>NW_026991714.1:39233999-49233999 GCF_029215605.1 Mirounga angustirostris
TGGATTGGTCTCAGACATAGTTTTGATGCAGATTTTTACTGAACCCTAGAGATGTCTATATGAGCTGTCCTCATCATCATTTCTACCCAGGACTACCCTTGGTGTCAAAGAGCAAATTTACCTCTCTCATGGGACATAATATAAAGCTTAAAAGCCTAGTTAAGGATCCAGAGTCAGACCGCCTTGTTTTAAACCCTGACTTACCAGCTATGAAACTACAGGCAAGTTATACTAACCCTGTCTGAACCCATTTCCTCAACATATAATAACATATATAATTATTATTGTTATTATTTTATAAGGTTATTGGAAGGATTGAATGAGGTAATGCTTCCCCAAGGTTAATGAACTAAAACTTATTTAAAATGCTTAGCACAGGGGTGCCTGGGTGGCTCAGTCATTAAACATCTGCCTTCAGCTCAGGTCATGATCCCGGGGTCCTGGGATCCAGCCCCGCATCAGGCTCCCTGCTCAGTGGGAGGCCTGCTTCTCCCTCTCCCACTCCCCCTGCTTGTGTTCCATCTCTCACTGTCTCTCTCTCTGTCAAATAAATAAATTTTTTTTTTTTAAAAAGAAAAAAAGTGCTTAGCACATGGTCCTTAGCACATAATAAACAGTCAATACATCTTAGTTAGCTTTTCTATTATTTTGGGGTCAGTTGGTAGCTAAACAGACCCTTTGATGTGCTCTTATTTTCTTCCCCCTTAGCTCCACTCAGGCTTCAATGAACATTTGGTCCTTTCTATGGCAAGGAATTAATTCTTCCTCTTCTATCACATTTTTAGCACAAAGTGACTTAAAATAATCAGGAAGATTTTCAAGAGGCATCTCAGCTGGTTGCTTCTCCTCTTTGAGGAACCATCTGTCAAAGAGGGTAATTCTGGAGAAGATATAAATTAGGGACCTTGCTCTTACACCATCTCGGCTGAGAACCATGGGTGTGACCTAGAATAGATCCTATCCCCCTCTGAGCCTTGTTTTGCCCTTGTGGGAAGGGAAGGGGTTTCCCTACACAGTTTATAGAGATCCTTGCAACTGTATCATTGTGTGATCATATATTTTCAGATGTAAACATTCTTTCCCCCCTAAAAAAATAACAAAATATCCAATGTGTTCATGGCATTATTCTATGATATTATATTTAAGTAAAATTGAGTAAATTTTGCAAACAAGAATTTCAAGTATTACAAAATATCAACATCAGTGTATTGTTCTTTATATTTTCCAGACAAAACACAGATTTGAATATGTGCATGGGGTTTTATCTTTTTTCTTGAGAATTTCTGATTTATCACAGGAACATGATCTAATCCTAGAGTGATTTCCCTAAGGGATTAGTCAATGTTTATTTTAATGCCTTTTAAATCTTTGGGTTCATAAAATCTTACATCTCTCAATTTGAATCAAATCTTGATTTCCTGGAAATCCTGGTTAATGTCAACAATCCCCAGAGTCCTTAAAGAGTAGCTGATAACTTGTGGAAATATTTGAAGCAGATTAATTTTTAGTGACCCACGACTTTCCTACATGGGGAACAATATATATTTTTAGCCTTGTTTATTCACACATTTTAATGGGAAAACAAAAACAAACTTTTTAGTAAGTCAGTCATCAAATATTTATTGAGTACTTTGTCCTATGATGCTACAATATTAATAGGCTAATTTATTTCATTAAGCTAATCCCTTGAATCTAAATGATGTAAATTAGTCCTTTGATTTTTCCTCCACACCATTGTTATTTACAGAGATTGCCTTTATATGCAGTCACTCGTAAATGTTTTTCAGTGCATTTCTCTCCCAGTTTTCTATCAAGCTGTCTAAAGATGTAAAGGTGAATAAGACATTAATATATATAGTAGTATATATAGTATAGATATTAAATATATAGTATATGTGTTTTAGATATTAGTATACATATAGATTAATATGTATATAGTATGTATTTGCTAACCAATTTTATTATAAGCTTAAAATCAGCAAGGACTATATTGTCTCACATTATGGTATCACTTCCTCCCCCTCAACTCTAATAAAATATGTTCTGCACTTGGGAGAAGAATAATCAACACTCTAACTTATTGCTGTCATTTGGGCTAATGGAGTACTGGAGAGTTCAATGCTAGAGAATGGAACCCAATCTACGACATTTAAAGGGAAGATTTTGTGACATTAGCCAGGCACAATGGGATAATGAACATTTACCATCATCACCATCAGCATCATTATCATCGATCAAATATAATGATCGGGGAAGAGCGGTCCCTGGGTAGACTACTCTAAGGTGACATCTGAGTCTGTCTCATTGGTGTTCCTCTCTTTCAGGACCAGGTAGGGAGAGAAGATCGGGTGTTGAACACCTGAAACTAATAAAACAGTATATGTCAACTATACTTCAATTAAAAATAGATTAAAAAATAAAATACAGGGGTGTGTGGGTGGCTCAGACAGTTAAGCATCTGCCTTCAGTTCTGGTCATGGTCCCAGGGTCCTGGGATTGAGCCCCACATTAGGCTCCCTGCTCAGCGGGGAGCCTGCTTCTTCCTCTCCCTCTGCTGCTGCTTCCCCTGCTTGTGCTCTCTCTCTCTGTCAAAAATAAATAAAATCTTAAAAAAATAAATAAAATAAAATACAAAAGAATGGATTTGCAAATCAGAATGTACAATGAACAAGAATGAACAAGAGACTCCCAAGAGAGGGCAACAAGAGGGAGGAAAGAGGAGAGAAGGGAACCTGGGAAGGATCCTGTCCCAGATGCTCATCAGCAGCCTCAGCAGCAGATGAATGAGTGTCATCAGTCAGAAAAGGTAAGCTCACAAGCTGCGCTCCGGTGTCAGGATGCCAGTGTTGATTGGCTTACTTAAAATGAGAATTCTGTGGAGTAATTATAACACCTTACCTGCAGAAATCTTATTTTAGACCTACAATGCTCTATAGAGACTTTTAAATAATTTTAAATAAAACTTGGGTCTAAAATCAGACAAGACAACATTTGGAGATTTGGGCCTGCTGCTCAAAATAGACAAAAGCCTGGTTAGCCAGGAAGCAACTCTGTGGCCAACAGGGCCAATCAAGCAATGACCCTCCCAACCTAAAGCCTACGGCGGGGGGGGGGGGGGGGGGGGGGGGGCCTGCAAAGCAGGACAGACAAACCACTCAGGCAGGCTCTCTCCAGGGTAGCATTAGTCTAAATTCTTATTCACCCCACAAATGTGTAAGATCCCTATACCTTGAGAAAGCATCCCCACAATCGTCACCCTGCAAACCAAGTTAACTGTGGCTCTCCCATGAACAGCAAGCAGCTTTGAGGTCAAGGGCCAGCCTCCAAAAGAACCCCAGAAGATGCACCGCCTCTTGGTTGCTGATAAACTGTGCTCGCGCCTACCTTTCAAACGGAAATACAAGTATCAGAGCACTGCTGTTCCATGCCCTAAAACCTAGATCACAAAGTGTAGTGCACATCAGAATTTCCCACCTGCTTTTTGAAACTGAAGATTGCTTGGAACACCCCCCAGCTATTGATTCCTCAGGTCTGGAATGGGTCTAGGAATGTGTACACTTTAATCAACCCTTCCATCTGAATTTGACATGGATGGTTTAAACACATGGAGAAATCTTGCAGACGTAGCCCCAGCATTTTTTTTTTTTTTAATGTCATGCTATGTCTTAATGTTTGCCACATTTTGGGTTTTCCAGATCTATAAAATCTACATAGGAAATCAAAATCTGTATCACAGGGGCACCTGGGTGGCTCAGTCGTTAAGCATCTGCCTTTGGCTCAGGTCGTGATCCCAGGGTCCTGGGATAGAGCCCTGCATCGGGCTCCCTGCTCAGCGGGAAGCCTGCTTCTCCCTCTCCCACTCCCCCTGCTTGTGTTTCCTCTCCCGCTGTGTCGTTCTCTGTCAAATAAATAAAAAATCTGTATCACAGGCACTAAAGTCTTAAGTTCCTGTCAAGGAAAATATGTGTGTGTGTGTGTGTGTGTGTGTGGAGAGAGATTGGTGCAGACGATAAACTCTTCAGAGTCCCTTCAATTTGGATCCCATGCGACTTTGTATTTAGCCTGATCTCTGTCTGCCCCTGATGTTATTAGAGGAGAAATACACTTCCCAGAGTGATCGCATTAATGCCAGGGCATGGAAGCTCATTAGTGATTCAAAGTGGTGTCTAAGGGGGAGGCTTATGACTATTTTTATTTCCTGAAGGTAAACAAGCTAATTTGCATCGGAAAGGATGACTTTTTCTGAAGCCTGCCTGGAAATAAAATGTATCTATAAAAACAACTTATTGGTATGGCTTAAACTCCCTCAGACCCAATTCTTATGCCCTGTGAGGAAGAGTGCAGGAAGTAGCCTGCCAACACATCTATGGGCCTCAGCTTGGTGGCAGGGTGTGCCACGAGGCTGTCTGTGGTCGAGGCTGAGGACCCACTTAGGAGAAGAAGCTAGTGTTACAGCCTAGATAAAGAGAACGAGGGAGCTTACCCATGCCGGAGGCTAGATAAATGACTGGTACAGAAGAGGTTCTCAATCACTATTTGTTGAATGAATTAGCTCCCTGATACATAGGTTGCTCATGCACTCTTAAAAAAGAATTTCAATTATTAAGTCTTTGCATGATCCCCCCCCCAAAAAAGGAAATCTGAAATGTTTTCTACCATTCTAAATTCCTCCTTTTGGGGGGCTAGTGTAGACCTAGATATTTTCATCGGGTTGTAATTGAGTGTGCACTAATACAACCCACAAGTTGTTTCATGGATCGGAGTTTCTTCCCCACAAATGTTCTGAGTGGGCTCCAGGAGACCATTCGTTTCTCTCACCCACCCATGGCTGCCTCTCTGACCTCCCAGACCCATTGCTGTCTCCTCCAGACCTGCAAGAGGCTCATGTCTACCTGCCCACAGCCTGTGCCTTCCAGAAGGCTTCTCAATTCAAACCACACCTACAGAGAAGGAAGAGAAAAGAGCTTATTTCAGTTACCTCAGGACTGCCTGACTAAGAATTTTTGGCAGGGAAATTTAGCCAAAATGATTCTATAGCACTTTCTTCCTCCCTTCAAGCTCTGTGGGTTTTCAGAAAGACTGTTTACAGCCTCTCCTCAATCCATCTCCTGCCCTGAAACACACACACACACACACACACCCCACCATTGTCTAAAACAAGGTCCAACTGACTGCCTCTGGGAGCATCCCCCTAAATCTTCATCTTCCGCTCAGAAACATTCGCAGCTGACTTCACTGTCAGTGGTATAAAAACTGAGTTTCCTGTATTCTTGGCTCTGACTTCTTTCCCTTTTTTATTTTTTATTTAATGTGGTCTTAAATCCAAAATGGTTCATACTATACTGATTAAAAAAAGAAAAGAGAAACTACCAGAGAAATATTTCTATTTTCGATTGTGTATTTTTACAAATCTTCATTAATAGTTATTTCCATCCCATGTGGCTTTATCAGGTCCTGTCTTGAATCTTGCCTTATAGCTGTCACAACTGCCCAGAAGGCCCAGCAGTGTCCCTATAGTGAAAACAACCTAATGTGACTCCAAATTTGCCTATTCAAGAAGGACAGAAGTCACCATCTAATTATCCACCATGGCAAGAAAGCAGCTGGGTAAATGTTGCTCATCCAGGTAAGACGGACAACTACAGCTTTCTAAATTGCAATTAGCTAGCCGACTAACAATGCAAAAATCTCATAATGACCAGAAGGGTCAAAAATGCTACCTTCTATTGTTCTTTGCTCTCTGTGCTTTTTCTTCCTTGATTCTCTCCTCTCTGACCCATCAGTGTAGGTCTCAGAAGACAGACATGATTGGGGTGCGGGGAATTATTGTGATAAACCATAAACATAATGAGATGCGGTCGTTGACAACACACTACACAAAACACAAATATAAGGAATTATGACAACAGTCATAGCTTCTTCTGGAAAGTGTGTAAAACTATTGTAAATCAAGCATACTTTTACTTAATTTTTGCTTTATATTATCACTTCAAAGATGCATCATTTTCACTTTTAATAGGCAGTCATGAAAACCCCCTATCCTTCCTCAGCTATTTGCCAGAGAGTTGATAAACAAACACTTAAAAGTTCTAAAGGAGTTTTTTATTTCAGAGAATCTTAAAGATGGAAGGGACTTAGGAGCCCATCTAGTGCATTGGTTCTCAGACTTCTTTTGCTGGACCCAACACTAGAGATTCTGATTATATAGACTGGGCAGGAGCCTGGCAAAGTGTTCATTTAAAAAGCCCCACAGTTGTTTTGATACCCAGCCAATATGGACAAATCCAGTCCAAACATCTTATTTTGAACACAAAGAAACAGAGAGACTAAATGAATTGTTAATGAAACATTTGAATCTCCTTCGAAACAAAGCAAATATCTTTCATTTTTCAATAACATCAATCATGTGCCTACCGTGCACCCTGCTCCCTATTACGCAATGATAGTATGAAGACAAACAAGATGTGAACTTTGCCCTCAATCATCTTACCTAGTCAAAGCAAATAATCATCCTCTAATTATGAAATGAGTTACACATATTCAAAACATTTGCAAACTATGAATGCTATGGAGATATAATGTGTAATTATGATTTCTCTGCATTTGGATCTTGGAATTCTGTTTAAAGCAAATACCCCTGCACTGGCTTTTCTTTTTAGGAAATCATTGTTTTCTGTTTTCACATGTGATGGAACAACTTGAGAATTCCATATCACCAATTTGGGAAGATTGATAAATAACCTCTGTGTATCAGCTGAACTAACCAGCCAGAAACCACCGCGGTCCTATCTCCACTGACCTTTGTAAACATACTTGCTCATCAGCGTAGAGGTGGGCAAATGAATAGACTGTGGGCTTCAACGTCTCCAGAACTATCCTGCTGCTCTTTTGCAGAAGACATAAGGTAACAACAACTTTTGTATGTGTTGAGATCTTGAACATGCGTTTCCTTGCCAAGAACAAGTAAATGCTTGTGTTGCAATGCAATGCAGGCTGACCTGGTGGTGTGGTCCCCACGCCCTAATCTGCTAACCCTTCCATCTGCCAGGGACCCAGTCTCCACGGTGGACACTAGGTTGCTTTGGGTAGTAAAGTGGACAGAAAAGGAACTCCATTTCCATTCCCATGGCTAGTGCAGGGGCATTTAGTCCCTGATGGAGTGCTCCAGAAGATTAGGAAGGGCATTTCTTTTCCACTAACTGCACACCAACAGGATGAGCCGAGTCAGGGGCTCACAAATGCCTCAGACAATTCCATTCTCCGAGTTCACTTCTCACTCTTCTATGTCCTTTCTTGTGCCATTTAGCACAGGTCTCGGCTCCGTAGGAAACAAACTTTTGGATTTTTTCATTTATATTTAGATTCTCTTGTTTCTTATTTGGGGCAGAATTTTACTAATAAATGCTTAGATGGCAACTCCACAGTTATGAGTGATTTTTCGTTGCTGGAATAAACACTGGCCAATGAGGTATATAAGTAGGTCCTTGACTGGCTTAGGAAAAAATCATTTTATTGTTAAGAACAAATGATAGAAGGAAAATTCCCTACTGGTGGAGCTACAATGCTCAATGAGGGAGCTTTAGGGATATTACACTTTTGGGGTACACCACTAACATTTTGAGAATGGCATCCTAAAGGATGATGATCATCCTCTTCTACAAATTATCCTTTTCTCTGGGAAAAATCCTGAGATGGATGGAGCACAAGTCTCACGTAAAATCGCCTCTGATGTGCTTGTTTTTATGAAAGAACTTAGATATAGATACCGACTTGAGGCCCCGCCAAAGGAGAATTACTTATGGATTCATTAAATTCAGTCATCCTACAGTTGACCTTGCTCACTTCTTTTATTCTTGCCCGTATCCAGGATGAATTAAATATCAAGAAAACCAGCCCAGCTGAGGATGTGGTGGAAACTTTGGTCTCAGGACAAGGAATCCTTTTCATGACATTGTAATCATGCCTCTCCCCTCAGAGTCTGATTGTGGAGAGAGATGATCCTCCTGGGTGACAATGCCTCTGTCCCATTCCTCTCTTGGAGCCAAAGCCTTATCTCAGGTTCACTCTCAAACACTATGTACCAAGCGTCCGTGGCCATCTTTCAAGCTCTTTTCCTGTTTATTGCCTTACAACTGGGAAATGGCCCGCTGAACAAAGGCAGCTCCCCAAGGCCAAGCAGTATGCAACATGCTAATAAATATTCAAGCCAATGTCTTTCAAATGTTATTGTGAATCATCTTTCCCTCCTTCCTTCCCATGGTTCAGTCATCTTGCTGGCTCCAGATTTTCACCCTTTGTCTCAGGCCTCAGCTGCCTTTGGTTTTACTGCATATGACTACAATTGTCTTTGTCCCCTTTATCCGCTTCACTGTGTCTCATTTTCCTAAAGTCTCTGGCACCCACTTTTCCACAACATTGTTCCTTTGTTCCAGGGAAAAAAAATAATTTTTGGAAGCAGCAGAAACACAGTTCCAAAGGCCACAGGGTGACATCCTCTCTCACCTGATCTTTATTCATATCTGGTTTTTAATTGCATTTTTTTCCCATGTCTCAAGCACCATACACCTCCCTTCCTCCCTGACAGGAAGGAGCATTTTATTTCTCATTCAAAATGCTTTCCTACTGATCTCTATTCTTCAGAAGCTCCAGAGGCCCCTTGTTACCTGTTGGTTTTTCTCATGTTGGTTGATCTGTTGGCCTTGCTGTAGTTTATTACCTTTTGTACCTTTTTTTTCCTCTTTCCGAACTTAGGCCAGAACTTACAACCTGCTGTCTTTTCTCATCTTCACTATCATTATCTTCAGACCGAGTCTTCCCAAAATGGATTTTTTTTTACCAACCCCGTGCTCTTTAAAGAAACAAAGAGGAGAATTATGTGATGGTTTCCACCGTCAGAGCGTCTGTGGCTTTGTTTGAGCGAGAGCTTCAAATCCAAAGCTAAACCTTGACTTAACACACAAACTCAATTGACGAGAGGAGTACCCGTGTTCAAGCCCACCAATTGGCCGAGGACACAATCAGAGGGTTATTGGCAGGTATCTTCTTATCTCCCTGGTGCACTGAAAAAACTCAATTCATTAAAATAATAAAAAAAGATCTTGGTCCCTCATGTGAGCGGCATGTGATTTTCCATGAACGTTCAGCTCAGAAGGCATCGTGCCTATTATACATTCCATTTATAAATCAAACACCCCTCGTCCTGCGGCTGCACGCTGACATGTCAGCGAGGTGTGGGTCAGCCGCACACACTTCCACGTGAACAGCAGATTAAGGCAAAGAGACAGGAAAGCGGCTCTTTTTTCCCCCCCCTTTTCCACCAGTAATAGGCAGCTTGAACGTTAAAATTGGGCTGAGACTCCAAAACCAAAGTCCCATGAACCATAGAAGCAAAGAGACTTGAGATAAAAGACAGGATCTGTCTGTTCTCTTGGATTCTTCACCTTTCTTTCTCTCCCCTTCATCATGTTCATTGGAAAGGAAAGTATGTGCATGTGTGTGTGAATTAAAGAATATATCTGGGAAAAGATGGGATAAAATCTAGCCCAAGAAAGACTTTGGTTTCTAAAGCCTGGGAAGGTGGTTTGGGGACTGGGAGTCTAGGGCTCTGTCTATGTCCAGAAAGGAGAACAGAAAGCCATGGAGGGCCCTGCTGAGTGGCTCCACCATGAAGGCAGCATGTTCATGTCAGCCAGGCCGTGTTCTAAAGTCACTTCGCAGTTCCTTGTGACACGTGGGATTAGCTTTATCTTGTAGCCTCTCATCCATGTCAAAAACATTCGATTCACCAAGACCCACTGGGGGAGAAGATTTTGTTAAGAAAATTGCCTACTGGGCAAGGTATGTCAAAACTTTCCAGTCTTTGCTCCCTTGCCCCCACTCCCATCACTCATACCCCGATTACCTTTTGTCATGAATAATAAAAAACAAAATTAGAGGGGAGGCAAAGGAGAAGACATCTACTTATAACCTATATCTCCTTCAGACTTTTTAACATACTCTACTAGATAAGAACCAGGAAGCAAATGAGTTGAGGGGATTTAGAAAGATAAAAATCTACCGAAAGTGTGAGGTTCTGAAATTGTACATTTTCTTTAGAAGATGACCACATATCATGGGTATTGATCCTATATACAAATGAGGGGAAACAGAGATCATGGAAAGTGATAGCAACATAATTTACTACCTATTTTTTCTTATATGTCATGTGCTAAGAATTACAGATCTCCCTGTTCCCCATACCTTGAGGAATATAGAATAAATAATTTGGTAAAATCACAAACAGGAGAAAAGAATGAAGATGATTGAAGTAGACCGTAATAGTTATTTCCTTGAAACAGTGAAATATTGTCCAAACAAGTAGACCCGTGGCATGGTAAGCTAACAGGGCACGTCACTAATATGTCCCTCCCAAAGACCATAAAGGAATGATCTAGAATTCAAGCCAATTTTAAGAAAAAAAATCAGTCGTGTCAGAAATGTTTCATTAATGGGCTTAATTTAAAATACAATCTTTGGTTGTTTTAGAACCAGCATTTAGTGTAGCTTGCAAAAAATATAAATGGTAGACAGATTGAGCAAAATATTGAGGGATGAGGTCTAAAGACATGAATTTGAAAAAACAAAATCCTCAGATATTTTTAATGTAGATCAAAAGTTGAAAACCATCGAGATAGTGACTTGGTCCATGTACAATTTAAGGACTTTAAATAGTAAATAATGTGTGATTGTTTGAACACAGAGTTGACATTCCACGTTACTTTTCCTTGTAATGGGAATGCATCTGTGTTGTTCACCTGGGTCCTTTTTATGGAATGGCCTTTGCTAGAGGTGGTAGCACTGGGAAAGGAAAAACCAGTTGATGTCTAACTGTAGGTCAGCTCGCTCCTAGTATCACAAAGAACATATTGCCTGGACTGACCCACAAAAACCATCACGATGTAGCCCTCTTTGTCTTTTAAGGCCTTCTAGATCTGGCATAATTCTTCTTACTAATAAGGCCATGTTTACCACTGTTTTCATTAAATACAGTAAACTGAACTGAGGATATCTTACTTAGATGGTGCATAATGTATATCCTCTGAGCATTTATGTTATACTCTGAGTTTTTAAGATAGTTTCTAATTCTTTAATTAACTGAGTATAGATGATTTATGTTCTCAAAGTAGTGATTCAACTGATACTGCAAAGTAAGCTTCTTCCTTGGCTGGTGACATTACAGGGTGCATAAAACAAGCAGTGATGGTCATCACAGGATAACGCCAATGGATTCATATTTAAAGTAGTTAATTTGCTTAGAAGCAATATTGAGAAATATAGAATATATACTCACAAATGTGCTGCGACTAATTAAGACACATTTATGCTTAGATGATCATGCTATTCATATGTTACCAGCATAAAATGCCATGTTAATATTGTTTTTTCCTCCACAAACTTGTGTGTACTCTTTACTCAGATATTTTCTTTGCTCCATAACCAAAGTCTATCTAGCTCTTTGTTAAAGTCCTTACCTGTCAACCTATTGCACACATCTGTATTCAGAGCTTTATCAAAAAGTCACAGTTCACACTATGATTCCTTCTGATGATAAAGCATTTAAATAAGTGCATATGCCCAGAATCATACAATATTATAACTATAAGATGCCTTAGAAAACTTCTATTCTAAAGCTTTTCATGAACAAGTGAAAAAACTAATGTACGAGAGGCAAGATGCTCGGATGGCCCAGCTTGAATAGAAATGAAGTCTGGCTCCTAAGTGTCTTTCTTACTAAATCCTGTTGCCCTGATAGTTACTAATTAACAGGGTTCAGGTTAATTAAGAAATGGGAGATACTGAGTCTTGACTTAAGAAATTTGATCCACCAAACTAAGATGTGAACAGAGGTAGGAGAACCCAAAAAGAGGTGATAAATCACAAGGCACAGAGGATGATCTGCAAACAATATAAAGCAGAAAATGTTGGAAACAGTTAAAAGCCCAGCCAGTCATGATCAGAAACATACAGATATGTTGTATGGTAGAAATAATTCTAGCTATAAATGTTTAAATTAATAAAATATTTAAAGAGAGAAGGTTTTTCATTTCTACATATTTTGGGTGAGATTTATATCTGAACCAAAATACTAAAATCCACTTTCAATAACAACACAAATCTCTTTCTTAGTTCACTATAACTATTCGAGTAGTAAGCCTAAGGTGTACTTCATATCACATCCGATGCTTTATGTCTGCCACTAGAAAATGAATCCCAATATTTTTTGAAGCTCAAATAAGATTTGCAAACTTCCATATAGCTTACTCAGAATGGAAAATCATGTTAGCAATCCTCTTGTTGCCACTGTTTTTTTCAAAGTTAAATTTTATATGTATTAAAGTTATATAAGCATAGCCTAAAATTTCAAATAATTCAAAGCCTTGCTTAAAAAATAAAAAAGGAGTCCCCCAACCTTGGAACTGCTGCTCAGGAGCAACCCCTTTAAATATTTTTAGCTATTTAATACATGTTAATATTATCTTGCAATACATGTTTACTTGTAATCATGAGTTTTCAAGATTAGGAATTAACAATTTCCCTCTCACCATAAAAACTGAGGATTTAGTTTTTCTTGAACACTGCTGCACCCATCCACATCAGAGACAGGTAGATACACATACCTTCCCTCCTTCTATTTCTCTAACATAGTTACATCTTAACTTTTGATTAGCTCATTTTCAGTGTTGATAGTATTATTCATAGGTTCATCTCATCTTTGATGAGCTACTTTATTAAATAATTCTTCTTTTTCCTCACACTTGAACATCTCTGAGTTCTGGATGTGTCTCTCAGTGGTGGTTATCCAGACGGCTGTGATATTATCTGTTAGTACACGTGTACAAGTTTGGCAAGAATGTCATTGCTTCAGTTGAGTTCATGCATGATAGGCATTACACATGTTGAGAGTGTGCAAAATGTCTTCAAAAAGATTACAGTGTGAATTGGCATTAAAACAAAAAGTTCTTATGTACATAGAAAGGCAAAAACAAAACAAAGCAAAACAAGTCAGATCACTGGAGCATAAATTTATTAGTAGTAAAGCAAATATTTGCTCTTAGAAGAATAACAGCAATTCAATATTTTCTTGCAAAGCATAACCCAGGGCTTTGTGAGATCTAAGAAAAAAATATACCCATGAGTTGATGAAAGTGTTATGTTAATTCATGAGAATATGGAAAGGATCCCCTATTTCAGCAATGAGACTGAAGACAGAAAAATATACCAAATCCCTCAGTCTAGAAGAAAGAAATTTCAACGTAGCAAGAGACTGCTGTGACTTGATTTGTACATCACACACAACTAACAGTAAGTCACTGTGTCACCATTTGATTACAGAGGATTTTTCCTCATGGTACATAAAATATTGGTACACCTTGTGTTAGTATCTTAGAGTCAACAAAGTATGGAATGAAACATATTTCCTTTTTGAACAAATTGTCTTCCTTAGAGTTACTTGATTTTTCCATTTGTGCTGTTTTCTAAATGCTTATCACAAATTCATCCACAAAGTGTTCTCTAAAAGTATAA
This sequence comes from Mirounga angustirostris, assembly GCF_029215605.1. Classification (NCBI taxonomy): domain Eukaryota; kingdom Metazoa; phylum Chordata; class Mammalia; order Carnivora; family Phocidae; genus Mirounga; species Mirounga angustirostris. The sequence continues at coordinate 39,247,563 of NW_026991714.1, forward strand.
ATCTCTGAAATAAGGCAAGATCAGGATTATTCCCAGTTTCCTCTGATTAGTCCATTCTGAACTGGGTGTTCCATCAATCTATTGCACAGCTGATGTCCCACAATCTCCCTTCACTAACATCTTCGGAAATTTATTTCTTCCTGAGTATGTGTTCTAGATACCATATCATTCCCCTTGATTTATTTCCTTGTTTTGGTATACCACATCCAGTAATTAGTTCTGGAGAAAAGATTCATAGAAATCCTATTTTTTGAGAACTTACATGTCAGAAAATATCTTTACTCTGAATGATAGTTTGGCAGTACGTGGAATTCCAGATTGGAAATCATGTACCTTCAGAATTTTTACGATATTATTCCATTCACTTCTAACTTCCAGTGTTATTATTGCTAACTCAAATGCCATTCTGACATTCTGTGAACATGCCTTGGTCCCCACTCTCCACTTTATCCAGTTCCTAACCTCCACTCTACCTAGAAGTTCTCCTTTTTATATCCAGTGTACTAAAATTTTATGGTGATCTCACATAACGTAGATTTGTTTTCATCCATTATGCTAGGCTCTTGGTGGGTTCATTTAAATAGTAATGGGAAATTTTCATGAATTGTTTCTCTGGTAATTGCTCTCCCTTTCATTCCTCTTTCTGGAATCCCTATCATTTAAACATGGGAATTCCTGGATTATCCAAATTGTTAAATCTTTTCTATGTCCTATTTTCATTAAATCGTCCTACCTTTTTGGAATTTTCCACTATTTTCTCTTTCTCCTTTATTTTTAAACTTCTGCATTCCTATTTTTAATTTCAAGCGTTCTTTTATAAGTCTCTTTTTTAGTAGCGTAATGTTCTTGTTTCATAGATACAATGACTTCTCTTGCATTTCTGGGGCTAGTCAACCTCACAGTTTTCTTCTCTTCGTATGATCCCTCTTTCCTCTAAATTTCCTTATTTATTTGGTCTGTCTTTCCTCTTAGAGGTTTTCCTCAAATGTATGATAAACTGCTTGTGTTTTTAAATGGAGAACTAAAAAGCCAATTGGAAGTTGTAAGGAAGTGAGGCTTCATGAAGGATGGACTTCACTCTAAGATGACTTCGCTTGGCCTTTTTGTTACTGGATCCTTGGCTGTCAGTACTATTAAGTTCATACTCTTGGGCTAGTAGTCAGATTCCTCAGAGAAAAGACTTCCAATCTCCTGCCCAACTTCTTTCACTTTGGAAGCCTGGTAAGAGAATAAAGTTGAGGTTTTCCCCTTTTATTATAATCACCCTCCTCATCGTGTTTTTAGGAGATTACCCTACCCTCAGCTGTGCTGGTGTCCCTTAGTCCAAAGATCTTTGGTTCACCTCTCCGGAAACTAAATCTCCTCTCTTGGTGTTATGGTGTGAAGTAGAGAAGAGGGGCAATTGCCCACCTTCACAGCATGAAAATACTGACCTAGGGCTTAACTGATTCTTTAATAGCCTTGCAAGCAATTCCGTTTTCAGCCCCATCTACACTTTCACTTTCAAAGACACCTTGTACTGCTAGTTCCTGAGCCTTTGTGGTTTAGAGGGTCGAATCAGGTCGTTTCTGTGCTTTCTCTACGGCAAGTCTTCAGCCTTCATGGGCTGGTACTTGTCTACTGCCTTTCCAACTTCAGACATTCTGCTATTGTTATCTGCTCTCATGTTCTCTTTGTCTTCGACAATGTATACCTTTAAAAATACTTTTACTTTCATCTTAATGTGACTTTAGGAGGAAGCTGTGGTAATCCCCTACATTCAGTTCATCAACTAGTTGAAATGCTTCCCTTTCCCCCCGCCATTAAACATTAATAGCACATAAATATGATGTCCTTCATGGAATCACCCATATCGTGGAATTTGAAGGTTAGAAATATCTATAGATAGATGTAGATGTAGATACAGACATAGATGTATCTGCTCTGGTAACAGAAAAACAAGCATTCTGTACAGGTATAACAAGGCATTAACTGTTTATATTGGCTAGTAGCTGAAGAAAAAGTAAAAGTTTTTCCTCTTGTCCACGTCTCCTGAATTTTAGTTAAAATTTTTTCTCAGCTAGGTAAAGATGGTTTTCTATCACTACCAAATAGAGAAAGGCCATGAGAGAGAGAGAGAAATATAGCCAAGGTTAGGAAGCAAGTCTCAACAATCAATCAAACTGGAGTGTCAATTGAGTTTGGATCATCTGTATGATTCAGGCCGATGGATCCTGCCCACCCCCCCAAGACCGTCTATCTAAAAACATGTTACTCCACCCCAGCTGTGTACCAGGCATTTGCTTCAAAGATCACTGACCCCACTGACATCTCCAAAGATGTAAGCAAGTCAAGAGAATCCCATGCCCTTTGTCGCAGGGATCAAGTGACTGAGGTTTTAAGAATTTCAGCACATGGCATTCTCCCGGCCATGACGATTGGCACTAAGCTCAGATCACTTGCCTAATAAATGAAGAAGGCCTTCCTTCTCCTTGAGCATTTTCAAGAAAGCAAATAGCCCAGATACTTTTGGCAGACTCTCTAGGTCTGCAAAGAAAGTTGGCTTGGGATCGAAGACAACACACTGGATGGCAGAGCTGAGAAGCAGACAAAAAAACACACAAGATACTTGATAAACAAACCCAGAAGCCTGGCCACCTGGGTATTTTCCATTATATGAGTCAATAAACTCCCTTGTTTTTAAAGTTGGGTTAAATTGGGTTTTTCTTTACTGATAAATCTTATCACATGCCTATATTATCTAGATTACCTACCACCATTATGGGGAAAAAAAAATTCCCCCAAGCTTGCCCATATTTACCCAATTAGCTTTTTTTTTTTTAAAGATTTTATTTATTTATTTAAGAGACGGAGAGCAAAAGAGCACAGAGGGAGAGGGAGAAGTAGACACCCTGCTGAGCAGGGAGCCCCATTAGGGGCTTGACCCCAGGACCCTGGAATCATGGCCTGAGCTGAAGGTAGACGCTTAACCACTGAGCCACCCAGGCGCCCTTGCCCAATTAACTTTAAAAGATGGTGGTTAAAATGTTCTGACATTAAAATTTAAATCTTATTGATAAAATGCATTCATGACATGGGCTTATTTGCAGTTGAGTGAACTCCTTATCATCACCAATTGTCTTTATTATACACAACAACAAATATTTACATATCTTTCCCTTAAGACAGCATTTCCTCTTTTCTTTCTTTCCTTGATTAGTAGTAGTTCTGCTTGGGCATAACTTAAAATCCATTTACTATGTCAGCAAAATTAGAACTGTCAAGTCACAAGCATTAGAAAAAGAGGAAAGAATAATCATATTCCAACAGAACATTTAATTTAAATTCATAAAATAAATACAGATCAGGATTACTCCACCTACAAAATTACTTGAAAGCTTTGTTGAACTTTACTGTTATAAAGATGAATATATTATTGATGAAATAACACTAGGATAAAGCAGCTAAAATTGTAGCTGCCCCAGTGTCTGAATAATGCATACATTTCTAGAAAATCAAACCAGATAATTGAGGAAAATTAATATACTTTGAAATCTAATTATTTAATAGACTGTCTTCAGTAATTTAGGTAATTGTCAATTTTCCCTTTTGTTTTGTAATTTTCTAAACAAAATGACAAACATAACAAGTATAATAAACACATAAAAGAATAATTCCAGGGCCCTAGTTCTTATTTTTCTTCTCTATCCAAACTCACTGCTTTAGTAATCCTATCTAGCTAGACTCATGGCTTAAATACCATCTGTACAACCAATTATGATCTGTTTTCAATCTCCTATCCTCACTTCTCTCCAATCTCGATTTCTATATCCTACTACCTTTATGATATCTCCATTTGAACGTCTAATAGTTCAAACTCAGCATGTCCAAAACTCAACTCTTGGTCTTTCCCCTCAAAATCTGCTTTACCTAATCTTCCTTGTCTCAGGAGAAGACGATTTCATTTTTCCAGTTGCTTGGGACAAAACATCAAGTAACCCTTGACTCATCTCTTTCTCTCAAACACCACACCTAATTTATCGGTAAATCCTTCCTGTTGGCTCTACCATCAAAACATCCAGAATCTGATCACATCTCTCCACCACCAATTCTACTAGCCCGTGCCAAGTCACTGCCATCTCTTGTTTGGATTATTACAATGGCCTCCTAACTGGGGACCATGCTTCGATCTTTGTCTCCCTAAAAGACTGACTTTTTAAATACTAAGTTAAATCACATCACTCCTCTACTCAAAATCATCCCACAGCTCCCTATTCTTACTCAGCATGAAAACCAATGCCTTCTTTGTAATGACTTACATGAAGGTCCTCCATTGACTCTCTGACTTCATATCCTTTTACTCTTTCCTTCTTGACCTCTCAGCTCCAGCCACACTGGGCAAGCTCTCACCTTAGGGTCTTCATTGTGTTCTTCTACTTTCCTTCCAGACTGTCACAAGGTCATATTGGAATGAAACTTACCCTGGGGAGTCTACCTAAAATTACAAACCCTCTTCTCAACAACCACCTGCCAGATTTTCTGCCATGTTGCTCTATTTTTCTGCTTTCCCTTGGCAATGGTAGCTTTCTAACATTCCCTGAACTTTACTTAGTTATGTTTCCTGTCTCTCTCTCCCACCAGAAGACAAGCACCCTGTGTTCAGGGGTCTTGGTTTGTTCACTGGTGTATCTCAAACATCTTGATCGGTGCCAGGAACAGAGCGAACATTTCAATACACATTGCCTGAACAAATAAAAAGGAAAGGCAGACTTCTATATATGACTAATCTGTTGACAACAAAAAGGCAATAATTGTAAGACTGAAATCAGATGGTTTTTAATTTTATAAAGAGCTTTATAATTTGCTTTATTCATTTCCATTGGTGGAAATGTGAATATATTTTGAAAATACAAACAGATGCATGTAATACCTAATACTAATGGGAAAACATTAATAAATAAGCTTTAACATCTCATACACCTACACATAACACATGTCTACAGATGGCAAAGCTGGCCTATGGATTCCAGCCCCCACACACCACTCTCACTTGTCCTTACTCAGGGCTGTCCAGGCAGAGACATCGGCTCCATCCTTCACTGGCTCTTATTTTGAGATAAAGTGTATTTCTCCTCTAATTTTTCATCTAAAAATTCCAAATCTACAAAACATCTTTAAAAACAGTATACGCCCCTTTAGCTAGTGCTGCCAATTTTTAACATTTTGCCACATTTGCTTTCTCTTTCTTTCTTATGATGTGTTTTTATGTTTTCCCTGAACTGTGTGATAGTAATTTGCTGATATCATGACATTTCATCCCTAAATACTTCATCAAGTATCACTTAAGAACAGGACATGCTCCTATATCACCACAATAAAAGCATCATACTCAAAAAATTGAACAATATAATACTATTATCCAATATAGTCCATATTCAAATTTCCTCAATTTCCCCAATAATATTATTTATAGCTTTGTTTTTTATATGTGGGACATAACCACAGGCCATGCATTATATTTAGTTGTCATATCTAGAATAGTTCCTCCTCCTTCTTGTCCGCCCTTTTCTCCCCCCTCCTTCTTCTTTTCCTCGTCCTCCTTTTCTGTGTGTCATGTCATTGACATTTTTAAAGCGTTCAGGCCAATCATTCCCTCATTACTAGATTCAGGTTAAAGATTTTCAGCAAAGGTGCCTGGGTGGCTCAGTTGGTTGGGCGACTGCCTTCGGCTCAGGTCATGATCCCAGAGTCCTGGGATCGAGTACCACATCGGACTCCCGGCTCATGGGGAAGCCTGCTTCTCCCTCCAACCCTCTCCCCTGTCATGCTGTTTCTCTCTCTCAAATAAATAAAATCTTTAAAACAAAAAGATTTTCAGCAAAACCTGGACCTTAAAAGTAGACTTCTGATGTGTGCCTTTATAGAGTGAAGGGGTTACAAGCCTAGTCCATGCAACTGGACATAGCTGGGTTCAAAGCCTGCTCTTCCACTCATGGACTGTGAGCAATACTTCATAGCTCTTCATAGCTCTTTGCCTCCGCTTCCCTATTATAAGATGGAGATGATCATGCTATCCATCTCACAGGACTGCTATGTAGATTAAATAGGTTATATATGGGAAGCACTTAGAACAGTACTTGGTATGTGGTAAATGCTCTATTGTTAGCTCTATTTATAGTCTTAAAACAACGTTGACTAATTTCTCTCTCCTGCTTGAATTGGGGTGCGGGCAGGGAGAGAGAGGGTGGCAAGACACGCAGGAGGAAGCTTTTCTCTTCCCTGAGTGTAGAGTAACTATTGAAGACCTGGCTTGGAATTTTAATTAAACCCCATTATTGTTGTGGTTTGGTTTTTTTTTTTTTTTGGAAGTTTGAAGTGTTTTCAACTCATCGCCTTTTGACAAATGGCATTTATGCTACATTCAAAAGGGAGAGTAAGGTGGCATCTCGGTGCGTCCACACACAGGAAAGTTTCAGAGGTGAGCGGCCCTGATCCGACAGGCCTCTAGAGGGCAGCAGAGGCCCTGGCAGACCTCTGGACTCGCTCGCAAGTGAACCGCGGGTGAGTCACTTCTTTCCGCAGACCACGCGCCCGGGGGAAGGCGGCCCGCTTTACTCAACAGAACAAATAGGTGCGCGGCTGTTTACTTGGGGAGAGGAAGCAAATAACGCTGCTCAACCGATTTACGTTATCTTTTTGGTAAGAAAGTTATTCTTAAATGTAGCTGCTTCTGAAGACTAAATATATCACACTATTGTGCGTGCCTCATCCAGAGCGTGGTAACATGAAGCTCACCAGATCTGGTTCCAGCAATTAGTTCTTAGCAAGCAGCTGAGTGTTGAGAGTGACTTTGTGATATAATTGCTGCCGGTACCAACTCCCCATGGGCAGGGAATACCGCCTCCTCCGTGCAGAACAGAGCTCATCTGCCTGGCTGCCACTTCTTTCCCTTTTCCAAACACGTCTGGGGGCTTTCTACTTGTTATCAATCTCAAGACCTTTTAGTAAATGTTTCTATCCGACCTCAAATTTTCTCCTAGACCTGAGCTATTACCGGGTGTGGAATAGGGGTCTCTTTTAAAAAAAATTGCAGAGCATTCAGAAATAGATTCACCTACAAATAAATTATGAGCAACATCATTAGCATATTTTTGACATTTCAGGTGGTCTGTAGAGGGTGATGGGTAGGAGCATGGAATCTGAAAGCAGATAACCTAGACTCGAATTCCAGTTCCACAACTAACTAGCCGGGTGATCTTGAACGAGTTATTTAACCTCTCTGTGCCTCAGTTTCCTCTTCTATAAAAGGGAATCACTACTAGTACCTACCTCATAGGGTCATTAGGAGACTTTAAGGAGTTAATACATATAAAACTTTTCAAATAGTCCCTTGCATTTAAGAAGTACCATAGAACTGTTAGCTTTTATTATCTAGGATCTCAGAACCTTAGGCAAGCATTCAAGCCTTTCCCTCCTTCATTCTCCCTCCTGGACAATGGGGCGGCACAATAGAGACTTGGGTTCAACGCACCCGCAGAGCATGGCCCTCATAGGTATCTGCTAAAAAGGAGAATTTTCCCCTTCACCCAAAACACACAGAAAGAAAACTGTAGAAATTCTGCATTCCCTAAGACTTCCCCTTAACAACGCCCTTGTCTACCTTTGTGCTGTCTTCTCCAGACCAGCAAGGTTCTAGCTGGTTTTCTTGATGGAGTTTGGACCATCAAGGACCAGCAAGGTTCTAGCTGGTTTTCTTGATGGAGTTGGGGTTACCACTCGTTTCTGTCTCAGCCACCAGCTCCAGCACAACCACTCTCAAACTCTTGAGTTTACGTAATTGGTCACTCACCACGATGCACAAGCTTTTCCTCTTTTTCCCAAGTGTAAAGAGATAGACAAGTATTATACATGCTCCCCCTTTTAAAACAAAGAGAATTCCTTTAAAGTTAAAAAAAATGTCCTAGGGGCGCCTGCGTGGCTCAGTCGGTTGAGCATCCAGACTCTTGATTTTGGCTCAGGTGGTGATCTCCGGGTCGTGGGATGGAGCCCTGCCTTGGGCTCAGTGGGGAGTCTGCTTGAGATTCTCTCTCTCCCTCTGGCCCTCCCCCCTCTCAAAATAAATAAATCTTTTAAAAATGTTTCAGAAAAGTGTTCCACTAAAAGTAAAAAAAAAAAAAATACTGACTTAGGAAAATAAACTTTGTTTAAAAAATAAAAAATCTTAGGGGTGCCTGGGTGGCTCAGTTGATTAAGTCGGCTAAGGTCATGATCTCAGGATCCTGGGATCCAGCCCCTGGTGGGATGCCCTGCTCAGCAAGGAGTCTGCTTGTCCCTCTCCCTCTGCCCCTTCCCCTACTCGTGCTCTCTCTCTCTTTCATAAATAAATAAAACCTCAAAAGAATAAAATAAAAAATAAATATTTTTAAAAACCAAAAAAAAAAAAGGTTTAGATGATGATAAGTATATAGAATATCAGGTCAGCAATGTAAACTGATATTATCTTAAAGTAAAAACAGGATCTGCATGAATACACCTTAATAAAAGACTTGTGGAATCACCTTCTATATAGTTCCATGAGAACTGGGCTAATTCCACTGGGGGAGGGGGTTTGGGAGCAGTGCATTCTTTGAGGTAAACCAATTGTCTGATTTTTTTAGCTCTCTGAGCTTACCTTAGGCTTGGGGGCTTAAGGTATCTGAAACTGAGTTCAACAAATTATTAATGGATTCCTCCTCGGACATACTTCTAGCATTTTTAGAAGCCAAATAAAATAAAAATAATTTATGCTACACAGTCCACTGTGAAAACTCTAGGAAATGTATCAATAGTACTGTAGCATGCTGTGAAGATGCAATTTTTCCCGTATAGCACACGGCTTATAGAATCAGACTGCAGGCTTTCAAATTCTAGATGTTCTGCTTACAAGCTTTGAGATCTCGGGCGAGATTTAATGGAGATAATAGTCCCCACCTGTAACAGACACTGGTCAGTTTCTGTCCCACCCCCTTCAGCAAGTGCCTGATGCTCTTCTTTCCCAGATTCCACCCACTACCCACCCACACTCTGGGCAGCAGGGTGGAAGCCAAGCTTTCCTTCCCTTCCTAGCCTATAGAGTTTCCCTGTGGGACCAACTGAAGTGGCCCCTGAGGGCTTTGGCCAGAGATGCCCCCTTGCTTTGGCTCAACTCCCTTTTCCTGTCCTCTCCTTCCATCACTCCATACTGATCTCTCCTAGGACCACCTCAGGGATGACTGCCTTGCATTTGAACCTCATCTGTCAGGATCTGCTTCTGGAGAACTAGGACTTCACATCTAACCCCCCTGGGGGTTTGAAAGGATGGACGAACATAATATATCAGAAGCACCTAAAACAGTGTCTGGCATATAAGTATTAGCTACTGTTACTATCGGAGATTGGACCTACAGGACCACGGATAACCAAGGGGGCTACACCGGGACTTCAGGCAAACATAAAGCCACAAACATACAAACTCTTGAGAAACGTTGAGGGAGCTCAATAATGCACATAATTGCTTCCATTCGCATCACTGGTTGCACCCTTGGCCTTAATTACAAGGGAATAAATGCTTCTGACTGAGTTGTAATATACAGAGGCTGCTACTTGTGTGCTCCCATGAGACCCGCCACAGGCATTCAATTTAGTTAATAAGTATGGATACTGGAAGACTTGAACGTTCTCTCTCCCATGTGCTATTTTTTTTATATAAGTGAAAACTCTTTGGTTCGTCCTTTAACGGGGTTTCATGGAGTAGTTTTAAGGTTGCTTGTTTGAAGGTAAGCAGCAGGAGTCTTAAGAACTTAATTTTAAGAAATTCAAAGAGCAAAGAATGCACTTTGTTCTTTGAGTTTCTTAAACCTATATTTCATATCCTTTCATAATAATTTGTCTTTTATGGATAAAATATACACAAATCGCTTAGGAAAAAAGGCATCTGAAATGACCTTGGGCGGCCAAGTTCTTCTGTTTTTTAAATGGCATGCACAGAGTATATTATTAAGACTTCTATATGGCCGCATTTCTAGCGCAGCTCAGAATTTACCATTTCTTTATTATTCAGTTCAAATATAAGGGCAAAGAAACTTACTCATAGGATTTCTTTTTTTAAGGTTTTCATTTATCAGCTCCTGGAAAAAAAAAAAAACCGATATAGGCAAAATCCCAACGTGATAAAACCAGAACTAAAGTAATAGTGGCTAGGGGGGAATCTCTAAGTGAATTATTATGATCCTAGGTCCAAAAAAAAAATTTATTCTTGTCTGGTTCTCTCATCTGACCCCACTACAGACTGGCTTTTGTCCACTTCACAGCACTTGAGTCATTAATGATCTCCTCCAGGACAAATTGAACGTTCTCTCTTCTACCCTCACTCACTTTAATCTATTTGTTGCCTTTGTTCGACTCAACCACTACCTTCCTCCTCCTCCATAAGCCTCTCTTCTAATTTTGTCTGATCCTTTAGTATTTCTTTCCTTTTCAATTTTGTTATATATTTTAAAAATAAAAAAATGAAAACGACAATTAGAGATGAGGGAGAAAAGCACCCCAACCCAAACACTAGTATTTTGTTGGATTTCCACTCCCACCCAGTTGTTTTTTTTCTAACTAGTTTTTACATATTATGAGTAGGATTTTCTATCCTTCTTTTTCTACCAAATATTTTGTTTTTCACATGTTGCTACAGAATCTTTGAAGCCTCCATCCTTGATTCCTTTTAATAATTTCTTCTCTCTCTCACCCCTCCTCAGCCTGTTCTCTTTCCCCGTGCAAATTCACCCTTCTCCCCCAACAAATCCACTCCTGAGCCAAAATCTACTTTATATCGCATATTTTCCTTTTATGTTCAAGTATTCCTTTTGTTCTCTTTTTTTAAAGATTTTATTTACTCATTTATTTATTTGAGAAAGAGAGAGAGAGCTGGAGAGGAGTAGAGGGAGAGGAACAAGCAGACTCCAGACTGAGCACAGAGCCCAACATGGGGCTTGATCCAACGACCTCGAGATCACCACCTGAGCCAAAGTCGAGTCAGACACCCAACTGACTGAGTCACCCAGGCACCCCAAGTATTCCTTTTGTTCTAATGATATGAATACTATTTAAAAAATAAAGTAAAACTGTTCCACCAAAATATTCATATCAAAAACAAAACAAAACAAAATATTAATCTGGCAACGTAGATCAAAGATGTATCCTTTTGAAATGCCTAAAACATCTCTTTCCTCTAAATAATTCCCAAGATTTTTCAGAGTTCCTAGAAAGTAGCAACTAGGTACAGGCACTTAATTAGTAGTTTTCAACAAGATTGATACCAGATTAGCATTTTCCAGATTCTGCTCCAGATAACACTAGTGCAATACTAATAGGTGTTCAGTTTTTTAAAGTGGGGAGAGAAGGTGCATGATCAAAAAAAAAAAAAAAAAGTTGGGAAATTTTTAATTTTAAAAATTTAAAGATTTTTATTTTTATTTATTCATGAGAGACAGAGAGAGAGAGGCAGAGGGAGAAGCAGGCTCCCAAGGAGCAGAGAGCCCGATGCGGGACTCGATCCCAGGACCCTGGGATCATGACCTGAGCCGAAGGCAGACGCTTAACCATCTGAGCCACCCAGGCGCCCTTAATTTTAAAAATTTAAAAGATTCTGTAACTGTAAGAATTTTCAGAGCCTTTTAACATGTTAATTCCAGCACCTAGCACAGTTGGTAGGTGTTCAATAAATATTTGCTTAATACGTGAATGTGCATCGTGAATCTCCAGGAAATAACACAACATGTAACATTTCCCAAAAGAAAAGCAATTTCTTTATTAGAGATATTTAAACAGCTACTATTTAAAAGATTGTGTATTGCCACAATGTTTCTTTCTTTTTTTTTTTTTTTATTTGAGAGAGAGCACATGAGAGGGGGGAGGGTCAGAGGGAGAAGCAGGCTCCCCGCTGAGCAGGGAGCCCGATGCGGGGACTCGATCCAGGGACTCCAGGATCATGACCTGAGCCGAAGGCAGTCGCTTAACCAACTGAGCCACCCAGGTGCCCTGCCACAATGTTTCAACTAGTTAATAACTCCAGACAATCCTAATATCCATCAACTAAGGGTTGGTTAAACAAATTATGGTACAATAAAAGACCGTGTAAAGCTGTTACAGATTACCAGATAGGTCAGTTCTCTGTTGAATATCTAAAGAACAACGTGATCTTCTCTTAAGGGACTTGGGAGGAGAAGAGAGCGCCTGGGGCCAGGCTTGGATCGGCTCTGTCCCTTGGCTTCACCTGTGAACAGGATATGTTACTACTTCATACTCCGTTTCCTCAGCTCTATAATAAAGTTTTTGAGTTAGATGATATGCAGGATCCCTTTAGACAAAGTCAGTCTGATGACTTCATGTGAGGTGTCTCATTTTAGCTGTAATGAGTTTTTTGGAAATTAAATGAAGCACAAGCAGTGTTATGCAGTGAATTAGATTATTTTTCTATCTTCTCCATGGACTGTAAACATTATAATAAATAAATAAGCAAATAAATAAACACATTTTTATCTCAGTTCCATGCAATGTATCAAAAGTCTTATAAATTTGTATACACTTGACCCAGCAATTCTACTTTTAGGATCTATACTAATGAACTATTCAAGAATGTAAAAAAAAAATTCAACTTAGCAAAGATGCTCATGTCAACAATAGGAAAAAAATGGACATCAACTGTATCTAACAACAAGGAACTGGTTAAATAGATGACAGTACATTATAAAATATCACAGTATTAAGTCATTAAAACAATGCAGAAAAATATTTAATGTTACAGAAACAGATTTACAACATATTTTTAAGATGAAAAAGCAGGTTATAAAACAGCATGTACAAGAGAATTCCATTTTTATTATAAAACATTTCTATGTTCATAAAGAAAGGTGGAGAAGGATTGACAACAAAAGCTTTACACTGGTAATCACTGGGTTTATGTGTGTTTTCGAAGCTTTATAAGGTTAGTATACATTGTTTATGGAGCAATAAAATCAGTGGTCTTATCATTTTTTCCACAGTTTGTTTCCTTAGCACTCTAGGTAACATAAATAATCATTTCTGGTCAAAGGAAAAATGGGATTCAATAAAACTACATTAGTAAATGCTTACTTGAAATGATTCAAAACACTGTCAATCGAAGATGCCTAATCTCTTTTCCAAAAATGATGAAATTGTGGTTAAGAACAGAAATGAATTTTTTAGATGCCTTTATAACCAGCATGTTAAGTAACATGTTCATGACTTGATGTGTTCATGGTCTTACTTGAAGAGTTTGACAGAGAGGCTGATGGTTGTGAACAACAATAGCAATGCAGGGGAGATTCTGTTCATGGCCTGGCAACGAATTATCTACAAGTTACATATACAATTTCAAAGGTGCTTCAGAGATGCTGGAAGTTACCTGCACCTCCTATTACCAATTTCACTTTTTTTTTTTTTTTTTTTATGGTTCTTAAATGGCTCAACACTCTGCCTTGTATTATCCATTCACCCGACAAACATTTATGGAGTACCTACCTACCTTGTACTGGGCACTGCCTGAGGCTACAGCAATGAGTAAAACAGACAAAACACCGTGCCCTTATGAGGCTTCCATTCCAGTAGATTTTTATCGCTTCCTAAATACAGGTCATGATTCTTCTTCGAGATTCTAAACTCCTAGAGTTCAAGAAGTGGGTCTAATCTAACTTTGGCTCTTCCATATACCCAAGAGAGTGCTTTGCCGTATAAATCAGTGACTGATTAAACAATGAAAGGATGCACAAGCACTTCAGTCTGATTGTCCTTTGACCCCAAGAACTACATTTAATCACTTTGCTTTATTCCACTTCATCTATTTCCCCCCCAATTTTCAGTTACTTTGATTTCAATCTACAAAATCCTAAAGATGGGAAAAGACAAAGATGTAGCTTGTGATGAAGGAAAACCAGGAAGCAATGCAAGCAAAAAATGAAAATTTCATCAGTTGCTTTCAAAGTGCTATATTTCAAAAATATAAGTCAGTCAAATAAATGCCAGCATATTACCATTTCTTTAAAAAGTAGATTTTCAGGGCGCCTGGGTGGCTCAGTTGTTAAACGTCTGCTTTCAGCTCAGGTCATGATCCCAGGGTCCTGGGATCGAACCCCGCATCGGGCTGCCTGCTCCGCGGGAACCTGCTTCTCCTTCTCCCACTCCCCCTGCTTGTGTTTCCTCTCTCACTGTGTCTCTCCCTGTCAAATAAATAAATAAAATCCTTAAAACTTAGAAAATAAAAAAATAAAAAGCAGATGCTCGAATATATACAGATAAGATACTTGTTTGCCCTGTGTATACTTTCCAAACTAGTTCAATATATCATTGGGCTCTTTAAATTAGCTGTATTTAAAGATACTGTTGTGTAAATTCATTTGTTCTCAAGCAAAGTAACAAACCCTCTTTTTCCAGCTTAAGAAAATATATTGTATTTACCTTCAATTTTCATGATCTCCCCAATAACAGACATTTAATGCTACTAATGTTTAATCCTTATTAGAAAAGAAAATTAAACCAAAGATTTCTTTTTAAGTGTTGGGATCACACAAAGTTAAGATGATGACAGTTGACCATTATTCAGGTTTTACGTGGATTCTGCTTCAATTCACATGATTGACTTTTCTTCCTTCTGTATTTTTCTCCCCTCTTACAAGAGAAATAAACGACACTAATATATTCAAATTCTGTGTAAAAGTTAAACTTATAAAACAGGTGGGCTAAGGCTTTAAGGCTTTAAATATCACAGCTCATCTCGTTCTCTTGTAGAACTCCTCTGTCCTCATATAAAATCTGTGGGTGAGTGCCTCAAGGTCACTAGCCATTGGTAACAAAGTCAAGTTCTGTACCCAGCCCCCCTCCTCCTGCCACTAGATGACAATGCCTCCCCCAAAATAAGAAAGTTGTTAATAGTCTCAATAAAAATAGAAATATACAAGACTTCGAAACTTCCTTACACTTAGTCCTTCTTCTTCTTCTTCTTCTTCTTTTTTTTAATGGGGAAAGAAAAAAAAGTGGTGAGACTTTCCAGAGGTAAAGAAAAGAGCTTATGAGTCTAGATGAGAATCAAATATGTCACTAACAGGGCCTTTCCTTGGACCCTTGTTGTCTTTTTATTTAACTTTTAGTGTCTAGTTAAAACTACTATATTTCCTGAATCATAAGGACAAAGCCAGCTTAAGCTCTTTTTCTTTCCTTCCTTCCTTCCTTCCTTCCTTCCTTCCTTCCTTCCTTCCTTCCTTCCTTCCTTCCTTCCTTCTTTCCTCCCTCTCTCCCTCCCTCCCTCCCTCCAAATACAAGAGAATATGGCTGGTAGTTTAAGAATTGGTCAGTCTCACTCTGAAATAGTTATTTATGTGCTTTTCTCTGACTTGATTACTCCTCCCACTGATATAAATAGTTTCTTCTTCTGGGGTAATTCTGCCTCTAGTAAAAATGCTGCAGTGTAGCTGAGATGCTGGTGTGAGGGCGGTAAATTATGTATCAGGAATGCTCTTGCTGCACTTCAGCCTGGAAGCAGGGGTTTATTTCTGAGTCCACACCTTAGCTTGCCAGCAAGACAACAGAGCCCTGTTGCCCACAACCATTGTTGCCGCATGAAAGCCTTTGGCCAGCTGGATTCTTAAGCACTCCACACTAACTGTATGAGTCCATGATCGGGAAAATAACAGTATAACCCCGTCTAAACAACAACAACAAACTCTCACCCCCTTTTAAAATTGTTTTTAGCTATTTCAGAATAAAGATTCCGATCTTCATAGATTCACTACCTAGAATTGTTTATTCATTCTTGGGATATGGTTATAATAAAGTCTAGGAGTTAAGTCAAAAACATTACCAGCATAACATCCTCTTAAAATCAAAATATCACCACCCATCACAACTTTATCAGCCTACTCTTCAGTCACTGGGAAAATATTTGAGAATCTAACACATAACAAGTATGGAGGCCTCCACAGAGAAAACCACCAAATAAATATACAGTGTCTCCCTTTAAAGACTTTTTAATTTACATGGGGATATATACAACATTGCTGATTGCATGCCCAGAAAGTATAGAGAGATGAGACTTACCTTAGGGAATACAAATTGTTATGGGCAAAAACATTTGGAGAAAGCTTCTCAGAATAGATAGAACTCAAACTGAGCGAGACAGGTAGAGAAATTGGTTTTTCAAAGCCAGGAAGAAGAGCTTGATCTTGATGAGATGTATGATAAAGAACTGGGAGTTCTTTGACAGAAAGTCTCATTATGAAAGCAATTATTTTAAGACAATGTGTTTGATGGCAGTAACTAAGGCACACCGAACAGGGAGAGACCCTATTCTGTTTCCTGGTGCTACCTCTTGTATTTGGGTGACACCATGGTGCTAAGGCATTGAGTTCAGCAGGGAGCCCATGATCCTTGATGATCCTCGGTCATCAATCCCTTGCTCTCATCCACAGTGGTCCTCTTGGATAGCTCACTTGTCTACTTGAGGGCGCCTCTTAGGGACATGGGAACCCACTCTCCTGCTTCCCATGGGAAACCTCAGAGAGTCTTTCTAGTACACAGGGAATTCTGGGGTCTACATGAGACTAGCACTAGCACATAGGTTACCTCTGGTCTGAATCCCCTGAAAGCTAAGGGATTTTTATTACATTACCCTACTCCTCCAGTGTTTAGCCTGGAAGGAAATTAAGGTGCTTTCTCAAATAAGCACCCCAACTTCCCTCTTGCTTTCCTTCCAATTCTCCCTCCTACTCTGGTCCTGGAGAATCTTCTCTGGGAGTCCTCACTCTACATCAGCATGAATCTGCTAAGATTGGAGGCTGAGTCTCCTGAGACCTTCAGCTCCTGAAGCCCAAGAGCCCTTTTGCTCCTACTCTGCAATATCATCTCTTCTCTGAGTCAGGGCCACTGACTGAATGGGAGGAATGGTGAGGGTATGGAAGGAAATGCAGAGCTGGCTGCATGATCTTTGGCGATCTTAAGATATTACTGCTATGGCAGGAATCCAGGCATGATGCCATAAGGACAGCGTGGCATAAAAATAGAAACAAAGGGACATTGAACAAGAAATACAGAGAAGGAAGAAATAACAAAATCTTGTTTGTGGAATATGCTCAGGACAGAAGGTAGGAGGAAACACACTTGAGGTATTGGATGGAGGTGAAAAAATACATATTTTCCCACGGCTCATATACCCCCTTCTCCTTTGCCTTCACACGCTGTAATCACCAGGTCCTGGTAATTAAATTAAAAGTTCTTCAAATCCATATCCCTCCTCTTCATCACCACTGTCACTGCCCTTGTTCATGCCAGCAATCTCTCTCCTCTGGACCATCTACTGCATCAGCTCCTTACTTCTCTCTCTCTCTGACCTCAGCCCCCGGTAATCCATCCTACATTCAGTCATGAAGATGACCTTTCTAAAGCAACAATCAGATCATACCCGCCAAATTTCTCCTCTGGCTCGTAGTGCCCATACAGTATACAGAATTCCTATGCACACAGCCTCACAGCACCGTACATCATGGGGCTCACCTTGCTGGGTCTGAGACCTAGGGGGTCTCAGCTTTACCTGAGACCCCCTACCTGGGGCTGTAGCTCAGACCAAAGAGTTAGGTAGAGTGCTGAACTGGTCGAGGCCATGGACTCATCACCACATGAGCCCCACTGTTTACTTGGACAAGTTATTTAACTACAGTGATTTGGTGTTCTCATCTATAAAATGTCATTAGGAGGATTGAGAATAGATTTTATATATTTTTTAAAGATTTTATTTACTTATTTGAGAAAGAATGAGAGAGAGAGGGAGAGCATGAGAGGGGGGAGGGTCAGAGGGAGCAGACTCTCCGCCGAGCAGGGAGCCCAATGTGGGACTTGATCCCGGGACTCCAGGATCATGACCTAAGCCGAAGGCAGTCGCTTAACCAACTGAGCCACCCAGGCGCCCTGAGAATAGATTTTAAAAGTGCACCTGGTACACAGTAAGAGCTATAGGAGTGTTTGTTAAATAAAAGAAAAATTCTTGGGGCACCTGGCTGGCTCAGTCGGTGAAGCCTGTGACTCTTGATCTCCAGGTAGTAAGTTCAAGCCCCACATTGGATGTAGAGATTACTTTTAAAAAATTTAAAAATTATATATATATATATATATATATATATATATATTTGTTTTTGGAGTGACAGGATTGTAACCCTATATGAGGAGGCTTCCAGGCTTGGCAGGGACCGGGAGCTTCTAGGCCCGCCAGCTGGCCCAGGTCCATGGAGCCCTGAAGAGGCATCCGGCTGCTATGATGTATGCCAACTGTCTAAAAATAAATAAAATCTTAAAAAAAAAAAAAAAAGGAAAGAAAAGAAAAAAATACTTGCCTGGATTGTCAAGTCTTTCCTACCCCAGTGAATTTATACCTTCAGGTTCTTAAATCCATTTTGTGGGCCTTCCTTCTTTTGGTCAATCTTTAGTCTTCCTTCTAGAAGGAACTAAAATGTCAGGTCTTCTGTAAAGCCTTTCTCCTGTACTTTGTTCCTCTCTCTATTAAAACTTTTATTGTATTTTAGGTTGTGTTTTTTCTTTAAGATTTATTTGAGAGAGAGAGAGAAAGAGCATGTGGGGGGCGGGGGGAGGCAGAGGGAGAGAATCTCAAGCAGATTCCCCAGTGAACGCAGAGCCCGACGTGGAGCTTGATCCCATGACCCATGAGATCATGACCTGAGCAGAAATTACAAGTCGGACGCTTAACCGACTGAGCCACCCAGGTGCCCCTGTATTGTAATTTGTTTTAATCTCGTATGGCTGCCGTGACAAATTACCACAAACCAAGCTTAAAAATAACAGAAATTTATTCTTTCATGGTTCCGGAGGCTAGAATCCTGAAATCGGTATCACTGGGCTACAGTCAAGGTGTTAGTAGGCCCGCGCTCCCTCTGGAGGCTCAAAGGGAAAAACTGTCCTTTGCTTCTTCTAGCTTCTGGTGGTTGTGTGCCGTCCTGGGATTGTGGCCACATCGCTGCCATCTTTGCCTCCATGATAATGCTTCTGCTTCCCCTTGTCTGTGTCAAATCTCCTCTGCCTCACTCTTGTAAGGTCACCATGCTTGCAGTGAGGGTCCCCCTGGATAATCCAGCACGATCCTGTCATCTCAAGATTCTCAATTTAAAGGTTCCCTTACGTAGGCTATAAGGGCCTGGCAGATGTGTTAAATTGATATAATATCTTTGGAGCTACTACAATAACTATTCCAACGTCCGTGTTCTCACCTTTGTATGACCAGGGTCTATCAGAGTGTAAGCACATAATATGTAATCGATAAATGAAATACATGTATATAAGTACAGCGGTTTAAGGCCAATGTCTGTTGTCCGTGTTCATTGGTATTCCTTCTTTGCTCACGCTTTATTTCCCCCCAGGCTGGAGCTATTTCTTTCATGTGCTAATCTGTGGCTGGAGCGACCTTTTACTCCGGAACTGGATCAACTTCTAGGTTACAGAAATTAAGCGAAGGGGGCCTTCATCCTTGTATCATTTCCCTCTGAGACTCAGGGAAGCAAAGTAACCAGAAAACTCCGTTCAAACCCCGTTCCTTCCCCGCTAAGGGGTGGAAGGGAGGCTAAAAGGTGAAGGGGCCCTGGCGCTGGCAGGTGACGTTCACGGAATTTGAGAATGCAGAGCCGCAGACTGACAAGTATGAGCTGCATTAAGAGTGCTGTCATCAGTCTGCCTGCCTGGTTTGTTGCCATTGCTTGGGCGTTTATTTTAAACACAGTTTTCTTGGTAATTTAAGCTCCTAAATTCATGGCTATTGCTTAACTGACCATTTCCCTATCTCGAGTCACTGGAGTTCAGCACAGGCATTTTTCTGAAATGAGGCTGTTTCTTTTCCAGGGTTCTTCAATCACAGCCACCTTCACCCACAAGAATAAGGCTGTTCTTGCCACCCCTCACCTCGAGAGACTGCTCGCTAGCCAGGCTATTGTTTCTCTCAGCCATTGGAAATCTTTCAGGGTGGGGGGCGGGGATCACTTGCAATAAAAGAAGTAAACAAGTAGGTTACTTCACACAATTGATCCTTAAAATAGGGAACTGTTTACTGTATTATAATTGTTTATTTACTTTTATGCCAGTCTTTTCATCTTTGTGCTGGTTAGAATGCCACATAAGCAGAATGTTGAAAAAAAAAAAACTGTTGAGCCCAAAAAGGTATCCAAGATTTTGCCTAGGTAGGCATGTATTCAGCAACTTCTAAGGTTTAAAAAAAAATTCTTTCATTTACATATAACACCCACCTGTAATAAAACATAATTGTCAGAATTGATTTAAATCATGTGACTGGCCTAAAGCTGATTTAACATAGTAAGTAGTCTGGAAACTGCCAGAGCTTTTATTGATCAGAGTAGATTCCGGTAGCCTGGCCAATAAGACCAATTTACCTCCTAAAATGATCTCAAACAACACTCTCCCCCCTAGCTCTGCTTCAGTCACTCTGACTTTCCTATAGGTCACATTTCCTCCTACCAATGGAATTTTGCATATGCTGTTCACTCTGCTTGAATGTCTGTTCCTCCCCCTCTCCTCTTGATTAAGTTCTATTCATCCTTTGGATTGTAGGTCAAGCACTACTCTCTGAAAAGCTTTTCTGGATTAGGTCAAATCCCCCAAACACTGGCTTAGCGCTTAAGACCACTGACTGTATTTGTTTATCTGATTAACGTCTTCTTCTTCCACCAGACTCTACAAAGCTCTGTGAGGGTGCGGATTAAGTCAGTTTCTGTTATCGTTACGTCACCAGCCCTTCTCACTGTTGCTGGAACACAGTAAGCATGTAATAAATATTTAAATGATGAATGAATATATTGTAGAATCTCATGCTAGCTCTGCCACTAGGTTATCAGGCAAGCTAACTTCACAGGGCCTCACCTTCCTCATTAGTAAGAAGATGCCTCTTTCATTCCCCCAATTCTAGGATATTTATGGTTCCTATCTTGAGCCTACAAGATCGATCAGGCTAGCGCTAGAAAGCCAACACACTGTTACCTGCCTGCCAAATGCCATATACCAAGCAAGAAACTGGAATTACCCTCAGCATCTTTGCCCCTTTCCTTAATGCCACTGCCTTGATTCTGGCTCTCATCGCCTTTCATTTAAAATACTGCAGATTTGGGGCACCTGGGTGGCTCAGTTGGTTAAGCAGCTGCCTTCAGCTCAGGTCATGATCCCAGGGTCCTGGGATGGAGCCCCACATCGTCGGGTTCCCTGCTCAGCAGGGAGCCTGCTTCTCCCTCTCCCTCTGCCTGCCTCTCTGCCTACTTGTGCTGTCAAATAAATAAAATCTTAAAAAAAAAATAATAAAATACTGCAGATGCTCCCTGAAGTGGTGGACCTGTGTTCAGTCCTCTCCTCTCATAGTTTATCTGCAAACCTGCCAGTAGAACTCAGTCTAAACGCGGGACTGACCATGGCACTCCTCTGCTTACAGATTTTTCAGTGGTTCCCATACCACATCTGCGACACTGCTCACCTCTCGAGAAGCTATCCTTCCCCTGTTCCTGTCTCACCTCCTGCCTTCTCCTCGAGAACTTGTGCTCCACTCAGAACCACTCACAGGGCCCCAATACACAAAACTCGGTTCTTTCAAGTCCCTCCGTCTTTGTGCGCAGTTCTCTCTGCCCAGGAAACTGTTCTGTGCTCCTCTACTAGTCAAGTTTCGCCCATCCTTTTAGGCTCGAGTGTTCCTTGAATGTGGCAAAGGCTCTGACCAAAGCTCCATTCCTCAGACTCAGTTTGTCACTCATTGCCTGTATTCTCAGAATACTTCGCACAAGCCACCATAACAACACTTCTCAGTGTGCTGTATTTATATGCAGAGGGACATTTGGGTTAAGAGCATGGGTCTCCCATTCAGACTGACTTGAGTTTGAAACCAAGTTCTGCAACTTACTGTGTGGCCTTGGAAGTGATTCTGAGTCTTAAGTTTCCTGTTTTGGAAAAGAGGGACTTAGCGCCTAACTCATTGGGCTGTTGTGATTACAGAATAAATGAGACAATGTGTTTAATGTGCTTTGCACAATTGGCCCATTATACTAACAGCAATTATCACTGGCTTGTGAATGTGTCAAATGCAAAGACTCAGGCCTACATTTTGTCCATCTTTCTATCCCAGTGACTGGCACATAGTGGTGACTCAGTGGATGCTTCTTCAAATGCATAAATGAAATAGCATTCAAGATGTATTCTTCTTTACAGGAATAAGCTACAGGCTTATTCGTTTTAGGAATTTTACTGAGGTGTCAAAAATTCTACTGATTTTAAGACATACTCCAAATCGTATTCGTCTTTCCCTTTGCTAAACTAGTCCTGAACTTACTCGTGTAACATCATTTGAGATCAAAGTTGAGTTTTTAGTATGTTTCCTGCTAAATTCTCCCTTCACTCATTTAAGAGTTTTTACTACATGCACATCAATTTCATTCTTACTCAATCCTTCGTGGAACCCAGATTACATCCTCCTTTCTCCTATGAGTAATACCAACAGCATGCATGTGTATAGGACTTATGTGCTAAGTACTGTTCTATGAGCTATACAGGTTTCAAATCCTCTGTGTGATTAACCAAATGGACTTTTCTAAGATGATGGTGAGTGGTCCATGTGATTAAATTCACTGCAAGTTCTAGCCTAGCGTTCTGGCCAGAGCATAGCATTTGGACCCCTAGAAGAGTCTAAGTTCTTTGAAGGCAAGCTTATTTCCTGCTTTCTCTGCAAAGAGTGAGTCTCTTGAAAGCAGGCACTCAGTGAGCCCGGCTGACGGGACTTTTCCTCTCCTGTCCGTGTAATTAACTTCCACTGGAGAGGCAAACGTTCACACCAAGTACTCCAGAGACTCCCTGGAAGGTTTAAAGCCTCACGAGGTTTAAAAGCCTTTAACCTTAGGAAAGCGCCCTTTATCCCTCGGCACCTCCACTCTTGGGACTGCGGTTTCTCTTCGGTGTTCCCGATGACCCCTTCTAGGGTCTCCGACAGGGACAAGACACAGGAGGTTGAGAAACACCTTTGTCCCTTTCGATGTGCCAAAGGTGGGTCACCGTGGGGGCCAGGCGGCCTTTCCGGGGCGGCCTTGGGTCCTGGCCACCCGCGGCGACCCCACCCGCCCACGGGAGTGGGGACAGCGTCCGCTCTTCCCGCGGAAACGCCGCCGAGGCGCAGACGCCTCGCGCCCGGCCGCCAGGAGCCTCCGTGGCTGCAGCGCCCGTCGCCGCCACACCGGAAGCACGCCGGGCGCGCGTCGGGCGGGCCGCCGAGGGTCCTACGGGCGGGGCGGGGCCGCCGGGCCGGTCCCCCTCCCTCCCCCTGCCCCCTCCCGCCGGGGGCGCGCGAGAGCCGGGCGGGGCCGGCGTCCCTTCCGGGGAGCTGTGGCCGCCGCGGCGTCTCCGGCGGCTTCCCTCCGCGCCCCCCCCGCCCGCCCCGCAGCTCTGGGTGACGCTTCTCCAATAACAGCTCGCGGGGAGCCGCCGCTCCGGGCGCCCCTCGGCGCCGGCCCCGCCAGCCCCGCCCCGCTGCCGGCATGAGGGCCGCGGGCGACGGCGGCCTGGAGCGCTTCTGCAGCCCGGGCAAGGGCCGGGGGATGCGGGCCCTGCAGCCCTTCCACGTGGGGGACTTGCTCTTCTCCTGCCCGGCCTACGCCTACGTGCTCACGGTCAACGAGCGGGGTAACCACTGCGAGTACTGCTTCGCCAGGTAGGGCGGCGGCGCGGGCCGCGGCGGGAGGAAGTGCGCGCGGCGCGTCGGGTCCTAGCGCCGGCGGTTGGGGCGGCGGCCGCGCGGGCGGGCGGGGCGCTTTCACCCCGCGCGGGTCGTGCCACGTGCGTTCGGACCGAGCAGCCGAGGGCCCGCCGCCCGCCCCCGCACGGCCCATTTTCCGAGTTGCTCACGCGGGATGGGCTCACCCGGGAGTTCAGTCCGGGCTCACCCTCAGACGTCGGCGCGGAGCCAGGCTTGTTCCAAGCCCCGGCACGCGCTGCGCACTTGGTGCGTTGCCGGCCGGCCCCAGGTTCGAGCAGCCAGCGCCTGTCACCTTTAACTTGGGCTTCCTGCGGTGTGTTCTCTCCCCCCCCCCCCCCCCCCAGCCCAGCCCTGCTGCAGACTTGCCGTTCCCTCCGGGGAACTTAATGACACTTAACATTTCATGTAAAGTACGCGGCTCCTCCTCTTCCTTCTCACTCAGCACTTGTGTTTGGAGAGAAGCCAGAGGAGTACTGACCGCACGACCCGGGATTCCGAAGGGCTGCAATGATGGGACGTACCTAGCCTTGGTTTGGGATTTTGAAAACATGGCCTCTGAGGGAATTAGGCAAAATGTGTGGTTGGACATAGTATTTAATTGCGGCACGTCATGTATATACATATACATACATATATACACATACATCTGTATTCATCTATATGCATATATATTCATCCACATCCACACATAATTATATCCTTAAACTTTATGACAGTTTCAGACCCGAAAGGCGTTAGGAATCACCAGTCCAACACACTCTCTCCATTTTACAGGCGAGAAAACTAACGCTCAGATAGGAAGTGTGGTTGTGGCTCTAGTCACACCAATAGTTAAGGGAATGAAATCTGTTCGCTTCAGTTCTGTCCATTTCCTGCTAGTTAGGTGCTCAGTAAAATCCCAGAGACAGGAAGCATGGTGTTGAACTACGTGTGTACCCCACCTTCCCTACTCTCTGAAGAATGGACCCTGCTTTACTTTCTTTGAATCTCAGTTTCTTCATCTTTGAAATGGAGCTCCTTGGGTCCGATTGCACTGACCTGAGGTCCTGCAGGTACTTTTGGAGTACAGGTCTCAAGTCCAACATACACCAAAGTACCCAGTTTCTCAGACTTGTGTGCCTTATTCTATGATAAGACATAGCAAAAGAAGGGACAAAGGCTAAATATTATAGTAATCTTGCCCAGACTCCCTGCCAGAACTGTCTTCCGCTTGGGGGGACCTGGAAAGGCACTAGACGCAGAATCATGCCGTGGGCAGCTTAAGGGCTGTATGTGATGTGGCTCTTTGAATTGGTGAGTCAAGAGCTAAAGGGTCATGGCACCACTTTGCAACGTTTGAGTGAAGTGAGCATTGGGTTTTCCCAAAGTTAAAAAGGCTGCTGTGACTGGTCCCTTGATCTTCTGAGCCTCGCTGTGGCTCGGAGTCTGAAGCAGTGTGGGTGTCTGGAGTGGCAGGAGCAAAGCGGGGTCACCTAGCACGGAAGGTGCTTCCGTCCATCAGGAATCCTGGTGATTCCTGGAGTCCATCCTATGAGAGAGGATCACAGTGTCGGGCACATAGTAGGTACTCAGATGGTAGTTACCCGTGCACGCCGCCAATGAATTAGAGATCAAATCCCTCTGGGTTCAGAGGGGAGAAGCGGAGCTGAGAGATGCTTCTCTTTAGCTGTGAGTGTCCTGACTGTATCTACTGTATACACCCCCAGCCTTACTTAGAACATTAATGTATGGTCAGATGCAGCTCCACAGAGCACCCGGCCCTATGTGACGGAGTGTGCTTTGTTTCTCCTTTTTCTGAATAACATTTGTTAGGGTCATTAACCGCTGTCTTAGACCCCTCACCTGGGCGGCTATGTGCATTGGGGCAGTATCACTGTCCCTGACCCTGCCCCCGGCCCCCCCGCCCCCCACTTTTCTCTGTTTGGCTTAGGTGAAGCGCTCTTAACAGCCACGGTTCATTTCTTCTCTTTCCCTAACGAGTCATTTGAAATCAACTAAGATAACACACAGGAAATAGTGATACCACGATACCTATGAAATTGGAAATATCTTTATACACCACTCTATGATTTCTCTTAAATTCGATTAGTTTAGAATTAGTGGTTTAGAATTAGTGGTTAAGTCGTTCTTATAAATTTTGCACCATTTCCTCTGTCCACTATTTGATCATGTCCCAGAACAAACGAATCTGTCCAGCTGTACTAGAACACATGTATGTCTCCTGGAGCCTCAAGGGAGTAGGAGCAGAATTCTCAAATATTAAAGCATACAGGGTAAAATCTGCTACTTCCCCACCCCACCCGCCCCTCCCCCACAGGAAAAAACCCCAAACTACTTCTTATCCTTTCTTGTGCTAGAAGTTTAGCATAAACGATATTGCTTAAGGTAAGTGAGCCACTGGAGGTTTTCCTTGTCATATTAATTGTATCTGGGTTTAACTTATTTTGAAGGAAAATAGGTGATTTCTGCAGTAATAAGTTCTATAAATTGAAAAATAAAGGGAAGTTTCTCAGGTCCCAGGGGAATGGGATTCTTATTGTTGGCACAATTCAGATAGAGGTTTGTTTCTGGGAATTTTAAATTTGTACACATTTTCTCAGTTTGGTGGTGATACTTGGGAGGATGTTTATCTTGCCTCAGCTGCTAGAAGGCAACTCCTAAAAATACAATAAATGTTTTCCAGTTGGGAGCCAGATACATTTTGTATACACACACACACGTTTTTTTGGCCATTGGCCACCTTTCTATGGCAGATACTTTTATATTTCTTTTCCTTTTTTTTTTTTTTTTTAAGATTTTATTTATTTGACAGACAGAGATGCCGTGAGAGAGAGAACACAAGTAGGGAGAAGCAGGCTCCCCACCAAGAGGGAGCCCGATATGGGGCTCGATCCCAGGACCCTGCGATCATGACCTGAGCCGAAGGCAGACACTTAATGACTGAGCCACCCAGGCGCCCCTTATATTATATTTCATACTTAGTATTCAGCATATTTTAACACTGTTATTTGTCTCAAAAGGGGAAAAAATCTGCTGTAACCCAGTGTTACATCTCAATATTCATTCTGTGTACAGTTCCTCAGGTGGGAAGATGTCTGTCTCTTGATCTTTTATTTTCTTGGCTCGTGGATCATTTAAGGGCAAGAACATTACCTTTTTTGTTAGTTCATTCCGAGTATGGGGGGAAAGTAGGAAGGCCCACTTAGCCTTCTCGCAATAGAGCTGTTAGAACACAATTTCAGGAAATTTATGTCATGCCTGGCTCACTCAGAGTGGTTTTAAAAATTAAAATGCTTGCATGAGCAAAACAGTATGATCGAGATGTCCTGTTTCAGCAGTTGTAAAGATGTGATGTCTCACAGATTTATTCTGTAGTACTATTCATCCTGTCTAGCCCATTGTTTTACCAGACTGTCAAAGTAATATTTAGTTGATTTTAATCAGTATTAAGAGGCATGAACTCTTGCTGCGGTTTTCTTAAGAAACCTTAATGTTCTCTGAAAGAACCCTGGGACTGACCACCTGAAGCAGCACCTCAGATCGGGGAGTCATCCCCAGGGCTGCTGAGATTCTGTTTATTCCCAGAACATTCTCTGAGAATTGTATGGCCTCTAAGGGGAGAACTGACTTCAAATGTTTTCAAATTATCTTGCTTTCTGAATGAAAAATTAGACATGTGCTCTAATAGAGAATTCCCTCCTTTCCACAGGTATTTCTTTAAAAAATGGGTAGTAAGATTAAAATATACAGACAACAGATTTCCTCTAAAAAGTTATATTAAATAAAACAAAATTCAGCCATCTGTACATCAGGTAATGAGATATTATGTTGTCACTTTCCGTATTAGAATATTGGAAGTTTTTCATTTATTTAGAGACGGCGAGGCAGAGACTTGGGTGCCAGATCAACTTGGTTTGAGTTCTGGCTTCCTCCCTTCCTGACATTTGTCTTTAGGGAAACTACATAATGTCTTTGAACAACTAGGTTCCTTTATGTTTACCGTGTTCACATCAACGCCTACCTCCGGAGCTACGTGAGAATTACATGAGCCAGTAGAAGTCGAGCGCTTAGTATAGCCCTAGCACAGAGTAAGCTGTCACAATCCGCGTGACGGTCTTGCTCGTGCTAAATGTGACAGAGGGTGATAAAATATTGCAATGTCAGGGACATTTTTATCATGGTGGTGTTGGGAAGGGGGTACCAGGAAGGAAATACTGGAAATTGTTGACCAGTAGAGTCATCCTTCAGATGGCACATTCACCCCGAGCTAAGAGCAGCCGTTCTCAGCCCCCAGGTCCCCCAGAAAATAACGGATTTCACTTTTTTTCAAAACCTAATGGAAATGATATAATGAACCTACAACAGGTAAACCTTTTTTTTTTTTAAGAGCCTTTTCTAGCTCCAAAGTGCTTAGATGCTCTAATAGTCTTTTGCCATGAGATTAAGTTAATATTTGAGAAGAGAAATGGAGGCAAACAGAATTTTCTGTATAGCAAGCCTGTCATACCTCCTCTCTGCTCTTTAATTTTTGCATGATTCAGTTGTGGCCAAGAGCAGTCCTTTAAGACTTTAGATGTGGCAGGCGCCATGACACACGTATTTTTCATATGCAGGGAACACAATTCCTGTTATAGCTTATAGGGGCTCTGGGATGAAGCTGTACGGTTGGAAATGATTTGACATGAAAGAGACAGAACAAGCAGCAGGATATGCTGAAGTGAAATTCAAACCCTGGTGAGTTAAAAACCACCATCTAATACCTTTCCTTCTCAAAAGCAATTGCACAAAATCTCTCAATCAAAAATATCTGAAGATCCCATAAAACGACATTCCTTAAAATCATGTTGCTCTTTGCAGCTCATAAAGCATTTCCAGATACATTCTTCTTTTGATCCTCCCAAGAATGGCTTATGTAGAGGGAACCTTACCCCATTGCACGTAGGAAAAAGCTGTGTGTCGGAGAGTTGAAGTTGTTTCCTTGAATTTCACATATTTTTGTCAGATGTTTATTGAGTGTCTTCACTCAATAAAGGGCTCTGTGCCCTTCATGGACTGAGCCATGTCTTACTATTCTGAGTGTGGTTTCCTTCCCCTACCCCTTTTGGCCTGAATCTACTGTGTTGTTCCACCCGCCCCAGACACTGGGACATCTTCACTCTGATTTCTTCTGGAGTGAATGCTATTTTTATTACCTCTTTTCTTTTGCTTCTCCTTCCTCCAACAGGTAATTCAACAAACTAATGTTTCTAAAAGTTGAACAAATAAATTGATGGAGCAGTCTTCGATCTGTATCTTAGGCTGCTATGGGTTCAGAAATGTCTTTATTACAGTGCCTTGGAATTTGCATAAGAGCTATATATATATACATATATATATTTTATGTATCAATTATTACATAATAAAATGTAAAAAGAACACAAGGCTTTGGTCCTTTTGTGGGCTTAGAATATTTAAAAGTACTAAACTAGAACTAAGATGAGTTTGTTACCTAAGTCTTTATACCCACATATAAAGAGTCTGTTTCTCTGGCCTCTGGTAGGACAGCATCAGAGTAGAACCCCTTTTCTTTTTCTTCAACATATTCTTTCCTCAGAACTTGGTGCAAAGTTCATTTGGTTAGGTTTGGAAATAAAATATATGGTGCAGCTATGCTATAGGAGGCCCCTGGATGGTATTCCTGTAGGACAAGCAGATTGCACACTATCAGTCAGAAGGTTCTTTAAGAAATACGAAGACATGGGCGCCTGGATGGCTCAGTCGTTAAGCGTCTGCCTTTGGCTCAGGTCATGATCCCAGGGTCCTGGGATAGAGCCCCACATCGGGCTCCCTGCTCCGCGGGAAGCCTGCTTCTCCCTCTCCCACTCCCCCTGCTTGTGTTCCCTCTCTTGCTGTGTCTCTCTCTCTGTTGAAAAATAAATAAAATCTTAAAAAAAAAAAAAAAGAAATACGAAGACATGTCTTAAATTTCTTTGGAAAGATCCAGTGCTCAGAGCTGTAGTCTGGCAGTAGCTGGTGTTCAGGCGAACTCTGAATTGGTGAGAACCCAGGCAGCAAAGTTGACTGTTTTAGAACTTAAATGGCAAAGAAGGTTTCTATTTTAGTTTGGTGTGTGTGTGTTTTTAAGATTTTATTTTTAAGTAATCTCTACACCAACATGGGGCTCGAACCCACAACCCTGAGATCAAGAGTCACATGCTTGATCCAGCCAGCCATGCGCCTCATCTACTTTATTTTGGTGTCTTTGACTTCCTCTTTTGCCTTAGGTTAATATTCCTTTTCTTTTTCTTGTCAATACAAGGAAAATACGAAATAATTACAATTTTATGCCACTTTGTTTCCCAAGGAGGCAGTCAGTAATCATAAATGTCCTTTTATATTCTTGGATTCATTAATAACTAAAGTCACTCCCCATCCCCACACCTATACCTTTTTTTTTTGGACCTCAGATGGAGTGAGGTAATCATATTTCTCAGTTCCAGGCATGCTTCATCTGCTCTGTGTAAGGCCAATTGGATTTAGAAGAATTTCCCCTCTGTTATTGATTTCCCATTCTCATTTCCTGCTTCTCTCCCAGAGCCCCTCTCTGGGTTTGCCTCCGAGTCTTTGAATATGTGTGTCTTTTTATTTTTTTTTTAAAGATTTTATTTATTTATTTGACAGAGAGAGACATAGCGAGAGCAGGAACACAAGCAGGGGGAGTGGGAGAGGGAGAAGCAGGCTTCCCGCGGAGCAGGGAGCCCGATGCGGGGCTCTATCCCAGGACCCTGGGATCATGACCTGAGCCAAAGGCAGACGCTTAACGACTGAGCCACCCAGGCGCCCCTGAATATGTGTGTCTTGATCATCACCAGGGAACTAGACCTACAACCGGGCACCCTGCTTGTACTTGACCAGACTCAGACTTTGAGCCCTCTTCTGGTCAGCCTGGCAGCTCCTTGGTTTTCTGTAGCCGTTCCCTGGGCGAGGCCCCTCGTCCCCAGAGAATGGCCAGTGCTAGGACTAGAGGTTTCTGTCCCCTCTCAAGGGACTGATATTGTCAGCCTCTCTATCAGCCTCCCCTTTCCCACCCACATCCCCAACTTCACATCTTTGGGTTTCTAGCAAATATGTGGGAGTTTAGGGGTGCAGAGCTCTGGCAGCGAATTGACTGAAGTCACGGCCTTTTCAGGGATTGAACCCATGACCTTGGCCTCGTTAGCATGGGTGCTTTAACCAGTCACAAAGCCACACACCTCACTTTGTGTAACTTCAGCTGACTCTGTTCCTACCACCCTCAGAGGCCTCCTTTTCAATTGCAAAGGCGTTCACACCAACACAATAGAACAGAAGGAAATCGCATCTCTTCAAGACTCCTCTGAAGGACGGAAATATGCAATTTAGCAGGAAAATAATACCAAAAAGTCTTGAGGGTTCAGGAAACAACTTCTCTGTCTAGTCCATGCATTCGCTGAGAATCCAGCTGTGTCTCAGATTCTTCTTCAATCAAAAGTTTAAAATTAGTACGGAGCTCCTTGTGCCAATTTATTAACATAAAATCTGGTGACTCTTGTACACTAAGTGGAGGGTTTCAGATGACTAAATGGAAGTATTGCATGCATATTATTAAAATAGCTTTGAGTTACTTTTATAGGAAGGGGGGGGCTCTGAGAATTTGTAAATGCTTCTCTTTGGCAAGTTTCTAGTCCATAGAATCCACTTGCCATGATGATAGCTAAGACACTGGTGTGTATCAGCAAGTGCATTCTGGTTATTCGAGGTGTGTCAGTGCCCAGGGGATCCTGACTCACCATGCAGAAAAGGTGAAATAAAGGCAACTCGCCGGAGAAGGGAATTTCACAACAGGGCTTGAAGACAAAGGCATATCCTGGGGGAGGGAGGTGGTGAGAAAATCTGGCTGACCAACAGGATACAGGTTTTCATCAGAGCCAAATAAAAAATCTCAAGGATTTTGTAGCCTGGCACTTGAAAGGAGTTATATTGCAATTTGTGGCAAAATGAAAAGACCTTGGATAGGAGGAGGCTTTTGCCTCCAGTCTTTCGAGTACCAGGAGAGACTCTTCAGGGATGCGGGTTCTGGGCTCACACTTTGTTGATTGCCCTCACTGTGGTGATGTTTGTATAGGAAACACTTGCCCCTGGGCCGCCTGAGAAAGCTCTTATCCATCAATTGCACAAATCTCTTCACAGTGATAGCCTCCCATGGCCTTCAAACCTCAACAGTAAGAGACATTTAATTATGAGCAGATGGTAAACTCCTTGAGATCAGGGATTCTCTTTTTAATGTATTCAACAAATATTTATATCTATGGAGCACTCACTGGGTTCTAAGTCCCTAGGAAAGGACTGTGAAAAAAAGGAACAAAAATCCCTACCATCACGGAGCTTATATTCTAGCAGGTTTTTTTAATCTTTATTTTAGCCACAATGCCTTGAACTTCGTGAGGTTTCAGCAGATTTTTGTTGTTGTTGTTGAAGGCAGTAAGGTTTGGAGGTTGAGTATATTCTTCTTCTTTTATTTGGTTGAAAATTGATAATCCGTGTAGGTCATAAAGACAATTCAGCGAACCAAAATATTTAACCACACACCCTAAGTCATGACTTCTGCAAACTCAGGGCAAGCTTTGATTAAATACTGAGGTCTAATGAAATTGTAACCTCCCCACATAGTGTTAAAACACCTGCAGCTTTGGGTAGACATTTTTTGGAAGTTAATGAAGTTTAGTCTACTCAAACACCTGAGTAAATATTTCTAAAGATCACTTGAAGGGAAACTTTCAGGTTTTTTCATCTTAGAAACTTGCAGGTTCACAAATTTAGAATTTAGAAACAATCTACTTATTTCACTCAGTATTTAATTCATTTCCACACATGTTCAGGCCTTCCAAACACCCAGTTACTAAGTATTTTCTAGATTCAGAGCATGGCAAGAGGCTCTCCTCCATCTTCTCTATCTCTGTGTCTTCAGAGAATGGCCCTAATAGGACTCCGCCCTAGAGTCAAGGCTGCCTCCTGGGGAGTCCCCAGGGCTAGGCTTCAGGCGTGAGGTTTGAGTCCCACTTGCTCTGCAGGATTCTGTTCCCTCCTGGAAACACACACACACTCACTCACACACACACAGGAGCATAGGCAAATGCACGTGTCATGCTGATTCTCCCGTTGTCCCTCTGCCTGGCTAACTCTCAGGTTAGAAGTCTGTCCTGATTTCTGCAGGCTGGAGTAGCTCCCTTTGTCTTTGCTTCCAGGGCACCTCGTAAAATACTTCCTTGGGCACACTTGCTCCTGAGTGCCGGAACCAGGTCTCATTCATCTGTGTTGCCCAAGCCCTTAGCCCCAGGCCTATCTCTTTGTTGCCTTAGTAAATAATTATTAAGTGAATCATCTCATTTCTGCAACTTATTTTACTAGTGGCTCTTTGGACAGGCCTCTTCACATATCTAAATATGTAACTCTGCTCATTCTTAGGGCTTACAAATACTTGCAGAACCCTTCATTGATCCCTATTTTCTTCAGGACAAAATCTTGACTGTTCTACTCCTCCATATTAAGTGCCCTTCCCACACTAACCAGCATTATCCCTCCCTGCTCTCTTACACCCTAAACACAATCTGGGTGGTCTTTCCAGTATCCTGCAAAGGTGCTCTATCGTTCTTCATTCTTCCTTTTGCTCATTTGTAACCATTTTCTCTGAATGATTCCCTTCCCTATCTTGTACCTCCCTATGTCTGTTCGTTCTCAAGGGAGATCCAGCTCAAATTGCATCTTTTTTATAAAGCTCCTTTTAAATACTTCAGCCCACAAATCTCTTCGTTTTATTTCATTATTATTTTATATTTACAGTAGTTTTTACATTTTTTGAGCACTCTTGCTATTCTAGGCATTGTGTTCTAACCCTGGGACTTCAAAGATGAGTAAGACAGCTTTCTCTGTAATACCCAAACTTCTGTGTCCTTAAAGAGTTCAGTCTTAGGAGTAGCTTCCTGCTCTCAATTCTATGTCATTTAGGCCATTTGGATGCTGAATCATTTTGCCTGATATTTATACTTACCACCATTTGCATGAAGGTAGGGCTTATGTCCCCAAATAGCTCAACTATTATAAAAATATCATTCCTCCAGAGTCTGGTACAATATTTTACACAGAGAAAATAATACTTTTTTTTTTTTTAAGAATTTATTTATTTATTTGACAGAGAGAGACACAGCCTGAGAGGGAACACAAGCAGGGGGAGTGGGAGAGGGAGAAGCAGGCTTCCCGCGGAGCAAGGAGCCCGATGCGGGACTCGATCCCACGACCCTGGGATCATGACCTGAGCTGAAGGCAGACGCTTAACGACTGAGCCACCCAGGCGCCCAAAATAATACTTTTTGAATAGAACTTACTTGGCTAAGGTAGATTAACTTACTTCTTTCCTGCTTCATGTACAAAGTTTTGTAGTATAAAAATGTCCTTTTTAATTTAGAAATACACATGGAATCAATAAGGATTGAAAGAAAAATGTCTGTTAAGTCTCTTCAAACAGTAGCTGGTAAGGTTGAGTTCTCAAGGTATAGTCAGTCAGTCCACAGTGGAGTCACTCACCTCAACAAACTGGCATTTCAGTATTTTATTGTCTATAGGAAAATAAAGCCAAAGGGATGAGGGAGGGTCACCTATTAAAATTCTTCTGTAAGCAGTTTTAAAAGGTGTGTTTTCTTGTAAATAGGATTCAGAGCAGGTCACCTGTTTGTTGGGCAAGGCGTTCATTCTCATGTTTGGCTGCAGAGGGCCTGACCTCTGTTCTGGAATTCACATTTAGCAATAGGTTATGAAGGTATTTTTACATGTTTTTGTTTTTGTTTCTTACTCTGCGGCCAGAATGTTGACATGAGCAATATTGTGAGGAACAGCTTAAGTTTTTAAATAGTTAAATTTATATGCCTTTGGTTTTGTCCTTTTCCTTGATATTGACTCACCTGGGTATTGTAGAAGTTAGGGCAAAAGCAGTCATAGGGGAATCTAATATTATTGGTATTCATTACAAAGAACTAACGATAACATCTGTCATTTATTGAGCCACTGGAGGAAACAGTGCATGTTATTTATTATCAGTTCCTTTATGAGAGAGCGAGTGAACAAGAAAAGCCTGAGTTGTTTCCTTCCTTTTGACTTCCCAGTCAGTGGGCGTCAGAGAGGTAAAAGATAAAAGTAGCAAGTAAGTGTTATTCGGATCTCGCACAGAAGTTAAGATAGAAAATGTTTCCAAATGGAAATGCTAAGTTTTGCAAGTCCATACGTGCCTTCTTTGGGCAGGTTTAACTGTTGGGGATTTGACGGGGCCTACAAGGTGAGGTTGGCATGTAGGCATCATCCAGCGGCTACAGAGTAATTTCATGTTCACTGTACCTTAGGCTGAATATTTCTCTCCTCTGTCCATAAGGTTCATGAACTTTTTTTTCTTTCTAAGACAGATTTCATCTCCACCAGAGCCTGCATTACAGCAAATCCTAAATCAGTGTCCTTACTTTTTTTTTTCATTGCTGAGCTGACTTTTAATGAATCAGTGATGTGTGGAGTCGTTTTACAAGATTTTGTTAGCTTTATTGAGGAAAAATTGACAAATATAACTATGTATTTAAAGTATACAACATGACCATTCGATATACATTGTGGAGTGATTACTAAGGTCAGGATAATTAACATATCACCTCGCACACTTACTTTTGTGTCATTTGGATCTACTCTCAACAACATTCAAGTATACAGTGCTGTATTACTAACTGTAGTCACTGTAGAGCCCCAGAACTTAGCGCTGAAAATGACTGCCCTTTGACTTACGTCACCCCTCCTTGCCCTGTGACATTTTATAGCAAGGCCAACCATTTTTTTTGCCCTGACCACCAAGCCCGACGTCCTCCTTGTAAATCATGGCTCCTGTTCCAATAGTTGGGAAAACCTATTAGTTGCTGCCTTACTGCCCTAAATATCTCCTGCTTCCCCAAGAGGCCCCGGGCTCTAACTTTTAACAAGCCTCAGAACAAAGCCCAATGCGAAGGGGAAGGTTCAGCACGGCTCTGGGAAGAAGCTCCCCGCTGCACGTGGGTCCGTTTCACTGTTACATTGTGGATTAAAGTGATATGCGGAGCATCTTTCACTATTACACAAAAACCTATAGCCTTAGTATTATCCTTGTCCCCTGACCAGGGTTATAATAGGGTTCCGCCACAATTCCTCCAATTTTTATTTCTCTCAAATAAAAATTTGCTAGTGTAACCACTCTCGCTGGGTGGGAGGCTAACTTTGTTTCTGATTGTCTTATTTCAACCCATGGTGAAGTTATATTGCGCCGCTGGGCTTTTTTCCTTTTCTCTTTTTCATTTGGCTGGGGCTGCCTCTGTTCAACAGAGCATACTTGTCACTTCTTCTGTCACCGTTAGTTAAAAGTAATTGTTATTGCAAACCCCCTCCATGCCAGGCTCCTTTTCTTTCATGGTGAAACCCACTAAGCATTCATTTCAGTAGCGGAAAAGTGGGGAGCTTACAGGATCAAATCCTTTTTATCTAGACCAACAGCACCTGCGGCAAGGCATTAACTAGCCGGAGTTGTTAATTACATCTCTAACTTGTTGATCTTCATGGCTTCCAAATTTGAAAAGCAAGAAAATTAATCACTGCATGTGTCTCCTTCAGTAGAAAATGACAGGAGCGTGTCTTCTGCGTTCTGTTCCAGTCACTGATAATCAAATAGTTGCACTTTCCTGTAACATTTCTCTCCTCCCTTTGTGGATGGAATTGTTTCTTAAGTTCAAAGAGTCCTTCCGTTCACAGCAGGGTAGATATTTGCCCATAAAACAGAGACTTTAGAAACATAAGTCTGCAAATAGGAGTCTGAATGAGATCGTACTGAAAACAGTTCAGTAGTTGATACCACTTAAAAAAAAAAAGAGTGGAGGCTAATGAGAAGCGTGATAGCACACTTCACTTGTATTTTCTCATTTAATTTTCATAACAAAACTATGAGGCAGGAACTGCATCTTTACAGTGGAGGAAAGGGTCCAGAGAAGATTAATACTTTGCCCAAGATCACATAGCACCTCAAGCACCAGAAGGAGGAAAGGATTTGAGTTAGAGAGGTGAAGTAACTCCTCATCTTCACCTTAAGTTGTGAAGCCCAAATCAGGAGGAGGTGGGGAAAAAAGCCTCAGCTCTCTCTTTTTTTTTTTTTTAAAGATTTTATTTATTTATTTGAGACAGAGAGCATGAGAGGGGGGAGGGTCAGAGGGAGAAGCAGACTCCCTGCCGAGCAGGGAGCCCGATGCGGGACTCGATCCCGGGACTCCAGGATCATGACCTGAGCCGAAGGCAGTCGCTTAACCAACTGAGCCACCCAGGCGCCCTCAGCTCTCTTTTTTAAAGCTTGCACCTGGCTTCTAAAATACTTTCTTGGCATAGTTAGAAAATACAGTGTCAGCCACTTTATTCTCACCTTAACATTCATCAAGGTCGCTCAACAACCTAATACATCCAGAATGTGCCGCTCATTCTTAAGATGAGTTACCTTGCAAACAATCTGCATTGCAGAGAATTACTTCAACACTAGTCAGCAACTTCTGCACCCAAAGAAACACTCAGCCCGAAAGGATTACCATAGGCCTGGGCTGGTGGTTCTGCCTTCTGGAAGCTGATTAGAATCTCCTGGAGAGCTTTTTAAAAATCCCAGCACAGACCAATCGAATAGGAGTTGCTGGGTCCTCCCCCAGGCCCAGATGCGTTGAGACACCGTGAGAGGTTAGTAGCATTCACTCTTCACTGTCTTTGAGTTCCATTCCTTTTGGGTTATTTCAGTTTATTCCTTCAAGTGACCCTTATTAGTCTTTCTCTGAGAGGAATTTTGTTTTCTTTGTTTTGCAGTCTTTCCCCCAAACCTCCTGGACAATTCAGGTCAGGTTACATTGCAAATGAAAGATTTATGGCTGCGTCTTCTGTAGGAACAGAGTTTATTCTAAACGCCTTCCTTGTATGTTCCTACAGTGAAAATGGATATCCCATATGAAGTTTCTCTTTGGCTAAATGTCTCGGTCAGCAATAGTCAAACACTCACAAAATCTGTGTCCTCCTTCCACACACACACACACACACACGCACACAATGTAGGTACCAGCTCAGCAAATTTTAATTTGAGTTTCAACCATTAGACTTACTTTGAAAAGTTTACCATCTCTCCCTAGCTATGGAAGGAACTGAGGCACGCATCTAGATAGTGGAAACAGAACTTCCTCTCCTGCCACCACCCCACCTCATCTAAGGTTGCTAATACCGAAGTAGATCAAAGTAGATTTGTATGCTCTTCACTATCAGTAACTGATTTAGCTTTTCTCCTTCTCTGCTCTGAAGGCAGTTTGGCTCAGGAAGATGTATGTTAAGAATATTCACATATAACCAGGCAGTTGCTTAAATGAGCGTACACAGTCAAATCTGCCCCAGAGCCAGGCATAGCTTTTTGGTAATTTGTAAGAACTATAATATTCTGTCACCCAGTTCCCAGTGGACATGCTCCAGCTTGGACTCGCCCTGTCTGAGGAACACTTTGATGTACTGAGTGACAGGGAAGGACTTTGCACAGACCAAATACACAATCCTTACTTCATTCCAGTGCATTTTAAGTGAAACCAATTACTGTGTCACACTGTTGGTTGAGAAACCCACTTTGTGGGGGTGTTCCCTCCAGAAATCTCATTTTGAAAAATGATCCTGGCTTCTCCCCATTGGGTGTTAGAAGCAAAGTGGCATGAATGGGGTTTCATTGGAACTGAGAAGTTATGCCAAAGAGAGTAAAGAATGCCTTATGTTTTGTTATTACTATTCAGTTATCCAAACACGTAGAGGATTCCTGCTTCATGTAGTAGATCCTCCTGAATAACTGTCACAATAACTCAAGGAAGGATATTCTTGCGTGATGAAGACAAAATTTGTACCTCGATGTGTGAATTCTGATTCTGCTACCTACTTCCTGAATGACCATGTTGGGTTAGATATTTCACCTTTGGATCCTCATATGTTCATTTGAAAAATAGTAGTAATGTTTTTCTCACAGAGCTGATGGACTTACTAAGATCAGTTTTCATATTTTTTGGTCTTAAGGATCCCTCTATACTCTTAGAAATTGAGCACTCCAAAGAGCTTTTGTTCATATGGGTTATGTTTATGAATATTTACCATACTTGAAATTAAAACAAAATTATAAAGTATTTGGTTTAAAATGACAACAGCTATTACTGCTAGCATAATGTGGTTTGGTTTTGGTTTTTTTGAGAACTATTTTACAGAACAAAAGAATTAGTGAGAATAGTGGTGGTGTTCCACAGTTTTACAAATCTCTTTAATGTTTGGATTTCCAGAAGACAGCTGGATTCTCAAATACACTTCTGAATTCAGTCTGTGGTAGTATGTAGTTTTGGTTGAAATATGTGGAGAAAATCCAGTCTCAAATAGATACGTTTTCAGGCATATTTTAATAGCCTTTTTCAGTTAATTGTGAATAAATTTTGATTCACTAAAACTTGGTAAATGAATTTGTCTTAAAGGGTAGGCCCTTTAATGTGCAATCTGAAGCCGTATCATGATGTGAACTTCGTGTGCTTTGTTACGTTGAAAGTCCTTGGTCTATCTTGCACTTCAAATGACTTTTTTAGCCATGCATTATTTTTAAAGTATCATGCACCTGTCATTTGAAAAACATTGGTTCACTGAATTATATAGACATTCTAAAAGTCGATGTACCTCATCAAACCATAGGGGAAAAAACCCCACAATTGTTAATATCCCCGGCAATCTCGTCACATGAGAGATTGTCAAGCTCACAGGGGCAGAGGCTTATTTTCCAAAATTCTCATATTTGCTTGAAAGCCAACATTTTAACATTAGCCACACATTTTTAGTTGTTTTCCTTGAAGTGACATTCATTTCCATCATGTATCTGCCAAATCCTCAAGCCTGAATAACCACCATTTGTGTAACGTAGTTCTTTTAGGTAAAAACGGAATTCTAAGAGGAAGGGGGGCTGGTTCACTTTAGGACTCCAGTGCTCACACAGGTGGTTTCCGCCATCGCACTTCAGGGTCAGAAGAAACACTTGATGCGTTCTTCCCAACTTATCACAGAACGTCAGGAGATACATACCCAAGCGTGAGACTGAACAAAATTACTATTTGTTACTGCTTCATCAGGGACAGTCTTTTTTTTTTTTTTTTTTTTATTATGTTAATCCCCATACATCACATCATTAGTTTTAGATGTAGTGTTCCATGATTCATTGTTTGTGCATAACACCCAGTGCTCCATGCAGAACGTGCCCTCTTTAATACCCATCACCAGGCTAACCCATCCTCCCACCCCCCTCCCCTCTAGAACCCTCAGTTTGTTTTTCAGAGTCCATTGTCTCTCATGGTTCGTCGACTCCTCCGATTTCCCCCCCTTCATTCTTCCCCTCCTGCTATCTTCTTTTTTTTTTTTTTCCTTAACATATATTGCATTATTTGTTTCAGAGGTACAGATCTGAGATTCAATAGTCTTGCACAATTCACAATGCTTACCAGAGCATAGACACTGGGGAGGGTATATCACCCAGCCACCCCATCCCTCCCACCCCACCCCCCACTCCAGCAACCCTCAGTTTGTTTCCTAAGATTAAGAATTCCTCATATCAGTGAGGTCATATGATACATGTCTTTCTCTGTTTGACTTATTTCACTCAGCATAATACCCTCCAGTTCCATCCACGTCGTTGCAAATGGCAAGATCTCATTCCTTTTGATGGCTGTATATTATTCCATTGTATATATATACCACATCTTCTTTATCCATTCATCTGTCGATGGACATCTTGGCTCTTTCCATAGTTTGGCTATTGTGGACATTGCTGCTATAAACATCGGGGTGCACGGACCCTTTCGGATCTCTACTTTTGTATCTTTGGGGTAAATACCCAGTAGTGGAATTGCTGGATCGTATGGTAGCTCTATTTTCAACTTTTTGAGGAACCTCCATACTGTTTTCCAGAGTGGCTGCACCAGCTTGCATTCTCATCAGGGACATTCTTAAGTGAAATCGGCCTTCTCCCTCCTTAACTCTGAGCCTGTGGAAGTCAAGAATACAGGGACGCGCGGACAGCTTGATTTGCTTTGATTTATACCAAGGCTCCTTTACACCTTACACCTGCTGCAGTGCAGTTGTCAAAACAGTGTTACTTTGAAAGTAGTTTGGACTCCACTGACTTCCGGGAAGGGTTCCTAGGATTCCGGAAGTCTCCAGACCACAATTTGAGAACCACTGGGACAGACTCTAGAAATTATGCAACAAATTGCCAACCCTTAAAAGTTAGCTATTTCTTTCTGTCTCTTGTTGTTTGTGGCTTGTGGACTTGGTAGCCGGCTAAGGTGAATGAAGCCTGGCCTTTGGGCAATTTATGGCTTTGATGAAATTCCACTAGAGTTCTTCCCTAGCTCTCGAGAGCCCAATTTTGCCTTTTCTCTCCCTTGGGATGTTACCATGAGGCTAAAAATAAGCCTTGGTTTCGTATTAACTTTATTGCTTGCCTCTGCAGGACAGCCCACCGAATCCTTGCTTTTTGGTGTGATCTCGGGCTAATAAGGATATTTTTGTGATCATTTTCTCATCTTTTATATCAGGGGGTCTTAACTTTAGTTTCAGAGGCTGTTCAGTGTCCGTGGATGGGCTTTAGGTGGCTCAGAGCCCTTGAAATTTCACAAAATTTTCTGTTGTTTTGGAGGGTTGGGGAGAAGGTGGGTTGTTGGGAGAATTAATAGCTTCAGTCAAATTCTCAAAGAGCTTCTGTGACCTCTCCCCCTGCAAAAACAAACATTAATGAACGACTGCTTCAGATGGACATTTTTATGAGGTAGCATCTACCCATCCATTATCCATTTTCACACGCACCTCTTTTTGGAAAGAATTCTAAAGTTCTATCCCTGGCTTGGCCCCTCTTTACTTTCCATCCCCTTGGCATTCTATAAGGTCTCCATCACTTAGCACTTGCTTACAAGTCACTTCACAGTTGTTTCTATACAGTCTCTTCTGTCCTTTCTTCCTCATTATAAAATGCAACAGAACAGGGACCATCCCTCTCGTTTCTCTTTCATTGCAAAATGCAAAGTCAGAGTCAGCATCCCTTCAGGTGCACCTTGGTTTGGGGCTGAGGCAGGGGGCTGAGGGGAGGTATTTTAGGCTAGAGAATCCACTCCGCCAAATCAGGGAGTTCCTTTTTAAACTATTGAGATGTGCAAACTCGGGATATTTATTTATGCCTCAACCACAAGATGTGTTTTTCTCCCACACATTCTCCAGTCTGCTTCTTGGAATCCAAGTGCTGTCATGAAAACTGCAAGGCAGTCTGTTTAGCTCCAACAGGAGCATTTTGGGAGCAGTCTCGGTTCCGTGGGAGTAGTGTGGTGACTGCCGCTCGCTGACAAGGAGCAGAGGAGGACTCTGCAGCGTGATTCCCTGTGTATTCTAGAATAGCAGCTCCTCGGGTGAGCTGGGGGGTGGGGTGGGGTGGGGGGCCTGCATTGCAGTACAGACCCTGGCAGCGGCGACAGCGCCCCTCGTGGCAAGGCGTCGGCATTGCCTCAAGTTGGAAGGCTGGCTTCAGGGCGGTGGGCAGAAGCCCGTGCTCTGATTGAACCATGCGGTTATTCCGTTATTCTGCACCTCAAAAAGAATGTGTCTGTCTGGTGGGGTTTAATTCAGTGGCTTCAGAGTTTTTGAAAAAGCTTTGACTTATCAAACACGACAAACACACTAGCACCTGACAGTTGGGAAACAACAGAGTCCCTGTCCTTTATGGGAAGCAGCGAGGTAATATGTCAAGGAAGGGGGGTATTGACCTCATTACAAAGAGGCAGAAGAATCACTCAGTGCAGTACACTGACGAGGTGGTGTGGATACTGATCACATCCAGTAATTTTTTTTTTTTTTAAGATTTTATTTATTTGAGAGAAAGACAGCGAGAGAGGGAACACAAGCTGATCAGGGACCCCGAAGCGGGGCTCGATCCCAGGACCCTGGGATCATGACCTGAGCCGAAGGCAG
Source organism: Mirounga angustirostris (assembly GCF_029215605.1). Lineage (NCBI taxonomy): Eukaryota > Metazoa > Chordata > Mammalia > Carnivora > Phocidae > Mirounga > Mirounga angustirostris. The sequence goes on from NW_026991714.1 coordinate 39,290,434, forward strand.
ACACTTAACCACTGAGCCACCCAGGTACCCCGACATCCAGTAATGTTTTATCCAAGAATATGTCTCTGCTTGCTGAGTTGCATTATACGTATGCATACATACATATATACACATACACACACACACACATGTATTTTGAGTGGGGGGAGGGGCAGAGGGAGAGGGAGAGAGAAAATCGTAAGTGCAGAGCCTGATGCAGGGCTCAATCATAGAACCCTGAGATCATGACCTCAACCGACTGAGCCACCCAGGCACCCCTGGGTTGCATTATTTTTAAACTTGGCATTCTGGGCAGCATGGTAATTATTGACCTATTCTATTCCATCTTCTGCCTTACTTGCATTTCTAAATAATAAAGGTTGTCACTCACACTGCATTTTTACCATGCAGGTGGCCTCCAATCCTCTGTCTGTATGAGGTCAGACTCTAAGATGGTTTTGTTTATCTCTGACCCTCTTTAGTACGTGAGAAAATCAGGACCTAAGAGCCTTTGACTTGCCCCAGACTACCACAGGTGATGTGGAAGCTCTGGTGTCCCAGGCCAGGCTCATGAGTCATAGAGCACACCGCTCGTCAATTTGGAAGGTGCCCTTCCCACTGTCAGGGTCAGGAAACATTGGTGTATGTACTGTTTGACTAACTTACTCCTACTCAAGGACTGAATCTGGTCAAAATTCTCCTTGGGAAAATGCCACTTTATCAGTGGGAGAGTAAGGTAAGGTGAATCTTGGCTCTGCTTCCCGACCAGATGGCTTTTATTATTGCATGATAAAATGTGCAGCTTCACGTTTCTGTGCCTCTCGCCACTACAGTGCCCTTTCTGTTTTTAAGGAAAGAAGGATTGTCCAAATGTGGAAGATGCAAGCAGGCATTTTACTGCAATGTGGAGTGTCAGGTAGGTTCTGGGCCAACTGGTAGGGAGGGCCTTGTTTCTGCTGAAGACTGGGACCCTGATGTCCTTCCTTTCCTTGTTACGCCATTCCCAGCACCCTTTTGCAGCCAGACCTGGAAAGCTTAGTTTGGGCCTCGGATGTGGCTGGATACCCCTGAGTGCTGGCCCAGGACTGACAGGCAGCCAGGGATAGACAGCGACACTCTGGGGCCACAGGCAGGTGCAGGAGAAGGGGAAAGACTGGAGGAGGGCATGTTGGGTGCAGGCAGGTGTATTACCAAGGTTGACAGTTTGCCCCCAAGGCCACCAGCAGCAGATGGAACACTGTGGAGATGACAAATGAAAAATGCTAAAATGGTATCTTTAAAATATTTTAATTTTTACACCTCACAGGTCTGTATTTTTATAAATCCCCATAAGTAGGCCTCATGTCGCCCTTGGCCTGTTCAAACCCGGTCTGAGTCCAGCTAGACTTCGGTGAGCCCCTGGCACAGCCCGGGGGTGGCTGCTCCGAATCTGTACTTGGAGCTGGTGCCTTGGAAGCAGCCAGGGTTGGGCAGGCTCAGGAGGTGGGCTGCATAGACCGTGGGCCATCTGGTTCGATGGGTAAGTCTCCAGGGAATCCTGTAACGTGGGAGTGGGAAGCTCAAGGAGGAGTTTAGAGGAACTCTTGGTAGCTCTTTGAGGGACTAGGAGTGTTGTTTTCCATACTTGTCTGCTAGATTCTGAATGTTTCACAGAATGTTCATAGGTATTCCACAGAAAATGCATTCTATGTTCTAACAATTTGAATTTAGGGAGAATATGATCTTTGACATCTGTATACCCTCCTTAGTCTATTTTTATTTTTTAAATGGAAACCTATTTTTTTAAATGGAAACCTGGGAAATGCTGATGCTATTAAACAGTGGCTCTAAGTGACAGGATTTTCTCCACAGTCTTTACCTCTTTATTTGGTGATTATTCTTGCCAGGCTTGGTGTCATTTACCTCCCACACTGTTCCCCGCCCCCCCCCCACCGCCTTCCCTGATCTATTTCTGATTAGTCACTACTTCATTGTTTTCTTTCTCTTCTCCCTATGCAGTTGGCCTCTGAAAAATCCCCAAAGAGCATTATTATTTATCAGTGGGAGAGATTGCTGAGCCCTGATGTCCCATCTGACCATAGAGCTCCAGTCACACGGGCCCCTTGCTGGAATGAAGCACAGGCTGAGCCATTGGCCTGGGGACATCTCCCTTGGCTCTGCAGACCCTGTGCACAGCCCACTCCCCTATGTCTCCCACCGCAGGCTTCCAGAGATGGGCAGCCTGTGTGACAGCGAGAATATAAAGGGGCTTATCACTGAGTTTTCAGGTAGTGTGACTTCTTTTGAGGAGGAGAGATCATACTTTGCTCCTACCAGTTGTGGATAGAACATTCTGTGGTTGGATTGCTTTGGTGCTGGGGAGATCAGTGAGCCCTGGGAATTCCATAATTTGATTCCAGGAATGATAAGTTAGTTCTTTCTATATTTAAGTTAAATACTTCTAGAAAAATTAACTCATTACATTCTGGTTCTTTAGAGAAGAAGCAAGATAGGAATATCACATAGAGTTCAGACAATGTAACACGGAATAGAAGATGATCCTAACTCTGCAGTCTACTATCTCCATGAACTTGACAAGCCACAGGACCTCTCTGAGCTCAGTTTCTTCACACATGAATGAAGGCAATAGTGCCTATCCTGACAAATGGTAGGGGCCTAGTGTTATGAGATCTATGAAAGCTCTCTATAATCATGACGCTGTGGACAGGTGTGAGGACATATGGGAAATACTATGACAGTAATTTAGGCTGGACCGAAGCTTAGCTCTGTGCAAAGAATAAAGTATACAGCATACTTTAGATTTGATGGACTTGGGTTTTTTGTTTTTGTTTCTTTTACCCCAAGAGAATGGATGGATTCTAAAAACCTGAGAACACTAATGGTGTACTGTTGTGTGAGTCATGCTTGTTGCAAAATGAGTCTTAACTTCTCTGATTAACTGTAAACACTGCACTAATAGAAAGTATCAGACTGCGTGAGATGCCAAGTTATCTCTGGGTCTTCCGATCATGCTGCTAACTCTTCCATTACGCCTCCCTGGATGACACTATTTTGATGAACCATTGTGGTCCAGTGGGGTTTTCAAGGTGGCCCATGTGGGTCCCCTGCCCTTCAGGACCTAGTTTCCCAAAGCTGCAGACTCAGAAAGCTCATCTGTGAGCACACAGTGAGGGGCGCTCTCCCTAGGGGGGTTCGCACGAACCAAATATGCCGGCCTGGATGTACCAGGATGCCTGCATATCACTTTACAACAAGCAGTTTGACAGTCTGTACATTCTCCTCCTGTGGACAGATTGTACAGGCAGTCAAATCTTAATGAGCTTGCTTGGGTAGCAGGGAAGCCCGGAGTGGAGGGTACTGCTCTGTGATGCTGAGTCATGTTCAAAGGCCTTTGGCCAAGGCAGCTTGCTATGTCCAACCTCATGATGGAGAGTCTTCCCTGCTAGTTACCCAGTGTTTGGGCCAGGGCCCCATCAGCCCTGGAGAGTACTTCTGCAATTCAGTTTTGCTATGCTTCTGTGAAGTATCTAGTGGCCAAAGTACCCTCCTAGATGACAAGTGATACCTGGTTCCTGATACCACTTGTTGCTAGAGGTGACAGACTGGATTTCATCTGTACGTTTCACCTGTCTCCTTTTGTTGAAGGGAGAGGTTAATGGCCATTGAGGTTTGCCATGCTTTTGTGCTGAAGAACTAAGTAAGAGCAGGGCAGTGGATTGTAATGACATAGAATGGTCCTAAGAGTTTAATAAAAGTGCCTAGAAAGAAATGGTAGTTCCGGAGCTTCATACATAAAATCATTAGGGAGGAATCTGGGGCATTTGCTCCAGATAAAAGTGTGTTCAGGGTTCCTCCTAAGGGGGTGCTTGGGTGGGATCAAAGGGGGAGCTGTGCTGTACAAAACAAGGGCATCGATGGGAAGAGGCAGGTGACTGAGTGATTCTCCACCTAAGACACCAGGGCCCTCGGCTGCTCCCCACGACCACATAGACCCCGCCCACCTGGGGTGCAGGCCTGGGCATCAAACAGCAGAGGTGGGGTGGGGGTCAGAGTGAAGGTTAACGGGTCCAGCATATGAGTAGAGAAGAAAACAGTGGCCACTAATGATTGGGTGACCTGCCCAAGGTCACAGTGGCAGAAGTGGGGACTAGGCTGTACAGACTGCTGGCAGAAGGCTGTCACCACTTTCCAGCACTGTGCTTGGGGGTCCCTGAGGGCCCTCGGGAAGAGGGGCCACTATGGGAACATGTCAAAGAGAAGTGGCCTTCAGTGGACGTGAAAGGGGAGAGGCCCTTCTGGTGTCGTCTTTGCCAAAAATCTCCCCGAGAGTGCTAAGGCACACGCTCCTCCCCAAGGGTGTCCTCTTCCCAGGGAGTACAGCATCTCAGTAGACCCCAGCCACTATGTGCACTCTCCCCAAGCCCTCTCTGTAACTGCAGTGCTTTAGGATTTCGCTTTATTTTATACAATTTGGTGATATCTTGTCCCATTTACTTTTCTCTTCATTCACTTGACTCCGTGTGATCCTGCCAGAGGAAAGATTTTAATTGATGATGCATGAAAGGATAATGGGAGGAAACATAAAAGAAATAGAAGTTCCTTTTTAGTTAGGCTTATTTTGTAACCAGTGTGTTTTAATGAACTATATTTATTTTTATAAATATGCCTGGAAAGCTAAAGATATTATTTCCTCACTGTAGACTTCTTCATTAAATTGCACCATGACATGTTCAAGAGAAGAGTTTTACAAAGTTAATTTATAGAGGAATCATTGTAGAATAGAACTTTCTAGGGTATTATTTCTTAACATTAACAAATAGAGAAGAAACTATTTGTGATGTGTAAACGGAGGTGGGGTTGTGAGTGTGTTTTTGAAGGTAAGGGGTGTGCCCTGATGGGGATAAAAAAGCATGTGTGAGGAGCTTGTGACTGAGGACGTGAGAAAATGTGTGACATTTGTCATTGACGCGAGAGTAACTGAAGTGTAGAAGATGCCTAAGAAATGCTCATTTGACCTTCTTGTTATGGGTGATTTAGTGAATGGGGCCAGAGTCGTAGGTTCAATCCTGGTTAAATTCACTTTGGTTCCTTAACCCAAACCTAGGAAGCATCTTGAACTTGATCACTCTTTTCTCTAAATGTTTCACATCACCGGTGGGAAAACATGTGGATGAATGAATGAGCCCATCCCATGGCTCTTGCAGGGGAACATAAAACAAAGCACATATCCTTGTGATGGGGGCTCAGCAGCCTCAGTCACCTTCGTGTGAGTTGGTCAGGGTGCACCTGACTCCTTTTGCACTCTTCCCCTTGATGAAATGGTAGTGGCAGAAGAAATCCCATGAGGTTTTCTTACTGTTCCACATTTCAGGAAGCTTCATGCATTTGTCCACATAGACTTCCTCTGTTTTGAAAGCTCCGTTATAGCAAGAGAAATGCCAGGTGCAAGAGTTAGGAAAGGGGACTTCGCAATAAAAACCCAATCTCCTTGTCCAGGCAGACAGCATTATCTTTCGCTCAGCAGAAAACTGGACGGAATAACAGTCAGTCGTTTCTTCCAGGGTGCACCAGCATTCACCATGAGACGATTTCACAACTCTTTATTCGTCTTGAAGCATTTTTGTCTGTGCACAAACAGGAAAATCATGCAGAGCAGTTACTACATTGGCTGAAAATGACTTTGAAGTTTAAAAAGGGTACAGAAATTTCTGTATCTTCCTTTTACATAGATTTAATTATTTAATTTCATTGCACAAATAATCTATGCTCATTTTAGAAAAATCAGGAAGTGTAGTCTGATATGAGAACAGAAAGAGGATCCATAATCTTGTCCTTCCAAGAAAATCACTATTAGCACTTTGGTATCTGTCTGAGTCCTTCCTGTCCGTTTATTTGTATGTTACTTTTCTGGACAAATAGGATCCACGTTTACATAAAATTGTAAAAAGATTGCAATTAGGACAGGAGAAATAGCTTGACTTTTGAAGAAAAATACTCGAAAAAGTTTTAGAAAAACTGACAAAAATGTTTTAAAAAGCATAAGCGTTTGCAAAACCACTCTGTGTACGAAGAAACCGCCCCAATACTAAAGCACAACAAAATAAAACAAAAAGTATTCATTGATACTATTCATTCCTATTCATCAGGATAGCCTAATTTTTTTTTTCCTATTTTGTCCATTCTGATTATTTAAGTTTTTCTAGTCAAAACCAGGGCAAGTTGCGACTGTCAGATTCTCTCCGGTACGTGGACCATCCCTGTGACAGAAGACGGCACGTCCTGATGCTCTCAGAACCTAACTGACGCTCCTGCCACGTGATAGCCTCCCTCCCACCTTTTTTTTGTTTTTTAAAGAATTAAAACAGAGCAGTGCCGTGGAGGTGCATCTCTGTCATTCCTCCCTTCATCCACATCTCTCACCACCTTCCCGAAGAAGGTGACAACTTATTTGGGGACATTTCCCTTGATGACACATCCGTGATTGCATACTTCAGTGAATTTATTGCGCTCTGATTTCATGGCTGTATGGATCTGTGTCACATACGTGTCTCCGGACACAGTCACAGACTACTTCACGTCCGAGACTACTTCTTCCCTCCCTGCCTCTAGGGTCAGTTGCAGGGCTCATTGAATGAATGAATAAATGAGCGAACGAACGAACAAACGAGTGAATGAACAGGTACCCACGTGTTTTAAGGGTGCACCACGTGCCAGGCGCTGTTTTAAATGCTTCTCGTGGATGAGCTGATTGGATTCTGATGGGGGCCCTTTGTGGTTGCACGGATGCCTGATTGTCCCCGTACGACGGTCTTACGTGTCTTGGTCCTCTTCAGGCTTCCGATCTTATTATCACTGTCGGAAAGTGTCAAATCATAGCCTCAGAATTCTGGACCTGCTAAGTAACTTAGGGATTACGTTATTGACAGCCAAGGGTACAGCTGCAGAGGGATTAAGAGGTCCGCCTGGTGTCACATAGCTGCAGAGCGGGGGCAAGAAAGCAGGTTTCCTGAGCCCCAGACCAGGGTCCACTGACTTGACGGCACTCTGCTCTCCTCCCAGAGGCTCCCTTCCCTTTGAGGACATGCACATCAGTAAATGTCAGCATTGTGTGTTGTTGATATTAACATTGATTTTATAAGCTGCTAATGAATTCTATTAGTAAATAATAGATAAATCATGGTAAGAAAGGTTAGTATTAACCTTCCTTCTCCCAGTCATTGTTGTTGAACACCGAAGACAAGACCTACTGTTCAGGAACCCAGTATCTCAAAGGCCCTGCAAAGGCCTCCTCTTAGAATTCCTGGTTTCACCCTGGACACGTGCTCATGGTTGTTAATGATCCATCTGTCTCCAGCTGGAGGTCCCCATTCCCCTCAGATGCCCCAAGCCCTGAAGCCTTCTTGGTCTTTCCCTCTTTGCCTGATCGCCCTGCTCTCATTTCAGGCTTTGGCTAAAAACACATCCCCTTCTCCCTTGTGCATATCTCGTCATTTCTTTCTCTCCCTACCTTTAGTTCTGTTCAGCAGGGCGTTATTTAACATCTTGGCACAGAACTTGAGCCAATGGCCTGTGCCACGTAGTGCATTAAATCATGAAGTGACATCATGTCCTTCCTTCTTGGGGTGGGGGTGGGGGGCAGGGGACAAGGAGACATCTTCATTCTTGCAGCAACTTTGTTGAGGACCTCGTAAATGCAAGGCCCTGTTCTAGCTTCTGGGGTTATAAATGTGGGAAAAAACCCACACCAGACTGAGTTCCTTTATTTTAATAGGGGGAGACAGATACTAAAAAACTAATAAATATGTAGTATATCAGGTGGTGAGAAGTGCCTAAGAAGAAGTAGAGAGCAAGGAAGTGGACAGGGATGGGCGTGTGCTATTTTTAGTAGGGTATTCATGGCAGGCATTTGAGAAGGTGACGTTTGAGCCAGAGATGTGGAAGTGTTAGGGAGCAAAATGGATATCAAGGGGAAGAGGGCACTAGCCAGGAGTACAGCAGGTGCAAAAGGTCTTAAGGCAGGAGTATGCACGGTCTGTGTAAGGAGCAGCGGGGGGGGCTGAGGTGAGAGAGAGCATGGTAGAAGGTGATTAGGTCAGAGGAGTAGAGGGGGGGCTCCCATCATGAGTGGCTTCTCAGTCATCTTTAAGCCCCTTGCCTTTTGCTCTGAGATGAGAAGCCATTAGAAGGTTCTGAGCTGAGAACTGGCATGATCTGAGTCCTGTGTAGCAGGATCGACTAGCCTGCTGCTCTGTTGAGCCTTGTCCGCAGGGGCAGAAGCAGGCATCCGGGTAGGAGGCATGCGCAGCCCTGGTGGTGAGAGGTGTCGGGGCTGCAGCAGGGTAGGAAGGTGGGGTGGCGAGGGGTGATCAGGTTCTAGATCTGTTCAAAGGCAGGGAAAATGGATGTGCTGGAGTGATTGGGGAGCGTGGGAGGGGAGACAGGTGGCAGGAATGACCCCGGGTTCTAGCCTGAGCATCTGAAAGAACAGACTCGCTGTTTTCTGAGGTGGGGAAAGCTGAGGGAAGAACAGGACATGCCCACTTCCATTGAGAGAGAGCGTGTCTGCAGACTCCCCTCCGTATATCATGTGCTGTGGTATTTCCCACCTCAAAAGTCATCCTCCCTCCTCCTTTCACCCCCAAGCCTTCACCCATTCCTCCCAGTTTCCAGCTCTGCTTTGGCTCTCCCTGGAGTCCCCCCCACACCCCCACCTGCCCCTGACCACATCACGCCAGCACCGCTGGTTCTTGTCAATCAGCAATGGCCTCCATGATGTCCAGTCCGTTCTCAGTCATCCCCCCACCCTTGCCACCAGCGAGGGCATCACCAGCTCCTCCCCTAGCCCTCAGACTCCTGTCCTCCATGGCCACCACGGGACCACGGTGTCCTTCCTCCCTCAGCCTCGCCCATCCCCACGGACAGTGTCTCTGCCCTGCCAATAGTGAGCACATACCCTTTGTATGGAGCATAGAGTGTCAAGACGGGACAAAAAGAAATACAATGTTCCTATGTTGTCAAACGAATCTTCAGGGAATGTGTATTCCTGAATATGCCCAGTAGTTGCCTCTGCCAGACTCTTTGGGGGCCCCTATCAAAGCCTTCATTTGTGTTTTGTTTTTGTCACCTATAAAAGGAGACTAGTTGCTGAGTGCAGCTCTCAGTGATTTGCCCTGATGTGAGAACAGAAGCAGAACAGGACTGTGAGGGAGCAGGGCCAGATCAATGGCTAATACCCCAAATCACTCACCGCTGCAGTTTGACAACTCCCACAGATAATGGAAAGCCGTGTGCGTTGTTTGGAATAATGAGAGGCTGCTGAAAGACGAGAGGCTTGATGAAAAAACACAAAGCAGATTTTCTCATCCCAACAACCTTGGCCAGGCCCGAGTCAAGGTCATACAACCGTCTCTATCTTAAAGGATGTTTTTATCTCTAGCTTTTGTGAGCTTCACCGTGTTTTCCAAAAGGAAACATATTTCACTTGACCTTAACTAGAAGGACTTACTGCATCCTCTCTTCTTGAACTTTATTCCTGTGTGTGCGTGTTTAATCATTTTTTTTTTTTAACCTTCCCAGAAAGAAGATTGGCCCATGCACAAGCTGGAATGTTCTCCCATGGTTGTTTTTGGGGAAAACTGGAATCCCTCAGAGACTGTAAGGCTAACTGCAAGGATTCTGGCCAAACAGGTGAGGAAATGGGATGGTGTTCAAGTGTACTTTCTTTTTTCTTTTCCTTAAAGGTCAGAAAGATGAGTGGCCTGTGGTGACCGTCTCTTGTTAAACATTCTTGGACTCTATTTCCCGTCACGTCCCTATGGACAGGCGTGGGAATAACACTCCAGGCAGAAGCTGGTTTGTTGTTTGCCCTGTGCAACGAGGATGTCACTTACCCCAGGTCAGGAATGCAGCCACAGCTGTTAAATTCTGAACTTTTTTTTATGAGACAGGTTTACATAGAAGAATACGGCCTTTCATAGCGTGAAGACCTGAGTGAAAATAACTGGAGCATCTTAGGGAACCAGACTGGCCTGAGAAGCTTTGTGATTTTCCCCTTTCTTTCTGACACCCGGACTGCTCCCTGTCCCTCCTCCCAGCAGCGTCCTATTCCTCCCCGTCGCCGTCTCTTTACTTGCTCTCGTCTAGGCAGGCAGGGAACGGGATGGAACAGCCAGCATGGCAGATGCGAAGGAGAAGGGGAAGGAGTGGAAAAAAGTAGAAATCGAGGCAAAGTGAGAGAGGAAGAGGGTAAAAGAAAGAAGTAGTAGAGAAAGAAATGCCCCCAAGGGGAACAGATGATGGCCATGAACAGTTTCCTCCAAAGATGACGCCAGGACTGGAATCCTCCGCCTTTTTTTGGTCAGTCCTTACTGACTGAGGGCTAATGAGGTGCCAGATCTTCAAAGGACCAAACTAAAAGATGGGGGAGAAGCACCGTAGGACATGTCCTTGTGACACAGTGTAATAGGCTGTATGGTGCTCAGAAGGCATAGATCTGCAGAGGTGCCTGCTCGTATCGAGGAGGTGCTTGCTACTAAGAAGTTGGTGGCAGGGCTTCTGTACTGTACGTGTCTTTTTTTTTTTTTTAAGATTTTATTTATTTGTCAGAGCGAGCACAAGCAAGAGGAGTGGCAGGCAGAGGGAGAAGCAGGGAGCCCAGTGCGGGACTCCATCCCAGGACCTTGGGACTTCATGACCTGAGCCGAAGGCAGCTGCTTAACCAGCTGAGCCACCCAGGCGTCCCAATACTGTACATGTCTTGAAGCTGAAATTTCATCCACTTCTTCTTTATACCTGCCACCCTGCCTCCCTTTAAAACTTCCTATTTTTTATCTAAGCCAAATGGGATTGTAATGATTGGCACATATCTGTCCCCGGCCCAAGTTAGGATTCTGGGCCGCATAAACAGAGGTAGAACATTTCCAAACTCTGAGGTCATTGTTCCATTATGTGCGGCGTGGGTCAGGTGCTTGCTGAAATGCCACTTTATCTGCTCCGGGATAAGCAGAGGATTCAAGGGTTGCCTGTAGGGTGAGATCAAAAACATCCAAACTGTTTTCCTAGGAGGATGTTAACTTTTGAGTCCTTACTAACAATTATCTTTTAAATATACGCTGAGTTCTTGGTCAGGAGGAAAGGGTAGGAGGTGGTGTGCCTGGGCGTGGTGTCAGGGTGAACAGGCCATCGCAGTAAGATCTGTGAGTCTTTTGGGAAGGGTGCGGTGCCCAGTCTGATGGTTCTCCCCTGCCCCGCCTCACACTCTTTGGTGACATTTATAGTATTGTGGTTAAGAATTCAGAAGAAGCTGGTGTACTTTCCTGAATGAAAAGCTTTCCCAGGCAAGATGACTTAACTAATCTTACAGAAATGTATCCTGTGAATGGAAGATTTCTGCTCCAAAAAAGAACAATGGAAATGTTTTGGCACCAGGAGGGGTGGTCTGAAGGCCCTGATGAGTTTATGCCAGTTCCATTCAACTTGTATTATAATTACTATTACTACTGATAGTCTATTAAATTAAAAGTTACCTGGCCATCTTTTCATCTCAGTAGGACTTGATGATTAGAAAAACCAGACCATTTGTATTCTAGTGGCTTGCAAAGGATTAGGGGAGACAGGCTACCCAACTACCAAGGGGAAGCTTAACATGTTAACTAGGGAGGTGAGAGCGTCCTGCTAGACCACCTGTATCCCCAGATTGAATAGCCAGATGACAAAGACACGGCCTCAGGCCAGCTCTTGAGCTCTGCTTTTGAACTCTTGTCAACACCAAGTTTATTCATGTTCTCAAAGCCTAGCAGGTTTACTATTGTTAGCTCCTCTTGGGGTGTCTAGAACAAAGCCAGCAACACGTTTAAAGTGAATCTGGGCTCACAGATACCACCAAAAGTGTTCTTTTTGAAACACAGAATTTGAGATCATTTTAGCCTATGCTTAAAGAAAGTGTAAAATGGATGGGGGGTTTGATTTTGTTCCTTTTTAGAAGAAGAAATAATAAATAGGATGGTTCCTCTGTACACTCTGAGTCCTTTTAAGTCGGGTCCCTAAAAAGTTGATTTCTCGCCACTCTTCTTTCCCGTAGCAGGCATCTTTGAGCCTACTGTGTGCACGTCTCGCTGTCAGGGTGTCAGGAATGTGGCAGCCGCTTTAGAAAGTTTTCCGGAAGAGTCTTTCCGATTTGGGCATTGGGCAGACGCTCTCGGCGCCCGATGGCAGGACTCCTGGGAGAGTCTTCTTTGCTCCATTGAGAATCAGTGCTCTTCCTTCATGTCGATGTAACAGTGAAAGCACTACTCTTTGCCCTGGTGGTTAACATCTCCATCTGTGTGATTTCTTCCCGATTACTAGCAGATGCACCCAGAGCGAACACCTTCCGAGAAGCTGTTGGCTGTGAAGGAGTTTGAATCACGTAAGTCTGTCTGTGACTGGCCGAGCAGTTGTTGCAGCAACACGTCTGTGGACGAGGCAGGGTTGGGGAAGGGCACGGGAAGCTCGTATTCCTCGTGGTACTGGGGATTTTAAGGAGTAGTTTCTCCTTTACTCATGTGCCTGTTTTGAAAAATGACTGTAACTTTTTTTTTTCCCCTTGAGTTAACATGATGACTAGGAAATCATTAGGGGGACGTAGGAACTCTCAGATGAATTGCTGCATCCCGAGCTATCTCCTGCTGGCTCTCCTGGCATGCTGAATATTTTTGTATCTTCACTGAATTGCAGTTCAGTAAACAGCTGGTGTCCTTACTGAAAGGCATTAAATCAGGGCTGTCTAGCTCCTTGACCATGACACAGATTCCAGGGCTAGTGGTGGGGGGAGGGGGCCGCACTAGACCGAGGCTGCTTATCAGCGCTAGCCACTCATTCCTGACCTCATTGCTCACGGTCAGTTGAAATTTCATGTCCTGAGTGACTTCCAGCTGTCAGAGGAAGAGAAGAACGAAATAGCATGCTTTTCTTTGCTTAGAATTTATCAGTTACACCAAGTAATGGGGAAGAATATTTTCTGGGGGCTCCGTGGGTTTTTGTTTTTGTTTTTTTCCTCCCTCCATGCCATTTACAGTAAGACAAGGAGGTAGCGAGAAAGCCAGAGTTTTCTACCTGGTGAATAATGGTTTGCTTATCCCCAGATCTGGATAAATTAGACAATGAGAAGAAAGACTTGATTCAGAGTGATATTGCTGCACTTCATCACTTTTACTCCAAGCACCTTGAATTCCCGGACAGTGATAGCTTGGTGGTCCTCTTTGCACAGGTAAGAATGCCAGCATCTAGTGAGCCTCTGCTAGCCTTTCCCTGCCCAAGTCCCTCTCCCCAGCACACACTCGGTAAAGATGAACGGAAATAGACTGATGGCTTCTGTAATGACAAGGCTGCTGACCTGTTGGACCCTGTTTTGCATAGCCCTGCTAGGTGACCTTGAGCAGACTTTGAGCTGGCCCTCCTTGATGGGTGGTACATAGGCAATTTACCTGACCTCTGCCTCTTGCCACAGAAAGAGTTTATGCAGACAGAGGGGTTGTCAGTGCCCCAGTACTGTGGCCTTCTAGACGCTCTTTGAAAGGAAAGACCATTTGAGGTTCCCACATTAAATTTTACGTTTCTTCTCTTAAACCTTCCGTTCTGACAGTAGTGTTTTCTTCTACCAACACTGTGTTGATAAAGCACAGGCAAACCCAGATGTGCCCAAGAGGGAGACCCTCTCAGATAGCCCAAGGAAGGAACGTCACCACAGAGAGGAGCCCGAGTGGGTCTCGGGACAGCTAGTCTTTACGGACGGTAAGACGTCTTTAGGAAAGTCTATGTTTACCAAAAGCAGGCCTGATAAAAAGATTAGAGAGACTTCTAGATAAGAGCAACTTAGAAGTGATCGAGGCCCTGGAAACCAGCCGTGTGGAGAGGCTATGACGTAGGCACGGCTGGAGCAGAAGAAGAAGGTGCAGCGATCACTCCGTGTCTGCGCGCAGTCTGGGTGCAGAGATGCTGCTCTCACGGCGAGGGTGGTTCTTCCTGGCCCGACTTGCCGGGTCCGATTTTTCTCCCTTACATAGCCTGCGTCTTCCCCTACAAGCCGAACCTGTAGTTGAAGGTGACCTGCCCAGAGAGAGAAATACGGCAAGACTGTTGCAGGGGTGCCCACAGCTACGTTCCCCTGCCAGAACCTTCCGTCTCTAGCTCCACAAAAGACCTCGGGTGGCTGCTTACCCATCTTGGTCTTAGAACACAATCAGCTTCGCCTGTGTACCCTTTGACCCAGTAATTCTCTTTCCAGAAATCTGTCCTAAAGAAGTAATCAGAGACTGTGGACAGTAATTGACACGCCAATGGTCTATTGTGGGGTTCTTTTTAAAACTGAAAAAAAAAAGTAAAAAAGGAAATATAAATGGCCAGCAGTACAGGAGTTTGGAAAATAAATTATGGCATAGCCTTATGATGGAAGGTTATATGGCCTCTATATTTTGTTTCAACAAATGTCTAAAGATGTGCAAAACATTGATATAGCTGTAAGTGTAAAAGCAGGATAAAAATGTATATAATATGAAAATACACATACATATGTTAAAAAAAAGATTCAGTAGAAGTTCACAGGTGATTATCTCCTGCGTTGTAGAAAATTTCTGAATTTTCTACAATGAGTGTGTATAACTTAAGAAAACACTCAAAAGGGAGCGCCTGGGTGACTCAGTTGGTTAAGTGTCTGCCTGAGGCTCAGGTCATGATCCCAAGGTCTTGGGACCCCACCTCGGACTCCCTGCTCAGTGGGGAGTCTGCTTGTCCCTCTACCCCTCCCCCACCAGCACGTGCACACGCTCGCTCGCTCTCTCAAATAAATAAATAAAATCTTAAACACTAAAAAGAAGAAAAAGATTAAAAAGTGCCCATAATTCTTCCACTTCAAAAATTACACCTCTAAAGAGTGAAGTGAGTCTTCATCTGTTTTCCAATCCACTTTAACCACCATGAGCATGACTGCAGTCAGTTGGATGAATTCCTTGATGGACGTAATATTATAGATACATTTCTATTTTGTGACTGTCATCATCAGAAAAAAAAATGGATTCCATTTATGAACATTAAAGTAGATTTTCCTGATTTTCACATTATCCTGGATTTACAACACACTTTCCTAAATGTCCTAAGACAGTGGATTTGGGTGACAGTGGGAAGTTGAGGAATTGACTAATCTGCCATTTGTTTTTTAAAAAAAATGAGATACCTGACTCTCTTTCTGGACTAGAGGGGGCATGGTTATATGAAAACCCAGGAGAGATGAAATAAATAGTGTATTTTCCCTTCTAGCTGTGAAAGGAAGAATCCCTTTTCCTCCAGCACAGTAATATATGCTGATGACTTCTTAGTGTTGGTGTAGGAGATATGGGACCCTATTTTCACAACCAGAAATCAAGGCACTTGATCTCACAAGCAGAAGTATATTTGTGGTGAAAATTACTCAGAAACTTTGACGTTTGGACTGACTTAGAAAATCCAGGAGAAATATATGTATATATATCTCCACACACACATATATATTCACACACACACACACAACTGAAATAATTAATTCCTTTATAGACTTTATCAAATCGTAATACCCATTCTCAGATTGTGCGTGCGTGTGAATACACGTGTATACGCATGCACACACACACACACACACCTACACACATATATTTTTTAATATATGAATTTGAAAAGGGACATTTAGTGTCCCCAGAGAAAACTAAAGCAAAGCTGAAAAGTGCTGTTCCAGCCCCAGGCCACCCTCTGGTCCTGCCTCCCAGCCCCAAGCTGCGTGTCCTCTGTTCCAGCCTCTGAGCCCTCTCGTGCCGCTGCTTCGTGGGAGGGCGTCGTGCGTTAGCTTGTGGCCCAGCAGGGGCTGGCCGTAGAAGGTGACTGCACCCCTCAGCACTGAGGTGCACTTTAATCACTGGGGACATATGCACGGTTGGGAAGTGTATTTTTGGTGTGCATCCTACATCTGGTCTAAATGCTATTTATGAGAATAGCTTTAGCAAGGCACTTATGCCTGATTTGACTTGAAAAAACCCATTCATCTTTCTTAACAACATGCAAGTTCACTTTTCTTCTCTAGGGATATTTCAGAGGGGAGGGAAAACTGGCAGAGAAATTGCTATGTGGTTTGGCTTGCACCCCATCCCCATCTCCCAGGAAGGAACAGTGATGACGCTGTCTCATAGGAGCCTTTGCTCCTGAAGAAACACACTCACACTTCCACAGTGAGAGGTGGAGGGTGGAGGTAATCTAGTGACCAGGGGTCGTAGAACGTTGAAGCCTGAAGGAATTTGGAGTCATACACTGATCCAGTTGAGCTCCATGCAGAGGAAGAGACTAAGAGGCAAAGGAGTGAGTCTCCAACCCTTTAGAGTTAGTGAGGAGCTGTTTGTCCCTCCATCAGTTTTGAAAATTGTTGCTAGATTCTTATTCATTCTCTCCTTCTGCAGACACTGCTGAGGCATGTTACTACTCGGTCTGAGGTTGTCTGTAGATCATTCAGGACCTACTATGGTGCAGGGCACATAGTTCATGGTCTAGTACGTTTTGTTGAATGAATGAGAATCCTAATTTACTCTTACCTAATGTTGGTTGTGGGTCATTGGTTCATGGTAGTTGGTTAATGTCCTGATGACACAACAGGTTGGGGTACTTGAAGATGGCACAAAAAATAGTACATTATGTCTTCTGCATAGAAATGCCCAATACTTCCGGACTTCAAAGGCTGTCCATTGTTCCAACCTGCAGCAATCTCTTTTTACGTTGAAAATTGTAAATACTGGTTGTAAATATGTTGAATTGCAAAAACCACAAATGAAACCCATCACAGCCTTTACTTCTCTGTGTGCCAAGATTTCTAAGCCTTTGACATTGGTCTTTTAATTTTATGGAAAATTGCCTTATTAATATTCCTAGATCAAAACAATTTCAGAGGAAAATGGCATAGGGTAAAACTCTTCTGTTTCTGAGAACTTTGCTCTCTGAATGTCTAGTCTGAACTCTTGACTCCTGTTCTGCCACTCACTACTTACATGGCCTTGAGCAAGTTCTTAATCATTGACCTCTGCCTGAGCCTCAGTTTCCACATCTGTAAAATGGGTTATGTCAGAGCAGTTTTGCAGATTTATGAGAGTAAATATGAAGCACCTAGCATAGGGCCTGGCCCAGAAGAAGCGCTCAGTGGATGCTAGTTTTAAAAAGCCCATCTGGTGGCCTGAAACGTACCCATGTGGTCTCTCCAGTATGGAAGAGCATGGTTCTGGCCCATGGGGTGAAAGCGATCAGCGTGCGTGCCTCACACCCAGCCTTCATAGCAGCTTGGCAGGAGCGGGGGTCTCAGCCTTTGCCACTGGCTTTGGGCAAGTCACTGCTCCTCTCTGACTTCAAGTTCATCATTTGAAAAGCAAGAAGACTGAGCCCCCTTCCAGTTCTGAAATCTTAGCTACAAAGGGAAAATACCCACTGAATTGTCTCCCAGTAGACCAGGTGTTCCTCGAGACAGATTTTGGCCTGTTCATCCTTCTGTGCCCAGTGCCCAGCTTGTAAGAGCTCTCAGTGAATGTCGGTAGAAAGAATGAATTTATGGAAAACCATAAAATTGGGGATGTACAGTCCTCATTTGTACCTGCTTGCTCTAGGTTAGACTTCCACAAGCATGAGAGTTGCTCGTGGCATTTTTCAATGTAACATTTCTTTTTAAGGCTGAGAAAGTCGCCAGTGGTTTATATGGGCTGAGACGTGAAAGGCAGGCCTCTGTTCCTTAGCCTCAGGCCCTTGGCTCCTCTGCCTCTCGAGGGGATGGGCAGCAGTTAGATTAGCTGTGGCAGGGTTTTCCCATTTACCACCTCACCTCATGGGGTAGGTCCTGGATTAAGTGACTTCTTTTTTGTTAATGTGTTATTTACTGGAGTATAATAGGCGTACAATATTATGTGAGCTTCAGGTATACAACATAGTGATTCAGCACTGGTAGACATTGAGAAATGGTCACTGCTCTAAGTCCAGTTGTCATGTCACCTTACAAAGTTAATAAAATATTCTTGCCTGTGTTCCCCATCCCATACATTACATCCTCATGGGTCATGGCTTCTTTTTTAACGGGAGAAAATCAAGGACAGAGGGTCTCCGTGATGGGCTCAAGATCACACGGCCAATCTGTGGCATAATTGGGATTGGACTCCAGGTATTGTAACTCCAAACTTCAGTCCTTAGAGCCTTCACAGCTGTGGTGGCCTCAGGCCACTGTGCGTAGGGGAGTAGGTCGGCTACACTAAGGTGCTTCCTTCCTAACGATTCTGCTTTTGTTTACACATGAGATTGATGGGTCAGTTTTGTTTGAGCCAAGGATACCTTGGCCAAAAGAAAGGTTTTTACATCCCTAAACTGGAACGTCGTCCTAGTTAATTTGTATGTAAAAGGTCAAAATTAAAGAATGATTTCTATCCAAAGAGAAGCTTCAGCTCACCTGTTTCTTTCTCACCCTTTCTCACTGCAGGTTAACTGTAATGGCTTCACAGTTGAAGATGAAGAGCTTTCTCATTTGGGATCGGCAATATTTCCCGAGTAGGCTGAGTTTGACTTCACTTCTTTTCTTTTTTACTTACTTAACACTAATTAGATTTTTTTTTTTAATTTTTAAATAACCTAACTGCATGTGGCAGACATGAAACTCCAAGTGAATTAAGACACCTTTTTAATTCTGCCAGGTTTCAAAATATTTCCCATACATTTAAGGATCCAAAGGTAGTAGTTAAGAGAACAGTTGCTTGTTAAGTCCTGCTAGGTACGGAGCTATTATTAAAGAATATTTTATAGTGTGCATAGAAGGAACAGTCTGTACCCTGCTGAGAAATTTGCTTTTTGCGTATCTTTGGTTTTGGAAATCTTTGGGTTTCTTACACTCAAAGCGAAAACACTAATTGCCAACCAAGAATTGGCCATAGGCTAATGCAGAGACGATATGAGCTGCTTCTACATCTGCTTATTCTTGAAAAATACGAGTGTAGAAACAGCACAGTTTGCGGGGGGAGACTGCTCAAGTAGCAAACTAGGAAAATTTCAGAGAATGACAGGATTTTTCTTTACTTCAGAAATACTCAAGTAATTCAAGAAAGGCTGGCCAGCTGACAAATGGAGATCTTTATAGCTCTGACTGTCATGGATTTGCCAAAAACGGCTTTGCCGTGGTGTCTGATGGAACGGGCATTTTCAGAATGCTTCAGTTCCCTGAAATCCAGCCCTCACTCCACAGATGGAGCGAAGGAGCCCTCCCTGCATCCCCTCTCTGACTGAACCACAGTGTAGATTGGCGAGGTTACTTAACGTACACCACCCAAGCCTCTAGCTTTGGGCTGAAGCAGAGAAAGGGGACACCCATGCGTTTGCTGTGGATGACGTGTGAGCTCCTGGTGTGTGTGTGTGTCGCCGCCTGGATCTGCACATCACCCGGGTCTGAAAGATAGAGAAGCACCTGGACAGGCCCGTGTCTCTTGGGCACCTGCCGTAGGCTTTCCCGGCCAGTGCAACCAAAAGTTTATTCACGTGATATTGTCCCCGTGGCCAAAATGGTGTCCTCGGCCGTTTGAATTCTGATAGTGAGGAAAGAAGTGTCTTGGGGAGAAGCCCTTGGGAAAAGAAAGGAGAAACCGAGAGAGGCCATCAGACCCTCTTTAGAAGGCTCTTCCTGACAACTTCAGACCTGAAAGAACGTGTCTGCTCTCAGTGTTTTCCAGACGAAGAGCAAGGGTCAGAATGGTGTTGTCTGAGGTTTTACCCAGTCCAGTGATGGCAGGAGAATGATGATACCAAGGGCGTGAACTGTTCTAGGTTCTTCGCCTTGGTGAATTTCTTCCACCCTCATTGAAAGGCTATCCAGGAGTCTGTCTTGAAATGAATTAATAGTTCTACAAAAGATTCTAGAAAGCGGCTTTTCCTTTAGTGACAACTTTCAGTGCATTTGTTTATCAGATTCCTCGGGGCCTGATTGCCTGTTGGTAAGCCAGGTGGGCTGTGCTGCATGGCGGGGGTGACCCTTCCCAAGGACAAGACAGGGGACTTGCTACATGTTCTCCCAGGCCCGAGGCCAGCCACGTAGCTCGCTCACTCGGGCCAGTAGCACTTGGGAGGCGGAAGAGGACTGCTCCCTGTGGTGCTCGGCAAACCCGGTCCAGCTCGCCCTTGTCGGGCCCTGCTGCCCTCTGCTCTTTTGTACTGGGGCAGCCAGGAGCGGGGTTCCGGTTGCTGAGGGCTCAGGCAAGTGACCCTGGCCATGTTGCATATGGATGTGCGTGGCCACCTGAGCCCCAGTTTCCGGGCAGTTTTAATTGGGGGAAAAAATCCCTTTGGGCAGAAATCACATCGGCATTGTGATTTCAAAGGCAGCATTTTCAGAGATCAAGCACTTTTTCCCTGTAGTTTAGAAATTTCTGTTCTCAGAACTTTGACCTTGATATAAGCAGAAAGCTCCAAGCCCCTCACATAGACGAGTCTCTCTGTCCTCTCCTCTGTCCCTGAAAAGCAGACAGTGACAGCGGGAGCAGTAATGTCCCAATTTTCCAGATGAGGAAATCCAGGTGCAGAGAGAGAGGCAGCTGGGCTCCTCAGGGCCTCTCCGGGCACCCCAGGCCCTGCCCGAGGAGGCTGGCCTCTCCCGCGGAGGTGGTTTCCCGACAGCTGAAGAAAACACGTTAGACATAATCCACGAACAGAAGCCGCTTGGACCCGGCACCGCGTCTGCCCTGTGCGGTATCCAGTGGAGGAGCCGTTTGCCACGGCCGCTGGGCTTTCAGTCCTTCATCCCACAGGAGGGAATGGCGGTGGGATTCCTCGTCGCTGCTATTTTTATTGTGTGGTTTTTTTTGTTTTGTTTTGTTTTGGGGGGCCGAGATGTCACCATTTTGAATTGTGAATTTCGCTTTTCAATATTGTTAGAGACGTTAGATATGATATAGATACAGGCAGGACAACCTCTTAGACTATGATGGCCAACTATTAGATTGTTTTTTAAACATCCTACAAAGATCCTGTTCCTGCAACTTACTGAAAGTAAATAGCCCAGATGGCCCGATCAGTCCGTCCTCCTTCTTGAGGAAATTGGGTTTTCTTTTCTGATTGACAGCGTTGCATTGATGAATCATAGCTGTTGCCCCAATGTCATTGTGACCTACAAGGGGACCCTGGCAGAAGTAAGAGCTGTACAGGAGATCAGCCCAGGAGAAGAGGTGAGTGTGCGGCTGGTGGCAGCCGGGGCCATGGGTTTCCGCCTGCGGTTTTACAGGGCAGTCTGGAAGATTCCGTGTGGCAGCGCTGGGCAAGACAGGCTGGGAGTGAGCCCAGCAGCTGCACTATTTCCAGCCTCGGGCCCTGCAGGTTAGTGATCAGGTTCATGACCATGCCTTCGAGCCTCACGCTTTTGCCTTCCATTCGATGCTCCCCATTTCCGTCTGTGGCCAAGAAAAAACAGGAAAGAATAAATTCGAGCTCAGTCCCTTACAAAGATTGATAGAGATTTACAGAGAAAGAACCCTGCCAAAATACCACAGTGAAATTTTGGATGCTCCTAGGCATCTCTGTATTTCTACCACCAAACATTGAATTTGAGCTCTTTCTTTTTTAATTAGCAAATTTTGGCCTGTTTTTCTCCCCCCAGAAGGTCAATACTATTGTTATCTGAAAGAGAGAAAAGCCAGCCCAGCAGTAGCTAAAGAGTTAAAACTCCAAATGGACACATCAGCCTTGCACATGCTGTCAATTCCACATCTGACCTCCAGAGAGACCATTTTCTAGGAATGCGGTTCAGGTAGCTGGCCGTACACACCAGCAGGGCACGGGGAGGCAGTCTGTGGCCAAGAGGCCCCCTCGTAACTTAGGGACTCGGAGAAAGCCAGGTGTTCTGTCCCCTGCACAGTGATGCCCTCTCCTTTCCCAGGCCCTGCCTCCGTGACCACCTTCCAAGATGCCTCCAGAAGGCTCCAAACGGCTGCTTGGCGAATCGCTGGAGGATGCTGTGTGTTCTTAAGTAAATAATAAACTCCCTAGCAAGGACACATGAATTGGTAGGGAACATAATCACACACTCAATTCAATTTAATCGTCTTCAGTGCTATTTTAAGGTCCGTGTCTGGATATTTTCAATTTTAAATGCAATGATCGGTGTGCTAAATGATCAAGGCCTCGGCTTCTCCAGAAGCTGTTAACCAACCCACAGCCAAACGGGGACCTGAAGGCCAGGGCACAGATGAGACTTTCTGCCCTTCGCTTAATTCATCATGACGAGGGTAGCCTGTTTTCGGTTGGGGCATCTTGGTTTCCAGATACCTTGCGACTACGCCGATGCCTCTTTTGTTAAAATACACAGTCTCAGTGGGTCAGAATGTAAGTCACCAGGCTCCAGGGCTCCTATGGGGCCAGGTGGGGACTCCGCAGTCTATCACCTAGACGGGCTCTGCCTCCGCTTGCGCAGCGACACTGAGCGGCCTCTGTCGCCATCTTCTGGGCCCTTGTGTTTGTTGCGCGATGTGTTCATCTGTCATGTCAAAGAAAGGAGGAGGGAGGCCGGGTAGAGCTTGCTCCTGTTGGTTTGCCCTCCCACGCTGACAGATCGGAAATGCGGTAACCTCGCATTGGGCCAGTCACTGCCTTGGGGGAGACTTGCCCTTCAAAGAGGGTGTCAGATGAGCCGTGAGGTCTCCATTACTGCCCTTTGGGTTGGGAGCTTGGCTTGGTGGCGCAAGCACCCAGCCCTGTGCAAGTCCCCCCTGCCTGCCTGCCAGTGCCCGAGGTTACTGGCACGCTAACGGCTTTGTGACATCCATCTGTTTGGTCAGACATTTGCCTGATGGTGTGGGATGAGCAGCAAGTGCCGTCCCAGTGAGTAGATAATGGGCAGTTAAATGCCGGGCTCCTCCATATGCTCTAAGTCCCGGTTATAGACCCCGTTAGAAAAAAGCAAAGACAGGAGGACCCAGCGAGCCCAAAGGCAAGACTTTTCCAAGTTCTCTGGCCCAGCTGGGTAAGGCAGCAGCATGCTGGTGTCCTAGAGGCTGTGTCTTCCCTCTGTGGACGTGCCCCAGCCTGCCCGGCCCAGCTTCTTGCTCCCTTGCCGGCTGAGTGTGGATGTGTCCCTGCCGCCCCTCCACCCAGCAAGGCGTTCGAGCTGGCCCAAGCCGTGAAAGAAACGAGGCTGAAGGAGGGCCGCGCAGACACAGACCCGGGCCAGTCTCAAGGATGAGTCGGGTCTGTGCATCTCCTCATGTGATGGGGCCATGCCCTTGCTGGGCATGCTCTCAGCCCTCCCCATTTACTGTTCTTGGGACTCCTTGATTCTCTAGAAGGTGGGAAGAGAGGCTCTTTCTCTCCAGCACAAGGAGGGGGACAAAACTAGGGGATTGCTGACTTAAAAGAATACGGGGTTTTGTTTTATTTTTTTAAGATTTTATTTATTTATTTGACAGACAGCGAGAGAGGGAACACAAGCAGGGGAGTGGGAGAGGGAGAAGCAGGCTTCCCACCGAGCAGGGAGCCCGATGCGGGGCTCATTCCCAGGACCCTGGGACCATGACCTGAGCCGAAGGCAGATGCTTAACGACTGAGCCACCCAGGCACCCCAAGAATTCGGGGTTTTAAAGGGAAGAGCCATCTCCCCAGCTGTGGCCCTCCTCGGGGCCCATCCCTTTGGGTGTTTGCAGAGCCCCCCAGGAAGGAGAAGGAGCCAGCGTACCTGCGGCAGACAGCATTGTCCACTCTTTGGACCCCCTAGGTATTCACCAGCTACATTGACCTCCTGTACCCCACAGAAGACAGGAACGACCGGCTAAGAGATTCTTACTTCTTTACCTGCGAGTGCCAGGAGTGCACCACCAAAGACAAGGTAGCCCCCGGTCGGGTAAAGGTGCCAACCATACCCTGCACTGCAGCACCTTGGCACCAGTTGAGGGCCCTGTCTGCCTGGGGGCGTCTCCTCCTACCCTTTAAACCCATCTTACTAAGACAGCTAGAGGGAAATCGAGTTACACCAGGTCTCTGTTCAAACCCTGATCCTCACAGCTGATGAAAACATTTGCACTACACCGTACAGGTAAGAGAAGGATTTGCCAAGTTGCTGTTTCTTGGAAAGAAATGTCTGCTCAGAAAATTGGGGAGGGGAAAAGCACACGAGAGTAATTTTCAGGCTTTCCAGCCTGTTCGTCAGAATATGGAAAATTTTCTCTGGCATTACCCATGTTCTTTTGGCTGTGCTCCCCCTCCTCATTCTGTTCTCTTGATTCATAGATGTGTGAACCCACAGATCTGCCCATAGCAAACATATTCTAAGTGTCCTGCTTAGATAAGGATTGTCTAGAAAATTCGTACTTTTGTTTGTTTGTTGTAAAAAGGTATTGGAGTACTGAATTTCTTAGATCCAGTGCCCGATTTCCTTGCATTCTTTTGCGACTTTAGAATGGGCAAGCCCCTATCTTTGCATAGGAAAGTAGACTATTTGAGAGGTTTCCCCCTCAGTGTGGTTTCCGTGGGAGGTAACACCTTGCACCTGTGGACATCTCCCTCAGGATAAGGCCAAGGTGGAAATCCGGAAGCTCAGTGATCCCCCAAAGGCAGAAACTATCCGTGACATGGTCAGATATGCACGCAACGTCATCGAGGAGTTCCGGAGGGCCAAGCACTACAAATATATCCTTTACAACTGTCCAGAAGTTTACTGCCCCTCACCTGCAGGAGGTGCTGGAGAGCTGGGAGGAGGGAGTGGAAGAAGGGTGAGCATGGGATTCTGAACGTGAAAGGAGGAATGTCTTCTGGCAGACGTGGACAGAGTAACTGACCGCCCATGACTTGGCATCAACCGCATCCAAGTTGTGTGGTGTTGACTTCATCTGACTTCTCCTTGTTTCACTAGTGTGGTCAGGAGCTGGATGTGGTAGAAGAGTTTAATGGTCAAAAGCTATGAAGGAGAGTTCCTTGAAGGCCCGCATTGCTTGG
The DNA here is from genome assembly GCF_029215605.1 of Mirounga angustirostris. Lineage (NCBI taxonomy): Eukaryota > Metazoa > Chordata > Mammalia > Carnivora > Phocidae > Mirounga > Mirounga angustirostris. The sequence goes on from NW_026991714.1 coordinate 39,315,391, forward strand.
GTGTCGTACTCTAGGCAAGCACAGTACCGAGGGCTTTGCGTATTACATTATTGCCATCCCCGTGTAACAGATGGGAACAGACTCCTGGATAGCAAGTATTGTACCCAAGGGACAGAGCTCACCAGGATTTTTGCCCCAGGTCTGCTGACTACCATAATCCATATTCTTAACCACTACATTATAGCATTTTCTTAGGTTGAAAAGGCATCACATTTACGCTGGGGGAAGAACTAAAAGCAGCAGAGGAAATTGAGAGAGGCACATTTTTTTTTTTTCCCCTCAGTCTAAAAAGGAACTTTCCCGTAGTGGGGACTTCTTCCTTAAAAATGCTTCAACTAAAGTGCTGAGCTTGGGTGAATGAGGTTGAAGATTTATGATCCTAAACATTGTTTACAGCTGAACCCAGGGTCTGTTCCCTGTGGCTAAAATTTTTCAGTCGTTCAATAGTTGAGATCTTCAGTTTTTCCTGAAGTTTGTTTCTTTAAGAAAAATATGATTCTTGTAGAAAAAATATTTTCCTTTCACTTTTGCTTGGGTTTCTGTAATTTTTCAGAGGGTGAGGGTAGGGGCAGAATGGATGGAATAATTCCTTGAACCCAGCCTTGGGCAGTCTCCCAAGTCACCAGAGCCTGTGGTTTCCTTGACTCCAGAGCACCCCCTAGTGAGCTGCTGGAGATCTGCGAGCTCAGCCAGGAGAAGATGGGCTCCGTGTTTGAGGACAGCAACGTGTACATGCTGCACATGATGTACCAGGCCATGGGCGTCTGCCTGTACATGCAGGACTGGGAAGGAGCCCTGCGATACGGACAGAAAATCATTAAGCCCTACAGGTGATTGCAATGGCTCAGTTCTCATCATCTTAGCAGGGACTGGAATTTGGTGATTTGGAACGCTATTTTTGTTTTCCGACTGTCCTGTGTTGGAACATGCCTAGAACAGCTTTCCCATTCTGCACCCACACCTGGAGCACAGGTGTAGGCTGCTGTTCCCTCCGCCGTTTGGAAGAGACAGCTGTGAGGGCAGGCTGAGGTTATGAAGGGGGTGCCGGGCAGGAGCCCTGCCGGGACCTGTCCAGGGTGCTGTAGCCAAAGTAGTTAATTCCCATCAGTATTAAGAAGCCACCGTCGTGTTTGTTTTCCATCCCATCCTTCCAAGTTAAACACACTTATGCATTGGTAAGTGGTGGTTTCACATCCCTGCTTTTCCATCGTTAGTCACACCATCCCCTTCTTGTGCTTTTGGAAATTGCAGCCCAGTTTGCAAATGGGGACATGCTAGGACCATTGCGTTGGCTCTGGTTATCCATTATCCCCCACCTCCCCCCCTAGCTCTGAATAAAGCAAGTTGGATTTTAGCTTACAGTAATAATGGGTATCAGCCCTGGGGAAGTTTCCTGTCGAGAGGGTTTTTAAACCTTAAAGTGTGTGACAGATGGAGGTTGTGGCCGTGTCCTCCGGCCCTGATTAGCCATTTCAGGGCTGGGATGGCCTAGATCTTACCAGTGGGGCCCTCGTTAAACACATTCACATTGTACATTTACAGGGTCTCCCCAAGACCCAAGTGGCCCAGAATCTCTGGGCATTAGACCTGAGATCCCTGTGCCCCAGAAGCACCCCAGGTGTCTCTCATGGATCTGAGAAGCCCTCAGCACTCCCTCCCATTCTAAGGTTGGGGACTGTAAAGTTTGTATCCCGTCTGGATTTCCACGGCCTTCCACTTACCCTGCCTTGCCTGGATTAGCCATCAGGGGGAGCTCAAGGGAAGCCAGCTCCTAAAATCTGCTCTTGGAAACAATTTGCTGCATCACAGAGGCTCTCAAAGCCTGTCTTCTTCCTGGGGTGGGTGAGGAAAGCCTCTGGTCTTATGCAAACTGCCCTCTGTGAGATCTGGAGGGGAGGGGATGAGAGAGACAGAAAGAATGAGATCATCTTAGCTTTGTGGTCCCTCTCCCAGCAGGGCCTTGCTCTCCTGGACCCTTCCTTAGCTTGCTGAGCCTCTCCTGGGAGGCCAGCTCTGGCCTTCTGTGGGGCCCCTGGGGCCATGGCTTCTTCCAGGCAGCATGATGCCGCCTGCCCAGGAATATAGCCAGAATGTGCGTCTTCTAGGTGGCTTTTGAGGGTAGAGCAGTACAGACCAGTCTGTAAGTCAACACCTACACACACACACACGCATTCTCTCTCCCCGCATCCGCTCTCACCCATGAGCTGCCTCCTGGTCTCTTTCCCTGGCAGGCCCTAGCCGGCAGCCTTGTGAAAACCGGAGAGAGAACACCTGCTGTATATAAAGCCCTCTCCTGGACAACAGAGAAAGCTTACCTAAGAAGAAGGTGTTCTCCTGATTTCAGAGAGCTGGCAGCTTTGCTAAACCAACTGATACCATAGAGTGTGACAGAAAGCTGGGGTCTTGAGACACACGGGGGTGTGGATTTTTAGGTGTACTGTCTTTTTAATATGAGGGTATAGGCCTAGTGTCTTCATAAATAGGGGCTTCACTTTAAAAGATGTTTTCCCAGTGCCCTGCTCTGGGTACACTAAAACAAAAATCTGGGACTGGGATTGGATGTCGTGTTTATCAATGTTTTTGTGTAGGATTTCCCCTGCAGTTTTTCTGTAGCTTTTCAGAAACACACAAACTGCGTGAAAGGAAGAGCCTCTGGGGTGCTTAGACAGGGTCGAGCCGTCCACACTTGCCCTCCCTGCACCTGCTAGGGCTCGGAGGAGTCTGGCTGCGGTGGGGAGCGGGCCGTGGGCTCGGCAGCCATGGGCTCGCTGCGCCTGGCCTGCAGCTGCTTGGGAGCCTTGGGCAAGTGGCCTGTTACCTTCTCTCTCACTGCAGCAAGCACTACCCTCTGTACTCCCTCAACGTGGCCTCCATGTGGCTGAAGCTGGGGAGGCTGTACATGGGCCTGGAAGACAAAGCTGCTGGAGAGAAAGCCCTGAAGAAGGTACGTCTGCATTGTGGGGCTGGGGGGCCTGGCGCCCCACGGCCCCTTTTTCCTTCGACCCCTGCCTTCCCACCTGATAGCGCCGAGTGACTGAAGTCCTAGAGACTTGACCGGCTCTTGAGCCACCTCTGGTCAGAGAGGCGGGAGGGGGCGGACTGGGCAGGTCAGAGTAGGGCAAGTGATTGAGCCTTTGCCTTGTCTGCACCCAGGCCCTCCCTCTGTGCCCATCGAGAGGGGCTGGCTGCCCTTGTGGGCACAGCCCGTGACTGGGGAGAAGGGGGTACCGCCCCCATCCCACGTGAAGCTCTGGAAGTGGACAGAGGCCACGGGGTGGGTCAGGAGACCGCGGTGAGGGAATCTTCCATTTGTCTGTCCTTCGGATTATAATTATGCACTTGGGAGTTTCTAAAATGTACTTAACAACCGTCTTCACTGTTCATCCAGTATCAGTTACATGCCAGGACCTTCATGTGTGTTTTTTTCTTTTAATTTCTTAAAAATGAGATAGATTTTCCTGATGGAAAAATTGAGATTCCTACAGGCTAAGGCCTTCCTTCAGACTGGGGTCTTTCTGAGTTGAAAGCGTCCACTCCACTCACCCAGGCTGTGGCCCACACCCGGGGCAGACCAGGCTGCTGGGCAGCATTGGCCTCCCTCGGTGTCCACAGCTGCCCTGTGCGGGCGACGGGGCAGGGCCCTGACCTGGTACCTGACCGGAGCTCAGAATCACCATCCTGAATTTTTTTTTTTTTAAGATTTTATTTATTTGACAGAGACACAGCGAGAGAGGGAACACAAGCAGGGGGAGTGGGAGAGGGAGAAGCAGGCTTCCCACCGAACAGGGAGCCCAATGCGGGGCTTGATCCCAGGACCCTGAGATCATGACTTGAGCCGAAGGCAGACGCTTAACGACTGAGCCACCCAGGTGCCCCCACCATCCTGAGTATTGATTCTCGTTCTTTATGTGGAAGTTAGCAGTTGATGAAATGTAATCTTTGAGACAGTCTGTTGAGTCCTGTAAGAGAATGTCTGTGAAAGTTCGGGCCAGATTCTGTGTCTCTTCCCAGTAGACTACTTGGGAAGATGGTAGAAGGTCCCACATCCCAAATGGAAGGGTCCGGGCCCGACTAGGCCAGAAGTATGACCTAAGTATAAACTTCCCTGTTTTTAAACCACAGAATTTACCTCCTAAGACAACAGATTTACTGTCTTGGTGAACTGAGGGAAAACTGACCAGTTGGGTCACAGCTGCAAGGTGCTGGTAGGTAATGAGGTACAAGATCAGTGAAGGACACAGGAGATCTGAGCAAGGAGTGGGAGTGATGAACACAGAGGGGCCGGAGCAGGGGAGGCATTTGAAGCAGGACCTTCCTGAAGGCTCACACTGTTCTTTGGCCTGCCTCCTGTTGGTTTGAGATCTATGAAGTGAATGGTATAAATGAAAGGATTGTCCATCAGAGTCACAGGCCATCAAAACTTCCCTGTTTGGAGAGTGGAAATAATTTTTCTGTGAGTAACAGTTGAATACAAAAAAGCAAACATAAACTTGTGCAGATAACATTTGGGACATGCTTCCTATATGTCGGACCCTATTCTAAACACTTTATGTGTACTAACAACTCTGAGAGGTAGGCCTCCTTCCTATTTTGCAGATGAGGAAAATGAGGCACAGAGTAGTTAAGCAAATTGCCCAAGGTCACACATCGAGGAAATGATGGAGCCCCTGGCAACTCTTGCACTTTATATTGCCCAACTGTGAAGAAGCCTTATTATAAATATGTTCTCTCCAGCTTCCTCTCAGGAAACCTGCAACTACTTTTAAGTTTTTTTTAAGAATATGCATTACAAGGAAAACACGCGCTTTTTGAAAGGGAAGAACGGTTTCATCATGTCTTACGGATTAGCGGTGTAAACTAAAATCAAAATAGGTTTGGTGTGAAGTTCTCTGTTCCAGCACCGCCTGTTTCCTTGGTTGAGCACAGCCAAATAATTCTATCCCTAAAGCGTTTCTTACTGCAGTCTCTGGGATGTCATGAAATCAATTTCTCTGTATCATTTCTTCAGCTAGAGTAGAATAATGTTTTATTCAGCGGTACAGACTGGATGACTAGTTGGTTAGCAGATAATCTTGTCTACTTAAAAAAAAAAAAAGGAAAAGAAAAAAAGCCAGGCTCTGGAGGAGGACGGGGCTCTAAGGTGTCCGGTGCAGTGAAGCAGAGCAGTCTGGCTGGGGTTACGTTGGCCCAGGGTGCGGGCGAAGGGGCTGCCTCCAGGCTCTCACCCCTTCACTTGTCTCTCTCTCTCCTAGGCCATCGCCATCATGGAAGTGGCTCACGGCAAAGATCATCCGTACATTTCTGAGATCAAACAGGAAATTGAAAGCCACTGAAACTACGCCAACACGTTCGTTTCTATTTAAATGCTAGTGCAGAAGCCTTCAAGGATTTGAATATTTCCAGGCGTACATACGACTCTTGCATTTCTGTAAAATCGCTGGAATGAAAACACCTACTCGCCCTTAAACCTCACACATGGCTTACCTGAAGTTGGTCTTAATCTTTACTCTTAGTACCAAAATGATTTCTGAATGCGTTCATTGCCCTAAGAGATAATGACATGGTTTCATTTGTTACCCTAGACTTTGGACAGATTGTTTTAAAAGAATGCGATTATTTTTCCCTTCATGTCTATTATAACGTTCTGAACACTGGAATGATGAGGGAGAATAAAAAAGGTAACGGTATTTGAAGTTTGTCTTTTCTTCTGTCTGCGGGGAGGAGCTCACCATGGCGGTGGGAGCTGGGTCCGGGAGGGGCAGTCACCCCTGCTCTGCATCGGGGTTCAGCCTGCACTGGCTCTCAGGGCTCAGTGACCTTGGAGGAAGAAAGGAGGTGCAATGAAGTGACCTGAGTGCCCCACCCTGGCAGGGGAGTGCGGCTGTTTTGAGTCTTCGGTCTAGTATCTGAAATCCCTTTAATGCATAAAGGTGCCTTGCTTCACTTTCTTGGCTCCCCCCGCCACCCGCCCCCCCCATCTGTCTGAAAGCAGACTTTCCATTCCTCATTCTGTTGATTGTTCTCATGCAGGACTCTCCTTGTTTGGAAGCCCTCCAGGGTAAGCTGGAGAAGGAAAAAAATTTTTCCTTACCAACTCTGTGTTATTGAGCAAACACTGATCCGTCCCCGCGCGGCCAGCAGGAATCCGGCTTCCCACAGCCCGGAGGGCAGCAACCTGGGCGCTGTTTGCTAGCAACCGCCGCGGAGGACCCGACCCAGCCCGCCTGCCGCGCCTGCCCCCCCCCCCCCCCCCCCGCCCGGGGACGCCCTGTTTCCTGGAGGAGGTTCCCGAGTCCAAAGAGAGGAACTTCCCCACTGGTCATAATTAAAGCCTGCTGGAGTTTACCCTTGAGCTTTCCTCCATATTCCTGAGCTGCAAACAGCTCAGCTGCAGTTCGGTACATTATCCTTCCAGGCTCATCGACACACACCCCCGTGCACACATCTCAGACGTACACACATGTCCCACACACACACGGTTAACTGCACACAGTGGGGATTCAGCAGGCGGAATGCATGCTCTTGTTCAGCTAAGTGCAGTAAGATGCTTCTTGAACACCTACTGTGTGCAAAACACTCTGTCTCTCTCTCCAAGAGCGGAGAAATGAGCACTGCACAGGTCCTGCCTCCAGGGAGTTTAGTGTTTGAAGAATATGCTAATTGACTCTGTAGTTAAGCCTAAAAGCAGCTTAGCAGCCGCCCCCCCCACCCTGGGTTTTATAGGTTTTATTTATAGGTTTTATTTATAGGTTTTATAAATGTAATATTTTCTCAAAAAATGTAAGTAATACTGGAAAAAAGTAAGCTGTTCTTTCTTCTTCCCCAGTCCGATTCTCCAGAGGTGACCCCTGGAAACCGTGTGCTGATGTGGTCCCAGTTCTCCCCACGCCCATGTAAGGTACATACGGAAACAGATGAGAAAAACAAAGGCAGAATGGCCACTGACCTATTATTTTGTGATCTCTGTCTCTGACTTAACAAGATGGACCTCTTTTCATTCCAGCATTTGCAGATTTGCTTCATCCTTTTCCGAGTCAGAACATTGCACTGAATGTGTCATAATTTACTCGTTCTATTTACGGACACGTGGTTTTTCCAGGTTGCTGTCACTTTGAACAGTGCCACAGGGCACAGTCTTCGATGTGGAAATTTGCTCTCAGGTGGCAGCGTTTTGGGGGCTAGATTCCTAGAAGTGGAATTTCAGGATCCAGTAGTGAAAACTTTTAAAATTTGATTAATTTTGGCCACATTTCCTTTTTAAAAAACGGCATCCCGTACCAAGAAGATACAGTGTTTGTATTTGTTTTCCCCTACCGTCATAACAACACACTGTTTGAAATTGTTTGGCCAATCTACTGTGTGAATTACTGTTTGCTCTGCATTTATTAATGAGATGGGGCACTTTCTCCTGTACTTAGGAATTCCTGTTTTTCTTCTGTGCGTCGATATTCACAGCCATTGCCTATCTTGCTAATCATGTCTCTCATTTTATTTTTATTTTTTAAAGATTTTAGTTATTAGCAGGGGGAGGGGCAAGGGGAGAGGGAGAATCTTTTTTTTTTTTTTTTAAAGATTTTATTTATTTGAGAGAGAGAGAGAGAGAGCACATGAGAGGGGGGAGGGTCAGAGGGAGAAGCAGACTCCCTGCCGAGCAGGGAGCCCGATGCGGGACTCGATCCTGGGACTCCAGGATCATGACCTGAGCCGAAGGCAGTCGCTTAACCAACTGAGAGCCACCCAGGCACCTGAGAGGGAGAATCTTAAGCAGACTCCCCACTGAGCACTGAGCTCACTGCAGGGCTCGATCTTAGGACCCTGAGATCCATGACCTGAACTGAAATCGAGAGTCAGGTATGAGAGGTGCCCCTCTCATAATAATTTATAAGAGCTCAAAATGTATTTTGGAATATTAGCTCTTTGCTATGTCCTGAAAATATTTTTTCCCTGGTTGACCATTAACTTTATTTTTCATGACACTTGCTGTAGAAAGTTATCATTAAATGAAGAAAATGTTTTCATCTTTAAATGAAGAGGAAATAAAACCATTTTTTTTAAAGTCTGCTTTATCTGGAATTATTTAGTAGGAAGAGATCCAGTTGTACTCTTTAAAATTTTTAATTTTCAAAATTGCTAGCCCCTTACGGCAGCATCATTTACTGATTGATTTTCCTCTGCTGATCTGAAATGGTCCCATTATCGTTACCTTAAGATTTAGGTTTATTTCTGTATTCTCAATTATTGTGGCACTGCAAAACTTTTAGTAACTAGTAGGGCTAGTCTTCTGTGTTCTCTTGACTTGTTCTGACCATTCTCCCACATTTAGCCCTCCATAGCCCTTGAGCATCGTTTGGCCAAGCCCGCTCTTGGCCTTTCCCTCCTTCCCCGCCAAAAGTGCTATTCGGTATTTATTAGAATTGCATTAGAATGAGTGATACACAGAGCACTGACCTCTCCATAATGCAAGTCTTTCTATCCAAGAATGTGGTGAGTTTATCAATTTGTCTGTTTTGCCTTAAAATGGTTAGGCTTTGTTTATATAGGTCCGACACATTGATCTTCATTCCTAGATTTTATGTTTTCTACAGCTATTATGAGCTCTTTTCTTCCATCATGCTTCTTAACTGGTAAGTCAGATAACATTTTCCCATTTATTTTTATCAAGATGTAAAATCACAAAATAGACATATTTGATCCTGCTTTTGTCCTTTCATTGCATGTCTGTGTATGTTTTCCTTATGTTTACGTTTTGCTCTCTGGGTTTACCTCCCTTAAAAAATTTCCTTCCTCAGCTCTGCTAAGAGTCTGGAGATAAAACAGTAACCACCAGGAGACTGGTTTATCTCAAAATTATACGATAAGACTTTTTTCTGTTATCCAAAGAAAATAAACTGAGTCCATGTACTTAGTCCATGAAAGAGAAAACAAATGAGCGTATGTACCTTTTTTCTTTCCATTCTGCTTCTCTCCATATCCACCGGCACTTTGTGTATTACCATTTTTGTAATTGTTTTGTTGCCCCCGTCAACATATACACAGAATTATTTCTATGTTTAACGAGATGTGCTCACCATTCCCTCTCACCCCAGAGTGGCTCATGGGATTCTCACGCAGCATGAAATACGCCGGGACCTCAGTGGGTAGACTCCCTGTGGAGGGCCAGGAGGGTAAATGGGTTAACACAGAAATGGGTCTATTGCCCTGTTACTCCTCGAAGACAGTGTCCACCCTCATCACCAGGGGTTCACTGGGGATGTCTCTGGCAGGTGCTGGGCTGAAAATATGGGCAGAGCCGCCTTCTTAAAACCTAGACAGGAGCTGCTGAAGGACAAACCAAGGATGGGGGTGTCCCAGAGCAGCCTGGGGCCTTCTGTTTCCACGTGGACAGTCCAGGGTCTTAGGAAGTGACAGCTGGGGGAAGGGACTTGGCATTTGATAAGGGTTATCATGGCACTGGTGGGAAAGATCCCTTTCTATGTATTTTTCACTCTAAGTGATTGCCCTTGTCAGGTTTTTCTTTATAACCATGACACAACTTTGGAAATTTCAAACGAATTCTTCAGTATGATCAAGTTATACAGGAATGAAAAGTGGGTAGAAATAAACGGGCTTTAAAATAGTGAAAAAGCAGATTTTACCAGGCACTGTTGCCTATGAAAATAATCCTTAAAAGTAAAGGATGTAGGTGCTTTCATCTAACGCAAACATGTATGGCACAGAAGAAAGGAGATTCAACTGTTTTCTCTGGAAAAAAAAAAAAGTTTATTGCATATGGAAGTCAATAGATATCTTTTACAAAAAAGTTAGAATAAAGATCTCACATTTGTAAAGGCACGTATGAAACATTTTACAGCAATGACAAGGGAGGTGAGAACATAAACAATACACAACTAGGACCATTATCTAAAGACTTTATAAAAACAGAAAACAGTGCAAAAAATACTGTCAAAAGTCAGTTTTACACACCTCATAATTGTGTCTAAAACTGGCAAGCATAAGCTTATTTACTGATATAAAAAAAGCACATAGGATAGCATGCATAGTTTTATTTAAGGCTTTTAATATTATTAAATTGAGAGGGAGTCTATATCACATTAAAGTTGCCATGAATATTAATAAATCACTCCCTGACATAGGGAATGTCCTATAAACTTCTCCCTCCCTCTCTCCCCTTACAACCCCTGTTCATAGTAAAGAGACTGGACTTGCATCTTGCGAAGTAGCAAGCAGCAACCGAGGGAGAGCAGAGGTGTCGTCAGGATCCCCAGTCCCAACCTGGAATGCGTTAACTCACAGCAACAACATCCTGGGCAACCGGTTACATTTCCAGGTCAGCTCACAACAGCCCACCACACTGGGCTGACCCATCCTTACATTTCAGCTCTGTTAGGAGTCCAAAGGCTTCTGTGGGCTGACCCAAGAACCTTAAGAACAAACTGGTGTCTAAGCTGGGGACTTGTCTGCACATTGCTTAAAAAGGAAAGCTATGAAATGTCAATTGTTTTGAAGGATATAATTCACAACATTTTATAAAACAGACAAGGAAAGCATCAAAATACTGAGTTAAGTAACACAAGAAGTCCAGTGAAACAAACTAGGCCTGTTATTTGATGTAACACAATTTATATAAGGTTATATGTTTAAATAGTCATCTGCATATGTAAACTGTTTCCATTTTCCCATTTAAGAATCCTCAAGCATGTCAGCTATTGAAGGAACAAAGGACAGACACAGGAAATCATCTCTGATGAAGAGTAACCTTACTTTTAAAAAGGTATATGGTTAATAGATTTTTAAGATTCCAAACTGGCAAGAAAGTTTAGCCAAAGGAAACGGCAGTAACATTTTAACAATGTTCACGCTGAAAAAAAAACCAAAGGCTCTGAATTACAGCTTTCAGCTCCCTGGTGAAGGTAGTTATTAGCTAACACTGTAGTTGAGGGAGGTGGGAGGCCCCTGAGAAATGCAGAGAACACCAGGCACCCCTGCTCTGAGAGTTATCCTGACTCGAAGCAGGATTCCTGAGATTTTAGCAAAAACGGTTCCACCCCCAAGGCGCAAAAAGACTCCAACCCACTCTTCAGCTTTCTCCTGGAAACCTGCGGTCAGGTGAGAAGGCATCAGGGTTTCCTGGAAGGAAGAGGTTGGAAAGAAACAACTGGATAAGGTACACAGTGGCTGAACAGCTTATCCCGCCCCTCCCTGTGGACAACTGGGAACTGGTCACCATACATAGGACCTGTCCCAGCTCCTGGTGCGCCCCGCCCTTTCCCTGCTGCGCTGGATGGGGTTAGGGCCCGGCCTGGTGAGGAGGCCATGCCCGGGGCAACGGGTCAGGAGGAGGCAGCTCAACACAAACGAATCTGGCCACACACGTCACCCTGCCAAATGCAGCCACTGGGAATGCATGGAAGTTCACCGAAAGAAATAGAAAGTACCTAGTGCTACAATCATTGTTTCAAACAGGACTGATCATCAAATCCATTTCCTCCAGTACCGAGGAGTGACAGTGTCTACCACCAAGGGGAAAACGGGCAAAGGGCAGCTTCTTGGTTGCTGACAATTTTCCATTCTTTTTTAAGATTTTATTTGAGAGGGAGAGCATGAGTGGGGTGAGGGGCAGAGGGAGAGCGAGAAGCAGGCTTCCTGCAGAGCAGGGAGCCCGACACAGGACTCCATCCCTGGACCCTGGAATCATGACCTGAGCCGAAGGCAGACGCTTAACTGACTGAGCCACCCAGGCGCCCCACTCTTTTTCATTCTTTCTGGTTCTTTCCATTTGCCAGATCTTGTTCCTTCAAGCTCTATAAGCTTTTAAAAATTAAAATTAGATTTCCTAATTATGTAATTTAGAGCGGCTTACGAGAGTGATTCTCCAGGACAAGACTGATAGTTTGTAGGGGTTGTGCCAAAAGGGTAGGGAAAGGAAAGACGAAGAGCGGAGCCATAAAGCAAATGCAAAACCAGGAGAGGTCAGCAGAGCCCTGAGCAAGCGAGGTGCTCTTGGGATGAAGAGGGTGAGGTCACAGAACAGTCCTGCCCGTGCCCCGCCGTGAGACAAGGAACGACTGCGGTCGGTCGCTGTACCGACGTCCTCCCTGTTTCTGCACCCCGATTATAACCACGGCGTGCCATCAACGGGAACGCCATCGGCAACTGGCCTGGGGCGGCGGGAGGGAAGGGCGATGCGCAGGAGCTGTGGCTGCGGACGCCGGGGGCCAGGGGGGTGAGCAGGACCCCCTGCTACTAAGGCCGCCCGGAAAGGCGGAGCTGCCAGCAGGCGAGGGGCGGCGGCACGCCCAGGCGCACCCCCGAATCCCCGACCTCCAGCCAGCTCTACCACAGCGCTGCGGCCTGTTGAAAACCGCGAGCCGGGGTGAGACAGACCCCAACCCCGCAGCCCGGGCTTTCCTCGGGCTGCCGCCCCGTCCTTTCCATCCCTCTGGCCTTACGGAGAGGGAAGCAGAAAGCACGAGACGTTCCAGAGCTCAGAAAATTATTTGTGAATCAATACATGTTTTTGATGGCAACTCTAGGGCTGCTCTAAAATGCCCTCCCTCTTCCTCTTCCCGTTTATAACTTCCCTGGGCAAGCTTATGGCATCTCTGGGAAAGAATGATCCTGATGGCCCCAAGCACCGCAGAAGAAAAAGGGACTTTCTACGCAGATGCTCGTCATGGCCAGGCTGCACATCAGCTCTCACCCTCCTGCCTTGTAACAAAATGTCCTTGAATTTATTTTTAAAAGAGAAGGGCTGACCGAAGCTCTGCACAGTAGGAACTGATGCACATCCTCCCACTTCACTGCACCAAACAAACTATCTGGTCTTAAGCAATCGATGGATGCCAGATACTCAATATGCCAGGCTCACGGACATTTTAACAGGGAACATTTTTAGTTTGACCTTGCAGAAAATGCAGCTGTATTAAGCTGAGAGATAAGAAAGGTAGTCAGCAGAATACAAATGCTCACCCACCTGAGTTTATAACCCAAACGCAAAATGTGAGCACAGACAGGATAAAGGTTGCATATTAGACAAGCTGGCTGCTGAGTTTTATGGGATCCATGAATTACAGTGACTTCTGGGGCAACACATTTGGATGGGAAGATTTGATTGGCTATACCCTCAATCTCTCCCAGGCATGTTGCTGTTACTTTCAAAGAATGCATCACTAAGGTCTTTTGCCCCCAGATGTCGCAGGAGCCGAGGCAAAGACAGGAGCCAGTCGGTTTTCTTGCATGGGATCCAAGGGAAGTTTCAAACATAATTTAACATCTTAGAGATTTCCACCCTATAGGGCCAACTAAGATTATTTCCATCCTATAGGGCCAACTAATTTGTCATCCACAATGCTGTAGGCCACTGGAAAATTTGTGCAGTGTCTATGGAAAACCCAAATTTCTCCATCTGGAAGCAGTACTGAAATGAGTGGTTACTTTGTTCACAGAAAGAAATCACTAAATACGAGCCTGATGGGCAGCTGATACAATACAAAGGAATAAAATGAAACAGAGCAGCAGAAGAGTCTTTGGTAAAATGTGAGGAAGCAGAATTGCCCACACAGGGCCGCCTAAAGATTCCAATAGTGATTACTTGGTACTTCTGGAAATTCCCTCCTCTAGGACCCCAGCAGTTATTGCCAAAATGGAGGAAGAGATTAACAGTAATGTGGGTCTGACCCAATCCCATCCCTTGTGTCTCAGCTCCCTGGCATGTATCTTAAGACTAACTACCCCTACAACTCCCCCCACCTCAAAGTGATGGTCATATCTCCCCAGAAAGAAAGTCAATAGCTGTACCTGTTTTCACCATCAAACACATCACTGGAAGTGGAGCCATGAGATTCGAAAGCGCATCTGCCTTCTGGCTGAGGACACCTTCAGGCCCACACACCATGTGCCATAAGCACTGGGCTAAGGTCGGCTAACACAGATTGTACACCAAAAAAAGAGATGGCAGCTGAAAACCCCATAGTGATGTGCCTGACGGCCGACCCTGCCTATGAGAACGTACTAACATCTAGGTGTACTAACATCTCTGCACAGAGCGACTTCCCAGCCCCAGGAGGTGACCCACGCACAGAGTGCAAAGCTCATTACGGCAAGGCCAACCTGCCCATTTCACATGCTTTCATGTTTGTTAGCACTTATGTGGAGAAATGACATATGGTGTGTGGGGGTCCCTACTATATCAAGGGGAAGAAAAATATTGTATAGATTAGGTTCATTCATGTGAATTTTCTGTCATTGTAACAACGGTCCAGCTATTGTCAATTTCCTATGGTCAACCTGTAATTAAGCTGAAAAGATGAGAGAAGTAGGCAGCTTGATAAAAATGCTCGCCTCCTGAACCCCCTGGAGTTTAAAACTGAACCTCAAAAGCTAAGAGTAGACAGGATAAAGGATGAATGAGTATTAGGAAAACCAGTGGTCAGGTCCCACAGGAACCCTTTCCACAGGGCCCACAGAGCCCTTCTGACCAGGCTGGTGGAAGAAGGGGCCGAAGACAGCCATGTGAGTCTCACACAAGCAGTGAGAGATACATCATAGAAAAAATCATAGAAAAAAGAAGTAAATCATAGGTAAATCATAGTTCCTCTTCTTAACCTAAATCTAGGACCACAAAGTTTGTAAAAGTAAAATTCTCTCCATTTAAGCTCCGTGGAAGCACAGTGCTCAAAATATTCCATGTGGAGGTGTTTTCCCCCTTCCCCACGTTACTGTTCCTCACTCACTGAGAGGAGAAGCTCATTCCTCTTTCCTCTCCTGTAAAGAAATCAACATTTGGCATCCCTCTCTAATGCCGCCAAATCCTCCTTTACCTCCTATCCACGGAAAGAGGTGTGTGTAAATGAAAATGCTACCAAAGGTGGTGTCTCCTTAGAGCCTAAGGGAGCCAATAATCTCAGCAAGCCACGGCTCAGCTTCGTGAGCAGGCTCAGCTCAGCTCCGCTCAAGGATGAAGACCTGACTCAGCCCCCACCATCCAGGGACCACGGTAAACAAGGACAAACGCTGGGTCCCTGTGCCTGAATGAGTGCAGATCAAAGAAACAAAACATGTCAACTGGAGAACTTCCAAACCAGAGGCCCCAAAGTGTTGAATGTCTTTGCTGCGAGATGGTATTTCCCCCTCCATTTTTAATTTTCTCTCTTCAAATCCGAACAAAAAAATAGACCCCGACAGTTCCAGCTTCAGACTTGATACATCATCAGGAACTCATTCCAAAAGCTCTAACTAGACAACCAATTTAATACACTTTGCTTCAAGGTTTATTCCTTGGCTTGCTTCCCAGATATAAAGCATCTCTGGGTGATTATTACACAGATGCCACTAGAAGGACGTTCGACGCCTGCTGCTAACTTCGCAGGCACGTGCTGGCATTCGCCGGAGAGGGGGTAAGGAACGCAGAATGCGCAACAGAACCGAAAACATTTGTTTTTAAAAATGAAGTATGTGGAGTAACTTTTAAGTGGTTTCCTTTGGGTTTCGATAGCAACTTTGGCTAGGCAATTGGACAGCAAAGCTACTTCTTCCCTCCATTGTGCGCACGAACCACCATTCCCGTAGCACAAAGCGACAACAGCGGACGGGCTGAAACGAAGCGCGCGTGTGATGAGCTCAAAGAGCGGCTCTACATGCTGCCCATGTGAGACTCGATTTTCCCAGTGGCCACGTTGGGGCCTAAGAGATGAAAGAGAAATACTGATGTTGTTCATCAGATAAGCCAGTAACCGCAGACCAACTGTGAAAACATCCCGAACAGCAGACTATCCCAAGGGTGGAAAAGTGTCCAAGGAAAGGAAACCGATACCTCTTTGCCTGTCGATGATCTAAGTTCTGGGCATCTCCTGGTGATGGTGATGAGCTCTGTGCCCTTGAAAGTATAGGTCGTACTCATGGTTTTCTTTTCCACAACACACACCCAAATTCCACGATCTCAAGAGCTTAACTGAAGTTACCCTCCTTGACTGTTTCTTCAGACTTCAGAGTAGAAGAGAGGAGGCCCTTCATCACCAGATACTCTGAGTCTAAATGAGAGAACCACCACCACAAGCCCTGGCCAGATGTGAAACTGAGTGGATTCCCATTCCAAAGTAGTTCACTGGGAATCCGCTTCCACACCCCTCTGTGGCCGTGTGGTAACCGGATGTCACACAGGCTCGCTTTTTCTGGCTGACCTGATGCCATTCTTCCTTAACATTTTCAGCTCAGCAAAACCAAAACAAAACAAAAAGGGCAGCAGTGGAAGAAGGCTTACATAAGGGCACACCCACAAATGTCAATTCTAAGAACAAAACCACAGTTTAAAAGTTGCATTCAAGAAGAACTAGATAAGAGAGAGGCAAAGTCCCTAAAATTCAGCCAGAGGGAAAACGTGTGGAATATGATTTACTGTCTACTGACCTGAAGAAGCTGAGGACAATGACCAGCGTAGGTTCAGGAAGAGACACACAGAAGCGAGCTGCAAAGTGCCCAGAAGGGGGGGGGGGGGGGGGCAGTGCACGGAGAACAGGAAAGCAGTGAAGGGCTTCGTGCGAGACAAATCCCCACACCTTGCATCCAGTGGCCAAAATGTGGATGGCAGGGTCCTGAGTGGGCTTAGTTCTGCGCTGAGAGCCGCACAGCGGGGAGGGGGGCTCACACTCGGTACGCTTCCTGGCCAGGTCCCCGCCACCTGAGGGCCAAACAGCCCCCATCAATCAGCTTTCCCAGCTGTTCCCTTTACAGCCTTTCCAATGACCTGGTGACTGATGGAAAGACAGAATGTACCCAGCACCTCGACCTTCAGGCCCCCGCCCAGCACACACATTCTATTTAAATAAGAAACAGTATCAAGAGCCTGCCCGGCTTCTTTCTCTTCCCACTCGGGTCCATTATCCTCTTTCAATCAGGCAGGAGGCCTAGCTGCACAGATGGCCTGGCCTGGAGCCCCAAAGACCACCAGACGGGGGCCCGCTGAGCAAACAGGGAGAAATAGCAAATGTCGAGGGTGCAGTGCCCGGCAGGGAGCACAGGCTCCGGGGCCCAAAGGAAGGGGTGGTGAGAAAGGTACAATATGGAGCTCCTTGCTCAGCCTGGGTGACCGGCAGCATTTCCTCTAGCTGCTCCTGTCTTTACCTCAAGCTGCTGAGGATGAGGGCAGAAAGGAAGAAGGGAGGCCATCAAGGCTCGGGAGCCCCCAAATAGAAGAGAATAGTGGGTTTGGTTTTGTTTTTTTCCTTCAGGGAAGGGCCTTGGCCCTTATCTTTTTATTTTAGAATGAATTCATTTTCTTGCCATCTTAGATTTGGACGTGAGCGATCAGGCTGATGCATTTTAGGGTCGGTTACTAATCTGGCTGCAACTTCACTAGAGATGTGTTCCCTTTATGCCTCTGTCCCCCAAACGATCCACCAGGCAATCTTCCCTACTGACATATTTACAATGCAGATCAGTCAAAATATGGTTCAAATGAAAAGTACTATATTATTGTGAAAACTGAATTACAGTGATTCACAGAAGTTATCCAAAAGGGGGAAAAAAAATAAATTATCTCATATAAAATAATATATGATGTTTGTGAATCATCTTGGCTCCTGTCTTCAGGGAGCCCATGACCTGCCCGCTCTGGCCATCCGCGCCCTGCTGGGGGAGCAGATGTTGTCTGGAGGTGCCTCCCCATCGGCAAGATGGAGCTGGGTCCCTCTTCCAGTAGCTGGGGTGGGGGGTTAAATGAGTCTGGAGTTTTGGAGGAACTGGATGAGGACTTGGTAGACAAACTTGTACTGAGCGATGGTCTGGATCATGAACATCCTTTGCTCCCTGAGGAGCCGCAGCATCATGGGCACTTCCACCTTCTGCAAGAAAAGAGACAAAGCACAAGATCCTGAGATGAGACGCTGCCCCTGGGTCCTTCCTCATTCCCTCATCTGCGAAGCTTTTGCTCACTGCCCATTTGTAAGTACAAGAGAAAGCCAAGAGCTTGGCCCCGCTAGGGGTTCCCAATCAAAGACCTGCTACCAGCACTTGGAGAATCTGCTTGTCATGTGCCACTGACCCTGGTGTGATACTTTAAATACATACCCGTCCGTTCGAGAAAACCCAGAGGCTGCAGTTACTTATACCGGACTGGTGCTCTCAACTCCACCAGGACTCCGTGGGAGGATTTAAGACATCTCCGGGTCTTAGTTTCTTCATTTGTAAAGTAAGAACAGTGATGCTTTCCTCCAACGACAGCGTGGCCTTGCCCAGGTCAGCAACACTTCCTCAGCAAGAAGGGCAGGCGACCAGTAGTGCCCACCTCATGGGACCCAACAACGGAATGCAGCTAAGGCATTTAGCACGGTGTCTGGCACACGCTGAGTTCTATTAAGAACTACCCGTTGTTATTAATAGTGATGAACTGAGAACAATCATACCTATCCTGCCACCTCACGGAATCGTGGTCATTATCAAATGAGGTAATTGATGGGTAAACCTTGAAAACATCAAAGCACAATCTCTGAACATAGTCACATTGGTTGGTTGGTTGGTTGGCTGATTTTTTATTCAGTTGGTCCTTCTGTTTTTCTCTCTACCCCTCACACCCATTTTCAGAAATACTATCAATTCAGTGTTTGGGGTCTTCTTCTCCAGGATAACTAGGCCGCTTCTCAGCTCTTCTTTGCCCTTTTTTTTTTTGTTGTTAACTTCATATTTAATTCCAGTTAGTTAACATACAGTATAGTTCAGGTGTACAATATAGAGATTCAACATTTCCATACATCACCCGGTGCTCATCACAACAGTTGTATGTAGAGTGAAAAACCTTTCACTAAAAATATCTTGACTATTAAATGAGATCACCTGTGTGTCAATTCTTCGAGAATACAGAACCAGCTTCAACGGAAGCGAATTCATATGGCGGCTCATCGGTGTCCGAGCAGACCAGAGGCTCCGTCGAGTCATTTCCATCCTCCTGGCCCAGCCAGGGCAGAAGTATCACAGAGTCCACAAAGCCAGCGTGGCCTCAGCATACTGCCCCTACTCCGGGAGCCCCCCATCCCTACCCCCTGCCCCCCGGCAACACCACCCCCGTGAAGTTATGGAGGACGGAGCAACCACTGGAGGCCGAACAGTACAAACTCAGCTGTAGGTCTTTTCTTACTTTACTTTTACAAGTCATTTCAGCTACTTCCAAACTTTGTGTAGCCATGACACAGCACATGCCAGCCTTCTTAGTTGCTCTTCTCCAAAAACAGTTAAATAATGCGCAGCACAGACTTAAAGGCGACAGAGGCAAGTCCCCAGGAATAAGGAAAGAGAAAAAGGCATGTGAATCCTCAAACTGTTAGTCCAAATCTACAGCTCACAGCATAAGCTTCGAACTAGTGGGTTTTGCCTAGACGATCCTCCAGAGTGACGGACACCATGATGTCCAACCCAGAGGCACCGAACAGTGAACTTATATAAGAACCCACTGCCTGATGGGCATTGCTGAGTTGGGCGCTGAAGATACAAGGAGAGGTTAAAGCTGCTGCTCCCCTGTTCCCGCCAAGGTTTTGACAGCGAGGCTGGTCACACGAGCTTGGGTCAGGCTTCATCTGCCAAACCCCGGCCTTCACACTTCCTGGCTATGGGACGGACACGTCCCTTCATCACCTTGTGGCTCGGAATCTGTCCCCCACAGGCATCACTGGGACCTCTCTCAGAGGGTTACTGTGAAGGCTACTTGAGTTGTAAGGCTCCTAGATTGGTGTTGGCACATGGTAAACACTTATATAGGCTGGTGGTTGTTCCTGTAATGTTGTCATTGTTGTTACTGTCATCACCCCCTTCCCCTCTGCCACCTCCCTCACCATCATCCCCTGCACCACCAGGACACCCACCTCGGCTACCTCTGCCACCTCCCGCACCTCCAGCTCCACCCACCATCGTGATCATTACCATCTCAGTAGCCTGGAAGACACAGCCCTCAAGAGGGTATGTTATCTGATAAGGGGCAGGTTAGAAACACGACAGAGAAAGTTCCCCTGGTCATCAATGAGAGTCCTAGTTGCCTTGAAGATTCATTCCCAGAGTCTCTGCCGTCCACTGACCCTAACCCCAAGGAATCATGCAGCAGTTGGTGTTGGCTCAGTTTTGTCTAGAAGGCATTTTCTCCTCTCTACTCCATGAAGAAGGGATAACTTACTCAGAAAAGCAGCAAGATAAGACATCTCATTATTTGGCTAGTGAGAACCTAACCTTTTATTAGGAACTAATCTAGGACAGAGCGCTCAATCCAGGTGGAGAGTATTGCAAACCATAAAACTAACGCTTTCTAGAAAAAAAGTATAGGCATTAAAATGTCAAGCTAACCTTCAGGGACCCAAAGTGGTGGGCCACCAAGAGGCTTGGCAGAGCAGCCTGGGAGAGCTCCCTCCCCTTCCCACCTCACAGCTACCTGAGCTCACTGCAAGCATCTTTATTTCAGGAAAAAGAAAAGGCATTTCACTGACAAAACTAAAACTGTATGGATTACAGACTACAATATAAAGTATGCTAAATCCAGAAGCCATGGAAAGAAGGTAGGGAAGTTGAGAGAAGAGAAAAATGGGACATACAATTTCATATTTATTTGCCAAAATCTTCGCTTAAAAAACAAACAAAAAAGGTAAACATGTTCCACTCTTCTCTTGAAATAAGGCTTTCACTCTTACTAGCCAGGCCTGAAGCAGAACAAAGTAGAGAACTTTTTTTTCCCCTAACCATCTACCAATAGCAGTGATGGGAAATGGGACAGATAAGGCTGGCTATATTTGTGCTAGGGGAAGGGAAGTGAACAATATGAGTCATCTTGCTATCTTTGAATATCAATGGGAACAGAAGTCCTTTTTGGACTGACCATGTTCCAGCAAAGAATGTTCTGGCATGCAACTGGGCATTGAGGAAATCCACTATGTTTGGACACACTGTAGAGAATTTAATCACCCTGAGCCCTCACCAAGTCCATGTGAGGCCCTAATGGCCGAATCCCTCAATCAGCACCACACTGGCTTGGACATGTGCTGTTTATGTTCTACTGGGCCAATAACATCTGGTGGTCAATAAGCCTTCATGTCATCACATTACTGAGGCTCAGCTTCTGATGGGTCTCCAAAGAGCTCAGAACAGAACCATCTTTCATGTCAGACAAGACAGAAGGGGACTGTGGGGAAGACAGTGACACAAGGGGGTGGTAAGACGGCCAAGTGGGGAGGGGATGACGATGAGGCCCTTCCTCCTCGTCTGGAGGCCACTGGGGTCCTCCAGTGGAGCTTGGATTTACTCAGGCCATATATACCCTGATTCCACTTCATCTCTTTCCATCTCCCCAGCACTGAGTTGATTTGGGACTCAGTGGCAAGCTGTTCAGTCTACTAGACCCTTCTAGAGCTTCTAGAAGTGACAGGGGAGCAAACAAACAAGAAATCTCATGATGTGAGCCAAAAGGATAAAAACTCACAGAAGATGGCAAAATTCCTGTTAGGTAGTCTCAGCGGATTCTGTGATGGGCATTTTGCTCATCAACAGAATGTCTGTTTGTTTTTAAAAATAGGCAACTTCTGGTATAATCGCGATTCTACTTTTTTTTTTTTTTTAAAGATTTACCTATTTTAGAAAGAGAGTGTGTGAGCAGGGTGGAGGCAAGGGAAAGGGAGAGGGAGAGAAGACGACTCCCCGCTGAGTGTAGAGATCGATTCCATGACCCCTATAGATCATGACCTGAGCCAAAACCAACTGACTGAGCCACACACGCGCCCCGCGGATTCTACTTTTTAGCAGCACATTCATATATACGGATTCAAAGTTTCCAAAATGAACTATATACAGGCAGAGAGTTTAAAAATCCTTTGAACATGTTCAAACTTGGTATTTATTGTTTTCCTGGAAGTTTCAATATAACACATTTCGTGGGGGCAATATTTAATCTGATTTTCAAACCACTGATATTACTGAGTAAATCCATATATTGTATCAATTCTCTCACAGAACGTGCATTGTCACATTCCCTAATTTAACAACTAATGAGCCACTTCAAGTTTCCTTGGATTCTCCAAGCTGTAGATACTTTTTTAATTTTTTAAAAAATATTTATTTATTGAGAGAGAGAGCACGAGCGGGGAGGAGAGGGAGAAGCAGGCTCCCTGCTGAGCAAGGCTCGATCCCAGGACCTTGGGACCACGACCCGAGCTGAAGGCAGACGCCTAACCGACTGAGCCACCCAGGCACCCCTGTATAATTTGGGAAGGGGACAAGAACCAATGGCACTTGGCATCTGCCGGCAGAGTGAAGACAGGAAAGAACTCGGGGCCAGGAGGTAGAAGACTGCACTTCTCACCTTAGCACCACTGCTTGAGATCCACGTGGCACTGGACAAGTCACTAAATTGTTTCTGGGCCTCAGTTTCCTTTTCTCTAAAGCAGGACGACTGACATGTGCCCGGCTCCTCTACACGGCTGTTCTGAAGACCCCAACTAAGAACATCAACAAAATAAGCGACAGCCATTTAAAACCCCCAAAGACCCATGTGAATAGAAGGCAGAAGAATGGTTCTTTAGCCTCGGATTTGATTTGATCTCATCTCCATGAAATCCAAAGCCCCTCCATACGACTCCCTGGCCTCGAGCAGCAGAGGGACGCCCCACAGCCGCAGCTCCCCTCTGTGGGGAGAAGAGCGAGGTGTCCAGCCCCGGCGCAGGCAGGCCATGCCTGTGCGCTCAGAGGCTCGACCCTGCTGTGCCACCCCACTGCCCGCCTAGACGAGAGCAAATGACCCTCTTTAAATTAAACCTCCCTCTGAAGAACGAAAGGCATTGATCCCGTATACACATTTTCACATAGGATTTCAGCCAAAACACGTCCCAGAAGCGCAAGTGGCATCTAGACGACCTGTGACCAGATAACCCACCGTGGAAGACGATCCACGATAAAACCAGACCGGCTGCACAACATTAGCCTCCTGGAAGCAGACGCGATGCAGAGCGGACTTTCTCAGTGTTTCCTATCTCACACGTTCATCGCTTTCTTGCGTGTTTTATCTGCGTGTCTACACGGAGCAGAGAAAGGCGGACGATGAGAAAGGCTGTAAATGTCAGAGGCCAACTAGGAATCATGGATCTGGAAAACTCTTGTCAGAAGACAGGAAATGAAGCCCTGGAAATGAAAAGGGCCCCGGGGAAGGTCTGGCCGCAGTGTACATTTGTCCTCAAGGTGGAGTATTCGGGAAAGTGGCAAATGACTCACCTCATTATGCTCCAGGCAGTAGATCATCAGCTCAGAAAGAATGACTACGCCAGTCCGCCCCACACCCGCGCTGCAGTGGACAACGATCGGGGGGTGCAGGCTCCGGGGGCCTTCCAGCATGCTGTTGGTGTGGCGCCGGACCGACTGGATCTCCTCCAAGTAGGCTGCAAGACAAAACGCAAATCCCGTCACCAAAGTCCTACATGGCTTTGCGTACGAGAAGGTGGGGGGTGGGAAACGGAGGGTGACTCTTCTTCTGTTTTGTTTTGTTTTTTAAGTGACGATAATTTACAGTTCTTACAAGACCGTAATTATTTGGCTGGTACCCACGGTACGGTCCTGGATCCAGAAAGGACCAGCTGGGAGTCAATTAGTCCACGGGAGAATTTGTTCTTTAAATTAAATAGTTCTTTTTTAAAAATTAAATTCTGTTTTCCCTCTGCAAATCCCAAAGTCCCCCAAGCAGATGATTCTCGACATTACTTACAGCAATTCCTACTATTAACAGACTGGGATCAGAACACCAGCTAGGTCCCCTTGAAATGCCTGCCTGTCAGAGCCAATTTCTGGTGGGAAGAGCATCCATCTGCCCCTTCCTCCTTCCCCTCACTGAATGAGTGAATGTCAACTGAGGCTTGACTTCGTTTTTAGATTTTAAAATAGGCTTGGGGGGGTGGTTCCTGCTTTTCAGCTTAGATTCTATGGGGTCATGTCAGCAGCTCAAGTTGAGCCCTCCCCTTTCTGGAGGCAACGTGTGTGTGGAGTGGAGGGGTCCTGTCACCTCCCATGTCCCTCCTGACATCTGCCTGGCTCAGCAGGGCTGCACAGGGATCTGCTCACTATTCCAATTGGGCATGAGTGAAAAATTACAGCGTACAAGCCTTAATGATTTTTCTTGTTCATGGGCATGAGAAAAAGGAAAAGTCTATAAAATATAATCCTCAAACAGTCCAAGAACCGGAAAAAGTCAATTAGTAATAGAGATTTTATAGTAGCTAGCTCAGGGGAGAAACGGATTTAAAGATTCTTGATCCTCAGAAAATCTCATCCCGATGCAGCATTGCAAACAAGACTGAGGAAGCGCTCAAGTTGTTGGAGAGAAAAAAAAGTGAATTCAAACCTGTCTAGTAACTTAGAAGCATCTGTTTACATACAGTTAACACGAACTCCTATTTGCCTTTATAACATTAATGCAATTAAACAGTCACCTGAAGTAGTTTACCAAAATAAACTATTACCACCATCACCATCACCACCAGTAACGTAAAATGAGCCAGAACAAAACCAAACAGAGGGAAGGCAACCTGAGATGACCAGACAGAGCAGTTACTATCTGGGACCAACATGAGCTAAATACCGTGCATGGAATTCTCCTCACAACTTTTCTGTAAAAGAGGAGAGAAATTTGGTGACCGTGCACTCTCTGTCTGACAAAAAAGGCAACGTTCACACACAAAAGAGAGCCTTTTCTTGTGCTAAATTTAAGAAGAGAAGTAAAAGGAATATTGATCCATAAAGCAGATGCTACCACCACGTGGAATTTCATAAAACACAGAAAAACTGGATTAAAATGGATGCTCTCTCTAGCAGTCACGTTAATAAAGTTCCTTAAGCTGTAACTCAGTGAAGACTTCTCCAGGCTGGAAGACAATGTGCCCTAAGTCCCCTGCCTGCAGGGAATCTAATTTAAACACAGGCAAAAATCTTTTTAAGTTCCTAAAAACCTAGAGGAGCCAACATTTCGAAGACCCCCACCCCTCAGCACACTTAAATTTACATTGTTTAAAAATATTCTCTATGGCAGCGCCTGGGTGGCTCAGTCCGTTACGCATCTGACTCTTGGTTTTTGGCTCAGGTCATGATCTCAGGGTCGTGAGACAGCCCCGCGTGGGGCTCCGTGCTCACCAGGGAGTCTGCTTGAGATTCTCTCTCCCCCTCCCCACCCACCCGCCCCCACCCCACTCTCTCTCCAAAATAAAAAAATAAATAAATCATTTAAAAAATAGTCTCTGTTTTTCAGTAATTTAGATGGGCCTTCCTTAAATTGGTTCTGACTGAGAAGATCGGACTATAATTTTCATCACCTTATAGACTCAACCTTCTATCAGAGCTGTTCACCAATCATCAAACTGATCTACTTTTATTGTTTCCATTTTCTGCGTCTTGGAGATAATTCTAGTAAATCAATTAGCAAAAGATTACCAGAAAAAAAAAAAATTAAAAAGAGCACTGCTAGAGGAAAGAAAGTTCTACAAAGGTCCCTGCCCTCCTTAGGAATATTTGGAGCTACAGGTAACTGACCTCGGGCGAGGCACTAGCCCTCTCTAGACCGTGCTCTAGGTCCTCTGATTCCCATCCCTCTCCTGGTCTCTGTCAGTGACCGCCGCCCCTCAAGTCCCACCATCACTGCCCCAGTGGGAAATGAAGTCCTCGCGTCAGTGAACACATATACGTCAGAAGCTTCCCGCTGCAACTTGCTGAAATGGTACCGGTAGGTTCTTGGAAACGTATTCTCTCTCTCTCCCCCTTCTCCTCTGCGCATACCCCAATTCTAAGTAAATATCAAACTAAAATCAAGGGTTTGGCGTGATCCAACCTCCAGGTGCTGTTCCCACTGTTGTCTGCTCTCAGCTGGACAGTCAACAACATCTCGGTAAGAAATCTGCCGAGAGCCGAGGCCTCACTGGGAGAGGCAGGAATGGGGTGTCCCCACAAGTGCGGGACAATTAGGCCAGACTGTGGGAAAGGAAGGGGGAGCGCTGTAGCCATTTCCAAAAAGCAGATGGCGGCAGTGTCCGATCTCAGCCCCCGGACTGTC
This sequence comes from Mirounga angustirostris, assembly GCF_029215605.1. NCBI lineage: Eukaryota > Metazoa > Chordata > Mammalia > Carnivora > Phocidae > Mirounga > Mirounga angustirostris. The sequence goes on from NW_026991714.1 coordinate 39,341,435, forward strand.
CTCACTGGCCGGCCTTTCTCATGAGCCCGGGAGTGCCTTCAACACAGACACGGTGAGAGCCTGGTCCACAGCCTGCAATGCAGTGGGCACACACTCAACTTCTGGCTTTTCAAACAGAGTACTGCATATATTCTAGGTCAGTGAGCTTCTAAGGAAACCATACTCCCTCAGAAATATATTGATGAATTCAAAATTGATGGGTTTCAAAAACAAGCTGATTTCAGTAATTCCCCGTATCTTAATCAGAGGCAACCAGAAAGTACTCACTGAGATTTCTGCTATACGGAAGGGAAATGCCGGGCTTATGAGACACAAACCCCCATGAAAAATAAAAAATAAGTCTTTCTTACAGGGTTGTGTAACTATCACCGGGATCCATTTCTAGAATTTTTCCATTGCCCCAAACAGAAACTTTGTACCCATCAAACTATAACTTTCTATTCTCTACTCCCCCTTTCTACCTCTGTGAAGTTTTCAATTCTGGGTACTTCATTAAAATGGAATCATACAATGTTTGTCCTCTTGTGCCTGGTTTCTTCTACTTAACATAATGTTTCCAAGGCTCAGACATGTGACATCGGTCAGAGTAGCCATTTATTGAATACCCAAAAGCCTACATCAAGATAGAATGAACTAGTTTACCACAGTTTCAGCTTATTTGGGTAAAAGGTAAGGAGACTATGATAAATGACATGTATTCTTCTCTGTTCATACCATATGGAGGGACATATACTTCAATGACATAGTATTTTTGCCACTTATGAGAAAACATCTTCTCTTTACATTTCACTTCCAACTGATCCGACCATGGAGGCAGCTGGTAAAATTCTGACTGCAAAGAAAAAACTTACATAAAAATCCCTGGACATCCTCTGGGCAGCCGTGATCTGGCCAGTCCGTATACTGCAAATGCCACACCGTCCTTTCCTGCCCAGACAAAAGGTGCTTGACTTTCAAGCCTGTGGTTGCATAGCAACCGGAATCTGTTCGGAACTTTGTGGTGACCTTGAACTTGCCGTAGGTGGCCGAGCTGTGCTTGGAACCCAGTTTGGGCCAGTATCGGTGGCTCTTGGTTCTTCCGCCTTCCTGAATCACACACAAAAGCAAAACTGGAAATAAGTCAGGGGAAGCTCTTATCCTCTTCATCTTAAAATCTGAGGACAGAGGAAATGCGAGTAGCTTCTAGGTCACGAATTCAGGGCACTGTGCAGTCTCCATCACAGGGGAGATCCCATGCATTGACGCTAAGAGCTAATAAGCTTCACGAGGGTAGTTACAGCAGGGAAATACTCAGAAGACTGACAACCGAGCTGCAGTCGCAGAAGAGCTAGTGGAGAGGGGCCAGAGGCAGGAACAAAATGGGGTCTATCTGTAAGGTTTGCACAGTTATGTCACTGGAGTGGGGGGTGGATCAGATGGTGGCCTGGAAGGAACCCCAGAGCAGGAAGTGGGAGGAGGCAGAGGAGGGCTGAGCAGTGGGCAGAACTGTGGGAGGAGCTCGGATGGCCCCCCCGACTTACAGGGCCACACACCCCCGGGGGGACACAAACGCTCCTGCCCTGACTCACCTGCTTGAACAGTCTTAAGTCTGAAAGACACCTGCCTCTTTTACTAACCAATCCTGTGAAAGTAGGTTGAGCTTCAATTTCTATCACTCCTGAGTGTCCAAGTGGATGACAAATTCCAAGAGACTCTAAGCCTTTGGCGGCCACACAGAGATCACCAGCCTTCGTGTCTGTCAGGCCGGCCTTCTGGTCACCCTTTCAGCTCAACTGCAACCTCCTCGGAGGGCCCATGGCTGTACATCTGATTGAAAGCAGCATCCCCACCACTCTCTATCCCATCCTCCCTTCCACTTCCTTCGTGGGTGGCTGTGACTCCTAATGAGCTTCCTTTATTTGTTCATTTTGTATGGTCCCTCCCACCAGGACAGAAGCTCCCTGGGGACAGGGATCACGCCTATCTTGTCGGCCACCATGCCCGGGAGATCAGCACAGATGACACACTACATTGAGCTGAATGAATCCCTTCCAGGAATGAGATTTGTAAGACGATAAAACAATTCTAGAGATTTTATGGAGAATTTACTCTTCATGGGAAGGTCATACGGGTCAGCTGAGAGAAGCACCACTGGCTTTAAAGGGCTTGAAGTGCCTTTCACCACTATCTTCTTAAGGGGCGGTTCTGGAAAGCAACTGCTCAGAACGGTCAATGAAGGAAACGTGTTCACTGCTCCCCACCCGTTAAAACTCTGTAGGAAGGGGGTATGCCTTACCATAGATACTGGTGAAAGACAGATGAAGCTGGTCCCTTAAAAGACTTCAAAACAGAAGTTAAAATTTCATGAAAGGAAGAGAAGGAAGGGGTTAAAATAAAAAAAAAAAAATGGAGGATGTGACAAGAGAAGAAACACAAAACTCCTTCCCTTAAAGGCGGCAAGCTCCGAGCAAACCACTAGGTTGAACAGTGCTGTGTGCCAGTTTTTATAACACCACGCAGAGTTCTCTAGTTACAACAGAAAAACTATGTTTGGCTTGGCAAAGACAGAAAAAGACTTTTTCTCCCTCTCTCCCCAAAGAATAGAGAGACCTCTACAGGAACAACAGTTTCTGGTCTCTTTTCAGCTGATAAGCATGAAGGCGTGTGGGGCTGGCTACGCCCGAGGTGGGGAACATGTGCCGATTTTCCCACAGCAGCCCCAAAGTTCTCCCTCAAATTCCAGGGGAAAGATGATTGCTTTGTTTGGCACACAAAAGTGAGCTGGCTGAACCGAAGTTTGGTTCTTATTTGTTTGATTGATTTTAGTTTATGGCAGTCTAAGGAAAAGCGCTAAAGAGCTGGATGAAAATGGGATATGACAATAAATTATCTTTGGGAAATAAAACAAGTCTATGTAGGAGAAGAGAAAAGAAATGGGTGCCAGAGAGAAAAAGGATTTGCAGAGAAATGGTGCTGTAGGAAGCAGGATGAGGCAGCGAGGTCACCAGATGCAGAGCCGATCTCTGGCCACTCCCCACCCCCGGGAACAGACAGCTGTACCCCCGGTGCCCTTACCTCTTCCGCAGTGACCATGGCGATCACGTTCGCTCCCTGCTCCCACACCATCTGCCAGAAGTCGTGACATGTGTGTGGCAGGGGCCCCTGAGTAGCTATGTAGTGCCATTCTGCCCCACCAACCACCACCTGGAAACCAAGGAAAGCAAGGGTAAATGAACCCCAAATCCAGGACAGCGTTACCTGCTGACCGTGGGTCCATCTGTCTCTACCTGAAAACCCCGGATAATATTTTTTTGGCCAAATGGGTTAGTGCCATTATCAAAAAGCCTGGTGACACATTCTCACATGAAAATACTTTTTGCCACTCAAGCCTATTAAAAGACACCTAATTTTTGTCTGTAATTTCAATTATATACAAACCAGTGAGTGTTAAAAACATACACACATTACATGACCCTAAGGCTGTGTATAGCCCAACAGAATTTGTTACAGAAACAATACTTGTGCTTACTATGTGCAATGTACTTTGATCGTTTCTATTCTTCCCTCTTCCCTATCTAGTCTATTTAAAACACACACATACAATTCCAAACTGGTCCTGATTAGTGATTTCACACCCCCCTATTATACTGGGATCCACAGTTTGAGGCACAGCACTCTCTGGCATCCTTTCAAACAATTAAAAAAAAAAAAAAAGTGTTCCATGGAATAACATCCCTTTGGAAGCGATGTCTTTGTACCGATGACCTGCTATGAACTGTGTCGTAAGCCTCCATCATTCCCGCTACTCCGCGGTGCCATATAGAGTGGAGGTGGCACAAATGCACTTAAATCAACAATACATGGTATTTGATTGTGAACTTCTCCCTTGTGCAGTACCACAGTATCCAAACAAACTTCGGAGTCATGAGATGATTTTGGATAATGAAAGCATTATCCCGTGCAGCTCAGGGTGATCTTGGGAGGCTAATTCTGCAGCTATTAAGTATCAGTGACAGAGAGTCATGAGGAAGTTGTGCCCAAAGTGTTGAAGGTCATGCTGTCAGGGTGAAACTGTGCCCTTTGGCGGGGGGTGGGGGGGGTGCATTTTTTCTGTGTTCCTTTCCATTCCTGTGCAAAGTCAGGCCTCCTTAGACGTCCACCAGTGCAAATCTCCGGATAGTTCTTGGAGCATGAAGTGATCATTGTTTGAAACTTTTTCCCCTCATTTATTTTATGAAACTATATACTAACTGGATTCCAACAAAAACAATGTCAGTTATTGTCTCATTACACAAGACATGTTTAGGTCAAAAACTGGCAAGCAAAATCCATTTTCCAAGTACTGGTGGGAGATAACATTCATATATTGGCTGGCTGGCCAGGAGTTTCGTTTATCTGTGGAACTGTGATTTTAGACATTAGCCTCTCTGGCACCCAACATATAGGAACCATAAATACTTCCAGAGTATGCGGCTGCCTGGGGCCTTTCAGCAAATTCCAAGTATTGACAGGAGGGCATTAAAAACTGCATTAAAAACACAACAACCAATGCTACTGAGGTAGATTTCACAGATGTGATGATTCTACCTCTGGAGCAAATCAATCTCTGCTCTGTGTTAATAGCTGCTTGGAACCCAGGGAGAAAACATTGGCAAGATATACAACTCTATTCCAAAAACACAAGGACAAGTTCTTGCAAGCTCTATGGGTCTATTAAATGCACCCATGTCTAACTCAGATCCACAAGATGAAATGTAAGCCTCGGAGAATAGAGAGAAAGGGGATGCTTCTGTTAACAATACCCAATGGGCAAGAGCAGATGGAAAATGGTGAAGGATATTTGGCCCAAAGAAGAAGATAGCACAGTATAGCTATGTCAGATTCCAAAGACATTCTATCAAGGAGCAGCTGTGTGATTTTTATCTTTGTTTGGTTCGTTATTTTGGTTATTATTTCATAATCTAAATTAAGCCCAGGAAACTGACTAGTGTCCGTTTACGTGAGAGTTTCCTGAGGTTCATTTTTTATAGTTTTAGTTTTCACTCTCAAAAATTAAACTAAAGTACCCAATATGATCCACAATTGTTACTCCTTTACATTTTTTGACAGTACTTTCTGGTACTTAAAAATATACATGTAGTTGTCTATGCTCCGTGTACAAAACCCCTCCATCCAACCACAGTATTCTTTTCCTATTCTGTCCTGCAACTATTTGATGGATACAGGCACCAGACATCTGGCTGTATTTTAGAAGCTCAAAGGAAGCTACCAAAAATTCAGCTACAGTTGGAAAGTCCAATGAAGAAAGGAAATAACTCCAACAAGGCCAGAAACAGATTTATAAGGTTATGATCATAAAGGACTATTAACATGAACTGTGTATTATTTAAAAACATCCTGCTGTAATATTAGTATATGAATAAATTCTCCCACTTTGGAGGTCAGTGCATTTACAGTGACATTCTAAGCAACTATGTTCTGTTACTAGGAAGACTGAGGAAGGTAAGCCATTTAGAAAGCATTTAACCATATATATACACATGTATCTAGGACTCTAAATTCTAGCTGGGGTCGAGCTACGCTAATTTTAAAGTTGATGAAATACTGAGATGTGAAGATTTGAAGTATCTGAAATACCAACAAAAAATTTAACGATATTCATGCACTGAATAATGCAGTCAATCTTGCAAGAGTCACTATCAACCACACCTTTCTGGCTTGTGTTTAAATGAATCCACTCTTCTAAATAACATGCAAATTTGGGACCTTAGCAGGACAGCACATAACCGGTAGAAGTACCAGGGAGAACTGGTAAGTTTCCGTTGCTCCTGAACATCCTAAAAACTTCACTGACAGGAGAAATACAACGCCTGCAACTTCCAAAGTCTCCATCATGTGCTAATTACAAACTGAAGAGGACAATCCTCAGCTTTTCCCTGTGAGCATTAGGGAGAGTTATAACTCAGGAAAAAGTGAAACCCTCTGCGGTGAGCAGGCTGCAGAAATAGCTGACCTGAGGTTTTCCCTGAGGCTGCGAGGCTTCCTTCTCTCTGCAGAGACAGACATGCCCTTCCAGCTGACTGAGACGCACAGGAGTTCAAACCACTCCCTCGGGGACTGGGGACAAGCCAAGATGCTCAGCCGGAGCCTTACGATTTTTTTTTCTCCCTGCATTTTTGCCCCTAACCCAGCGATCTTCCTCAAGCCTCCCCAACACACTCCCCTTCTCACCTTGATGTGGGAGGCATTAATGTAACCTGTGTTATTCTCTTTGGTCGGGATCAGCTCCACTCTGTTCTCCTCATAGGGGACCACTTCGCGGATGCGGCTTCGCTCGGCGTTTTCGGGCAGAGCAGCCGTGCTGAAAATGCCGTTCGCCTTCTTCTTTGGAATCTGCTCGTATTCTGTGAACACCATTCCCTCTTCTAGCTTTTTCTTCAGGGTTCTGAACTGCAACAGAAATTAACCTTCAGCTCTCTGGATTACCTTATCCAAAAACTCCCAAGTCAGATTCCTTTAAATATCTGCAGTGATCGTGTTAATAAGCAGTTTCAGGACATACAATGAATGTTTGATTATTTCGGTCTCCTTATTTACCATATTGCTAGTTTCTCTGGCCTAGTAACCAGTTTCCTTCTCACTCATGCTTTAAACAGAACCGGTCAGTAAGGCCAGGCAAGAACTGAAATTCAACATCACTATTTTCGTTATTAACACCTCTGTTTAAAGTCCTAGTGATAAGAAGAATGTTCATCTCAATTATCCAAACATCATCCTTTTCTCCACTTCCAGAGCGGTTTTTTTTTTTGAGCTAAATTTAAGATGGTACTGGTCCATAGTTCCCTAGTTCTGAGGATGAGATTCTGTCTTTTATTTTTCCCATGGCCAAACTAATTATACAAACATGGTATTCACTGGATTAAATGGGGATTCCTCTAAAGTCCCTTCTGCCTTTAAAACCTTTCTAATACTTCATATATGCTGACAGAAATCTAAAACAGGAATGGTACTAGCACTCTATTAAATTTACACGTTTCGGGGTGCCTGGGTGGCTCAGTTGTTAAGCGTCTGCCTTCGGCTCAGGTCATGATCCCAGGGTCCTGGGATCGAGCTCCGCATCGGGCTCCCTGCTCGGCGGGAAGCCTGCTTCTCCCCCTACCCCTCCCCCTGCTTGTGTTCCCTCTCTCGCTGTCTCTCTCTGTCAAATAAATAAATGTCTTAAAAAAAATTTTTTTTACACGTGTTTCTTAACAGGACAGGAATTTCAGGAACTAAAGGAACACCTTTCTTCACCTCTAAAACACTACCATGGATCTTCTTCCTGCTTTTCAAAACCAAAGTTCTCACAATGCATTATCCTAACAATGATAAATCAGCCACCTTTACAGCCAAACAAGGGGATGGTCTATTAAAAGAATCCTTTAAGTGTTTGGGTAAGATAATCACTCCCTAAGAAAGGGTTCACAAAATTCATAGAGGTTTGAGACCTACAACAATGGCTTAACTTCTTCGTTTTGCAAAAACAGAAACAGGCCCAAAGAAACGGAATGACTGGACCAAGGCCACGCAGCCTGTTAGGGGCTGGTCCCGTTATGCAGGCATCGTGATGCCGACTCGACAAAGAAACTGGAGATGCTGGAAAGAATCAATTTAATACAATGCACACACCGGGTCTTGCTAAGCTCAAACTGGAGAATTAATTCATCAAACAAACCTTAGTGCTGGCATGTTTGGGCAAGGAGAGAGCTCTGGAATCCCAAGACCACAGAGCATGAATCACACATTTGACAAGCCCAGCGCTTACCCTCTCATCCATGGGAACTCGGGTGGCATCAGCTCGACTCTCTTCCCGCCCTGAGACCCGGGCAACCGAGAGTCCATTCAATGCTGCCAACATGAGCGGCCGCTTCTGCGCCTCCAGACTTGCCATCTTCTGCTTCTCTAGATTCTTGTGGCAAGAAAAGGCATGTTCTCATTGTTTATTATATGGGTAGAATGCTGGAATGTGTTTTAATCTCCCCAAATCTGTAACTCCCCAGCCAAGGAATGCAGACAATCTACCATTAGTGGGGCAAATTCAAACACAGCCTTCCCATTATTCCCACTGTGCTGTGGAAGCCAGTTCCTCCGGGACTCCTGAGCTTTTATCTAAAAATGGATGAATGAATGAACTAACAAACAAACAAGTAAGAGCAAAGACTCCATGCAAATACCCCCCTGTCGTGGGGCCCACTCAAAAAGGAAAAAAAGAAAAAAAAAAGCAAAACTGTGTACTAGCAAGACACTTCCGGAAGGTAAGGGCTGAAGGAAGACAGGACGAGGGAAAGAGAAAAAGCATCATGAACAATCCAATCCAGTCACAGTGATGGACCTTTTATACAGATTAAGTGATAAAAAAATCTATAAACATTGTTGGCTGCATTGTTAAGAAATCTAGATTCATAAGCCATAAAGAACAACCTTCCCAAGTTTCCATTCTGAGGGACTGAGATGGAGGATGTCAATCCTATATTGAAGCTTTGGTCCCTGGGATACCATCCCCGGTACGAGGGCTGATGTGGGTTAGCAGACTTGCCAAGACCAAAGTCTGTGGTCATCTAACATGATCCATGAGGCATCACCCCTCCTGCTGTGTCCAAAAGGCCTCAAGGAATGGGCACCATGGCTCCCAATGACCAGGGTGGGACTGAATGGGACACAGCTATGGAAAAATATGGATTTGGGGGCTAAGCAGCCCATTCTGGGAAAGGGTTGGAGGTCAATGCGTGGCCCCTGTTTGTGGCATTTTGATTTCCTCTCCATCCTCACCTGCATCAACATTCTGAAACTCGATCAGTCAAGGTTCTGGTTGTTATGTCTACTGCTGTGCTTTCTTGTGCCCCCTAAACGGACTGAGTTATAAAAGAAATCTCCTTTTACTCAGGCTAGCCAGTGAGAGCATTTCCCAAAAATAGTTTTGTCTTAGAAGGCAGAAGAATAGCAGAACTTCCTAAAGCATACGAGCAGAGGAGTTAAACAGCATTTAAGATTTTGATCCTAACAGAAGTGAAACCGTTCTGTAGATTCCTTTGGCTGCCACAGGTGAAGGGGGTCATCTTATCCCTGGTTTCTCTTCAAGGCTTAAGGTGTTTTGTTTTTTTTTCCTGAGTCTATCATTTAAAAAGTTACTCCCCCGAGAGGTGTGGTGATGGAGCCATGGTGCTGGTGGAGGACAAAGGGTTAGCGGATTATTCCAAGTGTTGGGGGACGGGCGGGCATTAGAACCCCACATGCATCCCATCAGCCTCTCAATGTCACCTAGTCAGAACGGAGCTCTGGCCCTTCTGAGTGACGGCCGCCAATAAGATGCTTCATCCAGTGACAGGACCGACCCAGCAGACAAACTAAAGGAACATCTCAGAGGAAGACTAACTGTGGGAAAGTGAGAAAAGGCGGATTTCACCTTCAGCCAAAAGAATGGCCCTGGCCTCTCAATCCCAGGAAGATTTTGAAGATTCCAGATTTCAATTTTGGGCTTTTGTTCGTCTGCTTATTAGTCTGTGTCTGTGAGAAATAATTTTTTCCCCATCACCTCTTTTAAATGGGAACATTTCACTTCCTTTGCAAAATTCTGAGAAAAGCAATCATTTTGGGGAAAAAAAAGTCCCTAAGGTCCTCCAAACAATCCTTCTGCTTCCTTCCCATCTGTACCATAAGGTGACACTAACGAGGCCTAAGGCAAAAAGTAACTAACATGTCTTTCTCAGGAAAGGATTACTAGTTACCTACTGAAAACCGAAACCCCAGCGATAAACGACTTCTCTTAGTTCCTTCTCACCTATCCTATCAGCTTGTTACCAGAGATAAAAAATAAGTAACCCAAAAATCTGATTTGGCCTTTTCTGTTCCTGGCACCCGATTTGGGGTTCAGGGGCTACGAACAGTGAAATGTGCTCACGGCAGCAGAAGCCGGAAGGAGGACCCTACCACAACGGCGGGCCTGAATCATCCATCAATTGGACAAGTGCTTCCAAAATTATGGAGAGTTGCCCACAGGGCACATTCTCACCATACCTGTCCCCCTCCAGTTCCCCTTTGGTTAAATTTTCTGTTTTCTTATCCTAGAGAAGCCTGGACAGCTTTCTCCATTCTTACCCATTCCTAACAAGCCAGGCACAAGCCGCCCACGGTGGGGAGGGCAGAAGAGCATCTGAGATGTGGGAAGGGCACGGGGGTGCGGGGGGAGGGAGTTTCTTGATAAAAAAGAGCAGATGGAGAACCATCCCAACCTTCAGAGCCACTCACTGACACAGTGGCTCACTGAAGAACCTCCTAGTCCTTCTCTAAGGTCAAGACACCAGCCAAGGGCAGCAGTCCCTGAGCTCCTGAGTATATATAATTTGGGGGGGGAAAAAAGAGTCAATGGGAAAATGAAGTAGGGATGGGGTAATGATGTTCCTGACCTACAATTAAGGGGTGAAATCAGTTATTTGCTATTATCCATATGGATGGGGTGGGAGAGCACGCAGGAAAAACAGTGGACACTCCCTTGCTTCTCTGTGATGATGCATGAAGCTCTGTGTAGGGAGTCAGAACCATGGGTATGGATCCAGGGTTTTGATGAACACAGGTAACGAGAGGAGAGGATGAAGATGACCACCATGAAGCTACGGGACCATGTAGGTGTCAATAAACATCAAATCAGCAAGGGAAACAGCAGAGCCGAATGCTCGAACTGACAGGTTCTTGAGTTGTGGTAAAGGAGCCCCTGGGGCCAAGACATGCTGAAAATCCATTTCTACCAATGCATGACTTTTTCCAAGCTGGGAAAGCTCTCCCCCATGGCGCCACCCCCGTGTTTCCTTCCATCCCCCAGCCAAATGGTTTTATTGGCCAGAGGCACAAGCACATCTTTCACAATTTCCCTCTAGGTTTGCAAAAAGTGGAAAAATTTATGCCTGTACCAAATTCTTAGCGCTACTCTACTCAGGGCCAAATCGGAGCTGCTGGGAATGTTCTGAAAATTTGTCTAAAGTAATAATGTTGCTACAGGGGCACCTGGGTGGCTCAGTCGTTAAGCATCTGCCTTCGCTCAGGTCATGATTCCAGGGTCCTGGGATCGAGCCCCACATCGGGCTCTCTATTCCGCGGGAAGCCTGCTTCTCCCTCTCCCACTCCCCCTGCTTGTGTTCCCTCTCTCGCTGTGTGTAAAATCTTTAAAAAAAATTTAAAAAATAATGTTGCTACAGATTAGATCCCTGGACCCCAAAACGTGGCTTCCTTAAAACTTCTGCCTTTGGGCGCCTGGGTGGCTCAGTTGGTTAAGCGACTGCCTTCGGCTCAGGTCATGATCCTAGAGTCCCGGGATCGAGTCCCACATCGGGCTCCCTGCTCGGCAGGGAGTCTGCTTCTCCCTCTGACCCTCCTCCCTCTCATGCTCTCTGTCTCTCATTCTCTCTGTCTCAAATAAATAAAAAAAAACAAAAAAACAAAAAAACCTTCTGCCTTTAACTGTTCTCTCAGCTTGATTACCCACTGGGGTGCAGGGAGACTTATAAAAGAAGGGAGTCTAAGAACCCCCTCGAAGCAAATTTTAACTTGGCAGCCACTCTGGAGTTCCTAAGTGCCAGCTACCTTACGGTAGAGATGTGGTACCTGCAGAGGAGAAGTCAAGGAGGGTCTGCTTAGTTGTAATGAAATGATTTTGCACTTTTTAAGGGAGTGAAAATTTCCAGAACAAGCAGCAATGGTAATCTGAAGTTTTTTTTTAAAGTTTTAAAGTAGCAACAACAGGCTCAGTCAGTGAAACATCTGACTCTTGGTTTCAGCTCAGGTCATGATCTCAGGGTCGTGGGATAGCACTCAGCTCGAAGTCCCCTTGAGATTCTCTCCCTCTCCCTCGGCCCCTCCCCCCGCGCTCTCTCTCGCTCTAAAATACAATGAATAAATAAAATTTTAAAGTAGCAACTACAATCTATCAATTTCCTCATTAGGAGATAATTCACTTCGTTGATTTGTGTGTGCACCTGTTACCTACACACTCCTGCTCTGGCAACAGACCTGGTTCCCAGCTGGTACATAGCTGAATGACAGTTACTTATGTCTAATATCAGGCATCTTCAAATGTTGTCAGTGTGTGTAGATACATGTGTGTATTCACACACACGTGTGTGAATTCTGATAGAATGAGCTTAATTGGGAACTGAAGCTCAATGGTGAACTTGCGAGTTTACTGCAGTGTTCGTGGTTTGTGTTGAACATCTGTTGAAAGAAAATCTGAAAATAAGGCTGGACACATCATGGTCCAGTCAATGCTGGTGAGCCATCCTGACAGAGATCTCCACACAAAGCTATGCTCTGAAGGGATGCTGCTCTCTTACACTATCTAATCGGGGAAAAATGCTTCCCCTGGAAGAACCAACAAGAGAGGTAGGAAGGAGAGCTCCTAGCAGCTCACACAACAGCGTAAGTGACCCTGAATAAAGAGCATGATGCTGGCCTGGACTCCGTCCCGAAAACCAGCCTGCAGCATGCTGACTCCATGACGGCGCTGGGTGCCAAGTACACCAATTAGAAGCCCTGAATGAACACGGAAAATTTAGCTGAAAGAGTAAAACACAAAGTTTTGTGAAAGAAAATAGTGCCTGATGAAATGCCCACGGATTCTCCAACTCCCCAACACATGCCCTGGATAAGCCCCGCACCTTCTCCAGTGCCCAGCATCCGGGTGCTTTCATGCTCTGAGTCATGGCAAAGGAGCAGAGGAGGCTGCGATTGGGGGGGGGGCGCCAGACTCTGCCCTGGGAGAGCAAGACACTTACCCTGAGGGCCATCTCTCTCTCTACAATGCTGTCTTCCAGGGAGAACATCTCGGACACAGGTCTCTCCTTCACAGGCTCTTTTTTGACCCGCTCCTTCACGCTCGTCAGGTCGGGTTCAGAGATGGACGGACCGAGGGAAGGCCCAGCCACGGCCAGCTGGTCAGCTCGGGAGACACTGATGGCCTTGGCCGGCCCGTGTCTCAGGACCCTGGCCCTGGCCATGGCAGGAGGCAGGCTGACCTGGTCTTGCCTCAGCGCCCCATTGCTAACACTCTTCCTTGGGCCAGGGTACTCGGGTGGGGGTTTGTTTGGGATCCGGGCCAAGGCTGCCTGTAGCTGGGCACTGTACCCAATCTTCTCCCGAAGCACGGGGATCTGGGGCACCGATCCCGGGGCCTCCTCCTCCTCCTCCTCCTCGCTCTCACTGCTGTGGATCAGCATGGTGGCATCCGAGAAAGTCTTCTTGTGGTGGTAATGGGGAAGCTGGTGAGCCTCGTGGCTCCCCGGCACCTCCTCGGGGGGCCCCTGCTCCCGGAGGGTGTTTCGGCGAGCCATGGGGATATTGAGCGACTTCAAGGTCATGGCTTCCATGCCCCGCACCATGCTGCTCATCACCTCCAGGCTGTGGCGCTTATTCACCGTGCCGTGGTGCTTGGTGGCCGTGAGGGGCTCGCTCACCTCCTGGAGAGACTGGTGCACCACCGGGGAGCTGTCCTCTTGGAAGGTCTTCACGGAGAGCTGCACTTTGCGGGTCACCAGGTCAGGGCTACTGCCGCTGACGTACCTGTGCCGGTGGCTGGCGAGGTCCGGGGTGCTGGTGGCAGGGCGTGGCCGCGGGTAGGGGGGTGGCGGCCTGGAGAGATAGTTTTTGAGCATATGGGCCGTGTTGTAGTTCTGCGTGCCTTGCAGCTGCATGTTGGCCAGCTCCGGCGTGCTCACCGTGTGGGAGATGGCACTCGCCCCTGGCTTGCTGGGCACCATGCTGCTCTTTGGGTTCATCTGGTCAGACGGACTGACGAGTTTGTTACCGTAGCCTCCCTGTGGCCCATAGGGGACTGTGTAGGGGTGCCTCTCCCGCATCTCGGGCTGGCTGTACACCAGATCCTCTGGCTGGTTGTAGGCATGCGTGTTGATGATGTTGAGGTTTCGCAGAGACTGGCTCTGGCTGTCCGCGTGCACGACCCCCCTCTTCATCTGCCGCATGACGGTCTCATAGTCGGGCGTCGGCCGGTAGGATGGCACGATGATGGCGCTGTGCCGGTGGCTAGGGATGTAGTCCGCCCGCATGATGTCACTGCCCGGGATACTGAGGTTGGAGGACACGGGAGAGGCCTGGATGAACGTCTGGGAGCAGCTGAGGGAGTTAATGCTGTGAGCACTGCACACGCTGCCATTGGTGATGGCGCCGTTTAGATAGTTCAGGTCCAGGCTGTTGTGGGAGTTGCGGTATAAGGCTTCTTCATTCCCGGGGACAATGCTGTCTACAGGAAGGCAAACGAAGGCGCGTGAGCCTCCCCATCATCCTGCCTCAACTTCCTTCATCCTCACCCTCGGGGTGTGATTTTTACAAGTCATTAAAAGCGAAATCCTGTGGTCTCCCCCCACATATTCCATGGGAAAACGAGTAACTCTTGGGTGGGATGCCAACATACAGGAGGAACACTTTAAACCATACTAACAAGAAAAAGGGAACCTAACCAAAGGGAACTAAGCACATTTGGATTAGTCATCACCTGGCTCCGTTCTCGATTTTGCCATGAGCTCTGCAATCAGGCACCAACAATGGCCCTCATGGGGGGTAAACCGGTCTTCCTGCACAGCGTCCAGCAACAGAGGACTGGATACTGGGGCCAGGAAGGCAAGAACTTTAACAGGGCAACAGATTTGACGTTACTGAGTACCTGAGGCTCATGCTCTTGACGGCAGTGGAAAAGGTCCCCTTACCTGAGGGATGGCTGAGCATTCATTAAGACACATTAAGTGACGCAGCCAGGACGTCAGCATGCATGGCTAGTTTGTTCTGATCAGCAACCAGAGGAGGCAAAATCAGAATCAGGGGTTCTTTTAGCCACTGCCTAAAACTCTCCTCTAGAATCGGTTTCCTCACCGAGGTCAATTCACATTAAAATTAATAATACCTTAAGGAGGTATCCAAAGGGATAAAGAGTAGATTTCTAACGTCAGGCCCATTCCAGGTACGTACCCATGTGCACACACACACACACACACACAGAGGCAACCTCTTGCTGAGACACTTTTTGGTAGGCGAAGTACATTCATTTTCACACTATGGATTTAAGCATGAGCAAAGTAGAGGAAGACAAGGCAGAAAGGCAAACAAAACAAAACACCCCCACCAACCAGAAAAGGTGGCTGAAAACACTCAGCTGCCTGAAGAGGAGTATGGTCCCAGACCAGATGAGATGAGCTGGGTAAGAAAAACCAGCAAAACACAGAGACAAAGGTGTCCCCCTTCTCCACCTCTAGTGGGGTTTCACGCTTTCCCACAGAAGCAGGGCAACTCTGCTAGTCTGCTTATAAAAAGCAGTGTTCTTTAAATAGTCTCGATTATCTAAGTTTCCATACTCACACTGATAGCACAGAGAGATTCAAAATAGGCGGCAGACGGTAACACAGAAACTAATTATCCATTTAACAGATTGTCAACATCCAAGTTTAATATCATTCCTTTTCTGCAATGCAGTTTAGTGTAATGATGAAGAGCCCTAGCTCTTAACACCAGTTTTCCTCTCCAAGTTCCTCCAACACTCCTTCTGTATCCCACTTTCTGTATCTGCAAAATGGAATAATGGTACCTATTGCATGGGTTCGAGGATTAAATGAAATAATACGTTGCAAGGGTTTAGCACACTGCTTAGGGAGAGGAATTGTCCTATAAACGTTAATTGTGATTATTATAATCATTATTATTGGAATGAATTTTTCTCACACATCTTGCATGGTGGTGTTTGGGGGAGAAAAAGAGGAAGAAAACAGATGTAGTCAGAGGCAAGAACAAGTGCACAGACAACTGGCAAGCAATAATGTAAAAGAGGAGTTGAGAGGATTTGTGCCTTTCTTTTAAGTATTCTGGACGCCTGTATTCTCTGTCCCCATGAGAGCCCAGTTGACTGTTCCAAGCTTTCCGACAGGGGCAGTTCCATTGGGCTTACTGTCCCTCTCTCTTCTCAAAGCCCACTTACCAGAGGCAGGAGGAAAAGGAACTTGCCCCCTGCCTTCTCCCAACTCCCCTGGCAGCCAATTCTGGAAAAATTTTCCTCTCGGGGGCCAATGACATGCTATGCCTTTCATAAATCGAAGCTGCTGCCTCTTGTCATTCAGACAATGACAAAGTCAAAACAAAAGTATGACTGTCATCTAACAAAGAACTAATATCATCTTTACTGCTCACAGGTCCTCAACTTTTCGTCTGAAGAAGGGAAAACGGCAAGCCCGTTACCTTGTGAAGTATGCGTTTCCGAGTAGTGTTCCCCACACTGGATGTGCATGGGAGGCAAGATGTACGGCTGCTGTCGGGGCTGAAAGAGAGAACACGACAAAGGTGGGAAGGCCACGGCACAAGGGGCGGCAGACGCTCGCTCGCAGGGAACCCGCCCATCACTCACCCACACCTGCAGGGAAGCACCTGCCTGTCCGCCCTTGACCCATCCCTCTTTCGCTCATCTGTACCCCCGCGTCTCCTCACTAAGTTTAGGACTGGAGAAACAGGAAAGGGAGGAACAGGGAGGCTGGTTCAAGGTGGGAGAGATAAAGAGGCTACAATGAACGTATCTTCTATTTCCTGATACGCTTGCAAAACTCCCAATGCCTTTTTTCAGGAGTAACTCAGAACATGGATATTATTCTCTTCTACCTAAGAAATAGTGAGACTGGGGCACCTGGGTGGCTCAGTCATTGGGCGTCTGCCTTCAGCTCAGGTCATGATCTCAGGGTCCTGGGATCGAGCCCCGCATTGGGCTCCCTGCTCTGCGGGAAGCCTGCTTCTCCCTCTCCCACTCCCCCTGCTTGTGTTCCCTCTCTCGCTGTCTCTCTCTGTCAAATAAATAAAATCTTAAAAAAAAAAAAGAAATAGTGAGACTATGGGGGAACTCTCATTCATTCTATTCAAAGTTGTCTGTACCTATGACCCTCGTTCACAACACCACATCAATCTCCAATAGGGACGGGGGAGTGTTGAGCTGGGTCCACTTGCAAACTCATGTAAAAATCTGAAAGGTGATCCACAACAGTAAGTGTGTAGTTCTCAAGACCACCTATGGACCTTCCCATTGTAGAACCCAATGTGGGAAGGTGTTGCAGGGAATTCAGTTGAACCATCTCCCTGCCCCCGCTTCAGTGAAGAATCTTTTCCAAGAGATTCTTAAAGATGGCCATTTAAGCCTCAATCTGATTGACTTCCTGCTGTAGGCAAGGGTAAACTCCAAGGGGAAAAAAAATGCTTAGACAGGTTCAATATTTGGTAAGCCAAGTAAGGAAATATGATTAGTTGCTAATGGTGATCTAAAACAAGACACTGAACCTGAGTAGGTCACAGCTTCTTGTCAGTCAAATCAGGCCTCTTCCCCCACCCCACCACAAACAATATCCATTTTATTTATATATTGGGGTTCCAGGTGAGAACTTGAAGAAAAAGCTTTGATACTAAAAAAAAAAAAAAATCTTTTAAAAAAACTTTAAGCTTGTAAACCACCAAACAGGATATCTTATATTTCTATTTGATTATTTTAAAATTAGCCTTATGGATACTGGTTTAAATGTTACTGCTCTAGGAAAGAAGTTGAGATCAAGCCAAAAAACCCAAAGCCAGCAGGGGTCACACTTTGTCAGAAGCCCTCAGTGAAAGAAGAGCACTCTCCAGAATCGGAAGCTGGGTGGGTAACTCATCTCCCATTTCCTCTGCCCCAAACAATGCTTAAGCATCAAAAGGGCAAATAAAGAAGGTGATGAAGACAAGAGACCCAAACATTAAAGAGAGTCAAGACAGAAGAAATAAAGAACCGAAATTAATCTAAGAAATTAGGTCATGCTAACAAAGAAGAGGTGCTGTGTAGGTATCGGCTTTTCTAAATATTCCCAAATCTCCCTTTGGCTGGTTTTTGCATCACAATTTTAAAATATTTTTCCTCTTCATGGTAATGCATAATTCAACTCAGTTTTTCCAGAGTGGGACAGCCAGTTTTGAGGCTTGAAACAAACAAACAAACAAACAAAACAAAAACAGCGGGGAGGGATTCAGAGGAGGTAACAGGAACACACGGTAAAGCACAGTTGGCTTGCTGCCTTCTCTCGCTTATTTAAAAAAAAAAAAATCCAATAAGTAAGTGACTGTTTATGAACTTGCATAAGTGTACAGCAAAACACAAAATAGTGAATCCTCCAAATACCATTTCAGGATATTATTTATTCCGTATTTCTTATATATATATTACATATATATAATGCATATTATTCTATTTCTTTCCAGACCTGCTAATACAGAAACAAGTGAGATGCCAAAACATAAGCAGCAGAAGGGCAAGGAAAAAAAAAAAGCAGTCCTGGTTATCAGCAAGGAAGCCAAAAAGGGACCACGTCACTCATCCACTCATCCCAGGGAACTCCTGGTGAAATGGTTTAAGACTAAAGGGTACAGGAAAGAGGGAAGCCTTGAATTTAGCTTCCTGAAGACTGTCTTAAAGCCTCTTTATCTTCTCTAGATAAGATGAGATCCAATCACAAGACAGCATTACAATACTTTGTCCTCATGGTGTTTCACGGACATAAGTGAAAAATTATCTCCCTAATGACATGTGGACTCTAAAGAAAAAATAAAAATAACATTCACAAAGGAGGAACATAAAGAAGCCAGTGCCGTGAACAAATCTATTAATGCCACAAGGGAAAAGCCCAAAGTGACCCTCTAGATCTCCAAGGTGAGGGCCACTTGTGAGATATTGTACATGATAACAAGATTAATAATATTCATGTGGGGACTTAGGAATGTGATGACATAATGGTGCAACTCCAGAATTCTAAAAGTTCATTGTCTATGCATCTCCCAGAAAAAAATCCTCAAAACTTTCCTTTTAAAAGACAAGTTAAAGATGTGCTATAGGGTATACGTTATATATGAGGAAAAATTCAATTTTATTCTATCATCTCGAATGCTCACTAAAAAATTTTAAAGGTCACATGTTTATTTTGATTTTGTGTCAGACATCACAACCTAAAACATAAGAATTATAGCTTAAAACAAGTAGATACTTTAAAGGAAGCCAACTCTCCTGGATCTTTCTATGATATTATCCTTAAATCATCCTCAAAATAAAACACAGCCTAAGACAGAACATATGACTGAAATCAGAGTTGTGTTTCCTTATTCAGAAGGAGTTTTTTTAAAAAACTAGTGTTAGATAGAAAAGTAGATCAATTCAGTAGATCAATATTGTTGACCTTAAAATTAAAAGATGTGCAATTAATCTTCTCTACCAAATACCCTACCTGAGACCATCAACAGTAAACTCATTCAATTTGGGTTCATTTAAAAAGCACTTTTTGTTTCCTTTTCTTTTTTTTTTTTTTTTAAGAGAGGGAAAGGCGGAGGGGGAGAGGGAGAGAAAGAATCTTAAGCAGGTTCCACATCCAGCACAGAACCCGATGTGGGGCTCGATCTCACAACCCTGAGATCATGACCTGAGCCCAAATCAAGAGTCGGATGCTTAACCGACCGAGCCACCCAGGCTCCCCAGAAAGCAATTTCTGTCTAGTTTATTAAGATCTATCTATGGGCAGTGAATACTAAAGAATTCGTGGAGCTTGTAACTGAAGACATGTCTGTATTTAACAACCAGGAACAGTGAGTGATAAAACCAAAGATGAGCAAGTGGATAAAAACACACACAATAGGTTGCACACTGAAGAAACATGGTCTCATCGGCCTTGAGACTTACTCTTAAGGGGTGAACCTTGAGCCACATTTCAAGAAGTGATGGCCGTGGATGGGCACACGGATGTCCCACATGATGGGACATGAATGGGACAGGGATGTTCATCACACCTGCTTGGCAGACTGAAGCTCTTCTGTGTTCTCATCAGATCTCACCTGGTCATGATGCCCTAGGCATGTCCCCTCTCAAATTAGCAACAAAAGGACACTCCATCCACAACAGTCAGACCACTTGATTATTAAAGACTTTATACATACCAGAGAGGATCGGCTCCAGGTGGGTTGGCGTCTGATGGGGGGTGGAGAATTTGATTGTCTGCGTGAAAAGTTAAAAAAAAAAAAAATGAGAACGGTCATTGTATTTATAAGATGTAAGACAACCAGAAAGACAAGAGAGGGTAAAAAAGACAAGATGGGTAAGTAATTTACAGCAAAATGTAAACATTTATTTCTGAGTGATGAGGCTATGAAAAATTTTAATTTCCTTTTTTATTACTTTCTTTATTTTCAAAATGTTTGGAGCATATGACCCTTAGATAGTAAGTTTTACAGAAGAATAAGGCTTATTTCCAAAGAAAGATTATGAGAGAAATAAGCAAGACTGAAAAATATCACTATTATTACATGGATTTTTAAAAATTGTATTCTTTGTATCTTTGTGAATGTCTAAAATCTTTCATCATGAAAAACAGCAAGTAGAAACAATATTTTTTAAAATGCTGCCAGTCAAATGAAATCCAAAATAGATTAAATATGTTTGAGTAAGACCATATAAAGGTCTTTTTGAATTAAGACAATACCGACTACAAATATTTGTCTAATCAGATCCTTTCCTGAGAATGAACGTGAATTTTTTTTTTAATGTAGAGATAAAAATGTGTGGGGACTAAGAGTATTATCAAATTCTGGAGCACTGAAATCAAAGGTGCCTTTGAGAAATGGTCCCAAATTCCAGAGCAACACTTTCCCTAGTCCTCAGTGAAATCATAAAAAGACAAAAACAAAAACACAAAAAAAGGACATGTAGAGTTTTCCATAAAGCTAGAATTCTTCAATTTAAAGCACTCTCCTTAGTCTGGTAGTTCATCTTTCCTACCCTTTTACATGTTTTCTTTTATGAAGTGATGGAAACAGTATAGTAATGTTGGATGTTTCTTAAAAACTGGCTAAATACAATATTATAAGACCTAGATTATAGGTTTTATAATATTATTATAAGACCTGCAATTTTTCTTCTCAAGTCAAGAAATATGGGAACCACTCTGGAGCTATATGGGAAGATGACAAGCAGTAGCTCTGTGAGCAAAAAATAAAAATAAAAATCAGTGACAGTCTTAGAGGTCAGGGTGTGGAGCTCTAGAGGAGGATGCTGTTAAGATGATGCTAGATTCATAAAACTCCAGGGGGCTATCCTAGGCCTAAATGCAGTCTGCACTGAGATTCAGAATTTATTGTGTATATGGGGTATGCGTGTATAAATATTAGAGAGTTCCGGTTCTTATCAGAGAAGAGGTTAGGAACCTCTCACACCTGGTTAGGAACAGGAGAAGAAGTTATTACAGAAGTAGAAAAGAAAACACAATTTCCTTCAGTTTTCACTCTGACATAGGCTGTTCACTAATATTAGAAGACCACAAGATAAAAATACGCTGAAAATCTCACGATAAATCCACTTGCTGAGAAATGGTCAAACCAGAAGACCACAGTAAAACTCACTTCTCGGAACAATTTTAATTCCCCCTGCAGAAGTCAACCATGGAAACCCTGTTCGTGCCCAAGACACCCCCACAAATGCAAGGCAACCGCAGAGCGGACCCGCACAGACGTGACCTACAGGGAACCGGTTCAAAAGAAGGGCACGTGCGCGCGTGCGCACGGCCCTCCTTACGGCTCTTTCACTTGCCCCTCCCCGGTCACGGCCCCTCTGCATTTACATTTGCAAACTTTGCTGGCAGCCCTGCTAACTATGGCCTCGCCTTTCAGACTCCGACAGTGACCAGTTGCGATGACTGGCTTGAAAGAGCCTCCATCGTGTAGAGAAGAAAGTCTGCCAGGGCGTGAGGCTCCCGTTCTAAAGCAGCCGCTATTTTCAGCAGGAACTGCTCTGGGACAATGCTCTCACGCTCTTGGATGTGTCCACTGGGGGAACGCAAAAGCAGTTCCTCTCTTGCATTTATATCCCCGAATTCTTTGAAACACAATTAAGCACCTTGGGCGCGCCAACTGCCGGATGTTCTCTGCTGAGGACCGTCTTTTGAAGGCAACCAAAATAAAGGCAATGATAGCGTGAGGCCCAGCGACGCCACATCCAAGGTCAGGTCACATTTAAGTTCCCGTATCAGACTCCCTTTATCGTCTTTATTTCCAAATTAGATTTAAAAAACACACATGGACTCGTGACATCTATTAGTGTCTTCCAAGGCTTCCTGTAATTACCCTGGCCTCTCATTTACAGGCAGATGACATGACCCAGAGGCACACGCAGGGTTAGCCAACTGTGTAAGAGAAACAGGGCTGAGGATGACAGAGGCTTCTTTTCTTTCAAGTTGGCTTGCCACTCTGTTCCACACTTCTGAACGTACTCTGCATCTGACACGAAGGGGCACCCTGGCAAATTGGGAACGGCTCGGCTCCTCCAAACTCCTAGCAGAGGACGGAAAGGCACTAATGCGGGCCAACCCATCCAGGTAGTCAAGCACTCACAGTCAATTTGTGAATTATTTTCTCTCCAGGCATATGCACTACGCCAGACACTTCATCATTAAAGTTCTTTCACTCCTGCCTGGATGCAGCTTATTCCTTTAGCTTCCGCGAGGAAGGAGGGAAGAGGGCGAATGGAAAATGCAATCTAAGCGATCCACGACATCCCTAAAGCACATGAATTGAACGGGAGCAAGCCGCTGGGTGAGGGGGGTAGACTACATGGTTACTTACTCAGTGCAGATTTTGTTTTGTTTGTAAAACTTGTGCCGTGTAGCAAACAACCGAGAAATGTACTTGGCATTTTCAATATCGTCCTTGGAAAAGGAGAGGGGGGGGAAAAATAAACATTGGTTTGGTTGTAGATGCATTTCCCTAGGATTCTCCTGAACGGGACCACATCCCTTCCTCCCATCAGGCCAAGCACAAAACAGCACCCTGAGCTGCAAACCCACGTGCTGAAACCCTACGGCGAGCGTGGCTAGGAAGCCCACCCAAGGATGCAGACAACCCGTCAGTTAAAGAATCCTCTAGGCTCAAGGCACAGGGCTTACACTGATGAGCCGGCATGTCTTCACACAGTTCCAAACCAACTGCTTTAAAAAGAAAGGAAGGAACGAAGACAGAGCCTGGAATGAACACTGAGCACCACTGAGACGGCAGTGAGGTGCATGAACAGCCTTGGCCCTCAAGGGGGCGCTCAACAGAAGGGCGAGCACTCCCTTTTCTTCAGGCCAGGCTTGGGCTGTGGTGGGGAAGGAAATCCAGGTCAGCCGGCTAAAGAAAATGCCAGGCAATATCATCGAGGGGTTACTGGATGTGGGCTGTAACTTGAGCGCTGAGGAACGCGGCACGCCAGACATGTGATCCACCACAAACACAGCAGGTGGAGGAACCCAAATCGCAGAGTCCAAACTCAGCTTGGAAACCTGGCGTTTTCAACAGGAAATTGCCACCACTACCTGGAAATGAGTGATGATGGCACTGGGCGAGGGCTGGGCAGTTATTAGTTCAAGAGAATACTTACTCTGTCATGATATGGAGAGCAAGGAAAGGACATTGTGAGGTGAGAAATCGAACAGCCACCTGCCTGTCGGACCCTGCCCCTGTCTTTCATTTTGCTTACCGTGTGAAAGAGGGCAGTCTCTTCTTTGTCGATGAGCTCCACCAGAATAGTAGACTTGTTGTGAGCGATATTCCCGATATCATTCCACCTGGTCAAAAGATAAGGCACCTGGGTTTGCCAACGATGTCCCATGCAGTTATGAATCAGCGTAGGAGGGTCGTCTTTTACTGGTGAGTCTCATTTGACAAATTATGATTTAACTATAGTTTTGAAAGCTAAATAGTCCTTCTCTCCAAGCAAAAAAGTAAAACACAACATGCGTCAACTTAAATACCTAAAAATCCTGTAAAACCCACATCTAGATACTGCTGTTCATAAGGTACTGTTTCCTTTAGGATTAGCGATGAGGAAAATGTTCAAGGATCCTCTGCTTGTTTTTCACATTTCCAAACTGCAAAGCATTTCCCATGATCCCTGCTTTTAATGATGGAGGGGAGCATATTATTTTAAAGTCATGTGTTTCCAGGAATCTAGGCCAAAGAATCCACACAGATTCTGTGTTGCAGTGTATGCCATGGACGGATGATGCCACCAAGAAAAAGTGCCCAAGGAATGTTTAATGTGCCTACATTTTTGTGATTGATCACACACACACACACACATTTCCTTCTTTCCTCATGAAGACCTTAGCTAAAATGAGACACATGAAATAACTACCAGACAAGGGAAGGTAAGCTACTATTTCCCATCCTACTTGGAGCCAGTCTTTAACCATCTCTTACTCCTGCCTACCTTCACTCTGTGCCCCAGTCTATCATTCCCTGCCCACTGCCTCTTCATGCCAACATTACACTTCCCTATCCTCCTCCTTTAAGACTCAGCTCAGAAGTCGCCTTCTCTCTCTTCCTCATCCCCAACCACCCACATGGCATGAAAGAACCTGGTGTAGTCCTTTCTGGGGCCCCGCATGGTATGACAATTGTTTACTTCTGTGACCAGATCCCTAACTAAGGCAGAGGAGACCACAGGCCCCATGCCTAGAGATTCTGCTTTCTTCGTCTCTGTCCTCCATACACTGAGCCAAGTAAGTACCTGGCATGCAGCATTGAATAAATGTTTGCTGAAAGAATTAAGAGTCATAATATTGCCTCCCATCTGTAGAGAGTATGGTTTCTTTATGAACTCTCTAAGGTAGACAAGGCAGCTATTTTTGTTCCTACTTTAGAGAGGAGACAATTTCAGCACAAATGAGGACAGGATTTAGCCACGTTCACTCTGCACATCGGGGATGCAGGAGTTCTATACTTGGGGCTTCCAGGCTTTCCTCCAGTCACCCTTCCATTACTCCAGTACCAACTGTGTTCACAGACATATGCTGGGGCCATACTCTCTACAGGTGTTCAGCACAGCTGTCTGCTGACTTACAATTCCATCAGATTACATCTACACGGACTCATAGCCACATATTCCTCAGCGAAGGTCTCTAGAGATAAGAGATATTTGGTTTCCTCAGGCTCCATTCCTTCAAATCAACTGCCAAAACTCTGAATCCACTCCTCACTCCACAACGCGACTCCACCTAGGGACATTCTTACCATGACAGTATGGTAGAAGTAAATTCCCATCCTGTAGGGGTTTCAAGATAAGTGAAGAGGTCTGGAAGCAGTTCCTAAGGAACTGAACCAAACCATGAGTGGCTAATCATCAGCAAAGTTTCAAATGGCTATTTTCTTCTATTTAACCTCCATAGCTGGAATGCAAGACTTGTCTACTTTTCCAACCTCAAGGAGAAAATGAAGCATTGATTTAGCTATGGAGAACTGTGTGGGACAAAATGCCTGGACAGCTTTAAGTGGGCATAAAAAGGTCTAGTTACAAGTCCGCACAATTTATGTGTTTTATTTGATTACTTTATCATTTGTTGTAGGTATATGGAGTTGAAGGAGTATGTCCAAAAGTAAAAAAGTTTATTCTGCAGCCACAAAGATCTCTCTCCCCAGTCCTTTAATAATGTCTCCATTCAAAGAGTAAGAGAAAAATCAGTGGACAAAAATAATGGCAGGGTGGAGACCTAGCGGGGAAAGGAGCCAATTAGGAAGCTTTTGGTGGGGAAACATTTGCAAAATGACCTGCATCAACTGCTGATCCAGAGAGTACACAGCTGGGCAAGATCCACGTCCAGAAGGTGGACTTTGCTTTGGCTTTAAGAGCTGTCTTTGATTATCTGCACTAGGTGCACAGCTCTGCCTATCAGATGCACATGCAGGAAAGCTGTTCTTGTAATAAAGAGTCGGCCATACTGCCCTTGTAAATGAAAGAAAGCATGCAGTTTTTGAGATCGTGGACACCATCGTGACAACTATGGGCACCAACACAAGCAAGCTCATTGACATGTAATGGAGGAGAAACTCTGCCAAATCCCTGTACTGGTTCTCTCTCATGTTCAGTGGAGAAGAGGATTTAAAATGCAAAATAATGCCCATCACCCAATTATCCCTTCCCCTAAATAAATAAATGAATGAAAAAAATAAAATGCAAAATAAAAGTACCAGCCCTTTAATTTGTGATAACAAATTCACTGCTTTTAAAACGCATTTTCACAAATATAAAATGTCATATATTTAATATAGAAATTAGTCCACACTCCTCTAGCATGTGCGGTTAGGCAGAGGGTGATGGAAAATGGGAAGAAGCCAGTCTGGATTTAATGGCTGGTCATGGATAACGTGGGCAAAGGCAACCAGCGGGACTGACTGGACAACCAGCTTCCAAGCAGACTCACAGAGTTTAGCGCCACTCTTCTGGCTCAGGAGGGTTCAAGTAGCACCTTTCCTGCAGTCAAGTGGGAAGGAAGAGCTTCCTCTATCCTTCACCCCCAAAACAGGCCTCCAGGAAAAGTGAGATGCATTTCTCCCTAACTGCTCAAATCTCACAGAGGGCTGATCTTATCTGAGTTGAGAAAAGCTCAACTCTGACCCACAGTCTGGCTCTTAACTCATTGGGATCACTGTCATCCTCAGTGAGCTTTTCTAGAATCCCTCGGGGCAAAAAGGAAAAAGAGACAAATAAGACTACCTGTGTATTACTGCTTGTCTTCCAATTCTGTTTCTCACGAATATCCCCATAAAGAAAATGCCCAGGTGCACACTGTTTCCATGATTGTCCTGCATAAGATCAACAGAAGAGCGATGTGACCAAACAGATGACCAGCGGACCGGCAAGAGCCAAGCACCCGGGCTACAGCCTACCCGGTGGCGGGGGGGGGAGACACCCCATTTCCTGCCCATGGACGAATGAACCACAGATAGCATCAGGGCAATGGGCAACTCGGCCCTGAAGGGACTCACCCCACTGCACACCCCAGCGGACTATATACATAGATACATATTGTTTTCTTTTATCCCAATTTCACATTTTGTGTCCAAGAGAGAATTTGAGGATTTTCTCAGATTTGTTACGATTTTCTCTTTCAGGAACATCAATGAGTATCTTTTTCACTCTGGTTTTTTTAAATCAAAATTGTACATGTCCGTAGTTTATCTATGCATGTCATAAGCGTGTGATCATATGTGCCCACAGTTTGCAGGACTGAGTGTATCCTTTGGAGCCTGTTTAAAAGAGGCCAACAGCAGACCTGGCCCCACCATTTCCTCTCCCCAGAGGCACCGACTTCCACTACTTAATGCCCTTGTGAGTGTCTATTTGCATCCACTGTGCTTGGTCTTTCGATTTACAACCTCATGGTCCTCAGTCCTGGGATCCTTTCTCAAACTGCCACTGTTCACTTCTGGAACTCCCATTATTCAGATGTTGGACATCCTGGGCTGGCCTTCTAATCTTATCTCCCACCTCCTACATTCCTCCGTAACTTCGTCTTTTGGTGAGATTTTCTTAAATTTATCTTGTAACCTATTACTTTTTCTATTTTTGATATCATATTTTTAATTTCTGAGAGTTTTCTCTTTTTTCTTTTTTCTTCTCTGAATGTTCCTTTTTTGTAAAGATTTTATTTATTTATTTGACAGAGAGTGAGCGAGAGAGCACAAGCGGGGGGGGGAGGGGCAGAGGGAAAGGGAGAAGCAGGCTCCCCGCTGAGTAGGGAGCCCAATTCAGGGCTTAATCCCAGGCCCTGGGATCATGACCTGAGCTAAAGGCAGATGCTTAACCGGCTGAGCCACCCAGGCACCCCTGAGTGTTCCTTTTTAAAAGCAATCTATTCCTTTAAGGAGGTAATATATTTTTATCTTGGAGACTCTGAGGACAGTATTTCAGGCAGGGGGTTCTTCACCCTATAGAGTCTCTGCATCTTCCAGGCTGCTTCACTCCCTTTGCATTGGCCTCTGTCATTCCTGGGAGGACAGCCTGCAGGGTGATGCTTGGCCCTCTATTCACGTTCCAGCCTGGGATGCTAAGCACTGGCTGGGATCTTCATGAGCACAGGAGGGGCGTGAGGACAGCAGAGCTGGGGGGCAGTCTGCTGGGCCCTGTGCTGAGGAAGTCCAGGTGACTCATCTTCAGTCTGGTTTCCTGGTCCAGTAAGGTGCTTCCAACTTCCTGCCTGGGAGAGCATAACCTGCTGCCCGTGTGCCCGAGAGTGGAGTGGGGACAAGGCTCACCATCCAGGGAGTTAAGTGTCCCTCAGCCCCCTGCTTTTACTGGGGACATCCTCTTTGTGGAGTGAGCAGAGGGGCACGCACAAGATGGAAAAGGATCTCTGTATTCCTCAAAACACTTGGTCCCATGCAAGACACAATGACGACAGTGTCCCTTTGCAGGGACCTCTTCTCAACCCACCCAGCAAAGCACACATTAGGACAGGGCTCATCGAATAGGAACACACAGAGAGCCAGACCACTGCTGGAGGCAAAGCAGAGAGAGGGTCAGGAGAGGAAGCTGTGGGAAGGAAAAGAAGTGCTCTGGAAATCAGGAGATGTTACCAGGTAAATCATACTGTAGAAAAATATATGTGGGGAAAGAAGCCAGGCGAAGTAGACATGGGAAAGGGAGAGAAAATTCTGTGAAAATCCTTCCCGGGGCATTTTGCCGTTAGATGGATGGGTGCAGCAGTCCGCTGGTGATGGCGCCGCGGGAGGAGCAGTTCCCCAGGGCTGGGCAATGGCAACAACACAGGACAGATGCCCGGGCACTGCGTCGGTCAGAACTTAAAGGCTCAGTGTCCAACTCAGCTAAGGTTGGAGACTCCAGATACCAGCAGCCTCTCCGTGTCCATGCGCTCTGACAACATGGGAGTGACTGGTCGGGGGGTGGGCAGGCCTGTCAGGGAGTGGACTGGTCCTCCTCCCACCTTGCAAAAATTTGAAGAACCACTCATGGAAAAGCCCACACTACGTGGAAATGTTCTTCCCTACAACGTATCCACAACAAGCTCGTTTGCTTTACTTGGTCAAGAAGGACCCGTACTAATCCAAAGGGACTCCATCACTCCTCAGTCTGCCCCTGAACCCTCTCCTGTCTGCGTCAGCACAATCTCAGAGCTGACCACAGCAGTGCCCCAGCTGGTACTGTTGCCCTCCCATCCTCCTCGGGTCTCTGGGAATCACGTGGTCTGGAGGTGGTCACCTGAGTCATGAACAGATATGTGGGCAAAAAGACACCACCCAGCTAAGTCACACTCCCTGGCAGTGAGTCAGCTGCACCTGTCCACCCACTCAGACCAAGGTACTGTATCCCCTTGTGCTCTTTCCACTAAAGAACATACCAGAAAGCGCATCAGAAACAAGCGCAGTGGATTTTGACACTATTTCCACTGCCCCGATTTCCCACAGCCCAGAACTCCTAAAAACAGCACAAGTAAATGAGCATGACAACTAAACCCCCAACTTCCTGGGACGGAGAAGTGGGTTTTCTGGAAGGGAAGAAAACTTTACCCTGATTTTTCAATGACCCAAAATATCATGACTATATATGGGCTGCTGAAATGTAAGTGGGATGCAGATGGCTTCATAAGGCATTATTGCAAGGAAAATGGATTACAGCCCTACGAAGGGCAGCCATTAGAGAAGCAAAAGAAAATTAAACAAATCTAAAAAAGAGCCATTTAGCCCTTTCAGCAAGCTTCGGTCACCCTGCTCGTTCTACTTGATGCACATGGGCAGTTCTCATCAAGGCAAATTGCAAACGTGCAGCCAAGGGGGAACGGAACACTTATAAAACAGCCAGCGGAGCCACTTCAGAGTGAAATGTTTGTGCTAAAATTGTACCATCTCCCAAATCGCTGAAATGTGCCAGTTGCTCTAGGTTTCTGATAAAACTCCGTCTTTTGTAAAGTTGGTCAGGAGAGAGAAGAAAATGAGTTTGGATTATGGGCTCAGCTCTATAAATGCACCATGCACCATGTACCACGCCCCCCACCCCCAACCACACCCACTTCAGGAGGTGGATCTGTTGCAAAAGATGTGCTGTGCTGTAACAGTTTCCTAGGCACAGTTTCCAGAAAACTCCAAAGGGGCTGGAAATCTGCAATGCAGGCTCTATGGAGCTCGAGAAATAAAGTGTGATTGTATACAGGAAATGTTCCACGCTGACTCACAAGCAATTATCCCTGTATCAGCTCAAAGGACAGAAAAGAGAATAAGCAGGTAAAACCAGTGGTCAGGGTCTTTATATTAATGCACACATGACATTAGCTGCTTGTCTTGTTGCAAAACTGCAGGTGAGTGGATACCTTCATGGTGCTGGATGGGCTGGTATTTGGGACTCACTCAGATGGTTGTCTTACCAACAAGATATTCTGCCCAAGACCATGGAAAACTTTCAGAATCTCTCAGTTAAGAAAAAGGGTTTGTGGGACGCCTGGGTGTCTCAGTTGGTTAAGCGTCTGCCTTCGGCTCAGGTCATGATCCCAGGGTCCTGGGATCGAGGACAGTGGAGATTAGGCTCCGCATCAGGCTCCTTGCTCAGCAGGGAGTCTGCTTCTCCCTCTGCCTGCCACTCCCCCTGCTTGTGCTCTGACAAATAAATAAATAAAATCTTTAAAAAAAAGAAAAGAAAAACTGTTGGCTTCCTGAAGTAAACTGGACTTGCCAACTAATGCCACATAGCGATAAGAAAGCCAGGTCGTTCGGGCCCGCTGCCTATCACCACTGGCTTTGATTGCCTGAGCCATTGTGAGAAAGCTGAAGAACGGGCCAGGGTCTGCTACCTTCACAGAGAAGATCTCCTGTCCAAATCCATCCAAACGTTCCACTTCGTTGATGTACATGAGCTCAGCTTCTGCTGGCAGGATTCCACTAAAATCACAACAGCATCAAAGAAGGAAATGGTTAAGGGCAACAAAGGTAGTGGAAGGTCCTACCCTCCTGATGGCAAATTCCAGAGCTGTGGTTTAGCTCTAGTTCTGGGAAGAGCAATCATCACCCAACTGTGAGGACATGGTGCATTAGTAAGTAATTCATTAACATATTCCCACCGGCCTTTACTCAATGGGGAATAATCAGAGGAAAGTAAAGTGTTTAATTAAGAGCCACAGCCCTATAAGCACTAATTATTCCAGACATCCCTGTGAATAATGCTGCCTGCTTTAAAAAAAAAAAAAAAAAGTTATTTTTCTCCCACCTGGGGGAAAAAATCTCCACTGTTAAGAGAGAAAAAAAAGGGGGGAAAGGAAAAAGTTTATGAGGATGCTATTTTGGGCCACATATTGTGGCCGAGAGAGCCTGGGACCACTGCATAGGTCCTCTGAGGTCTGAAGGAAGGTGGTTTGTTCTCCATTGGTCCCAGAACTCTGCACAGCCCTGATAGCAAGCTCTCAGTGCCCCCCTGAGTCTTGATCCTCTCCCTCTTGACCTTGACTTGACCACCCAAAGCCCCTCGTCAGGTCTGCATGCTCAGCTCAAGCAGCCCCAGGCTCCCCAGCTCTGGCAACAGAGCTTTAAAAGGAAGGTCAGAGAGACGAATTCTCCACGTCTGCATGGGCTTGCTGGTGGTAAAGCAGAAAAGGAAAAAAGGAAGGGAGAGGAAATAAAAAGAGAACAGCAGAAAGGGGCGGGTGGGCAAGCAGCAGAGTTTTCAGATCTACCCGCGGGAGCCAGCGTCTCAGCCGGCCTTACCTGTGGGCTTTATGTTCCTGGGCCACCTTCTGTGTCAGCTCCTCCAGAATGGCCTCTTCCAGGGCCAAATCCTATCCACACAGAAGCAGTTAGGGCCATTTACTGTTTTGCTTGTAAACCTTAAGAGCTCTCTTTTCCAGAAGACGTTCCTGAGTAGCCTCCCTTCATCGATCTCCCCTATACTCCTTCAAATCAAAGGCTGTCCATTGTAGGACTGAGGGTCCAGTGTTACTTCCATAACATGGCACTCCACGATAACTTAGGCTCTCGGCTTATAACTAACATGCTCATTTCAAGGCATAGTTTGGGTCGCTGCCTACATTTTTTCATTCACCTTCTTCCCCATCTGCTTTCAACTCACTTTTAATTGAAATTGCTTGTCAGTACTTACGTGGCTTTTTTTTTTTTTAAGATTTATTTTATTTGAGAGAGAGAGGGAGAGAGCACAAGCTGGGGGAGGGGCAGAGGGAGAGAGAGAATCTCAAGCAGACTCCCCGCTGAGCGTGGAGCCCAACATGGAGCTCGATCCCAGGACCCCGAGATCATGACCTGAACTGAAATCAAGAGTCAGACTCTCAATCAACTAAGCCGCCCAGGCACCCCATACTTCCATGTTTTTAACAATCAGGGTACAGGCAAATGAATTTCCAGTCCATTATCCTTTCAAAAGCTGAGCCTAGAAAGGGACTGTGCCTGGCCTTTTTTGTCCACCACCATAATATGAACTAATTCAGAGCTACCTGAAGGCAGAGGAGGCTCATTCAGATGTTACTTGACAGAGCCTTGGGAGCATAAGAGGCCATGCTGGCTAAAACGACGGATTTCTATAAGGTCACAGTGTGTAACTGACCAGCTGGTGTCTCAACCACCTGAATCCCAGGCCCCTGGGACCACTGGTGTGCTGGCTCCCGAGAGATGAGAGCCAACCGCACACACCTCTTCCCAACACCCCTTCAGTGACAGGGGGAGTGTATCAGGGATTGTTAAACATTTGTGACAAATGCTGACAACACTGTCTGGGATGGAGAAATGATCTGAAAGAATAAATCCAAGACAGGGAGGCCAGAGAAACCAGCTCCTGAGAGCCTGACAGACCTGGTGATTCCAGAGCTCCTCGCATCTCTGGTGGTAGCCTGGGGAAGCTCAAGCCAAGGACCAGCTGCCTTAGACCCTCCCAGCTTTCACGCCCCCCGCCCCAGGCTGCTAAGCACGGAGGAGAACATAGATATGCACCATTTCCCTCGGAGCTCCAGAGGGGGTGTCAGAAGGGGCTCTGAGCTGTGTGTCCCCGTGAGGCCCTCTGAGGCTCATCGTAGACATTGGGGGTGGGGATCTGGGGGGCTGAAGTTTGCCAGAAAACATCCCAAATGCTGCACTGCCTTGATTCTAAAATACCATTTATATAGAGATGACTTCCAATTTAACAATTTTCCAGGGATGAAACACTACCCCCAAAAAGGTACCTACCTCAAAACTGCAAGAGACGTCCCATCTCAAAATCATGAAAACATGAAAAGTCAGTATCTTTTAAAGCTGGAAAATGAGGGTGTGACTACATGCTGGAAATTCTACAGCCCTGCAGATGGTCATGAGAAACCTCAGAGAAGGTGGAGGGAATTCCTGGCAGCTCTTATTTTTCATGCATTAACTGATTAATTTGCTGCTTCCTGTTCAGCCATCCACTGAAATGACTCAAGTCCGTGGTAGGAAATAGGCTCAGTTCTACGTTGTGGAACAACAAAGATACCGCATGGTTCAGAAATGGCTTGGAAACGGAGTTACGTGCGTGCATCTAGCTACGGAGTGGTGGTTAACAGCCTGCTACTAATTTTGAAAAGCTCATGAAAGGCATGTGGCCACAGAATAAAATGCAGACAGGGAAGTGAAGATCAAAAAGTGCTCCATTAAACCTCAGCTTCCTACTTTCAAAGAAGAAAAAGTCCAAAGGTGCCTCTGTGCTGTTGTGCTCCATTCTGCGTCTGGGGCCTCCCTGAGGTACGCGTCCCTGCCGCAGAGAATGCGCGAGCGGCCCCGCGGGAATGAAGACTGGCAGGGTGCGTGTCTGTACACAAACGCACACCTGTGGCGTGCCCCGTGCACTTAACTTTGTTCTTTTCTCTGCTGCAGAAATGCCATTTGACAAACTCGGCTGCTTTATAAGATCAAACAAGGCCATTCATCCCATCTTCCCTCCCCCACCAAAGGAATGCATTCCTCTCTCTGAAAGCTCCAGTGGAACCAAGCAGAAAGTTTACAACCTTCCATGGCTCCCCACTGCCTGCTCAATTAGGTCAACACCTGGGCCTGGCATTCAGACCATTCTTCGGGGTGACCCAGCCTTCCCTTCCAGACCTCCCCTCTCAAGGGTTCAAGGCTTCAGGCAAACTCCTCTTGCTAACAGAATGCGTGTATGTCTCCTGACATACTCATGCCGACCCTTCTCGGAAAAATGCCCCCCCCCACCCCGGGGGCCCATCACATGGAGCGAAATGTCACCCCGTCCTTCAGGTCCCATCCCAGCTCCTGTTCCCTTGATAAGGCTTCCCTATTCCCCCAAGCTGGATGGAAGCCTGTGCACTTCTGCTCTGGGTGTGGCTCCTACAGTCTGCCTACGGTCTCCCTTACACAGTTATCTGGATGCTCATCCCACCCTGTATCCTTGTCACCCTCCCTCTACTACATTATAGGCACCTAAGGGCAGCAGCTCGTCTCCACATCACCGCTGGGCCCACCCCAGGGCTCTTACACCATGCCGGCGTATACGCTCTCCATACACAGGAAGTGATCCAGAAACGATCACTGAACTGAACTCCATAAGCAACGTGTAAGTTTCACACGATCAAACTGGAGTTTCCAATCGTGCACAGCTGGTTACTGATAGTTTGTACCTTCTGCCTGTCCTCTGCTTACATTTCAAAACGCACGCAGTACTGCTGCCTGAAAAGCACGGTTTTGGGCATCCGTGGGCTTGCACAACAGAGAGGGGACGGTCATGCTAATAATAAGATGACGGTGATGGCAGGGACCAGGACAACTAACTAATAAACACTTACTGAGAATGTACCATGTGCCCAGTTACGTCACATGCACCCTCTCCTTTCGCCCCCACAATTGGAGTAGGCTTGCTATTCCCATTTTTAGATGAAAAAATGGACACTTTGGTTAAATAATTAATTAAAAATTTTAAAATAAATGGAATTAAAGAATGGTCCGAGTTCACACAGCTGTTAAGTGGCACCACCAGGACATGGGCACAGAATGCTTGGCTCCTGGAGCCTGGGCCACCTGACCTCAGGCCCCAGGGTATCCAGGCTGCGACATGGGGTGGAACGACACGGCAGAAGCCTAGGGACATTCACGGTTCAGATATATACGCTGACATTAGTGCCATCCAAAGGACTTTCTGCAACGATGGAAGCCACACGTGGCTACTGAGCGCTTTTTAAATGTAGCTAATGCAACTGAAGAACTGAATTTTTAATTTTAACTTTAATTAACTTAAATTTGAATATAAATAGCCACCTGTCAATGTAAGTAGCTACTGTCCCAAACAGGGAAGTTTTATTTTTATTTAAGACTTATTTGAGAGCTAGAGAGAGAGCAAGAAAGTGGGGAGAGGGGCAGAGGGAGAGGGAGAGACTCCTCAAGCAGACTCCCCGTTGAGTGGGGCTTGATTCCAAGAGCCCAAGATCGTGACCTGAACCAAAATCAAGAGTTGGCCGCCCAACCGACTGAGCCACCCAGGTGCCCCCCAAAGAGGAAAGTTTGACATCCAAGAATAACACATCCACATTTGTCTGTCCACAGTGAGATTTAACAAGGTCTATGCCATTCAAGCATCTGATTTGCTCAGAGCCCGGAGGATACACAGTCTTATTCTGAAAAAGGTATGACCTACAAAATAACTCTTTCCAGGCTTCACAGATAGCATTTGGACCTGTCAAAGCATTTTAACATCTACATAAAAACATTTTTACCCATAAAAATTGTAAATGGCACCCAAGCCTGGACTTTGTCTAAAGGCTATGTGATTAAGACCTTCAAGGAGAGAAAGGGCGGGGGGGGGGCGGGGAAGGGGAAAATTATCAACCCAATTCATTGCCTCCACTGACACAAAAATGCACTTTCTAAAATTCTAAGGTATGAGCTTCACTTTCCTCCCACCAAGTACACCGGGAAACCTCCCAATGCTTGAGGTGAGCCTCCGAGACCATCTGATTCAAGCCTGTTGGCACCAAATCCTATGAAGGACTTCTCTGCTAAATAATATGCTAATCTCTTTGAACGCAGGTTGATTTGCTGGGTAGAATTAACAAGGCATGAAAACAACAGGCCAATCAGATAATACTGCTGCTTTCTTGGAGGGAAGCAGAACAAGGATAGAGTTACTCATGAAAAACATAGAGATCTTATGGTATTTCCCTAACCAATAAGAATGAGGTAAGTCTGCAGCCATTTAAGTTCATCGCACACACTGACAGGGAATAACAAACTGCGGCTCTACTTATCCTAGACTTTCACAACTTGAACTTTTGTCACCACGGGCCGACTGGATGCCAAGTTCTGCCCATATTATTTCCAAAATATCTCTTGCATTGCGGTCTTGTTTTTACTGTCTCTCGTAACACCTAAATTATCTCCTTGCCAAGAGCATCATTCAGATTCTCATCTGACCTGCTTTCCTGAATGGTCTTATTGCTCTAATCCAGTGGTCCTCAAAGTGTGGGGTCTGCAAATCCACCGACAGAGCCCAGTCGGTGTTCTCAGTCTTGAGATGTTTCATCTTATCTGTTGCCACCCCTCTGCCACTCCTGAGCAAAGTCAGACTCACCATCGACTCTTTCGTGAACACTCATGCCACCCTGCCCTTTCTCTCTCCATCTAGATCATTTCTTGCTCCCTACCTGTCTGCCTGCTGCAATCCTGCCCATCCTTTCAGCTGCAGCTCACACGCCATTAGTCTTTAAACCTTCCCAAACCCCCCAAGCAGATGTAACCTCTCGCCACATAAAATCCTGACCGCACTTTATTACACTTGGCTTTGCATTCTGATTTTGCAAACTTCCTATTTACTCAACTACTCTGCCACCTCCCTGAGAACAAGCACCGTTCCTTATATAACTTTATCCCCTGGGAGTTAGTTACCCAGGTTAGTGCTTTGGGCAAAACAGTCAATTAAAAAAAAGAGAGAGAGCTGTGAATGATTGGGATTTCTAAAATCAGAGCCAGGATGTTGGAGCAGGTATAGCTTTTCAAACGTTTTAATCCCTCCTCATAACTCTTCTTATTTACCCCAAAGCTACCAAAACACACACACTCACTCTCTCCCCCCTCCTCCCCCCCAGGGATTAAAACCTAGCCTCACTCCTAATTTAACCCAAGACTGGACATTGGACTTCACTGACTCATTCAATGAATTTTTATGCAGGCAGACTACATGCCAGACAACAGTGACAAGACAGAGAGGGTTCCTGCTTAAGGACCAGAGAGCTGACATTGTAGCTGACAACCAATCAATACTGAACACGTTTAGATACCGAAAGAACTCTGACGTATATGCACATAAAGGGGATTTGGCAGGAAGTGGTTGATGGCTGGAGTCTATCATACAGGTGGTTAAAGAAAAGGAAGGCCTCTCTGAGGAGGTGATACTTGAATCAAGACCTCTACATCAAGTCATAGGAAGATCTGGGGCAGAGCACTGAAGGTAGAGGAAAGCCAAGACGAAGGCTCTGGGATAGGAGCAAGCTTGATGTGTTCAGAAAGGGAGAGCACCAGGGCTCTGGAGAGTAGTGGAACTGGGGACTAGGGGTGTGTGTGTCAGGGGACAGGGAAGTGTCTTGAGGAAGTGGAAAGAGGCACGTTTACTTTTTCAGTGTTTTTACAAAATGTGTCGCTTCTTTATAAATGCATGGACTTGCCTCCCTAGGGAATGCGTGTATGGAAAATCCTCTGAGATTTTCAAAGTAAGAATTAAACATCCAAAGAAGGTAGAAAATTAATTAAGAAAAAGGACATTACACTTACCATAGGAAACAGCACATATTCTCTGAGGAAATCTTGAGAATCAAACTGATGGAAGTCTCCAAAATCAGCTGAGAAGAAAAGAGAGGGGAAGGTTAGTATTTATTATGTGAAATTAAAGATGGAATAAAATAAGAGTAAAATTACCACCACATTTATTATTCCTACTTCATCCTATTTCTGCACTAGCAAATGAAAACAGTGCCACAAGGCGTTTGATATCGTTACCACTTTTACTTAGCAATACTGTAAATATCAGCATGTGAGCGCTGTTACACAATTTTCTAGGGGGAAAAAAAAACAGAGAAATTTGTAAGTGATCCCTAAGCTATTTTAAAAATTTAAAATAAACCTATACTTATGTTTCTGTTAAATATGCATCAACACATATCTTAAGAATATCTGCCAAGGGGACTTTTTAACTCAAGGTTAATTAAGAGAACTGAAGAGCCTAAACCATCTGCATCTTTTCATATATTTGCAGCTGGAAATTCCCACTGTAAATCACCCTTGGCAAGCAACCTTGTAAATTTTTACACCTCCCAAACAAGTTCCCATATTGCAAGATGCCAGAAATTCTGTTTTGTCCTGTTTTCATTTCACGATGGTATATCTGAGCATGCAAAAAAAATACAGTGAGTCCATATCGTCAATGTCTTGCTTCTCATCCCACTAGCTCTCAAGAAGAAAAAAAAAAAAAAATCAAAACAGCATACAAATTTAATTTCATGTAAGAGATCTGGCATCTAACAGGAAATATGGAATGCAGGAGTCCACACAGAAGGCCAGTGAACAGACGCTGCTGAGAAGACAAGGACGCACCTACTACCTCATCACATAACGAATGATCGATTAATTAGGGGAGGCATTCAAGATAGCGGAGATCACGTGCTCAGCCTAATTTCAAGTTTACTCACCAGTCGTCATATTTTATCACAACTTATAACTCTGTGGCTGGGTCTTTCTAACTGCCCACTAAGGGTTCTCGAGAAAATTATTTTACTAATGTTATACCTGGGGGAGCTTCCCTCAGATTGAATAGCTAGCTTTAAGGACGCAGTGAAAAGAGAAGCCAGGCTAATAAGTTCACCAACTTCCTTCAGCCTGAAAGCTATTGTCAGGGTCTTCCACTACCCAGAATTTCTGTAATAAACCCCATGGTTGAAGAGTGAGAGGGGTAAACAGAGAGTAATAAGGTGAACAGAAGAGAAAGCTTTTTGAAAGGAGTAAGAACCAATTTGCAGATGAGGGATAGAGTGGCTCTTCTCTTTTTCCTATTCAAGGTGTCTTCTCTGTTATTTTGATGATTTTTCTGTTCTATTAATCGTTCTGGGCACTGTTCCTTCCCCTTCTAATCTTTTAAGTGGACGGATACGATCCAACATATTTTGTGTATTTTCATCCACAAGGTAACAATAGCAGCTAACTACTAGGAATCGTACGTCCAACAAAAATTGCTAAACTGCTAATACCCCAGGATGAAATAATCAAAGGAAGGCTGCCTCTTTAGACACTCCAGAACCCAAAAGGTTCAACTTCAGTTCAGAGTTTGGGATGGGAAGTTCAGTTCACAGCTTCTGCAACAACAGTCCACACACAGCAAGGACTCGGCGGCTGGCATTCCATTTGGACGGGAACCGATTTTAAGGAAAAACAATGACTGAAAGAGACACATGTTTCTTTTAAAAAATCACACTTTGATCTTCTTTTCAATATTGACTAAAAGCAATTAAGCCACCACTCAATAAAGAGTCATGTATAAATCTATGTAAAAATCATGTAACGTAGGTTACATAAAAATACATGTAACGATTTAGAAAGATTAAAACAAATAAATCTAAATAGGACAGACTGAAAGGTAAATATACTCCACTACGAGTTTGTTGCTTCATATTACAATCATGCATTTTATTTTATTTTTATTTTTTTAAGTAGGCTCCATGCTGAGTGTGGAGCCCAACACAGGGCTCAAACTCATGACCCTGAGATCAAGAGTCAGACACTTAACCAACTGAGCCACCCCGGGACCCCTACAATTGTGCGTTTTAAATTTTTCTCTTCAACTTTGTGAAATAGGGGCACCTGGGTGGCTCAGTGGGTTGAGCATCTGCCCTCGGCTCAGGTCATGATCTCAGGGTCCTGGGACTGAGCCTAGCATCTGGCTCCCTGTTCAAGCAGGGAGTCTGCTTCTCCCTCTGCCTCTGCCCCTCCCTTCCACTCCTTCTCTCACTCTCAATAAATTTAAAAAAAAAGAAAAATCTTTAAAAAAATGATGTAACTGTGTGAGAGTAAATTATACTACAATGTTTAAAGCTATCACACTTGAAACTGATGGGAAAGTCAAAGAGTCATAACATGAAGCCACAAAATATGACCACAGTGGGCAGTGGAATAATTCTGAGAAAATGTTCCACAAACCCTGAATGTAGCTTTAATTAAAGGCAGGATGAAAGCTATCTCTTCAAATAAAACTAAAATTATACAAGCATGAACAATTTGCAAACAGCTTTGAGAAAGCCACCAGCCTGCCACCAAAAAAAAAAAATCACGATTTCTGCTTCATTTTTTCTATTTCTGCATTTGTAACGTATCTTGGAATGAAAAGTGAGAGTTACTAAGGGATCATCTAAGTAAATTCAGTTTTTCCCTCTGAGAGGCCAGCAACACTGCAGTCAAAGGAAAACTGGGATTTCACATGGCGGCCACCGCGCTCCTTACCTTGCACAGCCAAGCCAGCCAGCCGGATCACCTGTTCCAACGTGCACCGCAACCGCCCTTCAAGCACGTCTTTTTTGACTTGCAGGTAATACTGATATCTGGTCGTGGGAACACAGGAACAAATAATCTTAAAAACACATACTTGGAATATGTTCCCACAAGATCAGTGTCTCTAGATGTAAAACCCTGTGTACCCAGCAGGACACACAGGTGATGCCGATAAAGGTCAGCTCCATAAAAGATGGAAAGTGCCCTCTGCCTGTGTTTATCTTCGTTTGATGTGGCAAGTGCCACATCCCGTGCATTCTCAGTTTGAGAACATTCTCATCAAATCATCTCATTGTAGGTCAGCAGGATGAAATACTTGATAAGGACCAGTTCTTCATAACAGAGACTGGGAAGGAAAATGCTCTTCCACACCTGGACACCCACGGCAACAGGGCTGCCAAACCGACATCCCAACAGCGGTGTATTCCTAAAACAATTCTGGAAACACGCCATTTTTTAAACTCAACAGTTTGGTGAGGTGGATCACAAACAGGTCAAATCATTTGGCATTCTGCTAGTGGCTAGGACAAAGCTTTTCAGAGCGAGGCTCACCCTACAGGTCTGTGACTCACAAAAACCCAACCCGAAGTACAGCCTCAACCCAGCAGAGTGCAGGTAAACTGTGTGCCCATGTGCAACATCCAGCCTCAGAATGGACCGCTGCCCTCAGAACCAATAAAGCTGGACTCTTGGAATTACCTGAACATTTAGAAATCTCCTCACCCCCAAACCTTTCTTCCTAGCACTCTCCTTCCCTTGACCATACTCTTAAAACACAGTCCCCTCTAGAATGGACTTATCCTAGCATTAATTCTTGGCAAATGCTAACAACCTTTCTGCTCTTGGTAACCATGACTCTCTACTTTTTCTAAACTTGGGACATGGCAATCCAGGGAGCTCAAGAGTGATCCAAAGCTCAACTCTTTTAGAGAGGGGCAATCAGCACTGAGAGCTAATTACTGTCGTCTCTACCTTGATATCACGGATATCATTACACGGCAATCCGATGCCTATGTGAGGGAAGGACTCAGTGTCTCTACCTCCTCCACAGAGTCTCTACTTCCTCTCTCCTCTTGGGTCGACTGGACGGGGGTACAGACAACCATGTCAGTCTCTGGTGGGAAAAATCTATACTTCAATCAGAAGGACCAACGTGGAGTTATTAAAAAATTCGTTTTAGTAAAACTTAGTATATAATAGAAAAACAGCATGTTCTTTCTACTCCCACCCTACCTTCACCTAAAATTAGCCATAATCATCTTACAGGCTCCGCTACTGAATCGGTGATTGTACTTCCTGTCCACATCAATTGATTAAATCAAGTAATGCATAT
Organism: Mirounga angustirostris; assembly: GCF_029215605.1. Classification (NCBI taxonomy): domain Eukaryota; kingdom Metazoa; phylum Chordata; class Mammalia; order Carnivora; family Phocidae; genus Mirounga; species Mirounga angustirostris. The sequence continues at coordinate 39,383,118 of NW_026991714.1, forward strand.
AGTAAGTACCGGCGCTGATTTTCAGAGACAAGTCCCTGGTATGGGCAGAAAAGCTTTGTGCCCACTCCGGGCTCTGACATCAGTGGACACGGCTCCATTTCACCTAGTTACTCTCTCCTTAGCTGGTGAGGCGCACCATGGATTCGAAGCCCTTACACAGAAGAGCACGTGGCTAAAAGTCTTTGGCTGGTAAGGAAGGAGCAGTGCTGCTGTCCCCCGAAAGTGCATAGACTAATAAGGAGGCAATCCTAGGCAGGATACTTTCAAAAACCCTGTGAAATTGAAGGCGCTGCCTGGGTGGTGGGGGGGAGTTTGGGGCAATCATCTGCCATGGAAGGAAAAGCGGAAGTCGTAACCTGTCTCTTCATTAGTCACAGCAGAGAAGAGAGTAAATGAAAACATTCCGAAGTAATAATTGTGTACGAATTTAAAGAAACACCAAGAGTAGGTCAAAACGGAGAAGACTGAAGAAATGTGGTTCGCTACAGTTAAAATATGCCTCATGTTATCTGCTGGTTCCCTTTTTTCACCTGTTCACTAAAGTCCCCAAGCTCAGGTGTATTCAAGCTCGACGTCTGCAAACGTTTAGCCCAAGGGGAGTTAACACTACAGAAGTGTGTAGTCCTACGCACTCCCATAATACAGGCGCCTACTGTTTGCCTACTTTTCTCCCATTCCGAGGCGGAAAAGAGCAAGCTGGGCACACGGTAAGGGTCGAGGCTCTCGGGTTCCATGGTTTTATTTGAAGCTGCAAGAGCTCCAGCAGAAATGGCTTCCGTTAGCGCCTCTGCTTGAAGGACTGTGCCCCCTGTCAATCATGAGCAAAACTCAGCTTTTACAGCCTTACCTAAATAACAGATTTATGGGGGCGCCTGGGTGGCTCAGTCGTTAAGCGTCTGCCTTCGGCTCAGGTCATGATCCCAGGGTCCTGGGATCGAGCCCTGCATCGGGCTCCCTGCTTCTCCCTCTCCCACTCCCCCCGCTTGTGTTCCCTCTCTCGCTGTGTCTCTCACTGTCAAATAAATAAAAATTCCAAAAAATAAATAAATAAATAAATAACAGATTTATGTCTAAAAGTATAATCTGATGCACACTATTAGTTCACCACCTGGGAGAAAGCTCAGTAAAACCTGAACTAGGAGGGAAAACATGGGCTTCGGAAGCCTACTTCCCTTTCCATGTAGCATAGCACATTTCCTGTTTGTGTTCCCTCCCCTCAAGGTTCTTCCTCAGCACCGTCTGCCATGTTCTTTCCTTGTTCCCCACCCTGGTTCTTGGTTTTCCGCTGTCACCTGTCTTGTGCCTCTGGGCCAGTTTTCAAGGAAACAGTAAAAGCTCCACTCATTCATGTAAGGTCACTTTCCCTTCAGGAGACTGGGAACTGCCCATGAGCCTTTTATGGAAGATCTTTTATGCTTCTAACCTAGCCGGTTCTTAGAGAGGAGAACACCTCCTTGTGGAAACTGAGGCAAGGAAGGGGGGTCCTAAGTCAGCAAAAGATCTTTTAAGTGTCAAGAGTTCATTGTGAAAGCAGATAGATCATTGAAGAGGAGCCACTTAGAGTCTGAAGACCATACTTCCTAAAGTAGGAGAAGAAAAGAATGATGAGAAGTGTTACTTCATCTTATTGCCAGAGGATCCTGTTGGGACTTTCTTCAGAAAAGTTTTAAAGGATATCAAAACCAAATAAAACAACCAAATAACAACAACAAAACCCCAGAATTTCAGGATAGGAAGGAATCTTAAGTTTACTGAAGAAAGGTACAAATGGGATTCTCAAAAAAGAAAAACAAACAAAACAAACCAAAACACCCAATTTCAAGGTAGGAAAAGTGGTAAAATTCACCTACTCCTCCTTATCTTACAATGTCAAATCTCTTCTATATGCCATCCATTCCTTGCCATCTTGAGTGTTTTTTTTTTTAGATTTATTTAATTTAGAGAAAGGGGGAGGGGCAGAGGGAGAGAGAGAGAGAGAAAATCCTCAAGCAGACTCCCCACTGAGCTGAGAGCCCGTCGATCCCACTGACCCTGAGATCACCCGAGCCAAAATCAAGAGTCGGCTACTTAACCAACTGAGCCAGCCAGGCACCCCATCTTGAGCAGTTTTGACTTATTTTCTGCTCTCCAAGCCCAGGAGAAACATGGATATTGACACTTATTAAGCACTTCCTGTATGCAGAAGTTGGTTCAATGCTGAGGGACATCCTGGAAAGGTTTACGACAGTCTCTGCCTTGTGGGGATGCTCATCCGCTCTTGAACCACTGACGTCATGGTTCTCTCTCTAGTGCGCTATTAAGGCTCAATTTTTAAGAACCAAAGAGTAAAGCATTTTAAAAGGTGTTACCCTAGCATTACCTGCCATGGCTAGAGCCTTTGATCAGCTGATACCTCTGGGAATATAATCCACGGGATCCAGCAAAACAATAGTTACAGTTTTCTTATCCTGCTGATTCCAATTTCATCTACAGCTATCACTTCTATAACACACGAGGGAGTTTTAGAACAGATCCACTCCATTCTAGGCAACGGTCTGTCCTAATCCACTAGCAAGGAACACCAGGATTGCTCCTGGTCGTTCAGGTTAAACATAAGCTTGTACTGGGACACAAAACAGAGGAGCTGAAGAAAGCAGAGCTCTTTCCTGGAAGCCATCCAGACTACGAGAGAATCTGAACAGCATTAATGATATGCTGCTATTACCATGTAAGACTGTGGAGATTAGGATGTGTGATCGCAGAAATGAGAATGAAACTGGACCACTTTGGAAACTGTTTGGGAGTGTTTTTGCTCAAAAGGCGCTTTTGTAAAGTATAATAATTCTATCCTCTATGAAGACTAAATTAGAGAATATGAGCTGAAATTCTATTTCTAGGATGTTTGGCTTTTGCTTATTTTTGATTAGAGATTCAATTCTAACGGTGGTAAAATATAACAGTGAATCCTATTTTGGAAACATGCAATTTCACGGAAGTATACTCCACCCTGTCATAGCTTTGGGTGGAGGGAGGAAAAAAAACACACACACACACACATATCAATCCTCATGCCAGGAAAGTAAGTATTTGCCAACTTTCCAAAGGGATCCTCTTTGAAAACCCAACCTCACAAGGAAAACGTTTTAATATTTTTCATATTCAAAGACCTGGAAATAGTCCATCTGACTGCTGGGGTCCAATGAATGGTTTTAGGTTAGGATTCTGGTCTCCCTCTACCAACTGATGAATATAACTACGCTTGTTGAGGAAAGGTAAAATTTCTACTTTCAAAGTTTTTTGCTTTGTTTTTGTTTTGTTTTTAAACCATAGAGATTAAAATTCAGGTTTCTCTAGGGGAAACAGAAAAGCTTCCTGACAGTCAGTGCTGTTAAATACTACAACTGGAAACTGACAGATAGTATGAACCAGTCTTGGGAGGTCTTGTCTCATCTGTCTGGAATAGTTCCATCCAATCTCAAGAAAATAAGTGACTTTTCCATGTTCCTTCCTCCCCCTGAGATTCTGTAAAGGAAGTTTTAAAAAATGCCATACTGGGTCAAATCAATAGAGCATTCAGTACTTCTGACAGTCATATCAAAGAACTCTTTCAAAATTATACCCTGTAACATTATCCTCAACATTTACAGATGTACCGTTCAGATCTGCAATCTCTCTTTTCCATTTATATGTGCGGAATTTATCTAAGCACTTATGCAACTCGGCTCTATTTGCAGGTCTATTACTACCTCTCAGATTGAGACATTCCATGTGGTGTTCTGAAAAGTATGGAGTGTACTACCACAGAACCACAAATAAGGCGAGAGGAACACAGAGGCCGAGGACATGTTGCTTTTAAAGCATTTCTCCCACCCCTCCCACAAGTGAAATATTCATTCCAAGTCCAGTTCAGCAGAAGTGTCTCCAACAGAGAATAGCCATGGAAGTCTAAAAGCCTTAAGAGCTGATTTTGGTCATGGTGCTCCTCAAGGGCTCCACGTTCTCAGCATAAAGCATAGGATGGTGAAGAAAGGAGAGGGGGTGGCCATTAGGACTGTTCCAAATGTTTGCTCTCTGTGGAGCCTCCCCTCCGTCCTCCCCCTACCTGCCCACCAACCTCATCAACTCTGGAGTCAAGGGAATGGCGTGCCACCCAGGAGCAGAAGTCTTCCAAGCCGTCTGTTTCCCTTTGCCCTGAGACCTGCAGCGTCCAAGTAGGACTGCCCCTCGGTTGGCCTGAGCTCCCAGGAGGGAAGGCAGTGGACACAGTGGATGCGGAAGGTGGGCAAGAAACAAGCCTCTCTCTGTTTCTGAAGGCCACAGAGATCCATGGGTCGTATGTCGTTACGGCATGATTTAGCCTAAGCTATCTGACAAGGGAAAGATTTCAAAATCCAAGTCCTACCCTTTTGTTTTTAGAGAAGGAAACTGTGTAGGAGGGAGAAGAATGACTTGCCCAAGGTCACACTGCTCTTGGAGGCAGGGCCGGACAGACCAGAGCCACCCAGGCAGTGCGAGTGGGATCTGATTCCCAGCCCTTGCGACCAAGTCATCGATTCCACCGAAGTCCAAAAATAAAAACGAAAATAAAAATGCCACTACCTGGTGGTTTTTAGGATCCCACTGCCTCTAAGGAAAGGCTTCGATTACCAAGCAGCCTTCCGCCCCATCTGACTGCGTGTGCCACCACATACGAGGCAGACGCTGACATGAGGCGCTTTTCTGTCAAAACACAGGACAGGACAGTCGTAAGGGGATTCAGATCTGGTTTTTGGTCCCGGCAGCAGCCTCTGGGAAATTTCACTTTCCTCCTCCAGAGGTGGGTGGAGGGAAAGACGACCAAGCTGTGTATTCTAATGACTCGTTAACAACCTTGTAAGACGCACAGAGGGACAAAGTAGAATCGAGACAGCGGGGTCTCTGACAGTAGGCTCCCACCTAGAAGGAGAGGCTCTAGCCAGAAGTGGGTACAAACGGCCCGTACATGTATGTATTTCCAAAGGCAGATTTTTTTTAAAAAGCAGATTGCAGTTCATCCTTGGTGTCACACGCGGTCTTTACTGACTCTTGTGCTGAATCGATGGACTTCTGTTATAGATCATAACGAAGGGATCTAGACTTCATTCTGTTGCTAGCTGACTTAATAACCCCTGATGAGTGGCATGATTGGCACATATCACCCATGCTTTACTCCTTTTACTCCAGTGCCCAAGGAGATCTGAGAGAGAAAGAAAATGCTTTCTCAGAGTTAAAAATAGGTTAGTGAAAGCATTCTGTAAGCTCTAACTATCGACCCGCCGTACCACTGTTATTATCAGGCAGCTTCTGTCTGCCCCCCCTTCTCTACAGGTCAAGGTCAGTCAGCCCAGCTTCTCTCTTCCCATGTGCCTGGTCAGTACAGATGAGACAAGTTAGAGAGAGCGGAGCATGTCAATGCCATCCTTACATTCCTCAGTCTGTGAAGGCTCTACTCCAGTGGGAGGGCAAGAGATAAAGATGGGTTGTTTGTTACTGTTATTACAAAGGAAAGGGTTTCCTCACTAGAAACCTTCCCTCACAATCAGCCACATCAGAAGAATCTTGCTAGAATGTACTGGAACCTAGCTCTCCCAGGACAGTGCAGGATGTACCAAAGCATGACCATTGCTTTCTGGTTTACGTTATATGGGGCAAGTAAGAAATAAATGTACAGGTTTCTCTACTATGAAAGACAAGAAAGGGGATGGGGGACAGGCTGTCCTAGAATTCTGGGGTACAGAACAGCAAAGGAACATAATTTTAACACTGAGATTGACAGAGATACCAGGAGAGAACGAGCACATTCCATCCATTCCAAAGGGTGTTCACCACTGTAAATCCAGATAATGGCCAGGGTGTCCCACCCCGTTCTCTGTCTGCCAGGACCAGATAAACAGGACGCATGCAGGCCTGCAACCAGATAAACCTGAATGCCTCCCTCCCTCTGTCCCTCTATCCTCAAACCCCTGAGAAGATTTCAGTTGATGATTATTCGAGTATAATAATGTATCTGCCACCTGACCCGTGCACTATCTTATACTTAATGAATGTTGAAGTTCACAGTCAATTAAAACTCTGCATTGTTGAGCAGACAACAAAGCCAACACTCCTGCAACTGCAAAACTGAAATAACCCAATGTGGGGGGGGGGGGGGAGGGCAAGACTAAAACTATAACTCAGCAAAGATAACCTTAAAAGGGAAAGTTTTTCTCCTCGCCGTTTCACACCACAAGCCAATACATGTGCATGCATGAAAATACAAACACGTGCATATGCTCACACACACACACAGGCAAGACTGTCTCAGCAAAAAGTCAATTCCAGAAGTTTTCAGCATTCATCAATCGATACCCTATTTTGCCACAGACACCTAACTTCTTATCAGGGCTCCTTAAGTTTCAGTGAGTCAAAGGATTGCAATTCTTTCCTAAAAAGGATAATGTTTGTTTAAATGCACACAAACACACACAGGCCTTCACTTCACTACTAGTGAAAAAAGGCCAATGATAGCAAGGTGTTGCAAAAGAGAAAAGCATGCCACAACCTGATCCTTGCTTTCTGCTCTTGAACTCCTGCATTAATTATAACAAATTACAGGGAATCCAAGTACAGTTTATAAGTACAATAAACTCCCTAATAATAGCCTATAATTTAATCAAGGGTTCTCTTTAAAAAAGAAAAACTCTTTCTCTACAATCCATCATAGAGGGAGAGAGAACACCCCAACACCACTTCTTTCTGCCACATTCTGTGCTAGTGGGTACAGATTCCTTTATTCCTTTATGACAATCACAACGATACAATTTAAAAGAACCAGACAGGTTTCACTGCTGTGGGCTGTGATGCCCTGAACTAGGGAAACATAACAGAAGTAGAAATACCTGGTCTCAAAATAAAATACAGTCCTAGAGCACATGATGTTAAAATAGAATCCAAGTCTGTTTTGCTCCATCTTAAAAAACTCCAATGACTTGGAAAACAGTTTGGCAGTTCCTCAAAAAGTTAATTATGGAGTTATCATATGACCCAGCAATTCCACTCCTAGGTATATCCCCAAGAGAATTGAGAACACATGTTCCCACACAAATAGCAACAATATTCATAATGGCCAAAAAGAGGAAACAATCCAAATGCCCATCAACTTATGAATGGATAGGCAAAATGCAGTCTGTCCATACAATGGGATGTTATTTAGTCACAAAAAGGAATGAGGTACTGATATTTGCTACCACATGAATGAATTATGAAAACATTACACTAAGTCAAAGATGACAGACAAAAAGGTCACATATTGTATAACTGCAATTATATGAAATGTCCAGAATAGGCAAATTGACAGAAAGTAGATTAGCGGTTGTCAGAGGCTAAGAGAAGAGAGGAGGGGGCAAGAAAAAATTTTCTGAAATTGGATCCTGCCAATGGTTGTACAACGTTGTGAATATATCAAGAACCACTGAATGGTATACTTTAAAATATTAAATGTTACGTTATGTGAATTTTAGCTCAACAAAATAAAACATCCAATAACCTTAATCAGGAAAAAGTTCATACTCGGAATAGAGCCCAGGAGGCTCTTCATGGTCCACTCAGAACTCCTTTCTTTCTGACTTCATATCTCACGGCACATGACATACCTGAGCTGTAATCAGTTTATGGTGCTTCCCCAGACCTAGTATGTTCCTTCCTGCCTCCTTACTTCTTCTGCCATCAGAATGCCCTTGCCCATCCTCCTCCATTTGGACAATCACCTACTCATCCTTCAAAGCCCAGTTGAAATTTATCTCCTCTTGTACAGCTTCCCAAACCTCAACCAGTTAATGGAGCCTCCCCGCTAAGCCCCCACAGTAATTGGCCTGGGTCTCTCCTGCACTGTCCTCTGCACCTCCCCCATTCTACTACAACCTCCTCACAGACTGGAGACTGGGTCTTATCATTTAATGTCAGTACCTGGCGCTAAGTAGGCCCTCAATAAACATTTCTGAGTAGATGAAATACCAAGAGAGGAACGCATACAGACAGAGGGAAGGAGGGAGGGAGACTAATTGCCTCATAGTAAGATTAGGAGATGTTCTTTCTATGGTATGAAAGAGGCTCCTAAAAGTTTCAAAAATGTAACCCATCACACACTGAGCAGGAAGGTTTAAACTTTTTGCTTTTAGGCAAAGGGAAAAAAAATATTCCTTCAAAGACCTGGAATAGCCAACACCGTATTGAAGGAGAGCAAATCTGGAAAAATGACACTACCCGATTTCAAGACATTATAAAGACAAAGACAAGACAGTGTAGTATTGGTGAAAGAAGATCAACAGCACAGAACAGAGAGTCCAGATATAAACTCTCATAAATAGAGTAAGCTGATCTTTGACAAAGGGGCAGCAGTAATGCAATGGAACAAAGATAATCAACCTCTTCATCAGATGGTGTTGGCACAACTGTGAATCCACATACCACCCCCCCCAAAAGAATCTAGAAACAGACCTTATACCCTTCACAAAAATTAACTCAAAATGAATGACAGACCTAAATGCAAAATACAAAAATAGGAGAAAATCTGGAGGACCTTGGATACGGCAATGACATTTTAGATACAACACCAAAGACACAATCCATGAAAGAAATTATTGGCTTCATTAAAATTTAAAACTCTGTTCTGCAAAAGGCAATGTCAAGAGAATGATAAGACAAGCCACAGACTGGGAGAAACTATCTACAAAAGATACATCTTATAAAGGACTGATCCAAAATATACAAAGAACTCTTAAAACTCACCTAATTAAAAATGAGCCAGAGATCATAATGGACGCTTCATCAAAGAAAATAAGTAGATAGCAAATAAACACATGAGAAGATACTCTGCATCATGTCTTCAGGGAAATGCAAATTAAAACAACAAGATACTACTACACAACTATTAGAATGGCTAAAATCCACAACACTGACCCCCGAGTGCTGGCAAGGATGTGGAGCAACAGGAACTCTCACTCACTGCTATGGGAATGCAAAACAGTACGGTCACTTTGGGAGGCAGTCTGGTGGTTTCTTAAACTAAACATACTCTTACCATATGATCCAGCAATCATGCTCCTTGGTATTCAAAGGAGTTGAAAACTTAACGTCCATACAAAAGCCTACACATAGATGTTTACAGCAGCTTTATTCATAATTTCCAAAACTTGATAGCAATCAAGATGTCCTTCAGTAGGTGACTGGATAAATACACTGTATTTATCCAGTCACCTGGTAGCTCCTACATTCTCACAACCCAGCTTCCTACTGTACATCCAGACAGTAGATTATTATTCGGCACCAAAAAGAGATGAGCTATCAAGTCATGAAAAGACATGGAGGAAACTTAAGTGCACATTACTAAGTGGAACAAACCAAGATAAAAGACTACACACTATATGACTCCAACTGTATGACATTCTAGAAAAGGCAAACCTATGAAAATGGTAAAAAGATCAGTGGCTGCAGAAGGGAGGGTGAACAGGCAGAGCACACAGATCCTTAGGGCAGTAAAAATACTCTATATGATGCTATAATGATGGATACATGTCATTTTACATTTGTCCAAATCCCTGTACAACATGAAGAGTGAACCCCCTAAAGTAAACTATGGACTCTGGGTGATGACGATGTGTCAATGTAGGTCATTCTTGGTAAAACTTCTGATAAGTGATGCTGATAATGGCAGAGAGCTGCAGGTGTGAGGGTGGAGGGTGTACGGGAAATCTCTGTACCTTTCCCTCAATCTTGTTGTAAGTCTAAACTTGCTCTAAAAAGAACAGAATCTTATAAAAACAAAAAACTTTCCTTCAGTGTGGCCCATCTGTTTAATTGTTGATGGGTTATACTGCTTTCTGAGCTACCAAGTAGCAAAGAAGGGACTCAGGGCTGAATCATAATCAAGGATCAACAACAGCATGAAATAAACCCTTGTGGAGACAAACCATAAGAGACTCTTAACTAGGGAACAAACTGAGGGTTGCTGGAGGTGGGGGGCGTGAGGTAACTAGGTGATGGGCATTAAGGAGGGCACGTGATTTAATGAGCACTGGGTGTTATACACAACTGATGAATCACTAAATTCTACCCCTGAAACTAATACTACAGTATATGTTAACTAAATTGAATTTAAATAAATAATTTAAAAAAAGAAAGAAAGCAGTTCTCATGGTGGGCAAAAGGAGTTCAGATCAAGGAGGAACAAGGGTCCATGCAGATTAGCATGACCAAAACCACTCCTCTGCATTCCCACTGGAAAATATGGAGCCTTATCCTTCTAATACTAGGAATAAATATGTCTTGACTCATCAGCTGAAACTATATACCTGCCTGCCCCCAAAATCATATGTTCATAATATTACCTATAACCCCACTGTGGGAAAAGGGAGCTTAAATTACATCTGGAAGCTGGATGAGTCAACTCTCCAAAAATCTGTCTTCCTGGTAAAGAGCCAGGTTTGTGGCTAAGAAGTTTGTATGAATCCTTAAAAATCTGGTGAGCTAGCAGATGGAAGAGTAGGGCTGTTGTCAGCTATCTGGGTCTGAAGGAAAAAATAAATGAAAATCAACGAATATGAGGTGAGAGGATCATCTCTGTGGATGGCCATGAATTCTTCCTTATAGTCCCCACTTAAAGGTAGCTCCTACATTCTCACAAGTGAACAACTGCCAAAAGAAGTTAGTCTTCTCTCAATGAAGTTATGTCCCAGAAGTGAGTACGACAGGCTTAATAAATGTTTGATGAAGGGATGATGGAATGAAAGTAATTAATGATGTATCCCTAGAGAAACAGAAGCAAGAAATAGAAGTTTCCACCCTATATTAAGTCACAAGGCTAGACACACAGAGTATCTGATCATTACTGGTGACCAGGAAGCTCAGTATGGATGGAGATGAATGGGAAGACCACTGGGTACTAGCATTCTATGTTCTTCAACCCAGCTTCCTACCATCGCAGATCAGTGCAAAGCAGAGGCTATCCTCTGCTCTTAGAAATGGAATGTGCCAGTCGACCCAACTCTAACATACCTAGTAGACTCAAGAAACCACCGAAGATTCTATGTTGGCCAAAAGGCAAGTGACAAGCCAGACCAAGAGAACACCTTCCAGCTGTGGGGACCCTCCAGCCTAAGATAAGTGATGGAAGGGAATGATCTGTCATTGATTGTGATTTTTTTTCTGTTCAGGGTGATGGGCTGAGAATCCTGCCTGCCTTTATTTCTGTCTACAGTTAGTCCAGTCTGGATTCTGACACATCAGTACTCTGAGCAAACGTGACCTTTTACATCCCTCCCTCCAGCATCTCTGTCATCAAAACCCATGACCCCACCCAGGTTTTGTCCCTAAGAGCTTAGCCAAGTCTAATTTTACACTCTGGATACTGTTTTGACTTATTGACCAAACTAAATTTTAAATACATCTAATCTCTAGGATTTTAGGTTTAGTGCTTAAACTCTGCAGGTATCCATTCACTCTGCACTCTTAGTCATTTCATGTACATTTTCTCATAGTCACAGCTTAAAAATGTCTCAGTACTGAAAAAATGACATTAAAGTATATTTAAAAACACTGACAGAGAAACACACACACATACACACACACAAGCTGGATGGGAAATTCATCAGAAAAGGCAAAAGAGCTGCTATTTCTGCCCAGAAGTCAGAAATACAGGAGATCCCTTGAGATCCTATTGGATGACCTTTATTTCCACAGTATGGACCCTACTGGGAGACAACTGCTCAACCCTCCCCACTTTGAATCTGGCCAATAAGATACATGTTCAACCTCTCACCAATCACGGCTCTTCAATATCAGATTCTATATATTTCTAACGCTGACAGGCTCACCGATCTCCCTGAGCCCATAAGTACCTTGAGGGCAGGAACCACCCCTCTCTGTTCAGTAATTCACAGATCCAGTAGATGATCCTAGACTTGGGAACTGTGCAAAAAGCATTATGATCATTTACTGACTCAGAGAAACCCAGTGGGCAAAAAGAATGCTTCTTTGGAAGCTAGCCACCCAAATAGTTGGCATAAAACAATATGGGATTCAGCAGCAAAACAAAAACCCAAAATCACCTAAACTCTAGGTATTGCACAATATAAAGCTTTCCCCCAGCCACTGAATAAGAATATTTCATTCCATCCTCTTTGTTCCCACTGCATTTTGAAACTAACATGGTACTGGATTAGGCAATTCGTTTAATTATGAATATCTACTTTGTTCCCTTGGCTATTTTAAAAGCTTGTTTTGTTCATCTTTGTATTTCCCCTCAACATCTAGCATAGAGTAGGTCTTCACTGTATGTTTACATTGGAGCAAGACATCATGACAGCCGTATGTGATGTGGCCTTTCTTCTTCTTAAGAACCCATTAATTACAGACTGGCTGAAAGAAACTCTACATTTTTGCTAGGTTATACTCTGCAATAAATAAAAATACACCACATGTCAGTCAAATGCTTTGGAGACTTGAACTCTCCACAACAACGGTCATCAGTTTCTCTAAATGTTAAGGAATCAGAAGATTCTACTAATCCTTCATTGTTTTCTTTTTAAGATTTTCTTTATTTATTTGAGAGAGAGAATGAGAGAGAGAGAATGAGAGACAGAGAGCATGAGAGGGAGGAGGGTCAGAGAGAGAAGCAGACTCCCTGATGAGCAGGGAGCCCGATGCGGGACTCGATGCCAGACTCCAGGATCATGACCTAAGCTGAAGGCAATCGCTTAATCAACTGAGCCACCCAGGTGCCCCTCGAATAATCCTTCATTGTAACGATGCCTTAGATTCACAGCATTGTTTTCCAGGTGTTTCCAGGTGCAATAGCTCACGTCATTTCACATTCACAGAGACTCTCTGAGACGGTGGGTCACATATTTCACATTTACCCGTGAGGAAATGCAAACTAAGAGAGGCAAGGTGACTTGCCAGGTCTTCTGATTTTAGAGTCAAGTGCTCTTTCACCAAGGCATTGTGCCTGTGTAGTCAACTGGCATGGTCTGTCATTTCTGTCAGCCTGGAGCATAAATCTGAAAGGAAAAATCGGAAGGACGAAAAAAAAAAAAAACACTACAGAAAGCTGTAAACACATTAGAACATGAATCCAGGGACCATTTACTGAATTTTTGCTGCTGGAAATGAACACTCTTCTTCTGCAGAATCATCAAAAGCAGCTGAGGATATCAAGCGTGGCAGCCACTGCCAAAGATAAAATACTGAACCAGCAAACATCTCACTGCCCAAGAATCTAGCATCTTCCTATGCTGCGATGTCTGCCAAAATTGCACTTGACATTTTCAGGCATGGAAATGTCTGTCTACAATTCTTCCTTTCAACCCCCGTCTAGGGCTCTAGGATTAAAGGACTAGATACTCCTTTTGTTGGATGCAATTTAAGAAATACTTTTGGATGCCCTTTCTTCTTTTGGAGTGTGGTTTTCCAACTGCCCCAGTCTCTAAAGGCAGTCTTTCACATCCCCCAACACACAGGAAACTTAAAAGTAGAAAATGCCATTTCCTCGAAAAGAAAATGATGATCTACACACAGGTGGAAAGAAGCTCTTTGTTTAGGTATGGGGACAAAGAAGGGGGATTGTCAAGCAGAGAACTGTAATTGGCACATCAGAGAAAATTCTTCATTTCTTCCATTTCATGGAGAAAGCTGCTATAAACACACTCCTCCTTTTCATAAGTTTAAGAATTTAAAACTATCGCATTAGTATAGGAACACATCAAATGCCTCTTTAGGAGCCAAGAACTCACTGGGGCATAAAACCAAGGAAGGGTATCAGTTCCGCAGCGGGCATAACTCCATGTCCAAAGGACAGGATTCCTACACAAGAGAAGTACTCAGTTGGTACTCAAATTCCTCCTTAAACAAAGAGCTCAGGAGGCTTTTCCTAAAAATTAAGCCTGCAGAAAATATATGGCCTCTTATATTTAAATATGTTCATGAAACCAGCCCCAAATCTATTGGTTGGAAATCATTATAAAAGCTGTCAAATTCTATGACTGTAATGATTTCTTAGCCTCTTATAGCACTTTTATTTAAAAATTACACCAACTTAGACCCAATTTACTGGCAAAATATTAGATATGTACTAGTAAATATATTCAATCATTTATTCATCCATTCGACAAAACTCAATGAGCACACGCTACATGCCACGAATTGTCCTCAGCATTAGGGATGTAGCAGCGAACTAAAAATCGCAGACCTTGCTCTCCTTCAAGGAACTTACATTCCAGTGAGGACAACAAGCAATAATTAAGTTATAAATAAGTTCACTGAGATAAAATCAGATAAAAGCTATGGCGAGTAACAAAGTGGGAGGTGGTCAAGAAAGGTCTCTCTGATGAGGTGAACTCTGAGCAGAGATCTGAAAGAAATGAGGAGCTAGCCTTATCAATATCTGGGGGAGGGATGCTCTGGTGGAGCAGATACAAGGGCTGGTAGGAACAGGTGTAGTGGTGTGTTCAAGAATCACAAGGAAGCCTGCAGAGCAAGGAGCGAGCAAGAGGACAAACGGCAGGGAACGATGGGGGGAAAGGTCACAGAGGCAAATTGTGATGGAAGGATCTGGACTATTCTGAGTGAGGTGGCAAAGCAGCGGAAGGTGCAGAGCAAAGAAGCCACATAAACAGACACACACTGGAAAGAAAGGCCCACTGGTTGCTGCATAGACCCTGGTCTGTAAGGGGCGGGAGTGAAGTCTGGACAGCAGTCAGGAGAAGGGGCAGTGGCCCGGGCTGGAAGACCAGCAGTGCATGCGGGAGGGGACAGTCAGACTCCAGACATGTTCTGAAGGTTGGACGCGGGCGCCATGAGAAGGAACACTCAAGGACACCTACGAGACCACTAGCCTGAGCCACGAAAATAAAAATTTTATTTTTTTTTAATTTTTAAAAATAATTTTATTTATTTATTTGTCAGAGAGAGAGACAGAAAGAGAGCACAAGCAGGGGGAGCGACAGAGGGAGAGGGAGAGGGAGAAGCAGGCTCCCCGCTGAGCAGGGAGCCCGATGCGGGGCTCGATCCCAGGACCCCGGGATCATGACCTGAGCCGAAAGCAGATGCTTAACCGACTGAGCACCCACGCTCCCCGAAAATAAAAATTTCAGATAAAGACTCCTTCTTTTAGGGAAAATAGACTGAATTACTGCTTTAAAAAAATTATAACCAGATTATCTTTCACTAAAACTTATAAGTTCATCAAACCACTTCAAAATTTGATCCCATCATTTTTTAAGTTGGGGGACGGGGGAACTCTTTTTGATATAGTAATGGATTTCCTCTTTTGTTCATCATTCTTCTTCCCCTTCCTGTCCCCTAAATCCTCTGCTTCATATTTCTGTATAAGACACAGCTTTACAGAATGAAGCTCAGATATTTCTACCTGTTTTATTTTTTTTTTTAAGATTTTATTTTTATTTATTTGACAGAGAGACACAGTGAGAGAGGGAACACAAGCAGGGGGAGAGGGAGAGGGAGAGGGAGAAGCAGGCTTCCCGCCGAGCAGGGAGCCCGATGTGGGACTCGATCCCAGGACCCTGGGACCATGACCTGAGTGGAAGGCAGACACTTAACAACTGAGCCACCCAGGCGCCCCTCTACCTGTTTTCTATGATGTGAATTTTCCGTGCAGACCAAGAGGTGAGGAGACCCACGCAGCAAGTGTGAAATGGGCAAAGGTTAAGTGGTAGGAAACGGGAAATGAAATACTCCTTTCACCCCATCTTTGGCAAAATCTCTGGAGAGGCCAAACCATGGCCTCTTCCCGCATGATCTCCATTATAAAACTGTCATACTCAAAAAAACAAAACAAAAAAAAAACCAATGTCACCAAAGTAAAGAATAGTAACACTAAAAATGGTCTTCGCAGTATAACTTGACCAAAAAACATGCCCTAAAAAAATTAGAGAAGAAAAACAAGTGTGTGTAATCAATAGGTACAAGTCCACACATTTTGTTATTGAGGATTTTGTTATTTCTATGAAAACTCATTTAAAGCCACTATCACCTTCACCCTGGCAACAAAGTCCTATACACATAACTAAGTCCCAAGTCTTTCTCCAGTTTCTCAAGTCAGCACATTCTGTGTAACTTCCAGCACTTTGGGCAGGAAGGAATGACTGTGCTTATCGACAGACTGCTTTTCTCATATAAGTCATGATCATAGATTTAAGGTTAAGTCTAAAAGTGGAATCTGATCAAAAGCATATACAAAGGAAGGGGTGCCTGGGTGGCTCAGTCGGTTAAATGTCAGGTTAAGGTTTCGGCTCAGGACATGATCTCAGGGTCCTGGGATCCAGCCCTGAGTCCAGTCGGGCTCTGTACTCAGCAGGGAGTCTGCTTCTCCCTCTGCTCCTCCCCCTGCTCCCACGCTCTCTCAAATAAATAAAACCTTAAAAAAAAAAAAAGAGCATATAAAAGGAAAACATCTTCATTTATAAGTGTTTATATAAACTCTCCTATATGTTTATCACCTTCTCTATGGCAGGGACCTGTCATAATTAGCACATGAAAGTAAACCATTATCTGGGAACTGAACAACACTGTTTCATGCTCTTTTTAGAGAATATAGTTCAGTATCTAATTGTAATCATTCTGGTAACTAGGGTACCATATGCTCTTATAATTCCCAACTGGAATTTTATAAAAATGAAAGAAGCCACTCATAAGCTACTATAATTATTTCAAAAATGTGACCTTCATGAGGGCAGAGATTTTGTCTGTTTTATTCACGGCCGTATCTCTAGTACCTGGAAGATTCCTAAGGTACAACAGACGCTCAGTGAATACTTATTGAATGTATACACACATACATGAATGAGTGAATGAAAATGCCAGTGTTTGGTACACTGTCCAAAACGGCTGTCCAAATTAACTAAAATATTGATTATGCAAAATTGTGGTAAATTATATTAATTATTCCATGTTAAGGATAAATATGTAATATTTAATAATAAAATACTTACCGAAAGTACTAATGGTAGATAACTTTTTAAAACAGGGTTTTGGGGCACCTGGGTGGCTCAGTTGGTTTAAGCGGCCGACTCTTGGTTTTGGCTCAAGTCATGATCTTGCGGTCGTGAGATTGAGCCCCACATCGGGCTCCATGCTCAGCAGGGAGTCTACTTCAGGATTCTCTCTTTCCCTCTTCCCTCCCCTCTCTCTCTCTCAAATAAATAATCTCAAAACATAGGGTTTTACAATCAGGAGAGAAAGTAAAAAGAAGAGTGATCACTTCATAATGACCACTCTTGGTACTCCAGATGTAGAAGGAAGAATATTGGGTACTCCAGATGTAGAAGGTAATTATTTTTCCTTAATGAATCACCAATTTAAAACTCTAAAGAAGAAATTACATAATTTAGTTCCAAGACACAGAACAAGACTTCATACCAGGAATATATGACCCAATAGTAACAGGAAAGTCTTGTCCTTCAAAAAATTCTTTTTTCCAAGAAATCAAAACCTTATGCAAAGTGATTTAATTATTTCTGTAAGAAAGAAATTTTCAAATTCTGCTGTGGTAAAGGAGGTATTTAACAGATTAGGGAGATAACAGAGAAGCTAACTGGTTTCCCCAAGTTAACAGGGGCACCAAAAGCAATGCAAAATTGCTGTCCCCTAGTCTTCTCTTATTTCTTGCTGAAACCACATTGATTCAATATAATTGGACAAGCAGATATGTCTCTGTTGGCAGAAGAGAGGAATAAACTTCATCATCTCTATTTTATACATACGAAAACAGGCTCATGGATGGTAGTTAGCTTGTACACAGTTATGCAAGGAGTGAAGGAGTGGAGCCAAAATATAAATCCAGGGCTCTGTCTGCTACACTTGGCCCCTTCCCACCACATTCTACAACACCCATGAGGTGCTTACACTGCAATTTTCCTCTTCTCAGAATGTTCTCCCTTTACACCTCCCACCTTCACCCATCAGTGAGCCCTGGCTACTGGTGGGGATTATCTTACCCTTTGGGTATGTTGGGGAGAAAACAGGCTTACAGACCTCGCCTGGCTTGTCTTCCCTTCCAGTAGTCTTGATTCACTTAGCACAATCCAATGTCTTCTTCAAAGCCCAGTTCAATAGACATTTCCTGTGATGGCTAATTTTCTGTGTCAACTCGACTAGGACCATACTACCCAGATGTGTGGTCAAAGATTATTCTAGATGTGTCTGTGAAGGTAATTTTTAGATAAGATAAACATTTAAATCGGTAGACTAAATAAAGCATGTGACTCCCCATAACATGGGTGGGCCCCATCCAGTCAGTTGAAGACATTAAGAAAAAGACTGACCTCCCCCAAAGAAGAGGGAATTCTGCCAGCAGACCTCTACCTTTGGACTCAACCTGAAATGCCTCCCGGGGTCTCCGGGTCTCTGTGCTGCAGAACTACCTTGCGGATTTTAGACTTGCCAGCTTCCATAATCGTGTGAGTCGATTCCTTAAAATAAATCAATCTGTGTGTGTGTATATATATTATAGATATTGTTATCCTGTTGGATCTGTTTCTCTGGAAAACCCTAAGATACCTTGCCAAAGTATCCCCCCACCACTCCGCCCACGAAGGATACCCCCAGTAGATACCTATCATATACTACCCCGTAGTAGTAGGTATATTTATGTGACCATCTGAATCTTCCCTAATAGAGTGGAAAACCCATTCAGGACAGGAGTAGCATCATGTGCCACTTTGCATTTTACAGAGTGCTTTATACGTAGAAAATAATACATGGGTGGAATGAATGCCCAGAGATGAGTCCAGAAGGCAGAGGAGGCTTCCCAAACAAAAGGTAAAAGGAAAAGGGAGATACCTCAGTGACTGGCAAAGACCCGAGGAAAGAGAAGCCCAGGGTGTCGAATACTGATCAGTCAGAGAAGTAAGGGTTTGTGGAAGAAGTAGAGGGCAATAAGGAGGATGTAGACTTGCAACGCTTCCAATGCCTTTGTATGTTTGTCTTTACTTGCCAGGCGATGGTAAGTCATTAAACATTTTTGATAAAAAAAGGAAATTATGAAAACAGCCTTTAAGAAGGATGCTTAGAGTCGGTGGGCACACTGTATTTTTTTAAAGATTTATTTTTTTATTTTAGAGAAAGAGAGAGTGTGTGTGCATGAGCAGGGGGAGGGGCAGAGGGAGAGAAAGAATCCTCAAGCAGACTCCCTGCTGAGCACGGACCCTGATGAGGGGGACTCAGTCCCATGACGCTGAAATCATGACCTGAGCTGAAACCAAGAGTCGGATGCTTAACCGACTGAGCCACCCAGGTACCCCTGGTGTGCACACCACATTAACAGATGGATTGCAGAGACACAAGAGGCCAAGTAATAATGGGAATGGTGGTCAGGCAGTACAGAGCCTGCTTTTCCAATTACCAACCAGTTCAATCCTCAAGGATCCTTCTGTTCATGCAAAAACTGATTCTTGGAAGACCAGTAACTCACCCGAGGGCAGAGAGAAAGCAACGGAGCCAGGATCCAAATCCAAGCCTACTCGATTCAAAAGCCTATGCTCTTCCCCACTTCACTGTATTTCAGGCCAGAAGTAAGAAAACATATGGTAGGGGCAGCGTAGGCTGGAACAGATTTAAATGAGATATGTATAGATAGTAGGAAACATATGGATTCTGGGGCTGCGCTATGTAGGTTCAAATCACAGCTCTGTCACTTACTCATATTGCGATGTTGGGTAAGTTATACAACCTCTCTGTGCCCTAGTTTCTTTCCTATTCTGTATAATTAGAATAATAATACTGCTAACTCTAAAAGTTGTAAGAACTAAATGACTTCACACATATAGTTTAGAATTGTGCCCTGCCACAAAGTACTCAATACATCTTAGCTGTCGTCATTATTGCTACTATTATGAAAGATCAATAATCCTATTGATCTGCAACTAAGTGCCAGAGTACTTGCTTTTATGTTTACGGATGTAGACTAAGGGCCTCAAACATAGTAGGCACTCAATAAATATTTAATGAATGATGAATTCAATATAGGAAGTAAAAGGACCGCAAGGTCAAGTATCTAAAATTTTTCAGCCTTAAAAATGTGCTTTTTATTTTGCTGGTAGTAATAAAAATTTTGGAGAACCTCTGTTGGGTAAAACTTGTGTATACATACTCAGCAGAAATGAGTACAGGCACTGAAGCCACGTGCAAGAATATCCATAGGACGTGTACTAGGATGCCCTTAATACACGTACTAGAAATGTAAATAGCAGCACAGTTCATAATAGCTCCAAAGTGGAAACAATCCAATTGTCCTTCAACAGCAGGATGAGTAAAATGTAGTGTACAAACTTCTGGTTATGAAATAAATAAGTCATGGGGATGTAACATACAGCACAGGAAACACAATCAATAATATTGTAATAACTTTGTATGGTGACAGACGGTAACTAGACTTATCATGGGGAACATTTCACAATGTATAAAAATATTAAAATCACTATGATGTACACCTGAAACTAAGAGAATACTGTACATCGGTAACACTTCAATTTTTTTAAATACAGTATATTCTTGTGCGGGAATATTATGCAGCATTGAAAATGACCAATCTCTAACTGCATACAATACAGATGACTCAAAAATTTTGGTCAAAGAAGACACCAAAGAGCACATGCTATATTATCCCACCTTAAAAACAATCAAAGCAAAACCAACTTATGTTGTTAGAAGTCAGGATAGTGGTTACTCTCAGGGGACAGAGGTTGAGAAGGAACATGAAGCTTCGATTCTGGGGTGCTGCTGATGTTTCAATTCTTGATCTAGGGACTGGTTACAGAGGTGTAGTCATGTTGCATAATAGATCCGCTGAGCTGTACACTTTGATTTCTGCACCTGTCTATATGTTCAACTTCAACAGTTTATCTACAAAATGACTCTTGGTAAAGAAGGTGACAACATGACTTCAAGAGAAATGTCTAACCAGAGCTTGGAGGAATGGTCAGGCCCAGTGTAACAAATGATATAAGGAAGAAGCACCCAGGTGACTTCTAATCTTCAGTTTGTGACAGCAAAAGTATCACAGAGTCATTTAGAGAAAAATGGGGTATTTCGGGAACAATTTGAGGTCAAGAGAAAGTAAGAGGAGGAAAATAGTTCATCAGCCTCTATCTTCCTGGTTCCTATGAGGATTGGTTGAGATAGAGTGAACAAAGTGTCCTGTGTAGAGATGATCGACAAAGGGTAGCGGTCATCATCACCCAAAGAGCCTGCAGCAAGAATGCAACACAAAGCAGAGGGGCTCCCATGAATGCATGCTCCTGTAGAAAAGAGTAGTATTTTCTGTATACTTCTGGTGACCTGTACACAGTAGATATTCAAAATATGAATGAATGAATGAATGAATGAATGGAAGACTGTCCCGCCAGCAGGAAATCAATAAGATGTGGGTGATACCAAATGAAGACCCATCTGTCAGAAACTACTTCCAAAGGCTGAAGATGACTAAGGTCTACTGCAGATCATATATAAAGAGAAAAATACTTAGAAGCGCAGAGTTCTGGCAAATTGGGGATCAGAAGCTGAAAAGAAGGAGGTCCAAGACTGGATGAGGTAAAAGGCACCAAAAACTAAGGAGCAAGAGGATTTCAAGGAGTGGGCTCTTCCTGTCTAGTGCTGTCTGTGAGTGAAGAGAACAGAAGTAAGAAAAGGCCACTGGCTCAGAGGTGGGAGTGTCCTTTGGTAAAAGAGGTCAATGTGAGCAAAATTGATAACGTAATTTTTCAAGGACTCAAAAGGAACAGATAAACAAAAAATGACGGAGGCAGCAGGTAATACATAGAAAAGAAGCCCAAAATCAGATATCCAAAGAGAGATATTCAGTAGTAATTAGGACGTATAAAGGTGTATAAATATACACAAGTATAAATATTTTGTGGTTAATATTTAAGATAGAGAAAAAAACATGGGTAAAACAGAAGGCAAGGAATCTAGGAGAAACAGATATTAAAGATATTTGAAAATTATGGGAGGGCGCCTGGGTGGCTCAGTTGGTTAAGCGACTGCCTTCGGCTCAGGTCATGATCCTGGAGTCCCGGGATCGAGTCCCGCATCGGGCTCCCTGCTCGGCGGGGAGTCTGCTTCTCCCTCTGACCCTCCTCCCTCTCATGCTCTCTGTCTCTCATTCTCTCTCTCTCAAATAAATAAATGAAATCTTTAAAAAATAAAAAAATAAAAAAAATAAATAAATAAATAAAAAAAAAAGAAAATTATGGGAAATTGGAGTAAGCCTGAGTAAAGCATTGAGAATCAAGAAAAAAGGCAGAAGGACTGACTTTCTTGAAAACAGCAAGACACCCAGACCTTGGATTCAGCCGGAGGTGGGAGGCGGGCAACAGCTGGTGGACTGTGTTGAGCACAGGATCCGTGCATGGGGCACCACTCTGGAAGCAAATGCTCAGGCTGGCTCTGATCAGGCTGGTTTCATAAGAAGGAGTCAGATTGGATGATTTGTAATGTCCTTTATCATTACAAAATTCTGTGTTTCTTTTTTTTAGATTTTTTTTTTTTTTAAGATTTTATTTATTTATTTGAGAGAGAGCATGAGAGGGGAGAGGGTCAGAGGTGAGAAGCAGACTCCCCGCAGAGCAGGGAGCCCGATGCGGGACTCGATCCCGGGACTCCAGGATCATGACCTGAGCCGAAGGCAGTCGCTTAACCAACTGAGCCACCCAGGCGCCCACAAAATTCTGTGTTTCTTAAATGAAAACCATAAGAGGAGAATCTGTACAATGCCCAAATGAGCCTCCTTCATCATATCAGCAAACACTACTCTAGACAATTAAATATATATATTTCATTCCTCATGGTCAAAAAGCTAGATTGATTCTCTCTTCTATTTGAATGCTCTCTAATGCAATTATTTATATATTGAGTCAAGGGTAAGGAGGAGTAAAATGTTTTAGATTTGTTTTGTGTATGTGCTTTCAGGTAAAATGCAAGGATCACAGAGCAATGGATAAGAATCTCTGTAATTCAGTTCAACATTCTTCTCCTATAGATGTTTAAAGCTCTAAATGCATTTCTAATTGTAGTTGTAATTATACAGTATTATAAATTAGCAAATAATCACATTAAATGAGAAAGGAAAAATGCCTACTTTGGGAGAATAATGGCTAAATAATTTGTGACACTCTTCTGAACATGAACCACATATAAAGAATACAATTTTCCTATCTCTGATATTTGCTAACTTCCTGTGGATAAAATATTTCCAAGCCTTTTTAAAAAAATAAACGTGGAATTTTTTGTGAAAGACTATCAGAATATTAGCTCTCAGGATAACACATTCACTACTCATAACAAGAAGGAGCACATCACAAAATCATGGGGGGGCGGTGCGTGTGCATAAAGCAACACAAAATCTATGTAAACAAAAACTTGTTTGGAAAATTAAGATAAATCCTATCAGAAACAGAGCCTTTTTATTAAAAAAAGTGTTTTTTTAACTTAAATATATTGTGCTTTTCCACTGGTATTTGGAATCAAGGATTCAATGAACCAGTCTAGAAAAACAATATATATTTTTAAAAAACTGATCATGAAAAGAAACTTTAATGTTTTCACAACTTTAGACTTTTACTTGTCTGAAATGATCTTATTCCTGTTTCTCAGTTTACCTATTGTTTCATCTTTTATTTACTTAAATGCAATAGAAATCAACAAACCAGAGAAATCCATGAACAGAATTCTCAATTTTGAAAAATTCTCATTTTCTTAAATTAAAATTAAGCCTACAATGTCTAAGTCTGAGGAAATAATGGAAAATTTCTCATTTAAGGTCCTAGAGTACTAATGTAGTATAATTCAGGCCAGTTATTACTGCTTTTATTACGGATGCACAGAACACTAAATTCTTGCACAGTATTGCCCCTATAATGTAAACCATACATTATATTATGTATAATCCATTATGCATTATCAAAGTTTAATTAAAAGGTTAAATTGTTACATTTCAAAGTAGAGGAAATACAAACTGACCAAAATTCCTGCAGAACCTTGGGTTCTCGTTCTGTATACTCCAGGGTCCCATGAAGATGCCCATAGTTATTCTGCAACTAAGCCCACACCATCCATCCTGCAAATTCCTCAGCCTAAACCAGATGTTCCGGACTTTGCAACTCTTTCATTTTTTCCCAGTTCCTTGAAACCCACCCTGTTTCTAACATCAATATACTAACATAAAACACCAGCGACTGCTGAAAGAACATCAAGGCATAGCTGTGTTCCATTTAACCGAACTTAAATAAGTATAAAAATCACCTGTGGCACTAAATAAAACCAGACTCTGGAAGTCGGGAGCGGTGTACAGCAATCTGCATTTTTAAAGAATGCCAAAGGGCAATTCTGCTAAGGACCACATTTCAAGAGTCAATGGGCTCCCAATTTCTCCGTTTTGCTTTGTTTTTTAAAAAAAAAAATCACCACTTACCAAGAGTCTATCATCTCCTTAAATAATCTTTAACTGGAATCTGTTTATCTTCTTCAGACTACACCCTCTTCAAGTTACAAGTCCTGCAAGATTAGCATCAGGTCAGCCTGGTCCCTCCGGCTGCAGCCAACCTGGCTTCAGGACCCTGAGCAGCTGCTCTGACCATCTGTGAAGCTGTGAGGCCAGGCCTGCCTTACCCTCTCTCCTCACGCTCATCTGATAACCTCAGCACAGCGAGCAGCCCAGCCTGGGCCCTCTGGATTAGATCTGCTCCCTCTCGTGGCAGAGGGGTGAGGATGGAGAACCTCCTTGGGAAATATGTATTTATGATAACAATACAGTTTTTGTTTAAATGAGTCTTTGCAACTCTGCCTTTGGGAAGTGTCCAAGAGAATATGGGACAAATTTGGAGTTATCTTCAACCACATTAAAACCTTTACCTTTTGAGATTAATTTTGTTTTCCGGAACTCATGAGTCGGAAGTACCAACTGTGGATTCAATAGCGTTGAACAGTGATTTGGACTCTGCTGATCATGAATTATGTACTAAGCCCCATGGTGGCACCGTAATGTCTCGACTTGGCTAGGCTGAACTACATTTCCCAGAATGCGCCTCGCTGTGTTTCCAGGTGGTGTGGGCCAGGATTGATTCGTCCAGGTGACTGATAACCTACCCGCACAGCTTCCTGAGGGATGCAGCAAGTTGTCACTACCTTCTAACAGATCTTTTTCATTTAAAAAACAAACATTATTTGGATGCCTACTATGTACTGAATGCACTGATAGGCGTTTTCTGAAGCTGTGCTAATATCATCCCCTGATTGACTATAAACAGAGAAGGTGAGTTTTGGGGAGTTTACAGAGCCTGGCCAAGAAACAAATACCTGACAGTCAGGTCTTCTGACTTCAGGTCTGTGCTGCACCTCAAGTTGTTTTGTTTTTGAATGACATATTATTCCCAGCTTTTTTTTTTTTTTTTGAAGATTAGACCAAATACCAGTTCTTTGCTGATTCCATCAATCATTCCAAATATACTACATAGTCTGGCAGATACATAACCTGCCTTCAAATTTTTCCATCAGGATCCACAGTTGGTCATTTATTTTGAGGATTCAAATTACTTAACTTCTCCAGTTTTCCTTAGATCTATGGGTTTCTTGCTTTAGTTATCATCATAAATGTCTTGACTACCTCCTGCAAAACATCTGTCCTGGTCAAAAAAACATGTGTTTCTAACATTGCTTTATCTCCATGAGTTTCTATTAAAGTATCATGTGTCTGACTTGCTTTTAGTTCAACTTAGGTAAAATTTGCTGGGCTTTGCTCTGAATAACAGTAACACATTTTTATGCTGGCAGGAAACATTTTTATGCTGGCAAACCGTCTACTCTCTCTCCCCAGCTGCAGGCTAAGATTGACGGGCTGACCTTGAAAGAGAGTTCGGCTGGGGTAAAATGAAACATGTTGCAACATGTCCCCCCACGAGGACTCTTGCCCTGCTTGCTTTCCCAAACTGCACCAGAAAGGAGGATCCTTATTTCTTCGTTGCACCTGGTAACTTGACGCCGGCTGACACCCTTCTACTGTTTATTTCCAATGTCTCAATTTTCCACTCTTCTAAAGGGCTTAGTGTCATCTGAAAGCTTGGCACTTTCGCTCTGTGCCCAGGGCTGCAGATGACTGATAAAAACATTAAATAAAACCCATCTTAGTTCCAATCTCTACATAATGCTCACTATTTAAATGACTCCATTCAAAGAAGTGCCTGTTTTCCTCTCCTCTTTTGTTTCTTCTGTCTGAACTACTTCCTTCCCTTGGACAAAACTCATCTCTTCCAGTTCCAGTGTGTCTTAGCTGTCTCAGGGCAAAGGGAGGGGAAGATGGGCAAGGGTCTCTGGAAGTTTAAACAAATCCTATCTATGGGCTCTGCCATGTCTGCCTGCTTGGTTCACCTAAACCCATCCCAGCACCTCAGGAAGAGTCAGGCTCTGTCAATGGGCAAAGTGTGACAATAGGCAAAGTCCCCTTACTTCCTTGGTTCTGCTTCTTCATCTGTAAAATGAAGCAACTGGTCTCTGTAATGTGTGATGTTCTGTGCTTAGATATAAACTATGATTCTAGTAAAGCTTGATCTGCCTTGATAGAAGGCGAACTATACTTTCTCAAATAGACCACATTTACTTAGGATTTTGGTGACTTTTTCTCTTTTGGCCAAAGAACATTTGGTACCTTTCTTCTGGATGGAACCATTTATGAATGAGGCAGATGCTGAAAGCAATAGGGAGAGGAAATCTGGAAAATCTGAGCTACATCTCCATAACTGAAAGTACAGGGCCATGTAATCTAGCACCCTGGAGTGATTTTACACAGAAACAAAGTTTTCAAATGAGGGCTTAAGGGAAATGATCCTTCCATATCCAGCTACAGTCTCCGGTAGGTAGCCAAAGTGTTAAGACAGTTAGATGCCGAGTGGCATTAAAACCGACTGGGCCAATGAAAAGGTATGGGTTGACCCAAGTACCAAGAAGTCCTTCAAGTTATACGGACAGGGGCCACAGTCTAAATGCCTACAGGACCAGTCAGGTCACAGGAAGGAGTAAATGTTGTCCACTCTAACACTATGGGCAGGGTGAGAAGTGGGACAAACTGCAGAGCATACGCCTATACGTAAGGCATCCAAATTCAATTTAAAAAAAAAAATTTTTTTTTTTTTAAATGTCCAGGTGAAACAAAACCTACTGGGAGACCAGAATCCACCCTCATGGCACCAGTTTACCACCTGTCACCTCACAGAAATGTTAGCTGTCTGGATTTCTTTTTTGATACTTCAGCAAAAATTAAACCCCCCTGTTACACTGGGGAGTATGGGGACATATGGACAGATGTATTTCGCTGGCAACGTAACATAAAAGATTCAATTTATTTGATGGATGAAATCTCTACTTATTAGTAATAAAACCTGTGTTAGAAAAACAATCCTTTATCAGAGGATAATAATAGTGCCCATTCATAGGTTCTGGGGAGGACTAAGAAAGATAATCGTTGAAGATACTTAGCGCAGCACCTAGCACATAAATGCTGGCCAGTGTCATTATTACTATTATTAAATTATATCAGGTGATGGAATGCAAGCCAGATTCTTGCAGAGAACCCCACAGAGGGGGTCTGGAAGTCTGGTATGGGGTCAGACAAGAGCGCTGCTACCATAAGGCACCACGAAGGAGTCTGTGCTTTCCAGATCTTGGTGCTGCTCAGGCACTGCGGGTCTCCATGATGTTGAAAACATGCCATCTGTGACTTCCTTCCCCTTTGCACACCCATTCAACCCCAACCTAAGGTCCCAGCCCCGAGAGTCCAGGAAAAAGGTAGAGCAAAGGATTCTAACACCTTTACTCCCCGTTTCCCTCTCCTCCCAAGATTTTCAAAAGCCCATTTGAAACTAACACACCATTGGCAATCCCACCCATTATAATGATACCCCTACAAATCCTAAGAATCCTTCATAAGGAAGTGGATGTCTTTAAAAAGTTCATAAAGCATAGCTGGCATGCTTTGACATGACCAAACACCTCTTCCCATAGCTTCTGTTTGTTTTCCCATTTCCAGCCCTCAGCTAAAGGTAAACACTGCTGTGTGGGATCTTCAGGTTCTACTCAGCTTTTGAAAAAAAAAAAGAAAAAGAAGAAGAATATGCTAAAATTTGAGTCCATGCTCTATTCTAAATCTTTAATATTCCCTGGGTCGATTGTGGAATCTCTCAGTGTTCTGCAATGTAACTCTGATAAAGAACTATTTGGAATCAACGACTGAGTGAATGAACAAATGAATAAATTTATCTTTGGAAAGCAAGAAATACACAAAGACCGCTAATATTACCCTTGCTTAAGAAATTAGGTTATTTTCGGGGCGCCTGGGTGGCTCAGTTGGTTAAGCGACTGCCTTCAGCTCAGGTCATGATCCTGGAGTCCCGGGATCGAGTCCCGCATCGGGCTCCCTGCTCAGCGGGGGGTCTGCTTCTCCCTCTGACCCTCCCCCCTCTCCTGCTCTCTCTCTCTCATTCTCTCTCTCAAATAAATAAATAAAATCTTAAAAAAAAAAAAAAAAGAAATTAGGTTATTTTCAAAATGGCTTACTAGGAACCCGTTATTTGTTTGCTTTTGAAAAGTTCAGGATAGATCATCAAATACCGGTAAACACACCTTAACCATAGGATTACAAATGAGATTATTTCAACACTTTAAAAGCAAAGGCTTTTTGAGGTATACTACTTCACCTGTTTTGGGGAAACTCTGCTTTACTCATGATTAAGACATACATAAGTATACCTTGCTTTACAAATGGTAAAAATGAGACGTCACAGCTTCTTTTGAAATATGAATGACACTGATGTATTTCCTTTTGAAAATCTCATTTTTCGGGGCACCTGGGTGGCTCAGTCAGTTTAGTGTCTGCCTTCAGGTTCAGGTCATGATCCCGGGGTCCTGGCGTTGAACCCTGAGACTGCTTCTCCCTCTCCCTCTGCTCTCCTCCACCACCCCCCCCACTGGTGTTCTCTCTCTCTCAAATCTTAAAAAAAAAAAAAAAAAGAAAGAAAGAAATTCTCATTTTTCCATGCATTATAGGACACCTACAATGAATAATGTCAAGTGATATTACTAAAATATACTGAATTTTTATCACTATTTGTTTTCTCTCCCTTAAAGGGAAAGAATAAAAAAACCACATAGATTATGTTTAACGGTTAACTTCACTTTGTCTAAACTTTGTTGTTCTAATGGTAGTAGGTTGCCTAAATAGCTAACAACCTCCCTGCATGTCTTGCAAACTGTATCTTTTTCCTGGAGCAGGGGGGTTAGGGAGTGGGACAGGAAGCCGCCCCATGCATTGCGAAGACTCGAACAATCAAGTAGGGGGCTAAGGTGTACCCTTGATTTAATTAAGAAACATATAAACTTTGCAGAGTCATCTTCACAGTAAAATATGAAGAAATCCTAGTTGAGGAATGAGATACGCCAATCAATCAGCTTCCCTAAAGGAAATTAAATTGATTTTATAACAGCTCCCTGACTGCGCAGGATTTTCCCGTGAGTCAGGTCCAGGAGCTGAAACGGTTACCAGGGCCACGTTTTTATTTTCATATTTGCATAGATAGCAAAAATTTTATTTTTGTTCCATAGCAGGTTTTTTGTTTTGTTTTATTTTTTGCTTTTTCTCTTTGATCACGCCCATAACAGTAGACTCAGATCCACCCATAACTGAGAGCAAATTCTAAGGCAACATCAAAACAAGAAGAAGAGAATGAACAGAGATGGAAGTAAGGAGGCTCTCCCGGGGGAGGACTGGCAACATAATTCAGAGAGTCTAGTGAAAAACAAAAATGCAGGATCCGTGGTTCCAAAATTATTAAGAATCTCAAGAGGGCCACAGCAGAGCATGAAACCAAGTGCAGGGCTTTCTGAGCTCAGAGCTGGGCAACTAACTGCCCAGGTCCCAGGCCCATGAGGCCTGACTGTGCAAGACACTTGCCAGGCTCTCGGGGTTCCTCCAGAACAGTGGGAAAGCCTTCCCCAGGAAGTAGGGTCAGCAGTGTAAGCTTTCAGGGCAAACTCAAACAGCAATAAATCACATGCATGGAAATGAAATAACTGCTTGGAGACACAGCTCTTTGCAAAGAGGGGGATTGTGAAGATCTGTCCGTTCTTACACTCTGCCTGGCTAGCAAAATGCCTGACACAGAAGAGGTGCCCAATAACGGCTGAAATGCAAAATAATGCAAATGGCAGCTAACATTTTCATCAACTAATCCTCTTTTGGGGAGCAGTTCTTCCGTTGGAGACTGCTCTGCTCTTCCTAAACATTGTCCTCTCCTCTCCTCAATACATCACCCACTCAGAATAATGTTTAAGGTTAAATCCTAGTAGAGTAGTAGCAAGGGCATCTTATAATATCTAAAATATCTGGCAGAAACAACTCCGTTCTCAGCCATCAACAGAGAGAGAGAGAGAAAGAGAGAGAAAACAAGTTCCCATTCACCAGCTGGAGTGGGCCAGGAAGAAGAGCTGCCATTCTCAGCCAATTATATTATCTACGGGGGACTCATGCTGAATCTTTTAAGTCTGAGTTGAAGGGAGTCCCTATTTCCCAGCCCACGGGTAAACTTTAAATAGCCATTAAAATGACATTTCAAAATAATAAAAGAACTCAAAGAACCAGAGAAACAAAATAAATGGTGTTGTAAAAGGAAATGGAAACATTACCATAATTAGAGCTTTTAAAAGAGACACTTTAAACAGTGGTTGAACGCTGACTTGTTTACAATCGCACTCAAGCACATTGCATCGGTATTTACGAGAAAGGAGAGAGGAAGAGAGCTTTTGTAAGGGTCACTGGAACTACTTCCTGAAACCTAGTTAAAAACAAAACAGAAAACAACAACAACAACATAAAACCAAAACACCATTCTGGCCTTCAAAGGGATATAAGGATTCATCTAATCTGGCTTTGCCATCAACATGCCATAGGCCCAAATACATAACTGGAGGAAAAGAGCTCCCATCAGAGTCTACACACGTAATAACTTAACTCCCTTGTCACTCACCATCACGAAAAAATGCACTTACGCTCTTGATGAGACCTCAATGGTGCGGTTTTCAATGTGGGCATTTATTCCCAGTTAGTGAAATGACACCCTGTCCATAAGTTCTTCCCGGACAGGAACTTCATTTAACATAGAACACTATACGGGCCCAAGCAGAGATGAAGTTCTTTTTAAGTCCTTCTGATAATAACTGGCAGGTTCACCTCACAGGCTAGAATTCAGCCTCATCGTCCAGTACTTGAGAGAAGGTGGAAGACAGACAGAAGAACCCGTGAGCCTAAAAAGGAGGGAGCCCCACTAAGGCCGAAGTGCAGAAAACATAGAGGAAGCACCCACTTGACAGAGGGAGCTTGGAACAGGGCCCACCGCCCTGGAGTGGCCGCCAGATGCACCAGATGTGCTAAGACTGTCCCTGGCAAGGGGAGTGACTGTGCTGGCTAGAGCGAGGGCTTTGCTTCTGCACAGTTCTCGCCACTAGGAGGGCAGAGAGCCCCACCTGAACGGGCAGGCTACAGACCTGTCCTGGACAAGAAGGAAAGGCTATCGGACTTCATTAGGACAAGCAGAAGCTCCTTGGCACCGAGCAAACGTACCATTCACCACGGAGTGATGCAAAGACAAACGTGTTTTGGTAGGAGGAAAACATCCGAGAATTAAAAATTTTAGAAACTGTGGCATACGGTCAGTAACTAACACTTTGAAACCTAAATTCACCCTGAAAAAAATTTAGTCTCTTCGAAGTGTTCTCTTTAGTACTGAAAAAACTAAGGAGGAACTTCCTCACTGGAGGAAGACTTGGAAAAACCCCAACTCTTAACTAGAAGCAGTAACCTCGGCCAGCTTTCTGGCTTTCCCTTGCTATTATAAAGTATCCTTCTGTTTGACGGAGGATTTCTCCACCTCTCACCAACCATCTTTTTTCTTTCTGTGTCCAGAAAAATCTGAAAACCCTGTGTTTATACTGAGCCCGTTGCTATGCAAATCATTAAAACACATTACAAAAATCTTTCCTTTGAGTCAGGAGGAGAACATAATGGTGAAAGAGGAATTGCTAGCAGGAGTCCCTTTGCTGAACAGAGAAGCTGGCAAAAAGGAACAGAAGAAGCAAAGCAACGTGGAAAAAATTATGGCGGTCCCATCCCTTGAGTTATTTTAACCAGAGTGGGAAAACTGACATTTTCACAGCCCCAAGGTAACGGAGTAGGGTTAACAAACCCTGGTCTTAATCTCTTTAATTCCTATGGTTTCATGACTCATCTTCCATCTGTCTACTAGTGTGTTCTTTGTATCAGCTTTTTCACACTTCTGTAAGAATATCAAGAGATTTTTTTTTCCTTCTATGGGTACTCCTTTGTGTATTCTCCTTTTGATATCTTTTGTCTTCTTGTTCAATTATCACCTAAAGGTAGGGCCCGAATTGTCCATTTCTTCTCCAACTCAATCACAGTATGTTGGTTGGCAGATTTCCTTCTCTTATGAAGAGATTTGTTCTTCAAAAATCATATCCAGGAGATGAGATGAAACACAGTATGTAAAAATGAATGTCAAAAAGAGCAGAGCTTCTCAGTTTTCTAATTTCAAAAAGCCGGGCCTGATAATTTTCATAAACCAATCACTTTCTGAGATAGTTTACAATCAACATCATTCTCAAATTTTTGTTGTGTTGTTCCTAGTATTCTATTAACCTGCAAGTTTTCAAGGGTGGGATTGTCTGGGGACAAGAGACGAGATACACAACTTTTAAATATATCCTCCTTCCACTGCTATGTGTCTCGATATATGTGGGTTCACATACACCCACCCCCCAAAACAACTAGAGTACTCATTTGAAACTCTTTATCCTTATTCAGAAAGAAGAAATGGCTGGGCCCTACTAATGCTATAGAACCTGTTTTATTCTCAAAGAGAAGTAGCCAAACCATTGCAAACATGTGTTGGGTGAAAAGAAGTTTGGCTGGCTCCAGACAAAGGCTTATTTTTTAAGCACAGATGGTTGAATGGCTGCCTCCTCCAAACGGGTTGCCCACAATCAAAGACAGATTCCTATTTCAATTCTATGCAAATATCTTACTCTGCGGGGCATCACAAAGACTGTTTTTTGTCAGAGGGGCAGATCCCAGGTGCTCAGAGATGCCAAAGCACAGCTCCACCTGAGATGCCTGGTAACTGGGATAACAGCGAATGGCTGAAGAGTTAGTCACTAACCAGCTCCTAATGAATGTTGTCGGGGCCTTCTGTGAAACATTCCTCTGGAATCCTGCCCTACCACCACTGCTTCTTCCTTGGCTGCCCTGCCTGGAAGACGGTTTCGGTATTCATTTCAGACCCCGATGCTTCTAAAACCTCCCAAGAAGGCTCAGATTCCCAAAAGCTCCTAATGACCATTAGTAGCATTCTTCACCTTGAGTTCAGCTCATTTATTGGTCTCTAACACCAAACCCAGGAACCGTGAGCATTTTAAAATGGCATTCTGGCCAAACCAGGTCTCCTTTGTACTCTTATCTAGTCCATACGCCCACAACCCAGGGTACATCTCATGAATCACACCTGGGTCACTTCCCAAGTATATGCCATTCTCTCTCTCTCTCTCTTCTTTCCCCATCAATTTTCCTTTCTGTACTTAACAACACTTTTCTTTCTTTTTTTTTTTTTTAAGATTTTATTTATTTATTTGAGACAGAGAGAATGAGAGAGAGAGAGCACAAGAGCGGGGAGCGGGAGAGGGAGAAGCAGACTCCCTGCCGAGCAGGGAGCCCAATGCGGGACTCGATCCAGGGACTCCAGGATCATGACCTGAGCCGAAGGCAGTCGCTTAACCAACTGAGCCACCCAGGCGCCCATTCTTTCTTATTTCCTCATCTCCCCAGCTAGTCTTTCACTTGCTCTGACATCCCTTGGCACATTCCAGTTTTTGGGCTCCTTGGAGCAACAAAAATTTCTGCAACGCTGGGAAAAAAAAAAACAAACAAAAACCCACAACTCCTCACGCTAACCTAGCTCCTAACTTAAACGTCGTTTGCCATAAAGAGAGGGTTGTGTCTTACATCTATACAGTTTAGTTCTGTGTTTAAGTCTAAAAACGTCCTTCAAGTTTTCTTTTTTTTTTTCTTTTTTTTTTTTTTAAAGATTTTTATTTTTATTTATTTGAGACAGAGAGAATGAGAGACAGAGAGCATGAGAGGGAGGAGAGTCAGAGGGAGAAGCAGACTCCCTGCCGAGCAGGGAGCCCGATGCGGGACTTGATCCCGGGACTCCAGGATCACGACCTGAGCCGAAGGCAGTCGCTCAACCAACTGAGCCACCCAGGCGCCCCAAGTTTTATTTTCTTTGTTAGTTTTTCTGATCAAAGGACAGTAACAGAGTTCGCTTCAAAATCCTGGGTTGGAAAAGACTTCATTCACTCCTTACCAAAACATATGAAATGAACCAAACTAACTGAGCAAAAAAGAAAATTCTAAAGAAAAACAAAATAAGTCCTTCCTGATCTCCAGTCTCAACCCCTATCATCATAATTCTTACATCAATTTTTGAGATTTAAACACTTTCTGTGTCAGCTTGTGAATGCAAATATTGACAGTCAAATAATCTGGCATGAAAGTCTACTTGCCTGGAAAATCTAAAATTGTAAAGAGCTTTAGAGGTTAACTAATTTGTTAATTACTGAGTCTGGATGAATATCAGAACCACCTGAAGAATATTGTTTATTTTAAACAATATAGTCTCCTAATCCCCAGCCCTAGACATTCCAATTCAGACTTCTGTTACAGCCCTAGAATCACATTTATAGTAAATGCTCCCAGTAACTGTGATCTAGCAGGCCCTAGTCAGTCTGAGAACTACTCATCTAGTCCAACACCCAACCCAATATGGTGGTCTCCCATCTATCCACTCAATGCCACAGCACTATAAACCAGGGCACTCACCCCTTCAGAAGTCTGCTTGTTCCACATTTTTACAGTTTTAATCATTAGAAACAGTGTTCCTGAGTTGAGTCATATAACCAAAGTCTTTCAATTCCTTGCACTTCACTTATTATGGGCCCAAATTTTGTGCTCCAGAGTTAACACAAAATCCCCTCCCCACAAGTCTTCAAATTTCCAGGAAAAGCTACTGCACTCTTGCAAGTCTTCATTTTTCTAAGCTTTATCAACCTGTTTTAGCTTCATAAAGCACAACTGCTGAGTCCCTCACCAGTTACTTTAACTGCTCTTCCTCAACAATAGACCTTACAGAGTAAGTATGTCCAGAGTAGCAACACTTTGTTTTTCCTTACAGACTGAACTTTGCCTGATAGGCATTAATTTACGGTCCGGGTTTCATCCTTGTTACCCACTGCCTTGCATTTCACAGCCTGAGAGCTGCGAATCAGCAAGGACTTAACCTAATGCTGTGTTCCTGACCCTGTGGTAGAGTACTCAATGAGGATTCAGAAGCCAGGGAAAACTGTCCCATTCTGAAGAGTTAATAACTTCTTGCACGGAAAGGAACCTGCGTTAAGTGAACAAACTTGAAAATGGTGCACGACATCCAGCCAAGGGCTTCAACTGAATGACACCTGGAAGACCGAACACGGGTTTTCTGGATCAGGCTGTGAGCTATTTCATGGCCTCTGCTGACAGAAATTCCACCTACTTAACAATAGTTTTTGATTAAAAAAAAAAAAAAAAAAAGATGGAAACTATCACCGTAAAATGTATACAAAAATTTGAAGTGCATCCTTGTTTTAAAAGTTTAAAATCTAAGAAACTACACATGCAATAGTCAAGGACAACACTGCTCCTTCCTTCTCGATATGTCACTAGCATCGCTTGCCAGGTACTCTGAATGCCATCATCTACGTACAAGGTGAAAAACTGAGGGTTAATTTAATTCCCTTTATCACCAGAAAGAACCATTTGATGAGGAGATATGCCCCCTCTGCATAATTTAATGGAAAACTCTTACCAATAAGGAAACTATACTAACACCAACCAACACCAAGTGTTTCATTCATGGAACTGCAGACTTAGCAGAGCTTGAGTAACATATGCAAATCCATCACTTTACAGATGAGCGAAAAGTACCATTTCAAAGATGGCAGGTGGTTTCTTCCAGGCAAAACAGCCAATGAGCAGGAGGGGAGGACCAATCCCAGGTCTCCTCTCTACCGATGGCTTCCTGTCCCTTCTTACGTGACCGTGGACAAGTAAAACTCTCGCCCTCTAGACATTCTCCTCAACTCTGCTCCCATCTTTAGTTACCTTCTCAATCCTCAAATCTAAAGTCTGATGCTACATTTTGCTTGGGAGCATTTTAAGGGAAAGAGTAGACCAGACAAATATGAGGTGGTTAATTCTTTATTAAATTCTGGCACATCTATTTTACCCACAGTCTCCAACTGATACTTCTATGCTGCTGGACACCATATTCAACTGCCTCAGGATCACTGCTACCTTACCAGCATCATAGGGAACAACCGGGGTTATGAGCACCATGGATTCGAACCACATTTCTAAAGCTGCAAAGCAACTGGTAACAATCCCCAACTGCTCCACCCTCTCCCCGACTACACACACCTACACGTACACACCCCTCAATCAACCTGCTCATCGACTTCATCTGAAGCCCCGCAATTAACACACCCTTATACGGAACACAGGGAAAAAAAGGCACCTACCTGGTGGCCTCTTGCTGAAGCCATGACACATTTGGCACATAGAACATGACTCCGAAGAAAAGCAGAGGCTCATTAGCAAATTTGTCCAGATGTTTCTTCAGAGGTTTCTCCAGCTCCACCCATCGTGCTTGCTGGCTCTTGCTGAGAAACCAAAGGCCAAAGTAGTGCGTCTAGATAAAAGGGTAAAATAGCATCAGTTTATGCTTATAAGGGGTACCCCACGACTGCACAGGAAAACAACACGCCAGCACCTTATGTCACGTTTGGTTCTCCAGCTCATACACGAGGATCCAGCTTTTACTTTCTAACTTTGGGACAAGCTCAAAGAAAACACATGCACACAATCTACACTGAGTATCTGATGCAGGATTCATACCCATGGTTACTGTTTGACCACATGGGTACTGATGCACCTATGTTTGGTAAAGGTGGGTGAGTGCAGGGTGAGGGCCGTGTTGGCTTTTTTCCTACGCTCCCAAGGCTGACTTTCCTGTGCCTTCTGAATGACCTCAGGATCTCACGTGGAACATGCTGGCAAAGGCAAACACAGTTCTTGCACCTGCTGCAAAGTAACTTATTAGTCAACTCCTAAGACAAAACCTTCTGCCAGCTGAAGGCTTCCACACTGTAGACTATTTCCACACGCAGTAGCAGGGCTTAAAAGAAAACTGATTCACTCATTTTGAGTTTTAATGAAGCACTTTGGAAAACATCAGCCTCCACCACGTCATTATACATGAACTACAGCAAATCTCTCCCTCACATCAAGCTCTGAGAATGGAAGGATGTCTTCACAGCTGCCACAGAAGCCCCTGGTGACTGTTCTTGGCAGACCATGGTGGGATTTGATAGATAAAAGTGAGATTTTCACCCTTAGACTTGGAGCCTCAACCAGTTTAGTTTTGAACAACGTGCTAAATGATTAAAACAGGTACTTTTATGCATCCAATCCTGTCTTTACATTAATTCGTGCTAGGATTTCAGGATTAGCACAACAATCACCAAAAAATAGATCACTGCTTTTGAAATATTCTTTTATATTTCAATTAGAGCTTAGAACGGTTTACAGCACACCTGGAAATCTGCCTTCAAAAGAATGTTTTCATTGCGATGTCTAATTTCCAAAGGCATTCTTGTGCCGGTGTTCCCACTGCAGCTGGCTGTCTCCTCAATGAGACCACAGATCAATCCCTGCCACAGCCCTACCAAAATCTGTAATAAAAGTTTTGACTCTGACTTCACTAGAAAACCAGACATGTCCTTGCTTATAAAGCTACCGACCCACATACTCTACAGGATATTTTCAAATGCATGTGTCTTCAGATGAGAACAAGGATTTCACCAACTGCTCCATGATGTTCTAAAGGGCAAGTTCACAGCAGGAATCTATGCATTTCTCGAGCAACAGAATGCCAACAAACAGAGCCAAGGTTCTATTTCCATCAGCTTGGACCAATTGCTTGAGCAAATTCTGACCCTATCATTCACTTTCCAGCTTCAGGGAGTCTGTTAGCTATTCCAGTGTGATGGGTGGTGTAGAGGAAATGAAATGTGGCTGAACAGAAGGAAAACAGGCTATGAAGTCCGTTCATCTCCCAGTGTTTGCACTCACTGTCTTAATAACTCCATACAAGTTGCTGAGCCTCCAGAGTGTCAAAGCTTTCTCATCTGTAAGATGGGGAGGACGCTTACAGCCATCGCCCACAGGCTGTGAGAAGCATAAATGAGATCTTGTCTTAAACCATGCGCACGGCACAGGTTAATAACTCCACTCCTTCAATAATGGAGCTTTCTGTTGCTGCTACTGTCCTCATCATCACCATCACCATCGTCACCATCGACACTGGTGAATGAAAGCAGGTTTTCTGCTGGCACTCCCGGCATGTCCATGAACCACAGAATTAGAAGACAGAGGTTGTCTGGAAATAAATGAGGAAAAAGCAGGCAAAAGGAGAAGAAGAAGGCCTATAAATAACATAAAAACCTAAAAGGTGTAAGAAAAAAAAAAAATCACAAAATAGTGCCTCCCCTAAGATTTTCTTTAGAGGCTTACAGGTGTTTATGGGACCCGGGAACATACCCCTGATGCTGTCCTAGGGGATCTATGATGTAGACTTAAGCTAATGTGAAAATGAGGTAATCGGGGTACTTAATTTAATAAACTGTCTGAAAAGAGTCCAAGGCAGTTCTGCATTCTACTGAATTCCTGAATGGTGCACAGTGCTGTTTAAGGGTATGCCACTGCCTTTGGGGTGGCTAGGAGTGAGTGTGCATAGAATAAATGAGGTAATATATATAAATAGTAACATGCTATGTAACAGTTATTTTCATTGGAAAAGAGCCCTTTTATAAGCCTGAGCGGAGAAAGGGAGGACAAGCTTTGCAGTTGCTTCACAGGCCAAACCATGATTTATTAACTTTCACTAAAACAGTCCTGACATTTGGGGGTATAATTTTATGATCATACTTCATTCAAATGACAACATCCACTCAAATGAGTAAAATTGAAAATAGAACGGGTCCACATTAACTGCATAAACATTCTACAATCAATTTTGCCAAAAAAAAAAAAAAAAGTTTTTAAAATTTTTACTGCTCCTGTGCTTTGAAGGCTAGCATTTTATTTTATTTTTTTAAAAAGATTTCTTTATTTATTTGAGAGAGAGAGAGAGAACACAAGCAGGGGGAGCAGCAGAGGGAGAGGGAGAAGCAGGCTCTCCGCTGAGCTGGGAGCCCAATGCAGGGCTCGATCCCAGGACCCTGGGATCATGACCTGAGCCAAAGGCAGACGCTTAACCAACTGAGCCACTCAGGCACCCCTGAAGGCTAGCATTTTAAATTTCCTTTTCTCATTCTCACCCACCCAATCATTAAATCTGATCTTTCCCCAAAAAGCACCCTGATAAAGAATATTCCATGGCGCACACATGAACATTCATGCACACGGATACACACATGCATATAATGAAAAGGAGGATGAGGTACAAGAGAAGTCACAGTACCAGTCCTGAGCCATAATTAACAGTACAGAACTGTGAATAACGACATAAACCACTTCTACGGCAAAAACCTAATTCATGGCATAAGATATTTTTGTTGCTGCAATATGGTATTTTCCAGAGGACACAGAATATTTGAGTGACCTACTATGCATTTATCCAATGAAATACATTACTACTCAAGAAACGGGGTGTCCAGCACAAGGGAGAATTGTGAGAGTTCCTCCCTAAATGGCCAGAATAACCTAATTTTAGAGATGCTGAATCCCATTATCTCATGGAAAAGAAAATCCATTTACGAGATCCCCATTCCCACACCGTTTTGTGAAGCTATGCCCAAAGTAACTTTCTCCAACCACCCCCCTACTATCCCTGCCATTCTTCCTCTAGCTAAATCCCTACCCTGGAGTATTCAACAGAGGAGAAAGACCCTGTCTCAAAGTTCTCGGCCTGCTCTATTCAAGTTTCTGATGCAGTGCAGGTTTATTCCGCTGTGTCTATACAGTGGCTCCCAGGAAAAGGCATGAGAAACTAACCTCTCACTGAAACGAGCATGTGCATCCATCAACTTCCTGTGTATTAGGCAAGGGACCATTAATCCCATCAGGCCCAGCTGGGACCACACCAGGCTGGTTCGTAACTGACTTGCCAACTTAAACTCCCACTGAATCCTGAAAGCTGAGCTTCCCTGCTAACCACTGCCACATGGTTCAGGAGAGTGTGGTAGGCTGATTCCAAATAGAAACCACGCCCTTCCTGACCAAAAGGATCCATCATATCGCCCAAGTAAATACCCCAGGCACTTTTATTTCTCTCTGAAGCTGCAAACCTAAGCCAGGTCTAGCTAATCCTCATGATACCTCGGGGTGAGCTATAAATCCCATTTAATTTCTCTGGCTTTCTTTGGAAAACAGGTCTGGTGCTTTGAGTCCTGCAATGAGCTCACTGCAATGAAGAAAAAAGAAGAATCAATTCCCAGGGAAAGGAACCACATCTCTGAATCAATGACTAAAAATGCACTACTAAGAAACAGTATAGAGAGAGGCACACTAAGGTGACATTTTCAGATGAGTGGTTCCGTGGTCTATTTGGTTTGGAGTTTTTCATTTTAACGGAGGAAGCAGAAATGCTTGCATCCACTCAAAAATATGCTAGTTTCTTCAGTGGTAGATCCGTGTGTGAATATTTTAGTGCTAACGTAAGATCCCTCTTCAGTACAAAGAAAAAGATTCTAGTGAAGGCCTTTAAAAATAGTTCTGAGTTGTTGTCGTTTGTCTGTTCATTTACCTGTAGAGATGGTGGTATCCCCCACATGAGCTATTATGAACAGGGAAAGATTCTTTGAGGACTTGGGTTTTTCCAGTTTTGCGACCAATGGCGCAGCTCTGATCTATCTGCAAGGGTTACAGATGCAGCCTTGGCAATTACCAGGGATTAAATCCACGATCTTATCTTAAGCATTTTGAAGAGTTAATCATCCAGAAGCAAGAGTTTAAAATATCTTGCATTACGTTGTAATAGGTTGCCTGTCAGAGCCAGCATTTTGGTTGTAAATTAAGAAACAGAGAGTTGGTATGCCTCCACATAAAACAGACAGGAATTACACTTAAGCATTAAAACTTTCACTGAGGCATGGAAAATGCTTCAAAAGAGGACTAGAAGCAGACTCCGAAACAGCACTTGATGCCATTTCATTCCAACGGCTTTGGAAAATAAACCACTCGACATGAGTTGGACGACCCTGGCGAACAACTTGTGTGCAATCCACCTCTACTCTGGGCAGGTCTGGGGTTTCTGTAACTGACCCGACTGCCCCATCCTCATTTGCCTAGCCCATCTTTCATAAAAGTATCAGAAAAGTGACTGTAGAGTGTAACACAGGCCCAAGAAGCAAACCTCATAGCCAAGGGGGGTGGGGGGGAGAAAAATCACTCTTCTGAGGCTGTACGGCTCACTCAAATATCCAGAAAGATGAAGACTTACAAGTTAAGACGGGAAATTATTTCACCTACAATCTCTCTATCTAGAAAACAGACACTGGTGCCAGTCTGCCTCATAGAACTGACAGTACGAGAACAAGATCTCACGTTATAATCTTTACAAAGGCAAAAAGCAATACAAAATTCAGAGGCCAGAGATCTCCCAGCAGTCTACTCTTCAGCTAACTCTTGATCAGTGTGATTTTAGCCCTGGGCAAATACAAACATATATGGATATGGTGAGAGCTCAGGCTCTCAAATACAGCAAACTCCACTATTACCAGACAGGCCAGGAAATGAGGTCTTCCGTTTAACCGAATACTCTCATCATCACACGTTACGTAACCAATGCCCAGAAAATTAGCACAAAATCAAACCACAGAAATATCCCTAATGTAAGTTAGCTTAAGCTAGTTAAGATTCGGTATCTTTACAAATTCTAGCCATTATGAAAACAGCAAAATGTGGGACATTTCTACTGTAGCCCATAGCTTGGGATAAATCACCTTTTAGTAAAAACGAATATATAAATTCACAAAAGAAAAAGGGGATAAATCTGAGGATCATCACCCACCCTATGAAATGATCAGGGATTTTTTTTTTTTTAAGGCTCCTTTAAAAACGAGGGCTCTTAGTCTAGCCGTAGGAGAGATCCAAGAGTTATCGAATTCACCATTCCCAAGAGTAGATTTCCTGGTAAAGCAATGGGTCTCTGTCTTAAAGTTTAGCTGTGAAGGTACCTTTGTGAAATTATTTATCCCTCCTCCATTTATTATTCTCTAGTTAAAAGTAGAGTCAGGGGGCGCCTGGGTGGCTCAGTTGTTAAGCGTTTGCCTTCGGCTCAGGTCATGATCCCAGGGTCCTGGGATCGAGCCCCACATCGGGCTCCCTGCTCGGTGGGAAGCCTGCTTCTCCCTCTCCCACTCCCCTGCTTGTGTTCCCTCTCTCACTGTGTCTCTCTCTGTCAAATAAATAAATAAAATATTAAAAAAAAAAAAGTAGAGTCAGGAGTAACCCTAAAGGAAATAATTCTAGCATATTTCTAGATTTTATTGGATTCTTTATATTCCAAAAAAGTTCTTAATATTCCTTATTCCTATTAACATGGCCTCCTTGCCTTTCTTAGAAGAGTGCTGTTTAGTAGAAATACAAATATAAGCCCCATATTTGATTTTACATTTTCTAACAGCTACATTAAAAAAGTACAGCAAAATTAATTTTAATAAATTTTGTTTTTAAAAATATATTCAAAATAGTATGCTTTCAACATGTAACTAATATAAAAATGATTTAAGAGAATATTTTAACTTTTTTCATACTAGATCTTTGGAATCTGATGTGTATTTTACAGTAATGGCTCAGCTCAGCTCAAACTAGTCACACTTCAAGTGTTCAGTGGCCACATGTGGCCAGTGGCTACCATATTGGACAATACAACCTTAATAACTGTTCAAGAAATTGAAAGATTATGGCTCAATGTCTGATCACGGTTTCTAATAATTCAAGCCATCTACAAATGAAACAAGCAGACTTAGAAAAGGATAAGAACCCACTCTTTGGAGGTGTTGTGGCAGAGTCTAGAGAGCCCATGTGGTGTCTCACAGAGGAGACCACCATACTGAGTGCTTCCCATGTGCCAAGCTCTGTAATACTGTGGCAATGTTGCAAAAACTAATTCTTTTAATCCTCCCAACAACTCATGGAGGTTACTACTATTACCATCTCCATTTACAGATGAGGAGACAGAGGCACAGAGCAGTTAAGTAACTATCCAAGGTGACACAGGTAGTAAGTGGGAGAGTCAAGACTCAAACTCAGGCGGCTTGGTCCACACTCACATTCATAGCCATAAACCCCGCTGCTTCTCCATGCATTTATTTTTTCAAATATGAGAATTAGTCATAAGACACACTGTTTTCACTATTTCTCTCTTAATCTAGGCCAGTGATTTTCAAACTGTACTGGAAGGTAGGAAGGGCACAAGGACACGGGGTTGCAGATATCCACCCGCTCTGTAAACACAACAGCTCCATTTTATACATGGAAGTTCCACCTAAGATCTCATTTGAAGCAAAGAAAAGGGTGACCTCCATTAATCCAAACATGTTT
Organism: Mirounga angustirostris; assembly: GCF_029215605.1. Taxonomy (NCBI): domain Eukaryota; kingdom Metazoa; phylum Chordata; class Mammalia; order Carnivora; family Phocidae; genus Mirounga; species Mirounga angustirostris. The sequence goes on from NW_026991714.1 coordinate 39,426,913, forward strand.
TAACCATATTACCAGAATTCTAATTTTCTGAGCCTCTACATCTTAAGTCTTTTCCTTAATAAGCGTTCCTAGGGGCGCCTGGGTGGCTCAGTAGGTTAAGCAGGTTAAGCATCTGCCTTCCGCTCAGGTCATGATCCCAGGGTCCTGGGATCAAGCCCCGCATTGGGCTCCCTGATCCGCGGGAAGACTGCTTCTCCCTCTGCCTCTCCCACGGCTTGTGCTCTCTCTCTTTCAAATAAATAAATAAAATCTTAAAAAAAAAAAAAAGTTCCTAGCCAGAAATTCATACCTAATTTTTTTTTCTGAACTTAAACCAATTAAAAAATTTGTTTTTTTTCCCTAAGGAGTCCATTTTATTTCTTCTTGCCAGGACTATTGTTAAGTCCACCCAGCTAGCATCTCTGTCCCTCCTGTCACCCAATTCTCATTCTCTATTTGGTACTTTTCCTAAAATGCAAGGTGTTCATGTCACACTCCGCCTTGAAATCCTCAGATGGCTTCCCCATCTCACCGCAGTGCTTTATTCTCCAAACAGTTCAAAGAGGATTTAACACGAGGCTAAAATAATTGTGAAACACTGACTTCAACACCTTTAAAAAAAAAAAAAAAATAGCACTTATGAGGGTGTTTCCCAAAGCATTTTACCACAGCTCCTTTTCTGCGGCAACACATGCACCCCTGGGAATCCGAACAGTGGAGTCAGCACGCCTGGGTTTGAGCCAGCCCCAGCACGGCCAGCAGGTCACCCTGTGCTGCGATGTCCCCATCGGTAACATGGAGACAGCCAGAGAAGCCACCTCACAGAGTTAAGAGAATGTGATGAATTGATATGGAGAAGGTGCTCGGCACAAGACGGGGTGCATTAAAAGGTGGCAGTTATTTTAACGATTTTTGTGACACATTTTAGAAACAGAACCCAGTTGAAACTCCCTAGCCAGACACGTCAAACCCTTCAAAAGCGGACTCCCACCTGCCTTTCTACACTCCTACCCTCCCTGCCGTGACCCCTCCACACCCACACCCACACACACCATTGCAAAATGAACTCTGCCCTTCCCTGAAAATTCCACATGCTTTCCTGTTTCTATACCTCAGCACGGGTTGTCCCCTTTGCTTTGTTTCTTGTTTGTCCTAGTCTCTAAACTCCAGGGTTTCAGGGAGCAGGGACCCTCTCATATTCAGCTTCCCTCAGGCCTTGACGCATTTGCTGACACTATGAGCCTGGCCTGGGTCCTCTCAATGCCATTTGAAATGGCAGCATATCAGTACATCCAAAACCAGACATGGTTCTCAAAAAGTCTGCCGTATGGATCCATGTCATTATACATTTGTCAAAACCCATAGAATGCACAACACCAAGAGTGAACCCTAATGTAAACTATGGATCCGGGTGATAATGACGTGTTAACTTGGGTTCATCTGATTCTACTCTGGTGTGGGGGAGGGTGTGGGAGTGGGGGGAGCAGGAGGTATACAGGACTCTGTTTTCCACTCAATTTTGCTATAAAGCTAAAGTGCTTTAAGAAATCAAATCAAGGGGCGCCTGAGTGGCTCAGCTGGTTAAGCGGCTGCCTTCGGCTCAGGTCATGATCCCAGGGTCCTGGGATCGAGCCCCACATCGGACTCCCTGCTCGGCGGAGAGCCTGCTTCTCCCTCTCCCTCTGTCTGCCGCTCTGCCTACTTGTGCTCTATCTCTGTTAAATAAATAAATAAAAATCTTAAAAAAAAAAAAAAATCAAATCAATTTTTAAAATGATAAAACAAAGTGGCAAAACACAAATGATAATTAATGTAGATCAAAAGTGAAATCAATTAATTTTCCTTTCCTAATATAATGCTATTATAAAATCTAGGAAACATCTAGACTCCAGAATACTTCTAAGGGCAAAACCAAATAGCCACCATAATCTGGTTTCCAAGCCTTAATAAAGACTAAACATTTTGCTATATTTTAGACAGATTTTCACTTTCTCCTCTCAAGCTCCATTAGCTCTATTTGGAAAATGACCCGAATACAAAGAAAGTCAAGTGAGTAGAGCAGACCCTAGGTTCATCCCCTCCTCCTCCTGCTTCTGGAACAATGCATTCCTCCTCGAGGTGTGTATGTGGAAATGAAGAATAAAGTAGTAGATTGCCTGATCTCACCAGAGTAGCTATAGCATTACCTTCAATGTCGTCTGTCACAGAACAAAAGCATACAATTAAAAAAAGAAAGTGATTTGCTCTAATGTGGATGCGCCCATTTAGAGCATGTCAAACTAAAGCCAGCGTTAAATGTCAACCCCACCTTAGCATGAGAAGATCAATCACACTGCAACACACACTTGACAGAAGAATCTGGACATCACGGCTTTATCCTTTGTGACAACAGTCATGGGCTAATCCGGGTTTGACCTCTGCCCTCTTGCTGAGAGAAACAATAGTCTGTTGAGAATAATTATTACCATACACATCTCCAGACCCTCCTCCTCCCGTTGCACCTTAGACTCTAGCTCTACCTGGTGATGCACACAGATGCCTTCTTAGCCCCCAAGAATGGCACCTACCCTTCTGAACCCTTCCATCTTCAAAAATCCAATTCCCCATGCCCTGGATGGCCTTGCTTTCTTTTCCACCTGAAGTCCTAGGCATCCTTCAAGTCCCCACTCAGAGAGTGAAGGCTCTGTTCATCTTTCACCAAGCATCTTCTCCCCCTCCCAGGGCCACCGCAGTCAGTGGGACAGACTGTGTACTGCACAACTCTAAGGGTAGCTTTTGCCTTTCAGGCCTACCCCTGTGCTGCCTTGTAGCATGGATCGCATTCGATCTTCACTTCACTTAAATGCTGGATTCCCCTACTCGCCTGTGCATAGCTTGAAGACAAAATTATACCCTATTTATCTTCATTCATCAAGTCCTAACACAGTAACTGGCACACTGCGGTTGCTCAAGATTTTCTTCACTCAAAAATTCTTAAGACATTAAAATTGGGACAATCATAAATTATTAGATGCAGCACTACGCATTTCCCATACCAAATCTCTTTTGATATTTACAACAGCCCCCATAAGATACGTAAGGTATCATTATTCCGCTTTTATAGGTGAAAAAACTGATGCCCAGAGAAGGGCAGTAACTTTTCCAAGCACACCTAACTCATAAGCGACAGAACTATCACTTGAACCCAAGTCCAAGACGTGAAAGACTGAGCTTATAACTGCTTCAGCACATGATATAGTGCCTCCCGATACAGGCAAAGAATCGTTATCCTAATGTGAGTTACTGAGAATACTCAAAAGTGGCACGATCTATAACTAAACTCTTCGAAAGAAATTTAGACCAGTCTTCTAACGGATCTATCTCCAGTCTTAAGGTTTCTCCTTTATGCCCATGCATATATGTAAATATGTATACCCAAATGTGCCACTGATAAGCAAAAAGAAACCACCTATCAACCAACAAGGTCAGAACACCTCCCATGTTTTTCCGCTGGGTCAGCCACCAAAGCTGCACGTAGCTGTGGGACAGGAGAGTCTCCGTCAGGAAAATACACTTCAAATGAAGCCCCGATCACAGAAACCAAAGCATAAACCCGCAGACTGGCAGGAGACAGACGTGCTCAGGTGAAAACAGTCCCCCCAGAGGACGGCAGTCAGTCTGCGGAGGACGCCAAGGGGAGAGGAAGACCTTCCTGGACCCCCCTTCCAGTGTGCATGCGGCGAGAAGGTGGATCATGAGGCCAGTATGCAGGACGACATCAAACACCATCACTTCCAGCAGGCACCACCGCTCACCCTACCACCCTGCCGAGGCAGGCGATGTGGGCACAGGGCCTAGGACAACCACAGAGCTTTTCCCGGTCCTCAGATCCCAGGGGCTTGTAGTCCCTTCCACGCTGGTATCCACTGTTATCTATTACATCATCTTACCCACTGGCCCGCCTGCCCCAAAGTGGCTCTCAGGACACACCTGCGGGGGGGAGGGGGAGTGGGGTCTCAGGAAACCCTCTTCTCTCGAATGTCTACAAGGCTGGAAAAAGCAGGGCTGCCCTAGGAGTCTCCTTCTGAAGAGTGATAACCTGACCGCCTTCACGGTCAACCCTGGCTTTGCTTCAAGCCCGAAGTAGTCTCACAGACGGCGCCAAGAAAAGGAGGGTCAGTTAGAATCTTGAAAGGAACAAAACGCCCATTTTACAAGCGCCCACAAAAAGCCTCACTGGTCATGCTCCTTTTAGATACTTTTCCCCTCTTTGAAGAGGAAAATATAGAAACAAACAAACAAAAACGAAAAGCAGCTGCATCCACCCCCTCCGTGCGTGTTTTCTCCTAGACCTGCAGCTGGAACGCCAAAGCGCCAGCTCCCACTCAATGGTTTGAAAGAGGGACAATGACTTTAGACGCTACCCCCAACCCGCAACCTCCTCACCGGCGGAACCAAAGGGAAGCCGCCACCCTGTGCACGCTCTGGGCCGGGTCCTTGCTTGCCACGCATCGGGGCAGGCCTCCTGATCCACTGAGGCTGCGAGATCAAGCCCAGGCCAAGGGCAGCAGGACCCTTCTACGCCGGCCGCTGGGGCTGGAAAGCCGGGCAGGTGCCAAGCGGCAGGTGGCCGGTCCCTTGGGCGCGTTCGGGCCTCAGCCGCCCGCCCTCCCGCGCACTCCCGCTCTTACCTCGCGCAACTCCAGCCTCTGGGCCACGGCCTCCAGGCACTCCTGCCCGGTGCTCTCCACCGACAGCGTGCACTCGATCACATTGCTGTCCAGCAGGCGGATCCGCGTGACAAAGCAGTTCTTGCTCAGGACGTTGTAGCGCCGCGTGCGGCGGAGCTTCAGGCCGAAAGGCATGGCGATGTGGCCCCCCCGACGCCGCCTTCCCTTCCTGGCGCCCACGCCCCTGAGACGGCCTTAGCAGCTTCGTGACTGGGTGACGACACTACGGCACGTGCTCCTCCAGATGCCGAGAGAGGTGTCCATGTCCGGCGCGGCCCTCCAGAGGATCGCTGCAAACGGACAAGCAGCAAGGTCATCAGCGGTGAGGGAAGCTCGAGATCGTCCGCACGAGTGAGCACACAGCCGCGGGACGGGATGAACACCCCGCTTTGGGAACCGGCAAGCTCTGAGGCTCCCAAGCGTCCTGGCGGAGCCCATGCTCTTTATCTTATCTTACCTTATTGGGGGGGATCTGATAAAATCCACTGGACAGCTGAGGACAGTGAGGGTCGGAGAGATGAAAAGAATGCATCCATTCACAGAGTGAATGGCAAAGCCAGAATCTGAACCGATGTCTGTTCAATGTTAACGTCGCATGCTTTTCTCACTGTACCATCCTGTCCGCTCAAGAAAGCAGCAGGAGTGGAATCTGAGCACTGTTTAACTTCTATCTTTTATCTCATTCCGATCTCATTAACAACCTGATTGGGTAGATTTTATGATCCCCTTTTTAGGGAAGAAAGAAGTGAGGCTCCAGGAATTCAGCGCTCGCTGATCCTGAACTTAGGATCTTATCTTGTTCCTCCCTCCCTCCTTGCAACACTGCCTCCTTTTCATTAACAGGTGTCTTTTTTTTTTTTAATATTTATTCTGTTATTTGCTTTTATCTTCTTATTTACTTTATACATTTAGAATGGAGGATAGAAAAATGGAAGGAATGCACATTTTGTAGAGTCAGCAACATTCTGCATTTTAAAACGTTTCAAATACATGAATCCTTTTGTGCATTTAATATCACAACTCTGTGTTTTTCTTCACCAAATAGTTAAGACAGTTCAACGTGGGGAACCACCCGACCATCATTTTATTCTTTTACAAAACAACGCCTGATGCAAAAGTCTTGTCATCAAATTGCAGATACTTTAACTTACTAATAATGAGATGTACGGACACCCTGATGTCCCACCAAAGTTGATTGATAACATGATTGCCATGGAGAACACAAGAATAAAACAACAATAAAAGCGGCTTTACTGTTTCACCCTGAGCCAGCAACGCTCCCACTGGGAGCTCATTAATCATATCTACCAAAGAAGCCAGAAAGGTCCAGACAGCCTTTCTGTTCCACTTTCCCTTCTCCATTCAGCTCAAAAGACCATCTCTTGCTCCTATGATCGTTCTGTTACCTTGATTCCCTAACTCAAGCAGATTCAGCCTGTCTTCACACCCTTCATCCACAGAATTACCTTTGAGCCCCTGGACACTTAGATGGGCAAGTATGAATAATTACTTACAGAAATTCCTGAATTAATAAATAAAGTGACTTTAATATTTAGGAACTACCCCAGACCTCACCGAGGTTGTCAGGGCACAACCCTACAACACAGCAAAACATACTCCCCAGACTCCCTCGGCCAGTCTTTGATGCCTGCCCTCTGGCACATTCCTTAGCATGACAGGTATATGTTTTATGATGGCTTAAAATACACATGCTAGAGACTGTGGCTTGGTAAAATCTATTAACGTTTCTAAATCACTCTGTGTTGGCAGAGTGTCGTGTTTACCTCTAAGGAAGGCCAACCTGATGATCTGATATCTGCAGAAGAGACGATGTAGGGACCCACCCCAAAAAGCAAAAAAGAGAGAGCCCGAATTCAAACACAGAGCCCTGATGAGTTGACTACTCACACATTCATTCCCTCACTTGTTGACGCACAGGGCAAGAAGACACCAAGATTTCACTCGTATATTAAATATTGGCTCTGTGGGCAGAAGCCACATTTCTAATCCTGGGCTAGGTACTTTATATTTGGGTGTGTCTCACCTTAAACACCTATGAAAGAATGTGGCTGGCTGGGTATACGTTTATCCCAGCCACTATTAAAAACAATCGCTTCTGTGTATTCTATAGGACGCCATCCATAATGCACAGTTAGTGAAATAAAAAGTAAATGTACACAAAATAGAGATAATTGCAATTTTTATAATAAATGAAAACACGCAAAGTAATGGGAAAGAATGTAAGTTCACTAAAAGGATGAACAGGGCTAGGTAGAGCTGATATTATATCGAACTCTCTCTATTGTACACATTTCTTTTTTTTTTTTTTTTAAAGATTTTATTTATTTATTTGACAGAGAGAGACACAGCGAGAGAGGGAACGGGAGAGGGAGAAGCAGGCTCCCCGCTGAGCAGGGAGCCCGATGCCGGGCTCCATCCCAGGACCCTGGGATCATGACCTGAGCAGAAGGCAGACACTTAATGACTGAGGCGCCCAGTCGCCCCGCCTTATATTATTTTTGCAAATAAAGATTAGCATATTCTAAATATGTTAGCTACTAAAAATGGTATGTCAGAAGCAACGTCTGACAATCTGGCAATAGATCTCCTAGAAAATACCAAACTATTTTAAAGAGTTTTAAAACAATTTAAATCTTCAATCTGTAAGAAACTTGCCAGGTAAGGTATCAAGAAAAAAGTTATAAGAAAACTGGTCTGAAAAGTCAATGTCATGAAACAAAAAAATTGAACGGGGAGTGGGGGAGGAAGGTGGCTCTCGAGTAAAAGAGATTTAGGACTTCTAAAAGCAAAATGCAATGTGTGAACTTTAATCAAATCCAGGGTTAAAAAAATAGCTATGAAAGACATGAGACAGGGAAATTTGAAATAGGGAATGGAAATTAGATATTAATGTATTACTGATAATTTTCTTCCATTTTTGATAGCAGAATTGTGCTCGTCTAACAGAATGCTTCAGGAATGCCAATGGATACATCTAGGAGTAAAATGTCGTAATATCTGTAATTTACTCACAAATGGCTAAAAAAAACCCAATACGTACATATACGAATTCAGAGTTGAACAAATATGACAAAACATTAAGAGTTGTTGAATCTAGATGGTTGGGTGTACAGGTATTCACTGCACTGTTCTTTCAGCTTTTCTGTATACCTAAAAATGTTCATAGTCCAAAGATTTAAAAAAAAAAAAAAAAAAGGCAACCCTCAATGCCATAGCCCTCACAGCTCGGTTGAAATGCAGCTGCCTCTTTCAGTAGATTTCTCTGATCCCTCCCAGCAAAGTATTCTTTCTTTGTCTGAACTCCCACATCATTTCTGTGTATTTTAACATACCAATCAAACTCGTGTTAAAAGTATTAGTACATTTGACTCTAAACTCCTCCAGAGCCAGAGACCTATTTTCTCCATCTTTCACACCTACATCTTTCACCTAAATTAAAAGCTCCTGGTATTTATACCCAGAACTTGTTTAGTCACAGAGCTGTAACCCTGGGAAGGGCTTCCAGGAGCTCATTTAAGACACTCCTCACCTCTAGGATGGGCTCCACCTGAATGATTTCAAGTAGATAACCTATGTGACACTCAACTGTAACCATAGGGTTCGAGAAGAGGACCTCTTTTTTTTTTTTTTTAAAGATTTTATTTATTTATTTGATAGAGAGACAGCGAGAGAGGGAACACAAGCAGGGGGAGTGGGAGAGGGAGAAGCAGGCCTCCCGCTGAGCAGGGAGCCTGATGCGGGGCTCGATCCCAGGACTCTGGGATCATGACCCAAGCCGAAGGCAGACGCTTAACGACTGAGCCACCCAGGCGCCCCCGAGAAGAGGACCTCTTAATCCCTTTCTGTTTTACCATCTGAATAGTCTATGAATTATCCGCCATGTTTAGCTCTCAAAGAATCCATAGCACATGTATCACGAGTCCATCTTTTAACTATTAAACAGGCACAGAGTTCTTCATTACATGGAACCCAGCACCCTCTGTATTTTAAGCCTAATTCCTCCTCTTTGTCCTTGCTAGCCAGAGGGAGCAAGGATTAAGATACGCCACCAGACAGTAGACTGGATGTGAAATCTATTACAAGCAAGTCCTCTCTGTTAAATAGTCTGGCTCTTGGCACTCTAATTACTTTGCCCATGTGGCTCTCAGGGGCCATATTTACTGTAGCACATGAACAACATTATAAAACCTAGAACTAAGTGCCATATTCTCCTAAAAAGGTCATATGTTTATGATGCTTAAGATTTTCCTGACAAGAGATCAAGTTAGGGGGTCATCATTCTATTTACTGTAAGATTTGTCTGTTTGTTTTTTTAATGGAAAGCTCCCTTACAAATAAAGTCACTTAAAAGATAAAGTTTTATCTACTCTTCAGGAACATCTCCAGTAAATAATACCAAGCTGCAAATGTTGCTGAGACCCATTCATGGAAGGGACTCTTTGTTGTTATTGTTAGTATAGACAGTAAAACCAACAGTGCTGACTTATTTTTTTTTCAAGACCAACAGGAACATATTCTAACTCCAAAACATCATCTGCTGATCCTCTTTTTCAAAGATGTACCTTAGTGAGAAAAGTAGCATTGGATAAGAGTTAGACCCTAGCCCTTTAGTGATGAGAGTCGCTGGGAATAAGAAGCAAATGTGAAAAAAAATAAAATCGCAAGGAAAGTGCCACCAACTCTTTGACCTCTCCGGCAGCTTGCGGGGGGGTCTCTGGGTCTGTGAAGTAACTGACAAGTGCATGTTGAAGGCTGCCCAGAGGAAGGACACCCACATGACAGAAGGTGGGAGGTGCAATGGAGCAGGGAGGTCCTCTCCCAGGACCAAAATTTACTCGGGAAACAAACGGAACATGTGCAAACCTTCCTGCAAGAACCAGCCTGGGTGAACGCCAAGTGACTTAACCTCTCCCAGCCTCAGTTTACAGAGGATATTACCCACCCCACCGGTTTGTGAGAAGCCAATGAGAAAATGCTTCTGTGGGTGTACACATGTCCCCTTCCCCCTCATACAGGAAGCCAGGTTTGCTCAAAGATAGCACAGCAGCTGTGAAAAGAAGGGCTTGAGTACCCTACCACCTACATTAAAAAAAAAAAAGCAAACAACACAGGAGTTGAACACGAAGGTATGACAAGTCCACAGGGAAACTGACCAAGTATAAAACTTGAACCATGTACTCTCCTAGCACTCCACCTTGTAATCCCCCAAACACTGACACCTGGAGCAAAAAGGAGTCCATCATTAGAAGAAATGCTCCCATAAAGAGCCCATTCTAAGAGGGTAAGAAGGCTGTGGCCTTTTTCTTATCTTCGTCAATAACATGTATATTGTCTTGTGTTAAACAATTGTACTTTTTTTTCAGTGGAAAATGATTCCAAATTGCTGTTGGTTTTATAATCCACATAGCTGTGTCTCTAGAGCTGACATCACAGTCTCCCTCACCCCAGAGAAACCCCTGGATGTGTCTTAGCTCCCCAAAGAAAATTTTGAAGGGAAGGATCTGTGTCAGATTCAGATTTGTAGTCTCCTTTGGACATGGCAGAAAGCTAACTAAATATTTGTCATTATGATGAAAGAATGAATCCTGAAATAGTTGTTTTTGAGGCCAAGCTAGGGCAGGGGCCTCCAGATGACCTCAAGTGACACCTGAGGAATTTGGAGCCTGAGATAGGTCTGATTTTCGGGGCCTTAAGAGAGGCTAAACTGTGGAGAAGAGGGATGAGAAGTTACTCAGCTCACTGGTGCTCTTTGAGGGAAAAAAAAAATTGAACCCAGATTTCTAAAAGAACATTCCCACCACCCAAGTTTGCCTTTTCCAGCCCTTGATGTGTCTTAGACTGGGGGTGGTCTCAGAGACCAGAGAGAGGCCACATCCCATGGAAGTTCTTTGCAAAAACTACAATGGAATTACTCATGTGATAATCCAATGTGCCCATGATTGCCGAAAGCAATTTGTAGGGACATTTGCTCTGTAAACACTACACTTTAAAGGCCTTCTATAGAATAGGCTACAGTAGGAGAGAACATACAGAAAAGCTTCAAAGTCACTTCTAAAACTCATTCCTGACCAATCAGCTTCCGAAAAGATCTAATATATACGTTTCCATCTTTTAACTATCAGCTGTGGATTTACCTTCTACTTTCTTTCCCCCCTCCAAACATATCAACAAAACACCTGCCAAGTTGAAAACACAAAGCAAAGCCAGCTTTCTCATAATATAGAAAGTCAGTTGGCTGATCTAAAAAATTTTAAACATGATGGGTAAGAAGTGGAGAGACCTTTCAGAATACCAACCAAATACAGCTTAATCCTCTGTCCTGAATTACCTGTACAGTCTTCAGCGGAAAGACAGAAATTAAAATCCAAATCTTTAACACTGTCATCCTTTTATTTCCTACGCTATATTATGTATACTTGCCTTGCTTTTTTCCTAAGGGTGAGTTCTGAAATCACGAACAAAAGCTAACTGCTGTTCAGCTGCATTCTGTATTTACTAACAGTCTCTGGAATTTTTCCAGCATTCCACATTATTACAACTCCCAAGCATACCTCACAGAACTATGTAACCCTGGTCTGGGTGTGAGAAAGGAAAAAATGATGCAATTAGTCCATCCTGTGTATAAACCTGCATGAGGCACAGCTCATTTTGAAAAGTACTATGTCATTTTTCTAAGGAGACTTTTAAAAAGGGTTAGGAGGGCATGGGGAAAAAAGACTATGGAAAATGCCTTCTCTGATTCCCCCTTGAAGAAGAGCAGAGAGGAACGTAGTTCTGTTCGGTGAAAAAAAAAAAAATCACACTGTCGGTTTCTTCTATAAATTTTAGTACTATAGAATACCCAAATTACAGCCATATATCGAATTATTTGAAGCCAAGTAAAACGTGGTGCAAGGCTTAAAGCACAAGCCCCTAACTGTTAGCTGCTAAATAACTAGAACAAAAGCAAGAATGGTCACATTTTTAAATTCCTTCCTCTCCCTCCAGCTAACTCACTTGCAAACATCCAGTGGTGGGAGGTAGAGAAATGTGTCTACATTTCTGTATTTGGAGCTGTATCTGAGGTTAGAATGATTCCTGCTCTAGGACCCACTACAGTGGTACCTGACCTCCACGAAAGAGGGCTGCATGCCAACTACATGCACGCGGAATAGCGCCGAAAACCAGGAAATGGAGCCAAAATGTCCTCGAAGCTATCAAATATCACAAAGTCCTTAATTCCAACAACACACACTTTGCTCAAGAAACAAACAAAAAAACCACCCTCACACTTCATTTACTCTAACTTGATATACCTTCACAAACCTTGCTTCTTAGCCCTTAGCAGATTTAAAAGAGATAAAGTATGTTGGCAGGGAATAAAATGGCAATGAGGGAGGTAAACTATAAAAATAAGCATTCCATAGCATGGAAAACTGTGTTGAAAGCACCCTGTAGTAAATAGGGACGACTGACTAACATCCAGCATACTTTGGTTAAGATGGCAGTAAACAAATATACTTGTAAACAGTCCCATGCATGTTGGTTAAAAATAACAACAACAACAACAAAATTGGTTGAGTAGTAAAGCTTCTGGAATCACTTTTTCCCCCAAGCGGTGGTTCTCTATTGATTATTCCTGCTCTAACACTCAAAGCAAACCAGTTCTACGAAGAATCAAAGGCTACATTTTCAACTGTATGTGGGAGGAGGTGGTAGGGAGGGAGCAAAGCCTGGGGAGACAAGGAGTTTGAAAAAGCCCCCAAGTCATCATTGACAAAGATCATTTCCCCATTCCCTTTGAGGATCACTGCCCTTAGGTCTCTAGAGAGACATGTTCTTCCCACAGGAAGGATCTCAAAACATGAAAGTGTTCATTTTTGACATTACTCAAACTTTTAACACACTCAAAGCACATCTTGAATACTTACAGATATAATAATATCTTACCGGGAATTTGCTTAAAAATAACAGGGTGGGGGGGTGCACGCCAGGGTGCCTCAGTCGGTTAAGCATCTGACTCGTGATTTTGGCTCAGGTCAAGATCTCAGGGTGGTGAGATCGAGCCCCATGTTGGGCTCTGGGCTGAGTGTGCTGCTAAGATTCTCTGCCTCTGCCCCGCCGCTGCCCCCCCCCCCCATGCCCATGGTCTCTCTCAAAACAAACAAACGGGGTGGGGGGGTTGTGTGGGGGTACAGATAAAGCGATATTGGCCATGAGAGCTGCAGTTGTTGTACGTAGCAGACAGGGATGTCAGGGCTCATACCATTCCCTACAATTTTGTATGTGCTTGAAATTTTCCGTATTAAAAGTTAGGGGGTGTTTTTTGTTATTGTTGTTGTTTTTTAATAAAGAAGTATTTCTTAAACGGCACTTAATAAAGTAATCTGGCAAAACAGAAAACAGTGCCCACTTTGCGGGAGTATGTCACAGAAAAAAAGGGGTCAGAATTCTCCTCCATGCAAACCCCTCTTGCCCTTCCAAAAAAGCTTGCATTTAACTACATCAAATTGACAGTAATCATTTTGCATTCCTTTTTTTTTTTGGTTTTTTTTGGTGTTTTTTGTTTTTTTTTTTTTTTTTGCATTCCATTTTTAAAAGAAGGCAAGAAAAATTCCTTTTGTAGGTAAAGCTGACAAGTTGAATAAAATGCAAAGAACAATCAGGCAGAGAATAAGGGACTCTTCCTGTGCAACTTGCTTTTAATGAACTCTATTAGAACACCTGACTCTCACTTACTCCTCTGATGAGCTTTCTCTGTCTATTCATGCCAGGAATGCTTTGTCCTAAGAGACTCCACCCTTCTTTGAGAGACTGTAGAATCCGCAACTCTCCAAATCCAGTTCTTTTCGCAGTCAGGGTCTACACCCAGGGTGATGTGTGTCCTAGAAGGTCACAGCTAATCATAGATAGGAAGCAGAATGGGAGAGTCCTGCAAGTGTCAGAACACTAAGAAGGCAATAATGGGCACTTCCATTTTTAAAGCAGATACAATGACAGAGGCATTCTGCTAATAAGCATTATCTCCAATGGCCCTATGAAATGGCTATTCCTAATGCCCCCATTTTAAGACTAGGGCACCAAGGCAGGAGAGGTTAAGACCCTGCCCAAGATCACACAGTTACTAATGACACTGTCTTACCCTGTGCTCTTACTCAGTGCTAAAACCATGCTAAAAATGCCCAGAAAGGGGGTAGAAAACGACCTGGTGATATAAAAATAACCATGACAAGAGCAAACAACCACATTCTGTAAGGAAGGCTTCACCATGCCATCTGCAGTCTATCTTTGCTCACCCAGAGTGGACTCTATTCCGATATGGCGGAAATGTATCCTGAGCCCTAGGAGGTTCTATGCAGAGGGTAAGGCAGCAGAATCGGGGTCCTGCCCCGTCACAGCATCCCATACCTCCACCCCCCAACCCGGTGCCTCTTACCTAGACAACCTCCCTTCTACGGTTCCAGTCTGTGCTGCAGAGAGGGGTAATCCTGGCCCATCACATACGACCTCTTCAAAAACCAATTTGAAAAACACAATCACAAGAGCAACCGAAGAGGTTTTCCAACCTGTTCATATGACTCACTCATCAAAACAAAAGAAACTCGCTGAAGGTAAACGTACCTCCAGCTTGCTTCACCCTCCTCCAGGATGTGCACCCTGAAGGGACAAAACTGATCAAGAGAGGGACTCTCCGTGAGAGGCTGTTACCAGTGACCTCCCTTGTTAGCAAAGTTTTCCACACCTCCCTCTCCTGTTTCCTTCCTGCCCATGCCTGAGTTCCCTCAACTTCCCCCTCACATGGCCAGGGCTTTCGGATGGGAGGACTCACCCATGTCACTTCCTATCCAAACATCAGCAGCAGCCCCGCCTCTCTGCCAACTCTCTCTCCAAGTGGGTCGGTGCATGCAGCGCCCAGCTTCCCTGGGTACATCGCCCCGTTCCTTGGTTTCTCGAGCCCCACCAGTGAACCTCGCCCAGATGTGGAGTGATTTCCCTGCATCAGCCACCTACAGGCTGTAGAACCATAGCTCCGAGGCTGCCGCACTTTCTACATTTGTACTATGGGGTGGTAACAATGCCCACCAGCCAGAGCTGCTGAATTACACCCGTTAGTAATATATCAAGTGCTGGCACGGTGCCTGGCACAGTGAGCGCTGTTCGTTCGTCCGCAGTCACTGTCCTTACTGTTCCTGTCACTGAACACTGCAGGAAGCCCAAGGAAACCAGACTGCCAAGTGTCACAAGGGTAAGAACTGCTTTCCAACAAGCCAATGGTTATCGAATTTTTAAAAGTGAGGCGATGTCTCACAAGGAGACAAAACGTGAATGCAAAACAAGCAACTACAGGTCTCACGGACTGGAAACCATGACAGGCTGCTCAGTGGGTTTCAGATACGGTGACCACTTCAGTGAGTCAGGAATACAAGCAAGCAGGGTCTAAAGTGTTAAAATGCAATTCACTTCTCCAGAGCCAAGAAACTGAATCAGAGGGGAGAAAGAATGGAAACAGGTATGAACTAGTGTCAGCTGCTCAGAGTTGCATAATCCCAACTGACGTAACCAAATGTTAATTACTAATGGGAAAAAACAAAGCTTCTAAACAGAGATGGTCATGCTACAGGTTGGCATCTACATAATAGGTAGACAACATGTGCACATGCACACACACGCACAGGAAGCCCATCATAATCGTCCTTTCTTCTGTCCCCTGCCTATCTCACACACATACACACACACACACAACCTAAGTGGGTACTTGGAAAAACGTATGTCGTACTAAGCAGCTCTCAGGGACAGTACAAAGAAAAGGCACCTGTTTCTAGCACAGTAACTTTGCTGTTATAAAAACAATTTGTTAGCATACAAACATTCCTGTTACCATTAGTGACCTCAAAACTGAAGATATGCTCAGCTGTGTGCTTCAGTGTTGAGCAAGCCCGGGCCGCTACAGACAAGATGCTACCTGCAGGATGGCTCTCCCCCTGGGTGGGGGACGTCTGCAGCCCTGGAAGGTGTAGGCACAGGAAGAAACAGGAGGGCAAATCTCAAGGACTTCAGTTCTCAAGTTGGACTCTTAGCTCTTAAAAACTGAGAAACTTAAACATGTATGATTTCTAACAAATTCATATCTGATAAATACAGCAAACACGACACAGAGTAAACCTACTTCATGAGGCTCCCTTTGCTCTCCTGATTTATACCTATGTTTCAGAATGTTAAGGATTTCAAATCTCCCTGGAAATAAACCCTGTCTATGGAAATCTTTGTACATCAGCAAAAACATCCCTGGGAAAATAAATGCGTATCTATTCTTCAACTAGATTGTGCAAGGCCAGGAACCAACAATGCTTTCTACAGCTTTTAGAACCCCACATCCCTCCACACTATAATTAACGCATACTCTAACTCAGCAATGCTACTTTGGGGAAATAAAAGCAATGAATCTTAAGGATTATGTAGAAGGATGGTGCAGTAAACATCGTCTGTAGTAAAAGGTGGGGAACTAAAAACAACCTATCTATAGAGTTATGACCAAATTAACTCTGGCATAGCCACATTATTTAGGGTATTATGCAGGTATCAAAAATTAGTTAACTCTGAATCTATGAACTCAGAGCAACACCCATTAAAAATTCTGTACCTACTGGCTGGTTGCAAAAGTTGCAGGATAATACATAAGGCAAAAATCAAAGCAAAGCTAGTCATCATGTATGTGTTTATGCTTACACAAGCTTGGAGAAAGGTGTGGAACATGTCCATCTTCGAAGGATAAAAGGGGAAACAGAACATCTACTTTGTCTTTATTCAATCTTTGGAGTATTAATGTTGTGTTAAACCAAAAAACCCATATGTTAAATACTGTCTCTCCTGGGGCGCCCAGGTGGCTCAGCAGATAAAGTGTCTGCCTTTGGGTCAGGGCCTGGTCTCAAGCCCTGAGTCCAGTGGAGTCCAGCTCCCTGCTCAGCGGGGAGTCCGCCTCTCCCTCTGCCTCTGCCCCTCCCTCCCCTTATGCATGCGCATGCATGCTCTCCTTCTCTCTCTCTTTCAAATAAATAAAGTCTTTAAAAATAAAAATATAAATAAATAAATACTACCGCTCCTAAATGCTAGATATAAAAAAATTGGGGAGAAGTCTTCCTTCAGGAGTACTATTCTATCAGCCATCATTTACCATGTGAGCTAGAATATCATTGGAGTGATTACCATGTGCCAGAATTGAGCTAGACATTTATAGGCACTGTATCACCTGACCCTCACAATCCCAGTTTACAGACAAGGAAGCTGGGACTACATAACCTGGCCAAAGTTCCAAAGCTCAGTCTTCACAATTAGATTATACATACAGCAAGATGCACCTTGACCATATATGCCCCCTTCACAAATAACAATATTTAGAACACAATCTCATTAACCACGTGGCCTTTAGCACATATAAATCATACCTTGATGAAGAGCAAAAGCAAAATTAAAAAAAAAAAAAAATCACTTGGGATCAAACATTCCTTTTTAAAATTGGAATTAAAACCACTTAAATCCTGGGACTTCTATGAGTTTTCCTTCTTTTGAATTATTAGGCCTAGACAGGCCATTCTTTTTCTACTTTAAAATTTTTAATCATCTTTAATCCTTCCTGATTATAAATTCATTATAAAAAAATGAAAATTATAGAAAACTATGAGGAGAAAAACAAAATCACCCAAAATGTCACCACCCAAACAGGATCAATTTCAAACTTTTGCATACTTTATCCCATTCCTTTAATTATATTTTAAGTTTGTTGACATAGTTCGGACTGTACTACACTGTCTGATATCTTTCAGTCTTTCTGATTACTACTTATTATTTTCCCTTATTATTGTTTCTGAAAAACTTACTGAAATTAAGTTCAATAAGTAAAACTTACTGAAAGTTGTTCAAAAACAAGTTTAAACTGTTATATAATATTCCAAAGTAAAGATCAACATTTATTTATTGTTGAAATGTTGGGTTGGTTCTGATTTTTTTTTGTGATTGTTCAAAATGATTTGCCTATACCTCTGATTCTTTCTTTAGGGTAGTTTTTTTTGTTTTTTTTTTTTTAAGATTTTATTAATCTTAAAGGGGGAGGGACAGAGGGAGAAGCAGACTCCCCATTGAGCAATGAAGCCTGAAGCCAGGCTTGATCCCAGGACCCCTGACTCACAGGGCCGGATCCCAGGACCCTGGGGTCATGATCTGAGTCGAAGGCAGACAGATGAGTAACCATCTGAGCCACCCAGGGTAGATTCTTAAGGAAGAGAGTTAGTTACCAAGCCAAAAGCTATATGTTTTTACAAGCGTCTTACTGCATACTCCCAAACTGATTCCCAAAGGTCTGTCAAATGCAGAAGCTATGATAAATTGCCACAATTTCCATTTCTTTACCTGTAAAATGATTGAAATAATGTGTTTTCTCAAGTGCTTCAATGAAAAGCTGCATAACGGAGAACAGAAAGGAATCAAACTTGGGAGTCAAAAGCACCCAGATCAGGTAACAGCTTTTTTTTTCTCTTACTGGGTTACCTTAAGCATGGCTCCTCAGCAAGTCAGAGAAGCTTTCGTAAAGGAAAATTTCAACCCAAAAAGGATAGATCAAAGTCCTAAGGTGAGAGCAGGTGTGGGCAGCAGAATGTCTCCCCAAATCCAGCCTGCAATAAATAGGATCCCTTCACTGATAGCTACAGCGCTTTGTCCCAGTACCACAACTTCAGAAGCAGCTCTGAGAGCTTTTAAGAAATACAACGTGGTGTCCTCCATCAAGTGGTAACTAGGGAGCTTACTTGGCCTGCACATCAAATGACTGTACTTCCTTATATTTATATATCATTTCCTCAAAAACTATTATTCACTCAGCACAGACTACTGATTGTGGGAAATCCCAGAGAACAAGTAAAAACACCCTCTCTGCCTACCAAGTTGTAGGAAATGCTAGGTAAGGATAAAAACAGCAACAACACACAGGCAGCTGGGAAGAGAGGAGCCCAGACACAGGCAAGGATGAGCAAGAAACAAGGAGTGGATGAAAATGCACACCAACACCCTGGAGACTGCTCTCTGGTTCAGGATAACCTACAAAAGGTAGAAGGGCAGATGGCAAAGGCAGAAAAAAGAAGAGCAGCCAGTGTGGAGAGATTTTGACTGAAGGTTATGTCAAAGCTCATTTTATTCTATATAAATGCAGTATTTGAAGCAAGAGCAATGGGGGAGCCCCAAACAAATGCAGCACAAGGCAAGTATAAAAATTAAACTATTCTATTCATCGGACTAGTACATTCGACTTCTTTACATTGTTTCACTGAAGCCAACACTGGAGCATCGTGACTGGTCCTCAGGAGCACCTGCTGCATGAAAGGCAGACTGGTAAACAAGGATTCTGATCTAGCAACTAAAACAGGCAAGTAGTAACGAGTGAAGATGTCATTCTACCACCTGTGCGTGGACCCTCTCAAGGGAGAATGAACTAATTCGGGGGAAAAAAAAAATGTAATGGTGGGGAATCCCTTCTATACTAAGAACTTTAGAAACACAAAGCGGGGCACTTGGGTGGCTCAGTCGATTGAGTATCTGACTCTTGGTTTCGGCTCATGATCTCATGGGTTGTGAAATGAAGCCCTGTGTTGGGCCCCATGCTCAGCAGAGTCCGCTTGAGATTCTCTGTCTCTGCCCCTTCCCCCACTCACATGCGCACGCGCTCTAATAAATAAATAAAATCTACATTTAAATAAAAAAAAATACATTAAAGCAAAATTTTTCAGGGCACCTGGGTGGCTCAGTCATGCTCCCAGACTCCTGGGATGGAGCCCTACACCGGGCTCCCTGCTCCGCGGGGAGCTTGCTGCTTCTCCTTCTGCCTTTCTCTGCCTCCCATGAAAATAAATAAAATCTTAAAAAAAAAAAAAAAAAAAAAAGCCAGGGGCACCTGGGTGGCTCCGTTGGTTAAGTGTCTGCCTTCGGCTCAGGTCATGATCCTGGAGTCCTGGGATCGAGTCCCCCATTGGGCTCCCTGCTCAGTGGGGAGTCTGCTTCTCCCTCTGCCCTTCACCCTGCTCATGCTCTCTCTCACTCCCTCTCTCTCTCTCTCAAATAAATAAATTAAATCTTAAAAAAAAAAAAAAAAGCAAAATTACTCAAGATGGCCATACTTTGATGGCTCATTCCAGTAACAATCTTTCAATCATATTGAAATATCTTCTTTGTAAAATATACTGATATCTCTAGTGATAATTTTATCTATTTCCTCCTTGAAGTCTTTCATCCTGAAAAGGGCAACTGGGAACCATCCTCTCCATATCACACTTTCATATATTTAACACTCTTATTATGACATTGCCTCAGGTTCTCTGACATAAATATTCCTACCTTGCTTGTCTTCTCTTCTGAGGTACTAGTTCATTGCCCTGTAATCATCTCTGTGGTTCCCTAGTCACTCTAAATCCTTCTTGTTTTCTCTTCATTGCAGACCTAAAATGAGGCAAGTTTATCTTTACAACCTAACTCATGGGGATGGGCTTATTTCAGAAAACACAGAGCACACATGTTGGATTTGCCCATGAAATTTCCACTTGAACAAAAAGATCGCTCACTAGAGAAGACACCAAAAGAAAATCTAACCATGCTCTCATTTGTTTTTTGTTTTGTTTTGTGTTTTGAAGATTTTATTTATTTGGCAGAGACACAGTGAGAGAGGGAAGACAAGCAGGGAGAATGGGAGAGGGAGAAGCAGGCTTTCCCGCTGAGCAGGGAGCCCGATGCCGGGCTCGATCCCAGGACCCTGGGATCATGACCTGAGCCGAAGGCAGACACTTAACCGACTGAGCCACCCCAGGCGCCCCTACCATGATCTCATTTGTGTCAGATAATGAAGAAGAATGTGACAAAGGAAAAAAAGTATGAAGTGTGTCTGGAATATCTACGCTTAATTCCTTGCTCCGTCCGGTTATTTGAATCCCGTCAATAATTAGAAAGTTAAAGCTAGAAGTTGGGAAACAACAGGGTTTAAGTGGCAAAACAAAGATGTTCCCCCCTTTGAAAAATCACTTCAAATCATGGAGGGGAACACAACACAAACGATACAAGCTTTATGTCTGATGAAGCAAGGGGGGTTTCAGAAACCCCACACCAAAAAAAAAAAAAAAAAAACAAATACAGAAGGGAAAAACCTGGGAGAGTAAAGCTAGATGGGGCTTCTGGAAGCTTAACTTTGAGAGGCACAAGGTACCAGGTGTTGGGGTTTGTTTTTGTGAAGTGTGTAGGCTGTGAGTAGGGAAGGATTTGAAAGTAGGGGAATTGTTTGAATGTCTTTATAAGGGCGTGTTACTGTTCCCAGTCCAGATGGCACAGGAAGTCAGAGGGCTCCAGGAGGAAAGAAAGAGGGGAGCAGGGTGAAATATTCTAACAAGACCGGCTCACATGGAAAGTTGTGTAAGAGTTCCTTAAAGCAGCTGGAGGTGTGTGGGAAGACTGAGTCAGATGTTTCAAGAAAACCAAGCAAATGCAAAGGTGAAGCATTTACAAACTCAAGAAAAAAACAAAAATGTGTCCAAGAAAGAAAACCCAATCTAAACACCACACTTGGCTAAGCTGTAAACATGACTTGCATATTTATACTGAACGGAAAGCACTGAACTGAATCTAACCAGAGTATTAGTGCGACGATTCTGGAACGATGGTGGCAAGGAAGATGGGGTATAAATGAGCTAAGGTCCTTCCTTTCCGCTGCCACCACCAACATCCTGGCCAACACTGTGGAGCACTTCACAGGTTTTATAGTTCTCACACTGAGCCCTGATAAGTGGGCCTCATGTCTCTCCCAGGAGTCTGCCACAAAACAAAAGGCATCACGAAGCCTCCCAGACTGAGCCAAGAGGGATGGATGTTCCTCTAGCAAGGAAAGTCTCCTTCGAATGTCCTGCAGTCAGCCTTTGGAATTCTTTCAGCAAGGACAGGAGAAGCATCCCACCCAACTTCAGGAAGTCTATGATAACTGCCAGAAGTAAGTCCTCATTAGACCGAACAGATGAATAAAAAAGGGCCAGTGGACACTGAGCTGGGAGAAGTGGCCTAGCCCTCCAACTCCTCACCTCCACCACCCAAGTAATACAGAAGGTTAATCTCAACACAAGCACAGACAGCTTTTGTACTGAGCCTAAACCCATGAAGAGCGGGGCTGAAGACACCCAGCCTTTTTATATGTATGCGGTGATCCCCTGAGCACAGACATCCACAGACGCTGAACCGTTAAAAGCAGTATTACTGAGAGGGTCGATGTTATGGTCATTTATCACTAAATGTTCATGGCCAAAGCCATGCCCTAATTTTATCAGAAATTCAAAAATTGGGAATTTAAATTTAATTTAATTAAATCAAAATTTTCCTAGTATGTTTCTTTTAAAATTTTTTTTAATTTTCAGCTTTACTGGAGTATAACTGCATATAAAATTCTAAGATAAAGTGAATGCCATGATTTGAAATACATATATACTGTGAAAAGATTCATATATTGTATATATGAATTATACATATTTTATATATATACATACATAATGACTATTACGTCAATGACTATGGCTCTAGTGTTGGCTTCAAAGGAATTTAATTTAAATCCACGTATATTGTATATATTAATTATATTTTGTGTTACATATTGTGAAAAGATTT
Source organism: Mirounga angustirostris (assembly GCF_029215605.1). Taxonomy (NCBI): domain Eukaryota; kingdom Metazoa; phylum Chordata; class Mammalia; order Carnivora; family Phocidae; genus Mirounga; species Mirounga angustirostris. The sequence continues at coordinate 39,449,277 of NW_026991714.1, forward strand.
TAGAATCGTGTCACTAATACTCTGGTTAGATTCAGTTCAGTGCTTTCCGTTCAGTATAAATATGCAAGTCATGTTTACAGCTTAGCCAAGTGTGGTGTTTAGATTGGGTTTTCTTTCTTGAACACATTTTTGTATTAAAATCAAAATTCTGGATCTTGATTTTTTTTTTTTAAGATTTTATTTATTTATTTGACAGAGAGAGAATGAGAGAGAGAGCACATGAGAGGGGGGAGGGTCAGAGGGAGAAGCAGACTCCCCGCTGAGCAGGGAGCCCAATGCGGGACTCGATCCCGGGACTCCAGGATCATGACCTGAGCCGAAGGCAGTCGCTTAACCAACTGAGCCACCCAGGCGCCCTAGATTGGGTTTTCTTTCTTGAACACATTTTTGTATTAAAATCAAAATTCTGGATCTTGATTTTTTTTTTTTTTTTGAAATTATAGTTACCATTTCTGGAGCATCTCCTCCATACTAAACTCTATACATTCTAGTACTCACATCATCAACCGTGTGGTAGGCATTATACCCATTCTGCAGATGAGTCAACTGAAGCTTACAGAGTTTAACTCACCTAAGAAACATACTAGCTAGCGATGGAATTCACAGGCTCAGACTACGTAGTCTCCCCTCTTCCATAATATCTGAAAGGCGGCTTTATTAGGACTTTTCTACAGAGTCTGGAGGGTCACAGGGAAGTCAATCTCTGCCGATGGAAATCCAACTTAGAGCTCGTGACCTACTGACAGTGTTGTATACAACTCGTTAACCACATTAGAAAAACAGACTCTTGGAACACCTAGGGTTAGGACAATGGGAAGAAGCTGCTAGATGACCCCAGGGTCAGAAGAAAAAGCAAGAACTGAGATTAGAAGGAGTGGAGAGGGAGGCTCGAGTCTTCACCCACAGGAGCCCAGCGTGCTCTAGACGTATGCCTGGCATTTCCCATTTTGTTCCTGTGTTTCAAAAACAAAAACCACCTCCCATGGATCCTCACATTCCTCCCAAAAGTGAACGGAGGCCAATCTTGATATTGTAGTGTTAAAAAAAATACACCAAAATGTGGGAAAGGTCTTAGATATTTACATGACAAACTGGCACAGCCCAAGCTTTAACTTTGGCACCTCTCAGGAAATCTAGAAAACCTGACCCACTGTCACCCAGAGGCACCAACCTTCTACCTATTTGTATTAGTTTGTACACGTTGGTCAAATTCCCCAAAGCATCTTTTCATTCTACCAACAGAATGAGAAATACCAGATAAACATGGGAGGTGATAAATGTGTTGATTAACTAGGTTGGGGACGGTGTGTGTGTGTGTGTGTGTGAATCTTTTCACAATATACACGTATTGCAAATCACGGCATTCACTTTAAATATCTTACAATTTTATATGCACTTATATATACTCCAATAAAGCTGAAATTTTAAAAAAATTAAAAGAATAAATACCAGGGGAAAAAAAGATATGCTTTTTAAATAGAAAATATCATGGGTAAGTGCAGATGTGAACACAAACTGCACCGCACATGCTCCTCGCGAGCCAATTCCAGTATGAAAACAAATTCAAGTCAAGTCACTGATTTGTGGATAGTTCACATATGAGTAGAGAAAGGAAAGGAAAGGAAGGAGGCAGGGAACAGCTTACTGAAAGTCTCAAAAACTAGCCAGACATGAATTAAGGAAAGTGAATCAAATATTCTTAAATCCAATTATAACAGCAACAAGGGAAAAGAGCTTAATCAACCTATGCATTGCAAATAACGTATGAAAAGCTCTGAAAGCATCTTGTCGCAAGATAACATGCTCACAGTGACTTAAACCTAAGCCGGCGGGGTGGAAGGAGGCTCCAGGAGGGGAGGCAGATACTGCCAGTAGGATCTTTAGGCCACAGAAATGGATGCATCTGAGAGAGGGTCGGGGGAAGGCATTACTGGATGGCTTCCCTGGTCTGCCGCACCTCCCATAATCCCGTCATGGTAACAAGAGCAAAGGGAATCGGAACAGAGCTGGGACCTAAAGTCCATGCCTAAAGCACTGTACCCACACAGCACAAAGACCTTGCCCTTACAATAGGACTGCTAATGAAGGACACAAGTGGAGGAAACAAAAAGCCCTGGATACACCATCTGGCGTATAAGCCAACATTTTAAACAGAAGAGCATTTCCACCCAAACTTGAATTTTGTACTGACCACAGGCAATCCTCCTACTCAGGAGCCAAGAAAAGTAACTGAAAGTCAAATGTGTTTTCCCTTGTTAGATTAAGATTATATTTCAGGACAATGACCTAACCCACATTTTTAAAAGAAATTCATTACTGCAAATATTTATCAAGGACCTACTCTGTGCCAGGCACTAGGCTAGACAGTAGGGATAAAACTATTTTAGAAGAGACACAGCTGTGTTGTCCTCACAGAGCTCACCTACCATAAGACACGTTAACTGTCAAAGCAACCATCCACACAGGCGCATCAAGGAACTGAAATTAAGCAGGGTGGGATTATCGCTGAGCATATAAAAATCACCGAATAACACACTGGCACAAGCCTTCTCTTTCTTCTTAACGACATCTGCCTTCCTTGAACTATCAAATACCAGAACATTAAGGAATACCACCAACTTGCATTCACTCAACCCATTTCCTCCGAGCAATTAGCAGGTATCAGTGTAGACACAAAGAGTACAATACGGTTCTTGTCTTCAGAAGCTCATAAACTAAGGAGGATGAATTCTTGAGAATCAGAGGGCAAGTGGCATTCTCTGGAAAGAGGTTTAACAGCTGTGTTTAAGAAAGTTTTTGGCAAAACTGACACAAAGTAATATTATTGCCTTTTTCTCCTTACAAATGTCCCTATAATGAGCACAGACCTCAGAACAGGCTCTTGACCTCTCTGCTATGTTGAAATGCATTTCATCCAAATGAGCTTGCTGCCCCTTCTCCAAATATGAAATTCAGTCTACCCTCCCACCACGGCATTCAAAGGCATCAGAATTTTCCCCAGTCGACGCTGTGGCTAAGGCAGTCCTAAAGATTAAATACAGTAGTATGAGGAAGGTCCTTTAAGATCTGCTCTTTTCAATTTCTTTGATGAGTGTTTTGTAGTTCCTAGAGTATAGATCCTTTACCTCTGTGGTTAGGTTTATTCCGAGGTATCTTATGGTTTTTGGTGCTATTGTAAATGGAATCGTTTCTCTAATTTCTCTTTCTACAGTTGCGTTGTTAGTGTGTAAGAAAGCAACTGATTTCTGGCATTGATTTTGTATCCTGCCACATTACTGAATTGCTGTATGAGTTCCAGTAATTTGGGGGTGGAGTCTTTTGGGTTTTCCACATAAACTATCATGTCGTCTGCGAAAAGAGAGAGTTTGACTTCTTCTTTGCCAATTTGAATACCTTCTATTTCTTTTTGTTGTTTGATTGCTGTTGCTAGGACTTCTAGTACTATGTTGAACAACAGTGGCGAGAGTGGGCATCCTTGACGTGTTCCTGATCTTAAGGGAAAGGCTCTCAACTTTTCCCCATTGAGGATGATATTCGCTGTGGGTTTTTCATAGATGGATTTTATGAACTTGAGGAATGTTCCCTCTATCCCTATACTCTGAAGAGTTTTAATCAGGAAAGGATGTTGTATTTTGTCAAATGCTTTTTCTGCATCAATTGAGAGGACCATATGTTTCTTCTCCCTCCTCTTATTAATGTGTTCTATCACATTGATTGATTTGCGAATGTTGATCCACCCTTGCATCCCGGGGATAAATCCCACTTGGTCATGGTGGATGATCCTTTTAATGTATTGTTGGATCCCACTAGCTAGGATTTTGTTGAGGATTTTGGAATCCATATTCATCAGGGATATTGGTCTGAAATTCTCCTTTTTGATGGGGTCTTTGCCTGGTTTGGGGATTAAGGTAATGCTGGCCTCATAGAATGAATCTGGAAGTTTTCCTTCTGTTTCTATTTTTTGAAACAGCGATTTCAAGCTATGTTACAAAGCTGTGATCACCAAGACAGCATGGTACTGGCACAAAAACAGACATACAGACCAATGGAACAGAATAGAGAACCCAGATATGGACCCTCAACTCTACGGTCAAATAATCTTTGACAAAGCAGGAAAAAATATGCAATGGAAAAAAGACAGTCTCTTCAATAAATGGTGCTGGGAAAATTGGACAGCCACATGCAGAAGAATGAAACTCGACCATTCTCTAACACCATTCACAAAGATAAACTCAAAGTGGATGAAAGACCTCAATGTGAGACAGGAATCCATCAAAATCCTAGAGGAGAACATAGGCAGTAACCTCTTTGACATCGGCCACAGCAACTTCTTTCAAGATACATCTCCAAAACCTAGTGAAACAAAAGCAAAAATGAACTTTTGGGACTTCATCAAGATAAAAATCTTCTGCACAGCAAAGAAAACAGTCAACAAAACAAAGAGACAACCCACAGAATGGGAGAAGATATTTGCAAATGACACTACAGATAAAGGGCTGGTATACAAGATCTATAAAGAACTTCTCAAACTCAACACCCAAAAAACAAATAATCAAATCAAAAAGTGGGCAGAAGAGATGAAAAGACACTTCTCTGAAGAAGACATACAAATGGCTAACAGACACATGAAAAAATGTTCATCATCATTAGCTATCAGGGAAATCCAAATCAAAACCACACTGAGATACCACCTTACACCAGTTAGAATGGCCAAAATGGACAGGGAAAGAAACAACAAATGTTGGAGAGGTTGTGGAGAAGGGGAATCCTCTTACACTGTTGGTGGGAATGCAAGTTGGTACAGCCACTTTGGAAAACAGTGTGGAGGTTCCTCAAAAATTTAAAAATAGAGCTACCCGATGACCCAGCAATTGCACTCCTGGGTATTTACCCCAAAGACACAGATGTAGTGAAAAGAAGGGCCATATGCATCCCAATGTTCATAGCAGAATGTCTGCAATAGCCAAACTGGAAAGAGCCAAGATGCCCTTCAACAGATGAATGGATAAAGAAGATGTGGTCCATATATACAATGGAATATTACTCAGCCATCAGAAAGGATGAATACCCAACTTTTACATCAACATGGATGGGACTGGAGGAGATTATGCTAAGTGAAATAAGTCAAGCAGAGAAAGTCAATTATCATATGGTTTCACTTATTTGTGGAACATAAGGAATAGCATGGAGGACACTGGGAGAAGGAAGGGAAAAATGGGGGGGGGGGAACTGGAGGTAGAGATGAACCATGAGAGACTATGGACTCTGAGAAACAAACAGGGTTTTAGAGTGGGAGTGGGGATTGGTCAGCCCGGCGATGGGCACGTACTGCATGGAGCACTGGGTGTTATATGAAAACAATGGATCGTGGATCACCACATCAAAAACTAATGATGTATTGTATGGTGACTAACATAACATAACATAAAAAAAAAAAAAAAAAAAGACCTGCTCTTTGTCTACCTAAATAATGAGGAGGAGGAGAAGGAAGAGGATGCTGACAATGACGATGGTGATTAATAACTGCATCTTCAATGTACTGAGCATTTACTATGCATCAAGCACTGTGATGATTACAGCCCTACGTGAGAGGCATATTATTTATCCCCATTGTACAGATGAGGAAACTGAGGATTGAAGAGATTTGGCTCAAGAACACAATGCCAGGATGTGGCCGAGCCAAGCCCAAATGCTTCCCCATCGTACATGGCCTCCCTCAGCCACCCTTTCCTCGAGTGCTCAAAACACCTGCAGTGGTGCCATCTCTATCCTCCAGGCCGTTAAGTACTATTCCTTTCCAGTCTGCGTCCCGTTGACTCCTACTTGTCTTTCAGGACTCATTCGGAGTCATCTTGCCAGGAAACCCATCTGGATGCCCCCTTTAAAGTCTGATGCCTCCTGTCTGGATCGACTCTGCCCTGGGCATGGACCCCCTTTCCCCCAGCACTCTCCCATGACAGCCGTTCGGTCAGGAGCTGCTCAAGGCCATGGGCCATTTCATATTTGACTGTGCAGCTGCATAGCCCAGTGAGAGCACTTACACATGGCAGGCAGCAAATCCACGCTATCAGTTGGTTGAACAAATGAATGAGGGAAGAGAATGGAGGCTAAGGGCTTAGGCCAGGTCTCTGGAACCAGAAATCCCTGAGTTCAAGTCCTGACTCCATTTCTTACCGACCTGACCAAATTTACTCACCTTTCTAAGCCTTCTCATCTGCAAAATGAAGGCTATCAAGTAGCACCTAGCACAAAAGGCTGTTCCAAGGGCTTTGATTTAGCAGCTTAGTTCAGTAAGTGGCACATAGTATGTGCTCAATCAATGTTAACTATGAGCAGTAAAGTACAGGACAAAAACCAGCCCTCTAATAATAACAACGAACTCTGCCCTCAATAGTCGGCTTCTCTCTCCCCTCCAATCTCAAGGCTCTGAGCAAATATAAATAGTCACTCTTTCACAGTGTGGTTGGGGGCGGGGGTTCGAAGGCTCATTTCCACAACCAGTCCAGGTCCCTTCCAGACCTAAACATTTAAAGACCATTTAGGTTGGGGCGCCTGGGTGGCTCAGTCAGTTGGGCGGCGGGCTCTTGGTTTTGGCTCAAGTCATGATGTCAGGGTCCTGAGCGGGGAGTCTGCTTGTCCCTCTGCCCATCCCCCTGCACAGTCTCTCTCTTTCAAACAAATAAAATCTTAAAAAAATAAATAAATAAAGATCATTTAGGCTTTTCCATAAAATTTTGAGGGGAAAACAATGTGTCACACATAACCTTACACAACCTTTTCTCCCAAGACAAGCATTTCCGTGGGAACTGATAACCTAGCTCCGAATACAGCAGTTGCCTGTGTGACATTTACCTTTGACAACACTATCAGTAGCTGCATCGTGTGCATCACCAGGTCATAGTTTAAAATCCTAGTCATTTTATGCCATATTCACCAAAACATCCTTGGCTATACATTAGACAACAGAAGTGTTTCCCATTCTGTATATACACATGACAGCACCATGAAAGATGTCAGAATTCCCAGTTATACTTACGCTACTTTAAAAAATATAATTCACTTCATGCAGTGTAACTCCATATTCAGTGGCTTAGGAATAATTTGTTTTTAAAATTACATTTTCCTTAACAGGTTTTTAAAATCTACAGAGCTCATTATAACAATTATGTAGGACTAGGAATGGCCCAGAAAAACTCTAAAATCAAGGCTCCCCTGACATGCTTTCATGGTGCCGCAATGTCATATTATTTCCTAGATAAAAGTGCAAGGTAAGAGCTCCACAGGGGGTACAGAGAACCCAGGCTGCTGGAGTCTTCCAACTTTCACTCACTGGGCTTGATAAAAGCCCACCTGGGACCCCTCCAGGCATGTCATGAAAACTTCGGAACTTACAAAGTTGGTTTTGGAAAGAGACTATAGATTGAGGTGGGGACACAAGGATGTTCCCCCCCAGGTTAGTTCATCTGTGTAACAGACCAGAGCAAACTTCCATCATTTCCCTTTCATGTTTCATTTTTCTTTCATGTCTCTCCCTCCAAAAAAGGCTCATTTACTACACTAGCACCTCGTCTAAAAACTCAGAACATTAAGTGAGAACTTGACCTTTTCTACAGTTTTAATCTATTCAGAGGCACAGTGGGATCAGTGAGGAGGATACGAGCTCATATGGCGGCCCACGCCAGACCCACTTTATATTCGTGTGGGGTCACCTATACATGACCAGGAGCTGTTCAAACCTGAAAAGGGGCAGAGTTATTATCCCAGGAGGAGGATCTATTACGGAACTTAGTCTTGTTGGCATCTATTGGAGGAAACAACAACCTCTCAACTTTAGCAGTGCTCAATTTACATAGAGACAACAAGGTAAATGGTTGGGTCCACCCCGCCAGTGTCTGCTCCCCCCCATCCCTAGTGCCTTCCTTCCCCTCATTTCCCTCTTCCCTCTTCCTCACCTAACACGTGATGTCAGTGGTCCTATGGGCCCTACTGATGGGCTAGCATCCCCCAGCATTACAGAGGTTGGAAATTCCTGCTAGCTTTAATGCTTTCCAGTCAAAACAGGAGCGAGCCCTGCATACACTTCTCTTTACCCACTGAGTTACCCAACTTCAACTGCATGCTCTGTTGTGTGTCATTGTTAGCTAATGTGAAGAAGTTAGAGCTGCTCTTTTTTTCTGAAAGTGGAAAGAAAAGATGCTAGGAAACTGCCCATATAGCAGAAGTTCTTGCATGAGAGAGGCAGATCGAACCAGAGCTAACAAAATACATGGGAGTCTAAAGGAAGTGTGGCCTCTCATGACTTTTCTAACGCCAAGAGTCACCACTGCATTATTAAATGGAAGAGTGGAAACAGTGGAGGGGGTTCTGTTCCTTGACAAGATTCAAGGAAAAGAGGGAGGGGAGTATAACTAGCAACACTAACCCCAAGTCATCTTCACCACAAGTGGACTTAAGGGAAAGAGATGCCTGCAAGATGTGGAATTTCTCTGGTCCGACTCATGAAACTAAACAAGTCTTGGAGATGATTTCATAATTCTCTTTGGATCAAGTAGCAACTGTCTGAGACCTGGGACCAGCCGTTGTGGTGGGATGTATTCTCTCCCCTTAGCCTCATCCTGGAAATGGATGGGGACACATCCAGTTACTCCCTAAGGTGACAAAAAAAATCTGAAGACATTATAATAGTTAAGAGCTCGGGCTTGGAAGTAAGAGAGTCCTGAGCTTGGATATTAGGCTTGAGTTTTAACTAACTGTAAAATCTTGGGCAAAATACTTAACTTCTCTGAGCCTCAGTTTCTTCATCTGTCAGATGAAAATAAGAAATGTCCTTGAATGACATGGGTTTGAACTGCATGGGCCCACTTACATGTGGAGTTTTTACAATACGATACTGTAAATGTATTTTCTCTTAACATTTTCTTTTCTCTGGCTTCCTTCATTTTAAGAATACAGTCTATAATACATATAACCTACAAACTATGTGTTCATAGGCTGCTGCTTATGTTATCACGAAGGCTTCTGGTCAACAGTAGGCTATTAATAGTTAAGTTTGGGGCAGTCAAAAGTCATACATGGATTTTCAACTGTGTGTCGGGGGAGGAGGTCAACCACATTGCTAAGGGGTCAACTGTGATAGTCACTACACATCACGGGGTTATTTGGAGGATTAAATGAGGTAATGCATATAAAGCAGTTACCAGAGTATCTGGCCACAATGAAATACCTAATAAGTTATCTATTATTATAGCTATTACAATTAGAGGAAAGGTGGTAAAAAAAAAAAAAGTTAACACTCAAAAAATAAAAAGATTTGAAAGGGGATACTAAGAACTAAAATTAATCTGATACCTTCTGAAAAACAAATTAAAGGTGAGGAAGAAGAATTGAATAGTCAAAAAAATCTGCAGTGCCTCAACAGAGTCCAAATAAGAAATAATGTGCCATTAATCTGCTTCAGGAAAAACTGCCTTTGGACCAGACTGCAGTTGTCAAATTCAGATGGGGCAGGGGAAAAAAAAGCTTTTTGAAATAGTCACCATTTGCTATTTTAATATATTTTTTCACACCCACGGATAAGCAACACTTCATGTTTCTTTTCTAAACAGAAAAATAAAACTCTCCGGGCATTCTTGGTCCTGAGCTTCTAATGTACTCAGTAACTTTCCATTTTATTTGTGTGCTCACAGATTGAGAAAAGTACTTCAGGTCTTAACAAAAATATTGATACTCTGAAGTATTTATTGCTTCTACATAACTAGATCCCAGGGTACGGATGAGAAAGGTATCCAAGAGGAAATGTGGAATAATAGCGGGCAAAGTGTTCTAGAGCAGAAGGTCAAACCACAGAACACACTTTATAACTGTAACAGGATAGGGCTGGAAACAGAGCGAGGCTCAGCCCAGCCCAGCCCAGCCCCTCCAGGCAAGGAATTCTCGCTCCAGTGAACACTGACCTTATGCATGACCAAGACCAACACGCTGGAACCCCTTGGGGAAAATGAGTTACTATTACCTGCCCAGCTTCCAAAACTTCAAATACATTAGCAAATCACTGGTTTTGTTTCTTTCTTTTTTTTTTAAGCAACACCTTTATTTTCAAATAAAACATTACAGATAAAAGCAGAACTGACTTCCTGACACCTGTATATCCTCTGTGACACCCCCTTCCCCAGTTCCAAGGCCTGGGATTTCCAACGTGACCAGGAAACACTATTTGACAAGACAAACTAAAGGAGAGCTGGAGAAAGATTTGTAAATCCTCAAGAAAAAAACTTATCTGGAACATGTAAATTTCCATCATTCCATTTTAACTTGATTTATTATTATACAGAATTGCTCTGTTAAGTCATAAGAATCCTATACAAAAATATGTCAATTTCCATGATTAAACTACAGAGGGAAAGGAATAGAATTCAATCAATCTAGCTCAGTCTAAATGCAAGAAAATAAAATTATAAAAGCACCACAAGAAAATACATTATAAGTGTGAAAGTACGGAAGTCTTTCCTAAAATCTCAAACTCTGAAACCATATCAGATTTTGTTACATCATTTAAAAGTGCCATATGGCTAAAGACAACATAAAGCATGTAACAAAATAACCACCTGGGAGAAAAATCTTGCAACATATGTAACACAAAAGTTAGTATGAAAGAAATGCCAACAACCATTAAGAAACTAGAAAAACAGATCATTTATAGGTGAAAGAAACAGGGCTAAGAAGCATATGAAAACATTCAACCTCACTATCAGGAAAATGTAAATTAAACATACAAAAGAGGCCATTTAAAAAAATCTCTCAAGGGGTGCCTGGGTGTCTCAGTCCTTAAGCGTCTGCCTTCAGCTCAGGTCATGATCCCAGGGTCCTGGAATCGAGCCCCGCATCGGGCTCCCTGCTCGGGCTCCCTGCTCGGCGGGAGGCCTGCTTCTCCCTCTCCCACTCCCCTTGCTTGTCTTCCCTCTCTCGCTGGGTCTCTCTCTGTCAAATAAATAAATAAAATCTTTTAAAAAATAAATAAATCTCTCAAGTTGCAAAAAAAACTAAAGAGACTGATCATTTTCAGTGCTGATGATATAGAATTATTATTTAGAAATATACACAGTAAGACTTTTTAAAGGGAAATCTGGCATCACCTGTAAAAATTTAGGTGTGCATGATCTTTAACCCAGTATTTCCACTTCTAGGAATCTGTCCACAAGATTCTACATGCATCTAGGGGCGCCTGGGTGGCTCAGTCGTTAGGCGTCTGCCTTTGGCTCAGGTCATGATCCCAGGGTCCTGGGATCGAGCCCCGCATCGGGCTCCCTGCTCGGCGGGAAGCCTGCTTCTCCCTCTCCCACTCCCCCTGGTTGTGTTCCCTCGCTCGCTGTGTCTCTCTCTGTCAAATAAATAAAATCTTTAAAAAAAAAAAAAATTCTACATGCATCTATTTAAAAAAAAAAAAGTTCATCTCAGCATTCTTTATAATCGGGAAAACTAGATACACTAGAGTGCTGTACGGAACATGGTGCAAATGTTTAGAAGAACTCAGACCAGCACATACTCACAAAACAGGGGGCTGACCATGTATCTCTGAGCAGCAAAAAACCATGCATGGTATAGGTTTGCTTCTAATTTGTTTTAAAAACTTTCTTTACATTTCATATTACCTATGTATGTGCAAAGGAAAAGTTCTGGGAGGGCACACCCCAAACATTAGCTGCTGGCAGGGTGAAAAGGGAGAATATACAACTACATCAGGGGTGCCTGGGTGGCTCAGTCAGTTAAGCCACCGACTCTTGGTTTTGGCTTGGTTCCTGACCTCAGGGTGGTGAGAACGAGCCCTGAGCCCTCAGCGTGGACTCTGCTGGAGATTCTCTCTCTCTCCCTCTCCCATCCCTTCTGCCCCTCTCCCTCTGTTCTTGCATGGGTGCGTTCTTTCTCTCCCAAATAAATAAATAAAATCTTTGGAAAAAAAACACAAAAACCTACATCAGCATGTTGCTCCCAATTTAATTTCTCACACACACGGAAAAAAGAACTGATGGAGTAATTACATATGGGTGTTAGGATTCTAGGTGACTTTGATTCGCTGCTTTATAAAATTTTCTCTATTTCTTACACTTCCTATAATGATTATTGCTTTTATACTCAGAATAATATTAAGAGTTATGCTTCAAATGTTACAATGAAGCGCTTGAGGGGGGCTTAAAAAAAAAAAAACTTGAGAAAATAGTATTTATTGAATGTTATTGTTTGTCCCCCAAGAACAAGACCAAAAACATAGGGCAAAGCCAAGAGTTAAACCCTTCCTTGCTCTTTCCACTCTTAACATTTTGATTCTTCTGACATGATAAAAACATGATACAGATTAATTATAATAAAAACATATAATTGAGTATGGGAGCTAAATGTTGCCCCACATCAATAAAAGCTAGAATAATTAGAGCAAGTTCCATGGAAAAAGGCAACAGTGAGTGGATCTTAAAGAATTCGGAGCAGCGTAAGAGAGAAAAAGAGGATGTGAGCCCAGTTTCTCAAATTACCTTATTACTCATCTGTTCTCAGTCTGATAGCTCTTTACATTTGAAAATTGCCACTTTAAGCAGCCACCTTTTGAAAAGAGACTCAAATATGACAACGTAGTAATGACATGTCTATTGAAACATATTTAAATATGCACATATTATATATTTAAATATGCATATTTTCAAATTCTCAAGTTCCTAGCCCCAAGACTTCAAAGCCCATCCTCCACAAGGTACTCCTATACATTGCTGGTGGTATAACTTCCATGGTAAGCAATTTGGCAATATCTATGAAAATTACAAATGCACAAGTCTTTGACTCAGCAATTCCACTTCTAGAAATTTATCCAAAGACTCACACGTGTGAAAAAATTCTTTGAAATCGCAAAATCTGGAAACAACCTAAAAAGTCCATCACAGAAGACAGTGTAAATAATGGTGTGTCCAAAGAAGGGAAAAAATGAATGATGAGGTCCTTTATACACTGAAATGAATAGCTTCCAGGATGAGAGAGAATTCTCATACACAACAGGGGTGGTGTAATGCGCCAGCTGTGTGTGAAAAGGAGGGCAGGGATATGTATGTATGTTTGTATGTATACAAAATACCTCTGGGAGACCATATTAAAAACTATAAACAGTTGACCTCTAAGAGGGGAACCTGAGACTAGAGAACAGGGTAGAATAAAGACTTTTTACCACATCACCTTTTGTATTTTTAAAGTTTTGCCTTATTTTTTTTACCCATTCAAAGAAAAATAAATATAACTTTGAGTTTAAACAGAATACATTTCTCTCTGCCCTCTAAAGAAAACTTCAAAGCCAATACTCCATACAGTAAAATTAGCCCTTTATGTGAACACAGAAAGTCTGCCAAAGTCCAAGGAACTGCAATTTTTTAAATGGCTGGCCTGTCAAACTCTCTGCAAGGTTGTTATATTATTTCCAACCGAAGTCTAAATTTTCTAAACATGCCTATGAGGCCATTCCTAAAAAGAAAATACTCAAGTTTTATTTGATGTCTCTGAACACAGAAACACCCTTCACGTGACAGGAAACTCAACTTCAAACGCCACTACAGTTCCTGTAGGAACTCTTGCTCCTGGTAACACATCTGTACCAGGCACTTGAGGAGGGGAAAGGGCAAACAGTCCTACCTGTGTTTCTGCTGCAACTCGCATGTGACACTCTCTCATTCTAGGCAATGAGCCGTAATTCCAGTTTAAGGCATTCTGGCTTTATACTTAATTCTAAAACATCAGTGAAGATGTGCCCAAGAACAAGAGTTCTCTGCAGAACATTCTCCCAGATAAGTAACACACACCCACATGTGTTCATGTTGCTGGCATATCTGTGGCAATCAGGAAAGATACCTGGAAAGTGATCTCAGCAGCCTGGGTGGGACAAGAGATGGACTCAGGTCCTAGATCCCTAATTAGAAGGGTCCATACCCCGTTCCCTTCTGAGCCAAGTCTTCAATCTCCTCTACAACATCCCCAAGTCAATTCAAATTTCGTTTAAACCCCTCCCCACAACTTCCCAGACTCTTCCACGGGATGTGGCTTCACATTCCTGCGTGCACTCTACGCAAGAGGCTTCCTATAATCAGTGCCACCCTTTGAGCAACACAAGGAAGTCACCAATACCCTCCTCTGGGGCTCAGTAAACAACAACTCTTTTTTGGTTCCTGATAGAAGTGGCTCTGAGACCACTGGATTACTGAACAAGGGGCAGAAATCTGTCTTGAGAAGAACAACCTTCTAAGGTGTCAGAACCCCTGAGGAGCAGACAGACAGAAATGTTCAATCATCAGGTCTCACCAGATTTCAATGACATGAACCTTAGCTATCCCAGGAGGGGATGAGGGTCTACACTTTGTTACAGTCCACGTACGGTCTTCAGAAGAAAGACTAAAAGAAACCGGAAGCCGGCAGAGGACTGCTCTGGAACTAGGTCTGTGGGGCATGTGGTGCCTCAGGTCCCTGCATCAATAATAGGAGGAAAACACAGACTCGTTCTGGAAGATGGTTGTACACACTACAGGGAAGATTAAAAAAGACATCTGGGGCGACTGGGTGGCTCAGTCGGTTAAGCGACTGCCTTCGGCTCAGGTCATGATCCCAGGGTCCTGGGATAGAGTCCCACATCAGGCTCCCTGCTCTGTGGGGAGCCTGCTTCTCCTTCTCCCCCTCCCCCTGCTGGTGTTCCCTCTCTCGCTGTGTCTCTCTCTGTCAAATAAATAAATAAAATCTTTAAAAAAAAAAAAAAAAAGACATCTGGAAGGTGGTAATTATTCATTACTGTTTTTTTTTTTTTTTAAAGATTTTATTTATTTGAAGGAGAGAGAGAGCACACACAGGGGGAGCAGCAGAGGGAGAGGGAGCAGCAGAGGGAGAGGGAGAAGCAGGCTTCCCGTTGAGCAGGGAGCCCCACATGGGACTCGATCCCAGGACCTCAGGATCATGACCTAAGCCGAAGGCAGATGCTTAACCGACGGAGCCACCCAGGCATCCCTATTCATTACTGTTAAAACACGCACCACGAAGGATTCACCATGCTCCATACTAAGTTTGAGAAAACTAAATAAAGACAAAAACATTCTGATTGATACGCTGTGCAGTTTGAAGTCAACACCAAAGTTCAAGGGAAAATACAGCAAATAGTGAAATTCGCCTGGCAGAAATGGACAAAAATGCCAAATTCATCTCTTAATATTTTAGTAAAATTACAGTGTAACTATAATAATTTTATAGTCTCATAAGCCATATGAGAGCTGGCGAAACAGAAAACTTCATCAGCGAAAACATGGTAAGAATTCTATGCGCAAGCAGCCGTCAACTCTTTAAGAGGTGACCCTATGCCTGTCTTATTCCTGTTGAATCGCTACCCAACACCATACCTGGAACATAGTAAGAGCTCAATAAATGGCTGCTAAGGAAATGAACTGCGGTCACTACATAGGATATAGAGAAAAACTAAGAGAAATCCATTTTTCATGCCGTACACTCAGTCGACTCCAAGAGCGATTATTTTGAAAATTTTTTATTGTGGTAGTTAAGAGTCTGGACTTTAAAGACAGAGACGCGGGTTCAATCCAGTTCTGTCCCTTACTAACCCAGCAAATGATGTGCCCTGTGTGTGGGTGTGTGGACGTGTGTGTGTGGGTGTGTGGGTGTGTGTATGATATGTATTTTCTAGGCCTATTTTCCCAGGTGCAAAATAGGCCTCATCTTCCTGAAATACAGCTCACAGAGTGGCAAGACTTACACATGAAAAACAGATGCAAATAGTGCCCACCCAACACGTCGTAAGCCTTGAAAAATGTCTGTAATATTAAACATTTCTATAATTTAAAAACTAAGTTAAAATGATAGACATTGTAATTTAAGCTTTGGAGGAAATATAGCATCTGTCAAGGAATTGAGAAGAAATTATCAAAAACAAAGGCATAGTGATTTGATCATGTAAAATAGTTCCCTAATAAAACATAGCATGATGTTAAATATTTTCTGTAATACTGTTATGTCTATATGGAAAATATAAATGAAACCACACCATCATTCTCATTGCAATTATTTGTGTAGGATATAACCAGATTTCCTTCAAAGTTTTTTTTTTTTAAAGATTTTTATTTATTTATTTAACAGAGATAGAGAGAGAGCACAAGTAGGCAGAGCGGCAGACAGAGGGAGAGGGAGAAACAGGCTTTCCGTCGAGCAGGGAGCCCGATGCGGGGCTCGATCCCAGGACCCTGGGATCATGACCCGAGCTGAAGGCAGCCGCTTAACCAACTGAGCCATTCAGGCGCCCCAAAGTTTTTTTAACAGGACAGAAAAATGAAATGGGAAGTTGTTGAAATTTGTCATTTAAAAGCTTATCAGTATAGATTATTGATCAAAAATAGCAGCAGCTCTAACCTGACAAAAGCAAAGTATCTCAAAAGAAAATTCCAACCAAAAAGACAAAATCCAATTAAAGGAGGGATTCTGAGCTTTAAATTCAAACTGCGAATATCCCACTGTTAGTTTATATTCGGAGAAATGTGTCACTGAAAGCAAAATTTAAGAACAACTTCGTTAAAAATAAGTAATAGCAACAATAAAATGGCAAGCACTATTTGGTGTTTACTACGACACACACCATCTTAAGTACACTATTAAGAACGAACTCATTAAATCTCCCAAATAGTCTCCAAGGACACAATAGAGGTAAGCTGAGCTAAGCGCATGTTGACTTTGCGGTTGGGGTGGGGAAAGACATTTTGGATCTGGCACCTTGGACACAGCTCAGTCATCAGAAGGCCTGGACCTTATTTAAAAATAGCCATAAATTTATCAGCAGCTGCCTCTCTTCCATTCTTATCTCCAGTATGCAGGTGTGTATTTGCAGGACAAGATCAACTTAAAAAAAAATACAGTTTAAGAAGCAGAAAAATCAAAACCAGCACTCCAATTTCACTTCAAATCTCAGTTCAGGACTGTCCCATTTCCGCAAAGCAAAGCACAAAACCTGAACATGCAGTCTTGTGAGCCCACTTTTGTAATGTTGGCCTGGGAACAACCAGGTGGGGCAAGTAGGGAAAATCTTAGGACATATTTAGCTGCAGAAAGAACACAGACAAATATCAAAATGATCAGGAGTCATCTTATTTTATCTGCACATAAAATACATCTATCTGTTCAGCAACAAACACACCTGACTTCACCTACTCCAGTAAGGTTTGCCTCATGTCCTTTTACTCCTTTATTTTAGCTCACAGGTGAGTCTCTGAGCTTTCAGAGTAAGGACATGTTTCCTCGGACTCTAACCATTTTGATGGCTTTCTCGTTATTGAGATGTGTGAGAAATAGCTGGGAAACTGGTACCTTCCCCAAACCGCAGGATCAGCAGATGGCCAAGAGATGCTGCCAGGGATGCCACGATTTCCTAGTTCCTCCCCACGCATATGGAACCTGGGAAACTCAACCTGAGACTAAAGAAAAGTCTTCCAACTTACATTGGAAATGTAAAGCAATTGCCAGTGTCCCCCCGATCCCCACTTTCACACTGCACTCAAGGAGCCAGAAAGATGAGGAGGTGACCTCTGTCACTCACCATGTAGCCAGACAGGGAACCTTGTCACTGCTGCATCCAAGCACCTAGCCCGGCCCCTGGCAATGGGTGGCTGCCCTGAACACACCATTATTGAGAACCAGCTACTCATCAGGTGCTTCTGATGCATTATTCTTCACTAATCTTTACAGCAAAGTGCTGGAAGTCTGTGTTCTCAATGCACCAAAACTGCCTCCTGCCCTCCATCACCTTCCCTCAGAAGTCTCATCCAACTTGAGGCAAGTGAACAAAGGACAGACATCACAGAAACAGGACTTACAGGACCAGAAAGTCCACAGACTGATATCCCAGCCCCAACTGTCCATGTAAAGGGTAGAACACCCATCAGTCATGGACTAGTACTCAGACAATTCCACTAAATTACATATTTCCAAGGTATCACGCTGCCTTGGTGAGTGGGAAACTATGGTGAAGGAGGCATGGCCCTAGGAGAGGTCAAACTCAATCAAGGACAGACCAACAGGTAAACAGGTAAAGCATACCCCAGGATAAGGCACAGGTCTGCAATTTGGGGAATCTTGCTGCAGGAAGCAAGGTACATACTAAATCTGAAGGACAGTGGGATTACCTAGGATTAGGAAAAAAGTAGCTATGGTAGGGTAAGGAAAAGGTTTTGGTGATTATGGCATATAGAGGGTGAAGGAGAATGAGGATCTTAGGTTGACTCAAGTACTCTGTTTAACTCGATAGGAGGTTTTTTTAACTTTTCTTTTCTTTTCTTAAACCCTTTTCTTAAACTTTCTATCTTTTCTCAACCCAGATGACTAGTCCCCACAAATAAGAAAATCTCACTATCACGTGCAGCTCTGCAGACTAAAAGGACATGTCTGTTAATGGGAGCACTATTGGTTGTTGTAACACTGAAGAACATAAAATGGTTTTTTATACTGGTGTCTACACAACTGAGATCGAGTTAAATGAAGATTCGGTAGCAGTCATTCTACTTGTCCATGAAAAGGGCAAACTATTCATGGATACCACCTGCTTTCTTTGCAAGGAATGAGTCATAAGACTTCTGTGCCATGTACATTTTATTTGCAAAAGGAAAATAAAAAACCTTCGCAGTCTCACATATTTAAGAGCACAAACTATGGAAGGTATATGGTCTCAAAGGTAAGGAATGGTTTAACCATTACTCATTCTGAGCAGTGGGTCTCACCAAAGATTAGGTGTTCCATCTGGCCTATTGCAGGAGTTAACCATTAACCTACGGGCTAACAATAGCCCCCACAATCCTTCCCAGCCCTCCAGGTCCACAAACGAGACACTGAAAAGGCAGGAATGCCTCCTGTTTAGAAGGCTGCAGATACGGTCAACCCCACATCAAGGTACTATCAGTAAAGGACATCTCAGAAGTCAAGATCTCAACATAGGTACCTTTTTTCAATTAATCCTGAGTCAGTAGGGGTTCACCGTAGAATATTAAGTTCTAGAATGAAACTTTCAAGAGGCATATAGAACACTTTTTAACCCTAAAACTACAAATTAGCTGTCACAGAGTGAAACTTACTCTTCTCCAGGATTAAGGGGGTTTAGACATTAGCATTATTTTCACCAGATTGATTACAACCAACTTTCTTTTGTTCTAATCAGCACCAACTAATGATATAGTGGGGGGAAAGATCATTTATTTACTTTCCTCATATGACTACTTTAGTTTCTCGATCCTTTCTAAGTACGCTAAGCTCTGTCACTATGAGATGGTTCACTTTCTGAAAAAAGAGTCAGTCGCTTCAACTCTCCTTCACCTCCCTTGCCCTCCACAACCTCAACTCAAAAAGCTTCATCAGATTCCACAGGATAGTGGTCTCAGGATGAAAAGTGACCCCTCTATGATGGATAAATAGCTAGAGATCCTCTCAACTTGTTTGTACTTTTTCTGGGTAGGCCTAAGCCTAGGCCAGAACATAGTAGGTCCTCTGCAAATAAATACTATGTTCTCTGAGCAGTTAGAGCCAGAGGCCAGAGTTCCTGGCTTTAGTTTCTGATTCTTTAATGGTTCCTCAAGCTAGGCTGGTTGGATGAGCTTTTGCATCTTCGTGTAGGAGAACACAATGATGCTGAGAAGATTCTTCCACACTACACCAAGGGAATAATAGGAAATACCCTTTTATGGCCCTTGAAAGCTCACAGATTTAAAGCTACTAAATAGTCAAATACAAAACAATAGCCAAAAGGCACCCGAAAAGACGCTCAACATCACCAGTCCTTGGAAAAATGAAAGCCAAAACCACAGTGAGATATGACCTCGTATCCATCAGGAGAGCCACAATCCAAAAACAAAACAAAACCAAAACCAACAAACAAACAACAACAACAAAACGAGAAAATAACAAGAGTTGACAAGGATGGGGAGAAATGAGAACTTTCATGTACTGTTGATATGATGTAAAATGGTATAGTCGTTAAAGAAAACAGTATGGGGGTTCCCCCCAAAATTAAAAATAGAACTGCCATATGATCCGGTAATCCCTCTTCTGGGTATATACCCAAGGGAATCGAAAGCAGCATCTCAGAGATATTTGCGCATACCCAAGTTCACGGTGGCACTATTCACAATAGTGTGGAAGCCACCCAAGTGTGGCAGATGAATGGATGCCAATGAATGGATACACAAAATGTGGTCTCTACATACAATGGAATATGATGCAGTCTTAAAAAAGAAGGAACTTCTGATAATGCTACAACATGGATGAACTTTGAAGACATTATGCTAAGTGAAATAAGCCGGTCACAAAAAGACAAAGACAAAGACTGTAGGGTTGCACTTCTGTAAGACACCTAAAACAGTCAAATTCGTAGAAATGGAATGGTGGCTACCAGGGGCTGGGGGAGGAAGAGTTGCTCTTTAGTGGGTATAATTTTGCAAAATAAAGTTCTGGAAATCTGTTACACAACAGTGTGTGTACTGGGACACTAGTGAAAGGTAAACTGCAAAATGGCTAATGGTAACCACAACCTTTTTTGAGGATTTTTTTAATCACAATTTTTTTTAAGAGTTTTTTTTTTTTTAAGATTTTATTTATTTGAGAGAGAGAGAGCAAGCACAAGCAGGGGGAGCTGCAGAAGGAGAGGGAGAAGCAGGCTTCCCGCAGAGCAGGGAGCCCAACGTGGGGCTCGATCCCAGGACCCTGGGGCCATGACCTGAGCTGAAGGCAGATGCTTAACCGACTGAGCCACCCAGGCGCCCCTAAAATTTTTTTAAGATTCTACTTATTTATTTTATTTTAGAGAGAACGTGAGGGGTGGGAGAGGAGCAGAAGGGGAGAAGCAGAGAGGGGAGGGAGAGGGAGGAGGGAAGAATCTCCAGCAGACTCCACACTGAGCACCGAGCTCTGCACAGGGCTCCATCTCAAGACCCCAAGATCATGACCTGAGCCGAAACCAAGAGTCGGATGCTTAACGGACTGAGCCACCCAGGCGCCCCTAAAAGAATTTTTAAAACAAACAAAAACTAAGAAAAACACCAGGAATGCTGGTCCAAACACCAACTTAAACTAAAGGGATTTTAATCTTTAAATCTGATCTATATATTTAGCTAAAAAGTGATGTGGTCTGGGATAGGAAGCAGCAGAAAAACCTAAAAGGTAGTTGGGGAAAGCCACAGAGCAGAGGTTGAAAACTGGCAGCCTCAGAGGGTAACGCAGCCCACAAACATTCGTTCGTTCATCTGTTCAACAAGCCTCCACTGAGCACCTGTCATAGGCCAGGCGCTGTTCTAGGTGCTGGGCATACAGCAGTAAACAAAACAGATTAAAAACCTTGCTTACATTCTCATGTTTTGTTTGGCCCAGATAGTTTTAAAATTTGAATGCGATGCCACTATTTAAAAATCAAGATGCGGGGCGCCTGGGTGGCTCAGTCAGCTAAGCGACTGCCTTCGGCTCAGGTCATGATCTCAGGGTCCTGGGATCGAGCCCCGCATCGGGCTCCCTGCTCGGTGGGAAGCCTGTTCCTCCCTTTCCCACTCCCCCTGCTTGTGTTCCCTCTCTCGCTTTCTCTCTCTCTCTGTCAAATAAATAAATAAAATTTTTAAAAAATAATAAATAAATAAATAAAATAAAAATCAAGATGTTTCACATAAAAATACAGATTTCCATTTGCTCTTGGGGGAAAAAAAAAAAAGATCTGATTGCACCGGCCCGAATTTCAGCCTAGCAACAAGTTGCTGGGATTGAAGTGATCACCCCCTAACAGGGAAGCACTCTCTGGTGTGACTACAGGCATGCTTCAGTCATTTATTCTGCCTGCCTAGCCCTAGAAATCTGCACTGAATTTCGGGCTCAGATGCCAAGTCAGGCTTCACAGAGTTTGAACACATCTGCCACTACTAGCTATTTGACTTGAATGAAACGGTCTTCCTCAGTTTCCTCATCTGTAAAATGGAGTAATAATGGCACCTACCTCATAGGGTTGCCAAAAAAATTAAATGAGGCATTATATGCAAAGTGTTTAGCACAGTGCTTGGCACAGAGCCAGTCCTCATTAAATCCTTGCTATTCTTATTATTTGTTGTGTTTGTTTACAATCTCATCTTCACTATCATCATCATCATTATTATTGCAAGAAAAACAATTAAAATAGGGAGGGAATTCCAGGACTCACCCAACTGTGAAAGATGCCCTCCTTACACCACCCCTGCCCCTAACAGTTTTTCTTTTCTTTTTTTTCCCCCCCATCTGGGATAATTTTGAGAGTTCCCTTAGGAACCCCAGGTAGTCTTTTACCATCTGGACGCTCCCCCAAACACGATTTCCAGAGCAGCAAGCATATTACCCCAGAGAGCAAAATTAGTAATCTTGAGATTGTCCTTAAACAGAGTAAAACACCCCATTTGAAAAGGCAACAAACCAAGTGCTTGATATGGACTCTCGAGGCTCTCCGCAGAGATATCATGAGGGACCGTGATTTTAAGGTGTCTGCACACAGGAGCCCTGCGAGCGCATGAGAAATGCTCTGGGCTCCTCACCCACCAGCCCATAGCCAGACCGTATGAGAAAAGGTGTTTCAAAATTGCAAAATGGGCTGAGAGCAGTCGTCTGCAGGAGGAAAGCATGAATCACTGGTTTTCCAGGGAACGTGTTAAAATGCAGACTCCAAGGCTCCACCACTGGAGAGTGTGACTCCCCACGGCTGGGGCCCCTCCAGGGACCTACTTTTAATGAGCTTCCTGGTGGGTGGGGCTAGGTCTGGAGGAGATGCCTAAGTGTGCTCACACCTCCATTACCAGATCCAGCCTTGCCCCCTTCACCCCAGCTCACACCAACTGCTGCATGGTGCTACCCCACTGTGTATAACACCACACGCTTACAACTCCAAAACAGAGGTACTGTGTGCCCTCCGGACCCTCCTGGAACAGAGGACGTGAGCCCCCCTCAACTCCGTGTGAGCACCAGAACAGGCACTCGGGGCACTAGGGTAAAGTCACATGCTCAGCAGAAACCCTCTTGGCCCTGTTCACTGTCCTGGCCGTGTCCTCGCTCTACGGTCAACACTAAACAAGCATCAGCCTCCTGCCACCACCCATGGCCGTAACTGAGGAGCAGAACTAACCACAAGGAAAGAAATTCCTCCTCCCAATATAGCTTCTAACTTAAAAAAAATGGACACATGGCCCAGGGAATGGCATCTTTTCAATCAATGCCTTTTGACCAGTCAGCTATCCAAAACTGCACAAAAAAAGCCTTATCTCAGAATAAAGGACAATGAAAAATTCACCCACTAATTGAGGGTTTTTTTTAAACTCAGTTCAGCGTATACATTGCCATTTTAATCCCATAAAACAGATTTTATTTCCTTTTCTCAGAAATGGCTTGCTATATATCATTGCCCTTGGAAAAGTAACATTTAACAAAATAACAACTTTCCTGGCCAAAATGCCATTAGGCCGATTTTCTCACGTAGTGCTTGTCCTTTATCTGATAAAGGGGGTTGTGCCCGACTTTCAAAAAGCTCCTGATACCTGGGTAGAAGTCTTCTGAACCCCTCCTGCCAAAACATAAAAGCAGGAAGTACACCTCCACCTCTCCCCAGAGGAGCCAGGCTTCCCCCACCCACGCCATCTGCCACCCCCAGGTTCTCAAGAAAAATCTCGCTGGACTGCCACATGCATAAGGTGACAAGGCCAGTCACTAAATAATTTAAGAACAAATCATTTGCCTCTCCAGTTTCTTCACCCTTCCCACCCACTTCTGACAGTTAAAGTCATAATACTGGGGCACCTGGGTGGCTTAGATGGTTAAGCATCTGCCTTCGGCTCAGGCCATGATCCCAGGGTCCTGGGATTGAGCCCTGAGTCAGGCTCCTGGCTCAGCGGGGAGTCTGCTTCTCCCTCCTCCTCTCCCCCTGCTTATGCTCTCTCCCTCTCTGTGTCTCTGTCTCAAATCAATAAATAAAATCTTTAAATAAAGTCATAATACTAAATGGGTAGAAATAATTTCTGTACAATGTTTGTTTTGTTTTGTCATAGTGATAGTCTAAGAGGCCGAGGGATATATACAAATTGAAAAGTCATTCACACCGTGTCAGTCTCCCCTTCGCAAGGATGACAGTGACCAATGAAATACAATGCCCTCCCCACTAGAACAAGTTTAAAAGAATCATCACTGCAAAACGTATGCCAGGCAGATAGTACATTTGCCAAAATCCCCAGCATTCCTGTCAAACGAATGGCTTACTAAAATATGTTGACTTCCATTTGGACACCACCATTCTTGCCATATTAGCACCAGAGCAAAACAAACACAAAATGTGGTTTGGTAAAGAGTGTCTGAAGTTACCTGTGTTACTAAATGCTTACCCAGGTGATCCATATTGCTACCAAGCCTATAAATATTTATTTTCTTTGAGGACAGAATCAAATGGAAACAGAAAAGCAGTGTATGTTTGAAAGCACTGGATTAACTCTGATACAAGAAAAAAAAAAAACCTCAGTGAGACAGGCAGGTATTAAGGGTCCCATCTAGAATAATTCTAATCTTTCCGAATAGAAAAGTCATACACATTCCTTTGTTATCATCATATCCCAGCTTAAAAGCAATTCCCCTTCTTTACCACCAGCTCCATCCATCTCCTACTACCCCCGGCATACTGGATTCCTAGCTTCCTCAGCATGCCCTGCATGTAGGTGTCCACTCTCCACCCCTCTCAAAGCCCGTGTTACCTCTCTCCTTCTGGACACATTCCTTCTCTTCTTTCTTCCTGGAGGTCCCGTTCACCCTTCCAGGCTCAGCTACTTCCTCTTCTGCTAACGTAGCCTCATATCATTCAGGCAAATGCAATCAGTCCTGCCTCTGCAATATTGTATTCAAATCACTTACAGCAGTCATCAACCCTGCATATCTACTTCCTTCTGCCTTAACAGCTCGACCATCTCCATTCTGTGAAAGCAGGGGAGGTGCACTATAATGCTCTTCCCAAAAAGCAGACTTTATGTATGCATTACAAAATGCAGGATGTTTCTTCCTCTCTGAAATCATTACTGTGCCAAAACTTAAGGAACCTAAATAGAGAAGGGCAAGCCCTCCCTTGAGGACACCCCGCTGCAACACGGACCACTGAGGTTAAGACTAGTTAAAGACCAAGTTCAGTCCAGTCAGTCCATCCACTGAATCGAAAGCAGCAGCTTGAGATGCTCCTGCTGGTCAACTCACCAAATTTAATGAGGATAACAGCTAAAATAGCTAAAGAAAGAGTTATCTTAACCACCCACACCCGAAAATCTTATCACAGCACTCACCAGGAGCCATAAATGAAAAGAGGCAAGAACAAAGCAACAAAGTAAAATGTATCTTTCTTCTAAGATGAAACGGAAGGGGGGAAAAAATGGAAGCAGGAAGAGGAGGGCAGGAAAGGAAAGGCTTAAAATATATAAAGTTTATAATAAAGTCTTCTTAAAAAGGGACTTGAAATACGAAGAATTTATAAGAAGATTCTTTAAAGAAGGAACCATGCGGGGCGCCTGCTGGCTCAGTGGGTTGTGTCTGCCTTTAGCTCAGGTTATGATCCCAAAGTCCTGGGATCGAGTCCTGCATCGGGCTCCTTGCTTTGCGGGGAGCCTGCTTCTCCCTCTGCCCCTCCCCCTGCTTGTGCACCTTCTCGCTCTCTGAGAAACAAATAAAATCTTTTTAAAAAGTAAAGGAAGAAGGAACCATGCTTTGGTATCTTTTCATAACTCCTAACCTACCATTTCTACTTCACCTAGCAACACAGGAAATTCTTAATAATGCTTGCTGGTCCGTAATAAATGGAAATAACTTCCTAATATATTTTAATATGGTCCAAGCGACAGTTTGAAAAGGAGAGATGTCCAAATAACAAAAAAAAAAATTCTTATTTTATTTTTTATTTATTTTTTTAAGATTTTATTTATTTATTTGAGACAGAGAGAATGAGAGACAGAGAGCATGAGAGGGAGGAGGGTCAGAGGGAGAAGCAGACTCCCTGCTGAGCAGGGAGCCCGATGCGGGACTCGATCCCAGGACTCCAGGATCATGACCCGAGCTGAAGGCAGTCGCTTAACCAACTGAGCCACCCAGGCGCCCAAAAAATTCTTATTTTAGATACCAAAGTATTCTTATTTGTATAATAGGCTAACACTAAATTGTTCTTATTTATTCACTGAATCTATCCTGCCCAGACTTCTGCTAGGTCACAGAGATAATTGCTTGTACAAACTATTTTTCTAGTAGCATATAAAAGGAAAGCTCTTTCAAATTAATCTGGACTATTAATATTCACACATAAGAGTTTAACCCTCCTACCCCATGAAATCTTTTATTTGAGATATAAAAAAGGCAAAGCAGTCAGGTACGAATTAAAGGTCTGCCCATTCTTTGGTGGAGATGCAATGGGCAGATGAAGAGCCAGGCTTCAGGAAAGGACAGGAGGGAAAGAATGTCTACGGACCTCAGCGCTTACCATGTATCAGGCCTTCTGGGTAGAAAATATTATGGACTTCATATCTAGAGGCCCTGTGTTCTTCCCTTTTAAAAAATTCTCTCCAAGCTACACTTAAACAATTTTTGAAAATATGGTAACACTAAAAATGACAAAACTGAAAAGGTTTCAGAATGCTTTTACTTTAAACCGAACTGTGGCAAGCAATAACATCAAGTCATAGACTCCAGTAGCAGAGAAAATACAGAATACATTAAGAATGATGCAAGAGGTTTGGGTAGGAAAGGTTCAAGAAAAGGAATTGAGAGTTTTCAGCAAAACAGAATTCGAAGACTTCAGGATGGCTGGAATCTGAAAGCAAGATGGCAGGCAGTTCAGCAGCAGGTGGGAAGAGAATGAGTACAAACGCATTCCTCATCACATCCACCCACGTCCGCTGCACCAGATTCCGATGGTCATCTTTCCACAGTGGGAACACAAGAGCAGGCTAAATGCACTCTACAGGCCCCTTCCACTCCCCACTTTTACTGGTCTGCATGCCTCAGAGACTTTCCTCCATCACTTTGACTTGTTGAGTTTATTGGGATCGGTCTTGTGATTAAGAGGCTTGTAAATAAATACAAGACATTTCACCAGTTCACTCAAATGTTTTACTGCCTGACCTCCTGCTCAGAGGTTACACATGGAGCTGATGAAAAGAATGTCATAAGCATTCTTTTCTACCCACCTGGACTAAATTGTTATTTACCCCAGGCTAGCATCTCTTTAAAGGAGCTAAAATGCCTGTCTTGCTTTTTGTAACACAAGGGGAAAAATAAAGCAGATTCACCATGACTGCCAGGTCCACATGTCATTTCATAGAGGAATTTTAGGGAAAAAGAGTCATCCATTTTCCTAACTTGAGAATGAAGTTTATCTTTGGAAGTGGCAGTTAAAAAGAAGAAAAAAACATGGCTAGATGCAATTTAAAAATGTTTTGTTGAAAAGGCATTAATCAGGGGCACCTGGGTGGCCCAGTCAGTTAAGCATCTGACTCTTGACTTCGGCTCAGCTCATGATCTCAGGGTCGTGAGACTGAACCCCCTGTTGGGCTTGGCACTGAGCAGTGGAGCCTGCTTAAAATTCTCTCTCCCCTCCGTCTGCCCCTCCTCTGCTCATGTTCACGCTCTCTCTCTCAAAAAAAGAAAAAAGGCGTTAATCAGTGCAAGGTTCATGGTACACATGACATGTTAACAGTTTCAATAAAAAGACCTCTCATATAAACGTGTACGCATGTAAGTTGTTTGCATAAAGTATCAGACAATTCCTTAATTAGTGGCAAAAAGGACTTCTTAGTCACCTACTTTAGCTCCTCTATAGAAAAGAGCTTTTTGAAAAGACAATTTAAAACAGCAGATCCCTAACTTTTGTAAAAAAAAAAAAAAAAAAAAAAAAAAAAAACTATGAATACTAACTAGAGGACAGTTAAATAAATAGAAACAAAAAAGAACAAGAAGCATTCAATAGGAAAATCTCTTAAAGGTGGCAAAAGATGGGCGCCTGGGTGGCTCAGTCGTTAAGTGTCTGCCTTCGGCTCAGGTCATGATCCCAGGGTCCTGGGATCGAGCCCTACATCGGGCTCCCTGCTCCTTGGGAAGCCTGCTTCTCCCTCTCCCACTCCCCCTGCTTGTGTTCCCTCTCTCGCTGTCTCTCTCTGTCAAATAAATAAAATCTTAAAAAAAAAAAAAAAGGTGGCAAAAGAAAACAGAGAAAGCATGTGTCCCCCAATTTGTCAGAGCTACCTAAAACCATGTTTCATAGGACTTGTTTTGCTATATTTAATTTGCAAAATAAAATAAACTGAAAGCTTTGGGGATCATTTTTTCACAAGTTTGAGAGATTTCATATCAGTAATATAGCAACATTAAGATTCAAAACTAGCTTTCATTAAATATGGAATGGCCAATTTGGGGGTTGGAGTGATCATTACTAAGGCAAGTTTTAGAGTAAACCAGTGTCTCCTTTTCAAAAAGGGTAACTTGCAAAATGACTGATCAACAGCTGATTCAACAGACTCAAATGATTACTTATGTTCAGAATACTAACATCCAGACCAGTAGAATATAACCAAAGAATGCATATACAACGAAGGCTTTCTATCAGGTTCTGAGACAAACTTGCTTTCCTAATTACATTTGTCTGACATCAGCATTAAAAACAAACAAAAAAATAGCTAAGATTCCTTGAGTCTACACCAAATAGTGCTAAGTCTGGATAGCAGACTCCAGGCTATTTTAAATTAAGAACACAAATAGTGTAAAATGAAGACCACCAATAAATACATATACATAAAAAATTAATTAATTAGGAGGAGGAGGAGGAATGATGAGAAAGTTGCAAAAACTTTACTTGTAAACAAGATAACCAACTGTGAAATTAAACGTCATGGCACTTTTAGTGATTTACTGTGCAACTTTATGTGTAACACTTAATAGAATTGCAGGTGATATCAGTTACATTTAAAATGATGCCAAGACAAGACTGAGAGGAAAAAGGAGGCAGCCACTAGGACTATTAAGAAGCAGGGAGGGGCACCTGGGTGGCGGAGTCGGTTAAGTGACTCTTGGTTTTGGCTCAGGTAGTGGTCTCAGGGTCGTGAGATCAAGCTCTGTGTCAGGCTCTGCACTCAGCGTGGAGTCTGCTTAAATTTTCTCTATCCCCCTTTCCCCTTGACCCTCCCCCCTCACACTCCCTCAAGAGAACTCTCACTCGCACTCTCTCTCTCTCTAAAATAATAAATCTTAAAAAAAAGGGGGGGGCAGGGAAACACCAACTCAAGATTTTTTTTAACTGCAATGGTGATCAGAAGCTATGTTCCCAAATAATGAAAATTATTCTGCCTTTTAAGACTCAATCATACATATGAAGCATCTAAACATATAGAAGACTAATAAACTATGAATCCTTGGGTGATTCTGACATTTGCACAATATAGGATCTAGAGAGACAGGCATGATCCATTTTTATAAAAGCAGTGACCTGCGGCCTTGCATCTAAAAGTCAACATAATCTTTCATAGGAACACATCTGCTTTCCCACCCTCCTCCCCTATCTTTCCATTTTCCTTACACATCCTTATTGGTAGTCTTTCTTAACCAAGAATGAACCCAAAGTAATCACTGTAACTGGCCCCATGGATTCGACAACTGAGGGCCCTGTGGGCAGTTTCTATGAGGCCCCCAGAGGGATGGGAGCCCAGGTGTCCAGTGGCATTTCCTAGGCAGCTGGTCCCAGGAACAATGGCCACTATAAAGCCTGGAGCTCTTTCCTCTTGCTGAGTCTTCTGCCTCAAACTCCTGTCACTAAGCATAGAGCTGGGGATCTCTTTTTGCACTAAAATAGTATTTAAAAGAGTAGGTTCAGGGGCGCCTGGGTGGCTCAGTCGTTAAGCATCTGCCTTCAGCTCAGGTCATGAACAGGGTCCTGGGATCGAGCCCCGCATCGGGCTCCCTGCTCAGCAGGAAGCCTGCTTCTCCCTCTCCCACTCCCCCTGCTTGTGTTCCTGCTCTCGTTGTCTCTCTGTCAAATAAATAAAATCTTTAAAAAATAAAATAAAATAAAAATAAAAGAGTAGCTTCATTCTATAGTATGCTATGTAAGAGAAATAGGCTTTCACCAACTAGTTGAGAACTTAAGCACGGTTTCTATAGGAAAATCAATTCCTGGTTCCGGGCTAATTGATTTACAAACTCCTGGGCCACTCCTTGATAAAGTGAGGCTAGAAGTGGAAACAGTATGTATGTTTCAAAGGAGTAAAAGCAAAAGAGAGCAATTTGTATCAATAAAAACAAACTGTGTCTGTGTTTTCATCTGTATGTGTGTGTGTCTAGAATGAAAAAAAATAAAGATTTTTGGTTAAATTAAGATCCAGTTAGAGTGGAAAGTAAGCAACGTAACCTATGCTTCTAAATATATGAAAGGATTCAAAATATAATAGGATCAAATGAAAGATAACACACATACTGCGAAATCTATTTTTTTTCAGACAACAGTAGTCCCTCCCCTCATTGTGAGGAATACATTCCAAGACCTCCAGGGGATGCCTGAAACCTCCAGATAGCACTGAACCCTATAGATATGTTTTTTTCCTATACATACCTACCTGTGATAAAGTTTAATTTATAAATTAGGATTAACAAAATAACAGAACAATTATAATATACTGCAATAAAAGTTATGTGAATGGGGTCTCTCAAAATACCCTGCTTACTTACCATGCTCACCCTTTCTTCTTCTGTGATAGGAGATGATAAAATGTCTGAGATGAAGTGAGGTGAATGATACGGGCATTGTGATGTATGGTTAGGCTACTACTAACCTTCTGAGAAGGAGAATCATCTGCTTCCAGACCACGGATAACTGTAACTTGGGCTACTATATGCTCCCATCCAGCAACCTGTACCTAAAAGCTACAGCTCCCTGTTTGGAAATCAATGACCCACCTCCCAATCTTCTCTTTTCTCTCTCATTCACCATGCACTGCTTTCTAGACTGGAGGTTTCCAGCCTAGAATCTGAACCACCCCAGTGTCTCAAATTATTTCAAAATAAGTTATGAAATTCTCAAAAAAGAACAATGTAATAAGCATTTGCTATAAAGAATTCTGCAGCATAGGGTGTCAAGAAACCTAAAACCCTTGAGATGATGTTGCAGTTCCCAAAAAGATACAAATCACAGCTCAGGAGAAGCCAAAGAAGCACATATGTGACATACAGCAACCTACAAATATTTTCAAGATGAACACAGTAACAGCAATACCATGAAATCTCTGCCAAGAGATCTGAAAGTCATGCCACACTGTCATGAAAATAATGTTTTGCAGAGGGCAATGGACAGACAGCAGGATATGTATCCTTTTCTATAGGACAGACTTCTGCTACTTACACTAGTCACCTCACCCCAGAGCTTGCCACTCTGACAGGGCAACATCCAACACTATCTAAAGCTCTGAAAATACATCCAAACACCAACATTAATTTCAATGAATGTTACAACAAGTACAGTACATACATTATAACCCCATTTTTCATAGGAATGATGAGAGGTAAATGCCACAAAATCATGGAAACAAAACGAACTATCACTACAAAAAAATGTTAAACCTAAGATTTAAGTATGACACTTGAATCTATTCCTGGACAAAAATGAATCAGACAACTAGTAGTTTCTTCTGAGAAGAGTAACAGCACAGAGGCTTCCTTCTTTGCTCTGACCACAAATTCAACCGCAGGGATGAAACAAAAAGTTTTCTAGAACTACTGAATTTTCAAAGAACTGTGGAGTTAGGAACCTAAGGAATCATATTCTATTAGACCAACTAACTCACGACGAAGACAAGGAAACGGAGTCATGAGTGGCTCAGTAACTTGCCTAAAACCGAAATAGCTAATTAGTGGCCGAACTAGGGACTCAGGTTTCTGAAATTCCACAGGAGTGCCCTTTCCACTCTACCACGTGGGGGACGGTGGGGGATGGTTGGAGAGTTTGCAAAAATTCAAAATGGACGTGGCCCGTTGCACATCTGCCCAGAGTGGTTTCATCTTACATCGCCTAAGGGACTCTCATGTGACGAGCCAGTCACTTCATAATGGTGCTTTTAATGGGTAGTGGCTTTTTTTTTTTTTTTAGACCTATGTGTGATCAAAGTGATTAAAATCAAGTTGGAATTAAAGTGTACACATACCAACAGTAATCCAAATACCATTCAAAGAAGTCACTGTTTGGCTTTCTAGGTCAACAAGTAATTTATGGAAAAAATATCCATATAATGGATATTTTAATGGATCCAATTACCAGTAAAATAGGCACGATAAGGAGACTACCTTTAAAATCTGTTTAGTAAGGACTTGAGGTCCCCAGACATTAAAAGAAATATATATATATAAATTATATATAATATATATATAAAGAAAAGAAATTATTTATATATATGTGTGTGTGTATATATATACATATACACACACACACACACATACAGCTAGCTTTAGTAGAGAAGTTCTTCGAGTGCCTGGGTGGCTCTGTTGGTTAAGCATCTGCCTTTGGCTCAAGTCATGATCCCAGGGTCCTGGGATTGAATCCTGTGTTAGGCTCCCCTGCTCAGCGGGGAGTCCACTTCTCCCTCTCCTTCTACCCCTCCCCCCTTGCTCATGCTCTCTTGCACTCTCTCTCTCTCTCATGTGCTCTCTCTCTCAAATAAATAAATAAAATCCTTAAAAAAAATAACATAAAAGAAAGTAATGAAGTGGCAGAGAGCAGGTGATGTAAATGGGTAAGGCACAATGGTGTACTTTATCCAAGAGGACAGCAGGAAAGCCCCTGCCATCAGATAGGAAAGCTTCAGTCAAGACATAAGAACCAGAATAGATTTTCAGGAAATCTGGAGATTTCTGTCTGGGTGCAAACAGTGGCTTCTGTCTACATATATCAGGTTTGGCCTTTTGCTTTTTTGCCCATTAAGGAACTTGATTTTATGAGTTCAATCAGGAGTGACCAATGCCAATTGAGAAATTATACTGATGGTCAAGGGGACTCAGCTCATTCTCAACCCAAAAAGTCCGATGTCTGGGCATCAGTTTAATCCTCAAAAATTCTGAATAAAGGGAATTAAATCACTCTACCTATTGTAATAAGACAAGGCTAGCCTGTTCACATATTGAGACTTCTGTTGCCTGCTCAGGGTTCCTTTAAACATTAATTACATTTTTTTAAGATTTTATTTATTTTTGCACATGCACTCCAGAGAGAGAGAGAGAAGGGAAGCACAAGCAGGCAAGGGGGCAGAGGGAGAAGCAGACTCCCCACTGAGCAGGGAGCCGGATGCAGGGCTCGATCCCAGGATCATGACCTGACCCAAAGGCAGACGCTTAACTTAATGAGCCACCCAGGTGCCCCCATTAATTACATTTTTAACTCTTCTTTTTTGGGGTTTTCTTTTCATTGCCACACATTCCTATCCATACAATAATATTCCCTTCCAGCAGGTATGTCCATGATTCTGAATAGTCATGTACTTTAAAAATGGACTGGATTTTATAGCAGCACAGAAATGCATGCCAAGATGCACCTAACCAATCACAATCAATGAAGTAGAAAAAGCTAAAAGGTAGATGGGAAAAGCAGTTAAGCAGAGCTTGCAATCTTCAGGCCAAATGCTATCTAGTAGTTTTTAAAATTTTCTCTCTTCATAGATTTTCCCCCCCAGAAAAACCTCTGTAAACAACATTTAAAAATCAATAAAGTGCACATAAAGATGAATGGTTACAATACTGGAAATGCTAACACTGATAAGTACTTCTCCCTAAAGCTCAATAAATTAATTTACTGAGCACCTACTGAGGACCAATAAGAGACTAAAAGACTCTGACATCAAGTCAATATGCTAGTAATATTTAATATTAATTCATAAAACAATGACTAAATATGAACCACATAAATTATAAAAATCTGGTAGTAGATTGGGCAATTCTTAGAAAGGTGGTTTTGCCAACAAAAAACATAAAAATGCATTAATCTTTCTCCTGGGAATTCAACCCAAAGGAATAGTCCAAAAGATGAACACACTACATGACAAAGATGTTAACAGCATTTTATTTATGATAACCAAAAACCCTCGAAATAACCCAGATAATCAACAAATAGAAATTGCTATTATTAATTCAGTGAATTAATTATACATCTGTTAAATTTATATATATATGAAGACTATGTAGAAACAAGAAAAGTATACCTAAAAATATATG
Organism: Mirounga angustirostris; assembly: GCF_029215605.1. Classification (NCBI taxonomy): domain Eukaryota; kingdom Metazoa; phylum Chordata; class Mammalia; order Carnivora; family Phocidae; genus Mirounga; species Mirounga angustirostris. The sequence goes on from NW_026991714.1 coordinate 39,483,570, forward strand.
TGGGGAAAAAGAGCAGAATAAGAAGTATTCCCTCGATACATTATCCTCCTTGAATATTATTCTATACATACAACATGATTATAGTTACAGAGTTAACAGAAAGTTTAGAAAGAATATATAACACAGTGGCTATGCTTAAGTGGTAGGATAATTAGTGTCAAGATTCTTGAGACATTTTAAAAACCAAAGTATGGTTGTTTTAAAAAATGGGCATCAGTGTGATATCCACAGGCATAGAAGTCAAGAATTATGGGTGCTAACCCATATGTCATGGATAGATACCTCCTCACAAGCAAAGTATGCGTTTGTGAGACTATGGTCCTCAAAATAGCAAAGAAGAAGAGATGATGATGGGTCGCTCACAAGATGGCTATGCAAAAAATGCACTTGTATTTGACAACTGAGCACACAAGCAAATCAGAGTATGCTGCCAAGGAGACATGAGGGATACTAACTTGGTTTTTGCCACTGCCCTCCTTACAAACAACCTCAAACAACTCATGGACATCAGCAAACATATACTAATTACTGTATGATACACAATAGATTATAAGAACCACAAATGTGTCCTATGTCTCAAAAAGCTGTGGGAGCTCTCAACATTCAGTGTTGGTTAAAGACGGAGTCAGATGGATGCAGGTATGTTAAAACAGTCTGGTAGTCACAGGCCTCCTTAGGTAAACAACTACAACCTTTTGCCTGACAATAACACATCAGGTTAAGCAATATGTCTTAGTCCATTCTGGCTGACGGCTGATACAACACGATACCACACACTGGGTAGTGTATAAACAACAGAACATACTGCTCACAGATCTGGTGGCTGGAAGTCCAGATTAGGGTACCAGCATGGTCTGGTGAGGGCCCTCTTCAGATCACAAACTTCTCCCTGTATCCTCAAGTGGGAGAAGGGACCAGGGAGCTCTATGAGGTCTCTTTTATATGAGCACTAATCTCATTCATGAGAGCCCCACCCTCATGACCTAATCACCTCCCAAAAGCCACATATGAATGGGGGGGTGGGCAGGAAGGACATTTCAGCCCATAGCACCACGTAAGTGGATTCCACTGGTAGGCCAACATTCAGGCTTGGAGGAAAGTAAAATGGAACAGGAGGAAGAAAGTACTGGGGGGTGGACAGAGTAACACTGATTTGGGGCAACACTGTACAGAGTCCCATGGGGGGAGGGGCATCAAACCAGACCTAAAAGCCATATACACATATAATACATTTTACACCCTTAGCCGCAACTCTCCCAAACAGAGTATTCAGTGAAGCAGAACACACAGCAGGTGCAAGAACTTCTTTTGTCTTTAAAACTATAAGCAGCTTAAGAAAACATTTACCATGGAGGGCCTGGGTAGCTGTCAGTTAAGCGTCTGCCTTCAGCTCAGGTCATGATCCCAGGGTCCTGGGATCGAGTCTGACATCAGGCTCCCTGCTCAGCAGAGAGTCTGCTTCTCCCTCTGCTCCTACCACCCCACCCTGGGCCTTGTGCTCTTGTGCTCATACTCACGTGCGCGCACTCACAAAGATAAACAAAATCTTAAAACAAAAACAAACAAACAAAAAAAACATTTACCATGTGCATGACAACCTTCAAGAAAAGCTCAGTAGTAACCTTTTTATAATCTATATCTATAATCAATCTAGATATGTAATGATGATTCAGTACAAACCAGCATCCTGTTTGCACTGATTTTTTAAAAGTTTCTGTAATTAGCTGGTTTCTTCTGTACTAACATAAACTATCCTCATTCTCACTTACTTTGAGCCTCAGAATCCAGTTTTCCCAAACGATTTGCCTATTACAAAATCAAAACTTCATGAACCAAGGAGTCCTCGTCTTCCAAAGAAATTTGCAAAGAATTCCCAGAAGACTTACACAGAAGGAACTTAAATTAAAATAAGAAATCATTTCAGGAACAAAACCCAAAGACTTTCATAGCAAATCTATTCAAATTCCTTCATCTTCAGCACTAGCCTGAGTCTTAATATTCACACTATTAACATCATAAATGCTTGTATACTTTTAACATTCTGCAGCCAGCAACTACTACTGTTCAAATAAACTGTTTCACACGCAGATGTCTGGTTCACACATCATCTTGCTTCTCCCACACTTGGACTTGCTTCCCACTGAGCTGTAATATTTCTTACAAGCTTTACCAGGCTGTGTCTAAAAACACAGAGAATGGGTTCCTTAGTTCAGAGGATTTTTGACATTCCTCTGCTAAATGAGGTGGGAGGCATTTGCACTCTAGAGGGAAAGAATGTCTATCATTCCCAAATCCCAGCACCACTTCCCATCCCAGCACTCTCTCCGTGTCTATGGACTTCTGGATTGAGTGGCCTAAGGATTTCTCTTCTCTGCTCTGCAAGTCTTCTTGCATTTGCTGTGAGACCTCAGAGCCTTACAGGAAGAAATATAACCAAGGATATTCATGGGTAGGTCTAGATACCACTATTTCTAAGCAGAAGGCAAAGGCAAGTGTACCCAGTAGGCAACATGACACATTGTAAAGTAAACCAAGTGAGAGGATGCAGTTAGTAATAAAAAGTTTTAGCTTATAGTTTGAGAGGGAAAACTATAGGAAAGGCTGGTTCTTGGGTTTCAAGTGGTATTTTCTGCTATATAAACCATACAGTAACAGGATAATCTGAAAACCACGGAATTAAAACTATCCACTTTTAGGTAACAGGATAATAAATAAATCCTCTCTCCTAAGATTTTAAAATATGCAACAAAATGCAGCAATATAAGTAGGTTCAGCCATTTCCCTAGTTCCATAGTAATTACTACGATGACTTGATTCAAAGATAAAAGTTATAAAACCTCAAATCAAATATGTTTTCTTTTTACTTTTGTCACCATTTTAACATAAGGATAAAGATGTATTTAAGATACAGCCTACTCATAAAAATATGAGACCAAGGAGACAAAGAGAGCATGAAAATTAGCCCTTTTTTTTTTTTTTTTACAATGGCTTTCAGAACCTGGGAGAGAAAATTATAGATTTTTTTTATTGTTTTATTCAACTAAATAGATGAATAACAATAAAACTTGTTCTGAAAGTTTGTGTTTTAAAATACCACCATTAGTAATTGCAAAAATCAAACTGTAAACAATGATGAAACCAACAAAATGAAAACTTCAAAACCCAGCACAAGCAGAATATAAGGAAAGTTGTATACTCCAATATTAATGATGGCACTATAAACTGATAGTCTTTCTAGAGAGCAATCTGGCCGCATGTAACAAGATCCACAAGCAATTCATGCTCTCTGACTCAGATAGCCTACTTTGGAAACTACATCCCAAAAAAATCATCTCCAAGTAAATAAATGTAATTTGTTCAACAATGTTTGTAACAATGCTATTTACGACTGTTAAAACTGGAAACAATCCAAATACCAAACCATAAGGGAACAGTTAAGTCAATGATGGCATAAAAGATGGGATTATTGATCCCAACCCTTTGCTCCCTTCCTGTAACGTACCCCTCCACGTCCCGGTGACTTGCCCGGGAATCCTGTGGGGTGAGTGTAGGTGCCTAATCCATTGGGTTTTAGGCTTGGCCACATGATAATACACTTTGGCAAACTGGATATGGGCGACAACATATTTGCCACCTCCATGCAGTGGCTTTAAATGGGACTGCACGCTTCTCACCATATTCCTGCACGTAGCCGTGAGAACAGCATGTCCCAGAAGGGGGTGGTCCTTTAGCCTGGGTTTCCGAGTGAGAAGACAGTGGAACAGCACCACGCCCAGTCAAGCCACCAAGAGCTGTGGCACATCCACAGCACTCACATAATGTGGACAAAGAACAGATGTTTGCTGCTTTAAGCCACTAAGATGCTGGAACCCTTTTTGTTACCATAGCAAGAACTATGAAAATACAATAGTCATCAAAATGTGGCAAGCTATAGGAAAACGTATTTGAGAAAAAGCTTGCTAAAAAGTAGAAGACAAGAATAAGAAGCAGATACTGATGACATCTAGACAAAATAAGGCAGGCCAACAAGTACCAGAAATTAATGTAGAATTATGTAATAGTTTATACTTATTTCTTCTTATCAATGAAGCATGTACATATATATACCTTAAATTCCTTTTTAAATGCTACCTTTATGTGAACATATTTTCAATAATTCTATACATATCATATTCATAACAGCAATAATTCCAACATGCCTTTTTCTGCATTAAATGATGTAAGGATTAGTGAACACTTATGTCAAAAGTGAATCTAGTGTAAGGGTTATTATCCAGTCTTTGAATGTATCAATTTAGGGCTCATCAAATCCTTTTGTCAGACTAAAGCAAAGGGAACTATAAGAAAAGAAAAACCACACAGACAAAAGCAAGACTTATTTGCTGGGATAATCCATTCCCTAGGCATCAAACATTGTGCAAAAACAAACAAACAAACAAACAAACAAGCTCTAAAAGAATATCAGCATCTGAAAATAAAGTTGTGTTACTTTTCAATTAGTCTTCAAGAGCTATGTTTGAAATTCCATTTGTATGAATTAAGCATCACAAAAAATGATAACAAGCAATCTCACAGACATTTATCCTAAAATAAATTCAACAAAAATAAGGTATTAATGTGAAGATCCTCACTACCATCTTCTATGGGATAGCGAGAAATATAAGTGTATGTATTTTCAGTAATAAAAAAATAATAAAGGTAATTGTAGTATATTAATTACATGTAGATATACTAAATATCAATTATTAAACAATAAGTATGAAAAAGCATGTATATATGTGAAGGAGTACATAAAACTACAACTATAAAAATATATCTACTTAGGAACAAAGACTAGAAAAATATGAAAAAAAATTTTAAACAGCTGGAAATAGACCTGGTGGGTAGCCTTTTACCATGTTTTTTAAAGTTGTAGTTATTTTGAGGGGAGAGAGATTTAATGCTTATATTTACAAAACCTGTACTTGCTATGAAATACATCAATGACTCCCAGTTAAAAAGCAATCTGGAACAGGGGGCGGAGCAAGATGGCGGAGGAGTAGGAGACCTGGATTTCATCTCCTCTCAGGAATTCAGCTGGATAGGGATCAAACCATTCTGAACACCTACAAACTCAACAGGAGATCGAAGAAAAGAAGAGCAACAACTCTCGGAACAGAAAAGCGACCACTTTCTGGAAGGTAGGACGTGCAGAGAAGTGAATCCGAAGAGATATTCGGAAGGACAGACGGCGGGGGAGGGTCCTCCGTCAGCCACTTCTGGCAAGTGATAGAACCACGGAGCACAAAATCGGAACTTTTAAAAGTCTGCTCCGCTGAGGGACGTCACTCCGGTGGCTAAGTGGGAGGTAGAACCCTCGTAGAACAGTGTGGTCTCAGGACCCTCAGGGTCACAGAAAGCCCGGGGGTGCCTGAGTGCGGCAGAGCTCCCAGGTATCGGAGCGGGGAAGCCGGCTGCAGAGACGGGGCCGAGGAGCGGGCTCCCAGCTCGGGGTTGCCATAAACCGGGATCCGCGGCACAGTCGGGCCCCTGCTCCTCCAGCAGGGACCCAACAAGTGGCAGATCCGGGGAGACTCCCCTTCCTCCCCCGGGAGGAGCAGCATGGGAGCGCACCACAGGGATCTGCTGGGTTTGGAGACTCCACACAGGGTGGGGTGCCAGAGATAAAAACACTCAGTCACAGGCCAGGTGAGCACGGAATGCGGCCGGAGACCAGGGAGACGGGAGTGACTGACGGCTTTTCTCTGCGGGTGCACTGAGGAGTGGGGCCCTAAGTGCTCGGCTCCTCCGGGGCAGAGATTGGGAGGCCAACATTTTCACTCTCCGCCTCCAAAGCTGTACAGAAAGCTTGCAGGGAACAAAAGCTCCGGAGAGCAAACCGGAGCAGATTACTTAGTCCGGACTGGGCAAGGGCGGGGCAATTCCGCCTCCGGCAAAGACTTTTGGAAACCAGGGCAACAGGCCCCTCCCCCAGAAGATCAGTGAGAACAGCCAGCCAAGACCAAGTTTACCGATCAATGAGAACTGCAGAACTCCAACGCTAGGGGAATAATGCACATAGAATTCATGGCTTTTTTACCATGATTCTTCAGTCTTTCAAAGTTAATTTTTTTTTTGAATTTTTCTTTTTCCCTTTTTCAACCAACATCTTATCAATCCCTTTTTTAAAAAGAACATTTTTAAATTTTTAGAGTCATATTCTATCCCTTCATAGCAGTTACCCGTATTTTTGGCATATATATATATGTTGTTCTCTTTAAAATTTTGAGATAGTTTCTTCTAACAGATCAAAATATGCCCTAAATCTCTACTGTATGCTTTTTTTCTACTCCCCAGCCTGATCACATTCTCTCCCTTTTTCTTTCCTTTTTTTTAAATCCTCTTTTTTCAAACAACTTATCAATTGTTTTATAAAATTTTTTTATAATTTCCATCTTTTTTTTTTTTACAATTTCCATCTTTACAGTCATATTCCATCCCTTCATCATATCAACCCTTATTTTTATATATATATGTTTTTCTTTCTTTAAATTTTTGGGAGGCACTTTCTTCTAACAGACCAAATATACCCAAAATCTAGTGTGTGGCACTGATCTATATACCAGCCTGATCATATTTGATCACATTCTGGGTTTTTTTGTTTTTTCTTTTTTGTTTGTTTTTATCTTTATCTTTTTCCTCTCTGTTTTTTTTTTTTTTTTCTTTTTCTTTTTGCTCTCTTTCCCTTTCTTTTCCCACTGCTTCAGGTCTTTTCTGATTTGTTTAGAGTATATTTTCTGGGAACGCTGTTACCCTGTTAGCAGTTTGTTCTCTCATTAATCTGTTCTCCCCTGGACAAAATGACAAGACGGAAAAAATCACCTCAACAAAAAGAACAAGAGGTAGTACCGACTGCCAGGGACCTACTCAATACGGACATTAGTAAGATGTCAGATCTAGAGTTCAGAATCATCACTTTAAAGATACTAGCTGGGCTTGAAAAAAGCATGGAAGTTATTAGAGAAACCTTTTCTGGAGAAGTAAAAGAACTAAAATCTAACCAAGTAGAAATCAAAAAGGCTATTAATGAGGTACAATCAAATATGCGGGCGCTAACTGCTAGGATAAATGAGGCAGAAGAGAGAATCAGTGAGATAGAAGACCAAATGATGGAAAATAAAGAAGCTGAGAAAATGAGAGATAAACAACTACTGGATCACGAGGGCAGAATTCGAGAGATAAGCAATACCATAAGATGAAACAACATTAAAATAATTGGGATCCCAGAAGAAGAAAAAAGAGAGAGGGGGGCAGAAGGTATAATGGAGCAAATTATAGCAGAGAACTTCCCTAATTTGGGGAAGGAAACAGGCATCAAAATCCAGGAAGCACAGAGAACCCCTCTCAAAATCAATAAAAATAGGTCAACACCCCGACATCTAATAGTAAAACTTACGAGTCTCAGAGACAAAGAGAAAATCCTGAAAGCAGCTCGGGAGAAGAGATCTGTAACCTACAATGGTAGAAACATTAGATTGGCAACAGACCTATCCACAGAGACCTGGCAGGCCAGAAAAGACTGGCAGGATATATTCAAAGCACTAAATGAGAAAAATATGCAGCCAAGAATACTATATCCAGCTAGGCTGTCATTGAAAATAGAAGGAGAGCTAAAAAGCTTCCAGGACAAATAAAAACTTAAGGAATTTGCAAACACAAAACCAGCCCTACAAGAAATCTTGAAAGGGGTCCTCTAAGCAAAGAGAGAGCCTGAAAGCAACATAGACCAGAAAGGAACACAGACAATATACAGTAACAGTCACCTTACAGGCAATACAATGGCACTAAATTCCTATCTTTCAATAGTTACCCTGAATGTAAATGGGCTAAATGCCCCAATCAAAAGACACAGGGTATCAGATTGGATTAAAAAAAAAGACCCATCAATATGCAGTCTGCCAGAGACTCATTTTAGACCCAAAGACACCCCCAGATTGAAAGTGAGGGGGTGGAAAACCATTAACGATGCTAATGGACACCAAAAGAAAGCTGGGGTGGCAATCCTTAGATCAGACAAATTAGATTTCAAACCAAAGACCGTAATAAGAGATGAGGAAGGACACTATATCCTACTTAAAGGGTCTATCCAACAAGAAGATCTAACAATTTTAAATATCTATGTCCCTAACAGGGGAGCAGCCAATTATATAAGGCAATTAATAACAAAAGCAAAGAAACACATTGACAACAATACAATAATAGTGGGGGACATTAACACCCCCCTCACTGAAATGGACAGATCATCTAAGTAAAAGATCAACAGGAAATAAAGACTTTAAATGACACACTGGACCAAATGGACTTCACAGACATATTCAGAACATTCCATCCCAAAGCAACAGAATACACATTCTTCTCTAGTGCCCATGGAACATTCTCTAGAATCAATCACATCCTAGGTCATAAATCAGGTCTCAACCAGTACCAAAAGACTGGGATCATTCCCTGCCTATTTTCAGACCACAATGCTTTGGAACTAGAACTCAATCACAAGAGGAAAGTCAGAAAGAACTCAAATACATGGAGGCTAAAGAGCATCCTACTCAAGAATGAATGGGTCAACCAAGAAATTAAAGAAGAATTTAAAAAATTCATGGAAACCAATGAAAATGAAAACACAACTATTCACAATCTTTGGGATGCAGGAAAGGCAGTCCTAAGAGGAAAGTATATAGCAATACAAGCCTTTCTCAAGAAACAAGAAAAGCCCCAAGTACACAACCTAACCCTACACCTAAAGTAGCTGGAGAAAGAACAGCAAATAAAGCCTAAACCCAGCAGGAGAAGAGAAATAATAAAGATCTGAGCAGAAATCAATGAAATAGAAACCAAAAGAACAGGAGAACAGATCAACGAAACTAGGAGCTGGTTCTTTGAAAGAATTAACAAGATTGATAAACCCCTGGCCAGACTTATCAAAAAGAAAAGAGAAATGACCCAAATCAACAAAATCATGAATGAAAGAGGAGAGATCACAACCAACACCAAAGAAACACAAACAATTATAAGAACATATTATGAGCAACTCTATGTCAGCAAATTAGATAACCTGGAAGAAATGGATGCATTCCTAGAGATGTATCAACTACCAAAACTGAACCAGGAAGAAACAGAAAACCTGAACAGACCTATAACCACTAAGGAAATTGAAGCAGTCATCAAAAATCTCCCAAAAAACAAAAGCCCAGGGCCACATGGCTTCCCAGGGGAATTCTACCAAACATTTAAAGAAGAATTAATACGTATTCTTCTGAAACTGTTCCAAAAAATAGAAATGGAAGGAAAACTTCCAAACTCATTTTGAGGCCACCATTACCTTGATCCCAAAACCAGACAAAGACCACATCAAAAAGGAGAACTACAGACCAATATCCCTGATGAACATGGATGCAAAAATTCTCACCAAAATACTAGTCAATAGGATCCAACAGTACATTAAAAGGATTATTCACCATGACCAAGTGGGATTTATCCCTGGGCTGTAAGGTTGGTTCAACATCTGCAAATCAATCAACATGGTACAATACATTAACAAAAGAAAGAACAAGAATCATATGATCCTCTCAATAGATGCAGAAAAAGCTTTTGACAAAGTACAGCATCTTTTCTTGATCAAAACTCTTCAGAGTATACGCATAGAGGGTACATACCTCAATATCATAAAAGCCATCTATGAGAAACCTACAGCGAATATCATTCTCAATGGGGAAAAACTGAGAGCTTTCCCCCTAAGGTCAGGAACACGGCAGGGATGTCCACTATCACCACTGCTATTCAACATAGTATTAGAAGTCCTAGCCACAGCAATCAGACAACAAAAAGAAATCAAAGGCATCCAAATCGGCAAAGAAGAAGTCCAACTCTCACTCTTTGCAGATGATATGATACTTTATGTGGAAAACCCCAAAGACTCCACCCCAAAACCGCTAGAACTCATATAGGAATTCAGTAAAGTGGCAGGATATAAAATCAATGCACAGAAGTCAGTGGCATTCCTATACACCACCACCAAGACAGAAGAAAGAAATTAAGGAGTCGATCTCATTTACAATTGCACCCAAAACCATAAGATACCTAGGAATAAATCTAACCAAAGAGGCAAAGAATCTGTACTCAGAAAACTATAAAATACTCATGAAAGAAATTGAGGAAGACACAAAAGAAATGGAAAAACATTCCATGCTCATGGATTGGAAGAACAAATATTGTGAAGATGTCAATGCTACCTAGAGCAATCTACATATTCAATGCAATCCCCATCAAAATACCATCCACTTTTTTCAAAAAAATGGAACAAATAATCCTAAAATATATATGGAACCAGAAAAGACCCCGAATAGCCAGAGGAATGTTGAAAAAGAAAAGCAAAGCTGGCGGCATCACAATTCCGGACTTCCAGCTCTATTACAAAACTGTCACCATCAAGACAGTATGGTACTGGCACAAAAACAGACACATAGATCAATGGAACAGAACAGAGAGCCCAGAAATGGACCCTCAACTCTATGGTCAACTCATCTTTGACAAAGCAGGAAAGAATGTCCAATGGAAAAAAGACAGTCTCTTCAACAAATGGTGTTGGGAAAATTGGACAGCCACATGCAGAAGAATGAAACTGGACCATTTCCTTACACCACACACAAAAATAGACTCAAAATGGTTGAAAGACCTCAATGTCAGACAGGAGTCCATCAAAATCCTAAAGGAGAACACAGGCAGCAACCTCTTCGACCTCAGCCGCAGCAACTTCTTCCTAGAAACATCGCCAAAAGCAAGGGAAGCAAGGGCAGAAATGAACTGTTGGGACTTCATCAAGATAAAAAGCTTTTGCAAAGCAAACAGTCAAGAAAACCAAAAGACAACCGACAGAATGGGAGAAGATATTTGCAAATGACATATCAGATAAAGGGTTAGTATCCAAAATCTACAACGAACTTATCAAACTCAACACCCAAAGAATCCAATCAAGAAATGGGCAGAAGACATGAACAGACATTTTTCCAAAGCAGACATCCAAATGGCCAATAGACACATGAAAAAAAGCTCAATATCGCTTGGCATCAGGGAAATCCAAATCAAAACCTCAATGAGATACCACCTCACACCAGTCAGAATGGCTAAAATTAACAAGTCAGGAAATGACAGATGTTGGTGGGGATGCGGAGAAAGGGGAACCCTCCTGCACTGTTGGTGGGAATGCAAGCTGGTGCAGCCACTCTGGAAAACAGTATGGAGTTTCCTCAAAAAGTTGAAAATAGAGCTACCATATGATCCAGCAATTGCACTACTGGGTATTTACCCCAAAGATACAAATGTAGGGATCCGAAAGGGTACGCGCACCCCGATGTTTATAGCAGCAATGTCCACAATAGCCAAACTGTGGAAAGAGCCAAGATGTCCATCGACAGATGACTGGATAAAGAAGAGGTGGTATATATATACAATGGAATATTATGCAGCCATCAAAAGGAATGAGATCTTGCCATTTGCAACGACGTGGATGGAACTGGACGGTGTTATGCTGAGCGAAATAAGTCAATCAGAGAAAGACATGTATCATATGACCTCACTGATATGAGGAATTCTTAATCTCAGGAAACAAACTGAGGGTTGCTGGAGTGGGGGGTGGGGTGGGAGGGATGGGGTGGCTGGGTGATAGACACTGGGGAGGGTATGTGCTATGGTGAGAGCTGTGAATTGTGCAAGACTGTTGAATCACAGATCTGTACCTCTGAAACAAATAATGCAATATACGTTGAGGAAAAAAAAAAAAAGAAGAAGATAGCAGGAGGGGAAGAATGAAGGGGGGGAATCGGAGGGGTAGATGAACCACGAGAGATGATGGACTCTGAAAAACAATCTGAGGGTTCTAGAGGGGAGGGGGGCTGGGAGGATGGGTTAGCCTGGTGATGGGTATTGAGGAGGGCACGTTCTGCATGGAGCACTGGGTGTTACGCACAAACAATGAATCATGGAACATTACATCTAAAACTAACGATGTAATGTATGGGGATTAACATAATAAAAAGAAAAATCAATCTGAAGTGAGCTTAAAGTATCAGGTTGCAGGGGTTTTTTTTGTTTTGTTTTGTTTTTAGAGAGAGAGAGCGTGTGCGTACTACACGCACACACGTGTGAGTGGGGCAGGGACAGAGGCACTCAGAGAGAAAGAATCTCAAGCAGGCTCCGCACTCAGTGCAGAGCCTGACGCGGAGCTTAATCTCAGGACCCTGAGATCATAACCTGACCAGAAATCAAGAGTCGGACGCTTAACCGAATGAGCCACCCAGGTGCCCTTAAAGTTTCTAAAATCAATTTCTGGTCAATATTTCCTAACTAAGGCAACCTTGGACTAGTAAATGAAGTAGATTATATCAGGCATAATTTCACCATTTCTTGCTAACTTGAGGCCATTCTCAGGAACATCAATTGTTGTACTATATTCCCTAAGAGAGATGACATCTGCCAGTGCAGGAGAATGTGTGCCCCCACCCCCACCCCACAGACACTAAAGCACTGCTACGGATCCGTTCTAGGTAATGTTTTCTCTTTTGCCTTTGGGAGGCAGTGATGCAGAGTGGTTACAAGTACATGCTCTGGATTCACGCCCAGATCTGACACTCAGCTCCATCATTTACTAGTATTTGCATGTCAATGGTGTTACACAGTAAACTAGTATTTACTAGTTGTAGGATCCTGTGCCTTAGCCTTTCTAAGCCCTGGTTTTCTCATCTAACAAAATAAGTCTGTGCGCGTACTTACTTCAGAGTTGTTGTAAGGATCAAAACCATAATCCACTAAAGTGTTTGACAAAGTACTTGCACACCCTAAGTAGTAAATAAATGCCAGCTAATATTGGTCTCTGTCTCGTGGTCATCTAAGGTGTCATCAAGCTTGCTTCTTACCATCACCAATAACTACTGTTAATTCTTGTCTCTATCCACCGGTCCCCATTGCTCTGAGGCATCCGTCTGAACAAGGGCTCCCAGGAATAGTCTGATAACCATCTGTAATAGTGCTGCCCCAAAAGAAATATAATGTGGACCACAAATGCAAGCCACATAGGTAATTTTTAATTTTCTAGTGGTCATATTAAAAAGCAAAACAGAAGAAGTTAATTTTAATAATAGACTTTATTCAACTCAATATATCCAAAATATTATTTCAACATGTAATCAATTTAAAAATATTCCATTCTTTTTACATTCTTTTTTTTTTTTTTTTGTACGAAGTCTGCTAAGTCTGATACGTATTTGATACCTACAGCATGCCTGAACTCAAATGGGGCACATTTCAAACACCAAATGGTCATATGTGGCCAGCAGCTACATTGTTAGTTGCTTGTTACTTTCAAGATTCTGACCACAGAAAGACATCCCCCCCCTCTTCAAAAACATCAAAAGCCATTTATTAAAGAAACCAATGGATGGACGAAAGGAAAGAAAGGAGGAGGAAGGGAGGAAGCGCAGATGTTGCGGACCTGCATAGACGTCTGGGCCTCATGTTGCATTAAGCACTTGAGCCATGGGGTCAGAGAGAATGGGTTCAAATCCCACTTCCTCCACTGACTAGCTGCAACAAGACTTTCACCAATAACCTCTTCAACTCTCTTAGTTCCCGGGGATAAGCTATGGATAAAAATAACCTCTCTTTCATAAGATCGTTATGAGTTTAAAGGTTGTAGAGGGAAAGGAGTTTCCATACATAAAGCTCTGCTTTGTCAAAGGTCAGAAATGGGGGTAGGAAACATTGATGAGGGGCAATATGGAGCAAATTAGCTTGAGGTAATAAAGGGGCCACAGGAGAGGGAAAACTGTTCATGTTATAGTCACAATGCCTGTGTTAAAAATGCCCAGTTACACAAAATAACTTAAACAGCGACAGCTATTAATAAAATGATTGCAGTGACATTTCTAAAGCCCTCAATGGTTTGCTACCTCGTTAGCCTGCCTCCTTTCTTCTTGGCAGTAGCATAAGCAAGGGGGAGGAGGGGAGGGCAGGTGATCGCCAGAATTTGGAGAACCAAGGTTTTTTAGGAGTGCCCCTATTAACCCACAGCTTCTGGCCTCAATGAGATCTTACTACTGAATGTGCCTAAATCTTTCTTTGAAGGATGAGGTTCCTGTCGTGCCACAAATGTAATCTGAATATTACTCTTCACTGTATAAATACATAAAATTAGATGAAATGTTTACTGTCCCTAAAACTTTCCCGGAAAGTCAGTTTTGTGAAGGTTCCTGATATTTTGTTTTAAACTTGCTCTTCCTATTTTTTGAGTTATTTTATTTTATTAAGATTTTCTTTATTTGAGAGAGAGAGCGCGCGAGTGAGAGAGAGAGAGAGAGAGAGCATAAGCGGGGGAGGGGGCAGAGGGAGAAGCAGACTCCCTGCTGAGCAGGGAGCCCAATGCAGGTTGATCCCAGGACCGCAGGACAATGACCTGAGCCAAAGATAGCCGCTTAACCAACTGAGCCACCCAGGCGCCCCTTAAATTTGCTCTTATGTGCTCCCCACCCTTCCAAGAAAAATCCAATTAAAAACAAAACAAAACAAAACAACAAAGTGAGTCTGGTCTGCAAATGAAGATTTTTAATATTTACCCATCTTAATAATCCAAGTCACTATACTCTCTAATTTATGTTGAGTTTCTTAAGGACAACAAACATGACGTCTCTATTCCAGGGACCTTCTAAACCAAACTTTCTCTAGAAAGTATTCCATATAATATCAGTGTCCCTTGAGATTACATGTGTCCCATAAAATCAAATAAAAATAACAGGTCCTACTAAAATGAATTCAGCTTTGACACACTTTTGTTTACTGCAAGACTTCTTGGAGTCTTTAATACACTTACGTACACAGATTTCAAACTGCTATGCTCAGCCATTATTATCATTTTACCAGTCTACAAATGAGAAAAATAGTAATATGAAGAATCACATGATAGGGAGAGAGTCTAATTATTCCAGGGAAACAGACATTCTTTACAGATCTTGCACTGAGTTTCTGGCCTAATGTGCTGTGCGCTGTGCATTTCTCCCTTTTATCATCCCTGATATATATCAATCTTGAATACATATATAGCAATTAACCCATCAGAAGCCTCCAAATGAAGACAATTTATTATAAAGGGAGGGAGAAAGAAGGGAAGAGAAAGGACTGGAGGGGGAAGAAGGGAGGAGGGGGAAATTCCTTTGAATAACTTAGTGTAAACATCACTTCATATTCGCAGCTAAGCTAAAATGCCTAAATGCTTTCATCAGGATGAAGGGACATGAAATACACACTTGTACCTAACCTAGCCCTTGGAAAATAAGCCTCATTTTCAAAACAACCAAACAGCTGTTCAGCAGAAGCAGAGCACAATTCATCCTTTCCAGCCTTTATTTTTGGATGCCACTTAAGCAAAACAATAATTTTCTAAAGAATATCATTAAGATCCGTAGGTGTCATCTCATTATTTTCGAGTTTTAATTCGTGTCATATCAGTCACACATTTTTCCCTCCGAAATCACATCATTATATCACAGTCCATAACAAATTCCTTGCCTTTGAATAAAAGAATCTATAAATTTAAAAATGTACAGATTCTAAAACAGGACAATCTACCCAGAATGTTAGGGTCACTCACGGATTTAAACACAGGGAGCCTAAAAGTCCGCCCCATTTTTCAAATGATAATTTGCAGACTTGTGCCTGTCTAAAAAAATGTGTACCTTTATCATCTAAAGCACATTTTACAAAATGTATAAAGAAAAAGAATATGCTTAATAGATCACAGCATTTCATGGGCAGAAGTGAATGCTAATTGCCTGTCAGAATCTTTAATGAAACCTAATTGCTGGCTTGAGCTGTCACCACTGACCCTGGTAACAGACTAGTACACCCTTCATAAACCTAATACAGCATAATCCTCCTTCATTACGGTTATTATAGCTCTGCAGTGGGACACGTCTGAAAATAAACTCAGCTGCCTCTTCTCTAAATGGAGGTGTCACTTCTCCATCCCGGAGCAAGTAAGTGTTGATGGCAGAAGTCACCCTTACAACAAGTGGTACCACTTCATAGCCCAGATCGCCTTCCAGACCCAGCCTCAACACGCCCCCTGTAAGGCCACTGCAGAAACCACCACCATGCTCCACGGTGATGGGGGAGGGGCCAGGGGCTAAAAAAAAATGGAAACAACCTGAAAGCAGCAAACCATCACCCACCACCAGCAGGTAAATGGGAAAAGCGGAAGAAATTATTTGTTAAAACAACTGGGTTTGATTCAGGAAATCCATGTGTAAATCCACTTCATTTACAGCCCACGTTTCAGATATTGAGTCCAAGAGATAGTCCCTTCAATTTGCTTTGAAGGTTGTTTTTGGGGGGGGGGTGTAGAAATACTTTAAAATAAGAAAACATGGGGCGCCTGGGTGGCTCAGTCGTTAAGCATCTGCCTTCGGCTAGGTCATGATCTCAGGGTCCTGGGATCGAGCCCCGCATCTGGCTCCCTGCTCCGCGGGAAGCCTCCTTCTCCCTCTCCCACTCCCCCTGCTTGTGTTCCCTCTCTCGCTGTGTCTCCCTCTGTCAAATAAACAAAATCTTAATAAAAAAATTTTTTTAATAAAATAAGAAAACATGACTTCAATTAAAAACATTAATCTTACCTCTAGTATTCAACAATTCCCCCAATCTGTTACTCTGCAGCAGGTGCCAAGACCCCAAAGATAAATAAATCACAAAACACACCCAGGAAGAGCTCACCACTTTGGGGAGGTAGAGGAACAAATGAATGGAACACAATGTGAGGCATATTCCTAAAGAATGGGTGAGGTAAGACAGCAAGGCAGATCAAGTGACAATGAACTCTCCTAAGGATCACAAGGACAGGTCAGACAAAACATCCACAAAGACATAAAAATCATACTAGACGTTAAAAAACAGAGGCGGAGAGGATTACATGACCAGGTGTGAAAAAGAATTTAAGGGAAGAGTAACAGCAGGAGTGGATGCCCAAGATTTCAACTGTGAGAAAGGTTTGCGGAAGGGTGACAGGGAGCTAAGAGAAGCAGGGGTGCCCGTCAGGTTAGGTGGGAACAAGAGCCTGCGAGTCTCGAATGCTCCGCTAGGGAGTCTGCATTTCAACGTGGGCCATTTTGTGTGTTTTTTATATTAGGGTATTTTATTTTTTAAAGATTTTATTTATTTATTCAGAGAGAGAGAGAGCGCGCACAAGTTGGAGAGGAGGGAGAGGGAGAAGCAGACTCCCCGCAGAGCAGGGAGCCTGACGCGGGGCTCGATCCCAGGATCCTGGGATCGTGACCTGAGCGGAAGGCAGATGCTTAACCACTGGGCTACCCAGGCACCCCTAAATTAGGTATTTTAGACTACAGGAGAATATAGTAAACATGTATGTTCCCAACACCCAGCTTGGGGGAAAAAAAAGCAATAAAACCACATCACATCTCAGCCCTCACCTCCCCCTTTCCCCCACCCACTCCCTGTATTTGGGTATTTATCCTTCTGACATTTGCTGATACTTTTACTACAGACACAGGCGTCTCCAAACAATATAAGGTGGCAAGACAGATTCTGAGCAGGAGAGAGAAAATATCAGATGTGTTTAAAACAAGACTCTGGGGCGCCTGGGTGGCTCAGTTGGTTAAGCGACTGCCTTCGGCTCAGGTCATGATCCTGGAGTCCCGGGATCGAGTCCCGCATCGGGCTCCCTGCTCGGCAGGGAGTCTGCTTCTCCCTCTGACCCTCCCCCCTCTCATGTGCTCTCTCTCATTCTCTCTCAAATAAAATCTTTAAAAAAAATAATAAAATAAGACTGTCGTGTGGGAGTAGACTGGCCTCCACACCGGAAGCAGTGGGACAGGTAACAAAAAGGTGTGGAGAGAGCTGTCGTCACTGAAGGACTGTCATAATGAAGAGAGAAGGGGCAGCCTCCGCCTTGGAGGGCGTTCGTGGGGCAAGGAGGAGGTAGACCTGAATGAACCATGCCCGGTGAAGCCCGAGGCAGGATGTGGACAAGAAGTGCGGCAGGTGACAGGCCCAGGCCGACATCAATGAGGGTAATGAGGCAGATCGGCCAGGGCACAAAGCCCAACCTGGTAAGGGCCAGGAGCAAAGGGGCAGGAGGACCTGACCAGGGAGTGACAATGGGGAAGCTGCCCAGAGAGGTGGGATTTAAGGTGGGTCTCAAGGGACAGTTTTGACAAGCAGTGCTGAGTGGGAGGATTCCTGGGCAGGGGAACAGCATAACTAGAGGTGGAAAAAATTACTGGGCCTGTTCAGGAAACAGCTGCAGCTTGGCAGAACCCTGGGGGACATAAATCTGAAGAAATCAGAGGGCCACATAGGGGATTATTTGCGGAGAACCTTAAATATCAAGATGAAGTGTGTATAGTGTGTACATGTAATTCATAATAAATTCACTTTCATGACCATGAAATCTGCCTTAATCCCAAGTAAAATAATGGCAACAGCCAATCTTGTGATTTGGGGGATAACATCAATGATATCATTGCTGCTTATTATAGTCCTATATGCAGAACAGGCTGTCTTGGTGAAGGGCAGGCTGGCGAATCTGCTGGGACACAGTGTCATGGAGGGTCTCCCTCTCACTTTAAAAACTAGTAACCCAGGGGCGCCTGGGTGACTCAATCCGTTAAGTGGCTGTCTTCGGCTCAGGTCATGATCTCAGGGTCCTGGGATCGAGCCCCACCTCGGGTTCCCTGCTCAGTGGGAAGTCTGCTTTTCCTCTCCCTCTGCTGCTCCCCCTGCTTGTGTTCTCTCTCTCAAATAAATAAATAAAATCTTAAAAAAAAAAAAGTAACCCAGAGGTTGAATGAGTAATTCTGCCTCTTCCTCTTTAATATAAGGTACAAAATGCATAGAAAGGAAGTTAAGCATATTCTAATCAATGTATCTAAACCTGCAAAAACAATTTCGTCTTATGCCTTTGTCTTCCAAATGTTCCTACTACTTAATCCTTCTGTGATATGTACACTCCCTTGATCTGCAAGTTTCCCTAGGTTTGAAAAATGAGGGGAAAAAATTATCACATTTTTAAAAGTTCCCAAGTAAAGCAAAATAATACTAAGAACCAAAGTATCAGTAACTTCAGAAAACAGCTTAGGGATGTGATCCATCTCCTTAAGTGAACAAATTAGATGTGTATAATAAATAGCACCGATACTTGTTTATTTTTTAAAAATCAGGGCGCCTGGGTGGCTCAGTTGGTTAAGCGTCTGCCTTCGGCTCAGGTCATGATCCTAGAGTCCCGGGATCGAGTCCCGCATCGGGCTCCCTGCTTGGCAGGGAGTCTGCTTCTCCCTCTGACCCTCCTCCCTCTCCTGCTCTCTCTCTCTCAAATAAATAAATAAAATCTTTAAAAAATAAAAATAAAAATAAATAAAAATAAAAATCACATACAGTCATTAACATGATGTAATTTTCCCAGAGCACTGAACCTATTAGAGACTAAATAATAAAAACTCCATTCCATTCTTTGAAAAATAGAAATAGTAATTGTACCTACTTCATAGGGTCATTAAAAAATTTAATGAAAGCATTTCAAGCACTACAGCACTGGGATAGAGTCAGCAATGATTCATGTAAGCCATGGCTACTGCCATCAACATCCGTATAGGGTGGAAATTCTAATTCTGAAAGAAGTCAATGTGATTACTGGTGGAAAGGCTTATTAACTTAGTAGAAGAGATAAGGAGATAAACATATAGTAAGATGAGACACAGCTCACCAACATGTAAGTGCAAAGTGCTTTGGGACTATAAAGAAAGGAATGCCTAACTGGTGGTGGGAAGGAATGTCAGGGAAGGTGAAGCTTCAGTTGAATGTGCAGAGGCTAAGCAGGTAGCAAAGGGGACAGACAGGTCGGTCTGGGTGGGAGTGTAACAAAGACAGGAGAATTCACCACCACCAAGTGTTAGGGCACTAACATGGAGAGAAAGAACAGTAGATAATGGGAAGGGAGTCAGGGGTTAAAGAAGCTTTATCACACAGTTAATAAGAATCAAAAGAATTTAAATAGTATTAAAAACTGTTAAAAAAAAAAAAAACCTCAGAGAGAGGAAAGAGTAAAAGAAGAATATAGGATAGGCAGCCTCTGAAGCTCTTGAACAATCCCAAGAGGCAGTGCGGATGGAGGGTACAGAGCAAACTGAAGATATGTTAGAGGGTCTAAAGACTGGTAGGCTTCGTGATTGACGTTTGCAGGTAGAAGCTAAGGGGTGCTGAGAATGACTTGTTGAAAAGAACCCCAAGTGCCTGGTTTCAGCAGCTAACTCAACAGATGGCAGGGTCACTGACTCAGACAAGAAATATGGAAACAGCACATTTCGTGGCAAGAAATTAGGGAGCTCAGTTTGAGACAGGTGGAATTTGGAGACCCGAACAGACAGAAATACCAGATAAACCCAACTGTTTGGAACCAAGCAGAGGGGTCTGGATTGGCGATGATAACCAAGCAGATCAACTGAAATGGAAACGTCGTTCATGCTCTCATGGGCCTGACGAGGGCTGAGTGAGTGACTCCCGGCCTCTCCTGAGCTCTAAAACTAACCAGGAACAGGATCATTCAAGCCAGTGTAGTAAAAACCTTAAGTGACTACCATAAGAGCCTGAGGACAGAGGCGGATGGACTCCTTAGCTCTGTGATTCTCAAAATGTAGTTGGTCAAGGACCAGGATTATTAGAATCACCTGGGAGCTCCTCAGAAACACAAATTCCCAAACCCCACCCCAAGCCTACTGACTCAGAAGCCAGAGTGGGCATGGAGAATAGCACTCTGTGTTTTAA
Organism: Mirounga angustirostris; assembly: GCF_029215605.1. Lineage (NCBI taxonomy): Eukaryota > Metazoa > Chordata > Mammalia > Carnivora > Phocidae > Mirounga > Mirounga angustirostris. The sequence goes on from NW_026991714.1 coordinate 39,504,420, forward strand.
CAGCCCTCCGGTGATTCTGATACCCACTAGAGTTTCAGATCCACTGCCTTAGCTACTGCCCCCCATTACTTGAATGCAAAGGAGTATGAAAAAAAGAATTCCCAGGACATGGATTTCCAAAGACTTGAAGACATTAAGTCTAAGTAGAGGGTAGGCAAAGGATAAAGCATTGGCAACTTTTGCTAATTTTCAACACAGAGGGAGTTTTCCCTGTGGGCTAAAAATCTGTAAGGCAAATTAGATCGATTCAGTGGCCCACAAAATAGAGCTTCCTAATTTAGGTATATGGTTCAGTACTAAAATTTCAAACATCACAAATGCGAAGAAGATGTTCTGCTCGTCAGAGGACACCACACCACTGGCCAATCTCTTTCTCATTTTCTCATCAGACACCTCCCAACATCAAGCATTTATGGGGATGGCTGCCTAGGGTTACAGGATCTCTGGATATGCGATAGGCCTCTGGGTCAAGCTAATTGACCAGGCTCAGGACAAAACCCTTGAGCCGGGTCTTATTTAGTCCCCTAAGGAACTAAGCTAAATCACCCACGTATCAAACTTTATACACAAAATTGATCTAAGAATGGTCACAACATGTTTTTTTCCAGGAGCAAGGACCACGAGACAAGTCAAACAAAAGCTTGACGGGAGAGCAAAACAAAACCAAGCCAAGAAATACAGAACCAACAAGCAAAAGAGAAAGGAAATTAAAACAATGTTAATTGCCATTTATAGTCCAACTTAGACGTATAACCACCCCCAGCCCACAAGGAGTCACTATTACCTTTTATCCCCAGCTACTCTAAATCTTCATCTACAAGCATTGCCTCATATCCTCCCATTCAGAATTATAAATAATTCAGAGATTATTTTCATAATCAGTGTGCACATAATATATGGCAAAGGCATGGCTGGTCTGGGGAACAGGGACTTCCTCACCCTCCCAGTGCAAAAATCACAGCCAGATCTGCATTTTTCTAGGCTTTCTCCCCCCAACCTCTCCAAGGGGTACTCACTCTCATGACCTCCTGGCCTGCATGCAGTCCACATTGCGGATTCTTGGATGTAAGAACCCGTTCTTCTTCAAGAACACATCTTACATACTATGAACCTGCTCTACTGACGTTTTTTCCAAGCTGTTCCCTTTTTCTAACAATCCCTCCTGTTGGGAGGGTGATATGAAGATGAATGAGTTAATGTTTGTCAAATACTTGAGGCTTCTCAGATGAAAGGCAACATTAAAGTTCAAGAGACCAGAGGCTGACATTACACTAGAGGTGTTGCAGTTGACTCTATATTTGGGCTTCAAAGAAGGAAAGAAATCAAGGCTGCAAAGACACTCCTTTGTGAAGATTGGCACCTTCTGCATTCTTGCTAAAGGCAGACAGATTTATTCTTAACATTCTTTAATTAACTGGATCCCAACATTAGAAATACAAGGATCTTTATATTAGCGCCAGACTCTTGTTATAGTAAGTGGCGCACAGGGCAAAGGATCCTTTTCTCTGCCCTTCTCTAAGTGGCTTTTCCTCCCCAAGCTTCCCTATCGTCTGAGCATGCAATTCTCAGTCTCCTCCTATAGAGGGGCCACATGAAAACTGCCAGCCAACAAGTTTGCTTTGAGCCAACAGACCAAAAAAAAAAGAAAGGTCAAAGACAAAGCTTTATGTGTATGTTGGCAATGCATGTGAATTTAGGCCGCTGGAAAAAAAAAAAATGACCCACACAAAGAGCACATTCATGGCCACATATAGCTCCTCAAACATATAAATAGCCATTCTTGACCCAACACCTACTCTGTGCGAGGCTCTGTGTCGGGAGGGTAACATACAGCATTCCACTGAATTCTCCGCAGATATCCTGGCAAGTTAGATGCTCCTGGGCCCCACTTTGTAGATGAGAGAATTGAGACTCCAAAGGACTGCGAAGTTTGTCCAACATTACCCAGCGAAAAAGTGGTGGAGCTGGAATTCAAACCTAACTACATTTCAAACTCCCAAAGCTGGATCCCCTGCTCCAGCACAATGCTACACAGGAAAGTTGCAGAACTTGCTACACCCCGCTTGGCCTGCTCCAGAAGCACTCCATGGGGCTCAGACAGGGCAGGGTAAATTAAATCAGTAAGGGGAGATCACAAAGTCTTATTTCAAACATTCGGTTTCATCTCCTCTTTACCAAAACCTGTTTTCCCTCGTTCTTTTTGATTCGGCCCAAGCAGTAATGATTTAATTGGCTAATTAAGTATTTCATCTTATCTCTTCCCCTGGCCTTAATCTCTAACAAAGTGCACAGCACAGTTCTGAGGCTTAGAATGAGTTCAAATTCTACAAGGCCCTTGGTGACGAAGAAGTTCAAATGCAGCACAGCAGGTGAAAAAGAACAAGCATATGGAACTCAGGTGGGCTACACTGTGCAATCAAAGGGTTTATGTTTGCTTCCCTGGAGCAAAAAACAGAAACCCTTAATAAGGAGGGAGGACATTAGGGGGGAAAAAAATCCTCATAGTTCTTGACCCCTGGTCCATCCATTCAGGCCAAACACAAATTCTCCTAAAAATTCTGCTTTTTCTCTGGATTCTTTAGGTTCTTCCATATTAAAAGAGTCTAACTGTTCTCTTCCCATGACAGCTGTCCGGCCCACACAGTATGCACAAACCTGAATAACTAAAGTGTGAATAATAACTGTTTAAGCCAATGATGGAAGCTGGGTAAGCAGGGGGATTAGCAGAACCAGCTTCCCTTGAGCCATGCCTCTCATGCAGGGCCTATACCTCCAATAAAACTCCTGTCAAGGGGTTGTTCTTGAGATAAGAGAAGGTGTTTGTGTAGGGGCTTAGATAAACACCACACACTGTACTTTTTCTGCTCCCATGTACTGGCCTGAAGCTCACGGAGGCTGGACCTCTGCCACCTCAGCCAGGACTCAGCCACTGTGAATACTACTACAATCCCACTTCAGCCTGGGGAAGAGGCACCCTTGAAAGGCAACCCACATACAGAAAGCTTCTGCCTGATAAGGAACCTTTCTAGGCGGGATCTGCTGAATCCTGGACCATCAGCCTACAACAAGAGATTCTGTTTTTATCAAGTTTCAGAGGGAGGAAAAGTAATCCTCACAACCTTACGAAAGCAATAACGAGGTTTAAACGTAGAAAAAACAGTAACAAACACACTGACCCGTCCGTGGACTCGTTCTGCACATCATGGCCACCCATGTGGATTAGGCAAAGGAGCATCACGCTGTACAGCTCCCACTCACTAAGGCTATCATTTCCACGGCACAAGCTTTTAACCCCGTCACCAAAAGATAAGCAACTTTAATGCGAGGTTCTGGAATGCTGCAGTATTATGGCCAACTGCTGTCAAGTGCCTCTTTCAAAGGGAATCAAGTGCATTCTAATGAAAACAGGCATGGGCCAATTAGTGCCAATTAAAATTTAGATGGTCACACAACTGCTGCTTGTAGAAACAGCATCAGGCATGGAGGTGTGTCCAAAAAGAGACCTGTGCTCCTCTGGAAACACCTGGTGCTCATAAGCGGGTAATATGCTTCTAGCTTAATTTCTGGTATCTATCATTGATCTATCATACCCCAAATAGCTAGCTTTTTGAGCTCTTTTTTTTTTTTTTTTTGGATGACTCTCATTTTGCACAAGCTGTTTCTTCTACCTGGAATGCACTCTCCTAATCACTCCTGCAGGTAAGCACTCCCTTAGCCCTATAAACTCAGGGCACACCTTACCCCTCACCTCCAGAACCAAGCCTTCCCTGCCTCTCATAGCACTTCTCCCTCACTATGCTGTAATTCATGATCAGCCTGTGGGTTTCCTCCAGGAGGCTGCAGTTAGAGCTTGTTTAAGTGTCTTTGTATCCTGTTTTCCTAGCACAGAGTAGAAGCTCAATACCAGGTTTGTTGAATGAATGGGTGAACCAATCCAGTTTAAGAAATTAACACATTCGTGGAACCCTGTAACCGTATATTCAGCCTGCAGTCTAGAGATTCCTCACCTTCACAAAGAGCCTGCAACAGCCAGTTCCTGGACAGACTGAAGCGCAAACCCCACGATCTCCTTGAATTGTACGTGGGGTTGGGGTTGGGGGGTGACAGGAACTGAAGGAAGTGGAAGGGAATGCTAGGTAGGGGCGCCGCTACCTCACTACTCCCTCAAAAACGGGTGTAAAACCCGCTTATACAAGTATTCAAAACCCAGATTTAGGGATCATGCCAGGGAGAAAGGAGGGGTGTATTAACAACACCCTCAGAACTCGTTAATACTCAGAACTCTGAAAGTCTGAGGTGGAGATCTGTTCTGAAATTATGCGGTCACAGGTTTTCCCTATGAGCCAGCCCGACCACCCAAGTAGGGCCAAGAAGGCCAGAAGTCTGGTGGCATGGCTGGGGCCTAGTGGGAGGGCATAAGAACTTCTCTCCTTCCCAAGATCCTGTCCCCCCAGGGAGGCGGTGGGAAGAGGGGTGTCGGGGAGCAGCGTTCCTCTCCCGCTGGAACAGCAGCAACGTCTGTTCTCTCCTCCTCTGCCCTCACCGCTTGGGTATCTCCAGCTGCCCTTTCCAGGCCCTCGCTCAGTTCCCCAAGAGCAGGGGGAACCGGGAGGAGGGGGCGCGGGGTGGGTTTCTCCGCAAACTCTCCGGACAGCGCTCACCTTCCACCTTAACCAGCCAAATAGGACGTGCGCTTCACGTCGAGCAGCTCCCACCGGGACCGAGAGCGCCCGCGGCCCGGCCACCTCGCGCCCCCGCCGCTCTGCCAGCGTCCCGGGCCGCCGATCGCAAGCTGGCGCTGCCAGCGTTGGCCCCAGTCCTCGACCGGGCGCCCGGAGCGCCGAGGCGGCCCCCAACCTCCCGCCCGACTTCCCCGCCGCAGACGGCGCTTACCTGCTTACATGGCCCCGTCGGTGCCCTGGAGTCCCGCGCGGAAAGCCTGTCCTCCGCGGCGGCGGCGGAGCCCCAATTCCCTAAGGAATTGATTCCAGTGGCTGGCGGAGGAGGGGCGGAGGGAAGGAGCCGGAGGAGGCGAAAGGGGAGGGAGGTTTCCGCTGCGATCCCGGCGCACCGACAAGGAGAAAAGGAGAACCACCTCAGCACGGGGTTGTCCCGCCGGAGGGGGGCCGGGGCCAGGAGGCCCGGGAGGATGGGTGCGCTGGGAGGGGAGGGGCCGCCCGCGGCCACTGGGTGTCTGCGGCTCCCCGAGGACCTGAGCCGGGAGGGCCGGCAGCGGAGCGAGAAGCCGCGCGGCAACCTGCCCCGGGACTGCGCCCGCCGCGCCCGCTCGCCTGGGGGAGAAAAAGTTGGGCAGAACTTTCCCGGGCCGCGAGAGCCCGGGCGGCAGGAAATGCGAGCGGCCGGGAGAGGAGGGAGGAAGGGGCCGTGCGATGGGAGGGGACGGAGCAGGCGCCGGCGGCCGCGGCTCCCCCACCCCCGGGCCGGGCGGCGGCGCGGGGGGCCGGAGGCGGAGGGAGCTCGGGGCGCGCGGCCGGGGCGGGGAGGAATGCGCCCGGGAGGCGCGCGCGGCTGGGCGGCCGGGGAGCGGCGGGGGGGAGCGGGCCGGGGGGGCGTCTGCGCGGGGGAGCGCCGAAACTTGGAGCCCGAGCTCCCGGGCTGGAGGCGCGCCGGCCTTGGGGACGTCACAGCGCTGGAATCCGAGGAATGCCGGGCGGCAGGAGCTCCGTGTACAGGCCCGGGAGAAGTCGCGCACTTTCGGTGCAGGGGCTTTGGGAAATGTTTAAAGGTGAGGGCTGAGGAGGGAGGACGGGTGAAACTCCCTGGAGTCAGAGACGTGGGAGTGGAGGAGGAAAAGCGACCACAGCCGGCACGACCTAGCGCCGCCCCCGGCGGGGGCAGGGAGGGGGGCGGGAAGGAAAAAATCCCACTTCGAAAACCGCAGGGGCAGGGCAGAGGCCGCGACTGGCCCGCTCCGGCCGTGGGCAGGGACAGTCCGTCTCATTTGGGGGAAACCCTCGGAGCCGGACGACCCCAGGCAGCCACTGTACGGAGGGGAGACAGCCCAGGAGAAAGTAAGGTGACTTCCCCGAGAAGGCAATCCCAGGGTTCTCTCTCCGGGACACCAGGAGTCTCTGCGTCCTGGATCTGGGGTTCTTAACCCCACCCCCCAGGACTCCCCCAGCGCCCGCGATCGCAAAAGCAGTTTCTGTGTGCTAGGAGCTGGAAGATGTCGTTTCCCCGGTTCTTTCCGTGCCGCAGCCTCGCTCCACCCTGCCTGGGTGGGCACTGGGAGGGAACTTCCTTAGCACTTTCAGAGGTGGAGTTAGGGCGGCGCAGCTGCGTGCTGGAAAAAGCACCCAGCCAGACGAGGGAACCTGGGTTTAGGACCTGCCCTGCCCGTGACCGAAGGGATGATTGAGGAGTATCCCAGCCCCAGAAAGCCTTGGTTTCTGTAGCTGTAAAATCGTTTTCCTAATATTTTCTATTTCTCCGTGGTCCTTCGCGTGGCCAAAAACATGCCTTATGGGTCTGTTATCCAACCGACAACCCAGTCTGGGGTCTGACAACCCAGTTCTTTCAACCTTTATTAGGTTGAAGAAGGTCCTTGAATCATTGTCACAGAAGATGTTCCAAATGACTTCAGTGTCTCACAACTCATACAAAAATCGGATCTCTTGGGGAAGAGAACTGGGAACCAAAAAGCAAAACCTGTTGTGCCCATCATGTACCAGTTTGTGGTGACTCTGACTTCTCCAAGTATCTGCCAACCTCCAGAACAATAAAGAAGTCGAGAAGGCCCCACAGGGATGGAAGGAAGAGGCTGCAGAGAATTAAACGTCAGTTTCTCAAACTTTCAAGGACATAGCTGGATAGCTTCAGTATGGACTTGCTGGATTTCCAAAAAAAAAAAAAAAGTGCCGAATGCTTTACTGTGTTCCGGGAAGCATTGAAAGCACTTTTTATGTGCACTTGTATTATTATCCCATTTCCTAGATGAGAAAAGTGAGGACTGAAGAAATCACCTGTCTTACCAAGGGTCCCACAGCTTGTGAAATAATAGGATAATAGATCCTACTCTGGCCCCAAAACACAAGCTCTTAAATTCTTCAAAATTTGACCAAAATAGGATTAAAATCATAAATAAGGAAATACCTGCAGGCTCTCACAGGAATACAGATGAGAGGCCTTTGGGGCCTTAGAGGAAAAGATGTGGCATTGGTGTATTGTCACTCTGTGATATTGAACTCCAAGCACAGCATGCCGAGACAGTTGGGGTGTTAGAAGAGTAAAGTTTGCATGTAGCCATACAATTCTGGTTCTGCCTCTGACCAGCCACATGACCCTGAACAAGCCACTTCACCCCTAGGCCTAAGTTTATTTTTTAAGTGGAGTGTGACATGGAGGTCAGAGTTTGGTTGAATTGCTTCATCTCTGAGGTCTTTCCTGGGTCTGAACTTGAATGAACGTATACTCCTCCAGGCAGATGGCATGCCTATGGAGGAAGCTCAGTGATAAAGCCAGGATGTCTTGGGGAGAGGACTGTTTTCACTCTGCCTTTGGAATCAAAATGAATGTTGGGAATGCTGCTGAGTGTTCCATGGCCAAAACAAAACACACACAAACACACCAAGATTTAGCACTAAGTCTGTGGCCTCATTTTAATTTAAATAATTTTACTTCTAAATTAAAAAAAAACACACACACACACTATCAATTTAAAAGCCCATATAACAAAAAATAAAAATAAAAAATAAAAGCCCATATAAAGTACATCTGACCAGCCGCTTTTCTCTTTCTTTAGAATAGATCGCAGAAAAGCAATACTACAAGTTACATTTTTTAAATAGGATGTCCAATGCGAAGTGAAGAAAGCCTTTCATTCTCTAAATAAATATATAAAAACTAGTCACACGCTACTTTCAAAAAAACTGAAAAAAAATTTCCTAAGTCTACATCACACTCAAGTCTCCTTAATATGCGTCAGAGGGAACAGGATGGTTGATGGCCTGGGTCCCAAACACATCACTGCAGATTGACTTTATAACTTTGCAGTTTTAGGAACTTGTCAATATTAGATAGCCCCCAAAATACTTCAACTGTCCTAAGCCTGACTCAAACTATAAATACAGGCAGAATTTCATGGGCCTTCATGATACCTCTCACCTTCAATATATTCCTCATACTAATTTATTAATTTTATACCTTCAGAAACACTGAAATCACTTGAAAGCAAAACAAAACAAGTTCACCAAAAGTGAGCAGACCTTTTTAGGAAAACTAATGATCTTTAGGGACCTTCTACAAATGTTAAAATCGTATATATTATTTGTGTATTTGTTTTTATCCTTTCTCTAATACCAATTCCTAATAGAATATTTGAAAGCTTACAATAATAGTGGGAAAGAATAATGGGGAGCTTTTTAAAAATACACATGCTCTCTGTATCCCCTACTCCCCATATCTTACTCATCTTAGTCCCTGAGTCTAGGGTGGAGGCTTTGGTTGGTATCTGTATATGTGTATCTATCATTTTTTTAGACAGTATTTTATTGAGACATAATTCACATTCAATCAAAAGCACAATCCTAAGTGTACACACTTGATGATTTTTTTCATATACATCCATATGACCACCACCCAGTTCAAGATATAGAAAATGTCCATCAGCATAAAAATTTCCCTCCTGTGACTTTTCAGTCAGTATCAGCTTGCCAAGCTAACTTCTACCAGTAGTTTTGCTAGTTCTCAAACTTCATATAAACAGAATTACAGTGTGTGTGTGTGTGTGTGTGTGTATACATATAACAATTTGCTTATCCATTCTCCTGTTGATGTATTGGACAGGTCTATTTTGAAAACATTTCCCAAGTAATTCTGTTATCCTGGCCCCCTCTAACTCAGAACCACTGACTTAACAGCAAAAATGTAATAAAATAAGCCTAGCTCATTAACACCTACAAAGACATTAAGCAACAGAGAAGGAAAGAAAGAGAACACTTTGGGAGAACCAAATGTAAGAGTGCTTTAATCGTAGCATACATCCAGAGCTCCTTGTTAATGAGAACAAATTAGCAAATTGTGATATGAACTTCTTGTTATCTAGTGATTTTTTTCAAGCTACATGATTCTGCAGAGCTATTGTGTATAGCCACACTCTAGAAAGAGTAATTCACATGCATAATTGGTACTTTCGGCAAGATTTAAAGTACACAATGCCACTCCATGAGCTAGAATAGTCTGGAGTGTGAATGGCGTCCTCTAGAGTTGTACCATGTGGTGACCATGGTATTACAAGTTCTCCCTTTAGAAATTGTTTCATGGTACCTGCTTTAGAAAAATCATTTCTGAAACAGGCGACTGAGCCCTTCTTCCCTCCTGGTGCATCTTTGAGGGGGAGAGAAGTGGCCACAGCCCAGCCTTTCCCCAGGTCGACTAAGCCAGTAAGTCACATTCTTCTCAAATATTGATAAAATAATGAGAGACTTTTGTGGAAGTATAGATTAGATGAAAGTGCCAAACGTTTATTTGGATTTGCTCTCCAGGCTCTTTTGGAGGCTCTCCATACCTGCACCCTTTTATGTTACATACTTCTCCAGTTCATCATCTGTCCTAATGTCTCATGCTGTCATTCCTGCCGCACCCTCCTCTCTGGCCACTGAGCCTTGTGGTCATTTCTTCTCCATTTTATTTCTCTTTCCTTTACCCACTTCTCAGGAGAAGGCTCTCTGCTTCCCAAAGGGACGGACGACTCCCTGACCTGAGCCAAAGAAGAAAGGGCCCCCATTCCCATGCCTGTCAACCTAAGCCACAAGTGAATTATTGCCTTGTTACTTCCTTCTGGAAAGAATGTCAAACATTTTTATGTTGTATTTTTTTCAGGCTGGAAGGAGAAAGATGAATATGTCCTCCTGAGACACTTTGCCAGCTCCTCTGGTAACTACAGTTGACCACATGGGCAGTGATCTCAGTTAGCTATCTGGACGTCAGGCAGATTCACTCGAGGCAGATCCCTAGTTTTTGCAATGAAAATGCACAAGATTCAGCCAGTTGGTTTCTCTTTAAAAAGTCTATACAATAGCAGTGTATATTTATATTTATCAAGTACACTCTGGAAAGAGTAATTCACATGCATAATTGGTACTTTCAGCAAGATTTAAAAGAAATGTATTCATTATCCTCCTCTACTAATTTCATCTGGGCTTGCAAACCCTTTGAATCATGTTTTAAAGGTCCAAGCTTCCTGATCATATTCACCTGACTCAGCTTGCTGACTTTCCCCACCTCCCCCAGCCCTAATATTATCTTCCAGCTTTTCAGGCTTGATAGGAAACACATAGCTTATCTCCCTACACACTGGCATATACACGCACACATCAAATCACCGCAACCTCTGTGCAGCGTGCTGCTAATGAAAAGCTTACCCAAGCCTTATTGCTCAAAATTGTGTTAGGTGGAAAAGGAGGCTTTTACTGCTCCTGCAATCTCTTCTAGGAGAGCTTCGTCATTGTGATTTAAACAATTTTAAACTTTATAATAGAATAGAGTCATTTAAAGAAGAAAACATTTTTCATAGTCACTTACATATGGTTTTTAATCTTAAAAACATACTCTAATGTTGAGTGCAGCAGATCTAGTAGGCAAGGTCAACTGTCTTAGTATAAGCTCCCTCAGTTTAAGAACAAAACCCCACTTCAGATTGTTCAAGCAAAAAAGGAATATATTGGCAGGATGCTGAAACATGTCATGGAATCCATGAGAAAGAAGGGTGGGACCAAAGAACCATGAGGGTACTCTGCTTTTCTCCCTCTGTCTGGGGGTACTATCCTCAACTTTTGCCCATATCCAGGCTTAATAGCTATGTGACCCTGGGCAAATAACTCTCACCTGAATTTCCTCAAAAAGGGGAGTGATGTAAAAAGGGGAAATGACAAACATACCTACTTTGTAGAGTTGTAGCAATGGTTAAATTAGTCAATATGTGAAAAATTCTTAGAACAGTACCTGATATACACTGAGCTCTCAGTATGTTACCTATCAATATTATCATTAACCTCATTCTACTTCTGCAGGCTGGTTTTCTCTCCTTCAGCAGGGACTGGATCTCAAATCCAAATTCTCAAGAGAAAGAACATGGCTTGAGTTGAGTTGTCAACCCAGGATCTTGGAGAAGGACCAGGCTGCTGTGGTTGGACCCAGCCCTTTGTGTGGGAAGAACAGTTCCCAGAAAGGAGAGAATGGCTGGAAGAGAGGGGGCCCACAATGGGGAAACCACACCAGTAAGGGAACGGAGAAATTTTTTTTACCAAACTGAAGTCTTAGGAATCCCTCTGTTTACTCTGTAACTATCTACACCATCTATGCAAAGGGCCAAACCTGGCTCCCCATGTGTAGAGAAGAAAGTGACCCACTAGGGAGGGAAATGACCTAGGGTAGAAGGTAAGGGAACCAATATCCACTGAGCATTGGCTATGCTCTAGGTAGACTAGGTCCCGTGAATATATAATCTGAAGTAATCCTTGTGACAGTGTTTGAGTATTATAAACTGAATTGTGTTCCTCCAAAATTCATATGTTGAAGTCCTAACCCCCAATATGACCATATTTGTAAGTAAGACCTTTATGGAGATATTTAAGGTTAAATGAGGTCATAAGAGTGAGGCCCTAATCCAATAGGACCAGTATCCTTCTAACCGGAGGGAAAGACAACAGAGTTCCTCTCTCTCTATGCAGGCATAGAAGAAGGGCCATGTGAGAACATAGCAAGAAAGAGAGCAAGGAGAAAGATCTCCCCAGAAATTAACTCTGCCAGCACCTTAACCATGGACTTCCAGCCTCCAGAACTGTAAGAAAATCACTACCTGTTGTTTAAGCCCCATAGTCTGTAGTACTTTGTTATGGCGGCCTGGGCAGACTAATATACTCAGGTTACTGTTTGTTGTTGCTTCGCAGAGAAATAAATTGAGACCTCACAACATTATGTACCTTGTACTTAGACATGTACTAAGACAGTAAGTGCCTAAGTGAATGGTAGAACCAAGATTCACACCTCCTCATTTCTCCTTCTGAAGTTCGTGTTCATTTTCATCCATCGTGTTGCTGCAAAGTTTATCAAATACCACTGTATGTCAGGACTGGGGTTAGGTGGTGGCTGAAATTGGATGGGATGGTAAAAGCAGGGGTAATAAAAACGTCAGGATAGAGTGTGTTCTAAGTTTCCACGACAGTGATTTACCAGGGGACAGCTCTACCTGGCTGATATTAAATTGTGCTAATGAGAAGACACATAGCCAGAGTCTTTGTCTACAATTATTTCAAATCCTTCCTTTCCCAGGTATATACACCTGAGTGTATACAGCAAAAGGGGAAATGGAAGTGCTGTTAGATCAGACAGCAGATTCTTTCAAAGAACATTAATACCTTGCTACTGTTTGTTCCATTGGCTCCTGAGATGCCTAGAGTTAATGTTCTCACCTCCTAGCCTCATGAGGTCCAGCAAGTTGCAAGTCGGGTCCATGGTCCTTCTAGCACACAAGAGGTTGCTTTTGACTGGCATGAGGTCACACTTTCTGGGAGTGTGGAGGAGTCATTTCTGCTCATGACAGCAATCTCAAAAAGTCAGAAATACCCTAATTTCTAAGAATAGTTAGTTATGAATATCCCATCCATGAACTGAACATTTTTTCATCCTGTGTATATCCCTACCTTGCCCAGCTCTTAGGAAGGTACACTGCTATAGAATTTGCCATGGCTGGCCAAGGAGCCATCAACACCCTCCCTGAGCTGCATGAGGGCAGGTACATGATAGCTATAATTATCCCCATTTAATCTTCTCCAAAATATCTGCCTGTTGCCATTTTGTGGTGTGATAGTGGGACTAGGTGCCAGGTGGCTAAGAATAACTGGGATAGAAAAATTCTGAGTGCAATCTTAAAATTATTGTTGATGGGAGATAAAGTGTTGGTTAGGCACACTATTATGGGATGTCAAGTCAGCCAGGACATTTCTGAGTAAAAAACGTCTATAGACTCCCCTCTACATGATGTACATTTTTCACTCCTTTCCCACCATCCTCAGAAGAAAAATATTTGGAGCTAGGGGGCCTGTCTTGACCTTCTCATAATTATGGTGTTCAGAATACAGGGGCCAGTCCAGATATGGCTCTCTTTGTGACGTTGTCTACATTTGCTAGTATTTCTAGCTACACAAAACCTCCCAAACTGTATCCAATGGGAGGAAGCTGGGCTACCCTCTTCTGGGCCACTGGCTTTTCTCCTTCTGGGAGTCCTAGATGACAAATCTAAATAAAGCCCCATAGGTGGCAATTCATTAGTTTATTTTTCCCCCCACATCTCCTTAGTTCTGGGCTTATTTTTTAAATGTAATTTCAACACCCAGATGACATTGTCAACAAGTAATAATGCAAACTGAACTACCAGATTGAGGGACGTGAGGAATGGACAGCCTCCTGGACAGACTGCAAATCCAGAGATGACTAAAAAGTAAAACAAGAACACGGGGCATTGGTTTCTGACATGGGAAGCTACAGCCAGCACCCCCTCGGAGAGGTATAGGACGGGAAAGGAACCTTCTGCTGTGATTAGCGAAAAGGAACAAACTTCTCTGGGGGAGGGAAGGATCGGGTCGTGTTTAGGATGCCTTTCTAAAGAACATGGGCACCTCGGCCTGCAGGGGTGAGATAGGGTTACGTACGCGTATGGGCAGGGCTGTGTAAGAGAATCCAACAGCACTAAATCAAGCCCTCCCCTAGGACCTGGCTGCTTCCTGGCCACCTCCCCTAGACTAAGGGGTGACTCAGAGTGGGCCTGGCTCTGGGACTTCAAACATTTCTGAGTAATTCCCACGGACCTGGACAAGGGCAATTAGAGGACTGGTTTAGAATGACCACTGTGGATCAAAAGATACTTCCTGTGGCCAGCAGGCAGAAGGCAATTGCCTAGGAAGCTCGATTTTGAGGTGTCTTCTGCTCAACCAGAAGGCAGAGGTGTCTTCTAACATACTAAGTTGTAGGGGCTAGAAAGAATTTACTAACATAAGAGGGCACACACTGGGCTTCCCTCCATGGTTGGCACCCCTGATTTAGCAGAGTTCGCAAAGACAAAGTTTTCAAGTGGTGAAAGAGAACCCGAATTTCTAGCGACAGATGAAGACCCAAATGATCTAGCCATTGGCTACCTCTCTTATCTAATTTCCAACTACTCTTCCCTGGCTCACTCCACTCCCAAGCAAGATACTGGCATTCTGCCATTCCTTGAACATGCCGAGTACGCTCCCACCTCAGGATCTTTGCACTTGCTGTCCACCCCACACCCCCACCCCCACTCCCACCATAAACTCTACTCCTCCAGATGTTTCCAGTCTCCAGACTGGCATCTGACGTAGTAGACCCAAGGCAGTAAATAGTCGTCCAGGGTACATACTTCAGCTTGCTTATCTGGGCTGACCTCCTGGCTTTGTCATTCACTAGCCGTGTGACATTAGAAAATTCTTGGTCATTATTGCTTGAACTATTGGCCTCCTTCCATTTCCTTTTGTTCTTCTGGTGTCCCTAACAAATGGACTTTGACACTTGTCTGATTCCCCAAATTTCTTTTCTCTTTCCTTCCCATTCTTTACCCTATCCTTTCCCAATGCCTCCTGCGAAAATTCTGTGGCCTCATCCCCCAGTTCAAATATTTATTTGATACTTTTATTATTTAAACAATCCATTGAATTCTTTATTCCATAATTATAGGACTCTTTAAAGTTTAACTTTATTTTTTCAGCTTTCTTGAGGTATAATTGACAAATAAAATTGTAAGATATTTCAAGGGTACAATGTGATGATCTGATATATATGTGCATTCAGCTAATACATCTATCATCTCGCATACTTACTTTTTAAAAATTTTTTTATTGTTACGTTAATCACCGTTCATTACATAGTTTTTGATGTAGTGTTCCATGATTCATTGTTTGTGCATAACACCCAGTGCTCCATGCAGAACGTGCCCTCTTTAATCACCAGGCTAACCCATCCTCCCATCCCCCTCCCCTCTAGAACCCTCAGTTTGTTTTTCACAGTCCATTGTCTCTCATGGTTCATCTCCCCCTCCGATTTCCCCCCCTTCATTCTTCCCCTCCTGCTATCTTCTTCTTTTTTTTTTTTTCAACATATATTGCATTATTTGTTTCAGAGGTACAGATCTGTGATTCAATAGTCTTGCACAATTCACAGCGCTCACCATAGCACATACCCTCCCCAGTGTCTATCACCCAGCCACCCCATCCCTCCCACCCCACCCCCCACTCCAGCAACCCTCAGTTTGTTTCCTGAGATTAAGAATTCCTCATATCAGTGAGGTCATATGATACATGTCTTTCTCTGATTGACTTATTTCGTTCAGCATAACACCGTCCAGTTCCATCCACGTCGTTGCAAATGGCAAGATCTCATTCCTTTTGATGGCTGCATAATATTCCATTGTATATATATACCACCTCTTCTTTATCCATTCATCTGTTGATGGACATCTTGGCTCTTTCCACAGTTTGGCTATTGTGGACATTGCTGCTATAAACATCGGGGTGCACGTACCCCTTCGGATCCCTGCATTTGTATCTTTGGGTGAAATACCCAGTAGTGCAATTGCTGGATCATATGGTAGCTCTATTTTCAACTTTTTGAGGAACCTCCATACTGTTTTCCAGAGTGGCTGCACCAGCTTGCATTCCCACCAACAGTGTAGGAGGGTTCCCCTTTCTCTGCATCCCTGCCAACATCTGTCATTTCCTGACTTATTAATTTTAGCCATTCTGACTGGTGTGAGGTGGTATCTCATTGAGGTTTTGATTTGGATTTCCCTGATCGCATACTTACTTTTGTGTGTGTGTGAGAGAACATTTTTAGTTCTACTCTCTTAGCAAATTCCAATTATACAATACACTGTTATCAACTATAGTCACTATTTTATACATTAGATTCTCAGACCTTATTCGTCTTATAACTGAAATTTCGTACCCTTTTACCAAACTCTCCCTATTTTCCCCAGACCCCGGCCACTGGCAACCACTGTTCTACTCTCCGTTTCTACTAGTTTAACTTTTTTTTTAGATTCTACATACAAATGATATTGTGCAGTACTATCTTTCCCTGTCTGGCAGAATTCATTCTTAATAATTTTTTAAAAGATTTTATTTATTTATTTGAGAGAGAGAGCATCAGAGAGAGAGAGCACACACAAGTGGGGGGGAGGGGCAGAGGGACAGGGAGAAGCAGACTCCCCACTAAGCAGGGAGCCTGATGTGGGGCTCAATCCCAGGACCCTGAATCATGACTTGAGCCGAAGGCAGATGCTTAACCAACCGAACCACCCAGGCACCCACATTCTTTTTTTTTTCTTTTTAAGATTTTATTTATTTATTTGAGGGAGAGAGAATGAGAGACAGAGAGCATGAGAGGGAGGAGGGTCAGAGGGAGAAGCAGACTCCCTGCCGAGCAGGGAGCCCGATGCGGGACTCGATCCCGGGACTCCAGGATCATGACCTGAGCCGAAGGCAGTCGCTTAACCAACTGAGCCATCCAGGCGCCCGGCACCCACATTCTTAATAATTCTAATTCCTGTATTCAGCTGCTTGTTCTCACTTTCTGTTCCCAGTAAATTCTCTCATCTCTTCAAGTATATTTATTATTCTGGCTTTAACTTCTGTTTCTGTTTTCCATGAGCTCTGCTTTCTCTGGCATAAGTTGTTCAGTTTGTTCTCCAAATTTACAGTTCTCAGAATCTGCTGTCTGAGTTCAGCCTTGTTCCTTCGGAGCCTTGAGCTGCCTTGATTCATAAACTGCACCCATGAAGACGGGCAGATGTCTAGCAAGATTGTGCTTCTCCAGGTGAATTGGTGTGTGTATATTTGTGGTCGTGGGCCTTTGCGGGAGACACGTGGTATTGTGCTCACCTGGTCTCCACAGAACCTCTGAATAATCTCTTATTGGAGACAGCCACTCTGTAATACAAGTGGATGCCCACAGGAGGGTGAGAGCAGGAATATGTGTGTGTGCAGAGGGTTTTCTCAGGGACTGGTCAAACTGTCTACACTTGGGGTCTTCTGCTTATAACCATATCAGGTCAGAGCTCTACCTTAGTTACCCACTGCTTCTGGCCTGTCCTCTGATATCCTGGCCCTGCAGTAAGTACCAAGAGGAAGGGGGAAACCTGCCTAGCGCAATACAGGGATGAGGAAAGGGCAGAACTAAAACATTTTCCCCCAACCCTGGTCCCTATTTATGACCCTAGGCCCTCCTAGTTTCCCTGCCAGTTGACAGAATCAACCTCTATCTATCCCAAGAATTTCCAGGGCTAGTCACTGAGAACAGCTCTCAAGTCCATCCTTGCTTGCAGCATCTCTTCCAGAGAGAATAGAGTGCAGCTGTGTGTCCATCCTAGGCCGCTCTGCTGTCTTGCTCCACATTAGAGCCCTGTACATTTTCCAAGATCACCAAGCTGGGAAGTGATGGGATTCAAACCCTAGTCTCTTTTCACTCTATATCTTGTGTTTTAATCCCAACCAGGGTTTGTTGAAAGACAATTGGGTCAAATTATCCATCCCACTAAAAAAAATACTTCATTCCAGGTATTTCCCACTAAATGGAACCTGGATCCTTAGAGAAATGGTGGACTCCAGGTCTGAGGAAAGAAACATACAAGAAAGCTATCAAAAATGGGCGCCTGGGTGGCTCAGTTGGTTAAGCGACTGCCTTCGGCTCAGGTCATGATCCTGGAGTGAGTCCCTGGATCGAGTCCCGCATCGGGCTCCCTGCTCGGCAGGGAGTCTGCTTCTCCCTCTGGCCCTCCCCCCTCTCATGTGCTCTCTCTCATTCTCTCTCTCTCTCAAATAAATAAATAAAATCTTAAAAAAAAAAAAAAAAAGAAAGCTATCAAAAGAACACTAGGGGCAGGGCGCCTGGGTGGTTCAGTAAGTCGAGCGCCCAACTCCTGATTTCAGCTTGGGTCATGATCTCGGGGTCTTGGGATCCAGCCCCACACGGGGCTCCATGCTAGGTAGGGAGCCTCCTTCAGGATTCTCTCCCTCTCCCTCTGCCCCTCCTCTTGTTCATGCGCCCCTGCACTCATGCACTCATGTGCGCACTCTCTCTCAAATAAATAAATCTTTAAAAAAAAAAAGAGGAACCAACTTGAAGAGATTCTCAGTGACTAATGATGGGTAAATTTTAGTGTCAATAAGGATAATAATGGCAATTATGTGTAACATTTCAACTGTGTTTAATTCTAAGTTTGTCAAATGATATTAGAAAAAAATTAGTTCGTCACCACTAAAACCAACTCATTATTTTGAAAAATGTTAAATGGAGGGATACAAATAAACCAGCTTGTCTTTCCTAAGAAATTATACCACTGGTAATCAAGTAGCAGATGAGAAGGGTTTTTTCATTATGGAAATATCCTAGAAAATAAACAGAAGGGATGGTAAGATTAAGAGTATTATCATTTGCCACCTCGGATGAAGTAAGAATCTAGGCACAGGCTTCAGTAGTTGCTAACATCACAAAAAGAGACATTAAACTATTACTATTTTTCTTGAGAAAAATAACCTGAATCTGACCAAACCTCTTTAATAGATTCAGCTAATAGCTGTCAAATACAAAAACAAAAACAAAAACAAAAACAAAAACAAACAAAAAAACCCCCCAAGAGCCCAGGAATATGTTTGAACAGACCTTAGAGATGCAATCAGCAAAATGTAAGATGTGGAAAACTCTAGAAGCTAGTGGAGGGGGAGGGGCAGAGGAAGAGAGAGAATCTTAAGCAGGCTCCATACTCAGCACAGAGCCTGACACAGGGTTTGATCTCACCATCCTGAGATTGAGACCTGAGCCAAAATCAAGGGTCATTTGCCTAACCAAATGACCCACCCAAATGCCCCTAGAAGAAAATATTTTCTGGGGCACCGGGTTGGCTCAGTCGTTAAGTGTCTGCCTTCGGCTCAGGTCATGATCCCAGAGTCCTGGGATCGAGCCCCGCATCGAACCCCGCATCGGGCTCCCTGCTTAGCGGGAAGCCTGCTTCTCCCTCTCCTGCTCCCCCTACTTGTGTTCCATCTCTCGCTGTGTCTCTCTCTGTGAAATAAATAAATAAAATCTTTAAAAAAAATTTTTTTTAAATGAATACCTTTCAGCGATAAGGGAAAGAAATAGGAATAAACTATAGATTAAAAGAGACTTAAAAGATGTAGATGTATCAACTATCACAACATGTGACGTTATTTGTATCCTAATTTAAATAAACTCTAAAAAAAAGCTGTTTATGCCTTTTATGAGGACATTTGAACACTGAATAGATATTAAGGAATTATTGTAAAATATTTGAGATATGCTAACTGGTATAGTCTTTATGTTAAAAATAAAGAGTGTCCTTCTTGTAGAAATATATATTGAAATATTTATAGGTAAATGTTATATCTGGATTTTGTTTCCAAAAAAGACAGAGGTGGGAAATGAATAGGAATATATGTAAAACAAGATTGTCAATGAGTTGATGATTGTTAAAGCTGACTAATGACTATATGGGGGTTTGTCACACAATTCTGGTTAATTTTATATAAATATGAAATAATGAAGTTAAAAACCTAATAATAATTAGAAGTTTATTAATATATATATTTTTAAATGTGTTCTCATTTCAAACAATATTGAAGTATTTAGTTAAAAGGTGGATTATCTGTTTTCACATCCCATTTCCATTTTAATATTCCCTGGAGATAATCACTTTAATTTTATACTGATACAAACAAACGTTTTATGTGTTTTGAATATATTTTTTTCTTTCCCTTAAGTGCAAGAAAAAGCCAAGGCTAAGCATTAGCGACTACAAAATGTTGACTGTGAGTCATCCTATATTTTGGGTGAGACATACACAAGATTTTCTTTTTTAAGTCTAGAAAAATCTGTGCAAAACTTAACAATATAGGGGAGAAAATGAAATTTTCATTTGCACGATATTTGAGATTTGGACTTATCAGAGTAAGTTCAAAGGTACCTTACTTTGGAGAAAGACAATATAAAAATTTCAAACTTATGGTTGGGCAACTGCCTTCCACCCAGGTCATGATCCCAGGGTCCTGGGATCAAGCCCCATGTTGGTCTCTTTGCTCAGTGGGGAGCCTGCTTCTCCTCCCTATGCCCCCCACCGCCCCCTGCCCCTGCTCGTGTGCCCATGTTCTCTCTCTCTCTCTCAAATAAAAAATAAAATCTTTAAAAAATTTTTCAAACTTAGAAAACACATTTGTTTTAGATCAGGTAGAAGGAATTTCTAAGTATAACCATACTTAGAACCATAAGTATAACCCCAGGCTCCTTTAAAAGGTGAACACGACTGTTGATTTTAATTTTTAAATTTTATTTAATTTATACATAACTTTTCTGATGCACACACCCCATGGTCTATGATCTGGATTTGAAGTCAGGAGACCTGAATCCTTAGGTAAGCTCTGTATAGGGCACCAAAATAACTACTCAATCCTATCAATTCAGTTTTGTCAACCATTTGTTTCCACTGGAATTATTCCATTAAAATAGCTGATAAGTTAATCATAGTAGACTTGTCCAGGAAGGAGGAGAAAAGCTCAGCAAGCATGCACATATAAATAGAGACCAAGTGTCATAACTACATGAGCCTTATTTAAAAACAGAGAGAAACACTTAGTGTGTACATCTTATTCTCTTCTGACAAGAAGCAGGAAGATGGACTTCTGGGGCCCTTCTGCTTGCCAGGAACCACCTACTCCTACCCATCTGCCAAGCCAGCTCCATATGTTCTATAAAGTCAATGGACTCTTTTTGTGATATTTTTCCCAATTAAAGAGAGCCTCTTTTCTACCCAGTTTTTCTACAAGCTCCTTATAAACATTTATGATTGTATTTATGTTAAATTTAATCTATTTCTTATAGACCAAATACAGATTAACTATACTAATTATTTTCAGTGTACATAGTTGATCTTAACATTATTTCAGAAATATTTAATAATCCCCTACTGTTTGCTAAGTGCTGATAATACACAGCTGAGTAAGACATGTTCCATATTTAGACAGAAACAGGTCTTTGTTGTCATCTTTAGATACCTTCCTATGACTAATAACAGCATTTTGAATGAATACATACTTTTTGATCAAAATGGATGGTGTGGGTTTTTTAAATAATAGAATATGGGGAGAATGTTCAGTAGCTTGTTTTCTTGAAAGAAGATTATTACCACATTTTCCTATATTCTTTAATTTAAAAGAGAAGCGTTCAGATTAAATGAGACTTGGCATAAAAATTCAAAAAAATTATGGCATCATCAAATCATGAAAACAGGACTGGGATTTAAGAAAACAATCCTTTAGTAGGAGCATGGAAATACCATTTCTGGCTAAAATAGCACTTTGCTGTACAAATTGTAAATGAAGGCCATGGAAGGATTCTAACTGCAGAACTCCTAGGATTTGAAAATCATACAAAGGAAAAAAAAAAACCAATGCTGTAATAAGGAACAAAAATTTTTAATCTATATAATAGCTGTTCTGTAAAGTTACTTACATCTTTATGAATGTTTTATATATATGACTGAATTCTCATTTTTACTGATTTGCAATCAGCAAAGCCAGTGTGGAAAGCAAGTACTCTAGAGAAATAATTTGAGAAAATGTCTTGTATTTATGGATAATTAGTCATTTCTTAACCAAAATCTGTTACCAAGAAAGTAAATATTAATACATGGCCACAAAACTACCAATTTCCTCAAAAATGCACAGAAATAAGTGAGTTACAAAAAATTGTGATTTGTGATTCATGTACAACACCCCCCCCCCCCCCCCCCGGCTGGTGGGAGCTGTGCCTGGGCTGTTGGAACACATGGCTCTGGTCTCACTACATGACACATGGTGAGCTCACCAGTGTCTCAGCAAGGGTTTGTAAGGGGAGAAAGTGACTTTTTTTTTTTTTTGGTATGAAACATGGGATTTCATCAGAGTGGCTCAGCAGGGCCTCACTTTGGAGAAAACCTAATATGAAAATTCCCAAGTTATGAAATAAATATATTTGGGGATTATTTCTCACTCAAGGTAAATCACCAAGGCTAGAACCGTGGACTCATTTATATTATGTGCCTCAGTATTGGTTCTAAGGAGGCATTCACTATTTACCCAAAGTTACACACACACAGAATTTAGGATCAGAGCTTGAGGTCAGACATGAGTGACATCATTACAAGCTGAAAACTGGCCATCTGACTCTACAGTTCGCTTAGAGGTCCTTGTTTCCCAGATTATACATTAAGGGGAATTGGCCTAAAGTCTCTTTTAACTCTAAAACTGTGTGATTCTTTGATTTTTCGGAAACAAGCCTTCTGCTGCATTTATTCCTTTCTGCAAAGCTCCTCTTTTGATGGTTTGGGCCAGTGCTCTAGGAACCACACAAGAGGGGGACTCCCTGTGGTTCTAGAACTACGGTTAACCGTGCATCTGAATTTTTATGGACCTGTCAATCATAAACCATCTTTCAATCTCCAAACACCAGTACAGAAGTCCGTGTAAGTACTGAAGCATTCTATAGGTAAAATACAAATAATGGTTTACAAATACAAAAGAAAAGAATGGTTTGTCTTTTCTAAAATCCCTGAAAAAGTGAGTACATAAAATTTTCTCAATGTCGGGTGCCTGGGTGGCTCAGTTGGTTAAGCAACTGCCTTCGGCTCAGGTCATAATCCTGGAGTCCCGGGATCGAGTCCCACATCAGGCTCCCTGCTCGGCGCGGAGTCTGCTTCTCCCTCTGA
Organism: Mirounga angustirostris; assembly: GCF_029215605.1. Taxonomy (NCBI): domain Eukaryota; kingdom Metazoa; phylum Chordata; class Mammalia; order Carnivora; family Phocidae; genus Mirounga; species Mirounga angustirostris. The sequence goes on from NW_026991714.1 coordinate 39,527,206, forward strand.
CCCTCCCCCCTCTCATGTGCTCTCTTTCTCTCTCTCTCTCTCTCTCTCTCTCTCAAATAAATAAATAAAATCTTTTAAAAAAATTTTTTTCTCAATGTCTTGTGTTTTTCCCATATAGTTTCTAAAATTTGCAGTGCCTGACCCCACTTCTCTATTGGAGGAGAGCAGTGCAAACAGGCAGCAAATTAATACATGGAAAAACATAGAAGACCACTGACTTTTAGTTCACTAACTTATTTATGCCTGGAAACTTTTGGCTGCAATTTTCCATTCCTACATAAACTATCATCACTTATTAATTCAACAACTGTATCTTTTTTTTTTTTAAGATTTTATTTATTTATTTGACAGGAAGAGACACAGCGAGAGAGGGAACACAAGCAGGGGGGGTGGGAGAGGGAGAAGCAGGCTTCCCACAGAGCAGGAAGCCCAATGTGGGGCTCGATCCCAGCACCCTGGGATCATGACCTGAGCTGAAAGCAGACGCTTAATGACTGAGCCACCCAGGCGCCCCATCAACAACTGTATCTTGAGCACTTACTACTTTCCAGGTCTTGTGCTAGAGAGTAGATACAAGACGTTACAACCACACAGGCTCTTTGTGTCATGCGAGTGACGCTAGTGCAGACCTAAATGTTAAATAAATGATTATACCAAATATATTCATAATTACAAGTTGTGCTAAATGTAATGAAGGAGAAGAAAACAATATTAAAAGAGAGAATAAGTCTCCCAGCCTAGAATTTGGGATCCTTGAATCTTCAAAACAAGTCATCTTTTGTATAAGGTGCTTCCTATAGATCAGACATCATATCTAAGGCCAGGCTGGGGAATGCAGAACATCCCGTCTCTCCTTTCCTTATCTCTCTTTTCCTTCCTCATCCCCAGGTGCCCACGCACCAACTTCTTTCCTTCCTCCTCCTTCAGAACAAACAAACAGGCCCCATGTACATCCAATTATGAAAATCAATACCTAGGAAGTCCAGTGCTCTCCTGGGAATGAGCCATGGCGAGTGGTCTACTTGTTATAAATGTGTGTGAATGTTAAGTGAGAGGCATGAAATAAATAAGCGGACATCCAGACATCAGAACTCAGTGTGGTAGGCCAGGTCCCAACCCCTGGTCATTTTTCTGTCCTCATTTTCCTTGGTTTCTTGGCAGCATTTCACACAGTTGATCACTACCTCTTTCTTTTTTTTCTAAAGATTTTATTTATTTATTTGACAGAGACAGTGAGAGCAGGAACACAAGCAGCGGGAGTGGGAGAGGGAGAAGCAGGCTTCCCGCTGAGCCGGGAGCCCGATGCGGGGCTCGATCCCAGGACCCTGGGATCATGACCCGAGCCGAAGGCAGTTGCTTAACCAACTGAGCCACCCAGGCGCCCGATCACTACCTCTTTCTTGAAACATAAACCCCTTGGCACACTCTCCCCACGCTCTCCCCCATTTCTCTAGCCACCTCTTTTCCACCCTCTCTCTAAATGTTGGAATTACTCAGAGTTCAGTCCTGGGCACTCTCTGTCCTTGATTAATTTCCTTCTCTCCTAGATTAATCACATCTATTCACATGGCTTCAAATGTCATCTGTGACTGATGATTCTCAAAGGTACAACTCATGCTGAAATCTCTCTTCTGAGCTTCATATTAAAACTAAATTCTTTTTTTTTTTTAAAGTAAGCTCTACGCCCAATATGGGGCTCAAACTCACAACCCTAAGATCAAGAGTTGCATGCTCCACCAACTGAGCCAGCTAGGCGCCCCAAAACTAATTCTTTATTCACATTTTTTTTTTAAAAATTTATTTATTTATTTGACAGAGAGAGACACAGCGAGAGAGGGAACACAAGCAGGGGGAGTGGGAGAGGGAGAAGCTGGCTTCCCGCGGAGCAGGGAGCCCGATGCGGGGGGATCCCAGGACCCTGGGATCATGACCTGAGCCGAAGGCAGACGCTTAACGACTGAGCCACGCAGATGCCCCTCTTTATTCACATTTTTAAAATCCTGTTCCTCTTTCAGTCTACCCGACTGTATTTATTATCACCACCATCCACCCAGCTGTACCAGTCAGAAACCTAGGAGCATCCTTGATGTCCTAACTTCCCACGTTCTTCATGCCTGCTGTCATATAACCTTGAATAAGCCCACATCTTCTCATCATCTCTCCCAGCACACACATATCCCACCTGGACCACTACAGTAATCTAAGAGTTTGCCTACATTCCATTCTCTATGAGGCAGCCATTTTTCTCCAGGTTAAAAACCTTCAGTGGCCTCCTACAATAATTTGAAAAAAAGTCCAAATATTTTACTAAGAGTCCTGCATGATGACCTCTGCAATCCTCTCCCACCTCATCTTGGGCCATTTCTCTTTTGTTCCTTGTGCCTAGGACATCCTGATTTCCTTTTCACTTCCTTATTTATGCCAAGCTCCTTCCTATCTCAGGGCCTTTGGGTATGCTCTTTCCTCTGCAAGGAACATAATTAACCTTTACTTTTCACAGGTTGGCTCCTTATTCCTTGAAGTTTCATTCAAATATCTCTTCCCCAGGTCTTCCCTATTTATTCTCTGTATCAAGGTTCTCCAGAGAAGGAGAACCAGTAAGATAGATGATAGATGATGGATAGATAGATAGATACATAGATAGATAGATGATAGATAGGTAATTTGATCCATACATACATACATACACACATACATACATACATACATTATTGGTGTAACAAATCTAAAATCTGCAGGTCAGCGCAACAGGCTGAAAACTCTCGGTTAGAAGCTGATGCTGTAATCATGAGGCTTATTTCTTATTTCCTCAGGGAAATCTGTTTTGCTCTTGTCTTGCCTTTCAGCTGATTGGATGAGGCCCACCCTCATTATCTAGAATTATCTCCTTTATTTAAAGTCAACTGATTTTATATATTAACCACATATACAAAATATCTCCACAGCAACAGCTAGCTTAGTATTTGGTTGAAAAACTGGGTCTTATAGTCTCGCCAAGTTGACACATAAAATCAACCATCATACCCTGCTAGAAGGATTTGACTCTTCTCAATCTTTATTTCTATGCCATTAGCATATGCATTTTATTTCCTCATACCAGGTACCTTGATAAGGGTGGAGAATTTTTTCCTCAATACTATTCCCAAGGAAGGACTTGCAGGCACTTTTGACGTGCAATAGAATTACTGGGCTAGGGAACTGCTTCCACAAATTCCCCCTTACTTGTATTTTTCCAGTCAAAAATGTTGCCACTTAGAGACAATATTTCAGTGTCAAAGATTATCAAAATGTAAACTCCATAAGTGGTCGTAATAATAATCCTGTTACTGGACATTCTAAGCTGGTCTTGATTTCCTCCTCTCTCTTCACCATGGCTTTCTATGACTCTGAATATTCTTTCTTTTGTACTTGAGCCTAATTGTTTAGGAATACTTAACTAATGTCTGATATTCTCCACATTAGCACCCAGATGTGTTACTTAGTATTTGAGAATCCTGAAATTCTCCTTGCAAGAAAATAGGTGTCTTTTTTTTTATAATGACTTATAACAGTAAAGCGCCCTTCTCCTTATACCATAATAGGAAGAATATGCATTATAAAATGACAGGGGAAAATATATGGGAGAGACAAAGCCTCAATCATTGTCCAGTAATTAATAAATAGGCTCGTCCTACTGAAAATAATACAAAATCCACCTCTTCCTTCCCAAAGAATGGGAGGGAGGGCAAAAATACATAGTTCACCAACTGTAGTCAAGTAGTAATTTCTTGAGCCGTAATTAGGCTAAGGTTCCCAAACTTGGCAAAATCTAGGGTATTTGCAAATGGGAAACATATCATGACCAGAAATGATTTTCATATTAATTCTCATCAATATCAAATGAGTGACACCGACCTGCAATCTTTGAACAGTTAAGTAATGTGGGGTGGGGTGTAGAAGGCTAGCTGGACTGTGAATCACGTGGGCCACTTGCTTTGCCTCCTCCCTGTGATAATGATCTTCCACCCAACTGACTGAGCACCTCAGAGGGTGGGGGAAGGCAGTTGTGGGGACAGGATATTATCTTCAATTTGGTCTACTTGGCTTTTCTTTAGAAGGGAACAGAGGTTGAAATTAATGAGGTGGAAATGAGATTCTGAATTATCAGTGCATTTCAATTATCTCTGCTCACCCTTGCAGGTTGACTGCACTCAATTTCCTTTAGACTTCCCTGGGTAGAGTTCTAGACTCATGAGAAAGAATTACTTCTTCATGGGAGCTCTATTCCCTGTATCCCTGTATCTACCTCTACTATTTTAAAGGGAGGTTTAAAAAACTTAATGAGGCCTAAGTAGAGAAACATTTTTACTTTTCGTTTGTTATAGAAAGCCTTGAAGACATTTTTGTCAATAGAGAAAGGGTTTCCCCTGGTGTCTTTGGACCATATTTCTGAAAAGCTTCTCCATGTCACTTCTCTGCATATGTTCCCCAGACTAGAGGAATGTAAGTAACATAATATACCCTCTATATACTACTTTTTTCCTCAGTTCCCCCTGTCCTGGTTGGAGAAATAGCTGTCATTCTTTAAGACTGCTTTTAAATTCTAATGTCAGAGAACTTCTGCAAAAACCAGATATGGGCTTGATGTGCAGTGGGTTGAGAAGTTGAAATAACATAATGCCTGCATACAACAGCAGTGAAAACTAGATTATGTTCTAGCTCCATGCATACAGTAAACAATGATACACCAGGCAGAGAGATCATAAAGTTCTTTTTTTTTTTTTTTAAGGAAAAGAAAGAGTATAGCTAGGAAAGAAAAGAGAAGGGCTTTTGTCTCTGGTTGACCAGCTCGCTCAAAGGTTCTATCAGAAATAGTAAAAATTGCAGCAACTTAATGATGGCTTACAAGAAGGAGAGTGCCATTGGCTTGAGGTCCTTTGTTGGGTATTTTTTGAGGACCTGGTGTGGGCCTGCAAGGAGGTAAAGTTTGGGGTAAAGAGAAGTGAGGAACAAGAAGTCCAGTCAGAATCTGGCAGGGGTACAAAGGTCAGAATGAGCACAGTGATGGGGGTGGGGGTAGCTGCTGAGGAAGGTTGTCTGCCCTACCCAAGGGAGGGGCTGCCTCACAGGAGAAGGACATAAGCCTCCTTTTCTCTGAAGAAGGGTCAGGGACGGGCCTCAGTGTGACTGAGTAGTGGCCTGTGCTGGTTCTGTCTGGCAGAAAGCCTTCATTAAGAGCTTCTGAACTGCCAAGGAAATTAGGCCCCAGTTCAGCCAAGTTAAAATTCAACCCTCCACCTCCAACTCCACCCCTTCAAGATCTTTTAAAATTGATGATAAGACCTTTAAAATTGCCGGAATAATGGGGCAGAGAAGAAAAGATTAACGGTTTTCCCTAAGCAATTAATTTGGGCCTGCTATTTGAATAACTAATGTTCTAGTATCCTCTTAATTTGTTTTCCACTTAAAATTCGAAGCAGGCTCATAACTACTCCATATGAGGACAAGTTCTGGAGTTTCCCATCTATCTGTCACCTATATAGATAAATTATATAGTTACACCCCCCCCACATGTGTGCGTGCATACACACACACACACACACACAGCCAGAGTTACAACTTTATCTCCCTCATTCAGTTTCTAATACATTCTGAGCTGGTGCCCTCCCCCTTTTAAGTGGTGAAGACAGTAGAGGAAATCTTACCATTTGACTTTCAGCTCATCAAAAACATACAGCTGTATATACAAGTTATGTAGGAAAGCATAGAATTATCATACCACTTAAAATGTGGCCATTTCCTCCAGGAAAAAAAAAAATGTTGGCCCAAGAATCTTGTATTGTTTTCTTCTTCTTCTTTTTTTATTCCTCTTAATTCCTGAAACCTACCAAGAAGATCCCAGGGAATCAGTAGGGTTTCCAAGTTTGGTTCTTGGTTGTTCCAAAACACTCCTTTTTGGGATATACGCGGGTGTGTGGATCTTTTTAGATATGGTCTTTGCCCAAATGCCTAACTCAGTCTGTTTTCTTGCTGTTATCTTCAAGTGAAATCCAAATCTCTAGGAGGAACCTAAAAAAATAATAACACCTGGTCTGGCACCAAGAAACTTAAGGGCTGAAAGCCAGAGCAGATTCTCCAACTACAAGAATCAAACCATTCATCGTCTGGCCTTCGGGTCTGCCAGCCAAGAGGGAACAGGAAGCTTGCTCTGAGTCCAAGACTGTGGAATGCAAAACCCCAAGCAGTTACTTGCTGTGGTTTTAAGCTTTGTCCTGAGAGTTAAGAACAATGTGAACGCTCTTCTAAATAACATTCTAGTCAATAAATACCCAACTAGCACCTAAAGTCTTTGAACCTACTCTAGTAGGCACTCTTTACACGATGTTTCAACACCATATTAGTCTTTAAAGCAAATTTAATATGGGTACTTGTGTACCAAGTGCCCAGATTGCCTGCCTGATTAGGTTGCTATTTAAGACTGAGCAGATCAAATAACCTCCCTAAAAATCCTTAGTAGTCATTTTAATGCCTTATGGAAACCTCAGCTAGCTATTGGAGAACCTTTCTCATGGCTCACCCTTCATTTATAGTTTACAGATTTGTATGGGGTTGAGGGGACAGTTTGAGAAGGATCCAAGTTTGTCACGGTTAACATATATGTGCATTTAGACTATATGCTTGCTGGCAATCCAATTTAATAGTTCATTTCCAAATCCTTTCTTGGAAAAGGAATTCAGATTACATAATCATGAAAAACAAACCTGTTGCCACCCATCATGAGCTAACATGTTACAGTACTTTATGGCCTCAGGTTATTAAGCCAGCACCCAGTTTCTTGCACCAAGGAGAACACTGGGAAAGTGAAGATCTGCCAGTTTTGTTAAAGTAATGCCACTTAGCAGTAATGACAGGCGATTCACCTTTCTCGTTAGATCACACCACTTAGGACTGTGCGATCATTAGCAACTTAGAAGCCTATTAAAGCAATTCTTTAGATTAGCATGTCTTAGTAGGAAGACCACCTTGGGTGTTCCTAATCATCCTCAAGATTCCCATCAAACCGGGTGCCTGGGTGGCTCAGTTGGTTAAGCGTCGCCTTCGGCTCAGGTCATGATCTCAGGGTCCTGGGATCGAGTCCCACATCGGGCTCCCTGCTCTGCGGGGAGCCTGCTTCTCCCTCTCCCACTCCCCTTGCTTGTGTTCCCTCTCTCGCTGTGTCTCTCTGTCAAATAAATAAATAAAATCTTTAAAAAAAAAAAAAAAGGAGATTCCCATCAAATGCACCTTTCCTGACCTGGCACCCCTGGGCAAGTGAAGTCATGAGCTCTGATCTGGTGTAGCCATCCACAAGCATAAATGGTCTATTAAACTCAACCAAAGAATTCTGGTGTTTTGATTCAGGTGGGCTTGGGGATTAAAGCCTCTAAACTAAATTCTAATCTATATTTCCTGGCTTAAGAGCCATACACAGGTAACCCTGTGATTAATAACACCTAATAAACTTGCTATAAGGTGTAAAAATCACCTTCTTCCTCCCAATAGAAATTACAGATGATTAAGTGACAGCCTACCCAGAACAGTGAGTACCAATAGCTATCTTTTTAAAAAGATTTTATTGGTTTATTTGAGAAAGAGAGAGAGAGCACGAGCTGGGGCGGCAGGGGGGTGGGGGGGAAGGAGAGGGGCAGAGAGAGAGGGAGAAGCAGACTCCCTACTGAGAAGGGAGCCCGATTCAGGTCTCAATCCCAGGACCCTGAGATCATGACCTGAGCCAAAGACAGATGCTTAACCACTGAGCCACCCAGGCGCCCCACCAATAACTATCTTTTCAAAACTTACCATGTGGCATGCTGCTAAGAGCTTTACACAGATGATCCCCTTAATTCTCATAAGAACCCTAGTAGGTGGATAAGGGTGAAGAGAGTAATTTGCATTTGCCCAATGCCTCACAGCCATAGTGGTGGTGCTGGGAGGTGTTCTTCCATTGGCCATGTACACCCCTGCACTGGGCTGTCTCCTGGTTATCACACAGCCTGGGAATCCAGACGACAAGGAACACACCCTCCAGTTGCTGTGGTCAACGGGGCACCTTTATACACCCAGAATACGTATTCTGTCCAATTTGACTTTTTCATGAAATAATACCTTTTCTCCTGGTAATTAAAGAATCGTATACAAATCTGAAAAGTGTTGGTTACCTGTTTTCTAAATAGTCAAGTGTTCCTGTTTTCTGGTTCTAAGATCTCCAAAGTAAATTCTCAAAATATAAGGGTAATTTTGGATACGCTTTCTCTCCCAAGTATCTAGCTAGCTGATACTAGCCAACAGGGAAAAGTTAGGTCCCTTAGGCAGCTACTCCTTCTCCAACCTCTGGGAGACAAAGGAGACAGGAACAAACAGTTTTACTCAGTCTATCTGGTTTATTTGTACTCTGCCTCATCCACTGAGCTTTTAGATGAGGCAAAAGCCAAGTGGTTATTCTCCAGCTGTTTCTCTCCCCTCCTCTCCTGAAGTCTTTCTTTCACCAGATGCCTGGGACAGTACTGTTGGATGAGTTTCCATTATTTGAATAGGGGCCTTTGGATCTATCATTCACAGATTCGACATGTATTTATCGAAAGCATACTAGGCACCCGGCAGTGAAGAAGGCTTTAAGGGTTCGATACTCAGCTGTTTTTGGTGGATACCTAGGGAACTGGATTCTGGTAAAGTCAGGCAGGCCTCAGATGCTGTTCAAATATTGCATTTACTCTCAAAAGCAGTAGTAGTTTCAGGGTTGTGCAGTGTGGAGGTTAGTTAGGAATTGGGAAGGGTTAGCAGTGTAAAGAAGTTTATCCCTGGTGGGTAAGGGAAAGGAAGGGAATCATCACAAGATATTTGTCTAGGGTTTTTCTGGTTTGAGAAGGGAGGACTGGAATATAAGGGAGCCATGAAAGTTGCAATTCAGTTTGTGATATACTAAAGGTAAAGAGCACCTTTCCTGAAACCATGGCTCAGAGGCTCAGTATTTCTGATTTCCCTTTTCCACATGACAACCAGGCCTCACCTAAACACACTGGGGTCTGAACATGTAATAGCTGTTGGGAGACCACCAAAAAATTTAGGCTTGGCTGAGACTGCCATGGTTTTAGCACTGAAAGTCCCACCTCCCTGACACCCCTCCCTCCTGGGCATTTGGTCACGTTGGTCATCCGTACTGCTCCTTGAAATTCAGCAAGCTAAACCTATGTGACCTTCGTCTGTAGGGTTTTTTTGCTGAGAATCAACTGAGACAGTTTTAAAATGTTAAATTCTCAGGTATTTTTTTCCATGTCCTATACCCTAAAATAAAAACAAAAGAACCTCCATCCAAATCCATTTAAAAATATTCCAAAGCTATTCTCACCAATTTAGGGCATGAATGACTTAACTGTTTCTCTAGTTCGGGTTTAAAATAGAGTGACTATACAATTTAGCTGCCCAGTTAAGATATTTTTGAGAATAAAAGGGGGACTAAAATTATTTAAAATGTATAATTGTAACATATATATTTGCCAACAAATTGGTTTTTTATATTGTTGGATCTTTTCAAAAAAGAATTATTTCTTAAAAACGTATATATCTATGTATATTAAAATAAAAATTTTGAAACATTTATGTTGATTATCAGAATATTAAAAGTAGCCTAAGCAGGATATTGTTGTTGGTATATATTCATATACTTTATCTAGTTTCTTAGCTTTATCATTTGCTAATACCCAGAAATATTGAGATATTTCTGAGGAATGTATTTTTTCAGTATGGTCTTATTATAGATGTATTTTTAAAACAAATTTGCCACATTCCTTATCAGTTCACCCCTCTGTAGTCCACAGTATTTTCAATGAGAACAAATAGTAAGTTCAGAACAAATTCTGCTAAATGGAGGAAATTCTCGATTCTATTCTTTTTATTCTGAAATGTGTAAGTATTTCAGCCAAGGTATTTTCACAGATGACTTCTGTTTGCTTTTTTTCAGAGTAGATTTCTTTAGCAAATACTTTTATAAGACAAAACTTGTCACTAAATTGTCTCTCTTTATACTTTAAAATATTTTATATAATGTTGATGCTTCATAATTGTTAGCTTTCATTCCATTCTAGCACAGAATATACATTTATGAAATAAAACAAGGAGCTCCATCAAAAGATTATTCCACGGGGCGCCTGGCTGGCTCAGATGGTTGGGCGTCTGCCTTCGGCTCAGGTCGTGATCTCAGGGTCCCGGGATCGAGTCCCGCATCGGGTCCCCTGCTCAGTGCAGAGCCTGCTTCTCCCTCTCCCTCTGCCACTCCCTCTGCTTGTGCTCTTCTGTCTATCTCTCTGTCAAATAAATAAATAAAATCTTAAAAAAAAAAAAAAGATTATTCCACAAGTCGGGATACTCAAGGCACAATTATAGAATTTCAAAATTAAATCTTGTAAATTGATGAAGTTCTCATTGTTTATTCAATTCTTTCCTTGCTTTTCTAGGATAAATTTCAATAGTTCCTTGTTTCTAAATTTTGTTTTTTAATAACCACAATCCTCTAAAAGCTTCACGGGATATTTCTGCTTTATAGACATCTTATTTAGCATGAAATTTATTGACAAAAGATAAAATGTATGCAGAATTTGTATTTATGATACTCACAAAACAAATAATTTTATCTTCAACTTTTTCATAGAATTTACAGTATTTTACATATTTACAATATGGCCAGATGAACTTTTTTTTACTTTGATTCCATGAATTTCGTGAAAAAAATTGAACGCTTACTGAAATTAATCAATTTGTAATTTGAATCATCTGTTGACACATAAGAGAAGAGTCATTTAGCTGTCTGCAGAGTTCTTCTGTTAATTAAACCAAACACATTAACAGCTATTGCTTCATATTTCATACTTGTCCAAGAAAATCTTAAAATAATGTATCACATTTAAAGTAAATCCTGGGGCGCCTGGGTGGCTCAGTCGGTTAAGCGACTGCCTTCGGCTCAGGTCATGATCCTGGAGTCCCGGGATCGAGTCCCGCATCGGGCTCCCTGCTCGGCGGGGAGTCTGCTTCTCCCTCTGACTCTCCTCCCTCTCATGCTCTCTGTCTCTCATTCTCAAATAAATAAATAAAATCTTAAAAAAAATAAATAAATAAATCCTGGGGCCTCTACAGCACATTCATTTTTTTTTTCTAGTTTTCATTACTACAGATTTCATGGTGGATAGTAACTGGGCAAACATTTTAGGTACATTATAGATGCCTCATCAACATCACCGAGAAATGAGAATTCTGTACTTAATTTTTTCACTAAACACACATTTGCTTTGTTTCTTGGTTCATTGCTGCTGAGAGGGTTCACTGCAAAATCTTTAAGAAGTATTACCAAACAATAAATAAAGACTTGTAGATTTACACTATCTAGTATATTACAAAACTATTTTAGCAGGATTGTTCACACCACTCTATATAAGCCCTTTGGCAAGCATGCTTAACCCCTACTTCCACATCTATCTCATATTCACCAAATTTCTCATTTCTTACATTCCACGGTGATCCCACCCACTGGCCTACTGGCAGGCTAATTAATGGCTTCATCATCTCCCAGGCCTGACTCTTGACCAAGGCACAACTGACTCATACCCCAGATGGCCACTAGGGGCAGCAGCAACAAGCATTTCTCCCAATCCCGGGACCGGAAGCTGTCCAATGCCACCTGTATGCAACCACTCTTTATCAGCCACCATCCTGTATGCTACCTTTATTTTTTTTATTATTTTTTTAAATTTTATTTTATTATGTTATGTTAGTCACCATTCATTACATCATTAGTTTTTGGTGTAGTGTTCCATGATTGTTTGCGTATAAGTCTCTGATGGTTTGTCTCCCCCTTCAATTTGCCCCCCTTCATTTTTCCCTTCCTACTATCTTCTTCTTCTTTTTTTTTAAACATATACTGTATTATTTGTTTCAGAGGTACAGGTCTGTGATTCATCAGTCTTACACAATTCACAGCACTCACCATAGCACATACCCTCCCCAAGGTCTATCGCCCAGCCACCCCATCCCTCCCACCCCCCACCACTCCAGCAACACTCAGTTTGTTTCCTGAGATTAGGAATTCCTCATATCAGTGAGATCATACGATACTTGTCTTTCTCTGATTGACTTCTTTCGCTTATGTATGCTACCTTTAAAGTAGTGGAGTTGGTTCACTGTGTCAAGAAAGTTTTTGAAAAAGTGAGAGGAGTTAGCACTGATAGTTCAGATTTAACCTCTTGTTACATGTTGAACCCTGTTTATTGCACATATACATCACACACTCCTAGAGAAGACCATGGTAGAATATGGAAGTACAAAGTGATCTACCAAACCCATCCTGGTTTATTCTAACACACCTGTTAATAATAATATCTTGTTAAAAGCAACATAACAAGGACAACTCGGACACATGTTAAATCAGAGGGATGGCAGCACAATAGAAGTAAACCAGGAAGTACATTCACTTTATCTGTTGACCACAGGGGTGCTTCCTAAAGTGAATTTCTGTACTCCCTCTTATACCTATTAAATCAGAACTAGATATAACCTCAAATTTTTCATTTTAGGGGCATCTGGGTGGCTCGGTTGGTTAAGTGTCTGCCTTCGACTCAGGACACGATCCCAGGGTCCTGGGATTGAGCCCCGTGTTAGGCTCTGCTCAGCGGGGAGTCTGCTTCTCCCTCTCCCTCTGCCTGCCGCTCTGCCTACTTGTGATCCCTCTCTCTCTATCTCCCTCTGTCAAAAAATAAAATCTTAAACTTTTTTTTTTTTTTTTTGGCATTTTAGAAAAACTTTCCATGGTATTCCTAGGGATACTAACGTTTTATTCCTGGTTTAGAAAATTCCTTCACCTTTTATTTCAAGGTGTCAAAGCCGCTGATTATAGAGATCAGGAGAATCATGCACTTTACTGCATGGTTAACCTAACACCTGGATCAAAACTGTTATTGAAAGTGAGCTAGAGACAAATTGAACTTAAATTCAGTCACGTGATGATAAATACTGTCATCTCCTTTGGCAAACTTGTCTTGCAAGTTGGGAGATTTATTTTTGGCTGTATCATTGTCTTTTTGGAAACTTGGACCTGTAATCACAGCCACATTCTTTCTTTGAGGATCAGGTTTCCAGCCAAAGAATAGAAAATATAATGAACATTGATTTTAATAGTTTGGAAGAAATAAGCACCAGGTAAGCATTTTTTTAAATGAAACGCTACTGAAATTTTTTAAATATGTAAATTATTTCACTTTATTCATAATAATTGCAAGAGTCATAAGATGTGTTTCTAATTTCTATAAGGTAATTGATTCCAGGATGATGAGGTTTTATCTGTTTAAACTATTTTCTGTATTTGCATTTTTTTGTGTGAATTTTTAGAACTATCTTAATCTCACTGTTCTCAGCTACAAAATGAGGATTTTAGTCTAGTGGATGTCTAATGTTCATTCTAGTTTCTTAAATTCATCTTTCACATCTTTTTTGAATGTTTGGAATTTCTTATCATGTGCATGTGTTATTTCATTATTTTGTTAATAATTATGGGCCATTATTTTTTCTGTTATTTTCCTCTAAACAAGCAAATGTTAGCTTAAAACGGGAGTAAACAAGAACATTAGATACATAGGGGGAATGGACTGAGGGAGATAGAAAAGAGAACATAGTGTGTTAGGGTATGTGGGACGTAGTTATTTTTAAAGATTTTTTAAGGTATAGGGAATCACCTAGTGGTGGAAAAAGAAAACGCTTTTTAATTTTTCTTGGGCTTTAATTCAGTTCAGATCACTGAGTAGTGCCCATATGGTTTGTAATCAATGTACTTAAAAGATACCAAGATGTTGAATATTTATTTTTTGTAATCAATTTTTAAAATCATACTAATACGTTGAATATGTAATATTTATCCTCAGGCCTTTCTTTCCTAGAGGGATCAAAAATCCCCTCATATGGAGCTTTGAAAATTAATTTTTGTCCCAAAGAATGTGTTAAATTCATGATTCTGTAGTCAAAAGAAATCTAGATATGCACAAAACAAGCATGAAAGCATGACCCTTATCTCCCAGAAATGCCTGGTCTAAAACTATCAGAACCAGGCAAATCTATTATGATCACACTTCTAATTTCACAGATGAGGTAACTGAGGTTCCATCTACATAATGGAAGCTTTTGAAACATTTGAGAAACTGAGATGGATTTTTCATTTGTTGAAAATACTAAATCATATATATGACACCTTCCATTTAGTTTGGTTTCTCCTCAAAGCAGAGACTAAGATAAAGACTAGGATGAAAGGAGTTTATTTGTGTGATAACTCCAGGAAGCCACGTGGGGACTAGGGAGAGTGAGACAGGAAAAGAGGAAAAGTCAGGAGAAGGGTGTGATTTCCCAACTGTCGCTGCAGGGCCAAGGGCTTGGTTTTTCCTCCATCTTTCAGAATCACATATGTGAAAGATGAAATGCTCAGCCATCTATCCCCTGGTTCCTGACCACATTCAATGAGGATTGTCTCTGGAAACTATAATTATCCCTATATTTCCAGGCTGTGCTTGGGGAGTGGGTTAGCAGGCTCCCTTAGCTCCAGAGAAATCCCTGGATCAGGGAAGTGGGGTGACCTGTGGCTTGTGCTTGGGGTGGAATTAGTCTGAGCACACACAGAACTGTCTTCTACGGCTGTGGCTAAAATCACAGGTGGGCCAAGGGGATGTCCTAAAAGTACTTGCTATGACCACACCTTCCCCTGCTGAGATCCACTTGTCCCCATATTAAGTTTACTCTGAAATTGTACCTTCAAGTGGTGGCCACAGTCTCTAAAGACTTTGTACAGGATTAGTAGAATGAGCCACAGTGGTTCCTGCTATTACAGCTGGTCCCAAGGCCATGACTGATACTCATCAACTCTGTGCTCTACCATCCATTCTAGATTTTTCCATTCTTGGCCAGTATCAACTGATCTAATTTATTTGCCTGGTGCGGGTATTCCAGAATTTCATCTCAGAGTGATCAGGCCTTTGGTTGCCTTGCCCTTGTTGGACTGCAGTGGCTGCAATTACTTGTTCACTGTTATTATCAGACATAAAGGCCCATAGGTTTACCTCCGGTGATTCCTCTGCGTTCCAGACATAGTCTTCCTGCCCCTTTTATGTAACAGCAGGCCTAGTTTCTCACAACAATCTGGGTTGATTAGCCTCACCAGTATTATAACTCCTTTCTTTGCCTGCTGGTTTCAATCACATAAACAAACAAACAAACAAAACCAAAGACCACTTGTAGCTTCAGGGTGTGTGGGACCCTTTTGTGTCACTAGGAGTAGTGTTCCCCACTCTCCACTTTACCCAGTAGGGTCCAAAGGAGAATGGGAAGCACATATGGGTTATTGGGAGTGATAGTGAGAAGGGCTAACTTTTGTTGCATACCTTAGAATCTGGACCTGGATATGCTAGCTATTGAGGACACAACTTACTATACGGGCTCAATACAGATAGTGCATTATGGAGGATGTTTCCCTAACTTTACCGGAGGCTATGCCTAAACTAGCCCCTAACAGGCTATTCCAATGTGGTATCTGTATTAGTTTCCTAGGGCAACTGTCACAAAGTACCCAAACCAAATGACTTCAAACAATAGACATTTATTGTCTCTCAGCTCTAGAGGCTTAAAGTCTGAGATCACAGTGTTGGCAGGACTGGTTCCTTCTGAGGGCTGTGAGGGAGAACCTGTTCTCTGCCTCTCTCCCAGCTTCAGGTAGTTGGCCAGCACTCCTTGGTATCCCTTGGCTTGTGGCAACTCCATTCTTCTCTTGACATTCTCCCCGTGTCTCTGTTTCCGGGTCCAAATATCCCCTTTTTATAAGGACATTATCCTATTGGATTAGGGCTCACCCTAAAGACCTCATGTTAACTGCTTATATCCGAAACAACCCTGTTTCCAGTCAAGGTCCCATTCTGAGGTGCCAGGGATTAGGACTTCAACATGTGAAATTATGGGGGACACTCTTCAACCCATAACAGCATCAGACCAGCTACTTCCAGGAAATAGGCAAGATACGGTAGAACTAGCAATCCTGTGGTTACATACATATTTCTCAATGGGTCCTCTGGTCTAAAGCAATTTCATGCAAGAGCACATGACTGTAAATCAGCTATTCTGTAAGTGCTCACATAGGAGAGCTGGCAGAGGCTCTTAGAAAGAAAAGATAAACCCACATCCGGAATAGGTATTGATTCCTTCAGAGTGGGGTTGGAAGGGTTCCAGTGCAACATTGACTTGCCACCAAGAAGCTGGTTGTTTCTATATCTATAATGGAAATATAGCTAGAAAATCTGGAAATATTTGATAAACAATATACTTCTAAATAACCCACAGGTGAAATACAAAATCATAAGGGAAATTAGAAAATACTTGAACTGAATGAAAATGAAAAGACAAATAAAATTTGTGTCATCCATTTCTCCAAAGAAGACATCCAAATGGCCAACAGGCACATAAAAAAGTGTTCCACATCACGCATCACCGGGGAAATACAAATCAAACCACAATAAGATACCACCTCACACAGGTCAGAATGGCTAAAATTAACAAGTCAGGAAGTCATAGATGTTGGCGAGGATGCAGAGAAAGGGGAGCCCTCTTACACTGTTGGTGGGAATGCAAGCCGGTGCAGCCCCTCTGGAAAACAGTATGGAGGTTCCTCAAAAAGTTGAAAATAGAGCCACCCTACAACCCAGCAATCACACTACTGGGTACTTACCCCAAATATACAAATGTAGGGATCTGAAGGGGCACGTGCACCCCAGTGTTTATTGCAGCAATGTCCACAATAGCCAAACTCTGGAAAGAGCCCAGATGTCCATCAACAGATGAACGGATAGAGAAGATGTGAGATACACACACACACACACACACACACACAATGGGATATTACGCAGCCATCAAAAAATGAAATCTTGCCATTTGCAATGATGTGAATGGAACTAGAGGTACTATGCTAAGTGAAATAAGTCAATCAGGTAAAGAAAATTATCATATGATTTCACTCATATATGCAATTTAAGAAACAAAACAGAGGAGCATAGGGGAGAGAGGAAAAAATAAAATAAGATGAAATCAGAGAGGGAGACCAACCATGAGACTCTTAATCATAGGAAACAAATTGAGGGTTGCTGGAGGGGATGGGGATGGGGTAACTCGGTGACCGGCATTAAGGAGGGCATGTGATATAATGAGTACTGGGTGTTGTACATAACTGATGAATCATTGAACTCTACCTCTGAAACTAATAATACACTATATGTTAATTAATTGAATTTAAATAAAAAATTCTGTGTCATCAGGTAAAGTTAATACAAACTTTAAATGCTTATGTTAGCAAAAGAAGAAAGGTCTAAAATCAGTTATCTAAACTTTCACTTTAAGCAGTTAGAGAAAATTAAACTTAAGGTAACTTAAGGTAAACTTAAAGATAAGAGCAGAAATCAATGAAACAGAAATGAAACAGAAAATGGACAAATATTAGAGAAAAAACTAATAAGATCAAAAGCTGGTTCTTTGAAAAGATCAATAATATCAATAAAATTCAAGCTGGATTGATGAGAGAGAGGGTGGTGGAGAGAACACAAATTATTAGCATCAGAAATGAAAGGAAAAAGATAATTACATACAACAAGGCCACTAAAAGGATGATAATACGAAATTTCAAAAAACTATGATCCCGTAATTTTGACAGCCCAGATGAAACAGAAAAATTCCTTGAAAGACACAAATGACTAAAATTGAATAAAGTAAAAAAAGAACACTTTAAAAACCTTTTTTCAATTAAAAATTTTAATTCCTAATTGGAAACCTGCATAGAAAAAACTCCAGGCCCAGGCATGAAAGACTACTCTGGAAAACAGTATGGAGGTTCCTCAAAAAGTTGAAAATAGGCCAATTATATAAACTCTTCCTGAAAGAGATGAGGAGGAAATGTTTCTCAACTAATTTTATGTGGCCAGATTTAACCTGATACCAAAACCAAGCAGTTTTAATCATACTTAATGATATGACAAAATAAGGGGCACCTGGCTGGCTCAGTCGGCACAGCATGCAACTCTTGATCTTAGGGTTGTAATTTCGGGTCCCACAATGGGTGTAGAGATTACTTAAAAATAAAATCTTTTAAAAATGATATAACAAGATGAAAACTAAGAACCAATATCTCTCCTACACATAATTGCAAAAATCTTTGAGAAATATTAGCAATATTCATCAATATATTAAAAGGATAATATAGCATAGCCAAGTGGTGCATATAACAGTAATCCAAGGTTGCTTTAACATTTGAAAATCAAACAATGCATCCATGATATCTGAATAAAGGAGAACTACCATAGGATTATCTCAATAAGTGCAGCAAAAGAATTTGATAAAATCTAATACCTAACCATGATAAAAACTGTCAACAAACTGAAACACAAAGAAACTTCCTCAGTCTGATAAAGGGCATCTATAAAAATGTACTGCTATCATCATACTTAATGGTGAAAGACTGAATGTTTTTCCTGAGATCAGAAGGACAAAAAAGATGTCCGCTCTTATTACATCCATCTGACATCATACTTGAGGTCATAACCAGTGGACTAAGGAAGGGAAGAAAAATAAATAGAAAGCATAGACTGGAAATGAAAAAGTAAAACCATGTTGATTCACAGAGAACACGTATAGAAAATAGTAATGTACAAAAAAGCTACTAGAACTATTAAGAGATGTTATGAGTTAACTTGCACTCCACTCACCAATTCATATGTTGAAATCCTAATTCCTACTACCTCTGATTGTGACTTTATTTGGAGACAGGGTCTTTGCAGAGTTAGAATGAGGTCAACAAGTTGGGGCCTGTTATAGACTGAATGTTTATGGCCTCCCCAAATTCATATGTTGACATTCTAACCCCTCAGGATGATAGTATCAGGAGGTGAGGCCTTTGCAAGGTAATTAGGTCATGAGGGTGGAACCTTTGTGAATGGTATTAGTGCCTTTATAAGAAGAGACACCAGAGATCTTCCGTTTCCTCTCTGCTCTGCCCCTGTAAGGAGGGAAGAAGATGGCCATCTGGTGAGGAAGAGGTCTCTTGCGAGAACCCAAACATGCTGGCACACCTGATTCCAGACTTCCTAGGCTTCAGAATTGTGAGAAATAAATTTCTGTCATTTAAGCCACTCAGTCTATGGTAATTTATGATGGCAGCCTGAAGGAAGGCAGGCTCTAATCTAATATGACTGAAGTCTTCATGGAAAGTGGGAATTTGGAGTTGCCATGCATATAGGGAGAATGCCATGTGAGCATGAAGACAAGCCAAAGAGAAAGGCCCGGGAAGATTCTTCCCTTATTGCCTTCAGAGGGACTCAGTCCTGACAACACATTGGTAAGGATTCTAGCCTTAAGAAGTTTCTGTTGTTTAAGCTACCCTGTTTGTGATGCTTTGTTATAGCAATCCTAGCCAATACAAGAGAGGTTAGCAAGTCTGCAAGAGACAAGGTCATTTTATAAAAATACTTGATTTCTTTATACAAGCAACAACATACTAGAAACTAAAAATTTTAAAAATCCACTTACAGTAGCATGCAAAAAAGGAAATACTTACGGATGAATATAACATTTCTTAGATAAGACTCAAAAAACTATGACCTACGAAAGAGAAAATTAAATTGATTCTATCAAAATCAAAAGTTTCTGCTTTTTGAAAAGCAGTATTAAGAAGTTGAAAAGACAAACAACACATTTGGAGAAAATGTTTGCAAAACATGTATCTGACAAAGGCTTTGTGTCCAGAATATATGAGAAATCATAGGAAGAAGACCAACAACTCAATAAAAAACATAGGCAAAATATTTTAAGAGACACTTCACAAAAGAAGACATACACTGAGGTAATAAGCACATCAAAAGATGGTCAACATATTAGTCATCAGTGAAATTAAAATTAAATCCACTGTGAGCTAACATTCACACCAAGTAGAATTTTTTCCATTTCTTTGTGTCTTCCTCAATTTCTTTTGTGAGTATTTTATAGTTTTCTGAGTACAGATTCTTTGCCTCTTTGTTTAGATTTATTCCTAGATATCTTAGGGTTTTGGGTGCAATTGTAAATGGGATTGATTCCTTAATTTCTCTTTCTTCTGTCTTGGTGGTGGTGTATAGGAATGCCACTGATTTCTGTGCATTGATTTTATATCCTGCCACTTTACTGAATTCCTGTATGAGTTCTAGCAGTTTTGGGGTGGAGTCTTTTGGGTTTTCCACATAAAGTATCATATCATCTGCAAAGAGTGAGAGTTGGACTTCTTCTTTGCCGATTTGGATGCCTTTGATTTCTTTTTGTTGTCTGATTGCTGTGGCTAGGACTTCTAGTACTATGTTGAATAGCAGTGGTGATAGTGGACATCCCTGCCGTGTTCCTGACCTTAGGGGGAAAGCTCTCAATTTTTCCCCATTGAGAATGATATTCGCTGTAGGTTTTTCATAGATGGCTTTTATGATATTGAGGTATGTACCCTCTATCCCTATACTCTGAAGAGTTTTAATAAAGAAAGGATGATGTACTTTGTCAAATGCTTTTTCTGTGTCTATTGATAGAATCATATGATTCTTGTTCTTTCTTTTATTAATGTATCACATTGATTGATTTGCGGATATTGAACCAACCCTGCAGCCTGGGAATAAATCCCACTTGGTCATGGTGAATAATCCCTTTAATGTACTGTTGGATCCTATTGGCTAGTATTTTGGTGAGAATTTTTGCATCATGTTCATCAGAGATATTGGTCTGTAGTTCTCTGTTTTGATGGGGTCTTTGTCTGATTTTGGGATCAAGGTAATGCTGGCCTCATAAAGTGAGTTTGGAAGTTTTCCTTCCATTTCTATATTGTGAAGATGTCAAAGCTACCTAGAGCAATCTACACATTTAATGCAATCCCTATCAAAATACCATCAACTTTTTTTCAAAGAAATGGAACAAATAATCCTAAAATTTGTTTGGAACCAGAAAAGACCCCAAATAGCCAGAGGAATGTTGAAAAAGAAAAGCAAAGCTGGCGGCATCACAATTCTGGACTTCAAGCTCTATTACAAAGCTGTCAACATCAAGACAGTATGGCACTTGCACAAAAACAGACACATAGATCAATGGAACAGAATAGAGAGCCCAGAAATGGACCCTCAACTCTATGGTCAACTTATCTTTGACAAAACAGGAAAGAATGTCCAATGGAAAAAAGACAGTCTCTTCAACAAATGGTGCTGGGAAAATTGGACAGCCACATGCAGAAGAATGAAACTGGACCATTTCCTTACACCACACACAAAAATTGACTCCAAATGGTTGAAAGACCTCAATGTCAGACAGGAGTCCATCAAAATCCTAGAGGAGAACACAGGCAGCAACCACTTCGACCTCAGCCACAGCAACTTCTTCCTAGAAACATCGCCAAAGGCAAGGGGAGCAAGGACAAAAATGAACTATTGGGACTTCATCAAGATAAAAAGCTTTCGCACAGCAAAGGAAACAGTCAACAAAACCAAAAGACAACCGACAGAATGGGAGAAGAGATTTGCAAATGACATATCAGATAAAGGGCTAGTATCCAAAATCTATAAAGAACTTATCAAACTCAACATCCAAAAGAACAAATGATCCAATCAAGAAATGGGCAGAAGACATGAACAGACATTTTTCCAAAGCAGACATCCAAATGGCCAACAGACACATGAAAAAGTGCTCAACATCGCTCGGCATCAGGGAAATCCAAATCAAAACCTCAATGAGATACCACCTCACACCAGTCAAAATGGCTAAAATTAACAAGTCAGGAAACGACAGATGTTGGCGAGGATTCAGAGAAAGGGGAACCTTCCTACATTGTTGGTGGGAATGCAAGCTGGTGCAGCCACTCTGGAAAACAGAATGGAGGTTCCTCAAAAAGTTGAAAATAGAGCTACCCTACGACCCAGCAATTGTACTACTGGGTATTTCACCCAAAGATACAAATGTAGGGATCCGAAGGGGTACGTGCACCCTGATGTTTATAGCAGCAATGTCCACAATAGCCAAACTATGGAAAGAGCCAAGATGTCCATCAATAGATGAATGGATAAAGAAGATGTGGTGTACACACACACACACACACACACACACACACACACACACACAGGAATATTATGTAGCCATCAAAAAACACCGAAATCTTGC
This sequence comes from Mirounga angustirostris, assembly GCF_029215605.1. Taxonomy (NCBI): domain Eukaryota; kingdom Metazoa; phylum Chordata; class Mammalia; order Carnivora; family Phocidae; genus Mirounga; species Mirounga angustirostris. Next base: position 39,549,436 of record NW_026991714.1, read on the forward strand.
CATATGCAACGACATGGATGGAACTAGAGTGTATTATGCTAAGCGAAATAAGTCAATCAGAGAAAGACAAGTATCATATGATCTCACTGATATGAGGAATTCTTAATCTCAGGAAACAAACTGAGGGTTGCTGGAGTGGGGGGTGGGGTGGGAGGGATGGGGTGGCTGGGTGATAGACATTGGGGAGGGTATGTGCTATGGTGAGTGCTGTGAATTGTGCAAGACTGTTGAATCACAGACCTGTACCTCTGAAACAAACAATACGTTATATGTTTAAAAAAAAAAAAGATAATAGGAAGGGGAAAATGAAGCGGGGAATCGGAGGGGGAGATGAACCATGAGAGACTATGTACTCTGAGAAACAAACTGAGGGTTCTGGGGGGTGGAGTGGGGGGATTGGTTAGCCTGGTGATGGGTATTAAAGAGGGCACGTATTGAATGGAGCACTGGATGTTATACGCAAACATTGAATCATGGAACACTACATCAAAAACTAATGATGTATGGTGATTAACATAATAAAATAAAATTTAAAAAAAGATAAACAGTAACAAATGTTGGCAAGGATGCTGTAAAATTTGAATCCTCATGTTGCTAGTGTAAAAGTAAAATAATAAAGTCTCTTTAAAAAAAAAATTAAAGACTGCCAATACCAAGTATTGGTGAGATGTGTATCAGATCAAAGACTCATGCACTGTAATACAACCACTTTGGGAAAGATTTTAGGCATTGCTTAAAAACTTAAGCATTCACTTACTATTTGTTGCAGTAATTTCACTCGTGTATTTTACAGGAGAAATGAAAACATATGTCATGTGAAAGTTTGTATGCAAAATACAGAAGCTTTATTTATAATAGTTCCAAACAGGAAACAACACAAATGTCAATCAACAAGCGAATGGATAAACCAATTATATATCCATGAAGAGAAATATTACTAAAAATTTATAAGATAGGTAAATATAAGTACAGTAAGGAAGAGTCTCAAAAACATTATGCTGAGCAAAAGAAGCCAGATACAAAAGAGTCTACATTATGTAATTCCAGTTATATGAAGCTCTAAAAATATGTATATATTCAATGTATAGTGACAGAAAACAGATCAGTGGTTGGAGTGTGTTTTGGACTTTTGGGCAGTAGGTAACTGGAAAGGGGCACAAGGAAAGCTTCTAGTGTGAAGGATTATTTATATTTTGATTTTGATGTTGCTTAGGGGGTGCATATATTTTTCAAAATCCATTGCACTATAAACCTAAAATTTTATATGAATTATATCTTAGTAAAAACTTAAAAAATTAGGTCTAGATATTCATAATGGATAAAAACAAAATAAAATCATGTGCTCCTTGCAAGAGAAGGATCTAAAGCATATAGACACAGAAATGTTGCAAATAAGAAGATGGAGAAATATATTCCACCTAATACTAACTACAACAATAGCCTCTAAAACAAACTGAACCAAAACAAACCAACCAAAATAACAGCCTCAACAACCAGCAGAGCCACCACCCAGATAGCGCTCCTTCCTCCTGGAACCGACATTGTAGTGAGAGAGACAGTCTTGTAATTAGATAGAGTCACATAAAATTGTAAAATGGTTTAAGTCTTCACTTAGCTGAAACATTATTATGAAATCATAAAAAATAAATTAATGCTTCAAATAATAGGTTATACTGTCTTCATGATTCAGAGAGATAGACTTCATTTATAGAAAGCACTTTCATGTTTGGGGGAGGGAGATAATTGATTAAAAAGAGCCTGGGAACTTATTTAATCAAATCTAAAAAGGAAATGCAGTGTAATGAGAGATATGAGGACTGGACAGAGTGTAGCTTGAGAAAGTATTTCTTCTTCAAGGGAAAGATGCGAGCAGTGTTAAGTGCTACGAGGAAAACTCAGGAAGGTGGGAGCAGTGGAAGATTCTTGTTTACAACTCAGAGCGGAGTTCCTGAGACACAAGGGGCTCCAGAACACAGAAATTTTGAGTCAGAAATATGCTTCCTGTGGTTGTAGCAGGAAAAGTGGAGAGAAGAATGGGTGTAGATTTGGGCAAATTTGTAGATGTTGGTGACAGGCAGTTGAAGGTGTTCCTGCCAGACGTCTTTCATTTTCTGTCAACTGGGAGATGTGGTCATCTTCTGAGAGCCAGAGTAGAGATAGTAGTTGGAGGATATCAGAGAAATTTTGGACTTGGGAGAAAGGACTGTGGAGCAGCATTGAGACCCCAGTTAGAAGTCATATATTTAAAGTGGTTCCTATGGGGGTGCCTGGGTGGTTCAATTGGTTAAGTGTCGGACTCTTGATTTCAGCTCAGGTTATGATCTTGGGGTCCTGGGATCAAGCCCCACATCCGGCTCTGTGCTCAGCATGGAGTTGACTTGGGCTTCTAGCTCTCCCTCTGCCCACCCCCTCCCCGGTTCGTGCTCTCTCTCTCTAATAAAAAAATAAAGTGGTTCCTATCTGGACAGATGCACAGTCCTGGGATTTTTCTCCAGCCCCATTCTGGAGCATCAGTGCTCTTAGGAAGGGTCTGGAAAGGTGCATGCATATAGGTTTGAGGAGACAGAACAAGAGGCAAGAGAGTTGAGGATAGTAGCAGAATAGTGGTTTAAGTGATGAACCCTGCAATCTAAGCTGGAGAGGAAAAGATAGAAAGACTCAAGGGCACGGATTCATAGACAGAAAGTAGAGATGGTGGTTGAATAGTCCAGAGAGAGTAGACTGACTCAATGAGAGAGCAGTTTTAAAAGAAGTGAGGGAGTTGAAAATGACTCTCAGAAGACATCTGTGTTTTGTTGGATGGGATTCACCCCCTTCAGCCCCTAAAAATAGAGGCAGGGGAAGGAAATCATAATTGAAGTCAAAGAATAATCTCCATTACATGATTCCCCTGTTCAAGAAGTCAATGTATTTCTTTACTGATTATTATAGATGAATGTAATACAAGGCTTGGTTATACAGTGACCACTCAATAGGTATCCACTAAGAAATGAATAAATCAATAGTAAATGCAATCCTTGAAAATCCTCTATTGTATGTCTTTTTAATTCTGTTTTCCTTAGGCAGCTAATAGTTGAATAATTATCCCTAGGAAGCAGTGGAGTTGTGATTAGTGTTGGAGTCAGAATTTGGTTCAAATCCCAGAACAACCAAATGCTAGACTAATCATGGCAGTATCCAATAAAAGTTCTCCTCACCTATTGGCTCCCTCCCCATTTTGGGGGGATTCAGGGATAGTGGAGAACAAGGCCTTTCTCCAGATAGTAGATTTGCATCCCAAGATGGTCTTATTTTTTATGTGCAAAGTTACTAGGGAGTTACTAGAGATACGAAAATGAATTAAAACAGATTTTACTCTATAGGAATTTTCAAGACTGCTAGGAGAAACAGACAGACATAAATATAATATATACACGGATTTCTAGGAAAGATGTAGGAAATAACTTTCTAAGGGGTGGGTGAAAATAGGGAGGTTTTATGTAGAAAGTGGCATTTGATTTGGGTACTGAATGATGAGCAGAAAAGGTAAGGGACTATCTATAAGCATCTAATGAAAGGTGGAGAGAGGGTTACAAAAAGCTTGGAATCTATTGAGGAGGACAACAGCATCAGAGATATATTAATGTAACAATTCATTGTTTTGGTTCTGTCTTTGAAAGCTTATTTTTAATTGAATAGGGACATAGAACAAGTACATAAAATCACACAAAACTAGTGGGCTTCATAAAAAGGAGAGATTACATCCAGTTTTGGAGATTCTTCTGGCTGCAATGTCCTCTCCTGGAATCCAGCTAACAAGTGTTCGGACTCACCTCTTTAGGGTATGATCAACAGAGGGACAGCAGTTAAGAGTGAGATCCTGTATGCTCTAGATTCGGTTTCAAATTAGGGAGCTTCTATGTGCCTCAGTTTATTTATTTATTTATTTATTTATTTATTTATTATTATTATTATTATTTGCCTCAGTTAACTTTTAAATAAAATGGAAATACTTTCCTCAAGGAATTGTTAAGAATGACACTGGACGAGGGGCGCCTGGGTGGCTCGGTTAAGCGACTGCCTTCGGCTCAGGTCATGATCCTGGAGTCCCGGGATCGAGTCCCGCATCGGGCTCCCTGCTCGGCAGGGAGTCTGCTTCTCCCTCTCTCGCTACCCCCCTCTTGTGCTCTGTCTCTAAAATAAATAAATAAAATCTTTAAAAAAAAAAAAATGACACTGGACGAAAATGCACAGCAAGCGTACTACCTCGTATCTATGTCCTAAATTGTACATTTAATAAACAGATACCTAAAGTGTTCTCCAGACAGCACAATTCCGCCGGTTGTGGGCGATAGACCACACCCTCCTAATTGGCCCGCGGGGTTCCCCGGCTTTTGCGGAAATAGCGGTTCAAAACGCCTCACAGCCTCTGAAAAAGCACGTGGTCTCCGCCCTCCCACAACAACAAAAAAACACTAACTCTAGCGCCGGCCCCAGGTGGTGAGGACTTGATTTTTAAATCCATCCAAAAGAACCAATCAGAGCCGGCAGTCCGAGTGCGCGGAAGCCGATTGGTCCATTACTACTTACGGTGACCAATAGGCTTGGAGGGTGAGTTTGGTCTGTCCCGGAAGCGGGCGAATCGAAAACCGGTGGCGGCCGCGGGCAGTTTGAATTGGAATCTGGGCTGAAGCCAGCGGAGGCTGCACTCGAGCCCGACTCTCTGAGGGGTCGTCTTTCCCTCCCCGCCAGCAAGGTGAGTGTCCTGCGTGGGTCGTGGCTTCGGCGGCGGGCGTGGGGGGGGGGAGGCTCGGCTGGCTTTCTGCCCGAGGATCCTGGGCCGGGATGCCTGTGGGATCGAGGTCCCGGGCCCAGGGGGTGCAGCGTACCTCCCCCTCCCACCTGACGGGACCGGAGGATCGGCCCGGGAGAGGTTTATTAAGGCTGTCGGGGCCCCTCTGCTCCTGGGAGAGCTGTGCTCGCACTAGTGTCCGCACACTCGGTTCGCTCACGAGCTCGTACTTTGGGGGATCAGTTTCCTCCTCTGTAAGATACGTGAATTGGAGATTAGCAGATATTTCTTAGCAGCCGTCTACGTCCAGAGCCAGTGGTCCCTTTTTGAAATTTGGACGTCGGTCCTTTGTTGCATGGAGGAGATGAAAGCTTGGGTTTTTTGATCGGCGCGGCACGTTGGCGTGCCTATTGTTAGCTGCGAGAGCATTTCTCCCGTCTTCCACATTTATTTGGACACGCTAGGTTCCTGGCTCTGCTGTTATGAAGACCCAGAAATAAATAAATGACCTGAGTCCTATCCTTGAGTTTTGTCTAGAGGAGCAGAGTTTTCACTTTTAGGCTCAGCCATGGCATTGTAGGCGGCGACTCGGGCTTTCTTGGCTGAGATGGGAGCTCCTTTTAAAGGGAAAGCGTTGAAGTGGGCCTCCAGTGCTGGGGGTAGGTGATTCGGGCATAAAGAGTGCCCTCCCCATATTTAAGATAGAGCATTTTCTGCAAAATCCTTGCAGGAACCTTGACACCTGGGCTGTTCTTCAACTACCCACCCTCCTTTACACCTGTTGCTCCTTACATCTTAATCTGGAGATTTACACTCTTTGTCCTTTGCCCCAGTGGCTCCATACAGACTGCTGATGTTTGATGCCTTAATCTGATCAAAATTAGCTTGAGTCTGGTGATTGTTTTAACCACTTCTTTATAGCTGTAGCTTAGACTTTGAAATGGCAAAGCATTCAACTTGCTAGTTTTCCTTCTGTTTATTTTCCTCATCTCTATCATCTTTCTGAATTGACCCTTTTAATATTTTGTTGGTGATGGTGTCTTTTTTTTTTATAAGCTTTTCTTTTTAAGATTTTATTTATTTATTTGAGAGAGAGAATGAGATAGAGAGCATGAGAGGGGGAAGGGTCAGAAGGAGAAGCAGACTCCCTGCTGAGCAGGGAGCCCGATGCGGGACTCAATCCTGGGACTCCGGGATCATGACCTGAGCCGAAGGCAGTCGCTTAACCAACTGAGCCACCCAGGCGCCCGGTGATGGTGTCTTGATGTAACGATTTCAGTGGCTGGCAGATCTGTTTAGGACAGTTATCGGTTGTGTGCCTCTGGGGTATTGTACCCTCATCCCTGCATGGGCGGGCTAGATTGGAATGGAGGGAGAAGCCTATTGTGACAGTGTAAATTGTCCTTTGTTGGTGGAGAGAGAGGTATGAGATTTCTTTCAGCAGTTTTTGGGCAAATGGAAGTGGAGTTTAAGATGCTGTGTTCAAAGAACTGAGATCTGGAAAAAGAAAAAAAATTAAACTGGCAGAGAAAACACTGCTTTCCAAGGCTTAATACCTAAACTATGTTTTCCACGAACTTTGCTCTCTTAATTTTTGAACATCTTTTTATCATTCTTAGTACTTTTATCAACTGTTTATTAGTTCTGATAAAAAGTTTCATTGATACATCAATTGAAGCAAGACACTAAAATGTTTGTGGACTTCAGGTAGTAAAAAGCGGATTCTCACCTTCCCCAAATAGCTGGAAAACGAATGCTTTTCTTTCATTTAAGTTCTAGAAACTAATGAGTAAAGAACAATTACCATACTTTTCTCCCAGCTGATTTGAATTTCCTAAGATGTGGCTGAGAAGGAGGTAGGCCACTTCCCTCTTGGTACCAGAGGCTGAAATATACAAATGAAGTGTTTTCGAGTATTAATATAATAGCTAACAGGTACAGAATGCTTATCAGGAAATATAGGACTCTTCTAAGGCTTTGGAAAGTCACTGCCATGATTATCCACACTTTACAAATGAGGAAACCAAGGCACAGAACAGTTAAGTAACATGCCCAAGGTCACACATCTTGTACGTGGCTGAGCTGGGATTTGAATTACTGAGGCTATATACCGGTTTCCTCATCAAGGTCTGTCTGGAGCATGGCTTTACTGCATTCTAGCGCTAATATGGCATTTGCTCTTTGTTCATTCATGCATTAATTCAACACATGATAACTGCTGGGAAGGGGGACGGGGACTGTGCCAGGAGATATGACCAGGTTAGGGATCTCCCCAGGGAAGAGGGACAAAGTATGCATGACAGTGATGTGAAGAGCGAAAGAAGGGCATTTGCAAAATAACTTATCATGAGTTTTCTTTGTTTATAGGACCTATTTCACCTATTGCAGAGCAAAGTACTCCTGTTTTATATCATGGTAACAAAGTGAGAGGTAGAAAGCAGGTAGCTAAGAAGTCAAACCTGAGAAACAGGAAAAACAGAGAGCCAGGGAAGCCACACAAGCATCTTAGGTACCTCACAATGAGACCGATTGGTGGTCGCCTTTCAGGGGGTGGGGAAGATCGATGTCCTACTTCCTTATCTTCTGAAATGTGAAGCTTGGAAGCTCCTTAGAGACGCCTTAGTCTTTGAGGCTTTTAGGTCTCTTTTCATGACAGTAAGACCAACAGTCTGCTTATTCTCTCCAGTTTATTTATAAATGTGTGACTGGTAAAGAAAGGAGAGCAACATGAGCTGGGCTTTGGAAGAATGGAAGGAGGGCCTGCCTACGAGAGCTCTTCAAAAAATCGAAGAGCTGGAAGGCCAGCTGGACAAACTGAAGAAAGGAAGGCAGCAAGCGCAGTTCCAGCTGGAGACTCTGGAGGCCGCGCTGCAGAAGCAGAAGCAGAAGGTACCACTGAAGCGCTGGCTCTCAACCAGCGTGTGGATTATTTGATCTTGGTCTGCAATTTCGAGAAAAATGAGTGTGCTCTCTGTGGGTGGTAATCTGCCCCTCTCCTTCTTCTCCAGCCTCTGCCCCTCATTTCGGCTTACCTGCTAATATTGAGGGCTGCTGAGTTCCATTTTCATTCTGTTTGGGACCACACATGGGAAACTGCTTTTGGGTTCCATACCAACATGGCCAAAATTCTCGGACTCCGAATCTGGGCGCCAGTATTAGGGCACTTTGCAGTCCAAATGGATATTGCTCCCTGAGTGTGGGCTTTTCACCTTGGCATTCCCAGACTTCTCTTCTGGGCTAGGAAATGAGAACTAAAACAGTGCTTCTTCCTTCCCTCTGCATTAGCCAACAAGTTAGTGGTACAGTCACTGCTTCTGAAATGGCTTCCCTAGTGGGAGAATTTTTATAACAACTGGCTTCAGTGGCCAGACTTTCTTTTCTTTTTTTTTAAGATTTAGTTTATTTCCGAGAGAGCGAGGGAGAGAGCACGAGTAGGGGGAGGAGCAGAGGGAGAAGCAGACTCCCCACTGAGCAGGGAGCCCGATGCGGGGCTCGATCCCAGGACCCTGGGATCATGACCTAAGCTGAAGGCAGACGCTTAATCGACTGAGCCACCCAGGTGCCCCAGTGGCCAGACTTTAAAATGAATTGCTAAGAGAGATTTATAGGGTTTATTTTTGATCTTGTTATACTTGAAAGGACATTAAAGCCAAGTCCCTTTCCAGGAAGGGTATGTATAGCCCTGACCAAAGACAATATAATCCATGACTTTATAGAACTTTTCTATCTAGACTTCAAAGTGAGGTCATTTAAAATTGCTGTGTTCCTGGGGAGCCTGGGTGGCACCTTCGGTTAAACATCCGATCTTGGTTTTGGCTCAGGTCATGATCTCAGGGTCGTGAGATTGAGCCCCAGTCAGGCTCTGGGCTCAGCATGGAATCTGCTTGGACTTTCTCTCCCTCTGCCTCCCCACCCTGTGCTTGTGCTCTCTCTCTCTCTCTCTCTCAAATAAATAAATCTTTAAAAAAAAATTTTGTGTTTGTGAAGAAGCACTGACCTGTGGATTACAGCAACCACATCTCACAATAATTAGTTGTCGGTGTTACACTCAGATTTACAAATACTTGGTAAATTCACGCAGTAAAAGAGACCTATTTCTTTCTGCACGATCTCCATTAGGTTGAGAATGAAAAAACAGAGGGTGCAAACCTAAAAAGGGAGAACCAAAGCTTGATGGAAATATGTGAGAATCTGGAGAAGACCAAGCAGAAAATTTCTCATGAACTTCAAGTCAAGGAGTCGCAAGTGAATTTCCAAGAAGGGCAGTTGAACTCCAGCAAAAAACAAATAGAAAAACTGGAACAGGAACTGAAAAGGTAATTATGTTTGAGTGGTATTAATGTGGATATCCTTTATATGTGTTCATTGGATGCTTTTATCTTTTCCTTTAATGGTGTAATTATATGTTGCAATCATTTTCCCAGTGAAATGAACAATGACTTGAGGAAAATTAATTCTTCTATACTTCAGTGCTCTAATTGCATGGCTCAATACTATGTAAATGCATTAAATGGCTTCTTGCTTATTCATTTATTCATTCAAGATATATTTATTAAGCTGCTTCATGGGCCAGATGCTGTGTTTTCTACCAGATGATGTAGTATTAAATAATACCAAATCTCTCAACAGTGAGTACTAGAAGATGGAGAGGAGTTAAGCATATCTAATACCAATGGCTTATGTTTCTTCCTCTGAGTGGAAAAGCTGTTGTAGAGAATGAGAGAGAACGAGGGAATTTCAAAAGACCTAGGAACACTGAGGGCCCCGTTGAGGTTGGAGACCAGGAGTTTATAGTGGGACCCATCTATAGAGTTGTATGCTTTTTTCCTTTTCCTTTTAGCATCTGGGAGGTAAATGCTGAGAATGTAAACAGGAGGATTGACTTGGGGTTGTTTTTGGCCAGGGTAATGGGATGGAAGATGGTGGAATATTTAAGGATGCTGGGGAGAGAGTGGTTAAAATTATGTGCCGTGGAATCTAAGCTGGAGAGGGAAGAAAGTGTACTCAAGAAGGGGCTCCTACTGGGGCACCTGGGTGGCTCAGCCCTTAAGCGTCTGCCTTCGGCTCAGGTCATGATCCCAGCGTCCTGGGATCGAGCCCCACATCAGGCTCCCTGCTCAGCGGGCAGCCTGCTTCTCCCTCTCCCACTCCCCCTGCTTGTGTTCCTTCTCTTGCTTTGTCTCTCTCTGTCAAATTAATAAATAAAATCTTAAATTAAAAAAAAGTTCCTACTGAGATCTCCATCTTCCATCTTAAGTATTACATAACCAGTTTGCCAGCTTAAGCAATAAAAAATGGTGCCTATGACTTCTTTTCCATTAAAAAAAAAAATATCCAAACAACTTGAGACATTAATCAAAATAAATCCAGTGGGACCAAAAGACTGCTAGCTTATAGATGGTATCTTCTTGTTCTAATAGTGGAATTTTGTCAAAATAACAAGGAGTAATACAGGTGGAAAGCCAAGTGGATGTCAGCAGATTGCTCCATTGTTGATTCTGCTAATACACACCCAGAAATTTAAAAAAAGCAAAAACAATTTCATTTTGAAATAACTTTAGATTTATAGAAACCGTTGTTAACATCTTACATAACCAAAGTACAATGACCAAACCAGAAGTAAACATTGATTCAATACTATTCACTAAACTATGGACCTTGTTAGAATGTCACTGGTTTTTCCAATCATGAGCTTTCTTTGTTCCATGCTCTGATCCAGGATTCCACATTACATTTAGTTGATATTTTCATCATCTCTTTCTAAGCTGTGACCGTTTCTTGTTTTTTTGTCCTTGAAATTGTTTAAGAGTCCTAGTCAGCTCTTTTGTTAGAATAGTCCTCAGTTTAGGTTTGTCTACTGATGAGATCAGGGTTTTTCAGCAGTGGCACAGTTCCCATTTGGGACTAGATGGTGCTTTGCTGGGGAAGGCTGTCCTGTGCGTTGTAGGACACATAACAGCATTCCTGGCCTCTACCCAAAAGATGCCAGTAGCACCTCCCCCACGTGCATGTTTTGATAATCAAACATGTCTCTAGGCACTGCCAAATGTCTTTTGGGAGGGTAAAATCATCCTGGATTGAGAACCACTGGGTCAGACTGAGGTTATGAATTCTGGGTAAGAATACCACAGAAGTAGTGATGTGCCTTTCTCAGTGTATCCTATCAGGAGATACATGACCTAATAGGACTTTTACCCTGATTCCCTGGCTGAGGTGTTGTCTGGGTTTCTCCACTGTGAAGTTACACTGTTTTTCCCTTTGTAATTAATAAAGATCTTGATTCCATGAAATTTTTTTTTCCTAATGTGGCCACAATAATCTTAATTATACCTACCTCTCAAATTGAAAGTTAAAATACTTTAAAATTACTCTTATTTGTCTTCCTGTGAAGATAATTTAGGTACACAGGAATCTCTTCCTAATTTTTTTCCTACCCACGTAGGAAGGTGGGTCTCTATAAGTTGCATGTTGGAATGATAAGTAACTTCTATCTCATTGAGTTTTTTGTTTTCTTGTTTACTGTCTGCCATACCAGACTCCATGAGAACAGAGACCTGGTCAGTCTTATCAGTGTACCCCGTGCACCTGGCAGGCCCTCAAATATTTGTCAAATAAATAGATGAAAGATAGGTAGTTGTTTTTGGAAAACAGATGTTAGGGAAGTAGGAAGCTTACTTTCAGAATGCCAGAATAGTTTTCTCTGAAAGTACATTTTGGCTGCTGGTTTTAGAAATACAGGGTTATTTTTATTTATTTTTAAAGATCTTATTTATTTATCTGAGTTAGGAGAGATAGAAAGAGAGCGAGCAAGCTGAGGGAGAGGCAAAGGGGGAGAGAAAAGGAAAGAATCCTAAGCAGACTCCCTGTCGAGTGTGGAGCCCCATGCGGGGCTTGATCCCATGACCCCAGGATCATGACCTGAGTGGAAACCAAGAGTCAATCACTTAACCGGCTGAGCTACCCAGGTGCCCCAGAAATACTGGTTTTAATAATTTGGACAGAAATGTTTGTATTTTTAACATTTGAGGTAAACATTTGTTTGTATACATGTCTATTTTTTATTGCAAAGTGACATTTGGTGGCAATACCTGCAGATATAAAGTGCTCAGAGTTGTGTGTGATACCTAGCAACTTGGTAAGTGTTAACATTATTATTATCAGTTGTTATAGTTGGGGTTAGGATAGCACACTTAGTTTAAAAGTATTTTTATTATCTGTGATGTAGATATAGATGTTTATAAACTATATAAACCTCAGACTGTAAAAACTATTAAGTTAAAAAAAACCAAACTATTAAGAGTACAGTTTCCTAGAATATAAAAACCATAAACTAGAAAAACTATTGAGTGTATTCAGATTCCCACTGCTAACCTTCAAGTGCAGGCAGAAACTTATTTTCTCCATCAGTGGCCACTGATTAGGTTTCTGGAAGGTCTCAAACAAGTTAGGTTGAACCATTGGAAATGTTGGTCAAAAACTGTTGAGTACTGACAATCTCATACAGTTAAACCGCTTAATTTAGTGCTATTTTGGTGGCAGTTTTTGTTTTTCTTCGTAGGAAATAGGAGAAATAAAGGCTTATAGAAATAATAGGGTATAGGGGCACCTGGGTGGCTCAGTCGTTAAGCGTCTGCCTTCGGCTCAGGTCATGATCCCAGAGTCCTGGGATCGAGCCCCACATCGGGCTCCCTGCTCCGCGGGAAGCCTGCTTCTCCCTCTCCCACTCCCCCTGCTTGTGTTCCTTCTCTCGCTGTGTCTTGCTCTGTCAAATAAATAAATAAAATCGTTAAAAAAAAAAAAGAAAGAAAAAATAATAGGGTATAGTTTTATATTTAAAATAAACTTTTTTTCTAATGAAAGGATAGGCAGAGGAGGATGAAGTGTGAATTTGAGAGGAAAAAGAAACACCGATTTTTACAAGCTTCTTTAAAATTCATCTCTAAAGTCACCAAATTTGCTACACCTTTGATAGTCTATAGACCTGGACCATTCTTTGTGGTAGCTACTGGCTACATGGCTTGAAATGTGGCTATTACAAATTGAAATGTGACAGGGCGCCTGGGTGGCTCAGTGGGTTAAGCATCTGCCTTCAGCTCAGGTCATGATCTCCAGGGTCCTGGGATCAAGTCTCGCATCGGGCTCCTTCTCCCTCTCCTTCTCCCCTTCTCCCCTGCTTGTGCTCTCTCTCTCTCAAATAAAGAAAATCTTAAAAAAAAAACAAAAAAAAAAACCCAAATTGAGATGTGCTATAAGTATGCAATGCACACCAAATTCTGAAGGTTCAGTAGAAAAAAAAGTAAAATATCTCAATAATTTTAGTATTGACTGTAAGTTGAAATGATAGTATTTTGAAAATATGGAATTAAATAAAATACTAATATTAAATCCATTTGTTTCTTGTTACTCTTTACATGTTAGTAGAACCTTTCTATTGGACAGTGCTGTTACCAACCATAAGCTCGAATGTGAAGATTTGATTTGCAGAGCAGTCCTTTTTAGCCCGAACATTGCCTTTTCCTTCCTAGATTGAGTTTGGAGCTGAGTGGAGCTAGGGCACTGGGGCACTTCCTTCACTCCTTGTTTTGAGCAACATGTCCATGAGAAAGAGACTGCACATCATTAGCTGTTCTATGGGGTGTTCATTTCATTTCTTGTGTTGAGCTAAAATCAGAGACATTACAGACTTGTGAGAATTGAGTCCTCTTAACTTAGGTTGTTTGATTTTGAAAGGTGTTCAGAACTTAAGTGATAGAAATATTCTGTGCATATATACAATAAATACTTTTCCCATTTCTTTGTGACTGTTTCCAGCCCTGTCTTCTCTAGATGCACTGTTAACTTGATTTTTGTGTCTGTGTTTTTTAAAATGTCATAAAATACATGGCAAGTCTATGTTTTTGTCATGACTTAATATTCACAAGTGATGTCAGTTTTGTGATTTGAGCCCATGCGTCAGTGACACCAGTTTCTTTCTGTTTCTGAAGTTCTTTTGTTGTTGTTTTTAAATATTCCTGTGTCTTTCTTTGGCTTAGAGTATAAAATTTGCTCAGAATATGTCCCCAGCCTCCCAACTCTATAACTATAGTGTCATTACAGATCTTCATGGTAGCCTTTATAACATTGTGATTATTGGTTTATATTTCTGTTTCCCTAACCAGACTGAGTTCCTTTGAAGAGGGGGGGCCTGAGTTTAGGTCTGTTCCATAAGTTAGTTCTTATTAAATGTCTGTTGGATCAATGAAGTGGTAAGAATTCTTAGAGGGTGGGGTTTTTGTAAGTTTATTACTCTCAGAACGGGTGGTGCTGGCATTCAGTAGCGTTTGTTCTGATTTGTGTCCTCTTGGGTCCTTTTCTAACAGGTGTAAATCTGAACTTGAAAGAAGCCAACAGGCTGCACAGGCTGCAGATGTCTCTCTGCATCCATCCGCGACACCACAAAAAATCTTCGCAACTCCACTAACACCAAGTCAATATTATAGTGGTAAGGATTTTTTCCCTTCATAGCTCTTTTACTGGAATTTTAATTTGGTCAAAGAAATCAATTAGTTCATCTTTGAATTCAGCTTTTAACTTGGGCATTAAAAAAAAAACCTTTTAATTTGGGCATTAATGCACTACATATCCATTTGTGTATCTTTTGAGCTATATGGAGCTACCAGGTTAAGCCTTTAAACTTTTCATTTTAGCCTGTAGTGTGTTTTAAAAATAATTCAGTTTCAGAATATTCAAACCCAGCATCTGTTTAGTGTACCGCAATATTCATTTCTAGACTATTGAAATGATTGTTGATCTGTGAATTCCTTTATGAAATCAATGACTGAAGTAAAACTGTTTCTCATTGTCTTTGTTTAGTTTCCAAGTATGAAGATCTAAAAGAAAAATATAATAAAGAAGTTGAAGAACGAAAAAGATTAGAGGCAGAAGTGAAAGCCTTGCAGGCTAAAGTAAGTTAATTATGGGCCTTACAATAGAGTATGCAGTTGAAGAAGTACTTTGATATATAGGTGTCCAGGGTTGGAGAAAAATCTGGTTCACGTAGAGCTTGACACATTTTTCTTACACTAAGAAGATAAAGTTCCTGGCTGATTACCTTAGTTGTAATTACTTTTTGGTTTTTAAAAAGTAGGAGTAAAAAAAAATAGTGTGGGGAGATCAGTTTATCCCTAGACATTAGATGTTCTTAAAATTCTACAGAAACTGTAGCCATATAATTATTTCCCTATTGAGATCTAATGGTAAGGAGGGGGCGGGGGGGGACCAGGGTTATTCCAGACACTCACTGTTTGGCTTTATCACCTGGAGGCCATTGATTGCTTCCCACTCAGGCCTTACGGAATGTGCTGATTACCACCAGGGACAAGGGGTTTGAGGGTCATTATTTATGTGCTGTTTATTTAGAGGAGAACGTTATCAAGATAATCTACCCAATTCTGTTAAATAAGTTGCTGGACAGGGTTTTAAGCTCCATCTTGGTATGGGTAAATAGGCAGAGAGGTGGGCGAAGAGGTTTGTTTAGTGTCAGCAAAAGAAACAAAATGCAGGTTTTAGAAACCCCTGCTTCTAGTTAAGGGACTGACCCTAAATATACCCGGTATCTGTAGAATTTACCCTTACCATTTCTGCTTGTGTGATGTTATTTGCTAAAAAAAAAAAAAAAGGTAGGGGGGAAACAACAACAACCTAAATCCTAGTTTTGCACTTAGTGTTTTATTTCTGCTAACCACAAGAACTCGCTGAGATGGGACCATTCACACAGTTTAAGGCTGGATTTATAAGTAGATACCTTACATACTGAGGATCACAAAGTACCTATGAGAGCTTTAACACTTTCAATTATTCTCATGCCCTTGACCCTTGTTTGGAGGTCAACAGGATTCTGATATGTAGCAAAGGTGTTTCTTCTCGCGGTGAATAAAAATTAAACGGTAATTCTCTGGTTTGTCATAGAAATATCATGTGCTTTGTGATCCATTTCAGCCATTGGTGCCCACTTTGCTCCTGACATTGATTCCCAGAGTTTTTCTGGTGGAGAAATCTGAGTCTCTACAAACATGAAACCTCTCTGTGTGGCAAGAAAAGCTCTTGCTATAAAAAAATTTAACGCACCATCTATAGCCATGTCTTGATATTTGTCAGAATGGAAGTAGAGAGAACAAAAGAAGGAGATAAGGGGGATTTATTTGACGAGCACTGAGAAATACATAGAATTGTCGAATCATTGTACACCTGAACTAATATAACACTGTACGTTAACTATACTTGAATTAAAAAAATAAAGAATTCAAAGCAGTAGCAAATCCACAAATGTGTATTATATAACATAAAACACCTTATATGACATTTTTGGGAGTGGTATGGTGGAAAGTGAGATTCTTGAAAGAGTTCTTTGGGTTAATATTTAATTTTGATCCTCTTTGTGCAAAGCAAGTGGAGGAGGTGACCAAGGACAGGCAAGCAAAGGACACCAAATTTCAAAACTCAAAATGGTAGTGAATACTCACTTGTGTTTAATGGAGTATATGAGGGATGCAGAATAAATATAAAAACTGAGCCCATTTTAATAGATTGGGACTCAAATGGTACTGGTTTAGCCTTCAATGCTATAGTCTAACCATTAGACAGTTCCTGTCCTGGATATTGGGACCTAAAGGTTCCCTTGACTTGATAAACATGCTTTCTTGATATGCAGTGGAAGTGGTAACTTCTTGGCATTATGTCTTTATGTGCTATCTGAAAATAAATAGCCTTGAATATTGAGATGTTTAAAGGGCTCTAAAGAGTTTCTGTCTTTACAGAAAGCGTGTCAGGCTATTCCCCAAAGCACAATGAATCACCGGGACATTGCACGACATCAGGCTTCCTCATCCGTGTTCTCGTGGCAACAAGAAAAGACCCCAACTCGGCTTTCATCTCATGCTCTAAAAACTCCGATTAGGAGAGATTTCTCTGCATCTCACTTTTCTGGGGAACAAGAGGTGACTCCAAGTAGATCAACTTTGCAAACAGGGAAAAGAGATGCTAATAGCAGTTTCTGTGATAATTTGGGCAATTCTCACCTTTTGGACCAATTAAATGCCCAGAATCAAGGTAAATTGAGCTAAATTAAATTGAAATTAAATTTTCAATTTTGATAATTTTGGGGGTGATGCCAGATGTTTTTAATCCTAAAAGGTGCTTGTGTGTTTTGTTAGACATTTCAAAGCTCTGTATCTCAATCTGGTGATGTGAAATACTGTTTTTGGGATAAAAGATACCACAATTTTGGAATGTCCTTTTATCAGTACTATAAAGCTGGTGCCCGGAAGCCTTCCGAAGTAGTCTGAGTGGCTTTGTCTTTCCAGAAGTAGGGTGAGTAGGTTACAGTTGACACGCCCCACGCTTCTCCTGTGTCTTCTTTGGTGGCCCATGGAACAAGCCTGGGGTCTGGCCAGCTTTGGCCACAGGTGTGGCATGTGTCTGCGGGGCAGCTTTCTCTGCACTGCCAGGTTGTCCATATGGGAGCAAACCTGTAACCTTGGCTGGAGTACCACACCACAGCTGACCGCCAAGGGCACCAGGTGGTGTTTTGGAATCTACTCTGCAGACGACGATAATTTCCAGTGCTATGATATATAGAAAATCACCGTCCGTGATCACTGGTGAGAATTGTCATGCCGCCAATGCCATTGGAACTGGTATTGTTTGTATGTCGGAAAAAAAATGAAAAAAAAAATTATTGTTAATTTTGGCAGTATAGGAGGTTCACACTGTCTTGATCTTTACTGGAGGTAAAGCTACCAGAGAATACAGGAGGGTGAATTTTGCACTGCTTAGCATTCATTTGCATGGATATGGGCACAAAACAAATAGTAGTTTGCCAGTGTATAAAACCAAGTGGTAATTTTTACGTAGGGTATTATATGGGATACACTTTTTGCAGCCTCAATAAGATACTCTTCATGATTTTAGAAAACCATTTTCTTTCCCGAGTTTCTCTGAAAACATTAGAAAATGTGTTTCTCTTGCTTCCCCTGGATATTTGAATACAAATGACAATAGAGACTAACCATTGAATTAAATCCAATTAAAGTAGTTTCTGTGTTTAGTGTGAATTAATTTATATTTGTCCCACCAAAGATTTCAGAGCAGATTAATAACAAATGATACATTCTCAATTGAGCTGTAAATTTTTTGTCAAAAATATATATTAATTAAAGTGTGGGTTTTGTTTGTGATTGAAGAGCTAAGGAACAAGATTAGTGATTTGGAACTACATCTGCAAGGACAAGAAAAAGAAATGAAAGGCCAAGTGAATAAATGTCAAGAACTCCAACTCCAGCTGGAGAAAGCAAAAGCGGAATTAATTGAAAAAGACAAAGTTCTGAATAAAAGTAGGGATGAACTGGTGAGATCAACAGCACAGTATGACCAGGCATCAACCAAGGTACTGGACTTCTCATGAGTTGTTGAACGCCTACATTTCATCATACAGTTCTTTGGAAATTTTTTTCGTACAATACTTTAACACTTAAATTTATGAAATAAATGTGAGTAATGAACCTCATTAATACATACTAGCAGTATTTGTGCAGTTGAAGTAGTAGGTTCGTTTAGAGTTGGGTAGATGTGGGGTCAAATCCATACTGCACGTTTTCCTGGCAAAGTGACTTGGGCAAGTTACTGAGCTCTTGTCCATCTAAGTGGGTGGGGAAGAATGAAGATTATGTATATATGGCACTTGACACATACAAGAGGCGGCTAAGTAATGGAGCTTTAAAAGAGGCAGGGGCGCCTGGGTGGCTCAGTCTGTTAAAAGTCTGCATTCTGGGGGCGCCTGGGTGGCTCAGTTGGTTAAGCAATTGCCTTCGGCTCAAGTCATGATCCCGGAGTCCTGGGCTCAAGTCCCACATCAGGCTCCTGGCTCAGCAGGGAGCCTGCTTCCCCCTCTGACCCTCTCCTCTCGCATGCTGTTTCTCACTGTCTCTCTCGCTCTCTCTCAAATAAATAAATCTAAAAAAAAAAGAGTCTGCCTTCTGTTCAGGTCATGATCCCAGGGTCCTGGGATCAAGCCTCATGTCAGGATCCCTGCTCAGCCAGGAGCCTGCTTCTCCCTCTCTGTTTGCCCCTCCCCCTTCTTGTGCTCTCTCACTCTATCTCAAGTGAATGAATTAAATCTTCAAAAAAAAAAATAAAAGAGGTTTAGGACATATGATAGAATTTAATTGATCTCTTTTTTGATCCAATAAATGTACTCCTGTGATTTAATCTTAAGGCTCCAATTAAGGCCAAGCTTCTTAGCGCATTTGAGGGTGTTTTGTTGTTGCTTTGTCCCTATCTTAACTCTAGTGTTTTATTCTCTTTTTTCTATTCATTCATTCATGTACTCATTTGACAAATATTTGTTGACTGCCTACTGTATGTCCATCACTGTTTAGACCAGGGGAATGAAGCAGTGAGAAGATAGACAAAAATCATTGCTCTTGGGGAGCTTCATCCTAGTGGTGGATGTAACATAAATATATAGTCACATAGATAATATTGTGTATGGTGACAAGTGCAGAGAAAAATGAATTATCTTCTAGGACCAACTGTGATTGGTGTTTCCTGAACCCAGTCTTCATCTGGGTCCAGTGTTTCTTTTTTTTTAGATTTATTTATTTTAGAGCATGTGCACATGCAGGGGGCAGGGGCCGAGGGAGAGAGAGAATCTCAAGCAGACTCCCTGCTGAGTGGGGAGCCTGATGTGGGGCTTGATCCCATGACCCTGAGATGACCTGAGCTGAAATCAAGAGTGAGATGCTCAACCAACTGAGTCACCAGGCTCCCCTCTCTGGGTCCAGTGTTTTGCTTATGTTTGCCTTTCTTCCTGGTATACTCTTTATACACACACACGCACGCGCACACACACACACACACACATATATATATTTCTGGATTTTATTTACAATTTGTTGAGGATTTTTTTGTCTATATTCATGAGGGATATTGGTCAGCTATTTTGTACTTTTGTTCTGTCTTTGTCTGGTATTTGTATCAGAGGTCATAGTAGCTTCATAAAATGAACTGGGAACCGTACCCTTCTATCTTTTGGAAGAGATTGTGTAGAATCGGTGTTATTTCTTCTTTATGTGTTTGATAGAATTCTCCATGAAACCATCCAGTCCTGGAGATTTCTTTTTTGGGAGTTTTAAAATTACAAATTTAAGGGGCACCAGAGCAGGGCGGGGGCACAGTCGGTTGAGTGTCTGACTCTTGGTTTCGGCTCAGGTCATGATTTTCATGGGTCATGAGATCAAGCCCCACGTTGGGCTCTGCACTCATTGTGGTGTCTACTTGAGATTCTCTCCCTCTCCTTCTGCTTCTCCCACTCATGCACTCTCTTTCTCAAATAAATAAGTCTTTAAAAAAATTACAAATTTAATATTTAAAATAGATATGTAGCTATGAAAATTATTTCATACTGGATAAGTTGGTATAGCTAGTGTTTTTATTTTATTTATTTATTTTTAAAGATTTTATTTATTTATTTGACAGAGAGCGAGAGAGGGAACACAAGCAGGGGAAGTGGGAGAGGGTGAAGCAGGCTTTCTGCTGAGCAGGGAGCCTGACACAGGGCCCAATTCCCAGGACCGTGGGATCATAACCTGAACCGAAGGCAGACGCTTAATGACTGAGCCACCCAGGTGCCACTAGCTTTTGTTTTTAGAGGAAATGGTCCATTTTATCTAAATACTTAAAAATATAGTTATTTGTAGTATTTTCCTATTCTTTTGATGTTGTTAGGTCAGGTGATATTCTCTGTTTCTGATATTTCTGTCTTCTCTTGCTTTCTCTTTGTCAGTCTTGCTGGAGATGTATCAATTTTGTCAGTAATAATAATAAAATTTGTCAGTTTGTTGATCTTTTATTGATCTTTCCAAAGAATCAGCTCTTTGGTTCATTTATTTTCTTTTCTTCAACTTGATGTATTTTTGCTCCTTTATTTCCCTCTGCTTGCTTTGGGTTTATTTTGCTCTTCTTTTTCTAGGTTGTTGAAGTGGGGAGCTTAGATGATTGATTTGAAACTTTTCTTTTCCAGTGTAGGCATTTAAAGCTATAAATTTCCTTCAGTACTGCTTTAACTGTGTCCTACAAATTTTGATATATTGTATTTTTGTTTTTATTCCATTCAGTGTATTTTTACTTTATTTTTTTTTCAATGCATTTTTAAAACATTTTGCTTGAGACTTCCTCTTTGCCCCATGGATTACTTAGAAATACCTTGTTAAATTTCCAAGTGTTTGGAGATTTTCTTCTTTCTGTTATTGATTTGCATTGTGTTCAGAGAACATACTCTATGATTTCAATTCTTCTAAGTTTGTTGAGGCTTGTTTTATGGCCTAAGACAATGGTCTATCTTGGTATATGTTTCATGGGCACTTGGGAAAAAAGTGTATTCTGTTGTTGGGTGAAGTGTTCTAAAATTTTCCTTAGCCCCAGATTTTCAGTTGGTTGATGGTGTTGTTGAATTCTTCTATATTTTTGCTGATTTCCTGTCTATTAGTTGTTGAAAGGAGGATAGTGAGAGTCTTCCAAGATTGTTGATTTATCTATTTCTCCTGTCAGTCCTCAGTTTTCGCTTCACATATTTTATAACTGTTGTTTGGTGCATACACATTTAGGATTGCTGTGTCTTCTTGGCGGATTGACCTTTATCGTTATATAATAGCCCTCACTGTCTCTGGAAATTTTCTTTATTCTGAAGTCTACTCTTTCTGGTATTAACATAGCCACTCCAGCTTTCCTTTAATGTTTGCATGATGTATTTCCTTCTGTCTTTTGATTTTCAGCCTATCTTTTTATTATATTTGAAGTGAGTTTTATATAGACAGCATATAGTTGGGTATATTTTTTAATTCATTTTTCTACCAACTGTCTTTTAATTAGCATGTTTAGGCCATTTACATTTAATGTAATCATTGATTGGTCATGGTTTAAAACTGCCATCTTATTTTTTATTTTCTGTTTCTTTTTGTTTTTCATTTTGTTCATTTCCTGTGGGTTACTCAAACATTTTGTAGAATTTCATTTTATCTAGTGGGTTAGATGTATTTCTTTGTAGAGCTTTTATAGTGACTGCTCTAGATAATATATATACACATCATTTGTTGGTCTGTTGGTGTTGTCATGTAAGAAGTTCTAATGGATTACAGAAAATTTACTGCTCTTTTCATCCTTTTACCCTCCCCTATTTATAATACAATTTTCTTAAGTGTTTTCTCTACCTACATTTAGAACTACATTAGATGGTGTTATAATTTTTGCTTTAACTGTCAAACATAACTTAGACTTTCTTTCTCTTCTCCAGTTTTCTATCATTTATGCCAATATTGTTGGACCTTCCAAGGTCCCTTCTTTCATCATTTCCTTTTTGTTTAGAGAACTTCTTTTAGCCTTTTTTTTTTTTTTTAGGGTTGGTCTACTGGCCACATAATTCTCTTAGTTTTCTTTCTTTGGAAATGTCTTGATACTTCATCCTGGAAGGTGTTTCCTCAGGATATAGGGTTTCTGGGTTGACTGTTCTCTTCTTTCAGCACCATCATGTTTTTCCCTTGGGTCCCAAAGTCCCTAGTCACTCAGTCTTCTTATCTCCTTTCAGAGCTTTCTTAACGTTTGTGAAGGGTTTTGAATTGTTCTCAATCTGAGGAATAGAGAAATGTACGTTTATTCTATCTTCCTGGAAGCAGTAGTCTAGGTTCATTTTTTTAGACATTCTCATAGTGCAATGCTTTGCACAGAGATATTGTTGATAAATACTGATTCATTGTATGAAGGTGCAGTGGAGGATCAATGGGAACATGACCTACCTTGACCAACATATTTATTCACTTTGTGCAGTCTGAGTTTGTAGGTTGGTTTTCTAAGTTAGAGAGACTTGGATTTGAGCCCTGGTTCTGCCACATGCCACTTGTTTTGCTTTTGAATTCTGAGCCTCCCCTGCCGAATCAATAAAATGGTGTTAATGTCTGTGTTACAGGGTTGATGTAAAGATTGAGATAAATTTTGTAAAGGCTTTAGCATAGTGCCTGGCACATGGTGAGTTTATAATAATACATTAGTTATTATTGCATTGAGTTCCTTGTCATTTAAGCTTTTTTTCAGTTGCATTTCTGCCAACTCAGGCCTTCCTATATATGAGTTAACTTATCCTATTATATTTTGTCTTACTGGTTTTGGAGTGACAGGATCACTGAATCTTTGTCCTATCTAGCATATTTGATAAGGTCTCTTCTTACCAGATCATGAATTAAAACTTTTGACTAGGACAGTGCTGAGAACACAGCTCTGGCTTTCTATTAGAAACTTTCCTCCAGGTTCTTCAGATTCATTTGTTCAGTGCTTTCTGGATACCTTTTTTTTTCCAGTGAGCTTCAAATCTACCTAACTGAAAATTCAGACTACCTTTCTCCCTCTTGCCCCTTAGGATAATAGGACCTGATCAGATGTGTTGCTGAAATCAAATTATGCTTTGTTTATGCTGTTCCCTGACCTACCATTAGAATTACCCGTCAAGTAGAATGGAACTAATTTAATCAAAATCAATACCATATTCTTTTGTCAATGTATGCTGTTTCTAGTGTGCTTCTTTTCCAAGTATTTGCAAACTGTGTGGGATACAGAGTTTGAACTCATGTAGAAACATTGAGGCTGACAGCAAACCTGGAGTTCAGCACCCACATTTCACAGTTGAAAACTCAGGCCCAGGGTGCTGAGTGAGTGCCCAAGGTCATATACTACATATTTTCAAGGATTTCAGCTAGGACACTATTTTAGAATATTATGGAACATTCATGACACCTAGTGGTCAGCTAGTCTTACATGGATTGTGCATCGTCAGAATGTATCAGAATGTCATTGTAAAACATTTAAATAAAATATGAGCATATTCTAAAGGCTCTTTTTAACCTGTTTTGTAGTAAGAAAGTTGTTGATTCTGAGATCTGTTAGTGGAATGTGTTGCAGTTTGAAGGAGGACCAGGAGAGGGCACCAAGGGTTCATTCATCTCTGCCTTGCGTGGGCTTTTTTTTCCCTGAGAATTGTCAACCACCAAAATTTCGACCATTATCTGGGCAATGATTTTTATCTGGGTTATTTACTGCTGCATCTCCCGTACCTAGCACAGTGCTTGACATATAGTTGGCTCTTGATAAATATTTGTTTGATTCATATTTGTTATTATTATAAATAATTTCTGTAATACTTTTCCTAGGAGATTTAAAAATTCAAGAACAGTAAAGATAATGGAAAGGTGTCTTAATGTCCAAAGCAGTGGATTAATTTGAACCAGTGGCTCAATTATTTTTCTTTTTGAAATTGGTATATTTAAAGTACTGATAGTTGGAAAATCATTTAGTCATTAATGACCAGCTTTATTTTTTTCATCTTTGGTTAGTTAATAATTGGTGTCTGGTCTTCTGGCAAAGTATTACGTAGTGTTTTCTTTTCTTCTAACTTTTCCCTTAAATTTCTAATATTTCTAATAGTTCTGAATGATATTATAGTGATTCTCTGAGAAATACTTTAGAAGAGAGATTTGCCAAATTGGGACACATTTCTTTTAGACCAGGGAGTTCTCCCCCACTCACATGAGGTGTTCTTATTCTTCCCTGGAAATTTACAGTTGTTTTGTAGGGCATTTTAAGGATTTAAACACCGTGGGGAAGATTCAGAGGACATTTTGCTCCAATTTAATTTTAGAAGGGCATCCTAAGTTTTGATTTAGTTCATGTTTTAAAACTTATTTTAAGGGTATTGGCTATGTACAAAAACAAAAGAATGTTCTTTGTGTTGCTTATGGCAGCTTGGTTAAAAACCGGTTGTGATACTCACTGGAGTGCTGTGAACCTTCAGAAATTTAAAATGGCATAGCGGGAGCCTTGTGGAAAGAGGCATTTTAATATTTAAAATTTCCCACAAAATCTATTATGCTTGAAACAGACTATCATATGAGGGTCATGGGTACCCACTGATTATTTTACAGCTTCTAAATTACACAGATCAACATCACTGCATTTGAACGTCTCATTTCTATGCAACAAAATGTTAGGTGAATCTTTATTCAGAAATGCTGATTTCTTTTTTCATAGTGCAAATTATGAAGTATTTATTTAAATGGTCTAATATTTTATATCTTTTCTAATATTTCCCAAGTACAAACTTTAGGTGTGCTAAAATAATTATAGTGGTTTTAGTATTTGTTGATCATTTTATTTTATTCTATATATTTATTTTTTAAAGTTTTATTTATTTAAGTAGGGGCACCTGGGTGGCTCAGATGGTTAAGCGTCTGCCTTTGGCTCAGGTCGTGATCTCCGGGTCCTGGGATTGAGCCCCACGTCAGGCTCCTGACTCAGCGGGGAGCCTGCTTCTCCCTCTGCCTCTCCCCACTGCTGGCACTGTCTCTCTTTCTCTCTCTCTCAAATGAATAAATAAAGATCTCTTTTAAAAAATTTTTATTTAAGTAATCTCTACACCCAATGTGGGGCTTGAACTCACAACCCCAAGATCAAGAGTCACAAGCTGTACTGACTGAGCCAGTGAGGTGCCCTTGCTGATCATTTAAACTCCACCTTTTTAGTGAAACAAAAATGTCAAAACACATAGATGAACTTGAACCAGACCTAATTTTTCTAAAATTCAAAATATTTGCTTCTCACCTCAAATAATTTTGTATTGACCATTTTTATTTGTTGTTAAGTGTACTGCATTGGAACAAAAACTGAAAAGATTGTCTGAAGATTTGAGTTGTCAGCGACAAAACGCAGAAAGTGCCAGATGTTCTCTGGAACAGAAACTCAAGGAGAAAGAAAAGGAGTTGCAAGAGGTAAGGTGAATGGATTCATGAGGAGTGCGCATTTCATAGTTTCGTCATTCGAGAAGCGTTGCTGTTTGTTGTAAGAACACTTGGGGTGTTCTGCGAGCAGGGAACTCCTTTGTGAGGAAGAGGTTCCCCGTATTTTCCTTCACACTTCCATCTTTCAGTTTTCCATTGGAGAAGCGACTCAGTAGCCAGAATGTTCTTTTTTATCCGTGTCCTCTGATTTCGTGGAAATTTGATACCGAGTAGGAAAGAATCCTGTCTCTTCTTTCAAACACTCTCAGTTGTGAAGGAAGTTGTATCCTGATCTCCACCTGTTTCTAAAGCCTGTGGGTTGGCGAATACATTAGAAAGGTAGTTGATGCGGTGGGGAAAGAAGTTGGCAGACACATTAGGGCTGAAGACGCCTTTCCAGGAGTATTGCTGCCAGTGGACGGTGAGTTAGCCTGGCAGAGTGTATCCTATGGGGTGAGGCTCTCTAGTCTTTCAGCAAGAGCGCCTGGAAATGGAAATCTGCTATCCCGATGTGGTTATCGAAGTTAACTGGTGGCATATCCTTGTTGTCATTCTAAATTGTGAGTGGTGTTACGATGTTTGACATCTTAAACCCCATTTTTGAGTGTCTTCGATTTCCCAGCTGAGTTGTGACCATGGCAGCTCAGCTCTACTCCCTTTTGCCCCTGGACTTGTCGAAAGAGAGATGAAGAATTTAAGATTGGGGATGGGACGGAAGCTGGCTGCTCTCCATGTGGCCAAGTGGCAGACTCCTTCCCCTTTCCTCCGAAGGCCTGCGTTTGATCACCGGGACCGGTGCTAAAGACAGTTAATGTTTATCATTAAGTGAATGGTCAGCCTGGCTCCCTATTGTCTCCTGCTCTTTCAGTGCGGCCTGGCCCGCCGTAGGAGGCTTGCCCACCCACCCTGGAGTCTCCTCGTTACCCGCCGGCAGTCCGACTGACGCGTGTGCCTTTGGTGTTTCAGGAGCTCTCCCGTCAGCAGCGCGCCTTCCAAGCCCTGGACCAGGAGTGCGGGCAGATGAAAGCCAGACTCACGCAGGAGTTACAGCAAGCCAAGAACGCTCGCAATAGCCTGCAGGCTGACCTGGATAAAGTAGGGAGCCAGCTTATTTCTCTCCTCCAGTAGTCCCCCTTTTCCTTATTCATGCATTTTCTATACTGCAGCTGACACTGTGATGCTTTTAAAGAAGAATGGCTCTAACCTCCCTTTCCTTACTTAACCAAGGAAGAGAACAAACTGAGTCTGAGTCTGGGGTTTCTCATTTACAGAAAGAGGGAAGTGAGTGAGCATCTCAGACCTGAAGGTCTGTGGAGGGGTGTGATGTTCCAGTGGTTCTCGGGCATATCACCAGGTGGGAGACCTCCCGAGGAATTTATGCCCCCCAAACAGTCAAAGCGCTGAAAACTATCATCCTTTTACTTATTTAACACTTACTCCAAAAATGATCTCATCCAGTTTCTGGCCTTGCCTCTCATCTATATGATGACAGCCCTTGTATTATTATCTTCAGCCGGGACGCTTGTTCTGAACTTTCAGGCTTGCGTGTGTACCTTGTATTTCCACTCACCTGTCCAACAGGCATCTCACACTTGGTGGGGTAATAGCTGAACTCCCGCTATTTGTTTCAAATGTGCTCCTCCCGTAGTCTTCCTTACCCCAGTAAATAGCAGTTCCATCCTTCATATCACTGAACCCAGATCACCGCCATGTCATCTTCAACTCTACTTTTTCTCTCACACCTCAAAGCCTTCCATTAGGATTCTCCTGACTCCACCTTTATTCAAACACACACGTGTGTATTGCGTGTCTGTATGTGCCTATGTATTTTTGCATATGTGTGGATATTATATGTATAGCTATATTTAAACCTTTTTGTGTTAACATACAACATCTACATAGAACAAATTTACAATTCAATGAATTATTATAAGGAATGCTCTCTTAGAACCATTATCTGCGTCAGGGCATAGAATCTTTTCAGCTACTCCCGGAAACCCTCCATTTGCTTCCTCCCTCCTTGCTAAGAATAAACCTGATTTGTATGACTTTTTTTTAAAGGGAGTAAATATAAATTATGTTTTACTGGTTTTCAGGTTTTTGAATAGAAATATGAACAAAACAATCATAGTTATAGAATAGACTGTATATATTTATACAAAATTTACCATTCTTTGCCATTCGGTGTATTTGTGTGAATTATAATACAAAATGGTGCCCCTCTGAAAGACATTGTGATAACCATACAAACCCACGAGGACTAGGAATGAATGACGCCCCTTGGAGTTGCAAAACCATAAACTCAGGCCCTGAATAAATGAACAGAACTTGAAGAGTAGAGAGAAGACAGAAAGATTGCTAGAAATGCATGTTTATACATTTTACTTAATAGGGAGTCAAGATACATATTTAAAGTTATTGGATCAAGAAAAAGAGACTTAAGTTTATTATTTAAAATTATAATATTAAAGCAATGGAAGAAGCCAATGTATTTTTTACTAAAATTTGTAAATTGAAGGGGAGGTAGGTATTACTGTATGTGGGAATCCACTGATAAATCCTTAATGTTGTTATAAGATTGTTATTTCAATTAATGAAAGTAGCCATCGAAAGAATAAAAATAGAAATGGTAAAAACTATATAGAAAGAGGGATGGTGTTGGACAGAAATCAGTTTTTTATTTCCTACTGTTCTGTGCTGTTCTTTTGGGTTTTTTTTATCATGCATTTAGATTACTATTATAATCATTTTAAATAATGGCACTGCATATTTATGAACAAATGATTATGTCCAATACATAGTTTGTAAAAGCTATGCCAACCATGAGCTTTGCTTATCTCTGGACTATACAGTTAAGCAATTTTGTTTTATTTTGGCTTTTGCCTCTTTTTAATTTTTCCATAATAGTCCTGTGTAATATGCTTTATAAAGAAAATAAATACTAGATTGCCATCAACAACTGAAACATTAAAACCCATATTTTAGGAAATTGGTAGTAAACTCTTCCATCCCTTCCCTCTGATTCTGTTATCTCCCTGAATTTCTGTCTAATGAACGTTGGTGTCTAGCTTTGTGTTTTATACTGGCTATGGCTACTGTTCACCATCGCTGGTCCCCTGTCTGGTCTAGGACACTGTCATTTCTCACCTGGATTACTGTACTAGCCTCCTCACTGTTCTCCTTCCTTCTGGACTTGCCCCTCACAGTCTGTTTTCAACCAGCCGCCGGAGTGAGTCATGCTGACCTCTCTTAACCAACTGAGCCACCCAGGCGCCCCAATGTTGACCTTTCTTAGTAGAGGAACCAGAGATGGGGATGCAGCCAAAATGGGAGAGATGACACTCCCTGACATCTGTTAGGTACTAAGAGTTAGTCCTCTATCTGGCTAACCAAGGTTGGGGAAAAACAAAACAAAACAAAAAACCCCAAAACCAAACAAACAAAAAACTCCTTTCCTAGGATAAATTGTTAGTGTTTAATGGGCTTCCTCCAAGGTTTTTAATAAAAAGGCCTTTTTGTTCGTTTGTTTGTTTTTTTTTTTTGGCCTAAGCCTTGCTTTTATTAGATGTTTTGTAGTTTATTTAATTATTCCATCGGGGGATGTTTAGGTGGTCAACATCTTCTTGTTCATTGTAGCCCTGGTGGTAACATCCTTGGGTAACATCATGGGTGTTTCTGTGTTGGTGTTTCTGTAGGACAGGTTTCCATGTGTGAAATTGGCTGTCTCAAGGGCATGTGTATTCTCCCTTGTGATCGATTCTGACAAATTGCCCTTCAAAAAGTTGTAATGTACCTTTTCACCTGGTTGGTGTAAGAGAGGTCCTGTTTTCGCCCATCCTTGTTACTAGGAGATAGTCCTGGTTTTATAAATTTTACTAACTAAGGAGTGAAAAAGTCATCGTTGTTTCATTTCATTCTTCCTTGACTACCACTGAGGATGTTTCTTTCAGAAGTTGATTTGCCATTTGTATTTTTTGGTTTGTCTGTTTCTGTTATTTACTCTTAAAAATTCAGTTTACCTTTTTCTAAATTGAACCATAGATGTGCTTTGTTTGTTATATCACAGATATATAACTTTTAATCTGTCACACAGCAAGTATGTCTCCGAGTTTGTTTCTTAGCTCAGCTTTTTGTTTTGGTTGTTTATTACTGTTTCATTGTTTCACTTTTTTGTGGTTAAATTTATTTTTTTTCTCTGTGGCTCCCTCCCCACACCCAGCTCTTTTTCCTCTTCTATCTGCTGTCACCCAAGTTGATCTGATGCTATTTTAAGTTAAACCTATAATGCTATATTCAGCTGTAACATAGATCATGTCTCACCCAAAATAGATGGCGTCAGTTCTTATATTCCATGACCATTTTATTTAAGAATAAATAATTTATTTAAAAAGTAAAGAACAGGGGCACCTGGGTGGCTCAGTCGGTTAAGCATCTGCCTTCAGCTCAGGTCGTGATCCCAGGGTCCTGGGATCGAGCCCCGTGTTGGGCTCCCTGCTCAGTGGGGAGTCTACTTCTCCCTCTCCCGCTCCCTCTCACCTTGCTCTTGCTTGTTCTCTCTCTCTCTCAAAAATAAATAAAATCTTAAAAAAAAAAAAAAAAAGTAAAGAACATAAAAATGAAACTTTGCCTTTTTTCCTCTTTGCAGGTCACATCAGGAAAGCACCAGCTAGAAAAAACTTTGGAAGAGTTTAAGCAGAAGTTCTGCCGAACTGAACAGTTGTTACAGGCGAGTCAGGTCAAGGAAAATGAGCTGAGGAGAAGCAGTGAGGTAAGTGAGGCATTGAGATGAGAATTTATCAACTTCTGTGTGGGATGAAGTGGGAGGGTACAAGAGAATTCCTATACTGTTTCTCCGTCTTTTATCATGACCGTATGTAATTTTCCCTTTTTATTTGTCGCAAGTATTACAAAGTGTTTTGTATGTAACCTACAACATAGAACATATGTACTTTTTTTTTCACTTTGCATTCGTATGATTACTAATAAGCATCTAGCAATTATAGGTAAACATGACTTGTATTAAGATCATGTACTACTTTTTTTTTTTTTAAAGATAATTTTAGATTACCCGAAAAATGGAAAGAAGTGGAAAGGAACAAAATTTTCTATTCTAAGAGGAAAGAGACAAAATTGGTGATGGGAAGTATAATTTAAATCCCCTTTCTAAGGGCTTGCTTTTGAGTCATCAAATAGTAACTTTGTGGAAAATCACAGATTTAAATAAAAAGCGATGACAGATGAAGAATTTCTAGATTTAAAATTCTTGTAAGGGGCTCCTGGGTGGCTCATTTGGTTAAGCCTCGGACTCTTGATTTTGGCTCAGGTCTCAGTCTCAGGGTGGTGAGATTGAACCCTGTGTCAGGCTCCACAGTGGCCATGGAGCCTGTTTGAGATTCTCTCCCTCTGCTCCAACTCCCACCTGTGTGCATTCTCTCTCTCTCTCTCTCTTTCTCCAAAAACAACAATGACAACAAGTAATTGTTAGTTGTTGCCCTAACTTCCAAAGTCATGTTGGCATGTGCAAGGTTGACAGTGTCCTTTTTTTGGAGATTCATGCTTATTACACAAAATGGTGGATGAAGTTTCTCCAGTGGCTTGGATATGAGAAGATTGGCCTGATAATCGTTATAGGATTTTATCCATACTTTAATTCAGCTTCTCTCTTTATTTAGTGGCCTGGAGTTTATTTTATTTATTTATTTTTTTTAAAGAGGGAGAGGAGAGGTTGAAGGGACAGAGGGAGAGAGAGAATCTTAAGCTGACTCCCCCGCCCAGCACGGAGCTTGACGTGGGGTTTGATCCCACAACCCTGAGATCATGACCTGAGCTGAAATCAAGAGTTGGATGCTTAACTGACTGAGCCACCCAGGCGCCCTGGCCTGGAGCTTGTCTGAAAAGGCTTATCTGGGGACAGTTAGTAGATTGAAACAGGCTGACTAGGACCATAAATCAGCACTGTAATCTTACAAAGAAGCATGGCAGAACGGGAGTTTTTTCTCTATCAAATGTCACAGGAAAGAATTTTTCCCACTTCTTCAAATCTTTTGCAATCATTTTTTAGACCAGAGAACCAAAGAACAGTTCTTTATCAGAGGGGGAACATCTACATGTATTTATCCCTGCAGCTTTGAAGAGCGTATCCTGATTGCCAGATCCAAACATCTGTCAATAGCAAAGAGGTGATAACTAGAGTGGCAGGTCTCGGAGGGGTCATGCTGCTGGGGACAGGAGGCCACAGCCCCAGCCACCCCAGGGGAAGCAAACTTCGTGTCACATGATGGTTTCATCAGCAACCGTTTTCAAATGGGAGTGTTTGTTTCAGCAAAACAAATGTTTGCTTTTTTGGCCAGTGGGGACCAACCAACAGATGCTTCTGCTAACATTTCCACAGCAGACTGGTACCGAACTCTTCCCCCTGTGAGCTTTCCTTCCAGCCAGAAACTCTCCCGTGACTCCACTGGCTGCCTAGTGGAAACATTTTGTAGAAGCAGTCTTCTGGTGAAGAGGGTCCAGACACTGTTTGCTCAGCCAAGTTACAGAAGTGGGCTGGACATTGTCTTGCAGGTGTTTCTGAAGATGTGTGCACCCCCGCCCAGGCTCGGGTTTGCCCTCTGTAGAGCCTGTCCACTGTGAACTCTAGCCTGTAGGGTTAATTGTGTATCGTGTTGCGCTTAGATTTCACTGATTTCTGTGTCCCGTGAAAGTGCTTAGCACAGGGCTAAGGGATTTGTACTATTGGCCTTCGTTTATGTTTGTGGAGATGTATCTTCTGTTGAGGGTGATATCAAGAATTCCAAGGGTTTAGCTGGCTCTTGCATTTTGAATTGGGATTGGCATTAGAAAAGTGATTTACCCATTTAGAGCGGTGGTACAACTTAGTAGCAGAATAGAAGCTTTAGAGGAAGGGAGACCTGGGATTGCATCATTTTCTGCCACCTCCCTGCTGTGTGACCTTCAGACAATGACCTAGCCTTTCTGAGTCCAACTTTACTCATCTGCATATAGGGACAAATACTACCCTTCCCTTTTCTAAGCTGTATTAATGATGAAATTAAATATCCTGTGTAAAGTGCTTAGACCAGTGCCCAGCACATGAGTGTTTATTAGTAAAGTATTACAGGGTACCTGTTCATTGCTCTGGTCTCCACAAGAGCTATGACCTTTGGTGTTCCCGCCGTTTGCTGTCCCCTGTAGGCACAGAAAGTGATGAGCAGGGGACAGTGCATTTGAGATTTTTCACATTAAAAATTTTGCCTGTTCTACTCTTTTTTCACTCTGGTAGCTTTCTGTGTCGAATTCCAAGTTAAGTACTAACAATCCTATCATGCTTATAGGTTTTGGATGCTGAAATAATGCGACAGTTGTACTGAAATTTTCCTTGTCTGCATTTAGTAAACAGATAGGCTGCTCACAATGAGAGCATATCTGTACCAGAAATGTGACTTAATGGCCCAATCAATGGTAAAATTAATGTCTAGTATCAAAGTGAAAGGAGGCTTTAGGTAAGCTGCTCATCCCTCATCCAGTGCCAGCCCCCTAGCATTGGGGGTAGGCAATAAAATGCCATCAGGTGATAGCCAAGATGAGGGAACGCTTGTCTGGGGACCTCCCTGAGCTTGGGGATCTGTAGTATAGCAGGTTCTCTAAGGAGCTTGGCCTGGCAGGCAAGAATGATGAGGTGGAAAGGGACAGACCCTGCATCCCTCCCTTGTTCATGATATAGACTTCGTCCCAGCAGGGGACGTATTAAGCTCCATTCATGGATGGGATCATGAAATGCCACACAGTAACCGAAATTTGTTTTGTCTGGCCCTAGGAAATGATGCTTCCCTTGCTGCTCCTAAACTGAAGTTGATCTGGGTGGAATTGCTTGCTAAGCTCTAATGCTGGCTTGTGGTGATAGGGATTTTTGTTGTGTTTTTCTAGACTAGTGCCCAATTTTGCAAATCATTTGAGGATGCAAGAGATGCCTAGGAGAATACATCCTTGTATGCTTAACTCATTGTTGCTAATGAGCTAGCCAATCAAGTCTTAAGTGGCTGTGGCCTCACAGAAAACTAATTGCTGATGGATGGCAGCCTACAGATCCATTTTCAGATGTTCATTTTCCACATTTTGGCCTTTTAAAATTCTTGGGTTGGTCATAGCCATAGTATTACAAGCCTGCTGGGTCCCAGGATTGGCTGAACATTTTGTTAGAAACAAATATTTACGGAGCTAATGCCAGAATATAGAAAGACATGTTAATCTTTCCATTGAGCTTACTACTCATTTAAATGCCCCCAGTTATGGACAGAGATGGATAGAGACCCACAGACATATAAACAAGCATAAGTTGCCCCCTTCCCTCTCTCTTCTCCTTCTTTTTACCTTCCTTCTGTTGGGATGCCCCCAGGTTTGAACAGTGTCTTCTCAGCTTTGAGGCCCCTCCTCCAGATGCAGATGTCACTTGATTTGATTAATATTTTAGGGTGAGAAAATATGTCCTAGGTTGCACAATAAAAATGGGAAGTCAACTCAGGTAGTTAAACAAGCTGGTTACTATTTTACATCGAACTCATTCCGCTAATCTTAGCACGGATCACGCAGATCTGGCTGCTGTCAATTTTGGGGAAGAAATGCTAATAATAATGCTCCATTACCCTTGTTAAAGTGCTTTAAGGTCGTTTTCCTTTCACATCTGTGATCCCATCTGAGTGGTGATTATTCTGAGCCCGGAGAGCAAACAAGTGATTATAGTTTCTATAGTTTAATGATGCTCGTTCAAGTCTGCAACATCCGTGCACCTTGATGGTCCCTCTTGGCAGAACTTTACACTGCAGTCCTGACTGATCGGGTGTCCATTTAGCTCATGGAAGGGAGGCAGGATTGGGACAAAGGAGCCAGAGGAATGTAACTACGACAGGCTTTGTCTTACTCTGAGGATGAAATGAACGTATATGCATGAACACGGCAGCTGCCAGGAAGTTTTCAAGTATGTTCTACTAGCCAGATTCTCCCTCTTCTTGAATTTGGCTTTGCTGCATGGGTACCCATCTGCTGGTAGTAACCAGACTGATAATTGAAGGCAACCTTCCAGCACAGCTTTGCCAGGGCCATCTGTTTTCTAACGGGGCTGTAGGGTTTTGGACGATGGGTCTTAATTGTTTCTTTAAGATTCAAAAATTTCCCCTTCTTCTCATGGGGGGTATTTTTGAAGTGCAGTTTTAAAAAAAGGTAGCCTTATGAAATGTTTTTGCCCTAAGGATGCGAGGAGCTTGGTTCCGTCTGTTTGTAACAATATATGCCAACCCCCGATGGTCCAGAGAGTGGCATAGAATATAGGCCGAGATACTTATCATCTATACAGTCATTGAAGGTTGAAAAACAGATTGAGGAATATAAATGGAGGATTTATTTATTGTGCAAGTCTTATGTGGTTGATAAGCAATAGTGTTTTTATTTTATTTTAATAATTTAAGATTATTTATTTATTTGAGTGAGAGAGAGTGAGCGAGAGAGCACGAGCAAGGGAGGGAGAGAGAGGAGCAGACTTCCCACTGAGCAGAGAGCTCGACGCAGGGCTTGATCCCAGGCCCTTGGGATCATGACCTGAGCTGAAGGTAGACGCTTAACAGACTGAGCCACCCAGGCACCCCAGTAATAGTGTTTTTATTTGGCATATAAATAACCATTGCTTGGTTTTAAGATTCAAAAATAGGCACACCTCCATAGTCATAGAATGGACATGCATGTGAGTCTCTGCTACTTTTTTATGTGACTACTTCACCTAATCAGGTACCCAAAGAACCTGTTTTCACTGTGAAATCTCAGATTTCCTCCATATAGAATGAATTTTTCTTTCCATGTATCTGCTCTCTGATTTCCCATAACATACTCCACTTCTCTTTAGTATTTAGCACATCCTGGTATGAACTAAGTGATTAGTATCCAGTCCTCCCCCACTGGAGTGAGAGACCTGCCCTGAGGGCAGGAGACTCTAGTCTTATTTATGTTTGCATCTTTCATAACACCCTTCCCAGCGTCTTGCACACTAGATTTTCTTAATAAAAACTTAATACTCATAAAGACATCCTCATTACAGTAAGCCTTAACATGGTTTTACAATGAAAAGGAAAAAATCTGTCATGTGCATTTTGGTTTATTAGCACATCAGATCTTTGCAAAAATGTGTTTGATCATTCAGGTGTGATTGGACCTTGGAGCCTGTTTCTTTGAGGATCTTGTAAATAGGATTTTCCTTATGAGTTAACTCTTTAACAAGCATAGGGACATCCAGAAATTTCAAAGAAGTCTGTTTCTTGAAGGGAAAAGATGATTGTCCATTTTGGGTTTTGTGCTTTTTAGTTCTATTCATAAAATCATCTGATTGAAGTAAGATGTCTAACTTAAGTGACACTTAAGTGCTCAAAGGGAAAAGTGAGATTCCTCCCCTAGTGAGATACACAAGTAGTCCCATTAGGGACCCTTATAAGGCAGAAGTCATAACTAGTTTGAGTGGTTTTGATTATAACCAATTAAATGTGTGCTTTAGGAAGCGAAGAAGGAATACAGTGTTCTGAAGAGTCAGTCTGAGCAACGGGCCAGAGAAGTCTGCCACCTGGAGGAAGAGCTGAGGAAGGCCAAACAGAGTTTGAGTCAGAGCCAGAACGTTGCAGAAGAAATGAGGGGTAAGTAAACTGAGCGTTTGGAGGTATTTTTCTAAGCTGATGTCCCATGAGGGAGGATGGATGGCCTTAGAAACATTTTTCGATTTTCCTATATATCTTCCTAGAAAGATGTCTGCAGTTGATGTGGAGAAAATTTTCTCTCTTCCCTTTTTTAGTTTCAGAGTGATAGTTCGACATTTTTTTTTATTGGAACACACAGAGTCCCAAACTGCCTTTGAAACCAGAAGGGTAAATATTCTCCACACAAAAGTGAATTGTCAGTGCTGTCTCTCACCCCAGAGTGCTATTCTTTGTGTCTCAAGTGTGTTTGTCCCCCAGACGGTGGAGAAATCCTGTATTGAATGCATGTTTTCCCAGCCGTTAATGACGTTTTTTTTTTTTTTGAGGACTTACTTGACTGAGTGATTTTCTTTCCTCACTTTCCACACAGACACTGGATTATGCTGCACGCACCACATGAGCCCACCATTTCATGTTTATCTGTATGTACCGTATGTCTTTTATGTACATTAATTTTCTCAGCTGGGGTGTATGTACCTCTAGGACTTCTTTTAACCTGCCCTGTGGAATGTGTGCCATACTTCTCTGTGACTCTTTCCTCGTTTAAATTCTGATCTCCCTAAGACGGCTTTCAATTCTTCCATGGCAGGGGGTAAAAATGTCAGTCTTCAGCTTTCTTGAAAGAAAACTGTCAGAAAAGGAAGGGCGAGGGCATTTTTCAGTGTTGGTTGTGTGAGGTCCTCACAAGCGAAGTGGAATGATGGCTTGTAAAGACAGCGCCTCAAGGGCCTTCAACTCTCAGTAGGTAGACTGAGATTAACAGGTTAAAACTAGGAACTGGGGGGCGCCTGGGTGGCTCAGTCGGTTAAACGTCTGCCTTCGGCTCAGGTCATGATTCCAGGGTCCTGGGATCGAGTTCCGGGTTGGGCTCCCTGCTCAGTGGGAGTCTGCTTCTCTCTCTCCTCCCCACTCAAGCTCTCTCTCGCTATCTCTGTCTCTCTCTCTCAAGTAAATAAATAAAATCAAACAAACTAGGAATTGTTTTCCCTGTAGTGTAACAACTGAGTTTATCATACATGCTAGCTTTATCATCTTCTATTGAGATTCTCAACGCTTATTCTCCCCCAACGTATTTGAGGAACATGGAGCCTTCCAATCACTGCTGAATGAAAGCACTGCCATTATTTCCAACTAGGAGGGGCCCGGGGGTAGACATGAGGTGGCAGTGGAGTCTGGAAAATCTTCCATTTGATTCTCCTATTCATAGACACTTACTGTAAGGGGCTGGGATGTGGGTAACATTGTTCCTCGATAGAACCTGTAGCCTGTGAGAGTTACTGATACACAGCATTATTTACTCTTTTGTACTTAAGCCCAATCCTGTAGATTTTTGGCTAACAAGGTGGAATAATTACTCACTTTTCTGGGAAATCAGAATTACTCTGTAGTGAAATAGAATATTACTACCTCAATGCTGCTCTTTTCACAGTTTTCTTTCTCAGAATAAGTATTTATTGCTGTTTTATGTGACAACACTTTTATTAAGTTTAGAAAGAAGATGAACAAATGTCTTATCCTTTTTTTTTTTTTTTTTTAAAGATTTTATTTATTCGTCAGAGAGCGGGAGAGCATGCACAGAGGCAGGGGGAAGGGTAGAGGGAGAGGGAGAAGCAGGCTTCCCGCGGAGCACGGAGCCTGATGTGGGGCTCTATCCCAGGACCCTGGGATCATGACCTGAGCCGAAGGTAGATGCTTAACCGACTGAGCCACCCAGACGTCCCTCTTATCATCCTTATGAGGACCATTTCCTCATTGTCTGTATGTATGCTCAGATAATTATCAGGTGATCTACTTTCCAGGAGGTACCCAGGCAATAATGCTGATTGTCCTAGGGCTTGAGAGGCTGTTATGTTTGTTTAGATTTTTTTTTTAAAGTGTTGGAATTCTTGTAGAATAAATATTTATTAAAAACATGACAACTAAAAAAAAAATTTTTTTTTTTAATAGCTAAGAATGCCTCTCAGGAAACCATGTTAAGAGATCTTCAAGAAAAAATCAATCAGCAAGAGAATTCCTTGACTTTAGAAAAACTGAAGCTTGCCTTGGCTGATTTGGAAAAGCAGCGAGATTGCTCTCAAGACCTTTTGAAGAAAAGGGAGCATCACATTGAACAACTGAACGATAAGTTAAGCAAAATAGAGAAAGAGTCCGAAGCTTTACTGATTGCTTTGGAGTTAAAAAAGAAAGAATATGAAGAATTGAAAGAAGAGAAGACTCTGTTTGCTCGTTGGAAAAGTGAAAATGAACAACTTTTAAGTCAGCTGGAATCAGAAAAGGGAAGCTTGCAGAGTAAAATTAATCACTTGGAAACTTGTCTCAAGACACAACAAATAAAAAGTCACGAATACAATGAGAAAGTGAGAACGCTGGAGATGGAAAGTGAAAATCTCAGTGTTGAGATCAGAAACCTTCACAATGTGATAGACAGCAAGACTGTGGAGGTAGAGACACAGAAAGAAGCTTATGCAGACCTGCAGCAGAAAGCCGAGGTCTCAGACGAGAAACACAAGAAGGAAATAGAGAACATGCGCTTGAAGATTTCTGAGCTTACCGGGCAAGTGGAAGATCTCGAACACAAGCTTCAGTTATTGTCAAGTGAAGTCATAGACAAAGACCAGCGTTACCAAGACTTGCAGGCTGAATATGAGAGCTTCCAGGATCTGCTAAAATCCAAAGATTCTTCTCTCGTGACAAATGAGGCTCATCACAGAAGTCTTTTGGCTTTTGAACAGCAGTCTGCAATGAATAATTCCTTTGCAAATATAATTGGAGAACAAGGAAGCATGCCTTCAGAGAGGAGCAAATGCTATCTAGAAGCAGACCCAGGTCCAAAAAGTTCAGCCACCTTACAAAATCGAGTCATGTCTCTTGAGTTTTCATTAGAGTCTCAAAAGCAGATGAACTCAGATCTACAAAAGCAGTGTGAAGAACTGGTGCAAATCAGAGGAGAAATAGAAGAAAATCTCATTAAAGCAGAGCAGATGCATCAAAGTTTTGTGGTTGAAACAAGTCAACGCATTAGTAAGTTACAAGAAGACACTTCTGTTCATCAAAATGCTTTTGCTGAAACTTTAGCTGCCCTGGAGAACAAGGAAAGAGAGTTCCAGCTTTTGAATGAAAAATTAGAAACTGAGCAAGCAGAGATTCAAGAATATAAAAAGAGTAACCATTTACTTCAAGAATCTCTAAAGGAGCTACAACTCTTGTCTGAAACCCTGAGCTCGGAGAAAAAGGAACTGAGTTCCACCATTTCTTTATACAGAAAGGAAATTGAAGATCTGACCCAAGAGAATGAGACTCTTAAGGAAATTAATGCAACCTTAAATCAAGAGAAGATTAACTTAATCCAAAAAAGTGAGAGTTTTTCAAACTGTATAGATGAAAGAGACAAAAGCATTTCAGAGTTATCCAATCAGTATGAGCAAGAAAGACTTATTTTACAACAAAGATGTGAAGAAACAAGATGTGCATTTGAGGATCTTAGTGAAAAATATAAAGCAGCTCAAGAAAAGAACTCTCAATTAGAATGCTTGCTAAATGAGTGCACTAGTGCTTGTGAAAATAGACAAAAGGAATTGGATCATCTAAAGGAAACATTTGCAAGGGAACACCAAGCGTTTGTAACAAAATTAGCCTTAGCTGAAGAAACAAACCAGAATCTAGCACTGGAGTTGGGGGCAGTGCAGCAAGATCTGAGATCGGAGATTGCAGATATCCAAAACAGGTCCGAGAGTGAGGCGGATGGTTTAAAGCAAGAAATCATGACCTTAAAGGAAGAACAAAGTAAGATGCAAAAGGAACTTAATGCCTTAGTACAAGAGAATGAGCACCTGATGACATTAATTGAGATGAAACAAGAGCATGAGATTCTAGAATCAGAGCCAATTAGCGACTCTGTGGTCGGAGAGAGTGAGATAAATAAATGTCATGTTCAACTTCCGATGGATCTTGAAGTTAAAGATCCTTCTCTAGACTGTTATAATGCACAGTTGGTACAATTAGAAGCTAAGATGAGAAATAGGGAATTAAAACTTAAGGAAAGCGAGAAGGAGAAGCAATGCCTACAGCACGAACTACAGACGATTGGAATAGAATTAGAAACTGGAAATTTGCAATGCGATGCCCAGTCACAAGAACTTAGTGGCCCTAAAGACTGTGACGCAGGTACAGAAGAAAAGTATATTTCAGTGCTTCATGAGTTGTCAGCAAGTCAAAATGACAATGCGCATCTGCAGTGCTCTCTCCAAACAGCAATGAGCAAGCTGAGTGAGCTAGAGAAGATGTGTGAGATGCTGCAGGTTGAAAAGCTTGAGCTAATGTCTGAGCTGAATGATTCAAGATCAGAATGTATCACAGCAACTAGTAAAATGGCAGAGGAGATGGAGAAACTAGTAAATGAAGTTAAAATAAACGACGAAAATGGCCTTCTCCAAGGTGAGTTGGTGAAAGAAATGGCGGAAGGTGAATCTGGTGAACGACAAAATGAGCAGAAACGTGTGTCCTTAAATCCTTTGGATGACAGTAATTGCTATGAGCACTTGACATTGTCAAATGAAGTTCAAATGCACTTCGCTGAATTACAGGAGAAATTCTCATCTTTACAGAGCGAACACAAAATTTTACATGATCAGCACTGTCAAGTGAGCTCTAAGATGTCAGAGCTACAGTCTTATGTGG
The DNA here is from genome assembly GCF_029215605.1 of Mirounga angustirostris. NCBI lineage: Eukaryota > Metazoa > Chordata > Mammalia > Carnivora > Phocidae > Mirounga > Mirounga angustirostris. The sequence goes on from NW_026991714.1 coordinate 39,590,466, forward strand.
ACGCATTAAAGGCTGAAAATTCGATCTTGTCAACAAGTCTGCGAAACTTCCAAGGTGACTTGGTAAAGGAGGAGATGCGGGGACCCGAGGAAGGGCATTTTCTGTCATTATCATTCTCTTGTGTGACTGACAGCCCTAGCCTTACACGTTTGGGAGAATCTTCTTTTTGCAAAGACCTTTTAGACCAGACAGGAGAAACATCACTTTTGAGTAATTTAGATGGGAATATTTCAGCAAACCAGTCTAATATAGAGGAAAGATCTTGCTGCAGTCCGGAGAAGGAGAATCTGACCAAGAAAGAAATTCTGTCTGCCCCAGTGAGGAGCATTGAAGAACTTGAGACTCTCTGTCAGATGTACCTGCAATCCCTCAAAAAGCTAGAAGACAAAATCAAAAGTCAGGAGATTATGAAAAATAAGGAGATTAAAGAGCTCGAGCAGTTATTAACTTCCGAAAGGGAAGAGCTCGACTGTCTCAGGAGGCAGTATATGTCAGAAAATGAACAGTGGCAGCAGAAGCTGACAAGCGTGACCATGGAGATGGAGTCCAAGTTGGCAGCAGAAAAGAAACAGACTGAACACCTGTCGTTTGAACTAGAAGTAGCACGACTCCAGCTACAAGGTCTGGACTTGAGTTCTCGGTCTTTGCACGGCACCGACATAGAAGATGTAAGTACCTGGGATTTACATGCTGTTTCTCCAGTTACATGCCCAGCAGGTGCTCGAGAAATGTTTGTTGACTTGAAATCTACATTAAATCAAACTTAAAATATTTTTAGAGTTCAAGGGTATAAAAACAAACATATACACACACACACCAAAAGTTTTTTGGTTTTTTGTTTTTTTTAAACAAAGCACAACTTTAGAAAAATTAGTAAGCCTGATTGGGGTGGGGGTGGGGGGATGTAAATTTCTATGATGATTCCACTCAAACATTTACATGTAGGAAATTACTAAAGATGTTTTTTAAAGTCTCCTGGAGAAAATTATATTATGGAGTCAGAAGTCATCTTGAGGATATGTATGTGTTTTCACTCTTTGTGAGTGAAATAATAACTGTGGTAATAAACCATAGTTAAATATTAAATTAGAGTATGGATGGCAATATGATACGAGTTTTAAGTTTTCTTGCCATTTTCAGACTATTTCATTATTAGTTAAAGTCATGAAACTAAATGCAGGAGTTTATTACATATTACTGAGTAATTTTCTTATCAGTTTGCTCTGTTACAAATCTATGGTTTGTTATCAGTCCTTTAAAGAGACATCTCTTATTGGGATATGAAATTGTTAAGTCATAACTTCGCCCTTTCTAGTCTATCAGCTAAACTAGTAATGCTGACCCGTTGACAAGTCTCACTTGATTCCGTCTGTCTGCCTCAGTAAATTAGGGAGGGCAGGTGGTGACATGATGGGTCGTAGTGGTCACAGCAGCAGATCCCCATTTTATAGATGAGAAGAAGGTGAGATCCAGACATGTAATTTATCCAAGAATATGAATAGTTAGTGCTGGCTCTGTGATTAAGTCCTTGGGCTGGGGATCTGGTCATGAAAACTTCTCTCAGTGAAGAATATCGTAAATGCTGAAGATGTAAGCTGAACATTTTATGTGGAATTTGTTAGCCTCTTATTTGATAATCACAAAAAGAAATTTTATATTTAGGCTACCAAGGACATTTCTAGCAAGAAAAAAATATGAAATTTAAATGTTACAATTTAGATCAAATAACTGATCTGAAGGGTTTGTCTTCATGATCAATACCTTACCCAGTGCCTTGCCTGTGGAGAACACTTATTGAATGTTTGTTTAATTGTGTTGGGTATTTGGATTGAGAGAGGAGAATGGGGTGGGAAATATGCCATTTGAAGAGATGTGTTTAGCAGAGGCAAGAAGCCAGTTTCTATAAAGTAATAATTAAGCCTATTTATTCTATTTTGATTCCTCTTGAAAAGTAAAATGAATTCTCATTGTATATTACAACTACAGGCTCTTCGGGGTGGAAACAATAGCTGTGATGTAAAAGAATCAGAAGAATATACTTTGGAAACGCAAGAGAGAACACCAAAGCGTGACATTCATCAGATTTGTGAAGAAGGTGTTCAGCAGGACCTCAATCTAGAGACAGAAAAAATAACCAAGACCAGTCCAGTCAGATTCACACGAGAATGGTCTAGGGAACAATCCCCAGAAGCCAGTTATGAGACTCCAGCTGAAGACAGAACCCAGGGCTGTTTAGAACGCATTTCTGAATTGTCACTTTCTGGTCCTAATGCTCTGGTACCTATGGATTTTCTGGAGACTCAGGTCACCATTCAGAATCTTCAACTGCAGGTAAACGAGTCATCAAATGAGAATTTGAGGTTACTTCATGTCATAGAGGAACGTGACAAAAAAGTTGAAAGTTTACTAAGTGAAATAAAAGAGTTAGACTCAAAACTCAATTTACAGGAAGCACAAGTAACCACCAAGATGGAAGCATGTATAGAGTTAGAAAAAATAGTTGAGGAACTCAAGAAAGAAAAATCAAACTTAAGTGAAAGATTGGAATCCTTTTCTTGTGACAACCAGGAATTACACCAGAGAACAGAAAGTTTAGAAGGTCTCAATTCTAATTTAGAAATAGGTGCAGATAAATTGTCACATGCAGTTATTGAAGATAATGTGGCTGAGGTGAACGACAACTGGAGAGAGCGATTTCTTGATGTGGAAAATGAGCTAAAGAGGATAAAGTCTGAGAAAGGTAGCATCGAGCATCACGCCCTCTCTGTGGAAGCTGACTTAGTGACAGTTCAGACAGAGAAGCTATATTTAGAAAAAGACAATGAAAATAAGCAGAAAGTTATAACCCGCCTCGAAGAAGAACTCTCTGTGGTCACCAGTGAGAGAAACCAGCTTCATGGAGAATTAGATACTTTGTCAAAAGAAAATAAAGAACTAGATCTGATGTCTGAGAAGATGAAGCAGAAAATACGTGAGCTCGAATCTCATCAAGGTGAATGTCTCCATCACATTGATATGGCTGGAGCAGAGGTAAAGGACAAAACACAGCTTGTTCAGACGTTGTCCTCTGACGTAACTGAGCTTTTGGAAGAGAACACTTGTCTCCAGGAGAAGCTGCAGAGTTTGGAAAAGGACTCACAGGCCCTGTCTTTGGTAAAAAGTGAGTTGGAAATCCAAATCGGACAATTGAATAAAGAGAAAGAATCACTTGCAAGGGAATCTGAAAGCCTGCAGACCAGACTGCATGAATCGGAACACGAAAAGCTGACCATCGCCAAGGCCTTGGAGGATGCGCTGATGGAGAAGGGTGAGGTTGCAGTGAGGCTGAGCTCAACGCAGGAGGAAGTGCACCAGCTAAGAAAAGGCATTGAGAAGCTGAGGGTCCGCATTCAGGCTGATGACAAGAAGCAGCTGCATGTTTTAGAGAAACTGAGAGCGAGCGAGCGTAAGATTGATTCGCTTCAGGATAAAGTCGAGAACCTTGAAAGAGAACTGCAGATGTCAGAGGAAAACCAAGAGCTGGTGATTCTTGATGCTGAGAATTCCAAAGCAGAGGTGGAGACCCTAAAAACACAAATGGAATTGATGACCAAAAACCTGAAAGATTTAGAATTAGACCTTGGCACAGTAAGGTTCGAAAAAGAAAATCTCATAAAACAACTACAAGAAAAACAAGGTCAAGTGTCTGAATTAGACACATTACTCTCTTCATTGAAAGGTCAGTTAGAAGAAGAGGAGAAAGAAAAAATAAAGATGAGAGAAGAATCCAAAGCTGCATTGGAGATGCTCCAAACACAACTGAAAGAGCTAATTGAGGAAGTAATAGCCTTGTGTCGTGACCAAGAAATCCAGAAGGTCGAAGAACAGAGTATAGACTCCTCGGTGCAGGAAATACATCAGCTGAGGAACAGCATTGAACAGCTGAAAGTCCGCCTGGAAGCTGATGAAAAGGAGCAGCTCCAGGTCTTGGGAACACTGAGGGAAAGTGAACAGCACGCCGACTTGCTTAAGGATAGAGTAGAGAACCTTGAAAGAGAACTAGAGATATCCGGGAAAAACCAAGAGTGCGTGATCCTTGAGGCTGAGAATTCCAAAGCAGAGGTGGGGACTCTAAAAGCAAAAATAGAGGAGATGGCCCAAAACCTGAAAGATTTGGAATTAGATCTTGTCCATGTAAGGTCAGAAAAAGAAAATGTGATAAAAGAATTACGGAAGGAGCAAGGACGAGTATCTGAATTAGAAGTATTAAATTCTTCCTTTGAAAATCTATTGCAAGAAAAAGAGCAAGAAAATGTACAGATGAGAGAAGAATCTAAAACAGCAGTGGAGATGCTTCAAACGCAAATAAAGGAGCTAAATGAGAAAGTGGCGGCCTTGTGTCATGACCAAGACACCTGGAAGGCCGAAGCACAGAATCTGCGCAGTCAAGTAGATGCTCTTGAACACGAGAAGGCTCAGGTACTACGAGGCCTTGACGAGGTCAAGAATAATTACCTTAATGTGCAGGCTTCTGCAAATGGCCTCCTTCAACAAGTAGAAGATTGCAAACAGAAGCTAGAGGAGAAGGAGGAAGAAATCAGCATACTGAAAAATCAAATTCAAGACCAAGAGCTGCTCACCTCTAAACTGTCCCAGGTGGAAGGAGAACAGCAGCTTTGGAAGAAGCAAAAAGTGGAACTGGATAATCTGCTGATGGAATTGGAGCAGAAGATCCAAGCGCTGCGATCCAAAAATGACACTTTGCGGGACACCTTAGAAGCACTACAGAAATCTCACAAGGATCTGGAGAAAGAGCTTGAAATGACAAAAATGGAAAACGTGTCCTTTGTTGAAAAAGTAAGTGGCCTAAGCTATGTACGTTTGAATATGTAGTCATGAGGGAGGGAAACCACTGTGTGAATCAGATTTCCTTCTGGACAGTGTCTGCCGTATGGGACCAAACTCTGTAAAGGTTTTAAGTTTGTGGGACCTTGAACTTTGGGGGCGTTGAATTGGCTCCAGCAGCAGTGACTCTTTGCTTTGGCACACATTTACATGGGACACTTCTATGGATTAGCCCAGGTTTTCATTGTGGCACCTGGGCATGGGAGAAGCTTTGGGTTAGGCATAGTTCCTGGTTCTAATTATAGTTTTCTTTTTTATAGTACATTAGAGTCCTAGCTTTCCAGTACTCAGCTGGGAACTCCTGTCAAGGAGACTGTAACAGTTACTAGTGAGGATCAGGCCGGAGCCCCAGTGCCCCTGCCCTGCCTTTTTGCCTTTAGGAGAAAGTACTATCAAAGGGGCTGATATAACAGTAACCAACAGAACCCTCATGCCTCCCAGGACATGTCTCGGGGATTTTGTGCTTTCAGCCCCTCTTATACCTTCTCTTTGTGCAACCTCCTGTTTGGTTAGCTGGTGGTTAAAGGGGAAAATCTGCCATCAGGGGGCTCAGTTAGTAATGAAAAATTTTTGCCCTGTAGGCTTATATACTGATCTAGGAAAATGATTGCTTCAAATTTAATATTTGCCCAGTAAAAACTGAAAGAAAAAGGAGTGTCCAGAAAATGGGATCAATCATAACCCTATAATATTTTCCAGGAATTTCAAGTTTTGACACAATTTGCAAGAGATGGCAGTTATGATAGAGATCATTTGGCAAATTCTTCCAGGCTCTCTCAACGTTAGGGGCAAATGCCAACAATAGGGCTTTAACTGGTTTTAACTAATCCTACGCATGTTTCTTGCAGATTGGTATGGCATTGGGGGATTAGTAGAGATCCCAGAACTGATAAAAAATAAGGCGCTACCTCATACAATGGTTTCTAATGTTTATGTTTAATACAAATTAATACCTTTATGAAGGATTTTAAGACTTAGTAATATTAGCTCTCCTTGTCATTGCTTTCCTTATTGCTGTCTTCTTTTATTAAATCTTGGCTGAGAAGAAAAGGTAAGCTTGCCAGTAGGTTTTGAGGATAGTAGTTGAGCGGATTAGTAAAGGGAGGATTAGCCCGGTTCCATTTTATTACTGAAGGTGAAAGGAAATGTTATGAGTGTGTTGTATCAGAGTGATTAATTTGCACAAAACAGGCAACCCAAAGCAGATCCTAACAAAAGATGAAATTTCAGGTAAACGCAATGACTGGGAAGGAAACCGAGCTGCAGAGGGAAATGCACAAGATGGCACAGAAAACAACAGAGCTGAAAGAAGAACTTATTGGGGAGAAAAATAGGCTAACTGAAGAATTAAATATAATGTCGGAGGAAATAAAGAGCAGCAAGGTAAGTTTCTCTGTGACGTGCTCATGATGCTCTGATAATGCAGTGCACACCCTCTCCCTGTTTGTTTTTTCTAAGACCTGGAATGTACCAGACTTTTTTTAGCTTTTGAAAAAAATAGCCCCACACTTCAGTCACAATGAGACTTGCACTCATCTTCACCTTCCAACCCTGTCGAGAGCCCAGAAGAAGCCCCAAGCGGCTTCAGCACACGTGAAAATTCCTGTCATGGAGCCCAAATATTTTACATGAAAGGCGAGCCTGGTACTACATTAACTCGCATCAGAAATAGATTTCCTGCAGCTTTCAACAGGTTTATCGGCTTTTCTAGCCTGCCTCAGATGGGGAGCCAGAACGTTGCCAGAGACAGATGCCCTGATCTTGCTAAGAACTGCAAAGTCAGGGGAAGTCACAGAGAAGTGTAAAGTTGGAACAGTCTTGGGATGTTATTTTAGGGCAGGGTTCCTGTGGCAGATCTGTAGCATCTGGGCCACCCCTCCCCACCGCTGTTTGCAGAGCAGACATTGCTGATTCATGCCCTCCCCTCCTCCTGAAACTCTTCACACTGAGTCCCATGGAGCAGCTACCATGCACACAGAGCTGGCAAGTTCAATGAAACCTGTTTGCCAAACCTGGTTAAACGGTGAACACTCGCATATCCATGATGTCCTCGTGCACATTCATCCCTGGGAGGTACTTAGCAAAGGGTAATGAGACAGAGTTGTGATTGCGACCCAGAGCAGTCACAAAGAGTTGACATGCTATTGGTCAGGGCCTGTGTAAGGAGTTGGGGAAATGTGTCCTTTAAATGCAGTATTTAATCTAATGAAAATCGAAAAGGTTTGGCATCTCATCTCAGCAACTGACTCATGGAATTTTCTGGCAATGCTGCGTGGAAGGAGTTTGTACGAATAATATTTGAGTACTGCACCTGCTGGAATTTCCTTTGGTACTGAGCAGCTTGGGAGTATCCCAACTCGAATCTGGTTTACAGGCTCTACTTTAGAAGGCAAAGGGAGGTGTTTAGCCTCCAGTCCATAGTGCTGTGCTGTGGTTTCTGCACTCAGAGAGCTTACGGTCTAGACACACGATAAGTCATTAAATAGGAGCTATAGAAGATAAGCATAAGCTCGCAAGTGCTATAAATCAAACAACATTCTTTTTTTTTTTTTTTTTTTTTTTTAAGATTTTATTTATTTATTTGACAGAGAAAGACACAGCGAGAGAGGGAACACAAGCAGGGGGAGTGGGAGAGGGAGAAGCAGACTCCCTGCTGATCAGGGAGCCCGATGTGGGACTCGATCCCGGGACTCCAGGATCATGACCTGAGCCGAAGGCAGTCGCTTAACCGACTGAGCCACCCAGGCGCCCCAATCAAACAACATTCTTTACGGCAGACTAATTGGGAAGTGGGATGTGTGGGGAACCTAAGTTAGGTAGGGAGGTCAGAGAATGTCACCTGCAGGATGAGGGCTCAGCCGTGTGAGAAACAGTGCAGAGGAAGGAAGTTTCTAGGTCTAGAGAGCAGTGTGGCAACATCTCTGAGATTGGAAAAATCTTAGTTTTTTTTTTTTAGAAATTGAAAGGAAGCCATTATGAGCTAGAAAATGATACGAAAAGAGATTAGAGAGAATTAGAATAAAATCTAAAGGGATGCCAAATACATGAGGCTGGAGTTTAAAGGGAAGGTTTAGGGTGGCTAGTTTGGAATCTAGGTAGTATTCACAAATTGGGGGAATGGTAGAAGATACAGTTGGAGAAGAGAAGGTGGTTCGGTGCAGAGACCTCCGCATGCAAGAGAAGATGGAGGAGGAGGAGCCAGCAGAGAGAACAGGAAGGTGTGATGAGGTGAGCAAGGAGTGGAGGGTCTCAGGGAGGGAAGAGCGGTCAGCAGCACCACATACTACCTAGAGCTTGGACGGGCTGAAGAATGCTCCTTGGATTTGCAATGGGGAGTTTGCTGAGACCATGGAAAGCGATTTGAGGAGGAGGTGGGCTAAAACCAGGTTGTAGGGCTTGAGTCCATGGAGATGAGGAAGTCAACGCAGCGTGTATAGAAACACATAGAAGCAGTCATTTGGGATCAGGCCCGGAGAACACAGGGGCCTTCGGAGCTGGAGTTCTGCCTGTCTCACACAGTGAAGGGAGAGAGGGACAAAAGAGGTGAGGGCATTTGGAAGGAAATTCTCCCAGTGATAGAACATGTAATCAAAGCTGGTCAAGGAAGAAAACGTAAGTCTGGAGGGGCTTGAGTGTGACGGTGGGGATGGTGCGGGTACTGTTGATGATGTCAAGGAATTTCTGCAGTGCAAGCACTTCAGTAAAGGAGCCTGGAAGCCTAGGAGGGCACGGTCCAGACTGGTTCAGCTAAAGCTGGGTTCTTAGAGAGTCTGTGGTCCTAGTGGATGTGACCTTGGGGGTGGTTGGGCTGGAGTAAAAGAACTTGTCATTGGAGGTGAAGTCAGTTTCAAGTGAGCACATCACTAAGGGTTATAGCACTATTCTATGTAGATTTTTTCTTATCTGTAAATTCTTTTTCTTTTTTTTCGTTTCAGTACTCAGTATTTCCTAAAGCTATATATCCAGGTTCCTAATTATTTTCCCATGATTTTTTTACTTTTCTCATTAGGGTCAACTGAAGGAACTCATGCTAGAAAATAGTGAATTGAAGAAGAATTTGGATTGCGTACAGAAGAACCAGATGGAAAAGGAAGAGAAAGCGCGAGAAGAAATAGCTGAGTATCAGCTACAGCTGCAGGAAGCTGAAAGGAAACACCAGGCTCTGCTTCTGGATACAAACAAACAGGTAAAAACTTGGGGTTTGGTCCCTGGAGGAGCCGGAGAGTGGTGTGTGGACCATGGTAATGAGGCATTTTTTACAAGAAGGTCAGTGTTCTGCATTATTGCATAATACAGTCTTCTGAAGGGTCCCATCATATTACCTGCAGGGTCTTCCACAGTTACCTCACAGGTCTTATTTTAGGACGTGAGCTTTTAAAATATATTTCCTTCCATCTTGGAATAGATTAATAGCAGAGTCCCAAGGATTATTTGAAATGGTCCTTGGGACAGCCGTTTTCATTATTGTTTGTTTTCCTTGAAATTTTTTTAGCTGAGCCTCCTGACTAAAGTAACGTTTTTCCATCTTAGCATGAAATGGAAATCCAGACATACCGAGACAAACTGTCTTCTCAGGAAGAATGTCTCAGCTCGCGGAAGGTGGAGGTAGATGTCTTAAAGTCCAGTAAAGAAGAACTCAGTAATTCTTTGAAAGCTACCACTCAGATTTTAGAAGAACTGAAGAAGACCGAGGTACGTTCCTTTTGCATGACTTCATGACTTAGAATGATTCATACAGGTAATGGTGGTTTTCATCACATGGAATGAATGCTTTCATTTTAATTGTTATGGCTTTTTTTTTTTCGGTAGTCAAAAATAAAAGCATCAGTTCTCTGCTGAGTTATTTCTTAAAAATCAGTGGATGATCTGTGGTCTCACAGCTTATGCATTGTTCAGTGAATCCTCTCAAATTAGAGGATGGTAAGAGACTTTCTCGAGATGGATATGAAGATCCAGGTGATAGCAGATTAGGGCAGGCCTCTCCAGCTGTAGATAATAATTTCGTGGGTAATTCCAAAGTCTTATTTGATGGGTCTCTAAGTTCACTGCTGTCACCAAACCCACTTTTCCCATGGCTCATGGGGAGATCAAGAAACACTTGGTCATGCACACATATATGTACGCTCTCCTCTTCCTCTCCATGCAAGGGTCATAAAACTTTCTCCTTTACAAAAAAAAGGTGAACTGTAGTCTTGGGATTGTTCCCCCAATTATAGGTGGTGCTACAGTAATTCTACTTCTTAGAAAGAGAGGCTTTTTGATTCCTACAGATATTTTTCATAAGATGAATACCATCTAGGATATATAATAAAGAACCTGGAAGAGAAATATCTACAAAGGTCTTTACTTCAAGGTGATTTAAATTGCAAAAATTATGATATCGCGTATCTCATACATTGAAACAAAAGTAGGGGTAAACTTCTTATGTCTGTAGCTCTTAAATAATTCTCAAGGTGAAGGAAATATACCAATAAAATACAAACTAAGAAAAGTCAAGATAACATTCATGATCACTAATGTTCTGCTGCTACAAAATGAGACATGTTAGGTTTCATAACAGAAAGAAGAGCTTCAGGTTTACTTTTTTATTTGCTCACTTTCTGCCTTTAAAAAAAATTGAGGTAAAATTGGTAATAAAATGATACTTTAGTTTCAGGTATGCTTTCTGCTCATCTAATTGTTGACAGTTCTATCGTGGGGAATGTCTGTATTCACACATACTGTGTACAAAATAGCTCGTTGTTAGTTGAGCCCACTCAGATTGCAGAAATCTACTTGCAACATGAATGTGATGCTCAGGTTCTTTGTTTTTTTTAAATAGTTTGGTCCGCCTTTGTATGGTCATGATCTCTTATGGGAAACTCTTGGAGCTAGCTTGTTTTAGAAGTCTGCATTTTTTAGATATTACATAATACGATGCATGTGCCATATATTACATAATATCCCAGCAAGGTATGGGGTAATACTTCATAATCAAATTCATATTTCTGCAACAAAATGTATGACTATTCTCACAAGGTGGGATAAATAAAGACTGTATATAAATACTTCTGTATCTGGTTCAGGTCAGGCTTTTCCTCTAAATCATTGTCTGAGCTTTTTCTTGGAATTTGCAGATGTAGTTAAGGAATCCTGAACTTGTACTCCTGAGAAGTGTATGATGCTATCATTCTCCCACCATTCTGTTCGCTTTCTATTTGCGCAACTGTAGAATTTAAGTTTGTATTGTGAGCCATAATATTATTTGGCCTTCACTTGGTGTCACCAACACAGATGCCATCTTGGATGTTGAAATTGTGCAAAGGCACGGACTACAAATGGAAACACAATTCTATCATCAAGAAGTTTTTTTTTTTAAGATTTATTTATTTATTTGACAGAGAGAGTGAGCACACAGAGGGGAAGGGCAGAGGGAGAGGGACAGAGAATTTCCAGCAGACCCTGCGTTGAGCAGGGAGCTTAACACAGGGCTCGATCTCACGACCCGGAGATAAGGACCTGAACCAAAACCAAGAGTCAGATGCTCAACTGACTGCACCACCTAGGCACCCCTATCATCAAAAAGTTTTGACCCACCAAAAATATGCCCATGTATCTCCCACCTTAACCCCCCAGGTGTGATTCCCATTGGACAAACCCAGACATGGCAGGCTCCTTAACAGAACACTGTCTTAGGAACCAAGATTTATGCTTGCCGATAAAACCACAGTGTCTACTGGGGAGACCTAGGAAACCGGATAGAGAAGATGAATTGTTTTATTTTGAACATCATAATTCTTAAATTTATAATATATGATTCTTAATTATATCCATGATTATTTTCCCATATGCTCATAAAAAGAAATTCAAGATTTTAAATTCAAGGTTTTGTTTCATAGGCACACAGTGTAAAATACACAAATCAGTTGAAAAAGGAAAATGAGCGTGCCCAGGGGAAAATAAAATTGTTGATCAAATCCTGTAAACAGCTGGAAGAGGAAAAGGAGATGTTGCAGAAAGAGCTATCTCACCTTGAAGCTTCACAAGAGAAACAGAAGACAGGTAGGCATTAATTGGGCACATCCATGAGCCAAAACTCCTTTCCACTAGTGAAACCATACACGTATGGTGTGTAGGCACAGAAATGTTTTTAGTGCTGTGTTTTTTTGTTTTGTTTTGTCTTATTTTTTTTTTTAGTTTTAGTTTTTTTTCTTATGTTCAATTAGCCAACATCTATAGCACATCATTAGTTTTTGATGTAGTGTCCAACAATTCATTAGTTGCGTGTAATACCCAGTGCTCATCACAACTAGTGCGGTGTTCTGTTACTGCATGTCGACTTCAGCAGTTATCCATTTTCCAGTTTCTAAATTTTGTGCTCAGCTTGGGGTCATAGGATTAGTAGGATTCAGAATGAAGTCTGCAGTTTGAAATAGAATCATTGCATCTTCTGTTCTATAAAACATACAAAAAACTGGCAGCACTTTTTGCTAATGAGCTGTTCCAAGAAGGGTTTTTCATGTAGATGTCCATTTAAGCAGTCCCTATGTCAAAGGCAGATTGCCATTCTGAGCTGGCATTGGTCATTTATCAACCCCTGATTCTGGTTGTCCTTGGCCCATCCTTGTGGGTCCACTAAGTGGAAGGCTTAGGGGCTGTATGTTTGGGTGTGGAGGTAAAATAAAAAAGAAATGGCAACTGTCCTTGTCACTTTTTTCCACTTATGTCTGCGGAGTAGAATGCTCTCATTGTGTGGAAATGTGGTGGCAAGCGTAATATGAAGGGCTCTTCTGGAGCACAGCTTCAGACGGTGGGTCAGTGATCTTCCCTGCTGAGACGAGGACTTGGAGTATATTGTGGATCCAGGGAGTTTTTCCAATGGATTTGGTGCCAACCATGACAGCTACAAGTTGACCAGGACTCCCACCTTTGAAGCATCCCCCAAGCACTTGTCCATCTGATCCTCCATTGTTTAAAAATGGTTTTTAGAGCTCTTTTCGACTTGTCTTGTCACTAGCCCTCTTCTGTTTCCCAAAGCTATTCCAACAGACTTCATATTATTTACCAACTTTTATTGTTCGCTCACTTATGCTGGAAAGAATGGACAGGGGAAAATTGGGGATGTGATCGATCAATTCATCTGATCTTATATGAAGTGCAAGGAAGGATGGGTTGGCTGGAATACAAGTTTGAGATTTTGATGGATTTTATTTAAGCTATCTTAATGAAAGTCACTTAATCTACTAGAATATGTACCTTGATATGGTCCCTCCCAAACAGGAGTTGTTTGATCTATAAGAACACACATTAGATATATCTCCCCCACTTCTCTTAAGCGAAAATCAAAAAACAAATCTAAGATTATCTACTTTATGAAGTCCAGTGTTGATTACAGAAGTGTCAAGTGATGTACAATGTGTCACTTTATTTTTGACAGGTACCGTTGTGGATTCTAATGTAGAAGAATTAATGGCTGAGATAAAAGAACTGAAAGAAACTCTTGAAGAGAAAAACAAGGAGGCTGATGAATATCTGGACAAGTACTGTTCCCTGCTCATAAGCCATGAGAAGTTAGAGAAAGCCAAAGAGATGTTGGAGACACAAGTTGCTCGTCTGAGTTCACGGTCTAAACTTAATCTCCAGAATTCTCCTTTGCTAAATTCAGTTGTTCCAGAAGCCTCTCCAGCCCCTTCTGCTACTGAAAAGAAGTTGTCATCCAGCCAAAATAAAGCTTCGGGCAAAAGGCAAAGGTCCACTGGGATTCGGGAAGATGGGGGAGGCACAGCGCCTTCTACCCCAGAGACATTTTCTAAAAAGAGTAGGAAAGCAGTCAAAAGTGGTATTCACCCCACAGAGGATGCCAGAGACACTGAGTTTGAGCCAGAAGGCCTTCCAGAAGTTGTAAAGAAAGGTAGGCATAATTTAAAAGCAAAATTATTTGTGTTCTTTTGCAATTCCCTGTAAAAATCCATATATAAAAAAGACAGAAGCATTTATGTTTTAGATTATTGTGCAACGGTGCTAAGTGACCTTCAGAAACAACAGTCCACCTTTAAATTGGTAAGGTATATTTTCCTTTCTGCATGAGATAAGGACTAGGATCTAATTACTCATGTTTACAGCACAAAACGTGCCAGTAGATTTCAAAAATGACTATTCAAAACCTGTTTGGAATTTGATGTTTCTGTGCTGAAAAATCCCCAAATTGAGGACACTTTTCAAGCTTTTTCACCTTTAGTCCATGTCTCATCCAGGTAGGAGGTGAGGTGGGGGGTGGGCCCCCTTGGCTGGAGCCACTTAACACTTTTTGTTTTTTTTTAATTTAAACCCAGTGATTGATCCTTAAAGTGTGGCCCAGGGACCCGGGCCAGTCTAAGAACATGCATCTCCTGTCATGTCCACTCCCTCTCTGGAGGGAGACCAAGTGAACACACAGTGCAATCCCTCTTTTACGGGGTCGGCTGTCTCCTCCCACCTAGTCTCTGCCTGAGTAGCAGGGGATGTTACCATTTTACCTTTTCTCGTTTTAAACAAGAGCTGGCTTCCCCCCCGCCTTTTTCCATTTGATCCTCCTTTTTCTCTCCAATCCGAATTTTATGGGAAGGCTTGCTGATATGTTCATCAGATCTTAGAAAAATGAGAGTTAAGACATCTCATTAGAAGAAGAAGAAGAAGTGGGGAAAAAAAATTTCTATTTAATGTTATTTTCCCTTTTTCCATTGTGTTTTCTTGTGTGTCTGGTAAGAGAAAACCCACTAGTTTCTTGTTTGATTTGGCAACTGTGAAGTTAATCGCTTGTCCGCTGTGGCTAGCAGGAAGTGTTTCTGGAGTTCCTTTTATACTGGTGAGAACTCTAGCTGGTACATGCTGTTTCCATTATAGATTCAGTTGGCCCTAGCAATGTTGACAGCCAGCGTTTTTTTTGCCCTTAGGGTTTGCTGATATCCCAACAGGAAAGACAAGCCCGTACATCCTGCGGAGAACAACCATGCCGACTAGGACCAGCCCCCGCCTGGCTGCGCAGAAGTTAGCACCGTCCCCACTAAGTCTCAACAAAGAAAATCATGCTGAGGCCTCCCAACCAATAACTGGCGGCAGCAGATCACAGAAGGTAACCCCTAGGAACCTTGTATCTGCGGTCCCAAAGCCAGGAAATCCCGGTGTTGTCAGGCAAGGGTCTGACGCTGACTCAGGAGCTCTAAAGTCTGACCTCCGTGCAGTGTAAGGAAGCCAGTCCTGAGGACAGTAGTGAGCAGACCCGAGGATAAACATGACATTATCCTGCAGCTACAGTCTCCTCCTTGATCCAACAGGCCACTTAGAGTTTGATGGAAAGGGTTAAATGAGGAGAAATCATGGATCAGGACTCAAAGGGTTTGTAAGCACGTGTTAAGCCGTACATTGAAGGAATTGAAGAGGTCGTCTTTCTTTTGGCCACAGGCATTGCTCATTGCTTGTTTCACGCTTTTTCCTCTAATGCACTGGCCCCCCAGCTGCCAATTATTTTTTTTTCCCTATCTTTTATACTCCTTTACTTTATAAAAAGCAAATATTTCACTAGACATCTAAAGAAAGGAGCTCTGTTGACACATTTCTCTACTTTGTTGATGGCAGAGTTATGATCTCAGTGACCTCTATGCACCTTGCAAACGGCCCAGTAAATGTTGTTTAAAGCATCGAGAATATTTGCTTTGCAGATCTTTGTTCATTATGCCATAAGATATACTAGCATTATGTATGCAAAGTATATGCATTTCATTGTACTCATGGTAGATAGTATTATAGAAGAAAGAAGAAAGTAAGGTTCATAAAGATCTAACTTAATCTGCCCAGAGTTAACACTCACTGTCTCTCACTTCCACGGTCTTATTCTTCTTCCCAGTGTTTCTCAAACAGGGGGTCACAGGAACATTGTTGGAAGTTGCTGGAATAGCTCCAAGAATTCTAAAAGTTTTGTGATTTTACTTTGATTGCTTACTTGTTAGTTTGAGTAACTATGGAATGTGAGTAGCTGACCCAGCAGACAAAGCCTTGAAAGTGTAGTAAGCCCTACTTGTGTAATGTAGTAAGTGTAATAAGTGAGTCTTTAAGTGAATGGGCATGGTCCTCAGTAAGATTTTAGATACCAAAATAACAAAGACATTGGGGATTAGCTGCATCAAAGCAAGAACATATTTGTAAATGTTTGTTATGTTGATGTGTAAGAGCTATAAGCATTAAGGAATGTATACCTAGTCTTAAGTTTTTTCAAAACTTACATTATAATAAAATTTTTATTAATTCAGGGGTGAGGAAGAAGGGTCTGAGGTTCTCTTTCACTTATTAAAACGGGCCCATCCATTACTTGTATTAGAAATATTGACCATTTTGTGCAAATCCTCCCTCCCCATCCCCCTATCCGAAACCCCACTTTTCTTTCTTTCTTTTTCTCCTTCACATTTGGATCTATCTTCTGAATGCTGGTAACAACAAAACACTGGAGAGTGTGCTGGAGTAGGTCTTGACTTTCCAGTGACCCTAAGAACAGCTTCTTTTCCATAAAGCAACCAGTGTCCCTAAAGAGGGAAGCTTGCAAGCTTGACCAAGCTTTCCACCACCAGCTAAGTCCTGACCTGCTCATCAGGTTTAGGTTCTGGTGTAGGCCACGCCATTTCCTTAGATGGTGGCTGAGTGGGAGCCACTCCTCCTCGCTCCTCCATACAAGCTAATACCCATTCCTGCTTGTCTCATACTTTCTGGGATCAAATGAAATATTTGTTTGGCTCTCTTAAAACAGAAAATCTTAACACGTACATAGGACTCTGTACTTCGATCTTTTATGGTGGCTCACTTTATTGTGACTCCTTGCTTAGATATCTGTCTTCTGAGCTGCAGTATGAGGACTGCGAGGCTCCTTACTATGATTCTGGTTTCCCTGTGTCTTCTTCGTGTCTAATAACCGTGTCTGGCAGTCAGCAGCTTATTTGTTGAATGACTGGAGCTGCTAATGTTGTCCTAAAGTGATTACGATAATAGATGTTTAAAGGTATGTTAGGAAATCCTGTCGTGAAATCACCACATGGGTCATTTTTCTTCTTCTTTTATGAGGACTCGATGGAAAGGCAGTTTTCATGTGGTGTTCAGACTTCTTATCCAGGAACAGAGCTTTGCACACTAGGGGGCCTGCTTTCCACGCTGCTGTGGAGCCTGTTCAATGCCGAGTAGTCACCATGGTTTCCTGCAAATCTGTGTTCAGTGCATTGGCACCAGGCTGCAGTCAGCACCAGCGTTTATGAGTTGTGAAGCGGTTTTGTGCACTCGTGCAAATGAGCGGGGGCTGGTTCCTCTTGAGGGGAGGTCAGCGGAGACTTCATGGTTAGATGCAAACTCTTCAAAACCCAGCCTGTTGATTTTTTAATTTAATTCAGCCTTTTCTGAGTCACCTTATAAAAAAATGCTTGCCTCATCGGTTAAGCAAATTTCATCATTCAGGTTGAAAAATAGAGAGCCAAGGTATCTTTTCCGAAAGCAGTTGCTTAGAAACTCGGGATGATGAGCCCTCGCCTGAAGTGCCTGGCCGAGGTCTGAGAGAAAGATTTCCCTAGGTCATTTAGCAGGACCTTTAGTGACATCTGTCTAGTTCAAGGGGGGAGATGCAAAGTAGGTGAGGATCATTCTCTATGATGTCTCTGGGATGAGTAAGCCCAGGAGCTCCTCGTTTGCTGGGGACAAGCGAGTTGTGATTGTAGACTTGATCTGAACCTGGGGTTGGCGGTCAGGGCCAGAGGGCCTGCCACGAAATTTTAGGGGATGATGGTGATGCTGTCACCACAGTGTCAGTCAGCAGGCTAGTGGGGCCTTGTGTTTCTCACTGTGAATGAGGTTCATTTTCACTGGGCCATCCATGTGCTTGTCCTCTGGCCTCTGCGGCGGATGCAGACATAGTTTGTAAGACAGTCAGGGTAGGGGCCTGATGTGGGGCTCAATCCCAAGACCCGGGATCATGACCTAAGCCGAAGGCAGCGGCTTAACTGAGCCACGCAGGCGCCCCTACACTTATTAATAGTTGAAATACTTGGTGAATTGGACCTCATCTACTTATAGAGAAAAGTCTGAGGCCAACTGACCAACATGAGGATCAAATTCACAGTTTAAACTGATCACGGACTATAACTCCCTCAGTTCAGTGTCAGAGAAATGGGGTCTAGAGGGGGAAGCCAATGGGTGGGCTTTGGCTATTTAATTGGGATTAAGAAAGAGTTTTACTGGCTCAGATATTCTTTTCCCAATGTGAGTGATCTTTCTCTCTCTCTTAAATGGTGAACCTGAAGATCTGACTTTCCTACATCCGATGGGTTCAAGGGAAATGCCTGTCTTTTGTATCACTTTCTACTTAAAAAAAAAAAAAAAAAAAAGTACCAGTAAAACTCTGTTTTTTTCCTTTAACTTTCCACTAATGGTAATTTTCCACTAAGTCCTGATCCTTAGAGGCTGCTCCTTTTAAGTGTCCTGCATATAATCTTGAGTTAGAGGCAAGCTTTCCAGGGATTTGATCTGTTGGCCAGATTTACTATGTTTTCTATAATGAAAAGTATTTAGCTGCCTTTTAAAACCACACACTTCCTATGGAAAGAATATAAATGGGGAAATAATTTCCATTCTTTTTTTCTTGTTGCTTCAGAAGGAGGTCACTGGAGTCCGTTGCTCTCTGTCACATCGCTCCTTTCCCTGTAGGAACTGAACATGGGTCGTCCTTGTTAAGAGTGCCCTTCCTCTTTACCTTTCAAAGGTCTTCCTGCTGGAATCCTCCACTCTTGCCTTTAACTTTGGCTAAATGAAGCTTTTCTATCCTTCATCTGTCTTGCTCCTCTTTCTCTTTCCTGACCCCATATCTTCTGTCATGACTGTGTAAACCTCAAAAACTCTTGACTCTACCAGCTACCCTGCCTTCTTGACTGCTTCTTAAAGCCTCACATTTTCTTTCTTTTTTTTTTTTTTAAGATTTTATTTATTGGCTCTCAGAGAGAGAGAGCACAAGCAGGGTGAGGGGCAGAGGGAGAAGCAGGCTCCCTGCTGAGCAAGGAGCCTGAAGCGGGACTTGATCCCAGGACCTTGGGATTATGACTTGAGCTGAAGGCAGACGCTTAATCGACTGAGCCACCCAGGTGTCCCAAAGCCTCACATTTTCTGTGATCCCTCTTTCTCTTAAAAGGCAGGGCATCAGAAAGGGGATTTACTCTTTTTAGACTTTATTATTTATTCTGATATAATTCAAATTCAGTATGGAAACAAAACAAATGTAAGTAGAGGGGCGCCTGTTTGGCTCAGTCGGTTAAGCGTCTGCCTTCAGCTCAGGTTTTGATCCCAGGTCCTGAGATCGAGTCTCCGGTGGGGCTCCCTGCTCTTGGGGAGTCTGCTTCTCCCTCTGCTCCTCCCGTCCGCTCGTGCTCCCTCTCTCTCTCAAATAAATAAATAAAATCTTAAAAAAAAATGTAATTAGAACGTTTAAAATGACGGAAATGAGGAACAGGTTCTAGGTCTTTTAAATGTTGTACATAAAGCTTCCGCCCTATGAAGATAGTCTTACTCATTAGGATTACATTCATTTGAATGACAGCAGGGTTCACTTAGGCTGAATGAAAGCTGGTTTGGGTTCTCACTCAGGCATATATTGAAATTTGCCAGATAGTCAAGCCTATTCTGGGCACTAGGGATAGAACAGTAAAGAGGACATAGTCTTTGCCCTCAAAAAGCTTACCTTCTGATCTAAGAATGTCATACTAGCCTTGGGAGTGAGTCATTTTTGGCCATCAGAGGTGTCAAGGAAAGCTTGCAAGGTGACTCATCAGAGTTCATGTCCGACATCCTCCCAGCTTCTGTTAGGTGGAGCCTTTCCTCAGTGAAGAAGAAATGGTAAAGCTGTGTACAACAGCTGTGGGGGGATTTAACTTAAAATTTGGTGAACATAAGCACTTTATTTTCATGTCGTAGAAATGTGAATGTGATTTAAACCTCTAACAAAGATGCTTTGTTACAGGTGAAGGTTGCTCAACAAAGCCCAGTGGATTCAAGTGCCCTATTCCGAGAACCCACCACGAGCTCTCTCTCTGTCCGTAACCTTCCTGAGAGAAGTCCAGCTGACAGCCCCAGGGAGGGCCTGAGGGCCAAGCGAGGCCGGCTCGCCCCCAGCCCAGAAGCCGTCCCCGAGTCCAAGAGCAGCGAGAACTGTAGGGTCCAGTAGAAGTGACCTTGTGTGTCAGGACCCTGGCAGGTGGCAGGATTTGTCCAGAAGGTAGTGTGCCTGCAAAGGCTTTTCATTAGTCAGGAGCACATTATCAGTGGGAAGAAAACATTTCCTTATAAATCTAAATATATGGTACTCTTTAGCTCTCCCATGTAGAAGTATTGAAAACGTTCGAAAGCACTGATTACCAACTCATCATTGATAGTTTTCTTCCATGGCGTAAATGGCGCTGTATAAAGCTTTTTGGTAATGTTGCACTTGTAGGGCAAGCACAATCTCGCAACTTGTGTGTGTATGTGGATTTCACCCTAAGAAATCCAAAATACATCCTCTACTTCCAATGAAAAGCTCCCAGGAAAATGTGAACTTTTGCTTTATGACATTTCCTATGTGTAGAGCTAGGTAGGTATGAAATAATTTTAGATCAAGAATTTCTTTTAGTTGAATAAAATGGAGGAAAATCATGCACACGTATACCCATGTGGATGTGCTCATCCTTATCCTCCAGTGTGTTTTCTAAATGTTTGCCTATATAACCTGTACATACTTGTGTGTGGGGCTGACGGGAGTTGTGTGTGTGTTTCCATTGGGCCTGCTTTGCAGGCTCCTTGAAGATGCAGTGTATCAAGTTTTCTGTCATTGTATTGTTTCTTCCTAAGACCAATTTGTTGCAGTTCTTTTAGTGTGCATTCTCATAAATAGTGATCTTGTATTAAAATAGGGCATTTTTTTCCTAATAAAAAAAATCACTTGTTTTCTGTAAAAATGATTTCTAAATATAAATGCATTCTGAGCATTGGCACTATTTCTTGCTAATGTCAACAGTCTCTTAGAAAAGTAAAAGAGTTTTGGGGGCGCCTGGGTGGCTCAGTTGGTTAAGCGTCTGTCTGCCTTAGGCTCGGGTCATAATTTTAGGGTCCTGGGATCGAGTCCTGCATCAGGCTCCCTACTCAGCAGAGTCTTCTTCTCCCTCTGCCCCTCCCCCTGTTCATGCTCTCTCTCTTTCTCTTGATCAGATAAATAAAATCTTAAAGAGTTTTAACAAATGATACTGGTATATTTAGTGAATATATTTGGTTATATTAAAAAACGTGATTTGGAATGTGGGTCATGAAGATTATATAGGAATTATACAGGAATAATATGTCCAGCCAGTATCTGGCACATTGTGTGCACCCATTAAATTGCATCAGCAAGGATAAAAATATGTGGTATTTTCCAGCTCATTTATTGATGACAGGGTTTGAAAATATGCAGGCATTATGAGCCATATCAAACCAAAAACTTTGGAACAAGTCCTTTTGTCCTTGAATCAGGGTAAAAAACTTTTCCAGGACATGAACTAGTAAAAGATAATTTGTTCTTGGCTTTCAGTTCAGACTGATGTATAAACCTTGACAAATACTATCATTTATATTTTAAAATTGGCCTTTGTAAGGGAGCCTCTTTTGTTGAATACTGCTTCAGTAATATTAAGCTACTTAGCATTCATCTACTGAAAGTGATCTCCTGACTTTCCTCTTTCTTCAGTGTCTTGGGGTTGTGGTCCGGTGCAATACCCTTATCATAAATCATCCCAAGGCTGCCATGTGCTCAAGGGCATGGCCCGGAGTAGACATCACTGGGATCAGGCCATCAGCTTTGTTGGCTGTCTCCAGTTATTGGAAGATTCCACTCAGTAGGACTCGCTGGGTAGTTCCATGGGTCCTTGACAGCATCTTCATCTTTTCCTAGGTGGACAGTGTATCTGCTGCTCCTTGTTACAGGGAATACTTAGCATGCCTTTCATTTTTTTAATTGTTCACAGTCGTTATAAATGGGCAGCCAGCGTATTAAGTATTCTTTTCCTCGAGCTAACAGTACTCCCTATACCATGCGCCAAGCTGCATATAGGATGGAAAGTAAATATACCACAGTCCCAACTCTGAGGTACTTGATAAGCCAGTTAGGTCACAGATAAGATCCCAGCTGACAAATCATATGGAGAAACAGACCAACTCCAGAGATCCAGGAGTCAGATTCTCAATCTGTAAAATGAGGGGCTTGGTGGAGATGATTCTTTCATCTTGAATATTCTGTAGGATCTCGGTTGGCCCTTTGTTTTATTGGGAATTATCAAGACTCCAAAGGGACTGCATCTTTAATAAAAAGGGAATAAAAACCAACATTTAATTGTAGCCCGATTTCCTAAGAATCACCTCTCCACCTGCACACATATTAACCTTTGAGATCTATTTGTGGTTTTTCTCATTTGTCCCCAGTCTATTTATTTTGTTGGAACTATGAACTTTTCACAGGTTTCTTTGAACCTGGAAAGAAGTTAAGACCCACTTCTTCCCAGGGGCCCCCAACTTTAGGAGGGGTGGAGACCTGTTCTACTTCCCAACTGGTTTGAGTCGGGTGGCTGAGCACATCGGCCTTAGGTTCTCCAACTTAGTTCTTCTGAAGTCATTCAGGCTATGTCAGCATGTCACAAAAGTAACTTAAATGGGAAATAAGCTATGATCAATTCTTTTGATAAATCGGTTTAATACACCACAGTCGGAAGTTGTACTCATCAGGAGCGTATATGTTATATTTCTCATTTGTGGTTGACAAAGGGAGTATCATTGTTTCTTCAGGAGGACACTAAGTGCCTGGAATTGGTAGTTGACAACTGGTTGTGGGGCATGGTTGAGCTATGCTCTCCCTCCCATTTCTATCCTATAAGCTGATTTCCTTTGAGAGGAAGGGGCTTTATGCTGGTTCACTGACCAGAGAGAACACTCAGAATTTGGAGTGCTTCCGAAGAGCTAGCCCATTCTACTGGGAAAAGCCTGAGGACCTAAAACCAGCATCCCACCTCCAGGTGGCGCCATGTATCTGATGTCACTATTCACCTGAGCTGGGGACCAACTGCTGAAAACACCGTGTGGAACGTTACATGCATTTTACAGTGTTTTTACATGTTTGCTCAAACCTGAACACCTTTGTGAGGTAGACGTTAGGATCTCCACTTTATAGGTTGAGATTAAGAGACACAGGCAGAACTATGGACTCCTACGTCTGAGGAGATCTTGTTTATAATAACGATGAATTTCACAAAAACCTTGCAAAGTGGGGATTATCCTCATTGGATAAAAGATGAAACAGGCTCAGAGAATTGAAGTATTTCAACCTCAGTTTCATGACTGTAGAGCTCAGTCTCTTGTGTGTATTGTGCCTCTCTAGAGGCAGGCTGTTCCAGAATAATTCTGATAGCACAACTATTCAAGAGATAGAAGTAGCTTTTCCACATTTCCTAAGCAGTGGAGATGCCCTTAAGTCTAGGATGATGGCATCTGACTTTGTTACCTCATACTGCATTTTGTATATAAATATGAGACTAGCAATATATTTCAACTTGTGAAAATTGTAACTACTCGCTTCGTGCATAAGCATTATTTACTCAAAACTAAATCCTTTTAGAGAGTCTGTTTTGGAAAAATCTTGAAAAATCTAGATTTGTAAGGCTTTAAATACAAAAGTTTAGTATAATGTAAACCTTAAAAATGAGAAGCGTCAGGGGCGCCAAGTGACTTAGTCAGCTGAGCATCTGAGACTTGATTTCGGCTCAGGTCATGATCTCAGGGTTGTGGGATCGAGCCCCGGCATAGGGTTCCATGCTCAGTGTGGAGTCTGCTTGTCCCTCTTCCTCTCTGAGCTTGTGTTCTCTCTCTTTCAAATAAATAAATAAATAAAATCTTTATAAAAGGGAGAAGTGTCAGAATGCCTGGGCTCCCCATGTGACCTTGGGCAAATCACTCAACTCACCATGCCTTAGTTTCCTCTGGTAAAATCGGGAATAATAATAATAACTTTTGGAACTGTCATGATTAAATTAGTTAATATTTACATATGATTTTGCAAATAAAATGGTTATTCTGCATACAGATAATTACACATAATTTTTAAAAATATTGCAGCTTAAAATAGATAAATCTGTCTACCCAACACTACACATTAATTTCAGATTAAGTTCTGTCCTACAAGATTCTCACCATTCTCAATTTCACTAATGCTTATTATGCAAATGAGTGTAATCACTATAAGTTTGTACATATCATTCAATTACTGATCTTGCAAATTAATCATCCACTGGTTTTGGTTTTTCTTTGTTTGGCTCATTAAAAATACGCAAAGAAAACAACTACAGCAATTTAAAAAAAAAATGAGTTGTATTGCTGACGTTTATATATGAATTAGTTGTTTGGAACTCAGAATACATTTCCTTACAGGAACAACATTGCAGAATGTGCCTAAATTCAAGCTCAGATAGTCCATTTAGCTCCTAATATGTTAAAATGGTAATTACATTTGTTTCAACTATGCAGAACCTACATTCACAACATTGTTTTTTCTAAAAAATATGTATTTTAAGCATTGGGTGACCAGAAACTCATTTTTCTACCCCTCGGCCATTGTCCAGTGTGACCCACTCTCCTCTTCCCCCCAAATTTGTGGTGATCTAGTGATCCCCAGGGGAGAGTAATGGGCGCATAGATTCCTGTCCACCACATTTCTAACAGCAGCTGCTCCTGGTATGAAAGGAAAAGTGATGGCTTTTATGTTGGTTCTGATGCTGCAGGCAAGATCCATCCTGTGTGATGTTGATGTATTTATGTGAGTAAATGTAAGTGATTTGTTCTATTCATGTTGTAGAAAATCACAAGGAAACACACATATCCCCTGGTTTCATACATTTTTGTTCACTTGTAGATGGGAGTTCCAGCCCACAAAACTCTCATCAGCCTCCATCCCCTTGGTGCAAAGAATGTGGCTGATGAATAAGATGACTGTACTTTGTTATTCCTCTCTCTTCTAGGGCACCTTGAGGATGCTCAGAGGGTAAAGTTTATCTGCATAAAAATACCGTATTTGCCAAATGGAACCCTTGCCGTTTCAAATGTTTTATAGCCTTTGATATTTAATAATCCTGTGAAGTGGGTCCTATTTTACCACTCAAGAAGAGACCTAAAGAGGTTATTAAGTTTGTGGCAAAGCAAAACTGAGGCTCTGGTCTTGATCCCCAGTCCAAGGCGTGTGATATATTACCCTCTGCCCCTAAGTAGAGAGTAAAGGGATTCAGGAGGCCAAGAAGCTAGACGCCAGCTGGCCCGACAAGTTCTTTTTAGAATCCCATTCGGAAACCCAAGGCTGGAAGTTTCCCTCTTTCCTGGCTTAGGACAACGCCACACCTAGGGAGAGTGTGCTTTCTTTAACCTCATTTAACCCTTCGAGGTAGTCAGGGATTTGGCATTGGGGTTTCCAGCAAAAGTTATCCTGTTGTCATAATAGGGGATTTCTCTTCCACTTAACTTTTCCCCCCAGTGGTGCCCTTGCAAGGAGGTAGGAAAATGGCAGCTTTCCAGTTACAGACTTTTTAGCGAAACATGGGTATGTTCCTGAACTTTAAATGTGAACAGATCCTCTTGGTGTTGAAATCGAAGCTGTGTTATCTAACAGAGCATTTGCTGGGCGCATGCCCTCTCCTTCCAGCTAGACCTTGAGCAGCCCACGTGAGGGTGTTATTTGTCCAGCTGCTTGTTGGTTTAATGGCCATATTCTTGGACCTCGGCCAGCAGAGGGTCACCAGGGTGCCCTGTGCTAGCCCACAATGCTCCGTCCCTTCTGTGCTATTTATGAGCAGCCTTTATTGTATGCCCACACAGCAGGCTGGTGGTCACTTTGCTTGGAATCACAGACACGTGGGGAAGGAAAGAAGTACCTCTGCTCTGGTTTGTAAACAGGTGTATTAAGTGTGGAGACTATTTTCCTTCTGAACCAGTCACGACTCAAAGCAGACAGGTGAGTTACATCTCGGTTCTGCCCAGTTGTTTTCAGAGGTTGATTATTCAATATATGAGACAATCAGTGTCTCCCTCCGTGTGGAAACACCACATGTTCACAGACTTGCAAGTATCCTATTTTAATGGCAGAACTAATAAACGGAGGCTACCCCTCATTCCTAGAATTTAAAACAAGTATTCTTACTGAGAACACTGCAGATTCCACTTACCAAATTGTTCTAAGAGCCAGAAGCCCAAATTAGCAACCCAAATCTTGTTCCAACATGTATAACAAAATTAGATTTTTCCCCCCCTTGAGGTTGTCATAAACTCGTTTAAGAAGAGAATATGTTGGTTTGGAAGAGTCTCACACTGATTTTCCAAATGTGGCATGGGTTGTAGTCAATGAAGAGTTATTTTTTAAACCAACGTCAGCCAAGTTTTTTTTATCCCCAGACAGAAAATTTTTGTTGCTGCGGCAGAGATAGTTGATTGCTAACCCAACTGTTACTTCTACTTCCTTGCCTGGAGAACCCCACTTTTGTTCAGACATTGGGCAGCCTTCGCGGGGGAAATATGGCCCCGCCCCCAGGGGAGGAATGTAATTAACACAAGTCAATCATGGTCCCGCCATTGTCTTTCGCCAGTGACTGTTAAACTAACCACTCAGCAGTAACCAATTCTGAGGCTGGAAATAAAGCATTTCAAAACAAGATGACAGATCAGAAAGATGGGTCCTTCATAACTTCGTTAAGCCTCTGAACAAACCTTGGACTTCTTGTCATGTCAGAAAAAAAAACCATTATTCTTTAAAGCAACTCCGGTAGGAAATTCTTTTACTTCACCCACAATCAAGCGGATAGAATTGCAATGCCTGTTTTCTGATTTTTTTGGTTAGTCAACATCTACACCCTTTACACTTTCTTTAGAGTTTAGCCTGCTATTTATTACCTGAGCAGGAGATCCCTTTGAAACCCAGCCCCTTAGTGGTCTTCCTTTCACCAGGCCTGTCATGAAAAGCAATTCTGCTAAATTGGTCCAGGGCACCTGTTTGAAACCTAAGTTACATACGGAACGACGTGAAGCAACCACATAACTTCCTAATGCCTCTTGTTGCAAATCTTTAGCCATTCATTATTCTACTTCATGGTGATTTTCTAAACATCAGGTGATCTATAATAGTTATACGTCCAAAATCAAAGGAATTGTGGAGCATGCGTAACTTGTATTATAACAACATGATTTCATTATCTGGATTTTCTTTATCGCTTTGAAGATGAAGAAATTGAGGTCCCAAAGAAGAAACAGTTTTCTCTGCATCCCACACTATGTCCTAAAACCTAGATTCTAGCTACTCAGATGGTGCTTTTCAAAAATTGAGCATGTGGCCAGTCAATGTGAATAGCTATTTACACATTTTCTTTTTTCTAAAAGTGCTCATTCATGGCACTGAAAGGAATAGCAAGTTTGGATCACATTAAGAAAATTAGATCTTGCATTCTATGCAGATGGAATATTCCCTCCATTTTGCTGTGGCCTTAAAGACCAGGGGATGATACTAGAGAACCCAGTAGGGAAACTATGATTAGATTGCCAGCTGCATAGAGATGTATGTGTGTGCATATTAATGGAATAGCCGTGGGGACAGACACATGGGACATGAACACCCAGTGTTTCTGGTGGCAGGACCATGGACCTTAACTCTTCTCTTGTCAGGCTTTTCCAACAAGCCAAAGCTCACTGAAAACTCTGCCTCTTTATGGGGCGCCTGGGTGGCTCAGTCGGTTAAGCATCTGCCTTCAGCTCAGGTCATGGTCTCAGGGTCATCGAGCCCTGTGGAGCCCCACATCAGGCTTCTTGCTCGGTGGGGAGCCTGCTTATCCCTCTCCTTCTGCCTGCCGCTCCCCCACTTGTGCTTTCTCCCTCTCTCTGTCAAAGAAATAAATAAAATATTTTTAAAAAACTCTGCCTCTTTATGTACTCTAGGGCTTCTCTTTTAGTAGTTCCTCAAACATGGCTGTGTCTGCCTTTGAAACAATTGGTTTTTACATGAAAAGAAAAAATTTTCAGATACAACGTGTCAGTATTTTAAGATCTCCTCCTTTCTTCTCCCAGACTCCTACTTGAATTCAATTCCATTTTTGAAAACCAGAACCAAAGCAGAAGATCAACCTTTCCAACTTATTTCCAGGTACTTCCTTTAAATGACAGTGGATGGGAGCCCTGCCATATTATTTTAGAGACAATTAACCACTTGACAGAGAGACTGAGTTTTGGAGAGAAGTTTAATCATAAGGTTAGTTAGAGGGTCACACCAACTGAAGATCAAGTCAAAATATGGAGGAATCTCTGCAGTGGCCATTGGAAATGCAAAATATCTTTTAGTCAATATAATAATGACAGAGAATTAGGAAAACAGAAAGAAATATTGTTTATAAACCCATCCTAACTCAGAAATTATTATTTTTATCTGTAATAGAGATATTGAGAAAACATTTTTTTTTTCTTATGTAACTTCATGACATCAGCAAAGGAGAGTCATCAACCACGTAGTCATCCTACTTAGATAGTTATTTACCAGAGTTTCCTCTGGACTTTGTTTATTTTTTTTAGAATAAAATAATAAGATAAACATTTTTAAAAGGCTTCTGTTTTCTGGTATCACATACGAAGTTCCCACTCTCACTGGTTTCTAGTCTCCAAAACAACTTCTTAAATTGTTGAGGCAAATGAGCCCCGGGGCTTTTTAAGATTGGTGTGGCCTCAATGCCATCATCATCTCACGGTAACTGATGTTGTGGATGGTGATGGGTCAGGAAACGCTGAGGGAGGGGCAGTGAGGGGAGGAGGAACAGCCTGTACATGGGAAGAAGCATGGGGAGGGGGGGAGGGGTAAGGATCGCAAGGTTGGGGTCACGCCCCACAGAGAGGCAAGCCTTCGCTCCTTGCAGTTTTAGCTGGAGCCCGGAGCCTGGGAAATCCGATGTGTGGAGAACCGCTAACCCCAGGCCTGGGGAGACCTGGCCGCCGCCGCGCAGCTATCTCGGGGAAGCTATCCCTTGCCTTATTCAGGACTGCAGAGTCCTGGAGGCCCCGGGTGCTCCCTCACCAAGCTCATTTATCGTCCAGGCGTAGTCAAAAAGCCTCAACTTATTTCAAGAAGCCAGTAGAGAACTAAAAGTGGATTCCAACTCCAACCCTGACTTAATGAACAGTTGTAGCTTCTGCCACCACATTTTGGAGTAGCGATGCCTCCAGGATTGACCCGGGCTGGTTTGCCTCGCCCCTCACCCCCCGCCCTACTTAATCTTTTAAAAGAAGTTCCTCTGTTACCCTCTTCAGTCCGTCTTTATTCTGTTCAATCTCCCCTAGGCTAGGAGACAATTAGCAGGAAAGTCGCAAGATGTAGATAATTCCCAAATGACAGAGACAGCTAATCTTTGTCACCTTAAAACAAAATGTATTATTTCCCTCTCTTACCTTCAATGGTTTGCCCCCTCGTGTTCCTTCTTCCCTCCATTGCATCGCTCCTCCGCTGTTTTTCTGGGCAGAATTCCTCGCAATCACCTTGGATTCCACCCTTTTGCCCTCCCTTCCTTCTTCACTGGATACCTTGTTTATATGTTTAAAGAGATATTTTGTGTAAAAGCTTGTGTCAGTGACGGCTGTCCCCTATATTCATTCTTCTTCATGCCTTTCTTCTTTTTTATTAGAGAGCTCCAGTTTTTGGCTGGGCGCATTACTGCCATTATTAAAAATATTTTTACATTTCAGTCTCCAAAACGCAACAGGTATCACTGCTTAAATCACTCATTTTCTGTTCCTTGTACATTGCTTTACATTTGTTACTGCTTATCTTTTTCATGTCCACTCTCTCCAAAGAGAACTTACCAGAAAATTCTTTGTAAACTTGATAAACCTCGCAGTGTCCTGCATGGTTGATCAACTTACAGCTGAATGATTAATTTGAAAAAACAAAACAAAATAAAAAACCCCCAAACACCAAATCTACAATTGCTCAGAGTCAGAATACAGATTTTTATTTTTCCCATCAGAGAATCAAGAATGTAATTGTGATCTTTTGGATTTTTATTAAAAGAAGAAGTCTCCAGAGTTAAATGAATTTTTTTATCTTTTATTTTTTTAAATATTTTATTTATTTATTTATTTGACAGAGAGAGACACAGCGAGAGAGGGAACACAAGCAGGGGGAGTGGGAGTGGGAGAAGCAGGCTTCCCGCTGAGCAGGGAGCTCTATGCAGGACTCAATCCCAGGACCCTGGGATCATGACCTGAGTTGAAGGCAGACGCTTAATGACTGAGCCACCCAGGCACCCCATGAATTTTATATTTAAGGCTGCCGTAGCCACGATTACCTCTCAAAACATTTTGTTTCACTATATTTCAGACCAAACATTCACTCCAACCAAATTAGATGATTAGTGGTATCCTAATTCATCCATTACTATTCCTGCATCCAAATTACTTTTCATCATTCTTTGGAGTCCTTCCTGATCCCTAGTTCTACCAAATCCTCCAAGCCAGGGAAAGCGCCCTCTTTTTTGTGGCCATGAACCTGGGTATCACCTCCTTCGGGGATTGACTGAGTGGCCTCAATCACAACAGTGTAACCTATGCTCTACTTTTATGTATAATCTTATTTCCTCATCAGAATTCTATGACTCCTTGGGGACAGTAGAGTAAGTAGAGTATCCTGTACCATTTTATATTCCCAGTTCAAACACAGGGTCCAGCCTATAAATACTTATTGATGATGATTGCCTAGATGACCATTGCCTTCTCTCTTTTTTAAATCAGGACACAGAAGGATGAGAAATTGACAGAGATGTACCGAGTTCTCAGCCTTAGCCTGGTGGCATTAAAAATCATCTTCTTTGTTTTGTTTTTGATAAAGTTAGACCAAAGTCTTCTCAATAAGCAATCAGATCTTCGCCAATAGCTGTTTCAACTGATGACTGGGTGAACATCTTATGCCAAATTCCCATGTGATTAATCTTTGTCGCAGAATCCACAGAGCTATTTCCATTATCCAAGAGAATGGTACATAGATGGGTGCTTTGCTCCCACTAGTTTGCTAACTATTTATTTCCAGTACGGCTGATCTTTCTTTGAGAGAAATCAAAGCATATGGCTCAAGGATCTAATCACAGAAAGGTTAAGAAATTGAAGCCCAGGAGATTTGTATGAACTTCTTTTCTCTTTTAATAAGATTACCTTATATGACTCTGCAAAGTACAGTAGAACTGAATGTATCCATTCCTCATAAATTTGAAATTTGTGAAAATGTCTTATATCCTTTAGATTGCCATCTGCTTGCATCATCAAAGAACAGGTTTCCCGAATGAACTTTAAAAGCTATATAAGCTCTCAGGAGGATAGTTAATCTATTTAAATGTTAAAGTTTATTTCTTAACATTCTTTTTTTTTTCTTACAAAAAATGTCCTCCCTTTCATCAATGGTACTTTTTAGAAGTATCATTTATAGAGCGATTTTCTCTCTGCTCCAAACCCACCTTCTAGATTCACTTTGTGATGCTGCAGCTGGTACTCTGGGGACCGTATTTCTGCTTTGCCATATGGCTCCCTGACAGGCCTTCCCAGGAATGGGTGTGGGTGTAGGGGGTGCTGGAGAGTTAGAGGAGGAGGGGAACTTGCTTCCTCTCAGCACCACCCTTAGCCTTCCTTCTTGAGTTCGACAGCGCTGGTTTACTTTGGTAGCAGCATCTGGATTCACTTTACAATTTCCCAACACTCCTCAGCCTCAGTGTGCTCCCTCACAACCAGCACCAGCGAGGCCCTTCTTTCCCCTTTTAATAATTTTCACCTCTTCCCTTTTTTCCTTAGGCCTAAGGAATGGTAACTGTTTATTGCAGTTGCCACCTCTGTGAATCCTTTGTGTCCTTTTTTTTTCCTCCTTCAGTTCTGCAACACCTAGTTAACAATTCTTTACTAAATTCCCTCAGTCCAAAGATCTGCTGTGATTTCTGTCTCCTGATTGGACCCTGGCTGACACAGATCATGTAGGTTGTCTTAGGTGTTTGGAGGTAAGACAAATACTTTAAGTAAATTCTTTCCTCCATATTTTTTCATCTTTTAAAATTTCCACCAAAGGGGTCTGAATTAGTGACATGTTCTGGAGCCAGATTTTCCCCTCTAGAATAATTATCAATCTTGATGCTAACACTTTAAGGCTTAAAAACTTTTTTACAAATCCCTATTTTCAACAAGTGTGAGTTGATATTGTTCTATGTTGTCCTGTCCTCCTACACACCAGAAAGAGGGGTGACTTGGGACTGGAGTATCCAAGTCACCCCAATCTTGTGACACATTCCAAATCACAGGAGGGAGCAACACAGGACACTATATGAATCATCAGCCCCAGGAAGCTGATGATCCTGGACCTTTCTTGCTCCTACTAGGGGGAGGAGAAGCCCCAGTGGGAACAACAGAATTGATTTAAATATTCTTTTCAACATTGCTCAGCATGAGTGCTAATGGTTTTTAGGGACAGGTGCTTTGGCTTCAAGTTGGCTATTCTGAGGTCAGAGGAAAATTTCTCCCTTGAGAACTGTGCTCAGAGGTGGTGCTTGTTGCCATCACTCATTGAATATTTACTTCTGATTTTCTATCAAATTTTTTTGGTCATTATGGAACAGAGCAGAATTTTTAATTTTACTACAGTCTAATTTAACAATTTTTTATTTCATGGATCATGCTTTTGGTGTTGTATCAAAAACTTATCTCCAGCCTAAAAAAGCTGATGTGAGTGGTGTTTGGCTGGCTTGGTGGGAAGAGCATGCAACTCTTGATCTTGGGGTTGTGAGTTCAAACCCCACCTTGGGAGTAGAGATTACTTAAAAATAAAATCTTACCAAAAAAAAACCCCCAAAAACTCATCACCAAACCTAAAGACATGTAGATTTTTCCCCTATGCTTTCTTCTAGAAGTTTTATAGTATTATGTTTTATCCTTACGTCTATGATCTATTTTGAATTAATTTTTGAGAAAGGTTTGGGGTTTTTTTTTGCATATGAACATGCAATTATTCTAGCACCATTTGTTGCAAAGACTATCCTTTCTCTATTGAGTTACCTTTGCTCCTTTTTCAAATATTTGCTGACTGTATTTGTGTGGATCTATTTCTGAGTTCTTTATTCTGATCCAGGTCACTCATTTTTCAGATACTGTTTATTAAGCACCTTCTAGAGAGGGCATTCTCTTTAGGCACAAAGAGGAAGACAAAGTCACTGCTCTTGGGTAGCTCTCAGTTCACAGTAGAGCTTGGTAAATGACACAATGGAAGTACACACAGAGTACTAAGAGATCCTGGCATACAAATACATAAAGCATCCAAGCATCTCTTCCACCTCTATTACAACTGTTTCCACCCAGGTCTAAGACACTGTCATATTTTACCTGGATTTGTAAAGTCCCCTCCTAACTAGGTTGTCTGATTCTGTGCTTGCCTTTCTTTTATTATTTATTTATTTATTTGAGAGAGAGAGAAAGCACATAGGGGGGTAGGGGCAGAGGGAGAGGGAGAGAGAGAAACTCAAGCAGACTCTGTGCTGAGCGTGGATCCTGATGTAGGTCTCGATCTCACAACCCTGAGATCACTACCTGAGCCGAAACCAAGATTCAGGTGCTTAACAAGCTGAGCCATCCAGGCACCCCTTGCCTTCCCTTTAAAAGAAAGTTGGAATTCTGTCATTCCTCTGCTCAAAATCTCCAGTGGACTCTCTTCTACCTTAGAGTAAAAGTCAAAGTCCTCACATCACCTTCATGAGCTGGATGCCAAGTGCTCTTGACCTCATCTCCTATTCTCACCTCATCATTCTGTTCTGTTCTCTCTGGCCTCCTCACTGTTCTACAGAGGTGCCAGGCACTCTGGTTTCAGGGCTTTGCATCTGCTTTGCTCCCTGCTCGGAATAATCTTGCCAGATAGTTGCACTTCCTCCTCTTCCCAATTCCTTCAGAACTTGATACAATCTATACCATCAGGGCTCATTACCTGCTTGTATTTTACTTCTTGTTCTTTGTCATCCTCATCTTCTTCATCTTCTCCTTCTTCCTCCTCCTCCTACTTCTTTTTAAACTGTCTCTCCCAAGTAAATTCCATGAGATTATGGAATGTTGTTTCTCCTCTTCTTTCCTCCTTCTCTTCTTTCCCCACCTATAGTGCCCAGAATAATGCTTGGAGTATGGTATGAACTTGTCAAATATTTACGGAATGAAGGAATGAAACCATGGAAAAAAATGGGGACACTTTGGGGGTAATCCTGGTAAGCCATTAGCTTCTCAAGGAAAGAGGAACTTAGAAGCCATCATTGATTCCCAGGGCCTGGGCATGAAATACATGTTTAATAAACAGATTAAAAACCAATATACTCGAATAGCTACTTTGTAGTTGAGAACACAGAGGCACAAAACTTGAAATAATTTCTTAAGATGAAGCATCCCAGGAGAGGCACACGTGACCTTTGAGACTGTAGGGATGTGAATATTTTCATTTTACCATTGTAAAACTGTAATCTTTAAAGCAAGATGGACTGATTGGGTCAAGGGGATTAATTAGAAGTCAGGAGGAGGTTTCCTGGGTTAGAATATTTCTTAGTAGGATTTTGAAGGAAGGGACCCTCAATTAAAAGGCACAGAAAAGAGTTCTTCTCCCTCCCAAATCCCATATCTTGGCTGAGCTGTCTGCTAATGCAGGAGCATGCACTTGAGGGTCCTGACAGCAGCCTTGACAAGTGGCTGTGGTGACTTTTGCTTGCTAGCCGGCCCAGGCCATGTAGGGTAGGGGTAGGGGCTGAAAGGACTTACCATCCCAGCAAGGCCCTCTTTCATTTACATCAGAAGGAAAATGCTGGAGGATTAGGAACATCTGAGGTACCTAAGTTGAGGAAGCAATTTTCTCTGACAGGGGCTCTTTTCAGGGAGCACAAGAGATTACCTCGACAAATCTATCCTTCTCAGACTCCTTCTCGAGGGTGTCTCTTGGACTCCAGCCAGAGATCCCTATCCCAGCACAGCTCTTCCTGAACAAAGTGGAAAGGGATGAGATGTAGCTGACTCTGCACTCCTTGCTCTCTAGTACAGGGGTGTGTCCTGGGGGTGGGGACTGTCTGCATCCATACCTCACCCTAGGTTCAAGAGCAAGTTGCTGTTGAACTGCTATAATAATGTCGCCCAGGCCCTTGATGCTTGTGCAGTTAAATGGGTGTGGTCATGTCCAATCTCTCCATCAGATGGCATTTATAGCTTTTCCTTGTTTGTATTAACTGTTTTGCTGATAACTTCTACCATGAGAGAATAAATAATACTGACTTGTTTTTCAAGATTTATATAACTGATTCCATATGCTTTGACAGTTCTATCACATTTTTAGACAGTTATATAAGATTTTTTTTTTTTTCTCATGGGATGTCAGGATAGTAACTTGGAAAGTTGAGGGCTGTCTTGTGAGGAATGTAAAAGGTTAGGAAGTCAAACAACCAACTTCAAGTCTTCTTACCAAAACTGGTCTAGGAAGAAATGAGAGAGATTCTTTATTGCGATGCCCTACATAGAAAAAAGGCTGCTTATTTTATCCATTTATTTTTGGTGTGCAACTGCTGTTAAAACATTTTTTGATTTGTTTGTTTATTGTCTATCAGTAAACCACCAATATGTTTTAAATATGTTCTGAGTGTTCTCTTTAAATTTTCCATGCTTATCACTATTCAGTGTACTTGATTGAAAATTTGATTTTGGAATTTCAGGAATTTGATGAACTGGATTCAGCATTCAATAAAGTACAACTAAGAAAGAATAGAATGTTTTTAAAATTAATGTTTTGCTTTGTAATTTTATACTTTTATATGTGTTACAAGAGAAAAAACTCTTCTCCTTAGGAGAAACATCATGACACCAAATCTCCTCATCCAGTATTTGTACTCTTACAACCTCTTCAATAAGTCAACTGCTCTTTAAAAGTTCCATGACTTTCAGTGGTATGTGATTGTTTATTCTGATCTCTATTTTCTTTCTTTTCTTTTTTATTTCCTTCCTCTACAAATCTGAGCTAAGTTTCTTCTTTTCCTAGTTCCTTGTGGTATCATGTTGTTTATTTGAACTTTTTTCTTAATACATGCATTTATAACAAATTTCACTTGAACACCTGTTTTTGCTGCAAAACCCATAGGTTTTAGAATATTGTATTTTCTTTCTTTCTTGTTTTGAGACATATTTTGATCTGCCATTTGATTTCTTATTGGCTCATTGCTTGTGCAGTATTGTATTGTTTAATATTTACATATTAAGTATTTAAAATATACATTGTAGATTTTCCAGCTTTGTTTTACAGTTGATCTTTAGTTTTGCACCCTTGTGATCAGAAAATATACTTGGTATGGCTTCAGTCTTCTTAAATTTGTAGTATTTGTTATGTCTCTTTTTATGTGATTTAACCAGGGGATTCTTCTGAGTATACTTGAAAAAATGTGTACTCTATTTTTCTTGGATGGAATGTGTTATACATATCTTTTAGAACCGTGTATCCTGAAGTATGCTTCAGGTAAAAACTGTTCTTGTTGGAAAAAAGTAACTTTAACTGAGGGTACTCTTTTAACACAAAGCATATCAGAGGGGAAGTGGGGGAAGGGGGGTGAAATAGGTGAAAGTGATTAAGAGTACACTTATCATGATGAGCACTAAATAATATATAGAATTGTAGAATCACTATATATTGTATACCTGAAACTAACATAACACTGTAGGTTAACTATGCTGGAATTAAAATGAAAAACTTAAAAAGAGTGCAAGAAAGAACAATGAAAAACAAGAGTTTTGGAAGTGGAAAGAAGAGACTTAATTTTCACTCAGCTGGGTGTGACTGGCAACATCGGATTTGTCTTTGCATATGGATACATTTTCTTGTACTCACAATGAGAAAAAAATAAGGCTGGAACTCTTTTTATTCCCTCTGAGCTTTCTTCTCTTTCTTTCCCTCCTCCATTTGGCTGAAGGAGTAAAGATGAATGCAAATGGTTATTAAATAATCACTTGTTACAAATAACTGATTAGGATTTGGACTATGTCAACAGTTGGTGCTTGCCAGTCTCTTGGCAAAGCTCTGATCATGTTAGGTTTTGGGTAATCAATTTATTCTAACACAAACCATACTGGATGATTGAGATTTTATGCCTTTTTGTTCCCTTTTGTTTAAAGGAAATAGCCTTCTGAACCAAATGCTTATTATTCTGAAATGCAGCCAGATTCTGGCCACCACAGGAGTCCAGTGTTAAGATGGAGCTCCTAGTACTTTAGATATTTTCTTGGCTTACGTCTAAGAAACACTTAGGAACTTGGACAGAAAAATTATGTTTCTGATTTCGTATCTTATCTGCTGATTATTCGAGTTTCATTAGGCAAGTGACAATAACCTTTTAATCTATGTAACCTTTTCTGTAATAAAACCTTCTTCTTCTTGCTTTGTTTTGCCTAAATTTTAGTGAAACAAAGAGTACCCAAAATTTTAGTATTCAAATCCTGTAATAAACAGCCACCACAGGGTGGGTGGAGGCCCACAGAAGGATGCAGAGAGGGGTTTCTGGGAAGACATCATGCAAATTTACTAGCAGTCGTGCAGAGGATTGAAAGGCAATTAAGCTGAGAGGTGGAACATAGATGCTGGTTGGAATGGAGCTATAACAAAACCATATTCTAGGGGCTATCTAAGGATAATGTCAACAAGCCAAATATTTTGAGATAGAAGAAAGACAGGCACTTCAGCACCTGTGGATGAGATGGAGAGGCAGCTAAGATTTGAGCACAGGTGGCAAATTCAGATGCCTTGTGAGGAGTAGGCAGGTGGCCTACATGCAGGAATGCTATTATTAACATTTAACAGCTGATACGGTACAACCCTTACCCATCGGGACAGACACTGGCCATGGAGGTGGAGCAGGTCCAATAGCAGGGTTCCTTGTGACACCTGGCATTTCTCCTTTATTTCTTGGATCCTGGAGAGAATCTGAAGGACCTTTGGAGGGGAGATGGGTCTGGGACAGCTAGAGAGGCAGGGAAACATTTGGAAGGCACAGAATAGTACTGAGTTTTTTTTAACATATAATGTATTATTTGTTTCAGAGGTACAGGTCTGTGATTCAACAGTCTTACACAATTCACAGCGCTCACCATAGCACATCAAACCATGAGAGACTATGGACTCTGAGAAACAAACTGAGGTTTCTAGAGGGGAGGGAGGTGGGGGGATGGGTTAGCCTGGTGATGGGTATTAAGGAGGGCACTTACTCCATGGAGTGCTGGGTGTTATACACAAACAATGAATCATGGATCACTACATCAAAAACTAATGATGTAATGTATGGTGATTAACATAACATAATAAAAAAACTATGTATATATATATATATATAGGTTTCTGCAAATACTTTAATATGTAATCATCTGTATCTATATTAAGTTACATGAGTTTATACATATCTACCTCTAATATATTGCCACATGAATATTAAAAAAAAAAAGAATAGTACTGAGTTACCAAACAATATAAAGTATTTATTTTTTTTTAAAGATTTTATTTATTTATTTGAGACAGAGAGAATGAGAGACAGAGAGCATGAGAGGGAGGAGGGTCAGAGGGAGAAGCAGACTCCCCGCCGAGCAGGGAGCCCGATGCGGGACTCGATCCCAGGACTCCACGATCATGACCTGAGCCGAAGGCAGTCACTTAACCAACTGAGCCACCCAGGCGCCCCAATATAAAGTATTTCAATAGTCTAACTCATTTAACTAAACTGTACTGGTGAATTATCAGCCCTTCCCACATGGGCAAAGCAGACTCCATGAAGAGACAAGGAAGCGGAGCTGACGGCAGTAAGCCTGAACAGGCATGTGTGATTAGCTGAGTCCACTGGATTTTTTGTTCAGTGGAATCTTTTCAAAAACTATTCTTTAATCCTGTGTGGCTGAAACCAAACACACCTGCAGAGTGATCTTCATGGGAGACTTTGTATTCAGGTTTTTATCTGAATAGATGACACATTATAACACCAATGTCTTGGGTGAGAAAGCTCAGTTGTTTTTGACCTCTTCATTCATTCATTTCTCCTTTCCTTCATGTATTTATTCAACATTACCGAAGATTTCTTTTGTTCTCCACATTTTGTCGCTTCTTTTCTGACACCTTTCTTAGGCTCTCCATCTCCATCTCCCAACTAAGCGCCCGGAATAGTACCCGAGCCTGTCTTTTCTGCACTTTAACCTCCCATGGTAATCCCCAAATTCATTTGATTTTTTGCTTATCTATTTAACATTTATTGGGTACCTTCCATGCACCAGGCACTATACTAGGTGCTGATAAAAAAGACTTATAAGAGTCTTTTCTTATACCCCTTAAGGAGGTTTTGGTCTAACTCAACCCACTGACAAAGTATTATTGACATTCTGGTTGACATCATCTTACTCAGTCCTTAGAGATGCTGATTAAATGGCCTTCTCTCTTTTTTTGTTTTCCCACCCCCTGCTCCTCATGCTATCCTAGTGATTTCCTCAGCATCTCACCCCAGGGCCTAGTTCTTGGTTTGTGTTCTCTTTACACCCTCTTCCCTTCCTTTTGTGGCTTTTTAGACTCTGCCCTCCTGAGCCCTCATCTTCATCTCAGGTCTCCAATGGTACCAGGAGACTCAGCAGCCTAGTTCATGAAGGTCCGTGGCTTTCTCTGAGCTGCTGCCAAGATCATACTTCATCTGGGGGAGATTTGTGTCTTTTGCCTGTGGGTGTTACATAATATTACCAAGTTTCCTAAAAGTTTGATGCAATGCAAAATACCACTTGCA
The DNA here is from genome assembly GCF_029215605.1 of Mirounga angustirostris. Taxonomy (NCBI): domain Eukaryota; kingdom Metazoa; phylum Chordata; class Mammalia; order Carnivora; family Phocidae; genus Mirounga; species Mirounga angustirostris. The sequence continues at coordinate 39,630,221 of NW_026991714.1, forward strand.
TGATAGAAGGAGGCTGCTTGACAAAAAGGAGCAGTAGACCCATCAGACTGACTTGGCAGAGGGAATGGGGGTGGGGGTGGGAAGGAAAGAAGGACAAGTGCACTTTTTTTTTTTTTTTTAAAGAAATGGCTTCCTTTATCTAAACTTCCAAGAGGCTGTGTGAACAGTGGTAAGTTCTGAAAGCAGCACTGTGTAAGCCAGATCATAGAGGCCAGTCTGGTGGGATGCCTTGGGTCCCATTCAAAGTTGCTGTCTCCTCAGTTTGCCACCAAACCCGCACACAGCTGAGCAGTGAAGACACTGGGAAAGATCAAACAGGTGAATGAGACTTCTTCATATCTTCTGCTCAGAGTTGTATGGTCAAGGCTATGTATGTGGACATGGGAGCCTGCCAGGACATCTGACCTGGTCCTGTTGCCTTTCAAGGATTCGTGTGGGAGAGGGGCCCTGTCAACTTTCAGGGATCCACCTACTTCCATACAAGAACACTATTGCTATACCAAATGTTATGTGTTGAATTGTGTCCCCCCCAAAAAAAGATATGTTGAAGCCCTAACCCCCAATATCTCAGAATGTGACCTTACTTAGAGTCTTTACAGAGGTAACCAATTAAGATGAGGTCATTAGGGTTGGCCTAATCCAATATGACTAATGTCCTTATAAAAAGGGGAAATTTGGAAATAGAGACAGACACACAGAGGGAAAGCAATATGAAGACACACAAGGAAGGGTGCCTAGGTGGCTCAGTCATTAAGTGTCTGCCTTCGTCTCAGGGCATGATCCCAGGGTCCTGGTCCATTGCTCAGCCGGGAACCTGCTTCTCCCTCTCCCACTGCCCCTGCTTGTGTTCCTGCTCTCACTATCTCTCTCTCTGTCAAATAAATAAATAAAAAATCTTAAAAAAAAAAAAAGACGCACAAGGAGAAGACAGCCATAGGATCCAAGCAATGCATCTATATGTCAAGGAACACCAAGGATTGTTGGCAAGCACCAGGAGCTAAAAGAAGCCAGAAAGGATTCTCCTCTAGGGCTGTCAGAGAGAGTGTGGTCCTGCTAACACCTTGGTTATGGACTTACAGCCTCCAAATCGCAAGGCAATACATTTATGTTGTTTTGGGCCACCCAGTTTTTGGTATGACAGCCCTAGGAAACTAATACTCCTTCTTAGTTTGTCAACAATGCCACAGCAGACCTGTCTATGGCCTACCACAGGTCATTTAAAAAAAAATGATAAGTTTCCTCTGCTTAGAACATGGAAAACATCACTGTGTTTTGCAGACACATTTGCACACAAAGGCAGTGTTTATCTATAGGCTAATAGTATATAGTACCTTCTTTGTAGTTCTAGAAAATCACTATCCATTAATAAAGTAGCCACTAGTCTACAGAATGGGAGAAGATATTTGCAAATGTCTTATCAGATAAAGGGCTAGTACCCACAATCTATAAAGAACTTATCAAACTCAAGACCCAAAGAAAAAATAACCCAATCAAGAAATTGGCAGAAGACATGAACAGACATTTCTCCAAAGAAGACATCCAAATGGCCAACAGACACATGAAAAAATGCTCAACATCCCTTGGCATCAGGGAAATATAAATCAAAGCCACAATGAGATACCACTTCACACCAGTCAGAATGGCTAAAATTAGCAAGTCAGGAAATGACAGATGTTGGTGAGGATGTGGAGAAAGGGGAACTGGCTTACATGGTTGGTGGGAATGCAAGCTGGTGCAGCCACTCTGGAAAACAGTATGGAGGTTCCTCAAAAAGTTGAAAATAGAGCTACCCTATAACCTAGCAATTGCACTACTAGGTATTTACCCCAAATATACAAATGTATCGATCTGAAGGGGTACCTGCACCCCAGTGTTACAGCAACAATGTCCACAATAACCAAAATATAGAAAAAGCCCAGATGTCCATCAACAGATGAATGGATAAAGAAGATGTGGTGTATATACATACAACGGAATACTACTCAGCCATCAAAAAATGAAATCTTGCCATTTGCAATGACATGGATGGAACTAGAGGGTATTATGTTAAGCGAAATAAGTCAATCAGAGAAAGACATTATCATATGATCTCACTCATATGTGGAATTTAAGAAACAAAACAGAGGGGCATAGGGGAGAGAGAAAAAAATAAAACAAGGTGAAATCAGAGAGAGAGACAAATCATAAGAACTCTTAATCTCAGGAAACAAACTGAGGGCTGCTGAAGGAGGGGGGTGAGGGGATGGGATAACTGGGTGATGGACACTAAGAGGGCACATGATGTAATGAGCACTGGGTATTATGCAAGACTGATGAATCACTGAACTTTACCTCTGAAACTAATAATGCACTATATGTTAATTAATTGAATTTAAATTAAAAAAATAAAATTTTAATTAAATTATTAAATTAAAAAGTTAGTTCCTTAGACACATGAGCCATATATCAAGTGCTCAGTAGTCATGTAGCTAGTACCTATATGATGCAGAATACAGATGCAGAACATGTTCATCATTGCAGAGAGTTCTATTGGACAGCTCTTCAGTTGAATGTTCTGGTTAACAGAGAGATACCATATGCCTAAAAAATAAAAAGAAAAAAAGAAAAAAAGAAAGGAAGGAAAGAAGGAAGAAAGAAGAAAGACAGAAAGAAAAAGGAAAAAGAAGCCAATACAGTTAACTTAATCCTGAAACTATACTCTGATAATTCTAAAAGGCACGCTATAACCTTGAAATATTTTAGAGAGGGGAGGATTAATTTCAACACTCACTGTAAAGACAGAGGGCCAGAATGCCGGCAAATTGAGAGTTGGGTTGATTGAATGTTAAATAAATCAGCATTTGCTGTCTCAACTATGGCCCAAATACAAAATTTAACCAAGTCTGGGGAATAATTTAGAAACATTTAAAGTCATTAGGATCATTAGATCTGACTTGAGCAAAGCAAAATAAACAACCCTCCTGGCCTGATTTGGAACCAGTTCTTCTATGCCTTCTAAATCAAAGCTAAATCCTCTGAGTTTAAATATATTACAACTATTTTTCTTGGTTTGGCTGTGTGTATCCTCACTTCCATGTTTTTTCAGCGTTTGTTCCATTGTCTCCTGTACCCTAATTACTCACCGTCTCAGAGCCATAATACTGTTAAGGACTGAAGAGTCTAGTTTGTCTCTGCCTCAAGTCCAGAAGTCAATAGAACAGACTGTCTGTGTCTTCCGTGTTCTAGGTCCCATTTTTCATGTGAATGTAATCAGCTCACGAGTGTACTTTGTGTTAGACATTACCACCATGATTTCTTGGGCCCCCTCAGTTTTCATAATGGAATCCTTACATTCTTTCCAAACCTTTGGGTCAGAGTGACATTTAATTTGCCTCTCTGAACTCTTAGCTGCAATTTTCTTTGTCTGGCCTACAGGGAGAGAGACTAAATTTCCCTTTTTATTGTGGTTAGGGGTTCACCAAGGAACAATGGCAGGAATGTGGCTCTGAATTCTTAAATTATGGATAGCTAAATAGTACTTTACAGACAGAGAGGACTCCAAAAAATTCTTAGCTGACTGGTTGGCTTAAAGACATTAACACTCTTATTTAAAAAATAACTTGGTCTGTATTTAAGAGATATGTGGTGCTCTGTATTGGAAATAAATTGCCAGATCAGGATTTTCCTTACCAAGGTCAGCCATCTGAAAACACAATTGAGAGATTATATGTCAACTAAGAGCAAAGATGAGTAGATAAAACAAGAGAGAAATTTAATAGGAGAACATTTTCTGTGTTGAGAGTAGAGAGGTTCTACCACATTTTCAATCCTGGTGTCTGTCCTTCTCCTGAGTATGCAAGATACATGGCATTTCTCATTTTAAGAAATTCAACAAACAGGGGAGCCTGGGTGGCTCAGTGGGTTAAGTGTCCAACTCTTGATTTCGGCTCAGGTCATGATCTCAGAGTCATGAGATTGAGCCCCGCATTAGGCTCCATGCTGAACGTGGAGGTTGCTTAAGATTCTCTTTCTCCCTCTTACACTGTCCCCTCTCCCTCTCTCTCTCTCTAAAAAGAAAAAAAAGAAAGAAAGTCAACAAACAAAAATCTGGACAAAAAGATTCAGAGCATTTTTAGAAAAATAGCTAGTATTGAGGAAAAAAGTTCTAAATTACCAAAGAATATAAATATATACAGGATTTCTTTGAATAATGAGATTTGGCAGACATCTCTGTTCTGGTCTAATGCAAATTAATTACTTTTTTTTCTTTTCCACCTAGGTTCTGGACACCTCATGATTCACTCATGCCGGTTTATAATGGGCTGCTTTTTCTCTTGTATCAATGTCTGTATTGTAAGTTATAGACGATTCTTAGTCTTTACTCCCAAATTTGTAGCTCCAGGCCAGACCTCTTTCTTGGACTCCAGATCCACATACCTGATCATCTGGGCAGCTTCCCCACTTGATGGTCTCATGGACATCTCAGATTAATGTCCAAAACTGTCCTTGAGCCCCAGATCTGTTCTACTGATAGTCTTCCCTCTGTCAGTATCTGGTAATTTCAAATTTCCATTTGTTTAGGTCAAAACCTTTGAAGTCAACCTTAACTCCTTTATTTAACATCCCACCCACATCTATCGTGATTCTCTTTTAAAGTATCTCCAGAATCTGACCGCCATGTCTCACCATCCCCACGGCTGTCATCAGCCACCATGATCTCCCCCTTTGATGACTGCAGTAGCCCCTGAGCAGTTTCTCTGCTTCCATCCTTTCTATTTATAGTTTCCTGACAGCAGCCTGAGTGTAGGCCCTATTGCAGGGTTCTGAGCGGAGGAGTGACGAGATCTGACTTATGTTTTTAAACAATCTCCTTCCTTATGTATCACTCACTCAGTAAGGCCTAGAGTAAACACCCGATTTAAAATGACACGCTACCAGCATCATTTACACTAGCCAAGACATGGAAACAACCTAAGTGTCCATTGACAAATGAATGGATAAAGAAAATGGGGTATATGGGGCGCCTGGGTGGCTCAGTCATTAAGCGTCTGCCTTCAGCTCAGGTCATGATCCTAGGGTCCTGGGATCGAGTCCCACATCGGGCTCCCTGCTTGGCGGGGAGCCTGCTTCTCCCTCTCCCACTCTCCCTGCTTGTGTTCCTTCTCTCACTGTGTCTCTCTCTGTCAAATAAATAAATAAAAATCTTAAAAAAAAAAAAAAAAAAGAAAATGTGGTATATATATGCAATGGCCTGTCTCACAGTCATAAAAAAGGAAGAAATTCTGCCATTTGCCACCACTTGGGTAGATCTTGAGGGCATTATGCTAAGTACAATAAGTCAGACAAAGACAAATACTGTATGACATCTCTTATATGTAAAAACTAAGACTAAAAAAAAACTAAACTCAGAAAAAGAGAGCATATTTATGGTTACCAAAGAGTGGGGAGAGGAGGGGAAATTGGATGAGGTGGCCAAAAGGTACAAACTCCCCCTTATAGGATGAATAAACACTCGAGATGTAATGTACAACATGATGACTATAGTTAACACTGCTGTATGATATATTTTAAAGTTGTTAAGAGAGTAGATCCCAAGAGTTCTCATTACAAGGAAAAAAACATTTTTTTCTCTCCCTCTCTTTCTTTTTAGAATTGAAATATTTTATTTTCTTTTTTTTCATTTTCTTTCTTGGTATCTATATGAGATGATGGATGTTAACTAAACTTATTGTGGTTATCATTTCACAATATATTATCATTTTGTACACCTTAAACTGCTGTATGTCAATTTTATTGAGATATAGGATAGAATTACAAGCTACCCTTCACTGGCATTCTCAATGACCTTAGCTCAATCAATTCCTCATCGCACTAATCACTTTTATCATATTATATAATTTCCCTGTTTATCATGTTTATTGTTTGTCTCTCATCCAAACCACCCCTCCTCCTGTCCCAATAGAAGGTAAGCTACATGAAGGCAGATATTTGATTTGTTCACCGATATATCCCAAGTTTTGAAACTATACATGGAAGGTTGTAGGCACTCAATAAATACTTGAGTATTTATACTATATACAATACTAAATACAATAAAGACAATTTTCTTTGTAATCCACTGAGGAATCTTCAACCCTGTTCAGTGAGATCTACCTTTCTTCCCTACTCCTAGATAAATTCTTTATTACATCCTATAGCTTTTCCAGTTAGAGTTAGATAATGTGAAGTCTGTGGGACACTTCCTGTCACAGGGACAATTCTATTTCCGTGTTGTAAATGACCCACTTCTGTGTGATACATGTAATTTGGACTTTCAGTCAAATTTAAAATGTTTTCTTCTTGCTGGGGCGCCTGGGTGGCTCAGTTAGTTAAGTATCTGACTCTTGATTTCGGCTCAGGTCATGATCTTGGTATCTTGAGATCCAGCCCTGCGATGGGCCCTGCGTTCAGTGCGGAGTCTTCTTGTCTCTCGCCCTCTCCCTCTGCTCCTCCTCCTTCCTCCTCGTTTACTTTCTCTCTCTCTCAAATAAATAAATAAATAAATAAATAAATAAATAATCTTAAACAAAACAAAACTATTTCCCTCTTGCCAGTTCCTGGATCCTGCAATGGGAAAGGGATCATGGATGCTTCTCTTCCACACCCCTACCTTGTTCTACTTTTCCAACCTCTGTTCATTAGTCCAGACTTCTGACTCCTGTGTTCAGAGATCGGTATTTTTACCAACTGTCCCTGGTGTTCATGAGGCTTGGCAAATGTATCTTTGGATCTGTTTGTGGTCTTTCCCTTGGGATACATGTTGTGGGGTTCTAGGAAACTCTCACTGGGATTCTCCAATGACCACTTCTGTGATGTGGGATATGGCTGGCCACTTAACAGCACAAACACTCAGGCCCTGGACATTGGGGCTTCCACTTCACAAGGCTCTCTGGTAAACCTCTTGGGCAAGATCTCTTTGAAGATGGCTCTAGTCTAGTTCCCACAAGACCCATATATGGTTCATGCGAACCTCTTCAACATCCTTGCCTATGTAAAAGTGCAGTTCACTTTCAATGCTGCCATTTCTTGTGCATGCTGCTCTTTAACATGGCTTCAGATATTTCAGCTGAATCAGCATTGGTCCACTGAGTGGTTCCCTCACTAAGACTCAGTGGGACTACTAACTCCCTCAGTAGGTCTCAATGTGTGGGATAAAACACCTTCTTTTCTTCCCCTTTGTGGGAGAGACAAGGCAAGGGAGTGGATGCAGAGCAAAATGACAGCTTCTCCAGAGAAATTCTTATTCTCAGCCTTTCAACTCCAACCCTGTTGTATCTTCAAGATTGGTGATAGATTAGGGATTGACAAATGGGTATCTTGGTACCGTCTTTGCAAAGTTTTATGGGGGCTGTGGGATCTACTATTTTGTTGCCAGCCTGTAGGAGAACAAACAGAATGAGCCACAGTTTAGCATGTTCTTACAACTTTAAAATAATAAAGAAATGAGTTAGTGTCAGGATGTCCCCTGATTCAGCCTTGCTCCCACATGCTGCCTCCTTCTGGTCTTGGAGCCTTCCCGTGCCTGGCTCCTCCTCCATTTCAGGGTTTATCTTAGATAGAGCTTCCCATAGAGGCCTGCCCAGCCTAAAGCAGGCTCCTGTTATATTCTCTCAGGTTCCTCTTTATTTCCTTCATGTATTTATTACAGTTTGTAATCGCATATCTATTGAAGGGATTAATATCTGTCTCCTGTCAGACTATTAGCCCCAGGAGATCAGTCCATTTGGTTCATAGCAGCCTTGTTGGAGCCCAGGACAGAACTGAGCATACAGCCCCTGCTCAGAAATGTTCGGGGATCCTACAGTGCAATTTAGTGCCACACTACCCGGTGTGGGTGTTGGCTCTGCTGCTGACTAGCTGTGCACTCTCAGGAAACTTCTCTTCCGCAGCTGTAAGGTTGGGACAACAATAGTACTAGTTCCTAGGTGACATTATATGAATTAATATAAATACAGTGTTTAAAAGAGGGCCTGGCCCATAGCAAGTACTTTAGAGGTGCTTGTAATGGTTATTACCTGCATATGGATGAAGCATTGTCTGTCTAAGTAGTAGGTGAAGTGTTTCTAGGGAACATTCAGTAAAGAGTTACCTTTCCACCTCAATTCAGAGAAAACTCACCAATGCAACATATTTCAGGGAATGTGAAGGCATCCCTAATGGTCTGGAGCTGAGAGGTGCTCTCTTGTTCCTGCATTACACAGACCTGGGGACAGAACTGAGAATAACCGTCTAGTTTAGCGGGTCAAGCTAGCTTCGGAGACAGAGAGATCAGGATCCAATCTTGCCTCTTTCACTTATAAACTGTGATATTGGGAGGTTATTCAGTTTCTCCAAGGCTCAATTTCTTTATATTTAAAAGAAACAATAATATATAACAATATGATGGTAATAGTATTATAATAGTATCTGCCTCACAGGGCTGTTGTGCGGATCACCTGATTTATGATTTATATCATAAATGCTCAAGAAAGGTGGCCATTATTAATATTAATATTATTAATATATTATTATTAATATTGTTACTAGTAACAGTAACTGAACCTATAGAAAAGCAGTGGACAAGGTTTCTGTACTTTAGAGGTAAACTTTCAGAAATTGCACAGAACAGTATGTTCTCTGCAATTAGTGTTGTGACTAGCATGTAGCTGTTGGATATAATCCTATTATGAGAAAACTAAGCCAAAAAAATGTCAGTACAAATTAGTAAAAGGTATTTCTATTCCTTGCTTATTTCAAGTAACATTTGCTGTGAGTGTTTCTAACATCTAACATAAATCGGAGTGCAAGCATAAGGAGTTGTTTGAATTCTGATAATCTCCGGATTAACAGGCATGTGGAGCACCTCCCCAAGAATGGCACTTTGGACTCTTAGAACTGAATGAATCATCTAAATCGAAGGTGCAGGTGGTATTTCAACCAAACTCAGCTTCTGGGTTGCTTTCTCCTTACTCATATAAATGTTGTAGTTTTAAATCTGCAAAACATTCACATTGAATCTCAATGTCTAATTTACCAGTAAAAATGTGTTTGGATTACTTCAGAAATGCAGAGTTCTTGTTAGTTCTCTAATAACCTGAGTGAAAAAGCTAGATTTCTATTTTGTATTTCATTTTACATTTATATTTTTGTTAAAACTGAATACTCATTCATTTTCAGCAGGGAGCAAATGAAGTTGATAAAAGACATTCTACCTACAAGATTAGGTCTCTCTTCAGAGCCGACTGGGGCTAACACTCAGCAGCTCCCCATCATAATCAGTCTTCATGATTCAACATTCTGAGGACATTAAGACAGTTATTCTCGGGCACCTGGGTGGCTCAGTCATTAAGTGTCTGCCTTCGGCTCAGGTCATGATCCCGGGGTCCTGGGATCGAGCCCTGCATCGGGCTCCCTGCTCAGCGGGAAGCCTGCTTCTCCCTCTCCCACTCCCCCTGCTTGTGTTCCTGCTCTCTCTGTGTCTCTCTCTATCAAATAAATCAAATCTTTAAAAAAAAACAGTTATTCTCTTCGACCGTGTATACTTGATATGATGTCATTTTCTTGTTTTCTCAAGAAAGCTAAAAGCTAGATTTGAGATTTTTTGGTCAGTGCTTATGGAAACCCAAGTAATACATTTAGCAGGACGCCAAATCTGTGGTCACTTGTCGGCTCATGACAATCACATGTTTCTGGGCTTACCAGAAGCCTGGGGTTATTGTAATTTCTTTGATCTCCCCAGGCTGCACTTCTGAACCCCGGGCTGTAGAATGTCAGAAAAACTATGTTCCAAGTGTTAGGAAGCCCCATGATCTCAGGCAGGGCAAGCCCGTGGGCTGCCTCTTTGTCCTGGTCCATTTCCTATGTGATCCTTCCTCTTTCTGCACTCGGGAATTTGGGGGTCTGATTCAAGATTCAGAAAGCCAGAGCTTGGGAGCTGGGGGGATGTGGTAGAGAAAGGGGACCTTTCCTTCTACCTCTCAGTACAGTGAAATGCCTGGTCAGGGCGTTGAGAAGGAGGCTGAGTCACTCTTCTCTCCTGATGAGACTTTCTTTTTGCCTTTCCTACTAACCCCCCCTCCCTTCACCCAAAGCTTTTCTTCTATCGCAAAGTCACGGTCTACAGCACTTGGATGTTGCAAGTTGGTAGAGAGGGAATGGACCCAAGTGTGACTCGGCTGCCACCTAAGTTAGTGCATGTTGGAGTCCATGTTCACCAGGCTATCTGGAGTTGTGTATACCTGCACCGCTGCATGGGGTGATGGGGTGACCTTAGCCAGAATACTACTGTGCAGCAGAAATTTACCCTGAAAATTTACTGGTCTACTTTTGTATTGGCAATGACCTCATTAAGTGTTTATGTTTTACTTACAAAAACACTTTTTTTTTTTTAAAGATTTTATTTATTTATTTGACAGAGAAAGACACAGCGAGAGAGGGAGCACAAGCAGGGGGAGTGGGAGAGGGAGAAGCAGACTCCCCGCTGAGCAGGCAGCCCGATGCGGGACTCGATCCAGGGACTCCAGGATCATGACCTGAGCCGAAGGCAGTCACTTAACCAACTGAGCCACCCAGGCGCCCTTACAAAAACACTTCTAGCACACTGGAAAAATGAAGTATTTTAATAGCAATTTCTTTTGAGAACTTGTAAAATCCATCTTAGCTGTCAAAAGCATGGTTTATGGAATTTAAGAGACAATACAGATGTGCCAATATCACCCCCTTGTCTCTTCGAGGATGTAGATAAGGTGGTGATGGTATGAAAAGAGCATATGAACATCTAGTATTTTATCAAGAAACCTGTGTTATGATTCAAAGTGAGCGGTGTGGTGGCTTCCCAGATTTTACAACATCCAAACAGAGAAATGGTCTGTATTTTAAAAATAAAACTATCAAAGTATTATATACAGGAGGATACTTTTGTAATCTTGAAGAGGGGCGAGGCCTTTCCAAGCAGATACAACACCACAGTTATAAAGGAAAAATTGGCAGAACTGACTCTATAAATTAATTTCTTGTTAATTTTTTCTTTTTCATTAAACTTTTTATTTTGAGATAATTGTAGATTCACTTGTAATTGCAACAAACAATACAAAGGGAGCCTCTGTAGCTTTACCCCATTTCCCTTAATGGTAACATCTTGCAAAACTATACTATCATATCACAACCAGGATATTTCCACCACCACAGAGAGCCTCCAAATTACCTTTCATGACCACACCATTTTCCTTTGAAACCTACCTTCTACTTAACCCTTTACAACCACTAATCTGTTCTCCATTTATGTAATTTTTCATTTCAAGGATGTTATGCAAATAGAATCATATAGCATGTGATCTTTTGGTGTTTATTTTTTTCTTTTAACTCAGCGTAACTCTCTGGAGATTCATCTAGGTTGTTGTGTGCATTAATAGTTTATTCCTTTTTATTGCTGAGTAGTGTTCTGGGGTATGGATGTACCACAGTCTTTTTAACCTTTTACTTCTTGAAGGACATCTGGGGTTGTTTCTAGTTTTTGGATATGAATAAAGCTATTCATATCATATGAGTATATATATGAATTCATATCATATGACTGTATAATATTTCCACATGTAAGTATCAGTGGACTTGTTTTTGGGTGAACATAAATTTTTACTTTTCTGGGGCAAATTCCCAAGAGTGTAACTGCTGAGTCATATGGTAGTTGCATGCTTTATTTTTTAAGAAACTGCCATACTATTTTCCAAAGAAATATAATATTTTACATCCCCACCAGCAATGTATGAGTGGTCCAGATTCCCTGCATTCTTTTTTTTAAGTCTTTTTATTTATTTATTTATTTACTTACTTATTTATTTATTTATTTATTTATTTATTTATTTATAGGACAGAGAGAGACACAGCGAGAGAGGAAACACAAGCAGGGGAAGGGGGAGAAGGAGAAGCAGGCTTCCCGCCGAGCAGGGCGCCCGATGTGGGGCTCGATCCCAGGACCCTGGGATCATGACCTGAGCCGAAGGCAGCCGCTTAATGCCTGAGCCACCCAGGTGCCCCAGATTCCCTGCATTCTTGACAACATTTGGCGTTTCCACTAATATTTATTTTAACTATTCTGATAGGTATGTACTGATATCTCAATGTGGTTTTAGTTTGCATTTCCCTAGTGGCTAATGCTGTTGAACATCTTTTCATGTATGTGTTTGCTATCTATACAACTTCTTTGGTGAAAAGTCACCTCATGTCTTTTGACCATCCTTTAATGGGATTGTTTGCTTTTTACTTGTATGTTTGCTTACTGTGCTCTTTCTTCCTTTATGATATACCAAGGTCCTTCTTTTATTGTTTACTTTCTGTTTGGAGGACTTAATTTAGCCTTTTTTTTTTTTTTTTTTTGGTGGGTAGCAAAGCAAGGTTTATTTAACAATAGCAAAGTGATGGTAAAAAACTCTTGAGGAGGGTGGGTATTTAGCCATTTTTTAGGGTAGGTCTGCTGATGACAAATTCTCTTAGTGTCCCTTTGTCTGAGAATGTCTTGGTTTCCCCTTCATTCTTTAAGAATATTTTCACTATGCATAGGATTCTGGGCTAACAGGGTTTTGTTTTGTTTTGTTTTTTTCAGCACTATTCATTTTTTGGTCTATTTTCTCTGTTGTCCAGATTGAGTAATTTATATTGTTCTGTTTTCCAATTCATGGTGTCTGTTTTCTGTCCTCTCCATTCTGCTGTTGATCCCATGCACTGAGCTTTTTATATTGGTTATAGTAGTTTTCAGTTCTAAAATTTACACTTCATTTTTCTTAGTGTCATCTTTATATTCCTTTGATGAAACTATTATTTGCCGAGCCTTTTTTTTTATTTGTTTCAAGCATGTTCCAAATTTTTCATTATAGCATCATTATCATGGCTGCTTTAAAGTCTTTGTCAGACACTTTTTAAAAAGATTTTATTTATTTATTTATTTATTTATTTATTTATTTGACAGAGAGAGGGAGCACAAGCAGGGGGAGTGGCAGTCAGAGGGAGAGGGAAAAGCAGGCTCCCTGCTCAGCCAGGAGCCTGATGTAGGACTCAATCCCAGGACCCTGGGATCATGACCTGAGCCGAAAGCAGATGCTTAACTGACTGAGCCACCCAGGTGCCCCTTTGTCAGACACTTTTAACATCTTTGTCATCTTGCTGTTGACATTCATTGATCTTTTTTTCTCATTTAGTTTGAGATATCCCTTATTCATGATATGACAAGTAATTTTCACTAGAAACTTACACAATATTTGTATTATGTTAAAAGACTCTGAATCTTATTTAAATTTCCTGTTTTGTCTGGCTTTTCCTGATACCACTCTGGTACAGACAGGGAGCTCTGTCTTGGTATTGCCAAGTGGAAGTAAAGTCTAGGTTCCCTACCTGGCCTTCATTGACAGGTGAGAGCAGAGCCTCTTTGTTATTGCTGAGTAATGGTGAAAATTCCTGCTCCCCAGATGGTTCCTATGGACACCACAGAAGGATGGTCTTATTACTGTTGGGTGACAGGGAAGGTCCTGAGTCTCTACTAGACCTCCTCTGATGCCACTCCAGTGGAAAAGTTTCTGGATGCCTTGTTACAGCCTTACTGGGGTGGAAGCCTGGCTCACTGGCCCTTTGCTGGCCATTTGCTGATAGGAATGGAGTTCCAGTGTTTTCTTGGGTGTTTGGTGGAGGAGAGTGATAATTGTCTAAAATGTTTCCATTTTGCTAGGTTTCCCCTCTCTTGGTCCTTTGACTAGAAACAGCAGACTTTTGTTGGGACTTCTTATTGGCATTTCTGGATTGGCAGCTACTTTAGCATGAAGTCTGAGCTATCTGAGGTAAAAAGAAAGCCCAGGAAGTCCCAAGGTCCTTAGCCAATCTGCCTTCTTTTTTAGTTTTTAGTTGTTCTTGGTGAGAGGAATAGGGAAAAGCACTTCTATTTCATCTTTCTAGATGTGAAAGTATTTCTCATTGACTTTTAAAATTTCTTCTAATGCCCAGGTATTAATATTTTCCCTGTTATTCATGTTGTGGATATTTTCTCCCAGGTGCAACTTGTCTTTTAATTTTGCTTTTGAAATCTTTCATCATTTTGTTCACAGGAATTTCTAAGAAGACAAAAATTTAAGAACAGTTCAAAGAAAAGCAGACAATTAGAGAAAGAAACGTGACTGGCTAACAATTAGCATTTAATATTTGATATCATCAAGTTCATTTTGAAGGACAATGGTGAAATTATAGGGGTGCTACAAATGTAAGGTTTTAAGGTTACATTTTAAGTTTCAAAATATAAAAGCCGTGATGAAAACATTTAGTGAAAGATCAGTCAATCCATGGTTTCATGTACTTATGAAGAACTTAAAAAACTACATAAAAGTTTTTCATTCTAGGGGCGCCTGGGTGGCTCAGTTGGTTAAGCGACTGCCTTCAGCTCAGGTCATGATCCCAGGGTCCTGGGATCGAGTCCCGCATCGGGCTCCCTGCTCTGCGGGGAGCCTGCTTCTCCCTCTCCCACTCCCCCTGCTTGTGTTTCCTCTCTCGCTGTGTCTCTCTCTGTCAAGTAAATAAATAAAATCTTTAAAAAAAAAAAAGTTTTTCATTCTATTATGAAATCACTAGCTATAAAAAAATAAAAAATATTTAGAAGCCAAATGAAGATGTTCAATTTAGAAGGAATATCATGGAGATGTTAGAGATTCTTCTAAAACTAGGGATGTAAAGAATCTGTTTTATTCCATTTTTGTTATTTTTGGGAAATCCACAAAAGAGATATAAGATTAAAGCACTGGAAGTATTTAGAGAAGAATTCCTTTCAAAGGTGTAGAATTCTTAGTAATCTAGGTAAGACAAATAATCTCTATGAGGGCTAAATGATTTTTTAAGTGTATAATAGAACAATACTGTATTTCACTAAATGCATCAAATTGCTAGGCCCCAATAAAGAAAGAAATGTTATCTAAATATAAGTTTCCTTTTAGCGTAATGGCCTACTTTCCCTGTTTCCCAAGATGCCTTCAGCCCCTTATGTGCTTTTTGTATATAGTATTAATTCTGTAACATAATGCTCTTGAGAATTCACAGCATATCTAGTTTCCTCTGAAAAGTATTTTAGAGGATTACTTTGCTTGGTTTTGTGTTACTGACCTCACGTAATCACATATCCTATATTAGACTGGATGAAAATTACCTTGGAAGGTTTGGGAAATTTTATGGATGCTAATGTAGATATCTATTTCACCATTATATCTGCAATTGGCATTCAGTTTTCTCCAAGAAAAGGGGATGTAGGTCCTGGATTAATCTCTAAGCCTCATTTCAGCCTTGTTCATAATAAAAATTTACCTGAACTATAAACTACCAGGAAAATTAGTTTGATTTATACTTGCCATTTACTTGTCTATTTCCTGAGACAGTTGCTAATGCAATATACAATATGGGTAGGAATAGCAACAAAGAGAAGCAAGTTAACCATAGGTGGCTAGAAAATTCTCTCCTCAAATTACAGTCTGAAATACCAATTAAATGTCTTCATATCATGATGTAAGTATAAAAGAATGATATGTGGTTAATTATTGAACTGTGGAAATGTAATGGTAAGACAATATTTGATAGCCTGGAAAGGAACATTTTTTAAACTAGCAGTATATTTCACTGTACTGGGAGGTGGTATTTGTATAGAGGTTTTAGGTGGGAACCATATGGAATTGCCATTTTTGTAGGTTAAATATTGTCCATTTCATATGGTTTAATCTATAAAAATCACCTAAACAGACCGCACATATTGGGCAAGACATTTTTAAATAGCAAAATCCTAGACTTCTCTTTGTAGCAGGTGAGTGGGGATGAAGTTGGGGAGAGCAGGTGTAGCATGTTGGATCACATGACACAGGAAACAGGAAAGTAGGCTCTTCTGCCCAACCCTTTTTAAAAGGTTCAACATTACCTCCAGACCAACTAGGACCTCTTCACCACCTTCCCCAGCCCCTCCCCAACAGGTGCATTGAGGTGTGAGAGTCTGGATCAGTCCAGTGTCAGAGGAACCAGCCATTCCCAGCATAACAGGGATCTGTGATTGATGCTGAAGCAGCATGAAAAAAATAACATGGAAAATACAGGAAAAGTAATCATGGAAAAATACAGAATGACAGAAAAAGGAGCAATGCCTCCTCCTGTCTATTTCTTTCTTTTTTTTTTTTAATAATTTTTTTTTTTGAAGATTTTATTTATTTATTTGAGAGAGAGAGAATGAGAGATAGCACATGAGAGGGGGGAGGGTCAGAGGGAGAAGCAGACTCCCTGCCGAGCAGGGAGCCCGATGCGGGACTCTATCCTGGGACTCCAGGATCATGACCTGAGCCGAAGGCAGTCGCTTAACCAACTGAGCCACCCAGGCGCCCTCCTCCTGTCTATTTCTATCCCAGTATGTGACCTATTTTATTTATTTGGTGCTTTACAGAATAATGCCCCAGGAAGCTCCAGGTATTTTTTCCCTCATAGACAGATCTGTGTACTGTACTCGTAACACTTGAGAAGTGGTTTGGCTTTATGAACTAACATAACATGCTTCCACGAGAAGCAAAGCCACCGTTCTCTAGGGGAAATGTAGCTGGGTTTCCTGAGTTAGCTGTTTGTTTAGACTGGCACAAGGAGCCCATGTAAGTTTTAAAAATCATAGGACCTTTTGGATCTAAGTTTCTGTTAGCCCTTCTCTGCCCAAAATGATCTCTTTGGTGTATTATTAAGAAGAAGTACATCACAGGCAACAGAATGCCCCAGAATATGGAGTACTGGCTCCATACAATAAGCAGGGAAAAGGAAGAGCAGCCCCCAACCCAGCCATTCATTTCTTGTACGGGGTGCAGTGATTGTCTCTGAGGATGTTTGCTCTAGATGAAGAGGGAAAATATTACAGACATGGAGCTCTACAGAGTTCTGGAGTCATTCTCAAGGAGTTGTCCTTGTTCGCTTGGGATCATGCATGGAGAATAACCACTGCTCATAGTAAATAAAATAAAAACAGACAGGTATAGACTCCAAAGACCTGTGTCACCACGTCCCATAGGAAGGGC
The DNA here is from genome assembly GCF_029215605.1 of Mirounga angustirostris. Taxonomy (NCBI): domain Eukaryota; kingdom Metazoa; phylum Chordata; class Mammalia; order Carnivora; family Phocidae; genus Mirounga; species Mirounga angustirostris. Next base: position 39,647,272 of record NW_026991714.1, read on the forward strand.
TGGAATTTAGGCCTTTGGCTGACTCCGAGGGACTGTAAGGTACTGCCTGGCGCTGACTTTTAAGAGAATACCAATGGCAACAACCATTGGAAAATCAGCCCTCATGGGGGAGAGACGCCATTAAAAAGGGAAACAACTCTGAAGTGAGTCCAAGAGGGAAGCATGGATCGTTTCTTTCTACAAAGTTCCCTTTTGTCAAGATGAACTGATTTTAAAAGATTTCAACTTATTTCTCTTCAATTGACTATTCACTGCCTACTAAAGTCATTCAAATTAAAATGTAAGCAACCTTGAAAACATCCATTCTATGCTAACGGATACCTCAAGAAGACATTTCCTCGTATCTATCATGTAAAAGAATGTAAAACCAGCCATCAGGATGCTGACATTGCTTCTGTGGGGAAAAAGATAATAACAGGAAAAAATGTTTCGGCAAGTTTTCAAAAACAATAGAGTCAACCCGATCTCTCCACAATTTGAATAACTTTTAAAAAAAATTTTATGGTTATTTTTTAAAAGATCCTATTTATTTACTATTTATTTATTTAGAGGGCACATGAGCTGGGGATGGGAGGGGCAGAGGGAGAGGCAGAGAAAGAGAGCATCTCCAGCAGACTCTTCGCTGAGCGCAGAGCCCCACGCACGGCTCGATCTCACGACCCTGAGATCGTGATCTGAGCTGAAACCAAGAGTTGGGAGCTTAACCAACTGAGCACCCCCACAGGCACCCCATCTCCACAAGTTGAATAGCTCAAAAACCATATCACATTCATTTCAGAGATGTCCTCTGCTTCCAATTTGGTTACTAGAAAACCGTTTAAACTCACATGAATATTCTCAGGAAATCTTGGAGAAGTGATCACTACTAAGATTCAAATACACTATTTTAATTATTTTAGATAAAATGAAATTGCTTGCAAGCACATTTCCTTGAGGACAGATTTCTGGTTTATTTCTCAGAGGTCTCACCCTTGTGGTCAAAATAAGTGCAAATACTTCATCATCCCACTGTATTTTACTAATCACTCATCTCCCTAGGCAATGAATGCTAACTCAGTAAATCAAAGCAGCTCCTTCCACACTGTCTGACAGGGGAATGCAGCCCTGCCAGCCAGACAGCAGGTATGCAAACGGCAGAACATGCGCCACAAATTAAATAAAGGAAGTGGTTGTTTGCAAGATCCGTTTAGCAAACTGCAGGATATTACCCGCATGGTGGGCTTTCAACCTCTCACTTACCATTTTTCTACACATAATATTCATTTTCAAATATCTAAGACAGGGCTGATGAGACACTGTCAATAATGAGATTTCAAAACTTTTCTGCTTTTTAAATGCTTTCAACTAATCTCTGTTCCTCTATCTCGTGACAAATAACCTTAGCTTCAGTTTTACAGACAAGAGTGAGCCCCGTATCACATGCATGCCTTAATTTTCCTCCTTGCCACCTTTAAAATCCCCATGTAGACTCACTAGACCTTTGTCTGCTTCTTTTCTAGGTAAAACTGGCCTTTGTCCTTGCTCAATCCAAAGCTGATTATCCGAGCTCATGATTCCATTTCGCTTGTCCTCCCACGCAATCACACATCATGTGTGATGTCTTTTTTATATCTTCACTTTGCCTTCTCTGCTTGCTCCCCCACCAAACATAGCAGGTGTTTGGGTTCAACATGTGTTTCCTTGATTGTGCCACCATTTCAAGTTCAAGTATCTCAATATAGGGCAAGGGTTCAAAATCTAGAACCCATAGGTGGCCTGCCTGGGTTCAGTTTCAGTTGTGCCTCTTTTTAGCTGTGTGACGTTGTGTGAGAGCTCTCCTTCTGTAAACAGTGCTGTTCTGTTAAAGCGGTTCTGGGGGCAGGTCAGAGAGGAAGCACTGATTTGTGTGTGTGCCAATTTCCATTGTGTAAATTCTTCCGCCCCGGCTGATTTCAAGCTGCCAACATGACCTACTGAATTCTGAGTTGGGATGAGATTCTCCCATTCAGTTCTGGGGAGCATGGTCCAGCTGGGTCCCCCATAGCCCTTTCACAGGGTTGTTAAGATTAAGGTAATATAAGCAAAGCACTCGGAACAAGACCTATTAATAGTAGGTACTCAAAAAGTGCTGGCTATTTGTATGTCCTTACAGAGAGAATTTGAAAATTATCCTTAACCATTCATTTATTTCTTAAATCCTGGGGAGATTTTTGGGCATAGAGCATGGACTTTGTAGTTAAATAACACTGGTTTGTATTTTTCACTGTGTGAGTTTATGCCAGTTTTTTCTTAATCTGTAAAATAGTGACAATAATATCTACATTTTAGGGTGGAAAAATTAAATGAGATAATATATGTAAAATGCTTAGAACATAAAAACTGTTTGTTAAATGTTTATTTCATTATCTTTCCATACTCTACTGAAATTGCCTTCAGATAACTAATACAATGCAAAGCAAAAATATATAAATCCTATGGGAATTTCTCAGTCTTTATCTTCTTGACTTCTATCTTATTTCATATATTTGATTACTCTCTCTCTGGACTTCCATAATACTGAATCCCTGTAATTTTCCTACCTTTTTTCTTTTACTGTCTCTATGGATTTCTTTTCCCCATTCTGCCCTTTATAGATAGACATCCTCAGGGCGCCTGGGTGGCTCATTCAGTTGAGCATTGGACTCTTCGGTTTCAGCTTACGTTGTGATCTCAGGGTCATGAGATCAAGCCCCTTGTTGGGCTCTGTGCTCATCATGGAATCTTCTTGAGATTCTCTCTCCCTCTCCCTCACCCTCTGCCCCACCCCCGCTCTCTCTCTCTCTAAAATAAATAAATAAATCTTTAAAAAAAAAAAAGATAGACATTCTCCATAGTTCTCTCTCTCTTTTTTGCTTCCTCATCGATTGTTTTTGTTGTTACTGAAGTATAGTTCACACACACTGCTACATTAGTTTCGGGTGTACAACATAGTGATTCAACAACTCTATGTGTTATTCTGTGCTCCCCACAAGTGTAGCTCCCATCTGTCAGCATTCAACATTATTACAGTACCATTGACTATATTCCCTATGCTGTACCTTTTATTCCCATGACTTATTCATTTCATAACTGGAAGCCTGTACCTCCCACTATCATTCATCCATTTTGCCCATCCTCCCCAAGCTCTCCATTCTGGCAACCATCAGTATATTCTCTGTATATATGGGTCTATTTCTATGGTTTTTGTCTGTTTGTTCATTTGTTTTTTTTTTTTCAGACTCCACATATGAGTGAAATCATATGGTATTTGTCTTTCTCTGTCTGACTTATTTCACTTGGAATTATGCCCTCAAGGTTCATCCATATTGTTGTAATAGCAAGATCTCATTCTTTTTTATGGCTGCATAATATTCCACTGTATATATAAATCTTTATCCATTCCTCCATCCATGGATACTTGGGCTGCTTCCATATTTGGGCTATTATAAATAATGCTGCAATAAACATAGGGGTGTATGTATCTTTTCAAATTAGTGATTTCACTTTTTTTAGAGTACCTTTTTGTTTCTGGACATACCAGCTATCACACTTTTGTTTTATCACCTCTGGACCAGACTGTAAGTTCCTGGGGGAAGACATTGTTTGCTTTTCCTCACTCTACTTCCTTAAAACACTTACAACTGATATTCATACCTCTGTCAGTACTTAAATGCACTTTTAAGATAAAATTGGTAATCTACAGGAGAAAATTACTAAATTGATGCTGACATAGCATTGTGGTCGTTGCCAGTTATAATGATTGTGTTTCTTTGTGCCAGGCCTTTGAATTGTCCTCACAGGAAAGTCATACCCTATAAACCCTATAAACTGTCCAGCTGAATTGGTCCATCGAACAAGCAAAAAGCTAAGAACTGCAAATAGGCAATTATATTCTTACTTTTGACATGGCTCATATGTCGACCTAGGTCATTGAGCAACTTTCTCCCTCCTTTCATGATGGTAGATGCCACCAACCTGTGAAAAGATGGAAAGCTAATGATGGAACTTATCCCAGCTCTGCATGTATTTGTTTCCCTAATCCAATGAAGCTAAATAACTTAGAAGGAACAAAAAACCCTACTACTTGCTATTTTTATATCCCATAGCTCCACATGTATGTCTACTTCACTCTTTGCTGTAGATATTTGACACTCCTCTTTCTCTCCACCCCAAATAGATTGTGGTGTTTATCATTTTGCTAGAAATGATGAATAAGAGTCGTTATTTCTGGGTCCCGAAAGGCATTAATATGTATAAATTTCCACTTTTAAAATTTCTGAGTTAATTAAAAAAACAGAGACTAGGATATGAATAGACAGTCTTTTTTTTTTTTTTTTTAAGATTTTATTTATTTATTTGACAGAGAGACAGAGAGAGACAGCACAAGCAAGGGGAGCGGCACACAGTGGGAGAAGGAGAAACAGGCTCCCTGTGGAGCAGGGAGCCTGATGTGGGGCTCGATCCCAGGACCCTGGGATCATGACCTGAGCCAAAGGCAGGTGCTTAACCAACTGAGCCACCCACGTGCCCCATGAATAGACAGTCTTAAGACACTCACTAGCACAGGACATTCATAAATAGTTTGATCCAACAGTCCCTCCATTGCTGCTTTTATGCTATTTATTGTCCTGACCCTGATTCTTATTTATGGATGACAGCCTAAAGAATGTGACCCAGGATGAATGACTGTTCCCCTGCATCTTTTGGTCACAGTGAAGAAGTCACTATGGAAACAGCAATCTCTTCTCCCCTCCACTCCCCGACCCTCTTACCATTTACTGTTCAAAGGCTTCTGGGCCCATTCATGCACATTGCATGGGCAATGATAATTGTAGAAAAGATGACCTTAATTTTTAATGCAGATCAAAGCTCCTTGGAGGAAAGAAGAACGTCTTTGTTTGAATATGGTGTTTGATTGGGAAAGAGACATGTCTTTGGACATATATTTAAAAAAGCCTCATCTAGTCCAAGTCAGCTAGAGAACCCCCCTGCCACACACATAAGAAACATTTATATGTAGCTTTGTATTTAGTTGTTTTAAAAACATATGTTGGTGCTTTATTTTCATTTCTTTAGGTATAAAATATGTTTCCAGACATATTGTACCTACGGGGAATAACAGCTCAGTTTACAACATCTTGACTTGTAGCTATTGTCCAATGAACCAATAAGGTTGGAGTTTGGAAGTCATTTGCCTCTGAATATCTGTGTTCATTTATCTTTGTATAGAGGCATGCCTCATCACAAACAATTTGCATCTTGTCCCATGAGTATTTTCAGTCCATTCATTTGTTCATTCATTCATTCAACAGAAGATGCCCATGTTCCCCTCATATTTCTACAAGAGGAGAGTGCTACTCTTTTCCCACTGGATGAAACACTAATGGAATGAACACTTCAGTTTCTTTCTTTTTCACCTAATTAAATGGACTACCCAAGTTTATTGATCAGTGCTATTGCCTGATAGTGGGAAATTTCTCTTTCAGGAAATGCCTATGGCCTATGTTCATGCAAGATGGGCCTACATGACTATTCTCCACATCATAGGCCCACTGGGTGGGACTTTTTAAGGGACTAGAGGTACAGAAGGAAAAGTCTGACAGTTCCCATTTATTCTGCAGGCTCAATCGTTTTCAAAGGCTCACAGTTTGGCCTCAGATTCCAGCTATATTCTCTAATCTAGCTTTATCAGTCTTGGTTTGTTTTTGTTTTTTTTGTTTTTGTTTTTGTTTTTTTAGTTATTAGATCATCATTAATGAAACTGATTTTTAGATCTCTATACAGCTTCCAGTGTCTATTCTCTACCGTGAAGGGCCTGGATGGGAGGAATGGTGAGTGTTTGACACTCCAAATCTCTAATATTATGAGATATAAAATGTGTAAGGCAGCAGCCTTCGGGTAGCTTATTATGTAGCTGAGGAACCCAGGAATGAGCAAATAAATTCAATTAAAGATTTAAAGTATCGTTAGTTTCAATTTACTGATGCAGACAGTGATTCATAAAAGACAGTAATCATTGAGTGTTGGAGTGCTCAGAGCAGGATTTGTAACAGAGGAAGTGGAACTCTGGAAGGAAGGTGGTTTCAGATAAGTAGAGAAGCATACCAGAAGACAGAAATGGAGCCCATAGAGAAATTACAAAGGACAGACTTGGGACTAACATAAGGAAGCTCTTTCTAATATGGAAAAGTCATATTAGTTTAATATTGATTCTAGGAAAGCACCAATTAAAGTAATACCACTTCGAACAGAAAATTTAGTAAATAAAAAAAGGTTTGATTGAAATTTAAAATTGAAACTACAATTATGCAAACAAATTTATTTTATTTTGGAGTTAACAAAATCCTGGTTTTAAATGCATATATGTACTAATTCTTAAGGTAAAAATAAAGAAAATGATTTTTAATAAAATGTTTCTGATTACATTATATGATGGCATGATGTGATAGTTTTTGTAACAAGCTTGATTTTTGTAACCTGATCAAAAAAGTATAATGCTTGAAAAATCATTCCCTCCTTTTCTTTTTCTTTTCCAAATTTGGACGCCCAGTGTACAGTACTGAATTAGTCATCATCCTTGCTCATTATATGGTCTAGTCATTGGCCTTTGGGTTTATTTATTTAATAATATAAAAGATATCCTTGAATCCATGATCCAATTCAAGGGCCATAGTGCAACTTTGATCTTTGTTCCCTCCGTTTGCCTCTACCCTTCCTGTTATCACTGACTTGAATTTTATGCTTATCATTCTCTTGCCTTATATTTTTAGCTTTAGTGCTCACATTTGCTTCAACATTTAGTTTTATTTGCTTTTGAACTTTAAAAACAAAAGTTTCATTTTATACATAGTCTTATTTTTCTAAATGTAATATCACAAAAATTCGGCCATATTGCTGAATGTGGCTTTGATTCATTCATTTCACTGCAGTATACTATTCCATTATATGACTATATCACAATTTATCTATCTTGCTCTTCAGTCAATGTACTGAAGTTGTTTCCAGTTTGGTTCTTATTAGTTCATGCTGCTACAATAATTCTCTTTAATGTCCTCTTGTTCACATATGCAAGATGGTCTTTTGTTAAACTATATGTCTAAAAATAGAATTGCTAGGTCAAAAGTTATGCATATCTTTAATTTTATAAGGTGATGCTAAAAATTTTTCCAAAGGAGTTATACCAATTTATATTCCTACTAGTAATGTATAAGAGATCTATTAATCCACATCTGCTGCAACACTTGATGTTGTCAGACTTCTTCATTTTTTATCAATCCATAGTTATAAAATGGGATCTCCTTTGGTCTTGATTTGCATTTCCTGATTTCTTGTGAAGCTGAGCTCTTTGTATGTGTTGCTCATAGGCAATTCCTCTGAGATGACTGTTTTTTTTTCTCTCTGAGCCTCAGTTTTTTTCTTTTCTTTTTTTTTTAATCTAGAAATTCAGATAATAATGTCTATCTTACGGAGTTTAACCAGATACTCTATGCAAAGCATCTGGTTCAGTGTCTGTCATGTAGTAGATCTTTAATAGAAATAGTTTTTTTTCCTTTAATAGAAATCGTTTTTTCCTGTTCCTGATGCTATCTTCTGGTTTTCTCACATATTTCTGGATTCCTTCCTTCCTTCCCTCCCTCCCTCCCTTCTTCTTTCCTTCCTTTTGTCACCCCACCTCAGAGCCCTTCTCTTCTGTCCCAGCTCAATGTCCAAAGCTCTGTCACCTATGTGGATCATCTAAGAAGCCCAAAGGTGCTTACTACCTTTCTGGACTTCCAAGAAATCGATCTGAATTGACCACTGCTATCCTTCTCCCCCACTTTGGGAAGTATGTCTACTTGGTTTTCCACCATATTTTGTTGACAATTTGTTCAGCTTACGATCAGAGACTTTTGTTTCCTTTTAGATCCTGTGCCTGCTCCTCAGACTGACTCTGTATCGTACCAGCTGTGGGATCCCTTTTCCCTAGGCCTCTCATTTACAACCCATCCTGTGGTAGGTGACCACACTTGATCCCTGGATCCCTAGTTACAACTCTGCTGTGAGCATCAGAGTCATTTAAGTCTGGGCTTTGCAAAGTTCATTGTGCATGTGAATCACCCAGGGTTGCTTAAATGCAAATTCTGATTCAGTACATATGGGTGGGCTTTGAGACTGCACATCTAACCAAGTCTCAGGTGATGCTAGTGTTCCTGGTCTGTGAACCTTATACTCTGAGGAGCAAAGGTCTACATATTTTTTTTTTTAAGATTTTTTATTTATTTATTTGAGACAGAGAGAATGAGAGACAGCATGAGAGGGAGGAGGGTCAGAGGGAGAAGCAGACTCCCCGCCGAGCAGGGAGCCCGATGCAGGACTCGATCCTGGGACTCCAGGATCATGACCTGAGCCGAAGGCAGTCGCTTAACCAACTGAGCCACCCAGGCGCCCTAGGTCACATAATTTTTTAAGGTTTCTTCCGGCTCTAGATTTTTTTAATGATCTGTGAGTAGTAAACCATCATTTCTATTTCTGAGAACATTTTGCTATCTTTTTTCTGTATCTTCTTAGTGACTTATCAGTGATTGATTGATTTATTTAACAAATGTTTTTTGGGCATCTACAATGCGGCTGGCATTAATAAAATGAAAGAGACAATCAGTGAACAAAACAGACAAATGCCCCTGTCCTTAAGGAACTACCAGAGTTTAAATACAGCTTCTAAGTACAAGCAAATGGTATTTATCTTTTATACCACCTTTCTTCTGTTCTTCATTGCACTAAGTAACACGTTAAATTATTGTTACATGACAGAGACAAATAACACTACTCTTTCTTACCCTAGGCTCTATGTGTGGGTTTCTATTTAACACAATTTTAAAATTTATTAGGATTTTAAAAAATACTCAAACTGTTTACAATATTATCTTATTTAGAATGAACAACATTGTATCTTTTGGTTGAAAGTTACTCAGAATAAACCACGAAAAAAAGCATTTTTTGTTTTTTAATAACAGAAAATTTGATGTCTATATCTCTTCAAGTTTTCTTTGAGACTGACTTTCCCGCATTTATTATTTTGCTTTTATTTTTCACCACAGGAAGTAATTGTCGATAAACCTTAAAATTCAGGATGTCTTGGTGTGCATTTCTCTTCACAACACACTTCAAGGCAAAGCTTTTGAAGTGGAATGAACTTCAAAGTTGGACCATGAGCTTTTGAAGTGGATCTACCCTGAGACTGATGTTTGAAACAAGAGAATGATACGTTCATTCTCCCTTGTACTTCACACATGACAGAGAAGAAATTTGTAGTGACAAACAGTGCCTCTACCAAAGCCTAAAGTATTTAAACCAATGAGCACAGTACCCAAATGCTTTAACTTAAGATTTTGGAGGCAGAAGTAAAAAACATGTTAAAAAATATAAAAGGAAGGTTGGAGGCTCTCTTTATTATCTGCAAACACAATGGATGAAAACAACTAATTTTCAAGCTTGGTTTGGAAGACATACACTTGTTTGTGAGGTGACCACAAAAATGCAAATTTAAGATATTTAAAATTAACCCCTCTCATCAAGCCTAGTTCTTAATATGTGTTTGAAATGCCATCAAATGTCCTGTGAAATAGAATAAACAATAAAGAGATGATCAGAGAAGTAAAATAAAAACATAATATCTAGCTCCCTTAAAAAAGCAAAAATACTAATGGAATATTGATTGTGACAAGTAGTTATAACAGGTACAAATTGTAACTCTGTGTCAGGCTCCCTTGTTTTCTAAATAAAGTTGTAATTTTTTAAAGCTTTCAAAAACTCTAAATATTTACATTAATCAATGACATGCCAGGCTGGAAAGTCTAGAACTCAATATCTTTTAATTTCTTTTTTTTTTAATCTTTTAATTTCTAATTGTAGTTCCCAACTAGGGCTAAAAGAATTTAATACAAAGAAAATACAAAAGCATAAATATTACAATGCTAAACTCTGATAAAAAATACATTTATGAGAGATGAATATGTTACTTTCATCTGGGCATTACCTTAGAGCAGAATTTTTATATTGTCACTTTTGGTCAAATTTTTTGTTTTCAATCCTCTTACCTCTCATTCCTAAAACTCAGTCAATTACTGAAAATATATTTTATTAAAATAATTTGAGTTCCTATAGCTTGTTCATGTTGATTTCTTAAAGAAAAACCTACCTTTTGATTGATCACCACAATGTTTTGATGTGTCAACCCCTTATACTTTTAGAAAGAAATTATTTCAAACTCTATGTTCCATGGTCATGTTTTTGTCACCATCTCTGTTTTATAACTATTGACCTTTTGATTTCAGGGCTTGCAATTTAAATTTTGTCGTTATCTTACTAGAGGTGATTGTATGGCAAATTAGTGGTTAACCCAAATAATCATAGATCTTCTGCTTAATTAGACTGCATTTGTATTACCTTGTTCAAGGCAATATTTTACTCTTCCACTCAGTTCCTCCCTGTTAGTTGATGGGTGAGATCGATTATAGTAACTTGAACATTAATACAAGAAATATACCCTTATGAGACTGACCCAACAGGCTGAATCCTGCACACTTTTTCCATGATTCCCTGGAAGATTATAGAGTGATATGAAACCAGGATCAGAAATTCAACTGCTGTATAAGCTGTTTAGTGTCTGTCTTCTCCAGCCCAGTGGCCTCAATATTATGTGACTGATCTTGGTGAAACTAGGCGAAAGAGTGGGGGTAGATCAGCTCTTATCAATGACACCAGATGGGAAAAAAAGTGAGGACTTGTGGGCTATTGATGAATCAGTGACACCAAATTTCTAAAAGAAGAGTATTTTATGTATTGCAGTGATTGTTAAGTAACAAACAATGCCAAAGTTTATTAGCTTCAACAACCATTTTGCTTTGTTCACAATTTTGTAGGTTAGGATTTTGGGAAAGGCTTCTCTGGGCAGTTTTTCTCTGCTCCCTGGGGTGATCACTGGGGAGACTGGGGTCTTGAGGACCCATTCCCGAAATGACTTTTTCACTCACTCTCAGTGCTCCTTGGTTCCTCTTTTGGTCCATTTGTCTTCTCATCCTCCAGGGGCTCTTCAGGTTGCTCAGGATTATATCAGTGGTGCCAAAGGAGTCAAACTTCCCATGTGGCAGCTGGTGTCCCCCAGAGCAAGCGTTTTAAGAGAAAGTGAAAGTGTTATCAAACTGTAAGGCTTCTAATTACTTAGCTTCAAAAGTCCCAGAGTATCACTCCTCTGCATGCCATTGGTCAAGCGGGTCTCCCAGTCCAGCCTCCTTTCAGGGGAAGGATGAGAACAGATTCCATTTTCTTAAGGGGTCATGACATCAAAAATAGATTCCACTGTTTGATGGGGGAATGGTACCAGGATAGTAGAAATTAATGGCAGCTATCTGGAAACAAGCGATCACAAAGACTATTCTTTGTATGGTATGGGAATTGACTACTGCAAGACTCTGGGGGCTGAAGTCTATCACTATGCATTAAACAGTTACCTGCAGGAGTTTACATGGCTTCCTAATGGGTGAGCTCCTTGGGGGAGAGTGTATCTAGGGGTTCGATTCCCTTTAATTTGAAACACATTGAAATTCACTTTGCAGGGTGTGAATAGAAGCAAAAATATTTCACACAAACTTAAATCACATTAGCAACTTCAACATTATAACTGGTTTTTGTTCATTACCCTTTTATTAATAAAATATGTCCTTGAAATTATATTATCTGCTGGTAATCATTTCATTAAGGAAGCATAACTATAATTCTGGACTTAAACTTCTTAGGAACACTATGAATGTATGAACACAGAAATTCATCATTAATGTCTGCCAAATGTCTTTAAGTTTAAATACTAGGAGTTCCCTAAAATCCTTCAATTTGGCATCTATGTCATGAATGGTAAAAGTTATTCTATTTTTAGGAAACTAGCAGAGGGGAAAAGAGGGAAAAAATTAAATACAGACAAGTATTTACCCCCACTTTTATTATTCTCACATCAAAATTCTTGAAACATAATTATGACTTCATCTATATCTAAGAAATTCTTAGTAAGTTCAAACAATTTTAATTCCATTGAAAATGAGTATTTAAAGGCTGGACAAGACCAGGGGGGTGCAGCTGTGGAAGAGCTGAAGTCCGGATACTAGAAGGACTCTATCTAGGGCAGAGGTGCAAAACCCAAGTCAGGAAGTGTTCATGGTCCTTGCAAACCCATTTCTATTGCCACCTCTTACCACAACACCAAAGCTCACAAGAGTCGACCCTGTTCTCTGGTTTCTGATCTCTACATCATAAAATGCTAAAATGTGCTCATTCATTTGCTCTTTTGTCAACAATTATGTATTTTAGTGCCTCCTATTTTACTAGCAGGTGAAAATATTTAAGGGAATTGAAATATGTAAGATGCTTCTCCCTAGTTCTTGCATCCAGAGATTTAAAAAGAAATTGTGCTTCCATGTTTGAAATAAACAGAAAACCCAAAGATTTAAGGTAGCACCTGACTCAACTTTCATTTTTGTTTTTCATTTTTATGTCAGGTCTGAGGTAGGTTGGAATCAAATTTCCGTGAAAACCATGGACTTGCAGTCAGCTGAGACCTGACCTAGTGAATTTTGTTGGCAAATTGCCTCCTTGACTAAGAAAAAGTCAAGGCCTGAGCATATCTGTGACCAGAATGATCCCTTTGTATCCTGGAAGACATGGCCTTGCCTCCTCTAAAGCATGTAACCAACTCGCACTGAAAAAGGACTTGAAGGGGAAGAGCTTTCTTTTTGCTTGTGGTGGTACAGAAACTGATGTGGAAAATGACAGATGTGACATGAGGAGTAAAAACACCCTTGGGAAGGCGTGGTATTATTTTTCTATCTTTTCCACTTTCTTTGATTTTTGAGATACACCTTTATTTTATTATTATTTTTTTAATATCAGAGAAATCTCTATAATCTAGTGTCACCTTTATTTTTTTAATTTTTTAATTTAAATTCAATTAGCCAACATATAGTACATCATTAGTTTCAGATGTAGCATTCAATAATTCATCAGTTGAATGTAACACCCAGTGCTCATCACATCACGTGCCCTACTTAATACCCATCACCCATTTACCCCATACCCCTCCCATGTCCCCCCCAGCAACCCTGTTTGTTTCCTAGAGTTAAGAGTCTCTCATGGTTTCTCTCCCTCTCTGATGACTTCCCATTCAGTTTTCCCTCCCTTCCCCTATGATCCTCTGCACTGTTTTTTATATTCCACATATGTGTGAAACCATATGATAATTGTCTTTCTCTGATTGACTTATTTCACTCAGCATAATATCCTCCAGTTCCATCTACATTGATGTAAATGGTAAGTATTCATCCTTTCTGATGGCTGAGTAATATTCCATTGTGCATATCTATATCTATATATCACATCTTCTTTATTCATTCATCTGTTGATGGACATCTCGGCTCTTCCCACCTTTAATTTGTATTTATAAAACTAAGACACACTGGGGCACCTGAATGGCTCAGTCAGTTGAGCTCTTGGTTTTGGCTCAGATCATGATCTTGCAGTCATGAGATGGAGCCCTGCTTCAGGCTCCATGCTCAGCATGGAGTCTGCTTGGGATTCTCCCTCTCCCTCTGCCCCCCACCCCTCTCTTGCTTTCAAATAAATAAATAAATAAAATTATAAAAAAACAACTAAGACACATATGGTAATTCTTACATCTTAAGGCCCTTGTTGCTTTCTGCAGTATACATTTCTTTTATGGCTCTGATATGATTCTGAGCAGGTCGGGGTAGAAGGTCTATCATTAAATTAATGTTTTATTAATATTAAATGTGAAAGCACATCTCCACAATAGAGAATTTGGGGGTAAATAATGACATACAAAATGCTCATAATACAAAACCCCTAAAAATTCAGAAGACAATAGCATACTACAGCCTGAGACTACCAAACTAGAAAAAAAGACTGGAAGGAAAAAATAAAATAAAATAAATAAAATATTAACTGTGTTATCCTTGGATGGGAACGTTCACTGTGATTTTAATTTTTTCCTAGTGCTTCCCCATGTTTCTAAAACTCTCTGTGGTGATCATGACTCTAATAGTCACAGAAAAGGTTCATCAGGAAAAGTGAAGTTGTTTCCTGGTCTTTGGGCTTGAACAGTGAGATTTCCATTATATTCAGATCTAGTTAAAATGCAACCCTCCCCAGATGTTTTCCTTGCCTTCATCCCATTAGTGAAGTCTGTGTACTCATACGGCACCACCCAAGAGGAGACAGAAACTGATGAGACATTTTACATAACATCCCCAAAAAGAGAGAAAAGAGCAAAGAAAGTGAAGAATCTGGTAGTAAAAGCAGAGGAACAACCAGGGTGAAGACCCAGGGTTCTCGCCCTCCATTTGAGCATAGACAACAAATGAGATTTTCTCGAAGTCCTGTGCTCTTCTCTTCCCTCACTTGCCCCTTTCCATTCGGTAGATTTCCCTTTCTCCTTCCTTTCTCATATACTTCTTTTCCCTTCTCTTTCAAACCTCTGGTTTTTGGATGATGATCATAATTATGGCTAACTACGATGTGCACAGTAATGTGAGTTTATAACGGGCAGGGCCAGGATTCAAATCCAAGGTCCTTCTGACTCCCAAACTCTATATCATATGGCTTCCATATGGATTTATCCATAACGTCTCCACTTATCCATGATCCAAGGAAAAAAAATTAGTGTTTGATTTTTTTCTTGTTAAAAGTAAAAGAAAATGCTGGTTGCAAAAATGCTTGGGACATTTCCATGTCATTTTGATTTGCTCTCAAAGAAAAAGAAAACCAAACCCAAAGTAAGTGTATTTTCCAGCTTTTCCAATGTCAAATGGCAATTGCAATATGTGAAACAAAGATTCGGATGTAATCTTCATATCAGAATATAAATACAAGCTAGAGAAGCCAAGCGAGTAGGCTGTTGAAAACAAAGGACTGACCATAAGGCATAGAATATTTATATTCATGTTTCTAAATAGCTCTCATTCATTATATGCTGAGATATAATTCTCATTCAGCCGAGTTTAAAGTAGGAGAAATTTCCCACTTGTTATGGAAGCAGCGTTGAATCAAAAAGCAATTTGTATTTTGCTAGAAGATAAAGGTGTTTCAAGGCTTCTCTGTACAAATGTGGCAGAGATTCAGCATCAAGAAACCCTCCCTGCTCTCCTGACAATTTTTGTTTCTTCAGTAAACTGCAAACAAATTTGCAACTTTGCTTGTTATGTTAATATTTTAGCAATGATGAGTGTCATTTGCTGTGGATCTAATCTTTAAGAAGTCTTTCTGGAGAAAATAAATCATGTTAGTTATTACAAAGCTTAATTAGAGCTCAACTAATTGACAATTCACATCTAAAGTTGATTACATATGACATCTATTGTTTTTTGTCTAGTAAGTGTTTCTTAAAAATAACATATTAAAGTGAAATTCACATAACAAAATGAACCATTTTAAAGCGAACAATTCAGTGGCATTTAGTACATTCACGATGTTGTGCAATCATCAGCTATATCTAGATCCAGAACATTTCTATCACTCCAGAGTTGAACTCCTATCTATTAAGCAGTTTCTTTGCATTCCTTCCACTCCCCAGCCCCTAGCAACCACCACTCTGTTCTGTCTCTGACTTTATCTCTTCCGGATGGTTCATATAAATGGAATTGTCCACTATGTAACCTTTTGTGTCCAGCTTCTGTCGCTCAGCATAATGCAGTCAAGTTTCCTCCGCATTGTAGAACGGATCAGCACTTCATTCCTTCTTTTGTCCGGGTTTTTTTTTTTGGCCAGCTGAGGTATAAGGGACAAATGAAATTGCAAAATGTGAAAGTGTGCAGTGTTGGGGGGCACCTGGCTGGCTCAGTCAGTAGATCATGAGACTCTTGATTGTGGGGTTGTGAGTTCAAGCCCCGTATTGCATGTAGAGATTACTTGAAAATAAAATTGTAAATAAAATTTTTTAAAAAGTGTAGAGTGTGAGGGAGAAGGAGAGTGAGAGGGAAAGGGGAGGGAGGGGTGAGGGAGAATGGCCTGGTGTCTCTTTGTATAAGGACACTAATTCTATTGGATCAAAGCTCCACCTATATGATCTCATTTAACTTTACCTTTTTAGAGGCCCTGTCTTCATATATAGGCATACTGGGGGTTAGAGATTCAACATATGGATTTGGAGGGGCACACAATTCACTCCATAGCAATGATCAACTATTTATTGTCTAGAGTGTAAGCTCCTTTGAAGAGAGGAATCATATTTTGTTTTGTTTTGTTTTGCTTTTGCTTTATTGCATTCTCTCTTTTCTTTAACATCTTTTCTGCTGCCCAACCCCTAATCACGTCCATAATCACCTAATCGATAATTAGATCATGTGACCACGTTAATTCCAGGTATAGCCTCTTCAGTTCATAGTTCATGTTGTAAGGTCCTTCAGAGTGCACTCTGTTTGCAGTGGCCCCCCAGACACTGAATGACCTATTCGATCGTTATTAGATACTGTGGGAGGTGATGAAGATAAATGCTCTTATATATAAAAATCTTTCTGTATCTCTGACATGTCAAATTATCATCTGGGAATAAAATGGAGAATTTATGGCCCCACAAGTATACATTAAATGTCAATCTCAAATGGAAAAGTTTTAATGAGGCACCTGTTAGTATTATAAAAACTCCTTTTAAATCATCTTACCCTATTCATGTGTATGTACAGGAATTATCATAAGATAGAAAAGTACCTCACAAATCATTTTGCAACAATGGCAAAAATTAACACTTTGGTCAATATTTTTTCTAAGGAAATGTTTTATAGTTTAGCTATCCACGCCTGGGTGGCTCAGTTGGTTAAACCTCCAACTCTTGGTTTTGGCTCAGGTTATGACCTCAGGGTCGTGAGATCGAGCCTGGTGCCAGCTCCATGCTCAGTGCGGAGTCTGCTTCGGTTTCTCACCCCCTCTCACTTTGAGTGCGCCCCACCCCTCACCCCCCACTCTCTCTCTCTCAAATAAAATAAATAAATCTTAAAAAAAAAAAAGTCTAGCTGTCTGATCATCAAATCAATCCATTGTTAACTGAGTAATTCTGAGGCTATTTCACTTTTAAGAGCATTATGAACTGTCAGGGGACATGATTTTGCATATCCATTTGCCACAACTCAGTTCTTAGCTGACCTTTGACTCTTTCTGGTCCCTGAATTAAACATAAACTTGTGACTCATTTGGATTTTAAATTTTAGATGTTATAAGGAGAAAACTTTAAAATAAACATTGCATTTTAATATGTTTATTTTTCTGAAGTGAGTGAATTGAACATTTCAGATTTTAGAACCCATAATGCATCTCTGTGTTTTTCAAACAGAAAAATGATCAGAGGAAAAACCCATCTTTCTTATATTAGCTCTCTGTATTATCTGACTTTGTGTTCAGTGAGATCATTTTGAAAAGGTTAAGTGACTTGGAAATTTACAAGATGTTCTTAGTTTCATGTCCTATTCAGTTCTTCTCCCAGGAGAGAACGTTGAAGTCACTGCCCATGTTAGCCATCAGTATTTCTGACCTGTGGAGCCATTGAGTAAAGCTGTATGGAAGAAAAGGGAAAAGTGTGATAAGGGTAATATGTATCTAGGGCAATGATGGACATAGAAAAAAATATGTGACTCCTGTAAAATACTGTAAATCAGACTGACATAAAAATTAGGGAACATACAAGATAGAATATAATTAAGAGCTCAGTCATGTGGTATACAGTGTAAATGCATCTGGAGAAAGGAGACATCAGTGTATCTTTAGAAGAACCGAGACAGATGATGGAATATTCTAGGAGTTTATTATTGAAGGAAAGGTAGAATTCGGTCAGAATCCAGGAGGAAGGATTGCATGCTTTGTAGATGGAGCAGCAATTAGCAAAGACAAGGAGATGAAAAAAGAGTATTTTTGCCCAACGGGAAGCTGCTGGAGGAAGGTCTGATTGGAGAAGATCCATAACATGGGGATAAAGTTGAAGAAAATGCTTTCATGATGTAGAACCATTAACACCCTCAAACAGCTAGTTTTTTTCTGGAAATCATTTTTTCCTACCATGCAAATTTTGGAAAATATATCTGAGGTGGGGGTGCTAAACAAATATGGCAGCAGTTCTGGTGGGCTGCATCCTCACTTAAGCCCTTGCTGCCTGCGTGACCTTGGCAGAATTCTTAATTTGTGGAGCTTTGAATGCCGCCATAGCCTTGGCCTCTTTCTCCTTATCTTCCTTTACTTCCTCCTATTTTCTGATATATACTTTTCACATGTATCAAGCTGATTTCTACCTTGGCCCATAATCTTCTACCTTCATACCTTTCATCTAGGTTAAACTTTATAATTTTTAAAAAATATCCTCCCTAGTTACAACATCTTGGTGAAGGTCTGAGACCTTTGCGGGTTATATAGATCTTTGCTCTTCCTCTTCTTTGGACTCCTAGTACATTTGGAATCTGTAGCACATCCCATTTAATCCTTACTCATAAATTCTCCATATTATGTATATTTTTGCTTGTGTATCTCACACTTGGTTATGATTTTTTATATAGCAGTGACCACGATATAATATTGAAACCACAATAGATGCTCACTGGGCACATGTCAATTAAGTTAATTGGTTGATATTTCCGAATTTTTGCTGTGCTTTTTGGTTACTTTGACACTCTTAAGGATTGTCTACTCAAATATGCTGTTAGAAGCCAGGAGGGGAAAAAAGTTTCTTTCCATTTATTTTGAGATCTTTCACAGCAAACACTGAAGTAGGAAATAACAGAATGAAATCCTAGAATTAAGTTTAGTGAACTATATAATAAAATCTATTTACAGAGTGTTTCTTAAAGGTTTTTCCCATATGATAGTTTCATAATTTTAGGTGAATCGTCACACAGATGTGTTCCTTGCCCTAAGAAATTTTATATTTTCATTAGTAGATCCTCTGAACATCATCTTAACAGAATTTATTATATTTTAATGTTCTTTCTTTATATAGTGAGCTTTGAGAATTATCACATATTAAAAGTAATTGCCATCACGTTTCCTAAAATTGTATTATCTCAATAAATGCTTATTCTCAGGCATTTATATTAAAAAAAATCAAACTTCACCACTAAAATTATCATCATTATGTAGATGATTTTGATAAACTCACAAAATTGTTCACATCTGAATTGCTAAAACAGATTTATAGAAATTTTTATTTATGAATATAGATGCATCATACCCTAGTAAATATGGAACATCTTAATTGGAAGATGGGTGGAATAATACATATTTTTCTTTTTATGTGTATTTTCCAAAGATCTATAAGGTTTTTTAAAAAACAACTAAATTAAGATAATTTTGCTTTTTTATGTCATTTGCTAAATTCTTCTTAAGAAGCTTATTAGAACAAATGTAGCAAAATTATACTCATACTACTGATGTGACTTTAATAGAGCAAATGGATATATTTTCCTTCATGTAGCATTTTACTTTTCAAATTCTGTTTATATTAGTATGCTGTTTCTAACAAAGTCCAGGTGGCAAAGATAAATGTCTTCTTTTGTTCGAAAAGGGTGTAATACTTTTATTTTGAAAAAAACAAAAACAAAGCCTTTTCACATGGTTTTTCAACTTGTACAAGTTACCAAGCTGACAACGCACAGTAAACCAGTTTATTTATTTGTTTGAGGTCACCGTGTATATTACTTTAAAAATTAATTAAGTTTCAAATAATTAATATATATGCTATGTAATTTAAATGTTTCAAAAAGAGATACAATGTAAAACAAATTTCCTACTTACCCTTGTCTACCAGCAACCCAATTTTCTGTCTGAGTGAACTGCAATCACTTTATTATATGTCCTTCCAGAGACAGTCTATGCTCACAGATATATGAATATATACATGTGATGTTTTTCACATCAATAGTATACAATACAGTTTTTCATCATTTTTTACTAAACAACATTTACTGAAGACTGTTCCGTTTCAGAATCTGTGGAGATGTGGCTGATTATTAATCTATTACATATCTCTACCAAGATGTCTTCAAACAGTCTGCTGTCAATCGGTTTTCTGTAGTTTGTTTCTTAATCTTTCGTTCATGCTCCATGAAGAGCTTTGCACCTATGATACTGGAGCATTTCCAAAGGACAAATTTGTAGACAGAGTCGTTAGTATGAAGGGACTGTGGCTGTTAAAATTTGGTAGACATCCACAAACTACCAATATAAAACCAGGGTTAACTTCATACCAATGAAGAGGATAAAGCCCTGTTTATCCCTCCCCTCAGTGAAAAAGCATCAAACTTTTTGATTTTCATAATTCTGATTTTTTAAGGTAATAAATAAGATAGCAAATGGGATCTTACAGTTCTGTTTAGAAATTTTTTTTTATTATGAGTGAAGTTCAATATCTTTTAAATATTTAAGAACTATTTCTATTGTATTATAAATGATCTGTTTGTATCCTCTGCCCATTTTTTTCTGTTGGTCTGTTGGCCTTAGGAGGAACTCATCATAATTAAGGGCTAATGACCTATTGCAACAAATTTTTATCCCTGTTTGGTTTTTGCCATGAAAAAAATGAATTTTTTTCTACATGTTTGAATTTGTTAATATTTTCTCTTTTGTCTCCTGGACTTTGTGTTATACTTAGAATTTTTCTACCTTAAGATTAAAGAAAAATAATTTTTTCCCCTTGGTGCTTGCTAATCGTTTATGGTTTCTTTTTCTTTCCTGCTTCTTTTCTTTTCTTTTTGAAAGATTTATTTATTTTTAGAGAGAGAGAGAGAGAGAGTGAGAGAGCAGGGAGAGGGGCAGAGGGAGAGAATCTCAAGCAGACTCCCCACTGAGTATGGAGCCCAATGCAGGGCTTGATCTCACAATCCTGAGATCATGACCTGAGCCAAAATCTAGAGTCAGGTGCACAACCAACTGAGCCACCCAGGTGCCCCCCTTTCTGCTTCTTTTAAATAAATGTTTTATATCTTTGCTCCATCTGATATTTACTTGGATATCGATATGGCATTATTTATTGAATAATAACTTTATCCAGTAACCCATCTGTATCTTCTGGAGCAGAATCATATTTCATCATATTCTAAAGACCTCAATGTATTTGCCCCTGTTTCTGGATTCTTTCTTTTGATCCATTGATAGTGTGTTTTGACTACTTTAGTACCATCATACTGTTTTTTGTTTTTAAAGATTTTATTTATTTATTTATTCATGAGAGACACAGAGAGAGGCAGAGGCAGAGGGAGAAGCAGGCTCCCTGCAGGGAGCCCGATGTGGGACTCGATCCCAGGACCCTGGGACCATGACCTGAGCCGAAAGCAGACACTTAACCGACTGAGCCACCCAGGCGTCCCATCATACTGTTGTGATTATTGTAACTTTAGAATAGATTTTAATATCTATTGGTCTAGTCATTATTTCTCTATTTTTTAAAGAGTTTTCCTATGTATTTTTTCATGAGAACTTTAGAATCAGCTTTCCTATTTAAAAAGAAACTCTTATTTTTATTTTAATTGCAATGACAACAAACACACATTTATTTAGGGAGAATTGACATCTTTGCAACATTAAATTTTCCTATCCAATAATAGTACATATTTTCCCATTTATTAAGGTCTAATATTGTATCTCTCAGTAGTATTTAAAATATTTCTGCATATAGAGATTTTACATTTCGAGTAAGTTTATTTCTAGACTTTGCGATACTATTTTGAGTTCCCCTTTAGTTTGTCTTTGAGCTGGTTTTGGCTATTTTTTGAATTAATTTTGAACGAAGTCATCTTTCTGAATTCTCACTTTTTTTCAGTATAATAGTTTTATAGTGGATTCTCTTGGATTTTACAGGTAAACATTACCTCCTTTCTGCTGATCACACCTTTTTCTTTCTTTCATTTAAGTGCATCAGCTAGTCAGTTGAGAATAATGCTAAATATTTGTGGTAGTTAACAGCCTAGTCTTGTTCTTGACTTAATGGAAATGATTTTATTGCTCTTGGACTCTTCTAGAAAGAATTTCTTTCATCTATGCTTTCATATTTACTCGCACATACCTGAGAAATCTGTTTTGATTTGTGGTTTTATTCCCACATTTGTGATTTCTTTCTCATCTTTATTAATTTACTATTTATATGCAAAGAGTCATCTAATAAAACAGGTTCAGGTTTATTGGAGATAGGCAGCTGCTGGATTTGGCTTTCATATTCATGATTTTACTTGATTTTTGGCATCTGGAGATTTGTCTTCTTCCTGACAAGCCCAGCAATGCATTTAAAAGTGTTCAAATTATTTTATCTAGCATTTCCAAGTGTTTTATGGCCTGGAAATCCCTTATGTCTTTTTGAAGGTTACCAATATTTGTTTTTTAGAAAAATGCTTTCCTTAGCTACTTTCACCCCTTGGTCTCCTACTGTATTTCTCTTTTCCGTTATTCTTCCTCTTTATTATTACTTTCATTTAGTAAATGTTGGCTTTTGTTTTCTAATTTGCTGAATTTATGGGATTTGAAACATAGTAGAGGAGCATAGGAAGCACTGGTTGCATATTGTCAAAGAACCAAAGTGGTTTATGAAAGAGTTCAGAAGAACCTGTCAGTGACAGCATCAGGTTCGAAGATGCTAAGGAATGGGATGCAGAATTCAGCTTATTGGGATGAAATGCTTTCTAACAATCAGAACTTTCACAAACTAAAAAGCCCATGGTCTCCCTCACTGGCGCTTTTCAGCAAGATTGCATCCTTGGCCGTGTTGTAGAGGGGCATGGGGCTTGGGGCAGGGAGTTGCAGTGGATGGTTTCTCTAGTTCCTTGTAGCTCTGATGCAAACAAATGCCCCCAAACACTAGCCCCGCTCTGGCTGTCACTCTAAAAGGCCTTGGATAGCATTGTAATAAACAGCTCTACTTCACTGAGTTTGCCTGCCTTGCATTGGGTCTGAATATAATCAGGACTCATTATTCATAAAACCAGCCTGCACACTCTGTTGCTCATCTTGTGGGGCTCCTGGGAAATATTTCTGGAGTTAAGTGGCGCTGTGGAGTAAAGCTAAAGCATTTCTTTTGTAGGCTTTTAAATGCTAGATCAGTTTTTATTTCTTCTGCTGTTTTATCTATTATATAGGAAAGTACACACACACAAAACTGGGGCACAGTAGTTCCTATATGATTTCAAAAGTGATACTTTTCATTTTTTCACAGGGCACAGTTGAATCTTGAGTCATTTTGGACCAAGGGGTGTTTTGAGGGAGTGTTGTGGGAGGGGCAGGGACATGCTGAGAAATTAGAGCACGTGAGCCTGATTAATGAGAATATGTGGCCCGTGTGAATGGGAGGAAGAGAAAAGAGGCTTAGACCCTTCACTGAAGACTATCCATGGCATATTGCTTGGCATAACATGACAGAAAGGCACTGGGCTGCTTTGCAGTCTGTACTCTTGCAGAATATGTATTTTTAATATAGTGGTAGTGATTTATTGTGTGCCTACTATGTGCAGGGTATTTTACATTAGTTTAAGCCACTTAATAGCTTCCAGAGTAAGAAAAATTGTACCCCTCTCCCTCCCAACTGTTATAGATAAGAAAAATGAGATTTAGAGGGGTTAATTGCCCATTTTGTTACTCTTAGAGGTGATTCCATCACAACTGGTTGCTGACCAATCAGCACGTACTAAGTCCAGTCCACTGGACGAGATGCAATATTGACACTAGGCCCTATTGATCTCAATTTTCCCCTGATGCCTTTCTAACCTTTAGTTTTGAAGATCACGACCACCGCCCTCACTCCCTTCCTGTTCATCTCACACCCAGACAGTCCTTCTTTCTGGTGTTGGTCAAGCACGTGGTCCCATCTTTCCTCATTCCAATCCGATCTAACCTCACTGCCCATGAATCTTCTCAAGTCCCTCAGTGGTCACGTCCTGGGTGTCTTCAGAACTCTCCCATGACTCTTTCACTTCTGTTGACAGCTAACCTCTACTCTTTATGGAGCACCCACTATGCTCCAATCAAGATGTTTAGCTGTTCCCATACATTTTCTGGTTTTAATATCACAGAAAATCTAATGAAGTAGATACTGTTTCTATATCACAGATGATGAAAATGATGCTGAGAGAATCCTTCGCCTACCCTCATGCAACTTCTCCATGGTGGAGCCAGGAATGAAAATTCGCCTTGCTGTCTAAACATTTTAACTTAGTTTACACAAGTCCTCTACGATATGTTCAAATGCAACATAGTGCCTGACACATAATGGTTACTCAGTAAATATTTGATGGTGACTAAATAAATGTTCTTGTATCTTTACCTCTTTATTCTAGCAACATAGGCCAATTTATTGTTCCCCAAATGTGCATTATGTATAAATATCTGGAGGCTCTTATCCATGTAGTTAATTTTGATTTCAACGTTCAGATACTCCCTCTTGATCCTACTTGTATGTTTAATTTATTATTATTATTTTATACTATGTACTATTATTAAATTTCTCATTTAAAAAAATCAGTCAATTAGACGGTAAATTTTTTGAGGGAATGCATAGTCTCTGTAATTCCTTGAATCACAAACACAGTGCCTTGCTCATATTCATGATTATTTGACTAATGGTGGTCTCACCTTTTGGCACCCGTTCCTCGTGATGGCAAGAATCTTGTTCATTTTTGCCGAATATTGAATCCCTAGGACTGAACACAGGAGCAAATTCCATAACAAGTGCTCAAAATACTACTATTAATATTCACTCTGCTTTCTAAGGTATGAAAAAATGCACTGACTTTTGAAACAGACTCTGGTACTGCCCCTTAATAACAACACGATCCTGCACAAGCTAATTAATCTCTCTGAAGCCAGTTTCCTCATTTGTAAAATGAAATAATAATAGTGCTGCCCACACAGGAGTGTTATAAACTCTCTGCACTTAGCATGAGCATAATAAATGGTTTGGTTGAAATAGATGTGGAATACAAATGAACTGCTACTGAGATTTATTTCATGATCTAGAAAGTTCATTATAGAATAACATAAAAGTGTGTTCCTTCTTGAGAAATCCTAGAACACCATAAATCAAAGGATTCTAGGTTATGTTTTAGGAGGAAGGACTCTGAAATATCATCCATACAGCCTTCTGCCTTACTGTTCCCTAATCCAGCATTTTCCAATGGGCAGGCCAAGAACAGTCGATGTTTAGATGCTCTGTGGGAAAGGAGTTTTGCAGTAAAGAAAAAAATTTACAACAGCTAGATTAAAAACAGTGTTGTGTTCCTGAAAGACACCTAATATGCAATAAATATGGCTTAATTTGTAGCATTTTCTACTCTTATTTGACCTCCAAATGCTTTTTTTTCTTGCATGCTTTGTGATTAGTTAATGTTTCTTAAGACTATCCTTGAGAAAATCTAGGATGGTTAGTTTCTAATCTTGTGCCAAAGTTCTGTAAAAGTAACCTGGTGAACAAAATGTTTTTTAGAATATAGAAGAAGGGGTTAGAATAGATTTATGGATAAGTGTGATAAATATTCCTAAATCAGTGTTTTGTAAGAACAATAGTTACTAAAATAATAAGTGACTAACCAACGTGATGCTGAGATAACAAGGCAAATAAAGCCAAATTAAAAAAAATTTTTAATTTAAATTCAATTTAGTTAATATATAGTGTATTATTAGTTTCAGAGGTAGAATTTAGTGATTCATCAGTTGCATATAACACCCAGTGCTCATTCCGTCAAGAGCCCTTCTTAATGTCCATCACCCAGTTTCCCCATCCCCCCACCCACCTCCCCTGCAGCAACCCTCAGTTTGTTTCCTAGAGCTCAGTGTCTCTTATGGTTTGCCTCCCTCTCTGTTTTTATCTTTTATTTTTCCTTCCCTTCCCCTATGTTCATCTTTTTTGTTTCTTAAATTCCACATATCTTATGGTATTTGTCTTTCTCTGGCTGACTTACTTCAATTAGCATAAGACCCCTAGTTCCATCCACGTTGTTGTAAATCAAATAAAGGCAAGTTTTAAAATTTTGTCTTAATCTCCCTCAAACCACCATCTCCCAATAAGTGTGGAAGTTTTAATTGGTATGCTGGAGAGAAACTGAAAGCTTGTTTTCATTCCGAATGCATGCCTCTTAGAAGAGAAATTTAAGCATAACAGGAGGAGGACCCTTCAGGTGTAACGAGATATAAATAAATCAGAATATATGATCTTTCATCGCATACTCATTTTATTTTTGACTCTTTACAGGAGTCAGAAAACGACAAAACTATTCATTGAAGATCATGTGTTGCAAGTTGAGGGCTGGCTGCCATTTGCAACATTTTGAGATTCTTTTATGATCTGAGAAATTGCTTCTGTTTTTACATTGTGTCATGGCTGTGAATATCTACTGGAAGCATTAAATAACACTTTGTAGATATTGTCCTAAATAAACATCCTTTAGTATTGTAGTTTCCTTTTTAATGATTTCCAAAAGCTGATGGTGAGCTATCCCCAAAATGTTTTGCTTGGATTCTCCATGTGATAATCTGAGATAGTGGGAGGACTGATTCCGATGACAGCATTTTTTTTTTCTTTACATTTTTTCTTTCATTTTCTTTTTTTAAGTGAAATTTACTCAACTTTGCAATGGACTTTTTCCTCCTTAGACAGAAACCATTACATTTTCTTTTTTATAAAACAGGGCTTGGGAAGCAAGAGCTGAGCATCTTCTGTGACACTGAATACACATATTTTTCAATTACATATGTACCTTAGAAAGGCAATATTCTATGTCATATGAAGGCCTACAAGATCTTTTCTCAATAGTCACATTTACTTATAAAGTAGGTAAAACAAAGGAAATTTTTTTCTCAAGACCCAATTTTTCTATCATAAAAACAGTTACAGAGGGCTGACCATATGTCAGACTTTAAAATGATGATTGAATCATCACAGCAAACCCTTTTTACAGATCCAAAAATGGAAGAGCCCGGATGTCACCCAGACAGAAGCTCCTGCAGCCTGGCTTCTAATAGCCTCCTTCTAAGACTGTGCTAGGTGCTCCAACAGAGTCTAAGAGAATTATTGGGGAACAGAAGCTATACCTTCCACCCACATCCCTGCTCTCTCCTCATCCCTTTTCTTGACCCTCAACCTCGGCTTGTGAAGTAAAAGTATACCCCCATTAGTGTTGCCGTAAATACCTGAGTGGGGATAAAATGTGGAATTGGGGATGGGCAGAGAAATGATGCCTGTCTGTATTCAGCATGTTTGGACCCCAGCTCAGCCAGCCATAAATGCCTGGTTAATGGTGTAACCCAGATTAGCATCTCGCCCTGCCTCCTTAGTGAGCTTTGCCAATGCCCTAGAGGGAGGGGCTGAATAAGAAGTTAAAAGTAAATAAAATAAAATGAAATAAAGTAAAATATGCACAATTACTTCTCTAAGAAATTGAGTGAATCTGCAGAGTTGGTAATATAACGCAACACAAGTGGATTTCCTCCAGTTTAACCCAATATCGGTGAGGATGGAAGGGTTATGGCTGGGGCCATCTTCTTGGCACCTTGGGAACTTCTTGAGAACAAGAGTAGGAAGGGAAAGGTGGTGTCAGTCATGGCCATGTGCCTAGGAGAAACGTGACGCCCCCAGATGTCCTTGACCTAGAGGAGGTGGGTCTGGTGCCTGGATTACAGTGAACCTGGAAGTGGGTCTTGTTAGCTGTAATTGTGACCTTTTTATATCCTGTGGGCCAATTTGTTTTAGGGAGATTTGGGTCATCAATCTGGTATTTATAAATCTGTTTATGAGAAATTTAAGATAAGAGGATCTATCCTCTCAATATGCCAATGCTGTGTTTATAGAGCTATTTGATCTAATAAGCTGTCTTTTATTTAGGAATGAGTAACTCTAATGGAATTCTTTTGTTCATTTTCATACTCTTATTTTTATATTCAGTGTATATTTCATTCTCTTATATCTTATACTCTATTCAGGTGATCTTTATATTTCCTATGAAAGACTCACAATATTTGATATGAACAATAGTTAAGAGGGTCAAAGTCTGAATCTACATATATGAACCAGAATGAAGATACAAAATATTTTTAAAAATTTCTGGTTTCTGAACCAGAAATTCCTTCTTTGCTGAAATTCTCTAGTATTATCATATCATATCCTAAACCTCTCAACCAGGAGAGCAAATGTTCTCTCTCTACCAGGAAATGAATTAACTATCATCATTTTTTAAAGCAGATTTCGCGGAGTCCCTGATGGGCATGTGAAAAATAGCTCCCTTTTACTATTGAAGAAAACTATGCCTGGCCAGAGTATATCCAGTTACTATTAAGTGGGTTATTACAAACGTAATTTCTTAATCTATCTGCACGAAGACACATCAATTATTCTTGTTCAGTTGTTGACATTTGCTGATACCTAAAGAAAATATATATCTTTTTGAACATATATCCATGTTTCCAGGTTTGAATTAGAGATCCCAGGGCTCTGGGATCATGACCTGAGCTGAAGACAGATGCTTAACTGACTGAGCCACCCAGGCTCCCCTCTACCATGTACTTTTACACAAGCCATAGTGGATATAAGTTTTGTTCATGACTTATTTCATTGCATATATCTTGCTTCTTCAACTATATTATAAGCCTCCAGGGGGCAAGCTCTATATATTAGTTTAATTATTTTGTATTCCTTCACACTTAGAGGAAGGCTAGTGAGAGGTGGGTAATAATTTTTTGGTATAGGTTGCAGTTTGATATTTTTCCTGATAGCTTTTAATTAGTCTGTGGGCAGGTTAATTCATAGGCTGACTTAAATAATTTAATAAGCTTACAATTTAATACAACTTACTAAGTCATTAACAAGACATTTCTCTCAGTTACATATAAAAGACTATGGTTTTCAAGAGTTTTATTTCCAATATTTTTTACTCAAGCACTGAGAGCTTACTGTATGTAGGCATTATTTTTATGTCCAGATTGAGGGAGTATATGGAGTGGACATTATTTTTTTAACCGTGTTTTAAATTCAGCTTTGGGGATCAGTTAAGATATAAGACGTATGGTTGTTAGTATATAAAAAAACTTTGCAATTCTCTAGACTTTTTTAAGTTTTTTTTTTTTGTAATTGTGATGTAATACATGCTTGGTGTAGAAAACTCAGAAAGTGTGGGAAAGCGGAACAAGCCAAAGCAAGAATCCCCCATAATTCCACTGGTTTCTTCATCACTAATACCCTGGTGTATTTGATCCTTACAGTGCTTTTTCTAGATAAAGAAAAACTAGAACTTTTTTGCAGCCCAAGTTTTTACATTTATATTTTCTTCTTTAAGAAAAAGAATACAAAATTATAAATAAAAAATCGAGTTCAAAAAGGAATGTTTATATAGAAAGTAAAGTAAATCACAGAAATTACAAATTTTGTGAAGTAGAAAACTACCACAATGTCAGAAAAATAACAAATTACTGTTTTTAATGTTTTACTGTTTGACACTTTGCCTCCCCCTCCATGTTTTGGGTTGAATACTCACTGACTGCTTCTTTGTAAGACAATGATTTTTTTTTATACCATTTTCTGTAGAGAAGCTAAAAAGATAATTTATCTTCCCTCTCACATAGTTGATCACCATTTATTACTGGTAATTTGGAGGAATCTAACTTCACACTCCTTATAGGTACTGCTTCATCTGTAACTTCTCTGTTGCAAATGGGAGGGACGGATGGGTATTTCTGGTGGGGGGGCAGCCCCTGCCCCCACAAAGTCTGTCTAATCTGGAGGGGGTGGAGTGTCCATGAGACCAGGACCAAGGTGGCCCTCTGATCTGAGAACTAGGCAGTATCTCATACAGATCTTCCTCCTTAGGGACAAAGATAAGACCTGAGTGCTGTAGAAGATTCTTTAAGATGTGTTCTTGCTGGACCTGGTGGATATGGAGGTAGGTCTGGTAGCCTGCAGGTTATTGGACCCCCAGATGACCACCAGGGTAGAGAGGGTGACCTCCAGCCTGGGAAAATGGCTAAAGCTGCTCTTTTCTTCTTGAGAGAGGACATGCCCGATTTTGGAAGAGCTTGTGCAAAGCAGGGGCCTGGAGCAGAAGTGTGGTGGCTTTGTAGTCAATCCACACCTCTTTTTCTTCTTCTTCCTCTTTTTTTTTAAGATTTAAAACAAAATTTATTTGAGAGAGAGAGACAGAGAGAAGCAAGAGGAGGAGCAGAGGGAGAGAGACAAGCAGACTCCATGCTGAAAGTGGAGCGTAGAGCCCAATACTGGGCTCGATCCTAGGACCCTAAGATCATGATCTGGGCTGAAATCAAGAGTCGGTCGCTTAACAAACTAAGCCACCAAGGTGCCCCCCACCCCTCTTCTTGATACATATTTACATCAAATAGTGTTTGAGTGACCTGATTTTTTTTTTTTACTTAGCAATACTGTGTATTGTGACTTTTTTTCCATACTAAAAATATTTTTCTAGAATACATTTAAGAGATGCTCAGTAACCATCACATAATAAAACTTACCATACTTTTCTTAGCCAATAATCTGTTGCAAGACATTTTGGTTCTTTGTAATTTTTTAATATTGTAAACAATGTTGCATCCAACAATATGCACCTATCTGATGCCGTATTTCAGAGTAATCTTTTCTTTGGATAAATTTCTGAAAGTGACAATTCTGGGTAAAATGGTGTGCAGAATTTTTTAAAGGCTTTTATATATCCGTTAAGACTTGATACGTTGTTAAGCTATCTTCGAGAAATACCGTAACAATATATCCTCCCAATAATCATTTATGAGAGCAACTTTGCATTTCTTCAGTGGAAAACACTATAAATTAAGACTATTACTCAGCAACCCCGAGAGAGCCATTAAGGAGCTGTAGACTGTTTTGAGAAAGACATATACAAGGCATGCCTGCCTGACACATTTGTCAGAACAAGACCACAGAGCAGCCTGCATGAACAACTTCCCGAAAACTTTCTACTGACATCAGAAGTCTGTGATCTGTCATTGAATTTTGCTACTTAGGCAGTACACATGATGTATGTTCTGATAATGAAAGAAATTTAAGGCAATCTTGAAGGTGTGGGTGTCTTTTGAGAAGCTGGTAGAATTTGGTGCAATAGGAGTTCAAGCCCCCTGCATATTGCGTGGCTGCAATGCAATATTAATGTCCTTTGGTTTTGAGGAATGGCAACAACCAGCCTTTTCTAGTCAAACATGAATGTATTACTATGGTTTTATGTACGTAAATTTGATGGCATGATTATTTTCTATCCTATTGTATTTACTATGAAATATGAAAAAGCAAGGGAAGATAGCATAATAAAAACTCTGGAACACTATTAATAAAAACCAGGAAAGAAAAAGAGCAAAAGAACTTTTGCATATTGCCAAGCAAAGAAGCCAATTAATGTTTAAAATGATGGGAGTTTCTACATGTTACATAGAAATAATTTAATTTATAAAAAATTTAATTGTTTTGAATGTTTAAAGTCTCTTAGGAAGCCCACAATTGAACATTCGTTAAAGTCTTACTGTCTAGGGACGATACTTTAGCGTGACATGTTATAAATAAGTCAAAGAAATTTTAAATTGTATTGTTTATCTTTTTGTTGTTGTTTTTTTTTTTTTTTAAGATTTTATTTTTATTTATTTGAGACAGAGAGAATGAGAGAAAGCACATGAGAGGGGGGAGGGTCAGAGGGAGAAGCAGACTCCCTGCAGAGCAGGGAGCCCGATGCGGGACTCGATCCAGGGACTCCAGGATCATGACCTGAGCCGAAGGCAGTCGCTTAACCAACTGAGCCACCCAGGCGCCCAGTCAAAGAAATTTAATCAAAAATTTCATTTCAGGTTCCATGAAAACAGTAGTGATTCTTTTTAATAACTGGCTCATGTGTCTTTTCTAGGAAATGCAAAGTGAAAAACTACAAACATAATGTACCAGACTAAGTTAGATGTCACAAAATTGAAATGGAAGAAAGAACAGGAACATTCAAGAGGCACGTGACCCTTGCTGCATTCGGGGTCTCCCAGTAGCGGGTGGGCACAGGATATGGGTGTCACCAGGCAAACGTGGCTCTGGCCAGTGGCCCTGGGCGAGGTAGCATGTCCACTGCTTATGTGCACCTCCGACTGGGTTGTGTTTGCTTTCTTGGTGTCCACGTCATGTGAGGAGCCCTAGCTGTAACAGAATCTGGAAAGTACAAAAACTCTGAATTTTTTTTGTACCCAGGTGCTAGTTTTCCAGTCTCTCTCGTACAAGAAGCCACACTAAAAGGTGGTTGGAGTTGTTTTCGAGCAAGCACATTAGCCAATGGGGTGCAGGTGATTCAACTTCTCTTCTTCACACAGAACAGGTTGACACTTTTATGCAAAGAATTCATTGAACAATTTAACTCAATCATTTTTTGAGGGTACCTCCCAGGTGCTTCGGGATCCACAAAGAAAAACAAACTACTTCTATAATAACATAAAAAGAAAAATCCACAAATAACTATAGCACAGAATACTATGATTGATACAAGAGAAGAACCAGGAAGTACTCTGAAAAATTCAAAAAGAGGAGAGATTACCCATTTTTTTTGTGGGGGGGCAGATTTGAAAGACATCATGTAGGAGGTAGCATTTGAGATGCGCCTTTGAGATGTGCCTTAGATGGATAGAATTTTGACAGGTGAACATGTACCATTATAGGTGGAGAGAACAGGACGAACAGAGGTACAGTACCTTAAAAACATGGCTTGGGTTTGGAGAGCAGAAAGTCATAAAGTTCTATGGCAACAGAGAGGTAGTGAGCATAATGCCAGAAAATTCACCCATGATGAGAGGATATCACTTCATTCAGTAGGTGAATGGTGGAGGTAGTGGTAGAAGTGAGGAGTGACAGGAGATAGTTACGAATGGAAACATCTCTGGCTACCTAGGCTCAAAGGCAATGTATCAGAAAGATCCATAGGATAGCTGGAGAAACAAGCGCAGAAAACAGAATCCAGAGGAGAGACGGGGGCTGGAACCATTGTCAAGATGAACTCACATGAGTAGCCTGATTAAACAGGGTCCTGCTCTGGCTCTTGTTGGTGGATATGCCATCGGTCTCTTGACGATTTTGCTGTTGCATAGACCTACTGAGGTGTTCCTACATGTTTATATTGCTTCTTTAATTTTCACAGGCCCAGATGGGAGGATCTGATTGGCTGAGTTTTTTTTTTTTTCCCCACGTGCCAGGGGCTGAAAGAGAGAGGCTTCTGTATGTTGGCTTCCAGAATGGGAGCTGGAGTACTGCACCTTCCCAATCCCACACACAGTGAAGAAGAGGGTTTGGCTGCTGGGAGGCCAAAAAAAGAGAAAAGGTCAATGTTCACTGGTTCTTGTCTCCCTGGCTGCTAAGAAACACACCCTTCATCTACACTTACACTGAAAAAGAAAAATAAGTTAATATTACTTGAACAACTCCTTCTTCAGTGGGAAATACCCAAAGACTTGTCATATTTTATATCTGGTTCAGTATCTCTGAAAAATGCCCATTTTTCTTCCACATGAGTCTTCATTGTATTTGATATTCTGCCATCTCTGAACTAATTTTTCAAATTGACAATCACCAATAAAACTCACATACATAATGGGACACAGGGGGAGAAAAAGAGAGAGAAACCCTTATGCAGCTGGTCAAGAGGCTGTATTCAGAATTTATCACTTGTGTCCTCCACTGCCCTCTTGATGATCCCTTCCCCCGGGTGTTTGGAGGTCAGGGTGGCCCTAATCTTGTCTGCTTTTTAATTTCTCTGTTCTAAATGCCTGTTATAGTGTCTGGCACAGAGTAGATTAATTAATTAACTTTTCTCCTGGACATGCTTCTACAAGGGGAAGTCCACATACGTTGACTGGACCTCCAGCCATGCTCTTCTGGTCCCCCGGGAAGTAGCTGTCAGTCCATTCTTTCTGCTAGTCAGAAGTAATCGCTAGTACCGTGACATCCTTTCCCTCATTTTTACCCATTGTCAGGAGATGCCTGCAGTTGTCAGCTTCCAAGTCAGTGGAACCATTGTTAAATGCTGCAAATTGGCTTCTATTTCAGAGCACGTACTGCACCTTACAGGATAGCCCTCCCACTTTGCAAATGTTGAGTCCTTTTGGGCACTGTAACTAGGTCTCCAGTAGACTGATTGTATAATGTCTGCTACACGTGGATGTCATGGAATATGATAATTCCAGTGAATCTCATGGGCACAAGCATATTGTCTTCATCCTTTTATGGTAAATTGGGTTCATTGCTCAGAAGGAATGTTGTCTGGTATCCCCTTACCATGAGGTTTGAAAAGAGCTGGCAGGCTGGGAAGGATGAGCAACCCACTCAAGCAACTTCCTGTGTCTTCAGGACTTGCTGGGGCCCAGCTGCCTGTATATCTTTTGCACTTGAAGGTGGATAGGCTAGAATTTATCATATATATTGCTTAGGTCCCATGGTCCCCTGTAAGCTATTATAAGTTGTTCACTCTGAACCTGGACTCAGTAGCAAGCCATGAGCTTCTAAATAGGGCCTTCCTTTAGAACCTAAGGGGCCTCCTCTCTGATTCTCCTTAGAGGAGTTTGTGACAGTCTCCATACAACATCCCGATCTACCTGAGACCTTTTGAGTTCCCCCACATGGTTGGGTCATAATGTTGATGGAAAAATTCCTGACTCTACTGTCTACCCAGCCAGAGAGCATCATCTTGCTGTTGGTCTCACTCAAGGCCAATGGCTAGCAATCCACTTGGTAAATGTATCAGAACATCTCCCCCAAATGTGACTTATTTTGCCTTCCACATTTGAAGAGACACATGATATATTGTGCCTCTTTTCTTACTGGTGGGGTGATGACTTTGTCTTTTTCTTTAGAAGGGATATCCAACATACCTGAAACCACTGAACCCTGACTTATCTTCTTTACTGAATTGTTAGGCCTCTATTCCTATAAGATCTATCCCCTGATCTCTAGCACATATGTCTCTTTCTAAGAGTACCTGCTAGTTCCAGCTGTCTGGGTCCTGCCAGCATGAGATATCAGCAAGGTAGTGACCCAGCGTGATGGTTCGGTGGTCAATGTTCTGTAGGCTCAATGATGGCAAGGGGCTGAGGGTTGATCGAACCATGGGGCAAGAATGTTAAGGTGTACTACTTTCTTGCCAAGAGACAGAAATTGATTTCTGGCATTGTCTTTATAATGAGATACAATAGAAGCACTTGCCGGGTTAAGAGCTGCAATCCAGGTGCCAGATTTGTAGTGTTTTATTCCTGAAAGGAGACAACTTCCAAAACAAGTCTTGTTTGTCACATGATTCAGGTTCTCAGAATCCAATTCTGTTTCCAAAACCTATCTATCTTCTGCAATGGTCATACTGAAAAAGTTTAACGGGGGTTACAGGGTCACCACCCCTGCATCTATTAAATCTTTAATGACAACATGAATCCCTGCAATTTCTACCAGAGAAGTGGTTAGCTCTTGGTTTTTTAAATTTTGGATTTACTGTTTCGTGAGGAGGAGAAACAGACTTCTACTTGGTTCTTGCTTCCGTCTTATCCCTTATTGCCCTGGGCTAATGAGTTCATATGAAGAAACTTCTAGTTTCTGAAGATATCCATTTCAGCTATTGGCTCTGAAACTGGGGAAATAACCTCAAAATGTGTTGGGGGATTCACTGAGGTTACCATGTCTGAACCCCACTTACTGTTTGATTCTCACATCAGACCTCTTAGTAGGTATGGAGCATTCTTTATTTAAAAAATCAAATAGAGCAAAGCCTGCGTGGCTCAGTCGGTTAAGCGTCTGCCTCTGGCTCAGGTCATGATCCCAGGGTCCTGAGATTGAGCCCCACGCTGGGCTCCCTGTTTAGTGGGGAGTCTGCTTCTCTCTCTCCCTCTGCCTGCCGCTCCCCCTGCTTATGCTCTCTCTGTCAAATAAATAAAAAATCTAAAAAAAAAAGTCAATGAAAGGGGGAAATCAGAGCGGGAGACAAACCATGAGAGACTATGGACTCTGAAAAACAAACTGAGGGTTCTAGAGGGGTGGGGGTGGGGGATGGGTTAGCCTGGTGGTGGGTATTAAGGAGGGCACGTTCTGCATGGAGCACTGGGTGTTATGCGCAAACAATGAATCATGGAACACTACATGAAAGACTAATGATGTAATGTATGGTGATTAACGTAACATAATAATAATAAAAAAAAGTCAAATAGGACCTCAGTGAGTCGCTCATATATTCTGTCCCTAGGAACCCTGGTCACTGCCAAAGAACTGGACCATTTTGATTGCTTGCCTTGATACCTATTAAAAAAGCCACCCTACTTTGCTGCTGGAGATTAAGGCTTTTGCTGCTCCAGGATCCTTCAAATCTAGTTGAAATCTGAAAGCCCTAACTTTCACCAGAGTATCTTGCACTGATGCAGATCAGTGACTAAAGAGCTTTTCATAGATATTGGTATTGTCCTGAAAGGACTTAGTGAAGGAAGTGCCTGCCAGGTCACTTTGGGGCCCATAGTCCGAGACTGAGTGGGCATCGGTCATGTGATCGATACACTTCAATGTTCCTATCTTCCAGAGTCTTCAGAGTCCATTCATTACATTACACGGAGGAATTTCTGGCATTTCAGCTTTGCTTAGTGTGGTCCAACACTGAGTCCAGATTTCTATGAAGCAGCTGAGCATACTACTAGAACCACTCCCCATTTTTGAGCAAGGTCATTAAATCTAGAATTTCTGCTTAGTGTGCTCATGTAGGTACTTTCAGCCCTAATATAAAACTACATTCCTTTCTTCCTGGGTCGAATACCTTCAAATATATTCTTGTACGTACTCCTTAGAGTTTTGCCAACACAAGCAAGCAAAGTTCTGAATTGGTTTTGGTGTATAATTCTTTATCCTTGAGTTTGACTTTTTTTGTTGGCCCCTTGGGGCGTGTTTGGATCTAGCTGTCATTGTAGGACTGGTGACAAGGAGTGCGTGTGTGTGTGTATGTCTGTGTCTGCCTGTACCCACATGAATGTTGGGTGTAGAATATGAGAATTAGCTTCATTATTATAGGTAACTCTCTGAGGCAAGGAAGATCTTTTAAAAATGTCTTTCACATGTGAATATCCAATTTGAGTTTTTAGATCAATTCTGGAAACTACAGAAACATAAAATAACGACCATTCAGAAAATGTTGCCAAATCGTTGAAAGTCTGATTTCCCAAAGGATTCATTATCATAAAATCTCTTTTCCAGATGAAGGAAGATTTCCCTGGATCAAAGGGGTTAGATTTGGCTGGGTTAGAATTGGTCTCTTATTTTCTGAATCAAAATCAAGACCCAAATAATTCCACTGAGATCTGGCCTTGAATATGATAGTCCTTGTGATCAAAGATTCCCTTCTGCTCTCTATAACCTCGATTTC
This sequence comes from Mirounga angustirostris, assembly GCF_029215605.1. Classification (NCBI taxonomy): domain Eukaryota; kingdom Metazoa; phylum Chordata; class Mammalia; order Carnivora; family Phocidae; genus Mirounga; species Mirounga angustirostris. The sequence goes on from NW_026991714.1 coordinate 39,684,669, forward strand.
TTTCTTTCTTTTTTTTCTCTTACATTGAAGCATCTGATCTTCTCTGTTTATCTGAGATAATAACATATTAAGCTTAAAGAAGAACTTGGTTTTTTATCCTCACTTGGGCTTCTAACTGCAAATCTGAATCAAAAAAGAATTTAATGAAATGAAAACAAAAAACAAGAATTTAATGAACATGTTTAAAAATGGAAACAGAAGCCCTTATACATCATATACTACAGTGCCTATTTTTGTACAAAAATAATCAACTGAACTGTAAAAGAGTACAACCGCTTTGACATGTCCCTTCAGTAGCAAATATAACAATTAAAAAAATTCAGACATGAACATACCCTGTTCAAATTTTACCAAATAGACTTTCTTTTGCCCGAATATAATTTGTACTCCCTTGCCTGGGGATCTGTGGAAATCTGCAGCACAGCCAAGTCCTTTTGATTCCTGTTGAGATTCTCATGATGCCAAGTCACTTCTCACATCCCTGACCTTGGGCTCACGAGAATGCTATTTACTTAAAAAAGAACAAAGTAGCCACCGGAGTTTAAGTTTTTATATGTAATTTCTTTGTTTTTGTAAGGACATTATTAAAACAACCATAAAACACTGTGGAAGGAAAGAAAACTCTAATTTCACCTCTAATTTTAACTCCCTTCCAGAACAAATATTTTCATTCTCTCTTGTGCTTCCTTCATGTCTGAACCAGGAAGGGACGGGCTTCAGGCTTCCACAGGCAGCTCAAGCTTTCCATGTTTGATTCCAATCAATTTCAGGTATCAATAACCACACCACAGTTCCTTTCTAGACCTCTAGACTTTTACATGTGTGTGTATTATATATACATACTTTTGTACATATACAACATATATATATTTTACTTTCTCATCCCAGGGTTTCTCTCTCTTGACTAAATTATTAATTTGCAAAATTTTTTTCTTTTAGTGCTGCATGTCCGGAGAGGGTCAGCAGTGGGCTCCGTCTTCCGCCTGACCTTTCATTTGTTTCTCTCTCTCTCTTTTTCTCTCTCTCGCTCATTTTTAGCCCTTTCACCCATTGAAAGACGTCAGTGCACACCACACCCTGAGCTGATCACTACTCCCAGGTACTCTAATCCATTCGAGATTTCAGATATGGGTAAGATACTTTTTGACTTGATCCTTGCTTCAAGCCATTGCCTCTTCCCTCCCTGCAACTCTGAATTCATGGGCTCTATTACCTTCCTTGCCTGCTTTCAAGAGGGGCCGATTAGCTTCTGAGCTCATCTCCCCCCGGTAAGCCTTGCCAAATGTAACAATAGCACAAGTACAAAGGAGTAACAGTATGCCTCCTCACTGCTTCCCCTAGACGTACAGGCTCAGGGGGTTTGTGATCTGTTTCCCAAGTTTGCACAGGTGACAGTGTTTTTCCGGTGTGTTGCCACAATGTAATTTGGCTTGCCACCATTCCAACTTCCATCTACAGTTTTCTTGCCGCCTGCTGATGAGCCACCAAGCCAATACCACACCGTTTAGGCTTCTATTTTGGTAGCACTCCACTTTTAGGGGCTGATTTTTATATCTGTCTTATGGTGCAGTAACGAACAACTCTAAAATATCAATGACATAATACATAACACATGACATCATGACTTATGAGAGAATCTATTTCTTGTTCATGATGTCCAAAGAGGGTTGGTTCATCAGAATGACTTAGGGCCTCAGACCAATGGAGAATGCTTCTGAGTGCATCCTTTGATGGTTGCTGAGACAGGAAAAAGGTGCTGTGCCCTATCATGTGCTTCCATGACACACGTTAGTTCTGTCCCTCTTTCACTGGTCATGATAAGTCATGCGATCAGGCTTAACTTCAAAGCCCAATCCTACTGTTGTGGGGTGAACTGTACCTCCCAACAGATGTTGAAGTCCTAACCCCCCAGACCTGTGAATGTGACCTTATTTGGAAATAGGGTCTTCACACGAAGGTAATCAAGTAAAAATGAGGTCAGTAGGGTGGGCTCTAATCCAATATGACTAGTGTCCTGATAACAAGGAGAAATTTGGACGGAGGCAAACATTCATAGAGGCAAGACAATGGGAAAACACAATCTACAAGCCAAGGAATGCCCGTGGTTACCAGAAGCTAGGAGAGAGGCATGGTACAGATCCTCACAACCCTCAGAAGAAACTATCCCTGCTGACACCTTGATTTTGGACTTCTGGCATCTAGAGCTGTGAGATGATACATTTCTGTTGTTTTAAGCCACTCGGTTTGTGGTACTTTATCACAACAGTCCCTAGAAATGAAGACAGCCTACTATGTATGCAGAAGGAGGGGAAAATTGGAATATTTGTGAACAGCATTAGCAATCATCACAATGTATTCATGTAAAAGTACATAATTTTACTAGTTTTAGTCTAAGTTTATAGAAAAATTGGTTTAATTTTCTTCACTTAACATTATTTAATTAACATGTGTTGGCATTTTATACTGACATTTTCATTATTAAATTGCTGCAATACACTTTATGATATAGTCTAAATTTTAATTTACAATCCTCATGCTGGGAACAAGTACTATGAATTGCAAAACCAAAAATTCTAAAAAGACTATGCAATTCTCAGATAGCATCATTGCCAATAAAACGATTAATGTGAGGTGCCAAGAGTCAAGCACATTATATTGTGTTGCAGTTAGTGTACCTAATGCTAACTCTTAGAAAGTCAGAGATTATTGCTAGAATATGGTTGACTTTATTATTATGTAGATAACATGTACCAGTCTGTTCCGTTACTAGACTTCCTGAGAGCTGAAAAATACATGTGCTGTATAAAAAACTTCTATCTGTAAATATTCCAAGAAATATTTCAATTTATCCCTTAATTCAGAGATACATAAAGCAAGGCCTGGCTTTCTAGGGAATAGTCAATGGTAAAAATCCAAATCAGATTTGTTCTTATTCTCAATATCTGGTGTTGCTCAGGAAGAAAATCCTTTGATCTTCAACTCCTATCCAGATATATATCCTTGTAAGGGATGTTGTAGTACATGCTGGAACACATTCTTTCTTCTTTCCTGCTCCAGAATTAAATTATGCATGAATCCCTGGTGTATATAAATATTTCCTTCTAGTTGGAATCTCACTTGCAGATGGTAGAATGTCATAAATATAACCAGAAAAAAAAAAAAAACAACCAATAATGGGCTCAGGGTACTCAAGGTATATTAATGTCACACATGTATGAAAAATGCATGAGATTCTTTCTTAGAGTGATGATGCCATTTTTATTTCTTATCTATAGTTAACCCTGAGAAAAGTGAACAAAATAACAGGATGAAATGAAATATTTTCTTTGGGCTACATTTCATGGTTTCAGGGTTGAATTAAAGAAATCCTTATTTAGCCCTGAAATTTGTGTGGCATGCTGAGACCATTTCAGTACTAAGCCCCGTTTAATAAACTTAAGAGAATTTTCGGCACAGTGTATGGGAAATAAGCTTCTCAATTCTTGTTCTGGCAATGTGTGTGCAATTCTTACTATGTTTCATAAAGCTCCAGATATGGGAAAATCAGAGTTTTGGTTAGCTCAGGATGTCAAAGGAAGTGACATGAAAAATCCATTTCATAAGATGATAGATTTTGGCTTAGAGAATTGACGCACTTGGGCAAGGTCCGAGAAAATAAATTTGGTTTTGGACCCAGGACTCCAAGGCCTGACTCCCACATCTGCCCATGAGGTAACATTGTACGCCCAGTACTCCTGGTAAGGTCCTTCCCTTGTTGACTGACATTTAACATTTAAAAAACGGGCCATTTCTAAATGCTATTCAAAGTCTTGCTTAATCTTTTAAATCATGAGATTTACTTGTCTTGTTTCTTTGTTTATACTTTCCTAGATATAATTAGATAAAAAAGACCACCCTGCCTTGTAGGTATCAACAGTGAGTTCCCAGATGGCAGCTAATGCCCAGAGCAGCGTGAAGTGTGCATTTATGATTACTGATCATCTAAAATATGCTAAGTATTATGCTAAATGGCAGCAGAGTGTACTAATGATTTGGGAGAGGAGTGGGAGAAAGAACTGTGAATGGAAAATGGGTGGCTGCATTTCATGTGATTACAGAGGATGATCCCGTGAGCTCTACTTCAGGGCACGGTGAAAGACTTCCCCAAAAAGTGACATTTGAGCTGGGTTTTGAAGTGTGAATAGGAGTTTGACAAATTATGTGTGTACATGTGCATCATGATAATCTGAGCTCTCGCCATGTGGTGAGGTGATATCATGATATAGTGGGAAGAACTCTGGGCAGAAAATCAAGAACTACACATTCCTGTCCTGATTTGTACGCTCTAACTTCTGGAGAAGTCATTGAACATCTCTGTCCTGCAGACCGTTTCATGAAAGTGTTTCAAAAAAGAAAAAGATCTCCATAGACATCAGGAAATTATTCCTTCTCTGCAACTGGCTTTTCTACCCTCAGTCCGTTCACACAAGATTTTATGACTATGTCTGTTTGCAGTTCACCTTTTCTCCTTTGCCCCTCTTATTTCCAGTATTACTTGACATTAAAAGTCATCTCTTTTCTGTTAATGAGGCATTTCAAAGATAATTCTCACTCAATACCACATGCTTATTGAGGAGAAAAAATTTAAATTTAAGTCTTTTTAAAAAAGATTTTATTTATTCATTTGAGAGAGAGCGAGAGAGCAAGCGATCCAGAGAGAGCAGGAGTGGGGGTGAAGGGGTGGGGGAGAGGGGCAGAGGGAGAGGGAAAAGTAGATTCCTTGCTGAGCAGGGAGCCCCACGCAGCAGATCCCAGGACTCTGGGATCATGACCTGAGCTGAAGGCAGATGCTTAACTGACTGAACCACCCAGGCGCCCCTAAATTTAAGTCTTAAAATTTAAATACGTATTTGACTTCCCAGTATATGTGTGACATTGTGCTGTGGGTACATAAAGTTGTCTAGGTTCTGCCCATTCCCTTAGGAATTCGTAAGTCAAAAATAGAGATTGTTCCAGAAATAACTCTGATGTAGTCAGACAGGGATAAAGTCAGGGAATCTGTGATGCAGTAGCAGGGGGACCGAGCCACTGCACAGGAGGAACTCTCATGAAAGTCAAACTTGAAACCAAAGACAGTGACAGGTGCCAATGAAGTGGACTATCGAGTGCCACTCTATTTACACCTCACTTGCCCTTCACATTATCTCATTTGATCTTCACAACGAAGTTGGGAGGTAGGAAGGTAACATCTTTTTTTTTTTAATGGATGAGAAATTCAAACTCAGGGAAATTAACTCACCTCTCCAGAGGTCACAGTAGTGAGTGGGAAAACTGGGATTGATTTCAATTTAGAAATCTGAATCTGAATTTACAGTCATTTTTGCATGGCACCAACTGTCTGGACACAGATTGGAGGCCAGACGTGGGAAAGCACAAGCCTGAGAGACAAGCTCTTGGTATGGCTTTTCTTTTTAAAGAATTCCTGGTTGATGAGTATTTGGTGTGGGGGTGTCGGGGTGAAAACACCTACATCGCCAGTTTCACGGATTAACCAACAGGTGGCACCAGGTCCCAATGCAAATGTTTTCTTCCTGAAGTTACAGCCCGGGCCGCTGACTTTTCGTGAAGGCTTATCAATTAAATTAGGCCGATTAAAGTAGGGCTCCTAACCCTGCTTCCTGAGATAGACAGGGTCTACTTACTTACACACCTCGGATCAATAATCAAGGGGATATAAAGCAGGTGAAAGGAAGTGGAAGGCCTGAGGGCTTCGGAACCTCTTGGCTTGAGAATATCCATTCTGCCATCTAGACCTGAACCCCGTCGACAAGCAACCGAAACCCCTCTCAACTCTGGCCCCTACCTCTGAATTAAGGAAAGCATGAATAAACCTGCATATAACTCCCCACCCATTTGTTATTAGAAAGACGTGTCTAAGTCGTTAGTCTGGTGTCTACTATTGGTGGGGTATTATTCTTAGCTGGCCTAATTGGAAGAGGACTCTTTGATGAAGATTGGGCAAAGTGGAGAGTATTAAGTGGTAGAAAGAAAAGAAAGATGGTCTTTGATTTTGCTATGGGGGCTTTGATTGTTTTTCTCAGAAACGACATTATTTTGTCAACAGCCCCAAAGGTAGTGGACCAATACATACTTATTAAATGCATAACTGAGTACTCTACATTATTGAAATATAAGATATAGAGCTTCTCTTCTCAAAATTTATAGCTTAATATGGAGAAAGGACGAATTCCTGTGAAACAATGGAAAATACTAGGTTATAATTATGCATATAGTTTATTGCTAAATGATGTATGTGTTAAGGATTAAGGATGGTTTTTGATTTCCTGCTCATAATCAGACTCTGCTCATTTCTGTGATGTTTGGAATGTGATTTCATGTTTGGAGAGTAATTTCTGGGGAATAGTGGCCACCTTCTCAAATACAACCTAAAGGACAACAATAAATGAAATCCAGAAGGGTCAAAGGTCAAGAGCCCCCTTACAATATATCTGTTTTTTTGTGTTATTTTTTTGGAGAAAGAGCATGTGTGAGCAGGGGGTGGGGAGTGGGGTGGGGGCCTGGGGGAGGGGCAGAGAGAGAGGGGGAGAAAGAGAGAGAGAGAGCCCATGTGAGCCAGGGGGAGGGGCAGGGGGCGAGCGAGAGAGAGAATCTTAAGCAGGCACCACTCCCAGCATGGAGACCAATGTGGGCTTGATCTCAAGACCTTGAGATCAAGACCTGAGCTGAAATCAAGAGTCAGGCGCTTAACGACTGAGCCACCTGGGTGCCCCTTTTTCTTTCTTTCTTTCTTTCTTTCTTTCTTTCTTTCTTTCTTTCTTTCTTTCTTTCTTTCTTTCTTTCTTTCTTTCTTTCTTTCTTTCTTTCTTTCTTTCTTTCTTTCTTTCTTTCTTTCTTTCTTTCTTTCTTTCTTTCTTTCTTTCTTTTCTTTCTTTCTTTCTTTTCTTTCTTTCTTTCTCTTTCTTAAAACAATATACCTGTTTTCATTCAATAGGGCAGACCACCCTCAGTAGGTCAGTGGAGTCATGTGAACCTGCTAGTTCTGTTCTTTCAGGTTGCAAAATAAGAGCTATGTCAGGTTACCTAAGGAGAAAAAGGCTTATTATAAGAAGGCAAAGAATAGGGACTAAACAATGGGAAAATTTCTCAGAAGATCTCATGAAGCCTGGAAACTTGTTCAAGTACAAAATGGTTTGTACAATCTTATTCCTTTTATGCCTCCTTAACGGCAGAAGGTTTTTGCTTCCTTCCTCTGGTGCACAGGTGTTCCCCCCTTTTTTTTTCTTTTAATATCAGGATTTCTGTTAATTTGTGGCTTATACTCATGCTTTCTGTTAGCTTCTGAATAGCTTCTTTTTACCACTTTTCTCTGTGTGTCTCCTTCCTTCCAACAGCCATCTGGCAGATGACTCTTGGTGTTGAATGGAGGATTTGATTATGTTGTCCATGCACCATGGACTAAATATGCTCCTGGTCACCCAATAAGTTTCTGGTGAGCTACTTTGGTTGCCTGAGGTCAAGTGCCCTTTCTTGGTTCATTCAATTCTGCCCATGGTATTAGGGCTACACGGTTCAAAGCATAGAGACTGACATGTCAGAAAACCTTTAGAAGTGGGTTATGGCCATGGCGGCCACTTTGAGCAGGGGCAGCATGACTGCAACCAGGTTTCATGGAGCTCCTAGTGGGCCATATGGACAACTACTGCACAAGAAATAAGAAATAAATGTTTTGACTGAGGTTTTCTCACACAAGCTGTGGGAACTGTGCCCATGTGTATTAGTTTTCTATTTCTGCTGTAACAAATCACCACAAATTTAGTGGCTTAAAGCAGCACAAATTTATTATTTCATATTTCTGTAGGTCGAAAGTTTTGTAAAGGTATCACTGGACTAAAATCTGGTTATTGGCAGGGCTATGTTCCTTTCTGGAGTGCCGTGAGAGGGTCTGTTTTCAGGATCATTCAGGTTTTTGGCAAAATTCACGTTCTTACAACTGAAGGATTAAGGATTCTTTATTTTATTTATTTATTCTCTGCTGGCTGTCAGCTGAGGGCCCAGCTTCTAGAGGCCGCCTGCATTCCTTGGCTTGTGACCCCTTCCTCCGTCTTCAGAGCCAGCAAGAGTACTTCAAGTCCTTCTCAAGCTCCAAATATCTCCTGCTTCTTCTTCTGTCTTCCCATCTCCTTGACAGATCCTTCTGCCTTTCTCTTCTACTTATAATTCTCATGTGATTAGATTGGACCCACCAGAACAATCTAGGATAATCCTCCCTTCTGAGAGTCTGTAACATTAATCACATCTGTGAAGTGCCTTTTGCCAGATATGGGAACACATTCACAGGTTCCAGGATTGGCTCATGGACATCTTTGGGGGGCCATGATTCTGCCTACCATACCATTTCTTGACTTTTACTTGTCTTGGCCATGACAAATATAAATCCTTCAGAATCCATCTCATTTTTTATGTTCTGCTGAAGCCTTCTTCAAATATTCTTGGCAATCCTGATTTTTTTTCTTCCTTTGACTTTCTACAGCACTTATGCCATATTTTTTTCCATGATTTTATAGTTCTCTTGATGGTTCTTGCTAATCTGTGTATTTTGTGTTTCTGTCATTTCCTCAGTGAGACTGGAATTCTTGAGGAAATTCATGCATCTTTTTTATTCCTCACAGCATTTGCCCAGTGCTAGGCACATATAAGCTGATCAATAAATATTTAAAATATTATATAAGTAACAGACTTTGGGGGAAGGAAGCCTAATGGAGGATCTGTCCCTGGGATGATAATCACTAAAGCAGGTATGCCAAAAGATTCTTTTAATATGCTTTCGAATTCCCTCCTCTTAATCTGGCAGTCAGAGTTGATTAGAATCTAAATCATTCTAGCAAGACCTTTCAAAAAATATAGTAGGGTCTCTGCTCTTGGATTTTATTGCTCTTTTCATGAAAGAGAGCTTCAGTTGACAATTCAGGCATGGTTAGAATTTAGGAATCCTTTGTGGACAAAGATCACGTAACGTATCATAATTATGCTAAATTCAAGTCTCCTATAAAGATAAGAGAATAGAATGGTATAATATTCAGAGTCAGGTTTGATGCCTAGATTCTATCACTTCTCTTATCTTCCAAAGTCCAAAGTCCAAAGAACATGTCCATAGAGATAGGACCAGAGATACAAATATATACGTTATAAAGGACCAGACAACAGTTCATTAATTTGTTTCTAAGAATAGTGCTTTTTAGTAAGGACTGAACTGAAAATGCCCATTGGGAAATGATCTTGGGACTCATGCTCTCGGAGCTTACCCACTTACCTTCTGTCTAGAAGGCTGAGGGAGGGCAGGCATGCTGAAGCAGGCCTCTGCTTACTGCATGGAGGATGAAGCCAGGTTGTTTTCTTTTCTTAACAGATATCCAAGGCAGGCAGCCCACAGTGAGTGAGAAATGAAGGAGCCTGTCCTGATTTGGAGAACCTCACTCTTTATATGGCCTCGTCTATTAGTCGCTCTGTGATTTGAACACTCAGAGAAGATATTCCTCCTCCTAAGGAAAAGGGAGGAAATGAGGAGCGACTGGAAATGTTATTCCCACTGCTCCTTCCTGGGAGTCTTCTGTGGATGTGTGAGGGCAGGGGACAAACACTAACCCAACTTCTGCCTTCCAGAAATTAGTCTCCATTGTCAGTCGCCACACTGGGCTCTTCTGCACACATTTCCTCATTAATCCTCACCTTGTTCTTGGGAGTGGACATTAACAGCATGGGCTTTGATCTCCAGAGGCCGTTACTTCTCTACTCCCTCAGGGGAGGTCCTCTGACATGGGTTTCGAGGGCAAGTGGGCCACTGGTTAGGGGTGGGAGTTTTTCTGAGTTAATAATATGGGTCAAACTATGTCTTCCATGTAGTTCTATTTTGCTCTTGTAGTTGCTTTTGCTTTGTTGTTTTGGAACCTCTTTATCTGTAGCCTATCTTCTCTTTTGAATCCTGTGTCTCCTACAACAAGATGATAAGAGATGCTTCTTCCTCCCCACCGTCTTTCTTTGAAAACTTACATATTTTAGGTGTACAGAAGAGTCACAAAAGCATCACAGATTTACATGTACCTTTTATCAAGCTTTCCCTGATGTCAATAACTTCTATATCCATAGTACAGTCATCAAAACCAATGACCAGAACTGAGAAGTGAACATGGGTACAATTCTATTCACTCAACGACAAAGTTGTAGATCAAATTTCACCACGTCTCTCCTCCTCACAAGGTCCTTTTCCTGTCCCAAGATCTTATCAGGACCTCTCCTGCCTTTAGTTACTCTGTCTCTTTAGTCTCCTCCCCTCCGTGACAGCTCCATGTTATTTCTAAGTCTTTCATGACCTTGATACTTTGGATGAGTATCAGTCAATTTTGCAAAATGTCTTTCAATTTGGGTTTGTCTGATGTTCTCTCATGATGAGACCGAGGTTATGTATTTTTAACTAAAATACCACAGATAACCCATTGCATCCTGACTTGTCAGCACCATTGTATCAGGGGGCAGATGTGTCCTACTGCTGGTGATGTTAACTTCCATCATTCAGTTAAGGGGGTGTCTGCTAGGTTTTCACTGTAAAGTCATTATTTTTACATTTGAAATTGGTAAATATAGTGGGGGAGATACTTTGAGAGTATAGTAGTATCCACTTTTTCGTCAAGGTATTCCCACTGATATTGAGCATGCCTTGGATCTTTTTAATCTTTTTTAAGATTTATTTATTTATTTGAGAAAAAAAGAGAGAAAGAAAGTCTTAAGCAGACTCGGCACTGAGCACAGAACCTGACAGGGGGGCTTGATCCTACAACCGTGATGAGATTGGGGTCTCAGCCAAAACCAAGAGTCAGACCCTTAACTGACTATGCTACCCAGGCACTCCTCAGTGGATATTGTCTGCAACACACATTGCTGTGGTATTGGCCTAATGGTGATTTTCTAAGTCCCTCTTTTTTTTACACTTTTTTTTTTTACTTTTACATTTATTAATTGGAATTCTTCTGTAAAGAGATGTTCCATATCCCAAATTTGCTCATTTATTTGAGTATATATATCTGCAAGGATTTATGGATATTTATTTTGTTCTATGGTTTATAATCTATTATTATTATTATTATTATTATTATTATTATTATTATTTTGCCCAAATGGTTCTAGCTTTGGCCATTGAGAGCTCCTTCCAGTCAGCTCTTGTAACCCTTTGACAAGTCTCCTTCTGTTTTGCACATTTCCTTATTTTTTAGCATCACAAGATATCCCAGGCTTCTCTTTCTCTGCTCCAGTCTTGCTACCTGCCAGTTCTTCAAGAAGCTTGGTTTCTTTTTTGAAGAATGGTACTTAGAAGATACAAATCTGGGTACTGGGTGTGCTCATTGTTACTATAACATCACTGCTCCCAGGCCCTCTCAGTAGGTAGTATATATACTAACTCACATGTACATCCATACACTTATATTTATTTCTATATTCCTATATCTGCATATATATATATTAAAAACTATGAGTTCATATTGATATCACTGACTCCAGTCCAATACCATGAGGTCTTTCTAGTCTTCCCCTTTTCCTTATTTGTAATTTTTTTCACCCACAATGAGAAACCTGGCTCTCATTTATATATAATACCTTTACTTATTTGTTTAATCCTAGAATACTTGTAAAGGGTTATAGAATTGCTATCCCATTCCCTTGTAAGAAACAGATTTGCTAACTAAAGTGTAATATATTTTCTAAAGTATTTATTTATTTATTTATTTATTTATTTATTTATTTATCAGAGTGAGAGAGAGAGCACAAGCAGGGGGAGCAGCAGGTGGAGGGAGAAGCAGACTCCCTGCTGAGCAGGGAGCCCGAAGCTGGACTGGATCCCAGGATCCCCAGGATCATGACCTGGACCGAAGGCAGATACTTAACCGACTGAGCCACCCAGGCGTCCCCTAGAGTGTAATATTTTTATGTATGGTGTGAAATATAAATCTAATCTTCTCTTTTCCGAATGACTTGTCAGCAACATTGAGCTGTCCCAGCACCACTGACTGAGTTATCCCAGGACCGCTGATTAAAAAGTCCATTTTTACTCTAATGATTTAAGATGCCACCTTTGTTATATACTGAATGCTCATTTATACTTGCTTCTGCTTCTGAACTTTTTTATCCTATTCTACTGATCTGTCTATTCTTGTGCCAATGCCACACTTTTAATTAGAGAGGTTTCATTGTGCAGTTCAGTGTTTGGTAGGGCTAGTTCCTCTCTGCAGTTTTTCTTTTTCAGTGTTTTCCTGGCAATTTTTGCATATTTGTTTTTCCATGTAAATTTTAGTTAACTTGTCTAACTCTATTAAATAACTTCTTGATAATTTTATTGGGATTGCTTTACATTTATAAATGAAACATTAATTTATATATATATATATATATATATAACAGGACATAAACTGTCCTGTTTAATGCCAAGTCCCCTATCCAAGAACAGGGGATGCCTTGCCATTGGTTAAAGTCTACTTCTGTTTGTTTCAGGAGGTTTGATATGTTTATAATAATTTGCCCCGACCTCTTGGTTCTTTACCTTCCTCATCCACTCCTCACACATGTCCTGAGTAATGCTCTTGAAGATCCTTCTCTCTCTCTGACTGCTTCATAGCACCTAACACACATAAAAAAGAAAAGAAGAGGAAGAAGAAGAAGGAGGAGGAGAGGAAGATGGAGGAGGCAAAGGAGGAGGATGAGAAGGAGGAGAAAGAAAAGAAAACAAAATGAAATGTAACTTTTTATGGGTTCAAATGTGTCCCTCCCACAAAAAAATTCACATTGATGTCCTAACATCCAGTATATTAGAATGTAACTATATTTGGAAACAGAGTCTTAGCAGAGACAATTAAGTTAAAATGAGGTCATTATTGTGGTCCTAATCCAATATGACTAGTGCCTAATCCAATATGACTTATAAAAAGGGGAAATTTGGACACAGATGCATACTGAGGGAAGATCATGTGAAAACACAGGGAGAAGACAGCTATCTAGAAGCCAGGAAGAGAGGCATCAGGAGAAATCAACCCTGCTGACACCTTGATTTTGAACTTTTGCCCTCCAAAACTGTGAGAAAATAAATTTCTGTTGCTTAAGCCACCCAGTTTGTAGTATTTTGTTATGGCAGCTTTAGCAAATTAATGTACTTGTCTAAATTTTTTTTTTTTTACTTGTATCAAGAGACCAGCCCTATTGATTAATTAATAGTCATTGTTTCTTTGCAAATTCCACTCTGGAGAAAGATTTTTTAGACCAATTTGAACGTGCTTTGAGTCTCGATATTGCTGTCACTGAATCAACCAATATGCAAGGGGTGCAACCAATATTTTCAAGCAACGTCCTCAGGGGTGCTAGAAATGTGACTTCATCTTTATATAACTCATCTTTATCTCTCTCTTGAGCCTCATTTCTGCCTGGAGGAAGAATATTTACCCGGGTAATACCAGTTTTGATTAAGTATTTCAGATTAGGTGCGTTTTTTTTCTTCCCAAGCAACTTCTCAGAGATTGGTTTGAAAAGAGGCAGTGATCAGTCATGTTTGGCGGTGGCCACCTTGATAAAGCCTCCTCTCATTATCTCCTTCCCAGTCCCCCTCCCCTTATCTCTCACTCCTGCCTCTTTGTGCTCCCTGAAAAGTAGTAGCAAATAGAGCTTCTTAAGGCTCTGTTTTTGTTTGTTTGTTTGTTTGCAGGCTAAGACAAAGCTTGTCATTATGGACCCCACTTGTTAATGAGCTTAATCATTCCTTGCTCTTTGGTATTCCATGCCAAAATTATCTGAAGAGGAGCATTTTTAATTATCTTTTCCTTTACTCTAAGATCTGATCCTCTGTAGAAGATGTAGGGTTTAGAGTCCTTTCTTAGATATGGAAATTCCCACCCCTGGCCCCAAGATCATTACAAAGGGAACTTCCTGATTCTTTCCAGTATCACATTCTTCTCTATGTATATTGCATAATTTATGTACCTGGTGTCCAGTGACACTTACTGCAAGCAGTATGATTGTGAATATCCTTGTACATTTGAGCATTTGGTAGACATTTCCAAACAGATGTCCAGATTATCTGTACTGTCTGTCATTGTCTCTGTATTCCCATCAGCAATGTGTGAAGATGACTTGTTTCCCTACAATTTTACCAACACTGAGGTCTATCACACTTTTAGATATTTGACAATCAGGGAGATAAAAAAATTGCACCTAATTTTGGCATAAATGTTTATTTCTCTTTTACTGAGATTGGACATCATCTTTTCATGTATTTAAGGGCTGTTTGTAGTTTTAGTACCTTATATGTTCCTCCCCTTTTTCCATTTTCCATTCTCCATGGTTTGTCGGTGTTACTGATTTCTCTGAAGTCATTATAAAGAATATTATCTCTTTGTCTATATGAGTTTTAAATATGTTCTCCCTAGATTTGTCATTTGTATTTTGACTTTATTTATCGTGAGTTTTGCCGTGCAAATTTTTTATTTTGTTACTGTTACTTTATCAGTTGAATCCTTTGACATGTGCTAATATTTAAAACTGGGAATATTAGCAAAAGAAGTTATATTCTTCTTTCCTCCCTGCCAGAACAGGAGGCAGTAAGTATCACTGTGTCTTTCAAACTTTACTTTAGATAGCTCCTCTGTAGAAATACATCAGAGTGGATTTGAAGTGTTGTCTATCCAGTTTTCACAAAAGAAAAACTGTGGTTTGTCCCAATTTACAGACCTACTAGTGTCTTATACGCTCCTTAAAAACTGTGGGCAGTTTTTCTGAAAAAAGAAACAAAACAAAATTAATGGTGCAGAGCAGGTCCTTAGTTAGATGCCATGTATGCGGAAACAAGTAGGCTTTGGTTATAACAATCCCACTATTGATAACTGCTAGACTCTGCTCGTTTGCCCACGGTAGTAGATAAGAATAATACAGAGAAAAAGAGAATATCGTGCTTTTGCTCTCATTTCTTGACAAATTTCAGTGAACTAGAAAAGAATATCTTCTAGAACATATTTTATCATTTATAACATTTTTTTCAAAGTGTCACTTGTAACATTTTCCCAAAACTTCTAGTATGACAAATGCTACTGGATTAGGGTAGGTAAGAATTGGCTTCCAACAAAAGGAATTTCATTTCTAAATGCTGCAAAACTGGAATTTGTCATTTGCTCTCTTCTTATTAGCATAACTTTAAATAATCTGGCAAGATTATTCAATTAATTGGATGCACACCTTCTTGTGCGCCTCAAGGAACCTGTTCCATGTTGACAGAATGGTTTATTATTGGGAACAAAGGATGGCCTTAGGAAACAACAGAGTCTGTGGGCTCATATTTTCTATAAGATGGACTTAACATCAGCTAACTAAAGCTGAAATTATAGTCTTGGTTAGAAATTTCTCTAAATCTAAATATAATGCACCCTTACAAATACCTCTCAACAGAATATAGCAAAATTAAAAAAAAAAATTTGGCAATGGAACGCATTAATTAGGAGATTGCAACAAATTTTCTTTTACAGTATTTAAAGCCAGACATTGACCTGTATTTATGTTAGGGACTCTCAAACTCTTCTGAAGATCACATGATTTCTTAATGAAGGTGCAGAGGCTGCCCGACTTACAGGTCAGGAGAGGGGATCAGAACTGCCAGTTTATTATCCTTTAAGAATCTTTGGCTCTCATATACAATTTTGTTTTCTGTTCTTTGATAGTGTTTAGCAATTTCTGTTAAATGACATGGAGGTATGATGTTGTGACTCAGTATCCAAGTGCTTAAGAAGATTTAACATTTCCTTTCTTTTTTAAAAAAAGTAAAATCTTGGTTATTCTATTCCAGTGTTTCATTTACAGTGAAAGAAAACACATAGGCACCTAACTTAAAACAAATTTGTTATGAAATTTTTCCAAAACTTGAAGTTGAGGTATAATTCCCATACAATAAACTGCACAGATTTTAAGAGTTTAGTTTGATGGGTTTGGTAACTGTGTACATCCAGGGAACCTCCACCCACAAAAATCATATAGAACATTTCCATTTCCTCTAGAAAGTTCCTTCGTGTTCCATTTTAGTCATCACACTCCCCCTCCAACAGGTGGCTACCTGTTAATGGACGTTTGGATTATTTCCAGAGTTTTGCTGTAATGAGTAAGTTTGCTAAGAACATTCCTGTACATATCTTTTTGTGGATAAATGCTTTCAATTCTCTTTGATAAATGACTAGAAGTGTAATTATTGGCCAAGGGGCAGATGTATGTTTATAAAAGACTGCCTAACCATTCTCTAAAGTAGTGTACATTTTTTTTACATTTTCACCAGCAGTGTGTGAGTTCCAGTTGCTCCACATCATCACCAACATTAGGTATTGTCAGTTTTTTATATGAACTATTCTAGTGAATATGAAATGGTATCTCATTTTAATTTTACTTTGAGTTTCCCTTTTGAACAGTAATGAGCTTTTTAAAAATATCTTATTGGTCATATATATATATATATGCATATATATATGTATTTTTGGTGAGGGATTTATTCAAATATTTTAACCATTTAAAAGAATAAGCTTTTTAAAAAAAATAATGGATTTTTAGGAGTTCTTTATGTGTCCTGGATACCAGATTTTTCAAAATGGATGTTTAACAATTATTTTTTTTTTCCTAGTCTATAGTTTGCCCATTGTTTTTTTAAGTGGTAGTCTTCAATGAGCAGAATATTTTAATTTTAATGGGTCTAATCTACCAAATTTTTCTTCTATGGTTAGTGCTTTTGTGATCTAAGAAAGCTTTATCTACCCTGCAGCCTTATAGCTCTTGTATTCAAGTTTAGATCTATGATCCACTTCAAATTAATTTTTCTGTATGAAGTGAAATAGCAGTTTATTTATTTTGTATATGTGGAATCCAGTTATTTTACAACCATTTGTATGAAGACGTTCTCCCATTGAATTTCCTTGACCTTTTGGGGGAAAACCAATTGACTATATATGTATGGATCTATTCCTGAAATCTGTTTTGTTTCATTGATCCTTTTGCTTATTTTGTAGCAATAGTATACTGTCTTGATTAATATTACTTTATGGTAAGTTTTGATATCTGGCAGTATACATCATCAACTTTATTCTTGCTCAAAGAGAAAGCTATTTCAGATTCTTTGCATTTCCTTATACATTTTATTTATTTATTTGTTTTTTATTATGTTATGTTAATCACCATATATTACATCATTAGTTTTTGATGTAGTGTTCCATGATTCATTTTTTTGTGCATAACACCCAGTGCTCCATGCAGTACGTGCCCTTTTTAATGCCTTCTGGGATTTGGGGATTGTATTAAAGAGACCAATTTGGGTAAAATGGGCAACCTAACAGTATTGAGTCCTTCAATCTATGAACATACTACATCTTTCCATTTATTTAAGTCTTCTTTAATTGCTCTTAGAAATTGTTGTAGTTTTTAGTGTAGAGATCTTGTGCATTTTTGCTAGAATTATTCCTGAGTATTTGATGTTCGTGTTGCTATTATAAATGGTATTGTTTTACAGTAATGGTGAGAGTGGGCATCCCTGTCATGTTCCTGACCTTAAGGGAAAAGCTCTCAGTTTTTCCCCATTGAGAATGATATTCGCTGTGGGTATTTCATAGATGGCTTTTATGACATTGAGGTATATTCCCTCTGTCCCTCTACTTTGAAGAGTTTTAATCAGGAAAGGATGCTGTATTTTGTCAAATGCTTTTTCTGCATCAATTGAGAGGATCATATGGTTCTTGTCTTTTCTTTTATTAATATGCTCTATAACATTTGTTGATTTCTGAATGGTGAACCACCCTTGCATCCCAGGAGTAAATCCCACCTGGATGTGGTGAATAATCCTTTTAATGTCCTGTTGGGTCCTATTGGCTAGGATCTTGTTGAGTATTTTGGCATCCATGTTCATCAGTGATATTGGTCTGTAATTCTCCTTTTTGATAGGGTCTTTGCCTGGTTTTGGGATCAGGGTAATGCTGGCCTCATAGACTGAGTTTGGAAGTTTTCCTTCTGATTCTATTTTTTGAAACAGCTTCAGTAGAATAGGTATTATTTCTTCTTTAAATGTTTGGTAGAATTCCACTGGGAAGCTAACTGGCCCTGGACTCTTGTTTTTTGAGAGGTTTTTGATTACGGCTTCGATTTCATTACTGGTTATTGGTCTATTCAGACTGTCTATTTCTTCCTGTTTCAGTCTTGGTAGTTTATAAGTTTCCAGGAAGGCATCCATTTCTTCCAGGTTGCTTAATTTGAACATAAGGAATAGCATGGAGGACCATAGGGGAAGGGAGGGAAAACTGAATAGGAAGAAATCAGAGAGGGAGACAAACCATGAGAGACTCCGGACTCTGGGAAACAAACTGATGCTTACGGAGGGGAGGGGGGTGGGGGGATGGAGTAACTGGGTGATGGGTATTAAGGAGGGCATGTGTAGTGATGAGCACAGGGTGTTATACACAATTAATCATTGAACACTACATCAAAAACTAACAATGTACTATATGTTGGCTAACCGAACATAATAAAAAAATGGTATTGTTTTAAGATTGCATTTCAAAATTGTTAGTTTAGTATGTACAAATACAATTAATTTCTTTGCTTTATGCTAATATTCTCCAACCTTGCCAAATTCACTTATCAGTTCTAATAGGATTTGTTTTTGTAGGTTCCATAGGGATTTCTGAGTATACAATCACATCATCTGCAAATAATGACAGTTTTATTTCTTTCTATCAAAACTATATGCCTTGGGCGCCTGGGTGGCTCAGTTGGTTAAGCGACTGCCTTCGGCTCAGGTCATGATCCTGGAGTCCCTGGATCGAGTCCCGCATTGGGCTCCCTGCTCAGCGGGGAGTCTGCTTCTCCCTCTGACCCTCCCCCCTCTCATGTGCTTTCTCTCTCATTCTCTCTCTCTCAAATAAAGAAATAAAATCTTAAAAAAAACCTATATGCCTTGTTTTGCTTTCTCTTGTCTATGAGCCTATTGCTTTTAGTACAGTATGACTACTGTACTAGGATAGTACAATGAATAGAAAAGGTGAGAGTGAATATCCTTGCCTTGTTCCCAATCATAGGGAGAAAGTTTTCAATGCTTTACATTATAAGTAATATATTACCTACTAGTCTGTTTTATATTCCCTTCATTAGATTGAGATTTCCTTTTATTCCTTATTTGCTGAGTGTACTTTTTAAAATCAAGAGTATGTGTTGAATTTTGTCAAATGCTATTTTTGTCATCTTTTGAACTGATTTTATAATTTTCCCTTTTTATTGTTTTCATGTGTCAAATAACTGATTAATTTTCATATGTCAAACTAAACTTGCGTTCCTGGTGTAAATTCCTCTTGGTCATAATATATTATGCTTGTTATATATTGTTGCATTTGATTTGTTAATATTTTGTTAAGAAGTTTTGTGTCTATGTTCATAAAACATATTGGCTTGCAATTTCCTTTTTCTTTTCTTTCTCTTTTTTTTTTTTTTGGTTAGGTTTTGCTATTAGGGTTATGTTGATATCAAAATGAGTTGGCAAATATTTCCTCCTTTATTTTTCTGCAAGATTTGTATAAATCTTATTGTCTTTTATATCAACGTTACAGAATAACAACACTTCAGGCACAATGAATTAATGACAGTTCAGCAATTTCCAAGCTTTTGTTATTTTAAAGGAGGTACCTGAGACATATTATCAATTCCTCTATTTTCCTACATTCTCCTTATTTCCAAGTTACATAATCAAAATTCCTTGAAGCTACATTTTGATTTTTATGTAATACCACACATTGTGTATAAGGATAATACTTAAGTGATCATTTGTAGTCTGTATTATTTACAAAAGCATGATAGTAAGCATTTTGTACTCTCATCCAAGGTCCCTGAAATGAAAATTCATGCAATAAATATTCATAGATGTATACCAGAAAAAAATATCTTTATCCAAACAGATGTATAGGTCTTTTTAAAATCTGGACTTTTTATTTTTATTTTTTAAGGATTTTATTTATTTATTTGAGAGAGAGAGAGAAAGAGAGAGCACAAGAGTGAGAGCACAAGTGGGGAGGAGGGAAGGGCAGAGGGAGAGGGAGAAGCAAGCTCCCTGCTGAGCAAGGAGCCTGATGTGAGGCTTGATCCCAGGACCCTGGGATTATGTCCTGAGCTGAAGGCAGACACTTAACTGACTGAGCCACCCAGGTGCCCCAAACTTATACCAGTTTTTATAGATAACTTTTTTGAATTGGCTTAGAAGGATTGGGAGGAAATATTTTTGTTCATTGATTCAAAATAATACATTTTAATGTTTTTCCAAAAGTGAAATAATAATAAAAAGAATTTAAAGGAAATTTTCCATGGAGACTGTACTTACTCTCCTTTCTTTCTCCTGTAACATGTGATGATCATAAATGAACTTACTCTCCTATTCACAGGTGCTAGGTTTACTTAATTAACTTCTCTAATTGCCACTTCTACATTTTAAATTGTAATTTTCCTATTGTCCCTATAAGACAATGTTATGTCTTATAACATTGTGAACTAACATTTTTAATAAAAAGGTTATAAAAAATAAATATATAACAATCTAGAACATTGAACAGATTGTGGTAAGTCATTTTTTAGAGTTCTTCCCATAGAGGGGTGTAGAACTATCACAAGTCAGAGGCAGGGTTACCCTCCCTACATTGTCAAATTATGCAGGGAAACAAGAAGTGTTATGGAGAGGCATAGGGAATGCATAGGAATGTGATGCCATCTCTGCTCCAACAACTTCTAAATTTGTATCTCCTGCCCAGACTTCTCCCTAACTCCATCTTGTGTAGCCAACTACCTGGTCAATGTTCTCACATCTATCTAAATGACATCTCAAGGTTAATATGCCCCAAATGGAATCCTGATCTTTCCCACCAAGCCTCATGCTCCCATTGCCTTTCCCTCTCAATAAATAACAAGTCCCTTCTTCCAACTTCTCTGGCAAAGCAACTTGGGCCAGTCTTTGATTCTTCTTTTCTACCTGTATCTCACATCTTATCCACAGTAAGTATCATCAGCCACACCTACAAAATATGCTCTGGAACTGACCCCGTGCAATCAGTTTTACCACCTCTACCACTACCATGGTCCAAGCCATGTCATTTCCTACCTGGATTATTGAACTCATTTTCTAACTAGTCTACCTGCTTTTGTCCTGTTCTTTTCAGAATGGTCTCAATAATTCAAAGATCCTATTATAAAATATAGGTCAGATCTTGTCATTCCTCTGCTCCACTTCCCTGTTTCAAACTCTCCAAGAGTTTCCTTTCTGTCTGACTCAGAGTAAATGTCAGAGAGACTTTACAACAGTTCACAGCATTTCCATGATCTGGCTGCCCATCATCTCTCTGAGCTCATTTTCTCTTCTTCCTCTCCTTGTCTGTGTGTCCACTCCAGCCAGACTGGCCTCCTTGCTGTTCTCTGAACAGGGCCTTTGCACATGCTCTTCCTCCTATCTGGAACGTGTTGTCTAGGTACCTTTATGTATCCTCATCCTGTTTCGGGCTTTACTCAATATTACTTTCTAATTGAGGATTTTACTGTCCAATATAACATTGCAGTCTCTCCCAGGACTTTTTGTCCTGCTTCACTGTTTTATTATTTTGTTCTCCTAAGCCTTTATCATCACTCACAAATCATGCTACTTTCCTTGTGCTGCTGTAACAAAGAACCACAAACCAGCTATCTCAAAATAACAGATATTTACTCTCCCATAGTTCTGGAGGCTAGAAGTCCAAAGTCAAGGTGTCAGTAGGGTCAGTTCCCTCTGGAGGCTCTGAGGGAGAACCTGTGTATGCCTCTCTCCTAACTTCTGGTGGTTACTGGCAATCCTTGGTGTTCTCTGGCTTGAAGCTGCCTCACTCCCATCTCTGCCTTTGTCAACACATGGTGTACTTCCTGTGTTCCTCCATTTCCAAATTTTCCTCTTCCTAGAAGGACATCATTCATATGGATTTATGTCCCACCCTAATCTTGTAAGATCTCATCTTATTTTGATTACATTCATAAAGACTATATTTCTAAATGAGGTCATTTTCACACGTTTCAGGGAGTCATAAATTTTAGGGGGAGGGACCCTATTCAACTCAGTACATTAATATATTTATCTTATTTGTTATCTATTTCTCTCAACAAGGTGTAAATTCATGAGAATTTTGCTCATCACTGCATCCCTCATGCATAGAATAATCTGAGGCACATAGTAGGACTTGGTAACATTTGTTAAATAAATAATACCCTTGGTGGCCAAGCTAGATTTCACTTGGACGGCAGATGTTCAGATACATTGCACCTGGCGATTACTGTATTATAAAAGTAGTCCTTTTTTTTAAGAAGTGTAGCTTCTGGGCTAGGGATTCAATCATAATACTTTATTCTTTGATTTTCCCCCCAGATCTATTCATGGGGCTTAGACTTGCTTCCAACCACCTTTGAAACTATAAAATAGAAAATAATACCTGTTATAAAAAACTCTGAGATCCTGAATAAAAGTACCACATCCATGCAAGGACCATTCTTTTACAACTGTTCTAATGTGACTCGATGGTAGAGAGCACTAAAGAAACTTGATGTGCTTCTGCCTTCTTTAAATTCCCTGGATAATAGAAAATCAAATAAGGCAGTCCAAGAAAAATATTTCCAAACAAAGCAAATAAAAGCCCTAACATACTTTTGACGTCAAAGCAAAGCTCTACTCACATTTAATCTTAGTGTGTAAACTCTTGGGTACAGATGAATCAACAAGCAGCTAAGTTAACAGATAAAATATAAAGCCTCACATCTCAATACGAGCCTTCATATCCCACTCAAAGAACGTGACTCCAAGACATGCATTTTTCTTTCACCTAATGGAAATTACATTTGATTTGCAAAGGTTGAAATCATTGATTTTTTAAAAATTAAGTAATTGCTTTTTACTATTACTTGGTATTGTTAGTAGACTGGGATAAGCGGAACATGTTGGTACTGATGTCAATCTTACTCTATAGCGAGTTGATTGTTTAGTTGCTGAGGTTGTGGTTCCTTTACCTGAGTGAGGTTTCTTGCCAGGCTTTTATATGTATGTATTTTTAAAAAAATCATAATCATAGTTGGAGTGGGATGATACCCTGCCAATGAGGTGCCCTGCTAGAGATTAAACTTTTTCTTCTTTGCTGAAAACTGTTATGGGTTGAACTGTGTCTGCCCCCCTTGCCCCAAATTCATATGTTGAAATCCTAACCATCGGTAAGCCCAGAATGTGACCTTATTTGGAAATAGTGTCTTTGCAATGTAGTTGTTAAGACAAGTTCATTAGGGTGAGCCCTAAATTCAGTACGACAGGTGTCCTTATAAAAAGGGGAGATTTGGACACAAAGACATGTACACAGAGAGAAGGCCATGTGAAGATGAAGGCAGAGATGAGGGTGATGCTTCTACAAGCCAGGAAACACCAAAGATTGCCAGAAAACTAGCAGAATCTAGAAGAAATTCACAAAATAGATTCTCACAGTGCTCAGAAGGAACCAATCCTGATGACATCTCCAGAACTATGAGGCAATAAATATATAGAGTTTAAGGCATCCAGTCTCTTAAGACAGGCCTAGCAAACTAATACAGAGAAGTTGCCAGCTCTATCATGTGTTTGTGGAGATAGAATATCATTTTGGAATTGTGGAACATGGCTTCCTTTTGTAGGGTGCCTATAGGACACATAAACCTGATCGTCCTGGGAGAAGGGTGCACAAGACCTTTTGTACTTTGAAGTTAAAACAAAAACCTGCCCCATCCCTAGGGTGTTGGTCCATGGGGAGAATTCTCTGGGGTTCCAGGTTTTTTGTGATGTTTGGTGCTGGAATCAGTTCTGACCTTGTGCTTTGGGGCCTGGTGTGTGCATGAGAAGAGATGTGTGAAATCAGAGAGTGAATCATAGAGAATGGGAAGACCTTGGACTCAAGACCACCAGAGTATAAAGGTCTTGAGACTGTGCCCCTGGGCAATTAACTTTCTTGGCAGAATCACTATGAAAATACTCCTTCCCAAGTACTGTGCTAGGGACTTGATCTTTGAGGACAGTTTTAATGGTGCAGGCAATGCTTCCCTTCCCAGAAAGCCATGGCTTCTTCAAGACAGTCTGATTTGACACTCCTCCAAAGCAGCCTCATGTCTCCTGCTGGTAAAACTCCACTGTCTTCACATTTCTGACCTGCCTTGCTCCCCAGCATCCCCGGTCCACAGCAGGCCAAATTCAGAAATCAAACTTTCATCTCTCACCCAATTCAACATTTTTTCCTTCCCCCAGCTTGGGTGTAACACACAGCTCTGCACCCTGCAGTGGGAAAGAGGCTAATGGTTTGTTCTTTTACTCTCCCCCCTTCACCTTCTTCTTCACCCTCCAGAGTCAATGTTTGAAGGGAGAGAAAACAGAATAAAAAGGAATGAAGGTCTTTTTCTTTAGCAACTCTTGCTCTTTGTTCTTATAGTTTCTTGGCTGTTAAATGTCAGGTGTCCAACTGCAAATTCTTTCTTCATGAGGCTCTTCTTGTGGGTTCTTCAAGATCTCCCTGAGGGAATTTATGCACTGTACCATTCCCTGGCCTTGGTGATGTTCTTTCCTGTAGGCCTCAGTATGCTCCCAGATCTTGTGCTCTGGAAAGACGTGCAAGTCTACGCAAGTTCTTTCTGCTGGAAATCCCTTGCGCTGTGTTATGGGCTGAACTGTGTGTTCCCCAAATTCATGTGTTGAAGTCCTAACCCTGAGTACCTCAGCATGTGACTGTATTTGGAAATTAGATCTTTTAAGAGGTAATTAGGTTAAAATGAGGTCACTAAGGTGGGCTCCAATCCAGTATGACTGGTGTCCTTATAAGAAGAGGAAATTAGGACATAAGCATGCACACAGGAGAAATGATGTGAAGACATAGGGAGAAGATCGTTAGCTACAAGGTAAGGAGACAGGCCTCAGAAGAAATCAACCCCATCAACACCTTGGCATTGGACTTCAAACCTCCAGAATTGTGAGAAAATAAATTTCTGCTGATTAAGCCACCCAGTCTATGGTACTTTGTTATGATGGCCCTAGCAAAGTAATACACCCTGGAAAGCACTTGGGTGGGGCCCTTTCAATATGGCACAGCCTGGCTGCCTTTGTTGTGTCCATTTGGCAGACAGGAAGACTTATGCCTCCCTTTCTTTCCAAATTCCTAATTCCTTCCTCTATTTCCATGCCCTGAAATATCAGACAACTACATGCAACTCCTCTCTTCAGAATTCTTTACTTCAGTAAACATGCACCTAGGGGTGTGAGGTCAGGTTCTTCTTTTACAAGCCCCTAAGCTCTCTTGAGGTCCTCCTCACCCAGCTGAGAAATGGAGTCAAAAAGACCTACAGTAGGGGAAGAGGACATACCACAGTACTCTCTCTTCTGTGAGTTTCCTGCAAGTCCATTCATTCATTTTCATTCCTCTATCTTCTTCTCTTCATTCATTCCATTGGCAAATATTTGTTGAGTGCCAGACCCTATTTTAGACACAGGAGTGAACAAAACAAATTTCCTGATCCCCTGTATTCCAGACATGAAGAAAGATCCCATTAACAAATCAGCAAAACATATGTCAGATGACATTAAGTACTAAGAATAATAAAACAGAATATGAGAGGGGTCGGTAGTTCTGTTTTATATAAGATGATTTTATAAGAGGAAATGCCTCTCTGACACAAGAACATTTATGTGCCAACTTGTGGGAATTGGGAGCAAGGCAGTGAGGTTATTTGAGGGAAGAACTAACCAGGCAGAAGGAGTAGTAAGTGCAAAGATCCAGAAGTGAGAGCATGCATGGTTTGTTCATGGAAGAGGAAGAATAGCAGTATGTCTGCTGCACAGTGATCAAGGGGGAAAATTGGTAGTAGAGGAATTCCAAAAGGTGGGGCAGTTGCAGATCAGGAAAGGGTTTATGAACAATAGAAAGGACTTTTGATTTTACTCTGAGAGAGCTGGGAAGCACTGAATTATTTGGAGTACAGGAGTGACATGATCTCACGAATTTTAATGAGGATCACTCTGGCCCCAGATGAAGAATTGACCATACAGAGGTGGAAGAAGGGAAATCAGTGTGATAACTCAAGGTCCATTCTTTCCTTCTTACTTAGAAATTTCCAATTTCGGGCGCCTGGATGGCTCAATCAGTTGAGCGTCTGCCTTCGGCTCTGGTCATGATCCCAGAGTCCTGGGATTGAGTCTGCTTCTCCCTCTGCCCCTCACCACACTTGTGCTCTCTCAAATAAATAAATAAATAAATAATCTTTAAAAAAAAAAGAAAGAAATTCCTAATTTCTCTGTGGTAATACACTCATATTTAAAACAAAAAACTACATTTCTTAACCTTCCTTGCACATAGGGGAGGTCTTGTGACTAGTTCTGGCCAATGACAGGCAATCAAAAGTTGTTGGGTGGGGCTTCCAGCAATGCCACTTAAAAAGGGTGTCACCTCAGGGAGCCTGGGTGGCACAGATGGTTATGTGTCCAACTCTTGGTTTTAGCTCAGGTCGGGATCTCAGGGTCATGAGATCAAACCTCAAGTCGGGCTTCACTCTCAAGACTTTCTCTCCCTCTAACTCTTGCCCCCCCCACAAATAAATAATAAAGAAATCTTTAAAAAACGGGAGTCACTTCTGCTAGCATATGTTTTTTGCCTGTTGTCTTTCCATTCTTCTTGCCTAAAGGATGGATATGATGGTTGGAACTGAAGGAGTCATCATTGAGGAAATAAAATTTAAAAGCACGATGATGGGGTGCCTGGGTGGTTCAGTCAGTTGAGTGTCAACCTCTTGGTTTTGGCTTGGGTGATGATCTCAGGATTGTGGGATTGAGCCCCTCGTGGGGCTCTGAGCTCAGTGGGGAGTCTGCTTCCCTCGCCCTTCCTCATGCTTGGGCACCCTCTCTCTTAAATAAATAAATAAATAAATAAATAAATAAATAAATAAATAAATCTTTTTTTTTTTTTAAAGCACAATGATAAACCTCACACATATCAGAATGGCTAAAATTTAAGAAAAATGATAGTACTAAGTCCTGGTGAGGATGTGGAGTAGCTGGAACTGTCTTGGATTACAGGTGGGAATGTAAAATATACAACTCCACTGAAAACCTTAAATGTTTTTTAGAAATTTTAACATACCCTTACTGTAAGATCTAGCTATCTCATTCTTAAGTATTTACCCAAAAGATATAGAAAATTAAGCCCATATAAAAATCTGTACACAAATGTTTATACAAGTTTTATATGTAATCTCCAAAAACTGGAAACCACCCACATGTCCTCTAGTGGGAAAATGGATAAACACATTGTGGTATGTCCATATAATGCAATTTTACTCAACAACAAAGAATGAACTATTGATACATGCAACTACTTGAATGAATTTCAAATGGATTTTGCTTAGTGAAGGAGCCAAACCCAAAGAGTTACATACTGCATGATTTCACTTATATGACATTCTAGAAAAGGCAAAACTGTGGGGATGGAAAAGCAAAGAGTGGGGATGACAGGGGGAATGTGTTGATTACAAAAGGGCAGCATGAGAAAATTTGGGAGGAGGGCAATGGAACTTTGTGTATCATAACTGTGGTGGACACATACCTCTATGCATTTGTCAGAACCCATAGAATCAATTGTACATCACAAGGAGTAAATTTTACAGTAAGCAAATTAGGAAATACACATTTTTAAAAATTTAAATTCAATTAGCCAACATACAGTACATCATTAGCTTCAGATGTAGTGTTCAATGATTCATCGGTTGCATGTAACACCCAGTGCTACAGCCTTTTTTTTTTATTAGAAAAAAACCAGTCAGTATAAATCTACCCCTTCTATTAGGAAAACAACCTGAAGTGGGAAAATAAAATCATCTTGATTCCTGAACTCAGTGCTATGGTTCAAATAATAGATAACTTAATTCCCCTTCATGGATACATAGTCTGGTTCCCATTTTCAAAAGAAGTATTTTGTGTTAAGAAGGCAACACAACCAACAGAATAGTCTGAGCAACTGAGTTTGGGTAGGTTTTTTCCATCTTACTATCTATCCCGGAAAATGTTTGGAGAGGGTCAGAACTGACAGAAAGATAAGCCATATGTTTAGCTTCTTTTCTTTCTGGTACATAAATGTTAATATACCAGATGAATTTCACCATAACAGTTGTTGTGGGGATAACATAGGGATAAAACAACACAACTTTCCCCCCAAGAAATATCTCTCAACTGAGATACACAATTTAAAAAGTTTTTATATGTAAATGATTCAGAAATACTGGGTTATTTTTGTTATTAGAAATGAAATGATTTGGAAGGAATATTTGATGCCGAGGAGCAATCTAACAAGGCAGCTGAAATCTTACAGAAGGACGAAGAGTGGCAGCATCTGAACTAAATAAAGCTGCAGTCTGCTTCATCACCAGATGGAGAGCCCTACAAGTCTCTTTCCCTGTCACCAATTACTCCCCATCAGTTTTCTTTCCAGGGACATGCTAAGAAAGTTCTACACGTGAAGACACAGAGAATCTGCAAGTAATTCCCTTTCTTGCCCTAAGCTGGTTCTGGGTCACTTTCCGGGAGAAGGGTGAGACCCGCTCTGGTTTAACTAGCAGGGAATACCAAAAGTGAACAACACTCAGCACACTCTGTGCCTCTAGTTGGTGCAGATTTTATAGGGAAAAAAGGAGATCTATTTGGGGAGGAGGATGAAGTGGGGCTAAATCATTGTGTTTTCACTGAAAGAGATTTCTTTAGTCAGAGGCTAATAGGGGCACTGTGTTTGATCCTCTTAGATGAGCCTGTAAAATTTGTGATGATGCCCTCATGCAGGAATGATTCCATGGTATCCAAAGTCAGCGTACAAAAAGCAATGCTGGACTAGTTGTCCCAAACTAGAGATTAAGGAGGCACAGGGAAAGTAAGTGTCAAGGAGGGCCCCGAAGCCCCCCTTGGTTTTTCTCAAGGCAGTGGGAGCCCCCATCTAATGGCGTCTGGACTTTTTACTAGGCTACTAATTGGTTCAATATTCTATTTTTAAAGCAATTCCTTGGCCTGCCCAGCAATAATGGCATCCTGGTCCCCAACAGTCATCTTTTCCAGCTGTGCGAGTGTAGTGTTTTCCAGCAGGGTGGGGTTGAGGGGAAAAAGAAGGTAAGACGGGCCAAGCAATGAAAAACCTCCCCTCCAGTGTTTATGGCTGGGTCCAAAATCCTTCCTTAGTGACCTGAAATACACCTGACACATAGGCCAGGACAAGAAAATAGACTCAAGCCGAACTAATCCAGTGATATTCGCTAAGTTGTCATTCCAAAAAGGAATAGTTTCCACAGGTCATTAGTAAAGATAAAATGGGAAATTTGTACAGAAAAGAAAAGAGAAAGTGTGGGTCTTATACGGAGAGATCTTCCCTTGTCCCCAACATCCACCCCCATGCTCCAACCTTCCTTGAAGCTACTGCACCTTTTTCCATCTCCATTATGTCATGGGCCCATTTCCCACTTCTCGAAGAGGCTCCTGTGGCACCTCTTGACCCTAATCTCTTGCTTCTATTCCAGTTTGTTTCCACAGTGCAGCCAGAGTGACCTTATAATTAATACACCAGATTTTGTCACTCCTTTCTTAAGACATCCAGTGCTTTCTTTTACATTTAGAATGAACCCCAACATTCTTGTCATGGCTGATGAGGCCTTGAACTCACAGAGCTTCTACCTACACCTCTGCACTCAATGTAAAACATCTGCCTACTCGCTCATGACATTCCTGGACAACCTTGTGTCCTCCACCTGCAAAACCCTTCCCCCCTTCCCAGTCTTTGCACTTGCTGTTCCATCTACCTGGAATGATCTTTCTCCAGTTCTGTGCATGGCTGGTCCCATTCTATGATAGAAGCTCAAGCTTACCTGACCACTCCGTCCTAAATGGCCATCCCCAGGTACTCCCTACTCCTCATCCCCATTTGTTTTCTTTATAGCACTTTCCAGAATGTGTACTTATTTGTTTATTTAGTATCTTCTCCACAAGAATGCATACACTAATAGGCAGATAACTTGTCTTGCTCACAGCTCCCTTCTGGTGCCTAATGCAGCCTAGAACATTGAAAGGAGTTTCTAAAATATTTGTTGAATGACTCAATATATATTAGTGGAATGAATGAATAAATGAATGAATGAGTGAATGCCTAGAAGGAACTTCTAGTTTCCTGATTTTTTGTTTGTCATCTGAGAAAGTTATTGTTGGTGGCTTAGCTATAATTCTCAGTTAGCTTTTTTGGGTCATTACCTGAAAAATGAAAAAATTTCCAGGATGGAATATGAAATTGAAAACACTAAAGTGTCTCGGATCAGACGAAGTTAACAATTTTAACTAGTGAAGAACGTCTATCAAGGGATGTAAAAGTTCCTCACCAATACCAACTGATTAACATCCAGTTGTCCAAGGTGTCAGGTTAAAGACAGGGTCACAGGTCAAGGGAAGGCAGGGAGTCACTTACAGAACTGAGGCACAAGCTATCAGTCCCCTCTGCTGACAGGGCTTAGGTAGTGTGGGGCTGAACAGCAAGCGCATAAGCAAAAACCCAAAGCATAGGGCAGAGGGCAACTTGGAGCTCCTTTTGCTTCTACCATCTTCCTTCTGGATCTGACGCTCCTTTTCTGAACCTTCTGGGTCCTGCTGCCTGCATACAGGGTGAACTTGTGAATAGGACTATCCAACTGGCTCTTCAAACATGCCCTCTCCCCATCTTGGAGCTGAAGCAGGAAACCTAGACTTCATCCTTAGTTCGTTCTTTACTCTCCCGCAGGCCCAATCTAATCGGTGCCATAATGTGTTAAGCTTGTTTCCTAAATGGCTCTTGACACTTCCACTGTCACACCCTCATCTGCATCACCAGAGTCGCTGTCTGCACAACTTCAGCAGCACTCTAAAGCTGTGAAGCCTTGCATTAAACTTTCCTCAAATGCATCCTTCACATCAAAGCCAGTGATGTTCAAAGACACAAATCAGAACATGTTTCTCCTCTGCTGATATTCCTTGATGATATCTCTTGGTGCTTGGGTAAGTATTTACCTGACTTACAAAACCTGTAGGAATTTGCCCTTTTCTCCCCCACTTCTTTCAAATCATTTCCTCTTATTCCCAGCTGACATATTCTAAATTCTAAGACAGTGGTGTACTTACAGTACATCAGACACCAGGGACTCCTTTTCCATAGGACCTTAGGAAGCCCCCTAGCTGGGGATACTCTTTCTCCCTCTCTTCACCTGGCTGGCTCCTATCCATGCTTTAGGTTGGCCAAAGTGGTGTTGCTTCCAGGAAGTCTTCCTTATTCTCCCAGCCTAGATTAGGAGCTCCTGCTAGATCCTCCTAAGGCACAGCTTACTTTCTCTATCATAACTGTCATCCCTACTGGTTGCAAAATCTCTCAGGGAAGAGACACTTCCTAGTTGGTTCACCATTCCTAAGACCTGGCACAGTGCCTGGCACATAATAGGTGCTTGATAAAAGTATGTTGACAAATGAATATCCCTGGATTCTCCTCCAATGCATTCAGTAGTAGTTTTTGGGAGACCCTGTTTCTCTGTGCTGTCCAACCTGGTGCCCCCTCTTTGCTTTACTCTATTCATACTGTGCCCCCAGACTCTAGCTCCTCTGGCATCTACCCCATCTCAGTAGCCAGGTTCAGTTTTAGGTTAGCTTTTCTTAGCATGCCCTGTTTCACTCATCCCCACCCAGTTATTGCATTAGATATGGCAACAGTGGGGGAGAAAATAGACTTTTGAAATACTTGTTGATTATAAAAAAGCTGGACCACAAAGATGAAGTGCTTGCCTCAGGTAGCCATTTTTATGATGAAGAGGTCTTAGGCTATGGGTAGTCCACGTGTCAGGAACTTTTCCAAATTCTTAATTTCTAAATACAATAACTCCATAACAAATGAAACAGTAGATAATTAAATTATCTGGGATGAACTGTGATGTTCATGTGTCTCAAAAGGTAATCAAAGTGCTCCATCACTCCTCCGCCTCATTTTCTCTGGAGGGCTTTGAGTTTAAGTGTGACGTCTGCCTCACTTTGGGGATGGGAGTGAAAATCCTGAAGGTCCACTTAGATCTCAGTGGCCTGATCCCATCATGAGAACCTCCTTTCCACTCTCTTCCACTCATTCTTCTCCATGACTTACAATTTGACACTTAACCATGAAACATCAAGAAAAGTCACTAAAATTGGATTTTTTGAGCCAAAATGTCTAAAATCACAAGATTCAGAGAGAAAGGAGATTATAGTAATAATCTTGACCCCTTTCCTACCTCCTTTGGCTCTTCTTTGGCATTCTCTGCTCAACATTGCCATAGGAACCGCTGATTCCTTTCTTGTCAGGGTGATTATACCTTTTCAGATTTTGACACCTGGAAGATACAAGCGAAAGTAACCCAGAATCTTTCATTCCAAATTCCCCTCCCACATTGGTACTGCTTATGCAAATTGGAGAAAATGGGCTTTGTTATGTTTTATTTTGTATTCTGCTAACAAATACAGTGCATCTGTTAGGTGCTTGTGTGACAGAAGAACACTGGTTACCCAGACATATGGGGAAGCATCAAATTTTCTTGGTTTTATGATATTACTTTAACTATCTGCTTGACAGATACAGTAACCATTACAGATTGGAAATACCTTTGTCAGACAGCAATTTCCTGTGATGGGCAGCCTCACAATCCTGCATGATATATTGGGTTGACAGCTTGCAGGGAGATCCAGGAAAAAAAATAACTGTGAAAGGGAAAAGCTTATTTTAGCCAACAGACTTGGAAATTTCACAGATGTTATAGGATTCTTTTAAAGCTACGCATGATTTCTCCTCATCAGCTGCTAATTAAGGACATTAATTGATCTATTTGTTTGATACTGGAAACATAAGGCTTAGTTCAGCATGAGTTATAATTTATCATGGTTTTAGTATCTTTTGAGTAATTCAAAATTATGCTTTGCAATAAGTGATTTATGAGGAGTTTATAAGTATTCTTATTAAATCAGCATTTTTTATGTATTATTTTCTGGCATTATGTACCTCTGGAGACTATTAAAGTTTATTACTCAGTGTTCATTTTAATAAGAACCTTCTGACATTCCCCAAGGGCCTGAGAAAAACTATCCACGAGTTTCTGCCCAATATCGAGCGTGACTCTGGTTGTAAGGCAATCCTCTTCATCAATACTTTTAAAGGAGAAATCAGTGGATGGTCCAAATTTCGGTTTTTATGTAATGGCTGATGCCGGAGCTTCCTAGTCATTTTTACTTCATGACTCATTTGCAGACTTCCAAATTTGCAGCTGCAACCCTGGCATGCAGTGAATGGGTGCACATCTGGAAAACAGCAGTGCTGATAGCTGCTGAGAAGACTTACACTGGATGCCACATAATCTCATGCACCTGAAGTTGGCTGGGTCTTGAGTTCTGACTCTGGAAGGAGAAAGGAGGAATGTGGATTTGTGGGGACATTGAGGAAGGGTACTAGACTGTTGGACCTGCATTGTTCTGAAGCATTTTGATGGAAAAAAATTGTCTGAGCTTCAGACAAAATGTCAAGCTTGCTTCCCAGACAGAGAGAAAGAGAGACAGACAGAGCCCCTCCCCAAGCCCTCCCTCCTTACACACACATGAAACTATTACATGAACCAGTTGAGGTACTGGGGACTCAACATTTGAGAACTGGGATTAGGCTTTTCTTCTCTTCTGTTTGGTATGTTCGTTGTTTTTCGTACACTACATATAATACAAACTGCCTTACTTACGCTGAATTTGGTCTGACATCTACTGGCTATCACGACTGCTTGCCAGCCAGTAGCTCAATGTTGGCTGTACTTCCGTCATTATTTAAGTAAATATCTTATGGGATTTCATTCTTAATATTTAAACATGAATGGAAAACAGGAAAACCAAGTGTTTGACGCTTTGATGAAGTGTTGACACTAGTGATGAAACTATTAAAATGAAGACTGTGGCCCCCAGAGCATTTCATTTTTTAGCTTCTACTGGATACTCATCAGACCTAAGAGTTGACTGTGGTATTCAGTTGTAAGGGAAGATAGAAAAATAAAGAATAAGTTGGGAATATGTCATTGAAGGTGATCTAAAAACCAAAGTGTGATTAGGAATTTAACTTTATTTTTTTAGCTTTTTTGGAATAGACCTTCTTCTTGTAATATGTAAGGCTGTCGTTCAACTTTTCAGTATTTGATTTTAGTGTGTGTTCTTAGGAATTCATCATCTGTAAAAATAGAAACTTGTCTCACTACTCCATCATTTTACTGCCTTTCCACAAATAGGTGCTGTTAGGTTCAGAAGGTGTCTTTGTCCCCTAATATACTAATACAGCTACTTATCATTATATTTGTTAAAATCCATGCATCAATCTTGCCAATTTTCAAAACTATAAACACTTATTTTTAATACTTTGTTTAATATTTGTGGTAACAATTATGATTTTTATTCTTTTTTATGTTCTACCTTTAAATAGATAGGGGAATTCTTCCCAGGGACACAACCTATCAGAATTATTTCAAGCAACTATAAACTACTCTGAGGCTTTAAAACAAAAAGGAAATAAAACAATAAACCCTCTGGATATTACTAACATTTTAAAACATTCATTTTCTAAAAATTTTTGCTTTGATGACCTTTAAAGGCATAGGCAGGAAATGGAAACAGGTAGGTAGGGGTTGATTATTCCTATAGGACTAAGTCCTCAGAAGTAAACTGAAATTAAATTGTTACTAGCTTTCTTTAAAAAAAGGACAACAGTCTACATTTTACTGGGAATTCTGAGAAACAGGGTCCAGGTATGTATTTGCCACGAATAAAATTGCACTTGAAATCATGCAACTTTGATGATTCAAAACACTTCACTTGGTGGCTTCCATTGGACTTTTCCAAGCAGAAGAGAGCATGGTATAACACAGGTTCGGGATGCAAGTAGATCTGGGTTTGAATTGAAGCTGTTCCTCACTCCATTAACATGGACACTCTGGGTATCTTTCTCCTTGTCTACAAAAGGAGGGCATTGCCTCTCTCAAAGTGTTAGTGCTAGTCTTATATCAGATAACATTTGTAAAGTGTCCAGTAGAGCGTTTGGTACATGGTAGACGCTAAGTGATTGCATTGTGGCAATCATTCATTGTCCTTGGATTGGGAAGTCTGACTGTGGAAAGCTGAATAATGGCACCTCAAAAATATCCACATCCGAATTCCTGAAAACTGGGAATATGTTATGTTACATGGCAGAAGGGACTTTGCAGATACTATTAATTAAGAATCTAGAGGTGGGGAGATTATCCTGGATGATATGGGTGGGTGCAATGAGCTCACAGAGCTCTTGTAAGAGGAATGTGGGAGGGTTAGATTCAGAAAAGTCAATGTGACAAAAGAAACACACATACAGAGGTTGGAAGAGGTTATGGCTGGCTTTGAAGGTGGAGGATGGGGCCATAAGTAAGGAATGCAGGTAGACTCTAGAAGCTGGAAAAGGTAAGGAAACAGATTCTTTGCTAGAGCCTCCACAAGATGTGCAGCCCTGCTGACATCTTGATTTCTGACCAGTAAAACCGATTTTAAACTTCTATTCCTCGCATGGTAAGATAATAAATTTGTGTTGTTTCAAGTCACTAAATTTGTAGTGATTTGTTACAGCAGCAATAGGAAATGAATACACTGATTATTATTATTTTGGTATCACACGAAGAGAAAAGGTGACCCTTATCTCCACAGTCCTATGGAATGAACAACATTTGTTGTAAGCCAGGGCATGGTAATTCTATTGCCCTTTGATGCTACTGGCTTAAGAGTGAGCATGTGATCCAGTTCCATTCAGTGAATCATGAAAGGAAGACTGCTGGGTGGGGAGACTTTCTGGGAAGGCTTTTGCTTCCTAATAAAAAGAGCTGTTGAGATGAGAAATCTTGCCCCTCTCTGACTGCCTTGATCAAAGTTAAAGGAGGATGTAATGCTTGGGGCTGCTCTGAAAGACTGTTAATCATGATGGTCAAATTTGTGATAATAGGAGACTGAAAAGTGTGGTCGGAAGGACTGAGCAGATAACAACTAATGGCTGCTTGAGGTGAAAAGAAGCTCAGTATATTTCCATCACTGAAGCATCAAACAAGAGCAAGGAGTTTGCAGTTCAAGCAAATTTAGTTTTCTGTAGGGAGTTTGTGGTTGATTCAGGAACATTAGATCATGAACTCAAGATGTTCTGTCAGAAAACAAGCATCAAACAATACACTGGTATGATTGTTCCAACGTAAGTCTGAAAATCATACAAAACCTTTTTTTAAACCTATTTCTTCCACTGAGCTTTTCATAAAAGGACAAACTAATCAAATCCCTTGTACTAAATTTGACCAAGACAGACTTGCTATAGAGAAGCATTCCATATAACATGAATATTTCTGGACACTTCTATAATGATTTTTTCTCTTTGAAGAACTTACTCCTGTTTTTCCTGTCATGATGAATGGAAACCCACTTATCTTTTCAGCTACCTATCTTGGAAACTGGGCCTTTGCCTGCCCTCTACTCACTTTTCTCATTACACATCTACTTGCTGCCTTTGCTGTTAACTGCACCTGTGTCCTCCTCTGTTTCTATCTTGGTCTGACCTCTCATCATTGCCTGCCGGCTTACTGCAGTGATCTTCCAACATGTCCCCTATGTCTCCCCTTTTAACCACTCCAGGCCCCAAACTTAAGGCAAATGATCTTTTCAAAATGCAAAGCTGATCACACCAACCCTTGCCTCCAATCAACCAATACTTCCCTATCACTTATGGGGTGAAGTCCAAACCTCTTAGCATCACTACTAAACAAATCCTTCCAAAGTGTGGCTCTTAATTGGGTCTCTGGCTATGACTTTCCTTCCTAGCATCTTCATATCTAGTCCATCAGAACGACCTTCAGATCTGTGGTGGGGCCAGGTCCTTCCCTGCCTCCTGCCTTTTATCACGCTGCCTCCTGTGCAGGAATAGAAACCCTTCACCTCTCCGTACACTCAGGTCAAGTATCACTACTTCTGTAATGCTCTCCTGACCCTCTTCTCAGTACTCAGAGGGATTGGCCATTTCCTCCTTGGTGCATACACCCTGCCCCACCTTATTTTTTTTATGTCTCTGTGTTTCCTTCTTAGGGTGTGTCATATTCTTTACAGGCTTAGAAATTGTTCTCCCAGATGAACCATGAGAGACTATGGACTCTGAGAAACAAACTGAGAGTTCTAGAGGGGAGGGGGGTTGGGGGATGGGTTAGCCTGGTGTTGGGTATTAAGGAGGGCATGTACTGAATGGAGCACTGGGTGTTACACGCAAACAATGAATCATGGAACACTACATCAAAAACTAATGATGTAATGTATGGTGATTAACATAACATAATAAAATTAAATTAAAAAGAAAAGAAAAAAAAGAAATTGTTCTCCCCCTGTTAAGTAGTGAACCTCTGGAGATAGGAACCATTCCTAAGTTGTCAGCCTTTCCCTGGAACTTAGTACAATGCCTGATACATACAGGGCACTCAATTGCAGAGATGTATAGATAGATAGATAGATGGATAGATAGATAGATAGATAGATAGATAGATAGATTAGTGTTGGTGAGATATTAGAAAGTTAGATGTTTCATAATTGATATTATAGAGCTAAAGGAAACCTACATATTCTTTAATGTCACCCTTTCATTTTGTAGTTCTAGACTCCACTGTCTAAATCTTCTATTAAATACTTGAAATGTAACTTTTCTGAATTGAGACATACTGTAAATGTAAAAAATACAACAAATTTAAAAAAAGAGTGTATATCTCATTAATAATTTTGATACTGATTACATTTTTATAATGATGATATTTTAAATACATTGGAGTAAATTAAAATGCATTTCACCTATTTGTTTTTACATATATGGCTACCAGAAAATTTGGAATTTCTTATGTAGTTCATCTTTGAGGCTCACTTTTTACTTCTTTTTCTTTTTGGCTTAAACAATAAACATTTATTTCTCATAGTTGTGGAGGCTGGAAATCTGAGATCAAGGTGTCAACATGGTTGAGTTCTTTTTTTTTTAATTTTTTTTTATTATTCACCTTTTATTTCTGTTGGACAGGGTTATTCTAGACCCAGAGTTGGAAAAGTAAGTCACATGGGTTACATCTGAACAGCCACCTGTTTTTTGATGCCTATCAACTAAGAATATTAAAGAGGTCATGTACTGCATGGAGCACTGGGTGTTATACGCAAACAATGAATCATGGAACACTACATCAAAAACTAATGATGTAATGTATGGTGATTAACATAACATAATAGAATTAAAAAAAGAGTGTATTCTTCTTGTTGTTTTACATTTAAATGATTACATTTTAAATGCTTTTATAACTACCTACATAATAGTCTTGATTTTGCCTCTGGGCCCACAGAGCCTACAATATTTACCATCTGGATCTTTAAGAAAAGTTCATTGACCCAGTTGTAGAAGATGAGGCCCAGTGTGACAAAATAAAGTAATAGAGAGTAACAAATAGTGGCTCTTGCCTTAATAATAAAAGCTCACACATCAGGTGTTCTGTCATGATCTGTTCTATGTGCTTTATGTGTAGTAACTGATTTCATCTTCACACCTTATTGAGATAGTTACTACTATTATCACTGTGGTTTGAATAAGGAAATCAAGACACAGGGAAAGGAGATAACCTTCCCAAAGACACACAGTTGGTAAGTGTAGAGACAGGATTTTCAAGTCCAACAGAGTTAGAGAGGTGGGTTGCTATGGGGTTACAAACCCTGAGATGGGCATGGTCAGGATGTCCATCTTGGGTAGGCGGCAGTCCATAGTGAGGCACCTGGGGTAGAGTCTTGGGAACCCCATGAAGTGCAGAGGATAAAGCTAAGGGAAATCAGAAAGTCAGCACTTAGTAAGGCAAACCAGGACGAAGTCAACTAGACCATCCGAGTGAAAGGTCAACCCAGAGAGGAGGAACCAAACAGAGGCATAGGAGAGTTCATGAAGAAGTTTAAGAGGCAAAATCTAGGGAGATTCAAGGGGCTAGAGCATTGCTTTTATACCTGTATGTAGGTGGGATGGAAGTTATTTTTCTTTGTTATTTAAAAATATTATACATTTATTTTTGGGTAATACATATACTTGCATAAAATTTAAAGAGAACATAATAGCACACCATTTAAGGAATTTCTCTTCCATCCACCCTGTCTGTCGACTACCCAGAACCTTACTCTAGAGGCACTGCTACTCGTTTGTTACACATACTTCTTTTGTTGTTGTTGTTTTTCCAGCTTTATTGAAATATAATTGGCATACAACATTTGTTAAGTTGAAGGTATATAAAGAGTTGATTTGATATTATGTTGCAAAATGATTACCATCATAGAGTTAGCCACACTTTTTTTATATTTATACTTTCATTTTTCTTTTCTCAGATGCAGGAAGTTCTTCAGGAGTCCAGTCAGTTCAGGTAAGAATGTTAACTTTGATATTAGCCATGGTTAGGCATGGAATGCCCTGTATGTTAGTGTTCTTGAACTCTATGCTGCAAATGGAGCTTATTGTACAAAACGCAAATTGTATCTGTGAATTGTAGAGTGAGCTAATTCAAATGAAAAGCACCACTGTTGAACATAAAAGAATTAGGTATTGATAGCTCTACCCAATGAAAGGTTTAATTTTTTGATTTGCATCTTTGATTTATAAGTATAGACACCAATGGAAAACACAAATGTAATCATCATGACCTAGAGTTTTTGGGGGATAGTACTGCTCACTGTGAACTTTCTATCTCAATACCTTCAATCCCTTTCACTTAATAATTACTTTTTCATTTACTAATAATCCATCTCATTTAATAATTTTTGATAAAATAAGAAAGATAACAATCACTCTAATCCACATAAATACAAGATTTTACAGATACAAGATTTTTTTTAAAAAATTAAACATTTTTTTTTCCTCCTAATTAGGGAAAAAAAAGTAAATCTTCAATTCAGAAACTTGTTGCCTCATCAGGATACAGGCTAAAATGACTTCTGGGTGTTGCCAAACATGTGTTCCGGGGATGACTTTCCATCAGGATTTTTATTTAGGACAGAAAAAACTTGCATTTTTTTTCAACATGAATATAAATCATACAACCTAATTTGTAGAATTTTCCTAGAACATTGAGGCAGATATTTGGCTGAAGAATCTGAATATTCATTTTTTAAAGCAACTATTTATTGAGCTCTTTTTAGTTGCCTGTTAACCGAGATGAAAGGCATTTAATGTTTATAGTAAACAAAAGAGTTGTCATTATTATTTGCATGTTACAGATGAGGAAACTGAAGGTTAGTAAGTTTTATTAATTTGCCAGGTACCAACTAGACCTGCTTCACTTTAAAGTTCATACTTTTAACTGTCATGCTTGACTGCCTCTCTAATGACTTACATATTTTAAATTGTTATAAATCAAGGATATTTAAAAAGAACTAAGAAGTTTCCTACTTGAAGAAATCTTATGGCAAGTCTTTTCATAAACCATCTAAACATGGAAGAATAATCCTTTTAACCTTTGAAATACAGCACGCTTTTATTTATTAGGGAGTGATTTAAGCAGGAGGACAAACAGGCAGGTTTCTAAAAGACCAATTCATCTTTTCTCATCTCAGAAGAACTAGAAACTTCAATGAGTCCCTATGAAAAATTATCAGTGTAAAACTTCATAACAATTAATAACTAATTCCATAACAATTAGCTCTTTGTTTCTTCCCA
Source organism: Mirounga angustirostris (assembly GCF_029215605.1). Taxonomy (NCBI): domain Eukaryota; kingdom Metazoa; phylum Chordata; class Mammalia; order Carnivora; family Phocidae; genus Mirounga; species Mirounga angustirostris. The sequence continues at coordinate 39,725,552 of NW_026991714.1, forward strand.
GTCTAGCTTCTGGTATCTTTATAGCTCCTGAGGAGAAAACCTCTGAGGCACCATATTAGTACATCTCCTCCATTGAATTACCAATACAATTCAAGACCCTAGTCCTCTCACTTATTTCAAACCATTTTTAGGTCTTCTGTTAGGATCTATGGGCATTGACAAGAATTTCTATAAATATTTATTGACAGCCTACTTTGTGGGCAGGCATTCAACATATGATATTGAACAGAACAGCTATGGTCTCTTTTCTGACGGATCTTAAAATCTTGTGAGGGAGATATATCTTAAACAAATAAATAAAACCCATAGAAATTGAGAGGAAGAATAATCCAAATTAGCAATAATTATTGGAATAATAACTTTTAAGTAGTGCCATAACCTTAATGCTTTTAAATTATTGGAATGGAGATCTACCTAAGCTTTATTGATCAAAACAGTTTATAGTTAGTATTCATGGAAATGGTGTCTAAAATTGCCCGAGAAAACTTTCTCTCTCAAGTTAAACATTCTTTCTAATATTGTATTGATTTTTCATTCATTAATTAATCACTTAATTCTTTCAATGAAGCCTTGATAAAACTTGTATCGAGGGCCAGTTGTAAAGAAGGTATAACATGGTCCTGGACGGCCCTCAGGAAGCTCAGAGTCCAGTGGCAGTGGGGGGATTATCATATGAGCAAGTAAAGATGATGCCAAATAATTAATGCTTGAATATAAACATCACTGATATGTTGTGAGAGCATGGACTTGGAGCAACAAACTCTGTCTGTAGGTTGGGAGCAATTTTTCAGAGGAGATGATATTACAGTAGGGTCTTGAAGAATGAATAGAACTTTGCCTTGGAAAAAAGAGGGGTGCATTCCAGGCAGAAGGAATGGAATGTAGAAGGTTGTGGAGGTCTTATGTATTTGAGGGACAGGAAGAAATTCAGCTTGGGAGAGCGTAGGTGTGTGGGTGAAAGGGCAGGGGTAAGAAATGAGCTTGAGGGGAGAACCTGGAACCTGGTCATGGAGCATCTGCATGTCCTGCAGAAAAGGTTGAACTTTTCTCATTGGTGTTTAAAAAAAACCCTCTGAATTTATTTATTTATTTATTTAACAACATAATCTGAATTTTTCATATTAATCTTTTCAGTGAGAGATACATTTGAGTGGGGGGAAATGTGTGGATTAGAAGCCAGGTATGAGCTGTTGAAACACTTCAAGCAAGAAATGATGAGAAGCCAAAGTAGGGCATAGTAGGGAGAAGGAGAACAGATTTGAAACACATTTTAAGAGTAAAATTAATTGATTTTGTTGTTTTTTGTTGAATGGTTTGATTTACATGTAAAGAAAAGGGAAAAGCAAAGATGGCCACCACATTTCTGTGTTGAGAGCCACTGGAGGGTGACACCAGTAATTTAGAGAGAAAACAAGAAAAGGAGCAAGCATGGATGAAGGGTTGATGGTAAACTCTATTTGAGACAATTCCAGGCTCAGCCCTCCCTGAGTGAGGAACATGGATGCGGAGGCACTGCTAGGGGAAAAGGATACAGAAAAGAGTAAAATGTTGGCACCACCTTCAAGAAGGGTATAACCCAGGGAAGGTGGCAGGGTGTAAGCAAATTATTTCAACAGAGCAAATGTCTTAGTGCATTTGGGTTGCTGGAACAAAATATCATAGACTGGGTAGCTAATAAAAGAAATTATTTCTCACAGTTCTGGAGTCTGGAAGTTTGAGATCAGGGTGCCAGCATGGTCTGGTGAGGGCCCTCTTCTAGGTCACAGACTTCTCATTATATCCTCTTATGGCAGGAAGGGGCTAGGGAGCTCTGTGGGGTCTCCCTTTTTTTTTAATTAGAATATAAATATTTTGAAATCTCACTTCCATTTCCACTCTCCTCCCACAGCTGTTTTCTTCTGGCTGGAGTTTTAATTGTTTCCTTTCTTATATCCTATTCCTCTGTATATTTTCTTCAACCTGTGTTTTTGTTTTTTTAATAAGGCATCATCAGAGTTTTTGCCATAATGAACATTATTATCCTCCACTATCATTTACAAGGCCCTAAACTACTTTATCCTTGGGAAAAAAGTAGGAAAAAAAATCTGATTTTGATATTCAACATAGATTAAGCCCACTGAAATTTGGCCAGTTTCTACAATAATTCTTACCCAAAATTTCCCACTGGGGATTTTTTTTTTTAAATATATAAAGGAGTAGCTAGAGAGGATGTTATTTTAGGGATTTATGCAATTTAAAAAGATTCTTCTAAGGATAATGTTAGGGTGACAGTTACAGATAATACAAAAAGCAATGAAATATTATTAAATATTATTGTCATCATCCTGTAACAGTATGAATTACATTAATCTCTAATAAATCATTGAAGTTGTAAAAAGTATACATTTACTATTATTTTCAGAGAATTCTTGCTTCTATTAACTAACACCCAGAAAGTCTATTCCAGGGGAGTGTTGAAGATTCAGGGTTATTCTAGTCAAGCCGTTGCTGGCAGATTTTTCCCAACTGGTTCCCTCTGAGAGGAAAGGTGTGTGGTTGGATGGGGACAGGATTTGGATTTGTTTCCCACTCTCCCTGTTCTCTCTTTCATTCTCTCATACAAACAGAGATTTGTTTCTGTCCCTAACTTTCATTGCCTTAGCAGTCCTTATATAAACTGAAGTGGAATGCCATAATTCCTCCAGCAATGGCTTCTTTTAAAATCTGCTTCTGAGACAGATTTGGAGTGGCAAAATCTTTTAAATCAGAAACGATTTCCTACAGGGTGCAATATTCTTTCAAAGGTTAAGTTATTTTAACCAGCAGTTAAAAAGAAATCAACACAGAGCCACAAAGTGGATTCTCCCTGATCCTTTAATCTGCTTCAAGATAGAAGGAACAAATGAAATTCTATCATTCCATATTGTTAATTGAGATGTGGCTATAGGGGTAAGAAGGTTTTTTGGGGGGCCTTCAAACAAATCTTTGCTCCTTGGCCACCTTAGCTATAAAAGGGGAGACAACAATAACTTATTCACAGGGTTGTGAAAAGCATCAAGCATAATGGCATATGAAAAACTATTTAGGAATACCAAGTACTATATAAGTATAAGCCAATGTTGCCATTGTAGTTTTAGATGTTGTAGGAATGGAAGTCATGTTCTCAGCCTGGGGTACTGCCCGGTGGACTGGCTGAATGTCTATAGGCAATATCAGTGGAGAGCAAATTAAAAAAACAGAGTGGGAGAGAAAAGAATGTTTCTGAGGCCAAGTGGAAGAATTTAAAAAGAGCAACAAAAAAGATAGGGCATCATCTCTGTAACAAATGGAGTAATCTTAATTTAATCAGAGTGGGAAAGGGACCAACATTTAAGGAGCACTTACCATGTCCCAGGTGCTGAAAGGTGTTGAATCTTCACAACTGTCCCCTGAGATAAGTTTTTTTAGACCCATTTTGCAGATGTGGAAACTGATGACCAGACTGGTCATGATAACATTCCCCAAATCTTCATACAACTAGTAAATATCAGAAGCCAAGAGCAGAAGACAGAAAGTGGAAATCCATTGGAGAATAAATAAAGTAAGTGGGAACTGGGGTACAAACCAAAATATATGTTGCCTGAAGACACTTGAATTTGCTTCTCCCCAGACACTGTGCCTGCCTAACAAGGATTTGATTTTGGCACTAAAATGGAGGCAGGGATTCCTGTGCCAAACATGAAATTGTACTTAGCTCTTCTTTGTACAGATCCAGCCCCAAACATCAATCAGAACTTACAGAGACCCTCATCTAAGAGTAAAGTGAGGTATATGGGAATTACATAACCTACCCAAGACCACATTGCTTGTAACTGGAGGAGCTGAGATTTGAACCCAAATTTTCCAGTCACTTAAACAAGGTATGGATTCTCTTGGGTCTCATGTGGTAGGAATATATTATTTTGTTTTCATATGTTCAAACAATACAAATTAATGCAATTCAAAATAATGAGATAGTCATCAACAAGTTAATGGTATGAAAAAGACAGGGAAACTGTTAAGATATTTTTAAGACCATGGATAAAATTAGAATATGGACTAGGTGTTAGGTGAAATTAAAGGATAATAGTTATTTTTGTTAAGTGTTTTAACGTATCATTGTTATGTAAGAAAATTCCTTATTTTTTTTTTAGAAATTCACACCTGAAGCATTTCAGAGTGAAATGTAGTGGCATCCTGGATTCGCCTTTCAATATTTCCTAAGGAGAAAAAGCAAGAGAGACAGCGAGATGGTATACAGATGGCAAAAATCTGACAGTCATTGAATCTGGATGATGGCTATATGGTGGTTTATTGTGCTATTCTCTTGACCTGGTGTATATTTAAACTTTTTTTGTTATAAAAATTTTTTGTTACAAAAAAAAGAAGCAGTTCACTTGAGTTCACAGAAGCCCACTGGGTCATGCCAACACCAATATGTGACAAATGAATGTGGTAAATACAGAGGAACAGCTTATTAGCACCAAGCAATTTACATGGAAGTGTCATTTTAAGCCACAAAATTGCACTTTTTACTTTTCATGTGTTAGTGCTTTTTGGGAAAAAAAAAATGTAGGAAAGCAATAATATCTTCTAAGTCAGTTTGTTTACTAGCAATAATGTTTGTATAATTGTTTTAATGTGTTGTAGCTCCAAATTTATTTTTAGCATTCTTTGTTTTATTGGTTAATTCAAAACATAAACACTTCCTGGCTTGAGCAAAATCAACATGTCACTTCCACACCCGAGGAAGGTCATAATCACTTGTTCTGTCGCATTTGAACTTTGTGAAAAGACAAATTTTCACTTTTCAAAAGCTCACAAGTAGGAGGCAAATGTACTTGCAAAGATTTTTCCCATTTAATTGCACTCCAAACTACCAGACATTTTTTTAAGTCTTTTTTTCCCCACATTCACAGACCAAATTTGATGAGAAAGAGATAAATGAAAACAAAACACTTGATAAAAATTCTTTGTTTTAAAAAGTATATATATATCTAGCTATATTACAAAAGTCCATATAGATTTTGTCCTATCCTTTTAATTTTCTTTATCTATAAATATTTATCTTCCCAAATTTGATCCAGAGAGCTCTAAAAGATTAACATTTGAATATACAGTTTCATGAACTTTCCTCCAAAATTTTTGCAGTCAGGTGTTTTTTTTTTTTTTTTTGGAATTTGGAATATTTCAGATTATAGAGAAGTAGTACTTTGAATATATTATATATAACTGCATAATACCCTCAGTGGCATCTAGGAGAGCAGTTTGTAGTCAAATGTATTCATATGTCTGCAATGGAAAGTATAAATATTCATACTAAATGGGCCAAAGATTCTAAGAAACCATAGCAACTTAGGTCAGATTTGGCTACTGGAGGAAAAGAACCTGAATCTAGAATAAACACTTTGGGTTTTCAGTGCCATTGGACTTCAGAACTATAGGTGAGGGACTGCGGAGCAGTATGCTGCAGGTAGGAATTCCAGCTTTAGAGTCAGATAGACTCTGGTCTAAGTCTCCATGGTGGCCCTTACTAGCTTACTCACTGGCTTACTCATTTTCCTCATTTATAAAATGGAAATAATACCAACTTGATAGGATTGTTGTGAAGATAATTTACACAAAGTGCTTAGCAGAATGCCTGGCCCAGTGTAGGAGGTCAAAAAGTAGTAGCTATTATAATACTACAAGTGTTATTAAACGTACAAAAGATGCAAAAAGCATTTTTTTTTTTTGTTAAGTGTTTAAAAAACAGCTTCCAGGTGTTTTTATCTTTCTGTTTATGCCTGGGTGGGGAGTGCATCTGGGTCCAAGCTATTAGAGAAATTGAACCCTAAGATAATGATCTGGGAGCTCTGACTCTGATAAGTTTTGTCCAAACTAAGGTTAGCATCAACTAAATGATCTTCTACCTCTAAGTTGGGTGAATTTGAGAGATTCTCAAGCCTTTCCTTACCCCTCGGCCTCCTCCCTGCAAGTGGAATGGTCTATTCTTTTAAGACTTCTTCAAGTAATAGTGGCAGCTCCTCATAACAAGTTAATTTCTTGCTGCACTACTTCCCATCCCCAGTTTCAGTTGTCAGAGACGACCTTTAAAGTTGTTTCTACTTTTGGAATTTAAGAAACAAAACAAACGAGCAAAGGGAGAGAGAGAGAAACCAAGAAGGGGACCCTTAACCATAGAGAACAAACTGGTGGCTAACAGAGGGGAGGTGCGTGGGGGGGATGGGTGAACTAGGTGATGGGGATGAAGGAGGGCACTTGTGATGAGCACTGGGTGGTGTATGGAAATGCTGAATCACTATGTTGTACACTGGAAACTAATATTACACTGTTAACTATACTGGATTTAAATTAAACTTATAAAAAATAAATAACATTGTTTCTACTTTTGTTTCTTATGCTGGTCACTTTCATAGCTCCAGATAATCTGCCTTTTCTCCATTTCTGACTCCTCAATATGAAAAATAGTTAATTTATACTTCCTTCCCTTTCCCTTATACCCACCTTCTAAGGTATCATCATTTTGAGTTCTTCTTTTGATCACCTTTATAATTCTAAACATAATCTACATAAATATTCATTCATTGTTTAATTGATTTTCATTTTAAGATGACAATATTAGCACCCATTCATGCTTTTTGTCAGACACTTTTTCACTTTTATATTGAGAAGGTGTAAGCATTAATATTTTGTGTTGCAACTACAACTAAGCTTTTTGTGCATTATCTGGAGTTGAGTGTGAAAGCTAAAAACCAATGAACAGAAATTGTATTATTATGAGTATATACAAATTTTCACTTCTGGGTCAAGGACTGGTCTGATGCGACAATCAAAGGGCCACTCAAAGAAGAATGTTCTGAGCTTAAAGTTTAAATAGTCTTTCTTGTTAACTCTACCTTCTCCTAAAATCATGCCATGTTTGATGTTTTTCATATTGGCTGATGATGTTCTTGCATAATACTTGTTTGCTTGTGTTTCCTAAAGATTTTGATTGCCTTTTTCCCCTGCATCAAATACTCATGTTGTTCCATGCTCTCAGCTATTGTATCTAGTCTAAGGAGTTTTTCTGATTTCCCAACTTAAATAATACATATAACACATGAATACCCTGTTTGTAATCTTGAAATATTACATAAAATAGAAAACCACTTGTAACCATTGGCCCAATCTGAGACTACACACCATTCTTGTATAACTTGAAAACTTTCTCAATATACAATGTCTTTACTGTATTGAGTTGGAATTCTCTCCATCCCTAAAATTTGCTATTTTTTTTTTATTGCTTAATATACTGGCCTCTGTATCCTTTAATATCTTTCATGATGATTTCTGTTGCTGATCTTCAGATTCATACTGCCTACTAGAAATCTCCCACTGGAGTTAGCCAAAGCAATCTCAAATATAACATGACTGAATTAAAAAAGAAATTTTCAGAAGAGTAGGTAATTTATGGTTCTACCTATATAAACTTTAAAAATAGGCAAAATAAATTAAGACATTGTTTAGGGGTATACATGAAGTATAAAAGTATTTTAAAAAGCAAGGGGTTGATTAACTCAATATTCTATTATTGCTTACCTCTTTTTTTTTTTAGGATTTTTTTTTTATTATGTTATGTTAATCACTATACATTACATCATTAGTTTTTGATGTAGTGCTCCATGATTCATTGTTTGCATATAACACCCAGTGCTCCATTCAGTATGTGCCCTCCTTAATACCTTTCACCAGGCTAACCCATCCCCCCACCCCACTCCCCTCTAGAACCCCCAGTTTGTTTCCAGAGTTACCTCTTATGGAGAGAAGCGAGTGTAATCAAGGAGGTGCATTGGGGTGGGATTCAAAGACATTGATCATGCTCTATTTTTTAGACTGAGTACAAGGGTGTTTGCTTTTAATAATTCACCTACGTTAGATACCCTCCTCTGAATATGTATGATGTATTTTGCAATTTAAAAATAGAGATGAAAGACTATCTCTCTTCTCACTGGTTTTACTTCTTGTTCTTCAAATTCATTCTCAAAACACCCCATTTTGCTTTGTGATTCCCACATCTTATCTTAGAACTGTTGGCTCTGTGGTGATCAATAACTTTCTAATCAATATAGAGACAAGTATACCTCATTTGACTGAGAGCCCTTCCTTTCTTGCAACATTCTTCTCTATTGGTTTCTCTGGAAAGGCATTCTATTTCTTGTCTGCATTTAAAGTCCAAAAGGTAAAACAAAAAAAACAAATATCAACACATACTAGACTTTCATCTTTCTGACATTTAAAAGTAATTCTCCCCTTTCCCAAATCCCCCCCAAACAGAGCAGCTCTATTTCTATGAACCAGAATATCACACTAACCAGATTACCATCTGCAAAAGTGGACAAGCTGACTTCTCAGCTAACCTGAGCACTTTTCTCCAATGTTTTTACAACACAGAAGTTTGCTGACTTTACTTATAAAATTCAACATTAAAGTCTTTCTAGTTTTTAAATAGACTTTAATTTTTTAGAGCAGCTTTAAGTTCACAGCAAAATTGAGCCAAAAGTATAAAGAGAGCTCATATATTCCCTGCCCCCAAGCATTCACAGCTTCTACAACTATGAATATTCTATACTTCAGTGGTATATTTGTTGCAATACACTGACATATATATCATCACCAAAAGTCCAAAATTTACTTTAGAGTTTACTATTGGTGTTGCACATTCTGTGGATTTTGACATATGTATGATGGACTGTATCCACTGTTATAGGATCATACAGTATAGTTTCACTGCCCTAAAAATCTTCTGTGCTTGGCCTATTTAGCTCCCCCCTTCCCCCACCCATGGCAACCAACGAGCTTTTCATTGTCTCCATAGCCTTTCTCAGAATGACATATTGTTGGAATCACACAATATATAAACTTTTCAGGTTGACTTCTTTCACTTAGTAATATGCATTTAAGATTCCTCCATGTCTTCTCATGGCTTGGTAACTCTTTTTTTTTTTTTTTTTTTTTTTTTTTTAGTGCTGAATAATAGTCTGTTATTTGGGTGTATCACAGCTGATTTATTCATTTACCTACTCAAGGATATTTTAGGTGCTTCCAAGTTTTGGCAGTTAAGAAAACAGCTGCTCTAAACATCGTGTACAGGTTTTTGTGTGGGTATGTTCTTGACTCTTTTTGGGTAAATACCAAAGAGCATGATTGCTGGATAATATGGTGAAAATATGTTTAGTTTTGGGGGAAACTACCAAACTGACTTCCAAAGTAGCTGTACCATTTTGCATTCCCAATAGAGCTGCTTGGGTAGGGATTGCTACCCATATTGATCCTTTTTGGCCACTGGACAATTTGTAGTAAGGAGGAAACCCAGGAAGAGCTGGTTTAAGAAATGCTAAAAAGGTTTGACCATCATAATATTCCTAAATAACTGCTTTGTTTACAGGGAAAATGTTATAGGCAACTCAATGACCAAAGAGGATGCCTTTTTAAATTTCCAAAGTAAATTGTTGTGATAATATGGTAAAAAGCCACCTCTGAAGGTTAAATTAACTTTAAGCTCTAAAAAAATCATTTGCCATATTTTGCACCTTTCATCTGATAAATAAGCATTTATTGAGCACACACTGTTTACAGAAAAATGAGAATTCAGGAAACAATTTCTACTCTCAGTTCTGTTCCTTGACCCATTCATGTATCATTCAGCAAAAATTAATAATCGTATCATAAAGTTATATTGAATGTACCACTTTTAACATGAAAATTACTATTGTGCTTGCATAATCCAGCTTTTTCTAAGCTTCAAATTAGCAAGCATTCAAAATTAGGATTTTCTCCAAATGGGTAAAAATGTGATCTCCTTTTTGAGGCCTGCTCTATATTTATATTTTGGTTTTTATAAGTATGTATGGTAGGTTTATATTAAAGATTTTGCAACTGTTGATCCTTTTATTTAATTAAACATTTGAAAGAATGCATTTTTTCCACTCATAAGTGATCATACGGATTTCCTCAAATTTTCCAGAAGAGAAAAAATAACTATAGTTGGGTGGAGATATAACATGGAATGGAAAGTTTCAGCCCCAAAGACATTTTTTTCATCGAGTTATGAACATGTGAACATGGAATTATAATTGAAACCATTTTGTATACTTCACCATCAAATTTACACTGCAAAGAATGTTTTCCTAATTTAAACAACAGATATAGACAACTCTCACCAGTCCACAGCCACTATAGCCCCACTGTAGTAACTATGGTGGGATGGTGAATGAAGTACATGGTCAGCTAGTCAGGGGGCTGAAACACATGTAACAGAGCTAAATAAAGCCTGTGGGTATGTCTGACTATGTTTTATACTGAACACCAAAGTTTTTGAATTGGTTTAATGTAAGACAATTAAGTTTAGCCAGTGCTATATCCTAGAGCTGCTAAATTAAAACAAAACTTTGCCCTTGACTTCTCATACTTTTGTTGTTGTTGTTGTTTACTCTCTAATGATTTACATGAGCAGCAGGAGACTGATAATAGTGTAATGGATAGATATAAAACCAACATCGGAAAAGAATGTTAGGGCGGAAGGACCCGAGAGATAATTAATTTAACCTAAAACAGCTCAATTTACACGAAGTATAAACTGAGGCCCAAAGAAACTGAAATATACACAAACCCTGCAAGTCAGTAAAAGCAGGCCAATTCTAACCCCCAGGCCTCAGAAAGGCCAGTCCAGTGTCTCTTTCCTCTTGAGTCTTGTCCTTCTGTAGTGTCTTCTATGTAGTAGAAGCACAAATATATTTGATAAATGAATGAGTAAAGGGGAATTGATTTTATATTTGTACAAGGAGCATTTAGATGATTGGAAATACAAAAGAGAAATAAATGGGCCCTGATATAGATTTTTATACCCATATTTTAACATTTTTCTTTGGTAGGGTTAAAATTTTAGCTACATTTCATTATTGGTCTTTCATAAGTTTAATAAGATTTGCCATCTTTGGATAAAGTCTCCTTTCAGGAGACACAGTCCATATATATGGCTCTCCACCCCCTTCTGGGCTGTTATCCATTCGTGTCCTGGCCACACACCCCAAAAACATCTACCAATTTGGTTCTTGATGCAATACGCTGAGTCTTGCATCCTGGGCAGTGCTCATGCAGATGATCATTCTGATATGCACCCTCATGGGTCCTTAACTTAATACCATGGCTGTCATCTACACTTGACTTCAACCTCTCTGTCATCATCCAGAACTGCCCTGGCTCTACCTCTCAAGTCCCCATTTATTTTCTGTCCACAAACTCTTTCTCTTCCAGGTTTTTCTGTCCCTTACTGATCCCATCAAGTCCTCCGGTCTCTATATCCTTCCTTTAACTTCCAAACTATCAGCCCCATTCTGGCTTCCCTTCCTTCTTTAGAAAGAGCCCATGGTTCCTCATAACACAGTTTTGCACATATCTGTGACTCCCTTACCACCTACTCTACAAACCTTTCCACTCTGATGAAATTAATCATCTTCTTACTGATGTAATTTTCTGTTAAAATTGCCCCCAGGTTGTGGATGGGTGCCCCTATAAATTCAAAACTCCCAATGCCAGCTTTGTCTTCTTTGCCAACCAGGGACAGATTTGCATGGCTTTCCTTTGTGACTTCTTATTTTAGTTCCCTTCAGACACATAACTAAACTGTCCCCTTTTCTTAAGCTCTCTTGCTTCGTTAGGACTCTGACAGACCCTCAAAGGTAGCTGTCCCAATCTCTACTTTCAACTCCTCTCTCTTTCTTGCCTGACCCTATGATACAGGTAATCAGAGGCAAAAACTTGATTTTTTCAGCCTCTCTTATAGCTAGAGGTGGCCAAGTGCTATAATTTTTTTCCAGCTAGGCAAAGCTGAAGTGTTGATGTTCTTCTTCTTTTACTGCTTCTTTCCTGGACTGTGAATGTGAAATCTATGGCTGCAGTGGCCATGTTATAACCATAACTTAGAAAGCAACATTCAAAGGACAAGGAAGCAGAAAGCCAGATGCGCTCTGTGACAACGATTTTGTGGAACCACTGTGCCAGCAAGCCACCTCTCTAGCAGCCTAATCTTTCAAGTTTAGCAAAACAATGGTTTACATTTGTCATGCCTACTTCCTGTCTTCTTACTGACTTCTCAAACCACAGTACTAAAATTGTTCTTGAAAAGATTACTCCTAACTTCATTTTAAGTTTCCAGTTAACCTAATTGCATTTCCTGTAGCATTTGCGTTATTGAGCAAACCCTCTTTGAAATTCTCTCTGCCTCTGGCTTCTCCTGGTTTTCTTTTTACCTCTGAGACAAATCCTTCTCAGCATCTTCTCAATTCCCCACCTTACTTTTCCCACTCCCCCAATTTCCAGTTTTGGCTCTTTCCTGTCTCCCCAAATAATGGTGTCCCAAGACTCCCTCCTTAGCCCCCTTATGGTTTTTTGTTTTTTGTTGTTGTGGGTTTTTTTTAACCCCCTTATGTTTTTATGATTAATAAAATATGGTTAATCCTCCAATCTTTGGTTTAAACACCAGCAATATTCTGGAGACTTCCAAATGTGAATCTCCTATTTTAAATCTCTCTTTAAATTTAAATTCACAGCTCCTAAAATGCATCTCGACTTGAATGTTGTACAGGGGAGGGTCCAGTTAGGGGATAGAAAATACATGAGTAATTTAAATAGAGAACATTTACTATGAAGAAGTGTTAACTAGTAAAAGGTGATTAACTACTAAGAGGAGCAATAGAAGAAGACCCTAAGGGTACGAAAACAGTAAATACAGAAAACAACTGGTACCTCTAGGGCTGTGGAAGAGTGAAAATGTAAGAAATTAAGAATTTTGAAGAGCTGCCTTCTAGGGAAAAACTTGTCAGAGGGGACAGGGCTGGAGCTGGTCTGAGAAGGGTTTCTGAGGTGAACACCCCTGCGCCTTCTACCTGCTGATTTACTGGCTGCCATACTCAAATAAAAGCCAATTGGAGATAGGAAGGGAGTCATTCCTGCTGCCTCATAGTGTCCCTCCAGGGCTCTGTAGTGGTAAAACCTAACATCAAACCAGCTGGCAAAGGAGCAATGTCTGTAGGGTCAGACTCTAGTACAAAAGCAAAGAAGGGTGAATGTGGGGACTCAGAGACCATAAATAGATCACCGGCACAAATGGTCCACTTGCACCTCCAAGTCAATCTGCCAAAAGTAGAACTAATTACATTTCCCTCTGATTTCTCTCTTACTGGATGGTATCATCATCTGCCCAGTCATACACACTGGAAACCTGTACGGCATCCTTTCCTTTTTCTAATTCTCATGTTTAATCAATCACCAAGTCCCACTGATTTTATTTCCTAGATGTTTGTTCATTTAATAAATATCTACGGAGCACCTACTATGCCCCAGATGCCATTCTAGACAATGGAGATAATACAGTAATGGTCACAGCCAGACAAAAACTCCTACCCACTGAAGCTTATAGTCTAGGACTGAGGGGTGGGGCATAGATGAAAAACAAGCAACTAATATGTTATGTAGTATATTCATAGACAATAGAGTTATAAACAAAATTAAAGAGGGAAAGAAAATAGAGACCGTTGGGGTTTCAGTATTCTATAGGGTGCTCAGAAGGTGGTATTTGAGTAAAGATTTGAAGGGAAGGGAAGAAATATTTGGCAGAAGAGCAGTCCAGATAAAGGAACCAACAAGGGAAAAGTCTCTGTCAAGAGTGTGCCTGGTGTAAAGATTAGGAGCAAGTAGTAGGAAAAGAGGTTATAGAGGTCATAGAGTCATAAAGGGGGTCAAGGCTATGTGATCTTGTGGGCCCTTGCAAGGGCTTTGGTTGGTGTGATTGGAGACCATCAAATGATTTTAACAGGGGAGTTACATCATCACATCTAAGTTCTAGCAGAGTCATTCTGGTTGCTGAGTGGGAACAGTCTGAAGGGGAGGTGAGGGGGGAATTGGGGAGACCAATGGGAGGCTTTCATGAGAATCCAGTCAAGAGATGGTAACTGGTTGGCCCAGGTGGTAGCAGTGGAGGGGGCGAGAAATAGTCCCACCCTGGATGTACTCTGAAGTACAGTATACAAAAGCTTGTCATGCTCTAATTTTTTTCTCTCCCAGCAGTGTGCCATGTTCTGGACAACCCAAATTACTCTCACATCTTCAAATTGGCCATAATCTCCTTTCTATCTTTTCACATTCTGTCCTTCTCTCTAGAATTCTTTAGAATTTAGTTTTAAACACATCAACAGTTCAGCAAGTCTTCTCTGACCCCTCTCCATCCAGGTTCTTTAGCCCTCCTCTGACTCTAATTATGCCACACATTGTTCTGTTAGACGCACAGATACCCTATTGTTTAAAGCCTGTCCCCCGCCAGACTGAGAACTCATTGAAAACAGTGTAATGCGGTTTTCATCTCTATATTCACATTTAAAATACTTAAACAGTGTGGAATGAATAAATTGATCTAGTAAATGAGAAGTAAGGGCTAATACATCTAAGACTGAGGCCCCACACAAAAACTTCTAGAGTGTGACTGTGGACCAGCAAAGTTCCATGGAAGTCAGCTATGGGCCAGAACTAAATCAGTGCGGGTCAACTGCAAGACCTAGATCTTTGCATGAGGATAGAAGCAAGAAAAAATGAGGGAGAAGAGCGTTTTCCTAACACTGATAAATTCTGTCACCAGCTTGGTACGTACAGGTTTAGAGAGTAGACCCTTGATCATGACAGGAGGCTGAGCACCCACAAGCCAGTGCTGAGCTAACAGATAAGACTGGAGCTGATGTTATATTATATGCCATAATACATTGTCATTTTATCCCAGCCCTGATCATATCAGCGGAGGGCTGGTGCTTCTCTATTCATGGAGTGTAAGGACCTCACTCACTGCACTGAGATCTTTCCCAGGCTCTGAAATCAACCCTTCTAGAGCCCTTGTGCTGACATAGAAAGCAGCAGCTCATGGGGCTACCCTCCTATCTGCTACTGTTCCTGTCTCCAGCACGCCTTGGAAGAAGAGTGCTGGGCAATGTGCCCCTATTTGCATGATATTAAGTTCATTAACAAACAAAAATCACCTAAACTTCTGATTTAACTTGAATAATATAAACAAAAATTTCTAGTTGATTTTTGTTGCAGAGATCAGACTATTCTTCTTTGCGTGTAATTTAATTCTATTTGAGAGTTATTGAGATAGGTAGACTAGCAGACCAGGTGCTTTATAAAGACCCAGGGAAGAGCCTTTAAGCCATTACAGAGAAGGTGTTAGCACGCAAAATTTTAGTTATTCCTAAAAAGCTTTGAGCAATTAATATGCTGCTAGGCATTTTAGTTGGATTTCCCTAAGATGACTATTTCCCCCCTTTAAGTCTGAGAGTATCCACACAGATTTTGACTTATGGCTTTCCACAGTCACCTTTCTTAGCATTCAGTGTCTCCCAGTGGCATTGGAAACTGCAACAGGGCCTCAGTGGTGGGAGCATGTGACAGGGCACCAGGTTTAATCCATAGCTCAATGTGATTGCCCAGGCAGACAGCAGGGTTTACAAAGTGAGTCTAAATGAGGCTAAGCTACATGTTCTTCCAGGAAGAATACCCAGGACAGGGTGAAACTGGTTGGGATGAGAAATTTGAATTGACCCTGCCAGCTTCTTATGAAATGCCTTGTTGCTATTTAAGCTGCCTTTCCAATGGCTCAGGGTTGTAAGACTGTGATAGCTCTAGCTCTGGGGTTATCTTCTGAAATAATTTAAATTTTGATCCAAGAAATACAAAAAAGAATCAGATACTGAAAATGCTAGAGGGCTTATGAATATAGTAATCGTTCCTCTTAGTTCCTCACCTCTGGTCTACTCTACAAAGGTAAATTCCTTATAGTAGGGCAGAGCAAGATGGCGGAGGAGTAGGAGACCTGGATTTCGTCTGGTCTCAGGAATTCAGCTGGATAGGGATCAAACCATTCTGAACACCTACGAACTTAACAGGAGATCGAAGAGAAGAATAGCAACAACTCTGTGAACAGAAAAGCGACCACTTTCTGGAAGGTAGGACGTGCGGAGATGTGAATCCGAGGCGATATTCAGGAGGATAAATGGCGGGGGAAGGGCCTCCGTCGGCCACTTCTGGCAAGTGATAGAGCCGCGGAGCACAAACTCGGAGCTTTTAGAAGTCTGCTCCACTGAGGGACGTTGCTCCGGTGGCTAAGCGGGCGTTGGAACCGTCGTGGGACAGTGTGGTCTCAGGACCCTCGGGGTCACAGAAAGACCGGGGGTGCCTTAGTGTGGCAGAGCTCCCAGGTATCGGAGTGGGGAAGCCAGCTGCAGAGACGGAGCCGAGGAGCGGGATCCCAGCTCCGGGTTGCCATAAACCGGGATCCGCGGCACAGTCGGGCCCCTGCTCCTCCAGCAGGGACCCAACAAGCGGCAGATCCGGGGAGACTCACCTTCCTTTCCCGGGAGGAGCAGCGTGGGAGCGCACCACAGGGATCTGCTGGGTTTGGAGACTCCACACAGGGTGGGGTGCCAGAGATAGAAACGCTCAGTCACAGTCCAGGTGAGCACGGAGTGCAGCCGGAGACCAGGGAGATGGGAGTGATGGACTGCTTTTCTCTGTGGGTGCACCGAGGAGTGGGGCCCTGAGTGCTCGGCTCCTCCAGGGCGGAGATTGGGAGGCTGCCATTTTCACTCTCGGCCTCCAAAGCAGTTCGGAAAGCTTGCAGGGAACAAAAGCCCCAGAGAGCAAACCCGAGCAGATTACTTAGCCCGGACTGGGCAAGGGCGGGGCACTTCCGCCTCCGGCAAAGACATTTGGGAACCATGGCAACAGGCCCCTCCCCCAGAAGATCAGCAAGAACAGCCAGCCAAGACCAAGTTTACCAATCAATGAGAATGGCAGAACTCCAGTGCTAGGGGAACACTGCACATAGAATCCATGGCTTTTTTACCATGATTCTTTAGTCTTTCAAAGTTTTTTTTTTAACTGATTTTTTTTTTAAGATTTTATTTATTTATTTGAGAGAGAGAGAATGAGAGAGAGCACATGAGAGGGGGGAGGGTCAGAGGGAGAAGCAGACTCCCTGCCGAGCAGGGAGCCCGATGCGGGACTCGATCCAGGGACTCCTGGAGCCGAAGGCAGTCGCTTAACCAACTAAGCCACCCAGGCGCCCTTAACTGATTTTTTTTTTTTTTGAATTTTTCTTTTTCCCTTTTTCAACCAACATCTTATCAATCCCTTTTTTAAAAAACATTTTTATTTTTCATTTTTAGAGTCATATTCTACCCCTTCATAGTAGTTACCCTTATTTTTGGCATATATATATAAGTTGTTCTCTCTTTAAAATTTTGAGATACAATATCTCCTAACAGATCAAAATATACCCTAAATCTCTAGTGAATGGCTTTGTTCTAGTCTCCTGTCTGATCACATTCTCTCCCTTTTCTTTTTCTTTTTTTTTAAATCCTCTTCTTTCTTTTTTCAAACAACTTATCAATTCCTTTTATAAAATTTTTTATAATTTTCATCTTTACAGTCATATTCCATCCCTTCATCATATCAACCCTTATTTTTGTACATATATAAGTTTTCTTTCTTTAAAATTTTCGGAAGCACTTTCTTCTAACAGACCAAAATACACCCAAAATCTAGTGTGGCACTGATCTATGCACCAGCCTGATCATATTTGATCATATTCTGTTTTTTGTTTTGTTTTTATCTTTATCTTTTTCCTTTCTTTCCCTTTCTATTCCCCTGGTTTCAGTTCTTTTCTGATTTGTTTAGTGTGTATTTTCTGGGGACGTTGTTACCCTGTTAGCATTTTGTTCTCTCATTCATCTATTCTCCTCTGGACAAAATGACAAGACTGAAAAAATCACCTCAACAAAAAGAACAAGAGGTAGTACCGACTGCCAGGGACCTACTCAATATGGACATTAGTACGATGTTGGATCTAGAGTTCAGAATCATCACTTTAAAGATACTAGCTGGGCTTGAAAAAAGCATGGAAGTTATTAGAGAAACCCTTTCTGGAGAAAAAAAAGAGCTATAAACTAACCAAGTCAAAAACAAAAAGGCTATTAATGAGGTGCAATAAAAAATGGGGGTGCTAACTGCTAGGATAAATGAGGCAGAAGAGAGAAGCACTTATATAGAAGACCAAATGATGGAAAATAACAAGCTGAGAAAAAGAGAGATAAACAACTACTGGATCACGAGGGCAGAATTCAAGAGATAAGCGATACCATAAGATGAAACAACATTAGAATAATTGGGATCCCAGAAGAAGAAGAAAGAGAGAGAGGGGCAGAAGGTATATTGGACCAAATTATAGCAGAGAACTTCCCTAATTTGGGGAAGGAAACAGGCATCAAAATCCAGGAGGCACAGAGAACCCCACTCAAAATCAACAAACATAGGTCAACACCCCGACATCTAATAGTAAAACTTACGAGTCTCAGAGACAAAGAGAAAATCCTGAAAGCAGCTCGGGAGAAGAGATATACCCTACAATAGTAGAAACATTAGATTGGCAACAGGCCTATCCACAGAGACCTGGCAGGCCCGAAAGGACTGGCAGGATATATTCAGAGCACTAAATGAGAAAAATATGCAGTCAAGAATACTATATCCAGCTAGGCTGTCATTGAAAATAGAAGGAGAGATAAGGACAAACAAAAACTAAAGGAATTTGCAAACATGAAACCAGCCCTACTAGAAATATTGAAAGGGGTCCTCTAAGCAAAGAGAGACCCTAAAAGCAACATAGACTAGAAAGGAACACAGACAATATACAGTAACAGTCACCTTACAGGCAATACAATGGCACTAAATTCCTATCTTTCAGTAGTTACCCTGAATGTAAATGGGCTAAATGTTCCCATCAAAAGACACACGGTATCAGATTGGATTAAAAAACAAGACCCATTGATATGCTGTCTGCAAGAGACTCATTTTAGATCCAAAGACACCTCCAGATTGAAAGTGAGGGGGTGGAAAATCATTTACCATGCTAATGGACACCAAAAGAAAGCTGGGGTGGCAATCCTTATAGCAGACAAATTAGATTTTAAACCAAAGACTGTAATAAGAGATGAGGAAGGACACTATATCCTATAAAGGGTCTATCCAACAAGAAGATCTAACAATTGTAAATATCTATGCCCCTAACATGGGAGCAGCCAATTATATAAGGCAGTTAATCACAAAGGAAAGAAACACATCGACAACAATACAATAATAGTGGGGGACTTTAACACCCCCCTCACTGAATGGACAGATCATCTAAGCAAAAGATCAACAAGGAAATAAAGACTTTAAATAACACACTGGACCAGATGGATTTCACAGATATATTCAGAACATTCCCTCCCAAAGCAACAGAATACACATTCTTCTCTATTGCCTATGGAACATTCTCCAGAATAGATCACATCCTAGGTCACAAATCAGGTCTCAACCGGTACCAAAAGATTGGGATCACTCCCTGCCTATTTTCAGACCACAATGCTTTGAAACTAGAACTCAATCACAAGAGGAAAGTCAGAAAGAACTCAAATACATGGAGGCTAAAGAGCATCCTACTAAAGAATGAATGGGTCAACCAGGAAATTAAAGAAGAATTTAAAAAATTCATGGAAACCAATGAAAATGAAAACAAAACTGTTCAAAATCTTTGGGATGCAGCAAAGGCAGTCCTAAGAGGAAAGTATATAGCAATACAAGCCTTCCTCAAGAAACGAGAAAGGTCTCATATACACAACCTAAACCTACACCTAAAGAAGCTAGAGAAAAAACAGCAAATAAAGCCTAAACCCAGCAGGAGAAGAGAAATAATAAAGATCAGAGCAGAAATCAATGAAATAAAAACCAAAAGAACAGTAGAACAGATCAACGAAACTAGGAGCTGGTTCTTTGAAAGAATTAACAAGATTGATAAATCCCTGGTCAGACTTATCAAAAAGAAAAGAGAAAGAATCCAAATCAACAAAATCATGAATGAAAGAGGAGAGATCACAACCAACACCAAAGAAATACAAACAATTATAAGAACATATTATGACCAACTCTATGCCAACAAATTAGATAACCTGGAAGAAATGAATGCATTCCTAGAGATGTATCAACTACCAAAACGGAACCAGGAAGAAATAGAAAACCTGAGCAGACCTATAACCACTAAGGAAATTGAAGCAGTCATCAAAAATCTCCCAACAAACAAAAGCCCAGGACCAGATGGCTTCCCAGGGGAATTCTACCAAACATTTGAAGAAGAATTAATACATATTCTTCTGAAACTTCCAAAAAATAGAAATAGAAGGAAAACTTCCAAACTCATTTTATGAGGCCACTATTACCTTAATCCCAAAACCAAAGACCCCATCAAAAAGGAGAATTACAGACCAATATCCTTGATGAACATGGATGCAAAAATTCTCACCAAATACTAGCCAATAGGATCCAACAGTACATTAAAAGGATTATTCACCACGACCAAGTGGGATTTATCCCTGGGCTGCAAAGTTGGTTCAACATCTGCAAATCAATCAACGTGATACAATACTTTAACAAAAGAAAGAACAAGAATCATATGATCCTCTCAATAGATGCAGAAAAAGCATTTGACAAAGTACAGCATCCTTTCTTGATCAAAATTCTTCAGTATAGGGATAGAGGGTACATATCTCAATATCATAAAAGCCATCTATGAGAAACCTACAGCGAATATCATTCTCAATGGGGAAAAACTGAGAGGTTTCCTCCTAAGGTCAGGAATGTGACAGGGATGTCCACTATCACCACTGCTATTCAACATAGTATTAGAAGTCCTAGCCACAACAATCAGACAACAAAAAGAAATAAAAGGCATCCAAATTGGCAAAGAAGAAGTCCAACTCTCACTCTCTGCGGATGATATGATACTTTATGTGGAAAACCCCAAAGACTCCACCCCAAAACTGCTAGAACTCATACAGGAATTCAGTAAAGTGGCAGGATATAAAATCAATGCACAGAAATCAGTGGCATTCCTATACACCAACAACAAGACAGAAGAAAGAGAACTTAAGGAGTCGATCCCATTTACAATTGCACCCAAAACCATAAGATACCTAGGCATAAATCTAACCAAAGAGGCAAAGGATCTGTACTCAGAAAACTATAAAATACTCATGAAAGAAAATGGAAAAATGTTCCATGCTCATGGATTGGAAGAACAAATATTGTAAAGATGTCAATGCTACCTAGAGCAATCTACACATTCGATGCAATCCCTATCAAAATACCATCCACTTTTTTCAAAGAAATGGAATAAATAATCCTAAAAATTTGTATGGAACCAGAAAAGACCCCGCATAGCCAGAGGAATGTTGAAAAAGAAAAGCAAAGCTGGTGGCATCACAATTCTGGACTTCCAGCTCTATTACAAAGCTGTAATCATCAAGACATCATGGTACTGCCACAAAAACAGACACATAGATCAATGGAACAGAATAGAGAGCCCAGAAATGGACCCTCAACTCTATGGTCAACTCATCTTTGACAAAGCAGAAAAGAATGTCCAATGGAAAAAAGACAGTCTCTTCAACAAATGGTGCTGGGAAAATTGGACAGCCACATGCAGAAGGATGAAATTGGACCATTTCCTTACACCACACACAAAAATAGACTCCAAATGGTTGAAAGACCTAACTGTGAGACAGGAGTCCATCAACATCCTAAAGGAGAACACAGGCAGCAACCTCTTTGACCTCAGCCACAGCAACTTCTTCCTAGAAACATCGCCAAAGGAAGGGAAGCAAGGGCAAAAATGAACGATTGGGACTTCATCAAGATATAAAGCTTTTGCACAGCAAAAGAAACAGTCAACAAAACCAAAAGACAACCGACAGAATGGGAGAAGATATTTGCAAATGACATATCAGATAAAGGGCTAGTATCCAAAATCTATAAAGAACTTATCAATCTCAACACCCAAAGAACAAAGAATCCAATCAAGAAATGGGCAGAAGACATGAACAGACATTTTTCCAAAGAGGACATCCAAATGGCCAACAGACACATGAAAAAGGGCTCAACATCACTCGGCATCAGGGAAATCCAAATTAAAACCTCAATGAGATACCACCTCACACCAATTAGAATGGCTAAAATTAACAAGTGAGGAAATGACAGATGTTGGCGGGGATGCGGAGAAAGGGGAACCCTCCTACACTTTTGGTGGGAATGCAAGCTGGTGCAGCCACTCTGGAAAACAGTATGGAGGTTCCTCAAAAAGTTGAAAATAGAGCTGCCCTACGACCCAGCAATTGCACTACTGGGTATTTACCCCAAAGATACAAATGTAGTGATCTGAAGGGGCATGTACACCCCAATGTTTATAGCAGCAATGTCCACAATAGCCAAACTATGGAAAGAGTTTAGATGTCCATCAACAGATGAATGGATAAAGAAGATGTGGTATATACATACAATGGAATATTATGCAGCCATCAAAAAAGTGAAATCTTGCCTTTTTCATTGATGTGGTTGGAACTAGAGGGTATTATGTTAAGTGAAATAAGTCAATCAGAGAAAGACAAGTATCATGTGATCTCACTGATATGAGGAATTTGAGAAATAATACAGAGGATCATAGCAGAATGGAGGGAAAAATGAAACAAGACAAAACCAGAGAGGGAGACAAACAATAAGAGACTCTCAATCTCAGGAAACAAACTGAAGGTTGCTAGAGCAGAGGGAGGTGGGAGGAATAGGGTGGCTGGGTGATAGACATTGGGGAGGGTATGTGCTGTGGTGAGCGTTGTGAATTGTGCAAGACTGTTGACTCACAGATCTGTACCTCTGAAACAAATAATGCAATATATGTTGAGGGAAAAAAAAAAAGAAGATAGCAGGAGGGGAAGAATGGGGGGGGGGAATCGAAGGGGGAGATGAACCATGAGAGACAATGGACTCTGAAAAACAAACTGAGGGTTCTAGAGGGGAGGGGGGTGGTAGGATGGGTTAGCCTGGTGATGGGTATTAAAGAGGGCACATTCTGCATGGAGCACTGGGTGTTATGCACAAACAATGAATCATGGAACACTACATGAAAAACTAATGATGTAGTGTATGGTGATTAACATAACAATAAAAAATAAAAAGAAATTCCTTATAGTCTTTTACTAGCTTTCTCTTGCATTTATCTTCATATTTTTACACTATCTCTTGATTCGCCAACTTTAGACATTGTTTTATAACTTTTGATTAAGGAAGATTAGGATTTAGTCCTTCAGGTAGATCTGCCAGCCAGCCTCCACCCTCTACATACAGCTCAGTCTTCTCACTTCATCTCTCCAATATAGTTATATCACAACTTGGAGTAATCAAGTTTCAGAGTTTACATTTTTATGACTATACAAAAATTGTTCACTGCTTGAGCTAACATTTCTTTGCTTGAACAAACATTTGTTTTCCTGGAGTTAATCATTACCTCATTTTTCATTTGTTAATTTTTTTTTGCACCTATTGCTGAGTATTTTCATAATCTTCCAGAGCCTCTCAAAGCGATTTTCCATGTTTTAAATGAATCAGGTCATTAATCAGATTCTTGTTTTCCCTTGAAGATGTCCTTGTTGGAGACTTTCAACTTTCTGCTTCAGTCTGGATGGTGTTCTCTAGTCTGCTTCATAGTTGGTATCCTGGGATTTATCTTTGAGTGTCTTTGTTGGATTCCCTACTTCCTGTATCTTGTGTCTTTTCCTTTCTTGATTTTTTTCCCACTTACTTCAGTAAAACCCCATCCTTCAGTGGTTTTTGAGAAAAGTGCATGGGAAATAAATTTATGAGACATTGCATGTGTGAAAATGTATTTATTCTACCTTCACATCTAATTTATAATTTGATTTGGGGTAGAATTTAGGACTTAAAATAATTTTCCTTCAGATATTTGAAGAATATATTCCATTGTTTTCTTCAAAGATTGTCAACAACTGGTCATTCTTTCTCTGATTTCTTGTATGTGATTTATTTTTTCCTCTGGAAGCTTTTATGATTTCATTATTTCACATTTCAAAATGATGTGGCTTGGTGTTGGGCCTGTTTTTATTCAATGTGCTAGATAGTGGGTGGATCTTTTAAATCTGGAGACTTCTGTATTCAGTTAAGTGAAAATTTCTGGTAGTCTTTCTTTGACAGTCCCTCCCCACTCTTACTGTTTTCTCTCTGGAATTTCCATTAGTAGAGTTTTGGACCTTTTGAACTCATCTTCTAATTCCCTTATCTCTTCTGCTTTTGTCCAGCATTTAGTCCTCTCATTTCATTTTATGAGGTCCCTTGGCTTTATCTTCAAACTATTCCACTGTGTTATTTATTTTAGCTGTTGTATTTTTAAGTTCCAAGAATGTTCCTTTCTTTTGTGATTGTTCTTTTTCTCTCTCTAACTTATTCTGGGTTGGGGAAGGGAGACAGTCCAACTGTTCCTTAGACAATCCTCAACCACTTTCTGAATTTTCACCACAACACTTCACCACTGCCTTGTGTTGTACATGATGCTTATGAATCATGAGCCTTTCCCAGGCTTTCTGTGGGTGAAAAGCATTGTTTATCATTAGGGTTACAAGTCTATGGGCACTCATGTTTCACCCTCTTCTACCCTCAGCTATTTGGCACTCCTTTCCATTTGCTGTTGGTTTTCATTTATTGTGGTTTAGCTGTCTCCTGGTTTTACCAAAGATGAAGTTTGTGTTTTGATTCTTACTACTTCATGCTATTTTCAGATAATTTCTCAGAGGAGAAGGGGACAGAAATATCTATTTTGCCATCATAAAAACAAAAATCCTTGGAATATATCTTAAAGGCAAAATACAGTTTTTTACCCTACAAATATCAGACTGAGGGAACTGTCCATGTCTCTGTTTGCTTGTTGAATCTAATGTAGAACTATTAACTTTCTCTTTATACTTACATATGTGTAGCCTGATATTTATTTATGCAATGAGGAAAAATTGTAGCACCACAAGCTTGCCTTAACTTGAGGGAAGAAATTGCAGCTTTATTAAATCAAGGTATCTGCTTATCGGAATCTACCCATTTCTGCAACATTGGATAAGCTTTGCTCTGATCCTACACCTAAGCTTAGGCTCTTGACCAGGTGTTTTCCAAAACAAGAGACTAATAATTTGACACTGGACAAGTGACAATGACAACTTCTCTGTTTACTCACTATTGCCTCATGTTAATTACAATTTAAGCTTTTTCTTTTTCTTTTTTTATTAAAAATTTTTTTTATTATTATGTATGTTAATCACCATATATTACATCATTAGTTTTTGATGTAGTGTTCCATGATTCATTGTTTGAGTATAACACCCAGTGCTCCATGCAGAACGTGCCCTCTTTAATACCCATCACCAGGCTAACCCATCCTCCCCTCCAGAACCCTCAGTTTGTTTTTCAGAGTCCATCGTCTCTCATGGTTCTTTTCTTTTTTTTTAAAATACAGGCACACTATTCATCACCACTTAGAAGAGCTTGGTCTGACCATGTGGGAAACCATGTCTCCATGGGTCATATCACAGATGTTAGGCAGTACCAGGTAGTGGGATGCTATAGTTCTTTCTCAGCATGATGTATATTTGAAACTCTATAGCCTCATGCAACTTTGAACACGTTTAATGTTTGGGAAATTCTCCACCTTACAATGGATCTGTGTCCCAAAGGTGAAAATCATATGCTGGTCTTTCCATTTTCCTTTGTGGTCAAAGCACAAAGGCATGAGACCTAGCCTCCATCAGTGAAGCTCTCATCATGAAAGATTTCAATTCAGAAACTAATGGCATTAAGAAGAAGGTGTTGTGAGGCATGCAGCTTGGTGAAGGTGGGAGCAGGGGCAGCCATTTCCCAAAGGCAACAGAATGGACATCCAGCGTTAATGGTGCAAAATGTGGGGTCTCTGCCCAGTGGTGCTGGCTGTGGCAGATTTATGGCATAATGGGTACAACATGCCAGGAAGCATAGCCTTTAAACCTGGTTTTCTGATGGGCCTGGGGTATTTTAAAATTTGCTTATTCTGTAAACTATCCATATTGGGTTCTGTTGACACATCTTCCTGATTTCCTCATGAGAGATAGAATGTGACACCATCTCTTACCCATGCTGTTTCCCTTGTCCCTGATATCTAGTTTGAGCTCTGATTTTGTTCATCTTGTTACTTTATCAGCTTTATATCATGTGAGGAAGTTCTTTTAGTTGATATTGAAGTTCTGGTCCCAAGAAGCTGAAAAATGTCTTTTTAGAAACCATTAAGTGTGGAGCCTGCTGCAGGGCTTGATCCCAAGACCCTGAGATCGGGACCTGAGCCAAAATCAAGAGTTGGACACTTAACCGACTGAGCTGCCCAGGCACCCCATTCAGAAACATTTCTAAGTAGTCTTAAGCAGGGCACATGAAGTGTGGATCAGATTGGGTTAGGTTTCAGACCTTGTAGGCAGCTGGGTGGGGGGAGGTGGGAGGGTATGGATGCGGGGAGGGGAGTGGGTGAGCTCCAGGTGACTTCTGTCCTCCCCAACTGTGCAGCATTACTTGGAAGAACTGGTGACTCTCTGCCATTCCTATTAGAATTCTTCCAATAAAATGCAGTGGGAACCAGGACTGAGTAAGGTAATACTTTGCTATGAATTCTTATGAGAAAACTTATTTTAACATATATTTTCAGTTCCGTTTTGCTCAGACACATCTTTTACGTGTTCTGAAGAGTGACAAAATACTGACTAATGAACAGTTTCTTGTTGCTTCGTAGATGCAGTTCAGGAGGTGAAGGTGGTCCTCTAGTCTCAAAATAGATGGCTAGTCTTAAGGAATTGTAATCTGCTGCTGGTGCCCTGAGGAGATACAAACTACCTGATTATTTTACTTCAGCCAGTGGCTCAACCTTGACAGCAAGACTTTATCTCTGCTGTGGAAATGGAGCTGTTGCCTGTGATTCCCACCTTTTGCTCTGCAGTTCTGAGCCATGGGGAAATTCCCTCACATGTTTTGCTCCTTGGGACTCCTTGGTGGTAGCTAATGAGAAACGATTATAAGGGTATGTATTTTCTTTTGTTTTATATAACCCAGAGTAAAAGTATTTGAATACAGCAACTCAGGAATGCAGTGAACATTACAGATGACTGTTTGCATCTCATTTATGGTTTATTTTAAAACCAGTAGTCTCTAAAATTTTCTGATTGCTTCTTGAACATGTATCTTCAATATGTGTATATTAATGTATAAACTATATGCATATGTTTTTTTACAATGCATTATATATATATACATAATGTATACACAAAGAGTGACAGACAGGTTGCATTAAGATTAATATAGATAGGGCACCTGGGTGGCTCAGATGGTTAAGCGTCTGCCTTAGGCTCAGGTCATGATCCCAGGGTCCTGGGATCGAGTCCCACATCGGGCTCCCTGCTCCTTGGGAGCCTGCTTCTCTCTCTCTCTGTCTCTCATGAATAAATAAATAAAATCTTTAAAAAAAAAAGATTAATATAGATAGAAATTTTAGTGTTTTCTTCTTCCACCCTGATGGATTGTCTTGTGTGTCACTTAGGACCTATGCATCCAGTTTTAGAGATGACTCTGCTTGTCTACACATGGACAGGGCAAATAGGAAATGAGAAGTCTGAACATTCTTCGAGGAAGCACCCTAGTTTCAAAAAGGTGACTGGTTTAGCTATGCTTCATTCAACAAGGATATGCTTTCTGACCTTGCATTTGCCTTACCATACACATCATTCATGGGTTCCTCCTCCAACAGGGGAAGCAGAGCAGCAGAATGGGAAGAGAATTGATGAGGCTTTGGAGCGTTGAAATTACAGCTTTGCCATTAATTAACCTGGAGACTTTGTGGAAGTAATCTGACCTGCTTTAGCTGTTGTTTTCTGTGATTAGGAGGGATCAAGCCAGGAGGATCCAGGATGTGCTAATGAAACACATTCTTTTCCTGACAGTGTAAAGTACTGTCAGATCTATGATGAGAAGTTGGTGCCTAGAGAGAGATCAAGATTTTCCTTGGTTGGAAGAGAGGTAGTGTTGGAACTAGAGGACCCCACAGACCCAGAGATACCTGTAAGTGGTGCTCCTGCATAATCACTATATCAATGCCAGAATATCATCTATAACTTTCCTGACAGAGGGTCATCTAACTTCCAGCTCTTGCAATTGAAAACTCGTTTGTTTTTAAAAGTAGACCATTCATTCAGTTAAGAAAGATTTGAATTGAGATTACATATTTAATGCTTAAAAACCATGAAATAATACACAAATGTAGCATAAAATAATTTATATTTATAGATGTACATGACAGTCTTTTAAAACATCTGAAGACAACTATTTTACTCCTCTTAGACTCTTTACCTTTAAGACGTAGATGCTCGATTATTTTTTTTAAAGATTTATTTATTTTGAGAGAGAGAGAGAAAGGCGGGGAGGGAGAGAGAGAATCCCAAGCAGACTCCTTGCTGAGTGCAGAGCCTGATGTAGGGCTTGATCTCAGGACTCTGAGATCATGACCTGAGCTGTAATCAAGAGTTGACTGCTCAACCCACTGAGTCACCCACGCGCCAAGATGCTTGATTATTTTTTTTAAGATTTTATTTATTTATTTGAGAAAGAGAGAATGAGAGACAGAGAGCACGACAGGGAAGAAGGTCAGAGGGAGAAGCAGACTCCCTGCTGAGCAGGGAACCCGACGCAGGACTCGATCCTGGGACTCCAGGATCATGACCTGAGCCGGAGGCAGTCGCTTAACCAACTGAGCCACCCAGGCGCCCTATGCTTGATTATTTTAATAAGTCCTTGCACGCAATGATTTCCAGACACCCCCTTGTTATCCTCTGCTATTCTCCGCATGCTCTGGAATTGGTTTGAGGGTTCTTGGTTTTCAGAAGATGACTCCCAGAGTTGGTTTTCTGAGCAGACACCAGCCCTTGGGGAGCACTGCCTCACTTTGGTAAGACCCATTCCTGGTCCTCAATCACGTACTCCAAGGAATCTATTTGAAAGCAGGCAGGGCTTCAAGCCTTTGGGATGGAACCCCATTCTTCACTTGTTTCTAGATAGCTGGCTTGAAGACTGAAACCATATTAGTGGATGTATTTTTGGATTTTACTCCACCGTGTCTTTCTGCCTGGCTGGGATCTCTGAAAGCCAAATCTGGCCAGTTGTCTTGGATAAGAAAACTCATACCCTGATACCCTGGATTCTGACTTCATCTTTGCTCTCAGGACACCCAAGAACATTCTGCTTGGTGTGTCCAAATCCCAGGCCAAATTTTCTTAGAATTGCTTGTTATGGTTATCAAGCCTGGAACAGACTCTCTTTCTTTCCACTCCCTCCACCTCTAAATGGCTGCACAGTTCATCTCACCTTTAAAATACACAGGCTTGAATTGTCAATTTCCCTCATACATATACATCTTTTTTGTTCAACTGGAAGATACATATTCTATAGGCAGGAACTAGAGATTTTTGCATCTTGATATTCAGTGCAATGCCTACTGTAAATCCTTGCACATATCACATGCCTACAAGTAGTTGTTGAGCTAAAGCTACGGTAAGGTATTACTTCCACCTTAAGGTACTTTGGAAAGTTATTCGATTTGTTGGATCTATCACTATATTTATACTTTGAAGAATTTGTATGTTTCCTCTTTGATGACTTTGCAAGTTATAACAGATAAGATATCACTTTTACTTTTGGCTGACAGGAAAATTATAACTAAGTTCACTTACTCTGTTGGCTCCCTGCTCCATTTACCCTCCTCAATCCTCATTTCCCATTTCTGTTTCTGTAATATTTTTATTTTATGCTTCTCTCTTATTTTTTTAGCAAAATGTTTTAAATCTTTTTTTTTTTTTTTGAGGAGGAAAGATATTGTATAAGGCTATTTTAATAGAAATCAAATTGTTTTTATTTATTTTCCATTTTGACATTCAGAAAGTATTAAAAGAACTGAACTGAAGAAGATGGAAGAGGCAGAGAAAGTCTAGATGCCTACCCACTAAATAAATATTCATCATTTTTACAAAACAAACTGTAATGCTTTTTTTTTTTGGTAAAGCAATGTAATCTACAATGAACTGAGTAACTGGAACTGCAAATGGAAAAGAGACTAAAAGATTCATGTATTTCAAATAATATGACCAATTTCTCAGAATATAGCCATCTGGACAAAGTCCATGTTAATATATGAAAGAAAGACAAGTAATTTCCTTGGAGTATACCTGCATGAAATATCTTCCAAATAGGGAAAATATGAGTTTGGGGAACGATGAGAAATACTGAAACTTAAATCAATGTTAAATGACTCTAAGGGACATCGAGTAACTATAAAATAATCAGAAGTTTTGTGAGCTGTTTTGAAGTTGTTCTTATTTATTTTGAAGTCCTGTCTCCATATTACTGTAATGTTGTGACAAGGTGACAGTGGCAAGTTTCCTATAATCAGTGCCGGAAATGAGAATATATTCCTTATCTAGGTTTCATTGGAATTTATTATATACTACATATTTTAGCACTTTAGTCTTACATTGTTCTCTAATTGACTCAATGACATATTTATATACAGGAGACACAAATGAGGAAGACCCAGTCATTGACCATCCAGACCTAACCATTTAATAGAGGAGCTCATAGTCTGGAACTAATCTAGTTATATCAGTTGTATTCATCTCGCCTATTCCAATATATGATGTGTGGCCCAAGGGAAGTATGGGCATGATCTATCAGCCATCATCATAGATCCTAGGAGGTCAAACACTTTGGTTGCCATTCTAGTCTTGCTACCCATTGCAATTATGTCCATCTTGCCTCTGACAGCAAAGTGCTGCCATTTCCCCCATTTTCCAAGATCCCACCATCCCCATTGATAGAAAGAATCCAAATCCATGTAGCATCCACACCATCATCTCCAAATTACAGAAGACAATCTAGAACAGAATTTCTCAAAGATGTTACTGCCCTTTTCAAACGATTATAGTAACTGTCTTTGTGAAAAGAATGTCCTAAAAGACCCTGTCCTGGAAAAGATTTAGATAGAGGTTATCAAACCATACACAAATCCATTTTAACATTTCTACCTCCCTTAGCTTTGTAATTTGTTCTTTAATACTATGCCAAAGATGTCCTATCACTCTTATTTCATTTACTGTAGGCCATAATCAAGTGTGCACTTCAAAGAACTTCCCGAACAAACCATACAGAAGTCTTCCATGTGTTCTTGCCAAAATATTGAATCTTGAGTCAAGGGTTAGTGCCCCCTTGTTGGTTAATTCTCCCCTTTCTAGCCTATATTTTGTGCTCCTTATACCAGTCTACATTATCAAAATCAACTTCACATGTTTCCCTAGTTTCTGCCAGGAAATATTTGTAGGTTCTGCAATTCCTTTGATGTGCTGGATTTTTTTTTTTTTTTTGAGCTTATACTTCTCTACTCAAGCTATGTTAAGACCTGACTCAGCTTGTAGCCAGGAGGCAATGAGGAAGAGGCAACTTTTGTGGAGAACCAGACAAATTTCTACTGTCATGCTGTTTTGCTTATTTCCTAGTAAAAAGTTCACCTACTTAATATATACTCACAGCATGCTTATATTTTATGTCAAATTATAAGAATATCAACTTGGTAATATTTTAGATATACACTTTTTGCAATGGCAATTGTGGAAAATTGATCGCAAATCATTCTTAAATAGTAATCTCTCCCAGAAAATTCAAGTAATGATTGTTTAGTAAAAGAATATACTTACAAAACAAATTGATATAATCACTTTTCTTAGCCTTTCAGTGCAATTTTATTTAGAGACTATATTCCTATTGATGAAACAGAAGAAGATAAAGATCCTCATTTGGGATTGCCTTCAGCTGTGTTTCCTCAGAGGGACATCTTGACACAAGGAATTAAGTAAAGGTGGCTTGTTTGGGACCTGTGTTCCTAGAAAACACAGACTATAAGTGAGACTGGAAAGGGAAAGATTCCGAATCAGAGTACAGTAATGAGCAATAACCCCAATGGGCAACCAGCACCTAATCCCTGTGGGATCTCTGGGAGATGGTGTGCATATGGAATCCCTCAGAATGATCTAACCCAAGAAGCAAGGGAGCTGAGGCACCATTCTCCAACTCTCAACTGTCAACTGAAGGCCGTCTCTGAGGACATTGACTCCCTAGCACTTCAGGCCATCCCAGATCACCTTCAAAATGCCCTCAGGTGGAGAATTACTGGTGCTTGCAGTTGGGCACCTTTGACCTATATGAAAACAATGAGTACCAAGGGATATGGGCAGGATCTCAATAAATTTCAGTTGTACCAATACATGATTCCCACATGGTTTAGCATTTGGCTCTCAAAATCACAATTCAATGATACTTGCTACTCTTTTCTCAGAGGAGAGCTGAGAGAATAGAAGGATCATTTAATATACAAAAACTAATATACAAAACCTTCCCCCACCAGACTATAAGTACTGTGAGAGAAAGAAATTTGTTTCCTTTGATCACCATGATATCCATATTTTTGACATAATGTCCACTTCCTAAAATTATTGAAATGGAAAGTTTCTCTTTTTTAATTTTTAAAATTATGGGGTTTTTTTGTTTTTGTTTGTTTTGTTTTGTTTTTTAGAGAGAGAGAGAGACAGAGGGTGGGGAGGGGCAGAGGGAGAGGGAGAGAGAGAAAGAATTTTAAGCAGGCTCCATGCCCAGTGCTGAGCTGGATGCAGAACTCGATCTCACAACCATGAGATCATGACCTGAGCTGAGTTGGACACTTAACCGACTGAGCTACCCAGGCACCCCTGGTTTAATTATTAAAATAAGTACTTTTGGGTGATGGACATTAAGGAGGTCATGTATTGTAATGAGCACTGGGTATTATATAAGACTGATGAATCACAGGCTTGTATCTCTGAAACCAATAACACATTATATGTTAATTAATTGAATATAAATAAAAGAATAAAATGAATGCTTTCTACAAAGCATTAAGCATTTAACCAGAGCCTGGCAAAAAGTAAGCACCTAGTAAATCTTAGTAGAATGAACAAATGAACCAGAGAAAGTTATTTTTAGTCCTGCTATATTTATTTTAATTAATTCTAATATTTAGCTATTACAAACATTATTTTAAATTTTAATGGGAACTGGGGTACCTGGTCTCCTGATAAATACTAGAAGATACAATTCTTTTATAAATGACACATGAGTCTATTTAATCTTCCTACACTTTCTATTAGTTCTAGCATATTTAGAATGTCAGACTATTCAGTTTCAGTCTATATTAAGGAATATTTTGACTTCTGAAATGCACACACACACACACACACAACCAACCATTCTCCTTTACTCTCTCCATAGAGGTGTAGAATATTCTGTTGAGTTCAGAATAATTTATATTTGGCACAGGACTGTATTAAATAATTTATTCTTGCAAAATTTTTCTTAAAGCTTTTCCCCTTAGGTTCTTGAAATTGGTTTGTATGCACTGAAAATATATCAGTTGAAAGTGGACGAGAGTCTAACTCAGAAAAATTTGGGGGAGAGAGGAGAAACCAACTTGAAATTAAACATGGACTTCACATGATCCACATAATAGAGAATTGGGTCTTCAAGGGCAGATTTATTGCCCATGTTTATGGCTTTATTGTGCAAAATATATATTTACCTTTATAATAAATTATTATGTGAAAATGACTATAAATTAAGCTCAGGATGAATCTAGGTTTTGTGGAGCCCAAAGATTACAATTTTGAGAGACCTCCCCTGACCCTCAAAAGAATACACTATTATAAATACAAAATTAGGTACAAAAGCAAATATTTATTTAGAATGAGAAATTACAAATTTATCAAAAACTAAAAAATCCTACCTAATCACAAAATCCGGAAAAATAACATAACCTATTATTATTAACTACTTGATGCCCATGTATAATATTTTTTCCTACATTTTTGACTGCATACTTTTGAAAGCCTCTTCTCACTATACCTATATAATTTAATTTTTTATAAAGAATAGAAAGATAACTGAGTCTTTCCTCTAAGCATGCTCAGCCAAAGGTGGTTTTTATTATTGATAATTTTAAAAATTTGCCTTCAGTTGCCTAACTTGTTATGATAATGCCCTGTAATTGTTGAGATTGACATCAATTTGGGAAAAGTTTTCTCAAGTTTCTTTCGTAATTGTATTGTGACATTGCAGGGCTTCTTTAGCTGTCCCTTATGTATTGCCCACCCCTGACTGTTACTCAGCTCCCCTTAGATATATATGTTTTTCATATCCTCCATGTTTCCTAACTTTTCTTCCATCTTTACTCTCTTTGCCTTTTGTTCGGTTAAATTTTGCATCTTTTCTTCCAATTCCCCTTGCTTTTGGAGATGTGTCTAGCAAGAAGTTTATCAATCTGATTAATTCTTTCAAAGAACCAGCTTCTAGTTTCATTGATCTGTTCTACTGCTCTTTTGGTTTCTATTTCATTGATTTCTGCTCTAATCTTTATGGTTTCTCTTCTCCTGCTTGATTTAGGCTTTATTTGCTGTTCTTTCTCTGGCTCCTTTAAGTGGAATGTTAGGTTGTGTATTTGAGACTTTACTAATTTTTGAGAAAGGCTTTTATTGTACTTCCCTTTTATGACCACCATTGCTGTATCCCAAAGGTTTTGAACCTTTGTGTTTTCATTTTCATTTGTTTCCATGAATTTTTTAAATTCTTCTTTGATTTCCTGGTTGACCCATTCATTCTTTAGTAGGATGTTCTTTAACCTCCAAATGTTTGAGTTCTTTCCAAATTTCCTCTTGTGATTGAGTTCAACTCTCAAAGCATTGTGGTCTGGAAATATGCAGGGAATAATCCCAATCTTTTGGGACCAGTTGAGACCTGATTTGTGACCCAGTATGTGATCTATTCTGGAGAAAGTTCCATGTGCACTTGAGAAGAATATGTATTCTGTTGCTTTAACATGGAATGCTCTCTCTATATATCTGTGAAGTCCATCTGGTCCAGTGTGTCATTCAAAGCCCTTGTTTCCTTGTTGATCTTCTGCTTAGATGATCTGTCCATTGCTGTGAGTGGGGTGTTGAAGTCCCCTACTATTATTGTATTATTATCAATGTGTTTATTTGGTTTTTAATTGGTTTATATAATTGGCTTCTCCCCAGTTAGGAGCGTAAATATTTATAACTGTTAGATCTTCTTGTTGGATAAACACTTTAAGTATGATATAGTGTCCCTCTTCATCCCTTAGTACAGTCTTTGGTTTAAAATCTAATTTGCCTGATATGAGGATTGCCACCCCAGCTTTCTTTTGATGTCCATTAGCATGATAAATTGTTCTCTACCCCCACCCTTTCAATCTGGAGGTGACTTTAGCTGTAAAATGAGTCTCTTATAGACAGCATATGGTTGGGTCTTGCTTTTTAATCCAATCTGATACCCTGTGTCTTTTGATTGGAACATTTAGCCCATTTATATTCAGAGTAACTATTGAAAGATATGAATTTAGTGCCATTGTATTACCTGTAAAGTCCCTGTTTTTGTAGATTGTCTCTTTTTCTTTCTGGTCTGTGTTACTTTTGGGCTCTCTCTGCTTAAAGGATCCCCTTTAATATTTCTTGCAGGGCTGGTTTAGAGATCACAAATTCTTTTAGTTTCTGTTTATCCTGGAAGTTCTTTATCTCTCCTTCCATTCTGAATGACAGCCTTGCTGGATAAAGTATTCTTGGCTGCATGTTTTTCTCATTTAGTGCCCTGAATATATCATGCCAGCCCTTTCTGGCCTGCCAGGTCTCTATGGATAGGTCTGCTGCCAGTCTAATGTTCCCACCCTTGTAGGTTAAGGAGTTCTTGTCTCAAGCTGCTTTCAGGATTTTCTCTTTATCTCTGAAATTTGCAAGCCTCACTATTATATGTTGGGATGTTGACCTATTTTTATTGATTTTGAGGAGTGTTTTCTGTACCTCCTAGACTTAAATGCCTTTTTCCTTCCCCAGATTAGGGAAGTTCTCAGCTATGATTTGCTCAAATACACCTTCTGTCCCTCTCTCTTTCTTCTTCCTCTGGGACCCCAGTAATTCTAATATTGTTTCACTTTATGGTATCGTGGATTTTTCAAATCCCCCCCTCATGGTCCATTAGTTGTTTTTCTCTCTTTTCCTCAGCTTCCTTCCTTTCCATTGTCTTGTCTTCTATGTCACTGACTCCCTTGCCTCATTTACCCTAGCTGTTAGAGCATCCATTTTAGACTGCATCTCAGTTAAAGCATTTTCAATTTTGGCTTGATTAAAGCTTTTTTTTTTTTTTTTTTTTTAACTTATTTGGGATAGCAAGAGAGAGAGAGAGAGAGAGAGAAAACTAGCGGGGGGGATGGAGGGGAAGGGGCAGAGGGAGAAGCAGGCTCCCCCTGAGCAGGGAGCCTGATGTAGGGTTCAATCCCAGGACCCCAGGATCATGACCTGAGCCAAAGGCAGATGCTTAATGAACTGAGCCATCCAGGTGTCCCAATTTTGGCCTGATTAGATTTTCTTTTTGCACTAAGAGATTCACTAGTGTCTTTCATGCCTTTTTCAAGCCCAGCTAGTAACTTTATAATTATTATCCTGAATTTCAGCTCTGACATTTTACTTATATCCATACTGATTAGGTCTGTGACAGAGTATTACCTCTGGTTCTTTCTTTTGTTGTGAATTCCTCCTTCTAGTCATTTTGCCCAGAGAAGAACGGATGAATGAGAGAACAAAATAAAAAATAACCGTGGTCCAAGGGAAATGCACACTATACAAATGTGAAGAGGTCAGAACCGCCCCCCCCCCAAAAAAAAGAAAAAGAAGAAAAAGTGAAAAAAGAGAATATAAGCTCACAGGTGGACACAACAGGGTGAGCCACTTGACCCTGGATGTATTTTAGTCTGTGTGTTAGAAGACACTAAATCCCAAAATTGTAAAGAAAACAAAACTTATTTATATACAAAAATAAAATTGAATATAGTGAAGGGAAACCAAAAGTGAAGAATATATGTGTAAAATGTAAACGTAAAAATGAAAATTAAAAATGACTTAAGAACAAAGAGCTGATAAAATAAGAAACTGGTTGAAAAGGAAAAAAAGAAAAAAAAAGAAGGAAAATTTTAAACTGAAAGATAAAAGAATTGTGAGAAAATAACCTCAAATTCTATATTCTATTTTCCCCTAGCATTGGAGTTTTGAAGTTCTGTGTGCTCCATAAACTTGATATTCTCCTGATGTTCCAGCTGGTCTTCTGGGGGAGGGGCCTGCTATGCTGATTCTCAGGTGTCTCTGCCTAAGCAGGGTTGCACCGCCCCTTGCCATGGGGCAGGGCTCTGTATAAGCTACTTCGTGTTGCTCTATGTGGTATTTGTTCCCTGAAGGCTTTCCCCATGGCTTTAGAGGATGAAAATAAAAAAGGAAGCACCCTGATCTCCAGCCCTGGAGCTGAAAGATCTCAACCCCCTCTCTTCAGTAAACCGTCAGGGAAAAACAGTACTTTTGTGTGTGCCAAACCCTGCAGACTCCTGCAGTGCGCACTCATGCCAATCCTTCTGGAGAAGGGAGGAGAGTTGCTATGGGTCTGCCAAATGCAGGGTCCCTGCACGAAGACCAGTCAATGGATCCTGCCCAGGTTCATGGCTTATGACAAACTGAGCTGAGAACCCACTAGGGCTCGCTGACCATAGCTGTTTTCCCCACTCCAGTGCTTGGGAATTCTGCAGGCTCAGTCACCTCTGTTCTTTCTGTGACCCCAAGGATCCTGAAACCACACTGTCCCACCTAGAATTCTGCCCTGCTTTGCTACCTGAGCACCTTTCTGGCAGGGACATCTCTCACTAGAGCAGGCTTCTAACAGTTCCAATTTTGCACTCCAGGGCTATATCATTTTCTGGTAGCTGGCTTACAGAGGCTTCCTCCCCCCACCTTTTATTGATTTTGTTGCTTCCTTCCTGGTGCCATATGACCTATGTGTTTTGGTTTTGACTGTGAGCTCACATTTTCTGGAACTTTATCTAGGGGAATATTTTAAGACCTCCATCAAAGGTGCTTAGATTCAGAGATTTTTGTTTCCTTCTGCTTAGTAATCAGAAAACTCAAGACTACTTTAAGGTTAATTCTCAGCTCAAGGTTTTATTATTTCTATTTTTATTTTCTTTTAAATCTCACAGGTAGTATGAATTTCAATAGCAGCTTCTGTTTCTGAATTCCTGAAGCGGGGGAGGATATCCCCTTGACTCAGTGCTAAAGTCAGGACAAGTGTTTACACTGAAATCCCCTTCAGTGGGTGCTCTTTTTTCTAGTTCTCTCTTACATTGAAGGTGAATCCCATTGACATCCCACATTGTGGGGCTCCTTATTTGACTCCTCATCTTGAGTTGGCCCTGGAATCTGCCTTCTTTGCCTCATTCCCAGGGCCATCAAAATTCGAGCTCAACTTCAGCAGGGTTCAGCTGATACCCTCAGGATGAAGTGAGTCAGTGCTCTGCTTGCCCTTCTCAATCCACCCTTTCACTGTTTTTTGTTTTGTTTTGTTTGTTTTTGTGTCTTTATTTTTTGTTTTAGCTTCTGAGCATTGTTTACTTCTTTTCCAGAACAGCAATACTTTAAAAATAATGTTTAAAAATGTCCACTGTATTTTTTTAATTAACATACAATGTATTATTTGTTTCAGGGGTAGAGGTCTGTGATTCATCGCTCTTACACAATTCACAGCTCTCACCATAGCACATACCATCCCCAATGTCCATCACCCAGCCACCCTATTCCTCCCACCTCCCTCTGCTCTAGCAACCTTCAGTTTGTTTCCTGAGATTGAGAGTCTCTTATTGTTTGTCTCCCTCTCTGGTTTTGTCTTGTTTCATTTTTCCCTCCCTTCCGCTATGATCCTCTGTATTATTTCTCAAATTCCTCATATCAGTGAGATCACATGATACTTGTCTTTCTCTGATTGACTTATTTCACTTAACATAATACCCTCAAGTTCCATCCATGTCAATGAAAAAGGCAAGATTTCACTTTTTTGATGGCTGCATAATATTCCATTGTATATATATACCACATCTTCTTGTTTAAGATTTTATTTATTTATTTGACAGAGATAGACACAGCGAGAGAGGGAACACAAGCAGGGGGCGTGGGAGAGGGAGAAGCAGGCTTCCTGCCGAGCAGGGAGCCCAATGCGGGGCTCAATCCCAGGACCCTGGGATCATGACCTGAGCCGGAGGCAGACGCTTAACAATACCACATCTTCTTTATCCATTCATCTGTTGGTGGACATCTTGGCTCTTTCCACAGTTTGGCTATTGTGGACATTGCTGCTATAAACATCGGGGTGCATGTACCCCTTCGGATCCCTACTTTTGTATCTTTGGGGTAAATACCCAGTAGTGCAGTTGCTGGGTCATATGGTAACTCTATTTTCAACTTTTTGAGGAACCTCCATACTGTTTTCCAGAGTGGCTGCACCAGCTTGCATTCCCACCAACAGTGTAGGAGGGTTCCCCTTTCACCTCATCCTCACCAACATCTGTCATTTCCTGACTTGTTAATTTTAGCCATTCTGACTGGTGTGAGGTGGTATCTCATTGAGGTTTTGATTGAGATTTCCCTGATGCCAAGTGATGTTGAGCACTTTTTCATGTGTCTGTTGGCCATATGGATGTCTTCTTTGCAGAAATGTCTGTTCATGTCTTCTGCCCATTTCTTGATTGGATTATTTGTTCTTTGGGTATTGAGTTTGATGAGTTCTTTATAGATTTTGGATACTAGCCCTTTATCTCATATGACATTTACAAATACCTTCTTCAATTCTGTCGGTTGTCTTTTGGTTTTGTTGACTGTTTCTTTTGCTGTGCAAAAGCTTTTTATCTTGATGAAGTCCCAATAGTTCATTTTTGCCCTTGCTTCCCTTGCCTTTGGCCATGTTTAGAAACAGGGTATCAGATCAGAAGAAGTTGCTGTGGCTGAGGTCAAAGAGGTTGCTACCTGTGTTCTCCTCAAGGATTTTAAGGGATTCCTGTATCACATTTAGGTCTTTCATCCATTTGGAGTCTATTTTTGTGTGTGGTGTAAGGAAATGGTCCAGTTTCATTCTTCTGCATGTGGCTGTCCAATTTTCCCAACACTATTTGTTGAAGAGACTTTTTTCCATTGGACATTCTTTCCTTCTTTGTCAAAGATTAGTTGACCGTAGAGTTGAGGGTCCATTTCTGGGCTCTCTATTCTGTTCCATTGATCTATGTGTCTGTTTTTGTGCCAGTACCATACTTTCTTGATGATGACAGCTTTGTAATAGAGCTTGAAGTCTGAAATTGTGATGCCGCCAGCTTTGCTTTTCTTTTTCAACATTCCTCTGGCTATTTGGGATCTTTCTGGTTCCATGTAAATTTTAGCATTATTTGTTCCATTTCATAGAAAAAAGTTGATGGTATTTTGATAGTGATTGCATTAAATATACTGATTTCTTTGTATCTTCCTCAATTTCTTTCATGAATATTCTATAGTTTTCTGAGTACAGATTCTTTGCCTCTTTGGTTAGACTTATTCCTAGGTATCTTATGGTTTTGGGTGCAATTGTAAATGGGATCAACTCCTTAATTTCTCTTTCTTCTGTCTTGTGGTTGGTGTATAGAAGTGCAACTGATTTCTGTGCATTGATTTTATATCCTGCCACTTTACTGAATTCCTGTATGAGTTCTAGCAGTTTTGGGGTGGAGTCTTTTGGGTTTTCCACATGAAGTATCATATCATCTGCATAGAGTGAGAGTTTGACTTCTTCTTTGCCAAAAACATGGAAGATATTAGAGAAACCTTTTCTGGAGAAATAAAAGAACTAAAATCTAACCAAGTCGAAATCAAAAAGGCTATTAATGAGGTACAATCAAAAATGGAGGCTCTAACTGCTAGGATAAATGAGGGAGAAGAGAGAATTAGTGATATAGAAGACCAAATGATGGAGAATAAAGAAGCTGAGAAAAAGAGAGATAAACAACTACTGGATCATGAAGGGAGAATTCGAGAGATAAATGATACCATAAGATGAACCAATATTAGAATAATTGGGATCCCAGAAGAAGAAGAAAGAGAGAGAGGCGCAGAAGGTATATTGGACCAAATTATAGCAGAGAACTTCCCTAATTTGGGGAAGGAAACAGGCATCAAAATCCAGGAGGCACAGAGAAACCCCTCCAAATCAATAAAAATAGGCCAACACACCGACATCTAATAGTAAAACTTATGAGTCTCAGAGACAAAGAGAAAATCCTGAATGCAGCTTGGGGCAAGAGGTCTGTAACCTACAATGGTAGAAATATTAGATTGGCAGCAAACCTATCCATAGAGACCTGGCAAGCCAGAAGGGACTGGCATGATATATTCAGAGCACTAAATGAGAAAAATATGCAGCCAAGAATACTATATCCAGCTAGGCTGTCATTGAAAATAGAAGGAGAGATAAGGACAAACAAAAACTAAAGGAATTTGCAAACATGAAACCAGCCCTACTAGAAATATTGAAAGGGGTCCTCTAAGCAAAGAGAGACCCTAAAAGCAACATAGACCAGAAAGGAACACAGACAATATACAGTAACAGTCACCTTACAGGCAATACAATGGCACTAAATTCATATCTTTCAATAATTATCCTGAAAGTAAATGGGCTAAATGTTCCCATCAAAAGACACAGGGTATCAGATCGGATTAAAAAATAAGACCCATAGATATGCTGTCTGCAAGAGACTCATTTTAGATCCAAAGACACCTCCAGATTGAAAGTGAGGGGGTGGAAAACCATTTACCATGCTAATGGACATCAAAAAAAAGCTGGGGTGGCAATCCTTACATCAGACAAATTAGAATTTAAACCAAAGACTATAATAAGAGATGAGGAAGGACACTATATCCTACTTACAGGGTCTATCCAACAACAAGATCTAACAATTTTAAATATCTATGCCCCTAACATAAGAGCAGCCAATTATATAAGCCAATTAATAACAAAATCAAAGAAACACATCCACATTAATACAATAGCACTAGGGGACTTTAACATCCCCCTCACTGAAATGGACAGATCATCTGAGCAAAAGATCAACAAGGAAATAAAGGCCTTAAATGACACACTGGACCAGATGGATTTCACAGATATATTCAGAACATTCCATCCCAAAGCAACAGAATACACATTCTTCTGTAGTGCACAGAGAACATTCTCCAGAATAGATCACATCCTGGGTCACAAATCAGGTCTCAACTGGTACCAAAAGATTGGGATCATTCCCTGCCTATTTTCAGACCACAATGCTTTGAAACTAGAACTCAATCACAAGAGGAAAGTTGGAAAGAACTCAAATACATAGAGACTAAAAAGCATCCTAAAAGAATGAATGGGTCAACCAGGAAATTAAAGAAGAATTTAAAAAATTCATGGAAACCAATGAAAATGAAAACACAACTGTTCAAAATCTTTGGGATGTAGCAAAGGCAGTCCTAAGAGGAAAGTATATAGCAATACAAGCCTTCCTCAAGAAACAAGAACGGTCTCAAATACACAATCTAACCCTACACCTAAAGAAGCTAGACAAAGAAGAACAAATAAAGCCTAAACCCAGCAGGAGAAGAGAAATAATAAAGATCAGAGCAGAACTCAATGAAATAGAAACCAAAAGAGCAGTAGAACAGATCAACAAAACTAGGAGCTGGTTCTTTGAAAGAATTAATAAGATTGATAAACCCCTGGCCAGACTTATCAAAAAGAAAAGAGAAAGGACCCAAATAAATAAAATTATGAATGAAAGTGGAGAGATCACAACCAACACCAAAGAAATACAAACAATTATAAGAACATATTATGAGCAATTCTATGCCAACAAATTAGATAACCTGGAAGAAATGGATGCATTCCTAGAGATGTATAAACCTCCAAAACTAAACCAGGAAGAAATAGAAAACCTGAACAGACTCATAACCAGTAAGGAAATTAAAGGAGTAATCAAAAATCTCCCAACAAAGAAGAGCCCAGGGCCAGATGGCTTCCCAGGGGAATTCTACCAAACTTTTAAGGAAGAATTAATACATATTCTTCTGAAACTGTTCCAAAAAATAGAAATGGAAGGAGAACTTCCAAAGTCATTTTATGAGGCCACCATTCCCTTGATCCCAAAACCAAAGACCCCATCAAAAAGGAGAACTATAGACCAATATCCCTGACAGACATGGATGCAAAAATTCTCACCAAAATACTAACCAATAGGATCCAACAATATATTAAAACGATTATTCACCACAACCAAGTGGGATTTATCCCTGGGCTGCAAGGTTGGTTCAAGATCTGCAAATCAATCAGTGTGATACAATACATTAATAAAAGAAAGAACAAGAACCATATGATCCTCTCAATAGATGCAGAAAAAGCATTTGACAAAGTATAGCATCCTTTCTTGATTAAAACTCTTCACAGTGTAGGGATAGAGGGTACCTACCTCAATAAATTCTAGTCCTATTTTCTCCTTTTAGCAGTTAGCTGCAGTTGGAGGTACGTGGTAGGTACTCACTACATGCTTTGTGGTGGATGCTCTCCATCAGTGAGGACAAACTGAGTTACTACCTCACTGATTGGTAACAGCTTCTGATAGGGCTATGAGATGGATACTGAGGTGATATCTGGGCTCAGCTGGAAAAAGTGTGTTGATTAATGAGCGACATCTGGGTTTGAGTAGCAGAAGGCCACACATACATGCTATTGGGACAATAATCATGTGTACAGTTTATGTTTTTCTTTTGAATTCCTTATCTGATTTTTAAAGCAATCTTTCTACCTAGTGCTTTTTAAATTATGGCATAAGTTTATTCAACTCTAAGAAGCTTATCAGAGATCCATGATTGTTTAAAAACAATAATTTTGTAAGCTATGCATACTCTGTGCATGTGTGTGTGCTATATAAATAAATTTTTTGAGGAAAGGTCCTTGGCTTTCTTGTCCACTGTTGCATCCCCAGTGCCTGCATATATTAGGTGTTCAACCAGTATTTGTTAAATGAAAGCATGAAAGTCTAAATGATTTCCAGGGTTTTTTTGAAACCATGGTTTCTTTATGTGTTGCTTTTCACTGATCAGAAGATGCAATTTATCTTTGTCTGGGGATTAGATGGGCTCTGAAACTATTAGAATCAAATGAGTTAAACAGGACATTTAATTTTAGTGAAATTTCCAGAGTTGTCTTATAGAGCCCTGTAATTACATGGATCAAAATTTTAAAACTAGTTCCTGACTCATTGATTAGATTAAGACACATGTAGTAGACTCATGTAGGGTAGTTCTAGCCTTGGAAGGAGCTTGATAGTTGATTCATTTGACATTCTCTTCATAAGTATGAGCCATTTGAGGATTGTAATACTGATCTTTATATCACTAACACCTACCATATGGCCTGGTACCTCTTGAGGGGGGAAATTCTTCAGTTCAGATTCATCTTGCTTCAAAAATGGAGGAAGAATGAGTAAATCAATTGGTCAGAGTTACATTTTATTACATGGTTGGGTTAAAGGACATTAAAACCCAGCACTGCACTCATAGCATCTTTATTCTCTATCTCTACATCTCTATACCTACACCTCTATCTACATCTATATCCATACCTGTTTCTCCATCTGCATCTACATCATCTGTATTTCTTTCCTGTCTCTTTCATAGGAAAGT
Organism: Mirounga angustirostris; assembly: GCF_029215605.1. Taxonomy (NCBI): domain Eukaryota; kingdom Metazoa; phylum Chordata; class Mammalia; order Carnivora; family Phocidae; genus Mirounga; species Mirounga angustirostris. Next base: position 39,770,245 of record NW_026991714.1, read on the forward strand.
CAAGGCCATAAGGTGAAAATTTTTCATTTTCTCCTCTCTTGTTCATTGTAATAGGTAGTTAAATGGATTCAAGTCCCCCCTTCTGACTTGACCATCTCTTTTTCTCTGAAGGCAACCAATACACACTGGACCCTAAATTGAGATTAAAAATAATGGTATTAGTGGAAAATAAAATATCCCAGTTGGATCTCCAGATTAGGCTTTTGACTAAAGAGTATTGATTATCAATAAATTAATGTTTTGACTTCTGTTCTGCTACTGTCCCTTGGGGATAGGGTTGTTGATCTAAAATCCTTTAAGGAGGAAAGACAAGTAGCAGGAAATTATTGGGGCACTTCAATATCATTGGTTTTGCTTCCTTTTGACAACAATAAAACTAAGTTCATAATCTATTATAGTTCACTTTATTTGCTATATAAATGTTTGTTGAATGAATCAATAGCTCATGTCCAGCTCACAACCTGATGCTTGTCTCCCTTCAAGGATGTATCTCCCAAGAGATTGGCCTTTGCTTGATTTGTAAAATACCAACTACCTTAATAAGACTGAAATTTTGAATTAGATAATAAGAGTTCTGTACTGTATTTATTTTAGGGAAAAAAAGATCATTGTAGAGACAGATGGTAGAGTTCTCATCTAAAAAAAAACACAAATAGGAGCTTTTAGAAATGTGGTGTGAAAATCACATGAGAATAAAAATTAAGGAACTAAAGTTGTGATCTAGGAGATAAATTTTGTGCATTTCAGATATTTTCAATTCTACGCAATGACAACTGAACTTATCAGTCATCTTCAGTAGCAAGTACATAAATTTTGTAAATGGACAATCAGATAATTTCTAAATTAGAAAAGAAGAAAAAAAATCTAGCTGCTGAAATCACCCAGCACACATGGAGAAATGAAAGTAAACATGAGCAAATGAAGTGGGAGTCACTGGATTAAAGGTGTGCTTTATCACAGTCCATGAAGAAAAATGTGAATATAGAATGTCTAATACTATTGAAAATAGTACCTATTGATATTGCAGTAGGTATTTTATAAGGGAAATAAAGGACTAAAATAAAAATCAAGACCTATCCAGAGCAGGAATTTTCGAATTTTATTTTATCCTACAGTTCCACCTTTCTTCCTCCTGCCCCCCACCCCCAGTTTGAATACTCTAATTTGGAGATTCCTATAATTCTTATGACCCATTGAATAACTCTCCCAAAAATGTTTAGAGACATCCATTCATTTGGAATGAAGATAGTGATGGTGTGATTTCCATAGTTGGAGAAACGGGAGAGAGGGAGGAAGTGAGAGGGACTTGGGGAGGAGCCAGGGAGAGGGTCCTGGAAGAGAGGTGCATCACAAATGGATGAAGGCAAGAGACCATGAAAACAAACAGGTGCTTCTTTTCAGCTTCATTGTCCTGAACTTCCCTCAAAAGACTTTTCTTATAAGTAGGATGACTATATAATTTATTGTCAAAACAGAGACACTTTTCTGAGTGAAGTGGAGTGCTATTAATAATTATGTCTGGACAATGGTGTAAATACAACTTTCCTAGGCAAACAGGAATGAATGTCCACTCCACACCAGGTTCCCTGTGGTGGGAGCTTTGCTTGCTGTGATTACTACCTTCCTCCTCTCTTGTAGATACTATTAGAGTTATTTTGTTGTTGTTTTTTGTTTGTTTGTTTTTGTGCTTTTTTAATATAAAACTATTTATTGACCACTGTTTACCAATATTTACAATAATGTAAACAATATACAGTTGGATAACATTCTGACTACAAAATTATTGTTTTTCCTGGTTTCTGCTGAACCAGTAACTCAAATACTGAGAAGACTGAGCCTACATGTCAGGAATGAGTTGGGGTAAAGAAAATACATGCAGGTTAAGAATTTGGATTATAAAAGTCTGTCCACCCATTTATTCCAGCAGGTGCTAAATTGCCAACATCTCTAACCATCTGATTATGATTAGGTTTCCATGAACAAAGTCTTAGACATTCCATGAATCATGACCTTTTAGTCAATACAGCGCAGAGATTTCAACTTCTTGAAAAGGAATGGTTCACTAGAAGGAACCTTTAAGTGTCCATTTAACTAAGTTTTGCTTACCTAATTAAAACACACCAGGACTTGTCTAGTTTTGTCATTTGGGTAGGTAGGTTGTTGGTGGTGATAAAATTTTCCTTTCAGGGATCTTGCAAATGAACTTGCATTTATATGACTGTAGATATGGATATGGATTCTGATATGGCTGCTTTTAAATTGTCCAATTTAAAAATTTGAAAGGTTAAGGCTTCAGGAAAAACTTCAGTTTAACTTTAAGTGATTTATTTCTTTAGTTGCTGAAAATGATAGTATCCCGGAAACACAGGCTTATCCATGGTTATAAAATGCTGTTTTTGTTTTGGTGAGTGTTAAAAAAACAAAAACCATTTAGGTATGTATTTTAAGTATACACACAAAACCCCCCTAAATAGGGCGCCTGGGTGGCTCAGTTGGTTAAGCGACTGCCTTCGGCTCAGGTCATGATCCTGGAGTCCCGGGATCGAGTCCCACATCAGGCTCCTTGCTCAGCGAGGAGTCTGCTTCTCCCTCGCACCCTCCCCCCCTCATGCTCTCTCATTCCCTCTCTCTCAAATAAATAAATAAAATCTTAAAAAAAAAAAAACCCTAAATAAACAAAAAATCCAGAATGGTCCTTAGGCATATAGGAGTTAAACACAAATTCTGACTGAGTAACGACTATGAAGATTTCCCCCAACATATTAGAAAAGGTGTTCTCTAATGCAGAGGGATAATATACCATGGTCTCAGGTATTTTTTTCCTGATAAAGGAAGCAGCTACAGAAAGCTTTTATTTGTTCAAAGTAACCACTGCTATAGATGTAAAAAAATCCAGCAACTCCCAATACTACTTCAAAACAAACATATCAAACTTGATTTTCATTAGAATGTTATTTCTTCACACTAATAAATCAAAAAACAAAGGCCCAGTTTTATATATATTATATAAATATATATATATATTGAGCTTCATCTTCTGGACAAGAATGCCAAGTTAGTCTCTCTTCATAAAAAGCAATTACAATCTGGGGACACTTCATATTTGCCTCTTTTGCCAGCACCAAGTCTGCCTCATCTGAATCTTTCCATTTCATGAGAAACATTAATTCTCCACTGTTGTCTGTGGCACCAATTATTCGTTCAGGATCAAGACCTCTGGCAAAGCCTCTTGGTTTATCAGCAGCATCTCTTTTCTTCTTTGATTTGCTATCATCAGATTCACTGTCAGATAAAGATATTCTTTTTGTACCATCTTTTTCTTTACCAGCTTTTTGAGAATTAAGAAATGCTTCCATTAACTCTGGACAATCTAAATTTTCTTCAGGTTCCTAAGTATTGTCAGCATCTGTAAATCCCTTCCACTTCAGGAAATACTCCACCTTCGCATTCACTACACGTCAGTCCAGTATTTTTTCCACTACAAATTCTTCAAGCTCTGCCTCTTCAACTTTTTTACTCTTTCCATTTTGTTTCTTTCCCATTTTTTGCAATGTAGTTTTATTGGAGGCCTTTTTTTTTTTTGCAGACTTGAAGAGCTATTATTCACTGCCTCTGAGCTGCTCCAGGTCCGGGTCTGCGGTGTCTCAAGCTCCAGCCACATCCAAGGAGGAGGGGGCACGATACTATTAGAGTTTGATGAGTATGCTCAACCACGCAGGCTCCCAAAGGGTGGATACTCTGCTTTTGTTTCCTTTGTTTTCATAGCACACAGACTAATAGGAGTGGAATATGAGATGCTCCCTTTCCAGAGAAACCTCAACAATCTCCTTTTACTTTGGCTTCTTCCTGGGGTCTTAAGGAGTCTTTCAATGCTCTGTGGTAGTCCAGTTAAGGGCAAGACAGTCAAGGGAGTGGCTCTCCCACTCTTGGGCTGAGAGCTGTCTCTGCAAACCATTCTCCTCCTGATGGTGTGTGTGTTCTGGACAGGATTTTTTCACCAGAAGTCTGAGAGGCAGTTGTGAGCTTAAGGAAGGCAACAAGACAACAAAACAAAACGTTCTTTCTGCCATTGCTTTAGGTGCCTATGCTCAGGTAAGCCTCAGCAAAAATAATTCACCAGATGGGTCTATCTGGTTTATTAGGATCCTGCACTGAGATTTGAGATCAAAGTTCCACAGCTGGTAATAAATTATTCCTTTACTCAGCTTGTATGCAAAATAGATAAATGATACATAGGGAGTGTTTTCACTTTAACTTCCTTTCATTTTCTATTTTAACTTTCCTGGTACTCATAGTTTGATCTTCTGGAATATCCTGTCTTTTACCTGCCTGGAATATTCAGGCAATATCAAAAGTTTTTGAAGTTGTTTAACAAGTCTGTATCATTTTCTCAGAAGCCTGTAATTCTCCAGTTGGGGGCTATTCACAAATATTTCAGAGACAAGGGTAATTCTTTTTATTTACTTCCAGACACCAGCTCTTTCTGTTCAGCCAGATATCATTGGCTGTATTTCTATACTGGTAGATTCAACATCATTTCCAGCAATTGAGGAAGCCCTTTCTTTCCATTCTGTTTATTCCCCATTCATCTCACCAATATATGGCATTGATTTTGCTGTTTGTTATTTCTTTATGTTAGTTTTACCTTTACTTTTTAAAATATGAAATATACTTCTATAAGGATTGTGAGCATATATATACTTCTTAAAGAACAATAACAATAATCCAATAATGGGTACCCACTACCCAAGTCAAAAGTAGAGTATCAGAGACACTTTAGAAATTCTCTGTATGTTCTTTTCCAATTCCATTCCCATCCTGGGCAATATTTTAACTATTGTGTTAGTCATTCTTTTGCTTTTCAAGTAGTTATTTTATAAAATTGACTTTGTATTATCTATCTTAGGCAATATATTATTTAATTTTACCTTTGTTTGAACTTTCTATAAATGGAAGCTATCAGCTTTCACTGCAAAACAAACGACTTCAAAAGTTATTGGCTTGAAATAATAATTATTTGGCCATAATTTTTAGTTCAATAAAAATAAGTTATTTAATTGAAACATTAAGCGCTGGTTTCTCTGTCTAAAACAGCCTTTCTAAATAAAATAAAATAAATAAAACAAAACACAGTCTTCCTGTATGTCTGAGATTCTTTTGGCCATTATTCTCAGATCTTTTTATTACAACATAAAATGCTATTGATGAATGACGTGAATTTTTTTCACAGATGAAAAAATTGACATCATAATACTATGGCCTTGCAATAAAACCAAATTAAAAAAACAAAACAAAACAATGATAGAGTGAACACAAATTGCTTTTTGGTACGATATGTTAAGCTTTTCTCTTCACTTAGATTTTCAAAGATAATAGCATATATTGATCCAATCTTAAGGCTCACAAAATGAAATAATTTTTGTACACTTTGAAATAATACTATATAATATGTACATGCTATTGCCTGATTGGTTTTTTCACATTCTCAAACTTTCCTTGAGCAAGCTCTTAAAAATTATATTTAACAGTAGAAAAGTTGAAGTCTCTTAAAAAAGTTTTTCTTACTTGAGTAGAGTTGACATACAATGTTACATTAGTTTCAGGTGTACAACATAGTCAACATAGTGATCCAACTTCTTCATGCATTATGCTAGGCTCACCACAAGTATAGCTGCCTCTGTCACTGCACAGAACTATTACAACACCATTGACTATGTTCCCTATGCCGTACCTTTTATTCCTGTGATTTATTTATTCCATAATGAAAGCCTGTATCTCCCACTCTCCTTTACCCATTTTGCCTATCGTCTCACCCCCTTTCCCTCTCATGACCATCAGCTTGTTCTCTGATTCTGCTTTTTGTTTGTTTGTTCATTCATTTGTTTTGGATTCCACATATGAGTGAAATTAAATAATATTTGTCTTCCTCAGTCTGACTTATTTCACCTAGCATAATACCCTCTGGGTCCATCCATGTTGTCACAAGTGGCAAGATCTCATCCTTTTTATGGCTGCAAATATTCCATTGTGTACGTGTGTGTGCATCTTGGCTGTGGTAAATAATATTGCAATAAACGTAAGGATGCCTATAACTTTTTGAATTAGTGTTTTCATTTTCTTTGGGTAAATGCCCAGTAATGGAATTACTGGATTATATGGTATTTCTATTTTTAAAATTTTGAGAACCTCCATACTGTTTTCCACAGTGACTGTACCAGTTTACATTCCCACCAACAATGCACAAAGGTTCTTCTTTCTCCACATTCTCGCCAACACTTGTTAGTTCTTGTCCTTTAGAATGTAGCCATTCTGACAGGTGTAAGGTAATATCTCATTGTCGTTTTGTTTTCCATTTCCCTGATTAGTGGTGATGTTGAGCATTTTTTTCATGTGTCTGTTGGCCACCTATATGTCTTCTTTGGAAAAATGTCTATTCATGTTCTCTGCCCATTTTTATTTTATTTATTTATTTATTTTTTTAAGATTTTTTATTCATTTGAAAGAGAGAGAATGAGAGAGAGCACATGAGAGGGGGGAGGGTCAGAGGGAGAAGCAGACTCCTCGCTGAGCAGGGAGCCCGATGTGGGACTCGATCCCGGAACTCCAGGATCATGAACTGAGCAGAAGGCAGTTGCTTAACCAACTGAGACACCCAGGCGCCCTCTCTGCCCATTTTTAAATCAGATTTTTTTTTTGGTGTTGAGTTGTATAAATTCTTTACCATTTTGGATATTAACCCCTTATTGAATATATTATTTGCAAATATCTTCTCCCATTCAGTAGATTGCCTTTTGTTTTGTTGATGATTTCCTTCACAAAAAAGCAAAAGTTTTTATTTTGATGTAGTCCCAATAGTTTGTTTTTACTTTTGTTCCCCTTGCCTTAGAAGACATATCCAGAAAAATGTTGCTACAGCTGATGTCAAGGAAATTACTGCTTTTGTTCTCCTGAAAAGTTTAAAACTTTAAAAACAAAATCAAATAAGACAAAACTTGCTTAAAGTCTTATTGTCTACTTTCCAAACATCACCTTTTTGCCCTCAGTCCAAAAGGGAATGTTCTATTTTTGAAGTTTTTATAATGCATGTATTTTCTGCTTCTCTCTAGCCCTTGCTTAAACACACACACACATTCACTCACTCACAAACATTGAAAACACTAATGGATTCCACATAGGAGAGATGATTTAATTGTTTTTTAATAATAGGATAAAGTTAAGAAGATATAAAAGCAGCTTATGTTTGATATGTAAGACCCCAAGAGAAATTAAATGGATCCAAAATGAGCTGATCATAAGAATTGCTTTCCACATATTAGAGGCCAAGCATCAATAGCTCTCTAGAGTTCTTGAACATAATTAACTAATTTGAATAGAATAGTTGAACTATAATTTTAAGTAATGGTATCTGAAATGAATAAAGTATAAATTACATTTTTCTTTAGTCATATTAATGTAGATTAAGAAAATGTAGATTTGCTAAACAATTATGTAACTTGTGAGGATTCACATTACAAAAAGAGTGACCTCATTTGCAAAATTATTAATTGCTTTCCTTGAAGCATGTAAGTCTTGGCTAACAAGTCATTAACCACTTTGTAAAAGCAAGGATGAGGAAAGACAGAAATCCTGAAAGCTATACCTTTAGGAGCCATTGCTAAGAAAAATAATTCAGAAATGGAGCTAAAGTATGCCTAAAACTATAAAGCAATAAAAATAAGTTTTTAGTAACATTCTTCACACAACATCTTCAGACATATATCTTTCAACAAATACTTTTTCAACTTCCTTATTCTGTTCTATGTTTTAAAGGGTCGTTCTCTCTCTTCTCTTGTTTGAGTGTAGTTATATGACACTCCTGTGAAAATCTCCTACTCGGCTCCCTACTTGGGACCTACGATCCATTTTTCTTATGAGAAGCCAGTGAACAAATGGGTGGTGACTATAGCGTGTTGTTCTTAGAAAAAGAATAAAAGGAAGGAGACCACCTAGCATCTGATAATCTATTGTTAAATGTTCTCTTTATTTGGAGACAATCTTTATTTTTTTAATATTTTTTATGAAAAATAAGTAAAACTTGCCCATCAGTGTCCTAAAATAAGGTGAAACACAGTTGAACATTTGAAACCTGGACTATCACAAAGGGCCATACTTTCTTCTATGGGGGAGAAATAGTACACCTCTGCTCTGTGCAACAGTCTCCTTGGCTTACTGCACAAAGCCCTGGTTGCCTCCGAAGCAGTCCCTCTGTTGCCTGGCCCTGCTATTCGAAGATCCATCCTGCTACAGATTCTGAGACTCCTCAAATAGTTGACAAGATCCTCCTCTCAACAGAGGCCAGGAGCTGTGTGGGTTTGCACGATCTGGGTACTACCTGTACTGCACTTGGTAGGGACCCAAGGGAGAATAAAGACTTTGGGCCACTCTTTACCACTTGGTCTTCTGAAAATTTCCTCTCACTGAAATGAAAAGACTCAAGGTACTCTCCTGCCCAGTTTGGGGAGATACTTTCAATGTGGTAGTTATTAAGGCAAGTATACATTGAGTTCTTATCTGGTAAATAAGAAGAACGTAATATGCCACAAAGGAGTAAAATGATCTAAAAGTGATTTTATATGTCATTGTATTTTACCTTTAATACACAATGATTCTGTTCCCATTTCTGTAATTGGCCTAATAACACAAAGATTCTTGGGATAGGTGTCCAAACAGAGAAATTATCTAACCAGAATCATGGGCATTTCCTCCCTATGAGCCTCTGTATCTTCTATATGGTGGTGATAGGAAAACAATGAAAGGATTGGATGCAACTCACTCCTTAAGAGGCAACAATTTACATTTTTTATCATCATTATTTTACATTTTCTAGCTTTCAACCTTCCATATTTCAAAAAGTTAATTTTTTTCCCTACAAGCAGCTAATGGATGTCGGAGTACTTATTGAGAGGGAGAAGTAAGAGAAAAGAAATATCCACTTTGAAAGATGCAATATTCACTTGAAATTTGCTTCATTACTATGCATTGTATTCTTCATATATTCCTTTTCTTAGGCAGGAATGATTATTATACTGGATATATACTATGACATGAAAACAAAATAAGAAAAAATTTCCGTATGAGAAAAGTAAAATTACTTTGTGGTTTTTTATAAGGCATAAGTAGATGTGTGTGTGTGTGTGTGTGTGTGTATGTATAACATGTATATATATATATTTATATAAATATAGGCTCACAAAATAAGCTGGCAATGAAAACAGTTGGAATAGCCAAATCTGAAAATATGTATATGTAATTTATATAGACATGTAGAATATTCCAATATATATCACTTCTTACCTTTTCTGCTTTTAGAGCATTAAATGACTTGATCTCAGTTTAGAGGGACAGTTTTTCATCCTGACTTCCAGAGTTGTTATATCTTAGAAAAAAATTACAAAGCATATGAAGCAAGATAAACTGATTTGAGAAATCAACTCTTTTATTTTCCAGACTGAAGACTGAGAGGCATTTTTGCACTCCTGTCCTTCTTAGAGGGTTAGCCAAGCATTTGTATTGTAGGAACTAGGCCCATGTTTCTCCAAGTTTGGTCCTGGAACCACCTGTTTTCACTTCTTACAAATTTCTGCAAGCCACTCAAAACGACTGAGTAAGATGTACTTGTTAAAAAGTACTTCAAGTGATTCTCATGCACAGAGTGTTTTGAGAATGATTGATTGAGGACCCTGCTCTTTCCTTTTCCATCATTTCAAGTTCAGCCATATAGCCTTTGTTGGGGAAGTCAGGCTCAAAAAGAGATGGAGTCAAGTTGCCCGGAAGAGAGTTGATGAGGGGAGAGAGGCTGATGCTTGGAAGAGAGAAGAGAGTGGCCAGAGAAGGGATTCACTGAGCCAGGCTGAGTTGATAGGGAATGGAGTCTGTGGACAGAAATTTGCATAGCTCCTCAGGAGGTAGCAGGCTGCTGATGGCAATGACTCATGGATGCTGGAAGATTGACCCCTGTGGCCGGGTTGGCACTCTGTGAAGACAGACGTTGGGAAGGGCACCTTAGAGCTTGCTCTAAGAAGTATCAACAGGTACTTGATGGTGGCATTGATTATAGCAGAAAGAAAGACAAAAAATATGGAGACCACCACAGACCAAAGACCAGGCAGACCTTCAATTTCCTGACATTGCATAAGTATTCAGTGGATGAATGTATGGGGTGAGGGAATAAGAGCAAACATGTAATACTTGATTACACTCTTGAATTAAAAATGTTCTAAAGACACTCACAAGAAGATCGACTAACACCTCTCCATAGACAAGACACCATTGTGAAAACCCCAGAACCCAGAGGTGCTGCTGAAGCACTCACCTAGATCACAGACATGAAGAAGGACTGAATTAGAAAGGGAGGAGGAGTTTCTCTTTAACTACATTGCCCTTCCCCTAAGCTGGCACAGCACTGTACCAAGAGGGCCCCCCTGGGCCTGCAATTTCTCCAGGGGAAAAAGAGAGCCCAAGGTGGACATCCAGCTTCCCAGGCATTGCAGGACACTTCTCAGGAGGCCCACTCAGATCTCGCCTCATGGGGGGTCACTGGGGGAATCTTCAGGGCTTGACCACTAAGGATCAGATAGACATGAAGGGAGTGGGGTTTACAGCTACCAGGCTCAGATCTCAGTGGATCGCATTCCTACTTGAAGCAGTGCCCATGCAGAGATCTCAACCAGTGGGACCCCCATCTTAGTCAGATGGGCAGTCAAACCAGTGGACCCATTTGGCCGGGAGCTTGGTTGGCAATTCCACCTATTTGAGTCCCTAGCCGAGCCCTACCTGCCATGGAGTTTATCCCATAGTGACACTTGAGCGAGGAAACAAGTTCATAGACTCACCCAACTGTTGGGCATAGCCTCCAGTCCTATCCAACCAGGGGTGGCCTGGTCAAGGAACCCAGGCAGCTGCAGAACCCATCATACATTCCCACTTGGGCAAGGACCCAAGCCAAGAGCCTTGCCTAACTGTTGAGCATAGCCTTTGGCTGTGCATAGTCAGAGAGCATGAACAGTGACCCTGGGGAGCCTTGGAACTCAGCCTATAGCCCTACCTAATTGTAGAACACAGCCCGTGGCCTTGCCCAGCCAGTGCCCCCCCACCCCCAGTCACAGAACATAGACTGCTGCCCCATCTGACCAGGGAGCCTGGACAGTGACCCTCCTCAACTATGAAGCACAGCTTCCAGTGCCATCCAACTGTGAAATACAACTGGAGGCCCTGACCAGTCACAGTGCCTGGCCAGGAACCTTAACCAAAAGAGCAGCACAGCCAGTAACCAGCAGCCTACCCAAGTGCAAAGCCCAACCTGTGGCTCTGACAAAATTTGGGACACAGCCTATGGGCCCCATCAAATCACAGAGCACAGACTGGGCCCTATCCAATCAGGAAGGCCTGCCCACATCCCACCTGAATGTGAAGTCCAGCAAGTAGCACCATCCAGTTGGGGAGCACAGCCTGAGGCCCCGCCAGACCAGAAGCAATTGTAGAGCCCAGCCCACAACCCTGCCTAATTGTAGAATCCAACTGGTGGTACCACCCTGCCAGGAAACACAGCTTGCTGCCTCTCATAACCATAGGTGATTGCAGAGCCCCTCCAGTGGCCTCACCTGACTGTGGAGCACAACCAGCAGCCACTCTCAACCAAGGAGCCCACATGTGGCCTTGCTTGAACAAAGAGCCCAGCCAGCGGGCCCACTCAACTACAGTGCTCAACCACAGGGGCATGCTCCCTACCCCCTGAGCTCAGAGCATAGGCAGTGGCCTCATCCAAATCAAGACCCTGATAGCAAGCCTTGCTTGCCCATGGGCTCTAAAAGTTAACTGACCTCTCCAGTACCCCAAGCTTGGCTGACTAATGAAGGGCTTTCCCTGCCAACATGGACCTATAAAGTCTGGAAGAGGAGACAACTTACATAAATGTGCAGATACCAATGCAAGGATATAAGGATCGCAAAGAATTAGGTCAACATGACACCACCAAAGTAAACTACTAAAGCTCCAAGTACTGACATAAAAAAAAAAAAAAAAAAAAAGGAGATCTATGAACCGCCTGGCAAAGTATTCAGATAATCTCGTAAAGAGGTTCAGCAAACTACAAGAACAAATAGACCATTAAACAGAGTTAAAAAAACAATGCATGAATAAAATGAGAAGTTCAACAAAGGAAGAGAAGCCATTAACAAAAACCAGAGATTTTTTTCAGATGACAGGGCAGAGTAGGAGGATCCTGAGCCCACCTCCTCCCACAGACACACGGATGCAACTACATATAATGCAACTCACCTTCAAACGACCTGAAGACTAGCAGAACTAAAGATACAAAGAAAAGTCACATCAAGAAGGTTAAGATGGACAGAGATGCAACCAGGAACCAAAACCCCAGCATGACAACTCATAAGAGGGAGAGATATTACAGGCATGAAGGGCCTCCCTGGGGAGTGAGGAGGTCAAACTCCACACATCAGGCATAACCATTCCTGGGGATCTGCACCAGGCAGATGAGCTCCTCTAATGGCTGGCTTTGAAAATCAACAGGGCTTAACTCTGGGGGAGTTGGAGGGCTTAGGAAACCAAGACTCTGCTCTGAAAGGGCCAGTGCTCTATATCACTTAGTCCTAGACCCAGCATAGATGCAGCAAGCTGAAAAGCACCTGGGTTATATGTGAAAGAATAACTGACTAATTTTAGGGCACATCCAGAGGGGCAGGGATCTATAGGAGCTTTCTTTATGAATGGAAGTGCTGGTCGGTGCCATTTTTCTTGCCCTCCTTCAGCCAAACTGGCTGGATACTGGTAGGAGACAGTTCTGACATTCTCCATCTACCTTGCTATCACCACGTGCCCTGCCCTTGTGTTCCTCTGTAGATCCACCTCATTCAAGATACCTGTCCTGGCAGGTGCCCCCACAAAACAGCTCCTGCCCCACCACACCCAGCAGGCAGCCTTGGTCTGGACTGGCATCTCCCAAAGTGACCCCTGCCTCTGGGGTTGGGAGGGTTGCCCTGCCCACCAGCATATCTGCCTCAGTTGTAACTGGGCCTCTCATCCAACTGCATCAGGGGTTAATCCCACCTACTAACACACCCACAACAGCCAAAGCCAGGCCTTTCAGCTAGCTGTGCCAGGGGGCCAATCCCTGCCCACCAGCACACCCACAGTAGTATCAACAGTCATGCTACTAACCAACCAATGGGTCAACAAAGAAATCAAAGAGGAAATCAAAAAATACCTTGAGGCAAATGAAAAGCAATGGTTCAAAATCTTTGGGATGAAGCAAAAGCAGTTCTAAGAGGGAAGTGTATAGCCTCAAATAAATAATCTAACCTTACACCTAAAGGAACTGGAAGAAGAAAAAAATGAAACCCCAGATTAGCAAAAGTAAGTAAATTATAAAGATCAGAGAAGAGATAAATGAAATAGAGACCAAAAAAAAAAAGAAAAGATCGATGAAACTAAGAGCCGTTTCTTGGAATTTCAGTAGCATCTCAACGTCTTTGGAAAAAAGCATCAAGTTATCTATTAAATATTTATCTATCTCCTAAGCTATTGATTCAAGAATTTATATTTCTTTTTTTTTAAAAGATTTTATTTATTTATTTGACAAAGAGACAGCGAGAGAGGGAACACAAGCAGGGGGAGCTTGAGAGGGAGAAGCAGGCTTCCCACGGAGCAGGGAGCCCGGTGTGGGGCTTGATCCCAGGACCCTGGAATTATGACCTGAGCCGAAGGCAGACGCTTAATGACTGAGCCACCCAGGCGCCCCAAGAATTTATATTTCTAAAGCTAAATAACATAATCGTACAATGATGTGACTAAAATACTCTTTAGATTTCATTTTTCCTCAGTATATGTATAATGGGATGGAAATTGAGTTATTTCGATTATACCAAGACAATCACTAAACTCTTTCCCTCTATTATCTGGACAGTTGGAAATAATTTTGAAAGGCTTTTTCTTGAACTCTAGATAACTGTAAATTTTCTGGTTTGTGTCTGAAATATAGCCCAAGTGTTTTGACAAAGCTTTGGGCCTGATTTTTTCTTTTTCAAAAGAGAAAGGCAATCTGAATCATGGCATTCTAGGCTATTCTAAGGTTTCCCTATTTTTTTTTCTTTTTTTATGAGTATTATGGAAAGCTTCAGTTCCTCAGGTATGAGTGGAAGCCTTTGATTTGGAAAAAAAATATTTCTTGCTGGTTAGGATATCATCCTAGAAAGAGTAGTGCATGATGGGTAAGGGAGCCAGGCTGTTTGTTCTGGCACTGATACCAATTAACTCTGTGACTCTGAAACAAGTCACTTCATGTCTCTGTGACTTAGTTTTCCCATCTACAAAACAGAGATAATTTTTTTTGTTATGCTTATTTGCAGGATTATTGGAAGTGTAAGTTGAGCTATTCTCCAAGGGTTGAATGCTTCCTGAGATAAAAGCAACATGGACATCAGTGGAGAGAAGAAGAAAAATTAATGAATGGACATAGAATCCATAGGGACTCCAACAGGTATCAGGAGGATGAAGAGTCAGGATGCACTGAAGGCATGGATTCAAATTATACAGAACTTGTGAGAGAAAGAGAATGCAAGGTCAACAGCAGTGGACACTAGAACCCCAGACACGTGGGGATTGAGGTAGCTGAAGCCCCAAATATTCTTTCCTGGGCTCCAGCCCAGGACATTGTGAGTGTCAGCTATCAGCTACAAATGGGAGTTTTCAAGAATTGAATGACAGGAAGAAACTGAGAAGTTAGAGGTGGAGCAGAAGGAGTAAGCCACAAGGGAAGAAAGATACTTCTGGTGTTCCCATTTTGTCTTCTGTACTGGCTACAGAATGAGAGAAGGAAGAGGAGAAAGGGAGAGGAAATGAGAAATACGTGGCTTCTATGTAGGAACAGAAGTACGAAGACCCTTCCAGGGAAAGATATATTAGTTGTAAGGAGCAGTGTTAGTAAGAGGATATATAGTGGAGAATTGATTATATATTCAATTTGAATGAACACAAGAAGCATATTTGCTATAGTCCTAATTCTGGAAACAGGAACAAATACATCTTCAATCATCAGAGAAGCTAGTTCTAACTTTAACATCAATTTAAGAGGGACAGGACTAGAATCTGTAGACCTTTTGTGGAAGACTTCATCATCTGTCACCTAGACTAGTATAGTAGTTTCTACTTTTTAGTTCCTGCTGCTAGTTACCTCTTGTCATTTATGCTAGGCATTGCTGTCAGAGTGATCTTAAAAAAAAAACAACCCACAAAAATTCACAAATCTGATCATTGCTTAAAAGTATTTATGAAGAGACACTTCTCCAAAGAAGACATACAAATGGCTAACAGACACATGAAAAAATGTTCAACATCACTAGCCATCAGGGAAATACAAATCAAAATCAAAATGAGATACCACTTTACACCAGTTAGAATGGCAAAAATTAGCAAGATAAGAAACAACAAATGTTAGCAAGGATGTGGAGAAAGGGGAACCCTCTTACACTGTTGGTGGGAATGCAAGCTGATGTAGTCACTTTGGAAAACAGTACGGAGGTTCCTCAAGACGTTAAAAATAGAGCTACCCTATGACCCAGCAATTGTACTACTAGGTATTTACCTCAAAGATACAGATGTAGTGAAAAGATGGGGCACATGCACCCCAATGTTCATAGCAGCAATGTCTATAATAGCCAAACTGTGGAAGGAGCAGAGATGCCCTTCAACAGATGAATGGATAAAGATGTGGTTCATATATACAATGGAATATTACTCAGCCATCAGAAAAGATGAATACCCAACTTTTACATCAACATGGATGGGACTGGAGGAGATTATGCTAAGTGAAATTAGTCAAGCAGAGAAAGACAATTATCTTATGGTTTCACTCAAATGTAGAACATAAGGAATAGCTCGGAGGTCCACAGGGCAAGGGAGGGAAAACTGAATGGGAAGAAATCGGAGAGGGAGAAAAACCATGAGAGACTCTGGAATCTGGGAAACAAACTGAGGGTTACAGAGGGGAAGGGCATGGGGGGATGGGGTAACCGGGTGATGGGCATTAAGGAGGGCACATGTTGTGATGAGCACTGGGTGTTATCACAACTAATGAATCGTTGAACACTACATCAAAAACTAATGATGTACTATATGCTGGCTAACTGAACATAATA
This sequence comes from Mirounga angustirostris, assembly GCF_029215605.1. Classification (NCBI taxonomy): domain Eukaryota; kingdom Metazoa; phylum Chordata; class Mammalia; order Carnivora; family Phocidae; genus Mirounga; species Mirounga angustirostris. Next base: position 39,786,435 of record NW_026991714.1, read on the forward strand.
AAAAAAAAGTATTACCTATAGAATAGAGTCCAAATTCTTCAATGGGACATTGGTAATCCTGGTCATACTCCAGCCTGCCTCTCCAACCTCATCTCCCAAACCCCTTGATCACAGAAAGTTCAGTCTATTACCAATTTTCTCACCCCGCAGAGCTACTGGAAACTTTGAGAGCAGATCTGCCCTGGATGCCTCTTGCAGACCCAGCACCATCCAGCTCCAGATTTCGGGTCCCCAGGCTGCTTGTTTAGTACACACAAGATCACTTTCTATCACCTCCAGAATGCTTTTACTTGGATTGTACTAAGGGTAAGTCTGCAGCTGTGAAAAGTCTGAACTGTTGCCCTCCTTACAAGCTAACAAGCTCACCTGCCATCATTTGACATCTCTATCTCAATCAGTCTGCTTCCCTCTCCACATCCATGTTTATCATCTCTATCTAGATCCATAGACATGACATCCCAGAGTGAGGGAGCAGACCTTCCTTATAGAACAGCTTCTGTTCCCCAAGCCCTAATTCTTCATGGGGTGGCACCGGGAACACTATCTGTACTTGCATGTGAGGGTGTTTGCATACAGGGGAGGAACCCCCAAATTATGAAACTTGGAATTTATATCAGAGTCGTTGGCACATCGGCCCTTCCTCCACTCTGGGGGCTTGGAGGGACGTGGGGGAGGAGGAAAGGTAAGAAAGTAAGAGAGAGAGACAGAGAGGGAGGGAGAGAGAGGATTTTGTTTGGAATGTAAATAAATCCTCTCTGGGGAGAGGCACCATTCTGCCATGTAAACAAATGGGTCCAGGGAGATAAATCTATCTATGTCTCCAGATGTCTCTATCTTTACGTTGCTCTTCATTTATCCTTAATACAAGTGCCAGTGCTCTTTTCTCAGAAAGCCCTGGCTGGAGAAACTGGAAAATATTTATGGAGTCTTGTCTCCTGAAAGCTGCCCTGCCTTGTACTATTTCATCTATTACTCCCTGGTATCTTGTCTTATTTCTCTTGGTGAAAAATGAGGCAAGGCTATAAAACTTAATGGAAGTTTTGGGTTGATGGGAAGAAAGCACAGCACAGAGAGTCATTTAAGATTGGTTCTGGATGTGGTCACTTTCAGAATTCACAAACCCTGAAACAGGCCCATCTTCTGGAACTGCCCTTCCGATGACTTGCTGCCTAATCACAGGAACCAGGTGCCTGAGCCCATCCCACCTTCTCCAAATAAGGCTGCTCTGGAGCAGTTTATGTGCTTGGAGAGGCCACCATTAATGCAGAGATGGTGAAACAGTGCAGTGGGCATAACAGAGAGCATGTCTCAATTTCCGCTAGATAGATGAGGAAGCCCACACTGCAGATCAGTGAAGGAGGGGCATATGATTTAATAAATCACTCTGGAAAAGTTTTCCATATTGAAGGAAATTAAAATATATCCTACTTCACACCATAAGCAAAATTTAACTTAAGGTAGGTTAACTACTTAGGTATGAAAGGTAAACACATTCTATTAGTCTCTCTCAATAACAAACTGTGTTTTCTGTCATACAGTATGTGCTCATTACACGATGTTTGAAAATATGTTTTGACAGGAGAGATGTCTCTGTGTCTCTAGAGCTTATGTATATATATAGTTTGATATTTTTCTATTGCCTTCATTTTTAAATTGGTGATATTTTGAATATGATTCCATAAGACATTAAGATGAAAAAGATCAGAGATGTGCAAAAACTTGGAAAAGAATGTAAATGCAAAAAACATTCAGGGACTCCCATCCAAGTACTAACCAGGCCCGACCCTGCTTAGCTTCTGAGATCAGACAAGATAGGGCGCGTTCAGGGTGATATGGAACACTACATCAAAAACTAATGATGTAATGTATGATGATTAACATAACATAATAAAAAAAAAACTATGTGTTTTTTAGTAGATATAGTAGAATTATACAATTGTATTTTTTCTAAATTTGTTTCTTTAATGAGTAATCTTAGGATATTTAATAAAAATCTTTGTGCAAGGCATTCTACATTGCTTTCAGCTCTCCTAACTCCTAACTCTAAATTATTACTAAATATCATGAGTTAAGATTCTGCACTTAGAAGTACTTACTGAATGGATTGAATTACTGAATTTAAAGAAAATTTTAATGACAGCAAATTTAAATTTTTATTCATCAGGCAACTATACCACTATATCTTCTGGTTTCAAGGTAGAAAATGAAGGTGATGGTAGCAAGACTAACATTGGATTGTATTATAAGATGCCACCATATTTATAATGATGTTAGAATGTACAGTGGGCGTTTGCCATTGTTTTGTCTATTCAAATTCCTTCTTACATTTGGGGATCCTCCACCTCAGCAGGAATGGGTTGGTAAGGAGGAAGAAATGGTGGCAAAGATCTTCTCCCACTAAAGGAGTCGTCAGGGCTCCCCACTGGCTTGCTCAGTCTGCCTTGCAATTAGACTGTAGATGGATTCCCAAGGTCCGACACTGAGAAACCCTCATGTCAGATATCATCTCAGGAGCCAGTGACATGAGGGGGGAGGAGGGGCAGCTCTCTCTTTGGTCACAGGAGAGGTGGCAGTAGCTACAGGTTTGGGCTCCTGAATGTGGAAGTGCATGCCGTGGTGAAAGTGGCTGTAGCCAAATGAGTGGTTGCCAAGTTGGTGCTGGTGGGATGTTCCCTCTCCTGAGTGGGACGGACTCACAACCCACTCCTTTATGATCTTGTCCTGGGGCTTCCAAAGATAATCACACCTCAACAATGTCAAAAAATAAGTATATTTTCCACATTCTGTGTTATTCCCTGCTGAGCAATACCATGTGTAGAGCATTATATTTCCAGTTTCTTTTTACGGTGTCTTGTCTGCTCACAGTAAATATCATATTGCTTTAGTTTTTAGAGTCTTTGCTCCCAAACTGCTTCTGAGAAAGTGCTTGAACTTGAGTGCACACACACACACGCACACACGCACGCACACACACACCACCAAAACAAACAATAATACAAAGACATAGGGCAGTTTCTATCTCACCAGAAAACGAGAAACATTTATCTCAACAAGCCAACTAAATCTTCAGATTTAGAAACATCTGTACTCAGAATGGATGCTGTGTTGTTGAATACAGGTGGGTTTTTTCCATAAAAATGAAGGAGCAATTTGCCTCAAAGTTTAATTCGATTCTTCATCTGTCAGGAAACAAAAGTACTTGCAGTTTCAAATGGACTTTTTTCCAGCTTCTAGCTGTAAGATTAAAAGAAAGAAAAAAAGTAGGCTAAGCACTGCTTATAAAAAAGGAAGTAGAAAAAAATAAGATTAACAGGACTTAAGGGGCAAGAAGGACCATGGTGTTAAAATGATGCATATATGTCTCTTTTGGCCAGGCAAGCAGCCCAACACCCAACCAGTTTGATTTTTAAATGATCTCATTATGTGGGCCTCAGTAGGAAACAGATCCATAACTTTTTCACTATTGGAAATTGAAAAAACCTAGCTATTCTCTCCTCCTATCTCTGGCAACCAGAGCATGCACATCGGCTCCACCGTTAGGTTATTCCTTCCTGGGAACCTGACCCTTGGGAAGGAGCTGTGGAGCTGTGAGCTTTGAGCCATGCATGGTCAGGGATTATAGCCTGCTGTTGGCTTCCAGACCTCCCTGGCTCCTGTTTACATTTCAAACCTACTTCTCTACTTTGTGAATGTCTCTACAAGGTTTTATTAATCTCACCTATACATTAGAGAACCAGAGTTCCTTCCTTTTGCTTGTAACCAAGAATGTCAACCAGAGAAAATGATAACTTTTCTGAATCATGAGACTGAAAACCCGATGACATTGGTCATTGTTGGGATAAGAATGGGCCAATAAAATGGCACCTCTGCGTTCCTTGCCCAAGTTTTTGACTGATGTAATTTTACTTATTTATCTTGTTTATCTCTCCCAACCTTCATGTTAGGACCACAGATCAATGAACACAGGATTTTTCTGGTCTATTTTGTTTATGGCTGTATCCCCAGCATGTTAGATAGGACTTGGCCTAGAACAGGCTTTCAATCATTATTGGTTGAATGGATAAATGAATAAATGAATGAATGAGAAAGGCATATGAAAATAAAAACATCAACTTTATTACAGACATAAGATTTGAGCAAATGTGTACCCTCAGCTGCAGGCCCTTTCACCACTGGCAGATCGCAGAGTAGGACACGTGTTCTCCATGGACAAGGCAGCTGTCAAGAGAAAAGGAGGGGCAGTGCCAACTAAGCCAGCTTATCACTCCTAACTCTGTGTACTGATAATGGGGAATCGTGGACAGGGGCTGGACAGATGCCAGGAGTGTTATGACAGGGAAAGCTCATTCCACAAGGAAAGAAACACCAGGAAGTGGGAAACACTGCTCTGTGATAATGAGTGGTGATGTCCAGATTTACTGCTGTCAGGTGATGCTGAACGGGGGTTACAAAGATGGGTAATGGTGCTATTTACATTTAGATTTGATTAAAATCTAATTTTAGATTTGATTTGATTAAAATTTGGGCTACAAGTAGGAAGAGACTCTTCCCACTAAAATGGCTTTAAAACCTTCCTTTCACCCAAACTATGAGCAACAAAAGAAAAAAACAGATAAATAAAATTTCATCAAAATGAAAACTTTTATGCATCAAAAGCCATTATCAAGAAAGTGAAAAAACAACCTACAGAATGGGAGAAAATATTTGCTAGTAATGTGTCTGATAAGGGTCTAGTATTCAGAATATATATAAAGAACTCTTCTAATTCAACAATAAAAAGACAATAACCCAATTAAAAGGTGAGCAAAGGACTTGGATAGACATTTCTCCAAAGATATGTAAATGGCCAATGAGCACAAGAAAAGATGCTCAATATCAGTAGTCAGTCGCTAGTCACCATGGTGAAATACCACCTCACACCTGCTGGGATGCTATAATAACAATTTATAAATGGACAATAACAAGTGTGGACAGGATGTGGAGAAATTGGAACCCTTATACATTGCTGGTGGAAATGTGAAATGGTTTGGCTACTGTGGAAAACAGTTTGGTGGTTTCTCAAAAAGTTAAGCATAGAATTACCATATGACTCAGCAATTCTACTCCTAGGTCTATACCCAGAAGAATTGAAAACAGGTACTCAAGCAAATATACACATGTTCATAGCAGCTCTTCACAACAGCTAAAAGGTAGAAACCGCCTAAATGGCCATCAATGGCTGAATGGATAAACAAAGTACGATACATACATAAATGAAATATTATTCAGCCATAAAAGAAATGAAGTACTGATACATGCTATAACGTGGCATGGATCAGAAACATTATACTCAGTGAAAGAAACCCACATAAAAGGCCAGGCATTGTATACTTTCATTTATATAAAATATCCAGAATAGGTAAACCCACAGAGAAAATGAAGATTGGTGGTTGCCAGGGGCTGGGAGTAGGGGTGAATAGGAAGGAATTCCTTAATGGATATGGGATTCTCCTTTGGTGTGATGAAAATATTTTGGATCTAGATAGAGGTGATACCTATATAAAATTGTGAATCTACTAAATGCCACTGAATTGTTCACTTTGGAAAGGTTAATTTTATGTTCTATAACTCTCCTCAATAAAAATGATGACAAAAAATCCTATCTTTGGTAGAATACACAGAAACCCTTTAAGCTCTTGGGAGCAGCCAGCCACCAAGGAAGACAGAATAAGGAATAGACTATTTAGGTGAGAGAGACAGCACTACCAAAGCCATTAATTCAACAGATATTTATTGAGCCCCTACTATGCGTCAGGCTCTATTTTATGTAGTTGGGATACATTATTGAAAAAAGCAAACCAAGTCCTTCCTCTCATGGAATGTATCTTATAATAGGGGGAGACACATAATAAATGAGATTTTTATAGGATAGTCAAAGGAGATAAGTGCTATGAAAAATAAAAAACCTATAGATCAAGAGTACTAGGGGAGGTTTTCAATTTGAAATAGGTGATTAAGGTAAGTCTCATTGAACAGGGGACATTTGAGCAAAGACTTAAAAGAGGTGAGGGAGTTAGCTATCTGGATATCTGGGGAAAGAGTGTTCCAGACTGAAAGAATATGCTTGGCCTCTCCTAAGAACAGCAAGGAACCTGGAATGCAGTGAGAATAGGGGATTGAACAGTGGGAAGATCAAACCTTTTGGTGTCCTGGAGACGACTATAGGATTTGGGCTTTTACTACATATTGTGTGAGAAGTTATTATAGTGTTTTGAGTGTAGGAACAGATAACCTGACTTTATGTTTTATAAAGATTATTCTGGCTGCCAAATTGAGAACCAACTAAAGAGAGGCAAAGATGGAAACAGAGAGGCATGTTAGGTGTCTCTTGAGGTTGCCCCAGTGAGAGGTGAGAGTGGGTGGGACCAAAAGGGTAGCAATACAGTGGGGATAAGCAGTCAGATTCTGGGTATATGCTAGAGATGGTGTTGACAGGATTGGCTTGTTGAACTGTCTATTTTTTGTGAGAGAAAGAAAAAAGTTGAAGACAACTCTGAAGTGTTGACCAGAAAACTGGAAAGATATGGAGTGACCATGAGTAAATGTGGGAAGATCGTGGATGGAATAGTTTGGGGAAGGAAGATCAGGGGTAGAGTTTTGGACATGTTAGGTGTAAGGAGGTTGACAAAAGGAGTTGTCATGTAGGCTGTTGGGCATATGAGGATAGAGCTTGGAAGAGAAATCTGATCTTAGATATAAAAATTGTGAGTTTTTGGAATGCAAGTGGTATGTAAGGTCACAAAGTCACAAGAGTAGATGAGATCACCAAAGAGGCTGAGTGCAGACAAAAAAGTGAGGAGATCATGGCCCTGAGTACAGACAAAAAAGTGAGGAGATCATGGCCCAACATTAAGTGGTCTGAGATCAAGAGGCACAAGCACATTAGATGAGAAAGAGCAGCAGAGAGATGGGAGGAAAGGCAGGGAAGGATAACATCCTGGAAATTCCAAAGGAAATCACAGACATAGTCATAGATGATATAGTGATCCAATGTCTCAAACACTGCTCTGTTCAGTCAGGCATGGACTGAGAATTGACCACTGGATTTGTCAATGTGATTATAATTAGACACCTTTACAAAAGCAGTCTCAGTATAGTGTTGGGAGAAAATCCTGCTCAAGTGGGTTTAGGAGACAATAGCAGAAGAAGGATTGCAGATAAGGAATGCAGATGATTTCTTGGATGATTTTTTCTACAAAGCAGGGCAGCAACTGGCAAAGGAAGTGGTTTCAAGAGAAATTACTTGAAGATGGGAAAAATAAGAGCATTCTGTAAAACACATCAGGGAAGAACAAAAATAAACCAGGAAATCCTGAGATCTTAAAGACAATAGTGGTTCAGTAAGGAAAGAGCAAGACTCGGGATTAATCAATAAGGAGTTAATATCCAAAATATAAAGAACTCATACAACTCAACACCAAAAAAACCCCACAAAAAACCCCAAACAATCTGATCAAAAAATGAACAGAGGACCTAAGTAGACAGTTTTTTGAAGAAGACATACAGATGACCAACAGACACATGAAAAGATGCTCAATATCACTACTCATCAGGGAAATGCAAATCAAAACCACAATATCACCTTACACCTGTCAGAATGGCTAAAATCAAAAGGACAAGAAATAGCTATTAATGGCGAGGATGTGGAGAAAAAGGAACCCTTATGTACTGTTGGTGGGAATGTAAACTGATGCAGCCACTGTGGAAAACAGTATGGAGTTTCCTCAAAAAATTAAATATAGAAATACCATATGATCCAGTAATTCCACCACTAGGTAGTTACCAAAAAAAATGGAAACACTCATATAAAAAGATATAGGCACCCCCATGCTTGTTGCAGCATTATTTACAATAGCCAAGATATGGAAGCATCCCAAGAGTCCCATCGATAGGTGAATGGACAAAAATATAGTGTATAAATATATATATATATAATGGAATATTAGTCATAAAAGGATGATATCTTGCCATTTGTGACAACTTGGATGGATCTAGAGGGTATTATGGTAAATGAAATATTTCAGAGAAAGACAAATAGCATATGATTTCATTTATATGTGGAATCTAAGAAACAAAATGAATGAACAAACAAAAAGCAGAAATAGACCCACAAATACAGAGAACAAACTGATGGTTGCCAGGGGGATGGGGGTGGGGTGTGGGCAAAATAGATGATAGGGAGTGGGAAGAACAGGACTCCAGTTATGGAATGTATAAGTCAAAAGGATAAAAGGTACAGCATAAAGAATATAGTTAATGGCATTGTGACAGTATTGTGCGGTGACAATAGCAAAATGTATAGACTTGTTCAATCACTATACATATACCTGAAACAAATGTGACATTGTGTGTCAACTACACTTCAATTGAAAAAAAAAAGACTAAGGATTAATAAGGAGGACTTGAAGAAAGAACTGGTCTTAGTACTGATTAGATCACTTGGGGCATGAATACGATGGAGACACTACGGAGAAACCAGTGGAACCCATTCTATTCTCTTAACCACATGAACATAGAGACATGGGAAATATTTACCAGAATCCACTGTCTAATAAGTTGTATATTCTTCTCATTTCAGTTGGTAAAGGTGCGTTTTTGGCAACATCACTTATTATCTTCAAGCCTTGGTCTAGATAATAACAGGACACACCTCATTAGTATATTGTATATGCCTTTCTCATCTTTATAAAATCTTAAAATAAGAAATTCCTCTAATTTTTGTATTATGTATGTAGGTGCAATACTCAAAGAAGCAGGTGATTTATCACCTGCAATGACTAATCAGTGTGCCACCATTTATTCTGCTAGAGCAGGGTTCTGGGGTCCCCTGCAGTGTGAGGCATTATCCCTTTAGTCGATGGACTGTGAAGAGGTAAGTGTATAAATGGAATCAGGGTGGGGGGGTTTGGGGGGATGACAGATATTTATAAATATGATGGAATATTTCACTATTACAGCAGCCTGGTGATACTAGGTAATATTCATTACTCCAGTGGATCCTGAGTTTAGAAAAAAAATTCTGATTCCAGAGTGGGAAAAATCAGGTAAATAGCACCCCTTATAGAAATACATGGTAAGAGTGCTTCTTTCTATTTGGCTAGCCTAATTTTTCAAAAGCAGGGAAACTTAGCAGAAGTAAAGACTTCAGGAATGTAAAAAATTTCCTCTACATCAATGTATGTGTGTGTGTGTGAGAGAGAGAGAGAGAGAGTATGGGGACTGTTTTTGTTTGCCAGGCCCTTCTGCCTAACATTCTAAGGGATGGGTCAAGCTGCTGGGAATGTGGAGATCACATTAGGTAAAAGGTTGTGCATTTATCTGTGCCTTGTTCCTATTCCAGTTTCCATGGGGTAAACAGATGTATGAGGTCAGCTGTCTTTTTCATTTTTTCTTGACTTTTGAAGATTTTTTTTTTTTTTTTTTGAGAGAGAGAGAATGAGAGACAGAGAGCATGAGAGGGAGGAGGGTCAGAGGGAGAAGCAGACTCCCTGCCGAGCAGGGAGCCCGATGCGGGACTCGATCCCGGGACTCCAGGATCATGACCTGAGCCGAAGGCAATCGCTTAACCAACTGAGCCACCCAGGCGCCCCTTTTCTTGACTTTTGAGCCTGAATGCACTAGCCATTCTTTAGAATTAGTTGATAATAAGAGCTGGGGTTGCATTCTGATGAGGCTTTTAGTTTGGATCAACTTGTTCTGCTTCTGTTTTTGTCTACCTTTGGAATGGTATCTTGTATACCATGTTGTTTAATTCTTTAAATTTTTGTTTTTAGGGGGGATCCATGGGCATAGAGTGATTGACTAGACATATTTAGGCACCTCTAGTTTCTCTAATTAACATCATTAAAATCTCATTCTAAACTGCTAACAAATAGAAAACCATTAAAATATAAGAGGGTTGGGGCACCTGGGTGGCTCAGTTGGTCAAGCCTTTGCCTTTGGCTCAGGTCATGATCTCAGGGTCCTGGGATCGAGCCCCACATTGGGCTCCCTGCTCAGCAGAGGGCCTGCTTCTCCTGCTCCTTCTGCTGTTTTTTTTTTTTTTTTTTTTTTTTTAAGATTTTATTTATTTATTTGAGACAGAGAGAATGAGAGACAGAGAGCATGAGAGGGAGGAGGGTCAGAGGGAGAAGCAGACTCCCTGCCAAGCAGGGAGCCCGATGCGGGACTCAATCCCAGGACTCCAGGATCATGACCTGAGCCGAAGGCAGTCGCTTAACCAACTGAGCCACCCAGGCGCCCTCCTTCTGCTGTTTTCCCCGCTTGTGCTCCCTGGCTCGCTCTCTCTCTGTCAAATAAATAAATAAAATCTTAGAAAAAATAAATAAAATATAAGAGGGTTGATTAAGGTAAATGAGGTCTTGGTCCTTAAAAAAGAAGTGGGGTGCCTGAGTGGCTCAGTCAGTTAAGCATTCGACTCTTGATTTCAGCTCAGGTCATGATCTCAGGGTGGTGAGATCGAGCCCCATGTCAGGGTCTGTGGTCAGTGAGGAGTCTGCTTGAGATTCTCTCTGCCCCTACCCCAGCTCACTGTCTCCGAATGTATTAAATAAATAAATAAATAAATAAATAAATAAATAAAATCTTTAAAAAACACAAAAAAGTGACAGAAGTATTGAGGAACATGTTTCAAAAAAGAGGAAGGAAGTAAATCAGAAAGGAAAAAATCACAGATACTTTAAAGAACAGAAGATATCTCTATAAGCTAATGTAGTGAAGATTATAGATGGATATAAAAGGTTAAGTAATTGTGAATAGGAAACATTTGAATATAAAGAAGGTAATAATCAAAGTTAATAAAAGGAAGATAGAAATAGTCAACAATAAGGGTGCCTGGGTTAAGCAGTAGGTTAAGCAGCTGCCTTAGGCTCAGGTCATGATCCTGGGGTCCTGGGATCGAGTCCTGCATCAGGCTCCTTGCTCAGCAGGGAGCCTGCTTCTCCTTCTCCCTCTGCCACTGCCCCTGCTTGTGCTCGCTCTCTCTCTGTCAAATAAATAAAATCTTAAAAAAAAAAAAAAAGAAATAGTCAACAATAACACCATGAACAGCAAAAGCACAACAGACTTCCTAAAATTTTCAAGAAGAAGGGAAGATGAGTGGTTAAATTGAGATAAGAAACCCTCTACTTGGGGCATTTGGGTGGCTCAGTTGTTAAGTGTCTGCCTTCGGCTCAGGTTATGATCCCAGGATCCTGGGATCGAGCCCCGCATCAGGCTCCCTGCATGGAGGGAAGCCTGCTTCTCCCTCTTCCACTCCCCCTGCTTGTGTTCCCTTTCTCACTGTGTCTCTCTCTGTCAAATAAATTAATAAAATCTTTAAAAAAAAAAGAAACTCTCTACTTAATATGGCATTTGTACAGAAATGATGGAAGATGCAATCATCATTAACTAAACCATGAGCCCACACAATGTGGATGATTGACAGTTACAAATGTATATTATCATCACTTTGTCCTTTTGTATTTTAAAGGTTTAGAAGCAGATATTTATAATATTAAACGCTTTAGGAGATTGACTATCTCTTAATCTCGAGCCTCTAAGTAAACGTGTAATAGCAGTTACCTCAGGTTGAGTTCCTTGGAAACCAGATGTGCAGACACTAAGATTTGCATGCAGGGAGTTCAGTGGGGTGCTCTTGGGATCAATGCCAATGAGGGAGTGAGGAAAGCAGATTTGGGCAAAGGAAGAAGTGGAACTGGGTGTAGTTGCCACGGAGGCCTCAGCTGGAGCTGGAGTGCTGGAATTGCCTTGGCCCTGTAGAGTTGTCCAGATTCAAGGCAGGAGCCAGACGGGGGGTCTGGCTTTCTATCCCCATCAGCCAGTCATTGGGTGTGGATTGTCCTTGTGGATGGTGCATAAACTTGGATGAGGCAGTGTTTCTGGCTCAGGTAGGGTCTCGGCTGCGAGTGGTCAGGGCTCTCCCCACAGTCCGTAGAATGGGTACCTTGAGCTTGAGGTGGGGGGTCTGGGTGGCATAGCACAGCACTCACCATGTCAGGTTTTATGAAATGTTTTCTCTTAGGTAGGAGAATACTTCTGGATATTATCCTTTGCTCTTAAAGAATAGCATTTTTAACATTAGGCAGCCAGGCAGATTATATTGAGGGAGATCTTGTTATGACTGTCTGAATAATGTATAAAGGAAGAAAATAAGATTTTGAAAAATCAAATTACTGCTGTCCTAGGGCATATTCTCCTAATAGATACATTTCTGGACATTCAGTAATCTGTATTTATTCTCTTATACCATTTACTACAGCATCTGACCCAGTGACCTGAAAGATTGCGTGCAGCTACTAAATATGCCTAATTTTCACCAGACCATGGCTGAAGCTTTGTAACTGCTAGGCTAATGTTATGCTAGGCTAATGTTGGTTTCCTTGTGACTTTCAGCTTTATCAGTTAAGATGGAGGTGATGTATGGCCCCTCAGATACACCTATACTTATCATTATTCCATAGGTGTGAAAATAAGAAAGTCATATACTGGAACATTTGGAATATATTTACCTATTGGTAATGAAAAGTGGGTTAAAGAGAAATAAATTATTAGAACTGAGAAGAAATGAAAACAGCTGTTCAATTCAAATCTGCCAAATCTCACACTAGTTTTCTTCCTTCAGTAAAGAAGGAGAAAATCCAATGGAGGATTTTGGTGCCCTATAACTTGACTTCTGTTCAGTATTAACACTGTGATCAGTTTCTCTCCTTCTGGAGACTTTTTTCTCTTGGCTTTCAAGACATTTATTCCTTCCTGATTATTACAGTACATTACTCCATTCGGGCAGCCCCTCCTATCTCTGCAAGGGCCCCTTTTTCTCTCTCCACTACTTATGTGTAGATGCGTCTTCCCGGTTTTCTTGTCACTTCTCTTCTTCTTTCGCATTATACTGGCCCAGGTTGATGTAATCCATTGTATGGCTTCAAATCTACTGAAATTCTGGTGATGTTTAAATATCTTTCTCCAGAGTCCCAGACCAATAAATCCAATGACCTAGTGGACAACTTCGTTGCATGTTCCACAGACATATCGACTCAATAGTTAAAAAATAACATACCAGGGGCGCCTGGGTGGCTCAGTCGGTTAGGCGACTGCCTTCGGCTCAGGTCATGATCCTGGAGTCCCGGGATCGAGTCCCACATCGGGCTCCCTGCTCGGCGGGGAGTCTGCCTCTCCCCCTCTCATGCTCTCTCTCTATCACTATCTCTCTCAATAAATAAATAAAAATCTTAAAAAAAAAAAAAGAATATTAAAAAAATAACATACCAACTAATAAGAATCCTTCAGTATTCTTTACCTTGGTGAATATCATTATCATTTATGGTAGTCCCAGTTGCCCTAGTAAGAAAAGAAAATTATTTTTGACCCTATCTCTCCCTCCACAAAGTTGGTGTCCAATCCATCTTCAAGTACTGTTGATTCTGTCTCATTATCTCTTGAAACAACCTTTTTATCTGTACTGCTACTATTTCAGGCTTCTCATAATTTTTTCCCTTATATTTTTGCACCAACTATTTCTTTTTCCGTTGCAACTCTGCCTCCTTTCAATGATTTTTATAACGATGACAAAAATCTAACTCTCCTAACAGTTGTTGTGAGAGTTTCTTCTGAGAAAGAAATACTCTTTATGAGAATATGCCTTGATATGCCTGCTTGGGGTCAGCTGAATCCACCCCAGGACAGAGAAGTCTACAGAAATCAGACATTGGAAGCAGAGGACATGCTGGTCAAATAGAGGGAAAGGCATTCCTAGTTCCTGGAAACTTTAGAAGTTTCACACTTCTAAAAAGAAGTGTGAAAATCACAGTGGTCCAATAGGGAAAAGCATCGGTGAGTGCCCAAGGCAACCCAGTAAAGCCCCAGGGCAGTGGATGGCCAAGGGTATTTTGAGAATAATGCCTCATTTTCCCATTAATTCGCATCATTGAGATGTAAACCTTTCTGTGTCTTCCCTAAGAAATCTTCTGTGCAGTTTTCAAAACCAAACCAAATGAAACCAAGCTACCAAAACTAAAACACAAACAAAAAAACACAAAGACTGTGTAAACAAAACGAAACTGTTGTTTTATTATATGTTTGAAACTGAAGGAGAGAACTGGATGTCTGATTAGAACTGATGCTGAAAGAGAACAGGAGCCAGAGAGACTGGGGAGGCCAAACAGGCACTCCCTGGGAAATAGCAGAGATCTATGAGAGGGCCGTGGACTTGGGGGTACACATGGGCATTTCCATTGTGTCCCTGGGCAGGGTCAGTGCTGCCGACATCTGGGTTACACACTGGTCACATTATGGTCAGAGCCATTATGTTTTCTAAAGCACAAATATATCTTTTCCAAAATTCTTCAATGACTGTAGTTTCCAGATAGAACCTAATTTCTTATCGGTGAACGCATGACCTGCAACCTGCACCATCATCTCCCATCCTTTCCTCCTTAGTCTGTAAACTCTAGTTACATAGAGCTAGTGAGCATGCCCTCTGTGCACTGATGTTCACCTTCTCTTCTATGTTTAGCTAAACTCATATTTTGATAAATTTAAAAATATTTCCCTATCCTTTCCCTCTTGCTTTACCCTTCCTCCTTATTTCATTCATTCAGCGTGTGAACCATCTGCTTCTGCCTATTCGTCAAGTTGAGAGTTGGAGAAAGGATATTTTCATTTCTTTGAATGCATATGTACCAAAATATTTGGATGGACAGATATTGGTGATATCAGATGGAGAAAATAACATCCATTGGAAATGTTGTGGAGGGAAAGCACATATTTGGAAGAAACTCAGTAGGTATACCCATATAATTAGAGATAGTAGCTACGTAATCAAAAGCTAGTTATGTATATGTAAAAAGACAGTTACAATGGTTCTCTCTGTCCCAGGCTGCACAAAGAAGAGGTCATGTGAGAACACAACCCCAAGGGGGCCATCTGCTAGAGCTCTCACCAGGAACCATGAAAGCTTCCACCTTGATTTTGGACTCCCCAGCCTCCAGAACTGTTAGTAATAAATGCTTGTTGTTTAAGCCAAAAAGAGAAAAGATAATTACAATGCAAGGTGGAAAATGTGATGGAAAGAGCCTGCAGAAAGTCCTAAGGGAGTACATTAAAAGGACACCTGACCCAGTTTCAGTGACCAGTGAACTCCATTGTTTTTGAATGCTGGGTGCCTGGATCTATAAGGACAACTGGAAGCTATTCTCAATATTTCAGTATAAAATAGCCAGTAGAAACGGCTCATTTACTATGGCAAAGCTGCCCATGGTAATTAAAAGGTCGACTTTCTTTGCTTTAGCCTGGAATTATAATTAGTACTCTGTGGAAATATTAATTATCCCAAAGCTCATTAGAAGCTTTGATGGGCAGTTATGTCTTTGATGAATAAAACTCAGCAAATACGTTGCTTTACTCAATAAATGAAGTTTGGTAGATAAAGATCTTTCAAAACAAGGGGTCTCAGTGTAAATATAAGGAAAGAGATCCTTATTATAAAATTGTATGTCAACTATACTTCAATTAAAGAAGAAAGAAAAGAGGTCCTTGTTGGTAGACAACCTGGGAAAAAAATGTACTTAAAAAACTATTTCATACTTTGGAAGCCAGAAAAATGCCATTTGTTGATACAATAGTAGTTTGTACATATTGGCTGGACTTTGTCTTTCTCAGGGTGGATTTGGTTCTTCTTTCCCATTTGGCTCCCTCCTGAGCAGGGACACAAAGCTGCACAAGCAAATCCTCCATTCACTACCTAAATGTCAACTGCCTCAACTCCAACCCTCACTACATCCTTGGGGCCTGGGGAGGGGACCTGTCCTGTTCCCAGGCATTTTGCCATTGATTAACTTGACAGTATGGTCAAACTGCAAGAGACTGCACAAAAGAAGAGACTTCTCTGCTTGGTTTAACATGTTTGAGAATCCCACTTTTGAGGTAGACAGAAGTCAGTGGTCCCTGGGTCAGTGACCGTATCTTCAGCCCCTGAGCCAGCAGTTACAGCCACGCTAACAATGACATGTGTGTGAACACTCACTAATGTGCACAACAGGACACTTTTCTCACCCTCATCCTCCACAACTATCAAAATGGAGACTTCAGTGATGAATACAGGAATGGGGAGAAGGAGGATTTGAGGAATCACTAGTGTCTTTAGAGTAGCATTGAGGAGTCTGCTTCTGTTACTAGAGCAATTCGTCTCTCCTAGGCTTTACTTTCTTCTCCTATATAGTGGGATTCTAATATCTGTTTTGCTTGGTTGTTTTAAATCAATGTAGGTAAACTATCTATCCCTTTTAGATAGTTGGACTTTTTCTTAACATTCTATCTTGCGCATCTACCCTCACCAAGCCCATCTGCCATATCAACCCCCCTTGGCCCCATTCTACCACTAAATCTTTTCCTCATTCACAAATTCTGTCCATTTCTCTAAAGATAATGTCTACTTCTTAGACTTCTATTTTAACTGCTGTGATAAAGTATAATTTCAAACTGATACTTCTCTATTTCCCAGGTCTCTGATTTAAGCAAAACCTGTTTCATTACCCTCCTGGTGAGTTCTATTTGCCTCTCTATAGATACCAGGTGCAACTTTCATTTGTGACAATGGGAGTGTTCTTCCTGGGAAATCAATTCAAAGGAACCCCAGCTGGGGAAGAAAAGAGTCTTGGGCAAAAACAACAGCAGAGACATTTGCTCTTTAAGGATGTCTAGGCCTTTTGGTGTTTCCTTGAGTGCTGCTTTGGGTGGGAGTGCCCTCAGAGGGGACCAAGTGGGAAATCACCTGGATCCTGTGTTCTTAAGACATTTAGAACTAGTTTGCTATAATTTGCCATGTAATAATACATTTCCAGGTACGTAGCAAATGTTTTTTGTTTTTGTTTTTGCCTGTGGAAAAAATGTTTTAAAGTGGTTTCACATCTTATTTGATTCTCCTAGCAGCCCCTTCCAAGAGCCATGAAATTCTGGAGCTGAGAGGTAGCTTGAGGTCATTTAGTTCAATGTGTTCCTCTTACGGCAAAGGAAGCTCACTCGAGAGACATTAAGTAGTGAAAATCTGGGACCAGAACCATCGCTGCCAGCTCCGGGTCTGTGCCCTTTATTGAACAACATGCTTCTATCAACCTCAAGCAGATCTTCAGTCTCATATCTCCACACCCCCCTCCTTCCACTTCCCATTATGGAAGAACACATTCAGGTTCTAGGGTAGTTCTAGATTTTTTGCAGGCAATGGAACCAAAGACTTTATATTTTTTCTACTAAAAAAGGTTTTGATTAAATAGTTCTTGCTCTGGGGCATGTGTTCAATGTTTTGCATTTTAACCATGTATCAGTGATATTTTCCCTAACCCAGCAATACCTTGTTTCCCTCATTTGCTTCCTGGAGAGAGAAAGTCATTTACTGTTAGAAAAATGGAGGGAGGGTAGGTTTGGTAATCTACCACTCATTCTAATGTCTGAGGGAGTTTCCAATCAATATATTTATTTGATAAGGAAAAGAACCAAAATGGGAACTAAGGAGGCACTTTAGAAATATCTAGAATAGTTCCCAGTAACACCATCCAGGCTTGCTGGAAATTGGAGGGGGAGATGAACCATGAGAGACGATGGACTCTGAAAAACAAACTGAGGATTCTAGAGGGGAGGGGGGTGGGAGGATGGGTTAGCCTGGTGATGGGTATTAAAGAGGGCACATTCTGCATGGAGCACTGGGTGTTATACCAAACAATGAATCATGGAACACTACATGAAAAACTAATGATGTAATGTATGGTGATTAACATAACAATAAAAAATTAAAAAAAAAAACCCCTCAGTTGGGAATGTGGCAGGTCCTGGGAACCTAGGTGAGGCCCCTTATTCCTTTGCTTTTGAATCTGAGTTAGCTGGATTAGCAGAGCTGATTTTGACCTGACTAGCAACCCTGTCTCATCATGGAGGAGGTGAAAGAGAAAAAAATGGCCAGTGACTTGACACAGGAGAAAGACTTTGCCCAGGTCAGTTTAGCACAAGAAGTCTCATGGGGGTCCCATGGTAACTTTAAGGACGTGTAATCTTTTCTACTGTAAACAAAGACTTGTGCCTCTAGTTCTGAACTCAGATCAGCAACTCCTCCTGCACAGGAGAGGGGTTAGTTAACCAGTGTGGGGTCAGGAGGGGGGAGGCAGGGCAAAGAATCTCCCCATCCACCATCAAGACCTCAGAGAGCCATTGTGAGACTTGAAAGCTTTAATGTAAGCCAACTCCTTAGGACATAATAAAGGCCCACCAGGGTTTAGTTACTATAATTTCTGGGTGTTCCTTATCCTCTAGGGAATTGTGATAATGCCAAGATTAATCCCCTCATGCGGGAGATGCAAACCTGTGAACTTCACTGGGGAAGTGAGCCCACAGATAAGATGAAATCTTTACATTTTCTATTGGTGGAGGATTCCACTCTTTGTGGGCAGTTATAAATGAAGCTGCAAGAATCTTTTCATTTTTACAGATTGATGTTAGGAGAAATCATCTTCAAATTTCTACAGTTTTAGCAGGTTTTTGTTCAGTTAGAGTTTACATTTTTACCCCAGAAATCCTTTTAAAGGGCTTATCTCCTGTTCTTGATGCTTTTGCACTAAAACATCTATTTTGTATGTCTCTCACTGAATCATTCGAGGTTGATAGAAAACTCTCCCTCTTAGTAATGCCCCTGAAGAGCCCCTTCTAACAATGCTGCCTATTAATGTCCTGTCCAAGCTATGCATTTCCCTGGCTTTAGGGTATGCAAGTGCTCTGTTAAATTCTGGACATTTATTAAAAATTCAGGAGCTACAGGACTCCAAATATTTTCTAGATCTTGCCATAAAACAGCATAAAAAAAAGTATCTAAGAGCACATACTCAGAGCCAGGCAGCTGGAGTTCAATCCAAGTTCTACTATTTACTTGCTCTGGGGCCCTGGGCAAGTTACGAAATCTGTATTTGTGTTAGTTTCCACATCTGCAAAATGGAAGTAATAATAGTACAATCTAATAAGATTACAGGAGTTAATATGCATAAAGCACTTAGAGGCATGCCTAATGCTTCTAGTAAACATTACAGTTACTATTATTTTATACCTAAAAATAATATTAAGATCCCTTTCCGTAATTCTTTATAAGGAACATGTAATTTATGAAATATACCGTGACCTAACTTCCTTGCACTTTAGCAATGGTGCTCTCTGGGTCTTTGGTTACCTCATCCTTGAAAAGACGCCACTAAGTGCAAGTAAATAACAAGCAGTTTTGGAAACAAACAATACAGAGACTAAGAAAAATAACATAGTTGCAGAGTCAAGGAAAGCCCAAGGCCTGAAACATATTACATGTATGCAGGGTAACAGAGGAGGCTGACACGATAGACAAGCCTCTGAGACCAGAAATATCCTGAGAAGTTTAGACACCTATGTCCGATTGGACTGTACTTAAATCATCCACGTCAGAGTCAAATCAATTTCCACTTTCAGAGCAATAATCTGTTTATTCTTGTGGTGTATAAGATTTTACTTACCACTGGTGAGTTTCCATGTAATGTTTTCTTTTTTCTTTTTTGTAATTTTATGGTTTTATTAACACAAATATGACATGCACAACAAGCTGTCTATTCATTTTCTTCATCCATGTAATGTTTTCTTAAGTGCTTCTTGTTAGCTTAATCTTATTTGCTCCCTGGGTGGTCCTCTGTGAAAATAAAGTGGTCCTGGTTAGCACCAACCACAGATTTTTTTATGTACTTGAGTTCTAATTACTTCACTTATCTTCTGACTAAGAATCTTTAATCCACCACAATCGTAGTTATAAACGAATACTGCCATTAGCCCTCAAGAGGTTATTAAATTTCGTTTGGATCCCAGTCTGTCTCAAGAAATGGGAAAAGCATATGCTGAAAACATTGGCAATAGAAAATGTGTCATTGATGAGGCCATTTAGGAATTATCAGAGCCAAGCCTGGTGGTTGAGTCGTTGGTCTTGGGAGTCAGATGTATGAGTTTCAAATCATCAGCTAAGTGATGTTGAATAATTTTTTGTAGCTCTGTTTTCTCCTATCATGATAGTGATGAGACGACCTACGGGGGTAAGAAGGAGAGAACTTAGCACAGTGTTCGGGAGCAGTGCTCACTGGCAGGCATGCTGAACACAAACCAGACTCTATCACTCCCCTGCTGAGTCTACCTTCAGTAGTTTCCCATAGGTCTTGGGATTACATCCAAACTCCTACTGGGAACCACAAGTCTCTGTTCAATCTAGCCCCTGCCCACCCCTCACTCTCAACCTACTCCACGGTCTGCTTCGTGGATGACTTTCTTTTGCTCCAACAGCCACATTCCTTCCTGTCTTAGGAATTTGCCATGTCTGTACTTGGAAAGCCTCGATCCCTGCTCTTTACACCATGAGCTCTGTCTGACCTACAGGTAGGTATAAGTTCAACTATCTCCCCTGGGAAGCCTTCCTTGACTTCTCCGCTAAAGAAGTTTCCCCTGTCCCATCACCCATGTTATTTCTCACTTCTCCCTGGTTGTTTCCTTTGGTGCATACCTTACAATCTGTGATCCATATTAATTATTTATTTTTTTGTTCACTTGCTTATTGTTTATCTCCAGCTTCTAAGGAGGTGATTCCTAAAGCTAGGGATCTTGTCTGCCTTATTCAGTGCTGCATCTTCAGCACGGAGAAGTGTCGGAAACATAAAAGGGGTTTAATAAATAGTCTTAAATTAATATTTTTGAAATATTCTTTGTTAAGTAAATTATTAATTGCTAAATATTGCATTATAATTTCTTACATTAAAATGTCATCCTTTGTAATTATGTTGTATGATTATCTAAATAATAATTGAAATTAATAAAATGTCTTTAAGCTGTTGTAATAATGCAGTTAAACTTATTTCCAGGACTTAAGAAGGAAACTTATTTCCAGGATTAAGAAGGAAAGCCAAAAAATGCAAACTTGGCTGGGTACTATCTGAGTTAGAGTGAAGTAATTTCATTCCCCAAGCATATGAGTAAATCTAGTCAGATGAATTGCAAACTGATATTTTCAGTAATATCTAAAACCAAGTATGCCACAATATTTCTAATAACATCCAGAACCAGGTGATGCCAATATTTTGGCATGCATTTAGAATCATTAGATAAATATTTAATAAACTGATTTCATATCTATTTTTAGCAAGTGTATATGAAGAGGCAAGTGAATTTCTATGTTGTATTTAAGCTTTAATTTGATGCCTAAATATCAGATTATTTTTTAAGGTATGATATAAAGGCAAGAGAAGGACAGAGAGCCCTACATTCAACAGAGGAGGGTTTTATTTCTGGTATTGTCATTCCCAAGCTGCATGAACTAAGGTAAGCCACTTCCTCTCTTGAAGTCTGAGTTTTCTCATCTAGGATAAGTATCATAGAATTATTATAAGAATTAAATCAGACAGTGGATAGGAATTTTCTTGGAACATAGTAGTTTTTCTCTAATAAAGTGACAGAGGGAAAATGGTGTATTTGTCTTTTTAATATGCATTTCTTATTAATAATTTTTCTTCTTTCTTTGTAATATTTTGCATGTCATTTTCCATTTGATTAAAAAGTAGCTCTTGACCAAGAAAACAAAAGCAAAGCTCAAATGCTGTATGAAAACAAAAATAATTCAGTAGTTTTTTTTATTACATCAACCATTATTACCTGTGAACACTGAACAAAGTTCATTTAACTTAAGAATTGATATAATTCTTCCAACAACAAACCTATTAATAAAGATTAATGCTATAGAGATTTTCTACTAAAAGAGAATGGAGTAAGCTCTGTACATGAATAGGAACATTCTAGAATTCTCCACCAGACTCTCATTCATGCAGAAATTTCAGTGTTGTTTTAAAAGTCAAATGCTTTGAATGCTGGTATTTCCCTCTAGACTTTCCTTTTTTTCCCCTTCAGCCTACCTCAGGGATTCTCTCTTTTAGTGTGCATAAGATTATTGTGCAGAATTCTATATATAAACCATATATACTCTAGGGGCCTAGGTGGCTCAGTCGGATAAGCATCTGCCTTTGGCTCACGTCATGATCCCGGGCTCCTGGGATCAAGTCCCGAGTTGGGCTCCCTGCTCAGAGGGGAATCTGCTTCTCCTTCTACTCCTTTCCCCTCGTGATCTCTCTCTCTCTCTCATCTCTCTCAAATAAACAAAATCTTAAAAAAAAAATGTATACTGTGCTTTGGGTAAATTTGGATTTTTCAAAGGTAGTTTTAATTATATACAATTATGACTTTACTTTCTGAGAGGCAAGAATTAACTTGCCTACCACTGATCCTTTATAGGCTGGCTTTCCAGTAAAAAAAAAAAAAGAAAGAAAGAAAGATTTTTCCTTGAAGCTCCATGCAAACTAGCTTTGCATCAGTGCTTAAGATGATCAGTCCTAGGGACACCTGGGTGGATCAGTCGGTTAAGTCTCTGACTGTTGATTTTGGCTCAGGTCATATCTCAGGGTCCTGGGATTGAGCCCCACATTGGGCTCCACGCCCAGCAGGGAGTCTGCTTCTCTCTCTCTCCCTCACCCTCTGCCCCCCCACCCCTCTCCTGCTCTCTCTCTCCCCCCCCAAATAAATAAATAAATCTTAAAAAATAAAAAAAAAGATGATCAATCTGGGTCAACTGCAAGTTTGGATACCAGTTTTCTCTTCCCAGACCATCATGTCAGGGAGGGGCTGGAATTACCCTCAACAGTGAATGTTTAAGATGGCAAGATAGGATTGGAGCCAAGGTTCTGTCAACTCGTATTGTTAGTGTATCTTTGCCCTTGATCAACCAAGGGAGGAGCCATGCTTCCTTAATTATGCAACATAAAAGTCCTAGAGCTCAAGGGTTGGAGTCCCTCTCTTCGAATCTTCAATACAGAGGGGAGGAGCAAGATGGCAGAGGAGTAGGAGACCTAAATTTCGTCTGGTCCCAGGAATTCAACTAAATAGGGATCAGACCATTCTGAACACTTATGAACTCAACAGGAGATCGAAGAAAAGAATAGCAGCAACTCTCTGAACCGAAAAGCGACCACTTTCTGGGAGGTAGGACATGCAGAGAAGTGAATCTGAGGAGACATTTGGGAGGATAGATGGCGGGAGAGGGGGCCTCCATCAGCCATTTGTGGCAAGTGATAGAGCCGTGGAGCACAAAATTGGAACTTTTAGAAGTCTGCTCCAGGGGCACCTGGGTGGCTCAGTCATTAAGCATCTGCCTTCGGCTCTGGTCATGATCCCAGGGTCCTGGGATTGAGCCCCACATGGGGCTCCCTGCTCTGCGGGAAGCCTGCTTCTCCCTCTCCCACTCCCCCTGCTTGTGTTCCCTCTCTCGCTGTGTCTCTCTCTGTCAAATAAATAAAATCTTAAAAAAAAAAAAAAAAAGTCTGCTCCACTGAGGGACATCGCTCCAGTGGCTAAGCAGGGGGTGAAACCCTCGCCGGGACAGTGTGGTCTCAGGACCCTTGGGGTCACAGAAAGACCAGGGGTACCTGAGTGCGGCAGAGCTCCCAGGTATCGGAGCAGGGAAGTCGGCTGCAGAGACGGAGCTGAGGAGTGGGCTCTCAGCTCGGGTTGCCATAAACCATGACCCGTGGCACAGTTGGGCCACTGCTCCTCCAGCAGGGACCCAACAAGCGGCAGATCCAGGGAGACTCCCCTTCCTCCCCTGGGAGGAGTGGCGGGAGCGCACCGCAGGTATCTACTGGGTTTGGAGACTCCAAACGGGGTCGGGTGCCAGAGATAGAAACACTCGGTCACAGGCTGAGTGAGCACGGAGTGCGGCCAGAGACTGGGGAGACGGGAGTGACTGACTGCTTTTCTCTGGGGGCGCACTGAGGAGTGGGCCCCCGAGTTCTCGGCTCCTCCAGGACGGAGATTGGGAGGCCACCATTTTCACTCTCATCCTCCAAAGCTGGACGGAAAGCTTGCAAGGAACAAAAGCTCCCGAGAGCAAACCCAAGCAGATTACTTAGCCCGCACCCACAAGGGCGGGGCAATTCTGCCTCTGGCAAAGACATTTGGGAACCATGGCAACTGGCCCCTCCCCCAGAAGATCAGCAAGAACAGCCAGCCAAGACCAAGTTTACTGATCAATGAGAACCGCAGAACTCCAACGCTAGGGGAATACTGCACATAGAATTCACGGCTTTTTTCCCTGATTCTTTAGTCTTTCAACGTTAATTTTTTAATTTTCTTTTTTTTTTTTAATTTTTCTTTTTCCCCTTTTCAACCAACATCTTATCAATCACTTTTTTTTTAAATCGTTTTTATTTTTCATTTTTAGAGTCATATTCTATCCCTTCATAGTAGTTAACCTTATTTTTGGTATATATATATAAGTTGTTCTCTCTTTAAAATTTTGGGATACAGTTTCTTCTAACAGATCAAATATACCCTAAATCTCTAGTGTATGGCTTTGTTCTAGTCTCCTGCCTGATCACATTCTCTCCCTTTTTTTTAAAAATCCTCTTCTTTTGGCGGAGCAAGATGGCGGAGGAGTAGGAGACCTGGATTTTGTCTCCTCTCAGGAATTCAGCTGGATAGGGATCAAACCATTCTGAACACCTACAAACTCAACAGGAGATCAAAGAAAAGAATAGCAACAACTCTCTCGTTGGAAAAGCGACCACTTTCTGGAAGGTAGGACGTGCGGAGAAGTGAAATCGAAGCGATATACGGGAGGATAGACGGCGGGGGAGGGGCCTCCATCGGCCGCTTCTGGCAAGTGATAGAACCACGGAGCACAAAATTGGAACTTTTAAAAGTCTGCTCCGCTGAGGGACGTCACTCTGGTGGCTAAGTGGGGGGGTGGAACCCTCCGGGACAGTGTGGTCTCAGGACCCTCAGGGTCACAGAAAGACCGGGGGTGCCTGAGTGTGGCAGAGCTCCCAGGTATCGGAGCAGGGAAGCCGGCTGCAGAGGCGGAGCCCAGGCGCGGGCTCTCAGCTCGGGGTTGCCATAAACCATGATCTGCGGCACAGTCGGGCCACTGCTCCTCCAGCAGGGACCCAACAAGTGGCAGATCCGGGGAGACTCACCTTCCTCCCCCGGGAGGAGCCACGCGGGAGTGCACCGCAGGGATCTGCTGGGTTTGGAGACTCCACCCGGGGTCAGGTGGCAGAGATAGAAATGCGCAGTCACAGGCCGGGTGAGCACGGAGTGCGGCCAGAGACCGGGGAGACGGGAGTGACAGACGGCTTTTCTCTGGGGGCTCACTGAGGAGCGGGGCCCCGAGTTCTCGGCTCCTCCAGGGCAGAGATTGGGAAGCTGCCATTTTCACTCTCTGCCTCCAAAGCTGTACGGAAAGCTCGCAGGGAACAAAAGCCCCGGAGAGCAAACCCGAGCAGATTACTTAGCCGGGAGGGGGCAAGGGCGGGGCAATTCCGCCTCCGGCAGAGACATTTGGAAACCACGGCAACAGACCCCTCCCCAGAAGATCAGCGAGAACAGCCAGCCAAGACCAAGTTTACCGATCAATGAGAACTGCAGAACTCCAGCGCTAGGGGAATACTGCACATAGAATTCATGGCTTTTTTTACCATGATTCTTTAGTCTTTCAAAGTTAATTTTTTTTAACTCTTTTTTTCTTTTTTTTTCTTTTTGAATTTTTCTTTTTCCCTTTTTCAACCAACATCATATCAATCCCTTTTTTAAAAAAACATTTTTATTTTTCATTTTTAGAGTCATATTCTATCCCTTCATAGTAGTTACCCGTATTTTTGGCATATATATATAAGTTGTTCTCTCTTTAAAATTTTGAGATAGTTTCTTCTAACAGATTAAAATATACCCTAAATCTCTAGTATATGGTTTTTTCTACTCCCCTTACTGATCACATTCTCTCCCTTTTTTTTTCTTTTTTCTTTTTTTAAATCCTCTTCTTACTTTTTTCAAACAACTTCTTATCAATTCCTTTTATAAAATTTTTTATAATTTCCATCTTTACAGTCATATTCCATCCCTTCATTATATCAACCCTTATTTTTGTACATATATAAGTTTTTCTTTCTTTAAAATTTTGGGAGGCACTTTCTTCTAACAGACCAAAATACACCCCAAATCTAGTGTGTGGCACTGATCTATATACCAGCCTGATCATATTTGATCACATTCTGTTTTCCTGTTGTTGTTGTTGTTTTGTTTTGTTTGTTTTTATCTTTATCTTTTTCTTTTTCTTTTTTTTTCTTTTTCTTTTTTCTCTCTTTCCATTTCTTTTTCCACTGCTTCAGGTCTTTTCTGATTTGTTTAGAGTATATTTTCTGGGGACATTGTTACTCTGCTAGCATTTTGTTCTCTCATTAACCTATTCTCCTCTGCACAAAATGACAAGATGGAAAAAATCACTTCAACAAAAAGAACAAGTGGTAGCACCGACTGCCAGGGACCTACCCGATACGGACATTAGTACGATGTCAGATTTAGAGTTCAGAATCATCACTTTAAATATACTAGCTGGGCTTGAAAAAAATATGGAAGTTATTAGAGAAACCCTTCCTGGAGAAGTAAAAGAACTAAAATCTAACCAAGTAGAAATCAAAAAGGCTATTAATGAGGTGCAATCAAAAATGGGGGCGCTAACTGCTAGGATAAATGAGGCAGAAGAGAGAATCAGTAATATAGAAGACCAAATGATGGAAAATAAAGAAGCTGAGAAAAAGAGAGATAAACAACTACTGGATCACGAGGGCAGAATTCAAGAGATAAGCGATACCATAAGATGAAACATTAGAATAATTGGGATCCCAGAAGAAGAAGAAAGAGAGAGAGGGGCAGAAGGTATATTGGACCAAATTATAGCAGAGAACTTCCCTAATTTGGGGAAGGAAACAGGCATCAAAATCCAGGAGGCACAGAGAACCCCTCACAAAATCAATAAAAATAGGTCAACACCCTGACATCTAATAGTAAAACTTACGAGTCTCATAGACAAAGAGAAAATCCTGAAAGCAGCTCGGGAGAAGAGATATGTAACCTACAATGGAAGAAACATTAGATTGGCAACAGACCTATCCACAGACACCTGGCAGGCCAGAAAGGACTGGCAGGATATATTCAGAGCACTAAATGAGAAAAATATGCAGCCAAGAATACTCTATCCAGCTAGGCTGTCATTGAAAATTGAAGGAGAGCTAAAAAGCTTCCAGGACAAACAAAAACTAAAGGAATTTGCAAACACAAAACCAGCCCTACAAGAAATCTTGAAAGGGGTCCTCTAAGCAAAGAGAGACACTAAAAGCAATATAGACCAGAAAGGAACACAGGCAATATACGGTATGAGTCACCTTACAAGCAATACAATGGCACTAAATTCCTATCTTTCAATAGTTACCCTGAATGTAAAGGGGCTAAATGCCCCAATCAAAAGACACAGGCTATCAGACTGGATTAAAAAACAAGACCCATCGATATGCTGTCTGCAAGAGACTCATTTTAGATCCAAAGACACCCCCAGATTGAAAGTGAGGGGGTGGAAAACCATTTACCATGCTAATGGACACCAAAAGAAAGCTGGGGTGACAATCCTTATAGCAGACAAATTAGATTTTAAACCAAAGACTGTAATAAGACATGAGGAAGGACATTATATCCTACTTAAAGGGTCTATCCAACAAGAAGATCTAACAATTGTAAATATCTATGCGCCTAACATGGGAGCAGCCAATTATATAAGCTAATTAATAACAAAAGCAAAGAATCACATCGACAACAATACAATAATAGTAGGGGACTTTAACACCCCGCCACTGAATGGACAGATCATCTAAGCAAAAGATCAACAAGGAAATAAAGACTTTAAATGACACACTGGACCAAATGGACTTCACAGACATATTCAGAACATTCCATCCCAAAGCAATGGAATACACATTCTTCTCTAGTCCCCATGGAACATTCTCCAGAATAGATCACATTCTAGGTCATAAATCAGGTCTCAACCAGTACCAAAAGATTGGGATCATTCCCTGCCTATTTTCAGACCACAATGCATTGAAACTAGAACTCAATCACAAGAGGAAAGTCGGAAAGAACTCAAATACATGGAGGCTAAAGAGCATCCTACTGAAGAATGAATGGTCAACCAGGAATTTAAAGAAGAATTTAAAAAATACATGGAAACCAATGAAAATGAAAACACAACTATTCAAAATCTTTGGGATGCAGCAAAGGCAGTCCTAAGAGGAAAGTATAGAGCAATACAAACTTTTCTCAAGAAACAAGAAAGGTCTCAAGTACACAACCTAACCCTACCCCTACACCGGAGAAAGAACAGCAAATAAAGCCTAAACCCAGCAAGAGAAGAGAAATAATAAATATCAGAGCAGAAATCAATGAAATAGAAACTAAAAGAACAGTAGAACAGATCAACGAAACTAGGAGCTGGTTCTTTGAAAGAATTAACAAGATTGATAAACCCCTGGCCAGACTTATCAAAAAGAAAAGAGAAATGACCCAAATCAACAAAATCATGAATGAAAGAGGAGAGATTACAACCAACACCAAAGAAATTCAAACAATTATAAGAACATATTATGAACAACTCTATGCCAGCAAATTAGATAACCTGGAAGAAATGGATGCATTCCTAGAGATGTATCAACTACCAAAACTGAACCAGGAAGAAATAGAAAACCTGAACAGACCTATAACCACTAAGGAAATTGAAGCAGTCATCAAAAATCTCCCAAAAAACAAAAGCCCATGGCCAGATGGCTTCCCAGGGGAATTCTACCAAACATTTGAAGAAGAATTAATACCTATTCTTCTGAAACTCTTCCAAAAAATAGAAATGGAAGGAAAACTTCCAAACTCATTTTATGAGGCCAGCATTACCCATATCCCAAAACCAGACAAAGACCCCATCAAAAAGGAGAATTACAGATCAATATCCCTGATGAACATGGATGAAAAATTCTCACCAAAATACTAGCCAATAGGATCCAACAGTACATTAAAAGGATTATTCACCATGACCAAGTGGGATTTATCCCTGGGCTGCAAGGTTGGTTCAACATCCGCAAATCAATCAATGTGATACAATACATTACTAAAAGAAAGAACAAGAATCACATGATCCTCTCAATAGATGCAGAAAAAGCTTTTGACAAAGTACAGCATCCTTTCTTGATCAAAACTCTTCAGAGTATAGGCATAGAAGGTACATACCTCAATATCATAAAAGCCATCTATGAAAAACCTACAGCAAATATCATTCTCAATGGGGAAAAACTGAGAGCTTTCCCCCTAAGGTCAGGAACACGACAGGGATGTCCACTATCACCACTGCTATTCAACATAGTATTGGAAGTCCTAGCCACAGCAATCAGACAACAAAAAGAAATAAAAGGCATCCAAATTGGCAAAGAAGAAGTCCAACTCTCACTCTTTGCAGATGATATGATACTTTATGTGGAAAACCCCAAAGACTCCACCCCCAAACTGCTAGAACTCATACAGGAATTCAGTAAAGTGGCAGGATATAAAATCAATGCACAGAAATCAGTGGCATTCCTATACACCAACAACAAGACAGAAGAAAGAGAACTTAAGGAGTCGATCCCATTTACAATTGCACCCAAAACCATAAGATACCTACGAATAAATCTAACCAAAGAGGCAAAGGATCTGTACTCAGAAAACTATAAAATACTCATGAAAGAAATTGAGGAAGACACAAAGAAATGGAAAAATGTTCCATGCTCATGGATTGGAAGAACAAATATTGTGAAGATGTCAATGCTACCTAGAGCAATCTACACATTCAATGCAATCCCCATCAAAATACCATCCACTTTTTTCAAAGAAATGGAACAAATAATCCTAAAATTTGTATGGAACCAGAAAAGACCCCGCATAGCCAGAGGAATGTTGAAAAAGAAAAGCAAAGCTGGCGGCATCACAATTCGGGACTTCAAGCTCTATTACAAAGCTGACAACATCAAGACAGTATGGTACTGGCACAAAAACAGACACATAGATCAATGGAACAGAATAGAGAGCACAGAAATGGACCCTCAACTCTATGGTCAACTCATCTTTGACAAAGCAGGAAAGAATGTCCAATGGAAAAAAGACAGTCTCTTCAACAAATGTTGTTGGGAAAATTGGATAGTTACATGCAGAAGAATGAAACTGGACCATTTCCTTATACCACTCACAAAAATAGACTCCAAATGGTTGAAAGACCTCAATGTGAGACAGGAGTCCATCAACATCCTAAAGGAGAACACAGGCAGCAACCTCTTTGACCTCAGCCACAGCAACTTCTTCCTAGAAACATCGCCAAAGGCAAGGGAAGCAAGAGCAAAAATGAACTATTGGGACTTCATCAAGATAAAAAGCTTTTGCAAAGCAAAGGAAACAGTCAACAAAACCAAAAGACAACCGACAGAATGAGAGAAGATATTTGCAAATGACATATCAGATAAAGAGCTAGTATCCAAAATGTATAAAGAACTCATCAAACTCAACACCCAAAGAACAAATAATCCAATCAAGAATGGGCAGAAGACATGAACAGACATTTTTCCAAAGAAGACATCCAAATAGCCAACAGACACATGAAAAAGTGCTCAATATTGCTCGGCATCAGGGAAATCCAAATCAAAACCTCAATGAGATACCACCTCACACCAGTCAAATGGCTAAAATTAACAAGTCAGGAAACAACAGATGTTGGCGGGGATGCAGAGAAAGGGGAACCCTCCTACACTGTTGATGGGAATGCAAGCTGGTGCAACCACTCTGGAAAACAGTATGGAGGTTCCTCAAAAAGTTGAAAATAGAGCTACCGTATGATCCAGCAATTGCACTACTGGGTATTTACCCCAAAGATACAAAAGTAGGGATCTGAAAGGGTACATGCACCCCGATGTTTATAGCAGCAATGTCCACAATAGCCAAACTGTGGAAAGAGCCAAGATGTCCATCAACACATGAATGGATAAAGAAGAGGTGGTATATATACACAATGGAATATTATGCAGCCATCAAAAGGAATGAGATCTTGCCATTTGCAACGACGTGGATGGAACTGGAGGGTAGTATGTTGAGCGAAATAAGTCAAACAGAGAAAGACATGTATCATATGATCTCACTGATATGAGGAATTCTTAATTGCAGGAAACAAACTGAGGGTTGCTGGAGTGGGGGGTGGGGTGGGAGGGATGGGGTGACTGGGTGATAGACACTGGGGAGGGTATGTGCTCTGGTAAGCGCTGTGAATTGTGCAAGACTGTTGAATCTCAGATCTGTACTTCTGAAACAAATAATTCAGTATATGTTAAGAAAAAAAATAAGAAGAAGAAGAACGTAGCAGGAGGCGAAGAATGAAGCGGGGGAAATCGGAGGGGTAGACGAACCATGAGAGATGATGGACTCTGAAAAACAAACTGAGGGTTCTAGAGGGGAGGGGGGTGGGAGGATGGGTTAGCCTGGTGGTGGGTATTGAGGAGGGCACATTCTGCATGGAGCACTGGGTGTTATGCACAAACAACGAATCATGGAACACTACATCTAAAACTAATGATGTAATGTAGGGGATTAACATAAGAATAAAAAAAATCCTCTTCTTTCTTTTTTCAACCAACTTCTTATCTTATCAATTCCTTTTATAAAATCTTTTATAATTTTCATCTTTGCAGTCATATTCCATCCCTTCATTAATTAACCCTTAGTTTTGTACATATGTAAGTTTTTCTTTCTTTAAAATTTTGGGAGGCACTTTCTTCTAACAGACCAAAATATGCCCACAATCTAGTGTGTGTCACTGATCTATGCACCAGCCTGATCATATTTGATCATATTCTGGGTTTTTTTCTTTGTTGGTTTGTTTTTATCTTTATCTTTTTCTTTTTTCTGAAAGAGGCAGAAGAGAGAAGAGAGAATTAGTGATATAGAAGACCAAATGATGGAAAATAAAGAAACTGAGAAAAAGAGAGGTAAACAACTACTTGATCATGAGGGCAGAATTTGAGAGATAAGCGATACCATAAGATGAAACAATATGAGAATAATTGGGATCCCACAAGAAGAAGAAAGAGAGAGAGGGGCAGAAGGTATATTGGACCAAATTATAGCAGAGGACTTCCCTAATTTGGGGAAGGAAACAGGCATCAAAATCCAGGAGGCACAGAGAACCCCACTCAAAATCAATAAACATAGGTCAACACCCCGACATCTAATAGTAAAAC
Organism: Mirounga angustirostris; assembly: GCF_029215605.1. Taxonomy (NCBI): domain Eukaryota; kingdom Metazoa; phylum Chordata; class Mammalia; order Carnivora; family Phocidae; genus Mirounga; species Mirounga angustirostris. The sequence goes on from NW_026991714.1 coordinate 39,818,675, forward strand.
TTACGAGTCTCATAGACAAAGAGAAAATCCTGAAAGCAGCTCGGGAGAAGAGATATGTAACCTACAATGGTAGAAACATTAGATTGGCAACAGACCTATCCACAGACACCTGGCAGGCCAGAAAGGACTGGCAGGATATATTCAGAGCACTAAATGAGAAAAATATGCAGCCAAGAATACTCTATCCAGCTAGGCTGTCATTGAAAATAGAAGGGGAGACAAAAAGCTTCCAGGACAAACAAAAACTAAAGGAATTTGCAAACAGGAAACCAGCCCTGCTAGAAATATTGAAAGGGGTCCTCTAAGCAAAGAAAGAGCCTAAAAGTAACATAGACCAGAAAGGAACACAGAAAATATACAGTAACAGTCACCTTACAGGCAATACAATGGCACTAAATGCATACCTTTCAATAATTACCCTGAATGTAAATGGGCTAAATGCCCCAATCAAAAGACAGGGTATCAGATTGGATAAAGAAAACAAGACCCATCAATATGTTGTCTGCAAGAGACTCATTTTAGACCCAAAGACACCTCCAGATTGAAAGTGAGGGGGTGGAAAATCATTTACCATGCTAATGGACACCAAAAGAAAGCTGGGGTGGCAATCCTTATAGCAGACAAATTAGATTTTAAACCAAAGACTGTAATAAGAGATGTGGAAGGACACTATATCCTATAAAGGGTCTATCCAACAAGAAGATCTAACAATTGTAAATATCTATGCCCCTAACATGGGAGCAGCCAATTATATAAGGCAGTTAATCACAAAGGAAAGAAACACATCGACAACAATACAATAATAGTGGGGGACTTTAACAGCCCCCTCACTGAATGGACAGATCATCTAAGCAAAAGATCAACAAGGAAATAAAGACTTTAAATAACACACTGGACCAGATGGATTTCACAGATATATTCAGAACATTCCCTCCCAAAGCAACAGAATACACATTCTTCTCTATTGCCTATGGAACATTCTCCAGAATAGATCACATCCTAGGTCACAAATCAGGTCTCAACCGGTACCAAAAGATTGGGATCACTCCCTGCCAATTTTCAGACCACAATGCTTTGAAACTAGAACTCAATCACAAGAGGAAAGTCAGAAAGAACTCAAATACATGGAGGCTAAAGAGCATCCTACTAAAGAATGAATGGATCAACCAGGAAATTAAAGAAGAATTAAAAAAATACATGGAAACCAATGAAAATGAAAACAAACTGTTCAAAATCTTTGGGATGTAGCAAAGGCAGTCCTAAGAGGAAAGTATATAGCAATACAAACTTTTCTCAAGAAACAAGAAAGGTCTCAAATACACAACTTAACCCTACACCTAAAGGAGCTGGAGGAAAAAGAACAAATAAAGCCTAAACCCAGCAGGAGAAGAGAAATAATAAAGATCATTGCAGAAATCAATGGAATAGAAACCAAAAGAACAGTAGAACAGATCAACGAAACTAGGAGCTGGTTCTTTGAAAGAATTAACAAGATTGATAAACCCCTGGCCAGACTTATCAAAAAGAAAAGAGAAAGGACCCAAATAAATAAAATCGTGAATGAAAGAGGAGAGATCACAACCAACACCAAAGAAATACAAACAATTATAAGAACATATTATGAGCAACTATATGTGAGCAAATTAGACAATCTGGAAGAAATGGATGCATTCCTAGAGACCTATAAATTACCAAAGCTGAACCAGGAAGAAATAGAAAACCTGAACAGGCCTATAACCACTAAGGAAATTGAAGCAGTCATCAAAAATCTCCCAACAAACAAGAGCCTAGAGCCAGATGGCTTCCCAGGGGAATTCTACCAAACATTTAAAGAAGAATTAATACCTATTCTTCTGAAACTCTTCCAAAAAATAGAAATGGACGGAAAACTTCCAAACTCGTTTTATGAGGCCACCATTACCTTGATCCCAAAACCAGACAAAGACCCATCAAAAAGGAGAATTACAGACCAATATCCTTGATGAACATGGATGCCAAAATTCTCACTAAAATACTAGCCAATAGGATCCAACAGTACATTAAAAGGATTATTCACCATGACCAAGTGGGATTTATTCCTGGGCTGCATGTTTGGTTCAACATCCGCAAATCAATCAATGTGATACAATACATTACTAAAAGAAAGAACAAGAATCATATGATCCTCTCAATAGATGCAGAAAAAGCATTTGACAAAGTACAGCATCCTTTCTTGATCAAAACTCTTCAGAGTATAGGCATAGAGGGTACATACCTCAATATCATAAAAGCCATCTATGAAAAACCCACAGTTAATATCATTCTCAATAAGGAAAAACTGAGAGCTTTCCCCCTAAGGTCAGGAACACAACAGGGATGTCCACTGCCACCACTGCTATTCAACATAGCATTAGAAGTCCTAGCCATAGCAATCAGACAACAAAAAGAAATCAGAGGCATCCAAATCAGCAAAGAAGAAGTCCAACTCTCACTCTTTGCAGATGATATGATACTTTATGTGGAAAACCCCAAAGACTCCACCCCAAAACTGCTAGAACTCATACAGGAATTCAGTAAAGTGGCAGGATATAAAATCAATGCACAGAAATCAGTGGCATTCCTATACACCAACAACAAGACAGAAGAAAGAGAACTTAAGGAGTCGATCCCATTTACAATTGCACCCAAAACCATAAGATACCTACGAATAAATCTAACCAAAGAAGCAAAGAATCTGTACTCAGAAAACTATAAAATACTCATGAAAGAAATTGAGGAAGACACAAAGAAATGGAAAAATGTTCCATGCTCATGGATTGAAAGAACAAATATTGTGAAGATGTCAGTGCTACCTAGAGCAATCTACACATTCAATGCAATCCCCATCAAAATACCATCCACTTTTTTTCAAAGAAATGGAACAAATAATCCTAAAATTTGTATTGAACCAGAAAAGACCCTGAATACCCAAAGGAATGTTGAAAAGGAAAAGCTGGTGGCATCACAATTCTGGACTTCAAGCTCTATTACAAAGCTGTCAACATCAAGATAGTATGGTACTGGCACACAAAGAGACACATAGATCAATGGAACAGAATAGAGAGCACAGAAATGGACCCTCAACTCTATGGTCAACTAATCTTCGACAAAACAAGAAAGAATGTTCAATGGAAAAAAGACAGTCTCTTCAACAAATGGTGCTGGGAAAATTGGACAGCCATATGTAGAAGAATGAAACTGGACCATTTCCTTATACCACACATAAAAATAGACTGAAATGGTTGAAAGACCTACATGTAAGACAGGAGTCCATCCAAATCCTTGAGGAGAATACAGGCAGCAACTCTTTGACCTCAGCTGCAGCAACTTCTTCCTAGAAACATGGCCAAAGGCAAGGGAAGCAATGGCAAAAATGAACTATTGGGACTTCATCAAGTTAAGAAGCTTTTGCACAGCAAAAGAAACGGTCAACAAAACCAAAAGACAACTGACAGAATGGGAGAAGATATTTGCAAATGACTTATCAGATAAAGGGCTAGTATCCAAAATGTATAAAGAACTTAACACCCAAAGAACAAATGATCCAATCAAGAATGGGCAGAAGACATGAACAGACGTTTTCCCAAAGAAGACATCCAAATGGCCAACAGACACATGAAAAAGTGCTCAACATCGCTTGGCATCAGGGAAATTCAAATCAAAACCTCAATGAGATACCACCTCACACCAGTCAAATGGCAAAAATTAACAAGTCAGGAAATGACAGATGTTGGCGGGGATGCAGAGAATGGGGAACCCTCCTACACTGTTGGTAGGAATGCAAGTGTGGAAAACAGTATGGAGCTTCCTCAAAAAGTTTAAAATAGAGCTACCATATGATCCAGAAATTGCACTATTGGGTATTTACCCCAAAGACACAAATGTAGGGATCCAAAGGGGTACGTGTACCCTGATGTTTATAGCAGCAATGTCCACAATAGCCAAACTTTGGAAAGAGCCAAGATGTCCATCGACAGATGAATGGATAAAGAAGATGTGGTATATAGATACAATGGAATATTATGCAGCCATCAAAAGGAATGAGATCTTGCCATTCGCAATGACGTGGATGGAGCTGGAGGGTATTATGCTGAGTGAAATAAGGCAATCAGAGAAAGACATATATCATATGACCTCACTGATATGAGGAATTCTTAATCTCAGGAAACAAACTAAGGGTTGCTGGAATGTTGGGGGGTGGGAGGGATGGGTTGGCTGGGTGATAGACATTGGGGAGAGTGTGTGCTATGGTGAGCACTGTGAATTGTGTAAGACTGTTGAATCACAGACGTGTACCTCTGAAACAAATAATACATTATATGTTAAAAATAAAAATAAAAAAAGAGGAAGATACCAGGAAGGGAAGAATGAAGGGGGGGAAATCGGAGGGGGAGATGAACCATGAGAGACTATGGACTCTGAGAAACAAACTGAGGGTTCTAAAGGGGAGGTGGGTGGGGGGATGGGTTAGCCTGGTGATGGGTATTAAAGAGGGCATGTATTGAATGGTGCACTGGGTGTTATACATAAACAATGAATCATGGAACACTACATCAAAAACTAATGATGTAATGTATGGTGATTAACATAACATAATAATAATAATAAAAAAAGAATCTGCAATATAGTCCTGCTAAATTTCTATGCATAGCCCTAGCAGGTCTGTATTTGGAATGATTGGCTATTTGCATTGATTTGCATGATATCCGTTGACTTAGGGTCCTACTTCTTTATAAGATGCTACTCTACTGTACTAACTTCTCATCATCTGTTCAGCCCCATCCCACTAAAATCATAATAGATGGAACAGTAAGTATAAACAAATTGTAAGCATTTACAAATTTTACTTCTTAAATTTTGAAGATTAAACATGCTCCAATTGTTTTCTTTATCTCCCTCAACAGAGGTAGAAAGTAGTTAAGGAAGATTTAAAACTAAAACCCTAAACCTCAGTTTTTCAGCCTCCAGTGCTCTTCTGCCTATATTGCTATGTTATTGAAATCCAGTCCATTATATTCTATTAGATCAAAGCAGCAGGAATAACAAAAACAACAATAATAATAATGTAGACATCATTTTCCAAGCACTTGTGACAAGAACTTCAAAATATTATTTAATTTTCCTAAGTACCCTCTGACGAAGCTCCTACTACTTGTGTTTTATAAGTGAGTAAGTTGGTGCTCAGAGAGGGTAAGGAACTTCTCTATGGATACATAACAAAAAGATGATCAATCTTTGAACCAAACCTAAATCTAACCTCAGATCACAAGCATTAAAAAGTGATTCTCTACCACCTCTATACTCTGGAAGTGAAAGGGATATCCAGATCTGCCCCATTACCCTAATCTCTATTTATGTCTTTTTGTCTTCAATATTTGGGGAAGCCTACTTTATATAAAGAAGCTTATATTTTATTTTTCTTTAAGCATTTGAGGCATTGCCCATGTAGTTATTGACCAAATTTTTTTCATAGAAATGTTTATTTCTTCTTAATACTTTAGTTGTACAACAAAATCACTTTCAGTAATAAATTTATTTGAAGTCCATATACAAAGAGACCATTTTTAGAAGCATACGACCATTTATCTGATTTCAAAGTTCACTGTACTTTCGAAGCATCGAACAAAATAATGGCGGAGCTTATTGATGGAGGCTAGCAGTGGTAGAGGACATTCTTTTATCCTACTAAAAATATAATTTTATTTTGGTTTTTATATCGTCTTAACAAATGAGGGAGATGACAGAAGAATAACAAAAACTGATAGGAAAACTTAAATTTAAGATATGGGTAAATAGTTCTACCAATCTCAGAGACCCTAGAGTGTAATTATATTGTAGTACATTATAATAGCTAATGTTTATGTTGATGATTTCAAGCCATTATATTCTATATAAGTGCTCTCTTAAAAATGATAAGAACACTTTAAATATACTTTAGAAAGTTTTAATTACAAGTTAAATTGAAGAGTAAACATTTTTATAATTATGAGGGTCAACCCTAAATTAGAAATCCATGATTCAGAAACATATATTTTCCCGGGATCTCTACTTCAAACACCATGAAGAACTGAGTCTACCATTTAACTTACTTTGAAAGTATTTTGGAGACATTTGGTGGACCTAACATCAGTCTTCTCTCCTCAGGTAGTTTGACCGTCTGTTTCTCCCTTTCTTCTCAAGGGTAGGAGTAAATGGGATTTGGAGTCAGCTCAACTGAAAATGAGTCCGAGCACTGTGGCCTCAGGCAAGAACCTGGTAACTACAGATTTTGTTTGTTTGTGGTTAAGCATGGTTTCCTTTCCCACTTTTTAATGGTCATTGAACCCTTCTGTGGGGACCTTCTTCATATGGTTTGGTTGATCAGACCACATTCTCTCACCACAGAAGTGGGCAACATGACCCAGTCCTGGCCAGAGCACCCTGTTCAAGTAATTGGTTCAGATATGAGGATATGATCCAAGCCAAAACAACCAGAGTCTTCCTCAGGACTTTTTTTTTCTAGAGTTGTCAGTAAAAGGGCACTCTTTCTCCCTGTTGGAATTACTAGCTGTAAGGGTAATGTCAGCATGGAACTTTGGTGTTCATCTTTGACACACATGGAAAGAGCCTACCTGAAAATAAAGCCAACTCAGAGGGAAACAGAGCTGAGAAATCCAGATGAAGCGCCAGAAATATGATGATAACCCTTGAGCCTATGGACTCAGCCAGGCCTGAAGGCAACACTGCTTTCCAGTTATTTGAGCCAACTAAACTCTATTTACTTAAAATAGTTGGCATTGGATTTCTGGCAATGTCATCCAAAGAATTCTTATTCATATATTCGCTAAACTTGGTTTTCTAATTTGTAAAGTGGTGATGAAATTCACGATGTCATTGAGTATGATTTAAATAAAATGATGTATGTCAATTACACAGCACACCTTGCATCCTCAATAAATGGGCTCTGAATTCAACAGCAAATTGCATTTCTCTACAACAAGGCCTTTCACTGTGGTTTCACTCTGTCCACTTTCCAGCTGAAGGCTGTTCTCACCTCCCTTGGATGGGCCACTTGATGGTGGGGCTGCCTTTTCCATGGCCGAGTTGGTCAGGGAGCTTCATCCTGCTCTTGGCAGGCAGATGTTCTTAGAAGCAAAGGTCTCTGTCCTGCTGTGACTGGAATTATGAAAGAGCTCACCTAGAGAAGACAGAGATTTCCCAAGAAGACCACATTTAAAGAACAGATTAGCTGATTTTGGTCCTGATTCAGGAACATCTGGAGGAACAGCTGTGGATGACAAGAATGTGTTTATCTCTTTTGAAAAGAAAAGTAATAAAAAGGCAAGGAGTATAACATGACAAAATAGAGATCTCTTTCCATCATCCAAATTTGGGATGGGAAATAATGAATAAAAACACAGCTTGTTTTTACTTAAATTTTTTTTATTTGAGTATCATTGACACACAGTGTTACATTAGTTTCAGGTGTACAACATACTGATTTCACAAGTTTATGTATTATGCTATGCTCACAAGTGTAGCTACCATCTATCCCCATACAAGGCTATTATAATACCATTGACTATATTCTCCATGCTGTACTTTTTATTCTCATGACTTATCAGACCTATTAATACAGAGAGCAAACTGATGGTTGTCAGAGGGGAGGGGGGTGTGAGGATGGGCAAAATGAGTGAAGGGGCTGAGAGATACAGGCTTCCAGTTATAGAATAGCTTGTTTTAAAATCAAATACTTTAATGAGTTGAGAAGGTGGAAAGGGGACTAAAGTCTTTAAACTATTAGCCTTTATGCCTCCCACTCACAGCTAATATTAGTAGTAAGGGTCTAGAAAGTACATCAGTATTTGATCTCCAAATTTTCCCCACTGGCAAAAATCTAAACTTCTTTCTTATTATTGGAAGGTTAACTCCCTTGAGATTACATTTGGGAGATGGTATTAGTAGCATCCTGAAAAAGCTCCTAAAATGTACTATACTTTTACAGGTCAATATTTTTTTCTTTCTTTTCGCAAGACTAGAAAGACTATATACTATGACTTTTCACAAAATCGGTAGTTTGGGGTCAACCTCACAACCTTATGATTATGACTTTAAAAGAATTTTTTTTTTAATAAAGTGCCTGCCTCCTATTTCCCAAAACTAGGAAAAATAAAATTTAAACATTTGTGACACTGACTAGCTACAGTTTTATGGTGTAAACTCTGATTATAGTAACTATGTATTTTTTTTTCTTGTAGCCAAGTTACTGAGGGCTTAGAACCTGATAATAAACTAACTGTGAAGGCATGATAGGTTAGCTATTATTATGAATTTTCTAATCTTCCGTTGTGTGGAGACTTTATACAGAAGACAGTTCTAGAATACTCATCAATGTTAGTGGAAAGGAGAAATTCAGGTTTATTTTTAAGAGGGAGAAAAAGCCTTGCAAAACATATGGGTTTAGCTTTATAGCAAACAATTTCTAGACAAACATAGATGAGCGATTTCACAGCAGCAGGGCACCCATTTATGTAAATACTGAACTGTGGGACTCAAAAAAACAAATTCAAAGAAAAACATGATTTATCAGCTTGAGTTTCTCCCCCGACAACATTCTAAAAGAATAAACAGATCAACATTAAGGAATGCTTTCAACAAGAACAACAAGCAAAGCACAGTTTAGTGTTGCCCTCGATAAAATTTTTCAGTTAGAGACTTTCTTTTAGCTATTCTTCATTTTGGTGCATCATGTATGTGAAATAGTCAAACAACAAAATACTGTAATGTCCTAATTGCTTTTCCTTTGAAATATTGCCTATTCAACTTCTGGTTGACCCAGCTGATATGCTGTACCCCTTATTAGATGAAAGTAGGTACTAAATATCTACCGACTTAGAGAACAGCTTACATACCAAAATTCAAAGCGCCTTGCTGAGAAGTGTTTTTTTTCATAGAAAGACGTGATAAAGAGCCTGGGATCTTACAGTGACTGAATATACAAAGTAAAGGGGAGATTTAAGAATGTTCTTCTGAGTAATCTAGGTTTGAAACCCTTTCACCTAAAATAATCAGGTAATGGACTGAGAATAATTTTTCTTTCTTGATTTCACTATAATTTTCCCCACTGAGTACATCATGTAGTCAAAAATCTGTGCAAATGTAACCATTCTGAGAATCGCACAACAGACTCCAGGCACCTGTTAGACAATGTTCAGCAACCCACATCTTACCAAGCAGAAGACAGGGTCGCCAGCCCAGTTCCTCTGTGGCCAACCATTTTCCTACTCCTCTTCTTGTGATAGTTCTGCTTATGTGTGAAGAAGTTCATTGCAGGGTTAAGATGTTGAGCGACTTTTTGACATAAAAGAGCTCTACGTATTCTTAAAATAGCGTTATTGACAATGAGGCTAATGCATTTAAATTGTTGGGGGGCCCATGTTAATTTGAATCTTCATTTGAACATCTTTTCATACATGTCTTTGTTAAGGCTAAAGGTTGTATTTAATGGTAATTGTAATGCCAAATATGCTTTTATTTTCTTCTTATAAATAAGTATAAACACATTAAAAAGCTCAGTAAATTGTAATAGTGAGGTAAATAATTTCTCAAACACATTTTACATGCATTTATGAAAATCTAACCTTTGTTGAAAAACTTTTTTCAATAAAAACATTACATAAAAAATAATTTCTCAATGAGACTTTTTAGTCTCTAGACTAAATTTTTAGTGTCCAGATTAGAGACCTATCTAATAGATATAATTTTCTAGCTCAAAGGCTTAGATAACTTAATATTACAAAAAACTGATTATCTTAAGTGTGTGGTGTGTGTGTGTGTATGGGTGTGTTGGTAAACCCAACTTTAAAAAAAATAAACATTCTAATTGGCTTAGTTTTATATTACTTTTATGATTACTTTTATATTGAACCTTCACAATATTTAATAAGCAAACATGTTTCTACTATTATGGATTCCTAGTAATAGGCATTTTCAGCTTTTGGAAATTTATTACAAATGGCATTTTGTATTAGCTACCTATTTTTTGCTTGTATGACAAAAAACAATTAGCAACTTTCCACAGTCAAATAGCTAGTTTTTAAAAAGCATTTTTAGGGCACCTGGGTGGCTCGGTCGGTTAAGCGACTGCCTTCAGCTCAGGTCATGATCCTGGAGTCCCAGGATCGAGTCCCGCATCGGGCTCCCTGCTCGGCGGGGAGCCTACTTCTCCCTCTGACCCTCTCCTCTCTCATGCTGTTTCTCTCTCGCTCGCTCTCCAATAAATAAATAAATAAAATCTTTAAAAAAAAATAAAAAAATGAAAAGCATTTTTAGTAGATATGGTCATCTGTCCAGTTTAAAATACCATTTAAACAGTAGCATAACAGTGAAAAAAACTTTTTAAAAATATTTTATTTATTTATTTATTATTTTAAAGACAGAAAGAGCAAGAGCGGGGGAGGAGCAGAAGGAGAGGGACAAGCAGACTTCATGCTGAGTGCAGAGCCCGACTCAGGGCTCCATCCCAGGGCCCCCAAATCATAACCTGAGCTGAAACCAAGAGTCAGATGCTTAACCAACTGAGCCACCCAGGTCCCCCAACAGTGAAAAAATTTTTTAAATCATTTTATTTACCTTCAATATTCTTTTCTACAAATCAAACTATTTTCACTTTTTCTGAACTTTCTTCTAATTCTCTATCTGCTTACAACATTTTAAAATAATTTTATTTATAAACCATGAATTTGTAAGGAATCTGTATATACTATAAGTCACATTTAAATTACTCCTATTATTATCTATACCATTTGCTGTTATGTTTCAGCTTTGTTTTTTATGAAGAGCTTTAGTCTGTGCTTTTTGGATATCTATCTTTGTAACCATGGAAAGTAAATGCAAATCTTGGGTTATTAAAAGGTTTTATAGGGGCACCTGGGTGGCTCAGTCGTTTAGGCATCTGACTCCTGATTCTGGCTCAGGTCAGGGCCTCAAGGTCCTGGGTCTAGACCCAGGTGGGCTCTGCGCTCAGCATGAAGTCTGCTTGAGATTCTCTCTCTCCCTCTTCCTTGGCCCCTCCCCCTGCTCACATGCTCTCTCTCTCTCTAAATAAATAAATAAAATCTTAAAAAAAAGGTTTTATAAAAAAACCTTTGAAACCAGATATCTATTTTTGTTACTTAACCTTAAACATTACATTTTCTGGTCATAAGGATGAATATGGTATGACAAACAGAAAGTTTGGATGCCAGCAAGTATTGTGATGTCTATTCTTATGAACTTCTGATAGTAACTAAATCTAACTTGAATGCAAAATATACTGATACTATCCTTATTCTGCCCTGGTGAACACTGCACAATTCATCATGTCACTTTGCTTCTTGAGTTTCCATTCCATAGAAAATCAAACAAATGAGAGGCACTAAACAGAGAGGCTCCTAACTTCAGTTATTCATGGACCCAAACATGCAATTACTGGCTCTTTCTTGGTTTCTACTAATAACTTTTTGGAATGACTGATATGTAGTAAGCACTATACCAAATACTTTACCTATCTTTTCTCCTTTAATTCTCCTAATGAGCTACAAAGTAAGTCCCATTTTGCAGATGAAGAAGTTAAGATTTCCAGAGATTGGGAACTTGCCTAAAGTTACCTCTTTGTGGGTCAACACATTGGAGCCCAGATTTGAACCCAGACAATTTGACTCTACAGCAGGTACCTGTAACCACTAAAACACCCTCCATCTAAGAGGGAAATTTTTGAGAAACTCAACTGATAAAAAAAAAATTTCATCACTGTCATTGTCCAGAGATTTATGTCAATTTATGTCAATATCAAGACCATTAACCTAGAGCATTCCTGAGCCAAATCTTAGAGGTATCTCATTTCTCTTAATATTATGGTTTTGTGGATTTCATTACAGTATATTGTGGAATCACCTTGCATATAGGATCATGACATGGTTTTCCAGCACCTGCTCAAGGATTTAGTTCTTCATTCCTGGAGTGCCTTGGATGTATTTGGGAGAAAATAGATTCAACCAAATATGGTTCACTTTTCTCTATGTAGTTGAACTAAAGATTTATGAGATGAAAGAGAAGATAGCATAGATGCTACTCTCTTCTTCACAGCCCAGCCACTATTGCTGCATGTTTAGCTTTTGTTACAAATGATGGAGCTAGCTCAATATAGTGGAGGTCCCAGAGCCTGTGTTACACGATATGTCTAGTACCAGGAGTCCAGAGGGTCAAAGAAGGTCATGTAGATCATTCTTCCCAGGGTGAGTTGATAGTAGTCAAATCATTATGCACAGCTACTCTAGAGTCTAGAGCCATTTAAGGAAACATTTTCAGCTCAGCCACTTAGGGAGTCAGTGAAGAAGAAAGCAACAATTCTACTTAGAATCCTGGAGTATGGTAATAACTATTCCTACAGAGAAGCATTTTACAAAAGAGTTTACTCTCTATGAATACATTTCTTTTTAACTAAGGGTTAGAATTGACAATGTATGTTAGTATTGCTTGGGCAAATTTTGCTTCATATTTTTAATTTTATTATCTTTTGTTATCTATATTGTGTTTCTTCTTTGAGATATTGTTCTGGTAAGTTTGTCTTTTGTGGCTAAAAGACAGGTGCCATACAATTCTGTAAAGGTTCCTGAACTCTCTGGGGATGACAAAAATCAGTTGGAAAAGCTATCAAAATTATGAGTTAGCTGTCTTTCTCAAAGTGGCAGTCTTTCAAGAAATAACTAGTGAAAGCTTGTTTAAGAAGTATTTACAGATAGAAGTAGAATAAATTTAACTAGAATGAAGACACAAATTTCTTACAAATATCTTCATGATGTTCTGCATTTATATATTGTTAATTTCCACTTTGATAAATTGCTCTGCTTGGTTCTGTTTACAAATTTTAAAGTGTGTCTAACTAAAGGGATCACAATAATTACTCCAGAACCATCTGCCCCTTTGTGTCTCTAGCAGCAGAAAATGGCATGCTTTAGTATTTTAAGTTATTTAATTTCTAACTAATAAAAAATTTTAGAACCAATATAGATTTTATAGTACATTTTATAGTCCAAATAACACTATTATATAATCATGGAACATATTTTTCAATAATTTCTCATGAATATAAAGACAATCAGATCAAGGCATTAACTTCTTTTTTTTTTAAGATTTTATTTATTTATTTGAGAGAGAGAGCGCGCGAGAGAGCACAAGCAGGGGGGAGGGGCAGAGGGAGAGGGAAAAGCAGCCTCCCCACTGAGCAGGGGCTCCTTCTCAGGACCCTGAGATCATAACCTGAGCTGAAGGCAGATGCTTAACCAACTGAACCACCCAGGTGCCCCAAGGCATTAACTTCTTGTGCAGAGACTTCACTAGGAAACCATGTAAGAATTTATTATGTGATTCATTAAGGATTTATTCAATATTTACAATGAATAAATTGTATCCATTTGATTTACTGTTTAGAGGGAAAATGGCACTGGATTATATGATGGAAGGTTAGGAGCTCATAAAAATTAACATTATATGAAATACTGTATTTGCTTTCAAATAGCTTATCATTTTAGATCAGTGAATTAAAATCTCAGCAAAATACGATGATATGCTGTTTTGTATAAAGAGCTGATATCATAAACTATTAGTGTGGTATGTGTTTCACAACAGTCATTAATTAATCTTGTCAACCATGTCTTCCATCTCTGACCACTGGTAGCAGGGAGGTATGAGACCACATACAGGGCAGATAGTAAGTTCTCTCCCCAGAGTCTTCAGATTTAGATCGTTTTGAACTGGGTTAGGTTGAGTAGGAAGTGGTCAAATAGGTAAGGAAGTAGTTTAATTTACTAGACATTCTGATTGAAACAAAGACACTATTTCTCTCTCTCCCTCCCGTTTATTTTTCTCTCAATCATTGTCATTGAGTGATCCACATCTTGTAATATGGACAGACATGTGGCTATATCTATATGGATTCAATACAGACATGTTCACTATCAACATTTCATTTCTCTCTCTATATTCCTTCTAATTTAGACTTAAAACTGGCTTAACATAGGAAGCTGAGTTTGCCTATAAGAAAGAAAAAATTTCCTCTTCCCTCCACGTCTCTGTTTGAAAACAAATCTATTGCATAATGTGGTAAAACATAAATTAGATTGGGAATTGACCGGGTATGGATTTAGTTTCAGGTTTTTTTGTAAGTAGCCAATAATTAGCAGGGTGGCTATGGGCAAATTATTTAACTACTCTTGGTCTGCGTTTCCCTATTTGTTGAAGAGTTTGGATTGGGTAACTTCTAAGACTTCTATCATCGCTGTGGTCCTCTGACTCTAAAAATTTACTGAGTTAACCCTCTGATAAGCATATGGATGAAACAGAAATAATATTAGACATTATCTTTGCCCTCAAGGCCTTTGTGATCTAATCATGATAGAATGATAAGGTTAATATCACTAAGTTGCTAGAAAAAAGTACAAAATTAATAGATTCATCTGTATGCTGCTCTTACTTTATCTCCTAAGAGCTTTCGTGAAGAGCTCTCTCTTTTTTTCTGAAATGCTCCTCTTATGGCTTCCAAGACACACCACTCTTCTGGTTTACCTCCTACTTTACCAACTGCACCCCCTCGCTCACTTTGCTGACACCTTTTTTCCCTCACTAAATATTTCTGTTCCTTGTCTGGGTCCTCTTCGATCTTTGCATACTTTCTCCATATATGATCTTATTGATACTCATGCCTTTAAATGTTATCTATATTTTGCTGATTCTCACATCTATGTTTAGCCTAGATTTTTCCTCTGAGCTTCTGGCTCATATTTTAAACTACCTACTTGATCTCTTCATGTGATTGGTTTATAGAAGCTTTGATTTTAACACATCTTATACCAAACTCTTGATTTCTCTCTGCTCTCTGTCCTCTTAATAAATATTAAGTCCATTTGTCTTACTATTGTTGTTCAAGCCAGAAATCTTAGACCCATTCTTGATTTCTTCCCTTCTTTCTTTTTTTCATGGCCAAGGTATCAGTATATCTTGATAATTCTGCCTCTGATGTTTTCCTGTGACCGTATTTCTCTTTATCACTATTCTGCTATCTTGATCCAGAAAATTATTCTTTCACATTTGGACCATCACAGAATGCTAATTGGCATCTCATGTCCACTCTTGTCATTTACAATTCTTTTTCCAAACAGCAGCTGGAGTAATCTCCTTAATATGTAAATCAGATTATGTAAGACATCGCACCAAAGTCTGCACATTACTCTTGAAAATCAAAGCACTTTACCATGGTCAATAAGCCTCTGAATAAGGAAGACTTTGACCAGCTCTATGGTTTCATCTTGCGGCTCTTTCCCTGAGCCTTTTCCTCAGACTCACAGCTCCACTAGTCTTCTTTAGTTCTGTGAATAAACCAGGTTCTTTTCTGCCTTAAAGCCTTTTTGCATTTTTCCTTCCCTCTGCCTGGATTACTTTTCTTTTCATCATTGTATGCAAGACTGATTCTTTCTTTCTTTTTTTTTTTTTTTGACATTATTATGTCCTTTTTCATTAATTTTTAAAAAATTTTTTTATTATGTTACGTTAATCACCATACATTACATCATTAGTTTTTGATGTAGTGTTCCATGATTCATTGTTTGCGTATAACACCCAGTGCTCCATGCAGAACGTGCTCTCTTTAATACCCATCACCAGGCCAACACATCCTCCCACCCCCCCAGAACCCCCAGTTTGTTTTTCAGAGCCTGTAGTCTCTCATGGTTTGTCTCCCCCTCTGATTACCCCCCTTCATTCTTCCAAGACTGATTCTTTCTCATCTTCCCATCAACTTTGTCACCTCCTTAGGAGGTCTTCTGGGGCATCTTGTCTAATATAGTCCCAGTCCATACTAGTCTTTATAACAGCATTTGCTACCCTTTTTCACTGCACTCATTACAACTTTAATTATTTTATTTATTTATTTATTTTTGTGGATAGCCTTTCTGAGGCTGATACCTACTTAATATCCAGTCCTATTTCTTCCTTATTAAGAAACCCTTGCTATTCTTTGGATGACCATTGCACCGAAGTATACAAAAATACTTAAAAGCTCTCTTGTTGCTAGGAGTGGCAATGTGATACAGGGCTGGTCAATGAGTCATAAACTGATGATTTGTGGGGAAGGTCTTGCTTACCTGTACTTCTGGAGAAGTTCTTGCTCACAAATATCCTCCTACTTCTAGAACTCCTTTATGGCTCCCCCATGAAATGTAGATTTGATGCCTGGAGATTCAATAGCAATTGTGCAAGCATGAGTAGGAAAGTCATGAACTCAGCTTGATGGAACAGAAAGAGAAGAGTCTGGGTCTTTGACAAAAAAATCTCAAGAGCTATCATCTGTACCAGGCCTGGACTAACTAACTTTTATAATTTTAAACTTATACTCCATATGCTTAAGCCATTGATTTCCAGCTTTTGCTATTTGACTATCTAATGCATTCTTAAATGCAACTATACAAGAACAGCAACCATGATATCTTGTAGCCCTAACGTCTTGTCAAATGCCTGATATACAATAAGCTCTTAATGAATATTTGTTAATTTAAGTCTAGATTTTGAAGCACAAAAACAACTACAAAAAAGTAAAAGCACATCTTAGAGAAGAATATATTCAGCATATACGACAGAAATAATTTAATACTTTTAAAATATGCAGATTTTATAAAGCGATAGGAGAACCATTATGATTCCAGCAGATAAATAAGCAAAATATACAAAAACAACATTCACTTGAGGTAACAAGATTAATAAATGAAAGAAAAAATATTATGAATAATAAAAATAATAAAGATCAAAAATAATAAATTGGCATATTTATTTAGCAAAATATTTTAAAGAATTGAATGTTGTGAAATGCAAAGTGAAACTGATGCTTTAAATTCACACCTTTTATAGCATGAGCTGGTTCAACATTTTTGGAAAGAATTTTAGTGTTGCACATCAAAAACTCTAAAAGTTATTCCCTTTGATACAGTAATCCTTTTCCTGAGAAGGAAATTGTGACAAAGGACATCATGATTGCATCATTTTTATCATATGGGAAGAGAGGAAGGAGTTTAAATGTTCAACTCTAGCAGAATGGCTGTTCCTCAGCTTCTGTGAAATATTATGTAGCCATTAGATTTAACTATGAAGCCTTTGTAGAAATATAAAATTGATTACTCCAGGTACTAGCACAATTGAAGAAGTGAGCATCACAGTCTTCTCTTTGGCAGAACATGGATGACTGTGGGGAGGCCTCTATGGATACCATAAATGGTGCCATCTTTTAAGCAATCCAAGGTTTTTGGAATTGTCCAGGTTGGAATTGTAAGCCCCAGAATATGGGAGATTTGATTATATTGCAACCAGAGCACCACAGTAGCTTTGAAATTTGAGGAGATCTAAAATGTGATCACTATCTTGTCTAAATAATTCAGGTGCATGCTAATTAATTTTTCTTAAAATTACTGGCAGCAAGACATGGAGCTAGTCATGGCTGGGTCAGCTGTGGTGGATGACACTCTCTTGGTTTATTAGAAAGAGCTGGAATCATATTGATGATACCTTCCTCTGCCCAGTATTCCAACGGTGTTTAGTGTGCTGGAGATCTTTCCCCATTGCCTCCAGCCCAGTTATGCCCTTGACACTGACACATGTCAGGCAATCTAAGTAAGCCTGAGGTCCCAGGGTTGACAGTGCATGAATTCAATATAAAATGTCATCTAAATAACTAATACAGGTGGATTTGAAATTAGCATCTGCTTTCTCCATCATAAGAGTTTTGTGATCAATTAGGAAATAGCTCTTTCCTAATTAAACATTTGAGCAATTATTTTGGCATTGGCTTAGGTAGGCACTGTAAGTAGGCAATCTGGATAATTCAAAAGTCAGTCCTGATTTCAAACTATCCTAACAAAATCACTAACATAGCATCAGAAAATGTTTCCTACGGTGTTGATTGGCTTTGATGAAAACCTATCTATGAAGTTGGAAAATGTAGGAAGGGATGGAAGAAAAGAAAGTGGCTAAGTGGAATGGCTGAATTGCTGATTCTGTGATGTATGAATGAAACAAATAATTATCCAAATGGCTCTCTGTAGGATTCAATTCAGAGAGTAATCAACTCAACTCTATTTCCTTCCTCTGAGTTTTTTCCTGTTTTGTGTGAGCTCTGGTTCAGCTGAGATTGAGGTTATTCTATTCCAATTATTTATTTTATTTTAT
Organism: Mirounga angustirostris; assembly: GCF_029215605.1. Lineage (NCBI taxonomy): Eukaryota > Metazoa > Chordata > Mammalia > Carnivora > Phocidae > Mirounga > Mirounga angustirostris. Next base: position 39,836,921 of record NW_026991714.1, read on the forward strand.
TTTATTTTATTTTATTTTATTTTATATTTATCACTTGAGCTCCTGTTTTTGTCTATACAAGTCAAATTAAATGGTTTTGGTGAAACTAATAAATTCTGTCCATGAAACAATTTAATAAAAACAGCTTCCATTTATTGAATGTCTATGAGGTACCCATCTTCTCTTGTGGATTATCTCAGTTAATCCTCACAATAGTTCTGGAAGCTAGATATTATTTTATATTATTATTACATATTTCACAGGTAAAGAGTCAGAGGCTCAAAGAGTTAAGCCATGACTTCTGACAAAGGACGCTGGTTTATCTGGTTCTAAAGACTTTGCTGTTTGAGTCACACATGCAGCCTTTTAGAAAAACTTTTTTTCTTTTTTTGAGACTTAGCTTTGCCTGTGCAGATGCAATTTTAGCTTGTTATTAAAGACATAAGGGTGAAGAAGAGTTATTACACATGTATGGCATTTGCAGATCTTAGTATCTCTGGTTTGGGAAAGAATTGTAATGCTGCCACTCAATATTCCACCTACCTCTGGTAAAAGGAAGATTAGAAGATTGGAAAATTTGACATGACTTTGATGTGTTAAATGCTAAATAGTGCTGCACAGGATGAAAATTCTTTGGAAGAAGACCATTAGTATAACTATTTTTGCAGGTGTTTTAGAGCAAAAATCTGTTCACTCAGTGATTCCACATTTTTGGGAAGGACATAACTAGGAAAAATTTTAGTTTTTATTTTTTTTCCCAAGGAAGCATCATGAAAATGCCAGAAATATAGAGGTAATTATTTTGATCAAGCTTTTATGTTACTCATTATGATGGCAAAATCAATTTGTACTTTATAGAATCATTTGTCAAATAGCTTGGGAATATGGCACGTTGGTAATTGCAGCAAAAGCGATTACATTTGGTTTCTTGATTAAGAAGGAAGAAAATGAGTATTACCCATTAATTAACAAAACTACAAAGAGTCTCAATTCAAATATACGCTTATTTTCTTGATGAATACAAGGTGATTTCACATTCATAAAATCCCGTTGCAGTCTGGGTAGAGAAGTCTGGACTTTCTCAATGTCAAGGGAAAATAAATTTAAGCTTTATCAGTAATTCATTCCATGAAACGCATAGAAAAAAATTAGGGGTTTTAAGAAGGAAAATGTTGATTTACCAGGACACATGGAATTACAGAGAAGGAACCCACATTAGAAATCTTTTACATAGTCTTGGAATATAGCTTTGTATTTGCCTATAATCCAAATTCCAAACCTGTGTTTGACCAGATGACAACGAAGGTCATGACCTGAATCATCCAACAGATTGATTCAGAGAAATTCAGAAAAAGCTAGCCCTGCTAGCCTTTGAGACATCCCTCAGCCCCTGAGTTGACACAAAGAAGCAGTAGATATCCTGTGACTGCTTGGGGGAGTCTGCTCCCAAATAAGGCTCATTTCTTTTAAAACCATGAAATAATTTCCATTAAGCATGTGAGAGTTCTTTTAGAAACTTTTTGTGTGGGTTATAGCTCATTTTCATTACTGTGTGTGTGTGTGTGTGTGTGTCTGTGTTTTCCATCACTCAGGACAATTCATTAGAAAATCCACCAAATTTATTTGAAGTAACCAATTAATCCTTTGATATGGAACAATTAATATGCAAATTGTCCCACATTAAAAGTCTCAGGAGGAATGAATTACACTGAAAATATACAGCCCTTCAGAAATTAAAAAAGACATTGTTTTACTGTCACAGATTTTCAAAATCCATGTGAATTTTCTTTTATGGTTCATTTTATTATCTCCTTGCCTAGAAGTACCAGAACAAATGGCCATGCCTGTCTTAAATGCATTACATCAGGATACTAACAGAAGGATATTAAACATGATAGTCATATTGACGAAAGACCTGATGAGGCAAATAGCAATATACATAAATATGAATTCAGAACAGAATAATTACATCAAAAAGTAAATAATTATCATTGACATTTCCTTTTCAGAAATGCTCACAGGGAAATGAAGGACTGAGGTCATTTTGAGAACATTACCGAACAGGCAACATCTTTACTCATGCATGCAAATTCTGTGGTACAATCAGGTTTTAAATGTTTTCTTCCTGACAACTGGATAATGTGAGGGAGGTATGAATATTGCCAATAAGACACCTTTAAAATAGTATCTGATACTCAGTGCTTTCTATCTACAATTTACTGCTCAGTGCTTAGCGTGTCATCCCAACCTCACCGCAGCTGTGTGAAATGGGAATTGTCATTACTGTGTTACAGGACAGGACCCAGAGGGCAAAGCGATTGACCTGGGGCCGCCCAGGTAGGAGGGCCAAGATCTGAGCCCAAAGACTGGACATGGGAGACCACGTTTCTGTGCAGTCTCTGAGACATGGGCCAGAAAATGTCATAGGCATTTTTCTGAGGTTAAGTAGTAAGCTGTTAGAAAATTAGAAAGATGAATATTGCTGTTTAGATAATTGTCATCATCGTTACTTCTTGCTATTATTATTCTAAATATGCAATAAGAAATACACAATAAGGATTAATGCACAAAAGCTTTGTTTTTCCACTGAGCTCAGAAAATTTTAAATGTCATCAACTCATTATCTTACCTTAAATTTTCTTAATAAGAGATTGAAAGAAACAACATTTGTTCTAACAGTGTAAATGAAAAATATTGAGTTGGCTACATAGATATTGGTAGTGGATATTTATAAGAGAATTCAGTTAATTATCAACATTATTTTGGAAAACAATTACTTTCCACAGAACTACCCAGTATTAGATTCTTTTTCTGTATACCTACCATTATTATTTATCCTTATCATTAACATTTCTATCATCATCATCATCATCATCATCATATTCATCTTTTTCCCCCAAATTCGAGACAACTGCTTGGAATCTATCCTTCAGGCAAAGACAATTTTGGTATATAGTATTAATTAATTCAATTAACAAGTGACGATTAAGCATGTATTCCATGCAAAACACTACATCAGATGCTTTGTAAGAATAATTTTAAAATTCTTTTCCCAGAGCCTACAATTTCACTGGGTCAATAAATCATATATATAATTATAATCCAAGGACTTTTCAGATGAGTACTTTGAAAAAGTACAGAATTACATAGGAGTTCATAGGCTATTTCCAAGGGAGAATTAAGGATAAGTAGGAGGGAGACCTGACAGTGGTCACTGAGAAGGGGGCTTTTAAGTTTAGCTGAATTTGAATTGAATTGTGAGAAGAGTAAGTTGTGTGTGTGTTTATGTAAATCTGTGTATTCTGTAACAGATTTGCTAATTTTTCCCTTAAAGATGGAACAGTCTCTTTTAAAAAATACTGTGCTAGACAGTCAGCTAGCACAGCTCAATCCATAGCTCTGCTGCTTCGTCACTGTGTGATCTTAGGCAAATTAGTATGTTCTGTTTCCTCATCTGTAAAATGAGGATGATGGTAATATCTATCTCATAGGGTTCTTCTGATAATGACATGAATGAACACGGGTAAAGCAATCATCACAATGCTTGGCGCTATGTAAAAGTAAACAACAAGGATTATTATTTAAGTAAGGGTAGCAAACTCTAATCAGTGGTAGGCACTTAGGATGTATAGGTATTAAGGCAAGAATTATTTCATATATTTTAGGGGCGCCTGGGTGGCTCAGTCGGTTAAGCGTTTGCCTTCAGCTCAGGTCATGATCCCAGGGTCCTGGGATGGAATCCTCCATCAAGCTCCCCCATCAAGCCCCCTATCGGGCTCCCTGCTCAGCGGGGAGTCTTCTTCTCCCTTTCCCCCTGCCACTCTCCCGTGCTTGTGCTCTCTCACTCTCTCAAATAAATAAAATCTTTAAAAAGAATTATTTTATATATTTTAGAAATAGGAGAGAGGGCATTGCAAGCTAAAGAAACGGCAAAGACTGGGCGCCTGGGTGGCTCAGTTGGTTAAGCAACTGCCTTGGGCTCAGGTCATGATCCTGGAGTCCCGGGATCGAGTCCCACATTGGGCTCCCTGCTTGGTAGGGAGTCTGCTTCTCCCTCTGACCCTCCCGACCCTCTGCCCTCTCATGCTCTCTCTCTCTCAGTCTCTCTCTCAAATAAATAAATAAAATCTTAAAAAAAAAAAAAAAAGAAACGGCAAAGGCACAGATATGGAGAAATAGGTCTTGTTTAACGCAACATTTCCATTTTGTTTTGTTTGGAGGAAAGTGTGTTTTTACTTTGGATTTCAAATAATTGCTATATCTTATTTATCATAAGACATATTTATAGGTCAAATAAAGAAAGAAGTTTTCTGAGGACTCATAAACATTAAATGTTGAATCCTACACTTTGCCTTAGAAGTCTGACATTTTTGATGAGACCGTAAGAGCAAACATATCATCCCTGATATTGCCGACGTGAGTGGATAAAGAACTAGAGACAAAACAGGGTAGAACCCACTGAAACGTAATTGCTCTTTTAAGAGGATTAAAAGCAATCATTTTCTTCTGCTCTGCATGTTTATGTAGCAAAGAGGCATTACTATTCTTGGTCTTTCCAGAGAATAAAAACTATAGAACAATATGCCTGATTCCTAAAAGAAACTTTTCCTCTTTAGCAAGTATCCATCACTCTGATCATTTTGCCCATTCAATATTGTTAACCCAGAGGAAAGCGAAAGTCTGTTTCCAATCTTGTATTCCCAAAGCTTGTTAATTTATTTTTATAGGACTGCTCAGATTTTTATAGTAAAAAGCCACTTGAAAATCTTGTCTAAATACATTCAGGTGCATGCTAATTAATTTTTCTTCTGAAATTTGCACAACAAGAGAAACAGCTGGAGACAGTTTATTAACTAATTGAAAATCTTGAGCTTGGGAGATGCTGGGAAAAGAACAGAAGGGGAAACCAGCATGGGATAAAAGGAGACAAGTGTTCCTCCTGACAATGAGATATAGTATTTATCCCTTTGCCCATAGACTACTTCCTTTACAAAGCTTCTGGCTCAGAAATAGACTGGAAATTAAATTAGATCTGTCTCTTGCATGATGCTCCAGAATGATAAATTTATGTACTTTTTTGAGATTTGGTATTTGATGGTTGATACTGCTCTATTAGGTATTTCAGAACGCTTTGTTTCAAATGACACTCAACTCAAAATAGTTTAAGCAAAGAAGGGGTAATTTATTGACTCATTTAACTGGGAACTTCAAGAGTTCTGATTTCAGGCATGGCAGGAACTCAAGTAATGTTGTACGGGTTCTATCTTGCTATATCTCATAACCATCCTTTGTTATTTGGCCTGGGTATACTTTCTGGCTGGTTTACTCTATGTGGTGGGGAAAGCAGCCCTCACAATCCCAAACTTAAATCCTTATGGACTATAGGAAAGGAAGGCCTACAAGGGAAAGGAAGTCCCTCTCTCTAACATACAGATATAGAGAAGAACCTATAAGGCTGGCTTGTGTCAAAAGTCCTCTCCTCTATGATAAAAACCTTCTCAAACTTTAACACATACACATATCATACATATCACTTGATGAACTTGCTAAAATGCAGGCTCTAATTAAGCTTACTTTTACATCTGTTATATGGATAACTTAGTTCCCAAGGCCAGGAATTAATAAAATGTGCTTCATACCAAAGAAGGAGATGAATAATAACCAATGAAATAAATAGAAATCAAGAAACTGATGAGGCTATTACTTAAAAAATGATTTACAAAAATTAAAAATTGAGATACCTGAGTAATAAATTTAAGTCTCATGTAAAACAGCAATGACCTTCTTTCCTCCTTGGAATAAACCAAGAAGAAAACCGGGCATCTCAGTGTCATTCCTTGGTTTTATCCAAATGATAGTTGTAACAATTTACACTATGAGATTACACACAATCCCATTATATTTTCATAACAATTCTGGGAGGAAACTTATTTGCAATTCTGTGCTGTCAAATGCATTTGGGCCCCCTTACTCTGAGCAACAACCATTGCCTTGCTCTGAGGACCAGCATTATAGCAGGTCAGGTCCCTAACTTGTTCCTATCTAGTGAGAGAAGCCAGGAAACTTCCTCTTGTTTAATACTTGGTTGTTAAAATGGCTCTTTCATTTTGATTCCCTGTGTCTGGCCTGCCTCCACTTTTTGACCTTTCTTTTTACTGGCTTTGGATTTCAGAGATCAGATATTTTGGTTCTGACACTGGCCATAAATCTAGGCCTGTGTCCTGTGCTATTGGTTTTACTTGATAAAGTTTCCATCTCCTGAGTCTGTATCTGACAGGATCTGGAAAAAAATTACTTGAGTCAGCTTTGTCTCAATTGCTTCTTCTGGTTCCTTTTTAAATTCTTTAAAAAATCTGTTAGTCCTAATGTTGGTCACACCAGTTTGGATTCCAGATCCAACATATCCATGATTCATATCAATACTAATCATGATAATAATGATGATGAAAATGATAGCAAAAACAAACTTTCATTGTGTATTCTAGGCACTGTTATAAATACTTTACATATATTAACATAGTTCATTTTCTTAATAACCTTAAATATGCAATATTATTCTCTTCATTTTGTAGATGGGGAAATCAAGGCACAAAGAAATGAATTAATTTGTCCAAGTTCACAGTGATAAAAAGTAGTAGAGCCAGAATTTGAAGCAGGTAGTTGGTTATAGAGCTTCCTAATACCAAAGAGAAAAATATGCTCCATAGTATTTTAATATTAATGACACTAATGCTGATTGTTTATTATGTGTCATACTGCCTTTCTATAGTGATGATGATAATGATAAACATAACATAGAACTATTTCATTTACAAAATCATTTTTTGTATGCTTTATTTCTAGAACAGCGTCTCTCACCTGGAGTATGAATATAGTTGGGGGTTGGTATGGTGGGCATCACAGTCAAAAGACACATGTAGACCAACTGACTAACAGGGATCACTATTTAGAGGAGACATGCCCTGTGGGAAAGATTAGAGAAGGGGGTATCAGTTTTGTCTTTTAACTGGCAGACCATGTTCTCAGCAAAGGGAAGTTGTTGGGTAAACACACCTCTTTTTAAGTTAACATTTGTTGACCTTCAAGCAATTTATCAACATTTGTCCTTTCAATCGTAAAGAATATTGTCATGGAGAGACGTTCTAATGTATGCAATTTCCTAATGTTTTTGCACATCCAGGGGCATTTCAGTATTTTGTACTGATTGGCACCCACGGCCACTGTTCTGCTGGATCATTGCTTCATCCAGTTCTGTCCAGGCTGTTTGCCAGAACTATTTCATTTGAATTTCCAGAGGTGGTTCCAGGCATAGGTATGTTTCAAAAGCTGCCCCAACTAATTCTGATGAGCAGCCCTGGCTAAGAAACACCACGGTAGAATCATAGAACCAGAAAGACTTGGGCAAAGTGAATGAGCCAGACCTCAGAAGATGGAGTGACCTGCCATGACACGGTCACCGGCAGAGCTGGTGACAGGGCTCACTGCCTTTGTCTCCTGTTGGATACTATGGGTATTCCCAAGAGCAAGTGGGAGTAGAGTCCTCCTACCACTACTCTTCTCTCACTTTACCTTAGGAATGCCTGGAAAGAGCAGAGCTGCCAACTGGACTGATGTCTAGCAAATGTGAACAGAGAACAGCACACTCCTACTCCATTTCAGAACAGATTCTGGTTCTTGTCTCAAGAGTGCAGCTCAAGTATTGATCATCCATCTGTGATTATCCAGTCACCTGCCTGGCCCATTCTCCTTCTATCCCAGTTTACCTTCTTGGAATGTGATTCCTCTCCCCCATCATTTTTGTGAAATATCTCATGTTTTCACCATAAATGTAGACCCCAAGGTAGGACGAAATCTATCCTGAATTGTTCTGTCTAGTTCTGAAAACCTTGCAGCCTGCTCAGAATCTGTGGTGTTTGCATTAGGTCACACAGAGTATTTCTCATGGATAGATGGATCTTTTCGGTGAATTTTTCTTTTATTTTTCCCTGAATATAAATTAAAAGGAAAGTGGAGACATGCTTTCTCCTATATTTTTTACTTCCACATGCCACATATTAATACTTTGATAAGGAAGATCTGCCATGGGCAAAGAAAAAGAGAACATGCGTCTTTGAAATACATAATCTATTTCAGCTCTAAAATCATGTGACTCTCCACTTTTGCCTTCACCCAAGAGGCATTAAAAGACAAAATCTTCCAAAACTCAATTGACCCCAGAGCTGAAGGGGCAGGACACTCCGGCATTAGTTAGTATCAGGTATGTAGACTTATATTTAATCTGGTCCATAATTAATTATCCATAAGCCTTTGGAAATAGTTCATTATGACCCTAACTTAAAATTTAAGTAACAAAGAAATGAGAACCTCCTTCCCCGATTCAATAGCACTGGAAGAGAGTGAGGATAAGGCGGATGGATAAAAGTCTGATCATTTTACCTAAGATTTCATATTAAGACATAAAAATTAGCATATAGGCTGCTGAAGATATCTTAAAAATCATATTATTAGAAAAATCTTATTATTTAAAAAAAGAAAAAGAACAAATGGGGGGAAAACCTGAACAAGCATCTCACTGAAAACAATTAGACATGAGTGTTGAAATAGTTCATGAGTGTTGCTGAGTTGTAAGGTGTTTACTGGTGAGGCAGTCAGAAATCCTTAGAAGCCAGACCGTCAGCGAATGCCAGAAACCTGTGAGGTGTACATTTAAGCCACTCTTCTCTTGAGAGCACACAGACCCTGGTGGCTTTGTGCTAACAATTCGTTGGTCACACAAGATGCAGAATATACTCACAAAGCCTAGTTCCAAACTTGAGATTCTAAAGCCTGATATTAAGAAAATAATAAGAAAGAAAAATATTTAAAAAGACAGTTGCTGAGAATTTTCCACTCCAGGTGAGAGGCTTTTCAATCTTATAAATCTAGGCCCTTCTACATCTAGGCTCACAAATGTTTACACACCCTTAGTGTAAGCATAAACTAGAAATAAATGTATTCCTCAGAAGGGAATGTAAAGGGTCTTGCGTATCTAAATATTGCAGTCAACTCATGGGAAAAAAAGAATCCCTTGAAAATCTATAGCTATAATCCAACCCTCATACAGATAGGGGATCTAGATTCACCCTATATGTGCAGCAAACAACGAAACAAAAGACTTTAACTTGAGATTTCAGTGAAAATGGTCCTGGGATCGTAAGGCTCCAGAAAGTGCCTGGCAGAAGCAAACACAATTGCCTCAGGAGAATCTTTGTTTTAGGCCTCAAAATTCCCACAGGTCAAGATTAAGTGACACGGTATACAAACATCACAAAACACACCAGGACATACAGTACCATAAGTTAGAACCAGCAGAAAAACAAACCAACCCAAAGAGACTTTAAATATCAACACAGAATGTTCAAGAGAGAGTTGAAAGTATAAAAGGAGAACAAGAGACTTCTAAAATATTCTTTGTAGGTAGAAAAAGAAAAAAACCAGAACACTAAGAAGAGAAAAACAAAATCATTAAAATTTAAAGATGCATAAATGAATTCAACAGTAGATTTGACACAACATAAGAGAAAATTAGTGGAGTAGAAGATAAATATGAGGGAAAAATCTCCCTGGGATTCAGGAAAATGAAAAAAAATATAGGATTTTAAAAAATAAAAAGTGTGATATAATCTAATTGTGGGTTCAGAAATTGATAATAGGAAGACAATGGGGAAGAGTAGAATATTACAAGTTAATGGCTGAGAATTTTCCGGAATTGATCAGAGGTACCAATCCTTATATTCAGGAAGCTCATTAAATCCCCAACCATGGTAAATTAAAAGGAGTGCAAAACTAGACATTACGTACAATTGTAATTGGAGGGGGGGTGGACAGAAAGGGGACAGGGAGGGAGAATTTTTAAAAGCAGGAGAAACCGAAGAAAATTAAAAACGTAATTCAACTGGCATCTAAATTTTTAATAGCCAGGCATGCAGAGTCAAAATAATTATCAAATTAGAACCCACTGAAACTATCTTTCCAGAATGAAAGCAACATAAGGATAGTTTTAGGTAAACTAAAATTGTCAGAATTTGCCTCTAGTAGACCCTCACTAAAGAAAGTAGTTTGGGCAAAAGAAAAGTGTTCCTAACATTCTAACATAAGGAATGGAGAGCAAAGAAATTGGTAAACCACTGGGTAATTCTAAAAGAATATTGAAAGTATAAAACAATAACAATAATGTTTAATTTCTTAGATTAAAAATAGTATTGAAGTTAGGAACAATATGAAAATGATTCAAGGATGCTTAGAGCCTATATTTTGTTAAAATAAGTATGCATATTAAATTGTAGGGGAATGCTAAAAAAAAATAGAAACATAGTGCATAGCTTCCAAGCAGGGAAGAAAAAGAATATAAAAATCTCATTCATTGAAAAGAGTTCAAGAAAGGACAGAGATGAAAACAAATAGTTCACATGTAAACTCAATATTATTAAACTCAAAAACAAGTCTACATATGTCAGTCATTATAATACATATAAATGGACTAACTTTCCATTTAAGAGATAAAAATTGGCAGGCTTTATTTAAAAAGAAAGAAAGAAAGAAAGAAAGAAAGAAAGAAAGAAAGAAAGAAAGAAAGAAAGAAAGAAAGAAAGAAAGAAAGAAAGAAAGAAAGAAAGAAATCTATTTGGTAACAGATACACCTAAATCTCAGGTCACAGAAAAGTGGAAAGACTAGAGAAAGATCCAATTATTAAGACTTGAATAAATGGTAAAGAGTTTCTTCAGAAACTTACGGTAATTAAGACAGTTTGGTAATGGTGCCGGGATAGTCGAATAGGCATGTACCCCAGGCTCTGCACTCATGCCCCACTTGAACTCCGGAACCAGTAACCAAAAAGGCGGGAAAGGCAACGGTGTCAGGGATGGAAGTGTTTGCAGTAACATCAAGGTCAAGAGCAGCAAATTTACTGCTTGGCTGCGGCAGCAGTCATGTCCTCATCGGACCGGTTCTGCAATATGATGTTGGATGTTTTTCCTGGAACATTACCTGGAGCTAGGAATTCCGTGAACTACCCTACATCCTTAAAAAAACGAACTCCCTCCTGCTGTGATTTTGCACTCAGAGTCAGCTTCTATTACCAGTAACTAAGAATCCTGACTGATAGAAAAGGTGCCGTTTGTCACCGTACAAAGTTATTACAATATTATTGACTATATTCCCTGTGCTGTGCCTTACATCCTCATGACTTACTTTAAAAGTGGAAGTTTGTGAGAAAAGCAGGCTTTCATGAACTATTGGTGGGAATGTAGATTGGCGCAACCATGGAAAACGAGATGGAGCTTCCTCTAAAGATTTTAAAAAATAGAAATACCATACAACTCAGCAATCTCAGTTCAGCAATTTTTGTTATCTGAAGAAAATGAAAGAAGAGAAAATCTCGCCTAGACGCTTACTTCAAGACTGTAAACTGGGACCTTGTCACTTTGATCTTTCCTGCAAAGTGGCAGCATGTTTTTGAATTCCCCCACTTTGCCATGATTTTATCTTCTCTATTTTCCAGCAAAATGTGAAAGATCAGGATCTATGCTTAGAACTGTATCAAAGGTAGGGGTGCTTGGTGCTTGGGTGGCTCAATTAGTTAAGCGTCTGCCTTCGGCTCAGGTCATGATCTCAGGGTCCTCAGATCGAGTCCCGTGTTGGACTCCCTGCTCAATGGGGAGCCTGCTTCTCCCTCTTCCTCTGCCGCTCCCCCTGCTTACGCTCTCTCGCTCTCTCACTCTCTTAAATAAATAAAATCTTTTAAAAAAGAAAGAACTATATCAAAGGTAAAAATAAACAGAGGCAAGCAATGCTTGTTTAATAAAAGGCCGACTTTGGTTTTCAGAACTTCATGAAGATGGTGTAAAAAGAAACTTCAGGGCGCCTGGGTGGCTCAGTCGGTTCAGTGTCCAACTCTTGGTTTCGGCTCAGGTCATGATCTCAGGGTCCTGAGATTGAGCCCCTTGTTGGGCTCTGCGCTGAGCAAGCAGCCTGCTTAAGATTCTCTCCCTCTCCCTCTCCCTTTGCCCCTCACCCCGCTCATGTTCTCTTTGTCTCAAAAAAAAAAAGAAAGAAAGAAAGAAACTTCAACTGAGGAGGGCTGGTAATGGACATGGATCACCTTTGTATTTCAAAAGTGATATTTAACTTGTTTGGAGATTTTTTTTTTTTCCTCCTCCACCTGAATTTTTTTCTGAAATTGAGTCATGTTTGCACCTAGACCCAGTATTAGTTTTCTTAAATAATTATTCATGTAATTCTTTGTTTAATGCCTGCCTCCCTGGGAGCCTGTAAGCATCAGGAAAGCAGGGAAAATGCTTGTCTTTTTCTCTCTAATGGTCCAGATGCCCAACATACAGTAAGTGATCGATAAAAACATTCTAAGTTAAGTGAAAAATAGTGAATGAATGGAATATGATAGAAGCAAAATTTTAAAAAAATTTTTTACTATGCTATTGAAAACTTCTTCTTTCCTCAATTTTCCCTGTTTTCCATCAAATGACAAAACTGAAGACTGTTAAATACTTTGGAGTGTGGAAATTTGTAGTACTAGTTCTGAGCAGTATAAAAAATATCTAAAAAAATTAGTAAAATAATAACTTTAGTCTGAATGGTTTTAAATATAATGCCATAAAAAAACACTTGAAAAAATAACATATTTGGCATGACTGATTGGGAGTGAAGAATTACATATTGTTTTTCCATCTCTAAACCAATCAAATGACTTTTGATTTACAGACAGTTTTAAGATTCTCATGCAAAATTCAACTATTTTCACACCAAAATTGTTAATTAAGTGGCCTCAAAATGTCAAGATTTTATATCTCAAATGGGCAAAAATTCTCAGGAATTTTTTCAGGAAGGCCATTAAATCTTCTATATTTGAATGGTAGATTAATCTCCAGAACTTTCTTCTATTTGCCTATCTAGCAGTATCTGCTCTAACAAACTTGCCTTTCCTTAGGAATTACTCCTTTTCAGTCTTTAAATGACATTTCCACTTTCTCCCAGGACCTTCTTAATTAAACAATTCATCTGCCTGGACAGTGCCCATTTCTTCCTCTTCTAGACTAATAGCTATTTGGAACTTTTACTTAAAAACCTTTATGTAAAAGGGGATATGTAAGTCAGATCTGCAGTGGGTTTCCATGACTGACATTGTAATGAGTATATGTGATGGTAGGCATGATAGAGAAGAGATGGGTTAACCTTTGTTGAACATCTCTGTAGAGGGACTGCCTTCCATGTGGCTCCCCTAGATCTAGTCTCCTCATTCTAGGTTCCTTCTCCAAAGCTCCATTCTTTCATACTTCCAGCTTCTGCCTGAATGAACAATCTTGAGCCAGCCTTCTATGGGGCCAGAGGCATCTGGAGCTTTCTCCATTCTTCTTGATCTATTTTTATGGCAAAAACCTGACGCATTCATTTGCTAGGCCTGCTATTAACAAGTATCATGGACTGGGTTGCTTAAATAATAGAAATGTATTGTCTCATAAATCTGGAAGCTAGAAGTCTGAGGTCAAGGTGTCAGCAAGGTTGATTCCTTCTGAAGTCTCTCTCCTTGGCTTGGAGGTGGCTGTCTTCTTCATGTAGTCTTTCCTCTGTGCTTGTCCATGTCCTAAACTCCTTTTCTTACAAGGACCCCAGTCATAATGGATTAAGGCCCACCCTAATGACCTCATTTAATCTTAATTACCTCTTTAAAGATCATTTCTCCAAACACAGTCATATTCTGAGGTACTGGGGGGTTAGGACTTCAACATAGGAATTTGGGGGCAACATTACTCAGCCCATAACACTCTATCTGTATCTTGCTACTCCGGGCTTTGAGAGTCTATTTGTGAATAATAAAAAAAAAAAATCAGAACATTTGTTGTTTCTTCTGTCTTTGCCTTCATCATAGAACAATCCTAATTTTTGTTGAGAAAATTAGCGATAAGATTATGCCTAAAGAAAAGCAGATGGGTTACTATTTTAAGACAGTATTTCACTACTTCCTAAAATTAATGACTTCAGTCACATAGGTGCTGATGGTGTCAGTTTATGCAAGAGGAAGCAGACCTACAGAAAGTTTAGGTCAGTTGCACAAGGTTAGTGTGACAGGATTGCGAGGGAGGAATGTCTGTCTCTAAAACCCAAGCTCCAATTATAAAAGTGACTGTTCTCAGTTTAAATTGGGCAAAAATGTTTCAGTATTCTTATATGCTCTTATAGTCTCATACTGCTCATAGTTAATGGAAGAACAATATCAAAAGAGTAAAAGGGTGGCTTTCTCTAAAATTGGCATAGTAATAATTACTCCATGGTAGGGTCCTCTTACTGCCACAAGGTAGCCAGTGAAGAATATAACGAACCTCATGATTCTGCCTTGTGGTTCTAAGGCCTTCCAAAGAGCGGGATAGAACAGGGTAGGATAGAACGCGTTTCCCCTACACTGATTGGAGCAGAACCCAGTCCACTCAGATCCCTAGGCTTTAGCCCATTCCTGGGAAAGAAGTACCAGCCACTTTATACCCAATATCCCTTGCCATGTTTCTCTACTCCTTACAAAACCATACCAAGAAGTGACAGAGGCATTAGGTATATAAGCTATTGGGGTAGAAAATAATTTCAGTAAATGTAGAATTATTTTCCACATTCAGGGAATGTTTTCCTGTGCAGAAAGGAAAAGGAAAATGACCGATCTAATAATTTTGATGATGATAATCATAATGACAATGAAATGGTGGAAATTATTACCATGTGCTATGTTTTGGGCTGTGCATATAATTCTATTAGTGAGTTAAAAAAATGATCTTGACAGACCCATTGAAATGGAATAAATCACAAAATTAATTAACTCTGTTGTTATTTCTGGCAGATTTTATTTTTAGATTTTATTGGTAAAAAATAAGTAAGTTTATTCATAACCAAGTAAGTTATTTATGTGAACTCCAAGTCACATAAATTACTTGTGTCTTTCTTTCTTTTGGAACAATGAAGAAAATGTCTGTTGCTACTTTATTATTACCTTGTTAATAATTAAATTTTAAGCCAGGAGGTTGGAAAGAACACTTTACTGCAGTGATTTATTTGCTAGACCAAAGGCTACAGGGAGAGGAGTGTGAAATGAGGGTGAAATGGGAGAATGTGGGACTGAGCCTGGGGATTCTGAACCAAGAGCTGGAGGTTCTGGACTAGTAAGAAGGGCTTGAAGGCTTGGGCTCACTTACATAACAATAGGACAGGAGAGGGGGTGTACAAAAAGAATTATTGTGGAGGCATAAGATGGGTTCACCATCTCCAGCATAGATGAATTAGAGATGGGTTTAAATTGCAGGTTTTAATTTACTTTAAAGAATTTTTCTAACATGAAACTTGCAAATAACTCTGATAACAGTTAATAAAGGAAAATATTCATTTAGCCAGTGTTTGTTGGGTGTCTCCTTTGTGTCAGCCCAATGCATGCATCAACAGATAAGAGAGAGTCATTGGCCTTATTTTATCTTATAGTTTTGCAAAAGCTGCATAATCTTCCTGGATATCCTAATGAATAGGATAGAGGTCTTCAATTTGATTATTACTCTGGAATTTCTACTTTTGAATTAAATCAAGAAGGGAATTTGCCCTGTTCTCTGAGGTTTGCTGCTATTTTTGAGGTGTAGAAGAGGAGAACCATTTTCTCCAACCCCACCAGGGACTGTGGACAATAGTGCCATTCACACTGCCCCAAGTTACAGGAAGCTTTTAAAAAGAGCTCACTTGGGACACAAAACGTCAGAGTTAGGACAAATACCTTGCTTTTTGGTGAGGTCGAGCAGCCATTTCTTATGCACCAGAGGGCCAGTGAGCTGAAGAAAAAGAGCAGAAGACTGACAAAGGGAAGAATAGAGGAAACCCTTACTTTTGGTGGGGTTCTCGTCCCAGTACTTGTTTAATGCCTTGGATCCTAGCTTGTTCCTGGGTCTCTTTCCTTCGTCCTCCCTCCCTAGAACCACAGTTCCCATGACTGGTCATTATTTCCTCCCACGAGGTAAGTCCCTCTGATGCCACTGCATCGCAGCTGTGGGTTTGCTAACTGCTGGCACAGTCCCTGACTTCCTCCTCCGTCCTACGGAGGTGCAGTTGCTGCCTGTGTTTCTGCTCTTGTTTGGTAAAGAAGGATTTAGGGAATAATCCTTAACTCATCAGAGCCCTTCCCCTTTTCTACTCAGTTTGTAAAGATGCTGATTCTGGCTCAATGGGATTGTGGAAAGATTAACTGTGATTAATGATTACTGTGTGGGCAAACCATAAAGTTAGAAGCTATTTGTATTGGTTGAATAATAAATTCACTACGTTTACCTTTTAGAACTGTGTAAGATCATGGGAAGCAAGAATGCTAATTGAAATGTCAAGCAGAAATTGGGAAATGACAAAGTATCTGTAATAGTAAGAACCACCTGTCAAGGCAGGTAAACTGAGTAGGTGGGTGCAATTGGGCACATGGGTTGATGAAGATCATCTGATGCTCACTCTGGACACAGGGTCTGAACGCTGGACCCACAGGCCAACTTGTGTGTCTTAGAAGAATGAGTAAATATTGAGAGTAAATATTTGTGAAAATCTTTTTAGGATGGAGCAGCCCCACGGTCTGCTCCCTCTCAGAGTTCTGTGAGGAGCCAGGGTTCCATTCTCTGTCTGCTTGAGCCCAGGAACTCTGCTCTCCTGGGACCTGTTCCGCCACCCTTGGGGGTCTCTAGCCTTTCACAGTTCTGAAGTCTAAGCTTTATTTTGTGCTCTGGTTAATTAGAGGTGGAAAAAAAAAGGCAAAGGCTTCAGCTTTTCCTTCTCCGCTCCTCTAAATAGCCTTGGGGCCAAACTCTCCCTTTTGGAAGAAGGAGAAAGGAACTTTAGAGTTTTGAAATGCAAATCCAACTCACTTTGCTTGCTGCAATACTGCCTTAATACTTGAGTTTCCTGTCCCAACACTACCTCATGGTCTTCCTATGGCAATTTCCCTGCTTGTACACTGGACTTTAATGTATCAGACTAGTTATTATATTTTACTTATTGATTCATTCAATTTAAAAACAAAAATATTTTTAAACAACTATATTAGATGAATAAAAAAGTAAATATTGTTCCTGATTTTAAAGAAGGAAACTAACAGATGAACCAGTAAGTGACATAAAGTGGAGGATACAAAGGTCATTTAAAAAAAAAAAAAAGTACGTATAGGATAAAATAGAGACAAAAGGAAGAAGGGTCAGGAACCATAGTTAAAATGACCTTCAGGTGAGTTTTTTTTTTTTTTTAAAGATTTTTTTATTTATTTATTCATGAGAGACAGAGAGAAACAGAGGGAGAAGCAGGCTCCCAAGGAGCGGGAAGCCCGATGCGGGACTCGATCCCAGGACCCTGGGATCATGACCTGAGCCGAAGGCAGACGCTTAACCATCTGAGCCACCCAGGCACCCTTCAGGTGAGTTTTTATAAGTCCCCTAAGTCAACCTCAGTGTCCACTGAGCCCTGGACTGGGGCCAGGCCAGGCCAGACTTGGTTCCCATAACAAAGTCTCCTGTCTTCTGGGATTAATTGTTCTTGTCTACAAACTAGCAAAGAAACATCATTCTAAAGTATTTGGTTATCTTCAGTTTGAGGCTTTAATTAATCAGTTTTTGCTGATTTATCATAATCTGAAGCAAGTGCCAGAAAGACACCATAGTAGAATGGAGAGGCACATTTCTTTTCTCAGAATTCACAGAAGATTGAAAGGTACAAAGAGGCAGCTTAGAACTGGGTTTTGTTTAATTAGGCTTCATCAGTTTGAGAATAAGATGCCTCACTGCTATTAAACGCAACAACAAAAGTCTCACCTGCTACTGGCATTTTTAAGAAACTGTCATTCAGCATGTTTGGGGGAATTGACATTGGGTTTTATTTTCTGCACGTCAGCACCTGTGCCTCTAAGGGTTTTCTGGCGATTAGACAGTCACAGTGGCTTTGCTGAAATAGTTTTTCAATCAGGTATTGACTACCAATATTACCAATATTATATCCTGTAATAGTCCAGCTATTGCTTATAGAAAAGAAAATCATCAGACCCTGAGATTGGGAAGTAGGTCGTATTTTCAAACATCTGATGCATTTGGCCTCAACATTTTCCCTGAGTTTGGCAAAGCTTTTAGAAAGACAAAACCAAGGTTGTCATAAATAGACAGATGGTTGTCAGTGGCCCAATAATAAGAAGTTTTAGGTCAAGAGCAAACTCATCTTGAAAATTTTTCTCAGTGTTCCTTAACAGCTAAGCTTCCCAAAGAGAGACCCTGGTGGACAATTTTAAGAGTGGATTGGTAGAGAAGTTTTATTATTATTATTCAAATGCTAGCCTCTCATTTCACCTTCTTGTGAACTATATGGTAGAGGTTGTATTATCTCTCTTTAATGAAGGATGAATTAAAGAGCAAATGAAATCGGTGGCTTGTCCCGTCTCAGACAGGTGGCATGGGGCAGACCTAAGATTGGAATACACCAAATCCACATGCTTTCCATGATACCACTCCAAAGTTGTTCAATGGATATTGTAGGCTCCTTGAAAACAAATGATTACTTTTAGCATTCTGCTTCCTCATTCTACAAAATATTGCTCTGGGAGTGGATGGTTTGATTACCTCAATTTATGGCACTATTCTCTAGAGATGCGTAGGCAACACTACCAAACAAAAGCCAAAATACAAAACTAGAAAATCCCACTGACTAACATTTAATGGCTTTAAAATAAAGTATTCTCAATGACTGTGAAGGATTGGATTTTACTCTACTTACAAGTTATGAAGTTAGCCCCCCACAGTTCCATAGGGGCTGGTGGAAGACACGGATTCCTCAAAGCAATAGCAGTAGCCAGAGCATCAGTATTTTTCATGCCACTTCTCCAGACCTCAATTCATACTGGGTGATTCCAAGAGGGCCAGGTAACACCTGCGTATGCCCTGAGTCACATTACAGGAGGGAGCCTTGAGCAAAGAAAACCTAAATCTTCCACAGTGGGTAGTAAGCATGCCCACCATTGACTCCAGAGGGAGACACTATTTCTATTTTCCCAAACTATTCATGATACAAATATCCTTGAAAAGGTAGTCCATAACGAAGGACAGGTAAGCAGCTTGCAAAATGGTAAACAAAGTCCACAGAGAATTGTCTCCCAATATATATTCTCCTCCTTTTATGTTAAGAGGATTCTGCACTCCAGTCCAATATATGGGAAGGGAGGTTTTCCCCACAACATCCAACAAGGAAGTCACCGACACCAGCCAAGTGTCCTCCAATTCAACTCAGTTCTCACACCATCTACCCGGAGGTGGCATCAGATTCCACAGGGAAAGGGCTAGTCCCACAGACTGTCCCTGCTTCAGATGCCAGTTGCAAGCCCAGGTTGTAACCCATGCTTCTGACTGGCTGGCTATAAACCAGAGGTTCCTATAACTCCCTCCTTGGATTAGATTAATTTGCTAGAATGGCTCACAGAACTCAGGAAACCCATTTAATCACTAAATTACCAGTTGATTACAAAGGATATTAAAGGATACAAATCAACAGCCAAATGGAAAAGATGCATAAGGCAACGTACATGGGAAGGGCACAGAATTGCCATGACCTCTCCAGCTGCTGGCAGCACCTCCACATGTTCACCAACTCAGAAGCTTTCTGAACCCCCTCCTTTGGGATTTTTATGGAGGCTTCATGACATAGGCATGACTGCTTAAATAAATTACTGGCACTGGTGATTGATCCAACCTCCAGCTCCTTCCCCCCCTCCCCGGATGTAGAGTAGGATTGAAAGTTCCAATCCTCTAAAGACAAAATCAGAGAGGGAGACAAACCATAAGAGACACTTATTCATAGGAAACAAACTGAGGGTTGCTGGAGGGGAGGGAGGTGGGGGGATGGGGTAACTGGGTGATGGACATTAAGGAGGGCATGTGGTGTAATTGAGCACTGGGTGTTATATAAGACTGATGAATCACTGACCTCTGCCTCTGAAACCAATAATACCTTATATGTTAAGTAATTGAATTTAAATTAAAAAATAAATAAATAAAATTAAAAAAAAAGAAAGTTCTAATCCTCTCATCACATGATTGGTTCTCCTGGCAACCAGCCCCCAACCTTAGGTACTTTCCAAAGGTCACCTCATTAACATGACAAAACATACCTTTGTTGCTATCATCACTTAGGAAATTCCAAGAGTTTTTGGAGCTCTGTGCCAGAAAAAAGACAAAGACCGAATATATATTTCTCATTATAAATCACAGTATCACATATGTTTATATGATCAAGCCCCTCTTTACCTCTGCAACCACAAGTAGAGATCCTTCCAACCTCACTTGCTATGCTCGCAGCACTCCAGTCCTTCCTCAGCTCCTGCATCGGCCATGCTCCTTTTTTTCAGAGTCCTGCTAGGTGAGTTCCCTCTGCCCAGAAATAACCAATGCCCACTAGCAACTCCTTATTCTTCAGGTCTCAATTTAAACTTTCCTTCTTCAAGGAGATCTCTGACTTCCCACCAATTCCCCCAATGCCTTGACTGGTCTGAAATTCTATCTTATGTATAAGCTAACATGTTATCTGGCCTCAGTTTCACAGAAGCTGGCAGAAGACATAAGTCTCCTGGATCAGAAACGAAGGTCTATGTCACCACAGCCCAGCAGGGAGCAGATGTATACATGTTCCTAAAGTCTCCCGGGGATGATGTAGAACAGTGCAAGTCAATGCTGCACATGTGGTGGGTTTGCCTCACAGCTGAGGAGCTTAAAGCTGAAGAAACTTCAGGCTTCTAAAGGGGACTGCCAGCAAACCTGCCCATCCTCCACCATGGAGAGAGACATTATCTTTAATGTATTATAGGAAACAAATCTTCCCTACACCCCAGAGGGCACTGTCTCTATCTTCGGAGGCTGCTTATTATGCAAACATCCTTGAAGAGAAAATATGAAGCCAAAGCTGAGATAAGACATACATAAACATGAGAGACCCATGGAGTCTGGTCTCCCAACACCTCCTCACTACTTCATCTAGATTATGGTAGGTTTCCTTTCTTATAAACTCTTATAAAACTCTGTTTTTTCTCAATAACACTTTTTCCAATTACATTTAACCAAGTATTCATGTAGTTATTTGTTTAATTTATGTCTTTCTCACTAGATTCTAAGTTCCACATGGGTAGAGACTTTATTTCTTTTGTATCCTAAACACCTAACTCTTAGCAAAGCCTAGAATGATGAACGAAGATGGTTGGGGCTTCCCTAATGGCTTGGAACCTCCTACAAGAAGCCTTCCCAGATTCCCTGGGTATTGCTTTAGTGTCCTGTGAACTCTGTCATAGCCTGTGTGTGGCCCTACCGTAGCACTCCATGCACAATTGAGATGATATCTTTATTTCTCTAACTCATTTACTAGACTTTGAGCTTCTCCCCAGCAGAGTCATCTTTTCTCCCCCAGTGGTGAGAACAATGTCTTGCATAGAGTAACAGCTTAATGAATATGTACTTTTATGTGTACAGATCTAAGGCTCCACAGTCCAACAGTCTTATACATACATTAAACTGTTTTTTTCTGTTCATTTTCTAATGTCCTGTAAGAAAATAGATAAGTAAGTTACAAATATAAAATTGCACCATTTGGATTCAATGTATGATCCATACTTGACCCAAAGAGGAAAAAAGTAGGTCACTTATTTGAACTGCAGCATTTATTTGGTTTGGGATTATCAAAACTTAATTGAACACAATTGCCAACTTAAGATGTTTTACTTATATGTCTGACATTTATAGCTAAAAATGATCACTGTGAGGAGCACCTGTGAGGCTCAGTCAGTTAAGCATCCGACTCTTGATTTTGGCTCAGGTCATGATCTCAGGGTCATGAGATGGAACCTCACATCAGGCCCTGTGCCCAGCATGGAGTCTGCTTGAGATTCTTACTCAGCATCTCCCTCTGTCTCTCCCCATCCTCTCTCTCTAAAAAAATTAAAATTAAAAAAATTTTTTTAAATGATCCCTGTGCTGTTTATAATATTGAATTCAAACTATTCTTAGTTTATTAAAATAAGATGACAGCATAGCTTAGTTGGAAGTGCATAGGCTTTCATGCTGTCTGCAAGAGATTCATTTTAGACCCAAAGACACCTCCAGATTGAAAGTGAGGGGGTGGAAAACCATTTACCACGCTAGTGGACACCAAAAGAAAGCTGGGGTGGCAATCCTTATAGCAGACAAATTAGATTTTTAAACCTAAGACTAGAATAAGAGATGAGGAAGGACACTATATCATACTTAAAGGGTCTATCCAGCAAGAAGATCTAACAATTGTAAATATCTATGCCCCTAACATGGGAGCAGCCAATTATATAAGCTAATTAATAACAAAAGCAAAGAATCACATCGACAACAATACAATAATAGTAGGGGACTTTAACACCCCGCTCACTGAATGGACAGATCATCTAAGCAAAAGATCAACAAGGAAATAAAGACTTTAAATGACACACTGGACCAAATGGACTTCACAGATATATTCAGAACATTCCACCCCAAAGCAACAGAATACACATTCTTCTCTAGTGCCCATGGAACATTCTCCAGAATAGATCACTCCTAGGTCACAAATCAGTCTCAACCGGTACCAAAAGATTGGGATCATTCCCTGCGTATTTTTGGACCACAATGCTTTGAAACTAGAACTCAGTCACAAGAGAAAAGTCAGAAAGAACTCAAATACATGGAGGCTAAAGAGCATCCTACTAAAGAATGAATGGGTCAACCAGGAAATTAAAGAAGAATTAAAAATAATTCATGGAAACCAATGAAAATGAAAACACAACTGTTCAAAATCTTTGGGATGCAGCAAAGGCAGTCCTAAGAGGAAAGTATAGAGCAATACAAGCCTTTCTCAAGAAACAAGAAAAGTCTCAAATACACAACCTAACCTTACACCTAAAGGAGCCGGAGGAAGAAGAACAAATAAAGCCTAAATCCAGCAGGAGAAGAGAAATAATAAAGATCAGAGCAGAAATCAATGAAATAGAAACCAAAAGAACAGTAGAACAGATCAACAAAACTAGTAGCTGGTTCTTTGAAAGAATTAACCAGATTGATAAACCCCTGGCCAGATTTATCAAAAAGAAAAGAGAAAGGACCCAAATAAATAAAATCATGAATGAAAGAGGAGAGATCACAACCAACACCAAAGAAATACAATTATAAGAACATATTATAAGCAACTCTATGCCAGCAAATTCGATAACCTGGAAGAAATGGATGCATTCCTAGAGATGTATCAACTACCAAAACTGAAACAGGAAGAAATAGAAAACCCGAACAGACCTATAACCACTAAGGAAATTGGACCAGTCATCAAAAATCTCCCAACAAACAAGAGCCTAGGGCCAGATGGCTTCCCAGGGGAATTCTACCAAACATTTAAAGAAGAATTAATACCTATTCTTCTGAAACTCTTCCAAACTCGTTTTAGGAGGCCACCATTACCTTGATCCCAAAACCAGACAAAGACCCATCAAAAAGGAGAATTACAGACCAATATCCTTGATGAACATGGATGCCAAAATTCTCACTAAAATACTAGCCAATAGGATCCAACAGTACATTAAAAGGATTATTCACCATGACCAAGTAGGATTTATTCCTGGGCTGCAAGTTTGGTTCAACATCCGCAAATCAATCAATGTGATACAATACATTACTAAAAGAAAGAACAAGAACCATATGATCCTCTCAATAGATGCAGAAAAAGCATTTGACAAAGTACAGCATCCTTTCTTGATCAAAACTCTTCAGAGTATAGGCATAGAGGGTACATACCTCAATATCATAAAAGCCATCTATGAAAAACCCACAGTGAATGTCATTCTCAATGGGGAAAAACTGAGAGCTTTCCCCCTAAGGTCAGGAACATGATAGGGATGTCCACTGTCACCACTGCTATTCACCATAGTATTAGAAGTCCTAGCCACAGCAATCAGACAACAAAAAGAAATAAAAGGCATCCAAATTGGCAAAGAAGAAGTCCAACTCTCACTCTTTGCAGATGATATGATACTTTATGTGGAAAACCCAAAAGACTCCACCCCAAAACTGCTAGAACTCATACAGGAATTCAGTAAAGTGGCAGGATATAAAATCAATGCACAGAAATCAGTGGCATTCCTATACACCAACAACAAGACAGAAGAAAGAGAAATTAAGGAGTCGATCCCATTTACAATTGCACCCAAAACCATAAGATACCTAGGAATAAATCTAACCAAAGAGGCAAAGGATCTGTACTCAGAAAACTATAAAATACTCATGAAAGAAATTGAGGAAGACACAAAGAAATGGAAAAATGTTCCATGCTCATGGATTGGAAGAACAAATATTGTGAAGATGTCAATGCTACCTAGAGTAATCTACACATTCAATGCAATCCCCATCAAAATACCATCCATTTTTTTCAAAGAAATGGAACAAATAATCCTAAAATTTGTATGGAACCAGAAAAGACCCCGAATAGCCAGAGGAATGTTGAAAAAGAAAAGCAAAGCTGGTGGCATCACAATTCCAGACTTCAAGCTCTGTAATCATCAAGACAGTATGGTACTGGCACAAAAACAGACACATAGATCAATTGAATTTGATCAATGGAACAGAACAGAGAGCCCAGAAATGGACCCTCAACTCTATGGTCAGCTCATCTTCGATAAAGCAGGAAAGAATGTCCAATGGATAAAAGACAGTCTCTTCAACAAATGGTGTTGGGAAAATTGGGTAGCCACATGCAGAAGAATGAAACTGGACCATTTCCTTACAGCACTCACAAAAATAGACTCCAAATGGTTGAAAGACCTAAATGTGAGACAGGAATCCATCAAAATCCTAGAGGAGAACACAGGCAGCAACCTCTTCGACCTGAGCCACAGCAACTTCTTCCTAGAAACATTGCCAAAGGCAAGGGAAGCAAGGGCAAAAATGAACTATTGGGACTTCATCAAGATAAAAAGCTTTTGCACAGCAAAAGAAACAGTCAACAAAACCAAAAGACAACTGACAGAATGGGAGAAGATATTTGCAAATGACATATCAGATAAAGGGCTAGTATCCAAAATCTATAAAGAACTTATTAAACTCAACACCCAAAGAACAAATAATCTAATCAAGAAATGGGCAGAAAACATGAACAGACATTTTTCCAAAGAAGACATCCAAATGGCCAACAGACACATGAAAAAGTGCTCAACATCACTCGGCATCAGGGAAATCTAAATCAAAACCTCAATGAGATACCACCTCACACCAGTCAGAATGGCTAAAATTATCAAGTCAGAAATGAAATCTTGCCATTTGCAATGATGTGGATGGAGCTGGAGGGTGTTTATGCTGAGCGAAATAAGTCAATCAGAGAAAGACATGTATCATATGTCCTCACTGATACGAGGAATTCTTAATCTCAGGAAATAAACTGAGGGTTGCTGCAGTGGTGGGGGGTTGGAGGGGTGGGGTGACTGGGTGATAGACATTGGGGAGGGTATGTGCTATGATGAGCGCTGTGAATTGTGTAAGACAGTTGAATCACAGACCTGTACCTCTGAAACAAATAATACGTTATATGTCAAAAAAAAAAGAAGATAGTAGGAAGGGAAAAATGAAGGGGGGGAATCAGAGGGGGAGACAAACCCGAGAAACTATGGATTCTGAGAAGAGTTCTAGAGGGGGGTGGGGTGGGGGGATGGGTTAGCCTGGTGATGGGTATTAAAGAGGGCACATATTGAATGGAGAGCTGGGTGTTATACGCAAACAATGAATCATGGAACACTACATCAAAAACTAATGATGTAATGTATGGTGATTAACATAACATAATAAAATAAAAAAAAAAGAAAGAAAGTGCATGGGCTTTAAAACACAAAAACCAGGTATCTAATCCTAATTTAGTCATTATGAATTCAGGGCAGTTGCCATGATTCTCTTGTTCTCTCAATTCAAAAACAAGAATTGTTAACATCTATTTTATTGTGCCAAGAAATTGACACTATGTTTTTATTTGTTTTGTAAACACATCTATGCCCCCTCCCTTTTAACATTCAAGAATCCTTTACCTTGTGAGTTTTGGCAAGTGGCAAAGTCCTCTTTTGCCTACAAATCTGGAGATGACCTCTCTCCTCTGCCACAGGCACGTGCAACGCATCTGCCTGTTAGATTCAACCGCTCCAGTGTTTGGCTCTGGCTGGTGACATCATAGAGGCGCTCACGCTCTGTCCCTTTCTGTCAACACGGGCAGTAGCCATGATTTCGAGGCTTAGTTCTTGGCACAGAAATGACAGCGTTGTGCCCAGTGCTTGATGGTGGCAGCAAACTTTTCTTCATCACATCAGTTCTGCGGCTCAATTTTGGGCATTGTTCCTGGAAGCTCAACTCGAGTCTGCTTCCCTAGCACTCCCAGCCATTCTGGGAACTACCTGATATATCCTTAATCTCATTTTCTGCCTACTCAGTGAGAGTCTACTTCTGTTGCTTGAAACTAAAAACCTCAAGTGGATGAAGTGCTCAGCAACCACTTGAGGCCTCAGCCTCATGATGATGGCCTCAGCCTATGTAGAGCCGGTGGGTTTGGCAAGTGAGAGTCAGGCTGATAAGCTCAGGTCAAGGCTGGGTTGAGAGGCTGCCAACAAGCCCAGAGTGTGGGGCCTTACGTGCTTGATGCTCTGAGCATTGCACACAATCATTTGAGTTCAGAAAGGTGAAAATGAGGTAATCATTGATGATTCAAGCAAACACATAGGCTCTTTCTTTTCACTTTTGTTTCTGACTTTTGGTCTGACTTAATGCTCAGAATACTTATTCATTTATTTATTTATTTGAGAGAGAGAGAGAGAGAGAGTGCACAGCAGGCAGGGGCAGAGGGAGAGGGAGAGAGAGAATCTCAAGCAGACTCCATGCTCAGCGCAGAACCTGATATAGGGCTTGATCTCACAACCCCGAGATCACGACCTGAGCTGAAACCAAGAGTAGGACGCTTAACAGACTGGCCACCCAAGTGTCCCAATGCTCAGAATAAATTCCGTTTCGTTCACTCGCCAAGGGAGTGTAGGTTAAGGGGTTCAGTAAGTATGAAATGCTGTTCATCTAAAAAGCAAGGGGCGGGAACCTGGGTGGCTCAGTTGTTAATTGTCGTCTGCCTTTGGCTCAGGTCATGATCCTAGGGTCCTGGGATCGAGCCCCGCATAGGGCTCCCTGCTCCGCGGGAAGCCTGCTTCTCCCTCTCCCACTCCCCCTGCTTGTGTTCCCTCTCTCGCTGTGTCTCTCTCTGTCAAATAAATAAATAAAATCTTTAAAAAATAATAATAAAATAAAAAGCAAGGGGCAATAAATAAATAAATAAATAAATAGCTAACAAGGGACAGCCAGTTTGGGGGACACACCAATTACTCAATAGAAATGGAGGCATTTACAAAAGTCCTCACATTTACAAAACTTTGGCCCCAAAGTAAGGCATTATTTCAACATAATGTATCTTTTGGTGGAAGTGTTTAGTTTCTCTCATTGTAAATATTAAAACCTTTTGTGCAGAGTTAGCCTTTAATTTTGCTTTTATTTTTTATATAGATTTTATTTATTTATTTGAGAGAGAGTGAGTGAGAGAGAGAGAGCACAAGCAAGGGCAGAGGGAGTGGGAGAAGCAGGCTCCTCCCCGCTGAGCAAGGAGCCCGATGTGGGACTCGATCCCAGGACTCTGGGATCATGACTTGAGCCGAAGGCAGACACTTAACTGCTGAGCCACTCAGGCACCCCTGATTTTGCTTTTAAAGACTTTCTAAATTCCCTAAAACTACAAAGAATAATAAGCTACTTAAAAAAAGTCCCATACAACTTGGGCTTAGAGGAAAAACAAGGGATAATGTATCCTTTAGAGCTGGGCTTAGAGTCATGAGGGTCTGATTTCTGCTCCCCAACTTGCCCACTCCCTAGCTGTGTGGTAGATAGCTGGATGCTTAGACCCTTCTTGCCTCATTCTCCCCCTTTGTGAGAGTGAGTCGTAAGTCCTGCTTCACAAGGCAGTTTTGAGGACAGAATACTCAAGATCGTGTATATATTAAAGCCTCTGCCTGGAGACTGACAAAGGAGGTTCTCAAAGAGGATGACTTGATTTTGATTCTGAAATTATTCTGACATAGCTGAAGATGATTTTATATGGTGAAAGGGAGAAATGCCAGGCTCTTCTATACTACAATTAATGTAGATTTTCAGGAAATTGCTTTTTATTATTGATATTTTCTCATAATCTTAGAAAATGAGCCAAAAATGATTGTTCCAAATCCTTATTACGGAGGGGAATCATTTTTGTTTTGTTTTCTTTTTTTAATAAAAGTGGTGGTAGTGGGGTAAAGGGAGAGAAGATTCAGATCATGATAAATTGGGGCTACAGAGGCCTAAGTCTGTTGCTCTGGGGCGGAGGGAAGGGGGGTGTGGGAAGCTTGGGGCAGCTTGGCAGGAGGGGCAGTCCTTTCTTATGAATGTGTCTTCTGCCCCTGGGCAAGGGCGCTACACATGCAGCGTGAATCTGCCTTCCTTCCCCATCTTCTCTCCCACACATGCGCGGGAGGGATTCGCGATCTTCTTAGAGACCGCAATTCCCGAGAGCCCAAATCTGCACGTGCATAAGGAAAGAGTGCCCTTAAAGTGGAGCGGAGGCATGAAAGAGCTTAAAAAACCCCGCCTCCTTTGAGTGTGAAGGATTGAGAGATGTGAGTGTTACACAGAACGTCTCCAGAGAGGGGGGATTTGTTTGTGCTTTGATGTGCGGCCAGAGCCCTTTGTAGAGCTTATCATTGTGTGATGTTGGCCTGAAGCCTTTGCTTGGTGGGGGCCCGTTCCCAGCTCCTCCCGCCCCCGCTGTCTCCGGAATTCTGGGACTGCTTTGTGATAGCAGAGCTTCAATGCACCCCGAAGTTATTCCTTTTGCCTGCCATGCTTCTGCTCAGGCTTTTCAACTTTCCTGACAGTCTCTTGTCAGAACATTCTCTTGGGGAATGAGGTTCTTCATCTCCTGCCTGGAATTCTAAATGTAAGAAGCAAAAGTTGTTATTATATGTGCTGCCGAAGCGAGCACGAAACAAAAGTTGTTAAAGAACATCAAGGGAAGTCTTGATCCACTGACTCTGGTACCCACCTTCAGGGATGTAGTTAGTGCCTTGGGTGGAAGTGTTCCAAAAGTGTGTTCACCATTTACTGTACCCCAACCGGACAAGCTTGTGGACTTGCTTGTGACAGAGGTGGCTTCTCTGGGAGTCCCTGAGCAACGTCAGGCAGCTTCCTGTTTTCAGGTCTCTACTGGTCTGGTTCAGATACTTCTAGCCCTCTGGATGTTCAGTCATAGCCAACACAGCTCTGGAAGAGTTCCTTCAATGAGGAGAGATGCTTCTTTTTTATGGCTACACCGTTGAACCCATTTTGTCTGTCCCTCCTGGACAGCTCGTATTTGATTAATTTTGCTGAGCCTTGGTTTTCTCATCTCAAAAACTGGGAACAAGATTTTCAGTGTTGCAGCGTGGCTTTGAGGATTGAATGAAATAACGAGATAATGGTTGGAAACCACTTGACACGTCATAGGCCTTGAGTTTCCTTCTCTTCGTGTTCGTAATGATTGCCACAATTTGTCATCCTTAGGGATGATCCCGCCATCTGTTTACTGCATGGGTCATGCTGCAAAAAATGCCACTAAATGATACATAGAAGAATGACACTCAGTACTGCCCAGTGAAAAGCTAATGAGACCTGTTAATTAACTAGATTTTTTTCAACCCTGTGCTTTTGCAGAACAAGATAAATGACAGAAATTAGGACATGATTGTCATACCAGGTGAAATGAAAAGGGAATTTTACAGCATATGCACTGAGTGATCTCAGTCACATGTACATTATTGTACTGGGGTCACTAGTGACATGTTTTGCATATTGACTCTGAACACACCTAGACCCTTAATAACCACAGAAATATTACATTCATTATTAGCTCTCATGTTTGAGTGGTCTAGAAGATTCTGACGATCAGAGGATTCCAAATTCTTGAATTTCCAGTAATCAAAGTTTTCTTAAATAAAAATCCAATCAGCAGTAGTAACCACTGCTTCATTTAGAACATGGACATCAGTTGCCAGAGATGGATCCCGACTCTTTGATAATTAAGTTCAAGACCACAATAGAAAACATCTAGAAGCTTCTAACCAGAGGGTAATTTACACCCAAGATCCCATTAGAAATGTTAACCTCATTCTACCTCAAACTATATATCTTTCTGATTTAAATAAGAATTTTAAAGATTTTCTTGTAATTTGTAGTAATGTGGGGAAAAAAGGTAATTGATGACAAAATTATCTGCATAATCACTGATGCATTGGTACATTATCATTACTGATTCAGAAGAGCCACCTTAGTGATGATTATAATCCAAGTTTTATATTTTCTTAGATTGTAGGATTTCACTGAGGTATGTCTGTGGTGTTTTCCAATAGATTGGCAAATTCATTAATAAGTAGCCAAAGCTCTGCCTCAAGATTTAGCATATTTAGTAGGAATTAGACTTGTATATGAAGTCTCAGCAGAAAATATCCAATCCTAATACACTGTGATGCTCTTATTAGGCTGGTTCTAGGAGATGATACTTAATTCTCCTTCCTGCCACTTTTATCTGGTTGATCCTCACAAGGGTGATTCAATTGCAGCTCATTCTTGGTTGTCCATAGGCAGGCTCTGTAATACTAACTTTAGTAAATAAAATCTACAGGTGACCTTAAACCATATTTTGGTTAGCTCAAACTTAGGAGATTTTTTTGGTGTTTTCACAGTATCTTATGCTAGGTCTAGGTATAGGGAAAGCAGGTTTAAATATGTGAAGACCAGAGCTGGTAGCAAGAAATACTAATCTGTTGGCACAGAACTCAGAAACATAGTAGAAAAT
This sequence comes from Mirounga angustirostris, assembly GCF_029215605.1. Classification (NCBI taxonomy): domain Eukaryota; kingdom Metazoa; phylum Chordata; class Mammalia; order Carnivora; family Phocidae; genus Mirounga; species Mirounga angustirostris. The sequence goes on from NW_026991714.1 coordinate 39,867,888, forward strand.
CAATGAAGAGTGCTTTTACTACCTTTCATGTCTCACCTCCATCATTTAATAGAGATAAGAATACCTATGTATCAGGCGAAGGGAAGAAGAAGAGGAAAATGACCAGAGCTGTAGGATTATTGAACAATCAATGTGAAATAGTGGAGGATTAACTAGGATATACAATTTGGTTCCCCAAGCCAAATCATTTTTTTAAAGATTTTATTTATTTATTTATTCTAGAGAGAGAGAGTGCATGGGCGAGGGAGCAATTGGGGATTGGGGGAGGGCCGGGGCAGGGGGAGAGGGACAAGCAGGCTCCATATTGAGAGTGAAACCCAACGACACAGGGCTCAATCTCATGAACTCGAGATCATGACCTGAGTGGAAATCAACAGTGGGATACTCAACCAACTGAGCCACCCAGGCTCCATACCCCAGGCCAAATCTTGCCAGGGAGATTCTATAGGCCTTTCACACAAAAATACTTCTGTTGCTAACCCTCAAATACTATAAAAGCTCTTTGGGTATAGGGTATCTTGGAAGTTATTGGAGACAAAGAACATGACTGTGCACAAGTGCTCAAACTAATGCAGCCTGAAAACAATCCTGTGACTTGTTTATTATACATTTACATAAAGGCAGGGATCTGGAAGTTCTAGACTCATTGCTCTTGGTATTGCGATAAACTCCAGTGAATTAGTTTAATCAAATGAAGTCTCATGAGACTGTGGGGTCTCATCCCAAATTAAGACAGGCAACGAGTGACCAGAAATAGATTCTTAATAAAGAAGCCAAATCTGAAAAGTGCCATCTTGAAATGTAGCAAATTAAATCTGAGTTGAGCAACAGAAAGCAAAAAAAAAAAATGTCCATGTCAAGTTTACTGTGATTAGGTAACCATAATTTCATGATTATGGAAGTAAAGTATCCCTTTCTGTAGGATATGTAACACTGGGAAGTTTTGAGCATCTCACATAAATTGGAAAGAACTTGTACATGAGTAATAAAAATGAAGGAGCTGGAAGAACTGATTTATGGGGGAAGATGAAAAGATTTTAACATGGATAGCTTGGCTAAGTGAAGAACAGATCCTTTGATTAATAACTATGCATTCTTGAAGTGCACAAGCACTAAGAAAAAAAATCAGTAATTTTCTGGGTGTGGAAAACATGAATAATGGAATCAATTAAGTACAGGAAAATCAGCTGAATATAAAATGTAAAATATCTATTTCTGGATTTTTCAGATGTGCCTCTTGAGGTACTTTCAATATTAAATATTTTCTAGTAAAATGGATAAGTTCTTAATATTTTCCATCTTTTTTTAAACAAAAGAAGCAAAATCTCCCAAGGGCTTGAAGGGATGCATTTTGTTCACAGAGGCAGAGTGGTTAGATTCCGGGGCCCATGATCTTCAGAATAAAATTTCTTAAATCGAATGTAGTTGGTCCTAAAACCACAGAAGGGGTTCTGCTTTTTCTCTGGGAAATTTCTGTCAGGCCTCTGAGAGTTGCCAGGGCGTTGGCACCCATTGGTGCAGGATGGCCTGAATGCACATTATCACCTCTTCAAAGGTATCCAGTTCCATTAAAATTTATTAATGAAATATATCAGCATGGTTATGCTAACGGTTTGATTTCTGAGACATAAGCTACAAATTCACCTGCAGTGGTGAGGAATGAATCCAGGGATTCCAGAAAGGCTGGTGCAATGGTTTCACACACATACCTGGGTCTCTGTCACCCCAACCGATCTTGAAATCCACTTACTAACCATTTAATCTTGGGCAAGTGCCTAACCTTTCTAGGGCTTACTCAGTTTCCTCTTCTGTGAAATGCGGTAGCTCCAAGGGTTGTTGTGAGGATTATATCAAAGATTATATTTATGGATTATATTCACAGTGCCTGATTCTTAGCAAGTGTTCAGTAAGTCTTAGTAATTATTCTTGCTGTTACTAGCCCTGCCCTCTACCCTGATTATATCCTCCATCCATGACTACACCTCTCCTTCCAAAGCTGAGGGCCAGTGGTGGGCCATTCTAGGGGGAGCTGGGAGACAGAAGATATTGTCATCATTCCATAAGAAAGCATGGGGTATTTCACATCAATATATGTGATGTTAAACCCTCCACAGTTTAAACTAAAATCTGAATAGTCCGGCATGTCTAAATTATAATATTCTGATAGAAATTCAGTTTTATTACATTTCATTATGAATAAAATCACTTTGCATATTTCTCTTCTTTTTTCCCCCCAAGTCTTAATTTACTAGTTTTATTTGTGTTCTTTCTGTTACTAATTTTTTTAATTCTAATTTCTATTCTACTGTGATGTAGTAGTTCCTGGTTATATTATAGCCACCCCAAATCCTTTGTGTAGGAAGTAAGGATATAAACAAATAAATGAAATATACACAGTTGATCTCCAAAGAAGACATAAAATGGCCAACAGATACATGAAAAAATGCTCCACATCACTTGTCATCAGGGAAATACAAATCAAAACCAAAATGAGATACCACTTTACATCAGTTAGAATGGCAAAAATTAACAAGACAGGAAACAACAAATGTTGGCAAGGGTGTGGAGAAAGAGGAACCCTCTTACGCTGTTGGTGGGAATGCAAGCTGGTGCAGCCACTCTGGAAAACAGTATGGAGGTTCCTCAACAAGTTAAAAATAGAGCTACCCATGACCCAGAAATTGCATTACTAGGAATTTACCCCAAAGATACAGATGTAGTGAAAAGAAGGGCCATATGCACCCCAATGTTCATAGCAGCAATGTCCACAATAGCCAAACTGTGAAAGGAGCCAAGATGCCCTTCAACAAATGAATGGATAAAGAAGGTATGGTTCATATATAATGGAATATTACTCAGCCATCAGAAAGGATGAATACCTACAATTTACATCAACATGGATGGAACTCGAGGGTATTATGCTAAGTGAAATAAGTCAATCAGAAAAAGGCAATTATCATATGATTTCACTCATATGTGGAATATAAGAAATAGTGCAGAGGATCATAGGGGAAGGGAGGGAAAACTGAATGGGAAGAAATCAGAGAGAGAGACAAACCGTGAGAGACTCTTGACTCTGGGAAACAAACTGAAGGTTGCAGAAGGGAGGGGGTGGGGGGATGGGGTAACTGGGTGATGGGCATAAAGGAGGGCACATGATGTGGTGAGCACTGGGTGTTATACACAACAAATGAATCAAATGAATCAATGAACACTACATCAAAAATTAATGATGTATTATATGTTGGCTAACTGAACATAATAAAAATAAATAAAATAAAGGATAAAAAAGATAATCTAAAAAAAGAAATATACAGAGTTGAAATACTTATAAAACCAAATTATATATATATATATAGTTATATATATATATATATATATATATATATATATATATATATATAGTTCAGGAATATATGCTCATGGTGTTAAAGAATAAAAGATATTTGTGTCAATGAAAAATAACAAATTAAGGATGCTGATTCACCCTGGGGGAAAGGAAGGGGAATCTGAGGAGAATCCAAAGGGCTGTAGCTATCCTGGAAACATTTGGAATGGATATGGGGAGATAAGTGGAGTGTAGGCTTCTGTACGATGACGTACTTTTCATTCTGAGTGATCCTGGGAAAGTTGGCATAAAGACTGACTACTAAGACAAATAAGATCAATCCAAAGGTGATGAGAACTCTAAAGCACAGTTGGCTTTTGCATGTGTTGCTTGTGACTTGGTTCTCTGTGCTTCAGCTTGTGCCTTCTGATAGTGCTAATGTTCCTTGCTGGTATGAATATTTTCTGTCCTTATTATTTTATTTTCTGGGAACTTGTTGTACATACAAGGGTTCTATTAACAGCTTTGACATCTAAAATTTTTTACACCAAATGCTTTACAGGCACTATCTCATCCAATTACTACTTACATTTCTTTATTCTCTTCTCTTAAAAATCTTTGTGATTCTATACTCAGAATCAGCAGAGTCGACTAAATTGAAAGACCATCGCTTCTAGGAAGGCTACTGCAGCAATCATCTCAGAGACTGGGTTTTTAGGTATGAGGTGTGGCTGAACTGTCTTGCCTGGGTTAATTGCTGTGAGGGCATAGTTCTGGGTTAGGAATACCTAGAAAAGGCATAATTGGAAATTAGAGCCTAGAATTAGAAAATAAGGATCTTGGGTAAAGCAAATATAGAACAGGAAAAGAGATCAGGAACACAGGATGGGATCTCTTTGCTAGGCCCACTGGGATCCATGGGCATGGGATTAAGTTTGGTAATGAATAAACATGAGAAACTGGAGTCAGACGAGGATGTCAGGATGAGTCACGTGCTCACAGCCACCCAGCTGGTTACTGGGAGAGCTGGCTTCAAATCTGGGTCTGCCTTGCACTAGAGCTCCTGTCCTTTATTTCTATGTTATGAACTTGTGTACATAGTTTACAGTTACTTTTGCTCAAGTGAGCAAATGTGTAAATTCCTTCACTTGTCTATAAAAGCCTAATTTCTACCTCAAGCTCCTACTGTATCTGATGCAAACATCATCATGTAGTTATTACCAGGGACACTTAGTCATGTTAAATTGCCGTGTCATTTCAAGTTTGAGGTTATTCAACTATTGTTCCTGGAGTTAATGCTATGCTTAGAAGGCTATGCAAATGGTGGAGAGAGGTTTATTTCATGACTTGGGTTTGTCTTGGTGGCCTACCATTGTCCATTCATTTGATGATCTGGCTTATCTCTACCATAATGGCATTTTAATAGCTTTCTCAGCTGAACCTTACTGGATGGGCCACTTTGTAGTCTCTGCATTGTAGTCTCTTCTATAATTCCTCTACAACCCGTCAATACTGTCTTCTGGCCAACTGCTGCACCCACCCTGGGGGACCACAACAGCCTTTGGGTGCACGCCCGCTGATTCCAGGGCCGAAGGAATCTCCTGGGTTGTCCCCAGGCCTCTCCCTTTATACTCTGTGATGGCCACACCACCTGGCACAGTCAGCTGCTTTCCAAGGACTTCACCTGAAAATGGAGTCTCAGGTCCTCCTAACTTTGAATCCAACAACTTAAATGGAGGGCTGAAGGAGTTTTTGGGTCCCCTTGGAGGCTGAGCTTGAAGAAAGGAGGGGTTAGGACACAGTCTCCCCACCTCTCTCATTAATGGTTAACTCCCATGACTTGTCTCTATTCTTTCTCTATTATCTTTTCCTCCCGAGCCCACAGCATTCTCTATCTAGACTGATGTGGGGGTGAAGAATTGAATCAGGCTGACAACATCTACTTCCTAATCCTTCAGTCTTTTTCATGGATCTGAAATGTTAGAGCTCACTCGTTCAGCTGTTCCTTTTTAAACTCTTCCTTAGAGCAAAATGGCCTGTGGGCTCCCAGCCTCTCAGGGTGGGTTACTTCTGTAGGGGGCTGAGAGGGAGCAACGCATGCTTGCATATCATTTTCCAACTTCAATGAAATAATTCCACCTTGTCAGAGGCATCTTTTTTAGGGGAGATCCCAAGTGTTCATAATGGTATTTTGTAAAAGTTGCTGATGTTGAAAGTTTGCCTAAATAGCTAGGACTTTGTAAGTTCAGTAAAAGTTACTTAATTTGCTGCTCTGCCGTTACTTCAGGAACCTTGACATTTAAGACACATAAAAGGGAATCATTATGTAAGTTATAAAATTAACAAGTACTGTGGCAGTTCATGAAATACCTGAGCCAAGTCTCTCTTAGTGCAGGTGTTGTTTCAAAGGTGAGAAAAATTTGGCATTGACAAGGGATGTCGATTGTGTGGGCTTGTGCTACTTAAACTATCAATCACCCCTGTGTGCACAAGAAACAGCTCTGTTGCAATCATCTTTAAGGGATTGCCCAGATCTCTTTTGTGCATTCAAATTGGTTTTCTCCTCAACTCTTCCTTCATCTCCATATCCAAGCGGAAACCAAATTGTATCTCGTGATAGTTGTCCTGGCTTCTTCATCCCCATTATTACCGCCTTAGTTCAGACCCTTATCATCTCTTGTTCAGAATATTATTACAGCCTCTAGTCTCTTCCTGCCTCACCCCGTGCATACTCTGCTTACACACAAGTATTCTTTATGAAATACAAACCTGATCTTGACTCTCTCCTTTGAAAGCTGTGATGCCTATCTACTGCTTACCGAATAAAATACTAACCATTGAGCAAGGGGTACAAGACACTTCACTGCCTTGTCTACCCCATGTCAGCATGCGTACATGCATGCATTCACTCATTCAATAGATTTTTATTGAATGCTTTATGGAAACAAATATAAATGGGCAGTTTCTGTCCAGGTAAGAGTGTGAGTGTGAGTGAGGAGTAGGTAGAAAGGAGAAAAACAAGGAGAAAAACTTTTACATGGGAATATGCAAAAGATACATTTCTTAGCTAAATCCTTCCAGGAAAATTGGGAAGGCTCATCTTCCACTATACTTAATGTATCTTTTCCAACACACCTTTAATTCAGCTGTTCCAGAAGCATAATCTTTCACCTCTGCTAGGTTATGATTTTCTTGATAAGCAGATTCTTCGTTTTTTTTTGGGGGGGGGGCGGGGGTGTTTCCTTTTTTTAAATTTTAAGTTCAATTAATTAACAATATAGTGTATTATTAGTTTTAGAGGTAGAGTTCAGTGATTCATCAGTTGCATACAACACCCAGTGCTCATTCCATCACGTGCCCTCCTTCATGTCCACCACCCAGTCACCCCATCCCCTCCCCCACCTCCCCTCCAGCAAGCCTCAGTTTCTTTCCTATACTTAAGAAGTCTCTTATGGTTTTTCTCCCTCTCTGGTTTCATTTTGTTTTATTCTTCCCAGGTTTTTTTTTTTTTTTTTACTAACCAGAATCATGCTGTATGTATTGTTCATGTGCTTTTTGGAGATGTTCTCAGCCTAGCACACTCCTTTTATCCATTCTATATTCCATAGAAATAGATAGAAATAAATAAATAAATAAATAAATAAATAAAATATAACAGCTTCTGTTATAATTATTCCCACTTTTGTGCACAAACTTGGGCACAGGGGCTGAAATTTGAGGGGAACAGTGTCAATTTGAGCCCTTGGCAATCTGAGGTGAAGGCATGTTGACTTGGCATTTAGCAGGTGGCAGGCCGTGCATGCTGACTCGGGCAGGAGGGCGGCCGGACCGTGAATTTGGGACCCACAGGCCGATGGCATCGTGTGTGACAGGGACGTGGCTGGTTTTGCTTTTAATTTTTGTTTTTCTGAGAAACTTGATCTCTCCCTCTATTCTAAATGAAAGCCTTGCTGGATAAAGTATTCTTGGCTGTAGATTTTTTCCTTTTAGCAGTTGGAATTTATCATGCCACTTTCTTCTGGCCTGCAGAGTTTCTGCTGAAAAACCCACTGATAGCCGTATGGGGTTTCCCTTGTATGTACCTGCTTTCCTTTCTCTTGTGCTTTTAAAATTCTCTTTATCACTACTTTTGGCCATCTTATTTACTTTGTGTCTTGGCGCAGACCTCTTTGGGTTGGTTGTGTTTGTGGCTGTCTGTGCCTCCTGGATCTGGATTTCTCTTTCCTTCCCCAGATTCAGGAAGTTTTCAGCTTTTATTTCTTCAGACAAATCTTCTGCCCCCTTTCCTCGCTCTTCTCCTTCTGGGATCCCTATCATGTGACTGTTATGCCTGACAGTGTTGCTGAGTTCCCTGGGTCTATTTTCATTTTGCATATTTTTTCCCCCTCTCATCTGCTTGGCTTGATTGCTTTCCATGACTCTGTCCCCCAGGTGGCTGATCTTTTCTTCTACTTCCTCTTGCTTGCTATTTATTCCAGATGGTCTATTTTTATTTCCATTTAGCGAGTCCAATAGCTCTAACTGGTCCTTTTTTACGTCTTCTAGCTCTTGGTGGAGGGTCTCATGGAGGTCCTGCAGTTCTTCCTCAATTCTAGCGAGCATCTTTATGAGCGTTACTTTAAATTCGCTATCAGACATATTACTTACCTCCGTTTTGCGTAGGTCTCCTGCTCTGATTTTGTCCTGTTCTTTGATTTGGGACATATTCCTCTGTCTCCTCATTCTGTCTCTTGCATTGTCTGTTTCTCTGTGTTAGGAAAGTCAGCTATGTCTCCCACATCTGAAAGTAGTGGCTTTATGAAGAAGAGGTCCTGCAGTGCAATGTCTGTTCCCCAGAACCTGGTGCTTCAGGGCGTGTCTCCTATGTGTGTTGCCCCAGGGGTGTCCTCCCCTTGTGGCTGGGACGTGTTTGCCTTCAGTCCTGTTGTCTGCGATGGCTCCCTGCCTGTTGTGGGCAGAGTCTGGGGCCCGTGGTGTTAGTGGGCTGCTTCGGGGCTGCCTTGGGATTGAGTTGAGTCAGACCAGGCATTTGCCAGAGATGCAGTAGCACCAAACTGCAAGCCCTGTCCCTGTGTCATCCCCAGAGAAGCTTCTGCTGGTGGGTGGGGCCTGCAGTGAGACCAGCTGCCTGCCCTCAGCCGACTGCTGGGGTCACAGTCAGACGGGTGTGTGGTTATCTTCCCCTCTCCCTGGGGCAGGACTCACTTTGGAGTGGTGCTGACCCTTGTCTGGGCCGTGCACACACTGCCAGGCTTGTGGCACCGCTTTGATGGGATCTTGCAAGAGCGATCGGAGGGGGTGGATCTGCTTCGCTGTGGCCTCTTGTCTATGCCGGGCTGTGGAGAGTCTGTTCTGCCAGTTTTCGGGCTGCTTTCTGGGTTATTTATGCCAACGTGGGTGCTCTCTAGGCGGCCACGTGGCAAGAGGTCAGCCCAGGGACACCCTACTCCACCATCTTCCCAGCAGCCTCTGCTCCAGATTCTTCTTTCTCATCCTTGTATTCCCCAGGTTGTCTAACACAGTTACTTGGAACACTGTGGCACCCGGTAATCCGTGGTTGAATTAAGACATTGTTCTGATTTTTGTCTGAAATAAACTGAGGTTTGGAACTACATTTGCTACTGAGGGATGTTCATTTTGATAACAGTTATTTATGAAAAATAATGTATTTATTATTTCTTCTTGGTACACTCTTAGAGTTTTGCCTCAGTATCTTTTTAATTTTCAAACGTAGATGAAAGTAAAGAATTTACTCATTCGCTCTCAAAACCTAGACTCTGTACTTAGCATTTTCAAGGGATGGGTTTTGGATATTCCTAGAAGGTAAAGCCTCCTGACTGAAAGAACAAACTTAAGATAATGGAGGAAACATTGTGACAATAGCACTGAGTGAGTAGATGAGAAAGGAGTCAGACTGACCATGGAAAGATTCCTGGAGAAGGTAAGCTTCTAGCCTGATTTTGAAAGCAGGGACAGGTGAAGATGGATAGAAGCAAGGAAAAAGGACATTCCAGAGAAAGCAACCTTTATACAAAGATGAGTACTGTATATGGGGCATGAGATGCGGACTGGTTAGACTATAGTGAGGAGAATATTTAGCTTTTTTTTTTTTTAATGTGCTTGGTGTGCCTGCTTATTTATTTATTTTTTAAAGATTCTATCTTGGACTTATAAGGCACTTAATTTCTTGATTGTCCGGATTGATAGAAAATGGTTTTTAAAAAAAAAGCAAGAAAATTGAGATCTAGGTAAAATCTCCTAGAAAATATATTAAATGAATTTTAAATGCATAATAGTCCTTTTCTTTTGGAATCAGAGTTTCAGAATACAGTGGTACAGTGGACCATTATTACTACCCACCCAACTGCCTTCCCTACTTCTGGAATTATATTCCCTTCCCTTTTGGAAATGTCTCCAATCTCTACTTGTATCAAGTGCTCCTGGTGGAAATTTTGCATTACAGTAATCTACCTGCTGGGCATAGAGGTAGGCGGGGGACCCAAGCTGAGCCAGTCCATTCCAGGCTCTCCCTTTGGGTGATGGGTGAAGCTGGGAGGTATAAAGTAAGGAGCAGTAAATGGTTCTGCTCTGACCCTCTTAACCAAAGCCAGTCTGAGGGAAGGATGTTGGAACTCAAGAAAGAAGTTAACTTGAGGCATTAGAGAACATCCTGGTTATTCTGGGCACAGCCCCAATTTTCTCTACAGCCACCTACAGCCTAGAGCTATTTGCAGCTAACTCCCTGACCCCCCAAATGTCCCCTTTTGTCATGCAAGTTTAAGTTATGTTTCTAGCATTTTTCAGCAGAAGCTGATCTCACAAATCTAGTGACAAGATCTATAGAATCATAAAAGAAATGTTATCGTGAGGACGCTCTCAAGAGAGCAAACCAATTTTCATTTTCTACTATCATCAGTACTCTGATTCCAAAGAAGCCTGATTATTTTTAGGATAGTCTGGATTAGAACACCACTATCTCAACTTCTAGAAGAGGAGGGTCATTAAGAGTCATCTTCTCCCATCTGGGTCTGACTATCATGATGCCAGCTTTCTCAGTGTGGTGAAAAGGCATTAAAGCATAGAAAAGAGAATCTGTTTCCTGGCAACCCAGAGTCCAATAGACTCTTGTTGCTTTAGGTGCATCTGACATTCTACTGGGGCACAAATGGGCCCCTGCAGTGGCCAGATTGTTTTCATGTTTTATCTGTTTTCTTTTGAAAAAGGTTGCGCTCTCTACTTTGTTTTGTGATGTCTAGGGGTACTGTGTTTATGTGGTTCTTGGCAAGTGTGCTTGACCCTGGATTCCTCAAAGTGTCGTTCTCTGAGGCAACAGAATGTGCACTAAAGGCTCTTTTAAAAATATAAAAGGCTTTTTTTGCAGAGAAGATGGTCCTTGATTGGTTAAGGTATAATTATTTGTCAGAATGAATATACTATAACTAGGACATTTTGGAGCAGGAGCAAAACTTTAAAAAAAAATTCAGTAATAATAATTACATGTAAGAAAACTAAGGTAGATGTTTTTTTATGATCTCTTTAAGATTTGTATCACCATTATCATCTTTGCATTAGATGTTTATTTAGCAGGATCTAATGGAGAACATCTTGTCAAGATTTGGAGACACCAAAATGAATATAGTATGTTTTCCAACATCTATAGGATTGCAATCTTGTACAGAAGTCATAGCATGTATTGGTATAACCAGAGTGTGTCTGGGTTACACAGAAGAAAAAAATAGTGAAAAAACAAATCCCCAAGCCAGTAATACTTCTCTGGCTCATCTACTATGTATAGTTTGGCCTACAGTTCCCTCCTCAAATTTCTCTCCATTGGTTCAGGAAGCTCTGAAGGAGTATCTCACTTGTACTAACCAACATAGATTTCTTGTCTGCTAGGTTGAATCTGAGAGTTCTTCATCACGCCTTACCAGGGCAGGTCTCTTGGCTACCCTGGGAGACTACCATGTTCTCTCTCCTGCTTTTGGTTCTTCAGGGATGTTGCTTGCCAGCAGATTTGTAGTGTGGTCCTCTCATCTGCTTTCCATGTGTAGGTCAGTTTAGCTTCCTAACCAGGCTTCTACGGTCTTCTTCCTTCTCACATCGCACGGATCTCTGCCTCCTGGGTGACTGCCCTGCTCAAGAGAAGACAATGCTTTCTGTGCCCACTTGATGCTCTGGTCTATTGCCTGGGCTAAAGAGAAGCAGCACTTTGTGTGCTCTGGGCCTTATAGAGATCTTCATAAAGCAGCACTTTTATTTATTTACTTTATAAACTTTAAATCCCAAGGATTTCAGCTGAGTTCTGCTAGGATTATTGGGTAGCATAGTGATTGAGGGGCCAGGGGACAACAGGAGCAGCATATATCAGGTGGCACTTAAAACCACCCCTCCTCTCCCACACTGACCTACTAGGCTTGGATTAATCTTTGTTGACCACAAATTACTTTCACAAGATGCTTCTTTGGTTTTTAGGCATGTAGATCTTATCTTTCTCAACCTCAACATCCCGTTCCATATAAATTTGTTTGATAAAAATATATTGAGGACCCATTCTGTCTCAGTTACTCTGCCAGGCCCTAGGGTTCCTATGCTGGTTGATGAAACATCCTCCATTTCCATCATTATACAGATTGCAGCTAACTCCCTGACCCCCCAAATGTCCCCTTTTGTCATGCAAGTTTATAGCCACAAACTGTCTGAATATTCAGTGGATAAACAGTTTATAACACCTACTGCCCCTACTGCCCAACAAATGAACAACAGAAGATTGCATTTGTGAAATGCCAAGGAAAGAAGCACCATAGGATTTCGGAGGAGCAATTGATTCTTGGAAAGGCTGGACTAAGCTCTGTGGAAGAGTTGGGAGTTGAGTTGAGACTTGAAGGAATGGAAGGACTAGATGAATGAAATGATGAATGGAAATACAAAGGAATGCCATTCCATGAGGAATGCATATGGCAGGTCCAAAAAGAGAAAGGCAGTACAGATTTGTACATATGCATTCCAGGAGGAATGCTCAGGACAGTACGGAGTCACACTGACCTTGATTCAAATCACAGTTTGATCACTTAGTACGCTTGTGTGTGACCTTGGGTTAGTAAATTAAATTCTCTGAGCCTCAGTTTCCTAATCTGTAAAATGAGGATATCAAAACCTACTTCATGGGTTTTCCTATGGATTATAAGAATACAAAGTATATAAGTGTAGATAAAGCACTAAGAATCATGTCTGGCAAATAGTAAGTGCTTAAAAACCAATAGGTCTTGCCAGTTTGGTTGGAGCAGATGATGCATGTAGGGTGAAGGAAGTACTCGTTTTGATATTTCATTTTTGGAGTTTACCCATTGCTGTTGTGTGGGAGAAAATGCCTGAGGAACACTCTCTGCTTGGTTACTCACACAGGGAGAAAAAAAAAATTCAGATGGAAAAATAAATGGGGGAAATGGACTGGTTTCTTGTACTTCTTCCAACCTCTTATCAGATGTGTTGAGCACCTGACTGACTCAGCCCGATTCTGTCCATGTACAGGACATGTGTGCACCAACTGGGGACTGGGGAAGGACACTCCTTTTCTCACTTTGTCCTTTCCTTGTCATGCAAAGCAAGGGAAGACTGGTATATGACATGACCTGACCATATCAGTGTTATTATGTCCTAAGATTAAGTTGAGTTTTTTTAATTTAAAAAGCTATTAATACACAGTGCTCAAACATTTCCCCTTCCCCTCATAAAACACCAGCTTCCAAACACTTAGCTTTACTTGCTCCAATTTTGTCTTGTCCTTTGTAGCACAATAAACTTCACTGACTGATTCGACTGGCTCAGTCTGACTGTTGGCTTCTAATCTGTTTCCTTTACAATCAATTGAAACTTCAAAGTGAAGATGCCATTTTGCACCTACAGGACAAAATAGATCAACAGCTTTAATTTAGAGTCTGCACACACAAGTCCTTGTTGAAATCTCACCTGAGTTGCTGCTACAGCCACAATAAGGTAAAATTAGCAGAATCAGAAATAATACGTCTGGCTCTGGTTGGTTCTCAATGTCTCTTTCCTAAAAGAATGCAAACTTGTTCTAGAAAACCGGAGAGAAATGCAGAGAATTATCAGTGGGAGTGGGACATTTAAAAGTTGCAATAAAAACAACTAAAACAGGAAGAAAGTGAGAACATTTGGTAAATACAAAAGAATAAAAAACAACAAGAAGGAAAAAGAATTATTCAGGATAGGGGCGTCTGGCTGGCTCAGTGGGTAGAGCATACACCTCATGATCTTGGGATTATAAATTGGATCCCAATGTTGGATGTAGAGATTACTTAAAAAATAAAATCTTTACTAAAAAAAAAAAAAGACTCATTCAAGATAGGTTAACAGTTTGCAAATGTGACAAATTACGAAGAATTGTTGAAAGAATGGTACCCCCATATTGGGTGGGGATTCAAAAAGTCGTCTCGATTGAATGGGAGGGAAGCAATGGAGCTTAAAAGCTTGATAATAGGAGGAAGAATCAAATGGGATTATAATTCCATTCCAGCAGATTTCTTTTATTATGAATTAACAGCAGACAGAATAGCTCCTATCATGATTTAATTAAGCAGGGCACCCCTAAATTTGCATTCCTTGTCCTTTTGTTCCTCATATGGCTTCTTAGCCTTTCTTCTGGTGAACACCTGAGCATGATTGCGTTACAGTGAATGAAGTGTCTCCATGGGGCATGCCAGTGAGAACCATGGGGGGCACAAAGCATATTGTGTGTATCGCTGAGTTTCCTGTGCCAGGCCCCAGACTGGGCACACATTAGGTGTTCTGTGAATGTTGTGACATAAATAAATGAGTGCCCCTTTTGCTTTTCCGATTTACCCATTTCTTTGATTATTCTTTAAATTGATTGCTTATCCTTTCACTTCCTCAGAAGCCATGCTTTACCTCTGACATCCAAGAAACGTGAAAAAAAGAAAAAAAGAACAAAAGGAAAAAGAAAGGAACCACGAAGCCACAGGTCTTCGATTCCCAAAAGGGTTTCCCTGCTAACACAAAGTATTTCATGTGTATGATGAAAGAACCTAAATCAGTCTGGCTCCATCGTGACAGTAAGTAACAGGCTGACAAGCTGTGCTTTGCCTGATAAGTCACAGAGGGCTGGGTGTGTTTTTCATACCCTGCCAGTTTTGAGCTGCTACCTGACAGATGTCTGTCAGGCTGCGGCAAGAAGAACGAGCCTCAGGGAAGCCCCACACTGCTGCTTGCACCCACGACTGGCTATTAAAATTAGCCTCCCTTCCCCTCCTAGGCCATCTCTTCCCTGGGCCTAGAACCAGAGGTATTTTCATTATCCTACTTCTGGAAATTAGAGTGCAGAACTTGATTGTCCTGATTCTAGAGCATGGAGAGAGCCTAGTAAAAGGTAACAGATTTGAGAATGGCAGGGACACTTCTTGGGTGTGTGAAAATAAGTGAGTAAGGAGGCCGTGCTTCCTGATCAATAAGAAGTGTGTGTCCTGTCTTCGTAGATTTGCTGTAAGGATGCAGATCATGTGCTTGGGGTTTATGAAATGGAACTTGCTAGAGACTGAAGGTTTGTGTCTCCCCAAATTCATATGTTGAAAATGAATCCCCAGGGTGGTAGGATTAAGAGGCAGGGGCTTTGGGAAGTGAGTAGGTCATGAGGGTGAGGCGGCCATGAGTGGGATTAGTGCCCTGACAAAGGAGACCCTGGAGAACTCTCTCTCCCTTTCCACCCAGTGAGGACCCAGCGAAACAGTTTGTGCACCAGGAAGGAGGCCCTCACCAGGCACCGGATCTGTCGGTGTCTTCATCTTGGACTTCCCAGCCTCAAAAACGGTGAGAAATAAATGTTAGTTGTTTAAGCCACCCAATCTAGGGTAGTTTTACAGAAGCCCAAACCGGTTAAGACGGAATCTATGGAGCAGTGGTTCTTTCCTGGAACAATTTTGTATTCGCCTGCCTCTGGGGGCATTTGGCAATGTCTAGAAACATTTTTGGTTGTCCCGACAGGTGCTACTGGTCTCCAGTGGAAAAGACCAGGGGTGTTGCTTTCTACAATTCATAGGACAGTCCCCCCACCACACCAGGAATTATTCTGCGCAAATTCTCAATGGTGCTGTGGTTGAGACACCCGGCTGGGGAGCACAAATGCTCTAGCTCAGTGCAGAAGCTGATGGGTTTTATTTCTAGAAGGATTGCTGCCTCATTCTACTTAAATAAACTCCCACTCAGAAACCCATCAGCTGACCCTGCTCCCTATTTAAAAACCATTTGGGCTTTACTCTATTAAAATTAGGTTAAACTAATAGGTTCTGCAGTAAATATATTTTAGAGACACAAAGAACCACAGTACTCTTCAGGTCTGAAGGCTGTGCTATCCTCCCACGGTCTCACAAAGTCTTCTGGAATATTTCCCCGCGCTGCCGCTCATCCTTGGACACACTCCATGCAGTGGTGTGTAAGGTGTCTGCTTGTGTGTGGGATCTGCTTTCTGGCTCCTGGCTTGCTGAGATTTCTGTGTCACTGTGTTGGCAGAGTTGGCCCATCATTCTCTGAATGATGTCCCTTTCCAGCCCCCAAATTCATATATTGAAGTCCTAACCCCCAGTAGGTCAGAATGTGACTGGAGTTGGAGATGGACCTTTAAAGAGGTGATTGAGTTAACAAGAGGTCGTTCGAGTGAGCCAATATGACCAGTGTCCTTATAAGAGGAGATGAGGACAGAGACAAGTACAGAGGGAAGACCAGCAGCATCAGCATCTCCTGGGAACTTTGTTAGAAATGCACATTCTTGGCCCCAGTCCAGACTTGCCGAATCAGAAACTCCCAGGGTGGGATGCAGCAATTGGTGTTTTTATCAAGTCCCACGAGGGGTTTTGATGCTCTCTCAAGTTTGAGATTCGGGTCACTGTGTCTGCAATTCTCTGAGAATTCTCTCTCTCTCTTTTTTCTTCTCAGCACAGTTTCTTCTGCCTGCAAGAACTCTCTGGTAGCTGAATCCCTCCCTGGAGTGACACCCTCTCCTTTCCTGAAAACACCCCTCATACTGCTTTACTAAGGGGAAATCAACAGAAAGTTCACAGGTTCAGTGATGCAATGTTTGGTTCTCTAATCATCCTTCCATTAAAATGAGAGCATTGGCTATTTCTTCCCCTGAAAGTTATTTTTCTCCAGACCAGGGTTATAACATCTTTCTCCCCAGTTGCAGTGTTAAATGTTCTTTTGTGATATCATCAGGCTGTAAGTTCCAAATTTATGGAGTCGAAGAGGAAAGTAGGGGGGGGAGGTGATCTTCTTAGTAATTCTAGATAAATAGTAATGTTAATAACTAAAATTCATAAAGCACTTTTCAATGTGCAAAGCTCCTTTTACATGCTGACACATTAGCTTCCTTACCAGTGGAGTAGGGATATTTATACTTAGCTTACAGGTCTTTTTTTTTTTTTTTTTAAGATGTATTTATTTATTTCAGAGAGAGAGAAAGAGCACAGAAGGGAGAACAGAGGGAGAGGGAGAAAGAAACCCAAGCCGGCTCCACACAGAATGTGGAGCCCGACGTGAGGCTTGATCTCAGGATCCAGAGATCACGACCTGCGCCCAAACCAAGAGTCAGACGACTGAGCTACCCAGGTGCCCCAGCGTATAGTTCTTTTAAAACAAGATCATGAGCTTGGTTTCCTACTTCCCAGATGGGAAAATGAGATTCAGAGGAGTCAGACGGCACAAGAGGTCAGTCTGGCAAAGAGATAATATGGGCATGGTTTTCTCTAAGTGATACCATCGTTGAAAGCTAAGAAAGACCCCATTTGTTCCCACAGTATGCTTTTTAGCACTGAACAGAAATGGTCCAGCCATCCAGGACTCTTGCTGCTATGTGCTTGGGAAAAAATTACGCTTCTTTCCTCTTCTGGCTGTGGGTCCTTGGCCTCACTATAAATAACTAAAATGTATAGCCCAGGGGGCCCTGCTTTCAATTCTCTTCTGTAAATTTACAGAGGAGAGAAGACAGAATCCGCACTCTGGCTAATTAGGGCTAGAGATGATTGTTAAAAATGCATTGTGACAAAAACAAACCATCAGTGGCACGGTACTGTCAGCAGTGGGAGGGCTTGGGGGAGATGTGGCTGAGGACACCCAGGAGATAAAGGTGACTCTTCTTGTGTTCACTGATGCCAGCACAAAGGAGCCAGAGGACCACTGGGGAAAGACGGGCACTGGCCACAAGCTGGACAGCTATTTCTGTTTTTGACGCAGAAACTCTGGGTGACACCACAGATGATTGACAAATAATTACCAGCAAAGCACCCAGATAGATTCATGTCAAAGACTTTGCAGGAAACTGGGAAATGCTGCTGAATCCTTGATGGAGTAGCACAATGAGAAAGAGCGTGCCTGTGCATGCTCACGTATATGCACGTGCATCAGGTTTACGACTGTGTGTGAGTGCGTGTGTATGGATGAGTGTGTGTATCTGTGTGTTTAATAGATTTGGGGGGCACCTGGGTGGCTCCGTCAGTCAAGCGTCTGCCTTCGGCTCAGGTCATGATCCCAGGGGCCTGGGATCGAGTCCAGTGTCGGGCTCCCTGCTCGGCGGGGGGGTCTGCTTCTCCCTCTCCCTCTGCCCCTCCCCCTGCTTGTGTTCTCTCACTCACTGTCTCTCTGTCAAATAAATAAATAAAATCTTTAAAAAAATATATTTGTGTGTGTCCTCTACAATCCCCACAAATGATTAAGGGGAAGAACTTTGAATGATGTGCAAGCATGTCAGGGTGTCTTTGAGAAAACATAAATTTCTGGGAGCCATGGAAATTGAGATGGAATTTTCCTTGGTTCTCCTAAGGAGAAATGAGTGCCAAGATTTAGGGTATAATTAGAATTTGTTAAAGTGTATTCTTGGCAACCACCTACTTAATAGGTATTTTATGTCTTTTTCCCCCCCTCTCTTTCAAGGTGAGAGTCAATTATATGCCATCCCTTAGCACGCTGGCATAGTCTTGCTCTGACCTCTGAAAACTGCCACCTGGCCCTGTTGTTTTTGGTTCTGAATGCATAAGTTATTGTTTCCTTTTGCAGCATGATGATATAAGTAAAGCTCCAAATAACTCACAATAATAATACAAGAGCTAGGGGCGCCCGGGTGGCTCAGTTGGTTAAGCGTCTGCCTTTGGCCCAGGTCATGATCCCAGGGTCCCGGGATCAAGCCCCGCATCAGGCTTCCTGCTCAGAGCCTGATTCTCCCTCTGCCCCTCCCCCTGCTCGTGCTCTCTCTCAAATAAATAAATGATCTTTTAAAAAATAATACAAGAGTTAACATTTATTGTTTACTATGCACTGGACATTGTTCTAAAATTTTATAGGTAATATAGAATTTAACTCCTACAATTTGGAGACAGACTGAACGAAAACCTGTATTTATTTTCCTTCTTTTCTGAGAGCCTATTGTAACGAGAGCAGAGAATCAATTTTTTTAAAGGTATAAATCAGAGATTGAAAACTGGCAAACCAAGGACTGGATCTTGCCAGTGGATATATTTTGATTGGTCTTTAGAATATTTTGAAAAATATTATTTCCTGACATTTAAAAACTAATGATTTCTCATAAAAGTTAATATTTCTGTCAAATCTGGAAAATCAAAGATTTGACGACATTTTCTTCTCACCATGGGCTGAGGGGTAGATAATGGTCACCATTCCAAATGAATGATAGGTCTTCAACAGGCTGCTACACAGACTTGTTTTATCTTCCTGGCCCGGGTTGTCATTTGATTTCATAATTCCTTATTTAAAAAATTCCGTAACAGCAAACGGAGCAGGAGAGGGCATCAATGAATGTGAAATTTCAACGTATTTCTGGAAGATTGAAAGTGAATAGAAAGTTTTGATTTGGAAGTCACAGCTTAAAATATACTCAGGCTAGTGGCATCTGGGTGTCGCAGTCGGTTAAGCATCTCACTTTGGTTTCAGCTCAGGTTGTGATCTCAGGATTGTGAGATCAAGCCCTGCGTCCGGTTCTGTGCTCAGTGCAGAGTCTGCTTAAGACTCTCTGCTCCTCCCCACTGTGTGCTCTAAATAAATAAATAAATAAATAAATAAATAAATAAATAAATAAATAAATAAATAAGTAAATATTCACAGGTTGCACTAGCAGAACCCTGGTGAGGCTACAGAGTCTGGGTTAGTAGGTAAGCTGAGGGTGGAAGGAGGCAGGGGGCTGAAAATGGACGAGGTATTTGATAATCTGTGCGGGGCAGTCAACCTATCCCCCCAGGACCATTGCAACATGAGCTGTCTTCACTCAGGTCAGAAACCCAGTTTCTGTCTTTTCTTGGTTTATTTTCTCTCTCTCTCTCCTTTTTTTTGGCTTTATTGAACTATCATTGACAAGTAAAATTGTAAGATATCTTAAGTGTACGTCGGGGCAATCTGATGTATGTATACGCAGTGAAAGGATTTTGATACAGGTTTCCCCCGCTATCCGAAAGTAGAGCATTCCCACGAAAATTTTCCTAAGCTGAAATGGCATAAAGTGAAGAAGCAGTTACTGTTTCATAAAAGTGAAAATCCTCTTTTGGTGAGGGGAAAACAGGTACTAGTTTAGGTCTTTCATAAAAGCGAAGTGCTGTAAAGCAAACTTTAGGATAGCGGGGGAAGCCGGCATATGTGTATACATATGTTGTGAAGGGATTCCCAACATCTGGTTAATTAACACGTCCACCATCTCACATTTGTGCCTTTGTTGTTGTTGTTATTGTTATTTGGTAAGAACATATAACTTCTACTCCCTTAGCAAGCTTCAGACTTTCTTCATCTTATAGCTGAAAGTTTGTACCTGTTTACCAACCTCTCACTGTTCCCTGTGTCCCTACCCAGGTTCCGGCAAACACTTTACTACTGTTTTTATGAATCTGACATTGTTTTAGATTCCATATATAAGGGATGCCATGTCATATTTGTTTTTCTTGGCTTATTTCACTTAGCTTCTTTCTCCTGGCTAGATAATATTTCCTTACTAGTGTATGTATGTATGTATACATCCATGTACATATATATGTGTGTGTGTGTGTGTATATATATATAGGAGCTGTATCATGAAAGAGATCCAAGAATAATGCTGCCACAAAATAAAAACAGAATGCACACACACACATTCATATACATCCATACACACACATATATACATACGCACACACACATATATAAACATGTTCTCTATGCATTCATCCATCGATGGACACTTACGTTGTTTCCATGTCTTGGCTATTGTGAATAATGCTACAGTGAACATGAAAGTGCAGATATCTCAATATCCTGTTTTCATTTCCTTTCAATATATACCCAGATTATATAGAGTATACGGTAGTTCTAACTGTTAATTTTTTGAGGAAACTTCATCCTGTTTTCCATGGTGGCTGTACCAATTTACATTCCCAGCAATGGAACACAAGTTTTCCCTTTTCTCCACATCCTTATCAACTCTCATTATCTTTTTTCCTCTTGATGATGGACATTCTAATAAGGGTGAGGTGATATCTCATTGTGGTTTTGACTTGCATTTCCCTGAAGATTAGTGATATTGAGCACCTTTCCATGTACCAGCTGGTCATTTATATGTCTTCTTCAGAAAGATGTCTATTCAGTTCCTCTGCTCATTTTTTAATTGGATTTTTTCTTTTTTTGCTATTTGGCTGTATAAGTTCTTAATATATTTTGCATATTGACTCCTTGTCAGAGATATGATTTGCAGATATTTTCTCCATTCAGTAGATTGCCTTTTCATTTTGGCGATGGTTTCCTTTGCTGTGCAGAAGCTTTTTAATTTAATGAAGCCCCACTTGTTTATTTTTTTTCTGTTGCCTTTGTTTTTGGTGTCAAATACAAAAAATCATTGCCAGGACTGATGTCAAGGAGCTCCTACATTTTCTTCTAGGAGTTTTATGGTTTCACGTCTTTTTTTCCCCTTAGAAAAGAAGCAAAACTATTTTAGGGATAATTGGACCAGCTGCTGTGTGTATTAGTGCTCTGGAGCAAAATTTTCCTCATTCTAGCATATGGGGCCAGCGTGCCCAGCCTAAAAACCAGCTCTGCCATTCTGCCCACAATCACTGAACTTCAAGTCAGCTACCTTGTTGTTCCATTCTTAAATGTGAATCAACAGCCAAAGATTACCACTCACTTTTGAAAAAAAATTGCAAAATGAAAAAGAAACATCAGGATAAACATGTATGAAACCTAGTCTTGGAGTATATAGATAATTCATGAACAAGAGATAAAGTAAAACAAACAACAACAAAACAACAACAAAAACCTAATCTGTATCATGAAAGAGATCCAAGAATAATGCTGCCACAAAATAAAAACAGAATGCTATAACAAGGGAAAATCCAAAAGCAAGAAAGACAACTTAAAAATTAAGCATGTGACTTACACAAAATTTGAAATCAGTGTTGGTAAATAGATCTCTCAAAAATCCCCCTGAAAGTAAAAAGTATACAAACATAGAAAATATAGTAAAAAGAAAACTGAGTTACAGAGGATCAGTATTGAGCTTTAATATCCAATTCATAGAAATTACAGAAAAATGGAACAGCGAAAAGTAAAGGGATGAAATTATCAAAGAAATAATAGAAGACAATTTTGTCAGGACTCAAGAATTACATGAGTTTTTAATATGTTGCACATCTGAAACTAATATAAGATTGTATATCAAGTATACTTCAATAATAAAAAAAAGAATTACATGAATTTTTACATTGAAAAGGGACCACTGAAGAGTGTATAGAATGGAGAAGACACCTAGACACTTCAACAAAGATAAAAAGTGACAGAAAGCTCTCAGAGGGGAAAACGCAATGCAAATTAAAACAAAAACTCATGTCATCCTTCTCACCGGTAACAACAGGCCTCCGTGTTCTGAAGAATGATTTGAACTTTAGGACTTGATTACCTATAAAAATGATACATCAGGTATGCCAAATTAATAATCAGGTGTTCTTTTCAAGCATGTAAGTACCCAGAAAAAACCCTCCTAGAAAGTTCTTCAGAAGAAGCAAACAGATGAACTAAAAATAAACTAAAAGAGTAGGAACGTGAATTAGTGGAACTAACCCAGGGATCCAGTGAAAATAAAGCATAATCCCATGATAATGAGATTGGAGATTGGCTCGAGGATCCCCACTGAAACTGGGCAGGGTATGTTTCTTCTCTGTTGTGGGGAAGAGGAAGAGTGAGGAAGTGAGTGCCTCTTAATGTTTAGCGATTTCCTCAGTTCTGTTAGTCAGTTTTGCACCATAGAAATTGTACTACCTTAACTCTTATTTGTGAAAGTATATACTAATTGGTTATTTTTCATTTATCATGTACTAACATGGTCCTATGTTTTATGTGATTGCATTAGTTTGGACCTTAGTCATTTCAATGTGGTATATTTTACTGTGCATCCCAGAAAAAACACGTACACAAATCGCCTACAGAGCAAATAGTCCAAATTAGTACAGGCATCTATTACTCCCTCCTTCTTGAAGACTTTTAACATTGCTTCAGAAACACCATGCTCCCCTAGTTCTCCTACCTCATGGCCACTCCCTGGGGTTTTTTTTGTTTTGGTTTAGTTTTTTTGCTCATTCCTCTTTCTCATTCCATATGCTAGGACGCTAGAGCACCCAGGGCTCCATCATCGGATCACTTCCTTTATCCACACTCATCACTCACTCACTCCCTGGGTGACTTCATCTAATCTCATGGCTTTTAATACCATCTCAGTAGAGATGAATTCAAAATTCATATTTTTATTCCAGAATACTCTGCTTTTCAGTAAATGGCAACTCTAGCCAGCAAGGCTTTAAAATGTCCAGTCATCCTTGACTATTCCTTCCACATTCTACATCAGATCCCTCAGCAAAGCTTATTGGCTGTGCCTTCAAAAGTCTCCAGGATCCCAGTGTTTTTGAACACCTGCACTGCTGCCACTCTCCAGGCCCCTGTCATCCCCTGCCTGAGTTGTCACGAATGCCTCCTCCTCACGATCACTCTGCTCCCTGGACACTATTCTGAAGACAACTGCCAGAGGGATCCGTTTTGAATGCAAGCCAGGTCATGCCTCGTCACTGCTTTAAACCCTCCACTGGCTTCCCACTTCACACAGAGAAAAGCCAAAGCTATCTCACTGGCCTACAAGCCTTTATGTGAGCCCTTGTCCCAGCCTTCCACATCGCCCCACTGGGCTCCTCTGCTCCTCCCCCTTCTCTCCTGTCCACCCCGCTCCAGTGTGGACTGCCAGGCCTTGCTTTTCTTTAAACTTGCCAGGGATGTGCCAATCTTGGAGGCTTTTCACTTCCTGTCTGGAATACTCCTCCCCTAGTATCTCACTTCCCTACCTCCTTCATGTTCTTGCCGAAATATCCCTTGGTGAGAACTTCCCTCCCTACCCACCCTATTTTTCATTGCACCCCAGTCCCCCATTCCTGCTTTATTTTTGATCTTTGTAAAAGTTATCACCACCTGAATTACTACTTGTATTTATTTGTTCTTTGCCTCCTTCTCTTTGAACTGGGATGTGCCTTTCCAAAGGCCAGGGTCTTCTGTTCATTGCCATAATCCAAGTGCTACAATGGTGCCTGGTACTTAGTACGTGCTCAGTAAATATCTGTTGAATAAATGCACGAATAAATAAGTAGGCTCCAAGTCAAATGTTTTCAAGACAGATTGAATAGATTCAAAGGAAGAGATGAAACAGGTGAGGGGCTAAAAAATACTAGAAATATGATTAAGAAGGCATACATTTCTCCTCTCAACCTGTAATAATGTAATTATACCTACACTATTTGAAATGGACATTCTTATAAATAGTATAAAGGACCATGGAAAAATAGAATTGTATTTAATAATGAATTTGTAAACATTGTTTTAAAAAATCAATGAAATTTGGAATTAATTTCACACGGACTTTCAAATTTTAAAAGCCACTGAGCTGAAAGAGTCTCTTTTGTGAACGTTACTTTCACTTTCTTGGGCTAACTCGGTGGATCGGGTCTCCCAGGAAGAGCAGAGTCAGCATCACCTGGAACCTGTTAGAAATGCCAATTCTCAGACCCCAACCCAACCTGCCAAATCAGAAACTCCTCGGGTGGGGCTCTGAGATTTGTGGTAGAAGTCCTCCGGATGATCCCTATGTGTGCTAAGGTTTGCAGATGAAGGCTCTGACCCGGTCTGGCTCTCCGGAGGACAACACTCCCTTGAAGCCTTCTCGAGTGGATCCTGTTCTCCAGCTGCGTTCCTTGGACCACTGGCTTGGAGGAAGCGTGGACTGTTGTCCTCCTTATTCCTTTTTGTCTCTCATAGGCCACTTTTTCTCCCTCCTCTCAGAACCCACAACACACACACACACACAGGTCATCAGACCAGACCTACTACCATTACACCTTCTTATACGCCATTAACCTTTGTCTTCTGCCTCATGTACAAACAAGATAATATTTCCCTCATTTTAAAACATAAAACAAAAATTTAACAACCCATCCCTGAACTTCTTCTCCCTTCTAGTTATTGCCCCACCTCTTACCTTCCTTTTACAGCAAAAGTCAATATAATTCTCTAAAAATTCGCCTTTGTTTTCTTTTCGAACTCACTAAACCCAGCTTTTACCAACACTACTCCCCTAAAACTGCTCCCATCAAGGTCACTTTGCTTTGCTAACTGCAATGAGCAATGTTTAATCCTCACCTTATTGACCTGTCAACAGCTTCTGAAGGTTCATCACACCTGCTTCCTCAGAATACTTTCTTCACTTGATGTCAAGCCACCACACTCTCTTGATTTTCTCCAGCTCAGTCTCCTTTGCTAGAACCTTCTCCCATACCTGAGTACTAGACTAATACCCTGAATTCTAGAGTTCAAACCTATATGCCAATGTCTACGCACCATATCCATTTTGTTGATTATTGGCATCTTCAAACGAGCATGTCCAACCCTGAGCTCCTAGATGTTTCCTCCAAGGTCTACTTCTTTACAGTCTTTACTTTTCCAGCTGATGATAACCCCGTTCTTTCAGTTGCGTAGGCCAAAAACCTCGAGTTATCCCTGGCTCCTCTTTCTCTCTCATGCCACATCTAGGTCAGTAGCAAAATCTGTTGGTTCTTCTTTCAAAATACACCCAGAATTTGACTGCTTAAAGCCCCCTCCACTGCTGCCATCCTGCTCCAAGCCTCCATCGCATCTCACCTGGGTTGCATAGTGGACTCCTAACTGGTCCCATTTCCTCGCTTGTTTCCCACCAGTCCATCCTCAGCACAGCCCTGGACTGAGCCTGCTAAACCTAAGTCAGATCTCGTCACTCCTGTACTCAAATGCTTTAGTGATTTCCCATTTCACCGAGAGTGCAAAACAAAGTACTTATGATGATGTAAAAGGTCCTCCATGATCAGCCCTCCATTACCTTCTTGACTTAATTCCTGCTCACTCGCTCCTTGCCACACCATCCTCTTTACGATGTTCTTCAACACTTCAGCCATATTTCCACTTCAGGGTCCTGCCCTGCACTAACCACACTCTTTGTCTGGACTGTCTTCCTCCATGTATCTGCCTCCCTCCCCCCTCCTTCCTCACTCCCCCCACCTCATTACTCAAAGGTCACGATTCCGGTGGTCCTTAGCTAACATTTCAATTTTCTTTCCATTCTCCCTCTCCTTTTCACATATTTTTTTCTCTCTTTATAACTTAGCACCATAAAACATATAGTCTATTTTATTTATTTGTGTTATTCATTGTCTCTTTTCCACACACGAATATACACTCTATAAAAGTAGAAATTTGTGTCTCTTTTGCTCTGCCCTAGTTCCCAGAGCTGTGCCTGGAACATGGTAGGCAGTTCACACCTATCTGTTAAAAAATGAATGGCTGAAAACCTGAGCTCTTAATTTCAGAAATGTACTTACATTCAGCCACAGGCTTAATGGAGAATATAAAACTCTTGCATTTTTAACGGAAAGAATTTACATATTTTTGTGATAACCTTGTTAAGGTCTATCCTTCCTCCCACTTGATTGTTAGCCCCATGAGGACTGGGACTGAGTGTTTTGCTCACAACTCTCTGGGGCCAGGACCAGGTAAGGTAAGTGAGGCATGTGCTTTGGGCATAAAATTTAATTGAGGGAGGGTACATCAAGTAATCAAGAGAAATAATATTTTATCAGTAATCAAGATACTATTGTAATACAATAGTTTTTAAAGGTCAAAATTAGTACAAAAATCTGTGAGGAACAACACGTCAAAATTTTAAATAAAGATAAAATTCGTACTACTGACTTCCCTTAGCCTCAGTGACCAATATGACTCCACTTTGTTGATGATTTTAACTTTTGGTACCTGATAACCATTTGCTGAGAGAATGAATAAATGAAGGTCATCAAGGGTTCATAGAGTAAGAGGAATCTATCCCTTGGAGGCCTTTCTTTGTGCCTTGGCTTCAATAACTAAAGAAATGAACACTTACCATGTGCCAGGCACTAATTGAAGTGCTTTATAAATATATACATATAATAACTTACTTAAGCCTTCCCCAAAGCCCTATAAATAGTTACTACTATTATTATCCCCATTTTACAGAGGTGGAAATTGAGGTCTAGAGAGATCAAGTGACTTCTGTGAGTTCATACACTAGGAAGTGGCAGAGTTAGCTTGATAGTGACTGTGTGACATCTCCTTGGACAGGAAGCCTGATGGGTCAGCAAGGCACCAGGAGACATTCTAGGAAAAGGGAATCTAAGCAAATTCCTTTTACTGTTATAGAGCAAGTTCACATGGACACCAAAATAAATCATGAAAACAGAGGAAAAAAACAGATGTCACGATCCAAACACTAGGCTAGGGAAACTAATGTGGAATTATTTTATGAAGCATGTCAAACATATGGAACAAGTTACAAAGGAGGGCCATTATAGTTCTGGGTTTTTTGTTTTTTTTTTTTTTAAGTACCATTGGTTTTGGAAACCAGAGTGTAAGTATAGAAGAAAAGAAAGCGAGGGAAAGAGAGAAATTATCCTATCCTCTGCAGTAGCAGACACAAGTTGCCCCAATAGTTTTCTCATCATTACAGACCTTTAAAAAATGATCTTTTCCAATGAGAAGTAATTCATGGTATTCTCATGGGAGTGCAAGCAATCCAGTAAATTCTAAATGGTTTTGTATAGAAAGAATAGGCTCACAGGTGGGGATCACTTGCTAGAGATTATTCACAGCAAATGCCATTGACGTTAGCCACACTAACTTGAAATCTTTGGTGCAAGGGTTCTGTTGAGGTTTATCCACAAAAAGAAGATTTGCCATTTAAAATGTGTAAGCAAGTTTTCAGAGAATAATGAACACATTTAATCGAGTATAATGTCTATATCCCTTATAGGAGCATGATCTTCCTTTACTTTGTGCAAAATAGTCAAGTTTTATTGCATGTTGTGAATGTTGGGAATAACATGTATACAAGTCTCTGGGAGAGATGTCAAGGGTGAACAAATGTGAGAGGGCTTTCATATTTGCAGTCTCTATCTTAAAACAAATCGTGTAATACTTAGGTAGTGACATAGATTTGAATTACAGCCTCTCAGATGACAACTTCTGGTTTCCCTCTCCTCTTCTCAAACCTTGCCGACAGAAGCAGACTCCACACAGACCCTGGAGCTGCAGGCTTTCTCTCTTGACCTCCTAAGCTATCCACCCTGGCAGCTCCACCGGTACATTTAGACTAGAAAACAATAAGAAAATAAATGTATCTCTCCTCAAGCTCCAAGGAGAAATTTATATTTCAATACAACTTCTTTTAAGATGTGTTGGGTAATAAGGTAAGATGTTTTTTACTCTCCTTGTACTTTTACCTGAATTTCTGGGGCTCTTTGAAGTCTCAGAGGGGACTGACAGCCCTACATAGTTGTTTTTACAAGACCTTATGAGTGTTTGTCCACCTGCACCATTTTGTTCCATGTGTTCTTGAGAAGTGGAAACAGCTCTTGGTGCAGTCTGGTGTATCTGAGGAATGATTCTAAATCACTAAAAGCTCCAGTGGAAATAACGGAGGCATTTTAAGGTACTGATTTCCAATGGCAGGGGTGGGAGGGATGGGCACAAAATATCATTTATCAGTGTAAGATATAAACTAATTTGGTATCTCTCAACAGGAAAATAGGAGTCAAGGGATCCTCTTTCCTCAGAGCTGCCTATGGAGGTGGCAGCCGTCTCCTACTTGGCATCATGGCCACCCTCGGATCTCTGGTGAAGCCCAAGGTCATTAAAAAGAGGACCAAGAAATTCATCCGGCACCAGTCAGACAGATATGTCAAAATTAAGCGTGACTGGCAGAAACCCAGAAGCACTGGCAATAGGGAGCACAGAAGATTCAAGGGCCAGATCTTGACTCCTAACATTTGTTACGGGAGCAACCAGAAAACAAAGCACATGGTGCCCAGTGGCTTCCGGAAGTTCCTCGTTCACAGTGTCAAGGAGCTGGAAGTGCTGCTGACGTGCAACAACTCTCACTGTGCAGAGATTGCTCAGAGTGTTCTCCTCCAAGAACCACAAAGCCGTTGTGGAAAGAGCAGCTCAGCTGGCCATCAAGAGTCACCAATTCCAATGCCAGGCTGTGCGGCGAAGAAAGTGAATAGACAGACAGCTTATGTGCACGTTGTATTTGTGTTAATAAAACCATAAAACTACAAAAAAAAAATAAAGAATCAGGGAATCCTGTGACCAGACTTCACTGATATTTCTTTAGTCATGCATATGGGTTTGAGAAAAAAATACTAGTTTTATAAGACTGCTTATAAATGTAATATGACAATGAATTTACAGTCTAAAATCACAAGAAGGCTGAGCGACAGGCATGGCAAACTTATTAAAACACTCTGCTATCAATTAACTGTGTGAACTTGGGCAAGACAATTCACTTTTATGGACCTTTGGTTTTTGTTTTTCTCTATAATTTTTTCTTGGGCATATGCAAGATGAAATTAATAAGTTTGCAGATATAATTTCATTCATTCATTGAACAAATGCATTGATCATCTACATTTGTACCAGGCTAATTACCAGATACCGATGATTCAGTACCAAGCAAGATACACTTGGTTGCTATCCTCTTTGAGTTTACATCCTAGTGGGAAGAGACATACATTAATCAAAAATCATAAAAAATAAAGAGAAAACTATAAATATAATGACTTTAAAGGGGAAAAATACCTTGAATTATGTAAGCATTTAAAAGGGGGAATTGAGGGCGCCTGGGTGGTTCAGTTGGTTAAGCGACTGCCTTCGGCTCAGGTCATGATCCTGGAGTCCCAGGATCGAGTCCCGCATCGGGCTCCCTGCTCGGCAGGGAGTCTGCTTCTCCCTCTGACCCTCCCCCCTCTCATGTGCTCTCTCTCATTCTCTCTCTCTCAAATAAATAAATAAAATCTTAAAATAAAATAAAATAAAATAAATAGAAGGGGGAATTGAGCTAGTCTACCATGGGCATTATATTCTGTGCAAGGGATAGTTCAGGAAAAATAAAATGTTTATGACCACACTTTTTTTTCAAAAATAGTTTTATGAGTCACATAGAGAAAATTTTATATTCTTATTTAATGAAATGGAGAAAAAAATTAGTGGCTTATATGAAGACTCTTTACAGGTACAAAACCAATTTTGTTAGGCAAAGGCAAGCTTCTAAGAACGAAGTACGGATGGACCTGTTTTGTGTGAGAGAGAAAATGGGCCGCATTTGTCAGCTGACTTCAAGGCATGGAATGGGAAGGGGTATGAGGAGTCTAGTGGGCGAGATAGCAGACCGCAAGGCAGTGTGACTGCGATCCTCTCCTGATGCCTTTAGTCTTAAATCTACTCAACTCACATAGTGCTTCAGTGGAAACTGGTGTAGAGGTTGGACTCTGCAATTCTAGGCAGTAGGCCAAGAAACAGAAATACTTAGGAATATCAACTGTCAGGAATCTGCAGAAGGCAAGGCTGGGGGCCTTTGGGCTCACAAAGGTATAGCATTGGATTGAAGGTTCACTTCAGTAAGATTTCTGGGGGGAAAGTGTGTCCAGCAGGCATTGGAAGTAGACTACAATTTCAAGTATATGCTATATTAAATAGAAGAATGCCGAAGAGAAAACTGGCCCTGCTTTTTAACTACTGAAATGGTATCTGGCGTCTCTGATGTCTGTGTGCCTATCCTCTCAGCCTCGCTTCCATGTGGGCGGATCTCATGACAACAGCATCTTCTCTTAAGTGCCCATTTCTTTCTACAGCCACTGGCGGAAGCCTGCTCTCATCAAACCCTTGTTCGTACCTACAAGCGAGGGGGTTGATGCCTCTGGGGGCATTGCCTTTACTTAGAATATGCATGCTTTTATTTAGAATTGAGCGATAAGAAGGATGAAAGCAAAATCATTTAAATAGGCTGTATTGTTTCGCTAAGCTGTGAAAATATAATGCAAATGGTGTTACGAGTTTACTTTGTCATCCACCCAATGTGACATAAAATAGCACACATGTAAGAACTGCCAAGTGGACATTTATTTTAAAATATGCTGCTGCTATTAGCTGAGCAATTAAAGCAGAGCTTTGGTTTCAGGCCTCACCACATTTCAAGAAAAAACATTTTAAGGTGAAAGTCTTCAAGGTGCTCTTCTCATTTATATGTAATTTCGAGATTCTCAAACCCTATTTTCCTAAAGAATCAGTGTTGTTACTGATCATTTCCCAAAGTTTATGGCTGGCATCTTACAAAGTTCGTATTTATTACCCTTGTGTAAAGCTTTTTTCCACTAGCAAAAAGCAGAACAAAACCATAAAAGAACCTCTGGGATTCATAAATTCTTCATATTAATACTTTGTGTCGTAATGTCACTGTACAGTGCTTAAGGATTTTATGTGGTATGGCATTTTATGCAGAGTAGTAAAGGGAAATAAATGATTATATATATGATAAGTCATATATATCTCTATATAATTATATATAACTATATATTTATATATAAACTATATTTGTAATAATATATATAATTATATATATACATACACAGATGTCCTTCCCTGGATTCCCTTGAAAATTAAGTTTGACACAAGGTTTAAGTGCCAATGCTTTATTGGGAAGAGAATCCCAGGGTAACTAGAGTGAGAAAAGAAGAAGTGTGGCAGAGAGCAGTGGGAAGCAAATGCAAGATGATGTGTTAGCATGCTGACCAGTACTTCACAAAGACCCACAAAGGGACAGCCATTCCATCAGCTGTGCACCTGCTTGACCATGTTTGGCATTGTTTGGACAGACAGCATGGCAAAATCCTGCATCTAAAAGCCCATCTGGGGAAAGAAGTGAGATGATATTTATCTGACAGCTCTCCTTCATCTTCTGCTTTCAGTTGGTCTCAGTTTGCTTCATGGGAGTTGACTCATCAATACTAAAGAAGTTCTATCACCTGGTCCCTTTGGCAGCTTTGGGGAAGCCAGATCCTACTCCATGTGATATGTGCTTTCGTTTCTAAGTCTGGAAATAGTGGGAGGAACCAGGACTCCAGACATGTTGTTTGTTTGGCCTCAGATATAAAATCATGCTTCAGACTCCAAGATCTATCAGCAGTTGAGATGGAAGAAGTTGCTGAGGGTCTGGGAAAGAGAGCCAAGGTAGAGCCAAGAGAATATAGATAGGGGCATAAGATGTGTATAATGCAACTCAAATATATGTATCCAGACACAGCAATAGTATTAACATAATATACAGTATAATGCATTCTCAGATTTCTGCACTGAAGGAGGAAAAAGAGGTATGTATAAGTTTCTATGGAATAGAATTTAAAAATATGCTGAGCTTTGGAGTGGGTGTTTGTATTTGCTGAGATCCAAGTAAAAGTCTGAAAACAGAGTAATGAAGATGTCTTTAGGAGATTTGGCTTAGGAAGCCAAAGAAAACCACCTTTACCTGTTCAGCTCTCTTTTGCCCTTAGGATTTCACTTGCAGTAAAATCATGCTTATCTGGAAATAGACAAGATGGTGCTGCAAAAAATGCCAAGAATCAGATGCCTTCCCAGGAAGAGAAGTCCTCCCAGAGCAAAAGAAATAGTTAGGTCTTGGGGTTTCAAATATCTTCCCTCCAGGCTGCCTACAGAAGTAAACGAAAAGAGGTAAGAAGCCTGAACAGCGCAAGTAAAGAAGTTGAATCAATAAACTTGAAATCCAGAAACCTGCAGTGTGGATAATAATCTTTCAGGTAAACAAGACTGAGAATTATAAGTGCTTAATTGTAAATATATTTTCTAGATGCTATAGGAAGAGATCTGTGTATGAAAAGTGCATTCTAGAAATCAACAATGTGAGGGATCAAAATAAAGTATACTTATAACAGAAAGTTATTATGTAATAAAGTCACAGGTTAGTTGATTTTAAAAATAAGGGGCAATTAACTTTGGAGTGATATTATGGAAGTACCCACTAGACTTCCATATAGAGAATGGAAGAATACAAACTCCTTTTTTTTTTTTTTTAAGATTTTATTTATTTATTTGAGAGAGAGAGAATGAGAGACAGAGAACATGAGAGGGAGGAGGATCAGAGGGAGAAGCAGGCTCCCCGCCGAGCAGGGAGCCCGATGTGGGACTCGATCCTGGGACTCCAGGATCATGACCTGAGCCGAAGGCAGTCGCTTAACCAACTGAGCCACCCAGGCGCCCAAGAATACAAACTCCTGAAACTCAAAAGCTTTCAGGAGATAAAAATATCTTTGGGAGCCCTTTAACTGTGGGTTTGGTACTCTAGAATGATTCAAGCATTTCTGCATTACTTATTTATATTCTAATTGCAAATCATTTGTTCTAGTTTGTTAATGTAGGCCCTGAATACATGAATGTGGAGAATCTGTTTAAGATAGATAGAGATTGCCCCATGGAAATGACACCTCTACATGTGGAATTGCAGACCAGTGGCCTGTGGGGGCAAATCATGCCTACAGATATTTTTCAAAGGGTTTTAAAAATCAGGAAATATTGGGTAACATTTTAATGTATGACCATACTAGATGTTCAGTCTTCTGAGGCTGAAAGTGTTGGTTGGAAGTGTCTATTGGCTAGAAGAGTCCTCACCTTGATGCAAGGGTACCCTTGATGCTGGTGCTCTCCCCTTTCCTCACTCCCATTATGTCCATGCCTATCATTCTTGTCTTCTGTAGGCAATTGTAACTGCTCTCCTACTCAAACAACCATCTTCAAGAAAATTAATCCAGAGAGATGTCACCCAAGTGTTCATCTTTTAACTTGTTGTTAGTGTTGGCTAACTTTGGTTTCACCGTGCTTGGTGGTTTTGTTGGGCTCTTATGTGCTCCTCATTGCTGTCTCTGGCCATACTCCAACTCTGCCTCTGCCACAGCTGCCATGTTGATGTGTTGCCTTTTCTTTCTTGGGACACTTTCCACCTACTCCAGTTGGAGTTTGGTTTCCCTCTTCTTGCTTGGTACCAAAAGTGAACTCTACAACTCTTATGTTTGAGTCACACTGATATCCATCGAAGTGATTCAGTATGACTGACTCTAATTTCAGTGGACCTGTGGTAGATAGCTTGCATGAGTGGCCCCAATTTTCCATGCTTCCCTGTATCCACATTCTTTGGTAGTAGATACCCCCCAAGACTGAGTCCAGGCTTGCTTTGTATCTTGCTTTGGCCCATGTGATCCTAACAAGTTGACCCAAACAGAGGCTTTAAAGTGCACTTGCACATTTCCACCTCCTCTCTGATTGCCTTGAAACCATACTCAAGCTGGCCTGAGAACTTACCTAGGCTAGCCTTTTAGAAGGACATGAGAGATATATACAAGTAAGAACACAAGACGAGCTCAGTGGTCCCAGCTGGGGCTTTCCCACATCACAGCCTGCAGTCAGCTGACCTTCAAACACATTGAAGAACCCAGACAAGATCACAGTGTCACTTACCTGACTTGCAGCTGATGCACAAATGAGTCCAGATGAGACCAGAATTGTCATGCTGACCTGTACGAAAATTAACAATAATAAATGCCTATTGTTTGAAGCCATTTGAGTTTTGGAGGAGGGGTGTTACACAGCAATGACTAACTGATATGGTGTCCCAGTAAGTGAGATTTTGGTTGAGTTTAGGATGTAGTCTTCTCATGAAAAATGAGTCTATGTGTGGGAAGAGCTTGCGTAGCTACACACTTAACAACATGCTAAGAAAAAAATATTCTTACATTTTGAAGTTGCTCAGAAACAACAAAACAAAGAAAATAGTTGAAGGGTCGCTTTGGGGTAGGTTGTTTTGATTTGGAAGAAGGTAAACATGTCTCATCTAAAAATCGAACATGTTTGTGTTGTAAATGGCATTCCAAACCCATTTCCACATAGGTAGGGGACCTTGGGCAGACATACAGAAGCAATTTCCCAACAAACCATTGCCTTCACTGTAACTTTGGAGTCTCTGTGCAGAAATGTGAGTAGAAATAAGTGCATTAGGGACCTCAGAAGGTTTGGCAGTGCATTTTAGATGCTTATCGGAGCCACATGAGTTAGGAATCTGGGATGGAAAGCTCCTAAGAATAACCATTCTCACGAAATTTCCAATCCCTCTTGTTTTTGGCAGAATTTTCAATTCCGTGGAAATGGCTCATGTCGCAAGACTTCTGTGTGGTGCTGGCCAGCACCAGGAAGAAGAGCGGCCCAGGAAGGGAAAACCAAACCAATGTAGCTGCATGTTTTCACGCCTTTGAAAAGGTTCGGGTTTGGCTCAAACCAAGAAAAAGCACTTGGGGTTTTTATTTTCTGCCGGCTCCTTCAAATACCATTCACCTGACTCATGAAGCTTTGAACATCAGGAGGAAACAAGGGAGTGAATACATTTCCAATATTCCTCATGTTCAGACATACTTTGAATGAGGCTTCCTCTTAACTGGGAGAAGAAACAGAACACAGAATACCGCTGGAGCAAGACGGACTCCTACCGAACAGTCTTTGCTGAGGGGCAGAGTGAAATGCTATCTGTGAATCAGTCAATTCATTATGTGCCAGGAATTAGGTGATACCACAGTGCACCAGAATTCGTTCCTCCCCTTAGATGGCTCACATGGTCAAGTGTGGGGGAAGAAAGCTGGACCAAATTATCTTGCCCATTCTGAAATTTCACTGGAATTTTAAAACCCAGCAATGCCCCTCATTTGTGTTTTTGAGAATAATTTTGTTCTTTCACTATTGCATATGCTGATGCATGGTCTGGAATGTCCTACCACCTCTTGTCTGCCTAGCAAATTCCAATCGTCTCCCACATGCCGCTCAGACATCAACCTTTATCTTGCCAAACTTAATTAACCACTTCCTCATCTTTGCTATCTCTCTACGTTGTACAAATTTATATTGGTGCATTTAACATACAAAATTGTGTTCTTAGCACAGTGCCTGGGGGCATAGTAGATGTTTGATAAA
Organism: Mirounga angustirostris; assembly: GCF_029215605.1. Lineage (NCBI taxonomy): Eukaryota > Metazoa > Chordata > Mammalia > Carnivora > Phocidae > Mirounga > Mirounga angustirostris. The sequence goes on from NW_026991714.1 coordinate 39,903,661, forward strand.
TGGAAGTGGATTGCATGATACACTACCGTACAAGCTTTCCTTTCCAAAATACACGAGGCTTCCGTCAACATTAGCCTCTTCCTTATCTCTTAACCCCATGCTAATCACCCACTCATTGTTCCCAACTTAACTTTCATCCCTGCAGGTTCCACGCACCCTCTCCATCCTCCAGGTCACTCTCTCAACCTCTTATGCAAACATAAAAGGTCAGCAAATGCTCATGATTAGTACTCTTCCACCAACTGGTCTAATTCTAAGGTGCTCATTTAAAGGGATCTTAACTCCTGGACTCCAGCAACATTTAAAGCACTGAATTATTGGACATCTAATAACATGGTAATATTTGGATTTATAATATAGAAGCTCTTTCTCATGAAAGTAAAACAGGATAAGGATAATCTGATGTCGTTTATTTATCAAGCTGCGAGGGGCTGGATGGGGACTTGATCAGATGATAGCATGAAATGGTACTAATGAAGCAAAGGTCAGGGTCCACATCTCTGTCTGGTCCGATTAGCATTATTGTTTTTCACATTTCCCTTCCCTTCCTCCCAATCTCAGCCAAGTCTCCTGCAATCTAGAGCAATTGTGCAAAGGGGTTCCTGAAAAGAGAGGACAGCAGGGGGTGGGGGCAAAAACCCACTCTTATTTCTGGAAAGTCAACTGACAGTTTATATGCTCTTGCGTTGTGTGTACATGTGTGTTTGTGCACGGGAGGGTCATTGTTGGTCTGTGCACAAGTGTAAGTGTCTGTCTACCTAATATCTCCCTTTCGAACGATTTGAAAAGCATTCATTGTTTGAGTCAGATGGAAGGATTATGTTACTTGAATACTGGTATTTAATGTACATTATCACATTTGTTATCATATCAAAACCAGATGTTTAAAATTTGGGCTAGAAATTCCGTAATACGGATTGTATTACCTCAGGGTCACCCTACCACCTAATGTTCACTGCTCAGCTGTATTTTGTTATGGCTTTAATAGAGCAATAATGTGTTTCCACAAGTCTTAGTCTGGTATTAGATGACATGTGGGCTAATTTTGGTGGGTTGAGCAGACTGGTAGGGGGTTATACAAACCAGAGCAATTTGCTTTCCCAACAATAAGAAAATACATGAGAATTGTTGCTAATAGTCAAGGCATCTCTCTCTCTCTTTCTCTCTCTGTCTCTCCCTCTTTCTCTCTCTCCCACCTTACTTCCTCTCTTCTGTCACCCTTTCATTATTTATCATTGTCTTTCATTCTTTATCGTTGGTTCCTTTATTTAAAAAAAAATGTCATTTTTACTGTCTCCACATGTCCCTCAAACTTCTTCCAGACACAGAATCTACCTCCAATTACTTTCTTATCTCAGCCAAAGCTATTTGAAACCTTCCTCTTATTTGCCTTTCTCACATGGCTTCTGTACTGATAAAATTAAAACAAGCAAGCTCAGAAAACTGATAGCATTCTTGATTTAAAAAAAAATTATAATCAAGGCAATTTAGATAAGGTTTAAAAGAAAGAAAGAAAAGCCTCTGTGGAAGCAAGCCAGCGATTCATCTGTTTGCATTAATAGGTTCCAGCGATGGTAGTACAGGCACGGAAAGCCCATTCGCCACTGCGCTTAGCAAGCACATGAGCTTAAAAATAAACTTTGACAATGTAGATCTCTTTGTCCTTTCAGGAATGGAAAACATTATGTACTTCAAAGCATACTAAGCCTGATTTTAAAATATAGTTGGGATACTGTTACCGTGGCAATTGGGAGGGTCTTCAGGAAGCACACAGTATGTGGAGGCTTCGTGGGCAATAGTACTCAAGCCACAGACTAGTGAGAATAAATGACGCCGGCACATTTTAATAGGCTCTTTCATGAGGAAGAAACGTCTGTCTCTTAAGCTCCCTGGAGCAACCAGGATCTAATTCCTCGTTTCAATCAGGGAATTTCTTTCTGAACCAAACTGCTAAGACAGAGTATTTGAGTAGCACATTTCACTGGCGTACAGCAGTGTTGGTTCATTTTGGAGGGTTTTTGGACAGGAAATCGATCTACAGGGTAACTTTCACACAAGAAAGGAAACAGTATGGGACGATGGCTTGTTAGTACAAGGGACTCTGTTTTGGAAATTACGGACAAGAAACCTTGGTGGAAGAACGGCATTCAAGATCAAAAGCATGATGACTCCTGATGAAAACATCCCCAAATGATGAACCCACAAGCAAAAAGGAACTTCTACTGTAAGTATCTTAGCAAGAATCAAGTACCTCGTTTGTTTTCAAAATTTCTGGAGTACGTGGGGTAGATTTCCAAGCGAATGTTTGATGTAGGGAGTCTTCATAGACAAGTCTGTAATTAAACTCATTGGGTGGTTCCAACAGAGGGTTAGTTACTGGAATTTTTTCCATGACCTTGCAACACTGAAATAAATTACACGTTCATGTGGGCATGTTTTATATAATAGACATGTTATATCAGGCTTTTATTGTGTGATGTATTGATTCTGGCAATGCAAAGATGATGAACCTAAGTATCTACACATTCCATTACGTTTGGACTCTGGTCATTTAAACTATCTTTGCTTTGGTTTATGTCTTGTAATCAATTTTTCCACATATAGATTGACACATGTTATTTGCAATTTACTCAGAATATTAGTTATATAGTTATTTCCTCAGTGAATCTTATTTGTTTACTAGGGAAGAGATAGCTCAGAATCTTGGAAATGGGGAAGAAAAGCTATGATAGTTTACACTAAAACTTGGGAACTGAGGCTTCTTTGTTCATTTCTATATTTATTTGGTTAGTAGTTTTGTTTGAAAAACTATTTAGATGTCTCTATGTAAGAGATTTTTTACTCCATAGGAATAGGATTATGATCTTGGAAATGTGAATCAAGTTCTTCAATAGCATAACTCTATGTAAATATTCAACATAGCTAAGTCCATCTTCAGTGCCTGGCAGAGTATATACTTAATAGATAGTTTTTGAATGTATATATGCTGGTGTTGGGTAATAGGACAAATGTCTTGAGTGTACAGTAATCATTTCATATCAGGATTCTACTTTATTAACTTATCCATGAATGTGATTGAATTCTGTTTAACAGGAACTGCATAATGAGGTTACATTGCATTACTACTTTCAATAAAGAATTTCTTTAAAAATCAAATTTCTCATCATTTTCTATTCTTGGTTGTTTTTCTTTTCAAATACAAGAGTTCAAAAACTCGTTGTTTATTTGAAGGGATATAAAGTTTTGGGAGCAATTCAGTATATAAAATGTCAGCTGATTTCCAATTAGGATGTAATTTCCAGGTGTTAATTTGTAGCACTGGATTTGTAATTAGCTATTTTGGAGTCCCCTCTGCTGAAGATTGGTGGGTAAGCCAAGACATTGGCCAAACCCTCAAATGGGGGAGATCATTTTTTAGGCGTAAGGAGCATGAAAACAAACCGAGAGGCAAGTAGATGAAGAGAATTTTGGAGTCAAACCAAGTGTTCCTGGAGTGACAGGAGAGAAGCAGAAAACACAGAGAAAGGCACTCAATGGAAGAGAGCTAGAGAGGTGAGGCAGATTTATTAGAGCTGCCATTTCTATCTTCTATGATGCCAGATAACACTGTTGTGGTTCTCTAATTTTGTTCTAGATCACTTGCCATGGATACTTGTTAAACTGAATACATGTCCTTCTGCTACTATAAGTAGCAAGAATGCTATACAGGTGATTTTATCACATCTTGTTAGAAGTGGTGGTAGGATCCTTTGGGTAGGAACTGACAGGAAGTGTAACTAAGCAACAATTATCATCAAGGTAAAATACTTTGGGGGTAATCATATATAAAATATCATATATAGCATTTGGATAAGCTTAAATTATCCCGCTAACAGGTCAGTTCTGTCTCCTAAAATATAGAGGTATATTTTACATATAATTTATACAGGCAGATCTGTCAGAATATAATTCTCATTAGAATAAGATATTCTATAGGAACTGTTTGGAAGCTCTCTTAAGAATTAGAAGGTTTGTTGATATCATCTGCACAAACACTTTTTCAGGGTAACATTATCTGGATTTATTATGTAGAATTCTGGGAACTCAATCAAGAAATGATGCAATATTAGAGAAGTCCTAAGGCATATGATTATTTAATGAAAGCCAGTCAGTGATATATGGTAGAATGATTAAGATTTTGAAGATTATCTTCAAAAGGAAGATGTCAGCTTAGAACCCCTCCGCCCTCCAGAATGATTGGGATGTAGTTACTGATGACAAATTATAACTTGAATTTTTATGGCGTGTTATAATTTTTTTCTAGTTAGTTGCTTGACATCAGAAAGATCTATAGCCAGAACTGTTCAAGATTTGCTGTACCAAGAGAAATGAGCTCCCTGCCACTGGTGATATGATATAGATAAGGAGATTCAAAATGGAGGGGAAAGCAAGTATTTGGAGTCAGACAAATATTTCTTGGAATTCCAGACCCCCTGCTTATAAACTATGTGACCTGGAGAAACTCTAAGTTTCTGATTCTTCATATGTAATATGGAGTTAACAATTCTTCCTCCTTAGAATTACTACTGTAAAGATTAAATGAGACAATTTGTGCCATGCTTGGCCTATAGTAAGAGTGCAATAGGATGGCTAAACTACATGAGCTCTAGGGGCCTTTCTGACTATGTGGTTCTAGTCATTCTAGCTGTTTAAAATAAACTAGATTCCTTAACACTACATCAAAAACTAATGATGTAATGTATGGTGATTAACATAACATAATAATAATAAAAAAAAATCTAAATTCCTTGGTTGTGCTAAATGCTACCCAAAGATGTGACACGATAGAAATATCTATTCTTCACTTAGTGGGCTCCTAATATATTGAAAATTGTTAAGCAAAACTTCTACAAGTGCAATGAAAGAATGAGTAAGGCAATCAGAATGTACAAATCGAAAATAATGATTTTTTTTAGATGATTTAGATGTGTTAGGTGGTAAAATCAATTTGACCGTCTACAGTCCTCAATGGTTAAGACAGTGGAAACACTGGATTGGCTATCACTAATTAATTTCCCTTCCGTCCTGTGTCTAATCATCTTAGGGAACCCACCGTAATCAGCATAATCATTCTCAGCAGATATGGGTTTTTTTGAGAGTTTAAGGACTGGAAATGTTCATCTTCAAGATATTTCCTATGACATCTTTCTATAGTGCCTGCAAAAACCAAAGTTTTATGTGGACAGTGTATTTTGATGATTTGATTTATTGTGTTCATTTGTTACAAGTGCAAAGCACTTGGCAGAACCATCATTCTTACACTACTGCTTAAACTGGCTTAAGCAATGTTTCCACATCACAGATATGAAATAACAATCTAGCTGTCAGATTTACTAAGTGGAAAGTCACTATGTATTTGGGAGAATGTCAGCAGTGGCTATTAAAGAAAGTATTATCTTGCATCTATATAGTGCCATTTTCTTTTCAAAACATTTTCATATACATTATTTCACTTGTTCTCACCCTTAAAGCAGAGGGTGTTTACTTCTTCTGCTGTATAATATGAGTAATAAAGCAGAATGAAGCAGAATAGTCTAAGGAGAAGGTTGAATATAGAGAAATGAGACTTTGCATCTAGCATAATTTGTCTAATGGTTTTAGGATAATCTCTGATTTTTATCCAGAAATATAGAATTCATCTGCTTCTTTCATGCTTTAATGGGAGCCTTAAACTGAAGCAGTAATTAACACTTACCTTGCATTGTGCCTGCCCCAGAGACCCAACCAGGTACACACAGAGCAGACTTGGGCAACTAGGTCAACCTCAGTCGGGTGTGCAGAAAAACTTGAGTTTCTGCAATTCCCTGTCTTCTCCACTACCAATATATACCAGACACTTCAAGAGAGTAAGGATATTCATATTTACTCATTTATACTTTTTATTTTACAAAGGAGTCAAGGCTACAGTTGTGATCCTGGCAACCTTGCTTGGCTGAAATGATATGGATCTGGACAATTGGACTTTATACTTTTATATTATTTTATGTATATTATAGATATTATTATTTATATAATAATTATAATATAATATGATATAACTATATGTGTACCAATTAACAAGGTGACAACGTCAGGTAAAACTCTGCCCCATAGCTCCTCAGAGGCTGGTAAGCTACATCATACAGGCATAGATTTTGAGACTCAGGGCATAGTTCTATCTGTTGACTCGAATCTAGTAATGAGAAGCTTTCCTTGGTATGACTGAAGATTTTAGCCAGCAGGAACCACAATTGATAAGTGCAAGAGAAAAACAGAAAAAAAAACTATATAGCAGCAGAATGCAACTATCTCACAGTTAACCACTAGGTGATTTTGAAATGCAACATGTTGATTTTTTTCATATTAGTAGCTTTGGGTGTGCAAGACTCTTTTAGCCCAGTTCCTCATTTTCTTTTCATTTCAAAGGTTAACATTGCCACATGTTCTGTGCAATAGTTTTGGTTGGTGGTATTTCATGAAAAATGTAGGCTTAAAGAAGAAATCGTGAAATAGAGGGCTTTGATGCATTTGAATGGAATAGAATGAAGCTTAGAGAAGCCCTTCCCTTGTTCTGCATGAGCATTGCTCACATAGTATTATCCTGATCATTCCTTCCTCCTGTGAGACAAATGGCATTTAAGTTAGACTAAGTGCAGCAGAGCTAATAGAGATGTGATTACCGGTCATCACATAGTATGATGCCAAAGTGTTTTGTTTTCCTCATGCTGTTTTCCCCCTTTTGAAACCTGAGGTGACAGGTCAAGATGAATCGAACAGTCATGTGCAAAAGCCACCAATTTCTTTTCATACCTTGACAGTTTAGAGTTCTGAGTAGTACAGTCCTGAAAAAGTTCTTGCTTCTTTGCCTTCATGTTTTTAAGATTTGTTTTATTTTGAGAAAGGTGTAGGATTCTCACTCCTTCAGGGTGAGATAATCTGCTCACTGAACACAGTTTTTTGTTTTGTATGTATTTTTTAAGTTATTTAAAAATCCACATGAAGTAAAATTCACTAATTTTTGTGTGCGTAGGTCTGTGAGTCTTGTTACCAGCACCATAATCAAGATAAAGAACAGTTCTTTCACCCCCAAAATATTCTCTCCTGCAGCCACTTTATCGTGGAAACTCCCTCATATCTAGGTCCTGGGACCACTTACCTGTTTTTTGTTTCTATAGTTTTGCCTCTTCCAGAATGTCCTGTAAGAGAAATCATAAGCTTGCAACCTTTTGAGTCTGTTTTCTTTTACTTAGCAGAATGCATCTGTGATTCATCCCTGTTGTCATGTCTATCAATACTTTGTTTCCCTCTATTGAGGAGGAGTATTTTATTGTACCAGAGTGTGTTGATTTATTCAACCAATGAAGAACACTCAGGCTGTGTCCAGTTTGCGGGGATTCTGAACAATGTTGCTCTACATAGAATTTGCTTTAAACACAGGTTTTTGTGTGAATATAAGTTTTCATTTCTCTAGCGTAAATGAATACCTAGGTGTGGGATTGCCAATCATATGGTAAATGTAAATTTCCAGAGTGACTTTACCATTTTGCATTCCTACCAGCAATGTATGAGATTTATAGTTACTTGGCCTTCCTGTCCGCACTTGGTATTGTCCATTTATTTTTTTGTTTGTTTTTTTTTCTTAACAATTCTAATAAGTGCATCTAATAAGATGCAATGGCATCTCATTGTGGTTTAAGACATTGAGCATCTTTTCTTTAAAAAAAAAAGTTTTATTTACTTATTTGAGAGAGAGAGAGAGAGAGAGCATGCAAGAGCAGGAGGAGGGGCAAAGGAAGAGGGAGACTCAGACTCCCCACTGAGCAGGGAGCCTGATGCGGGGCTCAATCCCAGGACCCTGAGATTATGACCTGAACCCAAGGCAGACACTTAACCAACTGAGCCACCCAGGCGCCCCGAGCATCTTTTCATCTGCTTGTTTGTGATCTGAATATCCTGTTTGGTGAAATGTGTTCAAATCTTTGTCCATTTTTTTACTGGATCTTTGTTTTCTTATTGTTGGTTTTGAGAGTTCTTTTAAAATTATGGGTATAAATTAACTTGTTGGATTTGTGATTTGAAGACATTTTCCACTCTCTGCTTTTCATTTTCTGAACCATATCTTATAGAGAAAAAGGTTTTAGTTATGATGAGGTACAACTGATCCATTTTTTTTTCTCTTCTGGATCTCTTATGGATCAAGCTCTTAGTGTTGTATCTAATGATGCTTTTTCTAACCCAACTCATGAGAATTTTCTCTTGTGTTTTCTTTTTTCAGAATATGGTAATTTTATGTTTTACATTTTAGGCCCGTGATCAACTTTAATATTTTTTATAAAGTAAGAGGTGTGGGTGGAGGCATATATCTTTTGCATGTGAATTTCCAGTTGTTTTAGCACCATTCATGGAAAAGACTATCTTTTATCCATAGAATTGCATTTGTAGTAGTATTAAAAGTCAGTTCACTATAATTTTGTAAGTTTACTTCTGGACTCTCTATTTTGTCCTATTAATTTATGTAGTATACTTTCACTGATACCATACTGTCTTGATTAGTATAGCTTCACAGTAGGTCAGGAAATCATGTAGTGTGAGTTCCTCTAAATTTGTTCTTCCTTGAAGTTGTTTTTTCTACATCGTTTACTTTTCTATATAAAATTTAAAATCAGCTGGACGGTATCTACAAAAATCCTGCTGGGATTTTGATTGGGATAAGTGTTAAATCTATAGATAAATTTGGGGAATGTTGACATCTTATTAATATTTGAGCCGTTTAATCCGTTTGTTTAGTTCCGCTTCATTTTTATCCTCTGTTTTATAGTTTTCCTCATATAGACTCTGCACATTTTTTGTTAGATTCATACTTGGGTATTTCATTTTTTGGAGCTCTTGTAAATGATACTTTTAAAGGTTTCTGTTTCTACTTTTCATTACTAGTATATAGATATGTGTTATCTCATGGACAAAGAGCTTGTATATGTATATACAGATATGTGTATAGAAAGCCTACAAACCAACATGAATATGCCTAACAATCAAGTAGAAAAAGACCAAACACACACACAGGAAAGCAAGTAAATACAAATGACTTTTAAAAATTAAGTTCAATTTCGCACACAGGAAGAAAAGGGGAACACATCTGGGAAATCGTATGGGAAATATTTTGATATCTATGTTATCAAAGGTGTGGGAAAACAGATGCTTTTATAAATTACCAGTGACAGAATTGATGCCTTTATGGGAAACACTTTTGAATGTATATGAATATTACTGATGTACATAATCTCAGACCTAACAATTTTGCTTCTAGTTCATTCTACAGGTATGTAGATGGATGATGTCAGATGTCTAAGGGTATTTACTACAATGTTTCTTAATTGCGAAACATTGGAAATAATGTAAATGTCCATTATCGTGGATGTGGTGATAGAAATTATTGTGTGTGCACATTGTTGCATGGTTGTGGGAAAAAGAATAAAGCAATATAATATACACTCATAAAGAATGTCTCAACAAGACCATAATATAAATTCCTCATTAGAATATAACCTTCATAACTAAAGTGAATGCTCCACAGTGCAGATTTTTTGCCCTTTAATTCACTGTTGTACCTAGAATAATCTTGGTACATAGTGGGCTCAATAAATACTTATTAGATGATTTAAGTGGATATACAAAGAAGAAGAAAGCAAGATGCACGATATTTTGAGTTTGAGGTGTCAAAAGTCTAGGAGGTGGAAGATGCCCAGTGAGTCATTGGAAATATGACTCTTGAGTTGGAGATAAAAATTCAGAATTGTTAGCTAAATCCTTGGGTGAAGCTGCGAAAGATGTGGAGAGGTAAATGTGTTGAGAAGGGGCTGGGCGTTTCTAAGTGTGTGGCATCAATTTATAATGGGCAAATGGAGAAAGAAGAGCCAGAAAGGAAGCTGAGACTGAGCCACACCAGAGGTGGGAATCTAGGGGAAATGGTATGTTGAGCCAAAAGAGGGACTTCTAAGAGAATGGTCAACTGTATCAAATGCCATAACCGATGTAAAGATAAAGGGCCAAAAAAAAGGCTAAAGTGTGTTCTTTGGATTTGGTAGTTAAGAGAGTAACTGCCATGGCGTGCTCACAGCCGGAAGGCTGGTTGAGGTACAGAGAAAGTGAGAAGTGGTAAGGCTACTGAGGCGGTGAAGTAAAAGGAAAGTGAAACACTAAATCACTAGTGTTTTAGGTGTTCGGCCATAGTAGAAAGGAAAGAGAGAGGGAGATGAAGTATCTAATAGGAAAGTTTATGTCTTAGTTGCCAGAAAATTTAGCTCAATTTTTATGTTCATAGTAGGGAGCCAGAAAGAGGGAGAGATCAATCTATGATGGATGGGTTGAGGTTCTGGATGTGCAGAGACAATACAGTCTAGCTTTCTGAAATAAATCCTTTGATAAAAGCATTGGCCAATGGTGAGCAGTAGAAACAAACCCATGGTAGAACAAGATTTTTATGTATATGAGGAGTGGTGTTCCAAGCCTGGGAATGATGTATACAAAGATAAAATGTGCACTTAGGACTCATGGGACATAGTTAAAATAGAAATTTGGTTTTTGTATTCTGCAGTCTTTTTAGAAATGTCCAGTGAGGCTAGTCCTCTTCTTGTTCTGCAGAGAACAAGAAGAGCCCTACTCCTTCTTAGGTAATAAATGTGCCTAGGATCCCAGGAAAGGAGGAAATGGGTTGGCTATCACTATAGAGCTCTATCCTTTTGAGTAGATAGAACAAGAGGGAAAGACATTCCCGACAGGAAAAAGTTCAAGAAAAGCAAAATATTGAAAGTACTTGTTTCATAACATAATGTACTTTTCCTTTATAGCCCACATGATAGTTATATAAGTTTATTTATGGGATTATTCTTATTTATTTAATGTTTCTGTTGGGTATTGGGTACATATGGGATTTTTAAAAAGAGGTCTGTGGGGACGCCTTTGTGGCTCAGTTGGTTAATCAGCCTCCTCTTGATTTCGGCTCAGGTCATGATCTCAGGGTCATGGGATTGAGCCCCACATTGGGCTCCCCACCCAGCACAGAGTCTGTTTGTCCCTCTCTCTCTTCTCCTCCCCCCGCAACAATGTGCTCTCTATCTCCCTTTCCCTCTCTCTCTCTCATGCAAATAAATAAGTAAAATCATTGTTGTTGTTGTTTTTTTAAAGGTCTGTGTGGGAAAAAGCAGAGAAAAGCAATAAGTCATCTGATGGTTCTGCAAACAGGAGAAACTCAAAATAGTTGACAATAATTACTGACAACATGGCAGGCCAATTTGAGAACATCAACTGAAACTTGTAGGGGTTTTGCCCAATCCAGTAGCAGTTAAGTGAAAAAAGCTCATGGTAAGATCTAAAGGGTGTAGAGCAGACGTCTAGACCCAGTGGTGAACTCTCAAAATCAATAAGCCTGGTCTCCCTTATAGAACTGATTGACTTGTAAGCTCACACTTTGAAACACTTCTTTTAAAAAATAAAGCACTTTATCTATTTGTTCAATGAATACCCGTGGAAAGCCTCAAATGTATTGTTACTTGTAGAATTGCAATTAAATAAGGATTGAAAATAAGAGAATATAATATGTAATGAGTATATGCTCTGATAATGTATGTATAGTATAATTATTAAAAATAGGTGGGGGCGTCTGGGTGGCAGAGTCGGTTGAGCATCCGCTCTCGGTCATGATCTCAGGGTCATGAGATCAAACCCTACGTCAGGCTCTAGGCACAGCACAGAGTCTGCGATTCTCTCTCCCTCTCCCTCTTCCCCTCTTGCCTGTGCTCTCTTTCTCTCTCTCTCTCAAATAAATAAATAAATCTTTAAAAAGATAGGTGGATATTGGGGATGGTATACGCTAAACAAAAATTTTCAATGTATTCACTAATCATATTATTGGTTATATTATTATTGCTATTTTGAGATCTTCTGCATGCAACATGAATAAAACATATGAATAATTATAATATATTCTAATTCTATCATCCCCTGTGACATTGAGAACCAGGGTTCTTGATATGGAAAAAAATGAGATACAGATGAAATGTATAAGTTAAGTAAAACCTGTTAGTACTGAATTTGAACTGGAAATATCATTATTAACTCATAAGGTATTTAAAATACATACATCCATACAATACACACATATCATATATAAGTATATATGTGATTATGAACATATGTAATAGGGTAGGTATGTAATACATTATGTATGATGTAAGATATAGGTATATGTATATTCCCCAACATTTTTTCTGGAAAACCCAGAAAAAATTACCAAGCACCCAGTAGCAATGAGAATCTTTAGCACCAAAATTGTGGTTTTCCTATACCATTTCCCTACTAAAAGAAGTCAAGACATTTTTGAGAAATGTGTGACTCCAAGTGTGGGTCAAGAAATGTAGGAGATGAACATGGAACATCTTGTCATATCATATAAGTGAAGAAGCTCTCAGGACTAACAAGGCTATGTCACTGGTTCATGACATAGACCCAATCTTAAAAAGCTACTAATTAAAAATGGGATGATTTGAGCAGGATAATAACTGCAATGAACTGAAATCCATCAAATGTTTAAATCCTTGAGGTCATAATGATAAGAAAATAACTAACTGGAGATTCAGGGAAGGCCTCTTTAAAAGTGATAGGTAAGCTGAAATTGAGGGCTAAGTAGGAAAGAGTTGATGAAGACAACAGGAAACGTATATGTGCACAGCTAGAGGATGGGAAGAACTCAGTCCTATGTGGCTGGAAGACAGTGAGTGAAAGAGAAAGAGGTTCAGCATGAGGTTGGAGAAATAGGGCTGATCATTCAGGAACATGTACTCAGGCTAAGGGCTAGATCTTTCCTTAGAAATGTGATAGAAGGTTCTTGAAAAGTTTTATGCAGGGAAGGGACATAATCGAAGTTGTTGCTATGGGACCCATGGATTGGAGGAGTCCAGAGCAAAATCAGAGAGAGAGGGAGAGTTAGGGGCTGCTGCAAGCAAAAGATGAAGCTGCTTAGCCATCAACACGAGAAAAGCAGTCTAAGAAAGACCTGTTGCTCTCTGGAGCAACTTTATAATCTTCTATGTGCTCAGGATCTGGTAAAACCAGCCCTTTTATCCCCATTCTGCTGTATCAGTAACAGGATGTAGCATACTTTTCTCCTACAGAACCTGGACTCCATGTAAGGTTTATATTTATAATAGAAAATTAGGAGGCCTGATTCTGTCTAGTGGAGTGATACCACTTTGCTTTTAAAGTCTTCTGAATCAATAAAATTGCTTACTTTCAGTTTGTTCTTACCTTTTTTGAGACAAAGTATAGGCCTTCCAAAAGATGGGTTGCAACTAGAGACTGTTTCTTCTTTCTTCCTGAGTTCATATAAAGATAAACAAACAAGATTTCTATGTAAAAAGGAGCTATTTCTCCCCTTGAGAAACACCCATGAGCAGGGAGGATACTCGGTTGAGATGCCCAGTATGACCATGTCAATTGTTAATGGCTGGCGCTCATTTCTTGCTGCCTCTGTTCTGATTGGTCAGTGCTGACGCATTCATGTTTGTTAAATATTAAAAACTCACTCTGCTCATGGACAGTAAAATAATATTTCCAACTGTCACTTGGAACACTTCAATTCATCTTCTATATGGGATCAGAGGGTGAGGATAGGCAACATTCAGATATGCCACATACAATCAATCTTTTTGAGGAGCAGGAAAGGAAATTTTAAAGAGATTGATTTTAGAGATAACATGGGTCGTCTCTTCTCGTGTTCTCTATTTCTTGGTATGCTTGTATATTCTGCACGGAGAACACTCCAGCTAGTTTGCCCCTCTTATGCTTTTTCTTTTTGACACCACATTATTGTTTTGCTTTAAAAAGGAGGCCACAATGTCTTACCACACTTTATTAAGAAAAAAAATCCAGAATTTTGTTCAACACAAGTAATTACAGGTCTATTGGTCAAAGTTCCGAGTATTAACTGTCTTTTTCTCCCCTGTGGAATGAGTATGCATTTTCTACCATTTCTGCCTTTGGTAGTTCATTTGGTGCCCTTCAGAAGTGTGATGTTTGGCATCTTTTCAATGCAGGCATTCTTTAAAGATGGTTTTGTGCTACGAACTCTGTTAATAATGTTTGGGACCAAATTTATTGAATAAGTGTATCAAACTTGAAATATTATTAATAATTAAAGATAAAGTATGACTTACAAAGTCTCTCAGGCTGCCATTCAGCTTGCAAATTGGTTAAAACCTAGTGACAACACTTATTTTCTTGTTGGGGCTCATATACTATCTCAGAAGCCAACTTCAGAGGAGGGCTTCCAAAACTATTTTCAGCATCAATACCTTTAGATCTCAGTGGTTTTCCAGTGTGATTATTTCAGGATGGTACTCATTTAGATGTGTGAATTCCAAAAAATTTGCTTTATACTTTATTCTTTGATCCCACCACATACACTCAGACAAATTATTGGGATTAAAGAATCTCCAATTAGGGACGCCTGGCTGGCTCCGTTGTAGAGCATGTTAATCTTGATCTTGGGGTTCTGAGTTTGAGACACATGTTGGGTGTAGGGCTTACCTAAAAAAAAAAAAAAGAATCTCCAATTAAAATGTCATACATAGGATATTAACTCTTAATTTCCTTTTATAATTCTCCTGGTCTGCCAAACTCTAACTTTCCAGTATAAACGCATTTTGATAGTGATGAGAAGACTGAATCATTTTAATAGTTTTAAACGATCCAAGTGTTTTTAAATCACAGTATATATATTTTCATTGATAGATGATAGCTGGATATTGGATATTAAGAACATATTTTTTAACTTTACAGTAATGGCCAACTGTCTCTGAACAGTGAAAAAATTATGCTTGAGAGAGTCATATGAAGTGTGTATGATTTTCAGCCTATTCTCAACCTAAACGTTTAAGAAATATAATTTAATTTTCCTATAAAGTGAATTTAACTTTAGTTCCAAATTTTCCATTTTTACTTGATAGAAATTTAATCTTGGGTGAGTTTAGAGTTTCTTCCATTGTTTCAGTCAATTCTCATCTTTTCAGTCAATTCAGGACTTTCCCAAATCCCATGTTTGCTTCTAGGTTCTGGTGCTTTCAGAGGTCCTAGTCCTTGACGTGGATGCTTTGACGTCTGCGTTGGTAGCATTTGCTGTGCCGGGTTGTGTCTGCCTTGACCTAAACATCAGGCTTCATCAGGTCTGCTTGGCAATTTCCAAGCCCCTCTCAGGAGACGTGAGGAATGTGTGGCTCTTCCCTTGTACCACTCTGGGTCCACAGGGGATTCTGATGCTGTCTCAGGCCCCTTTTGGCTGGACACCTGATGCAGCCATTGCTACTCAAAGCCTACCATGATGAGTAGGGCAAAGTGCGTTTTAAAGACAACGTACAACCTGACCGAGGCCTGCTGAAACAGGTGCCCGGTCCCAGGCTCCTCTTGGACCCCCAAACCTATCTAGGGATGTCCTTCCTCCCGCGCCTGACTTGGCATAAGATCAAGGGAATGTACAGGGCCCCTTCCCAAGGACTCAGGGGTATTTAATCCCCCGTCTTCTCTCCGGATTTTTCTCTTTTTCCAGCCCAGATCATCTTTATGTTCTCTGAAATAGAAAAACAAAGCAAAAACCCATGCATTTCATAAATCACGAGTTTTCCAACTTTACTGTTTACATAAGGACTTTGGCTTCTGCAACTCAAGTGTCAGTGATTGACTTCGTTGTTCTTTCCTTCCCAGAGGCCATAAATCTAGAAGTGGCTTCATCAATGGGGTAAAGTCGCATGAGTATAAAAGAATTACTAGGAATGAAGGAAAAGAGCCCAGTTATATAACATCCCAGTATGAACACTATTTTTGTGTACACATGGATTTCCACAGCCTACAGATTTTGAAACTGAAGGAAGTGACCCTAAAATGTGAGTAGTCCATTTTAATGGAGCTTTGACTTCTGTGAAACGGCTGTGTAAATCCCTTTCCCATTACCGATCTTGCATTCCAGGAGCTTTCTCTAAGGCTTAGTTTGTTTTTTGTTGTTGCATTTTTTTTTCCCCCTGTACAGTTAGATTAGGAAAGAAATTTATTCTTAGAAATGCATGGACTCTTTGGGCTCCAGCCAGCCCTTTATTACAAAGACATCTTTCTGTGCACCCCAATTTGACAAAGGAGAATTCCTGCCATATTACCCAGCTGTGCATAACTGAACATGTCAGTTCAGTGACCCTTAATGAATCACCTTTTAATATCTGCCCCCTGGCCATAAGTATGTCACTTCAATATTATTTTATAGTTTGAACTGAGTTACACTGAAGCATTTTTTTAATTTTTTTTTTTTTTACATTGAAGCATTTTGAGAATGGAAAGACAGGACGGTATTTTACTTTAAATGACTCCACAGCAATTGTGCTCAATAGTTGAGTGCCCTAGTTAGTGAGCCCGGGCATGTTATAAACAAATTTGGCATCTAAGTATATATACATATATATATTACAGCTAAAGTCCATCGACCAGCAAATGTCTTTCATGAGCACCAAATGCCTAGATTTGTGTTGACATCTATTTTCCCTAACGATGGGAGAGGCACAAAAACCATTTCAAATTTCTAAAAACCATTTTTGGTCTGCAATTTTGATCCTGGGGATAAAATTTAGATGAGAGAAGTTGCTCGAAGCTCGGTTGATCCGTTGAGGCAGTTATGCTTGATCCCAGAGAGTTCACCTTAAATTTTACCTGTTTTGTTTTGCTTTGTCTCCCACCCACTACACCCTCATGCCTCAGATGTTCTTGCCATTAAGACACTGAGGAGAAGCGCCAAATCTGCATCCCCAGGGCTAGGGATTTTCCTAGACTGTGCCAGCAAAATCCACCTGGGGGCAAGAAGTGAAGTTATTGCCAAGAAGTGAGCTGGAGAAAGGAAAGGTGGCTCCTTTGGGGATCGCGAAATTTATTTGGCTTTTGGCAAAGTAGCAGTGACATGAGGTACCCAGGGAAGGTATAGGGACCCAATGGGGTGAGTGCCCCATCTGGATACCCAGTGCACTCTGTGGATCAGAGGGGACCGGTTGCATGGACTAAAACAATCCCTGGGCGGGGCCAGTATTTGGTCAAAGACTCCCTGGGGGCTGGAGCCAAGGCTGGTGCTGTGTCAGGTGTCCACACAGCATTCATGTCAGCTTCTCGCAGTGTCTGTTCATAATGTGAAGAGGCCCCATGTTGCAGGTGCCCAGCCCACTTGCACAGGGAATGATATGCTCCCAATCCTGGCATTCGAGGCTATATAAGCCTATGCAGTCTTCCAGGTTTATTAACACCATTTTCATACAAAAATTCTTGTGCTAGCTTAGGTTCCTGAAGCCATATATGTTTTAAAGATGACTTGTGGTTTGCTGCGCTAAGCTTTTTCTCGTGTTATTCCTCTGACCTCTCAAAAATCTTACCTATGTGCTAAATACCACCTCCTTCATAAAGCTTTTCGTGTCTGAAAACTCCCACTGAACAAATGTTACTTAAATATCAAAGAGCCCTAAATGAGAAAAAAAAGCCTCAGTGATTCATTAATTTTTTCCACTAAGAGACTGACTGCTTATCCTATATGTTTCAGTGATAATGTAAAAGCAAAGTTAATTGCCCCACCATTGTCTTTGTATCCCTTATCGCCCCCACCAGAGCTAATAAACTAAGAGCTTACAGATTAGACTCCTTCAACTTTCTTCTTGCTTAGACAAACAGGTATCTATAGGAGTTTATTCTTTACCAAAGTGAAATCATATGATACACATTACATTGCAATTGTATATTTAGCTTAATGATACGTCCTGGACATACAAGCCAATACGTCTAGTGGTTAAGAGCCAAGGCTTTAGGGTCACATTGCCGGAGTTCAAGTCAAAGGCCATGAGCTAAATAATCATGTCCCTTTGGGAAAATTATTTAATCTCTTAGTTTCCTCATTTGTTAAATGAGGATAATAATAATTTAAACCTCATGGGGTTGTTCTGAAGGTTAAATACATTAGTACGTATAAAGTGCTTAGAACAACACACACAGTACATGGCCTGCATAGGTCAGAAAATATGCATATACACACGGACATAATTTTATGTAAATCAAATTATCATAATGCTTGCATTTCAGTATAATATTTCCTTTTTTGTTTCTTCTTTTGGTCCCTACTTCTCTTTCTCCTTCCTCTCATATTTGCCTCTCCTACTCCAACCACTTCAATTAATATAAACATTAGCCAGTACAGACCTACCCTTAACTAGTGTGGTCTTATACGTAGTCTTCTGTAATGGTCCTAATGGGTGTCAAACCTGATCTCACAAATATCCATGTATACCTATAATATACACATGTGTACATGTATACTCATGTGTGTGTATGCTTTTGTCATGGTTTACCCTACAAAAATGAAACCATATTATATACAGGGGGTTTTTTTTGGCCTCTTACTTTTCTCATGGAGTAATTGCTTCTGGAAATCCCTGTAGGTTAGCAGATATGAACAATAAGATTGTGTTTTCTGGATTACCATAATTTACCTCTTTGTGTACACATTTTTGCCACTCCAAAGAGTGCTACAATAAACATCTGGGCTCACATATCTTTACTTTTCGGTGGTTATATTTCTATGGGATATATACCCAGGAAAGAGATTGCTGGGTCAAAAGGTTTATGCATTTTTAATTTTAATAAATGTTCCCAGATTACTTTCTAATGGAGCTATACCCATTTACATTTCCACCAGCAGTGCAGAAAATACTTTTTCCACATATCCCCACTGACAATGTTACCACTATTTAAAATTTTTATCAGTCTGATAAGTTTAAAGTGGTGGTTTATTGTTAGCTCACTTTCCATTTCCCTATTAGCAAATTTTTTTTTAATTACATGTATTTGCTGGCCATTTGGATTTGCTCATCTGCGAATTGCCTATTTATATCTGTTCTCATTTTTCTTAGACTGTTGCCTGTTTATTGTCAATTTTTAAAGCTCTTTTCATATAATCGTAGCTTTTAAACCCTTATTTGGCATCTGCATTGCAAACATGTTTTCTAAATTTGTTTATTGTCTTTATTTGTAGTATCTTCTACCACACAATACTTCTTTATTAGCTTCTAAGTGTTCCCCAGAAGTCCTAATAAAATATTAAAATTATTTTTATATTTAAGACTTTATCTACTTTTTTGTATATGACATGAGATAGGATTATAAATATATATACACATATATATACATATATACACACACATACATACATATACACATTTTATATAAAGTATGATATATATGTATATACCTTAAAATATACATTAATTCATACTGATATTGATGATTATAATTCAGCATCATAGAGGTTTTTTTTTTTTTAATGTATTTAATGTTTATGCCTCTTTCTCTTGCCCCTTAAGTTCAGTTTAGCATCCGACTGTCGAAGTGGACAATTTATGAGGATCTTGGGCAGGTAACTGCTTGAAACCTCCCTGCGGTTCTAGCCATGGCAGGCAATTCGTCCAAAAAGCTGTGGGGCTTTTAGGGTAAAATACTTTACTATTTTTCCCCTTCTGCTCATGCTTTTCCCAAAGGGCAACCAAGGGTAGTAGTTTGCCAAGAAAGTGCTGTGTGTGGTCCTGAATGAGACTGTCCTTACAACTTCAAGTCACTCTCTAAGAGAAAGGGAAGTGATGAATCCCCTTGTCCCCCATCCCCAAGTTTGGGCCTGAATCTCTCCAAGCCCAGTGACCATTCATGGAGTTTATTCTAATCTTCCCCCAACTTCCTGCTTATTTGTCACTCCTTTCTCTGACAGATAGAAACCTGGTTTCTGTTATCACAATTTATTTACTTATTTTTCCAACTTTTATTATACATTTAGTTTCAGAGTTGCTAACCTGTACCCTTGTGAGAAACAAATTTGCCAGCTTGAGTTAATATTTTCAGACAAATCATTTTGTCTTTGTACCTACAGTGTCTAGTAAAAACACTGTTTTCCAAAGTTAGGTCAACAAATTTTTTCTATACCCCCTTTAGTGATGTTATGTCATACATTTTTAATACAGTTAGACTCCTTTGTCATAGTCTACATTCCGTCCTGTCATCTCCTGACATCTGGTTGAGTTTTTAAATTTGCATATAGTTAAGTTACTTTTTGTACTGTATAGTTCAATAGGGTGATGCATAGATGCATAGAGTCATGAACCCATCACCCTAGTACCATACAGAAAAATTTGATCACCCTACAATTGCTTTATATAACTCCTTTGTTGTCAATTTCTTCTCAATTTCCCAACTCCTAGAAACCACTATTTGTCTTCCATTCCTATAGTCTTGCCCTTTTTCATAATGTCATATAATCGAAATCTTACATATTTAGACTTTTGGTCTGGCTTCTTTTACTTAGCAGAATGCATTTAAGATTCATCTATGTCATTGTATGCATCACCTGAGTAGTAATCCGTTATATAGATGTATCACATTTTGTTTATCGATTCACCTGTTAAATGACATCTCAGTGGTTTCCAGTTTTTTAATGATAATGAACAAAGCTGCTATAAACATTGGTATATAGGTTTTTGTATGATTTCAGTTCACTTGGAGAAATACTTAGGAGTGGAATTGCTGGTTTCTGTGGTAAGTGTATGTTTAACTTTACCAGAAAATGTCAAACCACTTTTCAAAATGGCTTGTACACTTTACATTCTCGGAAGCAGTGAATGAGACTTCCTACTGCTCTGCATCCTTAGCATTTGGTATTGTCGGCATTTTGATGGGCTTATGGAAGTTCTTTATATATTCTGGACACTAGTTCTTGTCAGATACATGCAAAAGCAAATATAGTCTTTCCTACTCCACTGCTTGTCTATTCATTTTCTTAACAATATCTTTTGATAAGCAAATTTTAATTTTCATGAATTCCAATTTATTACATTTTTATGGTTAGTGCTCTCTGTGAACTGTGTAGGGAATCTTTACCTACTTCAAGTCTGTGAAGACTCTCTTGTGGGGGTTTTTTTGCCAGAAATTTTATAATTTTAGCTTGTACTTTTAAGTCTGTAATCCACCTCCAATTAATTTTTGCATATGGTGAGATAAACATCATGGTTCATTAATTTTCCATATGGATATCCAGTGCTTCCAGCTCCGTGTGTAGAAAAGACTTTCCTTTCCCCCATTGAAATGTTTTGGTACCTTTGTTGAAAACCAGTTCTCCACATATGTATGGATCTATATCTGGACTTCTATTCTGTTCCATTGATCTAGTTTGCTATGTCTACACCAATATCACATCTTAATAACAATAGCTTTTATAAAAAGTCTTGAAACATATAACTCCTCCAAAATTGTTCTTTTCAACTTTTTAAAACTATTTTGTATTTTCAAGTTTTTAGCTTTAGCTTGTCAATTGCTTCAAAATGCCTGTTTGGATTCTGAATTGGTTCATCTTGAATCTATACATGATTTGGTGGAGAATTTGCATGTCAGCAAAATTAAATCTTCTAATCCTTGAACATGCTATAAATCTCAGTTTTCTTGTTTTTAATTTATGTCAACAATATTTTGCAGTATTTAGTGTGTAGACCTTGCAAATCTTTCATTAAATTTATCCCTCAGTATGCCAGAGTTTTTTGCATGTTATTATATATGGTGGTGTTTCCTCAATTTTACTTTCCAACTGCTTGTTACTAATATGTAAGAACGCAACTGATTATGTTTATTGACCTTCTATTCTGCAACCTTGATAAATTCACTTATTTGTTCTAATATCTGCTTTGTAGAGGCCTTAAGACTCACTAAGCTGGTAATGATGTCATCTATGACTAGAGATTATTTCACTTCTTCCTTCAATTCCTTATGCCATTTCTTCTTCGTCTTGCCTTATTACACTTGATAGGACTCCAGTTCAATATTGAATGAAATGGTGAAAAAGGATATCCTTACCTTGTTCCTGATCTGAGGAGGGCAAAATGTTTCTTGCTTCATCTTTAAATATGCTATTAGCTGTAGGGTCTTTTTGTTTGTTTGTTTCATAGCCAATTTTAATCAGGTTGAGAGAGTTACCTTTTATTCCCAAGTTGCCAACAGCTTTTTCTTTTTATTATGTTACATGATTTTTTGATATCTACTGTGATGACGCTATGATTATTTTATCTTCTATTATTTTAATGTGGTGAATTACACTGATAAATTTTCTGATTTAAACCAATCACAGGTTCCTAAGGTAAACTCCAATTATTTGTGATGGATTAACTATTTACATATTGCTGGGTTTAACTTGTTGATTTTGTTAGGGATTTCCAGTCTCACTTCATGAGGGATATTGTAGTTCTCACTTTGCTGTAATGTCATTGCCAAGTTTTGATATGAGTTTATACTGACCTTGTGAAATGTGTTAAAAATATTCTCTCCACTATTTTTTCAAAGAATTGTGTAATGTTGTATTATTTCTCCTTTACATGTTTTATAGAATTCACCAGGGAAATTATCCATGCCTAGAGTTTTCTTTGTGTGAAGGTTTTTAGTTACTAGTTCAATTATTCAGGAGCTAACACTTAATATATAGGTGTTGTTATTATGATAGTCTGTTTTTTCCTAAGTCAGGTTTGATAATTTGTGTCAAATTATCAGAGTATCTGTCAGTTTCATCTGTTATTAAATTTATTGGCATCGTAATTTTTAATATGCCTTTAAAGTCTTCTTAAGGTCTGTAGAATCTTTAGTGTTTGCTTTCATTTCTAATATTGGTCATTTGTATTTTCTCTTTCTTTTTCTTGAGAGGTCCCCAAAGTGGTAGAAAGAAACCAGCTATGTATGTTCAGTGATACAGCAACAGGTAGATTGTTCATCCTCTTCTAAGATATGAGAAGGTACCCAAGACATGCTAGCTGCCCAGTCTCCGTGTGTTCGCATTTTGGGGATAGAAAAAATTCAATCCACCTGTTTATCTCTTCTTCAAGTCTTAGAGATTAGAGAGATCCTGCATCTCACTAGGGACATCACAGACCCACCACCCCTTTCAGAGTTCTAAGGATCTCTCAAAGGCAAACCTTCTCCAGGATCTACCTCCTTCAATTCCTTGTCCTAGGGTAATGTCCTCTGAGCTTAAATCAGGCCCGTGGAGCAGATTCACAACTCATTAATTCATATCCTCCAGGCATATTTTGCTTCTTGGTTGCTGGTACCTCAGGAGATGAATGATTGCTTAAGAGTGGAAAGTGTTGGAATTGGTATGTGTCAAGGTGATAACCCCCCTTCCATTTCAGAGTTCAAACTGTATTCTTTAAATTTAAGTTCGTGAGCATTGTCTAGAAAGATCTATGTGAAGATTCACCTAGCATTTCTAGTACCATAGACAAGCTCCAGAATCACTTCTTATTTTTATCTCCATATATCTCATTTTGTCCCCAAAGAATTTGCAAAAAGACATACACACTGAGTCAATGGATTGTACTCCTGGAGCAGGGAACTCTCTTCCTTTGTTTCTCAGTAAATTTTAAAGAAATATTCCTTATTTACAATATCTAACCAAGGGTATGGTTATCTGACATTCTCTCTCAATATGACCCTTCTTTAACATCACTGAAACCACCAAAAATGTTTTATTCCAAACACTTCTGCTTTCTGAATGCCACTTTGTTTGCTTCTATTTCTCTTCCCTGTCTCCTGTTATGAGGTCATTTACATGAAAATGGTATCTTAAGATGGTTTATCAATATGTTATGATTATTTTCACCTGCAGCCGAGAATACTCTCACGTCTTTTGCCGTTGCCATGGAAACAATTATGCTATCAAAAGAAGAGAATTAAGATTTCAGTTAGGGTAGAAATTAGGTTGGACAGATAATGTTGAAGAAATGAAAAGGTGCCTACTGTTTGTACCTGAAGAAAAACAAGAGATAAATTAGATAAGAATCTGTCATTTTGTTTTAAGACTATCTGTAAGAATGTAAACTCAAGTTTGGAGCCATTTGCGTGAGTTTTGGAGGATCATTATGTGCCTTGATTGGTCTTTAATCGTTGTCAACTGCACTGAGTCACGCACAAAAATTACTGTCACCTGAATATACTCCTGTTTTAACAAGCTAACCCGTAACTTACACTGGCATTCTTCCAGCAAGGCAGAGACAGTTCTGTTCCGTGTTTACGAAACTTCTCACTTAAAAACAGAATTAACCTTGAAAGATAAAGAGTTGCTTAATCAGCCATTTACCACGGAAGCCACTGAGTTATACAGTATTTTCCTGAAAGTCTCCATTTGGGAGAACGTCTTCCCCCAGTTTTCCAATAAAACCATCCATGATTGTTTATTCTATGCCCTTCTAAACTAGAAATAAATAATTGTCAGATAATTTAGTATTGGATATCGAAAAGAAGTAGCTTGAAGATAAGCTATTTTGTAAATTGATAGAGGGACTTGATTTAAACGGAAAAGAAAATCACACCATTTAACTTGGAGTTGAGGCAGAGTAGGAAAAACTTATGATTTCAAGATATTTTTTAAAGGAATGTCAGAAACCAAGCACAATTTTATTTAATGGAATATTTTGGAATTTTTCTCTACAACTCCTTTTCTATAAGTGTTTTTCCCCTTTTAGACACTATGGATAGTTCAGTACTTGGATTATTGCCATCACATACAACTTGCTTTCTAATAATTTTTTATTTATCCTCTGGTGAACTCATCTACTCCGGGCCTCCTGTGATAGTAGTAAGTTTTGGACAGAGAAGGAATGAATGAAGGTTTTTTTCTGTTAATTGTTTATTGCCTCTCAGGAGAGTTGACTTGCTGCCATGCATTGTAATATAAACCAGGGACTGAGCAACCTGACTGTGCCACTTCGCAGAACATTGTGGAATGTCAATCTTTGGGCATTTTTAGAAATGGGGAAGGATAAGCGTGGTGTAAGAGAAGGAGCTCTGAGTTGAGTGTTTAATATATTCTGGTCCCTGTGTTATGTACCATACATTATATTACAGTAATATAGGAGTCATGTACTTTTGAGCCAGATAATCTGGGGTTGAATCTGAACTCCCCACACTTACTGTCATGGAATGTTGGGCAAGTTATTTAACCTATCTCTGCCTTTTGCTCTTATCTCTTAAAAAAATAGTACTCTATCCACCTTAAAACTTGTTGAAAGGCACAGAACCAGTGCTACATAATGTCTGCAATTACCTTTAACTCTTTTTTTTTTTTAAGATTTTATTTATTTATTTGACAGAGAAAGACACAGCGAGAGAGGAAACACAAGCAGGGGGAGTGGAAGAGGGAGAAGCAGACTCCCTGCCGAGCAGGGAGCCCGATGCAGGACTTGATCCAGGGACTCCAGGATCATGACCTGAGCCGAAGGCAGTCGCTCAACCAACTGAGCCACCCAGGCGCCCAATTACCTTTAACTCTTAAAAAATAAACCTAATAAGACAGTACTGTCATCACTTCCATTTTACGGATGACAAAGCAGATGGTCAGAGAGGTTACATGGCTCACTCAAGTTCACAATCCTCGTTCAATAACAAGATCAGCATCTGAGCCTAGACCTGATTCACTTTAAAGACATCATTCTTTATGATGATACAAGATGCAGCTCTGCTTCTAAGTAACTATGTGATATTGGGAGAGGTAGTTAACTCTTCAGAGTCTCCATTTGCACAACTGTTCAACTACTGCAGATCCTGGGGCATTACATAAGCAGAAAGACTGACCCACTTCGTGGAGGTCTATGCTTATGAATTGAGGAAGTCACTGTCACTAGAAGTGAAGTGGAATGATGTAGCAGGAGGCTGTGTGGGATTTTGGGTGGTGTGGCTACTTGCTAGCTGTGAGGTCTTAGGCAAACCAGTTTGTTCATGTCCAACTGGGATTCAGCCAGCTATCAATTTTCAGTGCCCGCCAGCACTATACCAGGTGAGAACAATATCCACCAGACATGTCAGTTCTAACGGCCGTGGAAGGACCAAATAAAACATTTGCCATGAAACTGCATGACCAATGCCATGAAACAGCATTGGTGCCCCGCAGACAAGAACGGACTGTGTTCCGCGTGGACTGCTCCACGATCCTTCCCCGACTCAGAGCCAGCCAAGCAAACCAGGCCTGTGCAAGGCTGGGACCTCCGACCCAGGGCTTGCCTTCCGTTGTCAACGTTTATATTTTATGTTTCACGCTCCCCTCCTCATCTATCATCTTATTTCTAGCTGGATTAAAGAAAAAACATTCGATGTTCGGCATCAGTGGTCCATGCTTCAGGAACCAAATGCTCAGTGAGAAGATTATGCTTCATTCCATTTTTCCATTTTGTTATATTTTGGGAGCTCTTGTAAGTCGCTCTGCTACTCCTTAGGGATTTACTTTGAGTAAATTATTTTCCCCACAAAACCTCATTTTTCTTATCTGTAAATGGAGAATAATAAAAGCCACTTCCAAAAGTTAAATATGATAGTAGAATTAAATATGATAGTACATATACAGCGCCTAACAGAGTGCCTGGATTATAGTGTGTGCTACCTGGTCGTTAGCTGGTGAGAAGAGTTTAGAGAATATGAAATGAGGTGAAACTCAAATTTAAATTTTGTTTCTTGTGAGCAACTCTGATTCAGGGTGAGAAGAAAGGGCAACTTTTTTTTTCCCTAAAATGGAATTTGGAAATTTTCTGTGGTTCATGCTGTTCCTATCTACCATTAATATGGACACTCAAGAAAATCATATAAAGTCAAATTGTAATATATTATTTTACTGAAAATGTTGGGTGTTAAACTCAATTATTTGTTTTTAAAACTGTGTTCTGGTTAGTTCAGATGTGCCTGGGGAGATGGAGAGAATTAAAACATTCCCAATATTGGTGAATTTCAGATGAATCAAGGATTTTACAAGTCTATTCTGAGACATGTAATTTAATCAGGAAGGGGCATAACCTGTTAAACGTGGTTTTGTCTAGAGTATCAGGTTTGGGGCTTTTCAGAAGCATGTTGAAAAAATGTTTTGTTTTTGTTTTTTTTTTTTTCTGTGGGAGTACAACAACATAAATATGACAGTATTTATGAATAAAGTAATGGAGAGGACATAAGGACAAAGGAACAAATACTGAAGAAATCATTTCATCGCATTTGTGGGCATGGCTTGTCCAAAGAGGCTGCTTTATAGCAGACGCTGGTTTAGGAAACAAAGGATAGGAAAAAAAAACTTGGGAAAACTCCTAGAGAAGCTAAAGTTTTGTAAGATGGGTCAGTGATGGGGACAAAAAGGCTGATGGTTTATGGACAGGAGGAAGAGCACATTCTTGTCCAAAACAGAACCCTGAGAAAGGGCATCTGCAGAAGTAGAATGGATGGACCAAGAGAGTCCTGAGCTGATTTGCCTAAGAATAAGAGCAGAACAGTAGAAAGTACAAACACATCGTCTTTACACTTAGTTTAAAATTTTTCATCAGCGGCCATGTTGCTTGACAATCACCCAAGGTGCTAAGCTTAGAGTCATCTTTTACCTTTTCTCTTTTATCAGATTCTGGCTCTTATTTTACAAACTCTCTTGGGTTGATTTTACTCTACTTCATTCTCTCATGAATTCATGACTGGTCTTGCCATTTCCTACTTGGACTCACCTCCAGAAAAATTTTTTCAAGACAAATACCCATTTTCACCTCATTCACTTCTTCTAAGTCCACGGTGGCTCCCACTGAACCAATGGACAAAATAAACTCATCTTTTGACTGTAGGCTTTCTCCTTGAATCTAATTTTATCTCTAACTATATAATAAATATTTACTAAGCATCCAGTATTTACCTCATCCTCTGGTAGGTACCTATGATCATTTGGTAAACGAGTACATCGTCTTTGGGGGCTAACACAATCAGTATTTGAATCGGTCCTTAAAACACATGTCACTGCATGTGGCTATTATAAACAAACCAACAAAAAGAAAATAACAAGTGTCAGAGAGGATGTGGAAGAATTGGAAGCCTTGTGCACTGTTGGTAGAAAGGTCAATGTTGCAGCTGCTATGAAAAATAGCATGGCAGTTCCTCAAAAAGTAAACAAAGAATTACCACATGATCCTGCAATTCCACCTCTGGGTATGTACCCCAAAGAATTGAAGGCAGAGAATCAAACAGCTACTTGTACACCAATGTTCATAGCAGCATTATCCACGATAGCCCAAACGAAGGCAACAAGAATGTCCGTCAACAGATGCACGATAAACGAAATGTGGCATGTACAGACAAGGGGATATTATTCAGCCTTGAAAAGGACGAACATTTTGACACATGCTACAACATGGATGAACCCTGAAGGCATTATGCTAAGTGAAATAACCAGTCACAAAAGGACAAATACTCTATGATTCTAGTTATATGAGGTACCTAGATTAGTCAAATTTACAG
Source organism: Mirounga angustirostris (assembly GCF_029215605.1). Lineage (NCBI taxonomy): Eukaryota > Metazoa > Chordata > Mammalia > Carnivora > Phocidae > Mirounga > Mirounga angustirostris. The sequence continues at coordinate 39,932,068 of NW_026991714.1, forward strand.
AGACATAAAGTGGAAGGGTGGTTTCCAGGTGTGGGGTCAGGGGAGGAGACGGGAATGGAGAGTTAATATTTAATGGGTGCCCACTTTCAGTTTGGGAAAATGAGAAGGTCCTGGGGATGTATGGCAGTGTTGGTTGTATAACTTAACACCACAAAACTGCACACTTAAAAATGGTTAAAATGTAAATGTTACATTATATATAGTTTACCACGATAAAAAATAAAATGAAATAGATATTGGGTAGTAAAGAGCAAGTTAGGTAGTCCCCCAATGTTGAGTTAACAAGGTAGATGAAAAGTTCAAGAAATCCATACATGATGCCAAAAAATATTAACATTATGAAAAGGACAAGAGAAAAGTTAGATGTATAAGGATTCCCAAAATATGTAGAGAATAGGAATGATAAGCCAAGATAATGAATAAGAAACGATAGAAGAAACTTTCATTAAGTTGAGGAAGAACACAAGTTTGCAAATTGTACAGGCTCTTTGAGTACAATAAATCAATGAATACAGAAAAACACACATATTTCAGTGTGTTCTTCCCAAAGTACGTTCAGGAAAATACAGTCTAAGTGGGGAAAGTTTGACTATATATTAATAAAGTTTGGAATTGGTATAAACATTATCCTTCTCTTAGTGATTTATAAACCTCATTAGCTCTGGGAATTGCTGGGAATTCTCTTGGTGAAGAAACTGTCAATTTTTATAAAACCCCAGCATTTCCTAGGTTTATTTGAACAAAACACCTATTAATATCCTAAAACACACTTTGGAAAGGATGGTATAGTTGAAAGTGGATGAGATTGTCTACCTGGGAGACCTGGGTTTGAAGGCCAGTTTTCTGAGTCCCAATTTTCTCAGTTAGGAAAGTCAGCATAATAATATCTATTTCATTAAGTAGAATACTAAAAGTTACAGTTGCTTGGCAAAGTAACCTATTAGTCAACTTACTTAATTGATAATCAAATACCACCTATTGTCATACCCACACAATAAAAAGTAGTATGCTGAAAAAGGACAACAAAAGAACACAATTGCATGGGGAGATATGACAATTAGGCCATAACTGGGGATCCTGATACCTGGGAGTTAGTGTGCATGTGTGTGTTAATAGTGAGTCGGCAAGAATTCTTAAAACATGAAGCATAAGGGGCGCCTGGGTTGCTCAATTGGTTAAGTGTCCAACTCTTGATCTCAGCTCAGGTCTTGATCTCAGGGTTGTGAATTCAAGCCCCATGCTGGGCTCCATGCCCAGTGTGGAACCTACTAAACTAAACTAAAAAACAACAACAACAACAAAAAAAGGAGCACAAATTTGGGATTAGCTAAACTATGAGGTAGTAACTACTCCTACCAATAAAATAAACTTTAGTGGTCTCATATGAAACTCAATACTGGCTGGGTGGAGTAATTCGTCTGTGACTTTGTACCATTAATGATGTCCCTGTGTAAGCTGTTGGAGGGATATAATCTCTTTTCTAAATGTGACAATTTTTCTTTGCAAACTAAAATTCAAAGAGAACTGTAATCTTGCTTGTTGCTGTTCATCAAAGGATGACCTTGTGAGTAATACTTGAGATAAAAATGTTTAAGGATTATGCATATCATGTGTTTTTTCCTAAATTGCATATGAAATAACTCAAATATGCATATAACCTTGGCTTAATTTGATAGATAGCATCTGAAAATCTGTCTTTGAATTATTATCTGAAAGTCCTGTTCTTCCATCTATGTATAGTTTGGGCTTGAATAATTTTTTAAAATAAAAAATGCCCTTGAGTAGTTTTCCAAGGTAGTCTGTGTGTTTTCAATAGGTTTTCCTGGGCACTCACCTATAAATAAAATTTTCCATTCTGTTGTTCCTCTTTTTGCTATGCTAGCAAATGTATGACTTCTGTAAGAGTGTTGATGTGTGTTCTCTGAATATGTCCCTTGATGCTAATATTGGTACAATTTGTAGTAATTGCTCTGTTGAAGGACTCACTATTGGCAAAACACACACATCCATTATGTTGTAAAAACAGCTCCAGAATGTAACAAGTGGATTCTACAGCTTTCTGTGTGATTGATTACACATATTAATAGTTCAAGTAATCATGGAAAACTTCAGTATAACAAGAACTAGTTACAATACGGGAGTGATTCGCAAATATTTAGATCTTAAGTTATACTCACACTGTAAATTCTAGGTCATAGCCAGGAAAATAGGGCCTAATGGATTCATCCCCTGGGGTGAATAGAAATCTCAGCTAAAAATGGTTTTGATTTGGAAAATACTGTTTGAGAAATACAACAGCTCTACATTTTATAGAGATGGCCCTTGGCATAAAAATATATATATATACACACACACACATATATATGTATGTATATATATGTATCTAAGAAAAATCTTTAAAAGATTAAATATATAAATATTCATGCATTTTCATTTTCAATGTTATATCAATTTAATGGTTTCCAGGTGAACTATATTTGACTAAGGTCAAATTTGATCTTCTTATATAAGAATATGGAATTTAGGGAGACAGCATTTTCTGATACAGAATACGAATTCTCTATCTTTCAACTTTAAAAGATCATAGTCAAATAACTACATATAGCATAGTTAGGAGAAAGCTGACCTTAGAATAAACAAATATAGGTTTTGTTGAATTATTACCATATTCATAGGCTCGGATCAGTTTTCTGTACTCTTTTATATAAACAAAATTTTATCTCCTTCTTTTTATATTATATGAAATCTAAAAATATATAAATAACATGACTTAAAAATTAAGGTAATGATAAAATAAATTTTATATCAAAAGATATATTTTTGTTGAACTTACCATGTGGTAAATATTTGAGTCTTGACCTTGCTTGATTGTCACAAGCTTTTCTATCTGAGGAAGTATAAAGTTGGAGCAGAGCGTAGGTCAATTTCAGTGTTTTGTAACAAAAGAGAAACTAATACCTCTCTTTATAGTGGTTTTCTAGCAATTATCTAAGATGAACAAGTCAAACTTGATTTCAAAATTTTTTAGCTAGAGCCTGGAAAAGATTGAAAATGACTAAAAATATGGTTCCTTATAAAATTCAAAATAAGAAATTTCGGCATCATGGTAGGAAAATATTGCTTGGGTTCAATTTACAGAAAAATTAAATATAATTTAATGTTCTCCTTGAGAAGATTTTTTTTCCCACAGAACACAGGCAGATATATTAGCACCGATTCCCATGGTAATAGTTGGTTTGCTCTATAGTAATAAAAATAATACTTCATTGAATACCTATCATGTGGCCATTATGCTAAGCATTTTGCGTTAATCTTGAAAGAGAACTTTGGCTTCTTTGGATTTTCTGACTTAATTTTCAAAACAACTGAATGAAGTAGTTAGGATTATAACCTTTTATTTAGAAATGAGGTTTAGCAAGGTATAGGAACGGAGACTTTGAGAGATTAACTAACTTGCCCAAAATCACCCATCTAGCAAATGACAGAATCCAGATTTGACCCTAGAGCTCTTTGATTCCTGAGTCCCTGATCTTGATCCTAACTTCACAATACACATGATCAATACTATTAAGCAATGATATGGTGTTTGTTCTCTCTATTAATGCATTAAAACTTCAAATATCTCTGGAAAATTTGCCAATCTCTTTCAAAAATTACTTTTTACATTTTGGCTTACTTAAAATTTTCTCCTTGCTTTAACAACGCAGAAACTACAGGGTTTTTTGGTCACAGATCTGATCAAACGTATTTTCCTGTAACGATCACTCCACAGAATTAAATATCACAATACAGATATATTTTTTATCTATATTTACAGAAGAATTTTGTGAACAGTGGTCAGATCTGTATCAAGGAAGGCAAATGAACACTGTGGTTTGGAGGCCAGTGTTTGCAGATGAAAATGCAGGGAATTCCCCCAAAACATTACGTTTTCTTCATTCAATTTTACCAAGAATATTGATCACAAACCCAGAATTTTTAGAGTAATGACAGTGAACATTCCAATAATATCTTTTCCAATAAGTTTATTCACTTTAAATAATTTTGACAAACCTTCAAATATACTGCTGGGCTTTTCTAGTGATCTCCCTGGATTGTGAAAATATTACTTACTCTTCCATACCGAGAATGAACACAGAGCTCAGCACAATTATTCTTTAACAGACACATCACTACTAGTTGCAAAATGGGCGATTTTTTTTTTTCTAAATCGTGAATTCCGTATTGACTCTAAGTCATCAGTTTAGCACTTCACCTAGAAATGAAGGAGAAATATTCTGAAAAATCTCTTGTGTTTCAGTTCCAAGCAAAGTGTGGATAGCATTTACACCACAGCCTTCATGAGAATCTCGGGTAGTAAGAGGTTTTGTTGTTGCCCTGTTGGACATGCTTAGTGATTCAAAGAGGAGTTTCACATGAAATTTCCATAGCCTTTGTGGTTTCCTGAATATATTTCTAACACTGGCTGATCTTATATGCTGCAGAGAATCCTGCTTTGCAACAAAACAAACAATAACAACAAATAAAACAAAAAGTCCCATCCATTCTCGGTTTTTAAAAAGGCTTGCATTATTTTAGATTCAAATTCTAGTCAACTCAAATGGCCCACTAGTGTTTTACCCAGAATATACTGTATTCCCTTCTTTGCTAGGGCTGTGACTTACCACTGAGCACTCAACCCAAGGGGATTGGGGAGATTGAAATCCATCTAGTTGGTCCCCCAAACTCCATGTGCCTTGGTCAAGCTGTGTCAGCCCGGAAGAATTCCTCCAGGCCTGGAGATACATCCAAGTTTTGTGTTTATCAATAGTTTTTACCTTTCTTTGCTGAGTAGTATTCTCATACACCAGGTATGACGGTTTGCACCATGCACCCATTTAGAGCATCAGGGTTGTTTCCACTGTTTGGCTATTATGAATAGGACTGCTATGAACATTATTATAGATTTTTGTGTGCACCTAGTTATTATTTCTCTGCTGCCGGAGAGAATAATTGCTGAGTCATATGATAATTACATGTTTTATTTCATAAGAAACTGCCAAACTGTTTTCCAGAGTGAAAGTAACATTTTATATTCCCATCAGCAATATATGAATGATCCAGTTTCTCTGCATCCTTGCCAGCATTTGATGTTGTCACTAAGTTTTATTTTAACTGCTCTGATATATATATAGTGATATCTCATTGTATTATTGTGTTTTTAATTTGCCTTTTCCTAATGGATTTCCCAAATAACCTTTAACAAGGTTAATCTTATTTTCATGTACTTATTTGCCATCTGTATATCCTCTTCAGTGAAATGTCTCTTCATGTCTTTTGACCATTTTTTTTCTTTTCTTTTTTTTTTAAGAGAGAGAGAGAGAGCAGGGGGAGGGACAGAGGGAGAGGGAGAGAGAGAATCTTAAGCAGGCTCCACACTTAGCGCAGAGCCTGATGAGGGGCTTGGTCTCATGACCCTGAGATCATGACCTGAGCCAAAATCATGAGTCAGTCACTGAGCCACCCAGGAACCCCCTTGACCATTTTCACACTGGATTTTTTTGAACTGTGATTTTGAAGGAAGTTTATATATCAAGATAACAGTCCATTGTTGGATATGCAGTTTACAAATATTTTTTCCCACTCTGTAGCTTGTCTTTTCATCCCTTAAGGGGATCTTTCACAGAACAAACATTTCTGAGCATCTGAGTTATTAATTTTTCCATCTATGGGCTGTGCTTCATGATGTCAAGTCTAAGAACTGTTTGCACGGCCCAAGACCCCAAAGATTTTCTTTTATTTTTTTTCTAAAAGTTGTGCAGGTTTAGATTTTACTTGAAAGTCCAGTTTAATTTTGAGTTAATTTTGAATAAGGTGTGAGGTTAAATTTAAGTTCTTCCCCCCACCCTGGAAGTCCAATTGGTCTAGCCCCATTTGATGGAAAAGCTATCCTTCTTCCATTAAATTGCTTTTGACCTCTGTGTAAAATCAGTTGGGCATATTTACATGAGTTTGTTTCTTGATTCTCTATTCTGTTCAATGGACCTTCACAATTTTTATTACTATAACTTCACAGTAGGCCTGAAGATTAGAGTGATTCCTTCTATTTTATTCTTATGTGTCAAGATTGTTTTTGCTATTCCATTCCCTGTACCTTTCTACATAAATTTTAGAATAAGCTTGTTTATGTCTATAAAAGCCTTGCTGAGATTTTGATAGAAATTTTAATTAAGCCTATAGCTCAATCTGGGGAGAATTGACATCTTTACTACATTGAGTCTTCCAATTTATGAACTTCCAGTTTTTAAGTCTTCTTTGATTTCTTTCATCAGCATTTTGTAATTTTCATCATACAGATCCTGTACATATATTAAGTGTAAATCTAAGCTTTCATTGTCTTCAGAGTAAGCATAAATGGTACTATATTTTAATTTCAGTTTCTACATATTAGTATTTAGAAATGACTGAGTTTTGTGTGTTGGGATGATTTTTTAAATGTTCATAGTTCAAAGATCTATTGTAGTATTATAATTTTTCATTAGTGAATTCATTCAACAGATATTTACTGGGAGCGTCTGTATGCCAAGAACTGTTCTAGGTGATGGGGATAGAACAATAAAAAAATAGGTAAAGTTCTTGTACTATGGCACTTACATTTTAATAGGGGGCTAGGAAGAGAGAAAGAACATGAAAAATAAATGTATAATGTTCTGGATGATGATAAACACTATTGTGAAAAATTGCAGATTAAAGGCATGGTGACTATATAATTTACCTTCCAAACTGGAACACTTTTGAGAATGAAAGATGGCACTGACCTAATGGCACACATTAAACAAGAGGTTTTATAAACTTGGATTCTCCCAGCAAACTGGCTTATATGGTCATTTTACTTAAAGTCTTACAGAATGCTCTTTGAGGTTGGAGCTAGCTATTGTTGATGCCCTCTAGGCAAAATCCACCATGAAAACGCTTGTAGTTGGACAAATTTGGGTTTATTAACTCTTTGCAATGAGGGAATCACACCACAGAGAACTGTGGAATGTCTCAATAAGAGGTTGTTAATTAAGAGGGGCTTATTACTGGATTTCAGCTTGTGTTAGGTGGTTTTGAGGAAGTTTCAAAGAAATGTGGTTTTGCTTTTGATTGACTACTGTCAGAAAGTCGATGCAATTCTGTGACTGCCTTAATAATCTTAATTTTATATATAAAGTAGAGGGAAAAAAGTGGCACGAAGGCTGAATAAATAGAGAGCAGTCCCTCGTGATTAACAAGAACAAGGAGAATGTTTGACAATGTTTCTTCTCTCTTTGCTCACAGACAATTACGGGGTAGTCTTGTTTATATCTTGATCTATCATATCCCAGAGTAGCCTTGTCTAATGTTGGTGTTCTATAAAATTGTTCACATTCAAAAGAGAATGCTTTTGCTAGAGCTAGGACAGCTCCCAGCTGATGGTAGACAAGACTGTGTTTTCTTCCTTATTCTTCTATATAAAGTAGTCAGAACCAGCCCCTCTAACAAGAGGACACTTCACCAAAACCCTGAAGGATGTGAGATGGTGAGTCCTAGGACATCTGGCATGCAGCATTCAGGCTGGTGAAGCAGTGGGTGCAAAGGTTCTGAAATGGGCATGTACTTGGTGTGTTTTAGCAACAGAAGGAATGTCAGCATATGGCTAAAGTGTTGAGACGCAAGTGTTAGGAAATCATGTTGGGAAGATAGTAGTGGTCCAGAGCCTGTGGGGTCTTGTAGGGCGTTGGAAGGGTTTTTGCCTTAACTCTGGGTGAGATAAGAAAACTTTGGATGGCTTTGAGTAGATTTTTTTTTTTTTAAGATTTTATTTATTTATTTGAGACAGAGAGAATGAGAGAGAGAGCACATGAGAGGGGGGAGGGTCAGAGGGAGGAGCAGACTCCCTGCAGAGCAGGGAGCCCGATGCGGGACTCGATCCAGGGACTCCAGGATCATGACCTGAGCCGAAGGCAGTCGCTTAACCAACTGAGCCACCCAGGCGCCCTGGCTTTGAGTAGATTTAGTCATATAAATATTACACATTATTTTAAAATAAAGAATATGTTCTCTTTAAATAGAAAACACTTATTATTTATGACATTCAGTTATGTATTCATTCAACAAATATTTCTTAAGTACCAATTACATTCCAGGTGACTGCTCTAGGCCACAGGTGATATAGCTGTAAACAAGAGGGACAAGATACCTCCTGTTTTGGAGCTTACATTATGGTAGATAAGACAAGTGAAAGATGAAAAGTTATATAATTTCAAATAGAGATGACAGATGTAACTGCGATGAAAAGTAATTCAAGGTAATGGCATACAGTATTTGGGGAAGAGGGCAATTATTTACATAGGATGGTCTGAGAAGAACTCACTAAAAATGATATTGGGGGCAGGGTACCTGAGTGGCTCAGTCAGTTAAGCGTCAGCCTTCAGCTCAGGTCATGATCCCAGGGTCCTGGGATTGAGCCCTGGGTCAGGCTCCCTACTCAGCAAGGGAGTCTGCTTCTCCCTCTACCTCTCCCCCTGCTGCTCCCCCTGCTTGTGCTCTCTCTCTCGCTCTGTCAAATAAATAAATAAAATATTTTTTAAAAAGATATGAGAAAAAAACCTTGAGTATGACGAAAGAATCAGCATTCCAAGGAGAGTGTGTATAAATGTCCTGAGAGAGGAAACCTGGCAGTGTTCGAAAAATGGTATAAAGCCGGGGAAACAAGAGATCTGTGAATGAGGGGAGAGTGCTAGGAGATGATATGGAGAATAGTTCCAGTGTAGGGAGAAGCCACTGGATGGTTTTAAAAAGAGATATGATGGAGTCTGATTGAGGTTTTACACAGATCACACTGACTGTGGAGCAGAAAAGGGACTGAAGGAAATGCAGTGAAGAGTCATTGTGGTGGCGTAAGTGAGTGCTGAGGGCTGAGACCTGCGCCACATGTGGGTTTTGTGGGAGACATTTAGATTCAGGATAAATTTTGGAATGTCAGCTTTCAGGGCTTCCTGTTAGATTCAGCGGTTTTCAATTGGGAATGGTTTTCAACCCTCCAGGGGATATTTGAAAATGTCTGGAGATGTTTCTGGTTGCTGTGACTGGGAAGTGCTGCTAGTACCTAGAGGCCAGAAATGCTGCTAATCATCCTAGAGTGGACAGGGCAGCAACCCCCAAAACAGAAATTCTCCAACCCAAAATGTCAGTGGTGTGGAGGCTGACATTCCCTGGATCAGACGCTGTGGGAGAGGAATCCATGACAACGGATAGTGCCCCAGATTTTTGGCATCAGCAATGGGTGGTGTTTTGTGATGAAAAGGAGGGGGGGGACAATTTTCCATCATGACTATCACATAGAATTAAGTAGCATACTATAGATGAGGATAATTGTAGGTAATTCTCTAAGTTTTTGCCATGGTGCTAGATTCTTCTCTTTCCTTTCTGCAAATGGTAGCTATGTTAAAGTCAGCTGGCTAGATGCAGGAGATAAGCAATAGGGTACTTGCTTCTCCCAAACCCAGAGGGATGTGAGCTTCCCACATCTTCACTTGCAGGATTTTTTGGTGTTGGTATTTCTGGGTTCAGCCATTTAGTGATGAACTTGAGGCTCTCATCATAAAATGGAAACAAGTTGAGCAAATCAGTGGAGAGACGTGGAAAACTAAACTCCTCTCAGGCAGGAGGATGCTACCTGTCTCCTGGAAATTCTCCTGGGATAGTAGTGACAGTGACTTGGTATCTTTCCTAGATATTCTGGGTGATGGTGCGGGAAGTATCAGAAATCAATTAATTGAGTGACAAATGTTTGAAGTCCTAAGTTTGTATGAGGGCATGAGTTTAGACATTGGAAAATGTGTTGAGTAAACAGTGAATAAATGGATAAACAAACAAGTAGGGGGAGAGAGATAAATAGCTTGTGGAAGATATTAAATGTATGTTGTTGGGTTTTTTTAATAGAAAATTCACCTGAAAAAGTTGTTTCCCCATGCTTGAACTCAAATCACAATTTTAACCAGGAAATTCTAGAAAATGGAAAAATAAGTGAATACTCTCTCTTTTCTGCACTGTGTTTCTAGCTTATGAAGGTAGAAAGAGTTAGAGAGAGATTTGTGAGCTACGTACAGCCCTGGCTATTGTGTTCTGCTTTCATATATTGTGACTATTTTTTATCAAGATTTTTCAAAGCTGCCTTAGCAAATCAAAATGGCCCTCCACCTTAAATAAATGATAGCATAAACACCACAAAGTCTGTAATCTTTGAGCTGCAGCTATATTTTTTGAGCTTTATTATTTCTGGTAGTATTAATTCCATTATTAAAGAAATCTATGGTTGCTGAGATTTCCCTTTATTCAGAGTTGTCAATGTCACATTCCTTGGTGGAAAGGAATTGGATAGTAAGAAACTGTGAAAAGGACTTCTGAGTCTTTCTCCTCCAAATCAGAAAGGCTCCTTTTAAATGTTAGCTCTGATGGCTAAAGCCCTTAGGCCAATTTGAAAAATTTTCCAGAGGTCTCAAAGGTTGCTTTGTTTTCAGCACCATCCTTCCACCACATAATCCAGACACATAATTCATCACATGAGTATAAATGCTACTGTATTCTGTTCAGTGTAACTTAGCTTCCCAGACATGGACCAAATGCATGCTTGAAATGGTTGATTCTCCTCTAGGTTGCATTGCACACCCTCTAGGGTTGAGATTTGCTGGGAACAACAATGCACTAACTATGAGTTAGTGCGCAAGAGAAAAAGTTGGCAAGTTCTGTGTCAAGGTCCCTGGTGTGTCTTTCTATAAATAGCAAGTGATAAAGCAAACCACAAAAAATACATGCAGACAAGGAAGCTATAACCTGACTGGGGATGTTTTTTGAGTTACAGGAGAGGGTTTTTTGGCCTTTTTCATGCAAACCAATCAAGGCTTGTTTAGAAAGACTATTCTCAGTGCATGTGTACTTTAGACCATTTTTCAATATTTCTAGTATGTTCTTTCCAGTAGGTATGATTTTACTTGTCTTTACCAAATACTAGGAATGCTTACGAAACCATATCTTTAAATCACTAATTTGACCAAACATTCAAAGAATTAATACTAATCCTTCTCAAACTCTTCCAAAAAATAAAAAGAGGGGTAACACTTCCAAACTCATTTCATAAGGCCAGAATTACCCTGATACCAAAACCAGACAAGGATACCACAAGAAAAAAAAGTTATAAGCCAATATCTTTGATGAACATGAATGCAAAAATCCTCAACAAAATATTAGCAAACAAACAAATTCAACATTACATTAAAAGGACCATACACCATGATCAAGTGGTATTCCACTGATGCAAGGAATGTTCAACATCCACAATCAATCAACATGATATACCACATCAAAAAAAAAATGAAGGATAAAAATCATGTAATCATCTCAATAGATGCAGAAAAAGCATTTGAGCATTTGACAAAATTCAACATTTATTTGTGATGAAACTCTCAACAAAGTGGGTACAGAGGGAATGTACCTCAACACAATAAAAGTCATCTATGTCAAACCCACAGTTAATATCATACTCAGTGGTGAAAAGCTGAAAGTTTTTCCTATAAGGTCAGGAACAAGGAAAGGATTCTCACTCTTGCCACTATTATTCAACATAGTATTGGAAGTCCTAGCCAGAGCAATTAGGCAAGAAAAAGAAATAAAAGGCATCCAAATCAGAAAGAAAGAAGTAAAACTGTCACTATTTGCAGATTACGTACTATATATAGGAAACCCTAAAGATTCCACCAAAAACCTGTTAGAACTAGTGAATGAATTCAGTAAAGTTGCAGGATACAAAATCAATATACAGAAATCTCTTGCATTTCTATATACTGATAACAAACTAGCATAAGGAGAAATTAAGAAAACAATCCTATTTACAATTATATCAAAAAGAATAAAATACCTAGGAATAAATATAATCAAGTGAAAGACCTGTACACTAAAAATTATAAGACACTGATGAAAGAAGTTGCAAAAGACACAAATAAGGGCGCCTGGGTGGCTCAGTTGGTTAAGGGACTGCCTTCGGCTCAGGTCATGATCCCGGAGTCCCGGGATCGAGTCCCGCATCTGGCTCCCTGCTTGGCAGGGAGCCTGCTTCTCCCTCTGACCCTCCCCCTTCCCATGTGCTCTCTGTCTCTCTCATTCTCTCTGTCTCAAATAAATAAAATCTTTAAAAAAAAAAAGACACAAATAAATGGAAAGATATTCCACACTCACAGACTGGAAGACGTAATATTTTTAAAATGTCCATATTACCCAAAGCAATCGACAGATTCCATGCAGACCCAATCAAAATTCCAATGGCATTTTTTCACAGATCTAGAACAATCCTAAAATTTTTATGGAACCATAACAGACCCTGAAGAGCCAAAGCAATCTTGAGAAAGCAGGACAAAGTTGGAGGCATCATGCTCCCCGATTGCGATCTATACTACAGAAGTATAGTAATCAAAACTGTATGACACTGGTGTTAACCCAGACACATAGATCAATGGGACAGAATAGAAAGCCCAGAAATAAACCCACACATATATGGCCAATTAATTTACTTACAAAGGAACCAAGAACATACAGTGGAAAAAGGACAGTTGTTTTGTCTGCATTGAAAATTGGTTTTTTAGGGCGCCTGGGTGGCTCAGTCGTTAAGCATCTGCCTTCGGCTCAGGTCATGATCCCAGGGTCCTGGGAATGAGCCCCACATCGGGCTCCCTGTTCCGCGGGAAGCCTGCTTCTCCCTCTCCCACTCCCCCTGCTTGTGTTCCTGCTCTCGCTGTGTCTCTCTCTGTCAAATAAATACATAAAATCTTTAAAAAAATAAATAAAACAGGGGCGCCTGGGTGGCTCAGTCGTTAAGCGTCTGCCTTCGGCTCAGGTCATGATCCCAGGTTCCTGGGATGGAGCCCCGCATCGGGCTCCCTGCTCAGTGGGGAGCCTGCTTCTCCCTCTCCCACTCCCCCTGCTTGTGTTCCCTCTCTCGCTGTGTCTCTCGCTGTCAAATAAATAAATAAAATCTTTAAAAAAAAAAAAAGAAAAAAAGAAAATTGTTTTTTTAAAGTGGCTACCTTTAGGAATTCTCTTAGTTAGATCTTCTGGATAACTTGCTGCAGCTTCTGTTCAGCATCTGCTGCTTCACCTTGCACTTTGAAGTTATGGAGACGGCTTCTCTCCTTAAACCTCATGAACCAACCTCTGCTAGCTTCAGACTTCTCTTCTCCAACTTCCTCACATCTCTCAGCCTGCATAGAATTGATGAGTTAGAGCCTTGCTCTGAATGGGGCTTTGGCTTCAGGGAAGGTTGTGGCTGGTTGGATCTCCTATCCAGACCAGTCAAACTTTCTCCTTATCAGCAATAAGGCTGTTTCGTTTTCTTATCATTCATGTGTTCACCAGAGTAGCACTTTTAACTTCCTTCAGGAACTTTTCCTTTGCATTCACAATTTGGCTAACTGTTGGGTGCAAGAGGCCTTGTTTTCAGCCTATCTTGGCTTTCGACATGCCTTCCTCACTAAGCTTCATCATTTCTACCTTCCGATTTCACTTGAACACTTGGGGGCCATTGTAGGGTTATTCACTGGTCTAAATTAAATATTGTGGTGTCTCAGAGAATAGGGAGCTCTGGAGAGAGGGAGAGAGACGTGGGAACGGCCAGTCAGTGGAACAGTCAGAACACACACGATATTTATTAAGTTATATGGGCATGGTTCGTGGCATCCCAAAACAATTACAATAGTAACATCAAAGATCACCAATCACAGATCACCATAACAAAATAATGATAATGAAAAGTTTGAAATATTGAGAGAATTACCAGGATGTGACAGAAAGACATGAGGTGAGCAAATGCTGTTGGAAAAATGGTGCTGATAGACTTGCCTGATGCAGAGTTGCCACAAACCTTCAATTTGTAAAAAACACAGTTATCTGTGAAATGCAAAAAGCAAAGTGCGGTAAGATGAGGCAGGCCTATCATTTGAAAAATATGAACATAGAATTAAAATTCTGCAATGATTGGATTGGATAAACTGTTTAGTTGTATTATGCGACTATCATAATTTATCATTAAATCCAAAATACAACAGAACTCTGAAAGTTTGACCTTGAATAATTAGTTAATATTATGCTAAGAAATGTCAATGGCACTTGGTCTCTTAAAGTATATTACCATTATTTCTGAGCAAACAGCAGAGCAATACTTAAGATCTGTCAGTGTCTGGGTGTTTTTATACCACCTTCAGACAAGTGTTTTATATTCTGCAATCACTGTTTGTGATTAGAAATCCTCGCTACATGCTCAGAATGTCTTTACATTTCAGAGAGAATAAGACACTCAAGCTATTAACAAAGACTAACAAATGAATATTGCACTGCTCATTGGTTCTAAACCAGATACAATAAAGCATTCCTGAAGGGCTGCCTTTATAGTTACAGGTATATTCTCAGGAGCTTGGGTGGTTTGGCAGAGGAAAGGGACATGCTCTTCCAGCTACAATTAGAAGAATTTTGATTTTATTATGAGGAAGTAAAATGGGCTCCTGGAATGTCCTTTGCAGTTTCCTATCTTCTTTGGGGTTTCATTTTTCCCCACTTGATTAAAGAAAGACAATATTTCTAGTCTTTCTTCTTTGCAGACTTCCTTCCCTTCCTCCATTCATTTAAACCTTTTACCTTCTGGCTGAATTTCTGTATCTGGTAGGAATGTTCATTGGGGTTATAGTGGGAATTCTTGTCACCTGCCATCGATCTTCTGATATACCTGAGAAATGGCTACAACTAATTCATGTGGAAATCTACATTCAGTGATAATACATTGCACTGTCCTTGAAGGATTCCTGTCTGGTGACATAGCAAATTGCTGGAAATTTCTCTTTTCTATATCATGGCTTACAGGTTACAAATCCCAAAGCCCACATAAAGCCTAAGGCCACCTCAAACATAAATTACTCCGTGCTTAATTTCTTAAAATGTATCATATTACCTGAGGGCATCACTTATACAAATACTAAAAAACATGGACAGCTAGGAGCCTAAGGATATCTAGAATAGCTTGTTTCATAGCAATGATGTCTATTACTAGTGTTTATCGAAAGTGCTAACTGATGAAGTTCTGACATAATGACTTTCTGAAAGTTTGTTTAGAAAAAGAGAAACAGGTTAAGACAATAATACCATAGTTGCCTAATGTTTTAAAGCATAAAACATTTATTCTAAAAAGTGGTATCCACACTATGTTTGTAAGACAGAATGTGCTTTAAAAGCTTACTCAGGGGCACCTGAGTGGCTCAGTCAGTTAAGCGTCTGCCTTCTGCTCAGGTCATGGTCCCAGGGTCCTGGGATCGTGACCCGCATTAGGCTCCCTGCTCAGTGGGGAACCTGCTTCTCCCTCTCCGTCTATTGCTCCCCCTGCTTGTGCTCTCTCTCTCTCTGTCAAATAAATAAATAAATAAAATCTTTTAAAAAATAAAAATAAAAAATAAATAAAAGCTTACTCGGGCCGTAGAGACAACAGAACCAGATCCAACTCCTGGAAACTTTGTTACTCTCCTGGAGACTCATCAGTAGAATAGGAATAATATTAGCAATTATCGAAAATGTTTGTTGTAAGAACAAAATGTAAATGGTTTATCGCTTACCTAGCTCAGAGCAAGTGATATGTAAATTTATTATCTATATTACCCCTTTTTAGATTTATATTCTGCTGCTCATTTCCTAACCTGCCCTTAGCCATTCTCCTGCTACCTGCATCATGTAGTTGTATTCCTGCATAGTCAGATGAAGACTGTACTTGGGACAGTAGCAAGCCAGAGGTACAAATACTCTTTTGGAATGAAGTTGAGTTTTGCATATTTAAGCATAGAAATATGATAGAATAATTGTGATTTTTTGGAACATTTTTGTTCTTTTTGCCTCAGTGTATTTTCATTTTGAGTTATACATGGTGGGTAATATGGGGAGAAGAAAAATGATCTTTTAAGAACTTAAAATCCTGGCTGGGCAGGTGACAAATGTCCCACAGGTGCAGAGGGCCTGGATGGGAGGCCAGGACAGAGAGTCGTCTCCACGAATGGCACAGCTCTGAGTGGGAGAGCCTATGCAGGATCCACACGGGTGACGATGCCAAAAGATGGCGCCTGCCTCTGTCTGTATTTATATGTTAGGAGCAACGATTGTGTGGAGTAGAAGCTCCATCAACCTGCCTTGAAGTCTTGGCTCTGCCACCAAAGTTCTTTCAGCTCTGAAAGTCTAGGACTTGTATTTTTTATTTGTAATAACACCAAATTTCAGATTCGTAATAGCAAGACAGAGGTGAGGGACCAGGCAGGGCAGTTGTATTAAAGCAGAAGAAGGAAAAAGGAGGAGAGAAGAAAGAAAGGGAAACAGGCCAGGGGAGGGGAGAGAGGGACAGAGAGAAGGAGGGAGGGACGGAGAGAGAGGGCAATGAGTTGGAGGAAGGAGAGAGAAGCCACAAAACAGAGCACAGGCTGAGGACACAAGTTTCAGAGTCAGACAAACCTGTTTTCACACTTGGCTCTGCCACTTCCTGGCCTGGTCACCTTGGGCAGGCTGCTTTATCTCACCAAGCCCAAGGGTACTTTTCAAGAAGGTTAATCATATTGTCCCCCAGGGAGATTGCAAGAAGTACTTCAGACCATAAATGTATGCATTTATTTATTTAATACTCAATAAATAATGGTGGCCATGATGGTGGGGATGATGATGATGATAATGATGATGATGAAGGGCAAAATTAACCAAGTTTAAGAAGAAAAATAAAGAGATGGAGAAGAAGCCTGGGGAATGGGAAAGTAGAATATGAGGAATAAAAAGGGAAAAAATGAACATGAAAGGGATTGATGTTTTCAAATGCCAAGAGGACCTAACTGAAGCTTTGCCCCCAACCCTCTTCAAGGAATACTATGTCCTTCTCTTACCCAATCCACAGTCATTGAGCCTCCACCACATATATACTTTTCATGTACCCATTCAGTGGCTGGCAGAGGTACTCACTGAGAGTTGCAATATTTGCTCCCTTCTTTCCCTTCTAGGAGGGACAGAATTGCACTTTACACTGTGCCTTTCAGTACCAAGACAGACAACTGGGGACAGAATCCAGGACCATTGGTTGTGCGTGGCTGGGAATGCATATATGCTCACCCTAACTCTATGTATCTTTTCAGAAAATGCCAAAGGCAAATGAATCATTCTCAATTCCTTTCTTTCACCCATCAATAAGTCCTGTTAATTTTACCTCCAAAACATGCATTAAAATCCATCGTCTTTATGCTACTACTCACGCCACTGTTGATGATCACCAAGATTTCTATCATAACCTTTGCTTCTGCTTTTGCCTCCTTCAGTGTTTCTCCAAAGCTAAAATCATTCTCTCCATTAAAACCGTCCAATGGCTTCCCTTTGCACTATGTAGAAAATCTGAACCCTTTCTCCTTGTTTACAAAGCCCTACATAATTGCCCCCACTGCCCTTTCCAATTTCATTCTACTTTTCTCCTTGCCATTTACCCTCAAGCCACACTGGAGATGTTTTCCTCCCTGATTCTTGAGCTTGCCAAGTTTTGTTTGTTCCCCTCTAGGGCCTTTTGAATGGTTATTTCTTTCCTTTCTTATCTTCATATGCCAGACTCCTTCTTGTCATTCTGATTTTAGCTTAAAACTCACTCTCATAGCAGCTTCAGATTACCACTCCATGTAAAAGTTAACCAATTTCCTGGATCGCATTACTTTATTTTATTTCTTCAGCCAGGTATGTTCTCACTTCTGTCTTTCTGATGTGCGTATGTGGGTGTATGTGTATATATATATATGTTTGTCTCCTTGTCCCCAGAATTTAAGCTCAAAGAGAGCAGAGACCTTACCTGTCTTGTTCACAAATCTTTCCCCAGTACCAAGAATTGTGTCCAATTTATAATAGGAACTTAATAAATAATCTATCAAATTAATGATTCAACCTGTGAATACAGATACCTTGCCAGTTTTTCAAATTCCTCAAAGGTAATCAGCCTTCCATTCAAGCCATTAATTTAGAAAGCCCTTCCATCCCTTTCTTAATTTGGTAATGAGTAAAATTTGCTAAGTCAGCAGTGATTAAAATGACATGAAAGGCTATTTAGAAAAAAATTAATATGATTTTATTTTTTTTTAATTTCCAATATACAAACAGCTCAAGGCATCCACCTGCCTTGTGCTGAAGTGGGGATTAGGATGTTAGGGAAAGAAAAAAATGTCATGTTATGACTTTCAAAGCAAAATCTCCCAGCATATCAGCAGCTTTAAAAGACACTGTTGAAAGAAAAAGGATTTTCTAAATAATAGTAGGTCCCATTTAATTGTTCAAAATGCCAGGCTCAGCCAACTAGATCCCAGAATTTTGGAAAAGGAGGAAGTAAAAGGAAAGTCCATCTAATCTAGCCCTGGAGAGGAGGAAGAAAGAAAGAAAGAGAGAGAGAGAGAGAGGGAGGGAGGGAGGGAGGGAGGGAGGGAGGAAGGAAGGAAGGAAGGAAGGAAGGAAGGAAGGAAGGAAGGAAGGAAGGAAGGAAGGAAGGAAGGAAGGATGGAAGATAGATGCAGGGGGGCAGAAATTCAGAGACATGCGTCCTTTTCTCTCCCTTTGGTCTCAATCCCAGGGCTACAGAAGCCTAGGGAACACCCATGGCAAAATTTCTCTGGTTCTGCTTCCTTTTTGTGATGGGATCCTCACCCAGGGAGATTCTGGAGTGACAGAGGGGTAGGCTCGGAGCTTCTAACACGATTGACAGAACAACAAGCAGGGTCAGCATGCCTTAGGATTTGCAATCCAGACACATACAGGATGCCTAGATCGCTCTATATAGCCCAGCTTCAGCTTCCTGTGGCATTTGTTCTGAGGTGAGGGCAGACAGGCCTGCCTGGGGGCCCCTAGACTTCACTAGGGTGTAGGGGGTCCAGAGGGTCTGCAGTGCCAGGCAGCAAGATAGAGTAAACAAGCAGGGCCTGAGCCCCAACTAAAGAAAGGAAAAGAATACTCCAGGTATATTGACCAGATAGGTTAAGAGTTGATACCAGCAGAATGCTCTGGGAGAGACCAGCCTGGTGATAACTTCAGGAGGTCAGTGAATCCACAATGAAGGAGTAGCACATCCTCAGTGGCCTCTTTTCTTCAAATACCAAGAGATGATGTGGACATTTTCCTGTGCCTGAGGCACCAGCTCTAAAAGGAGTAAGGAGACGAGAAGAATCTGAAGGACAGAACAAGTATTCTCAAAAGACCGGGTAACACCTAGATGCCTGGTATAAATTATTGGCTCAGATGGACTTTTAAACTGACTTGGATTCAATTTTGAACCCCTTCCTTCCCTCTTTCTCTCTCTCAATCTCTCGGTTTCCTTTCCTTCCTTTGTTTCTCCCTCCCTCCCTCTCTCTGTCTCTTTCTTTTACCTTTGCCATGTATCAGGGGACAGACTTGGGGAAAATCAGAGTAATTTTAGATAAAATTATGAATCTATATTTTCTCTACATACCTTAGTATAGTGTGAATGGACTTTTGTAACCCATTCTACAAGGTTGAACTGAAACTTCTTCCTCATGCTAACGCTTTGGGTGTTCACTGAATGCAATTACCCTCTCTAGAAAATATGACCAATAATATTAGCACAAAATCTGATCTCTTAAATTTACCACTATTTGTGTGGATAAAAAAATATAAAAGAATAAATTTAGGAAGAGATTTAGCTATTTAAGCTAACTACTCAGTTTAAGAATATATGATTATGCAACTAGTTGCATATATATACTAATTTATAAATATGTTTTCTGATTACAGAAGACATGAATATTAGAAAAATTTGGATCATACAATCATGTGTTCATAGAAATAGATCTAGTACAAAATTCTTAGCATGTTGTGTATTCTGTATTTTACCTCTTTTTAAAATTTAGCATTATAGTAGGTAATTTGTATATCATGCTATGTACTATGCTCAATTTCCAAGCACTTTATTTTTTTAAAAATATTTATTTATTTATTTATTTTAGGGAGAGAGACACAGACAGACAAATAGAGAGAGACAGAGTGGAGGGGAGGGGCAGAGGGTGGAGTCCAACATGGGGCTTGATGTGGGGCTTAATCTCATGACCCCTGAGATCTTTACCTGAGCCAAAACCAAGAGTTGGATGCTTAACTGACTGAGCCACCCAGGTGCCCCAATTTCCAAGCACTTTAAATGTTCATTTGATCATATTGAGAACATTTTTTCATGCCATTGAAACATCTTCAAAAACAATTTTGAGGTGTATGTAATATTCAACAATGCATATGTATTATGATTTATTTAACCGTAGCTTTAATGATAGGCAATTAACTTAGAACATTTTTTTCTCTTGGAAATTTTCTGTTTATACATAAGGTTTTGTGTGTATTACGCAGTCAAAATATAGTAACATGTTAACTAACTTACATGAGACTCAAAGTTTAGTGCTAATGGATTCATCTGTTACCACCTATTGTTACCTTCAAACAATATGGCCTTTGCTTAGTCCCAAAATGTTTTGAAGCATCTGCTTTAAGCTTCCATGTAAAAGGAATGAGATTTCACATACTTTAAATTTCAAAATTAGTTATAAATGTGTCTCCAATATTTATATAATTTATGTTTCAAATTAAACTTCAATGTCCTTGTTAAAAATTTTTTTTCAGAAATATGACATCACATGCTTCTATGCTTAAAAGTTTAAACTCCAAAGAATGAGTTTTTCTCACTGTTTTATTGACATGGGATTTTTGTGATTCAAAAACTATTCATGCTGCTTAAAAAAAAAAAAAACTTATGATAGTCTGTCAAATATGTAAGTAGTCTTGTGGATTAAAAGTTAATCAATTCACTAGCACTAACTCTTGGGGCCTTCTCTAAAACTATTCTAAGAGTTAGTTTGGATAACTGAATGGGAAGTGAATTTCTTTAAAAATAGTCCAGAAGTACTATTTTCCTCTAACAAGAAATGATTGTCCTTATAATTAGTTTTACCTACTGAGGTTAAACCAGAGACATTGTGGCTCAGGCTGTTTCCTTGGGAAGAGATTATTTAGGAAATAGCTGAGGGCTAGGTTGGATCAAGAAGGAATTATTAGTATTTGTTTATTTTTAAAAGGAAATAATCTTGAAGTGTTAGAAGATTTCATTAAACATGGAATTTAAGCTCTAAAATTTATTGATAAATTATAAGACTGAAGTAATTTTACAGTGTAATAATAGAGGTTAACAATCTTCAACACACTATTATAATTTTCATGGTAACATTCTCCCTTTCTTACCATATGCTCTAGCCAATACATGGCTTTCATTAAATACCACACAGGTGTCTGACAGAGTTAATTGTGTAAGCCTATTCAAAAGGCCAGAAATTGCTCTCCGGGAATCAAAACATTATGCTGGAAACCAAAGACATAGATAAGAGTGTGGACTTTAAATTAAAGAGGGGAGGTGAGTCCCGGGCAATAAACAAAGGCAGTCAGTATTGGTTTGAATAGAATAGCTACCATTTTTTTTTTTATAAGACAGTTTTTTTTTTTTTTAAAGATTTTATTTATTTATTTGAGAGAGATAGAATGAGAGACAGAGAGCATGAGAGGGAGGAGGGTCAGAGGGAGAAGCAGACTCCCTGCCGAGCAGGGAGCCCGATGCGGGACTCGATCCTGGGACTCCAGGATCATGACCTGAGCCGAAAGCAGTCGCTTAACCAACTAGCCACCCAGGCGCCCCATTTTTTTTTTTTTAAGTACCAGTTCAAATTAGTTTAAACCCCTTGAGATATAAACAAGACATGTGATCCACTCATGAGCCAAACTTGTTGAATCATGTGGCTAATACCTGAGCGATTCTACAACATTGGATATTTACACATAGGTGGAACACACAGGAAAAATGAATATGGTGTCAAGCTTCAAAAAGGGCAATTCTAGGGAGGAAGGTAAGACATACATACAAGAATCTGCAAGAACCCTAAGCTAGAAATACATAATAAAATATTTAAGCTAATATTCACAGTTATTCATGGGATGGGCTAAAGTTTAATCAGAACTATCAAGTAATAATTGGTTAGGCAAGTGTGTAGATAAGACCACAGAAGACATGTTTAAACCAAAGGCCTGCTTTTAAAATCTTTTGGTATTTTTTAAGCAAGTTTTACTGATCCCAAACTCTTTATTTGCTCTTCAAACATTTATTACAGCATTTACTATGTGTTGGGCATTGGTCAAAAATTTGGGGATACAGGAAGTAAAAGATATAGGCTCTGATTTAAGAGAAGGATGAACGCATCAAAAAACCAATGAATACAGCACAGTGAGATAAGAACTATAAGAGGTATGCCAACAAATTGGACAACCTAGAAGAAATGGATAAATCCCCAGAAACATACAATGTACCAAGGCTGAATCATGAAGAAACAGAACATCTGAATGGACTGATGACTAGGAAGGAGACTGAATTAGTAATCAAAAACCTCCCAACAAAGAGATGAACTTGGCACTAGAAGGAGAAGTCCAACAAGGTTCTGTGAGAGAAGAAAAGGGAGAGAAAGTTATGCTAAATCTTAGGAGTCCTGAAAGATGAGTGGAAGTTAGCCAGATGGATTTGGATCAAGGACTGAAATTTTATGCAAATGAGTCCAAGCATTGGAGAGCTTGGCTTTTGGGGGGGAACATAGCAGTACTAAAGCTGGAAACTAGGGTGATAACACGTGGCAGCAAGGTAGAACATGAAACTGAAGAAATATGTGACTGTAGAGCCTTCTATTTCTTGCCAGTAGCTTGAATTTTATCCGGAGAGCCATGGGAAGCCACTGGAAAGCTTTCAGCAGGGTTTTATTTTGACCACGGCCGGGAGAAAAGACTAGAAAAAGACTGGTGCAAGGACACCAACTCAGGGGCTATGGCAGTAATCCCAGTAAAAATGATGAGGTAACATGTCCATCTTGCTTAACCAGTACCTATCCACATCTCCACGCATGCTTGCATTTTGGATTCTCTATTCAACATTTCATGAGCACTTGAAAGCTACTTTTCCTGCCTCTTTGGAGAGTAACTATGCCGACAATAATAACTAATATCTATTGAGCTTTTACCATACGCCAGACACAATTCTAAGCCTTTACATGTCACAAATGATGTAATTCTCCTATACAGCCCTGTGAGGAAAGCATTATTATTATATTAATATTAATATATTAATATTATTTTATATTATATAATATATATTACTATATTAGTATTATTTTTTAAAGATTTTATTTATTTGACAGAGAGAGACACAGCGAGAGAGGGAACACAAGCAGAGGGAGTGGGAGAGGGAGAAGCAGGCTTCCCGCTGAGCAGGGAGCTCGATGCGGGGCTCGATCCCAGGACCCTGGGATCATGACCTGAGCCGAAGGCAGACGCTTAACGACTGAGCCACCCAGGTGCCCCTATATTAGTATTATTTTTGAGAAGAAAAAGAAAAGAACAAAGTTGTCACAAAGCAAATAAGTGACAGAAACTAGATTTAGAGTTTGTTTTTGACCAATTTGCCATATGTCTCTTTGCTTTCATCACTGTCTTCAATAACATAATTCTTTAGGAAATTACTTTCCTCTGTCCTGAATACTCTCCCCAACTTTATTTTGATTTTGTTTTAGTTCAATGAGCTTTCAGTGTCCCAGTTTCAGCCCCTGGACTTGGCCCTGTCAGGACCCTGGGTTGATCCTCCAGCTAGAGTTACCTGCCTCCAGTTAAGTCTTGACAGCCTAAGTAGTGGGATAGAGAAGAAAGGAGTACTTTTTTTTTTTTTTTTTTTTTTTAACGAGGGGCAGTGGGAAGAGAGAAAGAGGGAGAGGGAGAGAGAATCCCAAGCAGGCTCCACATCTAGCACAGAGCCTGACCCGGGGCTTAATCTCACAGCCCTGAGATCATGACCTGAGCCAAAATCAAGAGTTGGATGCTTAACCGACTAAGCCACCCAGGCGCCCAAAAGGGGGACCTTTAAAACCACTTATAACTTAGAATTTGTGGGATTTGTTGACTATATGCATGTATTGGGTTAGGGAGAGAATAGGCACAAGTATGTTATACCACAATTATTGGCTAAGTTAGTATTCAATGTTTACATTATTATGATTAAAAAGTATTATTCACTGGGACCCATATAGGAAAATGCGAGTGTATTTCCTTTCTAGTACTACTTGTCTTTTCTCTGGAATTAGTAATTGTCTTTACTTTTTATTTGCTCAGTTTCCTAATGACCTATCACTATATTTTTCCTCAAGTCTCTGACAGAAGTATAAACCTTTTCTCAGGGTATCACCCACGAGGAAATCTGTCAAGTTCATTTTTTTACTTGTAGACATTTCTCCCACCTTCCTTAACTTGGCTCCAACGCAGATTATTTGCTCTTTAAACCTATCTGATGTCTGAAGCCTTGGGACTTCCCTTTACCATGTTTCTATGAATTACTTTTGCCTCACTTCTATACCCTGTACTTCATGTCTTCCAATTTCTTATTCTATTTCTTAGCTTTGTTGGAGCGTATCATCCCGCAACTGCCAAGAAAGAGTTCATGGAAACTGGGCAGAGTCCACATTATGCCCCACATGTTAACAATGGACATGCATTCTAATGTAGGTCTTCTGACCTAGTTGGAAGTGCCATGTCATGCTGGTTTTTAAGGTTTGAATGTCATCTCAGTATAGAAGGTAAATATTTTGAGGATTTTCATGTCTGAAAATAACTGTATTTTTTGTGTCTGAAAATAACCGTATTTTCTGGCATATGATTAGTTTGGCTAGGTATTAGAATTTTCATTTGGAAAATTTTCACTCAGGAATTTGAAGTTATTGCTAAATTGTCTTCAAATTCATAGTCCAGTATCACTCTGAATCCTGATTTGTGGTGTGTGATTTATTTTTTTCTTTTTTGAGGTTTTATGGGTCTTCTCTTTATCTCCAATGTTCTGGAAGGTTCTACCTTTTCATTTATTGAGCTGTACACTCTGTGAGCTGTTTCAGTTTTGGTGAATTTGGTCTTCAGTTCTGGAAGTTTTTCTTGTAGCATTTCTTTGATAATTTTCTCTGGTAAAATTTTATCTATTTTCTTTTTGTGGAACCTCGAACTAATCCTCTATCTTATATTTTCTTTCCTATTTTCTATTCTTCATGTTTTGTGTTATATTTGGGGGGACAATATCCTTAAATGTATCTGCTTAAATTTTTTTTGTTATTTAATTTCTGCTACCAAAATTTTTATTTCCAATTTTTTGTTCTCTGAATGTTCCTTTTTTATGCTCTGTTTTTATTTTGTGGATGAAAGATCTTTTTTTATTATTAATTAATTTTATTAGATAATCTCTTAAAACATAAGTTCACTTTTTTATTCTGGCTTTATTGAAATATTATTGACAAAAATTGTGTATATTCAAGGTATACAATGTGATGATTTTGTAAATATATACCACAATCAAGCTAATTGATATGTCCAATCTCATCTAGTTACTTCTCTTAGCTCTCAGAATAATAGCTATGGTTTCTCTGAAATTTTCTTTTGGTCTCTGGATTGTCTCTGTTTCTCTGAGATTTTTGCTTTTCTATTATTTTGATCTTTTTTTGTGTTAAAAATTTCCTCTTATATTTGATGATCCCTGGTGGCCCATTTATATTTATGAGAACCAATAACAGTGTGTGTAAGGTGGGGATATCTTGTGGAGTGCTAAGTTTCTCAGTGGCAGACTCGCCATAGGGATCAGGCAGACAGTGAGCAATAGACCTGTCTTCTTGAGCATGTCAGCTTCTCCATAAATTACCTA
This sequence comes from Mirounga angustirostris, assembly GCF_029215605.1. NCBI lineage: Eukaryota > Metazoa > Chordata > Mammalia > Carnivora > Phocidae > Mirounga > Mirounga angustirostris. The sequence continues at coordinate 39,957,905 of NW_026991714.1, forward strand.
AGACTTGCCCTAGGGAGGTGATTTAAGCCTGCTGTCAGCATTCTGGAAGCCAAGAAAGGAAAGGGAGTATTTCTTTAAACTACCTTAAAAATAGGACTGACTTTTCTTTAATTTGATCTGTATATTTTCCCAATTTGTTGGAATTCGTGATACTTTTCTTCACAAACAATTACTAGGTATTTGAACAAGTCTTATAAACTATGATTGTCACTGTATACTTTAAGGTTGCCCAGACTCTAAAAATCATCTTTGCAGATAAACTATTTTATTAACCTGTTATGATGACTGAAATTTTTGCCATTAAACTCTGTGAAGGAATCTTCCTTTAAATGCCCCAATACTGCCTAATAGAAGTGTCCATCATCCACTAGCAAGCCATATTAGCTAGTCAGCTCTTACTCAGCTTCCTCTGAAAAAATGGCATGCAGAGCAGGTTACTTCTGATTGAGAGGAGAATAGAAGAGGCATATAATGCATGATAGACTAGCCATCATTTCCCTAATGGGGTATCATAACAGAGGGTCCTGGGATGCATTAGGAACCTGGCAGATAGGATGCCAAGTGGAAATGGAAAAAAAACAAAACACACAAAGAAACATAGCCACTAGAAAAATTCTCCCTTCACAATATTTTGAAAGGAAAACCCAAATTAACAGCTGGTTAGATCTGTAAAGGTGAGAGCTTAAAGGTGAACAGAGTAGCAAGTAGCCTATAGAATGTATCTAGGAAGGTCTTATGGATGAATCCACTTGAATAGTTCCAAAATGTGAAAAGTAACATGATGTGGGGGAATGACATGACAGAGAAAAAATATATTGTTATCTATCTGATTATTAGCATGTTTATTGTAATCTAAGTAAACTATGCTGGTTCACATGTGCTCATGTAAAGAGAATTAGAGAAATGAGATCCTACATGAATCATTCAAGCTAATACCACCTTTACCTGAAATAACTGAAATGCCTTGATAATTAAGACAAAAGTGTATCAATTTTGCATTTATAAAAGCTTTTGTGCTATGGATAATTGCCTCAGTTGTGTGTGTGTGTGTGTGTGTCTCTGTGTGTGTGTGTAATATGGATCCAATCAAAGAAAAGAAATAACTGGATTGCACAGAGTTTAGAAAATTTAGAAACTGCCCCAATGTTACACACAGGACATTTGGCCGCATTGCCTTGGTGATGAGGCTGCAGAATCCAATGTCTAGAACAGTGTTTGCCTCCCTGGGTGATTCCAGCAGGCTTGGACTTGCTCAGTATTTTCTCGGGAACGCACCACTCTGATGCTGAGCTGCTCCATTAAGGGATGCAGGTAATGGGGAAAGCCTTGGCTTGTTATATGGAACCTGGGTCAGGGAAGAAGAGGACAAAACCACTGCTGAGTCTGGTTTTCCAGGAGCCAGGAAACAGAGGCCACTCTGTTTTTCTTAAACATCAAGGCCAAGCTTCATTAAGGGAAGAGTTGTTTAATACTCTAGTATTCAGGCTGAAGTCCTTCTCTGGTAATTGTATTACTTATACTTAAATTCCTTTGCAGTTTCAAATAGAAAAGGTCTATCTTCCTTGTCCTGCAAATGCTTTCCCCCTCATATACCTTCTTTAATTCTTGTGTTTGTGGGTTGTGCAGTATGGTGGAACAGTGTTTACATATTAGCTGTGTTTTAACAGATTAGGTTATTATTTGATTTGGGGAACCTCTGGAAATGAAAAGTGGTAAGGGTTTACAAATTTGCACGTATTGCATACCACTTATTTAAAGTAGTTTGAATTAGACATTATATTATCAAGGCTTTGCTTTCTTGCACATAGAGATGTATCTAGATTCTTTAAGCAAATCTTTGTAAAATGTTACATAAACAAAACTTTGAAAAGGGAAAAAGATTTTTTTAAATTATTTATTTATTTGAGAGAGAGCACACTCATGCATGGGGTTGAGGGGCAGAAGGAGAGAGAGAATTCCAAGCAGACTCCACATTGAGCGCAGAGCCCCATGTGAGGCTCAGTCTTACAAGGATGAGATCATGACCTGAGCCAAAATCAAGAGTCAGATGTTTAACCAACTGAGCCACCCAGGTGCCCCAGGGAACAAGATTTTTAGAGAAGCCCTAAGATAAAGCATACGAAGCCAGAACCTACTATCTATTTTATCTGTTTTCAAAGTTTGGATTTTGTACGTGGGTATCCTCAAGTACACATATCTGTGAACCAGAAGTTGCAGAGAAACTTACATATTCTTTAAATTTTTTCAAAAGATTTTTTTTATTGATCCTTAGTTGTAGCCAGATTTTCAGGGAAGAAAAAAGAATAAAAGATAAGAAATGGACTTTAGCATCAAATTCATGAATTGAGATAGATGAAATATATGTATTGGAACATTTAAGATCTCAGAAACAAAGGCCTTAGCAGCAGTCATCTGACAATGGACTAGAGGTAAATTATGACTTCTTAATCTTTCAGTTTCACATTAAATGAGAATTAGTTACCCAGGAGCCACATGATAAAAGGGACTTTGTCTAGGCAAATGCTTTTAGGAAATTGTGCATATAATTCACTAGCAAGCCTCCTTTTCTAAGCAACTGCTTTGTTTTCACAAATACTATACACATTCTTATTTGATGGGAATATTTGGATAACTTGCATTAGCAATCCATGCAGTGGGCCTGGCCATTAACAAGTCATATGTCTTTGGAAGAAAAGTTGAGATGCAGGGAAGGGAAGATGTCTCTTCTGAAATTTCAAAAGAGAAATTCTGAACTTCTTTCCCTGCCAGTGCTCTAAACTGGGTATGGATTTGGTGACTGCTAGACTGTTTGATGTGGATCTGTGGGCCAGTGTGCACAGTTCATGCCTTGCCCGTCCTTTCTAATCCCTGGCTCTTCATTCAGGAGTTTTTGCCTTGATACGGTAGTCAGTAGAGAAGGCTGGCCAAGGGAGTCTGACAGGATGGAAAAGGCATGGAAGAGACTCTTGGCTCCTTTCTCTTTGCCTCATATTCATAGGACCTTCTTTCATTATTATGTAAAGTAAGGCCAACTATTAGATTTTAGATGATAGAAATTTTTATTCTAAATTTGATCAGGGAAATTGGATCATTCTGAAAGACTCTGCATATCTCAATATGGATAAATCTTGACAACATAAATTCTGAATAAAAAAAAAAGCCAGTCGAAAAGAATTCATATAATATGATACAATTGAGGAAAAATTAAAATAGTTTATGTTTTTATGGTTACATACATACACTGGAAAGACATAATTACAGTCACAGGAAGGATGAATAACTCCAGAAGAGTGGCTATTTGGGAGAGGGAAAAAGAAGGAAGGAACACGGGGTGGGGGTGGGTGGCTAGAGTCCACTGGGACTCTGTCTGTAATCTATTTTTCCTCAAAAAAGAAAAAAAAAATACCTGAAGAAAATATGGCAAAATGTTAGTACTTTTAAAATCCAGGTTCATGGGCGCCTGGGTGGCTCAGATGGTTGAGCGTCTGCCTTCGGCTCAGGTCATGATCCCGGGGTCCTGGGATCGAGTCCTGCATCGGGCTCCCGGCTTGGCGGGGAGCCTGCTTCTCCCTCTGACCCTCTCCCCTCTCATGCTGTTTCTCTCTCGCTCACTCTCTAAAAAAAATAAATAAAATCTTTAAAAAATAAAAAATAAATAAATAAATAAAATCCAGGTTCATGCTATTTTCTGTTCTTCTGGAATATTTAATAATTAAAAATTTATAAAATTTATATAAATACAAGTCTCTGAGGGTGCTGAAATACTTGAGTTCATTTCAACAAAACTTTATTAAGAAGCTACTATGTATTAGGCATTAGGGACACAAACACGAGGGTCACACGTCACCGTCAAGAGAGGAAGAGAGATGTGCAAATACAATCGAATGCACTGATGACAATCATGTTATGCATCATGGTTCCTAACAGAAAGGCTGACTCTGTGATGACTTTACTAGGAAAATATTGGGGAAACCTAGACCAGATTAATGACAAAAAAATCATCATGAATTGAATTTAAAAATAACTTACTTTCATATTTAATATTTTAAACAAATTGCTAACAAAGTATTCTCAAAGAGAGGTCCTCACAATATGACTGGAAATGCTCCCATCGTAATTTATTTAAATAAATGTTTATTAGGTACCTCAGCAGATGTTTCCTTTGTGATCCATTCCAAGTGCATCTTTATAATTCTTTTTTTTTCATGGAAATGTTGTCTTCCCAGTTAGATAATCAAATCTTTACAAAGAGGGCTGTCCGGTTTTCATATTTTTATCACCTAGTCTTCAGAGTTTTAATATAGTCCTTTATAAACAATAATGCTGGTTTGATTTTTATGAACACATACTTTGGTATAGGATTACAGTAAAGGGGTACTTAACCCCAAACTCAGAACTCAGGGCCAAGGGCAGCAGGGAAGACACCTGAGCTTAAAATCTAGACTGCCCCAAATATGCAGATATAGTATATGAAGAATATAATGCCACATACAAAAATGGTACAATGACATCCATCACTTTAGGCAAAGGAAACACTACAGTTAATTACCAAGAAGGCTGGCAAGGCATTTTGGAATCTGAACAAAGCACTATTGATTCCCCTTCTTGAGAAAACATTAACGGAAAGCACTAAAGTCTTCTTCCACCCAACTTTCTTCCAAAGAAATACTACCACAAAACTTAGCATTCCACTGTTGGGGTAGATATCAAAGTAAAAAAAAAAAGGCAGTTTATTTTGTTCACAGCTGTATTTGATGGCCAACAGATTTTCATCAACAATTATTAAAAATACAACAGTAAATACTCACATCTTAGTTTTAATTAAACTGAGCATGATGTGATACATTAATATGTGTAAGTGTATATTAATATGTGAGCATAATGTGAGAGGAATAATAGAAATCCCTAATAAATCAGCAAAGAGGGAACAGGTACAATGTTTGAGTCACAGTAGTAAATACACATTACACCTGCTGGCCCAGTAGCAAACTGTTCCTGGGGCCTTTGTTGTGTTTGTAGGTTATTTGCATACATTGGTCCCCTGGGCAACCAACAACTTGGGGATATAAAAGTTTTACTTTAACCAAAAACCTGTTTGTGGGAAAGGAGAGTTTTATCTGCGTCCAGAAAACAACATCGATAATAATGAAAGGGGGGGGAGGGGGAATCAAGCAAACCCAGAAGCATTTAAAGTAATCATGGTTGCTAAGGAGATATAAAGTAAAGTCAATACAATTAAAGGGACAGTTTCAGATAGCAGGAGTCCAAAATGTTGGGGCCAAAGCCAAAGGGAGATCTGGGTATGTACATGGTAAAGAAAGTGGTACCACCAGATCTATAATGGTTAGAATGGACTTTCAGGTCTGTTTCTGGGCTCCCAGAGTCGCCTCGTGAACCCACCTGCTGCCTCCCTTCTTCACTTAACTGGATCCCACTTCCCTGTCCTTTGTTGGCCACATCCTGGTAAGGACTCCACTCCCATCAGGTAGATGAGAAAGGCTCCCTACCCCAGGAAAGAGCTGTCTGAATTCTGCCTGGAACAGAAGGTCTGGAATCTGACTCTGTATTTTGCAGCCTGGATTACCTGATTCCTTCCTGAATCCCAATTGCTCATTTGGTTCCTAAAAGCCAGCTTCCAGGTGTTTGCTGGGTCAAGCCCCAGTTGATAACTGACCTCTTCTTTTTGGTTCCACTTCTTATTTCAGATCCATATATTTTTTCCTCTCTCCCTGGTTCAATGCTATCAGTGGAAGTAACAGTATTAATAGTGACTAATGTTTATTGAATTCTTACCATATTTCAGGCACTGTTCTAAACACTTTTCAAGTATCAGCTCATTTAGGTCTCATTAAAAAGTTGAGGTTGATATACTTTTCATCCCCACCTCACAGATGAAAAAACAAAGCACAGCTCATATGTGGCTGGGGCTGGACTTGAATCTAGGTAGCTCATAATCTGCACCAGTGGGCTATGCTGACTTTCATATGAATCTGTGTGTAATAGAATTACATGAAATAATGAAAGGCATGGAAGATATATAATGACTTTCAATGTACCAAAGATACCTTGATGTGAATTAAATGCTTTTTGATCATAAATGTCACAGTTACCATGAAATCCTTGTTCGAAGGTCATAAGAGCTGATGATTTTGTGTGCGTTGGGATAGGGGTGGTGTTCTGGTCACACCAATTCAACAAACATTTGAATACCTACTATGTGTTCTAAGATATTGAAAAGAATTCAGGTAAGATACCTGACCTCAGAGAGCTTTTAGTCAATTAGGGGAAGCCAGACATAAAGATAAATACACACAAGTGTAAAAGGTGCTATGAATGTATATCAGGACACATGGGCAATTGTGATCAAATTTACCACAAGTAAAGAACAGAGGAGATTTCTCAGAGGAGAAGAGTCAGACACATGATCAGACAACTGTCCTGCACAAATTAAATTAATTGTGTATTTACATTTTTTATCTTCTAATGTCTGAAGAAGGAGATTTCACAGGAACTTGGGGCCAAGTACAACTTTCCTCTTTATATCTTGTTTTCATTCAAAGTATAGTTATAGGAATTATGCAGTATTGAAGTTTCTATCCTGGTTCCAACTGTTTTCTCAATGGGTGCTTTGGCAGTTCATAAACATATTTACATAATTGGCTATGTTAGTCCTGGTGTGATGTTGACATGTCTTATGACTCTCAGGATCTTAGAGAAGCTTGTAGAGATTGTGACAACTCTGAATTAATATTTGCCCTCAGTTATTACCTAATCATGCCCATTAATTATCTCACAGAAGGGTTTGTGGTGATGATGGATGAGAAAGTCTGTATTTTGAGTGGCTGCTTGGGGAAGGTCAAAAGTGCTCTCTGTAATATCTAGCCTTAAAACACTTCAGATGTGATTTCCAAGCTGAAAGCTGAACCAACATAAGAGCATTCCAGGGTAACTAACCTGCATCTTCTGGGCTCCAGCAGCAACTCCTGTTGCAGGGCTAGAGTCAGATCCCCATTTGAAGCATCTAGCAGTGCCACAGAAGTAAGCAGGTACTAGGCTGAAGCCTGGGAGAAAAATATAATTAAGGCGATTCCATCAGAAGCAAGTACTACTATCCCTGAGAAGAAATGACAGCATTCAAGAGTCATTCTTTCAAAGGAGGAAGATGAACTGGAAAATCCACAGGAAGTATTAGTTCCTTCATCAGATTTGCAGTGCAATGCATGCTGGAGTGCAGAGTTTGGGGTAGGTAAGGGTTGCTTCTTCTGTAGTGTGGCACAGAACTTGGAGCTCCAGGACAGGGGAACATATGCAATAGAAGAGAGTTCCCATACATGATCTAGCAGGAAGGGTGAGTATTGGTGAGAGAGAGCAGGGGCTAGGAGTAGGGTGACGTGAGTAAGGCCAACTCATTCAAATGTGGGATTGGATCCAGTCTTTATTTAAAATTTTGAAATTTTGATCATCATGGATTTTTTTATACTACTATCGATTTTTCAATTACCATATTAAAATATTACTTATCTTGATTACTGTTTCTTTTTTAAAAAGATTTCATTTATTTATTTGAGAGAGAGAGCAGATCGAGAGAGGGCATGAGTAGGGGAGGAGGGACAGAGGGAGAAGGAGAAGCAGGATCCCTGCTTAGCAGGGCGCCCAAAGCGGGGCTCAATCTCAAGACCCCCAGATCATAACCTGAGCTGAAGGCAGACGCTTACCTGACTGAGCTACCCAGGTGCCCCTAATTTTGCACTGTTAATTTTGGAAATTGATCTAGTTTTGAAATTGAAAGGTTTTGTCCAAAACTACATAGATACCTGACTTTTCTTGAAAAATTAGAAGATCTAATGCACTGGGTCTATGTTCTTTCATGGCAGTAATCAACTAAAGCCGACTAGAGTCTCTCCTCCATTTCACTTGATATGTGTAGGTTACTGCCTGGTGTTGGAGGCATTGAGATTCTGGGCCCTGATTAATTGCAGGATTCTTTCAATAATACCTCTTAAAATGAGCTTTTGTTCATTTAATAAATATTGATTTTTGTGCCTACTATGTGTAAGATATTGTGCTGAGGAACATGATGACAAGGTCCCTTCCCTCTTGGAACTTGTTTTAGTCTCACGGGCAATGTTATGGGTTGAATTGTAGCTTCCCCAAAAGGTTTATTAAAGTCCTAACCCCAGTACCTCAGAATGTGACTTTATTGGGAAAGAGGGTCTTTCAAGAGGTAATCACGTTAAAATGAGGTCAGTAGGGTGGGCCCTAATCCAGTATGACAGGTGTCCTTTCAGAAGAGCGAAATTGGGACACGGAGATAGATACAGAGGGAAAGCAATGTGAAGACACACAAGAAGATGCCCATGGGACTGGAGTGATGCACATACATAGAAGTCAAGGAACACCAAGGATTGCCAGCAAATACCAGAAACTAGAAGCAGCAAGGAAGGATTCTCCTCTAGATCTGTCAGAGAGAGCAGGGCCCTGATGATATCTTGATTTCTGACTTCTAGCCTCTGGAAGAGATCAAGATTTCTGATGTTTCTAGTCACCCAAGTTTTTGGTACTTGGTTACAGCAGCCCAAGGACACTAATATAGGCAGTAACAAAGTAATGACTTAAACAAGTGGCTAATAACAACAGTGACCAGGATAATGAGGAGAGTGTACATGTGGAGGTGGGTTGATCTTCTTAGGAGCTTATGGGGCCTTTTTTGAGGAAGGTATGTTTTAGCTGAGGTCTGAGAGACAAGTAGAAATTATTTTCTAGTAGTGAGGGAAACAGGTACAGTCTGGGCTGGAAGGACTGATGTGTGTAAAGGCTTTAAGGAAAGGAAAGGTGGAGGGTATTCAAGAAACTGGAAACCCAGCTGGTGGCTGAACCAGGGAAAGGAAATTGCAGATCCTGGCAATGGACCCTATATAGTAGGGTGCATTGACTCACTAACTATATGACTTCGGGGAAGTTATTTTAATTTCTCCAGGGGTAATAAGAGTAGCTACTTCCTACAGTTAGTATGAGGATTAAATGAGATAATAAATGAAGAAGTCTTAAAACAATGGCTGGTACATGTGCCCTGATAGATATTACTTATTGTTACCATCCCTGCTGTTCTTGTTACCATTATTATTGACAGGACAAGGGTATTCAGGACACTGAGATTCCCTTAGCATATGGGTCTCTATCCTGAAAGCAATGGGAAGCTAGTGCATGCTTTTAATCAGGGCTTCACCTTCACCAGATTTTATTCTGACGAGACCTACCTGGCTGCAGCGTGTAGAGAATGGATGGGAGATGTGGAGATGAGGCCACTGGCAAAAGGTCCTGGGGATAGGGGTGGTATGGCGGCAGGCTTGCCAGGATCACTTTGTGGATTTGGAGAGATCAACACAACCACCTTAACAATTTTGTTTTAATTCTATCAAAAGCTACTTTCTTCTTTGTTTTACAGCTTTCTTATAGAATAAACACATCCCGGGTGATGCATGGGTTGTTAATCTCAATTCTGCCATAAACTTAGTAGACGGCCATGAGCAAGCCTTGTATGTGCTCATTTAATCACAGACACCAAAAGGTATAAAGGAAAGCTAAATTCTTAAAATCTCCATATGGTGAAATTAAGATCTTTTGTTATTGAACACATTAAAAAATATCTTCAGGAGATCCCAAATACTCACATTCTCTATTTGCTTTTTATTGCCTTTATGTCTTTGACTTCATTTTAGAAGAGAAATCGAGTTGATTTGTTCTTCACACACAAAAATTGATTTGTTCTTCATTGCTGTCAGAATTTGTGATCTCAGGTGAAGGCAAAATGCTGGGCTGGCAAATGTTCACAACTAATATAAGTTTTAAATAAAACACTGGGTATGCTGCAAATTCATTAGGTAATGAAAGCCATCAAGAAAAATTGAAAATGCTCTAGTTCTCTCTGGATTTATGGCTGATTTTAATAAAAAAAAGTATCACATTTGATGTAATTAGTTTGCCTAATATTGGCAGACTTAAAAAAAATTACCTAATGAATTCATTGTTGGTGGGAGATTTACCTGTGATGCCAGGGGTGGAGAGTGTTAAAGTCTAGATACATATCAGCTAAATGTTCATTTCCAACTGATAGCTTGATACTCAGCTTTGCAAGGGGAAAGAAAATCTAGAGCAAAATTTCCTCTTCGTAAACTCAGTAAATTCTAATGTGTTCTGAATTTATTCTATGATAAAAGAGTCCCATTTTATAAGGTTTTCTTTATTTAGCAATGCCCTTATTCAGTATCTTATTCCCAGTTGAGCAAAATTATATATCAGTATTAGCTTATATTTAATAATTAACGCTGGTGAGGACACATGATTAAAGCAGCAATGTTTATATACAAAAGATGGGTGTATCGACTTACATGAATTTTCAAAACTAAAAGGAAGTCACACAGAACTAAGAATTACCATTATAAAAGAGATTCTTGTTTACATGAGAAAATCTTACCTTTCTTCCTATTTTTTTGTGCACATGTGTTTATTTTAAAGTAAGCACATATACAAACCCACTAAAATATTGCTGAGTGTTATATATTTTAGAGTGACTTATTTCCTCAAAATGAACATCCTGATTTTGATGACTTTTGCAAAGTTTTAGGGGAAAAAATGACTTTTTTTTTTTCACTTTTCAGAGTGAGGCACTTTAATCTGAAATCCTCACAGCAACTCAATGATGTTTTGCTGAATAGACACGGACTTGGTTCCATGAGTATCATTCTTTCCTTATTTTAACTCCACAATTACAAAGATCTGGTGTATCTTCTTTGCTCCCATATATCCCCAAACGCTAGAACAATGCCCTCTGGCACACAGATGGTACTAAATAAATAAATAAATCATTGAATGAGTGAATAAGTGCATTTTTTGGTACCATTTCTTGTACCATAAATGGCATAAAACATATAGGTGGTATTGCAGAAGGAAAGAACTTTTAAACTGCACACCTTTGAGAATGGTGTGAATGGTGATATGCGCCCATGCCTGCCATGATTTGTCTACCAAATCATGAGCTGCCATCTAGCCCAGTTTCTCACCACTGCAGAGACGGCCTCTGTGACCGTGAGCTACCAGAGCAGAGTGAACCCAAATCCTGCTTTTTGCCCAGGACGCTCAACGTGTGCCCCAAGGACTAGCAGCTTCAACATCACCTGCAACTTGTTCTTCGTGCCAGTTCTCAGGCCCCACCCCAGATGTGATGCATCAAACACTCTGAGGGTGGGCTCAGCAACCTGTGTCTTCTAAGCACTCCAGGGGATTCTGATGCATGCTCAGGTTCAAGATCCGCTGCTCTAGAAATCCTTTGCTATTGTTCCAATGATGTACAATTTGCCTTCTAATTAACACATTCTAGTACTTCAGATGAATACATTTGACCTTTGAGGAATTGTCTTCTTAGTGTAATTTGCACAGCTCAGGTCTGACCGACACTTTATAAGCTCACTTCGAATTTAACTCTTAGGAATTATACTATTATCTGTTGCCGCATAGCAAGTCACCCCAAAACTTCGCAGCTGAAAATAGGAAACATTTAGGCTCTCCCAGCTTTTGTGGGTCAAGAATCTCAGAGGAACTTACTTGAGTGGTTCTGGCTCAGGGTCTCATAAGAGGCTGTACCCAGGTGCTGTCTAGGACTACAGTCATCTCATGGCTTGACTGGGGAAGGACCTCTTCCAAGCTCACTTACTTGGCTGTTGGAAGACCTCAGGAGATGCACTTCCAGGCTCACATGGGTCTCTCCTCAGGGTTGCCTTATCACATGGCAGCTGGCTTCCACCAGAGGGAGAGATCCCAAGAGAGAATAAGAGGGAGTGCATGGTTTTTTATAACCTTATCTTGGAAGGAACATGTAATATATTCTGTTCATTAGCAGCCCACAGTCAAGAGGAGGGTAAAACAGGGGGGCATGAATACCAAGAGGCAGGAATCATTGGGGGTCAACTTAGAGACTTCCATATAGATAAATTATTCCTCAATTTCTCCAATTCCTTGCACTGCAGTGTTTCAATTAGGACTCTTGATTTTTAGTGTCAGAAGTCTCAACACAAACTGGCTTATACAAAAAGAAAAAGTGTGTGCCTTATGGTGCAGTTTGGTATAGAGGATCCATCAATGTCACCTGGACCTGGTCATCTTGGTTTTGTTTGCTCTGTATTGGCTCTGATTCTCTGGTACCTTCTCCTCTCTTATTGGATTAATAAGCTGCAAGGCTTATGGGTTCAAGGTCAGTGGTATAGAGTGAAAGTCTCTTCTCTCAGAAACCATGGCATAAAATTCGTCGGCTGAGTGGATCACAGGCTCATGCCTGAATCAGCAGAAAGGCTGAGGAATCATGACTGTATTGGCTGAGACCCAGGATACACACTGTACCCACAAGTAGGATGAGCCCCACAGGAAACACAGCAGCTATGAGAGGGGGAGGTAAGTGCCCTCAGGAGGGACCACATCACACAGACATTGCACTCAAGTATGGTTTACATAGTTGTCTCCTCCGAGTTTCTAGTGAACTAGAACCTCTTGGAAAATGCCCACCCTCTCCCTCATCATCCACACCCCACACCAGTGGATCATAGAGCCCTCTTGATCTACTGCCACCTCTCATCTTCTCCCTTCCCCTTCCAACCCATGAATCTCTCACCTGGGCTAAAGCAATAACATCTGAATTTGCTGCCCACATGCTTACATTTTTATTCACCTTCTGTCTGTTCTCCATGTAGTCACCAGAGTGGTTTTTCTTTCTTCTTCTTCTTTTTTTTTTTTTAATGCCACCTGATGAGGTTAGTGCTCTGGCGAAAATTTTTCAAAGTCCCATTAATGAAAATCCAAGTGCCATTTGACCTGGACTCTGCCTGCCTCTGTAGCTTGATCGCTGTCTACCACCAGTCCTCTCTCTCTGAGCTCTCCAAATTCTAATTGCCATGCTTCTGCCCACCCCAGTCGCTCTACATGCTCCTCCTTCTCCTGAGGAAGCTCTTCCTTTACACTGTGGCTCTCCCTCTCCACCCCTGCTCTCCACCCTCCCCATCTTCAGGGACCAACTATAATGTCACTTTTTTAGACAGGCCTTCCCTGACCCTCCAAAATTAGATACTCTCATAGTACCCCGTACCTTCTCTTTATTGCATTTACCAGAATTTTAATTTTATGCTTGTTTAGCATCTTCCTTCTCTAGAGCAGAAGCTTAATGAGGGCAGCAACCTTGCTGTATCCACAGGGCTCCTGTTTGGCAGCTAGTAGGCATTCAATAAATATTTGATGGATTTGATTCATTCTTCCTTTTCTCAGATCTGTGCAATGATGTTATCCAGAAGATTAAATAAATGGCAGGAGTTACCATAGAGTTGAAATGTGTTGGTGGTCTGGCTTGGCCTGGTTCATGGGGTTAAGTCAGTCACAGGAGAGAATAAAATTCTCTTGAAGACTTAACAATGATAAAGCCATTTATGTGGTCTTACTTTAATTCTTAGGACAATCTCTTCTAAGTTCAGTGTATTCTCCCTATTTTGTAGATGAGGAAACTGATGGTCAGAGAGATAAAGGGACTCCCTCAAACTCACAGGGTTCACAAATGGTAGAGTTAGGACACCCATGGAGGTCACTTGGACTCCAAAATTACAAGTGTTTGGAATTATGGGAAGGACAGTTGCATTTTTTTTTTTTTGTAACTATGAGTAGACCAAGGTCAAAAAGCAAAATAAACATAAAAGTGAAGTCCTGTAGATGTCACGCTTCTAGTTGGAGCCAAACAACAACTTTGAAAGCACCGGAATGAAGAGAGTATAAAATTTGGGGGAACTCAATCTTTTTATTACATATTTCAAGTCTTCCTGTCCACTGAAGTAAAATTAAGGGGTGTTGAATAGTCCTGCGTCATGGAAGAAATCAAGTCCACCTAGTCTTTCTATTACACTTTTGATAGCATTTATATGTGTTAAGAAATGCAGGCATAAAATTAAACAGGATAAACCATCCCCTTTCCTTATTTCTCCAGCTTCAATGATACACAAACTAGCCTACTTCCTTTTTTCCCTCTTACTTCAAACACAGCAAGTAAGCATGTGTTTGGCACAAGAAGGCTCTTAAAGTGGTAGGAGTATTTAACTGAGGGGGCTTTAGGGGCCGCAGTGGAAAGCAGGGCTCAAGTCAGTGTGGAGACTGGTTTCTTGGTTCTTTCAAGTTATTTGTGAGGCTGAGGCTGGCTTGTTGGAGCAATTCCTACCGATGTTACAGTTTGGAAGTTTTCTTTTGATCTTATTTTAACGTCTCTATAAAGTAAATCTGTGCTCCCCTCCCCCACATATGTATGTGCCTAATGAGAGAATAACGCAAGGGGGATGATGGAAGACAGCTAGTACAGACACACTGATGGAGAAAAGGAGGGAAAAAGACAATTCAGCATTTGGGATTGGCGGTGAGTCCTCCATCCCATGAGTCTGGGATAGGGGAACACTGCAGGGATTAACTCTGAGTTAATCCCCTACTGTAGTAAGCATGAGCCAGTCTGACAGAGGACCAGTGCCTGGCAAGGTGTGGTTAAATTTGCAAAAGACTGACAAAGAACAAGAAAGAATCACCAAGTTGTTAAATGGAAGGAGAGAAGTTAAACAAGCGAAACTCAAAGTGTTTTGGACACTTAATGTGGAGAACAAAGCACCTGTGATAGGGTAGAAATGATTCTGAAGGTAGTGAGTTCATCTCATGTCCTACATACGCTGGATACCCTGGTTACAAATACCTGAAGAGAGGCCAGGTGAATGATGTCCACATCCACACTTTCATTCAGATGTTTAACACCTGTTTAGTACCAGGCACTGGTAATTGTGGATACTGTGGTGAACAGAGAGATATGCTTATGCCCTCATGAGCTTACAGTGTAGTCAGAAGAAGCACAACACAATGTGACAGGTGCAAAAATAAAAGCCCGAGTTGCCTGGGAGGAAAACAGCAAGACACCTGACTAGCTAGGATTCAGGAGAAACTTCCAGATTGCTGGAAGATCTGAAGGACAATATCTGTGATGATTAGTTTTAGGTGGCTTGGCTACAGTACCTAGTTATTTGGTTAAACACTTATCTAGGTGTTGCTGTGAAGGTATTTTGTACATGTGGTTGCAATCTATAATCAGTTGACTTGAAGGGAAGATTACCTTTGATGATGTGGGTAGGCCTCATATAATCAGGAAGGCGTTATGAGCAAAAACTGAGGTTTCCAGAAAAGAAGAAATTCAAGACAGAAGCATCAACTCTTGCCTGAGTTTCCAGCCTGCGGGGAACTGCCCTAGGAATTTCAGATGGACTTGCCAGCCCCCAGGACAGCATGAGCCAATTCCTTAAAATAAATCTTTTGCACACACGTACATACATGCCCTGTTGGTTCTGTTTCTCTAGAGAACCCTACTAATACAATGTCTTAGACATGTAAAGCTGGGGGAAGGTGTGTGAGGGAAGATGAATGTACCCAGAAAGGCCTGGAATGAAAAAGAGAAGCCAGATCAGGAAGCAAATTATATGTCACCTAGAGAGTTTGAAAAGGTTTTAAGTGAGAGGATCAGATTCACATTTCAGAAAGGACATCCGATTATATTGAGAGAAGTGGAGAAAAACATGTTTCTGTTCCAGCAGGAAGGAATTCCTAATAAGGAAGACATTTTTAATAGAAGAGGTGCTGAGTCTTTTTTGGAATTTAAAAAATAATTTGGCATTTTTAAGCACTGATGGCCACAATTCTGCAAAAGACTTTTAACGTTCTTTTTGCCATCAAGAGTGTTTCTGCTCTGCCTGACCTCCTTAAGATCTATAGCTTTCAGTAGTTTCTCACATCTACAGTTTTCATCAGGAAGTTCTCTTTGTAGCTGGCAAAATACTTCAAGTTGGCCCAGCAGCCTTTCTGGAAGATAAACTCTCTAACACAGCGGTGGAGATGGGAGGGTGGAGGTCAGCGGGGTGTTCCCGCAGCGAAAGTGAGAAGGAAGGGAGAGTTAACACTGGGGCTGAAGTTCCGCTACATCACGTGTGTGGCGAGGGGACTAACCTATTTCAGCTGCAGCCTGGACTCGGCGCGCTCTCTTCCCCTCCTCTGCGGGTTCGGTGCCCGCACCCCTGCAGCCACGCGTCCAGCTGCCCCCGCGCGGCAGTCTACGAGTCTGGGCGGGGTCTGGCATCCGCCAAGCTGGGATCTTGACACGGAGGTGTGTCGGAGCGCCGGGTTCGAACTGATGTCCCAGGTCTCCCACTCCGCTGCTCGGCCGAGAACATCCGCAACCCCTGACCCAGCAAAGGGGTCTTGCCCTGAGAGCCTTCCGATTTTTCTTCCATTCCCTCTGCAACCCTAGATGTCTTCTGTACCTTAGCTCCCGGTGCGTTCCCCATCCTTTCTGGTTTGGAACCTTCTGTTGATCAGAGCTTGTTGCCCAGGTCAAGCACCCCAGGAGGTGGGATGTGGTGGGGGTTGCTGGTGACTCGACAACACTTCCCCAGGCGTAGACTGGAAGAAGCCAGCAGCCCCATTACCGACCCCACTCCGGGGGGTCTCAGGGCGCCAATGGGATTAGTTCTCTGTACAACCCTGGGTGGGTGGAGGGTGGGCAAGGGGAGCGGAAGATGCCCACGTGCAGGGGTCCTGGGACCCGCGCCCCAGAGCATAGTCCCGCACCCCGCCCTGGAAGGAGATAGGTTGGAGCTCTGTCTGTGCACCAGATAGTGAGAATGGGCTTGTGGGGAGGGGGCAGTGCTAGTGGAAGGGGCTGAGGGAGAAGAGGCAGCAGGTGAGCCCCAGGGCAGTGCCCCCAGGCGAGGAGGCAGGGGCGACGCCGGCGCGGGTTGGGCTAGGAGGGGGTGCGGAGAGGCGAGCCCAGGCGGGGAGACGGAGGGTGGGGGGGCGGAGGAGGCGAGGGGGAGGGAGTTCCGAAAGGAGGGAAAGGAGCAGGCTAGCGACGAGAGCAGCGAGCCTGGCAGGGAGAGCGGCCGAGCTGTGGGCAGCAGGGCGCCCGGCGCGCCGAGCCCGTGCCACACCCCCCGCCCCCCGGGGCCGGAGGGCTTTGCCGGGGGAGACACACAAAGACATGCGAAGAGGGGCAGAGCGAGGCTCGCGCACAAAGACGCCGGGGCGCACGGCCGCTCGGGCTGCAGCGACCGCCCCCGCGCCGCGCCGCGCCGGGAACCCGCCAGCGCGGAACCCGGGGCGGAGCGCGCGGCGGCGGCGGCTGCCGGCTGGCGCGGGACCCGGGTCGCCCGCGCTCTCCGGGTGACCCGGGCCCGGCTGCAGGCGTGTGCGGGGGTGGCGGCGCCCGCGCCCAACTTGGCCTCGGCCTGCCCTCTGCCCAGCCCGCCGGTGTCCCCTCCTTCCCGCGATTTCGTTTCTTCTCACGCTCCCCCACCCCCTCCCGCGTCCAGCCCCGCTCTCCCCACCTTGTAAAACAAAGCCGGGGAAAATGCCTGCCCGTGCAGCTCGGAGCGCGCAGCCCGACTCTGAATAAGAAGTGAGTACAATGGCGTGTTTGTAAAAGCTTCAAGTCCGTCTTTTTCAAAAAACATTTTGAATGCTGCATGCCTCATGCTTCCCAGCGCCTCGCGGGAGAGACCCGGCTATAGAGCAGGAGGTGAGACCCCCGGGTGACACCCCCCCCCCCCCTGCCGCAAACCTCCCGCCCCGCGCTTTCCCGCCCCTGCCTGGACTGGGACGGCTGCAAATGCCCCGCTGGCAGCAAGCGGACGTCCTCCACCTTCGTTTCCCGTCCAAGGTGTTGGGTCATAATCTGGGCTTGGAGGCAGACCGATGCCTGGCTCCTCTGCTGGTTGCTGCTCCCGCCTCTCCCGCTGGTGCCTGGGGCTTTTGCATCTGCCTCGGGTGTGGGTTTGGGACACCTTGGGGGAGTTTCCGAAGGAGGAGGAGGGTCAGCCCTTGGGAGCAGCCGACAGGCAGGACGCATGGTGACCCTGGTCACACTTGTTGCCCATTGCGTGGTGGGACAGGCAGTGGTGCTGAAAAAAAGCTCGTTTCTCTTGCTATGGAGTCAGCTGCGGCCCGGAGCGTGGAAGGCATACCTGCAGGAGGCTGGGAGACTGGGATTAAGAGGAGACTGTGATGTGCTGGAGGTAGAGGAGGGAGGTAGTGATGGTGAGGACAGTGTGTGCAAGGGACGACTCTTTGATTCCTTGTTCTGAGGAGCATCTCTGCCTGATCATACATCAAACGACGTGGAGATGGAAACAGAGAAAAGGCTGTTTTTTATTTTGATATTTTACCAGTTGCTGTCCATTCTGTCTGCCAAATGTGCATACACACACACACACACACACACACATATACATTTCTTCTAATTAAAAAAATAAGGGAATAGCTTAAAAGAATTAAACTTCATCAGGAAATGTATTAGCTTAATACACACAAATACACACAGTCTTTTAAAAACATATCTGTCCCTTTTCCCCCAAAGCCTATAATTATAATGTGTTAGTGTGGCATTGGGATTTAGGATTGGGATTTGGATGCATCAAGGTGAACAGTCTTGGTGTTTTCCACTTCTACAGACTAGAAACCATTTGTGAAAAACCAGAAATATGAGAGCACAGAGAATTGGAAGGGAAAGGCTTGGAAAGCTTCCTTCAGAGAGAGAATGTGGATTTCCTGTTCTTTTTATTCCGAAGATGGATTAATTTTAGATTATGACCTTTATTTTTCACCCAAGACACACTAAGAAGCGTGGCGGTGGGGTGGCGTAGCTAACCAGCAGATGACACTGATATCAGCTGTTATCAGCATGTCTATTAAAAAAAGTTTTTCTAATTAAAACAGTGAAACACATACCCAGTGCTAATTCTGAGCAAAGTTGCTGTTATAACTATGACATGACAAAGGTGTCTACTGGTTTGTGGCTTTATTCTGAGCAGGTGACTGTATCAGGAGGGCAACGGGTACATACCTGTACCCAGCAGGTTCAACCACTGGAAATTGCTGAAAGGAGCAATTCAGTCTGTATGTGGAATCTCCACTTGGAGCCTTGGGTACAATACTTCCTTGGTGCTCTGACTTCATCTCTTCAAAGTCAGAGCCATTCAGGGTTTTTGCTGGTTTGAGGAGCCCTCTGTTATCGGCTACCATTGTACAACACTACTTAGGCCTAGGGCTTCAAATAGCTTTGTTTGCAAAGCTTCTTTGTGATGGGCAACTGATGATTTGTTTTCTGAACTCAAGCTGCGGTAGTCCTACATTGAACTCACAGTGGTGGTCAGGAGGGCAGGGTTTCTAACCCTGTGAAAACTGACACTTTCCGTTCTCTTTTTATCCTCGAGTAATTTCAGGTTCCTGTAGGGTATTTGGGTGCAATTCCATAGGAATTTCTCAGATATTTACCTAAAAGTGTCTTTTAGGTTAGGTTATTACTATATCAAACCTCTATTATATATACCAGAGTAATTTTACTTATATCTATAACAATTGTGGACTCTAAATTCATTGTTCTGGTTGAGTTGGTGGTTTTTTTTAAAGTCCCCCTGGTTTGGGGTTGTTTTTTTTTTTTTTTCTGGCTATTCTGTTAACCTTTTTGTTTCGGTGTTGCCTTTCCAATCATTCTGTAGTAGATGGCTTATTTTCCCCTTAGCAAGTTGAAGTCTAGTATCTTTGTGTTTTCTAAAAAGAAATCCATTAATGATATTTTTGAACAGTTGAGATAAATAATAAATGGATTTACAGTCACCTCAGAGTATATGGGAATTTGTAAGAGAACACATAAATCCACTCTAATGGAGCAATTAGTTTTGTACAGAGCGTGGAGGGTCTGAGGTGTAAGAGAAGGTTTTACTTTTTTTTCTTGATAATGTTCACTGTTGAAATGGAAGGAACTTGTCATGTCTTGGCTGCACCTAGGATGGTGCCAGAAAAGGTAGCAATACTTTTGTTTTCTCAAGATGCCAGAGATTGTATAACAAGATAGAATGTTTAATCATGAACCGCTTTAGAGGGTAGGCAAAGAGAAATGATTGGGCAATTGAGTGGTTTACTTACCATAATGTTTTACCAGAAAATGACTAATGTTTTACTTTGAGCAGCAATGTTTGGATCCCAAATTCGCTTATAATGCAATCCCTTTATTACAATGAAAATTTCCATAGAAATAAAGAATATTCCTTATGTTGGTTGCTTGTGGTATAGAGGGTTAAGTTCTTGAGAACAGGAATCATCCATGAACCTTCTTCATGAGTATTCCTGAGTTAGTACTATCAACTCTTAGGAGTTCAGTCTTTGTTGAGTAGCACGGCGAATAGATGTAAAATTACAAATTAATTAGGAAGACCTCAGGCATTCTTTTATTATTATTATTTTTTAAGTTTCTTGGTCCACCTCCTGTTCTCTTCCTCCCATCTGGAACCCCAATAGCAGCAGAGAGCTGAGACCCAGCCCCTTTTCCCTGAACCTATGTATGCGGTCCTGGAAGCGATCTAGTGGGAGCACTCTGGTTGGTTTCAGACCGTCCACCAGGAGAGCAGTGGAGTTCAGTCCGCCTTTGCTCAGCCCCCAAAGAAAGCCAGCCATTCCTCTACTCTTCTCCAACCTAACATTCATTCTCTGTTGTTGTCAGTGGCGGCACCTGACTTGCTGGATCCTAAATCTGCCGCTCAGAACTCCAAACCGAGGCTCTCGTTTTCCACGAAGCCCACAGTGCTCGCTTCCCGGGTGGAGAGTGACACGACCATTAATGTTATGAAATGGAAGACGGTCTCCACGATTTTCCTGGTGGTGGTTCTCTATCTGATCATCGGAGCCACCGTGTTCAAAGCCTTGGAACAGCCTCATGAGATTGCCCAGAGGACCACCATTGTGATCCAGAAGCAAACATTCATTTCCCAACACTCCTGTGTCAATTCGACTGAGCTGGACGAACTCATCCAGGTAATAATGGCACGGAGGAGTTGTTACCCTGCTTCCTCTCTGGGGAAAGAAAGTAATGGCAGGAAGAGGCTACCTGTAGCACAGTGGCCTGCCTATGGGGGCCCAATTCCACTTTCTCTTTAGCATCGACTCGTCTCCTTTCTGTACTTCTTCCCTCTTTTCTTACTTTGTCTCTCTTTTCTTCTCCTTCTCCTTCGTTTCTCCCTCCTTCTGTTCCTTCTTACCCTCTTCTGCTCCTTCTGTCCCATTGTCTCCCTGATTTGTCGTTCTTTGCCCTCTCTTAGAACTGCCAGTGGACACCCATGGACATGGGGTTGCCTTGCCGGAGGCTTTTGTGGTCAGATTACCATTGCCGACTGAGAAACATTGCTGTGGCAAGTGAGAGGAAGATCTAAGGCAGAAAAGTGCTTTAATCATGCCAGGGGCCATCGTAAGATAGAAGAGATGAGTTTGTGGTGTGACCCTCTTGAGATGGGTGCCCCTGCTGGTTAACAAGTTGTAGCTTACCTCTTTAACCTAGTCAGAGTATAACTCTGTTAACTGCCTTTTAGGCTCCTAGAGAAATGATGCATCCTTGCTTCTCTAAACACTAACTAAAAGCAATTTACTATTACACAGAAAAATGCAGTTTTTGAATTTTAAAAAATAATTTCCTTTTCTTGTACTCTATCATGGTGGAATGGTGTTCTTAAGGAAAGTACTTTGTTATAAAAGTTAATCACAAAATGATTTAAACGTTTCAGTTAGGCTCCTTGGAGATGGCTGTATTTTTATTGTAGATTTCTTTTACATAAAACAATTCAGTGGTCAAACCAAGAGTCTGGTCAGAAGGAAGCCCTAGAATAGTCTTTCCAGGAGAGATCTATCTGACTGGTTGTGGGAAATGTTTTAATTGTATAGATCCTCCTTTTCCTGTAGAACCTATTTTTCTTAACTGGTGTTAAGTTGGATTGGACTGAAAATGATCTGAGTCATCTGAACATGTTCTTCCTCATCTTATATTTGGTTTGACATCATTTGAATGAGTTGGAATAGTAGATTGAGGGAGGCAATTCTTACCGGTTTTAATCCAGTCTCCTATTCAAAGACCTTTTCTCTCTCATTTCCCTTTTGCCATGGATACCCCACAGGCTACGTAGCCTCTGCCCTTCATGCCTCTCTCTATTTGTAGACTACACATACAAGTTCTCATTCAAGTTTTACTGAAAGCTGTCAAACATAGTAATCGCTCACCCTCATTTAGCTCCTACTATATTCAGACACTTCTGCGTCTCAACTATTTGACTTACATTTTGAAAATACTCCTCAGATACGTATATCCTGAATTCTCTATTATTTTTAGATGATGGCAATATTTTCAGTATTGACAGTGAACATGCCAGCAGATGTCGTTGTCCCAGCTACCGCATTGCCTGTTCCTACACAAGATCACTTTCACTTCACTCTTGTCTTTGTGCCACAGAGTTCTAAGAGGTACTAAAAAATCTTAAGCAATTCCCATTTCCCTAGGGTTTTAAAAGAAGAGCTCTAGGTTGTCTAGGAGGTAGCATCAGATGGGATGTGTTTTAAACTCCCGTTGAGCACTTTTCTAGAGGTGTCATCCTGAACAAGTATCTTGGCTCTCTAAGCCTTCAGTGATATCTCTGGAATGCAGAAAGAATATCTACCAAACAGGGTTGCTGTGAAGAGTAAAGAGATAATCCCTATAAAGCAGTTAGGATGTCACAGAGTTTGTTTGCTGTTGTTCATATTCGCGCCCTTCCCCCCCACCCCCACCCCATCCCTTTATTGGGCTGAAGTATCTGATTCAGGCAGTTCCATTCTTTGCATCTGAAGCAGTGTGGTGGGTTTGGGGCAGGGGGGAAAATGCCTGGAATTTCAGGACAATGCTGGAGGAAACCCGGTGTGAATTTGAAAATGGTCTCACTGTTCTGTACTACCTTGATTTATTCATAACTGTGAAAATAACTTGAAGGTCATGGCAGGTAGAGACAATCTGGAGGTGGAGACTGATCATTTTTGCTCTGTTGTTTTTGGAATGGATACAGACAGAGCTCAGCAATGACCTAATCTTTTTCTTTCCACCCCACAGAGGAATCTCTTTTAGCTTTATTAATATTCACCGCTGATGAGAATCTTTGCTTTTTAAAAATCTCAAGTATTTTTGTGCTTATTCAGAAGTCTGTTATTTTCATATCACTCATCTTTAGAACCCCATGGCTTTAATAAATTATTTTATTCTCTTTGAATAATGTTTCTTCTGATAAAAGTTTATAATGGCATGGTTTCAAGGATCAAGATCAGTATTTAAATAGGGAGGAAGGCAAATGAGCCAGTAATCTTATATTAGAATTACATTTCATTCATGTGATTCTTGTAAATTTCCACGTGTTCTTCCCACATTTATTTGCCCATTTAATGATCCCTTAAAACTTCATGAGTAGGTATATTAGGCAGTAATATCACAGCATTAAGGATTAGGGAGCTGACACCCAGCAGTCCCAGTGACTTACGCCAGACAGCATTATGAGGATGAGAGTTCAGGTGTTCAGAACCTTGATCTGCTATTATTCCCAGGAGTCTTGGCTGGGTTTAGCATTTTTCAGTGCTAAGAGGGGAGTTAGAAGTTCAGTCCTAGTGTTGGTGGAGAAGGACTTCTGGATTCCTTTTATGAAGAGCAGGGAAGGAGGAAGAAATGTGTAGTCAGACTGTAAGGTCGGGTACAGTTAATCTAATTTGGCCTCAGGCCCCAGGTTATTAATTACACCTCTGGATGGGTTATGGTAACCTCATAACAAGCTGTGCTTGCATCACAGGGTGGGGTAAGCGAGGGAGGGGAGAGAAGAGAACAGAGCTTTGAGGCTCCTGGGAGCAGTTGCTTCTTGTACTACATGGTCCCAGCTGTTCTTTCCCTCTGAGTGCTGTCTTGACATCGGCCGTCCAAGGCAAGATAGAGGATTGAGGAGGGGGCAGAGCTATCAAGACAAAGGAACCTAAATGGCTAAAGTATTTTGAACACTTTGATTTTCAACATCCATTATATTTAAGGTAGTGTGATGTCAGTACAGAAAAACATGGTAACACTGAAGTTTCAAAAGTCGTGAATACCATTAACCATAGTCAACATTTAATGAGCAGTGACTATGTACAAGGCACTGTTCTAAGCTTTTACGTGTATTGTCTCATTTAATTCTCAAGTAACCATAGGAGGTAAGTGCCTTATTAACTGCATTTAAGTTAGGTGCAGACTGAGGCAGAAGGAGCTTAATTTTCCAAGAGAACAAAGTGCTAGAGTGCACTGTTATTTAAACCTAAGTGGACAGACTCCAAAGCTTAGGCTCTTAGCTCCTGTGTTACTGCCTCTAAAAACATTAATAAACATGAAGTTTGCTGTAAAGCTTCCTGTTATTCCATGTATTAGAGTGGAATAAATATCAAATTACAGTCCTCTGTACATAGTGATGTATATTATATGACCTATCTCTTCCTCCATATAAGAATGGGGAATATATAACCTGAGGTGGGGTTTTTTTTTTTTAAGATTTTATTTATTTATTTGAGAGAGAGAATGAGAGAGAGCGAGCACATGAGAGGGGGGAGGGCCAGAGGGAGAAGCAGACTCCCTGCCGAGCAGGGAGCCCGATGCGGGACTCGATCCTGGGACTCCAGGATCATGACCTGAGCCGAAGGCAGTCGCTCAACCGACTGAGCCACCCAGGCGCCCGAGGTGGTTTTTTTTTTTTTTTTTTTTTTTTTTGAGAGAGAGAGTATGTGTGCATAGGCAAGGGTTGGGGAGAGGGATGGGAGTGGGAGAGTGAGAGAGAATCCCAGGGAGGCTCCACACTCAGCACAGAGACCAATGCTGGGCTCAATCTCATAACCCCAAGATTATGACCGGAGCTGAACTCGAGTCTGATGCTTAACCGACGGAGCCACCCAGGTGCCCCTATAACCTTGGTTTTAATATTCTTTCTGGAGAACACTTCCTGGTTTTCTCCTATTTGAATGTGGCAAACCAGTAGAGAGTCATGGTTACGTTGGATATGGCTGATTGTCAATCTAGTCACTTTCGTATTTGCTGAAGCAGTTCTGCGATTAAAAAGCTAGAGCAAAATCTATGATCTGTACATTGATAATTATTTTCTCACTTGAGCCCCACAACCCCTGAGGTAGGTAGGGAAGGTATTCTGTCTGTTTTTGGGTGAAAAAACGGACACATTTGCATGAGGTCATGTGGTCTCGGGCCTGGATTTTTGGAGTCCTCCTCCTGAGGAGATTATATTCTCTCTGTGCTGTTCCTTCTTCTCAGTTTGGTTTTTACTCCTTCGTTCAGTGGCGTTTGTTGAACACGTTCAATGTGTTGACCTTCGTACTGGGTATTGGGGCAAATAAAACGATCAGAAAAAACATCTTCAGGCACTCCCTCCTTCAAAGTCAGGTGGAGGAGACCACCGTAAACATAGCCACAGAGGCACCTGGGTGGCTCAGTCGGTTAAGCTTCTGCCTTCAGGTCAGGTCATGATCTCAGGGTCCTGGGATCGAGCCCTGCATCGGGCTCCCTGCGCCCCTCCCCCCGTTCATGCTTTCTCTCTCTCTTTCTCAAATAAATAAAATCTTAAAAAAAAAAAAATCACAGCTACTTGAAGTTCTTAGAGATTAGAGCTAGACTACTGAGGAGGAAATGAACCACTTAATGAGAGATAGGAAGACACAGAGAAGAGGTAAAAGAGAAACTGGATGTTAAGTGTGGAATCAGAGTATTTGGTAGAGGGAGGCAAGGGGATCAGCAGATTTGCTAGGCAGAAGGAGCATGATGTGCTCCAGTAACTGAATTATCTAGATTGAGGAGCAGGGGCATCAGCAAGTTTAACAAAGGAGAACAGGGTCTCCTGTACCATACCAGGGATGTGGGCTTTCTCCTGAGCCTGTTCTCCACTTGGGGTAGATATACCATTGGGGCATTTGGTTGTTTTCCAGGGGATACCTGGCCTTCCTAGAATGCCAGTGAAATTTCAGAACAAAACCAAAAACATTGTTTGATATTAATTATATAATCATTCATTCATCCAAAAATATGTATTGAATTCCTGCTATGTGCATTGTCCCAGGCACAGAAATATGGTGGAGAATAAAACAGATGAAAGTTCTTGCCCTTGGGGAGGTTCCTTCCATCCTGCTGAGGGAAGACAGTATGTTAGATAATGATAAGTCTCAGGAGAAAAAATAAAGCAGTAAAAAAGGATAGGAAATGTTGGGTGGTATTGGTGATTAATTTTACATAAGGTCACTGGGGAAGCATCACTGATAAGGTGACCTTTTTTTTTCTAAATTTTATTTTATTGTGTTATGTTAGTCACCATAAATACATCATTAGTTTTTGATGTAGTGTTCCATGATTCATTGTTTTCATATAAAACCCAGTGCTCCATGCAGTACATACCCTCCTTAATACCCATCACTGGGCTAACCCATCCCCCCATGCCCCTCTCCTCTAAAACCCGCAGTTTGTTTCTCAGAGTCCATAGTCTCTCATGATTTATCTCTCCCTCCGATTTCCCCCCTTTCATTTTTCCCTTCCATCTCCTAATGTCCTCCATGCTATTCCTTATGTTCCACAAATAAGTGAAACCATATGATAATTGACTTCCTCTGCTTGACTTATTTCACTTAACATAGTCTCCTCCAGTCCCATCCATGTTGATATAAAAGTTGGGTATTCATCCTTTCTGATGGCTGAGTAGTATTCCATTGTATATATGGACCACATCTTCTTTATCCATTCATCTGTTGAAGGGCATCTCGGCTCTTTCCACAGTTTGGCTATTGCAGACATTGCTGCTATGAACATTGGGGTGCATATGGCCCTTCTTTTCACTACATCTGTGTCTTTGGGGTAAATACCCAGGAGTGCAATTGCTGGGTCATAGGGTAGCTCTATATTTAACTTTTTGAGGCACCTCCACACTGTTTTCCAAAGTGGCTGTACCAACTTGCATTCCCACCAACAGTATAAGAGGGTTCCCCTTTCTCCACAACCTCTCCAACATTTGTTGTTTCTTTCCCTGTCCATTTTTGCCATTCTAACTGGTATAAGGTATTTCAATGTGGTTTTGATTTGAATTTCCCTGATGGCTAATGATGATGAACAAAAAACAAATAAGTCAAAAAATGTGTAGAAGACATGAACAGACACTTCTCTGAAGATGACATACAAATGGCTAACAGACACATGATAAGCGACTTTTGAGTATAAAGGGAGTAAGGAAAGTAGCCGGGTGGCTGTCTAGGGAACAACACTCAGACAGAGAGAGATCCACAGTAGAGAGGCCCTCCCTGAAGAGAGAGTGCCCCTGGCAGGGACGGGAACAGCAAGGATGCTAGGAGGGAGTGGTACAAGATGACATCAGGCAGGTAATGAGGGCCAAGTCCTGTAGGGCCTTGTAAGTTATAATATAGAGTCGGCTTTCTGGTGCAGATGAGTGTCCTGCGCTGGCTTGTTTCCCCAGGATCACTCTGGCTGCTGAGTTGAGGAGGGACTGCAGCTGGCCGCGGACAGAAACAGGGGGAACTGTTATTTGGCTGTTGTGATAATCCTGGTGATAGATGAGGGGGGCTTGAACCAAGGTGGTGGCAGTGGGAGCTTTGAAACATGGTCAGATTCTGGGTATATTTTAGAAGGAGAGCCAATGGGATTTACCAGTGGACAAGATTGCAGGGCAACGGTGAGGAGTCAAAGAAAAACACCAAAAAGTTTTGTCCTGGGCAACTAGAAGAGTACAGTTCCCACTTTCCTGACATGAGGAAGAGCAGAGGAGGCACTCGTGAGGGGAGGATGTCAGGCTCTTAGTGTTGGGCATTGCATTAAGAGTGGCAGTTAGACAGGGTTCAATTATTGAGCGAGATTCACAGGATCCAAAAGTAAGAAGAACTTCAGATCTCCATTGCAGGAAAATGATAGAACATACCAATAGCACCCAATAAAGATGTGCACCCAGGGCAAAGTTTGCATCAGAGCCAAGGCCTCCCTCTGCCAGGCCATGCCAGGACATACTTCTCTCTTTGATCAGAGCCACCCACATGTGCATGGGATACCTCAGAACCAGGGAGCCCGAGATGACCTCTTGGCTGGGATTTCTGCTACCCTGCTGGTCACAAAGGCATGTTCCTGCCAAGTAGCCAGCCTCAGTGGCAGAGCTTTCTGAGAGTCTCACCAAGACCAGGTGCAAATCATCCATCATGCTGTTATCGATAAACAGTGTGACAAGCTGGTCCTAACCTCGCAGACACTCAACCGGCCATAGTTATAAAACAACACTCTGGGTCAACATGTCTCACGATTTTACCAGGGGACAGTTCCGTGCAGGGACTTCAGCAAAACAGCCTTGGCAAATTCCAGCCAGCACAGCCATGTTAAATTTGAGATGCCAATAACTAGTCCAGAGAACTTCTAAAAGGGCTTTCTTTTCTTATCAGTGCCTTTACTCTTCTTATCCTCTGGATTAATCTCTGGAAAAAGCACTGCAGATAATAGAATGTGTAAACTTCTTGGATGTGTGACAACATAGTAGGTTGGATTATTTTAGCAGATTAATTAGGAGCCATTTAAAAGACCAGCTCTTTTATTTTATTTTAAATCTCTTTCAAAATGATGATTATTCAGGAATGCTGTCTTGAGAATTCAAGTCAAGAGGGACTTATGTATCAAGGGAGCTACAGAAGTCTTAAGAAAGCTTTGTCCATTTCTAGTTTCCCAAGGCCTCTCCCACATACTACTGTCCTAGTGAACAAACATGTTTGCCTCCCTTTCCTGTCCATATGTTCATGCTGTCTTGACTTGCAGAGTGTCGTATATAAGTACATCAAATAACAATTGAAATATTTTCATACACTGTTTCCTAACTATACTTAGGTTTTTATAATAAAGCATTTAAGTAGTTTGTCAGGAGATGATTTTATCTCCAAAGTCTATATGAAGATTAACTAGTTAATATTGGTGAAAGTAAGAAAGAAAGAGAGAGAGAAGGAGAAGGAGAGGGAGAAAGAAAGAAAGAAAAGTGCTATGTGAGTATTGTATATTAATAAAATACTCCTCAAACTGATGTGATTAAAAAGCAATATTACTTAAAAACATCGGAGGGGGAGACGAACCATGAAAGACTGTGGACTCTGAGAAACAAACTGAGGGTTCTAGCTGGGGAGATGGGTTAGCCTGGTGATGGGTGTTAAAGAGGGCACTTATTGAATGGAGCACTGGGTGTTAGACACAATGAATCATGGAACACTACATCAAAAAATTAATTAAAGAAAACAATGGCTAGAACATTATTTGATGGCTGGAATGGTTATTTGAGAATGAGAGAAAGTACTATCCATATGCATTGGAAGACAGGGAAGAGTATTTTTTGACTGAGGATTTATTTAGTCTAAGCTAAAAACAGGACACAAATGTAAAGCTCAAATACTATTCGAAATTTGACCAGTGTAGATCTGTTAATAGCTATTAGGATGATGGCTTTAAAATTCTTAGAACATGTTTGTATTTAATCATAGATTTGTGCTCTTACACTTCAAGATATATTATTTAATTCCCACATCTCTTAGATATATATATTTTTTAGTTCACACTTGTAAAATGTTCAGCAAGAGACAAA
This sequence comes from Mirounga angustirostris, assembly GCF_029215605.1. Classification (NCBI taxonomy): domain Eukaryota; kingdom Metazoa; phylum Chordata; class Mammalia; order Carnivora; family Phocidae; genus Mirounga; species Mirounga angustirostris. The sequence goes on from NW_026991714.1 coordinate 39,987,466, forward strand.
ATGGCACCTTGGTCAGATTCTTTCTTTTGACTCCATCTCCAGTGCCTTCCTCGTAGACAGGAATATGTGCAACACAATGTCTAATGGTAATAGCTAGCCAATAAATTTTTTAAAATTTTTTTTTAAAGATTTTATTTATTTGTTTGACAGAGAGCACAAGCAGGGTGAGTGGCAGGCAGAGGCAGAGGGAGAAGCAGGCTCCCCGCAGAGCAGGGAGCCCGATGCGGGACTCGATCCCAGGACCCTGGGACCATGACCTGAGCCGAAGGCAGTCTCTTAACCGACTGAGCCACCCAGGCACCCCTAGCCAATAAATTTTTAGTCCAAGTCTGCATCTTTCTAGAAGTACTGCCATATACATTCTCTCTCGTTTGGTCAGGAAGCAGGTTAGGCTTCATCCTCTCCCTTTTGCAGGTAAATAAACTGAGGGACAGAATGTTTAACCCAAATCCCTCTTAGCCTTTTTAGCTTGAGATGTTCCAAGTTGCACAGCAAGCATTAAGATAGCAGAGCTGCTGTTCAGGTGACTCTAGAGCTTGTTTCCCCTGTACCGAAAGACTTCTCTAGAAACTACATTATTTTGTTGTGTTTTCTCAACCTGGGCTCCTCTCGTATTCCTACCAAGCAAATCAGATTTCCAGCCCTTGCGCCTAGGATGCACTCTCTGCATTTTGAGTTGCTGGTGCATCTTCTTGCTCTGGGCTCCTACTAGCAAAGGTCAGCAGTGGAAGACCCAGCAGGTCTGTAGTTGTGAGTGCAAAGTATATAGTCGTGGAAAACTAGAGCCCAATAAGGAGGCCCCAAATGAGCAACTAAAATATTATGCTTAAACTCGTATGGCGGGGCGCTAGTCATGCCGAGGCATGAACAGGTGATGTAAATCAGGGAAGGCGATTTCAAGCTGGAGAATTCTTACCTGGAAGGAAGAGATGGATCGAGGAGAAGGAAGGAGGAGGAGCAAAGGGAAATAGTCGCAGGGACACAACAAGTTAACATTCTTCTTGTAGGATTACAAGAGTTTTTACCCCCTTCTTGCTTTCTGACGTTCACAAAGTAACAAAAGTGTCCTGTACAAAATCCAAGTAATATAAGAAGGTACAAAGAAAAGAGCAAATATCTGAAATCCCTCTACCTAGAGTTGGCCAAGACCTCTCATGTATGTGTGTGCGTGTGTGTGTGTTTACACACACATACAGACATACATATTTCCACACAGAATTTTATATGCGTGGGATCACGTATGCGTGTCATTTTACCACCTCCATTTTTTGCTTAGTGTTGTGTAGGGGATGCTTTGGGAATATTTCAAGTCTTGACTTTAGATATTGTTTAAATACCCACATAGTTTAGGTAATATCCTTATCAGTAAGAGAATTAGATGATATTTTTAAATCTCTTTCAGCTGTTTCTCTGCCCTTTATTTTTATGAACATTTGTATATCTTGGCTGGATCAAGAACAGTAAACAGGAGTTCATCTAGCTCAGTATTTCTGCCCTTAACTATGCTACCAAGGGACATTTGAAAACAGTACGAGAGTTCCCTTTATAAAACCAGCTTTAGAAGGGATGACTGTACCCTGAGCATCATGACATTATGAAAAATCTGGCATGGATCTAATATTCATAAACTTACTTCTCTGGACTGTTTGCATTTGACCACATTTCAGCGTGTACCTTCTCTTGATATGTGTCATGCCTGCTTCTCAATAAAGTTTCTCTTTTCATTTGACCTTTCATAAAATTACATCCTTTTTAAAGTTTTAGGCCATTTGCCTGGTGAATTTTGTGAACTAAGTCACGTAATTCCCTTCTAAAGATAGCCACCTTACCTTTCTTATTTTTATCCCCTACCACATGTAGAATTCATTCTCAGTCAGCTCCTTAGGCATTGATAATCTACGATGATGTGTGTCTTGGGTCCCTGCTTTCTTAATAGTCTTGTTTTGTAATCTCTTCCTTAGCACTTAGAGTGGCCCCTTGATTATTTTACTTATCTTTTTTTGAACTGCTTTCTGCTCAGTTAAAACTTTGGTAAGTGTCGATTTGAGCTGTGGGCAGTATTCCAGAAGAGGAGGGATCATACTTTTGCACAAGAGTAGCTTCCTGTTTTAATTCTTTCTTTTTCCTTTTCTTCCCCCCTGTTTTATTTCTATTACCTCTCTGGTGATGTCTGGTGTTTTCTGTGTTGGCGTTGTTGGATAATGTCCTCAGGCAGAGTTCCAGGGACTCCAGAGGCTTCTTCTAGGTTATTGAAAACACTATTTGAAAAGGGGAGCCTGGTTTATTTTTCTCCCAAATCCATTAGTTTTCACTTAATGAGAATGAATCTCAACCCTCATTTGTACTTTGCATGCCTTTTCACCCAGGCTTGCGAGGTTTTAAAAATTTAATTGAACATTGGCATTTCACGATCTTCAGGATCATGATGATATTCCCACACTTTTTAGTGTTGAATTAAAATATTGCATAATAGATACCTAGATTTACATTGATCCCTTTAAATATGTATTTATTTAATATACATTTTTAAAAACCATTAAAACCTCTTATTTAAAGATTTTATTTATTTAGAGAGAGTATGTGCAAGCAGGGGGAGGGGCAAGGCAAGAGGGAGAGAAAAAAAAGACTCCAGAAGACTCCACGCTGAGCCTGGAGCCTGACACAGGGCTCGATCCTACAACCCTGAGATCATGTCCTGAGCTGAAAGCAAGGGTTGGACACTTAATCGACTGAGCCACCCAGGTGCCCCTGTAACCAAACATTTTTATATAATGGATCAATTTTTATCAGTCTTCAGTATATAATGTTTTTATGACTACTTAACATTTTGTGAATTCATTTTCTTATGTTCTTATGTACTCCCCATACAATACCTATTTGACTGGTAAAACATAGTTTCTCTATGTAGAATGGCTGTATTTTCCCCCTACGATCAGTTAGCTTGCATGTGTATTCAGAAGTGTCCTTTATTGCTTTCATTTCATATTGCCTTTAGTTTTTCTCAGAAAACTCCAGTTTAATTAGAATTTATTATTATATGTGATAGAGCTCTAATTAGCTCTATAATAATGTTGAGTAAAAATGCCAGTATTTGAAGACTGTTATGTTGAAAAGTATATGTTCCTTTTAGGGGTATCTAAGGAATTTCCCAGATGCTTGTGAAGTATAATGTGTTCTCTGGTGCTGAAGCAGTGAAGGGAGCTTTGAGAAATAAGCAAAGCAATGAACATCAGGACTGTGAAAAAGGAAAAGAATCTCCGTAGACACCATCACATGATCACATGGCTTACATTGATGCACATTGCAGGGAAAAGAGCCTTTAACTCTTAAATTTTCTATTTTTAGGGTCCCAGCATAGTTTCTTGACTATTGTAAAGTTCCTTTTTTACAGTTACACATCTGTTCTTATTTTGCTAAAACTCACTTAGAGGAATATGGGGATTCATCAGAAACTCATAATTGCTAAAACAGGACGTGTTCCTCTTGAACAAATGAAAAAGTCTCCCTTCCTGTCACTATTATTCATATATTATAGAGGTTGGTTAGAAAAGATTTGATCTAAGTGACAGATACAATGGATATGAAATGCTTTGGATATGAAATGCTTTCAGCACCAGGGTGATATTAATGGTACCAGGGAAGTGGATTCTGAAATTTATAGGTGAAAAGGCACTTGTTTCTGTCCATTTAGATATTTTGGTGTTAACCCTGAGAGCAGAGATACCTCACTTCTCCTCTAGATTCAAAGGGGAGTTCTCAGGGAGGTCTTCTGTTAACCCAAGAGTCATCATGCTGTGGATCTGTGGTGCTGTGTGTGTTCCCATCAGGATGACAGTGTGGTCAGGATTCACTAACAGATTTCCAAGCAGGGCAAGCCCATATAGACTAGAAAAGAGAAGCAGAGTCATTACATGGATTTAGAGTTCTTATATTTTATTTTGCATGGAGAATAAAGGGAAGGTCTTATTTTCTTTAAAATGGCCATGGAAATGCTTACAAACTAGGATCTTTAATGGGCAGCATATTTTCATACAGCAGCATCTCATATGATCAGGCCCTAGGTGTTTCTTAAGCAAAGAAGCTAGTGAATATGGCAAATGTCTTCTTACCCTTGACGTTAAAGCTTGCTTTGGAGATTGTGTTTCTTTTAGGTAAAACAAAATTTACACTGTTAATTGCATAACAGTCCATAAGAGAATTTAAATATTCCTGGGCGAATAAAATAAAATTTTGTATGACAAACGTACATTTAATCATGGGACAAAATAGCTTATCATTCATACAAGAAAAAAAGAGAATCGATCTATGACATAGTTTTCTGAATCTGATTTTTTTTTTTTTTGGACATTTGGCCACACACTGAACATTCTGAGTTCTTTTTCTGAATCCTCCTCACTCAGAAATATTTTTATGTTCACCTATCATGTTCAGATAACATATTAGTGCTTGTAGAGACCTGAGGTAAGACAGTTGGTGGGAAGGTCTATTCCTCTAAAGGAAGAAGTAGTTAAAATGCACATTCATTCATTCATTTATTTTGTATGTAATGTGTTTTGAAAGAAATTGTGCCAAGCAGGGGGTATAATCCACACAGATTATGACACAGCAGGACTGACAAGAGTCGTATTTTCATGAAGCTGCTATGCTAGAGTTAGTAACTACAAAGAAACGCCTGAACAACATAATTTCAGACAGTGCAGATGTTCTGAAGACTAAACATTGGCCTCATGAGACAGAATGATGAGGCGGGGCTCCTCTAGAATGGCTGTGTTCAGATGAGCTTTCCCTTGGAGAGGGGATATTCGGGATGAAGTCTGAATGAGGGAGAGTTAGTCATGTGAAGATCTTTAGGGGTGCGGGGAAGTGTTCCAGGAAGAGAAGGCAGCAAATGCAGAGGTGAGAGCATTCTTGGTGTGTTCTAGGGCCCATGCAAACACTGGTGTGGTTAGGACATCATTAGTGATGTGAGGGAAGCAGGCCAGACCTTGTAGGCTTGATAAGCAGTCTAGGATTTATGTGCAATGGGAGATCAACAAATAGAAAATTTTAGAAGGAAACAGTATGTCATATTTGTGCTAGGTCAATAGTCTGATGACTTGGTAGGGAGATGAGAGCAAATAAAAATAGAAAGATTAGTTGAAGACGTTTTAATGAAAGTTGATTTTTGGAAAGAATCTTAAAGAGTTAGCCTGAGAGGGGACAGACAGGGTTTGGGCTGGTAGGAGAAGACTCCTCTCTTCTCAGCTTTCAGGAAGAGGTGCTCAAGGGTGATGATCCAGGTAATGTGTGTACTTTTGGGGAAGATAAAGAGAGAAGGGAGGTGGCTGGTTGAGGGTTCTGAAGTTGATACTAGATGTTCAATTCAATATGTCTAAGATTCCTTGAGAAGAAGATAATTTTAATGAGCACAGATAATTGCTAGATGAATCTTTTGCATGGGCTCTGTGTTGCAGAAGCATTTATTTTAATTTTTTCAAAATAAATTCTCTTTTAGGATAAAAGATTTTTTATTTTACTATCTTTTAAAATTTGTTTTTTTAATTTAAACCCTTCCATAACCCGATTGATATTTTTGGGCATGTTACAGCTTACATGTGACTATAAATGATTGGGTAATTACTTTTCCCTTAATAAATATAGATTTTCCCTTTTATTCTCTGGTTAACAAGTTCCAAAGCTTCACACACAATGTTTTCATTTCTGGAAGATGTTTTATCAGATGATGACATTTGGCTCTTGCTTTGAGCTGGCCTGAAAATCTATTTCATGAGGCTAGTTTTAAATGATTTGGTTTAATTAAAATTGTCAATAATCTTATTTTATAATAATGATGTCATTCTTGAGGCATATTTTTCTTAGATGCTGTACTGTGCTGTTATGCAAAAAGTATTTTTTAATAGGACAGGAACTCCTGCCTTATTTTCCCATTACTCAGCACCTCACGACCTTATTATTTCTTGATCCGCAGAGAGCTTGTGTGTATGTTTGGGTGTTTGCATTTGTGTTTCATTCATGTGATTCTTTCCTGATGCAGGATTACATTGTTTCAGGTAGCCTTCTTGATAGGGACCTAAATGAGATTCCCTTCTTCTTGAGGGAGAAGAAAAAAAAAAAATAAGTTACTCTCATCTATAGGATGAGATATGAGTCTTAGAGTCTAAAAGAAAATGCGAAGAAGAAGCACAAGGGGTAAATGTATCTAAAAGGGAGGGAGTTATAGAAAGCATCAGCAAAACTTTATCATAATGCATTTTGAATTGTTTGCATAGAACATTTTAAGGAATACACTCATTGAATTTAGAACGTGGAATCTACAGTACCTATTGCTTCATCAAACTCTGTTATTTCAGAACTAAGAAAACAAACTATTAAATCATTTTCCTAAGAGTGTACTACTAGTTAGTGAAAGAGCAACCACTGGGTCCATGACTTCTAGTTCACCAAACTTGTCCCTTCCTCCAGTTTCTCTTTTTTTCCCCTCACTCTTGTAAATATCAACATGTTGCTAAGATCAGGGCTGCTATTCTAACATTTTTTATTTTGCTGAAGTAAGTGATCAAGATATTTTATTCTTTGCCCTCTGGAGCTGCACTTTGCCTACAGTCTGTGGACCCACAGAGATATGACTCATGCTTCTGTATTTATCACCTCAGGTTTCCTGCTACCATTGCTTCGCTGCCTCTTAATGCATGAATGAAAATCTCAGAATTTTAAGATTAGGGAAATCCTGAATCTGGAGGAAAATGAAAGTGAGCAGTGTCCTCATGAAACTTCTGGCCACCAAAGTTGCCAGATGAAGTTATACATGGGTTTTTTCAAGATTAAGCCTTTCAATGAAAGGGTGATAAACCAAAATGCATTAGGAAAAGAGAAGCAAAACAACTTAGTTTTTTTTTTAAATTTTGTCTGATAAATGAATGGAAATTCCATGAATTCCACCCGTTAAATGAATATTTATTGAATTCTTACTGTTGCATACCTGGCCCTGTATTAGACTATGGGTTTTTTTTCCCCTCTCAAAATTATATTTTATAATACATATTTTATATCCTTGTTGTCTCACTTTGTCGTATGTGATATATATATCTCTTTAACTATAGATTTATGGAATCCCTTTTTAAAGGCTTTGTAGTAAGCCATTTTATAGATGTATTTAGTCTTTTAAAACTATTCTTCGACGTCAGGGATTTTATCTTTTATTTCATTCTTTTATTGTGGTAAATAACATTTGAGATCTACCCTGTTAACAAATTTTTAAGTGCATAGTAAAGTATTGTTAACTATAAGCACAATATTGTACAGCAGATTTCATCTTCCTTCACTGAAACTCTATACACGTCAAACAGCAGCTCCACATTTTCCCCTCCCCCCAGCCCCTGGCAGACATCATTCTACCTTCTGCTTCTTTTTTGTTTTGTTTTTTTATTATGTTATGTTAATCACCATACATTACATCATTAGTTTTTGATGTATTGTTCCATGATTCATTGTTTGCGTATAACATCCAGTGCTCTATTCAGTACGTGCCCTCTTTAATACCCATCATCAGTCTAACCCATCCTCCCACCCCCCTCCCCTGTAGAACCCTCAGTTTGTTTCTCAGAGTCCATAGTCTCTCCTACCTTCTGTTTCTATGACTTTGACTACTTTAGATACCTCATATAAATGGAATCATTAAGCATTTGTCCTGTTGTGACTGGCTTATTTCACTTAGCATAATGTCCTCAAAGCTTCATCCATGTTGTAGGGTGTAACAGGATTTCCTTCTTTTTTAAGGCTGGATAATATTCCATTGTATGTATGTTCCATATTTTCTTTATCCATTGGTCCATTGATAGACATTTCAATTCTTTTTACCTCTTGACTATTGTGAAGAATACTATAATGAACATGCAAATATTTCTTTGAGATCCTCTTTTCAATTCTTTTGGATAAATATTTGGAAGTGGGATTATTGTACCAGAAGCTAGTTCTATTTTTAATTTTTGAGGAACATCCTTACTATTTTCTATAGCGGCTGCTCCATTTTAGATTCCTACCAATAGTGCTCAAGTGTTCCAGTTTCTCTAAGTCTTTGCTAGCTCTTGTTTTGTTCTGTTTTTTGTTTGTTTTGATAATGGCCATCCTACGAGATATAAGGTGATATCTTATTGTGGTTTTGATTTGCATTTCCCTGATGATGAGCGATGTTGAGCATTTTTTCATATTCCTGTTGACCATTTTTATATTATTTTCTGATAAATGTCTAATCAAGTCCTTTGCTCATTTCTTTTTATTCAAGTTATTTGGGGTTTTTTGCTATTGAGTTGTAGGAATTCCTTATATATTTTGGATATAATTAGCCTTTTTTCAGATATATGGCTTGCAAATATTTTCTCCCATTCTATAGGTTTACTTTTCACTCCATGGATTGTTTGCTTTGCTGGGAAGCTTTTTAATTTAATGAAGTCCCACTTGTCTATTTTTTCTTTGTTGCCTGCACTTTTGGCAACATTTCCAAGAAACATTGCCAAGACCAGTGTTATGAAGCTTGTCTCCTATGTTTTATTCCAAGAGTTTTATAGTTTCAGGTCTTACACTTAAGTCTTTAATCCATTTTGAGTTGATGTTTGTATATGATGCAAGATAAAGGTCCAGTTTTATTCTCTTGTACATAGATGTTCAGTTTTCCCAGCACTATTTACTAAAGAAACTATCCTTTCCCCATTTATAATCTTGATAGTCTTGTTGAAGATCATTTGACCATATTTGACCATATATGTATGGATTTATTTCTGGGCTCTGTTCTGTAATGTTGGTCTATATGTGTCTTTGTGCCAGTACCATACTATTTTGATTAATGTAGCTTTGTAATATGTTTTGAAATCAGGAAGTATGAGGCCTTCGGCTTTGTTCTTTCTCAAGATTGTTTTAGCTATGTGGGGTCCTTTGTAGTTCCATATGATTTTTAGGATTTTTTTCCTGCAAAAACTGCCATTCAGATTTTGATGGGGATTGCATTGAATCTGTAGATCATTTGGGGCAATATGGACATTTTAACAATATAACGTCTTCTAATCCATGATCCTAGGATTCCTTTCTATTTAATTGTCTTCTTTAATTTCTTTAAGCAAATGTAATATTTTATTATACAAATTATTCACTTCTTTGGTTACATTTACTCTTAAGTATTTTATTCCTTTTGATGCTATTGTAAATGGAAATGTTTTCTTAATTTCCTTTTGAATTGTTCACTATTAGTATAGAAACACACTGATTCTTCTGTTGATTTTGTATTCTGTAACTTTGCTGAATTAATTTCTTAACATATAAGATCATGTAATTTGAACAGAGATACTTTTACTTCTTCCTTTCCAATTTGAATGCCTTGTATTTCTTTTTCTTGCTTAGTTGCTCTAGCAAGGACTTCTAGTAGTATGTTGAATAGAAGTAGTCAGAGTGAGTTTTATGCTTTGTTCCTGATCTTAGAAGAAAACTTTGTTTTTCATTGTTGAGTATAGTATTAGGAGTGGACTTTTCATATGTGGCCTGTATTATGTTGAGGTAATCTTCTTCTACTTCTAGTTTGATGAGAATTTTTATCATAAAGGGTATTGAATTTTGTCAAATGCTTTTCCTCTAGAGATGATCATGTGATTTTTATCCTTTGTTCTGTCAATGCAGTGTATCATACTGATGAATTTTCATGTACTGAAACATCTTTGCATCACAGCAATAGATCCCAATTGGTCATGGTGTATGATCCTTTTAATGTGCTGTTGAATTCAATTTGCAAGTATTTTGTTGAAGATGTTTGCATCTATATTTATCAGGGATCTTGGCCTGTAGTTTTTGTTTTTGTTTTTGTTTTTGTAGTGTCTTTGTCTGGCTTTGATATCAGAGTAATGCTGCTTTTGTAAAATGAATTTGGAAAAGTTCCCTCTTTTTCAATTTTTTGAAAGAGTCTGAGAAGGATTTGTGTTAATTCTTTGTGGTAGAATTCATCAGTGAATCCTCTGGTCCTCAGCTTTTCTTTGTTGGGAGGTTTTGATTACTGATTCAATCTTCATACTAATTTAGGTATGTATGTATTTTGTTTTCTCATGATTTAGTGTTGGTAGATTGTTTCTAGGAATTTATTTCTTCTAAGTTGAGAATAATTTTTCATAGTAATCTCTTTTAATCCTTTGTATATCTGTGGCATTGGTTGTGATGTTTACTCTTTTATTTCTGATTTTATTTAATTTGAGATTTCTTACTTTTTTCTTCATCTAACAAGGTTTGTCCATTTCTTTTATCTTTTCAAAAAAAACTCTTATTTTTGTTATTTTAATTCTCTACTTCACTTATTTCTGCTCTAATCTTTATTATTTCCTTCTTTCTGGTAACTTTGAGTTTAGTTTGTTCTTTTTCTGGTTCTTTGAAGTGGAAAGTTAGGTTCTTTATTTGAGATCTTTCTTTTTTTAATATAGTTTACCACTGTAGACTTTCCTCTTAGTACTATTTTGCTACAGCTCATATGTTCTATTATGTTATGTTTTCTTTTTTTTTTTTTAAGATTTTATTTATTTGCTAGAGAGAGAGAGTGCAGCTGAGAGAGAATGAGCAAGAGTACAAGCAGGGGGAGCTGCAGGCAGAGGGAGAGCTGAGTAAGGAGCCCAATGCGGGACTTGATCCCAGGACCCTGGGATCATGACCTGAGCTGAAGGCAGCCGCTTAACCGAATGAGCCACCCAGGAGTCCCTTAGGCTTTGTTTTCATTTCCATTTGTCTCAGGACATTTTCTTTTCTTTTTTTTTTTTTTTCTTTAGATTTTATTTATTTATTTGACAGAGAGATAGATAGCAAGAGCAGGAACACAAGCAGGGGGAGTGGGAGAGGGAGAAGCAGGCTTCCTGCCGAGCAAGGAGCCTGATGCAGGGCTTTATCCCAGGACCCTGGGATCATGACCTGAGCTGAAGGCAAACACTTAACGATTGAGCCACCTAGGCACCCCTCAGGACATTTTCTAATTTCTCTTTTTGATTCTTCTTTGACCCATTGGTTGTCTAGGAGTGTGTTGTTTAATTTCCACATAATTGTGAATTTTCCAGCTTTCCTACTGCTGTTGATTTCTAGTTTCATTCAGAAAATAGAAAAGATCCTTGGTCAGAAAAGATACTTGGTAGGATTTCAGTCTTCTTGAATTTGTTAAGACTTTTTTTGCAACCTAACATGTGATCTGTTCTGGAGAAGGTTCCATGTGTGCTTGAGAAAAACATGTGTTTTTTGTTTTTTTGTACTTTCTGTTGAGTGATATGTTCTATATATGTCTGTTAGGCCCATTTGGGTTACATGTTGTTCATGTCCTCTGTTTCCTTATTGGTCTTTTGTCTGGGTATTCAATCCACTATTGAAAGTGGGGCATTGAAAACTCCTGCTATAACAGTGTTGCTGTCTATTTCTCTTTTCAGTCCTGTCAGTGGTTGTTTGATATATTTGGGCACTCTGATGTTGGGTGCATATATATTTATAATTCTTACATCTTCTTATGGAATTTTTATCATTTTATAATGCCCTTCTTTGTTGTTTGTGACAGTTTTTGAATTAAAATCTATATTGTCTGATAAAAGCATGACCACACATGCTGTCTTTTGGTTACCATTTGCATGGAAAATCTGTTTTCTACTTTTTCATTTTCAACCTAGGTACCACCTTAAATCTAAAGTAGCTTCTTATTAACAGAATGTTATTGTCGAATTTTTTTTAAAAAATCCATTCAGCCACTCTCTATCTTTTGACTATATCTTTGAATCCATCTACATTTAAGATAATTATTGATAGGAAAGAACTTACTATTAATATTTTGTTAATTGTATCCTGTTTGTCTTATAACTTTTTTGTTACTCTTTTCATCTTTTGCCGTCGTCTTTGTTTTGGCTGATTTTTTTTTTGGTAATGATATTTTTTTTTATTTCTTTCTCTTTCTTTTGAAAATCTTCTATAGGTATTTTCTTTGTGGTTTTCATGGTTTTTATATAAAATATCTTGTCATTACAAGACTAATTTAAGCTGATAACAACTTAATTTCAATTACATACCAAACTCTTCCTTTTCTCCCACCCCCCAACCACTTGGTGTTACTGAGGTCACAAATTACATTTTTTATTTTGTATCCATGAATATATCTTTTAGTTATAGTTATTTTTTATACTCTTATGTTTTAACCTCTACATCAGAATTAAAAATGATTTATTCATCACCGTTACAGTTCAATAGTACTCACTATTTATCAACCTATTTACCTTTACCAGTTAAGTTTATATTTTTGTGTGCTTTCTTTCTTGTTCCTCTTTAACATCCTTTTACTTTAACTTGAAGGACTCCCTTTAACATCTCTCATAAGGCAGGTGAAGGGGTGATGTACTCCATAACCTTTGTTTATTTGGGAAAGTATGTTTCATTTTTGAAGTATAGTTTTACCAGGTATAGTACACTTGGGTGGCAATTTTTTCTTTCAGCACTTTGAATATATCATCCCATTCTTTTCTGCCCTGCAAGTCTTCTGCTGAGAAATATGCTAATATATAAAATAAATATTAAAATAAAATTATGGGGGCACGCTTGCATGTGTTGAGTCACTTTCCTCTTGCTGCTTTTAAAGTTCCCTCTTTGTCTTTGACTTTTGACAATTTGATCATATGTATCTTGGTGTGGACTTCTGTAATTCATTCTATTTGGAGTCTTTTGGTCTTCTTGAATCTGCATGTCCATTTTCTTCTTCAGATTTAGGAAGTTTTCAGCCATTATTTCTTCAAATAAGCTCTTTGCCTCTTTCTTTCTTCTACATCTGGGACTTTGGGTGTATATTGGTGTGCTTGATGGTAGTCCATAAATCCCTTAAACTTTCTTCACTCTTTTTCATCTCTCTCTCTCTCTCTCTCTCTCTTTTTTTTTTTTTTTTTTTTATTTGACTGGATAATTTCAAATGTCTTGCCTTGGAGTTCCCTGGTTCTGCTGCTCAATCATGTCTGCTGTTGAATTCTTCTAGAAATTTTCCAGTTGGGTTATTGTATTCTCCGGCTCCTAAGTTTCTGTTTGGTTCTTTTCTATATTTTCCATCTCTTTGTCTATTTTCTCATTGTTTTCTGAGCCCATTGAACATCTTTGCAATGGTTCTTTTCAATTCTTTGAGGTAATTCATATACCTTTGTTTCTGGACATTTATTTTGTTCCTTTGATTGAACCATGCTTCCCTGTTTCTTCATATGCCTTATAACTTTGTGTTGTGATCTACCCATTTGATAAAGCAGCCACCTCTCTCAATCTTTACAAACTGACTATGTATAGAGAAAAGCTTTCTCCAATCAGCCCAGCTTGAGATTCTGCAGGCCTCTTAGACTTTTTCTGTGGATGTGTTTCTCTGGACTTGTGCATGTAAATTCCCAATTACATGGATTTGCCAGTTTCTTTTTTCAGGAGCTTGTAATCTCTTGCTACCTCTGGTGTCTGTCTGCAGTATTGCAGTTTTTCCAGAGCTGCTGCAAGCCTCCCAGGTTTTTGTTATTCTCTGTGGTCCTGAGGTTTTCAGAGTAGGCTGCATCCCCATCAGTCTGTGCTTTGAGTTGGGCGAGACAAAAACCAATCCTTTGGGTAGCCTCTCCAAAAATCAGAGTGTTGAACATATGCTCCACTCTTTCCTTCTCCCCTGAGAGAGAGGTTGCCAAGCTCTATTGGCCTCTGCCTGCTACACCCTGGGTCCTCTGGAGCAGATGCAAGCTGCCCAGGTCACTTGTGTTCTCACTGTCCCCCAGGCATCTTAGAGTGTGCCAAGCCCCATCAGTGCTCTGACATAGGCAAGGCAAAAAACAATCCCCTTGGGCAGTGCCCCCAAACATTTGATGCATGTTCCAACTCTTGCCTCCCCAGGGAGAAGCTGGGGGCTGGGAGTTTTCTCCCTATTGGACCATGCTGAACTGTGGAAGGACTATTGTGAATAAGGGCCATGAATTTTTCTACCAGCTTTGATGTGACTGGTTTTGTGCTCATTTGGAGTTCAGGAGCCTCTTAACCGATTTCTGGATTTCTCATTAAGGGAATTGGTCTGTGCATTGTTGAACCAGTATCTCTGTTGGAGGAGGAGGATCTGGGGCTTCCTCTTTCACCATTTTGCTGATATCCCCTCCCTTGAGGTTATGGGTTTTATGAACAACTCAAGTAAGGTTCTTATAATTATAGAAACAAAAAAAATAAGTAAACTAATAGACATATAAGGTAATTTCAAACAATTCTAAGTGTTTTGAAGAAGTAATATAGGTTACATGATAGAGAATTGCTGCCTTGGCTAATTAAATTGGGAAATGAAGGAATTCAGGTATTTTAGCACAACCTGAAAGATAGTCACCTGTGCATAGACGTGTGAATACCTGGGGGAAGGCATTCCAGGTAGAGAGGAGAGCAAGTACATGATCTGACTTATGACTTAAAGGGATCACTCTGGTTACCCTGTGAGGAATAGATGTAGGTGGGCAAAGTCAGAACCCTGGTGGAACCTGGTAGTCTAGATGAGGACAGAAGCAGTGGATGTGATGAGATGTGGTCAAGGGATATTTTGAAGGTAAATCTAATGGGATTTGATATGAGGTGTGAGAGAAAAAAGTGAAGAATGACTCATAGGTTTTGGGCCTTAAGAACTGGAAAAATAAAGTTGCCAGTTAATGACAAGAGTAAAATTCAGGTGAATCAGGCTTTAGGGAGGAGCTCAGGGTTCAATTTGGCATATGATTGCTTTGAATTGCCTTTCAGACATCCAGGTAGGGAAGTAGTCCCAAATGAATAATACATTTGGGGGTTATCACACATTGATGATATTTAGAGCCTTGAGTTCAAATGAAATCACTTAGGAGTGTGGACGGATGGAGGACAGAACCATAGGCTCAAAGGTGAGGGGGATGAAACATCATTCAGGGAGACTGGAGGAAAGCTAGAGAGTGTGGTGTTCTGTGGGTCAAGTGAAGACATGCTGTAAGGTGGAAGAGATTAGTTGTGTTAAGTGCTACTGCAGTGTCTTACTCTCTTCACCATGACCTGTAGTGTGTAGTTAGCGCTCTATCCTGTGTGTTCACAATAGTGATCATTTGCGTACTTAGAAATCAGTAAACACAAAATATGCCACGAACAATTCTTGAGCAGTTGGCATTACACTAGACACATACACCGTGTGTGACATACACACTGAAGACAAGACCTGATGACCATTTGGGATACATTATACACATATGGATAAAATAAACAAGATGTTCACCCAGCTTCAAACTTATGAATGGATTCTTTTAAAAATTTTATTTATAAATGTATTTATTGCTTGGGAGTTTCCATATGTTTTCACATAAAAATAATACTATAAATGACAACTATGTCCAATGCTAGGCAACCAAAGCTCTAATACAACTAAACTGTATCACCAAGATGAGATAGTGGTTTGCCAGGTTAATTATTGTGTTTACTTATTTTGAACTTCAGCCTCTCTATGCCTCAGCTTTTGTGGAAGGTAAATAATATATATGTGATTCCTGTTAAGTGATACCATATTGATAATATTCACAGGGTTAATTTTATGAGATGGTGAAGCACCTCAGATCTTGCACAGCCGGTTTCAAATAGTTACTTAAGGAGACAAAGCTACCCTACAGGTCACCCAATAGGTGCACAGCAGGTGATTAAAAATAAAAAGTGAGTGACATTCAGATCTGTTCAGTCATCTCCTGATGCCAACACTCTGGACCCTTCAGAGACTACATGTTGCTTTAATGTGATTATGCATTTCTCTCTCTCCCTGCCCAATTTAAACCTATCATGCTCATTCCACCAGCATAAACACATGCTTGGTTGGAAAGAGTTTGGGAGCAGAAGTGAAGATCACTAAGGATGTTGGGCCAACTTGATACCTCTCCAGGCATTTGACCCATCCCCCACTAAATGGGGGCAATGGCATCTTCATACTCTCAGCCTCCGAGCAGAGAAGACCCTCCAGTCTTGTGCTTATCATGTGCATTTTGGAGTATCTTCTCTTTCATAGGTTGCTGTGCTCTGAAATGCTCTTGAGATTGATATCCTTGTGTGAATGAAGTTGAACAATATAGCATATGTGAATGACTAATGTAGAAAACATGAGGAAAGATGCCAGGCTCATTTTCAGTGCTGATGGTTGTGATGTAACACTCTTAAATCAGTCTGAGAAGTGCCCGAGGAAGGGGCTTAATTGCATTTTTGTGCAGTAACTACTGGACAGGTGTCAAAGGGTAGCTCTATCATTCCAGTTGGCTTAGAAAAATATAAGAAATTCTATCAGGTTCCTGTTTCTCAAGAAAATGGATTTCAACCAATTCAATATTTGCTATGACTGGTGAGTGTATGGGTGTGTAATTGAGAAATACGGGGAAAACTTGGAGGAAAGCTAAGGATGGGTATGAATCACTATGTTTGGGGAAGTTATTCATATACTATTTTTGCCGTCTTGATTTTGTGACATTGAGCCAAGAAATATAAACATATTAAGCAGTTTCGCCAGACTTCCTTTTCTCTGTGTAATGTTAGCAAGTCATTAGTAAACTTACTCTGCAGTGTATTAAGAAATTTTGCCTGGAACCTGAAAGCGTAGCAATTTCTTTTAGACTTACTAATGGCTATGAGTCAACTCAGTTGAAGTAAGAAATACATAAATTTTCGGGGGGGGGGCCTGAAACAGAGGAACTGCCAATCAGAATGTTACTGAAATGTTTTAGTATTGTGATATTTTGCCTTTACTGATGGCTGATTTGGGTTATGGGAAGTTTGATTTATTCAAACACAAATTTGATTAGCTGGCCACGTTGTTGGTTGTGTGTGTGTGTGTGTGTGTGTGTGTGTGTACAGAGCCTGAGATTTTCAATCCTTGCTATGATCTTTTAGTTACAAATTCAGAAAGGGCAAGGGAAAAAATCATTTGTTTTTAAAACGTATAATAAAAAAAAGTTGCCTTTCTGTGGAAACTTGAATAATTTCCCCATTTCCCCTGTGATTTCTTTTATATAGGTATAAAGCACGTTTTAGTTTAAATTTGTATCTGTTATGGAAATATAGGCTTAAGTGTACTGGAAAATCAAATTAATAGAGATCAGTGGCATTTTACTGAAAAAGCCATCAGAATCTCTAAATTTGGGAATTCTGTGGATGCATGTAATTGACAGAGGAAAGCTCCCTTTGCTCCATTTTGGGATGTTTTTTTCTCATCAGTTTAGAACTTCAGGCCTTAAAACAGTGCATGAATAAATGCTGGTTAGTGTTGTATGCCCTAGGCAAAATGGTATAAAAATATTGTCTTACATGCTGTATCTTCTTGATCTCAGTTTTCTGCCTACTCAAATCCTATTTTAAGGACAACCTCTTTTAAAAGAGCTTCCTAGATAGAGTGACTATGACTTGAATTAAGTTCCTATCTGATTCTTTTAGAACTGTCTCTTCTTTGTTATCTAACTAACATTTATCTTTTCCTCTCTACTTGCTCTTTTGTTTCTTGTCGACTTCTTCTTCTACCTCCTTCTTTCTCCATATTTTCCTATTCTTCTTTAATCTCTTTTCCACTACCAATGCTGAGATGAGGTGGAAGGGGCCAAAAAGATAGACAGAGACTAATATTCTGATTGAATATTAATATACCATAGAATAATATGGAATCCAGGAAAACATGGAAAAATGCACATCTGGGGAAATGTTTGCTTCACATGTATGCTTGCTTCACATGTATTTTCCTGGCTCTCCAGAGTTACAAGGACTCAAGGGTCTTAAGCATATTTTATCCTTTCTACACCACAGTGGCATTTCACACCGGGCTCAAAGAAGAACGGAATTTTAGTGTTTCACATTCAGCCCTTGTCTGATGTATAAATCATCTCTATAAAAAACTTTGCAAATGGTCATTTGACCTTGGATACAGTGATACAAATTTATTCATTAATAGAGGGTTGGTTATGTAAACTATTTTACATGTAACTACTCAGTGATGTATCGATGACTAAGAAGTAAGATATTAATGTCTTCAAAATGCTTGGAGCATGTTTATGTTATAGGGAAATAGTTGAAAGCACACTTAATGATTATAACTATTAACAGAACCAAAAATGGAATATATGCATTTTGCAAAAACTGTTTTAGGGCCTGTGAGTGATTTTTTTTTTATTCTTATGTTAATCCCCATACATTACATCATTAGTTTTAGATGTAGTGTTCCATGATTCATTGTTAGTGCATAACACCCAGTGCTCCATGCAGAATGTGCCCTCTTTAATACCCACCACCAGGCTAACCCATCCTCCCACCCCCCTCCCCTCTAGAACCCTCAGTTTGTTTTTCAGTCCATCGTCTCTCATGGTTCGTCTACCCCTCCGATTTCCCCCGCTTCATTCTTCCCCTCACGCTACCTTCTTCTTCTTCTTCTTTTTTTTTTTCTTAACATATATTGCATTATTTGTTTCAGAGGTACAGATCTGAGATTCAACAGTCTTGCACAATTCACAGAGCTCACCAGAGCACATACCCTCCCCAGTGTCTATCACCCAGTCACCCCATCCCTCCCACCCCACCCCCGACTCCAGCAACCCTCAGTTTGTTTCCTGCAATTAAGAATTCCTCATATCAGTGAGATCATATGATACATGTCTTTCTCTGTTTGACTTATTGTGAGTGATCTTTTTTATTCTTATTTTTCCAAATGTCCAGTAATTTGTATATTCATGTTAGGATTAAAAATATCTTCCAAAGTGGATATAGTCAGGGAAGACAACTCTAATAACCAAACAGTTTGCCTCTTGCTCTGGGCTCTGTGGGTGACATCCATCTTTAACTCTCTGTTTTTTCCTACTCTGGATTTTAAGCTTCTGTTTCTACTAATAGGAAATAAATTTACACTTTCAAAAGAGAAAAAAAAAAGAGGCTATACCTTTCATTAGTGTGTATAAAAATAGCTTTGACATGCAATGGTATAATCCCTAAATATAAGGAAAGACATGGGAAGGTAAGCAAGATGTTTACTTTTAGAGCTGCTTTCTATAGTCTGGTGTGTGGAAACAGCTTCCCTTAGGAAATACTTTTTTAGATTATAAGAATTAAGTTTTTTGGGGTGCCTGCCTGGTTCAGTCGGTAGAGCGTGTGACTGTCGATCTTGGGGTTGTGAGTTCAAGCCCTATGTTGAGTGCATAGCTTACTTAAAAAAAAAAAAGAATTAAGTTTTTTTTGTTTATAAAAGGATGCTTCTTTATAAAAAGTTTCTAATTAATGTGTGGTTAAATGTAGGTAATGGATTACTTGGAAGCAATTCAAGGATTTTGAAAAGCCTTTTAAAGAAAACATGAAATGTATTTTGATTCAAATTGTTTTCAACAAGAACAATAGATTAAAAACATCATTGTATATTACCTTTCTCACTTAAAAGATATACCCTGGAGAAACTGTGAAAACTTGCTTCTTTACCAGACTCTAAATATAGAATGATTTAATCACCTGTGTTCTGTATAAAATATGCAAATGTACTACTCCATCCTTTCTCCACAGAAATCAGAAATATATTTTTTAAAGGGAAAAAGATTATCAATGTTAGATTTTAAAAACCTAACCTTTGTCAATTCTTAAAACAGTTTATTTAATGTTGAATATAATTTTGGGTTTTCTTCTTCTTTTTAGAATTTATATAGATTCCTCTATTTTTCCTAGACAAAACATGTATCATCTCCATATAACTAGAATTTCTGAAAAACTAAGTTACATGTAATGTGTCTCAAGTTCACTTATCAAATTGGAGGCTAGAATGTATATTAGCCTCCTATCAATTTGATATCAAATGGTGAATATATATCACCATTTGGAAATTTGATATCAAATGGTGAATATATAAATTTACTTCTACAAAATAAACATCTTAAGTATTAGATAATATCCCTTGACTTTTCAGATATGTGCAAAAGTTGGACACTACTTGAATTTCCAATAGGAATTCAGTAGTTCCTCCATGTTTTCTCAGAATAGAATTCTCAGCCATATAGGGTTTTATTTAATCTGAGAAGTATATATTCTTCATGTGGAACTGTAAGCAAGATCATAATTGATTGATATTAAGTTTCCTGCTAATGGGAATTAGTCTTAATGATGAAAGTAATAGATGTCACACTGAAATGAGAGTTAGCATGTTATTACATACTATTCATGAAAACATAAGTGCCATTCTTCTGTATGCTAATATGAAGTTGTCATTTTGTAGGCCAGAAAGGGCTTAGATATTGGCAATTTTCTATGGTTCAACCTAGTACTATCATTAGCCGAGAGCTGCCACCAGAAAAGTCCTGTGGAGCAATGTGCTAATACAGTGTGGTTTTCAAGAAGTTGTTTGCTCCCTTGTTGGATTGTCAATGGTCCCAAGTGGTATTCTGACCGAAATATTATCTCATCCAAGAAAGCCAAGGTCATTACTTTAGTTTCCAGAATAGTGTGAAAGGACAAAAAAGTGAAGAAGATGGGTTTGGTCTCTGGGCATTTACCCCAGTGGTACAAAGGATGTACAATGGGCTGCCTTTGTATGTAAGTTTATAATAAAGCTCTATAATGCTACTTCTCTGTTGAACCTAATTTGTTATGTCACAGAAGCAGCCCCAGTGACTAAGACTACTACATGTTACTGACATTAGAGGAGAAGCTTCTTGTACAAATGATGTCTGTAAATAACATTTCAGACAGATATGGCCAATAAAGTTAAAACACTCAGGAAATGGATAAACAAACTCATTGATTCAGATACGCCAGTCAATGTTGCCTAGGTTCCACCAGGGCAGTATGTGAATTATGAGCCTGTAAGAGTAAAGGCCATTTCGAGATCATCTCTGGTTTTATGAGCAGGACCTTTCAAAGCAGTTCATATCATCCAACATTAGGTGATCATGGTGTTGACGTATAACCAGAAGGTTAAGAATGAGATGAATAACAATAACCTTTGGCAACAGTATTCATCTGTTACTACATATAATTGATGGATGATGATTATTTTTGTGGTATAACAATAAATAGTAATGATACCTACTATTATATCTTCTCACAAAGTTCTTTGGCAATGAGAACATCATTTATTATTTTGCTTTTCTCACTATTCATATATTTCTCATTCTTCAAGTATTTTAAAATAATCTTGCTTACATACTTCGAGTGTTCAGATGTGGCATTCTGAGTGTGTGATTTGATTCTTTCCCTAAAGACTAGCTTCCTCTCAGGATGAAACTTATTCCCCCACAAGGAAATAATGGCAAAAAAAAAAAAAGGTGTATGATTGTTTCTTACAGAAATTTGGCAAGATAATACTTAACGTTCTTCTTTAAGCAAGTGTGTAATAATACAGATGTCAGTGTAATTATAACTGGACTTGGCCATTATATCAATTTATTGGAAATAGTGTTCTTTTCCAAATGAGAAAAAAATGAGATCAATCTTAAATACCAAGTTAAAAGAAGTTGCCAGGGCACCTGGCTGGCTCAGTCAGAAGAGCATGCGCCTCTTGATCTCTGTGAGTTCCAGCCCCATGCTGGGTGTGGAGATTACTTAAATAAATAAATAAAATTTAAAAAGGAAGTTGTCATTGGACCAGTTATGCATACATCATTGGTGTAACTCAGATACTAATACCTGACAGCTGTAATTTAGAATTTTTACATCACTTAAAACCTTCAAATTATTAATGTGACTTTACTTTTAAGATTATAGGTATGAAAATATATTTTAATGAAATCATGATTACAGTATGAACAGAGGAGGAATTTGTGGAAGGCATTCAGAACATTCTGTATTGTTTTGATGAATGTGAACATCTGAGCCTCTGAGTAAAGGGGAGAAAAAGCGAAATTAGAACTTCTGGTGTCACCTGTATTTTAAGATCCATGATATAACCTACTTTTAAAACAATATGTTCTTCAGGTCTTCCCTGGGGTTATTTAATTTTCAACACATTTTCCTTCAATGACATAATAGCTGGTCAAGTACTTTATAACACATGAAAAAGTTGTTCCTAGGCATTGGGCTCACGGAAACATTTTCATGATTGTCGATGATTGCCTTGCGTTCCAAGGCTAGTCTCATACAATTACAAATAAGTGTGTCTTACCAGTGTTTGGTGTCAAAGCTGAATATAGTTCCAAAATGCCAAATGACACTGAGAATTCAAGAGTGCACAAAATCACAGTAGAACTCTGTGAACTTCTGCTCTAAAGACATCACTGTCATGGAAACTCAGATTATTCATCATTACTTTTATGAGTAATTACCTTTATCATCTCAATGAGTACAAAGCTCTTAGAGCTCTATTTCTGAAGTTTCAACTCATACTCCTGACTAGAACCATGTATTCAACTTCCTTTTCTTAATGCACATTCTATGATTGTCTATATACTAAAGATCAAAATTAAATGTGAATCCAAACAAGATTATCTTACACTCTTTCTATTGTAGATTTTAAGTTTGGAAGTCCTTCTTTAATCAGCACTTCAAGTAATTCTGTGTTAGGATTAGATGCATAGACCCAAATTTCCTTTACTCTAAACAATTCAACTTATTTGTAAGTTGTCAATGTGACTCGATTGTTTACAAAAGTTACCTTTCATGGAAAAATTAATTTTTATTATTGATGAAGTGATTGTTACTTTAGTCACATAATATGGCACATACAGAAACAGTTCTAAAGAAAGCATTTGTGAAGTGCTTTGATAGCCTGAATTAATGTTGAAATTCAAGACTCTTAGACCTATATCAGTATACTTGCCAAGGGCAACCATTTCCTGTGGATATTGACCAAAAGATCTTGTACAAAAATATAAAATAAATTCACAAGAATATTCCAAATAAAGAGCCTCATGGTAGACTCATTCTCATAGTGACTTGACATATTCCCAGTTCCATCTCAAGTCTCTGTTGCAATCATCACAGCTCTGTGATAACTATTTAAAACCCGCACATTATAAGACATTGCTGTTTCTAAGTCTACATTTACTTCTTTTGCATTTAAATAATTTGTGGATGTTATCCAAGTGTCTGGGTAATGTTGCATCTCATCATTGTCAACAAAAGAACTGGCTAAAATAATAGTGCTGACCATGTAGGCTGTTTTAGTCAATTGTTGAAGAAATTACCTTGCTTCTAATCAATAAAATAATTGTATTTAATGGGGTAGAGTCTAAAGACATGACTTATCTTTTCTCATTTATAACTATGTCACCCAGGACGCCTGGGGGGCTCAGTTGGTTAAGCATTTACCTTCGGCTCAGGTTATGATCCCAGGGTCCTGGGGTCAAGTCCTGCGTCAGGCTCCTTGCTCAGCGGGGAGCCTGCTTCTCCCTCTGCCTGCTACTCTCCCTGCTTGTGCTCTCTCTCTGACAAATAAATAAAATCTTAAATATATATATAACTGTCACCCATGTCTTTTTTTTTTTACTTCTCTGTTGTTTCCCCATTGCCTAGCATCATAAGCAATTGATAAATATTTTTGAATAAATGAATATGTTGAAGAAATGTCTAAAACTATAAAAATATACTTGGGATATAATTACAATGTATCTAAATACACCCTCCTTTCCTTGATATTTTTACTGGCAGCATTAGTTTTTCTGGGAGTTGCAAAGCTAGAGATTACGAGCCTGTGCTTACAATGTTTATGTGTACCTCCCTTGTGTTTATTGCTATCTGAAAATATTTCCAAAGACATTTTTAGATTTTCAAGTTTTATTTATCCTTTTTATTTGCTTGCTCTTATAATTATTTAATTAAATACCATTTTCTTACCAGTAGTCAGTATATTTAATGATAAAATACTAAAACATTGAGGATTTTATGCTACAAAAGACAAAAAAGTCTGCTTTCCTTATTTTTATTCAACATTGCTCTGGAAATACCAATGTAATAAGGGATGAAAGGTAGTAAAACATAACTTTTGGAAGATGTAGAGGTAAAATACCATTATTTGTAAAGCTATAAGCTTGCTTACTTGGTTCTCCAGGTACAAAACAATATCAAACAAAGTTCAGTATACAGCAGTGGTTCTCAAGATGTTATCCCAAGACCCTCTCAAAGGTCTGATGAGGTCAAAGCTATTTTCTTGAAAATATGAAGATGATTTTGCCTTTTCCACTCCCCTTGTCTCATGAGTTTTTCAGAGGCTATGTGATGTGCTCTCCAGTAAGTTGAATGCAGAAGCATATAATCGAATCTGTTTTCTATTAATCCAGAAATTTTAGATTTTTTTTTTAAGTTTTTGTTTATTTACATGACAGAGAGAGTGAGAGCCAGAGAGCATAAGCAGGGAGGAGGCAGAGGGAGAGGGAGAAGCAGACTCCCCACTGAGCAGGGAGCCTGATGCGGGGCTCTATCCCAGGACTCTGAGATCATGACCTGAGCTGAAGGCAGACACTCAACCGACTGAGCCACCCAGGCATTGATCCCCCTTTTTTTAAGATTTTATTTATTTATTTGACACAGAGAGATCACAAGTAGGCAGAGCGGCAGACAGAGGGAGAGGGAGAAGCAGGCTCCCCACTGAACAGATACATGTACATATCTGGCAATGATTAAGTTAACATGGTAATGACAAAGAAAAACTATACATAGAAAAATATTAAATAAAAATAGAGAATACATTTCATATATTTCATAAATCCAACCATGTAAAAAGTATAACAAAATACCAGGAGTAGATACTTTAATACATTAACAGTAATTATCTCTGGATTCTGGAATTATGAATAATTTTTGTTATGTTTGTTATGCCTTTCTGTATTTTCCTAATTTTTTACAGCAAATGTTATTGTTAAAATTTTTTAAAAAGCATTACTATTCAATTAACTTGACACAGAACTATTAAAGTTTTCATTTATAGGGTAAAACAAATCAGACAAATGAAATTTTATATTGCATTTCAGTTCTAGATTACATGCTCTTTTCCATCTGACAGTAACTTCCTGGGGTAGTACCCTCCATTTTCACAGTGTAGTTTTGTCTGTTTGCCAGTAAACTAACCTTAAACAAGTCACTTTACCTCTCTTGGTCTTTAATTTCCTTGCCTATCAAATGACGCTCCTTCCAATTTTATAATCTGGAAATTAAATGATAAAGATTTCTAAAACTATACACGGAAACATCTTTCCCTACAATCTGTATGTCCCTCTTTTACTACACAATTTTCTCCTAACATATTCTCTTCTATGTTTTGTGCTTCTGAATATTCCCATCCCCTGCTCAACATCTGATGATTGAAGGGATTGTAATGTCATCTTCCTGTCTGTCTCTCTGAATTACTTAAGGCAGCATCCAGACCCTAGTGTCCCTATATGAATATTGTTGAGTGATTGTCATCTATGGGTCTTTGGTGATATTTTGGTGGTGCTATGATATTGTCATAGAATTTATAAAAAGTCTGCAGAAATTCTAAGAATCTAGATATACATGGACTAACTGAAGTGGGATAGTGAATTGCTGTTGCCTTTCCTTCTTAGCCTGTTTTGTTGGACCTTGTTAATAAATACGCTTTACAGTTATACACAACCCTGGCTTGGCTGTATATGTTTAACATTCAAAACAATGAGTACTCTTAGAAATACTTTTTGATGAAGCTATTATATATTATTTAAATTGTAAGTTTGCAAACTGGTATTTTAACTCTGTGGTGCTTACTAAAAAGCATGGTTGTATTTAGTAGTTAATTCAGATAAGGCACTGAATATGTTAATGGATGAGATATGAATGCATATTGGTATAATATGTGCTCCATACAGATCCATTCACTTGATATACAATACAATTTTCTTATCATTTAACTTATTACATTCTTTAGTATAAAGCCTTAATCTATATTGTATACTTCAAATGGAAAACCAAGCCTTAGAATTGATTCTCTTTGTCTAATTCGTCAACTGGGGTGAAATATACACTGTTTGATGCCTCCATGTGATTCATGTGTACTGATAAATTTCTTTTTAAACTTGCAGCAAATAGTGGCAGCAATAAATGCAGGGATTATACCTTTAGGAAACACCTCCAATCAAATCAGTCACTGGGATTTGGGAAGTTCCTTCTTCTTTGCTGGCACTGTTATAACAACTATAGGTAGGAGACAACTTATTTTGTTTTTTAATTTTGGTACAGCTTGTGAGCTAAACTTCATGTTTGAATTTTTCTTTTACAGTTGGTCAAATTGGTCTATGGAAGGTAGAAAGCTAGATTTTAGTAAATTGATTTTGAAAAAAGGGTTTAAAAGTTGAACAAAGGAGTGATGGAAATGGATTAATTATTGTGCCGGAATACTAACTTAAATTTAAAATGCATATGAACCTGGAGAGCAGAGCATTTGAGTCATTTGACTAATGGATATTAATGTCAAGAAATGGCTTGAAATGATGATTTTTGGGGGGCAAATAGTTTCAAATTTTCCTGCATCTTTGATTTTTTAGTGTAGAAAGAAAAGATTTGAGTACAGTTTTGACATTCTCTTCATGAAGTTCTTGTTTGATATCACCTTTTTCAATTTGCAAATTTTAACTCTACATTTCAACGGATTTTTCCTGTTCTTATATGCTTGTCTATTATGATTACTTCAGGGATTTTAAAAAATATGTTGTTTTTGCAATAGTGCAAATGTATAAAAAAATTGACACTGAAATATGAGGATTACAAGAAGAATTTAAGTTTAAGCCCTTGCTGTTTGCCTTCTATTCACATTGTTTGTTATAATGTTAAAAAGGACCACATAGTGGAACACTGTCTCTTTTTGGGTTGACTGTGCATTCACTTAGCGTCTTCTAGGAAGCAGAATGGGTATATATACATGACTTTTCTTCTGGTAATTAGTCATTCAGTGCTTAAGAAATATCCAGAGGCTAGAAATACAGACTCCATAGTGAAAACCACGCTTGCAATGCTGTGGGGATTGGGAAGGGTTACAGCTGTCTTTTTTCATGGAAGGAGATGGGTTTAAAGCATAATTTTCAAGATAGGGAAGGAACTGACTCATCTCAGTTATGAAGGAATTTTAGGTGGAAGAAGTCTTTCCTTCTCCATATGCTGGTGATGATATTTCCCCTCATGGGCCTGGTGTCTGATTTTGGGGTATGAATTATGAGTCTAAAAGTTTTCATTTTATTATGTGATGCCATTGATAAATTGTGGAGTAGATAAGGTTTTCAAATCAGTGCTTTATATCAAACTCCTAAATAAGAGGACACAGACAGTGTATGGATGAACTCTTGCCTAAAATTTTCCTTTGAAAAAAGTTTGTAGAATCCTGTCATTATCTGAATCCACTGTAATGCGTCTTTGTGCCCGATCACTTTCCAGTGAAATAAATACCTGAGCATGTTGATTTTTGCCTTTGTGAAGAGGTCAGGGAACTATATTTACTCTTACATTTCCACCAGCTAGGTCAAAAGTTGTGTGGCTGTGAAAACCTGGAAGAATGGCAATCTTGATTTCTAACCATAATAACAGGTTAACTTTGGAGCTTAGACGTCTTGGCCCATTTCTACTATGGAAATAACTGTTTATTGTGTAAACTACTTAGAGTCTAGAAAGGGCGGGGGATCCTCACAGACTGAGTGAGAATGGTTTGTTTCTGCCCCATGAAAACTCAGAAGTCCAAGTTCTAACTCATCATGACCACTGCTGAATTATTCTGCAAGAGACTTAGTCATTATACTGACTTACGGTTGCATCATGTGTTTGTAAACAGTCTCATTTTTTGAATCCCAAATTCAGTAAGTTTTGCAGACATATACTTCCACACATGAAAAAAAATAAACCATTATTACCAGCCTTACCCCAAATTATAGCCATTAAGCACAGGAGCTGATTATTCCGGTTGTTTAGGTAGCTGCCCGACAGCCCAAATCCCTTGCTGTTCTATCTCAGACTTTAGTCTTAAGTGGATTAAGTCATTCCAGGTCACCCACATTTCCTCCATGTCCTTTTACTCCTAGGTCAAGGTCATCTCCTCTGACCTTAGACTAGATTATGGTCTAGGGCAGGATAAAAATTTTGCCTTCTTTTATACGTGTCCACTTTGACATCTAAATCACCATTCAGTAGAATTCAAAGTATAATTATTAATCTTCATATTGATAATAATCGTATGAGCTTTGAAGTGGTTTTTAGCAATCACAGCAATTGTAACCCCTAGCACTAGCTGCATTGCGTTAGTCATTTAAAAAAAGAACTTGAGACAGTTTTGGAGGATAAATTGCAGTGGCTTTTATGGGGTGCCTGGTATAGGCAATGCTTCACGGAGCGTTGTTAGCTGCAGCTGTCCAAGATTCGTCTATTCGGTGTTACCAATTTGTCTAAGAAGCCACAAGGACTCTTATTGTTCATGGGAAATATGCCCAAGGGAAGTTCAGTTATACAAAATAGATTATTAAAACTTAAGGCCTAATTTTAGAGACTCTCTTCATATATCTACACACTCTTTCCAAAATCATACACTTCCAAACCCTGCACAAATTCCATTCCACAGTTGCACAGACTAAAATCCAATCTTGACTGTTCTCATTCCCTCACACCTGACTTTCAGTCCATCAATCAGTTCTGTTGGCTCTGACTTTAAAATACATCCATAATGTAACCACTACACACCATTCAAAGTGCCACCATTTTGGTCCAAGGCAGCATTGTCTCAATGTCAGCATCCTTGCAGAAAGAAGCTTTCTGCTGATAGCATCTCTGTGCTCTCCACCTTGGGGCAAACACTGTACTCCTGCCCATCTCACCTAGTAAGATACACGTTCTATGAGGTTAGGGATTTTATGTGTTTGAGTCTTTTCTGTATCCCCATGCTTGACCCATAGTAGATGCTTAACAACTGGAATTAATAACAAATAAGCATTCTAATGGTATGAACTGTGGCCTGTTTTAAATTACGTAAACTAAATTGATACCTATTCTTAGCTCTTTCAACAGATTTTAGTGCCAGCTTTTTTGCTAGTTTGTTCTTTATTTATTCAACAAATAATATAGCATTGTCACTCTGCTATTATCAAGATAAAAGATAAATTACTTGAGCCTAAGTCACGCCCAGACCAGTCAGGGAGGCCAGTGGACAAATAGTCATTTATAATATAGAGTGCCACATGCTATGGGTTAAGAGTATTTAATGGGAATCTATAGGAACTACACTATAGGTAGATACTGGGATAGGCGGATGGGTAAGGAAGGGACAATGCTTTCCTTTTCTTAGTAAACGTTGTCCTAGTTGAGACCCGAAAGAGAATTAGGAGTTTCCCAGGTGAATGAAGGTGGAAAGGGAACATTGTAGGCATTGGGAGTTCATGTGGGAGAGATTAGGACCAAGGAACATTATGTTCTGTTTGGGGATTGCAAGTTATCTAGAATCGTTGTTTGTAGTTGAAGGGATTCCTCGTCAGGACCATGTAAATCAGTGAGTCGGCGTAAGTGGCTCCTGTTGGATCAGTGCTACTTCTGCCACTGCCTGGGTAGAAAGGACACAGCCCCTGCTCGGAATCCAATTGGGGAGAGAAAATGTACGCTTAGGAAATAATCGAAGGATAACAGAGATAAGTCTTGTATAATCAAGTGTTACATGGAAGAGTGGTTTAAACAATGGTTTAGGAATTGAGAAAAAGGAAAGTACACATGGGCTGGAGCTGGGAGGGGAGGTTTCATGAGAGAAGCTGGATTTGAACTATGCCTTTGAAGAAAATGTTTTGGTTTAGATCGAAGGAGGGGGAAAGAGCCTCCTAGTCTGTGACATGGCTGAGCAAGAATACAAAGAGAGGTATGAGCTTGGTTTATTTTGGGGATAGAAAAGTAAGTATTTGAGTGTTTAAAGAGTAGTGGGAAATACTATTGACTGATTCAGTTGGGAAGGATACAGTTGAATATAATGTGATTTTTGAGACCTATAATAAGATAGAACATGGGTTGGTTTGGGGTTTAGTTGTTGTTGTTGCTGTTATTGTTGCTGTTGTTGGAAAGTGAAGTGACAGGTTAAAAGTGACATTAAAAGATGCATCTATCAAGAAGAGGATGCGTGGAGACCTGATGGTGGAGAGAGCAATTAGGAGCCCATCCCAGTGACCCATGGAAGGGGGATGGGATGGTTGACCGGGATGGTTGGAGTTGGTGTTGCAAGAAGAGAGGAAGACAAAATGTTGAAGTAATTAGATGCGAGAATCAACAGGCCTTGGTGATTAATACAAGTTGAACATTGAAATGAATATTTAAGCAGCAGGCTTGCAACTCATCGGCAGTGCTAGTCTACTCTATGAAGAGAAGAGAGTTAAAAAATGGCCAAGATTTCATACGTTGTGTTCTATTTGGAAGCTTCATTTTAGTAGCCCCCCCACACACATTTGCTTGTTTATTCTTTAATTCAGACAGACTAAGAATGCAAGGTAGATGGGCTCCCTCCTGAAGCTCTCATTAGGGCTGAAGAGACCAGCGATTAATCAGGACATTAAAAAACAAACAAACAAACAAACAAAACAAGACCATTATGGATGAAAATAAATGCTACCCAAGAAGTTCATGTGTGGTGATAGAGAATAGATAGAGGAGCCAGAGCAGGGAGAGGGAGGTGTTCTAAAGAAGACTGATTTAAGAGCTCTCTGAGCAGGTGACATGGAAGCTGAAACTGGAAGCATGAGAAAAGGTAAGCTAGGTAGAGAAGAGCGCAAAGATATGTTCAAACAGAGGGCCAGCAATAGCAAAGATCCTGAGTGGGATAGATGTGAGCATATTCAAGGAATACTGATGAATCCATGTGGCGGGACCTGGAAGAAGAAGCAAGGTTAGCAAGATTAAGAGGAGCCAGGGTGTGTGGGACTCAGTAAGTCATGGCAACATTCCGAATTCAGTGGGAAGCCACTGAAAAATTTAAGCACAAGAGAGGGAAGATGTGACTCAGCTGCCATTTGGAGGGCATGAGGGGAAGCAAGACCAGTGAGAAGGTGATCCCATTGAGGTACCTGGGTGGCTCAGTCCGTTGAGCATCTGACTCTTGATTTCAGCTCAGATCATGATCTCAGGGTCTTGAGATCAAGCCCCACACAGGGCTTCACACTCAACAGGGAGCCTGCTTAAGATTCTCTCTCTCCCTCTCCCTTTGCCCCTCCCCCTGCTTCCCCTCCCTCTAAAATAAATAAATCTTTAAAAAAATGAAGAGGGTTATCCCATTAATCCATGAGTGAAGATGTTGCCTTGAACTAAGGAAGTGGCAGTGAGGAGGGTAAATCATGTATCTGTCCACCTTTTACCCTCCTCACTGCCACCTTGACAGATACATGATTAAAAAAAGAAAGTTTACATGGAAGTATACTAATCCCTGAGCATAGTACCAAAAGGGGACTATTCGTGTCTTCTATCTTAAGTTATTTTAAAGCTAATAAGAAATCACTTATACTCTAGGACAAGCTGTTGGCAAAAATGATGTAATGGACAACTGTATTCTATTCTGAGTTCAGTTTAAAGATAAGAATAAAATGGTAGATTATTTTATTACCTGGAGGCATTAAAATATAATGAAATTATCTCCAGTGGAAAGTAAATTGGAATGCCAGAGCCAGGATTTGCCCAAGCTTATCACTCAATCATGACCTCTGAGCGTCAGAATGCAGATAACAAGGGCACCACTATGGTCTCTAGCAACTGTAAGATCCCAAAGCATCATGCTGAGACTTATGGAAGACATTTTTTTGGAGTAGCAGTTCTCCTATTTACAAAGGACTCTTGTTTTCTACTACTTGAGTGTAGAGATTGAAATCAGTAATGTGGCGTCTATGTTTATTTTTCCTGTATTTCGAACCAGCCACCAGAACTTTCAGTTTGCTTTTACCTATATTGAATTGCTGAAGTTGTTAAGGCAATGGTCACAGACTTACTGCAAACCCATATTTTGCTTGTTTAACATAATGCTTAATTGATTAGAAAAAGAACAACAACAAACAACAATGACCAAAAAAAGGAAAAAAAATTAAAGGTTTAGAGTAACTGTCAGAAGAAATTCCAAATAACAGACAAGTCAATATTAGAGAGGCAGAGGGTATATTGAAAACTGTGGAGCCTTATGCATGCTTTCAGCAGGGCATCTACCATTTCTGTTGGATATGGGAGGAAACTATAACTTAAATAAGAGTGAGGGAAAAATTGTAAGAGTGTTTTCTGTTCAATGTTGTGATTTCATAAAACCACTATCTGAACTTGGAAATGAATAGACTTGAAGCAGTGGTGTAGAATTTGACAGAGAGCATTCTCCCAGGGGATGATGTTATTGCAGCTTTGGGTATTGGGTGTTACTTTATTAATTTAGTACACTCATAATTCTGTGGCATTTCACTAGTCTCTTGGCTGTTCTCAAAGAACTGCAGATTGGATTTTGGAAACCATTATTTTTATTTATTTTTCTTAGAGCAGGGGGTGTTGCAGAGGGAGAGGAAGAGAGAAAGAATCTTAAGCAAACTCCCCACTGAGTGCAAAGCCCCACACCGGGCTTGATCTCATGATCCTGAGATCATAAACTGTGCTGAAATCAAGAGTCAGACGCTTAACTGACTAAGCCACCCAGGTGCCCCTAGAAACCCATTTTAAAGGAAAGTTAAACTGCTTTCAGGCAGCTTAAAAGGCAAATAGTCTTGGGAGGTGACTTCTAGCACTGACCCCGCAATATCCTTGCATTTTTCTTTATGCCAGTTTGTTAAAGTGGATGATTATTTTTCCAAAATACATAATTCTGGTGTTGTGCATTTGCAATACAGACGTTGAAGTTAAGAAATTGCTTTGGGTCTTTGATTCTGTTTCTCTTCCCATCCACCTAAATTAATGAAAATAAAACCTAGCTCAGGATATTAACATATGTTCCTGCCATTTGAAATCTTCATACAAGTTTATTTTCTAAGTTAACATGTATTTCTCAGAGAAAATGCCACATGAATGGTAGTTAAGTTTGCAGAGTGCAAAATTACATTTGATAGGCAATAAAGCAGGATTATTGCATAAATATATTATAGACTCCAAAGCAATAATGAAATAGTCACCTTTTCTCATGGCATATGTATGTTACATCAGTCACAAGTTCAATTCAGAGCCCCTAGTTCTCAGAATCCTGTGCTGATTGGAAGGGGATTGGGCAGCATTAGGGATATAATCTTCCCAGGTGTGAGGTAACATTTTTGTTTGCTTTTGGTAGTAGGAAAACCCACAGCAAGGTAGTACAGATCTGACAGAAACTGGAGGGCCCAGTGAGAGGGGGGTTGAATGGCCATTATCAACATAATGGCCATTCATTTCTTGGCTATGTTCAAATCAGGAATTGCTTGTATTCTGGAAAAAAAAAACCACTTATATATTTCTGCATACTTTTGAAAAGTTTGCAATAACATATTTTTAATCTTCTGGAAAGCTATCACTATCAAATGTGATCAAGAAATTACCCCCAAATTAGAAGCAAACTATTGCCATGAAGCTCATGCCCTGAATAAATACAGAATCTATTTCTTTCTTATCTTCTGCCCCTTCTCAACCATTGACATGCAGCACTGTTTGTCATAGATTATAGATTTTATAGGGCATCTGACTGACCACCAAATATGCAAGTATTGCTCTGAATGGGATTAAAACTAGGTGAGGTGATTATCAGAAAAAGACTTTTTGTAACTGTCTCAAATATTTCATTTGATAAAGAAGGAACATAATAGGGGCCCCTGGGTGGCTCAGTCGTTAAGTGTCTGCCTTTGGCTCAGGTCATGATCTCAGAGTCCTGGGATCGAGCCCCGCAGTGGGCTCCCTGCTCAGCAGGAAGCCTGCTTCTCCCTCTCCCACTCCCCCTGCTTGTGTTCCCTCTCTCGCTGTGTCTCTCTCTGTCAAATAAATAAATAAAATCTTAAAAAAAAAAAAAAAAGGAAGGAATGTAATAGCATTTGTCTGGGCCTGTCTACTTTCAGCTAGTAATTACGCTACATATTTGTTGTCTTCCCAATCCTTTGTGTGTGTGTGTGTGAAATTTTTTAGACTTGTGCAAACTTACTCTTGGACAATCAGCTTTGTTGTTTATGTGGTACTATAAATGTAGCATGATATTTACAAAAGAAGTACCTGGGCCAGATGAAGTTCATGTGTAAGTATGGTGGTTTGGGTGCACATGAAGTACATTACAGATATGACTAATTCTAACTTCAAATTGGAATTTCATGCAGCCAGCTCTTGGTTCTAATATACCATTGGGGGAAATATTGATTATATGAACAATCGAAAGTCACAGTTCATCCAAAAAGGCACACTAATTACTAATCTTAAACTTCTTCCCCTTTCAACTTTATTGTTAAGGCAAAAAGAACAAATACGTGGGCAAATTTAGTTGACATGCTGTACCTCTCCCTTCTAAGCTTAGGTTCCCCTCTTTGAAGATGCTAACAAAGTGAAATTTCCAAGGGCAAGTGGCATGAGAAGAAAAAAGGAAAGAAGGGGTATGAAATAAGTCATAATCTACCCAAGTAGCTTATTCAAAGAATGCATGTTTTCATAGTTAATTTCAGTGGCATCTCTAGATAATGGAAGTTATGCTTTAAATAAAAAAAGAGATGTGAGCATGACCTCTTAATACACATTTTACTACAACTAAATAATGTGCTGAACATATTTATGCAGATACCTCACTTAGCTTTACTCACATAGGACAGCTGAGGATAAAAATATTTCTCCTTGTTTTTTAAAGGAATGATATAGTAGAAGGAAGATCAGATATAATAGCGGAAAAATCTAAGTTCAGGTTTTTGTTTTTGCCACTAGCTAGAGTTGTATTCTTGAGCCAGTCACCATTCTATTATCCTTAATTTTCTCGTGTGTCAGTGGGGCTAGTATTTCTCGCAGAGTTGTTGGGAAAGTTAAATAAGATTATGTACGTGAAAATAGTTTGCATCCTGAATGACAGTATATTAATTTAGAGTAAGCTGATTTTATTAGAGTAATTTTTATTACTTTATTATTAAAATAAGCCAATATTTTTTGCACATTTATTTATATTACTAATGTAAACAGAGAAATACATTTTTTCTTAAACCTTGAATGCATACATTTTCATTCTAATAATAATACATATAATGTTTGCCTTCACATAACTTATTAAGGTTCGCTCAAACCAGTTATTCTCACAATGCTAAGTGCCAGATTTGACTAGTTACTTCATGTAGTGCATGTAGTTAGTTTACTTCGTGTAGTTAATTTAATGAAATGAGTTGATTGGTTATTTAAGTGATATATAGATAATCCGAAGTGTGATCATCAAAATAATATATAATATAACCTTGAGGTGTTACTATTAGCTGGGTATAATAAAAATTAGTATTTGTGTAAATCTGTTTTCCATAGGATTTTTTTAAATGTACGCCTTTATATTAGGATGTGCTAAGTTATTTTCTGTCACAAACAATCCCCACATCTTGGTGGCTTTACAAAATAAAAGGTTATTTTTTATTCATACTGCATATTCAGAGTGGATTGACAGGAGGGCCCTGCCTGATGTCCTTGCTCAGAGACTAAGGGTGATAGCTCTTCCTCTTTTAGTGTCCTTTCCTGATCCCTTTGGCCGAGGGAGCAGAGCATGGGAAACTGCACACTGGCTATTCAAGTTTCATGTCAGTGCACACATAGTTTTCACTCACTTGACATTGGCCAAACTAACTTTTAGAGCCTAAGTGGGGAAATGCAATCCTACCTTGTGCTCAGAAGAACCCAGATATTTGGTGATAGCCCTAATTAATATCATAAGCAAATATACTCATTGAATACCCCTCCTTTAAAGGTTACTTGATATTCAAACAAACTAAACATCATGAGAAATTTATTATATTTTAATTCATTTAATTCATTATATTTTAATTTGCTTTCCCAAACTTTGTGTCCCTTAATGCCATCACTAGAATAGGACTTTTTTTTTTTCGCATGTAATATTGACTCCTGTTGTATTATTGAAGGAGATTGTGTTCCCAAACCACCTCCCTGTACAATGGTTTCATCAGTGAAACTATCTCAAAATAAAAATAAAAATTGATACATAAAATTCTCATTTTCGCTTTTAGACGGAAATTTTGCTGTTATTGGTGATACTATTTAGGGATTCCATTAGCATGTAGAATATTGTAGTAATGATCATGTAACAAGGTCAAAATCATGATAATAAAAACACTAAAAACAGGAAATTAAATTAAAAGACCGAGTTATTGGGCACCTGGGTGGCTCAGTTGGTTAAGTGACTGCCTTCGGCTCAGGTCATGATCCTGGAGTCCCAGGATTGAGTCCCACATCGGGCTCCCCGCTCAGCTGGAAGTCTGCTTCTCCCTCTCCCGCTCCCCCCTCTTGTGCTCTCTCTCTCTCTCTCATTCTCTCTCTCAAATAAATAAAATCTTTTAAAATAAAAAATAATAATAAATAAATAAATAAAAGACCAAGTTATTTTTGATGTAGAGGCGAAATAATGCAGGGGTCAGCAAACTATGGCCTGTGGACAAAATCCAGCCTGCTACCTGCTATGTAATTATTAGAGCACAACCACACCCATTCATTTTAGTATTGTCTTTGGCTGGCTTTGTGCTATGACAGAGACCATATGCCCTACAAAGCTGAAAGTATTTACTATCTGGCCCTTTACAGAAAAAGTTTGCCAGTGGTGGACTAAAGGAAAGAGTGTAAAGCAAGGCAAAAGGATAGAGTTTGTAAAGAGAAGCCCTAGATTTGAGACTTAGTTCTAATATTTATTTACCGTGTGAATTTGACTACATCAAAGAAATTTTCTGAGTTGTTTCCTTATGTGAATATTCTAAGTGGCTTCCTAATATGTGAATAACAATAAATGTGCTTGCGACCTCATAGGATTTTATGAAAACTCAAAGAATAGTATATTTAATAATGTCTAACAACTATGTACAAAATATTGATCATTTTTCAAGAATATGCTGGGTTTTCCCCTCACTGTCCAATGAAGGTTGACATAGACCTTGTGACTCAAGTTCTGTGAACCTCTGGAAGGTATGTGGATAAGCTTCAAGGGTTTATAATCATGCTTCCTGGAGAGAGGGTCCACAGTGTGTATCAGATTCTCAAAGGGGTCCACAGTCCTTGAAAGGGTTTAAAACCATTGGCTTAGAGAATTTCTACTGTAATTTTCAGGCTGTAAAATGTAATTTTTGTGGTACTAAAAATTGAGGGAAAACACCATATCAGAAACATAGCAGCAATATGTTCATGTAGATGCTAGCACACTAAATAATTGCTTGAAGAACTGAGGCTTGTGCTCAGAAGGAAACCATGAGAAACTACAGTTCTCAAAATAAAATCTTATTCTGTTGCTGAGCTCTGAGTGATATTATAATGTCAGATATTTTCAGTTCTCCCAAACTTCAGTATATTCTGAGTTGTTTTCTGTAAACATGATAAATGTTCTATTTTAGAAAACTAGAGTGCCACCATTCCCAATCCATGACATTCTGCATTTCAAAAATTCAGACTTTGGAAAATAATTTTAAGAAAATGAAATTTAAGTGCCAGGAAAAGGAGCCAATGTATTCCTTGGGCGATATAGTAGGGGCTAGAAATTGTAGATCTATGATAATAGAAAGGAGGTTGTTATAATAATGATACTCTTAATATGGATAATATTTGAAAGTAAAAAATAGCATAGTCCTGATTATAATTACATTTCATAAAACTATTTGTCTTTCTGCAATGTTTCCTGCTTAACTTTTATAAATGTTTGCTGAAAGTCAGAAGATGTGCCATGCTAATTGCCTTTCAAAATTCACAGAAACTCTAGGAAAGATATAAATCAAGGCAACTCAAGATAGGGTTTTTGTAGTTGAAAATAGAGCTAACATACAACCCAGCAATTGCACTACTGGGTATTTACCCCAGAGATACAAATGTAGGGATCTAAAGGGGTACGTGCACCTTGATGTTTATAGCAGCCATGTCCACAATAGCCAAACTATGGAAAGAGCCAAGATGTCCATCGACAGATGAATGGATAAAGAAGATGTGGTATTTATATACAATGGAATATTATGCCGACATCAAAAGGAATGAAATCTTGCCATTTGCAATGACGTGGATGGAACTGGAGGGTATTAATGCTGAGCGAAATAAGTCAATCAGAGAAAGACATGTTTCATATGATCTCACTAATGTGAGGAATTCTTAATCTCAGGAAACAAACTGAGGGTTGCTGGAGTGGTGGGGGGTGGGAGGGATGGGGCGGCTGGGTGCTAGACATTGGGGAGGGTATGTGTTATGGGGAGCGCTGTGAATTGTGCAAGACTATTGAATCACAGACCTGTACCTCTGAAATAAATAATACATGTTAAAAAAAAAAAAAAGAAAAAAGAAGAATATAGCAGGAGGGGAAGAATGAAGGGGGGGAATTGGAGGGGGAGATGAATCATGAGAGAAGATGGACTCTGAAAAACAAACTGAGGGTTCTAGAGGGGAGGGGGTGGGAGGATGGCTTAGCCTGGTGATGGGTATTAAAGAGGGCACATATTGAATGGAGCACTGGGTGTTATATGCAAACAATGAATCATGGAACACTACATCAAAAACTAATGATGTATGGTGATTAACATAACATAATAAAATTTAAAAAATTGGGTTTTTGTTTATGTCAGTATAGAAAAGAAATAATATTCATTTGTGTGGCAAAATTATGCATGAAAATAGGAATTAATGGTATGCTCACTTCAAATCAAATTAAAACTTTAATAAGGAGTACATGTACATGATTAAACAAACACACAAGAAACAAATAAGCAGTATAAAAATTCTAGAGTGACAGCTAAGTGTCCCGCCTGCAGCTGAACCCCCAATCTCATCCTCTACACAGAGTCAACCACTGTTACTTATTATTCTGAGCATCATTTGGGTGTGTGGGTGTGTGTGTGTAATTAACATATACGGTCCTTTATTTTACAAGTGAAAGCTGCTCTCTACTCTGCTATTTCTGCGTAATAATGGTCTTGAAAATTTTTTCTTATCACTTCCTAAAGATTTGCTTTATTTTAGCAGCTGCATAGTATTCCATTTTAATGATACATTGTATCTCTACCCCTTTGATGGTCATTAGTTTTTTGTCTAGGAACAATGCAACACTGGATGTTTAAATGTTATATAACATATCTATATACATATATAGGTAATATATCTGTATCTGGATATATATGTGTGTGTGTATATATATGTCTATGATTTCACATTTCCTTGATCAATACCACTTTTTAACAGTCCTTCTGTTATGCTTGTTTTTAAAAAATCATGATTGTGACTATTTTATTGATCAAATTGCAGATATAGATCGATCTTTTCTCCTGTATGGTAACATATGTTTAATAGAAAAATAGAAAAATGCAGGAAAGTATAAAAAAAGGAAAGTAACTAGCTATGACTACATTTCCTTATAGTCATGTTCCTGCGTGGGTTTACTTGATACAGTTGACATAGTTGGTATCATAATCACTGATTTTTTAGAAATATTTAACATGATCCTTATGGATATTATAAATTTGAGCTGCTTGGCATAAGATATCTGTCATTGGATAGGTTATTAATCTTTCAAATTAAAAACTAAAAACAATGGCTCGGATCTTTTAATATGAACTTTGAAGATCCAGAAAGTCATTCCTTAATCTACTTGGCATCTGTCATGGCTACTTGTTATAGAATGTGCTGTTTTACCATTGTAAAAGGGAAAAAACAATTTTGTTCATTATTCTCAGGGAAGATGATCCAGTCATCTAAATTGTATAATCCAACCTATGTCACTCAAACTGTGAGAGAAAGAACTCAGCATGCCAGGGCGCCTGGGTGGCTCAGTTGGTTAAGCGACTGCCTTCGGCTCAGGTCATGATCCTGGAGTCCCGGGATTGAGTCCTGTATCGGGCTCCCTGCTCAGCGGGGGGTCTGCTTCTCCTCTTCCCCTCCCCCCCTCTCATGTGCTCTCTCTCATTCTCTCTCTCTCTCAAATAAATAAATAAATAAATAAATAAATAACTCAGCATGCCACATAAATACCTAGTTACTATGAGGATTTATCTCACAATTATTAGCTTATGTAAGTTGTCAGAGAGAGAATATTTTTCAGTGAAGCTACATGAGTGGAATAAATATTTGCATGTCTGCAAATGGCTTTCTTGCGTGAAAGATAATTTTGTTGGACATAAAATTCTGGAATCACAACTTTTCCCCATCACAACCCTGAAGATAGTTCTGTTCATCTTTTGGCATTTGCTGTTAGGAGAAGTTTGATACTGGCCTGATTTTTCTTCCTTTATTAGTAACCTCTTTTCCCTGTCTCTTTTTTTAATTGAAGGTTTTCTTTTAATCTTGCAGTGGTTTCTTTTATTTTGCTAGGTTTTTTTTAACCTTTGTTTAATTATATCTTTGATTATTCTATTCTAATAATTATGTTTTTCCACCTCCAGGGACACTGACAATTTTTGTGTTGTTCTTTGCTCTCAGTTTTCTCTATATATTATTTACCTTTTGAAATTCTTTCTACCTTTATTTTTTTTTGAAATTCTGGACATTCTTTTGTGTCCTGTAAGCTGCAGCAATAGTTAGAATTTTTACAATTTCAGTTCTCCTTAATTATCTTAAATACAGATTTTAATTTTGCAATTGCACAGTTTTCTTTCAATATTATATTATCTTACCCATCTCTTTTTCTTTACTTAATTTCGCCTTTAGATCCCAGCGAATTCATTTTTTCTGGTGGCTTTAGGCTCCAGATGTATAGATCTAATGCTTTATTCTCTCCTATCATTGTTTCTAAACGTATTCTGGGCTCTGCAGTATACCACTTTCAGAGATGCTCTCTTCCTCGTATTCATTCATTCACTTGGCAAATATTTATTGAGCAACTATTAAGTAGTGTCTAGATGGTTGGAATACATCAAGCAAACAGACAAAAAACTAGTGAGAGATTTAACAAGGAACTAAATTATATGGCGTGTTACATGTTAATTGTATAGCTGTGGGGAAAAAATAGACTAGGAGTGGGAGGTATAATTTTAAAGGAGTCTAAAAGATGATATCTCTTTTCCAGTTTTCTATATGACTTGCTTTCACTTTGGATCTGTGTTTCTAACTGGTGGACATAGAGTGGGGATGGAGGCCCAGAAGTTCTTTCTCCTTAATTCAATGTGTGTAGGCTTAGTAGGAGGATAACAGAAGTAGAGTTAGCCACCAATTAGTGCATTTCAGTTGACTTCCCTCTCCTGAGTGGGAAATCCTCCCACATTCTCCATCTATAGGCTCTGAATTGCTACAGAAACAAGGAAATAGTATTTTTTTTCTAGCTTTTATTCTGAGCTATCTTTGAGACAGTCCTATTACCTT
The DNA here is from genome assembly GCF_029215605.1 of Mirounga angustirostris. NCBI lineage: Eukaryota > Metazoa > Chordata > Mammalia > Carnivora > Phocidae > Mirounga > Mirounga angustirostris. The sequence continues at coordinate 40,028,857 of NW_026991714.1, forward strand.
CCAGGGTTGGGCTTTTCTAATGGACTGAATTTAGGGCAAACGAGTCCATGTTTAGGGCAAGGTCAGGCCTTTTCCTAATTATCTCTTTTTTGCATGTGTTCATGCTTCACTTCAAGGTCCAGTGAGGGTGTGCAAGAAATTAAGACGTAAGGATGCTCCATGGTATGAATCAGTGGTTTTCATACTCCCTCCATACCCCCCACCCCCTGGAATCTTCTTTAAATTAAACCTTTGAATTTCAAACAGATATAAAAAAGGTAAGAGGATCTGTTTGTGCGTGTGTGAGTGTCTATGGTGGGGCAGGGGTGGTAGGTTGCATCCAAGGGCAGGCAGCTTGCTTCCATTGCAGGGCAGCACTTGGAGGTCAGACAGATCTATATGTAAACACTGGCTGTGACTTTTGATTAGCCCTCATGTGTTTTACTTAACGTTTCTGAGCCTTCGTATAAATAAGTCCTAAAACGCCTCTTCCAGAATGTTACTTTGGGAGTCAACTGAGAAGAAGATACCCATTTTGGGCTTAGCAAACCAAGGCGCTGAGAGATTAAGTAACACGCCTCAATCATGCAGCAAGTACATGGCATTAGTGAGGTTTTAAACCCACAGAGCCTGGCTAGTGTTGGCACTTGTAACCTCTGACCTCTGTGTTGCATCCTATCTTGAAAAAAGTAGGACAGATATGTTTTACCATAAACTGTGAGTGAACTGAGGATAACTTTCTCTCTCCCTCCTAATGGTTAGGGACTTAGTTCTAGACTCCACCTTTCTAGGTAAAGGGGCTTTGCCATTGTTACCCTTGGAAAATTTACAAGTAATTGGCAGAAAATAGGCTTAAAAAGCACTGGACCCTGATGCGCCCTTCAACGCTCTTTTTACTTATAAATTCTGAATCGAGCAAAGTATATCCATCTACCTTTACCATGTGTGTGAGAAAACCTTGTATGATATTTAGGCTCAACGGCCTTACTGTTTTGATGTGGAGAATATGTAAATGCACATCCTTGGTTTATCTTCTAGAGTATATCTTTACAAAAAATGAGATGCACAAATAAAATTAGTTCAAGGAAATTTAATTTGTCAAAATCAAAGAATGCTTGGGAATCGAATCTTTTTTTTTTTTTTAGATTTTATTTGAGAGAGAGAATGAGAGAGAGAGAGAGAGCACATGAGAGGGGGGAGGGTCAGAGGGAGAAGCAGACCCCCTGCCGAGCAGGAAGCACGATGCGGGACTTGATCCCGGGACTCGATCCCGGGACTCGATCCAGGGACTCCAGGATCATGACCTGAGCCGAAGGCAGTTGCTTAACCAACTGAGCCACCCAGGCGCCCCACTTGGGAATGGAATCTTATAGCGGAGATGAATCTTAAAGATGCCAGGGGCTGTTGAATTTAAAGTGAATTTAATCAATGCCCCTTAATGGTTTAGGCGATGTGTTCTTTCATCTAAATGACCTGACTTCAGCTGTCAACACTCAGGGTCGCTATCTGCATAATTATGCATCTTTCAGATAGGTTAGCTGCCACACTGTCTCTTCTGTCTGACACAAACAGTAGTTGATGAGTTTTTCATTACTGCCCCAAGGCAATAGCCAAAGCAAGCATAGTTACTTAATTTCAAGGTAAAGTTGTATTAAATATAGACATTCGGCACTTGAAAACTTTGCATTTTAGGTCTTCAACCTGTGCTACCTCGTGATCACCCAATACTTGGTCTCAGTTTTCCATGTTTGTTTAATGAATGATGCAGTTAGAATTCTGTTGGTCATTTCAACTCTTAAATTTCCCAGTTTTGTTTAAAACAATGCAGATGCCTTGGAAAAATTCAGCTGCCTTTTCTCCCTCAGTTCATGGCACTTTGTATTGTGAATATAGAAAACTAATAGGCCCTCTGAGACGAGAGCCTGCCTAGCAATCCTCTGAGAGATGTCCTAGTAGTTCTTCCAAAACAACAGCTTCTGCTCTGATAGTTAGGAGGTTTACAACCCTTGCTCTTGAAGGTGGAGATACTCAGAGCTGCCAAAGCCTGCTTGGCTGTGTCAGTGAAAGGTGAACTGCAGTAACTTCCGGAGCTTCATTTCCGGGATTACTTTATTGGTTCAAGTAGCTGTTTTTGTCTCACACCATAATCTGCCAAGGGAGGAACCTGAAAAGAAAGTGTGGGCTCAACTCCTTCTAACTTTAAACGTGTTTCAAGTGAAAAAGCAAAATCATCCTCAATGTCACCATTATTTTTATCAACAACTGGCACTGATTCTGAGCATCGGTGGCAGTACCTGAGCCATGAAAGTGACTTTCTATGGCCAGGAAATGAACTTTAGCTGGCTGATGCTCACTGACTACTCACCACTGTGGGCCAATCACCGTACTAAGACCTTTATGTGTATTATATCACATAATCCACATTACTCTTTTACAAATGGGGAAGCTGAGGCACAGAGGATTTTTAGTCACTTTCTCAGGAATTAGGGGGGCAAAGCTAGCATTCAAACCCAGATATTTGGGCTCTAGAACCTCGAGTCTTAACCACTGTGCCATACTGACCTCGGTATACTTGAAAATAAATTTGAATGAGTATGTTTGACTTCTTTTAGGAAAATGATTGCAAGTCAAAGATAGTATAGCTTTTTTGGCAACTCAGTTTATTAATGTCTACCAAGGTCCAACTTCTTAAAATGCAGAAAAATTTAATTTTTTTTGCATTTATTATGTCTGTTGTATTACTTTTAGGATGGTTTGATGATAGATGAATTATATAGTTTTATCATTTTACCACTTATAGTGTTAAAGAAAAAATTATTTAATGATACTTGTTAAAGAAGGTAAGACAAACTATCTTTAGGACCACTGTGATAAATATAAGGGCCACTGCCGTGGACTTTTGTAGTAGGGGGGAGAGATTGGGTTCAACTCTAAATATAACAAGGCAAAGTGGGAATTTATAGCCAAGGAGCAGGAAAGGAGTCAGTGGATAGAAAATTACTAAGAGCGCTGTGAATTGTGTAAGACCGTTGAATCACAGACCTGTACCTCTGAAACAAATACTACATTATATGTTTAAAAAAGGGGGGGGGAAGGGGAAAAAAAAAGGAAAAATGAACAGGGGGAAATCAGAGGGGGAGACGAACCATGAGAGACTGTGGACTCCAAGAAACAAACTGAGGGTTCTAGAGGGGAGGGGGATGGGAGGATGGGTTAGCCTGGTGATGGGTATTAAAGAGGGCACGTACTGAATGAAGCACTGGGTGTTATACGCAAACAATGAATCATGGAACACTACATCAAAAACTAATGATGTAATGTATGGTGATTAATATAACATAATAAAATAAAAATTATTTTAAAAAAAAGAAAATTACTAAGAGTACACATTACGGGTAAGGGAGAATTTGGGCTAAGACAACTATCAAGATTCTTGCTGGGGCGCCTGGGTGGCTCAGTTGGTTAAGCGACTGCCTTCGGCTCAGGTCATGATCCTGGAGTCCCTGGATCGAGTCCTGCATCGGGCTCCCTGCTCGGCAGGGAGTCTGCTTCTCCCTCTGACCCTCCCCCCCTCATGTACTCGCTCTGTCTCATTCTCTCTCTCTCAAATAAATAAATAAAATCTTAAAAAAAAAAAAAAAGATCTTGCTGAAGGCCTGTTGGATGTTCAGATATCACCTTGGCAATGGTGGAGGTTGAGGAACCCGATCAGATATGGAGAATGATCAGATTTTTAGGATGGGGCATTCTGTCTAAACTGACTTAGCAGGATTCTTGCTAGAACTGGACTTTATAAGGAAGAACAGAGGAGCCCAAGATTTAGTCAAAAAAGAGAGCTCAAAAGAGCCTGACCAAACTCTGGTCAATGAGAGAATCTTTGCTGATAGATGGTACGGTTTTATTTATTCCTTGTTTTCTTTTGTTTTTTGTTAAGTAAACTCTATACCCAGCATGGTGCTTGAACTCATGACCCCAAAATCAAGAATTGCAGACTCTACTGACTGAGCTAGCCAGAACCCCTTATTTATTGATTTTATAGTTTATTGTTTGATACCATGTATGGTCAGGAATATGACATCAATTATGCTGAAGTTCCTATAGGAAAATTCTTTTAACAAGAACCATTAAAATGTGATTTCCAGGAAATGTGTTATTATCATAGAAGTTCGGATTCCTGATTTATAATCTCTCTCAAAACATGGGAAAATTTGGGGCACCTAGGCAGCTCAGTCCAACTCTTGATTTTTGGCTCAGGTCATGATCTCAGGGTCTTGAGATCGAGCCCACATGGGATTTTGCACTGGATATGGAGCCTGTTTAATATTCCCTCTTTCCTTCTCCCTCTGTCCGCACCTGCTCCCCCTTCCATGTGTGTTTGAGCTCTCTTTCTCAATCTCTCTCTTTAAAAAAAAAAAAAAAAAGTAGGAAAACTCATCATTCATATTTTTGCTAGAAGTAGTTCCCCATTTCTTTAGTGCTATTGGGTCATTATTCTCCTTTCTTGGGATAAAGGGAGAATCAGATGATAGGCAGTTAAATAGCACATGAATTGCAGCCATTTATAGAGATACTTCATTACACTCTGAATAGATCTCTGTTTATTGGCTGGAGCTTCAGATAAAATAGTTAGCCAACATTTAGTGGTCATGTTTTATCAAAAATGCGTATCTTTATGGGGCACCTGGGTGGCTCATTTGGTTGAGCAACCTACTCTTGGTTTTGGCTCAGATCATGATCTCAGGGTTGTAAGATCCATTGAGCCCTGCATTGAGCTCCACACCCAGCAGGGAGTCTGCTCGAGATTCTTTCTCTCCCTCTGCCCCTCCCCCCACTCACGCTCACACACACTCTCTCTCTAAAATAAAGAAATCTTTTTAAAAATGCACAGTTAGATTATTATTGTTTTTGGCAAAATTCCTTTGCCACGGGAATTCCCTCTCAGCTTTCGATGTAGGTTATATAAAAGAATCTTGTTAGCAAAAAATGCGTGGTAGCAACTTAATCAGATATTCATGATTTTAGAAAGGTTCAAAAACCAGCAAGAAATATGTAATTTCCTATAGATTTGCAACTTTACAATTGTGATGTAGGATTTTTGTAATTATATAAGTTGCATCTGAGGATGGCAAGGGAGCCATCTTGTGAAATACTGTTTGAACTGCAGGCCCAGGGCTTCTGCGCCAAGTGAAAGCGTGATGATGTTGAAGTTAAAACAAAATGTCAAACAGTCCTTTGATGTAGTGACTTTAATTGACACATTTGTTTTAATGCCCCTATACTTTCTTTTCCAGTCTCACTAGGTAAAACAGCAAATATTGGCAGAATGGCATGTCCAGGTATGAATCCATACTCAGTGGTTACATAACTGAGAACTCTTAAGTTTGAGAAACAGTATCTATAGTCTTAGCTCTGAGCAATTGAGTTAATAGTTTAAATCTCAGCCTTGACAGTTAGCTGTTTAAGGTTGAACACAGTATTTCACTTCAATAAACTGTAGTTTCCACATTCAGAGAGTGGGGATAATTAGTTGTGCTTAATCTCATTGGGTTGTGAAAGTTTAATTAAATATCCATATGAAAGGATGAGCACTATATCTAACACATAGTGAGAGCGATGTTCAGTAAATAATAGTGTTGGCTGTTATTTTTTATTGGTAATGAAAATTATTTCATTTTTTTATTATTGGCAATAAAAACATAGTAATAGAGTAATACCATAGCCAGTCTAGAAGAGGTGTGGTGATCAAGGTCATCCAAAACACAGAGGGACAGAGGCAGATTTACTTGAGACTAATGAGAGTTAAGCTTCAGGACCTCCTCCCCTCACTTACATGGGTTTACTGCCTAATTTTGTATTCTTTTTCCTCAAGAGCCCCTTCCCCCACATTGTATAGCTTTAGGCCCATAAACCCTGCCCCTGTCACAGGGGTATAAATTAGAATCAACTTCTGTAGATATTTAAAAATACATGTGCACATTCCCCTCCCCTCCCATTGGAAGACAATAATTTAGTTCTGGAGTGGATTTTTTTTTTAAGTTTCATATGTGATTCTGATGTGCACCCTTGTTTTAAAACCAGTGATCTGGAAGAACAATGTACAATTTTGTGAAAGTTCTGAAATGAATACATCTTTTTATCAAGACATGATTTAATTGTCTTTTAATTAGGATCATGTTTTGCTGGAGCCATATTTTTTCTTCATTGTTTGGTTAGGTTCTTTGCTATATAGCATAGCTATGACTTTGACTAGCTTTTTAAAAAAGACCAGATGTGATTATCATTTCACTTTGATTTCTGAAAGGCTTACTCTTTTTTTTTAGGTTGCTAAGCGAGCACACGCTGAATTTATATTGTTCTTTTTCTCACCTACTTCTAACATCTTACTCTTATGCCCTATAATATTAATGTTTTTCTGCATCTAAAATAGTTTAAGTTGTTTTGTATTAAAGTAATATTTTAATTGTTATTTTTAGAGGTAATTTTTAAAATACAGGTTGTACAGATCAAGAACTTCTCTTTTCCTTGTCAGTCCTGAATAAAATTAAAAGCAGTAAAAAAAATTCATACTGTAGAATTATTTAGATCTGAGCAAGTCTATGTAATTAAAATAGGTATTAATGAAAGCCCATAGGTAATTATTTTCAATTCAACCAATTTTCTTGAACATCTGCTATAAGCAAAGCATGACACAAAACAGGTAAAGGAAAGAAAAAATTTTAAAACAGAATCCCAAGAAGTTTATCACCAAGAAGAGAGGGAACATCATGTAATTAAAGGGCAAGAATTCATGTTAGAGTGAGTAATGCATAATTCCTCCAAAGGCAATAGAAAGTACTATGTTTGTTGAAAGAAAGCAGGATCCCACCTGGTTGGAAGGGTGAGGAATGGCTGGGTGTTGGAAGGGGAAAGAGAAAAGACAGACAGGCTTTCAACGTGGTAACTGAAGGGCCAAACTGGAGCCACTGTTGGAACAAACAACATGAAACACGTAAAGAATCAGGAACATCCGCTCATTTTCTTCAACAAGTAATTACGACTCTGGTGTTACTGGAAGGTAGGACAATTGTATAACACGGAATATCGGGAAATGAGCAGTGGTGATTTGTACATAAAGACCTTGGAACACCTAGTGTTTAAGAGGACTCTCAAGGGCACCTGGGTGGTTCAGTCGTTGAGCGTCTGCCTTCTGCTCAGGTCATGATCCCGGGGTCCTGGGATCGAGTCCCACATCAGGCTCCCCGCTCTGCGGGAAGCCTGCTTCTCCCTCTCCCACTCCCCCTGCTTGTGTTCCCTCTCTCGCTATGTCTCTCTCTGTCAAATAAATAAATTTAAAAAAAAAAAAAGAGGACTCTCAAGACTGAAGTCGCTGTGCCTTGGGGAGCATGAACTATTTTGAGACGGATTTGGGTGAGAAAAGGCCACATTCGGGCTGTTTTGAGGCCCTGAGGAAGGGAATCAAAGGGTGAGGTTGAGGGATCCGTCCCACTGCCTACAAAACCGTGTGGCTTTCGGATCTGGGCCTGAGGGAAATTTGAGAACTCTGGCTGTGTGGTGATTGACTTAAGCCTAACGAGATGGTAGCGGTGAGGCTGTTAGTGTTGGGTCCCGGTATTGTCCAGATGAGAGAGTGGCCTGCTAGTCACCACTCAGAACAAAACCCTGAACTGCTGTTGGGAGGGAGATGAAACTTGCCAATCTGATTATCTTTAAAGGAAAAATACCATCTGGAAGTCAAAGCAATAAATAAAAACTGAAGACAACCTGGTGCAGAAGAGATTTTAAGGGCTAAAGAGTTAGTAGAGGGGTAGCTTCATGCTGCATCTTTTCATAACCCCACCATTTTGGTGAGTTCCACAGCAAACAGCTGTTTGAGAACATTTTAGATGCAAGCTCCAAAACTTTATCAGGTTCACTTGGAAACCTCAGCCCTTAGTATGAGGAACTGCCATAATAGAATGCAGAGGGCCACCAGGAAGGGGAGACAGTAGGAAGGGAGCTTTGGGGAAGCATGTGTTTGTTTAGACATCCAGTGGAAATGCACCAGGGCTGTAGTGATGACTAAGACATGGTGCCTGACCTTACAGAATTGAGTATTACGGAACTGAGGATTACAGTCTGGTGAGCTAAGTCTTAGGATAGGGAAATGTGTATGCAGGATGGAGGTCAAAGTCAGTCTTGGTGGTGTGTAGCAAGGGCTCAAGGGAGGCTTCCTGGAGAAATTAATATCTAACCTAAGTAATGAGGGATTCTTAGGGGTTAGCCAGGTGAAGAGTGGGTGGAGGAGGGTGTGTGTTTGAGGCAAAGGAAGAAACATAGAAGGGCTCAGTCAGGAAGTAGTTAAGTTCGGTTAACCTATTCGAGTCTTTCATCTGCGTGGTACTTATTTTCACATAGGGTGAAATATTTGTCCCTCCAGAAGAGTAATCAATTTACTCAGCACTTCAATTGAATAATTATTCCATTTCCAACCCACTCGTGAGATTTTAAAGAAAACAATATGTGCTATTCCTGGCCTTCTATTCTTTTCTGTTTTGTTCCATCTCATTCTACAGTAGCTCAGGCTATTCTCCAAAGTTCTTGTGTATGTCTTGATCAGAGGACTTACAGGTATCTCATATTTCCTTTAATATTGTAAATAAGTCATTTTTCATCTCATTTAGCACATTTGAGGCTGTGCTCAAATATAATGCAGTTGGTTTCTGCATATTTATCATGCCTTTTGCTATTTTGCTGAGCTTTTCTCTGTACAATGTTCAGTATTCCCCTGTATTTACTAGATATTTTATTCCACCCACAACTATCTTTCTTTTTATGATAATTATTCCTTTTCTATGTTTACTGCCATTACACGTGCTAGAACTTTCGTAATAATACTGTTTAATAGTTGTAAAATGGATGTCCTTCCCCCCCCCCCGATTTTAAGGGGATTCCTCTTATGCTTTAATATTAAGTATGATATTGAATGTTTTGAGATAGAATTCTGTGTCATGATAAGAAAATAATTTTCTATTTCTAGCTTTCAGAGAACTATAAGAAATGGTGCAGAATATTGTCCAATGTCTTCTTGATCTATAAATGTCATGTATTTATAGATATTCTTCTTTTACTATTGTGCAGTATTTCAAATAGTAGAAATGTCTACAAAGAATCATATTGCACACGACCATCTATCTATCCACTTTCATAAAATCTTAACATTGTTTCATGCTGTTTCTGCTGTTACTGTTTTTAAATGAAACAATACAGGAAGTTGAAGGCCTTTATCATCCTTCCCAGTCTCACTGGGGTGCCAACTCTGCACTCCCATTCAACAACATGCATTGACCCGTTGATCTTCTCTCCCCCTTTGGCAGATACCCATGCTTCCAGATATGTTTGGGTCTGTTTCTGAGCTCTCTTGTTTTGTTCTGATTGGCCTCCCTCTCCCTGTCCAGTACCCCATTGTCTTAATCATACTGTTTCTTAATAGCTATAGTAGGTCTCCATATTATGTAGGACAAACCTTACCACCTCATTTTTCTCCCCAAATATTCAAATATTTCTTAGCTATTGTTGGTCCTTTACTTTCTTACAGAATTTTGAAAAGTTTATAAAATTCCACTGACTGAAAACTCTTTCAAAATATCTATTGCAATTGTATTTAGCATAAATTTAGTAAAATTAACACATATATCTCTTCATCTCTTCAGGTTTCTTTTTTTGTCTTTTCTTTTGCAACTTTTTTGATAATTTTATCTATAAAATACATGTTATTTATGATATTTGTTCTTGTCTATCTTTATTGCTAATGTTATTGTGATCCTTTGATTTTGTACTACATTTGTTTATCGGTTCTTTCTGGGAGTATAGGAGTGTTGCGGTGTGTGTGATTAGAGCCCAGACACTGGGCCTAAAATACCTGGGTTTGAATCCCAGCTCTCCCACTTCACTAGCTGTGTATCCTTGGGAAAATGATTTAACCTCTCTGTGCTTCAGTTTCCTCATTTGGAAAAGGAGAATATTAGTACCTACCCCACAGTGAATATGGTGAGAATTAAGTGAATTAATATGTTTAATTGCTTGTAAGAGTACCTAGCACATAATAAGCACATATAAATACATTGTATTATTGTTGTTTTTCTTGACTTTGAGTCTAGAAAACTTCTTCGTGGCTTTTTTTTCTTGGCTTTATTATATAGACAAGTATGTCATCTAAAAAACAATAATAGTTTCAACTTTTATTTTCTCATTTTACACCTTTTTTTTTAAAAGCCTATAGCATTGACCTACAATAGAATATAATAGTCATGAGGATAATGTATTTGTCATGATCCTTATCTTAAAGTCAATGCTTTCAAGCTTCATCTTAAGTGTAAGTCAGCTATTACTTTTTTAATTTAAAACCATGTTAATAAAATTCCATTTCTAGTTTGCTAAAAGTTCTATCATCAGTGGGTATTCAATTTTATCTAATGCTTTTTCTGCATCCTTATATCTATAAGGCCTTCCAGGTTATACTCAGGTCCTATAATTTTTCAGGTCCTATAATTTTTCTATCTCATTATCCTTAAGAGTATGTTTAGACTTAAAATTCTGTTTGATTGGTATTAATATTGTTATGTTGACTTTCTTTGGATAAGAATTTGCTGACAATCTTTATTCATCCCTTTATTTTCATCTGATCTGTGATATTTTTAGAAAATCTAATAATCTATGTTTAATCTATTTACATAAATTGTGATTGTTTATGTATTTGGACTTCTTTCTTGTTTATGTCCTCCTCTTTGTTCCTTTTTTCACTACTTTCCTACTCTTTTATTGGAAAGATAGTGGTTACCATTGTTCTTGAACACATTTTTGGCTACTGATTTATGATTTCTAGCATTTTAGCCAAATTACTTATTTATTGAACCTCCCCATTCTCCCATCCATCTTATTATTATTGTCCATTGTTTACTTTTAGTGTTTGCGTGCATGTTCATGTATGTGCACATATTTTGCAGTTAGTAGTTGACTATATTTTCTGACTTTTTTTTCCACTTCCATGCCCACTTCTGTTTCTCTTACACTATGTTTTCCTTTTGGGTTCCTTTTCTTCTTTCTGATGTACATAATTTCTCAAGCATACCTAGATAGTGATTTTAGTGAGGGTTTTCTGGAGGAGGTAAGGTTTCTTGGACTTTGTATGTCTGGAAAATGCTAAAATAGGACCTTTCATTCTTCTTTGATAGTTTAGCTAAATATAAAATTTCAGGGTAATGGTTATTAACACTTTGAAGATATCAGGACTCCATTATTTTCCAATGACTATTATTACTCATGTGTTGTTCCTTTATAAATAATCTTTTCCCTGATAGCTCTTTAGATTTTATCTTTATTTCTATGTTCTTTGGTTCTCTATGATGCATCTAGGCATGGGTATATATTTATTTATCATATTTAACACTAAGAGTGCACTTTCAATATGAGTCCACAGGTCTTCAATTCTTGAGTTCTCAGCTAACAATATTTTAAATATTGTGTCCTTGCTAGTCTTTCCGTTTTCTCCTCTGGGAACTCATACATGATTGTTGAGGTCTCTTAGTCCTCCTTGTCTGTCTCTTAATACTTCTTTATGTTTTTATTTTAAATCCCTTTTCCTTTCTGTGTCAAGTTCTACATGAATTATTCAGTATTGCCTTCAAATGCACCAGTCCTTCCTTCACCTATATTAGTCCATTTCATCTATTTTATTTCCCTAAAAAATAGTTAATATGATTCGTTTCCAAGATTTCTTATTTATCCCTTTTCTTATCTACCTGTTTATATTTTTGTACCTATTTATTACATAATTTTAATAAAAATTTTATTTTTTTTATATCTCTGAATATTCTCATCTACTTCTTTCAAAATCTAGTTTGGACAGTCCCCTGAAATTATTTTCACTTGGCATGAATTCCTGATGCAAGTGTTAATTGTGTTTATGTTTCTTAGCATTTAATTTATTTATAGACTTCTTATTTAGAGGCTCATGTTGAGTAGGATGGTTTATATTCCTTTCTCTTTTTCATTCTCTTTTTACTCCTCACTCTTCATTTATCCTTGGGTCCTTGCTGAATTTCCTGATATAATACACTAACATTTATCATCTGAGTAGGGAGTTATTCCAGACTCTCCTTGCGTCTGTTCTACTATCAGTACTTAAATGCTGCATACTGAGAGCAGTTTTAGCCTTTTGTAGATTCAGCATTTGAATAGACCTAATTTCCTTTCAGAGATCAAAGTCAACATGGAACCAAACTTCTGGTACACACTTTTTTTTTTTAAGATTTTATTTATTTATTTGACAAAGAGATAGAGAACACAAGTAGGCAGAGAGGCAGGCAAAAGGAGAGAGAGAAGGCGGCTCTCTGCTGAGCAGGGAGCCCAGTGTGGGGCTCAATCCCAGGACCCTTGGGATCATGACCTGAGCCAAAGGTAGACGCTTAACCGACTGAGCCACCCAGGCGCCCCTCTGCTACACACTTTTTAAGTGTGGTGTTTTAATGGGGGTATTTCTCACACACATACTGCCATCCTTGGTTTTCTATGTAGCAAATCTTTAGTCCATTTATGTATCTTCATTAATATTTAAAGAAAAGTTGGTTGGGCTGGCTGGCTGGCTCAATGGGTGGAGCATGCCACTCTTGATCTCAGGGTTGTGAGTTCAAGACCCATGTTGGGTGTCGAGATTACTTAAAAATAAAATCTTTTTTTTTTTAAGATTTTATTTATTTATTAGAGAGAGAGACACAATGAGAGAGGAAACACAAGCAGGAGGAGTGGGAAAGGGAGAAGTAGCCTTCCTGTTGAGCAGGGAGCCTGATGGGGGCTCGATCCCAGGACCCTGGGACCATGACCTGAGCCAAAGGCAGAGGCTTAATGACTGAGCCACCCAGGTGCCCCCAAAATAAAATCTTTTTACTAAGTAGGTAGATAGCATATTTATTTGATTTTATTAACAATTTGGAATTTTTTGAATTCCAGTGTTTTCTTCCTCTTTCTGTACTGAGTATCTAGCACAGTGAATGGCAGGTAGTTATTACTGAATAATTTGTCATTGAACAGAATTAAATCATACTGATTGCTGTGATGATATTTGATTTCTTCTTTTTTGCATTCAACTTAGTGCTTTATGATACAGAATTGGTCAGAGTAAAGTAATAGTATGCAATATTTTTCTTACCTAAATTTTCTCTCCATGGAATTGGAGTAATAGAGTTCTACCTCCTAAATTTTGGTCAGAATTACTTAGATTTTTTTTAATGTGTTTAACTCTTAAAGGGTCCACATAAATGCAATTTCAAATTATCGTTGCTTTTATTGTTGCTCTTGTCAATAAATGTAATCATAAACTACAGTCTCCACATTGAATGCTGGCTAAGAGAGCAAAGATTTTCATGAACTACCTATTAGTCAAAAAGAACTCTTAAATATGGAATAGGTACACTGCAGCCAACAAGTCCAAATAGTTTAACTGTATTATTCACTACTAGTAAGTCTCACTCAGATGGTGGAAAGACTACGATTATCCAAAGGTATTGCTTATTACACATTTAGCCTGACATTTTTCAATGGAAGTGAACTTGTTTGTTAAAGTTGGCCAGTTGACAGGCTTTCAGTAAATCTCAAGTACACAAAGCCAATAGTGTACTTGGGGCTTATCAACTTATCATTATGAATATTTGATATTTCCCCATAACAGATATATCTTTAATAATCCAAGTTTTATATAATGGTGGTGGAAGGCTAAATTAGAACATCTCAAATCACAATGCAAACATGATTGATTCAATCCAACTTCAGGCCTGCAAATGAAATGAAAGCTTGGCTCTTTGACCAAGAGGAGCCCTAAGAAGACCCATAACATAGGTGTTTGGCTCTCTCTTCACTGCCTCTTGGAAAAGCATTTGGCCTTTGCATAGAGCTTATGCTCTTCTTTTGACATACAGCATCATTATATTTTTTGCATAGCCATATTTATCTTTAACTTCTTTATGATTCTGTCCTAGAAGTTGTGCTTAAAGAGTTATTCTCCTGCCTTTTTTTGTAGTATTTTATGGTCATATTCTCTTTATATTTGCTGAATTAATCCATTCAAAAATATTAGTGTATAATGTGAGGCAAGTACACCATTTATTTCCAAGTAGCTTTCTTTTTTTTTATTCTATTTTATTATGTTATGTTAGTCACCATACATTACATCATTAGTTTTTGGTGTAGTGTTCCATGATTCATTGTTTGCATTTAACACCCAGTGCTCCATGCAGTACATGCCTTCTTTAGTACCCATCACCAGGCTAACCCATCCCCCCACCCCTCTCCCCTCTAGAACCCTCAGTTTGTTTCTCAGAGTCCATAGTCTCTCATGGTTCGTCTTCCCCTCTGATTTCCCCCCCTTCCTTTTTCCCTTCCTACTATCTTTTTTTTTTTTTTTTAACATATAACGTATTATTTGTTTCAGAGGTACAGGTGTGTGTCAACAGTCTTACACAATTCACAGTGCTCCCCATAGCACATACCCTCCCCAATGTCTATCACCCAGCCACCCCATCCCTCTCATCCCCCACCACTCCAGCAACCCTCAGTTTGTTTCCTGAGATTAAGAATTCCTCATATCTGGGGCGCCTGAGTGGCTCAGTCGTTAAGCGTCTGCCTTCAGCTCAGGTCATGATCCCAGAGTCCTGGGATCGAGCCCCACATCGGGCTCCCTGCTCAGTAGGAAGCCTGCTTCTCCCTCTCCCACTCTCCCTGCTTGTGTTTCCTCTCTCGCAGTGTCTCTCTCTGTCAAATAAATAAAATCTTTAAAAAAAAATTAAAAAAAAAGAATTCCTCGTATCAGTGAGATCATATGATACATGTCTTTCTCTGGTAGACTTATTTAGCTCAGCATAATACCCTCCAGTTCCATCCACGTCATTGCAAATGGTAAGATTTCATTCCTTTTGATGGCTGCATAATATTCCATTGTGTATATATACCACATCTTTCTTTATCCATTCATCTGTTAATGGACATCTTGGCTCTTTCCATAGTTTGGCTATTGTGGGCATTGCTGCTATAAACATTGGGGTGCACACACCCCTTTGAATCACTACATTTGTATCTTTGGGGTAAATACCCAGTAGTGCAATTGCTGGATCATACGGTAGCTCTATTTTCAACTTTTTGAGGAAGCTCCATACTGTTTTCCAGAGTGGCTGCACCAGCTTGCATTCCCACCACCAGTGTAGGAGGGTTCCCCTTTCTCCGAATCCTCACCAACATCTGTCATTTCCTGACTTGTTAATTTTAACCATTCTGGCTGGTGTGAGGTGGTATCTCATTGTGGTTTTGATTTGTATTTCCCTGATGCCGAGTGATGTTGAACACTTTTTCATGTGTCCAAGTAGCTTTCTATTTATCCTATCACTACATACTGAATAATCAACTCCTTCTACCTTGACTTGAAATATATTTACCAAATTTTCATTTACATGCTGAGGTCCTTTTCTATGCTTTCTATTGTTTTCATTCATTAGTTTGCCACGTAGTTTTAGTTCTTAAAACTATAGATAACATCTTTTTAATTTGGAAGTAAACTTTGCCTCACATTAGTCTTCTTTTAAAATATTTATTGACTATTGTTAATTTTATTCCAGATGAATTTTAGAATCATTTCATTAAGTTGTAAAATTTTTAAAACTATGGGACTTTGATTGCAAAGATAGTAAATTTATTAATTAGTGGGGGAGAAATTTAATTTTTTTATAAATTCCCACACAGATATTCTATTTCTCTATATTTTTTTTCTTTGCCTCTTTTTAAAGTATTGTGAGATTTTTAGATTTATGTGTCAGTCAGTGAAGAAATACTTATCGATTACCAATCATGCACTAGTTAATAAGTCAGGAAGGTTTGGAATTATAATTGTAAAAATATATATATATAAATAATAAATCAATCTCCACTCATGGAACTCATAGTCAAGTGGGGAATATAGACATTAAATAAACTTACAAATAATTAAATAATTGCCAAGTGTGCACAGTGCATAAAGAGGGGTATTATTTATTTGTAGTATTAATAAATGATCCCAGAAAAATGGCCTGTTCACTTGAGACTATTCAAATGAGAGTGGCATATTTGGGTCTCCTGCTAATGATCCACTTACAATGGACTTATAGTAGCTTTCCATGGAAGGCCGTTTCCTTAGAGTGATGTGAAGTAGCAGTGATAGTTGTTCTAGTGATGTACTCACATAAATATCAAGGGTTGGCCCATAGGCATTGGCCTGGCTTCCCTCCAGATCTCTGGCACAGACTACATACAGTCTCTTGAATTTCACTGTATTTTATTCTGTAGCATATTGCTAACTATTAGGTGGCGGGGGGTGGGGGGACTAAATTATACTGCTTGCCAATTTCTGTGGTATAAATATTCCTACTATAGCTGATTCCAGGCTACCAATGTGAAGTCAGCTGACTTGTAAAACTCCCGAAGATTTAATAGTTGATCTCTCAAGTGAGCTCCAGTATACCCCCCACCCCAAGGTCCTGTCCTCTGGTTTCTGCTTAACCCCACCTCCTCCAAAGTCATACCCCATCCCTGGTCAGTCTTGTCTATTCCCTCAAGCTCTTTGGAGGCCATTCCTTTCACTCTCCTATTTTAAATATGTTATGCCATAAACTGACCTCTGCTATCCTCAGGGGATTCATTTTGTTGTGAACACCTTAATTTAGGAGTTAAAAGAAAACAAAACTTAATACTGTTTCTTTTCCCTTTTCTTCTTGCTGTAACAATCCATTTTGCCCTGAGGCAATGAAGATGCTGCTATCTGACCAGGGAAAGAGTCAAGAAATTCAGACAATCACAATGATTAATATTTTAAAAACTTAGCATACTGCTTAGAATCAATGGATACCTTTCATAAATCCATTGATAGAATCAAGTTATTTAACCAGTGCCCACTCTTTGGTTAAAATGTGTGGTAAATCTGTGGAGGGATGTCTCTTCTTATTTTACACAGTTTGAGAGGGAAGAAAGCATGAGGAACCATCCTCTGAACAGCCATTTCATTCTCTCACCCAGGGAAATGTTTGGGGAGTTGTAGGCATTCCCTTTAGGTCAGAAAACTGTTGGGTCACTGTGTGTGTCTGTCCATGGGAAGTGGTCAGTGTGTGAAGGATGTCACCTAGGAGGCACAGATTCATCATAAAGCTCAGTATAATGGTAATGAAAGACATATTTCGAAGGCAAAACAGAAGACCCTCAGAGAAGAGTCCTATCAAGATCCTTCATTCCTATTCCCCTTGGTCTCTCTTCTGCTAACTTTGACTTGGAGGTAGTAAAAATGAAGTACAGAGATGCCAGAAAGCACTGGTCTCCAATTTTTTGATCAATGAAAGGTAGATTGGCTTTCCTTAGATCTCGAATTCTCTTTGGATCTTGGGTCATTGCATTGGTGATGTAAACAGGCTTTCTGAGGAAATCCTCTGTCAGCTTTTCTGAAGATGTTCCAGTGGCCTCTAGGCTGATTCTGAGTCAATGATGGATGAAAATTTGGAGCCTTTGTTTCTTATGCCCGTTTAACTTGCATGGAGCAGATCAAATTGAGCTCTCTGACAGCTAGACTTTTATTTTTTGAACATTAGAGCCTATTTATAGCAATGTCACAGAATTAAAAAAAAAGTTGTATTATTATCTATCAATCTATCACAGCTGCTAACTTGGGAAATGAATGGGTGAGCTCCGGTGTGCTGCCCGGGGCAACTGCTCTGTCCCAAGGAATCCCGAGGGGCCTGGACAAATCCAAAGCAAAGCTCCTCACTGGGTTTGTCAACACTGTTGCCCAAGAAACTCAGATAAATTCATCATAAGAGAAGCCAATAACTCAAACGATGAGGGCTTGGAAAAGAGAAAGGTAGAAATTTATTTCGGATGCCAGCAGCTGGAGGAGGTGGCAGGTTCAAGTCTTAACAAGTGACCTCTCCACTGGTAAGATGGACACCCAGAGTTTTATAAGGAAAGATTAGGGGCAAGGGGTTACATGCAAGAGAGCAGGCAGAGAGTGCGTGATCATGGGCGGGGGGTAGTAGGTGTTCAGCCCATGGTCATGGGCAGGGAAGGGGTCCTGTGGGGTGAAGTCTTCTAGGCATTCCATTGCTATCAGGGCTTTGTGGTCTGGTGGTTAGAATGTTTAAAGAGTGTGGTAAGAAATAAGCACAAGGGACTTTAGTTAGAGCATGAGTTAAGCTGTCTTGTCTATTTCTGGTTTTAACTGTTGGAGTCTACAGTTGAGCAAGAGGGCTCACTAACAGGATCCCTTATTTTTCATCTCTGGTCCTTCCTGGTGGTAGGTTACTTCTTATGGATATAACTCTGAAGACCTTTGTCCTCTTAATCAAAAAGAGAAAATGGGGTGGAATAGGATGACTCAGAATTCGGCCCTACCTCAGACCACGTAGTTATTCATCTGGAGAGACGATAAAGAACATTGTTGGATCTTAGCAAGACTGTCTGGAATAATCAAAGAACCTATGTCAAAACAGTCCACCCTGCTGACTTAGCATAGCCTTCTTGTTCTTGCTACTCTGCTTATTGATGTCAGAATACAGGACAGGGTTGAGATTGTTGAGTTCCATTCTTGGATAGCATTCAGAAATAGTGCACTGTCCCAAATAGTTCAGCTTAAAATTTTTCCCTTAAAATTACCTTCATACAAGATTTCTGGGCCCTTTCCACACTTTCCCTGGATGTATCCTTTGCACGTATTGCTCTGGTGTTCAGCACTCCAAGGCATTAGTAGATAGGAACAGATGGGAGGTAAATGAGTTAAATGTGTAGATGTCATATGTGAAAAGTTGCCTTCCTCTATGCATGCTATTTTGCCAGTGCTCCTTCTAAAGAATGGCATCCACAATTTGATAGAACATAGTGGAAAACACTGTGTAATCATGACCCCATTAATCTGGCTATTAAATAGTTTGCATACTGACTGGGCTAAATACACTGATCTGCTAATCTTTACTACTACCAATAGTATGATTAATGGTAATTATACTAATAATGATTATAGCACCTAAATATATTGAGCACATACAATATGAAAAATTTCCTGAGCACCTTTCATGTGATACCTAACTCAGTGAGGGTAGATAATAATAGCAATATACCCTTTACCAAATGAGGATATAATTTACTGAAGGCCACGTATCTCTTGAGTCATGAATCCAGGAATGGTTGTGATATATTACCAAACTCTTACAGAGTATTTATCCTTATTTTTATTTATTTGTGAGAGAGCACAAACAGGGGGAAGGACAAAGGGAGAGAGAGAAGCAGACTCCCCACTGAGCAGGGAGCCTGATGCAGGCTCAATCCCAGGACCCTGAGATCATGATCTGAGCCGAAGGCAGATGCTTTACCGAATGAGTCACCCAGGCGTCCTTTCCTTATAGTTCTTTCAGTCAGTTAATTTTAGACTTTAAAGTAAATGCTTTTAAAAGCCATGGTGTTTGCATACCTTACTATATATCTGTGGTCTTTTTATTAGATGATCAGTATTTAACATGCTAAAAGACACTGGTAAATCCAAACATCTAATTCCATCTGATACAAACATGAATTTACAAGCTGTATGATATAAACATACATGTTCCTCACCTCACTGAAAAGTTGCATTGAGATGACAGAAAACATGAAAATAATGGGGGCGTGGCGAGTCCACAGTGTGTTGAAGGCAGGGAGGGTGTGGAGGGAACCACAACAGGAATGGATTTGGGGATGATATGAAGAGTATGGATTCAGATGACAATGAAATTTGAATTAAGGAGCCCACATCCCAGGTACAAGCAAAACATAGGATTCTAAAAAGAAATTTTTTCTAAGGGAACCTCCTAAAGACACCAAAATTAGAAGCAGAAGTGAGCCCGTGGCCGACAGCCTGTAAAGTAATCAAAGTTCTATGGAACCACTAATCTTAACTTGCATAAGAGCTGTTTCCAGTCCGCCTCCAGAATAAAGCTGTGACTACAACTTTTCAGTTTGGGAGGGAAAGCGCAGTGAAGAAGAGTAAAGTTGCTAGGCAGGTTTCAGTCCATTCATTCTCCACAGATAACATTTTCTAGAGATAGTCACCTCCCCACCTCGCTGGTACTGAGGGGGACACCCTTCTTTCCCTTCTACCTGTAAATGTCTCCTGCTAAAGGGTGGCCTGTCTTCAGTTTTCAGAGTCTCTCATGTGTTCACAATTTCTTAAAAATAACCACCTTCAAATGATCAGTATGCCAAAGAGACATATCTTGAGGTGGCAAAATTTGCTTCCCTAGACCTTCGAAATCCTCAGAACGTTAAAAAAGTTTAATAATTTCAAGGTTTTGGTTTTTACTTTTTGGTACGTGCTTGAATGAAAACAAGATTTTAAAAGTTGTTATTAAACTTTAATCTTTAAATAACTTTAGCATATTTGAATTCTCTTAAGGCAGTAAGCTCTTCTCAATAAATGACAATGAAAGCTCTGTAGTTAACAGTATTATCAGTATAGAGAGACAGAAGGAAATTTAATTAAAATATTGGCTTTATTGCATGTGTTACCCCCTTGGTTTTCATCATCTATTTTAATTGGAACATTAGCTGTACTTTGTCGATTATTGAAATGTTTGCTTATTGAAGTATTGTATATTAAAATATATTTAAAAGGGATTCTTAACTAGTTGAAATCTGTGATTAATATCTTTTAATATTGGGGAATTTCTGAATTACCCTTGAGGTTGTTAAAAAACAAAAGTTAACTGAGTAAATTTGAGAATCTAATTGGCTTTATTAAATGATTCATGAATCAGGCAGCATCCCATCTAACAAGCAGAGGGGACCTCTGAGGAATTGTACAACACGCAAAGTTTTTATAGGATAAGGGTGGGGGCAAGAAAGTTACTAACAAAAGAAAAGAGTTTTCCAGGCAAGGTAGCTATCCCTGAGAGGGAGGAATAGGAGGTCTTATCAGGCAGATCACCTCATCTTCCTTTGGGGGAGGGGGTGATGGAGAGGGCCAATGCGGCAGACACTTTGCCTCTGATAGGAAAATTCCTGACTGCTTAAGGTTAAAACTAAGACTACATTAATGGGTGAAGTTGAAACTGAAGTTAGATGAGCTATTAATCCCCAGTTTGGGGATTCAGCCTAAGTGGTGCCATTTTGGGCCTGTGGTTTTGTAGCTGGGGAATAGGGAAGCAAGAGCACCTGGCTCCAGGGGCCCAAACAGACCATGTTCAGACACTCGCTGCTGACAGATTCTCAAGGCAGAGAAATGAGTGGTGGTGAAACCAGAAAGGAATTTATTTCAGTGAAGCCAACACCTGGAAGACAGTGGACTAGCGTCTCAAAAACTGTGTCCAAAAAGCCAATAATACTTCCAGGTTTACATAGGAAAAAGTGGGGCAAAGTGGGTGGGCACGTGCTGGAGGTTAAATCCATCATTGTCTTGGAGTCAGTTACGGGCAGGGTCTTGCTGGCTCTGGGCAGACTTTGTGGCTTAAGGGGTTAGTGTGTGTCTTCTGCCTGGGCCACCCAAGCAGAAAGTTTGAGATCAAAATGGAGACAGCCCAAGTCCTCTTTGTTTTCTTTTTAACAAGGTCATATGTTTTAAACTATTACTCGTTTGTAAACAACTGAAAACAAATTTTTTTTTTTTTTTTTTTTTTTGTATGTAGGATTTGGAAATATCTCACCACGCACAGAAGGGGGAAAAATATTCTGTATCATCTATGCCTTACTGGGAATTCCCCTTTTTGGTTTTTTGTTGGCTGGAGTTGGTGATCAATTAGGGACCATATTTGGAAAAGGAATTGCAAAAGTGGAAGATACGTTTATTGTAAGTATAATAGCCTTTTAAGTACATATGTTGTTTAATTTTTTTAAATAAAACTATCACCTCAAGTACAGTTCATCAAGTTATTGGGTTTTCCATAACCTTTTATATGTACCTTTATTAGCATGTAACTCACTTCGTAGTTATTTTTATACTTAATTTGAATGAGTAAATTAGTACATGGGAAAAATCCAAATATATGCAGAAACAAAGAAGAAATCTGACAATCCTGGGTTCCAATTCCAGACATCTTGTCTTGCTGTATTCTCTTAAGCTAGTTATTTTACCCTGAAATCTCCATTTTGTCATTTATATAATGTGAATAATGGTACTGTCAATGGAGACATCACTTTGAGAGTTAGAGATAATAAATAGA
Source organism: Mirounga angustirostris (assembly GCF_029215605.1). Classification (NCBI taxonomy): domain Eukaryota; kingdom Metazoa; phylum Chordata; class Mammalia; order Carnivora; family Phocidae; genus Mirounga; species Mirounga angustirostris. The sequence continues at coordinate 40,051,056 of NW_026991714.1, forward strand.
AGCTTGGGGCACCTGGGTCACTTGGTCAGTTAAGCGTCCGACTCTTGGTTTTGGCTCGGGTCATGATCTCAGGGTCGTGTGATGGAGCCCCTAGTTGGGCTCCTCCCTCAGGACAGAATCTGCTTAAGATTCTCTCCCTTTTCCTCTCCCTTCCCTTCTCCCTCCCCGCCCCACCCCCGCTTATGTGCATGCACTCTTTCTCTGTCTCTCTCTCTCTCAAATAAATAAGTAAATAAAATCTAAAATAAATAAATAAAAGCTTAACATAGCTAGTAAATAACTGACAATACTTTCTCATTTAAAATTTGCTTTGGTACCTTTGTCCATTGCTGGTGGCATTCTAAATTTATATAGCCTTTTTGTGAAGGACATCCTATTTAGCAAACACGATAAAGGTGATCATATAACTTAATTCAGTGATGTCATTGATAGAAACTTATCCAAGGGATATAACTCAGTAGAACCAAAAGTAATATACATGATGTTCGTGGCTATATTATCCTCAATCGAAAAAAATAAGTATAATGAAAATGCTTTTATTAGAATGGTAAATGAAAAGTAGTAATAATACCACTATGATTATAAGCTTTTATTCCTGAAGAAAATTACCAAGAAAATAGTTGCATGAGAGGGTAGGATTATAAAGAATATGTTACTACCATCACCTGTATTACAAATACATTTTACCTACTCTTCAATAGTCTTTTCATCTTTTCACAAGCGTTTCAACAAAGTATTTTACATTTAATTCTACTGATAAAATAAGACTACTGAGTATTGGTTTTCAATTTATAGTTCCAGTTTTTAGCAATAGTTATTTTTTAAGTTCCAAATTCACTCAGCTATTTCTACAGTTGGAATGGAGTAGGTATGATTATTCTAAAATAGGAGTTTCATCCTGTTCTGGGTAATATACTTATATTGATCTTAAAAGTATCTTGTATTTTTATTAATTAAGAGGGAAGATTAGTGGCATCAATGTGGTAATGCTGAATTATGCATTCATTCAACAAAGTTTTTTGGCTTAAATTTTTTTTTTTTAACTTGAGTATAGTTGACACACAATGTTACATTAGTTTCAGGTGTACGACTTAGTGATTTGACAAGTTTATGCATTATGCTATGCTCACCGCAAGTGTAGCTACCATCTGGCCCATTGCATTGCTATTACAATATCATTGACTGTTTTTCTTACGTTGTGCCTTTCATTCCCTTGACTTACTCATTCCATAACCGGAAGTCTGTATCTCCCTCTCCCCTTCACTCATTTTGTCCAATTCCCCCGCTCTCCCCCTTTCCCTCCCCTCGGGCAACCATCAGTTTGTTCTCTACATTTATACTTCTGATTCTGCTTTTTTTGGTTTATTCATTTGTTTTATTTTTTTTTTCCAACAAATTTTTGGGTGCCCACTGGATGCCTGGTAATGTTTTTCATGCTGCATCTACATCGGTGCATAAAACGCACCCCGTACCCTGGTGGTGAATACGTTCCAGTGGTCATGAATATTAATACCAACTACTTAGTCCATGGTTCCGTTTTGTGTATTTTCATATATTTGTAGATTACGTTTGGCCCGCCATCAGTACTATGCCTATAGAATAGAAATATTTGAAAAGTTGTTCAGGTAAACAAAGAGTGATGTACCTCTGAAATTGTATTCTCAGAGCAAATGTAATTTATTTTGAAAGCATTTTGCCTGTTGTAAAGCTATGTAAGGGTAAAGTAGCATCATCATTGGCATTGATTGTTTTGAGTTCTTTCTGCTATACCCAATTTTTATAAGACAATTGAACATTAATTATGAAAGGGAAAAAAATAACATCCTCACTTGCTAATTTGCTAAGAATTGTGTTTAAGGTGAGCTTTGCAGGTACGCCAATAATCAATAAATCTCAGTCAGTGTCTCTCTCTCGCTTTCTTCACTCTCATCCTTAGAAGTGGAATGTTAGTCAGACCAAGATTCGCATCATCTCAACGATCATATTTATACTGTTTGGCTGCGTACTCTTTGTTGCCCTGCCCGCGATCATATTCAAGCACATAGAAGGCTGGAGTGCCCTGGACGCCATTTATTTTGTGGTCATCACTTTAACAACCATTGGATTTGGCGACTACGTTGCAGGTAAGTTTTTCCTGGCACCGACCCTACTTGCCTGGCCCGTGTCCTTTAGTTAGACTTTTCATTTGGGTTTGCAGCACAAATGTCTGTCGTAGTTTCCCAGGCCTGCTGTCATGAGCGATGTGCCCCCAAACTGGGTGGCTTTAAACAAGAGAAATCTATTGCCTCACAGAATTTCAAAATCAAGGGGACAGGAGGAACGTGGTCCCTCTGAGACTCTAAGTGGCATCCCTCCTTGCCAATTCCAGCTTGTGGAGGAGGCCATCCATCCTTGCCCGTCCTGCTCCATTACTCCAATCCCTGCTTACAACATCACATGGCGTTCCTTATCTCTGTGTCTCTGTTGCTGTGTCCACATTTCCCTTTTCTTATAAGGACACCAGTCATACTGGACGAAAAGCCCCCACTCCACTCCAGTATGAGTTCAGATGAACTAATTTCATCTTCAGATGTTCTGAGGTACTGGGAATTAGGACTTGAGCATACCATTTTGGAAGACCATTTAATCTGTAACAGGGACAGAGAGACAAAAGAAAAGTCATTCTGGGACAGTGGAGGTAGGCAGAAGGGTGCAGTTGAACATTTATTTTCATTCTAGGAAAGAAATTTAAGTTGCTGTTTGTTCAGAATCTTATATTCCCATGCTAATTTCAGAAACCAGACAATCTGCCTCTCATTTTTATTTTTTATGTATTTATTCTTCTTTTACTGTTAGACAAATTTGAGTGTATCTTTGCTCTTTTTACTTAGGCTTTTTCATGTCTCAGTTTTAAAAACACCCGCAAACTTCAGAAGATGTTCTAAGCTACTTAAGACCTTCTTTTTTCTAAGATATTTACCTTATTTAATTTTCAGTTCTCAGGACAGTATTTTTTTACGTTAACCAGTGTCCACTTTTTATTCATGTTTTTTGATATTTCCTTTTCTACATGTTATTACAATTGCAGTTTGTTTGTTTTATTGTTGTATCTCTTAGGTCTTAACTTCCTGTTATTTTAACTCTCTTTACCGTTTATATTATCCAAATCATCACTATTGTTCTAATTCCAATTTTAAATAAATTATAATAATGGTGGTAAAAGTAAGCACAATGGCATTCTATCGTGGATCATTTGACTAGCTCCTGAAAATCTAAACCATTCTTTTTTAGAAAATCCAATTTCAAGTATTAGAAGAACATGCTAAACACTAGAGTAGGAATGTGCCCTTAAACTTTGCAGGATAAACTCACCAGCCTAATTTAGCTTTAGGAGAGTTTTATACTTTCTGACCGTTCACTCTTCTTTCTTGTCCCAAAGTTCTTAAATGTTTTCAGAGAAAAAATATTTTGTGCAGTTTTATAAAATCTCAGAGAAGGCTGATAGTTCTTCTGTTTCCATTTATTTGTTAATTATGGTTTAATCTGGCAAAGACCATACTCCCCTTGAAGATGGGGATGTTTTCATGAAGGAAGCCTTGTTTTTGGTCAAAAATCCTGTGCACACATCTCTGTATGGGATGGAGGCCCCAGAAGGGGAGGGGGCATCCCTCTGCTAGAGAGCCTTTTGTTTTCTAATTAGCAAAATGTAGAGAAGAATCTCAGATATTTGTAGCTCCTTATAGGAGGAACAACTTCTGCTCTAAAATGCCCATTTTTCTACCTCTGAAGGTATATGGTTGGCTTAAGTAGAAGTGGAAAGTGCATTAATGTAGGAGAAAGTAAGACACAGGGGCACCTGGGTGGCTCAGTCGTTAAGCGTCTGCCTTCGGCTCAGGTCATGATCCCGGGGTCCTGGATCGAGCCCCGCATCGGGCTCCCTGCTCCGCGGGAAGCCTGCTTCTCCCTCTCCCGCTCCCCCTGCTTGTGTTCCCTCTCTCGCTGTGTGTCTCTATGCCAAATAAATAAAATCTTAAAAAAAAAAAAAAAGAAAGTAAGACACAGTGAGATGATAAGATTTAGATTGGTGGTATGTTAACCTTGGCCTCTTGCACCCCTTTATAAATATCATTAACAAGGTCTTATAGCAGCTATGGAATATATAGGTATTTGGTGAGGAGCTTAAGGCCAACAGCTTTGCACTGCATATGCTATTTTAAATTTTAATTTATAATTTTTTATAGTAATACAACATTTATTTATTTTCCAGCTTTGTTGAGATATAATTAAAAATAAAATTATAAGATATTAAAAGTGTACACTATGGTGATTTAAGTATACATTATAAAAGGATTCCCACCGTCTAGTTAATTAATACATTAACATATCCATCCCCTCACATATTTATCTTTTGAGGGAGTGGGGAGTGGTAAGAACATTTAAGTTCTACTCCTAACAGATTTCAGTAATACAATACAGTGCACATGTTATTTTAAGAAATTGACAGACTCTGTCAGTCCAGTATGAGTCCTGGTCTGGTAAAAAAAAAAAAAAAAAAAAAAGATTATGAATAAAAAAAAAAGTGGGTGAAATCCTAAAATAATGTTGTATTTGTGACCACAGTATAAAATGGCTTAGAAAAAAAGAACAAATATTTTTACTTTATGGTTTTGTAGAAGGTAAAAAAAAAAAAAATACCTTTTTTTAAAAGATTTTATTTATTTAGAGAGAGAGGGAGAGACTGAGCATGTGCCCATGCGGGGGCAGGGGCAGAGGGAGAGGGAGAGAGAGAATCTCAGGCAGACTCCCCGCTGAGCAGGAGTCCAGGGAGGGGCTCCATCTCACAAGCCCTCATGACCTTCAGATCGTGACCTGAGCCAAAAATCAAGGGTTGGAGGCTCAATCAACTGAGCCACCCAGGCGCCCCACCTATTTTTTTAAACTAACCTTAAGAGATCAACACTTTGAAACTGGCTAGATCACGTGGATCTCTTCATAGCCATTCTCTATTAGAAGAGCAGTTCAACGAGAACATCTTGTATATATGAGTAGGGACCCCGAATTCAGAGTCGTGGCAGAGCACTCTAGGGAAACATGGTCACAAAATGATATTTGTGTGACATTGTCATCTAATAAGCATCTTTATCATTACTAGGATTTTATTCTGTTGCCCCCCCTTGCTAAATCCATTACTATGATTTTATTTTTATTTTGCAGAGGAAGTAATAAAAAGCACTAGAAATAATGCCTTGCTAAAAATTAGTAAAGGAATGTGATGGGTTTAAAGTGACAAATGCTGAGAAAGATAAATTGAAGGAGAGTCCTTACATACCAGGCAGGTCCTTGTGCCCAGGGAGCAGTTTTGGAAGGAGCATGCGGATGAGACAGATGTGGCAAAGGCTGGTAGGAAATGTGTAATTTTTGCAAGATTCTTTGGAAAAACAAAAATCTTGAGTTCTTTTTTTTAAGGACCTGGGAAAAGAATTGCCTCACTTAATTCAATAGGGTACACACAGTTTTTGCTTCTGGGTACCTTGTGGCTCTGAAGCAAAAGTCAGCTATTGAGCAAAGGCAAGTATCCCATCTGGGAAATATCAGTTGTTTACTTTATAGAACCTTCCCCTTTGAAGTTCCATGTCACTATAAGATAGTATTCTCACTTAATTTTGGTAATTTTGCCAAGGAAAAGCAGGAGGCATTGCTCCAACTTGAATCTTCTCGCCTTTCTATTGGGCTCTAAATCTCACAAGAACACAAAGAGACACCTCCTTCAATGCACACTCACCATCTGATGCCCTTCTCATACCTGCCAACCCTGCTCTGAATGGGATGAAAGTTCAATCACATTGTTGTTTTGAACTCCTCTGAAGATCAATTAAAGAACATACTCTTCAAACTGATGTTATTAAAGGAAAATAAGTAAATTTTGGAAAGTGATGTCTAAATCTTTAGGATACAAGTTGTCATCTTGGTGTGATTATTAGAAGCATCTCAAGAGCAACAAGTAAAGATACGTGGTGTTTTAGACCAGAACTCTGAAACAGAGAGCTCATCTCTAGGGCATAAGCAAGAAAGTCCATGCCAGGTATATTTTCTGCCATGGGAGGCAAACAGGACAGCTCCTGTTTCTATGTATTTTTAAGCTTCATTCCTTACTTTCTCTTATTTGTACATCATAGTGTTCATGATATAATATATAAGAGCATAGTAGATTTTTTTTTACTGAGAGAGAGAGAGCACAAGCAGGGAGGGACAGAGGGAGATGGAGAGAGAGAATCTTAAGCAGGTTCCAAGCTCGGCAAAGAGCCTAATGTGGGGCTCGATCTCATGACCCTGAGATTGTGACAGCTGCAATCAAGAGCTGGACACTTAAGTGTTGAGCCACCCACGTGCCCCAAGCATAATAGATTTCTAATTCATAAATAAACATGCATTTAAATTTGTGTGTGCTTTTCACTGTTGGTAATATTGATTCAAAAGCATTTACACATCACTAGTAAAGACAGTATTCAAGTCTCATTGTGTATGTGACTGAAAATAGGAATTCAGCATTTAGTAATTTTTCTGCAAGAAGAGACCTGGAAAATTTTAATTTTATATTTATATTTATGCAAGGAAGGTGTTTTAGTTAAATGGTTGATTACCTTAGTGGTTGGTGTGTGCTCCTTTCTAATGGGCTTTTTTGTTCTTTCATTAGCTCTCAATGTTCTAGAACTAAAAAGAACCCAGGAGGCCACAGGGTACTCCCACACTTACTTTACACATGAATAAACAGACCCCACTACTAAGACTGGTGCTTGCACACAGTAACCGTTCCTAAGAGGTGAGAAGAGACAAAGTCAATTATTTAGCAGAGTGTCATTTACTTGATTTTAGCAGTGCCTGTAATTTATACTCACATTATACAGGTAAGTTAAAGTTAATGGCAAAAATTATGTTTGAGAATTAACTGTTAATTTCCTGCGTTCTGTTTCTTAACTTTTGCCATTTTATTTTTCATTTGATGAAAAGTCTGGTGATAAGTTGTTAAATCATGCTTACTTTATAGACTGAGAGCTAAATCAGCTCTTCATTAAAACCTAAGCAATAATATTAATTATGTGGAAATGTGTGACAGATTGAATTCTGTTTATTCAGGCTTACCTCTATGACTGGTCTTCCAGGTCCATTTTTTTTAAAAAAAATGGTTATTCTTCAAATTTAGGGAGAAGTCAAATAATTACCAAATATAATGCAATTTAAAATTCTTTTCCAAAGCTAGTATCTCCTATATATATGCTCTTGGGGTAAGAGTGGGTCATGCAAGCCATGAAAAACATTGCCACATATTGTTGAGAAGCTGCCTAAAGAAGTCCTCAAAAAACACCCCTTTTCATAAGCCAGGTTTGTTCATAAGACATAATTTGAATGAGTGAAAGCCAGATGAAAATTTATAGTTTCACAAAGCAGTGTCCTCACATTATCTATTCTTCTAATAAAAACCAAAAATTTTAGCCAAAAATTTAAATGTTCTAAGAAATCCTCACGGTTGATCTTATGAAACAGATTTTTCCATCAGAGCATAAATTTATTTAGCCATCCAAATATATCTTCGTGGAATTTGGATCACTGAAATTTAGTATATTTAGTTGAATAATGAAATTTTCCATATCTGACAGGTAGTTATTGAAGGTGTAGGGACCAAGGGCACACTGCCCCCAAGATGGGCCACTTTGGCACAAAGATTATTTTGAGTTAAAAGTAATCAAAACCTGAGGCATCTGGGTGGCTCAGTCATTAAGCGTCTGCCTTCAGACAGGTCATGATCCCAGGATCCTGGGATTGTGCTCCACAGGAGGCCTGCTTCTTCTCTCCCACTCTCCCTGCTTGTGTTCCCTCTCTCTCTGTCAAATAAATAAATAAAATATTTAAAAAAAAAGAAAGTAATCAAAACCTAACAGATGCAGGAAAACCTCTCTGCCTCCCCCACAGCTGCCTAAATATATTGGAAAGGAGAGTCTACACCAGGAAGAGAGCTATTAACAGAGACTCCCCTTTACCTAAGAAACTTACTTGCATACTAGCGCAACCTTTGTTTTTCCAAATATCTCCTCTCACCCTCCTGGAAATGGCCTTCCTCCCCTTTGTGTCCTCACACACCTACCCCTCTCCTTGCTCATAAAAGCTTCATGTTGCTTCATTGTCTTTGGAATTTCATATTTGTATGGATTCCCTGCCTGCACACCTATTAAATTTTATTTCCCCCATTGAATCTGTTTTGTGTCAATTTGATTCTAAGTCCAGCTAGAAGGACCATAGGGTAGGGGAAGGTCTTCCTCCCCGATCAGAAAAGCCGGCGTTGGTGGTATAGTGATGAGCATAGCTGCCTTCCTCCCCGATCAAAGCTTACTGAGTTAATCAAGCTTTATGCTTAGTGCCTTATGCTTCTCTATACAGAAAATATAATTTAGGATTTTCCAAGGTAAAATTCTTCTGGTACTTTTACCTTTACTAAATTTTCAAATTTTCACAGTTGTATAATACTTTGTCATCACATTTTTTAACTTGGGAAGAACATATTTGTATATCTCATATTAAGAATTAAGTTTTCTTAGAATTATGTTTTCAAAGTCATTATCAGAAATGAAGTTTTTAGTAACCAGACTATTGCTTTTCCTTATAATTGAAAACATGACTCATTCGGTGGAGTGCTTAGAGCTTGCTTAATAGAGGGGAATTTTATCATGAACACATATAAATCTCTGTTGGAAAATCATGGCAGGTTTTTGGTTCAAAACAGTTCTAGCAGAGACCCTCCAGAAAACAGTTCCTGAGGTTTTGCAACTATGTCAGTGGCCAGTTCTTAAACTTGCTGTTATTGAACTGATCAATAACAGTAAAAATTTCCCAGGAATTTAACAGATAAGAAGGAAAGCAGCTGATGAGGAGTGAGGTCTACTGAAGAACATTCACCACCACCACCCAATGTCTCAGAAAAAAAAAATCGCTTTTATCAGAAAGGGAGGGTTTATGTGACTCCCAGGGAGATGTATTAATATTCATCATTCTTCTGTTTATTCAGGTATTTAGCGAGCCCATATTGCATATTAGATACTGTGCTTAGCACTTAGTGATGACTGCTCTTTTTCCTTTTCCTTTGGGACAGAATGTTTGAAATCCGGGAGCAAAAATTAAATTCAATAGGGAACTTTTCTTCTCTTCCTGGTAGTGAATGACTGTTTTTTGTTTTGTTTTGTTTTGTTTTTAAAGATTTTATTTATTTATTTGACAGAGAGAGACACAGCAAGAGAGGGAACACAAGCAGGTGGAGGGGGAGAGGGAGAAGCAGGCTTCCCGCTGAGCAGGGAGCCCGATGCGGGGCTCGATCCCAGGACCCCGGGATCATGACCTGAGCCGAAGGCAGACGCATAACGACTGAGCCACCCAGGCGCCCCTAACTGTTTTATAATACAGGAAAATACTGCAAAGAGTCTGGCCACCCCCTGATTCAGCCAGTGACTCTCAGAGAACTCACAAGAGAACAGATAGTGTCTGCATGATTAATTAAATGGGATTTGATCCAAATGGTCCAGAAGTCCGAGGATCTGAGGACAAACCGAGAAGTTATTTAACTTTTCAGATTCAGAATGGATATATAGAAGCATTGTGGAAACATGTGCAGAAAAAAATGAGAAGGAAAACATTCAGGGATTGATAGTTATGGCTTAGTGAGACAGGCAGTAAATTGTACTAAGTGTAATGAAAAAGGCTCCAAATTGCTCTATATTGAGCCTTTTAATGATTATTTCTAGGTATAACAATTATGCACATCTTAAATACTATAGGTTTCCATCCTTGTAAAGGATGAGTGAGTGACAATGTGTTGATCTTTCTTTGTGATCATGAAACTCCTGCTCTTCTAATGGCTCTTTTCCTAAATTTAGACCAAGTACCTAGCAGGAAATGGACAATATCTTGAATGCTGAAATTAAAAATCCCAAAAATATAGGTTCAAATGCTAGAGATGTTTAGTTACCATTTTTTTGCCTTTTGTTTTTCTGACTTAATAGCATATGAGAAGTTTGGTTTAGTAGGTGAGCTATGGTTTAATACTGAAGTCATACCTTCCGTTTGTAAAAAAAAAAAAAAAAAAAAAATTTACGACATTATTGAAAGAGCCTCTTAGGTCTTGAAGCCCTGAGAAAACTCTTCATTCAGTTAAATTGCTTTACTGTAACGAAGAAAAGCATGCTAAAGCAGAAAATAAGGTCCCCCCTTTACATTAAGGCAGGATAGTTTTATTTAATAAAAGTAAAGCTAAACAAAAAAATTAAAATCAATATTTGATACCTAAACTAAAATACTTAAAGACCAGTATAAAGAAATGATGCCCATTTTCTTTAGAACAAAGTTCTATGTCTGTATCTATATTCTATAATACAAATATCATTTTAAACCAGAGGAGGGGGGCATGGCGTTGATGATTTTAGTTCCGGATAGCTAGATGATTCTTTAAATCCAGAATATATCTTCTTTTTTTTTTTCTTTACAAATATTCTGTGGTTCAGAAGCATTTCAGGGAAAGAAAATTAAAAGTAGGAGAGGGCATCGCATTCTCAAGTTCCTTGGAGCAGAATAGGGCCAACCACTAGAAACTGTTGGAATGAGGACAGAAGCAAAGTAGGGAGGCGCCTGATAAAATAGTGATGTGGGAGAGCTAGGTTCTTGTCTCATGCAGTCGAAGAATGAATCTTGAGGACAATGGAGAGTGAGTAAAGCGCTATAAGTTTATTAAGCAAGGATACAGAGAAAAAAGCTCTCAGGAGTGAGAGGGATCCCAACAGGGTTGCCACTGAGGGCTTTTAGGGATGGTCTTTTAAAGAAAGCTAGCCAGGGAACTTAAATCTATCAAACATCTCTATTGATAGCACCATTGAGTAAGGACTAGTGATACACCTTCAATGGCTTACTTCCTTTTTAGGGTCTGGTAATTCTAGGTTGGTCACAGTAGCTGTTAGAACAAGACCTCCCCTCTGACACCCTAGGACAGGATAGTCTGGTTTGTTCCCTTTTCTCTGCTTTCTTTTCATCTCCCACATTTTGAATTTTGTGAGCCTGATCCCATGGCCCCCTACCTATCTCTCCCTACCTAGCCCCACCTGTCCCTTATTCCTCCCCCTGGAATAGTAACCCTAACTGCCCTTAGGGAATGGGAGAATGGGATGACGACCACTCTAGCTGCTTCCTGCTGAAATGGGGCGGCAGGCTGCGCAGCAGTTAGAATCTATCCAGGGGTTGGTTCAGGGGTCCACGGTATGGCTCCAGGGGGTCATGATGGACAACAAATGGTATGTGCATCAGCACATGCAAAAGGATAAATATAAAACAAGCATTAGGTCCCAAATTATGAATACAACCCTTAGATAAGATCCCCAATTACTAATTTTGTCAAATAGATCAGTGGATATTTTGATTTTATTTAATTGATCCCAAATGTCCCCTGTTGATTGGGACACCTTGTGGAAGTTATCTGTAATGTTAAAACCACATGTGAGGAACTTCCTCACACCCCAAATGGTGTAGCAAGAGAATACAGTCAATAGTGGCACGGTTCTCGAGGAGTCGCTCTCTGACTTAAGTTTTGGCCGAGTGCATCTAGTGCCTGGAAAGGATCATTTAGAGTCCGGCTGAGCAAGCAGACTGTTTTGCTTATTTTATATTGCAGCCCTATCATAAGTCCTGGAAGCCCATAGGGAGCTTTGAGGCTTTTTTCTTTTTCTTTTTTTCTTTTTTTTTTTTGAATTGAGACTCTTTTTACCAGGAAGGCTGTTGTATGCTTGGCTAAAGTCTTTGTTTGTAATTGTACCTCAGTAGAGGTGGCTTCTAGGATAAATAGGACTAAGGAATAAAACAGTCAAGAAGTTCTCTTTGTCTGAGGTCTAGCTTGAGCAGTATTGTAATTACAATGAATCACTGGCAAGTGGAAGACTTGTCTCAGGAGATAAGGGCATCCCCAAGTACATTATCCAGTCGAATCATAAAGAAATTGGGGTCATCATTTCCATAATAAGTCCATAATTAACCCCATGCAGTGGGGTACGCTCTGGCTTTAAAGGACCAATTTCGTTATCCCAGCCACACAAAACTGGTGAAAGTGCTAGCTGCATTACATAAACGCTGGGGAATAATCCCATTTTTTTAGTTCAAATAATCATATGATCATGGGGTCCTGTTATTATCCCCACAGAATAAAAAGCACGAAGACTGTCTATATGAGCTATTGTGGCAATTTCTCTGAAGTTTACCTCAAGTTGTCTAGCTTAGGTAAACAACATTCAAAGACAATCAGAACTAAAATTTAACATCCGCAAAGGTATGTTGTTGAAACATAATTTCTCCCTCTATACTAACCTTCATTTTTAACCAGAGGTAGCCAAATCAGGACTAATATATTTGCAAAACAAGTCCAGCTTTAACATACTTGGCCTAATTATTTACATAAGCTCAGCAAGAATAATGAAAGATCATGTAGAGTTGTCTTTTAGAATCTGCTTTGCTGGAACTTTTATAAGGAATCTCTAGATTGAACTTGTAGTAGTCTCTCCAGGCCAGAAGCCACGCCAAGTACTTGCCATCAGACATGCCTGCAATACTTGTAGATTTGGGTGAATTTCTCTTCTCGAGGTCGGTCCCCAGTATATCCTGAGGTTCCTACACCTGCCAGGAAGTGACATTCTTTACTCATCTGGTAAGGCTGCTGGGAACTCTATAAGCAAGGTATCAGGCCAACATTCCCAAGGGGCTTTACTAAAGCCAACTTTAGTTCCTTAAAGCTGTTTGGTCATATCTGAGTCTATGCATGTCTCTCTCAAATACGACATTCCAGTCAAAGCCTTGGTAAAATAACCACTGTTTCAAATGGTGTCCTGTTACAAGGAGAACAGATTCTTATTGAACTTAGGCGAATGATTGTTTACCATGGAAGAAAGCTGATTGAGACCTTTTGAATTTCAGAGGGTTTAGGTAGAGAGAAATGTTAAATGCTTTAATGCTTTTGTTTACACATGCATACTTTATCACACTTTTTTAAGTCATAGATATCTTGAGAGAAAGTTTACTTAATCTGGGAGAATAAACATTAGAGAACCAGCAGTGTTTCAAAAAAGAGTCACAAAACTATAATCAACTTTTAGTTCATTCAGTCACACTTTACTAATTCTTGTTTAGTTTGAATGCAGCCTTAGTTCTAGAAATTCTTACCCATTTCTGTTTTAATCTTAAAGATATCGAATACCTGTATTTGTCCTAAAAATCCTTTATATGAATCTCCTTGAAGATGGACGTCTTTTTGCAAGAGAATAAGAACCATAAATGACAAAAATTCAGAATGGATATGGTTAAAGATTAAAACATATTAAAACTTTAAAAATTGCATATCATCTCTAGAATGGTAATAGCATTTACCGGAACGACATAACCTGAGGCTTATCATTTGTTTAACAGTGCTTCTGGAGTAACTTAACAAATCAAATAAAAAGCCTAATGAGTTAAAGAGACTTCATTTATAATTAAATCTTGGAAAAGTCATTAAATCCTTTGAAACATGCCTAAATAGGATTAGGGATCCTCAAAAACCTGATAAAGGCAAAACATAGAAACTGTTTTTTCTGGACAGGCAAAGAGAAAACGACTGTTTTTTAAAGAGCAGATCAATTAATTCAAGAAAACTTTATTGAACTGAGAAAAGCACTTTTAATCTTATACGAGTGTACTTTAAAATCCATTTATTTCAATCTTAGTCCATCCTCACCACATTTAAAATTCCTTTCCAAAAATTACCCTTCTCAAACCTTCTACAACTTTCCTTTGCATTCAGATTTTGTCCCAAGCCATTTCTCTTCAAACAACCAGTCTCCATTTAGGACAAAATTACCTTCTTTTACCTTCAACAAAAATGTATTCCCATTCCTTATATCTTTCTTACATATCTCCTATTTTTCTACATACAGAGTTGTTTCCCTTATTTCCATCAGTCTTAATTACATTTAACAGAATTTTGCATTCTTAGAAACCTTGGTCTCCAGTGAAAACTAAGTAGTAACCAGTTGTGAACTGTTACACAAAAACTTTCAACGGCAAATTTGTGAATCAGTTAAGCACAAAGCATGTTTACCAACAGACTTAAATATCCTTAGTTTCTTCGCAATAAGTAGTCAAAAGCACAAACCTACGTCCAGTAATCAATGATTTAGCACCTTATCCCATTTGGAAAAGACCTAGATGTCCAATGAATTTAATCCCATTTGTCATCCTAACAAAAGTTTAAAGTTTCAGGTTACTAAAGACTTTGAAAGCTATCTTAACAATTACCCATGAAAACATTAAGCATCATTTTAAGTCATCTTTCTGCTAACAAACTGCAGTAGAGACAACTTGAACTTATTTGGCCTTCAATAGATTTTGGTGGAATAGAAGTTTCATATTTAATGTTGATAACTTTGAAGACATGTCTATTTTAAGTAAACCAACAAACTTAAATTAGTTTAATACCTAGTTATGTTCCACCTGGGCCCATTTTTAAAAAGTCAATCAGTTTGCTCCCCATCGTCAATTTTACCTGAGACACAGGTGGGGGAATCTCAAGTGAGCAATGTATGCAGACCACACCCAAAGTGGTGCAGAAACAGGTGGAGAGGGAGGGGGAGACAGAAGAGTACACCCAGAAGGCAGAGAAAAAGGGTTCCTAGTTCTGAAGCTCATCCACTTGGACCAATGAGTAAACGCCATGTTTTTCCACCAGCAAGTGGGAATAGGCAGTCCATGTCAGACCGGAGAAGATAGGGAATTTCCCCGAAACAAAGGGAGTTTCAGCAGCTGCTTGGAAATATTCCTTAAAGTCCCCATCCTGAGGTAGACTAACCACAGATGGCTCCAATTATAGCCCTTAACCTGGGAAATGAGTGAGGTAGAAGCCCCCACATCTATTAGGAGGAAGAGTGAGAGAGAGAGGGAGAGTCAGGGTCCCCTTTGCTAGGGAGGGCCTTTGTTTCCTCCAGCAATCTAGGTTTATTTGGAGGAGGCCTATTTAGACAATTATCCAATATGTCAGAAGGGAGTTTATTGGTCTGGCTACCACCAAACACATTCCACAAGAGGTCTGTAGGCCTGGGTCCTGATTTAGAGCCCTGAAAGCCTGGATGGATCTAGGGGTAGCTCCGTCTGTTTGCCTTGTTTCCTGCAGAAGAGACCTGATAGATCCCACCCTGGCCATGCAGTGAACATTGCAGGAACTCAGTCTTTTCCTAAATTTGCAATCCAAATTGTTTCCAGTGGGTTAAAAGGCACCCCAAGGAAGAGTCCTTGGGAACTGAAGAAGAGACCATGCCTTGTCGTGAAGGTCATGCCTTATTTTATTTTGCCTTAAAGAACCCACCGTGTTCAACCCATGGGAAACACTAGAAAAGTCTTACAAGGAGAAATTACCCAATTTTGCAGTAACCAATCCAGAGAGGTCCCCTCAGAGGATGGTTTGTTTCCCATCTCCAGATCCCAGTAGGAGTCAGTTACCCTGTACCTGTTACGGAGAGGTGACTATGAAGGCGTCCCTATGTATCAGCTCTTGCCTATGAACCAAGGTGTCCCATGGTTTCCTACTCAAGGTCAAAGAGTGGCTTAACATCTTGGGTTGAGGAGGGCTCAGGCCAGCAGGAGTAGCCACTCTTACCTATCCGTCACCTGATCCTCCTTTTCTCCTCTGAATTCCCCCCCCTCCAAAAAAAAATCTGGCCTAATCATAAGGCTTTGGCGAGGTTAACAGTTTAAACTTCGAAATATTCTTTTTAGAAGGCTAAGAATGCAAGCGAAACAGCTACGGTCTCTTAGTGGGAGGCCTGTTCTGCTTATGGATGAGGCTTCCCTGGGGTGTGACCCCCAGGGCCAGGTCTCTAGCCTTTTACGTGTCTCAGAGACCCCAAGATCACCCATGGTAACCAAAGGGCAGGTTCTGAGCGCTGGATTGCCAGTCCTTACGTGCGCTCCCCGATGAATCTTATACAAAGTAGGGAATCCTTGTAATGACCTCATTCTTCGGAGCTCTCTGGATTGAGCCCTCATTTTTGGTCATGTAAATGCGCTTGCTCTCCTAGCCCCATGGTACCTTATGAGTCAGGCCCATTATAAGCCAATTTCCAATTATGCTTCCTCACCTCACCCCTTGAGAGCTTTTCCTGTCCATCCTGAACCAAATTCTCATGAAAGACACTTTTAAATAAAAAAGTCTTACATCTACATAGGCAACACTCTTCCTAAAATGAATCCCTGATTAAAAGGGCATACTGATCATCGGAGATTGGAAGGACCTGAGGCAAAGTCCCTGAGGTGGGAGAAAGCCACTTAAGAAAAGCCAATGAAGAGAAAGCAGAGCTGGGTAGGGTTAGGCCAACATTCCCTTCTTTTGAGAAAGGGGGATTGACCAAACCTTTCTCCAGAGGCCTGTCACCTGAGACTTAAGACCAGTGGCCGCGCTATTAGCCTTTAATTGGCCGACAGGTGCTGGGTTTTGTTGCTTGTTAAAAGAGGTCATCTAAGGGAGAGACTTCTCCCAGGAAAGAAAAGAGTCGCTTTTACTCACCCTTCGATGGGAGTGATCCCAGGTTTCGGCACCAAAATGATGCGGCAGAGTGAGGTTCTTGTCTCATGCAGTCGAAGAATGAATCTCTCGGACAACGGGGAGTGAGTAAAACGATAGAAGTTTATTAAGTGAGGATACAGGAAAAAAGCTCTCAGGAGTGAGAGGAATCCCAACAGGGTCGTCACTGAGGGCTTTTAAGGATGGTCTTTTATAGAAAGCTAGCCAGGGAACTTAAATCTGTTTAACATCTCTATTGATAGCACCTTCAATGGCTTACTTCCTTTTTAGGGTCTGGTAATTCTAGGTTGGTCACAAGTAGCTGTTAGAATAAGACCTCCCCTCTGACACCTAGGACAGGATGGTCTGGTTTGTTCCCTTTTCTCTGGTTTCCTTTCATCTCCCACATTTTGGATTTTGTGAGCCTGATCACATCCCCCTCCCTAGCCCCACCTGTCCCTTATTCAATAGTACTTATGTTCAGACCCACCTGGTTTCCAGGTGAGACTGTTGAGGGGAAGGAGGGGAAGAGGCAGTGATTATCAGCTGTTTGACTTAGTGTTTCCAGCCCTAGCTAAGTGTCTACCATGCAGTATGGACACAAAGAGCTGGTGGACAAATGATAGGAAGGACAGCAGCTGAGGTCATAGGTGACATGGACAACCTGGTCAATGGGGAAAAGCCTGTGTTTTGGAGCCAGGGAGCCCTGGGCTTGAATTCTAGTTCTGCTGCCTCCTTTCCTGTGTGGCCTGACACATGTTCTTTTACCTACTGAGACTATGACTCCTCTATTTTAAGTGGGGCTACTTACTGTTGGGATTTCTAGGAGCCAATACAAAAATGGTCTTTTACTCCTTAGTTCTGAACAGACTATGAGAGTGATAGCAATTGAATTATCAGCTTAATTACTGATAAAGGCAGCCAGAGATGTGGCTTAAATCTATAGTGAATGGTCTAATAGCCCTGTCCTGTCAATCAGTGGAAATGTGAGGAGTGGGAATACAACTCCCCTCACCACTTGCCCCCCAGGGCTTTAGGGCGGAATGATTTCATTTAGGTGGGCAATCAGGAAGCCTTACTTTTCACTCTTCTCTCTCAATCAGATTTTGAATATTTTGGAAATCAGCTGAAATGAGCAGAGACGGAGCTATAGAGGACTAGCAGGGCCTTTATTTAAAAAACCTGTATGTACCTACTATAGCCTCATGGGCTGTTCTGCCCCCTAAGCAGTGACTCTTTGGGCCCAGGTAGGAGATGGCTTTGTTAATGCTAGATGGAGGGATTGTTCCAAGCAAATGTTTAGGAAACCCACTATTGCTAAAATGGGTTCCTAGCAATAATGTTGTAAGTAATAATAACAGTAATAATAATAATAAACCTTTCCTGAGCTCTATTTTTAGAAGTTTAATCTGCTAGATCAGATTAGATTCTGGCTGATCTCCTTATTTAAGCACTAAGGAGAAATCCAGAGAAAAATGGTGCCATCACGTATCATGAGCGTCAGGAAGAGATTTACTTTACTATTTGGAACAGTTTGTAAGATTCCTGGAACCTTTGTACCTCCACCCCTCTTTGCTATTTTTATTACCATCTGTCTGCTCTCCTATAAGGATTAGCTAGAAAGGTCTGAAAATGGAAAGGACTTGTGTGTATATTTTCAGTAGCAACAAACAGCGTGAGGTGACCTATCC
This sequence comes from Mirounga angustirostris, assembly GCF_029215605.1. Taxonomy (NCBI): domain Eukaryota; kingdom Metazoa; phylum Chordata; class Mammalia; order Carnivora; family Phocidae; genus Mirounga; species Mirounga angustirostris. The sequence goes on from NW_026991714.1 coordinate 40,069,329, forward strand.
TGCCAAGTGGGTGAGGAGCCCAGGAGGGGAGAGTGGGTCGTGGCATCCTGCAGGCTACATCTCAGGAGTCTGTGGAAGGAGGGGAAAAAACAGAGTAGCCGAGTGGAGATGGGGGTGGGGGGCACAGGCAGTGAATCCAGGACAGAGAAATTACCCTAGGTTCTTAATCAGCGAGAGACCCACCCATGTTCAGATTTCCCGAATTTAGCTAGACTAAAATTGATGTTTACAACAGCCAGAAAAAATTTTTGTTGGCATTTCCTGATTTAAAAATAAGACTAACAGCTCCTTTTAAGTGAGTTTATCTTAATATTAGAGATATTTTAATTTGGATTCTTGGATCAAGTGGATGAAATAATGTAGAAATTAATTCATAAATCTTGGCTACCAGGAAGTGAATAGGACTTGTGAGTTGTTGGACAACACTCCTGTGTACATTAGTTTTTCCCAAATCCTTTGACCGCCGGTATTTTATCCTAAGAGCGGGAATGGGAAACTCTCCACCCCCATGCTCAAGCTTAGAATCCACTGGAACTTGTGGAATGAACATTTTACCCAAATATAGACCTTTCGGTGATTAAGCTAATTTACTCTTTTCAAACTGTGACATCCTGTTTATAAGAAAGAAGATTTCTAAAAAGTCATCTTGAGTATGAACTAACTTTCAAAGTCAACATGTTGGTGAACTTATGTGTTAAGTGAGTCACAACTATTTGGATGAAGATTTTTCTGGTTTTGAAAGAGAAAGTACTTGGAAAAAAATGTCATTTTGGTTTCAATGAAATGGAAACCTTTGAAAAATGGAATTCGCTAGCGAGCCTATCATATAACAAGTTTCCACACACACTTCTTAAGTCACTTCTGTGAATTTGTAGAGCTGCTACCCCCCTGGGCCAAGTCTTAACCATCATGAGATGCATTTGGCCTCCACAATCCTTCCCAGAAATGATACTTTTTGAAATTCTACACAAGGTAAAATTTCTACAATATTTTGAAAGTCATATTATTTATTTGGAAGCTGGGCTTTTTAAATTATTTTTTTGTCCCCAAAGCAAGCTGAACCTGTGTCTATTCATATTGCTTGCCTGATAGAAAATGTTCTCTTTTTACTCTGACCTTTTGATATTTGAAAATGTCATTGCAGGCCACTCAAAGTCTAATTTATAGCCATGTTATATTCAGTATTTTATATCTGACTTTAATGTGTACTTGCTATTTATTAGCAGTTCTTCTGAACATATGGGTTGGATTTTTGTGACTTGAGTGCATCCGTGACCCCTCTCAGCATCCCATCTCTGTGTCGTTCTCACTACAGTCCTTATTTCCTGCTCTGCCCTGTTACACATTATATCTTTATTTAAGGATCCTGCTGCGTACTTCCACCTGCTGCTACCTCAAGCACTTCAGACCTATCATGTACCAGTTTGAATTACTTTTTTTAAGTTTATTTTATTTATTAATCCCTATACCCAAAGCAGGGCTTGAACTCACAACCCCAAGATCAAGAGTCAGTGCTCTTCTAACTGAGCTAGCACCCCCCCCCCAATTTTTTTTAATCCCTGTTCCTTCCCCTGCATTTCCTGTTCAGTGGCTAGTATCCTCTCCCAACAGAAGGACTCTGGTCATCCTAGAGCCCTGCCTTGACGATGCTGCCTCTACCACCTTTTCCTTCCATTCCAGCCCTAACTCAGGCACAATGAACTCTTGGCTAGTTCAGAACAAAAGTTTCTCATGGGACTTCCCTGTCAACTTTCCTTCTCTCTGGATCTTTTCATGCACATGGTCAAACGTGAATAGAAGACTTATCACCTATAAACTTTACCTATGCCCCATTGCATCAGGAGCGAGTTTTTACAAGCTGACACAACTCATTTTTTCTAGATTCCTCTCTTCTACCCATCTACTCCCTGGCCCCCATCCATATGTAGCATTAGCTACCAAAAGTCCTTTGGATATGTCGTATATTTTTACACTGAATTTTTCTCTGTTTTGATCTTCATTACTGAAGACTCCCTTTCTCTCTTCTCACCTTTCCCCTTCCAGAAGTAAAAAAAAAAAAAAATCATTTCTTCCATGTCCTCTTGTAAGCACTTTTTAAAAAATTCTTTTTGGCTGTCACTTGATCTACCACATTATGAATGATTGTCTCTGTGAGGCTTTCTCAGGGTAAATTATGAATTTCTCAAGAGAGAGACTTGTTTCTCTCTCTCCTGAAGAGAAGTAACTGTTGGAGCGTTTGGGAGTTACTAAGTGTGCCATTAGTATGTGCTGAAGTAGGGATGTGTTGAAATGTATTCAGATTCTCCTAGGTGCAGTTTCTGTATCAAATGGATGGAGAAGTAACAAAGGTCACAGTAAAGCAGAAGAGCTCCTTTGCTAATTTTTTCTTGAGAGCCAAGGATTTAAATATGTGACATATATGGGAATTCCTCTGAAAAGTCCAAGAATAATGAATGGCAGTATCATCTACAAATCACTGTTTGTTCCGATTAGCCTACCAAGGCATTGTCTCAGGCTTTTGTTATCAATCCATTGTATTGGTGATTTTAGAATAAGAACCACTTCTGTCCAGGTCTACTTTTCATTGATTGGTTAGCATGTATTGATTGGGTAGCATGAATTGATTGGCAGTAATAAATATGCTAAGTTGAATGCGTACCCAAAAAAGTGTCATTTCTGTCTTCTACTTGTTACAGTAGAGGTGGAAAGAGAAACTACTACACGTGGAATACTTAAGTGCTAGACTAGTTGAGACAGATTATAATAAACAAAAAAGAAACAGAACAAAGACAAATCATTATGACTTGGAGATGTAATGAAAGGTCTCATTAAGAAGAATGTAGTGACTAAATATAACACTTGGATGTTAGCTAATTGGAATTAAAATAAAAACTTAAAAAAAAAAACAAACCTAGTGAATGGTTCTTGAAAAATAGATACGGACGGGAAAGAATCCCAAATGAAGAAAATAATGTGGAGGTTTCTGTTTTGTAAGCCACAATTCAGTTGATACTTTTCGCAAATATCCATATTGTTTACTTTCATATGAATATGAAGTTATTTTGTTCTGCTTTATTTTTCTCACACAGGTGGATCAGATATTGAATATCTAGACTTCTATAAGCCTGTCGTGTGGTTTTGGATCCTTGTAGGGCTTGCTTACTTTGCAGCTGTCCTGAGCATGATTGGAGACTGGCTCCGAGTGATATCAAAAAAGACAAAGGAAGAGGTAAGAATTAAGGAGTGTGCAAAAAGCACTCCTATTTAGCTAATTCAGTAAACATTATTGTTCATCTTTGTTGACATTTATTTTTTATTTAAGATTTTTAATATTTATGTTTGGTGTGAATTTGCTGTAAAGTGTAATTCAGTTAGCAGATACTTGCTAAACACCCCTATGTACCAGGTGCTGAGGCTAATTTATAATGAAAAAAGATGTAATTTAAAATATTTTCCTCACTATTTCTTCTTTTTTGTTTCATTTTTTTTTTCTTAAGGGCACAAGGTAAATGTTATTCCATAAAAAGAAATACAATAGAAAATATTTATGTCAAAATGTCAATAGCATGGAAAAGTAAATGTATCATATAATATTGAATTTTTTTTTTACTATATTGAATTATTTCCTTCTTTCTCATATCCCTATAAACGTGTGCAAGTACACATAGGTATGTATACCTATGTGCCCAAAGCTGTATGCATTATGGCCAAGTTCCCTGTGTACGGATTTCAGGTGTTCAAAAAGATACTGTTTTACCCATTTTATACAACTATACATATAGAAATGACATTAGAATTTTGACCCATGAAGTTTTGGAAAGTTTAAAATTTTAACCTTGTTCTTGAAATTTTATACTTTGGAAATTACATTTGGATTTCATATTTACAGGTCCAGAAGTATTATCAGTTAAGTGTGACAGAGTAGTGTCTTATTACAAATTCTGAGTTTTTGGTTTTTTGGTGTTAGCCAACTTTACCAGTATTTTTAGAGAACAAATCTGCAGAACCTGCAACAATTGTATCCATTGTCTTCCTCTAATTATCCCTCCATTTCATTATCCAGTGATGTTCATATGCCAGGAGGCACCAGGGTCAAAATCTTTGATACAGCAAGCATGATTCTTTAAACATAAACCCAAAAGAAACAGAATAAGATAGGAAATGATAAAATTAGTTTCTCTCTACAAATAAATACTTTCTTTGAAACTCTTCGTCATATAAGTTCTTATCAGTTCCCACAGTGCCTATAAGTAGGAATTAGACTGAGTTATCCAGCACTTCGCTTCATGGGTATCCTATTTCTCAATTAGGAATTCACATAGTCTGTATGCATTAATCTATATCTAGTTGCACCATAAAACCAAAATCTTTTATTTTCAACAAATCAGCAAGACAATGTGCTTGACATTCTGGTTTAAATCATGTAAAAAGTTCTGCTTTGAACAGGACACCAATTGATTTTTTTTTTTTAAGATTTTATTTATTTGACAGAGAGAGACACAGCAAGAGAGGGAACACAAGCAGGGGGAGTGGGAGAGGGAGAAGGAGGCTTCCCGCTGAGCAGGGAGCCCAATGTGGGGCTTGATGTGGGGCTTGATCCCAGAGCCCTGGGATCATGACCTGAGCCGAAGGCAGACACTTAATGACTGAGCCACTCAGGTGCCCCAGGACCCCAATTGATTTGTCTCCATCTTGGTTAGACTCATTTTGTGTGTGTGTGTGTGTGTGTGTGTGTGTGTGTGTGTGTTAGAGAGAGAATGAATGTGAGGGAAAGAGAGAGAATATTGTAATTGTTTGAACTTCAGTGTACTTTTAAGGATCTTGAGACGCTAAGGGAAAAAAGGAAATTGTAACTAAGACATGTTTTGGATAACATAAAAAAAAAAAAAAACCCTCAAACATCTAGCCATAAACTGGCTCTTAAGTGGATGTTAAAAACATACACACATGTTTATTTTTTTAATTAATTAACTTTTAAAATTTGTGTATAGTTGACACACAATGTTATATTAGTTTTGGGTGTACAGCATAGTGATTTAACATCTCTATTCAAGTGTATTTACTGTTTGCCACCATACAAAGCTACTACAATATTATTGACTATATTCCCTATGCTGTACCTTATATGCCTGTGGACCTACTCATTCCATAACTGGAAGCCTGTATCTCCCAGTCTCCTTCACCCATTGTGCCCCTCCCTCCACCCCCATCCCTCTGGCAACCACCAGTTTGTTCTCTATATTTATTGGTCTGATTCTGACAGGCATTTATTGTAAATAAAATAGAATTGAACAGATCTTCTACAGTTAGATAGGAAAAGTTTTGTGAAAGACACATACATATTATAAATACACTATATGTTATATACATACATGCATATATAAATGCTAAGACTATTGTGGATCCCAGTCAAAAAGTGTGAAAGCCACTAAGGCACATGTAGAAAAGTGGGAAATTGTATTTTTATGATGCTGGTATAGATTATTTGATCAAAGTTTAAAACCTGTGCTATTAAAAAAAACAGTGCTTTCTGTGCTAGGACTAGCTGGTACAAAGCATGAACACAGTTCTCCAGAGTAATGAGATAACAATCTGCCTTAGTCTGCTCAGGCTGCCGTAACCAAATACCATTGACTGAAGGGCTTAAACGACAGACATTTATTTTCTCACAGTTGTGGAGGCTGGAAGTTCATAATGAAGGTGCCAGCAAGGTTAGTTTCTGGTCCGATCTCTCTCCTCAGCTTACGGATGCTGCCTTCTCCCCATGGTCTTTACATGGTCTTTTCTCTGTGCACCTGCCTGGAGAGAGAGTTCCGGTGGCTTTTCCTCTTCTTGTAAGGACATCAGTCAGCCCTGTAGACTCAGGGATGCACTCTTATGACCTCATTTAACCTTAATTACATCCTGAAAGGCCCCATCTCTAAAAACAGTCACATTGGGGGTTTAGGGCTTCAACTTACGCATCTTTAGAGGACACATTTGGGGCCATAACACCATCCTTTGAAATAAAGTGAAATTTCTACGTTACCTGGCTATATTTAACATGAAAAACAAGTTCACATGCTTTCCTATGCGTGATCTTCATGATTCTCAAACAGAAGTAGGAGATCTATCACTGTGTTTTTGTACTTTTAAACACCGCAAAGTAGTAAACTTTTTTTTTTTTTCTTACTCTAAGTCTTTGAGCTTTCACCTGACCTTCGGACTCACATGTGGTTCTGGTGACTGCGTCTGTAGAAAGCTCCTGTGTAAAGGCCACGAGCAAAATTTACTGTGAGCCCTCCTGGAGCTGCTCTGGGCGGTTGAGCCAATTAAAATGGAGCTGCCAGTTTGAGCAGATGTGTGTTTTCTAATTTATTTATAATGCAGTTTAGGGAAATGACAGAGTTGAGTTACAGATTGAACAGAGGAATGTGAAGAAAGAAAGGGACAGACAATTTATAACTGAGCTATAGATGATCAGAGCCAAATGTTTTACAAACGGAAATACTACAAAAATGTCTACAGCAATGGAAGAAGGATTATTCGATCATTTTATTTTGAAATAACTCTCAAAAGGGCATAATTAAATAAAACACAACTAAATACATTCGAGTTGTCATCTTTACGTAGATGGACCATGCATGCCAGGTGACTGTTCTCTATGTATTCCTTACCTTCTGTCCCTAAACCATTCCAGACACTGTACCCTTTACAAACCACCTACATGTTCAGAAGCAACAAGGTTTTATCTAGTTTTCAGTCTTGATGAATAAAAATGCTGCATATTTTTGATAACTTGAAATTCTGTCTATTAAAAATGTAATATAGAATATACAAAATAATATATAGCATTAAATTTGCAAGTGATAATATTAAAACATACATTTTCCCCAAATGAAAATATTTTGCCTAATAATGTGTTATGTATTTAAAAAAAATATTCTTAAACCATATCAGTTGAGTATAAATATATACATCTAATCATATGTGGCCTTATTTCTGTTTTTTTTTTAATGCTAAAGTATATTTTGTTTCCAATGAGGACTAATTTTAATGAAAATATGGTTAGAAATAAGGAAAAATAGTTTTTAATGAACATGCTGAGATAAAATATGTCGGTATAGCTAATCCATATGAAATATTTGCAGAAGAAATAGTTGGTCGAAGCAATACTGCATTGTTTCAAAATGTCATACATAATTATAGTTGATCTGCATTCCTCAAGGGAAATACTAATGACCTCAATCCTTTTTCCATGGAGACACATGAGTTTCTGTAAAAGTGTTTATTTTTCTCATTATTTTTAAAAGTTTAATGGAGAGTAGGCGCATGTTGAACAAGAAGAATTGTATGACTAATTATCTTTTCCTATTAAGCCATGTACCCTCTTCTGAGGAAATGATGTTTCCATTTAGAAAATAAAGATTACTTAGGTATTCTGGATAATACAATAAAACCACTATCTGAGGCAGCTATAATAAAAAGAAAAATGTGACCACAAAAGTCAGAAGGGAAATTTTGAAGCAAGCACAGAATCGTGCATCCTTCTTATGCATCATTTTCTACTGTTTACAGGCCTTTCATTTGAAAAGCCTATGATTTCTGCATAGGTCTTGTATTGATTGATGTATACGTTCCCATGTCTGGAGTGTTCCTGTCCATATGTGAGACGAGCACCCCCGCGTCCCCCCACCCCCAGCATGCCAGGTTGTCAGACCGCGTGGCCCTGCAGCTGGCCACAGTGAGCAGACAGCCAAGTATCACGTCTTTACCAGTGTCATGTGTTTTACTCTCCAGAGGGGTTCGTGGTAATGGAGATGCTCATGTTAACAGGTTGGCCTTACATCATAGTGAAAACTGCCTTTGGTTGGGAAGCTGTGGTGCCAGAAGGCTTCCAAGACTGTGCCTGGAACTTAGTTGGCCCCAGGGGGCCTGAGAATATGGAGGAAGGCTTAGCTGGCAGCAGCATTTGGTCTTTCCCAGACCTCATTCGGGATGGTGAGGCCTCCTTCTGTGAAAGAGCTGAGACTAGGCAGCCGTTTTTCCTGTCCAGGATGGGCAAGTAAAGAGCATTTGCAGCCTGAGTCCTGGAAAGGTAGCAGCAGACCACTTTCTGTTATTTCTTATGGGAGAAGGGCTTTGACTAGGAAAGGCTTGTATGCCCTTTGAAATAGGTTAGCCTTAATTCTGAAAACCTGAGGGAGCCATTGAAGGATTTTAAGTAAGTGGAATGAATGATCTTGTCAACAGTGAGGAAGATGGGTTAGAAACAAAGCTGGAGGCAGGACAATCATTCGGGAGAGGTTAGTGCAGGAATCCAGGTACTACAGAATGAAGGCACTATGGTGGCAGTGGGATGGAGATGAAAGTGTGGGTTTCAAAACTATTTGGGGGGTAGAAGGAATAGGACTTGGTAACCCGTTAGCTTTGGGCACCAAAGAGAAAAGGAGGGTGACATCCATGGTTCTCGCTTTGGATGGAATTACAAAACACAGGAAAATGAGAGATTCTGAGGGAGGAATAAAGATGTCATTTTGGATATGTTGTGATGGAACGATGTGTTGGATATCAGGTGGCTAATGTACGTGTAAACAAAGAAGGATGGGAACTGGAGAGATCGTTTGGGGATGTCATCACTGCATAAATGACAGTGTAAGTTGTGAGTACAGATAAATTCACCTAATCGAGATTTGTCAAGTAAGTCAACAAGAGAGCTAAAAATGGAACCTGGCATATAATACCTTCATTTAAGGGGGAAGGGGTAGAACGCAGTGACTATAAAGGACTATTCAGCAAATAATGTATCCAAATACATTGATTCACAGTCGGGTCTGTTGGAAGGACAAAGGAGTTGGAGTTTTGAAGCGAGGATAATTGAAGTGATGGATCAGATTAGCTAAAGACAATGGAGAAGAAAAGGAATCAAACGTAGAACAGATAAGTCACTAGAATTCCCTATGAGGTTGTGCTCCAGGGGTGCCAGTCCTGTAGGAAGAAAAAAGCGTAAACATTGCCTCCTGGGATTGTGCCATGGAGTGGGTATATTCTAAGACGGTTCTTTGGGCACATCAAGCCCAATTTCCAAGGCCAACACCCAGGGTTTTTTTATGGAAATAGGAGCCCTTGGAGCACAAGTGACAGAAAACTATGTGCATGGTGCTGTATGGGGTTGAGCAGTGTTAGCAGTCCTGACCCTGGGTACTGCTGGGCGTGCATACGCGGTGCATATGGACGGTGAGGGAATGGGAGGTGAGCTGTGGGATGGCAGCATCAAACTGGCAGGACAGGAAGAAGACTGGAGGCGGGGAGACCAGCTGGGAGATTATTTAACATCTAATTCATTCTTCAATCACTCGTTTAAAAAATACTTACTAAGTACTCTATGATGAGTGCTGCATTAGTTTCTGGGAGTAACTTCATTGGTGCTAATTTGAGGCTGATGTCTCTTTTGGGAAGATTCCATAGGTGGTGCATTTCCTAACTGATCTTTATAATGTTGGCGTTTACTTTTCTTCTAGAGATGGAAAAAGGAGTTTTGACTAAGAAGGCACTTAGTCTTTGATTAGTTCCAAAAATAGCCTGCTTGTACTTTTTTCTTTTCTCTCCCCACCCCCTCTTCCTCCTTTCCCTTCCTTTCTTTAACCTTCAAACAGCATATCAGATTTTGTAGTCCTTGCTTTGATTTCCAGCATGGGGCGAGGGGGGGGGGGCGCATTACTGTTTAGTTCAAATTTTTTCTTGGTATATTTTTGTTGTTCTCTGTTGAGATGCTAAAGTAGTTGTAAATAACTGAAGTTGGACTATGGGCACAATATACAGTGATCATAAGACTTCGCAGGTTTATATTTCAGTGCATATAACTCTTTGGCTAAAGGGTAAGAATAAAATAAAATCAAGGCAGGCGGTATCACTTAAAATAAGGCAGATATAAAGGGCCCTTCTTTTCTGTCCCATGGGGAGGGAGGTGTCCCTCACTGTGCTATGGGGAAAAGCTCAGAGCAATCAGACTTTGAGGTTTATCTGCTGGTCTATATTTGACTCTGCTTGGTTGTGCCGAAGAGAAAGGTCCTTCTTTTTCCAGGTTGAGCCTCTGTTGGGCAAGTTATTACCTATTTAGTATTAGTAAATAGAAATTTGGAAAGGAGAATAAAGATAAATAAAACAACAAATAACAATGTAAAACTTAAATTATGCTTTGAGGCAACAGTAACTCTTACACACCAACTAGCACGTGTCTAATTTCTAAATTTTATGGACAGTCATTTCTGTAGAATCAAGACCCCAAATTATGTCTCTAGATCATCCCAGGATTATATTGCATCCATGAACCTTTGCAGGTCCAGTGTTAGGAAGCTCTTACAAGTCAAAATATATGCTAAAAACAAAATTGGATTTGAGAGTGGTAAAAATGGAAGTACTTTTCTTCTAGAATATACTTTATTTCTTTTTTTAATGTTAAATGAGATAATGAGGCAAAGTGCTCAGCTGTTAAATAATAATTGCTAATAAGGAAGCTGAAGCACAGGGAGGTAAGATGACTTGCTTAAGGTTATAAAGTTAGTAAGTGGTAGAATCTGTAATCAACCCAGATGGCATGACTCCGTGGCCCAATCTTTTTGCTAAGCTGTCTTTTTTTTGCTATGCTGCCTCCCAAGTGCCTAAAAAAGTTAGGTATGGATAATTGTTATTGCTATTTTTTTCTTATTATTTTATATGTAGGTAATATCAACACATTACAAATAAGTACCCAAATCTGACCCATCTGTTATTATGTAGCTATAGAAAAGGGCTTTGTGAATTTCGTTTGGTCACCGTGTTATGGTACAAGTCAGTGATCTCTTGAAATATAAAGTTTTAACATTCTTTTAAATGCATGCAAATTATTTGTATGATTTCTAAAAAGTGCATGGGCTTTGGAGCCCTTGGAACTGAGATTTAATACTATCTTAACTATTTACTAGCTTTGCAAACTTCACCAAAATACCTAATCTGTCTGAGTCTCCATGTTCTTATAAAGTGAGATTTAACCTCCTTAATGAGGCTGCTTTATAAAGATTTAGTGGGTAGAGTGTGGGATGTGGCTAAGTGCTTACTAGATGCTTGTTCTTTTCCTCCTGGGTTTCTGAAGTAATTAGTATCAAATTACTATCCCAAATCAAGGAATCCTGTAAAGCTCTAAAACTATCCTTTAGATACCATCATATATTATTGGGAAATGCTATGAATGCTTATATGTCTAAACATCTCATCTGGCTGAAATAAAAAGTAAAAATAAAAGAAAAGGTAAACAAGAAAACATTAAGGTTATGTATATTGCTAGAATTTAATCACAAACCCAGAGTCCATATGAAATGTCTAGGAAAAAGTGAGTGCAAGAATTTCAAGTATGTTGGATGTTCTATGGACTTGAAAACTAGGTTCTGCATTAAATGTTCCTTAAATCTACCCACATTACTATTATCTTAATTCTTTTCTTGAATTAGAGCAGCAGATTTTCTGGTGTCTTCATGTATGGACTGAGGTAGAATCTTATTTGTATTCTTCCTTTTATTAAACTGGGAAGGAGTAGCTCAAATTTTACTTAAAAAAAATGGGGGAAGATTCCTTTCTTTTTTTTTTCTCTTTTAGATTGAACCGTCACTATTTCTAAATTGTAACTTGTTTTTGCTCCAGGTATTTCACAGAATGTCATCTCGTAATGGATATTCAGAGTAATTTTTTTCTATTCATTTGTACATAATAGGAAAATAACTTAATAGGCTTTGCCTCAAAGCACTTTATAAGTAATTTTATTTTCTTTCGCTAGAGAGCATATTATGGGGATTTAATGCATCAAGATATAATGTTATCTCTTTTGACTGTTTTGATACCGTCATCTGTTCTGAGAATTTGTGTTAGGAATAGTGGTCACCATGAACTTTGCTTTCAAAATTGTTTTTGGACTTTCTTCATCAAACCAAAGTATTGTGCTTGCCTGTATTCAGAGCTAAAATCCATCAAATTTGGGCGCCTGGGTGGCTCAGTTGGTTAAGCCTCTGCCTTCAGCTCAGATCATGATCCCGGGGTCCTGGGACTGAGCCCTGCATCGGGCTCCCTGCTCAGCGGGGAGCCTGCTTCTCCCTCTCCCTGCCGCTCTCCCTGCTTGTACTTTTTCTCTCTTTCTGTCAAATAAATAAAATCTTTAAAAAAATAAAAATAAAATCCATCAAATTTTACAAAACATCAAGCTTATGTTTGCTGAGAACACAAGCAAGTATGTTTTCAAAGATGGGTCAACAAAATAAATTTGTTTTTAGTTCCTATTCATAGATGGCTCTTCCTAAAAGAAGATTTGTTTGTGGTCGGTTGGAGCTGAGTAGGGGGCCCACTTGGAACTTTAATCGGATTATTTGATCATCTTTTGCAACAAAGTGTGGTGATTTGTTTAGTGTTCAGTGGATGGCACCCTAATTGTAGTAAAGGAATTTAGTTCTTCCTGCCTAAACTTGATTTGAACCCAAAGAATGGCTTCCAATGAATGATCATGTGTACATGCACACACACACAGATATAAAATCTGTTTCCCAACAAGGAAGATTTCCTGTTCTTCTTCCAGTAAAAGTGTTAGTCCATCAGTGCTATTCATGAAATACGTGTTTCTCCTCACAGACACGTGTGAGGATTGCACTTCTTCCCCTTGTGGTTGGTGAGCCATATGAATAGTTCTGGCCAATGACTTGTGCCCAGAACTCATATGAGCAGAACAAAAAGAAGATTTAATTGCACCTGTGAGCCCCCCACCAAGAGTGTACTTGCCTCCGGCACAGTGACTATAGGAGATCATGGTGCATCGTCAGCCTGGGTCCCTGACTAACACCAGTGACATGTAGGCAGTTAGTCTGAGTGAGAGATTAACCTTTGTTCTTTAAGCCACTAAAATTAAGGAGCTGTTTGCTAGAGATTATAACTGCTTCTATTTTGACTAATCTGGTAAAACATAAACATTGCTCTAATTCAAGGAAAGAGTCATGATAATAATTTGGAGGATTAAAATTTTATGCATCGTGCTCATATTTGGTGAATTTTGTATTAGTTTCCAAATCTCTGATGAACTTAGGTATATCGTCTGAATTTATAATATTTAAGATACTATGTTATCTGTTTTTATATTATTTAAGATTCACTAGTGGTTTTATTAGAACAGAAGCATCAAAGTAACAGTTGAAGCAAGGAGACTATGGATGGATTTTAAATTGTACAGAAACCAGATAGTCCTGTTTCTGTAAAAAAGCAATCTCTGCCATCATTCAGGATTGGGTCCAGTGATATTGAATCTGTTCTATATGTAAACTTTCTAGAAGAACGAATCTTGAACTGATGTTGAGTTTCATAAAGCTAATGTCTAACACCAAAGTAATCACAAATATAAAAGAGCAAATATCCTTATATTTTTGAAATTTATTAGGTTGAACTATATGAAATTATTGACATTCAACCATTTTGACCTTAAGAATCACAATTCCATATGGTTTAATCTATTAGTCTAAGGAACTGGATTTACAAACCAGTTTCTACAAATATTATAATTTTCATATTATAATCTGTACATTGGATTATGACCTACCCATTAGGCAAAATCATATTTGGCTAAACATTGCTTTATTCAGTACTTGGCTAAAACTTGTCAAAATTCCATTCAATTATGTATAAACTGTAGACTGATTATCTCAACTTGAAGACAGACCAGTTGGTTGTGCTTGCATGTTCCAAACGCCTGTCCTTATTACACTTGTCAGTGGTCACACCAGACTGTAGTTCTGGATTTCCCTGTTCTTTCCTTATCTGGGCATGTCATAACTGCTGAAGCTCTCTCTGGGGCCACTTCAAGCCAATCAGGAATAGAGATTCCTCACTTTATTCCTCATAATACAGTTAATATGAGGCTGAGACAGTCTATAGCTTTGTGGAAGGCTTGAGGATAACCTAAGGGAATTACAGAGCTGAAGGGGACAACTTGATGCTAGGTGATCAAAGCAAATTGCTCCTAGAATCCACTGGTCATCTTCTCAAAGTTTCCTGCCTCAGCCATTTCACTCCTCAACCTCTGGCTTGGTGGCATATTGTAGGGGTCTGTTTGTCACTCTAGATGGGTTTATTCTGTTGGGTGTTCCCTCTCCTGAGTGCAGAGACCAAACCAGCAGAAGACCAGTTGACGTGATAATAATATATCCAATATATAAAAAATATACAACATATGCAAATATATTCTCCCCCAAATGGAGATATCCATTTAAATTATTAAACATCATATTGGATTGGTCTAAAGCAACTCCATTTGGACTGCTTCCTCTGGTAAGGTTGTTCTAAGAACTGGGGATAGGTACTTGACTTACATGTCTATGATTAAACAAAACAAACACACACACAAAAACGTGCTCTCCAAAGTAGTCACTTTCATAATGAGGTGGATACAACTTACAAGGATAAACTCTAGCTCCAGAATATCAGGTTGCTTATGATCCCTGAAATGTCAGTTTTTTTCATCTTTAGAATTAAAAAAAAGAAAAAAAGAAAAGAAAAAGCTTCTACATCTTATACTAGATATCCCTCCTACACATGGTTGTTCATCACTGCTCTGGCAATGACTTTCATAATTTCGCTGTAGCAACAAGCACTTAGTTATCTGTTGAAGAAAATGTTTGTATGAAATATTGCCCTAAAGCTGGTAGAAAATCAATCATATTGGGAAATCTTACTATACAAAGGAATTTATTTCCTAAGCTTGGAAGCTGTGTATATAAACATGATGATATTCTTCATGGAATTTCTCACAAATGCCAAGGTTTGTAATGTGTTGGTGGTCCCTTCAGTATCCTGGTACCTATCTGTGAGAAGCTGGGACATTTATTTTAGTGCTATCTGGTGCTATTTTTATGCTATCTGGTGACATATACATAAAAGTCTTTGCACTGACCATTCCCTCCACTAGGAACGCTCTTTGCTTTTTTCCAGGATTATCTATCAGGCTCACTTACTGATATTTTCAAGTCTTTTTTTTTTTTTTTTTTTTTGAAGATTTTATTTATTTGAGAGAGAGTGTGTGCACGTGCACACATGACCACAAGCAAGGGGAGGGGCAGAGGAAGAGGGAGAGAGACTCCTCAAGCAGACTCCTCACTGAGCTTGGTGCCTGACGCAGGGCCGGATCCCAAGACCTTGAGATCACAACCTGAGCCAAAATTGGAGGCTTAACTGACTAGGCACCCCAAGTCTTTTTTTTTTTTTTTTTTTTAGTCACCATACAATACATCATTAGTTTTTGATGTGGTGATCCACGATCCAAATCTTTTTTTAAAAAAATAACTTCAGTGTTTAATCATGAAAACAATTTGCCATTACAAAAACAACTTTAGGGGAGAAAAGTCTTCCCCATTAAAATAAACTAATCAAAATTGCAAATATTATAGCTTAATAGTTCCTGCAAGACTGCCCCTCCATTCAGGATCTTTCCTGTACCATCATATATTGAAAAGAAAGCAGTATTACAGTAATGCTTGATAATTTCATTTAACATAAGAATTTGTTCAATGATTTTTTTTCATCTTTGGCTTTAGTGTTCTTTCTCCTTTGACACATTAAAAGTGCTGCTGCAGTAACCAGTATTTGAGAGACAACATTCACCTTTTTATACATACCATTTTGAGACCTACACCTTGACCATCCTTTTTAAAAGTTGAAACTCCTCTACCCCCAGCACTCTTGATTCTCCTTGCCTTGCTGTATTTTTTCATCATATTTACCAACTTCTAACGTTCTGTGTGATGTACTCATTGATTAGATTTCATTGTTTATTGCCTGATTCTCATTGTAGAAGGTTTTGTTCACAAGAAAAGGAATTTTTTTAATTTTACTTCATCAGAATCAGGTAAAACAATCCTTGGCATATAATAGACACTCAATTAATGCATATCTTGTACTTCTTCAGTGATAAAAGAGGAACAGGCTAGTTTTTCCTCCCTGGCAAGTCAGAAATGCTATTTTAATTTAGTTCATTTTTCATTAGTTCATTTAGTTCATTTTTTTTACATTTTCAGTAGAACCAAAGTATACTTATTTTGGTTATTTTTATTCATTCTATTGTTGCCTACAGATATAAATAAATTATAATTAATATTTAAAGGATGGACTAATTTCATGATTAAATAGCTTGACATATGAGATACTTAGAAGTTTGAATGAGCTAAACTATTCGTATTTCAGTCTTAAAAACTTGAGCAATTACTGTAACATATCTTACTTTGTAAGACAGTACAAAGTACAAAGTTTG
The DNA here is from genome assembly GCF_029215605.1 of Mirounga angustirostris. Lineage (NCBI taxonomy): Eukaryota > Metazoa > Chordata > Mammalia > Carnivora > Phocidae > Mirounga > Mirounga angustirostris. The sequence goes on from NW_026991714.1 coordinate 40,085,617, forward strand.
ATACCATCAAGCTAGAAGCTAGTTCAAAAGATATCTTTATTCCAGCTGCTATCAAATGTCAGGAAGATGTCATTTTTATTCCTGATGTGATGGTTTTAGGACAGGAAGCTTCTCGGCAATTTTAATACCTTTATTGTTGTTTGTTTTGTTTTATTTAAAAATAATTGGCCCTTATTTTTCCCTGTGGCTACCTTTGAGAGTACCCTCCACTCCCACCCCTGCCCATGTGTAATATTGCTTATAGGCAGTTGATTTTATTTTAAGCATCAGGAACTTTTTCCAGAAGACTTTAATATTTTCAAATTTTCTAGGCTATGTAAAATTGCAAATTTGCTGACTTGAAGGTCATTTATTTTATTTGAAAAGTGAAATGTATGCATGAGTAAAGAAAAATGCAGGCAGGAAAGGAGATTTGTGCATAACTGGCCTATTTCTAGAGAACAATACATGTAATAATAGTACTGGATAAAGTGAAGAGAGTGCTTAGAGAAATTTTTTATTATGTTAATCACCATACATTACATCATTTGTTTTTGATGTAGTGTTCCATGATTCATTGTTTGCATATAACACCTAGTACTCCATTCAGTATATGCCCTCTTTAATACCCATCACCAGACTAACCTATCCTCCCATGCCCCTCCCCTCTAGAACCCTCAGTCCATAGTCTCTCATGGTTCGTCTCCCCCTCCGATTTCCCCCCCTTCATTCTTCCCCTCCTGCTATCTTCTTTTTTTTTTTTTTAACATATACTGTATTACTTGTTTCAGAGGTACAGTGTGTGATTCAACAGTCTTACACAATTCACAGCGCTCACCCTAGCACATACCCTCCCTGATGTCTATCACCCAGCCACCCCATCCTTCCCACCCCCCACCACTCCAGCAACCCTGTTTGTTTCCTGAGATTAAGAATTCCTCATATCAGTGAGATCATAGGATACATGTCTTTCTCTGATTGACTTACTTCGCTCAGCATAATACCTTCCAGTTCCATCCACGTCATTGCAAAGGGCAAGATTTCATTCCTTTTGATGGCTGCATAATATTCCATTGTATATATATATACACCACATCTTCTTTATCCATTCATCTGTCGATGGACATCTTGGCTCTTTCCACAGTTTGGCTATTGTGGACATTGCTGCTATAAACATCGGGCTGCATGTACCCCTTCGGATCCCTTCATTTGTATCTTTGGGGAAAATACCCAGTAGTGCAATTGCTGGGTTGTATAGTAGCTCTATTTTCAACTTTTTGAGGAAGCTCCATACTGTTTTCCAGAGTGGCTGCACCAGCTTGCATTCCCACCAACAATGTAGGAGGGTTCCCCTTTTTCCACATCCCCGCCAACATCTGTCATTTCCTAACTTGTTAATTTTCGCCATTCTGACTGGTGTGAGGTGGTATCTCATTGAGGTTTTGATTTGGATTTCCCTGATGCTGAGCGATATTGAGCACTTTTTCATGTGTCTGTTGGCCATTTGGATGTCTTCTTTGAAAAATGTCTGTTCATGTCTTCTGCCCATTTCTTGATTGGGTCATTTGTTCTTTGGGTGTTAAGTTCTTTATAGATTTTGGATACTAGCCCTTTATCTGATAGGTCATTTGCAAATATCCTCTCCCATTCTGTGGGTTGTCTTTTGGTTTTGTTGACTGTTTCTTTTGGTGGCATCACAATTCCAGACTTCAAGCTCTATTACAAAGCTGTCATCATCAAGACAGTATGGTACTGGCACAAAAACAGACACATAGATCAATGGAACAGAATAGAGAGCACAGAAATGGACCCTTAACTCTATGGTCAACTCATCTTCGACAAAGCAGGAAAGAATGTGCAATGGAAAAAAGACAGTCTCTTCAACAAATGGTGTTGGGAAAATTGGACAGCCACATGCAGAAGAATGAAACTGGACCATTTCCTTACACCACACACAAAATAGACTCCAAGTGGCTGAAAGACCTAAATGTGAGACAGGAGTCCATCAAAATCCTAAAGGAGAACACAGGCAGCAACCTCTTTGACCTCAGCCGCAGCAACTTCTTCCTAGAAACTTTGCCAAAGGCAAGGGAAGCAGGGGCAAAAATGAACTATTAGGACTTCATCAAGAGAAATTGTTTTCTTAACATGAAATTAATTTAATATGGTGTTCTAAAACAATTGGTATGTCTTCCAAGATCTCTAATTGGAGAACATAGTTACCTTTAATGCATCATGCTAAATAATCTGTTTTTTTAATTAGAAAACTTTTGCTCAAAAATGCTGGCTTCAAAATAGTTGTTAATTTCAAATAGCACAGGTTTTCTTCTCCCATTAGAACTAGTAGGAATATTCTTTCTTCTCCCATTAGAACTAGTAGGAATATTCTTTATTGGAAATGGTGTATCTGAGATTCGATTTGATCCACCTGGGAATTCTGACTGAGCAGCTTTGGAAAAGAAGTAGTACCACCTCTCCTTCCCTCAACAATTTTAGACACTAAACAGTCCTCAGAACAGGGGCGCCTGGGTGGCTCAGTTAGTTAAGCATCTGACTCTTGATTTGGGCTCAGGTTATAACCTCAGGATCGTGAGATTGAGCCCTGAGTCAGGCTCCATGCTGAGCATGGAACCTGCTTAAGATTCTCTCTCTCCCTCTGCCCCTACCCCCCTACTCCCCACCCCACCCCCCACTCCCACTCATGCTTTCTCTCTCTCTTAAAAAAAAAAAAAATCCTCAGAACACTGATACCATTTCTGGCACTTACATGCTAAATTAGATATTTTATATTTGTGCTTCATTAATGACTCCATGTAAAATAAAATATTTATAGTTTTTATAATTTGAGAGGGAAATATTTAGCCTGCTTGAGTGGAAAAAAAGTGTTCCTGGCTTTGAGATATCATGTAGTGTAAAGCCTATCAAAAAATGAAAATGTAACAAAACCAAACAGGAGTTCATCCACCCAAAGCGCAGCAAGCCATAGCAACCGACACCGAGCTCTTGCAGCGGAGAATGATAGGCTGTTCATTGGTGTGGCACCACCCAAGAAAATGGGGAGCTAATGCTCAAAAGTCCTGAACTCCCTGATGGCTTGCAAGGGAGGGTTATTAAAGGCAAAATTTGAGGCAGGGGTCTCCTGAGAAGGTGGACACCATTGATTGGAGACCCATGAGGTCATGCTAGCAGGTGTCCTTGTGCCACTTTGCCTGGTCTCCCAGAGGTCTTTCCCATCCCAAGAGACTTGGGATCTAAAAGTTATCTTTATTCTTTATGTTAGTGATTTCATTAGGTGCATTGGGTGATTATATCTTTAGGGTAGTGTGAATTAACTACTTGTAAGCTAGTGGGGTTACATCCTGACTTGTTCCTTGGCCAGTGCGGCCATGCCTGGGGGCTATATGACCTCTCATGTTCATTCTTTCATCTGAAGTGACAAGATGGCAGCTGGCTTCAAAAATGCTTTACATAGTTTTATATCCAAAATAGACAAAGGCTCTGTTACCCTGCATTTGAACAGTGGGAAAGCTCACATGCTTCACACAGTCTTTGCATGCAGTTGGGAGGGTGATGCCATTATTAATGGTTTTTTTGTGGGAAACTTAATGAAAAATGGCAAGTCAGAGGATCCTTCTTATTTAAATAAGCAGATTCAACCTTACAAAATGGTCCCCCCAGTTTTATAAGTGTAAGCTACAGAATTATCAAAAATGTTGGTTACTGTTCAATAGTCATATGCTAAAGCTGGATCTTATAAAATAATACTTCCTTAAAATAGAGGAAGTGTAGAAATACAAATGTGAAGTTGCTTCAAGACCCCCTACTTTGCCAAATAAATCCTATGATCAAAAGTGTAGGTTCTGTAGGTTGAAAGCACAGAACTCAAAAATGTTTCAGAAGTTCTTGGGAAATGTCAACATTCTAGAATTTAATATTTGATGAATGTTCTATGTTTAACCTATTTCTCCTGTTGTCTATTTGTGTGTCTTTACATTCATCCTAATTTCACTGCCAACTGACCCAGAAACAACTTGCAATGTATATATCTACATCATTGCTTGTTTGACCCTGCTTATTATTACAGATACATTCCATTTGTCCACATTTGGCATCCATGAGTAGCATGGTATTCTTGCATTTACTAAGCTCTCAGATAGCTAGGTATTTTTCTCACAAAGGAATCATATGTGTGGCTTGTCCCCTGTTGGACAATCTGACAATTTGAGGAGATTTTTAAACTAAGGGAAAATGGACGTTTTCATGGAAGTTCCCACCTTCCATTATTTAAAATGCACAAGCAACCAACATTATATCTGCAGATAGGAAGATAAGGAAGCTAGTGAGAGGGGGACTTGGGAATACTTAAAGCCTTTAACAGCTCTGTTATGAGCCCACAAGATGTTAAAATCAGACCCAGGCAAAAAGTTCCATCTTCTCTCTTCTCTGAGCATTGGTTTAATGTGAGTGGTAATGGAGCAAGGCTTCCTTACTCAAGATCAAATCAAAAGCAAGAAGTAATGCTGGCAAGGGGCCTGGAGAAGCATTTGGATTTGTTGTTGCTTCTCCTCTGCCTTTTCTCAAAGGAGATATATTGAAACCCTTGAATATTCCTTGCCCCTTTAGTGCTTGATGTAATACAGGCTTCATAAAAGAACCAAACCAAGTTATAATAGAGACCCATTATAACACAGCTCTCTGTTAAATGGATACAAACAGAAATGGATCAAATTGTGTTCTCAAAAGCATAAGGTGGTATCATAAATACTGTATATGATATCAGCCTGCCCCAGGGATTAGCAGTGGAAGAGAATGGGTTTCACTTCATCTTTTTTTTAATTTTTTAAATTTTATTATGTTAATCACCATACATTACATCATTAGATTTGATGTAGTGTTCCATGATTCATTGTGTATAACACCCAGTGCTCCATGCAGAACGTGCTCTCTTTAATACCCATCACCAGGCTAACCCATCCCCCACCCCCCTACAATCTAGAACTCTCAGTTTGTTTTTCAGAGTCCATAGTCTCATGGTTCGTCTCCCCCTCCGATTCCCCACCCTTCATTCTTCCCCTCCTATCTTTTTTTTTTTTAACATATAATGTATTATTTGTTTCAGAGGTACAGGTGTGTGATTCAACAGTCTTACACAATTCACAGCACTCACCCTAGCACATACCCTCCCTGATGTCTATAACCCAGCCACCCTATCCCTCCCACCCCCCACCACTCCAGCGACCCTGTTTGTTTCCTGAGATTAAGAATTCCTCATATCAGTGAGATCATAGGATACATGTCTTTCTCTGCTTGACTTACTTCGCTCAGCATAATACCCTCCAGTTCCGTCCACGTCATTGCAAATGGCAAGATTTCATTCCTTTTAATGGCTGCAAAATATCCCATTGTATATATATACCACATCTTCTTTATCCATTCATCTGTCGATGGACATCTTGACTCTTTCCATAGTTTGGCTATTGTGGACATTGTTGCTATAAACAATGGGGTACACGTACCCCTTTGGATCCCTACACTTGTATCTTTGGGGAAAATACCCAGTAGTGCAATTGCTGGGTCATATGGTAGCTCTACTTTCAACTTTTTGAGGAACCCCCATACTGTTTTCCAGAGTGGCTGCACCAGCTTGCATTCCCACCAACAATGTAGGAGGGTTCTCCTTTCTCCACATCCCTGCCAACATCTGTCATTTCCTGACTTGTTAATTTTTGCCATTCTGTCTGGTGTGAGGTGGTATCTCATTGAAGTTTTGATTTGGATTTCCCTGATGCCAAGCAATGTTGAGCACTTTCTCATGTGTCTATTGGCCATTCGGATGTCTTCTTTGGAAAAATGTCTGTTCATGTCTTCTTCCCATTTCTTGATTGGATCATTTGTTCTTTGGGTTTTGGTTTGATAAGTTCTTTATAGGTTTCGGATACTAGCCCTTTATCTGATAGGTCATTTGCAAATATCCTCTCCCATTCTGTCGGTTGTCTTTTGGTTTTGTTGACTGTTTCTTTTGCTGTGCAAAAGCTTTTTATCTTGATGAAGTCCCAATAGTTCATTTTTGCCCTTGCTTCCCTTGCCTTTGGCGATGTTTCTAGGAAGAAGTTGCTGTGGCTCAGGTCAAAGAGGTTGCTGCCTGTGTTCTCCTTTAGGATTTTGATGGACTCCTGTCTCACATTGAGGTCTTTCAACCATTTGGAGTCTATTTTTGTGTGTGGTGTAAGGAAATGGTCCAGTTTCATTCTTCTGCATGTGGCTGTCCAATTTTCCCAACACCATTTGTTGAAGAGACTGTCTTTTTTCCATTGGACATTCTTTCCTGCTTTGTCGAAGATGAGTTGACCATAGAGTTAAGGGTCCATTTCTGTGCTCTCTATTTTGTTCCATTGATCTATGTGTCTGTTTTTGTGCCAGTACCACACTGTCTTGATGATGACAGCTTTGTAATAGAGCTTGAAGTCCAGAATTGTGATGCCGCCAGCTTTGCTTTTCTTTTTCAACATTCCTCTGGCTATTTGGGGTCTTTTCTGGTTCCATACAAATTTTAGGATTATTTGTTCCATTTCTTTGAAAAAAGTGGATGGTATTTTGATGGGGATTGCATTGAATGTGTAGATTGCTCTAGGTAGCATTGACATCTTCACAATATTTGTTCTTCCAATCCATGAGCATGGAACGTTTTTCCATTTCTTTGTGTCTTCCTCACTTTCTTCCATGAGTATTTCATGAGTACAGATTCTTTGCCTCTTTGGTTAGATTTATTCCTGGTATCCAGTGGTTTTGGGTGCAATTATAAATGGGATCTACTCCTTAATTTCTCTTTCTTCTGTCTTGGTGGTGGTATATAGGAATGCCACTGATTTCTGTGCATTGATTTTATATCCTGCCACTTTACTGAATTCCTGTATGAGTTCTAGCAGTTTTGGGGTAGAGTCTTTTGGGTTTTCCACAAAAAGTATCATATCATCTGCAGAGAGTGAGAGATGAACTTTTTCTTTGCTGATTTGGATGCCTTTTATTTCTTTTTGTTGTCTGATTGCTGTGGCTAGGACTTCTAATACTATGTTGAATAGCAATGGTGATAGTGGACATCTGTGCTGCACTCCTGACCTTAGGGGGAAAGCTCTCAGTTTTTCCCCATTGAGAATGATATTTGCTGTGGGTTTTTCATAGATGGCTTTTATGATATTGAGGTATATACCCTTTATCCCTATACTCTGAAGAGCTTTGATCAAGAAAGGATGCTGTACTTTGTCAAATGCTTTTTCTGCATCTATTGAGAGGATCATATGTTTCTTGTTCTTTCTTTTATTAATATATTATATCACATTGTTTGATTTGTGGATGTTGAACCAACCTTGCAGCCCAGGGATAAATCCCACTTGGTCGGGGTGAATAATCCTTTTAATGTACTGTTGGATCTTATTGGCTAGTATTTTGTGAGAATTTTTGCATCCATGTTCATTAAGGATCTTGGTCTGTAATTCTCCTTTTTGATGGGGTCTTTGTCTGGTTTGAGGATCAAGGTAATAGTGGCCTCATAAAACGAGTTTGGAAGTTTTCCTTCCATTTCTATTTTTTGGAACAGTTTCAGAAGAATAGGTATTAATTCTTCTTGAAATGTTTGGTAGAATTCCCCTGGGAAGCCATCTGGCCCTGGGCTCTTGTTTGTTGGGAGATTTTTGATGACTGCTTCAATTTCCTTAGTGGTTATAGGTCGGTTCAGGTTTTCTATTTCTTCCTGGTTCAGTTTTGGTAGTTTATACATCACTAGGAATGCATCCATTTCTTCCAAATTATCTAATTTGCTGCCATATAGTTGCTCATAATATGTTCTTATAATTGTTTGTATTTCTTTGGTGTTGGTTGTGATCTCTCCTCTTTCATTCATGATTTTGTTTATTTGGGTCATTTCTCTTTTCTTTTCGATAAGTCTGGCCAGGGGTTTATCAATCTTGTTAATTCTTTCAAAGAACCAGCTCCTAGTTTTGTTGATCTGTTCTACTGTTCTTTTGGTTTCTATTTCATTGATTTCTGCTCTGATCTTTATTATTTCTCTTCTCCTGCTGGGTTAAGGCTTTATTAGCCTAGCTGGATATAGTATTCTTGGCCTCATATTTTTCTCATTTAGTGTTCTGAATATATCATGCCACTCCTTTCTTGCCTGCCAGGTCTCTGTGGATAGGGCTGTTGCCAATCTAATGTTTCTACCATTGTAGGTCACAGATCTCTTCACCCAAGCTGCTTTCTGTATTTTCTCTTTGTCTCTGAGACTTATAAGTTTTACTATTAAATTTTGGGGTGTTGACCTATTTTTATTGATTTTGAGGGGGGTTCTCTGTGCTTCCTGGATTTTGATGTCTGTTTCCTTCCCCAAATTAAGGAAGTTCTCTAATTTGCTCCAATATACCTCTCTCTCTTTCTTCTTCTGGGATCCCAATTATTCTAATATTGTTTCATCTTATGGTATCACTCCTCTCTCAAATTCTGCCCTCATGATCTAGTAGTTGTTTATCTTTTTCTCAGCTTCTTTATTTTCCATCATTTGGTCTTCTATATCACCAATTCTCTATTCTGCCTCATTTATCCTAGCAGTTAGAGCCTCCATTATTTATTGCACCTCATTAATAACCTTTTTGATTTCGACTTGGTTAGATTTTAGTTCTTTTATTACTCCAGAAAGGGTTTGTCTAATATCTTCCATGCTTTTTTCAAGCCCAGCAAGTATCTTTAAAAATCATCATTCTGGGGCGCCTGGGTGGCTCAGTTGGTTAGGCAACTGCCTTCGGCTCAGGTCATGATCCTGGAGTCCCCGGATCAAGTCCCGCATCGGGCTCCCTGCTCAGCGGGGGTCTGCTTCTCCCTCTGACCCTCTTCCCACTCGTGCTCTCTGTCTCTCATTCTCTCTCTCTCAAATAAATAAATAAAATCTAAAAAAAAAAAAAATCATCATTCTGAACTCTAGTTCCAACATCTTACTAATGTCCATATTGATTAGGTCCCTGGCAGTCGGTACTGCCTCTTGTTCTTTTTTTTGAGGTGATTTTTTCCATCTTGTCATTTTGTCCAGAGGAGAATAGATAAATGAGAGAACAAAATGCTAATAGGGTAGCAACAACCCCAGAAAAATATACACTATACAAATCAGAAGAGACCTGAAACCAGGGGAAAAGTTAGAAAAGAGAAGAAAAAAGTAAAAAGAAAGAGAAAAAGATAAAAAACAAACAAAAAACCAATATGATCAAATATGATCAGGCTGGTACATAGATCCGTGCCACACACTAGATTTTGGGCGTATTTTGGTCTGTTAGAAGAAACTGCCTCCCAAAACTTTAAAGAAAGAAAAGCTTATATATGTCAAGAATAAGGGTAAATATGATGAAGTGAAGAAATATGACTGTAAAGATGAAAATTATAAAAGGTTTTATAAAAGGAATTGATAAGTCGTTTGAAAAAAGAAGAGGATTTAAAAAAAAAGCTGGGGAGAGAATGTGATCAGGCAGGAGACTAGAACAAATCCATACACTAGAGATTTAGGGTATATTTTGGTCTGTTAGAAGACACTGTATCCCAAAATTTTAAAGAGAGAACAACTTATATATACATACCAAAAATAAGGTTAACTACTATAAAGGGATAGAATATGACTCTAAAAATGAAAAATAAAAAAAGATTTTTTAAAAAAGGGATTGATAAGATGTTGGTTGAAAAAGGGAAAAAGAAAAATTCAAAAAAAAAGAAAAAAGAAAATTAAAAAAATTAACTTTGAAAGACAAAAAAATCATGGGAAAAAAGCCATGGATTCTATGTGCAGTATTCCCCTAGTGCTGGAGTTCTGCTGTTCTCATTGATGGGTAAACTTGGTCTTGGCTGGCTGTTCTCGCTGATCTTCTGGGGGAGGGGCCTGTTGCCATGGTTCCCAAATGTCTTTGCCGGAGGCGGAAGTGCCCAGCCCTTGCCTGGTCAGGGCTAAGTAATCTGCTCGGGAGCTTTTGTTCCCTGTAAGCTTTCCGTACAGCTTTGGAGGACAAGAGTGAAATGGTGGCCTCCCAATTTCCACCCCGGAGGAGCCAAGAACTGGGGGCCCTGCTCCTCAGTGCACCCCCAGAGAAAAGCAGTCAATCACTCCCATCTCCCCAGTCTCCGGCCACACTCTGTGCTCACCCGGCCTGTGACCGAGCGTTTCTATCTCTGGCACCTAACCCCGTGTGGAGTCTCCAAACCCAGCAGATCCCTGCAGTGCGCTCCTGTGCCGCTCCTCCCAGGGGAGGAAGGGGAGTCTCCCGGGATCTGCCACTTGTTGGGTCCCTGCTGGAGGAGCAGTGGCCCGTCTGTGCCGCGGATCACAGTTTATGGCAACCCCGAGCTGAGAGCCCATGCCTGGGCTCTGTCTCTGCATCCGGCTTCCCCGCTCCAATACCTGGGAGCTCTGCCGCACTCAGGCACCCCTGGTCTTTCTGTGACCCCGAGGGTCCTGAGACCACACTGTCCCAGCAAGGGTTCCACCCTCTGCTTAGCCACTGGAGTGACGTTCCTCAGTGGAGCCAACTTCTAAAAGTTCCGATTTTGTGCTCTGCAGCTCTATCACTTGCCAGAAGCGGCCAACGGCGGGCCCCTCCCCCACCGTCTATCTTCCCGAATATCGCCTCGGATTCCTGTCTCCACATGTCCTACCTTCCAGAAAGTGGTCGCCTTTCTGTTCAGAGAGTTGTTGCTATTCTTTTCTTTGATCTCCTGTTGAGTTCGTAGGTGTTCAGAATGGTTTGATCCCTATCTAGCTGAATTCCTGGGACCAGACAAAATTTAGGTCTCCTACTCCTCTGCCATCTTGCTCCTCCTGGGTTCCACTTCATTTTTACTTGGTATAGTTCCTTACTTTTTATGGAATACAAGTAGATGCTCTGGACAGCTCTGACTGCTACAGGCAAGCGGTGTTTGTGCTGAACGTGCTATCTTTAGAAGTACTGCTTACTCTTTAGAAGCATTTGTTGAAGGGAGAGTAAAGTCTACCTCTTTGACTTTCCTTTCACAATGAGTGCTTCCTATGTTTTATTCTTGCATTCAGTGGTGGTGGTTTTCTCTAAATTCTAAATCCATAAGCCATCAATGGATATGCCTGGGGAGACAGGCTCACAGACTTCTGATCTGTATGCACAACACTCAGGGTGAGCCCCTGCACTCTGCTGGGGTGAGAGGCTAGCCGTGTCTTTTTGTCATGCCCTCAATATTTCTATTGCCCCTTCTTTTATTTTCCATCTTTTCCTCCTGTTTCTTATGTAGCCTCATTACAGTTTGGCCGCATTAACTGAAATACAGGGCCATGCTTGTAAGACAGAGCATGTCCTGCATAGTGAATAGCATTTCTGTAGAACTAATTTGGCAATGCTAGATTGGGCTTGGGAAAGGCAGCTGGGAACACTTGCTTCATGTGCAGTGAATTCTGCATTATTAGACCCTTTCTGCTCCTTTGGTTAAAATAGAGAGTGAAGGAAGAATTCTAATCTCGCATTATTTTCCAAAAGTACATGACCATTTTTCCCCCTAAGTGTTTATTTTACACATTCATTTAAGAATAAATACATGAGGGATGCCTGGGTGGCTCAGTCGGTTAAGCGTCTGCCTTTGGCTCAGGTCATGATCCCAGGGTCCTGGGATCAAGTCCCACATCGGGCTCCTTTCTCAGTGGGGAGCCTACTTCTCCCTCTACCTGCCACTCTGCCTGCTTGTGCTCTCTCTCTGACAAATAAATAAATAAAATCTTAAAAAAAAAAGGAATAAAAACATGATTCTTTGTAATCCAGTTTAAAGATGGCAATGAAAGGGCGTTCTATGGACCAGGCTGTCCAGTAGAAATATAATGCAAAGCACAAATGCAAGCCACATATGTAACTTTATATTTTCAAATAAGTTCACTAAAAAAGTAAAAAGATGAAATTATTTTAATAGCATATTTTATTTGACCCAATATATTCAAACTTGTATCATTTTGATCTGTAAATGAGATATTTTACATTTTCTGCAATAAAATTTCAATATCTAGTATGTATTTAACACTTATAGCATATCTCAAATCAGATTGGCCAGGTTTGAAGTGTCCAATAGTCAGAATGGTGGCAGTCAGTGGATTGGACAGCACAGCTGTAGACTAAGATCAGAATATGGTTTATGGACTATATTACAGAATATAGACTAAGAATCTCTGGCAGTGACCTGTTTTAAAACAAAGCTGCTTCTTCTGTGCTAATGGTATAGATTGTGGTTTTCCTTCTAAAAATGGAGTGTCCTTAATCATATCGTTTCAAGGAGTTAGAATGAAGAGTAAAAGGCAAATTGCAAGGCAATGAAATAAATATGTAAATTCACAATGTTTATTACACATTACACAAATGTGTAAATTATCTTGTCTGAAGCGATTCTTGGAGAATATCTTTGAGTTTTATATTTTTGTTGATACCACTGCCTTTTGTCTGATGTGTCAAAGTGAAGAGCTCTACATGGATCATCAATTATTTCAGAGGATTTCCGTAAATGTCAACCACCCACACCCATGCAATTGTCCATAAGAGAGTTTACTCTATGAGGGAAATTTCTGGAAGCAATATCTCCTTTGGAAAAAAAGTTGGAAATAAAATTTTCCTGGTTCCACTTAGACCATATTGAATATTTTCTCTCACATTCCATTTTGCATTGCTTAAATATGATAAAGATTTTTTAATTGATAGAGCATCTTCTCAGAGAAAAATGTATTAACCTCTGAAAATAACACCAACAAGAACAACAACATGAAGACTTGTTCTTTTCTCACTTCTGTTACTTCTCATCCTTTTGTATGTGTATGTGTTTCAAGTTTTTATTTAAATTCTACTTAGTTAATATATAGTGTAATAATGGTTTCAGTAGTAAAACTTAGTGATTCCTCACTTACATACAACAACCATTGCCCATCACAAGTGACCTCCTTAATGCCCATCACCCATTCAGCCCATCCCCCTGCCCACCTCTTCTCCAGCAACCCTCAGTTTGTTCTCTGTAGTTAAGAGTCTCTTATGGTTTGTCTCCCTCTCTGTTTTTATTTCCCTTCCCCTATGTTCATCTGTTTTGTTTCTTAAATTCTGCATATGAGTGAAATCATATGGTATTTGTCTTTCTCTGACTGACTTATTTTGCTTAGCATACTACACTCTTCCTCCATCCATGTCATTGCAAATGGCAAGATTTCATTCTTTTTGATGGCTGAGTAATATCCCATTATATATTTATACTACATCTTCTTCATTCATCAGTTGATGGACATTTGGGCTCTCTCCATAATTTGGCTATTACTGATAATGCTACTATAAACATCAAGTTGCATATGCAACTTGAATCAGTATTTTTGTAGCCTTTGGGTAAATATCGGGAAGTGCAATTGCTGGATTATAGAGTAGTTCTATTTTTAACTTTTTGCAGAACCTCCATACTGTTTTCTAGAATGGCTGCACCAATTTATATTCTCACCAGCAGTGTAAGAGGATTCCCCTTTCTCTGCATCCTCACCAACATCTGTTGTTTCCTGTGTTGTTTATTTTAGCCATTCTGACAGGTGAGGTGATATCTCATTGTACTTTTGATTTGTATTTCCCTCATGATGAGTGATGTTGAGCATCTTTTCATGTGTCTGTTAGCCATCTGTATGTCTTCTTTGGAAAAATGTCTGTTCATGTCTTTATTTTTTTTTAACTTTATTTTTATTTTTTTTAATTTTTTTATTATGTTCAGTTAGCCACTGTATCATCATTAGTTTCTGATGTAGTGTTCAATGATCCATTAGTTACATATAACACCCAGTGCTGTTGAATCACAGATCACAGATCTGTACCTCTGAATACCTTGTCATTGCAAATGGCAAGATTTCATTCTTTTTGATGGCTGAGTAATCACCCTGATACCCCCTCCCCCCAACCCCTTCCCCTCTGAAACCCTCAGTTTGTTTCCCGGGGTCCATAGTCTCCCATGGTTCTTCTCCCTCTCTGATTTCTCCCATTTCTTAACTGGATTATTTGTTTTATGGGTGTTGAGTTTGATAAGTTCTTTATAAGTTTTGGATATTAACTCTTTGTCAGATATGTCATTTCAAATCTCTTTTCCCATTCCATAGGCTGCCTTTTAGTTTTGTTGACTGTTTCCTTTGCTGTGCAGAAGAAGCTTTTTATCTTGATGAAGTCCCAATAGTTCAGCTTTGCTTTTGTTTCCCGTGCTTCCAGGAATGTGTCTAGTAAGAGCTGCTATGGCCCATGTCAAAGAGGTTGCTGCCTGTGTTCTTCTCTAGAATTTTGATGGCTTCCTATCTCACATTTAGGTCTTTCATCCATTCTGAACTTATTTTTGTGTATGGTGTAAGAAAGTGGTCGAGTTTCATCCTTCTGCATGTTGCTGTACAGTTTCCCCAACACCATTTGTTGAAGAGATGGTCTTTTTTCCACTGGATATTCTTTCCTGCTTTGTTGAGGATTAGTTGACCATATAGTTGTGAGTCCATTTCTGGGTCTTCTCTTCTGTTCCATTGATCTATGTGTCTGTTTTTGTGCCATTACCATACTGTTTTGATTACTACAGCTTTATAACTTGAAGTCCAGAATTGCAATGTCTCGAGCTTCGCTTTTCTTTTCCAAGATTTCTTGGGCTATTCAGGGTCTTTTGTGGTTCCATACAAATTTTAGGATTGTTTGTTCTAGCTCTATGAAAAATGCTGTTGGTATTTGATAGTGATTGCATTAAATGTGTAGATTGCTTTGGGTAGTATAGACATTTTAATAGTGTTTGTTCTTCCAATCCATGAGCATGGAATGTTTTTCCATTTCTTTATGTCATCTTCAATTTCTTTCATAAGTGTTCTATAGTTTTCACAGTACAAATCTTTTACCTCTTTAGTTAGGTTTATTCCTAGGTGTCTTACGGTTTTTGGTGCAATTATAAGTGGGATTGACTCCTTGATTTTTTTTTTAATTTTTTATTGTTATGTTAATCACCGTACATTGCATCATTAGTTTTTGATGTAGTGTTCCATGATTCATTGTTTGTGTATAACACCCAGTGCTCCATGTAGAACGTGCCCTCTTTAATGCCCATCACCAGGCCAACCCATCCTCCCATACCCCTCCCTTCTAGAACCCTCAATTTGTTTTTCAGAGTCCATCGTCTCTCATGGTTCATCTCCCCCTCCGATGTCCCCCCTTCATTCTTCCCTTTCTGCTATCTTCTTTTATTTTTTTTAAACATATATTGTATTATTTGTTTCAGAGGTACAGATCTGAGATTCAACAGTCTTGCACAATTCACAGCGCTCACCATAGCACATACCCTCCCCAGTGTCCATCACCCAGCCACTCCATCCCACCCACCCCCACCACTCCAGCAACCCTCAGTTTGTTTACTGAGATTAAGAATTCCATTATCAGTGAGGTCATATGATACATGTCTTTCTCTGATTGACTTATTTCGCTCAGCATAACACTCTCCAGTTCTATCCACGTCATTGCAAATGGCAAGATCTCATTCCTTTTGATGGCTGCATAATATTCCATTGTATATCTCTACCACATCTTCTTTATCCATTCATCTGTCGATGGACATCTTGGCTCTTTCCACAGTTTGGCTATTGTGGACATTGTTGCTATAAACAATGGGGTGCATGTACCCCTTCGGATCCCTACACTTGTATCTTTGGGGTAAATACCCAGTAGTGCAATTGCTGGGTCATATGGTAGCTCTATTTTCAACTTTTTGAGGAACCCCCATACTGTTTTCCAGAGTGGCTGCACCAGCTTGCATTCCCACCAACAATGTAGGAGGGTTCCCCTTTCTCCACATCCCTGCCAACATCTGTCATTTCCTGACTTATTAATTTTTGCCATCATGACTGGTGTGAGGTGGTATCTCATTGAGGTTTTGATTTGGATTTCCCTGATGCTGAGCGATGTTGAGCATTTTTTCATGTGTCTGTTGGCCATTCGGATGTCTTCTTTGGAAAAATGTCTGTTCATGTCTTCTGCCCATTTCTTGATTGGATCATTTGTTCTTTGGGTGTTGAGTTTGATAAGTTCTTTATAGATTTTGGATACTAGCCCTTTATCTGATAGGTCATTTGCAAATATCCTCTCCCATTCTGTTGGTTGTCTTTTGGTTTTGTTGACTGTTCCCTTTGCTGTGCAAAAGCTTTCTATCTTGATGAAGTCCCAATAGTTCATTTTTGCCCTTGCTTCCCTTGCCTTTGGCAATGTATCTAGGAAGATGTTGCTGTGGCTGAGGTCAAAGAGGTTGCTGCCTGTGTTCTCCTTTAGGATTTTGATGGACTCCTGTCTCACATTTAGGTCTTTCAACCATTTTGAGTCTATTTTTGTGTGTGGTGTAAGGAAATGGTCCAGTTTCATTCTTCTGCATGTGGCTGTCCAACTTTCCCAACACCATTTGTTGAAGAGACTGTCTTTTTTCCATTGGACATTCTTTCCTGCTTTGTCAAAGATGAGTTGACCATAGAGTTGAGGGTCCATTTCTGTGCTCTCTATTCTGTTCCATTGATCTATGTGTCTGTTTTTGTGCCAGTACCATACTGTCTTGATGTTGACAGCTTTGTAATAGAGCTTGAAGTCCAGAATTGTGATGCCGCCAGCTTTGCTTTTCTTTTTCAACATTCCTCTGGCTATTTGGGGTCTTTTCTGGTTCCATACAAATTTTAGGATTATTTGTTCCATTTCTTTGAAAAAAGTGGATGGTATTTTGATGGGGATTGCATTGAATGTGTAGATTGCTCTAGGTAGCATTGACATCTTCACAATATCTGTTCTTCCAATCCATGAGCATGGAATGTTTTTCCATTTCTTTGTGTCTTCCTCAATTTCTTTCATGAGTATTTTATAGTTTTCTGAGTACAGATCCTTTGCCTCTTTGGTTAGATTTATTCCTAGGTATCTTATGGTTTTGGGTGCAATTGTAAATGGGATCGACTTCTTAATTTCTCCTTCTTTTGTCTTATTGTTGGTGTATAGGAATGCCACTGATTTCTGTGTTGATTTCTCTTGCTGCTACTTCATTATTGGTGTATAGAAATGCAACAGATTTCTGTATGTCAGTTTTCTCTCCTGCAACTTTACTGAATTCGTGTATCAGTTCTAACAGTTTTTTGGTGGAGTCTTTCAGAGTTTCTACATAGATTATTCATGTCATCTATGAATAGTGAAAATTTAACCTTTTCCTTACGGGTTTGGATGCCTTTTCTTTCTTTCTTTCTTTCTTTCTTTTTTTTTTTTTTTTCTGATTGCTGAGGCTGGGACTTTCAGTACTATGCTGAATAACAGTGGTGAGGATGGACATCCCTGTCTTGTTCCTGACCATAAAAGGAAAGTTCTCAGTTTTTCACCATTGAGAAGGATGTTAGTTGTGGGTCTTTCATGTATGGCCTTCACGATGCCGAGGTCTCATCTTCTTTTTCACACTCTATAACTCTCCAGCCACTCATCAATAGCTTGCCCTGGCAGTGATTCTGGTGATATGCCTGATTAGAGACTGGTTTAGCCCTAGAAACTAAATAACTTTTCCTTTGACTATCATAGGAAAAAACACATATCTGGCACTGCTTGGGATAAAATTTCCAATATTCTTACATTCAAAATTAATTTAATGGATTTAAATTTTAAAACAATCACCTTCAGTTTCCCTACTGAACCAGATCGATATGTGTGATTTAAATATTTTCATAAATTTAGGTAAATAGCTTAAAGAAAAAGCAATTAATATGCTCTGTACAGTTTAGTTTTTTAGAGCTCTCTGGGGCAAGCCACTGGGCTTCAGGCAGAGATTGGATCTGGAGATAAAACGATGACACAGTAGGACACACTCTCAGGCTTCAGTGACCAGTGTCCAATAGGAAACATGATAGACAAAAACCAGTAGCCACAGTACAACACATGGCTATCAAAGTATGTACACGAATAGTGTTTGAGGGGATCCTGGGGGTGGTGGGAGAGTATGGGGAGGAGTCAAGAGGGACTAATGGGCTTAAGATACTAATGGACCAAGAGTCTAAGAGTCAGTGAAGTCACAGTTTAGAATAATGATGGTCAGAGAGTAAAGATCTAGAGAGATTGGAATTATGGTCAGAGATGAGGTGAAGGATAGGGACAGGTGGATGGGTGCTCACCTGCTGCAAAGGTTACAGAGCTGGGAATGATGGAACTAGATGTTGGTGAGGCTGTTGTGCTAAGTGAGTCATCCATGGAGGTTGGAATTTCCCCAATATGGTGGAAGGAGCTGCAGTGCAAGGGATACTTTATAATTAACTACCTATTTTACCATCTCAAATCTAACATGACCCACATGGGATTGTGATATCCCCAGTCCCCAAAATATCCTTCTTCTCTCATGTTCCAGTTCTCACTAGATCTCACTTAAAATCTTCTCTTTTGCTCATGCCAAAATCTTTTCACTCTGGATACTTTACTATTCCTCACCTCCATGGCTCATACATCACAAGTTCTAGGGAATAGTATCATCAAAACACAACAGTGCTTCTTCCCTCTGCTCTATGTCTCTCTAGCTCCAGAGCTACCATATTAGCCTGTGTGACCCCTACTGCAGAATCCTACCCAGATGTCTGCCTTTCCTCTCCATCTCCCAGGGATCCATTTCCTTTCTCCAGTGGTCTCCAAAAGTTTTACTGAGTCATTATTTGCAAAAAAAAAACTGAGTATGTGCCTCTACTGTGTGCATGTTTACTTATAAGTTACATACATGTACTACTATGTTCCTGTACCGATATATATTTAAAATACATGCAAAGGTAGAAATGTTAAAAGATGAAAATAAAGTCATTTAAAAATGTTTTGTTTTCACTGATAATAAAAAAAAACTTTTTTGCTTTCACTAAAAATTATTAATAATGAGGACAGTACAATTTGAATGTTCCATTACTTTTTGAGATCTTGGATTTAACACTCCACATTATAGTAATTCCCAATTCTACTTCACAGTGGAGTTTATTTGGATTCTTGATTTAATAGCTGTTGTATCTGGAAAAAGCTAACTCACATAGATCCAGATGAAAAGAGGACTTTTTTTTTTATTTTGCCTGTAGTACACTGTACTCACTTTTCAGTATCATTTCACAAATTGTGCAAATGGCTTCCCGAAGCTAGGAAATAGCCATCTTTACTGATGTCAAATGGTTATTTTTAATGCTAGTCCATGTTGAATATCCTCTGAAACTCTTTGTTTGGGAGACTTTTCAACAGTTTGTAAAAACCTTCTTCCAAGTTTACTCAAGTATTAATATCTATGATTTGATAAGTGGCACTCTATATAACAATGACAACATTTCTAAACACCTGTTTTAAAAAATTCTTCTTCCAGGGGCCACCTGGGTGGCTTGGTCCAGTTGGTTAAGCATCCGACTCTTGGTTTCTGTTCAGGTCATGATCTCAGGGTTGTGGGATCGAGCTCTGAGCCCCATGTGGGCCTCACGCTGTGAAGAGTCTGCTTGGGATTCTTTCCCTTTCCTTCTCCCTCCCCTTCTGTCCCTCTCCCTGCTCAATAGAAAACATGTGTCGTCCCAGAGTAGCTCATCAGATTTTAAGAAAGAAAAATGCATTGGTGATCTTCAAGTATTATACCATGAGGCAACTATATGTCAGTGCCTAAGATTTTCATGGCTACATCCCATCTTATTACTTAATATTACAGAAATTCTATGTAGAGATTTTGATTTTATAGAAGTAACCACATTGCTAAGAGCCTATAAATTCTAATACACGAGAAAACACAGCAATTAAGTGAGGGAGCCCCTGCCAACCTCCCCATTGTTGAAATCCCGCCCTTTCCTCATCATTCCTCCAAGGTCCACAGGGACCAAGTGAGGGCACCAGTGTCATTCCATATATTAAATATTAGTAGCAGCCTAACAAAAATAAATAAAAGTTGAAGTCCTATTCTTGTCTCTGCACTCAGGACCTTTTTGTCAACATATGTGGTGCATGCACAGAAACCAAAACCCCAAACTGACATTGTTATTCTCTGCTTCAAATAGCTCAGTTGTCTCGCATTGCTCTGAGACTAAATTCAAGATCTTTGCATTAACATGACTTCTGTGGTCATACATAATTTGGGCCCTGCCCGCCTCTCGAGCCTCATCTTGTGGCTTCATTAGAATTGAGCTATATGGGGCGCCTGGGTAGCTCAGTCGTTAAGAGTCTGCCTTCGGCTCAGGTCATGATCCCAGAGTCCTGGGATCGAGCCCCGCATCGGGCTCCCTGCTCCGCGGGGAGCCTGCTTCTCCCTCTCCCCCTCCCCCTGCTTGTGTTCCCTCTCTCTCTGGGTCTCTCTCTGTCAAATAAATAAAATTAAAAAAAAAAATGAATTGAGCTATATGGACCACCTTTCAGTGGTGGTTTGCACCACTGATTGCACCAAGCTCTTTTCCACATGTGTCCCCACCCTTCCCTTCCCTTCCCTTCCTTTCCCTTCCCACATGCTCTACTCTGGCCTTGACCACTCTTCTCCAGGCTCAATACCTTGCTGACTACAGAGATCATTCTGATCTGAGATCAAAGGTCACATCCCTCCAGGCGTCCATGTGACCCCACCAGTCTAATTCTTCCTCTTCCTTATATGCTCTCCTGACATTCCTTACTTTGGCTTAATTGCACTTAATCATGATTTGCAATTATGAATTTACTTGTGAAATTGTTTGTCTGTCTCATCCAGTAAGCACTATGAAGGCAATAGCTTTTCTCCTAACACATTCCATTGGGCCTTTGCATCATGACGCTCAATGTCTGAAATTGATGGGATTCTCCCATAATACTCTCTACCATCATCTTGTCTGTTATCTGCCAACCTCCTTGTGACATCCCCAAATTCCTTTGGCTCCTGGGACACTTATTTGACAAAGCTCTATTAAGTGCCTACAAAGTGCCTCTACTGGGCTCGGCAGTTGTGATAAAACAGTACACAAAATGAAACTTATGAAACATAAGAGTGGTCTTCCACTTTTATTAACATCAATGTTGAATTTATTTCATACAGCAGGGGTTCATAACCTTTTCTGGGTCACATGCTTTTTGAGAGTTTGTGAAGAGCTCTGATCCCCTTCCACACTAAAAAAATGCACAAATCCATAAAAAACTAATGATGTACCGTATGTTGGCTAATTGAACATAATTTTTAAAATGCACAAATCCTCATTGTCTATATACAGTTGCAGGAGTTTCACATGGTCCCTGAAGCTCACGGTTGGGGAACACGTCCTAAATCAATCATGTTAAAAAGTACCAAAATATTTACATTCTCTTTGCAAAACTCTGGGATAGAGGAAGAGGAAAAGTGAAGTGGAGAATAAAGGAGTGAGCTACAACTGTGTCTCTGGAGGAGGCTAAGGGAGTGGGCGGGCCGACCAACACCATAGCTACAAAACACTGGTTTAGAGCAGGGGTCTTCACACTTTGTGTGTGTGAACTCCCTGAAAGTATTTTGAAAAGTGAAGTCTGTCCATGCATATTTTTATGTTGAAATCTAAAATTCTTCATTTTAGGTTTAATAGCTTTAAAGGATATAATTTTCAGTGAACTTAGACACTGACATTCAACTACAACTATGATCTATCTTTTTCAGTGTACCAGTGAAATACAGGTATCACAGGAATTGATGCCCAACAGAAGTCTAACCCACGAAAAAGCTCTTCTCATTCTACCCTCTTAGATGGCACACAACTTTGATTTGTCCCATTATTTGGATGTTAACTACGATCACAAAAAGTAGTGTCTGCCAGGCTTCTCCACTATAAAGTTACTCTTTTCCCTGTGTAATTATTTTTTTTTTAATTTTATTTGAGAGAGCTAGAGCATGACAGCGAGAGGGAGAAGCAGACTCCCCGTTGAGCAAGGAGCCCGATGCGGGGCTCGATCCCAGGACCCTGAGATCATGACCTGAGCCAAAGGCAGAGCTTAACCACCACCCTGGCACCCCTTCCCTGTGTAATTAATACACATTTTGTGGGGAAGTACTTTGAGATATTATGGTTATCCCTTTCATCCTCAAACTTATATATATATATATGTATGTATGTGTGTGTATGTGTGTGTATACACACACACAAATATATACACATTTATGTATGCATATATGTATGTATATATGTCTGCTATAATCAATGGGCTATAATCTGTTACAAACAGCATTTATTTATATATATTTTTAAAGATTTTATTTATTTATTTGAGACAGAATGAGATAGAGAGAGAGAGCATGAGGGGGGAGGGTCAGAGGGAGAAGCAGACTCCCCGCCGAGCAGGGAGCCCCATGCGGGACTCGATCCCGGGACTCCAGGATCATGACCTGAGCCGAAGGCAGTCGCTTAACCAACTGAGCCACCCAGGCGCCCAAACAGCATTTATTTTGATCCTCAAATAGTCCCAGACTTGGCCAGTGGGAGCCCCTGCAAGCTTTCTTCTGGGCCTTTTGGTGTATCCCCATTATTCTTTGAGCAATTCTTTACTTTCTGGGACAATAATATGTTCCCGGGTCAACTTAAAATTTCTCTGCCTGGCCTCAGAATCATTCATTTCTCCAAGGAGCCATGGTTTCCTTTCATGGATAATGGTATTTAGAAACAGAGATTTGGGTGCTCATGGCTAATGGTGCTGTTACTTTTCCCAGACACTCTGAGTAGACAAAGCTAAAGAAGGTATTTTATATTCATGAATACACATATTTCTATCTATTTGATATCTGTGTATCCTGAAAATCATGAGGATGTTAACTGGACTTTGGTGAGCATTTTGCAATATATATGAATGTCAAATCATTACACCATACACATGAAATTAATATGTCAATTATACCTAAATTTAAAAATAATAATTACAGAAAAATTGGTATCCCCAGTTGTAGTCTGACATAAGAGTTAATTCTAATTTCCTCCCTTTTTTTTAGAGAGGGATGGGGGAGAGCAGAAGGAGAGGAAGAGAGAGAATCTTAAGCAGACACCACACTGAGTGTGGAGCCTAATATGCAGCTCAGTCTCACAACCCTGAGATCATGACCTGAGCCAAAATCTAGAGTCAGACACTTAACCAACTAACCCAACCAGGCGCCCCTGATTTTCTGCTTTTTTATATTTGTAGTTCCTTTTCTACAGTGAAATATCCGATTCTCATTATTCTCCATCAGTCTCCTTGTAGCTCACCACTGCTGTCCCACCCCCTACCCTTCAGGGATCCCCTCTCCACCCCACTTGGTCTCCAGCACTCTGTGCTGGGTTGCCCTTATATGGGTTGTCCCCCTCATTCCTCTCGGGCTCTGATACCCCACTTTGGGCTGCCACCCCATTGTGCAGGTGCTCCTCTTATGCTTGTCTAACTCTGATATGCCACCCTGGCCGCATGGGCCCCTCCCCAAACCTGCCGCACCGATGGCTCCCTAGTTCTGCTTCACCCAACTGCTTTAGGGCTGAGTTGTTTCGGAAGGAAAGCAGAAGACAGGAAGCAAAAGCATTTTTTTAGTGCACAGGTCTCATAGTCCCATATGAACATAAAATGCCCTTTTGTTATAAGTAAGCTACTATTTTTTTAAAGATTTTATTTATTCATTTGAGACACAGAGAGAGAGAGAGAGAGCGCACATGAGCAGGGGGAGAGGGAGAGGGAGAAGCAGGCTCCCTGCTGAGCCAGGAGCCCGATGCGGGGCTTGATCCCAGGACCCTGGGATCATGACCCGAGCCGAAGGCAGACGCTTAACCATCTGAGCCACCCAGGTGCCCCATAAATAAGCTACTATTAAATCCAGGTTTCTTCAAAGAGTTTTGAAACATCATCAAATTTTTTTTTTAAGATTATTTATTTATTTATTTGAGAGGGAGAGAGAGAATCCAAAGCAGACTCCACACTATGCACGGAGCCTGACGCAGGGCTCGATCCCAAAACCATGAGATCATGACCTGAGCCAAAAACCAAGAGTCAGAAGCTTAAGGGACTGAGCCACCCAGGTGCCCCTGTTTTGATTTTATTAAATATATAATGAATATGTTTTGTGGAGAATGCTTATAAACCTTCACCAGCCCTTCATTCAGTTATTATTTTTGACTGGTATTTGTCACACAGCTATATACCTTTAAGAAAAACAACAAACACAGCGCTACCCCACCATCAGCCCATCATAGTTTCCACATTGTACTGTCAGACAAATATCTACCTACTATAACTCAGTCATGAGTACATGAAATTTTATAGAAAGTACATAAATTGTATTGTTTTATGAATTGTAATATCCTTATCTTTATAGTACAATAAAATGTTCTGTAAGTTGGACTGAGCTCCACAATATGCATTGTCAAAGTAACTCTAATACCAGACCAGAGGGGAGAATTTCAAGAACGTTCAGTGATAGGGGCACCTGGGTGGCTCAGTTGGTTAAGCGTCTATCTTGGGCTCAGGTCATGATCCCAGGGTCCTGGGATCGAGCCCCACGTCAGGCTCCCTGCTCAGCGGGGAGCCTGCTTCTCCTTCTCCCTCTGGCCCTCTCCCCTCTCATTCTCTCTCTCTCTCAAATAAATAAATAAAATCTTTTTTAAAAAAAAGAATGTTCAGTGATACACTGACAATGCGTCACACAATAAAAAACTTGAGTCTTCTGTACAACAAGTGAATGTCTGATTTTGCAGCCCCACCTTATCATTAAAGCGGTTAACATTACATGTAATACTTGCACATTTTTACAGGAAAGATACTTAAAATCACAGTATTAATATTAGTATTGTTATTTTCCTTGACATTGTTTTATTAAAACTATTGTACTTAATCTCTGCACAATTATGTTAATATGTGTGGTGTTAAGAAGTGGAGAAATAGGGCGCCTGAGTGGCTCAGTTGGTTGGGCGACTGCCTTCGGCTCAGGTCATGATCCTGGAGTCCCTGGATCGAGTCCCGCATTGGGCTCCCTGCTCGGCAGGGAGCCTGCTTCTCCCTCTGACCCTCCCCCCTCTCATGTGCTCTCTCTCATTCTCTCTCTCTCAAATAAATAAATAAAATCTTTTAAAAAAAAAAAGTGGAGAAATATAGCTTAAAAAAAGTAGTTTAGACTAAAGAGGCCTTATGAATATTACATACAGTTTCCTGAAAACCAGAGAAAAACATCATGTACTATTCTGTCAAGATAATGTGACACTTAGTAATCCTTTTAGTTGATTTTTTTTTTTTTAACCTGGTCAGTAAAGAGAATACTTGGAATTGTTCTTTTTAACAGTGCAGTTCAACAATACAACGAAATGTCAATACTTCAGAAAATGAATTAATAATTATCAGGAATAACAGTCTAGGCAACCTCTGAAGATGGAATGCAAAGTAGGCTTCAAATTATTTTTACACATTTAACCAGAGGAATGTTTTCAACTCGGCTACCTGCTTTTCATATTTAACTTTCCTCTTGTCATTAAGGTCTGTAAGTATTTGAGCACTGAGAACAATAAATTAACATTCCACTGTCAAAGGCATAGGATAATGCATTGGACAAAGGCAAGAAAAACGTCTTAAGTTTCATTCCTGGTGAAGAAAATTACTTAATAGCCATTCAGTCCTAAATGGTCAGCTTTGCTTTAGATTCTTTTGAAGACATCCCTTAGAGGGGCACCTGGGCGGCTCAGTCAGTTAAGCGCCTGCCTTCTGATTTTGGCTCAGGTCATGATCTCAGGGCCCTGAAATCAAGCCCTGTGGACTCGGTGCTCAGTGCGGAGTCTGCTTGTCCCTCTGCTCCTCCCCCATCTGCATTCGCCTCTCTCAAAGAAAGAAAAGAGAATAAATAAATATATTTTTTAAAAATCCCTTAAGGAGAAGGTTCTCTATCCAAGTTATTCTGCCCATGTCAAAACGATACAATGGAATATTAGCCATAAAAAAAAAAGAATGAAATCTTGCCATTTGCAGCGACATGGATGGATCTAGAGAGTATAATGCTAAGCAAAATAAGGCAGAGAAAGACAAATACCATACGATTTTGCTCATATGTGGAATTTCAGAAACAAAACAAATGAGCCAAAGGGAAAGGAGAGAGAGAGGCAAACCAAGAAACAGACTCTTAACTATAGAGAACAAACTCGTGGTTAACAGAGGGGAGGTGGGTGGGCAGATGGGTAAAATAGGTGATGGGGATTAAGGAGTGCACTTGTGAGGAGGACCTGGTGTTGTATGTAAGTACTGAATCTCTATATTGTACACCTGAAACTAATGTTATGCTGTTATGTTAACTGGAATTTAAATAAAACTTTAAAAGTTAGATCTGCACATTAAAAAAATGTTTGTTTTTTAAAGAAAAGTTGAAGCTCTTCCAAGTATTACCCAGTACTTGAGTTCAGGCCTTTGTTAATGGAAAAATCTTACAAAAACCTTACAGAGTTTCAGATAGAAATTCCTCAACTAGTTATGAGTCTATGAAAGGGACTGGCTTACCTATAATGAGTGATTATTGTTCATGGTTAATTGAGCATACAGGAGAAGAAAAAGCCAATTAGAATAGAAAAATAGAGAGAAGGTAGGGTAAGGTCTATAGGGAGAAACTGACTAGCGGCGATTGTAGGACTGCAAAACATGGCCATGTCCGTGAACTGAGAATGGAAGGGAGTCATCCAAGGGAAATAATTGGTGGACAGAGATTTGAGGGGGAAAAAATTTGAATTGCTATCTTACCACAAAGGACCAGTGGAGTCACTGTTGCCAAATTTCTAAATTATACCACAAATTTCCACCCTAAAGTAGCTGCCTGCAAGTAACTGGAAAAAAATGTTGCTGAGGTATTCAGTGTTTGGAACTGGAAAATTTAGAATATTAGTAAATTTTTTATTATTACTCATCTATTAATGATCTGAAAACCAAAACTCTATAAAGAATGTTGTAGAATTTCAAAGCTCATGGGTAGGCAGAAGTAGGGTAGTTATGATTCTAGGTGAAAAGCTGAAGCACAGAATACTGGGTTTTCCGATTTAATAGAAATGTATGGAAGGGTAAAAGACTTGTTTGGTCAAAGTGAAATAGAGAGTTAAGGTAAATAAATAATTTGGGTTAGAATTATTCTAAATTTGAGGAATTTCACAAGTTCATTTGATAAATTAAGCAGATTAAAATGAAATAATATTTAACCTCTTGGTGATTGTTGGATTTTACCAAAAAAAACAGGACTCGTGAAACAGCATGGTTGAGGGCGCCTGGGTGGCACAGTCATTAAGCGTCTGCCTTCAGCTCAGGTCATGATCCCAGGGTCCTGGGATTGAGTCCCGCATCGGGCTCCCTGCTCTGCGGGAAGCCTGCTTCTCCCTCTCCCACTCCCCCTGCTTGTGTTCCTGCTCTCGCTATGTCTCTCTCTGTCAAAAAATAAATAAATAAATAAAATCTTTAAAAAAAAAAAAAAAAAACCAGCATGGTTGAAAACTGTAGGGAAATCTTGTATATTAGCCCCTTGTATATTATCTAAAATTCAACAGCAATTTTTCAGGTAACTCCAGCTGGTGGGGAGACATTGACTCTTCCCACGTTGAGAAGACACTTAGATGACATGCACCCTGGAATCTATTCTCTTATCAAGACTCAGGTTAGGATTATGTCTTCTGTCACAGAAGCTTGGCTAAGAAACATATCAGAAGGGAAAAATTATAAGGAATCACTGCTCCTCACAAATCAGCTTTACTCTTGGGGGGGGAAAAAAGTGGCTAGCATTTTGCAGAACTGTTTGAAGGAAAATAACCTTAGAAATGCAGCTGATAAAGACAAAACATTTAAAAGACCTGTAATTTAAAAAAATTTTCTTTGGACTGAGAATACGGAAAATTCTCTTTAGGTCATTACACCTTCTATTACCAGGAAATGACTATTCTGGTAAAGATTGACCTGGGGTAGGCACAAGGAAGCCTTCAGAAGCGAAATCATTAACAAATATGAAAGTCATCACACCCAGATGCATAGTAAAGTATAATGAATTATACTTTAGTAAACAAGGTAGAGTTAAGATTCAGAAATAATGACTCAAACATTCTCAGTCTTTTTTTGGAGGGGGAGAATATTTTAATTTCTTTATTGAGGTATAATTGGCATACAACATAACATCACTTTCATGTGTAGTAAATAATGATTCAATATTTGTATATATCGCAAAATGATCACCACAGGTCTAGTTAATATCCATCACCACACATAGTTACAGAATTTTTTTATCTATGAGAGCTTTTAAGATCTACTCTCTTTGCAACTTTCCAATATGCTGTACAATGTTACTAATTATAGTTGTCATGGTGTACATTACATCCCCATGATTTATCTGTAACTGGAAGTTTATACCTTTTAACTCCTTTCACCCATTTTGACTACCCCCCACCCCTACTCCCTGCCTCCAGCAACCATCATTCTCTTCTCTGTAACTATGAGCTTGGGGGGGGGGGTGTGTTTTAAGATTCCACATGTAAGTGAGATCACATAATCATATGATATTTGTCTTTCTCTGTCTGACTTATTTCACTTAGCATAATGCCCGCAGGTTCCACCCATGTTGTTACAAATGGCAAGATTTCATTTTTTATGGCTGAATAATATTCCTCTGTGTGTATGTGTGTGTGTGTGTGTGTGACAGTTTCTTTATCCATTAATCCACTGATGATCACTTAGGTTGTTTCCATGCCTTGGCTGTTGTAAATAATGTGGCAGTGATCATGGGGGTGCATATAGCTTTTTGAGTAAGTGGTTTCATTTTCTTTGGATAAATACTGAGAAGTGGAATTGCTACATCATATGCTAGTTCTATTTTTAATTTTTTGTGGAACCTGCATACTGTTTTCCACAGTGGTTGCAGCAATTTATATTCCCACCAAAAGTTCACAAGGGTTCCCTTTCTTCACATCCTTGCTAATACCTGTTCTTTCTTATCTTCTTGGTACTAGCCATTCTAACAGTTGTGAGGTGATACGTCATTTTCATTTTGAACTGCATTTTCCCGATGATGCATGGTGTTAATAAACACCTCATGTACGTGTTAGCCATGTGTATGGCTTCTTTGGAAAACTGTCTATTCAGGGACACCTGGGTGGGTCAGTCGGTTAAGCATCTGACTCTTGATTTCAGGTCAGGTCATGATCTCAGGGTTGTGAGGTTGAGCCCCACATTGGGCTCCCTGCTCAGCAGGGAGTCTGCTTGAGATTCTCTCTCTCTCCCTCTCTCTCTCTGCCCCTCCCCACCCCATGCTCTCTCTCTCTCCCTCTCTAAAATAAATAAGTCTTAAAAAAAAAGAAAAGAAAAATGTCTTTTCAGATCCTCTGCCTATTATTTTAATTGGATTAGTTTTTTGCTGTTGAGTTGTAGGAGTTCTTTATGTATTCTAGATATGAGCCCCTTATCTGATAAGAGGATTGGCAAATATTTTCTCCCATTCTGTAGGTTGCCTTTTCATCTTACTGATTCTCATTTTTTTCTTTCTTTGTAACATTAAAGATTCCTTCAGGGTTTGTTTCACTTTGATATCTGGATAAGAAAAATTCCCAGTGGCAATTGCAATCCAATTCTGATGCATGTGTTGAACAAATAAAAAGCATTCCATAGAGAACTCTGCCCTCATGAGCTTTACTCAGGGTTGGGTATGCTGGACACTGAATGTGCATAGGTAGTACTATAACATCAGTAAGGGGAGATTTAAAAGGAAAAAAACTATTCAAATTTCTGCAACTCAAGAGAGCGCTAAGCCCAGGGCCTGGTCCATAATAGATATTCCCTATGTGACTGTTGAAATTTACAGTTTCCATTTTTATATACTGTTACTTTTACTACCCTTGCCTATACATATTCATTATTTTGCACAGTTGTAATCAAAATAAAGATATAATTTTATTTCCTTTATCACTTTAACACATCATAATAGCAGAAAAGGGTTTCTATAGATGAGGACGTCTCATAAACATTGACTTCTTAAATGACCTTTATTAATCTCAATATTATGCTGTTAAATATATGGTTCAGGGCATCTGGCTGGCTCAGTCGGAAGAGCATGCAACTCTTGATCTCAGGGTCATGAGTTCAAACCCCATGTTGGGTGTAGAGATTACTTAAATAAATTTTAAAAACTTTAAAAATATATATGTGGTTCAGAGACTATCTTCATACATATTTTTTCCTTTGGTGAAAATTCTGGCCCAGAATAAATTTCTTTGGAGTAATTGACTTTTATCAAAGGCTATGAACATTTTAGTGATTAGTAAAATTGATTTATAAATTGCTTTCTCTTCAGGCTGTACCAACACACACTGATGTAGGACATACGCAGCTTTACTGGAGAGCCCCTGAGAGTGTTTGTACATAGGAAGAGGGCTGTGTCAGTCAACAGTCACAGATTTCTCACTCGACAGTCAGAAAGTATGCAAGAGTCTAGTTTGTTCAAATGACCACATTGGATATTTTTATGAGAAGAAATAAGTAAGATGCATAGTCTCTGTCATTAGGCTTACCATCTAGGTTGGGGAAACTAAACTTTATTCAATGACTCTATCCAAAGCACTGTCCCAAATGCTGCAGTGTGGAATGAGTAGGTAGAAAGGCTGAGCTTGATAAGAAGTTAACCAGTAATCTTTACCCTCAAAGAATCTGCCTTGTTGTTGGTTGGTTGGAGTCAGTGGGGTGATAAATATTCTTTATGGTTACAAATGAGCCTCCTGTGAACTTCATAAATTACCAGTTTCTAGAATAGTGAACTTCCATCTTTCTTAGGCCATCCTATCAACCTTAAGTGATTTAGGAAAATTGCTCTAAAAGCATTGAAATATATGGCAAGTGCTTGATTTTAAATTATGTTGCTACCATTCCAAGGGCCTTCTTAGTATTATTTGAGATGCTTTAGAGGATGTGAACTGTAGGGCTTGGAACCACTCCTGAGGAGGCAAATACCACTATAATCATGAGACTTTGCTACCTTAGAAAGCTATAGATGCTTAAAAAGTATTCATAGTTGCTGACAAAGATGTTGGTGATTTTTCTAATGTAAAAGCATTCTTTAACTTTAAAGGTTACATTCCACAAGGATGGTGGGGTGGCCTAGTCAGGTATTGTCATGTAGAGTGGTGAGAATGACGACAGAGGTTAGGGGACTAGTGGGGAGGAGGGAATCTGACTTAAATGATTTTCTTCACGTTGAAGATGAGACATTGCTGGCATCACAGACTTCTTAGAATGGTGAGGAGATTTTACAAAGAGTAAAAAGTCTGAGGAGACATACTTTGAACCTTTACTATGAATAGATCCGGCTGCATCTCTCTCCTGAAAGGAACAGGATTCTCCCATTAGAGTCAACCAAGACGCACATCACACTCTTCTTATTGGAGCATGTTTCCCAAACATGATTGATTTTTTTTTCTACCAACCATTCATTCATTCATTTGTCCAACAAATACTGAATTCCAACTATGTACACTCTTCTAATTTCTGGGAAAGCTGAACATGAGATGGCAGACTTATTCTTCTCTATTGCCTTGAAGCGAGGACAGCAATTAAACTAGTAGTTGTAATACACGTCAGTAACGCTAGAGAAGTACAGACTGCTGGAATGATCCTGACGTGGTCTGGGGGGCAGGGAATGGTAGACCTGAAGAGATCTAGTTGAGGTTGGGTAGGAAATGCAGTGGGCACTAGAGAAGGACTGCGGAACAGTATTCTGAATAGAGAAAATCATGAGCAATGAATTAATAAAGGCAAAAGAACGAGTGGCATGTTTGAGGAAATAAATGTTCGGGATGGCCCCCCCAGAGCAGACTTAGAAGTGAGGCTAAAGAGGTAGACCCTAGACCATATGAGCCACTTTTAAGAGTTTGGATTTTATCCTAAGGGAAACGGGAATCAATTGAATGGTTTTATGCAAGGGAAAGTACCTGATCAATAAGAGTCTATGAAAGGACACTCGGGGTGCTGCATGGATAATGCATGTGGAGGGAGGTGGAGGGAGGCTGCTGAGGTAGTACTTCAGGACAGGACCACAGTTTTGACCACAGGAATGGAGAGAGGTGAAAGAAACTGAGAGAAAAAGAGGTGTAAATCAGCGAGACTCAGGGCTGATTTGATGTAAGACTGAGAGGAAGAATAGAGGATGATATTGAAGTTCAGCTTGGGAAACGTAGTGGTTAATGGTGCTGTTCGCTGTGATAAGAAATTAAGTAAGAACAGGTTTGAGGAGTTAAATGACTTCATTTGGAGAGAGGCTGAGTTTGAGATGCCTGCACATCATTTAAAGGGAAGGTGTTTACCAAGCAGTCAGTTATACAGATACAGAATTCGGTAGGGAGATTAGACCTAGAAATATGGATTTGGGAGTCATCCATTGGAAGGATATGAGAAGCAGAGAACCCTGTGGAGCAGAGCTAGTCAAGGAAAGGCTAAGAGAAAGCAGCCCCCAAGCTGACTGGGAAGAATTAGCCTGAATGATAAAGCAGCAACTTGAGAGGTGCTGATTTGATAACTAGGACCAAAGATCGATTGGGAGGGAGGGAGGAGTCAGCAAAACCCTTAGCAGCTGTGAAGATCAGGCAAAACAGGGACAGAGAATGGTCCGCTGGATTTAGTGACAAGCATGAGAACAGTTCCCTTCCAGGTTAGAGGGCAAGTGACTGTAGCACTCCATATTCCTCCTTTTCTTGTAAAGCAAATCATGTGACCTGGGCGTACTGTGTAAAAGTTAAGAATTCCTGGAATCCGGGGGTAGACCTCTACTCTGAGTCAAGTGTATGAGTTTTAGGAACATTAGCTATAATCTTTTAGGTGCTATTTTTGCTCATTTTTAGTCCTCCGCTTTGTTACTAAGTGGTGTAGATTGCTTAGTTTTAGGGAGATGAGATACTATTTGATTAAGTTATTGAAAGATTTTTTTTTAATAAAAATCCGATGAAACAAAAATGTTTTAGTGCATAAGGATTAACTGTAATTATCCAGAGCACCGCAAGCATTAACATTTCAATCAAGGAAAGTTTGACTTATATAAATGTGACGCTCTAATTTCATTGAAAACAAAAAAAAGCACCTTCAGAGTTTGAATATACAATTTTAGCCTCATTAACAGAAATGGGTCTGTACTTCAGGACACTGTTATTTGGTCAGTAATGAATACATTGCTATGGACAATTCTATAAGGTCAGGATTTTTTTTTTTAAGGAATGGGAATAAGTTAATTATTTTGATGGTGTTGGTTTCATTTTTGAGGGACTCTCTTTTATTTTTCTCTTGTTGTTCTGCCTTATTTTCAAGCTTTGAGTTTGAGTGGCTATGTTGCCTAAATCCAGTATCATGAAGAATAGTAGAAAGATCAGGGCACAACAGAGAGGGAGCAGATACTACTGTTGGTTTAGATAAGTAGCCCGAGGGCAGATACTGGAAAAACTTTTATTCTCCCAGTATCTTTAGGAAATTATGGCAGGGTGTCCTCACCCTAGTATAACTGCTACAGGATGGATTTCCATACGATGTGAATTTTCCTTGTGCTCCTCCAAAAGATGTTTAGTCCTTAAAATTAGTGAGAAAGATTGTCCTGGCAAGACAGAATAATAAGATGGAACTAGACCACCTCCAAGTTTGAATTCTGGCTTCACCACATATTTACTGTGTGTGTCTTAAGTTTTTTAACCTCCTAGCCTCAGTGAAATGGGGGAAATAATAGAATCATCCTCATCGAGGTGATTAAATAAGTTAACATTTTTAAAAAAGAGCAACACCTAGCACAGTAGGCACTATATATACATACAGAATTTTACACAATCCAATGACATAGACCTTTGTTAATAATTAGAATCCTTTCTGAGTAAATGTTTGAGTTTTACATTGAATGCATCATATTTTAAAATATTATTCCAGCTATAATAATGAGTAGAAGGTAAACATAAATACTCTCTTGCCTTGGCCTTCCTTTGACTGATGAAATACATCACCCAGTGTATCTGGCCAGGATGACTGTTCAGCTGTATCTTAAAAAACAAACAAACAAACAAACAAGATTTTATTTGAGAGAGAAAGAGAGAGTGTGCGCACGTGAGCACAGACACGCACGTGAGTGTAGGGGAGGGACGGGGAGAAGCAGCCTCCCCGCTGAGCAGGGAGCCTGACACAGGCCTTGATCCCAGGACCCTGAGATCATGACCCGAGCCAAAGGCAGACGACTGAGTCACCCAGGCGCCCCTGTTCAGCTGTATCTTTTATGTGTGCCGTCAACATGCCCAAAGCACCTCACGACTTAAAGATCCATATAACTCAGAGGTTAAGTAATCCATCGTATTTCTGGGGAGAGCTACAAAACGACCTCAGACCATGGCGCCACTGGATGCTTAGAACCTGTGAATTATATTGCAGGGGGAAATGTCCCATTTTTTCAGTTCTGTATCACTTAGTCTATATCTGGTCCTCTTCCTTTAAGCTCTCAAAGTACCCTTGGCAAGCTATAGTATCACCAGCCTCGTTGTCGTAATTAGTCATTGTGTAGTCCTTTATATTTTAAGGATACACACACACACATTTCTCCTGTGAGATAGACTGTTAGCACCCTTATTTTATAGATAAGGAATCTGAAGCTCAAAAAAGGTAAAACTGCTCGCCAGTGGGCACACAAACTGTGAGTAATAGAGCTGAACCGGAGGCTCTCATCCCACATCCCATTTTTATCAGCTGATAATAGACTAGGAGGTAGAATAATAGATACTAATAGGGAGAAATGACTAAAATTGGCTAAGAGGGGGGGAATCCATTTGCAAAACCATGGTTAATATAAGACCATTTTTGTAAAGATATTAATGATAATCAAAATAGAGGTGGCAGAAAGTACGGTTAGTGTAGGGAGAAGATGTGTGTGCCGTAAGACGCCTGTTCTACGCCCGAGGAAGTGAGTAACTTCACTGATTCCACAAACATCCATTGAGAAATTAGTCCTTGGACTTACTCTCCAAGTGGGCCTCCCAGTGGGCTTGCCAGTTCTCATTCCTTTGCTTTCCCTGAAAGCAGAAACAAAATGTTTTACTGCGTATATAGTAAACAGAGAATTCCCCCCTGACCAACGTGGGGTTGGATACAGAGCTCTTGCACACACCACCTCCGCTCTCTCAAACCTGTGTTTGCATCCCGAGCACACAGCATGGCTTCCAGAACCACCTAGATCACCTGGGTTCACATTCCAGGCTTTGACTCAGGCTTGCTGCTCCTACTGTGTCTCACTGCCTTTTCTACATTCAAATACTTCTTGAAATTACAGATGAAAAAAGTAACTCAGAACGTTTTAAAAAGTTAGAGATTGCCATTTTAGAGCTGCAGAAGTTTCCATGGCAGGATCGGTGTACAAAAAAACAAGCACATCTAGTACCTCTAATACAATCCAGGTCAGAGAGTTTTAAGTTCCCAGATTAATTTTTAGAGCCCTGTCTCTAGAAGGTGGAGTGTCGCCCTGCACAACGTGCCTAATTACACCAATTCTCAGACCTCCCGTATCACAAAGGGCTACTACCATCTTCTTGCTTGAAAAAAACACGACAATAAAACAATCTGAAGATAAAGCACACAAAATGCTGACTGTCATGTGGGTGTCTCTCTGTGTTTTCTCTGCGTGATGCTCCAGGTGGGAGAGTTCAGAGCCCATGCCGCTGAGTGGACGGCCAACGTCACAGCCGAGTTCAAGGAGACCAGGAGGCGCCTGAGTGTGGAGATCTACGACAAGTTCCAACGCGCCACCTCCATCAAGCGGAAGTTGTCCGCGGAGCTTGCCGGGAACCACAACCAAGAGCTGACTCCTTCTAGGAGGACCCTGTCTGTGAATCACCTAGCCAGCGAGAGGGATGTCTTGCCTCCCTTACTGAAAACTGAGAGTATCTATTTGAATGGATTGACGCCACACTGTGCAGGCGAGGAAATTGCGGTTATCGAGAACATTAAATAACCCTCTCTTTGAAGAACCTTAGGCGTAGCCATAGGTGAGGACTTCTATATGCTCTTTATGACTGTTGCTGGTAGCATTTTTTAAATTGTGCATGAGCTCCAAAGGGGGAAAAAAATAGATACACCCATCATGGCCATCTACCATCAAGAGAATTTGGAATTCTGAGCCAGCACTATCTTTTTGATGATGCTTGTTGAGCAGTCCACTTTCTTGGACAAGTGGAATAAAACAAGCAATGTCTGATGCCTTTTGTGCCCAGACTGTTTTCCTCCCTCTTTTCGTAACGTGCCATAAGGCCTCAGAATGAATTATAATTGTTTCTGGTAATCATGTAGCTTCGAGGGATCAGTCCTTAACTTTTCAGGGTCTACCTAACTGAGCCTAGATACGGACCATTTATGGATGACCACGTTTCTTTTTGTAAATGGCAAGAGATTCTTATGCAGCCTTTTACCTAAGAAATTTTCTGTCAGTGCCTTATCTTCCGAGGAAACAGAACCTCTCTAGCTAATGTGTGGTTTCTCCTCCCCCCCCCCAACCCCTAGGCTCACCTCTGCAGCCCTTTTCCCACAACTCCCGTTTGAATACCATACCTTGCTGGGAACAGTGTGTAGACTGAAGTGATGATGCCCAAAGAAGGAATAGATGCCAAATTAGATGGACACTGAAGCAACTCTCAGAAATTCTAGCGTTAAAGGCACTGCAAAGAAATGAGGTGCACAGATGGCCCCTCTGAGTATTTATTTGACTCAGGTACGAGTGGTACATATACACAGTATAATTATTTCCAGCCCGGTAAAATGGGCTACTCCAAACAGTCCCTTTTTTTTTTCCTGGCAGTATTTGGAAGTTATCATTTATTCATCACTACATATTTTGAAAGGTGGAAGCAGAAGAAGAAAAAATGTATATATATATGATCTGACAGAAGAAAGCTGTTAAACACGGATCTTACTGGAGGTGATTTAAGACAATTGGTGTGAACTACCGTTCTGAGGAAAAGAAGACAGCACGATAATGTGCTACAACCATTTGCTAATAAACATAATACTGCCGGCACCTCTTTGCTTTTTTGATGTGGAAGGCTTACCCGACTTTCTTTCCCGGGTGACTTTTGCCAGACAGGGGAGGTGATGCTGTAGTCGGAGCTGGGCACAGCCTCGCCTTGTGTGGGTGTCCCTCTGGAACTGTGACTGAGCATGAGAGCAGAAGTTAAAACTGGGATCACTGTGATATTGCACATGGGGAAAAAAATGCAGATTGCAAGCATAATTCATCTTTGACATTAGAGAAAAAGCTGTTCTAGCACAATTTAAATCTTGAGAGCTTTTTTTTTTTTTTTTAGATAGAAAAGGCTGATAACCCTTTTCAGTTGAATTTTATATCCTGTAACTCTTTGGATGTTTCCAAGATTCAGAAGAAATTCATTAAAGGCACCTAGTAGAGATTGCTCCTCTCTTTTATTTTCATACTTAGATCTGCTGTACATTGTATATATAATTTTTCAAATGCAGAAAGAAGATTACTTCTCCAAATACAATTGCAAAACATTTCTTTTATTCGGGGGGTGAGGGTGGTGGAAATATCTGAATAAGTGGCATTCGGATTAGGGTCTTAAAATATAAACCGAGGATCTTAAAAAAAAACACACACATTTAAATAGATGCTTATTTTCCAAAATTTAAATTTAAGCTAGAAATGTAAATATTCAGTTAACTTGTTGAAGGTACTTTTATAAACTTAAAAAATTCTAACCAAAATTTTAGAAAGTCGGGCTCTTTTAGAAAGAAAGCTACACCCATTTCCTCAATAACTGTTCTGACAGTTCATATGGTGGAATGCACCATGTATAAACTGTGAATTGTATTGACAAATAAAGTTTGTAATTAAAGTCAGCATTTTCTGAGTCTCCTGCTTGCTGCTGAGAATGGAGATGGGATTCTAGCCGAGCAGAACTCCAGGATGTCACCTTTCATGCTGAGATTTCTGTGGCTCCTTCATTCACAATATTCAAGAAATATTTTTGATGCGGTATTACTACCCTTGTTAAATATGTGCAGAATGTTCTTCTTGGTGACTGTTAATCAAAAGTAAATATCCTGACATTTCCCTTTGGAAATATATTTTAAATAGCATGTAAATTCAAGATTGTTTCTACATTATGACATATTAATGTCTTATTTTATCATTGTAAGACTTTGTCTTGACACTGAAGTAATCCGAATGCCAAACATGGGCACCTGAATATTTTTTGTAAGGGAAAAAACAATCAAAACATCCTGGCAGTGTCGAAGCCCAAAGAAGTCCGTTGCCAGCTAATCTTCTAGACCTCATACCCCAAATATTTCAACAACATACCTTATCAGTATCTTGCATAAATGTATTGATTCATTCCCAAGCACCTTGATGCTCAGTAAATGTCTTAAACCTGGTTCCCAACATTATCCTCAAAATTGGGGAAAATCTAAGAAAAACTGTATATCAATTTTATTTCCTCAAGCTTTAATGTGTTTACTTACTGTGGAGAGAACATTGATACAGATTTTGACATAGTCTCAGATTTTCTAGTGAATTTGTTTTTCCATTGGACCAGTTTTAAGAGTAGTTTTGCCCTGAAGAATATCTGGGGAAAAAAATTAAGTACTAGAACCAGCAAGGATCAGGAACTCTGATATGAAATCTTAGACGTGGATTCTAGACAAGAATTCTCTACCTTACAGCTATTAAATGTAGAAGTGATTATTTTGGAGTTCTTTCAATTTCTTATACAAATCCATATATTTTGCTACTTAGTTAATGTCATCCACCCTTTTTTCAATAATATTTCACTTTTGTAATACAGGAAGAAGTGAAACTTCTAAAGCCAAGAGAGAACTGAATAATTTGTTTCTTAGCCATCAATAAAGTGGGAGCAGTGTGTATGTAGGGCTTTGTTTCTTTCTCAAATTCTAAGGAATATGTGACATACAAGAAAGACTAAATTCCACCTCACTTTGTGTAAAAAGTCTGTGGAATTCTTTGATTCTTAAGGCTAGAGTTTCAAGCAGACTAAGGGAAATTTTAGATGGAATACCAAAAAAAAAAAAAAAATTCAGCCATTCTGAAGACTTGAGATACCTATTTATGCCTAAGTACTACAGACCTAGATCAACTTATATTGTTTGTTTTCCTTTTTAAAAAAATGTTTGCTGTTCTAGTAAAATCATAACTTATTTGTGGTTTGCATTCCTTATTAAAGTGCAAGTATAAATTTGCTTTTGTATAAAGTAAAAGATGTCTCTATTTGAATACTCATAATTCCATTAAAATTAATATATGATTTTGCTCCAGCATGAGTTTACTTAAATGTCCTTTTATAGGGAAACTTACTGGCCTTGCACATGCTCTTGTGTTAGTCCCAAGATGAAATCTGGTTACTTTTAATGGGGACTTCTGAGGGTAACTCACTTATTATGGTTTTCTTAATAAGGGGAAATCTTCATAAGCTCCATGTACTTCCTTCATCCCACTCTACCACAAAGGTTTATCCAGCTTTTGTTTCACACATGACATTTCCCCACTCAGATCTCAACTACGCCTTCCCGCAAGACAGGGATTAGTTCCAAGGACCAGGAGTTTTGACTCTGCTCTT
Organism: Mirounga angustirostris; assembly: GCF_029215605.1. Lineage (NCBI taxonomy): Eukaryota > Metazoa > Chordata > Mammalia > Carnivora > Phocidae > Mirounga > Mirounga angustirostris. The sequence goes on from NW_026991714.1 coordinate 40,125,170, forward strand.
CTGTTTGACTCAGCACCATTTGTTCACTAACCTCAGTTTTTACTATATCTAATATTCATAAAACCATTGATTTTCCCTAGTATTAGCACTATAAAATATTTTTATTGTCATGCTTGTCTCAATTTACTATTTTTTCTTTTTTTCTGTCATTCCTTTTCAAAGTGTTTCTTACTGCCTCGTTTTTATTCTTTGTCTTTTGCACTAAGGGCTTGGGTTTCTCTCCAAGCCACATAGCCATCTAGCCAGTTCCCATTGGCTATCTCCACTTCTCAAAGACATTTCAACACGTCTAAGACTCTCCTGATCTTCCCCCAGACCTGGCCCTCTTGGTGTCACTTATTTCAACAATTGGCACCCCCATCCATCTGGTTGGGCAATATCCTTGATGTCCTCTCCCCTTCAACTCCACATCCACCTTTCACCACAGCCCTACAGACTTGCCTCCTGAATATGTCATGAATTTGTACACAGCCACTACCTGTATCCAAGCCATTGCCATATAACTCCCCTGGCACTGACTGCTTTTGCATCATTTTCTGCTCCAGTCATTGATGGTAGAGTGGTCTTTTTAATATGCAAATCTGATTGTGTTACTCTCCAGTTTAAATCCACTAATTGTCTTTCAATTTTATAGAAGACCAGAATCCCTCACATCGCCTACAGGGCTCTCTTTTGGTCTACTTTATGCCATCATCTTCAGATTCATCTTGTATTACCCCCTACTCCTCTGTATCCCAGCCCCACTGGATTTCTTTGATCACATTACCCTGCTGTCGTTCCCTTTGCCTGGAATGCTTGCTCTCCTTTTACACCCCAGCCTTTTTCACCTAACAAACTTTTACCCATCCTTCAGAACCCAGCTCTCAAGTATCACTTCCTCTGATTAGCCTTCCCTGACACCAATTCCGGTACCTTTATAATATACTATATAAAATCCTATTCTTTTCCTTCGATTTATGATTAGTTATCACTATTCTTATTATCTGTCTTCCCCACTAGAATTCATTTGTGTTAGCTTGCTATTTCCAGACCCTAGCCAAGTACATATAGCAGGTGCTGCAAAAATTCATGGTGAACAAATAACATAAAAACAGGTGTTTAACTTTAACAGTCTGATGTATACTTGTGTGTGGTTCTCCCAGCGCCACAAACATCTGTCCTCTTCTACTGGGTTAGTAGTAAATGGGGCACAGAGAGTCGTTATTTCTCCAATTTACTTACAAGCTGGTACTAGTTACTCATGGTATAGGAGAAAAATCAAAGCCAATTCTTCAACCAGAGAGACTTTCAGTTTGTCATACTCTTACTCCTTATAAGCAAGGGTTTCATTATTTTCATTTCCAAAGTTTGGCTCACAATAGATACCATCAAAACTATTCAATGACAATTTAATCTTGAAAATTTGTTTAGAAATTAATTGTAAAATATTTGCCAGTACTAGTAAACGGATGCCTCTTATTAGTAGAAAGCTAAATACACATTTATTTCTCCTTGCCAAATGAAATTCAGCTTTCTCATGCTTAAATTTATAAGCAGTCTGGGAAGAAATCCATTATTGGGCACATTTTGAACTGTATCCAATAGAGAATATTAGTCACTTACATGGTATAATTTTGAAATTAACTCACAGAATAAACATTGGTTTTCATGTAGTTGATGCCTGACTTTTGCAGATGGTATTTCTTCTTACACTGTACAATTCATAGGGAGTAGCATATAGATGATTTTTATCATACTTTCTAATTTTAAAACATTTTATGACATCAGACTCTATGTTTCATGATTTTTCCTAAAAATTTTTAGATGAGCATTGATGGCAATGTCTGGTCCAGATTCAAATTTTATCATTGCCCAAGTATCTCAGAGTTGGAAAGACAAAGCCTCAAGATACTGTCAATACATCTAATTAACCCATCCTGTTTCTCGGTCAGTCAGGTACAGAAATTCAAAGTTTACACATGCACTGAGAAAGTTTAATATTGCCAAAGTCTAGCTATATACAAGTAGATTAGCCAAGTGTATAAATCTCTTCAATGATTATGTTGTATGTACAAACAAAATATTACCATGCTCATGGTTTACCAAGTCAGCATTTTTCAAGAGCCTTTATTGTGCCAATTACTGGGAACACTAAGCCAAATAAATGTCTGCTCTCTGGGAGATAGCAGTCCACAGGTCAGAGAGTGACACGCAGCACAGAGAGAGGGAAGCTTCTCAGGGCTGAGGAGCCCTGACCAAAAGGCTCTTGCCTTTTTATGGACTTGGGAGGCCGAGGCTAAGGAAGAGGGAAGGGCTAACAGTGGAAAGCTACTGAGTCAGAGTGGAGAAAGGTCTCGGCTGAGGGCCCAGTAAGGAGGCCTCCAAACGGAGGTGCCTGCTTCGGAGTCCTTGCCTGATACTCCCTCGGGAAAACCACAGTGGGCTGGTTGTGGGAAGGGCAGCTTTCCCCATGCTGCCTGCCAGGCAAAGGCTTGAAACTACCCATGGTTGGGGCTGAAAGACCACACACAGGACTTTAGCCTGGAGCCAGACTCCTCAGAAGGAATGGTGATGCCCATCTGAGAATTTTGGATTTGACACTGGAAAGACATTTCAAGCTTTAAAATAGGGAGCAATGTGAATCGATGTGTACTTTTAGGATGATCGCTCTGGCAATGGTATGGGGTAGATGCTAAGCTAAAAGAGCTGGGATGCAACGCAGGAAGTCAGAGGAATCTGTGGTGGCCCCTGAGGAAGGGATTCCTGTCTAAACCATATGAGGGCAACTGGGAGATGCTGGTGCATCCACCACCTTCACCTAAGATGAGGAACATGGAGCTAGGAGAAAGCAGAAGATTCGACGGGGAGACTGATGTTTTGAATTTAAAGTATCCATGGGGTCACCCAAGTGAAAACCCGCAGTGGGCAATTAGAATACTCAAATGCTCTCAGGTCAGGCATCCCAGATAGAGAAATGAATGTGGGAATCACTAACATGAGAAGTGCTGCATATTAATAGTGAGAAGCTGAAGTTACTTACCATAGTCAATAGCGTTAGGTAAAAGGCCCTTCTAAATGTTAATCCAGTTTGGAATGATACATGTCAGGTGTATTTCATTGCAAGTCAGAAAACCCTCTCATATGAATTACATAAGAAGGTCTTAGAACCTTTCCAACCTAAACAATAATCAAGCATTACTTTCAGGTTGGTACTACAGTAATCACACTACTTTTTCTTTATGGTAAATGGTTTTCATCAGCAAAGCATATATACGTTTGTACTTTATTTTAGCCATGCCTACACAACTTCCTTTGGTTCTGCTAATTTTAACATATGTTCCCAGGATATCCTCTTATCTTGAAAAAGAGAAATAGAACTAAGACATGGGTTAAAATAGAAAAATACAAATGACAACGGACATGACAACTGTGGCAGGTACTGCTGGTGCCTGAACCGGATTCCCAGTTGACTGGGCTGGTGGCCCCATGTCCCGATGCTCTGAGGGTTAGATGCTAACAGCTCACAGCTGCCCCCTTTTCTACAGAGTAATCTTCTGCAGATCAGAAGCCACCACAAGGAGGTTACCCAGTGCCAACCCCACCACAATGTGGGCAACGCCCAGCCAATAAGCGACATGTGGATAGCAAAAGGCAGCCATCCTTCCTTAAGGTGGGATTTAGTCTGTGCTGCAACTTACTCCAGAGCTCTCTGTGGGACCATGTTGAGGCTAGACTCCAGCTGAGACCACATTCTTGCTTAGCACCTTCCCCTGCCCTCTCCTGCTTCCCTCCCTCCCTTTCTCCGGAGGGCACACTCCTAAATATCACATGCACCTGAATCCCTGTCTCAGACTCTGTTTTCGTGACAACTATCGAAGTTACCTAATGGAATAGCAGGTCAGACCCAGGGGAAGGAGAAATAAAACACAAAAATTTTAATACAGAGGTGATGATTCGGAGCCACTTAACACGGCTACCAGTTTCTAGGCAGCCCAAGTGAAAAGTAAAACCCTTATTAATGACTTGGTTCTCAATGTCCGTGATGAGAAAGTATATCCACGTCTCATGAAAACATAGTCTTTCTAGGGCTGAGCTCTAAAGTGAAAGTTTTATTCAAGGCTTCATATAGGTAACAGAGAGAGATGCAGGAGAAACAATACAATATCCCTACAAAAATGTTACAGTGGATTCCATGACTGTTCTTGATATTAATTCTAGATACAAGATATTGGGAGAGCACCAATTTTAGCTTAGTGAAAACATTTCTTCAGCATAGGTCAAAACAATATGACCCATGTGCACATCTTTTGGGTATCTGCCTAAGTAATGTTTTAAATTTCCATAGCAGAAATGTTTTTACAAACTTCAGTTATCTCTAAGAATAACCTGAAAATTGGATTTTAAAAGGCAAATTTCTGAGTCCCATCACTAGAGAAGCTCCTGAAGTAGGTATAGAGTAAAGCCCAGAAAATGAACCCCTATCTGCCTGTTCTCCAAGATTTACATTTTGAGAAGCTAATACAGAACACTAGGTAGAAATGGTTTCTCAAAATTTCATTTATATCAACACAGTTTTCAATAAGAATTGGATAGCAGAAATTTTGTGGTGTTATTCTCTGATATTTGACCCAACTACTGGCACATGTGTATAAATGGAGTATGGATTGGTCAACTTTATAGACTGAATATGCAGATGATAGGTCTGGAATTTTGGGTGCACATGGAGGTCAGCCAAGCTTGACATAGCTCACAAGGAGGTTGGCCATGAGATGATCCTCTGTAGAGGTTAAGAACAAGAAAGGAGTCTATTCACAATTCATGTAGGAATTTATGGAATCTTCCTGATTGATAGTTTATATTTAAAAGCGAACTTTTCCCTAGGGCCAGTTCCACCCTCATATTTGATCACTATTCTGCAGTCCACTGGGAACATTTCTTTTTCAGGTAGAATTCTGAAAACGGTAAGATTTGAAATGGCCACAGAAAACACACCAAAAATACTGTTTGTCTTGAAATCACACAGCTGTGGTATAGGCTGGAGAGATTTAAAGTTTTTTCCTTGGCTTCCACAGAAGTTGCAAAGTGAAGTGAGCTGGGTAAACCAGTCACAAAATAGCTGAATTGGGGAAGTTTGGACACATACTAACTGTGATTGAGAGAGAGTGATTAACAGCTAAATACAACACACCCCTTGGGAAAATAAAACAATATGGCTTCTAACTAGATCAGTTTCTCAACCTCTGTGTTACTGATATTTTGGACTGGGTAATTCTTTGTTGTGGGGCTGTTCTACACGTTGTGGGATGTTTGGCAGCCTTAGTGACCTCTACCCACATTGTGTATGTTGTAGTAAAGAGTTCAGTAATGTCAACCAAGAGGAAATCACACACTCCAAGAGAAGAAACAGGTGAACCCTTAATTAAATATATGCAGTCGAGAAATTCCCACAAACTAGGGAATGCTGTAAGAGAATTGATAGAGATGGAGCATTTGTTCAAACCAAAGGAATAAAACAAATGAATGAGAAGAGCTAAGTTACCTGCAATTTCTCCTGAGTTAACTTGACCTGATTCAGTGCTAAACAGACCTTCCATAATTAGGTTTAGATTAAGGAGAATTAAAGTCATTTTTGACCCTGTGGTCTAAAGTTCTTACATTGCTCATCTGTGGGCAGCCACTGTAACCAAGGCAAGTGGTCAGATATTAAGCAGTTCCATCTGCTATGCCAGCTGCAAGCCTGCATTAGTTAGGTCTGCATTTTGGAGGCTAGTGGCCTAGGGAATAAGACTTTCTCAAAACCCCTTTACCCTGAGAGTCATGTAAATCCTCTTTGAGCTTTTCCCAGCGTGTTCTCTGAGGAAGCCTGCTGCAATGGTATAGTCAGTCTCCCTTGTAAAGGTCTTATCTCATCTGAGTCCAAGTAGCAATTTCCTTCAGCAAAATAAGGCTCTTGGCGTTGCAGTGTAGGAATTAAAAACTACATTTCCTATTAATTTGTGAATGCTGTTCCCATGACAAAGCTGAATTTTAAAGGCTGTTTAACATGTTTCAGTTTGATAATTTCTTACAATCAGCTATGGAACAGGACCAACATTACAATGAGGTATTCCAATTTTCATGAATTATTTTGGCAATGGCTCTTAGCAGAAAAATATTTCATCGGAACTTGATCATTTTCTGCCACGTAAGCATAGCAGCGTCCCCTGCACACTGCAGGGAATGCACCGAAGATCAAAGACTTGGGCTCTTGACTCTGCACCCTACTTAACCAACTGTCTCAGGGCTTTTTCAAAATTTCTTTAAGTCGACTGCTCTGAAATTTTTACTTACGTAGGTGGATCTGATCTCTTGTTAATGTGGCTGTGAGGAATCAAAGCTCTATGTCAGCCTTTCTGGAAAATATTTAGTTAAGCACTACCCATTGGTATTCTTTGGGGAAAAAAATGTTTTTGGTCAAAAAATTTGCATATCCACAACTAGTACCAGCAAGCTAAAGGCTTTGAGAAGTCTTACAGTAAAGAATCTGTATTAGTTAATTACCCCCCAAATTTAACAACTTGAAACAGACATTTGTTTTCTCAGAGTTTCTAAAGATTGGGAATCTGGGAATGATTAGCTGGGTGGTCTGGCTCAGGGTCTTTCATGAGGTTACAGTCAAGCTGCTGGCCAGAGCTGCAATTGTATGAAGGCTTGACTGGGGCAGGGAAATGTATGTCAAAGATGGCTCGCTCAAACGCTTATTGGCGGGAGGCCCCAGTTCCTTACCACAGACACCCCTTCACAACACTTCCAAGTGTCCTCATGACATGGCAGCTGGCTTCCCGCAGACTGAGTGATCTGAGAAAGAGAAAGCAAGCAGAAAGCCTCAGTGCTTCTTATAATCTAGCTTGTGAAGTCACACACAGTCACTTCCGCTTTTATTCTATTTGCTAGAAGTGAGTCACTAAGTCAGACTAACAAAGGGAGGGCAACTAGGCTCTGCCCTTTGAAAGGAGCATCAAACAACGTGTGGACATCCTTTGAATCATCACATACGGTTTAAGCCATCATTTTCTTTATTTTACCACAGAAGTTTCTCTGACCATAATACTTATTGCTATGGTTAATAATCCTATAGAATGGAAGGTAATTGGGGAAATGCCAGGGTATGCTCTTGATTTTCACTCAAGGAAATATAGACAATGAAAACATACATATGTATGTATATAAATTGATAAGTCAACAAAGTATCATCTTTGTTTTCTTCTTTTCTAAGTTGGCAAATATATCTTGGACATTTTTAGAGAGATGTTAGTTAACTAATAGTCCTGAAACAAGTTATACAAATGTTTAAAAAAATGCTACTCATTGCAGGACACTTACAATGCTCATTCTGTGTATAGTCTGTTATGGTTGGAGACACTTTTATTCTAGACAAAAGGATTTCCCCAGCTTCAATATAAAATGATAACCATGGCAGGAAGGATAAAGTGATGATCATGGCCTCTGGGAGCATTCCCTTGGACAGTTGTTGAGAATTTATAAGTATAGAAACCTTCAAGATGGAAGTAGAAGGTACCTTGATGCACAGATCTGTTAGACACCAATACTGTCAATTAAACCAACCGAACCTGATTGCATATTTTTAAAAATCATTTTGGGTTTCAGATAGGAGTTTAAGCTTTTTGACTATGTAAGCTAATAAAATAATTTGGGGATGGATCATTACTTCTCAGATAATTCATAATCCATTCTACATACTTAAAGTGTAAATCTCAAAAAAAGAAAAGGAAAACTGGCTATTAGAAGTATGGGTTACATTGGTTCTTCACAAGTGACTTTCATTCTATTGACAAATTTTCATGGAATAGTAATTACGGTTTTAGTAAAACAGAATCACCATGGCAAAGGCAAGAAATCATACCTGTACTTCTCCGTGGAAATAAGAGTAGAGTAGAGAATATTCAAGAATATTAAGCACAAGAGAAAATATGCATCCTTTCATTACTTACTGTTTTTAGAGGGCATCTGGGTGAAAATCTCTGTGTGACTCTATAGTTTTGCTTCTGCTGCCAAGAATCGTTTCTGTAGGTAAACATATTCTACTCTATCTTGTTGGCCATTTGCAAAAAAAGGAATTGTTTACCATTCAGATCCCAAGAGACTGGATTATCAGAAAAGAAAAAAACTGAACATGACTGGACTGACCCAGAGGCAGGGAAGTTTCTGGAATAGCCCAGGGGGTGATGCTGACCATAAATGAAATATACCAAGGAATCTTCCTTTACCTTTTAAATAAATCTATACATATACATATCTGAGTCTGAAACTAGATTAGATGTAATCATCTCAAATAAGTTGGTATAACTACAGCATATCCAATTACATCTATTCAGAAGCCGTATTTCTTTCTTTCATCAATTAAAATTAATAAGGGGAGACTTTAATTAGTGCCAGCCCTTTGAGCATGGAGAATATGAACATTGATACAGCCTGGAATATTAGTGGTTTCAGGAGTCTCATTTGCCCCCAAATGTTCTCCTAAAGGACCTATGTCTGAAACCTCATTAGAAATAAAAGATATTTTCAAAAGAAACATAAATATTACCCCAGTGCTTTTAAATTCTTCTTACTTCCGGGATATTGTCCCAAGGAAATAATTTTAGAGAAAAGGAAGAAAATCTGTAAATACAAAGATGTTTTAGAAGTGTTAATGATTATGTAACCAGATTCCCCAATCATCATTAGATCACAGGAACTACCGGGGTCAGATGATTATTAAGAACTTGAAATTCTTGGGGCATCTTTTCCTGACCTTCTGGCACATGCTCTTTCCCCAGGTATTTCTAGGAGTCCCCCGGAGGTGTCACACCTCCCCACATATAGCCACAAACCAGTCTCCCAATGGACATCACTCTTGCTTTGTTCTTCTCACCAGGGACTGCCGTTTCCCATAGGTATCACCACTGCTGCCCTCATGAAATCCTCCATCTGCAGTGTCTGTGACTTTTCCATTGCCTAAGCCATGCCATTATTGGTGACAACAAGGAGTATATCCCAAAGCAATTTTGCTTCGTTATTTCAGTAACTTACTGAGAAATTGAATTTTTTTATTATGTTCAGTAGCCAGCATATAGTATATCATTAGTTTTTGATGTAGTGTTCAACGATTCATTAGTTGTGTGTAACACCCAGTGCTCATCACAACACATGCCCTCCTTAATGCCCATCACCCGGTTACCCCATCCCCCCACGCCCTTCCCCTCTGTAACCCTCAGTTTGTTTCCTAGAGTCCAGAGTCTCTCATGGTTTGTCTCCCTCTCTGATTTCTTCCCGTTCAGTTTTCCCTCCCTTCCCCTGTGGTCCTCTGCTCTATTCCTTATGTTCCACGTATGAGTGAAACCATAAGATAATTGTCTTTCTCTGCTTGACTTACTTCACTTAGCATAATCCCCTCCAGTTCCATCCATGTCGATGCAAATGGTGGGTATTCATCCTTTCTGGTGGCTGAGTAATATTCCATTGTATATACGAACCCCATCTTCTTTATCCATTCATCTGTTGAAAGTCATCTCTGCTCCTTTCACAGTTTGGCTATTGTGGACATTGCTGCTATGAACATTGGGGTGCATGTGCCCCTTCTTTTCATTACATCTGTATCTTTGGGGTAAATACCCAGTAGTCCTATTGCTGGGTCATAGGGTAGCTCTATTTTTAATGTCTTGAGGAACCTCCATACTGTTTTCCAGAGTGGCTGTACCAACTTGCATTCCCACCAGCAGTGTAAGAGGGTTCCCCTTTCTCTACATCCTCGCCAACACTTGTTGTTTCCTGTCTTGTTAATTTTTGCCATTCTAACTGGTGTGAGGTGGTATTTCATTGTGGTTTTGATTTGTATTTCCCTGATGGCTAGTGATGCTGAACATTTTTTTTACTGCCTGACTAAAATCATCATACTGTACCTCCCTTCTAGGCCCCTATCCAGACAGGCTTCTGTTGGGCACAGAACATCAGTTAGCAGGACTAGATTTATCTACCTAGATCTATCTAAATTTCAGGTGAGGCTTAAAGTTGAATCTTTGCTACATTTCTATTTTTAAAAAATTAGAAACACAGTGAGTTCTCAGAGATTACAGCAGAAAACATCAGTCTAATATAATGTGATTATGTTAAATATTAAAACACCACAAATATATTGGAAATGCATAGAAGTGTATAGACTCTAACGTTACATACAAAAATCATTTAGCAATCATATTTTATAGACCCAGATTATAGCAATAAGCATATATGAAAAAACAAGTCATGTAAAAACATATATTGTATGTTGTACTTTTAATATACATATAGATATTATATATGCATATATATATAAGAAAAATTATATACTTCCTAAAAATTATTGGGTGGATCAGAAAGAAATATATATAGTAACCTACTAACACTTTAAAAGCTCATTAAAGAATCCAGTAAGATCCCAAGGGAAAGGGAGAGCAGGCAGAAAAATCTGTCAAAGCCTAGAAAGTAATTCAGGTCCAGAGAATGGGGGCTGGCCAGGGTGGGAGACCACACTGGGGGATGGCCCTGGGACAGCAGGAATCTCAATTTACAGGGGAAAACAACAGAGCATCAATAATTTGATCATGGAAGGAGAATGCCAATGGTTCATCAGTCCCCTTTTGATTTTGCTTTGGGCTAACCCAGACTTCAATATCTGTTTCCTCCTAGAGTGTCATAATGAAATGGCCAGGGGCCTTATTCAGAAACTAAAGCAACTTTTAAAATTATGTCGATTTTTGTCCTTGCCCTGAACTCATTTCAATTCTCAGAGCTTCTCAGTGCTTTAACTCTTCTCCTCTCTCAATATCTGTATGTTCATTACAGCTGTACAGCATATTGCAATTATGTAATTATATTTCATAAATGACATTAGAGCAACTACAAAAGTCCAGCTGAGGTCACACTCCCTAATAAATGTCGAAATAAGAGTAAGAGGTAAATCTAACAGTACATTTGATTAAATGTACTCTTTGCTCACTGAGTTCTAGAGTTATAAGGTTAAATCTTTCTGAAATCTTAGGATAAAACCTAAGGCTGATCCAAAGCTACTGAATGGAAAAGTTGGTAATCTAAAAATAAGCATAGTCATTAAATGTTAGTGACTCCATCTTAAAGTGAAAGAAGATGTGCCTATCAGTATGCTCTGGAGTGCCCTTAGGAGCAGAGTATGCGTACTCATGTCCCTCAAACCTTGTCTAAAGAACAGTCAAGACTGATTGGATTTTCTGTGTGTAAGCCATTGATCACTGGGAATAAAAAATGTTTATATCTGAGGTATACAAAGATGAAAGGAAAAAGACTGTAGACAATATTGGTCTACTGATATATGTCCTGTGATGGCCTGAGATAGAAATATCTTCTAATCTTCTCACAGAGAACATATTTTTCTCTACTTGCGGAATTCATAAATAATTTTTCTTATGGTGTTGGTTGAATCATAGTTCTCTGAAGACAGGTACTTTGTTTTTTGTTTTACTTTGTCTATCCATAATGCATAGTGACTTAAGCTGTTTACATATGGAATGGATGTTTGGGCAGAGGGTGGAGAGAGAGGCAGGCAGGTGAAGGAAGTAGAAGAGGGAAAGAAAAGCTGATCTAGCAGATTCTAAAAATGATGTGGAGGGACTGGTTGTGACAGGAGTTTTTAACTTTTGTTCTACTTGAGAGGTTTGGAAGGGGTCTGCACCAAGCAGGTTGTCCTCAAATGCCTGTTGGGTTGAGTATTTTCTCAAACAGTCCAGTTTGCAAATGAGCATCAGATTCCACAGCTTAGATTCCCTGGTAAGCCACAGCCTGGGTATCTGCAGAGTCTTGCCCCCCCCCCCCCCCAGGATTACATTCTGGTCATTCTAATGGTTACTGTTACGAGAGTAATGACTCTTTAATGCCCCAAATGCACTAGGAGAACCACCTACCAAGGTTAAATCTGTCAGACTCCATAGCAGGTATTTTTCCCACTATACTAAGCTGCATCGCAGAAAGCCTCACGGTCTAGAGTCACAGAGTTCCCATACTAAGTTACAGTCTCAGTGGGTGCCAGCAACACACTTCCTCCAAAAATGCCTCAGGGGAACCATTCATGGGGAAATATCAGAATACCATCCTTCCCTTTTTCCCCATGTCTGTCTCATCCCCTATCATCAGTCAGCATGGGCGCTACCAGAGAAGTCACACAGAGCAGTAGGCAGGATGTGTGTTTGGAGAGGAGCTAAGTGTGATCTCCCTCCTCCCACAAACTCACTGTCACCTTCAACCCAACCTCCCCGCATAGAAACACACTCTGGCAATAGTCCATGGGGAAGAGAGAGAATCTCTTCTAGACTCCAAATATATTGGAGACCAGAGTAGGTAGATCCTTGAATTTCTGAAAAAAAATATGACTGAGAAATTTCTGCGAATTAAAAGGCTATTGAAGTAACATCTAAATTATGCAGCAGTTTCTTCTTTGCTACAGTGTGGTCCAAACTTTTTATGTCATGCAAGTAAAGGCATATTCATAAGTGGCTCAGCAGGCTGACACCTTACACAGCTTTTGATTGATGAGTATTTCTGCACACCAAAGGGCTAGAAAAGGCTTCTTACCTAGGAAGTATTTTGACTGCTTGAGGGATTCAAATGTAATAGCACATCACCACAATTTTAGGACACAGAATGGAAGTGAGAACATGTTCAGGCTCTCGGCACACAATAAACCAACCCCCAGACCTTATATTGGGCTAAAGATGATCTGTTATGTGGATCTAGTGAAAAGGTAATCAACGTAATCGTTTCCTGAACCAGACTATATATACTATGACTGAAATACTGGTCTTTAAATGGCGTTCATTAAATTGCATTAAATTAGAGGCCCTTTGGAAAATTACTATTTCTTTTAGTCTAGAAAATTTGTCTAATGATAATCTTGGCTGAACATTGTCCCATTGGATATTGGCACCAAAAAATGGGTACTTCCATTGAACTTGAGAATAATTCATGGTGGAATGGAAATGGGGTCCTAGGCTGGGTTTTAGCCCTAATCCCGCTCCTGCCTGACTGCGATGGCAAGCAAGAGGAACCACACTCCTCTTATCTTGCAAATACAGGGCTGCATCTGAATAATCCCTATAAGAAAAAAAAAATTCTGATACGATTATGCCTTCTTTTGCAAACTCCTGAGCCACTAAAATCCATCTATCATGTCGAGAAGTAGGAATGGAAATGAAATAGGACCAAGGGCACACCAATCAATTCGGCCATCCAGAGATGAACAGTGGCAGGGACTCATGTCTCGGGTGGGAGGAATGAGTATCAAGAGAAAAGAACTCAATTATTTTCATTTCCAACCTCATTTCAGGCCAGCAAGATCTTTCCATTCCAGGCTGTGAGAGAAAAATCCAGGCCACTCTGGTCATTAATATTTGGGACAAAAGGTGCCATGACATTTGTTTTATTTTGAGTGGCATTTCATTCAGTGGAGATTGTAAACATGTTTGGCACGTCATTACTTTCCTATAGAAGAGCTTCAGAAAGCATGCTGGTACACTGCCAAGCAGAAGAGTCGTTCCTCTCATTTCCCATATAGTAATTATCTATCTGTCTCCAGGGCAATTCCAAATGCAACATCTCAGAAGCACATTAAAATTTAGAGTCAAGAAAGACTACTAGACCCAAGTAATCAACTGGCTGTCAGGGCATAAATACGAGCAAGAACAAAAACAGATGAGAGACTTTAACCACTACTGAATGGAGGTGGATGACCAGTTAGTTCTTAATTAATAATACACAGTTTTTTCCACAGTATACATAGTACAGCTACATGTTATTTAATCTCTACAGTGAGGCGTTTGCTTTGCTTACAGTGATTATTATATGAAAGTTGCTTGAATTTTGAAACTGTGTATTTCCCTCAGAGACCAGGGTTAGCAACTATACTGAGATGGGTTAACAACTTTGTAGGAAATGTATTTGATTGTCATTTTCCTTGTGTTTTATATTCCAAATCTAAATTCTATACCAAAAATATTGAGAAAGTTCACAGTAAAAGGCACATACAATAAAACGATAAGATTATAACCAAGACTCAAATTCACACAAAAAGAGTGTTCATACTAAATTGCAGACATATAAAATCTTACCCCCTTGACCAGTTGTAAAACTTTGTAAATGAGCTGCCTGGGGACATTGGGCTATATTGATTTGTCCCCCTCTGTACCCAGAGAAAGGCAGTACATTTTACTGGGCGCTTATTATGCATAAGACATCTTCAGATGGGGGTGTTGCATGGCTGGTTCAGTTGGTGGAGCTTGTGACTCTTGATCTTGGGGTTGTGAGTTCGAGCCCCATGTTGGGTGGAGAGATTACTTAAAATCTTTTAAAACACCCACACACATCATCAGGGGCTTCATAAATATTGGCGTTGAATCATCCCAAGAATCCAAGAAGGTGGATTTTTTTTTAAGGCAGATATTTTCAAGAAGGTGGATTTTACTAATCTCCTTTTTACATGTAAGGAAACTATGTCTCTTAGTTATACCAAATAGCTTACTTAAGATAATACACACAATAACTGAGAAAACGGAGATTCTATCCCAAGAGTCCTTGAACTAGAATGTGTTCCTTTCACCACTGCCTGCTTCCCAAACAAGATACAGAGTTTGAGCATGGGTTCAGCTCAGAATCCACTTTATACAGGCTAACTACTCATAGGCTAGTAAGAATTGTATTTCTCAGTTTTTATTCCTCATTAAATGTGTATACATATATTATAGATTTATCTAAAATTTAGACCATTTTAGTATTACAATCTCGAAAAAGAGATGGAAGAGGAAGCCTAATGAGATGGGTTTTTAAAGGTCTGGTCCTCCCCTGGTTCTACTAAGATGCCAGGATTTCTAGTTTTCTGTAACTGATCCTGCCATAGGTGGTCCTCAGTTGCTCCTATTGCAATGATATGTGTGACTTCAAACGCACCCTTCAGATCACCCTGGAGCCAATCTATTTTTTGCATAACCAAACACTTACTAACCCAGAGGCTAAGCATATTCTGTGAACCAACCTAAATGTGAATTTTTGGGAGACAGAGTTGGAGATAGTCCCAAGCACTCCATGTTGGGGTTGCTGTGTGCATGGGATTCCTCGGGGGAATGCATGTCAACTTCTGTAAGTGTAAATAGGAGGTCACCATCATTTTGTTCCCGGTGATTGTACTTAGTGACCACTGTTGGTGGCAGTGAAGTGCCAGTTTTAGGAAAAGTTCTAGGTGGTGTGTTTGGGGTAGAGGAATGTATGCAGAAGAGAGAGGAGGAGGAGCTCCATTTCTCACAATTCTTTTGCTCCTTACACATAAGGCATTCAATTAGGAAAGAATATACTGCAAACTGTTTATCAGAGAGCAGAATGCAGAATAAATGGTGATCATCTTGGAATCACTCCATAGAAAAGGAGTTTCTGAGGAACAAAAAGAGGATCTCTTCCTAGTGTGGAGACCCAAGTTTGGGCTCAGTAGACAATGTTAGAAATTTAGTAGTATTTGGGCCATCTTTTTTATAATATATCACTTCAAAAAGAAAGTAAATGAATTGTATCTGCATCAACTGTTTGAATGTATGCTTGTAACATAATCTAAGACAATTCAAAGTTACACATTAAATGTAGACTCAAAAGTGAACTGTTAAACTCTGATATTAGTCTAACATTCTTCTGTCAATTTATTGTATTTATTAATAACCAGTCATTTTCAGCATTTTGGAGGACCTCAGCAGGTTTTGGTTAGCATGTTCTCAGCCCAGATTTCCAGACAAATTCTCTTTTCCAAATTATATTTAGCTTGAGGTCTGAGTCTGGAAAGTGAGCAAGCTACTGTTCCCTTGGTTTCCTCTCTAATTTGTTTCACATTTACTCTTTCCAAAGGTGTCCAAATCCTTCAGGCTTGCCACTAGCTGCTGGGTATTTTCTGCCCTGCCAGGTGTCTTGCAATTTAGTTGGAGTGCCTCATCACAGAAATTGCTTGATTTTAAGCGATTTTTTTTTTTAAGATTTTATTTATTTATTTGCGAGAGAGAATGAGAGACAGAGAGCACGAGAGGGAGGAGGGTCAGAGGGAGAAGCAGACTGCCTGCTGAGCAGGGAGCCTGACGCAGGACTTGATCCCGGGACTCCAGGATCATGACCTGAGCCGAAGGCAGTCGCTTAACCGACTGAGCCACCCAGGCGCCCGATTTTAAGCAATTTTGAACAACTGTTTATGAGGTTTTTTTTGTAAGGTCTGGAGGCATATGAATTTTTTAAAATGTTATTTTCCTACTTTGCTTTTTAATTTTTATTTAAGTATAGTCGACACAACACTGTTACATTAGTTTCAGGTGTATGACATAGTGATTCAACTTCTCTATATAGTATGCTATGCTCACAAGTATAGCTACCACTTGTCACCATACAATTCTATTACTACACCATTAACTACCTTCCCTATATTGTACCTTTTATTCCTTCCTTGTATTACCATGACTTATTCATTCCATAACTGGAAGCCTGTATCTCCCACTCCCCTTCACTGATTTTGCCTCTCCCCTATGCCCCTTTCTCTCTGGCAACCATCAGATTGTTCTCTGTATTTATTTGGTTTTTTCTCCCATTTATTCGTTTTGTTTTTTAGATTCCACATATATGAGTGAAATCATATAGCATCTGTCTTTCTCTGACTTATTTCACTTAGCATAATACCCTCTGGGTCCATCTACATTGTCTGAGATGGCAAGATTTCATCCTTTTTTTATGGCTGTGTAATACCCACACACACAGACACACAGACACACAACTTTCTTATCCATTCGTCTATCAGTGGATACTTAGGTTGCTTCCACACTGGCTATTGCAAATAATGCTGTAATAAACATAGGGGTGCATATATCTTTTTGATAGCCTTATCACTTTCTCTGAGTAAATACCCAGTAGTGGAATTATAGAATCATATGGTATTTCTATTTTTAATTTTTTGAAGAGACTCCATGCTGTTTTCCAGAGTGGCTGCACCAGTTTACGTTCTTGCCAACAGGGCGTGAGGGTTCCTTTTTCTCCACATCCTCGCCAACACTTGCCATTTCTTGTCTTTTTGATTTTAACCATTCTGACAAGTGTGAAGCAATAGCTCATTGCAGTTTTGATTTGCATTTCCCTAATGATGAGTGACACTGAGCATCTCTTCATGTGTCTGTTGGCCATCTGTACTGTCTTCTTTGGGAAAATGTCTACAGGTCCTCTGCCCATTTTTTAATTGGGTTGCTTGGTTTTTTGGGTGTTGAAGTTGTGTAAGTTCTTTATATATTTGGATATTAACCCCTTATCAGATATATCATTTACAAATACCTTCTCCCATGCAGAAGTTCGCCTTGTTGTTTTGTTGATGGTTTTCTTTGCTGTGCAGAGGCTTTTTATTTTGGTGTCATCCCAACAGTTTATTTCTGCTTTTGTTTCCCTTGAATAAGGAGACATATCTAGAAAAACGTTGTCATGGCCAATTTCAAAGAAATTACTGTCTGTGCAGGATTTTCAGGTTTTTCAGGATTTTTATGGTTTCAGGTCTCACATTTAGATATTTGGTCCATTTTGAGTTTACTTTTGTGTATGGTGTAAGAAGCTAGTCCAGTTTCATTATTTTGCATGTAGTTGTTCAGTTTTCCCAGGCCTATTTATTAAAGAGACTGTCTTTCATCCCATTGTATATTTGTGCCTCCTCTGTCTTAGATTAACTGGCCATATGGCGTGGGTTCATTTCTGAGCTCTCTATTCTGTTCCACTGATCTATGTGTCTATTTTTGTAACAGTACCATACTGTTCCTTTTACTACAGCTTTGCAGCGTATCTTGAAATCTAAAATTGATACCTCCAGCTTTATTCTTCTTTCTCAAGATTGCTTTGGCTATTTGGGTTCTTATGTGGTCCCATACACATTTTAGTATTATTTGTTCTAATTCTGTGGAAAATGCTGTTGGTATTTTGATAGGGATTACACTGAAGCAAAGAGTAATGGTGAAAGTTCTCTCTTGGCTCAGTAGATTGCTTTGGGTAGTAAAAGTATTACTTTAATTCAAAGTACAAATAAAATTCTAATAATTATATTCCTTCTAGTTTATTCCAAAGGTAACACTTGAAACTCTATTTATAGTTAATTCTAGGCTAGGTTCTGTTTGATCTAAAGTTACTTCAAGAATATACTATTTATCCAGAAAATGTCAGAACTGAGAGTGCAGGACAATGAATGTATTTTCTTAATACATAGTACTAACTGAATTAAATATTCTGGAAATGTCTCCTCTTTAATATAATTATTAAATACATTTTTAAAAGGTGACAAACCTTATGATATAATAATTCTTGTACTTGTTGCCTGTGTAAAAAAGTC
This sequence comes from Mirounga angustirostris, assembly GCF_029215605.1. NCBI lineage: Eukaryota > Metazoa > Chordata > Mammalia > Carnivora > Phocidae > Mirounga > Mirounga angustirostris. The sequence goes on from NW_026991714.1 coordinate 40,143,567, forward strand.
AGCTGCAAGACAACAGGGAGACTTCCATAATTATTTTAATGCCATTTTGCAGTGGCTATCCATTACTTTTGTGTGTCCTAAACATCTTCCACTCATCCTCTGACGTCAGCATCCCAACTTTCTTTGGAGAAATACTCCTCCCCCATCCCATGTAATTCTGTTGGTAACTCCAGTCAGAATATCTCATCCTGCTGGGTACGTTCCATAGTGCTGGCCACAGTGACCAGCTTCCTATTACATGTCTCTCTCCAAAATTCCTTTATGCCAGAAAAAACTTGTAGACCATTTCCGCCTTATTTGATTTGTAATTATGGACTCTCCGTTCAGTCACAGGCTCTTCCAAAGATGGTCAGGCTAGCCACCACTGAAATCTTTTTTTTTTTTTTATGGCTTTGAAGATGCAAATAATTCCTAATGTTGGACACCAAAACACTCTACTGAAGCTCTGGTATTTTTCTAACCTCATGTTATGACCATTGTAACTTGTCAATCTTTTATTTACATCCTGTGTTGTATGTCTCCCACATTTGTCAGGTTTTACTAACAAGCATCCTCTACCAGTGAATCCCAAGTTTGATCCATAGCATGGTCTAGGCTACCTGTACAGATCAAGGAGATCTGTTTTCAGGTGGTAGAACAGGGAAAAATCTTGAAAACACCTAGTTGAAACATGTTTGCCACAAATCTTTTCTTCCCCTCCAGAGATGATTAATTTCCCAAGAAACTGATGAATCGGTTACACCAGGGTGAAAAACTAACCAGGGAATTCACATCAGACTTTTGAGATATGCTCAATTTACTGAACTCACGCTAGATAAGTTGAATTCTCTGTTCACCATTAGCAGGTCATGTAACCCCTGACTTGCAATAATTCAGCCTTTACAATGTGCCACTAGCATTCAGGGGACCATCCCATTTCATGATGAGTCAGTTCTTGCTCCCCTGCCCCACAGGTCCAGGAGCCAAAGAGTAATGGTGGAAGTTCTCTCTTGGCTCAGTTCTGGGATCATTACTGTGTCTGGGATGTTGCAAATACTAGACTTGGGGTCCGACAGCCACCTTGTAGCTCCAAATATAGCCATTTATGAAGCTGTATTATCTGTGTTCAGTCTCAGCCGAGCGTTGCATTCAGAAGTACATATCCAAATGTCCAAAATAAATTGTAAACCAATTTAAATCTTTACTGCAGCCTTGTGTGAAAGGACAAAGAGAGGGACTTCAGGTCATACCGTGTAGCAAAACTATATATCCCCCTACTTCCTCAAATACCTTTTTTCACAGTATGACATCCACCCGTCCCCCTCCCTCAATTCTTTCTCTCCCAACTCTCCCAATATGGTTCTTTCCCTTTCTCTGCTTCTCTTATTTTTTTTGTTTCTTTTCCTTTCAGTGGTTCCCTGCCCTTCCTAATAGAATTCAATGTAGACATTCTATGGTTTCATCTCAGTAGAGGTCCAGCCAAGAGAGAAAAACAAGAACAGAGAGAATTTAACATAAATTGTTAACTAGGAACAAAGTTGATAACTAAGAAAATGAAAGGATAAAAAGAGAATTTTATAATATCATAGGGACAGCAACCACAAGAAGTCACTACTACTCCCAGCACTGACACAGAAAACAGATGATGGTGGGATTAATAAAACTTAAGAGACTTAAAGAAGGAGCCCATGTAGCTGAAACTCTCACCTCTAAGGAGGAGGTGCTGCTTGGCAGGTGCTGGGGTTTCTGAGGGAAGGTATGATCTTGAAAAAAACTGCAAAGGCTTGAGAGAACTGCAACCTGAGTTCAGCTACTGCTCTAAGAAGGAACTCCCACCCTGGGATGAAGTCTTGCTGGGGTGACTCTCACAGGGATGAGGAGCAGACAGGCCACAGGAAACAGGAAAGACCAAGTGTCTTCCACCTCTCTATCCAATTTTATAATCTACCTCTGGTGCCCTCTATTGGCAAAGTCTACTGGCAACAAGAGATGATGGAGGTTAATCTAGAGTAAAATGAGCTCCACTTGGCAAGGCAACAGCCTTGCTCGCCCCTCCTGCAGCATGGCGGGCTCCCTCTAGCGCCCCTCACTGGCAGAGCCTAGTAGAGAGCAACTGGCAGCCCTGGGGGTGGGGAACCACAAAGCAGAAGGTAGAGGGGTGAATCTAGAGCTGAGGACAATGACTTAATAACTGGCAGAGGCCTCTTCTAGTTCTACTCTTTTGCTTTATAAATCCAAAGCAGGACTGTTTAGAAGGCAGACATGGGGAGAAAAACCCACATCAATCTCACATTCTGTTTTCAACGAATTCAATAAAATCCTGTTGTTCCTTATTCCATTGGCATTTGGCATGACTCACAACTTGCTCTTCTTCCCCTGGCTTTTCTACCACTTCTCTAACTCTTCCATCTCAGTCTCAGTCGTGAGCTTTGGGCTTCACCATCTTTCCCCCATTCCTGTCTGTCCTCCTATATTCGCCATTACAAAAGGTAGCATTAACTTTCACAGTCACCCCAGCTAGATATTGAAGAGTCACTCCCCACTCTCATCCAGCCCGCCAAAGGGAGGCCAAAACCTGTGTATCCTACTTGCTCCCTGATCGCCTCTCACGTATCTTTCCTCTCTTCCTTCCATTTTGCCCCTGACTTTATTTAGGCCTTCGTCATTACTCTTTAGCCCGCTTCTAAATGATCTTCCTGCCTCTGCTCTAGGCCTCTAATTCGCCAGCACACCACCCTGCTTGAACTCCCTCAGTGGTTCCTATCACTTCAGCCCAGTGATATGCCCCCAACCTTGGGCCAGGATCACCAGAGGAACATTAAAAAATACAGATGCCACCCCTACCACTAGTGACTTCATTTGAACTGGTCTGGACAGGTGCTGGGGCTTTTATAGTCTTTAAACATTCTACAGGTGATTCTAATGTTCAGCCAGGAGGGTGAAACCCTGCTTGAGCCCAAGTATGCGGGGCTCTATCTAAGTGCATTTCTATCTCACTAACCATATCTTCCATCCCTCTGTCTCAATACACCGAGCCTTACTAAACCACTTGCTCTATTGCCTCAAATGGCCTCCCCATTCCTTCTCTTCCTTATAAATTCCTAATCCATTAATGCAGACTCAACATAGGAAGGGACTCTTCTCAACCCCTAAAGCTGTATAATAAATAGCTAAGAGCAGAGGCTTCAGAGTCTGAAAGTTTTAATCTCAGCTCTACCACTTAACACAGCTCCATGGCCTTGGGCAAGTTGCTTTAGACTATCCAAGCTTTGAATTCTTAACTCTAAAATAGAGATAATATGGGGCGCCTGGGTGGCCCAGTCGTTAAGCGTCTGCCTTCAGCTCAGGTCATGATCTCAGGGTCCTGGGATCGAGCCCCGCATCGGGCTCCCTGCTCGACCGGAAGCCTGCTTCTCCCTCTCCCACTCCCACTGCCCCTGTTTGTGTTCCCTCTCTCGCTGTGTCTCTCTCTGTCAAATAAATAAACAAAATCTTAAAAAATAATAATAAAAGAGATAATACTCACCCCAGAGTGTGAGTACACCAAAATAATGTATTTGCGCTGCGTAGCATGGTGCCTGGCAGCAGAAACTCTCTAATGATCAGCAATAGCATACACTTACATTATCTATCTTTCTTCCCCATCAGGTGTAAGCACAGCATTGGCAAGAACCGTATCTTTCATTTTTCTACCATATTTAACACAGTGGTTGACACATCCTAGGTATTAAATAAATTGCCTACTGAATGATAAAGACATGGTTCCTGTTCTAGACTTCTCAGAATCTATTAGGAAAGAGAGTCAGAAAACCAACCCTACTCTGTGAATTTTTGTTCATTCGTTTATCTCTCTTGCAGTTACACAATGGGTGACTCATGTAGATACTCATAATTTTTTAATTGACTTTCATGTGGTGATCTAACACAAAAGCTTTTCCTTAATCTGCAAATTAGAATTGTTCACCTATCTGAGCTCCCATTTGAATAGAGTATACCCATTTATTTTTCAATGACATGTATTGAGAATCACATGCATCAGGCATTGCCCTAGATACTGGGAAGAGGTTTGTGAATTTCTACTCTGGCCTATTACACATTTAGTGGTATGCAAGGTATTAGAAGGAAGGGAGGAAGGGAGGGAGGGGAGGGGAGGGGAGGAAGAAAGGAAGAGAAGGAACAGAGGGAGGGAAACAGGGTGAGAGGGAGAAAAGAAGGAAAAGCCTCCTGAGATGGCTGCATTCACCTACACCCTCCCCCACAAATCTCTACCTTTACAAATTTCTTGTTTACTCTTCATGGTGTTTTTAAAGAAAGTCTATGCAGTCTTTTAAGACCTATGTCAAATACCACCTTTCCATAAAACACTAATAATCCTCCAGTCGAAATTAATCATTTCCCAGTGGATGTGTGATCATTGCACTTTGTGTCTGTTTCACACCTACCACTCCCCCCGACCTCCACCCCAAACTCCTGCTGGAGACATCTGGTCCACCTCTGACTCGTCCACCAGACTATGTACTCTTTGAGGCTGGGGTGATTGCCTGTGTCTTCATGCCCCTCACAATATGTAGCACAGCTCAATACACAAAATAGTTATCCAACAACTGTTTTTGACTACAATTTTATCTGTTATCCAGGTTTTTTTTTTTTTTTCCACTCTCTTTTTCCCCTCATTTACTGGAATATTTGTACCATAGTCAACAGGACTACCAGCACCATCATTATCATGACATAAGCATAAATGTTATTAGGATTAGAGAAGTTGTAGAAAATAATCGACAAGTGAATTTCTTTTCTTCAACTTAATGGGGAAAAGCACAACCACAAAATCACTTATCTTTAAAATGTCTGCAGTGAAGGTAGAGAAATGCCATAAAAAAAAAAACACAACATATTTCTGAAACCTCAATTTCCTGTGAGTCATCCTTAGGGAAATACAATATGAAAAGAATCAGCACAGATTCCAGATGGGAAGGTTCCTTGAAATACCCTCAGAGTTGCATGAGGATGTCCTCTGAATTGTTTACAATTTATTATTCTACAGTGGGTCAGAACAAGAAATGTGTGATCCAGCCTGATCCTTCTCTCTCTCCAAGCCCTCTTAAGTGTTCATTGTAAATACATCCAAATAAGAACTATTTTTTGAGTGTATAGAATTCAATAACAATTACTGAGAGCCTTCTTTGAGTCTCTTCTTTAAGTCATTGCTTTAACACAATAAATGTTCAGTCTTACTTTTTTTTATTCCATGAATCAATTACATACTACAGAAAAGAGGCAATAGATTAAGAAGATCAAGAGCATGAAATCTGGAGGGAAACTGCCTGGGTCTGAAGATTTATTATGAGCTGTGTGACCATGGACAGGTGACCTAAACTCTTTGTGTTTCAGTTTTCCCAGTCTTACCTCTTAATATGTATGTGTATCATGAGATTAGCACCTGTCAATTTCTTAAAAGAAGAATAAGACACTGAGTAAGCACTTGATAAGTCTTAGAAATCACTATTATCAATATTGTTAAGATTCTTATTTTCCTGACCTTACACCAAGTACACTCCTTCCTTCTTTCCTTCCTTCCTTCTTCATTAACAAATGTTATTGAGGAGCCGCTGTGTGCCAAGCACTCCTCTATGTGCCAAGGAAAAAGAGGTAACCCTCCTTTCATGAGGAGGAGCCTTTGTTCCTGAGGGGTAGCCTGACAATAAGCAAACAGAGTTACACCATAATGCCAGACAGCAGTGACTGATAAGTACTAGGAAGGAAAATAAAGCAAGATAAAGTAAACATGTGATCATAGCAGGTACAAAGAGGGACAATAAAATATGGAAATTTGAACTACAGATCATTATTTTAGATTTCACAGCATATAACATGTGCTTACTGTTTTAACCTTATGCCAAGAAAGAGCTCATCTAAACTGCTATACTTTGCTTTCTCACTTTATATTTGTCCCTGGGGTATTTGGAAGCCCAGATTGTCATAAAGTAGAGCTGACCACCTAAAAAGGTTGCCTGGAGTCTTGACACATGCTCCAAAATCTGTAGAGAATCCACAAAGCCTGAAGAGCAATGATGGAGGGCAGTTCAATCTCTGGTCAACACTGGAGAGGCCCTAGTTAAGTAACAACAGTAACAGTTGCGTTTTATAAACTATGAAACTAACACTTCAGAAAGTGAAGTGACTTGCCTTGGTTTTATAATTCATAAATTGGGAATTGAATACATACCTCACAGAGTTGTAGAGGTTGAAGCTAATGGTTGAAAGTTAAGTGATTCAAACCCATCATGGTCAAACTCCAAAGTCCATGATATCTCCACCAGGCAGGCAAATGTAGGCATCAAGGAAGTCTTGCCTCAAGAGTAGAAGTGCCTGGACATGGATGAGGAGGACTGTTTAAAGATAAAGGGCCAATCAGAACAAAACATTCTGCAGACGGAAGGAACTAAAGTGCCTGACTGAGGAAGAGCCAAAACTGTAGCAAGAGGAAAGAGATTCAGAATATGGGTACTTACATGAGTACAGCTTATTCATCAATCCAGTTATTAGAAAAGAGTCACAGATTGATATGAGATTAACAGCAGATTTTTGCCTCCTGACTCACTCTAAAATCTATAGGCCTCCATATTCCCCTGATGGGAATGGAGCCAGTCCATCTTGCTTACAGTATAGTTAAGCCACGTAGAGGTCAAAAACAGTTATGACGACATTGAAAAAATACGTGCATAAATGCACCATTATTATTATGAGTTCATATTCATAATCCTTAATACTTAGGATTCCTGATCCTTAATCTCTAAATAGCAATGGATACCATGTGTTAACCCACGTGAATGTTTTCATTAGGTGCCAAGGTTCAGAGGTAGACACTGTATAGAAGAAAAAGAAAGCACATGGGTCTTGAAACTGAAATCTGGGTTTTAATTTTAATCCCCCAATCAATGAGACCTCATACTGGTCATTTAATTTCTCTCAGATTCTATAACTACAAAATTGGCACCACTCTTGCTCTATGTGGTTTATAAAATTAAGATAATATGAATTAATACACTTGTAAAGTATGAAATATTGTCATAAAAGGTGATTGCTGTGCTCCCATATAGTTGCAGGTAAAATTTTATTGAACGAGTTCTATATACATTTAATACCAGGATCTATCACTATTTGTGGTAATTGTGGTTAATTCTTTGGCCAAATTTTCAACTCTTATAAAAATGAAGTTTCTTAAATGCATCCATTTATAACTTTGAATTTTCTATGTTGGCTTTAGTCAAGTTTTAAAAAGCCAACATCTTCAGCCCAAGTTATGAAAACATTTTAGCCTATCTGCATGGAGTGGAAGGCCACCTCTGCCAGAATGGTGAGGAAAGCTGCTGAGATAGGTGTTCAGGGTGACCCCTGACACCTGAGTGTTGAAGGCTCCTCAGATTCTTCTGCGGGTGGTAATCTGAGCTGAATAGGCTTCAGGGCTGGTCCTAACTGCAGATGGAAATTATTAAGAGTCCAGTGCAACAACAGAACAGAAGGCAACTGTATTATGCAGTTGACCAGAGTCTACTCTGGGGAAAAGTAGGAAAGCTTATGAGCATGGTAGAAAGAATCTGACTTTTGTACCGGTTCGCTTATGCAACATCATGAATGTTACTCACTTTCTCCTTTCTCCACACCTACAAATATTCTCCAGTGAGTCCTATCATTAAAATATGTGTATTTTGGGGGGCGCCTGGGTGGCTCAGTCATTAAGCGTCTGCCTTTGGCTCAGGTCATGATCCCAGGGTCCTGGGATAGAGCCCCGCATCGGGCTCCCTGCTCGGCGGGAAGCCTGCTTCTCCCTCTCCCACTCCCCCTACTTGTGTTCCCTCTCTCGCTGTCTCTCTCTCTGTCAAATAAATAAAATCTTAAAAAAAAAAAATGTGTATTTTTCACTTAAAAAGGGACTGGGATGGGGAGAGATGTTTGGTTCTCTGATATCACTGCCTGGAGACATTGGGTTAACATGGACCTCAATAATATCAGAAGTAAGAGAAGGATTAAGTAGACCGGTTTAACGCTCTAAATACTCTAAGCGAAGGTGCTAGAGGCCCTTAACTACTTTGACACTGCTCGTTGCTCTTTTTGAAGAGTGAGAAACAGCACAGTCCTCTAAGGCAGGAGAAACTGCTCTGTGGTTTTCGTGGATTCAAGCATCATCCACGTGGTCCCGGCCTACCTCAATTTTAGGAAAACATGTAAAAAGTAGTTATTTCTGTAATACGAATCTTGAAATCCCAAGCCTGTGATGCGACAGCGAATGTCCCAGGCTGCTGGTCCACAGAGCTGAACACCTCGTAAGATCAAGCCTCCACACTCTCCTAGACTTCACTCGAAGTGTTAATTTTACCTATCAAAACTGTCTATGGTGGGCAGCTCTCAGCATTGCTGCCCATCTCCATAGAGACATGTGAAATGCCCTCAACAGGATTCTTTCTCTGATCAAAATTCCGCCCAAATTAAAACCAGGGGTGGAGTTTTCTCTGACCAAAATTAACTTTGCAAAATTAACTTTGCAACTGTGTTATCCAGATGTACAAAGTCTTTGACAGTTTGTTTATAGACTGTACACAGTCCTGCTTTGGAAAACAGAGAAGAAGTTGTTTTAGCAGTTGACTGTCAACGCACTCGAGTTAGTTGTTTGTGGGACCTTTACTGGAAATCTGAACATCTGACTGACTCAGGAAATGGCTTTGTTTGGTTCCCGGGCAATCAGTATTCTCCTAAGGCCCCAGAATCTTTTACACAACTTAGCTTCCTATCATGTCCTATCAAGATACAGACATAGTTCAGGGGCACATATGCGGCATTTCCAATTACAGACTCCAAGAATGGCGTGTCCAACTTAATTAGTTACGATTCTGGGCGCTGTTCTGAGTATCAATGATTTTCTTACAGAATAAAGGAGAAGGGCTGTGTGTTTTTCCACTATTTTCTCCCTTGATGAATTTGTATACTGCATCAAAAGCCATTTAGAGGCATCTTGGTATGTTCTAACAGGCTATAACTGCAATGATACACAATAAAATCTAAGAATCGGGTTATGCCTTCATAATGTCCAAAGTTCCAGTACAATTAGTCTTCTAAAAAGTCAAACTGAATCTTTTCCCTTTGCAGAAAAATTCTGAGGGTGTTGTAAGTAAAAATAGCTTAGTTCATTGCAAAATTTCATTTAAAACACTTTGTGTCTTGGTCATCTCAGGCTGCCATAACAAAATATCACAGACTTTTGGTGGCTCAAACAACAGAAATTTATTTCCTCACAGTTCTAGCCTAGAAACCCAAGATCAAGTGGCTGATTTCTAGTGAGGATGCTCTTCCTGGCTAGTAGAAGCCACCTTCTTGCTGAATGCTCACGTGGTGGGGAGAGAGAAAGCAAGTTTCTTATAAGGGGACTAATCTCATCATAAAGGCCCCACCCTCAGGAACTCATTAACATATTTATTTGTTCAAAAATAAATAAAAATGATAGTCCGAATTACTGGGGCAAGGTACTGGGAATACAAGGATGCATAGGACACAGCCACTGATGCCAAGAAACCCACATATAACAGAAAAGGTAGGCAATTAACAGCACAGGCCCTTGCCAGAAGAGAGCTCTCATAGGTAGTGAGCAACAGAAGGAAGACTTAATCAACAGCCTCTATGGGGCTTACAAGCATGTTCTCTCAGACACAGTTTTTTAAACTGGAAATTTACAGCTTAGGAAGGAGTAGACAAAGCAATACTATCATACAACATTTGAAGTGTTATCATAAGGAGGGAGACTGGGTTTTTATCTTTAAAGGTCTGTAAATAGAATCAATGGATGTAACTGAGGAGATAGAAAGTTTGATAGAAGAAAGAATTTTCTAGATGTGAAAGCTGCTGAAGGCTGCAAGGAATTTTTTTGGGAAACAGAAAACATAAGCCAGGAGATTCCTTTAAAGAACATTTGGGCATTGGAAGGAGGGAGGGGTATGCACAATTTATGTTCTGACTCTGAGATTCTATATAATTTACTGAGATTCTGGTTAGTACATAAAGAAAACAATTTTGTTTCAATTTTTTTCTGCTTTATCTTAAAGGCAAATTTCTTTCAAAGTTCCTTAGGATTACTTTAACCCATAAATCCCTTGACAGTGCCCCCAGTGGTCAAAGCCAACAGTTAGCGGACACGTGATTATATAAGGTAGGCTTCGAGAACGAAGTGAAGAGGGTTGAACAGTAAAGCTGGAATACAGGGCAAAACTTTACTGTAGGGTGATAGAAGCAATATTTATGCATTATTGGGGGACAAATTTAGGAGAATGTGGACTGCCAGGCAAAGAAAGAAAGCTTGACATCAAACAACAACAGACTATTGGACGTTCTGGAGTATAGGACGATGTGGTGAAATACAGCAAAGACTATATTGTCAGTAGTGTGAGGATTCAGCTATTAAGCAGAACTCAGATGTGAGGCTTGGAAATTAAGGTTGGGAGATGGCAACAGATGACACACCAACACATAAGATTCATCAGGACTTGTGAACTGATTGCAACCCAAAGAAAGAAAGGATCTCAAACTATGGCACTGTTTCAAGTCTGAGTTACTAAGAGAATTGTGATGCCATGGATAGAACAGAGGAGGAGTTAGAAAAGAAAGTTAAGGAGTATTATTTCTGACTCCAACTCCAAGGAGGGGAGAGGTTTTTCACACCACCAAGAAATTCTCCAGCACCAGCTGGGTGTCCTACAATTCAACTCAATTCTGACACTCTCTGCCTGGAGATAGTCCCACAAGACTGCTCTCCCCTTCAGATGCCAATCACAAGCCCAGGTTCTCACTTGCACCTCTGACTGACTGGCTATAAATCAGAGGTTCCTCTTTGAGTTCAGTTAATTCGCTAGAGTGGCTGACAGAACTCAGGAAACCAGTTTACTCACTAGATTCCTGGTTGATTATAAAAGGCTGTATCTCAGGAAGAAACAGATGAAAGAAATGCATAGGGCAAGGATGGAGAAAGGGCGAGGAGCTTCCATGTCCTCTCCAAGTACACCAATTCTTCCCAAATCTCCACAAGTTCACTAACCCAGAAGCTCTCTGAACCTAGTCCTTTCAGGTTTTTATGGAGGCATCATGACATAGGTATGCTTGATTCAATCATCTACCATTGGTGACAACTCATCCTCCAGCCTCGCTTCCCACCCCAGAGGCAGGCTGGGGTGAGACTGAGAGTTCCAACCATCTGATCATTTGGTTGTTTCTCCTATCAACCTGCCCCAATCCTGAGGTGCTTCCCAAAACCCACCTTGTTAACATAACAAAAGACAAATTGATTATTCTCAACACTTAGAAAATGTCAAGGGTTTGAAGAGCTCCTATGCCAGAAACAGGAGCAAGACCACATATATATTTATTATAAATCACAATATCACAGTCTAGATGGAAACATCCTGGAAACGTGAAAAGATCACAGGTCATTTCTTTAGTTCATGATTTCCTTTTGTATCACAAGAGAGTCTTACCTGAAGAGAATAATTCAGTGATGTGCAGTTATATCCCTAGTGAGTGAAAAAGTTTTTCTTCCATTTAAAATCTACTCTCTGAAGAGAAGATAATTAAATTACTACCGGCTCCATTTCACTTTACCTTCTGTTAACTTTCTGTTGATTCTTTTATATCAATAACAACAAAAATTTTTATTTTTTACATTTTTAGAATTTGTCATTATTTCAAAGTACTGTGATTCCAATAAGTCATGCACTGGTTTTCTAAGGAAAGGAGCAAATTCTGTCCCTATAAGGTCTTTAAAATTATACTGTAACATTGTTTGGATAATTGTATATTATTGTATTATTTTACGCTGTTGAAAAGCATGTAACAGTATTTCACTTATATGACAAGTTATCCTTTTACATAAAATATCTTATTGTGAAGAAAATTCTCTTCCATATGTAAAAACAGACAGAATGCTATATCCTGAACCCATTTCCTGCCTTTAACAATTATCAGTTTCTCATCAATCTTGTTTTATCTCTTCCCTATTCACTTAGCCCCCACCTCAAATAATTTTAAAGAATATTCTAGACACCATATTATTTTCTCTCTAAATAGTTCAGTACATATCTCTAAAAGATATGGACTCTTTTAAAAAAAAATATCATCACAATGCCAATTATTGTATAAAATTCCTTAATAGTCTTATATACCCAAATTATCTTATCATTTTATTATAGTTTCTTTTTTGCTTCTAAATCCAAAGTCCATACATCACAATTGATTGAAATATTTCCTAAGTAATGTTTAATCTATGGGTACTTACTTCTTCAGTCTTTTTTTTCTTTCAACTTTTTGTTGGAGAGACTGTATTTTGTCCTATAGTTTCCCATTGTCTACATTTTGCTGGTTGAATCCTCATGGGTATCATTTTACATGTGTCTCTTTCCTCCATATCCTGTAAAATGTTAAATAGATGGAGTGGTTTTATCAGTGTCAGGTATAATTTCCTTTTAGGCAAGACTACTTCATATGTAGTGTTGTGCTCCATTATGATGTATGTAATGTCTGGTTGTCTCTCTTTTTATGATTTTTTTTTTAAAGATTTTATTTATTTATTTGAGAGAGAATGAGAGACAGAGAGCATGAGAGGGAGGAGGGTCAGAGGGAGAAGCAGACTCCCTGCCAAGCAGGGAGCCCGATGCGGGACTTGATCCCGGGACTCCAGAATCATGACCTGAGCCGAAGGCAGTCGCTTAACCAACTGAGCCACCCAGGCGCCCCTCTTTTTGTGATTTTAACAGCCATTGGTGATCATTGTCATAAGTCTTACACAACATATTATTCACAAGAAAGTACTTGAATTTTCCAGCATTTAAATTACTCTCAGGAAGCTCTGAAAGAGCTACCAATAAGTTCAACACTCCCTTATTTATTTCTTATGACACTATCTTTGCCTCCTAAAATATTTATTTAACAAGTAACTTAAGAATACATATATTTACATAACCTAGGGGTAACAAGGCATTTGGTTATTTGAATGCATATGTCATAAACACAAAGTTTATTTACCTTTAAATATGTTCTATTTTCTCTATTTATTCCATAACATCAATTTAAAAAATAATTTGTCCTTTTAAATAAATTTTGCCATTTTTTTCAATAATTTAGCCTTTTATTTTATTTTTTTAAAGATCTTATTTATTTATTGGACAGAAAGAGAGAGCACAAGCAGGGGAAGCTGCAGGTAGAAGGAGAGGGAGAAGCAGGCTCCCCCGCTGAGCAGAGAGTCTGATGTGGGGCTCGATCCCAGGACTCTAGGATTATGACCTGAGCAGAAGGCAGATGCTCAACCAACTGAGCCACCCAGGCGCCCCTCAATAATTTAGCCTTTTAGATAAACTTTTGCTATTTTTTTCTAATTCAAAACATTTTTCACTGACATTATAGAGAATAAATGTTCTTACTTGAATTTTTTTTTTTTTTACAAGAGTCAAGCCATCCTGTGTTTTCTAGGTCATTGATAGACACAGTCCTCACCTTGAAAATAAAGAGTTTTTATTTCCTATTCAACATTTTGTTTTCCAATATAATTTTGCATAAAATTTTATATATGACTTTAATATCAAAGTTTAATAATTTATATATCCATAATAGAATTATTAAGGGTGTGAGTTATAATTTTCCTACATTTTTCTTTGACTACAAAAATGCTTATGACATATTTGGCTCACATTCATGTAAAATACCTCTTCCTTAGGCCTGCCTGTATTTTTTTTAAAAATTTACTTCTTATATTTGAATAAGAAAAGGGTACATACTTTTAGGTTTCTATGCCGTTCATGGATGGAGCTTTTAAAGTAAACACATTTATTCTCCTTTTTTTCCATCATTGTATCAGTCAGACCAAACGTGTTGGTAAGAAAAATAAAATGTGGAATCAGACCTCTAAATACTGAGAACAAACTGATGGTTGCCAGAGTAGAAATGGGTCATGGCCAGGGCAAAGTGGGTGAAGGGAAGAGGGAGACACAGGCTTCCAGTAATGGAATGAATACATCATGGGAATAAAAGACACAGCATAATAAATATAGTCAATGATACTGTAATAATTGTATGCTGACAGATGGCAGCTACATTTGTGGTGAGCACAGCATAGGTATAAACTTGTCAAATCACTGTGTTGTACACCTGAAACTAATATAACATTATTTTTCAACTGTACTCAAATGTAAATATAAAAAAAAAAAAAGGAAGAAAGAAAGAAAAGAAACGGGCTAGCCTAATGAGTCCTGGAAAAATAAAGCTGTTGTTTCTTAATCATTTGAGAAGTGCCAAAGTTTCTAAAGTTAAAGAAAAAATAAATCAAGCAAAGAAATCCCAGAAAATACCTATATTTGGAAACAATTTCTCTTAAAAATATTAATGTAGCATTGCTCTGTTTTTAAATTGACCTTTCTAATCAGGCTGCTTTATAGCAAAAAGAGAAAAAAAGAAGAACTAGGTCATGCAGTGACCTTTAGAAAGGTCTATTCACCTCCTGTAACCTTTTTAATTTGTCAGTTTACTTTTGTTGTTGTTCCATTCGAGGTGTGAGAGAAGGAAAACTTCTCTCTGAAGAAACGAAGCAGATTAAAGACGATAAATTATTATGTCAGAGTGAAAGCTCAAATAAGAAACCCCATCAGGAGAATGGCCAGATGGTCTGGATAATGACACTGTATATACCCAAAGAAAACCACAGCTGTTTATAAATGCATCTGTTGACAAATGTTCGTTTTGAATGGAAATCTATTCCAATGAACCAATGAGACTATTTAATTGAAGTTTAATATGAAAGCAGAAGAAATTTAATAATAGAACAGAACTTTAAAGAACTATCAGCCTTCTGCTCAGCATGCACCCTCATTCTTTTGAATATATTTTTATTGTATACTAGTTGGGGCTAATCACAACCAAATGTTGGAGTGTGTATTCCATATAGTTGGTCTCAACATATTTGCATCCCATGTGGTAAAGAGTTTTCCACTCAAAACCTTAATTACTCCTATGCATGTGCGTGAGTGGAGAGGGTGTATATATCTATGGAAATTAACATGGTTCTGAGTTACATCCTGATTCCCAAGGAATAACTTATACCCACACAATGTCATCAACTTTTGCCTTCCCTCTAAAATAATAAAAAGACCTTCAACTGCCTCATAGAAACAGAGCCACATATTGTTTCTTAGAATTTATAAAATTCTTCAAGACTTAGGGCTGTAAAGATTTTAAAAACAAGGGTTCTATTTCCATGAGGCCTAGCTCTTTCCTATGCATAGATCAGACAGATCTGCCAATTCTCCACCATAATCAGGCATTGCAGAGCTGAAGAAGGTCCTTGGATTCAGGCCCCTGTTACTGTAAGCCAGATGAATCCCAGAACACATTATGACTTATGTTATTACAAATGCAATTGGTGCAAGGAACACACAAGATAATTTCACTCAACCAATTTTCCTATGAGGAAAATAAGCATTACATTCATTTAAACAACACAATGATGTGCCTTCCTACACAACCTAACAGGATAAAGCATTTACATAGTAGGAAAAAAAATGCAATGAGTTGCCACTTTTCTGCTTAGATTCTTTGCAATGAGTTTTTGTCATTGTTGTTGCGGTTATCATGGCTGCTCAACCGTAATATAGGCTCCTCTGTGCTTGTTGATCTTTTACATTATGTGCATTCCCAGTCTCCTTCCTCAAATTTGTCCCATCAATTTGTTGCTTGATGAAAATATTGTCTCCATGAACTTCAACCAACTGGTGATAAATTTTGCAATGGAATCTTTGTCATAAACATTGAGTGATTATGCACACATTGCCTGGAGAGCATGGATCTAAGACAGTAGCCATTTTTTAACCAAGGGTTCTCCAGGCCACCAACCGTACAACAAACCCTCTTAACTGTATATTTAGGGCACCTAGGTGGCTCAGTTGGTTAAGCTGATTCTTGATTTTGGCTAAGGTCATGACCTCAGGCTCATGACAGTGAGCCCCATGTCAGGCCCCCTGCTCAGCACGAGTCTCCTTGTCCCACTCCCTCCCCCTACTTGTGTGTGCTCTCTCCTAAATAAATAAATAAATAAATAAATAAATAAATAAATAAATAAATAAAATCTAAAAAACAGGGTATATTTGCCTAGATAAAAGTTAAATTGTTAACAAATATCTGTAGTATGTGAAAGGGCTTCAGTTATAGACTGAACACTTAAATTTTAAATAAATGTCATCTTTAATAGACTCAGACACAAATTCTAAACTATTTTCATTGGTTCTTCTTCGGGTTGTTCACATTTAACTTCCTGGTGTTTCTTGCACTGGATGAATGCTCTTGCTAAAATTCTTTTTTTTTTTTTTTTTTTTTTTTAAGATTTTATTTATTTGAGAGAGAGAGAATGAGAGACAGAGAGCATGAGAAGGAGGAGGGTCAGAGGGAGAAGCAGACTCCCCGCCGAGCAGGGAGCCCGACGCGGGACTCGATCCCGGGACTCCAGGATCATGACCTGAGCCGAAGGCAGTCGCTTAACCAACTGAGCCACCCAGGCGCCCTCTTGCTAAAATTCTTAAGCCTCTTCCCTACAGCCCTCAGGGTAGTTGAAGCACATCTTCCTGTTTTACTATTAATTTGACAGGTAAGTTAAATCATTGTTTATTTTTCTTCTTCAGGTGACTCAAAACCAATATTATTAATTTTGCCACTGGGTCAGTCTTCCTTCAACTCTTCAGGTTGTCTTGCCCATGAGGTAGGTACAGATCCAGAAATGTTAGCTTCAGTCACAATAGCCCTAATGTAATGCTAATCCTTACAGGTAACTAAATTGGTTTGTACCCAAAGACATTCAGGTCATTTTAGAGCAATATATGTGGACTCACGCCTAATGCATGCCAGAGTATCCGTGGAGGCTCTTGACATGGAAGCCATCGCCACAGATAAAGCTGGGAGCATCAACCAATAAGAAGGCAGATTATTGTTAACAACAATTTGTAACAATTCAGATGGTTTTATTGTCCTTAGAGTCCTCCAAGTGCGATAACCAGAGTCCTCACTCCTCCTTAGCATTTTGGTGTTTTAAATTCCACCTGGAACTCATTTCCTCAAGAAAGTCACTTGGGTATGTTTTCCCCTTAGATAACTTCTAGACACCGTAACATATTCCATCTGGAAAAGTGAAAATTTCTCTTCAAATCATCTGGCTCTTTTGTCTACATGATGCCAAACATCTGGATATTTGGGATACCTCCAGATGACTGACTTTTTCATTTTCAACCAACATGGTTTCTGGCATCATGGAAATAAAGCATCAGGCTTTGTTTACGCCGTGGCCTCAAGCCAACTGCTAAAGAGTAAACCGGTGCCTACCCACATGAGCTACCTTGTCTGATAAGAGGAAACATCTGCTATTGGTTACCTCTTTGTTCTGGAACCTAAGAGGGTTGGAGGAGTGGAGGGGTTTGCAACTGATAGCAAGAGGTGAGATCAGAGATAAAAAATAGGGGCTAAATCTTGAAAGCTATGTTAAAACTATGTTAAGGAAATAGAGAACCATAAGCAGGAAATAATGAGTTCACACCTGATTCTAGAAACAATCACTCTGGTCACAGGTTACCAACTTGACTAGAGTCCGAGTAACTGGAGATGGAATAATCTATAAAAAGTCTCTTGCAGTAATCCGAGTGAGGAATTGATGATGGCCTGGGCCAGAGTATCGACAGTAGGGATGGAGAAACGGTGAAGATTTCTGCACAGTAGTGGGAAGGATCAGAAATATACTTTAGGAGATTTAATATGACAGTGCTATGTAGGACCAAATGGAAAGGAAAACAATTGGAAACTGGAATAGTAGACTATGTGAGAAGTAAGGGTCTGCACAAGGGTAACAGCTTTGGGAATGGAGGAGGAAATGGATAGAAAAGAGGTGGAAAAGTTAGAATGTCTAGAATTCAGCAGGATCTTGCGTGAAGAATGAAGATAAAGGTATATTCCAAGATTAGCAAGGTTTCAAGACATGGTGAATGAGAAGATGATATCACAATAACAAAATAGGGAATCAGAAAGTTTGGCTTTGATGAAAAAGAGTTCACCTTGAGACGCTGGTGATATCTAGATACAGCTCAGTGAAGATATTTGACTAGTGGTTTAGAATGCAGAACTGGAACTTCGGTGTGTGGTTGGGACCAGATATACAGATTTAAAATCAGAAAAGTGAATGAAATTATCAGAGAGAAAGGACAGTGGAAGGCCTACTATTATATCATGGAAGATGGAAGATGAGACAAATCAGAGGATAGAAAAAGAATAATCCTCAAGAAAGATAGGAAGAGTAAAATAAGAGATGCCAGTATCATGTGAGCCACGTGGCACAATCCCTATGCCTGGTTCCCTCTACCATTTGTTTCCCAGACATAGGACTTTCCTTCAGAACTTTCCTACTCATCTGAGCTGCCAGTTTTATAAAGAGAAAGGACACCCTTGGACTATGATGAAATAATTTCTTTCTCCCAAACACCAGACTAGCTTTGGCTCTTAAAAGTAATTATTTTGACAACTGGGCTATAACCATAGCTCTCCCATGTATTTCTCTAGCTGTGATTTGTGTTGCATGGGGGAATTCTCTACTGTACTGATAACCCTCTAGTTCCTCTGGTTCATCTACTTTCTTCTTCATCCTTCTTGTGTCTTCACCCTGCTGACTTGATCCATCATTGTTTCAGTCGTTTCTCTCTGGTTTGAGCCCAACAAAACCCCAATCTAGCTGCCTAGATCTCTAAGAGAGTCTGTCCCTTAGGACCATGGACATAATGGTAGACTCACATTACTTATGCACATATGTAAATCAGAAATTATCCCTTATTTCTAACCCTCTATTGACTTCCAGTGGCCACTGGCTCCATCACTCCATTTAGAATACAGAATTGACATTTTTAGTTTGAATATACTTAGCACAGATCCCAAGCGGGGGAGAAAAGTTCAAGAAGGGAATGAGTAAATCCAATACTATAGAAAGGTTGAAAGAAATAAGGGAGAAAGGATAATTGCATCTGGTAATGAATAATGGATATTTAAAGACACTAAAATGTTGATAGCAGAAAGATGACTATATTAGATAAGGAAAAATGAGTTTCTCCATTTACAGAAATTAAGGCCATGTAAGCAAGTATTAGGTATTAATAACCTCTACTTGAGTATTAAGTATTACAACCCACTTATTTAAGGCTTTCTTCAGTATCTTAACAACTTTTGTAAAAGATTCTAAAATGTAAATTTCAACCAGAGGTGCTCTCTCTCGCTTGCTCTTTTTCCTGGTCACTCCCTTGCTAAATATGTTCTTGTAACCAGTGCATGGTCAGTGATGATGGTACAACTTGTATCAGCAAAAAAGAATTCCCTGCTATTTAGTTTTTAACTTTTTTTCATTGCTCCTCACATTCAACTACTTGTTTAGAAAGTGATTCCTGTTGATATCAAATCCTCCCCAGCTGGTCCTACCAGACATTTATTTGAGGCACCAACACAAAACGAAAATCAAATACAGCTATGAGGAAAGTAAAATGAGTTTATGGCAAGCTGTATTTAACAAACAAGGAGCAAAACTAGCATTTTCCTGTCCTCTTAAAGTACTAACAGTATTACTACAAATGCAAAAAGGACAGGCTTCAGAACAAATTCTCCCTTCTGCATTGGCCATCCCACATTCCACTGGCATCCTGGAATGTGGAAACTTGGTTTGAGGGCAAAATCCAACTCAACCGGCAATAGGAAAGTCTCTAACCCTGAACTCTTGAAATGTTCACGGGAGATCCTCTGCAACTTCTGGGCATCTCTGGGTATGTAAAAAGACAGGGTTGCTTTGAAAATATTCAAGGCTTTGCAGCCATCTCTTATGTAACAGTCTGAGGTGAGAAACATGAGTATAGCTACTGTCCAAGCAGTCAGTCAGTGTTTTGAATTCATAAAAATAGAGGATCTTATCATGAGTTCATTTTAGAGGATAGTACAAGTAGTTTTACAAGGTTTGTTGATGATTTATAGCAGACAACTATGTCAACCCTGCATCCTATTCTCCTTTCTTCCTTGAGGGTAGAGCCCTGGTTTTGTTCTGGGGTCCACCACTTCCCTCTAGGACTAAGTTAAAAATGACCCTATCCCAAATCCAGAGGTAAATCCTGGTTGGTATAAATTAGTCAAGGTGGGTGGGCCCTTTCTTATTATTATTTATGAGTTTGTAAGGGGGTATATGACCCTGTTCCAGCCAATGAAATGTAAAAGGAAGTCTGCAGAGACTTCTGAGATATACTCCCAGCTCCCTTTTTGCTTTTGGCCAGCATTGGGCCTTAGATGTGACACCTCTTCCAACATGGGATAGCCGATCTGAGGGCAAATCTAGCAAATACCCAAGTGGAGGGCAAAAGGATCCTGCATCTCTGACAACTTCCTTGAGCTAGAGAATCCAATAATGCTGAACCCCTCCATCCCTATGGATGACCAACTCTGGGAGGTAATACCTTCTGTTCTTATTTATTGAATATGATGTCTTTAAATTGCAAACAAATACATCTTAACTGTTTTGGGGTCTGCCATTTCAATGTTACTGAAGGGGGACAACTGAGTATGGTGTGGGTTGTAAGAATTCAGTAACCATATTCAAAAGCATGAATCAGAAATCAGAAAAGCTTTCCTGTTGTATATGAAGGAGCCACAAGAACCTTGGTCCTGAATATTAGTCTCTTAAAAATCACATCAAATAATAACTATTTCAGTAGTACCATCACCAGTATGTATCAGGTACTATGCTAGGTGTTTCACATATCTTATCTCATTTGTTTCTGTTATTAATACTATAAGGTAGGGATCAATAATCCCTAACTTTCAGATGAGGGCCACAGACATTAAGCAATTTCTATAGGCACACAATGAATATAATTATAGCCATAACTATTATTTTGTGCTTACTAGAAGTACTTCATATATGGCGTTAACTCATTAATCATTACATCAACTCTATAAAGAAAATACTTTTATCTTCCATGTTCTACCAGTGGGGAAGCTGAAGTACAGAAAATGTAAGCAAATTTCCCAACATCACATAAGTGGTAAGTGACAGTATGCAACTGCAGAGCCCCACACTTACTGTCTCCCCACACACTAGAGCCAAGACTCAGAATTACAGCCATGTCTGTCTAAACTCTAAGTCAATGTTTTTTTCCCTCCAGGTTGGGTAGGCATGTCAGGGTATATTCTGGCTGCCTGCTCTGTCTTAGAGACCCAGGATGGAATGAAAACTTGAAAAACACTTTTTATTACATGAATGAAACAGGCAAAGACTCTGGCTTGGGCAAGAGGAAATCACACAACCTGTTCCCTCTTTGACTCCAGAAAGCTTCCGCTGTGTCCTAGAGAATGACAAGGAATAATGAGCTCAAACCACAAGCCAGCATCAAGGCACACATGGCCACACAGTCCACGCCCTTCCATAGCAAGTCAGCCAGAGTGAGGCAGACGAAATCTTGTCCCACTGTTGTAGCTGATGAAAGAATTTAATGTGACTCTTCAGACAGTGAACATTACTGAAAGTAGGGAAAATCAAAAACATATTCAAAAACAGACATAGAGGATGCAGGGCAAAAATGAAATAATACGATCCTATTCACTTTGTCCTGCTGAAGTCTTTATAGATTGCTGAATCAAATACAAGGTGTAATTGTGTTTTCATCTTTTTCTGATTATTATCATTCAACTAACATTTACCATGAGGCTGACTCTGCTAGGCTCTGGGGATGTAGCCCCCGATATCGTCCCATCAGACATAGGAACAATCCAAGTCCTTACTTTGATCTACAAGGGTCTCACCACCACTTACCACCACCTTTGCACCTGCCCACTTGCTTCAGCCCCACGGCTCTCCTGGTGGAGCAGGCTAGTGGAACAGGTGGGACAAGCTTCTGCCTCAGAGCATTTGCTCTGTACTCTCCCTTTCTCCAGCCAGACCACGCTTCTCCCAGATCATTTACACAACTGGCTCACTCCCTCACTTGATTCAGGTGTGTGCTCAGATGTTACCCCATCTGTCACTATCCTCTCACTGTATTTCAATTCATATTACTTATTACATATTTATGTGTTCATTTATTTTTTATTGTCTCTACCTGCTCCTGCTCAATTTTTGTAGGGCTTTATTCTGTTCATGGCTCTATCCTTGGCATTTACCGTACTGACTGACACATGGTCCTCAATAAAAATTTGTTGGAAAAAAAAAAAAAAGATGACACTAATGCGTCATGTGACACATTACTGTCATCCATGCAGTAATGGATATGACAGGAGATTTGGGAAATGTTAGAGTCTCCTCCAGAGACTCACACTTCAGGACTATAGTATAGTAAAGCCAAAGGGTTTATAATGTTAGGATTTAACTGAACACTTGTCTATTATATAGTACAGTTAAGCCTAAACCCCAAATGTTTGCCTTTTCCATTTTCATATCTGAACATAGGCTAATAATAACAAAAACTTTATTGCTGCTACAATTTTTGAAATCTGCAGTTGTTCTGATTGTTGGTGTGGAAATTGCTGGTCACCTCTTATTTGATAGTGCTGGTAAATCAGGTCTTCCCTTGTAACACAGAAACTTGTAATACACTGAATAGAGAATGATTAACACTAGCAAAATCTAGGGCAAGCAAGAAGTATTGTTCTTGATTCCATGTCACACCTAAAATCAACTTAAATGAATTTTGCAATAGCCTTGGCATTTGGAAATGTGGGTTGCGTGAGCAACTTCTACCCAAGCAGTACATTCCATTTTTGTGCTAAGCATGAGGCTGGCCTGAAAACTGGTGCCAAAACCAGATGTTTGACTCTGGAAAAAGGGCATTCCACACATTCATTAAGAACATTTCTTGGCAAATTCAAGCCAATGGTATAGGACACATATGTGTCTCCATGGTCGATAGTGCAGAAACCACATTGGTTATTTACAGAAAGCATTATAAAATTGGATGTATTTATAGAAATGCCTGTGAAACATGCAGTTATTTTTAACAAGAAAGAGTTGGTTTAGTGCAGATGCATAAATTGTCTTACAAATGAAATGACTGATTGCAACACAATCCATACTTACAGATATCCTTTGATAGCTTCAACATCAAGTGCTTATTATATATGGCAAAGGACTGGGAAATGTATGAAAAGATTTAATAAGTATAGATCTCAATCTCTGAAAAAGTACATGCTGTCAAAGAAAAATGAAAGGCTCATGCTTGTGGAGAAATCAAGTGTGCCTGAGAAATTGGCCATACCCCTTTTATGGCCATCAGCATGCAGCATAGGACCTACTAGACCAAGTCTTTGCTCTTGCCTTTGGTCTTTACAGGTTGCAGTAATGGATGTGACTGAATCTTCACCAGCACTCCATTGTTTCCTCTGCACTAATGAAAGACCTCAACCGATAAATGAACAAGGACAAGACAACCAGGTTTTTGCTTCCTAATTGTTTAAAAATTATGTGAAAATCAAGGGCACCTGGGTGGCTCAGTCAGTTGAGCATCTGACTCTTGGTTTTGGGTCAGGTCATGATCTCACTCAGGGTTGTGGGATCAAGCCCCGAGCTGGGCTCCATGCTCAGCAGGTAGTCCTCTTGGGATTCTCTCTCTCTCTCTCTGCCCCTCTTCCCATTTGCTCTCATTCTCTCTCTCTCTAAAATAAATAAATAAATCTTTAAAAAAATAAAAATTATGTGAACATGAAAATATATATATTTTTAAAAGTTAACTCCCAAAGATTTATATTATTAAGTCCTCAATAGACATCCTTCTTTCTCACCTTCACTGATATGGTGTAAATAAATGCAAAACAGTATGAATTCAAAGCAGAAAAATGTCACTATGAATAGAAAAGTTACGTCTCTTTGGAGAATGTAGGTTTTGAATTGAGCCATAAAGTCTCAGTAGGATGTGAAGAATACAAGAAAGGAAATCCCATGGTGGAGGAAGATAGTAGGAACAAATGATATATTCCAGTGACAGTGTGGCATGATCTTAACCTGAAGGAGCCAGTAAGAACAGAATTATGTAGGAATTACTTCTGGCTAAAGAGAAAGGTAGATGATCTCACCTGTGTGTTCACACTGTCTCCATAACCTAGAACAGTACCTGGCATGCAGTAGACATTCAGTAAATACTTACCGTGAAAAAAACACAAGCAGACCTACGTTGAACCAACTATGATAATACCATTGAAGAGGGATCACAAAGTACTGAAACACAAAGCTGAGGTCAAGGGGAGGGAGTGAGCCTTCAAAGCTCTGTTGACATAGTATTCTCATTTATCAACCTCTGACACATAAAAAGCTAGAAAGTTGTTACTCCAGTCCTTACAATTAGAAAACAGTTAACAAACTGAAAATCAATGGACCCATCAGAGAATTGAGGTCACAGGGCAAACTGCCACCCTGAAATCTAGAGAGACAAGAGGATACAGAGCATCATCACTAAGATCTGCTTACCTGGAACAAAAGTTGCAGGAGCCATAAACTGGAAGAAACACCTTAATGGTAATTTTGCCAAATTATTAGAGGCTGAGAATGAGAAGCTAGTGTGAGAATGAGAGACTCTTGGGGGCCACAGTCTTAGAGGGCCCCCCCATTTTCATAGGTTTTATATTCAAGAATCCCACCAGGGTCTCATAGTGAAGAGCCAAAAAAAAAACTTCCCTATGCTTCTGGCAGGAGGAGGGGAAAAGTAACTTCATTTTTGAAAAAGCCCCACAGCATTATCCATAACCAAGGCCTATGATGCAGGGGAAAAGACTCTACCGGAACCTTATCCCACCTGAGGGAAGTGCAATCACTCAATTCCAGCCCACCACTAGCCTTCCTGTCTCTTCTAAGGTAGAGGGAGAGCCAAAAAAAGCTTCTGAAGGTCACAGCACAGGGACACAGGCCCACCAAAAGACTAAGATTGAATCACAAGATTAAAAACCAGAATACTTTCCCCACCCTCCAATATCTTACACCACATCAATGGGGCTCCAGTGTGATAACACTGGACTTACGGCTAAAAGAGCAGCAAGACATCACTTCCTTTCAAGGAGGCGTTATTAGAGAAGCCCAAAGACAACAGGAGAAATAAAAAACTAGGACACCAGAGCAACGTGAAGACTTGGACACCTATAGCTACAGCAAAATTAAACAGCCCAATTCCTAGCTAGATCAACATCAAAGCTCACATTAAAGAATTATTAACCTCAATTTCTATTCTCTGATAAATCATGTCCCACTTCCAGTAAAAAATTGCAAAACAGCTAAATGGCAAATAAAACACAATTTGAAGAAACAAAGGAAGCATCAGATCCAGACTCAGATGTGACAAAAATTTTGGTGTTATCAGAGAGGAAGGGAATTTAGGATGACTATAATTGATATGTCAAAGGATTTAATGGAAAAAGTAGACAACATGCGAGACCAGATGGGTAATGTAAGCCGAGAGATGGAAACTCTAAGAAAGAATCAAAAGGAAATGCTAGAAATTGAAAACACTGTAACTAAAATGAGAAAATGCCTTTAATGGGCTCATCTCTAGACTATCTTTGTCCAAGAAAAGATCAGTTAGCTTGAAGATATGTTAGGAGAAACTTCCCAAACTAAAATGCAAAGAGGAAAAAGAATGGGAAAAAACTGCATATTCAAAGAGGTAGCTAAATAAGAGATGGATAGACAGATACACACATACATACATACATACATGTGTACACTAGTATATAGAGTATACATATGGATATGTTAATTTATAAGTTTTAAATATTTTTACATGTAGTTAATATTTATATAGCACTCTGTAACAAGCAACTTCCTATGATTTTTACATATATTGACTCATTTAATCCTCAAAACAACTGTATGAAATAGATGGTATCATTGTCCCCATTTTAATGAGACTATAGAGGTTGCAGTAGCTTTCCCAAGATACATTGCTAGTAAATGGTAGTCTGAGAAATGTCAAGATAAAGAAAGTGGAGGAGGAGTGGAGAATCACAGACCCAAATCTAAGAGAAGTCAAGAAGTGACCAAGGAATTCAATGAACATGCTGCTAAACTGAAATCAAATGGATAATAAAAGCTATAGCAGGTTATAAAAGGCCAAGATTGTAATCTGCCTCTACTATGGCCCATCTAGTGGGTTAGAGGATTTATAACGTGAAGTATAAGATCAAACTAAAAATGCTAAGTGGGCAAGAAAATGGAAATGCTTCACTACGAGGATGAGCAATAGGCAGTAGGAACTGAGAGGTATATGAATTAAATAAGATTTGATAGGAAGGAAGTAGATTGAGGGATGGGTGAGCATAATTACACTTTCATGGAATTAGAGACATAATTATGAACTAAATTGGTGCTAAGGACTTAGAAGGGACTGAAGTTCCTTTGCAAGCATGGAGATGAGTGATCCTCACAACAACCTGAGCACCAGGAGCACATAATACAGAAGACACAAGGAATCAGCACAGCTGCTTAAATTATCCAGGAGTCCTCAAGTGCAAATCCAAGAACAATCTTTCTGCTCAGCCTGCCATCCTTACCAACTATAACTATTTATTGAAAACCCATTATATTCTTGATGAAATTCTAGGCACCTTGAGAATTCTCATAGCATGGAGATGATGGCCAGAAATTTGCCTTCAATGAAACACATGCTAATGAAAACATTTCCTTTTGATCTGGGGCCAATTGCTAAAGTTGTATGTTTGAACACATGGATGTCTTTTTACAAGCAAAGCACAAAACCAGAGGCTGAACAACACTTTTGGAAGCACAAAATCTGTGATCATTATCTGGCTTTCCAGAAACATCTGGAATTTGAGTTGCTATTTTCATTACTCTGGAAAGCAGTAAGCTTCCTCCTGACATTCACCTCCAGGCGACCTTATTGTAACAGTCCTTAAAAGGAGCCCCATATTTGTCTATGGAAGTAACATCTAAGACATTGCCTGAATCATCTTGTGATCCATATTGTCTAGAATCATTCTGCCTTGGAAGTGAGCTGGGAATGACTCTTAAGATATAATTACATTTATTTACTTAAATGTTTTGTTTCATTTACCTTCCGTGCTGGCATTTAACTTATTTTCATAGGACCAAGCTCTTCAGATTTTCCAGATAACTTATAAATGTTAATTTTAAAATTATTTGATCCCTTTGCTGCAATCAACTACTTCAGGGTAAGTAAGGAAAAAGATCTTGCAACTAGGTCAACTTTTCACTTTTTGTTTTTTATTAAATTATTTAAAAATAGAACTCTGATTTTAGCAATTTAGCCCCCCCCAGATATGTGAAAATGTCACAGATCAAGTGGACACCTCGGAACACAGGTGGATTAAACAATTATTACAGTAACTTACCCTAGAGTCTTGATTGCCAGATAAGCTTCCCTATTATTCAAATTTTTACTAATGTAACATGAGATTAAATGCAAATAGATGAAAGAGTGTAAGAAAAACTAATGGCTGTGGCATGTGCTTTCTGGTATGAGCATTTCTGTACAAGTCAATGTAGACATAAGCTTTTATCCTTTGGGGTAAATAACTAGGATAGGATATCAGGGTTATGCAGATGTATGTTTAACTTTTTAAAAAACTGAAAACCATTTACATAGTGGATACACTATTTTATATTACCACAAGTATTATGTAACAGTTCTAGTTGCTCCATATCCTCACCAAACCTTGGAATGATCAATATTTTAAAATTTTTGCCATTTTTTAAAGATTTATTTATTTATTTGAGAGAGAGAGACAGGGGGAAGGGGCAGAGGGAGAAGAAGAGAGAGTCAAAAGCAGACTCCGTGCTGAGCATGGAGCTGGATGCCGGGTTTGATCTCACAACCCTGAGGTCACAACCTGAGCCAAAACCAAGAGTCGGATGCTTAACAGACTGTGCCACCCAGACACCCCAAAATTTTTGCCATTTTAATAGATGCGTAGTTATAACTCTTGAAAAAAATCAGTAAGAAGAAAAGCCAATCAACTGAAATTTACCCTGCAACAACACAAATAATAGAACTGAGATACAAGGATATTAAAAATGTAATGCTATCTATATTCTGTATGTTCAAGAAGTTAAAAGACAGACTCAACCAGTTAAGCAAAAATATGAAGATATAAAAGGTCCAAACAAACTTCTAAGGATGAAAACAAAAATATCTGATATGAAAAGTACACCAGGTCTCTTGCTGCAGCAATGCGAGTGGGAGCACCAAGCGCCGGGCTCAGAGCAGAACTCCAGGGATCGCTTTAAGAAAATGGCAGACAAGCCGGACATGGGGGAAATTGCCAGCTTCGATAAGGCCAAGCTGAAGAAAACAGAGATGCAGGAGAAGAACACCCTGCTGACCAAAGAGACCACTGAGCAGGAGAAGGGGAGTGAAATTTCCTAAGAACCTAGAGGAGTCCCCACCCCTGTCATCTTGGAGACACCCGTCATGATGTGGAGGAAGAAGAGCCACCTGCAAGATGGACATGAGCAACAAGCTGCACTGTGAACCCAGGCACTCCGTGCTGACGCCACTGGCCTGGCGGTATCTGAGGGGATCCCCCCTCAATCGGACTGCCAAATTCTCCAGTTTGCCCTGGGATATTATAGCAAATTATTTGTATGTTTATTGAAAATAAAACACACCTCGGGGCAAAAAAAAAAAAAGTACACCAAATTAGACCAACTGCAGAGTAAGCCTTGTAAGAGAAAAAAAGTAGTAAATCTACAGGTGTAGTAATAGCAATTATCCAAAGTTGAGAGATGTAATGTATGCTGATTAACAAAACATAATTAAAAAGAACAAAAAACAAAGCTGAGAGAAAATAAGACTGAAAAAAATGAACAGAGCATCAAAGAGCACAACTTTAAGTAGCCAAATATACCTGTTTGGGGAGTCCCTCAATGGAAGAGGTGGGGAAAAAAACATATTTGAAGAAATAATGGCTAAAAAATTTCAATATTTGATGCAAACTATAAATCCACAGATCCAAGAAGCCAAGCAAACCCCAGGCACAAGAAGAAGAAAAATTAGAAGGAAGAAAAAGATCACACCAACATAGTATAATAAAATTGCTTAAAGTTAGTTAAGAAAAAAATTTTAGGGACTCCTGGGTGTCTCAGTCAGTTAAGCATCTGACTTTTGATTTTGGCTCAGGTCATGATTTTAGCATCCTGAGATCAAACCCCACATCAGGCTCCACACTGAGCATGGAGCCTGCTTAAGATTCTCTCCCTCTGCCCTATCCCCACCCCCCTGCTCACAAGTGAAGAAAGAAAGAAAGAAAGAAAGGAAAGAAAGAAAGAAAGAAAGGAAGAAAGAAAGAAAGAAAGAAAGAAAGAAAGAAAGAAAGAAAGAAAGAAAGAGAAAAGCAGAAAAAATTTTTAAAGCAGACAGAAAAGAGAAGCATCATGTGCACAAGAACAGAGATAAGGATGACAGCAGAGTTCTCATCAACAACAATACAAATCAGAAGACATAAAAAGAGGGGCGCCTTGGTGGCTCAGTCAGTTAAGCGTCTGCCTTCAGCTCAGGTCATGATCCCTGAGTCCCAGGATCGAGCCCCACATCAGGCTCTCTGCCCAGTGGGGAGTCTGCTTCTCCCTCTCCTTTTGCCCCTCCCCCACTTGTGCACACTCTCTCTCAAATAAATAAAATCTTTTTAAATTTTTCAAAAATTAAAAAAAGAAGACACAAAAAGAAAAAAAAACTGTTAATCTAGAATTCCTTACCCAGCAAAAATAGCTTTCAAAAAACAAAGGTGAAATAAAGATTGTTTAAGACATACAAAAGCTGGAAAATTTTATTATCAGCATGTCTTCCTTAACCTTGGGTAGTTTCCTTATCTGCATAAACGGATCACTACTAAATCAATTTTAATTTTAATTTTAATTTTAATCTGTGCTGGAGACATGAATTTTTCACTTAGATGAAGGACAAAAGCAGATGTTGAGGGGCGATAAATAGATATCTTTATATATATCTATATAATTTTTTTGCTTGTCAAGATCCTTTTTTCAACCATTTTCATTCTCTTTTCTGACTAGGATACTTGACTGAATGAACTACATCAATAGTCAGTGATACGTGACTTCCATTCCAGTGGGCTTGATCAATTGGGCACTTTGGAAAGAGATCAGAAGACAGAAAAATAAGGTCAGAGCTCCCTTTCTAGAAGGCTCAATAAGCTATGTTATTCACACAGGTCAGTGCTACACAGGTCATTACTCTTAAACTGGCTGACTTTATATGACTCTTTCCTTCCAGACCACAGTACCTACACCTGACAGGTACAGTCCCTACAGGTATAGTAAGGGCTTAGGTGCCACCAAGCCCTATGCTACTCCATTAACCTTCTGGGTTTCCCTAAACCCACCTTTGTAAATATCTCTTGTGAATAAACTCTCTTTTAATTATCCTACTTTGTGTATGGTATCTGTTTCCTGCTGGAATCTGTCTGATACAATTTTTTTCCTCCGAATTTATCCTCCTTTTCTTTAGGAGCTAAATGTCAAAAGAAAAGGGAGAAATTAACCCTAAAGTGGATATAAGATTGAAAATGTTAGGCATGACTAAAATTGGCCTAGACTTTTTAATAACTGAAAGTGAGTAGAAATCTATGGAATCAACCTAAGGGGTCATTAATATGGTAACATAAAAATCAGCAGAAATGGGTTAAAAATAGTTGTGGAGAAAGAATTAAAGCCATTTTCTATTTGTTGTCTCTCAAAACCTACCCTTATTATACTGGGTATCTCAGTCACTGTGTAAAGTAATTTTCAAAGAGGCACAATTTCAGGTAAATGAAAAGAAATTCCAAATGTCCTTGCATCCCCCAAAGAAAATAAAAAATATCCAACTTACAAAACATAGTGACACTTTTCAAAAAATATTTTTGCTCTCCCCTCAATTCCTGAACACTCTGCCAAGCAAGTTTCTCATGTTGGTACTTTGCATCCTTTCAACATGGGCAAATGTCCCCAAATTCTCTCCAGTTCTTTAGACTACCCACAACTTTCCTGTCTTTTGTCCTTCCTTCCAACATTTCAATACCTTCAAAACTAAACAACCTTTACATCTGATCCAGCAAGTAAACAAGGATAAGCTCTGTTGTGGCCCATTCTCATTTGTCCATTCTCTCTGTTCTGCATTACCAAAACAAAACAACAGCAAAAAGCAAAGAAACAAAACAAAAAACTGAGAAATTGTTTGGGAAAATAAAACTCACCTGGAGAGTAATGGATATTAAAATGAAATGCTCAGTGGTTAAAGGACAGTGTAAGAGGCATTGCTCCTGAACGTCTATCATTCCCTTCCTGCATGAGGCTTAGAAAAGCATCTGAGTGATTAGTATGAACCCAATGAATCCTAGCAAATTTTCTGTGGCATGTGAGAAGGACAGAAGTGATTTGGGTCATTTAGGTATCTCTGAAAACTGAAATTTTTGTTTTTGTTGTTGCTGTTGCTGTTTTTTTAAAGATTTTATTTATTTATTTGACAGAGAGTGAGAGAACACAAGTGGGGGAGCAGCAGAGGAAGAGTGAAAAGCAGGCTCTCCACTGAGCAGAGATCCCAATGCAGGACTTGATCCCAAGACCCTGAGATCATGACCTGAGCCAAAGGCAGCCACTTAACCAACTGAGCCACCCAGGCGTCCCATGAAAACTGAAACTTTTGAACATCAAAGTTTGGATTTAAAGAATCCTTCCACAGAAAAGTTGACTATAAGATAGTTGTACTATTTCCTGTATCATATTAGTCATCATCCAGACAGTTGCCAAAATGAGTAAGTAATGCATTTCCTCACACATTTTACTTTTATGCAGTTGTGGATGAAAAGTCTCATGAGCCCACATACATTCAGTTCTGTGTTTTACATGGCAGTGCCTTCTACTATTTTGATATTCTAGACTCTGTGTTTTGGGTTAATGAAAAATACCTGTCATTCTGGATTATCTTCTGTGCACTGTGTAAAATGTGCTAGGTACAGTATCTCACACCTACAACAGCTCTGTTGGGTGTGACTCCCATTAGGTGAGTTTTAAAACACTTTTATGGCTTTTTATTGTATTTTATTCCACTGAAAAAAAAAAAACCAAAATAACTACTTGTGGCTCATGGAAATTATTCCTCAGAAATATTATTTCCCTTTTGTGGATTCCTTTTTTGGGGTGCCAGGCTGGTCTGTCAGTCATGGTTTTCTATCAGCAGCCCTTGCCCTGCTGAGTTGCTAGAAGGCATGCTTCAAGGTATCTGAAATTTCAAGAGGCAAAAGTTTTCTTTTTGGCCTCCGGTTATCTCCATAACCTCACACCTGGCTTCTTAAATTTACAAAAAAAAAAAAAGGTCCTTTGTAGATATTAGAGTAAGCTATAATTCAACATTTCTTCCTCTCAGTAAAGGCCATCTCTGTAATCTGTAGCAAGGTCTCCTAGGGAGTCTTTTTTTTTTTTAATATTTTATTCATTTATTTGGGGAGGGGGAAGCATGAGCAGAAGGGCAGAGGGAGAGGGAGAAGCAGACTAGTTGACCAATCCATACTCCATTCACACACACATGCCAATAGTTGGGTCAACTTTATAGACTGAGGGCTTGATCCCAGGACCCCAAGATCATGACCTAAGCCAAAGGCAGACACTTAACCAACTGAGCCACCCAGGTTCCCCTCCGATGAAGTCTTTTTAATACTTTTATGGAAAATAAGACATACAAGAATGAGACAACAATGAGAAGAGCCTCATGGTAAATAGCCTTTCACTAAACTTTAAAAGAACAAACGCACTTTAGCAAAACAACCTTGAAACTATCCCAGCTCCTCTGCATCAAACACAGTCAGTAAAGAAGTGTTTACCGAACGCTCCTACAGAGGAGTGTACAAGAATACTGAAGCATTTGAAATGTTCCTAGAGATAATTCTGGCTTCCAATTTACAGAATGGCTACTAATCTGATGGTTTACAATAGTAGATAAAATATTCTATGGATCTTGTTTCCTTTTCCAGTCCTTAGAATGGATCTGTTCTCACTGCCTTAGCATAATAGCTAGTTTTTGCTACATAACAAATGACCCCCAAAGTTAGAGCCTGAACCATCTGTTTATCATCATGCACAGTTCTACAGATCAACAATTTAGGTTGGGGTCAGCTCTGCAATTCTGCCAGTCTAAGTCACTCATGTGTTTGTAATCAGCTGTCAGCTTCTGGTTGAAGCCTATCCCATTGATCAAAATAAGTCATATGATTCATTATGGGAAGGCACTACCAAAGGGCAAATTTATAAGAAGTAGTGAAAAAACTGGGGCCATTACTGCCATCAATTCACTAACTTATTTTTCTTAATTATTATTTCCATCTCCTATAATGGCATCTCCTGGACAATGAACGTCCCTGCATGCACTGTTCTCAGTGTCACAACATAAAAAGTAAATGATTCAGCCAAAATGTCTTCTTCTCTATGACATAATGACCTATCACCCTTGAACTTATGCCATAAAGTAATTGGAACCAACAACTTCTCACAAGATCCCAGAAGTATAAGTGAATCTAATAAAACCATCACCAAGAACACCAAAAATAAAACATTTAGTCAAATAAATATTTTGACATCTACATTTGCCACAAAACAAAAACAAAAACACACCAAGTCAATGGTACCTCTATCCTTCCCTTTTCTCCTTCCTCCTCGGCTAAGCTTCTTATCACTCAAGTTAGTTACCTGCTATTTTGATCAAATCGAACCCAGAGGAATTTGGCACCAAGTGAAAATGGGAAATCAACTGCCACCCACATTCTCTAACTTGGGAGCCAAGAAAAAAAATGGGCTTTTCAAATGTATTGTTTCAGAATTTGGAGCTGTTTTCAATGGTAGTAATACAATACCCACCCCCACCACCCCATCCAATCCAAAATCCCAAAAGAGACAACAGAAAAAGCTATTCTACTGGTTACCTCACATAACCCCACATTGCTATTCATACACATAAAACAGGTCATTTTAGTAGGTTGCTTCAATGTCTTGAGTTCAACTAAATGGTTTATTTTGTATAACTGTATGTCGTCTGAGAGCTATTTGGTCCCTTCTTACACTGCAAATGAATTACTCCTTCATAGGAAATGTTCACTAAGTAAGAAATTGGAGGATTGTTAAGTCCAAGAGAGAGGCGATCTGATGAAAGTTTTTAAAGGACCTCCCTGGGTGCTGTGTTGAGAATTATAGGAGATTCAAGAGTGGGAACTAGGAGAATAGTGAGAAGACTATTATAAGAGTCAAGGCAAGAGATGATGGTGGCTTAACCTACGATATAGCAGTGCAGGTGAAGAATGGAAATATTTAGTAAATATGCCATGTGTACTTTAAAAATTGTGTATTCTGTAGTTACAGAACTCTATAAATACCAATTAGATCAAAGCGTTTAATACTATTGTTAAAATCTGTGTCCTTACTAAATTTTTGTGTAGTTGTTTCATCCATTACAGGTCAATGACATTAAACTCTTCAATTGTAACTATAAAATTGTCTGCTTCTCCATTTAATTTTGTCAATTTCTGCTTCATGTATTTTGAAGTTCTCTTATTTGGCATATACATGTTTATGACTATATGTCTTCCTGATGAACTGACATTTTGATCATTATGAATTGTTCCTGTTTATCTCTGGTAATACTCTATGTCTTAAAACCTATTTTTTTCAGATATTAATATGGCTACTCTAGCCTTCTTACACTTAATATTTGTATGGCATATTGTTTTTCCAACCATTTCACTATATGGGGTTTTTCAGGGTTTTTTTTAATATATATTTTGTTTATTTATTTGAGAGAGAGCACACTAGAGAGAGCAAGCGCAAGTTTTTTTAATATATATTTTGTTTATTTATTTGAGAGAGAGAGCACACTAGAGAGAGCAAGCGCAGAGTGAGAGAGAGAAGCAGGCTCCCCACTGAGCAGGGAGCCCTAACATGGAGCTCAATCCCAGGACCCTGGGATCATGACCTGAGTGAGCCAACAGCAGACACTTAATGGACTGAGCCACCCAGGCACCCTGGGGTTTTTCAGTTTTAACTATTCCGATTATATCTGCCTTTTGAATGTTTACTCCATTAATATTTAATGTAATAAACTGATATGTTTGGAATTATGTCTGTTTGTCCCTCTGTTTTTTCCTTTCTCTGTTCCTCCATTTCCTACCTTCTTTTGATATATTTGAATACATACTTCCATTTTAAATTTATCCATCGGCTTTTTAGTAGCACGGTTTTCTCAATGAGAGGAACTGGATTTTATAATAGCCTTAGTAATATGAAACAAAACTAAGTATTTTTTGGCCCACTATATAAGTAGAATCACATAGTGATTATCTTTTTGTGATGTAATTTTTATTCCGTGCTCAATATTGGTGAGATTCATCCATGTTGATGCTTATATAAAAGGCCAAGAAAGTAAAAGCCAATGTATTGTTTAGGAATATACATGCATCCTTAATCTCTAATTAAAACAAGGGAATGTCATAGGATTGAGATACACAGAGGAATTATAATGTTCTATTTCTGAAACTGGGTAGTGAGAATATGGGTATTTGTTCTACTATTATTCTTTAATCAATACATTTATATTATCTGTGCACCTTTCTTTGTAAAATATATTTCTCAATAAAAACCACACCATACATCAAAAAAAAAAAAAAAAACACCTAAATATTTACTTCTTATACTCTACAACATGGAACAAGAATTGAAGTATAGCAGCCTTGGTTGCTAAGCTTTAAAAAAAGGAGACTAAAAGGGTACTAAACACTTGAAGCGTGTCTATTTTTTCCTCATTGTAAGAACTTTTTATTTTTTGTTTTTGTTTTCATAGTGTTTGTGCACCTTTACTCACAATTTCATTCACTATAAAGTCCAGGCATATATCGTCACTGCAGGTTAAGCCATTGGTGCAAAAAAAAAAAAGACTATGCTATAAGGAAAAATACAGTGTAGGTAAGCACAGATGTCTCTGCTAATTAACAAGAAGAGCAAGATACACAATGAAAAAGGTGAACGAAGTTTATGTTATTATTCCCAAGAAGAACATTTTCATTCAGTTCAAGGAAAGAATTTCTTTAAAAGCTGTTCAACTACTTTAGAAGTAAAACATACACATACCAGAAGCACTAGAGACTTTTTCAAATTAATTCAGTGCCAAAAAACAAACATGTCCATGCTGGAGGAGTAAGAGAAGTTAAGATGAATTTGTTCAGGCTCAATTAATTTTCTAGTTATTTCCTTGCCATACCAATGAGCTCATTTCTCTGTCGATGATTTAGTTGCAATTAGGACTATAAGTTAACTCTTTGGGACTCCTTACTACAGCTGTTCCAAAATATTTAATGTCATTAGAAAGAATGTGTTTTTTTTACATTTTTCTGTAGTCTTACTTTTCACATATTCATGCAATCCCATACCATATGATTCCATTTACATAAAATTCTAGAAAACACAAAACTATAATGATGGAAAGCAAATTAGTGGTCACTGGGGGGTGTTAAGAAGCTCACAAAGATTGACTAAAAAAAGTCATATGGGAAGTTTTTGAGATGATAGATATGTTTTATACAATGGTATATGTTTGTTAAAAATCATCAACTTATAGGCTTGCAATTGGTAAATTTTGTATGTAAATTAAACTTCCAAGAAACTGACCAAAAATGTTAAAAGCAAACAAAAATTCCAACTTCAAATTGTTTCTGAAGCAAATACTCTCTGGAGCTAGCAGTAAAAAATTTACATTAAAATAAAGGCAAAATAATTTAAAAATCTGTTTGAACTATCATCAGTGGCCAAGCTGAAAATACTACATACTCTGTATACTTATTTGAGATTACTGTAGTATGAGAATCTCAAAAGCAGGCTAAGCATTTTGTGTACCATATGAAAAAATGAGAACTCTGACCCTTGAGAAATTAAGATTTTGTCTGTATGTTAAACTGGCCTTTTTCAACATTTTGACTACATTGCTTATTACACTTTGTGTACATATTAATCAGTCAAGTGGTGCATGGATTTAAAATGAATTTTAATGAATCGATGCTATCTGTATCTTTATCTTTATTATAGATATATTATAGCTTCACTATAGATACAGTATACATGCCATTTTATTTCAGCTCCTCAGTCTTGAGACAGAAGTAGGCAGAACACTCAAGTTGCTAAATTTGCAGCACTCCTTTAATAACCCCCCTCAATTCATTTTCATTCTCATTACTTTTAATTGCTTAATTGCTCTTAAGAGTTGTCTCTATCAGGCCCTAATCTAGACAAACCCATGATTTTCATTAAGCTTTCCAAGATGAGTCCAACCTTCACAGATTTGTCCTGGGTTTTTGTTTTGTTTTGTTTTGTTTTGTTTCATATCTACAGTGACTATGTGTGGTGGGGCCTCATTATATAATGTCTTCATGTTGAAAATAATTAGAAAAATAGGGAAGCAGAGGCTGGAAAGGAAGAAAGGAGGCAACATTTATAGAAGAGCAAGATCCAACGTTCTTGCAAGGAAGACTGGGAATAGAGAAAAAAGCTGAGGCAAAAGCTGAGGTTGAAGGTTTGAGAACTGTATTCCTTCCTGTCAAAAAAGCTCCAGAGGAAAAGTGGGGCAAAGCTGATAAATTCAGTCTAGAGCGCTCTATTCACTGAGATATAGAGTCAATATCAGGGTTAATGACTCTGACTACTGGGAAAACACAGATCTAAAGATTTCCCACTTAGCTATGCTCAGTTTTATAGTTTAATATAATAATAATTGAAAGGCTAACCAGAACTTCACCTTCATCAAGCATAGGAGCATCTCTATATCTTCAGTTATAAGACTGAGCAGGTAAGTCAACGTTGCACTTCCCTAATTTTTTCTGTGTACTATTCTCATCTCTTCATTCAGAACTTGCCAGAATCAAAATTCCTCTCAGACTGTTTGTATTACCACATGCCTTGACTATGTTAGATCTCTCAATAATTGGTTTGTTATTAATATGGTTTTCATATAGGAAGGATTCCTGTATGATGCAACTGCTGATAAACACAGATGCTGCCAACCGGGCTAGTAAAAATCAATTACTAGAAATTTTTAAAAGTTGATGGTTTTCCTTTGACCCAATAATTTCACTTCCAGAAAAATATCCCAAGTAAATAGTAAAGGGTAGGCAAAAATCCTTAGCTATGTAGAAGAAGAAGAAAAAAATGGAGAGGAAGAAAGGCAGGAAGTAGAAAACAGGAAGAAAGGAAGGGACCAAATGCAGAGAGATTTACAGCTTCATGATTTAGGGGACTTGGATCTTTTTCCCACTTCCATGCTACCATGTTGTGTTTCAACTATATAGTCAGTATATGCAACTGTACGTTCCTTCTCTCATAATTCTCACTTCATGAAGAATACTTTTTATCATTCAATAAATGACATAGGAAATGAATGTTTCTCTTCAGAATAAAGGACTTTAAAATTCACCATGCTAGCTGCTAGAGAACAGGTCTTTTGGAAATAACTAGGTCTGTATACAACTTTGTCCATTTCTGGTTATCATGTTAAAAGATATCAACAGCTATTTGATGGCTAAGAACAACTAAAAACAGTGTGTCTGAGTCAACTTCTCCCAGAGAGAGGTTTGGTTTTCTAATCACAGACCACCCTTGCATCTTGGCTAATATCCAGCTGACCACTATTGGTAAAAGAGGAACTGGGTTAAGGACTATGAATGGTTTATTATAAGTCAAACTATTTATATATAACTTGAATAACTGCATGCTCTTGTAATAGGGATCTGAAGCATCATATTTAGAAATCATTATTGTTGAGATGACAATTTCAAAGAAAAACTTTCCCAATATGTATGT
This sequence comes from Mirounga angustirostris, assembly GCF_029215605.1. Lineage (NCBI taxonomy): Eukaryota > Metazoa > Chordata > Mammalia > Carnivora > Phocidae > Mirounga > Mirounga angustirostris. The sequence continues at coordinate 40,182,457 of NW_026991714.1, forward strand.
CTCAGAGATAGCCAAAAGGGTAGCAGCTGCTCTGGATATAGAACACATTTGGATTTAGGGTCAGTTCTTATGTGTTTGGGGCTATACATTATCTCATCTCAGAGGCTGAAACAAAATTAGTTCTGTTAGTCAGATAATAAGCACAATGGCAGACATGGAAATCACCAGTGAAAGCTGATGTTTCTTTGTCTTTGAAGTATTATTGCTTTTATGTTTTGTTCCAGGAGGAGGTCAACTTAGAGCTGAAAATATCTTCTTTCTATTTTCTCTAGAAAGCATTTTCAGAATTTGTACTCAGGCAGGATTCACTGTGTAGAATTCTCAAACAAACAAAACCAAAAAACTTCTAGAGGCATATTCAGAAGTTATTTATTCATCTGAATTGCTCTTAAATGAATTAAAAGAAAATTCAAATTTTATCTTCTTTTGAACTTGCGAGCATGTTAGTAGTATTATTTTCATCACCACTTTGCAGCCATCAGATATTTTCTCTCTAGCATGGTGCAGTTAAGCAAATCAAAACCCGACTTCCAGACCAATGGAGTCCCTGACCCAGGCTATTACATGAGATCAAAATGATCTGAAATACGCTCAAGAGCCAACTGACAAAATAGAAAATAGAATCCATGACTACATTCAGAAAGAACTAACTGTTAAGGAAAAAAGATTGCTTTCCCAAAATCTTATTAAAACTTAGAGCTCTCCAATTAATTTGTTAATTTAGCCACAGTACAGGCTTTATTCAAACTATATGGACATTTCTATTTGCAAATCTTGTCTCTTTGATGAAAATTTGGTCAAGCACCTATTGAAAGTTGTAGTAAAAGATTCTTCTAACCAGAAAACTACTTACTCCATGCCTGTGTTTGGCCTCTGACCCCTAAGACACCACCATCATGTGTTTAAGGTCCCCCTCAGACTCAGCCAGCCACACCATGCCACACCCTCCTACCTGCATCCCGACCCCTGGAAGGCATTATAGTAAGATGTCATCCTCCACATCCGTGATTCCCAAAGGGTTTATTGGAGTTTCCTGGGTTAGAAAAAGGAGGGGACTCTTTTTGCCCCCAGATGAGGTGAGCTTTTCAGATATCCTCTTTCTCCTTCCCCTTCCCCTCCTCCCTCCCTCCCTTTCCTCTCCGAAGTTTGCAAATCAACTCTCTCCCTTAATAAATGGAGAAATTGATAAATATAGAGAGATTATTTGTGGCATCCAAGATCACATAGCTAGTTAGTGACAAAGTAAGGGCTAGGATCTTGGTCAATTAACCCCTAATTCATACCCTTTCTCCTACTTGTTCATTCCTTCAACAAATATTTATTGAGTGCTACTATGTTCCTATTACTGAGATGTATACAAGAGATATAATAATGAAAAATATAAGTACAGTTTTTGTTCTCATGGATTTTATATTCTGTTGGAATCTAATGGTATAAGATTAAAAATAAGCATGGAGAACAAATAAAAAAATTAAAAGATAACTTCAGAAAGTCATAATTGTAACAAAGAAAATAAAAGAAAGTAATGGAATAGCAAATAACCTGTGTTATTTCATTAGCCAAGGGCAAGGAAAGTCTCTCTCAAGGGGAGATATTTAAGCTGACTGGTAAGGAACTAACCATGAAAATTTCAGGGATAGAGATGCTCCAGGAGGAGGAAAGGGGACATATAGAAGCCCTGGGGAGTGAGTGAAGTGGGTAGGTCAAGGTAGCTATAATGTAATGACTGAAAGGGAACATGCCACAATACTGTAGTGAGTTGAAGCATGCCCCCCACCCAATTCATGTCTGCCTGGAGTCTCAGAATGGTACCTTATTTAGAAAGAGAGTCTCTGTAGATATAATTAAGGTAAAGATCAAGAAGAGAGCATACTGAAATAGAATGGTCCCTAAATCCGTGAGCGTGGACTTGTAAGAGACAGAGAAAGACATTCACACACAGAGGAGGCCCTGTAAAGATAAAGATGGAAGAAACTGGAGTCACGCTGCCATAAACCAAGGAATGCCAAGAGCCACAAGAAGCTGGAAGAGGCAAGAAAGAATTCTTCCATCCTCCAGATGGAGCGTGGCCTTGCCGACACCCCGATTTGGACATCTAATCTCCAGAATTGTGAGGGAATATATTCCTGTTGTTTTTAAACCACCATGCTTGTGGTCATTTGTTTTGGCATGCCCAGAAAACTAATACAAACATGAAGCCAGAAAATGAAGCAGGCTCACTGCCATGGCAAAAAGTGGGAATTTTATTCTAATGAAAATTCTCAGTGTTGGATAACTGATTTATGGCTTACAAAAAGCATTGTGGATACTGTATTGAAGAACAGATTTCAGAGGAGTAGGCAAGACTGGAAGCAAGGAAACCAAGTAGATGCTACAGTTAGAATGCTCCAAGTCAGAGATGATGGGTATTTGGTATAAGGCTCGAGTAGAGTGCACAGAGGGAAGTGGAGAGATTTGGGATAGCCTTTGTGAGTTGAACATATAAAACATGTTGATGGACTGGACATGGAATTCATTTCTATAAAATATTTGCTGCCAACTTTCAAAATAGCAGCTCTTTTACATTTTGCTGTTAAGTACAGCAAGTGCTCCAACCCCTCCCAGATTTCTCTGTCACATTCAGTAAATCATGACTATTATTATAGTGAGTTTAGTATCAAGATTGTCACTGATGAGAAAAAATGGAAAATAAGTTAACTGAGTGTGTCTGATATGAGAGATACCTTATGTATCTGTAACTCAACCAATCTTCAGCAGCATTGAACAGAGGTATTCTTGTTTTTAATTTGAATTCAATCAATTAACATATAGTATATTATTAGTTTCAGAGGTAGGGGTCAGTGATTCATCAGCCTTATATAATGCCCAGTGCTCATTACATCACATGCCCTCCTTAAAGTCCATCACCCAGTTACCCCATCCTCCCCTCCAGCGACCCCTAGTTTGTTTCCTATGATTAAGAGTCTCTTATGGTTTGTTTCCCTCTCTGATTTCATCTTGTTTTATTTTTCCCTTCCTTCCCCTATGATCCTGTTTTGTTTTTAAATTCCACATATGAGTGAGATCATATAATAATTATCTTTCTCTGATTGACTTATTTCACTTAGCATAATACCCTCTAATTCTATACACATCATTGCAAATAGCAAGATTTCAGTTTTTTTGATGGCTAAGTGGTATTCCATTGTGTGTGTGTATACATACATATGCGTGTGTGTATATGTGTACACACACACACACATCATCTTTATCCATTCATCCATCCATGGACATCTGGCCTCTTTCCATAGTTTGGATATGGTGGACATTGCTTCTATAAACACTGGAGTGCAGGTGCCCCTTAGGTTCACTACACTTGTGTCTTTGGGGTAAATACCTAGTTGTGCAATTGCTGGGTTATAGGCAGCTCTATTTTCAACTTTTTGAGGAACCTCCATACAAGGTATTCTTATTTCCAAATGAGTAAACTGCAATTTCAGATACAGTGAATAACATGACCAAAGACACGTGTGCTTACAAGTAAGTCTTACAATTCTCAACAGGTTGATCCTCAAAACAAATGATTTGATCTACTCATCTAGCTGCCCAAATGACAAAATAATGATGTGCAAGTTGAGGGAGAGGCTTTAAGATCCAAACATTTGCTCTGTATTGGCGATCAGGAGACCTGGGGTATGATATTGACGATTTTTTTTAACACTGTCATCTCTGGTAAACTAGACTATTCGGGCGTCTGTATGGACTTGGCCAGAGCTTCTATTTTTTTTGTTGGTTCCTTTTTGTATCTTTATCTACACAATTTATTTCGTCTGAATAAATAGACAAGACTGGCACACAGAATAGAAAGGAGTTAGGGGAAAAACCATTGGTATTACCTTTAGAAACACCATAACATTCTTTGATCTTTGGAGTCTGCATCTTTTGAAACTAAAATAGAAACTAAAAGAAACAGATTCAGCCACTCCCGCATCCCTCTGGAGGCCTATTCTTTAAAGACTTGATGATGTCTTCATACAGGAACTCCAATGACACAATGACACAGCTGGAGTATTCTGCCCCAATTAACAAAATGGTTACAATGTTTTCAAATGATTGTTAATGATACACGATAAAGGTTAAGAGCTCATCAATATAAGATTTCCAGCTGAAAAGCTAGAGCTTTCCAAAGAAAATGTTTAATTTTTTTTCAGTTAGCTTGATCTCAAGAGGCAAAAATCTTTTGAAAACAAATTAAACTTGCTATTAGCAGTGCTAGGTAAGACTATTACTCTCACAGTAAGCTCTAGTGCAAACGCTGATAAAAATAAAATTGTAGATTAAAAAATTCAAGGGAAATCCTAAATGGACCTCTTCTATGAGCCATGATGGGAAAAATAAAGGTATTTGACATTTCACATTTCAAAACAAGATTTTACAAACACTGGTGTTGGAGTAATTTAGATCAGTGTTCCTTAAGCTAGTCATCAAATACAGATATTATTTTCCAAACGAGTGGTTCCCAGACTTCCAAATTTTATAGACAGCTAAACGTTTTTTTTCCAACTGGGAACACCAATAAAATGCTTCCAGACTTTCATTTTTTCACTAAGGGCATTTAAAAAAAAACCAAAAACCTATTTTTCTAGCATTGCCTTTTTTTTTTGTACATGACATTTTGTACTTGTGCAGGTATATCAATCGGTATGATTCCCAGAATTGGGATTGCTGGGTCTGTGAATCTATAAATTTAGTAAATATTACCAATTGTCCCATTTTGCATTCCTTTTTTTTTTTAAGATTTTATTTATTTATTTGACAGAGAGAGACACAGAGAGAGAAGGAACACAAGCAGGCAGAGGGAGAGGGAGAAGCAGGCCTCCTGCTGAGCAGGGAGCCCGATGCGGGGCTCGATCCCAGGACCCCGGGATCATGACCCAAGCCAAAGGCAGACGTTTAACAACTGAGCCACCCAGGCGCCCCTCTAGCATTGCCTTTTTATAAAGGAAATTATATTCAAGCCCTCCGAAGTAGAAAAAACATAATCACAGAAGAACTTGGTAAAATACTCATAAGTTAAAAACTTTGCCGTGGGCTACTAGAAGAACTCCATATCCAGAAATTATAAATAACTTACCCAAGATCTAGTTCAATAACTTACCCAAGCTAGTTAATACAGGATAGAAACTGGCACAGGTAGATACTCAGCGAGTGTTAGTTGTTGAACAGAAGGCAGGACTCTGCCTTCTAGCTTGGTACCTAATTTCCATACATAGTAAGCAGAGAGACTCAGAGTGTGCTTTTCTTTCTAGTTCTGCCTGCAAACTTGCAGTTTCTCAGGCCATTTGCTGCACTGTAACCTGTCCTCTCCGTATTCCAAGTGTCTCCAGGGCAGATCTTCCAGTGCTGGGATTTCCCAGCTATTTTTTTAAGGAGACAAGGGGTAGCAATGTTCTTCAGCACAGGCTTTATGTGAGTGGTTTTCATTCCTGACAGAATTTCAGAATCACCTGGGAAGCTTTCAATAAATACAAATGTGTGCTTCCTATTCCCAGAGGTTCTGATATAATTACTCTGGGGAGGAGACCAGATAGGATGATTTTTTAAACTCTCCAGTATATTCTAAGGCACTGCTTTTAGGAGTTTTGCACCTTCCCTGTTTTCTGTCTCAGTTTCTCACTTTCCTGCATAAAAGCTACTGAAATTACAACAGCAAAATATGCGCACCCATGTTTGATATGGTTCTTGGTTTGGAGAGCTTTTTAAAATTGTGATACCAGCAGACTGGCCTCTTTAAAGATTCATTTTGTAATAAGAAGAGATTTTGAAAACAGGTTTAAATAAGTGATTTAGTACTAAATCAGGAATTGGACCTCTATATGAAGCCACAGTCGTGTGTGCTAGAGAGATAGCAACGGAAATTCTGCTTGATGTTATGACTAGTGAGTCAAAGGTAATCTCAGCAGAAAAAATAAAAGCAGGGGCGCCTGGGTGGCTCAGATGGTTAAGCGTCTGCCTTCGGCTCAGGTCATGATCCCAGCGTCCTGGGATCGAGTCCCGCATCGGGGTCCCTGCTCCTTGGGAGCCTGCTTCTCCCTCTGCCTCTCTCTCTCTCTCTGTCTCTCATGAATAAATAAATAAAATCTTAAAAAAAAAAATAAAAGCAGATGGATCTTACACACTGAGGAATGTTAAGGAAATAATTAACACCTTCCACCTGCATGGATTAGGGCCAGACATTTGCTAAAGATCTCCAGACAACACTAGAGTTAAAAGAAAGTTATCAATCTCTTCTCTGGATATGGAGGAAAAAAATAATGCTTAGACTAGTTCACAGTTGGTAAACTATGCCAACTGTGCTTAGGAATCAGGCTGATATTAGCGGCACCTGGGTGGTTCAGTTGGTTAAGCATCTGACTCCTGGTTTCTGCTCAGGTCTCAGGGTCCTTGGATTGAGCCCCACCTCAGGCTCCGTGCTCAGCAGGGATTCTGCTTCTCTCCTTCTCCCTCTGCCCCTTCCCCTGCTCAGACATACATAGTCTCTTTCTAAAATAAATAAATAAATATTTTTTTAAAGGAATCAGGCTGATATTCAGCTGTAAAATACTGTATGACTAAACCAAGTGTTAAGATATTTTAAAAGGGCGCCTGGGTGGCTCAGTTGGTTAAGCGACTGCCTTCGGCTCAGGTCATGATCCTGGAGTCCCGGGATCGAGCCCCGCATCGGGCTCCCTGCTCGGCAAGGCGTCTGCTTCTCTCTCTCCCTCTCCCCGTTTGTGTTCCCTCTCTCGTTGTGTCTTTCTCTGTCAAATAAATAAATAAAATCTTTTAAAAAAAAAAAAGATATTTTAAAAAATGAACTCCTTGGGGTGATATCACTGGTAATGGTAGAGGAAAAAAGTTCAAAAAGCTTGTCCTCCATAAAAGCCATGAGAATGTTTTGGCAAACATTGTCAAAATCAACATTTTCAAAACTCTAGAAATTAACCAAAGGCTAGAAGTTTCCTGGGAAGCATTTTTTTTTTTAAAGGCTAACTATTGGTAAATCAGTGAGCTTGATCAGATTTTAGCTTTCCCTATTACCATGAAAACTTCCACAGCTCAGAGGTATACTTGAAAACCAACACCATAAAATCACAGTGAAAATCAGCAGCCTCACAGCCACTGGAGGAGGAATAATGGTGTTGGATCCCCTTGAAAGCCTCATTTCCAGAGAACTGTAATTAATTGATCTATCTGGTCATTCCCTGGAAGAGCCCTCTCACCCTCTTGTCTCAAAAGGCTTGTCTTTATTGGACGGGACTTGGAGCTTTCCTACTGCAAACAGCCTTTTCTCTGGGGCATTTGCTGACAATAATCAGTGGCAATTGTTTAACATCACTGCTGCCTGAGGTGCTAGATAACAGAGAAATGTTTAAAAGGCTAACCAAAGAGCCTTTTAAAAGGAAAAGCACAGGGCGCCTGGGTGGCTCAGTTGGTTAAGCGACTGCATTCGGCTCAGGTCATGATCCTGGAGTCCCTGGATCGAGTCCCGCATTGGGCTCCCTGCTCGGCGGGGAGTCTGCTTCGTCCTCTGACCCTATCCCCTCTCATGTGTTCTCTCTCTCTCTCAAGTAAATAAATAAAATCTTTAAAAAAAAGGAAAAGCACAATGAACTGTCCAAATGGGGTTTTAAAAACTCTAACATATTCCTGGGAATCTAGAAGCCTTAATTCTCACTTCTGGCTGAACCTGAGGCTCTGCACAAGCAGGATGTGAAGGTTAATACAGAGTTCTCAACTGCCTGAATGACTGAAAGCATTTCCAAACATGTACACAGAGACTCTCGCTAAACCTGGGAGACTTACTGATTCCAAGTATTTAAGAATAGCTGTCTAGTCATTAGCTGACTAGTAAGCTAACTAAGCAGGTACTTCATTGGCCACACATGACAAAATACAGATTATGCAGAATTAGTTCAGAAAATTCACTAAAGAAACAATATACCAAAAACAAAAAACTTGGTAAGGAAGTAGAAACTGATTCCCAGGGTTGCCACATTATATTATTTAAAATGTTCAGTTTTCAACAACAACAATAACAACAAAGAAATAAGTAAAGAAACAAGAAGTATTATCCATACAAGGTGGGGGAGTAAATAGAAACTGTTCTTAAGGAAGCCAAGACTTTGAATTTAGTAGGCAAAGACTTTAAATCAGCTGTTTTAAACATTTCAAAGAACTAAAAAAAACCCATGTCTAAAGGACTAAATGGAAGTGAGAGAACTGTCTCACCAAATATGAAATATCAATGAAAAAAAACAGAAATCATAAAGAGAAACCAAATAAAAATTCTAGAATTGAAATATATAATAATTAAAATGAAAAATTTGCAAGAGGGGCTCAACAGTTTGAGCAGGGGGAAGAAAGAATCAGAGAAAGTGAAAATAGATTAGTCGATATTATTCAGCCTAAGCAAACAGGAAGAAAAAGAAACAGAGCCAGAGTCCTGTGGGACAATACCAGGCATGCCAACATACAAATAATGCAACTCTCAGAAGGAGAGGGGAGAGAAAAAGGAGAAGAATATTTGATTGAATAATGGCCAAATTATTTGCTCATCACAAACTTGATGAAAAAAATTAATCTTCACATCTAAGCAGCTCAATAAACTCTAAATAGCATAGACTGAAAGAGATCCTCACTCAAACATATCACAATTAATCTGGTAAAAGACAGAAAAAGAGAACCTTGAAAGCATCAAAAAAGAAGTGACTCATCACAGAAAGTGCTTCTTAAGATTAATAGACCATATCTCATCAGAAACAACAGATAACAAAAGACAGTGATAGATACAATGCTGAAAGAAAAGAGGTAACTCTGCCAACTATGAGCTCTATATTCAGAAACACACTCCTCCAAAAATGGAAAAATCAAGGCATTTCCAGATAAACAAAAACTGAGGGAGTTTGTCACTAGTAGACCTTCCCTCGAAGAAATACTGGAGTCCTTTAGTCAGATAAAAAAGGACATGAGACACTAACTCAAATAAAAAAGGAAGAAATAAAGACCATAGTAAAGGTAACAATGTAGATACATGTAAAATAGAGTATAAATGTATTTTCTGTTACTCTTGTTTTTCTAATCTGATTTAAAAGACCACTTCCTAAAGCAATAATTATAAATCTGTGTTGGTAAGTACACCATGTATAAAGATGTAATTAATATGACAATAACAATCCAAAAGAGGAGGGAAAAATGGACCTATATAGGAGTAAATATTTTGTATAATATTGAAATTAAATTGGTGTTAATCCTACATGGACTGTAATTGTAAATTCCAGGGTAACCATTAAGAAAGTAACTGAAAAAAATGTAGTAAGAGAAATGGCAAAGGAATTAAAAAGACATAAGATGTATAGAAAATAAACAGCATGATGGCAGATATAAATCCTACCTTGCCAGTAATTTTAAATTAAATGTCAATGAATTAAACACATCAATGAGGGGCGCCTGGGTGGCTCAGTCGTTAGGCGTCTGCCTTCGGCTCGGGTCATGGTCCCGGGGTCCTGGGATCGAGCCCCGCATCGGGCTCCCTCCTCTGCGGGAGGCCTGCTTCTCCCTCTCCCCCTCCCACTGCTGTGTTCCCTCTCTCGCTGTGTCTCTCTCTGTCAAATAAATAAATAAAATCTTTAAAAAAAAAAAAAAAAAAAAAAAAAAAACACATCAATGAAAAGACAGATTAGCAGAAATGATTTTTTAAAAAAAGGATCCAACAATACACGATCTACAATACACACAATTTTTTTCTTTAAAAAAACACCTTCTATTTTTTAGAATTTTAGGTTCATAGCAAAACTGAGCAGAAGGTACAGAGATTTATCATATACCTCTACCCCACACACATGATAGCCTCCCCTCCAATCAACAACCAGCATCAGAGTGGCACATTTGTTATAACTGATGAAGCAATATTGACCATCTTTATCACCCAAAATCCATTTACTTTAGGGTTCACTCTTGGTGTTGTACATTCTAAGAGTTCAGACAAATATATAATGACATGTATCTACCACTGTAGTATACTGCAGAGTCATTTTACTGCCCTAACATCCTCTGTGGTCCAAGTTCATTCCTTTTGATTACTGAGTAATATTCTACTGTAGGGCTATGCAACTTGCTTTTACACACACCTGCTGATGGGTATTTGGATTGTTTCCAGTTTTCTTTGTTTAATGTAAACTCAATTAATTAACATATAGTATATTATTAGTTTCAGAGGTAGAGGTCAATGATTCATCAGTATAATACCCAGTGCTCATTACGTCACATGCCCTCCTTCAAGTCCATCATCCATTTACCCCATCCCCTCACCCCCCTCCCCTCCAGCAACCCTCAGTTTGTTTCCTATGATTAGGAGTCTCTTATGGTTTGTCTCCCTCTCTGATTTCATCTTGTTTTATTTTTCCCTCCCTTCCCCTATGCTCCTCTGTTTTGATTCTTAAATTCCACATATGAGTGAAATCATACAATTGTCTTTCTCTGACTGACTTATTTCACTCAGCATAATACCCTCTAGTTCTATCCACATCATTGCAAATGGCAAGATTTCATTTTTTGATGGCTGAGTAATATTCCATTGTGTGTGTGTGTGTGTGTGTGTGTGTGTGTGTGTGTGTGTACACATCTTCTTTATCCATTCATTTGTCAATGGACATCTGGGCTCTTTCCATAGTTTGGCTATTGTGGACATTGCTGCTATAAACATTGGGGTGCAGGTGCCCCTTTGGATCACTACATTTGTATCTTTGGGGTAAATACCCAGTAATGCAATTGCTGGGTCATAGGGTAGCTCTATTTTCAACTTTTTGAGGAACCTCCATACTGTTTTCCAGAGTGGCTGCACCAACTTACGTTCCCACCAACAATGTAAGAGAGTTCCCCTTTCACCGCATCCTTGCCAACATCTGTCATTTCCTGACTTATTTAATTTTAGCCACTCTGACTGGTGTGAGGTGGTATCTCATTGTGGTTTTGATTTGTTTTTATTTCCCTGATGCTGAGTCATGTTGAGCATTTTTTCACGTGTCTGTTGGCCATTTGGATGTCTTCTTTGAAGAAAATTCTGTTTATGTCTTCTGCCCATCAAGAGATGGGATTATTTGTTCTTTGGGTGTTGAGTTTGATAAGTTTTTCATAGATTTTGGATACTAGCTCTTTATCTGATAAGACATTTACAAATATCTTCTCCCATTCTGTCAGTTGTCTCTTGGTCTTGTTGACTGTTTCCTTTGTTGTGCAAAAGCTTTTTAACTTGAGGAAGTCCCAATAGTTCATTTTTGCCCTTGCTTCCCTTGCCTTTGGAGACATGGCTAACAAGAAGTTGCTGCGACCGAGGTTATATTTTATATATTATTATTTTGTTATATTTTATAACAAAAGTGTCATTCTAACAAGAGGTATAATAACTATAAACATATATGAACATAACAGCAAAGCTCCAAAATACATGAAGCAGAAACAGAATTCCAGAGAAAATAGTTCAACAATAATAGAAACTTCAAAACTCCACTCTCAATAATGAAGAAAACCACTAGACATAAAATCCACAGGAAAATATAGAAGACTGAACAACACCGTAATCAAGTGATCCTAATACTATACCCCAAACCAGTGGAATACAAATTCTTCTTTATTAAATATGGAATTTTTTCTAGAAATAGACAATCAGCAGGTAATAAAGTAAGTCTTTAAAAAATGGAAATAACGTAAAATATATTCTATGGATATAATGGAATGGAATTAGAAATCAACAAAAGAAAAACTGGAAAATTCACAAATACATGGAAATTGTATAGTACAGTGTTAAGCAACCAATGGATCAAGGACAAAATCACAAGGGAAATTAGAAATACTGAGACAAATGAAAACAAAAACACAACATACCAAAAGCTATGTCATGCATCAAAAGCAGTGTTCACAGGGAAATTATAGCTGTAAACAATTACAATTAAAAATACATTTGCGGCACCTGGCTGGCTCAGTCAGAAAAGCCTGCAACTCTTGATACTGGGGTTGTGAGTTCAAGCCCCACATTGAGTGTAGAGATTACTAAATAAATAAATAAACTTAACAAAATACATTTACCAAACCAATAACCACATTTACGTTTACAGAACTAGAAAAAGAAGAGCAAACTAAACCCAACACGAGAAGGATAGAAATAATAAATATTAGAGTGCAGATTAAAGGACATAAACATAAAAATTAGAATTAACAAAACCAAAGTTGGTTCTTTGAAAAGATCAACAAACTTGATAAAAATGTCACAAGACTGAACAAGGAAAAAAAGGAAGATCCAAACTTCTAAATTCAGAAAATAAAGTAGGTCATTACTAAAGATCTTACAGAAATAAGAAGGATTATAAGAAAATACTATGAACAACTACATGTCAACAAATGAGATAACCTAGATGAAATGGATAAATTCCTAGAAACACACAAACTACTAAAAGTTATTTAGAAGAAACAGAAAATTTTAACAGACCTATTATAAGCAACGAGATTTAATCACAAAAAAAAAAAAAACCCAGGACCAGATGGTTTCCTTGTTGAATCCTACTAAACATTTTAAAAAAGAATTAACACATCCTTTCCAAACTCTTCACAAAAAGTAGAAGAGAGGTGAAACTTCCTACTTGTTTGTATGGAGCCAACATTACCCTGATACCAAAGTTAGATAAAAATATCACAAGAAAAGAAAACTACAGGCAGTGATATTAGAAAGATGGCAGAATAGAAAGACCCTCCTTATATAAACACATCAATTCAACAACAATGCATGGAAAAATTCCCCTTGAGGGAAATCCAGAAACGAATTGATAGCCTCCTGCATCCTGAGTGAATACGAAACCAGACTCATCAAAGCTGGTAGGGAGATTTGGAGCATCTTACCAGAATATCTACCCCTGGCACAGCAATATACAATTAGGCAGAGATCCCCTAGCTCCCAGCTTCTGCCAGGGGAGGGAAGGAAGTAGTTCAAGTATCCAGTGCCCCAATTTTTCTGAGGGTCCTCTCCAGAGGACTATCTTCTGTCTTGCCAATCTTGGACCTCAGACAGTCCTCCATGGTGTAAATGCCTAAGGAAGAATGGAGATAGCTGCTCCCCCTGGCTCACCGAAGAGTGAGCAGACAAAAACCACAGCTGACTGCTTTTCCTGGGGAGTACAAGAGTTGCTCTGCTGTCTAATGCCACAACTCTTCCAGGGGCTACCCAAAGGACTGGCTTCTGACTTGCCTGTCTCAGAGTGCTGATGACACCTGGCATAATCTTGCTGTACAGAAGCTAGTAAGAACAGGGATGGAGATTTGGGATGGCAGTCACTATAGTACCCCACCCCCTGCCCTGCCTCCAAGTTCAGCACAGAGTGAGTGAATGAAAAAGCCCAGATCCTAGCTTCTTCCCAGAGAGGGAAAGAATTAGACTGAATGTCCAACAATCCAATTTTCTGAGAAGTGCCAAAGGAGTTGACTTTAGTCTTGCTTGTCCTGGTGCATTAATAGAACGTGGCATACCCTAGATGACTGGGAGTTGCAAAGAACAAAGAAAGTGAGCTGGACTAGAACATGGGTTCAAGAGGCTCAAAGAATCTCTGGTTGAGCTAATCGGTAAGGTTTTCTCCTGTATAAGTCCAGTCTGTGAAAACTGGGAGGGATACCTGTTTTTTCCAATGTGCAAGAATCAAGAAAAATGAAGAATTAGGCAAAGATGTTCCCATATAGAGAATACATAGGGGTGCCTAGGTGGCTCAGTCGGTTAAGTATCCAACTCTTGATTTTGGCTCAGGTCATGATCTCAGGGTCATGAGATGGAGCCCAACGTCCAGCTCCATGCCCAGCAAGGAGTCTGCTTTAGATTCTCTCCCTCTCCCTCTAACCCTCCCCCTGCACCGCTCACATTCTCTCTCTTAAAAAAAAAAAAAAACATAACGAATAGAATATATAAAGAAATTTTTTTTTAAAGATTTTATTTATTTATTTATTTGACAGAGAGAGACACAGCGAGAGAGGGAACACAAGCAGGGGGAGTGGGAGAGGGAGAAGCAGGCTTCCCGCAGAGCAGGGAGCCCGATGCGGGGCTCGATCCCAGGACCCTGGGATCATGACCTGAGCCGAAGGCAGACGCTTAATGACTGAGCCACCCAGGCGCCCCATATATAAAGAAATTTTGAAACTTAACATCAAAAAGACAAACAGCTTAATTTTTAAAATGGGCAAAGGGTTTGAATAGATATTTTTCCAAAGAAGATATACCAATGACTAATAAGCAATGAAAAGATACTTAACATTATTATTCATTAGCAAAAAGTAAATCAAAACAATGAGATAACACATCACACCCACTGATTATGACCAAAAGATGGACAATTACAAGTGCTGGTAAGGATTTGGAGAAATTGGAAATCTTATACCTTGCCGGTAGGAATGTAAAATACTGCACCACTTTTGGAAATGAATTGGCAGTTCCTCAAAATACTAAACATAAAATTACCATATGACCCAGCAATTCTCCACCTAAGTATATTGTCAAGAGAGTTCAAAACATATATATACACAAAAATATGTACAAGAATATTCATATCATTATTTATAATAATTAATAAGTAAAAACAAGCCAAATACCCATTAACTGATGACAGATAAGCAAAATAAGGTATAGCATGCCACAGAATATTATGTGGCCATAAAAAAGGAATGAGGCTCTGGTGCCAGTTACAACATGCTTGAGCCCTGTCAACTTTATGCTATATGAAAAGCCAGACCAGAAGATCACATATTGATGATTTTGTTAATACAAAATGTCCAGAAGAGACAAATCCATAGAAACATAAAGTAAATTAGTTGTTGCTGGAGTTGGGAGAGGGCATAAAATACTGCTAATGGATAAGACAGGGTCTCTCTCTTTGGTTTTGAAAATGTTCTGGCGTCAATAGGCAAGATGGCAGAGGAGTAGGTGACCTAAATTTCGTCTGGTCCCAGGAATTCAGCTAGATAGGGATCAAACCATTCTGAACACCTATGATCTCAACAAGAGATCAAAGAAAAGAATAGCAACAACACTCTGAACAGAAAACCGACCACTTTCTGGAAGGTAGGACGTGTGGAGAAGTGAATCTGAGGCAATATTCGGGAAGATAGACGGCGGGGAGGGGGCCTCCGACGGCCGCTACTGGCAAGTGATAGAGCAGCAGAGCACAAAATCGGAACTTTTAGAAGTCTGCTCCACTAAGGGACGTCGTTCCGGTGGCTAAGTGGGGGGTGGAACCCTCATGGAACAGTGTGGTCTCAGGACCCTCGGGGTCACAGGAAGACCAGGGGTGCCTGAGTGTGGCAGAGCTCCCAGGTATCGGGAGCGGGGAAGCCAGCTGCACAGACGGAGCTGAGGCGTGGGCTCTCAACTCAGGGTTGCCATAAACCGTGATCCACGGCACAGTCGAGCCCCTGCTCCTCCAGCAGGGACCCAACAAGCGGCAGATGTGGGGAGACTCCCCTTCCTCCCCCGGGAGGAGCAGCGGGAGCGCACCGCAGGGATCTGCTGAGTTTGGAGACTCCAAATGGGGTCAGGTGCCAGAGACAGAAACACTCAGTCACAGGCTGAGTGAGCACGGAGTGTGGCCAGAGACTGGGGAGATGGGAGTGATTGACTGCTTTTCTCTGGGGGCACACTGAGGAGTGGGCCCCCAAGTTCTCGGCTCCTCTGGGACGGAGATTCGGAGGCCACCATTTTCACTCTCATCCTCCAAAGCTGGACGGAAAGCTTGCAAGGAACAAAAGCTCCCGAGAGCAAACCCAAGCAGATTACTTAGCCCGCACCCGCAAGGGCAGGGCAATTCTGCCTCTGGCAAAGACATTTGGGAACCATGGCAACAGGCCCCTCCCCCAGAAGATCAGCAAGAACAGCCAGCCAAGATCAAGTTTACCGATCAATGAGAACGTCAGAACTCAAGCACTAGGGAAATACTGCACAGAGTTCATGGGTTTTTTCCCCATGATTCTTTAGTCTTTCAAAATTAAATTTTTTTTAACTTTTTTTTTTTTAATTTTTCTTTTTCCCTTTTTCAACCAACATCTTATCAATTCCTTTTTTAAAAATCTTTTTTGTTTTTCATTTTTAGAGTTATATTCTATACCTTCATAGTAGTTAACCTTATTTTTGACGTGTATATATATAAGTTGTTCTCTCTTTAAAATTTTGGGATACAGTTTCTTCGAACAGACCAAAATATACCCTAAATCTCTAGTGTATGGCTTTGTTCTAATCTCCTGCCTGATCACATTCTCTCCCCCTTTTTTTTTAAATTTCTCTTCTTTCTTTTTTCAACTAACTTCTTATCAATTCTTTGTAAAATCTTTTATAATTTTCATCTTTACAGCCATATTCCATCCCTCCATCGTATTTACCCTTATTTTTGTACATATATAAACATTTCTTTCCTTAAAATTTTGGGAGGCAGTTTCTTCTCGCAGAGGGGTTATGATGGTTGTGGCCATTGAGAGAGTTCAGTTTTTAATGACCAAACTGGATAATACCAAGAGTGTCTTTATAATCTAAAGAGAGAAAAGTAGGGGTAGATGTGGCCCTCTGAGAATTAGGTGTATCTACAATAATGTTCAGTTGCTTGTGTCAAGATTTGGTCAAAACTCACCCTCAGACATCAGTGCTAGGCCAAACTGTGTACCAGAATAATTTGGCTGAAAAGGAAATAGATGGCATCCTGGCCTCCCATAATGTGTTTGGGAAAGACTGCCCATCAATGTGATTGGAGAAGTACTTCCTACATCCCTATCAGGTACAAGTGGATGCAACCATTTTTTGAAATTTTCTGGAACTCTGTGAAGCTCACCAGTGTCCAGGTCCATTAAACTCCAGTGGAATGGGCAAAAGGATAGAGCAGACCAACAGCTCCAGGGTTTGCTTTCAGAATAGCCTGTAACAGAGCTAAAATGGTAGCAAAGTCTAGAAGATAAAGTAGGATGTTTGAATTTAAGCCATAAATCTGTTATGTAGGACTAACAATCTAGTTACATTAAAGTATTCATGGCCTAACAGCAATTGTTTTTATTCAAAGGAGGATATAATGTGGAATTAATTATATGTTAATCATTTAAATGCAACAAATCATTTCCCTCAAAATGGAAACTTTACTCACATTAAGACAGACAACTGATTTTTCCCAGATCCACACCACTTTCTCCCTGAAATACACACCACTGTCTATTAACTGGTTGAGCCCTTCTAATCCTACCATAATTTGTCACTGGATGTGAGCTGCCCCAGGAAGAATGTGAATCTGGCCATGCAACCCTCTTCAGCTAAAGTAAAACCCCAAAGAGCTGACAGCTGGGTCAATAAATCCTTCCCTGAACAGGATTTGCATAGTACATCTACGTCCATGTTTACCAGAAACAGGATATCAATAAAGGCTGGTTCAATGAATGAAACCAGTAAAGCATCCAATAACTCCATGACAGTGCAAGCAAGATAACTGGTTTTGTTTCAGCTTTTGTTAAATTTTCAGAAAAAATTACTATAATTCTGTAAAATAGACATTTTCCTCAGTTGGATTATTTTATCTTCCATTAGCCAATTAACATTGCTTATTGAGCACTTTGTTCATAAGTATGTAAAGACCTATAGGAAATACAAAGAGAAATAGAAAGTGTGGTTCCTCCATTCAACTATATTAAAATCTTATTTTCCAGACTATACCCAGCCTGCATAAATATATCATAGAATATTAGAACTTGATGGTCCAAAAATCTTAGAACAGAGATATCACTAACTTAAAGTAGGATACCTTTATTCTACTACTAAGGGAATGGAGTCCAGAAATACAAAGTAACATATTAAAACACCAAGGTTTTGGTTCAAAATTATATCTGGATTGATGCATCTCTATGAGCTGGGTATCAAAAAAGAAATTCATGATTTCTAATTTCATAAGGTAAAGTAAAACAGGAAACATAGCTACTGGAACATGAAATGATATGCTTATATTAATTATTAAACTGATTTTAGGTGGTAAAACAGATCAGAATTCAGATCCCTTCACTGCCCATGTTATATATTTTTATCTGCATGTTACTTTATTCACCATTGTTACATAGTGACTTTGAACTATTAACGTTGATATTTTTGGTTCACTTGTCTCTGTAGATTGCAGTTAATATATGTTGCTATGTAAAAATCTTTAGTCACTATGATTTATGTGAACAAGATAGCAACTCACTTATCCAGAGACTTCTTGGTGAAGACAAATGAAATAAAAATAATAAAAAGAGCATCTGGAGAACTGGATTCTTGCTCCCAAATCTTTCAGGAGCTGGGTTATCCTGAACAAGATCCATCGTTTTTTTAATTTCCAGTTTGGCTAAAGGAACATTAAAACGCCTATGAAGCCGCACTTTATTTTTGCTTCTGTTGCCTGCGCTTTTGGTGTCATATCCAAGAAAACACTGCCAAGGTCAATATCGAGAAGCCTTTTCCCTGTTTTCTTCTAGGAGTTTTACAATACAGGTCTTATGTTTAACTCATTAATCCATTGTGAGTTGATTTTTGTGTTGTATAAGGGTCCAATTTCATTCTTTTACATGTAAATACCCAGTTTTCCCAACATCATTTGTTGAAGAGACTATCCTTGTCAAAGACCAGTTCACTATACATGTGTAGATTTATTTGGGAGCTCTCTATTCTGTTCCATCAGTCTGTATGTCTTTTTGCCAGTACCATACTATTTTGATTATTGTAGTTTTACAATATATTTTGAAATTAGGAAATACACCCAGTTTCTTTTGTATACCAAAAGAAATTATACCTCAAAAAACCTGTTAAAAAACTCCTATGAAGTATGACTTTTTTAAACTCTAAGAAATATTTGAAGGGCTCATTTACAACATGGTTTGAGCTTATTCTGTGTGCTTCTATAGGAAAGAGCCCAGATCAAAGTTACAAGAAGGCTGGTGTCAGCTCACTAAGGAAGAATTTTCTAATATAGAAAATTGCCCAGTAGATGTGTTTACCTCAGATATAATAGCCTCCCCATCGCTTCAAGATTCAATGGGCTGAATATCTGCAAAGCTTTTGAGAGTGTTCCTGCATATACAAGAATGTTGGATTAGAGAACCTCAAACTTTATTTGTAAATCTAAGTATGCACAGTTCTTTGGAAAATAGACTTTTCTCTGTAGAACGACTTACACTGCCTGTTCCTTGGCTAGTAAATGCTTTCTGATTTACTAATTGAATGTTGGAGTTTGTCATCTTTGTTATTATCTATAATAGGCTACTCTCTCCTAGTAAGTCAGTTTGGGGAACTTCAAAGCCTCTGAAGGACACCCACAGTACAAGGCAGATACTAGCAGGGAAACACCAAGTTTTATTCAAATAAAGATGAGGGTCTAGGGACCTCTAGCTTTTTCCTTATTATTCTGTTTTCTCCCTTGTCAAATGAAATACTACATCCTCTGCTTATTATATAAGACTTTTGTCAGAGTGAATTAAGTATTTTATAAGTGAAAAATGCTATATGAATATGAAATTATTACTCAACATCATTAAATGATATCCAAGCAGGTGTCATCTTTGAGACTACAGACTTCAGTCTGGCAAATATGAGAAAACCAATCAATCAGTGGAGCTTCTTGACATCCATTAACAGCAGATTATTGGAGCCTTCTATATCAAAAGCCTCCATCTGAGAAAGCCTTAGCAAAAATCATTTTAAGGGGCTAGGAATGGAGTGAGATTTCATTAAGCATTCTTTAAATAAAGCCACATAAATTAAAATTAGGTACAAACAACTTAAATCCATTCAAACTAGAATGGTAGAGACAAAGACTGTATCATATTATACATAGCAATCAGTTTCATTAAACTCATTCAGCCCAGACATCTGTTTTATTTACATGCTGGCAAATTACCAAACTAAGGTTTTCACTTTTTCGTATATTATTTCATGTAAAACTCTGTTCTGGTTGGCATGACTGGGATGGGGGGATGGGGCTTACACTTATTTCACCACCAAATGCTCTGTATCTTATTTCCTCTTAAGAAGACGCAGAGGAAGGGCACAGGTACCAACAAAACAGTGTTTCAAGGACTTCTTAAAAAAAGAAGAGTGGGGGCGCCTGGGTGGCTCAGTTGGTTAAGTGACTGCCTTCAACTCAGGTCATGATCCTCGAGTCCCGGGATCGAGTCCCACATCGGGCTCCCTGCTCAGCAGGGAGTCTGCTTCTCCCTCTGACCCTCCCCTCTCTCATGTACTCCCTCTCTCTCATTCTCTCTCTCAAATAAAAATAAATAAAATCTTAAAAAAAAAAAAAAAGAAGAGTGAAAGACACACCAGTCATATTTAGTGTTGGATGCTGAGCACATTTTGATTTAAAGTGCACGATAAATCAAGGGTAACTCTGTACTCATTTATCAGATTTCTAAGAATTATTAATTCTGTCACCCTGAGTAAGATAGAATTCTTTAGACAATAATAATTAGACCCTCACTCTTCTGACTGGGCCCTGGGGGAAAATAAGAGAATGATGAAAAAACACTGGCATCTTCTCATGGATAAAAAGGATGGGGGAACAATGGCGGTGCTAAGGAAGCAAGAAAGTACTATAAGAAGAATGATCTTCATACAGGCAAACAGTGAGGATTTTGCTTGTTAAAATGTTTTAAAAACCCAACCCTCCTAATTTCCCAAATAAAAGCAAGCCAAGCAGCATCACATGGAAAGTTGGCAATGGTCAAGGATTAGTCCTCGATGAGTCATGAAGATCGTACCCCTCATCAGCCATACCCATCCTAAGGGAAAGTACCCAAACAGTAAGGTTATCTAACATGAGCAGGTGGAAAGCAGCAGGTGGATATAAGAAGACATTGGTAATTGGTATAATCGTGTTTTCTCTACTTTGTTCATAACATCCAGATTCCCTTCCTCCCTTCCTCCCTCCCTCCCTCCCTTCCTTCCTTTTTCTTTCCTTCCTTCCTTCCTTTTATCCTCCTTCACCTCCTCCTCCTCTTCCTCTTTTTCTTCTTAAAATGATACTGGATATATAATGTAGGCAGACTAGAGACAATTTGATGAGCCAGTCCTTATTTTTTTAATTGGTTAATAAGCATTTCCTCAATACCTCCATTAAGAAACTTATCTACATAGTTTCCATGACTTTCTATAAGATTACCATTTTTAAATCTTGTGGAAAATCCTTAAATATTATAATTTTGACATCAGTAAAACCATTTTTTCCTACTTTATCAGGCTTACAATTCCATAGAGAGGGCTTATTTTAAGTGAAATAGATCATCATAATAGGTTCAAATTATGCAGGTGACTCCATATGTTAAAACATTTCCAAAACTGAAATTTATTTTTCAGTATGAGCAATGGTAAGCAAACAACAATACAACAAAACGATTACTTAATGAAAATCATAATTTGGGGTTGTCATCATTTCTTTTAACTTTAAGGGCTCAATTACCTCAAATAGTTATTTTTGTGAAATGAATTTAAAAAGTAATACTTCAGTGGCCCCTAGGTGGCTGAGTTGGTTAAACGTACACTCTTAGTTTCAGCTCAGATCATGGTCTCAGGGTCATGGGGTCAAGCCCCAGGTCAGGCTCCATGTTGAACTCAGAGTCTACTAGAGTTTCTCTCTCCTTCTCCCTTTGCCCCTCCCTGTGCTTGCCCTCTCTCTCTAATAAATAAATAAATCTTAAAAAAAAAAAAAAAGTGAGACTACATATACGTGCTGAGCTAGTCTGATTAGCTGTTAGGCTGAAAATAAGACAATTAAACAATAATTTTAGGTTGTTAATGCAGTGTCAAATATGGAAAAATAGAAAAGAAGTCCCTCTGTTTAAAATCTTTGGGATGCAGCAAAGGCGGTCCTAAGAGGAAAGTATATAACAATACAAGCCTTTCTCAAGAAATAAGAAAGGTCTCAAATACACAACCTAACCCTACACCTGAAGGAGTTGGAGGAAAAAAACAGCAAATAAAGCCTAAGCCCAGCAGGAAAAGAGAAATAATAAAGATCAGAGCAGAAATCAATGAACTAGAAACCAAAAGAACAGTAGAACAGATCAACAAAACTAGGAGCTGGTTCTTTGAAAGAATTAACAAGATTGATAAACCCCTGGCCAGACTTATCAAAAAGAAAAGAGAAAGGACCCAAATAAATAAAATCATGAATCAAAGAGGCGATCACAACCAACACCAAAGAAATACAAACACTTACAAGAACATATTATGAGCAACTACATGCCAGCAAATTAGATAATCTGGAAGAAATTGATGCATTCCTAGAGACGCACAAACTACCAAAACTGAACCAGGAAGAAACAGAAAACCTGAACAGACCCATAACCCGTAAGGAAACTGAAGCAGTCATCAAAAATCTCCCAACAAACAAGAGCCCAGGGCCAGATGGCTTCCCAGGGGAATTCTACCAAACATTTAAAGAAAAATTAATACCTATTCTTCTGAAACTGTTCCAAAAAAATAGAAATGGAAAGGAAAGCTTCCAAACTCATTTTATGAGGCCAGCATTACCTTGATCCCAAAACCAGACAAAGACCACATCAAAAAGGAGAATTATAGACCAAGATCCTTGATGAACATGGATACAAAAATTCTCACCAAAATATTAGCCAATAGGATCCAATAGTACATTAAAAGGATTACTCACCACAACCAAGTGGAATTTATTCCTGGGCTGCAAGGTTGGTTCAACATCCACAAATCAATTTGATACAACACCTTAATAAAAGAAAGAACAAGAACCATATGATCCTCTCAATAGATGCAGAAAAAGCATATGACAAAGTACAGCATCCTTTCTTGATTAAAACTCTTCAGAGTGTAAGGATAGAGGGCACATACCTCAATATCATAAAAGCCATCTATGAAAAACTCACAGCGAATATCATTCTCAAAGGGGAAAAACTGAGAATTTTCCCCCTAAGGTCAGGAACGCGGCAGGGATGTCCACTATCACCACTGCTGTTCAACATAGTATTAGAAGGCCCAGCCTCAGCAATCAGGCAACAAAAAGAAATAAAAGGCATCCAAATTGGCAAAGAAGAAGTGAAAGTCTCACTTTTTGCAGATGATATGATACTTTATGGGGAAAACCCAAAAGACTCCACCCCAAAACTGCTAGAACTCATACAGGAATTCAGTAAAGCGGCAGGATATAAAATCAATCCACAGAAATCAGTGGCATTTCTATATACCAACAAGATAGAAGAAAGAGAAATTAAGGAGTTGATCCCATTTACAATTGCACCCAAAACCATAAGATACCTAGGAATAAATCTAACCAAAGAGGCAAAGAGCTGTACTCAGAAAACTGTAGAAAACTCATGAAAGAAATTGAGGAGACACAAAGAAATGGAAAAACCTTCCATGCTCATGGATTGGAAGAAAAAATATTGTGAAAATGTCTATGCTACCTAGAGCAATCTACACATTCAATGCAATCCCCATCAAAATACCATCCACTTTTTTCAAAAAAATGGAACAAATAATCCTAAAATTTTTATGGAACCAGAAAAGACCCCAAATAGCCAGAGGAATGTTGAAAAAGAAAAGCCAGTGGTATCACAATTCTGGACTTCAAGCTCTACTACAAAACTGTCACCATCAAGACAGTATGGTACTGGCACAAAAACAGACACATAGATCAATGGAACAGAATAGAGAGCCCAGAAATGGACCCTCAACTCTATGGTCAACTCATCTTTGACAAAGCAGGAAAGAATGTCCAATGGAAAA
Organism: Mirounga angustirostris; assembly: GCF_029215605.1. Lineage (NCBI taxonomy): Eukaryota > Metazoa > Chordata > Mammalia > Carnivora > Phocidae > Mirounga > Mirounga angustirostris. The sequence continues at coordinate 40,206,248 of NW_026991714.1, forward strand.
AAGACAGTCTCTTCAACAAATGGTGTTGGGAAAATTGGACAGCTACATGCAGAAGAATGAAACTAGACCATTTCCTTACACCACACACAAAAATAGACTCCAAATGGTTGAAAGACCTCAATGTGAGACAGGAGTCCATCAACTTCCTAAAGGAGAACACAGGCAGCAACCTCTTCGACCTCAGCTGCAGCAACTTCTTCCTAGACACATTGCCAAAGGCAAGGGAAGCAAGGGCAAAAATGAACGATTGGGACTTCATCAAGATAAAAAGCTTTTGCAAAGCAAAGGAAACAGTCAACAAAACCAAAAGACAACCGACAGAATGGGAGAAGATATTTGCAAATGACATATCAGATAAAGGGCTAGTATCCAAAATCTATAAAGAACTTCTCAAACTCAACACCCAAAGAACAAATGATCCAATCAAGAAATGGGCAGAAGACATGAACAGACATTTTTCCAAAGAAGACATCCAAATGGCCAACAGACACATGAAAAAGTTCTCAACGTCACTTGGCATCAGGGAAATCCAAATCAAAACCACAATGAGATACCACCTCACACCAGTCAGAGTGGCTAAAATTAACAAGTCAGGAAACAGATGTTGGCAGGGACGTGGAGAAAGGGGAACCCTCCTACACTGTTGGTGGGAATACAAGCTGGTGCAGCCACTTTGGAAAACAGTATGGAGGTTCCTCAAAAAGTTGAAAATAGAGCTGCCCTATGACCCAGCAATTGCACTACTGGGTATTTACCCCAAAGATACAAATGTAGTGATCTGAAGGGGTACGTGCACCCCAATGTTTATAGCAGCAATGTCCACAATAGCCAAACTATGGAAAGAGCCAAGATGTCCATCACCCGATGAATGGATAAAGAATGTGGTATATATACAATGGAATATTATGCAGCCATCAAAAAAAAAAGAAATCTTGCTATTTGCAATGACATGGATGGAACTAGAGGGTATTATGCTAAGCTAAATAAGTCAATCAGAGAAAGACAAGTATTATATGATCGCACTGATATGAGGAATTTGAGAAACAAGACAGAGGATCTAGGAGAAGGGAGGGAAAAATGAAACAAGATGAAACCAGAGAGGGAGACAAATCATAAGAGACTCTTAATCTCAGGAAATAAACTGAGGGTTGCTGGAGTGAGGGGGGGGTGGAACTGATGGGGTGGCTGGGTGATGGACATTGGGGAGGGTATGTGCTATGGTGAGCACTGTGAATTGTGTAAGACTGATGAATCACAGACCTGTACCCCTGAAACAAATCATACATTATATGTTAATTAAAAAATTTAAAAATTTAAAAAAGGAAAAAAAGAAGTCCCTACTTGTATTTCCTGCTTAATTATTAAACTATTAAAAATAAATATGTACATGAGCTAAGAAAGCCTACTAGAAATATAAAATGGTAAGATCAAAGAACCCAAAATAAAAATCAATAGAAAAAATAAATATAATGTGGAAAAAATAAGATAAAAATTAGAATAGCAAAGAACAATGAAAATAAAAATGTTAAATAATATAAAGTATTACTGTACAAATAAAGAAAACCACATTATCAATAAAAGTAACTAAAACAATACAGAAGGACAGATAAATAAAATCTAAGAATAAATATAGAATATGGCAAAAATAAACTAATAAAAGATTTTACTTATTTTTGTGAAGAAGTAATTCAAAGTGACATTCCAAGGCGAATAAGCAAGGATGCGGGCATTCAAATGGATCAAACCAATTCCCTTGGCTTGAGGCAGAAGCAGGTAAGAGGCAAGTTTTTCATTTAATTTCAGAAGTATCTTTAGGACCTCTCTCAAGTGATTCCTAAGAATAAAAGTCCCCAGCGGGTAGCTCCATCAAAGACAATAAACCTATTCTTCCAGCTCATGAATTTGAACTTGAAGATGTATTTTTATCTAAAGACAAGACAATCTCTGGTTGGTAGGGATTCTCCAGAATTGTGCAAGAGGCACATCTAGAAAGATAGTTTGGACTCTTTTTCTCACCAAACTGGTAGATTCCCTGTTGCTTGCTTCAAAATAAATGCATGAGAAATAATTTTTATAGAACCTTTAATCATCCACATTACAAATGTACTACAGCACACTGAAACCCTAAAGGCCCAAATGTTTTGGACTCTGGTTCATAAAAACCAAAGACACAGCCTTATTCCTTACCCAGGAATTCCTTAACCAACTGAGCCACCCAGGCGCCCCAATTTACCCAGGAATTCCTTATCAACAATTTGTCATATGCATTTTGAAAACCATACAGTAAAAATGGCTACAGCTGTTCTTATTTGGGGGTCTCATATTGTACAGTTTTCCCGATGGCTACAGTTGACTTCATTATATGCTTCTAATTATAATTGATTATGAAACATTATAATAACATAACAGACATACAACAAAATCAATTACAGTAATTGACTTTACTGCCCATGTTTAGTAATTTCCTATCATCCTGGTAAGCCAGTTATTTCTGGATGATCACATTGAGAAGACAATATTTTTATAGAGATCTGTTCTTTATTTACAAAAATAAACATCCTTATTTTCAAAAGGACAAGATACTTTCTATTTCGACAGTACTTTCTTCTCTCTTACATCATCAGAAAGCAACATCTTGATGAAACACATTAGAAAGGACAAATAAAGGCAGTTGTCTAAGCATACAATCCAGTTTGTCTGGATTCAGTTAAAAACTGGTTAAGTTTCAGGAGTTACCTGGGGATGAGGAGGAGCTATAAACTGGGCAGGTCAGGAAGTGGGGTTTCACTCTCCCCTGTTTACAATTTTGGTCTTGACGTCAATATATATTAACTATTTATTTGTTAATTAAATATTTCAAATGACTTAAATTTAATCAAATAGCTTATTTTAAAATACCTGAGATTTGGGGCACCTGGCTGGCTCAGTCAATGGAACATGCAACTCTTGATCCTGGGGTTATGAGTTTGAGCCCCACATTGGGTGTGAAGATTACTTAAAAATTAAAAAAAAAAAATCTTAAAAAAAATAACCTGAGATTTTCTTTGAATTTTCTGAATTGTAGTAACAAAGAGATAGGTAAAGTGACAATAGCTAGGACTCATCGGCCATCTCTTAGTGTCCCATTGGAAAAAGGGTTTAGTGTCCCATTGGGAAAGACACCCAACTGGCTCTTCCGGACTGAGAATGCTTGATGTTGAGTAACTAGTTATTTGGCTTAACTCAAATAAACATCAAGGAATTTATTGCTGGACAGAACTCAACCCACTTGGGAATCTGTTTTTGTTCTTGTTTGCAAATCATTTTATTTGCCAGCATTTCTTTTCATTAATTGTTACTAGCCCATTTTATAATTGTCTTCTTACATCAACCATCAGAAGTACATCAGTTCTATGTTCCTAATTTATAGAGAGAGATGACACTGAAACCTAAGAATATTTAGCTATACTTAGAGGATAAGTTGAGACCAATTTTAGGGACGTAAGGGAGATGTTAATATTTTTGTTCCCCGATAGTTCATTAGAGATGGCACAAAGCCAATTAAAAACACGTATCTTTAAAAAGAAGCTTTTACTAACATAGGTTTTGTTTTTATCCCATTTCTAAAACAGTAAGGCCCCCATAAATGTCGAGCTACATCATTTTTTCCCCTTTCTTACTAGTGGTTTGTTTTGCTTCCCTCTGCCATATTTTCCCATACCAGTTTATTTACAATTACTACTGAGCTAAAAATAATGTTTCCTAAATTGCCATATCAGTAATGCCATTTTATGATGAATTCAGCGACTCCTTGACTAAAACACTCTTTGATTTAGTATTTGTCACAGAATACAAAAAAAACCTGCAATTTTTCTTGATAATGACTGTAGGTCAGTGTTCAGGTAAGGCATATGATTCCAACAGAATGTTTACGAAACAACATGGCAGTTTACTTTTTAAATTGTGCTATACTGGGGCACCTGGGTGGCTCAGTCGTTAGACATCTGCCTCCGGCTCGGGTCGTGGTCCCAGGGTCCTGGGATCGAGCCCCGCATCGGGCTCCCTGCTCAGCGAGAAGTTTGTTTCTCCCTCTCCCACTCCCCCTGCTTGTGTTCCCTTTCTCGCTGTCTCTCTCGCTCTCTTTCTGTCAAATAAATAAATAAAATCTTTAAAAAAAAAATTGTGCTATACTCTGTGAGCCTCCTCTTTATAACTTTGTCTCTACAGAGAGACAGAGTGCATGTTAAATAGAACTCAGAGAAAATTTCAATGCCCTTGTCTGGGAACCTAGGTCCCCTCTTTCCAGATCTTCTGCTCCTTCGAGTACCTGTAGGACACTGGAAAATTGAAAATAATGTCTTCAGAACAAATATGTTTCCTGCAAGTCTGTTTTCTGGGGGCTTTCTTATTATCTAGAAAGATATAAAGTCATAGCCTTTTCAGATCTGGAACATCCTTTTCACCTTATGTAGTCCCAATCTCCCATTTTACAGAAGTCATGAAATTCAGAGACGTGAATGGTTGACTGGAGGCTGCTTAGCAGAGCCACAAGAAATGGACAGCAAGGGTCTGAGTGCAGCTCAGTGCTCTTCCGGTCCTCCCCCCACAGCATGTTCTGTAATGAGGTAGGAGGCTGCACTCAGAATCCTCTGGCGAAGAAAATGGTCCTGATTCCCAACAATCCCAGAGAGAGAGCGTATTCTAGTGCACCCAGCAAGCAACCTATGCTGGAGCCACTGCCCCGCCGTGGCCTCACATCTGAGCCACAATGACTCTTGCTTTTCGTATTGAAAGCAGACAGGATGAGATCAGTAACCTTTTCAATTACGAGGGGTGAATTCTTGGTAGAGTAGTGAATGAGATCATTGGGGAGGAAGGAAAGGAAAGAAAAGGCTAGTTCTGGTGACAGACAGCCTCTAAACAACATTCAGAATAATTTCCTCCTAAAGAAGAAGAACGCACTCCACAGAAGCCAGTGAAAATGCAATTTTGGAGCAATTGATAATGGTTCTGTCTCTGACATGTGTTCATTCCAAAAGAACCAGGGCGTCTGTTTGCTTATTTTGTAGGCAGCGTGTGATTGCAGTGAGGAGACACAGGGCTGGCAGAGCCCTGATAATGGGAGGTGCAGTCTCTCCCCAAGGCAGCTGTAAGGGAAAACCATTAAGGTGCTTTGAAAAGGGCAAGAAAATCAGAATGGATTGGGCTGTGAAATGAAGTCATTGGAACTGTGGCATAAAAGTCAGGAAGGATAGAAGAGTGCTGGGCACAAGAAATGAGGAAGCTCTTTCTGGCTTAGAACATCTCTTCTATTTTTCCAAATGACTAAGTGATGCCTGAAATTTACCTCCAGGTTTGTATCTATCATTAATCTAATTCAGGAGGAATGTCTTCACAGTAACATGTCTATTGGATCTGATCTCTTACTCTTTCCCAGCATATTCCATTCCAGTGACTCTCTTCTGCTGGTCATCTTCTATGTGCAATGTGCCTCTGGGCACCTGTGTGCACGAAACGCCTCTACTTAGCCAAATAATGCCACCCTTCTTCCCTAATTCATGCCCCTGACCTCTTCAGAATAAGATCCACAGGCTGTCTCTACCAGCAAGTCTTTTCCTTACTAAATCTTTCCTATTCCAAGGAGGTGTTTACTAGGAAGTCTCTTGATATGCATGTACTTGGATCATACTGCATTGTTCTGATCTGTAAATACGTTGTTTTATAAAGTGCTTAAATTTTTATTATGGATTCAAGAAATCCAAAACTCCTTGAAGATTTTCCCTATCTGCTTTCCACCTTTACTGAAGAATTTAGCATATTTGCCTTATGTACAATGGATACCCATACCCGTTTTTATTGCTTCCAATAAGGAAATCAGTCCAAACCTCCAACTTCACTTTTTTTTTTTTTTTTTTTGCCATTTCACCGCTAGGCATGTTGATTGAGAAAGAAGACGCACTAAAGACAAAAACAGCTAATGCACTTTACCTGATTTATCTAATTTGTCAAAATCCTAACTTCATAAACACACTGACCATGAGAAAAGATTGAATATCACCTGTGTCCACTTAATTTAGAAAGAAAACTGATACTATACTATACTATACTAATTACTACACTATATCATCATAGCATTGCATACTATACATGAGAGTTACCCCAGAGGGCATTAGAGCATTTGTCTCACATTCTCTGAATTGACCTTTACTTTCCCAGGCTGGAAACGTGGAAGACAGAAATGAGGATTGAGCTTTCTCTACCCCGGGCCTTCTGCAAAGGATACTTTGACTTTTCATTCCTATTGAAGCTCTAGTTTTTATAAAGTATCTCCAAAGTTGTAATGTAGGTAATGGGCAGGCAGAGCCAATAATAGGCACCTTTTAAACAATCTGCTGCTCTTCAGATGCCATTAATCTGGGGGTACAGCTCAGTGGTAGAGCATTTGACTGCAGATGCCATTAATCTGACAGAGTCCCTAGCATTGAGACTTTTGTGTAGCCGTTCCTCAAGGCTTTATTTTTCAGCCTAGTGACTGCAAGTCAGCATTTTGACTAAATGCTTACATGGATCTTTCTGGATTTAAATCATTAATTCCTCTATAATAATATGCCACGGGACTATTTATTTGAAATCTTAGTAACAAAGGATTTGTTTAGGAAAAATCAATCATACCATGGGTAAATTAAACATCAAAATTTACTAAAAAAACAAAACTCATCATTTTGGTTTTAGCCATTATTTACTAATTCATTTAACAAATATACCTGAAGTACCTGTTATGTGCCCCAAACTGCTCTAAATATCTGGAAGAGAAGGATAAATAAAATATGGCCTCCAACCCAAAGGGCCTAGAATCTTCTTTGAAACACAGACAAATATATAGATGATGTATTCAGGGTTCTCTGGGAGCTCAGAGAAGATAATCTTTTGGTAGGAGAACTCTAACTACAGAGATTAAGTCAGTGTTTTACCTCTGAACCACAGGCAAGCTGCACCATAAATGGCATGGGGGGGGGAGGGGTTAGGTTGGGAAGTAAGACCAAAAGTGCACATACTCGAATTACCCTCAAAGGTCATTAGGACAGTGCCATATTGAAAACCATCCTACCAGTCTCTTGACAGGTCCAACACACTTGGCTTTTTTAAGTTCTGAGTGCCAGATGAAGTAGGAGCCATGTTGTATGAAAAAAATAAACTGTATTTTTAAACTGTACAAATGCTCCAAGATTGGCAAGATATTCGCACTAAGAGAGGCAATAACTGACACCGAAAAATAGATCTGAAGAGAGATCATGCTTCCTGCTTAGGCTCACTTCAGAGCTTTTGCTCTTTGAATTGAACGGAGGACTGAAATTTCCACACTGTTCTTTTTTCTTTTTTAAATGAGCTATGTACTTGAATTCTCATCAATTAAATATAAGATGGTGCAACACCCCTCTTTTTGTTTTTTGGGTTTTTTTTACTTATTTCTGCCCTCTGACTGTATCCACATGTCAGCCTCTTCCCTCCCTCCGTGCTCCCGCACTTGCGCTCTCCCTTCCCAACTTATGTTGCATGGGTTTGCCATTCACTCTACTGCCCAAATATGCAGCTGCAGAAACCATGCCATCTTAAGAACCCAGCTCATTTCAGCTCTTGCTCCTTTTGCTAGAGCTGTAGCTGGTGCTCTTCACTTTGCCTTTAATTCTGCAAATCTTAACTGAGCATTTTTGCTCTGCACTGTGCAAGAACACAAAGATAAATAAGACTCCTGAGTTCAAGGCATTCACTGTGGCACTGTTTTCACTATTTCTTCTTGCTCTCTTTTCTCTCTCCAAACTTTTCACCAACTGTATCTCACTATATTATTCAGAGCTCTCCTCCCCCTCATGCCACAAAGCTACCATATTGGTTGCACTGAGTTTACACTTTCTCTCCACAGCAATTCCCACATCTCCCAGATTTCTAACATCTTTGCCCTCCCCCATCATAAGGAGCCAACCACGTGGTGGCAGCAACAGTGACATCCTTGGTTTCTTCCTTTGTGGTCATGTCATCATCCTTGCTACTTGGACTGCTGTGTCAATGCTGAGGAACACCATCAAAAACACATGACTATAGTTTGCCTTATGGTCTGGACCCAGGCACCTAGAGGCCCTTCACCCCGCCCTGGGAATGTGGGTTCCCCTTGCCTTTCCCACTCCAGAAGCTGCTGAAAGGATATGGCCTTGAGAGAGTGATGTGCTGTTGAAAACCACAAGGTACATGTGACTGAGTTCAGTTAGGGCCTCTTTATAAACTTTTAAGATTTGACAGGTGGGTGCCAGAATCCATCAGTCTTGCTGCCACCTGAGACAAGCCTCGTATGTAAGTTCCCTTGGCTTATTAAAACCGCCACGTCCCAAGCTGGAGTGGCCTGCCTCTCTCTTCTGTCTCTCCCTGCCTTCCCCTCCGAGTAGAGAGACCAGTTTCAGATTACACCCAGGAAGTTCCCAGAAGGGTTCTGAACCAACGGAGGAGTTGCTCCGCTCAACTTGCCTTTATAATGAGGTTCTCCTGCTGCACCGTGTGCCTTCTCCGTAACGGACGTGACTGTCTATTTCCGCGGATTTGAGGGGGAGCAGGACTAGCTTTCCAGCTGAGAACCAGGAAGAGGACAATCCTCAACAGAGGTTTTAAAACCCTGAATCTCAAATGCTTAATTATCCCCATTTCTATTTCAAAGCTTTCCCCTGCTGTAGCTAAGACACGGTATCCCTTCTTCAAAAGATGCCTGTTCACATTTAACTGCAATGGGTCCAGAATTTTTTTTTTTAAATCTGTTAGCTATTTAATAATTTCTTGCCTGGTGCATATAAGTATAACTTAAAGTGATGCCATTTCTAGGAAAATTCCTTTGTGGAAATTCATTCCCCCTGAAAGGCCTGTCTAAATACTTGAAATTATACAAGTCAGCCCGAGTGGACCTGGTTTGCTCCTTTGGCTTGTGGACTCCTTGCCTCTGGATGGATGGAAGGCAAGCTGACAGTGGCTCTTGTCCAGGCCTCACAAGGAAACACTGTTTTTTTTTGTTTTGTTTCGTTTTTTGATCAAGGAGCAAAACTAAGTTTTCTGATCTCAAAAAGGAAAAACAAAACAAACTATTTAGGAGCCACTCCTGAGGGATTTTTCTCAAGGTACCTACAAAGTACACAAACCTCTTTAAAATACTGCCTCTGCCAATCAAATCAGTAAGTGAATAAATAGAATGTAAGGACTACAGGACAACAGCTCTGTGTATTTTCTTCAGTGCTATACCCTCAGCATCTAGAACAGTACCTAGCACACAGTCAGTACTCATTAAATATTTGATGAATGAATGAAAACTTTTTCTTCAGCAAAGCCAAAGGCAATTCATGCCAAAACACAGCAAAAATTATTTCTGAGGTTCTAGGTGGAATACCAGAGGAATGCGATGGTTGCCCCTTTCTTGTGTGAAAATCCTGCATCTGTGCTAAGGATGTGAAAACAGGGGGCGCCTGGCTGGCTCGGTTGGTGGAGCATGTGACTCTTGATCTCGGGGTTGTGAGCTTGAGCCTACGTTAGGTGTAGAGATTTCTTAAAAATACAATCTTAAAAAAGAAAAAGAGGCAGTGGGGGAAAATGCCTGGAAGGTGGAAAAGAATCATGTTATTGTGAACAGAAGAGGTGGTGGCTTTGGGGTGTACTTCTCCCAAAGTGGTAGAGAAATCAACCGTCCCCTGTAGCCCCGTAGGGCCTGTTCAGATGCTGGAAACCTTCCAGGTTTGCTGCTTGGTGAGGAAGCGTATTAGATCCTATAAAATCGAGAGAGGAATTCCAGTCCTCTTGAGGTTAAGACAGGCCCATTTTTATCCTTCCATTTGAGGAAGGAGTTGCTTATTCTTTCATTCCAAACCCTCACATTTCTGTGTTCATTATCCTACCCTGGTGGCTCTCAGCCCTGGCAGCACATCAGAGTCACCTGTGAAACTTTATAAAAATAACACCCCCATTCTGATTTATCTAGGGGTAGGGCTGGGCCCGGGCGTAGGTATTTTTTTTAAAAGCTCTCAAGATGATTCTAATGTGTGCCTACAGCTGGGAAATTTTTCACTGCCCTATGTCTAGACTGAGAAATATTTTTCTACTTTGTCATAAAGCACTTATAATTTTTCTTATGTCAACAAGTTGATGTACCTATCCCTTGCCCTTCACCTCAGGTTGATTTCTGCATTCTTTTGTTGTCTCCATGAATACACCATCTGATTACTGACTTGCCTTCATGACCATCCTGACTTCTTGCAAAACACTTAAAAACAGCCTTTTCAAAAGGCTCCAAAATGTTACTTACATACATAAGTACATGCAGTGTAGATATCCAATTTTATTCTATTTTGGTTCAGAAAATGACTATCTCAACAGAAAAAATGTCAACAACAAGTGGTCTTTTAAACAGTAAACACTGCTGAGATCATTCAGTTGGAATGTTAGCAAATGTGGAAGAGGAAAGAAATCATAACTTTACCTTCAAACATCTTTTTTTTTAATGCCTTTTTTAGAAATTATCTCCATAGACTCAAAAATGGCTCTAAAGCCAAAGCAAGATAGGAGCCTAATCCACTGACTGTTAGGAGATAGAGTTCTATTTTAAAAATTGTTCTCTTTAATACAAATCACTCAACATTACAGCCTATCTTTCTCATCTATGAAGAGTATAGACTATTTTAGCCCTAATATTCCATAAACTGTGACCAATAGTCAAGACTGAAAGAATTCTTTGTTTTCCAAAGAAGATGAAGAATGAAGAAATTTTCAAAGCCAAAGCTTGTTTCTAAACTAGCTACTCTGACTAAAATAAATCCACCTCCTACATTCTTTTTGTAATTCTCTGGCTGGCTTCAGGGTGGCACTTATCTTTGGAAGGAAACTTTTGATCTTGGGCTCCTTAGTCTTCACTTGCCACTCAAAGTTATCAGTTTAATAGGTGCACATTATGAGCTACAAACTACTTCTTCCTTCATATTTTGAGGCAATGTGTACCTTTAAATGGTTATGGCAAATTTAGGGATATAGCAGCATACAGATTTTTTTTTTTCAAGAAAATAATTTTCTGTCAATCTGTTATTAAAGTACAACTAAAATTAAAGTCTATGGAACAAAAGAAATAGTTGGCAAAATTTCTGGGACTCAACTCAAGATGGAATTATTAATATGTACTATGAAGAGAGAGAGCCATCCAAAAACCCACTGGAAGTTGAACAATATAAAAACCCAAAGTCTGGCAACAGGACTCCCACCATTTTCAAGAGACAATAAATGTTTTCATGGCATGAGTTAGTTCCATGGTCCTGGACTAAGGAATGAAATTATTGCTTACTTGGGTTTTTTGTTTGCTTGTTTCTTATAAGCATTATCCATATGTGTTAGAAGAAAAAGTTAACAAGAGAAACCTGAAGAATGATGAGAAATGTGGTAAGGGAGTTGATGAATACCACATGAGGACTCCTTTGGTAAACTGAGTGCAGTAAACACTGACTACTTTCCACTAAGATGCCTGGCTATCCGGTAGCCGTGGGAGTGAACCACGATGAACTGTTAATACACCTACCATTGCAAAATACCTGTCTTCCCCCTTTTGTTCACTGAATATATTCACTAAGAATAAGTCACTAAAGGGAAGGGGAACTGCAGAGATTAACTAAGCAGAATTTCTGCTCTCCAAAAATTTCCATCTAGTAGAAAACATGAGTATATGTTCCTCAGGTAGAATGGTTTCTTAGACAGTAAAATAAAAGGAGGGAAGAGCTAACACTCTCCTTGGAGGCTTCACGGTAGAACACTCATTTTGTTGTGCTTAGCCATGGTTGTGAACGTAGCTTTCAGAGCTGCAAATTTAGGAAGCTGAGAGCGTCCTAAGCATGGCTACATCTTTCAGGCCAGAAGTAGATGAATATAAAGCTGGTTTTTAAGACTGGTGTAAAAGTGGAATTTAAATGGACTAATTTATAACCTTTATTATATTATTACATATTATATTTGCATATTATTATAATTTCAGCTTATTAATTTATAATTATGTATGGGATATATATTGTTTGTGCCCATTTGACTACAGAGAATATCTGGGGGAATGACATACTTATCAACAAGTTTCTTGCTAAACAGTGAGTAAGATCAAGCAAAGTTAGAATATCCAATGTTTAATAAAGTCAAGCTGAGATAGTAATATTTTCATCACCACAGTAGAAATTATCTACCAGTGAGATGAGAAGACTCAGAGGCCAAGTCTTCTTCTACCTTAAGACATAGCTTCTACTGACCCTACCAGTGTTTAACTTCTGAGTATCCATTCTGCAATGTGGATTCACCTTCTGATCGAATTTTTATTTACATGCACTGATTAGGTTACAACTGAATCTTAGAGTTACTGGAGCTCTTTTATCTTTTTAATGTGAATTTGCACATCACTGCCATGATTAATACAAAGTAATCTTACTATTTAAATGTTAGTATGCAGGGCACCTGGGTGGCTCAGTCAGTTCAGCATCTGCCCTGGGCTCAGGTCATGATCTCAGGGTCCTGGGAGAGAGCCACGCATCAGGCTCCCTGCTCAGCAGGGAGTCTGCTTTTCCCTTTCCCTCTGCTCCTCCCCCTACTCATGCTCTCTCTCTCTCTCTTCTCTCAAGTAAATAAAATCTTTAAATAAATAAATGTCAGTATGGAACTTTATATCACTTATATTGGGGGAAAACATGTCAAAATGAATAATTTACATTCCTTAATTATCTGGTTAAGCCAGCAACTCTGGACAGTGGACCTACTAAAGTAGATTGGTAAAATAAATTATCATAAACCATGAATGGACCAGAAATTTATTTTACTACTCATGAAGTACATCTTAAATATTGCATTTAAATTTATATTTTTCTAATGTTTTAGGTTTACAACATTCAAGTGAATCAAGATAAATTAACCAAACATTCAGTTTAAAATGTTAAAAGCAATAGTTCTGTGCCCACACTTACAACATTTAAGTCCAAAAAAAAAAAAAAAGAAATCACAAAGTAATTGAAATTATCCCACAGGTACAAGGAATTAGGATAATAGTCCTACAGATTGTTGACCCTCCAACCCAAAGGCCAGCTGGTAGCCTAAAGTCACACAGAATGCCACTCTAAGACAATTTCCCATCGGTCCTATAAACCACCAGTATTCTGATGTACTAATAATTTGGAGATAGCACAGCATAGTAAACTATTTTGACTTTATTCCTCCTTGAGAGCCCCTACTTTTCAAAGGACCCAACATGTGCTGCAGCCTGGCCCAAACCAGAGATGAGTGTAGCTAACAAAACAGACTTGAATTTTTTCCCCTTCTTTCTACTTCTTCCTCCACCCCTTAACTCTTCCTTCGATTGATACTCCTCTGTCTCTGTCTTGTCCAATCTCAATTTCCTATTTACCTTAGTATGCTATCTAAGCATAAGGGGCAAGGTCATTCAGAACCACCATCTCTCAGAAGACGGAGGACATGCATTTAGATTCCTTCCTGAAACTTCTGGATGGTCAATCATCTTAGACTACAATTTTTCACCTGGCTGTTGAGTATGACCACCAATGCAGATCAGTTTCCCCTCTCATGCTCCAGGTCCAAAATACCTAACTCACTTCAAAGTCCCTGTATCCACCCTTTCCTGGTAAATAGAGTAGGAAATTTGTATTTGTAATTTAGAGATATATTCAGAAGAAACAGGATGTCCACGTAAGTTGACTCAAAACTAAATGCCACCATCACAGTATGATTGCATCCACACTTAAAATTAATTAAAAAGACACAATAATTATAGAAAAAATTAATTCAATTTAAATCATATAATGTGCTAGATTAAATCTTAATTCCACCAGGTTTTCATGCAGCAGCCACACTATTTATTTATAAGTCCTTTTTTTCTTGACTCTCTGCTCAATGTCACAAAACTGCCATTTCTATCATTTCAGTCTAAATAACCAATAAATAATTTAAGAGGAGCACCTGGATGGCTCAGTCAGTTAAGCCTCCAACTCTTGGTTTTGGCTCAGGTCATAATCTCAGGGTGCTAGGATCAAGCCCCACATCGGGCTCCCTGCTCAGTGTGGAGTCGGTTTGTCCCTCTCCCTTCCCCATGCTCCTCCCCACTCTCTCTCTTTCTCTCTCTCTCAAATAAAATCTTTAAAAAACAATAAATAATTTAAGAAAAATCTATCAAATCAGTTGTATTCTGTGACAGATACAATCAGAAAATGGACTGAATGCTGGTCTTTTCTTTTAAAGGGATTAAGTTCCCTTCCTCTTTTTTTTCCCCTCTTTAATGCCTGCTTTGAAGTGCTGGAATCCTGTCAGTCTCTACCCATCTTCCTCCCATATTCTCATTTAAAAAATAAATTATTTCCACACTGCTTAGCTCTTATCAGACATAGTCTGTTGAATTACATTTTATCTATTTTTATGTCTTTTTTTATCCACCAGACCATGGGCCTTTCGGAGGCAAGAAGGATATGGCTTCTTCATGGTTTTATCTCAGTATCTCAAATTTATCAGCAACTCGTAATTTTTCTAGCTATAGATTTTGTTTTTATATAAATGTTGCAATTAATAGGACAATTGTGAGTGCGGTTTCAATTTCGTGACCGCATTTTCTTGTCTGACCTAGTGCATTGAACATACGATGCCTGAAGAAGAGTTCCTCTGGTTTCTCACATTTTAGTTTACATTAAGCCACAAAAGCCCCTCAAGATCTGTGAGTTTTTTAAACACTAACAATAAAATGTTTCTTATAACAAAAGCCTATAACTTTCTAACAGTAAAATTGCTGTGCATGTTGTGTAAAGGACTGAAATGACAGAGGTTTTTTTTAAAAAAGCTATGAAGGGCACCTGCGTGGCTCAGTTGGTTAAGCGACTGCCTTCGGTTCAGGTCATGATCCTGGAGTCCCTGGATCGAGCCCCACATCGGGCTCCCTGCTCTGAGGCGAGTCTGCTTCTCCCTCTGACCCTCCTCCCTCTCATGCTCTCTGTCTCTCATTCTGTCTCAAATAAATAAATAAAATCTTTAAAAAAAAAATAGGTGTTAAGAGAATGAAAGACAGAATCTTTGATCCCAGTGTGTATAGGAAATAGAGCAATACATATGAGCTTGGTTTGCCTCACTTCTATCACTTATGAGCAGAAATTTCTATTAAGATTGCTGTTAGTCGGGGCACCTGGGTGGCTCAGTTGGTTAAGCGACTGCCTTCGGCTCAGGTCATGATCCTGGAGTCCCGGGATCGAGTCCCGCATCGGGCTCCCTGCTCGGCGGGGAGTCTGCTTCTCCCTCTGACCCTCCTCCCTCTCATGCTCTCTGTCTCTCATTCTTTCTCTCTCAAATAAATAAATGAAATCTTTCAAAATAAATAAATAAATAAATAATAAAAAAAATAAATAAAGCAAGCTATGAAGATTAACCCAAGAGATCAGCAGAGATGGTATGAACAGTAATTAGCTAACTATAACAATGTTGGTCTACTAAAAATGTTAGCCAATGAAAATCCCTTATGGAGAAGTGTCTGATATTATTAGTTTCAAATCTGGTGCTGGCCTTTTGATATATATAATATGTAATTTTCCTCTCTTTTACTTTAATAACATTGCTCCAGCTGTCTTCTATCAATTGTATTAAAGGTGAATGTACTATTAATGAACATAATAAATGATGAAGATAATAAACCTCAACCACATTTCAACATATTAATATTAAGCTTATCATATTGCACTACAGATATGACAAGTTAGTTTTTAAGTCTCTTTCTCACTAATGTTTATAATCAGAGTAAGCTTCCACTTATGTGAAGTCACAAATTCTCATTTGTAATTTCACATATCATTAGTTATCTAATTTTTATTGATTTTCCTTTAATAAATTAGCATACAATGTGATTTTTAACATAGAGTAATTAAGGAAAGTAATTTTATTGATTAGAAGAACTCAATATTCGAGGTAAAGCAAATGCCATTTTTCATTTATTCAATAGTGTATGTCAAAAATGATATTAAAGTTTTGGTTTTTTTGTTTTTTTTTTAAAGGTTTTATTTATTTATCTGAGAGAGAGAATGGGAGACAGAGAGCATGAGAGGGGAAGGGTCAGTGGGAGAAGCAGACTCCCTGCTGAGCAGGGAGCCCGATGCGGGACTCGATCCCGGGACTCTAGGATCGTGACCTGAGCCGAAGGCAGTGGCTTAACCAACTGAGCCACCCAGACGCCCCAAAAATGATATTAAAGTTTTAAATGACACTACCAAGTCAAATTAATTTTCAAAGAATATTAAATCAAACATACTTTTGAAATGTCTCGTGTTTAGACTATTTTAATGGTGATATGTATGTTGCTTTAATGGATATTAAATTTATGCTCAGAGCTACCCTGCTGCAGAATTCTGGAAGTTTAAAAAAAAAAAAAAAAAAAGGTTCCTGACTAATTGGGGACAGATGAGCTCTCTCACAGAGGGACATTTCTCCTTGGGCATCCTACAAAGTACTGGACCTCTGTCTGGAAGGGGAGACTTTCTGACAGGCTTGCTTAGTTCTCTTTTTGTGGGTTAGTGTCTTCCAGGCACCCCTCTATTTAAAACCCGCCCAAGCTGCGTGGAAGAATCAGAACAGAGCCCCGGCTCTTCTGTCTCAGAAGCCTCAATCTCAGAGATCTTCTTGCCTTCTGGGGCCAGTCTCTAAAAAAAACCAATTTTAAACATTTCTATTTATTTCTTCCATTAGTTATTTCCAGGTTTCTAATAAAATGCTTTCAATGCTATCACACTTATTTAATTTTAGATTATTCTTCAACTGTTTACTTTAAAAGATAAGATTTAGATCACTTAAAATCCTTCCTCAGGGGTGCCTGGGTGGCTCAGTTGGTTAAGCGTCCAACTCTTGTTTTCGGCTCAGGTCATGATCTCAGAGTTATGAGATCCAGCCCCACATTGGGCTCCTCACTGGGTGTGAAGCTTGCCTAAGATTCTGTCTCTCCCTCTGCCCCTCCCTCTTCCCCACTGGTGCACACACACGTGATTCTCTCTTAAAAAAAAAATCCTTCCCCATAGGTATGTCAGAATTATACATTTTTATCTGTTAACTCAAATATATCTTGTTCCATTAAATAGATAATCACATCCCCTAAAGATTCATAGAATCTTCCATAAGAAATTATTTTAGTTACAAGACTTTCATTCAGTGGACTGACACTCAGGGGTGATTCAAATTAATCAGAATTATAACAGAGAAGAAGTTCAAAACTTAGGGTTCATGTAGGGCCTGTGTAATTGTAAAGAGCAAGTCCCACCCCTTTTGTCACTTGGGTGAGAATTTAGTACAGAGACATGCATGAGTTTTCTTCTCTCCATACCCTCTGCTAACATCAGCATCTGGTACACTGACACTTTTTATTTAGACAACTGCATAAAACTGCTAGTGTTAATTACTCCAAAACACAATTCTGATTATGTCATCTTCCTACATAAATCTTTCATTAAATCTTAGCATGGCTTGCAAGCTATTGAGCTTTTCATTTTCCAGATAAGGAAACTAAGAAGAAGAGATTAAAAATTTTTCTAAGAACAGATGACTAAAGAAAGACCAGAGCCAGCTCTCAGACTTAGCTCTGTCAGTGTTTACATGTTGAGGGCTGGCAGAGTGACCTGAGACAAGCTGAAGGAAAGGAACTGGAACTTCCACGTTCTCATTTAGTACCTGCCACATGATTTTGTTAATTTCGGGTGCTATAAAAGTAAGTAAAATATTGGTCCCTGTGCAATGTAATGAAGGAGTAAAGAAAAGTATTAGTCTTATGTCATTTAATTTTCTTTCCTATTAATCAAGGATACTCTACCATGAATAAATTATGAAGTTTCCCATAATATGATTGTGGTTCCTCTTAACTCCTTCAGCACAGCCACAGAGAACCATAGCAGTTAAGAATGTGGACTCCAGGGGCACCTGGGTTGGCTCAGTCGTTAAGCATCTGCCTTCGGCTCAGGTCATGATCCCAGGGTCCTGGGATCGAGCCCCGCATCAGGCTCCCTGCTCTGCGGGAAACTTGCTTCTCCCTCTCCCACTCCCCCTGCTTGTGTTCCCTCTCTCGCTGTCTTTCTCTGTCAAATAAATAAATAAAATCTTTAAAAAAAAAAAAGAATGTGGACTCCAGGGGCGCCTGGGTGGCTCAGTTGGTTAAGCGACTGCCTTCGGCTCAGGTCATGATCTCAGGGTCCTGGGATCGAGCCCCACATCGGGCTCCCTGCTGGGCGGGAAGCCTGCTTCTCCTTTTCCCACTCCCCCTGCTTGTGTTCCCTCTCTCGCTGTCTCTGTGTCAAATAAATAAATAAAATCTTTGGAAAAAAAAAAAAAAAGAATGTGGCCTCCAGATCCCAAAGACCTGCACTCTAGCCCAGCTCCCTATAGTGTGGTTATGAAGATTAAGTGATAATTCATGCAAAATGCTTAGTCCAGTCCTGATAAATAATAGGTTCTCAGTCCACAGTAGTTATTGTTAAATGAATATTTACGTACCTATCTTCCTACTGGTCAGCAGCGTTCAGAAGAGGAGGGGATTGTATCTTTAATATCAGAACTCTTAGTGTCTAGCAATGCCTAGATTACAGATTAATATTACTTAAACAAATGGCATGAATTATGGCTCATAATTCTTTGCATGTACAAAGACAAAGACTCGCACGAGGACAAGACTATTTTGAGTAACTTAGTATGGATGGAGGCAGCAGAAGAAGCCTAAGCTATAAAGGGAGGTAGGTATATCTTGAACAGCTTCATAAACCACGTAAAGAAGATTGAATGTCAACCTGAACAGGGGAAAGCAAAGCATTTTATGCTTAAATAGCACAATCAAATTTGCGAATTTTGAGCACAAACACTCTAAGCAACACAGACGCAATATTGGAGAGGAGCCTAGTGGGAAGCATGAAGAGTTGAGAGGCCTGCTATAATCCTGATAAGAAAGTAAGGGGAGCCTTATGCAAGGCAGTGACAATACAGACCTACTTGAGAGCCATTTGAAGGAAAAGTACACTGAACTCTTTTGTGAATTCATGGGGTGCTCGAAAATAGGAAGAAGTCTACACAGTAATTGCTGAATACCAGCGTTCAGACTTGCAAAATCAAAATCACTTAGAGCGCTTTGTAAAAATATAGTGTCTTGAGCTTGTCCTCAGACGTTCTAATTTAGTAGTTCAAAAGGAGGACCCAGAATGCTGTATTGTTCTAGTTCTCCACTGTAGCTTTATGCGTCACTGAAGTTTGAATTGCACAATGTTCTAGTTTTTTGGGGTTTTTTTTTTGCCATAGTTAATGAATGGCCAAATTATCTCCTTCCTGCAACCACTGGCTAGCACTGTTCTAGGAAAAGTGGTGCAGACAAGAGAAATGAAACATAATTCCTAATTCAAGTACCTTACAATTTGATTAAGAAGATAAAGATAACATACCTTAAAGAACTAAAGAACAACTAACTGTTTAACCATACACTACTGGTGATAAGATAGTATAAATACTCCAGAGATAACGAGGTTCTCATGGGAACTGGAGCAAATGTAATTTGGACCCATAATAGGGAGAGTCTTAGAAAATTAAAGGAGGAAACATGACAGCCCAAGTATGATATGACCAGCACAGAATGAGGCATTCATGTGGAGAAGAGTGAGAAGAACATCATGAATGGAGAGAAGAGAGAGTCATAAATTAAGTGGAAATCCTATAGTTTGATCAGCTGGGTAAGATAATGGAGAACTTCAGGGGAAAAAGTATTCCAGGAACACAGCAATTGCACAGGAAAGATCAACTGAAGAATGGAGACACGGGAGACTAGACAAAGGTTGATGTGGGTCCATTTCAGTCATTGCAAGCATGAGGTCATGAGAGCATAGTTTAAGGCAGACATATAAAGGGGAAGAAAAATGTGGTTAATTTTATGTGTTACCTTGGCAAGACTACAATGCCCAACTGGTTGGTCAAACATCAGTCTAGATATTGCTATTAAGGTGGTTTTAGATGTGATCAGTACGCTTTGAGCAAAACAGATTACCATCCAGAATGTGGCTGAGGCTAATCCAATCGGTTGAAGGCCTTAAGAGCAAACACTGAAATTTCCCAAAGAAGAAGAAGAAGAATGTACCACAGAAATCATGCCAGAGGTTCCAGCCTGGTGCCCTGTGGAATTCAGACTCAAGGCTGCAGCATTAACCCTGACTCTAATTTTCAGCCTGCTGGCCTGCCCTACAGATTTGGGACTTACCAGTCCCCACCATCATGTGAGCCAAATTCTTAAAATCTCTCTGTGTATATATCTTATTAATTCTGTTTCTCTGGAGAACCTTGACCAAACAGAGAGGATGAATACCAGAGATATTAGGGAGGGGGGGGGGGACGGAATAAAAGGAAGATTTAAAAAAAAAAAAAATCAAAGGTAACTTCAAAGTTTCTAGAAGACTAAAAGCAGCTGCAGTTTCAAGAGCTGGCTGTGATCTATTGTCTTCATGTGCTTGCCTCAAAGGAGTTTTGCTCCCCTGAGTGCTTAATGGTGCTGGTAGACAGGCTGCATTATATCACTGTGCTGTCAGTAAGCCCATTGACCTTTTAATGATCTGGTCTCCTTTATAGTCAGTACTACACAGTTTAGACTTTTCTTTTAATTATTTGATGTTTTCTAATTTTAGCACATTTCAAATATCCCATTCAACTTAAATAGAGGCTTAATTGCCTTAGAATTTCAGTTTGGAGTCCCTTTTTAAATACCTAACATAACTAGCAGGCGCTCTTCCTCTTGGATTATGGCACAGGGCAGTAGACCCAAAAGGCAATATAATTTCTCTGCTTTGATGTCAATGAGGGGATGAACACAATGTATCCCTGGAGTAGCCAATTATTCTTTGTACTTAAAATCATGATTCAGTTCCTCTGTAATGCCATTCTGCCTCAGATCCATCAAGTATATTTTTTTTAATTCTCTCCTGCTCACACTGACCTCTGATGAATAAGTTTCCCATGGTGGAAAGTCAGGGGGAGAAAAAAATCTCAGAAGGCTGCATGGCGCTGTAATTTTCCCTACATATGGCACTCAATGCCAACAAAGTATTCTGAGAGCTTGTTTCATCTAATTCACCACTCCTGCCCATTTCCGTGCATTTCAGCTCACCACGTAGACACATTACGTACTTCATTATTCCCAGTTTTGTTTCAAGAATTCAATAAAATTTCTTGAATTAATCAACTACACCAACAAAATTACAACTTAGGCACCTATAATAGATATAAAAACTGTAAACCTTTGCAGCTTCAGAGATGAGCCCAGCAGAGAGTACTCTTTGTTAACCTACCTGCAAACACGTATTTTGTCAATTGCTGGCTATATAAGTCAATCAGTAAGAGAAAGATACCTAGAAAACTCCCAAATACATGGAAACTAAAAAGAACTTCTAAATGAGCCAAAGAAAAAGTTAAAAAGAAAATTAGAAATTATTTTAAACTAAGTTAAAATGAAAACATAACCTATCACAATTTGTGAGTTGCAGCTAGATATTTTGTAGTTCTCGGTGCCCAAATCTTGTACATTTTTGTTAAAGAGATGTCACTAAGGTGATTATAATCAATAAGACAAAAAATATTAAGTGTTGGCATGGATGTGGAGTAACTGACAGCCTCTTACATTATAGGTGGGAATGTAAAATGATACACCCACCTTGGAAAACAGTTTGTTAGTTTCTGAAAACGTTAAACATAAACTTACCAAACAACACCAACAGTGCTACCCTCTAACAATCTGCCCATGAAAAATTAAAGCATCAGTCCACATGAACACTGTATGTTCATAGCAGTATATTCATATTAGCTAATATTAATGATTAATGCAAATATTTGTCAACTGGTGAATGGATAAATAAATTGTGGTAGAGCTATACAATGGAATACTATCCAGCAATAAAAAGGAACAAAAAATTGATATATGCTCTATATAGACGAATCACCAAAACATTTACTGTGTGCAAGAAGCCAGATACAAGTAGCCACATAGTGTATGATTTTATGAACATTCATTTTAAATGTTCAGAATAGACAAATTTAGAAATACAGAAAACAGATCAATGGTTGCCTGGGGTTGGGAGTAGGGATCGATGAAAAAAAAGCTCAAAGACTTTTTTTTGTATCATAGAAATGCCATAAAATGGCATTTGTGGTGGTGATGATGATTGTGCAATTTTATAAATTTACTAAATGTCATTGCATTGTAAACTTACAATGTTGATGGTTTGTAAAAATTATACTCCAATAAAGCCATGCAAAAATGGGGCGCCTGGGTGGCTCAGTCCATTAAGCATCTGACTTCAGCTCAGATCATGGATTTCAGTGAGGTCCTGGGATGGAGTCAGGTTTCCTGCTCAGCGGGGAGTGCTGTCCCTCTCTCTCTCTCTCTGCCCCTCCACTCATGTGCTCTCTCTCTTTCTCAGATAAAAAAATCTTTTTAAAAAATTGTTTTAATTAAATAAAAAATAAAATTTAAAAAAAACCACACATGCAAAAACATTCACCCAAATTCAGTGTTTCTTCCATTTTAGTTTTAACTGCATATTGCTGACTGAAAGATTATCTAAATTGCAACGAAGTGCTAAGGGAGTTAAATCATAAAAAATAGGCTGCCTGAAAAATATAAGGCTAATTATTCATTTTTAACTCAGGTTTTGTATTGACAAAAGCATTCTTTGAACAATCCATCATCACTGACAAGCTGATTTAACATGAAATTGCCTCAGTAGGATTCCTTTCTGCATTGCCCGTACACAGTGTATAGTTATCCTAGATGTTTTCAAAATCAATGCAAGGATCATAACATGAAACTATGTTTTAATCTACGAAATATAGCTTAAAAAATTAGTTATTACCTAGCTATCCTTCTGAATAGCTTCAATTAACTCCCCGTTGGCACAACCTATCTCTGCTATCTGCAGAGAATTGATCCTTAATTTCTTTTCTAAAATGAACTTTCCATATTAATCAATTACAATTGTTCATTGCTCCAATATCAGATCCGTACTACCAACTTCCAAAGATAATAAAGTGTTAATATAATCAAACATTTACTACTGAATATCCCTGATCATCTCTAGAATCTGGAGCTGGAAAGGAGTGTATTAGGACTCGCAGTGTGCAGTGGTTTGCTGGTAAATATTTAACAACTGGATGTTCAGAGGAAAAAAGTTCTGATTTATAGTATTCCCAATTTTCATAAATACTATCACTATGGCCAATTTCAGGCTGGTGACATAAACCAGCTTGCAAAATTCCCGAACATTTAATAATTGGCTCTTACGAACTGGTACAAATGAGCTCCAGCACATCACTCCCAGAATACCTTTTTTTTTTGCTTCCCTAAAATGTGAACTGTCTTGATTTGTACTTGTTTTCAGAATTTTTGATTCATGATGCTGTATTATGTTTCTCTATTACAGTGGTAAGATCATTGAGGGCAGGAATTCACAGAGAATTCCTTGCAGAGAGCACTTTCTTTTTTCTCTGTCCCCTTGCATTCCTGCAGGGCATATTTAAAAATGTAGAGATGGTTGATATAATCATCAAAGCCCTGGTCGAGTTCCCACTGTCAGGATTTTTGTCCCAGCTCCCAGGTGAGATTGGATTCTGAAATTGGATAGCTTCTATAAAGAGAGATTGAAAGACCTTGCTACATCTCCAAAGGAAAAAAGGAACCTCTTACTAAGGTCAAATAAGGGACCATGAACAGTGGCACCTGAACTTTTACCTAAGTCTTACACCTCTGCTTCCCAGAATCACCTTCTCTGAATAGTTCTAAAGTTTACCAATGACAGAAATTCATGTATTCACTGCAGAAGGACAGTGAAATGTGCAGATTAAATGCAGAAGGATAGTGAAAGCCGTTATTCTTAGAAGACTGTGGTGGTCTCTCATGATGGCACAGACATCATCACTGAGTGATGTGGCCACTTTACAGACCTTTCTGCTACCCACCTACCTCCCACCACATGGTCCCACTTTGGTGACCAAATATTCATGACTTCTCAGACTTTCCCACCTCTGGCTTTCCCACCTCCTCTGGTATTTCAGGATGTAGTCATTGATGACTCTCTCTCTTCCTGAGTCATCCTGCCAAATCAGCAATTCCACAATTCCATATATGCATAAGTCCTACTCTTAATTAAACCCCTCATTCTTGTAAGCCTTGTATTATTGCTATTAATTATTGCTATGTTGACTGTTTCCTGGTTGACCCTAGACTGACACTAAAGTACCCGTAGTAGGGGCACCTGGGTGGCTCAGTCGTTAAGCATCTGCCTTCGGCTCAGGTCACGATCCCAGGGTCCTGGGATCGAGCCCCGCATCGGACTCCCTGCTCGGCGGGAAGCCTGCTTCTCCCTCTCCCACTCCCCCTGCTTGTGTTCCCTCTCTCGCTGTGTCTCTCTCTGTCAAATAAATAAAAATAAAATCTTTAAAAAATAAATAAATAAAGTACCCGTAGTAGTTCTAGGAGAACAAAATCTAAAAGACGGGAATCTAGAATTAGCTCTCTGCTATGATCAGATTTAAAGACATTAACATTGGTAATGATAAATTGGACACTAGTATCTATTCATTGCAGTGGCAAATCAGTTACTTAAATTATGACCTCTAAAAAAGTTATGACCTCTAATCACTTGAAGGTTGTGTGTGTTTGTGGTGTTAGTGTTGAGGGACAAAGTTTCTGGTACAATTGAACATAATAGTGGAAAAAAAGAATGCAAGGCTGTGGGGTGTGGTAGCTATTCTTAATGGTGATGGAGAGTTTAGAGGGGAAAAAAATGAGCTCATTTCAGGACTTCCAGGTATGCCCAGAACTATCCCTTACATTTTGTATCTGCATGTTGAGATTTCTGAAAACCAAACGCAGTATTCTGTGGGATGCCCGGGTGGTGCAGTCGGTTAAGCGTCTGCCTTCGGCTCAGGTCATGATCTCAGGGTCCTGAGATGGAGCTCCCATTAGGCTCCCTGCTCAGCGGGGAGCCTGATTCTCCTTCTTCCTCCGCTGCTCCCCCTGCCTGTGCTCTCTCACTCACGCTCTCTCACTCAAATAAATAAAAATAAAATCTTAAAAAAAAAATCTACTCCTGCAATTGGTTGAATTATAATGCAAATTAAATTCAAATTCTTGAAGAAAATTCTTATGTAAAATTTCTGGTATTGAGATTGAGAATGAACGTGCCACTGAAAATTGAAATAGAGACATTTGGGTAGATACCAATTGTGCTGAAGCCTTTTAACCCCAAAATTTTACTGAGCTTCCCTTGCTAGTAGAAACTGCCCTTCTTGTTCTAAAGATTATCCATTTTCTTGGAGGGAAAATAAAAAAGGCTGTAACGACCTATCCTGAGAGATAAGCCTCGTAGGGAGTCTATCTATACTACCTGTCACTACTTCTACACCTGTAACTAGATTCAAACCCCAGCAGTCCCAGAAAAGTAGGTACAAACTCTGACCTGGAAGGAAATGCGAAATTGCAAGATTTTGCCAATTTCTATCAGCAGAAAAAGAGAAAATTTGTAGGACATTCAATCAAGGTAGAATGGATGGATGCAATGTTGGATTAGGCTAACTCAACTGAAATGAGTACACTAGCAAAACTTTCTGGATTTAATGCATTTGTTCAAGCAGCTGGAATTGAATTCTAGCTTTGTTGGTTGATTAAAATCTGCACTTAATGATGGTCTACACTAACCCAAGTTGATATATCAGATCTTTTTAGTTATACTATAAAAAAATAGTAATCAGAATAATTTGACATTTGGCAGGGGCTAACTGACAATGGGGTGCTCATGACTGAAATAAATGGGTGACCTCTTCAAGTCTTACTTATGTGTATAAGCAAAACAAACCAACCAACCAGCCAACTCTAGGTATGAAGAACTGAACCACAAATATAAAGGGGCATACCTCTCATCCAGTGCCCAGATGTGAGGTAGTTCACAGACCCAGAGCCTCTTGAATAAAGGGAAGGATAGCTCTTACAGAAGAAGTACCTTGTTACATTGCTAAATATTTATACTATAAATGTTCTACTTTATCTTCTCCAAAGGCACTTGCTGCCACTTACTAGAGTGACTGTACTTTTGGATAAAAAAAAGAGACAGAATTTCTAGGGATTCCGAGGCAATGGCTCTCACCTGGAAACCCCAAAGCACTATGGGACACAATCAGAGGTCAGGTGACTAATGGGATTTAGGCTCAGGTTCATCTCACAGTTGGCCCAGCATGTTCCCATTCAAACTTGTGGTTACCGGGGAGCCTGGATGGTGCGGTCGGTTAAGAACCTGACTCGGTTTTGGCTCAGGTCATGATCTCAGGGTCCTGCGATCGAGCCCTGCATCAGCCTCCATATTCAGTGTGGAGTCTGCTTGAGATTCTCTCTCTCCCTCTCCATCTCCCCCTCCTGTTCGTGCTTTCTCTCTCTCTCTCTCTCAAATAAATAAATTAAATTAAAAAAAAAAAAACCACTTCTGGTTATTTCCTTAGTTCTAGAATACATAGTTGCAACAGACCCACTCAGCAATTGACAGGATTCCATATTGGTTCCCTTGGCTATGAAATGAGATTTTTTTATATTAGGAAAGGCCACATGGAAAACCTTAAAACTACTTCTTATTTTCAAATGAGTAAACAAAAGCAACATTGCCTTCTTTAAGGGATTTCAAATATTAGTGCCATCAGCAGAAACTTGAAGAACTGCAGAGATGATAGTCCCTATCATAAGCCCATCCAACTAACCTATCTTGCCTGTGCAGAACATAAATTTACTGTCACTGGAGAATGATAGTAAATTATCATAATACTAATCAGTGTGATTCTAATTACAGCCACTATTCCAAATGTTATTCCTTTTTTAAAAAAAAAAAAGATTTTATTTATTTATTTGACAGAGAGAGACACAGCGAGAGAGGGAACACAAGCAGAGGAAGCGGGAGAGGGAGAAGCAGGCTTCCCGCGGAACAGGGAGCCTGATGTGGGGCTCGATCCCAGGACCCCGGGATCACGACCTGAGCCAAAGGCAGACACTTAACGACTGAGCCACCCAGGTGCCCCCCAAATGTTATTTCTGTACTGGAGTATATTAACACAGACCATGGTACCTGATATCCAACTACTGATCTAACAGATGACTCTTCCCACTCCTTTTGTTAGAAAGACCACTAGAAACAGTTTCCATTCACTTAGCAAGGGCAGTAAGACTTCCATTATTAGACCTAAGGTCTACATCACTTCTCTTGTTCTCTGCAATAATCTAATGCACATGTTCTATTGCCACTGTTCTATTTATCAGTTGCTGTACCACAAAGCACTCAAAACTGTGGTAAATTATTATCTCTCATTATTCTGTGGGTTCAACTGGGAAGTTCTCAACTGTCTCTCACATGGAAGCATTCCATAAAAAAACAACTGGAAATTGTAAATCCTCAAAAGCCCCAAAATGTCACATCTGCCAATTAAGAAAGTCACTAACACCAACCCAAATTTTATTGCAGTGGAATTGGTCCCTGCCTCTTAATGTGAAGAGCAGCATGTGCATACCGGGAGAAAAAATTGATGATGCCATCTTGAAGACCACCTACCATGGGGTTCCATAAAATTCTGTGCTTACTGAATATATTGATAATGTTATGCTGATAGGAGTTGGTAAGCAGGATGTAGCTACACATTTATTTATTTATTTATTTATTTATTTATTTATTTATTTATTTATTTATTTTAAAGATTTTATTTATTTATTTGAGAGAGAGAATGAAAGACAGAGAGCATGAGAGGGAGGAGGGTCAGAGGGAGAAGCAGACTCCCTGCTGAGCAGGGAGCCCGATGCGGGACTCGATCCCAGGACTCCAGGATCATGACCTGAGCCGAAGGCAGTCGCTTAACCAACTGAGCCACCCAGGCGCCCGCTACACTCTTATTTAAATGTTTGGCAGAATTCACTCCTTCTTAAGATTTTATTCATTTATTTGAGAGAGAGAGAGAGCACATGTGCACAAGCAGGGAACAGGGGCAGAGGGGCAGACAAGCAGACTTCCCACTGAGCAGGGAGCCTGATGGGGGCAGGGCTCCATCCCAGGACCCCAAGATCATGATCTAAGCCGAAGTCAGATGCTTAACCGACTGAGCCACCCAGGTGCCCCTAGAATTCACTCTTGAAGCCATCTGGTCCTGGGCTTTATTTACTGGGAGAGTTTTGATTATTGGTTCAATATCCTTCCTCATTACTTATATGTTCAGATTTTCTTTTACTTCATGTTTCAGTCTTGGTAAGCTGCATTTCTAGGAATTTATTCATTTCTTCTAAAATATCTAATTTGCTGGCATTTAGTTGTTCATAGTAGTTTCTTATAATCCTTTGTACTTCTGCAATATTGTTTGTAATGTCTCCTCCATTTATAATTTTATTAAGTTGAGCCATCTCTCTTTTCCCCTAGTCTAGTTAAAGGTTTTTCAAGTCTGTTTATCTTTCATAAAGCCCAATCCTATTTTTGTTGATCTTTTCTATTGTCTTTCTAGCTTCTGTTTATTTCTTCTCTACTCTTCATTATTTCCTTCCTTCTACTAAATTTGGATTTAGTTTGTTCTTCCATTTCTAGTGCATTGCAGTGTAAGTTTGTTTATCTGAGCTCTTTCTTTTTTCTTCAAATAAATTCTCTGCCCCTTTTCTCTCTCTTCTTCTTCTGGGACTCCTATAATATGAATGTTATTATGTTTGATGGAGTCACTGACCTCCCTAAGTCTATTCTCATTTTGCATAATTCTTTTTTCTTTTATTGAGCTTGATTACTTTCCATTGCTCTGTCTTCTAGATCATTAATTTGTTCCTCTGCTTCTTCCAGCCTGCTGTTCATTCAAGAGTGTTTCTCATTTTGCTCATTGAGCTCTTTATCTCTATTTTATTACTTATCTCTGTGTTAATGGTCTCACTGATGTCCTCCACTCTTTTCTCAAGTCCAGCGAGTACCCTTATGATCATTGCTTTAAATTCTCCATTAAGCATGTTACTTGTATCTGTTTTGCTTAGATCTCTGGCCATGGCTTGTCCTGTTCTTTCACTTGGGACAAATTTCTCTGTCTTCTCATTTTGTCTAAGTCCCTGTGCCTGTTCTCTGTGTTAGGAAAGTCAGCTACATCTCCTGGTCTTCAGGGTAATGGCTTTATGAAGAAGAGGTCCTGTAGTGCCCTGCAGTGTAGTGTCCCATTACCCAGGGCCTGGCACTTCTAGGAGTGTCTCCAATGTGTGTTGTATGCACTTCTGCTGTTGTGTCCTAGCCACTTTATCCTCCAGGCCAGTCGTCTGCAAAGGTTCTCTTTGCAGACGACTGGCCTAAAGGGCACAGTTTGGTCCCTGGCCTGAATGTAGACCCTTTTAACTAGGTTGTGCTCTGGTCTGCTTGTGAAATGAGATCTGTCACCACTGCCACCGTATCTGAGGCCTTGCAAAACTCCCAGGTCAGGAGGTGTAGTGTTGGCAGGGGTTTGGGCTGGCCTTTTGGCAGAGGGGGCTTGTCACGCTGGGACTGAGAAAGTGTGACCAGAAGGGGTGGTTCCACAGAGCACCGGCGGGGGGGAGCTGGCTTAGTGTAAGCAAGTCAGGTAGCAAGTGCCAGAGCTGTGCTGCTCCCCACAGGTGGCCCTGTGCCTATGCTGAGGGGCAGAGGAGAGAAATGGTGCCTGCCAGTTCCTTTATTCCTGGAAGGGTCTCTATGTGAACACGGCCTCTCTGGGATGCCCTCCAAGATGAGTGAATAACCTCCCCACTGTGTGCCCCAGGTACTCTTGGGATCTGTTTCCACACTGCGTGTTCATGGGCTGTTTGCCTGCTTTTTCTCCAAGAGTAGCCCCAATGCCCTATGAGCTCTCCCAGAGCCAAGCACACAGACCTTTAAAACTCTAGGCTGTAAGCCCTGCTGGTTGCAAGAGCCCATAAAATCCAGCCCCTCTCATTTTCCAAGCCAATTGCTATGGGTATTCATTTTCCCTGTGTGCTCCCCTGTGTGCTAGTCTGTCTCTTGCCCTTCCCTGCAACCACAGCTCCCTCCCCACCATACCAGCCATGATTTTCTCTCAAGCCACATTTCCACACTTCCTATCTCTTTGATGTGACCTCTTCTCTACCTTTCATTGTGGACTTTGTTCTGCCAGTCTTCAGGTCAATTTCTGGGGTGTGCAGGATGATTTGATAGTTACCTAGTTGTATTCATGGTATGAGGTGAGCCTACAGTCCTCCTACTCTGCTGCCATCCTCCTTCCTCTTCGAACTCTTTCTTTTTTCTTAATGTAGTCATTTATTGCCATAAACTTCCCTCTTAGAACTGTTTTTGCTGATTCCCTTGTTTTGGTATTCACTGGTTTTCATTTGTGTCATAATAATTTATTTCCTGATTTCTTCTTTGACCCATGGGTTGTTCAGAAATATGTTTAATGTCCACATACTTCCAGCTTTCCTCCTGTCACTTATTTCTAGTTTCATACCATCTTAGTTGGAGAAGATACTCGATATGATTTCAATCTTCTTAAATTTGTTACAACTTATTTTGTGACCTAACATATGATCTATCCCAGAGAATGTTCTATGTGGACTCGAGTAGAGTGTGTATTCTGTTGCTGTTGGATAGAATGTTCTGTATATGTCTGTCAGATCCATTTGTTCTAAAGTATAGGGTTCGAGGTGATTTTCTGTTGATTCCTTGTTTATTTTTTGTCTGATGATTTCTCCATTGTTAGAAGTATTGAAGTCCTTTACTATTACTGCTTTGCTGTGTATTTTTGCCTTCAAATCTGTGAATACTTGTTTAATGTATTTAGGGGCTCCAATATTGGGTGTGTCTATGTTTACAATTGTTACACCCTCATGATGAATTGATCCTTTTATCATTATATAATGACTTTATCTCTTGTTAAAGGTTTTGACTCTAGGTCTATTTTGTCTGATATAAAGGTAGCTACCCCTGTTCTCTTTTAGTTTCCACTTGCAAGGAATATCTTTTTCCATCCCTTCATTTTCAACCTGTGACTGTCCTTTAAGCTGAAGTAAGTCTCTTGTAGGCAAGATATAGTTGGGTCTTGTTTTTTTAATCTATTGTGCCACTCTATGTCTTTTAATTGGAGAATTTAAGGTATTTACACTTAGTGTAAATGTAATGATACT
Organism: Mirounga angustirostris; assembly: GCF_029215605.1. Taxonomy (NCBI): domain Eukaryota; kingdom Metazoa; phylum Chordata; class Mammalia; order Carnivora; family Phocidae; genus Mirounga; species Mirounga angustirostris. The sequence goes on from NW_026991714.1 coordinate 40,237,458, forward strand.
GATAGGTAAAAAGTTATTATTACCATTTTGTTCATTGTTTTCTGATGTTTTTATTTCCTTTGTTGCTTTCTTCCTCTCTTGCTGTCTTTGTGGCTTGACGATTTTTTGTAGTGGTGTGTTTTGATTCTTTTCTCTTTTCCACTTATGTATCTATTATAGATTTTTGCTTTGTGATTACTGTGAGACTTTAATAATACTTCTTCTTATACTTATAACTCTCTATTTTAAGCTGCTAACAACTTCAATTGCACAAAAATGTTCTACAGATTTGTCCCCCCTGCAAAATTAATGTTGATGCCCAGTTTACATATTTTTAAGTTATATGCCCATTAACAAAATATTATAGCTATAGATACTAACACTTTTATCTCTTAATCTAAATGCTAGAGTTTAAAGTGATTTACACACCATTGTGGTATTAAAATATTTTTAATTTGGCTATATATTGACCTCTATCAGGGAATTTTCTACTTCCATAAGTTTTCTCTCTCTCCATTTCTGAAAGACAGCTTTGCTGGGTAAAGTATTCTTGGTTAAAGTTTTTTTCTTTGAGCATTTTGAATATATCATCCCACTCTCTACTGGCCTGCAAGCTTTCCACTGAGAAATCTATTGATTGCCTTATTGGGATTCCTTTGTATGCTTCTCTTGCTGCTTTCAAATTATTCTTTTTGTTCTTGATTTCTGACAGCTTGATTTAATGTTTCTCAGTGAAGATCTCTTCCGGTTGTACCTGGAGATCTTTGACCATCATATATCTGGATGGCCATCAATCTTCCCTGATCTGAGAAGTTTTCAACCATTATTTCTTTAAATAAGTTTTCTGCTTCTCTCTTTTACTTCTAGAAGTCTCATAATGTGAGTATTGTTTCTCTTAAGGTTGTTCCATAATTCATATAGGCTTTCTTCACTCTATCATTCTAACTTTTTTTCCTCCTCTGACTGGATAATATCAAAAAATGTCTTCAACTTCATAGATTCTTTCTTTTGCCTGATTGAGCCTGCTGTTGAAGCTCTTTATTGCATTTTTTTAATTTCATTTATTATATTCTTCAGCTCCAGAATTCTTGTTTCTGTTCAATTATTTCTCTTTGTTGCACTTCACATTTTATTCCTGTGTTGTTTTCCTGAGTTCACTCATTGTCTACTTGTGTCATCTTGAATTTCACTAAGCTTCCTTAAAATAAGTATTCTGGATTCTTTTTTCAAGTAATTCACAGATCTCCATCTCTTCAGGGTCAGTTACTAGAAAATTCTTTGGTAGTGTTATGTATCTTTGCTTTTTCATGTTTCTGATGAGTTTGTCTTGATGTCTGCATATCTGAGGGTGCAGTCACCTCTTCCTGGGAAGGCACAATAGCATGGTCTCTATGCAGCTCCATCAGCTGAAGTCATTATCAGCACAGACTGTGGTGGTCTTCTGTGGCCAAGAATGTGCTGGTCCTACGGTGGCAGGTTTCACCACATTGACAACTCTAATTCCAGAAAGTAGATGCAGTGGGGGATTCCAGGCAGCTCCATCAGCTGGGATCAGCTTTGATGTAGACTCTTGGAGACTTCAGTAGCAAAGGTTGCAAATGGCCACAATGGTGAGTCTTGCGGGGGTTCTCCTGCTCTCCTTTTTCCTATGAGGTGAAATTCCTCTGAGGGTATCTCTTATGGAGTCAAGCTCTCTGAACTGTGGGATGGGATAATTCAGTTAAAATGCTTCCTATACTTTATATGTGGCATCCTCAGTTTTTGAGGATGATTTTGACCTCTACAGGATTTTTGCTGCTTCTTTGTTGTAGTCTAGTGCTTTCCCTGAGCTATTTTCATTGGTGTGTCATTTATTTATGGTTTTTTTTGTGTTTGTAATAGAAATGAGTATTAGGATTTTCTAGCCCCCCATCTTGCTAATTCACTTCTTATTCACATTTTTTAAATTTTCTGTGGCTTGTATGGTCATTAATTTTACATATTTTTTAATTATTTGATTAACTTTCATCGATTTATAAGATATCTAAGTATTGAAGATATTAACAATTATATTTGTTGTAAGTAAAATTTCTCCCACCACACTGAGTATTAGCTATTGGTAATATTGCCCAAACCTTACATTTTTTTATGCAAATGGCTGGCAACATAAAATAAGTACTTACCTGGAAGTTAACCACTTATCTAAATCCTGGCATACTTTTCACCATTTACTTGCTGAGTATGACATTAAGCAAGTAAATTAACCTAATTTAATTTTCGTCATTTGTAAAATTAATTGTTTAATAGATAACCTAAGACACCTTCCAACTCTAAATTCCTGAGGCCTTTTGTGAACATTTACCATGTGTTCAGTTTCCTAGGCACTTTGGAAAACCCTCCCCATAACCTTCATATAATTAATAATGCATTTTCTTCTCTCTAAAGATGCTCAGATATATTCATGGCATTCTAATAATCATAATCACATTATACAACTTTCTACACTTCTCAAACACTTTAAAGCATCATAGATTACCAAAGTTATAAGAATCTCAAAGAGCATATCCCCCAACCAACTCATTTGACAAACAAGAGAATGCTGTCTCAGAAAGATTAAGTGGATTACTCAACATCACCCAGCAGTGATATCAGATTAGAACCTGCATCCTATAATTCTTATTCCAGTTCTGTTTTCACTATACTACACATTGCCTCTGCTTTGGAGCCTCACCGTTCTCTTGATTATTATAGTTGTCTTTACTATTTTAATCTTTATTATTATTATATACCAAAAATTACTATTAAAACTGTTTCATGTCTATTTCTAAGTAAGAATTTCCAAGGAACTGGGCAGTGTCAGTTTTAGAGATTGGACATATTTTTAAGCAGCCTACACTTTGAAATAAACTAGTCCATTCTCTGCTTATTTATTAACCCTTAAGCCTCTTTCATGATTCTAACTTGATTCTGTGGGAAACCCCAAGTCAAACTTATTCCTTCTGTTTAAACAGACATCTAGACACCTGACCATGTAATACCTGAATCTCAGAGCTCTAGAACAATTGTGGTCAGCTATAAATGTGGATGTTCACAATTAGCCAAAGGGCCCCTAGGCTGTTATATCTGGTCCTATTTAAATTCTAATCACTAAGCAGCTTCTCCGAGTGAAACCAAAGAGAGACAGATATATATATATAACCCAAGGACAAATAATACAAGGGCCAACTGTGATAGGATTGTCTACCATGGGTAGCACTTGGAGTTAGGGATATGGAGATGAAAGATGTATATCCTGTTCACAAAGAATCATTCTGATGGAAAGAACCCCCAAATAAAACTACAATCAAGTAATAACGTGATTATTCTATGACAGAATAATAACCACACTATATGCTAATCTGTTAAAACATTTGGGTAAAGCATAAAGATGAATGTTAAATTACAAATATTATTAATAATTCATAATTATTGTGTTTGAGAAGGTAGAAGCATGCTACAGTTAGGTGGAGTTAATCTCCTGAGAGCTTCCCAGATGAAGTAAGGCTTTTGTAAAAGGAAATAGACATGAATTGGTGAAGAACCAGATAAGGAGGACAGCACATTCAAGACAGGATAACTTGACTGACTAGAGTCCATCTTGGCAAGTGACCATGAAGAAGGGAAGGAGATGGTGGGGATCTAAAAGCTTGGGAAATGAGAGAAATAACTTCTTTTTTCCCTATAGTTTTATCTCAGGAAGTGAAAGCATCTACCTAGATAAATTCAAATTAGTCCAACATCATTACTAAGATATTCAAATATTGCTAAGGAGCATTTATTTAATTGGTGTACCCTACAGGTGTTGGAATTTATTCTGTCATCTGTGACTTTCATTTATTTTCAAAGAAATATTTGCTTTGAGACTTATGTTTTTATAAAAACCTATGAAGTAAAGCCAAGATGTAGAGTTTGGGCTTCACTAAATTTATTTAGACAAGAAAATATTTCCTTTGGGAGATCTCTTGATCCCAGACACAATTAACTTAGCATGATAAAGCAGGACAGTAAGAACACTTCAAATTATTTGAAATAATAAATATTGCAAAATCACATTTTTGAAGTCTTACTATCTAATTTGAAACAATTTTTTTCAAAATTGTTAACTTCTATCTTCTTTCCAGCACTATGGTGACAACATAGACTTATTTGTGACTATGAGCAAATTGCAATGGCTAATGGGGAAGCTAAGAAACTGGGAACATTAAACATCATGAATCATGAGAACACATATTTTGGCATCCTATCACTGATATATGGCACTCCACTCATAAAATTAAAATAATTATGAAATCCTCAACACAAATACACAGTCCTATGTGTAAGTCAACATAAATGACAAGTACATAAATAAGTATATAAATAAATAAAATAGAGGAGCACCTGGGTGGCTCAGTCAGTTGAACGTCAGACTCTTGATTTTGGCTCAGGTCATGGTCTCTGGGTTGAGAGGTCAAGCCCTGCATCAGGCTCTGCACTGAGCATGGAGCCTGCTTACGTTCTCTCCCTCTCCCCTCTGCACCCCCATGCTTTCTCTAGATAGATAGATAGATAGATAGATAGATAGATAGATAGATAAATGGAAAATTGAAAATAGTGAAATAATTTCATGTGTACTGCCAAAGAAATAAGGTTCTTATCCAGAAATCCTAATTTTTTTCACATATACCCATATTCCACGTTTTTCTCATTCTTTAGTGCCCTTTCTGGAACATTATTCTTCATCTGAATGCTTCCTTGAAACTCATGTGACTTGTCTATCTAATTCTCAATCTCTGATTTTTGTGTTATCTGTCAGGTCCTTCTTCTCTACCAATGCTAGAATACCTGGTTCAATGTTTTTTTCCTCCATCCCCAAGTCCGACATGATTTCCAAATATTTTAGCTTCTTCTTGACCTATCCAACATGAGAGGGACAGAGGGAGGATATGGTCCCATGAGAGGGACCTATCCAACATGCCCTCCCAGTTCATTCATCTTCACATTTCCAAGGACTTCCATCTGAACTCTACACATCCAAAGAAATTTGTTGGCCGTGCCCTAGACATGGCCATTAACCAGAATGTTCCACTTCTACAACTGTCATTACAGAGATCTCATTTTCTAGTCACACTTCTGTGCTTCTTTCCTCTCATTTACATATTTTTGGTTCTTTGCACAGGGATCTACAGTGGTGTGACCCTTCTACTTTCTCCTCTAGTCTTTAGTTTTAGTTTATACTTATTGACTCATCATTATGCCACTCTTGTTAGTATTTCAAATCTCTTGATGAATTAACCTTCTGTAAAGCCAACTTTGAAGTCTAAATGAATGAAATTAACTGCATTTTTCACACCTGTGTGGCTGAATGCTACTATACCTCTTAACAAACATAAAATAGAAGACAAACAAACATGTTACCATAAATTGATGATATGCAGCCTAAACTGGGCCCTCAGGGGTTTCTGGAAATTCTTTTGTATCTTTTCAACTCTCAGTCATCGCATTCTCCACTATTTTCAAATTTCTCTATTTAACTCAAGCCCCAGAGCCAACAAGTTGTCTCTTCATTCACAATCCAATTACTTTACCTCCCACTCTCCAGAATACAAGAAGCCTATAGACAGGAACTCACCCAACTTCCAGGTACCTTCGTACTTACTTCAATCCATACCCATTCTGTCTGTTACATAAGAAAATTGTCCATCATCCTATCTGAAGTCAATCTTCCTGTTCTCTGGATCTTAGTCTTACCTCCAGCACAAAGAACCATTAGTCATTTCTTTGCATTCCTTGAATTTCCTCATATTTTAATCCCTGGATCTCCCTATGGAAAAAAAAAAAAAAAAACTCTCAAACTCACACACTCCTTTGAATTTCCAGACCATTTATTACCCCTCTAACAATTAAACTTTTTTAAAACCTTTTGACACTTTGTCTTCACTTCCTTCTTTTCAATTCAGCCATTACAATCTGACTTGTCTTTATACCATTCCACAGAATCCAGCCTCAAAAGTCCTCTTAGGAAGACATTTTTATTGCTAACCTCAATGGATACATTTTATTAATTATTTAATATTTCAGCATCTCTTGTTGCTGTTCACTTCTTTGAAACACTTTTCCCCCCTTCAGGATGTCATAACTGTAGGATTTTCTTTCTATTTCCTTAAAGCTTCCCATCAGTTCCTTATTTGCCTGCCCTTAAAGGGTTCTTCCTCAATCCATCCCTCTTTCATTTTATGACTCTTTTTTAAGTGGCTCATCTCCTCCCATAATTTCTGATAATTAATATATGATGTTATCCAAAATCTCTGATCTCTCCCCTCAGCTAGAAACCACATATCCAACTTTCCACTCAGTATTTCTACTTGGCAGTTTCCTAGATGCTTCAAATTTGAACATGTTCTACATGAACACACCATCATTCTACCAAAAACTTCTGTTTCTCTGGTATCTTCTATCCCCATAAATCATTAGTTGTACTAGTTGCCTACACAAGACATATGAACATCTTAGTGGATTTTATGCCTCACTGACTACATCCATCCTATTATCAAATCCAGTTAATTCTACATCTTAAATATATCTCAAATAGTGTTTCTATTACCAGAAACACTACCCTAATTCAAGTCATATTCTTGTCTCTCCTGCACTACTCCATCACACTCATATCTGAACTTCTCATTCTAGTCTTGGATCCCATCAATCTATTTTCCACATAGCAACAAAAGTAAACTTCCTAAAATTAAAACTGATACCATTTACCTGCTTAAAATTATTCAATGGGCCATGATTACCCCTGAACTAAAATTCTAACTCCTGAATATAGTGTTTAAGATTCTTCACAATATTTAACTACTGATTATCTTTACATGGTCATTGAAGTCTCTGTGCTTTATGATCTATACTCCATCGAATAATAACTCTTTTTACTTCCTCAGATTTGTCAGTCTCTCATCTCCAAGTCATTATACATTTTATTTTCTCTACTAGGAAAACTCACTCCTGCCTCTTCATCTAAGAGCAAATCATTCTTTAGGCATCAACTTAGTGACACTTTTATAGAAAGCCTTTATTGATTCTATCAAATGTGATTCATATACTCTTCCTATGAGCTTCAGAACACCTCTCAAAGACAGTTATATTTTTCTCACAAATGCATTTGTCACATTATAACTGTTAAGTCGCATATCCAGCTTATCCCACTAGTTTCCAAGCTTCTTGACACCAAAGAGTTTGCGAATCTCATTCACCAATAACTAGCATAATTTTTTGTACATAATAGTTGAGTGAATGAACAAATATAAAAATAAATTTTAAAAAAAAACTCTACTATTCCATTCTGGAACTGCCAGAGGCCCACTGGTGAGAGTTGTCCCTATGCTAACACCATTAGATTTCCTTTTCAGGTTGTAACTGATGCTGTTGAAGAGAGGTTATAAACATAAATGCCAGCAAGAACCAGTAGAAAGCATAAATGAATGTAACCAAAATGGGTGGTTATATAGTAAGTAAAACAGTTCTTACCACAAGAAAAACAGTGTAACTATGTGTGGTAATGGATGTTAACTAAACTTATTGTAGTAATCAGTTCATAATATATACATATATCAAATCATTATGTTGTACACCTAAAACTAATACAATGTTATATGTCAATTATATCTCAATTTTAAAAAAGAAAAAAGGACACTTTGAAAAAAATTATCTTTTCTAGGTCTCTTTCATACAGAGATGGATTTTAAAGATGGTTAGATATAAACATAATTCAACATTTTTACTTTGTCTCAACTCTTTCACACTGGGATAAGCAACATATTCTCCCCCATGTGCATGGGTATAGTCATTTGCATATTAATACATGACAGGGAAAATAATGATGAAGGTGCTGCCAAACACATAATGCTTTTGAAAACTTTCTCTTCCTGATTGGCTTTCCCTCCTCTGTTCCCTTCTTGTTTTCTCTCTATTGTAAGTTCTTGTTAATTCCTAATGACTTTACTAGCATCCCATTTGAAATCTTGATCTGTTTTTTTCCAACCTCCTGGCCAGTTCTTTTTGTATAACATGACAGCAAGCAGTTAAGAATTTTGGTAGAACTGGGGCACCTGGCCGGCTCAGTCGGTAGAGCATGCAACTCTTGATCTCAGGGTTGTGAGTTCAAGCCCCTTGTTGGGTGCAGAGGTTACTTAAATAATAAAATCTTAAAAAAAAAAACTGGGGTAGAATTTGTATGTATGTAAGAATGTAAATGCACATTCATGAACATGTAAACGTGAATACACAGAAAAGCCAGAGAGCCTATAATAGCAATTAGAAGGGCTGCTGAGATATTCTAATACTGAGAAATACTCCACTATAGTACTACTTTTCTTCCACTTCACCACTCAGATGTCATTATACTAGAATACAATTCTAAATGAAAAACTCATTTTGGATGTTAAACCTGATCTCATTTTCTTTCCCTGACTTCTTTTTAAATAAAGTACAGCAGGGCTTCCAGAGCAACAATTGGTCCAATTATTTCTGATATGTCCAGACTGGCTCTACTATAAGGCAGAAAATGACAGGTAAGCTGACCAAGGCCTTTGATGGCATTTTTAAAGGATCTGCAGAATATTCCTGAAAAATGAAAAGCAGTCTCAGATCCATACAGAATTAACATAAAATTAAGTTTTGGCACTTGAGCAAAAACTATTTAGTGCTAAATTCTTACACTTAATTAGCTTTCATTCCAGAAATCACTGAAATTGGTTACTTGAACAAATCATTAGATAGACAATACATACATAAGTGGATGTGTAGATAGATTCATTGTTTTATTATTACATCTCTAAACTGACTATATTTAAGAGAACCTCTTACTATTCACTTATTATGTACTCATACCCTGACCTTATGCTTTTGACCTTGTAATTATCAGAATCTACAGTAGGCACATTTTCACATAAAATGTAACTTCAATGTTTTTCTCCATTCAAGCTAATATTAGTTAAAATTCTTTAAATGCTTACTATCTGCCAGGCATGATGCTAAGTACTTTACATACATTATTTTAATTCTTATACTAGCCCTCTTTTTGCTTTTCTTTTTTATAATTAAGGAAATGAAAGTTTAGAGAAACTAAAATAATGACCCAAGATTACAGAATAGTAAGTGGCAAAGCCAAGATTCCAAATTGTGTGGTTGTATTAATTTCTCACGTCTGCCATAACAAACACCACAAAGTAGGCGGCTTAAAACAAGAAAGATACATTGTTTCAGAGTTCCAGAGGCTAGAAGTCTGAAACCAGGGTGCCAGCAGGGCCATACTCTCTCTGAAGGCTCTGAGGAAGGATTTTTCCTTGCCTGCTTCCTTTCATTGCTTCTGCTGGTGGTTGGCAGTCCTTGGTGTTTCTTGGATGGAAGATGTACCATGGTAGAGGGTCTGATTCCATGCAATGCCAATTTCCTTTCACTTAGCCAATGTGAAAAGTGAGCCCATAACTTAGGTCTACAGCAGGCAACTAGCTCGTCATGAAAATGATGTCAATTTCTAAGAAAGTGGTCACCTCTTTCCCAAATTTGGGAAATACTCCACACTCCCTGATACTGAAGATAGAAAGTACAGTTTCTTAATCCATTTTTAAACATTAATTCTTTTTTATAGACCAAAGAATAGGTCAGTACATCTAACACTGCACTGGTAATGTCCCATGCCAAACTAAAGTATTCTTATACAGCATATTAGAAAAATGGCAAAAGTGCAAAACCACCCCAAGTCTCTAAGCTGTGGCTATAATTCGACCTAGAAGTTGAACCAGGGGTGCCTGGGTGGCTCAGTCAGTTAAGCGTCCAACCCTTGATTCTGGTTCAGGTCACGATCTCAGGGTCCTGGGACAGAGCCCCACATTGGGCTCTGAGCTTAGTGAGTCTGCTTGAGAATTCTCTCCCTCTGGCTCTGCCCTCCCCCTGCTCATGTGCGCTTGTGTGCGCTCTCTCCCTCGCTCTAAAATAAATAAATCTTTAAAAAAAAAGAAATTGAACCATACGGACTTCTCCTTTTGGTCATATTAGCATACTAGATACTAGATTTACCCTCCCTCCATGAACTAGATAATTGAATAAAATACATAATACACATTAGACAACAGGCATGGATAATAGGTCATGATCTCTGAGGAAAGTGAAACAAATGAAGCCAGCTTTATGACTGGCCTGGCTTACTGCCTGGAAGCACTTTCCAGGCAGCAGTACTGGGAGAAGGAACCCAAACACAGCCTGAGTCCTGCTGAATTAAAGATCTAGAAATTAGAACCCAGGGAGCCTGGGTTTAATAGAATTCGTGAGGCAGACTACAAGAGACCACCTGCACAGAGAGAAAACTCCAGAGATCGGAAGGATTCCTTCAAGTCTTTGCTGAGTACTGATCTGAGCATGCATGAGAAGAAATTTCCCAAGGCCATGGAAAGAGCCAATGAAAAAACCACAAGCCAATCAATTCCTGCAGCTCACACGGGGCTGAGAATGGTTCACATTCCCACCAGCCAAAGAGGAAAAACCAAGTAATACGTGGATCCTCAATATAGTCCTCGGACAGTATCTCTTCAGGAGTAGGGATTAAATCAGCCCTGAATTAAATGAGAATCTGGACCAAACCAACAAAGTTTAAGAGTCTCCGCAAACTCAATTAGAGGTGAATTTTCTCAATCTGACACAGGGAATCTATGAAAAACCTAATTATCATCATACTTCATTGTGAAAGACTCAATGCTATCTCATTAAGGTTGAAACAAATTAAGGATGTTCTCTGTCACCACTTCTATTAAAAACTGTACTGGCCAGTACTATGATACAAGAAAAAAATATGCATAAAGACTAGGAAAGAAACAAATAAAATTGTTTTTATATGCAGATGACATGATCATGTATGCAAAAAACAAATCTGCAAAAAAAAAAATCCACAAGAAAGATGTTAGAATAAATGAAAGTAGAAAATCCATAGGATGCAGGCTCAATATACACAAATGTATTCTATTCATATATACAAACAATGAGCAGGAGGAAACAATTAAAAATATCATTTAAAATAGCATTAAAAATATGAAATAGCATTTAACAAAATATAAATAAGGTATTTTAAAACTTTGCTATCATAAATTAAAGAAGAGTGAACTAAATAGAGAGATATACTACATTTATAGATTGGAAGACTCAAGATTGTTGAAAGCCAATTCTCCTTAAACTGATCTATAGATGCAGTGCCATCTCAATCAAAATCCCAGCAGGCATTTTGTAGAAATTGACAAAGCTAGTTGTTTAAAATGTTAAAACACATACACACACAACTGAACCTGTTGACTTGTATTTCAATTGAAATTTGAAGACTTTTATAAATAATTGTATTTTATTCCCTAGATATGGCATCATTGAGTAGGACAGCTGGAAGCTGAAGCCAGAAAATGTGCTCCATTATAAATCCTTTTACCTCACATAACTTAATTAACTTCTTGGTTTTCAATTCCTTTATCTATTGAATACCTACCCTTTATACCTCACATGTATTTGTAGTAATAAAATGAGAATGAACTTTGATCACTGAAAATCAAAGATTTGAACTCAAATTCATGCATGTGCTTGACAAGTATCATAAATGAATGAAACAGGCAGAATAAAAACTGTAGAGAACTGACATACCATCTAAAGTGAAGGAAAAGATGTCAATTATTGCTTAGCTTTGACCAATTATTACCATGTAACAATCTCCATACTGACAACTAGATCCCTGTGTTGCTAGATCATCCAACTTTTCAAGAAAATCTGGATTTTTTTATATAAAATATCTCATTTTAAAATGTTGGCAATCAATACAAAATGGATTTGATGATCCTCAGGAGGCTCCCTTGCTCCCTGCTGTGTTCCTTTCTTCCCTCTGTGGGTTGGGGATTTATGAATGTCAAAGTAAGGAGCATACAAATGAAAGGAACAAAGCAAAAGAGGCTAAGCACTTTTGCTATCAAAGTTAAAATGAAAAATCTTCCTATATCAGAAGACTGAGAAGCAAGAGGAAGAGACTGGAAAAAAACAGAGAGCCCTCCTCTGGACATTTGATTACTAAGTCAATAAAAAGAAAAGATATATTAAGTCTGTTGATTATAGGATCTAATGCCATGAAAAAATGATGTTATTTCTCAAACACTTCAAAATATTTATACAATAGTACAGACACAGTCATGTTGAATTGAGTTCTTTGAGAACGCATTACACCATTCTCATATCTAAATGTACATGCTGTATTTTACACATATAGACTATTTAACCATCATTTCATCATTGTTGACCTAAAATGTAACAGAAGCCCCAAAAGAGTCTGATAAAACCTGGGGAAAAATATCAGTAAGGAATCAGTAAAGATGAACTAGTTTTCCTGGTTGCAATGATTTTTTTCTCATTGACTTACTCAGAGAGCTTACCTAAATTAGTTTCCTTATCTGAAATACCCATTTTCAGTCTGTATTAATTAGGATAGCCTATTTGCTATAATGAACATACCCCAAATACAGAATGATTCAAACACCATGTAAGTTATGTTTTGTTTTGTTCTTAATTTATGCTCACATAAAAGTACTTGACTGGTAAATACTTTGGTGGGGTTGCCCTCTTTCACACAGTTATTCATTGAACCAGACTGACAAAGCTCTTCTATTATCAACACATGGCCGTCTGGGATCATTGCCATTTCAGCTAGCTGAAAAGAGGAAAGATTATGAGTTAACACACGTGGAAGTTTTTTATGGGCCAGGCCTGGGAGTTGAACATATCGCTTCTACTCACATTTCATTGACTAGAACTCAGTCATATAGCCACATATAACATTCTAGCTGTGTTCCCAGGGGAAAAAAAAAAAAGGAAAACACAGATTTATTGAGAAACCAGCACACAATGACATCTCTTATCTATATGTAGGTTATCTAGATTTTTGGTAAATAGGATAAGCCATTTTATACTCCAGTGCTACATGTCATTCAATAAATACTTAACAAGGGGCACCTGGGTGGCTCAGTCCATTAAGCATCTGCTTTTGCCACATGTCATGATCCCAGGACTCTGGGATCTGGCCTGCACCAGGCTCCCTGCTCTGCAGCAAGCCTGCTTCTCCTTCTGCCCCTCCCCCTGCTTGTGCATGCTCTCTCTCTCAAATAAATTTTTAAAAAGTCTTTAAAAAAAATAAGCAAATAAATACTTATCAAGAATACACTAAATATCTTTTCTATGCAAAGATTTTATGTGTAGATGTGTACTCCAGACTCGATGAAAAAATCAAGCCCAACATAAATCTCTATAAATCTCTAATTTATAGAGAACTCAGAGTAACAAAAACTGATGTTTCCACACTGACCTTGTGTTTTCTGACCAAAAGTACTTCTCAGAACTCCAGTCTGTAAAAAATAAAAAAAGATCCCTATGGGAGTTTTTATTCTATCAAAAATTGCATGACCTCTTGTACTGATCATATTCTTGGTCAGGGGCTCAGCCAAGACATTTTGAAGGAGCACGGTGCTTTTGTTTGAGAGAACGGGAATAGAAGATGAGGCCATCATGGTTGGTTGATGTAGGAACACTTTCTTCACCTTGGAAGAAAGCAGCATATTTCAAATGTACACAGTGAGGGTTATATGTATATCAATGAAGTACAACTTTCAAGGAATAACATTTGTGAATCACTGAAACTTTCTATTTTATTTATTAACTTAAAAATAAAAAACAGAATTTCCAGGGAAGATGGCAGAGTAGTAAGATTCTAAGCTCACCTCATCACACAGATAAACCAGATAACACCCACACCACTATAAATAACCCAGAAAATGACCCAAAGCCTGGCAGAACAGACTTTCCGCAGCTAAATGTAGAGAAGAGGTCCCATCAAAGAAGGTAGGAAGGGCAGGGATGGGGTCAGGAGCTAAATGGACCCATGAGATTAGATTGTCCATGAGAGGAAGGGAAAGTGCGGGCATGGAAAGGGGCAAAAAACAGACCCTCACACCAGACATCCCAGACATGGGGAACCCGCACAGGGAAGATAAATCCCCACAACATTTGCCTTTGAAAACCAAAGAGGCCAAACTTCACAAGTTCTTATAATCAGCAGGGCTTAACACCCGGAACTTTAAAAATCTCAGATTGAAGGTAATAGTAATATAGGCCTACCTCAAGAAGCAAGAAAAATCTCAAATAACCTAGCCTGACACCTAAGGAGCTAGAAAAGAACAACAAACAAAACCCAAAACCAGGAGAAGGAAGGAAATAATAAAACTAGAGCAGAAATAAATGAAATAGAAACTAAAAAAACGATAGTACATATCAATAAAACAGGAGCTGGTTCTTTGAAAAGATCAACTAAATTGATAAATATTTAGCCAGACTCAGCAAAAAAAAAAGAGAGAGAGAGAGAGACAGGAAGAGAAGAGAGAGAAAGAAAGGACTCAAATAAAATCACAAATGAAAGAGGAGAAATAACTGACACCACAAAAATACAAAGGATTATAAAAGATTATGAAAAATTATATGCCAACAAATTGGACAACTTAGAAGAAATGGATAAACTCCTAGAAATATACAACCTATCAAAACAGAAGCAGGAAGAAATACAAAATTTGTATTTGTACAGACTGACTACCAGTAATGAAACTGAATCAGTAATCAAAAAACTCCCAACAATGGGGTACCTGGCTGACTCAGTCAGAAGAACATGCGACTCTTGATCTCAGGGTCATGAGTTCAAGCCCCAGGTGGTGTGTAGAGATCACTTAAATAAATAAAAAGAAACTAAAAAAAGTTTTTTAAGTCCCAACAAACAGAAGTCCAGAACCACATGGCTTCATAGGTGAATTCTACCAAAGTTTTAAAGAGTTAATACTTATTCTTCTCAAACCATTCCAAAAAATAAAAGAGAAAAGAAAACTTCCAAACTCATTCTATGAGGACAGCATTACCCTGATACCAAGAACAGATAAAGATACTAAAAGGAAAGAGACCTACAGGCCAATATCTCTGGTGAGCATAGATGTAAAAATCCTCAACAAAATATTAGTAAACCAAATACAACAATACATCAAAAAAAGTCATTTACCACAATTAACATGGGACTTATTCCTGGGATACAAGACTGGTTCAGTATTTGCAAATCAATCAACCTGGTATATCACATCAACAAGAGAAAGGATAAAAACCATATGATCATTTCAATTACTGCAGAAAAAGCATTTCACAAAGTACAACACATCCATTCATGATAAAACCCTCAACAAAGTAAGTTTAGAGGAAACATACCTCAACATAATAAAGGCCATTTATGAAAAACCCACAGATAACATCATACTCAATGGTGAAAAACAGAGCTTTTTCCCTAAGGTCAGGAACAAGACAAGGATGTCCACTCTCACCAATTTTCATTCAACATAGTCCTATTAAGTCCTGGCCACAGCAATTAGAAAACGTAAAGAAATAAAGAGCATCAGCGTACCTGGGTGGCTCAGTCGGTTAAGCGTCTGCCTTCGGCTCAGGTCATGATCCCAGGGTCCTGGGATCAAGCCCCTCATCGGGCTTCCTGCTCAGCGGGGAGCCTGCTTCTCCCTCTCCCTCTGCCTGCCACTCTGTCTACTTGTACTCTCTATTTCTCTGTCAAATAAATAAATAAATAAATAAAGTCTTAAAAAAAAAAGAGAGAAGAAATAAAGAGCATCCCAAATTGGTAAGGAAGAAGTAAAACTTTCACTATCTACAGATCACATAATACCATATACAAAAAACCCTAAAGACTCCATGAGAAAAACAGCTAGAATTGATAAATGAATTCAGTAAGATCACCAGTTGCAAAATCAATATATAGAAATCCATTGCATTTCTATACACCAATAGCGAAGCAGCAGAAAAAGAAATTTAAAAAGCCAATCCCATTTACAATTGCATCAGAAATAATAAAATACCTAGGAATAAACATAACCAAGGAGGTGAAAGACCTGTACTCTGAAAACAATAAAACACTGATGAAAGAAATCGAAGATGACACTAATAGAAAGATATTGCATGCTCGTGGATTGGAAGAACAAATATTGTTAAAATGACCATGCTACCCAAAGAAATCTACAGATTTAATGCAATTCCTATCAAAATACAACAGCATTTTTCACAGAACTGGAACAAATAACCCTAAAATTTCTATGGAACCACAAAAGACACTGAATAGCCAAAGCAGTCTTGAAAAAGAAGAACAAAACTGGAGGTATCACAATCTTAGATTTCAGGATACACTACAAAGCTGTAGCATTCAAAATAGTATGGTACTGGACAAAAACAGACACATAAATCAATGGAAAATAATAGAAAACCGAGAAATAAACCCAGGATTATATTATATGGGAAAAACCACACAGGTATATGCAAAAGAATGAAGCTGGACCACTTTCTTACACAAAAAAAATAGACTAAAAATGGATTAAGGACCTAAATGTGAGATCTGAAACCATAAAAATCCTAGAAAAGAGCACAAGCAGTAACTTCTCTGACATTGGCTATAACATTTTTATAGATATGTCTCCTGAGGCAAGGAAAACAAAAGCAAAAATGAACTATTGGGACTACATCAAAATAAAAAGCTCCCGCACAGGGATGGAATCAATCAACAAAACTAAAAGGCAACCTGCAAAATGGGAGAAAATATTTGCAAATGACATATCCAATAAAGGGTTAGTATCCAAAATAGAGAAAGAACTTATATAACTCAACATGAAAAAAACAAATTATCCAATTAAAAAATGGGAAGAGATATAAACAGACATTTCTCCAAAGACATGCTTCCAAGACATGTCTGATGGCCAACACAGACACATGAAAAGGTGCCCAACATCATTCAGCAAGAGGGAAGTGCAAATCAAAACCACAATGAGATATCACCTCACACCTGTCAGAATGGCTTAAAACAAAAACACAAGAAACCAAAAGTGTTGGTTGTGGAGAAAAAGAAACCCTCTTGCACTGTTGGTGGGAATGCAAACTATTGTGGCCACTGTGGAAAACACTATGGAGGTTCCTCCAAAAATTAAAAAGAGAATTGCCATATGATCCAGTAATTCCACTATTGGACATTTACACAAAGAATACATAAACACTAACTCAAAAAGATATGCACTCCTATGTTTATTGCAACATTATTTACAATAGCCAAATTATGGAAGCAGCCCAAGTGTCCACTGATAGATATATGGATAAAGAAGATATGGTGTGTGTATAAATATATATATATGAAATATGAAATATTAGCCATAAAAAATAATGAAATCTTGACATTTGCAACAACATGGAGCGATCTGGGAAGTATAATGTTAAGTGATAAGAGTCAGTAAGAGAAGCAAAGCAGTGACCACAATTTTAAAACTGACTAATGGGTCACAACTGAAGATTAAAAAACCTATAGTATGCACAATGGAGCAAGGGCTTTGTATCTGTATGGAGTTAGTCTCTCATCCCCGGGGCAAGTTGACATGTTTTTAGTTTTGGATTTTTTCATTATAAGATGATTATTGGGTGATAGTATGTATTAAACAGGAACTAATTTGTAATGTGCCTGGCGCATATAAGGTATTCAAAAGTGCCAGTCTCCCAATCAATATTAGACTCTTCTTATTCTCTCCTCTTTTCAACATTTTGCTTTTGTTTCTACACTTTCTCACTGTGCTAGTGATATGGTAAACTAGGATTGGAAACAAGGATTATCACTGAGATCTAAAAACTAGATACTGTGATCGGGCTTGTTGTCAGGATAATTATGGCAATTCCTATCTCAGTCCTGGTAGTTTTTCTCTTGAACTTCAAGTGTTTTGTTTTTATTTTCTGGGCACTGAAAATCTTAAGTGAAACAGAGAATATGTTAAGGATCATAGTAGTCATTGAGGTTATGCACTGATATTTCAGGTGGTCTTCCATCCAGGCACATAGTAGGAGTTACGCATCCTCCGCACCCCCTTTGAAGAACATTTGAGTAGAGGTGACATGAGCTACTTCCCAATGGAAACCTTTAAAATCTACCAACAATTTGCCCTTTCCTTCACATTATCACTATGACCAGCGACCTTTCACATGTGGAGGCTCCATCAGTTCCTCTCTGAGTGAAAACAGCTAGGACCAGAGGCCTCTACTCACCTGAAATGGGTTATAACATGAACTAAAAATAAATTTTAATACACTGAGAGTTGGGGGTTATTACCATAACATAGCCTAGTGTATTCTGACTGATTGAAAACATAATTTTCCCTTATTCATATAAGTAATTGTATTAAGCTGCCATAACAAAGTACCACAGACTGGGTGGCTTTACACAACAGAAACTTATTTTCTCACAAATCTGGAGGCTAGAAGTCTAAGATCAAGGTGTTGGCAGGGTTAGTTTCTTCCGGTGTCTCTCTCCTTGGCTTACAGAGAGGCCACGTTTTCCCTGTGCCTTCACATGGTCTTCCCTCTATACCTGTCTGTGTCCTAATCTCCTCTTATAAGGACACCAGTCATATTGGACTAGGGCTCACCCTAAATGACCTCATTTTAATTCAAAGACCCCTTCAAAGACCCTATCTGCAAATACAGTCACATTCTGAGGTATTGGGGGTTAGGATTTCGACATGTGAATTTTGCAGGGACACAACTCAGCACATGACAGTAATGTCTGTCCACTTGGCCTAAGGTGCATTATTTTACATCACTTACCTTAAAACCAAGCAAAAATGTAAACCTTCATTGTTACCTCAAGTTTGACCAGGATCTGATAATTAATTTGAGATGATACCCCAGGTATATCTAAACAAATTTAGTTTATCTATCAGTTTGGGTCCTAAAGACATAGGCATTTATTACTCCTTTTCATAGACCATCAATATCCAATAGTTGCATCCATCTAGATCCAAACCCACCAAAGAAATATGAATAACTAATCAAATAAAGGCTTTTTTTTCCCATTTCATTTAATAGAATGTAACTTCTAGGAAAGCAAGGACTTCGTGTTTTTTTGTTTTTGTCTTGTTTTTTTCATTGAACAAAGACTGTCTCATGGCAGGTACTCATATGAATAAATAGATGAATTCGTGAATGAGAACCAAATATTTAAAAGCTGCCACTGAACTGTTTTGCATAACCTAGGAATATTAGGTAGAACTTCCCCCAAATGATATTTTTATCTGAGGAGTAGGTATAAACATTAGAGATAATATGTCTCAAAAGGAAACATCCTTCTAAAATGTTAACACAAACAACTTCATGAATTCTTACCAAATCCTCCCTATCACTCCTCTTCTATCGATAATGGGTTGGATAACAAAGACTGTTGAAAGGATTGAAAGTAAAAAAATTTCTGGTCCCGAAAAGGCAGCCAAATTCGGAGTATAGAAAGAATGTCAAAGAAAAGGAAGCAACAGTTGTCACTAGGAGAATGACACTGTGTGGTAATAATTGCCACAATCCGTGGTACATCTTTGGCTGCTCCCAATATCCATGCAACAGCTCTGAACCATGGGCACTTCTCTGACCTTCTGGGTGGAGGAAGAGTAGCCCTGCCTGCCAATGCCACCATGGGAATGTGTTGGATTTTTTGTCATTTCAGATCTTTTTTTTTTTTTTTTCATTTTAAAACTCCCGTTGTTTTACAAGTTTTAACTCATCAAAATGACTTAAATATGGAGGAGGCAGTATAGTATGATTTAAGAAAGAACTGAACTAGGAGTCAGGAACCTGACTCCTAGGTTTCTGGTTCATCTCTGTGAAAAATTAGCTAAATGATCTTGAATGAGTCACTTAACCTCTCTGGGCCCCAATTTCATCACTCATAAAACCAGAAGCCCAACCCCAAAGCTACCGATGCTCTTCTTTGGTTGAAGTAATGCATGCAGGAGGGTAGAGCCTGGCTCTTTCAGCCTCTTTGCCCCCAGATCTTCCCTCAGCACCACCAGTGTTCCATGGGGCCCCTTCTTGGAACCCAGTGCTCCTCAGACCACTGAACACACCTTGTCTAGAAGTTCTATATGGTCCTCTCACCCACTAAAATTCTGCAATCTATGTGAGTTTTTCTCTTGTCATGAAGTTCATGAGTATAAGCTGAGGTCTATTTTATAGTCTGAAGAAACAAATTGGCCTAATTTTAGGTGGGACACTACCTTATGCTTTTTTAAACACTTGGACATTGATTCTTCCCTTTCCCTAAAATTCGTTCTGTTCCCTTTTATTCCCCCATCATATAACACATTCACTATTTCTGCCAGGAAAACTACTTTTCAACCTTAAAAACCCTGTTCAGGGTTTCCTACCTCTAGAGTAAGCCTTCCCTGATTACCGTTCAACCCTTTTCTGGTTCTCAAACCAATTCCTCCATTTTACTACCCCTCTTCCATGTCCACCCCTGTTGTAACATGAACCTCACTCACTGCCTTGTGATTATTTCTTTACATAACCACTGCCTTCCACTGGCATGGGTCCTTAAAGGAAGAAATTATGTCATATTCATCTTTGTATCTCTATTCCTCACACCTAACACTGTGCTTAGTGGTTATCAATATGCATTCAAAAGAGATTTATTGGACTAAAGAGATAGTCTAGACACAAAGCAACTCTGTAACAGGAACACACAGAAGCCAGTTCAAGGAGAAGCTGAGTTCATGGAAGCCCCCATGTGGAGTCGAGTTCACTGATCTAACAACCACCAGATCTGATTTTTTTATCCTAATCGATTCAATATGAGGAAAGTGGGATGGGAATGGAGGTGGGTTAAGGAGAGATTTTTTAGCATTGCTAAATCACAATGTTAGAGTATATTTTTCCTTGTAAGATTTTGCTTTATTTATTCCCCTTTAGTCATTTTATTTCTGGGAAATTGAGAATTCTTATTTGAACATCTTTTTTTTTTTCCTCGAGTACCCACCATGGCCTTGAGCATGATGTCCTAGAACAAACTATTCCCTGGAGAGACCTGAATGAGGAGACAGAAACGAGGTCATTTTCAAAACAGCTTCAAAAGTTAGCCTGCCCCCAAGTCTTTTCCCAGAAGCAAGACCCAAAGGCTAAAAAGGAGTGATCTAAATTAAACCACTGATTCCCTAAATGTAGTTGCAGGTCCTACATACTCATTGCTCATTATTAAAATGTGGAATACATTGACTTTTATCTAGGGGTTAAGGGGAATTCGGGACCATAAAAGCATGCTATTGAGTGCTCATTACACCTTGCCTTTCATCTCATTAGAAAAGCAAAGCTAAAATTTAAAGTCCTTGACAGAAGCAGTTTGCCTGGGCACCCTTTATATTAGTAGCCTATGATTTTTCAGTTTTACTAGCAGAGACAAGAATTAATTTGTTGAGGGTAAAATGTCAAAACTGAAAACACTGCCATTGGTTCAGTCTGGACCGGCTGGTTTATCCATCATCTGAAAAGCAGCCACATCCTGGCAGCAGTATTCAGATCATTTAGTGACAAAGTCCTGACTTGTCTTGGAAATTAGGGGTGATCTAACAACAACCAGAGCTGTAATGAATGTGGTGACTTCACTTAAATAGGAAGCCCTGTAAAGAGTGGAGGATAAAGGCAGCCTAGTGGACACCAAATTTTATTTATTTTTAAATTTTTATTTAAATTCCAGTTAGTTAAGATACAGTGTAATATTAGTTTCAGGTGAACAATATGATTCAACACTTCCTACAACACCCAGTGCCCAGTACAGCAAGTGCCCTCGTTAATCCACATCCCCTAATTTTACCCATCCCCCTACCCACCTCCCCTCTGGTAACTATCAGTTTGTTTTATATAGTCAAGAGTCTGTTTCTTGGTGTGCCTCTCTCTTTTTTCTTCCCTTTGCTCACTTGTTTTGTTTCTTAAATTCCACATTTGAGTGAAATCGCATGGTATTTGTCTTTCTCTGGCTTATTTCGTTTAGCATAATACTCTCTAGCTCCATCCATGTTGCTGCAAATGGCAAGATTTCATTCTCTTTATGGCTTAGTAATATTCCATTGTATATAGATACCACATCTTCTTTATCCATTCATCAGCTGATGGACACTTAGGCTGTTTCCGTAAGTTGGCTATTGTAGATAATGCTGCTATAAACATCGGTATACATGTATCCCTTTGAATTAGTGTTTTTGTATTCTTTGGGTAAATACCTAGTAGTGCAATTATTGGATCGAAGGGTAGTTCTATTTTTAACTTTTTTTTTTTAAGATTTTTTATTTATTTATTTGACAGAGAGAGACACAGCGAGAGAGGGAACACAAGCAGCGGGAGTGGGAGAGGGAGAAGCAGGCTTCCCGCAGAGCAGGGAGCCCGATGCGGGGCTCGATCCCAGGACCCCGGGATCATGACCTGAGCCGAAGGCAGACGCTTAACGACTGAGCCACCCAGGCGCCCACTCTATTTTTAACTTTTTGAGGAGCCTCCATATTGTTTTCCAGAGTGGCTGCACCACTTTGCATTCCCACCAACAGTGCAAGAGGGTTCTCCTTTCTCCACATCCTTGCCAACACCTGTTATTTCCTGTGTGGTTGATTTTAGCCATTTTGACAGGTATGAGGTGATATCTCATTGTGGTTTTGATTTGTATTTCCCTAATGATGTTAAGCATCTTTTCATGTGTCTATTGTCCATCTGGTGTCTTTTTTGGAAAAATGTCTATTCATGTCTTTGGCCCATTTCTTAATTGGATTATTTGTTTTTTGGGTGTTGAGTTTGATAAGTTCTTTATAGGTTTTGGATACTAATCCTTTATTAGATATGTCATTTGCAAGTATCTTCTCCCACTCCATAGGATGCCTTCTAGTTTTGTTGTTTCCTTCGTTAATCAGAAGCCTTTTATTTTTATAAATTTCCAGTAGTATGTTTTTGCTTTTATTTCCCTTGTCTCAGGAGACATATCTAGAAAGAAGTTGCTACGGCCAATGTCAAAGAGGTTACTGCCTTTATTCTTGCTTAGAATTGCTATGATTTCAAGTCTCACATTTAGATCTTTAATCCATTTTGAATTTATTTTTGTGTATGGTGTAAGAAAGTAGTCCAGTTTCATTCTTTTGCATGTTGCTGTCCAGTTTTCCCAACACCATTTGTTGAAGAGACTGTATTTTTCCCATTAGATAGTCTTTGCTACTTTGTCGAAGATTAATTGGCCATGTATTTATAGGTTTATTTCTGGATTTTCTATGATCTGTGTCTATTTTTAGGCCAGTACCATACTGTTTTGATTACTACAGCCTTGTAATATAACTTGAAGTCCAGAATTGTGATGCCTCCACCTTTGCTTTTCTTTTTCAAGGCTGCTTTGGCTATTCAGGGTCTTTTGTGGTTCCATACAAATTTTAGGATTGTTTGTTCTTGCTCTACAAAAAATGCTGGTGGTATTTTGATAAAGATTGCATTAGATGTGCAGACTGCTTTGGGTAGTACAGACATTTTAAATTTGTTCTTCTAGTCCATGAGCATGGAATGTCTCCATTTCTTTGTGTCATTTTTAATTTCTTTCATCAGTGTTTTATCATTTTTCAGAGTACAGGTCTTTCACCTCTTTGGTTAGTTTTATTCCTAGGTATCTTACCGTTTTTGGTGCAATTGTAAGTGGGACTGATTCCTTAATTTCTCTTTCTGCTGCTTGATTATCGGTGTATAGAAAAGCAACAGGCCTCTGTACATTGATTTTGTATCCTGCGACTTTACTGAATTCATTTATCAGTTCTAGCAGTTTTTTGGTGGAGTCTTTCAGGTTTTCTATGTAGAGTATCATGTTGGGGCACCTGGGAGGCACAGTCGGTTGAGCATCTAACTCATGGTTTCAGCTCAGGTCATGATCTCAGGGCCATGGGATCGAGCCCTGTGTCAGGCTCCATGCTAAGCATGGAGTCTGCTTAAGATTCTCTCTCTCTCTCCCTCAGCCTCTCCCTCCCACACTCGTGGTCTCTAAAAAAAATAGTAATAAATCTTTACATAGAGTATCATGTCATCCACAAATAGTGAAAGTCTGACTGCTTCCTTGCCAACTTGGATTCCTTTTATTTCTTTTTGTTGTCTGATTGCTGTGGCTAAACTTCCAGTTCCATGTGAAATAACAGTGGTGGGAGTGGACATCCCTGTCTTGTTCCTGACCATAGAGGGAAAGCTCTCAGTTTTTCCCCACTGAGGAAGGTATTAGCTGTGGGCTTTTCATATATGGCCTTTATTATGTTGAGGTATGTTTCCTCTAAACCTACTTGCTTCAGGGTTTTTATCATGAATGGATGTTGTACTTTGTCAAATGTTTTCTCTGCATCTATTGAAAGGATCATATGGCTCTTACCCTTTCTTTTACTGATGTGGTGTATCACATTGATTGATTTGCAAATATTGAACCACGCTTGCAGCCCAGAAATAAATCCCTCTTGATTGTGGTAAATGACTCTTTTAATGTACTGTTGGATTTGGTTTGCTAGTATTTTATTGAGAATTTTTGCATCCGTGTTCATCAGGAATATTGGCCTATTGAATTTTAGAGTCACAAATAAACTGACAACAATATTTGGACCTCCTTATTCCTTGACCAGTGCAGTTTGTAGGTAAGAAGTCAAAGCTAGGTGAATTAGGAACAGATATAGATTTTTCTATTGGAAATTGGAAATCTGCATGGATTGGGTAGGAGGAAAGCAGGTGACTATGATGAAATGCAATAACAGAGCATCAGAATATCAATTTGTCAATTTGGCTTCACTAAGTCTTATACCAATTTTTAAACTTTCTTATTTAAAAAAGAATATTTTAATCCATGCTAATGGTTTTGATTATAATTATATCTGTGTCCCTTATATTAGTGGAAAAAAAGTGCCAGGCCCTCTACTAAGCTTTGACCATGGATTACTTCACTGAATCCTCACAACAAACCCATGGTATGGGACTATTATTATGCTTGTTGTCCTGATAAGGCACAGAACTGTTAAGAAATTAATCCAATTTTTCCTTGGATAAATTGCTTTGGAGTAAATACATTTAATAAAATTTATCTGGCATAAATAGACTCCAAAGTCAACGCTTCATTGCTTTCATAGGAAAAATGGGAAAGATACAGACTTTGTATGAATTTCTAAGGAACATGTGAAATGAATATTAGGAAAAATACATTTTATTAGTGTTCTGAGCACCTTCAAAGAGGGAATAACATAACTGGTCATAACCACCAAAAAATAAAAAATTGAAATTTACTCTGCCAGTGTCTTTTTTTTTTTTTAAGATTTTATTTATTTATTTGACAGACAGACAGAGAGAGAAGGAACACAAGCAGGGTGAGTGGGAGAGGGAGAAGCAGGCCTCCAGCTGAGCAGGGAGCCCAATGCGGGGCTCGATCCCAAGGTCCTGGGATCATGACCCGAGCCCAAAGCAGACGTCCAACAATGGAGCCACCCAGGCGCCCCACCAGTGTCTTTTAAATACGTTGAGGAGACCCAAACTGCGAAAATGATGGTATTTGTCTTACAATATCATGCAATAGCAATGTAGACAAGGGTGTCATTTAAAGTAAGAAAAAGGGACACCTGGTTGGCTCAGTCGGTTCAGCACCTGCCTTGGGCTCAGGTCATGATCCAGGGTCCTGGGATCAAGCCCCACATGGAGCCCTGCATCGGGTTCCCTGCTTAGTGGGGAGTCTGCTTCTCCCTCTCCCGCTCCCCCTGCTTGTGCGCTATCAAATGAATAAATAAAATCTTAAAAAAAAAATAAAGTAGGAAAAAATTTTCCTCTCAAAAAATATACTAACACTGTGTGTACATCTGAAGCTCTCAGTAAGACTGACGGTAGATGTATGTAAGGAGCTGAACGTTTGTGTCCCCCCAAAGTTCACATGTTGAAGCTCCAACTCCCAGTGTGGCTATATTTGGTTTTTTAAATATATATCATATTAAATATTATTATGAATGTATATATTAAATATAATATTTATTATAGGGAATTAGCTCACATGATTATGGAGATTGGCAAATCCAAAATCTGCAGGGCTGATTTCCAGTGTGACTGTATTTGGAGATGGAGCCTCCAAGGAAGTAATTAAAGTTAAATAAGTTCATAAGGGTGGAGTCCTGATCCGATAAGATTAGATTCCTCATAAGAAGAGGCACCAGAGGGGCGCCTGGGTGGCTCAGTTGGTTAAGCGACTGCCTTCGGCTCAGGTCATGATCATGGAGTCCCGGGATGGAGTCCCGCATCGGGCTCCCTGCTCAGCAGGAAGTCTGCTTCTCCCTCTGACCCTCCCCCCTCTCATGTGCTCTCTGTCTCTCTCATTCTCTGTCTCAAATAAATAAATAAAATCTTAAAAAAAAAAAAAAAAGAAGAAGAGGCACCAGAGAGGTTAAAGGAAAGGCCATGTGAGGACAAGGCAGCCATCTACAAGCCAGGAAGAGAGCTCCTACCAGTGACAAATGATCTTGGATTTTCCAGCTCTCAGAATTGTGAGAAGATGAATCCCAGTTTGTGGCATTTCATTATAACAGCCTGAGCAGACTAATACAACATAATATTTGGAGAAATCACATTTTCAAGTTTTTAGTTTAATATTTTTTGTTAGTCATTCCTTTTGTTTGCTTCTAGCAGAGGTAGACCTTGGTAGCAAGTCTCAAAAATCTAAGAAAAATCAAAGACCAAATAAATAATACTCTGTATTAATTCATTTTTTTCTATAATTTTGGAAAAGAAACATCATGTTTTATTTCATGTCAATAAGTTTTGTTCAGTTCCTGGAATACTACTGTCTCCTAGGCGATGACCAGGACCCACTGGACAGATAAGAAATGTCTTCAGCATTGTTAGTTTGAGAATACCTTCTGCTATGAAAGCTTTTGTGTTTTTAAATTGTTGTTCATTTTGAAAATAATTTATAAATAACCAATATTTACTGGAAATGTCTAGGGAATAAATTCACCCTTGATACCACTATGCAGACATGTTGTTAACACTCTAGAAGAATTATAGTCAACAGATATGCATCCTGTTTATATTATCCTTCTTTTTTTTTTTTTTTTGAAGATTTTATTTATTTATTTGAGAAAGAGAAAATGAGAGAGAGAAAGCAACATGAGAGGGAGGAGGGTCAGAGGGAGAAGCAGACTCCCTGCCTAGCAGGGAGCCCGATGCGGGACTCGATCCCGGGACTCCATGATCATGACCTGAGCCGAAGGCAGTCGCTTAACCGACTGAGCCACCCAGGCGCCCCTATATTATCCTTCTTTATAGAGGACATAGATATTTCAGAGCATGGGTTTAGAGAATCTGAATCCATGCTGGGCTCTGTCACAAACTCTGTCAATTCAAGGAAAGATGCTCCTCCTGATCTCAATAGAGAAATGATAGGAATCTATATTGCCTACCAATTCCGGGACTTGCCATATAAATGTATTTTTACATGATACTAGAGCGTGAGCTCTCTCAAAAAGGGAATAATATGAACATCATGTTATAATCAGTACCAGGCAGCCCCTAAAGTAGGTAGAACAGTATGATTTTTGTGGAACCCAACTCATTTCATTTATAGGTCTAAAATAATTTAAAAAAAAAAAAAGAAAAACTCAGCAGGAATACTGGAAATTTTCCAGAGCTGAACTCCTAACCCATAAATCAATTTACTCAACACGGATGTAGCACCAACTGTGTAATCATAGCAACCATAATCTTACTTGGTACTATTTATGGGAATGGAAGGAATGGAAAAATTGAGAACCTGGTTTACTGCCTGACCTACTGGTTCCTTATATATTTTCTTCTGTTTACTCCCAAATTAAATATCTTTGGAATTAAAGATCAGCTCGAATTCTCCCCATTCCTGGGAGTCTGAGAGAAAGAACACTCTAGGTGTATCAGTCAATGTCCAATCAGGAAAACAAACCACTCCAGAGGTTTCAAACAGAGGGCTTTAATGCAGGGAGTTGGCTATAATGACATAAGACAGGGGGTAAGGGCACAGGAGAGGGGTGGACAGTGGCAGCAGAGGAGGGCGGCTACCACCACTGCTGCTACCTCGGACTACTGCTACGGTAGTGGGGAAAGAAGCCCGGAGACTGCACGCCCACGGATGAGCCCATACACACTGTCATGGCGACTGCGAAAGCGCTGTTCCTTCTGATGTTGGAGCTGCTCGGCCACCACGTAGCGAGAACCCAGGCACTTACATCACCGCTGAGGAGCTCGCTCTCCTACTGCAGCTCCTCTCCCAGGTGCTTCAAAAAGCACGGGGGGAAATGGCTTCCTTCTTCCTCCTGCCTACCAATCTCCTACCAAAACGTCACACAGAATCATCCATAAACCAGGTCTCCATTTTTCTTCTACCAACTGATCAGAGGAAGGAAGTCAGAAGCTGCTTCTCAAAGCGAGAGCACTTGCTTGCAGAAGAGGACATGACTTTGCTCCAAACTACCCATGAAATGTGAGGCATGGACTGAGAGACGATAGCAACAAAGCAGAAGTAGGAGTTATAGAAGTCTGAGCCGCTGGTCATACAACTTGTATTTTTAGGATCTGATCAAGTCTAATCTCATGTACCCTGCTTCCACTTAATGATAGAACACTGCTGCCATACCCCTATTTAAGGCTTGGTGGATCAGGTAATACCCAGTTTATAATGGGCAGTTGGGCTATCCAATAATCAAGCACTGGTTTTCACCAGGGCCCAAAAAGCAGACCAGGAACTGTTTCTAGAGAGACAGTGGTAGTTCGTAAAAGAGGGGATAGCTTTTCCCCAAGAGCCTCAGGATTGGCCAAAGAAGTTCCTGTTAGAGCATGTCAGAACTCCCACAGAGCATCTTAATTTGTGATAGACAACCACTGAATCTGCTGGTCATAAAAGCCAAACAGCAGAACCTTGAGCCCCACTATTTGGTAGCCTTGCAGTTTACTCAGTAAGTACTCAAAACTCAGTAAGTACTAAATAAGCACACTGAAACATGATATTATTTATCCCAACAATGCAAACAAGAACACAAAGCATTGTATCTCTTTTATAGTGGTGAGTAGCACAAGGTACAGCAACTTGTCTTTTTTATTTGGAGGAGATGCCCCAGAAGATTGGACTCTTCAAATTCCACCAAGGTGCCAGAACTTGGAATTTTCAATTAGGCTTATTTCCCACCTTCTCCCACACACGTAATTTTCAAAGGCAGTAATTCTCAAACTTTAATGTTCATCAGAACTACCCTCAGGGATTGTTAAAATACAGATTATTCCACCCCTAATTTCTGACATAGTCGGTTTTGGATGTGGCTAAGGCTAGAAAATTTGCTTCAACACATTCCCGGGTAGCATTGATGCTGCTGGTCCAGGGCCCATGTTTTGTGAATCAATTTTGTAAGTCATCAAGAGTAGTTGTTACTTCCCAATCACCAGGATCAATTAGCTTCCTATAATCTATGCAATTAATCATTATGTTCCATGGAATGTTGAGATAATCAAGGTCCTCACAGACTAGATTATGATGAAGAGAACATGAGAATTAACAAAGCCTTGAGTTAAGATATACTTCTGTCCTTGCCAGATGGAAGTTAAATTGGTATAGAAAGGGGAAAAAACTTTTTTGCCAGGTCAATAATTATATAACATGTTCCAAACACTATACTGGTTTTTTTTCTGCATCCTGTATTTATAATTGGTATTTATAATTGAATTATTTATCACCTGATCACATTTATAGAATTCCCCATTCTCCAAGATCCATCTGCCTTCTTCACAAAAGATAATATTAATTAGGTTGGTGACAGAAATTTAGAAATACTTCTAAATTTTTCAAATTTTTGATGGTGATATTAACCTCTGTGACTCCCCTCATGGATGAGATATTGCTTTTAGTTTATATCTTGGTCAGGATGGGAAGTTTTAAGGACTTCCATTTGGTCCTGTCTATAATAATGGCCCTCGATCCACAGTGAGCATTCTACCTATTGCCAAAAATGTCATTTCAACTAAGCATGTGAGAACTGTGAAAAGCACAATAACATGGTTTCATGGGCCTATTGGACCCACTGTGAGATCTAATCAGCCCCAAACACCATACATTTTTACTGGTTTTTTACATCACCAGGGATTAGCAATTCAGAGCCATTGATCTATAATGCTTTAAAATCTGGGTATTTGCCTTTCCTCAGTACACAGTCATCCTCGCAGATGGAGTCAGATTCCTTTGGGGAAGGATTTGAAGAAGATTTACATTATTTACTTATTACAGTGTCCCAGGGAACTTCTTCAAGGATACCCAATTTTCCCTTCATTTACGTAAGCCTGAGTCTTTGAACTGCCTCATGCCTAGAAACTGAGAGACAGAACACGACTTTCTTTGGTGCAGACTCAAACCAGTATTTTCTCCCTAGTCCTAGAGTTTTATTAGTTATACAGTAGGCTGCCAATATTATACTTTGGGGTGCCTGGGTGGCTTAGTCGGTTAATCATCCAACTCTTGGTTTGGGCTCAGGTCATGATCTCAGGGTCATGAGATCAAGCCCCAAGTCAGGCTCCGCACTCAGAGGGGAGTCTGCTTGAGATTCTCTCTCTCCCTCTGCCCCTCCCCCCACTCACGTGCTCTCTCTCTAAATAAACAAATACATAAATCTTTAAAAATATATATATTTTATATATTAAGGACTTTTTTAAAAATTAGCAACTGCCCTCTCTCTCTCTCTCAAAAAAAAGAAAAAAAGGGGTGGGGGGAACCTGGGTGGCTCAATCAGTTAAGCATCCAACTCTTGGTTTTGGCTCAGGTCATGGTCTCAGGGTTGTGAGATTGAGCCTACATCAGGCTCCACACTGGGCGTGGAGCCTGCTTAAGATTCTCTCTCTCCCTCCCTCTCCCCTGCCCCTCCCCCCTCCACTCACATGCACATGCAAGCTCTCTCTTGCTTGCTCTCAAAAAAAAAAAAAAAAAAAAAGATTAGCAATTGCCAAGAATCTCAGCAAGCTGAAACTGATTGTCACTGTAACCCCACATGCAAATATACCTAGCAGTTAAGCACTGTTATATGGCCTCTGCCTCAGCCATTTGGGTTCCCATCATCCCCGCTGAACAAGAGGGTCCATTAAATTCAGCTCTTTTGAGGTATCCACTGCAAAGCCATTACCACAATATACTCTAGTTTTTTCCAACATAAGATAGCAAAATGCTATCATTTTTTTTTTAATGTTCATCCTTTGAAACATTCTGGGATCTATTTCTACTTATGGGTATAGAAGCAAAGGTAAGTGCTAAGGACAGATCATGAGGGAAAAAAAGCAACGGAGTCCTGGGGGGGTTAACTGCTGGCTGTTCAAGAAAGGAAAAGGTAGATTTCTGATAAGGGAGGAGGAGCTGCTTCTGAAAACAAAGGGCTTTCAGGTGGTTTTAGGGATTCAAGTTTCTTAGGCTCATCTGAACACTCTCAAATGTCCCCATTCCCATTCTAGTTCTCCAGGTCCCCTTCCTTACCAACCAACACCCCAACTGTAAGACAGTTGGTGAAGTAGTGAATTCTAATTACATTGCAGTTATGCAGCCCACAGGACAAATTTGAGGTCTGATTCCCAGATGCATCAGTCCTAAGTTTATATGTTACAAGAAATAGAAGATTCTTTCTGAGCTATCAGTAAAGGTCTCTGGTTCTCTAAACATGGAGCTGAGAGTTTAAAATACTGAGCTTTTTTTTTTCTTTCTATAACTCTCCAGTGAAGTCAGAAGCAGCCAGCAAACCCTAGAATCCTTGTCATCATCACTTCTAAGCTACTCACAACAGACAGTCATCTTCCTGAAGTCCTGCCTTTAAGAAACAATTTATCCCAGGCCAATACAAGTTACAGATTCTGAGTATTTCATTTTCCTTTGTCATTTGAGGTTATTTCATGGTCAAGCACCATCTAGTCAGTAACAGATTCCATCCTTGAGGTTTTGTTTTCTAGGATCACAATTGGTACTATGTATTATATCTAAACTAGTCAGAAAACAAAACGCGCTTTAGATTTATCAAACAGAAAAAAGATTTAGTGAAGGGAGTTGGTTATAAAGGTATTTCGAGGGGGGAGGGTGCCTGGGTGGCTCAGTCAGTTGAGCATCCTAAATCTTGATTTCAGCTCATGTCATGATCTTGGGATTCTGAGATCAAGCCCCACATTGGGCTCCACACTCAGCACAGAGTCTGCTTGTCTCTCTCCCTCTGCTCGTGCTCTCTCTAAAATAAATAAATATCTTTTTTTAAAGGGTATTTGAGGGGATGGAAGAGCAAAAAGGAGAAAGGAGTTACTTAAAGATCGGGACGCTACTATTGCTTCTCAACCGAAATCTGGTATGAACTTCAGAGGTACTGACGTAACACCACTGCAGTTGAAATTGCAAAACCACAGCTGAGCAGGAATCCAGGAGCCTGCCCTACTGCTGAGAGCCACACTCCCCAGGTGGCTGCAGCTGTTGCCTGAGCACCACCAGAACCAGGGAATTAAAAGAGGAGGAGGAGGGGGAGAAGGGGGGAGGAGGAGGAAGGGGAAGGGAGGGGAAGGGAGGGGAAGGGAGGGGAAGGGAGGGGGAGGACAGGGAGGAGAATGGGGAGGAGGAGAGGGGAGTGGAAGGGGGGGAGGGGGAGGATTTCCCCTTCTTCCCAACTTCCAGTTTTTCATTCATACCTCCCATTGCAAGACCCAACTAAAAGCTAGCTTGCAAAGTAGTCTTAGAAGTAGAAGTATGCTGTTTTCAGACTTCTACATCATAGCCCATGCCCATCCAAGGGCAAGAGAGTTGGAAATTGAGCTGTTCAACAGGAGAGAAATGACCAATAGCACAGGAATTCTACGCATATATGTTAGCTCATATCCTTCTCATGACCATACCCGTGATGGACATGCTATAAAGGCCTATCTTCAACATTCTGACAGTTCTCTTTGCCTGGAGCAAGGCAGGATGGAAGTTAAGAGAAAAGTTGAGCAAGTAGTATGAAAGTGTAAGATATTCTGGTATTTTTCAGGTAATGAAATTTCTATTTAAATGCATGCCTGTAAATAACCAAGAAAAACTTTATCAATATCATCAGTGCAATGCCTTAAATAAGCACCTTTGGTGATAATGAGTATTTCCTGGATATCCACTGAAGCATACTCTTCTATTAAGTGGTGTTTTGTGACAGAGAAATAAAACGAAACAGTTGCTATAGATTAACTTTTATAAAGCATAAGCCTATGCTTCCAATTCTGGTCATTAAGGATGTCAGTCAGGCATCCCATATCCTAAGTGATTTGGCTAAAACAACATCTGACAAAATTCATGTCACTTTTTCGGTGTGTGTCCAAAGATGAATAATACCTTAATCAATCACATTATATAAATTCTTCCTTTCTTTACAGACATGAAAATATGACTTCTGTGCTGTGATTGAGAGAGTAGATAACTTTATAGGTTAACAGGAAATCATAGATCTCTGACTCAGAGTTGCCAGAATTAGCAATCAGTTAGACTTTAGAGATACAAAAATAGTCTGGTTCACTATATTAAAAGCATATTCTGTTCTGATCAGAAGAGATCAAATGGGCACAAAATCTTTATTCAAATGTCACATACAGTTTAATTTGTCAAAAATCCATTTAGAGTTGAAAAGCAAAAAAAATTTTTTTTAATTTAAATTCAATTAGCCAACATATAGTACATCATTAGTTTTTGATATAATGTTCAATGATTCATTAATTGCAAAATTTTTTTACTGAAAAATTCCAGGGGCACCTGGGTGGCTCAGTCAGTTAAGTGACTGACTCCTGGTTTCAGCTCAGGTCATGATCTTGCAGTTGTAGGATCGAGCCCCACATCGGGCTCAGCGCTCAGCATGGAATCTGCTTCAGGTTCTCTCTCCCTCTCCCTCCCACTCACTCTCTCTCTCAAATAAATAAAATCTTTTAAAAAAGAATTCTAGTTGCAGCCACTCTGGAAAACAGTATGGAGGTTCCTCAAAAAGTTGAAAATAGAGCTACCATATGATCCAGCAATTGCACTACTTGGTATTTACCCCAAAGATACAAATGTAGGGATCCGAAGGGGTACGTGCACCCCGATGTTTATAGCAGCAATGTCCACAATAGCCAAACTGTGGAAAGAGCCAAGATGTCCATCAACAGATGAATGGATAAAGAAGAGGTGGTATATATATACAATGGAATATTATGCAGCCATCAAAAGGAATGAGATCTTGCCATTTGCAACAACGTGGATGGAACTGGAGGGTATTATGCTGAGCGAAATAAGTCAGTCAGAGAAAGACATGTATCATACGACCTCACTGATATGAGGAATTCTTAATCTCAGGAAACTGAGGATTGCTGGAGTGGTGGGGGGTGGGAGGGATGGGGTGGCTGGGTGATGGACACTGGGGAGGGTATGTGCTGTGGTGAGTGCTGTGAATTGTGCAAGACTGTTGAATCTCAGATCTGTACCTCTGAAACAAATAATACAGTATATGTTAAAAAAAAAAAAGAAGAAGAAGATAGCAGGAGGGGAAGAATGAAGGGGGGGAAATCGGAGGGGGAGACGAACCATGAGAGACTATGGACTCTGAGAAACAAATTGAGGGTTCTAGAGGGGAGGGGAGTGGGAGGATGGGTTAGCCTGGTGATGGGTATTAAAGAGGGCACGTTCTGCATGAAGCACTGGGTGTTATATGCAAACAATGAATCATGGATCACTACATCAAAAACTAATGATGTAATGTATGGTGATTAACATAACATAATAATTTAAAAAAAAAGAATTCCAGCATCCGAAGCTAAAAACTATTTCTTTCCCTTTCCCACTCTATGAGTAAAATTTTTTATAAAATCCCTCTTACTTCAATCATAGATATGTATTAAGTGTCCACTGTGTACCTGGCTCAGATCCAGGTACTTCAACTACATCATTAAATAAAACCAACAATGTTCCCCAAACTCTGCCCTTGTGGGATCTATATTCCAACACAGAGAGAGACATCAAAAATGCATAATAAAGAAATATATCATATATTAGAAGATTGCAAGTAATGGAGGGGGGGAAATAAAACCAGAAAAGAGAGATTAGGAATATTAAATTTTAAAGTTTACAACTTTAACTAGAATAGGTCAAAGAAGTCTCAAGAAAAATTTTAAAATATTTTAATGAAATGAAAATGAAAATATAACTTCTCCAAATTTGTGGGATGCACTGAAAGTAGTGCTTAGAGGGAACTAATAACACTGGATACATATATTAGGAAAGAAGGCTCTAAAATCAATCATCTAAGTTTCCACCTTAGGCAACTAGATAAAAAGAACAATTTAATCGTAAACCAGCAGAAGAAATAATGAAAATTAGAGCAGAAATCAATGAAATTAAAAACAGGAAAACAACAGAGAAAAGTCAATAAAACCAAAAGCTGATTTTTCAAAAAAAAATCAATAAAAATAATAAGCCTGTAGGCAGACTAACCAAGAAAAGGAAGGAAGGAAGAAAGAAAAGAAAAGGAGAGAAAAGAAAAGAAAAGGAGAGAAAAGAAAAGAAAGATAGATGCAAATTGCCAATATCAGAAATTAAAGAGGGGTCATCACTACAGATTCCGGGACATGAAAAAGATAATATGGGCTTTAAATACATACAATTATGTTTGTTAATTATTCTGCAATAAAACTTCTTAAAAAGGAATAAATAATAATATAAAGAAATACAATGAACAACTCTATGCCACAAATTTAATAACTTAGATGAAGTAAACTGATTCCTTGAAATCGGTTTACGATTTCAAAATTCACACAAGGAGAAACAGACTATCTGAATAGGCCTATATTTGTTAAAGAAATCGAAT
Source organism: Mirounga angustirostris (assembly GCF_029215605.1). NCBI lineage: Eukaryota > Metazoa > Chordata > Mammalia > Carnivora > Phocidae > Mirounga > Mirounga angustirostris. The sequence continues at coordinate 40,273,235 of NW_026991714.1, forward strand.
CAATAATTAATAACCTTCCAAAAAAAGAAAACATGACGTCCAGATGATCTCACTGATAAATTCTACCAAATACTTAAGGAATAAATGATACAAATCCTTCATAGTCTCTTCCAGAAGACAGAAGCAAAGAGAATATTCCTTAATTCATTCTATAAGGCTAGTATTATCCTAACAGTAAACTAAACTGTTAGGACTTAGTTTGCCACTCCTCCAAGGAGATTTTTAATTTGAAAATAAAGATTAGATCTCTATGAGTGTGACTATCGCTGTTTGTGGTACGTGGATGTCTCTGGATGCTCTTAATCATGTCACAGAGGTGACCCTGGGCAAAAGGCTGATCTTTGAGCTAAGGGTCAGGAAAATAGGAAGACTCTTCAGTAATACAGGACAAAGCTAATGAAACTAGTTTCTTGACTTTTCATTTGTTTAAACGGTGTGAAAATCCTTGGTGCATTCTTGATAACATGAGAGGTATTGAGCCTGCATTTCAGCAAAGCCAAAACCTAACAAACTGGCCTTGCTCTGACCTTCAGCCCAACATATGCCCCACCTCTCATCTTGGACCTCCATACCCCGGGAACTACCTGTGTATAGTCTGGTCTGCTTCCTCTCTCCTTTTCCTCCTTCCATGGTTTCCCTTCAGTTCTCTTAGTCCTGGTTCTTCTCTTTCTCCTTAACTTCTGCTGCCACCCACAGTCCTGGCACAGAGCTCACCAACGAGATGTGTTGTCTTTCCCATATCAAACATCCAAATATCTGGATATCATACAATAGACTGATTTTTTTAATTTTCCTTCCAAGAGTTGGCCTGTAATTCAGACAAATTCTCTGTATTGTCTGGTTCAGCTCTGGTTATTGTCAAATTATTTATAAAAACAGACATAGGGAGAGGGAATCCAGTGGGTTTAAAGAGATCACCCTAAATTTGACTTTGAAGTCAGTTTTATTGAGATAAGAAACATGTGCAAAATCTGTATCTCCATACTAAAATGCCTTTTGTTCAGAAATCCAAGCTTTGAGGGGGTGAGGTCAGGGAACAGTTGGGGGATCATTTCTCCTTTATAATATGCTAAGAACTTCAACCCAGAGAGGGGTAGGAGGATAAAATTCCCCTTTAAAAGCCATTAAGCATATCCCTGGAAAAAGCAAAAACTTAGACTAAATGAGACAATGCAATAGAATTCCACATTTTTTGTTGACCTGGGAAAACATTGATTCTGAATATAGGCAATGGATCAGGACATTTCCATTTGACTTTTCCAAAGATGTTGCCAGCATATTTGAAAATTGAAAATGAGACTAGAAAATGCTCATCTGGGAATTACATATAAGAAGTCATTCACAAATTGAGAACAAATAATCCTAAGAAATTTATGTAAGTTTTGCAAACATCAGATTAATTCAATTCCTTGATATTTATTAAAAAAAATTTTATCCCTATTCTCCTTCCAAAAATCAATGTATCACACATGCCTACAAACAACAAACCCACAAAACACTGAAACAATTCTTGATATGAATCTTACAGGGATTTTTGGATTTACTGGAGCTGACTACAGATTATAATTACCATGGCCATTTGCAATCTCCATAAACTTCTTAATTTTATGCTTTAAATACTTGGCAATTTTACACAAAAAATAAGTATCTAAATCCAGAGACAAACACGGCCCCTCTGCTATATCCAGACACTAGTCCTTGTGTAATTTACATTTTCAAACATGTTTGTAAAACACAAAAACAGAATGACAAACTTCACAGTGAAATAGTGACCCTGCAAGTGGCTTAAAAGTTCTATGCTATATCTGTTCTATTGGGGTGATTTATTCTGGAAATATCATCAAAGGTCTTTTAAATTTCGTATAAGCAGAAACACTTAAGAAAAATATTTATGGTATCAACACTCTGAACATTTTTTCCAACCAGAGCTTCTAGGGAAGAGGTTCTAATTTAGTTTGAGAACAATTATTTATCTTTAAAAATTCTGAGAGAACTAAATATTGCCTTTTGTAGGCAGATATTGCTTTTAGATTATTTTATCCTTAACATTACAAAATATGACCACAAGCTAAATCCAAAACATTTGGCATGTGAGTTTCAGGTGATGACAGCTGATATGCACCATTTCAAGTATGATTCAGTATAAATAATAATCATCATGCCCAGAATTTGGAGGCAACTGCAAAGTCCCTAAAGTACATGGGTCTCTTTATATCTTTTTTTAAATTTTATTACTTTTCTATTGTGTTAAGAAAAAAACACTCATGAATTTACGCTCTTAACAATTTTTAAGTGCACATTACAGTATTAACTATACTTACAGTGTTGTACAGCAGGTCTCTAGAATTGACTTGTATGACTGAAACTCTGTACCATTGAAAAACTCCCCATTTTCCCTTCCCCCCAGTCCCTGGCAACAACATTCAACTTTCTGTTTCTAGGAGCTTGATCACTTTAAGTACCTCATATAAGTGGACATAGAGTAGAAAATTACAAAAAGAGACCTATCATGAAAAGTAACATCGAACATGTGTTCACTACGGTATAGTTTTAACATCCAGTTGTAATGGGTATGATGGACTGGTTTGCTCACTGTATTTTTTGTGAGTTGTGTCTTACTGAACTATAGACAGTGGAAAACGAAGACCAAGATTTCTCACACTCACAGCTAAGTTCTGGAAGTGGTTCTGCCACTTAGATCCATTTATGTAAGATTTGGAAGCAGAAGTGAGACAGACAGAGGACACGTTCCTGGTGCTTTTGGAGGTTGCTTCTAGCAAGCAAAGATATGGAGACGTATGGTTTTCCACGATGGCATAGCAATGTCCAGTCATGTTCTTTTTGGGTGTTGAAAGACAGTTGTTTTAGTGCTGGTGGCAAATGGAATCCATGTTCCAGCATCCAGCTGCCAACTTTGTTGTGGTCAAGAGGCATTTGGAGAAATAGGTACAGAAGCTTCCTGATCCTGGACTGCAGCTACAGCAGATTGCTCTTTAACTCACTAGTTCTAATGGCCCCTCCCAATCCTCCAACTTCCTGACTGGAGTAGAGGACAGCTGCTTCAATGGCAGGTCAGTTACCTATTTTATTCCAGGAGTCTTTCAGAGAGACTCAGCCTACTGTACATTCCTTCAACCTTTGCCATAATTTTTTAAGCATCTAATTCCCTGTAGCAAACTTTTCACTTCAAGTAGCCAAAGTGTTCCTCTTTCCTCCAACTGATTCACCTGTTGAAAAGATAATAGTGTGTTTTAACAAGATTCAGTTTCACTGTCCCTCCCTCTGGCCTCACTTTATTAGATGACTTTGGCTTTAATTAATGCCAAGCAGAAATAGAAATTAATGGTCAGTCATTTTAATGCTAGTCTCTCCAATTAATCTGATTACATTACTGCAGGAAAATGATAAACTGGCATTTCAGTATTTATTAATTATTGTTCTGAAATATTATACTAATATCAATATTTTATTTTTAAAGTATTCAGAGTTCATATTTTTTAAAACCAATGAAACTAAAAATGTAATATATTTTAAATAGAACCCTAACCTAAGGAGGAACATAGACACCCAAGTCCAAGAAACACACAGAGTTCCAATTCCAAACAAGAAGAATCCAAGGAGGTCCACATCATGGCACATAACAATTAAAATGTTAAAGTTTAAAGATAATGAGAGAATCCTGAAAGCAGCAAGAAAGAAACAAAAAGATACTTACAAGGGAAAACCTACAGGACTATCAGCTGATTTTTCAGCAGAAACTATGCAGGGCAGAAAGGAGTGGCATGATATATTTAAAGTGCTAAAAGGAAAAGACCTACAACAAAGACTACCTAGCAAAGTTATCATTCAGATTTAAAGGAGAGAGAAAGAGTTACCCAGACAAACAAAAGATAAAGGAGTTTATCACCATTAAACCAGCACTACAAGAAATGTTGAAGGGATTTCTTTAAGTGGAAAAGAAATGACCATAATTAGACATAATAAAAATATAAATAAAAAGACACAAAATATGACAACATCTACATAAAGTGTGGAAAAGGGAGTCAAAAGGGAAGAGAAGAGAAAAAAGGGAAAATAAACCTTTTTTCTTTCACTCTTTTTTTTTTCTTTTTTTCTTTTTAGGAATGTGTTTCAACTTAAATGACCATCAAATCAATATAGAATATAGACTGCTATTACTTAGGATGTTATATATGAACCTCATGGTAACCACAAACCCAAAACCTATCATAGATACACAAAAAAATAAAGCCAACCAAAACACTAGAGATACTCTTAAATCACTAAGAAAGAGCAAGAGAAGAAGAAAGAAAGAAAGAACTACCAAAAAAAAGCAGAAAACAAAATTTTTAAATGGCAATAAGTACATACCTATCAATAATTACTTTGAATGTAAATGGCCTAAATGTTCCAATCAAAAGACATAGAGTGGCAGAATGGATTAAAAACTAATAATAAGACCCATCTCTATGCTGCCTGCAAAAGACTCATGTCAGACCTAAAGAAGCATACAGACTGAAAGTGAAGGGATGGAAACACATTTACCATGCAAATGAAGTGAAGAGAAAAAAAAAAAAAAAGCCAGGGTAACAATCAGACAAAATAGACTTTAAAACAAAGACTGTAGGGCACCTGGGTGGCTCAGCTGGTTGAGTGACTGCCTTCAGCTCAGGTCATGATCCTGGAGTCCCGGGATTGAGTCCCGCATCGGGCTCCCTGCTCAGCGGGGAGTCTGCTTCTCCCTCTCCCGCTCCCCCCTCTTGTGCTCTCTCTCTCTCTCATTCTCTCTCTCAAATAAATAAATAAAATCTTTAAAAAAAAAAAAAAGACTGTAACAAGAGACAATGAATGGCATTATATAATGATAGAGAGCTCAATCCAACAAGAGGATATAACAATTGTAAATATCTATGCACCCAACATTAAGCACCTAAATACATAAGCAAATATTAATGGGCATAAAGAGAGAAATAAATGGTAATACAATAATAGTAGGGGACTTTAACACTCCACTTACATCAATAGATAGGTCATCAAGACAGAAAATCAATAAGGAAACAATGTCTTTCAATGACATATTGGACCAGATAGACATAACTGACATATACAGACCCTGAATAACAAAAGAAATCCTGAGAAAGAACTAAGCGGGAGGTATCACAATTCCATATTTCAAGATATACCTCAAAATTATAGTTATCAAAATAGTATGATACTGACACAAAAATAAACACATAGATCAGTGGAACAGAGTAGAGACCCAAGAAATAAACCAATGTATATATGGTCAATTAAGCTATGATGCTGGAGGCAAGAATATATAATGGGGAAAAGACAGTCTTTTTTGTTTTTATTATGTTCAGTTAGCCAACATATAGCACATCATCAGTTTTTGATGTAGTGTTCAACGATTCATTACTTGCATATTAACACCCAGTGCTCAAGATAGTCTTTTCAATAACTGGTGCTAAGAAAACTGGACAGCGGGGCACCTGGGTGGCTCAGTCGTTAAGCGTCTGCCTTCGGCTCAGGTCATGATCCCAGGGTCCTGGGATCGAGCCCTGCATCGGGCTCCCTGCTCCGCGGGAAGCCTGCTTCTCCCTCTCCCACTCCCCCTGCTTGTGTTCCCTCTCTCGCTGTCTCTCTGTCAAATAAATAAATAAAATCTTAAAAAAAAAAAAAGAAAAAGAAAACTGGACAGCTACATGTAAAAGAATGAAACTGGACCACTTTCTAACACCATACACAAAAAATAAACTCAAAATGGATTAAAGACCTAAATTTGCAATGTAAAACCATAAAAATCCTAGAAGAGAATACAGGCAGTAATTTCTCTGACATCAGCCACAGCAATATTTTCCTCCTCAGGCAAGGAAAACAAAAGCAAAAATAAACTACTAGGACCACACCAAAATAAAAAGCTTCTGCACTGGGAAGGAAATAGTCAACAAAACTAAAAGGCAACTTACTGAATGGGAGAAGATACATGCAAATGATTTATCTGATAGGTGTTAATATCCAAAATATATAAAAAATTCATACAAGGCAACACCAAAAAATCAAACAATCCAATTAAAATATGGGCAGAGGACCTGAACAGACATTTTTCTGAAGAAGACATCCAGATGGCCAACTGACAAATAAAAAGATGCTCAACATCAATACTCATCAAAGATATACAAATCAAAAGTACAATGAGATATCAGAATGGCTAAAATCAAAAACAGAAGCAACAAATGTTGTCAAGGATGTGGAGAAAAAGCAAACCTCATGTACTGTTGGTGGGAATGCAAACTGGTACAGCCACTGTAAAGTATAGAGATTCCTCGGGCGCCTGGGTGGCTCAGTTGGTTAAGCGACTGCCTTCAGCTCAGGTCATGATCCTGGAGTCCCTGGATCGAGTCCCGCATCGGGCTCCCTGCTCGGCAGGGAGTCTGCTTCTCCCTCTGACCCTCCCCCCTCTCATGTACTCGCTCTGTCTCATTCTCTCTCTCTCAAATAAATAAATAAAATCTTAAAAAAAAAAAAGTATAGAGATTCCTCAAAAAATTAAAAATAGAAATACCGTATGACCTAGTAATTCCACTATTGGGTATTTACCCAAGGAAAACAAAAACACTAATTTGAAAAGATAAATGCAGCCTTATATTTATTGCAGCATTAGTTACAATAGCCAAGACATGGAAACAATCTAAGTGTCCATCAACAGATGAATGAATATGGAAATGTTACATATATATGTGTACATGTATATTACATATAAAACATTACATTATATATTACACAGCCATAAAAAAAGGATGAGATCATGCCACTTGAGACAACATGAATGGACCCAGAGGGTATTTTGCCAAGTGAAGTAAACCAAACTATGATAAATACCATATGATTTCACTCATAAAAGAAATCTTTAGAAAAAAAGAAAAAACAAAAAGCAAAATCAGAACTATAAATACAGAGAACAAACTGATGGTTGCCAAAGGGGCAGGAGGTGGGGGGTTGGGAAAAATGGATGAAGGGAAGAGAAAGATACAGGCTTTCAGTTATGGAATGAGTAAGTCACCAGAATAAAAAGCAAGCATAAGAAATACAGTCAGTGATATTGTAATAGTGATGTAATGGGATAGATGGTAGCTACACTTGTGATGAACATAAGGGATAAACTTGTTAAATTACTAAATTGTACACCTCAAACTAATGCAACATTTTGTGTCAACTGTACTCAAGTAAAAAGAAAAAAAAGGGGGAGAAAAGCCAAAGTGATCAATTAAAACCAAAGAAAATTTGATTTGAGAAAAAAACATGCTGTGTCATTGTAAGTATACCAAGAGATAAAGAATCCTCACTGAAGAAAAATAAATCATTTAAAAGTGAAAAAATGTAAATGTGCATGTGAAATATTAAATACATGCAAATTCTGGTTTAACTATTAAATGATTCAATTAATACAAAAAAGTCTTACTGAAAAATAGCAAGCTATCCACTAAAATAAGTTAATGTAACAAGTAGCTAAAATCTTAAAATGAAACATTATTTCAGCTGTTTTAAAATATGCAACCTTAAAAGACAAAGTGCAACAAGCATGGATGCATTCAGGTGTCAGCTATTTTGTGCAAAATATTTTCGTTTTGACTAAAAAGTCTGATTCTTTGCCTGTAAATAGAATGCTGGGGAGATAGTGTTATGTCAATTCAAACATTTCCCTCTTTCATCTTCAAATAATCCTATCTCTTGTCTTATAATTTTAAAGAAATCTTTTTGAAGACTGTTCTTTGGCAGGGGTAAGAAAACAGACTGCAATCCTTATATTGAGAGTGAGATGTTCTAGTTTAAAGAAAGCATTTCTAGTTAGTCTTCCTCTTCCTTAGTTTCATTATGTATAGAAGGAGATTCTGACTTAGAATCATCTGCATCAATGTTGATATTATCATATTTCTTTTGTTTGAAAAGTTTTCTAAAATAAAACTTATTCAGGGCGCCTGGGTGGCTCAGTCGTTAAGCGTTTGCCTTCGGCTCAGGTCATGATCTCAGGGTCCTGGGATCGAGCCCTGCATCGGGCTCCCTGCTTGGCTGAAAGCCTGCTTCTCCTTCTCCCACTCCCCCTGCTTGTGTTCCTTCTCTCGCTTTGTCTCTGTCAAATAAATAAATAAAATCTTAAAAAAAATAAATAAATAAAATAAAACTTACTCGTTCAATAGAAGACTTGCAGTATCCTCATATGGCTGCTTAAACTTATACAAACTGGAGTGTATCTACACCTGTGGACTGCATATCATTTTTGTCTTGGCACACACAACTCAGTCATTTAACTTAATCTCAAACTGTAAATTATGAATATTTCAGATTTTTAAAAGTAATAGTTTATACCACAAAAATGCAGTTCTCCAAACACTCTTACACAAGGACTTCACACCTCCCTGCCCCTGACAGGTACTTTCTCTGTTCTACCCCTCTGTCACCCTCAACCCCACTCTTTATCCTCCCTGACTCTCAAAGCATTGCACTCTCCTTATTGTAAAAGAAGAAGCCTTGTAAAAAAAAAAAAAAAAAAAAAAAAAAAGCCCTTGCAGAATTTCTCATCACTCCAGCCACTTTTGCCTTCACACGTTTCTTTTCTTTCTTTTTTTTTTTCTTTTTTTTTTTTTCCCCCTCCTGGGGAAGGGGTGCTTTTGCTTCTCACCTGCTTCCAATTCTTTTTCTTCCTGCCTTCTGGGAACATCATCCCATTAATGCTCTATCCCCCTTCCCAATTTCCCATCATCTCTAATTTCTTTCCATTTCCGAATATGTCAGTCCCTATATTTTTAAAATTACCCTTGACCCTGTTGTTTCCTATCCGTCTCCTTTTGCTCTTCCAGAAGCAGTAAGGTACGGTAGTCCTAAGTACATAGCCTGATGCCCAGCTCCCCTGGTTTGCAGCCTTGTTCCACCACCTAGTGTGACCTCTGGCAAGTTCCTTAATCTCTGAGTGTAAAATGCAGTGACCGTGGTTGTTTTTATTAGCTATTTATATTACTTACTTTTAGAAAGATTAACCATATTTCCCCCTTTATTTTCCTCTGTGGCCTCTCTTCCTTACCAAGTATAGAAAGTCTGAAATTCAAAGCCACAACATTGATATGCAAAAATGAAACTTGATTTTCTTGTAAGTGAACTGAACTTGCTCATTAAGTCCCATTTTTACTCCATTATAGAAAACACTAAAATTATCCCTGGGAGGAAAACCCAGTGCTGCTGATCTTAAAGTTTGTCTGGTTCATCAAAGCTCAACTGAAGCCACCCCCGTTTTGTGTGTCTAATTATAGAGCCTTCTTAGTGAAAAAGTGTGCAGTGGACTTATCCTTGGAAAACTGGATTCCATTACAAATGGAAATTAATAGGGCAAGACTATCCCTGCAGGCATGGCTAACACAAGATACCAGAAAGCGTACCCTATTGGGGCACCTGGGTGGCTCAGTCGTCTAGGCGTCCGACTCTTGATTTCAGCTGGGGTCCTCAGGTGGTGATCTCAAGGTTATGATCTTGGGTAATGATCTCAGGGTTGTGGGATTGAGCCCCAGGTCAGGCTCTGCACTCAGCCCAGAGTCTGCTTATCCATCTCCCTCCCCCTCTACTCCTCCTCTCGGTCTTTCTTTCTTGTTCCCATAAATAAATTAATTAAATAAATTTTTTAGAGTCTACCTTACTTATTTTTTATGTTTTTTTATGTATAACATACATACAGGAAAATACACAAATCTTAAGTACACAGCTCAAAGAATTTTTACAGAAGGAAACACACCCATCCAACTACCACACAGGTCAAGATGTGGAATATTACCAGCATCCCCGGAATCTCCTTTGTGCCACATTCCAGTAATTACCACTCCAAAGGAATCTGCTCATCTAATTATAATCACCGTAAGATTAGTTTTCACTGTTTTTGAACTTCAAATAAGTACGATCATACAAAGTACACTACACACACATGTGTTCTTAGGTGTCTGAGTGCTTTCACTCAATAGTTTGTGAGATTTATCCATGGTATCCCTGTAATTTTCACTGTTGCATAGCTCCCTTGGGGAAATATATCCAAATTTATTCATCCATCCCATTCATGGGCATTTGAGTTGCATAGAGCTGTTACAAACAGTGGTGCTCTAACATTCTGGTACCTGTCTTCTGAGGCACATATGTAAGCATTTATATTGGGAATAAATGCAGAAGTAGAACTGAGTCATAGGTTAAGTGTACTATCAGTTTTCCAAAGTGGTTTTACAAATTTAAATTCCCACCAACAGTATACAAAAGTTCCAGGTGTTCTGTATCCTCATCAATTCTTGGTATTGCCGGATTTTTAAATTTTACCATTCTGATAGATGTGTAGTAGTATTTCATTATTTTAACTTAAAATTCCCTGATGACTAAAAATTTGAGGATTTTTTTTAATGCTATTGGTCATTTAGATATATACCCCTTTGGGAAAGTTTCTTATGTATTAATTAAATTGTTCTTTCTTTTATTGGTTTGTTAGACTTATTAAGTAATTCACGTAAGTCACCTATTATACATACTACATATTGCAAATATCTTCTGTGAATCGTCTTTCATTTCTCTTCATGGTACTTTTTATAAAGAGGAGTTCTTAATTTTAATTAAATCAAATTTATTAAACTTTTATGGTTATTGCTACTTGCTTCCTGCTTATCAAGTCTTTGTTTAACAAATCTTTGTCATAAAGATGTTCCCCCTCCTATATTATCTTTTAGAAGCTTTATTGTTTTTATTTTTAATTTCACCTGAATTTGATTTTTGTGGCTTGTCTGAGATAGGAATCAAGTTCTTTTTTTCAACATGAATATTCAGTTGGTCCAGCACTATCTTTATATAAGACTATCTGCTACAGTAATATTTTGTTTTAATCAAGTTTCCAATTATGCATGGATCTGTTTCTGAATTACTCACTCTGTTTTATTCACCTATTTGTCTATCCTTGGGCCAGTATCTACTCTTGATCATTATAACTCTTTTGTCCAATGCAGGGCTTGAACTCATGACCTTGAGATCAAGAGTCAGATCCTTAACTGACTGAGTCACCCAGGCGCCCCTCTTTTATAATTCTTAATAAGACTTGATAGCTAGTAGTCTAAATCTTCCAGGTTTGGTCACATAGGTTACCTTATCTATTCTCAATTCCTTGCTTTTTGATAAAAACTTTAGGATCAACTTTACATTTCCTCTAAAAAAACTACTGGAATTTTAACTGGGATTGCATTGAATTTAGAGATTAATATGGAGACAATGATATCACTGTAACATTTAATAATTTTATCCATGAACACAACATATTATTCCACATATTTAGGTCTTTAATTTCTCTCAGTAATTTTTTTTAAGATTTTATTTATTTATTTGAGAGAGAGAGAGCATGCGCGCAAGCAAGAGAGAGCGAGCACAAGCAGGACAGAGGGGGAGGGGGAGAAGCAGACTTCCCACTGAGCAGGGAACCTGACAGGGGGCTGACCCCAGGACCCTGGGATCATGACCCAAGCCAAACACAGATGCTTATCCAACTGAGCCACCCAGGCGCCCCTCTCTCAGTAATGTTTCAAGGCTTCTGTGTTCTTGTATGGCTCCCATTAAATTTATTCCTAGGTTTTTAGTACTTAAATTTTTCATTTAAAAAAATTAAATTTATAATTTAAAAATTTTTAACTTCATCTTAGTTTGTTATTAATATTTAGAAATACCACTGAGTTTTGAATGCTTATTTTATATCATTGACCTTTCTAAATTCACTTAATAATTTTTTTATTTAAACTCAAGTAGCCAAGGTATAATACCTCATTAGCTTTTGATATAATTCTAATAATTTATCTATAAATTATTTTGAATTGTCTACATACATAATCATAAGTAAAAATGATAATGTATTTCATTTCTTTTTTCTACCTTACCTTCGATTTCCTTTTCTTACTTTATTCTACTGTTCAGGATTTCTATTAAAATGTTAAATAGAAGTTATAGTAGCAAATATCCTTGTCTTATATCTGATCTCACAGGAAAATCTTTTAATATTTTATCATTAAGTGAATGTGAAGTTTCTGTGTTTGTAGATATCATCTACCAAATTGAAGAAGATATTTTCTATTCTTAATTTTCTGAGAATTTTATTTGTAATTAATGAGTAACAAATGTTATCAATTATTTATACATATTTAGATGTTTATATATATATATGTATATTTAGAAAGGGGGAAACATGGTTTCCTTGTTTAGTCTCTTAATATAGTAATTGGCATTGATTAATTTTCATGTGTTAAACCAACCTTGCACTTGTACAATAAACCACCTGGGTAATATATCAGCAGATATTATTTGCTAATATTTGATTCAGTATATTTTCATCTATGTTCCTGACATTGCCTTGTAATTTGATTTTCTTATAATTTTCTTGTCAGATATTGGTATCAAGATTATGTTAGACTTAGAAAACAAGCTGAGAATTGTTTGTTTTTATTCTATTGTCTGGAGGAATCTGTACAAGATTAGTGTTATTTCTGTCTTAAATGTTTGGGGTAATTTGCCAGTAAAGTTTTCTGGGTTGAAAATTTTCTTTTTGGGAGGTTCTTAATTATGGGTTCAATTTCATTAATAGATATTAAATTATTCAGGCTTTAAATTTCTTATGTCAACTTTTGTATGTTATGTTTTGCAAAGAATTTGTCTTTATCTAAATTGTCAAATTTATTGGCAAGGTGTTGTTCAAAATACCTTTTATTTTAAAAATTTCTATAGGATCCATAGCAATCTCCCCTTTTACCACTCCTGATATTGGTAATTTAATTTTTTTTCTTTTCTTTCTGAACAATTTTTCTAGGATTTATAATTTAAACTCTTTGAACTCTGTTGAAATTTGTCTTGGGGCACTTGAAAAATGTATATCCTGCAGGGTTTGTTGTTGTCTTTAAGTAGGTTTCACACCCAATATGGGGCTTGAACTCACAACCCTGAGACCAAGAGTCACATGCTCTACCAACTAACCAGCCAGGTGACCTATATTCTGCAGTTTTAGGTACAACATTCCATATATATCACTTAAGACAAGTTTTAAAATTCAGTTGTTAAAATTTTAAATCTCCTGTATTCATCTGACACTTTGTTGGGGACTATATATTTGGTGGTCTATATATTTGCCACTGAAAAAAGTATGCTAACTCTCCCACTCTAATAGTGAATTTGTGTATTTCTTGTTTTCTTTGTAGCTCCATGTCATATACATATTCTTGGTCTATATGTCTCTATGTAGAGAGAGAAGACAGGAGGGAAAGGCAAGTGATAGGCAACACTGTCTGGATACAGATGTGAAATTTGTTGCATCTTCCTGATAATTGATACTTTATCATTATCAAATGTTTTTCTTTGTCCTGAGTAACACTAATATCTGTCTCTTATAGGCAGTTAATACTTGGGTTTTGTCTTTTAATCCAATATGAAGAGTTTGCCATTTAATTGCATTTAGTCAATTTACAGTTAATGCTGCAAGTGCTATACTTGAGTTTTTATCTTACATTGTACTATTTGTTTTCTACTTAACCTGTTTTATGTTTCCTATTTTAAAAATGTCTTACATCTTTTAATGAAGTACTTCTTTTATTTTTTAATTGCTATTAATGTGGTAATGACCTAGGTTTATATATTATTCTTTAGTGTTTACCTTAGAGATCACAGGAGGCATCCTCCACTTAGAGTCTTAAATTGTACTTTCACCATTTCCTAACCCCATTTCCCCACTTCCAAACTGGTGTTATAGTTTTCATATATTTAAATTCTACATGTTATTTGAAACCACATAAGACCAGTTTTAACTGTTTTAAAAAGTAAATATTCATATAGATTTACCCATATATTCACATTTTCCATTGTTCTTCATTCTTCCTGCATTGCCATGATTCCCTTGGAGATCATTTTCCTTAAGCATTTCTTTTAGAATATGCCTACTAATGATACATTCTTTCAGGGTTATTTGTCTTTTATTTCACCTTCATTTTTGAAAAATGTGTTTATGGGTCAGCATGTTTGTTTATTTCTGTTGTCTTCAAGCTTTGATAATTTGTTCTGAGAAAACTTCTTTCAGTCTTATTATGTTCCTTTGATGATGTGTCTTTGTATTCTTTGGATTGGACACTTTTAAAATTTTCTTTTTTTTTTTTTTTTTATGTTGTGCCTGATGCGCTTTTGATCTTGTTCCCTGTGGAACTTGTAGAGCTTTTTTAGTCTGTCTTGACATTTATATCAGGTTTAGAATTCTTTTTTTTAAGATTTTATTTATTTGAGAGAGAGAGCACAAGTGGGAGGAGGGGCAGAAGGAGAGGGAGAGAATCTCAAGAAGACTCCATACTGATCAGTGTGGAGCCTGATGCAGGGCTGGACCCCACAACCCAAGACCATGACCCAAACCAAAACCAAGAGTCAGCCACTTAACTGAGTCACCCAGGTACCCCTATCAGGTTTAGAATTCTTAACCACTATCTCTTCAAATTTGGGTATGTCTCTTCTTTTGTGGGACTCTGATATGTTAGATCTTTTTACTGCATCATATTTGTCCTTAGTTTTTCCTGATGCTTGAATATGGTTATTTTCTATAAACTTATTCTCCAGTTCACTAATCATTTCTTTTGCTATGTCTAATCAGTTTTAAATCTATCTACTAAATTTTTAATTTCAGTTATTATAATTTTAAGTACTAAAAATTTATTTGATTCTTTTTTACATTTTCCAGCTTTCGGACTGTAGTTTCAGTATTTCTCTTAGCTTTATGAACATACTGATTAGCATTATTTAAAGATCATCAGGTAATTCCAATATCTGGATCATTTATGAGTTTATTTCTACTGTATTTTTTCACTTGGCTTTCATTCATTTGATCCTGTTTTCTGACATGCTTATCAATTTTAGATGGGGGCATTTTATGTAAAACCTTCAGACATTATAGATTATGTTACTACATCCAGATAGGATTTAATTTTCTTCTGGAAATCAAGTAGATCGTGGGTAGATTACTTTGATCCAGTCAGGGCTTGAGATGATTTAAAGTGGTATTTCAGATTTTGTGAGGGCTCTTCTATTTACGGTTTTCCCTTACATTCCAGGGTCCAATGTTTCAGATATCTCTATTGAATGCTCATAGAGGTGCTCATTAGAGTCCTCCTTCTTGATGTGGTATATATATACAATGGAATATTATGCAGCCATCAAAAAGAATGAAATCTCGCCATTTGCAATGACATGGATGGAACTGGAGGGTATTATGCTGAGTGAAATAAGTCAATCAGAGAAAGACATGTATCATATGACCTCACTGATACGAGGAATTCTTAATCTCAGTAAACAAACAGGGTTGCTGGAGTGGGGGGGGGGTTGGGAGGGATGGGGTGGCTGGGTGATAGACATTGGGGAGGGTATGTGCTATGGTGAGTGCTGTGAATTGTGCAAGACTGTTGAATCACAAACCTGTACCTCTGAAACAAATAATACGTTGTATGTTAAAAAAAAAAAAGAAGAAGAAGAAGAAGATAGCAGGAGGGGAAGAACGAAGGGGGGGAAATCAGAAGGGGAGATGAACTATGACAGACTATGGACTCTGAGAAACAAACAGGGTTGTAGAGGGGAGGGGGTGGAGGGATGGGTTAGCCTGGTGATGGGTATTAAAGAGGGCACGTTCTGCATGGAGCACTGGGTGTTATACACAATGAATTATAGAACACTACATCAAAAACTAATGATGTAATGTATGGTGATTAACTAACATAATAATAATTAAAAAAAAAAAAAAGAAATAAAAGAGTCCTCCTTCTTGGGCAGCCCTGAAGTCAGATGCCTCCTCAGCACATGAGACCTCAAAAATGACAACAAAACTCTGCTTACAGGTTTCAGTCAATTAGCAGTACTTTTGCTTATTTCTTGACCTCTCACCTCACATACACATCTTAAGAATTGGTACATTCCTTGAAAGGAGATTGTCTAGAATGTTGAGCTTACTCCTCTACAGTTCCCTTTCTTCAAATCTTGGTTGCCTTGATAGCACTGAACTCCAGTGACTATCTTCCCAGACCAAATAGTTTGCCACAAGCTCTAGGCCACCATTTCCTGCCCTGCCTCTATATTCCTCAATATTAACTGGCAAATAATTGATAACAGAAGGCATTAGGACTGAAAGGCTTATTTCAATGTCTTTTTCTTCTCTCCAAAATCTTTTTTTTTTTTTTAAGATTTATTTATTTATTTGAGAGAGCAAGAATGAGAGAGAGTACATGAGAGGGGGGAGGGTCAGAGGGAGAAGCAGGCTCCTCGCCGAGCAGAGAGCCCGATGCGGGACTCGATCCCGGGACTCCAGGATCATGACCTGAGCCGAAGGCAGTTGCTTAACCAACTGAGCCACCTAGGCGCCCCCCTTCTCTCCAAAATCTTGACTGCACAAGTGCTCTCTGTCTACTTGTTCTATATTACATTTAAACAGCTGGGATGTTGTTTATGATTTGGTTTTCCTTTTATGAATTTTATCTATCTTCTGTAGTTATTCATGGTGGGAAGTTTGGTCTGATCCAACCTACACTCCATTGCCAAAACCTATAATTAACTCAGTATGCTCTCTTTTCCACAACATCTTTAATAGTAATAGATAGATACTTATTGAGAAACAAATTCCACATTTATTTTTAAAGAATGCATTTTATTACTGCACATGAAAACCCCTATGTTGTTCAAATCAAGTAATCTACATCATTGATTTTTTTTTATTGGATCACATAGCAGAGATGGAATATCAATGGATCTGGGATGAGAGTATCTAATTTTGATATAAATGCAAATACTAATTTTCTATTTATTTATAATAATAACTATTTTTAAATAGATATAATTTCTTAGAATGAAAATAGTTTGGTTGAACATTTGCTGATGTGGAAATCATAAAAAGAAACCAATTAATAAATCACAAAATCTCTGCCTTAATTTTCTATAACTTTCTTGGGGCGACAGGCACTATTACAAAGGAAAATAAATGAATGAAACCTTCTATTGCTTATAATTTTCTTGGGGAAGAAAAAAACAGTTGCATTGAAAAAAATCTCAAGCAAGTTTTAAAACCACATAAAATGCAGGAGAAATTAACACTGCAAATAGAATATACATACAATTAAGAACACTGCATGATAATTAACATCTTTATGAAATGCAGGCAATTTCATGTATACTATCTCGTCTGATCCTAGCAACAACCCTCACAGCAAGGTATCTTCAACACTCTTATAGATGAGGAAATGATCATTGACAGAATCAACAGCTAGAGAGACCTGAGGTCAAACACAAGTCATTTCATACATTCACCCGATCTCCCAATTTTTAATGACTACTTACCAATGGTAGTTATTAGCGGTGACAGGAGACATAACGAAGAGAATAAAACTGAAGTGGGTACTGCTTTCATGGAGCTTATGGATCATGAGGGAGGCAGAAAACAAATCAAACAGTCACAATACACAGTGATAAAGTCTATGATGCAAGCAGTGTGGGGTGTTATGAAAAATTAGGGGAACAAAAAAAATCAGATCTGAAAGACAGATGGGAGGTCAAGGAAGTCTTTCCAGAGAAAGAAATCTCTAAAAGGGATGAAATAAAAACTAGAGGTGGGAAAGTACAGCCTGTTTGAGGAACTGAAAGGAGATCATCATGGCTAAAATATAGACTGTAGGGGCCTGGTGGCCATGGATAAGGCCAGACATTTCCAATGTCTATACTATAGAGTTAATAATAAATAATACTACCAATTATTACAAGTGTTTAAAAGATTTATAAGAATGCTAGTAGGGCGCCTGGGTGGCTCAGTTGGTTAAGCGACTGCCTTCGGCTCAGGTCATGATCCTGGAGTCCCTGGATCGAGTCCCACATCGGGCTCCCTGGTCGTCAGGGAGCCTGCTTCTCCCTCTGACCCTCCCCCCTCTCATGTGCTCTCTCTCTCTCTCTCATTCTCTCTGGCTCAAATAAATAAATAAAAAATCTTTAAAAAAAAAAAAAAAAAAAAAAAAAAAAAAGAATGCTAGTAAGTATATTAGATTGTATTAATCAATTATAGTTCTCAAAGCAGATTTACTTAATTTCTAATTATGAGCTTATTGATAAAAATTCTAAAAGGACTATTTAACTCAGATGTCTAGGATGCCCTGCAGAGATTAGCAGAGACCTGGTGGGTTCTTGATATATATTTGTGATGTTGAATAATCAGAGATTTTAAATGAACACAGCCTGAGAGGGCTAGGTGAAGCTCAGAATAGGCAAGATTGAAGCATGTAGCACATTTCTAGAACACTATCTCAGTCAGTCAATGGGAAGTTAACCAAGCAAGCATCAAAATTCAAATTCCAGGAAGACTGAAGTTGAAAAAATAAGGCTTGGACTACAAAGGAAGACAGATATTGAAACAGCGACAGCTCTCTACCTCTTTATAATGAAGCTGTACAATTCCCAAAATACCTGGGAAAATCTCTTTAAGAGATTGCTTAGGATTCAAAGACAGCTTTACATTGGTATGCAGATCCTGTATCTAAGCCACAAAATATACAAAGGCTTTTGTGCCCATTTTCAGTCAGGTTGCCTGCCCAGAGAACTCTTTTGGTAAATGTATGTTCCTGGGAGCAGAAATGGTCCCTTTATTGGGCAGCTGTGGGAGTGCATAATGTTGGACTAGATGGGCCACTTTAACCTGAATCTCATCAAGGTTGATAACCTGGAATGAGCAAGCAGTACCTTGTGGGAGGAAGATAGACTGTTCCCAAAGCAGAGAAAGGAGACCATCAGCCAAGCCCATGTTTTAAATCCTGTTCATTTACTTTACTTCATAATCTATTATCAGTCTCCATTGCTGAACAGAGCTCTTTGTGATGTTCCAATCATCTTCCAGGAAATCTGTACCAAACCTCTTCCATCATCATCCTTCCAGCTTCCCAGAATGGGTGCAAATGTCACTAGCAATATTCATTTTATTCCATTCTAAAGTCTTAAATGTTATTCCTGAAATTTACTGTGAAGTAATGTATAGCTTGGATTTAGAAAATATAACCTATTAGAACAAATATAACAACCATTCAAATCTCTTAATATCATGAACCGAAATTATTAAAAACTGGTGAGTTGACTTCTCTGTAACAATTAGTTGACTGGCTTACTTGTTCCATCTTCAAACTTTGTTAAAACTCTTTCAGTGTCTATGTGGAGGTACTGAGTGCACATCCAGTGATGGACAGATTGCTATCCCTGGACATAGGCAGTGTGGCATGAAGGGCACTGACAGGAATCTTGATTTAAATTCTCTAAGACAGCTGACATGATTAAGTTCCTTAGGTCTTTCCCATCACATTACTCTAGTGTAGACCAGCATGGAGTCAGGCGGATCAGATCTGAAACCTGGCCCTACCACTTAACCAACTGTACAACCTTGATAAATTACTTCATCTTTAGTAGTCTCAGACACTTCATCTATGAAATAATAGCAGTATCAATAACTACCTTGCAGAATACTGAGTAGATGAAATGAGATCTCTGTGAGTGCTCCAACAAAGTATTTGGTACAATACAGAGAGACAACACATCCTATTTTTCTCTGTCAATGCCTGGAATCTCCATCCTAATCTCTTCTCTTGATGCTTTCTCCACCTCCCTTGCCTTAAATACAACAAGCTCTCCCCAAAAGCCATCACTTGAATATTTATTCCTCCTTATTCCCATACAACCTAATAAATAAAGGGAAGAAGCTCTTTTTCCACCTTCTTATAGGGCTTCCAGGCCTTATTCTTCTACCCTCCCTTGAAGATCTCTTTCCACAACTTTATCCTCTCCCTCCTCATTGATTTATTTCCTTCATCTATGGTCATATTCAAACATTTCTTATCATTAAAAAAAAAAATGACAGAGAGCATTTCCCTTGACTCTGTTCTAATTACCATAACAATCTCCTTCCTGACTTGACAAATATATTCCTTCCTCCAGTTCCTGTACTAAAGCTATCAATGAATAAGTCAGCATTCTTGCCCTCAGTGTGTTCATAGTACTGGAAATATTATCTAGTACATTACATTGTGACTCTGTTTCCTCACTAGTAAACAGGAGAAAAATAAAGGTTTACTTCTTGCTCATGCAACTCTAATGTGGATCTGGCAGCCATCCATGGATGCCGTGGCTGGGAAAGAGAAGGCTTCAGGATGTTTTGGAGACCTGGTCTGCCACCAGCTTACATGGTTTAAACCCACATCCAACTGACCAGAACTAAGTCACATGTCCCCAAACCTAATGACATGGAAAAGGAAGGCTGTACTATTTATGTGTTCCCAAGAGAAAAAAAAAAAGATGAACATACACCATTATGTATGCTTAATAATGGCATTATTATTATTACAACTTTTTAAAATACTATTTCTTTCATTTTTTTTAAAGAATTTTTATTTATTTTATTTGACAGAGAGAGAGACAGCACAAACAGGCGGAGTAGCAGGCAGAGGGAGAGGGAGAAGCAGGCTCCCTGCCAAGCAGGGAGCCCTATGTGGGGCTCCATCCCAGGACCCTGGGATAATGACCTGAGCCAAAGGCAGTCGCTTAACCAACTGAGCCACCCAGGCACACTATTTCTTTCAGTAATACGTAATCTCCTCAAGGATAAGGACTAACTTTTTTTTTTTTTTTTTAAGATTACGTATTTATTTGACAGAGCAAGAGAGCACAAGCAGGGGGAGGGGTAGAGACAGAGGCAGAGGCAGAAGCAGGCTCCCAGCCAGGCAGGGAGCCCGATGCAGGGGCTCCATCCCAGGAGCCCGGGACCATGACCCGAGCCGAAGGCAGACGCTTAACCATCTGAGCCACCCAGGTGCCCCAAGGATATGAACTAACTTTCACATCTTTTTTGATTCTCTGGTTCCTTACACAGTACCCCATATATTGGCAAGCACTTAAAAGTTTGTTGAATGACTGACTGATTAAATGAGTGAGTGACTCACTGAGAATGAACAGTTGATTGTCTGAAGTCATCTGCTAACGGTTAAGACTAGAATCCAGTATCACAAGTACTCCTATTGGGAGACAATCCTCCGTGGGTCTCTCATAATCCTTTTTCTTTCTTTTTCTTTTTTCATGAGGTATAACTGTCATTCATTATTATACTAGTTTCAGGTATACAACATTTGTTAACATTGCAAATGATCACAAGTCTTCTCATCTGTCACCACACAAAATTAATACAATACTTTTCACTATATTCCCCATGCTGTACATTACATCCCCATGACTAATTTATTTTATAACCAGAAGTTTATACCTAGAAATCCCCTTTTCTCCATTTGACCCCTCCCCAAACACCAACCTCTGGCAACCACCAATCTAATCTCTGTATCTGAGTCTGGGTTTTATTTGGTTTGGTTTGGTTTTTTTAGATTCTATGTATAAGTGAAATCATACAGTATTTGTCTTTCTCTGTCTGACTTTATCACTAAGGATAATGCCCTCAAGATATATCCATGTTGTGGCAAATGGTAAGATTTAATTCTTTTTTATGTCTGAGTAGTATTCTATTGTGTGTGTGTCTGTGTGTCTACACACACCACATCTTCTTTATCCATTCATCCACTGATGGACACTTAGGTTATTTTTATATTTTGACTAGTGTAATAATGCTGCAATGCACATAGGGGTGCATATATCTTGCAAATCCATGTTTTCATTTTTTTCAGATAGATAGCCACTAGTGGAATTTCTAGATCACGTAGTTCTATTTTAATTTTTAAAGGAACCTCCATTTTGTTTTGCATAGTGGCTGTGTCAATTTACATTCCCACCAATAGTGCACATCCTCACCAACAACTTTTATTTCTTGTCTTTTTAATAATAGCCATTCTGACAGGGGTAAGGTTATACATCTCATTGTGGTTTTGATTTGCATTTCCCTGATGATTAGAAATGTCTGAACATCTCTTCATATGCCTGTTGGCCAACTGTATGTCTTCTTTGGAAAAATGCCTGTTCAGATCCTCTGCCCATTTGTTGATCAGATTGTTTTTTGGTTATTGATTTCTTTATATATTTTAGATATTGACACATTATTGGATAAATGACTTGCAAATATTTTCTCCATTCAGTAGGCCACCTTTTCATTTTGTTGATGGTTTCCTTCACTGTGCAAAGCTTTTTAGTTGGGTGTAACCCCAATTGTTTATTTTGGGTTTTGTTGCCATTGCCTTTGCAGTCCCCAAATCTGGGGAAGGAAAAAGATATCCCAATCTAGGAGGCACAGAAATCCTCCAACAAAATTAACCCAAAGAGGTACACACCAAGACACATTCTAATTAAAATGGCAAAAAATAGTGATAAAGAGAAAATGTTAAAAACAGCAAGAGAAAACAATTACATACAAAGGAAACCCCATAAGGCTATCAGCTGATTTTTCAGCAGACACTTTACAAGCCAGAAAGGAGGGGCATGACATATTCAAAGTGCTGAAAGGGAAAAAAAAAAAAAAAAAAAAAAACTGCAGCCAAGAATAATCTATCCAGCAAGGCTATCATTCAGAATAGAAGGAGAGATCAAGAGTTTCTCAGACAAACAAGAGTTAAGGGAATTCATGACCACTAACCTAGCCCTACAAGAAATGTTAAAGGGGTCTATTTGAGTGGAAAGGAAAGACCATAAATAAGAGTAAGAAAAGTAGGAAGCAGAAAAAGAGCAAGATAAGTATATCTGTAAAAATTAGTCAAAGGACTCACAAAATAAAAGGAAATAAAGTATGACACCAATTACCTAAAACATGGGAAGGAAAGGAGTAAACAATGGGTTCAAACTTAAGCAACCATCAACTTAAGAGAGACTGCAATATGCAGATGTTATATACAAACCTAATGCAGCAAAAAATCAAATAACAGTAATAGATATGAAAAAAAGAGAGAGAGGGAAAGGAATCCAAGTACATCACTAAAGAAAGCCAGCTGATCTTGAGAGAGTAAGAGAGGAAAGGAACAGAGAAAAACTATAATAACAACCATAAACAAGTAACAAATGGCAATAAATATATACCTATCAATAACTACTTTGAATGTAAATGTACAAAATGTTCCAATCAGAAGACATAGGGTGAAAGAAAAGACACAGGGTGACAAAAGGGTTGAAAAAGCAAGACCCATCTATATGATGCCTACAAGAGACTCATATCAGACCTAGACACATGCAGTTTGAAAGTGAAGGGATGAAGAAGCATTTGTCATGAAAATCAAAGTGAAAAGAAATCTGGGTAGCAATACATATATCAGACAAATCAACTTTTTACTTATTTATTTTTTTTTATTTATTTTATTTTTAAGTAATCTTTACACCCAGTGTGGGGCTCGAACTTACAACCCTAAGATCAAGAATTGCATGCTCTACTGACTGAGCCAGCCAGACACCCCTCAAACAAAATAGATTTTAAGACAAAGACTATAACAAGTGACAAAGAAGGACACTATACAATCATAAACAAAAAATCCAACAAAAAGATATGACAATTATAAATATTTATCCACCCAACATGGGAGCACCCAAATACATAAAGCAGTTAATAACAAATATAAAGGAAATAATAAATAGTAATACAATAATAGTAGGGGACTTTAATACCCCACTTACATAAATAGATCATCCAAACAGAAAATCAACAAGGAAACAGTGGCTCTGAATGACACATTGGACCAGATGGATCTAACAGATATATTCAGAACATTCCATCCTAAAACAGCAGAAGACACATTCTTTTCAAGTGCACATTGAACATTCTTCAGAATAGATCACATATTAGGACACAAAACAAGTCTCAACAAATTCACAAAACTGAAGTCACACCATGCCTCTTTTCTGACCACAAGGCTAGGAAATTAGAAATTAATGACAAGAAAAAATCTGGAAACAGCACAAAAATATGGAGGTTAAATAATTTGCTACTGAACAATGAATGGGTCAACCAAGAAATCAAAGAGGAAATCAAAAAATACATGAAGACAAATGAGAGTGAAAACACAACAGTCCAAAACCTTTGGATGCAACAAATGCTGTTCTAAGATGGAAGTTTGCAACAATACAGGCCTACCTCAAGAAGCAAGAAAAATCTCAAATAACCTAATCTTACACCTAAGGAGCTAGAAAAAGAAAAACAAAAGCCAAAACCAGTAGAAGGAAAGAAATAATAAAGATTAGAGCAGAAATAAATGAAACAAAACAATAGAATACATCAGTGAAAAAAAATTGATAAACACTTAGCCATGGGCGCCTGGGTGGCTCAGTTGGTTAAGCGACTGCCTTCGGCTCAGGTCATGATCCTGGAGTCCCTGGATCGAGTCCCGCATCAGGCTCCCTGCTCGGCAGGGAGTCTGCTTCTCCCTCTGACCCTCCTCCCTCTCATGCTCTCTGTCTCTCATTCTCTCTGTCTCAAATAAATAAAAATTTAAAAAAAAAAAAATCTTTAAAAAAAAAAAACACTTAGCCAGATTCTTCAAAAAAAAAAAAAAAAACTGAAAGAGAGGCCTGAAATAAAATCAGAAATAAAAGAGGAGAAAAAAAACACCAGAGAAATGCAAACAATTATAAGAAAATATTATGAAAAATTAAATGTCAACAAACTGGACAACCACCTACAAAAAAATGCATAAATTCCTAGAACATGTAACTTCCCACAACTGAATCAGAAAGAAACAAAAATTTGAACACATTGATTGCCAGCAACAAAACTGAACTAGTAATTGAAACACTCTGAACAAACAAATGTCTAAGAGCACATGGCTTCACAGATGAATTCTACCAAACATTAAAGAAGGCTTAATACCGATTATTCTCAAACTATTCTAAAAAATGAAAGAGGAAGGAAAACTTATAAATTCATTATATGAGGCCAGCATTACCCAGATACCAAAACCAGATAAAACACTAAAAAACAGAGAACTACATGGGACTCTTGGATGCCTCGCTCAGTTAAGCGTCTGACTCTTGATTCTGGCTCAGATCATGATCTCAGGGTCATGAGATTGAGCAACACATAGGGCTCTGAACTCAGCATGGGGTCTGCTTGTCCCTATCCCTCTGCTCCTCCCCTCTCCCCCCACACACACTCTCTCTCCCTCTCTCAAATAAATAAATCTTTTTTAAAAAAATAGAGACCTACAAGCCAATATCTCTGATGAACATAGATGGAAAAATCCTCTCCAAAATATAAGCAAAACAAATCCAACAGTATATTAAAAAAATCATTTACCACAATCAACATGGGATTTACTCCTGGGATGCAAGATTGGTTCAATATTTGCAAATCAATCAACCTGATACATCACATCAACAAGAGAAAGGATAAAAACCACATGATCATTTCAATTATTGCAGAAAGAGCATTCACAAAGTACGACATCCATTCGTGATAAAAAAAAAAAAAAAAAAGCCCTCAACAAAGGAGACCTAGAAGGAACATATCTCAACATAATAAAGGGCATATATCACTATTGTTCAACATAGTACTTGAAGTCCTAGCAACAGCAGACAACAAAAAGAAATAAAAGGTATTCAAATTGGCAAAGAAGAAGTCAAACTCTCTCTCTTCACAGATGACATGATACTTCATGTGGAAAACCCAAAAGACTCCATCCCCAAATTACTAGAACTCACACAGCAATTCAGTAATGTGGCAGGATACAAAATCAATGCACAGAAATCGGTTGCTTTCTTATACACTAACAATGCAACTGTAGAAAGAGAAATTAGAGAATCAATTCCATTTACAATAGCACCAAAAACCATAAGATACCTCAGAATAAACCTAACCAAAGAGGTAAAGGATCTATACTCTAGGAACTACAGAACACTCATGAAAGAAATTGAGGAAGACACAAAAAGATGGAAAAACATTCCATGCTTATGGATCGGAAGAATAAACATTATTACAGTGTCTATGCTGCCCAGAGCAATCTACACCTTCAACACCATTCTGATCAAAATACCAATGGCATTTTTCAAAGTGCTGTAACAAACCATCCTAAAATTTATATGGAATCAGAAAAGACCCCAAACCGCCAAGGAAATGTTGAAAAAAGAAAAACAAAGCTGGGGGCATCACGTTGCCCGATTTCTAGCTATATTACAAAGCAGTGATCACCAAGACGGCATGGTACTGGCACAAAAACAGACATATAGAACAATGGAACAGAAGAGAGAGCCCAGATATGGACCCTCAACTCTATGGTCAAATAACCTTTGACAAAGCAGGAAAAAATATGCAATAGGAAAAAGACAGTCTCTTCAATAAATGGTGCTGGGAAAATTGGACAGCTATATGCAGAATAATGAAACTTGACCATTCTCTTACACCATATACAAAGATAAACTCTAAATGGATGAAAGACCTCAATGTGAGACAGGAATCCATTGAAGTCCTAGAGGAGAACATAGGCAGTAACCTCTTTGACATCAGCCACAGCAACTTCTTTCAAGACACGTCCCCAAAGGCAAGGGAAACAAAAGCAAAAATGAAATTTTGGGACTTCATCAAGATAAAAAGCTTCTGCACAGCAAAGGAAACAGTCAACAAAACAAAGAGGCAACCCACAGAATGGGAGAAGATTTTTACAAATGACACTACAGACAAAGGACTGATATCCAAGATCTATAAAGAAATTCTCAAACACCCAGAAAACAAATAATCAAGTCAATAAATGGGCAGAAGACATGAACAGACATTTCTCAAAAGAAGACATACAAATGGCTAACAGACACATGAAAAAATGTTCATCATCATTAGCCATCGGGGAAATTCAAGTCAAAATTAACATAACATAATAAAATAAAATTTAAAAAAGAGAAGAGAAAAATAAAAACAAAAACAAAAAAAACACATTGAGATACCACCTTACACCAGTTAGAATGGTTAAAATTGACAAGGCAAGAAACAACAAATGTTGGAGAGGTTGTGGAGAAAGGCAAACCCTCTTACACTGTTGGTGGGAATGCAAGTTGGTACAGTCACTTTGGAAAACAGTGTGGAGGTTCCTCAAAAAATTAAAAATAGATCTATCCTATGACCCAGCAATTGCACTACTGGGTATTTACCCCAAAGACACAGATGTAGTGAAAAGAAGGGGCTTATGCACCCCAATGTTCATAGTAGCAATGTCCACAATAGCCAAAATGTGGAAAGAGCCAAGGTGCCCTTCAACAGACAAATGGATAAAGAAGATGTGGTCCAGGGGCGCCTGGGTTGGGCGTCTGCCTTTGGCTCAGGTCATGATCCCAGGGTCCTGGGATCAAGCCCCGCGTCAGGCTCCCTGCTCAGTGGGGAGCCTGCTTCTCCATCTCCTTCTCCTGCTCCCCCTGCTTGTGTTCTCTGGCTCTGTCAAATAAATAAATGAAATCTTTAAAAAAAAAAAAAAAAGATATGGTCCATATATACAATGGAATATTACTCAGCCATCAGAAAGGATGAATACCCAACTTTTGCATCAACATGAATGGAACTGGAGGAGATTATGCAAGTGAAATAAGTCAAGCAGAGAAAGTCAATTATCATATGGTTCACTTATTTGTGGAACATAAGGAATAGCATGGAGGACATTAGGAGAAGGAAGGGAAAAATGAAGGGGGGAAATCGGAGGGAGAGATGAACCATGAGAGACTATGGACTCTGAGAAACAAACTGAGGGTTTTAGAGGGGAGGGGTGGGGGGATGGGTTAGGCTGGTGATGGGTATTAAGGAGGGCACGTATTGCATGGAGCACTAGGTGTTATCCACAAACAATGAATCATGGAACACTACATCAAAAACTAATGATGGGCATATATGACAAACTCTCAGCTAACATCATACCCAATGGTGAAAACCTGAGAGCTTTTCTCCTAAGGTCAGGAACAAGACAAGGATGTCCACTCTTACCACTTTTATTTAACATAGTCCTGTAAGTCCTAGCCACAACAATGAGACAAAGAAAAGGAATAAAAGGCATCCAAATTGATAAGGAAGAAGTAAAGTTTTCACAATTCGCAGATCATGTAATACTATATAGAAAACCCCGAAGACTCCACCAAAAAACTACTGGAATTGATAAATGAATTCAGTAAGGTCACAGATAGAAAATCAATATATAGAGAAATCTGTTACATTCCTATTCATTAATAATGAAGCAGCAGAAAGTGAAATTAAGAAAACAATCCCACTTATAACTGCACCAAAACCAATAAAGTATCTAGGAATAAACTAACCAAAGAGGTAAATGACGTGTACTCTGAAAACTATAAAACACTGATGAAAGAAACTGAAGTTGACACAAAGAAGTGGAAAGATATTCCATGATCATAGATTGGAAGAACAAATACTATTAAAATGTCCATACTACCCAAAGCAATCTACCTATTCAATGCAATCCCTATCAAAATATCAACATCATATTTCACAGAACTGGAGCAAACAATCCTAAAATTTGCATGGAACCACAAAAGACCCCAAATAGCCAAAGCAATCTTGAAAAAGAAAAACAAAGCTGGAAGTATCAAATTATGATTTCAACTTATACTCCAAAGCTGAAGTAATCAAAATAGTATGGTACTGGCACAAAAACAGACACATAAATCAATGGAACAGAACAGAAAATCCAGAAATAAACCCACAATTATATTATATGGGAAAACTGCACAGTGTATGCAAAAGAATGAAACTGGACCACTTTCTTACATAAAAATAGACTCAAATGGATTAAGTACCTAAATATGAGATCTGAAACCATAAAAATCCTGGAAGAGAACACAAGCAGTAACCTCTCTGACATTAGCTGTAACAATTTTCTAAATATGTCTCCTGAGGCAAGGGAAACAATAGCAAAAATGAACTATTGGGACTACATCAAAATAAAAAGCTTCTTCACAAGGAAGAAAATCAACAAAACTAAGAGGCAACCTACTGAATGGGAGAAGATATTCGTAAATGACATATCTGATAAAGGGTTAGTATCCAAAATAAAGAAAAGAACTTCTACAACTCAACACCAAAAAAAAAAATCCAATTTTAAATGAGAAAACATAAATACATTTCTCCAAAGAAGACATCCAGATAGCCAACAGACACATGAAAAGATGTTCAACATCATTCATCATCAGAGAAATGAAAACCAAAACCACAATGAGATATCACCTCACACCTGTCAGAATAGCTAAAATCAAAAACACAAGAAACAAAGTGCTGGTGCAGATGTGGAGAAAAAGGAAAACTCGTGCACTCTTGGTGGGAATGGAAGCTGGGGCAGCCACTATGGAAAACACTATGGCGGTTCCTCCAAAAATTAAATTTAAAACAGAATTACCCTATGATCCAGTAATTCCACTATTTGGTATTTACCCAAGGAATATGAAAACACTAATTCAAAAGCATATATGCACCCCTATGTTTATTGCAGGATTATTTATAATAGCCAAATTATGGAAGTGGCCCAAATGTTCATCAATAGATGAATGGGTAAAGAAAATGTGTTTGTGCACACATGCATGCTCGTGCATAATGGTATAGTATTCAGCCATGAAAAAGAATGAAATCTTGCTATTTGCAACAATATGCATAGATCTAGAAAGTACTATGCTAAGCAAAATAAGTCAGAGAAAGACAAATATCATGATTTCACTCCCATGTGGAATTTAAGAAACAAAACAAACGAACAAAGGGGGAAAAAAAGGCAAACCAAAAAACAGACTCTTAACTATAGAGAAGAAACTGACGGTTACCAGAGGGGAAGGGGGCTGGGGGATGGGCGAAATAGGTAAAGGGGATTAAGAGTACACTTATCTTGCTGAGCACTGAGTAATGTATAGAACTGTTGAATCACTATATTGTACATCTGAGACTAAAAATAGTACTGTATATTAACTACACTGGAATTAAAATTTTTTTAAAAGTGATGAGAGTGGGCATCCTTGTCTTATTCTGATCTTAGAAAAAAAGCTTTCACCTTTTCACTGTTGAGTATAATATTAGCTGTGGGTTTGTCATATATGGCCTTTATTATGTTGAGCTATGTTTTCTCTACACCCACTTTGTTGAGAGTTTTTATCATAAATGGATATTAAATTTTTTCAAAAGTTTTTTCTGTAACTATTTTTATCCTTCATTTTGTTAATATGGTATATCATATTAACTTATTTGTGGGTGATGAGCCATCCTTGCATACCTGGAATATATCCCACTTGATCATGGTCTATGATCCTTTTAATGTACTGTTGAATTTGGTTTGATAACATTTTGTTGAAGATTTTTGCATCTATGTTCATGAGATATTAGCTTGTAATTTTTGTGCATGTGTA
The DNA here is from genome assembly GCF_029215605.1 of Mirounga angustirostris. Classification (NCBI taxonomy): domain Eukaryota; kingdom Metazoa; phylum Chordata; class Mammalia; order Carnivora; family Phocidae; genus Mirounga; species Mirounga angustirostris. The sequence goes on from NW_026991714.1 coordinate 40,303,598, forward strand.
TGTGGTGTCCCTGTTTGGTTTTGGTATCAGGGTAATGCTATCCTCATAAAATGAGTTTGGGAGCATTCTCTACTCTTCAATTTTTTGGAAGAGTTTAAGGATAGGTATTTTTTAAGATTTATTTATTTATTTGAGAGAGAGTGTGTGAGTGGAAGGAGAGGGAGAGAAAGAATCCTGGAGCAGGCTCTCTGCTGAGCATGGAACCTGACACAAGGCTCTATCCTAAGACCCTGAGATCATGACCAGAGCCAAAATCAAGAGTCAGACGCTTAACTGACAGAGGCACCCAGGTGCCCCAAGAAGGATAGGTATTAAAACTTCTTTGAATGGTGGAATTTACCAGTGAAGCCATCTGGTCCTAAAGTTTTGTGTGTTGGGAGCTTTTTGATTACTGATTCAATTTCCTTCCTAGTAATCTGTTTATTCAGATATTCTATTTTTTCATGATTCAGTCTTGGAAGATTGTAAGTTTCTGGGACTTGATCCATTTTCTAGGTTGTCCAATTTTGTTGTTACATAATTGTTCATGGTAATCTATTATGATCCTCTGTGGTATCAGTTTTAACTTCTCTTTCATATCTGAATTTTTAAATTTGAGCCCTCTTTTTTTCTTATTGAGTCTAGCTAAAGCCTTGTCGATTTTCTTTTAATCTCTTCAAAAAACCAGTTGTTGGTTGTATTGATCTTTTCCATTATTTTTTTAATCTTTATTTATTTCTGCCCTGATATTTATTATTTCCTTCCTTCTACTAACTTTGGGCTTCATTTGTTCCTCTTTTCCTAGTTCCTTTTCTTGTTTGTCTTCCAGCTCACTGATCTATTCTTCTGTTTCACCTAGTCTGCTATTGAACACAAACACCACCCCACCCCATAGTTAAATTCTTTATTTGAGATTTCTCTTGTTTGTTGAGGTAGGCCTGTATTGCTATAAAGTTCCTTCTTAGAACTGCTTATGCTACATCCCATAATTTTGGGGATGTAATTTTTTTTGTTTTCTGTATATATCTATTAAATCCATTTGGTGTAATGTGTCATTTAAGACCTATGTTTCCTTATTGATTTTCCATCTGAATGATCTAGCTACTGATGTAAGTAGGGTCTTAAAGTCCCTATTATTATATTGCTGTCAATTTTTTCCTTTAGGTCTGCTAATAATTTTTTTGTTATTGATTATTGGTTTCTTTTCAGCTTAAAGATGTCCCTTTAACATTTCTTAAAAGGCTGGTTTAGTGGTGATAAATTCCTTTAGCTTTTGCTTGTCTGAAAAACTATATAGTTGGCACACAACGTTACATTAGTTTCAGGTGCACAACATAATGGTTCAACTTTTCTACATGTTATGCTATGCTCACCACAAGTATAGCTACATCTGTCCTCACACAATGCCACCACAATATCATTGACCTATATTGTGCCTTTTATGCCCATGACTTATTCATTTCATAACTGTAAGCTTATATCTCCCACTCCCCTTCATCCATTTTGCCCATCCCCACACCCACCCTTCCATCTGGCAACCATCAGTATTTTTGTTTATATTTATAGGGAGATAAATTTTGTTTGTTTATTCTATTGTTTTTTAGATTCGAGGGAAATCATATGTATTTGTCCTCAATCTGACTCATTTCACTTAGCATAAACACACACATACACCACGTAGAGTCTTTGGGGTCAGAAGTATTTTCCTTTAAGCACTGTGAGTATATCTTTGCCCTGCAAAGTTTCTGTTGAGAAATCTGCTGATAGCCTTATGGGGTTTCCCTTGTACGTAACAATTTGTTTTTCTCTTGCTGCTTTTAAAATTCTCTCTTCATAGTTAAGTTTTGACATTTATAATGTGTCTTGGTGTGGATCTTTTTGGGTTCATCTTATTTGGAACTCTCTGGGCTTCCTGGACTTCAATGTCTATTTCCTTCCCTAGGTTAGAGAAGTTTTCAGCCATTATTTCTTCAAATAAGTTTTCTGTCCCTCTCTCTCCCTCTTCCCCTGGGATCCCCCTCTAATGCAAATGTTATCCCACTTGATGTTGTCTTATAAGTCCTTTAAGTTATCTTTACTTTTTTAAATTCATCTTTCTTTTTCCTGCTCTGTCTGGTTGAGTTCCATTGCTTTGTCTTCTAGCTCACTGATATATTCTTCTGTTTCACCTAGTCTGCTGTTGAACACCAACACCACCCCACCCCATAGTGTATTTTTCAGTTCAGTTATTGTTTTCTTTAGCTCTGTGACTTTTGTTTGGTACTTTTTTATATTTTCTATCTCTTTGTTCAAGTTCTCACACTGTTCATCCAGTCTTCTCCCAAGTTCAATGAGTATCTTTATGACCATTATTTTGAATTCTTTATCAGGTACATTTATCTCCATGTCATTAAGGTCTATTTCTGAGGTTTCCTCTTATTCTTTTGTTTAGAATGTAGTTCTCCTATTCCCTCATTTTGCTTGACTCTGTGTTTACTTCTATGTATTAAGTGAAACAGTTACTTCTCTCAGTCTTGAATGAGTGGTACTGTATAGGTGATGAGACTTCTCTTTCAACCTCACCCTAGCTCTTAGTCTTCTCTCAGAACTTTGTGATCATTGAACTACCTGGTTTATTCTTGATATGACCCCATTGTTGGGGGTGTGCCAGGACCTGTCAGTGTTCCAAGGTGAGGAATCTCATTTAGCACCTAGTTTCAGATTAACTGGAAGACTGACTCTCAGGCAACAGCTTTTAAAGTATGTAAATATTTTAGTCCTGTGGGGCCACAATTGTATTCCCTAGTCTGGCCTCCAGACCAGGAAATCTGGAAGTATATCTTGGGTGACAGTTTCACAAATCAGAGCTCCTGACAAGCATGTAAGTTCCTTTCTGGGAGGTTTTGTTGAGCTGCAGCAAGGCCAACAGGGTGTCAAAAATGGGTTCTCCCTGTTAAATGCCCTAGGGGTGCCTCCATAGCCTCTAGTTGTGTGGGAAACCTGAAGCCTCTCCCTCAAGCTGAAGGGCCAGGCTTAATAAATAGACCTTTTTTTACAGGAAGACTGGGTTGTATTTCAGTCCTCTTTCTGTGCAGTGTGTTGAAGGTGATAGACTGTCAAGAACTGCATTTCCAATTGTTACATTCCCATGGAGCTCAGAAATGCCAGCCCCCAGTCTCTCTCTCTCTCTTTCTCATCCCTGTCAAGGTTGTCTTTTTATCCTTTGTTGTGCAAGAGCAGTTCACCTAGTTCTCAGATCTTTGTCAGAGGAAAATGATCCATATGTAGCTGTAGATTTGGTGTGTCCATGGACAAAGATGTGTCCTATACCACCACCTTGCCAAAATCCACGCCCCACTTCCCACCTCTCACATTACTATATATCTTTTTTCTTTTAAGATTTTATTTATTTGAAAGAGAGTGAGAGAGAAAGAACACAAATGGGGGGAGAGGCAGAAGAGAGGGAGAAGCAGACTCCCTGCTGAGTAGGGAGCCTGACACGGGGCTCCATTCCAGGACCCTGGGATCATGACCTGGGCTGAAGGCAGACACTTAACCGGCTGACACCCACATGCCCCTATACATCTTGTATTCCAAGGTTTATTTATTTATTTATTTTAGAGAGAGAGTGTGCACAGGGGCAGGGGCCAGGTGGAAATGGTGACAGAGAATCTCAAGCAGACTCCCCGCTGAGTGCAGAGCCTGACATGGGGCTCAATCTCACAACCATGAGATCATGACCTGAGCTGAAATCAAGAGTCAGATGCTTAACTGACTGAGCCACCCAGACAGCCCCATCGCATTTCTATACATCTTACAAGTGAATCACTGTCTGCCTTTGTTCTAGATGATTATCTCAAGAATGTATGCCTAGCAAAGAACCTTGGAAGGTAGAGATAACGTCTCCCTCCAGAGCTAAGAGAAGTTCTGTTCACAGCCTAATAAGATAGAGATAATGCTCTGAAGCAAAGTGCAGGCATACTGTTCAGTGTAATAAAGGTAATACCTAACTTGAGATAAAAAGTGAAGCATGCTTACTGCCCTTTCTAAAAGATTCAGGTGCCCCAAGTTCAGGATTCCCCTCCTATAGTCAACCCACTGGATGTGCAGGTATCATTTGGCTCTCTTCACATTAGTCTATGGGAATAGGGCCTCGGGGAATCAGCACAAAAATGCAGATCCCCTGGCCACTGCTACTGCTATAAGTAATGATGAGGCCTTTATCTCTGACCCAGGAGTCTCATGTCTTCAGCCAGCATCCATGAAGCCGTATCAGGCTAAATTGTGAGTCTGTAAGTAGAGTAAAATATCAGACCCTTCACAGTTTTTGACCACTCCTTCCATTAAAAATGTACCTTGTTTCATTTTGTGTTCATTTTGCTCTTAGTTTGCTTTGTTCTGCATGACCTTTGCACATAAAGCTAAAAATTCAGCTCCAAAAAACAAACGTTTTGCAAATTGTGTTTTGCAGATAAATGTAAAAGCAGTTTCCTGTATTTACCAAAAAACCATCTTGTTATTGATGTAAAAAAATTGTCATGCTGCTGACAATTATATATTTTTGAGGTCTAGTAAAAGCTGTTGATGTCATTACTTCCCCCTTGCTAAAGTTACAAAGGTTCCTGTTCACAAAAGGCATTAGCAGACATTGTGATTAGAATGATCTAACATACAAGAAGGCCTGTTAATACATGGCATGTTTCAAGCAGTTCGGAATGTTTCAGAATATCTTTCCGCCTCCCCTTTGTTCCGGTGAACAATATCTTTGCTAGAGTGCAGGTGTGTTCTTGAGATGGTCGTCCCTCAAGCAAACAAGAACTGTGCCAGAAGCCAGTGGAAACATTTTTCCAATTTCCCAAAGGAAAAATCAAATGGAATGGTAAATCGTTTGTAAAGCCCGATCAAAGCAATGCATTTAATGCATGGATTTGTACCATTCCTTGTTCTCTTAGACGCCCACTAGGTTGTCTTTTGCCATAAATTGCCCACTGGAGCAAAAGAGTCAAGAAAATAAAATGATATTTCTAAAGAACCAAGTGAGTTCCCATTGGCTAACACTGATGAATCCTCAGTCTCTAAGGAGTTTGTCAAAATGAGTTCTTCAACATTGATTCTCCCAGAATCTTATAGAGTGAAGCCCTTCTCTGTGGTCTTAGTAAGAATGGAAAGTTTCAAGCTGTTACCCGAGAGAGTAGAAGAGGGATGATGCTGTTCTCTCTGAGCCACTACTGAGCAAGACTAAAAGCACAGTGCTTTATGCTATAGTTACTTGTGTGTAATAGAAAAACAATTTCCCTCTGCTTAATGTAAGATTTTTACTTGTTAATTTCCAGCAATAGCAATGTTTTTTTTCCTAAAAGAAACGGAATCAGAGCAGCCACAAAACCTAGGATTTGGGGGGTTCTAAAAAAATCTTTTTTCTCTTTTAATTTAAAATAAGAATAATACATCTATAATGTCAAAAAAAAGTCTCAGTAAGAAACAACTAGTTTAATTTTTCACAGGTTAGGTGTCTTAAAATGGTATAAGAAATCATGTTTTTATCAACTACTTTTGATGCCTCAAGGCACCATAAAGTGAAAAAGAAGTTTATGACATACAAATAAAGAGAAGCTATAATGCTTGATCTCTGGGTTTACTCTTTGAAAACTAATCAAGACTAACCTATATGCATATACATAAGCATATTGATCTTCCACAGCAGGAACCTTTTAGAAGCTGACTACTGTCTCCTTCATGTTCTTGCTCTGTGGTTTGGACCAGGCTGCCAGCAAGCCTGCCTATTCCCTTACTTATTGCTGAAAGACAAAAATATTTTTATATTACTCGAGGATGCTGCTTAGTAAATAATTATAAAATTGTGTTAAGATGTCTAAGCAAAATGCTTCTACTGGCTTCCTGCATAGAGCTTATTCTCTTCAAGGACCACCATCTCAGGGATACATCTACACTCCAGCAAAGATTTTGTTCACTGGAACAGAGGGGAGGCAGAAAGACATTCTCAAACATTCCTTTCCACTCTCTTGTTGGCACAAATGTACTCCTGGAGAGCTGACTGGAAACAGGGTGTTAGTATGCGGTGGTGGGTCAGGGGAGGGAAACAGGTCTTCTCAGATATCCTCTTGAGGCCCAGAAGATAACGACAACAACTCACTGGTTCTTTTTGTTCTTTAGAGCTACCATTCAATACAAGTTATTGGGGGGGGGGGGGGAGCGTGTCTTCATTTTTTTACTTATATAACAAATACATACTTATTATACAATGTAAAAATATACAGAAGTAAAAATATCTGGTACCTTCCTCAGCTCATTTGATTATCCCACCAGCATAGACAGCCACTGTGATGTGGTGGCATAACAGAGTGCCAGAGTCAGTTTGGGCTGCCAGAATACTAGAGACTGGGTGGCTTATAAACAATTAAAATGGATTTCTCACAGTTCCAGAGGCTGAAAGTCTGAGATCGGGATGCCAGCATAGTTGAGTTCTAGCAGATTCCTCTTCTGGGTTGCAAAGAGCCATCTCCTCACGTGGCAGGAGGGAGCCCTCTGGAGTCTCTTTTATAAGGGCACTAATCCCATTCATGAGGGCTCCACCCTCAACCTAATCACCTCCCAAAAGCCTCACTTCTTAATACTATCACATTGCAGATTAGCCATCAGTTACGAATTTTGGAGGAACACGTTCAGTCCCTAGCAAAGAGTCACCAAATCTTATGTGGTTACAGAGTGGCTACAGCTGCATATTCTAGAAAATTCCAGGCCCCATCTGCAAACACACTTCTCTATACACTCCCCTGATTTTCCTTTTCCTTTGTCTTTCCTCAACCCTTCAGGAACAAAGAGGGAAAAGTGCCAGGGAAATATCATCCTGCTGACCCCGTAGGGAGAGTCATTTTCACGGTCATTCTTGCTGTAGCCCCCCTGGCTCAGAAGTCTCCCCTTCATCATGCATCCAACCTAGAGATGAGAGAAACAGGCTCCTCCTCTGTGGTTAAGTGAATGGACATTCCCCTGTCCTTTTTATAAGTTAAAGATTTCCCTCTGTTCAGAGATTTGGTAGAACAGAAGCCAGTCTTTTATATGGGTGACTGAAATGCAAGAATTTGCTTCCTGCCTCAAACTTCCTCCTGTTAACTATGGACAGACAGGTACATACCAAGTGATATACCAACCATTGTGCCCTACAGCAAGTTTGGCTCAGAGCAGATGGTGGTGCCAGACAGGAGAGATGACTAGGTTGAACTAACCTCCTCTGGCTTTTGGGTTAGTCAAGTGAAGCTTGTCTTCCCATCAAGATTCCCATTCTATGACAGGTATATGGGCTTGATTCTAAAATATCTGCTTTGTGAGCCCCATTCTTGCTATCCTTTCAATACACCCTCATTTCTCACCTCCTACTCCTTAGGGAACATTTTTTTTTTCAGTTCATGTAACTGAAAACATGTAGTTTCTCGCTAGCACACAAAGCCAGGAAATCAATTTGGTTTAGGACAAGCTGAACTAGACTCAGCGCCACCCTCCACTGCTGCCTTGTGCTCTGAGTTTTCCATCAAAGCACACATGACAATGGATTTGTCTGTTCAGAAAATGTTTCCTAGCCAGGCAGCCCAGCTTTCAACATCATTGACCTCTGACCAAAGACATGCATCCTTTCCCTCTTTGCTTCTGCCTTTTTGGTTCCCCCTTCAGCTTCCAGAAGAACTTTCCTGGTGAAGGTGACTTGCCTTGATTTATCCTTACAAATCAGCAGCAGCAAGGGTAACACATTGCCAGGCTCCACCTCATCATAAGCTTTTCTTTGGAGCAGTTCCCATTACACTGGCAAAGTTACACTATCAGGAAGGCAGGACACTATGCCAGGAAGTCTTGAGTCCTGGACTGAGCCATCTGTCACTGATGCCAAAGTCACTGCAGGGGCAACATGCTGTTCTCTCCTACTAACATTCAATACAAGGTGGTCACACTCTATACTTGGGTATTATTCTAAAAAAAGTGCATTCCAACCTAAAAATTCTACCTATAGAACATGATCTTATCCTTAGAAAATATGTTATCTGTTTTTGTTGATGTCTCTAACAATGCATGCATCACCAACACATCTGTCTACTACAATAATCGGTCTTAATTAGGCCCGTTTGTACGTCAGTGTTCTAAATACAGTCATTGAAACTGGTGGAATATTCAGAGAGTTTAAATAGACCCCAAAATGTAGCTGTTACACATGACTACAGAAACAGATTTAGAAATAGACAAGCCCAGATTGGGGTTATCAGCTTTGCCGCTCAGTTCTCGGACGGCGGGCTAGTTTCAGATTCAATTCCCATGTCTATCAAATGGGGATGAGGACAATAACCACAGCTAACATGCAGCCAGACCTACTGCATCCCAAACAATGATAAGTGTCTGATACCCATCATGTCATTTAGTCCCCGTTACAAGCCTGTGAGTTGGACAGTTGTCATATCCATTTTACAAAGGAAGACACTGAGGCTCAAAAACATTAAGTATCCTCCAAGTTGACAGGAGGATTGAATAAAGTGAGCCACATGATGTGCTGTTTGGTCACCATTATCACTGTTGCTGTGGTCATCATCATTACTGACACCCTTCCCAAAACAGTCCTTTTAATATTTTAGTCCAATTGTACGCTCATTTCTTGGAGGACAGTCTCATCACACTCTTCCCCTTCCTCCCTCCTGGCCACAGCTCAATGAGTTTTTCACTTCCCTCTCTCTGTGAAACTTCCCGTAGCTCCTTGGGAGCTAAACGATCAACGTCTATGAGACAAAAAACACAACGTGCATTCTTCAGCTTCACATTTTTCAAATAAAAGGCACTTTTCTCTCTTAATTGAATATACGGTGGGTATGGAAACACTTAAGCTGATGCATTTTGTGTTTCCTGATTTACAGATCTACCAGACAAGCCTCCGCTCAGGCAAAGTTGGCAGCCCCCCTGAGTTTTATTATTTATTTTTCTGATTACCCAGATTATACAAAATTCAAACACTACAGAAATAGTTAACTTTCAATAGGACAGTCTTCGCACCAAAAATCCACCTTCTGGAGATAATCACTGTGAATAGAATGTAACATATTATATCCCTTTGCCTCTTTTTTTCCTCTATATGCTAACCTATTTTTGCTACTACTTATTTATATACAAACACCCAAGTATAAATATACCTCATTCCCCGGGCGCCTGGGTGGCTCAGTTGGCTAAAGCGACTGCCTCTGGCTCAGGTCAGGATCCCGGAGTCTCAGGATCAAGTCCTGCATCAGGCTCCCTGCTCAGCAGGGAGTCTGCTTCTCCCTCTGACCCTCCCCCTCTTGTGCTCTCTCTCTCACTCTCTCAAATAAAAAATAAAATCTTTAAAAAAAAATGTACCTCATTCTTTTTTAACAACTGTTTAGTATTCTATGGTGTGAATATACTTAATAATACATGTAATTATCATGATTTGCCTCTTAGGAAGCCAAGCATCTCTAGAGCTCATGTGCACGCACACATACACACACACACTCACTCACTCACAGATGAAACCTCAGAAATCTGTCACTGCTGCCAGAGAAGTCTACTGCCATTTCTTTGTTATTAAAATGCCTTGTTTCTGGATGTGTTCTATTCAAATGCAGGTACCCTGAGCACTCAGCTGCCCTGAGTCAATAACTCATTAAATGACACAGAGCCTGGTGCCTGGGTAAACTGAGGAAAAGAAGCAGAAAACAAAAATGGGAGGTGCGAAAGACCATCCTTAGTGGTTGTTGTCACTGGCATTATATTCTCTTTCATATCATGTCCCTAAAACATCAGACGGTACATGCTACAATCATCTTAGTGCATCACTCAGCAGTTGTTTCAACTCAGACTGCCTTGAGGAAATTTTTCTTAGGTGTCACGGGACCTGGTAATCCTGGTGAATATGTACCACCCCTTGTAAATGAATAGATGCTACTTAGATACCTAAAACACAGTCTGAGTAGCCATTGTTCAGAAAGAAGCTCTAAAAGGTACTCGAGAGATGAACCCATTGCCTTGATTTCTGGAGCACTATTCTCTATGCAAAGGAGCTGTTGGGCCTGAACTCCTTAAAAGAAGTCCAGCTCTGTTATTCTACATCCTTTGTCTCAGCAAGACAGGCAAATAGTGGATATGTCTCTACTGCAGAAGATAAAAGGACAAACCAAAGCCGGCATACTCACAATTTTCCAGACCTAAGAATCACTTAGGATGCTTTTACAATTAGATTTCCGATCCCCCAACGATTGGAGTAGAGCCCAAAAAACTCCATTTAGTAGGCTGTTACTCAGGAGATAAAGACGTAGGTGATTTGTGGGCCATACTTTGAGAATCATGAAAGGGTATGTGCTCAAAAGAAAATAATATTAATACGCTGCATCACAAGCTTGTGTTGCTTTCTGATTCTGCCATGTGGAATAACTATAATTATTACAATTACTACTTATCCTCCCCATGTAAATAAACACTTGAAAAACTAGACAAAAATGTTAAACAACCTTTTTCTTTTTCATACAATGAACGGTGCTGTAGAGACAATGCAGTTCTAAGTTACCCAAGAAAAAAGAAACAAGCAAGGTGAGTCCTGTGATCATCCCAACTTTCTTCCCAGAAGCTGTTCCTGGTTCACGGTGCAAGGAGTGGGCTCCCAAACAAAAGATAATTGTCTCTATAAGTTGAAAAGGAGATTGAAGTGACTGAATTTACAGGGCAGGATACCAGGGAGAAAAGCATTATCAACAAAATGCTCCCCAAATCTGCACAGCGTTCCCCTTGGGTCTTCTAGGGCCCAAGTCATGATGAGTAGAGTAAAATTCAAGAAGGTTGAGCAAAGAATGACTAGGGAGAAACAAGCTGGATAATCCCCAGTGCTCATTCAGGGCTGGGAGAAGGCTGAGCAAGAGGTCTTGGTGAACCCTGAGACATTCGGTAGAAACTCCAGAAGAGTTAGGTCTTAGTAGTAAGATGCCATCCTAGAGGAAAACTACTTTAAACCTATCCCAACAAAGCTTGAAAGTATCAAGTTAATCCAAAATTGACTCAACTTGCCTGAATAGTAAAGTCCAATATACTTTAAGAAAAGACATCATATTATGCTGAGTGAAGTAAGTCAGTCAGAGAAAGACAAATGCCATATGATTTCACTCATATGTGACATTTAAGAAAGAAAACAAACAAGCAAAGGGGGAGATAAAGAGGGAGGGGGCAAAGCAAGAAAGAGACTCTTAAATAGAGAGAACAAACAAATGGTTACCAGAGAGGAGGTGGGGGTGGGAGGATGGGGGAAACAGGTGATGGGGATGAAGACGTGCACTTGTGATGAGCACCTGGTGTTGCATATAAGAGTTGATTCATTAAATTGTATGCTTGAAACTAATATTACACTGTATGTTAACTGGAATTTGAATAAAAACTTATAAATAAAAAAGACAACAGATTCCACCTCTCAACAATGTAACACTCACAGTGTCCAATAACCAATTAAAAATAAAATTACTAGAGGGGCGGAGCAAGATGGCAGAGAAGTAGGAGACCTGGATTTCGTCTGGTCCCAGGAATTCAGCTGGATAGGGATCAAACCATTCTGAACACCTACGAACTCAACAGGAGATCGAAGAAAAGAACAACAGTAACTCTCTGAACAGAAAAGCAACCACTTTCTGGAAGGTAGGACATGCAGAGAAGTGAATCCGAGGTGATATTCGGGAGGATAGACGGTGGGGGAGGGGGCCTCCGTCAGCCGCTTCTGGCAAGTGATAGAGCCCCAGAGCACAAAATCGGAACTTTTAGAAGTCGGCTCCGCTGAGGGACATCACTCCGGTGGCTAAGTGGGGGATGGAACCCTCGCTGAGACTGTGTGGTCTCAGGACCCTCAGGGTCACAGAAAGACCAGGGGTGCCTGAGTGCAGCAGAGCTCCCAGGTATCGGAGCAGGGAAGCTGGCTGCAGAGACAGAGCCGAGGCACGGGCTCTCAGCTTAGGGTTGCTGTAAACCGTGATCTGCAGCAGTCGGGCCACTGCTCCTCCAGCAGGGACCCAACAAGCGGCAGATCCGGGGAGACTCCCCTTCCTCCCCCGGGAGGAGCGGCGGGGAGCGCACCGCAGGGATCTGCTGGGTTTAGAAACTCCACACGGGGTCAGAACCAGAGATAGAAACACGCAGTCACAGGCTGGGTGACCATGGAGTGCGGCCGGAGACTGGGGAGACAGGAGTGACTGACTGCTTTTCTCTGGGGGCACACTGAGGAGCGGGGCCCCAAGTTCTCGGTTCTGCCATTTTCACTCTCAGCCTCCAAAGCTGTACGGAAAGCTTGCAGGGAACAAAAGCTCTTGAGAGCAAACCGGAGCAGATTACTTAGCCCAGACCGGGCAAGGGCGGGGCAATTCCGCCTCCACCAAAGACATTTGGGAAACAAGGCAACAGGCCCCTCCCCCAGAAGCTCAGTGAGAACAGCCAGCCAAGACCAAGTTTACCGATCAATGAGAACGGCAGAACTCCAGCGCTAGGGGAATACTGCACATAGAATCCATGGCTTTTTACCATGACTCTTTAGTCTTTCAAAGTTAATTTTTTTAACTTTTTTTTTTTTTAATTTTTCTTTTTCCCTTTTTCAATCAACATCTTCTCTCAATCCCTTTTTTAAAGAATCTTTTTTATTTTTCATTTTTAGAGTCATATTCTATCCCTTCATAGTAGTTACTCTTATTTTTGGCATATACATATAAGTTGTTCTCTCTTTAAAATTTTGAGATACAGTTTCTTCTAACAGACCAAAATATACCCTAAATCTCTAGTGTATGGCTTTGTTCTAGTCTCCTGCCTGATCACATTCTCTCCCTTTTTTTTTCTTTTTTCAATCCTCTCCTTTCTTTTTTCAAATAACTTATCAATTCCTTTTATAAAATTTTTTATGATTTTCATCTTTACAGTCATATTCCATCCCTTCATCGTATCAACCCTTATTTTTGTACATATATAAGTTTTTCTTTCTTTAAAATCTTGGGAGGCACTTTCTTCTAACAGACCAAAATATACCCAAAATCTAGTGTGCGGCACTGATCTATGCACCAGCCTGATCATATTTGATCATATTCTGGTTTTTTTGTTTTGTTCTGTTTTTGTTTTTATCTTTTTCTTTTTTCTTTCTTTCTCTTTCTTTTCCCCGGCTTCAGGTCTTTTCTGATTTGTTTAGAATATATTTTCTGGGGACGTTGTTACCCTGTTAGCATTTTGTTCTCTCATTCATCTATTCTCCTCTGGACAAAATGACAAGACAGAAAATCACCTCAACAAAAAGAACAAGAGGTAGTACCAACTGCCAGGGACCTACTCAATACGGACATTAGTACCATGTCGGACCTAGAGCTCAGAATCATGATTTTAAAGATACTAGCTGGGCTTGAAAAAAACATGGAAGATATTAGAGAAACCCTTTCTGGAGAAATAAAAGAACTAAAATCTAACCAAGTCAAAATCAAAAAGGCTATTAATGAGGTGCAAACAAAAATGGGGGCGCTAACTGCTACGATAAGTGAGGCAGAAGAGAGAATCAGTGATATAGAAGACCAAATGATGGAAAATAAAGAAGCTGAGAAAAAGAGAGATAAACAACTACTGGATCACAAGGGCAGAATTCAAGAGATAAGTGATACCATAAGACGAAACAACATTAGAATAATTGGGATCCCAGAAGAAGAAGAAAGAGAGAGAGGGGCAGAAGGCATACTGGAGCAAATTATAGCAGAGAACTTCCCTAATTTGGGGAAGGAAACAGGCATCAAAATCCAGGAGGCACAGAGAACCCCTCTCAAAATCAATAAAAATAGGTCAACACCCCGACATCTAATAGTAAAACTTACGAGTCTCAGAGACAAAGAGAAAATCCTGAAAGCAGCTCGGGAGAAGAAGAAACATAACAGACTTATCCACAGAGACCTGGCAGGCCAGAAAAGACGGACATGATATATTCAGAGCACTAAACAAGAAAAATATGCAGCCAAGAATATTATATCCAGTGGGGCTGTCATTGAAAATAGAAGGAGAGCTAAAAAGCTTCCAGGACAAACAAAAACTACAGGAATTTGCAAACACGAAACCAGTCCCACAAGAAATCTTGAAAGGGGTCCTCTAAGCAAAGAGAGAGCCTAAAAGCAACATAGACCAGAAAGGAACACAGACAATATACAGTAACAGTCACCTTACAGGCAATACAATGGCACTAAATTCCTATCTTTCAATAGTTACCCTGAATGTAAATGGGCTAAATGCCCCAATCAAAAGACACAGGTCATCAGATTGGATTAAAAAACAAGACCCATCGATATGCTGTCTACAAGAGACTCATTTTAGACCCAAAGACACCCCCAGATTGAAAGTGAGGGGGTGGAAAACCATTTACCATGCTAATGGACACTAAAAGAAAGCTGGGGTGGCAATCCTTATATCAGACAAATTAGATTTTAAACCAAAGACTGTAATAAGAGATGAGGAAGGACACTATATCCTACTTAAAGGGTCTATCCAACAAGAAGATCTAACAATTGTAAATAGCTATGCCCCTAACATGGGAGCAGCCAATTATATAAGGCAGTTAATAACAAAACCAAAGAAACACATTGACAACAATACAATAATAGTGGGGGACTTTAACACCCCCCTCACTGAAATGGACAGATCATCTAAGCAAAAGATCAACAAGGAAATTAAGACTAAATGACGCAATGGCCCAAATGGACTTCACAGACATATTCAGAACATTCCATCCGAAAGCAATGGAATACACATTTTCTCTAGTGCCCATGGAATCTTCTCCAGAATAGATCACATCCTAGGTCACAAATCAGGTCTTAACCGGTACCAAAAGATTAGGATCATTCCCTGCATATTTTCAGACCACAATGCTTTGAAACTAGAACTCAATCACAAGAGGAAAGTCGGAAAGAACTCAAATATATGGAGGCCAAAGAGCATCTTACTGAAGAATGAATGGGTCAACCAGGAATTTAAAGAAGAATTAAAAAAATTCATGGAAACCAATGAAAATGAAAACACAACTGTTCAGAATCTTTGGGATGCAGCAAAGGCAGTCCTAAGAGGAAAGTATATAGCAATACAAGCCTTTCTCAAGAAACAAGAAAGGTCTCAAATATACAACCTAACCCTACACCTGAAGGAGCTAGAGAAAAAACAGCAAATAAAGCCTAAACCCAGCAGGAGAAGAGAAATAATAAAGATCAGAGCAGAAATCAATGAAACAGAAACCAAAAGAACAGTAGAACACATCAATGAAATTAGGAGCTGGTTGTTTGAAAGAATTAACAAGATTGATAAACCACTGGCCAGACTTATCAAAAAGAAAAGAGAAATGTCTCAAATCAACAAAATCATGAATGAAAGAGGAGAGATCACAACCAACACCAAAGAAATACAAACAATTGTAAGAACATATTATAAGCAACTCTATGCCAGCAAATTAGATAACCTGGAAGAAATGGATGCATTCCTAGAGATGTATCAACTATCAAAACTGAACCAGAAAGAAATAGAAAACCTGAACAGACCTATAACCACTAAGGAAATTGAAGCAGTCATCAAAAATCTCCCAACAAACAAAAGCCCAGGGCCAGATGGCTTCCCAGGGGAATTCTACCAAACATTTAAAGAAGAATTAATACCTATTCTTTTGAAACTGTCCCAAAAAACAGAAATAAAGGAAAACTTCCAAACTCGTTTTATGAGACCAGCATTACCTTGATCCCAAAACCAGACAAAGACCCCATCCAAAAGGAGAATTACAGACCAATGTCCTTGATGAACATGGATGCAAAAATTCTCACCAAAATACTAGCCAATAGGATCCAACAGTACATTAAAAGGATTATTCACCATGACCAAGTGGGATTTATCCCTGGGCTGCAAGGTTGGTTCAACATCTGCAAATCAATCAATGTGATACAATACATTAACAAAAGAAAGAACAAGAATCATATGATCCTCTCAATAGATGCAGAAAAAGCATTTGACAAAGTACAGCATCCTTTCTTGATCAAAACTCTTCAGAGTATAGGGATAGAGGGTACATGAAAAACCCACAGCGAATATCATTCTCAATGGGGAAAAACTGAGAGCTTTCCCCCTAAGGTCAGGAATGTGGCAGGGATGTCCACTAACACCACTGCTATTCAACATAGTATTAGAAGTCCTAGCCACAGCAATCAGACAACAAAAAGAAATAAAAGGCATCCAAATTGGCAAAGAAGAAGTGAAAGTCTCACTTTTTGCAGATGATATGATACTTTATGTGGAAAACCCAAAAGACTCCACCCCAAAACTGCTAGAACTCATACAGGAATTCAGTAAAGTGGCAGGATATAAAATCAATGCACAGAAATCAGTGGCATTCCTATACACCAACAACAAGATGGAACAAAGAGAAATTAAGGAGTCAATCCCATTTACAATTGCACCCAATACCATAAGATACCTAGGAATAAATCTAACCAAAGAGGCAAAGGATCTGTACTCAGAAAACTATAAAACACTCATGAAAGAAATTGAGGAAGACACAAAGAAATGGAAAAACGTTCCATGCTCATGGATTGGAAGAACAAATATTGTGAAGATGTCAATGCTACCTAGAGCAATCTACACATTCAATGCAATCCCCATCAAAATACCATCAAGTTTTTTCAAAGAAATGGAACAAATGATCCTAAAATCTGTATGGAACCAGAAAAGACCCCGCATAGCCAGATGAATGTTGAAAAAGAAAAGCAAAGCTGGCGGCATCACAATTCTGGACTTCAAGCTCTATTACAAAGCTGTCATCATCAAGACAGTATGGTACTGGCACAAAAACAGGCACATAGATCAATGGAACAGAATAGAGAGCCCAAAAATGGACCCTCAACTCTATGGTCAACTCATCCTTGACAAAGCAGGAAAGAATGTCCAATGGAAAAAAGACAGTCTCTTCAACAAATGGTGTTGGGAAAATGGGACAGCCACATGCAGAAGAATGAAACTGGACCATTTCCTTACACCACACACAAAAATAGACTCCAAATGGTTGAAAGACCCCAATGTGAGACAGGAGTCTATCAAAATCCTAAAGGAGAACACAGGCAGCAACCTCTTCGACCTCAGCCACAGCAACTGCTTCCTAGAAACATTGCCAAAGGCAAGGGAAGCAAGGGCGAAAATGAACTATTGGGACTTCATCAAGATAAAAAGCTTCTGCACAGCAAAAGAAACAGTCAACAAAACCAAAATACAGCTGACAGAATGGGAGAAGATATTTGCAAATGACATATCAGATAAAGGGCTAGTATCCAAAATCTATAAAGTATTGCTGAGGCTCAACACACAAAGAACAAATGATCCAATCAAGAAATGGGCAGAAGACATGAACAGACATTTTTCCAAAGAAGACATCCAAATGGCCAACAGACACATGAAGAAGTGCTCAACATCGCTCGGCATCAGGGAAATCCAAATCAAAACCACAATGAGATACCACCTCACACCAGTCAGAATGGCTAAAATTAACAAGTCAGGAAATGACAGATGTTGGCGGGGATGCGGAGAAAGGGGAACCCGCCTACACTGTTGGTGGGAATGCAAGCTGGTGCAGCCACTCTGGAAAACAGTATGGAGGTTCTTCAAAAAGTTGAAAATAGAGCTACCATACAATCCAGCAATTGCACTACTGGGTATTTACCCCAAAGATACAAATGTAGGGATCCAAAGGGGTACGTGCACCCCAATGTTTATAGCAGCAATGTCCATAATAGCCAAACTGTGGAAAGAGCCAAGATGTCCATCGACAGATGAATGGGTAAAGAAGAGGTGATATATATATATATACACAATGGAATATTATGCAGCCATCAAAAGAAATGAGATCTTGCCATTTGCAATGACGTGGATGGAACTGGAGGGTGTTATGCCGAGCAAAATAAGTCAATCAGAGAAAGACATGTATCATATGACCTCACTGATAGGAGGAATTCTTAATCTCAGGAAATAAACTGAGGGTTGCTGGAGTGGGGGGGTGGGAGGGATTGAGTGGCTGGGTGATAGACATTGGGGAGGGTATGTGCTATGGTGAGCACTGTGAATTGTGCAAGACTGTTGAATCACAGATATGTACCCCTGAAACAAATAATGCAATATATATTAAGAAAAAAAAAAAGAAGAAGATAGCAGGATGGGAAGAATGAAGAAGGAGAAATTGGAGGGGAGATGAACCATGAGAGATGATGGACTCTGAGAAACAAACTGAGAGTTCTAAAGGGGAAGGGGGTGGGAGGACAGGTTAGCCTGGTGATGGGTATTAAAGAGGGCACGTTCTGCATGGAGCACTGGGTGCTATGCACAAACAATGAATCATGGAACACTATATCAAAAATTAATGATGTAATGTATGGTGATTAACACAATAAAAAATTAAAATAAAATAAAATTAATAAAAATTAATAAAATAAAAAAATTTACTAGACATGTTAAGAGATAGAAAAAGTGTCATCCACACCCAGGAGAAAATCAGTCAAGAGACAGAGATCCAGGAATGACAATACTGACAGAAAGAGCAAAGATACTAAATTAGCTGTTTTAAACATATTCAACTATTTACAGAAAACATGAACATAATATAGAGAGATGTGAAAGATATAAAAAATAAAACAGATAAAAAATTCCAGGGACAAAAAAAAGACAATAAACAGACTGAAACTAACTGGATGGGGAAAACACAGATTAGAGACTATGAAAAAAAAAAATTGGGGAACCTGAAGATACAGTGATAGAAAATATCCAAAATAAAGCACAATGGAAAAATGACTGAATAATAACAGAGACTCACAAGCCACGATATCAAGCAGTCACAGATATAGGAAACTGAAGTCCTAGAAAAGGGATAAAAATCACTTTCAAAACAAATTCTAAAATTTATATGGACATTCAAAAGACCTAGAATAGACAAAACAACTTTGAAAAAGAGGAAAAAAAGTCTTCGCTTATTTCAATGCTTATTATAAAGCTACATTAATCAGGACAGTAGCCTTCTAGTATAATGAGACACATAAAGATCAATGGAACAGAATAGAGTCCAGGAATTGACCCATACTTATGTTGTCAATTCATTTTCAACACAGGTGCCAAGGTAATTCTATATATATATATATATAGTATGTTAGTCACCATACAATACATCATTAGTTTTTGATGTAGTGATCCATGATTCATTGTTTTCGTGAAACACCCAGTGCTCCATGTAGTATGTGCCCTCCTTAATACCCATCACTGGGCTAACCCATCCCCCCAACCCCCTCCCCTCTAAAACCCTCAGTTTGTTTCTCAGAGTCCATAGTTTCTCATGGTTCATCTCTCCCTCCGATTTCCGCCCCCCTTCATTTTTCCCTTCCTTCTCCTAATGTCCTCCATGCTATTCCTTATGTTCCACAAATAAGTGAAACCATATGATAATTGACTTTCTCTGCTTGACTTATTTCACTTAGCATAATCTCCTCCAGTTCCATCCATGTTGATGCAAAAGTTGGGTATTCATCCTTTCTGATGGCTGAGTAATATTCCATTGTATATATGGACCACATCTTCTTTATCCATTTGTCTGTTGAAGGGCACCTTGGCTCTTTCCACATTTTGGCTATTGTGGACATTGCTACTATGAACATTGGAGTGCATATGGCCCTTCTTTTCACTACATCTGTGTCTTTGGGTAAATACCCAGGAGTGCAATTGCTGGGTCATAGGGTAGGTCTATTTTTAGTTTTTTGAGGAACCTCCACATTGTTTTCCAAAGTGGCTGTACCAACTTGCATTCCAACCAACAGTGTAAGAGGGTTTCCCTTTCTCCACAACCTCTCCAAAATTTGTTGTTTCTTGCCTTGTCAATTTTTGCCATTCTAACTGGTATAAGGTGGTATCTCAATGTGGTTTTGATTTGAATTTCCCTAATGGCTAATGACGATGAACATTTCTTCATGTGTCTGTTAGCCATTTGTATATCTTCTTCGGAGAAGTGTCTGTTCATGTCTTCTGCCCATTTTCTGACTTGATTATTTGTTTTTTGGGTGTTGAGTTTGAGAAGTTCTTTATAGATCTCGGATACCAGCCCTTTATCTGTAGTGTCATTTGCAAATATTTTCTCCCATTCTGTGGGTTGCCTCTTTGTTTTGTTGACTCTTTGCTGTGCAGAAGCTTTTTATCTTGATGAAGCCCCAAAAGTTCATTTTTGCTTTTGTTTCACTAGCCTTTGGAGAGGTTTCTTTAAAGGAGTTGCTGTGGCCAATGTCAAAGGATGGATTCCAGTCTCACATTGAGGTCTTTCATCCATTTTGAGTTTATCTTTGTGTATGGTGTTAGAGAATGGTCGAGTTTCATTCTTCAGAAGCATTTGACAAAATACAGCATCCTTTCCTGATTAAAACTCTTCAGAGTATAGGGATAGAGGGAACATTCCTCAAGGTCATAAAATCCATCTGTGAAAAACCCACAGCGAATATCATCCTCAACGGGGAAAAGCTGAGAGCCTTTCCCTTAAGATCAGAACACGTCAAGGATGCCCACTCTCGCCACTATTGTTCAACATAGTACTAGAAGTCCTAGCAACAGCAATCAGACACCAAAAAGAAATAAAATGTATTCAGATTGGCAAAGAAGTCAAACTCTCTCTCTTCGCAGATGACATGATACTTTATGTGGAAAACCCAAAAGACTCCACCCCCAAATTACTAGAACTCATATAGCAATTCAGTAATGTGGCAGGATACAAAATCAATGCACAGAAATCGGTTGCTTTCTTATACACTAACAATGCAACTGTAGAAAGAGAAATCAGAGAAACGATTCCATTTACTATAGCACCAAAAACCATAAGATACCTCAGAATAAACCTAACCAAAGAGGTAAAGGATCTATACTCTAGGAACTACAGAACACTCATGAAAGAAATTGAGGAAGACACAAAAAGATGGAAAAACATTCCATGCTCATGGATCGGAAGAATAAACATTGTTAAAATGTCTATGCTACCCAGAGCAATCTATACCTTCAATGCCACCCCAATCAAAATTCCAATGACATTTTTCAAAGTGCTGGAACAAACAATCCTAAAATTTGTATGGAATCAGAAAAGACCCCGAATTGCCAAGGAAATGTTGAAAAAAGAAAAACAAAGCTGCAGGCATCACGTTGCCCGATTTCAAGTATATTACAAAGCTGTGATCACCAGGACAGCATGGTACTGGCACAAAAACAGACATATAGAACAATGGAACAGAAGAGACAGCCCAGATATGGACCCTCAACGCTATGGTCAAATAATCTTCGACAAAGCAGGAAAAAATATGCAATGGAAAAAAGACAGTCTCTTCAATAAATGGTGCTGGGAAAATTGGTGCCAAGGTAATTCAATGAGGAATGAGTAGTAAATAGGAGAATGCAAGATTGAACAGAATGGGGGAGACTATCAAACCATAGCAAAGACCTGACAATCTCTGTCAGCCCAGCACAGTAATCCAGAGCAAAGGTTTTCACTGGGGGAGTCTTATGTTTAGTGGCAATAGCGAGGTCACTTTGCTGAGCCACTGGCTAGAGATCACCTTAACAAGAGCATGGTCTTGGCTATCACTGCCTTGCTCAATTATTAGCCAGAGCAGATAAGACATTCCTTGAAGAAAAAAAAATGAACTTCAATCCTTACCTCACACCATATACAAAAATTAAACCAAATGAATCCCAATCCTTAATATATAAACTATAACTAAAAAAAAGCCAAGAAAATGAAAAAGAAAATCAAAACCTTGGAGAAAGTATTTCTTAGACCACAGAAACCACAAACCATAAAGACAACAAGTAGAACTGACTTCATCAAAATTAAACTTTTACTCTCCAAGTGACACTGTTAAGACAATGAAAATATTGTATATATGGCAAAAGACTTGATGCAGATTACATTAAAAATTATACAACTCCGGGACGCCTGGGTGGCTCAGTTGGTTAAGCGTCTGCCTTCGGCTCAGGTCATGATCCCAGGGTCCTGGGATCCAGCCTCACATTGGGCTCCCTGCTCAGTGAGGAGTCTGCTTCTCCTCTGCCTGCCATTCCCCCTGCTTGTGCTCTCTCTGACAAATAAAATCTTTTTTAAAAAAAATCATACAACTCAGTAATAAGAAAATAAATCAATTTTAAAATGGGCAAATGATTTGAACACTCCAATAAAGAGACAAATGGCCAAAAAAGCACACAAATAGCTGATTAATCTCATTAGCCATTAGAGAAACTCACATTAGAGCCACAATAGAATACCACTACATTCCCATTAGACTGGCTAAAACAAAAAGACTGAAATTGGATGTACTCTCAAAGATGTAGAATGTAAAATAGTAGAACCACTTTGAAAAACAGATGGCAGTTTCCTTTAAACTCAAACATGTACTTACTAAGATCCAGGAATTCTACTGCTATGTCTTTAACCAAGAGAAATGAAAGCATATGTCCACCCAAGTACTTGTATGCAAATGTTCATAGCAGCTTTTTAAATAATCTCCAAAAAAGTTTAACAAACCCAATCAACAGGTGGGTGGATAAACTAATAGTGGCATGTTAATATAGTAGAATACTATACAGCAAGAAGTAGGAAAGAAAAGATACTGCAAAACATATGGATAACTCTCAAAATCATTATGCTGTCGAAAGGAATATATATTTTCACTAATCCATTGACATGAAATCCTGGAAAAGAAAAAACTGGCCTAATTAGAGAAAGCATATCAATGGTTGCCTGGGGTCAGAGTGCAAGAGAATGACTTCAAAGGGGCATGAGGGAACTTTTTGGGGTGAGGAAAGTACTGTATATCTTGATTGGGGTAGTAGTTATATGAGTGGTTATACATTTGTCAAAATTTATCTATTAGTATACTTAAAATAGATGCATTTTATTGCATGTAAATTATACCTTAATAAAAAAAATTTAAGTAATGTGTTCTCTAGTATTTTCTTATCATCCTGGGCTCATCTTGTCTTTGCTGTCTATAACTAGATAAGTTAGGGGTTGCTTCTATAAACCTTTTTACAAACATAAACAGATATTTTTATAACTTTAAATGTTTATTGATAATGACTTTTCTCCTAATTCTGCAGAATTCTTCTAATGCTTCCGTTTCCATATACTTTTCCACAAACAAATTCACACACAGCACTTATCTCTCTCATCACCTAATGACCACTAGTTCTTATCCTTAGAATGTGGTCTCAGGCTTGATCTCTCCCCACATCAGTCATGAGCATTAATATACTTGTCCTTGCCAATTAGGCAACATATCGTATTTACTAGAAGTGCTCTTTGACAGAGAAGCTGAATGTGCTTTCCCCCCTAGGCTTTCTGAATACTTAGAATCTGCTCTTTTTCCATCAGTCCCCATGTGACTTTAATTGAGACTGCCTTAAATTTATCATTTTATTCAGGAAGAATCATCAGCTTTTCAGCATTAACATATTTAGGTGTCCCATGTGGGAATCTGGTTTGTCTCTCTCCTCAAGCTTTCTTTTATATGACTTGGAAATTTTTCATTAACTTTCTTAAGTATTTTCGTAAGTATTTCTAAGTATTTTTATATTTCTTACTGCTACTGTACTTGAGGATTTTTCTATTATACTTTTGAGTTGGATTTTGCTAACATGGAGGAAACTGTTTTTATGCCAGTATATTTATTTTGTAGTTATTTTTTTCATAGCCTGCTTTTCAGTCATATTATCTGCAAATAAAATTTTCATTTGTCCTTCTAATATTTACACCTCTTATTTATCTGCTTACATTAGCTAGAATTTCCAAAATAATGTTAAATAAAAGTGATATCATTGTCGTGTCTCTGACTGTAATGGCAATCAACTATAGCCAATCAATGGCTATAGTGTTTATCATTAAATAAATGTTGGCTATTAGTCTGGAGTTATTTTCCTTAACAAAACAACTTAATAGCTTACAAAGCCATTTTATAAGAGCTGATGTTTTAGAAATATTGTCAGCACTGAGACTAATAACATCCCCCTCATGCTTAAATTGCTCTAGTACCTTCCCATAATACCTAGAAGAAAATCCCAAACTACTTACCATAGTCTTTACAATCTGAACTGTTCTAGTCCCTGACAAGCCCTCCAACCTTATCAATCCCTCTGACTCTGATTCATTAACTCTAGCTTACTGACTTCTTTCTGTTCATAGAATGTACCAAATCTTTCTTACCTCAGGGCCTTGGCACCTACTATTCTCTCTGCCTATAGCAAATTACCTCCAGATTATTTCATATCTAAATCTCTTTTCATTTAGATCTACTTCTAATACCCTCTACTTAGAAACAACCAAATAAATAAACCCTGACCACTCTCTAACACATTATCTAGTTTTATTTAAGTCACTTGACACAATCTGGTATTATTTATTTGCATTTTTTCTGCCCCAACAACCTCCCAACTCATCCCATCTAGAATGTAAGTTCCATGAGACAGTCTAGTCCAGGGTTTGGCACATTTTTTAGTAAAGGCCTGATAAGATTTTGTAGGTAGTGTGTGTGAGCCGTGTGGTCTCTGTTGCAACTAGTTAACTCTGCTCTTATAGCATGAAAGAAACCGTAGGCAATACATAAATGAATAGTCATGGCTGTGTTCCAATAAAACTTTATTTAAAAAACAAATGGTAGAAAAGATTTGTCCCATGTACCATAGCTCGCCAACTCCTGTCTTGTCAGTCTTGCTCTCTGCTTCATCCCCAAAGCCTAGAAAAGTACCCGGCTCATAGCAGGTAATCAATAATATTTATGAGAAGCATGCTTCTCATAAATTTATATTTTTATACAGTTACTTAGTCTTGCAGAACCACGTATGTTTACCACTTTCATTTTTAATTAATCTTATTTTTTAAAGTATAATTTTAACATTTTTGTACTTGAAAATTCTTTTATTCTGAAAAAAATTTATTTTATATTTAATTTCAATCAGTGTCTTTTTTTGGGGGGCAGGGTTTTGATGTAGTGTTCCATGATTCATTATTTGCGTATAACACCCAGTGCTCCATGCAGAATGTGCCCTCCTCAATACCCACCACCAGGCTAACCCATCCTCCCATCCCCCTCCCCTCTAGAACCCTGTTTGTTTTTCAGAGTCCATAGTCTCTCATGGTTCATCTCCTCCTCCGATTCCCCCCTTCATTCTTCCCCTCCTGCTATCTTTTTTTTTTTTAACATATATTGTATTATTTGTTTCAGAGGTACAGATCTGTGATTCAATAGTCTTGCACAATTCACAGCTCTCACCATAGCACACACCCTCCCCAATGTCTATCACCCAGCCAACCCATCCCTCCCACCCCCCACCACTCCAGCAACCCTCAGTTTGTTTCCTGAGACTAAGAATTCCTCCTATCAGTGAGGTCATATGATACATGTCTTTCTCTGTCAATCAGTATCTTTTTAATTTTATTTATATAAGTAATCTCTACACCCAATGTGGGGCTCAAACTTATAAACCCAAGATCAAGAGTCGCATGCTCTTCCCACTGAGCCAGTCAGGCACCCCTAATTTCAATCAAAGTTTTAAAAAATGATGCTGCTGTGCTAAGAAAATTTGATAAAAGTATTATTTTAAAAGTGTTCAAGCAGTGTTTAGTTGCTTACAGAGTTAGCTGCTTACAGCTGATTTTGTACAGAATTGTGCAAAATCATTGAGTATTTTTCAATGAAGCCTATAATAATGACATTATTATGAATTGTGATAAGTACAGCTTAAAATAGTTTATTGTGTTGCACCCTGTACTAAGCAATTACAAGTCTATCATTTTACTATTATTTGTTAAAAGCTCTTAAGAAAAATCAAATTGATGACTATATCCCAGCATGGATTTTGTATGTTCTGAGTAGGCTATCTTCTTTCAAGCATATCTGTTACAAACGTAGTTGAAATGATCTCTAATAATTCTTGATGAACAGAAAAAATATACATAAATCAATATAAAGTTAGCTGCCCTATTGCCACTATTTTGTAAAAATTAAATATACTGGAATAAGCTAAGTGGTCATTCAACTTAAGACAGACACTGACTACGCAGTTTATGGATTATCCAGATCCATTATCTCCTCCCTCCCTTCTTTCCTTCTTCCCACCCTCCTCCCCCCTCCTTCCCTCCTTTCTCTCTTTCTCTCTCCTCCCCACCCCTCCCTCTTATTTGGCTGCTGGAATTGGTCAGAAGATGTAAAACAGGTAAAGATAATACTAGACACCTGTCAGTAGGCCGATAGTCCTGACAAGATAGTAGATAGGCAGAGGCCCTAATAAGACCTTAAATGAGATTTTATTTGTGTGTATTCCCCAGGCATCTAATGTGCATTTCTATTATCTAAGCTAACTCCGTTATGAGTTGGTATGTGTTGCCAAAAGGCAAGAAAAGTACGTAATAGTATATATAACACAGTGAGTTTGAAAAACTTGCATATTGGGGCACCTGGGTGGCTCAGTTAGTTAAGCATCTGATTCTTGATTTCGGCTCAGGTCATGATCTCAGGGTCATGAGATCGAGCCTGGCACCAGGCTCCATGCTCAACAGGGAATCTGCTGGGGTTTCCCTCTCCCTCTCCCCGCTGGCTCATGTGCACATGTGCTCTAAAAAAACAAATAAATCTTTAAAAAAATAAAAATAAAACTTGCATATTTATTATTATATCATTTATATTGTGGATATGAACAAACTGATTCTAAAGTTTATATACAGAGAGGCAAAAGTCTCAAAATAGACAACACTGAAAAAGAAGAACAAAGTTGAAGAACAGACAGCACCCAACTTCAAGATTTACTATAATGCTAGAGTAGTCAAGACAACATGGTGCCAGTGACAGAATAGACAAATAAATCAAGGGAAGAGAACAGACAGCCCAGAAACAGACCCACATAAATATAGTCAACTGATCTTTGACAAAGGAGAGGAGGCAAAACAACGGAGCAAAGATATTCTCCTCAACACATGATTCTGGAACATGTGGACAGCCACACCATGTATGCATGCAAAATCAATCAATCAGTCTAGTCACAGACCTTACCCAAAGTGAATTACAGATCTTAATGCAAACATAAAACTGTGAAACTCCTAGATGACAATGCAGGAGAAAACCTAGATGATCCTGGACATGGTGATGACTTTTAGATAAAACACTGAAGACACAATCCATGAAGGAAATATTTGGTAAGCTAGACTTCATTAAAATTAAAAACTTCTGCTCTGCAAAAGACAATGACAAGAGAATGAGAAAACAAGCCACAACCGGGAGAAAATATTTGCAAAAGACACATCTGATAAAGGACTGTTACCAAAAATATATAAAGAACTCTTAAAATTCAACAATAAGAAAACAAACAACGGGAAAGAAAAATGGGCTAAAGATCTTAATGGATACCTCACCAAAGAAGATACACAGATGGCAAATAAGCATATGAAAAGATGCTTCACATCATATGTCATCAATCAAAGGCAAACTGAAACAGCATTGCAATACCACTATACACTATTAGAATGGCCAAAATCCAAAACACTGACAACACCATATGCTGGCAAAGATGTGGAGCAACAGTTACTCTCAATCACTGCTGGTAGGAATGCAAAATAGAACAGCCACTTTGCAAGACCATTGGGCAGTTTCTCACAAAACTAAACATATTCTTACCATTTAATCCAGCAATTGTACTCTTTGGTATTTACACAAAGGAGCTGAAAACTTATGTCCACACAAAAACCTGCACATGGATATTTATAGCAGCTTTATTCATACTTACCCAAACTTGGAAGCAGCCAAGATGTCTTTTGGCAGATGAATAGATTAATAAATGTACATTCAGACAATAGAATATTATTCAGCACTAAAAAGAAATATGCTCTCAAGCCATAAAAAGACATGGAAGAATCTTAAATGCCTATTACTAAGTGAAAGAAACCAATCTGAAAAGGCTACATACTGTATAATTCTGATTCTATGACATTCTAGAAGAGGTCAAACTGTGGAGTCAGCAAAAAGATCAGTGATAGCCAAGTGTTGAGCGGGGAGGTGAATAGGCAGAGCACAGGGGATTTTCAGGTCGGTAAAAATATTCTGTGTAATATTATAGTGATAGGTACAAATTATTATACATTTGTCTAAGCCCATAGATGCCCCACCCCAACAATGAGCCATAATGTAAACTGTGGACTTGTATAGCTATGACCTGTCAATGTAGGTTGTAACAAATAGTAGCACTCTGGTGAGGGATGTTGACAATGGAGGCCATGCATGCGTGGCGGCAAAGGTATATAGTAAATCTGTACCTTCCCTTCAATTTTACTGTGAATCTAAAACTGCTCTAAAAAGTAAAGTTTTAATTGAATACATAGAATATATAGAATATACATATATAATATATAATATAATCATATATAATTATATATAATATAAATATGGTATGTAATTATATTAGCTTATATATAATTAAGACTATTTTAGAGCAGTTTTATATAGTAATATTAATATTAATATTACATTAACATATATTATATTATATTATATCTTATCATATATTATATAACTATAATATGTAAGTGTATTTTATATAATATATAAATTATATATTATAATTATATATAATATTATCTTACATATAATTATATATATATAAATAAAACAAATCACTGGTTGCCATGGTTAGGAGTGGGAAGTTGATGATAACTACAAAGAAGCAGAAAGGAATTTGGGGGTGTGATGGGATTGTTTGAGACCTTGATTGTGGCAGTGATTAAATGACTGTATGCTGGGGCGCCTGGGTGGCTCAGATGGTTAGGCGTCTGCCTTCAGCTCAGGTCATGATTCCAGGGTCCTGGGATCGAGCCCCGCATCGGGCTTTCTGCTCAGTAGGGAGCCTGCTTCTCCCTCTCCCTCTGTCTCCTCCCTGCTCATGCTCTCTCTCTCTCTGTATCTGTGTCTCAAATGAATAAATAAAATCTTTAAAAAAAAAAAATGACTGTATGCTTTTGTCAGACTCAGAAGCATCACTAAAAGAGTGAATTATACTGCATGTAAATTATACATAAAGCTAACTAAAAAAAACAAATAATTATTAAATAGAAAAAATAGAAATTAAATTAAGGCTTAGGTTTTTTTCATATATTAGCTATTTATAACTTTGAGAATTATGTTTTGATTATAAAACACCCATATCAGGAGTTTCATTTACTTCATCTCTGGTTTTCACTAATATTTTTCTGCATTTCCTTATTTAGTAACCAGTACCAAATATATCTTCTCTACAAATATTAACAGCATAAAACTCACAATAAGTCTACTTAGCTGAGTGGTGAGGAGTGAAATGAAAAATTATTTCCACGGTCAATTATAATAAATAGGTGATGCTGGTTTGCGTCTTCAACCAAACATGAATGTTGATTCCTCCCTTTGTGGATTGGCATAACCCTGCGCTCAGCTGTGTGTAAGTTCCTCAGTGCTTCTGGACCCACATACAACCAACAGCAATTCTCCCCTATTAAAAAAAAAAAAAAAAAACCTCCCCAAAGACAGAGTTTAGTGGAAAGGAAAGCAGAAGAAACAATTTCCAGCAGCGCAGGTTGCTGACACTTTTCCAATGCCAAGCATTTTTTTGCACCAGTAACTCTAACTACAATTGTATATCTTGGCAAAAAAAAAAAAAAAAAAAAAAATATATATATATATATATATATATATATATATTATTATCACAGTCACTGATATAATCAACTTTTACAGTTTTATCTTCCAATCCCAGTTGCTAAAAAAAGACTGTAATGGTTCAATTTGCTAATTCTATGGGATTCATCTCTTAAGTCATAGAGACAATATAAGACCAATTTAAGACTGACAGTTTCACACTATCAAATGACTTTGGAGTCTTAATATTGTGGAGCCACAATGCCCCCATGATATTTCTTTAGAACCTTCTCATTACTAGTGGATAGTCCTATTCTTGTTTCACTTAGAAAAAATGAAGTGCCTTGACATCCTATGTGGAATGTTTTAATTAAGCACATATCAAATATGCTGTAAATTTCTTCAAAAACCACTAAAGAATTTCTGAATAAAACGTCTTCACAAAAATACATAAAGCTGTTATTTTGAGATAATGTTTTTAATTCTGTAGATATGCTTATCTTTATTAGCACATTTAAATTATACTGTATGGCCAGGTGTTGGTTTTTGCTTTTGGTTTTTAAGGAATACCAAAGCCAACTATGTCTTCATGTCTTTACTACATGACACCAAACAACTTCATAAATGAGTTGAACTAAATATCACTTAGATACAGAGTCACGCTTACAGATCAATGTGGCATGTGACAACAGAAAAATGCCACCTGGCTCATCACAAGCACCCAGAGGACAAAGGGGTATTACCAATTTATCAAGCAAAGAACTAGAGCAGCAACTACAGATACTAATAGTAGCCCAGGCATGGCTTAGACTAAAAATCTGCACAATGCTGTAGCATACGAGTGCCTAAATGGATATCTACAAATGCAAAACACTGACCCTAAGTCATGTTCAACAAGAAGCTTCATTATATGTAGTTTACTTGAGATTCTTTTCGCTCTCGGTTTTGTGGCCATATCATTCATGGCTTCAGCAAGTTGCAAAGAAACTCATACATTTATAACCTTGGTCCTGATATGCTCTCAGTCTCACACTGTGTGAGATAATGATTTGGCCAATTTTTGTTCCCTGTTTCAATTTACCCAATGAGAGTTTCTTTATGATGACAACGAATAAATGAAAACAAACAGAAACCGTTCACATCTTATGGACATTTCACATATGTCACGTTTTATAGTCAGCAAAAAAAAAAAAAAATTTTCTAGAAGAGATTCAGAATGCACATTACAATGTCAAAAAGTTAAAATGACAAAAATAACTAGAAATAACCATCAGATTGAAAAGGCAGTCAAGATTTTTTTAAATATTTTAGTAATATCTTGGTCCATAACTATCAATATTTAAGAATACACTGATGCGGCACCTGGGTGGCTCAGTCGTTTAAGAATCGGACTCCTGATTTCAGCTCAGGTCATGATCTCAGGGTTTTGAGATCAAGTCCCGCTAGAGCTCCACGTTCAAGGAGGAGTCTGCTTGAGATTCCCTCCCTCCCCCTCTGCCCCTCTCCCCACTCAAGTGCTGTCTCTCTAAAAATAAAATTTAAAAAAAAAAGAATATATTGGTTGAGACTTTTTTTTCTTTTAGCCACTTCATAAACAGTGTTGTGTCTTTTACTAAACAAAAGAAAGATAGCAAAGATCATGGTGGGGTTACCTTCAAAGACAATAAAGCATTCACTTGGTGATCTGTGTAAGAGCTGGTGTGATTTACACTCTGGCAAAATTAAAATGAAACAGCTTTTCCAAACTCTAAGGTCAGGTTTTCATAGGTTAGAATTCTGTTGTATTCTAGGACTTCCTAATATGTTACTAAAACATATTTTTTTTTAAATTTTGGCTGCCTTTCAGTTAATCCAATGGTTATTTCCAGTGATTTTTGCCATTTTTGCTTTTTGACATTATAACATGCATCCTGAATCACCTATAGAATTTTTATTTTTGGCTGAGTGACTATTTTTAATAGTCTAGCAAAAGGTCTCGCAAGGTCTAGCAGTTTATTCAAAACATAACACAGAAGGCATGAAGAAGGACTGGACACCTGTCTACTCAGGAAAGATTGGAATAGGAGCCATGCACATATCATCGTGGGTGAGGCATATTTCCATATGGTCTTGGGAACCTCCAATCACAATTTGGGCAAAGAATGACCTCTTAGGAGTCCATCTGGAAGCTGTAGCCCTCCCCTTCTGGCAGGGGACAGCAATGGGGAACCTAAAATGGAGGCCAAAAGAAAACTTATTCTTGTGAACTTGGCTCAGGATAAGGTTCCAACTTTGGTCTTGAATGTAGGAGCACTGAAAATAAAATAGAAATATTGCGTAGTCCTGGGGATTTGGGCAGTTGGGATGGAGAATGGCAGTTACAGGCAGGGTAGGGGATGATGAAGGATGGCAATGGTGAGCTCTGGGTCAACCTCTCCAGGGCAGTTACCCTCACCGATAAGATTAAGTCAACAGCATTTATTCTGTACCAAAACTCATTTCTGATTCTATATGGTAGGTAATAAAGGGCATGATGGTATAATAAAAAGAGCATGGACTTTGTGGGCAGAGAACTAGGATTCAAATTCTGAGTCTTCTACTTACCAACTAGGACAAAAAATGCTGGCTATTCACCAAAATCCCCCTCTTTTTCCTGGACACCCAGCTAGGCTGCATTTCCCAGCTTCTCTTAGAGTTAGTCGTACCACATATGACTGAGTGACTCTAGCTAATAGAATGGCAACAGAAGCAACATTGATGTGATTTTGACCAAAGATGCTTAAGAGTTGTCTCAGAGGGCAGCTAGGCATTTGCCACCAGTCTATTGTAGGGCATGCACTAGGCACATATTCAAAAAACAAGAAAGAAACAACTCTCACAGCTCTCCTGAACTCTAGATTCTTATTCAAGAACAAACTGAGCACATGCTGCTCATCCCTCTTCCCACCATTAACTACTAGGAAAAGAGAGTTAGTTTTTAATGTACAAATCCGTAACAGGAGACAACAGGAGGGATTTTGCCCGTCTTTAATTCACTGAAGGCACACCTTGCCGGACATATGGAACAGAATTTAAACCAGAATTTCAAGCCCTCATAGAAGATGATGACTACTAAGAAAGGGCCAGGTTCGAGGGCTTTCTGGTGATTAATGTGGGTACTTCAGTAGAAATAGCCAAGCAGTTCAACTTTCCATCATCATGTCTACTCATGGACAAAAGAGAGCCACAGAGATGTCTACCCTAGGGAGGAACCAAGAATATGGGTAGATGGCTCAAGAGGCAAAATAGCCTCCTCGGTGTCTGGCACATCCAACAAGTTCAAAAGATCGCAGAGCCCAATGCTTAGAGTTTCTCACTGAGGCCACCGCAATCAAAAGTCAATGATACAGCTCTAAAACACCAGCCTGGACAGATTATTAAGAACCAAGTCAGCCACATATATTTTAGGAAAAACTAAACATGAACTTCATTAACTGATAAAAGGTATCCACAAAAGGCCAAAAGTAAACATCACGCAAAATTTGATGAAAATCAGAAACAAGGCAAAAGTGTTTTCTTTGCAATCACTTCTTAATTAAAACACTACAGTGAAGTGTTTTGCCAGAGCAATGAGACAATAAATGAAGAGTAGTTTTAGACTCTCAGAAATAAAAATTAACTGAAAATATAGGTTTTTTAAGGAAGCCATAAAATTACCCAGAATGAAAGAAATAATAATCTGAATAAAGAAATTTATTATAATTATCTAAAAGTCAATCTTTAATATAATCCAAATCCAAATTCCAGCAGGATTTTTGAAGGAATTTGACAGGCTGATTCAAAAATTAACCATATGATATCAAAGACATTTTTCAAAAGGAAGAACAAAGGGGATTATCCAAATACATTAACAATTTAATGAAAATCAAACCTAGCTAGTATCAAAATAAGAAAAGAATAGCATATCAATAAATCAAAAGAATCCAGAAACATATCCATCTATATAGGGAGATTTTGTAAAAAAAAAAAAAAAAAAAAATTAAGTTCATGTTTTAAACCACTGAGGAAATGATACTTTATTCCATAGTGGGGTTGGAGTAGTTGGGTATTAATTTTAAAAAATAATAAAGACCCTAACTCAGAAATCTCAAGAACAAGTTCCAAATTAATTAAAGATATAAATATGAAACAATTTTTAAGATAATTATTAAAAATATATCTATAAGCCTGGAATGAGGGAGGTCATCTTAAATAAGATATAAAAGCAAAATAGTAAAGGATTAATAAATTTAACATCAAAATTAAACCCTTATCTGTGCTAAAAGATGCCATAAATAGGAGCACCTGGGTGGCTCAGTCAGTTGGGCGACCGACTCTTGATTTCAACTTAGATCATGATCTCAGGGTGGTGGGATGGAGCCCCGTGTCAGGCTCTGTGCTCAGTGGGAAATCAGCTTGGTATTCTCTCTACCCACCCCGCCCCTTCCCCCCATTCGTACTCTCTAAAATAAATAAAATCTTTTTTTAAAAAAGATGCCATAAATAAATGTTTAAACCAAACAACAGAAAAGGGAAATAACTTTGAAATGTATATAACAAGCATAAATTAGTATCCAGTATATAAAAATAACTCTTACAAATTTATATTTTCAAGGCCCACGAAAATGGAAAAGAACATAAATAGGCCACTTCAAAGGAAACCCAAATAGCCAGAAAACATGAGAAGACACACAGCCTGGCCGGTCAGGAAGAAAAGGGAAATAAAATAGGTTGGGGTACCATTTTTTTTAAAACAATCCAGGGGCTCCTGGGTGGCTCAGTCATTACGCATCTGCCTTCGGCTCAGGTCATGGTCCCAGGGTCCTGGGATCGAGCCCCACATCAGGCTCCCCGCTCAGCAAGGAGTCTGCTTCTCCCTCTCCCTCTGCCCCTCCCCCTGCTTGTGCCCTTTCTCTCTGTCAAATAAATAAATAAATCTTTTTAAAAAATTAAAAAACAAAACAATCCAAGTAGGAAAAAGATGTTATAATATCAAATGCTACTGAGCCTAAAGAGAAAAAGAAACTCTCTAAAACTGCTACTGGTAAAGTGTGCAGTCACTTTGGAGAGCAACTTTGCAGCATTTGCTAGATTTCTGGATGCACATATCCTGTCTCATCACTTCCAGTCCTAGAGTTTTCTAGAGAGTCACTCCAATAAGTGTGCAAGGAGGCATGTGTGAAGGATTGCAGCATCAACCAAAATTGCTTATTTTAAGAAAAAGAAATAAGTAGCATATATCTCAACAGAGGATGGGTAATTATACCAACTCATTAGATCCAATCTATGAACTTCTAGCATATTGTAAATAAATATTATTTGAACATAAAAATGTATAGTATGCTACCATTTATACCTTTAAAAATCAGGACTGCGTCCCAGTTTGGTACAGAGGTATGTCTTTATGCAACCACACAGAAAGGCCTCAGAGCACACAACAGTGCTCATTGATAGTAAGGGTTACCTGAAGGATAGGGCTCAGAAATTAAATGTGATGGTGACGTAAGACTCGATTTTATAATATTTGCATGTATCACCATAAAAATGCATTCATGTATTCATTATTAGTCGTGTAATAAAATAAAACTTAAAAATATTTGGGCATGTTTAGACTCAGCTAGAATGGGTTTCAGGACATAACTGCATCCAGCAGCGTAGATAACACGGCAGTCAGCATAATGGTCCCCCAAAGATGTCCACATCCTATTCTTTAGAACACATGAATATGTTACTTATGTTACAAAAGGGACTTGGCAGATGTGTTCATTTAAGGATTTTGAGGTGTGGAGAGTATCCTGCATTACCTGGGTGGGCCCAGTGTAGTCCTAAGAGTCCTCAGAAGAAGGGTGGGGGCAGGAAGGTCAGTCAAGAAAGGAGACAGGACTGCGGAAGTAGAGATTGGAAGATGCTGGCTGCTGGCTATGAAGACAGAGGAAGGGGCCACAAGGCGATGAATGCAGGCAGCCTCTGGAAGCCAGAAAAGGTAAGAAGCCAGATTCTCCAGGAGGATTACAGCCTTGCTGACCCATTTTGAACTTCTGACCCCCAGAACTGTGATACAATAAATCTGTGTTTGTGTTTAAGCCTTTAAAGCCTTTGTTACAACAGCAAGAAGAACCAATATAACTAGTTACAATAATAATTTGAGTCAGTAAATAAGGGGTCTCAAAAAGTAAAAAGACAGGCTACCTTACTGATTAAGGACCTTCCACTCTATCTCCTACAAAAAAGTGTGAATTTCAGAATATAGTTAATAAAAGTTTCTCCACACGGAGATAGTACATCAAGATAGAACTAAAGAGTGAATGTAAATTATTAACACCAGCAACAGCTTTCATTAAAAATTCTCATGTATTATATTTTTATTCCTGTCAGGGAAATTTCCAGTGATGTTATCTTGGCTTCTGGTCAAACTGTAGGGATATTTTTTTAGTACTATCTAGGAATAAGCTCTCCTCAGTTCCAGCAAACCTATGTTCATCTCTTTATCAGATCTGGGTCTTACTGAGACTGAGAGCAAACAGGGCAGTATTTCTTCACAGGGCAGTATTTCAACCTTCTAGCTGGCTACTGACAAACAGGGTTACAGGGCCCCTATAGGGCAGGTGGAAAATGGTCCTCAGTGAACCCTGGAAGTCACTCTCAGTGACGTCAGCTTCTTAAATAACAACATAAAGTGTAATTTCTTAAAGACTTTTTTTTTTTTAGAGCAGTTTTAGGTTCACAGCATCATTAAGAGGAAAGTACAGGGAGTTCCCATAATATCCCTCATCCCCTCCCCCCCCCACACACACACCCTCCTCATTATCAATATCCCCCACCAGGATTTTTGTTATAACCTATGAACCTACCCTGACATATTATTATCCCCCAAAGTCTGCTCTCAGGGTTATACACGTTCTGTGGCTTCGGACAAATGTATAATGACATGTATCCATCATTACAGCATCAAACATAGAGCATTCTGCCCTAAAATCTGTGCTCTGCCCATCGATTGCTCCCTCCCCACCAGCCCCTGGCAACCACTGATCTTTCTGCTGGCTCCACAGTTTTGCCAAGTATACTCCTTTAAAAAAAATTAATGAAGAAGACCTTTAAAATCCTGTTTGGTTTTAGCCTCTGTTAAAATCTGACTGATCGACCAAATTCACCAGTTGAATTTTTTCCACTGACAGACATTTTACATATTGTTGTCTCATTTATTTCCCATCATCAAAAAGGACTTAAAATGCCAATGACCCCCTCCAGAACAGGTTCATGGATGAAAGCCCAATTGATTCCTAATGCATCAGGTTTATAGACTGCTTTTCTTTTTAGCACTATGTTCAAGTCCAAGAGTTTCAAAAAGACTACTTTTTACAGAATATTTTGGAAAGTCTGGAGGTGAGGGATGCATTTTGAGAGACGACTGACGATGAGGATAGTAGAGGTTTAAGATAATACTTTTCCAGCAAGGGAATTAGTCTATTATCATGAAATGGAAACAAACGTAAGGCAAATCATCCTCTTTCCCACTTCTGCTATGAATGTCATCTTTTCAGTTTATAGCATCTTACGGTTCTTGAGAAAACTGCTCTGCTGATGGCTTCTCACACAAAATTGCCCCGAGCGTGGAGAAAGCAGGGAGGTTATGAGAGTAACAGAACAGAGAAGCAGTCTGGATAAACCAAGCCTTGAGGAAGGAATTTTTTTTTTTTAATTTAAATGGGCCCTATTATATTTCGTTTCACAATAACTCCCTTTAATCCTTTTGTTGAGCTCCCAAACAGATGAGGTTTTATTCACTCTCAGCATAAGCAGAAATGGACAGCGTACAGAGGCCAGGAAGACAGACTTTGGAGTCCAGAGCATTAGATTTTGAATTCCAACTCCCCCAAGTCCTAGCTGACAACCATATACAGGTTTCATACCATTCTGCGTGCCTGTGTTTCTTCCTCTGTCAAATGGGAGCGCGAACACCTCTTCCACTGGGCTGTCTGGAGTCTTAGAGGAGATACTGCCCTCTGTGCACTCTGTTGGCCACGTACTAAGGATTCACCAGATAACAGCTGTGACTATGCGCTTTGCGCTTTTTAAATCACGAAGAAGATCAGGAAAATGTACTGCTGTGACTAATACAATCCATTCACTCAGTTTAAGCCAATTTCTTCTTGCTTAAACCTCTGCAGTCCTAGATGGAAGATACACCATGACACCTACTAATTATGCTAACTAGGCAAGAACTGATTTAATCCAGAAGGTGAGGCTAGTCCATTCATTGACAGAATTGACTGAAATAAACAGCTATTTTGGATGAAATAAATCTGAAGAAGATACCCTTACAGGTCACATTTCTCCTATAATGGAACACCCAAACTGAATTTCTCTCAAGACTACAGATTGAGAAGCTAACATTAAATTCTCTTACTTAAGCTACCCTCTGTTCACGGAGGCATTTATCCTCAAAGGAGGGAATGAATCAAAAGGGACAGGACCTGGCACGCTCCAGGCTAAAGTACGGATCTGTGATAATTAGTCTCTTTTATCATTCATTCATTTAATCAGTTAGGATTTTTTGAGTACCTACTACTTGTCACGCATAGTTTTAGGAGCTGGAAATAGAGCGGAGCATGAAACAAAGCCCCTTTAAACACACTAGAGACAAATAAACAAATAAACATCTAGATCATATTCTAATATGTACTATTATTAAAAATAACCCAAGATGGGATTGATACAGAGTGCCAACTTGGGAGTGGGGGTAGGAAGCTAAAGAAGGCCTTTCCGAAATGAAAACTGAGCAGAGATCTAAAGGAGTGTGTCATGCAGGTATCTAGAGACAGAACTCCTAGCTAAAATCCGTGGCTGAAAACGTCAGAGTGGTTTAATAACCGTGATTCAGCTTCAACTAAAAACTTCCAGAAAAAGTAAAACAACAATCTGAATGTATCTAATTCATGACCTTAAAAACACATTTCCAACTTCACGATTCAACGACAGAACCAAATCACCAAGAATGGAATCTTAAAACATGTATAATTCTCAGTATATTGTCGGGGAACCGATCCGCACTGAAGAGTGCAAAGATCGGCTGCAGAGAAGTGCCCAGTGAGCCATTTTACTGTGGACCAAAGAGAGGGGACTCCAAACTGGAGAACAGGAAAATGTTTTCCCAGGGCATGTGAAGAGATGACAAACTACAACGGGGACAGGACACTTGGTGGCAGCCTTGACGAATGGCACCGTTCCACTGGAGGAAAGTCTTTAGGCCAACCAAAAGGCAAAAATCTTAAATAGTCACAGCAGCTCTAGGTAGGAGCCACCACTGGTCATTAAAAATGGACCTAACACATAGCCAATGAGAAAAACCACAGCTGCACAATACTACACAAATGCCCTTTCAAAATGCCCAAGCCCACACACAAATTTATGCCATGACATAGGTCCTGGTCATGCACGTGACAGACATTCAATTCTCAATGATGTAAGATGCTGCATAATATGAAACATCATGTTTACAGTAGAAAGAACAATTTAGCCTTAATCGCCATGCAGTTTTGCTATGGGCAGTCTTGTCTTGAATCATAAAAACCCTGTCTTAATGTTCTCTGCCATCATTTGGCTTGAGAAGACCTCTGTGTCAGTTTCACCTTGGGCTTAGATTTGCATTTGTCTGGGTTGCTGGGTTGTATTTTCAAAGGAAAGCAGGTGGCTGCCCACCTATCGGACACACGCTGATCAGTTAACTATAACTTAAGCCATTTGCCAATGTAAAATTTAATAATATGATTGCAAAACTCTCATTATGTCCATACTGGAGAAGTTTTTGTTTTCTGATTCTGTATTTTCTTTCCAGGACTAATAAAACGTTTTGCCTCTTTATCCTCAGTTTCTTCCTATTCGACACCAAAGACTCATGAGCTTCTTGGGAAGGTTGTCTGGGCTAACTTAAAACACAGGAGCATTGCCAGTTGTTTCGTGTTTGCTGTAGATTACCAATTCTTGAAAGTGGTGCCATACTTCTTAAGGCAGAAGTTATAAGGAAATCTAGACATGACCAGTCATATGTTAAATTTGAAGAGTAGCACCTACAAGGAGCCAGGCCTTGTGCTAGGTAAAGAACAAAGCGAAAGAGAGAAAAAGAAGTTCCTCGTCTTAGGTTGACTCTATTGACTTAAACAGTTAATAGATTCCAGCCTGTTGGTAACATTCTAAATGTAAGTTTCGAAAATCATCTTTTAAAAAACTAGGCCATATTAAAGGTGAGAATATAATAAGGATGCCAAATTGAAGATGAAAGAAAAAAAGCAACAGAATAAGGCTCGTAGCTAACATATTGTGAGAATGTAAAACGATCACCAATTTCAGACTGTCTTCCTCTATCAAACTCCACAGCCATATTAAACAAGGAAGAAAGGGGCACCTGGGTGGCTCAGTCGTTAAGCGTCTGCTTTGGCTCAGGTCATGGTCCCAGGGTCCTGGGATGGAGCCCTGCGTTGGGCTCCCTGCTTGGCGGAAAGCCTGCTTCTCCCTCTCCCTCTGCCCCTCCTTGTGTTCCCTCTCACTGTGTCTCTATCAAATAAATAAAATCTTAAAAAAATAAATAAATAAACAAGGAAGAAAGGTTATCAGTGAGGTCATCTTCAGTCAAATGCAGTTTACTACCTTGTGTTTGAAATTACTTGAGTTCCTGCAAATTGTCCTAGCATCACAAAGCCCTGGAAGGGATGCAAAAGGGTCGAGGGTTGGGGCATAGCACACCTCATCAACCTCAGGCAACTTGGAAGGAAGGACTTGAGAGAGCCAAACCAATTAGTGTTCTTAAAATACTAAAATTTCCCTTCAAACTTAGGGAACGTGGGCCTGTGATCCAGACAGGATGAGGCATGTTTGTGGGATCAATTACAAAACACCTCAGACTGTCAGAGTCAAGATTATCATTACACCCGGGGAATTAATTGACCATTAAGACATGTCTGGCCAATTTAGTTCAAAATGGACTTTTTTTTTTAATTCACTGAGGATCTTGGTATTGTAAAACTCTTCAAATAAAATCCAGTGTGGGTAAGTCCTACGGAATGGGATCATTATTAAATGTGGAACTTGAGAAAACATACTTCTAAACTAGCGTTTTTCCTGTCTGGCAAAGGAGGGAAATGAATTTTAAAGCTACAAACACATACACACACCACACCAGTCTTTTTCTTTATTTACTCAAGCCATTCGCCTGAATTATATTTTTTTAATTTCAAAAATATGCTAGCCCATATTTAAAGAGACTTTATAACGAAGGAAGATTAGGATCATACCAGATTAGTAGCACTGAGGACTTAATCTAGAGCATCTCGTTAATCCTCACAATAAACCTCTAAGACATTACCATACCAGTCCTGTCAGATGGGTTATTCAGTGAAAATACGCTTGGCTTGAACAGCATCATCACCACCAAGTGTGGCAAGGTGTGTCCAACTAGCAGATGGCTTCTTGTATCCAGCAAGGAGCCCCTGCTGGACCATGACATAGCTCTTCTTTTTACGGTTCACAACTTGGTGAGGATGGCATGTTCCAGCAGTTAATTACTTTCTAGGTTTCTTCTGTACACGTATAATTTAAGCACTCATATTCAAAATATGAGATTTAGATCAGGGAAAATCCAGCAATGTGAACAACAGAATGTCTGTTCAATGAAGGCAGGGATTTACTGATGTCTTGCAAATGTCTGGGATAGTACCTGCCACATAGAGAGTAAGTGCACAATAAATATTCAGTAAATGAATAAATGACAATAGAAATGTAAATATTTTGTTTGAATGTGTAGTGTTACAGTGCATGTGTTTAGGGCAAGGATCCAGATTTTTCACAGGATTCTCAAAAGGGCTTGGGAGATGAGTTAGGATCCCCTGCTGGAAGAAATGAGGGATTCCTATGTTAAACTGCAAGTGAAATGTCTTATGACATCCAACTTTAACATTTGATTTCAGAATACTTGTATTGGGCGCCTGGGTGGCTCAGTCGGTTAAGCGACTGCCTTCGGCTCAGGTCATGATCCCAGGGTCCTGGGATCGAGTCCCACATCGGGCTCCCTGCTCTGCAGAGAGCCTGCTTCTCCCTCTCCCACTCCCCCTGCTTGTGTTCCTTCTCTCGCTGTGTCTCTCTCTGTCAAATAAATAAATAAAATCTTTAAAAAAAAAAAAAGAATACTTGTATTGTTACAATGTCACTATATTGATACCTCTCAGTGCATCAGCCCTGAATGCCCAACTTCTAGCCAATGAAATTGAAGGTTCTCTTCCCATAAAGGAATTATAAATTGTATTGAGCCAGAGGGGAGCCTGATGCAGTCCCCAAAATCTATCGTAGAGGGACCTCCCGCTATGCTAATGCAGGAAGCCCCACCCTCCTGTTTTCTATCAAGGTCAGGCCACAAGCAGCAATCCATGTGTTGTG
This sequence comes from Mirounga angustirostris, assembly GCF_029215605.1. Classification (NCBI taxonomy): domain Eukaryota; kingdom Metazoa; phylum Chordata; class Mammalia; order Carnivora; family Phocidae; genus Mirounga; species Mirounga angustirostris. Next base: position 40,345,711 of record NW_026991714.1, read on the forward strand.
AATTTCCAGGAGGGGGGTGTGGATTTAATGCACAGCCAATACTTCTGGACTACTGTTTCCTGTAACCAATTTTACATTATTATGTATCCTTCCTAAAAAACAAACTAATGTCTACAATCTATACTTTTCTGACTTGTATCTATATCAAAAGTCGTATATTTAACAAAACCTCCTTATTGTAAAATCATAGATTTGTGGTGACTGTAAATTCTAAACCCAAAATCTGGGATGCAAAGCCTAAAAACAAATTTTGATTTATGAATTTACTATATACTACAAGTCGTACAAAATTCTAAAAATGAAACCACATTAATTTTACACTGTACATATTTGTGTGTGGGTGCGCTATAGTTGACAGGTCAAGAGGAGAAATTACAGATTGGTTTTTTTTTTATACACACAGCTTCAGATTATCTTCATGTGCCTGATTCTGATTCCAATCTTCTATAAAAGCTAAGGGAAGAGAAAACAGCGGGAAGTCAGGAAATTGAGATTTCTCTGAAGTTTGGATTGAAAAAAGCCAGAACAATGAGCAGGACAGGAGGGAAGCCGGGATGTGGGGGATAGTTGCGCTAGATGAGCAAGAATTTCTCTGAATCCTCTGGCTCCAAGTTCAGTCCCTCCCTCAAGACTTGCCCTATCTCCACCGTCCTCTGGGTGACTCCCTTCCCTCCTTCTTCATCTTCCCCACTTCGTTCTTCAGGAAATTCTCCTAGCCTAGTGTAAAGGTCTGTATTCACAGTGCAAGCTTGGTACATGCTGTTCGACTCAACAAAGTTGACACCATTTGAATCCTATTATGCAGTCCTAGGCTCAAGTTGTTACAAAGCATGTATTATTCCCACAGTGTGAGAGGAGTGTTATCCTTGAACTTGGAGCTGCATAAAAGAAAATCAGGTGAAACTATTATGTCTCTGTGAGTGCCTCATTATCTCAGCCAAGGAAATGAATGTTTTCTGATTATTCTCTACTTTTATATTTGACCTTCAAGCCGGTTGACAGATTTCAACAGTGATGTTTAACAATGAGAAATAAATCACTCTCCCTACCAACACTGTGCTGTTGATGGTTCCCGCTCATTTTCTTAGCTCCATTATTTATTATCACCTCCCAATAAAATTAAGAACTAAACATGGATTAATGTGATGTCGGTCTATGAACTATATTAGAAAAAGTGTAGCTTATTCGATGTTACTGAAAAAATAGAGCAAAACACTAAAGATAACCAATTGCTTTTCTTAAATAATAAAGTATAAATCAGATGCTTCTGATTCTTTGTGTTTACAGATTCTGGAATATATGGATTAGTATTATCGAAAGAGGCTTTTCTATGGCAATAGATTGTGTCAGTTTTAAGAAAGCACAAATAGAGAAAACAGGGTAAATTTCACTTTTCTTTTTATAATATCCAGGTTCTCCCAATCTTATGTCCTGCATATATATACTAAATATATATGTATGTGTATCATTCTTAACTGCACATGTATATCTAGCGTATAATCAAATTTTACACATGTGATTTTAGCATGTTTGTTATGTTAGAACATTTACAGAAATGTGAGTGCTTAAAAAGTTTAAAATTTATTGAAAACTATCAAAATGTTACTTAAATATTTAAACTGAAAGAAGTGGTCTTTGAAAACAGCAAAGAACTGAGGGTATCCAATTGCACATAATTTTGTGTGAATCCTCATGAATTTGAGTCCTTTCTTATGATCGGGATATCCTGTTGATAAATGTATTTGTACAGAAAATAAAATATGCTAAACTGCACTTACATACCTATTATAATGGGCAATTCTATTAAAATAATGAATTAAAACATTTAATGAAAGCAGACACTGTGGCTTCTGTACACTTTGCCAGAAGGAAGCAGAGAGCTGAGGAAAATATCTGATTTGAAAACTCATCCAAAACAGTCTAAATGTTAAAAAGGAGGAGGGGTGTGAGAGACTTGAATGTCATGGAAGAAATTTAAAATTAACTAGAGCTATTATAGGTTTTAACTATACCATTTCAATTTTAAAAATTCAATCAGTTGTTTGTTTTGTCTACCCAATGCTAGAGCTGATATAAGAAACGACTTTGAAAAATGCAGTTGTCTATACAGAACTTTTCTGACTGTAAAAATTTTTAGACCTTGAAACAGGTTGCCAAGATAAAAACAGAGGAATTTCCTTCCCTGGATACTGTTTAAAGCAGAATAAAGAGCTGTTCGGACCCCTTCCTGAACAGAGGGTATTATTCTGTACAACTTTTGAGGTTCCTTTTCGTTTTGCCATTGTATAAAATTTTCTAAGGCTACAGGATTAATATTGGCATTCTGCAAGTTCTCTTGACTTTGGACATTTATTTCCATTTTCTTTTTTTTTTTTTTTAAGATTTTATTTATTTATTTGACAGAGAGACACAGCGAGAGAGGGAACACAAGCAGGGGGAGTGGGAGAAGGAGAAGCAGGCTTCCCGCTGGGCAGGGAGCCCGATGTGGGGCTCGATCCCAGGACCCTGGGATCATGATCTGAGCCGAAGGCAGACGCTTAACAACTGAGCCACCCAGCGCCCCTATTTCCATTTTCTCTAGCCAGACAGAATTCAATCTAGGTAGTAAATGATAGCTTTAGGACTTCAGTACTTCAAGATTTCTTTTTCCTATTTCTTTACTGTCTATTGTAAGATATGTAGCAATGCATCATAGAAGGACACTGTAAGCTTTCCTGGAACAAATGAATCTTGCATACTGTCTCTAGTATTCCCTTGCCTATTGCCCACTTCTGGAATCATGCTTCATTAAAGCATGGCATCATAGTGCATGCATAACCCTTGTAAATTCAGTATGACTATGATAGACAACCATGTAACCCAAATGTTCATGGGTTCCCTGACCAGGATGTGGCAAAGTCTAGCCATTGTGCCCTCCACAGAGACATAATCTGTGTATGTGGTCTCACTTGGTTCATCAACAAAAGGCAATTTTCATACATCAACCATCATTTTAATTTGGGTGAGAAATATTTAGAGAATAATGACCTTACATGGCTGGGTGTTTGGTCAATTCCCTTAAACCACAATGATCATACAGTTTACTGTCCAAATTAGGACCCTTATGAGAGTAAAACGGAGGATGGGAGCATTGGTAGTAATAAACCTGGGACCACAAATATAGACAAATACAGACAGGGATATAGCCAGGGACTGTCCCAGAAAAATGGGGAACTATGGTTGCCCTACTTTGAACCCAAGCCCCAGTGCAGTAGCAGACAAGAAGGGTTGCTGATGGAGGCACGGCCTTAGAGATGTTTATCACTCCTACTTATTTACCGAAAAGGAAAACTACTAGGTGGGAAGACTTAGAACAAGCACATCCATCATTTTTCTTATGCTCTGCAACCCCTTCTCTATTTTCGCTAGATAGAGTTTACAGCATTCTTAAATTTTAATTTCAAAAATGCATTCCTTTTCTACAATTAAGGCACTGGCATTTATTTTTAGTGGCTTTGATTTGAGTGGATCCAATTCTAACATCTTGCACAACGAACCACCCCAAACATAGTAGCATCAACCAGCAGTAATTGTTTCTTATCTCTTCTAGTTCTGGGAGCTGGCTGGGCACAGCCAAGACTTGCTCCACAGACTTCCCTGAAGTTGCAGACAGACGGTGTCTGGTACCAATATCCTCTCAAAGGCATCCCACCTCACATGACTGGTACTCTTTGCTGACTGTCAGCCAAGACCTCAGCTGGGCTTCTCAGCCAGAACCACCTAACCTGGGTGTCCTCGTAACATGCAGTCTCACATCACAGCTCTGATTCCAAGAGTAAGTGCCCCAAGAAAAAGAGCTAGGAGGAAGCTCCCTCTCCTTTTATGGCCTCGTCTTGGAAGTCACATAGCATCACATCTACACCAGATGATGACAGGCACAAAGATCCACCCAGTCTCAAGGGGAAGGAACACTGACACCACCCCCCGATGGGGAGTAACTAGGTCATACTGTAGACAGAGCATGTGAGTTGGGAGATATATTCATGGTCACCGCTGGAAAATATACTATGGCCAGAGGATATCCTAGAGAGGCGGGAAGAAAAATAATGATAACTTGGAAAGGCAAACATTTCTGAATAGACTGAACAATAAAGTGCATATTATTCTTGACTCAAATTCATATCTTATAACTTTCTCATTCTTTCTAAATGAGTTATTTGAGGTAGGACTGTTAACAGATTTTAATTTAAGCAGTGTAGTTCTCAGGAAAGGTGTACTGCATCACACTAGCTCAAACTGCTACCCAGAAAGTATGGTATTGGTTAGCTCCAATACCCCGTGTCCTTGACTCAATTCCTGCCATTGTCCCTTATGTGTAACCTTCACTTCAGGCTTCTTTGTAGCCCATTTTGACACTGAATGAGTTTCCCTATATATCTCAAAACACAGAAAACTCAAGGTAGGAAATATTTTATAATAAATATCCAGCTAATGAAAGTTAGTGTTTAGGGGCACCTGGGTGGCTCAGTCGTTAAGCGTCTGCCTTCAGCTCAGGTCATGATCCCAGGACCCTGGGATTGAGCCCTGTATCGGGCTCCCTGCTCAGCAGGACGTCTGCTTCTCCCTCTCCCACTCCCTCTGCTTGTGTTCCCTCTCTCGCTGTCTCTGTCTTTATCAAATATATAAATAAAATATTTTTTAAAAAAGAAGAAAAATAAATAAATAAAATTGTAAAAAGAAAAACAAGTTAGTGTTTAGTTTATTATATAACCGAAACTGTAAATCAGAGAATGTTTTGCTTCCCTTTAAGAAACTTAAAACCCATGGGTTAGCCTGGTGGTGGGTATTGAGGAGGGCACATTCTGCATGGAGCACTGGGTGTTATGCACAAACAATGAATCATGGAACACTTCATCTAAAACTAATGATGTAATGTATGGGGATTAACATAAGAATAAAAAAAAAACAAAGGCAAAATAAAGACTTTTTCAGACATAAAGGAAAAAAAAAAAAAGAAACTTAAAACCCAAACAGAAGTTAAACTTGATTTAGCATACTTTTTCCATAGCTTGTGGTAACTTTTATCTTCACACCTAAGGAGTTACCAACATGAGATCCATTCATAAGTTTTCCCATACACCCAACCCATCAGATTTAATGATGCATTTAAAAAGAAGAGCTGAAAAAAAAAAATAAATAAAAAATAAAAAATAAAATAAAAAGAAGAGCTGAGGAGGATACCTAGAGGGATTACATGAATTGTAACATCACCGTGCTTTGAAGATGAGCTTGGAAGAGAAAAAGATTGCTGAAGGTGGTACATTTCACCTTGCTCAAGAAAGATCACAGAAACAATAGTTTTTAATGTATTCAACTCAGAGTTCATGTTAATTGCTTTAGGGCAAACTTTGATTCTGACAACTAATTATAGATCTTTTCTTTTCCTAATTACAGATCTTGAAAAAACTTGTGTAACTATTAAATTAGGAGTGCAAAATAGCATCTTTAAGTTTATTAGAATTGGTCCATTTCTCAGCAGTTGGTGTTAAATTGTACCTGAAATCATTAGTGTTTAATTTTTTAAAATAATCACCTAAAATTGTGACAACTCTAAAAGCATTTGTGCAAGCCTCCCATTCTACATATCACATAACTGGTTAAGTTTAAAGCTCAGAGTGACAGGGGGCTGGGAGGCAGGCACAGTTGATGGGGTGGTGACAATGGTGACAAAATTCTGGGGAAATGGCCTGCACATCACCTTGAAGCAGGTGACTTGATGCCTGGCGTCAGATGGAAATCATGGACGCCTAAGACCCAACAGGCTGAGTAAGAAAACATGACCCTGAAATGCCTGGTCTGTAAACCCACACTAATTCTGCCCAATCCTTAAGGATATATGAAAATAGTTTGAAAAATTTTGTCTTTAAACCAACTGTTCTGCGTCCTAAATTCTAATTTGATTTAAATTGCTTACTGATGTTATGAATTGCCCAATGCATCATTCTCATTTGCTGTCAGCTTGGAAACAAACTATTTGGAAATTAAGTCCTAGAGCATTTTCCCCTAATTATTTCATAATAATGGGAAGATCATCATCTAAATGTAAACACCTGGCCAAAAATCTTTCCAGTCTGCCAGCATTAATATAGCTAAAAATCTGTAAAACTGGTATTATTCTTTTTAATATAGTATTTGTAATGTTGTTCCTGGAATAAATCATTAATATTTTTGTTATAGGCAAAATAATGCTGGGAAAAAAACTGGGTTAGAATTCTGAATTGACAACTCATTAGATGTGTTCCCTTGAATTCAAGTTTCTCATATATAAAATCAGGATTAAGTATAGTGTGTAACAGTACTCAAAATCGTAACTACTAAATCTAGATATTAGAGTGGTATCCTACCCTCGATCACGTAAGAGTCAAAAGCATAGCAAATCAAAAAGAATCAAAAGCACAGAACCATGTTCTACCCATAAACACTCAAGAGGCTTGTTCTTGCAGTGACAAGCAAGAGCTACTAAAGTCTGTTGTTGTTAGCCTATAAATCCATAAACCCGAAGCTCTTCTTCACTATTGTCCAATCAGTGAAGATACCGACATTCAGATGTTTTTGGTACCAAGCGTGTAAATCCTGAACTCCAATAACTAAAAATGTTATTAGAAAATGAGTAGTTCTTTGGGCACCTGGGTGGCTCAGTCGTTAAGCGTCTGCCTTCGGCTCAGGTCATGGTCCCAGGGTCCTGGGATCAAGCCCCGCATCGGGCTCCCTGCTCCGCGGGAAGCCTGCTTCTCCCTCTCCCACTCCCCCTGCTTGTGTTCCTCCTCTTGCTTTGTCTCTGTCAAATAAATAAATAAAATCTTAAAAAAAAAAAAAAGAAAAAAAAAGAAAATGAGTAGTTCTTCAAATTGGTGGTTGCCAGAAAAGAGGGGTGTGGGGAGATGGGCAAAATAGGTGAAGGGGATTAAGAGGTACAAACTTTGGGTTATAAAATAAGTAGGTTACAGAGATGAAACAGCATAGGGAATATAGTCAATAACATTGTAAGAATGTATGGTGACTACACTTATGGTGAGTACCAAGTAATATATAGAATTGTTGATTCACTTTGCCCTACCCCTAAAACCAATGTAACACTGTATGTCAACTATACTTCAATAATAAAATTAAAAAAAAAAAAGAAAATGACTAGTTCTTTATTCTAAAGATAAGCCTCCTTTTGAGGGAAGGGAGGAAGAAGATCTAAATGTGAAAAGAAGGGGTTTCTCACTGATAGGAGGAATTCTTAATCTCAGGAAACAAACTGAGGGTTGCTGGAGTGGGGGGTGGGGTGGGAGGGATGGGGTGACTGGGTGATAGACACTGGGGAGGGTATGTGCTCTGGTAAGCGCTGTGAATTGCGCAAGACTGTTGAATCTCAGATCTGTACCTCTGAAACAAATAATGCAATATATGTTAAGAAAAAAGAAAAAGAAGAAGATAGCAGGAGGGGAAGAATGAAGGGGGGGAAATCGGAGGGGTAGATGAACCATGAGAGACGATGGACTCTGAAAAACAAACTGAGGGTTCTAGAGGGGAGGGGGGTGGGGGGATGGGTTAGCCTGGTGGTGGGTATTGAGGAGGGCACGTTCTGCATGGAGCACTGGGTGTTATGCACAAACAATGAATCATGGAACACTACATCTAAAACTAATGATGTAATGTATGGCGATTAACATAAGAATTAAAAAAAAGGAAAGAAAAAAAAGAAGAAGAAGAAGATAGCAGGAGGGGAAGAATGAAGGGGGGGAAATCGGAGGGGTAGACAAACCATGAGAGACAATGGACTCTGAAAAACAAACTGAGGGTTCTAGAGGGGAGGGGGGTGGGAGGATGGGTTAGCCTGGTGATGGGTATTGAGGAGGGCATGTTCTGCACGGAGCACTGGGTGTTATGCACAAACAATGAATCATGGAACACTACATCTAAAACTAATGATGTAATGTATGGTGATTAACATAACAATAAAAAAATTTTTTTTAAAGAAAAGAAGGGGTTTCACTACATCAAAAACTAATGATGTATGGTGACTAATATAACATAATAAAATAAAATTTAAAAAAAAAAGAGAGAGAGAAGGGGTTTCATTTGCAGAAGTCTGTTTAGTACGGGATAAATATGACTCCCAGCTTTCCATAAAGGAAAAGTCTACATGCTTTCAAGAACTCTTTGCTAGGATAATATTCAAGATGGGCATGGAAGTATGAACAAGTCGCCTGATTCTATTTTCTGGGGTAGCTTCCAGTTTTTCTGAAGCTGTTGAAGCTAACCAATTTCTGCTCTAGTACAATGACTTTTCCTTCAACATCATAGCTGGGAGTCATGAATCAATGCAAAGTAACCTGATGAAATGCCCATCAGTAATTTAGTGTATCGATTTTTCCAAGTACTTCAGGACTAGATTTCTGCAACATATTTAGCCTGTGGCAAAGAATGGTCAGATGGTTATTTGTTGGGACTAGGACAGGTTCAAGGTGTGAGACAGGGTACACAAGATAGCAGAATGTTCCTCATTCTTCTTCCAGAAAAATCCATGTGGAGCAGTATAAAGGTAAGGGAGGACTCAGGATGACTGAGGAAAAAGCAAAATGGAGAGAGAAAATAATCACTAAACAATATTTGAAAAGGTTGAAAATTATGAATTTGTCATAAAATGTATCTCTCATTTTTATATCTTTAAAGGACTTCCCTCCATTTCCTTTCCTTAACCGAACCTGGATCCTTTGTGGGTTTTGCTTTTCCTGCAACCCTCTACATGTGAAGTTTTTCACTCACGTCCCAGGTACTACAGAGCCTGAGGACATGGTAAGCACTTTGCCAGCCGCCTCACACCCATCTCTGCTTCCATTTCATTTCCACCTTCACTCAACACCCTCCCCTCTCCTTTGATGTTCATGACACCTGACTATACCAGAGACTAGTCGGATTTGTGCTAATCATGGGCCCCTTGACCTTGGGCCATGAAGAAAGGCCCACATTCTCCTGGCTCCGCACTGCAGTTCCCAGGCCTCTGGTGATTTATCTTCTTCCAAAAAGAGCTACTTCTTTGAACCTCTTGCCTCCAGCTGATACCAGTTTAGCTTCACTGTCCATTGTATTTGTGACTTATTTTGTGCCTATGTTTGTTGAGGATTTTAGCACCTGGCTTCCTGTTTTCCTAAGTCGGCTTCTTCTCTCATCCAGGAGTTCTGACTGAGGCTCAGGGTCTCTAGTCTCACAGCTCTTCAATCTGCTCTACTATAATGACAGGAGTAATAAGTGAGTTTTTACCTAATTAAAGCCCAATACAAATCTTTACAAGAGCCTTGTAAGTAGATATTATCCCCCATCTATAGATGAGAAAACTGAGATGAAGAGGTTTTGTTTTTTTTTTTTTCATTTTTGAGTTTGAAAGGTGCTAAGTAAGGAGGTGAAATATATTCCCAACTCTGCTCTCAAAAGCAGATTTTTTTTAAAGATTTTATTTATTTGACAGAGGGAGAGAGAGAGCATAAGCAGGGGAGGCGGCAGAGGGAGAAGCAGGCTCCCCACTGAGCAGGGAGCCAGAGCAGGGCTCAATCCCAGGACCCTGAGATCATGACCTGAGTTGAAGGCAGATGCTTAACCAACTGAGCCACCCAGATGCCCCAAAAGCAGATTTTTTTGACAACTAAACTAGGCTACATCCCAATTATCTTTACTTCAATGTGTTTTCCTCATTCCTAGCTCCTTGTAGCATAAATTTTATCATTGTCCCATCCAATTCACTTTTGAAATACTGAACTGTGAAATTTGTAGTCTATCAACTTCTTCCCTTCCATCTGTCACTCATTCTGACTAAACCTCACTTTCAAGCTCACAGTTTGTATTTTCTTGACAACTCCCTGGTTTTCTCAATTTTCCGTTACTTCCCCTCCATCTCATCCTGCATCTCACCAATAAAACAATCCAACTTTATTCTCAGTTGTTCCCCACCCTCTTAGGTCACCACAACCAGTTTGCCAATCTCAACTGTTCTTTCTCTCCACTCTAGCCGCAGGGTAACAAGTATTGTTGAAAGGAGTTATTTATTAAGTTAGTACATACTTAATGGACATTATTTAGTAGGTGCCATATAGCAGCTAATATGCTAGGATGAAGATATACAATCCTAACCTCAAGGAAGAACATACAGTCTGGCAGAAAAAGGCACACAAATAGGTTAGTACAATAAGTATTATTTAAACAGTTTGCATTCAGGGGCACCTGGGTGGCTCAGCTGGTTAAGCATCTGCCTTCGACTCAGGTCATGATCCCAGGGTCCTGGGATCGAGCCCCACATTGGCCTCCCTGCTCAGCGGGGAGCCTGCTTTTCCCTCTCCCTCTGCCTCTTCCCCTGCTTGTGCTCTCTCTCTCTGACAAATAAATAATAAAATCTTAAAAAAAAAAACTTTGCATTCAGTGGAGACATATAAAGGTTCACTTAAGTCCAGGAAATATAAAACCATACTATTGGATGGTCATCTATGTGAACACTGAAATCTCCCAGAAGACTGGCATAGTTTGGGTGGAAGAAAAAAAAAACAGTAAATCCTTCATCAAAGTCCTACGCTATTATGTTAGTGAATGAAAATGGGGCACTTCTGGAAAACAGTATGGAGTTTCCTCAAAAAGTTGAAAATAGAGGGCGCCTGGGTGGCTCAGATGGTTAAGCGTCTGCCTTTGGCTCAGGTCATGATCCCAGCGTCCTCGGATCGAGTCCCGCGTCGGGCTCCCTGCTCCTTGGGAGCCTGCTTCTCCCTCTGCTTCTCTCTCTCTCTCTCTGTCTCTCATGAATAAATAAATAAAATCTTTAAAAAAAAAAAAAGTTGAAAATAGAGCTACCATACGACCCAGCAATTGTACTCCTGGGTATTTACCCCAAAGATACAAATGTAGGGATCCGAAAGGGTACATGCACCCCGATGTTTATAGCAGCAATGTCCACAATAGCCACACTGTGGAAAGAGCCAAGATGTCCATCGACAGATGAATGGATAAAGAAGATGTGGTACATAGATACAATGGAATATGATGCAGCCATCAAAAGGAATGAAATCTTGCCATTTGCAATGACGTGGATGGAACTGGAGGGTGTTATGCCAAGCAAAATAAGTCAATCAGAGAAAGACATGTATCATATGACCTCACTGATATGAGGAATTCTTAATCTCAGGAAACAAACTGAGGTTTGCTGGAGTGGTGGGGGATGGGAGGGATGGGGTGGCTGGGTGATAGACACTGGGGAGGGTATGTGCTACGATGAGCACTGTGACTTGTGTAAGACTGTTGAATCACAGACCTCTGAAACAAATAATACCTTATATGTTAAAAAAAAGAAGAAGAAAAAGAAAAAGCAGGAAGGGAAAAATGAAGGGTGGGAAATCGGAGGGGGAGACGAACCATGAGAGACTATAGACTCTGAGAAACAAACTGGGGGTTCTAGAGGGGAGGAGGTGGGGGGATGGGTTAGCCTGGTGATGGGTATCAAAGAGGGCACGTATTGAATGGAGCACTGGGTGTTATACACAAACAATGAATCATGGAACACTACATCAAAAACTAATGATGTAATGTATGGTGATTAACATAATAAAATAAAGAGAAAAAAAAGAAAATGGGGCACTTAGGAAATGCAAGTTTAGGATGAACAAACCTAAGAGTTACAGTGGAAATACTGGTGAGAATTATAATAGGAACCATCATTTTTTCTTCTTCCAGCAACAATCTTGATTTTCCTTCGGGAATTCACCCTTCTACCACTGTCTGTCCAAAATAGGTCCAAATGCAGTGAATAAAAGAACTCTGACAAGAGCTACCTAAAAAGAGACTCTCTCTTTCAAACTGAATTTAAACTTGAGCTACTGCAGTCATCTGATCATCACATGAAGGCTAAGAATAAAAACCAACACGCCAAAGACAAGCATATGTATCAGAGACAGAAAGTCAGAAACTGAGCCTAAAACTAAGCTGCACCTGAAACTAGCTCCACTCTGGACCATTTTCAGGTTCATGAACCATTAAATTTCTTTTTTTTTTTCCATCCTCATGCAGTTTGAATTGCATTTTTTTATTACCTGCAACTGAAAGAGAACAAATATGACCAAGCCTAATAAGGAGGGTAGAAGAAGCCAGACTTAACTGAATGGTGTGTTTTCCTTGCATATGCAAAAATTCAGAAAAGAGGTTAATAGTTTGTACTCTTACAAGCAGACTGCCTGGATTTAAATTCCATATTTTTCCCCTATTAGCTGTGTCATTTAAGACAAGTTACTTAACTTCTCTGTAATTTTTTTGGCAAAATGTGAATAATAACAGTTTCCACCTCATAAATTTGCTATGAGGATTAAGTAAATTAAGCTCTTAGAACAATCTCAGTCATCTTTGTCAGATCAGGATAATCTGAGTATCATGAGGGTGTAGGGGGCAGAAGAGGAGGTGAGGATTTGCACCAGAAAAAGTGAAAATGTATTCTTAGAAAAACAAAACCGTGGCAATATGGAAAGCAAAGCAGGAGAAAAAATGAGATCCCAGGCTGGCAGGCATCAGGGAGGGGGAATGCGGAATGAAGCTTCAAGGTATGAGATCTCAGTAAGAGGAGTGGGGAAACATTTTAAGAAGTGTTGGTGTGTTTTACAAATTGGTCTTTTATATCAAAGAGATAAAGCAACAAGGTTGTTTTATTCATGTGATCCTGCTCTACACCTGGGCCATGCAAAACCCCAGCTTACAGGTGGGTTCTGTGGTCTTGGACAACATCACTGGTGTGCAGGCACGGTAAAGCAAGGACAGAGGAATGAATGCAAAGTCAAGAAAAGAGCAGGGAGCAGGTAGGGTTCAAAGGCTTTCTCATCTCTAGCGTGGGAGCAGATGATGGATTTTCATGATGAGAGAATTCTATTTCTTTAAAAGCAGGACTAAACTGCTTCCCTTGTTAGCTGCAGTGAATCTTCCATTCAGCTGATGAGGTGGGGGAGAGGGGGAAGAGGAGGTGTTTATAAGCATGTGTGTGTGTGTGTGTGTGTGTGTGTGTGTGTGTGTGTGTGGAAACCCTCTTCTCTGAATTTATGTAAGAGCTCTTTACGGATTTCCAAACTCATCTCCTTGTCATGACCAGGTATAAAAAACGGGAGAAAAAAGATAGTCCACTTTACCTGCTACCAAAGCATAGACACGATCAAGACTTACCATGTGATTAAAACATTTGAGGGACGACTATGCATAAGATATTCAAGGTATGATCTGACCATATTTGAATATTAACATGAATTACTCCAGATTTTTAAATTAATTAACTACTTACACAAGTATAACCAACTATACAGACGAAGATGCTCTCTGTGGATATATTTTGTGGCACTAAAAACTGTGAGCACCCTAACTGCCCACCAAAAGGAATGGTTAAATTGATTATGGTGTAACAAGTACATTTTTAGTGTTGTTTAAATGTGTTACAAGTATGAATTAATTTCATAATTTAAAAATGTTACTGTAAAATTAGGTAAATACTATAATGTACTGTGCAGCTGCTGGAAAGAGTAAAGTAGATATGTATGTACTTATATGAAAAGATATTTAGGATGTACCATTTTAAAATTTTAAAATGCTGCAAATCATATAGAATCTCATTTTTTAATAAATGTTTAAAATTCTATTATGTGTGTTATTTGTGTATCCTTAGAATTCTACAAGGTTACATACCAAACTTCTGATACATACATATCAGAAGTTCTCTCTCAGGATTGGTAGTGGGTGTAAGCCAAGGACTGTTGCTTTTTTAATATATAATTTTTATATTATATGGATTTTAATACATATTTATTGCATTTAATGTAAAACAAAACAAGCTGGTAATAATCAAAAACTTAAAGGGATATTTAAATAATTGTTTTTAAATACCGTATTTTATTTTTTAAAGATTTTATTTAGAGAGAGAGAGCATGGGCACAAGCAGGGGGGAGGGGCAGTCAGAGAAAGAGGGGGAAACAGACTCCCTGAGTGGGGAGCCCCGTGTGGGGCCTGATCCCAGGACCCGGAGATCATGACCTGAGCCAAAAGCAGATGCTTAACCGACTGAGCCACCCAGGTGCCCCTTAAAATTTTTAAGTAGGCTACATGCCCAATGTGGGGCTTGAACTCATGACCCTGAGATCAAGAGTCACATGGTCTGGGGCGCCTGGGTGGCTCAGTTGGTTAAGCGACTGCCTTCGGCTCAGGTCGTGATCCTGGAGTCCCAGGATCGAGTCCCACATCAGGCTCCCTGCTCAGCAGGGGGTCTGCTTCTCCTCTGACCCTCTTCCCTCTCGTGCTCTCTGTCTCTCATTCTCTCTCTCTCTCAAATAAATAAATAAAATCTTTAAAAAAAAAAAAAAAGAGTCACATGCTCTACTGACTGAGCCAGCCGGGCGCCCCTAAAATACAGTACTTTAGATCCTGTGAAGAGCCAGTTTTCAAGATAATGTGACTTGAAATGTCATTAACTCGATGCTTTTTCTATGAATAAAATAAAATGAAATTGAAATAATCACATGTATGTCATAAGATTATATGTAAGAATCAGAGCAATATAATAGTATAAACCATGTAACTGGGAACCAGAATTCATGCATATTAACCATCAAGAGCATTTTCTGGATCTTTGATACAATTGGGAGACCCTTGAGAATGAACTAGAATGATTATTTACCACTCTTCTCTTTAGCCATCCACCACTTCCCTCTTCCCAGGGAATTGCTGTTTATAAAAATTAATCCGTTTTGCTTTGGGGAATAAATAAGGACAAAAATTTAAAATGGTGTCCATGACCAAAAAACCATAATAAAGTGTGAGTACTTGAATTCTCTAGTAAGTTATTATTTTTAGGTTTAAAAATACAAATATTTTATTTAAGTTTTATTTAAATTCTAGTTAGTTAACCTGCAGTGTAATATTAGTCTCAGGAGTACAATATAGTCATTCAACACTTCCATACAATACCCAGCGCTAGCTCGTCACAGCAAGTGCACTCCTTAAACCCCACCACCTGTTTAACACATTCCCCCAACCCACCTCCCATCAGTTTGTTAAGAATCTGTTAAGAGGGCGCCTGGGTGGCTCAGTTGTTAAGCGTCTGCCTTAGGCTCAGGTCATGATCCCAGATTCCTGGGATCGAGCCCCGCATCGGGCTCCCTGCTCAGTGGGAACCCTGCTTCTACCTCTCCCACTCCCCCTTCTTGTGTTCCCTCTCTCCTTGTCTCTCTCTCTGTCAAATAAATAAATAAAATCTTAAAAAAAAAAAAAAAGAAAAGTGAAGCAGAGACACTAAAATACAGAGCAGGGGATATATAGTGAACTTTTTATGACACAGATTTCTTGACTTACTTCTCATTTTGCAGTATGTTTACATATTTGTATATAGCTTGAATAGTCTCACAATGAAATTTCTTCCTCAGAATTGGGAATGAGAGCTCCATTTATTATTGAAAAGGGAGGTCAAAAAAAAGATGAATCTATGTTAGAAATAAAAGCATGCTATCCAGGGGCACCTGGCTGGCCCAGTCAGTAGAGCATGCAACTCTTTTTTTTTTTTAATTTTTATTATTTTTTTAAGATTTTATCTATTTATTTGAGAGAGAGAGAGAGCACAAGAGGGGGGAGCGGGAGAAGGAGAAGCAGACTCTCTGCTAAGCAGGGAGCCCAATGCGGGACTCGATCCAGGGACTCCAGGATCATGACCTGAGCCGAAGGCAGTTGCTTAACCAACTAAGCCACCCAGGCGCCCGAGAGCATGCAACTCTTGATCTCAGGGTTGTAAGTTCAAGTCCCACGCTGGGTTTGGAAATTACTTAAAAATGATGGGCGCCTGGGTGGCTCAGTTGGTTAAGCGACTGCCTTCGGCTCAGGTCATGATCCTGGAGTCCCGGGATCGAGTCCCGCATCGGGCTCCCTGCTTAGCAGAGAGTCTGCTTCTCCCTATGACCCTCCCCGCCTCTCATGCTCTCTCTCTCTCATTCTCTCTCTCAAATAAATAAAATTCTTTAAAAAAAAAATTACTTAAAAATGAAAGAAAAGAAAGAAAAGCCTGTTATCCAAAACATCACCTCAAATTAGTAGCAAATTAAATTAGTTGTGATACAACATGGGTGGAGGGGGTACTGGTAAAAGAAAATTCTGGTTATAGGTCAAGTTTTGGTTTGACACCAGAAAGTACTTTTTCCCTCACTGCAAAATTATTGTGTTGTGACTACATGGAAAAATGTTAGAAGAGATCGTAGTGACTATTAGTCATGTTCCTTCTCAATAGAGAAACTTATCCCATGTTTTGAAAATTGCCCATCATATGAATCTTTGCTTTCTCCTGAATACCAAAGCTACAAAGGCAGGAGTGTTGCCAGATACAACAAATAAAAATACAGAGTGCCCAGCTAAATTTAAATTTCACATGAATAGAGAATAAAATTTTAGTGTGTCTCCCCAGGTTTTGCGAATGTTGAGCCTCCTGTATTTTGCTCGGCAACCCTAGAAGGGAGGACACTTGATTTCCCAGCCTCCCGTACAGCTAGGATGTAACACAGGACAGACTTGGGACCTAAGATCGACCGATTAGATGTACTAACCAGACCTTGAATGAGCAGCAGCAGGAAGAGCGGAGCATCCATGTAGTTAGTGGTGGTGGCGGCGGCACGTTTCCATGGTAACAAGGACGCCAGAGCGGCGCTGGCGCCCCGCAGTGTGGCTCCGCCTTCCTGCGTCCAATAGCACCAGCATCCCCACAGACCGCTTCTGGGGGGTGATTCTGCTGCTTCTTTTCTTCTTCCGGCTTCATTTCCAAGTTCAACCCTTCAGAACTTTTTTTCTTTTTTACTTTTTATTATGATCAATTTTTGATGATTATTCCAGCTACCAATTTTCTTTTCTGCTGAGATTGCCCAGAATCGCTTTTTATTCCTATCCAGGCATATCTCAGATATATTGAGGGTTTGGTTCCAGACCACCGCAATAAAGTGACTATCACAATAAAGTCAAATGAATTTTTTTGGTCTCCCAGTGCATATAAAAGTTATGTTTACACAGTACTGTAGCCTATTAAGGGTGCAAAAGCATTATGTCTAAAAAAATGTGCATACCTTAATTTAAAAACACTTTATTGCTAAAATGCCAACCATCCCCCTGAGCTTTCAGAGAGTCGTAATCAGAGAGCCAGTGGAGGGTCTTGCCTCGATGCTGCTGGCTGCTGACTGATCCGGGAGGTGGGTGCGGCAATTTCTTAAAATAAAGCAACAGTGAAGTTTTCTGCAGCAATTGACTCTTCCTTGCACAAACAAGTTCTCCGTAGCATGTGCTGTTGTTTGATAGCATTTTACCCACAGGAGAACTTCTTTCAAAATTGGGAGTCCATTCTCTCAAACCCTGCTACTGCTTTACCAATTAAGCTTATGTAATATTCTAAATCCTTTGTTTTCATTTCAAAAGTCTTCACAGCATCTTCACTAGGAGCAGATTACCTCTCAAGAAGCCGCTTTCTTTGCTCATCTGTAAGAAGCAACTCTTCATCCATTCAAATTTTATCAAATGGTTGTAGCAATTCACTCACGTCTTCAGGCTCTGCTTCCAATTCTAATTCTCTTGCTATATCCACCCCATCTGCAGTCACTTCCTCCACTGAAGTCTTGAGCTCCTCAAAGTCATCCATGACGACTGGAATCAGCTTCTTCCATTTGCTCTCTTCTCGTGAACCACAAATGTTCTCCATGGCACCTAGAATGGTGAATCCCTTCCAAAAGGTTTTAAATTTACTTTGCCCAGATCCACCAGAGGAATCACTATCTATGGCAGCTCGAGCTTTATGAAATGTATTTCTTAAATAGTAAGACTTGGAAGTCCAAATATTGCCTTGATCCATGGGCTGCAGCATGGATTCTGTATTAGCAGGCATGAAAATAACATTGATCTCGTTGTCCATCTCCATTAGAGCTCTTGAGTGAGCAGGTGCATGGCCAATGAGCAGTCATATTTTGAAAGGAATCTTTCTATCTGAGCAGTAGGTCTCAACAATGGGCTCAAAATGTTCAGTAAATCGTGTTTACTGAAACAGATGTGTGTCATCCAGACTCTGTTGTTCCATTTACTAAGCACAGGCAGCGCAGGTTTAGCATAACTCTTTTTCAATTTTAAATTCAATGAGCCAAGGTATAGTACATCATTGGGTTTTGATATAATGTTCAGTGATTCATCAGTTCAGTATAACAGCCAGTGCTCATCACATCACGTGCCTTCCTTAATGCATAATTCTTAAGGGCCTTAGAATTTTCAGAACAGTAAATGAGCATTGGCTTCAACTTAAAGTCACCGCTCCATTCGCCCCTAATGAGAGAGTGAGCCTGTCCTTTGAATCCCGACACTGACTTCTCCTCTCTAGCTCTGAAAGCCCTAGATGGCATCGTCTTCCAATAGCAGGCTATTTGGTCTCCATTGAAAATCTATTGCTTGTTGTAGCCACCTTCATTAATCATCTTAGCTAGATCTTCTAGATAATGAGCTGCTTCAGTGTGCACGTTAAGGTTTTGGGAACTGTTTTTTTCCTTAAGCCTCAGGAACTAACCTTTGCTAGCTTCAAACTTCTTTTCTTCCTGCAGCTTCTTCACCTCTCTCAGCCTCCATAGAATTGGAGAGGGAGAGAGATGGGGGACTGTCTGCCAGTGAAACAGTCAGAACACACACATTTATCCATTAAGTTCACTATCTTACATGGACACAGGGCACCCCCAGACAGTTCTAAGAGTAACATCAAAGGTCACTGATCACAGATCGCTATAACAAATAATAATGAAAAAGTGTGAAATATTGTAACATTACCAAAATGTGACACAGAGACATGAGGTGAGCAAATACTGTTGGAAAATGGTGCTGACAGACTTGCTGGATGCCACAGACCTTCAATTTGTAGAAAATACAGTATCTGCACAGCACAATAAAGTGAACTGCAATAAAAATGAGGTATGCCTGTATAAAAACCCTATTTAATATCAGGAGAGAATGATTTGGAGAGGGAGAAAAAAGAATCTAAGCATTCAAACAATAAATTTCCAGGCATCCTCTTGTGGACAATAAAATCTTCACTTCCTCCCAAGAGTGGCAGAGCACAGTGTTAGAGCATGAACTCTGGGTTAATGTCCCCTGGGTTCAGAGCCCAACTCTGCCACTTACTACCTAAGTGACTTGAGCAAGTTACTTAATGTTTCTGTGGATCAGAAAACTTCCTATTTCTGTATCTGCAAAATGAGAATAATAATGTCTATCTCATAAAATTCTTTTGAATTTCAAATGAGTTAATATTTATAACAGGGACTGGCACATAGAAGCACTACATACATGTTTACAAAACAAAAAGCAGGGCAGGGCACCTGGGTGGCTCAGTCAGTTAAGTGTCTGCCTCCGGCTCAGGTCATGATCCCAGGGTCCTGGGATCGAGCCCCACGTCGGGTTCCCTGCTCAGAGGGGAGCCTGCTCCTCCTTCTCCCTCTGCCCTTGCCCCTGCTTGTGCTCTCTGGCTCTATCAAGTAAATAAATAAAATCTTAAAAAAAAAAAAAAGGCAATCATCATTCACAATTCCAAGTTGTACTCAGAGGCAAAAATAGTCCATGGTAATTACCATATTGATTCCCTCATCCAGGGGCTAAAAAAGAGCTTCAGAAGAGCCTTTTGTGTGTAATAAACCATTCCAAGATTAGGACATGTTAGAACAAGCTTTCTTAATATTAGCACTGAGACCTCCAGCATTGCATTATCAAGCTAGTGATCCTGGTGGGCCTTACCGGAAAGTAAAATAGGTAAGATTTGGGAACCTAATCACCATAAAACATCACCCACGTAGCTTGTTATGGTCTTACAGAGTTATTTATTAACCAACTAGTCAGCAAAGGTGCCTACGGAGTGATTACATAGCTAAAACACCATTAGCAGATTATAAAGGAGACTTTGATTAATCAATTGGTATTACAGTCCTGGAGTAACATCATACAGGATTTGGAATTTTTAGTAGAATCCACGACAGAAGCAGGAGAGAGAGAAAAGAGAGGGAAGTATGACGTTAAGGTCAAGAGCAACACAGAAGAGAACAGACCAACTGAGAATAAAGAAGGGGTGGGGGAATGACACCTCCAACTGACAAATCACTTTTTTTTCCAACTAACAAATTGCTTTTTATTGACTCATTTAACTATTGCTTATTGTCTCCTCTGTACCATAATTTTATCTAGAACCTGTCCTAAGACCAAAAAAAATGCAAACTTACAAAATATACCAATAATGAGATAAATATAAGCCTAGAGCCAATGCTGATCCTGCTTATATTTCCTTAATCAGTGTGCTGAAAAAGCAAGAGACTCCAAAAACCATTGGCATAAACTAGAATCAAAAAGAACCACAGAAAAAGATAGCACTAACACCAAATTCAGAAATACATGTAAGAAATGGAAACAGCTTTCTTCTATTAGCAGTTATCTCTGGAAATTCCTTGAAGAAGACACTAAATTTTAAACTATGTTGATAAGCAGCTTGGCATGAAGGTGAGGTCCCAAGGGACATAGTCAAGGGAATAGGAACATAGGGACTAAATTCTTTGTATGCCTCCATTAGACTTACTACAGTGCCTGGTACCCAAAAGATGCAAATTATTCTGCTAGGTGTTTGGCAAACTGATTTTGTTCAATGCTCTCCATTCTATCAGTGATATCATTCTATCAATTTAAGTTGAGAATCAAAGCATTGTGTTTACAGTTTTTCAAATACTCTACTGGAGGAAAAGAGGATCTGTAGTTGTATATATAGTTTACGCCATGCTTCTAATATTTTTTTGAAAACTTTATTTTCAATGTTTTGGCTTAGTTGATGTCCCAATATGAGACTTCTGGGCAATTAGTAAACAAAACAATCTACCCATAAGATGAACAGCTCAAATCCTTCTTTAAAGCAGAAGTTAAGAAGTACCATGTCATTGAGAAAGGTGATAACTGAACAGCCCTCTTAACAAACTTTTCATTTTCAGAAATAACTGTCCTCCGTGTAGCAAAAGTTGGATGATGAACCTGGATTCCAGAAATAAAGCAATTATTGTGTCAGATCAAACCTGACAAGAAGAAATTAGGGAAAGGCAATATATGAAGAAATAATGGCTGAGCTTTTTCCAAAATTTAAAAAAAAAAAAAAAAGGCATCACTGCTCCTTTTCTCCACCACCATGGTGTATGCAGTTGACTGCTCCTCGTCACGTCTTCTCACAAGACTTTCAGGATCAAATGATTCCTGGCCAAGAAACAAAAGCAGAATTGTCCCACTCCCCAGTGGATCAGGATCAAGTGATTCCTGGCCAAGAAACAAAAGCAGAATCGTCCCACTCCCCAGTGGATCAGGGATTGCATTAAATGTGTAGAAAACTGGTAATAAAATCAGGTACAGGGGGCATCTGGGTGGCTCAGTTGGTTGAGCATCTGACTCTTGGTTTCGGCTCAAGGTTATGATGTCTTGGGTCCTGAGATCAAGCCCTGTGTCAGGCTCCACACTCAGCAGGGAGTCTGCTTGAGATTCCTTCCCTCCGCCCCTCCCTCTGCTTGATCTCTCTAAAAATAAATAAATCTTTAAAAAAAAAATCAGGTACAACTCCAAGAGGTGGCACTGGAGAAGAATCAAGCTGGGTCTATAAGGGATCGCACACGAGACAGCACGCGTATCTATGTTGCATGAAGGTCATGTGTTTGTATCCTATCACTCTGTCAACATCACGACTACCTGAACAAAAGACATGTTTTATTGGGGAAATGATGTTTCTGCATTACTATGCTTCTGCACCAGTAGGTTGGTTCATTAATCAATATGTGAGAACTTCTGTTTGAAAAAAATATTTAGATTCAGGAACCCAAATGAATTCAAGTAGAATAAGTAAAAAGAAAGCCGTATATAGTGTATGTATAGTAAAAATTAGAACATCAAAGACAAAAAAAAAAAAACTAAAGTAGCAAAGAAATAGAAAAGTAAAAAGAAATGCATGTACATTTATGCAAGCTGTGCAATATACTAACGAGGTGAAGCTATTCACTTGAGGTCTCTGTGAGTGATGTCCTTGGGAAATGAGCAATGCTCAGTCTGATCAGGCTTGTGTGGCATCCCAGTGTCTACAAAAAGTGATGAATAACCTGTCAATGACCGTACCCATTGACAACAATGAAAGCCATAGATATTTTATATTTCTATATTTTTATTTATATATAAATATTATACTCAAAATGCTAAGATAAAACAACCTTCAATGTAGAAATTTATATCCAAAGAAACTATCTTTCAATGTCAAGTCTGAAATAGAGGTTTTCAAAAACTTGGTAAATAAAAACTACGAAACATCACCACAAATAAGCTTCTCTAAGAATCTTGAAAGTATGAAGGAGTGAAAGAGAATAATCTGAGAAGTAAGGTCAAGCATTCCACAAATGACATAAGCAAATGGAGAAAAGAAATTCTTTTTTTTTTTTTAATATTTTATTTATTTATTTGACAGAGAGAGACACAGCGAGAGAGGGAACACAGCAGGGGGAGTGGGAGAGGGAGAAGCAGGCTTCCCGCCGAGCAGGGAGCCTGATGCAGCGCTCGATCCCAGGACCCTGGGATCATGACCCGAGCTGAAGGCAGACGCTTAATGACTGAGCCACCCAGGCGCCCCGAAAAGAAAGAAATTCTACATCTAGGTAAAATAACCAGCCGGACTATCTAAAACAATAATAAAAATGTCCAATATATGGGACAAAAATTTAATTTCATGAATTGAGAGATGCATGATGGGGAGTACAGAATTCTAAGTTCTTTTTATTGATTGAAAGGATGGTTAAAATATTAATGTTAGAACTTATTAACCATAAAAAAGGAACTTAACCATTTTAGTAAATACAAACAATATAAATAGAAAAGGTTAACTCACAAGTCAGCAGAAAAAATAGAATTGGGGGAAAAGAGAATTTTAAAAATATGAAAAGGGACATTGGATATTCTTTCCTGCTTTGTCAAAGATTAACTGACCATATAATTGTGGGTTTATCTCTGGATTTTCTATTCTGTTCTACTGATCTATGGGTCTATTATTGTACCAGTACCATACTATCTTGAACACTGCAGCTTTGTAGTATAACCTGAAGTCCAGAATTGTGATGCCTCTAGTTTTGTTTTTCTTTTTCAAGGCTGCTTTGGCTATTCCAGGTCTTTTGTGGTTCCACACAAATCTTAGAATTATTTATTCTAGCTCTGTGAAAAATGCTGGTGGTATTTTGATAGGGATTGCATTAAATGTGTAGATTGCTTTGGGAAGTATGAACAATTTAGCACTATTTGTTCTTCTAGTCCATGAGCATGGAATGTCCTTCCATTTCTTTGTGTCATCTTCAATTTCTTTCATTAGTGTTCTGTAGTTTCCAGAGTACGTATCTTTTATATCTTTGGTTAGATTTATTCCTAGGCATCTTATCAGTTTTAATGCAATTGTAAATGGGGTTAATTCCTTGATTTCTCTTTCTGGTGCTTCATAATTGGTGTACAAAAATGCAACAGAGTTCTGTACATTGATTTTGTATCCTGCAACTATACTGGATTTGTGTATCAGTTCTTTTTAAGATTTTCATTTTTGAGAGCGAGAATGTCCGTGCACAAGCAGGGGGAGGGGTGGGGGGAGAAAGACAAGCAACTCCCTGCTGAGTGGGGTCCCGACATGGGGCTCAATCCCAGGACCCTGAGATCATGACCTGAGTCAAACTCAGACACTTAACTGACTGAGCCACCCAGGCTCCCTGAATTTCTGTATCAATTCGAGCAATTTCTTGGTGGAATCTTCAGGGTTTTCTATATAGAGTATCATGTCATCTACAAATAGTGTAAGTTTGACTTCTTCCTTGCTGATTTAGACATCTTTTATTTCTTTTTGTTGTCTGATTGCTGTGGCTAGGACTTCCAGTACTATGTTAAATAACAATGGTGAAAGTGGACAACCCTGTCATGTTCCTGGCTGTAGAGGAAAAGCTCTCTGTTTTTCCCCATTGAGGATATTAGCTGTGGGGTTTCTGTATATGGCCTTTTTATATCAAGGTATGTTCCCTCTAAACCTATTTTGTTGAGGATTTTTATCATGAATGGATGTTGTACTTTGCCAAATGCTTTTTCTGCATCTATTAAAAGGATCATATGGTTCTTATCCTTTCTTTTACTAACGTGGTGTATTACTTTGATTGATTTGTGAATATCAAACCACACTTGCAGCCCAGGAATAAATCCCACTTGATCATGGTGAATGATTTTTTTAGTGTATTGTTGCATTCAATTTGCTAGTATTTTATTGAGAATTTTTGCATCCATGTTCATCAGGGATATTGGCTTAGAAAGAATATCTAATGGAAAAAAAGAGAATCTCTTCACCAAATGATGCTGAGAAAACTGGACAGCAACATGTAAAAGAATGAAACTGGACCACTTCCTTAGGCCATCCCCAAAAATAAATTTGAAGTGGTTTAAAGTCCTCAATGTGAGACTTGAAACCATAAAAATCCTAGAGAAGAACACAGGCAGTAACCTCTCTGACATTGGCCATAGCAAATTCTTTCTAGATATGTCTCCTGAGGCAAGAGAAACAAAAGCAAAAATAAACTATTGGGACTACATCAAAATAAAAGGCTTCTGCACAGTGAAGGAAACAATCAACAAAACTAAAAGGCAACCTACTGAATGGGAGAAGATATTTGCAAATGATATATCTGATAAAGGGTTAGTATCCAAAATCTATAAAGAACTTATACAATTCAACACCCAAAAAACAAATAATTCAATTAAAAATTGGGAAGACATGAATAGACATTTTTCCAAAAAAGACATCCAGATGGCCAACAGACACGTGAAAAGATGCTCAGCATCACTCATCATCAGGGAAATACAAATCAAAAGTACAATGAGATAGCACCTCACACCTGTCAGAATGGCTAAAATCAACAACACAAAAAACAACAGGTGTTGGTGAGGATGTGGAGAAAGGGGAAAACTCCTGCAATGTTGGTGGGAATGCAAGCTGGTGTAGGCACTGTGGAAAACAGTATGGAGGTTCCTCAAAAAGTTGAAAATAGAGCTACCATATGACCCGGCAATTGCACTACTAGGTATTTACCCAAAGGATACAAAAATAATGACTTGCAAGGATACATGTACCCCAGGTTTATAGCAGCATTATCTACAATAGCCAAATTATGGAAAGAACCCAGATGTCCATCAACTGATAAAGAAGATAAAGAAGGGCGCCTGGGTGGCTCAGATGGTTAAGCGTCTGCCTTCAGCTCAGGTCATGATCCTGGAGTCCCTGGATCGAGTCCCGCATTGGGCTCCCTGCTCCTTGGGAGCCTGCTTCTCCCTCTGCCTCTCTCTCTCTCTCTCTCTCTCTCTCTCTCTGTCTCTCATGAATAAATAAATAAAATCTTTAAAAAAAAAAAGAAGATAAAGAAGATGTGGTGTATATGTATACACACACACACACACACAAAATGGAATATTACTCAGCCATAAAAAAGAATGAAATCTAGCCATTTGCAATGACATGGACAGAGCTAGAGAGTATTATGCTAAGTGAAATAAGTCAGAGAAAGACAAATACCATATGATTTCACTCATGCAGAATTTAAGAACAAAACAAAACAAATGAACATGGGGGAAAAAAGAGGCAAATCAAGAAACAGACTCTTAACTATAGAGAACAAACTGATGATTATTAGAGGAGAAGTGCTAAATAGATGATGGGTATTAAGGAAGGAATCTGTTGTGATAAGCACTGGGTATTGTATAAAAATGATGAATCACTAAATTATACACCTGAAACTAATACTGCACTGTATGTTAACTGGAATTTAAATAAAAACTTGGAAAAATAAAAATAAAAATATGGAAAGGGACAGGGGAGCCTGGGTGGCTCAGTTGGTTAAGCGTTCAACTCTTGGTTTCAGCACAGATCATGGTCTCAGGGTCATGAGATGGAACCCTGCACTGAGATCCACACTCAGCATGGAGTTGGCTTGAGACTCTCTCCCTCTCCCTCCCCCACTACTCCTCCCCCTGCTCATGCTCTCTAAAATAAGTAAATAAAATCTTTAAAAATATATATATGTGTGTATATATATATATATGGAAAGGGACAAATGGCACTAAATAACATAGAAGAAATAAATCCAAATACATCAGTAATTATAACCAGTTTGAATAGACTTTGCCAGAGGAAAGACACTTGTGAAACTAGAATTTTTACCAAAAAATCAAGACATGTTCTTTTTATGAGATGCACCTGAAACAGAAGGATACAAAAAAGTTCTCACTAAAAGGATAGAAATACATACAAATGCTACCAAAAGAAAGATGCTATGACTATATTACCAAGAGAGGATGGAGATTATAAAGCAAAAAGCATTGTTAGAAGCTTATTACTATTGAGAAAATGTTCAATTCCCCTGTTATACATAAAGATCTAAACTGAAATATACCTAATAATTTAACTTCAAAATATAAAGCAAAAACTCCTGACCTACAAGAAAAAATTGACAAATTTTTATATTACGGCAGGAGAAACAATACCTCCTTCTCAGTAAGTGATTAAATCCATCAGCAAAAACATCAAAAAGGGTAGGGATTTGAATTCATGATTTAGAAGTTTTATATAATGGATTATGTGTAGAACTCCAACCCCCAAACTGGAGCATACACACTTTCCTCAAACACATTTATGAAAATTTATCTCACACTTGGTCATAAAACATGTATTTTAGACATGATACTTTCTGACCAAATAAAAATTATGATTAAATCACCAAAGACAATATTTCAAAACATTTGAAAAAAGAAAATGTACTAATAACTTAATAGTCAGACAATGAATCATAATGGAATCTACGAAATACTAAAATATTTAAATTGTACGTAGATACAGACACACACACACTCTTGTACAATTCAAGTAAAGTGGTAGACAGAAATTTATATACTTATATGCTAGCGTTAGCAAAGAAAAAATGTTGGGGCACCCAGCTGGCTCAGTGGTTGAGCGTCTGACTCTTGATTTCAGCTCAGGTCATGATCTTAGGTTTGTGGAGTCGAGCCCCACATTAGGCTCTGTGCTTAGCAAGGAGTCTGCTTGAGAGTCTCTCTCCCTCTGCCCCTCCCCCTGCTCATGCACACACACTCTCTCTCGCTCGCTCGCTCTCAAAATCTTTAAAAAAAAAAAAGAAAAAAATGCTAAAAATTAATGAGCTAAGCATCTAACTTAACAAATTAGAAGAATAAGCCCGAAGAGAACAGAAGAAAGGAAATACTAAACGTAAGACATTAGAAAGGATAAATGAAGCCCAAAATTATTTCTTCAAGGACTAAAAACATGGACACACTTCTGACAACACTAAGCTAGGAAAAAAAAGGCGGAAAGTCCCAATATTAGCAATGAAAACCATACATGCAACAAAGATTTAAAAGAGAGAGATTCTTAATAACTTTATGCCAGTAAATTTGAAAATTTAGGCATAGTAGACAAATTCCTCAAAAAAAAAAAATTACAGATTGAACTAACAAAAAGTTGAAAAAATCTGAATGGACCTATAGACACTATATGCATGTAAACAATGTTTCATATATACTCCCACTTAGAAATGAGATCTAAAATAGTAGAGGCTGAATCTTCAGGAGAAAAATGGGACTTGAAATGAATGAATGTACATATTGGATATCACACGGATGTATGGAAGAAAAACAAGGAAGATCGTTTGAGAAAAGGAAAGGCCTGGAAGAGGATATGAGTGCAGTGTACTTGTTTTTGTGACAGTAAGGAAATAGGACTGCCTAGAACAAAGAATATATTTTGGAAGGTAAATCTAAATAATGATGAAAAGATAGGAAAGGGCCAGATCATGAAAGTACTTAAAACCTCAGAAGAAGAGTTTAGAAAAATTCCAACTAAAAAAGTGAACCATTTAATTAATATTTTTAGTACAAGCCATTCATGGCAGCAGGGTGTGAGAGAGGAGCCTAGATTTAGGCCAATGATATGATGGGTGGAATGATATTAAGTAATTAGGCATGAGATATGAAATCTAGTCTATTTCCTCCAACCCATTTGAAGCTGAAGATACCCATTTCTCAGTCAATGGTAACATTTATTTAGTGTGTATGGGTGTGGTATTATATGTCAGAAACTAAGCATTTACATGGTTCTTTTATGTAATTCTCCATGGCACTATGGTGGTAAGTAGTCATTATCATCTTAATTACACATATTAAGAAAGGTTAAGTAACTTTCCCAAGTGTTCTTATGTAGTAAGAAGTAGAATCAGAATTTGACCATACAGATTCCAACTCCAAAGGCTAAGTTCTTTAAATCGTAACATGGAGACAGCTTCCTATTAGGACAGCTCACCATAACACCCCCCTTTAATTATATCTTTTCTTCTTCTCTGACCTTAGGTTATTTTAAATATCTAAATGCTTGAAAATAATATAAATGCTTGAAAATAAGATACTTTATAGCTTCTAATATATACTGTCTTTATTAAGCAGTGTTTCATCAATAAGGTTACCATCATATATTCTTCCATGAGACTAGCATAAAAACAATAATGTATCTAGTTGTCTTTAATCAATTCTCTTATTCTAATGTGTTTAGAAACCCTTTTTGAACTCCAATATTAATGAAAAAGTCCTGTGTTCAAATACTATGTAAGTCCAGCAGGAAAATGTCAGCCAGGCCTCTACTCATTCCTCCATCTGCCAGCATGAATCATAATTCACCTTTTTTCGGGCGCCTGGGTGGCTCAGATGGTTAAGCGTCTGCCTTCGGCTCAGGTCATGATCTCAGGGTCCTGGCATCGAGTCCCACATCGGGCTCCCTGCTCCTTGGGAGCCTGCTTCTCCCTCTGCCTCTCTCTCTCTGTCTCTAATGAATAAATAAATAAAATCTTTAAAAAAAAAATTCACCTTTTTTCTGTTCTTCACTCTGGTGAAATCCATACGAACAAGACATACGTGTGTGGATTATGTAAACACTTCTCTTCTACCCAGTCACTATAGAGTTAGAACCATATACACAAGTAAAAGAAGTCCTTTATCTCTTAGCTCATCCACAAAAGCTAACCTGTACTGACTATACCTCTAATACAGGGGTTCCCCACCAAGGATGATCCTGACCCTAAAGGGCAGTTGGCAAGGTCTGTAGACATTTCAGTTGCCATGACTAGGGGGTCTTCTGGCATTTACTGGGAGGAGGCCAGGGATGCTGCTAAAACTCCTGCTTCTGGCATTTCCTGGGAGGAGGCCAGGGATGCTGCTAAAACTCCTGCATTGCACAAAGAGCTCCTCACAACGAGAATTATTCAACTTGAAATGTCAACAGTGCCAAAGTTGAGAAACCCTACACCGAGTTCCCACACTATTCACAGGAAGTTACTTTGCTCAGGAAGGAATTAAAACACAAATCCAGAGACAGGATAGGAGTCAGGAGCAAAGATAGGACTTACTCTAGAAACAAGACTTAGAACTGAAAGCCAGGTCAGATGTTGTGGAACAGTTATATTTACTTATAAACTGATTTGCGAATGCTCATTTTCTTGTATTGATGACTCATTTATACAAAGTGCAGATTCAAGAACCAGACCCCCTTGGTTGGAATCCAAACTCTGCCACTTACTAGCTTTGTTAATATTGACCAACTTATTTTCTATTCCTCTGTTTCTACACCTGTAAAATGAAAATAATAATAATAATATATCGGCGCCTGGGTGGCTCAGTCGGTTAAGCGTCTGCCTTCGGCTCAGGTCATGATCCCGGAGTCCCGGGATCGAGTCCCGCATCGGGCTCCCTGCTCGGCAGGGAGTCTGCTTCTCCCTCTGACCCTCCTCCCTCTCATGCTCTCTGTCTTTCATTCTCTCTCTCGCAAATAAATAAAATCTTTAAAAAAATAATAATAATAATAATATATCTACCTCTCCAGGTGGCTGTGAGGAGGATGGGAGTTCATATTTGCAAAGTACTTACAACAGTATCAAGTGTATACCAAGTGCTAGGTACATGTGAGCAGATACGGCCTCTACAACTCATCTTTCTAGAAACTGCAATATGAAAGTCTGCAATGTAGGACGCCTTCCTGGTATCAAAGTCTGCAAGAAAAAGACTCGACTGGGAAGCAAAGTAAATTATATACATACAAGAAACACTCAATCTGCAGCAGCCTGAGAAACTACCCTTTCGCTTTCTGTATTTCTTCGTTGGGAAGAAATTGGCACACTCTTCAGATTTTAACATCTCTGAAATTGGCTTCTCGTCATCCCTGGTGTCCCGCTGTGGCTGTCACACTGTCCGCTGTGTTGCAGTCATGCTGTAGTTACCCTTGATGGTGCGTCCACACATGTGGTTGTTACTCCTGGTGAGAGGACCGAATGACTGCAACTCCTGGATGTTTCCATTAATAAACCAATTAAGGGCCTTTGGAGGACAGAATAGACTCTGATTGGCATCTAAAAACCTTCCTGTGACACCTTCTGGTAAGATCAGGAAAGCTTCAACACCAATATCTGCAGCAGTAGAGTGGAAGAAAATCCTAGCGACAAGTAAAATACTCTTTTAAGAAGTGTGTGTATGGGGCGCCTGGGTGGCTCAGATGGTTAAGCGTCTGCCTTCGGCTCAGGTCATGATCTCAGGGTCCTGGCATCGAATCCCGCATCGGGCTCCCTGCTCCTTGGGAGCCTGCTTCTCCCTCTGCCTCTCTCTCTCTCTCTGTCTGTCATGAATAAATATATAAAATCTTAAAAAAAAAAAAAAAAGTGTGTGTATGGGGCACCTAGGCGCTTCGGTTGGTTAAGCATCAGAATCTTGATTTCGGCTCAGGTCATGATCTCAGGGTCCTGAGATCAAGCCCCACATAGGGCTTCCTGCTGAGCAGGGAGTCCGCTTGAGGATTCTCTCTGCCCACCCCCAACTAGGAAGGAAGGAAGGGAGGGAGGGAGGGAGAGAGCAAGGAAATCTAAAAGACTTCTTCCATCAGTATGAAATAAAATTCTGTTTTTAAAAGCATTTATTTGCAGTGTTTTTTCTTTTCTAATACAACAAAAATACTGGTACATCTTACAGACGATGGCATCTTCAAGTTGATGAGTGACTGTAACTAGAGCAACCTTCTTTCTCAGTACCTAGAATAACTGTGCAACCAAACCCGATGGCTTTCTCAATGGCCAGTGTCAGAAAATCAAAGAGAAAATGTGTTCCTAACACCTACTGAAAATGAGTTACCAGAGATATCAATTACAGATCTAGTAGAACTGACACTATACACTATAATTAAGAGTATTAATTCTTTTTTTTTTTAAGATTTTTTATTTATTTTTTTGACAGAGACACAGAGAGAGAGGGAACACAAGCAGGGGGAGTGGGAGAGGGAGAAGCAGGCTCTCCGCTGAGTGGGGAGCCCGATGCGGGGCTCGATTCCAGGACCCTGGGATCATGACCTGAGCCGAAGGCAGACGCTTAATGACTGAGCCACCCAGGCGCCCCAAGAGTATTAATTCTTGACATAAACAGACATTTTTCCAAAGAAGACATCCAAATGGCCAACAGACACATGAAAAAGTGCTCAACATCGCTCGGCATCAGGGAAATCCAAATCAAAACCTCAATGAGATACCACCTCACACCAGTCAGAATGGCTAAAATTAACAAGTCAGGAAATGACAGATGTTGGCGGGGATGCGGAGAAAGGGGAACCCTCCTACACTGTTGGTGGGAATGCAAGCTGGTGCAGCCATTCTGGAAAACAGTATGGAGGTTCTTCAAAAAGTTGAAAATAGAGCTACCATCTAATCCAGCAATTACACTACTGGGTATTTACCCCAAAGATACAAATGTAGTGATCCAAAGGGGTGCATGCACCCCAATGTTTATAGCAGCAACGTCCACAATAGCCAAACTATGGAAAGAGGCAAGATGTCCATCGACAGAGGAATGGATAAAGAAGATGTGGTATACAGATACAATGGAATATTATGCAGCCGTCAAAAGGAATGCAATCTTGCTATTCACAATGACGTGGATGGAACTGGAGGGTATTATGCTGAGCGAAGTAAGTCAATCAGAGAAAGACATGTATCATATGATCTCACTGATATAAGGAATTCTTAATCTCAGGAAACAAACTGAGGGTTGCTGGAGTGGTGGGGGGTGGGAGGGATGGGGTGGCTGGCTGACAGACATTGGGGAGGGTATGTGCTATGGTGAGTGCTGTGAATTGTGTAAGACTGTTGAATCACAGACCTGTACCTCTGAAACAAATAATATATTATATGTTAAAAAAAAAAAAAGATACTAGGAAGGGAAAAATGAAGGGGAGAAATCGGAGGGGGAGATGAACCATGAGAGACGATGTACTCTGAGAAACAAACTGAGGGTTCTAGAGGGGAGGGGGGTGGGGGGATGGGTTAGCCTGGTGATGGGTATCAAAGAGGGCATGTATTAAATGGAGCACTGGGTGTTATATGCAAACATTGAATCATGGATCACTACATCAAAAACTAATGATGTAATGTATGGTGATTAACATAATAAAAAAATTTTAAAAAAGAATATTAATTCTTAAGAATATTATGAGGATCTAATGTACAGTATGGTCACTATAGTTAAAAATACTGCATTAAATACTTGAAATTTGCTGAGAGTAGATCCTAAGCATTCTCACCTAAAAAAAAAAAATAGTAATTGTGAGGTGATAGGCTGTAGTAATCATTTCAATGTATACATTTATCAAATCATAATATTGTGCACATTAAATATATTTCAATTTTGTCAATTATACCTCAATAGATCAAGTGGAGGGATCCTAATTTAACCCACAACTGCTTTCATGATCTGATGTCTGATCTGATATTTGTATCCTGTGTCTGTCTGCTCCAGACAATACACCCCTTATATTCCCTTATATTCTAGGCCTTGAACACGCCGAACGCATGTCAGCCCCAGGCCTTGAACCCAGTTATTCACTCCACATAGAATTTTATACCCTACAAATTCCCACAACTGGTTCCTTCTACTCTTCAGATTCTCAGCTGAAATTATATTTCCTCTAAGAAAATATACGTGATCCAAAATAACCCTCATCCCACTTCTCTACCTCAGCTTGTCATCATGTTCCTGTGTCACTTGCTTCTGTTTGAATTTATTTGTAATAGGTCTGCTTCTCCTCCCAGCCCACATATGTACTCAGATGGAGCATAATTCCAAGTGGGCAGGGTTCTCATCCATCTCTGCAGCTGTGACTTAGTTCTAAAATTGTTCCTGGCATCCAAGGGGACCTTTTGTTTGAATAAATGAATGCTCATGGCCACTTAATGAGGTGGGTGATGGCATACCTGTTTTACAATTGGGAATTCAGACTTTGAACCCTTGGCTCAAATGCTCGACTGTTAAGTAAACAGGATTTCAAATCCAGGTCTGTTGTCCATAAAATTGTACTCTCTTCCCAGGTCAGGAAATGACTCTTTTTAAGCAATGGTAAATTGAGAAGACATACCACTCAAATTCATCAAACATATCTGCTAAGATATTTTCAAGTCAAGATCCTTAGTTAGCAGCAAAAATAAAGAATTTTTAAAAGAGTATTAATTTTTATGTGATTTCAATTTGAACTACCCACCTTTTCACATGTTTGCAACATTTTTGCCTCTCCTCTTTGCTTGGTTAACTTCTACTTGCCCTTCAGAGCTCAGCTTTGATGCCATCTCCTCTTGGCTACATATTCTGATTTCTTGGACCTGGCCTAGGTGCCCATCTTATGCTCACCTAGAGCACCTTGGAAATGAACCCTGTTATTACTCTGCAATGTAGTTATCTCCGTATTTGCCTAAAGTCCTTGAAGGGACAGAGTCTTGATTCACTGCTGTCGTGTTAGCACCTATGTAGTAAGTGCTCAAAACTGACTTGTTTAACCTAATACACCATGGTCCTTTAATGGGAATGTTAAAAAAAATAGGGTGCCTGGGTGGCTCAGTTGGTTAAGCGACTGCCTTCGGCTCAGGTCATGATCCCAGAGTCCCAGGATCGAGTCCCACATCGGGCTCCCCGCTCAGTGTGGAGTCTGCTTCTCCCTCTGACCCTGTCCCCTCTCATGTTCTCTCTCACTCTCTCTCGCTCTCTCAAATAAATAAAATCTTTAAAAAAAAAATACATACCTGTCCACACTATTAGCAAAAATCATCACAATATCATTCCATCAAAAAATATTTATTCTTCTGGGCACTGAGATTACAAAAGTGGACAAGGCAAGCAAATTTTCTATCTCCAGATGCAGAAACAATCAAACAAATACACAGATCTATAGTGTATTATGTTAGATGGGGATAAGTTTTATGAAGAAAAACAAAGCAGCCTGAGGGGGGCAGGCGGACAGTGGTGTATGATTGTTACTTTACACAGAGTGGTCACCCTTGCTGATGAATGTCACCTGAAGAAAGTGGGGAGACTGGACAAGCAAGTGGCTGAATAAGAAATATATGAGGCAAAAAAAATTTATATATATGCGCACTCGCACACACACACACACACACACACACACACACACTAGGCAGACAGTAAGGCATGACTTAAGAGAGGAAACTTAATAGATTTCCAGATTATGTGGCTGGAGCAGAACATTCAAGGGGAAAAAATGCTAGGAAACGAGATTTAAAAGTAGCCTGGTGTGGTGATGGTGTTAAGTCGTTGGGTATGATTCAGAATATGACAGAAACCACTAAAGGAGCAGCTTTTTGGGTGAGTCATTTCTGTTGACATTGTCTGACCCATCGTACCCTAGCTTCTTGCCTTACTCAATCTCTACTGGCTTCACTGTCAGGAGGATCCTGTTGTGTAGACTCCATTGCTCTCGTCAAGCGCAGAGTCATTAACAACATATTACAGCAATTAAAATCTTCAGTGAATGAATAGGCTGTTGGGTGTAGCCCAACGTAGGAGGCCTGAGGCAGGGCTAGTGTATCCTTAATTAATCCTAATGATTGGAAGAAAGTCTCATGAGCTGTACTGTCCATTGTGCCATTGTCCAGACTGCTCGTTCCATCCAAATGTGCCTGCCCTAGCTGCAACCCTTTCTCTTGCCACCGGAGACAAAAGGATCAAGGATGATCCTTTCATCCTTCGGGTACTGAAAAGGTCACTGAACTTGGAGTCAAAATTCCTGGAACTGTAGTTTCAAAGCATGAGTTTTGGAATCAGACCTCAGCTAGTGACCAATCTTAAGTTGTAAAACAGGGATAAAAATATCTACCCTTCCGAAGTTTTGTCAGTATTAAGATTATTTGCATAAAGAATTTATCATGATACCTAGCATGCAGCAAAGGCTAATCATATGATTTTTTAAAATTTGTAACATGGGCGCCTGGGTGGCTCAGTCGTTAAGCGTCTGCCTTCAGCTCAGGTCATGAATCCAGGATCCTGGGATCGAGCCCCGCATCGGGCTCCCTGCTCGGCGGGAGGCCTGCTTCTCCCTCCCCCACCCCCCCTGCTTGTGTTCCCTCTCTGTGTCTCTCTCTGTCAAATAAATAAATAAAATCTTTAAAAAAAATAAAAATAAATAAAATAAAATTCGTAACATGCTGCAACATCTGATAAAATAACTTCACAATCAACAGGTATTTATTATGCTCTATCAAGGAACGATCCACAGTTGGGTATACATTATATTTGTGCCTGTGTCTATTCTCATACTAGTGTGTGTGTTCCTTGAGACTAAACTACAAGCATGTAGTTTTTATGCCTGGTACTTGACACTCTGTGTCTGAAAAGGTAGATGCTCAGTAAGGATGTCCTGAGAATGTGAGCAACGGGGTCTTACAGATTTCCACAGGTTGCTCCAGAGCCAGATAAATGCAGGTGGTACTCCACCATCCCTTCCTTACTCACAGAGCAAAGTGAGACCGAGTGAGCTCCTTCACATTCTTGACCCCAATGGGGTGTCTCTAGATTGGATTTCCTGAGAAAGTCAGTATTCTAGATGCTTTACCCTCTAGCAAGGGTATGCCTTCCTGTCCAGTGTCTTTTTCTCTTCTATGCACTTCATTCAGAGTCTCTCTTGGGAAAAAACATGAACTACTTCTAAGCAACATCTCATTGATGGGGTCTTGTGGGTCACATCCAGATTTTATGGATTCCATTCATTTGACTAGAATAAGGTCCTCAATTAATATCTGTTGCTTGGATTCATCTCTTCTCAGTTAAGGCTAGCATTTTGTTTCTGGTCCTGGTAAGTCATAGAGTCCACACCTCAAGTTATAGCATATTAGGGCAATGCACTTCTGGGAACCAAGTTTGCTGGCTGATATGCTACGTTTTGTGGGGAGTATTATTTAAGTAGTTTGCTGGACTCTGCTATTTTGCACTTTCATTACTAATTTGCTTTGTGCCTACGTGCATGCACACAAACACACACAATCAAAAGCAAGAAGCTACAGTGTTTTCTGAATTTGATGTTTAAATGTCAAGATTTTTTGCTTTCGGGGCACCTGGGTGGCTCAGTTGTTAAGCGTCTGCCTTCGGCTCAGGTCGTGATCCCGGGGTCCTGGGATCGAGCCCGGAATCGGGCTCCCTGCTTGGCGGGGAGCCTGCTTCTCCTTCTCCCACTCCCCCTGCTTGTGTTCCTGCTCTCGCTATCTCTCTCTGTCGAATGAATAAATAAAATCTTTAAAAAAAAAAAAAAAGATTTTTTGCTTTCAATTGTTTGGGATTACTATGCTAATATTTATGAAACTTTGTAGTTAAGTTACTAACGTATTTAGGAATGGGTAAGAAAATACAATGAATTCCCCAGGAATAATAGGACATCACATTTTATAAAGCACAATTTACGGAGAAAATTTGAAATGAAAAGTCTTAAGTAAGTAAGGAGTGCCACAGTGTGGTTATAGTAGCTAATGTCATACAAACTTTCGTCAAAAGTTTCTTTTTTTGAGCGAAGATAACACTAGTTTGTTGTTATTAAAGTTTCTCCTATACACTGCAAATTTAAGTAAATTGTTAAAATCTATTAATTACGTAAAGATTCCCCTAAAATGGACGTAGATGAGAGCTAATGTTTTTATTAATAACAGGCCAAATGTCACACTACTGGTAAATGAGCAGTATTAAAATTTAGTTTTATCTGATTTCAGGTCCCGTGTTTTAACAATCTATCATCTAAGCTAAGCCCTCTATAACCGAAAAGACACCCCCTGTCCCAATAATTAATGATCCTGGCTCCACAGGTCTATAGGATCAATTACACTGCACGCATACGTTTTTTGAGAGGTTACTTGAATGCCTCAAACAGGCCTTTACTAAGCTGCGATGTACGTCAGTGGCCTTATCCCGTAGGAGAGACAGATTAACATTCATGCTTCAAACAAGGAAAATGAAACTCAAAATATGTAAGTGCTAATGTGTTTTTTAATTTTAAATTCAATTAGCCAACATATATAGTACATCATTAGTTTTTGATGTAGTGTTCAGTGATTCACTAGTTGGGTATAACACCCAGTGCTCATCACATCACGTGCATGGCACGTAAGTGACAGAAACGGAACTAAACCCCTCAACTTCTGGTTCCAGATCAGTACACCTGGATGATTAGGAAGACATGTGGGGTTAGAGGTCAAGAGGTCAGGAGACCAGGGCAGCTCGCTAAGCACTGTCACATAACTAGCTGTGTAATATTAAGCAAGTCACTTACATCCAGGCCTTCCCGGTTCCTTTGTTCTAAATAAAGAAATTATATCCACCTTGCCTGTCTTTGGAGACTACTGTCCCAATCAAATAGAATACAGCACCTAAAAGAGTTTTCCGACTGTGAAGTACTATACATGTTCATTGTTGTTTTAATTTTCTTGTCGCCACTGCAATATAAAGTGTTAATTCTAGAACTGTAATTTAACTGAGGCTAAAATGTCTACTTATATTATTCATTCAAAATTAGGATTTTTATGCCAGTCTGAAAATACACAATCATCAAATCCTTACTGGTACATCTTCTCGATTAGAGCCCAGTGAAGACTCTCCACTATACACAACATATGGATTACAAACAGTAAAACAGAATCTGCAGTTACAGGAGAGAAGTTTTAAATACAATTTTATAGTAATTCTGATATTGGATAAACTTCCCCAAAATCCAAATGCAGTACACAAATCAGATCGACATAGCTCACTGCTCATGGGACCTAACATAATAAGTTTAAAGATTTTATTTATCTGGGGCACTTGGGTGGTTCAGTTGGTTAAGCGTCTAACTCCTGATTTCAGCTCAGGTTCAGGAGATTCAGGCCCAAAATAAGCTCCATGCTTAACACAAAATCTGCTTGAGATTCTCTCTCAATAAATAAAATCTTTTTTTTTTTTTTAAAGATTTTTATTTATTTTAGCCAGAGAGTGCAAGTCGGGGGAAGGGCAGAGGGGGAGGGAGAGAGAGAATCTCAAGGAGACTTCACCCTAAGCACCACGCCTAAGGCAGGGCTCCATCTCAGGACCCTGAGATCATGGCCTGAGCCAAAATCAAGAGTCACTTGCTTAACTGACTGAGCCCCCTGGTGCCCCAACATTATAATAAGTTTAGATTAGTTTCCTTTTTTAAGCAGCTGGAAGAGAAGAAGCCTATCTCTTTGGGAAAAGGTAACAACACTAGTTTCCTGAAAAGGTTCTTAGTAGTATTGCCAAGGTCTATATTTCCTATACGTTGTTCAGACCCCCTTCAAATTCTTTGACTAGCAGTCTTTGGTTTTATTCATAACACTAGTTATTAATTATAAAATGGGTTCAAGAAAGTTCTGAAATAAGATACATCTTTTTATGTACATCATTGCCATAAAATTAATATAGCGTCTTTAAACTAAAGAGGTTTTTCCCTTTCACAAAAAAACTTAAACTGTGGGAGTCTGAAACTCTGTCATTAAGTTTTGCTTCAGCGCTTGAATCTGTATGGGTATGGCCGGTATTGGAAATGTATGGAGAAGACAATTTGATTTGATAGATTTTTTTGGCTAAATAACATCTGGTACAATGGATAGCAGGGTTTACACACAGCGAGGTAAGTGTAGCGTTCATTCAGCAATCATTGCTTCCCAGCACGTGAAACGCCTCTGCCAGGCTCATGGCCCAGTTCCTGTGCTCAGAAGTTCATGGTGAGGGGAGAGACAGATGAATAAACAAACCACTGGACAATGGGAGAGTTCTATACCGGAAGTACAGGGAAGTGCAGATGCAAGAAGAACCACTCAGGAGAGATGGTCTTCTCTGCCCGAGGGATGAAGGGGGGCGGGGGGGGGGGAGGTGAAGTGCGAGAGCAGGTAATAGCTGAAAAAGCTAGGATTTTGAAGAAATTCCAGGTCCAAGGACAACATGTATAAATGCATGGTTGAGAAAGTGTTAGAAATTGGGAGGGGATTCTCTCTCTCTAGTGTGTTAGGTAGATCATTCGTGTTTAGGTTTTCATTCTTTCTCATTACTCCACAGTTTATTCCTATGTATCTTTACACTGCTTTGCAGCAGAAAACAAAGAATGCTTGAATCACTTTTTTTAAAATACGTGTTACATTCCTATAATTACATAATACTATATGTGTGTTCCTCAGTGCAAGATATATCCTGAAGCTATGTCATTGGAGAACTATTTGTAGTAAATGACCAACTGAGAAGTGCTGCTGTTGAATAATTTTTGGAAGAATGCTTCCATCTAGTGGTCAAATTGAGAATTTCACTTACATATGAATATATTCATCAGTATACTATATTAACCTGGGGAAATGATAGCACCTGTCACTAATACACCTATTGGGTGACTGAAAGAAAAGGCGTATTACATCAAATTAAAGGAAATAACATGATGCGTCTATAAAAATTTCAGGCATGACAAATAACACCGTTCATACTAGATGCTTCATCTTAACCAACCATGATGCAGGGTGAGCATGCTTAGGGAAATATTGGCAATAATGACCATAACAACGACAGATTTCCTTGAGTAGCAAGAACAACAACAAGAAAGAACTAAAAATCTGTAGGACATTACCTTTATTTTGCAGGTAAAAGTCTGCTATGCATCTTTAACCCTACCAATATTACTAAGTGGGTCAGTGCGAGGTTCTGCCTACGGCTCACTATTGGTTACCATACGCATTGCAGCTATGGATACTCTTCGGACAGCAACACCACTGCGCCACTGTTCCAAAGTGAAATGCCACCTTCTGGTCCAGATACAAGTCCACTGTGACAGCCTCTACGTCCTTCACAGATCACCATCCTGGTCACCTTATTGCAAATGAGGACTCATCAGCATCACCCACATCACCAGCATCACCAAGCCCAACCTCCCCACTCTACCCTTTGTTATCAGCACCATCTATCCACAGGAAACCTTCCGCCAATGGAGAAACCAAACCTCTACCTTCTACCCTTACCTCCCAAATAATTAGGGAAGCTAAGCTACCAAGCCAGTAGAAATCTCCACTTCAATCTCCACAAGAATCAACAAGGATCATGAACAACACTCCCTAACAGATACTGACTTGGAGAATGAAGATTGGCCTGAACTGCCAACTGACTTGTGGTAGCATAACCCAGCGCTGATACCAAGAAACTAGGTACTGACTTTTCTACTTTTCCCTTCTCTTACTGAACTGAGTGCAGCCCTGGACACGTGGCAGAGTCTCTGTGAAAATAATCTCAATTTATTGTGATTGTGATTGTGAATCACTTTGTGTGTTAGCATTTTATTTTAAAAGCAGCTGCCGAATATGCAAAATGGGCAATTATTTCTTTAAATAGACAAAAAAAAAATGTTCATTTACCACACTCCCAACTTACTGTTTAATCCATATTCACCTATAAGAAAAGTAACAGTAGATCCATGGACACTATGTCCAGACTTCAAAACAACAGGGACACCTTGTAAGGTGTAAAAAGGACACATAGGAAACATAGCATAGAACGCATACGATTATCATAACATATACAACAGGCTTCTATCTCACACCACAGATTTCTACCCAAGAATATGGGAAACTATGTTCATAAAACCTCTCCCAGTCATTGTAACTCACAATAGTAGCCTGAGTTGAAATTTAATGTATAGGACCTTCAAGTCAGATAGAGATCCCCAAATTCTGCTCGGTTTTATCCACCTTCACTTATGCCAAAAACAGATTCACTAAGAGGAAGGAAACCCTTGCGGTTCCTGGTTGGACTGATAAGAGGTTTAATCAAAAAACCACGGGAGCCACTTCTTCTCAATTAACAATCAAATCACATTAAATTTTAAAAATTTTGAAAGCAAACAATCTCAATTTAATACACAAGCAATGACAGCTTTGTAATCACTGTGTACACAGATGGATAAAATTAGCAGTTTATTACTAAGCACACTTCCCGTGGAAGTAAATAGAGCAATGGAAGTTTGGGTGCCCTTGTTTCCTAGCCACATGCTCTAGCAACACAGGACTAACTTTTGCCCTGCCACCTGGACTTCAGCTCCCAGTTGGCTAAGCCAGCTCTCCCAAGTACCAGCTGCTATAGAAGGCAGACCTCAACTATATTTGGACTTTAGTCCTTTCATCTCCCCTTGCCAAGAACAATAGTATGATTTATCCAGCATTGGTTTGGAGTGTATTATTTCTTTATTGGCTAATTAAAAGACATCCTGTATGCAAATGGCATGCGAAATTCACAGACTACACCAGGGTTAAATATATTGTTGCAAAGAAAACCTCTGAGCAATACTTGCTTGCCTAAACAAAACAGCCATCAGAGATGATATGTACCTTTGTGTAAATTAAGCCTTGGAATTAGGCAGATACCAGGTACTCCCCGGACCAGGCTCCTAGGACCTGGCCTCCCCCAACCTTGCCCTGTTCCAGGTCCCTGGCTACCCTCACCTGCGCCACCTGGCCTTGGCAGTCGGCACCTTGTCAGACACCCTTGGCCAGTACGGGCCCTCCAGGCCTGTGGAGCTACGGCTCATGCCGAACCTCCTGCATTGCGTCAAGGGTGGAGAAAGCCCACCCCACTCCCATGATTGCTCTGAGGAGGCCACTGAAATGGGTGACAGTCAGTCCCCATGTGTACTTACTGTTTGCTGGGGTCGACTCAGGCTTCTGCGGCAATCAAGGCTCCCAACTGTCTCTTACTGGAAGGTATCTCAGCCAGCTCATGAAATCCAGCCCTAGCAAGCAGTAGACTCCTCCCGCTCTGCCTTCAAGGGAATACGGTTTATGTGTAGGTTAGGGGTTGGAATGAGGCAGACCCGAGGCACCTCCAAAACCCTCATCTGTGATCTGGCCTCACCCAACACCGTCCTGTTCCAGGCCCCTGGCTGCCGTCTCCCATGCATGCGCAGTTCTCACCTTGACCGCTGCCCTCCGGCTGTGGGGGTCCTGCAGGCCTGTGGGGCTCAGGCTATTCCCAACTACCTGCTTAGGCTCCAGGGTGGGCAGGGCCCAGCACCTGAAAATCTTTCTGAGGTGGTAATCCGTCCCCATTGAGACTCGCTGCCTGATGGGAGTCTGGGCTTCTCCAGCAATCAAGGTTCCCAGGCGTCGTTATCCAAGGATACCCCAGCCAAGCCTCCTCCCAGCCCTGCCCCGGCTTGGTAATCCAGATTCTTCTAGCATTACTTTCAAAAAAAAAAAGTAAGTGCCTTAGTGTACGTTAGGAATTAGTTTGATGTCATAGACACCAAGAGTCCACTCTTGAGACCTGGATTCTCCCGATTTCGCCCATTTCCAGGTCTCTGGCTTCCCTGAAGTGAGCAGCCAGCGCATGTGCATTAAGCGCGCCATCAGCTGTCCTGGGGCGACCTGGATCCTCCAGGCCTGTGGCGCTCCTGCAGGTCCCCAACCAACTGCATAGCCTCCAGGGCAGAGGGAGCCCAGCCACGAAAATCATTCTGCAGCGGCAGGTTTTAACAGGGAAAGAGTCCAAATTTAGACTGGCTGCCTGCTGGGGTCCCAGCTTACCAGTTCAAGGCCCCCAGGCCTCTCTTAGTCAAGGATAGATACTCCAGCCAGCCTGCCCCGCCGTCCTGGCAAGGGTGTCTAGAATCCTCCAGCTTTACCTTCAGGGGGAATGTGCATATTGCTGTAGGTTAGGGCTTAGAATCAGGCACAGGCTGTGGGCCTCCAAGAGCCTGCCCCATGCCCCAGCCTTTCCCAACACTTGCCCTCTTTTAGGTCCCTGCCTAGCCTGACCTACATGGGCATCCCCCATCAGCTAGCCTTGAGTTATAGGGGCAGTCAGGCCTATGGAGCTCCAGCTGACTCCAACCAACCTGAGTAACCTCAGGCTAGAACGAGCTCTCTCCAGAAAAATCTTTGAGGCAGCAGCTTTAAACAGTCAACAATCAGTCCCCATTTAGAGAAGCTGCCTGATGGGGTCCCAAGCTCCTCCAGGAACCAGACTTCTGGTGTCTCCTCGTGGAGGATACCCTATCCTGCCCACCTGGCTGGCCCTGGCCTGGAAAAGCAGTTTTAAAACCTGCAGCACTCCCTGTAGGAGGAATATTCCACAGTGGGTGAGCAGGCCTTGCGATCAGGCTGACATTTGGTACCCCCAAGAGCTCCTTCCTGTGACCCAGCCTTTCCTGATGCTCAACCTTGTGAAAGAAGATTCCAAAGTGAAGTAAACATTGCTAAGTCATTCCAAACAGGATCTGGAGGATACTGAGGAAGAAAGGCCTATGCAATGCACGTTTCCTGTTTCAATTCTCAGAACACCATGAACTTTTGACTTTTGTCAATTCCAAGTAGTCAGTTGCAACTCCATTACCTTCTGGATCATATCCTTCTACTTTGGACTGAAATAAAGACCATGTAACACTTGTTAGCTAAATAGCCAGTTGTGTATTAGATAGTTTAATTCTGCGCAGCCAAGCATTCTCTCAAAACAAGCTCTATAACCTTGATGATTTGGCCTTGGTAAACCTGCTCTCCCTAGTCGCTCTTCAGAGCAGGCTTTTTTTTTTTTTAATTTATTCATGAAAGTCAGAGAGAGAGAGGCAGAGGCAGAGGGAGAGAAGCAGGCTCCCCGCCTAGCAGGGAGCCCGATGCGGGACGCGATCCCAGGACCCCGGGATCATGACCTGAGCTGAAGGCAGACGCTTAACCATCTGAGCCACCCAGGCGCCCCCAGAGCAGGCTTTTAATATTGGTCAATTCAGTGCCTTCCAGATTGCAATCCCTAAGATCCCAAATAAACATTTTGGTTGTTTTACAGCCTTGTCTTGGTCAATACCCTGTTCTAAGAATCCAGCTACTCAAATCTTCTCTGCCCGTGCTTACGCAGTTCACACCCCTTCAACCACCCTTGGGCTACCAGGGCCCTCCAGGCTTTTGAAGCTATGGCAGGTCCCCACCCACCTACGTTGCCTCCAGGGTGGAAGAAGCCCAACCCTGAAAATCAAAAATCCCCCGGAGGCACCAGGGGGATGGGCGATAGTCTGCCTCCACGAGGAGTTGCTGTTTGCTGGGGTCCCAGGCTTCTGCTGTAACTCCAGGCTCCCAGGGGTCTCCTACTGTAGGATGGCCCAGCCTGCCCACCTGACCCAGTCCTGCAGGGCATGCCAATTACTCCAGCTCTGACTTCAAGGGTAATATGCGCATTAGGGCTTGGAACTGGGGACATGCTAGGTACTCCTATAAAAATGAGTAAAGGACACCTCATTAAAAAAACAAAATCAGAGGGGTACATAGTCGGTTAAGTGTCCCACTCTTGATTTCGGCTCGGGCCATGATCTCAGGGTCGTGAGATCGAG
Organism: Mirounga angustirostris; assembly: GCF_029215605.1. Lineage (NCBI taxonomy): Eukaryota > Metazoa > Chordata > Mammalia > Carnivora > Phocidae > Mirounga > Mirounga angustirostris. Next base: position 40,390,550 of record NW_026991714.1, read on the forward strand.
GCCCTCGTCAGGCTTCACCTGAGCGTGACGCCTGCTTGGGATTCTCTCTCTCTCCCTCTCCCTTTGCCCCTAACCGCCCCCTGGCTCACACCCAGCTCATGCACCCAGCGCACTCTCTCTCTCTCTCTAAAAAAAAAAAAAAAAAAACCACCAGAATCAGAAGCCCTGAAGAGGGAGCTGTCATGTTCTTACAGGTAGCCGGAAGGTAATTCTCAACCAGAGAGGACACTTTTCACATAGAAATTTACCTCCTACTTTTAAGAAAAGATCCCTCCCTGCCCCAGCAATAAGGCACTGAACCCCATTTGTGGCCAATGGGACACCACACCTCGAGCTCTTTTTCTCCAATGAACTGTTATTCAAAAAACCTTCCGTGGCTTGCTGTAGTTTGCTTGTCCCAAATCATAATTCCTCTGCTATTCCCAAATAAACTAAATTAGCTAGGAAAATAACTGGCTATTTTATATTGAAGGTTGACATTAAATGGTGTCACAAGAAATGAGATCCAGAGAAAACCCCCAACAACTCCAAGGCCGGTGAGCAGAGAGGTGCCCACAGAGATGCCCACAAAGCCTGTTTGGCTCACTGCTTTATTGTTGACCCTGGAGTTTGAGGGTAAATCTTTCCTGGGCTTCAGCTTTTGGAGCTCTCAGGCTTTATTCAGGATCTGTTTTTTATGAATGCATCGCCCTCCCGTTGAGTACTCTTTGGTTTGTTTATTGAAGCTTACTGGTAAATTACCCATCCTATCCAGTGTTTTAGCATAGCTGCTGGGAAACACGGCCACTTGTAGTTAAAGTTAAGACATTTGAGGGACTCCAAAGGCAAAACAGTTCCCATCTGTTCCTTGGACCAGGCTCTTGTGCTTTCCTGGAAAAATAGGTGAAGTTTTGGATATTTTAAAATTATAATGGCCATTCTGGCGAAACCCTGTTTTAGATAAGTCCATCTCCATCTCAAGGGGCACCCTTAAAAGAGAGGATTCCATACCTTTCAGACACAACAGAATGCATTCTTTGATTGATATGTAGAATCTTCTAAAAGACAAAATGACAGTTAAAAGAATCCTTACAGCATGCAAACTTTGGCCATGGAGCTCATAAACTTAACTTAGTCCATCTGCCAGAAACAGTCTGGATCCAACTATTTTCTTTTGATTTATATACCTAAGATATGGTTAACATTTCTTTTTTTTTTTTTTAAGATTTTTATTTATTTATTTATTTGCCCCTTCCTCCTACACACGCGCACACACGTAGGGGGAAGGGCAGAGGGATAAGCAACTCCCTGCTAAGCGCAGAGCTCAACACAGGGCTCCATCCCAGGACCCTGAGATCAGGACCTTAGCCAAAATCAAGAGCTAGCCACTTAACTGACTGAGCCAACCAGGTTCCCTGACATGGTTAACATTTCTAAACAAAAGCTATAAAAATCTCTATGCCTACCTACATGTTATATTTGTCTATACTATATATGTTTTAGGTACATATTTTTCTGCCTCTAGATGATATAAAATTTAATTATTAATTTGTAAAGAGCTCTAAGTAATTGGCTTAAAGAAAATTAAGAATTTATAGAAATCAAATATACTCTAAAGAAATCAAATATACTCTAAAGAAACTAACCCAAATGCTTTTCAAGTTCATATGATCTTAGATAATCTTTGATAAATAAACCTAAATTTAAAATGTTGGTTTAATAAAAACAGGCATATCTTCAGGGTTATTATATTAGGTTTATTATACTTAAGATAAACTTAGATAAACAACTTTTTCTACCTGGGTTTACAAATCAAATAAGCTCATACTTTATGTTACAATATTTGTCAATAAGAGAAATAAGATGATGGTTAGCTGTTTAATGAATAATCCAACTATAAAAATTGAAAGCAAATAATTTAAATAAATGTAAATAAGATCACAGTTTATATTAAATTGAACTAAATAAAGGATATCCATTGAATATCTAACTTGTTTCCAAATAAGACAAACATTAAAGGCTAAACATAAATTTATTTACTTTTGGCTTTGTCATGAGCGTCCTATAAAGGCACACACATGAGTTGTGTCTTTGCACAATGTCAATTTTATTCATTCATAAAGCAAAATGAATCACAATTATAAAGCAGGATCTGGATTCCAAACTCCACGGCATTTCACTGTGCAATTAAACTTGACGTTTTTTTTTTAATTATTTGTTTCAGGGGTACAGGTCTGTGATTCATCAGTCTTACACAATACACAGAGCTCACCACAATACATACCCTCCCCAGTGTCCATCACCCAGCCACCCCATTCCCTCCTGATACGTGGAATTTGAGAAACTAGGCAGAGGATCATAGGGAAGAGAGGGAAAAAAATGAAACAAGAGGAAACCAGAGAGAGAGACAAACCATAAGAGACTCTTAATCTCAGGAAACAAACTGAGGGTTGCTGGAGTGGAGGGGGGTTGGGAGGGATGGGGTGGCTGGGTGATAAACTTGACTTCTTACACAGCACACAGAGCAGAACATAAGACGAGCCGAGCAACAAACGAGGCAACGGAAGGGTGTAGGAAGTTAATGAAGCAAAGGCGAAGTCCGGCTGTGGGTGCGCAGTTGAGATGAGGCCTCGGTCCAGTCCGGGTCAGCTCTGGCCACTGACTGCTTCCGATGTTCAAGCGGTGAAGGGTCTCAGGTCTGTTCGGAGACCAGTGGGGCAGAGCCTTCAGCGGCGGAGGCCTTTTCTAAGTGGTCAGACATGCAGGGGTCAGTGTCTGGAGAACCTGACAGTTTGCTCAAAAATCCTCCCCTTTTTAAAGGGATTGACTCGGTGTTGGGCCCCTGCAGCCCTGCTCTGCCTCTGCTTGGGATCAGCTCTGGGGTGTCATCAGCTGCTGCTGGTCTCTGCGATAATGTCTCGTGGCTGCAGTGCCCTTAAATGCTGGCGTCCTTGCTTGATGTGAGAGACTCCATCTTGCCCTCTACAGGCTTTTTAGTTTTTACAGAGAGAACAAAAATATTTGGATCAATTAATTAATCTATTAATTATTTATGCCACATGGAGAAAAATGTGTCATAAGGAAAAATATGTTTCAAAAAAATGTTTAAACATCTTTAAAGTTTGCGATCTACTACAGGATGCTAATATACGGTAGTTCATAATTACCTGCTTCCTCATTTTCACTTGAAAATAAAGATAACAAATTTTTTTTTTAATTAGAACTGAGGGGGGAGGAGCAAGATGACAGAGGAGTAGGAGACCTAAATTTCGGCTGGTCCCAGGAATTCAGCTGGATAGGGATCAAACCATTCTGAACACCTACAAACTCAACAGGAGATCGAAGAAAAGAATAGCAACAACTCTCTGAACAGAAAAGCGACCACTTTCTGGAAGGTAGGACGTGCGGAGAAGTGAATCGGAGGCGATATTCGGGAGGATAGATGGCAGGGGAGCGTCAGCCGCTTCTGGCAAGTGATAGAGCTGCGGAGCACAAAATCAGAACTTTTAAAAGTCGGCTCTGCTGAGGGATGTCGCTCCAGTGGCTAAGTGGGGGTTGGAACCCTCGTGGGACAGTGTGGTCTCAGGACCCTCACGGTCACAGGAAGACCGGGGGTGCCTGAGTGCGGCAGAGCTCCCAGGTATCGGAGCAGGGAAGCCGGCTGCAGAGAAAGAGCCCAGGCGCGGGCTCTCACCTCGGGGTGGCCATAAACCGTGATCCGCCGCACAGTCGGGCCCCTGCTCCTCCAGCAGGGACCCAACAAGCGGCAGATCCGGGGAGACTCACCTTCCTCCCCCGGGAGGAGCCGCGCGGGAGCGCACCGCAGGGATCTGCTGGGTTTGGAGACTCCAGACCGGATCGGGTGCCAGAGACAGAAACGCACAGTCACAGGCCGGGTGAACACGGAGTGTGGCTGGAGACCAGGGAGACGGGAGTGACTGACGGCTTTTCTCTGGGGGTTCACTGAGGAGCAGGGCCCCGAGTTCTTGGCTCCTCCGAGGTGGAGATTGGGAGGCCGCCATTTTCACTCTCGGCCTCCAAAGCTGTACGGAAAGCTTGCAGGGAACAAAAGCTCCCAAGAGCAAACCTGAGCAGATTACTTAGCCCAGAGAAGTAATTGGGGCAAGGGCGGGGCAAGGCGCGGGGCAATTCCATCTCCGGCAAAGGCGGGGCAATTCCATCTCCGGCAAAGACATTTGGAAACCACGGCAACAGGCCCCTCCCACAGAGGATCGGTAAGAACAGCCAGACAAGACCAAGTTCACCATCAATGAGAACAGCAGAACTCTAGCGCTAGGGGAATACTACACATAGAATCCATGGCTTTTTTACCATGATTCTTTAGTCTTCCAAAATTAAATTATTTTTAATTTTCTTTTTCTTTTTTTTAATTTTTCTTTTTCCCTTTTTCAACCAACATCTTCTCAGTCCCTTTTTTTAAAAATCTTTTTTATTTTTCATTTTTAGAGTCATATTCTATCCCTTCATAGTAGTTAACCTTATTTTTGGTATATATATATATAAGTTGTTCTCTCTTTAAAATTTTGGGATAGAGTTTCTTGTAACAGACCAAAATATACCCCAAATCTCTAGTGTATGGCTTTGTTCTAGTCTCCTGCCTGATCACATTCTCTCCCTTTTTTTTTCTTTTCTTTTTTTTAAATCCTCTTCTTTCTTTTTTCAAACAACTTCTATCTTATCAATTCCTTTTATAAAATCTTTTATAATTTTCATCTTTACAGTCATATTCCATCCCTTCATTGTATTAACCCTTATTTTTGTACATATATAAGTTTTTCTTTCTTTAAAATTTTGGGAGGCACTTTCTTCTAACAGACCAAAATACACCCAAAATCTAGTGTGTGGCACTGATCTATGTACCAGCCTGATCATATTTGATCATATTCTGGTTTTTTTGTTTTGTTCTGTTTTTGTTTGTTTTTATCTTTTTCTTTTTCTTTTCCTTTTTTCTTTCTTTCTTTCTTTTACCCCGGTTTCAGGTCTTTTCTGATTTGTTTAGAGTATATTTTCTGGGGACGTTGGTACCCTGTTAGCATTTTGTTCTCTCATTCATCTATTCTCCTCTGGACAAAATGACAAGATGGAAAAAATCACCTCAACAAAAAGAACAAGAGGCAGTACCAACTGCCAGGGACCTACTCAATATGGACATGAGTACAGTGTCGGAACTAGAGTTCAGAATGATGATTTTAAAGATACTAGCTGGGCTTGAAAAAAGCATGGAAGATATTAGAGAAACCCTTTCTGGATAAATAAAAGAACTAAAATCTAACCAAGTCGAAATCAAAAAGGCTATTAATAAGGTACAATAAAAAATGGGGGCACTAACTGCTAAGATAAATGAGGCAGAAGAAAGAATTAGTGATATAGAAGACCAAATGATGGAAAATAAAGAAGCTGAGAAAAAGAGAGATAAACAACTACTGGATCACAAGGGCAGAATTTGAGATAAGTGATACCATAAGACAAAACAACATTAGAATAATTGGAATCCCAGAAGAAGAAGAAGGGGGGGCAGAAGATATATTGGAGCAAATTATAGGGGAGAACTTCCCTAATTTGGAGAAGGAAACAGGCATCAAAATCCAGGAGGCACAGAGAACCCCCCTCAAAATCAATAAAAATAGGTCAACACCCCGACATCTAATAGTAAAACTTACGAATCTCAGAGACAAAGAGAAAATCCTGAAAGCAGCTCAGGAGAAGTGATCTGTAACCTACAATGGTAGAAACATTAGATTGGCAACAGACCTATCCACAGAGACCTGGCAGGCAAGAAAGGAGTGGTATGATATATTCAGAGCACTAAATGAGAAAAATATGCAGCCAAGAATACTATATCCAGCTAGGCTGTCATTGAAAATAGAAGGAGAGATAAAAAGCTTCCAGGACAAACAAAAACTAAAGGAATTGCAAACACAAAACCAGCCCTACAAGAAATCTTGAAAGGGGTCCTCTAAGCAAAGAGAGAGCCTAAAAGCAACATAGACCAGAAAAGAACACAGACAATATACGGTAACAGTCACCTTACAGGCAATACAATGGCACTAAATTCCTATCTTTCAATAGTTACCCTGAATGTAAATGGGCTAAATGCCCCAATCCAAAAGACACAGGCTATCAGATTGGATTAAAAAACAAGACCCATCGATATGCTGTCTGCAAGAGACTCATTTTAGACCCAAAGACATCCCCAGATTGGAAGTGAGGGGGTGGAAAGCCATTTACCATGCTAATGGACACCAAAAGAAAGCTGGGGTGACAATCCTTATATCAGACAAATTAGATTTTAAACCAAAGACTGTAATAAGAGATGAGGAAGGACACTATGTCCTACTAAAGGGTCTATCCAACAAGAAGATCTAACAATTGTAAATACCTATGCCCCTAACATGGGAGCAGCCAATTATATAAGGCAGTTAATAACAAAACCAAAGAAACACATCGACAACAATACAATAATAGTGGGGGACTTTAACACCCCCCTCACTGAAATGGACAGATCATCTAAGTAAAAGATCAACAAGGAAATAAAGACTTTAAATGACACACTGGACCAAATGGACTTCACATATATATTCAGAACATTCCATCCCAAAGCAATGGAATACACATTCTTCTCTAGTGCCCATGGACCTTCTCCAGAATAGATCACATCCTATGTCATAAATCATGTTTCAACCGGTACCAAAAGATTGGGATCATTCCCTGCATGTTTTCAGACCACAATGCTTTGAAACTAGAACTCAATCACAAGAGGAAAGTCAGAAAGAACTCAAATATATGGAGGCTAAAGAGCATCCTACTGAAGAATGAATGGGTCAACCAGGAACTTAAAGAAGAATTTTAAAAAATTCATGGAAACCAATAAAAATGAAAACACAACTGTTCAAAATCTTTGGGATGCAGCAAAGGCAGTCCTAAGAGGAAAGTATATAGCAATACAAGCCTTTCTCAAGAAACAAGAAAGGTCTCAAGTACACAACCTAACCCTACACCTAAAGGAGCTGGAGAAAGAACAGCAAATAAAGCCTAAACCCAGCAGGAAAAGAGAAATAATAAAGATCATAGCATAAATCAATGAAATAGAAATCAAAAGAACAGTAGAACATATCAATGAAACTAGGAGCTGGTTCTTTGAAAGAATAAACATGATAAACCCCTGGCCAGACTTATCAAAAAGAAAAGAGAAAGGACCCAAATAAATAAAATCATGAATGAAAGAGGAGAGATCACAACCAACACCAAAGAAATACAAACAATGATAAGAACATACTATGAGCAACTATATGCCAGCAAATTAGACAATCTGGAAGAAATGGATGCATTCCTAGAGATGTATCAACTACCAAAACTGAACCAGGAAGAAATAGAAAACCTGAACAGACCTATAACCACTAAGGAAATTGAAGCAGTCGTCAAAAATCTCCCAAGAGACAAAAGCCCAGGGCTAGAGGCTCCCAGGGGAATTCTACCAAACATTTAAAGAAGAATTAATACCTATTCTTCTGAAACTGTTCCAAGAAATAGAAATGGAAGGAAAACTTCCAAACTCGTTTTATGAGGCCACCATTACCTTGATCCCAAAACCAGACAAAGACCCCATCCAAAAGGAGAATTACAGACTAATATCCTTGATGAACATGGATGCAAAAATTCTCACCAAAATGCTAGCCAATAGGATACAACAGTACATTAAAAGGATTATTCACCACGACCAAGTGGGATTTATCCCTGGGCTGCAAGGTTGGTTCAACATCCACAAATCAAACAATGTGATATAATATATTAATAAAAGAAAGAACAAGAAACATGATCCTCTCAATAGATGCAGAAAAAGCATTTGACAAAGTACAGCATCCTTTCTTGATCAAAACTCTTCAGACTATAGGGATAGAGGGTACATAGCTCAATATCATAAAAGTCATCTATGAAAAACCTACAGCTAATATCATTCTCAATGGGGAAAAACTGAGAGCTTTCCCCCTAAGGTCAGGAACGTGGCAGGGATGTCCACTAACACCACTGCTATTCAACATAGTATTAGAAGTCCTAGCCACAGCAATCAGACAACAAAAAGAAATAAAAGGCATCCAAATCAGCAAAGAAGTCCAACTCTCACTCTTTGCAGATGATATGATACTTTATGTGGAAAACGCAAAAGATTCCACCCCAAAACTGCTAGAACTCATACAGGAATTCAGTAAAGTGGCAGGATATAAAATCAATGCACAGAAATCAGTGGCATTCCTATACACCAACAAGACAGAAGAAAGAGAAATTAAGGAGTCGAGCCTTAGAATTGCACCCAAAACCATAAGATACCTAGGAATAAATCTAACCAAAGAGGCAAAGGATCTGCACTCAGAAAACTATAAAATACTCATGAAAGAAATTGAGGAAGACACAAAGAAATGGAAAAACGTTCCATGCTCATGGATTGGAAGAACAAATATTGTGAAGATGTCAATGCTACCTAGAGCAATCTACACATTCAATGCAATCCCTATCAAAATACCATCCACTTTTTTCAAAGAAATGGAACAAATAATCCTAAAATTTGTATGGAACCAGAAAAGACCCGAATAGCCAGAGGAATGTTGAAAAAGAAAGTCAAAGCTGGCGGCATCATAATTCTGGACTTCAAGCTCTATTACAAAGCTGTCATCATCAAGACAGTATGATCCTGGCACAAAAACAGACACATAGATCAATGGAAGAGAATAGAGAGCCCAGAAATGGACCCTCAACTCTATGGTCAACTCATCTTTGACAAAGCAGGAAAGAATGTCCAATGGAAAAAAGACAGTCTCTTCAACAAATGGTGTTGGGAAAATTGGACAGCCACATGCAGAAGAATGAAACTGGACCATTTCCTTACATCACACACAAAAATAGACTCAAAATGGTTGAAAGACTTCAGTGTGAGACAGGAGTCCATCAAAATCCTAAAGGAGAACACAAGCAGCAACCTCTTTGACCTCAGCCACAGCAACTTCTTCCTAGAAACATCGCCAAAGGCAAGGGAAGCAAGGGCACAAATCAACGATTGGGACTTCATTAAGATAAAAAGCTTTTGCATAGCCAAAGAAACAGTCAACAAAACCAAAAGACAACTGACAGAATGGGAGAAGATATTTGCAAATGACATATCAGATAAAGGGCTAGTATCCAAAATCTATAAAGAACTTCTCAAACTCAACACACAAAGAACAAATGATCCAATCAAGAAATGGGCAGTAGGAACAGCATACAACTCTTGGTCTCAGGGTCATGAGTTTGAGCCCCACATTGGGTGTAGAGATTACATACATACATACATACATACATACATACATACACACATATATAAACAAACATTAAAATTGAATCAAGAAGAAATAGAAAACCTAAACAGACCAATTACTAGTAACAAAATTGAATCAGTAATCAAAAAACTCCCAACAGGGGCGCCTGGGTGGCTCAGTTGGTTAAGTGTTTGCCTTCGGCTCAGGTCACGATCCCAAGGTCCTGGGATCAAGCCCTGCATCAGGCTCCCTGCTCAGCTCCCTTCTCCCTCTCTCTCTGCCTACCTCTCTGCCTATTTGTGTTGTCTCTCTCTGTCAAATAAATAAATAAAATCTTTAAAGAAGAAACTCCCAACAAACAAAAGTTCAGGTCCAGATGGACTCACAGGGGAATTCTACCAGACATTTAAAGAAGAGTTAATACCTATTCTTCTCAAACTATTCCAAAAACTAGAAGAGAAAGGAAAGCTTCCAAATACATTCTACAAGACCAATGTTACCCTGATACCAGAATCCGACAAAGACACTGCAAAAAAGGAAACTACAAGCTAATACCCCTAATGAATATAGATGCAAAAATGCTCAACAAAATATTAGCAACGATCATTCACCACAATCAAATGGGACTTATTCCAGGGATACACAAATGGTTCAGTATTTGCAAAGCAATCAGGGTGATATACCACATTAACAAAATGAAGGATAAAAACCATATGATCATTTAGGAGCACCTGGATGGCTCCGTTGGTTAAGTATCCCAACCCTTGATTTTGGCTCAGGTCATGATCTCAGGGTTATGAAATCGAGTCCTGAACCAGGCTCTGCTCTCAGCACTGAGTCTGCTTGAGATTCTTTCTCCTTCTCATTCTGCCCCTCCCCCCACTCAGGCATGCTCTCTAAATAAATAAATAAATAAATAAAATTAAAAAAAAAAATCCCACCCATATGATCATTTCAATACATGCAGAAAAAGCATTTGACAAAGTACAACATCCATTCATGATAAAAACTCTCAACAAAGTAGGGTCAGAAGGAACATAACTCAACATAATAAAGGCCATATATGACAAACCCACAGCTAACATCATACTCAATGGTGAAAAACTGAAAGCTTTTCCTCTAAGATCAGGAACAAGACAAAGATGTTCATTCTTGGTACTTTTATTCAACATAGTACTGGAAATCCTAACCACAGTAATCATATAAGAAAAACAAATAAAAGGCATCCAAATTGGTAAGGAAGAAGCTAAACTCTTGCTATTTGTAGATGACGTGATACTATATTTAGAAAACACTAAAGACACCACCAAAAAAACCATTAGAAATAAATGAATTAAGTAAAGTTTCAGAATACAAAATTAATACACAGAAGTCAGTTGCATTACCATAAACTAATGAAGTAGCAGAAAGAGAAATTAATAATACAATTCTATTTACAATTATACCAAAAATAAAATAACAAGGAATAAACTTAACCAAGGAGGTGAAAAACCTGTTCTTTGAAAACTATAAAATATGGATGAAAGGGGCTCCTGGGTGGCTCAGTTGGTTAAGCATCTGCCTTTGGTTCAGGTCATGGTCCAAGGGTCCTGGAATTGAGCCCCACATCAGACTCCCTGCTTGGTGAGGAGCCTGCTTTTCCCTCTCCCTCTGCTGCTCTCCCTGCTTGTGCTCTCTCTCTCTCTCTGTGTGTGTCAAATAAATAAATAAATAAATAAATAAATAAATAAATAAATAAATAAAATCTTAAAAATATATATGGGTGAAAGAAATCAAAGACAAGATAAACAAATGGGAAGATATACCCCACTCATGGATTAGAAGAATACTGTTAAAAATGTCCATACTACCCAAAGCAATCTATGTATTTAATGAAATCACTATCAAAATACCAACAGCATTTTTCACAGAACTAGAACAAAAAACCTTAAAATTTGTATGGCACCAGAAAAGACCCCAAATAACCAAAGCCATCTTGAGAAAGAACAGAGCTGGAAGTATCACAATCATCCCAGATTTCAAGATATACTAGAGAGCAGTAGTAATCAAAATAGTGTGGTACTGGCACAAAAACAGACACATAGTTCAACAGAATAGAAGAAAGAGCCCAGAAATAAACCCATGGTCAGTTAATCTATGATAAAAGGAGGCAATAAGGGTGCCTGGGTGGCTCAGTTGGTTAAGCGACTGCCTTCAGCTCAGGTCATGATCCTGGAGTCCCTGGATCGAGTCCCGCATCGGGCTCCCTGCTCAGCAGGGAGTCTGCTTCTCCCTCTGACCCTCCTCCCTCTCATGCTCTCTGTCTCTCATTCTCTCTCTCTCAAATAAATAAATAAAATATTTAAAAAAAAAAAAAAAGGAGGCAATAATATACATTGAAGAAAAGACGGTCTTATCAATAAATGGTGCTGAGAAAACTGGACAGCTGCATCCAAAAGAATGAAACTGGACCACTTACTCCATACATAAAACAAACTCAAAATGGATTAAAGACATAAATGTATGAGATCTGGAACTAAAAATCTTAGAAGAAAATATAGGCAGTAATCTCTTTGACATCAGCCTTAGCAACATTTTTCTACATATGTGTCCTCAGGTAAGACAAACGAAAGCAAAAGGAAACTATTGGGACTATACCAAAATAAAAAGCTTTTACACAGTGAAGGAACCATCAACAAAACAAAAAGACAACCTAATGAATGGCAGAAGATAGTTACAAATGATATCCAATAAGGGGTTAACATCAATAATATATAAGGAACTCATACAAATCAACACCAAAAAAAATAAACAACTCAATTAAAAAATGGGTGGAGGACCTGAATAGACATTTTTCCACAGAAGACCTATAGATGGCCAACAGATACATGAAAAGATGCTCAACATCGCTGATCATCAGGGAAATGCAAATCAAAACCACAATGATATATCAACTTACACCTGTCAGAATGGCTAGACTCAAAAAGACAAGCATTGGCAAGGATGTGGAGAAAAAGCAATCCTCATGCACTGTTGGTGGGAATGTAAGTTGGTACACTCACTGTGGAAAACAGTATGGAGGTTCCTCAAGAAATTAAAAATAGAAATAGCATATGATCCAATAATTCCACTACTTGGTATTCACACAAAGAAAACAAAAACACTAATTCAAAAAGATATGTGCACCCCATTGTTTAATGCAGCATTGTTTACAGTAGCCAAGATATGGAAGCAACCCAAGTGTCCATCAATAGATGAATGGATAAAGAAGAGGTGATATATATACAATGTACTATCAACTCTGCTATAAAAATGAATGAGATCTTGCCATTTGCAATGATATGGATGGACCTAGAGAGCGTTACGCTAAGTGAAATAAGACAAAGACAAATACTATGTGATTTCACTTGTATATGAAATCTAAAAAACAAAACAAATGAACAAAAAACAGAAACAAACCTGTAACTATAGAGAACTGATGGTTGCCAGAGCAGGGGGGGAAGCAGGGGAAAATGAATTTCCAGTTACACAATGAATAAGTCATGGAGATGAAAGGTACAGCATTGGGAATATAGTCAATGGTACTGGAATAGCATAGGGTGACAGATGGTGACCACACTTATAGTGAGCATAGTATAGCTACAGATTTGTCAATCACTATGTTGTACACCTAAAACTAATGTAACGTTGTGTATCAACTTTACTTCAATTAAAAAAAAGATTAAAAATAAAATAGAAAATAGCTCTCCAAAACCCTTGGGCAATTAGTGTCTGCAGAGTAAAAGGCAATTCTTTTACCAGCAGTGGCAAAAGCCACGCAGTGTCCCTGTGAGGATCATCTTCCTTGTCAACACCAGCACCTTCATTCCCTAGCAATGTGCTCTAGCAACACCAGACTTTTTCACTGGTAGCTGGACTTCAGCTCTCAGTGGGCTAATCCCTCTCTCCCAAGTACCAATTCATATAAAGTGATTTTTAAAAATGCAAAATTTAGTCTTTTTCCTCCCAAGACATGACCAAGGCTAAACTATCCCAAGAATGAGACCTTTTTTTTTTTTTAAAGTAGGCTCCACACCCAGTGTGGAGCCCAACACGGGGCTTGAACCCATGACCCCAAGATCAAGACCTGAGCCGAGATCAAGAGTCCAACACTTAACAAACAGAGCCACCCAGGCACCCCAAGAATGTGACCTTTTAAATATCAATCTGAAATTTGCTTATTAGCACCCAGTGAGGTAATCTGTGTGAGAGCAAACCCAGCTATTCTCTTCCCCACAAAAGATGTCCTGGCCTGAAACATTCTTTTCTTTTGTAAATAGCTTCCTTACAACCCGTCCTTCCTATTAAAAACAAACAAACAAACAAACAAAACAAAAGCAAAAAAACTTACATTTTGTACAACTCCCCCCAGCATCTCTCTACTTGCTGGGTGGGATGCTGTCTGATATATGAATCACTTAATATAACCAATTAGATCTTTAAATTGACTAAGTTTAATTTTGTTTAACAAAAGGTACAGCTCAACTAAATTTGGACTTTACTCCTTTCATTTCCCCTTGCCTGAAACAATAGTGTGATTAATCTGTCATTCATTTGGAATATGTTATTTCTTTTTTGGCTTATTAAAAGACATTATCCTTAATGCTATTGGCTCGTAAAATTCCACAGTGAACCTGTGCTGACCACAATTTTGGCAAAGACAAAATCAGTCTCTGAGCATTAATTTGCCTCCCAAAACAAAACATTTGGCGATGTCAGCAACCCAACCCAAAGTAATAATTAACATTGGTCAGTGCTGTGGGATATATCATACCTCATGCCCAATATGAAATTATAAACATAAATGATAAATTATCTTAAATTTGTAATTGACGAAAATCTGCTAGATTCCATACTAGTTTGACAAACTTTAAATTTAATATACTGTTTAACATCTATAGCAACCTACAGAAATTATAAACAGCTTTTGACTCGGCAAAACTGATAGAGCTCTTACATAGTTTGGATGCTAATTTGGCCACAATAATTATCTTTTTTTTTAACAAGACTAAGTCAAATTTAAAAGCATACATACAGGAAATCCACACAGACACAGAAATTCCAAAGACAGGCAAAATGAAGTATATATGTCATCTTGAATTAAGGAGAAGGGGTTAGGGGTCTGTGTCTTCAAAGGTAAGGAATGCAATCTTCAGAAAGAATTAAAAATAGTAAATGGTAAATAAATGTTTGCTGGATGACTCAGAAACAATGGGACAAAGAGAGGACCTTGATCAAACAGGTCTTGCTAGTTTCCTCCCTGTCTACCACACCTAGCTCACAATGTAATGTAGTTATCTATGGTGATAGCTATCTTCCTGAAATAGGTCCTCTATCTAATTTCTTTCTAGCAGTTCTGGGGGAGGTAGAGCTTTTCCTGAATCTGCTGGGATTTGATTGCTTTTTAACTCAAAATAATCTTCATACCAAAGTGGCCCTTCTTGGGGCAGCCTACCCTTAGCCCCTACAGTCCCTACTTGGAAACACCCTTGAAGTTTCACAAATAACCAATTGAGCTGGTAGATTGCTTCACCTCGTTGAACCCACAGAAATTATCTTAATGCTGCTTTACTGTATTATAAACTATTTGGAACTTTCTATTAAGAATCTCTGTAGGAGTGCTGACAATACTGACTCCATCTTTGGCCTTCCAACTTGCTCATGTTCACATGATGACCTTTCTTTGGGCTATGTGTTCTGGGCCCCTTGGAGATTAGTATACACACTTTAGAAATGTCCACCAAGGCCAGGATGGGGAAGCTTGCTCTGGCCTCCCATGAATCTGTTAGAGATAACATAGTCTTTCCCCCTTCCTGATGCACAGATGATGCCACGAGATCAAATTAAAGGTTAGCTGTCAATGAGGTACATGCAAACTCTTCAATCTCACTATAATGTCCTTCTGCATGTCCCCTCACTCTGTAAAATTGTTACTGAATGATCTATCACAGCCACTAACTGAGGAAACAAATGGTAAGTCCTGGCATGCTGCCCTGGCCAACTGCTCCATGCTGGAGAATCCCAAAATTCTGGACAAATCAAAAGCATAGCTCCTGAATGGGCTTGCCAACGATGTTACTGAACAAACTTGGAAAAACCATTGCAACAGAAGCCAATAACTCAAGAGATGAGGGCTTGGAAAAGAGAAAGGGAGAGATTTATTTCAGTTGCCAGCAGCCAGGAGAGGTGTCAGGCTCAAGCCTTAACAACCAACACCTCCACCAGCAAGATGGACACCTAGAGTTTTACAGAGATAGGTTTGGGGAGGGGGGCTGGTATACACAAGAGAGCAGGCAGAGAGTGCATGATCATGGGCAGGAGTCAGTGTATGTTCAGCCCATAATCATGGGCAGGGAAGGGATCATGCAGGGTGTGGTCTTCTAGGCATTCAGTCATTGCTATCAGGGATTTTATGGTCCGGTGGTTGGAATGTTCTAGTCATTGCAAAACATCTTCATCCATGTCTCAAGGTCTTAAGTGAAATATGAAATATGCACAATGGGTTTTAGTTAGAGCATGAGTTAAGTGGTCTTGTCTATTTGTGGTTCTAATTACTAGGATCTATAGTTGAGCAAGAGGGCCCACTGACAACATCTGTGGACTAAGGTCTGGACTTTGCAGAGAATAACTAAGCAACTGCCATGGAGAGCCATCTGCCTGATTCCCTGTCAGTAAGTTGCTCTAAGTAAAACTCTGTGTAAAGTGTATGGAGTCACCTGCTTCATGTTCTGGTCTCAAAGTGCCTTCTCAGTTTGGGGGATACATTACTGTCTCTCCCCCACCTTCTAACAATCTTCATAAGAAAACATATTTGGAACACTATTGTAAAAGGCATGAGGACAATACCAAATATGCCTTGCTCGCTAATGCTACAAAATTACTCAAGAGGTTATTAGAGGTAGAACAGACTATATATTGACTTCTGAGCATCCCTGGAGTCTAAAATGTACAAAGCACATACCTTCATCATTCTTTCACTCTCAATTTCATTATTGGGCCTTCATGCATATTTAACCAAACTTTGGGGGTTCTTCCTTCTATTAATCTGTCTCATGTCAATTTCTTAGACCAACTAGAAGAGCCTTGAAAAGTAGAATAAATTTTCTCCCCCCCAAAACCTGGAATCAAGACTCCCAGTTACCTCTTAATGAAGGGTACCCCCGCTAGCCCACCTGGCCCTGCCCTGGCAAGATGGTTCAGATTCCTCCAACTTTGCCTTCAGGGGGAATATGCATATTTGTTGATGTTAGGACTTGAAATATGGGAAATGCCGTGGCCCATTCATGAGATCTGGCCTCTCGCTACACTTGGCCTGTTCCATGCTCCTGCCTACCATGACCTGTATGGCCCATGTATGCACCCTACACACCGTCAGCTGACCCTTGGCAGCCATGGTACATTTGTACCTTTGCAGGCCTACAGAGCTCAGGCTGGTCCCCAACCAGCTGCATAGTCTTGTATGGTGGAAGCCACCGTGAAAATCATTGAGGCTGCAGCTTAAAAATGGCAACAGTCCTAAATCCTAAAACTCCATATTCCCCAGAAGAACCCTTAAACAACCAGCTGCCTGTTTTTACTTCCCTTTCTTTCCAAGAGCTGCAGAAAGCACTTCAGCCTGATCTCCAGTACTGGGGAATACAAGTTATTTGTGTAAATGGTGAGTGTCAGGAAGTAAATCTAGCATCTCCCCAGGAAGCCCTGGGGAGGGGCAATAAGGCTCTTTTTACTGTACCTTATAACTCCTTGTTTTCCAGAACTTTGTAATCAAGCTCTGCCAGTATCAGGCATTCCTATGCAATGTCCTTTGCACATGTATCCTGGGCCCCTACTGTGAAGAATTCATGTCCCCTGGACAGCAAATCTTTTAAGTGATAAAGCCCTTTTACCTCTGCTATCAGAGGATACTACCAAATTTAGAGGAATTGGAAAGATTAGTAAATATTCACAACCCCACTCACAGATACTTAGACTGGCTGTTAAGAGGAGGTCTTCCTCCAATTAAGTAATGATTATACTGTGGTTACCAGGCTGGCCCCCTGGAGAAAACCCCCCTCATAGGGGAAACATGGCCAGAGCCTCTCCCAGGCCATCTTATGAATGACCAGGAGCTGGCTCAGCTAGCAGCTGATATTCAAGGCTTAATAGGAGGGATACTGGACACCTTTCTTCCCAAATAAATTGGTCTAAGGTTGAAATATTCACTCAGAAAGAAGGGGAACATCCAAAAGCCTTTGTTGGATGTTTTATAAAAACTCCAAAACTTGCCAAAGGCACACCATGTTAAATCCAGAAGCCCCAGAACATAAAAATCTTCTAATTTCTGCTTTAGTGGGAAAATTCCTCAATCAATTGATCAATCAATATCCATAATGGTGTGGGTGGGTGGGGCAACTACTCAGTTGTTTGAAAATAGCTTGCAGGAAAGGCAGAGAAAAAAAAGGAACTAACAGCAACAATTCCTGCTTTGCAGCTTGAATCTTTGGAAAGGCAAAAGCATGACTCTTGAGAGTAACTCAAGGCCCACACAGAGCTCTCTGAACTCACCTCCAGACAATTGCAGATATTACAAGAATCCGGGTGATTGAAAGGCAAGTTGTCCTATACTTTTAAAAAAAGAAAGTTCAAGAAGCAATTTCCCTAAACTTGGTCACCCTCAGAAAATTGGTTTTTCTCCTGAGGGACAATTGCCCCTTAAATGACACTGTCAGCCCACCCTCAGTTGCACCCTGGAGCCCACCATTAACCTTACAGTAGAAGATCTGGGAACTGGATTTCTTCATTGACACTGATGTGACTTTCTCTGTCATCTTCTCGGAAGATTTATATCTCTCTGCCTGTTCCCTCTGATTCTATTCGAACTGTTATAGTCATAGGACAATCTTCTCACCCATATCTCAGCCCACCCCACCACCTTTAGGCCTTCCTAACACTCACCATGCCTTTCTAGTTTCCAGCTGTTTACCAACAAACCTTCCTGGCAGAGATTTGTTATGTAAAAATGTCACGAGAAGAGTGCTTTTATTTCCTTGCCATCAGACCAAGCCCCAAATTTTGTTTTTACTGTGTTAAAAAGAAAACTACAGACATAAAATGACATCACTTAAGCCAAGTCCAAAAACCAAGACTTACTACCTAACTTAGAACTGCAGTTTCACTCCCCAGGAGTGTAACCTTTCACGAGTCAGCATGGAAATTCTTGGTCAATACCAGCATAGATCACTTCCACTCTGCTCAAGGAGGACAACCTTTCCTAAACAATGCATTCCTTGCTAACAAATTCCTTTTTCTTTCTTTTTCTTTCTCTCTCTCTCTCTCTCTCTTTCTTCTTTCTTCCTTCCTTCCTTTCTTTCTTTCTTTCTTTCTTTCTTTCTTTCTTTCTTTCTTTCTTTCTTTCTTTCTTTCTTTCCTTCTTTCTTTTCTTCCATTCATTCATTCTAATGCCCTCTCTCTGCCTTGTCCAAGGAACATTTCTTTTAATAACTTTCTTGTCCCACCCTTCTTCTATAAAAACCTTCCATTTTGTACAACTCCTCAGAGCTCCCTTCTGCTTGCTAGATGGGATGCTGCCCAATTCATAAATCATATAATAAAGACAATTCGTTCTTCAAATTTACTCAGTTGCCATTTTGTCCTCTTAACAGATTTGGTGTCAGCATTGGGACCCAAAGAGAACTTCTGCCAGCATTTGGGGATAACAAGAGACACAGGAGTGGTGTCCCAAGAAACGTTGTGAACTCCCTGTTTTCTCACCATTTTGAAGGGCTATTGGTAAGCCCCTCTCTATTTCAGCTCCCTTTTTTTGCATTCAAGCTACTTATCTAATTGGCTTTCCAATCCAGGATAATGGGTCAGTTTACACTGACAGGAGGCTGTAACAGTCCTTAGCCCTTGGCTCAGTCCACAGTTCCACTTTGGAATCTTTGCCCCAATTCCCATCTGCAGTCTCCCTGAAGGGAGTTCACTGGTGGAGTCCACATTGGGAATTGCTGGTGGTGCCTATGGCCTTCTCTTGGCCAGTCTGCAGTGACATTTTGTTACTGCTGGTATGTTACACATGTTTGTCTTGTTTTGTGTAAATAAAGGCTATTGCTAGCTGGGATCTCAGAGGCCAAAAAGCTGCAAAAACTGGTGGGCACAGGTTGAACACTTAGGAGCTATTAGAGGGCTTGTCACCTCCAGAAAATTCCCATGTTAGATTAAATTTGTCACGGAATGGATCAGATTGACACTAAGTCATCCACCAACCAAGAAAACTACTATGCAACAAGGCACACTGTAAAACATGCATGATCCCCAGCCCCATCGCAGTTTTCTCTTAGTTTTAGGTTGGCTCTGAGAAACCCAAAGACCTAGCTAAAGGAAATGGGATTCTTTATATCCAGAAGTGAGCACACTACCTTCTGGCACACCTGTTCATTTTATGTCTCAGAACTCTAGTCCTGGAAGTTGCAGATAACTAGCAAAATAGAAAAAGTGTACTGAAAACAACCTGGAATTACAATGGCCATTATGGGGAACATAATTAGATAAGACCATTTAAAAAGTGCACTTGAAAGCAAGGATGCCCAAATGAAGCAGAATGGGACACGTGTTTTAACTGGCAAGCAAAAGCCTCCAAATGTTTCAAAATTCCAAAAGTTTCATTAAAAGACTCATTGTAAATAGCAAATGAGAAAGGGAAAGGATACCTAAACAAGACTACATGACTGACATAACTCCCACTGCTCCCTCTATCCTTTGAGTAGTGTTCCAGGATTTCCTTCTCCTTTGTGCCCGTGGTTCTTTGTCACGCCACTTCAAAGAATGAAGAGGTAGACCAGACAGAGTGGAGGGCAGCAAAGCAAGGCTTACTGAGTGATAGTAAAGTTTAGCTCCCAAAGAGGGAGGGGAACTGAGAGGGTTGCCACCCAGGTTTCTAAGTTTAGGAGTTTATATTGGGCCTGTTGGCAGGTTGCTTTATTCTGATAACCCTCCACGCACCTGTCATCCAATCAGGTTTTTGTCATCTATCTATTACATGGGAAAGCCTCCTTCCAGGGTAGTGTAAAATCCTTTTAAGGGTGGTTTCCTCTTGTGGGGGGTGAAGAGGGGGGTTGTCCCTGCCTACCTTTCTCCAACTATCCTTCATCAGTACTCATCCTAGGGATCCTGTCTGAATTGCTTTTCCACTCTGAAGAGACTAGACTGTTAAAGTTACTTTATTTATTTATTTATTTATTTATTTATTTATTTATTTATTTATTTATTTATTTATAAGTAGGCTTCTCGCCCAGCATGGAGCCCAACATGGCTTGAACTCATGACCCTGATATTAAGAGTTGGACGCTTCACCGACTGAGCCACTCAAGCACCCTAAAGTTACCCTTTAAAATAAGAGCATATTGGGGCTCCTGGGTGGCTCAGTTGGCTAAGCATCTACCTTTGGCTCAGGTCATGATCTCGGAGTCCTGGGATTAAGCCCCACATTGGGCTCTCAGGCTCTCTACTCATCTGGGAGTCAGCTTCTCCCTCTCCCTCTGCCTCCTCCCCCCTGCTTGTGCTCTGTCTCTCTCTCTCTCTCTCTCTCAAATAAATAAATAAAATCTTTAAAATATAAATAAATAAATAAATAAATAAATAAATAAATAAAATCATGTGAAGAAAAAAGACAAAAGAGAAAATTAATTAATTAATAAAAATAAGACCCCCTCAGGTTACAGGTGATCTTCAGGTCTCTGTCACTCCTTGATCAAGTTAAAGAATTTCTTAAACCTCACGAGCTTGTGGGTTGTTTTGTTTTGTTTTGTTTTGTTTTTAATTTTTAAGTAATCCCCATACCCAACATGGGGCTCAAACACACGACCCAGAGATCTAGAGTCACATGCTGTACCCATTGAGCCAGAGAGGCACTTCTGGCTATTTCCTTCTTGCTTGTCTCATTTTACATCCTAAGAACATGGCTTGGTTTCTACCTGCCTGGGACGGGTTCTATCTGTGGCTACCTTTGGGAGTGCCTCTAGATCTTATAAAGATAGTATCTTTTACACTCTCTTTAAGGACACCTCTTTGGTCATGAGGTTGTTTAATACTGCCAGAAGTATTTACTATTTGTCCTGGTTGGAAACCTGATAAGATGTTGTAAACGATTCTATAATCAGAAATCTGGCCAAATTGGAAGCTTATAGGAGACTTACAGGAATTTTCTTAGGTCTTCTTCTGTAAGCTATATGTACCCAGGAGGGAAAGAAGGCATTTTCGTAGGCGGATGGGTATGTCAGTCCTTTGATACCATTTAGGTGGCAATCCAATTCTTTGAGGAATTAAAAAATAGTTGTCCTTGTTTTACAAATCTAGTTTTCCCAGGATCAGAGGTGTGGTTCCAGAAACAATTCAAAGACCACAAATCCTTTTTACAGATTCAAAAACCTCCCCTTTTTTTAATCTCAAAAATCTTGTAAGTATAAAAATTCTGGTCCTAAGGGAACACAAGTCCTTCTAGGGAAAACTTGCATTTTTCCCCCTGTGCCTTTAAAATGTAAATGTTCGATATTCTACCTGGTACTCTCCAGGAACTCTATCTAGTCCACCTCTTTCAAATGCAAATTACAGAGGTAATTCTTATTGAGAAAAAACAAACAAGGGGAAAAATCATTTGGAACTTGACTTGTCAAGGACAAACACAAATCTTTTTTTTTTTTTTTAATATTTTTTATTTGTTTATTTGACAGAGAGATAGCACAAGTAGGCAGAGTGGCAGGCAGAGGGAAAGGTAGAAGCAGGCTCTCCAGGGAGCTCGATGCGGGGCTCGATCCCAGGACCCTGGGATCATGACCTGA
Source organism: Mirounga angustirostris (assembly GCF_029215605.1). Lineage (NCBI taxonomy): Eukaryota > Metazoa > Chordata > Mammalia > Carnivora > Phocidae > Mirounga > Mirounga angustirostris. Next base: position 40,412,670 of record NW_026991714.1, read on the forward strand.
GCCGAAGGCAGCTGCTTAACCAACTGAGCCACCCAGGCGCCCCAACAAATACAAATCATAAGTGTCTTCTCCACAAATGGAAAAATAAAAAAGCTCTAGCCATCTAAACAGATAACCTTAACTTATCCCATCTACCAGAAAAACAAACTCAGATCCAACTTTTATAACTAGTAAGTTTTGTACCTATTTCAATATGGCAGTAACTTTAAAACAGAAGCTGTAAGTTCTCTGTATCTGTATGTTCACCTGTGTCTCTCTCTCTATATATATATGCATTGTAGTTATGTGGTATTTTCTACCTCTAGATGGTATTGCTAAGATTAATTTGTAAAAGAGTTCTATTTAGTTGGTTTGGAGGCCAAAGATTTTAAGGATTGGGCATTCTAAATCTCTCAGAGGGATGCCTGGGTGGCTCAGTCCGTTAAGTGTCTGACTCTTGATTTTGGCTCAGGTCACGATCTCAGGGTCCTGAGATAGAGCCAAGTGTCAGGAGGCTCCCCACTCAGTGGGGAGTCTGCTTGAGATTCTCCTTCTTCCTCTGCCCCTCCCTCATTTGAAGGCTCACGGGCACGTGCTCTCTCTCAAAAAAAAAACAAAACTCCCAGGGCACCTGCATGGCTTAGATGGTTGAGCGTCTGACTTCAGCTCAGGTCATGATCTCCATCCAGGTCCTGGGATTGAGTCCCATGTCGGACTCCCTGCTCAGCAGGGAGTCTGCTTCTCCCTCTCCCTCTGCCTCTCTCCCTGCTTGTGCTCTCTCTGTCTCTCTCTCAAATAAGTAAATAAAAAATCTTTATAAATAAATTAATTAATTAATTAAAATAAAACTCTCAAAAAGATAGACGCTAACCCAAATGTTTTTCAAGTTCATATGATCTGGAAAAATATTTGATATAAAAGCTAGTTTAGGGGCGCCTGGGTGGCTGTCATTGGGCGTCTGCCTTCAGCTCAGGTCATGATCCCAGGGTCCTGGGATGGAGCCCCACGTCGGGCTCCCTGCTCCGCGGGAAGCCTGCTTCTCCCTCTCCCACTCCCCCTGCTTGTGTTGCCTCTCTCACTGTGTCTCTCTCTGTCAGATAAATAAATAAAATCTTTTTAAAAATAAATAAATAAATAAATAAATAAATAAATAAATAAATAAATAAATAAAAGCTAGTTTAGTGGGTGCCTGGGTGGCTCAGTCATTAAGCATCTGCCTTCAGCTCCGGTCATAATCTCAGGATCCTGGGATTGAGCCCTGCAACGGGCACCCTGCTCCGCAGGAAGCCTGCTTCTCCCTCTCCCACTCCCCCTGCTTGTGTTCCCTCTCTCACTGTGTCTCTCTCTGTCAAATAAATAAATAAAATCTTTTAAAAAAAGAAAACTAGTTTAAGGTTGACAGTTTAATTAAAACAAACATGTCTTTAGAGTTATCAACATTAAATATAAAACTTCGATTCTACTTGAGTTTACTAGCCAACTAGGTTCATGGTATCTCTTACAAGATCTGTCCATGAATAAATACAATAGCCCAAAATAATGGCTGACTTTGTTTAATAAAGTTTTTGTAGGTAAACCAAACAATTGTTAAGAACAAGTAAATTATATAAAAAGTTTTAGGTAAACTTTTAAAATAGTTTTCCTAAATCTTTTTGGTAACCTGAAACATTAAAGTTTTGCTAAGTTAAATGGGGAGTTAAGTTAAATTTGTTAAATATCTAGACTGTAGAGGCCACTTTTAGGCAATAGGCTTGAGCAATAGAAATGTGAGCAAGGCGGAAGCGTCCAAAGTGACCACCAGGCTGATGCAAACAGGTTCATTAAGTCATAGACCCGAACTGACCAATGGGCTACTTATAACAAGGCACAGTTACCAAAAAAGGGAAAATTCCATAGGGCCCATACCCCTTCCCTCCATCCTATACCTATAGTCCCTCACCACCGCAGTCTCTCCTTTGCTATCCTGCCCTTCACTCCTTTGTGGTGTATTCAATAAACTTCTCTTTTGTTCAGCCCTGGGTGAATTCTTTCACTGCCTGAGCCTCGGCCCCCATCCAATCAGGACGCCTTACATTTCCAAATAAGACAAAATACTAAAACATTAATTACTAAGCATAGGTTCATCAACTTTTGGCTTCTTATCTCACAGAAACTAAAATATATTTGGATGTGTTAATGATACATTGGAAAAAGACATTTAAAAGACATATGCTTTGAAAAATTTTTCAAAGTATACATATATTTGAAAAAAGTTTTAAATGCTGGTATGACAATTTACAATTTACAATAGCTTCTTAGCTTTCACTAGAAATTAAGTTTTTGAAGGGTTAAGAATTCTAATTAATATGTGTAATTAAAGCTACTAAAAATAAATAATAACAGAACGATCTTCACATGCCAGAAAAGGAAGCTGTGTTTTCTTTTTATTTATTTATTTATTTATTTATTTATTTATTTATTTATTTATTTATCTGAGAGAGAGAATGGGAGACAGAGAGCATGAGAGGGGGAGGATCAGAGGGAGAAGCAGACTCCCTGCCCAGCAGGGAGCCCGATAGGAAGCTGTGTTTTCAGGGTGAGGAACAAAAGAAAAGGTATGAGAAATGGAGATGAATTTTTTGGAAAATGAATCTTTAAAAAGAAATTTTAATGTGTGGTCAAGCTGGTTAAGATTAAAATAAATTTATTTTTTAGTGAGTTTTAATATCAAAAGTAAGCTGGCACAAAATTAGAATTTGATTTTCTCTCTGTTAAAAGAACAGTTTTCTTGGACTTTTGGTCTGCTTTTGATAAGATTCTAAAAATTTCTTTACCTTTTAAGTTTCATAATGATCTGTGATCCTATTTAGATAAGTACTTTATTTTTTTTTTTTTTTAAGATTTTATTTATTTATTGGACAGAGAGAGAGAGCACAAGCAGGGGAAGATGCAGACAGAGGGAGAGAGAGAGAAGCAGGCTACCTGCAGAGCAAGGAGCCTGACTAAGGGCTCAATCCTAGGATCCTGGGATCATGACCTGAGCCGAAGGCCGACACTTAACTAACTGAGCCACCCAGGCGCCCCTAGATAAGTACTTTAAAACCTTTTTTTGATCTTTTTGAGGATCTTCCCAAAATCAAATTCTAAATGAATCCTCTTTTTACCTGGAACATTCCAAGGGATCTGTTTGTAGGGGCCAAGGGCAGGTTACCCCAAAATGTGCCACTTGAAAATACTGATTACTGGGCGCCTGGGTGGCTCAGTTGGTTAAGCGACTGCCTTTGGCTCAGGTCATGATCCTGGAGTCTCTGGATCGAGTCCCACATCGGGCTCCCTGCTCGGCAGGGAGTCTGCTTCTCCCTCTGACCCTCTCCCCTCTCATGTACTCGCTCTCTCTCATTCTCTCTCTCTCAAATAAATAAATAAAATCTTAAAAAAAAAAAAAGAAAATACTGATTACTTTAAATGAAAGTTATTTAAGAGGCAGATGGTACAAAGACATTCAGATCCTCCTCCATCCCCCTGAAAGCAGTAGACAAATCTCCTATATGAAAAATATACTACTGGGGTGCCTGGGTGGCTCAGCCCGTTAAGCGTCTGCCTTCGGCTCAGGTCTCAGGGTCCTGGGATTGAGCCCTGTGTCGGGCTCCCTGCTGAGCAGGAAGCCTGCTTCTCCCTCTTCCTCTGCCATTCCCTCCTGCTTGTTCTCGCTCTCTCTCTCTCAAATAAATAAAATCTTACAAAAAAAAAAAAAAAAGGAAAGAAAAATACACTCCTTGTACTAAGTAAAAAGACATCCTTCTCACCAGAGATAGGGACTCGAAAGCTAAGAAAGCTATAGAAAAAAACTTTATTACCTTTTTTCTAATCTACTACCTCAGCCCAAATTCTGCTTAGAATTCCCTACTAATAAAAGCTCCCAAACACCTGTTTTCTTTATCCTGCTAATTTCTCACAAATTTACTGTCTCTTTGTCTAAAATGTATAAAAACTGCCTACCTTGGTCATTTCTTTAGTTCTCAATTTCATTACAGGCCTCCGTGGGCATGTAATAAAACTTTGGTTCTTTATCCTGTTAATCTTCTGTACATTTCTTAGTCCAACCGGAAGACCTCGAAGGGTACAGAAAGAATTTTTCCTTCCCTACATGTTAAACTAATCAGACAGACAGACAGACACACACACACACACACACACACGCTATTTTTTCTTTTAAGTAGGCTCTAGGCCCAAAGTGGGCTTGAATTCATGACCCCGACATCAAGAGTTGCATGCTGTACTGACTGGGCCAGCCAGATGCCCCATAAACTAATCAGATATGATATGTAAATTACATGGAAACATTGTCAAATAAGTAATACTAAGCCTTCTTTATATTGTATTTTTAAGATGTGGCACATGTGGATAAAGTCCACTCCACTTCTGCAAAAAATGGCCCCTCATCACCTGTAACAGTCTACTGCTAAATTAGAAAAATTAAGGTGGGTAAACAATAGCTACAAATTCAACAAATATTTGGAGCTATGGGAACCCCAAGATGGCTACTTGGTTCTTCCTGGCTCCCTGGCAAATACCATTTTCCAGTTTTTGCATTACTTTACCTTCCACGGGGCATTGAAGATGAACTCAAATTATGAATTGACATTGGTAAAGAGACTTCTATAAAACTGCAAAAATTGTCTACAAGCAATGTCTGATCTGTCTGGCCCATAGTCCTGGCAAAATGATTTTTGTTTGTTCCCAGAGGCCTCCTCCCACTGGCCCCCTCCCCGCTCTGGCCCCCTAAAATACCTACAGCTAGACTTAATTCAGTTGCCACTTAGTATGGGTTATCAATATGCTCCTGTTATGTGTGTTTTCTGGATAGATTAAAGCTTTCCCCTAATGCAAGGCTGATGCCCCCACAGTAGCAAAACAAAACAAAACAAAACAAAACCGAACCCAAAACCAAACTTAAAAAGTATATTTCCCACTTGGGGAAATGATCTGTGATCCAAGCACCCACTCCACTGAAAAATCATATGAACTTTAACAAAAACCTTGCAAACTTCTGGAAATTCTATCAGTGTACAAGCTTCTGGTGACCCTTCTTGTCTCATGCTGTGATGACCAGCTCCCATAAGTCTCTAAGGTCTTACACTCAAGCCTGTCATCCACAGGTCAAAGAAGCCTCTCTGGATCCCTATTCAAAGGAACCTGTTGGTCACAGTCTGGAGTCTGGTGACTGGGTATTCTAGAAATATCATCAAAGGAAGACAGCCTTTAAGCCCACTAAGAAGGGACTTTACTAAGTGCTCCTGACCATGGACACGGTTGCAAAATGAAAAGATGCTGGAGCCCTCTAAATTAAATTGATGAGGAGGAGAAGAAGCTGACATCGAGGTAGACTGCTTCCAAGATGACACATCAAGACTTCATACTTGATTTTTTAAATTACTGTTATTTTTTATTTTTTTGAAGTCTTCATACTTTAAACATAAAATGCTTTCACTTTCTTTTCCTTTCCTTTACTCTGACATTGCCCTGGAAAGATAATACCCTTATCTCTTTCTCCCAAGCTGTTGCTGGGGGGTAGGGAGGGGGGAGAAAGTGGGTGACCTCTAGAATTTAAAACAACCGTTTAGGGGTGCCTGGGTGGCTCAGTTGGTTGGGCAACTGCCTTCAGCTCAGGTCATGATCCTGGAGTCCCGGGACCAAGTCCCGCATCGGGCTTCCTGCTCGGCGGGGAGTCTGCTTCTCCCTCTGACCCTCCTCCCTCTCATGCTCTCTGTCTCTCATTCTCTCTCTCTCAAATAAATAAAATCTTAAAAAAATAAAATAAAAATAAATAAAACAACCGTTTATTTTAGCCTAGGAGAAAATCTAACTGTGCCCCTAACTTTTCACAAGCAAAATAAGACATCTCATTGGTCAGCTACTCTAAATTTACCTTGTTGAGTTTAAAAGGACCTTCGAGGAGGCTTTCCTGATTCAGGAGTCACTCCTTTTGGCAGGTCCTTTTGTCCCTGGTTAGAGATAAATGTAGATGAGGCTATGATCAAGAACTTCTCCTTAACTCCTAAAATTATTGCAAAATCTACTGCTAAAGCAATAGCCACCCAACAAAGATCCTTATACTCTCTAGCCAAAGCCATCCTTGTTAATAGAATAGTCTTGATTATCTTCTAGCTAAGCAAGAAGGTATCTGTGCCATGGCTAGTACCTTGTGTGCTTGGATTAACACTTCAGAGCAAGTTAGAATGTGAGTACAGAAAACCACAGAATAAGTCACTTGGTCTAAAAAGGTGACTCCCGTAGAGGGCAAGATGGAGTCTCTCACGTCAAGCAAGGACGCCAGCATTTAAGGGCACTGCAGCCACGAGACATTATCGCAGAGACCAGTAGCAGCTGATGACACCCCAGAGCTGATCCCAAGCAGAGGCAGAGCAGGGCTGCAGGGGCCCAACACCGAGTCAATCCCTTTAAAAAGGGGAGGATTTTTGAGCAAACTGTCAGGTTCTCCAGACACTGACCCCTGCATGTCTGACCACTTAGAAAAGGCCTCTGCCGCTGAAGGCTCTGCCCCACTGGTCTCCGAACAGACCTGAGACCCTTCACCGCTTGAACATCGGAAGCAGTCAGTGGCCAGAGCTGACCCGGACTGGACCGAGGCCTCATCTCAACTGCGCACCCACAGCCGGACTTCGCCTTTGCTTCATTAACTTCCTACACCCTTCCGTTGCCTCGTTTGTTGCTCGGCTCGTCTTATGTTCTGCTCTGTGTGCTGTGTAAGAAGTCAAGTTTATCACCCAGCCACCCCATCCCTCCCAACCCCCCTCCACTCCAGCAACCCTCAGTTTGTTTCCTGAGATTAAGAGTCTCTTATGGTTTGTCTCTCTCTCTGGTTTCCTCTTGTTTCATTTTTTTCCCTCTCTTCCCTATGATCCTCTGCCTAGTTTCTCAAATTCCACGTATCAGGAGGGAATGGGGTGGCTGGGTGATGGACACTGGGGAGGGTATGTATTGTGGTGAGCTCTGTGTATTGTGTAAGACTGATGAATCACAGACCTGTACCCCTGAAACAAATAATTAAAAAAAAAAAAGAAGAAGTCAAGTTTAATTGCACAGTGAAATGCCATGGAGTTTGGAATCCAGATCCTGCTTTATAATTGTGATTCATTTTGCTTTATGAATGAATAAAATTGACATTGTGCAAAGACACAACTCATGTGTGTGCCTTTATAGGACGCTCATGACACCTTCCTTGAGTCTTTCTTTGACTATTTGATTTTGATTTGTTTGGGTCTTGAGACCATGGCTCTAAAGTGCACCCCAAGGGCACCTGGGTGGCTAGTCAGTTAAGCGTCTGCCTTCAGCTCAGGTCATGATCCCAGGGTCCTGGGATTGAGTCCCGCATCTGGCTCCTTATTCAGTGGGGGGCCTGCTTCTCCCTCTGCCTGCCGCTTCCCCTGCTTGTGCTCTCTCTCTCTCTGACAAACAACAAATAAATAAATAAAATCTTTTTTTTAATTAAAAAAAAATAAAGTGCACTCCAAATATTAGGAGTTATCATGCTTATAGTAATCATAATAATCCCCCTGGTTCATTGCATTCTCTCAAAAGCTGTAAACGCATGTTTGCTGTCACTAACCACCAAGTAAATGATCTCTCTAAGACTGCAAGGTATAAGGAACAAAGAAAATGACCTACTTAATATGAAACTGAAGCCATGAGCTGTGAATATCAGAGGTGAAGCAAAAACGTCATGATTCTGATGGGATTTGATACTGGGGTCCGAGGATGCACGGTCAAGAAAGAATTCTGGAGATGGTTTCGGTGCAAAAGGGTGGTTTCATTAAAGCATGGGGACAGGACCCGTGGCAGAAATAGATGCACAGGGATTGTGAGGAATGACTAATTATATACATTTTAGTTAGTGGGGGTTAGGGACAGCCTAAGTGTCTAAGGAATTTGGAAGTAGGGCTTCGAGGACCTCGAGAGGTTGCTAAGATAAGGTTATTTACTACTGTCTAGTGAAACATTAATCATGAGAACCTTCAAATGTGTATCAGGCGGCCATATGCTTGGAGGATGATTGCTAACATTTATCTTGGTGTTTGGGGCTGGGGGAGGTTTACAGTTATCACAGGGAAGTTACATTAACCAGAGCAAAGCTATAGTGGTAAAACATGAAAGGAAGTCCTTGAAGGAGCTGTGGGAGTGTTACAAGAATCCTGCCTGGAGATTATGATCCAAAGCAAAGTCTGGCCTTTGTTCCATTTCCTCCCATCAATACCACACAAAAGAACAACAGAAACAGTGAGAATTTCAGTGGTAGTCGAGAGGGGCACTATGCCTTAAATTTTGACCACATCTTTCAGGTAAGCAGAGAGTCTGATCAAAAGGTGTGAATTCTTAAAAGAAAATCACAGGCCCAACATGGAGTCACTTAGGCTGAGACTCCAAACTGGGGCTTAATACGTCATCTCATCACAGTCTCCACCTCCCCCAGAAATGTAGTTTTGTTTTTTTGTTTTTTTGTTTTATTATTTCTTTATTTGAGAGAGCGAGAATGAGAGAGAGAGAGTACATGAGAGGGGGGAGGGTTAGAGGGAGAAGCAGGCTCCTCGCCAAGCAGGGAGCCCGATGCGGGACTCGATCCAGGGACTCCAGGATCATGATCTGAGCCGAAGGCAGTCGCTCAACCAACTGAGCCACCCAGGCGCCCCAGAAATGTAGTTTTAACTGGTTAGTCAGGAATTTTTTAATCAGTGCCAATGAGTCTGCCACATGGGACCTCCCGATGGATCCACGGATCGATGGATCGCCCAAAGGTTGGTGAAGTGATAAGGCCCTCTGCTCTTCCCCCTCAGGGAAAGCAACATTGCCTGGAATAATCCTTTTCTTTTGCAAATAGTATAATGTTAATAACTTTCATGCCCCACCTATCTTCTATAAAAACCTTCCATTTTGTATAACTCCTCAGAGTTCCCTTTTATTTGCAAGATGGGATGCTGCCCAATTCATGAATCATTTAATAAAGCCAATTAGATCTTCAAATTTATTCAGTTGAATTTTCTTTTTTAACAATGGCAACAGACCACTTGCGAACAAGCTCTTTTGACTATCCCTCCCATCATCTTATATGGTCATAACACTTTAAATCCAGCTACCTTACTATACCTCCCTGATGATGGAGAGTCCACTCTATTCTATTCTTACAACTATAGAAATGGTCTCAAATCCAAGAGGGGATCTCTCAGACATCCCTTTAGACAACCCAGACTTACTTCTATCTTGTAATGGCTCCCTTTGATAACATTTCTGGGGAAAACATAACTGTCTATGCCATAGTTTCCCCACAGAAAACAATGGAGACATATTCTTTGCCCACTGTAGAATCAGCCCAAGCTGCTGAACTCATAGCTCTTGTTAGAGCTTGCACATTGTTGGAAGGGAAAACTGCTACTAATTACACAGACTCCAAATATGCTTTTGGGGTCTGCCATGCCATGGCACCATTTGGAAATCCCATGGATTCTTAAATTCTGCGGGTACTTCTATTGCTAATGGGCGTATAATTGCTATTCACCTCCCTTCTAAAATCATTCTATTTCTTTCTTTTTTTTTTATTCTTATGTTAATCCCCATACATTACATCATTAGTTTAGATGTAGTGTTCCATGATTCATTGTTTGTGCATAACACCCAGTGCTCCATGCAGAACTTGCCCTCTTTAATACCCATCACCAGGCTAACCCATCCTCCCACCACCCTCCCCTCTAGAACCCTCAGTTTGTTTTTCAGAGTCCATCATCTCTCATGGTTCGTCTACCCCTCCGATTTCCCCCCCTTCATCCTTCCCCTCCTGCTACCTTCTTCTTCTTCTTCTTTTTTTTTTTCTTAACATATATTGCATTATTTGTTTCAGAGGTACAGATCTGAGATTCAACAGTCTTGCACAATTCACAGCGCTTACCAGAGCACATACCATCCCCAGTGTCTATCACCCAGTCACCCCAACCCTCCCACCCCACCCCCCACCCCAGCAACCCTCAGTTTGTTTCCTACGGTTAAGAATTCCTCATATCAGTGAGGTCATATGATCCATGTCTTTCTCTGTTTGACTTATTTCGCTCAACATAATACCCTCCAGTTCCATCCACGTCATTGCAAATGGCAAGATCTCATTCCTTTTGATGGCTGCATAATATTCCATTGTATATATATACCACATCTTCTTTATCCTAAAATCACTATTCTAAAAATCACTGTTGTTCACTGTTCAGCCCATACAAAGGAAACTGATGCTAAATCTTTAGGAAACAATAGGGCTGAGAGAGCTGCTAAATATGCAGCCCCAAATGGACCCCCTTATCCTTTCTCCATTCAATTTTCAAACCTACCTTTATCCCTGACTGATACTATTAATTATTAGGCAGATGCCCCACAATCTGAGAAAGACAGTTGGATACAAAAGAGTGTCCAGTTACCAGATGGATCACATAGTTATCAGATGGATAACACACTGGGCCAAGCAGAATCCCTGTAGCCCCGTTTCTGTTCACCTGTTGGCTTGTCACCAAATGGGACACAAGGACTGATAGGGGATAGTTAAGGAACTAAAAGACAATTGGTTTAGTCTGGCATCCACACAATTTCTGACCAAATTACTTGTCAGGCTTTATACAACTAGTAAATCTCACCAAAGTTCTGGAAGAAATCAGCATACTTCAGGAAGTTTTCCTAGGTCCACACCGCCCTTTGCGGCACTCCCAATGGATTTTATAGATTTGCCCGCAGTCTCAAGGCTATTCTCACCGTCTGGATATTGTCTGCACATTTAGTGGATGGTCTGATGCTATCCAACTGGATGTGCTTGAGCCACAGCAATGGTAAAGAAGTTAATAACAGATTATTCCTCATGTTGGCATTCCTTTATGGATTGAATTAGACCAAGAGATTCACTTTATGGCAGAGATAAACTGCTTGCTTACAAAAACTCTGGGGTCCTCATGAAAATTTCATACTCCATATCATCCTCCATCATTATGGCAAGTAGAACATAAAAATCTAGACATAAAAGGGACCTCAGGAAAGTTCTGTCAAAAAATTGCACTTAAATGGCCAGAAGCATTGCCCTTGGCCCTTATTAAGATCCAGAATACTCCAAACAGGAGACACTATTTTGAAACAGTGTTTGGCCCCCCCAATACCTACTGACATGGCTGAACCTTCCATTCATGAGTTAAGTGAACATAACAGGAATTCAAGTCAACATTTGGTGCTGTTACTTGCTATATACAAGGACTAAGTGGTATAGATGAAGCATACCAACAAGTAAAAGAGGCATGGTCTCCATCAACCGATGAGTGTTGCCACTCCTTTTGATCAGGAGTCCAGATGTACATCAAGGTCTTTAGAAAAAAACGTGAGCTGCACTTCACTGGGAAGGACCTCATGAGGTACTACTCACCACCTACACTTCCATCAAAATAAAAGAACGATCCTTCTGGATGGGTGCAAGCCACATCAAAACAGATCCAGACCACTGGCTTCAAGACAAGTGGGAACTGACCCCTACAGGCGACCTTAAATTAAGGATTTCCAGGCCCAACTTCCTGGCCCTGGAAGCACATGGCATTGTGAAGTAGACAGCTTTTCCCAAGATCACAGATCAAGAAATTTTTCTTTCACCTACCCCCATTTTTTAAAACTTTCTATATATACATGTTTTAAAACCCTTTTTTTATCAATACTTTTTCCACATTTATAAATCATTTTTTAAAAGGCTGACTGGAGAGTACTTGTCTCTATCTGTCCTACTCCCCCTAGGTTTCCACTATGGGCTCTTTTTCAGCCTACCTTGCTCTTACTGATCCTCTCTTTTTCAACAGGTCAGGCACAGACCAAATACCCCTTGTGCCAGATTACCAAATCCTAGCCACATTAACTAAGCAGTCCAGCTGTTGGCTATGTCAACACCCAGACAGTGCAAAAGAACTTGAACACCTGGTAGATGTTCCTGCCATTGTGAATACCTGGTAGATGCAGTATAGAAGATGGATAAACAACAAGGTATGGTTTCCATGACCAGAAGAACATTTCCTCTGATGAGTTACTTGGGCTTTAGACAATCTCTACAGAAGCCCAAGGGTTATCCCTTGTCTGAATAAAGACAACAGCTGCATTTTTTTTCCTCTTTGCATTGCAAACAGACATGCCTTTGGACCTCTCCTGGGTGATACACCAAGACCATATTGTAACCAAACTCTGTGGTTTGATGCTAAAAATGGCATCTTCAATTTTTTTAAAAATTAGGTTTTAAAATTTTGGGTATAGAGCACTTGGGTGGCTCCGTCATTAAGTGTCTGCCTTCGGCTCGGGTCATGGTCCCGGGGTTCTGGGATCGTGCCCCGCATCGGGCTCCCCGCTCAGCGGAGAGCCTGCTTCTCCCTCTCCCACTCCCCCTGCTTGTGTTCCCTCTCTCTCTGTGTCTCTCTGTCAAATAAATAAATAAAATCTTAAAAAAAAAAATTAGGTATGGTTGACACACAGTGTTACATTAGTTTTAGGTTTACAACTTAGCGATCTGGCAAGTTTATCCATTATGCTATGTGTAGCCCAAGTTTAGCTACTATCCATCCCATTACATTTCTAATATGATACCATTGACTATATCCCTTATGCTCTGCTTTTTATTCCTGTGACTTACTCATTCCATAACTGGAGACCTGTATTTCCCTCTCCCTTTCATGCATTTTGCCCAATATTCCATCCTCCTCCCCCCTGGCCACCATCAGTTTATTCTCTGTATTTATAGTTCTAATTCTTCTTTTTGTTTGTTTATTCATTTTTTAAAGATTCCATTTATGAGTGGGATTATATGGTATTTGTCTTTCTCAGTCTGATTTATTTCACTTAGTCTAATACCTCTAGGTCCATCCATGTTGTCCCAAATGGCACAATCTCATCCTTTTTTATGGCTATGTAATATTTTACTTACACACACACACACACACACAAACATTTTCCTTATCCAATTGTCTACTGATGGACACTTAGGTTTCTTCCATGTCTTGGCTATTGTAAATAATGCTGCAATAAACATAAGGGTACATTTATCTTTTTGAGTTAGTATGTTCATTTTCCCTGCATAAATATCCAATAATGCAATTACTGGATCATATGATACTTCTATTTTTAATATTTTGGGGAACCTCCATACTGTTTTTCACAGTGGCTATACCAATATACATTCCCACCAATAGTTCATGAGAGTTCCTTTTTCTCCACATTTTGCCAACACTTATTGTTTCTTGTCTTTTTTATTTTAGCCATCCCAATAGATGCTAAAAATGGCACATTCAACTTTGACAAGAGTAAAAGTAACTGTAGCATAGAAGTTTGCCAAATCACCAACTATTTTAAAGATCATCCCTGTACAACATGGGGTATCTCAGCTGTTTCCTTGTTAGACGGCCCAATACCAATGATTATATTTGGGAGGATCAAAATTCTGGACTGACTTGGCCAGGTGACAAAACCAAGCTGTGTGGCTACCTGAACTGAACCACAGGCCTCCTACATCAGCTATTTCATAACTGGTTCTGCTCTCACCAGATTGACAGAAGCACATGAAAAAAGGAGATGTATGGATGCTAACATTATCAATGGAAAAGGTCATGGAATGCTCTAGACCTTGAAGATTATAGGTTTCAACCTAACCTTCTGTAATCCACACTAGTCTTTTTATCTTATGTAGCAATCAAGTATAAACAGAGTTCCCACCTAAACGGTCAGGATGATGTGGACTTGGATACCTCAACCATGAGAGACTATGGACTCTGGGAAACAAACTGAGAGTTTCAGAGGGAAGGGGGTGAGGCGATGGGTTAGCCTGGTGATGGGTATTAAGGAGGGCACGTATTACAATGAGCACTGAGTGTTATATGCGAACAATGAATCATGGAACACTACATCAAAAACTAATGAAGTAATGGGGCGCCTGGGTGGCTCAGTCGTTAAGTGTCTGCCTTCGGCTCAGGTCATGGTCCCAGGGTCCTGGGATCCAGCCCCGCGTTGGGCTCCCTGCTCTGTGGGAAGCCTGCTTCTCCCTCTCCCACTCCCCCTGCTTGTGTTCCCTCTCTCACTGTGTCTCTCTCTGTCAAATAAATAAATAAAATATTTTTTAAAAAAACCACCAACAAAAAAAACTAATGAAGTACTGTAGGTGACTAACATAACATAATAACAAACAAATAAATAAATAATAAAAATAATAAATAAAAAAATAAATAAGTAAAAATTTTGAAACCAAACAATCTCAGTTGAATACATATGCATGGCAGTTTTGTCAACGTTGTGAATGCAGATGGATAAAATTAGCAATACATTACAAAACATAAATTATTTTCACATGGAAGTAAATAGAGCAATGGAAATTTGACATAAAGCAGTTGGACAAAATGCTAAAAATAATGAAACACTAAAAAAAAAACTCCATTAAATATTTCTCTAAGTGTAGATTGTCAATGTGGAAGTTAAGCTTGGTTGGTATATGAAATCTTAAAAAAAGCTATAATCTCAGGGCAATATTGGTCGCCTGAGATTATAGACAACCCAACCAGAAGTAGAGTAGATACCACACTTCCCTAGTGGTTGTGATTCCTTGGGCAACGGTGAAATCAGATATTGACACCTGATGGATGAAACATGACACTGGGTACCACACTTTTGCAGTTCCCCAATATTGAAAGGGAGAGTAGAGTTTACAGGCCACAAAAAGCTCCCTTATGATAGAAGGAAAACACATTCCTAAGGATATGTTGTTGGAATGGAACCCAAATACCTTTATGACTGCTGGACCTTGGGATATACATACCTATGATACAAGGACCTGTGATTATGGTCTTGGTGCCTCCTCCAGCAGTTATATAAAACATGGAAACTGGAACAGGATAGTATGCTCTAAGCCAAATCTCATGCTAGCCTGTTGGAGTCAGGAAAAAATAAGGAACACAACACGATAGGATGTGTAAAAATAGAACAGGTAATGAATGTGTCAATAGAAGGAAAAAGAGATTTGAGGTCAATGGATGATAAAGGAACTATTAAAATAACCAGAGAAATATTTCACATTAGACCTCCTAAAGTTAATCTAATAAATATAGGGGTGCCTGGCTGGGTGTTGGTGGAGTATGTGGCTCTTGATCGCAGGGTCATGAGTTTGAGCCCCACATTGGGTGTAGAGATTAAGGAAGAAAGGAAGAAGGAAGAAAGGAAGGAAAGAAGAAAGGAAGGAGGAAAGATATTTTGTTTTTAAAAAATCTAATAAATGTAAATCATACATTAGAAGTAAAATTGTTTTGATATTAAGGAAACCTTCAACTTTTTAATTTTTATTTATTTTTTAATTTTTTTTTTATTTATTTGACAGAGAGAGAGAAAACACAAGCAGGGGAAGTGGCAGGCAGAGGGAGAAGCAGACGCCCCGTTGAGCAGGGAGCCCAATGAAGGGCTTGATCCCATAACCCTGAAATGGTGACCTGAGCTGAAACCAAGAGTCGGATGCTTAACTGACTACACCACCCAGGCACCCTGAAATTTTCAACTTCTAATGTTTGCAGCTGTGCTCCTAGGCCCCCAGGGAAGCTATACTTTAACATTTAACAAGATCACAATGACTTGGCAAAACCTCAAAGCATGGGCTCTAATGTCTCCCCTGAGCACACATTGTTCATCTAACTTCATTAAAGAAAGTAACCAAAAAGGAACGTTCTGAACACGAAAGATAAGAAAAAGGAAGAAAGTTCCCTGGTTTCCACAAGATTAAAGTCATTCAGCCCTGCGTATACTAGAAATGTAAGGTCTGCAACTTTACAAAATGTCCTTTGTCTAATAATTTGTAACTTTCTATGTAAAAAATGTATATAACCCTACGCCAAATGTTCCTTTCCCGGATCTTTGTGGAGATTGTGTATCCTGAGCAGCAGCTGTCCTCACTTGGGCTCCAACAAAACTCTCTTCTTCTTTTTTTTAAGGAATTCTAGAAGGTTTGTTCATTTTGCATCAACAATGCAAACACGAAGTCAGTTGCGTCAGGATGTCATCTCTCATCTGTCCTCATGGATAAGAGTTCAGTTGATCAGCTGCTGAGGGGCTCCGCCGGGGTTTGTCAAAAACAGATGAAGAAGTAACTATGGCAAGGGGACATCTGGACTGCAAACACTGAGAGTTTGTGAGGACAGTCCGACAGTGTTTGGTCTGGGCAAGGCTACCATTTGCTGATCTGAAACAGCGACCTGAACACCATGGGCCAGCTGGGTTCTGTGGCAATAAAGGTGGCTGTTTTACCAGCAGTGGCAAAAGCCACGCTGCAGCTCCTGGAAGACTCTTGCCCATCAACACCATCCCCCTTGTTCCCTAGCAATGCTCTCCGTGCTCCATCGACGCAGGACGTCTACTTTTGCGCAGGCCGTGCTGGCTTTCCCAAGCCGACTCATAAAGGCACACCTCAGCTAAAGTTGGACTTTATTCCTTTCATCTCCCCTTTACTGGAATGATAGTGCGATTAATTGATCATTGGTTTGGATTATGTCATTATGGTTTATGAGAAGACATCCTATGTGCTTGTGACATTCGCAAATACATTGTTTTGTGTTAAATTGTTGAGGAAGACAAACTCAGTCTGAGCATTAATTTGGCTCCCCAAAGCAAACAGTCTTCAGGAGGAATATGTGCATTTGTGTTTAGGGCCCGGAGTTACCACCAGCTGCCTCAGTGGCCTGCCCTCACTCAACACTTTTCCTACAATAGGTTTCTGGCTACTATGAACTTCGAGGCTCATTCATGTACCGGATATGCCCCCTTGGCCAGCCAAGGGCAGTCAGACTCTCCCAAGCCTGTGGAGCTTGGACCGTCCCTAACCATGTGCATAACCTGCAGGACAAGGGATCCCACCCCCCAAAAGTCTTACTGAGGCAGCACCTTTTTTTTTTTTTTTAAAGATTTTATTTTTTAGAGAGCGAGCAAGAGAGAAACAGCATGAGAGGGGCAAGGGTCAGAGGGAGAAGCAGGCTCCCCGCTGAGCCGGGAGCCCGATGTGGGACTCGATCCCAGGACCCTGGGATCATGACCTGAGCCGAAGGCAGACGCTTAACCATCTGAGCCACCCAGGTGCCCATGAGGCAACACCTTTTAACTGGTGACAGACCCCGTTTGGACTGGCTGCCTGATGGGGTCCCAGACTTACCAATAATCAAGATGCCCAGGTGTCTTTATTTTAAAGATTTTATTTATTTATTTATTTGAGAGAGAGCGGGGAGGGACAAGGAGAGAGAGAATCTGAAACAGACACCTCGCTGAACATGGAGCTCGACCCCACGACCCTAAGACCATGACCTGAGCCAAATCAAGAGTCAGATGCTCAACCAACTGAGCCACCCAGATGCCCCTAGACTTCCAGGTATCTTTTAGCGAAGGATGCCCAGAGCAGCCCACGAGGCTCCACCCTGGCCAGGTGGTCCAGATTCTTCCAGCTCAGGCTTCAGAAAAAGACAGGAGCATTTGTGTAGCTTGGGGCTTGGAACCAGGCCGATGTCACAGAGAACCAAGAGCCCACTTTGAGTGCTAGACTCTCCTTACACTTCCCCAGTTCCAAAATCCCGCCTTTCCTGTCCTGCATAGCTTACCTATGAGAAATACACATCCCATTAACCAGATTTGGGCAGCGAAGGCCCACAGGCCTATGGAACTCGGCCAGTGCCAACCCTCTGTGGGGCCTCCATGGCAGAGGTAGCCCACCCACTGAATATCTTCCTAAAGCAGCAGCTTTATTTATTTATTTTTTTTAAAGATTCTATTTATTTATTTGAGAGAGAGAGAGTGCACCAGCAGGGGGAGGGGCAGAGGGACGTGGGACTCGATCCCAGGACCCTGGGATCCTGACCTGAGCTGAAGGCAGATGCTCAGCTGACTGAGCCACCCAGGAGCCCCCAAGCAGCAGCTTTAAAGTGGCGGCAGTCAGGCCCCATGTGGCCTGGCTGCCCAATGGGGGTTCGGGCTTCTGCTGCAGTCGAGGTTCTAGGTGTTTTTGAGGTGCCCTCAGGATGCAGTGCTGGCCAAGCAGGCCAGATTCCCCCAGCTCTGCCTTCAGAGGGAGTATGTGCATGTGTGTAGATGAAGGTTTGGGATTTGGCTGGGGACCCCAAAGCCCCACCCTGGGAATCTGCTTCCCACCCTATTCTAGGTCCCTGGCTATCCTGACCTGTGCAAACCATGCGTGCACAGCCCACCCTGTGTCATAGGGCCTTGGGCTGCAGGGGGCACTTGAGGCCGGTGGGGCTACACCTGGACCCCAACCACCTGGTCAGCCTCACGGTAGAGGGAACCCACGCTCTGAAATCTTTTTGAGGCGACAGCTTTAAACCGGTGACAGTCAGTCCCCTTATGAACTGGCCGCTTGTTAGGGTCCCAGGCTTCTCCAGCATTCAAGGCTCCCAGGTGTCCCTTATCAGAGGGCAGCCATCCTACCTGGCCTCACCGTGGCAAGGCGGTCTGGGTTCCTCTGGCACTGCCTCGGGGAAATATGCACGTTTGTGTAGGTTAAGCCTTAAAATTAATCCAATGCCACGTACTCCCAATCCCCTCTCTGGTGACCTGGCTTCACCCCACCTGGCCCTGTCCCAGGTCACTGGCTCTCCAGCCCAGCACCGCCTGCTCCTGTGCAGTCCACACTCTGGCTGCCAAGGCCCTCTGGCCTCCAGAGCTCAGGCAGGATGCGCACCATCTGAGTAGACTCCAGGGTGGAGGAAGCCCACCTTAAGACAACCACTCCGAGCCCATAGTTGCAAAAGGGCAACAGTCGGTCCCTATGTGGACTTGCTGCCTGATGGGGTTCCAAGCTTCCCTAAAACCCAGGATTCTCAGGTGTCCCCAAATGGAAAACAGACTTTCCTGCCAGCCTGGGCCCCCGGCTGGCCCAGTTGAGAAACTTCCAGCTCTGCCTTCGAGGGAAATATTCCACCATGGGTAGATAGACCTTGTGCGTCAGGCCGATGCCTTCTACCCCCGACGGCCTCATCCTCTGCCCTGGCGTCACCCACCCCTGCCCTGACGCACGTCACTGGCTCCACTGATCTCCACACATGTACAGTAAACACCCGGAAAGTTGCTCTTGGGCTGACCTGGCCCTCCCCGCTTATGAAACTACCACCAGGCCCCAAGCACCTGCACAGCCCACGGCGGGGAGGTAGCCCACCTTCGGAAAATTGCTCCTAGCAAACAGCTACAAATGCAAGACAGTAAATCTCCATATGGACTTGCTGCCTGATGGGGTCTCAGGCTTCACAAGAAACCAGGCCTCCCAGCTGTCTCCCAGTCAAGAGCTACTCTGTCCTGCCTGCCCAGCCCCTCCTTCACGAGGGAGTTGTAAAACCTCCATCTCGGCCTTTGGAGGAATATTACACAACGGTAGGTAAGTTGCAATTTGGCCAGTGTTCTCGACCCCCATAAGCTGTCTCCTAGATCTTGGCCTCTCCTGATGCTTGCTCTGTTCCAGGTCCCTGGCAAGCCTGACCTGCACGTCCCTTCACCCACCATTGGGGTAGTCAGGGCCCTCCAGGCCTGTGGAGCTAGGGCCCAGGCCCAATCACCTGCATTGCCTCAAGGGTGGAGGTAGACCACACTCCTGAAAATCAGGGGGGGCTGTAATGGGCTACAGTCAGGCCCCTGGAGGACTGGCTGCCTGGTGGGGCCCGGGCTACAGTGGCAGTTAGGCTCCCAGGGGCCTCTTATTGCTGGATGCCCCAGCCCGCCCACCAGATCCAGCCCTGGCAAGGCAGCCCAGATGAGTCCAGCTCTGCTTTGAGGGGAATATAGCTGTTCGTGTGGGTTAGGGATTAGGATCAGGAGGATGCCAGTTATCCCCCATAGCGCGGCCTGTCCAGGCCTCTCCCAACATTGCACTGTTCCAGACGCCTGGCTCTCTGGCCTTCGAGGTTTACTCACATGCGGTCCGACGTCTCTCAGCTGGCCTTGGCCTCAGGGCCACTCCAGGCCTGTGGAGTTCCAGCCTGACCTCAACCACCTGATCGGCCTCAGGGTGCAGAAAGCCCACCACCTGAAAATCTTTGTGAGGCGGCAGCTTTAAGCCCGCCACAGTCGGTACCCGTTTAGACTGGCTGGCTGATGAGATGAGGCTCCAACAGCAAGTAGGGCCCCCCTGGGGGCTCTGATTGGAAGGTAGCCAGCACTCCCGCCCTGCCGCCTGGGCCCGCAGCTCACATTCCTCCAGCTCGGCCTCCAGAGGGAATACACACATTTGTGTAGAGTGGGACTTGGAATTAGGCAGATGCCAGGTACTACCAGTAACTTGGTCCTGTGACCAAGCCTCTCCCAACACTCACCCTGGTCCAGGTCCTTGGCCACCCTGACCTGCGTATCCGTGCATGTGCCGTTCAAATCTGTCAGCCACTCTCAGGCAAGCGGGGCTCTCCACGCCTGTGGAGTAGGGCCCACCCCCAAACATGGGCATAGCTGCAAGGATGGAGAGAACCCACCCCCCAGTCCTCACTGTGGCAGCCCCTGAAATGGGTGAAAATCAGTGTCATGTAGTCTTACTGTCCGCTGGACACCCATGGCCCATTTGTGATATCTGGCCTCTCCTACTCTTGGCCTGCTCCATGCCCCTGCCTACCATGACCTGCATGGCCCACGTATGCACCCTACACACCGTCAGCTGACCTCTGGCAGCCACCCCCCGGGGTCCCGGGGTTCTGCAGCAACCAGGGCTCCAGGCGTCCCTCGTTGGAGGCAACCCTGGCTTGTCCAAAACAGCCCTGGCAGGGCAGTTCAGATGACCCCAGTTAGGTCCTCAGTGGGAACATGCACATTCGTGTAGGTTAGGGCTGAGCATCAGGCAGTTGCCCCATCACCCCAAGAGCCCACTCCAGTGCTCTCGCCTCGTTCGGATCCTTCGCTACGCTGATCTGCACCACCAGCATTTGTGTAGTCCACCCCTGCAGCCCCGCCCTGCAAGCCGGTGCACTCCGGCCAGGCCTCACTCACCCCTGCATGGAGGCAGCCCCCCGAGCGAAAATTGCCCTGGGGTGGCAGCAGCAAAAAAATGGGTAACAGTCGGTCCCCAGTTAGTCTTGCTGCCCGATGGGATCCCTGGCTACATGAGGAACCAGGACTCCCAGGTGACTCCTAATCAACGGATACCCTGTCCTGCCTGGCCAGCTTCTTCCTCACAAGGGAGTTGAAAGCCTCCAGCTGTGACTTGGGGAGGGGTGGGGGGCAATATTCCACGATGGTAGGTAAGCCTTGCTATGAGGCCGAAGTTCCGAACCCCCGAGGGCCCTCTCTCATGACCCGGCCTCTCCTGACACTTGCCCTGTCCCAGGTCCCTGACAACGATGATCTACTCATCCTAGGCATGCACATTTCATATCACATCAGCCACTCTTGGGCGGCTGGGGCCCCCCAGGCCTGTGGAGCTAGAGCCCGTCCCCAACTACTTGCAGTCTCAAGGATGGAGGGAGCCCACCGCCCCCCTCGGGACATCGCTCTGTGGTGGCTGCTGAAATGAGCAACAGTCAGTGCCCACATGGACTTCCTGTCCGCTGGGTTCCCGGGCTTCTGAGGCAATCAGGGTTCCCAGGCGGCTCTTAGTGGAAGCTCTCCTGGCCGGTTCGGCTGATCCGACCCCAGCAAGGCTCTACAGATGACTCCCGTTAGGCCTTCAGTGGGAATAGGTGTATTTGCATAGGTTAGGGCTCGGGGTCAAGCAGTTGCACTGTAACCCCAAGAGCCTGCTCTTAATACCTGAATTCTCGCATTGCCGGCTCGTTGGCTGCACTGACCATTGTGATCCGTGCATGCGCACACGTACACTGTCAGTTGGCCTTTGGCAGCCTTCGCACTCCGGGCCCGTGGAGCTTAGGCCAGGCCCCAACCATCTGTGTTGCCTCTAGGGCGTAAGGAGGCCACCCTCCAAAATCTGAGTTGGAGCATTACATTGGCAACAGGAAGCCCCTATATGCACTTTATTATGCCTTCTGGGGTACTGAGTGGATCCGTCATCAAGGTTCACAGGTGTCCCTTAGTGAAGGACTCCCAGGCCATCCCGCGCCCACTGCCACACCCTGGTAAGGCAGTCCAGATTCCTCGAGCTCTGCCCTCAGGGTAATATGGGAACTTGTGTGAGTTGAGGCTTGCAGTTAGACGGAGGCCTTGCGTTCCCAACAGCCTGCTCTCATTACCAGGCTTCTCCCAACGTTGCCCGTCAAGGGCCAGGCTTCCCTGACCTACAGGGCCCACACTTGGGCAGTCTGCCCTCTTTGAGCAGTCTTGAGCAAGTGGGGGCCCCTCCTGCTCAGTGGAGCTCTAACTGGTCCCCAGCCACGTATATAACATCCTGGTTGGAGGGAGACCACCCTTTGAAAGTCCTTGGGAGGAGGCAGCTTTATACTGGCAACGTTGTCGTCATTCACACTGGCCACAGGATGGAGTCCCTGGCTTTTCCAGCTATCAAGGCTCCAGGTGTTCCTTAGTGAAGACCACCCCCAGCGAGTCGGACCCCAGGCCCCCACACCCCCAGATCCCCATTCTGGTGAGGCAGTCCAGATTCCAACAGTTTTATCTTCAAGGGAAGTATGCCCATTTGTGCCTGTTAGAGCTTGGAAGTAGGAAGATAACCATGGATCCCCAAGAGCCAACTCCAGACCCTAGATTCTCTTGACATTGCCCAGTCCCAGTCCCTGGATTCGCTGATCTGTCTGATCTGCATGTATGAAGTATACACCCCATCAGCCACCCTTAGGCATCCTGGGCCTCTAAGAGCCATGGCCCCTCCCCAACCACCTTTATGTAGTTTCAGGTATGGAGTGAGCCCGCCCACCATTTAGCACTCTGAGATAGCTGCTGAAATAGGTGAGCCTGTCCCGTTTGGACTTACTATCTGCTGGGGCCCCAGGCTTCTGCACAATCAAGGCTCCCAGGTGTCTCTTATTGGAGGATACACAGACCAGCCCCACTTCCCACTCCCCCCCACCGCCAGCCCTGACAAAGCAGTCCAGAATCCCCAGTGCAGCCTTTGCAGGGAATATATACATCTGTGTAGGTTAGGGTTTGGAATTAGGCAGATGTCTTGGATCCATGGTAGCCCGCTGCCGTGCCTGGCCGATCCTTACACTCACCCTGTGCCAGGTCCCCGGCGACCTTGACGGCTATGAACTGCATGTGCACAGTATGTGCCCTACCAGCCAAACTTGGGCAGCCAGAACTCTCCAGGACTGTGGAGCTCAGGCCCATCCCTAGCCACCTGCATGGCCTCGAGGGTGGGGGAACCCACCTAAAGATCGCTCTGAGGCATCAGCTCTGTGGACTGGCTGGCTGTCGGGGTCCTGGGCCTCTGCTGTAATCAAGGTGTCTCTTATTGGAAGATACCCTGACTAGGCCTTGAAATCCAGCCCTGGCAAGGCAATCTACACTCCTCCGGCTTTGCCTTCTTGGGGAATATTTACATTTATCCAGATTAATTAGATGCCATGGATCCCCAAGAGACCCCCCCCCCCTTGAGATCTGGTTCTCCTGACACTGCCCAGTTCCAGGTCCTTGGCTGCCCTAATCAGCGCAGACCCTATCAGCAGTCCTTCCTGACCACCTACACAGCCTCCGGGGCAGAGGGAGCGCCCCTCGAAACCTTTCTGAGGAGACAGCTTGAAACTGGCGACAGTCCCCATTTGGACTGGATGCCTAAGTACCCTGAGGTATCCCGGTTTCTGTAGCAATCAAAGCTCCCAGGTGTCTCTTAGCGAAGGCTATCCCAGCCAGTGTGCCCATCCCACCTTGGCAAGGCAGCCCAGGTTCCTCCAGCTTTGCCCTCAGGCAATATGTGCGTATGCATAGATTAAGGCTTAGAATTAGGCAGAGGCCTTGTGCTCTCAACAACGCACTGTGGGAGCAGCCATCTGACTGGGGCACTGCGCTTGGCCCTTGCATGCACTGCAGCCTGCCTGGGGCACCGGAGGCCCTCCAGCCCTGCGGAGCGCCTGCTGGTCTCTAGCCATCTGTATGGCCTCCATGGTGGAGAGAGCCCGCCCCCTAAAATCTCCTAACTGGTTGCTTCATACTGGACAAAGTCCCCATTTGCTGGCTGCCTGATGTGGTTTCGGGTTTCTCCAGCAATCCAGGCTCCCATGTCTCTCTTACGGAGGATAAGGGGGCCAGCCATCAGGCCTGCCTTGGCAAGGCAGTACGGAGTCCTCAAGCTTTGCCTTCAGGGCAACTGTGTGACTGTGTAGGTTAGGACTTAGAATTAGGCAGATGCCATGGTACCCCAAGAGCCTGCATTTTAGAGCTGGCCTCTCCTGACACTCGCCAGCTGCAAGTTCCCTGGCTTCCTTGACCTGCACTGCCCACACACGCAGAGTGCACACTGCTGGCCAAACTCGAGGCAGCTAGAGCCCTCGGGCCTGTGGAGTTCAGGCCCATCCCCCACTGGCAGCTCTAACCTGGTAACATCAAGTCATCATTTTGACTGTCTGCTTGATGGGATCCAGGGCTTATCCAGAACCAAAGCTCCCAGGCGTCGCTTAGTGGAGGACCTCCCAGCTAGCCTGCCTGGCCCTGCCCTGGCAAGAATGTTCAGATTCCTCCAGCTTTGCCTTCAGGGGGAGTATGCATATTTGTCGAGGTGAGGGTTTGAAATAAGGCAAATGCCATGGACACCCATGGCCCATTTGTGGTATCTGGCCTCTCCTACTCTTGGCCTGCTCCATGCCCCTGCCTACCATGACCTGCATGGCCCACGTATGCACCCTACACACCGTCAGCTGACCTCTGGCAGCCACGGTCCTGTAGACCTATGGAGCTCAGGCTGGTCTCCAACCACCTGTACAGCCTCGTCTGGTGGGAGTCCACCCATGAAAGTCGTTGAGGCTGTAGCTTACAGCTGGCAACAGTCAATCCCCGTTTTGATGTGCTGCCTGATGTGGTACCAGGCTCCTACAGAAATCAAGCCCCTCGGGTGTCTGTACTCGGAACATAACCCGGGCCAGCTCTGCAGGTGAAACGGGGTCATCAGCTGGAGGATGATAGGTCACAGGCTTGCTGAGCCTTACCACAGAGCTCGGAGGCTTTCAAATGAAATACGTTTAAACTATTTTATTAATTTAAAAAATACAAATAGAAACAATAACATTACCACCTTCAGTGATAGGAAGTCCCTGGAACTTCTCTGCCAACCCTTGAAAACGAACTGGGAAACTTAAATTTACCTCACAGGAGAAAAACCTCCAAAGTCCAGAGACAGTTTCTGATTCTACACCAGTTTCTTCTAGAAGTCTGGTATCACTCAAGAAGCAATTCATCTTAATGCAGAATGTTGAGTTTTTCTGTGATAAGAATTAAAGTGATGTATGGTATCATGTATGGTATCATATGCCCACAAGGCCCTGTTCTAAGTCAAAAAAACAAACTGCGAAAGTAATGAAAGATGAACTACCAGATACACAAAAGAAAACCTGGAAACTTGAAAAAACAAAACAACTGAATAAAAATTAACTTAAGAGGACATTAGATAATACATTTTAATTATTTTACATTTAAAAAATATAAAGTTTTATGTTTAAAAATAATCATTTTATTCATGAACAGACCCAAAGCTAATATACTGCTCCTTTTTAAAGTAAGTTTTGAAATAGTGGATAGAAAACTGACAATAATTTCAGTTGATTGCACTTGCACATGGAAAGAAAGGTTTTTTTTTTTAACAAAGGCTAAACATTAAAAAAAAATGCCACTTTAAAATCTTTTTCTAAATTATATTGGAAGGAAATGATGAAAAACCATATTCAACTGAACAAAGAAACAAAAATTTTTGTTTTGTCGGTGATCCGAATCACTGGTAGATGAGATAGATATGCACATTTCATACTGGTTCCTTACAGATCTGAGGTAGCACAGGTCAGCAGGCCAACAGAATAATTCTACAAGGCACCATTGGTTTTGTGTGACAGAATGCTAGCTGGCACCTGAGACCTACAAATACAGAAAAAAATTCAAATATGGTATATAAATTTTTCTTCACTTTTCTGATTTTATATTGGATTGATACTGATATGATAGTCACTATGCTTTGTCTTTTTGTTCAGGAAGGTCTCTCCTCAAATCTATTTGAGAGATTCCTTCACAAAGTCGCAAATGTAACTAGTTCTTTCAGGTATGTCCCTATACTCAACTTAACTGCTTAAGGCCCTGGTTAGAACAGATTTATATGTTTTTCCTGTGACAGATATTTTCCAATAGATTCTCTTCTCCCATGTCTCTGTAATCTTTTAGGGATCAATAAAGATCCCTGTATCTTCCTAGTGTTTCCAAAAATCCTTCCATGTTTTAATCATGTGACTTGCTTCATGCTTTAATCGTCAAAATGCTTAAAGCATGAAGGAAGTCACATGATTTAAGGATGGAAGGGTTTTAGAAACACTAGGAAGATATATATACATACATATTCTGCTCCCACAACAGCAGAGAGGCCAAAACCTAGTTGCAATATTCCAGGATCATGGTGATGGTTCCCAGGTATGCCACGTCATGGAACAGACCCTTCATTAGGTCAAGATAATTTTAGTAGTGTTCTGCCTTCAGAGCTGCAATGCAAATCAACAACTACTGTCTCCATAAACACTGTTCTCAATCTTTCTTAGAATCACAGAACATGGCTCAACAACTAATACTGGCCATTAAAACCTCTTAGAATCTATTTACCATGTCTGCTTCCTTTTGCAAAGTATAAGATCTCTTACATTTATTTAATTGTTAACCTAATGGCATTTCTAACCATCTAGTCGAGAAATGAGCTGCATTATGGGTAATGTGTCATCACCGTGTAACAAGTGAACAGCCTGGTGCACAGTTATGCAACTACACCCATATAAAACCCACTATTCAATTAGTTATTAAACTCTGTTCCGCTTAAACGGCACTCAAACTCTCATCCTAGATAACTATAAACTTCCATTCAGGGGAAACAGAAATGATGACTAACAGAAATTAACAATAGCATCAGAAATATGCTTAGCAAATACTCGCTTATACATTCTTCTTTTCATCTGTAGGTCTTTATCTTTCATAAATAGCATGTCTGTACAATAAACCTATATTTCATCTTCTTCCAACTCATAAGCTTTAATACATTCATTATTTTCCTACCCATTTTCCTATCTTCTAAGATTTTTTTTCACTTCATCAGCGATTTTCAAATTTCATTATCAGTGGAACTCTCTGTTCCAATGGAATCTTATGGAGACTCCCACTACATAAAGCAGTCAAAAGCAGAACTGCTCTGATAAAAAGGAGGGGGTTGTCAGTAGACACAGCTTAGAAACCACTGCTCTAAAACATTCAAGAAAGCTGAAGAAAGATAGGGGCCGTTGGAATTTCTTCATTTCCAATGATTATAAACAATTTCCCCCTTGTTTCCAATTTTTAAGAACATTTCTTAAGGACAGCAGCTTTTACCTCAGCCCATTAATGGAATAAAAGCACAGTGCCTTACATATAGCTAAGTATTTTAATTCACACTTCTTTTCACACTATTAAAAAATGCAAATTAGTATAAGATGTAATCCTATGACTAAGTTATTAAAATCAGTTTTAAAAATATATAATATGTGATAGAAAAAACATTTTTTAAATTACCATTGCTTCATAACTGTAATTGCTCTAGTCCGAGTCCAAACACTAGCCAAAAGGCTCCTTATCAAGGAAACAAAAATCACTCTGTAGTCATTCTGAGAAGATTTTATCTTCTCATGCAATGATTCTGTGGCTATATTTTTGGATTAAAAAAAAAAGCTTCAGTTACATATTCTATGCATATTTTAAACCTGATTTGCTTGAAAGGCCAGGAAAAAAAGGTCAAGTTTTGTCAAACTTAGGAAAATAGTACACAAGTTAAAAAAATGAAAATTCTTTTCTAAAATAAGCTCATTTGTGCTTTCCAGGCTTTTCATCAACTTCCTTCCACAGAAACAGGTTTTTAAACTGATTTTTTAATAAATCCATGCCTTCAGAAACCAATTATAAAACGCACCCCTGTTCCTCTATGTTCCTCACAGGCTGGACGGGCAGCACCAGGTGTGAAATGCGGCTCCAGAGCCCACTCAGTTTGTCCGAGTCCATGCGGTTGAAGGAGCGGGGAGTGTCAGAGTTGGTAAACCTGGCCCAGAGTAAATCTCTCACTTTTTCCTCAGTTTCCCTTGGGCCAACACTTGCTTCTAATGTCTCCTCCTCCAGGAGAACAGTCAGGACCAGGGCCACGTCCTTGAAGGCGGCATTCTCGTGGTCACAATACTTGTAGAAGATCAAGGTAGAGCCCGCAGGAAGGGATTCAAAGTGGTGTATCACAGCAGCCTTCTGGCCATTCTCGAATCCCGAGCTCAGCTGCACGTCAACCAAGCGCTTGACCGTGTCACTGTCCTCCAGGGTTCTTCCAGCCCCATCAATCTGAATGGCGGAGACTTTCTGGGAGGAGGTGTAGGCATCCGCAACGAGGTGACTCAGGCACTTCAGGGTCTCTCTTCCCTCTTGAGCTGCTGTAAATATGATGGTGGCCGGCTCGGTGGGGTTTGAAGCATTGAGGTGCCTCTGGAGAAATTTACGTCCTCTCTGCCACAAGAAGGAACTCTGGCCTGGGAATTTATCCTTCAATTGGCTGAACTGAGCCAAAAAGGCCTCCAAAGCTGGATTTTTGGGCACTTGCTGGGCTGGAGAGGAATAGTAGCTATTAACACAACTTACCGAAATAATAGTCAGAACCAGGAAGACAAGAAAGATGGAGCCTGTCAGAAAATGGGAAAACAGAACACAAAATTAGAACGTGGATCAGAAATAAAACCTGGGGCAAACTGAAACGAGTTAGAGATACTGTCAGATTTTATTAGTTGTGGTGAGTTTCTTTTGCCTATATCCTTTAAAGTTTGAGATATTAAGGTCTACCAGAAATACTTATTCTCTAATTTCTTAGATTTAATTATTTGAAGATATAATATTTTTGTTAAAAGGTGAAAGCTAAGTTTATGTATTTGTTGCTATAACATTATAATGATGTGATTTGGAAATGAACTATCAGGATCGTCTTCCACCTTCTCAAAGTACCTACTACCTACAATAAGCCATTCTTTCCTTAAGGGTCAAAATGTAAAAATGCCACTTGAGAAATTAATAAATACTCTGCAATTAAAAAGCAGTTTTAGATATGAGGAATTCTTAATCTCAGGAAACAAACTGAGGGTTGCTAGAGTGGTGGGTGGTGGGAGGGATGGGGTGGCTGGGTGAAAGACGCTGGGGAGGGTATGTGCTATGGTGAGTGCTGTGAATTGTGCAAGACTGTTGAATCACAGATCTGTACCTCTGAAAATAATACAATATATGTTAAAAAAAAAAAAAAAGAAGATAGCAGGAGGGGAAGAATGAAGGGGGAGAAATCGGAGGGGGAGACGAACCATGAGAGACGATGGACTCTGAAAAACAAACTGAGGGTTCTAGAGGGGAGGGGGGTGGGAGGATGGGTTAGCCTGGTGATGGGTATTCAAGAGGGCACGTATTACATGGAGCACTGGGTGCTATGCACAAACAATGAATCATGGAACACTACATCAAAAACTAATGATGTAATGTATAGTGATTAACAAAATGATAAAAAGAAAAAAAAAAGCAGTTTTAGTTTCTTATTCACGAAAAGCTTTTCCTCCTATGGGAATTCCCATTTTGTTAAGGATGGCAAAGTATCTGCCAGGGCCCCTAAAGGAAAAATCCTTAAAACTCTACTGCTCTATTTCACTATTACTTATTATCAAACATTTTTAAAAAGCATATTAAAACAAGCCACAGTAATTAGACACAAAAAAGAAACAAAAGGCTTCCAAATTGGTAAGGAAGAAGTAAAATGTTCACTATTTGCAGATGACATGATACTTTATACAGAAAACCTTAAAGACACCCCCAAAAAACTACTAGAACTCATAAATGAATTCACTAAAGTTGCTGGATACAAAATCAATGTGCAGAAATCTGCTGCATTTTTATACACTAATAATGAAGCAGCAGAAAGAAAAATCAAGAAAACAATCCATTTACACATCAAAAATAGTATATTTTTAAAAATAGGTTTGGAATAAACCTAACCAAAGAGGTGAAAGACCTGTACTCTGAAAACTAAGGAACGCTGATGAAAGAAACTGAAGATGACACCAAGAAATGGAAAGACATTTCATGTACATGGATTGGAAGAAGAAATATTATTAAAATGGCTATACTAAGGCACCTGGGTGGCTCAGATGGTTAAGCGTCTGCCTTCGGCTGAGGTCATGATCCCGGGGTCCTGGGATCGAGTCCCGCAGTGGGCTCCCTGCTCAGCGGGGAGCCTGCTTCTCCCTCTGCCTCTCTCTCTCTGTCTCTTATGAACAAATAAATAAAATCTTTAAAAAAAAAAAAAAATAAATAAAATGGCTATACTACCCAAAGCAATCTACAGATTTAATGCAATCCCTATCATAATATCAACAGTATTTTTCAGAGAACTAGAATAATCCTAAAATATACATGGAACCACAAAAGGCCCTGAATAGCCAAAGCAAATTTGAAAAAGAAAAGCAAAGCTGGAGGTATTACAATTCCAGACTTTCAGGTATATTACAAAGTGGTAGTGATCAAACAGTATGGTACTGGCACTAAAACAGCCACACAGATCAATGGAACAGAATAGAAAACCCAGAAATAAACCCATGACTATATGGTCAGTTAGTCTTCGACAATCAACAAAACTAAAAGGCAACCTACTGAATGGGAGAAGATATCTGCAAATGACATATCTGATGAAGGGTTAGTATCAAAAATTTATAAAGGGCTGACACAAATCAACACCCAAAAAACAAATAATCAAATTAAAAATGGGCAGAAGAAACGAACAGCCATTTCTCCAAAGAAGACATCCAGAAGGCCAACAGACACATGAAAAGATGTTCAACATCATTTATCAAGAAATGCAAATCAGAAGTACAAATAGGTATCACCTCACACCTGTCAGAATGGCTAAGATCAACAACATAAGAAACAACAGGATGGTGAGGATGGTGAGGATGTGGAGAAAGGGGAACCCTCTTACACTGTTGGTAGGAATGCAAGCTAGTGCAGCCACTCTGGAAACAGATGGAGGTTCCTCAAGAAGTTAAAAATAGAGCTACCCTACCATCCAGTAATTGTGCTATTGGGTATTTACACAAAAAATACAAAAACACTAACTCAAAGAGATACACTCCCCCCTATGTTTATTGCAGTATTATTTACAATAGCCAAATTATAGAAGCAGCCCAAGCATCCATCAATAGATGAATGGATGAAGATGTGGTGCATATATATCCAATGGAATATTATTCAACCAAAAAAAATGAAATCTTGCCACTTGCAACAACATGGATGGAGCTAGAAAGTATAATGCTAACTGAAATAAGTCAGTCAGAGACAAACACCATATGATTTCAGTCATATGTGGAATTTAAGAAACAAGACAAATGAGCAAGGACGAAAAAAAGAGACAAACCCAAATCACAGCCTCTTAACTATAGAGAACAAACTGATGATTACCAGAGGGGAGAGGGTGGGGGGATGGGTTACATAGGTGCTGGGGATTAAGGAGTGCACTTGCTGTGATGAGCACGGGGTGATGTATGGAGTTGCTGAATCACTATATTGTACGCCTGAGACTAATATAACACTGTAAGTTAACTGTACTGGAATCTAAACAAAACAATACAACATAAAACAATGTTAAAACTGTTTAAATCTGCTAGTTTTCTAGGTGTTTTCTCTGAGATTTCTGAATGTGAATCAACATGGCAATAAAACCAATTTTGTTCTCACCATAAGTCAAAATATTCTTTTCAATCGTCTTTCTTATGGTATCAAGTGCATTCTCTTTGTTTTCTTCCAACTCCTGTGTTTCTTGCTGATGACTTTCAGCCTCTGGGGAGAAAAGGAATATTATTTTCAGACAATACACTAATGGGGTATCATATACTTTAAATCTCTTACCAAACAAAAGAATTATTAGATTGAGAGGATTTCTATACTTTGTAAGATCTTCTTATACAAAACTAACTTTTTTCCTGTCTTTTCCTTAAGGCTAACTATTACTTTTATTCTACTTAGAAGAATCAAATGAAGGGCTGTGAAATTCATGCAAGGTTACTGTTGCTACATTCACTATTCCTCACTGGCCCTTACATCAAGGACAAAGAAACAAGCATCCTAATATTGTAGCCAAGCCTATCTACAACGTGTTTCGAGAAAATGTACAAAATTTAAAAGGGATTTAAGAAGTGTTAGCTGTGGGCACTGGCTGGCTCAGTTGGGAGAGCATGCAACTCTTGATCTCAGGGTCGTAGAGTTCAAGCCCTACATTGGGCGTAGTAGAGCTTACTTTAAATAAATTAAATAAAGTAAGTTATTAAAAATAAATAAAGCACACATAATGAAACACTTTTTCAAAAAAAAGAAATGTTAGCTGAACACAAGACTCAACATCACAGGGCAATGGCACTCTAATTCCAGGGTTCAAGTCATTTGGCTTCTCAAGACCCCAAGTATATAAAAACAGAGACTCCTAAGTTTAGAGATAGGAGAGATTACTGTACAGTTACAAAACAGCTTACAAAAGCAAGTGTGAACCTCTTAGTGAAGGCAGTATAAAAAGCAAGGAATACAAAGTTAAGAAAATTTATGAACTACATAAAAATGTACGTGTGGGGCGAGATATCAATCTTAAAATGTGTGGGTGAAAAGGAGGGCAGTATTTTGTAGCACTCTAAGTCCCTCTACAGTCGAGATGTGTGCTTACTGGAAAAATAATTCAAACTCTATTTTTTTTTATTTAAGATTTTTATTTATTTATTTGAGAGAGAGAATGAGACAGAGAGAGAGAGCATGAGAGGGGGGAGGGTCAGAGGGAGAAGCAGACTCCCTGCTGAGCAGGGAGTCCGATGTGGGACTCGATCCCGGGACTCCAGGATCATGACCTGAGCAGAAGGCAGTCGCTTAACCAACTGAGCCACCCAGGCGCCCTAATTCAAACTCTATTAACACAAAGAAATAAGATCATCTCCACCGATAAAGGGTCATGTATTTAGTCACAGCACACCCCAAAAAACAGGACTTTAAAATATCATATCACAGAATATGAAAGGATCTTTAATGATCCCGTGGTGTAGCCCCCACCTTACCTATCATGGCAAAAGGTCTAGGGATGTGAAGGGCTTTGCCCAAGGTCACATAAAGAGATGTGGCTAAGCTGAAATTAAAACAAGGTTTCTCATCTGCTAGGTCAGCTCATTCCATTATATTAAGTTGCTTCCCATACACAGCCTGCATTTTTAAAACAATATTTTCTTCCTCTACTCAGTGAACCTGCATACTGGTGAAAATCTGATGGAAAATTAATAGTTCATACAAGTCACATTCATTCATTTATGTAACTATTATTCATAAAGTTGCTTCTCTGTGCCAGGTGCCACAGAAACACAATGAATGACAGAGACATAGTCCTTGCATTCACTGAAGTTACAGAATATTCTAATGATTAGTGAATGAAACATTATTTGAGATCAGCCACTGATTTATAGTGAAGCATGAATTTCCAGCCCTTAGTCGAGTCCCTGATGAACAGAATGTCTTAACATTTTATATCCCTTTGCACTTGGCAAATAGGGATTTTAGACTGAGCTCTTCGTGTACTTATAAAATACAAATCCACACATCCAATTATAGACAGAGCTGGAGAGACCAGCTGGATAGCTCTTATCCAACTTTTTCATTCTACAAACAGGAAACTGAAGTACCAGAGAGTTAAGACACTTGCCCAGGGTCACCCAAGTTAGCAAATGGTAGGGCCACAACGGGAATTCATGTCTCTTTTGTGTTCCAGTTAAGGACTTAGCCACTGCAACTATTATCTTCATAAGAGAAGATAGGATGCTTACTCTCCTTAATATAGAAGTGGGGAAAATCATGTAAAGAGAAATTAACTGATTTGCTCAAAGTCTGATAAAATATGACTGAGTTAAGGGCACTGGGCCATTGATGCTAGTTTTTAAATATACCCATCTCGGGGTGCCTGGGTGGCTCAGTCGTTAAGTGTCTGCCTTCAGCTCAGGTCATGATCCCAGGGTTCTGGGATCGAGCCCCGCATCGGGCTCTCTGCTTGGCGGGAAGCCTGCTTCTCCCTCTCCCACTCCCCCTGCTTCTGTTCCCTCTCTCGCTGTGTCTCTGTCAAATAAATAAATAAAATCTTAAAAAAAAAAAAAAAAATATATATATATATACCCATCTCTTGATTTGTGTAGCATTTAAGTTTCCAGAAAAAAAAATAAAAGATTTAAAAAATGTTAAGTAAAAATATGCTCCTAAGAAATAAATGAAAAGCCAGAGGTGAAGCTTTAAAAAGTCAATCCCTTTTTTAAAATCATACTACATCAAACAGTAAGTAAATAAAAATAGTTTAAAAATGCAGTTTCTATGCTGGAAGCTACTTAAGTAGTGTAATGGAGCTAGGCAAGGAGATGAGAAACCTCCCTCTAATCTCACCTCAGTCATATCTCTTTAAGTGACCCTGAGCAAGGCCGAAAGGCCTTGATCCTATGAAGAGAACTTCTCTAAAAAGAAGGACCCTGACCTATGCTGTGTCCTCAGTAAAGAGCAATACAAAGCAGAAGTCCAGCGGGCTCCCTCACCTGGTGCCAGCAGTCGCCTCCTCACGGTATCCTGGCTCTCCAGCACTGGGGGGGGGTGCTCAGGGCTCTGGGCATCCTGAGAGTCTGCGGCAGGTGGCTCGGGTGAAACTCCAGGTCCGCTGCTCACTTCCTCAGGCAGGGCTGCAGAGCCGCTCCTTAAGAGTGCATCTTCTCTTCCTACCCTGCCACTTGGAGAACAGGTGGGTTCTGGTGGGTTCTGTTCTTCCTGAAAACTCTGGTTGTTCTCATGTTCTGTTTTGTCCTTTGGATAGTTCCCATAATCTGTCCCATCTGGACTTTCTGATTGATCGTCTGTGTCTGCACTTCCTGGAACTACTGTTTCTACCTCTTGGTGGACTTTGTTAAGACCAGAGGCGGGGTCTGGGGTCTGAGCTTCTTCAGTGGTACTTGCTGGGACTGAGGTGTCCTGTGCCTGAGAACTTACTGATGGGTCATTTTCCAAATCCTTTTGAGAGGCTATTGAGATAAAAATTTATAATTTTTCTTGAAAAAAATTCTCTATTTTTTTGTAGTTTAACAAGGTCCCTGATTAGTAAGTATTATTATTTAATGTATATAGATTTGATGGTTTACAAGGCACTCTTCCTAAACATTATTTCTCTTGATTTCCACTAAAGGTGATTAAGACAAACTTATTATGTGTTAATAAATCTAATAATACTAATGTAAAACTATTTTGAATGACAGAACCAATTTTTGGTTGTATTAAATACATCCTCTTCCCTAGTGAAATAATGCACCTACGCAATAATCATCAACAGCAACTAAAACCCTAGGCAAAAAGCTGATGAGAAATTTTATAATGAGTGAACCAGACTGACAGAACTGCTGAACCAACTGATCAATCTTAACATCACAGAAAGAGGGAAAACCACGTATCATTAACCTCCCAATTCAGTGCAATGGGAAGTACACTATACCACCCGTGAAGTATTCTTGCCAAACAAACGAACTGGTATCTGATCAAGATTCTAGAGTTAATTACCAGTTTCCATGAAAAACACAGATAGAGGAATATATTAAATCACGTCTCAGACATATAATCGGTAAAACCCAAAATGTGAGAAATTCACAGGGACAAGAGACTTTGTTTCTTTAGTAACAGCAAGGAAAAAAAAAAAAATAACAGCAAGAAATAAAAATAAATGGCAAGAAGAAAAAAAAGGAGGGGTGACCTATTAATAGAAACTTAAAGAGAAGAAATATATCGACCAAACGCAGTATGTGACCACACTGTTCAGATCTAGTGTTGAACAAATTGTTGAAGAAATATTTATGAGATAATCAGATAATCTGAATGCCAGGTATTTGCTGATACTAAGGAATTACACTGTTCATCTTTTAAGTACAATATATTGTGATAATTTTTTAAAGCATCCTTTTTAGAGATAAGAATCACATATTTATGGCTAAAATTACATGGTATCTAGAATTTGCCTCAATTCAAGAATATGGGTGAAAGCAGCAAGACTATAGATGAAATAATATATTGACAGCAGATGAAGCCATTTGATGGGTACATGGGATTCATCTCATCTCCTCCTCTACTCTTATGTATGTCTGACATTTTCTATAATAAAGCTTAAAAAGAAAGCAACCTAAAAGATATATCAATCAAATGCAGTGAGTAGGGGCGCCTGGGTGGCTCAGTCGTTAAGCGTCTGCCTTCGGCTCTGGTCGTGATCCCAGGGTCCTGGGATCGAGCCCCACATCGGGCTCCCTGCTCCGCAGGGAAGCCTGCTTCTCCCCTCCTTCTCCCCCTGCTTGTGTTCCCTCTCTCACTATGTCTCTCTCTGTCAAATAAATAAATAAAATCTTAAAAAAAAAAAAAAAAACAACACAAATGCAGTGAGTAGCCCAGTATAAAGAAAAAAAAAACAAAACACAAAACCAAAACCCCAACTGTGGAAAAAAAAAAAAGATTAGGGAGAAAAAAAAGATTTGAGACAAGTGGGGAAATGTACATACTGATTAAATATGTTATGATATTAAAGAACAACTATTAATGTATTTTTCAGGTGTGATATACTATTTTGGTTACTTTTTAAAAAATCTATCCTTAAGAGATGTAAAGTATGTACAAACAAAATTATAGAATGCCTTGGATTTGCATTTAAATATTCCAAGGCAGGCAACAAGATCAGCATTATAGGGATGCCTGGGTGGCTCAGTCAGTTAGGCATCTGCCTTCGGCTCAGGTCATGATCCCTGGGTCCTGGGATCGAGTCCCAAATCGGGCTCCTAGCTTGGCAGGGAGCCTGCTTCTCCCTCTCCCACTCCCCCTGCTTGTGTTTCCTCTCTTGCTGTGTCTCTGTCAAATAAATAAATAAAATCTTAAAAAAAAAAAAAAAAAATATATATATATATATATACACCCATCTCTTGATTTGTGTAGCATTTAAGTTTCCAAAAAAAAAAATAAAAGATTTAAAAAATGTTAAGTAAAAATATGCTCCTAAGAAATAAATGAAAAGCCAGAGGTGAAGCTTTAAAAAGTCAATCCCTTTTTTAAAATCATACTACAACAAACAGTAAGTAAATAAAAAGTTTAAAAATGCAGTTTCTATGCTGGAAGCTACTTAAGTAGTGTAATGGAGCTAGGCAAGGAGATGAGAAACCTCCCTCTAATCTCAGCTCAGTCATATCTCTTTAAGTGACCTTGAGCAAGGCCGAAAGGCCTTGATCCTATGAAGAGAACTTCTCTAAAAAGAAGGACCCTGACCTATGCTGTGTCCTCAGTAAAGAGCAATACAAAGCAGAAGTCCAGCGGGCTCCCTCACCTGGTGCCAGCAGTCGCCTCCTCACGGTATCCTGGCTCTCCAGCACTGCGGGGGGGTGCTCAGGGCTCTGAGCATCCTGAGAGTCTGTGGCAGGTGGCTCGGGTGAAACTCCACGTCCGCTGCTCACTTCCTCAGGCAGGGCTGCAGAGCTGCTCCTTAAGAGTGCATCTTCTCTTCCTACCCTGCCACTTGGAGAACAGGTGGGTTCTGGTGGGTTCTGTTCTTCCTGAAAACTCTGGTTGTTCTCATGTTCTGTTTTGTCCTTTGGATAGTTCCCATAATCTGTCCCATCTGGACTTTCTGATTGATCGTCTGTGTCTGCACTTCCTGGAACTACTGTTTCTACCTCTTGGTGGACTTTGTTAAGACCAGAGGCGGGGTCTGGGGTCTGAGCTTCTTCAGTGGTACTTGCTGGGACTGAGGTGTCCTGTGCCTGAGAACTTACTGATGGGTCATTTTCCAAATCCTTTTGAGAGGCTATTGAGATAAAAATTTATAATTTTTCTTGAAAAAAATTCTCTATTTTTTTGTAGTTTAACAAGGTCCCTGATTAGTAAGTATTATTATTTAATGTATATAGATTTGATGGTTTACAAGGCACTCTTCCTAAACATTATTTCTCTTGATTTCCACTAAAGGTGATTAAGACAAACTTATTATGTGTTAATAAATCTAATAATACTAATGTAAAACTATTTTGAATGACAGAACCAATTTTTGGTTGTATTAAATACATCCTCTTCCCTAGTGAAATAATGCACCTACGCAATAATCATCAACAGCAACTAAAACCCTAGGCAAAAAGCTGATGAGAAATTTTATAATGAGTGAACCAGACTGACAGAACTGCTGAACCAACTGATCAATCTTAACATCACAGAAAGAGGGAAAACCACGTATCATTAACCTCCCAATTCAGTGCAATGGGAAGTACACTATACCACCCGTGAAGTATTCTTGCCAAACAAACGAACTGGTATCTGATCAAGATTCTAGAGTTAATTACCAGTTTCCATGAAAAACACAGATAGAGGAATATATTAAATCACGTCTCAGACATATAATCGGTAAAACCCAAAATGTGAGAAATTCACAGGGACAAGAGACTTTGTTTCTTTAGTAACAGCAAGGAAAAAAAAAAAAATAACAGCAAGAAATAAAAATAAATGGCAAGAAGAAAAAAAAAGGAGGGGTGACCTATTAATAGAAACTTAAAGAGAAGAAATATATCGACCAAACGCAGTATGTGACCACACTGTTCAGATCTAGTGTTGAACAAATTGTTGAAGAAATATTTATGAGATAATCAGATAATCTGAATGCCAGGTATTTGCTGATACTAAGGAATTACACTGTTCATCTTTTAAGTACAATATATTGTGATAATTTTTTAAAGCATCCTTTTTAGAGATAAGAATCACATATTTATGGCTAAAATTACATGGTATCTAGAATTTGCCTCAATTCAAGAATATGGGTGAAAGCAGCAAGACTATAGATGAAATAATATATTGACAGCAGATGAAGCCATTTGATGGGTACATGGGATTCATCTCATCTCCTCCTCTACTCTTATGTATGTCTGACATTTTCTATAATAAAGCTTAAAAAGAAAGCAACCTAAAAGATATATCAATCAAATGCAGTGAGTAGCCCATTATAAAGAAAAAAAAAACCACACAAAACCAAAACCCCAACTGTGGGGAAAAAAAAAAAAAAGATTAGGTAGAAAAAAAAGATTTGAGACAAGTGGGGAAATGTATATACTGATTAAATATGTTATGATATTAAAGAACAACTATTAATATATTTTTCAGGTGGGATATACTCTTTTGGTTACTTTTTTTAAAAAAATCTATCTTTGAGAGATGTAAAGTATGTACAAATTATAAAATGCCTTGGATTTGCATTTAAATATTCCAAGGCAGGCAACAAGATCAGCATTATAGGGATGCCTGGGTGGCTCAGTCAGTTAGGCATCTGCCTTCAGCTCAGGTCATGATCCCTGGGTCCTGGGATCGAGTCCCAAATCGGGCTCCTAGCTTGGCAGGGAGCCTGCTTCTCCCTCTGCCTGCCAATCCCCCTGCTTATGCTTGCGTGCAGGCTCCCTCTCTGACAAATAAATAAATAAAACCTTAAAAAAAAAAAAGACCAGCATTATATAGATTATAATTGAAAGTTAGATGTTGAAATCACTATACTGTATGTCTGAAATTAATATTACATTGTATTTTAACTAACTGGAATTTAAATAAAAACTTAAAAAAAAGGAATTAAATGTTGAGTATGTACAAATTCATTATAGCTCTCTTTTATATATTTTAAAACATTCTCAATAAAAGGTTTAGGTAAATATTCCCTCTTCTGAAATATCTACTTCATATTTTGCCTATTTTATATCTCCTATATATATATACAAGCAAGAATTTAAATTTCATCTTTCCCTATAATTGAAAGTAGATGGCACATCGGTTTTCTTGATTTTTAAAAATACAGCTCTAAAAATTGGTCTGTTGTCCCTAAGGTGCATGTATTTTTCCAATACTACAGGTTTCTACTCCTGGAGTCTCTAAAACATTTATCTTCCTTATAATTCGGGTCTGATATTATGGTGGACTTCAGTAAATACAAAAGAATAAGAATAATCATAACAAACTAATCAATTAAGCTAACTTCTTTTTTACCTCCGAACTTCAGGTTTCCATCACCTGAGATCTTCTCTTAGCATAGATCTAGATCCCTATAGCACAAACCTGGACAAACCAGTGCTATACAGACTAGTCTTACCCTCTGCAGGATCCCTAAGTCCTCTGTCGGCCATGTTTGTGTTCTAGCTCTTCAGACTTTGGGATACCTTTTGTTAGTGTCTGGTTTTTCTTGTGCAGATGTCTTGTTTTCTTCTTATCCCAAGTCCCAACAGACTCATGCTTCCCGACCCAGGAAACAAGGCATTTCTACAGTGACTAAAATAAAATGAAAAAAATTAAATGACTTTTTATTCATACATGGAAGAAATGCCAATTTCAGCTTTATTTATTCGATCTGTTTAGTTTGAGTAATAGTTCCCCTTTGAAACTTTTCTAGTGAAGGAGAAATGTTTTCTGGCGTTGGTGAGGATCTTCAAATCCTTGACTACAAACAGAAAAAAGCTTCAGATTATTAACTTTGCATGGATGCCATAATCTCTTAATACATTCCAGTGTGTTGAAAGGATGGAAAAAGCTGAATGACCAGAATCTTAAAGAGAATCTCTTTGAAAATGGAATAAAAAGTGATTCTTAGAGTAGAAATTTAAGTCACTGCTCAGTTAATCACTGCATATTTCCTTTATGTCTTCAATTTCTGTCCCATATAAATCTCTCAGCAGCTTTCACTTATCATTACTAACAATGCACAGGGAGTACCCTACAAACTAAGGTAGCTGCCTTGATATCAGAAGTAGGAAATACACATCTGGAATTTTGTCACTGCCTTCTTAGTGATTCTCTCACAGTATTCTTTTTAGATCTCTTCAATGCTTTTCCATGTGGTGCCCAAAAAAGACTGATGTATAAATTATTATGAACTATATACAAAAGGAATCAAAATCAGAGGCAATTCATAATAAAATATTCTATCATTTTATAGTTAAATCACATTTTTTGTCAGGAACAATAATACCTGATTTTACTTAACTTTCCTTATCGTAAAAATGATTAAGAAGTGCTATGAGGATTAAATACAAAAGTATATGTGAAAGGGGTTTGGAAAGGGTTACATTTTTGATGGCCTAGTTGAGAGGCTAGCCAGTTAACTTTATGTCTTTTTCACAGCACTCTTCTGTAAAATTCAATTTTACAAGTTAAAAATTTTAATCCCAAATGCCTGGTATAATGCCTAGTGTAAAGTAGAACTCCCTATTTTAATTAAAAAGAATATGGGGCGCCTGGGTAGCTCAGTTGGTTAAGCGACTGCCTTCGGCTCAGGTCATGATCCTGGAGTCCCCATTGGGCTCCCTGCTCAGCAGGAAGCCTGCTTCTCCCTCTGACCCTCCCCCCTCTCATGCTCTATCTCATTCTCTCTCTCAAATAAATAAATAAAATCTTTTTTTTTATTTTTTTATTTTTTTTAAGATTTTATTTATGTATTCATGAGAGACAGAGAGAGAGAGAGAGGCAGAGGGAGAAGCAGGCTCCCAAGGAGCAGGGAGCCCGATGCGGGACTCGATCCCAGGACGCTGGGATCATGACCTGAGCCGAAGGCAGACGCTTAACCATCTGAGCCACCCAGGCGCCCTAAATAAATAAAATCTTAAAAAAAAAAAAAATGAATAAATCTATGAATGTATAGAGTAGTGCCAATTATAAATGTGAAGGGAAGGGAGGAGTTAGAGACAGGCCTCCTTTCTGCTGGTGTAAACATTCAGGAACATGTCTCAGATTTGAAGAGTTCCTGGTCACCCTTTTATCTTCTTCAATCTCCTGAGACTGGGCTTCCAACTCTCCTTTTCATTACCATCATATGTTGCAATGAGGGTTTCTCTCCTATCCTAGTTCATGATAGAAAATAAAAAGTCCCCAGTCTTTTTCAGATTTCTTAAAACACTTATTTCCTGCTAGCCCAAACCAAGAAAACAATGGGTAGAACTTTCTTATGCACCAGTGACAAAAATTTTAGAAAGCAAAGATGCTATTCATAATAACTATAAGGAATCTGATAATAAAAACTAAAAGATACCTGGTAATAAATCTAACAACAGATATGCAAGAACTTTAGAGTGGGATGAATTTTATGGTATGTAAATTACAACTCAATAAAGCTGTATTAAAAAAAATACATAGGAAGAAAAGCATAAAACTTTATTGAAGGACATAAAAAAGACCTAAGTAGAGAAATACATCATGTGCATAGACAGTAAGACTCTAAACCATTGATGCCAATTCTTTCCAAATCAATCTATAGATTCATTGTAAATTGAAACAAAAATTGCAAGGTAATTTTTGGATTGTTGTATGTTTCTTAGAGAATGGACAGCTGACTCTAAAATTCACACAGAGCAGTAAATGATTAAAAAGAGTTAAGATAATTCTGAAGGAAAAATAAAAAGATAATTCTGAGGGGGGGCCTATCTTTGCCAGATATAGCAAGACTTATTATAAACTTACAGTAAATAAAAACGATAGGGCAATGGTACAAGAACAAAGAGAATATATAGGAGAGAGAGAAGGAAATACAGGCACACATACGTAAAGGAAACTGGGTAAGCGACAAGAGGGAAAGAATGAATTAATGAGTAGTTTGAGGACAAGTGACAATTTAAATGGGAAAAAAAAATTAGATTTCAACCTGTCACCCGACACAAAAATCAATTCCAGATTAAAGGCCTAAGTGTAAAGAGAAAAATTTTGAATTTTTAGAAGAAAATATTGAATATCTTTACAATCTCAAGGTTTTCTTAAACAAGATATAAAATACACAAACCACAAAGGGAAAATTTGACAAATTTGATCACATTTTAAATATTAATTTCTATACAAATCATCAAAATCAAAGTTAAAAGATAAATTCACTGACTAGAAAAATATCAGCAACACGTATAATCAGCAGGGGATTAATATCCAGAATACATAAAGACTCCTAAAAGACAGATAATGCTATGAAAAAATAAGTGGGCAAAAGAGTTGAACAG
Source organism: Mirounga angustirostris (assembly GCF_029215605.1). Classification (NCBI taxonomy): domain Eukaryota; kingdom Metazoa; phylum Chordata; class Mammalia; order Carnivora; family Phocidae; genus Mirounga; species Mirounga angustirostris. The sequence continues at coordinate 40,455,869 of NW_026991714.1, forward strand.
TTTTAATAAATTGTTAAAACAAAAGGAAACCTAACATTCTAATGAATCACAAAGAAGAGTGGCCAAGGAAATGCAAGACAAATGAATGATGACATACAACAGTGTTTTACAACCATCTACTGGCAAAAATTTACAAGTCGGGCAATACCAGGTGTTGGTGAGAATTTGGATATACAGAGTTCTTAAATCCTACTGGCAATGAGGTAAACTGTTACTGCAACTTTGGAGAGCAATATGGCAATATATGGTAAAGTTAAGATGTGCATGTTCTACAAATAGTCAATTGCACTTTTAGATATATGCCTTAGAGAAACTTTCCCTCAAGTGCTCACCGATGTTCGTGGCAGCGTTGCTTAAAATGAGGAACAAATGAGAAAACCACCCATATGTCCATTAATAAGGAAGTGGATTTTAAAAAATTGTGGTATATTCTTAAAATGTAGTATTAGATATGGCAATTAAAACAAAAGGAACCATCACAGATCTTTCTATAATCTCACAAATGCTCAGTATATACCTTTCTTGTCAGGAGGCACACATTCCTGCAGCCCATTCCATTCAGGCCCTTTGTAACATATCACTGTTCATAGCTGAAATGGTATTCCCTCAAGGCTACAGGGAAGAAGTGGTATAAACACGGAGGTTCTTGACACATCCTCACAAGAAGTCACATGGTGGGGCAGCTGGGAGATCTTGAGGCCACTATTCCTGAAGCAGGTCAACCTTTTGAGCAGTGTCCAATCCATACGAGGAAATGTGTGCATTAGGAACCCCTGGACTGATTAATGGAAGTGAGGCAGAGCCTCATCCTGATGGAAAATGGGAACGCTGGAGACGTTTTGCAACTGTAGGAAAAACCGTTCCATAATCATGTCCAAAAAGATCCCTTTGATGGTATCTTTTGCAAAAAGGAACTGATAAAGACCCATGTGCTTCATATGGCACTGAAGATATTTACTTTCAGCAAACCCCTTACAAGTTTAATTGTGAAATGTTGGTTTTCAGTGCCCCATTTATGGAGATTAAGAATCATTTTGCCGGGTGCCTGGGTGGCTCAGTTGATTAAGCGACTGCCTTCGGCTCAGGTCATGATCCTGGAGTCCCGGGATCGAGTCCCGCATCGGGCTCCCTGCTCTGCGGGGAGTCTGCTCCTCCCTCTGACCCTCCCCCCTCTCATGTGCTCTCTGTCTCTCTCATTCTGTCTCAAATAAATAAATAAAATCTTAAAAAAAAAAAAAAAAGAATCATTTTGCCACTTCAGGTAAAACAGCCTCATCACTACTGGCAGCTATTTGCACTTCCCTAGGACCCTGCAGCAAAACTTGTGTCATTTTAACAGTCTCTATATGAGGGCTTTAAGCAGGATAAAGCAATAAAGTTTTATTCTCCCTTTTCAGAGAATGCAACAGATGGTACTCTGAGGGATGCCTTCCTTCATCTCCACATCCTGGGACTTTTCTAAAGAGGGACACAAATTTGCCTGCCTACTTCCTCTGCCGACGTGATTACCTTGTGCTCTTCTAGGATGCATCCTTTCTGTTCCATCTCACTGTACCAATGGTAATGCTTTGACAACTTGGTATGTGTTCACTGACTGGTACGCTGCCAGACCTTTGCACGGCAGCAATACAACCAAGTTTAGCAGACCCCCAACATACAAAATGAAGTGTCATAAGGGAAACTCTACAAATTGGTGCATATTACATCTTTATGTACAAATGTTACTGATATGTTACTGAGCAATAACATTTCGAAAGCAGTCAATTCTCTTTTAGTGCTCTGTACCATTGTTTAAATACATGTAAAATAAAAAAATCAAACACATGAGCAGAAAGGATACACATCAACTTCCATTTGGTGCTTGCTTCTGCTGATGGAAGGACAGGAAGAGGATGAGGACAAGAATGGGTTCCAACTCTGTCAAGTATCTTAAAAAAAAAAAAAAACTGAGGCAAATGTAGCAAAACGTTAATATATTTTAGATCTGGGTACCTGGTGAATGTTATTCTCTGGACTTTTCTATATGTTTGATGTAGTTAATACTTTTTTAAATGAGTAATAAAAGGTATCAGCCTCTGTGAGGGAAAGTAAGAATCAAAAGGCAAGGGCCTGTAATGCTAACTCTTTGAGCTCACAAGCAATGCATTTCTGTTCCAGGGGCACACTCCAACCACAGTCTCCCATGCATTTTGTCACAACCAGCTGGGAAGAGGCAGGACACGAAAAAGCTGTCCCTGAGAACAAAATCAGGGCTGGGAGAACAGCAGGACTTCACCCAACCTCTGCTCATCCTGAAAACCTCTGGTCTCACCATGGGGACCAGGTAGGAGGGAGGGAGGAGACGGAGACCCAGAGGAGACCTGGGGAAGAGAGAAGGGGCAGGTATCAGGAAGCACTGGAATCTGCAACACTAAGTGATCATTTTTTTTAAGGATTTTATTTATTTATTTATTTTAGAAAGAGGGAGAGCAAGAGTGAGCATGAGTGAGCATAAGCGGGGGAGGGAGAGAGAGAATCCCAACGTGGGGCTCGATCTCACGACTCTGAGATCGTGACCTGAGCCAAAACCAAGAGTCAGACGCTGAACCAACTGAGCCATCCACGCGCCCCTAAGTGGTGAATTTAAAAAAGAGAGAGGGAGGGAGGGATTCAGAAGTTTAGCAGCTAAGGACAAAAGAGAAGTCAATCCAAGATGGTAATTTAGATATAAATGCCATCATGACAAATGTATGGCAGTTAGAGCCCAGTAAGTACATATATCTTTTTTCTATTTTTAAACACTTTTATTTTAGTGAATGGTGTCAATTTAGGCTCTAGGGATAAAAAGCAGGTATCCTGGCCCTCAAGCAATTTATAATTCTGCTGTAGAGACAACATACAAAACATACACAACAAAAATAATAGGTAACATTTATTGCCTTGTTTATGCCAAGCAGCATCCAAAGCACTTTATGTATTAACTCATTTAATCTTCACAATCGTCTTATGTCTGAACCATTAATATTCTTACTATTTTACAGACAAGGAAACTGACATACACAAGAGGTTAAGAACCTTACTCAAAAACACACTACCAGTAAAGGTAGAGTCGGGATTGGAACTCAATCTGACTGTGGGACCCAAGCTTTTAACCCTGACACTAAAAAAAACAAAAACAAAAAACAAACAAAAAAACCACCTATAGTAAACATACTGCAAAGCGACCTGTATGTAGTTTTCAATTGTGACTCTAGCACATATGACCTGGTTGAATCTACACATAACCTAACCTTCAACTTTTCTCAAACTGCTTATTTTGGTGTTGTGGAAAGTCTCAGGTGAGATAGTAAATCACACAGCAATTACACCTACCACCATTATGACTGTAAATGGGCCTAAAAAATGTGACAAGGAACTGCTTGGGGTCATGCAACCCTGTAGATTTCTTAATCTTTACACCTAAGACCATTTGGCTCAACTCAACTACAGATTCAACCTCAGTACCAAGATTAATCTGGTCCTTCATTGGAAGGGACTTAAGTTTAAGTTTTCGATAATTCAGCATCAAGCTCTAACAACTGGCTTTAATCCCCTAAAACTAAAACTCTTATTCCTAGTTCTAACTTCTGCCTCGTTCTCCTGTACCTTTTCTAGTCCTAAAGACTTAATATGTGCCATATGATTGGCATATGTTATCACATTCAAACCCCACACAGGATGAGGTAGGTTATTACTGCACTACCTTTGTGACAGATAAAGAAACTGGATAGAGAGAGGTTAAAATGCCCAAAGTCATCTAATAGTACCAGAATTTGAAGACAAACACAGGTCAGCTGGCTGCAAAGCCATTATTTTTCCTGTACACTAAGCAGTTTCCAAGCTGTGTTCTCAGGATTCCATGGAGAATCCAGGGCTGTCAGGGAAGACTGAAGAAACAGAAGGGGTATGGCTCATCTCACTCTTACAGATAAGTGTATCATGCTGATTGCCACATACTCCTTGGATTCCATGGAATTCTTTTATGCCTGCCTGCTTGCCTGGGCTTGTCTCTCCTCCTATCACTTAGAGATGAATCCTAACTCAGTCACCCCCAACCCAGGAGAGCCTCCTCTTTAGCAGATTACTTCCTTCCCAGGCTACCCCAGCATGTGTCTCTTAACCTTCTACTCCCAAGTCTGCCATAAAATAACTGGAAGTAGTTTTAATAATCATTTTAAAAATGGCCACCAATATATATAATAGTATCAACTCTGCCACAGTATAAAGATGATTAATATGGCTCACACAATCTAAAGTAGGGGATAACCCTCCAGATCATTTGTTGTGAGACTTAAATTTTAGGAATATATTTATACTTTATAATTCACTATTCATAATTATGAATTGGAGCATTCTAGAATATTTAAACCAAGTAAAATCATATTAAGAAGACTTAAGCTGAAGAGCTACAAAGTTCTCTAAATTTTCTTCTTTGCTCAATTTTATGAACTCTGCCACATGTTATTTCTGAGAGCTGACCATGTAACAGGTATGTGATAATATAACCATGTCTGAAGGCAAAGTATTCTTAATGTAATACTTTAGTATTTTTGATTCCTTTCTCCTGCCCATATACTCACAAAGCTTATAATGACACCACACAGAACTACAACAGTCCTGACTTTTTTAATGAGAAAAATGTGACTGAGTTATAATCTGAAATATCCACAGTGACCTACCTGCAGTCTGACATGAAACCTCTTTATATGGCACTAGCAAAGTAAATAACTATCACTACCTTGCGGTATTATGACTACTCAGTTCCCATCCTTTGAAGCCAGGTAATTAAACACCATGGAGGTGCTGCTATTGTACTTCTCAAAGTATCCACAGAGCACCTGCGTTAAGAATCTCCTGCACCACTACTTAGAAATGCAGATTCCCGGGGCCTGTGAGCAACCTAAGGAATCAAAATTTCTCTAAGATCAAGAAATGCGCATGTTCCAACAAGCTCATCCAGGTACTGATTTGGAAATCAACAGTACAAATCCATTTACTTTTTCTTAACTATTTAAAGGAGAAACTGGTTAAAACAATCTTTGGTTAAAACATTTTGCTGATACTTAAAATTGCATGTATGTAGAGCGTTTGTCAGTATGTGTTTGAAAAAATTTAGGGACCAATAACAGTGATCAAAAGCAATATAGCTCTAAGTAAATTTTCACTTTGTAGAAAGAGCTTTAGGACAGTAAAGGGAGTTCTTAACCAAGGGTCAATGATAAACTAACTAGTCTTCACTCAATTTAGCAGTCCACACAGTTTATTCAGCAATGTAACAGGAGAGAACTTCCATTGTGACAGACATAAGGCAGACACAGGGTAGATCTCTGGGGTACATCCTTTATACAGACGAACAAATAACTTTAGGTTTCACAACATGTGGCCACAAGGCATGATTTGTTGCACACCAACAGCTATTCATTCCTCCCTTCTCCCTTCCTAAAAGAGCCATGATTTTATTAGGGAGACAATGGGCCCTACCCAGGCACTGCTAACCCCCTTCCCTTTTGCTGGGCTTCCCAGGCTTGTGAACCAGTACCTTCTGAGATATAAGAAGAAATCTGGGAGGGACTTTTGAGAAAGACTTTTTTCCCAAATAAAAGACACAGACTTGAAAGGAAAAAGCTTTTGCTTCGTATTTCCAGCCTTTGATTGGGAATGAAATATCTGGAACAGTAACAGCCACACTATACTCACTGAAGAAGCAACTATGAGGACAAAAAGCCACCACGATAAGGATCCCAGTGGGAAGAACAGAAAGAGCCTGGGACCTTAGGAACATTGTCCAGCTGCTACACAAGCACTGGATTATCTAGTATCTTAAGTGGAATTTAAAAATTGTGCAATGGCCTCTGAGATGTTTTCAGATTTTTCTAAGTTTCTCCTATACTCTAGTTCCATGATTCTCATCAACAGGTGAAGGCCAGAATGTGGTCAATGTCCAGCAAGACACTGTTAGTTCTCAGAAAGATGCTTCCGCATAGTGTCTATGGAGTCAAGCTTGGTAACTCCTTTTGTCACCTATCTCATAGTATAAGTACTTTTCCATTTCCAGAGGAGGACATTCGAAGTTCAGTCACCACAAAAACAGGACAGCCTTTGCTATGTAGAGTCAAGTAAAGATAGTGGCATTTCTGCATGTTTGTGTGTATCCTGTGTAGATATTACCACTGGTTAACGTGTAAGAGGTGGAATGGAGAACAATGCAGTTTCTTACTAAACTATCTAGCTGTTTTACTGGAATAATCTATAATCCAGCTACAAAGATGCTTTCCCACAAAAGTTATCACTAAAAGTATCATTATGGTACACAGAGTACAGGGCCTCTCCTCCAGGACTATCCTGTCATACATCCGTAATAAGGCTGTGGAGCTTCTTAGGATGGGTAAGCTAATTCCAAAACATAGGGCACGTAGATTAGACTGGTTCTAGATGAATAGTCTGACTGGAATTATGATTAAATTCATGCTGAACAAAGTATGTGTAGCCGATGGGAGCAGATCCAACAATTGAAGCAATTCCCCAAGGTAGTGACAGTCCAGATCAGATTTAGAAAGGATTCATTTTCCCAATCTTCCTTGAGCTACTAGTATAAACTCTAGAGTCTCCCTAATTTTGACTGCTTAAGAAGTTACTTGTTTTGGCCAAGTTTTTTGTTCAAGGTTTTGTCTGTTCTGGTCAAGATTAACTGCAATGCAGGGTTAAAGCCAGCTACTCTAGAGTCGTGTATCCTTTTTCTAACCAGTGGAGGACCCAGAAGAAACGGGTGGCAAGCTTTTTCAAAGGTCCATCTAGTAAGATTTTGGGGCGCCCACTCAAGTGGGAAAGACCAAGGAAGAACAAGGCTTCTATTAGCAGGATTATCAGGGTAACACTCAGGGCAATAATCCGCTCTGTTAATACGGTCTAAGAATACTTGGTAACACTCATTTTCAACAAGTTCAGTTTGGTACAACCAATGGCCTAGTTCTAAACTAGGGAACCACTGCTGTCCACAGTCCGGGCAATGTGAATTATCTGAGAACATCTGGGCTTAGAGAAATAACACAGAAAGCAATGTAACAGTAAAAGGCAACAATGACAAAGAGAGATACCCAAATAACCAGTCCTATTACAGGTCTGGTTTAGCAATTTCTCAGTCCAACCAACAATACTTGGCGACCAGAGTTAAATTTGGCTTGCACCTCCGTGCAATTCTTCAAGATGTCGTTGTCTATTTTTCACTCAATTGCAACTCAGTCTCTGAACTCAGGGACCAATCCAGTCTATAATGTTATCAGTCACTCACTAGCAGCACAGATCTCAGAATAGCTCCTTCAAATCCCAGCTTCTCAAGAAAAGATAGGGCTCTAGTCTAAATTGGTTATTTTTCTTGTGTGTTATCAGCTGGTGGTGTCATGCAGAGGCACGTGGCTTACTCTGCTTTGCTGGTAAGTTATTATGTCTGCTTGGTGAAACAAAGGAGCTGACAGGTCCAACTGGGTCTTTTGTGGGCGCTGGCACTCGCTGTTGTAATACACGTACCCAAGTCTTAAGGCCTTGGCACTTTACAATGATGTAGGGGGTCAGGAAAACCTAGTAGAGTCCTCTTGAGCGTGGATCCAATGAAGTCTTTCTTGGGAGGACCTTAATCAAGACCCAGTCACAGAGAAGTAGTCGATGCTGAGTTGGTTGAAGCGTCTGGGAATGCTTCACACACCTGTAAATGATAAAACTTCAGACGACTCATATAGGCTTTGAGTTGCTCACAATATTAGAAACATGCACTTGGAAATCATTTGGGCCAGTCAAGGTGGATGAAAATGGTCTTGTGGGTCTCTTTATGACAATTTCATAGGGGATCACACCAATTTATCCATTGGGAGCTATTCTTATGCTTATTTTGGGCACTAGGAAGGGTTTTGGTTCACTTAAGATTCGTACTAGCTTAGGACGCCTGGTTGGCTCAGTCAGTTAAGCCTCTGCCTTCAGCTCAGATCTTGATCCCAGGGTCCTGGGATCGAGCCCCACGTCGGAAACCCTGCTCAGCGGAGAATCTGCTTCTCCCTCTCCCTGCTGATGTATGTGTGCACTCTCTCTCTCTGTCTCTCTCTCTCCCCCTCTCAAATAAATAAAATCTTTAAAAAAATTTTTGTACTAGCTTAATGTTTTTAGGATTGTTTCTTTTTTCTAACTCCTTCTGCACTCTAGTAATAGTAAAGTCTGTATCATCTTGTTTAATCTAGTAAAACTCTGAGATTTCTTGTGTATCTTTTCTGTGAAATGGGTACCATATATGGTATTCCTGTAATGTGTGGGATAACATTAACAATGGTGACAGCTTTTCTGTAACAGACTTTAATCCATCCAGGAAAAGGGATTACAAAATCATCAGGAAATCTTAATAGCTAACTCTAGGAAGTTGGGAGGAAATCCTTTTGAAGGCTGAAAAAGAAACCAAGAGGGGCATATCTCATTACCCACATCTATCTTTATAGGTTTATGCACATTACATATTTAAGAAAGCAAGTAAGGTACAGTCTTGAGCAATAGCTCTGAGCAATTCTTGGAAAATATTTAGAAATCAGCTGGAATTTGCAGATACTATCACTTTTATAATCCTTCACGACACTAAATATAACAAGTAAAAAAGGTGGGGTCCTAGGATGTATGAACAACTACATAGCCACCGAGGAAGTGCTACATATTAGAATACGACATATACCTTGCTTTTCTCCAGTGTTCTCTTTGTGAAATCTGAGGCTTGATCCTGTGAGAGCACGTAGAAACACTGGGGAAGGCGTGAGTGCTAGAACTGTATAAAGATTTGGCCTGAAAAGCAGAGGAGTGACAGCCTTAGTTGTGGTCAGACAAAGCATTTTCCTTATAGACTGTCAACAGCAGCTGTGATTCTCAGATTTTAAAATGGCAAGTTTAAAAGGCAACCGAAGAGTCTCTGACAGTGCTGCCAACACAGGGCTCCTATTCTGATGAGAGCCCAGGATGAGGGGAGACAGGTCAGTGAAGGTACACTGAAGTATTTTTTGAGGTTAGATAACACTGTATGGGTGTGGGCTACCAACTCAGCTCCTCAGGCGAAGTTAACAGAAGGTATGGCAGGGTTCCTGACTCAGTAACCTTTGTAGTGACAATACAGGGCGTAACAGATTTCCCTGAGGGTCTACTGACAAGAGCCACCACAAAAGTTTCCGTTGTTGAATTAGGAAATCTTGCATGTTTAGTACATGGAACAGATAATGAATAAAACCCACACAACCATGGGGTTCAACATAAAAGTTAATAGTAAAGTTATACGGCTAAGTTTAACATTGAAGAGATAAAGAATTTGGGGTTTTTAGAGTGAAAAGGAGATATGCAATTGAAATCACAACAAGATACTATTTCACGTCCACCAGACTGGCAAAAATTAACAAGTTTGACAACTGGGGTTGTATATACTCTAGGCAAAACCACCCCACCACCCCCAGGCAGTGTCAGAGCCCTAAAGCTCCAAATACTCAGAATAACTCCACCCTCTCCCAACCTTCATTTCTCCAACTTCAACAGTCAACAAAGCATTAGAGCTCCAAGTATTCCTGAATTAAGAGAACTTTAGTGTTCCTTATGTTTCTGACAAGACAGCCCCTCCCCTGGTCCTCTAAACCACCATGGGCAAGAATCAAAAGGGGACCCCAAAGCACTAAGTGCTCAGAATAAGATTACTTATCCACCAGCCTCCTCGCTCACTCCTTAGCCTTACCATTAATAAATGAGTAAAGAGGGCCTCCTGAAAATGCTCCCAGCATGATTCTCAAACTTCACTGCCCCCCTGCCCCACTCATAGCTTCACTACCATTTTGGCTTGAAAGAATCAGGACCGACCAATCTCATCAGACCTGTAGCTCTGTTTATGGTGACCACTAAACGAAGCCCAGGGCTTCCTGGTTGTACTTCATCGCCTTAATCTCTAATCCCCATATGGATCCAACAGCAGCCAAGATAACATCCCCTTCTTGCTTTACATTTTCCATTTTGATATATTAAATATTCTAGCTATCTGTTTCTATAAAAATATACACTCCTTGAGAACAAGGTTTTTTGTCTTTATTTACTGCTGTACATGCCCAATAAACAAAAGAACAAAAAAGTAATTTGAATCCTTATACCATAGAAGCATAAGTTAGTACAACCACTTTTGGAATTAATTTGGCATTACCTAGTAAAGCTGAAGATATGCGTTTCCTACAACTTGGTAATTCCACTCTTAAGTATATACCCTAGAAAATTAGCACATTTGTGCTTAAACACATGAATGAAAATATTCATGGTAGTACTGCGTGCAATAACCAAACAGGAAAAATGGCCACGAACAGTAAAATGGATAAATAAATCGAGGTACAGGCATACCTCGTTTTATTGCACTTTCCTTTACTATGCTTCTCAGATACTGCATTTTTAAAAACTGAAGGCTTGTGGCAACCCTGCATCAAGCAAGTCTGTCGGCACCATTTTCCCAACAGCATTTGCTCGCTTTGTATCTCTGTGTTACATTTTGGAAATTCTCACAGTATTTCAAACTTTGCCATTATTAATTATATTTGCCATGGTAATCTATGATCAGTGATCTTTGATGTCACGACTGTTACTGTTTTAGGGTGTCTGCGACCATGCCCATGTAAGACAGTGAACTTGATGAATGTTGTGTGTGTTCTGACTGCCCCACTGACTAGCTGTTCCTCCGTCTCTTGCCCTCTCCCCGGGCCTCCCTATTCGGAGACACAACAATATTGAAATTAGGCCAATTAATAACCCCATGATGGCCCCGAAATGTTCAAGTGAGAGGAAGGGCTGCACGCCTCTCACTTTAAATCAAAAGCTAGAAATGATTACACATAGTGCGAAAGGCATGTCCAAAGCTGACAGGCTGAAAACAAGGCCTCTTACACCGAACAGCTGAGTTGTGAATGTGAAGGAAAAGTTCTTGAGGGAAATTAAAAGTGCTGCTCCAGTGAACACACAAATGATAAAAAGTGAAACAGCCTTACTGCTGATACGGAGAAAGTTTAAATGGTCTGGAATGAAGATCAAACCAGCCACAACATTCCCTTAAGCCTAAGCCTAATCCAGAGCAAAATCCTCACTCTCTTGAATTCTCTGCAGTCTGAGAGACGTGAGGAAGCAGCAGAAGTCTGAAGCCAGCAGAGGTTGGTTCATGAGGTTAAAGAAAGAAGCCGTCTCCATAACATAACAGTGCAAGGTGAAGCAGCAAGTGCTGATGGAGAAGCTGCGGCAAGTCATCCAGAAGATCTAGCTAACTTCCTTAATGAAGGTGGTTACACGAACAGCAGATTTGCAATGTAGATTAAAGCAGCCTTCTATTGGAAGAAGATGCCATCTGGGACTTTCAGAGCTAGAGAGGAGAAATCAATGCCTGGCTTCAAAGGACAGGCCGACTGTTGTTAGAGGTTGAAGTTGAAGCCATTGTACCCTGACCATTCCAAAAATCCTAGGGTCCTTACGAATGATGCTAAATCTACTCTGCCTGTGCTCTCTAAATGGAAAAACAAACCCTGAATGACAGCACATCTGTTTACAACATGGTTTACTGAATATTTTAAGCCCACTGTTGAGACCTATTGCTCAAAAAGAGATTTCTTTCAGAATACTACTGCTCACTGACAATGCACCTGGTCACCCAAGGGCTCTGAGGAAGATGTACAATGAGATTAATGTTGCTTTTGTGTCTGCTAACACAATGCTCATTCTGCAGCCCACGAATCAAGGAGTAGTTTAGACTTTCAAGTCTTATTATTTCAGAAATATGGCTATGACTGCCATAGAGAATGATTCCTCTGATGGATCTGGGCTAAGTAAACTGAAACCTTTCCAGAAATGATTCACCATTTTAGATGCTATTAAGAACATTCCTGATTCACGGGGAAAGGCCGAAATCAACATTAACAGGATTCTGGAAGAAACGGATTCCAATCTTTATAGATGACTGAGGGGTTTCAAGACTTCAGTGGAGCAAGTAACTGCCGATGTGGTGGAAATCGCCAGAGAACTAGAATTAGGAGTCAAATCTGAAGATTTGAGTGAATTGCTGTAATCTCATAATAAAACCTAAATGATGTGGAACTGGTTCTTTTGGATGAGCACAGAAAGTAGTTTCTTGAGATGGAATTTATTCCTGGTGAAGACGCTGTGGAGACTGTTGAAATGACAACAAAAAATTAGAGTATTATATAACTTTGTTGATAAAGCAGTGGCAGGGTTTAAGAGGACTGACTCCCAATTTTATTTTATTTTATTTATTTATTTATTATTTTTTTTTTTTTTAGGACTGACTCCCAATTTTAAATGAAGTTCTACTGTGGGTAAAATGCTATCAAACAGGATCACATGCTACAGAGAAATCCTTCATGAAAGGAAGGCTCAACTGATGCAGCAAACTTCACTGTTGTCTTATTTTAGGAAATTGCCATCAGCAGCCATCAACATTGAGCTAAGACCCTCTACCAGCAAAAAGATTATGGCTCACTAAAAGCTCAAATAATGGTTAGCATTTTTTTTAGCAACGTTATTTTTTAATTAGGGTATATACATTTTTAAAAAACATAATGCTATTGCACGATTAATGCACTATAGTATAGTGTAAATATAGTTTTTATGCACTGGAAACCAAAAAATTGACTTGACTCCCTTTATTGAGATATTTGCTTTACTACAGTGGTGGGGAAAAAACCGTCATTATGGCTGTACAATGGAATATTGCACATACAGACACAGATGAAACTCAAGAATATTAAGCTAAAAAAATAAAAAGTAGAACATCCCCTTCCACACACACACACTTATACAGTCTCCATTTATGTAGAGTTTTAATATATTATTTAGGAATATTCAATAAAACTATAAAGAAAAGAAGGATAAGCACAAGGATGATCATTACCTTTGATGGGAGAAGAAAGGGGATATGATTGGGGAGGGCATACAAACTATTTCAAAGATAATAATTTTGGGAGGTGGGCTGATGGGGTAACTGGGTTATGGGACATTTAGGAGGGCACACAATACAATGAGCACTGGGTGTTATATAAGACTGATGAGTCACTAAACTCTACCTCTGAAACTAATAATACACTATAAATTAGTTAATTGAATTTAAATTTAAAAAATCTAAAAAAACAATTTTTTTTAACTCAGTGGAGGTACAAGGTTCACTGTATCCTAAGTCCTAACAGCTTACAAAATCTCTATTCAATATGTTATAATTGTAGAAGAGTAGAGTGGAAATAGCAATGGGCTAGAAAAACAGGTTTAGCAAAACCAAAATTCCACATTGTGGCCAAGAGGAGCAGCAGTAGTTACTTTGCCCAGATGACGACTAATATATGGAGGAAAAAAGAGACTACAGAAGATATAGATCGGGACGCCTGGGTGACTCCGTCGGGTAAGCGTCTGCCTTCGGCTCAGGTCATGATCCCAGGGTCCTGGGATGGAGCCCCGCATTGCACTTCCTGCTCAGCAGGGAGCCTGCTTCTCCTCTCCCTCTGTTACCCCCCTCCCCCGGTTGTGCTCCCTCCCTCTCTCTCTCAAATAAATAAAATCTTTTTTTTTTTTTTTTTAAAGGAAGGATATAGATCTTCGTTTTTCTCATAAAATTGTAAGCAACTATCTCTTCATAGAAATCAAAGAAGCCTGGGGCGCCTGGGTGGTTCAGTCGGTTAAGCATCTGCCTTCGGCTCAGATCATGATCCCAGGGCCCTCGGATGGAGTCCCGCATCGGGCTCCCTGCTCCTCGGGGAGCCTGCTTCTCCCTCTGCCTCTGCCTGCTGTTCCCCCTGCTTGTGCGTGCTCACTCGCTCTAATAAATAAAATCTTAAAAAAATAAAAATAAAAGAAGCCTACCTAATGCTGGTATGGAAAAGAAAGTTTATCTAGGCATATTCCCAACAAGGCCTGCATCTGTGTGCAAGGATTTTATTTCACATGGTGCCTTTGTGCTAAATTAGAAAAAGGAACCCTTCCTCCAAGTAAGCTGTAGCCCAGAGAACCTCACGTGGCCAGGTATTCCACAGTAATCCTTTGTCTGTGAGATAATTATGCTTACTAACAATAACGAACACCAAGGACCGCGACCCGTTCTAAGTACTTTACATGTATTAACTCATGTAATCCTTACAATAATCAATTTTATAGTTAAGGAAACAGAGAGGTTGAGCAACTTGCGAAGGTCACAGGTCACTGCAGAGAAATCAGTACCTGAATTCAGGCAGACTGGTTCCAGAGCCTGTTCTCTTAGCTACCGAAGATACCGCCTTTTTGAAACAGCAACCGTTAAGCTTTAAAAAGCCCCTTCACAAGCTGTTTGCTACTCTTCAGTGGTGCGTAGATACTGAGGTGGGGGTGGAGAAAATCACCTACCACAATTTTCCACAACCACAGAAAAAGATCTAGGATAGGTTTAGGGAGTCCCGAATCCCCTGAAATTACATCGAGATTTTTTAGGTACAGTTGCGCTTTTTTCTGGAAAGAGAATACTTTTAGACTCCCCAAAACCATTAGGTTGTTAATGGTTCCTAATCATTTTACTACCAAATGTAATTTTTATCCCAGCACACCCCTCCTCAGATCTCATTTTGGAAGGATGTTCTAAACAACCAACATTCTTGTAATAATTTCATTTTCTCATTTTTATTAATCCGACGTCTGCCAATGTCAATCTGCCAATCAAAACTAAGAAAGATAATTATTGTTACTAGCCCTGGTTTAGAAATTTTCAGTATTTTAAATTACAGATAAATATTCAAAATGCCTGTATCATAAAGTTGGAAAGATTTAGATATTCTGGATTTGTTTCTTTCCTCAAGTCGTTGTCAGCTTACGTTAAAAGCAGCTGATTTAAAGTAAATATATGATTACTGTTAGGCTTGTAGAAATGCTGAAAATACCTTGAGAACCACCATTTCTCTATTGATCATTAAACATAATTGTTTACTGAGAAAACCAACCATTTAGTTGGTAGGACCATTGAGCCATTGCGTAGTTGGCTCAATGCCAAGTACTACGGCTACATAGAGAAAAATCTTACAGGACTTCCAGATGTCCAGGGAATCCAGATTGGAAGTGATGCTTTGGGTAAAGGCTAAAGGCCTTCAGATAGATACTAAAAGACTGCATGTAGAGTTCCTAGGAAATTCTGGAAGGCCCACAGAAGAATCAAGGTTTTCAAACCTCTTAACCTGCCAACAGTGGGTAAAAACGAAAGTTTAAAAAGTTTCTCTACTGCACAAATGCTTTACAAAAGGAAAACATAAATCAGGTTTTTGTGTGTGTAAGAACTACAGTAAATTTAAGATTCTTCCTGAAACTTAGGACAAAATTTAGAAAATAGCACTTTAACTGCAAAATGAAAATGCAACTCTAATCCACTGAAATTTGTATCTACTAATAATGGCAGCTTAATACATATTAAATAATTATCTTCTCTAAATATCCTGATTCTACATTCTTTGCTATTTCCTGAATGGATGTTAGTAAGCAAGCTCAAATCTGCCTTTGACAGACAAAAATTCTCTTGTTCTTTTTATGGTAGGATAATGTAAGTCTCAGACTGAGTCAGGATTGGGGTGGCTTCTCCAGGCAAACATATCCCTTAGAATTCAGCCTCTGCTAACTCCTCATATAATATATAAAATCAGAAGACAGATACACAGAAAAAGTATAAATGCTTTAAACCGTGAGTTCCCATTTTAATTATTTTCTTCCATGGAGTATTATATTCTAAGGTTAACCAATAATCAAAAATACCTATTTTTTATGAGACAATTTCTCTGATATGTTTCATACACAAAGTCAAACGATTCAAGTTTCATATTTTGTTAAATAGTTTGGAATTTGTATGACAGGAAATTCAGGAGCATGGGGATAAACAGGAATCTTCTTTTTAAATTCACATAATCTAAAATAATTTTGTTAAAAATATATTATGAAAATAAATGCTCCTTAAAAAGTTTTCAGACTATTTTGTGAGGAACTATTTCTAATTCGGTAGTCTTGAAATCAGTTAGAGAAGACACATGGATAACAATCTTCAGCATGACTTACCACATATACTGTTCCCTCTTATGAAGAACACACGAGCCAAACAAAAAAAAAATGATCCTGAGTTAGGAAACAGCTGCTGAATGTTTCCCCTCTCACTCCAGGAACGGACAGACAAAACAGGTGTATGTGTGGACTGCTAGCATACCCTAAAAGGGAACAACTGCTTTAGACATTTATTCGTACACTTCAATTGACCTTGCTCTAATGGACCAAAAGTCATGGTTCAAAGTCTATCTACAGTTTCAATTTCAAACACCAGCAGTAAAACCTTTAAGGTTAATACACAGCTATTTGTAGCTGTATTTAAAAGTAAGTTTCTAAGTCTTGCCCCCTCCTCTGCACCATATTTATTGTCATAATATGCCAGAATTGGGGTGCCTGGGTGGCTCAGTCATTAAGCGTCTGCCTTCGGCTCAGGTCATGATCCCAGGGTCCTGGGATCGAGCCCCGCATCGGGCTCCCTGCTCAGAGAAGTCTGCTTCTCCCTCTCCCATTCCCTCTGCTTGTATTCCTTCTCTCGCTATGTCTCTGTCAAATAAATAAATAAAATCTTGAAAAAGAAATATGCCAGTATTATTTTCTCTCATAAATAAAATCTTAAAAAAAAAAACATTGGTACAAATCAGAGCTAAACTACAGACTTCAAATTTCACTAGTTTCTCCATTAATGTCCTTTTTCTGTTCCAGATCCAATCTGGGATCTCATATTGCATTTAACTGTTAATTCTCCTGAACCTCTAAACTGTTGAGTCTCTTAGTCTTTACAGTTTCTTTTGTCTTTTGTGAACTTAGTCTTTGTGACCTTGACACTTCTGAAAAGTAATCGTCACTTATTTTATAGAATGATCCTCAATCTGGGTTTGTATAATGTTTTTCTCATGATAAGAAAGATAACCAGATTGCATTTTTGGCAGGAATAACACCACAGAAATGATATTGTATCCTTCTAACTGCATCATATCACCGAGTTCATGATGTCCATGTCCTACTACAGGTGATGCTAACTTCAATCATTGGGTTAATATGGTATCTCCACTGCCAAGTTACTATTTTTCCTTTGCAGCTAACAATTATCTTAGGAGAGATATTTTCAAACCATGCAAATACCCTGATTTTCCTCAAACTTCCATCCACTAGCATTACAGTTGGATTTTGTCTGTAATAATTACTACAGTGCTGTGTGTCCGATGATTTTCTACTTCTTGCTTTTCATTCATTCACTGGCCTTCTTCATTAAGAGTTGTCCCTTCTTCCATTTGTTTATTAGACTATATCCATTCAACATGGATACTTACTTTGTTCCATGCCTTAAAATCCAATACTACCATTATTCATTTTGTTGCTCAAATTGTCCAACTTTGGCCATTAGAAGCTCCTTCAAGTTGGTTCCTGTGTCCTTTCAACAAGCCCCTAAACTTTTTTGAGCATTTCCTTAATTTCAAGCACTGCAAGATGTTCCAGGCTCCCTGCTTCAGCTCTGGAGTCAACTATGTTTCAAAAAATATCCTCGGTCCTTTTAGCAAAGGATAGTGCTTAAAAACCAGTTTCACTGTCAAACCAACAATCTAGAGAGCCACCACTAATATTTGTCTTCTTACTAAACTCATTAGCTGGAAATCATTAGCGTCATCTTGGAGCATATTAGAGATGCAAATTCTTGGGCCCGACCCCAGACCTCCTTTAACCAGAATCTTTTGAGAGGCTGGTGCAGGCTATGTTTTAAGAGATTTGTCAAATGATTCTAAGGCTTCACTATAAAGTTTGAGAAATACTGCTTTGAAGAAGTTTTCCTTCACTGAAGACCCTATGTTTAATAAAAAAAGAAAACTTTAATAACTCATCTTGTATATAAATCATACTTTCACTGACACAACCAATAAAACTATAGGTGAATGCCTCATCTGTTCAGTCAATACTTCCCTATTCTTCACTATTTTCCTATAAAAATTTTTTTTGAAGTGGTTACAGTAGTTACAGATACCGTTATACTTTTATACAAAGAAGTTGTAAGTTCAGCCTCCAGGATCAATTCCTGCCTACATATATGACCTAACAACCATACACTGAAGCTGCAAAGATAAATCCCTTGCAGCACTGTCCTCTAAAGTCAGACTGCCTGCGCCTGAGCAGTTGTTGGTGAACTCATCTCTATGCCTTCGTTTTCTTAACCACAAAAAGGAATAACACTACCTAGAGAAAGAGGCACTGTGAGGGTTAAAGAGATAACGTGCTACACTTGCCACTATGAGGGCACAAAAGCAGCCCTCAAAAACTATTATTTGAACTACTAAATAACAGTGCCACTAGAGGTTTTATTTTTTGGAATGGGGAGAGCAAGTGGAAACTGTGCTAAAGGAAAGTTCTGCTGGTTCTTCACTAGTAGATCAGAATAAAGGCAGACCCAGACAGCTCTACTTATATAATTAAAACAAAACTCTCAGAAATTAACAAACCAATCTTTTAAATTTTTGACTTTTTGCAAAAAGGTTATTACATTTACATTATGTATACTTACAGTCAAGGGCTAAATGAGTACATTTAAAAAAAAATTTGATCTGTTGAAATTATGGGTGAATTTTCTTTCTATTTTGATTATCAAAATCATGGACCAACTCCTTTAGTGTTAGTAAAGAGCAAAGTAGCACAATTAGTATTTTTTTTAGGTTTTTTTGTTTTTGTTTTTAAGATTTTATTTATTTGACAGAGAGAAAGAGAGCGGAGAGCAGGAACACAAGCAAGGGGAGTGGGGAGGGAGAAGCAGGCCTCCCATGGAGCAGAGAGCCCAATGTGGGGCTTGATCCCAAGACGCTGGGATCATGACCTGAGCCGAAGGCAGACGCTTAACGACTGAGCCACCCAGGCGCCCCTAGCCCAATTAGTATTACAGTTCCCATCTATTGAGTCCTTAAACTGTCCCATTTAATACTCCAAATAACCCTATGACTCTCCACTTTGCAGATGAGAAAAAGAGCTCAGAACAATACAGCAGACTGCCCAAGTCACACAGTGACAGAACAGGAATTCAAACTCAGCTCTGACTCCAAACTCTATACTCATGACGAATGTTGAGGCCATCATCTTTATTCACAAAAAGCTTATTTGCTGTGCAAAACTTAAAGTATGGTCACTATGTGGACTTACGTCTTCTGGGACAAATAGTAGCCATAAGATGTAGAATACTAACAAAATTTTAACACAAATTCTTTTTTTTTTAAGATTTTATTTATTTATTTGACAGAGAGAGAGACAGTGAGAAGAAAGAACACAAGCAGGGGGAGTGGGAGAGAGAGAAGCAGGCTTCCGTGGAGCAGGGAGCCAGATGTGGGGCTCAATCCCAGGACCCTGGGATCATGACCTGAGCCGAAGGCTGATTCTCAACTGAGACACCCAGGCGCCCCTTAACACAATTAAATTCCATATACAAAATGAGAAACAGAAAGCAGATAAGGCCTCTCTGAGCAAACTTCCCTTCAGGAAATTTAAGTGGCACTTCAGAGGAACGTGGATTTCCATGGTATACAGTTTAAAATAACTTCTTAGGCAAAAACAAATTACATACAAGACAATACATTATTAAAATACCCCCAAATCGGGCGCCTGGGTGGCTCAGATGATTAAGCGCCTGCCTTCGGCTCACTCAGGTCATGATCCCAGGGTCCTAGGATCGAGTCCCACATCGGGCTCCCTGCTCTTTGGGAGCCTGCTTCTCCCTCTGCCTCTCTCTCTCTCTGTCTCTCGTGAATAAATAAATAAAATCTTAAAAAAAAAAAAAACCAAATCCTCAATATTATTAGCTAAATTTGTAAGTTACTCGGCTCTCAGGCGAGTATTTTCTCTATGCTGGTAAGGAAGATAAATGAAACAGAGCTTAAGTGAGTCACTCATCATTATGTGATGAACAAGCAGTAAAAGTGGTAATCAAGTTGTGGACTCTGCCTTCAACGTAATAAAAATTACTGAGGAGAGGCTCTCACTTGAAGTTTCCATAGCAAACGTCAGTCTTCAAACCGTTGTAATCCACACAGGTACTTCCAAGAACATTCTTAGTTCTTCTACCATGAAGTTCCTTTTTTCATTAAATGATTTTCCACTGGCCATATACAGGCTAATCATGTGCTTTAAAAAATGAAACTGATAAATATGGATAGATTCCATGGCCCTAATTCTTTTCCCTGCTCCCCACCACAGCCCTAATTCATTAAAAAAAATAGAGACAAGGATTTCTCATACAGATCCAAAATAAAATGTTCTAAAACCTAGAGACAAGTAAAACTGAAACAGAAGCAGTATGTAGAATTAGATTAAGATAACTCCTGTATCTATGTAGAAGGTCTAACAAGCACTACTGATAGAGTACTATACACTTTCTTGAAGGAAAAAGAGGTAAACTTTCACAACGGATATGAAATGCAACTGAGAAGATATATATAATGTGTAAACAAAGTAATAATTGTAGGGTCTTACCAAAACTTCAAACTTGGCCCTTTTTAGCACCATTAAGGCTAAAAAAGGTGGGGGGAGAGTACTATTTTATAAGGATAAAGATGACGAATAACGAGATCCTGTTAGGCACGCAGGTAAAGGAAGTAATCGCCACCTACACTGGCCGATTACCCGTTTGTATTTTGAGCCTTATAAGAATTCTGCTCCTCGTCTCAAAGTCCAAACCAAACATTTATTCCCACCTTAATCTGTTTAATGTTCATAGGATTTGATTTCTCTTCTTCTACTCCAAAACAAAAATATGCCCCCAAACTGTTCCGTTTAAGGTATTTTGCGATAGAGAGGTGGGGGTGGGGAGGAATCATTTTGGAAAAATCTTTCCAAAGAAGATATCTGAGCAAATATTAGCACATGGAAAAGTTGTATATATATTTTATCTACTTACAAATTCTAGCAGGGTCTTAAACCGTCAACTGTCAACATCAGGGGAGCCCCTCGGGTGTTCTTTCTGCCCCACGACGCCGGCTCTAGCCCTCCTCGGACGCGGCCGATCAGAATGTCGTCCCAGTCCCTGTCCACGTGACACGACCTCCGTGGGGAGGGGAGGAGCCCGCGGAATGCTGGGACTGGTAGTCGGCCCACCCCTCCTCCTTCCCAGTGCGCACCCCCCTCCCTCTACTCCCCACCCACCCGCCAGAGCCCGGGCGAGGGGCGTGGTGAGTTCGCGCAGCAGAACCGCCCGGGTCCAGTTTCCCTGCAGACCCACAGGAAGGTACGCACCCCTGCAAGACAACCACCAACTCTAGCACTTACAGATTTACAGCTGGAACCCGTGGAACCAACTCGGTGAGGGGCACTACCCAGTAATAGCAAGCCCCAGTCAGATGTGACTTGGAACTCAGCCTCTACTTTTACTACGTGTGTGTCCCCAAACGAGTTGCTTAATCCAAACCTGTTTGCTCGCGTCAAATGGGAACAAGGCTCTTACATACCTCATAAGGTTATTGTGAGTAAACGTGCTGATTAATGAACGTAAGGGTATCTGCTAAATGATAGTAGTAAATGATGAAGAAAAAATAGCTATTATTTTGATTAATTCTATAAATGTGAAAATTGAGAGAGGGCAAGGAATTTACCCTAGAACACATGATCGGTCATAGGCAATCAAGTCTAAAATTCCTGTTCCTGACCAACACCAACACAAAACAACACAGAAGAAATTCCTCTTAAAGCTCACTTTTCCTTTCCTCATTTTTTCCGTAACATTTCTGACCGATACACTATTTTACTTACTTTGATTTTTATCTGACTCCCATAGAATGTAAATTCCAAGGCAGGGACGGTTGTATTTTGGTCTATTCGTTCACTGCTATATCCTCAGCACCTAGAACAGGGTTTGTCTAGTACACAGCAGAAGCTCAAATATTTATTTGGTTAATGATTCTTCATGTAGTGGTGATTTTTGGTGCTTTCATCTTCTCATTTTTTCTGCAGAAATCACAGAATTTGGGAACACTCCTAGATGCTGCTTAGTAATTGACTGCAATTTCTAATTCAACAAAGAATAAGTGGAAGAATATTATATCCCATTCACTTTGTTGAATTTAACTCTTTTAAATTTCAGTATAACATTTCTAGCTAGACGCTTTCATTTGTATTAACAGTCTTTAAAATATTTTTCCTATCACTCATGAGAATGGGGAATAAATGGAGTTAGCTACTATTTCTTCACTTTCTCTTAATATTTTAATTATCTTTAACTTATTAATAACAAGGTTGCCTTTCTACTAAGATATAAAGTTCTTTCCCTACCTGACCAGAAATGTATGCACAAAGAATTGATAGATGCTTTCTCAGTAAATGCTTACCCTAAACAAACTCATGTACAAAAATTACATTATTTTAAAATAAAATGTTTCCTTTAGAATAGCTACTTTAGAAATCCATTGTTGTTGACACTGGATTTCTAGACCTAGGGATAACGGCTAGGTATATAAATTGATGCCAGTTATTTAATCAGAATTATAATTTTTTGTGTATATCTTTCCCCTAATAAATGGCAAATTCCCTAAGGGTAAAGAATACACATTAATTTAATCCATACATTTATCAAACATCTATGCTGTGGCAACACAGATGTTTGATAAATATATGAATTCCTTGTTATAATCATTTCTTCTCTTACCTGTCTTCTCTTGTGATCCACTGAATTCCTCTATATATCTCAAATTCCCGAACTAACATCCAGAGCTCATGCCCCTTCTTGGTATTGGTGACCCAGCAAGTCCCTTAGACTATTGGCTATGAATCTACTCCCTCTAATGTCACCTCTTTTGGGCCACCCTTGTAGTTTGGAAAACATCTACAGCAGAAAATCTGGTTTGACAAGAGTTTAGCTTTACCTCACAGTGACGAAAGTTATTTGTAAGGTTGCTAGGTGTGGGAGACAGGTATGGCAGAGCTAGGAATATGTATTCTTATTACCTAGACAAAAGAGGGAAAATCCTAAGCAAATATATGTGTTAAAGTTACCATGCGCCTCTGATTTTAAGATTCCTGATTTGTTTCTTTGGAAAGCCAAAGCCATTAGTTTCTTTCCTAAGCCTTTACAAGGATTTTGTATAACACAGTACTGATTATTCAGTAATATGAAGATCATCTAATCTGATTGTTCAGTAATATATAGAACCTCTTGTCCTTTCTTTTTTTAATAAGTCCCCAAACCTAAGTTTAAAAGTCTGTGTCCAAGTTTCTACATAGAAACTGTACTGGTGGGGCACGTGGGTGGCTCAGTCGTTAAGCGTCTGCCGTCTGCCTTCGGCTCAGGTCATGATCCCAGGGTCCTGGGATCGAGCCCCGCATCGGGCTCCCTGCTCGGTGGGAAGCCTGCTTCTCCCTCTCCCGCTCCCCCTGCTTGTGTTCCCTCTCTCACTGTGTCTCTCTCGGTCAAAAAAATAAAAAATCTTAAAAAAAACAAAACAAAACCAAAAAACTGTACTGGTAAATGTTTTAAAGAGGTACTTAAATATGCATTAATGTTCATAGTATGAACGTTGTATATTAATACTATAGTTTTATATCCTTTAAATAATTACATTATGAAACTTTTATTATGTTAATAATGAGCAATAGGCACCTTATAGAGAAATCATTATTTAAATAAAATCAAAGCCATATATTACCAAGTATCAATCTTTTCAGCATTTTATCAGAGAAGAATTAAGTCCCACAAATTTTCCAAACACTGTATCATTTAACCCAAACTGGCAAAGGAGAATACGCTTTTAATTTTCCCTTAAAGTGAAAGATTAAAAAAATAGTAGCATCTCCTTTGTCACTCTTCCTCCAGTTTCTTTGGCTATGTTGTATATTATAAACAAAACTAAACTCCTGACAGGCTAAAATCTGGGTGACTCTAAAGCATGTAATTGTGTCTGCGGCCAAATTTATGAACTATTAGTGAAAACATAAGACACCTGAAGATTTCATTAAATTGACATTTTTGCCCAGTTTAAGCAAATGAGTCGCAGAAAAACATTCTAAGATGATTTAAAATACCTGAAATAAACATCTTCAAAGTTTTCAGAATCATTCATTGTAGTTGGTTCCCCAAATTACAATTTCTTAAATCTACTCACTAAAATCAATTCTAGAAAGCCCTTCAAGAAGACAAGTGTGGGGGCACCTGGGTGGCTCAGTCCTTAAAGTGTCTGCCTTGGGCTCAGATCATGATCCCAGACTGCTGGGATCAAGCCCCATATAGGGCTCGCTGGTCAGCGGGAAGCCTGCTTCTCCCACTCCCACTCCCCCCGCTTGTGTTCCCTCTCTCGCTGTGTCTCTGTCAAAGAAATAAAATCTGAAAAAAAAAAAAAAAAAGACAAGTGTGTATATTTGAGGTAAATATTAATCTTTCTCCCAAATATTGACCTTCTCCATGTCTAAATTTGGCTAAATAACTGCAGGTTAGCCACATCTATAAATATGGTATAGAGAGGTGAAACAAATAGCTCTTACCATGTTTTCTTTTTTTGTTTTTTAAAGATTTTTATTTATTTATTCATTCATGAGAGACGGGGGGGGGGGTGCAGAGGGAGAAGCAGGCTCCCCAAGGAGCAGGAAGCCCAATGCGGGACTCGATTCCAGGACCCTGAGATCATGACTTGAGCCGAAGGCAGATGCTTAACCATCTGAGCCACCCAGGCGCCCTACCATGTTTTCTTATTCGGTAAACTGAAGGCAGGGAACCCTAAGTAAAATTCAGTAGATCAAATCATACCCAAAATCAAAATCAAAATAATGGATTACAAGTTAAAATTACACTGCTCTTATTTAATCAAAGTATTTGCTTATTTCTCAAAGTCCGTAACACAGCACTAGTAAGGTTTCTGAACAGTGAGAGTTTTTATACGAAAGCCAGGAATAAGACTGTTTGCATAAATTCTGCAAATGTAAATCCATCCGAGTGCGTGTCTGTAGATACGATTTTGCACTCTCAACAGGTGACTTAAAAATTAAAACTGGCTGCCTTCATAAGGACCTTAAAACTAAAAATTTTTCCAAGAAAAGATGGCACTTGCAGAAGTATCTTTAAACCATCACTCCTACTAGAAACACTTAGAAAGGCATGGCTGAGCTAGCGTAGATCAAAAAGGTTCCAGGAAAGCTGCGCAACAGCCTGGGGGCGAGGAAAGAAACTTCTCCAACCGACTTTCGCCCGGCCTTTCCAAGAGACTCGGAACCGGGGGCCAGCACCGGCGTCTCCTGCGTGCGGGCAACAGTTGCCACGAGCAGCTCGGCTTAGAAAAAACAATCTGCCCAGCCAATTGTCCCTTCTCCGTCGTCCCCTCCCTCCCTCCTTCCCCCAAGGCCAAGGACAGCGACGTCGTCCTCCCTCTTCTCCTCCTCTTTGGTGCCTTCAGCCAGGAGGCGGGAGTGACCCGCAACAGCTGACCCGGCAGAGGCACTGCCTCTCCCACAGCCCTCAGGACGCACCATGGGCCCAGAGGCGCGTTTGCAGCACAGCAGCGACGACGCAGGCGGCGGCCCCGGTGACTCTCAACTGCCTCCCTGACCGCCGCGACCACCGCCCAACACCCCGAAGAGCCGTCGCCAGCAACGGCAGGAGAATCTAAGGACCCCAAAACCACCTTCGCGATCGACTCAAGCTACGTCAACAACCATGGCGGGGGACGGGCGGCGGGCGGAGCCGCGGAGGGAAGGATGGGGGATGTACGTCACACCCCGAGCCCCCCTACGGGAAGGAAAGCGCCGGCTCGCCCCTCAAAATGGCGGCGGCAGTGACGCGCCTGCGTACGGAACTCCTTCGCCATCGCGCCACGGCCGGCGGGAAGTGAGGTTCTCAGAAGAGCCACCAGAAGTGTACGGCGACTTCAAGCCCCGAGTGGCCAAAGAAAAGTCCCCGGCGAGAAGACGAGTCCCGCTAGAAGAGTTCCGGCCTGATTCTGCGAAAGAGGAAGTGAGGGAAAGCGCCTACTACCTTCGGTCTCGGCAGCGGAGGCAGCCGCGACTCCCGGGAGCCGAGGAGATGAACACACGAAGGACTACCCGCCTGCAGCAGCAGCAGCAGCAGCAGCAGCAATCACACCAGCCCCTGCTCCAGCCGTCTCCGGTTACGACCAGGAGAGGGTTACGGGACTCTCATTCCTCTGAAGGTGAGGCCGCCGGAGGTAACAGTCTCCGCGGTGAGCCGGGGAACGAGCGCAGCGCGCGGGCGGGCGTGCGTCCCCGCGCAGCTCATCCCCGCCTAGCTCATCCCCGCCCGGGCTCGGGTGGCTCCGCGGCGTGGATGGACTGGCGCCCCGAGGCGGGAGGGCTGGAAAGGCGGTCGGGCGGAGCGACCTGAGCGGGGAGCTCTGCGCATCCCTGGGCATCGACCCAAGGGGCTCCGAATCGCCTCTTTCTGCAGGCCTTCACGGGGAGGGGGTGGCGAGTTGGGGGGGTGGCGGGACAGGGAAACACTTCAGGCTCGGTTTCACTTCGGTTCCCTCTGTCCTGCGGATGTTGCTACCAAAGCCACTTCCATTTCCTCTAACTCTCGGAGGCCAGAAGACCCCGGCTGAGAGTTATGGTTCCGATGTAACCTTCCAGTCCTTTTACATCGCCACCCAGGTCGGGGGAGAGGGAGGGGAAATTTGGTGAGTGGGCGTTTCGAGAGAGAGCTTCGTTGGTGAGTTGACTGGAGACCCCACCCAAATACTTACACTGAGGTGGGGTAAGGCAGTTATCCTGAGCTTGAGGATCCCTAATGCCTGATAAACTCGAGCTCTTTCTCAAGTATGGTGGTCTCTGTAAAACTTCGCCCGCCACGTTGGGGCCCCTCCATGTGATCTCATTGGTTAAGTAGCTCGACAAAACGAGATTCTTAATTAGTTTTCCACTAAATGGGCCGAGAGGATATTGGCAAAGCGAGTGTATAGTTTTAGGTACGTCACAGGTGAAGCAACTCCCTTAAGCCATCCTCTCCCACCCTCCTCCTCCTCCCCCATCTAACACGGAGTCACAGGTGAAGTTTCGTGTTAGCCGCATGTAAGGCACCTATGAGCTAAAAATCCGGGGGTTTTAATCACAATGGAATTACACAGTTAGTGGTAGCCCATTGATAGGTATGAAGAGGTGGATTTTCAGCTCAGAGCAGAGTAATAGGCAACGCTTGTACCTGCTGACACATGAAGTGCTGACACATTTGAAGATGCGTTGATTTTGAAAACTATGTTAAAGAGATATAAGTTGCTGTAGGCTGTAGCTACTCAAGACAGTTTAGCCCACTTAGTTTTTTTTTTTTTAATTCTTATGTTAATCCCCATACATTACATCATTAGTTTTAGATGTAGTGTTCCATGATTCACTGTTTGTGCATAACACCCAGTGCTCCATGCAGAACGTGCCCTCCTCAATACCCACCACCAGGCTAACCCATCCTCCCACTCCCCTCCCCTCTAGAACCCTGTTTGTTTTTCAGAGTCCATCCTCTCTCATGGTTCGTCTACCCCTCCGATTTCCCCCCCTTCATTCTTCCCCTCCTGCTATCTTCTTCTTCTTTTTTTTCTTTCCTTTTTTTTAATTCTTATGTTAATCCCCATACATTACATCATTAGTTTTAGATGTAGTGTTCCATGATTCATTGTTTGTGCATAACACCCAGTGCTCCATGCAGAACGTGCCCTCCTCAATACCCACCACCAGGCTAACCCATCCTCCCACCCCCCTCCCCTCTAGAACCCTCAGTTTGCTTTTCAGAGTCCATCGTCTCTCATGGTTCCTCTACCCCTCCGATTTCCCCCCCTTCATTCTTCCGCTCCTGCTACCTTCTTCTTCTTTTTTTTTTTTCTTAACATATATTGCATTATTTGTTTCAGAGGTACAGATCTGAGATTCAATAGTCTTGCACAATTCACAGCGCTCACCAGAGCACATACCCTCCCCAGTGTCTATCACCCAGTCACCCCATCCCTCCCACCCCACCCCCCACTCCAGCAACCCTCAGTTTGTTTCCTGCGATTAAGAATTCCTCATATCGGGCACCTGGGTGGCTCAGTTGGTTAAGCGACTGCCTTCGGCTCAGGTCATGATCCTGGAGTCCCGGGATCGAGTCCCACATCGGGCTCACTGCTCAGCGGGGGTCTGTTTCTCCCTCTGACCCTCTTCCCTCTCGTGCTCTCTGTCTCTCATTCTCTCTCTCTCAAATAAATAAATAAAATCTTAAAAAAAAAAAAATTCCTCATATCAGTGAGGTCATATGATACATGTCTTTCTCTGTTTGGTTTATTTCGCTCAACATAATACCCTCCAGTTCCATCCACGTCGTTGCAAATGGCAAGAGCTCATTCCTTTTGATGGCTGCATAATATTCCATTGTATATATATACCACATCTTCTTTATCCATTCATCTGTCGATAGCCCACTTAGTTTTATCTCTTTTAAGATTAGAAACTTCCTGAAGATAAAGATCCCATCATCTTTGTGAAGTTAGTTATCTCCTTCTATATCTGAAGATCTCTTTGCACATGGTAGGCAATAAATAGGTTACATTGTATTGACTCTGCCACAGAGCCTAGTGCAGTTATATAACTAACTTTTTTTTAATACATAAAGGATTTATTTCTATTTTAGTAAATCTATAAGGTTCTAAACATTTTTCACACTTTTGCTTTCTTCCACATCATTTCTGAAACTCTGGCCCATCTTTTAAATTTCTAAATTAATATACTTTTATTGTAAAGCATCAAAGGTGAGTAGTTTATTTTTTATATTGCCTTGAGTAGTTATACCCAAATTCCTAAGTTTTGGTAGATCTAATTACACATTTCTAAAGAAATGAATTACTTGCGTTTCTGCTTGTATATTGCTGTTAAGGTGCATAATCTGTACCCACGTCATATATTCTGAATTTTGACAAAAGTCATGTCTGTTCTTTAGAGGATGAACCAGCTTCACAAACTGTTTTGAGCCAAACAGTCCCAAAGAAAACTATCCAGAGAACACAAGAAACTCCAGGTAAGAAAAGTGATTGTTTTTTGCCTTATCTGCCAACTTTTTTTTTTATCACGCATAATAGCTTGTTCATCAAGGGTCCCAAATCATAACTTACTCAGAGGTTCAGTGAATGTTCTGTGTAGATTGTTTATTGGATTAAGCCATATAGGCATATGTCAAGAAAAGATGGGATGGATACTTCAGTAACTACTAATTACCTGCCACTTTGTGTATGGTCATTCATTCACATAACTCTGCAGGATGGATGTACCCATTTTATAGGTGAGGAAACTGGAGCTCAGAGAAGCTAAGACTCTTCCCTATGATTACATGATATATGATGGAACCAAAATTCATACCCAGGTTTGTCTTCTCCAAAGCCTTTTCATTTTCCCCAAGCACCTCATTGTCACTCTCCTGTGTAATAATTAGATACTCAGTGAAGTTCGTTAAGTGTGGTGTGCATGATTATATCACACTACTTTCCGTTTAAAATGGATTAAGTGGCAGGCACCTGGCTGGCTCAGCAGTAAAGCATGGGACTCTTGATCTCAGGGTCATGAATTCAAGCCCCATTTTGGGCATGGTGCCTACTTAAAAAAAATAAACAAAATAAAATAAAATGAATTAAGTAGTCTGGATAGTAAAATCATGACATGATATGGTCAGTGTTTCATCAAATCTAAAATGTCATCAGTTGTAAGATCTACCATCATTGTTTTATGTACCACCTAGAAAGAAGAAATGCTGCCAATTAAACTGTAATATATGCCATAGATGGTATGATGCATCCCAATTTCAGAGATGTTAAAGTGTAGAAATATTTGTATCTTAGTATCAATGTAACATAGAAGTAGGCTACATTGATAGTCTACTTGAGTTTTAAAAACCGTTTAAACTATTTTGAAAAGCAGGGGAAAGGATTTAGTTCAGTTATTAATGCTTAGTATCCTTTAGTTTTTAGTTCCATTTATTTTCAGTTTGCTTTTTTTGATATTAGGAAAGTCCCACAACCGTAAATAATGGTAACTATGAAACTGACCATCCCTGACTTTTTTTTTTTTTAAACTCATATCTTGACTTGTTTCCTTATCCATTGCTTCTGATAAGATTATGCTTTGGGGTGCCTGGATGTCTCAGTCATTTAAGCGTCAGACTCTTGATTTCAGCTCAGGTCATGATCTCAGGGCCCTGGGATCGAGCCCCACATTGGGCTCGCTGCTCAACGCAGAGTCTGCTTGAGACTCTCTCTCTCTGCTCCTCTTCCTGTGCATGCACGTGCGCACACACTCTCTCTTCCTCTCTCTCAAATAAATCTTAAAAAAAAAAAGATTATGCTTTATAATTTGACTTATTCTGTTCTCTATTTAGAATAAAGTTCAAGTTTAGTTCCAGATAAACACACCCTTTATATTTAATGCCTATATTACTGTGTTAAGATTATAAACTCTCTTCGGGGCGCCTGGGTGGCTCAGTCCTTAAGTGTCTGCCTTTGGCTCAGGTCATGATCCCAGGGTCCTAGGATCGAGCCCCTCATCAGGCTCCGTGCTCAGCGGGAAGCCTGCATCTCCCTCTCCCACACCCCCTGCTTGTGTTCCTGCTGTCGCTCTCTCTCTCACTGTCAAATTAATTAATTAATTAATTTTTTAAAAAGATTATAAACTCTCTTAGAAAAATACTTTGAGGGGCACCTGGGTGGCTCAGTCAAGCGTCCAACTCTTGGTTTCACCTTGGGTCATGATCTCTTGGGTGATAAGATCGAGCCCCAAATAGGGTTCCCTGCTCAGTGGGGAGTCTGCTTAAAGCTTCTCTTCTTCTGTCCCTTCCCTCACTTGCATGCATGGTCTCTCTCTCTCAGATAAATAAATCTTTAAAAAATAAAGACCTAAACCAAGGGGCCACCTTCTAAAACAACCTAGTAAAGACAACTACATCATTTGTCATCCTGTTTTTGTAAGTCATGTTAAACGTTGATTAGCTTAGAAGAGGGATACAGTTTGAACTCTTCTTATTGTTCGAAGTTCCAGAATTTAATTATTTTCACATTAAAATAGCCATTGGGTTGTTCTTTCAGTTCAGTCCATGTATACTTATATGATTGTTCTGTGATCAGATTCATTCTTTTCTGGAAATCATGAAGCTAGTTTACAATATGAAATTATATTATATTAGAGGAGAATTTCATTTATTTTTCCTGTAGTTAAATAGATATTTTTGTTCTAATAGTTGTGGTTCCTAGCTAAATAATCATAGATAATTATTTTTTAATGCCTACTATTTTGTCACAAACATTTGATTCTTTGGCTGCTGAACATTTGATTCTTTGGAGCATTCATTCATTCTCCAGATATTTATCGAGCACCTACTTTATGCCAGTCCCCATGCTAGATGCCGGGGGTGCAGTGGTGAGTAAAAAGCAGGCAAGGGACAAGAAAAAAAAAAAATAAAAAAAAAAAAAGCAGGCAAGGGACAAAGATTGCTACAAAAGAAGGGTACTTGCTATTTTATTCTCTAATACCTCTCTTTGGTACTCTTTCTACTTCAAGTATCTTATATAAGGTTATGTACATCATAGAGCATACAGGAAATGCTTCTTAAAAGATGGGACTGAAATAGTAATTGATGTCTATAGATTAAGTTGAGCTTTAGGTTTTAACTAAATCTGAAAAGGGTGGGAATGCAGAAGAGGAAAAGAAGGAAGTTGTAATGATAGGATTATGAACATGTACAAGATTTATTTTTAAAGGTAATTCTTTAAGTTTTAAATACCTGATGTGTGAAGTACTAGCAACTAAGGTAGATATTTCCTAAAATCTTAGAGCTGAAAGATTTAGGGAAGTCATCTACTCAAAGTTTCTATCAGTGCAGGTATCCCTTTGTCAACATCCATTCATATAGTGCCTGATCATTTTCACTGAAATGGAAATCATTCCCTCACTATCTGTTCTGTTTTGGAGACAACAATAATTTATTTGTTTATTGTTTACTTGTTTATTTGTTCATTTCATATTTTTTTAAATGTTTTCCTATATTAGTGGTGAGTGAAGATCCTGTAATCAGCCTGTGTAGACCCCCTCTAAGAAGTCCAAGATCTGGTAAGAGATTGTTTTGTCTCTTGGTTTAACTGTTTTATAAATACAGTTTTATTTTTAAAGAGGTTAGCACATGTATTCATATGGTTCAGAATTTAAAAGTTATCGTAAGTATACAATGAAAAGTCTCCCTGCCCTCTCTGTCCTTTACGCAGTCTCCTCATCAGAGGCAACCAATGTTTTCAGTTTCTTAGATATTTTTTTAGAGATATTTTATGGAGATACAAGGAAATTCATGTATAAATATTTTCCTCCCTTCTTAACACAAATGTTAGCCCAATAAACACTCTTTTCTGCACCTTCCTACTGTCTGTTTTTATTTCTATTTAATATATTAATACATCTTTCCATATACATATATAAAGGGCTTCTTCATTTTTTTTAAGAGGCTGTTCTTATATGTTGCTATGATTCTTTTTGTTAGCATGATGATTTTAAACTAGGATCAGGGACTTTTTATTGTTCCCAGCATAATGCTACTAAAAAAACCAAGACTGAGGCTTTAATAGCTCAGGGCTATAAAATTTTTCTGCCTCATTTATATTTCCTTTTGACTAAAACCTCTAAAAAATGTTGCCCTTAAGTTGATTTCATGACTATAAAAGAAAACTAGTAAAGTCATTCCAAGCAGTCTACTCCTGCTTCATTCTCAGAGTTTATTAGGGGTGCTTTCTCATGGAAACTAAAAAAGAACCTTATTTATCTTCACATTAGGTTTCTACTCCTCAGTCCTTTTCTTTAAGAAAGAATTAGGATGGGTTTTTTTGATGGATGGATAACTGTTATTTTAAGTATTATAATGATAAAGATCTGTTAAGGTTTTGATGATGAACTTGTGGTAAAGAACCATATGATGCATTTCCTTTTAAGCTCTAACCATTTTCTTGCTATCTCTCTTGCAGATTCGGCATACAAAACAAATGGAAATACTAAAATGAATGAATTAGGTTTGTTTATCTCTAATTCTTATAGGTTCTTCTTGAGGGTTTTGATTATCAGAATACAGGAATATACACATTTAGTCATGGGCTTGAGACTATTACTTTGTTCATTATCTCAGCTTATGGGACACTGTCCCTATGGCCATGATCTTTCTTAATCGCCCTGGTTTTTATTCTATCTGAAATTATGTCTTTTGTCATATTATTTAAATTTGTATATGAATGTGTAATAACAAATACATTTTAATTTTTATTAATTAGACTTCGTTAAATTCACACTGCTGAGAGAAAAGGGGATCTCAACTTACACGTTCACATTTTTTCTTGATTTAGAAAGTAAATTCTAGATGTTTTTCATAGTAAGTTCAGTGTCCTTTGCCATGTTTGTTGAATTGGTTTAAATGCTTTCCAGTGTTTGCCTTGGTGTAGGACATGAGATACCAAGAATGAACCTACATTGATTGTGGTTGGACTTAGTTTTAAGTTACAATATTTTTCTAAATTTAGAGATGAGTCAAAAGGAAGGAAGCTTCCCTTTTTTTTTTTTTTTTAATGTTGCAACTTCTTTGAAATTCATCTTTCACTTAAGTTCAGGCTGATTTCTTAGAGACTTCAGGAATTAGTGTCTGGGTACTGAAAATGTTCCTTGCAGTATGCAACTCATCATGTGTACTCATACCCACCAGAGTTTCTCAAGTGTTCTATTTAAAAACTTAAAAAAAAAAATGTTTTTAAGTTACAGTCTCTTAATTGGAAGAGAAGTTGGAGCTAAAATAATCCAGTACTTTTACTTCCTATTGTAGATTTAGAAATTATTTTTATAAGTACTTTATAATAAGAACTAACTTTTTAAAAACTGCTTTCCTGTTTAAAGAAAAATTTCTACAGGATTAATAGAGAATGGCATCCTCTCATTCTTTTTTATAGTAATGTTAGTACCTTCTTAGAGTATTAAAAGTGGCTATTCATGGAGCTTGAGTATTATTGATATCCCCAAACTATTCTTTACACTCTCCTTCCTGCAACCCCATTCTAACTCTTCTCAAAAGCATGATTGGCATTAAATAATCTGACAGGTACCGCTCTTAAAGGTGTCTATATGGGGAGTCGGCCTCTGAGTAAAATCTGACCCACAATCCTGTTTTTATACAGCCTATGAGCTAAGAAAAGAGACCTCATGTGGCTGGCAAAGTCTCAAATATTTACTATTTGGCCCTGTATAGAAAAAGTTTACCAATCCCTGGTTTATACCAGTGGCAGGAATAAAGACCACAAATTACTCAAAGTGACATTTGTTTGTTCTAAGAGTAAATTCAGAGAGTTAAATACTTGCCTGGATGTAGATTTATTGTAGCACTCTATATTAGCCTGTATGGACAGCACAAGAAGACAGGAGGCAAAATGACTCCTATATTCTGTCTAGTCTTCTCTTTGAGAAAGCACCAGCATCTCATTTACGAAATCTTCCTATCTTTGTCCCCAGACAAGAGCACAAAATAAGCAGTTTTATTTCCTTGAATATCCTTCACTTCTCACACCAGCACTCAATAAGTCTCTCGGAATAGAGACTCTATAATAAAGATATACCTGGAACTTTGTATTTTCCTTAAACTCTGTAACCAGGCAAAAGAAAGTGATACAATTAGTGGTTGGTTTCCACCAGGAAAGATGGTTGTAAGTTATCTATTCTTACAACAAACAAGTTCCTAGGACTTCTGAAAGTACCTTTTCCTAATTGGTTGAGATTATTGGAAAAGCAGTACCTCCTTCACAGCTCCTTTAATTACTGCCATTTGGCTACTAAATGCCACAGCTTTTATAATTATTTTTTCCTCTTGGACCCACTTTATTTGGAATCAGGGTGGGGAGGGCTCTAGGCTCGCTGGACTTAAAGACTAGAATCAAATCTTTAAAAGTGTTCAAAAATAGATAAAATCCATGAAATAGTGAATACTTCAAAAATAATGGTATAAAAAATAAATGGGGAGCTCCCTTATATAAGTTGATTAAAAAAATAATTCTTAAATTCTCCCCCAGGCTCATTAGACAATACATACATAAACAAGACAAAAGAAACTGAATTTTAGGCAACCTTTATATGAGGGATTGATTATTAGGTGAATTGGCTCTGAACAAATTGACCTGGAGTTTAAAAAGTATGCGGAAATAAATTAGGATCAAAAAGAGAGGGATAACTACACTATTCATTTTTTTTTTACTGGTAGCTCAATGAAGGAATATATAGATTCTAAAATCAATTCAGCCTTAAATTTTGCTATACCAAGTAATATTTAAATTATATAAAACATAATGCTCATATAAATGTGACTTTAGCAAAGCTGCTGTTGTAAATGAGTTACCCTTAGAAGTTGTTGTTTGTTGGAACCTCAGAAGAATTTAGCCCCTCTGTCTTTTCTTCATCAATTTATTCAAAAAATTATTGAGATTTCTGGTTTCCCTTCCATTCCACATGTAAGAAGCTTGGAAGTCACCACACCAACCTAACAACAAATAAACACAACTGAAAAATCAAAAGCTCTTTTTGGATCTGTGAGAAAGGAGAGAACACAGGGCAAACCCCTGCCTCCCAGAATAGAGAGACAAATACAGGATATCATGGCTTCTCAAGAGCTGACTCAAAAGTGGAGATTTCTGCAGGTACCAGTTCTGGGGTAGAAAAACCTGAGCTGTAACTGATGAATTGCAGGAGACTCCATGTGGAGAAGTCTGAGAGTGAAAAATGCCAAGGAGACCCAGTCTCATGGGGCCCTCACTATACTGTGAGATTTACCTACAGGAGCTCAACCAAATCC
The DNA here is from genome assembly GCF_029215605.1 of Mirounga angustirostris. Classification (NCBI taxonomy): domain Eukaryota; kingdom Metazoa; phylum Chordata; class Mammalia; order Carnivora; family Phocidae; genus Mirounga; species Mirounga angustirostris. The sequence goes on from NW_026991714.1 coordinate 40,491,759, forward strand.
CCATAGTATATATCAGAGAAAAATCCCGTCATGCGTTGGCAGGGAGGGGGGGGAAGGAATCATTTTGAAATATGTCAGAGCACTCTGTTCTTAACAAGGCCTGCCTTCAGGGCAATCTAGTTAACCAGAGCCTGACCTACTGGAGTATTCTCAGAGCCCAGCTGAGCTAGGGGAAGGAAATACCCTACTCTGGGCCACTCTAGACATCCTGTGCCACCTAAGGAGGAAAGAAAAACATTGAGAACCATGGGCACCTGGGTGGCTCAGATGGTTAAGCATCTGCCTTTGGCTCAGGTCATGATCTCAGGGTCCTGGGATCGAGTCCCGCATCGGGCTCCCTGCTCCTTGGGAGCCTGTTTCTCCCTCTGCCTTTCTCTCTCGCTCTGTCTCTCATGAATAAAAAAAAAAGAAAAACATTGAGAACCAAAGTTCACAGTTCAGAGGCATAAAGTCACTGAAAAACTAAGAATTATAGGACTATGGAGCCCTTTCCCTCCCCCCAGACCTCATCACCACATTACTAAAGGCCTGTTTACAGCAGTTCTTTTACCTAGTACATCATGTTCAGCCATCAGGACATAATCTTGAGATTAAGATTTGGTATCAAGACATACCAGAAGGTGGGGTTCCTGATTTCAGCTCAGTCCATAATCTCAGGGTCGTGAGATGGAGGAGCCCTGTGTCAGGCTCTGCACTGGGCATGGAGCCTGCTTAAGATTCTCTCTCTCCCTCTTCCCCTCACGTGTGTGTGTGCACGCATTTGTTGTCTCTCTCTCAAAAGAAAAAGACATACCAAAAGGCAAAAAACAATTTGAAGAGACAGCCAACATCAGAACCAGATATGGCAGGAATGTTGGAGTTACAAGACCAGAAATTTAAAACAACTATGATTAATATGCTAGAGATTCTAACGGATAAAGTAGACAGCATGCACAAACAGATGGACAATGTAAACAGAAATAAAGAAATCCTAAGAATCAGTAAGAAATGCTAGAGATTAAAAATAAAAACAAAAAGAAACACTCTAATAGAAATGAAGCCTGCCTTTGATGGACATACTAGATTGGACTGTGCTAGAGGGCGTATCAATAGAATTCTCAAATGATAATGTGATGTGATAGAGGTGTTAACTAACGCTGTGGTGGTGGTAATGCAATATATAAATGTATCAAGTCAGCATGTTGTATGCAAACTTACACAATGTTATGTGTCAGTTATAACTTAATTTTAAAAACTAGAATTCTCAACCAAAAAGCAGAAGAAACAAGGACTAAAAAAAACCATCCAAGGACTATACAGCTATAAAATGTGTAACACACATAATCAGAGTGCCAAAAGAAGAAAAAAGGAACAAGAAATATTTGAAACAATAATGATTAAGAATTTCCCCAAGTTAATGTCAGACACCAAATCACAGATTCAGGAAGCTCAGAGAACACCAAGCAGAATAAATGCCAAAAAAAATACACGTGGGTGTTTATCATTTTCAAACTATAGAAAATCAAAGATAAAACCTGAAAGAAGCTAGAGGAAGAAAACACCTGACCTATAAAGGAACAAAGATAAGAATGACATCCAACTTTTCTTCAGAAACCATACAGGCAAGAAGAGAGTGGAGTGAATGATTTTAAGTGTTGAGATAAAAAAAAAAAAATGACCAAGCTAGAATTCTGTACCTTGCAAAATTATCTTTCAAAGGTAAAGCCTTTAGCCAGGCTAACCAAGGAAAAAAGAAAAAAGAGAAACTAAGAAAAAAACGACACAAATTACTATAGATAGAAGCAGAGGAAATACTTCCCAACTCATTCTGTGAAGCCAGCATTCCCCTAACACCAAAACCAGACAAATACAAGAAAACAAAACTACAGATCAATATCTCATGAACATAGATGAAACAGTCTTCCACAAAATACCAGCAAAATGAATCCAAACTACAAAAAGAATTAGGGGCACCTGGCTGGCACAGTCAGTAGAGCATGGGACTCTTGATCTAGGGATTGTGAATTCGAGCTCCACATTGGGTGTAAAGATTACTTAAAAAATTTTTTAAACCTTAAAAAAAGACACACTAGAACCAAGTAGGATTTGTCCCAGGTATGCAAGGCTGGCTGGTTCAACATTTGAAAATCTATCACATCAACTAACTAAAATAGAAAAGTCACATGATCATGTTGATAGATGCAGAAAAAGCATGTGACAGAATCCACCACCCATTCATGATAAAGACTCTATCAGTAAACTAGGAATAGAGGGGATCTTTCTCAACTTTATAAGACTACAAAAAATCTTAACAGCTAACCTCATAATGGTGAGAAACTGGAAGCTTTTGCTAAAAATAAGCTATCAAAGTATGAAAAGACATAAAGGAACCTAAATGCATATTTAGGCAGAGATGGCCCTGCTCACCATTCCTTATCAACATTGTGCTGGAAGTTCTAGCTAATGCCGTAAGACAAAAGGAAACAAAAGGTATACAGGTTGGGAAGAAAAAATAAAACTGTTCACTGGTAACATGATCATCAGTGTAGAAATCTAAAAGAATGGACAAAAAATAGGAACTAATAAGCAATTATAGCAAGGTTACAGGATGCAAGTTTAATATACCAAAGCTAATCACTATTGTACATACCAGCAATGAACAAGAGAAATTTGAAATAAAAAACAATACAATTTACAATAGCATCCCTTCCCCAAATGAAATACTTAGGTATAAATTTAAGAAGTTTTATACAAAATCTGTATGAGAAAAACTACAAAACTGATGAATAAAATCAAAGAATTTACTTAAAAAAAGGAGGGAGATTCCACATTTATGGATAGGACGACTCAGTGTTGTCAAGGTGTCAGTTCTTTTCAACTTAATATATAGATTCAGTGCATTCCCAGTGAAAATCCCAACAACTTACTTTGCGGATATTGAAAAAATGATTAAGTTTATGTAGAGAGTTGAAAGATCCAGAATAGCCAGCACAGTCTTAAAAGAATGAAGGAGGAGGGCTCAACCTCCAGTAATCGAGACAGTGTGGTATTGGTAAAACAGTAGACAAATAGATCAATAGAATAGAATAGAGAACCCATAAATAGACCCACGTGTAGTCAGCTAATCTTTGACAGAGGAGTGAAGGCAATAGAATAGAGGCAAAGAGAGTCTTTATTAGAGTGCTGGAACAACTGGATCTATAGGTAAAAAAATGAATGTAGACACAGACCTTAAACTCTTTGCAAAAATTAAAATGTATCACAGACTTAAATATAAATTTTTTAAAAACTAGCAAACAACTGGAAGATACCAGGAGAAAACCTAGAGGACTTTGGATGTGGTGATGCCTCTTTAGATATAAACCAAAAACCCAACCCATGGAAGAATTGGTAAGCTGAACTTCACTGAAGTTAAAAACTTCTGCTCTGCAAAAGATAATGACAAGAGAGTAACACAAGCCACAGACTGAGAGCAAATACTTGCAAATGACACATCTAATAAAGGACAGTTATCCAAAATATACAAAGAACTCTTAAAACTCAACAATAAGAAAACAACCCGATTGAAAAATGAGCCAAAGACTTAACATTGACACCTCAACAACAGATACACAGATGGCAAATAAGCATATGAAAAGATGGTCTACATTGAATGTCATCAGGGAAATGCAGTTTAAAACAAGATACCACTACATACCTATTAGAATAGCCAAAATCCAGAAGACTGGCAGCACCAAATGCTAACAAGAATGTGGAGCAAGAGGAAGTCATTCATTGTTAGTGGGCAGGTAAAATGGTACACTTTGAAGACAGTTGGATAGTTTCTTACAAAACTAACCACATTCTTACTATATGATCCAGCAGTTACACTCCTTGATATTTACCCAAAGGAGTTGAAAACTTAACGTTTACCAAAAAAAAACCCGCACACACATTAATAGCAGCTTTATTCATAATTGCCAAAACTTGGAAGCAACCAACATGTCTTTCAATAGGTGAATGGATAAATAAACTGGCACATCCAGACAACGGAGTATTATTCAGTGCTAAAAAGAAACGAGCTATCAAGCCATGAAAAGACATGCAGGAACCTATATGACACTGGAAAAGGCAAACCTATTAAGACAGTAAAAAGATTAGTGGTCATCAAGGATTTGGTGGTGGTGGTGGTGGTGGTAGGGGAAAGATGAATAGGATAGAGCACAGAGGATTTTTTAGGGCATAAAAATACTCTGATACCATAATGATGGGTACATGTCATTATACATTTGTCTAAACCCACAGAATATGCAACACCAAGAGTGAATTGTAAATTAGGGTCTTTGGGTGATGTGTAAATATAGATCCATCAATGACACCACTTTTCAACAAATAGAACACTGGTGGGAGATGTTGATAATGGAGGAGGCTATGCCATGTGTAGGACAGGGACCATATAGGAAATCTATCTGCCTTCCCCTCAATTTTGCTGTGAATTTAAACTGCTCTTTAAAAAGAATTAATTAAAAAAGTAATTATGCCATTATAAATGAGACTGATGCAGTGGTAGATGGGTAGTAGCCTAGAAATCAAAAGAGCTTGTGCGGGGACGCCTGGGTGGCTCAGTCGGTTAAGCGGCTGCCTTCGGCCCAGGTCATGATCCCAGGGTCCTGGGATCGAGTCCCACATCGGGCTCCTTGCTCAGCAGGGAACCTGCTTCTCCCTCTCTCTCCCTCTCCTTGTGCTCTCTCTGTCAAATAAATAAAATCTTTAAAAAAAAAAAAAAAAGAGCTTGTGTTCAGGTCCTTTTTTCATCATTTGTTCAGACACCCTTAGAAAAGTCACTATCAATGAGCCTTACCTAGGAGAGTATTTCCTTATGACGTTATAGGAATCAGATTGCAGACATGAAGGTTTTTTTTTTAAAACTAGCAGCATGCAAATATCAAGGGCTTAACTATTATTAAGATAACGACTTAAGGCGTAACCATTGATGTTTTTTTTTTTTTAAAGATTTTATTTATTCATTTGACACAGAGATACAGAGAGAGAGCATGAGCGGGGGAGAGGCAGAGGGAGAAGCAGGCTCCCCGCTGAGTCAGGAGCCCCATGTGGGGCTCAATCCCAGGACCCCTGGGATCATGACATGAGCTGAAGGCAGACGTTTAACCATCTGAGCCACCCAGGCACCCTGTAACCATTGATTCTTAAGAAAACATCTTTTGTTTGTGTGCTATGAGATTAGTTATATGAATAAAGAATGTAAACTGCTGTACAAAAGACAAGTAAAATAATAGTTACATGCTTAGAAAACTCCAAAAGGGGAATGATATCTTTTTGTATGAATGGAAATATTTATGAAAAAATTTTAAGAGAATAGCACTAAGGCAAGTTTGACTTTCCATTTTTCTGCTTGGAAAAGAAAATTGAAAAGACAGTCTCCCTAAAGATCCTAGATTAAAATGCAATATAATATACCAGATTCTAGCTTTTTAAGAGTACATAGTATGTGTAGTTACGGTTAGTTTTTTTCTTATACCAAAAATACTGGCAAAAATATTTCACATGTTGATTTACACTTGCCACTCTTGTAGTAGGAGTAGTTTGACTAGTGTTATATTAATATAATTAAACTGATTTGAAGAAAAGATTCCCAAATTCACCATATAATGTGTTGGCACTTGCCTTCCACAGTGGTTTTCCCTTTTGAAAAGCAAATAGGGATTAAAATCATTAGAAGGAAAAGCTAAAAAGAAACAGATTTCAGCTTTGTGAGCAGTCTGGTTCATGCTACCTCTCAAATGATCATTCAGCAATGTTTTAGCCCAATTATGCAATGCCACATTTGGGTTTATCTCCCTTTAATAAAAATCTTTCAGAATAGCCCTACATTTAAAATTTGTTTGATACATTTTCTCATTTATCTTTGTCCAAATTCTCTGGCTCTGAGAAATAGTGGTGTTCATGAACTTGCTGGAGCTAGACAGTTTCTTTCCCTCTTTCTTTCTTTTTGGATGTATCAGTGCAATAAAAAGAACTGGTTCATCAGTTCTGCCAGGATGGTGGGTTTCTTAAGAGAGTGTAGGGAATCTGGCAAATAGGAGAACGAGAATACAGTTAACCTTTATAGGGACTGGAATATTTGTCAACGGAGAATTTAATGTTTTCTGCAAATGGTACATTTTAGAGTACAAATGGACCTGCGGCTGAAGGAAAAATAAACTCTTCCTGATTCTAGTTTGTATCAGACTTATTTCTGAAATAACCTAGAGGGATATAATATATATATATATTTAAGATTTAATAGAAAAAAAAGCTTAGTTGGTCTGTCTCTATGTTCACTTTCCTAAATTATACGCTCTTGTTTATTCCTGAGCTTTAGCTTCTGATACTATGTATGACATGTCTGCTTTTCTTTTCTAGAAGCCACCAGTGTCCAACAGAAGGTCAATTTTTCTGAAGGAGGTATTTTCTTTTAAAATATTCTAAGTCTTTTTTTTCCCCATTAACATGAGGTGCAGTTTTGACAGGTATTTGAGAGCAGAAAATCGTGTATTTTTCTTCACAAAAAAAGAAAAAAATCCATGCTTATCTGATTGGCCAGTAAAATAGGATAGTGTGAGCGATGATAGTCTTTATATGCATTTTAAGCATCTTTTTTCTGAGTTAATAATTTTAAGCAAAGTTAATAAAAGGTTCTGGCATATGCTGGCCTATGACTATGGTATTAAAATAATCATTTTTTCAAAATCAGTCTGTGAATAGTACAGTAAAATTTAATCCATTTTAGAACCCACCATAATCTAAGGTTACCTGCATACTGAAATGTTTGTTATGGGTGTATGTGTACATCCCCCTTTCAGAAACACAGATGGACATATGTAAATACATGTGTGTGCACATACTAATCTTGTCTGAATTTGCACACTGACTATATGTAGTTCCTCCCATAAGGTAGAATTTTTCCACTATTTAATGCTCATTTGCTTACTCTCTGACTCTACAGTAAAGCTTCAGAATATAATCGTGTAGATACTACTCTGAATATTTGAGATATAATTATGTACCTCAGAGAACATTAATATGCTCGATTTTAGCTTATATGAAAATCTGTGATCCAGAATAGTAAGCATAATAAATAGCAATTCTATATCTGATATTTAGAGAAGCTTCATTTTAATGTTGAATTACTTATTTTTCTAGATCTTTAGAGCATTAGAATAAAGACTATACTAGTGTATTATTTACTTCTTTTTAGGAGAAACTGAACAGGATGATCAAGACAGCTCTGACAGTGATATCACTACTCTTAAAGTCATATCCGGGGATTCTCTTGATTCTGGAGGTAACATTGCTTTATATACATATGACTGTATTTTAGGAGCTGTCTTTTTAGTTAAAATATAAAGGTATTTGTGAATCTGCTTTTTAAAAAATACTTCAAAGTGTTTTATAAAAACTACTTTTTAAAAAGTTGTGTACTTTTTAATATTTATTAAAATTATTGATTTCATGTGTGCATCTAATTAGTAATGTAGTGCCATGTAACATCTAAACAAATAAGTCACTTTTTAGCCTACTTTGATATTGATGAAATATAAGATATTTTTTGTGCTCAAAAGAAGTAGTTTTTTAAAAAAACATTATAGAGAGGGACGCCTGGGTGGTTCAGTCAGTTAAGCATCTAACTTAGGCTCTGGTCATGATCCAGGGTCCTGGAATTGAGCCCCATGTTGGGTTCCCCTCTTAGCAGGGAGTCTATTGTCCCTCTCCCTCTGCCCCTCCCTCCTCTTGTGTACTTATGCGTGTGTGTGTATGTGTGTATGCGTGTATGCACGCCCTTGTTCTCTCCCTCTCAAATAAAATTGTTAAAAAATTTTAAAAATGTTATAGAGAAACTGATCTCATTGGCAGTGGTACTCATTACACTATCAGGAATGTTAGTTAGCTTTTAGGAAGTTTTGTTTTTGTTTTTGTTTTTAGTTTTATTTTATTATGTCGTGTTAATCACCATACATTACATCATTAGTTTTTGATGTAGTGTTCCATGATTCATACCTCTTTAATACCCATCACCAGGCTAACCCATCCACCCACACTCTGCCCCTCTAGAACCCTCAGTTTGTTTCTCAGAGTCCATCGTCTCTCATGGTTCGTCTCCCCCTCCGATTTCCCACCCTTCATTTTTCCCTTCCTACTATCTTTTTTTTTAACATATAATGTATTATTTGTTTCAGAAGTACAAGTCTGTGATTCAGTAGTCTTACACAATTCACAGCGCTCACCATAGCACATACCCTCCCCAATGTCTATCACCCAGCCACCCCATCCCTCCCCCCCCACTCCAGCAACCCTCAGTTTCCTGAGATTAAGAATTCCTCATATCAGTGAGATCATATGATACATGAAGTTTTAATATACCTAGGTAATTGCTTTTATCTCTGGATTGTTCAAATTCACACCAGGTCAATAATAACAGTTTATGATTGTTCACATGAATTTGTGTTTTATTAAAGGAAAGAATTGACTGAAGAGAAAAAAAATACCAATTGAGGCCTAAGAGAGTGCTGAACCAATTTGTAAACTCTGTAAATAATGAATAATTTGTATTTTAGTCCTCTGGAAGAGTAATTCTCCACTTTCCCTCACCACCTTTTGAGAATTTCCGTAATTCCAGTTTTACCTCATCATTCCACTTTAAAAATAAGCTCATAAGCTGGTTTATGGGCATTTGGTATTCTCTATATTTCCCACCCTGCCTCATTTTCCCCCATTCTTTCTTGATACAGAAATCCCAAAGGAGATATGCACCATTCTAGCATAGTGGTTAAGAACATAGGCTCTGGAGCCAGAATCCCTGGGTTCCACTCCTCCACTACTAGGTTGGTGCCCTCAGGCCATTGTTTAACTTCTGTGTTCCTCAGTTTCCTCATCTGGGTTGTTAAGAGGTTAAATTAATTCACATGTGCAAGCACCTAGAAAGTACCTGTCACATAGTAACACTTAAATTAAGTGTTCTTATTAGTTTTGGTATATGTATACACGAAGCTCTAAAAATTAGAGACTGATTAAGCCATTCATATGGCCAGTAATTTGATGCCATTGCCACTAGCATATAGTTCTTCAAAACTACATAAACCGCAGGCTCTGTGATCCCTTTAGAATTCTAATAAATTCTTAATGAAGCACAGGCCCACATGCAGAAGAGAACTCTAGCTAAAGAACAAAAAGGGGAGCATATTAAGAAGAATACAGATCTTCCTAGATTATTTTCTGGGCTAATTATCACCGAAGAGGTACAAGAATAAACAAATGAGCAAGGGGATAAAAAGAGAGAGAGAGAGGCAGACCAAGAAACAGACTCTTTAACTGTAGAGAACAAACTGACCAGAGGTGAGGTGGGGGCGGGGGGATGGGTGAAACAGGTGATGGGGATTAAGGAGTGCACTTACTGTGATGAGCACCAGGGATTGTGTGGAAGTGTTAAATAACTTAATTGTATATCTGAAACTAATATTATACCATATGTTAACTAACTAGAATTTAAATAAAAACAAAACAAAGATCCATTGGAGTGCAGGAAGAAAATACTAGAATCTCATGTATATTTGTATTTTATTTCATTTAAAATGTCTATTTTTATTTTATAATAAATGCAACACATTAGTCAATACATTATTTCAGTAATACATGTATATGTTTTGGAGATTGATGCTCAAATTTTTTAGTAATAGGAATACGGTAACAAAAATATTTAGCTACCACCCTGAATATGTCAAAGGCTCCTGCTTCTGATCGCTTTTGAACAGGTTTAGTTATGATTTCCATTTTTATATGAAAACAAGATTTTAAAGAGAGTAGACTAAAATATGTAATGTATTGGCCACTTACAAGAAAAATTTGAGGCAAAATGGGTATTAATGATTTCAAGAAGATCCATTATAAACTTTCAAAATGTTCCCCAACTCAAAGCTTTTTATTATCTCCCTTACCTCATGCCATGTTCTATATCTTACATTTTTTTCTTTAGGAAGTGGTTAAGGAAAGAGATAATTAGTTAATTTTTTAAATACAACATGACTCTTTAGAAACTTTTTAAAAATAAATTGTGAGCCCATGTGTTGAATTCCCTGGGGTATTACTGAATATCTTTGCTCCTTTGATTACTCATTGTTCTCTTATAAAATACGCATTTCAAAAGTACAGTATAGTGGCGCCTGGGTGGCTCAGTTGGTTAAGCAACTGCCTTCGGCTCAGGTCATGATCCTGGAGTCCCGGGATCGAGTCCCGCATCGGGCTCCCTGCTCAGCGGGGAGTCTGCTTCTCCCTCTGACCCTCCCCCCTCTCATGCTTTCTCTCTCTCAAATAAATAAATAAAATCTTTAAAATAAATAAATAAATAAATAGTACAGTATACTTTACAGTGTACTATATTTATTTTTGTTGTTTTTTTAGATCAAACCCCCAGATCATCAACTCAATATCCAGAATCATTTTGGCAGTCATCACGAAGTAAGTAAAACCATGTCTTCAACTCTTAAAAGTCTACCTGTATGTGTGGTCAAATGTTTTTATTTTTGAAGATCCTCTTTTCCAGTTTAACATGAAATGTTGAAAAAGAGGTCTAGTGAATGCTAAAAAACTCACCCAGCATCTTGAATTTGCTTCAGCTCTGTACTCAAGCTTGAATTTTATTTTAAAAAACAAGGATCTGCATTTGTGACTTGTTGAATGTCCTTGCTTCCCATATAAATTTGTTGGCTGTTTTTAGTTTAACTAATGTAGTTTGAATGTACTTACATGGACATTTTCTAATAAGAATATAAAATTTTATATGTAGTATGATTTGAGCTCTATTGCAAAAGTTTGGAAGTTGAATAAGTAATAAACCAAGGTATAGTAAAAAGTTAATGATAAGCTAGGTGGTAGGTATATAAAAATCTTAGAATCTCGCTTAAAATCTTGAAAATTTTCACAATGTGTTGAGCAATTTTAACAAAAGAAAAGATTGGAAAGTAATATACTAAAATGCTAATAACGATCTGTTCAGGATGGTAGAATAACTGGTGACATTTTTCTTTTCCTTCTGTATTTTGCAGATTATCTACAGTGGATATGTGTTTCTTAGGTTAAGCAGAAATGATCTGTTTTTTCTTTTCCATTTTTAAACCAAGTCCCAGAATTTGAGTTAGTTATTAATCAACCTAAAATATCCTTGTATATAAAATCTTCAAGGACTTTTTTTTCTTTCCACATCACCTTTTTTGAAATACGAGACTGTATTTATTTATTTACTTATTTATTTATAAAGATTTTATTTTTTTATTTGACAGAGAGAGAGACAGCACAAGCAGGGGGAGCAGCAGGCAGAGGGAGAGGGAGAAGCAGACTCCCCTGCTGAGTGGGGAGCCCGATTCGGGGCTCGATCCCAGGACCCTGGGATCATGACCTGAGCCAAAGGCAGACACTTAAACTGACTAGCCACCCAGGCATCCCATGAGACTGTTTTTAAGGAAAAAGTCTTTAGAAATCTGTTTGTAATCACTGTTTATAGAATTCCACTTTATTTCACTTTATATATATTTAGTTTTTAGAAGGTTCTGGGTTTGAACTTAAAACTGCAATAAAACAAAACCCACTAAGACACAAAAATAAATCATTTGTGGAAAATTACTTGCTGAATCATCTTATATCTTTGCCCTTTGTTATTCTACATCTTTGATTTTTGGAAGCTCTTAAAAGTATCTCCCTATATAAATTATGCTACATGCATACAGTGGAATACTTTTTAGTTATGAAAAATTAGTACTTTGTATACTAATGAATAGGTGATCAAGATATATATCCTTAAATCTAAGATGCCATTATTTTATGTGTCACTGAGAAAGATAAACCATCCAGTTAAACTATGACATATCCTTGATTATAAGATATAGACCTAGGTCAGAGGTGTTTTTTAAAAAGTACTTCTTGGGGTGCCTGGGTGGCTCAGTTGGTTAAGGGTTTGATGTTGGTTTCAGCTCAGGTCATCATCTCAGGGTTGTGGGATAGAGCCCCGTGTTGGGCTCTGCACTCAGCACAGAGTTTGTTTGAGATTCTTTCCCTCTCCCTCTCCCCCTCCTTCCCCTTCTGCTCTCCCCCCTCCCACGCTATTCCCTCCCTGCCCCCTCACATGTACACACGCTCTCAAATAAATAAATCTTAAAAAAAAAAGTACTTCTAGGGCGCCTGGGTGGCTCGGTTGTTTAAGCGACTGCCTTCGGCTCAGGTCATGATCCTGGAGTCCCGGGATCGAGTCCCGCATCAGGCTCCCTGCTCAGCGGGGAGTCTGCTTCTCCCTCTGACTCTCCCCCTCTCATACTCTCTCTCTATCACTATCTCTCTCAATAAATAAATAAAAATCTTTAAAAAAAAAAAAAGTACTTCTAGAGGTGCCTGGGTGGCTCAGTCGTTAAGTGTCTGCCTTCAGCTCAGATCATGATCCCAGGGTCCTGGGATCAAGCCCCATGTCGGGCACCCTGCTCAGCGGGAAGCCTGCTTCTCCCTCTCCCACTCCCCCTGCTTGTGTTTCCTCTCTCACCGTGTCTCTCTCTGTCAAATAAAATCTTTAAAAGAAAAATAAAAAGTACTTCTTAAAATCAATGATGAAAGACATTTTAAAAAGCATGTGTCTATTTTTAAGTATTTTGTTGGTACAGACTGAAAACAAATCTAAAAGAATATTCATATGTCTTTTTTTTTTTTTTTAAGATTTTTATTTATTTATTTGACAGAGAGAGACATAGCGAGAGCAGGAACACAAGCAGGGGGAGTGGGAGAGGGAGAAGCAGGCTTCCCGCAGAGCAGGGAGCCCCATGTGGGACTCGATCCCAGGATCCTGGGATCATGACCTGAGCCGAAGGCAGACGCTTAACGACTGAGCCACCCAGGCGCCCCGAATATTCATATGTCTTATTCACCATGGTATTCCTGCACATAGTAGGCACTTAATAAATATTTATGAATTTTTAAGTTGTACATTTCTAGAATGTTTTATTTCGTTTACAGCTAGCATATATTGCATTTGTATGCAGCAAAAAAATGGAAAAATTTACAGTGACTCTTGTAGCAATGGGTAGAAATGACTCATTTCTTTAGGGCAGATTTGGAAATTTACTTTGTTATAATTGTTTGAAATACATTTCTCATTATCCCATTGTATCATTTTACAGTTGTTAGATACCATCCCAAAACAAAAAATAGCATCTTTCTCTTCGTAACTACTTTGCAATGCCCACATTGCTTACATACTATATATTAACATATATGGACTGCCTGGGTTTATATCTCAGCCCTACTACCTCTAGACATGTAATCTTGGGAAAATGATCAGTTTCAGTGTCCTGATTTGTAAATAGGAATAATGGTATATCAACCACATAAAGTTTGAGAATTAAGTAAGATTATACTTCATACCTGGTAAGCATTCAGTACATGTAGCCATTATTTTGATGGTATTGATCCTAAAGTTGACTTATTATTATCCAATTCTTGAATACTTTGGAAGTTTAGAAAAGGGAAAAAAATGGATGTATTGCATGTTTGGAACTGATGAAAGAAGGGTTTGATTTTTGTGGGGATTTTTTTGGTTTATAGTATGCATATTATACAAGTAGAATATCTATGCAATATCTTCACTGTTCTTATTTCCAAGTATTGTATGACCTTATCTTTGTTTTCTGTTTTAGGTCGAGACTTCGTAACTCTTGAGAAGCAACCTTCTGTGCTAAGTAAGTGGTTGGTTGTCTGTTCTTTTATCAGTCAAGTAATTCTGACTTTGTCAAATTTGGATTTGAATAGGGTATCAAGTTATTTTACCCTCTTTGCCTTTTAATCCCACCACACATTGGTACCAAATGTGTAATTATTCTGTGATGTGGAAATGTGTTTAGGACTATTTTACCTAAAGTAACTTATTTACAAGAATAAATGGTTGGGCGCCTGGGTGGCTCAAATGGTTTGGGTGTCTGCCTTCAGCTCCGGTCGTGATCCCGGGGTCCTGGGATTGAGGCCTGCGTCAGTCTCCTGGCTCAGCAGGGAGCCTGCTTCTCCCTCTCCCTCTGCCTCTCTCCCTGCTCATGCTCTCTCTCTCTCTCTCTTATCTCTGTGTCTCGAGTGAATAATCTTAAAAAAAAAAAAGGTTAACTTTTTTCTTCTTAATATTGAAATCAAGTTCAAATATTATTGAATTCAGTCATTCTCAGACCAGAACAAAGGACTTGTACATAGTTTTGTCTATTAGGTGATTATATATTTATTTGATGCCTATTTTGCTGTAAGTAGTGGTTCATCCTTCACTGGTATGATCCTTTAACATTATCTTTTACATCTGAACCTGTTGCTTTTGTTGTTTTCCTCCCCAAATTTGTTTTGCCTTTCTGATAAATTTACCTTGTAAATTTGTATGGTATACATTTTCAAAGTATGTGAAATGATATTTTGATATATGTATTTGCTTCAGGCTCGGGATATCAAAAAAAACCTCAGGAATGGTTTGAACAAACCACAAGAACAAGGGCTAGGATGCAAAGTAAGTTGATAAATCTCTACCTATTATTGAAGTAATTTTAAGTTTATTTGCTGTTTTTCTTTATTGTTCAACATACAAAAATATTTAGTTCTTCAGATAGACATTTAGACTGTAATTTCATTAATAAAGAACAGCTGTGATTACTAGTTATTTCCATCTGCTTGGAGGAGCAGGAGATGGTCTGGATGTAAAGTGTAAATAGTGGTGTGAGAAAGCCTGCGGATGATGGGTCTAGACTTAACAAATTGTCAGCTCTATCTAGCAGCAGTCCAATCTGTCCATGATCATGAAATTCTACTCTCTTGACAGCACCTGTTTTTTATTTGTAGCGGATTTTGTTTACTTTTTTTAAATAACCACTTAGAGTAACTCTGCCTGCCCATTATATTAAGTAATAAAGGTTGAAACCTACAAGTAGTATATTCATGTTTAGGTTTAGGATGGATTAAATGTCACAGAATTTGAGAAATACCATAGATAGATGTGATGAAATAATAATGCTTTGAATTCAGTGTCTGTCATAATTTCTGTAGTTGTGTCCACATTAAATCTTGACTGTGTAAAAAAAAACAACTAAGTCACCCTTAACCTTTTATCCTTCTTTATTCATCTAATCACAATAAATCTCAAAGTCATTAGGTACTCCCTTACTTTTATTTAGATAATATAAAAATCCCCATCACATATCTCTTGCTCAAGAAATAACTAACTATAGGGGGGCGCCTGGCTGGCTCAGTCGGTAGAGTGTGTGACTCTTGATCTCGGGGTTGCGAGATCAAGCCCCATGTTGGATGTAGAGATTACTTAAAAATAAAATCTTAACAAAAAAAGAAAAGAAAAGGAAATGATGAACTGTAATAGGACAAGATTACCTTGTGGTAAACGAACCTCTATGGCTTTGTTTTTCCATCAGCAAAGTAGTGATGGTCACAATTCATTCTTTCCCACTAGTGAAGTTTTATCCCACATGTGAGTTCTTCAGCTGTCTAAAACTGAAATAACATTCTATCCTTGCTTTATTGTTGACTGTCATTCCTTATTGTTGTATGTACCTTGCTATCAGAAAACCATTTCTTCTTACAGTTTGCTCTTTCTGACATATTATAATTAGGAAGGCAAATATTCATTATTTAGCTTACTAGGGTTGTGTTTATAGCAAGTATCAAAAATTAAAACCTATGGGGCACCTAAGTGTCTCGTTAAGTGTCTGACTGTTCGGCTCAGGTCATGATCTCAGGGTTGTGAGATCAAGCCCCATGTCAGGCTCCATGCTGGGTGTGGAGCCTGCTTCTCTCTCTCCCTCTGCTCCTCCCCGCCCCCTCTCTCTCCCTCCCTCTCTCTCTTTCTCTAAAAAATACTGAGCATCTTTTCATGTGTCTGTTTGCCATCTGTGTGTCTCTCTATAGAAATATCTAGGTCAGGGGCGCCTGGGTGGCTCAGTTGGTTAGGCGGCTGCCTTCGGCTCAGGTCATGATCCTGGAGTCCCGGGATCGAGTCCCGCATCGGGCTCCCTGCTCAGCAGGGAGTCTGCTTCTCCCTCTGACCATCTCCCCTCTCATGCTCTCTCTATCTCATTCTCTCTCTCAAATAAATAAATAAAATCTTAAAAAAAAAAATATCTAGGTCATGTCTCCCATTTTTAGTTGGATTATTTGTTTTTGTGTGTTGAGTTGTAGAAGTTCTTTCTCTATTTTGGATACTAATCCTTTATCAAATATGTCATTTGCAAATATTTTCCCTTATTCTGTCTTTTAGTTTGTTTTTTAGTTTGTTAATGATTTCCTTTGCTGTGCGGAAGCTTTTTATTTTGGTGGAGTCCCAATAATTTATTTTTGCTTTTGTTTCCCTTGCCTCAGGAGACCTATCTAGAAAAAATGTTGCTACGGCCGATGTCAGAGACATTACTGCCTGTGCTCTTTCTTAGGAGTTTTATGGTGTCAGCTCTTACATTTAGGTCCTTAATTCATTTTGAACTTATTTTTGTATATGGTAAGAAAGTGGTCCAGTTTTATTCTTTTGCATGTAGCTGTCCAGTTTTCCCAACACTTGTTTGTTGAAGAGACTTTTTCCCATTGCATATTCTTGCCTCCTTTGTCGAAGATTGACTATATATAATCATGAGTTTATTTCCAGGCTCTTTATTCTGTTCTGTTGATCTGTGTCTGTTTTTGTGTCAGTACCATACTGTTTTGATTACTACAGCTTTTTAGTATATCTTGAAATCTAAGATCCATATCTTGAAACCCTTCATCCCCTACCTTTTTTGCTATAATCATGATCTCTTTCATGATTTCTTTGATTGGCTGTTTTGTAAATCCTGTGAGGTCATACACATCTGGACACAGTTTTCTCCAGCAGGAATTATTGTTTTGGGTTTGATGGCTCTTTCTGTAACAACTATGGCATTGTTAAAGTATGTACTACCATTAATTTTATGCTATTATTATTTAATACTGCATCTTTATGTTTGTTTACATTTCTTTCAGCTGCGAATGGCACCATGTACAGTCTGTGTGTAAACTCTGATAAATTTTAACTTTTTGTAGTTTGTGTGTATTTTATGGTAGCAAATGATAGAATAGTATCTACATATATTTTATGCATTCATGAAATATCTTTTTCTTAATATTTTAAAATATTTCTAGGCTATGCAATTCGACTGAGTTTTTTCAAATTGTTGCAAATCTTAAAAAATTTTCCAATGTATTTATTTTTAAAAATTCACATATAGGGGCGCCTGGTGGCTCAGTCAGTTAAGCGTTGCCTTGGGCTCAGGTCATGATCCCAGGGTCCTGGGATCGAGCCCCACATTGGGCTCCCTACTTAGCAGGGAGCCTGCTTCTCCCTCTCCTCCCTGCTTGTACTCTCTGTTGCTGTCTCTCTCTTTCAAATAAATAAATAAAATCTTTTTTAAAAAAAATCCACATATAAGTGGACCTGCACAGTTCAAACCTATATTGTTCAAGGATTAACTGTATATGCCACATTTTTTTTATCCATTTGTCCATTACTGGACATTTAGGTTGCTTCCATGTCTTGGCTATTGTGAATATTACTGCAGTGAACATGGGCACACGGATATCTCTTCAAGATCTTAATTTCATTTCCTTTGGGTATATATCCAAAAGTGGGATTGCTGGATCATATGGTAGTTTCATTCTTCAGTTTCTGAGGAGCCTTCATACTCTTTTCCATAGTGGCTATAGCAATTTAAATTCCTACCTACAGTGTACAAGGGTTCCCTTTTCTCTACATCCTCTGTACATAACTTGCTCTGGTTTTTTGGATAATAGCCATCTTAAGAGGTGTGAGGTGAATCTTACTATGATTTTGATCATGTAGCTCATCATGTTTTTTAAGTGTGCTATAATCCCATGGTCTATTTTTGCTTTTGTTGCCTGTGTTTTTGGTGTCATATATGGGAAATCATTGCCAAGACCAATATCAGGAAGCTTTTTCCCTGTTTTTTTTCTGGGAGTTTTATGGTTTGGGTTCTTTTTTTTTTTTTTTTTTTTTTAGTTTTATTTATTTAAGTAATCTCCACACCCAACATGGGGCTCGAACTCATGACCCCAAAATCAATTGTCACATCCTCCTCAACTGAGCCATCAAGGCACCCCCTGTACTTTTGGTTCTTATGTTTAAGTCTTTAATCCATTTTGATTTTTTGTGTATGGTGTGAGTCCAATTTCATTTTTTTGCTTGTGGATATCCAGTTTTCCCAGCACCATTTATTCAGGATACTGTCCTTTCCCCATTGTTTTTTCTTGGTACCCTTGTTAGAGATCAGCTGACCGTATCTGCATGGATTTATTTCTGAGCTCTGTACTCTTCTCTTGGTCTCTATGTCTTTTTTTATGCCAGTACCATACTGTTTTGATTACTCTAGCTTTATAAAGTATTTTGAAGTCAGGAAGTGTGATGCCCCCAGCTTTGTTCTTCTTATTCAAAGTTTCTTTGACTATTTGGAATCTTACGGAATCCAAATTTTAGGATTGTTTTCTATTTCTGTAAAAAATGCCATTGGAGTTTTGATTGGGATTGTACTGAATCTGTAGATGGCTTTGGGTAGTATAGACATTATAAGAATATTAATTCTCCAGTCCATGAATGTGGGTATCTTTCCATTTAGTTGTGTCTGGTTTAATTTTTTATTGGTGTTTTATAGTTTTCAGTGTACAAGTCTTTCACCTCCTTGGTTAAGTTTATTCCTAAATATCTTATTCTTTTTGATACTATTGTAAATGGGATTATTTTCTTAATTTAATTTTAAAATTTAAAATGTTTTCTGAGTTATGTAAATATTATATTTGTTACATAATAACTGTATAACTAATGTTATATGATAAGTATAGTATATATTATTATAGTTATATATTGTAGTTAGGTGTTGTATAAAAAATTACCTCATTTGATCTTTTTATATAATAATTACCATATTATAGTTTTATATTATTATAGTTAATGTATTATTATAATATCATATATTATTTCATTTGATCTTTGCAACCATAAAGTATTCAAGATAAACATCATTTGATGGAATTTGTTTGTTTTAGTAATATACATGTTAACTTTGGTGACCTAACTTAGAAGTTTCTAAATAATGTAATTTCCTAGGCTAAAGCAGTAATTGTAAAACAATATGCCTTTAGAATGAAGGTTGATGTCATTTTGTTTCATTTGAGGTTTTTTTTGTCATATGACCAAAAATAAGACTATTTTTATATCTTAGCAGTGCTAATTTTATACCTCTAGTTTAGTCCAGTGTTTCTCAAATGAAAGCTCTTGCTAAACACCAGGAAGGTCATTTATAGATACATAAGTTATAAAACTCCAGGCAAATAATAGATGGCAGAATTGGTAAAAGTAGGTCATACGAATTAGTAATTCAGCCTCTCCACCTTCTGAACCCTGTCCTTCCATTTTCTTCTTTCTTTTATAGTAAAATCTGTGGTCATGCCAAGAAGGATGGAGGGGAAAAGTAAAGAGTTGGGATAGTTTTTGTTTGCTAAAATAATGATAGAAATAGAGACTTGGTGGATTCATGAGAGAAAATTATTTTTGAAATCTGTGGTTTAACCACAAACCTAAATAAAACAGAATTGTCTATTAATAAAAATGGTGAAGAGTTTTTAATATAATTTAAAAAATATTACTGATATTTGAAATGATCAGAGGGCACCAGAGTAAATATTTGTATCAGTCTGAGGTAGAGAATAGGATTACATTTTACCTTAAAACCCCTTAGCCAGGTAGCTCCGTAATCCATAATCCATATTTTGTCCTTTTTTCCCTCTTACAGCATCATCACCAAGCAAGAGTTCAATATATGGCAGTTTTTCCGATGGTATAACATGTTTTCTTTTCTTTTAGTTGTGCTTACTTTCTTCTCTTAACTTTGTGCCGTAAGTTTCACTAGTTCCATTAAACAATTTGGGTCAAATACTTTAAGGCTTTCTCACAAAACAAATGTATTAAGAGTATGCTTTATACTAGACCCCATGGCATGCTGTGAATAATTATGAAAGAAATAACTCTTAAGTCTCAAGGAGCTGTCAGTCTAATGGGCACTTAGATCTTTTACTTTTTCTTCTATTTCTGGCTGATTTCTGCCTTATATTCTCTTGGTGGAATTTGTATTTTCTTTCTCTGTTGGAAATACTTAAATTATGAACCATAAATTGATAGTCTTTATTACTCCTATCATTAGATGACAGCAGTCAGAAATCAGAGCTTGGAAACTGGTCTCCATCAACCTCCAGCCAACGTAAGTTTGTCTGTTCAGTTTTTATTAAGTGAGTTTCTAAAATTGGTCATTCATAATTGTTTTAAATTTTTTTGACCACAAATAAACAATGCTATTTGAAAAATTGTATTTTAAGCACTTAAGAGGAAAAAGTATATATTTTACTAGCAGTGAAATTCTTTAAGGACAAACTGTATGAAACAACATCTGGTTTTCCCCGTCACTTAATTAGCCATAAGACCAAAAGTAAAAGTTAATAAGCAGAACTACTAATACCAATAACCAGGTGAACCTTGCTGAGTCAAAAGAAAGATGGCACATAGCATGATGTAATATGTTTACTGTGGGTTTTAGAATCCACAGACCTGTATTTAGATTAGATTGGACCACTTAACCTTCTGTTACAGCCTTGCAGCAAGCTTTTTTAATTCTCTAAGCCTGTTTATTATCCCAAATGAGTACTAAGAAAATAACTTCACAGTAACTCTCACTTTGGTCTCAATACCACTTTCTACTAGCAAAATTAGTACCTAAAAGAGCATTGTTGTTGTTTTTTTTAATATGGCTATACCTATCCATGTTTACCTAGAAATTAAAATTGAAACATTTTAAAAATACCTATTTATTTTTTAAAAATTTAGTAAGAATAGTGACAAATTGCTTATATTTTCTAGTCTCTTTAATGTCTGGCTTAATAAAATAGAGCTGGATTCTCATCTGCTTCTGTATTCAATCTGTTACAATATATTGTTTTGGTTGTAGTATATACAAAAATCCAGCTTTATACAGATAATATAGATTTTTTTAATAGTCTAAAGATAATTTTGGATATTCTCTTTTGATACTGTCCAAAACTCAACAAGTTACTTAAAATGTGAGATCTGAAACCAAATTAATGAACTTTTTTGTTCTATTACATTCAAATCCATTGGTCTTTCTTGTACTTTGAATGGAATATCATGCACTGATCATTTGGAAAATAAAGGTTCACTAAGTTATGTAGATCTTCCAAATTTTGACACATTTCTAATACAGTATAAAAAGATCACATTTGTTAATATCACCACTAATCTCAAGACAAAAAGTCTTTAAGGATTCAGGAGCTGTCAAGCTTATAGTGGCAGATACAGTATTTCCACAATCCTAATTTTCACTTTAAACCATGAATTTTATAATTGGCAACAAATATTGTCAGTTGTTTTCCTAGAAACACAGACTCACTTTGTTCATTTTCAAGAAAATGTCTGCCAAATACTCAAGTCTAACCATAGTTTGTCACTTGTTCTTAAAAGTACTAGTTCAGCTCAACTGAGTTGCACAAAATTCCTTTCCTTGAGAAAACTGTACTGTGCTAGGTATCAGAAGTGCTTTATGTATATTTCTCAGTTCTTCATATACTCTATTGGATTTGTACTCAAGGGTTGAATTTTAATAAGGTGAATAATTTTAACTGCTTTATGCAACAGTTTCACTAGTAGCCTTAAATGCATGGCTGTGAATACAAAGACTACATTAGCACTGCCCTGTGGTCCATGCTAAGGTATCATTTATTTTTCCCACTGTGGCTTTGCACCATCAATGCAAATGTCAACATGCTGGGAAAAGTTAGATAACATCCTAGTGTTAAGAGACTAGCTTTAACCTCAAGGACCCTCTTGGACGGATCCTGAGGTACCCAGCAATTACACTTTGAGAACTATTGCTCTAAAAGGTCCATAGTACAAATAAAATAGAAGGTGTAAAAGTATTATTGTTGCTATCCTATTAAATGAAGTGGTATGTGACAACGTGCTTGTAAACTGAAAAGCACTAGATAAATGTAAATTGGTATCATTATTGCCAGTAATAATTAGGGATGAAATGCATACTCAATTTTACTGGTATTAACTTGCATTCCACAAAAGGTGGGCATCAGTGCAATTAAAGGGACAGCTAGCTATTATAATATATGGAAGATGTTCAACTTACAGTGCATCCTTTTTCAATCCCTTTACATACTTCAGAAACATTCCACCTTGGGTAATAAGCTGTATGAATTCTGAGTGTCTAAATTTAAAAATATTTTATCAAGTGACTTTTATTATTGTTTGCCTCCCACATATTAACAGTAGTAATAATAGTTTTGCTTTATAAATTATATTATTTCTGACTTGCTTATGCCACTTCATATCTTTGAATTCTACTTTTTGCTCTAAGGCTTTTTATCATTTTGACATTGAAGAGACACATGCATACTTATAATACACCTAAAACCTATGGGTGTGAGATTTTCTTAAATACATGTGATGAACATTTCTTTAAGAAAGTAAGTTACCAGCTCCATTCTTTAAATTCCTTCCTCTTTTATCTAATGTTTGTGAAGATTAATACTGATTTTAAAAGTCACTTGTCCTTGAATCTAAGAAAATGGTATTTGAATCTGTCTTTTTTTTTGTCCTGAGCAGAAGTGACTGGACAACCCAAAAGTGCATCTTTTATCAAGATGTGGTGGTGGCTATCTATTCTCATAGTTTCATTGGCTGTTGGGAGTTTTTTGTTCCCTCGTAATCCTGAGGTAGAAACCACTGCTGTTCAAGAGTTCCAGAACCAGATGAGACAACTAATGACTAAGTATCAAGGTCAAGATGAGAAGCTGTGGAAAAGGAGCCTTACATTCCTGGAAAAACATCTTAATAGCTCCCAACCTCGGCCTCAGCCTGCTATCTTGCTGCTCGCCGCTGCTCGGGATGCTGAAGAAGTGCTCAGGTGTCTGAGTGAACAAATTGCTGACGCCTACTCTTCTTTCCGGAGCGTCCGTGCCATCCGGATTGATGGGGCGGGCAAAGCTACTCAAGACAGTGATACTGTCAAACAAGAGGTAGATTGGGAACTGAGCAATGGATTCAAGAATGGCCAGAATGCCGCTGTGGTACACCGCTTTGAGTCCCTGCCTGCAGGCTCTACTTTGATCTTCTACAAATATTGTGACCATGAAAATGCAGCCTTCAAAGACGTAGCCCTAGTCCTGACTGTCTTGTTGGAGGAAGAGACACTGGGAACCAGTCTAGGCCTAAAGGAAATTGAAGAAAAAGTGAGAGATTTCCTCAAAGTCAAGTTCATCAACTCTGACACACCCAACTCCAGCAAACATATGGACCCAGACAAGTTGAGTGGGCTCTGGAGCCGTATTTCTCACTTGGTCCTGCCTGTCCAACCTGAAAATGCCCTGAAAAGTGGCATCTGCTTATAAAGGGTGACAGACGACAAAATCATGTCTCAAGTTCTGAGAATTTTTCAGACTTTCTAGCCAGAGACGGGATTCAGAGCTCTTTTTGAAAGAACTGGTTTCTTTTTAAAGGAAATTAAGTTCTTATCTAAACATAGAACATCTAAATCATTTATTCAACCTAAGTATCTGTTACTTGAGAGAATCCTTTCCCTGTTTCCATTGAGATCTGTGTTAATGATCTCTGAGGAGTATAAATTATATGCAGTCCCATAGAGGATCTGTTTAGATTCGGGGTTGAAACATTATTGCTATGGTATGACCAGACCAGGTTGGGGGGGATTGGGCTCCTTCCTATGAATCCTCTCAATTTTTTAAGTTAGATTTTTCACAGAGTTTGCTATTAGTAAGGCAGCTCTCTAAATGCAACTGTGGGTTTTCCCATTTTGTTCTCTTTTACATCATTTAGGTGCGAGTTCCTTAGTCAGCTTCCCCTCATAGGAATAAGAGTAATGAAAGGTCACCTGAGTGTGTGTTTGGATTTTTTTTTCCTTTGTTTTTGGAGGTCGGGAGAAGGGGGGTAGGGAAAAGAGAAATTGTGGAATAAGGAAGGAAAGGGAGAAAAAAAGTCTTCAAGATGAAATTTAAAATAAGCCACTGAGACTTAGGTCACTCAGGCATAGCCATATGAACTCCATTCTCAGTGAATTCTGTTGGGGTTTGTTTTTCACATGTCCTTTTTTCCTTTAAGAAATTTTTGGTCCTCCCAAGGATTTTGAAGCATGTATATTACAAGGTTTAGCGTATTTGTTCATTTGACTCTGAAGGGTGTGGTCAATTCAGAGCATTTTATTTTGGACATATCCTGAAGCCTTTGTTTTGAATTCAGAAAATATAGTTGCAGGAATTGGTAAACCATCAGTCAGCCAGGACTGTCTGTCCTGGACTGTCGAAGAAGGATTTGGTTTTCTGCGTGCAGTCTTAAGTCCTTTAATGACACTCTTACGACAAATGTAAAGATTTACTATGCACGTGATAAATTTTATTAAGAGTGCCTCAAGCCAAAAGGAAATGAACTTGACCATATGTGAAGAATGTTGAAATGTACTATTGTGCATTCCTGTACTCCTGTTGCATTTCAGGTGTCACTTTGCTTCTGTAACTGAGCTTTCTCAAAATCTGTCGCCTGCGTTGTTTTCCTTAAAATCTTAAGATTCCGGATCTACCATGTTTTGTTTTTAAATGAAAATACAGTTTTTAGAATAAAAGAGGCAGTCATTGGCTTTACGATTTACCTTTTGAGGATCCCATGCCTGGTAGTGGAGTGTGGTCTGGTTTCTTCCAACTGGAAAAACCACTGTTCATAAATTTATACCCTTTATTGAAATTTGCTCCTGACTGTCACAAGTCAGGCCATCTGATTTATAGAGGATTCTAAAACAAGAGTTTTTGAAAAGGCTTATTTTATACACATATATTATATGGAGAAACAAATGTTTTTATTAAGTGTTTCGCTGACCAAAATAATTTTAAAGAAATTAATGTTACTTATATCTTTCAGGAAAAAATAATTGTAGCAGCTGATCTGTAAATGACTTTAGAAGCTATTTTAGTAATTTAAATAAATTTACTTTCTTGATTTGTACTCTGTGTTGTAAACTTAATGATTCATAAACCTTTTTTTTTTTTCCAGTTAATCCTAGCGTTTTCTTTACACTTGAACAATTTTAGTAACTTCTGCTAAGAGAAAAAAAGGCCAAAGGACTGGAGCCTTTCACAAATACATTGTTTAAAAATATAATCACCATGGTTTTCTGTTTCATGCTGGTATTTGAATTACCACTATATTGGGATTAACTTAGGTTTTCCTGACTTGGCAAAAGTATCTACAGCAGTGTTTCTCAAATTTTTCCTTCTCACCTTGCTAAAGAGCCTTTTTAGATAACTTTTTTACTAATTGTCTACCCCCTTGAAATTCTAATACCACACATATACTATATATCTGTTTATGGACTATATTTTTGTCCTTTATACATAAGAAGAGTAAGATTTTTTGCCCTCCAAGAACCAGTATTTGTTGCCACTGAGCATGTATGCTCAAGAACATCTATCTATACTTAATTTATGTATGTATGTATGTATTTATGTACGTACTTATCTATTCATTAACTAGACTCCATGCCCAGCGTGGAGCCCAATGTCAGGCTTGAACTCAGAACCCTGAGATCAAGACCTGAGCTGAGATTAAGAATTGGAAGCTTAACCGACTGAGCCACCCAGGCACCCTGAGAACATCTGTATTTTTGATGCTGCCTAAAACATTCTATTTTCGGTTTATGTTATTACCCTTTTGGAAGGGAAAATTTAATAAGTCATCAGCTTGAAAGTAGGAGCTAGGGTTTCTAGAAATCAGGCACATTGTGACTTTGGGGGGCAACACTGGCCTAGGGAAAACCACAACACAGTACTGGTCTTACAGATTTCTAGAAACTTAATTTGCTTCCCTTCCTTTAATGACTTTCTTATATTATCTTTAGGGAAGTTTTCTAAACCTCCAATTCTCAAAACAAAGGTTGGAAGTAAACTTGATTTTCATTCTATGAAGAGAACTGTACTTGTTTGCATAGTTCATGCCATTAGTTAATGCCTAAAGATACAAAATCCAGTTTCCCTTTGATCTTAGGTCTTTGGAAAGTGGCCTTTATGTCCTATTGAACAGATAATGGACTATTCTGCTATACTGTCTCTATCAAGGTCATAGAGTAAGATCTTACAGAGGATTCTACTGGCATTAGCCACCTGGAAAGAAGATGTAAATCCTGAGCTGGAAAACAAGCCGAGAAGGTTGCCGTCGACTTAAAGGAAACTCCTGCTTTGAATATCTTTCTCTCTTTGGCCTAGGTTCAGAGAAGTCCTGGTTTGCTTGCAGGCAGGTTCTTGGGGATTGTAGGGAAGATAGCCTGCACCTGAGCATAAATAGGCAGCAACCTCTCACCGTTTACATATTGTACCCTTGCCTTTTGCCCATTCTTAGACACGTCTGGAATATTTCCTCCTTTCTTGCCCTCTCCCTTTCCCCAATTTTATGCTTTGCTAATTCTTACTTGTTTTCTCTTCAGGGCTCAGTTTTTTAGGCAGAACTTCACTGAAACCTTCACTAGTCTCCTTCCCCCAATACTGATTTAGGTGCTCTCTTTTATGCTCTCATTCATCGTATATTCCCCCTGACAGAGCAGTCAGCTCACTCTGCACTACTGTATGCCTCTTGAGAGCAAGAGACTGTCATCAGTATATGCACAGTGGTAACCACAGACTGCTTAAATGCTTGCTGAATAAAAACTGCACACACTACCTAGCTAAAATAGGGAAGTTGCATCTTAGTACTTCACTTGCTAAAATAGGGAAGTTGCATCTTAGTACTTCACTTGCTTTTCCCTGTTATTCCTGAGCCTTTTTCTAAAGCTATATAACTACTTCAACCTCAATTCAGTAGTGCTATGAGTAATTTAAGGTAGAGGACTGATGCCATGGGATACTGGCACTTCTACTTCTTGTAGAAGCAAGGATTATTAGTGAGGGATCCCCAAGGGCAAGGTGAATGGTAAGAGACAAAACTGGGAGGCCACGAGGTCTTTACGCTGAGATCTGGAATTGGAGTTTTCTTTAAAAAGCAAGTTTCCTTACATCTCATATTGCCTAAGAGGGTAGTATAGTCCCAAATAAGAGATGGCTATAGGTGTGGAGAGAAGACGGATAAGAAAAAATACTTAGGTAGAAATGACAACGTGTGGTTAATTGAATATTAGGAAAAATACCTCGTAGAGGTCTTTTCAAAGGGTTGTACTACTAAAAATACCTCTTCATTCAATTTAGCCCCTGTATCTTCTCCCCCAAATACTGAGTACACAGTGGTAGACTAAACTCTTATCTCTGTATGTCTTTGTTGACTTTTAGCAGTCTGAAGTAGATAGACATGTATTTAGTCAGGAATTGTTTGATTGTAAAACACCCTGTCTAACCAGAAGAGAAAAGGAGGGGTGGGTGGGTGTTGTAAGAAAGACTTTCAGCCTCCAAGACCAGAGACTGGGAACGAGAGGACTGTTGATTGACAGATCAGCTGCCATTCCCTCTGCCTCTCCACTTCTGGCTTGCTTCACCTTAGTAACCTCGCCTTTGTGACTTCACAACGTCAAGAGGATGAATTTGATTGGCTCAATCCAGTGTATGGATGATCCCTGAAAAGAATATATAATGAAACAAAGATGCCTAGGTCACTCCTTTAACACAGACCATGGGGTGGGAATGGGGAATGGCATTCTCCTGAAGTCAGACCAACAAGTGGGCAGATAGGGTTAAGGGACAACTAAAAACATCTTCAGACACTGAGGGGGGCGGAGCAAGATGGCGGAGGAGTAGGAGACCTGGATTTCGTCTCCTCTCAGGAATTCAGCTGGATAGGGATCAAACCATTCTGAACACCTACAAACTCAACAGGAGATCGAAGAAAAGAATAGCAACAACTCTGTGAACAGAAAAGCGACCACTTTCTGGAAGGTAGGACGTGCGGAGAAGTGAATCCGAGGCGATATTCGGGAGGATAGATGGCGGGGGAGCGTCAGCCGCTTCTGGCAAGTGATAGAGCCGCGGAGCACAAAATCGGAACTTTTAGAAGTCGGCTCTGCTGAGGGACGTTGCTCCAGTGGCTAAGCGGGGGGTGGAACCCTCGCTGGACAGTGTGGTCTCAGGACCCTTGGGGTCACAGAAACACTAGAGGTGCCTGAGTGTGGCAGAGCTCCCAGGTATCGGAGCAGGGAAGCCAGCCGCAAAGACGGAGCAGAGGAGCAGGCTCTCAGCTCAAGGCTGCCATAAACCGTGATCCACATCACAGTCGGGCCACTGCTCTTCCAGCAGGGACCCAACAAGCGGCATATCCGGGGAGACTCCCCTTCCTCCCCCGGGAGGAGCGGCTGGGGAGCCCACCGCAGGGATCTGCTGGGTTTGGAGACTGCACCCGGGGTCAGTGCCAGAGATAGAAACGCGCGGTCACAGGCCGGGTGAGCACAGGGTGCGGCCGGAGACCGGGGAGACGGGAGTGACAGACGGCTTTTCTCTGGGGGCTCACTGAGGAGCAGGGCCCCGAGTTCTCGGCTCCTCCGGGGCGGAGATTGGGAGGTCGACATTTTCACTCTCCGCCTCCAAAGCTGTACGGAAAGCTTGCAGGGAACAAAAGCTCCCAAGAGCAAACCCGAGCAGATTACTTAGCTGGGAGGGGGCAAGGGCGGGGCAATTCCGCCTCCGGCAGAGACATTTGGAAACCACGGCAACAGGCCCCTCCCCAGAAGATCAGCGAGAATAGCCGGCCAAGACCAAGTTTACCAATCAATGAGAACGGCAGAACTCCAGCGCTAGGGGACTACTGCACATAGAATTCACGGCTTTTTTACCATGATTCTTTAGTCTTTTAAAGTTAATTTTTTTAACTGTCTTTTTTGTCTTTTTATTTCTTTTTGAATTTTTCTTTTTCCCTTTTTCAACCAACATCTTATCAATCCCTTTTTTAAAAAAAAAAAATTTTTTTTATTTTTCATTTTTAGTCATATTCTATCCCTTCATAGTAGTTACCCATATTTTTAGCTTATATATATAAGTTGTTCTCTCTTTAAAATTTTGAGATAGTTTCTTCTAACAGATCAAAATATACCCTAAATCTCTAGTATATGGTTTTTTCCTACTCCCCTGCCTGATCACATTCTCTCCCTTTTTTTTTCTTTTTTCTTTTTTTTAAATCCTCTTCTTTCTTTTTTCAAACAACTTATCAAGTCCTTTTATAAAATTTTTTATAATTTCCATCTTTACAGTCATATTCCATCCCTTCATCATATCAACCCTTATTTTTGTACATATATAAGTTTTTCTTTCTTTAAAATTTTGGGAGGCACTTTCTTCTAACAGACCAAAATACACCCAAAATCTAGTATGTGGCACTGATCTATATACCAGCCTGATCATATTTGATCACATTCTGGTTTTTTTGTTGTTTTGTTTTGTTCTGTTTTTGTTTCTATTTATCTTCATCTTTTTCTTTTTTCTCTCTTTCCCTTTCTTTTCCCACTGCTTCAGGTCTTTTCTGATTTGTTTAGAGTATATTTTCTGGGGACGTTGTTACCCTGCTAGCATTTTGTTCTCTCATTAATCTATTCTCCTCTGCACAAAATGACAAGATGGAAAAAATCACCTCAACAAAAAGAACAAGAGGTAGTACCGACTGCCAGGGACCTACTCAATACGGACATTAGTACGATGTCAGATCTAGAGTTCAGAATCATCACTTTAAAGATACTAGCTGGACTTGAGAAAAGCATGGAAGTTATTAGAGAAACCCTTTCTGGAGAAGTAAAAGAACTAAAATCTAATCAAGTTGAAATCAAAAAGGCTATTAATGAGGTGCAATCAAATATGGGGCACTAACTGCTAGGATAAATGAGGCAGAAGAGGGAATCAGTGATATAGAAGACCAAATGATGGAAAATAAATAAGCTGAGAAAAAGAGAGATAAACAACTACTGGATCGTGAGGGCAGAATTCGAGAGATAAACGATACCATAAGACGAAACAACATTAGAATCATTGGGATCCCAGAAGAAGAAGAAAGAGAGAGAGGGGCAGAAGGTATATTGGAACAAATTATAGCAGAGAACTTCCCTAATTTGGGGAAGGAAACAGGCATCAAAATCCAGGAAGCACAGATAACCCCTCTCAAAATCAATAAAAATAGGTCAACACCCCGACATCTAATAGTAAAACTTTCGAGTCTCAGAGACAAAGAGAAAATCCTGAAAGCAGCTCGGGAGAAGAGATCTGTAACCTACAATGGTAGAAACATTAGATTGGCAACAGACCTATCCACAGAGACCTGGCAGGCCAGAAAGGACTGGCAGGATATATTCAGAGCACTAAATGAGAAAAATATGCAGCCAAGAATACTATATCCAGCTAGGCTGTCATTGAAAATTGAAGGAGAGATAAAAATCTTCCAGGACAAACAAAAACTAAAGGAATTTGCAAACACAAAACCAGCCCTACAAGACATCTTGAAAAGGGTCCTCTAAGCAGAGAGACCCTAAAAGCAACATAGACCAGAAAGGAACACAGACAATATACAGTAACAGTCACCTTACAGGCAATACAATGGCACCAAATTCATATCTTTCAATAGTTACCCTGAATGTAAATGGGCTAAATGCCCCAATCAAAAGACACAGGCTATCAGATTGGATTAAAAAACAAGACCCATCGATATGCTGTCTGCAAGAGACTCATTTTAGACCCAAAGACACCCCCAGATTGAAAGTGAGGGGGTGGAAAACCATTTACCATGCTAATGGACATCAAAAGAAAGCTGGGGTGGCAATCCTTATATCAGACAAATTAGATTTTAAACCAAAGACGTAATAAGAGATGAGGAAGGACACTATATCCTACTTAAAGGGTCTATCCAACAAGAAGATCTAACAGTTGTAAATATCTATGTCCCTAACATGGGAGCAGCCAATTATATAAGGCAATTAATAACAAAACCAAAGAAACACATCGACAACAGTACAATAATAGTGGGGGACTTTAACACCTCTCTCACTGAAATGGACAGATCGTCTAAGCAAAAGATAAACAAGGAAATAAAGACTTTAAATGACACACTGGACCAAATGGACTTCACATATATATTCAGAACATTCCATTCCAAAGCAACGGAATACACATTCTTCTCTAGTGCCCATGGAACATTCTCCAGAATCGATCACATCCTAGGTCATAAATCGGGTCTCAACCAGTACCAAAAGATTGGGATCATTCCCTGCCTATTTTCAGACCACAGTGCTTTGAAACTAGAACTCAATCACAAGAGGAAAGTCGGAAAGAACTCAAATACATGGAGGCTAAAGAGCATCCTACTGAAGAATGAATGGGTCAACCAGGAAATTAAAGAAGAACTAAAAAAACTCATGGAAACCAATGAAAACACAACTATTCAAAATCTTTGGGATGCAGCAAAGGCAGTCCTAAGAGGAAAGTATATAGCAATACAAGCCTTTCTCAAGAAACAAGAAAGGTCTCAAGTACACAACCTAACCCTACACCTAAAGGAGCTGGAGAAAAAACAGCAAATAAAGCCTAAACCCAGCAGGAGAAGAGAAATAATAAAGATCAGAGCAGAAATCAATGAAATAGAAACTAAAAGAACAGTAGAACAGATCAACAAAACTAGGAGCTGGTTCTTTGAAAGAATTAACAAGATTGATAAACCCCTGGCCAGACTTATCAAAAAGAAGAGAGAAATGACCCAAATCAACAAAATCATGAATGAAAGAGGAGAGATCACAACCAACACCAAAGAAATACAAACAATTATAAGAACATATTATGAGCAACTCTATGGCAGCAAATTAGATAACTTGGAAGAAATGGATGCATTCCTAGAGATGTATCAACTACCAAAACTGAACCAGGAAGAAATAGAAAACCTGAACAGACCTATAACCACTAAGGAAATTGAAGCAGTCATCAAAAATCTCCCAAAAAACAAAAGCCCAGGGCCAGATGGCTTCCCAGGGGAATTCTACCAAACATTTCAAGAAGAATTAATACCTATTCTTCTGAAACTGTTCCAAAAAATAGAAATGGAAGGAAAACTTCCAAACTCGTTTTATGAGGCCACCATTACCTTGATCCCAAAACCAGACAAAGACCCCATCCAAAAGGAGAATTACAGACTAATATCCTTGATGAACGTGGATGCAAAAATTCTCACCAAAATGCTAGCCAATAGGATACAACAGTACATTAAAAGGATTATTCACCACGACCAAGTGGGATTTATCCCTGGGCTGCAAGGTTGGTTCAACATCTGCAAATCAATCAACGTGATATAATACATTAACAAAAGAAAGAACAAGAATCATATGATCCTCTCAATAGATGCAGAAAAAGCATTTGACAAAGTACAGCACCCTTTCTTGATCAAAACTCTTCAGAGTATAGGCATAGAGGGTACATACCTCAATATCATAAAAGCCATCTATGAAAAACCTACAGCGAATATCATTCTCAATGGGGAAAAACTGAGAGCTTTCCCCCTAAGGTCAGGAACACGGCAGGGATGTCCACTATCACCACTGCTATTCAACATAGTATTGGAAGTCCTAGCCACAGCAATCAGACAACAAAAAGAAATCAAAGGCATCCAAATTGGCAAAGAAGAAGTCCAACTCTCACTCTTTGCAGATGATATGATACTTTATGTGGAAAACCCCAAAGACTCCACCCCAAAACTGCTAGAACTCATACAGGAATTCAGTAAAGTGGCAGGATATAAAATCAATGCACAGAAATCAGTGGCATTCCTATACACCAACAACAAGACAGAAGAAAGAGAAATTAAGGAGTCGATCCCATTTACAATTGCACCCAAAACCGTAAGATACCTAGGAATAAGCCTAACCAAAGAGGCAAAGGATCTGTACTCAGAAAACTATAAAATACTCATGAAAGAAATTGAGGAAGACACAAAGAAATGGAAAAACGTTCCATGCTCATGGATTGGAAGAACAAATATTGTGAAGATGTCAATGCTACCTAGAGCAATCTACACATTCAATGCAATCCCCATCAAAATACCATCCACTTTTTTCAAAGAAATGGAACAAATAATCCTAAAATTTGTATGGAACCAGAAAAGACCCCGCATAGCCAGAGGAATATTGAAAAAGAAAGGCAACGCTGGTGGCATCACAATTCCGGACTTCAAGCTCTATTACAAAGCTGTCATCATCAAGACAGTATGGTACTGGCACAAAAACAGACACATAGATCAATGGAACAGAATAGAGAGCCCAGAAATGGACCCTCAACTCTATGGTCAACTAATCTTCGACAAAGCAGGAAAGAATGTCCAGTGGAAAAAAGACAGTCTCTTCAACAAATGGTGTTGGGAAAATTGGATAGCCACATGCAGAAGAATGAAACTGGACCATTTCCTTACACCACACACAAAAATAGACTCAAAATGGTTGAAAGACCTCAATGTGAGACAGGAGTCCATCAAAATCCTAAAGGAGAACACAGGCAGCAACCTCTTCGACCTCAGCCACAGCAACTTCTTCCTAAAAACATCGCCAAAGGCAAGGGAAGCAAGGGCAAAAATGAACTATTGGGACTTCATCAAGATAAAAAGCTTTTGCAAAGCAAAGGAAACAGTCAACAAAACCAAAAGACAACCGACAGAATGGGAGAAGGTATTTGCAAATGACATATCAGATAAAGGGCTAGTATCCAAAATGTATAAAGAACTCATCAAACTCAACACCCAAAGAACAAAGAATCCAATCAAGAAATGGGCAGAAGACATGAATAGACATTTTTCCAAAGAAGACATCCAAATGGCCAACAGACACATGAAAAAGTGCTCAATATCGCTTGGCATCAGGGAAATCCAAATCAAAACCTCAATGAGATACCACCTCACACCAGTCAGAATGGCTAAAATTAACAAGTCAGGAAACGACAGATGTTGGCGGGGATGCGGAAAAAGGGGAACCCTCCTACACTGTTGGTGGGAATGCAAGCTGGTGCAGCCATTCTGGAAAACAGTATGGAGGTTCCTCAAAAAGTTGAAAATAGAGCTACCTTATGATCCAGCAATTGCACTACTGGGTATTTACCCCAAAGATACAAAAGTAGGGATCCGAAAGGGTACGTGCACCCCGATGTTTATAGCAGCAATGTCCACAATAGCCAAACTGTGGAAAGAGCCAAGATGTCCATCGACAGATGAATGGATAAAGAAGATGTGGTATATAGATACAATGGAATATTATGCAGCCATCAAAAGGAATGAGATCTTGCCATTTGCAACGATGTGGATGGAACTGGAGGGTATTATGTTGAGCGAAATAAGTCAAACAGAGAAAGACATGGATCATATGACCTCACTGATAGGAGGAATTCTTAATCTCAGGAAACAAACTGAGGGTTGCTGGAGTGGGGGGTGGGGTGGGAGGGATAGGGTGACTGGGTGATAGACACTGGGGAGGGTATGTGCTCTGGTAAGCGCTGTGAATTGTGCAAGACTGTTGAATCTCAGATCTGTACCTCTGAAACAAATAATGCAATATATGTTAAGAAAAAAAAAAAAGAAGAAGAAGAAGGTAGCAGGAGGGGAAGGATGAAGGGGGGGAAATCGGAGGGGTAGACGAACCATGAGAGACAATGGACTCTGAAAAACAAACTGAGGGTTCTAGAGGGGAGGGGGGTGGGAGGATGGGTTAGCCTGGTGGTGGGTATTGAGGAGGGCACATTCTGCATGGAGCACTGGGTGTTATGCAAAAACAATGAATCATGGAACACTACATCTAAAACTAATGATGTAATGTATGGGGATTAACATAATAAAAAAATTAAAAAAAAAAAAAAAAACACTGTCAGCACGCCGGGGGGGGGAAGAAAAAGAATGCACACTGAGTAATCACACTGAAAGGAATGTATAGCAGGATAAACTCATTGGCTGTTTTATATACACTATATATTTTTTAATATAGAATATATTCTATAAGACCACAATTCAGTATATATCTAAATATTTTTCTCAGAATATACTC
Source organism: Mirounga angustirostris (assembly GCF_029215605.1). NCBI lineage: Eukaryota > Metazoa > Chordata > Mammalia > Carnivora > Phocidae > Mirounga > Mirounga angustirostris. Next base: position 40,526,894 of record NW_026991714.1, read on the forward strand.
ATTTTATTTTTTTTGTAATATTGCTTAAAAATAAAAGTTTGGATCAAAAATATATCTTCAAATTTATAAAGACCTTTATATGACATGATGCTGGTTATTTCATTTCATTTTCACTTTAAAAAATGAAATAAAATGATGGAAACACTATTAAAATTTTAAAATCTGGGTCTTGATCATGGCTCTGTCTAGAGAAATTTGACCTAAGGAAGTCCTTGATGTGGCTCCGCTACAAATGTGTTCTGATTTCTTCCCGTTGCTTCTGCGTTTTTTATGCTGAAAAAAGAGAACAGTTACCAAAACCTCAGGTACTATCTTAATATATAATGGCTGTTATTAATTTGTTATATAAGTCCCTCAAAAGAACACTGAGCTTTCTTTAGTTTTCAAACTGTGTCTTGGGCAAGTGTAGTGGTAGGAGACTATGTACCTGATTCAAATTTTATTTCTTAAGTTTGTCCCCCCTCCACCCCAATTTTAGAGAGTACCATTCTTAGGCTAACTTGAGAATCTTCTCCATGTTATGCAGCTCCTTACAGAGAACATTGACTCAGTAGTTATTCTTGATGGGCAATTTTTTAAAAATCTCTCAATCTCTCATAGTTTAAGTGGACTTCCTCGCATTTTGTCTACCATATAGATGGAAAAGATCTACATAAAGATCTTCATATTTGAATATGGATTAAGTTGTCTGTCACCCTTTCCTATTTTTTGTCAGCTACTTACTAAGTTTATTAAAGCTCCAAACACCGTTTCAAGTGCCTCACATGTATTAACAAGTTCAAGTCTCATGATAGCCCTGTGAGGTAGTATTGTTATCCCAATTTAATAGGAAGCTGAAACACAGAAAGGTAAAGTGACGCTCAAGAATACCCAAGGAAAAAGTGGGGAAGCAGAAATTTGAATTTAGGCAGTTTTGAATTTAGGTAGTCTGGCTTTAAAACATCTATTGTCAACCACTATGTACATAGTTTCTAGAACCCCTAAATATGGTATTTCCCCCAATCTATTCAGGTTCTATACAGGTTGGAGTATTTTTCCATTTTGTAGGTTATTTGTGGCTCTCCTTTAAACCTCTTTCTTTCCTCCTTGCCCAGCTTTGTGGAATCCAATACTGCACACACTGAGAGTCTGAAGAATTTTGAGAAGGGTGAGACAGTCATCACGCAGTCTTACCTGTTGACTCACACTCCTGCTTCTGGAACTACAGACCTGCAGTGTGGACTCGCAGTTGAATTTTTTGAAATACCTATATGTAGCCTAGGTGTTAGCTGTCCCTACAGACCACACAGCCTCTGTTTGCCCTCTCTCAGTCTTGATGCAAAATGGCACCTCTTTGAATTGCTGAGAAAGAGTCTGCATCAGAAACATTGGTAATTGCACAGAAACAGAGGGGAAAGTTGGACCAAGAGCACACCCCCTACAGTCTGGAGTCTGGAGTCTGACTACCTGAGTCCAAATCCCAATTCTACACCTTTCTCACTCAATGACATTGGCAAATTACTTAACTTCTCTCTGACTCAGTTTTCTCATCTCTAAAATGGGGAAAATAATGTAAATACTATCTTATAGTGTGGTTGTGAGGATTAAGTCAGTTGATCTATGCAGAGCACTTAGAAAGTGCTGAGGACACCAAAGAGTACAATGTTAGCCATTTTTGTTCACTTAATTGTTACTATTAATTCTCCTCTCTTCTGTGTGACATCAACTGGCTGGCTTCTATTTCCACCTTCCTAAGCAACCCTTATTATGCAGAGTACTTGGGCTTTTTCCTAGATTCCACCACCACTACAAACCCCAACCCTTCGCAGTTCATTAAAGGTCTTCCAGTGAACCAGAATCCACCCTCTCTAAAAATCTGGGGAATTATAAAGAATGAGAAAGCTGTCACACATAGAGACCTCTTTCTCCCATCTTTCCATGGCTTGTTCAGCTTCACTATCCCACTTCCATCCTTAAAGACCTCACTTTTATTCAAGCGATTGTAATTGGTTGAGATTCTTTTCCAAGTGCAGCACAGAGTATCCTGTGTTGAACACAAAGATGTACCACCTAGAATCCCTTAAAGGAAGGCTGTGTTGCACCCAATGTTGGGTGTGCAGTCAGTGAACAGCCTTCACCATCAGCCACTTCGTGGATTACTTTAGCTGCAGGGGATCATTTTGCCCAAGGTCATGCCAGGTTAGCAGGAGAGTGGTACGCATCCAACGACCGATAAAGAGAATGTAAAGGCTCGAGCTTCTCAGCCCAACACAGTGCAATTTGGGCAGACCATTTGCACTCCAAAGTTTTCCCATGGAGTTAGCTGAGGCTATAGGACCTGTATCATAGTGTGACGCCCCCCTCAACCGCATCCTGCTTCAACCGCATCCTGCTTCCTCCGCCTCCTCTCCATAGGTGTTCATACCAAGGACATTCCCTAGTAAATATCCAGCACGCTAAATTTTGTCTGAGTCTGCTTTTCAGAGACCCCAACCTGTGCCACACTCTAAACTTAGTGTATAAATGGAGTGAATGATAGCTAACGCTTTCTGAGCACTTATGCTAAGCACCATGACCCGCATCATGCATATGGTATCTCATTTAATTTTCATAGTGTATGGAAGTACATACTATTACTATCTCCCTGTTATAGATGAGAAAACAAAGACACAAAGTTATACTTTGGAGGTAGAATTTGAACTCAGACCATGACTCCAGAACCTACGTTCTTAACCATCATACTACATTCTATCCCATCATATTATCTACTTTAAAAAAATTATTTTTAAGTAATCTCTACACCCAACGTGGGGCTCAAAACTGCAACCCTGAGATCAAGAGTCACATGCTCTACTGACTGAGCCAGCCAGGTGTCCCCATAATATCTACTTTTTAAGTGAAATATTAAACCATATCTTATAAACCATAAACATATAATAGATACAATTTAGGGAAACATAGTGACTGACAGAATCACTTCATTATCTGGTGAAATTTACACCTCTCTCTAGAGATAAAACCTGGCAAAAAGATTTGAAGCTCTGTTAGAAAGAATACCTTTCTAATAACAAAGGCAAGCTGCGGTTCTGATTTTCCTAACTCGAATGTACATGCAACTAGACATTTAAAATCTCTGCCAATGCCAATTCTATAAAATTGGCAAAGGTTCTAATATCTGAAAATACTGTAAAGCCCAGAGTATTTTGCTCCATGTCTCCTCTGAAAGAGTCTTTATCTCTGGCAGTTCATTATCTGTCCATTGTTCAACAGATGATTCAAACTGTGGTTGCATAGTGTAATACTTGCTGTTTGAAATAGAACATCTTCGTGGGCAGATTCCAGTGAAATCTTTCTCTTTGGAAATAGTCCCAAAGAATTAGATTTTCTATCGTTAGCTGGTAGGTTCCAAAGACCAAAGGTTTGCTCCTCTGAAATATTTGCATTAGTCTTGGATAGGCAACTTGACAGAGAGGAAATGAAGTGTTTTTCTGTTCTGGAAACGTAGCCAACTTTCTATCTCTGTCTTCACCTCTAAGTACTAATTGTTACTGAATCAGCAGCTCTGATTTTTGAGTCATGTGGTTATTCTTGAAGTAACTATTTGACCTTTGCCATCCACACCCCCCGCCCCCCGCCGGGGAGATCAATGTATATTAGATGATTGGACTATAATTTAAGCTCAGATTTAGTTCTAAGCAACGAATCTTTTGCCTTTGTATCATGTTATTTCATTAATGCCCCTAGGAAAGTGGCACAAACATCAAAATTTACAACAGTCTCAACATCTGCCTTAAATCTTTCACAGTGTTCAGGGAGGAATGTAAATATATATGTGCATCCTAAAAATTACTTTTTAATATGAAATAAAATATAAATAACACAAACAAGTGGGATGGATGGATAAAGTCAATATAATTCACATAGCTATGTCTCCCATAATTAGAAAGTTGTTTAAGGGAGCCTGGGTGGCTCAGTCGTTAAGCGTCTGCCTTCGGCTCAGGTCATGATCCCAGGGTCCTGGGATCGAGCCCCGCATTGGGCTCCCTGCTCCGTGGGAAGCCTGCTTCTCCCTCTGCCCGTGCTTGTGTTCCTGCTCTTGCTATCTCTTTCTCTGTGTCAAATAAATAAATAAAATCTTTAAAAAAAAAAGGAAAGTTTTTTAAGTGCTCTATATTTGTTTCAAATCTTAAATATAAGCATATGAGTTTAAACAAACAAACAAAAAAACCCCAAACCAAACAAATTAAAGCATGGTCTCGTGGTTTCTTCAAGGCATCAACTCTCCTCAAAACAATACAAACAGCACAATGAAGTCAAAATATGTAAATAGTATAAACAGAAATGTGTAAAGCCAGAAAGCAGCTGAACAGAAAAAGTTTGGAATTAAGGTGCTGGGATAATCAGCAAGCCTGGTAAAGTCCATTTTTCAGACAGTATGAGGTCATGCTTAAGATAGCAAAATACTTCTGGCGCCTTTCATCTGAGGTTCTCCAAGTGCTTTGCTGACATTATCTAATAGCAAATATTATTACCCCCATTTTATAGGTGGAGAAACTAAGATACCAAGAGATTAAATAACTTACTTAAGCATGTACAATGAGTCAGTGGTGGAACCAGAAATTTATTTCAGGAATCTAATCTACTTTTCTGTTCGTATCACTAGGTCAGCTTTCCAGATCCAAAAGACATTTATTGGTGTAAATTTGTATTAAATGTACTTTTAAAACCAATATTATCTTCTGTAAACAATTAAATGAAAATGCTTTTGTTGGAAGTCATGGTTGCTTTTCATGGGAGAAATTTAAGAGGTGATTCAAAAATAAATTATCTCAGATTCAAAAAAGTAGCCACATTAGGTTTAGGTTATTTAGTAGAACCTATGTTAGGTATCTAATATAGAACCATACCAAATTATGTCAGTTAGTATCCAATGTCCTAATGGTTATTCTGTGTGTGTGTGTCCTACATTATTTTTAGTAAGGTAGACATGAACAGAAAAGGTTTAGGGATTATTCTATACTTTCTACTCCCACTCAGAACTGTCCCTGAAAATTCTGTAATTTCTATGGGAACAAATTATGAGGGGAGAGGGTGGTTCTTGTTTGTTCTCCTTTCAAGACTGTTCCTTTGATTTTAGTCCTAATCTCTAAGCTCCTTTAACTCTTTTATAGTCTGCTTTATGAACACAAACTTTTCAGTGCAGAGTTGGTATTACTACTTCTGACAAAAATCACAAGAACAGGGGTGCCTGGGTGGCTCAGTTGGTTAAGCGACTCATTCTTGGTTTTGGCTCAAGTCATGATCTCAGGGCTGTGAGATCGAGGCCCATGTCAAGCTCCATGCTGAGAATGGAGTCTGCTTGAGATTTTCTCTCCCTCTCCGTCTGCCACTCCCACTTGTGCTCTCTCTTTCTCTAAAATAAATAAATCTTTTTTAAAAATCACAAATACAAATTGTTATATTTATATATACTGATATCAAATACTTGTGCTAGAAGTAAACTAATCACAGGACAAAAAGTTTGATAGTATTAACTGCATGTGAACTCTAACTACATTTCAAAATGGAGAATTCATAAATTTCTCCTTCATTTTGGCCTGAGCTCAGGATTAAAGTTACTGATGAGAGATCAGGTTAATTTAGGGCAGAGAGCTGCATTTATTTAAACATCCACAGATATACACGTCCTTTCTTTTATCACCTGTGTGGTATGGTTAAAAGGTTACCAGATAGTTGGGCAAAGAGAGGAATCATGAACCCAGCAAACAGAACTATTTCTCCCTTAGTCACCCCTACCTTATTTGTTCAGCCAACGCACAGAAATCCACTGCCCAGTGGGGTTTTTTGTTTGTTTTTGTCAGAGAGAGAGAGAGAGAGAGCACGAGAACACAAGCAGGGGGAGCAGAAGGAGGAGCAGCCTCCCTGCTGAGCAAGGAGCCTGATGTGGGACTCGATCCCAGGACCCTGGCATCATGACCTCAGCCGAAGGCAGACGCTCAACCGACTGAGCCACCCAGGCGTCCCCTCCAGTGTTCTTTCTACAACTGCTTAGAGTGGCCACACTGTGTAGCAGAACAGGCACACCTTCTGGACTCAGAAGATGGAAGTTTCACATGTAGTTCTTCCAGTCTTCAGCCCGTGACCGAAAGCAAGCCACGTCATGGCTCCAGGCTTCAGCTTCCTCATCTCTGAGGGAGGGGTTGTGGTGATACTGCATTAAGGTTTTGTTGAGCATTAAGCAAGACAATGTGTGTGAATTACTGAGGTTACTAAAGGTTGTACAAGAGTTATTTATATATATAGAGAGAGAGACATATGTTATATTAGTTATATGTATTAGTTATAACCATTTATATACGTAAAATAATTATCAGCACGTGTTAGGACAGTATATATGTTTGCACAAATTTTTCCATCCATGCTTAATCTGTGCAGTCACTTGTATTTCCAAAACCAACTCTCTCTTCACCATCGCTCTTCTTCCCGCCTGTCCATTTTTCTGTCTGGCGGCTCCAGCTGCTTTTTGCCCCCTTATAACATTTGGCTCAGGCAGTAGGATTTGTAAGCAAATGCTCACATGTTCTCATTTCTTGTTTCAACAGGTGGGGAGCACCCAATCCTGGGATTCCAGGAGTGTTTTTTAGTGGCTGATAAGCCCCATTAAAACCTGTGGGTCTTCTTCCACGCTGGGCACCCAGCTGCCTTTTTCTATTTTTGGAAGGGCCACAGAAAATCTCCTGTCAAGAGTTTAAAACTTTCCACAGCCTGAAAATAGGGTGGTTCACCCCTTGCAAAATATAACCTGGTCTGGTTACATGTAACCTTATTCTGACTTATATTCTTCAGCAATTTTTTTTTAATTGCAGCTGTCTTGCTCTGCAATGTTCCACTGCATATTTCATTTGTATTATTGGTCCATAAAACAGCATTGAAACAGAGAGATGCTCTAAAAAGAGACACTCTTCCCTTTAAGAGTGTTCTGAGAAAAAGGGCTTGCCTTTGTACAGTAAAGGGATTTCCATGCCTGTTAGCTAAGCTATTTAAAAGAAATGCCAATAGGGAAAATACTAAAAAGAAGGCACTCAACATTAAAAGAGACTAACCTTTGAAGGTGCATGGAGGTAAAAATAGGAAAATAGAATTTTTAAAGCTTAAAAAATTTCAAAATCACCCATTTCAGAAGTACTCTTGTTCTTAACAAGTATAAAACTTAATTTGTGGAAAATGGCAGACTCGGGACTTAGATTTAGACATATTGGTTGTTTCATTCACAAATCTTGTTGAGGAATTCTAAGAAGATGAAAGCAAATCATAGTAATAAAATGATCAAAAGTCAGCCTCACCTAATCCAGACCCACTCCCCAACACCAGAGTCTATTATTTTTATGTACTGTTATATACTGATATATAAATATATATATATATACCTAGAGAATACGTCTAGAATTATTTTGATTTTTATTTACATAAAAGTCAGACGGCAGACATCGTTTAAGCAAGTTTTTTTTTTACACTCCACAACGTTTTTATTAAAAAATTTGGGGGGATGTACCCATTGTTTCCAACGTCTCACAATTACTACAATAAATTAATCTATGATTTTAAGCCTCTATATTTAAAAAAAAAAATCAGCCTCAGGTTTGTTTTAAATCCTAGTTTGCTTTTGACCTTATCAGAAATAGAAAAAGGAAGAAACGCACTAACCCCACTGCTTTGCTCTACTCCAACAGCACTTCAGTACTCATTGTAAGGGAGGGATTAACCACCAAAAAAAGTGTGGATTTGAAGTAATTTTCCAGATAATTCAATCCCCAAAAAGCTACTTTGAACTGAACAACCATATATCTAAGGAGTGGACTTTGTTCTTTCTCAAATTTTCACCTAATTCTCCTAGTCTACTTCATTGGTAGAATGAATTCATCCATCTATCCATTCAGTGAGTTTTTCACTAACTGTTAGACCTAAAGGCACAGCACTCTGTTAAACAGGTTTTATTTACATTATTTGTTTTTATTTTTTAAATTTCAGTATAATTAACATAGTGTTAAATTAGTTTCAGGTATACAAAATAGTTATTCAGCAATTCTGTTTTTCCTTTTAAGATTTTATTTATTTATTTGACAGAGACACAGCGAGAGAGGGAACACAAGCAGGGGGAGTGGGCAGGCTTCCCACAGCAGGGAGCCAATGCCTGGCTCGATGCAGGGCTCGATGCGGGGCTTGATCCCAGGAACCTGGGATCATGACCTGAGCCGAAGGCAGAAGCTTAATGATTGAGCCACCCAGGCATCCCAACAATTCTACACCTTATTCAATGCTCACATCACAGTAAGTGTGCTCTTAATCCCCATCACCTATTTCACCCATCCTCCACCCAACTCCCCTCTGGTAATCACCAGTTTATTCTCTATAACTAAGAGTCTGGTTTTTTGTTTTGTTTGTTTTGTTTTGTTTTTAGAGAGAGAGAGAGCATGAGCTGAAGGAGGGGCAGAGGGAGAATCTCCAGCAGACTTTGCGATGAACGCAGAGCCCAATGTAGTCTCTATCCCAGGACCCTAAGATCATGACCAGAGCTGAAATCAAGGTTGGGGTGCTTAATCAACTGAGCCACCCAGGTGCCCCAGTCTGGTTTTTTTAAACAGGTTTGTTTTATTTGTGATCATGAAGAAGGGGCGTGCCCTTTGTTAAGGACATGTTTATCCTTTTCATGTTAACTTTACACAACACAGGATGTGCTTCCTAAATTCTAGCTACCTTTACCAACCAGTATGAATGAGTAACTCAAAAACAGGGTGGGAGAAAGTGTAGATCCTACTGCCGATTTAACTGCTTGTCCTACAGTCCCATTACATCTTGAAGCCATATCCTATACCTCAAGAAAAAGATACATACCCTAAAATCAGAATCCCTACTAACGTTAGGTCCATTCGGGTTACTTTCCTTGTTCTAGAGTCACAGGGCAAGTCATTGTGAATAGAGGGTTTGTAATCAGGTCTAGGCTGGATGAATAATGCCCTGCCACTCAATATGAAAGTTTCAAGCCCTTATAAACCCTGAGGTGTTTTATCACAAGGATTTCATTCTTAACAACTGGTTTGTGCAAAATCAATATTAATTGTATTTAGAGCTTATTTTGAGTGGGGTTTTTTGTTTTTGTTTTTTTAAGACAGAGAGAGAACACATGCACACAAGAGTGGTAGGGAGAGGCAGAGGGAGAGAGAATCTTTTTTTGTGGCGGGGAGAGAATCTTAAGCAGGCTTCACACTCAGCACAAAGCCCCAAGTGAGACTCAATCTCACAACCCTGAGATCATAACCTGAGCCAAAATCAAGAGTCAGATACCTAACCGACTGAGCCACCCAGTCACCCCTGAAGTGGAGTTTTAAGATCTTTTTTAATGTTAGAAAATAAATTCCCAGGCCATCTAAATACAAGTTTGTGCTTACTTAGGCTTGTTTGCTGCTAAATTCATTTGAAAATCTCTGATCTTTTTCTTAAGAGTGATGTCTTGACTTTCCCAGATAAGGATAAACCTTTTACCTAGGGGTAAAGCAGAACCAATCTGTTTTAATATCTCTACACAGGAGGTTGTAAGTAAAGTAAGTGAAGTAAAGGGCTCTGTTTTAGCTTCACTAGACCTGTTTTATTGGAATTTCTTTTCTTCCAAGCTACGGCATTTTGCAATGGTCAGGTAACTTTTTACGTTAAAGAAGAATGAGATTATGAGCCACAAATGAGCTCAATTCCCAAGTTCCTCTTTTTCAGTGAGGTAGACAAACATTACTTGCTGCCTTATTGGTATATTTTATCTGTGACTATGAATGACTGAATCCTCAAAGAACTTTTAGGTACATTCTACATTATGTATTTCTGGCAGCAATATGCTTCATAATATGCCCTCTCAAAGAATCTCAAAATCTCAGGGCAATTCTGCTGAGCTGAGTCATGGTCTCAGGACTGATTAAGTGACACCAAGCATGAGAAACACAATATTGTTAAGCATAGACTTATATCTACAAGTTTGTCCAGTAAAAAAGAGACTCTGCTGAGATGGTCCAGTGTGTTCTTACCATAGGTAAATTCTTGCCCTGTTTTTCATTTAGGGCTGTAAGGATGATTAAACCAGTGGGCCAAAGCCCACTGCAAACCCTGTAATAATATCATACCTAATTCTCAGCTGACATTTAGTCTGCACTGCTTTGGTTGTTTAAGTATTAAAATAGTTCTGCACTAAATGACATATCTGATAAAGAGTATCCAAAATATATAAAGAACTTATAAAACTCAACACTCAAAAAACAAATAACCCAGTTAAAAAATGGGCAGAAGACATGAATAGACATTTTCCCAAAGAAGACATCCAGATGGCCCACAGACACATGAAAAGATGCTCAACATCACTCATCATCAAGGAAATACAAATCAAAAGTACAATGAGATACCACCCCCCCCATCTGTCAGAATGGCTAAAATCAACCACACAAGAAACAACAGGTGTTGGTGAGGATGTGGAGAAAGGGGAACCCTCCTGCAATGTTGGTGGGAATGCAAACTGGTGTGGCCACTGTGGAAAATAGTATGGAGGTTCCTCAAAAAGTTGAAATAGGACTACCCTATAATCCAGCAATTGCACTACTAGATATTTACCCTAAGAATACAAAAAATACTAATTCGAAAGGTTACATGCACCCCAATGTTTATAGCAGCAGCATCTACAATAGCCAAATTATGGAAAGAGCCCAAATGTCCATCAACTGATGAATGGATACAGAAGATGTGGTGTACATATGCAATGAAGTATTACTCAGCCATAAAAAAAGAATGAAATCTTTCCATTTGCAAGCTAGAGAGTACTATGCTGAGTGAAATAAGTCAGAGAAAGACAAATACCATATGATTTCACACATATGTGGAATTTAAGAAACAAAACAAATGATCATAAGGAAAAAGAGAGAGAGAGAGGCAAACCAAGAAACAGGCTCTTAACTGTAGAGAACAAACTCATGGTTACCAGGGGAGAGGTAAATGGGGGGGGGTGGGGGAAATAGCTGATGGGGATTAAGGAGTGCACTTGTGATGAGCACCGGCTGTTGTATGTAAGCATTTGCTCACTAAATTGTACACCTGAAACTAATATTACACTGTATGTCAACTAACTGGAATTTAAAGAAAAACTTAAAAAAAAAAAATTAGTTCTGCACTGGTTGCTAAATAGCTGCTGTCCCTTAGCAAACTGATTCCCAAGATCTAACAACTAAGACGTTTATTCTGGCCAAAAAGGTAGGTCTCTAACCCTGCTCCATTCTGCTTGGCTTCCAACCTTACTGGTTATTGTAAAGTTTTAGTGTCACTCCTGCCTAAAACAAATGTGAAAATAAAAGTGAATGACATAACCAGGGTGTGTGTGTGTGTGTGTGTGTGTGTGTGTGTAAAGAGAGAGAGACAGAGAGATGTAGGTTGGATCAACAATGCCCTGCTACTCAAATATGAAAGTTTCTTTTCTGTTTTATCACAAGGTTTTCATTCTCAGCAACTGGTTTATGCAAAAAAAATGTTAATTTACTTATAGATTATTTGGAATGGGAATTTTAAGATTTTTTAAGGTTAGACTTTTTAATATTTTTAAGTATTGTATGCATTAATGATATATGATAAATATATCACATGTGATATATTTATATTTTATATTTATATGTATATTTATATGTCATATATGACATAATATATTAAAATATATGATATATTTATGTTATGTTTAAAATATAAATATATGATATTTATATGTTATGATACATAAAATATCATAAATAAAACCTATACTTTATATATTTTTATAAATATATCATATATTTATATTTTATATATCTATCTTTTACTCTTCCATTTTGGCTGTTCTTCCTCCTATTCTCTACATGTATTTTAAAATTCTCATTTATTTATTTATTTATTTTTTATTATTTTTAAAGATTTTATTTATTTATTTGACAGAGAGAGAGCACAAGCATGCGGAGTGGGAGAGGGAGAAGCAGGCTCTCTGCTGAGCAGGGAGCTCAATGCAGGGCTTGATCCCAGGACCCTGGGATCATGACCTGAGCCGAAGGCAGACGCTTAACCGACTGAGCCATCCAGGCGCCCCTGATTCTCATTTATCTTTATGTTTAAAATATATTATTTAATATTTTGGAAATATAAAAGCTAAGAAGAATAACAATACAAACATCCACACCTAGCTTGAGAAATAAAACATTACCACCAACACTGTTTAAGTTTCTCGTGTCCACATATTAATTCCCCTTCTGCTACCTCAGACGTAATTATATTTCTGAACTTACTCTTTTTTATTCTTTGGCATTTAAAAATATTTTGCTACATTTGTATGTATTCTTAAATAACATTTACCAATACTGCACATGTTTTTAAGCTTTATGGAAGTGGTATCATACCGTTTATCTACTTTTGTAATTTGCTTTTTAATTTTTACTTAAGTTTTATTTTTTTTAAAGATTTGTTTTTAACTTATTAATTTGAGAGAGTGAGCAAGAGAGAGGAGAGAGGCAGAAGCAGACTTCCGGCTGCAAAGGGAGCCCCACTCTGGGATCATGACCTGAGCCGAAGGCAGGCGCTCAACTGACTGAGGTACTCTGGCGCCCCTGTATTTCACGTTTTAAAAACTATATTTGTGAGATTTATTCTTTAACTTATTTTCATTGCTATTTGGTGTTTCACTGTTTAATTTTCCTCTGCTTGCTTACTCATTCTCCTACTGATGGACATATTATTTTCTATTTTTTCTATTATAAACAATGCTTCCGTAAAAATTCTTGTATTTGTCTCCTTGTGCACCTGGATTTTTTTATGTGAGTTAGCTATTTAATACAAATCTGAGATGGGATAAGGAGCTTGGGTCAGAATATAAATCAGTATACCATCTCCTTCGTCAAGAAAATCTTACCTCAAAAAAAGTGTCAGCTCACCTGAAATGTGCTTAGTGATGTGTTTGATTTATATAATTGGACAAGCTCTTCATCTTATTGTGGTCCAGTAACAATGAGTTTGAGAATGTGAACCACTTTCAGTGAAATTGTTGGGTCATAGGCACATCTTCAGCTTCACTGCATATTTCCAAACTGTTTTCCCAAATCGTTATACCAATTTATACAGCTATCAGAAGTGCATAAAAATTCTCATTGCTTCATGTCATTGCCAACATGTGGTATTATCAGACCTTTTAATTTTTGCCAATCTGGTAGGAGTGAGATGGTTTTTCATTATGGTTTTATTTTGTCTCTCCCTAATTGCTAGTGATCAGAACATCTTACCATTTAAAATTTTTTAAAATTATTTTTTATTGGGATATAATTGACATAAACATTGTGTTAGTTTTAGGTGTACAGCATAATGGTTTGATATATGTGTATATTTTGATCATACAGTATTTGTCTTTCTCTGTCTGATTTACTTCACTTAGCATAATGTCCTCAAGTTTTATCCATGTTGTGGCAAATGGTTGCCATTTTTAAAAATTGGTTTTTAGGTTTGTTTTTTTTTTTAAAGATTTTATCCTTAAGTAATTTCTACCCCAACGTGGGGCTTGAACTTACAACCCTGAGATCAAGAGTCGCATGCTCCACTGACTGAAACAGCCAGGCACCCCAGTTTTTTGTTTTGTTTTGTTTTAATCACTGAACTTTTCTGAACTGTTGCTACTAATCTGCAATTATTTTCTGCATTTGTACGTTTTTTTTATTCAATGTTCCAAAGGTGGACCATGTCGCCTTACTGCTTTTTATTTATTATTATTGTTATTATTATTTTTTTGATGGTGGTATTTTTATATTTATTTATTTAATTTTAAACCCAGTATAGTTACCATACAGTGTTATATTAGTTTCAGGTGTACAGTATAGTGATTCAACAATTCTATACATTACTCAGTGCGCATCATGATAAAGGTACTCTTAATTCCCTTCACCTATTTCACCCACTCCCTTCTGGTAACCATCTATTTATTCTCTCTAGTTGAAGGTTTGTTTTTTTGGTCTCTCTCTCTCTCTTTTTTTTTTTCTCTTTGTTCATTTGTTTCGTTTCTTAAATTCCACAAATGAGTGAAATCATACGGTATTTGCCTTTCTCTGACTTATTTCACTCAGCATTTAACTCTCTAGATCCGTCTATGTTGTTGCAAATGGCGGGATTTCATTCTCTTTTATGACTGAGTAATACCGCATTGTATGTACACCACATCTTCTTCTCCATACACCTATCAGTGGACACTTGGGCTGCTTCCATATTTTGGCTACTGTATGTAATTCTGCAATAAACATAGGGGTGCGTATGTCTTTTCAAATTAGTTTTTTTGTGTTCTTTGAGTAAATACCCAGAAGTAGAAGTACTAGATTATATGATAATTCTATTTTTCATTTTTTACTCTTTTCTACAGTGGCCGTACCAGTTTCCTTATGGCTTTTTAAATCTCCTCCTCCTTCTCTCCCTTTTTTGACCATTCCTTCTTGCCTGTGGAATGTTATTGATGCTCCTGTGACTGCCCCTCCTTCAGCTGGGCACTCCCAATGTCCCCTCATCTTCTGCCCCCAGCCAAATACACTTCTTTCTCTGGGTTCCACTCACCCTGGCAGGCCACTCTTCTAGTAGGATTCCTTCTATTTTAACTTCTTCTTTTTTTTTTTTTAAGGAAAATACCTAATCTTTATTTTAAAATACTTATTTTTAAATGGTTAATATTTTCACATGGTTCAAAATTCTTAAAGTATAAAAGAGTACATCTGATAAATCTCCCTCATACTCCCAGTCATCAATTTCCTTCCACACAGACACCCAGCATTAGCAGTGTCTTCTGCATCCATGTAGAGATAGCTTATACATGTACAAGCAAATATTATATATCTCTCCACCTTTTCTTAACTCAAATAGTAGGGTACTATTTACATGGGTTCTGACTTCAGGTTCTGTTATCTTTGACTTCTCTTTTGGAGCAGGAACACTTAACTTGATGGATACCATTCTCTACTTGGCTGCTGAGGCTTCTGTATCTTTTTCAGACTGAATCTAGCCTCTGGTTCCTCTGGCTTCCAAATTCTGGTGCACACATCAAACTTTACATGTTGTCTCCTCAAAGCCCTTCTCATTAGTTTGAGGTAAAGAAGCAGCTACCTATGCACCCCTCTGCCTATTCTCTCCAAAAACCTTCCTCTCAAATCGTGTGAATCTACAATCTCTCAAGCCTTTCATATCACTGACCAGGTTGAAGGGTCTTGAGAGAGCAGCCAAGAATTGCATAACTGGTGTCAGATTACTTCTTTGCAAATTTGCTACTTGGACGCCTGTCTCATAATTTACTTGCTGTTATCAGTTTGTCTTAGGACCTCACTCAAAAATCGCAATTTAATATTCATTATAGTCAAATATGGTTAAATGCTGTAAGAGTTAACGTGTAGGGTACAAACAAGAGTTACGGCATGTCAAAAAGGTGGCTGTGTTTGAGGTATTTGGGAGGCGAAGGAGAGGCAGGGATCAGCACAAGATATGAGAGGTGGAAATTGGGCATAGGCTGATATGAGGATAACATTGCACTCCACACAGTGACAGGAACTTTTGGTGTTTTCTCTGTTACCCAGGAGGCAGCATGGGGGTAGAGAAGTATAAATAAGCTTTAGAGTAAAGGAACCTCCAATCCTATATTTGCCTTTTACTGATGGTATAATATTGGGCAAATTGCTTAGCTTTTCACAACCCAATTCCTCTTCTAAAAAAAGTTTTATAATACTTAATAAGGTGGTTGTATAAATTCAGCGAAATAACATACGAAAAGCATCTATCCCACTGCTTTACACAGAATGGATGGGGAAAACAACTAAATAACTCTTTCCTTATGTTGTTTTTCTTGCTACCGCTGGTACCATTGGGATACCCACATTTCCTGTTCTTCCCTCCAGCACAGCTTCCTAGAGACACAGTACACATTTTACATATGTGCAGGATTTTTGTACATCCACTTACATCCTATTCAGGCACAGCTAGAGGCCCTACAAAGGGGGGGGCAGTTACTGTCTCCTGCTTCTACTGATGAGATCTATTCAACAAGCAGTTATCGAGCACCTATAATGTCCTAGTTACTGACCTAGGCCCTACTGGGGTACAGAGAGAAGAAAGGGTCTTCAAAATACTTAAAGATGAGAAACAGTCTCTGGATAAACAGCTATCTGAGTTCAGAAGGGGGAGGAAAGTTATGGGCAGAGAGCTTGTGTGAAGTGAGCACCTAGCGGAAGGTGGCATTATTTGCAGACAGGTCATTTAAGCTAAGTCCTGACACATGACAGAATTCACCATGCGGAGCCTGGGGAAAGAGGATAAAGATATTAGAAGATATGTTGATCGCAGATAGTTTCTCAAAGCACCGTTCTGTCGATGCCTATACCTAACGGGAGGAAACTCCGTTTTACTTGCTCTGGAATCTTTAGCCATCAGACGGCATGCTGAACACAATTGCAACTCTCGCCAATAAAACCGCCACAGTGACAGCAGTGGGTAGCTGCAGCAGCCACAGAACTGCAATTACTCTGAAACTGACTGGGGTAAAGAAGATTTACTTGGACGACAACTGGTGAAACATCGTAAACTCTGAGAAGCTGCAATTTCGACTTCGGCGTTCACCCTGGTCAAACCCCCCCCCCCTTTTTTTTTTGGCCGGGGACGAAATGCGCAGCAAGAAGGCCCAATTAGCGTCCGAAGAAGGAGGGCGGGGGGAAGGGGGGAGGTCTCCGCTGCGGATCTACTCTGGCTCCTCCCGAGTCCTGCAAGGCACAAACTAGCCACACTAAATATGGCGTTTTCGAGTGTCCTTTCTTCGTTTTATTTCGCTCTCACCTTTTAGCCACACTCAACATGGCCCTAACCGAAGGTTTTATTCCTGTGGAACCGTCTCGGGACAGTTATCGCGAGGCTTGCCTGGGCCCCGACTGCTCCCGCCCTGCCTCGCGCGGCCGCCACTGCCACCGCCTCCGGCGCCGCTCCTCCTCCGTGTCAGTTGTTGGGCTGTAATGGCGACTGGGCCGCCGCTGCCGAAGTGACTCCCAGGCGGGGGAGCGGGGCCGGACCTGCGCCAGAGGGAACTGCAGAGAGCCGCAGCTCGGGGGGAGGCTTGCTGTGGGGGAGGGGAGGCAGCCTTTCCGCCTCTCCTTCCTTCTCTGCAGCCCGGCGGATCCCGGGAGCCGGTGCGAGGCGGGCACCCGGTGCGTCCCCGGAGCGGGGAGGCCAGGCCCGGCAGCCCTGGGGCCGGCCGGTGCGGCATCACTGCACCCTCCGCCAGGCCCCGCGGGATGCACCGTGGGAGCCGAGGGCGGAGGCGACACTCTCAGGTGAGCCGCGGGGGGACGTGGCTGGGACCGCGGACGCTCGCTTAGGCTCTGCTGCCTCTGTCCGCGGTCCCGGGTCCCCGGTGGCGGGGAGAGAGGCGGGGCGGGGCGCCGGGAGCCCTGGCCCTGCCTGGCGTCCCCCTCGGGGAACCTCCTTGGGTTCTGAGCCTTTGCGGGGAGGGCCATCCTGAGACCTGGATTTCAGGTCCTATCGGTGCCTGCCCAAGACGGATTTCCTTCCTTACCTGTCGGTGCTCCCCCCCACCCCCGTTCCCCGCAACTCGCCCCTCCTCCCGTCTGCGAAAGATGTAGGATACATCTCGCCTTTGGTCTCCGGAGAAGTGCTCCTTCTTCACTTGCAGATCAGGCATATTTTAGGAAATTCCGGGCCACTGACTCCAGTGGCAAGGATGACTGGTTTCTGTTCCTTTTTGGTGAGGATAAACATTCTCAAGTACAGGGAAAACTTTGATCTTCTGCTCCAGTCTAGCAGCTGCTGAATGTAGTCTACCGATTTATTCACAAATAATTTAGTGGGGTATTTAAAAAGCTTTACACTTTGAAAGTTGTCAGTATTTTCCCCCGCCTTCTTTTTAAATGTAGCCCAACATGGTAAATAATATTGAACTAATGTCACAAATACGGTTTGGAATTTCGCTGGGTATTTAGTTTTCAGATAGGAAGTTGCACACAGATACAAGATTTTAATGTGGTTTTAGTGTAGTAGCAAATCTTTCATAAAGGAAGAGGTCCTTCATATAGGACAGGTTGTCAGTAGTAATCGGTATCCATGCACTCCACCTGATTGTTTTGATTTTTTTGTTTTGATGGTGATCCTTGTTTTGAATTTGGAAAAGTCGTTAATGGTTATGTTGTCATGTTAGCGATGCCTCCTGTCTTGTAATTAAAGGTTTTAAAGAAAAGGCTATCTTAGGCCAACCTAGCAACAGCTTGAAAAGGTTTGTAAAAGCAAAGATAAAATACTGAAAGCTGCTCTCCACTTTAAACATTTCTTAGTTTAAAATACTGTTTTTAAACAAGGCAGTATGCTGCTAATAACATGAGATTGTGACTTTGGGGGATTGGTTGTTAGACCCATGGTAGAAGTTGCTTCAAACCCATGGGTGTGTAATGTGAATTAGTTTTGGTGTGCAAATTGACAAACTCCACTCAGTGTAATAAAATCTGAAGCATTGGAGCGTGATTGCATTGAATTTAAGATGCTTTGATCAGAAAATAAACATCAAGCTAAAATACATTGTATGTGTGGATAAGTACATGTATCTCATTTTTTCCTAGTAGCAGGACCTGTGTTTGTAATGATGGTGAGGTCTAATAACTAAACAATTTCATACATACGTGAGGTAATTTCTCTGATTTTTTGAGATAATTATGTAAGAGTGTTACTTAAACAACCATTTATTAATTTATGAATTACGAAGTTGTGAATTTTTTCCTAATGCTTTTGATTGCCAGTCTTTTGCCCATTTTACAACACTTCTGTCATATCATGGACAGAAGAAAGGAGGATAGAGTCCCTGTCTAACCAATTTTATTTGTTAAGTTGCTATGTTATAGTGGCAGCAGAAAAGGAGCAGCTGTTTAAACTAATTGACATCATTTTTTGGTGTATCACCACATACGTTATTTAGTCTTTATAGCAGTGCGAGATAGGTTTGGCAAATATTTTTGTTTTGCAGTTGTGGAAATTGACACATAAGGAAGTTCATTTATTTATATGAATGATGCTCTTATTTCTGCAGATCTAGAATTGTTTATTTTTAGAGGTATAATTTACAGATTAGTTTCAGGTGTACAACGTAATGTTCTGTATATGTATGTATTGTGAAATGATCACCACAAGTCTAGTTAACATTGTAGAATTAGTTTTATTTTTAAACTGAATATTAATATAGATACTTCTGGACCTTGGTAGTTTTAAAATCTAAAAAAATTCTATTTTTGTTTCTTTTGACATGCCGCACTAACTCCTTTATGCTGATTGTCGTTCTTTAAAAACAGTACTTTCAGTAACTTTTGTTTATTATGAGCAAATCATGAATTAATTGTAATGGATGGCTTTATGGCTGTATGTACTTTTTGCTTGAACAGTGTTCTTAAGAAATTATAGTTGTCATTTCTCATTTTGTTTGCATACTCATAGTTCTGTCAAGTTTGGTAATTCAAATCATTTATACTCTTGGTTATGAAAAACCAATATTTGGGCCACATGGTAGCATAACTGAAAAGTAGTAACATCTTGGTGATATTATTGTAGAACTGATGATTTAAAAAGTTAACTTGCCATCTACACTTGTGATTGCTCTTTTTGCAGCGTGGGACAAGTTGTGAAATAGTTTTCTTTATTGACGTTTTCTTCCCATGTCAAACCATTTCTAGTGTTGCAAATAGTCCAAAAAACACAACCAAAAGATTGAATAGTGTTTTTTTCCTGCTCTAATAGCTTTTTGTTTATTATTATCACAGGTATAACTTTACATATACTAGCGATTATTTTGGTTGGTTATTTGCCTTTCTCATTTAGTCTGTAAGTTCCATGATGGCAGAGATCTTCTGTTAACTATTTTGTGCCCAGTGGCTAGCATATAGTAAACTAATCAATAAATATTAGTTGAATAAATTGACTAAAGAGTGGTCTTGGCATAATATTTAGAAAACAAAACAAAACACTGGTTCATGTTCCTAGGCACACATCAACTCTTATTAAGAATATACTCTAGAGATATGTTCAAGTTTGCTAGGTAGCAGGGAATGACAGCCTGGGATTAAAAAGCCACTGAGAATAAGCCACAGGTGGATCCTGAAAACTTTATTGGATATTTTAATGATTTGCCTGGGTGTTCTGGCAATAGTTATTATAATTTAAAGAAAATAGAAGGTTTAAGACCCTAACCTAATTAGTACTATAATTATAGGCTCTTAATAACTTTAAGTCACTTCTTAATTACAGCATTGGGAGTTTTAAATCTTAAAGGCCAGCTAGTCCAATTCCCACATTTTACACATAAGTGAACAGTATCATATAGGGGAAATATCTCACCTTAAGTGGTTTCATAACTGGATGAGGAATTCACTATACAACTGCTAAGTCTTCACTTGTTTAATGTCAGATAATTATCAAATCAGACCATGATTGTGACCAACTGGGCAATGTATTCATTCTACATTAGAGTGAAAACTCAAAATAGACCTCTCCATGAATCAAAAATATTTAACTTAAAAATGAACCTCAACCCTCCCCTCTGTCGTTGGGACTATAAATTGGTACAACTAGGACAATATCCTGGAAGGAAATTTGGTGTACTTATCAAAATTAAAAGTGCACATATTTGATATTTCATTTTTAGGAGTTTATCTTACAGAAATTTTAACACAAAGCACAAGAGCAAATCTGGAAGGATGTTCATTTGAACATTATTATAAGTAAATGCCAGTAGTATTTATAAATAAAAAATATTCTAAATGTCCCATTGGTAGGGGAATAGTTGAAATTATAGTATATTTATGCTGTGAAGTACTATGCATTTGTTAACAGGTTGAGGGATAGCTTTCTTTACTTCATGAGAAGCAGCTGAGCGTATCACTGAGCGCAGGGACCATGCAACTAACTTTCTGGGTTCAAATCCCAACAGCATCATTTATCAGATGCGGCCATTAATTAGCAAATTACTTAAACTCATCTATAAAGTGGATATAACTATAGTTCTCACCTGACAGGGCTGTTGTGAGAATTAAATGAGTTGCTATTTAAGCCATAAGTAAGCATAGTAAGCACCAATAAATGTTTAAGTGTTTGCAATTACTGTTATGTACTGACATGGAAGAACGTTCATGATATAATATTGAGTGAGAAAAATAAGTTGCATAACACTGTGGGATATGATTTGGTTTTGAAAAAACAAACACGTGAGAAAGAAATTCAGTTTGATTTTATTATGATTTTGTATGTGCATAGGAAAGAGTCTGTAAGGATAGATATTAAACTATTAGCTGTGTTATCCCTGGGGGAGTGGATGACTTTCCTTTTTTTTTTTACTTTAGGCACTTTTGTTTATTTTAAGTCCCACTTTTATAATTTTTGAAGCATTTTTTTCTAAAAAAGAAAACATAGAAACAGTTTCTTCTATTAAACAGTCATATAAATGTATTTTTGAATGTAGTTGTTTTTCAGAGATCTGTAGATTTCATCAACATATCACAATGAGATTCTCTTTTAAAACTTTTGTTGATGGAAGGCTAAACTTGTAAGTGTACTTATTTTCTTTTTTTATTATGTTAATCACCATACATTACATCATTAGTTTTAGATGAAGTGTTCCATGATTCATTGTTTGTGCATAACACCCAGTGCTCCATGCAGAACGTGCCCTCCTCAATACCCATCACCAGGCTAACCCATCCTCCCACCTCCCCTCCCCTCTAGAACCCTCAGTTTGTTTTTCAGAGTCCATAGTCTCTCATGGTTCGTCTCCCCCTCCGATTTCCCTCCCTTCATTCTTCCCCTCCTGCTATCTTCTTCTATTTTTTTTAACATATAATGTATTATTTGTTTCAGAGAAGTGTACTTATTTTCTACTAGCTTTGTGACCTTAAGTGTCATTTCTTAATTTACAAATTAAGTACATAGGCTAGATCAGTGTTTCTTAAACCCAGTATTCCCAGATTGTGCCATGAGGTGCCTTAGAGCACTGTAGTGAACTCACACAGGTACTGTGGAATATTAAAAAATTTTCGAGGGAAACACAGTAATATTTGACAGCTGTGGGATATCTGTGTGATATTTGACGTCTGTGGGACACTGTTCAACTATTAGTTTGAGGTAGTGTCTGTGAGATTGTGCTACATTCCTTTGGATGACAGGATGTCTTCAAAAAGCTGGGTTTGGGGGGGCTGCTGTAATAAAAAGCAAGTACTGTGCAAAAATCAGTGTGAATGGTAAATGAAAGTGGCAGTGTCCAAAGTGATTTTAAGGTTTGAGAAGTTGTGTAATGTATAGCTGGTGCATACATTCCATTAATAAGTAATTGTGGTTGTATAGTAATAAAACATTTCTTTCAATTTATATGTATTTTTCAAACTGCTACAAAGTTTGCTAGGACACAAATACTTATTAGATTGTATGGATCTAATAAATGGAACTGGTAGGTATTTTTGGTGCCTAGGGGCACCATGGGAAAATTACTGAGACAATGAGAGTTCTGTGAACTGAAAAGGCTTGGCAACCTCTCCAACTCTTTTGACTAGGACACTCACAGTAAGAAATATATTTTTTCATAGGGATATAATATACATATATATGTATATATCTATATATAAATGAATTTTATACTTTAGGGCAAAAATAATCCTGACATGTGAACCATGAGACATTTTTATAGACATATATTCCTTGAAATTAATTTGGAAGAGTAAGCATTCAGGATAACTAGATGGTGGGTAAGCAAAGTATAGGCTCATATTTCTAGGACTTCGCCCCCCCTCAATTGTTCCTGGTCTTGTTCATTGTCCTTACTTTTCCTTAAGTAAAAGAGGAGGTGCACCTGTATTCAAGTATAGCTCATCTGTCAGTGGGGGATATTATGTTGTTTGTGATCCTCACCCTGCCACTTATGTTGCAAAGGCCAAACTGGTACCAAATGTTACATAGTTTTCTTCTGGATTTCCTAGATTACAGTAGATCAGCCTTATATTTGTAAAAGTAGTTGTTGGGGTTTTTGTATTTTAAATGTAGAGAGAGGTGAGGCTAAATTCTCAGGTCATTTGTATTTGTGTATTATACTATATTATGCGAGTATTGGTTATTCTGAGAATTTACTTGGAACAGTGTAATAGGTCTGACCTAGAGCTGGAATGTTTTCTCTTTTTTCCTAGCTGGTCCCTACTAAATTTGTCCATTTTATATTTGGACGAGACAGTACGACTATTGCGGGGTTGTCTTTTCTCATTCTTTCAGGCAGCCGTGGTTGTTACATAGGATCTGATAGAGATGAGAGAACTGAAATGTAGCAAAGGTATGGAAAACATTGTCCGTGAGAGCCAAAACAAAGTAATTTCTTTCATCTCTATCCCCAGGGCCAGGCACATAATAGGAGCCCAATAAATAATTGAGCCAAGGTGCACCTGGGTGGCTTAGTCATTAAGCCTCTGCCTTCCGCTCAGGTCATGATCCCAGGGTCCTGGGATCGAGCCCGGAATCGGGCTCCCTGCTTGGCGGGGAGCCTGCTTCTCCCTCTCCCACTCCCCCTGCTTGTGTTCCTTCTCTCGCTGTGTCTCTCTCTTCAAATAAATAAATAAAATCTTTAAAAAAAATAATTGAGCCAAATCTGTGTGACTGAATGAGAGCCCTGTCAATAAATGTAAAGGGAAAATTTGCAGCTAGAAGATACTTGAGAATTGGGTATTTCATAAAATGTCATCTTGTATCTTATTTGTATAGGTACCATAAGTATAGATCAGCATTTCTCAAACTTCCTGGTGTCCAGACCACTTCATACGCTTGAGTTATTAAAAACTTAGAGCTTTTGTTTACATGGGTTCTATCTATTGATATTTACTATGTTAGAAGTTTTAAAAGTATATATTAGTTTTTTAACATTTTAATTCCAGTATAGTTAACATACAGTGTTATATTAGTATCAAGTGTATGATATAGTGATACAGCAATTCTATACATTACTCAGTGTTCATCATGATGAGTGTACTCTTAATCCCCTTCACCTATTTCACCCATCCATTTGTTCTCCATAGTTAAGAGTCTGTTTTTTGTTTGTCTCTTTTCTTCTCTTTGTTCGTTTGTTTCTTAACTTCCACACAGTGAGTGAAATCATATGATACTTGTCTTTCTCTGACTTGTTTCACTTAGCATTCATTATATGCTCTAGATACATCCATGTTGTTGCAAATAGCAAGATTTCATTTTTTTCATGGCTGACTAATAGTCCATCACACACACACACACACACACACACATCTTTATCCATTCATTTATCAGTGGACACTTGGTCTGCTTCCATATTTTGGTGATTGTAAATAATGCTGCTATAAACATAGGGGTGCATATATCTTTTCAGATTAGTGTTTTTGTATTCTTTGGGTAAATACCCAGCAGTGGAATTACTGGATGGATCATATGGTAGCTCTTTTTTTTTTTTTTTAAGATTTATTTATTTATTTGAGAGAGCACAAGTAGGCAGAGCAGTAAGTAGATAGAGGGAGAGGGAGAAGCAGGCTCTCTGCTGAGCAGTGAGCCCGATGTGGGGCTCCATCCCAGGACCCTGGGATCATGACCTGAGCTAAAGGCAGAGGCTTAACTGACTCAGCCACTCAGGCGCCCTGTAGCTCTATTTTTAATTTTCGGAGGACCCTCCAACTTTTCCATAGTGGCTACACCAGTTTGCATTCCCACCAACAGTAAAATGAGGGCTCTTTTTTCTCCACATCCATGTCAACACTTTTTCTTGTGTTTTTGATTTTCACCATTCTCACAAGTGTGAGGTGATCTCTCATTGTTTTGATTTGCATTTTCCTGATGGTGAGTGATGTTGAGCATCTTTTCATGTGTCTGTTGGCCATCGGTGTGTCTTCTTTGTACAAATGTCTGGCTCATATCTTCTGCCCATTTTTAATTTCAATTTTATTATTTTTTTCTAGAGAGGGAGGAAGGGGGGGGAGGGGGAGGGAGAAAGAGAATTTTAAGCAGGCTCCACACGCAGCATGAGCCCAACGTGGGGCTCGATCTCACAACCCTGGGATCATGACCCGAGTTGAAATCAAGAGTTGAACACTCAGTGGACTGAGTCACCCAGGAGTCCCCTCTTTTGCCCAATTTTTAAAATATATGTATATTTTAAAGATTTTATTTATTAGGCAGAGAAAGTGACAGTATGAGTAGGGAGGAAAGGGAGAAGCAGGCTCCCTGCTCATCTAGAACCCTGGGATCATGACCTGAGCTGAAGGCAGATGCTTAACTGACTGAGCCACCCAGGTGCCCCTCCTCTTCTGCCCATTTTTAAATTATTTGTTTTTGTGTGTGTCTTGAGTTGTATAAGTTCTTTCTATATTTTGGATACTAACCCTTTTTTGGGGGGTATGTCGCTTGCATCTATGTTCTCCCATTCAGTTAAGTTGTCTTTTAGTTTTGATGGTTGTTTCCTTAGCTGTGCGGAAGCTTTTTATTTTGGTGTAGTCCCAATATTTTGCTTTTGTTTCTCTTGCCTCAGAAGACCTAGTAAAATGTTGCTACAGCCGATTACTGCTTGTGCTCTCTTCTAGGATTTTTATGGTTTCAGATCTCATGTTTAGGTCCTTAATCCATTCTGAGTTTTTATTTTTGTGTATGGTGTAAGAGAGTCCAGTTTTATTCTTTTGCATGTAGCTGTCTAATTTCACCAACATCATTTTTTGAAGACTTTTTCCCATTGTGTATTATTGTTGAAGATTAATTGACCATTTGTGGGTTTATTTCAGGGTTTTCTATTCTGTTCTTTTGATTTATGTGTCTGTTTTTGTGCCAGTACCATACTGTTTTGATTACTGTAGCTCTCTAATATATCTTGAAATCTGGGATTGTGATACCTCTAGTTTAGTTATTCTTTTTCAAGTTTGCTTTGGCTATTTGGGGTTTTTTGTGGTTCCATACAAATTTTAGGATTATTTGTTCTAGTTCTGTGAAAATGCTGTTGGTATTTTGATAGAGATTGCATTAAATCTGTAGATTGCTTTGGGTAGTTATGGACATTCTACTTTATTGAGGGTTTTTATCATGAATGGATGTTGTACTTTGTCAGATGCTTTTTCTGCATCTCTTGAACTAATCATATGGTTTTTATCCTTTCTCTTGTTGATATGATGTATCACATTGATTGATTTGTGAATATTGAACCACCCTTGCATCCTAGGAATAAATCCCGTTTGGTTGTGGTGAATGATTTTTTTAATGTATTGTTGGATTCAGTTTGCCAATATTTTGTTGAGGATTTGCATCTGTGTTCATCAGAGATTTTGACCTGTAGTTCTTTCTCTCACTCTCTCTCTCTCTCTCTCTTTTTTTTTTTTTTTTTTGTAGTGTCTTTATCTGGTTTTGGTATCAAGGTACTGGTAGCCTCATAGAATGAATTTGGAAGCTTTCTTTCCTCTTCTATTTTTTGGAATAGTTTGAAAAGAATAGGTATTAACTCTTCTTTAAATGTTTAGTAGAATTCACCTGTGAAGCCATGTGGTCCTGGACTTTGTTTGTTGGGAGTTTTATTTATTACTGATTTAATTTCATTGCTGATAATGGATCTACTCAAATTTTTTGTTTCTTCCTGATTCATTTTTGGGAAGTTATATGGTTCTAGGAATTTATTTCTTCTAGGTTGCCTGATTTGTTGGTGTATAATTTTTCATAATATTCTCTTATAATCCTTTATAGTTCTAGGGTTGGTTGGTATTTCTCCTCTTTCATTTGTGATTTTATTTGAGTCCTCTCTCTTCTTTCTTTTTCTTTTTTTAATGAGTCTGGCTAAAGGTTTATTAGTTTTGTTGATCTTTTCGAAGAACCAGAGCTCCTGGCTTTATTGATTGTTCTGTTGCTTTTTTTTTAGTTTCTATTTCATCTATTTCTGCTTTATCCTTTTCTGTTTCCTTCATTCTATTGATTTGGGTTTTTGGGTTTTTTTTTTTTTTTTTTGTATCTCTTTTAGGTGTCAATTTAGGTTGTTTATTTGGAATTTTTCTGCTTCTTGCAGTAGGCCTGTGTTGCTATAAACTTCCTTCTTAGAACACCTTTTGCTGCATCCCAAAGATTTTGGACAGTTGTGTTTTCATTTGTCTCTATGTATTTTTTGATTTCCTCTTTGATTTCTTGGTTGATCATTTATTTTTTAGTAGCATGTTATTTAACCTCCATGTATTTGTGTTTTTTTCCATATTTTTTCTTGTGGTTGATTTCTAGTTTCCTAGCATTGTGGTTGGAAAAGATGCATGATATGGAAGTTTTAAATATACTTATTAATTTATTTAAAATAACAAATCCATATTAAAATAAACAGGTAACATTTTTTAAATGAAAAGTGACTATTTTTCCAAAACAAAAACATTTAGTGAAAGGAGTGACATTCTTGGACATTTTTCAATTTTTTTCTTAATGTCTAGCTTAATAGAAGACATCTGGATTCTCCTATCTCCTTCTGCATTCAATCTGTTGTGATATCATATATCATGTAGCCTTTGGGAGCCTGCACTGTACATACTCAGAATGAAAGTGAAAAAGAGGAATAATGTCTTAATGTTATTATGGAAATAGTTTTGATTTCAAAGACTCCCCCTGAAAGGTGGACCCTCAGAGATCCCTGGACCATGGTTGAAACTGGTGATATAGATTATAAATTTAGAGTAGAATAGGACCTTAGAGGTCATGTAGTAATAATCACCTCTTGTGGATATTTCTGGCTTTTACATCTGGACTGAGAATACCTTGAATACCTTAAGCTTGGTTTTGGGGAATAATCATAAGTTGGCTTTTGGAGATGTTGAGTAAGATGTGCCTTTGAGGTTTCTGAATAAGAGGTTTGATATGTGGGTTAACATATCAGAGATAAGATCTGGGCCAGAGTTTGGCAGTCATTGGCATATACATGGTATTTGAAGCCTTGGGCATGGTGATGTCACCCAGAGTATAGTGTTAGAAAAGAGCCCATGGTCAAACCTGCTTGACTCTCTAGATTTAAGAGAAAAGGACTAGCTAGCAGAGGAGACTAGGAAAGAGAACTAGAGAGAAGATGGAAAACCAGAGTGTAGTGTATGGAAGCCAAGGAAATGAGTGTTTCAAGAGAGTAGTTAACTGTGATGAATGCTGCCAAGAGGCCAAGCAAGATGAGGACTTTTTATTTGAAAATGCCTAGGGGTGCCCGGGTGGCTCAGTCGGTTAAGCATTTGCCTCTTGATCTCAGCTCAGGTCTTGATCTCAAGGTCATGAGTTCAAGCCCTGTGTTGGGGGGGAGAAAATGAAAATGCCCATTAGATTTATTTATTTATTTTTAAAGATTTTAATTATTTATTTGACAGAGAGAGACACAGTGAGAGGGAACATAAGCAGGGGGAGTGGAAGAGGGAGATGCAGGCTTCCCGCTGAGAGGGGAGCCCAATGCGGGGCTCGATCCCAGGACCCCAGGATCATGACCTGAGCCAAAGGCAGACGCTTAATGACTGAGCCACCCAGGCGCCCCTGCCCATTAGATTTAGAGATGAAGAGATCTTTGGTGATTTTAGTGACAGCTGTTGTGGAGAAATGGGGATGCCAGCCACATTGGAATTGCTTGAAGAGTGAGTGAAAAGTATCTCTAAATGGAGACTGAGTGTATTTAGTCAACTTCTTTGAGAAGTTCATAAAGGAAAAAGAGAGCAGTAGTGGAGGAGGGTGCTGGGTTGTGGGACTTCGGTGTTGTTTTAAGTAAGAAGATTAAGTATAAATGCTGATTGGAGAATCTTGGTGAGAGGAGGAGGCTAGACATACACATGAGGGAAAATGTAATTGATGGTTGAAGTTTCTTGAAAGAACTTGGAGATGGGGAGATCTTCAAACAGATGAAGTATTCATATGCTCCTTTCCTCTAAAAGTTACTTTTTGTGTTGTTTTCCCATTCTCCCTCTTTATGAACTCTTAGCCTGCATGATAAGTGGAGAAGTTAAATGGTAACTGTAATTCTTTTAAATTTCTTGACTATTGTTAGTTTTCTCTGAGCCTTTGTGCTTCCCTTATGAAGTGAGTATTTGGGTGATACTTTGAAGTGTGCACTTCTTGTTTGCTCAAGTTAAAGTTGCATACTTGTTTGATATAAGGTGCTTCTGCTTTTTATATGTTTAATCTTAACCAGATTCTTTTATATCATTTTTATAGCTTTAGTGAAATTCTTTTTGTTTTCTTTCTTTTTCTTTTTTAAGATTTTATTTATTTGAGAGAGAGCACAAGTAGGCAGAGAGGCAGGTAGAGGGAGAGGGAGAAGAAGGCTCTCCACTGAGCAGGGAGCCTGACGTGGGGCTCCATCCCAGGACTCTGGGATCATGACCTGAGATGAAGGCAGCCGCTTAACCGACTGAGCCACCCAGGCGCCCCTATTTCTGTTTTCTTTTGGCAAGTTACAATGTTCCTTAGCTAACTTTTGTAAGTTGATTATTGTTTTTAGCTTTTCATATTTTACGTGATGTAAGTAGAACCATGTCAAATATAGTTTCTTTTTTAGTCCTCGTGATATTTGACTTTAGGCTGAACAAAGGAGCATTGTTCATTTATGCTTCTGACTTTTGCATGAAACAGCTTGTTTCTCTGCAAGATGCCAGTTAAACTCACTTACTGTAAAATGGACATTAGAATGAAACTCTTGAGTCACTTAAATGAGTAATAAAAGTATTCTTAAGTTTGGGGTGTCTGGGTGGCTCAGTCAGTTAAGTGTCCGACTCTTGATTTCAACTCAGGTCATGATTTCGGGGCTGTGAGATCGAGCCCTGTGTCGGGATCTGCGCTGGGCATGAGCCTGCTTGGGATTCTCTCTCTCCCTCTCCCGCTACTCCACCCTCTCTCTAATTAAAAAAAAAAAAAGTATTCTTAAATTTTCTGAAATTTAAGAAGCTTTGCAGTATAGTAAGGAGACAAAATGCAATAGATTGATAGAGATTCTGTGTTACTGGTTTCTCAAAACTGGGGTCATAAGAGAGGAGTGGCCAATAATTGATCCTTTAAAAATAAATCATGTTGGAAACCCTACATGATCTTGTTCCTTTCCTTCTCCAGCTTCATCTCTTGACATTTTTCTTTTCCAACACATGGGACTTTTTGGTTTCTTAAACTGTGTCGCATCTTTTTTGTCTCAGGGCCATTCTAAATATTGTTCCTCCTGCCTGGAGAGCTCTTTCTTGCCCACCTGTATTCATCCTTTAGGTCTTAGATTTAATGACACTTTCCTCTCCACTTCCCAGATTAGATGAATTTCCTTCTGTTACATGCTTCTATGGCATCTTCCTTTTTTTTCCCCTTGGTTATTTTCATCCCATTTGTAATATTTGTTGAATATCAACCTTCTGAGTAAACCTGTAGATTACTTTAGTGTGGGGGCCATGTTTCTTTTCACTGCTACATCCCCAGTACTTAGTACTTTTCATTCCCACTACATGCATGGCACTCAGCAGATATTTGTTAAACGAGTGGATGGCATGGGTCAGATGGAGGAAAAGGTTTTTCATGAGTGTGGAAGAACAGTCTGATGCAACACCAAGGAGGTTGCTGAAACATCGTACCTGCCCTGTTTAGAATGGAGGGTGGAATAAAATGCTTCATCTGTAGACAAATGTGAGGAAGTCCTGTCCTTTCCTGTGAGTTTGAGAATGGTCAAGATGTGTGGGTTAAATGAGCATTCTCTAAAGAAGTTAACGTGCCTTGAACTTAATGGAACAGAGGTTCTAAAGAGGATAGAATTGAGGTGAGAAAGCCAAGTGCCTTGTGATGAAATTATGAGAGAGGATAGGGGATAATGTTATCAATAGTGGCTGAGTTGGAATATTCAGAGAGGCATTATGTGAATGCCTGTTAGAGGCTTTCAGAGGTTTGAGAGAGAGAGAGAGAGAGATCTAGATTTAATTTCCAGATCTGTCACTGAATGACCTTGGACTGTTTCCATAGTCTGATACTGTTTCTTCATCAGTAAAATAGATATATAAATAGTCCTTTTTCACACTTTAAAAAGCTTATATAAAAAACTCTTTTTTTTCTTTTTTTTTTAAGCATTAACAAGAGAGAAAGAAAAACAGAAAAAGGTATGGAGCAGAAGATATGTCCCTTAATAGTGTTCGGTGGGAGGTGGAGTTTTTGGTTCTCTGGAATTGAATGTTTAGTGTTTTTATAAACAAAAAAGAAAAAAAAATGTTAAAGGTTCCCCAAAGCCCATGGCTGTTCTGTTACACACACCCCACTGAGAAAAAGAGCACCAGGAAAAGAGCAGAAGAGGACAAGAGAAACCGAGAGCGGAGCCAAGTGCAGATGGGGGCAATTTTCTCTGTGCCGTATGTTGTTAGGGTCACAGAGAGGAAAAGCCTCTTTTTTTTGCCAGAAAAGGAGTGGGAAGAAATGGGGGAGGGGAAGGGTAAATAAGGGATTTTAACGCATAGGGGAAAGGGTGGGGGGTGGTGTGTTGTGCACTTTTCTCCTACCCTGTGGCCTCAATATATAAGGAAAGGGGGACAGAGAAGGATAAAGATTTCCAGTTGCATTCAACAGAGCTTTAGGTTAAGGGGAAGAGTAAAAGGCAAACAAGGAAGAGGATTGTGGGTTGTAACGGAGACTGAAAATAAGATGTGGGAAGCAATACAGTCCTTGGCCCACATATAAGGAACACAGAAAATGGTAGGTATGATAATTAACTATTAGCTGCCTTCATGGTCACCCCCCGCCCCTCCATTGAGGTCTATAACTCTAGCTTCTGGTTTAAAGGTGTTTTTTGCTCTCAAGTGTTCTGGAACTTCAGAAGAGAAATGGTCTCAGGTAGCTGGGGAATAGGATTAGTTCTCTCCACTGATGCTCATCTTTATATGTTTTTAGAAGCTTTGGGCTTCAAAGAGTAGAAATGAAAATAATCTCTAGAGCTGTAGTTCTCAAAGCTGAGCGTGTATTGGGATCCCTGTAGACCTTTAAAACTACAGGTTTTTGGCCTTTCCTCAGACTCACTGATTCAGAATCTCTTGCGGGTGGAGCGTCACCATCTCAGTTTTTAATGTTATCCAGGTGATTCTTCTCCTAGAGCTGCTTGAGAGAGCCGGCTTGAAGACAAGAACTCTAGCTGCTTAGAGGAGGGCATTAAGTAGCTGCTCTCAAATTCACTTGCACTGGGAATGATTGACAGTGTACGTGTGAGTTATTTGGGAAATAACTATCTTTATAGGCTTGAAGACTGGCTATAGAGGATAAGTAGAGGGAGTAATGGTTTTAAAGTACTGTATTTAAAATCCATTTAAATACGAAGTACGTTTTCTGTGTGTCCCTATTTGCTATGGATTAAATAGCAGCGATGATGACTTTATGAGTAAAGGTACATTTTGAGTAAAGAGACATGTTATACTGGCATGTTAAGACTAATATTTTGTATGTTACCCTTAATTCTAGTTCACATCATGTGCCCACATTTTTTAAAAAGAAGCCAAGCATATTATCAGAATATGTTTAAATAAATGTGTATTTGTGTGTTGTGTGTCTTGTGTGTGGGGGGTGTGTGTGTGTGTTGTATATCTCATTCATTGTAGTAAGGGTCTTTTTGAGTTTCCAGAGAATTTTTATGTTGCAGGTTTATTCATACCTTTTTTTAGAATTAGAAAAATTAATCATAAGCACGTTTGGTATAAATAGAAATAGTAGAGATAAAAATAGGGAAACTAAAGGTGAGAAAGGGAGGTGAGGAAGTCAGATAAGAGAATAATATGGAAAACAAAAGGAGTGAGAGGGAAAAATGTAGAAGAAAATGGAAGGTAAATGGGGAAAAAGAGGAAAAATATCCTAGTATTTGAAGAGAATATAATAGATTTGTTTTTTAGTGAATGAATTTTAGAGAATTTCTCTAATTTTAAGCAGATTTTCTTAAGTAAAGCTGTACTAGTGAATGAAAGAACCAGAGATGATAATGGAGAAAAGTATTAGGAAACCCACTTTCCCCTTTTAGCTCACTTTAGCTTGTAGGATTTTAGAAGAAGGAATGGTATGGTATGGGTTTTAGGAGAAAGAATACATTATTTACTGATTGAATTAATCGAATATGATCTAGGACAGTGTGCCTAGATTTCTGATTCCATTTAATTCAATTTTTGTGTTAGGATTCTGGCTTCTTACTGTCAATTAGAGACTCTTGGCATTTTGGAATCTGTGTCACTAGGTTTCATTGTCAGTCAGAGTTCGGGTCTGTTGAGGATGACACTCAGCAGTATCACCATACTTCCAGAATCGGGAAACTTGATTGCTAACAAAGTATTCTTAACAAGGTAGATGTGTTTGTCAAGTTGTAGCCTGGTAGTTAATGGTACCTCTCTGTTAATTCCCACAAAGAATCTGTTTAGATGGGGCCACTCCATTCCCCTTTAAGAAACACTAAGACTTTATATGAGGTTGAAGCCATGGGTCTAGTAGTTCATCTTTGCTCTGGGTGAGTAACTGGGAGAAATGTCTTCCCTTTCTGAGTAGTTTCTGCTGTTCATGGGCTCTAGATGGTAATGTTTTACTGCTCCACTTTAACTGCTCATTACTTTGTTCATGTCCAGAGTGAATAAATGAACCTCCAATACAGTTTATACATAATTCTTGTAC
Organism: Mirounga angustirostris; assembly: GCF_029215605.1. Classification (NCBI taxonomy): domain Eukaryota; kingdom Metazoa; phylum Chordata; class Mammalia; order Carnivora; family Phocidae; genus Mirounga; species Mirounga angustirostris. The sequence continues at coordinate 40,560,584 of NW_026991714.1, forward strand.
TTTTTTTTTTTTTGCCAAATCATTTTACTTGATTATATAGGCAAATCAAAAGCATTATCTTTTGCTCCAGTCATCTATTCATTGCACATTAATGATGATATGCTTTTATCAAATGACTCCCATTGTTTCCATGGTATCATACATTTATTACATGGTCACCTGTAGCCCTCTTCTTTACACTGTTATTATCAGCAAGGTCAATTATGCTTTTTGGGTGTGGCTTGTTTCTTTTACCATATAATCTTACAGACTACTTGCAAAATAGTATATGAATTTCATTCCCTTGTTTTACATTTCTTTTTTTTTTCCTAGCTTACTCGCCTAGTGATGATTGTTAATTGTGTTCTTTTTCCTTTCTTTTTTTAAAAATGATTTTATTTATTTGAGAGAGAGCATGCATGCACACACTTGAGAGAGAGAAAGCATGTGGGTGCCCATGAGCAGGGGGGAAGGGCAGAGTGAGAGGGAGAAGCAGACTCCCTGCTGAGTAGGGAGCCTGGGTCATGACCTGAGCCAAAGGCAGATGCTCAACGACTGAGCTACCCAGATGCCCTCCTTTTCCTTTCTTATGGGTAGTTTCCCAGCCTGGCTTTTTAAACCATCTCTTCTGCTTCTGTGATCATGTTTCTTGTTACTTCTGTTGATTTACCCTGCTCTCTTCCCTGTTTGTCCTTTCACTGGCAACCTTGCCTTTGATTCCTCTGTTATTTTCTAAGTTGAGATCATAACAGCTTTCAACATTGCTGTTTGTTTTTCTGTTCATGGAAGGTCTCTGTTGATGGGAGGGTAAATAAGACGTAGTCCTTAAGGACCATACAACCTTGTGGAGAGACTGATACACATGTGCTATTTGTAACTTTATAACTTTACCACATTATATACTGTTTGTTTATGTGTGTCACTGCATTGTGAGCATTAAGTACTCAAGGAATGTTCATTGAATGAATGAATGGTGTGTGTGTGTGTGTGTGTGTGTGTGTGTCTAATGATAGGGCTCTAAAAAGTTAACAGAGTGTGGGACGCCTGGGTGGCTTAGTTGGTTAAGTGTCTGCCTTCAGCTCAGGTCATGATCCCGGGGTCCTGGGATTGAGCCCCCACATCGGGCTCCTTGCTTGGCGGGGAGCCTGCTTCTCCCTCTGCCTGCCACTCCTTCTGCTTGTGCTCTCTGTCTCTCTGACAAATAAATAAATAAGGTCTTAAAAAAAAAATTAACAGTGCTGTTGGGGAAACAGATGAAGTAGCAATTCTGTTAAGGAACAGTTGGGAAAGATTTATAGTAAATGGCATTAACATTTGGACTTGAAGGTTATTAACTGCCAGATAAAATTTAGGAAAAGAGGATACAGAGGTAATGAAAATTTCTGCATGTTTAGGGAATGCACTCTAACTATGGCTTTTTGACAAGAACAACTGGTATACAGTGAAGATAGCAAGGGGGTTAAGACTAAATTAAAGTTGTGGAGGATCCCAAGTTCCATCATGCTAAGGAATTTGGAATTTTATCCCATAGGTGATAGTCACTGAGGAGCTATAAAAGCAGAATTGCTAGGTTCTGTTTGCAGAAAGATAATTGTGGTTGCAGTATGGAGAATAGATTAGGAACAGAATAATTTAGGAAGCTTTTACCACAATTTAGGCTAAAGATAATACTCTGAACAGAGGTAAGGGGAAGAGAGAGAGAGGAAGAGAGAAATTAGAAATATCTTGAAAAATTTTTTTCAACAGCTTTATGGAGGCCTATTTTATGAGAGAAACATCTTAAAGATAGTATTGACTTGGTAACTCAGTAAGTGGTGGTGAGAGAGAGGCAAAAATGTCAAAGATAAACTGGATGCATGGCAACCCCATTTGCTAAGAGAAAAAGAAGGAACAATTTTGAAGATAGACAATAATGAGTTTGGTTCTGAACTTGATAAATTTGAAGTGCCAGTGGGATTTGGAGCTGGACTATCTAATAGACTGAAAACTTGGGTCCAGAGTTCAGAGAAAGACCTAGGACGGAAATAGGATGACATTTAGGAAGTGGTTTGAAACCATGAAAGTGTGTGAGATTGCCTGGGAAGAAGGAGCTAGGAAAGAAGAGGCCTAAGAATGGAACCTTTGGAAATGTTACCGTTGATGAATTGGACAAAAGTAGGGAAGCCGTCAGTTAAGGGAAAAAAAAAAATCAAGAGGTTAAGGAAGGTAGGACAGATATGTTTTACTGATCCCAAGAGTAGTGAGTATTTCAAGATGAAAGCTTAAAACCCCAAATGTAATAGAGTTATAATACCCAACTAGAAAATTGTGTTACTACAAAGGTATATTTCCTAGATTTTCTGGACAGATAATTATATATGTGTACATATACGTATATAATGTTTCATATGTATATAATGTTTAAACTTAGTTTTAAGACCTTCATAAAAAACAAACTTACAAATCAGGAAAAATAATTTTTAGATTTTAGAAAATATGGACTTTTGGGGGCACCTGGGTGGCTCAGTCGGTTGAGCATCAGACTCCTGATTTTGGCTCAGGTCATGATCCCAGCGTTGTGAGATCAAGCCCCGCAGGCTCCACGCTCAGTGTGGAGCCTGCTTGAGATTCACTCTCTCCCTGTGCCCCTCCTTCCCTGCTCATGCTCTCTTTCTCTCTCTCTCTCAAAAAAAGAAAAAAAAAAAGAAGAAGAAAGGAAAAGAAAGTATGGACTTTTTAGTTGAAGGACTGTTTATAAGAAAATGAATTTGAAGGATAAAGGGAGATTTTCTCAGTGGATCAAAAAGAAAAATGGTTTCTCGTGACCAGAGATAACCCTCTCTCAAAAGAATTGTCATAGAAATTGTCATTGAAATTTTCTGTATTTTCTTTCCCTTTTTTTAAACAATGTATTTAACACATTTTTTTCTATAGTATATTTGAAATATATTTCACATATATTTCTCTTAACTTACTTCCTCTCTATGAGTTAGAGGCTTGAAATGAATGATTTCATGGGATCCTCTTTTTTTTTTGTAGGATTCCCGTTTTCCCTTAAATAAAGAGAAATAAAAAGAAGTTTGTTGTAAGACCTCAGAGAGGTCTCAAGGAATGCAGGGGCAGAAAATGAGGTAGTGGTATTATGGGCATTGGAAAATGGCTAAGAACAAGGCCACTTTTTCCTTTTCGGGAAACTACATGATCTCTCATTTGTTTTTCTTTGATCTTCATCTTGCTTTTCATCATGATTTTTCGACTTGACTCCTCACAGCTCATTGACTCAGTTGCTTAACATTTCATTCTAAAATTCTTAAATCTCTTCTTGCCAGGGACTGGATAGGCCACTCTTGAGTTAGTTCTTCACTGTTCTTCCATCAGCTATAGCGCGGGTGAGGGGTTATGGATGGGAATGGGGATATTTGTTCTTCAGAGAGGGGGCTATGGTTGGGCAGACACAGTGACTGACATCTGTAATATATTCATACACAATTTCATTTAATCTTTTTGGGAACATAATATATATATGTATATATAGTTGCCACACAATGTTACATTAGCTTCAGGTATACAGCACAGTGATTATGACAAAGGTACTTTGAGATCATTTGTTTTGTGCTGAATAGGAAGGATTGCCATTTGTATTTTGGAAAATGCTGAGAGTCCAAGGAGGACATACATGATAAGCATTGAGTTTGGGATAGTGGATGTTACTCCTGGATGGGGGGAGATGGATATGAGTAGAGGTATACAGGGGACTTCAGCCAAATTTCAGTAGTTTATTTCTTAAACTGAGAGATGAGTACCTAAGTGTGTATTATTATTTCTTAGACCTTTTGGTATGCCTTAACTATAGTAAGGGGCAGAGGGAGAAGCAGACTCCCTGTGGAGCAGGGAGCCTGATGCGGGACTCGATTCCAGGACCCTGGGATCATGACCTGAGCCGAAGGCAGACTCTTAACCGACTGAGCCACCCAGGCGCCCTGTAGTATCTTAAAACACAGTAAAGAAGAAAGTCTACTTTGTGGATGATTGACAATCATTTAAATTTGGACTTTCACAGATAATGTCTTAGAAAATAAAGCAGTCTGACAGGCTCTTGCAAATTTGTTAACCCTTTCCTGAAATCATAGTTATTGACATTATGGTTTTTAGCTAAACTAATACAATTCATAAAATAACTTTTAAAAATGTCAGCTTAATGAGATGATCTAGTCTAGCTCTTAGAAACATAAGAAAACCATGGCTATCTGCCATTGTAGAAGTGAAGGGTTGTGACAAATCTATTACTAGATAACAGAATACTTAACTTTTATGAACATGGTATGCTGATGCCATTAGGGCTCCTGATGCATAATAGTCTCTGTCCCTTCTTTCTCCTTCATACCAAACATATAGTAGGCATGTCCTAATTAATATGGTGTCTTTAAGGATTTACTCCCAAAAAGCTTTAACAGGTCTCCACCAGTAGAATTAGGCTTCCCTCCCTGTTCTTAGTCTTAACAAAGATTATTACATTGGATTAAAAAGTTCTAACTATGGGGTGCCTGGGTGGCTCAGTTGTTAAGCGTCTGCCTTCGGCTCAGGTCCTGATCCCAGGGTCCTGGGATTGAGCCCCACATCGGGCTCCCTGCGCAGCGGGAAGCCTGCTTCGCCCTCTCCCCCTGCTCCTGCTTGTGTTCCCTCTCTGTGTGTCTCTCTGTCAAATAAATAACATCAATAAAAAAATAAATAAATAAAATCTTTAAAAAAAAAAGTTATATTTTCTGTATACAGAAGCATCTAAAATAGTGTCCCAGAAAGCTTAGAATTGAAAGGATAGGGCAGGTATAATAGAATAAAGCAATACTTGCTTTTTATTAATAGCATACAGAATAGAACTGAATACTAAAACATAGTTCTCTATGGACAATGATGGTTATTTTTTATTGAAGAAATATAAAACCCACATGACAATATAACAACCATGAACCTTTATGTACTAAATAATCCTATCAAGCTATATAAACATTAATTTATAGAAATAAGAGAAGGAGACAAAAAGTAGTTATGGTAGTTTTTTGTCTGCCTTTCTTAATTCTTGACAGATTAAGTAGGCAAAAAAGAATGCACAAATGTTCAATAATTCCAAAAGTCCCATATCGCTATAGAATAAAGTCATGTTGCCTATTAAACATTTAACTGGGAAAGTAGTTTCATTATTTCCTAATAAATGATCTTGAATTAAGTTTAATCTGTTTGACTTAGTCATCTTAAAGTGGTTAGAAAAGGCATTTTACAGATTGAGATTTATACTTTAAAGATAGTAAGAGTTTTGACAGATTAGATTCTCTTCTTTCTATGAGATTTTTTTCAGTGTACTTTTTCCTCAATTTTTCTATTTTTATAGAAAATGGTGATATTTACATATATATTCTTACATAAAGAACTGTTCTACTTAAATAGATTCTATTTATAATAGAATTAGATTCTATTCTATTCTATTCTTCATGTGTGAATTATCTTTTCATGTCCTTTGCTCATCTACCTACCAGGTTCATCATGTTTTTCTTATCAATTTGATGAGTTCTTTACATTATGAATATATGACCTTTGTCACATGTGATAAAAATAATTTTCTTCAACCACTGTTCGCAAAGGCAGTTCAGTACGTTGTATATTAAAGAACCCTAGATTAATAGATTCTATTAATAATACTTATTAGGTATGGGATAACCTGGGATTTTGAAAAGTAAAATATTGAAAAACTGACATTCATGAGACTAGACATACTATAGAACTGAATTAAATCTGTAATTATAAACCTAAACCAGGCATGTTATCAGAAAATACTTTTAATTGATGTATAATGTACACGGAAACAGCATGTAAGTGTACAGCTTGATGGAAGTCTCATACACTGAACACACTCATGTAATCAGCACCCATATGAATAAACAATATTATCAGTACCTCAAAAAACCCTTCCTTGCTCCAATTCCAGTCACCACCCTCCTGCCCAAACTGTATGTAACCACTATTCTCACTTCTTTTTTTTTTTACTGACAGAGCTTATTCTATCTTTTTTTTTTTTTTTAAGATTTTATTTATTTATTTGAGACGGAGAGAATGAGATACAGAGAGCATGAGAGGGAGGAGGGTCAGAGGGAGAAGCAGACTCCCTGCTGAGCAGGGAGCCTGATGCGGGACTCGATCCCAGGACTCCAGGATCATGACCTGAGCCGAAGGCAGTCGCTTAACCAACTGAGCCACCCAGGCGCCCACTATTCTCACTTCTAATACCAAAGATACTTTTGCCTGTTTGATACTTTATAAAATGGAATTGTACAGCATGTACACTTGTTTCTGGCGTTCTTCACTTAACATGTTTGTAGCATGTAGTTGTAATTATTTCGTTCTCATTGTTAAATGGTGAATATACTATAATTTATAAGATGAAATTTTACATAAATGTCACACTCCTGATACTGAGTCACTTGCATTTGACGATTAACCATTAAGAAAGTTTTTATTTTGAAGTAGATATAAATGCATTTCTTTTTACTCATGTACTTTGTCTCAGCCTTATCAGTGCTGGCCCCTGAACATAGAGATTATGGAGATATATGCAGTTTTTATTATTTAGTCTATTTCTCCTTCTCATTGGAAAATTGAGAATATATATTTTAGCATTTAGTTTTAAAGCAAAGAGAGGTCTGCTCAAAGAAAACTTTTGTCAAATCGTTGATAAATTATTTAGTGATACAGAATAACTCATGTTGGTATCATTTTGATAGTTGGCTAGGCCAAAAGCATTTTTATGAGAAGGAAAGTAAAATGAGTTGATTTTTTGAGCTATGTTGGCATTACTCATGGAAGTTTTTATGGTTGGAAAATTTTTGAACTATTGGCATATGTGTTGATTTTAGTTTTTCTATCATTCCTATCTGACTTTTTAAAAACAGATTGACATTTCTTAGAGACATGTTATATAATTTATAACAAATTTTATTTTTAGAACATTTTTTAAGTTTAAAAGAAATTTTAAAATGAGGATTATTTACTGTGGGTGAAATTAACTCTCCTAAAAATTAATTATGCCTTCAGTTTTATGTGTTTGTATTTTAGTAGGTAGGTTTTTTCTTTAAATTTATATATTTTTTAAGATTTTATTTATTTTAGACAGAGAAAGAGAGAAAGCACAAGCACGAGGGGGAGCAGAGGGAGAGGGAGAGAGAGAATCTCAAGCAGACTCCGTGCTGAGCGTATAGCCTGACATGGGGCTTGATCCCATGATCCTGAGATCATGACCCCAGCCGAAAACAAGAGTCGGTGGCTTAACCAACTGAGCTATCCAGATGCCCCCTCTTTTCCTTAGATTTAAATTGGGTTCTTTAATATACAATATACTGAACTGCTTTGCAAATGGTGGTTGAAGAAAATTATTTTTATCACACATGACAAAGGTCATATATTCATAATGTAAAGAACTCATCAAATTGATAAGAAAAACATGATGATCCTGGTAGGTAGATGAGCAAAGGATATGAAAAGATAATTCACACATGAAGAACTAAGATTAAGATCTATGGTAGAATGTTTAGTCCTGCTAGCAATCTGTTGAATTCAAATTAAAACAACCATTTTCTTCCTATTAAATCAGCAAGTAAATAGAATAGATATGATGCTGAATATTAAAAGATGTTAATGAAACTAGTAGGCTCATTGTAAATAAAAACAGTTGTAAATTATAAATTGGAAAACAGTTTAACATTGGATCTCAAGAGCAGCATGTTCTTCACATTCTTTAGTTCAGTTTTAATATTACACTTTGTAGATCCTGTTCTACATAAATCCAAATAAGCAAAAATTCACAGATACACAAATATGTTCATTTCAGTGTTATTTGTAATAGAGAAAATGAGGCATAATATTGTACTGGTAATCTATTGCTATGTAACTCCACAGAGAACAAGCAATGCCTTTTGTGACCTAGACTTAAAAGTCACATATTGTCACTTCCACCACATTTGATTTGTTAAAAGTATATCCTTAAGTCCGGTCTATATTTAATGGAAGAAAATTAACCTCTACTTCTTGAAGAAAGGAGTATCAGAGAATTTGTGAATATATTTAAAAACCACCACAAACATCCAGCAGTTAAGTGGGACACAAAAATAAAAATTGTTTACTTTTTACACAAATTAGAGTAAAAATGGGAAAATTAGAAAGAATAGAAGGGACTATCCAAAATAGCTTAATGATCGTATTAAGATTTGGGGAATAGGAATGAGTTTTCCCCTCCTGTATTTTCCAAACTTTCAGTGTTTTGTGAGTTTTATAACAATAATTCTATATTCATAGGAAAATGTGACTATTATCAAGCTGTCTAGTCAGCAAAGCAGATCATGATCTTTCTCTTTGAGTCATGATATAATTTTTTCTTTTTTTCTTTCATTTTTTGTTATGATAAAATACACAATATAAAATGTACCACCTTAACCATTTTCAGTGTATAATTTAGTACACATTTATAGCATTGTGCAAGCGTCATCACTATCCATCTTGCATCACTTTCCATCTTGTAAAACTGAAATTCTATACCCATTAAACAATAGCTCCCCAATCCTCCCTTCCTCAGCTCTTGGCAACCACTATTTACTTTTCTGTCCCTATGATTTTAACTACTCTAGGTACCTTACATAAGTGGAATCATACAGTATTCATCTTCGTAACTGGCTTATTTCTCTTAGTTGATGTCCCCAAAGTTCATCTGTATTATAGAAAATGGCAAAATTTCCCTCTTAGTGCTGAATAATATTCCATTGTATGTATATACCACGTTTTACTTACCTTTTCATATGTTGATGGACATTTTCGTTGCTTTCACTTTTTGACTATTGTGAACAATGCTGCTATGAACAATGCGTGTACAAATGTCTCTTTGAGACCCTGTTTTCAGTTCTTTTGTGCTGGATCATATGGTTAATTCTATTTTTAATTTTTTGAGGAACTGCCATACTGCTTTCCATAGAGGCTGTATCATTTTACATTCCCACCAACAGTGCACAAGAGTTCCAGTTTCACCACATCAACACTTGTTATTTTCTGTTGTTGTTTTGTTTCTTTGTTTTTGATAATAGGCATCCTAGTTGGTGTGAGGTGGTCATGATAGACTTTTTAATTTTTCCAAGGAAAAATAAAGTTACTGGATTATAAGGGACTCTAAAGAGGGCATAAAGATAACTTTTAGAGTTGACAAAATCCTTTTCTGACTTTCATGAAAGTTAAGATAAAAGAGTATTTTCTTTACTAATATTATAATATTGATGTTTAATGAATGGTGATGATGTGATTGTAGGTAATTTGGCAGGATGAGGAGCAGCAAATCAAAAGAGGTGCCTTTACCAAATCCAAGGAACTCTCAAAGCAAGGATACTGTTCAAGGTATGATTTGTTTTTTTTTAAACTTTAGAACTTAGTGCCTGCCTTGTTTAGGTCATGTGTATAAAATCCTGGACTAATCAATAAATGAAAATTATACATATACTTTGATTTATAAAAAATGGATAATTTTTGAAGTTCAGTTTGTTTTAAATATGCAAGGTACCTCACCTTCAAAGGCGTCCTATGGCAAACTGTTTCATAAAGGAAAACAAAAAAGAATCAGTATATGTAAAATTGGTTTTACAAAGTTTCTTGGAAATTCTAATTAATGTCAATAAATGATATAATATAGCTCCTAATACAGTTTTAGACCTATCGTGCACAGATAAGAAAAGGCAAAGTCTCATTGAACTATTTTTTTTTAAATGATGCATTGGGGGTTACTTTAATTAGGACATGATATATTTTGACGTGCATTGACAAACTAGAGTATATCTGGAGGAAGATTATCGGGTTTATGAGGGATCTGGAAATCATGTCACATGAGGAACATTTGGAGGGAAGGATGATTTAAGGGAACTAGGTGGCCTTGTACCATTTGAAGGGCTGTTATCTGAAAGACTAGATTTTACCTTTGTTTCTACTGGTAGATTGAGGTGTGGAGTAATTTTCTAATCTTTTCAACATCATAATTGTGAAATACACTACAATACAAAATTTTTTGTTTAGGTCACTGAGATAAATCGAGGATATTGCTTATTGTTGATGTCTGATGGGGCTATGAGTGGGGGTGTTGTCCTAAGAACTAATAGGATCAGTGTCTAATACAATTCTAAACTGTGTACTAGGAAGCTTGGCTTTATAGAATGGGAAAAGAACCATGTTTTGGTTCAATATGATAAAGCATTTGCTGAGAAATAGTTCTGCCTAATAAAATGGTTCTCACACTTTTGAGTGCATTTAGGAGCTTATTAAAATGCAGATTTTGAGGACTACTTTAGAGATTCTGATTCAGTAAATATCAATGTTCCCCAGCAGATATAACCACATCGTGGGATGCACTTTCTCAGACTAAGGCTGCTGTAAGTAGTTAGAGCTTCCGTTTATTTCTTTCTGGTTTAAAATTAGTTTCCTGTTATGATTGAATAGATTAAATTTTTTTCTATAGTACTTTTTTCATAGGAAAATAAAGATTTTGGTAAGAAGTGAAGTACCATATATTACAAAATGAGCATTAATAATGACTATTAAATAGTAAAAGGATAATCAAGACACTACTTTAGGTATCAGGAACATTAACACTATGGCATATAAAATACTAAAATAATTTGTGCTGTTTATTCTCCTTTAATAAATTTGTTCATTTGGTGTATTGAAATGAAGATTTAAAACAAAAATGATTTGGGAATGTGGGGCTTTGTCTGTGTAGAAGGCCCAGAGTCAGAGAGGAAAGGAAAGGAACAGTTTCTTTAATGGACTAGGTATTACCTCTTTTGTGGCAATGACAGACTGCTTTCTCTCAGTACTGCTGAAGAATAACTATGGGCAACCTGTTTTCATTTGTATTCTGTCCAGTCTTGTCAGGAGTTTAGGAATCCAAATTTGCCAACTGATGCATAGTCCCTTTGAAGGGAGATTCTTTGCTTTTTCTTTTCTTTTTCATTTGCTCTCTAGGAAAATTACTCTCCTAATATGTCCTTTCTTGTTTTCTTTTGTATCCTACCTGAATTTGAGTCACCTGTTTCTTTACTGTGTGAATATGGTATTTTCTGTCCCCTAATCTTTTGAACTGGTATGAAAATGCATCTGGAAAAGGTACTATAACCTAGATTTGGTCATAATGTAGGGTCAAATACAACATTACACATGAGCATTATATATCTACAATGTAGGAATAGTTTTTATCCCCAGTTTAATTTAGAGTTAACCTAATTTAGAGCTGAACTGTTAATAGTCATTTTTCAAAACTATTGTGTTTTTAGAAATTATTTTTAAGGGTGATAAGGGGCTTATACTATAAATGGGGGAAAAAGCCTGATACAGATTATGAAGATTTATTCCAATTTTGTGAGTACATTGTACCACAAAAATTTGAGAGAAGATAAATCAGGATTTTACATAAAGTGTTTATCTCTATGTGGTGGAATTTTGATGATTTTAATTTCACTTTTTATACCTTTTCTGTGTTTTCCAGGTTTTCTCTTGTAAGCATATAATTAGGGGAAAATGCTTTATTAAATAATTAAGAACATTGGTGGTTTTACCAGAAGTTGACTTATATTGTAAAGTGTATGGAAACCTGAGTTTTCTATCTTGTGAATTTTATCTTTATTGTGAAACTTATTTTATAGACATAAGACTATTAAAAAGTTGTAGTTGTTTGAACAGTTCTAAATTTTATTTTATTTTTTTAAGATTTTATTTATTTGACAGAGAGAGACACAGCGAGAGAGGGGAACACAAGCAGGGGGAGTGGGAGAGGGAGAAGCAGGCTCCCGGCCGAGCAGGGAGCCCGATGCGGGGCTCGATCCCAGGACCCTGGAATCATGACCTGAGCCGAAGGCAGACGCCCAATGACTGAGCCACCCAGGCGCCCCAGAACAGTTCTAAATTTTAGTCCATCTGAATTGTTCTTTCCTAATTTTTGCATGTAAAATGCACAGGATATATAGCATAATGATATGTGACATACAATGTTAGAAAATGTACTGCTTGCTTAAAAAAAACTCAACAATAAAAAAAAATAGGTCAAGAAGACAAATAGAAACTTTTTGATATTCTTCAGAATCTTTTTGATTTTCTTGTCCAAATTTGGGCAGCATTGTATCACTTCTTACTATAGGTGAAGTAATAAGTAATGAAAAAAAGAATATTGAAAAAAAATATTGAAAAAATTCCTGAGTTGTTTTGACTTTGGAGAAAGGTATTGGACAATATAATTTAAATAACTTTGTAAATTGGGGCGCCTGGCTGGCCCAGTCAGGAGAACGTGTAATTCTTGATCTCAAGCTCATGAGTTCAAGCCCCACATTGGGCATAGATAGAGCTTACGTTAAAAAAAAAAAAAAAAAAAAAAGTAAAAAAAAAAAAATTAACTATGTAAATCAATGGTAGCTGGTTTATTTACAAAATTAACCTATTTGTTGTGATGGTGTTTAAACTTTAGCTGAGACACATTGAAAACAAATTAGAAGTAGCCCCTACAAGTACAGCTGTGTTTGATTCTGTCATGGATACCAAGAAATCTTCTGCAAGTGCTACCCGAAAAATAAGTAGAAAAGGTATGTATAAAGTTACTTCCAAAGATACAAATATATTAAATATAAATTTTGATATTAGTTTTGTTTCAGTTTAATTTCTCTTTATAGTCCCTTATATTTGCTAGCTCTTTTGTCAGAGATGATACCTCATCAACATTTAATTTTTTTTGTCTTTGGTACTGAGTAGTTATGAAGGTGCCTCATGTTCAGTGACTGTAGATGATGTTTTCACCATCTTTTTTTTTTTTAAGATTTTAAAATTTATTTATTTTAGAGAGCAAGAGCGAGTAGGGGGAGGGGCAAAGGGAGAGGGAGAGAATCTCAACCACGGAGCCCATTGTGGGGCTTGATCTCACACCCTGAGATCATGACCTGAGCAGCAATCAAGAGTCGGATGCTTAACCGACTGAGCCACCCAGGTGCCCCATGTTTTCACCATCTTTTGATCAGGGACTTTAGCATCACTACATCACCTTTGACAGTGAGTTTTCATTGGTTTTTAGTGATGAGAATTTGATTTTAAGTGTTTGGAATTATCTGTGTCTTTTTTAAAATTCATAGATCTATCAACTTTGAGATTTAGTTGACTTAATGAGTTTTACATATTTTTAGGGGATTTTAAATCATAATTGGAATATCTAATAGATACTGTCATTGATTGACAAAATACAAATACTTTCTTTGATTATCTTTCATATATGTAATTCTGTGGTTTCTTAATTAGTGGGCTAAAACCTAGAGGTTAGTACTTTCCATTAAAACTAATTTTTTTTTTTAACCTGTGAGTCTGATGGGTTTTACTTGATAATTCTTTTTTTAAGTGAGTGGCAGCCTTTGACAAAAAATTTTATATGTAGAGTTTTTCATTGTTTGGAATAGTTTTTTCTCTATAGATTGAGTTACTATAATAATTTAACCTGAATGTTTCTCATCTACTTATCATATAACATCCAACTAGAGAAGCCAGAAATAATAGATACCTGTTATTGTCACAAATACTAGTCAAATTCAGAGGCAGTCGTATGTTCTTACAGATGTCCTTTTTCTTCAGATGGTAGATACCGGGATGATTCTTGGGCTGATGCTCCAACCGCCAAATCTTGCACATCACGGAAAGAGAAATCCCGGAGCCCTCTCAGAGTTACCACTCTGGAGAGCAACGTAAAGAAAAATAACCGTGTGGAGTTTCGTGAACCTTTGGTTTCTTACAGGTTAGTGTTCAAAAACAAATTATCAAGTAGGTTTAGCCTGTAATATTTACAATAAGATTATGGTTTATTTTCTGAGTTTTTCATAGCACTCTGACTCTAGTATTATTACCTCTTTCATTTTCCAAAAGGATAAAGCAAAAATCTTTTATATTATGAAATACTGACTTCCCACTCTTTTACAGATTAAATATTTGGGGGGAAGAAGTAATAGCCCAGGCTAAATAAACACCCTTATATGTATTTAGCGTTGAAGTGATAAAAATGGTGAAGAAGATACAGAGAGAAGGCCAGGGAATTAATCTGGGTAAAAGTTCATAGTTTAGTAAAAGGAGAAAGAAAAAATGTGAATAACAACCATTGTAATATATATGTTTCCTGCAGACAGATTATTCAGTCTCTGGAAGTATGGATATTTTTTTCCTTAATATCTCAGATTAGGTGTTGTGCATAATGAACTTTTTATAGCTTAGTTTCTTCTTTTTTTTTTTTTTTATAGCAGTAATCAGTTACCTAAAATTTCTTTCCTATTGAGAATGTGAGTTGGTTTATTATTTCACTTTGTTGTTAGTGGCTCCTTTCAGCAACTTATTTTATCAGATGTTCAGGAATGATGTATGAGTTTTGATAGTATGGGTAATATCAAATGATATGTATTTTTTTTAGCTGGTAATTTAGGATATTCAGTAGATAAAATGATAGAATTTTATATTTGAGGAACATTTTACTAATGTTACAAAATATGTGTTAATGCTCTCAGTATAGCAAATAGTCATAAGTAATAAACACTGGACCTTTTATTTCTTTGTTTCACTTATTAACATTTTTAGTGTTATAAAATGACAGTCAGTAAGTCAAGGAGTTTCGTGATGGTGCCAGATATTACTGGGTGTATGTTTGTACTCTTAAATTTGAGATAAAGAATTTGGGAGATGGAGGTAGATCATGGGTTCATATCAGTTCATAATATCAATATTTGATTTGATACAGTTTTGAAATAATCTAGGTGAAAATATTCAGTAGGCATTTGAAAATTTGACCAGGAATGTGTGTGAAAAGGTCAGGGCTGGGAATATAAATTTGGGAGTTTTTACTAGTGTTGAAGCGATAAAAATGGTGAAGAAGATACAGAGAGAAGGTCAGGGAATTAATCTGGGTAAAAGTTCATAGTTTAGGGGCGCCTGGGTGGCTCAGTCGGTTAAGCGGCTGCCTTCGGCTCAGGTCATGATCCCTGGGTCCTGGGATCGAGCCCCATGTCTGGCTCCCTGCTCAGTGGAGAGCCTGCTTCTCCCTCTCTCTCTGCCTGCCTCTCTGCCTACTTGTGCTTTCTCTCTCTGTGTCAAATAAATAAATAAAATCTTAAAAAAAAAAAAAAAAAGAAAAGTTCATAGTTTAGTAAAAGAAGAAAGAAAAAATGTGAAAAATAATCAGAGTTCAGAAGTCTTTAACCACACAAATATTAAGCAACTTGCCTGGAAACATAATCATCATCGGAATTGAAACTATAAATTACTCTTTATCCATATTCTGGTATTCTTCCTGCAAAGAATACTACTTGATATTTAAAATTTTGTAAATTATATATCTTTTAGGATTAAAAGAAATACCCATAGGATAGCTGTGAATAGAACGTCCTTCACCTGGCTGACTCCATCACTTAAGACTCACTGTAGCACCTTTTATATGAAACATTGCCAGATCTGTTTCTATTCCACTCCATTCCCACAGCCTATTTAATCCTTGTTGTGTGCTCTTATAATACTCTATAACTTCCTCTGTTAAAGCATTTTCATGTTGCATTATATTTTGATTCCATATCTACCCATTACATAGCTTATGTAAGGCTGTAAATCTATCTTATTCTCAAAACATTAGCTTAATGCCTGTCATTTACTAAGTATTCCATAAATATTTTTTCCTAACATTTATTATGAAAATTTTCATATTTACAGAAAAGTTGAAAGAATTGTGTAATAAACACCCTTATATGTATTTAGTAAATATTTAATGAATGAGTTAATGAAAGACTGAAATTACTTTTTTTTTGGTGGTGTGGGCTCAACTGTCCTTCCCGTTTTAAGATTGTGACATGTTACGTAAACTACCTTTTTTTGCTTTATTTTATTCTTTATATGTGCTAATTTTATACCTAAATTATTTTAACTATGAATTATTGTGGTCTGGTAAAGGTAGTGCAAATAACTGAATTTAGTCTTGATCTCTAGTGGAAGCTACAGGAGTCAGTTCTCAGCCCCCATCTTGTTTAATAATCAACCATTCAGAACAGGGTCTAATGTTCTTTGGGTCATGGATTCCAAAGAGAATTTGATGAAAACTGTAGACTATCTCCTTAGAAAAATGTACATACCCATAGACTCACAATAGGTATAATTACTATATTACACTATAACAGAATTACGGCTTTAAGAATTTTTGTGGTATTTAGAGTTTTATGCCTTTACACGAAACATCTAGATCAGTGGTATATAATAGAATTGTTAACGTGAGCCACACATAATTTAACTTTTTTAGTAGTGCGATACCTAGACACATGAAGATGTTTTACATTCTTTTTTTGTTGTCATTGTAAGTCTTTAGAATCTGGTATGTAATTTACATTGTAGCATATCTCCCATTTGGGCTAACCACATTTCAAGTGCTCAGTAGCCACATGTGGCTAATGTCTACACTTTCAGACATTGCAGATCCAGATTGTTATGTTCACTTTTATAATTTTGTTGGGTATTTTTTCATCAATTATGTGCTCTTCTTACTGCTGAGGCTTGTCTTCATTAACCTCCCTTTTAATAAACTGTTTCTGTTCCTAAAATATAACTTACTAGAATGATCATGTAAATAAAATAATAAATAAATAAATAGAATAAAATAAAAATAGCCTCTGGAGGAAGACTTTTGCTAATGTTTTTATGAGTAGAGAATATGGACTTTGTGAGGTACTTTGGCAATGCCTAGTCTTTGCTTACTCCACAATTTCTAGATGTGCTTTACATTGTTTGAAGATACCAAAAAAAGTGGCCTGTGGTTCAGAGACACTTAACTTTACTAACTACATTTATTTGGAGGAAAATATTTATTATACCCCCACTTCACTTCTACTTCCAATCTGTTTGTTCATTTGGTACATTATTTAGAAGTTACAAATACAAAATTTGAGAACTTTTTTTCCTGTATTTAAGATTTCATAGGGGGAAAAAAAAGATTTAATAGAGAAGTAAAATATACATTTTGGAAATAGATGTCAAGTGAATATCCAAAGTCAGATTGTCATCCTGTTTTCTGTCATCCTATATCTCTCCATATATCTTTTGCATATTTCTTATTTTATAATATGCAGATTAATGATTTAGGTTATTTGCCATCTAACTTGATAGAGGGTGCATTGAGCATTGAATCTTAATATTAGTAATGGTTATTTTGTTATTTAACCTACTGGAATTCCAAGACTTTTTTGGGGTCTCTAATGTTAGCTTAGAATTCCCCCTTCAGTTTGTACGACTGGTTTCAATTTGGTTTTTGAAATCTTTATTCAAAACTTATTATTTTTTAATAATAGGGAAATCCATGGTACAACTTCCAATATAAGTCCTAGCCATCTAGAGTCAAAGCATGTATATTGTGTGGATGTTAATGAAGAAAAGCCTGAGAACAGGAACCGGATGATATGCAATCGAGAAGAACAGAATATACATTGCTGTGATTTTGAGAGCTCCCAGTCATCTGTCATCAGTGATACAGTGGTTAGGTTTTTAAATGATCGACCAGCAATTGATGCATTGCAAAATTCTGAATGTTTGATTAAGATGGCAGCTCCTGTGAGAACTGAGGAAGAAAATCCTAATAGAGCAAAAGGAAATGAGAAGGCTTCTGTAAGTAACATGGGCCATGATGTTGATCCAAAAGTGTTACGGATAACTGACTCTTCTCCATCCTCTACTAGTACTTCTAATTCCCAAAGGTTAGATATCTTAAAGCAGCGACAACATGATGTCAAACTGGAGAAACTCAAGGAGCGAATTAGGAAACAGTGGGAACACTCAGAAGAAACAAATGGCCGGGGTCAGAATCTGGGTCATATTGACCATCCAGTAATGGTTGTTAATGTTGATAACTCAGTGACAGCAAAGGTCAGGAAAGTGGCAACAGCACCACCTGCTCCAACATATAAAGGTTTGTAATCAGTCTTTGTGTCTTTCTGTCTCCCTGCCTTCTTGTCCCCCTTTCTCCCTAGGATGTATTTGAATAGAGGGGATTATCTTCAGAACAGGGTGTGATTCTCAAATCAAATGCTTAAGAAATTAATTCAAGGTACAGGTTAAAAACTCAGATTCTTGGATGCCACACTGGACCTAAATGAGAATTTTTGGGTATAGAGTCCAGAATTGGAATTTTTAACAAGTCCCTCAGGAGATTCTTACAGTTTAAGAACCCCTATTTGAACAGTTAATAAGTTGAACAAAAGAGAAAATAAGAATTAGTACCATTTTCAGAGAACTGGAAGAATATTACTCTTATTCTGCCATTGTATTTGGGTTGCTGTTAGGCATTCTTTCAAAAGTAAGTATTTAAAAGATAATTTAGTCAATTCCAGTTACATTTGGTCACAGAATATTTTGGCACTGATATTTTGATCCTGTTGTTATTTTAAGTTTTGAGTTTTGACAAAAAAGGTTTTCCCCCCATGTTTGAGAAATATTTAAATCAGATTTATACCTAAAAAAATTTTTTAAAATAAATCAGATTTATACCAATATAGATAGATTTTCATTGAGAAAATGCTTTTCCCAGAGAATTTCTGTTTTGTAGGCAACTCAAGTTTTTACATATGGTGGTTTTAAGGAGTTTGTATTTTTATGTTCCTGAAATTATTTTCAGGGTTATTCATGCATGTGAAGTTTTTAATATAAAGAGTTGATTCGGGGCGCCTGGGTGGCTCAGTTGTTAAGCGTTTGCCTTCAGCTCAGGTCATGATCCCAGGATCCTGGGATCAAGCCCCACTTCGGGCTCCCTGCTCCCCGGGAAGCCTGCTTCTCCCTCTCCCACTCCCCCTGCTTGTGTTCCTGCTCTAGCTCTCTCTCTGTCAAATAAATAAATAAAATCTTAAAAAAAAAAAAAAAGTTGATTCATTGACCAGATTAATCTCTGTTAGACTTTTGTCATTAAAACTTCTGCTTACCATAGCCTTTCTTTTGTGATACTTTCAAAGTTCAGTTTTTCTAGATCAGTATATAAAGATCAAAATATTATCAAGATTCATTTTTTTCCTGTTAATTTTAAGTTGTTAACAAACTAGGACAGTTTTTGCTATAGTTAATTTTGTTTTGTATTTTTCTACCAAGTCTAACTTTTCTCTGACCAGCTTTGCAGTTCTTTGTAGTCCTAAGGTGTTTAGTCTTTTTCTCCAGAACAAATTTTATACATACAGTTAGAGGAATTATCCATTTTATTTTGTGTTGCTTATCATGTTTTGCTAGTGCTATTCATTGTGAATTAGGTAAGAGATGGATGATTTGCATTTTATTTTTGCTAACTTGTGATAAAATTGTGAGCAGTTACCTTTAGGGAATACTGAAAACTTGCTCTGTTATCCAGGATTGGTCTAATGTATTATTAATTAAATTATTTCATATCCTTCTAGTCATTTGTGTACCATGTAGTAATTGTCCACACTGTTAACAGAGCAAATAGCAAATGGTGGGGTCAAAATGTTCTTGTTGGTTCTGAGATAGTGATTATCTAGAACTTTTGCTATACTAATGTCAGATCCATTAAATGAAGATTGTACATTTAAGATGTGTTTATTCTGGAAGTCAAAGTTCTGAAATTCCAAAAGTTAGTCCACTAAGGCAAACTTAAGATGGTTAACTTAAATCCATATTTTATTTAATAATTTATAAAAATCTAAAAATTAAAAATAGAACAAAACAAAACACAACCCTAAGAACCAGAGTGAAAATCTTAAAATCTTAACTTCCTTTGAGTTGGTGGCTGTATTTCCCATATATTCTCCTTTCAAGGAAACATTTATCTTATCAGAGCCTTTCTTTATATTTGCATTTTTACTTATAAATTAACTTGAAGAAGCTTTCAATATCTACAACAGTTTCTTTTTCTGTCCCCCAATTTTAGAGTAGTCCCCCCTTTACAATTTCCGCAGTTTCTGTTTCCTCCTGTCAATCATGGTGGCTTATTAATTTTTAACATTTTAATATTAAATAATAAATAATTTAATATTTTTAATATTTAATATTAAAATATTTTACAAATAGAACTTTTGGGGGGCTAATTTATGAAGTGTAGCATACATTTGAGAAATCATAACAATATGGTTTCCAGTGTCCTGAGCAATGGATTTATTTTTTCCAACAGTGAAGAACTATTTTTTGTCAACTTTTTGGCTTGTAAATGTAAATGAAAAGGATCTTAATATGCTGTATTCTAAAGTGACATTTTAATTTCATTTGTTCAAATACTTAATAAATATACTTGGTTCACAATTCAAAAGATGAAAAGGGTGTACCTTGAAAAGCTCTTGTGCTCCAACTACCTGTTCCCTTTCTGGAGATTACTTGTGTTAACAATTTATATATCCTTCCGGAGATAATTTTTGCATACACAAACTGTGTGTGTTTATTTTCTTTCTTTTTTTTATAACTTTGTTAGTATATAAGCCTATTCTAAACCTTGGTTTTTCATGTATGTTTTTTCTTTCTTTAAAGACATAGGAAGTGTTCTGTGATTCTGCTTTAAAATTTGAAGTGTGAACACAAACAGTGTTTATGTGATTTTTGTTTTATACTTAGTTGTTTGCATACATTTTTCTCCCTGGTGTAAATGCCCATGAAGTTTACGACCTTATATTGGTCATCCTTATTTTATTTCAGAGCCTAGTACAGTGTCTTGAACATAAATGCACCATAAATTTTTTCTTCTATTTAATAAATTCAGCTAGTAAGAAAAAAAGGGGACAAAGAGTGGAAATATAATAGTCCCCTCTATCCTTGGGGGATACATTCCAAGACCCCCAATGGATGCCTGAAACTGGACAGTACTGAACCCTATAAATACTCCTTTTTTCCTATACATACATGCCTATGATAAAGTTCAATTTATAAATTAGATACAGTAATATATTAACAACAATGACTAATAATAAAATAAACAATTATGACAATGCCCTGTAATAAAGGTTATGTGCTGTCCTCACCTTGTTGTGATGCTGTGAGGTGATGGGGGCCTGTGTGAGGAGATGGAGGGGGGACATGGGCACTGCTGTAGCATTAGGCTACTGCTCTTGGCCTTCTGACAACGCGAGGATCACCTGATCCTGCAGCCTGGTTGACAGGAGGTAACGGAAACTGCGGGAAGTGTAAAGGGGGGCTACTCTAAAATTGGGGGACAGAAAAAGAAACTGTTGTAGATATTGAAAGCTTCTTCAAGTTAATTTATAAGTGAAGATGGAAATATAAAGAAAGGCTCTGGTAGAGAGAAATGTTTCCTTGAGAGGAGAGGGGAAAAAAATGAGAGTTGAATGTAGAGACATGAGTTGGGGGTGATGGTGATGAAAAGTTGAGAGAGAGAGAGAGATTGGCATGGGATTGCCATACTTTCTTATTACAGACCATAGTTTGCAACAAACTAGATGCTACATTTATAAAATTTCTCCTCGTATAGGCATGATCGCATGCCCCTTGCCACAAATGTCAGGTGAAATTAAGCTTATGCTATTGTGCCCCAGAGCTGAATAGGTTAATTTCTATTAGACATGTAATCAATTTAGTACATTTTATTTAACACTTCTAGAGTGCTTTTACCAATTTCTGACTCTAGTCTATTCTTTACATTGATTTAATTTTACAAATATTTATTGGCTGCCAATTCTTTGGTAAGTTGAACCCATCTGAAAATATAAATCTTTATACTACCCTGGTTATCATCCATACTCATTATTTTATTATTTTGTAAAATAACATTCCAAGTTTAGGGTATTTCTTAAAGAGTAGAGATCAGTTCAAAATAGGAAATCAGAATATTAATCCCTAGGAAATAATGTTTGTTGATTGTTGAGAAATTGAACAAATAGGTTTTCAAGACCTGTTTTCCACACTTTGGGTGCATTTTGCTTGTGTAGATAGCAGCTTGTCTGTTTGTTCAGCCATAGGCAAAAATCAGACAGTAGCAATTAATGCCTCTCTCCAGAGAAAGAATTAGTGTTCTATCTTTCTTAGTCCTGAGAAGAGTAGTTAGTTCTGTGTCTGAAATCCATAATTTATGAACGATATTCACTTACCATTTAATTTAGTGCTTCTCCATTTCTAGTCTTTTTGAACAAATGTATATTGCTTCATCTCAGTGAAGCTTACTTTTTCCAAAGAGTATTTACCAGTACATTATGTGATAGCTAATTATGCATCCTTCTTTAAAAAGCTTATAAAGCTGCTCAACACCATTTGTTATTAGGGAAACACAAATCAAAACCACAGTGAGATACCATTCACAACCACTAGGATCCTCATAAAAACAAGAGACAATAACAAGGATGTGGAGAAATTGGAACCCTCGTACATTGCTGATGAGAATGTCAAATGGTGCAGCTCCTTTAGAAAATGGTTTGACAGTCCTCAAAAAGTTAAACATGAAGTTACCATATGACCCAGCAATTCCACTCCGAGGTATAATATGCAAGAGAATTGAAAACATATGTCCACTGGAAAACTTGTACATGAATGTTCATAGCAGTGTTGTTAATACTAGCCAAAAAGTAGAAACAGTTCAAAGGTCCATCAGCTGATAAGTGGATAAACAGCGTTGGTATATTCATACAATGCACTGTCATTCAGTAATAAAAAGAGATCTTTGATACATGTTACACAGTCATTGAAAACATTATGTTAAGTGAAAGAAAGAAGGCAGACCTAAAAAGCCACATATTGTATGATTCTATTTGTATGACATGTCCAGAATAGGCAAATCCATGAAGATGGAAGGTAGATTAGTGGTTGCCAGGGAATAGAGAGAGTGATGGAGGAGTGGCTACTAATGGGTACAGGAAATTAGATAAGGGGGTAAGTCCATAACTTTGTGAATATACTAAAAACCATTGAACTGTATACTTTAAAAGAGTGAATTTTATAGTATGTTAATTATATTTCACTTAAAAAAAGTGTAACAATTTGTAAAGCAATTTTGATAAGAATGTTTTGTATTGTTGGTATAAATTAGGCTTCAATCCTTCAGAGACCAAGATTCGAACACCTGATGGGAAAGTGTGGCAGGAGGCTGAATTTCAAAACATGAGTAGAGAATTGTATCGAGACTTAGCACTTCACTTTGCAGGTGAGAGTAGAGCTTTCTTAGATTTTGCATATTTTATCATGTATGCTATCTAACATCATATTTAAACATAAAATTGTCACCTAACTAAAGATATTTCCCTTTTTTAACTGCATGGTATACTTAAGTTGTTGTGGTTTCAGTCATAAGGCTCTCTTAGCCTCTAGGCTCTCCTCCAGGATTAAAATTAGTATACATGTCTGATGATACAGAAACTAGGCTATTTTTAACCTGAGGGACTTTTAAAGTCAGGCCTGTCTGATTTGAAGGAAACATAGCTGAGTCTAGTTGAAGTTTATTTCTACTAGACCTCTGAGATCTTTGAGATGGTCAGTAATTTGGCAGGCAGCAGATAAGATGATACGAACAAGAGGGCAAGATGCAGAAAGAAAAACATCAAAGGAAAGGAATACATTTACAGAATTGGAAATAGAAGGGATTTATGAAAGATTAGAAGAGGGAAATAGGAAGATCATATAATAATGTTACTAGTTATTGAACACTTGCTGTGATTGGGGGCAAGGTGCTGCATTCTTAGACTTTTGTATTTTTTTATAGTTGTGGAAATGGAGGCTCACAAAATAATTTTCCCAAGGTTGTATAGGGTAGTTTAGAATTGAAGCCAAGATTCAAAGCCAACCCTGTCTGACTCTAAAGCTCGAGACTACTAAGCCCCAGTGGAGATTTTACTAGTAAATTTTGTGGTATTAAGTGTCCAGTTTTCCTGCTATTATTACTGGAACACTGTATTTAGAATTTTTTCCCTCAGGTGGAAAGGGAGTATAATATAATAGTTAAGAGCAAAGATTGTGGAATCAACTTAAAGTTGAGTCAAATTCTAGCTCTGCCTCTTATTACCTATGTGTACTACCAGTGTTACATAACCCCTCTTCCTTGGTTTTCTCATCTCTAAGATAGGGATAATTAACAGTATTCCTTCATAGGTCAGACTAGTAGAATGATGTACACCAAAGAGTTCTTCAAGAGGTCTATTAAGACTGCCTTCTCGGGGCGCCTGGGTGGCTCAGTCATTTAAGTGTCCAACTCTTGATCTCGGCTCAGGTCATAATCTCAGAGTCATGAGTTTGAGCCCCGCTTTGGGCTCCATGCTGAGTGTGGAACCTGTTTAAAAAAAAAAAAAAAAAATCCTTCTTTCTCATGGTGGTTGAACTCTGTTCTTTTGGCTAGGACTGGCCCATCTATTTGTGTTTTAGATTCCATTTACTCTTGTGTACTTAAGGACATTACTTTGTCCTTATTTCCTTTCTTTTGTGTCATCAAGTTTTCCTTCTCTACAACGGCATGCCCATCAACACACTGATGACGTGCTGTTATCTCAGCCATCATAAAAGAACCCCTCTTTTGGCCCTGCTCTCTTCAGTTATTGCCTTGTTTCTCTCCTATTTACCTTATACTCATCGTCTCCAGGTTTTTTCCTACCTTTCACTCTTGAATCCTTTCTATTTGGTTTTTGCTCCAGCTTCTCTGTGGACTGCTAATTTTAGGGTCATCAATGACTTCCGCATTGCTAGATCCAGTGTTTAATTCTCAGTTGTCATCTTGATCTCTGTGCAACAATTAGACATAATCAGTCACTTCTTTCTTGAAACTTTTTACTTGACATCTAGGATACCTTAAATGTTTGGTTTTCCTTCTGAGTCTAGGTGCTGCTTTTCAGTTGTTGTTTGTTTTTTCCCCCTAATCGGCTCCCTGATATCTAAACAGAGCCATGCCCTGGTCTCAGTACTTGGATCTATCCTTTTTTTTTTCCCTCTTTTCTCTTCCTCTCTCTCTCTTTCTTTTTCTTTTCTCTTCTTTTTCTTCTACTTCTCCTTCTACTACTATTACTAAATTACATACACACTAGGCAAACTCATCTAGTCTCAGGGATTTAAATATTTTCTGTTGCCGATGATTCCCAAATACATGTCTCTAGCCTAGACTTCTCTGAACTCAGAGTCATATCCAGCTACTGACTCCACATCTCCCTTTGGATGTATAATGGGTTTCTCAAATTTAATATATCCAAAATAGAGCTAACTAAATGGGGTCATGATATATCCCTTAAACCTACTCCTCTGATAGTCCCTCCGTCCTATCTTTCTACTTGTTCAGGCCCCAAATCTTTTTTTTTTTTATTTAAATTCAATTAGTTAACATATAATGTATTATTATATAATATTATGTAATAATAATATATAATGTATTATTATTTATTTCAGGGGTGTAGGCCCCAAATCTTGAGTTTTCCTTGATTCCCGTATTTTTCTGAGACCTTATATTTCATATTGTCCAAAATATGTCTAAAAATATAACCACTTTCCCCACCTCTGTCACTACTCCCTAGATCTAAACCACCATGAGTCTCTTGCATGATTATTGCAGTAGCCTTCTCACTGGTCTTCTGCTTCTCCTTCTTCTAATTCATCTTTTCTCATCACAGCTGCTAGAGTAAGCTTGTTAGAATTTAACTTAGATCATATCACTCCCTTGCCCCCAAACTTCCAAAAACATCTCAATCTCATTCTTAGGTGAAAGCTGAAGTTCTTACAGTGACTTATAAAGCCCAACACGATCTGGTCCTCAGTTATGTCTCGGACTCTAGTTCTTAGAATTCTGCTTTTCTCTCTGTTCATTTCACTCACACCGGCCAGCTTGCTGTTTCTCAGGTATGCTCCTGCTTTAGGGCCTTTGACTCACACTTGCACTTTGCCCAGAATGCAGAGCTCTATATGTAGTTTAAGTTTACACTTCTTCAGATCTGTAACTGAGGTTGATTTTTAAGTTTTTATGTGTAGCTAGTCTATTCCCCTAGATTGGAATTTAAAAAATTAGTGACAAGTGATTTATATGTGAAATACCTTGACATTATTTGGGAATATTATACTGAGTATTTTATAAAGTTTTATTCTAGAAGTTCATGAATATCTCAGTTACATAGGAATTTTTAAGTGAAATAGGAATCTATGAAAGTGCTCACCTGTGAGATTCTATAAATGATATGACCCTGGCTTGGAAAGCATTACTTTTATAGCTGCTTCTACTTTGCGAAAGTGAGGTAAATTTCTTGAGGGTTTTCTGAAAACAAAACAAAAATGAAAGACAGAAAATAAAGAATTAGAACCTAACAGTGGGGGTAGTGGTAATCTGTAGACTGTTCCATATGAGGAGTTGGCATTGGTAGCTTATGGGTCACAGAAATAGCCTCAGCGAAGGTTTTTTTCCTCCCTACCTGAATCATATACTTTACAGTGATTTTTCATACTGGGGAGAGGATGAGTGGATGGGTAGGAATCATTATAATATTTACTATAAGTGTTTCTGCTTTTCAGATGATATCTCTATGAAAGAGAAACCTGCTGAAAAAAGTAAAGAGAAGAAAGTGGTCAAGCCAGTACGAAAAGTCCAAAAGGTAACACAGTTTTCAAGTCCAGAAGGCAAAACAGGTTAGTTTTCTCAATATCATGTCCAACCTAAAATTACATAATACTGAAATGGCATTCTATATGGAAATAAATGTTTGTTAACCAAATGGCACATAGAAAAATTCAGTACATTTTATGTATCTTTATTTTATATATGTGTTTTATTGAGGTATAACTGACAGAATAAGATGTACATAGAATGTTAGTTTGATAACTTCTCACATCTGTTATACCCATGAAACCTTATGTTCACCATAATACTGAACACATCTCTCCCCCCCATTTTTATATCATTTTTAATAGAAATGAACTAGATTAAAGATAATGATTTTTATGTAGTGAACTTTTATATATATAAAGGGATTGCTTATAACTGTCACTAAGTCCCTTCACTTAGTCTCACAAGAGAATGAATGTTGCATAAGAAAAGCATGGCAGCCCATACCAATAGTGGTCAGGCCAGACTCTAAATAGGTGAGGACAGGGAAAAAGAGAATTCCCTAGTTTTTTTTTTTTTTTTTTTTTAAAGATTTTATTTATTCGACAGAGAGACACAGAGAGAGAGAGGGAACACAAGCAGGGTGAGTGGGAGGGGGAGAAGCAGGCTTCCTGCAGAGCAGGGAACCCGATGTGGGGCTCGATCCCAGGACCCTGGGAACATGACCTGAGCCGAAGGCAGACGCCTAACGACTGAGCCACCCAGGCGCCCCGAGAATTCCCTAGTTTTATAGTGATTAATACTTCAGGCCCAATTCAGGTTGTGTGGATTTATAGCCTAGTCCTGTCATGTCTAGCTTTGTTCCTTTAGTAAGTTAATTTTAGTGTCCCTTGGTTTCCCCATATGTAAAATGGGAAAGCAGTAGTACTTCTCTCACAGGGTTGTTGTGAAAATTAAAATAGTTAATACCTAAAGGAACTGAGTATTTGACACATGGTAAGCACTCAAATGTTAGGTATGATTTCATTAATAATAATAATTATTTCTGGCTGTCCTGAGAATGGTTATTTAGCTGTCCTATTCATGTTAGTGGGTAATTTGGGCTGAGAGAGTGGAGGAAGTTTGGAATTTGTCACTTTCATTTTGGAGACATTCAGAATCAGTCATTCTTACATTCATTCATTATGTAGATATTTGTGAGCACTTGTTATATGTGAGGCACTGTGCTCTACTAAGCTTAGGCAATACAGTGGTAGGCAGGATACACATGGCCCCTGCCTTCTTGAAACTTATAATCTTGTCAGGAAAACAGTAGATACATAGTTACAATAAAATGTGATGAATGTATCGTAGGGACTTTACAAGGTTTAATGGGAACATGGAGCAGGAGTGATGGGGCACTGGTTTTTAACCAGGTACTTGTTTTTCTGGTCATAGACTAATCTATAGAATGTCAAATAACATACTTTGTGACATTCATTGTTAACTCTAGATGTCAGAATGACCTGGCTATATACAAATAAAAAATAAAAAATTTTAAAAAAGATTTTATTTATTGAGAGAGAGGGAGAGAGCACGAGCTGGGGGGAGGGGCAAAGCAAGGGGAGAGAAAAGCAGACTCCTCGCTGAGCAGGGAACCCAACGTGGGGCTCCATCCCAGGACACTGGGATCATGACCTGAACCAAAGGCAGATGCTTAACTGACTGAGCCACCCAGGCACCCCCAAAAATAAGATTTTATAAGAACATGAATTATTGGAATATAAACTAATTTTTACATGAAAAAATACGACAAAGTGTTATTTTCATGTGGTATTATCTGATATTCTTGCCAGGCATAGTTTGAAATGAAGCATTGAGACCAGTATAACTTGTAAATACTGATCTTGGATTGTATTTATCCAGTTTTGTGTTAGGCTGATTCCCATGTATGCACTGTGAAGTGACTGAGGGACAGAGTCATTAAATGTGCTAAAGCTGTATTAATAGTTTATCTATACTGAAAGTCTTCTTTTTCTACCATCGACTGCACGAGACTATTCCAGAAAGCCAGAATTTAGAAATAACCACACAGCATATTCAGAAGCCAGCATTTATAAATAACTACCCAGTATATTCATGGTTGCCTGCTTTTGATTTGGAAAATTAAGCTGAAATCGAAGAGAAGCCTGTTCTCTCATTTTGCTTAAGAACATAAAGTTTCTTATAAATAGATTCAGCAATAGACTTAAAGCCATTTAAATATTTTAGATAGATCATTTAAGGTTAATAACAAGGTGCAAAAACATAAATAGCACACACAGATTTATAATTTTGTTTCTTTGTACTGGATGTTTTCATTAAAACTGTACTTTCACTTAAACTTTTAAATTGAAGCCTTTTTATCTTTTTTAAAAAAGATTTTATTTATTTATTTGAGAGAGAGAGGGAGCACACAAGCAGGGAGGAGGGAGAGAGGGAGAGAGAGAAGCAGACTCCCTGTTGAGCAGGGAGCCCGATGCCGGGCTCGATCCAGGGACTCCAGGATCATGGCCTGAGCCGAAGGCAGTCGCTTAACCAACTGAGCCACTCAGGCACCCCTGAAGCCTTTTTAAAAGAACTCTAAATACAATAATTATAAATACAATAAAATAGGATCACAGAAATCTTGAAAAATAGAAGAAAACAGAGAACACCACTATCCTCACTTGAAGAACTAGTGTTTTATTTCCTTACAGTAGTTTTAAAATCATAATAGTAGGTGATCATAATCATAACATTTTATCTTTTTCTCTTAGCATCTTACCACAAGAGCATTTCTCTAATTTCTTATGGAAATTATAATTTAAAGTAGCCACACAGTAGTACTCCACCTATGTTGGAGTATGATGGTCTAATTTTAATTTTTTTACAATCTGAAAGTAGTAAATGAAAAGTTTCTCTCTTAGTCAACAGCTATATTTATTGGACCATACTTTTATTTTTATGAACTTTTATAATGAGGGCAATTTAAAATGTTGATGATACTTTTTGATTATCATTGTTTTATTCATAAAAAGGTAATATGTACTTCTGATATGTATCTATAAATATAATGTGAAATTCCCTGTAATACTATCCCCTTCAAAGGTAATCACTGTTAACTGTTACATGTTTTTTCAGATTTTTTTCCTATGCTTAGTTTAAGTCATTTGTTCATTCAGCAAACATATATTTTACTATGTGCCAGGTACTGTTGGTAAACCAAACCCTTACTATAATTAAGACATATTTTTGTTCTGTGCCCAAACTGTTGGATTCAATGTTCTACTTGAGGTTGAGGTTTTGGGAATCGTTAACATTTGGTACTTAACTTGCAAAGCATTTTACACTTATTTGAGGTGTGTGGATAAATCAAAATTTAAACAAACTGCTATTTGATTTTTGGGACATTGTGTTAAAAATTAGATTGTAAACCTTTTGACTTTGGTGTAAGATAAGCATAAGATTAATTACAAAACCTGTATGGTTGACTAGATATACTTGTTAGAGATAAATTTGAAGTTTTAAATTCAACCCAATATGTATGTATATATTTTTTAGGTAGCAGTCGTCTGATAAGTACATCCTCTTGGCGAGATGGACAAAAATTAGTAAAGAAGATCCTGGGGCCTGCACCCAGAGTGGAGCAAAAAGAGAGAAGAACAGCATCAAGTGACAGAAGTGGAAGAGAAAGAACTACTAAATCTGGTGAGTAATTATTAAACTGTTTCAATAATTAAAATTGTTGAGAAGAGCAATTAAAAATTGCTTGTGTAAGTACTTAGAGGAGATGAAAGTACTCTTGAGAATGGTTTTAAGAATTTGGTTTATAATTGTGAATGTGGCTCATAAAAGAAGAAATGTTCTGTTGGGCTTATCTATGGATAATTTCTATATATAGACGTTATGATGACTTTTATTATTTGTTATATTAATTACATTTAGCTGCCATGTGAATAAAAAAGCATCATTTAGAGTTTATTAGACTTTTAGAGACCTTAAGGGAATTAAGTCCAATCTGTCTTATCCGTGTAGACACAAACACAGGCACACATTCACAGTATTGGGTTTTTTATTTGACAGATTAGGAAACAGGCCCCAAGAGAGAAGTGATTTTTCTCAAGGGTATATACATTAAGTGGGTGGCAAAATTTGATCTAGGATCTGCAGCTCTTTGGTTTGACCCTCAAGTGCATTGCTTTTCTCTTTTTGAAGTGTCTTAAATGCTCTTTGAAATAACTAGTTATCATTAACACTAATTTTGGGAAATGAAATGTAAATACCTACAGGCCAGCCTTCCTTTTCAGTAACAAAATTTGCTTCAATTAATTTGAACTTCTAGAATGGATTCAGTAAGAAATCAATTAAAACTATAATTAGGTATATATAGAAGTCAATATATACTTTGCATTTACTCCTCTTCACTCTCCTCTAGCTTGTAAAAACTCACATGCATTCTGTTTCAAATTAACCCACATCAACAAACATTTAGATTATAAAATGATTGTTTTTCTATATATTTAATTTCTTTTCTGTTACTCTTTGGAGAATTGTGGCAGCTTAACATTGTTGGTTTTTAAACACCTGTTTTAGGGGTTTAGGGATGGAGAGAGATAGTAACATTAAATATGTGCATGGGAGAGAAATAGTAACTCTCTATTAATAGTTAAATATTCACGTTAACAGTAAGATCTGTCTTTACTTCAGAAATATTAAAAATGCATTTTTTAAATGCCAAGTAAGTATAGTTCTTTTTAAAGATTGAAATTATTCTCTTCTAAAAAAAAGTTTTTCTTTCCTTCTATAATATTCTTGAAACAATTTCAGAGGATATTTAAATTTGAGTTTAAGATAAAGTGAAATTCTCTAATTTTTTCCTCACTACAATAAATCTTAGGAATGAATATAGGATTTTAATACATCACTAACAGTTCATACTTTGCAGGGGGTCATATTGGAAGAGCAGAATCTGATCCTAGATTGGATGTTTCACATAGACATCTTCCACGAAACTCAGAACGTTCGAGAAGTAGAGCTCGGTGTGAAAATAATACAAAGAAATTAGCTCCATCTCTTCCAGATAATAAACAGGAGGAAAATACTGCCTTAAATAAGGACTTTTTACCTCTTGAAATTCGTGGAATTCTTGATGACCTACAGCTGGATTCTACAGTTCAGGCTGCAAGGCAAGAGACAGGAGAGTTACAGAATCAGAAGTCATCAGCACCAGTACAAGCTCCTAGGAGTCACAGCCCAGTAAAAAGAAAACCTGACAAAATAACAGCTAATGAAGATCCCCCTGTTATTTCTAAAAAGCGCCACTATGACACAGATGAGGTACGACAGTACATTGTTAGACAGCAGGAGGAAAGGAAGAGGAAGCAAAATGAGGAGAAGAAGGCCCAAAAGGAGGCCACTGAGCAGAAGAACAAACGATTACAGGAGCTCTATCGGAAACAGAAAGAAGCCTTTACTAAAGTAAAAAATGTGCCTCCTTCTGAGCCATCAGTAACTAGGCGACTGCAGGATACTTATTCCAAACTGCTACTAGAAAAGACCTTGCTCGAAGAGCCGCCTCATCAACATGTGACACAGGAAACACAGGTAATAGTAGTGCCAGAAATGCAAAAGGAAGTCATTCGTGATTAGAAAAAGCTTATTCGCCATTTTGTTGCCATCATTCCTAATATTCAGGCATATGCTCAGATAATATTTGTAGTAATGTTGACCTTTTCATGAAATTTATTGTATGTGGAGAGTAATTTGATAAACATGATTGAAAACAAGTGCTCAGTTAGCATTTCCTAGAGTGATTGTTGCTGATCTCTATTCCTCTCATCACTGCTATTAGTTACATCCTTGCCTGGTTTTCATTGTATTACTGAGCAGAAAGTTAGATTATGTCAATAAAAGCCTGTTTCTGTGATCTGTGCTGAAATGAGAGAATATCCTACTGTATGTGATAATTTTGTGAGTATTGCTTTTGTTTTTAAGAATAATGTTGAGTATGTACCGTGTACCACAGACTGTTCTAAAGGCTTTATAGGCTAAAGCTTCAGTAAATCCTCATAACCCTGAGAAGGTAAATGCTACTAGTGTTTCCAGTTGAGAAAACTGAGGTTTAGAAAAAGTATTACTTCAAATTATGCAGTTAGTATTAGGTGCCTTTCTTGGATTTCAGATATAATTTTGCTCTTAATTATAATGGCTGCTTAAGGCAACCAAATTTGAACCAGTTTTATTTAAGAGAAAAAGCCCCTACATTTCATGATCTTTCTAAAGTTGAAGTGACTTAGTATTGTCTTATGTACTCCCTGAGTATATCTTTGTGATAGTAGTCACATAAATTTGATGTCCTTTTCTCCTAGACCAGACCAGGGTATCAGCCTTCTGGAGAATCTGACAAAGAAAACAAAGTACAGGAACGTCCCCTAAGTGCATCTTCTAGTAGTGACATGTCTCTGTCAGAACCTCCACAGCCTCTTGCAAGGTAAAAAGGAGAGAATGAAAGATGATTAAGCTTTTTTTCCATGAAATTTAGTATAGTGGTCTATGTGTAGTGAATTTTGTTGACTGACCTTCTACGTGAGCAAGTTGTTTATTTAGAAATCGGTTAATATCTTCTGATAGGTACTTAAGCATGGTGTACAACTATACATATGCAAAAATACCCTCTTCTAAAGAGTAAGGATTAAGTCTTAACTGGATTAACTGAATTTTTGTCTCCCCTGTTACTCTAGCATCAACATAGTGCCTGGCACATAATTGGCATTTTATTTATTTTAAAGATTTTATTTATTTATTTGACAGAGAGAGAGCGAGAGCAGGAACACAAGCAGGGGGAGTGGGAGAGGGAGAAGCAGGCTTCCCGCCAAGCAGGGAGCCCGATGTGGGGCTCCATCCCAGGACCCTGGGACCATGACCTGAGCCGAAGGCAGACGCTTAACGACTGAGCCACCCAGGCACCCCATAATTGGCATTTTAAATACTTGAGTGTAAAGATCTTGGATTTTTACTCAGCAATATCTTTTATATTTATAACTTTCTTTGTATTCCCATTACTACCAGCTTAGTTTGAGCCCTGATAACCTCACACTCTATATTTTGTGGCATAGAATCTATGCACTAGTCTTCCTTCATTCCGTTTTCATAGCATCCCTTCAGTACACAAGACTGTACAATATAACTTCCAGCCAAATCTTGCATGATATGCTTTGCAATTCTCTTATCACTCTGGTTACCCTCCTCCAAATGATTCCTTTGAATTTAATTGGTAAGACTTTACATTTGTCCATACTAGTTTGGTCAAGGTTGTAGCCTGTCCAAATCACTTTGAATCATAATTTGATAATTTTTTGGGTTAGCCATGCCTCCTAGCCTTCTGTCATCTGCAAATTTGATAAGCATATCTTTATGTCATCATCCAAAAAAATGGACAAGACTAAGGACAAAAATCTCATGTTGTTTTTTTATAAGCATCTACTTAATAGTTAACATTGACCTTTCATGTTTTTATAATATCCCTTAATATACACAGTGTCCATGGTCTGGAAACATGTTATTTATATAATGTCATCTGGGACATCTTTATTCTGTTTTTAGACTTTATGGACACCCTACTCTGTGTTGTATATTTATAATTGGTATTCATAGTTTTGCAACAATACTCATTGATGTTCATTAATTTTTTTAAATTGAGATTATAATGATCTCATTTCTTCAGTATGTACAATGTTAAACATAAACATTTATTAAATATTTGTTGATTAGAATAATGAATATCATGCCAATGTTAGTATTTAGCAATCTTAAGCATTTCTCTTTATATAACATTTTTTTTAATTTTAATTTTTTTTTAAGATTTTTATTTGGGGGAGAGAGCGAGCATGAGCGAGAAAGCACAAGCAGGGGGAGGGGCAGAGAGAGAGGGAGAAGCAGGCTTGCTGCTGAGCAGGGAGCCCGCGTATGCAGATCTTGAACTCAGGACCCTGGGATCATGACCTGAGCCAAAGGCAGACGCTTAACTGACTGAGCCACCAGGCACCCCTGTATAACATTATTTTTAGAGGAACGGGTAGAGCCAATGTTGTAAAGAATTTTGTTTACCGAGTTTTAAAGGTTATGAAGCCTTCTCTTTAATTAATAGTTTAAAAATATGTGTTAGTTGAAGAAAGCAGTTGGCATGATAACATTCCATTTTTATGAAAATAAAAATGCAAAACATCACACACATAGAAAAATGTTTTGGAAAGTTATAATTCTAAATGAAATATTAGTAGTGCCACTTTCTCATTGTTTAGCTATGAGTGATCTTTATCTTTTTTTATCCTCTTTGCCTGTCCTTTTTTTTCCAGTGGTTGAGTGTGCATTACTCTTATGAGAAAAAAAAAGTTAAAAAAACTGGTGGCTTAGTCATGAGTTACTGTGTTAACTAACATACTATGACTCTCATTTCCAGAAGGGACTTGATGGAACCTACATGGATGCAGCCTGACAGATTGAGCCCACGAGTCCAGAATTCTCAACCACAGCCTCTTGTTGGAACAGCTGGAAATTTACTCTCCCATCTCTTGAGTCTAGAGCATGTAGGAATTTTGCATAAGGATTTTGAATCTTTCTTACCAACAAGAAAGAATCATACTGTGGCCTCAGGGCCACTAACTTTTACACCTCAACCATATCTGACCTCACCAGCTGCTCATCCAGATGCCTTGTTAAAACCTAGTGCCAGCCAATATAAGAGTAAACTGGATCGTATTGAAGCCTTGAAAGCAACAGCTGCTTCTTTGTCCAGCAGGATTGAAAGTGAAGCCAAGAAATTAGCTGGGGCTAACATAAACTATGGGTCAGTCTGGAACGCTGAGTATGATATACAGCAAACACCCCAAGAAGAGGGACCGTGGACCAAGGCTATAAGTCCACCTGTGAAAGAAGATACTGAAGATGTTTTCTCCGCCCGAATTCAAAAGATGATGGGAACCTGTGTATCTCATGCAACTTTTGATGAGGATCTTCCTGGTGTAGGCAACCTCAGTGAATTTAAAAAGCTTCCTGAGGTGATAAGACCTCATAGTGCCATATCAAGGTTCAGAATGAGATCCCCTGGTCCCAAACCAGAAGGGCTCCTGGCACAGTTGTGTAAGAGGCAGACTGACTCTTCCAGCTCTGATATGCAAGCTTCTCAAGACAAAGCCAAATTGTCTCTTGGTTCCAGTACAGATTCAGTCAGCGAAGGGCCTCTTCTTAGTGAGGGGAGTCTTTCTGAAGAAGAGGGAGGCCAAGATGGACAGCCCACGTTGAAGGTAGCAGAAATCTTAAAGGAAAAGGAATTTTGTGCTGGAGAAAGAAATGGTTATGAACCCATAAAAGAGTTTCAGAAGGAAGCTGAAAAATTCTTGCCACTTTTTGGGCACATAGGTGGTACACAAAGCAAAGGACCATGGGAAGAATTGGCAAAGGGAAGTCCACATAGTGTCATTAATATTTTTACAAAGTCGTATCAGTTGTATGGAAAAGGTGAGAAAAATAAGTAAGCCTTGTGCTATTTGTATGTTATCTTAAGATAAATCATTTAATAATTCTGTACAAGGTAAAACTTAAGTACAAATTTTCATTTGTTCATTTATGAGGATAATAGAGACTTACCTAAATTAATCTAAATTATCTGTAAGCTTCAACTAAAGTAGTGCAATTTCATTGTTAAAATTTCATTTTTTGTTGTTATTGTCATGAACCAATAATTGATTGGTAGTTGTAGAAATTTTGGTCTAATTTAGAGAAATTCATTTGTGGTGTTCAGGATTTGTGTGTACCAAGTGTATGCTAGATTTTCTGTGACCATAGTTATGTGTTTAGATAGAAAATAAGTATATTAATACAGTGATTTGTGAGTCATTGGGAATATAGTGGTCAAGAATCGAGAGGGGCAACTGTAGTAACATTCTAATATGGAAACTATTAGTGCTTGTTAGAACTAATTTTAAAAATAGACTTTGCTCTTGATCTTGGGGTTTTGAGTTTGAGCCCCACGTTGGGTTTAGAGATTACTTAAACTGAAAAAAGAAACAGACTTTGGACAGAAATGTAACTACATTTATTTGGTCATGAAACAACTGACTTCTAAAGTTTCTTATCTCTGAAATCCTGCAGCATGATTTTCCTTTTCTATGATAAACTCAGTTCCTTCAAGTCCCTTTCTCTTTTCTTCCTACTCTAGGTAGATTCTACCCATTTTATGCTAACATAACTTTAGAATTTCCAGGTTGGAGAATGAGGCTGACCCTTCAGTCAGCTATCCATATGCTGTGGTTTTTTATTTCCCTTCTACATAGTGAACAACTTACTTGATAAATGAATTGATTTCATCTGTTCATCTTATGCTTAAACAGTGCATTTTCCTAGAATTCATATTTAGCTACTTTGTTATGATCTTGTGCACACCTATACATGCCATCAATCTCTTTTGTTAACACTTATTCCTAGAGGTGGTAATTTTAAAGTTTTTTTTGGTGAAAGCAAAGTGCTTTTAAATCAACACCCTTATTTTTTTTTTGCAAGAGAATTGTGTTTTTTTCTTAAATTGTATTAGATTTTCATTAAGATTTTATAATTATACTGAAATACTTTGAGTTGAAATGATGTGTTATCCAGGATTTGCTTCAAAATAGTCTGGGAGGGGAGTGAGAAATGGGGAGAATAGGAAATTTAGTTGAAACTAGATTGGTCATGTATTCATAATTGTTAAAGCAGGGTGGTGGGTACCTTGGTTTCATTATGCTATTTTCTCTACTTTGTTGTATGTTTGAAAATTTCCTAATAAAAAGTTAAAAATGTATTGTTAGATATAAAGATAGATTGAAAAGAAGCACTAATAAAGCAAACTAAAAAGTTCCTAAATCCATGTTGTTAATCCGCATGTTGTGGAATGCTTTGCTTGTAGTTTTTAAATTTTTGTTTTAAAGCACATTTCAACGACTTACTTTTGACAGGGTTTGAAGATAGGTTGGAAAGAGGAACCTCAGCATCGCGTCCTTTAAATGTCATTACAACCCCTCTAAGCAGTGTTTCTTATGAAGATGATTTTGTCTCCTCTCCAGGGAGTGGGACTTTGACAGAAAGAAAATCAGCTCTTGAACCTAAGTAAGAATATGTTGACAATATGGGATAAAATCCAAAGAGTGAGAAAAATTTATGGTGTGACTATGAGTCAGTTTGTTTAAAGATACATGTAGAGTCTGCATAGCATAGAGATTATTAAGAGCATGGGCTCTGGATCCAGACTGTCTGGGTTTAAATCCTGGCTCTCCTGATATTAGTTGTTTGCCTTCAGGCATATTTACTTAACCCCCTGTGCTTCAGTTTCCGTCTTTGTAAAATGGGGAAAATAATCGTACCTGCCTCAGAGTGTTATGAATATTCAGTGAAATACAAAGTACTTAGAACAGGGCCTGGCGCACAATAAGCAGAAAATACATTGTTAAGTCAATCTGTGAATTCCTAGTAGAGGATGGTATTGGGCAAGTCTCCCATGGTATACTAATATAAGAAGATTAAGTAATGGTTTTCTGTGATAGAATCAAGGATGACCAGATAGATCCTTGACTCCATGATCCCAAGTAAATCAATACATTTTTTTTCTAATTGGGAGAACATCTAAACTTTTGCAAGGCTTTGAAAAATAACAATATTACAATATTAATATTTATTGGACACAGTGTGCAAGGCACTGAGAGGACTGAGGGGGTTTTGCTTGTATTAACTCATTCTTAAAATAGCCTGATGTGATAAGTATTTTTGTTACTGTTCCTACTTCAGAGAGGACACTGAAGCATCCAGGTTATGTTACTTGTACAAAGTCATACAGTAAGTGAATCAGACTTTGCCAGAGAGAATTTCCTACCTAAATTTTGTTACCATATAAAGTAATCTGTAATTACTCACATTCAATATAATTTGCTTCACAAATTACAAATTATAGTCCACATAAAATTATTGGGTGATCTTTTGAAAATTAGTTCTATCTGATTAAACTTATGAAAATAAGTATTACTAAAATTAAAGTGGGCAAAGTAGAGTTTTAACTTTTGAACTCTAAAGAAAAGATTAAATTTTTAAAACAAAACTTAAAAAGATTTAATTGTGACATTTAATATCATCAATCAAGATGATTTATTGCATTTTATTTCTAGGTTGAACATATTGGGAGGAAAATAATTATAACATATTAAATGATGAATTTGAATGGAAATTGGGACCACATTTTCCATTATCCAACATTATATTTTTTCTTTTATGTGTCTGAATTATCCATTTTTTATTAGTTTCACTTTAGTAGACAACTCCCGTAGATTTTTCTCAATAATAAATTGAGCCATAGGGAACAATCCAAGCTTATGATAGTAAGAAAACCAAAAAGGAAAAGTAGAAACCATCTTCAATTATAGTTATATTCTCCTTGTGATTAAATAGATTTTAAAATATCCATAGTTTTAGCTGTGTTTTAAGACTTTTTATTTTGTTCTTTAACCACTGTTGCTTGTTCTTTGACAGTATTAGTGGTAGCAATTTGGGCGTTCAGGAGGACCATTCTAGCAGAAAGTCTGCCTACGATCTGTCCTCTGTGGATGTTACCTCCCAGCATTCGTCAGGAACCCAGTCTGCTGCATCGTCTCGTTCATCTACTTCTTCTAAAGGGAAGAAAGGAAAAAAAGAAAAGATAGACTGTAAGTGGAATTCTACATGGTGACTTTTTCTCTTACCAATCGTTTTGTGGTAGTGATCTAAAGTTATAATTTGATTCCATAAGAAGTTAGATTTATTTCTTTATGATAAAATGTGATTAGTTTTCATATTTATTTGTCATTACAGCAATACCTTTTTGATATATAACAGTGTAAATCCTTTGCTTAAACAAAAGGAATACATTTGCAATGATAAAAAATTAAGGATTATAGATAAACAATTGTAAAAGAAGGGGGCGCCTGGGTGGCTCAGTCATTAAGCGTCTGCCTTCAGCTCAGGTCATGATCCCAGGATCCTGGGATCGAGCCCCGCATCGGGCTCCCTGCTCTGCAGGAAGCCTGCTTCTCCCTCTCCCACTCCCCCTGCTTGTGTTCCCTCTCTCGCTGTGTCTCTCTCTGTCAAATAAATAAAATCTTTAAAAAAAAAAAAAAAAAACAATTATAAAAGAAGTATTAGTCCCCATTGATCCCTCTGCTCAGAGATAAACTATTAACATTTTTGGTGCCTGTTTTTCCAATGTATACATAAAACCATGTACAACCACACACCCCTTTATTTAAAAAACAGAAATGAAATCATTTAGTTTTGCAACTGCTTTTAAAATAACTTTAGGGGCGCCTGGATGGCTCAGTCGTTAAACATCTGCCTTTGGCTTGGGTCATGATACCAGGGTCCTGGGATCGAGCCCTGCATCGGGCTCCCTGCTCGGCGGGAGGCCTGCTTCTCCCTCTCCCACTCCCCCTGCTTGTGTTCCCTCTCTCGCTGTATCTCTCTCTGTCAAATTAAAAAAAAAAAAAAAAATCTTAAAAAAAATAAACTTTAGAGTATATCTGGTACATCTCAAGCATAATTAAAAGTACTCAAATTTCTTTATCTCTAAAATAAAGATGATATCAATAAATGGTATCAGTAGATGTTTCATATGGTAATTTTGGAAGCTTATGTGAAATTAACAGATAAAATGTATATGTTCCAGTACTTGGCCACAGTACCTGGCCTTTGGCACTCTAAGTATTTTTGAGTGATTGAGGAGAACATCTATCAGTCCCTTCAGTTCTACTCTTGGCTATAATTTGCTCTGTAAGCCTAGAGGTAAGAAGATAGAGTAATTAGGAAAAGCCTCTTAGACTCACAGGATGGCCCCTAGGGAATGATTTTGCTCCCAAAATTGTTTTTTGTTTTGTTTTCTTTTTTTTTAAGATTTGATTTATTTGACAGAGACACAGCGAGAGCGAGAACACAAGCAGGGGGAGTGGGAGAGGGAGAAGCAGCCTCCCGCAGAGCAGGGAGCCCGACATGGGGCTCGATCCAAGGACCCTGGGATCATGACCTGAGCCGAAGGCAGACGCTTAATTACTGAGCCACCCAGGTGCCCCCAAAGTTGTTTTTCCTAATTGCAAAAATTGTTCATTAACTTAGCAAACCACAGGGGGAGGAGAAATCAGTAAAAAAAACCCAGAAAACTATTTAAAAATTAAAATCACCTATAATCCCTTTACTTGAAGATAACCAATGCTAATGTTTTTTTAAACTTTGTTTTATTTTAACAATTGTGGTAAAATACACATAACATAAACTTTATCATCTTAATCATTTTCAAGTGTACAGTTCAGTGTCATTAAAACACATTGACATTGCTGTGCAACCATCACTGCCATCCACCTCCAGAACCTTTGCATCATCCCATACTGAAACTCGGTATTCATTGAACAGTAACTCCTCCTTCCTCCCATTCCCCAGCCCCTGCAAACCACTATTGTGCTTTCTGTCTATGAATTTGACTACTCTAGATACTTCCAGATGCCACATAGTGGCATCATACAACATTTTTCCTTTAGTTTGGCTTAGTAGCATGTTTTCAAGTTTCATCTGTGTGGTGGCTTGCATGAGAATGTCCTTTTTGAGGCTGAATAATATTCCATTGTAGGTATACACAACATTTTGTTTATCCATTCATTATTTGATGGACATTCTGGTTATTTCCACCTTTGGGCTATTGTGAATATGTTGCCATAAACATTGGTTTATCTCCCAAATAACTGTTGGGAGTCCCTGCTTTCAAGTTTTTTGTGTATATCGCCAGGTAGGGATTTGTTGGATCAAATGGTATATCTATGTTTAACTTTTTGAGGAAATG
This sequence comes from Mirounga angustirostris, assembly GCF_029215605.1. Lineage (NCBI taxonomy): Eukaryota > Metazoa > Chordata > Mammalia > Carnivora > Phocidae > Mirounga > Mirounga angustirostris. Next base: position 40,601,965 of record NW_026991714.1, read on the forward strand.
GCATACTGTTTTCCTTTGTGGCTGTGGCAGTTTACGTTTCTGCCGGTAACGCACACAGGCTCCAACTTCTTCACATCCACGCTAACACTTTTTTCTTTCTTTTTTTTTTTTTTTTAAGTAGTAGATATTCTGATGGGTGTGAAATGTTAAGATTTTTAGTAAGTATCCTTCCAGATAATTGTAGGCATATATAAATAGGAAATGTTACATGTAAGGGACCGCATTTGTTTACATGCTCTTTTGTTCTGTCAGTGGGTTATAGATCTCTTTCTCTGTCAGTAAATATGGATAACCCTTGTTATGACTATCCAGTGTTTTATTATTTTAATATATTATAATTTATTTAGCAAATTGTTAGACATTTAGGCTACTCTATTTCTTTTTCCTATTATGAGCACTGCTGCATTGAATATCCTTATAAATGTATCTTTATGCATTAATCTGGTTCTTTCCTTTAAGGTAAAATTCTAGAAGTGAGGTAATGGGGCAAAGAGTATGTCATGTTTAGAATTTGGGTACATTTTGCCAAATAACCCCTTAGAAAGCTAATGCCACTTTATACTCCCAATATGAGAGTGCTAGGGAGAAATTATTGCTTAATCATTAACCTAGTATAACTCTCTTGCAGATTGTTCTGAAAGTTTTTGGTGGGAATTAGACATCATTCCACCAGCACTTCCCAATATCTGTCTTTTCTTGTGAAATACTGTTTCAGTTGGATAAGCTGTTTCATAAGTGTTCTGAGTATAAAAGAGCTCCATGGTTCCATAAATTTGGGAAATGGTTTTAGAGTGAGACAGGCTTCTTTCCTACAGGATTTATCAATACTCCTGATATACTAACATGCATTATTTATTTTAGGATGAGGATGAGGCTGTAGTATGAAGTATTTTCCAAATTTATTTGACCACAGAATCATTTCTTCCATCAGCATGTTAAGGCATTTGAATTCAGCTGAACATATTTTGGGAAATGCTGAACTTACTCAGTTCTTTTAGTTTGCAGTTGTTTTGCATTGTTTTTTTAGTGTCTCACCTAAGGTTACCAACTAGTTATTGGTAAAGCCTGGATCATGACTTCTGACTCCCAAATCCAGTTTACCTACTACTATAATATACTGTAAACAACTTAAAATATCATGATATATTGGATATATGAGTATAAGCAATATGATTCAGTACAGGTTTTTAAAAATTGTTATCTGAAACATAATTAGATGAAGTACAGGTAGTGTTTTGTGGCTTTCTGTTTCCCTGATCCCCTCTCACAAGGCCTTAAAAAACTCTGTATCGTACTTGATACAGCATTATCTAAAACTTAGTTTCTCCTTTATCCCCAAGTTCTAAAGTTAGTGTCGTTTTTTGTTGTATATGCTCCATCTGGTGGTGAGAAATAGTGTCTGCCTGCTCTGTACAAAAACTTCCCACGTGATTGCAAGTGGTTGGTAGATTAAAGTGGTAATTATAAGAAAAATTCTTTTATCTTAATGTAATTTAAAACCTATAAATACAATCTTTTATTTATTTTTTTAAAGATTTTATTTATTTATTTATTTGTTTGCTTATTTATTTAAGAGAGAGGGAGAGCGTGAGCATAAGCATGAGCCGAGGGAGAGGCAGAGGAAGAAAGAGAGAAGCAGACTCAGCTGAGCAGGGAGACCAATGTGGGGCTCGATTCCCAAGACCCTGGGGTCATGACCTGAGCTAAAGGCAGATGCTTAACAGACTGATCCACCCCAGCGCCCCTCATTTGGCAATCTTTTAAAGTAGGGGCACATATTTCCTTTGTGTATGGGTCCCTTGGTTGGAGTTTAGGTCTTTCTTGCATAGACCTTTGTATTGTCTACAATTTCTCGTTGTTTGAAATCAAGAGCAATTTTTAAATTGTGTATTTATTTTCAAAGGTTAATATTAAATGAGTAAAGAAACGCATTTTTATTATGAAAAAATTAGAGATATCCAGTATTAACAACTTGCTTTTAGTCTAGGGATTACAAATAGATTTTAGATTATAGGGTCCATTCAAACTGATTGATAATCCTTTAGATTATTTGTGTGTCTCCCCCCAACACCCCCCCTGTTGTGGTAATGCATTCAGCATATCTGATTCACGGTACACATCTTTACATAGCTTCCTAGGATGAATTACTATGAATGAGATGAAATTTCTGATTCAAAGGGGATCAAAAATTATTTTCATGCATATTGTAAGTTGTTCTCCAGGAAGAATATATCCGTTTGCACTCCCATGAAAACAATGTATGAGTATCCTTTTCTGTGTGTGCTGAATAACACTCAAGGCTTTATTATTTTAAAAATATTTGCGGGGCGCCTGGGTGGCTCAGTCGTTAAGCGTCTGCCTTCAGCTCAGGTCATGATCCCAGGGTCCTGGGATCGAGCCCCGCATCGGGCTCCCTGCTCGGCGGGAAGCCTGCTTCTCCCTCTCCCACTCCCCCTGCTTGTGTTCCCTCTCTCGCTGTGTCTCTCTCTGTCAAATAAATAAAATCTTTAAAAAAAAAAAAATTTGCTAATCTAGTAATGAAAAATGGTATCTTATTTGAGGTGGTTTTCATTTCTTTAATTGTTAATATTTTTATATGCTATGACTTTTCATTTTTCCTTTTTTAAACTAAATTTTAATGAAAAGTTGTTATCCTATTACTGTGACTACAACAGAGTATATTTATTTGTTAGTTTATTTTTTATGTGGTAAAATACACCCAACATAAAATTTGCCATTTTAAGTATTATTTTCTTTCTTTGATTTTGTTTACTCTTTTTATTTTTTTAATCCAAAATGCATTTATTGGGATAGTTTCCACTCATCTTGATTCAGGGTGCTTTTTTTTTTTTTTTTTTTTTTAAGATTTTATTTATTTTTTTGACAGAGACACAGCGAGAGAGGGAACACAAGCAGGGGGAGTGAGAGAGGGAGATGCAGGCTTCCTGCTGAGCACGGAGCCTGACGCAGGGCTCGATCCCAGGACCCTGGGATCATAACCTGAGCCGAAGGCAGACGCTTAACGACTGAGCCACCCAGGCGCCCCGATTCAGGGTGCTTTTATTGCTGCTCCTGCCTGAAGGAGCATCCTTCTTTAAGCCTTGCTTTTCTTCCTGGGGGCTGGCAGAGGACAGTGGAGCAGTCAGCACACAAAACTACCATTTGTGCATGGCTAAAGACAGTGGTGCTTTTGTAGCATCCTGGGTACTTCATGTCCATGAAGGAGGAGTTGGGGCTTGGCACCAGGTGCATCCTCTTATGCTTCCTCTTCTCCCCTTTTGGGCAAGTGGCGGAGGTCCTTTGTGAGGAGCATGTTTTCATGGGGAGGTCATCACCACCGGAAAGCTATGTACACTTTTTTTTTTTTTTTTTAAAGATTTTATTTATTTATTTGACAGAGAGAGACACAGCGAGAGAGGGAACACAAGCAGGGGGAGTGGGAGAGGGAGAAGCAGGCTCCCCGCAGAGCAGGGAGCCCAATGCGGGACTCGATCCCAGGACCCTGGGATCATGACCTGAGCCGAAGGCAGTCGCTTAACCAACTGAGCCACCCAGGCGCCCTTTTTTTTTTTTTTTTTTTAAAGTAGGCTCCACATCCAGTGTGGAGCCCAGCACAGGGCTTGAACTCATGACCCAGATCTCAAGACCTGAGCTGAAATCAAGATTTGGATGCTTAACTGACTGAGCCACCAAACACTTTTTTTTTTAATTGAAGTATAGTTGACACACAATTACATTAGTCACAAATACACAACATAGTGATTTGACAACTGTAATTATGCTATGCTTACGGAAAGTGTAGCTACCGTCTGTCACCATACGGTGCTATTACAACACTATTGACTGTTTTTCCTATGCTGTACCTTTCATCCCCATGACTTAGTCCATAACTGGAAGCCTGTACCTTCCACCCCCCTTCACCCATTTTGCCCATCCGCCTATCCCGCTTCCCCTTAGGCAGCCACCAGATTGTTCTCTATATCTACGGATCTGTTTCTGCTTTGTTTTTTTGTTCAATTGTTTTGTTTCTTAAATTCCCACATACGAAATCAAAAGGTATTTGTCTTTCTCTGTCTGCCTCATTTCACTTAGCGTAATACCTTCTAGGTCCACCCAGGTTGTCACAAATGGGAAGATCTCATCTTTTTTTATGGCTGAATAATATTTTGTGTGTGTGTGTGTACACACCACATCTTTATCCATTCATTTATTGATGGACAATTAGGTTGCTTCCATATTTTGGCTATTGTAAATAATGCTGCAATAAACATAGGGGTGCATATATTGTTTCAAATTAGTGTTTCAAATTAGTGTTGAATAAACACCCAGTAGTGGAATTACTGGGTTGTATGTATGGTATTTCTATTTTTTATTTTTTGGGAACCTCCATACTGTTTTCCACAATGGTTGCTCCAATTTACATTTCCACCAGCAGTGCAGAAGGACTTCCCTTTCCTCCATATTTTGACCAATACTTGTTATTTCTTATCTTTTTGATACTAGCCATTCTGACAGGTGTAAGGTGATACCTCACTGTGGTTTTGACTTCCATTGCCCCAATGATTACTGATGTTGAGCATCTTTTCACATACCTGTTGGCCATGTGTATGCCTTCTTTGGAAAAAATGTCTATTCAGGTTCTTTGTCCCTTTTTAAATCAGATTATTTGGGGTTTTTTTGGTGTTGAGTTGTGTCAGTACTTTATATATTTTGGATATTCACTCCCTATTGAATATATCCTTTGCAAATACCTTCTCCCCCTTATTTTAACCATTTTAAGTGTCCGGTTCGGTGGCATTGAGGTGTTTTTTTTGTTTTTTTTTTTTTTTTTACACTGTTTGCAACCATTATCATCATCCATCTCTGTAACTTTTTTGTCATCCCATACTAAACTCTGGGCCCATTAAATAAACAGTGACTTCCCATTCCTCGGTTGTTGCCCCTGCCGCACTCCTGGCAGCCACGATTCTACTTTCTGTCTTTGAATTTGATTAGGCGATTTAACTGTTGCTAAATGTACATTTCGGTGGTATGAAGTACATTCACGTTGTGTAGCTGTCACCATTGTGCATCTCCAGAACTGTTTCAGCATCTCAAGCTGAAACTCTGTTCCTCTAAGTAAACACTCTCATTTTCTCTCCCCCTTGTCTCTGGTAACAAATGTCTACTTTGTGTTTCTATGGATTTGCCTACTCTACGTACTTGATGTAAGTGTATGATCATACAATTTAGTCTTTTTGTGATTGGCTTATTTTAGCATAATGTGCTTTAAGATTCATCCATGTTGTAGTGTGTGTCAGAATGTCCTTCCTTTGAGGCACCTGGATGGCTCAGTCAGTTAAGCATCGGACTCTTGACTTCAGTTCGGTCGTTATCTCAGGATTGTGAGATCGAGCTCAGCTTTGGGCTCCATGCTCAGCGGCTTGGCTTGGGATTCTTTCTTTCCTTCTGCCCCTCCCTCCCTCACCTTTCGCACTCGTACATGCGCGTTCTCGCTCTTAAAAAAAAAATAAAAAGAATGTCCTTCCTTTTTAAGACTGAATAATATATCATTGTATGTAAGTACCACATTTTGTGTATTCATTCATTGTTGAAGGACACTTGGGCTGCTTCCACCTTTTGGCTACTGTGAATAATGCCGCCGTGAACATGGGTATACAGCAAAATTGTTTCCTTTTTCATTTTCTTTTGATCTTTAACCATATATCTACATTAGAAATATTTTTGCTGTCATTAAAGTGTATATGCAGTTCTTTTTTCTACTTTTTAAAATGTAACAAATTTTTTCTCATGTTGCTATTGAAACATAAAATCAGGCTGCCCTAGACTTAAAGTCATGAGACCTGTTTTTATGTTTTATTTCTGTGTGACCATGTATCCTCTAGCAAGTTATATAGCTTCATAGATTTCTAGTTACCTCATCAGTAAATTGAGCATATGGTATTCAGTTCATAAGATGTTTAAGAGCGATAAAGTAATATATGTGGAGTGCATTTTTAATTACAAAGTGCTAGTTAATGTTCAAGTTACTATTATCTATGTAATTTAGACAACTCTTCAGTTGTTGGAGATTTAGGTCAAAATTTAAAAAATTTTAAAGTTTTACATTCAATATCATGCATAATTTTTGTTTATTTCAATAATCTCCTTAAGATACACCTAGAAGTAAGATTATTCTGAGTCAGAAAATATGAGCAGTTGTATGAATCTGGCTATGTAGTTCTTGTCAAAAAGTTTTTCAAAATGATTGTGTAGTTCAGTTGGCTTTTTTTTTTTTTTTGAAGATTTTATTTATTTATTTATTTATTTGACAGAGAGAGAGAGAGAGAGAGAGAGCAAGAGAGGGAACACAAGCAGGGGGAGTGGGAGAGGGAGGAGCAGGCTCCTGGTTGAGCAGGGAGCCCAATGCGGGGCTCGATCCCAGGACCCTGGGATCATGACCTGAGCCGAAGGCAAACACTTAACGACTGAGCCACCCAGGTGCCCCGCCCCGTTTAGTTGGCATTTGATGCTGTTTTTCTCCCAGCTCTGGGTTTTATCCTTAAAGGTCTTCAAAAGGTTACTTTTTCATAGGGATAGAACAGTACTTCATTCTTGCTTAATATGCTTGTCTATTTTTTACCATTTTATTTAAGAACAATTTATTTTTTAACATCAAGTGGGAGTTGTTAATAGAAGAAACTTTATTCTTTTTAAACGGAAGCAGAAGGATGAACTACTTTATTTTATATATGAAAAATAACTTCTAAGAAGTCTGATCTGTACATTTTATTACTTTCTTGAAATATAGGTATCAATTATTTCTCAGTAGCTTCTGACATTGGGAATCAGCTTTATAAGAAATTTGCTTTATAGGGCTGGATTCACTCCCTGGAAATATTCAGAACTCACTTCTTGACGAGGAGAAGGTACACTCTGGCTCGGAACGTGGCTCTCATCAAGGAAAGAAATCTGGGACCAGTAGCAAACTTTCTGTTAAAGATTATGAGCAGACTCTTGACACTGATAGCATTCTGGAGGATCTTTCTGGGCATTCTATGAGGTAAAGTAATGTATATTTTGTACCTGTAATTCATATTTAATTAAAGTTATAATATCATTGATGTTCAGAGAATCCATTCAATAAATTGCTGTATTTTCTGAATAGACTGGTAGTTTTATTCATAGCTTGGGTCTTTATATTTTAAAATATGGTCATCTCTCACCTAAACTATTACAGCCTCTCTCAGGAATACTTTGCCTCTAGCACAATCCACCTTTCTATTCTAAATGCCATTGCCACTGTTGTTACCTTGAATCAATCCTTTGACCAAGAAACTGCTCTCCTTAGGGTATCCTGGGAGCTCACAGCTACTCTGTAGATGAACTCCCAAGAACTGAACTTTATTTGAAGTGTTTCACTAGGCTACCAGAGACTATCTCATTTCCTTTATCTATACATTTCTTCTCATCTGTGTTCATCCACTCTTTCAACACAACTACTTAGCATCCTTTTGTCTCATCTGTTTCTTCCTGTGAACTTTTCTCTCCTCAACTTATTTGTTGACTCAAGCAGATTTTGAAATCTCACTCTTATAATGATTACAGAGAGCTTGCATACTCTTTTTTTTCCTTCTTTTTAATTATCATACAGTATTATACACTGAGTCTGTGGCTTATATATGACATTTTGTGATTGTTTCATATGCAGTTTCTACTCCTTTGTCTGCATGGCTTTTTATCTATTGCACTAGTTTTGTCCTTCTGGAAATTTAAGCTATGAGAAGACATGGATTTATTTTTTTCTTTTAAAACTAACTGTTTGCTTTTTCTAGTACAGAGTCACATACAGATAATCAATTTTAATGCTTTCATGTTGTAAATCTTACATTGTTAATTCCATCATTGCTATGTTTAAAATGGAATTTTAATTTTTTTGTCAGAAAACTTTACCTTTCCTTAGAGGTATTCATGATAATTTATTTGGCAAAATCTGCAAAGTTAAACATTTCTAAAACAGAATCCACAGCCAAATAAGTTTGATAAATGCCCCATACTATAGAATAGACTTCCCCCACCACCTTCCTCACCTATAATTTAAGGCTTTGATGAAGAGGTGTTCACATTTTTAAAAAAATAATTAACGTATTTTTTTCTTTACTTATTTGGCTATAGTCACTTTCTGTCCCCAAGCGCTTTACTTTTCTGTCCTTTTTATTTTTTGGAGAATTTATTAACATCGTTGGAAGCATAGTTTTGGAAATGCTAGTCTAGATGAATCTTCTTTGCAGAGCAAATACAAATTCAGTTTGTAAAACCACAAGGTGAGATTCAGGCAGAGTACTTGGGTTTTGATACTGTGTTGGAATTCTTTCTTGGAAATCTAGTAAGAGACAGAAGTAATAAAATTATTTTTCTGTTCCATAAATGAGGTTGTCAGACTATTAGAAATAGTAGTTCTCTAGACCATCAATAGTAAATTAAAGGTCACTGTAAACAAGTGAGTATCTCTCAAGACTACTTTTATTCAAATACTTATATGCTGGATTTAAGAGAAATGTCTATCTTTGAAAACTATCTCCTGGTTTTATTAAAGCTAAAAGTAAACTTGTTTTACTATGTGAAAAATATGTTAACTGGGCTAACTTGCCTTATGAAGTATCTTTAAGTAATTTATTCAATAAATGAATGTTTAGTGCTTGGCAACATCTTTTGGTTATGAGAAACAGTAACTTTAATGAGTCTAATTTCTCAGAGAGGGGCTAGGCATGTGCCTTGTATTGAAATAAATACATTAAGAGTTATTATAATCAGACTATTTATGAGAGGTTACTTCTTACTAGAAAGTGCAGGAAAGAACTATAACATTAAAAGATAGATGAAAACAAATTACATATAAAGTACTTAGAGATGGTTAGTAGGAAAATAATTTTTTGCTGTGACTTTTTGGGTTAAGAGGAATAACAAAGGAGTGGATTTTGTCATTTCTTAATTTTTAATACAAAATGATAACTTTATTCTCTTTCAGAGATAGATTTTAAGACATTTTTTATATGATAGGCTTGACCTTACCTTTTATATATGACTATAATTTTATTGCTATATGAGGTCTATGTATTTTAGAAGGTTTTGCCTCATACTGTAATAAGTGATTCATTGTATATGAATGTTGTAGAAGAAAGAGTTAAGTGCCAATTTAATTGAGACTCCTTTTCTATTTTATTATTTTGGGCAGGGTTTGTGCCTGGCTCATTCACCACTGTAAGTCTAGCAATGAGAGCCATACTCAGTCATTCATTCAACATGGCAACTATGTTGAATTATTAAATGCCTGAATCACAGCCTTTTAAATGTCAATAAAGAATGTAATGCATGATATTCTTATGAATTGTTTAGCTGTCTCTTGAAGTAGTTTTGCTTTCTCTAACGTCTTTATGAAACAAAACTTCTAGTGTCTCATCAGACAAGGGAAGATCTCAGAAAACTCCAACTTCTCCTCTGTCTCCAAGTTCCCAGAAATTGTTGCAGTTTGACCTTCCAGGAACTTCATTAGAAAGATCTAAATCCTCGGTAATAACGCCTCCATCTATAACAGGATTTAAGCCTAATGTACCTTTTACCGATACGAACCTTGCTGCCAGCAGAACAACTACAGAGATGGCCTCAACACCAGGCAAGTAGATCTATGCACTTGTAATTTAAGATACTACTTTTGTCCCTTAAAATCCATTTTATTTCAGTCGAACTGTAGGGAAATGTTATCCCATCAAGTGAATGTGATTACTTTTTGAAGTATTCAAAATTGTGCGGGAAAAGAAATATTGAAAAGCATGACAGATTCAACAGTGGTGATTTTTCCCCTTTTGCCAGCCTGAGTCAGAACACACCTGGAAAATAGACACCGTGCTAATTAAGTCACTGTCTTTCATGCAATGGAAAGCAAACTCTTTTTGGTTCTTAAAATGAAAAATGAGTTTCAAAAATCTGAGAGGTCGTTTCTTTTACATTTGACACTTGCTTATGCCTTCCAGGTTCTAAGCGCTTTTCTCCTGCTGGCCTCCAGCATCGTATGGCGGCAGAACTCAGTTACCTGAGTGCCATTGAGGAGTCAGTGCGCCAGCTATCAGATGTGGAAAGAGTTAGAGGCATATCACTTGCTCAGCAGGAGAGTGTATCTCTGGCTCAGATCATAAAGGTATTTTTGGAGTTTTCTTCTTTAGCTTTCTGTGTTTTTTCTCTTTTCTTTACTATTTAAAATAGTTTCAATGATGAGGTCAAAAACCAAAAACCAGCACACAAAACTTTAACCTGCTAAGTAGAAAAAAATAGTCTTGCCATACGGCACCTATAAATAACCCTGGGGAAAACTGTCATATAGAGTACTAAAAAAGTTAAACATAGAATATTTGACAGCAGAACAGTAATTCAGCCATTTTCTCTCAAATATTTCATTTTCCTCATTCTTTATTTTTTTATTTTTATTTTTTATTTTATTTTTTTTTAAAGATTTTATTTATTTATTAGAGAGAGAATGAGAGAGAGAGCATGAGGTGGGGAGGGTCAGAGGGAGAAGCAGACTCCCCGCAGAGCAGGGAACCTGATGTGGGACTCGATCCCGGGACTCCAGAATCATGACCTGAGCCGAAGGCAGTCGCTTAACCAACTGAGCCACCCAGGCGCCCCTATTTTTTTTAAATGACTGTAAAAATCAGCTCATCAAGCAGTTGTCAATATTTTCTTTCATTGACAAATCAGAGATGACTGAGTTTTTATTGTTTTGTTTTTAATGCTTTATTTGTACCAAAAAGAAAAGTTTCTGAGATCCAGGTATTTGATAAAGCCAGGATAATGTGAACTTTTCCTTAGCTAACAAAAATCCGATAAAGTTAGAAGCAGTGTTCTGATGTGGAGTTGCTGTTGCTATCTTTAAAAAAACAAACAACAAAAAACCCTTAGTATTTACATATAAAATACACAGATTTTAAGTGCGTAGTTTGATGAGTTTTGATCAATGTAACCACAACCCTAATCAAAATAGAGAACATTTCTGTCACTTCAGACAGTTCACCCATGGACCTTTTCAGTTAATCCCCTCTCCCAGAGGCAATTACTATTCTGATTCCTAATCACCACAGTTTATTTTTGCCTGTTCTAGAACTTCATATAAATGGAAATATACTTCGTACTTCGTTGTGTTTAGCTTATTTTATGTGGTATAATGTTTTTAAGATTCATCCATGTTGTTGTATCTGTTGTTTTGTTCGTGTTGCTTTTTTGCTGAGTAATATTCCATTGATCAATATAACATAATTTGTTTATCCTTTCTCCTCTTGATGTACATTTGTATTTTTTCCAGTTTTTGGCTATTAAAATATTCCTGTTACGAATATTTTTTACAACTCTGTATTCAGCATATGTTTTCATTTTTTTTGCTTTAATACCCAGGAGTGTAATTGCTTGGGTCAAGTAAAAGTATATACTTAATTTTATATGAAACTGCTATACTGTTTTCCAAAGTTGTTGTACTATCTTATACAGCAATCTATGAGAGTCCCAGTTGCTCCACATTTTTGTTGTCATTGGTATTCTAGGCATTCTAGTGACTATGAAATAGTATCTCATTGTGGTTTTAATTTGCATTGCTTTTATGACTGATGAGGTTAATAATCTTTTTGTTTATTTATTGACGATTCTTACATCATCTTTTGTGAATGTCCAGATTTTTTGCCTATTTCACATAATAGGGTTGTATATCTTATTTATTGTTGTAGAAGTTCTTTATATATCCTAGAAACAAGTCCTTTTTAGATATATTTCAAATACTGTTTCCCAGTCCTTAGCTTGCCTGTTAATTTTTTAAAAAATTTTTTTTGTCTTTTCATTTTTAAACTATCTTTTTAAGTGCAGAATATTTTCATGAAATCTAGTTTTTAATTTTTTTCTTTTATGGTAGTGCCTTTTGTTTTCTAAGAGATCTTTGCCTACCCTAAGATGTTAAGATACTTTAACAAAGATATTCTTTTATGTTTTTCTAAAAAACTTTATAGTTTTGGCTTTTATATTGTGTGAGCCATCTAGTTACTTATGGAGTGTGAAGAGGGACCAAAGTTCATCTTTTCCTCCATCTGGATTTTCAGTTGTTCCGTCACCATTTTCTTAAAAAGACTTAAATTACCTTGGCACCTTTGTCAACAGTTAAGTAATCACTTATATGGAGGTCTATTTCTGGACTCTCTTCTTTTCCATTGATCTATTTGTCTATCCTTAACACCAGTGCCGTACTGTTTTACTATGTCTTTAGAGTGAGTCATGAAATCAAGGTGTAATTATTTCAACTTTGTTCTTTCTCAAGGCGGTTTTGGCTATTCTAGGTTTTTGCATTTCTATGTAACTTTTAGAATTAGTTTGTTAGCTTCTACAGAAAAAAAAAAAAAGGCCTGGTTTTTTATTTTTACTGATTTTGATATGACTGGCATTGAATCTGTCAATCACTTTGGGGAGAGAATTTACATCTTAACAGTATGTCATTTTCTAATTTGTGAGCATCATACCTCTTTCTATTTAGGTTTTAAAAATATTTCTCTCTGCAATGTATTTTTCAGTGTAGAGACCCTACACATTTTTAAATTTATTCCTAAATATTTTATGTCTCCTGATGCTGTTGTAAATAATTTTTTCTCAATTTTGTTTTGCATTTGTTCTTCCCAAAATACTTAAAGACCATTCTTTGTGTGGAACTGTCCCATACTTTTCAAGGAGTTGAGCATTCTTGCACCTCTCCCAATAATTAACAGTAATGCTGTCCAGTCATCATGACAGCAAAAACTCCCCAGACATTTCCAAGTCTCTTTGATGGAGACTGGAGACGGACTGGTAACCACTTGGTTAAAAATCACTGGATTGGGGAAATTGGCCCCATTGTAGTGGCCATTACCTTGAAATCCAAAATAGTACTGAGATTTTCTACCATTTTAGGGATACATTATAATTCTGGGCTTCCAGATTTGTACAGGGCATTATATAACTTTATACACAGCCTTTCCACCTTTAGAAAATCTGTATTTAGCACTATTCCAGAAGAAGTGAAAAAATATAAACTGATTGATAGTGTTGTATGAAATAGTGGAAAGAAAAGGTCCTGGCGAGAAGGAGACCTTTTCTGGGGCAATATTTTCATGAAACTACTCCTGTAAAGCCAAAATAAAGGAATCCTAAAATTCTGTTATCTTTATTTTTACACATAGGACATTTTAATCTCTTTTAAAGAGTTGGGTACTGTAGCTTTTGCTTTAAAACTAGCTTTTTGGTATGAGTTCTTAGTCCTGTATGCCTTGGAAATTTTTTATGTTATTGCATTATTTGACACATGGTAGGTGGTCATTAAATATTTTGATAAACTATTTAGGACTACCCTGTTTGCTGTCTTTACATTCTAATTGGTTGCTTCAAAAAATATTACGTTAGGAAAATAGTATTACGGGTAATATCGTCACTGTGTTAAAATGGTTTAGTATTTTAGAATTAATAGTTGATCTTTTTTTTTTTTTTTGAAGGCACAGCAGCAACGCCACGAAAGAGACTTGGCCCTTTTGAAATTGAAGGCTGAACAAGAGGCTTTGGAGTGTCAGAGACAGTTAGAAGAAACCCGAAACAAAGCAGCTCAGGTACTTATGTTTGCAGCAGGCACTGGTTCTTTAAATCTAAATTTGTATCTTTGAAATCACTTTGGTATTCTTTTAATTATATAGGAGTAAAAAAGAAAAGATACAATAATGCTTTAGTACATTATGCCATTATGGGTTAATTTCATGTCATTTGACTCTTGTAGCAATCCTGTGAGTTAAGTTAGTCAAGATTTATCCCCAATTTAGAGAAGTGGAAGCTGAGGTACATAGTAGTTACTTGCCTAAAGAAACATCAGCTCATGAATGGTGGAATTAAAAATTAAACTCCAGCAGTAATTTTAAGACTCTAAACTCTAGATTTTAAGGCATGAAATCCAGATGATAGTCAAGTGTTTTGTTTTACAAGGCATTTGAGCCATGAAACACTTGGGGTGGGGAGAGACTGAGACATAACAGAAGTTCTCTTTTTTACTCCCTTTTATTTTCAGGTCCATGCAGAATCCATACAGCAGGTGGTCAAATCACAAAGGGAAGTAACTGAGGTCCTGCAGGAAGCAACTTGTAAAATAGCCGCTCACCAAGCAGACACTGCTCGCCTCACCACAGATGCGGCTCGCCAAATCTGTGAAGTAAGGCCATTGAGAAACCCTTTTCTTTTTAGTCAGTCTGAATAGATTTGGTCTTAGGAGTTTCTAACATCTAGCAAATACGTACTTTTGATTGGTGACTTTCAGTGGGAACCATACATTATTGAATTAGGAGGCATCATTTATTGCAGTATGTTGTACGTGTGATACAGAGGCAGAAAAAATGGAGAACTCTTAATGTCTGCCCTTGAGTAAGCTTTTTAAAAATGTGTTGATTTTATTGATGTGTAATTTACAGACAATAAAATATATCCATTTTAAGTATATTATTTGATGAGTTTTGACAAATATATAGATATAGGTATCTAATCAGATATACGTATCTATATCTACATATTTCTGTGTCTTATCTATCTGTCCATCCCTGTAAACACCACCATAATCAAGAAATAGAATACAGTTGAATCTTGAACAACATGGGTTGAAACTGTGAGGGTCTGCTTATGTGCTCAGTTTTTTTTGACAAATACAGTACAGTACTATAAATGTAATTTTTCTTCCTTAGGATTTTCTTAATAACATTTTCTTTTCTCTAGCCTACTTTATTATAATAATACAGTATAAAATACATAAAATGTATAAGATATGTGTTAATCAACTGTTTATGTTATGGATTAGGCTTCCAATCAACAGTAGGCTATTTAGTAGTTCCATTTTGGGGGAAATAGAATTTATCCACGGATTTCGGCTGCTTGTGGATTGGCACCCCTAACCCCCATGCTGTTCAGAGATAACTGTATTTCCAACACTAAAAAGTTTCTTCATGCCCCTATCTAGTCCGTCCCCAACTTCAGTCCCAGGAAGCCATTGATCTGCTTTTATGAAGATGATTCCTTTTCACCTACAGTGATGTTAGTGTCTTGTCTTTTACTCTACCAAGGATAAAGCCAGAAATAGTTTTACTGTTGTCTGTATATGGAATATCATAATCTATAGCTGTAGTTTCAGTTTATTTTAGGTGGTACAATTTAGGATTGTTTGTGAAATGATTCTGTTATTAATATTAAAAAGTCAGGAACCTACTGGGTTGGGTACTATGGGATTGTGCAAATAAGTGTAGATTCTTTTAAGAAAATTTTAGACAACATTAGCAAAGATTTCAAAAACACTTCAAGTTGTCAAGGCAGTGATTGAATGAATACCAAATGAATAATACATGCAGCAGTTGCAGTAGTGGCGAAGAGTAGGGAAAATACCTCACATTTTAAGTCAGAAAACGGATATAGGAAGTAGTAATTCAGTTGATTCTTAAGATTTATTTTTGGTGGGGCGCCTGGGTGGCTCAGTTGGTTAAGTGACTGCCTTCAGCTCAGGTCATGATCCAGGGTCCTGGGATCGAGCCCCACGTCAGGCTCCCTGCTCAGCAGGAAGCCTGCTTCTCCCTCTCCCTCTGCCTGTTGCTCTGCCTTCTTGTGCTCTCTATCTCTCTGTCAAATAAAATCTTAAAAAAAAAAAAAAAAAATTATTTTTGGTTTATTATGGCTTATTATATGACTTGAAGATTTTGCTTTAATTCATAGGTTGCTATAGCTAGATGAAACCTTAGAAATCTTGTGGTCCATCCAACTCTTTATTTTTATAAGGAAGCTGTTGAGACTTAAAAAATCTAAATGACTTGCCCACAGTGTTTTACCTATTAATGGCAGAATTTATTTGGTCTTAATCCAGTGATCTTTCAAAGACACTGTGCTCCTTCTCAGTTTTCTGTGATTTTTTTTTTTTTCATATCTACTTTTGCCTTGTGTGTGTTCTCATTTAGATGGCAGAGTTGACTCGAACTCATATCTCAGATGCCATCACTGCTTCAGGAGCTCCCCTGGCAACGCTATACGACCACCACCGACAGCATGCTCCAGACTTTGTGAAACAGCTGAGAACCAGAGCTGAAACGGATAGGTTAATATTCAGTCGTTCAGCTAATACGCAATGAGTATCTCCTCTGTCCCAGGCACTGTTGTGGGTACTGGGAATATAGTTATGGGCATACAGTGTAGTGGGGAAGGTAGATATTGTAATCAGATATTCACTTAAGTGAATGAACACTTACAAACTGAGACAAATATTATGAGAGAGAAGAACATATACCCTGAGACATATAACAAAGGAATTTGAATAGCCTGGGGGTACAGCAACATCAGAGAAGGTTTTCCTGTGGAAGGAAAGCTTATGGTGAGATCTAATGGATGAAAAGGAGTCTGTGATTAGATAAAGAATAGGCAGGTCAGTAGGAAGAGAAAATGAGGGAAGAATGTGACTGGAGGCAGAGAACAAAGGGGAGAATGGTAGGAGATGATGCAGGGATCAGATTATGGTAGGACATTGCAGACCTTGCGGATTTTGGAGTTTATTCTAGGAACAATGAAAAGTCATTAGTTTCTTAGGCAGCCTGGGTGTTGTGATCATGTTTGTGTGTATTTTTTTACATCACATTTCAACTGTCTCGAATTCATAGATTTAAGTCCTTATTCACATTTATTGATACTTCGGGTGATATGTGTTTATTTCTCATAAAGCAAAAGATACTCTTTTCTATGAGTGAATGTCTTTCTTAAATACTTTGTTATAGCTATTTCATAATTTCTATTTATTCAAGATTTTATCTCATATTAATATTAAATGACATTTAAAATCCTTCTCTTATAAGAGACTTTAAATGTTTAATCAGTTTTTATTCTCTTTGCAGGAAAAGTCAATCTGTTTCACTCTCTCAGAGTAAAGAAGGGACCCTTGACTCAAAGCATCAGAAGTATTCCCCTTCATTTGATAGTTATTCTGAGTCTTCAAGATACAAGAATCATGATCGAAGGTGAAAACACTTTGATTTAGTAAAGTGTGATAAATGGCTTAGACATTGCTTTCTTTTTTTACTTCTTAATCTCATTTCTTTAAATAAAATAGTGTCTTCCCTTCAAAGTTCTGACTCTCCCCTATTTGACTAGCTGATTTATAAAATAGTTGTTCTGTGTAATAATGTAACTACCATTCCTTGAGAGCCTGCTTTGTATAAGCTCCGTGTCAATTTCTTTTTCCTGCCTTTAATCTTCACGACAACCTTCCAAGACAGATATTGTCCTCTTTTATAGTAGGGAACAGAGGCTCATGGAGTTGCTAAGAAACTCACCTAAGGTCACATAGATAGTAGCACACCAAGGAATTGAACCTTGGTTTATCT
The DNA here is from genome assembly GCF_029215605.1 of Mirounga angustirostris. Taxonomy (NCBI): domain Eukaryota; kingdom Metazoa; phylum Chordata; class Mammalia; order Carnivora; family Phocidae; genus Mirounga; species Mirounga angustirostris. The sequence goes on from NW_026991714.1 coordinate 40,619,388, forward strand.
GGCTCCAAGGCCTATGTTTATTGGGCATTGCTTTGCTAGCATCCATATTTCTTGACATTACTGTATGTACTAATTGTTATAATTATAAAAGAAGATCGAATACTTTGTCATTGGTTCTTGCATGGTGTTAACATCTGTAGTTTTCAATTATGGTTCTATCCTTGGATTAGAAGATTTTCGAAGCTCCTTTTCCAGCTTTCTTAGAGGTAGGATACCTACATTGTCAAAGTAAAACCTCATTTAAAAAATTAAATCATGAGACTAAAAAACATTAGTGTGGGGTATTAAGTACCTACTATATCTCTGGAACTATGTGACTTTCATTTGACCTTCACTGACGGTTCATTGAGGCTGTCAGCTGGGTCACTACCGGGGATTCCTCATAGTTATCCCAATCTCTTCCCAAACCATTCCCTAATCTCTTCACTAACTACTTGGTAACTAGAGTGATTTTTCTAAAATTTGCAGCCAATTTGTTACCTGTTTGAAACCTTCAGTATTCCTTTAGAGCCACTCACTTGAGTGGAGTAGAGCATTTATTATTGAGGCTTTGGTCCATCTCCAGCCCTGTCTCTTGGCATTTCCCCTCTTATCATATTCCACTAATTATAACTACTCTAATGTAATTCTCTAATAAAAGAGCCATGCTCTCTCTCTCTTTTGTGTCATTACATATGATATACCTTCTATTTTTTAAATTTAAATTCAATTAATTAACACATAATGTACTGTTTCAGATTTAGAGTTTAGTGATTCATCACTCATATAATACCCAGTACTCATTACATCACATGCCCTCCTTAATGTCCATCATCCAGTTACCCCATCCCCCCACCCACCTCCCCTCCAGCAACCCTCAGTTTGTCTTCTATGCTTGAGAGTCTCTTATGGTTTATATCCCTTTCTGATTTCATCTTATTTCATTTTTCCCTCTCTTCTCCTATGATCCTCTGTTTTGTTTCTTAAATTCCACATATGAGTGAGATCATATGATAATTGTCGTTCTCTGATTGACTTATTTCACTTAGCATAATACCTTCTAGTTCCATCCATGTCCTTACAAATGGCAAGATTTCTTTCTTTCTTTTTTTTTGATGGCTGAGTAGTGTTCCATTGTATGTATATACTACATTTCCTTTATCCATTCATCCGTTGATAGACATTTGGGCCCTTTCCATAGTTTGGGTATTGTGGACATTGCTGCTATAAACATTGGAGTGCACGTACCCCTTCGGATCCCTACAATTGTGTCTTTGGGGTAAATACCTAGTAGTGCAATTGCTGGGTCATAGGGTAGCTCTATTTTCAACTTTTTGAGGAACCTCCATACTGTTTTCCAGAGTGGCTGCACCAGCTTGCATTCCCACCAACAGTGTAGGAGGGTTCCCCTTTCTCCGCATCCTTGCCAACATCTGTCATTTCCTGACTTGTTAATTTTAGCCATTCTGACTGGTGTGAGGTGGTATCTCATTGTGGTTTTGATTTGTATTTCTCTGATCCTGAGTGATGTTGAGCATTTTTTCATGTGTCTGTTGGCCATTTGTATGTCTTTGGAGAAATGTCTGTTCATGTCTTCTGCCCATTTCTTGATTGGATTATTTGTTCTTTAGGTGTTGAGTTTGATAAATTCTTTATAGATTTTGGATACCAGCCCTTTATGTGATAAGACACTTGCAAATATCTTCTCCCATTCTGTCAGTTGTCGTTTGGTTTTGTTGACTGTTTCCTTTGCTGTACAAAAGCTTTTTTATCTTGATGAAGTCCCAGTAGTTCATTTTTGCCCTTGCTTCCCTCCTGGCCTTTGGTGATGTGTCCAAGAAGAAGTTGCTGCAGCCAAGGTCGAAGAGGTTGCTACCTGTGTTCTCCTCTAGAATTTTGATATCTCACATTTAGGTCTTTCATCCATTTTGAGTCTATTTTTGTGTGTGGTGTAAGGAAATGGTCTGGTTTCATTCTTCTGCATGTGGCTGTCCAATTTTCCCAACGCCATTTGTTGAAGAGACTGTCTTTTTTCCATTGGATATTCTTTCCTGCTTTGTTGAAGATAAAAGTTGACCAGAGTTGAGGGTCCATTTCTGGGTTCTCTATCCTGTTCCCTTGATCTTTGTGTCTGTTTTAGCTTGAAGTCCGGCATTGTGATGCCACCAGCTTTGGCTTTCCTTTTCAACATTCCTTTGGCTATTCGGGGTCTTTTCTGGTTCCAAACAAATTCTAGGATTATTTATTCCAGCTCTGTGAAAAAGTTGATGGTATTTTGATAGGGATTGCATTGAATATATAGATTGCTCTAGGTAGCATAGACATTTTAAGAATATTTATTCTTCCAGTCCATGAGCATGGAAGGTTTTTCCATTTCTTTGTGTCTTAATTTCTTTCATGAGTGTTCTATAGTATTCCAAATACATACCCTTTGTCTCTTTGGTTAGGTTTATTCCTGGGTATCTTATGGTTTTTGGTGCAATTGTAAATGGGATTGACTCCTTAATTTCTCTTTCTTCTGTCTCATTGTTAGTATATAGAAATGCAACTGATTTCTGTGGATTGATTTTATATCCTGCCACTTTGCTGAATTCCTGTATGAGTTTTAGCAATTTTGGGGTGGGTCTTTTGGGTTTTCCACATAAGAGTATCATGTCATGTGCAGAGAGTGAGAGTTTGACTTCTTCTTTGCCAATTTGGATGTCTTTTATTTCTTTTTGTTGTCTGATTGCTGAGGCTAGGACTTCTAGTACTATGTTGAACAGCAGTGTAGTGGACATCCCTGCCGTGTTCGTGACCTTAGGGGAAAAGCTCTCAGTTTTTCCGCACTGAGAATGATACTTGCTATGGGGTTTTCATAGATGGCTTTTATGATATTGAGCTATGTTCCCTCTATTCCTACACTGTGAAGAGTTTTAATCAAGAAAAGATGCTGTACTTTGTTAAATGCTTTTTCTACATCTATTGAGAGGATCATATGGTTCTCGTCCTTTCTTTTATTAATGTAGTGTATCACATTGATTAATTTGCGGATGTTGAACCAACCTTGCAGCCCAGGAATAAATCCCACTTGGTCGTGGTGAATAATCCTTTTAATGTACTGTTGGGTCCTATTGGCTAGTATCTTGGTGAGAATTTTTGCATCCATGTTCATCAGAGATATTGGTCTGTAATTCTCCTTTTTGATGGGGTCTTTGTCTGGTTTTGGGATCAAGGTAATGCTGGCCTCATAGAACGAGTTTGGAAGTTTTCCTTTCATTTCTATTGTTTGAAACAGCTTCAGAAGAATAGGTATTAATTCTTCTTTAAATGGTTGGTAGAATTCCCTGGGGAAGCCATTGGGCCCTGAACTCTTGTTGGGAGATTTTTGATTATTGCTTCAATTTCCTTGCTGCTTATGGGTCTGTTCAGGTTTTTTCTTTCTTCCTGTTTCAGTTTTGGTAGTTTATACGTCTCTAGGAATGCAGCCATTTCTTCCAGATTGCCTAATTTGTTGGCATGTAATTGCTCATAATATGTTCTTATTTAATTGTATTTCTTTGGTGTTGGTTCTGATCTCCTCTTTCATTTATGATTTTGTTTATTTGAGTCCTTTCTCTTTTCTTTTTTATAAGTCTGGCCGGGGGTTTTTCAGTTTTATTAATTCTTTGAAAGAACCAGCTCCTACTTTTGTTGATCTGTTCTACTGTTCTTTTGGTTTCTATTTCATTGATTTCTGCTGTAATCTTTATTAATTCTCTTTTCCTGCTGGATTTAGGCTTTATTTGCTGTTCTTTCTCCAGCTTCTTTAGTTGTAGGATTAGGTTGTGTTTGAGACTTTTCTTGTTCCTTGAGAAAGGCTTGTAGTGCTATATACTTCCCTCTTAGGACCGCCTTTGCTCCATCCCACAGGTTTTGAATAGTTGTGTTTTCATTTTCATTTGTTTCCATGAATTTTTTACATTCTTCTTTAATTTCCTGGTTGACCCATTCATTCTTTAGTAGGATGCTCTTTAACCTCCATGTATTTGAGTTCTTTCCAACTTTCCTCTTGTGATTAAGTTCTAGTTCAAAGCATCATGGTCTGAAAATACGCAAGGAATGATCCCAGTCTTTTGGTACTGGTTGAGACCTGATTTGTGACCTAGTATGTGATCTATCCTGGAGAATGTTCCATGTGCGCTCAGAAGAATGTGTATTCTCTTGCTTTAGGATGGAATGCTCTGAATGTTATCTGTGAAGTCCATCTGGTCCAGTGTGTCATTCGCAGCCCTTGTTTCCTTGTTGATCTTCTGCTTAGATGATCTGTCCATTGCAGTGAGTGGGGTGTTAAAGTCCCCTACTATTATTGTTAATATCAATATGTTTCTTTAATTTTGTTATTAATTAGTTTAATTGGCTGCTCCCATTTTAAGGGCATAAATATTTAAAATTGTTAGATCTTCTTGTTGGATAGACTCTTTAATTATGATATAGTGTCCTTCACCTTTTATTACAGTCTTTGGTTTAAAATCTAATTTGTCAGTATAAGGATTGCTACCCTAGCTTTCTTTTGATGTCCATTAGCATGATAAATGGTTTTCCACCCCCTCACTTTCAATCTGCAGGTGTCTTTGGGTCTAAAATGAGTCTCTTGTAGACAACATATTGATGGGTCTTGCTTTTTTTAGCCAATCTGATACCCTGTGTCTTTTGATTGGGGCATTTAGCCCATTTACATTCAGAGTAACTATTGAAAGATACGAATTTAGTGCCATTGTCTTACCTGTAAAATCACTGTTTCTGTATATTGTCTCTGTTCCTTTCTGGTTATGTTACTTTTGGGCTCCCTCTTCACTTAAAAGTTCCCCTTTAATATTTCTTGCAGGGCTGGTTTAGTGATCACAAATTCTTTTAGTTTCTGTTTGTTCTGGAAGCTTTTTATCTCTCCTTCCATTCTGAATGACAGCCTTGCTGGATAAAGTATTCTTGGCTGCATATTTTTCTCATTTAGCACCCTGAATATATCATGCCAGTCCTTTCTGGCCTGCCAGGTCTTTGTGGATAGGTCTGCTTCCAGTCTAATGTTTCTACCCTTGTAAGTAATGGACCTCTTGTTCTGAGCTGCTCTCAGGATTTTCTCTTTGTCTCTGAGATTTGCAAGTTTCACTATTATATGTTGAGGTGTTGACCTATTTTTATTGATTTTGAGGGGGGTTCTCTGTGTCTCCTGGACTTGAATGCCTGTTTCCTTCCCCAGATTAGGGAAGTTCTTTCCTATAATTTGCTCCAATATGCTTTCTGCCTCCCCCTTTCCTCTTCTTCTGCGATCCCAATTATTCTAATATTGTTTCGCTTTATGGTATGCCTTATCTCTCAAATTCTCCCCTCGTGATCCACTAGTTGTTTATCTCTCTTTTTCTCAGCTTCTTTATTCTCCATCATTTTGTCTTCTGTATCACAAATTCTCTCTTCTGCCTAATTTATCCTAGCAGTTAGAGCCTCCATTTTTTATTGCATTTCCTTAATAGTCTTTTTTATTTCAACTTGATTAGATTGTAGTTTTTTTATTTCTCCAGATAGAGATTCTCTAGTGTTTTCTATGCTCTTTTCAAGCCCAGCTCGTATCTTTATAATCATTATTCTGAACACCAGTTCCAACATCTTACTTATATCCATATTGATTAGGTCCCTGGAAGTCAGTACTGCTTCTTGTTCTTTTTTGAGGTGAGTTTTTCCATCTTGTCATTCTTGCAGAAAGTGGTCGCTTTTCTATTTGTGGAGTTGTAGCTATTTTCTTAGATCTCCGGTTGAGTTCACAGGTGTTCAGAATGATTTAGTAGCTATCTGGCTGAATTCCTGGGCCCAGATAAAGCTAAGGTCTCCTATTCCTCTGCCATCTTGGACTCTTCCAAGATATACCTTCTTTCTAGACTACTGTTTTGGTGGTCTATTTCATTTAGTTTCCTTTTGCTCCCCTCTGAGTCGGTGTTACCCATAGTCTGTTTTAGATATCCCTTCTATGTTCTCCTGTAATACTCCATATATAACTCTTAGAGCCTTTACCACCTTCTATCTCCTGTTCCTTTACTTTTCAGTTATGGACTACACTAGAAATTCTTTGAGGTCTTCATTTTCATCACCCCCCAAAAAAGGCCTCTACCCATTAGCAGTCATTTCTTATGCCCTCTCTTCTTCATCTTCTGGCAACTACTAATCTACTTTTTATTTCTGTTCTCTGTGGATTTGTCTGTTTTGGACATTTCATATAAATGGCATCATACAATGTATGGTCCTTTATGACTGGTTTTTTGACTTAGCATAATGTTTTTAAGGTTCATCTATCACATATTAGTATGTTATTCCTTTATATGGCCAAATAATACTCTTTTGCATGGATATCCCACATTTTATTTACCGTCAGTTGATGGACATTGGATTGCTTCTACTTTTTGACTATTATGAATAGTGCTGCTACGTACATTTATGTACAAATTTTTGTGTGAACATAGGTTTTCATTTCTTTTGGGTATACACTTAGAAGAGGGATTGCTGGGTCATATAATAACTCTTTAATTTTTTGGAAAATTGCCACACTTTTCCAAAACAGCTGCTCCACTTCACATTCCCATAAAAATATAAAATTATTTTTACATCCTCACCAACATTTGTTATTGTCTCTCTTTTTTATTATGGCCATCCTAGTGAGGACTGTCTATACTGCTATCCCCAGAACTTAGCAAAATACCTAGCACACAGTAGACAGTTTACTACATGTTTACCTAGTGAATCATTGGCACATAACTGTTAAGTGGAATAATTGAGATTAATTCCATATTCTTTTGACTCCAAAGCACTTGCTCTCTCCTGCATTATATCTTTTACCTTATAGCTGTATTATGTGGTTTATACTTTCCAAAACGTTTATTAAACCAGACAAATAATTGCACAATATTCTGATAAATACTATCATAGAAGCATACAAAATAAAACAGTATAAACACAGAAAAGTGACCAAACCTTCCTTGGGGGTGGGAGAAGGTATCTGCAAGCACTTTGCAGAAATGATACTTGAACTGAGTCTTAAATCAAGGAGGCAGAACAGCCTTAAATAGGAAGACAGGGAAGGAAGGGCATTTCAGAAGAGGAGATAGCTTATGGAGTGGATCTCAAAACATGGCTTGTGATTGGCTCACTCTCTATATATTTAAATGAATGAATAAACTAAGGAAAGCAAAGGGGGAGGAAGAAAAACACTGACCTTATACGCAGCTAATGAATCATTGAACACTATATCAAAAACTAATGATATACTGTATGTTGGCTAACTGAACATAATAAAAAAAAAGAAAAGAAAAAAGAGAAAACAAGTTCACTAAGCATTTGGAAACTTGAGGCTTAAAGTCAGGGGAAGGGCAAAAGTAGTTGGTATAGGTTTAAGGCTCAATCTAAATGATACTAGTTAAAATTACAGTGATGCATAAGATTGCCAAGGGACAGTATGTAGCATAAAAGAGAAAGAGACCAAAAACAAAACACTGGGAATCATTTTAAGGAAAGCCAGGAAAATTCAAACGATATAAAAGAAACAGAAAAACTGGTTTGGGAGATAGAAAAGCAGGTGAGAGTAGAACAAGGAGTGTAAGAAAGGAAGGTCTTTTATTTAACATTTAATTTTGATTTAATTTCAAGCTTACAGAAATGTTGCAAGAATAATACAGAGTTCCTAAATATTTTTTTATCCTGATGTTAACATTTTACTACATTTGCTTTAGCTAGTGGAGCTTTTAAAGAAGGAGGTAGAGATCAACACCGTATAATGTTGCAGAAAAATTATCCATTGAATTTGGGAATTCAAGTTTAGGTAGAGGTTGAAAGGACAATTCCAGTAGAGTAGTTGGGATTGAAGTAGATTTTGATAAGTTGTGATGTTGATGAAAAGTAAGGGAGTTGAAACAGCCAAATAGAAGCCCCTTTTCCTAGTATTTTGATTTTTAAATGAAAGGAAAAGGGGAAGTGGTAGCCTGAGAATAGTGCTTACTTATCATGGCTATTTAAGAGTGAAACCTTCCTCTTTTCTACAACTGTTTCTTCTCAGACTTCTGTCTACTTAGCATTTTATGTTTTATGTTACTTGTTTCATCATTTCATATCTTGATCATGAGGCACATTCCCCTTGCCAAATAAATTTGCTTTGAATTTATGAACCTTATTTTATCACCCTTTTTCTTTTTTGTTTGTCTCCATAATATCTATAAACAGAAGTAGTAGTGGTAGCAGCCGTCAAGAAAGCCCTTCAGTTCCATCTTCTAAGGAAAATGAGAGGAAACTTCATGGTGAAAAGATGGAGAGTTCTATTGATGAACAGGTTCAGACTGCTGTGGATGATTCTTTACGAAGTGACAGTGTGCCATCTCTTCCTGATGAGAAAGGTAACGTTCCTTGCGTTTGTATATACAGTTATTTGTTTGGGAGGCTTCCAGAACCCTTTGACATATTTGTGACTGAGCTAGTTAATATAATTAGAACATGGTTGTGTGTGTGTGTGTATTTGAATCTGATATTAAGTGTATCCAGGTGAAACTATTTCAAAGCTATACATTATGCCAGTAACCCTTGCCAGTATTTTAAACACGATTGTGTGTCGTGATCCTAAGGGGAGGCAAAACTAAACCTAGGAGAGCATACATGTGAATGGAAAATAGATATTCAAAAAAATTACTTTTATCCTATCATCAATATATAACATAATCATAAAAAAGAGAATACATTATTAGAACTTTAAATTTTAAGCAATATAAGGATACAATTTCTTATAAATAATGATAACATTAGATATAGCAACTAGATTAAAATTCATTAGTTCTTTCTAGATCGTAGGTGTATCCTTATCAAATCATGGGTGGTAGACAGTATAATTAAGAAAACAGAATTTGGCAACAAATGACACCTTTAAGAATTTTTTTTAAATGACTGGCTCTTAAGCAGTGTATTTCATTGATGGCCTAGAGAACTGTAGTCTTCAGAGCAGGATGGGCAAGACAGTCTTTAAAGGGAAAGAAGATGTTTAAATAATGATTTTTTTCTCATCCTTTAAATTTGTTTGTAAGTTTTATAATGAATGTAATTTATGGGTATAGTAGACTATATTTAATGAATAATTAACAATAGAGATCTTGTTACCCAGAAGTAATTAATTAACACCACCTGGCTAATGAATATAGATCTTGTTATGCAGAAGTGGGGTGTTCCTATAGCAAATGCCAAATATGTGGAAGTGGCTTTAGAACTGGGTAATGAATAGAGACTAGAAGAGTGTTGAGGTACATGCTAGAAAAACCCCCATTGCCTTGCAGATCCTGTTGGTAGGAATATGGATGGTTAAAATGATTAAAATACAGTTAAAAATGATTCTGATAAAGTCTGATGGAGATGGAAATTAGGAATATATTATTGGAAACTGGAAGAAGGTCAGTCCTTGTTCTAAATTGAGAAAGAATTTGGCTGAACTATGTTTCTAGTGTTTTGTGGAAAGTGGAAGTTAAAAGTGATGAACATGGATAGTTAGCCAAGGGGATTTCTGAGCAAAGTGTTGAAGGCATGGCCTTGGTTTCTCCTTATTGCTTTTAGTAAAATATGAGAGGAGAGATAAATTGAAGGAATTGTTAAACAAAAAGGAACCAGAACTTGAAGATTTGGAAAATTCTCAGGCCATCCATGTTGTGAAAAATGAAAAAGCATGTTGTGGACAGAACACCAAGGATGTGACTGGACAATCACTCTGTAAAAAGATTATCCATGGATCTAAGCAGCCATCTCAGCAGAAGCCAGTAATAGTAGAGATGGGATTATACTGGCAGAGGCACTGCCAATTTGGACGAAAGAGCACAGAGATGGGATGAACTTTTGGACTTCTGGGATTCTACCAGATGAGACAGTAGAGCTAGGCTGTGAACATGCCTTATCCTTCCAAAAAAAGGGAAGAATGACCCCGAGATCAGCAGGGCAGCCACCGCCACCACAGGCCCAGGCCTACAAGCCCAGATGGCAAGGCTCCCTCACTGATTTCAGAGCGTGGGGCCACCTCCTTGGTTTCAGTTGTCCAGGTTGCCCTGGCTTACGGCCTCAGGAGCAAAGCACTGCCAGTGGCTGAGGGGATGGTACTACCACACAGGGTTGAGAAGGCAAGGCCACCCCAGTGGGCCGGAGGGCAGAACATCCTTCCAAAGAGGACCATTCTTCAGCCTTCAGAGCTAATGGAATTTGCCCTGCTAGGTCTTGGACTGGCTTGAGACCCATCACCCCTTTCTGATTTCTCTCTTTTGGAATGGGATTGTCTATTTTATGCCTGTCCCACTCTTGTATTTTGGAGGCACATATCTGGTCTTGTTTCACAGGTTTGCAACCAAAAAGGAATTTTGCCTCAGGATGAATCACACCTCGAGTCTCACTGATACCCGATTTAAATGATATTTAGATGATACTTTAGACTTGTAGTTGGTGCTGGAATGGGTTAAGACTTTTGGGACTGTTAGGATGAGATGAATGTATTTTGTGTACAAGAAGGAATCAATTTTGGGGAATGAGAGGGTGGAATAAATTGTATATCCTCAATATTGATACGGTAAAATTCTAACTTCTAGTGTGACTGTATAAGGAGGTAACTAAGGTTAAAGGAGGTCAGAAGGGTGGGCCTCTAATCCATAGGACCTGTGTCCTTGTATGAAGAGGAAAAGACCTCAGCAGTGCACATGCATAGAGAAAAGGTCTTGTGAGGACACAGAAGGCATCAGCCTGCAAGCCAAGGAGAGCGGTCTCACCAGAAACCAGCCTGTCAGCACCTTGATCTTATATTCAACCCCTCCAGAAGTGTGAGGAAATAAATTTCTGTTGTTTAAGTCAGCAGCTTGTGATGTTCTGTTATGGTAGCCCATGCAGACTAATACATTGGTGTTAAATATCGAGAGGCATGCTCATATTTTTATACTGACTGATGAATGTTTTTCAGAATGTTTTCAAAAATGTTTTATGGATTGCTGGATTAAAAACTAATGAAATTCATTCTAGGATCAGACTTAATAATAACTTCTACATAATGAGATAAAGGATATAGGAAAACAATAAAGAAATTATCTGCTAATTTTCTCCTACAGGATGAATTTAATCTCTGCAAAGTTTTATCTTAATAATAGTGCTTGTAATTAAAACAGTGAAGACAAGTTTATTTATTGAAAGTGTCTTTGAGTCTCAGAAGGAGTAAATAGTAATCATCCGTGACTTGTTTAATGTTGTTCTCAAGTTGTTTGCAATGGTGCCTGGCTCCATAACTGCAAATTTATCATTGTCAAGTGACTAATCTGAAATGTCATGAACCATGACTTTTTGATATATTTCACTTCTTTAAACGATATAAAATTGAACTACTTGGACTTCTACTTCTGGCCACAGTGGAGGAACAGGATCAGATTTACCCTCCCTCCTAAAACAAATACCAGACAAAACATATGAAATAACTGTTTTTTAAGACATTGAATATCAGGCAATGAATGCTACTGATTCATGATATATGAAAAGCAGGTGAGGTGAGCCCTATGACTGCTCCAGCTTACTGCCTGAAGGGAGTCTCCAGGCCGCACGGCATGGAGTTCCAGTAGTCTTCCCGAGTGGAATAAGTGGAGTTGGGAGTCTGGAGAGACTGAGGCAACTAAAACTCACAGGACAACCAAGATCCAGAGAAACTACACCATTTTAAAAACCTGTATGTAGAAGAAAAGAGAAGAAAATCCAGGTCACCTTTTGTTTAGCAGTGACTTCTTAGATACAACACCAGAAGTACAATCTGTGAAAGAAAAAACTGATAAGTTATGCTTTGTTAAAATTAAAAAACTGCTCTGTGAAAAACACTGTTAAGAGAATTGAAAAGAGAAGCCACAGACTGTTAAAAATATTTGTTAATCACATATTGGATAAAGGACTTAAATCCAGAATTATATAAAGGACTCTTAAGACTCAACAACAAAAAAATCAACAACCCTATTAAAAAATGTGCATAAGATCTGAACAGACACTTTACTGAAGAAACTATACAAATGGCAAATAGACTTAGGAAGGGTGTTCAATATCATGTGTTGTTAGGGAAATGAAAATTAAAATCACAATGAGATACTACAACATGCCTATTAGAATGGCTAAAACCCAAAAAGCTGACAACAAAGTGGTGACGGCAAGGATGCAGAGCAACAGGAACTTGAATTCATTGCTGATGAGAATGCAAAATGGTACAGTTACTTTGTAAGACGTTTTCACAGTATCTTCTAATGATCCAGCAATCACATGCCTAGGCAAACGAGTTGAAAACTTAGGTCCTCACAAAAGCCTATACACTAATGTTCATAGCATCATTTTTCAACTGGAAGCCACCAAATGTCTTATGAAGAGAATGGATAAGCAAACTGGTAGATCTGTACAATGGAATACTACTATTCAGCGATTAAAAGGAACAGGCTATTGATTCATGCAACATAATGGATGAATTTTAAGTGAATTTTACTAAGTGAAAGAAGCAAGCCCCAAAAGGCTACATAGTGTATGATTCCATTTATATGACATTCTGGAATAGGCAAAACTTTAGGGAAGGAAAACAGATTAATGGTTCTCAACTGTTAGGTAAAAGAGGAAGTGGTTAAACTACAAAGGGGATGCACAGGAGAACTTTTAGTGTGAAACAACTTATGTAAGGGATGTCCTGTATGGTTCTTTATGTACTGACTGATGCTGTGCATTTATCAGAACCCTAGAGCTGTATTTCCCAAAGAGTAAACTTTAACATGTGCAAACTAAACACACACATCAACCAGGATGCTGGGAGATCCTAGAATGGAATGCAGTCTATGACAAATGAATCTAACTGTATTACAAATGTATGGCATAAGCACACTGAAGAGGGTGGAAGAAAAAGGAGCCGACCTAAGTAAACTTGGAAAATGGCATTTTTGAGTAGAAATTGTAAGCCTAAATATAAAAAGAGCAGTATATAAACACTGTATTCTAATTGGTAAATGAGCTTTTCACAGGGGTACAGGTAAACAGTTCTTAGTATGTATGGGGTTGAACAAATAAGTAAATTGATGTTGGATGGTAGGAGCCGGGTTTCTCAGTGGTGGAGAAGGATATTAGATACACAAGAAAGGAAGACTAGAATGAACCCTAAGGTGCTGGATTAGAGTCAGTGACATCAGTATGAATCCATCTTTGGATGGATGGATGGATACAGGATCTACTCTGTGTGTGTGTGTGTGTGTGTGTACATGGGTTAGTATACATGCATACATTATCTAGCTCTGTCCACTGACAGAGGAAAGAAGCAGTGATGCTCTAGTAGTAACAAGAATAACCCAGTGCCGGGGTGCCTGGGTAGCTCAGTTGGTTAAGTGTCTGCCTTTGGCTCAGGTCATGATCCTGGGGTCCTGGGATTGAGCCCCATGTCGGGCTCCCTGCTCAGCGGGGAGCCTGCTTTCCTTCTCCCTCTGCCCCTCCATCCCCCTCTCGTGCTCTCTCTCACTCTGCTCTCTCTCAAATAAATAAAATCTTTAAAAAAAACCAAAAAAACAGGGGCACCTGGGTGGCTCAGTCGTTAAGCGTCTGCCTTCGGCTCAGGTCATGATCCCGGGGTCCTGGGATCGAGTCCCACATCGGGCTCCCTGCTCCGCGGGAAGCCTGCTTCTCCCTCTCCCACTCCCTCTGCTGTGTTCCCTCTCTTGCTGTCTCTCTGTCAAATAAATAAAATCTTTAAAAAAAAAATAAAAAAATAAAAAAACAAAGAATAACCAGTGCCCATAATTGTGGTTTCTAAATATTCTCCAATGAAAGAAATTAGAGCTCTTGGAGAAATGACTGATTCTAGGACTGGGCAGGGAAAATACAAAATAAACCTGGAATATCTTATAGTACTAGAAAGTAAGGCTGTCCAAATAAGAAAAGGATTGGAGGTGAGGCGTGCATGTCAAAGGCACACAAGAACCAAACTAAAAGAGCAATCGTGTTTTAAATTACCATGGTATTGATGAGTTCTAAAAAAATTTTGATTTGCATTTCTTTGACTGCTAATAATGTTAAACTTTTTTTTTTTTTTACTTTATTTTGGCCATTTATGTTTTCTTCGTGAAGCATTTGATCATGACTGTTTCTCATTTTTCTATAGGATTATTAGTAGTTTTCTCATTGGTTTGTAAGAGCTCTTTATATGTAAAGTGTATTACACTTTTACCATATTTCTTGTACTAGTATCTTTAGATCAGTGAATTTTTATTATTCCATACCGATCAATTCTATGAATTTATGTTAGATTGTCCCATAAAGAGGCGGCAGGGGCTACTAATTGATGAAAACTTTTATAATGATAAAATCTACTTGTTCCAAATTCTTTTAGATTCCACTTCTATTGCAACAGAATATTCCCTGAAATTTGATGAATCTATGACAGAAGATGAAATAGAAGAAAAATCATTTCGATCTTTACTACCTTCTGAGAGTCATCGCAGATTCAACATGGAAAAGAAGAGAGGCCATCATGATGACTCTGACGAGGAAGCCTCTCCAGAAAAGGCAACACTGTCTTGTGCCAAGGTGTGCTGCGGTTTACCTGTGGCGGGTGCTTCATACGTAGTCGTGGATGCGTTCTCTCAGAGATGACCGTACATTTTGTACTTGAACTCAGTTGTCATCTACCAGAATGATTTTCCTAAGATAGCAGTTTTATATTATATTTTTGCTGTAGAATCTGGCTTCCTTTCCTTACAAAGTAGGACACAGACTTACTCCTTGGGGTAATTCAGAAAGCCTCTGAGGATTGGAGCCAGTGTTATGTCTCTAGTGTGTCATTTGCTTCACTCTTACAACACTTTATTCCAGTTTAAAAGTTTATATCATCTTGCTAAATTGTTAGCCTTTTGGACAACAGGGACAATTCTTACTGGGCTTTATGCCCCTGGGACAGTACCTGGCTTATGTAGTTGTTTGTTCAAATTTCACTGGCTGAATAAATTAGCCGATGAATGTTACGCCCTCTCATGTGCCTTTTTTGAGGAGTGTTCTCTGACATGGTCAGCAGCCTTTTTATATACACAGCTTACTTTTATAAGTGCATGCCTCTTTTAACAATGTTAATTAAGTTCCAGAGGCTTAGATAATGATAAACTTGAAATAAAATCTCCACTTTAGGAGCTGAGCATGCCATTCTCAGGAGGACAAGATAGTTTTTCTAAATTTACTATGGAGATGGTTCGACAGTATATGAAAGAAGAGGAAATGAGGGCGGCTCACCAGTCTTCACTCTTGCGTCTCCGTGAGAAAGCCTTGAAGGAGAAAACTAAGGCTGAATTAGCCTGGCTAGAGCATCAGAAAAAGTAAGTTGTTTCAATGAACATAGTTTTCGCTTTCCAATTTCTTCTTTAATTGAAAGGAAATGCTTGTCTTTAAAGATGTTTTTGTTTCCTCATTTAATTTAATTTGATTTGACCAACCCAGTTTCTTAACCTAGAAGTATGGCAGTCGTCTTTGAATCCTGTTGCTGTTCAGATCTCCTACTCGTAACATTCTCTTTGCATTTCTCTTTTATCAACTAACTGACTCTCATATTGTTATTTAATACTTAATTCCTTTACTGTGTTGTAAATTTCTCAAAGCAATTTTATCTTTAAAGGACACAGTCTAGAGTTTGCATATATTATACATGCAATAAAATATTTGGTGGGGTAGGCTTTGCTGCATGTTTTCCGCATTTGAAAGTGTTAAATTGTTTTAGAGACTTTTTAATGGTAGAGAATTCTTGACGTTATAATAGAAATTTAATCTACTCTTTGTCTCAATGTGAAATATTTGCAGACATCTACGAGACAAAGGAGAAGATGATAAAATGCCCCCACTTCGGAAGAAACAGCGCGGTTTGCTTTTAAGGTTGCAGCAAGAGAAGGTATGTTAGAAAAAAACACTCTTTAAGAGAATTTCTCCTAAGGCAAATTAGATGGTGGAATCTATTATTTTGCCTAATCTCTTTTTCTTACTATCATCTTAAATGAGATTTAGTTGATATTTACCACTGTCTTTGCCTATACTACTATAATTACAGAAACTGCTTGGTAGTCTGCTATATTTCTGATTTTGTGTCACTGCTAACTTAATACAATAGAGAGTCAAACCTGCCTTCCTTTGTTAAATAAAATAGTATTTGAAATGCATATTTAGGGAAGCCTGTGGCTCAGTCAGTTAAGCGTCTGCCTTCGGCTATGATCCCAGGGTCCTGGGATCGAGTCCCTCATGGGGCTCCCTGTTCAGCAGGGAACCTGCTTCTCCCTCTGCCTGCTTGTGTTCCCTCTCTCCCTCTCTCGCTCTCTCTCTCTCTCTCTGACAAACAAACAAACCAAACAAACAAATAATAAAATCTTTTAAAAACGCATATTTAAAAAATTAAGATATTTGTAAAAGAGTCTATTTGGATTAATTTTTTAGTCACTATTTTCCTGAATAGACTTTCAGGACATACTCATTACAAATTGAGTAATATTTTGGCTCAGTGAACTCAGAAACACCTCAAGTTGGAATCCTGGAGAGATAACATGGTTTGGTGATTAAGAATTCAAGCTCCAGAGTCAAGTTGCCTGGGTTAAAATTCTAAATCTACCAATTATTAGTTTCATAACCTTGGACAAGTTACTTGACTTCTCTGTGCCTCAGTTTCTTTATCTTTAAACCAAGGATAATAATGATAACATACTAATTCAGCCCTAGTTTTCTCCTTCAAGAAAGTTGGTTGTTGGGAGGAATAAACGAGTTAATACATATAATAAATTTACAGTAGATCTTGGCACAGTGGTAAATGCTCAGTGAATGTTAGCTGTTATCTGAATTCTAGTTTTGTCACTTGGAGCTCTGTAATAATGGTCAAGTTTAAGTAACTCTCTGAGACTTAATTTCCTCATCTGTATGAGTAAGATATTACTTCATATGGTGGTTGTGAGGATTAAAATGAGGTAACATGTGTAAAATGTGTTTCACAGTGCCTGGTAAGTATTCAGTGGATTCTAGTTTTCTTTTCCCTTATTGACCTGTTACAAGGCACTGAGCATGGAGCCCAATGCGGAACTTGATCTCAGAACCCTGAGATCATGACCTGAGCTAAAACCAAGAGTGAGACGGTTAACTGACTGATCCACATAGGCACTCCATCTTTTTTATAGATTTTAATTCTTTGTTTACCTTTTTATCAATTTTTCTATTTTTTCCCATTTTTTTTCAACACATTCATAGTCATTTTAGCTTTCTTGTCTGCTAACTAGCTATTTGGACATCTGTGTGTCTGCTACTGTTTTCTCTTTATATTTTCTATTATCATATGATTTCTTTTTCTTTGCATGTCTAAATAGTTTTTTTTCATTTTTTAATTTAAATTCTAATTAGTAGCATACCGTGCAATATTGGTTTCAGGAGTACAGTGATTCATCACTTACATATAACACCCAGGGCTCAACACGACAAGCGCCCTCCTTCATACCCATCCCCCTTCTAGCCTGCTCCCACCAACCTCCCTCCATCAACCCTCAGTTTGTTATCTATTATTAAGAATCTCTTAATTTTTTTTTTTTTAAAGATTTTATTTATTTGACAGAGACCCAGCGAGAGAGGGAATACAAGCAGGGGGAGTGGGAGAGGGAGAAGCAGGCTTCCCGCTGAGCAGGGAACCCGATGTGGGGCTCGATCCCAGGACCTGGAATCATGCATAACCTGAGCTGAAGGCAGACGCTTAACGACTGAGCCACCCAGGCGCCCCTCTTATAGTAATTTTTTAGTAAATGCTGGATACTGTATAAATAACTGCAAAGGCTCCAGATGATGTTATCTCCCCCACCAGAGAGGACTTATTTTTTCCCTCTGCTGTGCTGTTAGAGTGCTCAGCAATTCACTTAAATCTATTTAGGAACTAAGCTGGGTTAGTGTTGGGTTGCAGAGTTGGCAGGCCTCAGTCTGCTTTTGCTTTGCATTGACCCTAGGTTGTAACTTTCCAGGGATTTCAGTTGAAAGCCAGGTAAATCAGCACAAAAGACTGTGGGGATTTCTACCCTGCTGCTGAGAGGTTTCTGGTGTGTAGCTCCTTAGCCTTCTGTCTGTGCTGCTTAAGAATAGGCAAATGGTTTGAGGGAGAGACTGAGTTGGAAGCCTTTTAAGTCTCCAGTTTTGTCACCTGAGCTCTCTGTACCTGTGGAAATGGTGATTGGTGTAACCACTTAGGAGCAGTTTGACTATATCTGGTTATGCTGACAACACATATAATCTGTGAATCAGCAGTTCTGTGTCTTGGTATATATAGTAGAGAAGTTTTCACACATGTATGGGGGAAATGGAAACAGCTTAATTCTTTCATTAAGAGAATAGATAAAACAAAGCATATTTCTGCAAGAAAGTACAATACTGCAGGAAATGAATGCATTACATATCAGCACTGTTCAGTAGAGATTTCTGAAATTATTATTAACGTTCTGTATTTGTGCTGTCCAATACAGTAGCTACTAGTCGCATATAGTTTTCGGTATTTAAAACATGGCTAGTGCAACTGAGAAACTGAAATTTTAATTTAAATAGCTACATGGAGCTGTGGCTACCATATTGAATAGTTACAGCAGTAGATCTTTATCAAAAATCATATTGGTTTTTATAGAAGAGCAAGATGCAAAAGAATATGTACAGTATGATACCATTCTCGTAAATATTTTTAAGGATTTATTTCTTTGTTTTAGAGAGAGCATGTGAGCAGGGGGGAGGGGTAGAGGAAGAGAGAGAGAGAGAGAATCCTCAAGGAGACTCCCTGCTGAGCACAGAGTCTGATGTGGGGCTCGATTCCAGCACCTGAGATCATGACCTGAGCCAAAAATCAAGAGTTGGCCGCCCAACTGACTGATACACCCAGCCACCCCTATAGTACTTCAGAATGTTTTTTAAGTAAATGTGCAAAATCACTCTGATCTATCTATCTACCCCTGGAAAATTACCCTGCAGAAATAAAAGCACCAGTGTGGAAGGATGTATGTACTAAGATATTTACTACAGTTGTATCGTAAGAATTATTTTGACTGGTAGTGAGATTGTATAACCACTTTGGCCACATATCTTCGCACAGCTGTATCCAAAATGAGAGAGAACATATTTTCCTATGTCTTACTCTTTTTTTGTTTTTTTGAGATAAAATTCACATAACAAAATAACCATTTTAAAGTATAATCCACTTACACCATTAACCATTTTAAAGTGAATAGTTTGTACAACCTTACAGCTTATTCTGAAAAGAAAAGCAAACCTCTTCCCTCAAGAATCCCCTTGAAACAGTTTCTTTTCTAGGCTTGGATTGGGTGAATGTATACAATAATTGGTTTAGAAACTCAGGGCTAAACTAATACCAGTTTTTCAAAATGTGCTCTGTGGAACTCTGGGGACCCTGATACCCTTTCATGGGTTATGGAGGTCAAAACTGTTTTCCTAATAGTGGGATATGAATTTGCCCTTTTCATGGTTTGACATTTGTACTAAGTGGTACAAAAACAATGGTGGGTAAAACTGCCAGTGCCTTAGCACAAATCTGGGCAGCAGTGGCCCCAGACTATACTAGTAACTGTCATGTTTTTCAGTGCCACACACAGTGAAACAAACAAAAAGCAGTAGTTTCACCAAAGAATGTCTTTTTTTTTTTTTTAAAGATTTTATTTATTTATTTGAGAGAGAGAGTGAGCAAGTGTGAGAGAGAGAGCATGAGCAGAGGGAGAGGGAGAAGCAGACTCCCTGCTGAGTAGAGAGCCCGATGTAGAGCTTGATCCCAGGACCCTGAGATCATGACCTGAGCTGAAGGCAGTCACTTAACCTAACACACTGAGCCAGCCAGGAGCCCCTTCACTGAAGAATGTCTTGCTTAAGTAGTAAAAATTACTAATTTTGCTGAGTGTTGTTGACCTTTGAGTACTTTCATTGTCATACTCTGCGTGACAAAAATAGGAAGTACACAAGGAAGCACTTTTACCAGATACCAGAGGATAGTGATTAACTCAAGGAAAGGCATTTGTGCAGTTGTTTGAGTTGCAAGCTGAACTAGCCATTTTTTTTCATGGAATACCGTTTTTCCTTGAAAAAATTATTCAGAGACAAACTGTTTATTCAGATTTGTGTATTTGACAGTCATTTTCTCAAAAATGAACAAAGTGTGCCTGTTACTTTATAGAAAACAGCTGTAACACTATTTGATGCCAGTGACAGAATTCAGGCTTTCAAGGCAGAATTTTAGAAAATTTCTGTCCACCACCTAATACTAAAGAACTTTTCTTTTGAGATCTGTGGTGATGTGAAAGAATGTGATTTTTTTATACTGTATAATGAAATGTGTCAACACTTGGAAGATCTGCATAACTCAGTGAACTGATATTTTCCAAATGACCAATGCATGATGTTTCAAAAAATCAAGTCAGTAAATAAAGAGATTTGCAAAAATCTAATAATACTAATTATTTTGTTTGTTTGTTTTGGAAGATACAGTTATTTTCTTTAAAATGCATACAATGCCATTGTGTACTCCTGAGAGAGTGAGAGTGAACAAAGGCAAATAGTGTCTTAGTATTATGAAGATTGTTTGACTCTGAGAGTCCCCTGAAAGGACCTTGGGAATCCTCTAGGGTCCATGGACCACAGTTCAAGAACTACTGCTCTAGAGAAACTCATACATGTGCCAAAGACAAAAACTATAAGGCTGTTCATTGTAGCATTGTTTGCAATAGTGAACAACAACTTTATCTACATATAGGGGTAATGGATACATGAAATAGTATATGCTTCCAGTGTTATGCAGCATTTAGGTGTAAGTCAACACAGAGAGGTAGCAAAAGCAATGTCCAGTAAATAAAGCAAGGTTGAAAATATATATGTGTGATATTATTTATAAACTACTTAAAAACATACAGACCAAACAGTGTGTGTTTTTTGCAGGTAGGTACAAATATCTGTAGAAGAATTTTAAAAGAATGTGCTGGAAGGATATATACCATGGTAGTGATTACCTCTAAGGATGTGGGATTGCATACTGGTTTTATTTGTAATGTTTTATTTCTTCACAAAATAAAGACTAGGATAAAATATGACAGAATATTAACAGTTGTTAGTATGAGATTTTAGAAATTAGATATTTTTGTGCACGTCTCTGCATTTTCAGATAGTTTACAAAAATCAAACATGACTAAAAGAAATTATACATCGCTAATTATTACTGTCTTTATAGGCTTACATTATTGACAGGAACACAGATTAAAATAAATTTATGGAAAAAAAAGGACAGGCTCTTAAATTTTAACAATTATTAACAGTGAAGTGTATCATCTTTTGCCCATTTAGTTAGTAACAGAAAACTTAACAAAACCCTGTGTGGTGGGCGCCTGGGTGGCTCAGCTGGTTAAGCGACTGCCTTCGGCTCAGGTCATGATCCTGGAGTCCCTGGATCGAGTCCCGCATCGGGCTCCCTGCTCGGCAGGGAGTCTGCTTCTCCCTCTCCTACTCCCCCTGCTTGTGTTCCCTCTCTCACTGTGTCTTTCTCTGTCAAATAAATAAATAAAATCTTTAAAAAAAAAAAAAAAACAACCCTGTGTGGAGAGAGTTTGATGCAGTATAGTCTTAAATGTTTCTGGTGGAGACCATCCTTTTTTGAAAGCAATCTTTAAATGATTTTAAGGGCCATAGTATGATTTATCCTCTTTGATTTGTTTGTCCTACATTTTGGAATCTCTCCTAAAGAACAAATCCATAGTATGAAACAGTTATAGACATTAAAGCATTATTTGGAATGGTAAAAAATTATAAGGGGCCTAAGATTTTAGCAGTAGAATAATGGTTATGTTAACTACTTTACTTGTTATGCAGCTAATAAATAAGTGTAAAGACCAAGTAACACTATGGAAAAATATGAAGGGTATCTTAAGTTTAAAAGGGGGATAGAAAATTGTCAGTCTGTTGTAATTATAATTATTTAAATTAAGGGATCATGTTTATTGTTTTAGGATGATGGGGTTGTGAGACTTTTTTCCTCCTTCACTACTTCAAAATTTTTCAGTATTATTACTTTTATCTTGAATATACTGTATGTTTTTATTTTTGATACATGTGATGATTGGGCTTTCTTAAAATACTACTTTGGACTTGTATCCTCCAAATTTCAGTTGCTCTTCTAATTCTTTAAATCTTAGGCAGAAATTAAACGTCTTCAAGAAGCCAATAAGGCAGCTCGGAAGGAAAGACAACTGATTCTGAAACAGCAGGAGGAGATAGAAAGGATCCGACAGACCACCATAAAGTTACAGGAGAAGTTAAAGTCGGCAGGGGAGAATAAATTGGTAAGTTACACGAAATTACTATTTGTTTTCTCTCTCATGTTGCTTGCTAATACCTAATCCTGCCTCACTTTCTCGTCTGATGGATATGTTCATAGATGTTAGATGAACTAGAATAAAGTTCTATGTATGTATCTTTATGTATAGTGAGAGTTTTTATTTTTTTTCCCGTGGAATATTCAAGTTTTGAAAGGGACACGTGGTTCATATGATAGTTGAAAAATGTTTTCCATTTATAAACTCATTTGGGACAGAGAGCCTTGTTCTTGCTTATCAGTCCAGATATATTTCTCAGAATTAATGAGAGAGACCATTTTTGCTCTTGGTACTTAATTTTAGCTATTCAGTATTAATATAATGATACAAGAGTCAAAGGAGGTATTAAGATAAAAGCAAAATTTGGATCTATTCTGAGATGCTGTAAAGTGTTAATATAGTGTTGGAGAACCCACACTGGATAATTGTATAGTTAAATAAATCTTAGCATTTTCTGCTTTGATGTTTAAAATACACTTTAAATTTTGAAACAATCTTAAATTTATAGAAAATTTCAAACACTGTACATAGAATTCTATCTTCCTGGAGTATGACAATCCTCCAGTTGTCACAATAATGTGCTTTTATCAGAAGGTAAGTTCAAAATCACGTATTGCATTTAGTTCTCATATCTCTCTAGTCTCCTTCAGTCTGGAAAAGTTACTTGACTCTCATGACCTTGACACTTTGGAAGATTGCATGCCAGTTACTTTGTAGAATGTTTCTCAAACTTGAATTTGTCTGATATTTCCTCATAATTAGGTTCAGATTGTGCATCTTTAGCTGGAATATTACAGAAGTGATGCCATGTTCTCACTGCATTCAATCAGGTGGTGCCTGATTTTGATTTATTCCATTACTGATGATGTTGACTTGATCACTCGATTAAGAGGGTGGCTGTCAGACTTCACTATAAAGTTACTTTCTTTCCCTTTGTAAATAATAAGTACTTTGCATGAGTTATTTTGAGACTACATAAATTTCTGTTCTTCTTTAAACTTACTCTTTTATTTATATTAGTATGGACTTACAGATTCCTATTTTATTCAGCATTAAATCTGTTACTATCATTTGTTTTGATGCTCACTTTGTCCCAGGTCAGACCATTAGGAGCCTTTTCAAGTTTCTGTGTGCTTTTGATATGTCCCCAACAGTCTGTGAGCACTTCCATGTTTTCTGCAACAAGATGTCTCAGTGTCATCTTATACCTTCCCTGCCCCAGACTTGGAATCAGCTGTTTCTCCGAGAAGGAAAGTTATTCAGAAACCAAGATCTGGTGCTAAGCATGCTCATTACTATTCAGGTTTTGGTCCTCCTAAAAGCAACAAATCTAGACAATATGTATGTTTATGTAGATGTAATAAAAAATACATTTTACATGTATGTTTATTTCTGTATGTTCATATACAGTATACAGTATATATACATATACAGTATTTAGGTATTATGAG
Organism: Mirounga angustirostris; assembly: GCF_029215605.1. Classification (NCBI taxonomy): domain Eukaryota; kingdom Metazoa; phylum Chordata; class Mammalia; order Carnivora; family Phocidae; genus Mirounga; species Mirounga angustirostris. The sequence goes on from NW_026991714.1 coordinate 40,643,218, forward strand.
TTCATACTGATCCTTCCAGTTCCAATGCAGCACCATAAGGTTCCATTCTAGTTTTCTTTTTTTTTATTAAGTTCAATTAGCCAACATTAGTTTTTTTTTTTTTGTTTTTTTTTTTTTTTTTTTTCAACATTAGTTTTTGATGTAGTGTTCAGTGATTCATTAGCTAGGTATAACACCCACTGCTTATCAGATCACATGCCCTCCTTAATGCCCATCATCCAGTTACCCCATCCCTCCATCCGCCTAGTTTTCTCTCTTTTGAAACTTCCTTCTCTGATAGACAGCTGGTTAACATTTTCCTTAATATAGATCATGATTTGCTCATTCCTCTGTGTAACCCATCTCCCATAACCACTGCCACCCCTTTCCTCATGTGGATAACCTCACCACCCCTGGATTCTGACTCCCAAGTCAAGCTATTCCCCCATCTCCTTGCCCTTTCTCTGTACTCTCCTTAACCTTTCTATACTCTGTGGGAATGCCACTTCACTCTATTTGGGCTTGTAACATGCCATGTAGGGCCACTCCCCTGTGGACATCCTCTTTGTTCCACTTGAGTAATAACCCTCCTGTATAAGATGCCCTCTTCATCTCACTCCAGTTGGGACACCCCACTCTAGGTCCCCTTGTCCACCTCTACCTTTGCATGGACCCCTGTCTTGCGCTGTTCCACCTAATGACTTTAGGACTGAATCATTTAGGAGGCAGAAAGGGAAGGAGAAGTCCTCTGCTATATGTATTGTTCACAAAATAAAAATGGTCACAATTGTCCCTACTCATCTTCCTGAAAAGTTATGAGAATAAATGACTATTCTCTTACTTAAGCATTTAGACTTATTTAAGCATTTAAAGTTAGTTTTTGCTCATGAGAAATAATATATCATTTAAACCAATAGTTCTAAATGTTTTTTTCTTTAAGATTTTATTTATTTGTCAGAGCACAAGCAAGGGGAGTGGCAGGCAGAGCAGGCAGAGGGAGGAGCAGGCTCCCCGCTGAGCAAGGAGCCTGATGTGGGGCTCCATCCCAGGACCCTAGGATCATGGCCTGAGCCAAAGGCAGATGCTTAACTGACTAAGCCACTCAGGTGTCCCCTAAATGTTTTCATTATAAATTTTGCTCGTGAGAAATAATGTATCAGTTAAACCAGTATTTCTAAATGTTTTCATTTTCAACTTTTTAAATTGAGAAAATACTGTTTTTCCCATTAGAATTTGGAAAGAAAAAAGATCCATCCCTCAGTAGTATTAAAATAAGTTTATGTGTTCCCTTCATTCTTATATCTGTACGTGTATATATAGTGTTTATATTCCTTTTGAGTGGTTCAATTTAAAAGAAATTAGGATAGTGAAATTCTAGATTGCTAGTAGCAGAAGATTTTTTTTGTTTTTTTCAATCTTTTAAAGAAATTGTACTTTGGGGGGCGCCTGGGTGGTTCAGCTGATTAAGTGCCTGCCTTCAGCTCCGGTAGAGATCCCACAGTCCGGGGATCAAGCCCCAAGTCGAGCTCCCTGCTCAGCGGGGAGTCTGCTTCTACCTCTCCCTTTGCCCCTCCGCCTACTCGTATTCTGTCTCTCTCAAATAAATAAATAAAATTTAAAAATAAATAAATAAAATTTTTAAAAAAAGAAATTATAATTTGTGATTATATATAAATATATGTAAGATATATATAAGATATATATAACAATCTATATTTTAGCCATTTTTAAATGTATATAATTTTGTCTTTTAAGTAATTTAAGTAATTTAAGTAATTCCTTAATTGCAGCTATTTTATAAATATGGTTTTGAGGATAAACTTAATTTTGAAACAACAATGTTTGAAGTCATTTTGAGATCTTAAACTCCAGTAAAATTATAAAAAATTATAAAACTTTACCCTCTTTTGTTTTTAGGACTCCCATAGTGATGATGATACAAAGGATAATAAGGCAACCAGTCCTGGTCCAACTGACTTGGAGACCCGAAGTCCTTCCCCCATTTCAATCTCCAGCAGTGAAACTAGCAGCATTATGCAGAAACTGAAAAAAATGAGAAGCCGCATGGATGAAAAGTAATTTATTTTTATAAATATTATCCTGTTCACATTGAAAATGATAGCAAAAATATTTTTAATGTACTTCATTAGATTAGATTGATAAAATGTAATATTTTATGAATTCAGTAGCATTTTAGCAGAATTGTTAAATCAACCTGGAAGTCAATTAACTATAGATCTTACTATAAAACAGATTTTCTTGTTTTTAATACAGTCAGGTTTCTTATTTTAAAAACCAACATAGTAATTGCACATATACCCAGGACAATGTTTCCATCTTTCTTTTATTAAAAGCTAAAAGTAAGTGTGAAATTTATACCTTCCCTGAAATCTGACAATATGTCTACTAACTTGGGGAAGCAATTAATGGTATATTCTGAGATCTCGTCCTGTGGCTCTCTGACCACTCTCATGCGTAGGTCAAATAGAAATTTTAAGCTGTGAGAAGGTGTGGATTCCTCATTTGAAACCAGAAAAACTGAAATTCTTCTGGGATGTTGAATGATTCTGAAACATTTCTAAGTATTATTTTTTTAGAGGCTCCTTTAAAGAAAGCTGCTTCTACTTAAATGTAGCTCAGTTGTATGTCAGTGTTGACCATATAAAGTTACATTTATGTGAGAGTGTACTCTTCTGGGTATACATTTCATTAAATATGCTTGTGAAATATCTGCTTGCGGACCCTATCCTTTACTTTATAACCTCTACCTTCTTTAAATATGAAAGAGAGACCCATGAAAATGTTTTGTTGACTGTTACTTTATTTTGTTAACAGTTTGAACCACAGTTGTATCTTGATATCCTTTGTCAGTGTACCACACATTACCAAATTTAATAATGCTCTATATATGTTCATGTGACATCAACCTGTGATTCAGTGAGTTTCTGAACAGTCAAGCATTTGTAAATCAATCCTTACCTACTATAGGTACAGTGTTACACATTGGCGCTTCATTGCTTGTTAAATTGCATTTTATAACTTTAAAATACCTAAATTGGTGATGAAAAAAAGTTTTAAAAAATAAATACAGAATCTTAAAATAAATATAAGGGTAAAACCAAATATTTATAAACGTGTAAATATTCCTTTTGGATCATTCCGTGGGATAGACTAAATAAGGCTTTTTCATGTAGGAATTTATTGAAATGTAGACTAAAGATGCTTTCTTCCTTTCCTGATAAAATTTTCCCATGGTCTGTATAGGCATACTGTTTTGCTTCATGGATGTTTGAATTCAGAATAATCTCTCTCATGAATTTTTATAACTGACTTGACATTTTAAATATGTTTCCAAATGTCTTTGAATGGTAAATATTGGAGGAAAGAGTTTCAGGGGTAATTTCTTCATTGATCCCTTGCTCATCTATATTAGTAAGGTCTTCATTGCTGGTCTTTATGAATAATATTCTAATAATTTTAATCACATTTGTAGAAGAAACTGCTAATCCTAAATCTGTTTATGAGATGAGTCCGTTTATGTGGTGCTTATTTCACATTTGGTTAAAGCTTTAAAAATTCTAAATAACAAATTGAAGATGACATTTATTGATTTTGTTCCAGCTTTTATTATTTTCTCAGAATCTGAAATATTAAACACATGGAATTTTTGTATTATTGTTCTACCTTCTACCTTCCTTTGTCAACTACTACAGGAACCATTTGAGCAATTTGTCAAAGAAATAGGCTTTGAAGTATTCAGTGACTTGATTTGTTCTTTGAAGCAATGAAGTTGTGTTTGTGGGTAGGGATGGGGTAGGGACAGCAGTGGCAAAGGAATCATTTTTAATGTTTTATGATGGTGCTGAAATTTGAGGATAAACTGGAGTATTTTTCAAAATTAGCAATGTACTATAAAGGAAAATTATTATGTGATATTTTTTAATGTCTAGAACAAAATAATGTGAAAACTGGTTTTTAAATACCATGCAGATCACCAAAACTTTACAATTAGATTTCCTTCAACAGTATTGGAATGTCAGTAAATAAGTGTCAATAAATAGAGTTAATTTTATAGTCATTTGCTACAGTAGATACCTAATAACAAAATCATTTGAGCCTTTGCTACTAGACGCTATTATTTGTTGTGTAGATTTGCAAAGGCAGTCTTCCAAGAGATTACTATTTTATTGATATAAGACACCTGTCATAAAGCAGTCCTCCCTCAGTAAGTTTAGCTAACTTTTGGGAAGAACTTTTTCATTATATGTCATTGCTTATTGTTAATCCTCTGAACTCTGATTCTGTGACAGATTTTTTTTTAAACTATCAAACTATTCTTGGCTACAGTGAAGGATTTCCTTCTTTAATGTTTCATTGAGACAGTGATGCCTTTGTTAAAATTTATATTTCTTTTTTTTTTTTTTAAAGATTTTATTTATTTATTTGAGAGAGAGAGAATGAGAGACAGAGAGCATGAGAGGGAGGAGGGTCAGAGGGAGAAGCAGACTCCCTGCTGAGCAGGGAGCCCGATGCGGGACTCGATCCCGGGACTCCAGGATCATGACCTGAGCCGAAGGCAGTCGCTTAACCAACTGAGCCACCCAGGCGCCCCAAAATTTATATTTCTAATCTGTGGCTTTTCCTGACCTTTTTATTGATCTGACATATAAATAATTTTCTTTTCTCAGTGTAGTGAAAAGCAAAAGGAATTTAAGCTGTGAAAAAGATTAGTCATAATGTTGTGTTTGCAAAAGCCACAGACTGAATAGCCGTCAGTCTTTTTGGTACTGTTGATAAAAAAAAATCTGAGTTTTGTTTATTACTGTGAGAGGCATTATTTATAATATAAGTGCATTGTCTGTAATCCTGAAACATATATTCATAAAGAAAACACCATGCATTGACTTTTTCTGTTAATTTGCCAGTTCCCTTTCAGGAAAATTTTTTACTGAGCAAATGAAACACAAACAGGATGGGTTTATCTTCATCTTCAAGTGTTAAAATAAGACACAGTGTATTTTCTCTTTAATAGCAGCTGTTCTTCCGTATTATTTATTAAATATATACTTATTTTTAGCAATTATTTGTTGGGAAATGTGTGAATGTGCTAGGTTCTGAGAGATATGAAGGTGAATCAAACATAAACCTTGCCCTTAAAAAGCGTATGGTCTAGGTGGAAAAAAGAACAAATATCAGTCCTGTAGAGAAGTGTATATAAATTAATTGCTAAGGAAGTTCAGAAGACGAAGAAATTTTTACTGAAAAGAATATATCAAGTCAGTTTTCAGTGGATGAGTGTTCCAAGTTAAATATACTTTTGAATTAGTAAGTACTTTATAGCATAAGAAGAAGCAAAAAAAAAAAAAAATCCCACAAACATAAGTTATATTTTGATTTGATCATCGCAGACCAAGTTAGCATGGAAAAATGAAGACACAAAACTTCTCAGACATTCATTTTAAATATTTAAATACTTTATTTACTTAAAATTTAAAATTTTAAAAATATTCCCAGTTAGCTTAGAACCACTAAAGGAACAAATTAACTTATTTGGTTTTAAATAATCATAAAGTTAAACAGATATTGTATGACGCAGCTCTGATAACAATATTTGTGGTATTGTCTGGTCAGTATTAAAATCTTCATTAATCTGCTGAGTTTAAAAAGTTAAGGATTTGCAGGGGAAGACTTTTGATATTCCATTAAAGAAGAATTCTAAAAAAATATACTAAATACTGTTGCCTTAAATTAGAATTCACCAGTATTTTTTTTTTCAAGCCCAAAGTGGGGCTTGAACTGGTGACCTTGAGCTCAAGACCTGAACTGAGATCAAGAGTTGGGTGCTTAACGACTGAGCCACCCAGGCACCCCTGCCTTAAATTAGAAATAAAATTTCTTACAAGGTTCTAGTTTAAGTGTGGTAGCTGGATAAATCCTGATAACCTGATAATGGTTTTTATTTTCTTTACTTCCTAGGTTAGGAATAACATACCTGCATTTTGTTTAATTATATGCAAATCATTAGACAGTTTTAAGTAATAGAATAAATTTTGCTTAGGAAAAAATACAAGACTGCATTTTCTTTTTTTTCTTTTTTTTTAAGATTTATTTATTTTTGAGAGGGAAAGAGAGTGCGTGTGCAGGCGTGTGAGTAGGGGGAGGGGCAGAGGGAGAGAATCTCAAGCAGACTCCCTCCTGAGTGTGGAGCCCAAAGTGGAGCTCGATCTCATGTCCCTGAGATAAACACTGTATTTCATTTTTATTTATCATAATATATATTTAATTTTTGGTCCAGAAAGAATTTTAAAATGATTTAAAGTATTAGGTTTTTGCTTGTTTTGTTTAATATCTTTCAGAGTCAAATTATTTTATAACTCAAAATTTCATTTAAAATTTACATCATAATTTTGCTCTTTCAAATGATAGCGTGGTTTTATAATGTGTTGAAACACAATTTACATTTATACTAGCTCAATGAAAAAAAAGTTCTCATTTATGTCACGTGGTCCAGCAGTGTATTGAGGTATTTAAAAAAGTGTGAGGAGGTACTTGAATGGAGAAAGAAAGCATTATATACTGCTGGAACTAAAAGGGCTCTTTGAGAAGTCATCTAGTGTAGTCCTTTGGTTTTACAGGAAGAAATTGAGGCCATGGAGATAAGTAACTCATCCCAGGTCCACACAGACCTAGAACTAGGACCCTGCTCTCTGGACCTCAGCCAGCCAAAGTTAAAGTTGAGTTAAGTTAGCATATCTGCTTTCAACCTCATAGCTTTTTTTTTTTCTTTTTTCTTTTTAATTAACATATAATGTATTATTTGTTTCAGGGGTACAGGTCTGTTATAACCTCATAAGTTTTTTTTTTTTTTTTTTTAATCTAAACTACAGTGATGACTTAAAGTTATCTCAATAGAAATTGACCCTTGTAGTCCCGCATCGGGCTCCCTGCTCGGTGGGGAGTCTGCTTCTCCCTCTGACCCTCTCCCCTCTCATGTGCTCTCTGTCTCTCTCATTCTCTCTGTCTCAAATAAATAAATAAAATCTTTAAAAAAAAAAGAAATTGACCCTTGTAAATAGGATCTGTTTAAATTGGAAAAGTGTTCAGTGGCTGATTACTGGGCTTGAATAGCTGTACAGTTCAAGTTTAGAGTGTGAAAGTGTGACTTTAAAAGAGAACCCGGGGTGCCTGGGTGGCTCAGTCAGTTAAGTGTCTTGAGTCTTGGTTTTGGCTCATGTCATGATCTCAGGGTGGTGAGATTGAGCCCTGCATTGGACTCTGCACTCAGCGTGGAGTCTGCTTGTCCCTCTCCCTCTGCTCCTTCCCGTGCACGTGTGCTCTCACTCTTTTTCTCTCTCATAAATAAATTTTTTAAAAAGAGAACTAATTACTAATGAATTTCTTAAGATTAAACATTATAAGAACACAGTGATTTACATTATGATTAAATCTATTATGTCTAATCCTATCCAGTCCAGTGTTCTGTTACCATCAGAAGCCTTGCTGGGGGATGCCTTCACACCAACCATTAAGCATGTTAGCAGTGTTTTCTGTTAGTAGGCATTTATGTCTCCATCATTCACAAATTTTATTTATTTGTGCAGCATTGTGAAGGATTGTTAACTCTAGTGTGAAGTACTGCTTCTTTTATTTCAACTTTATTTAGCTTTTAAATGACACTATTTCTAGAATATACATATATTAAATAAGGAATATATGTTTCTGGGAAGAAGTTTTAACTTTAAGTTAAACTGTTCTCACACTATTTCTTAAACTATTTTCTTTCCTTTTTCTGTTAGCTGTTTCTTTTGTTGTCCATTTCTAACTTAGAGCTTTTGAATATATTTAATCCTTATAAATGAAAAATAAATGGTCAGTACTTGTGCTAGTAGAGAAAATTATTAGTCTCGATATTGGGCTGGACAAATTTAAATTGTAATTTTTTTTACAGTTTATTTTACATGTTCCAATACTATTCTACTTTTTGTACTAGGTCATGCATGCATTTAGCAGTTATATACTTAAGAGGGTGGGTGATATTTGAATATTATGAATAGATTTTTTGGACCTTTTGCCGAGTACATTTGTTTTTGTGTAATATTTTGATAATTAGCACTAAAATAAGTTATACATTCATAAAGAATGGCAAGGAAGATTGCAGTGTCTTACTAAAATTTGGCAAAATTGTTTTTCCTTGAACTTCGGTGCAGAAAATCAAGGCAATCCAGATATGAATGTGTATGTATGTGTGTGTGTGTATATATATAAGTAAATGAAGGGGAGGTGAAATATTAAGTTGTATGTGGGGAAACAGACATTGAAATAGTCTGTATCTAAAGATACATGTATAGGCAAGATTGTACATATTTTTAAAAATCCAAATGAATAGCTGGATTTATACCTAGATTTTCTCACTTCTGTGACATACTGATATTATTCCTTGCCCTTCCAAGGCAAAAAATGTTGCCTTGATCTACAGGTTATTGTTGTGTGCATGTGAACAGGAGCATGCTCTGTCAAAGAGAACTAACCTTTCAGACTATTACTAGACTTACTTAACCTCTCAAATATATATATTTATATTTACATATATAAATGATCTATTTACTGTTTAAAAAGAAGAGAATTTTCTACTTTTATAACTTTAACATATGAAATTTTCTTCTTTTAACCTTATGATTGAGCTGTCCGTAGCATGATTTTTTTTTTTAGCCAGGATATTTATTGCGACTAGCTTAGTTTATTCTTAATTATGCATTCTAATATTTTATGGAATGGATATTATATTTCAGTCTTACTAAAGTGGGCCTTTGTTAAATATAAAGCAAGATATCTTCAGTAGGTCCTGTGAGCAGTAAATTTTATGCTGTAGAGGTGAACAAGGTATTTTTAACTCTAAATTTGTTTTCTAAATTATTATTTTCAAGCTAGATCACGATGATAAAGGTTAAGTGAGGCAAACATAGTGCTTTTTATTTAATTTCAAGCTTAAAATATATGACAAGGTACAGATATAAAAGTCATTTGCTTAGGATTATATATGTGTGTAGAATTGCTGATGTACTAGGTTCACAGCCATAATTGTTGTACTCTATGTTAAAGCTTATGGGAAAACTTATTTAGCTCTGTACTGTACTTCTCATAACTTTACTCACATAAAGTAAATTTACCTGAAACTATAGATGATGGTTAAGCAACATCTGAGAAGAAAGGCATGTTTATTCAGAAATCATTGGTAAGATCTGTAATAGTACATGTTTTATATGTCACACAGAGTATAACACTTGCTTTGAGTAGCTTATAATGTTATTCAGGAAGCATATTAAAAGTTCTCCACTCAGCTCTTTTGCTTTCCCTTTCTCATTCTTTCTGCCTCTTGATCTCTTGGTTTTAAAATCTTCCTCCTTATTTTGTAGACACTGCTCTCCTGTTCACTACTTCTTCTCTGTCTTTACGTCTCACCACTGGGCCTCTCTCAGTGTCTGTTTTCCCAACCTTCATCCCAAATTCCAGCTGTATATCTACAACCAGTTGGTCAGGTAACTTTGCACCTTTTTCAGTGCACTCTTTGATAGAGCATGCTCTGTTCTTTTTGTTTGTTTTGTTTGCTTTTCTTCTTTTTTTTTTCTTAACAGCCTGGGGGCCTCTTGTCAAATGTCCCGTAAATTATTTTTGTTTCCACATTAATTTGATATGCTGATTGTTCAAGAAGTGGAATGACAGTTTTTGTGCTTTTTATTAAGTGTTTGTTGGATGTGTGAATGCATTTTTGTTGATTAGCCACCAGTACAGATCTAACACCAATAATATGAGCAGCCCACCTTTTGTTTAGCTTTGGCATCTACATATGAGGAGCGTTTAGTAATAGCTTTTTAACTACTTAGATAACTTTTTCCTAAATCCGTAATTTCTCTTAATCCTTTGGAGCTAAGATATATTGGGCTATTTAACTTCAGAAATTGGGTTAAATTGAGAAATTTGAGGCATTTGTTGCATCCTTTTACATAAGAAAATAATTAGTTCTGTTTATATGCAAAAGACATCTGACCCTGGTGCTTAGTGTTCTCTCCGTAATTATCACCTCCCATTGCATCTCTTAGGCAGTGGGAACCAAAGAGTGGTGTAGTGATACCTGAAATAAAAACAGACGGAATTTGAAAGTAAAAGTCAGAAAGGGACATGAACATATCTTTTTTGTTTGCTTGCTTGTTTGGGGGCTTTGAGATTTGTTTTTTGTTGTTGTTTTGGTCTTTGTTGTTTTGGGTTTGGGTTTGTGTGTTTCTAGTCTGAACCTTCAGAATAAATTCCTTATATCTTCTGTTATGAAAAAGAATCACCTATGAGAAGTGAATATGTAAGTTAAGTATTATCAGTCATGGGTGTCCAGATATTCTGAAGATTTTCTTTTCTGAATTTGTCTTTACAAAAATCACAAGTAAAACACTAATTCTTTCATTTTCTGAATATGTTGACTCATCAAAGCTTCTGTTATTTCAAAGTTTTTTCAAAGGAGTAGTATGAATGTCCTGTTTTTACACAGCTTGTTGATAAGGCAGTGAGTGGTAGAGCTCTCAGAGTGATTTCCGCCCCTAGATTTGTTCTCTGACTGTTCTTCATGGTGTGACCATAGGTTTCTTACAAAGCGAGAGCAAAAACTAATGCAACGGCGACAACATGCAGAGGAACTGCTCGAGTGGAAGCGACGTTTGGATGCAGAGGAAGCCGAAATTCGTCAAATGGAAAAACAAGCTTTGGCTGCCTGGGACAAAGAATTAATAAAACCTAAAACTCCTAAGAAAGAACTTGAGGACGCGAGAACAGAACAGAAAGGTAATAAATACTAACTCTGTTCAGACTACAAACCAAAGCCTAAGATAACTGGAAGATTTACTTCATTATATTTTAAGTGTGAAGAAGGCAATACAATTGCAAATGCCACCAACATTGGAAATATGAGAATATTGTGAAGAACTTTATGCTAATATACTTGAACACTTAGGAGAAATGGGTAAATTCCATGAAATGAAAATGGGTTATTCCATGACCAAGTAGGATTTAACACATTCTAAAATCGATCATGTGGCAAATTACTTAAACAGATTAAAGGAGAAAAATTACGTGACATCTCGATGGATTTAGAAAAGGTACTTGATAAAATGCAGGAAGCATTTGTAATAAAACAAATTTCAGATAAAGTAGCAGTAGAAGGGAGTTTTGTTTACCTGATCTAGGTATCTATTAAAAATGAAAAACCAAACCTACAACAAGGTACCATACTTAATGATAAAACATAGAAAACTTTCCCTTTGAATTTGGAAATAAGACAAATGCTTTTATTTTCACCTAAGGAGTGAAAGGAAGAAGCAGAACTCATTATTACAGATTTTAAAGCTGTGCACATAGAAAATCCCGCATTTATATGTCAGTTATTAGAATTAACAAGTGAGTTGAGCATAGTTGCTGGATATAAAATTCATAAACAAAATTCAGTTACATGTCTATAGAGCAGCAGAAATTGGTTAGAAAACCTAATTTTTAAAAGAGGTACTATTTATCATAGAAATAAAAAATATGAAGTACTAGGTACAAATTTAAAAATATGCAAGATCTTTATGGAGAAAAGTTTAGAATTATATTAGGATTATTAGAGAAGACCAAAATATATAGAAAGCTTTTCCATACTCACAGATTCAGTGTCATAAAGATGTTAATTCTGCTTGAATTTATTTATAGATTCAAGGCAATTTATATCAGAAACCCAGCAGGATTTCTTCGTAAGTTTGACAAGCTCATTTTAAGATTTATATGAAAGAACAGGACCAAAAAGCAAAGACACTGCTAAAGAAGAACCACAAAATGAACTTACTTTAGTAGATATCAAAACTTGTAAAAGTGTATAATTAAAATGGGATTATTTGCACAGAGATAGACAAATAGACTATGAAACAGCACAGAAAAAGACCCTTGCATATATGGAAAGTTGACTTCTGACACAGGTAACTTTACAGAGCAGTGACGAAAGGAGAGACTCTCCAATAAATTTTGGGGGCAGGGAAAAATGAATTGGATCCCTACATTGACAATCTAGAAATACTCAGCTAAAGGGTTAAAAAAAAAAAGACTTAAATCTAAAAATTAGAATTATAGAACTTTTAGAGGACCATGTAAGAGAATATCTATATGACATCAAGGGGAGGGAAAGATTTCTTTAAGATGTTACACAAAGCAAAACCATAAAGGGAAAGATAAATAAATTTGACTCAATAAATTAAGAATTTCTATTCATCAATACACCATAAAAAAAGTAAAACAACAAAATAAAAGATATTTGCAACACACGACTGTCAAAGGAATAGTATAAGAATATGCAAGCAACTCCTATGAATCAAAAATAAAATGACAAACACATTTTTAAAAATGGGCAAAAGAGCAGATAATTCATAAATGAAGAACTCCAAATTATTAACAAACATCTGAAAAGATGATCAACTTTATTAGTAATCAGGGCATTAAAACCATAAAGAAATACTATTTCATACCTGTATTCATTTCCTAGGGCTGCTGTTACAAATTACTACAAATTTGGTAGCTTGAAAAATGTTTTATTCTCTCACTTCTGGAGGGCAGAAGTACAAAAGCAAGGTGTTGGCAGTACTGTGCTCCCTCTGAAGGTTCCAGGGAACAATTCTTCCTTCTTCGAGCTTGTGGTGGCTATAATATAGGTATTCCTATGTCTGCCTAACTCCAGTCTCACACTGTCTCTCCTCCATGTCTGCTCCTCTTTTTGTCTCATAAGGAAACTTGTCAGTGGATTTAGGGCCTACCCAGATAATCCAGGATGATCTCGTCATGAGGTCCTTCCATTGTTTTATTTATTTTTTTATTATGTTAATCACCATACATTACATCATTAGTTTTTGATGTAGTGTTCCTTGATTCATTGTTTGCGTGTAACACCCAGTGCTCCATGAAGTACGTGCCCTCTTTAATACCCATCACCAGGCTAACCCATCCCCCCACCCTCTCCCCTCTAGAACCCTCTGTTTGTCAGAGTCCATAGACTCTCATGGTTCGTTTCCCCCTCCGATTTCCCCCCCTTCATTTTTCCCTTCCTGCTATCTTTTTTTTTTTTAACATATAATGTATTATTTGTTTCAGAGGTATAGGTCTGTGATTCATTTTTTTTTTTAAGATTTTATTTATTTATTTATTTAAGAGAGAGAGAGAAACAGCATGAGAGGGGAGAGGGTCAGAGGGAGAAGCAGGCTCCCCGCTGAGCCAGGATCCCGATGTGGGACTCAATCCCAGGATTTTGGGATCATGACCTGAGCCAAAGGCAGTCACTTAACCAACTGAGCCACCCAGGCACCCCCTTCCATTGTTTTTAAAACGATTTTATTTATTTATTTCAGAGAGAGAGAATACGTGCCCACATAAGCTTGTGAGTAGGAGGTGGTGGGGGTGAGGGTGGGGGGGTTCCAGAGGGAGAATCCCAAGCCAGCTCTGAGCTAAGCACAGAGCCCAGTGCGGGGGTCAATCCCACAACCCTGAGATCATGACCTGAGCCAAAATCAAGAGTCAGACACCTAACCAACTGAGCCACCCAGGCACCGCTCATCATGAGATCCTTAATTACATCTGCAAGGAAATTTTTTCAAAATAAGATTACATTCATAGGTTCTGGGGGTTAAGACATGGACATATCTTTTTTAGGGCCATCATTCAGCCCTTTCACAATACCCATCAAACCTGTTGGTATGTAGGTAGAACAAGGAACTGCTGGTATATTAATTGTTAAACCTAGTTTGAAAAACAGGTTGAAAAAAGAGGCATTAAAAATAATCAAGGGCCACCTGGGTGCCTCAGTTGGTTGATTTTGATTTTGGCTCAGGTCATGATCTCAGGGTCGTAAGATCGAGCCATACATCGGGCTCTACACTGGCTGTGGAGCCTGCTTAAGATTCTCTCTCTGCCCCTTCCCCTCTTATGCTCATGTTCGCTCGCTCTCAAAATAAATAAAAATAAAAAATAAAAACAATAAAAGAATAAAAGTGAGGTACACATATCCTGCAATTCAGTGGTTCCAATCCCAGGTATGAATCCTAGAGCAGTGATTCTTAAAGTATGGCCCATGAAACCCTGGGGGAGTCTCTGAGATCCTTTCAGGGGGTCTGGGAGGTCAAAATTGTTTTTATAATAATACTAACATGTTGTTTGCCTTTTTCACTGTGTTGACATTACACTGATGTAGCAAATATAATGGTGGGTAAAATTGCTGAAGCCTTAGCTTGAATCTAGGCAGTGGTGCCAAACTGTGTTAGTAGTCGTTGTGTTCCTCGCCACTTTGCACTAACGGTAACATGCCAGTTTTATGTAAGAATGTCCTTAAATAAGCACTTACAAATACGAATTTTGTTGACTCTCAACCTTTGAGTGTATATCTTTTTAATATTTTGTGTGACAAAATAGGAAATAACGCATAAAGCACTTGCACGTGCCTAAGGACAGTGGTTGCCTTGAAGAAAAGCACTTAATGCAGTGATTTGAATTGTAAGCTGAATTAGCCATTTTTTTTATGGAGTACCATTTTTACTTAAATGACTAAAAACCATGGTTACTTATACTTAAGTATTTGGCAAACAGTTTTTCAGAAATAAATGAAGCAACTCTGACTCTTGAAGGAGAACAAGTGACAGTATTTATTGTGAGGGATAAAATTTAAGGTTTCAAGTGAAAGTTTAGGCTTTTAGAAATGCTGTTTTCCCCATTGTGAGCTGGGCCGCTTTCTAATACTTAAAAGACTTTCCTGATATGATAGGTGATGATATTAATCAGAATCGTCTTTTTTTTGGGTGGGAGGGGGCAGGGAGAAAATCACTATTCTAATTAATTCACAAATGAGAACATCCCAAAAGGTGATTTAAGGAGGCACACAAACATCTGCCCAGCCCCAAATTCAGACCATCTCGATGAACTTCTATATAGTAAGAACACCCTTTTTCATTCCAGTTCTGAAGAAAGCTGTATTTAATGATGAAGCAGAGGTTTAACTGGTGGTTTTATACTTTATATATTCACTATTAAATATATTTTTATGCTAAATTAACCTGGTCATGAGAGATGATTTTCCATATCTTCAGTTTGAACTTCTTGATTAGGCTAATCCTTTTGCCCATCTGCACTGTTTCAGCACCTCGCTGAAACCTTCACAAAGCTTCAGGTCACCCTGGTTCTGGGCACACTCCAGAAACTGTCTCATCTCCTAGTGGCATGGTCCAGTCTGCTGCTGCTGCTGCAGGTACGCTGGCTGGGTTCCCTGAGGCTCCTGGTAAGTGATGTCAGGCCTCGAAGGCTCAGCATTACTTCCTCCACCGAAGCCCCCGATGACGGCACGATCTATCCGGTGCCCAACAGCAGAGCCCACAGCCACGCCAGCTGCAGCGGTTGCCATCTGGGCCATGAGACCTGGCCGCCGGGGCACAGCAGCAGGTGAGCCGACAGCAGCTGATGGAGCCGCTGCTGGCGCTGGTCTAGGCGCAGCCCTCATCTGAGGTGCCCGGCTGGCCGGAGGTGCGGCTCTGGCTTCCACGCGCCATGGTTACTTGCAGAGCAGCTCGGCGTCTAGAAGTCCGAGATTCGGCCCAGAATTCTCTTTTCATATTGTATGATGAAATATGTCAACATCGGGAAGATCTTCATAACTCAGTGAACCAGTGTTTTCCAAATGACCGGTGATGATTTAGAAAATCATGCATGAGTAAAAAAATCCATTGACCAAAGGATTGTAATGTAACAGATCACAAAAAGTTTATTGATATGACTTCAAATTCCACATTACAGCTAACATGTAAGAAACTACCGATTGTCAAGTTTTGGTGTAACATCAAAAAAGAATATCCACAATTATCTGTAAAGACTATTGGAATACTCTTCCCTTTCTAACTACATATATTCTTTGTGAGGCCAGATTTTCAGCATGTGCTTCAACCAAAACAACATAAAGCCACAGATTGCAGACAGAAGCAGATATGAGAATCCACCTGTCTTCTGTTAAGCCAGACATTAAAGATATTTTTTAAAATGTAAAACAGTTTCTCTCCTTTCAGACTAAGCCCTTCTCTCAGTTTGCATCAGCCAAAATTCTTAGACTAACAGACTTTATAGTAATGTGATTCATTAAGTGATGGGATTAAAAATTATATCTAAATGCAACAATTGAAATTATGCAAAAGCAAATGTAAAGTGTAACAGTTGAACATTTCTTTTGACCAAGATTGTGGACTTTTTCTTGTTTTTACTCTTTCTGTAGAAATAGCAAGTGAAGCAGAATCTCCACTACCTTCTTACTCTCACCTACACAGTGAAAGCTCTATTCCAGAAGAATTGGGCAGCCCTGCTGTTGGATATATACCATCTGAGTCTATAGCTCAGGAGCAGCCAGGGAGTCCAGATCATAGTGTACTTACTGAAGAAATGGTTTTTTCACAAGAACTGGAATCTTCTACCTCTCCTGGTAAACATGTAAGTTAATATCTATTTATCCCTTAAAACTTCTTTGGACAAAAGCCTATCTAAAAGGTATATTATTAACAGTTGTTTTCTTTTCTTTTTTTTAGCAGTTATATTCTTGTAGTTCATGACAGTGTTGACTGTCGCCCATACCTGTAACATACAGTATATGACATTTGAACAGGAGTGAAGATTTTCATTGAATTCTAAAGATTTATGAGTATATGAATTTTAGCTTTAGTGGCAGTTATAAAATTATATATTATTAAGTCTCTTAATATTGAGGGAATAGGAACTTCTAAAATCTTTTAAGATATTTACTTATTTATCTGACAGAGAGTGAGAGAGAGAGAGAGCACAAGCAGGGGGTGGGGAGCAGCAGAGGGAGAGGGAGAAGGAGATCCCCACTGAGCAGGGAGCCTGACATGGGGCTCCATCCCAGGACCCTGGAATCACGACCTGAGCCAAAGGCAGACGCTTAACCAACTGAGCCACCCAAGTGCCCCAGGAACTTCTAAGATCTTTAAAAGATAATTTAAGGTTGGGGCACCTGGCTTGTTCAGCATTAGAACACGTGACTCTTGATCTCAGGGTCATGAGTTCGAGCCCCACGTAGGGTATAGAGATTACTTAAATAAATAAAACTTTAAAAAAAAGATAATTGAAGTTTAATTTAAAGATAGTATGTAAGAATAATACAAGTTCTTATTAAAATCTGTATTCTGTCATATAATAGAAACAAGATCTTAAACTGTAATACCATTGTGGCTATCTATAATTTAGTTAATAACTGCCCTTATAAATCAGAATAAAAATAGTGGTTTCATCTCTTTAAAGTAGATCTGAAATGGTTATTGACTCTAAATTAGAATAATGGGCCACTATTAGAATAAGGTTTTCCACATTGTCCTTAATTCTGTACTTTATTAAAAAAAACCTATCTGATAAAAACTTAAGCTAGAAACTTAACTGTTTTTCTTTTTAAATTAGATTTTACATAGTATATAAAGGAGTTAGCATATTATTAAATATTATGTGAACAGAAACTTTGTTAAAGTCTATGTCTAAAAAAAGGAATATCCTTAAATTCAGAATGGAATATCCTTTGGTAGAGTATTTTATTGTGGATATGAAGAATGAATTGCATTTCCCCTATTGAAAAATCAGTCAGATTCATGTGTGTTATGGCACCTGAAAGATTTGGGGGGAAAACATTTTTTAAACAATGATCTAATGAAGAATCTGTTCTGTGCTGTGTTGCAAAATATTCCAATGCCTTGGGCGCATACCTGAAAACAGAGGTTTTAGATTATAAAAGGCTTCTAATTAAATTATGTTAGCAAATTCTTAGTTATTATGTGAAAATAGGCTTGTATATATAATTGTAGCATGGAATTTACAACCAAACTATGTTTTTTGACACAATCTTATTATTACTTCCTGTGAATTGATTAGATCATACCTAGCTTTGAGATTCAGAATAGCCATCACCTGATCAAACTCTAAAAATTAGTTTTTTTCCTCACAAGAAAATATGTCAAAGAAATAAAACTAGTGTGTCTTAAAGTGGCTTTTATAATAAAAAACTAATATTTATTGAGTGCTTACTTACCAAGTGTCAGCTAATAATGCTAAATGCCTTATGTGGATTATCCTCACAATAATTCTATAGATACTGTGTTAAGCCCCACTCTGAAGATCTGCAGGCTAGGAAACTTGCCCAAATTCACAGATATAAGAAGTAATGATAGCTAGATATCAAAGTAGGCATTCTCACTTCCACCTGATGTCAGGGTAGAAATTATGTCCTTTGTAATATTCTCTTGTGGACAGTCTTCTTATGTTCCCTTTTCTTCCCTTCCTCTTGCCTCTCTTTTTTCCTTCTTTCCACAAAACTAGTACATTTTTAGTATTTTTAAAGTTTCTTTTTTCAGTTTTATTGAGATATAATTGATACACAGCACTGTAGAAGTTTAAGGTGTACAGCATAATGGCTTGACATGTATATATTGTGAAATACTTATTACAGTAAGTTTAATTGAAATCCCTCACTTCATAAAGTAACCAAAAAAAGTCTTTTTCTTTATAATGAGAATGTTTATGCTCCTCTCTTAGCAATTTTCACATGTACCATACAGCGATGTTAACTATAGTCATCACATTGTACATTACATCCCTAGGACTTATGTATCTTATAATTGTAAGTTTGTACCTTTGCCCACCTTCACCCAATTCCCCCCACCTCTGGTAACCACAAATCTGATCTCTTTTTCTGTGACTTTGGTTTTTGGTTTTTTTTTTTAGATTCTACATATAAGTGAGATCATACAGTATTTGTCTTTCTCTGTCTGACTTATTTCTCCTAGCACAGTGCCCTCAAGGTCTATCCGTGTTGCAAATGGCAGGATTTCCTTCCTTCTTTATGGCTGAATAGTATTCCCACGTGTGTGTGTGCACGCACATGCACATGAGTACATACACCACATTTTCTTTATCCATTTATCTTTCAGTGGAGAACTACCATATGATCCAGCAACTCCAGTTCTGGGTGTATATCTGAAGGAAATTAAATTACTATGTTGAAAAGATACCTGCACCACGTTTAGAATTTTTTTAATTAAAAAAAATAAGAGGGTAAATATCACTTAAACAATAGCCACTCCTACTTTATTATAAACATTTTTTTTTTTTTATTTTTATTTCTTTAAAGACTTTTATTTATTTATTTGACAGAGAGAGACACAGCAAGAGAGGGAACACTAGCAGGGGGAGAGGGAGAGGGAGAAGCAGACTCCCCGCCGAGCAGGGAGCCCGATGCGGGGCTCGATCCCAGGACCCTGGGATCATGACTTGAGCCGAAGGCAGACGCTTAATGACTGAGCCACCCAGGCGCCCCTATTATAAACATTTTTAAAAAGCATGCTTCTTTATAAGTTTTTTTCTGTAACTTTAAAAAAAAGTTGAGGTCTTATCCTTTGTATAATTTGTACTGTTTTTACTTTTCATGTCACAGAGTTACTTAAAACTCTTCATAAATATTATCTTTAATGCTTGATATCTCAAATGTTAAATAGATTTTACAAATGTATCACAAAACCATTCCCACTTGGTTTTCTGTTTGAACAGTCACCTCCCAAAAGCTGCACATCCATGTCAAAGCAGGAGTCTAGCAAAGGAAGTCATAGGACTGGAGGACAGTATCGTCTACCTGTCAAATCCCATCAACACTGTTACAGTTGGTCTGATGAGTCATTATCTATGACACAGTCAGGTAAGACTAATAACAAGGAGTAAGTTTTCTTTGTATTATATTTGAATTCCTCTTTAATAAGCTTTGTCTGTCCATCTGTTAGTATAATGTTATCCTTTGTTGCATTTGTAAAGGCTTTTTGCTTGCCAAGATTAAATCACATTTCATTGCTTTTCATTGATAATTATTTCCCTTATTATTACAAAATATGACAAACGGTTATATTCCTGGGTTGCTAATGGGCAGTCTTTTATTTATCAGACATTTGTTGAATTTTTTTTCTTTGTGCCAGATACTGCTTTTGTGTTCCCATAGTGCTCTGTGCTTCAGCTTGTTATACCAGACAGCATATAAATTGTAACCAGACTTTACCCAGTGGGTCTCCCTTACTAGCATGTAGACTCCTGGAAAGGAGTGTCTGTACCTTGTTAACAGCTGTGGCACCAGAACCTCGCAGGTACTTTGCATTGCAAATGGCAGGTATTTATTAAATGTTTCTTGAATGAATTAATGATGACCATGAGGAGAGATAGGAAGAGGTAATGCAAGATAGTGTAAGTTTCAAAGGAGGAAAGGTAGAGAATAGACTGCAAATGGCAGTGGGGGACATTGTCTATTTTCCTGTAATCTCTATGCTACTATAAAACTCTGTGCTATTAAAGTATGAAAGAATGAACAGCCTCTATTCTATAAGACTTCAATCTACAAGATTTGATCTTGGGAAATATACCTGTATAGGGAGTGCTCAGTTTATGTGGGACTCCACGGATAATTAATACTGTATTGAGTGTATGCCTTTTGAGCTCATTTTTAGTTTGCATTTGAGAGTAGAAATTTAATAGAAAAAAAGTGAAAAATATTATTCATATTTTGGTCTTTGATCCTTTTCTGTACCCCCTGTTTTCAGTGTTTCAAACGATAGTAAATCATGGGATTTTCCCACACCCATATTTATTTATTTTTTATTAACATATAATTTGTATTATTTGTTTCAGGGGTACAGGTCTATGATTCATCAGTCTTATGCAATTCACAGCGCTCACCATAGCACATGTCTATCACCCAGCCACCCTGTCCCTCCCACCCCCCTCCACTCCAGCAACCCTCAGTTTGTTTCCTGAGATTAAGAGTCTCTTATTATTTGTCTCACCTGTATTTATAAATCACTCTTTTTCTTTGAATAACTGCATAATATTTCAAAGAGTAGATATACCATAACTTTAATTTAACCATTTCCCTAGTGATGATCATTTAGATTTTCTCAAAATAGCCAGTAATGCTCTAGTGAACATCTTCATGTATATATTCTTGATGAATATTTCAGTAAGAATAAATTCTTAGAAATGGAATTACTAGGTCAACCCAGTTGAAGAATGTTGTCTACCATATTTATTTGTTGAAAATTATTATTATTTTATATATTTGCTTTCACGTACTCTGGTGAAAAGTTACAGCCAGTGGAGTAACATGTCAGTAGACATAAACTTGATACTTGGAAACATGAATTCTTATCTTGTCTCTCTTACTCACTAGTGACTTTCTCCAAGTTTCTTTCCCATATTGAATAATCTTTTCCATCTGTTCCATGGAATAATATTGTAACCATCCTTGCATGAGTTACAGACCAAGAATTAATGATAATGTTAATAAGATACTGTTTTATTGATAAAATATAATTCAAGTAAGAATAGTTTTAGAGAAATAGCTCTGAGATTTTTAAACTATAGATGTCATCTACCTATTAATGATGACATCCATATATGCAGTGTTTGTGGTCAGTTTTAATGTAGTGGAGTTATATAATGCCTTTCTCACTTAAGTGATGGAGAGTTTGTTACCAGCGAAATTAATATAGGCCACATGTGTCACATAATCAGAAACTTAATTTTTTGATTATTCTGTCCATCTTGATGTGTTTAAAAAAATTGAAGTATCATTTATCTGTCCCCCCTTTCTCCCCCACTACTCAAAAAATCCCTGTAGGAGAGAATTCCATAAAGGCAATAAATTCATCTAGAGATTCTCTTAGATGTTACTAATGATAAGTACTATGCAGTAATACTATAATTGATCAGATTAAATATATCAGATATAAAGTCCCATTCACTCTCATAGACTTTTACTTAATTTCTACCCTTCATTTGTATACTTTTGGTTTCTTTAGTACTCAAAAGTAGAAACATTTTCCAAGGTCTTTCATCTAAAAACTCCCAAGTTTTTCATCATCCACTGTTAAATCTTCACAACCGTAGATGATGAATATTTTTATTAAAATAATCACTGCTGGTATATGCAATTTTCAAAATATATTAATTTAAAATAATCATTTTGGGAGGGGGCAAAGTTGAAACTAAGTCTGCAGGAGTATAATCATCATGTATATAATTTTACCAAAGTAATGGCTCAGGTTTTGGAAGCACATAAAAGCTTATCAAGCTAAAGAAGCACAGTTTTAGAAGATGCAAAAGTATGGGATTATACTTCATTTTAGAAAGATTTTAATTTTTAGATCAGCCTGAAGTCCTACTCAGAATCGTTATACTAGGATTGAGTCTCTACAAAGCCTGCCACTAAGTGTTCAGAACCTTTTAACCCTGAAATCAATTATTTTTTCAGAAATTAAAAAAATAAATAGATAGTTGCTCTCTCCCCCGCCCACCATTTTTAGCTTTAGACCAAAAAATATATTACCTAAAATATAGCTACATAAAATGTTGGTCTTACGTGATTATGAATCCTACCACCATTTATTGAGCTTTTATGGTAGTTGAGGTGCTGTGCTGTGTGCTTTATTCACCTTATTTAATCTTCCCATCAATTCTAGAAATCAGTAGGGGTCAGACACCTTACTGACTACCAGTAGAAGATCCAGAGTTGAAAATGGCCTTTATTATTACGTTATTTTGTGAGTGTTGATCAGTAAATAGTGAGCTTTGCCCATGCTAAAGGCTCAGTATCATGCTACCGCTGGTATAAGATGGGTGTAACTTTCCTGAAGTATCTTAAGTCAGTGGTATAGAAGTGACAGGAACTTAGATTTCATTATTTCTAATCCAGATATTGGATCACACTATCAAAAAAGACTATAATCCTTTTGCATTTAAATAAATTCCATAACTAATTCTTACGCAATTTAATCTGAAGTACCTGGAAAACACCTGGTTATTTATGGTATAATGTTGTAGTGTACATCTGAGTCTTCAGATCTATATACTATAGTATTTCTATTGTAATAGTATTTCTATTGCTATTAAATGTCTCGCTCAACATTAGTGTGTGGAAATGATACCATTGCGTGATTTTAGGAGGAAGTGTGAGGATAGTCATTTTTATTCTATGTAATTTCCATATGTAGTGAAGTAAGCAGCATATTATATTGATGGATTGATTGATTGGTGGGCAGCAAAGCAAGGTTTATTGAGCAATGGCAAAGTGATAGTACAAAGCTCCCGAGGAAGGAGGGGACTCGAGAGGATTGAGCTAAGCGGCATCTTTAAATGATACTATTTTCATATCATGTGTGTGGCACTTATTATAATGAAATGTCTTTTTCATGATTTTGCTATGACTGGACATCTACTTTGTGTGTTTGGGAGCTGTTGGGAAGAAATTAAGATTTAACTAGCTTCATTTCAGTTATTTTAAATATTTTAAGAGCTTCTAAAGAAAGGTTACAGCAGAGGATATTTCTTTTTAATTTCTCTCTTTCCTTTTATGTGATATTAAGACATCTGATGATTCACAGTCAGTTTAAAATGACAAAATTTCAGGGCGCCTGGGTGGCTCAGTTGGTTAAACGTCAGACTTTTGGTTTTCACTCAGGTCATGATCTCAGGGTCATGAGATCGAGCCCTGCGATTGGGCTCTGCACTCAGTGGGGGAGTCTGCTTGGGATTCTCTCTCTCCCTCTCCTTCTGCCCCTCCCCCTGCTTACACACACACACTCTCTCTCTAAAATAAATAAATCTTTAAAAAAAATAAAATGACAATTTCAGGGTGTCTGGGTGACTCAGTTAAGTATCCAACTCCTGATCTCAGCTCAGGTCTTGATCTCACGGTTGTGATCAGGTCCCACAGTGGGCTTCATGTTGGGTGTGGAGCCTACCTTAAAAACAACAGACAGAATTTCAGTTTGATTTTAATATGACTTAAAAACTATTAACAACTAAGGGGAAGGACAGATAAATATGATTATCTTGTCATCAGGAAATAATTCCTTACAATGTCCAAATTTTACTAACCTAAAAGTTTTTCAACTTCTAGTTGCTTATCTCACCAAGACAGGGTATCTTGAGATTTATTTGCAGTTTCAAATAGTACAATTAGAAAGTGAAAATAAATAGGAGGAGACCCCCTGCTCTGCCCAATAGAGATTTAGGGGACAGGAAGGGGAATGTAAATCACTAAAAAAATTTTTTCAAAGCTCAAATTCCTTAATTTTAAATGTTAGATTGACCTTAAATTTAATATCACATTGCTGCTTTTCATTAATAATATAATTAATAGTTATTGAATTAACTATTCTTTTTTTTTAAGATTTATTTATTCATTTGAGAGAGAGAGAGGGAGGAAAGGGGGCTGGGACAGAGGGGGGGAGAGAGAGAATCTCAAGTAGACTCCTTGCTGAGTGTGGAGCCTGAAGCAGGGCTCAATACCAGGACCGTAAGATCATGACCTGAGCCAAAATCAAGAGTCAGACACTTAACCAACTGAGCCACCCAGGTGCCCCAAATTTAAAGTTAAAGTAAGTTAAAATTAAATAAGAGATTTTGTATCTCTTTCAGAAACAACATCTGACCAAAGTGACATTGAAGGTAGGATCAGAGCCCTAAAGGATGAGCTGCGGAAAAGGAAATCAGTTGTGGACCAGCTGAAGAAGGAACAGAGAAAACGGCAGAAGGAAAGATTGAAAGCCCAAGAAGCCAGTCTGATCAAACAGTTAGAGGTTAGACATAGGAGGAAGTGGGTTCAGTATCAAGGCTAATGTTTATGTGAAGCCTAAAATGTTTTTCATGTTGTTAATAAAGCAATGGATTAGAATTTTTCAGTATTAGTTTGGTGCCACATTTTAACCTCTTTTTTAAAAATCTGAGACTGTCTAACCAAACTCTTGCTTAAAACATTAAATAAAATATTAAAATAATCTTATAATACCAAGTATTAAGTAAATATTAAAATCAAGTATTAAAGGGCTTTTTTCTAAATAAGAAAGATTAAGCCTATGAAAGATTGATATCCATGCCCTCTGAAGCAAAGAATCATTAGATAAATAATTCTATTTTTAAAAAAGATCAATAATTCTAGCTGTTGGAATTGTTGCTGCCTTTTTAAAAACAATTTGTTTTTTAAGCAGAGCGATATTTCTTGCTGCATAGTTTATTAACGTGACTCTTTGTACTATTTGAATGGCTCCAAAATGGTAATTCTAAACTTGGCTCTTCTCCCAAGCTCTGGCAGCCTTCCCTGATTCTTCCCCAGGCTGGAAACCTGGTTTTGATAGCTTCCTTATTCTGTTTTCTCCTATCCGTTCAGTCACCAGATCCCATTGATTCTTTTCTTTATAAATCTTCTTGCTTGTCATTTTCCATTCCAACCGACATCACACTGTTCGGAGCCTCATGACCTCTCTGCGTAGCTCCTTGAATGTCCCTGTCTGTGGTCACTTTCCTCTTGCTTGCATACCTTCTGCCAGCTTCGTGCTCCTAAAATGCTACATTCATCATAGATTCGATCTAAACTTCTTGCTCCTCACAAGAATTCCTTCTCATGACATCACCAGGGAAGATCATTCAGCTTCTACCTGAACACTTCCATTGATAGGAAATTTCACATTTTCAAGGCAGTTGGTTTCATTGTTGGGCTCTAGGTTCTCTAAATGTTAGAAAGCTTTTTGTTATGTTTAGCCAGTATTTCTGTCTTTTTAATGGTCCTTGTTGTGGTCACACCAAATATGTGTTCCTCCTACCTTTATTAGTTTAATCATCAGATATTTAGGTGCCTATTTGTATGCCAGGAACTCAGCTAATTACTTCACACATATTATTCATTTATCCTCAAGCAACAAGGTATGGCTTTACTGTCCCTGTCTTATAGATGAGGAAACTGAGTTTGAGAGAGATTAATGATACTCAGGGACACACAGGTCATAAATGGTAAAGCTAGGATTTTAATATATCTCTAATTCTAAATTTTGTACCCTTACCATTATACTGCACTGTCTTCCACATAGAAAATGAGGCTGTTAACAGATGTGGAGAAAATAGACATTTACACAGGTACATGATACAGAGATGGGAACAGGGATTATAACTTGCACAGATGTTTGGAAGTAGGAAAAGTGGCTAAGGTAGAATGACCATACTGGCAAGATCATGTTGGAATGTATTAGGAAACAATAACTTTATTTAAATTATTTAAAAATAAAGATCATGTTCAGGACCTTAGAATCAGACTGATGACTTTGGACTTCTAGTCAGCAGTCTTCAGCCTGACCACCACACATTAAAATTAACTGAGGAGCTTTTTGAAAAATACAAATATTCAGGCTCACTCCCAGAGGTATTAATTGGTCTAGGGTGGGGCCCAGGATTTAAAAGCACTAGTGTAGGTAATGAGGAGCCATTGAAAATTAAATGAAATACGCTTAGATTGAAAAACGTTGCTCAAAAATGTTCGTTAATGGATATGCCAGCCAGAAAGACCTCTAGAGAAGTGCCATAGGATCCATGTCATTCAACATTTTATTAAATGGTTTACAGACAAAAGAAAGTTCTGTATTTAGGTTTTAGAATTATAGTATATGATGGAGAAATACATAAAATATAGCATTTCATATAAAATCTTTTGGATTTTATTTAATCACAGATGTAATAAATCAACTACATTCATGTAAGTATAGCTTTCAGATCAGAATTCAGAGGAAGGTAATATGGATAGTGAAAGTTGTAAAAGTAGGGATTTTAGCCCAAGTTTTAGGGATCTGTAGCAATTGAGTAGCATCCATATGTTCATTCATTCAGTCTTAATATTTATTGACAGCCTATTTGGGGCCATGAGTAGGTATTGAACATACAGTGTTAAACAGAACAGCTGTAGTCTCAGATAATGGTGTAAAAGTGGGATTTTAGGCCAGAAAATTTAAAAATATAACAGATGAAGGGCTTCCCTTAGATTTCATCCAAATTAGAATTCTATATTAGTGATAATGGATACAGAATGGCTGATAACATTTTTTGTAATTCTGAAATCATCATATTCTTAACCACACCCTTCCTTCTTCCTCAGGATTTGTATTCCCTAGTATCCCTAAGAAGGTGCCATTGAAGTCAGCATCATGGCTAAACTTCTTAAAAATAACATGGAAGTATTAGGACAGCCTTTAAAGAATAATTACATGATCAGCTAAAAAAGTTTCTTAATGTGGCAGAGCCTGAATTATTGCTTCATTAAATTTTTGTAGAGTGGAGACTGTCATTTCCTAATTGATTTAGGGTTATAGTTACACATCTTGCTTATACGTAGATTATTTCAAGAAGGATCTATGAATAACTATTGATAGCACTCTGGGGAATGACACTGGTACTGGGAGAAAGATTTTTACATTACATCTTCTTTACTATTTGAATATTTTACCATAAAATATACTATTTTCTTATTTAAAATAGTTTTTAAAAATTCTGTATAGTGACTCCTCTGATTTTTCTAAACTTAGTCATATGATGAATTCATTAAGAAAACTGAAGCAGAGCTTAGCCGAGATTTGGAAACATCACCAACAGCCAAGCCTCAGATTAAAACGCTCTCCTCAGCTTCTGAAAAACCCAAGATCAAGCCCCTTCCATTACACAGGTAGAAATTTGTGATAACTTATCTATATTCTGCCTTGTTTGAGAAAAGTTTGTGAAAAGCATAAGGAAAGACTTTTAGTAGAGCTATCTTTTAAGTAATTGTGAAATTGTAGAAGTAAAAATATTGGTTAGTATTTTTATTTTCACTAAAGTAATTTGTTATGTATGATACAATCACAAGTCAAATGTCTAATAAGGTGCAGATTTAAAAATATATTTTGAATTCTGAAACCTGGTGGTTGCAATGAAAATAGCATCCACCAGTATTGCTATAGTAGCATTGTAAGTTGATACAGACCTTTTGAAAAGCAGTTTGCCAGTGTTTCAAAAGTAAAAAACAATCTGTAACTTTCGACTCAGTAATTCCACTTCTGGAAACCTAGCTTGAGAAAATACGGGCTACCGGAAGTCTCAATTTGCATGAATATGTTTCTCATAACATCCTGTATCTTAATATAACACATTGGAAGCAATCTTTATGTCCAAAAATGGGTGACTAGTCCAATGAATTATGGTTCTTTCCAGGGATAGAATATTATGCAGCCAGTTCAGGCAAATACAGAAGATATTAGGTAATGACATTCAAATATATAAGATAGTGTATAAAAAAGTTGCAATATTTAAAATAGATTTTGAACAGTGAGTAGGGGGTAAACAGTCAGTGGGACTGAGAAATTGGGGGCATTTCAGAGAGAAGGGCATTCATGAATGACCAAAAGCAGCAAGGAGCTTGGCATATCATAGAAACTAAGCATAATAGGATGTTCATCGCTAAAGTTAGAAGAGACTGGAAAAATAAAAACCAAATTGTGAAACCTTGAACTCACTCATTCTTAGTAGTTTCTACCTTACTTTTCAGAAGAGGTGAAGCCTTTGAAGGTTTTTAAAGAAAATATTTAGGGATTTTTTTTTGTCTGTTACAAAAGTAATGTAGACTTATTATAATTAATTTCACATTACCCGAGTTTGAATCCTGGTTTCAATACCAGCTAGCTGCTTAACTTTGTTGGGCAAGTTATTTAATCTCTCTGTGCTTCAGGTTTTTTTAATAGGGATTTATATCCTATGATAACACCTGACTAATTAACTTGTTATGAGGGTTAAAAGACTTAACTTAGAACAGAGCTTAGCATACAATTAGCACTATGTATTAGTTACTATTTATTACTATTATTATTATAATACTGAGGGAAACAGTAAAAAGAAGAAAAGTTTAAATTATGTACCCAACTACCCCAAAATTGCAAATGTCAACAATATTTCTTTTTAGGCTTTCTTATGCTTAGATTTTATGTATATTTTTCCACTATATTATAAACTGTAAATTTTATTTTTAGATTTCTACATAATATACTACTGAATGGCTTTATAGTTTTATTAACCAGGCTATTGGAAGATTTTAACAAGAGAATGATGCAATCACACTTGTGTTCAGAGAGATCTTCCTCACTACTCTATGAAGGAAAGATAGAAAAGAGTAAGCTTAGAAGCAGGGAGAACAGGAGTCTAAGCCAGGCCTCAAATAATCAGTGGTAATAAGAATAGAGATAGGAGATAAATTTAGAAATATTTAAGAAGTAGGGGTGCCTGGCTAGCTCAGTCAGTAGAGCATGCAACTCTTGATTTCAGGGTCGCAAGTTTGAGCCCCACATTGGGGGTAGAGTTTACTTAAAAAAAAAAAAAAAGAATTTATCCTTAAAAATACTTAAAAAAGAAATATTTAAGAAGTAGACTTGCCTAATCAAAGTGCTAGATAGTGAAGCAGGAGAAATCTAGAATGACTCCCAGGTTTCTCTTAAGTAGTTGGTTGGGTCAGAGTTCCATTAACCTAAATGGAAAATCGGATGTTCTTTTGTGGGGATCTTATGATTTTGGTTTTAGAATACTAATTGTGAGATGCCCATAGTTCACCTAAGGGAAATTATCCAGGAACGATGTCAGGGTGAGATATATGAGGATGATCAGCATAAAGACGGTGGTTGAAACCACAAATAAAACAGCATCACCCAAAGAAGATAGGCATTCAGAGAGAATAAAAGGGAGCCAAGTACTAAATATGATAAAATAGTATTTATTTATTTATTTTATTTATTATTTTTTTAAAAGATTTTATTTATTTATTTGAGACAGAATGAGAGACAGAGAGCATGAGAGGGAGGAGGGTCAGAGGGAGAAGCAGATTCCCTGCCGAGCAGGGAGCCCGATGCGGGACTCGATCCCGGGACTCCAGGATCATGACCTGAGCCGAAGGCAGTCGCTTAACCAACTGAGCCACCCAGGCGCCCGATAAAATAGTATTTAAAGGCATTATAAAGAGAGAAATAGAAGGCAAATACTGTGACTTCACAAATAAAGAGAAGGCAAGAAAATGAAGAATGTACTCTTCCTGTTAACGTAATGAATAAAAGAGGACAACAGCAGGATGTGGAAGAATAAAGAACTGAGGGGCAAAATTTTGAGGCTCATAACATACTTACAAGCTAAGGGGGAAAAAATCTCCAGGTTGAAGGACTAAAGATTATAGAAAAGAGAACGTATAACTGAGGAGCACCATTAATGTGGGACGGTGTGAGTTTTTAGGAAGAAAGAAGTTCAAATAGACACCCCTTTTTCTTTCCTGCAGACGGGAAGAAAGACTATGAATATAGATATATTTGTAGGTGGAAAGTTTGGTGGTAAGAAAGTTCATGCTGGTGGTCTCTGGTTTTCTCACTAAAAGAAGCAAGATCATCTACTGAGAGTGATTAGGCCCAGAAATAGCCTTGATGAAAGTGACAGGGTGGGGTGCCGCCTGTGAAGGAGAAGTAGTTGTCTAAGACTTGACTGCTTTTTGTTACCAATTACTTTAGTATCAGCAGTACATTTATTTCTGCTCATTAATTTTTCTGTTTCAGATCTGAAACAGCAAAGAACTGGAAATCACTAACAGAATCAGAACGCTCCAGAGGATCACTGGAGTCCATCGCTGAACATATTGGTATGTAACTAGAAAAAATAATTGTTCTGTGTCTACATAGACAGGATTAATGCAAATGCCTGCACAATTCTACCTCTATACCTTGTTGATTAAAAAATAAATTTCTTAAAGATAATAATTATTGAAATTGTCAGTTACTTTGATATTTTAAAGTGATTTATTGGTTATATATAAATTTTTTGAATAAGTCTTTATTGTCCCAAATTTATGATAAAAAATGAAGCATAAAGACATTAATCTAAAATGGTTGAGTGTATCATTGGCATCATGAATCAGATTTTATAACAGTATATATTTTTTAGCTTATACTATTGTTCAGGGTTAAATGGTCATATATATTTTTTTCAACTTAATCCAAAAAATGGTAAGAATTATAGAAAATAAAGTATAATTCAATGAGGAAATAAAACTGAGGCATAAAAAAGCCTACTTAAAAGTAATGACAAAATAGAGATTTGAATTAAAAACTTTTAATTCTTAAAAAAAAAATAAACTTTTAATTCTTGGTTTGTTAGCTCATCACATCTTTTTTTTTCTTCTGCAATTTTAGCTCTTAAAATGCTATATTTGGGGTGCCTGGGATCGAGGCCCACATTGGGCTGTGTGCTCAGCGGGGAGTCTGCTTAAGGATTGTCTCTCTCTCTCTCTCCCTCCCCCAACTCGAGTTCTCTCACTCTCACTCTCTCTCTCAAATAAATAAAATTTTTAAAAATGCTGTATTTGCAGAAATAGTTTTCTTTTTTCTTGTGTTTTTTTTTTTTTTACATTTGAGAGCTTAGTTGAAGTCCCCAGGAAAATTCATTCTTATCAAAGTATATATAGAAGTATATTTGTCCTTCCTTCATTGTTTTTCTATATGAAATATGTATGTAATATCCATTGTACAGTTCTGGTTTTGCATGGTTTGAGGATGATCATGCAAATGTCTCCATAAACTTAGAGTCATTTTTCTTCATTTATAAGTGAAGACATTTAAGAAATTGATAAGTTAAGACAACATTTAAGAAATTATTTCAAACTTTAAATTTTCAGTCATTCTAAATGTTCTGGTTATTGTTGGTACAATATATTCTCTTAAAGGAAAAATTTACCTTATAAGGTAACAAAACAGGTTATAGTTATTGACCAAGTTTTTCCTCATAAAGATTTGGCTTTTATTTAGCCTTTGGTTCTAGAAGTTGAAAGATTGTAATTAAATAATTTTGATAATGATTTTTTTCTTTTCCTTTAAGATGCTGCCCTGGCAGGTTCTGAGAGATCATTATCAGAAAGGTCTTTATCTGCATATGCAAAGAGAGTGATTGAATTGGATAGACAAACAGAAGAGCATTTTCAGACTTCATCTCCAATTCTTAGATCATCAAGGAGAACCAGAGCAGAATCTGGAGATTCTCTAGAAAATGTACCTTCATTACCTCTTCTCCAAGAAGTGAATGCCCCTAATAGAATTCTGGATGTGTCAGAGGCCAAGGTTGAAGAAGACCCTAGTCAAAAATCAGAAATACAAGAAGTAGACTATACAAAACTGGAGGCGAGTGTGATTGAAGATGCCTATTCGAAACAATCTAGGAAGTCTGACGTCTTACTGAAACTAGACCTGGAACAGGGAGATTCATCTGAAATTCTTTCAAGGAAAGATCTTCCTTTAGATTCTGTAAATGTTCAGAAAGACTTAGTTAGATTAGCCATTGAAAATCTTCATAGAAAGGAGTTGAAAGAGAAAGAGTCAGATCAAGATACAGATCATAGTCCAAACATCAAATCAGAAAAAGACATTCAAGAACAAAAGAACATGAAGGAAAGGGACTTGTCTTTGTTAGAACATTTTTTTGCTCCTAAAGAGATAGCATACTCTGAAGATTTTAAAGTGTCTTCTTTGAAGAAAGACATTTCATCTGAATTATACAAAGATGACTTCGAGGTATCAT
This sequence comes from Mirounga angustirostris, assembly GCF_029215605.1. NCBI lineage: Eukaryota > Metazoa > Chordata > Mammalia > Carnivora > Phocidae > Mirounga > Mirounga angustirostris. Next base: position 40,675,705 of record NW_026991714.1, read on the forward strand.
CTTTGTTGTCACTCAGGAAAGACTCTCAGTCTTGCAGAGACGAATCACAGCCAACCAGGAACTCTACAAGTAGAGCCATTAGCTTTGGCAGTGATGATGAAATAAGTGAGTGCCTCAGTGAGAAAAGCCTTTCTGTTCGTAGCAGTGTCCACTCTGAGAGGCTGTTGGAACTCAAGTCCCCTACTGAGCTTATGAAAAGTAAGGAGCGCAGTGATGTAGAGCATGAACAGGGAGTTACGGAGTCCCCTTCCTTGGTTTCAGTTTCTGTGGCAGATGAGTTACACGATTTCCACATTGGTGATAGGGTGTTGATTGGCAATGTTCAGCCAGGAACTCTTCGATTCAAAGGTGTGACTAGTTTTGCTAAAGGATTTTGGGCTGGAGTGGAGTTGGATAAAGCTGAAGGAAATAACAATGGAACATATGATGGCATTGTATACTTTGTGTGCAAAGAGAAGCATGGTATTTTTGCTCCTCCTCAAAAAATATCTCATATTCCAGAAAACTTTGATGACTGTGTAGACATAAATGAAGATGAAGAGTCTTACTCAGATGGACGGTATCAATACTATAATCAAGAACAAAAAGATAAAACAGATTCCAAGTTTGATAGAGAAGAGGATGCAGTTGAATATTTTTATGAGAACTCTCTACCTAGTATGCACGATATAGAAGCCTCACTTGATAGAAGCCTTAAAAGAGAAACAGACAACATTCAGGACATTTCTAGAGTACTTGAAGCCCATGTTCACCAGCAGTCCTCGGTGGATTCACTGATCTGTTCAAAGGAAAACAAAGACCTTGTTTCTGGTGCCACAGAAAAGGTTTCCATTGCTGTAGAAGGCGATACTTTAGATAATAACTCTTCTGAAGAGTTAAAGAAGCAACAGCAGTTTACAGAAAAGGAAGAGAACCTATATCCTGAGGTCTCGGAAAAGCTTTCTACTCCACTTCTGGATCTTTTAACAAGAGAAAAGAACCAATTGGAAGCCCAGCTGAGGTCATCACAAAGTGAGGGAAGAAAGTCAAAGCAACAGCTAGAAAAAGTCAGCTTACTGACAGACAGTTTACTAACAGTCTTTGTGAAGGACACGGTCAATCAACTACAGGAAATCAAAAAAGCTAGGAATGAGAAAATCCAGCTTAGCAATCAGGAGCTTCTTGATGATGATCAAAAGAAAGTACCGCCCCAAGCCCTATCCCCAAATCATGAGGAGCAATCATCAGGTGTTCCAGGTTGCTTCTTAAGGTCTGAATTGGAAGATGAAAAAGAAGAGATTTCTTCACCAGATATATGCCCCAGACCTGTAAGTATTTTATCTAGACAGAATGTCAATTAACCTTATCTTTGTAGTGCATTTTAATTCTGTAGCTCCTGGTAGGTTTTTTGTGACGTGTTATTTATTAGATAAAAATCACTGTACTAGTTTTTAAAGGCCTTGTCACTGTTTTTCTATCTGAAGTATAATTGTCCTCTGTTATGTCATGAGTGGTCACTATAGGGTTGTCACAAATACTAGCAGCTTTATGCTGGATTGATGGCCCTCATGTGCTGTCCACAGGTTAGAGTCCCTTCCAGATTCACTGAACAGATTTATTCCATGGAGCTTTCCAGTGGTTCTCAATCCAGTTCCTTTTTTGCCTATGAAATTATTTGTCCACCTAGCTACTCAGTTACCCTGCAGATATTACCAGTTGTGATGTTGATTATGGTAAAAAAAAATATATCCGCTATGACATGTACTCAGACCATCAGCTTACTTAGGTTGCCCATGGACAGTTGAACAAAAGTAACGATTTTGAGTAACTTGAGCCAGATAATCACAAAAGGTGAGAAATTTTGTATACAATTTCCATACCCCACAGACAAGAGAGTACCTCAGAAACAAAATAATGATGATTCAAAAAGAAACAACTAATCAATAAACATTTTGTAAAAATTCAATTTTAATGCTTATATAAGCATAATTATGGGAAACGGTAGTTTTTTTTTAATTGTTTATTAGTAGCCACCATATTGTTTTTGTTTTGCTTATAGAGAAATAATAAATATACAAATAATATATTTGCTTTGTCTTTAAAAAAAAAACCCAAATGAGTGATCTGAGGTCACTAAATGGTGCTCTATTTGAATGGTTCCATTTCTGTAGGAGAGTCCAGTATTTGGTGCCAGTGGGCAGGAAGAACTTGCGAAGAGACTTGCTGAACTTGAGATCAGCCGGGAGTTCCTGAGCGTGTTAGGAGATGATCAAGACTGGTTTGATGAAGACTTTGGTTTGAGCTCTTCTCACAAGATCCCCAAAAATAAGGCAGAAGAAACAATTGTACCTTTAATGGCAGAACCTAAAAGAGCTCCCCAGAAGCCATGTGAAACACTATTGGCAGTTCCACATACTACAGAGGAAGTAGAAATTCTTGTACATAATGCAGCAGAAGAACTGTGGAAATGGAAAGAATTAGGTCATGATCCTCATAGCATCAGCATTCCTACAAAACTGCTTGGCTGTGCCAGTAAGGGTCTAGATATAGAAAGCACTAGTAAAAGGGTCTACAAACAGGTATGTAACGTGAAAGGATAATTTTAATTTTTAAATTTTTCTCTGTTGTCTGAAATTCAGATTCTTAGCCATTTTATTTTGTTTTGTTTTTCTCTATCAAGGCGGTTTTTGATTTAACAAAAGAGATTTTTGAGGAAATATTTGCAGAGGATCCCAACTTAAATCAGCCTGTCTGGATGAAGCCATGTAGAATCAACTCCAGTTATTTCCGACGAGTGAAAAATCCAAATAACCTTGATGAAATCAAGGTAAACTGCAAACTAGAGAGTATCTCCTTTTTTGACTTGCTGTTCATTTATGCAGATCTATAAATGCCATAAAAGCAGGTACTCTTCTGTATTATTCATCCTCTGTCCTCAAGGCCTGTCACATAGTGGGTATTCAATAAATGTTGAGTCACTGAATCCATGAGCAGTGGAGGGATGGGGGAGACGGAATCCTAAATCCTCAGGATTTTGCAAAGCATAATTTTAACAGTCATTTCCTATATATACATAACTATAATACTTAAGAAAAAATTAGGAAATAGGAAGATAAATTACTGCGATTCATTGGAGTTTTAGGTAAATTTTTGGCAATTTAGAGATAGGTATTCTAGAAGTACACCTGAAAACATGTCATCTATCAAACATGCCAGCCCAAGACAGGTGTTAACCTTTTCATCTTTGATTTTGCAGGTTTCAAATTAGTAATGTGGTTTTGAAGTATGTGAGATAGTAATATGATATATAAAATATATTATTTGTTATCTAAGAAGCCTCTGAAAAGATTAAGTGCCCTGAGGCTACAGTGACTCCCAACAAAACTTCAGTCACGTTGGTGGAAATCTCTGCCTGTTCACATGTTTCTTTAATATAGCAAAGGTTATATTTCCAGTGCAGTACCTCTCAAACTGTAATGTATTGAATATGAATCATCTGGGGATTTTGTTAAGATGGAGATTGTTACAGGTCTGGAGTAGGACCTGAGATTCTGCATTTTTAACAGGCTCCTTAGTGATGAGGATGCTATTGACCCTAGAACCACTCTGAGTAGCAAGGCTCTGGAGTTGTGTTTTCCAGACTATTTGATCATAGAAAGCTAATTTTTCCCACAGATAGCATACCTCCAACTATAGTTGATCTTTGAACGTTGTTGGCAGTTAGGGATGCCAACCCCCTACTCAACTGAAAATCTTTAGATACTAATAGCCTACCAGAAAGCTTATGGATAACATAGTTAACACATATTTTGTATGTTATATGTATTATATACTGTATTCTTACAATAAAGTAAGCTAGAGAAAAGAAATGTTATTAAGAAAATCTTAAGAGAAAATACATTTATGGTACTGTTGTGTATTCATTGAAAAAAATCCGTGTATAAGTGGACCCACACAGTTCAAACCCATGTTGTTCAGGGGTCAACTGTACTCATCTTACTGGTGTATTTTCTTACAGTCATCGAGGAGTGTATGTGGACTATTAAAATACAGTAAAGAACATATACAATATTCTGGTATATAATGAGGCATTGCCTAAACAATTTAGTCTTTTTTTATTAAAATATAGTTAACATACAACATTATATTAGTTTCAGGTGTACAACATAATGATTCAATATTTGTATATATTGTGAAAAGATCACAAGTCTAGTTAACATCCATCATCACATATAGTTACAAATTTTTTTTTTTTTAAAGATTTTATTTATTTATTTGAGACAGAGAATGAGAGACAGCATGAGAGGGAAGAGGGTCAGAGGGAGAAGCAGACTCCCTGCCGAGCAGGGAGCCCGATGCGGGACTCGATCCCGGGACTCCAGGATCATGACCTGAGCCGAAGGCAGTCGCTTAACCAACTGAGCCACCCAGGCGCCCACAAATTTTTTTGTATGATGAAAAATTTTAAGATCTGCTCTCAGCAACTTTGAAATATACAATACAGTATTAACTATAGAGACCTTTTGAAAATATTTTGTACTCCTAGAACGCCAACAGATGTCTATGAGATGCAGTGTATGCTTACATCGAAGTTAGGCAAACTGTGGCCCACAGGCCAAATGCAGCCTACCACCTGTTTTTATAAATGAAGTTTTATTGGACCACAGCCACACCCATTTGTTTAAATATTGTCTATGGCTGCCTTCCTGCTATGACAGCAGAGTTGAGTAGTTGTGACAGAGACCACATGGCCCACAAAGCCTAAAATTGTTATAGTTTGGCCCTTTACTGAAGTTTGCAGACCCCTGCTTAAATTGAAGTAAGTAGTGCCAAAAAAAAAAAAAAAAAAAAAAGTTTTCAGAGATTAATTTGATTCATTAAAAGAAAAAACAACTTTAAAATGATTTTCAACTTTGAAGAATAGAGTATCAGAACCAACCAGGGAGCTTTTTCAAAACACAGGTGTACTCCATTTCTTTCAGCCCTCCAAAGTTGATACATCCTTGAGAGAGAGAGAGAGTGGGGGTAGAGTTTGGGGACATATTGGTTTGAAAATCTTCTCAAATGATTCTGATTCATAAATGTATCTTTTCCCCCATTAAGAACATTGCTTTTTTGTTTGTTTAATTTTATTTTATTATGTTATGTTAATAACCATACATTACATCATTAGTTTTTGTAGTGTTCCATGATTCATTGTTTGCGTATAACACCCAGTGCTCCATTCAATACGTGCCCTCTTTAATAAACAGGCTAGCCCATCCCCCCACCCCCTCCCCTCTAGAACCCTCAGTTTGTTTCTCAGAATCGATAGTCTCTCGTGGTTCGTCTCCCCCTCCGATTTCCCCCCCTTCATTCTTCCCCTCCTGCTATCTTCTTCTTCTTCTTCTTTTTTTTTTTTTTTAACATATATTGTATTATTTTCAGAGGTACAGGTCTGTGATTCAACAGTCTTGCACAATTCACAGCACTCACCATAGCACATACCCTCCCCAGTGTCCATCACCCAGCCACCCCATCCCTCCCACCCCTCACCACTCCAGCAACCCTCAGTTTGTTTCCTGAGATTAAGAATTCCTCATATCAGTGAGGTCATATGATACATGTCTTTCTCTGATTGACTTATTTCGCTTAGCATAATACCCTCCAGGTCCATCCACGGCGCTGCAAATGGCAAGATTTCAGGGGGTTTTTGATGGCTGCATAATATTCCATTGTATATATATACCACATCTTCTTTATCCATTCATCTGGTGATGGACATCTTGGTTCTTTCCATAGTTTGGCTATTGTGGACATTGCTGCTATAAACATTGGGGTGCACGTACCCCTTCAGATCACTACATTGTTTTTTAACAGAACAACCATAAAAAGTAGTAAAAACCCACCTTACTTTATTAATAGCAAAGAATAAGTTGAAATAAGACAAGATACATAATATATATCAACAATCATCAGAATGCATATATCAATATAACACACAATGATGCTACCCACCAATTTCAATATTGAAATAGCATTTTGTAAAGTTTTTTTTAAGGCTAATAGTTTAAATATTGTTAATAAAAGTATCATGGTTTTATACTGAAGTGTTGATTAATATTTTTTAATTAAATATATTCAGTCATGGTGCTTCAGAATAAACTGTCCTAGCCAAAGCCTGTACTTGGCTCACATGGCATTGCTTCCAACATTTATATGGGGTTTTTCAGATGCAGAGATTTATTTTATGCTTCCTTTAGTAGTTTTGCCAGCTTGAAGTTAGCTGATGGTGGTTCTTGGGTAGAGGGGACTCTAAAGTGATTTTTCTTTGCAGATTCATCAGTGGGTTTTACTTTTGTGTGTTGTGTAAAAACAAAAATTCTTTAAGTGAATAAAGTCTGAGCATTTGGAATGCTTTTGTCTTCAAAATGCTAAGTGGAACTGTAAGTGGAAGAAATTCGTATGATCTTTTATTATAAATACCATATTATTAGCATAAATCTGCATTGTAAGCACTAAATCTCAGGAACTTGGTTGTTTGTGTTTCATTCCCTCCTCTTATTTTCACAGAACTTCATAGCCACAGAAGTACTCAAGTTGTTTAGTCTTAAAAAGGAACCAAACCACAAAACAGATTGGCAGAAAATGATGAAATTTGGAAGAAAGAAAAGAGATCGAGTGGATCATATCCTGGTCAGTGCATATAACTAAAATATTTTTATTTTAACTGTCTCTTCTAAAATCAGAATGTAATTAGAGTCTAAAAAGAAAGGGAAGGGGCACCTGGGTGGCTCAGTAGGTTAAGTGTCTGTCTTGGTTTCGTCTCAGGTCATGATCTTGAGGTTGTGGGGTCGAGCCCAGTATCAGGCTCTGTGCTCAGTGTGGAGCCTGCGTCACATTCTCTCTCCCTCTCCTTCTCATTCACCCTCTCTCTCAAATAAATAAATGAAATCTTTTTGAAGAAAAGGGAATATAGGGGCACCTGGATGGCTCAGTCGTTAAGCATCTGCCTTCGGCTCAGGTCATGATCCCAGGGTCCTGGGGTCGAGCCCTGCATCGGGCTCCCTGCTCAGTGGGAGGCCTGCTTCTCCCTCTCCCACTCCCCCTGCTTGTGTTCCCTCTCTCGCTGTATCTATCTCTGTCAAATGAATAAATAAAATCTTTAAAAAAAAAAAAAAGGGAATATAATTGATCTTAAGTCTATGATAGTAAAGCCTTAAATTCTTCATTTGCTGCATTTCTGCCCCTCAGTTTTGGAACTTGCTTTCTTTTGAACTTGGTAGATGAATATTTAACTTAACAGTATTTTGTGAGTATGGAGAACTTGAGAAATAAAAAGCTGAGTGGAAGCAAAGTTTAAGGTACCAAATTAAAAAGAGACCAGTGTAGATTCTGGGGCCAGATTGCCTGAGTTTAAATCTCTTTTCTGCCACATACCTGGTTTGTAATCTTGGACAAATTGTCTAACCTCTTTATGTCTCATTTCCCTGCCTGCAATCTACCAATACAGTTATTAAGAGAATTAAATGAGTGTTTATATATGTATATGTAGAAGAGTTCCCTGTATATGACTTAGTAAATACTAATTGTTATCATTTTGTCATCATTATTATTATCCAGAGCTTTAGCTGGATAGGATTTATTCCATTTTATGATATATTTCTCTAGCATTAGAAAAATGTTTATCAAGGTGTCTTGGCTCAGTGGGTTAAGCGTCTGACTTTTGATCTCAACTCAGGTCTTAATGTCAGGGTTGTAAGTCCAAGCCCCACATTGGGCTCCATGCTGGACATGGAGCCTACTTAAAAAAAAAAAATTGTCAAACAAAAAAAGAAAGAAAGAGTAAAGAAAAAAAGGTCCTTCATCCTGTTCTTTTACAGAAGAACGTTCTTTAAGTAATAGCAAACTTTAGGAAACTCGTTACTTGATTCAGGTTTATCTCTAAACATTTTCATTCTGGACTTTCTATCCTGTTTATATTCATATAATGAAAAACGAGTGTAATACTTAATCAAAGGCAAGTATATGCCTTTCCATTGCTTCATTTGCTCAGTAACAGCTATACTTATTAGATAAACATTTATTTAGTGTTTATAGCTTGCCATTCTTTTTCATGCCTTTTTCATGCATGAAGAGTGGCAAACTGTAAAACATAGTAATCATATGAGGTAGGAAGGACTCATGTTATTCTGTTTTATAAATGAGGAAGTTTAGACTCAAAGATATTAAATTGTCCAGCAAATGAGAGCCAAGATTTTAACCAACTGGTTCTTCATAGATCTTTGCATCTCAAGAATGTGAACTTACTCTCCTGTTTCAACAAGATTTTATTTATTAGAGAGAGAGAGCATAAGTTGTGGGAGTGGGGAATGGGCAGGAGAGGGAGAAGCAGACTCACCACTGAGCATGGAGCCCAACTTGGGGCTCGATCCCAGGACCCTGAGATCATGACCTGAGCCAAAGGCAGACACTTCAACTGAGCCACCCAGGTGCCCCTCAAATAAATAAAATCTTAAAAAAAAAAAAAAAAGATGAAGAAAGCATGTCAAAAACATCCATTTATCCTTGTATCAGTTCAATTGATCACATCCTCTATAAATCATCTCAGTGTATACATTTGAGTCAAGAACTGTGCTAATTAAGGACTGACGTGACAGTAGTAAGCAAGACAGGCATGGAGCCTGCCTTCATGGATTTACAGTTTGCAGCCAGAAACTAGCCATTGATATATAATTTACACACATGTGTAATTCTAAATTAAACGATAAAAATAGAGGAATAGGGAGCTGTTGTAAAAGCATAAACCAGGAAACTGACCTAATGAGGATGGTCAGGGCAGGCTTCCCTGAGGAAGTGACATTTGAGCTGAGATCTTAAAGATGAATAAGCATCACCTGAGTTCTAAGATAGAAGAACAATTCAGGGGGAGCAAACCACATTTGCCAGACCTGAAATGAGGAGAAGCATGGGTTTGAGCGGAAATGTTAGTGCTTGGAGGTGACATAAGATAAAACTGGAGAGGTAGGTCTATATCCTCCAGTGCTTTGTAAGCCATGTTAAGGATTTTGGATCTTATTGTAAAAGCAAGAAGTTTAAGCAAGAGAAATTACAAGATCAGATTTGCAGTTTTAAAAATGCTTGGAGAGGGGTGCCTGGGTGGCTCAGTTGGTTAAGCGACTGGCTTCGGCGCAGGTCATGATCCTGGAGTCCTGGGATCGAGTCCCACATCGGGCTCCCTGCTCAGCAGGGAGTCTGCTTCTCCCTCTGACCCTTCCCCGTCTCGTGCTCTCTCTCTCTCATTCTCTCTCTCAAATAAATAAATAAAATCTTTAAAAAAAAAAAAAAAGCTTGGAGAGTGCAGCACCTGGGTTAAGCATCTGACTCTTGATTTCAGCTCAGGTCATGATCTCAGAGTTGGGGGATCAAGCCCCGTGTCAGGCTCCCCGCTCAGGGGGGAGTCTGCTTGATATTCTCTCTCTCCCTCTGCCCCTCCCCCCCAAATAAGAATAAATAAATAAATCTCTTTTTTTAAAGATTTTATTTATTTATTTGACAGAGAGACACAGTGAGAGAGGGAACACGAGTAGGGGGAGTGGGCGAGGGAGAATCAGGCTTCCCGCGGAGCAGGGAACCCGATGCGGGGCTCGATCCCAGGACTCTGGGATCATGACCCAAGCCAAAGGCAGACGCTTAACGACTGAGCCACCCAGGTGCCCCTAAATAAATAAATCTTAAAAAAAAATATATATATATATATATAGTTATCTGCTGAGAGAATGCTTCAAAAGAACCAAGTGTGTGGAGGAAAAAAGACCAGCTAGAAGGATATAGCCTATATGGCAAAGGTGGCTGTTGTTTATTAAAGCAAAGCTTCTTAGCTAAATTTCTCTTGAGCACATGTCAAAGTAAATGAGGAAACTAGCATCGTGTCCCAGTTCAAAATGACACACAGAGTGAAGGCGTGCTACATACAGCCTCCAGCTAGTTACAGACGGCTTTTACTTCACATGGTTATAAAAATGTCATCTTAATAGTGAAAGGATTAAATACATTGGAAGGGGAGGCAGCGATATGGAGGCATCTTCAGACTTGAATTATTAATCAGAAATGACAAGTAATGTATCTCACAAGTGAACAGTAAGCAGATTGGTTTGTGGCTCTTCATTAGACGTACCAAAAAACAAGATACTGTCCTTGGATGGCAAAGGCTTCCAACAGTGCCAAATAGGGTCACTTATACAGAAACATCTCTCTCTCTAGCGGTTCTCAGAAAATTCTCAAATAGCAAACAAAAATTTCTTTTGCTTGTATAAGATTATTATAGTTTGGGTGAGGGTGTCGTCTGTGTATAACAATTCAAGAGATTTAGGAGTTGGGAAATAGTAACATATATATATATTATGTGAATATCCCCTTTACTGGTCATAAAATACTTTTCACCTTCCTACAGAGAGACTTGGGCCTGTGTAACTTGTTTCAAGAGTTCGCTCTTCCTTTTCCCGCCCCCACTCTTCTTAATATGTAGCTAAATGGTACTGTTAGCTCCTCGAGTTAATTATTAAGAAATGCTAAATAAACTTCTCTCCCACAATTAGATTTAGCCAACATAGCATTTGGAGATTCTAATATTTTTGCATTTTAGAGAGATTGAGATTCAAAACAACAATTCTTTTAAAAGGTTTATTTGTTTGTTTTAGAGAGAGTGCACACATGCACGTGCAAGTGTGGGAGGAGGGCCAGAGGCAGAGGGAGAGAGAAATTTAAGCAGACTCCATGCTGAGCACTGAGCCTGTCGCAGGGCTCGATCTCATGACCCTGAGATCATGACCTGAGCCGAAACCAAGAGCCAGCCGCTTAACCAATTGTGCCACCCAGTGCCCCTCAAAACAACAATATTTTATAACACGTGAACCAAAAATTCTTCCCTTAGTACAAAAGAAAAATCATGTTTATTATAATCATGCTCATTTTAGAAAATTTAGAAAATACTGATAAATCAAAAGAATATCATGATAATCTCATCACCTAGATAACTTTTAATATTGTGATGTATGGTCTTAGAGTCTTCTTATAAAAAGAATTTTTTTAAACAAATGAGATCATCGTCTCTTTTTTGTGATCTGATTCTTTTTACTTAATAAAATGAACTTTTTTTCTTGTCAGTAAATGTTCTTCTTTTATATCACTTTTAATAACTTTATACCATTTTATTTTCCTGGAAATATAGTAATCAATTGAATGGATGTACCATTATTTAACCAGTCAATATTTTTTTTGCTCTTTTAAACAGTGTTGTAATAAACATCTTGCAGTATGAGATTTTTGTACTTATTTCCAATAATTTCCTTAGGATAAACTCCTAGAAATAGAATTGCTGATTAAAAGTATATGCAGAATGTTAAGGCTTTCGTATGTGTTGTCAAATTGTTCTCCAAAAAGGTTGTACCAATTATACATACTCACCAACATGATATAAGAGTGGAGGTTCCCGCCTTTGCCAATACTAGCTGTTACCAATTTTTAAATCTTTACCAAAAGAATGAGCTCATTTTGCTCTATAATTTTATTATTAATGTGGTTAATTTTTTACTTGTTTATTGGCTTTCATTCTAGTGAGGGAGACAGATACACAAGAAAAGTTAAATATATAGAGCCAATAGGGAATATTGGGGTTGCAGTTTTAGATAGGATGGCTGGGGAAGGTCTTGCTGAGATGACATTTGTTTAAAGGACTGAGGGCAAACGTGAGCCAAGCACTCATCCAGGGGAAGAACATTCTGGGAAGATATATTGGCCCTTGATTACTGGGGGAAAGTCATTGGGTATGGAGCAGAGTGCGGGGTCAGAAATAGTAGTGGGAGATGATGTTCCAGAGGTATTGGGGTGTGTGTGTGTGTGTATGTGCGCGAGTGTGTGTGTGTGTGCGCGTGCGCACAGAGGGCCAGATCATAATAGGCCTTTGTAAAGACTGTAGGTCTTACTCTGAATAAGATTGGCAGACATTTAATGATTGAGCAGAAGAGTGATGTGATGTGATGTACATTTTAACAGGATCACTGTGGCTGTTGTGTTGAGAATGGACTGAAGGAATGGTAGCAAAGGTGGGAGCAAGGAGACCAGTAGGATATTGTAATAATCCAGGCAAGTGATAATAGTGGCCAGAACCAGTTTGGTGATATTTAGGTGATGAGAAGTGTTCAGATTCTTGACATATTTTCAAAATACAACAACAGAACTGCTGATAAATTGAATGTGGCATATAAGAGAAAGAAAGGTAGTAAGAATAACTCCGTTGGGTTGGTGGGAGCCACTGGAAGGATAGAATTGCCATTTGCTGATTTGAGAAAGACCGAGAAGAGTGGGTTGGCAAGGAATATCAGGAGTTTTGTTTTGAACATATTAAATTTGAGGTGTCTGATAAACATCCAAATGGAGATACTGAATAGGCCATTGGATGTATCAGTCTGGAGCTCAGGCAAGAGACCTAGGCTGGAGATAGGAATTTGGGAGTGGAGGACACAGAGATGGCAGTCAAAGCCATGAGGCCAAGAGAGAGGAGGGCCAACAACTGATTCCTGACACACTCCAGTGTTTCAAGCATTCAGAAGATGAGGAGGAACCAACAAAGGAGACTAGAAAGGAGCAGCCAATGAAGTAGAAGAAAGCCAGGAGAGTGTGGGGTCCTGGAAGCCAGGTGAAAGCGTTTCCAGGAGGAGGGAGGAATGAACTGCATGGGCTACAGCTAATTGGTCAGGTAAAATAACTGAGGATTTACCGTGGGATTTAGCAATGTGGAGGTCTGGACTGTCCTTAACATTAATGTAAGTAATCTGGCTGGCATGTGTGAGGTCAACGCTGGATTTCAGTAGGTTTCAAGAGAGAACAAGAGAGTAGCGAGAGCAGAAGTGGACATTTCAAAGGAGTTGTGGTTTTTTTTTTTTTTTTTTTGTAAAGCGCAAGATGGAGGGGGACATGGTGACAAGGTAGGGTCCTTGTAGCTTGAAAGAAATACGCTGATAGGAAGAATTCACTAGAGAGAATGCGATGATGCAGAGGAGCGAGGAGGGGCTGTGTGAGCAACGTTCCTGCAGTGGCACGGATGGGTGCCCTCCAGCTGAACCTGAGCGCTTGTAACATGACAGACTACTGTATTGAACATTTCATAATAAACAGTTGCTTTCTCCATATGAACACATATAATTTAGGGGCGCCTGGGTGGCTCAGTTGGTTAAACATCCGACTCTTGATCTCAGCTCAGGTCTTAATCTCAGGGTCATGAGTTCAAGCCCCTCACTGGGCTCCACATTGGGTGTGGAGCCTAGTTAAAAAAAGAAAGGAAATGTGTAATTTAGCTGTCATTGCTCAGACTAGGAAGGTCCCTCATCAGTCAGACTCTACATGTGTCTGTGGCATTATTTGAGTTGAGTAAAATACAAAGAATGTTTTTTAGACAGGCCTCCGTTGGCCAAAAAAAGGAAATCTTTTTTTCCGCTCCAGCTCCCATTCACTGTCACTTCACCACTTCACAAGGACATTGATGAATTTGTATCTTAGGTTAGCTAAGAATATGATGAGCTATTTTTAGCAATGCATTCTCAAAGTGTATATGATATGGAATGAATGACAAGATGTTAGACCAGTTTTTATGTATCCTTTATACACAGTAGCCTTGGAAAATCTCTCTCCTGTAGGTAGAATTGCACTTAAAACGACAAATCCTGTAGTGAAAGCACCTAGCTAACGATTCCATCTCCTTTACAGCTTAAGGTCTGATAAGGTACTAGATAGATAGCTCCTGAGTTTCTACTTACCGTGGATAAGTTCTTTCTCATAGTAAGCTTAAAAGGGTTTTCATGTAATTAATTAGAATTTACTTCTGCAGCTTTGGGGTTTTATAATAACAATTTTAATTCTTCCTGCATGCCTTTGGGGCAGCTCTCATGTTATACCTGTCTTTCCATCCCAGTTAAATGTTGGTATTCTCTGCTCTTGTCTGATAGTGTTTTTAAGTTCCTTCAACATCTTCAGCTTTACCTTTTTCAGTGTCCCTCTTTAGATACCATGCACAGAATTAACCATATAATATTTTATGTATTGATTTATTAGTACAGTCATATAACCTCTTCTCTTTTTCTATTAATGCAGCTTATAATCACATTTGTTTTATTTTTAACTACATCATTCTTATTAGACTCAGAAAAACTTAGGAAAACCCTAAAACCAAAGGGGTTTTGTAATTATTTGGGGGGCTCAACCTGTGCCTTTGTAGTTATTTTGGGGGCCCAAATAGAGGACCTTATTCTTTTATTCCATCATTTTGTTAAATTCGGCCCTTTGTTCCAAGCTACCAATACATTTTTGAGTGTGTTCTTCCAACGTATTTCTATTTCTCAACCTCATGTTACCTCTAAAATTCATTCAGGTCATTGCCAAAAATGATGAACTGGACACAGCCAAAGACAGCCTTTTAGCATTCACTAAAAAATCCACATGCCAGATATTTATTTAACACATTCTATTTGCACTGTCCTTGTCGCTGGGAAATTTAAAATAAAAGGAAAAATCTTGAGGCACTCACAGCCTAGTAGGAGAACAGATACATAGAATACAGTTTTGCCAAATAATGAAATATGAGGAAGTAGATTGGGAGCACAAAGGAAAAAGCTCCTGAGTCTTAACGGCGGAAACTTCCTTGCAGGTTGGTGGTTATGTTGTCCTTTAATCAAAAAAGCACAAATCCATTTAACTGACCTGTTTCTATTTCCCCATCTTGTTCGCAAGGATATGGTGGAAGACCGTGCCATGTGCTTGCTGAAATCTGGCCACGTTTTATTTCCCGCATTTCTCTTTTCTAAAACCAGCCTCATACCCTGTCAAAATAAAAGAAAATAAAGTTATTATTAGACTGACTTTTTAATATAATTTAATTTATGTAATATATATTAACTTACCATACATGCATAATACATGTGTAGGAGCAAGGGAAATGTGTAATAAAATAGAATAGACTCCAAAAGCCAGAAGGAAAAAAATGGAGGCAGATCTGCAGGCTGTGAGACCCCTTGGTTGCCATAGTTGAAGTTCTGAGTTGGGCTTTGTGCTTTTGGATGGCCAAAGCAAAATGGAAAGCAGCTGAGAGTGAAATGGTTCTTGCTCTAAGGAGGAGCAAAGTTTTTGCTAAATCTGACAAGGGCGCTGTGGGGGCCCATCGTCTTTGTGCTGAAATAGCGGGTCATGTCCCGAGCATATATTCTAGGCCACAAACGACTTCATCAGGACCGTGCTTCCTAAATTTTGTCACTGAGGAGGAAATTGCTCAAAGAAAAGATTTAATATTAAAGGTTGAGAAAACATAAAAAGGAAAGCTGTGCAAGTTTGTTTGGACAAAATTTATGGGAGATAAGAAAGCTTTGTAGGGACACACCTTTTTTAGCTTTCCCAGAACATGGTTCTCCCTCAACAACAGTTTGAGAAGTGTTGCATTAGGCTGTTGCTTACAGCATCCTTCATGAGAGGAACACCAATTCCTTGGTAGGTTAATAATATTTCTTACACAGCCATACAGAATGATTCTTTGATCAAATATAAGAAACTGAATTAAACAAGTTTCTTTACTGGCGGACTTCTTTTTAATAAGCTAATATGCAATGTGAACCTCGCAGAAGGAGTTTTCTAAAACTTATTTGGCCATGGAGCCCTTTTTGGTGGCATATCTGTTCATGGATCATAAATTAGGGAACAAAGGAAATGGATATTGTGCAAATCCTTCAAACACCCTCCTCCAAGAGAAGGAACGTGGCAGCCACCGTGTCATATATTTGTGAGCCCTGGCCAGGGGCACCTGTTGGGCTGTCCTTCCTTCTTGTGCTCTCAAACTCCAGGGCGACAGGCTTGCTCTCCCGAGAGCCTTCTCATTTGCCTATAACAGGAAGCAGAGTACAAGTTCCTGTCCTTGCTTCCTCGACCTTTTTCGAGATGAAACTATGATCAGTACAAGCCAGGCGTCTGTGGTCCCATGGCCTTTTCGCCAAGTTAGACTTCTGGTTAGACAGCCCCATCACTGCAGTTGATTTCACTGAATTTTCACGAGATCGGGGTTTACAATCCACTTTCACCACCTGGCCTCCATGCCGCACACAGTCTCATTGTGTACTGTATGTCCCATATGTTTCTTTTATGAGTTAGTCTTTAAAAACTATAAACAAGCAAAAAATCTTGGACAAATAAATAAAATCATAATAAACTTAAGCAATAATACATTTTAAAAATACTCTAATGAATATTAAACTTTATTCATTTATTTATAATACTCTAGAATCACATTCAGTATTTGCTTTGGATATATGCATTTTAGAATTGTAAATAATTGGACAGTTCTAATTTGATTAGTTTTGGTTTTCTGTAGGACTCCCCAAACCCTAAAATGTAATTAATATTATAATAACGGTGTATGGTGGGATGCCTGGGTGGCTCAGTCATTAAGCGTCTGCCTTCAGCTCAGGTCATGATCCCAGAGTCCTGGGATCCAGCCCCACATCAGGCTCCCTGCTCAGCGGGGAGCCTGCTTCTCCTCCCACTTGCCCTGCTTGTGTTCCCTCTCCCACTGTGTCTCTCTCTGTCAAATAAATAAATAAAATCTTTAAAAAAAAAATAACAGTGTATGGTGACAGATGGTAACTACACTGATCACATCGAGCACAGCATACCATATGGAGTTGTTAAATCACTGTGTTGTACACCTGAAAGTAATATAACCTTGTGTGTCAGCTATGCTTCAACTTAAAAAAAAAAAAAAGCAAGTATTGCATAACTGATTTTTTTTGAAGATTTATTTATTTATTTTGGAGAGAAAGAGCAGGGGACAGAGGGAGAAGTTGAGAGAATCCCAGGCAGACCCCCCGCTGAGCACAAGAGCCTGACATGTGGCTCAGTCCCACAACTTCGAGATCATGACCCAAGCCAGAATCAAGAGTCCGTCAACCAACTGAGCCACCCAGGGACCTCGCATAACTGATCTTTAAAATAAACTTAAGTAAGGGCGCCTGTTTGGCTCAGTCAGTTAAGCATCTGCCTTCAGTTCAGGTCATGATCCCAGGGTCCTGGGATTGAGCCCCGAATCGGGCTCCCTGCTTAGCAGGGGAGTCTGCTTCTCCCTCTCCCTCTGCTTGCTGCGCCCCCTGCTTGTGCTGTCTCTCTCTCTGTCAAATAAATAAATAAAATCTTAAATAAATAAATAAAATAAGCAGTAATACATTTAAAAAATACCCTAGGAATGCCTGGGTGGCTCAGTCGGTTAAGCGTCTGCCTTCACTCAGGTCGTGATCTCAGGGTCCCGGGATCGAGCCTCTGCATCGGGCTCCCTGCTCAGTGGGGAGCCTGCTTCTCCCTCTACCTCTGCCCCTGTTTGTGCTCTCTCTCTCTCTCTGACAACTAAGTAAATAAAATCTTTAAAAAAAAAATAAAGATACCCTAATGAATATTAAACTTTATTCATTTATTTATAATACTCTAGAATCACATTCAGTATTTTCTTTGGATATATGCATTTTATAATTGTAAATCCATATATCTAATAATTTACATGCTTCTCTCCCCCTTAAATCCTTATACACATTCCCTTATATTGTCATAGACAACAATATACTTGTAAACCTTAATATGTATAAAATCCTGGAATATTATCAAATTCCATTTTGACAGATTTGAAGCCATTTTGACAGTTTTGAAGACACTTTTATTTGGCAGTTGAGTCTTTTCAAACTTCTTGCAACTTCAAAAGGGGTATTGATATCATATAAACTACCTTTTTCTCTAATTTCCTTGGGCTGTATTCTCATGGGAAATGGTTGAGAATATAATTAATATGTCTATATAATAATATATAATATAATATCAATACAATTAATTTTCTAGCTTTTGTGTGACACTAATTTTCTGACCTTTCTGTTCTCTAAATTCTAGGTCCAGGAGCTCCACGAAGAGGAGGCACAGTGGGTGAACTATGATGAGGATGAATTGTGTGTGAAGATGCAGCTAGCTGATGGGATCTTTGAGACCTTGATCAGAGATACAATTGATGTTCTGAATCAGATCAGTGAGAAACAGGGGAGAATGCTACTTGTGTGACATCTTGCAAATAAACCGAACACTGAGTGCTAACATGAGTCCTGGGCCTTTCTGCCTCCTGATACACACCCCATCTCCATCATAGCAAGAGCGCTTCTGGACTTGCTACCTTTCCTTAAAGACTACTGGTTTGGAGTTCATGGGACAATGCGGTATATCTGGTACGGCAGCCCTTGCCTTTAGAGACTGCCCACTGGATTAGCTGGTGACTTTCGGTGGGCAGGGTTGCACTCCTGATGTTGACACACAGTATAATCCTACACCTCTTGTTAACACCCCTACTGGGTCTCAGATACGGGCTGAAAACACCAGACTTACCTCTTAGCTTAGATGAGGCTATCACTTCATTGAGTCTGAAGTCAGGCAGGAGAGGTATATAGAATTCTGCGTCCTACCATTTTTGAAAAGTAATCCTGGTCTACACCATGAAAGTCATAAATGGACGTTATAGTCTCTAAACAGTATTAAACCCCTAACCACTTCTAAATAGGCAAGTCTAATAACGTGTGCCTATTTCACATTCTGGAATTCATTTCATTTCTTTTTGAAGACCATTTTCTTCCATTATTGCAGTTGAGCAGCACCAAGTGGACTGTCGAGTTAACAGAAGTCAATGGTAGCCTTGCTTTCTGAGCACCATCTAAAGAATTTTAAACCTTTGCATTATTTTTAGTTTTCTCTGTGTGGGCATGAAAACAAAGAATGCCCCCACTGAAGACTGGGCTCAAAGGACTGATGCAGGGCTGGTTCTTCTACCCCTTCTTCTCTCCCTGCACTTTTCTTACTCCTTCTGAACCTCTACCAGCTGCTCCTAGAATCACAGATCCTCAGGACCATCTCAGGCATCCAGGCATGGCAAAAGTGGAAATAATTCATTTTGGCCTTCAAACTCTCAACTCCCATCTCTCCCCAAGAAGTCAGAGACGCTGTTACTTGAATGATTTAGGAAATGAGTGTGTGCACCAAAGACAAAAAGATATTGTCTATTGTTCGTGTGCTTGTTTTGCGCTATGGAACGTTTTTTAATTTATTCTGAGATAAATTATTAAGTTGAAAATGTGTGTCCCTATTCAGAAGTGAAATATTCTTCTTGTAAAAGTTAAACTTCTGTCTTGAAACTTCTGTGGTTCATAGTCTTTGCACAGGAAATCTCCGGTTTTAACAAACCCATACACATATCGAAGAAGGCAGTTTAATTCAGTGAAAAGAAGATGAGCTTTTCCAAGATCACCTGCAGTAGCAGGAATGGAATAAGATGATTTCAAGACACTGTATAATTCAGTTCTGCCTCTCTTGCAGCATTGCTTCTCACAACTATTACCTGTACCTGAAAAAAAAATATATAGACTCCAGCTGCTACATTAGAGCATACATGATGCTCTCTGGGACCTCAGTACCCTGCCTTCTTGACTGGTTTCTCTTTATCAGTCCTGTTCTTCTTCAAGTAATCTAGAAGAATGTGGACAATCTTAGGCGTGAATGTAAATGCCTTAATACTGAAGGTCCTGATTAGAAGCATGATTTAAGACATCCACTGGATTCATATTTACAAATATCCTGGAATGTTATAGCTTCAAAATACGTTAGAAAAACCCCAAAGATGGTATAATCTTTAAGTGTGCACGTTCGTTCATTTCTGCATCTTTCCTCCCAACCTGCCTTTGCGTCTCAGATGTTTCACTATGCACACTACCATTCCTCCTTGGTTTCATCTTGTCATTATGAGAAACTTAGCGAAATAATCATTGGAATATTTGCATTTTGCACAATGACTGGTATGATAGCTCTTGACAAATAAGGAAGGCACTGAAATGTGGTGATTGGGTCTCGGGAAATGCGCAGATTGATGTATCGCCAGCATTTCTTCTGGGCTCTTGCTGTTGAGCTCTAGTCTTGTAGCCATAATGAGCAGATGGACTAAGGGAAGCTAGAGTTTCTTGGGGTTATTAACCAGTAGTGTGGAGATACTGTTTTCACATTGGCCAAGGAAAAGCAAAGGCCTTTCTTTTTAGTTTGTGTTATTTGAAAGACAGAAAAACATCTTATCTACACCCTTTGGCTGTTTGTAGGATTACATTGATACTGAAACTTTACAGCTGCTATAAATTTTTTATAAGTGAATATAAAAATAATATAATAGGAATATAGGTTGTTTTTCTACATTCTCATTATTTGGACCTAAGTCAATTTTTAATAAGAAAGGTAATCTTTACTCTTTATGACATTATGATTCCAGAAAAGGAAAAAAAAAAAAAAAGATTATGTGGAGTCAGCTATCAGGACTTGGGGTTCCGTGGTGAGGATACAGCCGGGACCGCGTGTTGGCCCCCCTCGCGCGCTCCCGCTGTCTCCCCTGTCTTCACAATCCCGGGCTCCAGATGAGAGGCAGCCATCGGTCCGTCTTACTCCTTGTTAGAAATGGTTGTCCATAGTTTGGTAGCAGAAAACAGAGGAATCTAGAATTAGCAGATTTCTTAGAATTTTAACTATTGGATATAATTGAAAAGGTATTTATTGTTAGCATTAGGACCAGTGACTGTGGATACCCAGCCACTCGTTCCATATTGGGATCTTTTTAATCAAGTTCTGCCTCTTAACCAAGAATCTAAATATTCCCTCTTTCTAATCTTTGTTCCTTCTCCCCACGCTCCCATCCTCTTTCACTCTTTCTTCATAATTCCTCTAAGAAAAAGATCTTTGCATCAGCAGTAATATCTTTTAGAATAGCACTATCAGAATTTAGTAGTAAACCAACATAGAGGCTTCAGATTTAGTTCTGAGTCCAAAATAATTTGTGCTATCCAGGGTGCTGAACTCTGGGTTAACCAAGTACAGGGTATAGATTCCCTCTTCAGGTCTAAACAGAAATTTTTATTCTAGGGAAAAGTGGGAAGAGCTCAAAAGTAGTTAATAAGGAAGGTAATTGGTTTTTCTTTTACCCAAAAGAAAAGAAAATTCCTTCTGTGACTACAGGTCTCTGAGAAATTATCTTTCAAAAGAGATTTCATTGCTCATAAGAGTGTTGTGGCCTATTGATAAAAACAATTTTGTTCACTTTCTTGTCTTGAAAAAAGTGGCCTTAGCTTTTTGCAATACTTGAATCAAGTGTGTCCTCACACAGCATTGGAGACTCTTAACTTTTCTGCAAGAAGTTCAAACTTACATCTTCTTTTACTACCTTAAGAATACTAGTGAAGAAAACATTAATTCAAAGAGCAAATGATAGAAACTACAATGATGTTTAATGCAAATTGTAGGAATTTACATGTTTACAAATCATCTTGAACTGGCTGTGCAGCAATTCAATAAAATATCTTTGTATTATAAAAATGTGAAGAAAACAATGTAAACTGATGTAAAGGAGGTACTGTCATTTTAATTAACCTATGTTTAATAGCTTTTCCTTCCGGACTTTGCAAAGCCTTCTTGGTGAACACATTGCAAAGCGTTCTCTGGGAGGCCTGGCCTCCGTGTGTGTACTGTACTGTGCAGACATGAAAAACAAACCCGTTTACTGTGTATGTGTAAATAGCCTGCTCATCAGGCCATTTTCAGCCAATAGTCACATCCAGTGCAGCTTTGCACAGAAGACTTGCGGTGTGGTTTGTAAGTATGATCTGTAAAATAACTGGGATGATTCCCGTGTATACCTGTGTAAATAGATTTGTTAACTGAAATGTACTTTAAGAAAAAATAAAATCTGTAAATAAACTGATTTATAAACTAAGTTTGTGTCCCGTGTCTGTTTTTTCACCTTCTGAGCCGAGATTAGAAGCCGGTCCCCATGAAGTTGCGGACTGGCTAGCAGAGCGCATGCGCTCGGGCAGCGGCGTGAGGGGAGCTGACTGAGTGCGGGAGCTGTCCCCTCTGTTCATAAACGCCGTCGCCGCATACCCCCGAGCAGCCTGGGCTCTGACATTCGTCACTCGTGTGTACGGTCCCTGAGCACACCGTCATGTTCTGAGCACTGTGCCGAGTGCTGGGCAGGTAGCGGAGGCCACAGCCATGGTCCCCGATGTCCTGGAGCTGAAAGTCTAATTAAAGAGTCATCAAAAGAGAATTTGAAAAGCAGTACGCGACAAATCGCAGTAAGTGCTGCAAATGAAGCACACGCAGGGTTTGAGCATATATAATAAAAAGAACCCAGCAGGGGTGGGAATGGGTCAGAGAAGAGCTCCCTGATAATTGTAACTCTCTGTTCTATTTTGATGGGCTTCTTCCCTGTAATTCATGGCAAATATCTTTTCTCCCAGATGGCTTGAATTTTGATCACCCTTGCAAAATAACACAATGAAAAGTCACACACAATTAAGTGGGCCACAAAAAAGAGCCACCATCTGATGACTAGGTGTGGAGGCTATAATTTATTTCTAGAAATATAAGCTTGGAGAAGAATGGAGCTAGAGATCTAGAAGAATAACAGAATTTCCAAGATGGAAGTGTATGGCACTCAGGGTAATGAATCCTCACTAGCCCAACAGATTAGAAGTAACCACCATGGGGTGCCTGGGTGGCTCAGTCGTTAAGCGTCCGCCTTCGGCTCAGGTCATGATCCCAGCGTCCTGGGATCGAGCCCTGCATTGGGCTCCCTGCTCAGCAGGAAGCCTGCTTCTCCCTCTCCCACTCCCCCTGCTTGTGATCCCTCTCTCACTGTGTCTCTCTCTGTCAAATAAATAAATAAAATCTTTAAAAAACAAAACAAAACAAAAAACAGAAGTAACCACCATGGTCTCCCTGAATTCTTCTAGGAGCCGCCTGATGGCCATCCCTGCTGTGCTTTTAACCCCTACACAGCCATGAACATTAAAGGAGTTCTCAAAAGAGGACTGCAGAATCTAAGAAATCCTTCTGACTCCCAGAATAGATGTATGAGTGTCCACTATGTGCCAGATACTGTGTTTGGTGCTTGGTAGACACAATAGTAATGACAGGTTGAATCTTGGGAGGGAAAAAACCCAAATATATCTTTATCCTTGAATGCAAGTACGTGAAAGTGGTAGCTAGCGCTGGTAGATGGCAGAGCTAAGAATGGGGAGCCCAACAGCAGTGAGACCTACAGTGGTGAGTGCCCACGGAAGTGAATGCTGAACTAGCCAGTGCCCTACAAAATCCCAGAAAAGCTCAGAAATCGAAGGCAGTGACTGCCACAGAAAAAGGTGTGAAGCAGAGGGACTGTTCCATCACTCACTGGCTGGCCAGGCTATGCGCGGCCAAGGTTAAAAGGCAACCTGTAATTGGCATCCAGGGAAGAGATCAGGACAGGAGATGAGATCACTGAGCACAGACAACAGCACCCCAGGCTCAAGTGGGACAGCACTTCCTTCCGGCCGGAGAGGAAAGGAAGTGCACAGGGGCCAGCCCCTAGCAATGCGTGGGGCCCCCGTGGCCAGAGTAGATGTGACCGCACGTACCCCATGCCGCGCCTCAGTGAAGGGCCAGGACCCGCCCCATGGGGTCTGAAATAGACAGCTGGGGGTGTGCCTGAGAGCCCCTGACGCATGCGCTTAAGCAGAACAAAGGAGAACACATTGAGTCTGAAGGAGGGAAGGGTATTCCCACACAAGCTGGTAAGGCCAGCACAGGCTGGGGGCACTCTCTCTCTTGGTTTGGGAAGTGGGCCAGGTCCCAAGGCCCATTCTTATGTGACCCTGTAGAAGGCGAGAAGCTGTGCAGGACTGCCTTTCCCAACAGGGATGAAAAGCCAGAACTTGGTTGAATTCTGAAAGGAATAGCTAGATCCCCTTGGTCCCCATCCCTATCCAGTGGGTGCGGGTCCCTGCCAATCCCCTCTCAAATGCTCTCAGAAAATCATTTTTTCTCTGGAGAAACTGAACCACAGTGTCCCTGAACTTGAGGACTCCAGGCACAACAAAACACGAGGCAACAAATGGAAAATAAAAATTAACTTAAAGCCTGTGGACTGAATGGAAGGATCTAGTCAGGCTTACCCAGGACCCCCTCCTCCAGGAAGAAGACTGAAGGATCCTCCTCGGAAAAAATAGGATGGCTTTGGAGGAAAGCCCTCTAGGTACTGACATTGGGAGATTCCCCTAGAGAAAAAATTGGTTTGTTACCTGATCTCCTTCCAGGGAAGCTGACCAGTCAAAGCCACACACATGCCTACTGAGTTACTCATCCACATTTTAGCGCATCACCCAGATGTGAACAAATAGCCATCTCCAGACATTTGAGGAGAGCCACCTATATGAGCCAGACCAAACCAAAAAGAAAAAAACAAACAGGGATTCTGGTGAAACAATGCATGGCACAGAAGGAAACATCACAAGACACAAAAACCACAATTAAAATGAAAACCCTCAGATAGCTCCACAGTATTGTGTCCATGTAATAGGAACAGGATGCTCTAAAAGAGTAATGAATCAGAGAACGAGATGAAGCTCTTGAAAATTAAACCTATATAGCAGCCATAATTTAAAATTCAGTAGAATGTTAGAAGGCAAAGTTGAGGAAACCTCCTAAAAAGTAAAACAAAAAGGTACATAAAAATGGGAGAGAAACAGATAAAGTTAGAGAACCAGCCCAGGAAATCCAACATCTAATTAATTGGAATCTAGCAAAAACAGAGAAAACAGGAGGAAATTAGACAAGAAAAGAATTCAGAACTTACCTATGTGAATTTGCCATTGGAAACTGTCCAATGAATGCCTTTGCACAAGAAATAACTCCCCAACAAGGCCAATCATGGTGAGATATCAGGACTCTGCGGGAAAAGAAAAGGGCTAGAAATAAAAATGTCATCACTCTCCTGAACAGAAATATTGGAGACTGTAAGAAAACACAGCAGAATTTTCATAAATCAAATGAAAATTGTTTTCATCCAAAAGTCTACACTTTGCCAAATCATGAATCAAGCGCTAGGGTAGAATATGAACGTGTTCGGGAGTGTCCTTTCTTCTCAAGCATCCTTTCTAGGGCGGGGGGCATAAACCCTGAAAGACAAAGCCTTGAGATCCAGAAACAGGGGCTCCACCCAGAAGCCTGTGAAGGAAATCCCCAGGATGACTTGGAAGGCGTTCCCAGGATGATGGCTATCTGGCACACCTAGGGAGCCACCAGTCCAGATCAGAGGCGGGGGGGACAGAGAGCTCCAGAAGGAATATCTCCAGGAGGCAGGGAGGGGGAAGAGAGAGGAACAAATAGCATATGTTTTTAACAACATGAAATTTTTTATTGAGAAGCTGTTGGAGAGCGAGGAAAAGACGGAGTAATAGGTTCAAAGAGTGAGTAATGAAGAAACGAGGAAAAGCAAAGCATTGTATGAGTAAGAAACAATTATAATACACTCCCTGGCTCACCCTGGAATAGTATTAGAGTTACAATAATGTAAATACTGTGATATCACTAAATTGAGAGGATGAGGAAAGGGAAGGGAGGTGTCAAGAGAGCTAAATCTACATCTGCCCTATAAGGAAGCATGACAATTAATTTTATATGTCAACTTAGCCAGGCCATGGTACCCACATATTTGATCAAACACAGGTCTAGATGTTTCTATGAAGGTATTTTTTTAATTAACTTATTTATTTTATGTAGTGTTCCATGATTCATTGTTTGCATAGAACACCCAGTGCTCCATGCAATACGTGCCCTCTTTAATACCCATCACCAGGCTAACCCATCCCCCCACCCCTCTCCCCTCTGAAACCCTCAGTTTGTTTCTCAGAGTCCATAGTCTCTCATGGTTCGTCTCCCCCTCCGACTCCCCCCCTTCATTAGCGCTCACCATAGCACATACCTTCCCCAATGTCTATCACCCAGGCACCCCATCCCTCCCATCCTCCAGGACTCCAGCAACCTGAGGGTTGTTTCCCGAGATTAAGAATTCCTCTATCAGTGAGATCATATGATACTTGTCTTTCTCTGATTGACTTATTTCTATGAAGGTATTTTTATATGAGACTAATATGTAAGCCAGTAGGTTTTGAATAAAACAGGTTACCCTTCACACCCTCCATTATGTGGTGGGCCTTGTCCAATCAGGTGAAGGTCTTAATAAGAACAAGGTCCCACAGGGAAGAGAAAATTCTACCTCCAGACTGACTTTGGACCTGAGCCACAACATCAGCTCTTCCCTTGGTCTCCAGCTTGCCAGCCCCTATAATCACAAGAGCCAATTCCTTCTCTCTCTCTTTTTCTCTCTATCTCTCACCACCCCCCAGCACACCCTCTGTCCCTTGTTCTCTCTCCATACATAATTCATCAGTTCTGTTTCTCTGGAGAGTTGGAGGAATACAGGAAGTCAACAGCTAAAGTATAAAACTAGTGATTCAAGATATAACATATTTTCTTGAATACGGAGGTAAAGACCAGAGAAAAGATGCTGAAATGAAGTGATTAACAGTGGGTGTCTCTGGATGAAGAGAAGAGGAATGGGGCTGAAGACTACTTGTGTGTTCCATGTGTATGTGTGTTGCTGAATAGCCTTTTTTTTGCTATGTACAAGTATCACCTTGATAATAAAAATTAATATTCCTTCCACCAAGAAGTAAAGCATCACCAAAAAGGACAAATTCAGCATCTCTATTTACTTCCTGCTAAATGTGAAGAGGGCATATTTATTTTTTTGAGATTTTATTTATTTATTTATTCCTTTGAGAGAGACAGCACAAGCAGGGGGAGTGGGAGAGGGAGAAGCAGGGGAGCAGGGAGCCCGATGCAGCGCTCCATCCCAGGACCCTGGGATCATGACCTCAGCCGAAGGCAGACGCTTATAACGATGGAGCCACAAAGGCATATTTAGATGGAATTATAACCCCCTTCCTCTTATAACTTTAAATGTATTCCAATACTATTGTCTGTGGAAGCTAAATTTGGGTCACAGCTTTTCAACCTGAATATTTTTCTATTTCAAGTTAAAACTAGACTCAAAGTAATTAAAACGTGTTGCTGTCAGGCGTAATTTAAGTGGTGCATTTAACATAATTAAAAATATTTTAGTACTTCGGGGTGCCTGGATGGCTCAGTCGTTAAGCATCTGCCTTTGGCTCAGGTCATGATCCCAGGGTCCTGGGATCAAGCCCCGCATCGGGCTCACTGCTTGGCGGGAAGGCTGCTTCTCCCTCTCCCACTTCCCCTGCTTGGGTTCTGTCTCTCGCTATCTCTCTCTCTGTCAAATAAATAAATAAAATCTTAAAAAATATATTTTAGTACTTCTGCATATTAAAAAGTTTAAAGACATGCGTTTGATGGTAGGTAGATAGTGCAGGGAAAGGAATCACCGGGTTGTGTAAAAAAAAAAAAAGGAATCACCATGTTGTATCACTAACTAGTGGCTTGTGGGCACATACACCCTGGGGGCCAGTATTTCTCTTGGGGCTGTGATTCTATGACCTATCCAAATATATTTTTACCATGATACTGGCACCTTTTGCAAGCAGATATAAAATTTTCTTGTGCTTTTGTTTTGAACGAGAGTACCATTTAAAAACACATTTTATGCAACTTGTCTTCCCCGCTGAAGAACGCAGGTCGGGAAACTCAAAACCACTCTTTTAGCTCCAAACACATTCCAGGATTCTGAGTTTCCATAGCACAAAGAGGCATGTGTGATGACCCACTTTAAGTAGAGTCAAAATATTTTTTTAAATAATAATCATCTAAATATTCCCTGACTGGTCTGTTAGTATACTGATTGCTACTATTTTGAAAAAATTAATTCAAACAGTTAGGTGAGCAAAATGGTATTAAAAGTCCAAATTCTTACTGTGAGTCTCCCGGTTGAGTTTCCTCAGAGAAAAAGGGCAGAAGGGGCATTGACTCACGAATTCCTTGGGAATTGCAATATTGATAATCCCTGCCTCTGGCCTTTGAGATCATTATCGTGTTAATCCTATTTCCTGGAAGTAGCATTGCCCAAAATATATAGAAAGAAAGAATTTGTCTTAAGAAGTATCTGTACTGTTTTAACTATTTCTATTCTGGAGACACAGAATAGAAGAGAGGAGAATCTGCTGGTTTCTGGTGAAGAAGTTGAACCATTTAAGAGTTTTGCTCTTCCAAGAGGGGCTAGGGCATGGACACGAAGTCATTGTGATGAATGTGCTATATGTATATACAATGGAATAGTATTACTCAGCCATCAAAAACAAAATCTTGCCATTTGCAATGACATGGATGCAGCTAGAGAATATTATGCTGAGTGAAATAAGTCAGACAAATACCACATGATTCACTCATATGTGGAATTTAAAAAACAAAACAAATGAGCGTAGGGAAAAAAGAGAGAGGCAAACCAAGAAACAGACTCTTAACTATAGAGAACAGACTGCTGGTGACCAAGGGGAGGTGGTGGGGGATGGGTTGAATAGGTGATGGGGGATGAAGGAGGGCACTTGCGAGGAGCACCACGTGTTGTGTGGAAGTGCTGAATCGCTATATTGTACTCTTGAAACTAAAAGTACACTGTAGGTTGACTGGAACTTAAAAACGTTAAAAAAAAGATCATTTTGGTTTCTACATCTTTATTTATAAGAAGAGCTAAGAATCTCAATGTGTGAAATAACCACTATGAAAAGTAAATTTTAGGGATGCCTGGGTGGCTCAGTGGGTTAAGCGTCTGTCTTGGGCTCAGGTCATGATCCCAGGGTCTTGGGATCGAGCCCATGTCGGGCTCCGTGCTCAGCGGGGAGCCTGCTTCTCCCTCTCCCTTTGTGCCTCCCCCTGCTTGTGCTCTCTCTTTCTATCTCTCTCTCTCTGACAAATAAATAAATAAAATCTTAAAAAAAAAATAAATTTTACTAAGAAGAACTACAGCAGCTGGTATGCATTTGACTGCAAGGAACCGAATACTTGATTAAAGCTAAGTCAACAATAGGGACTTATCCTTCTCACTTAACAAGGAATCCGGAGGCGACAAGGTCAGGGTTGGCGGATGACTCCACAGCGTCAGCACTTTGTGTCAGCACCTCCTTTACCCTCTCAGCCATGATGGCTGAACGGCTGCCACAGCTCCAAGTACCCTGTTCTAAAATTTAAAATATAACATTTTAATATGTTACTTTAAAAAATACTTGAAAGTGTTTCCGTAAGTCCTCAGCAAACTTTCCTTTATGTGTTGCTGACAGCAATGCCCTCCCTCAAATTGTTGGAGAGACTCAGAGAGCAAGTTTCTAGAATTTTCAGCTTCTGAAGGCAGGTTGTGTGGGTAAAGAGGAAGAGTGGGAATAGGGCTGTTTATTTCACAACCAGCAGTGCCTGTGAACGTACGTACCCTGAGCTGCTGACTTTCTTGGAAAAATTATGAGTCTGTGACTAAATAAAGGCATAACTGGGTACCCCTGCTGGCCTGTTGCATCATCATGCCAACACCCTTCCGTGTGCTCTATTATGACCAGACGTGCCTTGAGTGCTCATCTTCTCCATCCCTCTGCCCTTGGGCACAACCATATGTCCAGCAGCCCCCAAATGGAGCAATTTCTCTAGCTTTCGAAGCACCAGAGAAGCCACCATTCTTGATCTCATTCATTAGCCAAAGAGTTTTTCAAAGTCCTTTTGTGTGACTTATGATCAGGGTGTGGAGACGAAACACATACATGTTAATAAGTAAAGGACACCAGGGCGCCTGGGTGGCGCAGTTGGTTAAGCGTCTGACTCTTGATTTCGACTCAGGTCAGGATCTCAGGATCATGAGATTGAGCCCCACGTTGGGCTCCGTGCTCAGCGCAGAGTCTGCTTGAGATTCTCTTCCTCTCTCTCTCCTTCTGCCCCTCCGTCCCTCTCTCTCTCTAATAGATAAATAAATCTTTTAAAAAATTAAGTAAAGGGCACCATTAGGCAATAACCAAGGCTAGGTTCATCCTCCATTCATCCATTCCACAAATAGCTACAATTTTCTGGCACTGTCCTCTACACTGCGGATCCCAACAGAAGACAAGAAATCAAGGTCCCCGTTCTAATTACTTACATGCGAGGAGACAGACAATAAATAAATAAATCGATGCAAAAAGAGGGTAGTATTTGGGAAGTCTGTGGGAAGACTAGAACAGGTGATGTGAGACAGGGGATGTGGGCAGGAGCTCCCGTACCCAAGGTCAGGGAAGGCCTTTTCTGAGAAGCTAGCATTTGATCTGAGACCTGATGATGAGAGAAGGAGCCACGTGTGAGGAGATCTGAAGGAAGCACGTTCCAGGCAGAGGGAACAACCACGCAAAGGCCCTAAGATACGAATGGGGACTAGAAAGAAGATGGGCGTGTGGGCGGCCCAGGCAGCACAGGACAGTGGCAGAAGCTGAGATCAGCCTACATGACAAAGGGCCTCGCAGGCCATGGGGAAGGGTTGAGATTTATTCAAGGTACATACAGCGTGTCGCCTTGGAGAGTGGTACCCAGGGGAGTGACAAGGTCAGGTCTACACTTTTACAAAGCTCATTCTGGCTGCTGGGTGCACAATGGATTTGAACTGGGCAAGTGCTAAGGGAGAACAGGGACGATGGTAACACGGACTAGAGTGTGAGCTGGAAATGAGAGGAGTGGGTAGCGAGGGGCCGGCTGGCTTGGAGTGGGGCCAAGGGACTGCGTGGGGTGGTGAGGGAAAGAGGGGCTTTGGCCGCTCACCAGGAGGAAGGCTGGAGCCGGGACCCAGGGCACTTGTGAATTCAGGTTGTTCAGAAGGCGGGGGGTGGGAGGGAGGGAGTTGTGGTCTGTGGTGCTAAGAGACCTTTCAGAAGTGTGGGTCCTGAGCATTTGGAGAGATCCGGGAGGCTGTTTCATGCAGAGGGAAAACACGGGTAGAAACAGAAAGGCGGGCTGACCTGATCACAGCAGTGTTCTTAGGAGGAGAGGGTTGAGGAGACGTGGTGAGACCATATTAGGGTCATTCTTGACCTCATTTAGCAAACGAGTCCCTTTGCCAGTTCCTTAGCCCCCATAGGGTGGCTGTTACGGGGGCAGGTGTGAACGTGAGTCGGGGGGAGACCTCAGGAGAGGGAGCCCAGCCCCCCAAGAGGCCTCACCGGGAGGCATTAATACTTAGGATAATTCACCACAACCCGGGCTCCCATCCCCAGCCTGAGAGGTCTAGCCACTGGAATGTATCCGTTCTCCCAGGGCTGAGCAGTGCGCTGGAGAAGTCAGAACAAGTCTCATAAATTGGAAGAAAAAAAACCCAGAAAGCCTCCTTACTACTTTACAGTGGAGGCCTCATTTTCCCAAGACCCAGGTGCCCCCATCTGCTATCCCTGGCCTGCCCCTTCCTCTCTCCTCAGAATTTGCATCACTAATGGAAAGCGCGTTTGGTGAATATGTGTTAATTATCATAAAAATCAATGAAGTAAGCATTTCATTGTGTGATTGAGAAAACAGAGACTGGGACATGATATAAATTAGAGGAGTGGTGGACAAAACCCTTGGAGCCTACTACTGACCCAATTCTTTCTCTTCTGCTTCCCTGTTTCTTTTTTACTGAGGCCTGACATAGGACACAATATTAGTTTCAGGTGTACCACGTAAGGACGCGACATTTGTGCATGTAGGGAAATGACCTCCATGGGGAGTGTGGTTACCATCTGTCACCATACAAAGTTACCAAAAATGTTTTTTCTTGCCATGGGAACTTTTAAGATTTACTTTCTTCACATCTTTCAGAGTTGCAATACAAGATTATCGACTGTAGGCGCCATGCGGTCCATTACACCCCATGACTTAACTGGAAGTTTGTACCCCTTAATCCCCTCTACCCATTTTGCCCACCCCCCGCTCGCCCTCCTCTCCAGCAACCAGAACAGATCTGTTCTCGGTATCCGTGAGTTTTGTTTGTTCATTCATTTTGTTTTTCGGATTCCACAGATGAATGAGATCAGACAGGTTTTTTTTTTTTCTTTATCTGACTTACTTCCCTTAGCATAGTACCTTCAAGGCCCATCCATGTTGTTGCACGTGACAAGATTTCATTCCTTTTTTTACAGCTGAGTAGTATTCCACTGTGTGGGTGTGTGTACCCACCTCACATTCCACCCGGGCATAGCGGGCCCAGAACATGCTCTCTCTTCCTCTCACACCTGGACTGCTCCTGTCTCCGCTCAGAATGCCTCTCCCTGTCCCGAACAACCCTGACCCTCACAACCACCGTTTGCTGCTCAAACTCTCCAACAAAAGCCCTGACAATAGATAGGACGAAATCACTGAGCACAAGCTTACTCGCTATGTGCTGAGCACTTGGCATGCATCCTCGGCTTTGGTCCTCACAACCGCCTCTGAGGCCGGTCCCATGTCACAGGTCAGGAAACTGAGGTTTCAAAGGCTAAGCACCTCGCCCAAAAACACAACCTGGACTCACCTGGGTCTGTCTGGTTCCCAAAGCCACGCCTTTGATCCTATGTTTATTTCTGATCATTGTCCCTTCACCTGGACATTGTCCCTTCCTCAGGACTCACAATGAGTTCCATCTCCTCCCATGTAAGTCTGGGAGGGCAAACTCAGGCCCCAGGTCACCACATCCTAGATAAGACCACAAGACCTGCCTACAGCAAAATTTTAAAAAATTTTAAAAGATTTATTTATTTATTTTTGAGAGAGAGAGATTGAGGGGGCAGGGACAGGACAAAGGGAGAGGGAGAGAATCCCAAGCAGACCCCGCACTGAGCACCGAGCCAACAGGGGGCTCGATCCCATGACCCTGAGATCGTGACCCGAGCCGAAACCAAGAGTCGGGTGCTTAACCAACTGAGCCACACAGGCACTCCAAAATTAAAAATTTTTAAATACCTCCCCATTTGTTCAGAATAGAGCCAAACCCCTTAGCAAGGCTGCAAAGCCCCACAGCCTGGGCTCATGTCCTCATTACATACCTATGCTCGGGTCAGCATCACTATCACGGGGTGTTTATTAAAAGTGTCATGCATTGGCACCATTTCCCAAGGCTCTGGCCTGGTCCCCTCAGATGAATAATGATAAGCAACATGACTCAGTATTTACTCTTGCAGTTGCCGTTCTAAGTATGTTCTGTATCTAAGTGTTTACATGTATTAATGTACGTTAATTCACGTAATCTGAAAAATTACCCTATGAAACAGATACTATTAGAAGATCCATCTAATAGATGAGATGATTGAGGCCTAGGAAGGGTAATTCACTTGCCCAATTTCATCCATCTAGCCAGTGGTGAAGCTGGCCTGGAATCCCAATAATCGAATCAAGAGCTCTGGGCTACATCTGTCTGTAGACGCCCATCGACGTCAGCTCTCAGAGCCTGAAGGTGGATGCTTATTTTCTTCTGAAAACAGGCTGCTGAAGCCCGACTTCCAGGTATCGGCGCAGAGAAGAGAGAAAACCACCTGGGTCTGCAGCCAGCACTTGGACCAGGCCCTTCAGAGAGTCACTGGGCCCCGGTTAGGATCACAGAGGTTCACTTCCTGTGAATTTGGACCCTGCATCTGCCCAAATAGGGCAAAGAAAGGAATGCCAATTTCAACATCCTACTCTGTGTAGAAATCCCTGGTGCTTTCCTCCCCAACCCCACCCTTAGTAACATCTTACTTGAGAAGGGCTTCATAATGAGTTGAGAGGCAACCCTGCATTTCTCAGTAAGAGTATTAAACTCTTGTCAAACAATGATCTATAATTAGTCACTAAAAATTACTTCATCTAAAACAATTTGCATGTCTGTGGATTTGTGTGTGTGTCTGAGTGTGTGTGGTCCAATCAGCACTAGGCCACAGACCAGACCAGCTCACAGGGGGAAGAATGTTAAAGGGAAGAAGAATTCCGAAGGCAGAGGTTGGGCCCGAGCTGTTCGGGCCCGCAGTGGCTCCTGGCGGCCTGCAGAATCCTGCTTTGGGGCGCTGCGGGGGGAGCCTGCACCGCCCCCCTCCCAGCTCAGCTGTGCCCAGAACCCAGGACTTAAGCATGAGGGGTCCCTGCTGCCCCTTTCTTTGGTTCCTGCCAGCCCTGTGGTAGGGGTCGGCTTGGGGCAGCTTCCCAGAGAGGCAGCTGGGCCACATCCCAGGCCTCAGAGCAAACGGTAAGAGGGTATGATGACGGGGATAAACGTTACCAAGTATGGACTCTCCCATTTCGTCTTTGAAGGTAGAACACAGGCTAGACTAAGGAGGACGTAATTTGCTCAAGGTCACACCGCTTATAAACTGTGGAGCTGGGATTTGAACCCAAGGCATATATATGCAGCACCAGCCAGAGCTGGCCTCCCTAAGCCCTCAGCCTCGGGGGCACCATGAGAGAGTATCAGAGGGTTTGCTGGATACAGAGATGACTGGTATGTGAGCTCCCATGGGACAAGCAACCGGAGGGCAGGACTGGACAGCCAGTGGGCAAAGCCTCCCTGGGAGCTGACGGTCCTGACGCCTGGGGAGGCGCACGGCTCAGAGCACAGAGGCTTCCCAGTTCCGGCTTGGGACGTAAGCCCTGAGCCAGGCTGCCTGGGTCCACTCAGCCCCACCCCCGACGTTTGTGTGAGGACAAATGGAGGCCACAGAGCATATGTCTAAAAATTTAAAATATCTTAAAGTTTTCAATCCAGCTAACACACTGTCAAGTAAAACACGTTCTCTCCTCCTACCTTGACACAGGAACCTTCATGAAGACCTGGGGGGCCCGGTGTGGATTTCACATCCTCGCAGTCCACAGAGTCCTCTGTCTGGATGAGGAGCTGTGGGGAAAGTGGCCCCTTCTCTCCCAGGCCCTGCTGTGCCGTACCTCCTGAAGGGCCTTCCCCACAGCACGCGGACCCCGGGACTGCACATTCAAGCTCTGCCCAGGCCTTTTGCAAAAAGCTGCCACTGGGCCACCATTTGGGCTCACTCAGGGGCGCAATCCACTCTCAGGAAGATGAACCCAGGGAAGAGGCCCTGGAAACAGCCTTGTGGCCCTTTGGGCCGGGAATTCCACAGTCCCAGGTGCCCAAGCGTGGTGTACGAGGGGGCTGGGGGGCTTTCTCCTCGGCCCCACGGGTCCTGTGCCCTGGGGACAGGGACGGCCCCAGAGCAGGGGCTCAGGGAAGAGGTCCCTCCAGTCTGAGCCTAAGGATGTTGTCGCCGCCAAGCCCTTATTGTGAAACTTTGAGTCTGCTCGTTAATCTCTCTGTGCCTTGTTTTCTGCGTCTGGACAATGGAGATGAAGACAGCAAGGAGTAACAGGAATACACGAGCTTATTCTGAACGGGCCAAGTGCGGAGGGCAGTGCTGGGCAAAGCGTGAGTGAGTGCTGTCCATTAAGTGTAATTATTACTTGGACCCAGGCGTCCTCAAAGTCGTTAACAGACTGAGTGCTCTGTGGAGACCTAGAGAATTCCAAGAACCAGGTACTCTGGCTACCTGATCTGTCGTCAGGCTGGAGCTCGTGACTGTGACAGAGACCGCGGAAGGCCGGGAACAGAAGGGAATGGGATAGAAGGGAGGGTCGGTATTTGCTGCCAATTTGTTCAGAGAGTGTTTCTGGGGCAGGTACTCTTCTAGGCACTGTTCCAGGTAACAGGACTGAGCAAGACAGACAGGATCCCCAACTTCATTCGTCCTTCCTTCTTGGGGTAGGGGAGGGGCATAGAAGGAAGATATTTAACAAGAAAGCAATGAAGTAAACATGAGCCATGCAGACAAAGATAAGGAGCGTGAAAGAAATCCAATAGGGTTAATTGAGAGTGAACAGCTAATGATGGAAGGTGGCGAGGATGAACTGCATGCAGTAGGCTAGTCCCTCATTGGCCACTGAGGAGGAGACATTAAAGCTGAGACCTGAGGGGGCTCCTGGGCGGCTCCATCCATGACTCTTGATTTCGGCTCAGCTCAGGTCTTGATCTCAGAGTCTTGGGATCCAGCTCCGTGTCAGGCTCTGTGCTCAGCAGTGGGTGGGCGGTGAGGTGGGCCTACTTCAGATTCTCTCTCCCTCTGCCTCTCCTCCTGCTCACGTTCACAAGCACGCAATCTCCCTCTCTCTCTAAAATAAATAAAAATCTTAAAAAACAAAAAACAAAAAACAACTGACACCTGAATAATTAGGAGGAACCAGCTGTATAAAGAATCAGGAAAAGGCTATTCCAAGAAATGAAGTTGGCTAGTGCCAGGGCCCTGAGCTGGTCGTGTGCTGGACACAATACGAGAAACAGAAGACCTGTGTCACTTAAAGGTAGTGAGCAAAGGGAAGAATGACAGGAGACAGAAGTTAGAAAAGCAGAGGGGGACCCGGGGATGCACTTCTCAGAGCTTAATATGCCCCCACACACCCTGGGGATCCTGTTAAAGCACAGTTTCAGATTCCACAGGTCTGAGGTGGAGGCCTGAAATTCTGCGTCCCTAACGTGCTCCCAGGTTGGGCCAATGCCACCGGTCCGTGGACCACACTTTGAGAAGCAGGGCTTTAGGCCACAGATTCTATCGTAACTATATTGAGAAGACTTTGGGTGACCTTAAGCAGGGATGTGACGCAGTCTGGCCGTATTTTTCAAGCTTGCCCCGGCTGCAGCGTGAAGGCCAGGTCAGGGGTAAGACAAAAGCCTGGACACCAGTGGGGATGCAATTGGAGTGGCCCAGGTGGAAGGTGGGGGTGGCCCGCCTGGGGCTGGGCACTGCGAGCTACAGAGAAGTAAGTGCAGAGCAGGTCAATGAGCCTAAGTCACGAAGTGGGTGAGTGAAACACAGAACGCCAGCATGACGACTCCTAGGTCTGAGGCCTGAGCCAAAGCTGGCGTGGTGCCTTCACTGGTGTGGCCGAGGCTAGGGCTTTGTTAAAAAAACAAAAACAAAAATTAAAAGCCCAGAGTTCCAGTGTGAGATGGTAGTCACAAATTCAAGTGGAAATGTTGAGTCAGATAGATGAATCTTGAACTCAAGAGTGAATCTGGGGCTTTCGAGCATTAGGAGCGCTGGTTTGCAGATGGTGTTTTAAAGCCACAGGACAGGATGGGCTTGCTTACGGAGACCATGTAGCAGAGGAGGAGATGTGGGAGCTGACGCCACAGGTTCCTAGCATCTAGAGGTCATGGGCGAAGGAGGAGCCAGAAAAGGAGAGTGAAGAAGGGCTGGGGGAGTGGGAGCATAGGAAAGTGGTGTGGTGGGCCTAACAGAGGACCCCAGAGATACCGTCACCCTACTCCATGGAACCTGTGACTCTGTCACCAGATGTGGTAAAAAGGACTAAGCAGATGCAGTTAAGGCTAAAGAGCTTGAGGGGAGAGCTTATTCTGGATTATCTGGGTGGACCCAATCTAACCACTGGAGTCTTTAAAACTAAAATGGAAGATAGGAGAGGGGGTCAGAGAAATGGAAGAAGAGGAGCAAGAGATTTGAAACACGAGGAAAACTTGACCCAGGATTGCAGGCTTTGAAGATGGAGAAGCCAATTCCAGAACACAGGAATGGCCCTCAGCAGGCAGCTGGCAAAGACATAGGACCCCATTCCCACATGGCAAGTATTGAATTCCGCAGAAAACCTGAATGAGCAAGGAAACAAAGTCTCCCCTAGAACGTCTAGCAAGGAACACAGTGCTGCCAGCACCTCGATTTTAGCCAGAGACCTGTGTTGCGCAAAGATAAATTTGCATTGTTTTTATTTCATTTAAATTCAACTTATAGTGTATCATTAGTTTCAGAGGTAGAGGTCAGTGATTCATCAGTTGCATATAATACCTAGTGCTCATTCCATCACATGCCCTCCTTAATGCCCATCATCCGGTCACCCCATCCCCCACCCCCTCCCCTCCAGCAACCCTTAGTTTGTTTCCTAGAGTTAAGAGTCTCTCATGGTTTGTCTCCCTCTCTGATTTCATCTTGTTTTATTTTTCCCTCCCTTCCCCTATGATCCTCCATTTTCTTTCTTAAATTCCACATATGAATGAAATCATATGATGACTGCCTTTCTCTGATTGACTTATTTCACTTAGCATAACATACTCTAGTTCCATCCACGTCGTTGCAAATGGCAAGATTTCATTTGTTCTGATGGCTGAGTAGTATTCCATTGTATATATACATATATATATATATATATATATATATATATATATACCACATCTTCTTTATCCATTTGCATTGTTTTAAGACACTAGTTTGTGATGATTTGTTACTGCAGCAATAGAAAATGAATTCAGGTGGTTTAGAAGCCAAAGAGGAAATCACTTCGGGGGGGAAAAGGGAGCTATCAGCTGTGTCAAAAGCTGTGTGAGGTTGAGTAAGGGGACTACAGGTGTGAGCTCTGGATAGGGCAACACAGGCTTGTTGTCGACCTTGACAAGCTGTCTCAGCAGAATGGTGAGGTCAGAGACCAGGCTGGAGTGGGTTGAGGAACAAAGGGCAGGGTGAGGAAGTGGGGCAGTGAACACAAACAACTCTGTTGTAAACTTTGGTTGCGAAGAGAAGGAAGCAAATAGGCCAGTACTGGAGAAGGCTGTGGGTTCATCCAGGAGTTTTGTTTTCCTCATCTTAGCGGGAGCCAGAGAGCTGGTTTGTTTGTTAGAGGAATCAACCTAGTAAGAGTAGTTAGGTTTGCAAGGGGGTGGGGGTGGGGGTGGAGATCAAGAGCAAAGTCCTTGCAAGAGCAATAAGAGGAGCTTGACCCCGGGTACAAGTGAAGGGAGGAAAGAGCTGGAAGGGAAACAAAGACATGCACAGGGGCAAGACGGGTTGTAGTCGTGTGTGTGTGTGTGTGTGTGTGTGTGTGTGGAGAGGGAGGTGTGTCGGAGGTTTAAGGAGACAGAAAAAGACACAGAATGGTTTTTCTTGGAATGTGGGAAGCCCCCTGATGCCAGAAGGCGAGCGGTGTTGCTCCAGGAAGGAACTGGCCTTCGCTGTCTCTCTTCTGCCCCTGACGCTGAGACTGTGAGGGGTCTATCGGGTCCAGGTTGGGCCCCAGGGTATGTTCTGTCCTAGACCTATAACCCTACACAACTTTCTTAGTTGGCTGGAGCCTCCAGTTTCTTTAGCTTCTGCATTTTAATCAGGCGTGGCCCCCCTACTTCCTGCCAAGGAAAGAGCATCTGCCGAAGTGCTCCATGGCCTGCCGAGCACTGTATTTCTGGATGGGTGGGGTCTGTCCTATAGCACCGAGGCACCGTGGAGATCCCTCGAAGGCTGGAGATGCATGCAGGGGAGGGCTCGGCAGCCTGAGACCACTCCCTTCCGAGGCGTGGGCAATTCCTTCCACCTCCACCCAGTCCTGAGAAAAACTCAGGCTTGAGTTTGCTCTCCTGGTACCTGGAACAAAGAGAGTAATAATCTGGGTCGGGGCTTGCTCTCCATGGGGAGCTCCTCCAGCCCTAACATCTGCAGCTATCATCTGGCCCATCCTGCCCTCCCGCTTGCTGAATGTCTGCTCTCCAGGATCACCCCAGAGCGGCAGGAAGCACGCTAACTTCGGTTCCCTGGGAGAGCTCTCTGCTGGGTTAGGACTTGTTGTGGAGGTGGTTTGGAGAAGGGCTACTTTGTAAAAAATTAAATACGCCTCACTGTGATGAAAGAGGGAGAACATTCTCCCAGCGGAAAGCAGGGATCAGAGAGCAAGAGGACATCGTCCAAGGTCAGACACAGGTCAGCTGAGGAACTGTGAGTCCAAATCAGGTCTATTTGACACCAAGCTCATGTTTTTTCCCCACCATGTAACACCGCCTTCCTGGATCCAACAAACCTGCACGCTTCCAGGAAAGGGAAGAGGAGGGAAAGTACCCGGGGCATTTACAGAGTGCTTGCATACCAGGGGTCATGTGTCTGTTCTGACCCTCTCTGCAGGGGCGGTGGGGGGAAGGCACACCTCTGGGTGGCTGAGAGCCTCTCAGCCTCTCAGAGGTGGTTTTGTGACTAACCCCTGGCAATCAGAGATCTATGGGAAACGGGTATGCTCTGGCACGGAAGCTATGCTAAGGTCAACATTCGGTCCTGGTCGCCTAAGACAGAAGATCCGGGAACAACAGGGCACTATGTTCTTTTCTGCAACCACGTTCTCTACTCCTCCTGCCAGTCCCCCCCACCTTTTTTTTTCACCAAAGTAGGACACAGTAGACAAAAGAAAATTTTCAGGGGAATGAAGATGGAAAGGAACCCCTTCAAAACTCACAGAAACATTCAAATGGTAGAAAAAGAAGTAAACTGATTTTGAGCTGATTCCCAAGGAAAGTGTTTGTAGTTTGTGTCTAGCCAAGTGAATTGCTTGCTAAAACCCAAACAAATCAAATCCAAAAATCAACTCTTCGTATTCCTCCGAGGAATCCAGAGTCTCTAAAGCATAATATTCACAATGTCCAGCAGGTAATCCAAAATTATTTGACACATGAAGAGACAAGGAAATGTGGCCCATTCTCAGTAGAAAACAACCACAAATGATTCAGATGCTGGAATCAGGAAACAAGACTTGGAAGCAGCTATATGTCTATGTTCAATGATGTAAGGGAAAATATGCCTGCAATGAATAGAAGGGTAGGGAATCTCAGGGAAAAACAGAAATCATAAAACATAACTAAATGGCAATTCTAGAACAAAAAATTGCAAGCTATGAAATAAACTAAAAATTACAATATCCAAAATAAAAAAAAATTATATAATGGGCTTCACAATAGACATGACTCAAAAAAAATTCAGCGAACTCAAAGCTAGACCAACAGAAATTAACAGAGAGGGAAAGCAAAAAAAAAATTTTTTTTTAATCAGAAAAGGGGGCGCCTGGGTGGCTCAGTTGTTAAGCGTCTGCCTTCAGCTCAGGTCATGATTCCAGGTCCTGGGATTGAGCCCCGTATCCAGCTCCCTGCTTGCGGGAAGCCTGCCTCTCCCTCTCCCACTCCCCCTGCTTGTGTTCCCTCTCTCGCTGTGTCTCTCTCTATCAAATAAATAAATAAATCTTTTTAAAAAAATCAGAAAAGACTTTCAGACACCTATGGAATTCGTGCAGCACATGTCTAACATACTTATAACTGGAGTCACAGAAGAAGAATGAGAAAATGGAACAAAAATATTTGAAGAAATAGTGGCTGAACCCTTTCCAAATATGGTGAAAGACATAAATTTATAGATTGAAGAAGCTCAGTGAACCTGAGGCAGGGTAAATATCTTGAAGAGAACTATGCCTAGGCATCAAACCGTTGAAAAGCAAAGAGAAAGAGAAAGCAGTCACACAAAAACAACATGCTACATACAGAGGAACAGTGACATGAATGACTGTTACCAGAAGCCACGGAAACATCTTTAAAGTGCTGAGAAGGGGAAAAAAAAGTGTAATTCTAGAGCTAGTGAAAATATTCTTCAAGAATAAAGCCAAAGACAATTTCAGATAAAATAAAATTAAGAAAACTCATTGACAACAGAGCTCCAGTCCAAGAAATGATGAAATTCTTGATGCTAAAGGAAAACATTACCAGATTGACATTCAGATCTTCAAGAAGGAATGAAGAGCTTCGGAAATGGAACCATCTCGACAGAAAAGTTTATTTTTCCTCTTAATTCCTTTAAAATATGTATGACTCTGAAGCAAATATTTTCTTGTGGGTTTTATAACATAGGTCGATATAATTAATATACATGACAATATAATATAAAGCATGAGACAGCACCCTTTTCCAGGAAAGGGTAAGAGGGTAAATGCTGTGGCTTTGAGGGCCACAGGGTCTCCGTCACAGGTGCCCAACTCTGCCCTGTAGTGTGAGAGCAGCCACAAACACAAGCCAAGGTGCCTGGCTAGGCTCCAGTAAAACTCTAGGTACAAAAATAGGCAGCAGGCTGGATCTGGCTCACTCACCACAGGTTTGTCCACCCCTGGCAGTAGGATGGCAAAAGGCTTTATACAGGGCCAAAGTTTCTGCATTTAAATGAAGGGGTACAATATTAATTCTAAGTCGACTGTGAAAAGTCAGTGTCTCTCAATAGTGGCAGTATGGACCTTTTCAGTCAGATCATTCTTCACTGTGCGTGCATGCGTGTGTGTGTGTGTGTGTGTGTGTGTGTGTGTGTGTTGGCAGGGGATGTCTTGAGCACTGGAGGATGTTGAGTAGCATCCTTGGCTTCAACCCACTAACTGCCAGTGGCACCACTCTCCCCAGTGACAACCAAAACTGTTTCCAAACACTGCCAACTGTTCCCCGGTTAACATTAACAACCAGTGCCCTAAAGCAACCACCAGAAACTCCAGAGATAGAACTAAAAAGCCAATAGGTAAATTGAAATAGAAGTCTAGGGGCGCCTGGGTGGCTTAGTCCATTAAGCATCCGACTCTTGATTTTGGCTCAGGTCATGATCTCAGGGTGGTAAGATGGAGCCCCATGTAGGGCTCAGCGCGAGTCTGCTTGAGATTCTCTCTCTCCTTCTCCTGCCCCTCCCCCTGCTCATGCTCTCTAAACAAACAAACAAATAAAATCTTTTAAAAAATTAAATAGAAGTCTAGAAGACATTTAAATAGTCCAAAAGAAGGCAAGAAAGTTTCCTCCCTTGTGTATTCCTCTCTCTTTCAAAGGAAAAAAGGGAGGAAAAACAGAAAATAAATAACAAAATGATAAATATAAATCCAACCATCTCAATATTGCATTGTATGTTAATGAGGGCTAAACACTCCAATTAAAAGGCAGATATTGTGAGAATGAATAAATAAAAAGCAAGACCCAACTCTATGCTGTCTCAAGAAACTCACTTCAAATATGAGGGCACAAATAACTTGAACGTAAATGAACAGGAAAAGATATACTATGTAAACAGTAAGCAAGAGAAAACTATAGAGAGTATATTAAAGATATACAGATAAAATCAAATTCAAGGTTAAAGAGTGTTACTAAGATAAAAAGGGATATTTTGTAATGTAAAAAATAAAAGGAAGATGAAAGACCTGTACCCCCAGAACTATAAAATATTGATGAAAAAACTGAAGATGACACAAACAAATGGAAAGATAGTCCATGCTCATGGTCTAAAGAACCAATATTGTTAAAATGTCCATATTACCCAAAGCAATCTACAGATTCAATGCAATCTCTATCAAAATACCAACATTTTTCACAGAATGAGAACAAATAATCCTAAAATTTGTATGGAACCACAAAAGACACCAAATAGCCAAAGCAATCTTGAGAAAAAACAAAGCTGGAGGTATCCTAATCCCAGATTGCAAGATATACTACAAAACTGTAGTCATCAAAACAGTGTGGTACTGGCACAAAAACAGACACATAGATCAACAGAATAGGATAGAGAGGCCAAAAATAAACCCATGCCTATATGGTCAATTAATCTATGACAAAAGAGGCAAGAATATACAATAGGGAAAAGACAGTCTCTTCAACAAATGGTGTTGGGAAAATTGGACAGCTACATGCAAAAGAATGAAACTGGACAACTTTCTTATACCATACACAAAAATAAAATGAGTAAAAACCTAAATTTGAGACCTAAAACCATAAAACTCCTAGAAAAAAACATAGGCAGCAATTTCCTTGACATCAGCCATAGAATCATTTTTCTAGATATGTCTTCTCAGACAAGGGAAACAAAGCAAAATTATTGGGACTACACCAAAATAAAAAGTTTTTGCACAGCGAAGGAAACCATCAACAAACAATAAGACAACCTACTGAATGGGAGAAGATATTTGCAGATGATATATCCTATAAGGGGCTAATATCCAAAATATATAAAGAACTTACACAACTCAACATGCAAAACAAACAAACAAACAAACAAAACAACCCAGTTAAAAAATGGACAGAGGACCTGAATAGACATTTAATTTTTTGTCTATTCAATTGTCTATTTAATTGTCTATTAATAATAGACAATAGCTCTGGGAAAGGGTCCAGAGGAGAGGGTCTGGGAAGGACTCTGCAGCTGCCTGTTGGCCTCTGTCCAGGACCCCTGCTTCAGATCTGGGCTGCAGGCACGGAGCTCTGGTCAGTGACAGAGCGGCGGCGGCATTAGGAATCCCCTCCCCTGCCTCATTCTCTACTCGCCCCTTAGCTCTCAGCTCAGGGAAGCTTCTCTGACACCTTCTGTATTATTTTATTCGGGATACTCCATAGCTCTCCTTCATGACCTTTTCACGCTTTAAAATTATAGATTTATTGGTGCAATTCTTTGATCTGCATCTCTTCCTCTAAACTGTAAACTTGAGAGCAAGGGCCATGTCTTGTGCTCACCACCAGGGGCAGATTCAGGTTTTGAGGGGACGGAAGATTTTTATCGTCTGGGGAGGGAGACCCTCTTTAAGAAAATAAATATATAATTATAAAGCTCAAATTAACTATAAATAAATACTCACTTAGAGGGAGCATTGGAATTGCCACGAACTCCTAGAGCTTAGGAGATGTTCTGAGGAGCTCACTTAGACAATTTAGTAGACATACTTACATAGAAATGCTTCCTGGTGGTAACCAGGCTTCCTCTGGCTACTTCAAACATCCCACA
Source organism: Mirounga angustirostris (assembly GCF_029215605.1). Taxonomy (NCBI): domain Eukaryota; kingdom Metazoa; phylum Chordata; class Mammalia; order Carnivora; family Phocidae; genus Mirounga; species Mirounga angustirostris. Next base: position 40,720,122 of record NW_026991714.1, read on the forward strand.
TTTCCCAGCGCTCACAAGGGCTGGGCAAGTGAGGAGCCTGAAGCTTCATCTTCATTAGCTGCTCAGTACGTCCATCTCTGTTCATCACCATATCCCCAGTACCTAGCACCATGCTGGATATACAGTAGATGCTCAAGGATTCACAGCTGCTGTAATGGTAATGATTATCTTTCTTCTTGCCCACATCTGAGTGTTGACCAGAATATGCAAAGACAAGAGAGGAGAAGAGAGATCTCATCTCATCTCACACCACCAGTAAATGGGTGAAGTAGACAACCACAAGTGTGATTACTTTTTAGGACTAGATTAATATGTCACCAGAAAGGACAGGAAGGTGGGTAACTTTTGTTCCAGATGGCAAGGCAAAGTTGGGAAGAGAAGACCAGGAAGGTCAGTTGGGAAAATTCAGGCCCACAAAGTGGCTGATGGGGCATTTTATGTTTTTATGAAAATACAGTAGCAGATAACACATTCAAACTTCCATTTTACTTGATTTTTAAAATATTTTATTTATTTATTTGAGAGAGAGAGAGCATGAGCAGAGGAAGGAAGAAGGAGAGGGAGAAGCAGACTCCCCACTGAGCAAGGAGTCCAATGTGGGACTCAATCCCAGGACCACGAGATCATGACCTGAGCTGAAGGCCCGCGCTCTAAGCCACCTGAGCCACCCAGGCGGCCCTTATTTTTTATGTTTTAATATTTTTTTTAAGTAGGCTCCACACCCAGCATGGAGCCCAACGTGGGGCTTGAACTCATAAACCTGAGATCAAGACCTGAGCTGAGATCAAGAGTCAGACGCTTAACCAACTGAGCCACACAGGCGCCCCCAAACTTCCATTTTAGACCAGAGGTTATGGTGCCCAGCTGCCTATGAGACAAGGCTAACCACTGAACTGCAGAGCTTGGCACTCAGAGAGATGTAATGGCTCTGTGCCCAGACATAGCCCATCTAGAAAGCCCATCCATCCAACAGGAGCATCCTCTCAAGGAGCTAGGCAGGAGGGTGGAATCCAGGGCTGAAGGGGTGTGGCTGAACCACGCACGGGCAAGAGCATGGAGCAAGTGGTTTCCATAAAGAAGGAGGGTGAAGCCTCAAGAAATCTTTCAGGATGTTAGCTGATAGCAAGGCCATCATAAAATAAGAATGCAACATCTGGATTCTGATATGGTCACCTGAGAACATAACACTCCATATTTCATTTGGGCAATTGATGCAGCAAGCACTGAGAGCTGCTGTGGGCTAGGCAAGTTCTTGCAAGGTATTCTTTCTTCTTTATGTATGTTTCGTCCCATTTTTGCACCCAAATGGCTTGAGTCAAGTTTATCCGGATACCTGAAAATCTCTAGTATATTCATGATACATCTTGACATAGGTAATGTGACCCCCAGATGTATCAGACCTCAGCCTTCCCTACTATTTTTTAAAACAACTCTTAGTTGTGCCCTACTGTCCCAGGCACTGTGCTAGACTCTCACATTCTCCCATCTGATCCTTACACTTATGCCTCCTAGTGGTGGTCCTCATCTGCTTTGGTCTGCACAGCCCCATCCGACCTCTTTCCCAGATAACAGTAATTCTTTTGGGGCGGTGGAGGGAGGGGAACTGCTCCTTTCTTACTCCGGACATGTAGTCCTGGTTGGGGCTGCCAATTCCTGTGCTCACCCCGCTACCTAGAGGAATGGATAAGTTGCCTGGGATGAACCAGTGGTGATACACCATCTCCCTGTTCATTGTGAGTGATCTGGGAATGAACACATAACCCAGGCCTGGCCAGAATTTTTCCCCAGTACGTTTTAAACTAGGGTCAGGAGACAAGTCCTGTCTTTTCCCTCTGACCTCAAAGACGAAAGCATAGGACTACAGTTCTAGACTTTTGGAAGCAGCCAGGCTGCGAGAATAAAGCCAATGTGGAGACTAGAAGTGCAGAGAGACAGAGGGAGCCCAGGTGTCTCTGAGGTCAGATATGCCTTTGCCCTACCCTTGACTTGGTTCCTCGAGGCCATTGATTCCCCTTTCCTGCTTTAGCCAGTTTAGTTTAGGATTTCACGGAATGTAACCAAGAGTCTTCTGAAGGTGTTCTTTATTCAGACAAATCCGAGTCTCAGGCAGCCCCTGCAGCAGGCCAAGAGTGTCAGATCCTGTTCCTCTGAGTTTGGACATGCTTTTGAAATTCTCTTGCTTCCTTTATATCTGCTACCCCTAGCACAGTGGTTAGAAGCTCACAGCTCGGGCTTCAGCTCACAGCACTGCTAAGATAGGCTGGAATCGTCAAAGACTTGACTACAATTCTGAGAGGTGACAGCAAGCAAATAAATAATAGGAAGCAATAAATGTACAAAACAGACATGATTGCAGAGCACAAGTCTTCAGCTAGCTCGCCACAGGGCCTGCAGACCCATTCGACTGCGTGAGCTATACTGAGAATTGCTTCATTCTCACCCCGAAGATGTGGCAAAAGATTTTAGCAATCCAGCCTGGGAGCCCTGCTTGCTAGCTGAGTCTGACCACACATAGAGAGCATGGTTTAAAACATTAGCTAATTAAAAAAAATTAAAACGTGGCAAACCAAATCTGATTTATAGATGCAATGCAATCCCAATCAAAATCCCAGCAGGCTTTTTTTTTAATTTTAGAATTCATTAGCTGATTCTAAAATTCACATAGAAACGTAAAGAACTAGAATAGCCAAAACAATTTTGAAAAAGAGAAACAAAATCAGAGGATGTCTGCTAATTAAAGAATTACTATAGCGATTCCTTGAAAAGTTAAACATATGTAAACAAATGTAAAAGTTGAAACTATAATACTTCTAGAAGAAAACATATAAGAAAATCTTTGTGACCCTGGGGTAGGCAAAAATTTCTTAAGACACAAAAAATACAAACCTTAAAAAAAAATGGATAAATTAGACTTCATGAAAATAAAAAACTTTTTTTTTTTTAAGATTTAATTTATTTATTTGAGAGAGAGAATGAGACAGAGAGAGAGCATGAGACAGGGCAGGGTCAGAGGGAGAAGCAGACTCCCTGCTGAGTGGGGAGCCTGATGCGGGACTCGTTCCCGGGCCTCCAGGATCATGACCTGAGCCGAAGGTAGTCACCCAACCAACTGAGCCACCCAGGCGCCCTTCCACTCTGCAAGAGACACCATTAAGAAAATGAATAGGCAAGCTATTAGCTGATAGAAAACGTTTGCAAAGTATATATCTGACAAGGATTTGCATCTAGCAAATATGCACATATATATGTGCAGAACTCTTACAACTCAGTAATAAGTCAACCAAATCTTTCAAAAAGGTACACAAAGGGGCACCTAGGTGGCTCAGTTGATTGAGCGTCTGACTCCTGATTTCAAGTCAGGTCATGATCTCAGGGTTGTGGGATTGAGCCCCGCATCAGGCTCCACGTTCAGTGTGGAGTTGGCTTGAATTCTCTCTCTCCCGCTCCCTTCCCCCTGCTTGTACTCTCTCTCTCTAAATAAAATCTTTGAAAAGTAAAAATAAAAAGGTACCCCAAATTTTGATACTTCATATACAGAAAAAGATTTAAGAGCCATGAAAAGATGTCCAATCATTAGTTACCAAGGAAATGCAAATTAAAACCAAAATGAGATGTCACTACCACCTACCAGAATAGCTAACATTAAAAAAAGATGGACACCACCGAATCTTCGCAAGGATACAGTGCATGCTGGACTCTCATACATTGCTGGTGGGAATATGAAATGACACAACCACTTTGAGAAAAGATCAGCAACTTCCAATACTGAACACTGTAATCCCCCCGTATCTGCAGGGGGTTTGTTCCAAGACCCTCAGGGGATGCCTGAAACCACGGATAGTATTGAACCCTATATATGTGATGTTTTTCCTGTACGTACACACCTATGATAAAGGTTAATGAGAAATTAGGCACAGTAGGAGATTAACAACAATAACTAATATTAAAATAGAATAACGATAACACCACACTGTAATAAAAATTATGTACATGGAGTCTCTTATTGTACTGTCCTCACCCTTCTTCTTGAGATGAGAGAATGCCTGTGTGACGGATGAAGCGAGGGAATGACGTAAGCCTTCTTCAGTCAGCAGAAAGATCATCTGCTTCTGGTTCCTCTTGACAGCAGGTAACTGAAACCATGGAAAGGAAAACTGTGGACAGAGGCAGAGGGGGGCCTACTGTCCACACCAAACCTGTGACACAGAAATCCGCCCCCCCCGCCAAGATGGAGGTCTCTTGGGTGTAGAGGCTGAGTCTCCTCAGATCTGCCAGCCTGCGGGAGGGGGAGGTCAGCTTGCTGGCCACGCTCAGCCCCTGTAGAGAGGGCCTGTAGTCAAGAGACATGTTTAATTACAGGGAGAAGTGTAAGGAACACTTCATGGAGGCACCTCTAAGCCTCATTCTGCAATCAGCTTGATCTGTAAGAAAGCAGAGGAGTTGGCATCTCTATTTGTTTCTTGTGCTTGTTCCTTACTGGAGAGGGGACACAGTGGTATTACTCATTAACACAGACCCTCAACCCCCTCCCCAATCCCCTTTGCTGAGCAGCGTGCTGCTCGTAAGCACTTGATTATCCCAAACTGGGGGGTGATTACCGTTAGCTTTCTGCTGAGATCCGTGCACCGTATGCCTTCTAGACAGCTCACCAGAACTTCTTGCTCCAAGCTCCAGATTCCAGACTGGGGACAATGTCTTTCTGCAGTGGGCAACTGGCCCCGGAAATGCCCTCACTCTGATGCCAAGACCGGGCCTCTACACCTAAGTGTGGCCTGACCTTCACACATTCGACTGCAAGTCAACCAACCACTCAAACTCTTTTCCTGTTTTTTATGGGCCATCAAAATTTCCAAACTATTTTGGGGACCAAAATAGGGTGCCAACTTTTCATTTTATTCATCCTCTATCATCATCATTCATTTTTAAAAAATAGATTGTATCTTTTTTTAATAGAATATATCTTTTAGAGCAGTTTTAGGCTCCCAGCAAAACTGAGCAGAAAGTACAGAGAATTCTCACACACCTCGCTGTCACTACACATACTTCTCCCACCATCAACATCCTGCTGCAAAGTGGTACATTTGTTATAATCTATGACCCTCCTTTGGCACATCATTATTGCCTGAAGTCTATAGTTTACATAGACTTTACATCGTTCACCCTTGGTGTTGGGCATTCTACGCTTCTTGAAAACTCTACAATGACCTGGATTCACCATTACGGGATCACACAGAGTAGTTTTGCTGCCCTAAATATACTCTGTGCTTATCTATTCATCCCTCAATCATTTCATTTTTTTTAAGAAACACTTAAGAAATCAGAAAAGAATCTCAACATAGAAATTTTTAACCTGGGCGCCTGGGTGGCTCAGTCGGTTAAACGGCTGCCTTCGGCTCCGGTCATGATCCCAGGGTCCCGGGATCAAGCCCCACATCAGGCTCCCTGCTCAGCGGGTAGCCTGCTTCTCCCCTCCCTCTGCCTGCCACTCCTCCTGCTTGTGCTCGCTCTCTCTCTCAGATAGATGGATAAAATCCTTTTTTTAAAAAAAAGATTAAAAAAAAAAAGATATTTTTAACCCTTGGACTGGTGAAACTAGTCTGAGGACAAGTGGAACTGCAGCCAAATAAGACAATCACCACAGCATTCATAGACAAGAACTCTGCACCTCAAGTGGTCTCTGTGCCCATTTTACAGATGAGGAAACTGAAGCTCAGCCAAGTAGAGGTAGTGGCCAAGGACTGAAACCCAAGGACCTTAATTCCAGAGATCAAGCACTCAACTGCCACACTCCAGTGTCTTCCTAAAGAGTTCCCAGACCAGTAGCTTTGAGGTAGAAGGAGGGTTTCCCCATGCTAGCCCCAGGTGACTGCTCTCTTCTGACCCCTCCCTCCACACGCACATGCAATGTGCAACTTCCAACATGTACGATATCATTGTATTGGTCTTCTCTTCAGGCAAATTCTGAGAAGGCTTTTTGTCATAAACCAAGAAGTTTATGAATTCCGTCCCTTCTCAGGCCTAGTGTTACACTTTATAGTTATGTGTATTTATCTGCGATACAGGAACTACAGGACACACCCTTACACCGTGGCAGAAAATATTTTAAATTAAGACCCCTACTCCAGAAACCTAAAGGTCTCTCAAATAAATCGCACAGGATCACTAAGTTGGCAAAGTCCCCAGAAGCCTTCTACGGGGAGCACTGGGCAGCCTCTGCCCAGCACTCAGTGATGTGGTCTTCTTGCTTTTGACCTCAGGCCTCATTTGATGACTTGCAGGTTCCCAGAAGCTTTCACTCCTGATAAGAGCCAGAGAGCCTAAACAACAAGGCCTCGAGTTTATAGCCTTTCATCTTCATTCCACTTTAAATAGTTTGTCCTTCTGGGGCACCTGGGTGGCTCAGTCATTGAGCATCTGCCTTCTGCTCAGGTCATGGTCCCAGGGGCCTGGGATCCAGTCCCGCATCGGGCTCCCTGCTCCGAGGGAAGCCTGCTTCTCCCTCTCCCACTCCCCCTGCTTGTGTTCCCTCTCTCGCTGTATCTCTCTCTGTCAAATAAATAAAATCTTTAAAATAAATAAATAGTTTGTCCTTCTGTGTGTTGAGGTGGGGGTGGGGCTATTCCCATTGAATTGCCATCCCATGACCTAGGATGAGGGAAGCTGTACATGAACATGGGGTTCTGCCCCGGATATTCCATTCACACACACCCCCTTCTCAATACTTCAACCGTCATGTTGGAAAGCCTGACAAAAATGGACTCTACCATTGCCTTGCTGTTGGGGAAGGTCATCAAAAAGACGAGACTGCTAATTGACCTGTGAGCTGGACCCGAGCACTTGGAGGCTCCTCAGCCCTTCCTCTGTCCTTGGAATGTGGGTTCTGCTTGCCTCTCCTAGAGGCTCCTAGAGCCTGCTCCAAGGACGGAGCCTGGAGATAGTGATGTGGTGTTAAGAACACTTACACGCTTTATGTGACTGAATCCTTTTAAAGGCCTCTTTATGTTCTTTTAAAATTTGGCAGGCGAGTGCAGGAATCCATTAGTCGTACTGCTGCCCAAGACAAGCCTCATACAGAAGTTCCCTCGGTTTATTAAAACTGCCACCTGCCAAGCTGGAGTGGCCTGCTTCTCCCTTCTGTCCCTCCCTGCCCTCCGAGGACAGGGTCCAGTTTCAGATTACACCTGGGAAGTTCCTGGGAGGGTTATGAAGCCATTCTTGCTGTGTGGCCTTGACCAAGTCTCTGGACTTCTCTGGGCCTCTGTCTCCTCTAAGATAAGAATATAGCAACTGGACTAAGTGTGAGGGGGAAGGGACGTACATGTTGGAAGGGAAGCTGGGAAGGGACGGCTTAGCCCCCTCTTCTGCTGGCTTTCTCTCGCTCCAGTGGTCAGGTGGATCTCCAGCCCTCTGCTCCTACCCAAGAGACTCGCAGAAGGACAGTCAGGGATTTTCGTGTTTCCATTCTCATCTCTAAGGCTTCGAAGGGCTCACATTTAGGGACTCTGTACAAGGGTATTCTCTACTCTCTACCTTCTTCCAACCCGCCTTTTGTCTCGGAAGCCAACTTCCATGGACTACAGGCAGGGCGCCCTCCCCTCTGGCTTTGACTGGGTTTGGCCAATGGGAGGTGCTGGCGGAGGACTAGCCAAGGAAGAGGTAGAAGTAAGACTCTCCCGGTGCCTCCCCGCTCTCCTCCCCACTTCCCTGCAGTGGCGGCATCTGGCAGTTCCAGCTCTGGTTGGGTGGCCCCTCTTCCTTGACTCCAGCTCTCACAGGTTCCATCACCAAGTTCCTTTACCTTCTCTCCTCCAGTGGAGGGGCGCTCAAAGGACTTTTTGCTGTCACCCCTTTACCCTGCACACACCTCTGCAGACAATGCTTCCGTTAACAAACACTTCAAATGTGCTTTCTCTTTCCTGCCATACCTCTCTGACGCAGACTCTCAGTACCTCTCTTCTGGCTTTCAGAACTGGTATTCTAACCAACCCCGGCTATGGGGAGGTTCATCTGTAAGATCAAGAGGCGAGTTTTGAAGGGACAAACCCAAGATCTCTTTGCTGCTGGGCACTTGTCTTCCAGCTACACACACCCTCTCTCCTCCTCGGTGCAAATGAGTGAATGGAAAGTCATCTAATGGTTGGCTACCGGGTGACATGTTTTACCAAACACAATCCTGTTGCTCACCATAATTATCTGTATTTGTGTATAAGCTGCATTCCTCTGACCATCTGTCTTATTTTTGGTTGACCGACTCCCAAATTCCCTCTCTTTTATTCATGCATAATACATGAATGATTCACAAGTGGGAAAGTCAACAGGGCTCCTTCTACGCCAGTCTCCTCATCTGTAGCAATGGGATAATAAGACTATCAACCTCATAGAGTTGGTGTGAGAATTAAATGAGTAACATCTGTAAGTGTTTAGAACAGCAGGTGCAAAGTATTATCTAACACTATTATTGTACTCTCTCGTCTGGTTCCTCTTGCCTCACCTTCCTACAGCTTGTATGTAGGAAGGGGAGTAGGGGACCTGGGTAGGAATTCCTAAGTCCCCCACCCCCACCCCACCCCCACCACTTTCAATGTTTTCCTCAGCTTTCCCCTCCCCCTCCATATCCCACTGCTGAGTAGATTTCCTTCTTTGCCATCTTTTTATCCCAGGAAGCTTCTGGAAGGGCAACCAGGGCAAGTTGTGATCCTTATGTTTTCTGCTTTCAATTCCAGACCAGTGGTTTTCAGATCGTGGCCTGGAGAGCCCTGAGGCTCCCAAGAAGCCCCCCAGACCCCAGAAAGTGGGTGTCCCTCCAGGTCACACTCTTTAGCTTGCTTTTATCTGTTCAAGCTTCCTTTCAAGATTCTGTTTGATCAAAGGCTTCCAAGACTTTAAAGAGTTGAAAATCCCTGTTCCGAGATATTGCAACTCTCAGTCTTAATTTCTTGACCCCCATTGCCAAGAAACTTTCTCTACGTCATTCAAATAGTTTGTATTCTTTTCCACTTCTGATGCTCTGAAATGGATATGTGAACAAGCAAATCTTTGTGTACTCGTCTGGGATGTCTTTCCCAGGTGCTCCACACATTCAGCCAATATTGTCTCCCTAATTCTCAGGCCTCTAGGGAAGATAACTACAGCACTGTTTAACAATAGAGACACTTGAAGGCACTTGACTTTTACTGGCACCCCAGCCAGCCACTGGAATACTTCCAAGCCCAGGAATCAAAAGACTACTAGGACTCTATCCTGATAAGCCTGGGCCAAGCCTGGCCCTAAGACTGCTAGGAGAGAGGGAAGCTCCCTGGACTGGCAGGGAGGAGCACTCAGCATCTGAAATTTGCTGTGGGAGTTTGGGGAGGTACTAACACCCAACCGGTCAACATATGATTTCTTCATGCAGTTCAAGACCTTGGGGACAGAGACTATGAATACAGGAAAGGAGCAAAAGCCCTAAGGTGCAGATCTCTGCCTGGAATGCCTTCACCTTAGATTGCTACACACTCCCTCTCATACTTCATTTGGCTCAAATGTTACCTCATTAGAACTGCCTTAAGACTGGGGGCAAGAGAAGCCCCTACCTTGGGTTCTGAGCTCTCTGGCCCTCCTCTAACCATACCCCTTTCCACAGAGCAAGAAGCCCATGGGCCAAGGGGATGTGCCCACCCAAAACTCCTGCTCCTCACCCCGTCTTAGATCATACTGTGGGTACCCAAGGCCCTAGAATTCTCTGTCCCTATAGCACCGGGCCAGCTTCTAGAGATTGCATTGGCCTTCCCACCCTCTTCAGGAGCCAAGAAACAGCTATTTGTAGGAGGTGTGGATGAAGCTCAGATGTGCAGACCCAAATATGACAGGTGTGGGCACGCGGTCTGTTGAAGTATGGGACAGAGTTGGAGTGCAAAGAGTAGGAGGAAGGTCGAGGGCCAGGGACCAGTTACCACCTAAGCCACCCCATTCCAGTGCACATCTTGGGGGAGTCCAGGAATTCTAAACTTAAATTTGGCCTTCTAGATTATGATGAAGGTACACTGTCACAATGAAAGGATAGGAATTTTACATACCAGTTTAACTTGGTTTGTAATTTTTAAATATGCAGACATACAATAAGTACTTCTCCATTTGTACTTCTGACCCTGGCCCTGTAAATAGGAGGGGTAGACCCACCCCTGATCACACTGTGTAAAATAAAATAGCACTTCCTCTGTCACTCTATTCTTACCCTACTGTATAGTTCTTCATAGCATTTGTCACCATTAGATCTACATTTACTTGTATATCATCTCTTTATCCCTATCCCCACTAGAATGGAAGTGGGTGATTGTAGAGTCTTGGTTTTGTTTACTGTCTTATTCTTAGTACCTAGAGCAGTGCCTGGCACAAAGAAACCACTCAGTAAACTCAGCTGAAGGAATAATGAGTCGAGTCTCAGATGGCTTACAGATGAGGTGGGCTAAGGGAAAAAAACACACAGGAAAACGATCATGCGTGACAACCCTCTGAGGAGCTCTTTCTCCCCGTAAAATCACACCGCCTAGGAGCTACAAAAGGTGACCAGGGAACATCAACCTAAACACCTTAATACACACGAACACAAAATTAGTTATCGGGTTACTTGTGAGAGGGACACTTGAGTGCGGAGGGCTTCCAGTAGCCTGGAAAATTAGATGTGGAGGACCTGGGCTGCTGGGAGCCCCCACTGGAGGAATCTCCGCACAAACTTACGGGGGTGGCCAGACCTCTGTGCCAGGAAACCCTGTGATTGCAGCGCAATGGCCCACGCCATCCGGCCCAGCCTAAAGTGGGGAGGGAGCTTCTCATCCATGACTGTTTCCCTTGGATGGTCACAGGCCTCAGGAGTGTGGGCACATCTCATCCCTGTGGGGCCATGATGATGATCATAGACCCGGAGACCTTCCCTCTTCTCTCTCACCTGCTTCTAACTCACATCTTATTGCGTGGAGGGATCCCCAGAACTTTCTTGGTACGGCATGAATCGGTCCAATCTATTCCAACTTACTCCTTTTCCGTTAGATACGTGGCTCGTGAGAAGCCAAATGACCTCCTCGAGTCCCCAGCAGCCACCGGAATACCGGTCCGCGCCTCTGCCGGGCAAACGCCCCTCTCGTCTGGGGGTGGGGGCTCCTGGCCCGGGCTGCGCTCCCCGCCCCCTGAGCCCGGAGGCGGGAATCCGCTAGCGCAGCTCCCGGGCCGCGGCGGACCGCGGGGCGGGGAAGGGGGCGGTGCCGGGCCGCGGAGGGGCGGAGCCCCCGAGGCTCCTCCCCGCGACGGACGCTGGAGGAGCCGCGCAGCGGCTGGGCGCCCACTCGTCCGAAACTGGTGCGCGGTGGTGCAGGATGGGCTGGTGCGGCTGCCGCTTCGGGCCGCCGCCGTCGCGGCTGCTGCTGCCGCTGCTGCTGGCGGTGGCCGGCGCCGGCGCGGCCCCGCGCTCCGCGCTCTACTCGTCCTCTGACCCGCTGACGCTGCTGCAGGGAGATACGGTGCGCGGCGCCGTGCTGGGCTCCCGCAGCGCCTGGGCCGTGGAGTTCTTCGCCTCCTGGTGCGGCCACTGCATCGCCTTCGCCCCGACGTGGAAGGCGCTGGCCAACGACGTCAAAGGTGAGGGGCGGGCGGGCCGGGGGAGGGGCGAATCTCCTCGCGCCCCGCGGGCCGATCCCCGCCACCTGCCGGGCCGATCCCGCCACCTGCCGGGCCGATCCCCGCCACCTGCCGGGCCGAGGGCCTCTCCCACCCGGCCCGCCTCCCCCGGCCCGGGGCCTCCGCCCACCTCTTCCTTTCTGCCCCTCGCACTTCCCCCGCGGTTTCCAGCCCTCAACTGCCTTTTTGGCTCCCGCGCCTCGCAGGCTCTTTCCCCTTGGCCGGTGTCCCGAGCTTCTCCCCACTCCCGGCGGCCCGGGCCCTCACACCTGCTCTGCTTTCCCGTCGGTCTTCAGACGGCTTACTGCCCCCATCCCTGCGCCGGCCTCTCCTTTGTTCGTCCTCCTGCTCTGCTGACACCTTACGGCCTCCTCTGCAGTCGCCTGTGGCAGTCCCCTTCCTCTCGCACAGGGACCCATGTCGCCTTCCTGCCGAGTTCCCCGGCTGCCGTGGGATCAGTGCTGGGGAGAAAAGGAACTGACACTCCGTCTGCCAACCCCTTGGCTAGTTGACCAGCTGCCACCTAGACGTCTCTTCTCTTTACTTTTGAGACAGAGTTTTCCTGTGTGGGTTCTAGGCCTCTCCTGACCCAGCGCCTCCAGCTCATTAGCTTCTCGGCCACACCTTCTCTCTTCCCCTTGGCCATGCACCCTCTCAGACCCTTCTGTTTTAACCCATGAACCCAGAGGCCTGACTGAAGGCAGCCTCTTGGTGTGTGTTTGGCCCTTTGCTCCATGTTCCTATTCACTGGCCTGACCCTTAGCACCATATTTCCTTGATTCTAAGCCCCTCAGTTGTGAGACATACCATTCATTTACTAACAGCCTGAGGGGCTAGAGAGATAACAAGACCACTAAATGTATAGATATTTAAAGGTGTACTCTATTAGAGAAATGGTAAATTAAAAAAAAAAACAACTTAAGACTAGAACTGAAAAAAATATGGCAATAATAGTAATTGATATTTACAAGTGCTTACTATATGTCTGACACCTTCCTGGCTAAGTACATGACATGCATTATCTCAGAGTTTCCTTTCCAGAATTTAAGGATCTCTGTGGTGTCACACAGCTGCCTAGCTCAGATAGTGGGTGTTTGGCGGGTGTGGTGGTAGTGATTTGCTTCTGATTTGCTGCCTCTGAATGAAGCTGCTTCCTGATTGTGTTGCTAGGGCCCTGGCTTGGCTCCTGACTGGAAATTATCACTGAATTAGGACTGTGGGCGTCTTAGGGAATAGGCCTGTTTCTAGAGAGAGAACTGGAACTGTTGTTTCCTTGCTGTGCTGTTGGTATTTCTTTTTTTTTTTTAAGATCTTTTTTTATTATTCATTTGAGAGAGAGCAAGAGCACAAACCAGGGGAAGGTCAGAGGGAGAGGGAAAAGCAGACTAGCCGCTGAGCGAGGAACCGGACATGGGACTCAATCCCAGGACCCTTGGATCATGACTTGAGCCGAAGGCAGACACGTAACCAACTGAGCCAGCCAGGCGCCCCTAGTATTTCTTGATCAGCTCAACCATTCGTGGTAGAATAGCGCATTTGTAGGCGTTGGTTTTCAACTCACCGCTTCCCCTGAGCAGCTTGCACAGTGGTTACTGAAGTGGCCAGATGGAAAGATGTATACATTATTAGCCATATGGTCCTGGAAAGTTATTTGTTTTTGTTTTTTTTTTAAGATTTTATTTATTTATTTGACAGAGAGAGACACAGCGAGAGAGGGAACACAAGCAGGGGGAGCGGGAGAGGGAGAAGCAGGCTTCCCGCGGAACAGGGAGCCCGATGCGGGGCTCGATCCCAGGACCCTGGGATCATGACCTGAGCCGAAAGCAGACGCTTAACGACTGAGCCACCCAGGCGCCCCACTGGAAAGTTATTTTTAACAAAACCGATAAACCATTTTACCTCCAGTGTACACGTAGACTTTGTCTGCATGCCTCTCTGGTCTGATCACCTGATTGTGCCATTTCTCAGCAGCTCCTCGCACTGTTATGGTGCTATCAACACATCTGGTCAGGGCAAGGGGGAGGAAGAATGTTGAGCATGGAACTGGAACACCTGAGGAGACGTTAGGTGTTCAGGGGACCTTGTGGGCCTGAAAATCATAAAAATCCCCAGGTCAGTTTCCACCTTGAGGTTATGAGAGGTCTCTAATGGCTGCAGATGAACTCAATCTAGAAGATTCTTATGTCTTAAGATGCTGGAGGGAAGGTTTAGCTTCCAGTTGACTCATGCGTTTGGCCTCTTGCAACCCAGAGTTTTCCAATGAATTGCATAGCCAGACGCTGACCCAGCTTACTCCTGGGCGAGGGTTGCTGCTTCCAAAAGGGGTCTTGCCCTCGTGCATGGAGTGACAGTCTTCCCCTAAAAAACGCAAATCGAAACTTAATCTCCGGGAAGGACAGTGGAAGCATCAGAGTCTGTAGGGAGGAACCACAGTCAATGGGAAGTAGGAAACCAGAGGTCTCACATGAGCCACGGGGTTGGGTCAGCCCCCTTAACAAGATTGTGTTGGGGGAGCATCAGCCGAATCTGGTGTCAGTCTGCGGTGATAAAGAATGCCCCCACTCCCGAATGCAAGCTGGTGCAGCCACTCTGGAAAACTGTATGGAGGTTCCTCAAAAAGTTGAAAATAGAGCTACCATATGATCCAGCAATTGCACTACTGGGTATTTACCCCAAAGATACAAAAGTAGGGATCCGAAGGGGTACGTGCACCCCGATGTTTATAGCAGCAATGTCCACAATAGCCAAACTGTGGAAAGAGCCAAGATGTCCATCGACAGATGAATGGATAAAGAAGATGTGGTATATATATACAATGGAATATTATGCAGCCATCAAAAGGAATGAGATCTTGCCATTTGCAACAACGTGGATGGAACTGGAGGGTATTATGTTGAGTGAAATAAGTCAAACAGAGAAAGACATGTATCATGATCTCACTGATATGAGGAATTCTTAATCGCAGGAAACAAACTGAGTGTTGTTGGAGTGGGGGGTGGGGTGGGAGGGATGGGGTGACTGGGTGATAAACACTGGGGAGGGTATGTGCTCTGGTAAGCGCTGTGAATTGTGCAAGACTGTTGAATCTCAGATCTGTACCTCTGAAACAAATAATGCAATATATGTTAAGAAAAAAAAAAGAAGAAGAAGGTAGCGGGAGGGGAAGAATGAAGCGGGGGAAATCGGAGGGGTAGACGAACCATGAGAGACGATGGACTCTGAAAAACAAACAGGGTTCTAGAGGGGAGGGGGGTGGGAGGATGGGTTAGCCTGGTGGTGGGTATTGAGGAGGGCACATTCTGCATGGAGCACTGGGTGTTATGCACAAACAATGAATCATGGAACACTTCATCTAAAACTAATGATGTAATGTATGGGGATTAACATAGAATAAAAAAAAAAAAAAAAAGAATGCCCCCACTCCCATCCAATGGTGAGGCCCTGCTGAGAAGCCGGGGTTGTGCTTACATCATCTCTGTATTCCTGAGGTTCCTTGAGAAAATGGTTGTGGGTCAGCAGAGGGCTCACGCCACCCCGGAGCCTGTTGGAGTGTGCCCCTGCCTTCTGCCAATGGTAGGAGTATCTGGGCTAGGAGCAGTGAGAGTGTGGAAAGTCATGAGGGGGGAGAAACATCCTGCAACCCTGCCCGGCTGGCCTCAGGCCTTTCTCTGACTGGCTAGGGTGCATTTATTCAGTGACTTGTGGGATGGGTTCTCCGGGACAGTTGTTACCATGGACCAGAGCGCTGGCTTCTGAAGATCTGGCTCCTCCGTTTCTGGTCCAGGAAAGCTCTTCTTGTGTCACCATATGTTTGGGAAATTGATTGTGTTCATCTTAGATCTTCATTACTCTTCACTGGCTAATCAATCCCATGAATATTTGTTAAGTGACCTCTATATGCAGAACATTGTTTACATTGCAGTTTGGGAAATGAACTACACACGGCAGGAAAATTGGCAACAGTGAGAAGCTGTGTTTGAAAAAGGCCGAAGGAGTGGCTCGACTGTTTCTTGTAGGAACTCAGGGCAGGGCGAAGTCATGGAGGGCTAATCTGTCAGCAGGCCTTAATTTAAGCGGTTATTTATTACACACTTGCCTTATGCACTTTGCTAAGGGCCTTTACAGGCCACTAGTACGTATATATGACCTTTATGAGAAAATATCCGAGCAATCGATGGGTTTTTTTTGTTTCTAACAGGTAAGTAACTTGCCCGAGATTGTGCAGATACTGGAGGAGGTTCTCGAACCCATCTCTTTCTCTCTAGAACCTAGGCAGGTGGAGAGGTGGGTGAAGGAGGAGGAGTCCTCCGGGTGGGAAAATGGCCTCTGCCAAGCCACAGAAATGACATTTATAAGGCGTTTGGGTGACACTGAACAGTGGTGGTTGCCTTTTCTTTTCCACGGTGTAGACCACCTCTCTTGTACCCCGTGACGCCTTAGTGCAGAGCTTGGCACAGGGTAGGAGCCCACTGAACAGTTACGCAGGCCAATGGTGTGAGCCTCACAGGATTCTAAATGAGAATATAGTGACCAGGCCCTCTGCTGGTGCCGTGGCTCTTCTGGACTCAGGCCTGGGGTGGCAGCCGGGTGTGAAGGCTAGGGAAGGCATTTTGTCTGTCCCGTGACCTCACTGCCCAGAAGTCTGCAACAGGGAGGAAGGGATGCGGTGGTGATGGCAGGGCATGGGCTAACTCCCTGTCAGGACTCCTGGAGACTTGCATGGAGGTCTGGTTCTGACCACTTGACTAGCTCTTGGTGGTTTGGGTGGGTCTGGCCTCTGTATGAATAGGAGCTTGCTTAACATGGGGAGGACTTGTGGCCATTTTTCATGCTGAGAGTTGTTTGCCATCCAGCACTTGAACAGCTGTTCGAGCTGTAAAGGACAGGAGAGACCATCTATCCTGGTCCCCGTTTGACTCATAAGGCCCAGAAAGGAGACATGTGGCCCTCATGGTGCTTTGGCCACTTAGAGCTCTAGGCAAGTCATGTGACCCCGGGTCCATGCCCCTTCCTGGAGTGGTGAGTGGGGGCGGGGATCCTGCCTCTGACTTCAGAAGGAGCCCATGACTCCCCCTCACTATAGGGTGTCTCTTCACTTGCCACCCAGAGACCATAGATGTCCCAGTTATGCTTGTGTCCCCACACGTCCCCCCTCTCCATTTGCTCATTTACTCTGTTGTTAATAGAGAAGTTACTTTGCCAGGGCAGTAATTGTACCAGGAGACTTTTTTCTCCCCAGGAGTAGGGCTGGGTTGATACTGCTGATGTTAGGTGTTCAGCCCGCAGGTTGTGGTGTTTAAGTCACCTGACACTTTAAAAAGCCTCCCTCGGCCAGTTCTGTTCCTTGACAACCGTGCACTTTACTTAAATGCAGCTTTGCATTACCAGTGGAGCGCCCCGATAAGGGTCCTCTCCATTCCTTGTACAATGACTAGAATGGATGGTCAGGCCCATGGTGATGAGTATCACACGAGATCTTTATGTCATTATGGCTCAGTAAGGTATTGACATTGATATTGCTGAGAAACATTCCTTAGCCAGGACTCCCAGCACCTGACTGTCCCCAGCCTACCCCTGTGCCGGGGGCAGGTAGGAACAGGCAGCGGTTCCATTTCTTGGAGGGACAGCGAGTCAAGGTATAAAGATAAGGAGTCACAGGGCTACCCAGGAACAAGGGGCTGATAATTCCCAGACATCCCCTTCCCCCCGGCCCCCACTGCTAACGCCCCACTCCCCGCCCCCACCCCCGGCTTTCCTGGTTGGGAAGCCAGCAGAGCAGCTCTCTGTTCTGTCTTGGGCCCTCTTGAGACCAGGGGTTCAGATCCCAGATTTACCACTGATGCAGTGTGCCGTGGGCATGGTTCTCGGATGTTCTTTTACAGGGGAGGAAAGCAGGTCTGGAGATAATAGCTTCTGCCTTGCCCCCGAGGGTAGTTGCACATGGAATGAGATAAGTTAGGCACATAGCAAACTCTTCATAAACTCTCTGTGTGTACGATATCATCATCTAAGAGCTGAGTCTCTGATAGTGACTGGGTGCTTGAATTAAAGAATCATGTGTCGCTTGAAGACGGCACTGTTTTTACCATTCTCTCTTTCACGGGGAAGGTTGTGATCAGAGCGAACAGCAAAAATAGAAGGGTAATATCCTGCCCCCGGTGAGGTGGCGGGGGAAGAGAAGAGGGTTTGAGTCTGGTAGCCCTTGGACAACTTAGAGACTTCAGTTGCTTTTTGTAGAGTTGGGGGGATAGTGCCCCCCCAGGAGCAGTAGTGGGGAGAGGTGGTGGGCACCCCCTGAGCGCTAGCTCCCTGTCCCTTCAGTCTTCGTGCCTCAGTGGCAGTGGGCAGACTCTGGTCCCGGCGATGGTGAACTGTACTCTCAGAGAGGAGAGGAGCAGCTGAGGCCTCCAGTCCTTGGTCACCCTGCCAGGTGGCTTTGTCAGACCCCTGCTGGTGGCCCTCCCTGGTGGAAGGACAAGAAATTGTTCCTCTTCCACCCTTTTGTCTAATCAACTTACTCTTTTGAGAGGCGCCAAGTCTCTCTTGGGGGTTTCCCTGCACAAAGTGACCAGAGCCCGAGATGCAGAACAGACGGAGCCAAGCCTGGAGGGTGCCAGATGGCCATAGAGGCCATAGATGACCTGGGCCTCCCTTGGGCAGGGAAGAAGTCACAGAAGGGCAGCCTGGTGTGCTCTTGCCTGTGATCCAGGGCAGCTCTTCTTGCATGCCTTCCCAGGGGATGGCATCACATTCCTCCCCCCGGCCTGGACCCGCTAGGCTGGGGCAGAGCTGAGAGACGCCGTTCCAGCACCCGAGCTGCTGAGAGCCGGGCCCTCGCCTGGGTCGACTGTGTCATGGGGTCAGCGGTCACAGAGCACCTATTGTGTGCTACTCACGGAGGAAGCCAGGCAGTGAGGATGCAGAAATGAAGAGGCGCTTAGGGACGGACAGGCTTGTGTCTGTGGAGGAGACCTGAGCAGGGCCCTGTGCCACATGGTGGGCACCAGTCCATCCCACCCCACGGTGTGTGCAGAGCCTGCCTTCCCACTGAAGCAGCCTCACTGTGACGGAGAACTTGAGTAGGTGTCCAAGGGCACCTGACCTGGAACCAGAGCTCAGGGGGCCTGCCTGGTAGAGAAGCCTGTTTTCTGCTTCACAGATCTTGGGCCATGGCCCAGAATGGTGCCTTTATGTCCTCTGCCAGTGAGTTTCAGTGGAGGGAGGCCTGCAGCCCGGGGCCTGTTGCAGGAGCGGGGTGCCCAGGCAACTCGGGGAGCTTTTCATCTCCCTCCAGACTCTGGCCTCAGGGCTTCTTTCCCGGTGGTTCCTAGATTCCAGGTGCCTTTCCCTTCCTCCCCTGGGCTCCCTGCCTCCCTCTCTGGCAGGGGAGCCAGTCCTCCCCACCTGTGAGCCACCCATGCAGGCTGGGCTGACTGCCAGTACCTCTGGCCACAGAGACCTTCCCGAGCATCCGCCGGGGAGTTGTAAATCTTCGCCCTTCTGGAACTGATGCTCTCTGGAGGGCAGCAGGGGCAGAGGCCATGTCAGGGTTTTTTCCCAGGGTTCAAGCTCATCTGACATCTTTCTTCGGCCCCTGCAGCCTCCGTGCCCCTCACCCACCCAGAATAATGGAGGACTGCAGATGCTATCACAGGAGAGCATTGCTTGTGCTATTAGCCACGTCCTAGGCACGGGCTAAGTGCAGAATGACCAGACTATTTCAGAGATCCTTCCTGAGGAAGGGATGACCTTTCTCGTGAGAGCGTTAGGGGCAGGTGCTCTGGGCATTGGTGTGGGGGGAGTGTGGCTTGGGGGAGGTAAGCGGGCAGAGGTGCCGGCCCCTCTTACTTACCTAGTTGTTTTTCTTTTCCCTTCAGGCTGGAGACCGGCCCTGAATGTCGCTGCCCTGGACTGTGCTGACGAGACCAACAGCGCAATCTGCAGAGCCTTCGACATCCCCGGCTTCCCGACTGTGAGGGTGCGTGACAGGGAGGGGAGCGCAGGCGTGGTGCCGGCTTCCCGTGCTCCCTGGGCCTCGGAGCTCCGTGGGGTCCTCCCATCGGCTTCAGTCAGAGCCCCTGAAGCACTGTCCCTGGGCTTGATGAGACACCTGCTGTAGAGGCAGCAAAGCATGTGAATTGGGAGGTTCATTGGGTCTGACAAGTTCTGCCCTTTAAAAAGGAAGGGGCTGTGGCAGGGGAGGGTAGTTGCGATGGGCTGATTTCAGCTGTGAGGTGGTTTCCGCCTGGGCTGGTGAGAACCCCCAGCTCCCAAGGGCCTCTTTCCAGTTCTTCTCCCTCCTGACTCCCAGCCTTAGAGGCCTGATCTAACCCTATAAAACCCAATTCAGGCTCTGACCCACCCATGGTCAGGATCAGATTCAGGGGGCCTGATGACCTCCCAGAAATTACCAGCAAGCTTCATCCTCATCAGGCAAGTGCCTTGAGTCCAGGTAGCTCAGAAGTGACCTGTCAGGGTAGCCTCACCCCATGGTCAAATGCCAGTGCCTCAGGCGGCAGGGATCCCCGCATGAGGGCTTTGTCACCCCAGCTCTGGCTGAGAGTAGCTTGAGCTCGCCAGTGAGGCCTTGCCTGACAGCCTGCCCGCTGTGAGGCATCAACAGCTTAATTAACGTCTGAGCACCTTCCAAGGCACTCAAGTAGGAGGTTCTGGGAAGCCGAGAATGGCAAGGCTGGGCAGGTGTACTCAGTGCCCTCCCCAGGGCTCAGGCCCAGCTATAATCTAATTAGTTTGCTTCCAAATTAAAGAATCGGAATCTGTCTCCCTACCTCCAGCTATAATTAGCCTCCTTCTACCAGAATGGCATCTAGAAAAGCATTTCCTCTGTAACCACTAAGAAAAATTCGGAAAGGCCTCTGAAAGCTAAAATGCCAAGCATTGTCCCCTGAACAAGATCTCTGAGCTCAGGGGCCTCGAGTTCCAAGCAGAACCAGGAGCCGGATCTCAGCCTCATTACTCCGAGAATTTGTCTAGGAAGCCAGGCTCCAGGCTCCAGCAAGAATGTCCAGCTTGAACTCCATGTGACCTTTTTATTCCTCATGCCCAGTGAAATCCTGCTGGGCTCGAGATTCCCACAGACTGAGAGGGCTCCCTCCTACATGCTTGTTACCATGTGGGGTCAGGCCTAGACCCCAGGTTTAGCTGAGACCACATCATTTAGAGGTGCCAGTAGAGAGATTGCTTATCAGTCATCTCTTTCAAGTAAAAGACCTCCCTGGCAGGGCCATTGCTTTGCTTTATCCTCATCCCGAGAAACATGTAACTGAAAATACTCAAAACTACTAACCGGGGGAGGACGAGGATCTCTGTTGCTTTTGCTGAGCCAGGGTGAGCAGCCCTGTGTGGGAAGTTGTGGGAAGACCAGTGTATCTGGAGGAGTCCTCGTTCACAGGCTGATGCTTCTCTCAGTGAAGACTGGCCATGGGGGTCCAGCCCCCTGGGAGTGGGATGGGCATCGGTGCCAGGGCCGGTTCAGGACATCTGGGTTGGGGCAGGTGCATTCTGTGGGACCTGGCACCCGAGGCTTGGTGTTTCCACCTGGGAGAGGCCGGGGCTCGGTGGGTGTAAGGAAGATCCGGAAGCTCCCAGCACCTACCCCAGTCACGCAGCCAACGTAGCCCGAATGCCTCAAGTGATTAATCATCTCCTGCACCGCCCAGGTGGCTGTGGGAGGGGAGCTGGGAGGGCCCTGCACTGGAAGGGCCCTGGGCTGGTTGTCTTGACCTTCCCCAGCCTCCACACGGGCAGTGCCTGGCTGGGCCCTGGCAGTTCAGTTTCAGCCGGGAGGGGCCCTCAGTGCCCTCTCCTCAGGAATCGAGCCAGGGGGCAAGTGGTTCTAGCTCCCACTGGGTCTCTGCTCTAAGGCCCTATGAAGTAAGATACATACATTTCACAGTGAGATCCAGAAGTTGGTTTGTATGTGATCGCCAACACGAAAGTTTCATAAAACAGTATTTATTCTTCCTAAATGCAGTACCCGCTGCTATTTTCTGTTCCATTTTTTTAAATTAATTAATTATTTTTCCTTTTTTTTTTTTTAAATACTGGCTGTGATTTGCTAAACTGATGTTACAGTTTAGGTTGCTTCTAATGTTTGGAAAATGCCACTCAAACAGATTGCAGATCCCCAGGGAGTCTAGTGTGCCTGTGGGCATCATGGCTGGACTCCCTGGAAAACAGAGTAGACCCTCAAGGTCAGCCTGGCTGCCAGTGGACCTGTCTGCTGCCCACCCTGGGGTTGGGCCTGTCCTCACTCCTACCCATAAAGGCTGTGAGAACTCTAAGATGAGAGCACACGTTGAACCGGGGAAGAGAGGGTGTTGCTAGTGTGATGGAGACAGATCCACACACGAGGCTGGGTCACCCCCAGGTACATGTGTCATTGTCCCTTTCCTCTGCCTCCTGCCCCTTGTCACCATTTGCAAGCAGTGAGCTTCCACTAGCCCAGCCTGTTTAGCAAACACGGGGCCCTGCAGGCCCTGCTGTGTCAGGAGCCCATCAGACTGGAGCCGGAGCTCAGCTGGAAGAAAACAAAGGTGTGGGGGAGGGAGGGAGGGAGGGAGGGAGGGAGGGAGGGAGGGAGGGGCAGGGGAGGGGCGGAGGGAGGGACTAGTTGGCAACAGGTTCCAGCTGGTGCTTAGGGAACCTAGAGGCTGGAACTCGTGGGGAGGGGCCTTGCCATGGGCCACAGGAGTGCCGTCAGGGGGTCATCCGTCAGGACCCCTTGTAGCCAGAGGCCCAGCTGGGATCAAGATTCCAGAGAGCATCAGCGTTGGGGTGAGAGACGACAGAAGTCTCCCCTTTGCAAGATTCTGAGATAATTGATGTGGGTTCAAATCCTGGTTCCACTGCTTACTGTACATACTGGATATGACTCAGAAGATTGTTTAACAGTGCCTCAGCAACAGGCCTCAGTTTCCTTTGTCTGTAAAAAATGGGATGATAATATCTATACCTAATAGGATTGTTGCCAATGTGACGTGAGGCCTTACATGTGAGAGGGCCAGGACACGGTGTGGGATTACTCGGAGTTCAGTTAATGTTACTGTCCCATCTCCTCCCTAAGTCACCCTGTGGAGCTCACCATAGCTCGTCTGTGGGCACTGCGTTTAGGTAGTCCGTCAGGCAGCAGCTATTGAGTGCATGTTTGCTGGGGGCCCTGAGCTTACCAGCCCGCCAGTAGGCGGGGAGTGATCTGTATGCAGCGGATGCTGGAGGAGCTCCCTGGGCCTCACTGAGCCCTTTCCCTCACGCATCAGAGAGAAGGGGACTTCCACTTGGTGTTGAAGGCTGCATGGGGTTGGGCTAGGAGAGGAGGAATGCGGGCCGAGGAGGAGGTGAGAGCAGAGGCCCTGTGTGGGCAGAAGTGTGTGACATGTTGGGAAGACTGGTCTGGCTGGGGCAGAGGCTCATGGGCAGGGCTGAGGCAGCATAGTAATGTCAGGGCCCTGAATTCGGGGCCAGGAGGTGGATACCCTGTGGGGGTGCAGAGGCTAGGCTGTTACCTTCTGTGGCTCTTGTGAGGGGGGAGATGTCAAGAAGGGTGACTCTGCCTCTCTCTGAAAGAAGGATATGGGCCCCCAGTCACCTGCTGTCCTCTGGCCTCCACAGTCAGTCTCCGGTGTAGGAATGGTTAGCCCTGTGGATCCTCCTGGGCTCCCCGTAAGCTGTTTGGAGACTGGGTCATTTTCCTTGAAACTTGTTTTAAAAGCTTGGATTCAGTGTCATCGATGGTCACCACTGGAAAGTGTGCTTCCCATTCAGCCTTACTTGACCCCTAGAAAGGCAGTTGATGTTGGTATTGCTTCTTGACAGTTTGGTAAAGACCCACCTCATGCCTCTGGGGAGATGTGGAGGCAGAGGCTCCTGTGTGAAGTGATGGAAGGAAAGGGACCGGGTGCCGACCGCTCCCAGAAAAAAGAAAACTCACTGCTGACATCTTAATTACCTGTTCCCAAGGAGTTGTGGTGGTTTCCCCTGTGGAGGCACGCGCCTCCAACAGCTGACTTAAGAAGGATGCATTTTAATAGGAGGATCAAAATGTGCCCTGACTAGATTTTAATATGATTTTCACATGAGCATCTACAATGATCAAAGGACAGAGGTTCTCTGTTTGACTGAGCAGATGTCTTCTGAGTCCTAGACACTGTGGTGCTTGCCAAGATGCCCAAGTGTAGTCCTGTCCTCAAGAAAGTTCAGGTTTCAGGCCCATCATAGCCGAAGCGTAGGGAAGAGGGGCAGTGGAAGGTAAGTTTTGGAGTTTGGGTCAGATCCTGGAAGGCCTCAAAACACAGTGAGTTTAGACATTATTCACTGGTAGTGGGGGGTCATGGAAGAGATTTGAGGAGTGACACAATCAGACCAGAGTGGTGCCACTAAGCAAAGTGGCAATGAGGAGCAGCTGGGGAATTAAAAGATGGAGCAGATTAACATTTCTGAGCTCACAGAGGGACAGGTAGGGACTGGTGCATTAGTCCAGGAAATAGGTGGTAAGCCCTGGTCTAGACAAGGTAGCTGGCCCACAGGACTGTTGAAGAATCACAAAGGCCAAATTCACAGACCTTGTCCACTGACTGGCGGATGAGAGTTGAGGGAGGAGAAGATGCTGGTCTGGTTAACAGGGGAGGACATGGGGTGAGACAAGGAACACAGATGGAGAAACAGGTTGGGGAGGGGTGACTCGGTCTTAGAGGGGTGTGGGGGGCTGGTACCTGTGTGGAGGGCACCAGGAGGAAACAAGTCTAGGACAGGTGAGGACTTGAGACAAAGGGTTCAGATTGCAAATCATTTAGACCAAGTACATGAAGTTGGCAAGGAAGACAAACAGTAGGCTTGTTTGTTCACTCATTCACTTGCTCCTTCATTCAAAAGCATGGATTGACCCTCTGGTTTGTGACGATTCTTCCCAAGGCTTTTTATTTTTATTTTTTTATTTTTTATTTTTTATTTTTTTAAAGATTTTATTTATTTCACAGAGAGAGAGAGGGAGAGAGAGCACAAGCAGGGGGAGCAGCAGAGGGAGAGGGAGAAGCAGACTTCCCGCTGAGCAGGGAGCCCCATGCGGGGCTCGATCCCAGGCCCCTGGGATCATGACCTGAGCTGAAGGCAGTCGCTTAACGACTGAGCCACCCAGGTGCCCCTTCCCAGGGCTTTTTTTTTTTTTTTTTTTAAGATTTTATTTATTTATTTGACAGAGAGAGACACAGCGAGAGAGGGAACACAAGCAGGGGGAGTGGGAGAGGGAGAAGCAGGCTCCCCGCAGAGCAGGGAGCCCGATGCGGGACTCGATCCCAGGACCCTGGGATCATGACCTGAGCTGAAGGCAGACGCTTAACCAACTGAGCCACCCAGGCGCCCTTCCCAGGGCTTTTTAAACAGAAAGAGTGTCAAGAGCTGATACGTGGCAGGAGGAGAGACGGGGGGCAGCAGACACAAGACAGGAGTCAGGGAGAAGCTAGGACAAGGGCGGGGGGAAGGCTGTGAAGGTGGCCAAGCAGGCCTGGTCAGAGTCAGGTGAGGCAAGGGAGGTGGCAGCATGCAAGCCAAGAGGGAGAGCGTCGGGGATATGTGCTGCCAAACATGGCAGCCCCTGGCCCTGTGGGGAAGGCCGGCAGTGCCAACGACAGACACTGCAGAGAAAGCAAGGGGGGGTGCAGAGGGGTCAGCGGAGCGGATGGCTCATGGGCGTGAAGAGCGGGGCGGTCGGAGAGGCAGAGCAGACTCTGCTTTGAGAAACCTGGCAGCCCAGGGAAACGGGACCTGCAGTAACTGGAGAGGGGAGGAGGGCTTCTCTCGATTCCCATCCACGTTCCCTTCCTGTCCTTTTTGTTATTTTATTTTATTTTATTTTATTATTTTATTTTATTTTTAAGAAACTAGGAGGATCAGAATCTGTTTGTAGGCATAGGGAAGTTGCTGGCAGGAAAGGGGAAAGGGAGACTGATAGGGAAAAGTTCCTAAGAACATGAAGTGTGGGAGCCGGGGCTCCAGTGCTGTCCTCACTTTGGAAGGCAGGTGGGAGGCGTCTGAGGACAAAAGGGACAGCGGTGTGGTAGCACAGGAGGGATACGGGGGGCCTTCCCGTAGCCGTCCATTCTGGGGCTGTGTCTCCGAGTCCCTGCATTCCCCTGGGTCAGTCTTGCTGGGGCTCCTGGCCGACTCCCTGCTGCCCCCGGCCGGGGCCTTCAGAACGCTCAGCTGGGGGCTGGCAGCCTGCCTTTAGAAGGGGGTGAGGTCCGCCGCCTTCAGTAAGGCACCTGCTCAGATCTGGGGGAGGGCGTGGTGGCCGAAGAAAAGTGACCATGCTGCTTTTCATAACTGAAAATAACAGCTGTAGCCGCATGGGTCTGCCCTAATTCCCACAATTCAGGGAATTTGTGAGCATTTTTACAAGTGTTAGGATAACGAATAATTTCACTCAAAATTTGTTCAGTAACTGCAAAGAACATTATTATAAATATATGTGGCATGTATCAGCAGATGGTTTCTACCCAGAATAAAAGTTTATATTGATGGTCTAAGAAGAGAGAGAATAAAGGAGTTCGCAGGAGTTAGGAGCCAGGTGAGGGCAGCGGGAACAGGAGAAGGTTGCAGGTGGGAAGAGATGGGCGGCTTCTGTGCATCTCTGTTGTTCCTCAAGTGGGAAGATGGGCAGGTGGCCTCTGAATTTTTGGGTTCTGCCTACAAATGGCTGGAATAAACACACACTAGCTGATCAGTGTTTCCTAGTGTTTAAATGGTGGAACAAGGGAAGGGGATGATAATAATCCTGTAGTTAACGTTTATTGATCCCTCACTGTATGCACCAGACACAAGCACTTGAGATGTATCATCTTTGAATCCTCACAGCAGTTCCTCAAGGTGGATGGTGCCATCCTCATCTTAAAGATGAGAAGGCACAGAGGGGTTAATGGATTGCCCAGGGTCACACAGCAGGTGTGTGGCAGAGCCAGGGCTTGTACCCAGGTCTGGTAGACCCCAGGGCCTGCCCTCAGCCACCAGCTTGGAATAAGGCCAGATGGCCATGCTGTTGCAGGCAGAGGCCCAAGGAAGCTACAGGTGGCCCCCAAGGATCTCAGGAAGAGTCCTCTTCCTGGCCAGCAGGCTCTCTGCCAGTCACTTACATGACTGTCTGTTTGTCAACTAAACTTTATTCCCTCCTGAGCCCAGGAGAGCACAGGCCAGAGCTCTGGCAGCAGTCTTGCCACTTAGGAGAAGCCCAGATTGTGATGACTTGTCTTTTGTTCTCTCTGTCCTCTTGCCCAAGGACTGAGCCTGGAGTGTCCTATAAAGGGGAAAAGAGGACAAAGTGATGAGTTAAATTGACCTGTCTGTAACAAGACCTGTGTCTTCAGGGGCTCAGGCGCACCCTTCAGCAGGACCTGACCTGCAGACCCCTCCCTTTGTGGGGTGTCTGCTGAGCCAGGCTGCGAGTTCTTGGTGGACAGACACCAGCCTCTAAGGACAGATTGCCTCAGAGGGCAGCTAACATTTTCTGGGGGAAGTATGAAGTAACTTTGTTTTATCAGTTAAGTGTGCCTCATCCACTCATTCATGCATGAATATTTTCATTCATTCATTTCAAGACGGAGAGATAGTCCACCACACGTAGAGTGTGTAAGCTGCTGCCTCCATTTCCCTGGGTGCCTCAGAGCCATGGGGGTGGGGATCGGATGTGGAGACAGTGGGGACAGGAATCTGCGTCCAGCTCCAGGAGCGGATACCTCGCTGTTCTCCTTTTACAGACAAGGAAACTGAGGCTCACAAAAGTTAAGTAATTTGCCCCAAGTCAGCCCCTTCAGTAGGCAGCCGGATCTTAGACACGGATCCATCTGGCACCCATATGGTAGTCTTAGCTCCGTGTGTTACTGACTCTTGCCTGTGTGTTTGCTTCTAGTTCTTTAAGGCCTTTTCCAAGAATGGCTCAGGATCAACACTGCCAGGTGGGTGTCCTGGTTCCAGTTGTCAATATCTTCTTTTTCTTTCTGTTGGGTTACTACTGAGGTGAGGAGAGCCCAGCAAGGTCCACAGGGTGAAGAGTTTCCCAAGTGAAAGCAGAGTTTGTGTTTTCCCAGGGCCTTCCCAGCCAGCCTGGAAGATGCCTTCTGGAAAAGGAGGCTGAAGAAGCCCTTCTGTTTTGGTCCATTGAGGGTCCTGGGAAGAGGGGAGGGTCACCATGTACCCAGGCCAACGCTTCATGTCAAAATGGGGTTGACAACCAGAGGGACAGACCAGACAGCCTCCGGGGAAAGCGCTCCTGGGCTCCAGGCCTGAGGGACTGTTTCCTGCCCTCTGAGGGATGGGTCTTCTTGTATAACTTAGGGCCACAGAAGAAGACCCACCCCACTGCTCTAACAGAGAAGGACTGACCCGTGCTCTGTTTCTCTCAGAACTAGCCTGTGCCCTGGGCCCTTTGTTTCAGTGAAGCTGACAAAGGTGCTGGGATTATTCTCCCTCCCTCCTCATGCACCCCCCTCCCCCGTATCTGTCTTCATCCAGTGGCTGGTGCTGATGTGGAGATGCTGCGGAAGAGGCTCATCGACGCCTTGGAGTCCCATAGTGACACGTGGTCCCCCACCTTTCCCCCGCTGGAGCCAGCCAGGTATTCGGGGCTGGAACAGACTTGGTGCAGCGTGGGCCAGGATCACAGGCCTGGGAGTGAGAGGGTTGCGGGGACAGCTGCGTGGGGGATACGAAGGCCTTTGTCTCTGATGCAGACACCTCTGTGGGCTAGAACCCAGAGCTGCTCGGGAGCAGCTCGTAGAAGAATCCCTATCACTGGAGATCCTCCCTGAGGAGCCCTGGCTTCGTGGGACCGACAGGGGGACAAGGGCCCGTCCTGCCGGGTGGGAAGGAAGAGATGGGCGGGAGTTCTCCAGGCCATACCTGCCTCTGCTTTTCACAGTCTGTCCTCAGGAATGTTTAGGGGGTGCAGCAGACTTCACATGATCTAACCCGGAGGGGGCACTGAGAGAGTGGACATAGGGATGAAGAAGGGAGGCTCAGAGGAAAAGGGAGCATTGTCTGTAAAAGGAAGTGGTCATCTTTCTGAGCGGTGGCTGTGACTGGGAGGTGGGGCTCGTGACTTGTGCCGCAGAGTGTCAGGCATGGTGGCTGGTGGCCCGTGTCTGCCTGCCAGGCAGGCTGCCAGGATTGCCTCTTCTAGGAGAGGAAGGGGCGCAGTGCCTTGCGTTCGCTCTCCCACAGAGGATAAATCGAGAACACTAGGTCTTGCCCTCCCAGATGAGAACTCGAGACAGGATAGAGCCCACCTCAGGGATTCCTGCCAAGAAGGAACAAATCCAAGGACCAGCAGACACTGCTGGAGGGAGCCCAGCCTCAGAGCACAGTGAAGATTCCAGGGCCTGGGGAGCCTCATGAAGCAGGCACTGGTGCCCCAGGCCCTCCACATCGATTTACTGATGTTCTCGAAAGCCATAGCCCTGCTGAGAGAGTGTGCTTCTAAGCATCAGTTGGGGTTGAATCCAACCCACAGTTTTTTTTTTTAATCAACTTGCCCAGATGTCCTTCCTCCTGGAGGGTCCCACGGAGACCCTGGGCCCAGCGTTTGTCTTGCTATGGTTTGGGGCTGCACAACTAGACCCTTTCTCTCCAGGAAGCATTCACACCAGCCTGCCCCTTACTTACTCATTACATTTCTCAATGACCGTGTCCGTCTCCCTCTTACGCACACACATCCTTCATGGTGCATTTTCAGTCCCAAGGGATCTCAAAAGCCTCAGATCAGGTAAACTTGCCAACCTGATGGGTACTAAACATTGGTCCATATTCACTAAGCCTTGCCTTTACCCAGAACATAGAGACCCCTGGTCTCAAAGCCCCACTCCCCCACCCTCTGCCTCCTCCCCAGACCACCTCATACTCACTCCAGATTCTTAAAAGAGACAGCGTGAAAAAAAAAAATCAAGGTGGGCCAAATGGAGAACCAGCGTGTGGGGTAGCAGAGGCAGAATCCTCTGAGACTAGGGGTTTGGCTTGCTTCCCCTGGAGGGCTGGCAGGGGGAGACTTCCACGGAGCCTCGGGTGCAAACAGGAGGGCTCTATATGGCTGTGCCCACAGTGTTGTGCCAGCCGCACCTGGGTCCCCAGCAGGTCTGTGGAGGGTCACTGCCACCCTTGTCTCTTGCAGGCTGGAGGAGATTGATGGATTCTTTGCGAGAAACAATGAAGATTACCTGGCCCTAATCTTTGAAAAGGAAGGCTCCTACCTGGGTAGAGAGGTGAGCTGCCCCCAGGTCCCTGCAACCCCAGGGTATCTGTCGGGAGAGAGCCCAGTGAGTTCAGGGACAGGGCTGTTCCAGTGAATTCTAGGGTCTCGGCCACGTACGCTTCTTAGCCCAGTACTGGCCTGACCCCCACTGGGGGACCTGGGAAGTGTGGGAGCTGGACCTTCCCATTTGAAAACCATGTCTTTTTTATCTCCCTCATTGAACCCGCGTCTGTAACATTCATTGAGCTCTGGATTAGAGTCCTGGCACACGTAGTCGCTAATCTTCACAATTAAGGTTGATAATCAGGGGCGCCTGGGTGGCTCAGTTGGTTGGGCGACTGCCTTCGGCTCAGGTCACGATCCTGGAGTCTCAGGATCGAGTCCCGCATTGGGCTCCCTGCTCAGCAGGAAGTCTGCTTCTTCCTCTGACTCTCCCCCCTCTCATGTGCTCGCTCTCTCTCATTCTCTCTCTCAAATAAATAAATAAAATCTTAAAAAAAAAAAAAAAGGTTGATAATCAGGTAACATGTTGAAGATCCCCCAGCCAATGAATTGGTGGAACAGGGCTTTGAACCAGGTCTGTGAGCCCCGCAAGCCCCCGTGGTTTCCTCACTGCCCCACCCCTGCAGAGTTGGAGCTTGGGATCAGAGAGGGGCCATCAGGAGGAGGTGAGGTCCTTTGCCACGTGAAGCTGGTAACAGAACAGGCAGGTGTGAATTTCCAGCCCCTGGTGATCTGTCTGTAATCAAGTTACCCCGCTGTCCCAAGCCCTGTTTCCCTGTCTGGAAAGCAGTGATCATTACCTTTCCTCAGAGCATTGCTGGCACAGTCCAACGAGGCAGGTTAGGGAAAGGACCTGGATTGGTAGCTGGCACAGAGTAGGTGCTTTTTAAAGATCCATTCCTCTGGCCTCATGCAGAGTGCTCTCCATTCTGCCGCTGGCTCACAGACTTCTCGAGACCCCTTGCGGGCTTTTCCTGGGCGCTGAGGGGGGACGGGCCAGGGCATGGGTGAAGTCCCAAGGCAGTGCAGGGGCCCAGAAGAGGCATGAGGGTGGAGATGAAATTAAACCCGGCTGTTGGCTCTGAATGGCTTTCCTCCTGAAACTCATCAGGCAGATCCAGAGAGCTCCGGGCTGTCTCCAAGCCTCTGAGCCCCAAGAGGGGAAACAGAGGGAGATGGGGCGGGGCACGGAGCTTTGCTGAAGGACTGTCTGACCCTTCTGGGGTCCCAGTTCAGGCCTGGGGTTGTTCCTGTCACGAGGATGTGATTAATAAATGTTTATTGGAATCAGAATTTCTCCCTACTGTCCCCCAGGGGCAGGGACCCTCTGTCCACGCAGAGGTGCTCAGAGATGGTTAGTTTGAGAAGCAGGAGGGCACAGTAGCCAAGAGCCCAGACTCTGGAGCCAGATTGAACTGGGGCTTATTGCCCAGTTCAGGAGCTTGCTAACTGTCACCCCAACACTTGATTTCACTGCTCAGCCTCCGTGTTTTCATTTGCAATAGGCATTTTAGTTTTTTAATGAACACTTATATACCTACTATGCGCCAGTCACTATTACACATTTTATAAAATGAACCCCTTCGGTCCTCTTAACAGCGCTCTGAGGTTGGTATGTTTATTATTATTTCAATTTTGCAAGTAAAGAAATTGAGTCGGGGAGGTTTCGGCCAGTGGGGCCAGGATGCAAACCCAGGCAGCCAGAGTAGACTGTACCTGCTGGCTTGGTCTCCTAATAATAGTTCCTGTTTCATAGCATTATTTTGAAGATTCAGTGAAGCAATCTATAAATAGCACATAATACCTACCCAGTAAAAGTTAGCTAATATGATTTTTCACCTTATTTCTTTCTAAAAATAAAATCATGTCTAAGTATGTTTTTCTGATTTGGAATATAGATAGAAAGCCTTATAAATATAAGAATAAAAATGAAACCACATTTTATTGTGCTTTCTGCAGATTGCTTTCATTGGAAAGAAAATTATATTAAATTGGACTACTCTAGGAAATCCAGGGTGTGTGGTGTGCAATTCCAGGGCCCCTTGTCCTGGGCAGCCTGTGACTCGTGTCCCCTGTGGGGTAGATGTGGACTTGTCCACTCTCTGAAAGGCTTAGAGTCTGGATGGCTCCCGCCCCCGACACGTCTGTCTGTCTCCACAGGTGATTCTGGACTTGTCCCAGCACCAGGGCATAACAGTGCGCAGGGTCCTGAACACGGAGGGTGACGTGGTGAGCAAGTTTGGGGTCACCGACTTCCCGTCTTGCTACTTGCTGTTTCGGAATGGCTCTGCCTCCCGGGTCCACGTGTGAGTGCAGTGCGTCCCTCTGTCCCTCTCCCCTCTCCCCCTGCGTGCATCCTTTCTGCCCTCCCAGAGAAGCCTGCTGGCCTCTCGCAGGGGCTGCCAGGTTCTTTCTCCCGCAGTTCCTCTGACGAGCCCCCTCTGCAGGAGGAGCAGCTGCCTGCCCTGGCGGCGGGGGGGGGGGGAGGGTGAGCGGTGGGCAGTGCCAGGCATGCGGCCCCCAGCCCCCAGCTCAGGAGTCCCAGCCTCAGGCTCCTGGTGCACTCACCGCGGCTCCGGCACTCTCGCCACCCCAGCCCTGGCCCTAGTCCCCATCCTCCTCCGTTCACAGACTCCTCTTCACAGACTCCTCGCAGGCTGCAGGGCCTGGCAGGCACTCAGATAGGCCTGACCGTCCCCCCCTTTGGTTTTCTAATTGCAGAAAAGTTCATTAGGAGCTAGACAATAGCCAGTTCCAAAATGCCAAGAGAAAACAATCAGGCCAGCCGCAGCCGCTCTGTCAGGCTCCTGCCGCTGAATGGCCCGTTAAATGGTGCCAGATGGTGCCTCGGTGCCCTCCCTGGGCAGATGATTGATGTCGCCTGGCTCCTGTAGGCAGGAGCTCGAGGGCCAGGGAGATCACGACTTGCCTGAGGTGCCCAGTGAGCTGCTCTGCGGGGCGTTAGTGCTATCCTGGACGGAGGCAGGCAGGACAACGGCCCCGGGCCCTTGCCAGCCCCAGTCGCCAAACAGCACTGGGCCAGCCTCGTCAGGGAATTCTGCCCCGGGAGGGGGAGGGAAGCCTGATGGCTGGCTGCAGGGGGGCAGGGAGGGACAGAAAGTGCCAGTCCTGCTGGGGGGAGGAGGCATCGTTTCCTCACTTGGAGCTGGTGGAGGGGAAAATTGTTTGTGACGATGCTGCTCCTGAGCCATCTGCTCCTCAGATAAACATCGGGTGGGACCACGGAGGGGAAAGCAGGCTTCCCGCTGCCAGCCCCCCTGGGGTGTCCCGTCCCACCCTCCCTCCAGGTGGCCATGACCAGGAGGAGGGGTTGCCTGCCCTCGAGGACTCTCGACCAGAAGAGAGAAAGAAATCAAAAGGATTGTACAAGGATTTGAGAATTGTAGTGTTGTTGTTACTACCTGTTTTTTAAAAATCAGCTATCAAACTCCCTTGACATCCTGGGGAAGTAATGTGGCCCCTGGTACCTCAGAGCAAGCTTGTGAGCGGGCAACCTCCCTTGGTCTGTGGTGAAGGTAGTCTGACCCCGCCATCCTGTCCACGGGCAGAAGTAGCTCCGTCCCACAGCCTCTCTGGGGCAGGCTGAGGAATTCTCAGGCCTTTGACCTCAGACTGGTGTCAGAGGGGCTTTCCACAGCATGAGTGGTGGATAGAAAGGCTAAAGTGAGGCCTGGGTGCCTTGGTTTGACCTCACTCAGGATGAGACAAAACCAGCTTCAAATATTTCTTCATAAACATTTCTGTCAAGGGGTGCTTGGGTGGTGCAGTCAGTTGAGTGCCCGACTCTTGGTTTTGGCTCCAGTCCTGACCTCAGGGTCACGAGATCGAGCCCTGCATCAGGCTCTGCACTTGGCGCAGAGTTTGCTTGAGATTCTCTCCCTCTCCCTTTGACATCCCCCCTACAATAAATAAATAAATCTTCAAAAAATAAATTAAAAAAATAAACATTTCTGTCAGTTGAGCCACCTGCCTCCTCTCCTGACATGAATTTGTCCTGGCGTCCGTTTCTCCATACTCACTGCCTGCCCTCTGTGGTTTCTTCCCTCACAGGCTTGCGGAATCCAGGTCCTTCTACACCGCTTACCTGCAGAGGTTGTCCAGCGCCCCCCGGGAGGCTGTCCCCACCAAGGTCGTGCCAACCACTGCTCACACGGTAGCTCCCATTGTGTGGAAAGTCGCAGATCGGTAAGGCCATGCCCACTGCCCTCCCCCCAGCCATGCCTCTGATCGCAGACCCCGGCCTTCACACCACACTCTGTTCCCTGTCTTGAGCTTAGCACATGCCTTTCCGATCCCAGACCCCCCGAGGCCTGGCCTTGGCCTTTGGGCTCCCCTGGCTGCTGACCGTACACAGAAGAGTTGTGGTTGTGTGGAAGCCGTGTCTGCTGCCTGGGGGAGGTGCCGGACAGCATTTACTGGTGTCCTTCATGATGGCACGAATGCCTTGCGATGCCCATATTCCTTAAATGTAACACTATTCCAGACCGAGTAGAATCAGCTTAGAAGGATACTCTGTGGCCTTGCAACCAACTTCCCACCAGAGCAACTATCTCTTCTGCAGATACTTTTGAGAACCTGCTGCACACTAGGCACTGTAATACAGATGCACACGGATGTGCAGGCCCTTCCCCCAGAGAGTTTACAGTCCCTTCTAGGAAGTTACTGACCTCATTTGAATGCCTCCGATGCCGGAGAGCTCACTACCTTCTGGGGTAGCCTGTATCTCTGTGCACAGACTAACCATGAGGAAGCTGCTTTTCTCTCCAAGGCTCCTTGGCTCTGCTCTTGCAGTGGAATCCCTGCTCATTGGGCAGGAGATGGGGCTATAAGCCTCTTGCCCTGGCAGCCGGCGGTATCCCAAGTAGAAATGGCTGAGCGGGGAGCTCAGAGTTGCATCAGGAAGGTGGCCTCCACAAGGAGACTGTACAAGGGAACTGGGGGAAAGGTCATCTGATTTCCAGAGGATTTTGCATCCCAGCATGAAGGACTTTCAGGGTAGAAAGCACTAATGGGGAGATTTTTAAGAAATCAGGTAAGGAAAGAGAGACTGAGAGGTGGGAACGGTCATTATGGTCATTCACATTATGATGATTCACATCATTCAAATTACAGTAGCTGACACTTACTGGCCTTAGGTGCCAAACTCTGTGCTGGGCACCTTCTATACATGATCTCCTTTAGTCACGGGGCCACATCTTGAGGCAGACCACAAGAATGGAGGGGTACCAAGACCCAGGACAGCACAGTGGGGCCCAGAGGGTAGAGCACAGTGGTCACAGTGCTCACCCCATTAGCTGACCCTGTTGGTTCCCTGCAGTGTTAGGAGGTAAAAAGTAATCAGTTCATTTTACAGGTGAGGTCACAGGCCCAGAGGGGTAGACTAAGTTGCCTCCCAGAGCTGGCTCACTGTAGAACTGAGGGCAGAACCCAGGCCTCAGGAGCAGGGGTGGGGAAGCAGCCAACACATGACGAGCCCTTTGCCTCAGAAGCCCGAGTCCAGACCCCAAGCAAGTATCATGGGCTCCATGTGGGGCAGCCTGCTCGGAGCCTGCAAGCTTTCCCCCCGGGGCTGGGATCAGCCCAAGAGGTATGACATGGAGCCTCACCCGCTACCCAAGGCCTGGCAGTTGCAAGGACATCAGCCCCCAAATAAAAACACACCACTTCCCCTCCTAACCCCTCAACTCCCACCATGCCCTGCCTTGGTGGGCAGCCAGAGCCTTGGTCTTTCAAAGAGGGCCCCGCTTTTCCAGAGCCACATTGTTTGGGTGCACCTATTGGTCTGTCTGTCCCTAGGGGTCTTTGTTAAGAACAGGGAGCAAAACTCAACCTTCTGCCAGCAGCCTAATTAAAAGCACCTTTAAGGAGTCACAGGAGGGACTGGCCCTGAGCCTGAACAAGGGGACCCACTACTTTATGCCAGGAGCTGCTGAGGGACTTACAGCTGTGCTTTTATTTATTCCTCTCAGAAACCTACCCATGAGCAATATATTATTTCTTTATTATAATAAATGGGGAATAGAGGCTCTAGGAAGTTCAGTAATCTACTCAAGGTCACAGAGCTAGTTAGTGGCAGAGCCTAGTGCTAACTTACAGGACTCTGTGACCATCGGCATAGCCCTCCCTGTCTCTCCCTGTAGCCCTGGGTGCTCGTCCCCAGCCCCTGGCCTGTGGTTAACCCTTTCTCTCTCCGCCTCCTTCTGGGTCCTCAGCTCCAGGATCTACATGGCTGATCTGGAATCTGCACTGCACTACATCCTACGGGTAGAAGTGGGCAGATTCTCTGTCCTGGAGGGGCAGCGTCTGGTGGCCCTGAAAAAGTTCATGGCAGTGCTGGCCCAGGTGAGCAGGGCCCCGGCCTCCCTTGCCACACCTCCCTCGGGAGCTCCTGGTCTGGCTGGACATCTGGACCCACAGCTGTCCCCGTCCACCGTGGGCTGCTACCCTGCAGTCTCAGTCATACCCTGCACCGGGCTTGCACTGCCAGGGACAGCGCCCTTCCCAGCCCACCCTGTGCAGGTGGCTGGGTAGGGCAGGGCCAGATGCCCTGGGGAATGTTCTGCACTGATTCGGTGACCGTGGCTTTGCCTGGGTCCTCCACCGCAGTCTGAGCCTGGAGTGTAGCCGTGGTCACTGGGGAAGCAGGACCCGTGGATGCCACAGGGAAGGAAAGAAGGCTTTTCTGAATCTCCTCTCTTCCTTCCCCGTCACTGATCATAGTCTGACCAGGGCCTTGGCCCTAGCCACGCCTGCCTTATGCCTTTGTAATTTCCTGCCGACATGGCTACTCTCTGAAGTGTAGCTCCTGCCTACTGGGGGTCTGCTGTGTGTCAGGCATTTAATCCTCTTGCCTTTGCCCAGTGGCAAGTATTACCCCCATTTAAGAGGCCCAGGTTGTTCAAGGGACTCGCCTTATGCCTCCCAGTGAGGAGGTGTTATGAGGATCTGAGATTTCTGGCTGCAGAGCCTGTGGTCCTTTCTTTGCCACACGGCCTCCTCATCTCTGAAGGTGAGGTGCAGGCCCCCTTCCCCCTGCACCTGTCTCCTTCTCCCTCCCTGCATCCTTTTGTCTGCTTCCAGATCCCCTGCCATTGCTGCCCTACTTAAAACCCAAGGCTCCGGGCTGCTGAGGGCTGCTGAGTCAGATGCGGGCCTGGTCCCCTCCACAGGCTGACTGCTGACTCAGCCACCCCACCCCCGCCGTCCTGTCCCCCCCCCGCCCCACCCCCTCCACCCATGTCAGGCCTGCAGGCAGCCGGCGCTACCTCTGGGGGTGATCTGGGCCTCCCCATCAGGAACTGCCTGCCAGCCTCAGCCTCATTCCTGGCCTTCGGCCCACCCGGCTCAGTCTGGGTGATGCTGTCGCAGCCTGAAGCCCTTGGCCCCTCCCCCAGGTCCCTGCTCTCTCCTGGAAGCAGCGGGCTGGACTGGCCACTGGGTGGCGTGCGGTCACCAGCGTTCCCGCTCCAGGCAGAGGGTGACTCCCTGAAGTCCAGAGCCCTTAATTCATCCTTCCTCCTGACACCAGGGCCTGAGAAGGAGGAAGGGTCCAAGTCAGGATGACGGGCGAAGGTCAGTGAGAAACACTGACTTGAAGCTGTAAATTCATGTTGAGAGCCCAGAGGCCTGAGTGAGCTGACCGAGAGGGAGCATGTCAGAGACCAGATTCTTCCGGCCACTTCTCCCTCGGGGCCAGTGGCCAGCCCTGGAGGTTTGATGGGAATATGTAATGGTTTTCTCAGGGGACCGGGTCCATGGGCAGGTTTTTGTTTCGTGATCATTCTTTGCTCTTTTTCCTCCACAAGTTTCTCAGTGTCTTTGTCCTTTTGACCTGTGTCTTGGTGGTTTTATCTGACCTGCTCCGCTGGCCTCCCTCCCTTCTCCTGCCCCCCGCCCCTGGGTGTGTGTGTGCACGCGCACGCACGCACACATATCTGTCCTCCTCCCTGGAGTCCTTGTGGTTTTAAAGTGCTGATACTAATCGGATTTCAGTTGACTTATTGTCAGAGTAGCTTTTCATGTTCCTCGGAGACTCTCGGGAGTTACCATCAAGGTCTGGACCTTGGCTACAAGCCCCCGGGCCGCCTTGTCCCCACCAGCGGCCGGGGAATACAGATGAAAGGCTGTTGGCCGGCCTCGCCCAGCAGTCAGCTGGTCTGTCAGAAGATGACCCGCAGAGAGGATCGCGTGGCCCAGGTTCCCAGCAGCCCTGGGAAGCCACGCAGGTGCTCAGCCTTCCTCCCAGGGGCAGTGTGGGGTCAGGGTCAGCTTTGAGAGAGGGAGGCCTGAGGGCCCAGCCTCACTTGGAGCCTGGGTCCTCTCCCCACCCCTTCCCTCACCTTGCCAGGTGCCCCGGAGCAAAGGTAGTGAGGAACCCGCATTTGTGTCTGAGGCAGAATGTTTTCCTGGTGGTTTCGGAGCATTTCAAGAAACTGCCTCGGCTCACTTCTGTGTAGCCCCCTACCCTCTGTGGGACCTCGGAGCTCCGGGGGAATTGCTTTTCCCTCCCCAGCTTCCCCTTGTGCCTCCCACAGCACTTCCCTGGCCAGCCCTTAGTCCAGAACTTCCTGCATTCCATAAATGACTGGCTCAAGAGGCAGCAGAGAAAGAAAATCCCCTACGGTTTCTTTAAAGCTGCCCTGGACAACAGGAAGGAGGTGAGTATGGGGGCAACTGAAGTCCTTCTCTGTGTCCTTGGTGACTGGGGGGGTGGAAAGGGTTAACCCTGTAGCCTCTGACCTCCTCTACCCACTTGCATTCAGGGAAGGAGTCCTTGATCTTGGTTGGGCCCTTCCACCAGTAATTAATAAACTGCTACTTACTGAGCCGCCTGCATGCACATCTCACCTTATCTTCCCAGCATTAGCGGGAGGTAGCTCTTATCCCCATTTAGCAGATGGAGAAGCTGAGGTTAAGAGAGGTTAAGTAACTTGTCTAAGATCGTAGAGCCAGTAGGTGGTTGGGCCGGGATTTCAGACCGAGTGTGAGCCACCAGTTGTGAGCTCGTTTGTCGCCGGTGCTCCCAGCAGCCTGCAGACACACCGGGCCCCTCACGCACAGCCGTACAGATGTGTCGGATGCCAAAGCTCCAAGGGACCTCAGAGGCCAAACCCCTCATTTTGCAGATGGGCAAGCCGAGGCTAGAATAAGGATGTGACTTGGTCTGTGTCACGGCTTTTCAGATCTGCCGCTCCTCTGACGGGTGTAGCCGGTGGAAGGGAGATGCCACCTTCCAGGTGATAGACTGAGGAGGGACCTCATTTGTCTCAGGGCTGTGTGCTGACCTTCAAGTCTCCTGGAAGCTTCTTTCCTCACTGCCCATCCCATTCTTTCTCTTTTCCATATATGCACTCGTGCATGTGTATGTTCCTCAGGGCCCTGTGATTGCCAAGAAGGTGAACTGGGTTGGCTGCCAGGGGAGTGAGCCACATTTCCGGGGCTTCCCCTGTTCCCTGTGGATCCTCTTCCATTTCCTGACAGTGCAAGCAGCTCGACACAATTTCGACCACTCACAAGAGACAGGTGAGCCTGAGGCCTGTGTCCCCGCCCGGCCTGGCCCTGCCCTCCACAGGCGCCCCACCACAGGCCCAGATGTAGCAGATTCTGCATTTGCAGCATGCACCCCACACACAAGCAGAATGGGGAGGACCTGGAGGAGCCACCCAGTCCTGTCCCTGGCCCCAGGTGGTGCCCCGTGCAAGCTCAGGGGCATAAGGTTTCTTTCTAGCTTTCTTGGGGCCACAAGCTTGCTTTGTTTACAGAACTTTGTGAAAAATTTGTGGTTCTATTTTTTATACTTCTATAAAGGAAAGAATTCTGTCTGTTTCAGTCTACATGGCTGATAGTGTGCACTTTGAACAATTTTATTGTTTCCCATGGAAAAATCATTCTTTTTTTAGAGAGAGGGAGTGTGCAAGCTGGGGAGGGGGAGGAGCAGAGGAGAGGGAGAGAGACTCTTAAGCAGACGGAGCCCGATGTGGGGCTCGATCTCACAACCCTGAGATGGTGACCTGAATTGAAATCAAGAGTCAGACGCTCAACCAACTGAGCCACCCAGGCGCCCCTGAAAAATCATTTTCTAAGGGAAGCTGGGGAAACACATTGCCCCTCCTGCCCTGTTCCCCCCTCAAACTGTGTGGCTGCCCTCCACCACCCACTCTGCCCCCACCCTCGCCTCACGGTCAAAGGGCAGGCGTCCAGTTCAGTCCATGCTGACTGGGGGTTATATCAGGCCCCTGCTCAGCCTGGAGGATGCAACGGTGGGAAAGAAAGCAGGGCCAGACAGCTGGGCGGAGGCAGAGGGAATTAGAGGAGCTGCGGGGTGCAGCCAGCCAGCCAGTCTGTCGGCCGGTTTTTATGGAACATCTTCGAAGGGTCGGGCCCTGCTCTGGGAGCGGGTACGGTGGTGCATGAGACCAGAAGCCCCTGCCTCAGGGGACAATATTCCAGGGACGGGAGACAGTAAGCTTACCAGTAGATGTGATGACGAGTGCTCTGAAGAAGACACACTAGGTGGTGCAGAGGCGGGGGGTGCGGGGGGCTCGGGGAGGCCTCTCTGAGGAGGTGGCCCTGCGCTGACCCCTGACTGGTGAGACCGCCGGGGAGAGAGGTTTCCAGGCTGCACTGGCTTTGCTCAGGCTGCCCTAACAAAGTGCTACACACTGGGGCACTTACCCAGCAGAAGCTTCTTTTCTCGCAGTTCCTGAGGCTGGAGACCCAAGACCAGAGTGTCGGGAGGGTCGGTGTCTGCTGAGACCTCTCCTTGGCTTGTAGATGACTGTTTTCTTCCTGTGTCTTCATGGGGTCTTCACTGGGTGTGTGCCGTGTCCAGATCTTCTCTTCTTCTATAGCTTGGACCCCACCTTAGTGACCTCATTTGACCTTAATTACTTCTTTAGACTCTGTCCAGATACAGTCACATTCTGACATGCTCAACATAGTGTGGGGGGACGCGGTGCAGCCCGTCACACAGGCCAAGGACTAGCAGGTGCTGAGAACGAGTCTGGTGTGTGTGCACCCCCAAAAGGAGGCCAGTGGCAGAGCCCAGGGTTGGGGGGGCGGAAGGGGGGGTGCAGGCCTGGGGGTCTCCGCGGGGGAGGGGTTGGGATTTGTGAGTCGGCGTGATGAGACGCTCCTAGAGAGTCTCACAGGGGAGTGTCACCCACGATCGGGGCTTTAGAGAGACTGCTGCTGGGAGGAGGGCGGGCTGCCCCAGGCGTGGTGGAACGCTCCTGGAGAGGTGGTGGTGGCCTGACCAGAGCGGTAGGTGGCTTGTGGAAGAAGTGGCCAGACTGGGGAGTATTTTGAAGGTGGTGCTGAGAGGAGTCTGTGGATGAAGAGTACGCGCGGGGGCAGGACCCAGGGTGGACCCCAGAGCTGTTGGGCCTGAGCATCTGGTGGACGGTGGTTCTGTGAGCTGAGAAATGGGAGGGTGTAGACAGTGGGGGACTCCTTGGTGTGTGCCCGCTGGCTGTGCGAATGGAGATGTGGACGGTGAGTCCAGGCCTCGGGGGCGAGGGCCAGGGTGCAGAGCGAAACCTTTGGGCCTTGTGGGCAGTAGCCTGTGAGTGATGTAGGTAAAGCGTCGGGACTGGGCAGCCAGAGGACGGCGCGGAGGCCTGCGCTTGGGGAGCCAGCGAAGGACACGGAGTGGCCGCTGCGATTTCAAGGGCCCGTGTTGGAAGA
Organism: Mirounga angustirostris; assembly: GCF_029215605.1. NCBI lineage: Eukaryota > Metazoa > Chordata > Mammalia > Carnivora > Phocidae > Mirounga > Mirounga angustirostris. The sequence continues at coordinate 40,761,730 of NW_026991714.1, forward strand.
AGGAGGGTCAGCCGAGCGGGGCCACGGTGCTGCGTGGGTGTTGACGGGCGAGCTCTCGGGCAAGCACTGTCGTGGTGGGGCAGTGTGAGAAGGGCCTGGCTAGACGGGGTGAAGAGAGAGTAAGAGGCCGGGAAGGAGAGAGAACGGGGCAGTCCCTGGGGTCCCACAGGGGATGTCTTCATTGCAGTCGTCTTTACCAGTCAGAATGAGCCCCCATCAAGGGGGAAATCGATGACGTGCTAACAAAAGAACGTATGGACAGCAGTGAAATCCTGTGGAGGCCAGAAGGGGTGAGGTTCCAGAGCACAGGGCAGGAGGGGGGAGGCGAGTACAGCTGTGGGCTGGAGGCAGGAGAGGGCAGCACTGAGGAGGCCCAGGAGGACAGAGGTGAGGCCTGGCCTTCAGGGCTGCTCAAGTTGCCAGGAATGATGGCGTGGGGAGTGGTCGTGAGCAGGACGCAGAGCGGGGTGCAGAAACCCTAGTGGATGGAGGGGTGGGACCGTGAGTTCGGGGGTTGGGGTCTGGCAACAGGACAGTTGGGAAGCAACCCACAGCTGGGAGGGTCCTTCCACTACCCTCGGGCCTGACGTATGGGGAGTGTGGAAGACAAAAGGGTCTAAGGGGGGCATGTTTCAGGGAGCCCAGGGTCAGGGCAGGAAGGTGAGGGGAGTATTCAGAGGAGGGTGCCGATGCCAATCCAGAGGGCACCATGGGAGGGAGTGGGGGGCAAGGGGAGATGGAGACAAAGCGGGAGATGTGCAGAGCCAGATCCAGAGGGACCCCTCAGTCAGTGCCTGAGGGAACAGGAAGCCTAAGGTGGGTTGGGCACAGGAGGGGTGCAGAGGACGGGGTGGTGGGCCTTCTGGCCCCTGCCTGCTTCTGCAGACAGGTCTCAAAGAGCCTAAGTGTCCTGCCGACGAGTTTGGGCCTTATCCTGAGTGTCAGTCAATGACAGGGACCAGGATGAGTGGCAGAGAAAGGAAACTGGGATTCAGGACTTTGGGAGGAGATGGGGTCGACTGTAAGGTGACCCCTAGAGGGCGGACGGGTATGCAAGGAGGCTGCGGGCCCCTCATCAGAAGGTGGGCCTGCGGCAGGGGCAGTGGTGGGCTGGCGGGCGCAGGCGGCCCCCGAGGCCCCCGTGGCCGGAACAGCGTCTCCTCTGCCCATAGCCAGGGCCCAGGAGGTCCTCCAGGCCATCCGAGGCTACGTGCGCTTCTTCTTCGGCTGCCGGGACTGTGCCAGCCACTTCGAGCAAATGGCCACGACCTCCATGTCCCGGGTGGAGAGTCTGAACAGCGCCGTGCTCTGGCTCTGGTCTAGCCACAACAAGGTCAACGCTCGCCTCGCTGGTAAGGAAGGGCCCCCTCCGAGACCGGAGTCACCACAGAGGGAGAGGGAGGTGGGGGGGGGGGGGGGTTGGGGACCTGGACCAGAGGTAGGAGACAAGACACTCATTGTCCCCGAGGTAGCACCCGGTGTTTCACAGTGCAGAGCCCTTCCACATGCTCTGCCTGTTCTGCTGACGTAGGGCGGTGTCCTCAGACCCATTTTCCTGATGAGGAAGCTGAGGCTTTGACACTCTAGGACTGGGTCTTCCAAGGCCACTGCTCACTCTTTCCCCTGCACCAGGGCCCCTTCCTCAGAACTCTTGGGGCCCCTCTCCCGCCTCCCCTGTTCTGCCTTCTGCCTTTTGGCCCCTTCCTTACTCAAACCAACAGGGAGGAGAGAGCTGGGCTTTTCCATCCACTGGGAGGGTTCTAGCAATGAAATGTGCTGGAAGAGAAAGACCATGTCCTTCCTAGAAAAAATGGACTGATCCCCATAGCGGGAGGCCTTGTCTTCTGAGGGTCCCCACTTCCAGTGTTTTCTGTCCCCGGGGCACAGGAGTCTGATGTGTCCAATAGGCAGAAGCATCAGACTCCAGGGTGACCAGAAGCGGGCGGGTGGGGAGGGAGCCATCTGTGGTCGGGAGCCTGGGCTTATCTGTGGGGAGAGGGGAGAGCACGTGGCGACAGACCCCCCAGTGGTGGGAGGTTAAAGGAGCCAAATAGAGCAGGTGGTGGCTCAGGCAGCTGGGCTTTCTCTGTCTCCTGGGGCCTCCCGCTGGGCTTTGAAAGGAAGACACGTGCCTGAGTCTCCTCTCACCCCTTCCCTCCCTGCTGCCCCGCCCCCCCCACCACATGCTCCGTTTGACCCTCCAGCCTCATGACCTGGGCGGGCTTCCTGCCCCCCCCCCCCCCCGGGGCCCGGCCGCTGCTGGAGGCTCGATCTGGGGCTTCTCCTGGAGGGGCCCAAAGGAAGGCAGGACCCTGACCTCTGTGGTGGGGTCCTTCCAGATCGAACTAGGAACAGTGCTCACTTGCCAAGGCTGGTCACTACTGCTTCTCATGGGACTTTGGAATTTACTCGATGTCCCCTCCCCAAAATAACCGTTCGGGACTTGCACATCACTTGCTGCTGCTTCATTCTGGCCAGCACCTTTGTCTGCCCCTGTGAAATCCTTTAGGAGAGGAGCCTCCTCCAAGAGATCTGGGCTGCTGGCCGTCCCCGGGCAACCCTGGGCCAGTGCGTCCTGACGCTCCCGAGTGCCCTCTTCCCCGTCCAGGCCCCCAGGCGCCCCTACGCCCACCCCTCAGAGCCCACCGAGCAGGAAATCCCACTGACCCCTACCCCAGAGGGGGCTGCTGTGGCATACGGGGAACACCTGTGGGATGACCACGTGCCACGAACTCTTGTTTTAAAACACATTTTCCCCCAAAAAAACAAAACCAAAAAAAAAAAGATAATAAAACACATTTTCCCTTTAATTACCGAAGTAAGGAAGGGGCAGCAGGGGGCTGTTGTCCACCCCTGGCAGGCTGTGGCGACTGCAGGGTGGGAGGCCTCCGTGGCCAGAGCGGCCCCAGCGCCGCTGGTGGGCCCCGCGGGCCCTGTGCTTCTCTCCCACCCGTCACCTCTGAGGGCAGCGGGGAGCCCTTTCTGCAGATGAGGAGGCGAGCACTCTGAGTGAGGAATGGGGTCTGGGCTCCGAGGTGGGCCCAGGGGTCACCGCCAGCCCGTGTGTGCTCCCCTCCGCAGGCGCTGCCAGCGAGGACCCCCACTTCCCCAAGGTGCAGTGGCCGCCCCGCGACCTCTGTGCCTCCTGCCACAACGAGCTGCGGGGCACGCCTGTGTGGGACCTGGACAACACCCTCCGATTCCTCAGGACCCACTTCTCCCCAAGCAACATCGTCCGGGACGTGCCTTCCGCTCGGCCGGGCCCCCGGATGCTTGCCCAGAGGATGGCAGCCGGGAATTTTACTCTGGGCCCCGAGAAGGCGGGGATCGAGGTGGGCCCAGGGACCAAGTCCCCCGGAACCGCTGTTCCTGACGTTCCAGCCGAGAGGCTCAGGGCGAGTCACCCCCAGGATGTGCTCATTGGCCCCAGTATGACCCCAGCCGACACAGCAGAGCTTCAGAGGGACGAGGTGGAGCAGCCGAAAGGGCAGCCACACTTGAGCAAGCGGGACACGGGAGCCGTACTGCTGGCTGAGTTCCTGGCGGAGAAGAACCTCCCCAGAGGCCCTGCAGAGCTAAGGCGATTAGGTCGCAGCTCGAAGCAGCTGGCCAGCATCCCTGACGGGGGGCTGGAGGCTGCGCCCATGCGGGGCCAGGACCAGTGGCTGCAGGTGCTGGGAGGGAACTTCTCCCACCTGGATATCAGCCTCTGTGTGGGGCTCTACTCCCTGTCTTTCATGGGCCTCCTGGCCGTCTACACCTACTTCCGGGCCAGGATGAGGGCGCTGAAGGGCCATGCGGGCCACCCCACAGCCTGAGCCGTTTGACTTGGGAGGGGGGCAGGGACGGGAGCTGCCACTCGTGGTGCTCTCCCAGCCCCCTGCCCCTCGCCCCTCTCCCCCTGTTCCTTGTCCCGGGAAATCCGGGGAAACCAGTTGCTCCAGTGAACCTCCTTGGGCCCTCTGGGAAGGAATGTTCCATAGACATGAGAGCATGCGTAGGGTTTGTGTTCATCTGACAGCACAGCAGAGGGCAGCCTTGGGCAGAGGGGTTGGGAGGCTCAGTCCCTGGCCTCCCAGCACCAGATTCCTCTCTCTTACCTTATTTGAAGTCCTGCCTGTTCTCGCTGAAGCTTCCGTGTCTCCATCTGGTCTTGGCCCTAAACTGGGGCAAGCAAGGCCATAGATCCCCAGGTTCCCCACCCAGAGGAGGGTTCCCCGGCCTAGTGGGCTAGAGCAGAACTCTTCACTATATTCCAGGGCTCCGTCCATCCTCCTCCCTTCAGGATGCAAAGAGGCCTTTGTGCCAGAGAAGGAAGGCCCTCTGTGGCCTGTACATCCTCCAGCCCCTCGTATCTCCAGGGCGGGGTGTGCTTTTGGGTGTGGGGGGGGTTGGTCTGGAAGCTTCTGAAAGTCCTGCTGGTCTCCCAGGTGAGGCTTGGGGTCAGGGTTGGAGGGAGGAGAGCTGCTGGCTCCTTCCCCAGACCTCTGCTGCTGGAGCTGGTGTGGACTTGGGCGGGTGATGGCCACGGGGCTGGGTGGTGAGCGGCTGGCTAGGCGGGGCCTGAGAGGGGCTAGTATGGGATTTAGGGAGAGTTACTGGTGTCTTTAGTGCCTTGGCTCTGAGCCTAGCTGTGAGGGAAGAGGGGAGCCTCAGGGAAAAGACGGTTGCTTCCAATGTGCTTTGGCTCCTCCCTAGTGGACTCTACCCCTTTTGGATCTGGGTCTTTTGTCTTTTGATTTTGGTCTCCAAAACAGATGCTAATCTTTGAATGTGGAGGGTGCTGGAGTGAGGGGCGTATCCTCTCTTGAGGGTCCACCTCCCATCGTGTAGAGGTTAAAAGGGTCAGAGGGGAGGGTGGCTCTGTACACATGCTTGATTCCCACTCTACCCCACTGCCTGGGAGGGTTGTGGAATAAATTATTTTTGTTAAAGCAAGCCCTGGTGTGTTCTTTAACCTGCTGTTTGGGGACCTCGTGTCCAGAATGCACAGAATCCAGCCTCTGTAGGCATCCAGCCTGATGTGATTGCCCTTGGCTCACGTAGCTCCTGCCCTGCAGGGGACAAGGTGCCCTGGCACTGCCCCTTTCTCCTGGATGGGGTCCTCCTCCGCTGCCCCTTCCATCTCCACGGGCGCCGGGGCACAGAGCTTGGTGGAGGTCTCATGCCGCCGCCTCCTGTTCCCCCAGCCTCCCCTGGAGCCCCTTCCTCTGTGCTTCCAGTTCTGCTCCTGGAACCTTCCTCTGCACCTGCGCAGCCCTCCACAGCTGCGCCTTCTGCATCTCCCGTGCTCTCTCAAGGAAGGAGAGGGTTTGTGAGAGCAGGACTGCACCAGCTCTTCAGCAGGGAGGAGTCAGCCGGATCGGAGAGCCTGCCCCTAATCCGGCCCGCCGGGTTTGCAAGGCTCGGAGCAGCTGGTAATGAACCTCATTAAGGGGGGGCAGGAGCCCCAATCCGATTTGGGGTTTTCTCTTTGACATCTTCACTCTGCTCAGATGGCCTTGGCACTGGGTGGAGCAGGGGGGATGCCAAGCAGGCTCCCTCTGCGGGGGCAGCTGGGATGGGGAGCACAGGCAGGGGTCAGAAGCCCCCCCAATCCCTGCTTCTGTCAGCCCTGTGTTACCTCTTTAGCCGGATAGAGTCCAGCCTGGAGCCTCTCTGCAGGCCTGTCGTCTGCCTGCAGGTTCCCTCCTGCGTCCCTCCTCCATCTGTCCCCTCTGCTTTCCTAAGCCGGCTCTGCCCCTCTCCCCTTGCCCCACTGGGGCCTGGCTGGGAGGCTGACAGGCCAGCACCCAGGGCAGGGTGACCCTGGCCTGCAAGAATGAGAAAGAGGTCCCAGGGCCAGTGCACACTGGGCCAAGACCACCTGGGACCTGACACAATGTCAAGGGCAGAGAGCCCTTCTAGCGCCAGTGAGTCAGGCCCCAGGAGGGCCCCGGCAGTGGGTGTGGGCCTCCTTCTCACAGCCAAGCCTTTCTTGGGCTGTCCCAGCCGCTCTGATTGATAAACAAGGGTGGGCCCCCTCCTTAGCGGGGCTGCTGCCTTTCACCTTGATTTCCCCAGGGCGCGCTCAGCGGCCTCGGCAAACTGGCTTGCCCACCAGCCCGTCCCCTCCCTGCAACCCATCTGCCAGGCTGGGAGCCCAGGCTTCTGCGACTTGAACTCTGCTTGCCATTCTAGATGGTTCTCTGCATCCTGGGAGAGCCCCCACGCAGGAGAGGGTCCTCAGAGGAGTCCTGCAAAGCAAAGGCTAGTTGTTCTGGGACCGAACAGAGAAATTCCCCGCTCCCTGGGATGCTACCTACTGAGCGTTAAAGAATGATTTCTTAAGAGATGGAGGCAACTGAGCTGCCTTTTGAAAAATGAGTGGGTGTTAGCAAGGAAAATGAGGAGGAAAAAGGCATCACAGGCCGAGGGGAAAGTCCATGCCAAGTCCAAGAAAGAAAAATAGTGAATACAAGAAAATCTCAGTAAAAAAATGTAGAAAAAATCTTTTGTTAAAAAAAATTTAAGGGGTGCCTGGGTGGCTCAGTCAGTTAAGCGTCTGCCTTCAGCTCAGGTCATGATCTCAGCATCCTGGGATTGAGTCCCACATCGGGCTCCCTGCTCAGTGGAGAGCCTGCTTCTCCTCCCTCTGCTTCTATGCCCACTTGTGTTCTCTCTCTCACTCTCTCTATCTCAGGTAAATAAATAAAATCTTAAAAAAAAAAAATGTAAGGGGTGCCTGGGTGGCTCAGTCGGTTGAGCGTCCGACTCTTGATTTCGGCTCAGGTCATGATCTCAGGGTCTTGAGATCCACGGGGGTGTCTCCTTGAGGATTCTCTCTTCCTGTCCCTCTGCCCCTCTTCCCTGCTCTCTCTCTCTCTCAAAATGAATAAATCTTTAAAAAAATTTAAGGATTTTTTCGGTGCTGCACTGGACTAAAGCCGGGGATACACAGAAGATGAGGTTCCTGCTGTTGTGGAATTACCAAGCTAGAGGAAGAGACAGAGGAGAGGAAAATGTGCTAAATGCTCCTTAAGGAGGGACCAGCAGGAGGGATTGGGGGAGGCTTCCCTGAGACCTGAAGGATGAGAAGCCAGGAAGTGGGAGGGGAGTGGGGGGACCACAAGCCCAAGGGGCTGCTTTGTTCAGAAGCCACCGCCAGGCTGGTGAGGTCCCAGGGGGTGCCCCCCCCCAGCCTGGTAGCCTTGGCATGGGGTAGGGGTGGGGAGCTGGTGCAGCACATCATTCCCTGGGTGTGGGGGTGAGGAATAGGCTCTAGGGGACCCACACAGTCTTGGCCCTGGAGAAAGTCACCAGCAGTGGAAGGAGGAGGAGGAGATCTGGTTCATTCCCCTGGCTTGGCTGCTAACCAGCGGCATCTGACAGTGGGTGAACCATTCCCCTCCTGGGTCTCAGCCTCCTCACATCTAAGGTGAAGGCCTCAGATGAAGCTTCATGGTCCCTAGGGGGCCTTTACATCTGAGAGTGATTTCAGCTAATTCCTTGTCAGCTCAGTGAGGGGCTTGTCTCTTTAGAACCTTCCAGAAAGGACTCCTGGCCAAAGGAAATCGTAGCTTTTGATTTGTGTCCTTCTGGAAGCCCAGGACAACTATGAGAAGGGAACGCTCACTCATACCAGCCTGCAGCCTGCACCCCACAGGTGTCCTCTGCCCCTGCACTGCCTGAGTCCCTCCAGGACCGCCTCCCTGGGCCAGATCCAGGGCAAGCCCAAGGACCCCTCCCTAATGTCCCTATTCTTCCCCTCCGCCTCATTTCAGGGCCAACCTCCTATGAGGGCAAAGGCTGCTTCTTAGGCAGGTTGATAAGATTTCCTCATTCACATATACACAGCTTTAAGAACGAAACCAAACTCCAAGGAGAGCAATTTAATTTTCACCCCTGATCCTCTGTGGCTGGCTTGCCCCTTCCTCAGGCCTGCCTCTGCATCCCCCACAACAGCGAAGAGCCCTGGCTTCTCCTGGCTTTTTCAACCTCGCCCCGACTGTCCCTCACACTTGCTTTCTCCCTTCCTCTGCAGCCCTGGGGGCTCCTTCACACCCAAGAGGAAAAACAACTGCCCTTCTCATTCCTCTCTCTCCTGCGCTGGGTCTTAGCCCTCCTGCCTGGGCCCCGGCAGTGCAATCTCCTTGATAGTGAGTGGCCCCATGCCCTCGGGATCCCAACTCCTGGAGCGACTCTGCTCACCACACTCAGGGACCCCTCAAAGCTTTGGTCTCTGCTCTGGAAGAGAGCACCCCTAGTGAGCACCTCAAGGAGGGTGGCTGGAGCCCAGGGGTTGGTGGCCCCATCTCTCTGCTCCCCCTCCCTGGCCCCTTCTCTCTAGGCTTCACCTCTGCCCAGGGAATGTGTGGGCTGGGCTTGGGTCACAGGCAGGAAGGAAAGAATCTAGAAGTCATAAGGCAAAAGTGGGGAACCTCTGCCAACATGAGGCAATGATGTTAGGGGGTGCTCCATGGGGGCATTGACCTTGGGGGAGTCAAGGAAGACTCCAGGAGCATCTGTTTAGATTTTAGGGTGAGATCCATTATGGCTGGGCTCGCAAGTTTCCAGGTACCTCTTTGGCAAGACTTGCTCATCTCTATACTGAGAGCAAAAGGCCTTTCCCTGGGACTGCCGGGCTCATCCAGAGGAAAATGGGCCTCCGTGTTGCCTGCTAAACCCCCCTCCTCCACCACCGAGAGGGCATGGCTTGCCTCTCCCCACTGTGTGTCTGGAAGCCTCGCCACTCCAGAAGTGCAGGGTGTGGTTGGGACCAAGGACCTCATCTAGCGGGGCACCTGGGTGGCTCAGTCCTTAAGCGTCTGCCTTCGGCTCAGGTCATGATCCCAGGGTCCTGGGATCGAGCCCCACATCGGGCTCTCTGCTCCGCGGGAAGCCTGCTTCTCCCTCTCCCACTCCCCCTGCTTGTGTTCCCTCTCTCGCTGTGTCTCTGTCAGATAAATAAAATCTTTAAAAAAAAAAAGAAGAAGAAGAAGAAGAACCTTGTCTAGCTTGAACCTGCTCTGCAGTGTCCCCGCTGAGTCCTCAAACATCAAAGCTTCTGAGGGTCACAGAGTTCTGCCTTGAAGAGAGAAGGGCTGTTTAGCAAATGATGTGGAGAATATTGATTATTTGAGGAAAATTCAACTAAGAGCCCACCTTCACACCATACGCAGTGATGTAAAAAGAACAAGGCATAGGAAAATATCGTCAAATACTTCACTGTTTTTGTAAGCATAAAAGCCATGGAAAATATAACTGAAGTGAGTGTTTGCTCCACCAATTTTAAAAAATAAGTTAAAAGTGAAATCAAGCTACATGTTAAAAAACTGGGAAAATATGTGCCTTAAATATGACAAAGGGATGTGGCTATTATGAAACGTGCAATTTTAAGAATGAGGTCAGTTGGGCGCCTGGGTGGCTCAGTCGTTAAGCGTCTGCCTTCGGCTCAGGTCATGATCCCAGGGTCCTGGGATTGAGTCCCGCATCAGGCTCCCTGCTCTGCAGGGAGCCTGCTTCTCCCTCTCCCTCTGCTGTTCCCCCTGCTTGTGTTCTCTCTCTCACTGTGTCTCTCTCTGTCAAATAAATAAAATCTTTAAAAAAAAAAAAAAGAATGAGATCAGTTCATGTGTATTGACATAGATGCCCAAGAAGGATACACTTCTGTAAACATAAATATTACCGCATTTATTTATTATTTAAAAGTGCATGTAGAGGGCACCAGCTGGCTCACTCAGAAGAGTGTGCGACTCTTGATCTTGGGGTTATAAGTTTGAGCCCCACGTTGGGCGTAGAAATTACTTAAAAATAAAATATTGGGTGCTTGGGTGGCTCAGTCGGTTATGCATCTGATTCTTGATTTCAGCTCAGGTCATGATCTCAGGGTCGTGGGATCGAGTCCCGCATTGGGCACCATGCTGGGCATGGAGCCTGCTCAAGATTCTCTCTCTCCCTCCGCCCCTCCCCCACCACCACTCGGGCTCTCTCTCTCAAATAAATAAATAAATCTTTAAAAAGATTAAAATAAAATCTTTAAAAACCAAGAATGTATGTAGTTATAGTTATATATAGATATATAAATGTTGATGTTTGTCTACAAAAAGTCTGGAAGACTATACACCAAACTCTGACCAGTGGTTATATCTACAAAGTGAGGTTAGGGTGGCCTGGAATCAGGGTTGGGACTAGAGTGAGGCAAGGAAGTTACCAGGGGCACAAAATTTAAGGAGACCCTTATCCTCAGGGTTGGCACCTGAGAGTGAGCGCCGCCTTAAATTGGGGACCCTGGGTGTCTCCATAGCCTCACCCTAGTCCTGGCTCTGACCTAAATACTTAAATACCTTTTTGAATTTTTGCAATAAATACATTTCTTTTGAAAATGTATTTTCAAATGTATTGAAAAGAAAGAATAACAAGGAAAATATATAGGATTAAAGGATTTTAAAGTTCTTTTTTTTAAAGATTTTATTTATTTGACAGAGAGAGAGCACAAGCAGGGGGAGCAGCAGAGGGAGAGGGATGCAGAGGGAGAGGGAGAAGCAGGCTCGCTCTGACTGAGCAGGGAGCCCGACGTGGGGCTCAATCCCAGGACCCCGGGATCACGACCTGAGCCAAAGGCAGATGCTTTACCAACTGAGCCACCCAGGTGCCACTACTTGGTTCTTTTTATTTTTATTATTTTTATTTTTTTAAGATTTTATTTATTTATTTGAGAGAGAGAATGAGATAGAGAGAGCACATGAGAGGAGGGAGGGTCAGAGGGAGAAGCAGACTCCCCGCTGAGCAGGGAGCCCGATGCAGGACTCGATCCAGGGACTCCAGGATCATGACCTGAGCCGAAGGCAGTCGCTTAACCAACTGAGCCACCCAGGCGCCCTACTTGGTTCTCTTTAAAAAGATTTTGTGTCACTCATTGTTTTCAATAGGTTACACGCGATTAAGTGTTCTAAAAATTCAAAAGGACCTAGAGTGCCAGGTGTCTGTCCCTGGCCTGCCTGCCAGGCTCTCAGGTCCCTCCCTGGAAGCCGACGGTGCCCCTGGCTTCTCGTGCGTCCTTTCAGACCTGTTCTCTGCAGACCCAGGGAGAGACACACACTACGCACACCATCGGCACCTTGTGTGTCACTTCACGCTACATCTCGAAGACCCTCCCGCGTCACAGACACGGACGGCCAACCCATGCGGGGTCCTGTCTCTGGGGGGCACCCTGCTCTAGCCCCTTCCCGGTCTCCCTTCCGAGCTCCAGTTGCGGCTTCCGGTGCCGCTGACTGCCTTCCCTGGGCACCTCTCTCCAAGTCCCCCCATGGCTGCAGCCCAACGTTGACCTAGGCTTCCTCTGCAAGCCGGCTCCCTCTCTTGGCAGCCAGAGGAGTTCCCTTCACTCCTCCAGCCCTGGAAGCCTCCTCCCGCCCGTCCTGTGAGGGATGCTCTCCTCTTTCCTGTGGCTGGCCCCCTCTGATCCACAGGGAGAGAGCCCACACTGCTTGGGTTAGTAACACGCCTCCCCCCAGTGGCCCCAGGAGGCCTCTCCTTGCTTATCTTCCTCAGAATCACAGCCACTGGCGAATTGGCCACCTCTGCCACTGTAGGACGTTCAGCTTTCCCCCACTCTGGGGGTTTTTTTCAGCAGCAAAGTAGGGTCAGGGACATCCAGGCACTGGGGACACAGGGAGGAGTGAAAGGAGGATCTCTGATGACATTTTGTGACGAGATGGGAGGAAGAGACAGACTCCAATCAGGTAAAGAAATAAAGGAACAAGGGTCTCACAGAGTGATCATGCTATGGAGAAAAGAAACAGGACTTTCTTCCTTAGGACATAAAGATCTCACTACACTGAGAGACAGTCTGTGGTTATGGATGGGCAGGTCAACATTGTAAGAGAGAAAAGTTCTCTTCAAATTAACCTGAAATTCAGTGTAACACCAATCAAAAGTCCAGATGGATTTTTTTTTTTTTTTGGTAGAACTCATGACCTGAGCCAAAACTGGCAACCTTATTCTAAAATGTATATAGGTAATTAAAGGTCCATGGATTACTAAGTCAGTCTGAGGGGGAAAAGGGAGTAGAGTAGGGGACTTGCCCTTTGAGAACTTTTTTTAAGTGTGATTTTTACCATAGGAACCAATGGCTCATAATAAAAAGTTCAAAGGAGGACCCATGACTATGGGGACCCGTGAGCTAGGACTAGGACAGCATTAGACATCGATCGGCCAGAGGTGGTGGGAAACTGGCTCACTATATGGAGGAAAAGGAAACGGGACCTCTGCCTTGCACCGAAGATGAGCCCAAATGGATTTAAAACCTAAACGTGAAAGATTAAAAGTTACAAAGCTAATAAAAGAGCATGTGGGAGCGTATCATTCCAACACAGGGAGGGAAAAGCACTTCTTAAGAACCAAAGAGCACCACCCACAAGGTGAAGAGGAGACAGATTTCGAAGACCACATGAACAGTTTCTGTTTGATGAAGGACACCACAGGCGAATGAGCAGAGGGTTGACAGGCTGGGAAGAGGTATTTGCAGTGTCTAAACCCCCCCTCGGGCCCAAGGACAACCCCCGAACCTGTAGGGGAGGCCTGGCGGGAGAGTCTCAGCACTGGGATCAGGGAGGGGGGGCACTGAGGAGGAGACCTCGATGGCAGGACAATGACTGTCCCAGCCCTCTCCCAGCCGAGTGCGAGGGGCTCCCCGAGACCAGTTTCATTCACGGCCAGCCCGGGGCCAGACCATGAGCCCCAGCCCTGAAATGTGTGTGGTAAAATGGACAAATTACCCTGACAAGTTCCAATTTTCACTCTGCAGGAGCAATTCCCTGCAGGCCTGTTCCAGAGTGGCAAGTGTGAAATGCAGCCTTCACGGTGGATTACCAGCCTGAAGGAAGCTGGGGGGCGGAGGGGCGGAACGTGGGGCTAACTCTGCTTCTCCATGGGAGAATTCCTTTCTGTGTTCAGCCGGTGGCCTGAGCAACACTTCCTGTCACCACTGTCCCGTTTCTGTAACTGCACAGACCGAAGCAAAGTTGTGCGTGTGTTTTGGGGGTGGAGGGGACTTGCTACCAAGAGTCTCCCACGGAAGTGCTGCTCCCGACACTTTGTCCCCTCAGTCACAGACCCAGCCCAGAGTCAAGGGGAGGGGGCTCCACAAGGTTGCAAATACCAGAGATGTAGTTCATTCGGGGTCACCAGTGTGACACTGCCACGTGGCCTTTTCTGACCGGTATAAACACCAAAGGTCTGCTCCGGGCATGAGCATGTGGCGTGGTGTGCGTAGTCCTCAAGGGTGGGGCCCCCCGAATTGTAACTAAATCTTTGAGAGCGATTCATTTTTGTGTTTTCAGGAAAGAGTCAACGATCTAAAATCCAGGGACACGTCAGTGGGCCCCTTTGAAAAAGCCAAGATCTAATTGAGGAGATCACCTCTTACTCCTATCATTGCAGGTTAAGGAAATGGTGGAAAAGCAAGTAACTCCAGATGCTAAAGTCATTTTGAAAGTATTTGCAACAATGTAAGTGCTAACTATAAAGCATATGTAATAGGCACGCACACACCAGCAAGATCACACTTTCAACCGAATTTATTCAAAGGTAGACTTTGGGGGAATGGTGATAGTCCTGTGCAGAACTGCCTGGAAATGGCCTGGACTGCCTCTGAAAAGAGAGAGCCCCGGATGCCTGCCCTGCAGGGGTGCACAGGGGCTGAGGCAGGGGTGCGCAGACAGGGGCTGGGGCAGGGGCTGGGCTACAAGTCCTCTCAGTCGCTTCCAGTCTGAGGACCTGGTTCTGTGCTGCTGGAGGCACCTGGAACTGGGTGCTGGAGGTGAGGAGGGGCGAGCACTTGGAGAGGAGGAGAGGAGCAGCTTGCATCCTGGGCCTGGGGAAGCCATCTGAGCGTTCGCAGGCAGGAGCCCCCAGCCTCCCTGCAGCGACAGGGACTGAAGTAGGAGGCTGATGTGGCTTTTCCTGCACCTCCATGACCGGGTCACCATCCCAGGCTTTCCCCTCCTTCTTAAACTCATCACAGGGACCCCGGACCCATGTAATAAAGTCTGCAGAGAGCCGAGGGAGAGCAGGAAGTCCATAAAAAGCCAGGGCCCATTAGGGGCGAGAGGTAAGCGGGGCCCTGACAGCTGTAACCGTGAGGATCCAGCCGGCGACCACACCAATAACGGGTCCGACAGCCTAACCAGGCCTGACAGGGCCACCAGCGGAGCTCCGTGCTCGGGGCACAGCTGCTCGGAGCCTCACCACCGCCCCAGGGAGGATGTGCTCAGGCTTCTCCCGTTCCTGGGCTGTAGCAGTGGATGACTTAGGAACTCCCTCTCTCCCTCACCCGTTCACGTAACAAGTATTTACGAAGACGCCGTAATAGGCTGGGCCCTGGAAGCGTAATGGTAAATAAGACCGGTTCTTTATTGTCAGCAGAGAGGTGTAAAGAAAGGGGCAGAGGACCTCATAACAGCATTTGTTACCATCTACGGAGGCCTCTTACGAGCCCGGCACTGAGCCTCATCCCGAGAGGCAGGTGTTAACTCCTGTGGTTAAACAACTTGCCCAAGGACTCCAGCGCTGAACCCTCTTGCAGTAAGATTGCCTTTGGAGGGTGAGGCCCATGAGAATCAACAGTCCTTGAATGCCTTCTCAGAACCACCCGAGAGGGCCCCCGTAACTATGTGCCTGGACCAGGATAGGGGTACCCAAGTCCAGTCAAGGGCATGTTATCAGGAATGTTCTTGTCATGAAGATCGTTGGAATCCTAAGGGGGGGCTGCCCCTTGTTAGTAAAGGGGGTGAATGGGTAGAGGGTATTCTTAGGGATCAGGGGCCTTGTCAACACTATTGGGGTGTCTGAGGCCGGGAAGCCGGACCTTGGGAGACAGACCAGCAGCCTCCAGGCTATCTGTAACACCAGCTAGTTCCCAGGACTCACCAAGTGCCTTCAGACGCTAAACTCTCACCCTGACGTTGGGCAGGGGGCGGAGTCTGGGTAGAGGCTCACTGGAGCCCATCTCTGGGCAGGAGCCGCCCCACTGACAGGCTGGCCGCAGAAGGCAGAAGGCGCCTGGGCTTCCCTCTTCAGGCCGCAGTCAACAACACCACGAACCTGCCCGCAGCCTCAAGACTGGGGACATCCCCGTCCCCAGCACACCACACACTTTCTCTTTCCCTCCCTCAGGGCCTTCCCTTTCTGAACACCCCCATGGAACACAAATCCCTTGCTATGTGGTCTGGTACAACCACCCCAGCTACGTAAATACACCGCTTAACCCTTGGTTTAAAGGTTAAGCTCACTTGGGGCTGGAATCCTGTGTCCCAGGGCACTTGGGTGGGCCATAGAAGAGCCTGGAAGAGGAGGGTCACGGACACTAGAACAATTCATGCCACAGGCCAGAGACAATGCCTTATGTCCCATTACATGTTCTCAGTACCTGTTTCTCCTTGTTCGGGAAGCTGTGCACTGTTCTCTTCAAGATACATTTCGGGGGTGCTTAATAAAGTTTTATTAAGCAAATGAAATAATTGTATAGCCAGAAACTGAGGGAAATCAAGCAAACTCTATCACTGGCTAATATATTTTTTTAATGTTTTTAATGTTTTTTATTATTTTTTTATTTATTTGACAGAGAGAGAGCAAGCACAAGCAGGGGGAGTGGCAGGCAGAGGCAGAGGGAGAAGCAGGCTCCCCGCCGAGCAGGAAGCCCGATGCGGGGCTCGATCCCAGGACCCTGGAATCACGACCTGAGCCGAAGGCAGACGCTTAACGACTGAGCCACCCAGGCGCCCCATCACTGGCCAATATTGAAGGAGAGGAGGGACCATCTCCATGGGCAGGTGGCCAACAGGGTCTGGGGGAGGGTCCAGCCAGTTGTGACTGGCCTGTGAAGCAGGGACCTGAAGTGCCACTGGGGCTGGGAGGTTGGGGGCTGGGAAGCGGGCCTTCCCGGCGCCTCAGGTCTAGACCCTGCTGCCAAAGCTTGCATCCAGCGTCACGTGTATGAACACAGCACCAATGGCTAATCATAAGCCTCAACACTTGCTGAACTCTTAGAATGTGCATTAAAGTGGCACCACTGGGCACCACTACCCAGCCCCGTAAGGTACAATTTATTACGATTATGCCCATTTTCCAGATGAATTCATGACACCATTTACCATTACATTCTATTAGTCATTACATTTGACATTCTCCAAATGTCAGCCACTTATATTTCTCTGTACCTACTTCCAAATTCTGCTGATCCGAGCCCTACCTCTTGCTCCTGTCCTTGTTTTTATACTTGCCCATTCACTCACCGGGCCACCTTCATTCTTCTCCCTTATTCCCCTACCCAGATCCTTCCTGCTTTCCAGCCTGCTGCCCATCCCAGTGCCCGGTGGGCTCTCCCTCATCAGGGGAAGTCCGGTCTCCATTCTCTCTGGTGTGGCCTCCCCTTGTTTTCCGTGTCTGTTCCAGAACACCCCCACGGCCCGAGATGTTCTAGGCGAACACTGGGGTGTTCATGCCCTCCTGGCCACTTTCAAAGAGCTTGGGGGCTGTGAGTGTTGAGAGAAAGGTCCTCCCAGGGTGGGGCAAGAGCGGGGAGCAGGGGCAAGAGCGGGGAGCAGGGGCAGCTGGGTCCCCAGAGGCCACAAGCCTGGCTCCCCCAGCAGAGGGACAGAGCTCACCAGGCTCTGGGGTGGAGGTGCTGGGCTGAACTAATCACCTAAATGGACGCAGGCTGTTGAGAGACAGGCTCTATTCCCTAATAGAATTTGCCCTCAAGTGCAATTTAATTTTCTCTGAGGCGGTCTCCAGCCCCTCTGCTACCCTCCCCCAGACAGACCCTTATTTCCCCAGCTTCCAGGGGGGAGCAGAGCACCTTCTCTCAGAGAAAAGAGGAGAGGGGCCTCCTCCAGGCTCTGTCCAAATCCATCCATTTGGCCTCCTCCTTTGGAACAGCCCCTGCCCCACCTGCTGAGCCCCTTCCCCAGATGGGGTTGCTGCTCCCCTTCCACTTTCTGACTTTCCTCTAGAGCGGCCCACATTCAGCGACAACAACCACTCCCAGCCTCCAAAGCCTCACCATGAAGGCAGATTCTTCCCCTGACCTCTGGTAAGTTCACATGCTTCAAGAATTCTCTTTGTCCTGCTCAGTGTCAGAGGTTTGGAGGGGATCTCGTCAGGAGGTGGGTATGGGAGCTATGGAAGTGGGATGGTGTGGGCCTCATGTACACATACTCGGCGCCCCATGAAGGGGCAGAAATCAGCTCAGAGCCCGGCGGTTGGGGCAGAGCCCAGTTCCTGGATACCCTAAGGTTACCCCTGGCTCACTAGAGCCTTTCCTGGGCTGGTTTTCCCTCCAGACACCCCATACTCCCAGCTCTCAGCCTGCAGTGTCCTGAAACCTGACGCTGGTCATTGGGAGTATAAAAGATGTGGGAATCTGGACTGAGTTGTCCTTTCTTCTTCCCTGCTAATTCCAGGGTGGAGGTGGCAGGGGGTGGGGGGGCATCTTCAGAAGCTGCTTTCCATCTCTTTCTCTGAGAGCCTTTTGGGCTGTGATAGGGGCTCAGGAAGGTCTGTGCAAGTTCATGTCTTGCCTGTGCCCCCCTCCCCTCTCCCCGTGCTCATGGGCTTTCCCACCCCCACCCCCCAAGCAGGGATGCGGCGAGGA
The DNA here is from genome assembly GCF_029215605.1 of Mirounga angustirostris. Taxonomy (NCBI): domain Eukaryota; kingdom Metazoa; phylum Chordata; class Mammalia; order Carnivora; family Phocidae; genus Mirounga; species Mirounga angustirostris. The sequence continues at coordinate 40,779,365 of NW_026991714.1, forward strand.
CCACAAAGAGCACCCTGGGGGAGGGGAACAGGTTAGCGGAGGTGGCTTTTGGGGAAGGCAGGAAGCCTGTGTGGTGCAGAGGGGTTGGTCCCTGGACTCCAGGCGATCCCATGACTATCCTCTTTATCTGGCAAGCTCTGGGGAGGGAGCACTAGAATTCCTTTTTTTCTTTGCTATCAGAACCTTGAAAAGAGCAGAGGGTGGGGCTGAGGAGGATGGAGAATGGATGGGTGGCAGGTCAGGGTCAACTGCAAGGGGGAGATGGTGATTCTTCGGGCACGGCCACCTGCTCAGCCCCCCGCCTGCTCTCTTGTGCAGCTGAGGTCCCTTCATCAGTGTGTGGGGCCCATGTCTCTTGGGGCTACATTTGTGGGCATCCTCTTTGCACATTCACCCAGCAAGGGCTTATTAGTCCCTTACTTGGTGCCAGAAACTGTGCTAGGTGCTAGGAGGAGAAGGGACTGCTGAGTGCGTGAGTGCGTGAGTGTGTGAGTGCGTGAGTGCGTGTGTGTGCGTGTGTGCGTGTGCGTGCGCGTGCGTGCAGCACATCCAAGCCTAAATACCCTAGGATAGCACTGTCCACTGGAAACACAAGGCCAGCCGCTTGAGTAAGTTTCGGTTTTCTGGTGGCCATGCCAATAAAAGAAAGAAGGGAAATTAAGAATAGATTTAATTTAATCCAAGATATCCAAAATGTTATCATTTCAACATGTAATAAAATTTGAAAAATCTTAATGAGATATTTTACATTCTTTTCTTTGGATTAAGTCTTTGAAATCCAGCATGTCATTTGCCTCCCTAGCACATCTCATTTCTGAACAGCCCCATGTTGGTTCTCAGTAGCCATCTGTGACTAGCGGCCACCACACTGGACTCCTAGAGCATTCCCACGCAGTGTGGCCTACAGGCCGGCAGCATCAGCATGGCCTGGCGACTTGTTAGAAATGCAGAATCTCAGGTTCCAGACCTGCTGAATCAGAATCTGTATTTAAACAAAAGGCCCCAGGGATTTACGTGCATAGTAAATCTGAGGACCTCTGTGTGCAAGAACTGGGGAATAGAATGAGCATTCACGGAGCATTTGCCTTAGGAGCTTTTCAAGTTGGATCTCATACAATCCCCCAACACCCGCTTCTCAGGAGAATGATCTGAGTATTATCATATCCAGTGAAGACAGGAACACGGAGGCTCAGAGAGTTTAACTTCTCATAGCCATAAAACTCAGATGTAGAGTCGATCCAGGATTTATGTTTTCTATGGAATGCTTCCTCAGATGAGGTCTTGGAGAAACCCTTTGTCCCCCAAAGCTCTCAGTATTTCTTCCTTGACCATCCAAAGTGGCCATAGTGATAGTGTCCCGGTCCCTTCTCTGGGGACCTGTGTTTTTAAGCAGAAGGCTTTGGTGACCAAGGGCAAGCCCCTTCCTGCTAAGCCCGGGCTATGAGCAGGGGAGGAGGCCAAGCAGTGAGGGATGCAAAAGGTGTCGAGCTCCTTGTCCTTTCACTCTGATCAGAGCTGACATTAGTGAGAACTCTCTATGTGCCAGGCCCTGTGCTAACGGCTCAGCCCTCCGGTGACAAGACTATCAGGCAGGTGCTCTTACTCTCTCATTATACAAATCAGCAGATGGAGGCTCAGAGTGGGCAACACTCCAGCAGGCATGGGCCATGCCGTCCACCTGGCTCCCGGGTTGGGAGTCGGACCCTGCCTCACCCCTTCTCCCCACGAGCCTCCTGGGCCGATCTCCTGTCTCCTTGGCCCACATCTAACACATTCACATTTTTTGGTTGTAAGTCAGTTCCTGAGAGGAAACCGCTGAGTTAAGCTCCTCCAGTAAAAGTCTTTCGCCAAGATGATGACGGGGTTATTTTATAGATTAGCCTTGACACCTGCAGTTATTTTAGATGGAGCCAGGCTGGATGTCCCACCCCTCCCCTATCCCACAGCCTCCTCTTCAGAAGCTGAGAAACGGGCCCATGCGGGTCTGAGCCCTCATCCAGTAGTGCAGACCACTCTCTCTCCCTGGGCTTCAGCATCCTCATCGGGAATGCTGTCTTAACACCAGGGACCCCACCTATCTGAGGAGGCCTGGGTGAGCAAAGGCATGCGACGGCCCTTCACAAACTGTAGAGCCCCATGAAGTTGTGGGTGACGAAGCTCATCCTCAGATTCAGGATGCCTCTGAGCCCTGGAGCTTGAAGAGAGAACACAGGGAGAAAGGTTGACAGTGGTGCAACATCTGGAGTCCAGGTTCTTTAAACAAACCTGGATATTCAGTCAACTTTAAAAACAAACAAAAACGAAGAGCATAATTGCAGGGTGCGTGGGCAGAGGGGCTTCTACCAAGAAGATCTCCCTGTGCCGTGGAGAATCAGGCAGAAGGAGCAGAGCCATCTGATGAATACTGTGGGTCACCGTTCTTAACCACTGTGGTGACATTTGAGAGTCTTCTGTGTATGGAGCACTGGGCTCCCGCGTTTATACCCATTCTCTCGAATCCAACTAGACCCTACCATGTAGGCTGGTTTTATTCCCATTTTACACATGAGGAAAACGAGGCCGACAAGTTTAAATCATTTGCCCTAGGCGTCAGGAAGATTTTCATAAGATGGCTGAAAATTTCACCCAAGGGGCAGTTTTGGCACCTGAACCTCAGCTTGAGACCATATTGGAGGAGCAGGTCTCCTCTACTCCCCAAGGGGGGAAAAACTCCCAAAGAATAGCCCCACCACCATGGACCTTTCTCTTCCCCAACGAACATTTTTAGGAAAGAAGAGCTCCCAAGTTCTAGTCTTTGATTGAAAACACCTGAGTAAGTTTCTTGTCCCCTGGTTTCTCCCATAAATATAAAACAAGAAAAAAAAGAAAAGAAAAGAAAAACAGACACAATACTGCAGAAGGGGTACAATAATGATGCCAGCCAACTTTTCTAGGGGAAAGCCTCCTAGATGCTTCCAGTGACCACCTGTGAGGAGAGTACTATTGTTACCCCAGCTCGCCTATGAGAAGGACCCTGCCAAACTTGCCCCACTTCAGCTGTATCCAAGTTGGAATTTGAACGCAGACATTCTGAGCCCAGAACCCAAAGATTTGCTCACCCATTCTCCAACCCCCTCCCAGCATAAGGCATGCATTCATTGCACCTGGGGAACTGGGCTGACACTATCTCACAGGAATGCTGGGAATTCTGGAGCAAAGCTAGTTATGGACTGTCAGCACTTGGCACTCCAGGGCATTGTCTTCCAGGGTCTAGGAAGGAGCTGACGTACAATGGACGCTCAATGAGTGCATGAATTCAGGAATAAGCTAAGATACTCTAGATTTTGGATGGGAAAGAAAGAGAATAAGCCCTGAAATTTGAATGTGACCAGATTCCCTGATTTATTCCCCAGCTTCTCATGCACCCAGGCATGGGGTGTGATGGTTGCACAGATGGATCTCAGAGGAGTTGGCCTTGCCAGGTAATGGGCTCTGTGTGGACCCACCACCTGGCTATGCCCAGGGACTTTCCTATGCCAGGGACAATTATATGATGATGCTGGTGGTGCCGGCAAACATAGAGCCAGACTACCTGTGATCATATCCTGACTCCACTGCCTACTGCTGTGCAACCTTGGGCATGTCACTTGACTTCTCTGTGCCTCAGTTTCCTCCTCTGTAAAATGGGGATAATAATAATACCTGCCTCAAAGGGTTTGTGAGGATTGAATGAGTTAACACATATGGAGCGCTTAGAGCAGTGCTGTTCATCTAAGTGTTAGCTATTGTCACCTTCCTTCTTCCTCTGAGGATCCCAGTGCTCTTGTCTGACTCTGTTTCTCAGCCCCTTACTGCTTCATAATCTTATCTTGAGTGTTAGATGCCCAGGGGCAGAACCATCTCTTTTTCGTGTCCCTTCAATTCCTGTGTCAAGGACACAGGGCAGGGTTAGGTTAAGCAGCAGCTGCCTTCTGATCAGCATCCTGGGGGTGGGGGCAGATCCCTGGAAGGTCCTGGGAAGAGAAGGAGACAAATGACAAAGTGGTGGGCTCGCAAAAGGGGCCCTTGACAAATGACTGGAAGGACTGGGTGGACAGATGGGGAAGAGCAAAGGCCCCTGTCCTTTTATTGGAGAACTCCTTGTGGCTCCCTGAACAAGACAGTGGCTCCCCAGGGGCCGGGCTGAGGGTTGGTCTCCCCGGTTCTCTCTGCTGGGATGAGTAATATGGACCAGGGCAGAGGGTCTATATCAATCTAGCTCAGCAGAAAAATGAATGAAAATTGGATTCCCCAAGGAGAATTGGGGAGCTGTTATCCAGACAGAGATAAATCAAAGGATGCCACAGAGAAGGGGGAGAGCAGGTTTCCAACAGCAGGGGAATAATTAAGGAAACAGTTTCAAAATGCAAATGATGAAAGAGGGTTGGAGAGGCAGGAGGACAAGGAGGAGGTGATTGGAGATGGGCTGATGGGGAACAGGAGTGGTAAGTGGAGAAAGAGGCTGGGGTTCAGAATTCCTGGCATCTGAGGGTGAACTCGCCCACTCTGGGAAGCTCCTAAAATGTAAGGGTTAGAAGACATGTAAGTCTGCTGTCTCGAGTGGAAAGAGCACCAGAGTGGGAGTCAAAGGCTGGATTTAATCTCCAGTTGGCTCTGCAACTTATTAGCAGCTTGACCTTAGGCAAACCACTTAACCTCTCCGTTAGGTATGATAATCATACCTACACCCAGCATGATTGAAGATCAAATGAGATAGAATATGTAGAGGAACTCTGTAAATTGTAAAGTGCTAGACAAACGCAAGCTATAATCATTTCCCTACATTGGATTTCTAGGGATTCTTCCTTCAGCTTTGGATCCACTGACATGTTGAGTTTGGTTCCCAGAAATGTAATGTGTAGATGTCCAGAAAGCACCAGAAACTCATATTGACCGACTGCCCTGAGAGAACTCAGACCCGGAGAAAGCCACATCACCACGGACCCATCCTCTGGTGCCCACCCTCCGAGTAAGTTGTAGCTGAAAGCCACAGGTCCACCCTAAAGACTATTGCTCCTGGTGGGTCACCTGCCAGCCCTGGGTGGCTTTCACCGAGACGACCCCTGCTCTGTCAGCTCAGAGGTTTAGGTCCACACAGATCCACCAGAGAGTCTTCCTGTGGGATTCAGCCATTCCCTCGCGTTCTCTGGGGGTAGAGACTACCTTAGCCCCTGTTAGCTTTAGCTTTTTCATCCTCCAGATAGGTATGACAATACCATTTATTGAACTGTTATATAGAAAAAGATGGATTATGTAGGTAGAAGCACTTACCTGGGTGCCTGGCACAGTTTCAAACTGTCAATAAATGTTGGTGGCTCTTATTACCATTGTGTGCTATTATATTGTTCCTGTTGCTATCAGCAGCCATAGGCACTAGAATATCTACTCAAGGAAAGCTTTTCATGGGGGTTTCCTCATTTACAGATGGGGAAGTGGAGGCCCCAGGAAGGAAGTGAATGCCTCAGCAGATGTATGCTGCTAATGGAAGACGTTGAGAATGGAACCCAGCTCATACTTCTAGAAAAGTCTCGGAACGTGGAAAGGGCGTTTATTGGCTGAGCTGCAGTGGGGGTATGAGTGAGGATGCACTGGGGTGCAGGGGAGCTGCTGCCCACAAGTTGAAGAACTGAGAAACCAGTGCACGTCCCAGGGCTCTTGTGCCGTTGGATAAAGGTAAGAATGGCATCTGCTGAGTCAGCGCTGGGTGGTGGGCACAGGAGAGTCCCCCATAGTCATGCTGCCCCTCACCCAGTGACAGGCTAGTGACGGGCAATGAAAAGAGGGCAGGACCTGGGCAGGTTCATACCAGGGGAGCAGGAACTGCAGAAAGCATTTTAAAAATGTAATTTTTAATTATAAAAGTCACTACCACATAATGCTTGACATTTCACTGCATATATTTTATCTTTTACTAATATTACTGGGAAAAAATGTAACCGGTTTACAGAAAATCTGGAAAAGAGAAAAAAGAAAAAAATTCCGTAATACATCTCCCTAATATACTTTTTCCCAATAGGTTTTTGAATAGCATTTTGATATATTTTCTTTCAGTGTTTTCTCAATGTTTTTGAAAGAAATTTTATTAGTTTTTTCTGCTTTATAAGATAATTTAGGAAACTTAAAAAAGGAAAACTAAGAAAATAAAAATATCCACTGTACAGGTAACCACTTTCATGTTTTAACATATATTTTCTATCTATCCTGCTTAAAAAAACCCTACAGTTCACACTGCTTCATATTCACTCTAATAAACCTCACTATTCTACATTAGTAAATATTTTTTCTGTTGCATTTTCTAACAACAATATAACAATACATTTTATTTACTCAAATTGGAGTAAACAAATTAATTTAATAATTCCCTATTGCCGGATATGTAGTTTATTCTCTTTAAAAATGTAGTTCCTTGTAACTACATCTTTATAAATATTCCTGATTATTTTCCGTGACTAAATTTCTATATGGATTAGGTCAAATCCATCACATTTTTAGGCTATAAAATATATTGCCAAAGTGCCCTCAGAAGACGTTGTTCCCTGTTGCATCCCCACCAGAAAATTGTTTTCTGATTTCTCCACACCCTAGCCAACAATGGGTATTAACACTGCTTTCATCTTTGACTAACATTTTGGAAAACTTAGAATCATATAATATTGTATCACGCTTTTTAAAATTTTAGTGTTTCACAAGCATTCCCATGTTGCTAGATTTCATAATTAGTTTCAATAATTGTGTAACATATTACCAAGCAAATTTATTCTACTTTACTAAACCACTTTTCTTTTGTGGGATAGCAGAGGTTTTTTTTTTTTTTTCTCTCCAAACCATAATGCTGTAATAAGCATCTTCATGTTTGAAATCTTTTTTCCCCACATTTTGTATTATTTCTGTGGAACACACACTCAAAAGTGGAATTATATGAGCTAAAGGATATGAAAAAATTATGGAATTTGATACATATTGCCAAATTGCTTTCCTAACGGATTTAAGAGTTTATTAGCACACCAGCAGTTCTGTGAGAGTACCAGCTTCAAAGTACCCTCACCAGCACCAAATTCTAGGATCCCCTCCATCTTAGCAGGTCGTTTAACACACAAAACAGAAGTCTGTACTGTGATGTATTATTTTGCGTGTCTTTGGTTGCTAACGAAGGTGGCATTTTCTAGTATTTGTTTACTAGTTACATTTTTGTAAAAAAAAAAAAAAAACCAAAAAACATTTTGGTAAACACCGAAAATGTCACCGGGTTTCTTGCATATTGGAGTCACCGCAGGTCAACAGGGCAAGAAATGATGCCAACCCAGTACCAGGACACATAGAAGTCACTGTGTGACTTCATCGAAGACAAATTCTAAGCGTAGACGACCATGCCTTCCTCCCCCATCTTCATATTCGTCCCTCACCGCCCCTGGTGTCCCTTGTTTAGGGACAACGCCAGGAGAAAAACCAGGGGACGCTCTGTAAGGTTGGAGAGGGGCACGACTTGACTAGGCTGGGAGGGCACATCTGTTTACATCTCCGGAACGAATTCAGGATGGGGGCGTCGCGAGGGTGGAATCCGTAGAGCCTCTGGGTCCTGTGGCAGGGGAAGTGGGCTTCCCGCGCCTGCAGCCAAGTGGCGTCGAGCAAACTGATGAAGCCTTAGAGAGACCCTTGGCGGCGACGTGCCCCAGAGGTGGGCCTTCTGTTTTATTTCCGCCAGGAACTGGCGTTGAGAATTTAAGTGGGCCTGTGTGCCTTGTAAATACAGTAAGCACACGTGCCCCTTCTCTCTAACCCGGTTAGCCCGGGTGTCCGTGTGCGCGCCGCCGCCCTGCACGCACGAGGTTCCGGAATTGTTCAAAGCGCCCGCGGTTGCAGCAGGCGAGGCAGAGCGGTCCCTGGGGACCGAGGACAGGACCCAGCTGAGCCGCCGTGGGCAGAGCGGCGCCGACAGCCCGGCAGCCAAAAGGCGCGGGGACCCGACGGGGCCGAGGAGCAGGGAAGCGCGGAGTCCCGGCGGCAGGCCGCGGCGAGCGGGGGCGCGCATCGGGACTCCGCGCCCGGCCACCTCCGCGCGCAGCCCCCGGCCCCCTTCCCCTGCCCGCCGCTGCCCGCGGCGTGACTCGAGCCTTCCTGGCCGAGTACGGGCTGTCCCTGGCCTAGCCTCAGCCAGACGCGGGGGAGAGCGAGCAAGGGCTGAGAAGCGCCGGCGGGAAAGGAATTGGCCGGAGGAGAAGAGGAGGAGGAGGAGTTGGAGGATGGAGGATGGAGTCCCGGGCGGAGAGAAACCGGGGACCGAGAGCGCACGAGCGGAAGGCTCTGCCGTGCGGCCCGGGCCTTCGGAGGGTCTGCCACGCCCTTCCCCATCCTTTGGTCCGAATGGAGGGGCAGTGGGGACACGAGCCGCCAGCCGGCTCCAAAACCCCCGCAGGCCCCTCGGAAACCCGCAAGCCCGAGGCTCCGCCGTCCAGGAGCACCTGCTGCCACGGCCGAGCCCGCCGCAGTATTTATACCCGGGGCGCGAGCCCGCACGGCTGGGCGCAGGGACAGGGGGGCGGCTGCGGGGGGGGGGGCGGGGAGAAGACGTCCCGCGAGGCCCCGCCCCGTTGGGTGCGGCCCCGCCCCCCTGCGCGGCCCTCCACACTCGGGGCGCCGGGACCCACCGCTCCGGCCGGGGTCCACGGCCCGCTGCCGGGTGTGGGGATTGGCTGAAGGGCGGGCCTCCCTGCGGAAAGCGACGTCACGGCCGTTCCTGCAGTGTGAATGAATCAAAATGCCTGGGTGACCGCGGCCTCCCCGGCGGCCGGCACGCGAAGGGTGGAGGGGGAGGGGGAGAGAAGCGGGCGGGGGAAGGAGGAGGGGAAAAAAGCCAGAGCTGCAGCAACAGCGTCTCCTCAACCCGGGATGTGCACCTACCCGGGAGAGCGAGATCAAAGGGATTTGAAACAGACTGAGGGCTGGCGGGGGGAGGGGGCCAGCCAGCCTGTGGAATCCTCCCGGAGAGGCGGAGGGTCCGGCTTCCACCGTGACTTCGGCGGCCTGGTTGGGGTTTTTATTATTATTTTCAAATTTCTGAATCCAGCTTAAGCGAGAGAGCAAGAGATCTCCGTAGACTGCGACTCCCTGGCTCTCGCTCCAAGATGATGCAGAGCGCAGCTGTCCCCGCGGAGGGGGCTGTCAAGGGGCTCCCGGAGATGCTTGGTGTGCCGATGCAACGTAAGACACCCCCCTTTCTCGCTGATTTAATTTGATAACAAGACAGCCAGCAGCCTTGGCCGGTACGGGGCGGGTCGGACGCTGCGTGTAGCCTGGACCGGAGGGGCCGGGCGGGGCGAGGGGCCGCCGGCCCCGGCGCAGAGGCGGTCACAGGGCAGGGGCACCGGCCAGAGTGCGTTTAAAGGGCCTGGCTCTTGGCTTTGGGGGCCGAAAGTGAAAGCCTCCCGAGTGTGCTCGGGGCCAGCCGAGGGTACCGAACCCCGCATCTCCAGCCCATGGCTTTTCTAGGAGCGTTGGGAGAGTGCTGTTTGGGGACACCAGGGGAACGAACTGCAGGCCAGGCCTGAGGGCTGGGGTGGTCCCTGTAAAGCACCCTCCCTCCTGGGGTTCCGGTCAAAGCTCGAAGTACCGCTAGTGCAACTTCACCCCAGCTGGCGGGAAGTTGGAGAGCGCGTCCCCCGCCCCCGGGGCTGGCGGCGCGGAAGCCCAGGCCACACGCTCTGTCCCCGCGCGCAGGGTGTGCGCGCCCGGTGCGTCCTCAGCCGCTGCTGCCCGCGGCGCCCGCAGGCTGCGCCGCCGGGGACTGCCTGCTTCTAGTGAGGAAGTCAACTCGCCATGTTCCAGCTAGCCGAGGAATGCAGGGGAGGGGGAAGCGCCGGGACGAAGTTGTGAACTCGGGGTACAGCCTTTGCGCACGCGAGGACATACTTTCCGGACGGCTTGGACTCGGCAGGGGAGACACATAGGGTGCCCCTAGGGTATTTGGGCGCTTTGCTCGCCCACCCACTTTCTTTCCCGCGCCCGATATTAGCAAGACTGCGGGAGCTCGAGGCGTGTTTATCCCCAGGTCTCTGTGTGTGTTTGGGTGTGCGCGCTCAGGCATTTTCCCGGAGGGAGCCTCTCTCTGTCCCGCACTCCCCAACGGAGTCCTCGATGGAGAATCTGTGCGGAGGCCGGAGCAGGTCCCGAGGCATCGCGCGCGCCCGGCGGGCGCCTAGTGAGTCCGGCCCTACAGGCTCGCGGACTCTGCGCAACACCACCGCGCACCGTGGAGAGGGAAAGGTTCCCTCACTCCGCTTGCCAAAGGACTGTGCTTCCGCCCGCGATTTCTTTAGTGGAGCGGTAGCTACGTCCTCGAGGTTTATTTTAAGTAAATAAAATAATGGTGTCTACTTACGAACTCGGAGGGCGCGCGGCTGCGCCCTCCTGCGCCCTCCTGCGCCCCGGCTCTCCGCCGCAGGGATTTTGCCTGGGCCATACCTCAAAGGGCAGGCTGGCGATCGTGTGTGTCCTGGGCTTCCCTGGGAAGTTTTTGAGAAGGAACTGGAAGAGGATAGCGTCCCCCAAACCTATGTAGGTTGTTCTCTGACTGTATCCTGCAGTTATCCTTTGTGTCTTTTCCTGTCAACTGTTGGCAAACGGTTCCACGTCTGCACCTAGCGTTGGGAAGTTTCCTGCTGACCTAGATGTGTCTGTAGAAGGCTTTCGGGGTCCCCTGCTGCCCTCACTGCCCCCACCCCACTGTGGGCAAGGAGGGAGTGGGTTCTCAGCCCCTGCAGAAACAGAAACACAGACCCTGGAAAGGAGCTCCAAGTCCTTAGACGGACTGTAGCTCTGCGTGAGTGAGGGGAGCGTGTGAGTGGGCTGAAGGCGTGTGTGTGGCTCGTGTCCTTGTTGCCCAGTACGTCTGTGCTTTAATAGTTGTGGTCCGTAGGTGGCCTGTCAGGACGCAAAGAAGGGCCGAGTGCTCTGCTCTGACATCCTTTCCTGGGGCGCTCAGCATACTCTTAGATGTCTCACTTTTTGTTTCTCTTACTCAGAGACAACTTTGATTTCGACGTCAGGAACTCGATTTCCTAAAATGCCTAGAACTTGCCTCCAGAGCTACAGTTCACCAGGGCTCCAGTCTGGGTTCCAACTGGGGAGAACTCAGTGAAGCAGAGAGTGGGACTCTCATCCCAGGGCTGCCCAGCAGAGGCAATGCTGAACCAGGAGGGGCTGGTCTGCTTTTCCTTTTGTCTTGCCCTGGTTCTGGGGCCTGTTGAAGGAAGCAGTGGCCAAAACTGAGGGGCCCAATCCCTGAAGACTTGCAGTCCAGCTTTTTTTTTGGTGGGGGGCATGCATGGAACATACTCATCCCCTTCCAGCAGATGTGATTGTTGGTGCAGAGAACTGGGCATAGGTGGGGTGTGGTCCCCTCACACACATAAACACCACCATTCTCTTTTCTGGAACAAGTGGCCCACTGGGGTGGGGGTGGGGGACATGCCCTTAGACCTCAGGAAAGAAGAAGGGTCATCCCAGGCCTGTGGGTGTTTACACCTTGGGAGAGTGGAGACAACAGAAAGGTTCTCGGGCAACAGTTCTTCCAACCCTACAACTGGAAGGTCTGGGTTGCCCCCCCCCCCCGGGGCACACACACAGGCATATTTGGTTTCTTCACCTTGAGCCACCACAGACGGAGCACTTCAGGGCACGGATGTAAGGATCCCCCAACCTGGGTGCCTCTGGTGCCCTGGAGTCATAGGGGCATTTTAGGAGTTTGAATCCAGTTTGTCTGGGAGGCAGAATATTCTTTTGAGGGTGGGTGAGGTGCATTCCCTTAAGGAAAACGTTAACCAAGTAGTGTAATAATTTCTCTCTTGGTGGGCTTATTCCTTGCTCTCTGCACCCCCCCCCCCCCACCTCCCACCACTGCTCGCTCCTGTCAGCATGGTCACCCTCCTCCTGCTTCGCCGCGCAGGCATTGCAGGGCCGATGAGAGCCTGGCGGCTTCGACAGCTCTGGGGCGGCCTGATGGGGCCCACGCTTGGCTCAGACTTCTCTAGACAAGCTTGAGGATCTTCATCTGTTTGAGGGGCATCAGCCTGGGGCAAGAAGCTCTGGAAGAATCGGCGGGAGGAGTCTGGGAGGATCCCCGAGAACACCCTGGAGTAGGGAGGTAGAACCCCACCCGCTTTTAAATCTCTGACGGGTTTCCGGGCAGCCTGGTTCCCGTCTCTGGTCAGTGTGTTCTAAGGAACTCAAAACCCCCGGCTCCTTGCTCTGGGTGACAGGAGCACTGTTTGGGTGAGGCATCACCCATGAGGTTCACGTCCAGCATGAGTGGAGGTCCTGTCCAGCATGGACCCAGGGCCTTGGGTGGTTTTTTTGGTTTTTTTTTTTTTTCTGGCTAGGTGGATAGGTTCAGAAAGGGACCTTGTCCTAAGCTGGCGGGTCCCAGCTACTTGGCCCACAGTTAGGATTGCAGTTCTCTCTCTCATTATGGGCACAGCCTGCTTGTGCTCAGATCTTCCCGCCGCCTCCCTCTGGCCTGTAGAAATGTCAGGTCCGAATTCTCACAGTTCTGACCCGGGGGGTGGGGGGGTGGGGGGCGGGCAGTGTTGGATTCGGCAATCGCCTCCTGATCCTCCTCCGAACCTGTCTCCTCCCTGAACTCATCAGTTTCCCCATGCATCTCGGCCCTGCTGGCCCCTCTTGCATGCCAAGACGACTCGGAACAGTGAGGGACATACAGGGAGGTGGACGTTTTATTGCCCCCTGCCCTCGGTTTTGGCCTATCTCCCACGTAGTTTCCCTGGGCACCGAGGGAAGGACAATAGCCCCCAACGGCCCCTGGGATTGCTGGCTGGAGAGCTGGCCAACCCTGGTGGGAGAAAGGAGCGACCCGCTGGGTCCAGGCAGGGAGTGATAAATGGGGAACATGTCCAGGGCATCTCCCATCCCACCCTTATCTCTTAAAATATCTACTTCTTGTAGCTCTTGCAAACCCCAAAGTTGTGAGTAAAGGGTATTTGATTGTGTATGTGGTAGGATCTGGGTGAATAACTTCTCTAGGATGCCCCACTACCTTTTCTTCTCTTCTGGGGTGCCTGCGGGTGCGTGGGGTAAATCCTCCAGCACGGATTGCATCAGAGTCCTCATTCCCGACGTTATCATCCTTTTTGCAGACTATTTCTTAAGGGGTGGAAGGGACTCATTTCCAGGGCCAGGAGTTCTCTCAAACTCTGGAGCAGCGATTCAAGCTTCTTTCCATTCGTGCCTTTTCTGATGGTGCCGGAAAGAAAAACAAGGAAAAAAATTTATTATATGATATATACCTCCATATATTATATATACGGAGAGGCAGAGAGATATTGATTGATTCAGATTCCGATACAGAAATTCAGACAGCAGCCCCGGGCACCACAAATCTCCTTCCCCGCGTCAGAAAAATATTGTCAGGCGCGAGCCAACTTTTAAAGGTCAGACTGGTGGCTGTCCCCGCCGGCAGATTCAGGCCTCGCGGATTGGGGATTCCGATTCCCTAACCTGGAGGATCCCACCCCAGCCTCGGGCCAGAGCTTCGCCCCACCCGGAGGGGAATTTGGAGAAAACCGGGTGATCACGACAGCGCCTCGTTGCGGAGCCAGGTGGCCGAGGGCGCCCGAGGAGCGAGCGGGCTCCGACTTCCCCGGTTCCACTGTCTGGATCAAAGAGGGCGGCGAGGGTGGAGGGGAGCCCTCCTTGGCCGGGCGCGGCCCCATTGCGCTCAGGGAGCGGAATTAACGGTTTAACCCGGACGGGGAGCGGACAGGCGGGGAGGGTGAGGGGCGAAGGTCTGCCCTGAGCGGTCCCCAGTGTCCGGGAAAGATGGAAAGTCGGGACTGAGAAGAGGAAGCAGGACCCCAGTCGAGTTGTTTCTTCGCTTGGCCGCCGTGCGGGCTCGTGGAAAACCAGGGCCAGGCGGGGCTGGGCGGGAGCGGCGGCCTTGGGTCCGGGAGCGCGCTCTGCGTGACCCCCGCGCGCCCGGGGCAGAGCTCCTCCGCCCGGCGGGTAGGCGCTGGCCTGTGTGGCCCAGCGAGCTGGCGATGAATTCGTTCAACAGGGTTTTGCAGCGCACCCGCGGGTGCTGTGCGCAGGCTCGACGCGTGCCCTGGGTGTTGGGGGCCTGCCAGTGGGAGCAAGTGCGGACAGGACGGCCCATCTGGGAGAGCCGGCTTTGCGCACCCCGCGTCCCGCAGCCCGAGGGAGAGGTCGTGCCTGCGAAGGGGGCAAGGCACGGGCGACCTCCGTGTCCACCGTGCGCGCCACATTCGGCATTCCTGCGCCTCGGCCCTTTCCCTCCATCCACCTTGCCCGTGCCATTTCTCGGCTTTCTCTCCCGAGCGGCCCCAGCGAGCGGGGACTGGCCAAACCTGGGGCGCGATTCCTGCCCCTTTGGAGCGGCCGCAGAGACTTGACCCTCGGGGAAAGGCGCGGTAAGCTGGAGCGCCGACAGCGTGCCCAGCCCAGGGAGGCCGGGCCGACCCCTCTCTTTCTCCCCATACCCACTTCTCGCCAAGCATTTGGGAAAACAAAACTAAACTCCAACGCCAGCGGCCCAAGGCTTTCCGGGACTTTAACCCTCGGAAAGCATTCCTCCCATTTGGGCAGCGGCTCCTCGTGCACGGATCTTGGAGGCAGCCAGCGGGTCTGCGAGGTCCGCGCACCCCGCGCGCCCTGCCCGGGTTCGAGCCTCGGCTCCCGGCCCTGCTCCCAGCGCTGAGCGGACCTCGACGAGAGCGCGAAATGCGGCGGGCTCACCAGAGATGAGGTCTCTAAATTAAATTCGACCGTGCCACTGTGTGCCGGGAGAGGCGCAACGGCGCCGGCCGCAGGTTGCACCTGCCTTATAGAGGAAGCCACGGCCGGTCGGGGACCGAGCGCAGGCTTCGGTCTGGGGCGCTCAGGGGATGGCTTCGTCCCGGATGGAACTTTTTTTTTTCGACGGCAGAGTGAATGTCCTTTAAAGGGATCTGAAGGGTGAAACTGATCAGGAAGGAGAGGAATTATTAGCCAGGCCGGGGCAGGATAAAACCGGGAGCGGCAGGAAGTTGAAGGAAGACCAAATGCTAGGTGTACCTCGCTCTTGACACGCCAAAAACGAAGCGGGGTTAAGGCAAGAATGTTGGCTGAATGCTCAGGGGATTAGAGCAACGCGAGTCCTCAAGACGTCTTGGAGACCGCCTACATCACTGCAAATAAATACCAGGGTCGAGTTTTTTAAAAATTGCGTCCTCCTAGAGGTGAGGTGGGGGTCGATGGAGGCAGGAAACCGGCAAAGCAATTTCTTTCCAGTGAGTAGACAAAACACGGCCCACAGGGGCGTCTTGGGTTTTGAACAGTGACCTGATGACCCCGGCTGACCAGGTGTAGACAGCCTCAAGTCCTAAATATTCCCATTGTCCTAACTTCCCATTTGCCTTGGATTTAGTGCCCTTTCACTGTGTGCTACAGTCAATTAGTGAGTACTTAGCACCGCATTAGCAGGCAGAACCCAGAGGGACACCCGTGATGAGGAGGCAGGCCTGGAGGAAGGGGCGGGAGGGTTGCACCTGCAGTCCTCCGCGGATGGAAAATTAGTTAACAGGGACTAACCTATCACGTTGTTAAGAAGACAGCTTTGAGCCTCTTGTTTTGGTCAGCAGTGGTGGATATTTGGTGGATTTCTCTGGCTGGGAGACTAGTCTCCTCCAAATTGAAGAGTTGTGGGATGGGAAGTGTTGGTGGCCTTGGATGGATGGACCTTATATCATTGCTTTCATTTAGGGAAATTGAGCAGGATTAGAGCTGAGAAGCTTTGGAATGGTAGAGATTTGGAAACAGTTTAGCTGTCCACCCAACGAAAGGAATAATACTACCCACTTTGGGAAACAGGGTTGGAGTTTGCTGTGGTAGCGCGGGATGCTGGGTTTGGAGATGGTGGGGGTGGGGAATGCAGGTTTCCTTCTGTAATGATTTTCTGCCTTTTCTCTCTTTCTGGAATGTGTGTTAACAATGCCCACGACACAGATGTGAGCAAACTACTGCTGTTCGTAAAATTCCATTGTGGCTTATGTGTCTATCTTTGTTCTGGTTCTTTCTCTTCTTCCTTTCTTCCCTTCCTTGCTTCTTCCTTCCTTCTTTTGTGAGGTGTTTGCAGGGCGGGCACACGGGTTCCTGCACAAATTCACAGCACAGGGGTTTAGAGGTTGACTAGCAGGCTGCAGGGTGATGGGATCCCTCACCTTTTTTTTTTTTTTTTTTGAGGCTTAGAAGGAAGGGCAGTTTCTGGGTCCAGGACAGAGGCTGCCCAGGAGCTGGGCTGTTGTTGTTTGTGGTAGGAAAACAGTCATCTAAAGGAGATGTTGCAGTGAGATTTTGCCTTTTTTTAGGTCCTAATTTCTACAGGAGCCCTGATCAAAATGGAGCACAAATGAACCATTTTGAGGCACTGCTGTGAGTAGGTGGACGGATTGGGTTTAATTGGCAAAATTGGAATTGATTCTCTCTTGGAAAATGTACTCCAGGTTAACTTTATTAATGGTGGACTGGAAAATCATCTTGGGAGGCAAGTCCTAAGTCCTGTTGTTATTTTGGTGGATTTCGATTTCTTTTCTCAGATTTCCTCAGCCCCCTTCCCTCTGTCAGTCTGGGTCTAGCCACAGATGTTTTACTGCGATATCTCACCCCCAAATGCCTTTAAAGTATAATTTACTTTAATTATAATGTTAGCGGGTTAAGGGATGGGTCCTGGGAATAGCTTAATAGAGACAAAACTTGCAGCCAAATTAATTGAAAGTTTCTCGTTATGAGGGAGAGGTTGCCAAACATATGGAATATTGCTACGGAATGAGACATCAGAAAAACCCATTGTGGCGATTTAGCAATGATTAAATGTGAAGATGGAGTGGAAACAGAGATGTGTCTGCAGCATTTCCGTAGACTATCATGGATTTGTTTAAGGTGACTTCCTGTTTTATTTGCAATCACTGAGCATATTCGATATCCTACTGAAGAACATTAATTCTGTGTCAATATCTAATCTAGAAGATAATCCTATACCTGCAAATACATATTTACATAATGTATTTTATTTACTACAAGACTCCTATTAAAATGTTGTCCAAATTCAGCCTTAATCTCCAGGATACTATAGGATTTGATCTTTATATTGAAAAGGTTACTATTTTTTGAGCTGCCTAAGCAGAAAAAGAACAAAGGAGATTGTCAGAGGGACCCCGAACCACCAAATGAAACAAATAGGATCTGTTGGGGAGGGAGGATTCTGAAGGACGAGTGGAGGGAAAAAACATTAGGCACGGTCATTTCTGACATGAGAAGGCTTTTCTGACTTTTTTTCTAGTTTTTAGTCATTTGTCAAGACACACACACACACGCACACACACACACAAACTAGGAAAGACTGGAAATTAGATGAGATGTGTAGGTTGATGTATTTTTAAAGTATGTAAGTATTTTAAAGTATGTAAGCAAAGTATAATTATAATAGAGAATGTGATTTACCTTAAATGCAATGCCAGGTTTTGTTTTTTTTTTTAAATTCAGCTTTTCTCAGAATTTGTGTGGCTCTATTTAATGCTTCATCACCATCACAAAATACCACAATGTTCAATGCACCTTTTCTGCTCAAGTGTTGAAGATTTTGTGCTTCGGTTGTGTTGCTTATGGGATAATTCTTACTAAGTTATGAAGAAATGTATAAAATATTTGGGTAAACTATGTTACGGTCTCTTCAAGATACATGGGTTTAGAACAGCGGAAAATATGAAAAAGGAAGCTATAAATTGTTCAATAAAAATGAATTGTCCTTAGTAAGGAGATGGAAAATAAAGAGTGTATGTGGGGGAACCCAGACCCACAGAGTCATGATTTTCATGTAAAACACATCCTGAGTCTCAGGCTCACCCTGTATGTGGACTGCAGAGACGAATTAGTCCTTGGTTTCCAGTTCCTTCAGCCACAATGATCAGGTGATTGAAAAGGGGAGTTGGGACCAGAAAACAGGATTTTATTGTCAGTGGTGATGGTGGAAACTTTGAAGTGGAAAGTTTTATTTGTGAAGTATAGATCCAGGAATAAAACTTTTAATTAATTTAATTTTACTATAGCTCAGTTATAATTCTTAGACTTGGACATTCCAGAAGCTAGGTATGAGTTTCGGCAGGCACGGTGCCATGCTTGGTATGTCCTGTGGCCATATGTTGATATACTTTAGAATTAGTCACTCCCAGACTAAATCAATAAGTTCCCCCCCCACCCCTACCCCTACTGAGGGGGCCTTCCCCAGCCTGCCTTTTTGAAACGGGCTTCCTTCTTACTTACTCAGGGAAACCTGTTGTTTTCTCCCACTTATATGTGGGGAAGGAATGGAGAATTCTAAGAAAAACAATATTTTGCATAATATTTCAATTGTATATGTGTTTCCTCAAAGCCCCATTTAGCTTCTTCTTTCAGTTTGTAATCAGTAAAGAAAATTAACAAATAACTAAAATTGTGTAGTTGGGAAACATATATTGGCCAAAATGTTATTTAAGATGAGCTCTAAAACTACTTAGTTCTCGAGTGAAGTCACTAGCAAAAGGGTTTGGAGTGAAAGCCACAGGCTTTCTTGAGCCCTGTTGGAAGCCTTGGTCTTCAGTCAGCCCCAGCCAGAACATGTCCCAGACAAAAAGAAGCTTCCAGCCCCACTTTGGCTCCCAACTGTGTACCCTTTGGGAAGCTCTTTTAGATGTAGAGGTTCAGTTTTCACAGAAAGTGAGTAGAGTAAATGAACTTGCAGATTTGCAAGTCCTCGACAAAGTTCAGAGTGCTGGCAATCTTAAAGACCAGGACCAAGGCTCCCATCTTGCAGATGGAGCAGCCCTCAGCGGCTGGAGTGCTCCTGGGTGTCCCAAGAGGGGGCCAAGCCTCCCTGGAGTGTCGTGGGATCTGCCCACCCCACTGGGAGCGCTGGAGCATAGACCCTGGCTCCTATCCTGAAAGAAGCAAGGAAAACCTTGTCATGGGCTGTTCAGTCACATTCTGAAACCAGAAGAGGAGCTCTGCCCAAAAGGCAGTTAAAAAGTTAAAAAGTTAAAAAGCAGGGTCTCGTGCTTCTCTGAGGTGGCACATCAAAGTCCAAATTTTACAAAATATTAATCTAATCTCAGGGCATGGTTCAGTGAACATTATTCCTAATAACGTGAAATAACTTAGTTTTTGAAATATCAAAATACTCATTAGCGTTAAGATTCCAATAGAAATATGGGAATTCCAGTACATTTTCCCAGAAAGGTGCACTTTCTTCACTACATTTTAGAAGTTACTGCCAAGTGTGTTGGTTCTAGTTTTAGTCTCTTTAGTGGAAAAATGTTTTTCCTCACCTTGCTGTTCTTCCGTGACCAGAGAGATAGAAAACACCATTTTCCAAAGAATTAAAATCGATCAAACGAATGCAAACCGTCTCCGAAATGCTTCATGGTGGCCCCTGGTTCCTTGAGAGCAGTGGCTTGGAAATGAAGAACTGTGAGTGGGGAATAAAAACACAGAATACTTTTTTAGATGTCACGGGGAGGGGTGTGTGTGGAGGGGGTGATTTGGTCTACCACAGACCACATCAGACCTTTTGACCCCCTCTACTTCCCAGTTTTCTGAAACTTCACTAATGGAGGAATTAGGGATTTAGAATGGAGTCCATTCTAAATATTGCCCACACAGCAATATTTCAGGTGATTGGAGGGTATGGGTTTTATTTTATTTTATTTTATTTTTTTTATTTATTCATGAGAGACAGAGACAGAGAGAGAGAGGCAGAGGGAGAAGCAGGCTCCCAAGGAGCAGGAAGCCCAATGCGGGACTCGATCCCAGGACCCTGAGATCATGACCTGAGCCGAAGGCAGACACTCAACCATCTGAGCCACCCAGGCGCCCGGGTATGGGTTTTATAAGCTTCCTTGATGGAAGAGGTAGATTAAGGCTACAGGCAAAGAAAAGGTTTTTAGCCATTTGTCATCAAATAGGAAATAGTCACGTTTCCATTGGGCATTTAGAGATCTCCAAGAAAAATACTAGAATCCTCAATGGCTAATATGAACTCAATCCACTCTTACCTGAATACATTACAGCAGAAGTGAAGTGAGGTCAGTTGGTGGTCCCAACCCACCTCCCCATTCTCACCATTCACATATGGGGGAGGAGACCAAGGTCTGGCAAATTTGCCCTCATTCTGTGGAGGAAACAATCTGCCAGATTTCTTTATTCCAAAAAGACTTAACCATGTAATGTTGCATTATTTGCTATTCATATTCTGGGATTATGCTGATTAGAAAGGGGTGCACATCTTCAGATGCTTTGGAACTAAAAGGATGGGGGAGAGTTTTGAGTGTTTTGTGTGTGTAGGGGGAGGTCAGTGAGGGAGGGGAAATTCTATTGGGAAATAAGGAAATGAGATGATTTTAATATACTTTAAATATATAAATTCATCTTGTTGACGACTGGCCATGGGGAGTGGAAGAGGGAGTTATCAGTGAGCTAGGCAACAGTATTATGGGGCTAGGTGTTTTATACTCATTGTCTGATGTGATCACACAGCCAACCTTGCGAGACTGGTGTTACCATCTCTGTTTTACAGATCAGAAAACTGAGGCTCAAAGACGTTAAGCGATTTGTCCAAAATCGTATACATGGTAGACTGAGATATGAACCCAGATCTATCAGATTCTGATCTGGGATTTATTATAAACAATTTGGCAGACCTAAAGATTTGAAGATCTAAACTCTAAGCAGAACTGAAAGCTTTCCAGTTCTCCGAACAATTTTCTAAAAGAGTATTTGAACAAAATATTTCTACTTCCCCCTAGCTTTCTATAGCATTCAATGCTCACTTTCACCCATGGCTCCAGGGTTGGACAGCTCCCTCCTTCTGAGATGCTTCCTTTCCAGAGGGAGCAGGACTTCAGAAGAATTGGCTTTTTTCCAGAATGGCGATGCGTCAGCCTGTGTATGAGGATGTGTGTGTGCATGATGTTTATGTGTATGTGTGAGTGTAAGTATCATGGTATATGTGTGCTTGAGTACCTACCAGTGTGTGTATTACAGGTGCATGTCTGAGTATATGCAAACGTGTATGTCTGTGTGAATGTAGTATGCATGGGTGCTTTCGTGTGTGTCTCAGGGTGTATCTTGGTTTATTTGTGATTGTGTGTGTTTCTCTATGTATGTTAGTATGTATATGTGTTTGTGTTGTGTGTGTACTAAGTATGTGTGAATGTGTTTGTTTGTCTGACTGTGTATGTGTTTGTGTGGGTGTGGATGTCCTGGGATGAGTCCAATGGAGCCTCCCTGCCTATGTAGTTGCTCTCGCTGTGCTTAGGTCTGTGCTTTGAGCCATGTCACTCTGCAGGACTCACAGAAGCCTCTGGGCCCTGCCGATGGGGAAGGCATTGTACCGTGTGACCCAGCATCTCCCCAGATTCCTTGGCTGGTCTGTGGGCTTTGCTGTCTTTTCATGGCTGAGCTCACTCTCTGCCCAGCCCCAGCAGATAACATCACCAAAGAACCCTTTCGTGCAGATAAGATAAAAATGTTCATTTTAAGTGAAATGACTCCTCATATCAGAAACTGAGTTTATAGGTTAAATTCTGTCTTAGTGACATCCAGGATCGGCTTAAATTCCAGTTTTTAAAGTGGAATCTTGTGATACTAAATACTGCATGAAGTAAGTTGAGTTTATTAGGGACTTGGAGATCTTCTGGCTCCTTGGAAATTTTGGTTACAACTTTATTTCTAGTAGGAGACCCATATAACCTCTGTCCTGTTTGGGCTCTCCGAATTTAAAAATAATAATCATTTATTGTAAAAAAAAAAGCTTGTGTTGTTGCTCCTGGAGAGATTACATTTCACACTAATCAAAATAATTACATGGAGTGCTGTCACCTGAAGTGTGGGATCTGAGTTCACAGGTCTCCACCCCCTCACAGCCAGGGATGAATCTGAACTTGACAGATGCCATCAACAAGCTGACATCTTGCAGCTGGGGGGAGGGATCAGCAGGACAGGGGCTTCTGCTTCCCACCCTCCTCTGGGCGTTAGATATCTGTCCCATACAACACATGCATACTCTGTCTACAGGATCTAAATGTATGTCTCAAATGTTTCCATTTGCCCAGTTTTACAGAGCACAAGAGACCCGTGGCTTATTTACTCCCTGTCACTGTATGCAGAGCAGATTTGAGGCTACTTCTTCCCTCCACCTCCCCTCCATAAAATGACAGGGGTAGAGCCAGCCAGGTGAGGCTGTCCAGATCCCTCCAGCTCTCAGGCTGGGTTAGCCTACTTTAGGAATAGGCTCTTGGTTCAAATCCCAATTCACCCATTGTGGGACCTTGGGCGCTTTGCTTCGGGTCTCCAAGCTCCGTTTTCTCATGTGTACAATGGGGTAAGAACACTTTCCTACCAAGTGGTATGGATTATTGAGGTAATATACATCCTGGACCTGGCAGAGTTCATAACAGGCTCTTGACATCTGATTTTACCATTATTGATATATTATGGATCTCTCAAATCATTTCTACGTTATCTTTGTTTTTAAAAATGCTCCCCCCAAATCTACATTGGAATACAGTGTGAAAGATTTTATTTTTTTAACTTAAAAAAGCGCCCTTAGAATGTCCCTCACATTTTTGCCAAACTCGAGCACCCCAGTTTGGTCCCAAGGCCTGAGAGAACCCCGAGTTTGGGCAGCGCAGCCTGACCCAGCAGGAAGCATCCCTGCAAGCTGGAGGCTGAAATGGCTTGTCTGTCTGCTTTTAGTGTTGTTCCTAAGCGTGTTGTCTCCGTTTCCAAGCCTCTAGAACTCCTCTCCCCTGCATACATTAGCCTTAATGTATTCTCTCTTGAATACTCATCATATTAAGGCTCCCGGTAGCTACCTTGCTCGAAATAAATTTTATGAGCACACATCCTCGCCCTCATCCCCCTGCATTTGCGGCCGGGAGGAGAAATATAGCCGCACCGCTCCCGGAGGCAGGGCCAGACGACAGGCAGGTGGGAGCGGGGCGGGCTGCGGGAGGGAGCGGGCTGGCGCACCCCGCGCGGGGACCGCGGCTCTCCGCCCGGGTTCTCCAAGGGTTAATGAGCGTCCGCCGGCCGGGTACCCGGCCCGGGGACTCCGGCCGTCCGCCCGCACGAAGACGCCCCTAGCGGGGCCGTGTCGCCGCGTCCCCGGTGGCCCGCGCGGACAGACGGCGGCCCCCGGCCTGGGACGCGCCCCCCGCGGCTGGTGGGCACGGGCGCGCCGCTCTGCACCCGTGCGTCCGCCAGCCGCTTCCCCGCGCGGGGGGCCTCGGTCTCCTCTCCCCTGCCTTGAAAACCGTGCCGGAGCGATCCTACTCCGCACCTCCTTCCCCCAGCCCCTGGCTCCGCAGCCGCAGGGGCTCCGAATGCAGATGCCGGCAGGAGAACCCCGCGCCCCTTGCCCCCCCTTTAAAAAAATAATTTCTATCTAGTGGGATTTATTTATTTATTTATAATTTTTTTTAAAGGTTTTATTTATTTGTCAGAGAGAGAGAGAGAGCACAAGCAGGGGTAGCGGCGGGCAGAGGCAGAGGGAGAAGCAGGCTTCCCGGCCGAGCAGGGAGCGCGATGCGGGGCTCCATCTCAGGACCCTGGGATCATGACCTGAGTCAAAGGTAGAGCTTAACCGACTGAGACACCCGGGCGTCCCATGAGCCACCCAGGCGTCCCTGCCTTGCCCTTAATGACCTTTACAAGAGCTGCCCCCCTCCCCCCGCGGGCTGGCCTGGTCACACCGCAGGAGCCCTTGGTGAGTCACCCCTCACTCCTCAGAGTCTCCTCTCTGCGTCTCCAGATCTCTCCACGGCTAAGGCCCCCCTGCCCCCCTCCCCTTCCCTGCCACTGCAGGGGTGCCAGTCCTGAGGGACCGTGAGAGAGGCAGGGGTGTAGTTGTAGTTGAGGGAGAACTACCCGCAGGCAGACAGGCATGCCCCTGGCCCTGGCGAAGCTGCCCTGGTGGTGTGGGGGCTCTCTGAGCCTCTACCTGAGGGCCCAGTGAGATCAAGTCCGTGCAAGGGGGGCGGGGTGTTCTTAACTTTCCCTGCCCTCAGCCACAACAGCACCACATCTAACGGCTGGTTCCTGCAGTTATCTCCTACTAATAGCAAGCCTTTATTGAGCACCTACTGCATACTGGCCCACTCCTACCCGTATTGATTCAATTACTCTTCACAACAATCCTACTAGGTACTATTTTTTTTTTTTTCCCTACTAGGTACTATTGTCATCACCCCCGCCCCCCCCCCCCTCCGTTTTAACAGGAGCAGAGAGAGGCGAAGTAATTTGTTGAAGGTTAAAAAGCAGAGCCAGCATTCAAACCCAGGCAGCCTGGCTCTAGAATCCATGGTCTTACCCTGTGTCTTACTCACCCCCCATTATCTGATGGAAATCCTGTTGCTGTTGTGTGCTTAGTACTTTGCTGGGCACATCGGAACTGTTTGGTAAGTAACTTGGTAACTAAATGGGTGAACATTTTCTTTGTCAAGGAAGAAAAAGATTTTTTTAAAGATTTTATTTGAGAGAGAGAGTGTGAGAGAGAGAGAGAGAGAGAGCACAAGCAGGGGGAGGGGCAGAGGGAGAAGCAGACTCCCCGCTGAGAGGGGAGCCTGATGTGGGCTCTATTCGGGGACCCCAGGATCATGACCTGAGCTGAAGGCAGACGCCCAACCGACTGAGCCACCCAGGCGCCCTGGAGAACTTTGAGATAGGAGAAAATGCCATATGCACAAGGACAGGTAGCAGGTATCCAGAGCCATGCGGATCTGCCTCAGTGTGGCTCCTGGTAGTTTTCATGGGGCATTTTGGTCTGAGAATGGGGTCAAAGAGCAAGGCATCTAGTGGGTCTGACTTTCAGGCACATGTTGGTAGCTGCCGAGGCCATAACGGGAACAGGCTGGGTTTGGGGTTTAGTGGGCCCAACACTGACACGTGTCCATATGTCACTAGTGATGTCACCTAGTGAGGGTCGCAGTAGCCTAACTACAGGTCTGAGATACGAATGACTTAGTACTGGAGCTTTCTTTCTACATCGATTTAGATGTGTTCACACCACCCCCCGCCAAGTGCTTTGAGGCTAATTCCCTTATGTTAACACTTTTGAATGGTATCACACCAACACATATGATATGAACCAAGAAACACGGATGATTCCTGAGAGATTTGGTTTTCCTACTTGTGTTGGTATTTTGGAGTGCACCGGAGAAACTGGTGAACTGTTTCAAAGTGGAACTTCTTAGAGAAGATGTGATCAAGTATTTGTTCAGTGGGAAACATCGGCGGAGCTACTCGTGTGTGCCAGGCGCAGTGCCAGGCAGTCAGGATCCAAAGCTGTGAAAGGAACACCGTTCCTGCCCCTTGAGAATCCCGCCTCCTAATGAGAAACAGGGTGGATTGGATTTTGGTTCCCACCGGCCGCCTGGACCGGCGACCTCTGTGCGGTGTATAGCCCACACCATTCTATGTGGCAGCCGAAGGGTTTGGGTGATGTCCTTTTCCTCCCGGGGGGAAGGAGTCATGAAGAATGGGAAGGCGTCCACACAGGGTCCAGCCCGGTGAGCGGTGCTGCGTGGAAGGCTCACCCTGCCTTTCTCTCTGCTCCCCACAGAGATCCCTCAGTGCGCCGGCTGCAACCAGCACATCCTGGACAAGTTCATCCTGAAGGTCCTGGACAGACACTGGCACAGCTCTTGCCTCAAGTGTGCGGACTGCCAGATGCAGCTAGCCGACAGGTGCTTCTCCAGGGCCGGGAGCGTCTACTGCAAGGAAGACTTCTTCAAGTAAGTCCGAACCCCGGGGGCCGCCTCCCTCCCCGCGCCCTGGTCTGTCTCTGCCTCTCCCCCGGCGGTAGGGAGAGCGGTCAGCTGGTGGCAGAAGGCGAGAGTCCCATTTCTGCAGGGAGGGGGGCTGACCAAGGCGTCCCACAAATCCCGCCTCAGGGCACTTGGCTGTCTCGTTGCTGCCACTTTCACAGCGGGTGCTTGGAGGTTCATACCCCGAATCTAGAGGAGTCTCCGTGGCTGCTACGGGGCCCCAGAGGCTTCAGAGAGTTGCTCCTGGTCCGGGTCAAGCCAGGCCCTGTTAGTGGCCTCGCTTTCAGTGAAAGCGTGATGAAGAAGCAGTTTCATGGGATGGTGAAGAGCCCAGACCCTAATGGGGTCTGAAGCACTTATTAGCTGTGTGCTCTCGGGCCGGTTACTTCTGTCGGCCTAAGGTTGCTTATCGATCAAGTGGGCCCAGTAATAATGGTTCCTACCTCATAACGTTCTTATGAGCTTTGAGTGAATCAGTATGCCTGAAGTCCTTAGGACAGTGCCTGACCCCTGAGTGTTAGCTTTGAAGACTGTCCTCAATTCATTCTGGGGTTGGATCCATCAGCAACAATCCTGTTGGTCACGGTGAGGGGACTTCCTAGAATTTATTTTCTGTGGCATTTAGTCTGGGACTTTTCTCCCGGAACCTGTTACCTGAGGCCCTTAGGCTGGGGCCTTAGCTCACTTGGATGGACCAACTGGCAGCAGCGACGCCAAGTACGGGAGGGGGGAGTGTCCGGCAGTGACACCGAGCCCCGTGGGGGTGGCCCATGGGCTGCGCTGAGGGGACCGGACTGCTGGGGAGGCTCATCAAAGCCTGCAAACATTTGGCACAGATGAGGAAGCCTCAGAGAGGTGGTATGCATCCTTCGGAGGTTCCGTGTTCTGCACAAAGGGAGGGGAGGTGGGGAGAGATGCCAGTCCTGGAGACAGAGCATGTTTCTCCCTAATCCTCCCAAGGTTTAACTTCAGGGAATAAGGATTTGAGTTTCTGAGGATTCTCAAATTTCTTTCATCCAGTATGAGTTGAAAAGCACATTAAAGATGAATTTGGTTTCTACTGGGGCCTCCTCTCCTCCATGGCTTGTGTTGAGAAGGCAACACTCAGGGTCACCATCACACTTTGGCCAAAAATGCACCACTCTCTCCCTGTGTGTGTGTGTGACCATGTGCACGTGCACACGTGTGTGTGTGTGTGTGTGTGTGTGTGTGTGTGTGTGTGAGGAGGAGAAAGAGGACACAGGTGGGCGGGCCTGGCCTTGGGGTTGGGTCAGCGGCATTCTAGGGTCTGTGCGCCATCCTCTTCCCGTTTGTCTCCATACCGTTGGGAAGCCTCAGTGAGCTCCAGGGCCGTGGCCTTCTTGCCCACCTGGGAACTGGGTAGGTGCTGAGATGTCCCTGGCTCAGACCACTGGCTGGGGTGCGGGCAAACCCATTAGGATCACGTCACAGGACACTGTCACCAGAGAAGATCCTTTGAGCCCCTCCCTGGGGTTTGGACCTTGACTAGCTGGCTCCGGGTTTGGGAAAGGGAGGAGGTGGCAGCTCAAGTGTAGGTCTGGGTTTGGGAGAAGTAGTGAGTAAAGGGGTCCCTTTAGACCCAGAAGGGGCCCAGGGTGCAGCCTAGGGAAGGATTAGCACAGGCCTCTGAGCCATCAGCCCAAGACCAGAAGTAACAATGACAATTAGTCCCTCAGGCCAGTGCCCTGACCTCCTGCCTCTGTAGCCTCCCGGAGCCACGGCCCTCATTTGGATCCTTCCGGAGCACTGCTCGGCAGTAACCTCATGACTAAATCTCCCTCCTCCTCTAGCCCACATGCCTCCCCACCAGACCAGCATCCAACCTCACAGCTGACCCTGACCCCCAGCTCCTTCAGCAGGGCACCCTCTGCCTACAGAATATGCCAGATGCATTGTGCCATCAGAGCCTTCCTCCCTGTACCCCGGCTCCCTTCTAGTCTTACCTCAGCACTTTCTTGGGTACCCGACGCCCCTTAGCCAGTTGCCCCCTTTCCTAGGCAGGCTCTGACCCAGGCTAGTTTGTCCTGCAGGGATGATGTCTGTCCTCTCGAGGTCTCCCCATCCTTCCATGGCTGTGAGTCCAGCTCTTCCGTGGGTGGGCACCCTGCCCCTTCTCTCTCCCGGGACTCAGCGTGAGTTGCCTTGTTTTTGCTCACTCCTCCTGCACCTGTTTGATCTTCCTTGCTGGCTCGAGGAAAGGTTTATTAGGCATGCGTTTTTCCATTTTTCTGTCCCTGGCATGCCATGTGCCCCTGGCCTTGCCCACAGGCTGTCCCTGGGTTTGATACAATGAAGAGTAGATCCCATAGTGAATTTACAGCGTGTTTGGTGACCAGTTCCTTCTGTCCCTCATATGCTGTTCTGTGAGTCGTGGACGCCCAGGCTGCCTGGGAAATGCATGGGCCCGTGACTTATTTATTTATTTAAAGATGTATTTATTTATTTTAGAGGTAGAGTGCAAGGGGGGAGGGGCAGAAAAAGAGGGGGAGAGAGAATCTCCAGCAGACTCCCCACTGACCACAGAGCCCCGTGTGTGCGTGGGGGGGCTCAATTCTACAACATAGAGACCATGGCCTGAGCTGAAGTCAAGAGTCGGACCCCCAACCAACGGAGCCACCCAGGCGCCCCAGGCCCATGATTTAGTCACAGTCACTCTCCTTGTCTCTGCTTCATAAAATGACCACCCCTCAGGGTTGGAAACTTTTGTGAAGTAGGGGAGCCGGCCACAGAGTCAGTGCTGAATCCGGTCCTTTCTCTGTGATGAGGGGCTGCGTGAAGAGAAATTTAAAGCTGAGGTGCTTCTGCCGGCTGTTTCTGGAGGGTTGCTCAGACCTGAAGATTGGGCCGCTCTGAAGCCCCCAGGGAGGTCACTTGGCTCCCCAGGCAGTGAGGCCCCATAGAGCTCTTTGGGACTGTGGCTGTTTGGTCGAGCCCGTCAGAGTCCTAGGGGAGCACACAGAGGGAGTCAGTCCTCCAGGGTCAGATTGGCTTCACCTTCCACCCCCAGGGGTCTGGGAACTGCTGCCCACGTGGGGCTCAGGCTGTAACTTGGCTGCAGAGCCGGTGGTCTGCTCCTCATGACTGTTCAATAAACGTCACCAGGCACCTGCTCTCAGATGGCACAGCGGGGGACACGTGAGCAGAGAGAGCACAAGGCAGGGCTGCAGGGGCAGAGCAGTCCCGGAGCCCCAAGTCCCTCCCTTGTCCCACACGGGGCTGCAGGAGGAGAGGCAAGTGCCGTGCACTTGAATTCCCCCATCAGACCTCAGAAGGCTTTCAGCTGTGGGATTTGGAGGAGGCCTGGTCAGAGCCAGGGAGACTCTCTTCTCTTTGCTCCTTGAAGAAAAAGAAAAAAGAAAGAAAAACCCCTGACCTTTTCTGCTACGTGAGGAGCATGGACCTCACTGATCCCCTCTCTGGTGTTACGTTTCAGGATCAGTATTTTAAATCTCTTTGCCCATAACAAGGGGCAGGGCCACTGCTTTGCACAACTGTAAGGGGTATCCTTTATTCTGTGGGAAGTGTTTTGAATCCAGACTGTAATGTAAAGGGTGCCCCGCTGGAGGTGGGGGGGAGGTCAGCCTTCCACCAGCCTTCAGCCCACCAGATGCAGTAATCCTAGTGGCTGACAGCAGAGGGCGATGTTGATGTGTGCGCGGACAAAGAAAGAAGTATTGTTTGAAGCTTGTACTCTGTGGTTGTTGCATTTTTCTCTTGGAGCTGGTGAATTCTATCTTGCCCAGTAACCTTGGCTGATTTTTGCTGTTGTTCGTTGGTTTTGCCTCTTGGGTCTTTGGCTGCCTTCCTCCAGAGGAAATGAAATTCTGAGACTGAGAGAAGAGGCCGTGAGTTGACTAACACCGTGGTTCCAAGGCAGTTACAATTGAATCACAAGCTGAGGGGCCAACAACTCCTTGTGTTGCATTTGCT
The DNA here is from genome assembly GCF_029215605.1 of Mirounga angustirostris. Taxonomy (NCBI): domain Eukaryota; kingdom Metazoa; phylum Chordata; class Mammalia; order Carnivora; family Phocidae; genus Mirounga; species Mirounga angustirostris. Next base: position 40,809,196 of record NW_026991714.1, read on the forward strand.
AACCAGGACCTTTCTGGACTGTGTGTCCTGCAAGTCTCGGGTCCCCCATCTCCTTGCCAAGATACCAGGGCCTGGGGAGGGCAGGAGTTTGGGAGTAGAGCTTCTGGGTCCCCCTCCTCACCGCTGACCGGGTCCTGGGAGGAGCCTGGCAGCTCCCTTACCCTGGAGCCCAGTGAACAGCACAGGTTCTCTGCTCCAGGAACTGGTTCAAGTGCTGGCTCTGTCAGCATCAGCTGGGCGCCCTTTGGCAAGTTCCTTAACATCTCTGAACGCCAGTGTCCTCTTCAGAAAAAGCGAGAATGTTGATGGCGCCTGCTCTAGCAGACCTGGACACAGGGACATCTCATAAAGGGGAGCTATTTTATGAGCAGCGTGGTTTGGTGAACCCAGACGGTGCTCGGTTGAATTTCTGTCCTGTCTCAAACTAGCTGTTTGTCAGCAAACAAGTGACCAGGTCTTTCTGAACGTCACTGCCTTATCTGTTCCAAGGCGCTCATTGTAACCCGCAGAGTTGTTGCGAAACGGGAAGGAAATAGCGAGTAAACCATGTCCAGCTCGATGCTGGCTGCTTGATCAGTGTCTCTGGGTTTCTGGCCCTGACATGTGGCCACTTGCCCTACAGCCCTGGAGGGCCAGGCTGTCAGGGCTCTCCCTCGGGGCTAGGCCTGTACTGACTTCTCCTGGCCTCCCACCTCCCCGCTCCCAGCCCCCAGCTCTGAGACCTTCCTGTTGAGATGACATTTAACGTCAGCAGGGGAGGGTAGTCTGGCAGAGCTGGGAGGGCACACTTCAGTGTGCTGGGGCTAAAGATGCCACGGGGATTTGCATGAAGATTTGGGAAACAAAGCAGCAATGATTACAATCTGAAAACAAGCACAGCTGACAGGGTCAAAGAGAGAGCAGCCTTTAGGTAAAGCACGGCATTCTAGAACATTCCAGACTTGCCTCACCAGGGCTGTGTGCTCGAATGAACATTCCAGGCTTGCCTCACCAGGGCTGTGTGCTCGCCTGCCACAGGGGGGCTGGAGGGGAGAGTCGGAGGTGTTCTGAGAGTGACTGCCATGCCAGGGGGTTCCTGGCTAAACTTCCTGCGTCTCTGGGGGTGTCTCCCTGGCCCTGAGGCCTTCATCTACACGATGGGGGGCAGCGATGGTCACTGCTGGGGACCCAGTGGGATAGAAGGCTGCTTCAACCTTCTTGTCAGTGGGGAGCTGTGTGGGCTGCGCCCCCGCCAGGCCTGGCAGGCGGCTCCCTTCCTCACGGTGCCCCTCCCCCAGCCAGTCAATCTCCAGGCAGTGAGCGAGGCTGTCAGCCAAGGGCAGGTAAGCAGCGTCCTTGGGAGCCCGGGAGATGCTGATTTATCCCCGCAGTTCAGAACAGCCTGTTTCAGCTCCAGCACGCTCTGCGTTTGGCCAGGGTGCAGGGTGGTTTCGCTGGCTCCAGCCTGGTCTTCACTAGTGACCTTGGCCCCATCATTGCTCTGGTGACTGGGACCTCCGTCCGTCAGCCGGGCAGATGCCCACAGGAGATCAGGTAATATGGGCGGAGGCCCATGCTCAGCCTTCCTGTGAGGCGGACTTCCCAGGGGGAGCAGGCTCTGGGGCTGAATCCAGACTCTGTGTGACCTGGGGACATTTGACCCCTGAGCCTCAGTTTTCTGCCTCTAAAGAGGGCTGGAAATAAACCTCTCTACTTTTCTGGGTTACTGAGGATTGAATCAGATGAAGGAAGTGGTTGTCATCATTATTAGGGGCTATTTTTATTAAGGTCATGATGGTGGGTGTATGCAGGGCAGAGAGAAAGAGAGAAGGAGGTTCCTGCAGGCGGAGGCTACAAAAAGCTGCAGATGAGGCAGGGCTCCTGAGGGGGTGGGAGGCATGGCCCGTGTCCGGTGGCAATGTCAGGTCAGGGGACTGGAACACCCGTCCGCCTGTCGCTGTGGGGGTGGTGGGGGGGCCCCAGGAGTTCTCCCCACAGGATGCCATCCCTCCCTGTGTGGCCACAGCCTTCCCTTCCCAGAGCAGGGTGCGGAGCGGGGGGACCAGCCTGTACTTACGTGGCTGCCTCTAGCCGGCTTGTACTCTGTCGCCCCAGGGAGAGGCCACCTCAGTTCTGGGGGTTAGTTGCTGGTCCAGTTTGGGGCCAGGTTCTTGTCAAGTCAGTGCTGTCTCTGGAAACTACACACCTGCTAGCTCCCCCGTTACCTGCATGTGGATGCGCGTGTGTGCGCACGCACACGCACATGCACATGCACACACGCGCGCATTCTTTCTCTAGCAAAATGTGCTTAGGGAACCCACAGGGGGAGGGTCTCTTTGACGTGTGACTTTCCATAATTTCTGAATAGTTTATAGTCTAATTCCCTCGCTAAGCAAATTAAACCTTTTAAGGCAACGATCAGACGGTCCAGATAGTGTCTGTGCATGTGGACATTTGTAAGAGTCAAACACACTGGTGGGACCAGGCCCGCCGTCATTTGCGAGGGCCTGTAATCAAGGCAGAAGCAATTACTTAGCTGAGCAGCTTCCCCGGGGACCCGAGGCTGTAGATCAGGCCGTGATGAGTCCGCGGATTATCTGTCCGCCCGCCCGCCGCCCCCCCAGGCCCCGCTTCAGCTGGGCTGGCCCCCCCTGCCCAGAGCCCAGCCTGGGGCGGAGGCCTCCTGACATCTGTGGGACCTGCATCCCAGAGACTTTCTGGCCTTGGGGAATCTGTTTGGAGCCAGATGGTGGCAAATCAGCCTGGGAGTCGGATGGCATCTGGGCCATGGAAGCGGGTCCCCAAGCAAAGAGGGACGTGGGTGCCGTCGGGGAGGGACGTGTGACACTGCCTCTTCACCCCGGGAGAACCTGCACTAGCCAGCAGCGGTAGCTCTCCGTCTCTTCATTGCTGGGGCGCAGCCACCTTCCCTCTCCTTCACCTCCATCCCAGGCGTTTCGTCACGGCTCCCAGCTCCCAAACGCCCTCTCCTTCTATCCCCATTGCCCGTGCTCTCTCTCGGCCCGTCACCACCCCTCTGGGCCGCAGCAAGCTTCTCCCTGGCGGGCCCCTGGAAACGCCCTGCCCAGCCCTCGCCAGCCGCGGTCCCTTCCTGCTGGTTCTCTGGCCCTGTCACCCGCGAGGGCCTGTGCGAGCCGCTGTCTGGCTCCTGGGCATCTGCCCCCGGCATTCCCGCCTGCCCAGCGTTGGGTCCTGGGCCGGGAGCGTGGTGGCAGTCCGGCGGGAGGCGTTGGCTATAGGACCTCTGTCCCTGAATGTCCCTGCCCCTGCCTGTCACAACTCCTGCCACACCACCACTGAGGTCCTGGACTCAAGAATCAGCGAGCAAGCTGTGGAGGCCACAGGAGTGCTGAGAATGTCTGTTGCACGAGAACCTTCTGGGGGCCTTGCTGATGTGTGGACTCTGGGCTTCAAATCGGGAGTCGGGGGCGGCTCTTCTGCTTTTAAGCAGATACCCTGGGTGGTTCTTGTGCACCAGGTACTTTGGTGACAGGTGAGCGAACACCTGGGCAGAGAGGGATTAGCCTGGAGTCAGCGGATTAGGTGGCTGGAGGGTCCCCATCTGGGCAAAGGGAATGGCCTAGCTACCTGTGAGGGCCGTTGTGTGGTTTACATGACACAGCTCACAGGAAATTGCCTGCAGACTATGTGCCCGATGCATGTTTGCCCAGATTAAGGGAGGTGGGCTGGACTCATAGAGGAGGGTCGGATCCGGATCCAATGTCCCACTGCCTCTTGGGAAGCAAATCTACCCCCAGCAGGGAAGGAGGGGAAACGTGGCTGAGGGAAAGGGGGAGTCAGGCTCTCGCCCCTTTTCTACCACTAACCGAGCTGTGTGATCTTGGACAAGTCACTACCCCTCCCTGGGCCTCAGTTTTGTTCTGTGTTAAATGAGGGGATTGGACTAGGTCACTGATTCTAAAGCTTTTCCAGTAGCATTCATCTCAGAATAATGTTGAATGTTCATTAAGAAGAAAAGCATTGTTAGCCGCCCCCCCCCCAATAAAAGGCAGAGCACCGTGGGGCCATTCCAGGGGGTCTGGGAGGTGTCCGTGTAAGTGTGTGTTGTGGGGGGCTGTGTCTCCACACCCCAAGGCTCTGACACTTTCTGGTGTCAGGACTTCTCCAAATATGGTCCCTGTCTATGTCTGGAGAAGGCTGACCATTCTTGGGCAGAACTTTATGTGCCCGTGACATGGCTGGGCTGGTGATATATGTTGGAAATATTGGTACATACAGTAACAGTAAATATCAGCAACTTACCTGTCAAGTGTGGTGATAGATAAAAGAAATACATGGAGGGAAGTGTCAGCTAGGAAAAAAATATACAGCTTGCCGTAAATCACCACCAAGCAATTAAAGCATAAAATTAAGTTATGCAGTATTTTGTTTCCTCGGGACAGGGCACTGTGGTGTGGCAGCCCCCCTACCCCCCCAGTGGTTGGCAGGGGCCTGGGCTAGCCCCTCCCCGACTGCCTCCCGACGGCCACATAAGGAAGAGCATTGGGTTCCAATCCCGGCTTCACCGTTCATGGCTGTGTGGTCTCTGGTACATTATCTACTGTCTCTGAACTTGTTTCCTCATCTACAAATGGGGGACTGTGGGTGCTAGACTCAGGGGTGAACAAAACAGATACAGGGCCTGATGGCATGGAGCTTGCCTTCTGGAGATGGAGAGATACAGGATACAAGAACTATGCGGTGCATCCGTTGGAGACATGGCAGGAAGTGCTGGATCGGAGGGGCAGGGCTAGTCAAGGAATGCCCCTGGAGAAGGCGACGTGTGAGGGGCGACCTGCAGAAAATGCAGACATGAGCCACGCAGGTATCTGTCGAGAGAGCATTCCAAGTCGAGGAGCGAGGGTGGCTGAGCGAGTGAGTGGGCAGAGTGGTAGGAGATGAGGCTAGATCGTCTTGGAGGGTCTTGTGGACCAGGAAAGGGATTTGGGCTTTTACCCTGAGCCAGGGGGAGCCTGGAAGGTGTCGAGCAGGAGAGTGAGGTGGGAGCACTGTGGCTGCTGTGTGGGGGAAGTGCTGAAGCCAGGAGTGCCGTGAGTTGTGGGCGGGGCGTGACGGTGGCCTGAACTAGGGAGGCAGCGGTGCCGATGGTCAGAATTTGGGGTAGTACCAACAGGGTGTGCTGACAGACTGGGTGCAGGTGTCCAAGGCTTTTAGCCTTAGTCCCTAGAAGGATGAAATCCCCATTCTCTGATGGGGGGCAGGTTCTGGGGGAGGATCGGGAGTTTGGTTGTGGACATCCAAGTGGAGAGGCTGAGGAGAGAGTGGGATAGACCAGTCTGGAGTTAGGCGAGAGGTCTGGGCGAGAGGCTGCCAGAGGGGAGGGGCAGGACCAGGAGAGCTGTGTGAGTCCAGTGAGCGCCGTGTTCTAAGGAGGAGGGAGAGGGCCAATGCCACCGGAAGGTCAGGGAAGAAGAGACCTGACCACTGGGTCAGCAACGCTGGGGTCATGGGTGACCTTGGTGAGGATGGTTTGGGTTGATTAGTGGGTGGCACCCTGATTTGGAGTGTGTATTCGTCAGGGTTCTCCAGAGAAACAGAACCAATGGGGTATGTGTGTAATACAAAGAGATTTATTATAAGGATTGGCTCCTGTGATTTTGGAGGCTGAGAAGCCCCGAGATCTGCAGTCAGCAAGCTGAAGGCCCAGGAAAGCTGATAATGTAAATTCCAGTCCAAAAGCCAGCAGGCTAGAGAGCTAAGAAGAGCTGATGTTTCAGTTCAAGTCTAAAGGCAAGAAAAGGGCAATGTGGCATCTCAAAGAAGTCAGGCAGGAGGACTTTCCTCTTACTCTTGGGAGAGTCAGTCTTTCTGGTCTATTCAAGCCTTCAACTGATTGGATGAGGCCCACCCACAATGGGGAGAGCAATGTGCTTTCCTCAACCTACTGATTCATATGTTAATCTCATCCAAAAACACCCTCACAGACACATTCAGAATAATGTTTGACCAAGTATCTGGGCATCCTGTGGCCCGGTCAAGTTGACGCATAACATTAACCATCAGAGTGGATTCAAGAGAAGAGGGGGAATAGGGGCGTTAGAGACGCTGCGTGTAGACCCTTCTTTTCAGTTTTCCTCTAAAGGGAGTAGAGAAGTGGGTGGTAGATGGAGGGAGATGTGGGGTCGAGGGTTTTTTTGAAGTGGCAGAAACAAGAGTATGCTCATATACTGCTAGGGAGGATCGAGTCAAGAGGGAAAATTAGTCATGTGGGGGTGAAAGGAACAGTTGCTGGAGGACTGATCTTACGGGGCAAGAAGACATGGACTCCGTGCCTGGGTGGGCGGTCGGCCTCAAATGGGAGCACAGATAGCCCTGCGGTAGGAAGCGGAGGGAAGGCAGGGCGGACAGGTAGCTGGACAGGATAGTGTGGGCACATGGCAGGTCTTCTCTGGGAAGTAGGAAGCCACGGGCTGGGCCTGCAGATGCGGGGCTGGAGGGAGGAGGTGTCTGGGAGCACAGGAGCGTGAATGGACCAGGGAGGCATACTGTGCTCCTTAGGCCCTCCTGAGTCACGGGTCACAAATTTAAACTGAGCCCAGTGGGTGAGGTGGTAAGTCAGGTGCTGGTGGAGGCAGCAGAGGGTGGAGGGCAGGGCAGGGAGGTGAGGGTGCAGGGGAAGGATCAGTGAGATGGACCACTGGGACCTTGCTGGGTGAGGAGGAAGCCAGGCCGGGAGGGGAGTGAGGACCTGAGGGCAGTGAAAGGATTAGGGGGTCTTGCCTGGGCAGAGCTGTGGGAGTCGGCGCTACGGGGAGCGAGCTGGACGGACAGGAGGTGGAGGTGGTGGCCAGACAGGGTTGCACCCGGAAGTGCCCCGGGAGCCGTGTGGTTCCTGCAAGGTCTAGGGGACCATGGAAGTGAGGGGCCGGGGAAGGGTAGAGGCCCTGACCGTCAGAGGAAGAGGTCAAAGAATAGAGGGAGCAGGGGCAGGAAGGACTGTTGTGCACATAGTGAAGTCAGCAAGCGTTATGGCAGGAAGGACAGGAGCTGAATTCACCAGGGGTGAGGGGGAGGAGCTGGGCTGGCCATGCCCACCACAAGGGGGGAGAAGGCTGTGGTCTGTGGATCAAGCACAAGAATGTACACACAGGGACACACGGTAGGTGCTTGGTAACTGGGAACTGCTTCCATTAGTAGTATTTCAGTGCCCCGAATGTGGAACCTGGGATCATAGGACAGAACTTAAAATCAGGATGTGCCAGAACATCTGTGGTACGGGATTTGCGTGCATCTGTTTCTAGAAGGTGTGGTGACTGCAGGGCCTGCCTGTTGTCCTCTTTCTGCAGGACCCAGACACCCTCAAGTTTGTCCCCGGTCTGCAGAGTGGTCCCACCAGGCTTGTCAAGAGCAGCAGGGGTGGACAGATAAATGGGCAGATGGGAACTCAGGCTGAGCCCTGGAGCCAAGGGTGAGACCGAGGACACAGGCCTGGCCCCCTTCCCAGGGTCAGGGGCAGCCCCTGGCTGTCGGCTGTGATGTGTGGTGCATTTCCCCAGCCGGAGGCCCAGGCCCGTCATGCCCACCCCGGGGGACAGAGCGGGAAAGGTGCTGAGCAGGGTCAGTCGGTGTGTTGGGGGGACGCCCCCCGGGGTGAAGGCTCCGAGGGCAGCCCCTGCATTGTGATGCTGGGAGCCTCATGCTCTGTGGCTCAGAGCAGCTGGGGATGCTTGCGGGGGACAGGACCCCTCTGCCCGCGTTCCCTTCTCAGGGTAGGGGCACCAAGACCGGCTTCCCAGGGGACGTTTGCGGTGACACCCGCCATGTGCCCGCTGAGTGGTCAGAAGCCTGAGCTCAAGGCCCGTCTCTCTCGCTCGTTGCCTTCGCGAGCTGCACCCACCCGCACACCAGTCTGAGCCTCAGCTTCTCATCTGGGGGTGGAATCCTGATATCCGCCTCTATGCTGGCCATGCACGTGACCTCCGGGGAATGAGCATGAGGATGGCACCATCCTTGGAAGGCAAAGTTTCGTGTTTTCCTCAGCTGTGGCCTTGGGGCAACCCGGGTTCCACTCCTTTCTCGGAAAAGCTTTGGATGGGAGTGGCGGGATTCTGTTTTGCGCTGGTCCCTCCGTGACTGTTGAGACCCAGGTTTTAAGGAGCACTTCCTGCATTCTCTCCTTCCCTCACTCAGTGGCCCATCGGCGCTTGCCTACTACATGCAGGGCAGGGATGAGAGAATTTCCAGTGATGCTGGTCTGTGGAAGAAAGTGCTGAGGGCCGTGAGCAAGTCCTTCCTTGCATTTTCTTTGTTATTTGGATCAGCTCCAGCTGCCTTCCCTGGGGAGACCGGCTGTCCCTGGAGGCCTGGCCAGGCTGGGCTGGCCAGAGAGACTGTCCTGATGGCGAGCAAGGCAGTGCAGTGGCCCCAGGAGAGCTGGGCCCTGCACACAGTAGGTGCCCGGGGATAGGAAGAAGGGGGTGCTACCTGGAAAATCCCTCAGAGGCTCTTCCTTGGCTGGTGTCCAGCTCTGCCCCACCCCAGCATCCTTCAGATATGGTCAGGTTGCTGAGACGTTGCCTCTCTGTGCAGAGGCCAAGTTCACCGTTTGACCTTGTGTTGGACCAGGGAATTTGAACTATGGCCGTCTCGTTACTGCCTGTCACAGAACGAGCCATCTAGCCGTCCAGGCACGGCTGTCTCCTCTGTGACTTGGGCTGGTCTAAGCTCTGGAAGCCCTGGGACAGTGTCTTCATAGGGTGCACGTCCCCAACAGGGGCGCCTTATTCCGGGGCCACTGGCTCTGACCAGTGGGTCGCAGGGGTGCCCCTTGGGGCGGGGCCGAGCTGGGGGAGCCCTGTGGGTCAAGGGGGTAAGCACAGCCCCCTCATCGAGAGTCCCGCTGGCTGTGCTCCAGGGGAGAAAGGTAGTAAGGAGCAACTTGCACTTACTATCAGTATAAATCCCACAGTGAGGAAAATTGCTTCAATTGCTAAAAATTGCTGGTGGGAAAGTCCATTTATTTTTCATTTTTCTTGTGCACTTGCCCCCCTTACACATGAATCACTGTCGGTATGTAGATTAAATTTCTACCCCCATTATCTTTCCTGTGCCTGGGGCTCTGGTGTCAACTGGGTTTCTGGTTACTGAGAGCCATGGTCTGCTTCTTTGTGGGGAGAGAAGAGTGGTCCTTTCCCTGGGGTTGGGGTGCTCACTCTGCTTCGGAGCCTCCCTCAGCCCTCTTCCCCTCGACGAGATCAGACTTCTTTTTGGAAAACCCTCATTCTTCTCTGGAGCTGTTTTGGCTCCAGCATCTGCAGCAAAGGATGTGGACATTGGACTTTTGGTGTTTTATGGGAGAGGGTTTGCAGGGAGCATGCTGAAGGCATGGTTTCGTTTTTAACACCTGCTTTGTGAACTGGCCTGGAGAGGATCTACAAACTGCAGGCATTTTGAAAACACACTCTAGTAACACATATACACACAGGCTTCCTTCCTCTTTGTCCCTCAAACACACACACGCACCCACTCACAGAGGATAGAACTGGGTGCCTGCCTGCCTTCCTCTTTAACATGGGTGACCTGGTTGGACAGCAGCTGTGGAAGAAGCCCGGTTTCACCTGCATTCTGGGAGGTGTAGAACTTTCTAGAGCAGACAGTATACTCTGTTCTCCATCCTCAGATTTAGCCATCTCCACGTACGTCCTCTGTAAAGCGTGGTTCTTTATTAGCTGATTTATTCATTCAACAAATGCTAACTCTCCATTTCTGGGTCCCGTACCCCTTTGGAAAATCTGATGACGCACACTTCTGAATGACTCGGGGGTAGTTTGCAGAGTCCATCCTGAGCCGTGGGCTGGAGAACACCTGCTCTGGAGGCCTGCTTCTGCGCCCCCCACCCTCCTCGCCACACCAGGTCTGCGGTCCTTCCGAGCCAGAGCCCCAGCCCCTCCCACCGCAACACCCTTCTTAGACCTCGTCTCAGAAGAGCAGTCCCCTGGGCCACACTTCTAGACTTAGAGCCCCCCGACTCCTCTCTCTGCGACACCGTGTGGCTGGGCGGGGAGCTTCCGAAACAGCAGCTGGCCGTGCCTGCTCCAGGCCCCTGGTGCCCCCCAGCAGGTATCATTACTGCATAAGAGACCCATCATTCTGCATTAATCTGGGATTCATCATGATAGCCATGACCATAATTAATTTATTTGGTATTAATGTGGATGAAATATGTACTGTCCTTTCAGGGGAAATCAGGCTGCCTATAAGCATTAGTTAAAAGGACCATTAAAATCAAACCTTCCCCAGATCCATTAGGCGAAGTCTTTCATCCTGAAGAAGATAAAGTTCTGCTGTGTGAAATGTCATGAATAATTAGGTTGATTGCTGTTTTAAACTCTGCCCCTGCCTCTCCAACCCCTCCCGCCTCCCTCCAGAAGCAGGCAAGGCTCACCTGCCATGGAGCACCCCCTTCATCACCCCTGTCTACACTGGCCCCTAATTCCCCTCTGACCTCTACGACCATCCGTGTGGCTCGGTGTCTATGGACGGCATGGGGAAGGGGCTTCAATGACCCCATTAGACTCTATTTTCAGTGGGTCTCCTTCTCCCCACTTCCCACCCTGGGCCCAGGGTGGTGGCAGGCACCTTCCTCCTGCCTCAGTGCTGGTCCAGAAAGATGTAGACCAGGGAGAGGGCCAAAGCAGCGTCTTTGGTCTGCATCTGAGGTCTGCAGACTCCTTGCCCGGAACGGTGCCGGGGTGTGAAAATGCAGATTCCTGGGCTCACCTCAGACCAGCACATCTCAGGGGCTGTGCATGGGAAGGGGATGGAGGCTGGCTTGGAGGGCTTTGGGGTGTGCCGGGCGAAGGGGAGAGGCGGGAGAGAGAAGCCTTTGGGAGAGCCCTGCTCTTGTTGCCAAAGCCAGGTTTCTCCAGAACTGCACTGTGGACACTGGCATGTGGGGTCTCCTGGCTCCTCTCGTGGGAGCACGTGAAGAAGCGTTCGCTGGATGCCCATGAACACACGCAGTTGCCCGGTGGGGCTGGTCCTCGAGGCCTCAGCGGAAAGCTGAAGACCAGGGTGCGGAGGCTGAAGCCGCCTGCTCAGAGGGGCCTCAGGGCGTACTGATCGGGCAGGTGGGAGCCCTGGCGTGTCAGCCTCAGAAGAGGCACTGGAGACTCGCTCTGCTCCAGCCTCTTCATTTGGCGGTTCAAGAGCCCGGGGCACAAAGCGGGGCGGCTAGCCAGAGACCAGGGGGCGGGGGGCCGCAGGCATCGATGCCCATGGACAGCCCGGAGTGGTGGGGTGGGAGAGGGGCTGATATGATGTGACGTGGGGGGACAGACAGCCCCCCCCCCACTATGCTCTAACCCCTTCGTGCTGCCCTGACAGACGCTTCGGCACAAAATGCACGGCCTGCCAGCAGGGCATCCCCCCGACCCAGGTGGTGCGTAAGGCGCAGGACTTCGTCTACCACCTGCACTGCTTCACCTGCATCATCTGCAACCGGCAGCTGGCCACGGGGGACGAGTTCTACCTCATGGAGGACGGGCGGCTGGTGTGCAAGGAGGACTACGAGACGGCCAAGCAGAACGGTAAGCCGAGCCGGCCCTCACGCCGCCTGCTGCGGACCTCTGTCTGGGCCGAGCCCTGCCTCGGAGCCCTTCCCTCGGAGCCCTGCTCACACCCTGCCTGCTCTGAGAAGCGTCCCCAGACGCCTGTGGGACAGTTCACGTCACCCCCCATCCCTGAGCCCGGGCTGGCTTCGCTGCAGCCTCAGTTGGGTGTCGGGTGGTGAGCAGGCCCGGCCCCAACGCTGGTCGGAGGCTGAACAACAGCCGGGACCTTGTGCTCTTCCCACCGGCGGCTCCTCACCTGGGAGGGGGCTGGGAGGGGGCTCTGTCCACCGTGGACCCTGGGGGTTGCTCACCAGTCTTGGGTACTGGGGTGCACACGTACCTTGGTGCCCCCACACCTCAAAGGCTTCCGTCGGGGAGAGCAGGAGTGTGGCCTCCGTCGGCTCATACTTAGCTAACTGCGTTCTGTTTCCCCTGTCAGACTACGGGCTTGTCGAGGGCAGGGCCTCCCCCTTCCTTGTGAGGTGAGGACCCCTTGCGTCTCCCAGAGTCCCTGATGCAGGAGCCAGTCTTCACGCTCCGAGAGACTCCAGTCAGCCCCAGGACTTCCCGCCCACCCTGCCCTACCCCAGCCCCCCAGGCCTGTTGTCCAGGGTCAGCGGTGGAGACCTCTACAAGGCTGATGCTGATGTCAGGCCGCAGGGTTAGCTGCTCTCCCCTCCAGCGCCATGTTCCCGAGCAGCCCAGGGCCTTTCCAGGGCCTCGACCCCCAGGAAGGCCAAGCTCCCTCTCCCTTCCCTGGAGCCCCACCTCTGCTCCTCACTCACAGCTGTGCCCCCAGGCGCTGCGCCCTTCACCCTGGCTCCAGATTTGGCACTTGGCCAAATTCCACCTGGGAATCTCAGATGCACAAACTCACAAAACATCAAGGTCATTTGCCTTTGACTAGAATTTTTATCAACTCAGGGTGTTACTGCAAAAAGCAGCTCTCAACAGCTCTGGGCTTGATGGAAAAAAAAAGCAACAACAATTTCATGCATCTCCTTCTAGATCTTTCCTGGGCGCCTGAGTCAGAGGCTTCCACTCTCTTCTCCCAGAACCCCCACAGCGCTGGCCTTTCGGGATGGACTGGCCTTCAAGTCCCCTTTCTCCTCTTTCCCGGGCCTCAGCAAGCCTGTTCCTGGGCTCTTTGCCTTAATGTATTCATCTATTCGGGTTCCTTAAAACCCCCCCGATGTTGCTGCTTTGGAGTCAGTTATGATGTCCGAGAAGATTAGGGCATCTTGTCGGGGATAAACCATCAAAGCAGATGGACTCAGAGATCCCAAGCTGCCTTTGGAACTCTGAAGCCCTTCCCCAGAGATACCAGGAATGCGTGACCTCCCTCCAGGCCACCGGCTGCTTCTCCTCATCAGAGGCCTTGTTTAGACCCTGAGCATTCATGGCCTGGCATCCACCTCTGCTGGGGATGGTTCACGAGGAGGGGGAGCCTAGCTGGGGAGGCAAGAATGACAGTGAAGCCAACACCTTTATCAAGGATTGTTTGTGCCACACCAGACCTCTGGAGGACACTGGATTTGGCATCAGAGGCTGGTGGACATCTCTGCTCAGTCACTAACTTGGGGGCCCCCTTGGTTGAGCCTTGGCTTCTCAGCTGTGTATGGGGGGGGGGGCGGGTAATAGCACCTGCCACACAGGGCTGTTTCCTGAGGTTTTCATAGGATGGCGCCTGTGGAATGGGATGCTGAATGAGGGTGAGAGCCACGAGGAAGAGGAATGTCAACAGGGGGGTGAGATCTGCTTTAGGTTTTCAAGTAACCGAAGGTTACACAGTATTCCTGATGCCTTGCTACTGCCTCTGGCTGTCCGTGCAGAGGCCACTCCATCCTGTGAAATCCGGGTGACCCTGAGTGCAGCAGGGGACTTGGTCTGCTTTGGGACATTTGGTTCTTTTTATGTTTTAATTCCTCTTTGCTGATCCAAACCCCCTTTCAGGCTCACAGTTCCCTCCCCTTGTGCTACACAAAGGACCTAATATCAGCTATTTGTATCTTCGTGTGAATGATTTTGTTCATTTGTTACATCTTCCTGGATATTTGCATTTTCAATATAATGAGGTTGCATTTTATGCCAGGGACAAGTGCTAGGAGACCCTGCATAATTCAAAACCAACATATTTTAAGACTAATTTTCCCATAGGAATTAATGTAAAAAGTAGGAGGGGGGGATGTATTCTGGAAGCACATAAATCCATAACTGGTGAAGTGTAACTTTGCCTTAATGCTACTTTTTATTTTCTCAGCACTATCTCTAATACCTTGCAGAATGCTCTCTCCTAAATTAACGGCCTAGGATATCATGGTCTTGCTTGGCCTTCTTCATAGCGTTTTATCACATTTAACTTCCGTACCAAAGTTATTGATTTTTGGGTACATTTTTCAGCACGAGCACTGCCACCACTACTTAATGAATACTTGGATGACATTGTTATAGGATATAAAAAAGATTTTAAATTATAATAACAGTGAATGTTAAAATAACAGCATGATAGTCCCCATAATCGCAAGAAGAAAGTCCTGTGCACGTAGACGGCAGTTCTGAACCCATGGGCCGCCAACCCAGGATGACGGGTAGATCCCAGTGGCCCCGGTGAAAACAGTTGCTAAGTCACTAGGCCGGCCTATTTAAAAATTAGACAATTCTTGATGAAGTACATTATTTTGCTGGTTTCATTATTTCAAATTTTAGATCTAAAGACTGTAGAGATGTTTTAAAAGTGCACTACTTCATATTGGCATCAAATGCTGTCCTGTTGTTGTCTCTATAAATAGGGGCAGAAGGGATGGATTACTTATGACAGAATTAAAGAACTTTGGAGGTTTTCCTCCGTCTCCGCCAGAGCAGAAAACAGCCCAAGGAGAGAGGACTGGGGACTTCATCCTCCCTCCGCCGTGTGCATGACTGCCTTGCAGACTCGGGCCGGCGTGCCACCCGACTCAGGGCAGGCGCTGGTGCCCCGGGCTTCAGAGCGGGGAGGGGACTTGCCCACGTCACCCTCTCACTCAGCAAGAAAGTTGAACCCAGGTCTTCCAGCGGCAAGAAACACTTTTCAGAATTGTCGTGAGGATTGTTTGCACATCAAGTTCTCAGATCACACCAGGCACATCGTAGGTGCTTAGCAAATGTTGGCCATTACTGATCCTAAGAGAGGGTTTTCTTGAAAGGAAAGGAAGGTAGGAATGTAGCAGGGACATTTTAGAGGACCCAGGGAAAGGAACACAGAAGGCCCAGAGAGCCAGGGACGCCGTGGCGGTGTGTGGACTCGGGGGTGCCCTGCGGAGAACGGGCAGAGGTCTAGCGTCTAGTGCCAGGAGAGGAGAGGCACCGTCCGCTCTTGGCTGTGTGCTCCCGCATGCGCCCAGGCGCCTCTGTACCAGACTGAACAAACCAGCCTCTGACTACCGGAACGCCAGGCTTATCTGCTCAGAATCCACGGAAGACTGTGGATCGGTCCGTGTGTTGTCCTGAACACTCTTCAGACCAGTGGTTTTCAAAAAATTTTGACTATGACCCCGAGTGAGAAACTCATTTTCAACTCAGCACACATGTATTCATACCGTGAACACTTAAGCAAGTCCTGTGAAACCATACTTGCCCTCATCTATCCCATCCCATCCCACGCACCATATTCCCCCCCAAAGTTTTTGATCCACTCAATTGACAGGACAACCCACTAGTGGGTTCTGACCTGTAATCGGTGGACACTGCTAGATGGCTAGTGAACGTGCTGGTTACCCCTGCTGAGCTCAGCAAGGCCACCGCAAGCGACCTGGGAAACGGGAGGCTCCCGAGGGGAGGAGGGGCAGAGGTGTCGGGGGCAGCCCAGCGCACACGTCCTTCACCCGGGCTCGTTGGCCTCCACAGCCCAGCAGCTGGTTCACAGGCTGTCGGGCCAGAGTGTTCGCCGTTTCCGGGAGGCACGTGGAACTGTGCACCTTCAGTCTGGTGGGAGCCCGTGTGGCTGGGCTGGCAGGGGACGGGGACGGGCGGGGAGCTGAGGGAGGGACCGTTGTCCTCGCTTTTCCGTCACTCGGGAAGGCCTGTGGGGAGGAGTGGGCTCCGTGGGGGTGGTTCCCATTCCTTCCCACGGCTCTGCCCACGGTGGGCAATGAGGAGAGGAGGCAGGGCATGCGCCCCAGCGGCTTTGGGCAGGCAGACCCCAGTAAGGAGGGGTCTTCACTGCAGATGACTCAGAGGCCGGAGCCAAGCGGCCCAGAACCACCATCACAGCGAAGCAGCTGGAGACGTTAAAGAACGCCTACAAGAACTCCCCCAAGCCTGCCCGGCACGTGAGGGAGCAGCTCTCCTCGGAGACCGGCCTGGACATGAGGGTCGTGCAGGTGAGGCCCCAGGCCCCGGGCCTCCTCCGCCGTCGGGGTGGCCTGGGCCGGGGTGCGGCTCTGTGCCCTCTCGCTCTACAGGACGGAGGCTCAGGGAGCGCCGTGGGGAGCTGGGCTCTGGGCGAGACCCGGGGAAGCTTGTGGAAGCGGAGATGGAGGCAGAGATGGAGGCAGAGGGGGCCCATCGTGCTCCGGCCCTGAGCTCGACCGACGCTTCAGGGCCTGTTTCCAGCCACCTGTCCTGGGGACCCCGGGGGCCTTGGGTTTGCGGTGGACACCCCCTGAGCGCGTCCCTTCTGCTTGTGTGGCAGGTCTGGTTTCAGAACCGAAGGGCCAAGGAGAAGCGCCTGAAGAAGGACGCGGGGCGGCATCGCTGGGGGCAGTTCTATAAGAGCGTCAAGCGGAGCCGGGGCGGCGGCAAGCAGGAGAAGGAGAGCTCTGCAGAGGACTGTGGGGTTAGTGACAGTGAGCTGAGCTTCCGAGGTGAGCAGGGCTGGAGGGGCGAGGCCGAGGCCTTAGGAAAGGCCCCTGGGACACAGTAATTCTTGACACGCAGGGGGGATCTTTCTTGAGGCCTTGACAACCGCCTCCCGAAGCCAGGCTCTTCCCGGAGACTTGCAGTGAAGGGTGGGGGGTGGCAGTGGCCCTTTGAGACGGGACAAAGAGTAGGAAACAAGAGAGTTCTGCTGCTGCAATGTGGAAGCTGGGTTCCCCAGGCCCGTGGGCCCCGAGGCCTCCCCTCCTTTCCTGCTGACTGGGGCTCTCTCACCGGCCCATGTAGCTGGGAACAGACAGCTGTGTGTCTCGGCCCCTGCCCTCGGCCCCTCTCCTGCATTCCCCTCCTTTGCAGGGGCCCTGGCCTCCCTCCCAGGATCCCCTGGAGTAACCACTTCCTCCTCTCCTGGTGGTGGGGTGGTCGTGCTCAGGAGGCCCTTTGCCCTGGGAAAGCAATACTGTGAGTGCATGCAGGATGGGGACAGGCCTCACTTCTGAAATCCCCTCTCCTACTGCTCACTTCATCCTGTCCCCTGCACAGAAGCTTTGCAGCATGCGCTACATTCGAATCTGTGCACCAGCAAAATGGCGAACCACTGCATGTTTGGGATCCCGAGGTTGTTTGCAAATAGCCATAACTATTCTCAGTTACTGAGTCCTCAGCTATGGAAGGTCCTCTGTTGTGGGTGGATAGAAAGAGTAGTGAGTGGGTGGGTGGGGGGCCTCAGAAATCTGGTTGCCGGTTGGGGCTCTCTCAGATCGATTCACTTTTCTTGAGCCTCAGTTTCCACATCTGTAAATGGGGAATAGCTACATCCTCGCCCATCTCAGTGTTGTTGTGGGGTTCGATGAACACAACTGACTGTGGATGTGTTTGGGTGAAATTCAGCACAGTTTTACACTTGGAAGTCATGACTGTCCCCACAGGGAGCGTGCCCCCCCTCCCCGCCCCCCTCCGCCCACAGAGGGTCGTATGGAATGACAGGTGTCGGCGAAAGGCCAAATAATGGCCATTTTCCAGTGGAGCTGAGCCTTCATCATTCTGCCTCCTTTAAAGAGCATGAGATCTCCTTCCCCCTTTTCATTTTCAGGGTGGAGTGGTGGGGGGCAGGCTTAGGGCAGGTTGTCAGAAGGAATGGGTGTTGAAGTCTAGTCTGGGGAGGCTTGATGGGAGCTGATGCACAGGCCAGGGTGGGAATAGAGAAGGAAGTTCGTGGGGCAGAGGATGGAACCTGCTGCCAGCCAGAGCATGATGCCCTCAGAGGACTGTCGCTCACTTGGGAGATCTGTCCTGTGGGGCCTGGGAAGGGTTCAAGAGCCTATGCTCACCTTCCAGTCCTGTTGGTGGAGTTAGGAAAGCCACTTAATCTGATCTGAGCTGCCAAAATCAACACCTGGAACATGCAGGATCATTACATCTTGCTTTGTAGCTCTTTTCTGTTGGGTGCAGGTGGGACCCCAGGTTGACACGTCATGGGTCTCTCTGGGTAATTACAGAACTCTTTATTTCTTAAGACTAAAACCACTCGCCTCTGTTGGAGAGATGAATTCTTCTGGGTAGCACAGGATGCATTAGAAACCCTTAATGAAATTCTTCAAGAAACAAGAAGGTCCATTTGCCTTAATCAAGTCAATACTTTGTCCCCAGCGAAGAGCTTATTTGATAGAGAAACTGAGTCCTTTGACATTGAACCACTTTTCCAGGTAGACCAGAAGGATTTTGTATACATGCCTAAGAGTGGCCCTCAGCTACCCTTACCACATGGGCCTGCTTCTTTCCCAACCAACGGAAACCAAGCACTTTTCTCAGCCTGAAAGCTTTCAGATTAAATCTTGTCAGCACGTAGTTTCCGTTTGTGAGGCTGATAATGTATGACCCACAAACCTCAGGCATTCATATTCTTTAGTGTAGCCATCTTAGTCCGTGAGCCACATGGGACCAACAAACTCAGCAGACATTTGTCCAGCCTTCTGGGATCTGCCTTCAGGCTCTGCAGGTGTTTCTTCTGTGTTTCCCCTCAATTCGGGTCAGTCTCTGGCTGCCAGGTTGAGTGTTGGCGTCTGACTCATGCATGGCAGTGAGGCGTCTGCCATCCTTGGGTGTCTTTCTCGGTCATGGGTATTCCTAGGTTGTGAAGAACAGGGACCACTGGAGTCCTGGCCGCTGACAATAAATCTCCGTTCTTTTGTCCACAGAGGATCAAATTCTCTCAGAACTTGGCCACACCAATAGGATTTATGGCAACGTGGGGGACGTTTCAGGCGGACAGTTAATGAATGGGAGCTTCTCCATGGACGGGACAGGACAATCCTATCAGGACTTGAGGGATGGGAGCCCCTATGGAATCCCCCAGTCTCCCTCCTCCATATCGTCCCTGCCATCCCACGCTCCTTTGCTCAATGGGCTGGATTACACGGTGGACAGTAATTTGGGCATCATTGGGCATGCAGGGCAGGGAGTGAGCCAGACGCTGAGAGCCATGGCTGGGGGACCCACCTCTGACATCTCCACAGGAAGCAGTGTAGGCTATCCTGACTTCCCAACGAGCCCAGCCTCTTGGCTCGATGAAATGGATCATCCTCCTTTTTAAACATCTCTCCTCCCCACCCTACCCGTCCTGGCTTGAGAGAATATCTTCAAGGATCAAAAGAGACTTGCCTTTTAAGGATCAAAAGTGCACCAGTGTGAATTTCCATTATTTTCAATGGAAGTCCTCTGCTGAACCCTAGGCGGGTGAGAGACCAGACCACACTAGGGCCCTGTTACCCTGGGGAAGTAGCGGGAAGGCAGCCTCCTCTCAGGACACAGCACAGGGGTGCAGAGCCTAGAGCGCTAGGGTGCTGCTTGGCGGCTTCCTACCCCCGCCCTGCTTCCAGGCTTTGGCTGCTCGGTGCTTGGCAGCACGAGGTGACCGTCAGGCCACCTTGGCCTTTGGGAACTCTGCTCCGACTGGTGTGTCTCCTGAGATGCCTCCCGAACCACTTCTCTCCACCAGAACTGAGATTCCTGAGGTAGAGGCATCCTGGCCCTTGAGTATAATAAAAGTGATTTCTGGACCACTCTATTGAACTCTAATTTTGAAAATAAAAAGTCACTTATTAAATGTCAGTGAAAACTTTGATGGCCACCGTTTGATATTGAAAACGTCCCCTTCTCCTCCTCCTTCTTCTTCCCTTTTTTTTTTTTTTGCTGTGAAAAATATGACTTCTTCCCTGCCCAGAAGTACAAGCCAGATAATATTTGTCAGTTTTGGTTTTAAAGAGATCCCATCCCTATCACTGAATCCCTGACGGCAAGAAGTGGTTTTCCTTGCAGGTGACTCAGGCTGGAGCTGAGTGGCCCTGGACCATCACAGCGACTGCCCGACGAGTCCCCTCGGTGCACACTGTGCCTTTTTAATTTGCTCGTATCATTTATTCCACAAGACAGGCTGTGGGTTACAAAGTGATCCAAGCTAAAATACGGAGAGAACAGAAGGACAATCAGCGCAGACGCGCAGGCGCATGTGGATTCTAAGCGTGCGGTCCGCTTAGCCGTGTCAGCAGACGTGCTCCCAGAGCTCCCCATCCCGCAGGCTGAAACGGCATTGAGTCTGCTTTGCAGGAGTGGGTGTAGATGAGTTTGCGAGCCCATCCCACCGGCAGCCCGCCCGCCCCAGACCTTGCAAAAGGAGAGCTTTCTCTGTGGTAGCTGACTCACTTGGACAGTTTTGGTATCTTCCAAGAGCCAGCAATGCTTTTTGGCCCAGCTTGGTTGGGAGGAATCACTCGGGAGCAGCCCTAAGATCGCCCAGAGGGTTCCAAGTGGTTCTTGGGCTGCGTCTCTCTGGGCTGCTGGCTGGACTCGGGCCAGGCCCCGAGGTGCCCCAGGCCTGCGCTCAGGAAGGCCGAGCTCGCCAGCCAGGGGCAGTGAGGGCTCTCAGCGCGCGGGTGTGCTCTGGCCCCTCACCCAGCCTGAGGCCCGAGGCAAGGGCAGGGCCGACCCCTGCTCTACGAGCTGCCCCCACCAAGCGCCCCTCGGTCTGCGGACCCCCCACGGGGGGACACGCCAGGGTGAGTGAGTGAGTGAGTGGTGCCGCAGGTCCTACTTTATGCACCGCACCTCTGTCCGTCAGGAAGCTCTCCAGCGCACACTGCGTGCGGGTTAGCGAAGTGGGCGTCCGTCCAGTCCCCTTGGGAAACGGTGGCCGGCTTCTCCCGGCTTCCATTTTCTTAGACAAGAGAGTAGGAAAGGGTGAGAAGGCAGTGTCTTTCTTTCACATGAAGTGACAGGGCCAGAGACCTTAGGGACCCTTCCTTCTGTGAATGTTTCGCCACCTTTTGAGGACCACGGGATTCAGGTGCGCGGTGGGCAGGCTAAAGGAAGACATAAAACACCTCCACTTTGGCTGCTGCATCCACCGCAGACTCCTTTCCAGGACTAAACGGAGGTCAGTCAAGCTTCTTTAAAATATGCAGTCAGTGAATTCCTGGGCTCAGCCTTCCAGCCCCGTTTGCTCTGCTCAATTTGGACTGTCCCCTTATTGTCTGGTGTGTTGCATCTACTGTGATTTTTGCTTGGAGAGTCTACAAACGTAGGCTTCTTCAGGCTCCAGGGGTGGGGTGGGGGTGTGTCCCGCCTAGGCAGGTTGCTCCTGGGAATTCCCCAACAGTGGGGACACCGGGAGTGGGGGCGGGGACACACATGCAAGACGAGAAGCCATAGGAAGGAAAGGAAGACCCATCTGTCCTTTTGGAGGACAGCTTCTTTCACACACTAGTCTCCGCAGGCTGCTCCCAGGATGCAGGAGAAAGACGGTGTCGGGCTGGGGACCAGTGACAAACTGTCCCACGCAGACCACTATCTCGGCTTGACTGTGGCCTAGTGACTCACGAGACCTCAGCGGCACCTCACATCTCTGGTGCGTACAGTGCAGGGAGGGTGGACTCCCCAGAGAGACAGGCCCCCTCTCTGTGTGGCACTGGTTTCTTAAGATCAACTGAAGTTGACCTGTTTTTGGTTTTGTATGTGACATCTTCGTGCTCACTCCCGATTCAGGGGTGGGAGACGGGGAAGCTGTCCTCACTTCCGCTAATAACACAAGTCTCCTGCGGCCCTCAGTGAGCGGCGCAGTCGATGGGGGGGAGCAGCCTCTTGGGTTTTGGTGGGGGCGGCTGGCTTGAAGAGCCCTTGTGAGAGCGCTGGCCAGAAAGCCAGGGGAGCCTGAACAAAGTTCCCGACAGCCACCTCCCCAGGAAGCAGCAAACGCTGGTGCCTCATTTAGAAGTACAGCCCCCTGAGGCCTCAGATTTGAAGTGGGTGTCCTTGCACGTGAGGTTAGCGTATGGACGGGCCAGGGCCACCGGGGAGCCACCGCATGCCAAGACGATTCCCTGGCTCTTCTGTGGCTCAGAGAGGGAGAAGAACAGAACATCCCCTTGAGGTTTTCTTAAAGGCACTCCTCTAGTGCTCATTATGGTGATACTCTAATGTTATAGTAATAGCCTATTCCTGAGCTATAAGGTGCTACATGGGAGCGGTTTCCTCCTTACTAAATCGATATGGATGAATTTTTTTAAATGAGGCGAGAACTTCTAGGGGCATTTACAATATTTGGATCTGTCTTTGGCTCTAAGAAGGCAAAGAACTAGCAGGCATTATCTGCAGCGCCTGGCTGGTAGACCTGAGGGTAGGAGGCTTCGGAATCCAGGAGCAAATTAAAGACAGAAAGAAAAACAAATCCCCCCAGCCCCCCAGGTTTCCAGGGGTAATTGGTATGAGCAAAAATGGGACCTGAGCGGCTATGGAAGAATCTACATTTGCCGAGACGTGAGAAAAGCATAGACGAAACACCAAATCCAAGGGCTAAGCCGGCCCTCTGGGTAAATCACATGCTGGGGAGCCTGGCTCCTTGCAGGGACTTGTGTGCAACTCGAGGCCAACTCCTCTCCATCGTGCTTTCTCTTTCCTGCCCCATCTGGGAGTTATGACTATAATATAAGTACCCACAACATTACTCCAGTGAACGAGTACAGTGAAACATCAGGGAAAGAGAACAAGACCGAAGGCAAGCCTTTTGGAGTGTCTTTAAAACTCGGTCTTTTTGTTTTTGGTTTTTTTGCCAGCATAAAACACGAAATCTAGTAAGATCACTGGGGCCATTAGACCTTCATAATGAAGCTCCCGTTGCAAAAAGTCTAAGAAGGCCGTAGAACAAAAGGCACTGATGCCTCTGAGGCTTGAGCTGGTTATTGGGAGACACCTGCCTCCTCGCAGAGAGGGCTCTCGGGCCTCCGCTGAGCAGACGCGCCCTCTGCCGGCGCGCACCCGGCCCCCACGCTCCCATGTGACCCCCCCCAGCTTCCCGCCCCCCACCCCCGACTGACAACTCGGTTATAACCTCCGAAATAATGACCAGACCTCCCCAGCCAGCAGGGGCTGGAAGGCCTGAGGAGGCTCATTTTTAAACACTGCACTTTAAAAATTGGAAACCGTGAGATGAAGAAAAATTCAATTAAGCGGAAATGAGTTTTGTTTTATTGGCTGCTGCTGACGGGCTCTGGGCATGCTGAAAGCTAAATAAAAAAGCACATCACTGGCTCTCTCTTTCTTGGACTTGGTCAGTTGGCCCTTTCTGCAGCAGCTGCTCTAACCGAGCTCACATGGTGACTGGAGCCAAAAAGAGAGAGCACGGCAAAGCCATCCCACCCACACACCGCTTGGTAGGGCCCCACGGAAAGCACAGTTTCTCGCTGCTAGCTCTGGTGAGGAGGCGGCTGCAGGTTTGGGAGGGGTGCCAAGCATTCCTTTCCTTGGGGAGGCAGAGCACAGGCGGACAGAGAAGGACACCCCCGCTCTGGTCTGCTGCCCACCTAGAGGCAAGAATCATTTGTACCTCTCTACATGCGTTCAGGGCTGCAGGCTCCCAGAAGCTGCTCTGAACTTGCGTTCAGACCTCAAAGCCCCAGGTCCCCTAGGCTCTGGACGGTTGCCCTCACTCTTGGCAGTGTAAATTTTGTACAGTTAAAAAGAAATGAAGTCTCACTTCCTGGGGGAAAAAGAAAAAAAGAAAAAAAAGAAGGAAAAAAAAAAGAACCCACCCATCCTTATTTATTGCCATGTGACTTTGGAACACAGAAGCTGGTGCGTTTGTTTGTATATGGTTCCTGTGTGTTGGCATGAGATGTGTATGGTAAAATTATGTCAAATAAATACGGAAATTCTTTAGAAGCGGATGTGTCTTGCTTTTCATTTTGGTTCTCTGGATGTTTCTTTCTCTTGATATAATTAGGACAAAAAGCTAAGGCGATGTGGGGTCCTTTTACCACCGGAAGGAAACCCAAACTACAACTCTGAATGCCAGAATGACTTACAGCCATGAATACCAGAAGTGCTCAATAAAGGTTCGATTAGAGGAAGTGCTCTGGTTTTTCTGACAGCAATTTTCTGGGGCCCAATCCTCTGCTCCTAGGCTCAGGGGATGGGCAGAGAAAACCCACTGACCACATAATCTTAATGTTTGTCCTGTTGCATTTTAAAAGTCCTTCCCACTTAAACATTTTCTCCCTAAAGTATGTGCAAACATCTATATTTGGGCGAGAGGTGGACAGAGGGATACAAACACCTCATCAGAATTATCAGGGCTCCTTGATGAGCTTTTGTAGAAAAGTCCTCATTCAGATTTCTTCTCTGCAAGAGGCTTTATTAATGTGCAGGATCTGAAGGTTAGCTGGAATGGAAAAAGCAACACTGCTTCTTTCATCAAAAAATATTAAAGTCCAGGGGCGCCTGGGTGGCTCAATGGGTTAAGCGTCTGCCTTCAGCTCAGGTCACGATCCCAGGGTCCCGGAATCGAGCCCCGCATCGAGCATCCTGCTCTGCGGGGAGTCTGCTTCTCCCTCTCCTTCCTGCTCATGCTCTCTCTCACTATTTCTGTCTCTCTCAAATAAATAAGTAAAATATTTTTTAAAAAGATTTAAAAGAATACTGAAGTCCTCCTATCTCTTTAGAGCTGGCCTTCCATCTAGGAAAAACTAGAGTGCTTTTTCCATTAGTGACTGGTTGTATTTGAAGAGAAGATCCAGAGGTGCACTGTCCCATATGGCAGCAACTAGTCACACGTGGCTGTTTACATTTAAATTGACTAATATTCAATAAAACTGCAAGTTTCCTTCCTCATGCCGGCTCTGTTTCAAGTGCTCGGTAGCTACACATGGCTAGCAGCGACTGTATTTGGACACACGGACACAGAGCACTTCAGTCGCTGCAGAGAGTTCCACTGGACAGTGCTGATGGAGTCTGCCAAGGGAGAATGGGCAGAGAAAACTCACTCATCACGCTAGCTGCTCGCTATCCTGGAGCACTTGGTGAAATATCTTGAGACTCCTTAGACAGTGTAGCGCTGGCTTCTCGGTCATCCTAGTTTGGGAGGAGCACTGCCCACAAGAACAACTCGCTTGGGTACAAGGGAGGGGGGCTGCACTCTGGACCCCTGAGTCCACAGTCCAGTGCTGCCACCAGCTTGTCCTGACTCTACCTAACCCCTGGGCGCGTGCCGTGCCCCACGGTCTATGCCGTTACATGGGAAAGACACCACCACCCAGGCAGACATCCAGCGAGATTCTTGGGGGGCTTGAAGGTCTTTTAGTGAAGACCCGAATCTCTGCTCTCAGGAGAGGGAATTCTGGTAAATACTTGGTTAGGCCGAGAAAGGCGGCCAGGACAGGTGAAGATGAGAGCACCACGTGGGAGTGGGAGTGTTGGTGGAGGAAGGCAGCAGGTTCTGGACATGAGGACCTGCTTCCTTCCCTAGCCCAGTCCCTTGGGTGCTTGAGAGGGAAATTCACAAAGCGGCTAGGAAGGGCCCTGCTGCGCCTCAATTACTCATCGGAGTATTCCTGAGGCACTAATGTCGGGCCCGAGAATTCTGCTCGGGTATGCACTTGCACCCCGCGTCTCGAGCCTTCCGTCCTCAAACCCCTTGTCACCAGCCTGTCTACGTGGACTTCTTGCTTTCAGGATGCTAGCGATCGTTTTGAGTATATCAGACCGACAATCACAGGACCATCTCCACTCTGTACTCTGTGTACAGCTGCCACCACGATGCCAATCTAGTAACTTTCTGGAATTATGAAATGTGTTCTCAGCTCACAAAGGAAGCAGAGGATCTGATCTGTCTGTCTCGCTCTCCCCCACCCCTTTTTTTTTGGTTTGGTCACTAGAAACCAGCCCCCCTGAGCAGTGTGATTTTCTGACAGTGGCTTTTCAAAAACACAGCTGCTTAAAGAAGAATATAGGAAAGAAATCACTGTCCGGAAAGAATAAAATAAGACAGAAACTCAGGAGGACAAATGAAGGCTCAACACTCAAGTGTTTTTCACTGCTTTTCTTTCTTTCGCCTTGGGCCTAGGATTCGACTCAGCTAAAATCAGAAAAGGATAGTAAGAGCTCAAAGGCTAATCATTGTGTTGTAAATTTTAACTGATTTGCCAAACTAGAAGTAAAATCACGAGAGGTGATCCTTAGCCTCTCTGAATGTATTTCCTTAGATTTGCCATTTGAGGCATAGTTTCAAAACCGTCCTTTACAGTCTAAAAGGCAAAGTGTTGCGTCCCTTTGCCACACCTCCCTACAAGAATGCCACTCCAGTTTTGTCATTTGGAACTCCTGGTGCGTTCCTCATAATGCCCTCTGCCCTGTGCACGGGGTGGTGAGCGGAGGCGCTGGGGCGGCGTGCTTGCTTGGCTGCCTTGGGGAAGTAGGCAGCGGCCACTGCCGCTGGAGAAAAAACCCAAAGTTTCTAAAATGGGGCCAAGTCAGTAGGAAAAGGGAAATTTTTTTATTCTATTTCTAAAACGTAATAAAAATAAGCCATCCAAACTATTAAACAGAAATCTTCTAGATGATGCACTCCTGCCCGAGGAGAGTGGGTGGCATCCCTATGGAGAAAGTGGGTGTGGGCTTTTGCATGCAACACTCGTCCCTGGGTGACTTCTGCATTCATTTGCTTCTCTCATTTTTGTCTAATGTGATTTCGGGATCTTCCTTTAGAACCCTTTCCTTTGGTGATTTTTCCTTTGGCCACCTCCCCCGCTGAGCACAAACACTGGACTTTGGTATGCTATTAACTGGTATGTTATTCTGTAATTAAATGTACAAGGCACAGGACACCCCTGACAGGATACACGTTCTTCCTTTCATGAGGGGGCTCCCAGGAGAAAAAGGTGCCCACGTGAGTTATTCGTTCTTCAGGCTGTTCGGCAGACCACTGAACTGGCCGGAATTTTCAAGACTGACAGAGGCTGGGCTGTCTAGAGCTAGGGAAAGTTCTGTCTTTGTTTTTAAGGTTTGTCTTTCTCTCATTTGCTTGCCAACCCTGCACCAGGATCTCGGTTGGCTGGGAGGGGTTTGGGGATTTTGGAAAGGCTGGGAATAACTTCCTGGAAGATAAAATACAGACCCAAAAAAGGGGTCTTGGCACACACTTAGAGCTGGAAATAAGCAGTTTTTTTAAAAAGGTCATTAAAATGGTAAATAGGTTTCAACAGATGGCTGCAGCATAGCAATGGAAAGCCCAGGCAAGGACTTTGGGGTTCAATCTCATATTTTAGTCACCTGGGACCAGCTTATTATTCCAGAAAAACAAACATCTATAAAGTTGACAGCTCCCTCCCCTCCTCTAAAGTGGGAGCCCTTGAAGGTTGCCTGCCTGATGGCCAGCTCATGGGCGGCTGCCTGCAGATAGTGACCTGGGGAATTGAAAGTCACTTTTTCGACACCTGTCAACTGCACGGCTTAAGCTCACCCAGGCTAGAGGGAAATGATAACCAGGAACCTATATTACTGATGGGCCAGGACTTTTATACTCAATATGTGCGCTGGCTTTATTATTTTTTTAGAATCATTTTAACATTTAATGCTTCTCAATTAAAGTGATTTCCTGGAGTGGATGCCAAGCTTCGTTTAGAATGCGCATTAACCACTTTCTGTATCGGTAGTTAAAGGCACTGAGGGATTTAGACAGCAATCCACAAGTCTGTTCAGTTAAGGTTTGGCGGAATAAAGCAGATTATAAACAATAATATATGTCTTTCTCTTCTTTTTTGGAAGGGTTCCAAACTCACAAACGGAGCTAAAGTGCTATAAACATATCCAGGACTAAGCTCCGGGCTCTACAAATGTACTCCGTGAAAGCCGTGGGCACCGGCGGCGCTGCTCTCGATCCCGTGTGTGTACGTGTGCACGTACTTTAAAAGGGCTTTTTATTACACAGAGTGTCCATCAACTGAACTTACCTTCTAAATATGAAAATGGAAACCAGGATTGCTACACAAGTGAGAGGAAAAATAAATCCAGGCTGCAGTGTGGAGGATGAATTTGTTGCTGCCGCCCAGGGCGGCCCCGGCCGAGGCCCCGCTCCAGTCCGAGGGCTCTCCTGGAGCCCCGGCTTCAGCCACCGCAGGCAGGAGTTTGGGTTCCGGGGGCATTTCCCTACCGATAAGAGACACCCACACGGAGGGCACTGACTTCCACCATGAGGCAAATGAATGTGAGGAGGGGCAGCTCCCGGGAGGTTTCCCATCTGGTTTTTAACCTCAGTGTTCTACTGCAAACTCATGTTCGTTCCTTCTAAGACCATGTAGGAAGAATATCAGGAAGGAAGATTCTGTCTTGAGTATAAGCTAGCACGCACCTTATGAATATCCCCATCTAGTTTTGGGGGCCTGGAGGCTTCCTATTAAGGAGGAAGGGACACACCTTCAGAAGTGACTTCAGTACATGAGTCCCCAAAAAAGAGACAGTAGAAAATGTAAGATAATGACATTTAATTGTGCCAAGAAAAGTGATATAACAAAACACAGGAAAGAAGGTTCTGAAGAATTTATATATAAAAGTAAAAGTAGTAAGAAATAAAAAGCCACAAACTCCCAATAACTACTGGTGAACAAAGCATTAAGTTCCTTCCAGGGAGGAGCATGACAAGACTATTTCAAGGATAAGTGAATAAAGATGAGGCTAGATAGCTTTTCCTGTTCAATCCTTTAGTGTAATGCCAATTAATGCATATTTGAAAAATTGATCACAGTTGGTGCATAATAAACATTAGGTGATGAGTACAACATGGAAGGTGATTATTATTATCAGTCTGATAAGCACTCTACTTTGGCCCAAAATCTCTCAGATGAAGGAACTCTGAAAGGATACTTATTAAAATAACTAAAGATGCTTATGGTAAAGCTCCAATAATGACCATAACTTTCAAATCACATGATTACAACAGACTGCTCTGAAAGCTTTTTATGTCATAAGGACAAAGTCCAATGTGTATATATAAAATCCATTAAGAGGCTTGATTATTAATGTACCTTTGAGTATGGATGCTTTTGTTTCCACTGTAGCTTATCCTGATAACGTCGTACAGGGAAAACTTTTTGACTTGGTATCACAAAGCTTGGATAATCACCCTGATTCTGAAAAAAAAAAAAAAAAAAAAAAAAAAAGAGATCATGTAGATTGAAGTGCTTTACCTATAATAAAGCCTATAAAAAGATGAGCATGCTTACTATTTCTATTTATAGGACCTCAGACAAGTTCCCTGACAGTTCTGTTTCAATTCCCTCACTTGCAAAACAGAGAAAATACCATTTCTACTTTTACAATTATTCTGAGGTTCAATTAAGATGCTTGTACATAGAATCTTGTACAAAAGGTATAACTACTGTTACGTCCTTGAAGTTAAGATGTAACGATTGTAAGACACATTAGTTTATGTGTCACTAACCAAAAAAAGTGTGCCTTAGAATGGATCAAATATAGTGTGGTAACTACTCTTAAAATATTTAATCCAGGGGCTCCTGGGTGGCTCAGTTGTTAAGCATCTGCCTTTGGCTCAGGTCATGATCCCAGGGTCCTGGGATTGAGCCCCGCATCGGGCTCCCTGCTCCGCAGGAAGCCTGCTTCTCCCTCTCCCACTCCCCCTGCTTGTGTTCCCTCTCTTGCTGTGTGTCTCTGTCAAATAAATAAAATCTTAAAAAAAAAAAACAAAAAAACCCCCACACATTTAATCCAAAATACCTTAGGAATTGGGATTTGAGATTCACTCACAAATATTTAAACTCAATATGTTTATTACTAAATTGTGGCTGGTGGATAACATACCTATTCTGTGATAAACATTTATTTATGAAGGGGATTTTTGGGAGACTTGAAGTTTGATGAAACCTTTCATCTTTCAACTGTTAAATGTTAAACATTTGAAAGTCTTCATGTTCAACTGAAGCATGTATTAGCCTGGGCACTAACCCCTTCTGCAACCCACGCTCAGCTCTGCTATAATCATGCACCTTGCTCATTAATCCTCAGGGATGCCGTACTGTACAAAGAATAATAACCCATAGCCAAGCAGTTAAACCTGGCAGGAAGCTAAGAAATACCTATCTAATAGAAAGGTTCACTTGATTATAGCAACCTTTTAGCTGGAAAATGATGAAACATTAAAAAAAAAGATATAATAGATACAGTTCCAGATATTATCCTTTGGTTGTTATCCTACCTGACGAGCCTAAGAGATAACAAGATGTGGCCAATTGGCTGACTTCTTACATCTTTGAGACATAGTTATAGTGGGTTTAAAAGATTTAGGTTTTCATAAGAAATTTATGAATTCCTGTGAGACTTTTCAAGATACCTCATGCAATATCTTGAGATAACATCATGTAATTCTAAGTATCCATGATAACGGGAAAAAGGAATGACAGTGGCCTTGAACAGTGTCTGTCATTCAGCAGCCTCTCAAAAAGTATCTGGATTGAATGGAGGAAGAGTTTTAAAACTTTACGTTGAGTCTTTTGTCAAATAGACAGGCTGAGATTCAGTAGCTTTGGTCCTAACTGTGACTCTATTACTCCTCTGTGACCCTGGGCAGTTCACGTAACCGGCTTGTATCTTCAGTTCGTCCTTGTTTAAGTGGCCTTAATAACCACGTGTGCTGGCTACTTGATAGGATCCCTACGGAGGGATGACAGAGTATATAATGCCCATGAAAGCCTCTGAAAAGTCAAAAAAACTAACTGCATATGAAAAGACATCACTAGTCACACACAATTGAACACGTGGGCTCATTTCTGTCCTGCAGCAGAATCAGAGGTCAAAGAGGTCAGAGTCCAGCTTTTTGGCCATAGTCTCTTCAAAATTTTCCCCATGTGGGGCGCCGAGGTGGCTCAGTCGTTTAGCGTCTGCCTTCTGCTCAGGTCATGATCCCAGGGTCCTGGGATCGAGTCCCGCATCGGGGCTCCCCGCTCTGCAGGAAGCCTGCTTCTCCCTCTCCCACTCCCCCTGCTTGTGTTCCCTCTCTCGCTGTGTCTCTCTGTGTCAAATAAATAAATAAAATCTGAAAAAAAAACCCTCCAAAAAACAAAACAAAAAAAACCCCAAAAGATTTCTCATTCTTGAAATACTGTAACAAGGAGTCAGGAAAAAGGGTTCTTAGTGGGATCCATAGACCCCTGGGGAGTCCATAGATGGGTTTCAGGAGATCTGTGAACTTTTCAAAATTCCATGCACAACACTGTATTCTAGGGAAGAGGTTCATAGTTTTTTCAAAGTGTTCGGGAACTCCCCAAGAGTTAAAAAACACCGATTGAGTAGACTCAAGCAAGCGTTCTGAAGATAACAACGATTCAGGTATTTTTCTTTGTCTCCTCTTTAATGATTATTTACATGATTCTCTTTTTATTCCTCATTTTTCACTAGTGTGTATCAAAGCTACTGTGAAGGCAATCAGGGCCCCTTAGATTAGTTGGTGGAGAGCAAAGCAAACGAGAGTCATGAATAAAAAATAGAGTCACTAGTGTTGCTCTGATCACAGTATCTTCGGGAAAGAGAAAAGAAAAAGCAACAAATTCCCTGTTGTGGTTTTTTTTAGGGACATAGGAAAATGGGGCTAGGTATGTTTTTATGTGTACACGTACATCTACAGAGGTGGACCTGAAGATAGGAAAAACTATCATCTCGAGAACTGAGAATGAAGTAAGAGTAGAAAGGCAACCTGTAAACAGTCTAGAAAATTCAAGTGCAAAAAGTAACTACTAACTCAGACAAATGTCTTTAGTTATCCACCGCTTTATGACCACTCCAACTGAACTAGTTTCCAGCTCGAGAACACAGTGGAGACTCAATTTTTAAAATATTATGTATAATAAAAATAACAAATCAGAGAGTCTCAACTGAGGATGAAGTAAATTGAATTCCAATCTCAGTAAATGTTAGGAAAAAAAAAAGCAACAATTATTTTGAAATACTTGTGTCATGACCAGAAATGAACTTTCAGGAAAAGGAAAAAGGTTTTCTATGATATTTTAAAATACTAATGGGCTTGAACATTACTAATCTGTCCAGGAAAAAAAAAATATGCATAGCAGAACCAAAGTTATGCTAAATTAAATTATGTCCTG
This sequence comes from Mirounga angustirostris, assembly GCF_029215605.1. Classification (NCBI taxonomy): domain Eukaryota; kingdom Metazoa; phylum Chordata; class Mammalia; order Carnivora; family Phocidae; genus Mirounga; species Mirounga angustirostris. The sequence continues at coordinate 40,841,054 of NW_026991714.1, forward strand.
GTTTTATCCTGCTGAACTATATGAAGAGATGATTCGCCACGTATCTGGGGAAGTTAGCTGCTTTCTGCTCCAGTAAATTCGTGTTCTTTGCTTGGTGGGAACTACTGCAGCTTTTGCCAAAGGAACTCATGATCCGGCTGAATTGTGATGCACGACATAATAATTCAATAATTTAAGGGGAATGAAAACAAACCAAGATCCAGTTTTCTGACATTTCTGGATGAAATCTTTCCCTCAAGCCACAGGGAGATGATCCACAGATTGTCATGATAGTACGGTTTTCGAAAATTCAAGTTCCAGTGACAAAAGAATAGATATTTTGGAAAATGATTTTAGAATGCACTTGAAAATGTAAAGTTGATGACTGTTTTTAGTGACAGCTTTGAATGTAAATTTGAGACCCTTAAAATTAATATAAAACAAGCTATATTCTTTGCTTAAAAACAATCTATATAGTTTTAGATGTGCCAAAACAGGTTTAAAAAACCTGTCTCAGAAATTTTGAGGTCAGGGAAGCCTGGGTCGCTGAGTTAGTTGAGTGCCTGACTCTTGACTTTGGCTCAGGTCACGATCTCAGGGTCATGGGATGGAGCCCGGAGTCAGGCTCCACACTCAGCGGGGAGTCTGCTTGAGATTCTCTCTCTCTCTCTCTCTCTCCCTCTGCCCCTGCCCTCCTGCACGCTCTCTCTTTCTCAAATAAATAAATCAATCTTAAAAAAAAAAATTTTTAAGGTCAAACTACAAAAGAGAAATGAGAAAAGGAGCTCCTTGATAGCTTTCTGCTTAGATAACTACCCTGTAAATCTGAAATGAATTAAACACTTTTTGATTTGCTAATGTCCTAAAATGCACAAAGTACTATTAATGAAAGCTGCGTGCAACATCTTGGTTACTTTTACTGTAACTAATGAATAATGTTTGTTAAAACACAATGTGGAACATGAGAGAATTTAGTTTAATAGCAGGTTGCAATGTGGCTGGGATTATGGGAAAAGAATAGATAATGAACAGAAAGCTCTACCAGAATTACAGTAATATTTCAGTATGTACTAACATGCACATCACTTCTACAGATAATTAAGAAACCATGATTCATCATTCTTGGTGAATGGTTTTGGTTTACATCTCAGAAAATAAGAAATTAGCTTAGAAAAATCACAAAATAAGCAGCATTCACATGCCTCATTTCTGCTCTGAAGGGGCTTGTTCCAGAAGGACAGGTTAGGTGCAGCTAATGAAATTGTGTCCACTGTCAAGGGCTCCACGAAGCAAGTTTATTACTTTTCTTAATAGTGACATGTTGGAAAAATTGCCTTTTAAATAGTCATCTTTGCATCTCAAATCATTTCTTACTTCGTTTCTCTTCCTACGACAATGATCTACTTTCCTTATATAATGAGAAATGTCAAGGGATTCCCCAGATGGAGTTCTTGAGGCTTAAAGAGGAAACATAGGGAGCCAGTTTCAACAGCGGCATACTTGTCTATCCTTTAAAGAAACACTGTGGTGTACTTGTCTATGTTTTTAATGAAAAAAATAAAAGCTCTCCTGGTATCCAGAAATAACTACAATCACAACTAAGCACTGGGGCATTATGGGCTATTTCACATTTCAAACAGGCCTCACAGTTCAGGTCTGAGCCTGTTTCCAGAGACTACTGCCAAAGGCAACGACTGGGGACATCAGAGCCAATTAAAAGGGCCCTGGGGAAATCCCTCCCCATTCTGTGAAGGTGAGTTTAAGGAACCCCGACCTAACCAGTGAATTCTCTGGAATCTGTGCTTTGATCCTGAAGTGAGGTCGCTGAATCTTATTCTAAAATGCCCAACGTTTTGAGGTTTTCAGTAAATCTGGTTATTCCTCTGATTTCTAGACCCCTTTTATGACAAAATTCTACCCTTTTTCTTTTGCTTGCTTTTTCTTAACACCCCTCTTTCTTCTCTATCTTCGCAATCCGTCTGCCAAGAAGAAGAGACATTTTAGCTACCTATTCAGAGCAGCCGTGCAAAAGGCCACAGGATCACTTGATCTCTACCGTCCTGGGATTTCAGGCAACTTTGTCGGTCACGTTTTGCTTCTGTATGGGTTTTTTTGTTTGTTTTTTTTAAAGAGCAGCCAAGTTTAATATTGTGAAATACGATGTGTCTCCGCCGTGCCCCACCCTCTAGAACGGTGATACATTTCCGCGCACGCTCAGCAGAATTGGATTGTATTATGCACAGGACACATGTCCATCACCAGAACCGCACTTGCTGGCATGGATGCAAGGAGAATGAACAGCTGAGACTTCAGAATCCCAGTTCCTCAGAACCGCTTTTATTAGCCAACGTATACCAAAGACGGGTGGTAAAAGGAGTATTATTTTTGCAGTTTTCCTTCATCGCTGACGCTCTCTGATGCTACGGAGTGTGGGTTTCCAGCCTTTCGATTAAGCCGTGCCCGTCGTGTGCCTGCTGTAACACGGAAGACACGGCCTTGCAGCCTGTCACCTCCTCCGGCAGGCAGCCGTCCTGGTCTCGGAGAGCGGGGTCGGCGCCAGACTGCAGCAGCAGCTCCACGATGTCCAGAAACTCACAGGCGGCAGCTGACGGGGAAATGGGCAGATATGAAAACCAGGTTACCGTGAGACAAAGGGAAACGACTGTCCTCCAGCAGGGAAGGCAAGGGCTGAGCAGGAAGGGATCCTGAGCAACGAGAAATGTTGCAGCAGCCGGTGGGTGATGGGGCCTCGTGAGGAGATCTGGGCCATGAGAGTGCAGTTGCAAGGGTGAGGAAAATCAAATTCACCTTTTTTGGTTGCCCAGAAGCAAACAAACAAACACATTTTTAAAACTGTGAGGTTTTTAGGGGCACCGGGGTGGCTCAGTCGGTTAAGCGTCTGCCTTCGGCTCAGGTCATGACCCCAGGGTCCTGGGATCAAGTCCCACATCGGGCTCCCTGCTCACGGGGGGGGGGGGGGGGGGGGGGCTGCTTCTCCCTCTGCCTGCCGCTCTGCCTACTTGTGCTCTCTCTCTCTTTGTCAAATAAATAAATAAAATCTTTAAAAAAAAAAACCTGTGAGGTTTTTAGACTGTATCTTAAGAATGGGATGAGGGAGAGAACAAAAATAGTGTTTATGTGTTTTACTTTGATCAGAATAATGATAGGTTTGTAGGTTATGTCAAAAGGCTAAAAATATGTAAATGTGAAAGGAAAGATTTTGTTTTGTCTTTGAAGAGGGGGTTAAATGGGTAACTAACTAAACTTTAAAATTTGCAAATGAAAAAAAAAAAAGCTGGCCTAGGAATCAGACCATCCCTCTACAGAACTTTTATATATTTAAAAAAATAACAAATGGCCCAAATCACACAAGACACAGGAAGGGGACAAGGACCTATAGATATGGAGACTCATTATGAAGATGGCCTGTTTCACCCCCAGGAAGGACACACAGACCAAAGGGCTAGAATGGAGAGCTATCCATGTTTTTGCACATATATGGAAACCTGATTTATGACAATGCTGGCGTCGTAGATCAGCAAGGAAACAAAGATCCATTAATTCAGATGCACTGAAACAACTGGGCTAAAGGCAAAAACGGGCATTTCATACAAGATGAAACAGAAATGGCAATGAACATATGAAAAGATGAACAACCACATTAGGTAGTCAGGGAAATGAAAATTAAAACTCAGAGATACCATTTCACACCCAGCAGAGAGGTGGAAATTAAGAGCAGACAGTACGAAGGTACGGAAGAGGGCTGGGGCGGGGGACGCTCCCCTCTGGACGGCCGAGTGCACACTCGTGCAGTCACTATGGACAACAGCTTGTGTCAAACCTAACACACGTGGGCCCTGCGCCCAGCCATCCCACGCCTACTTACACACTCCAGAGAAACTCGTGCGTGTGTTCTCTAGGAGACGTTTGCAACATGTGTGTAGCAGCGCTATTCCTATTCGTGATAGACCCCAAAAGTCAACAACCCAAATGCCCATTAAGAATAACATGTGAAAATAAAACTGTTTAGTTCTTCAATAAAATCCCATACAACACTGAAAATTAATGAACTATACTTTTACACACGAGTGTACCTCCAGAACATAACGTTGAAGGAAAGAGGCGAGTCAGAAGAATACATATAGTATGGTTCCACTTAAACAAAATTAAAAAAAAAATAGACCAAACTAAACATCATTGTTCAGAGACACAAACATGTAGTAAAACGATAAGGGAAATCATTACTATAAAATTTGGGATAGTGTTAACTTGGGAGAGGGGATGGAGGGAAGGCCATGCGATTGGATAAGCACACCCAGGAGGTTTCAGAGATATTGGCAATGTTGCATTTCCTAAGCTAGGTGGTGGGTACATTTTTTTCAAGTTATATTTTATATTCTTCAAATACATTTTACATACTCTTTCATAGGTGATGTAACATAATAGCAACAACAAAAGGCCAAAAAAGAAAAAAAACAAAACAGGGAAAGATAGAAGGGTAAGGAGTTTGATTCAATGGCCATTTTATTGAGTACATGCTATCCAGTCCTACCAAGGATGCAATAAGATTCCTGCTCTGTGGAACTTACTAATAGCTGAGAGGCTAATATGCAAGTCTGACACTCTTAACACAAAAGAGTAACTATTGCAATGTGCACACATACACACACACATACAAGCAAAGAGGTGGGGGGGTGGTGGTGGAGAAGTCGAGGGATCAGGAAAAATGCAAGTAGGTGGTATGTAAGCTGAGCTCTGAAGGACAGAGTAAAATTCCAGGTAAGTGGAGACAGAAAGGCACTGCGGAGAGAAAACACCACTAATGGAGGGAGTACTGAGAGAACTGTCTGCTGGCTCTGGGAAGTGATACAGACGGTCAAAAGCAGACAGGGTGGACTTGAGTCAAACCATGCAGGGCTGTGAGAGCCATACTAAGCCATGCTGAGAAGTGTGGTTTTGAGTGCTCTAGTAAAGTTTGCATTTATAAGGAGGGAGTGGCATAATTTGGCCTCCATGTTAGGATGAAAATTCTAAAAGGAGTGACTTGGACAGCCCTAAAGATCTGTGGCAGGTAGACCATGTAGGAGACTATGACTATTTTAGGAGGCTTGAAATTAGCCAGAGTCAGTATAAAGAATGGACTGAGTAAGAGCCACTGAAATTCATGTGGTTAGGACACAGCAAAGTACTGGATAAACTGTAAAAAAAACCTGTGAACACTAAATTTAATAATTAATGAAGCTGATATAACGTTATATTTACAGCTAAACATTATTTATATTTTGCAATTTTCTTTTTGTTTTTCGGAATAAAAATATTTTATTTCAGGTTTCAAATAGTTTTAGAGGGTTTTTTTTGTTTGTTTGGGTTTTTTTTGTTTGTTTGTTTTAAAGATTTTATTTATTTATTTGACAGAGAGAGAGACACAGCGAGAGAGGGAGCACAAGCAGGGGGAGTGGGAGAGGGAGAAGAAGGCTTCCTGCTGAGCAGGGAGCCTGATGTGGGGCTCGATCCCAGGACCCTGGGATCATGACCTGAGCCGAAGGCAGACGCTTAACGACTGAGCCACCCAGGCGCCCCAGTTTTAGAGGTTTTTGAAAAGCTCACAGGCCCACCACTTGTGATCACAATGTTCACTGAATAAAATGGCCCGAGTTTTTCTATACTTGATATGAAACCCAGACACCATAAAGAAAATTACTCATAAATCTGAATACATAGAAACCTAAAATTGAGGGGCGCCTGGGTGGCTCAGTCAGTTAAGCACTGCCTTCAGCTCAGGTCATGATCCCAGGATCCTGGGATCAAGCCCCGCATCGGGCTCCTAGCTCAGCGAGGAGCCTGCTTCTCCCTCTCCCTCTGCCTGCCTCTCTGCCTACTTATACTCTCTATCTCTGTCAAATAAATAAATAAAATCTTAAAAAAAAAAAGAAACCTAAAATTGATAAATTTGAACACATAAAAATTTAAAACAGGGGCGCCTGGGTGGCTCAGTTGGTTAAGCGACTGCCTTCGGCTCAGGTCATGATCCTGGAGTCCCGGGATCGAGTCCCACATCGGGCTCCCTGCTCGGCAGGGAGTCTGCTTCTCCCTCTGACCTTCCCCCCTCTCATGTGCTCTCTCTCATAAAAAAAAAAAAAAAAAAAAATTAAAACAGCTATACCACACACACACAAAATATGATATATAAAGGTAAATCAGAAACTGGGAAACATATTCACATATATAACACATACAAGAGCGAATACCCTTAATATCTAAAAAGCATTAACAAATCAATCCAAAAGAACAATGGGCAGGGGCGCCTGGGCGGCTTAGTTGGTTAAGTGTCTGAGTCTTGATTTTGGGTCAGCTCATCATCTCAGGGTTGTGAGATCAAGCCCTATGTCAGGGTCTGCGCTGGGCGTGAAGCCGCCTTAAGATTCTGTCTCTCCTCTCCTTCTGCCCCTCCCCCCAATCTCTTAAAAAAAAAAAAAAGAGAATGGGCAAAAGTATTACAGGAACCAAAGATGATACCTATGTTTTCAGTCTGGGAGACTTGTGCTCTCTCTGTCTCTCTCTCTCTCAAATAAATAAAATCTTAAGAAAAAAAAGATTTTATTTATTTATTTGAGAGAAAGAGAGAGAGAATGAGCCAGGTGGGAGGGGCAGCGGGAGAGGGAGAAGCAGGCTCCCCACTAAGCAGGGAGCCCTATATGCAGGGGTCAATCCCAGGACCCCGAGATCATGACCTGAGCTGAAGGCAGATGCTTACTCAACTGAGTCAACCAGGTGCCCCTCAAATAAATAAATAAAATCTTAAAAAAACATACACAAATAACTCTTAAAGCTCAACAATAAGAAAACAAGTAGCTGGATTAAAAATTGGGCCAAAGACCTTAAATGACATCTCACCACAGAAGATATACATATGGCAATTAAGCTTATGAAAAGGTATTCCACATCATATGATCAGGGAAATGCAAATTAAAAGAACACTGAGATACCTTTATACACCTATTAGAATGGCCAAAATGTGGAACACTGGCAACACCAAATGCTGGTGAGGATGTGGAGCAACAGGAACTCACTCATTGCTGGTGGGAATGCAAAAGGATATAGCCATTTGGAAGACAGTGTGGTGGCTTCTTATGAAACTAAATATACCCTTACCATATGATCCGGCAAACATGCTCCTTAGTATCTACTCAAAGGAGCTAAAAACTTATGTCCACTCAAAAATCTGCACATGAATGTTTATAGCAGCTTAAATCATAGTTGCCAAAATTTGGAAGCAACCAAGATGTCCTTTAGTAGGTGAATGGATAAATAAGCTATGGTACATCCAGACAATGTATTACTCAACACTAATGAGCTATCAAGCTAACAAAGGACATGGAGAAACCTTAAATATTACTGAGAGAAGCCAATCTGAAAAGGTTATCTACTGTATGATTCCAACAATATGAACATTCTGGAAAAGGCAAAACTATGGAAATAGTAAAAAGATCAGTGGTTGCCAGAGGCTGGAGGTGAGGGAGGGATAAACAGGCAGAGCACAGTAGACTAATTTAGGGCAGTGAAAATACTCTGGATGATATCATAATGACAGATACACATCATTTTACATTTATCCATAGAATACATGATGCCAAGAGTGAATCATAATGTAAACTTTGGGTGATTATGACATAGTATGATATGATAATAATTTTATGGTATGTAGTTTCATCAACTGTAACAAACATACCACTCTGATGAGGGATGTTGATAATGAAAGTGTGAAACAACAGAAAAAATATACATTGGTCTCTGTCCCCAGTTCCTGGCACAGAACTCCTAAAATCCCCGGCCTTTCCTAAGTGTAGGAGCACTAAAGGCATCTTTTGTTCTAACGCTTAGTCTTTGACCCTGGTTCCTGACAGAGCTCCTCAATCACTTGGAATTTCCCGGGTGACAGGTGTTATCTTTTGTTCTAATGAGGTGACTCTTGGTGGGCTCCTGGATTGCTTCAGGGAGGGGGCTGGTCCCCAAAAAGACCCAACCATGATTAGAAGCTTATAACTTTCAGCCCCAACTCCCATCCTCCTCGAAGGGGAGAGAGGCTGGAGATTGAGTTAATGACGAATCATGCCTATGTAATGAAGCCTCCATAAAACCCCTCAAAGTAGGGTTTTAGAGAACTTCTGGGTTACTGAACACATGGAAGTACTTAAAAGGTGGTACTGATGATAGCATGGAAGCTCTGCTCCCCTCCCCCCATATCTTGTCCAATGCATCTCTTCTAGCTGGATGTTCCTCTGTATCACCATATCCTTTTAAATTAAACCAGTAAACCTAAGTGTTTCCTTGATTTCTGTGAGCCATTCTAGCAAATTATTGAACCCAGGAAGGGGTCATGGAAACCCCAAATTGTAGATGGTCAGTCAGAAGTGCCGGTGACAACCTGGGACTTGTGACTGGCATCTGAAGGCAGAGGTGTAGTCTTGTGGGACTGGGGGAAAGGTAGACAGCGTCTGAGTTGAATTAATTGGAAGAACACCCAGCTGGTGTTGCAGAGAATTGCTTGTTGTGAGGAAAAACTCACACACACGGTGACCAGAGGTGAAGTGAAGTGTGGCGGTAGCGTGAGAGTAAAGGAGAGACACACAGCGAGCATCTGTTCTTTAGAGGGAGGCTATCCATGGGGTGAGGGGTATAGGGAAAATCTCTGTACCTTTCCCTCAATTTTGCTGTGAACCTACTACTGCTCTAAAAGTCTTAACCCACCAACAAAGCACTTGTAAATGGGTCTATTTCTGGGTTATCTATCATGTTTCATGGATTTACACCCCTATCTTTATACTAATAGCACAGTGTCTTGATGTTTGTAACTTTATAATAAGTCCTGAAGTAAGGGTGTGTCCTCCATCTGCGTCCTTTCCTTTTCCATATAACTTTTAGAATAAACTTGTAAATTTTTTCCAAATGTCCCGTTGGAATTTTGATTGGGAGTGTGTACAGATCAATTTGGGGAGAATGGAGAGCTTAACAACATAACATTAAGTCTTTTGACCCATGAACAACAGTGTCTCTGTCCATTTACTCAAATTTCCCTTAACTTCTCTCAGCATTGTTTGGGAATTTTAAGCATATAAATTGTGCATTTATTTTGATTTATCCTTAGGATTTTAATTTTTCTTAGGCTATTATAAATGGTATTTTAAAAAATTTCAGTATTGGGGCGCCTGGATGGCTCAGATGGTTAAGTGTCTGCCTTCAGCTCAGGTCATGATCCCAGGGTCCTGGGATTGAGCCCCACATTGGGCTCCTGGCTAAGCGGGGAGCCTGCTTCTCCCTCTGCCTCTGCCTCTCCCCCTGCTCATGCTCTCTATCTCTGTGTCTCAAATGAATAAATAAAATCTTAAAAAAAAAATAAATAAATAAATAAAAATTTCAGTATCTAATTGGTTCATTGCAAGTATAACAGAAAACAACTGGTATCTGTATACTGACCTTGTGGTTTTAACTTTCAATTTCCAATTGTTCCTTACCAATGTATAGGAGCTTTTTGATTTTTGTAAATTGATTTTTTATCCTACAAACTTGCTGAACTCAACTTATTAATTCTAACAGCTTTTTAAAAAATAGATTCTTTGGGGTCTTCTACATAGGTGTCATGTCATCTCTGAATAAAGGAAGTTTTATTTCTTCCTTCTAAATCCAACTGCCTTTTACTTCTTTCTTTTGCCTTAAAGCACTGGCTAGAACTTCTAGTATGATGTTGAATCAAAGGAGAGAGAGTGGACATCTCTGCCTTGTTCCCAGTCAGAAGAAAAGCATTCAACCTTTCACAATTAAGAATGATGTTAGCTATGGGGCACCTGGGTGGCTCAGTCAGTTAAGCGTCTGCTGTCAGCTCAGGTCATGATCCTGGAGTCCTGGGATCGAGCCCCACATCCGGCTCCCTGCTCCTCGGGGATCCCGCTTCTCCCTCTGCCTCTCGGTCTCTCATGAATAAATAAATAAAATCTTAAAAAAAATGATGTTAGCTATCAATTACTTCAGATTGAGGAAGTTCCTTTCTATTCCTATTTTGCTGCATTTTTATTTTTTTTAATCATGAAGGGAAGTTGAATTTTGTCAACTGTTTTTTCTACACAGATGGAGATGATCATGTGTTTTGTTTTGGTTTTCATCTGTTGATATGGTGAAATACAATGATTTTCAAGTGCTGAACCAACCTTGCATTCCTGGGATAAAGATATTTGAGTATTATTTGTTACTCTTTTTGTATATTGCTGGGTTGACTTTGCTAACATTTTATTAAAGAGGTTTGCATTGGGGCGCCTGGGTGGCTTAGCTGAGTGTCCAACTCTTGGTTTCAAGTCCAGGGTCATGAGATGGAGCCCGGTGTTGGGCTCCAAACTCAGGAGGGAATTTGCTTGAGATTCTCTCTCTCCCTCTGCCTCTCCCCACTACTCATGTTCTCTCTCTCTCAAATTAATTAATTAATTTCAAAAAAAGATGTTTACATCTATATGTATGGGAGATATTGTCCTGAAGTTTTCTTTTCCTCCAGAATCTTTTTCTGGTTTTGGTATTAGGGTAATGTCAGCCTCATAGAATGAGCTGGACAGCATCTTTTATTTTCTGAAAGAGTTGATATGTAGAATTAATTTTATTTCTTTCTTAAACATTTAGTAGAATTCACCAGTAAAGCAATCAGGGCCTGGAGATTTTATTGTGGAAAAGTTTTTTGCTACAAATTCAATGTCTTTTATAGATATAAGGTTACCTAGGTTATCAATTTCTTTTGAGTTTGTGTTATTTAAAAAATGTTTCCATTTCCTCTAAGTTATCTAATTGCTATGAAGTTGTTCATAATGTCCCTTTATTTGCTTCATAATATCTGTATGATCTGTGATGTCTCCTTTTCATTCCTGAAATTGGTAATGTGTTTCCTTTTTTTAAATTATTATTATTATTTTTATTGCTCTGGCTAGGGGTCTGTCAGTTTTATTAACCATTTCAAAGGTTTTCAATGATTTCAAGGATTTTCTCATTGATTTTTGGTTTTCTATTTCAATGATTTCTGCTCTGATCTTATTTTATGCCTATGCTTATCTTGGGCTTAATTTGCACTCTTTCTCTAACTTTTGAAAAGTAGAATCTTAGGTCATTGACTTGAGAGCTTTCTTCTTTTCTAATAAAAGCATTTAATTTCCATCTAAACACTGCTCTAGCTGCATCCCAAAATTGTGATAGACTATTTAAAATATTTTGTAATTTCCCTTGGAATTTCATCTTTGACCTATGAGTTACTTAGAAGTGTGTTTAAGTTTCTGACAACTGTGGGGGTGGGGCGGTTTCCAGATATGTGTCTGTTACTGATTTCTAATTTAATTCTGTGGTGGTCACAGAGCAAACTTTGTATGATTTTTAAAATATTTGTTGAAATTTGTTTTATGGCCTAGAATATGGTCTATCGTGGTGGCTGCCTCGTCCTTGGGTGCTCCATCAAAGGTGAAACAGCTTGTGTGTCTTGTAGGGGCTTGTTATCCTTTGGAATCAGTTTACTTTGCTGGCATGCAACCTCTGCTATCTGACGGGTTCAAGAAATTAATGATCTTGTAGATTATCTGTCCTTTTCTTCTTGGTAGCATGGGAGCACTGTTCTCTCGCACTTTTCTACATTTCAAGTGGAAGTAGAACTCTATGGGAGTTTGGTTTTATTTTTTTTTTAAGATTTTATTTATTTGAGAGAGAGAAAGAGAGAGAGCATGAATGGGAAGGGGCAGAATGGGAGGGAGAAAGAATCTGAAGCAGATTTGGCACTGAGCATGGAGCCCAACGTGGGGCTCAATTCCACAACAGCAAGACCATGGCCTGAGCTGAAACCAAGAGGAGGATGCTTAACTGACTGAGTCACCCAGGTGCCCTGGGAGTTCGGTTTTAGATGATTTAGTAGTGATATTTCTTCTTTTGCTCTTTGTTGTTACTCAGATAAGGACAGTTTCTCTGGCTCCCCTGACCCTTTATTCGGCTGGTGGCTGCTTCCTGCTCTGGGCCCCCTGCTATATGCTATTCAATGGCATAAAGCCAGCAGCCCAAATCAGGTTGTGATGCGTTATAAACTTGGGACAGTTTTAGCGGTCCTTTATATTACCCACCCTGACAGACTTAGGCACCAAACTCTACTCCGTAATAGCAGGCTCAGAGGTAGTTCTAAGTGACTAGAGGTGGAGAGCAGAATTTTACTCTGAGCTGAAGTCAGACCATTTGAGAACACTATCTGTGTCTCCAATGGTGTGGGATTTCTGGGAAGGCTACCAGGATTGTCAGTGTTAAATTAGCATTTGATGAATGAATGAAGAAATAAATAGAGAGTAGGAGAAAAGGTAGGAAAAGGCAAGAATTGCCTATTCCAGTCCTGGGACAGGTGTTAATGGGCTAAGGTCATATTTTGCTATGGTAGGTCACAGACAGGAGGATGGCGGAGACAGAATATCTTTACCAAGGCCCAGGATTCAACAGAAATTATGTAAGATTATAATATCCCTTAAAGAATTTAAAATAATCTCCCCCAAATAATATAATGGGCATTTTAATTTTACATTTCTGAAAGGTTTTACCATGAATCACTGTACACCAAATTAGATTCCAATGGAAGGCAGTCTTTTATAAAATACAACAAAGTTAAAGACACATTGCCTAGTATCAAGTACTTGTGAGAAGAGGATATTTATCCTGCATAGAACTAGCTCCGTGACATTTATATTTTGAGAAATAATCAGTTAACCTTTTTGCCACAACTATCAGTCTCAACTTATTGTAAGAAACACTTGGCTAGGTTTTAAAATTGGAACTTTTAAAGCAGTATCAGAGGAATAAATTTCCCAGTGTATAAATCTGTAATACAGGATAATAACTACCACTGTCAGATCACACTTCTCAAATCTAACCCAACACTTGAGGCTCCTGAGCATGAAGAGCAAGGCTAAACGGATGTGTACCACAGCTGAAGACACTAAGCTGGCCATCTCAACAAAGCAGCATTAATTTCACATATGCCATATAGTGAAGTGACTTTTCCCAACAGTGAGATATGATAGAACGTATGAGTACTAACTCAGGAATAGAGCTTACATTTTTAAGTTCCACATCTAGAGGACCGCAGCCAAGCAGCTGAGAAAAGGCTACAGAGGCTATCTAACAATCCCCTAACCTAACAAATGTGAATGAAATTTTAGCTCAAGTCTAACTATAAAGTGAGGTTTAAATTAGGAAGTTCAGGGGGCACCTGGCTGGCTCAGTCGATAGAGCATGTGACTCTTGGTTTCGGGGTTGTGAGTTCAACCCCATGTTGGGCGTGGAGCCTACAGAAAGAAAGAAAGAAAAGAAAAGAAAAGAAAAGAAAAGAAAAGAAAAGAAAAGAAAAGAAAGAAAGAGAAAGAAAGAAAGAAAAAGGAAAGAAAGAAAGAAAGAAAGGAAGGAAGGAAGGAAGGAAGGAAGGAAGGAAGGAAAGAAAGAAAGAAAGAAAGAAAGAAAGAAAGAAAGAAAGAAAGAAAGAAAGAGGAAAGAAAGAAAGAAAGAAAAGAAAGGAAGGAAGGAAGGAAAGAAGGGAAGGAAGGAAGGAAAGAAAGAAAGAAAAAATTAGCAAATTCAGGCTTGTAGAACAGTACTTCAGAGTGAAGGATACGTTGTCCATAAGGAAAAGGAGTTTTACTAACAAACGCCTGGGATTTACGCAAAGACCGATATGAGCACAGGCAATCAGGAAGTTGTAATAGAGAGAGAAAGAGAGAAGAGGAAGACTAATTTAAAGGACAGGAGGACACTACACAGGTCAATCTCATCCTGGTATGAGGAAGGCATCAATTATGTTTGTTTAGCACAGAGCCAACAGGCAAAGATAGGTGCCCAACAAATGGTTTTTGAAAAAAATATATGCTTTGTACCCCCACTTAGATGGTGAGCTACTTGATTATGCGCTTTGTTATATTCTCTCCATCTAGCATAGCGCTGGGAACTTAGTATTTGCTCAAAATTCATTAGTTAATTGATTTCTCCGCCTTTGGCATCTTCAGTAAAGCACAATTCACAAGGCAGAGCCATCTTTCAGAAATGTGTGAGCTGCCCAGCCCCTCAAGACGGACAAAGGCAAAGAAGATGAGAGTGGGATGGGAAGGGTGCTAACATTTTGCCAAATTAGTGAGGGGATATATTGGTGCCCACAATGTGCTGGGAAATACAAAACCAGTCATAAGCCTGTCTCGGAAAAGCCTGAGCGAGTCTACAGGGATTAGAACAGTTGCTGAATTTATGGTACCCTGGGAACCTCTATTTGTCAAGTGCCCAGAGGCAGCCCTGACACTGGTGCAGGTGAAGATGAATTTTCATTCAGAGCCGTGAGCCTTCTGACTCCATTAATCCTCAGGGTTTTGATGATGAATTTCTTTCTTTTTTTTATTTTATTTATTTTCACTCTAATGCCTCCTCCCACTGCCCTGTAACAGCGTGGAAGGAACAGAACAGATGGCCCTTTACGTGGAAGCCCGAGGGCTCATGAGGATACAAAGCCTGCCCACTCTGCAATCACATGACTGCACGTGCAAGGCAAAGCCTTGATTTCCCCCGGGAGACGCAGATGCAAGGATGTTAGTATTCCCAGCGGAGGGAGAGGAGGGGACGGCTAACAGGCCTTTTACAAGGAAGACCACACTTACACTAATATACTCTTCAGCAAGAACCGGGTTTAATCACAAAACAACAGGAGGACCGAAATCTGAAGATGAAAAAACACCAAAGTGAAATGGAGGCAAGGAAGGGATTTAGTAGGCTGCTATGCAAAGCCCATTTAGAATGAACTAGTGAAGACACACAGTAGTAGAACACTGGCCTCTAGGTAACCTGCCATTGGCTCTGGCCCAGTTTTAATCGGAAGAAGCCAGGATTTACAACCTGCTTAAGGATGGAGTTTGACAACTGCTATAATCAGAAGAGCTGTCAACACAAGGACAGCTGTCAAGCCAAACTGTAATTCATAAAATATAAGAGCTAAGCCCCTAAGATATCCCCAACATCGTCTGTACTTACTGGATTTAACTAAGAGTTTTATTCAAGTTACAAAAATAGGTTAAGGGTCCTAAAATCAAATAAAAAAATAGCTACGGAGTACCTAGTAAATAAAAAAGGTTAAACAATACTAAGTGACTAAATGGGTAAAATATGTCCAGCAGATTCCCTAGCACACAGTGTTTAATAAATGGTTATTATTATTATTACATGCCCAACTCTGCTTTGATGACCTTAAAAACTGGCAGAAGTCTAGTGACCTAGTAAAAAATCTTAATTAAAAATAAATCACTCCTAAAAAAAAGAATCACTCCTATATAACTGATTATTAATTGAACTTAAAATCTTAATTTCATGAAATATTCCTGAGTTGTCAGAATATTTTAGTTTTATATATTTGTAATGTCAAAACCTCTTAACTAATGATATTATTTTAGTGTTTAATTATTTTGATTATAATATACATGGTATTTGTTTTGTTCTTTCTGCAATGAATAATATAATCTGAGAGACAGAAATAGAGGTTGTTTTACTAGATCAATTTTGGGCAGGATTCCTGAATCAGAGATAATTTTTATTAATGTCAAAACTCTCAGTGAACAGAAATAAGAATCTAAAAGCACATGGAGGGACACAGATATGGATAAAGTACAGTTTTGAAAAATAGCCTTGACTCTCTAAGGTGACCAATGATAAAGGATTTTAATTTATTTCTATAAAAGATTATCTTCCAGAAAATAATGTCTGCTTTAAAAGGATACCAGGGCTGTAATTATTTATGAAATTATGAAAACAGGACTGGAAGTGGAATCAGGAGACCTGGACAAGTGTCTTGGCTCTGCTGCGACAACCTGTATTACCCTGTCAAGGTCACTTGGCCCCGCCCGACTTCAGCTTTTCATTTGCAAATGTAGAAAACAAGGCCTAGCTCAGACATCTGTTGGAAAGGTTAAGAGATTATGTATATGAAAACAGTACCACCACCACCTTATATCTATCTGGGTTTGGAGGGTTTTTTTGTGTGTAAACGTTTTATTAGAGTACATATAAATTAAATACTGAAGAGGACAAATTTTAAGATGAAATTATCCATATAACTAACTAGCACACAGATCAAGAATCAGATCATTAGGGCGCCTGGGTGGCTCAGTTGTTAAGCGTCTGCCCTCGGCTCAGGTCGTGATCCCGGGGTCCTGGGATCGAGCCCTAGGTCGTGGGGTCCTGGGATCGAGCCCCGCATCGGGCTCCCTGCTCAGCGGGAAGCCTGCTTCTCCCTCTCCCACTCCCCCTGCTTGTGTCCCCTCTCTCGCTGTGTCTCTCTCTGTCAAATGAATAAATAAAAAAATCTTAAAAAAAAGATTTTATTTCTTTATTTGAAAGAGAGAGAGACAGAGACAGCAACAGACAGCAGGAACGAGCACTAGCTGGGAGGAGAGGGAGAAGCACGATTTGCGCTTAGCAGGGAGCCTGACATGGGGCCGAAGGCAGGTGATCAACCAACTGAGCCACCCAGGAGCCCCAATTTTTTTTTTAAACTGAGGGTGTAGCCCTTTGAGTGTCCTGGTTTATGTGCAGGGTCTGAGTTCCAATGCCTCATTATTTCTCATTCAGGAAGCATCATTTCCAGGGTTTGGTGCCATTGAAACCCAAGCCCATAGTTTTCCCAGTTTAGATGCAGCGTTAGCTCACACAATTACCATTATGGTTGTCTCATCCTTGCATATTGGGTGGGAGTTCAAGACACCTAAAGTCTGGGGACATCCCTTCACCTTTAAAAGAGGATTTTTGGTGTATTTTATCTAGCAAATAGTAGGTGCTCAAAAACAGTTGTTGAATGAATGAAATTAATTAAGTAATTAATTAAGAAAGTAAGTCATATTCACAGTACTAATAGAGCCTATGATATTGTGATTTAAAATAATTTAAAATTAATTTTCAGACAAATTTATCAATTAACACTCAATGTCTCTTCCATATATATAAATAATCTCCAAATAGAGAAGTTATAAAAGGGCTTCTAGGAAAACCTTTTTATCCTATGCTTGTATTCTAGCCCTGCATTCCTCTTCCCTCAGGCAACCAACACTGGCTTTTCATGTAGGCTTCCAGAGATGTCTTACGCAGTGACTAGCAAATACGTGCAGATATCTTTATGGTGGCACACTATATTCACTGTTCTGCACCTTAATCCTTTCACTTAATGATGTATATTAGAGATTTTTTCCATATTAGTACATAAATAAAATATAGCTTACTTTGAAGCCAGTCAGGAAGACCTTTGGAAAATTCCAATCCTGTTGCTATCTAGAAATGCATTTTGCATACGTCAAGCTTCAACGGACACATTCCCACCTCCACAGAGGCATTCACCCCTAATGGTTAACTAGGGGTGACAGAGTGACTCGTCTACATTCTCAAGGGCGCATTCAGTCTGGCTTAGCTGTTTCTACAGTTTCTGGATGAGAAATGGAAGGGAAGCTCAACACACACCATAGAGAAGATGCTAGAAATATCTGAATGAGTGGATGAAACAAGAAATGAAGGGATGTAAGTCAGAAGTGAGTTAGCAGAGCACGTGGATACACTAGCAGCGTTGTCTCTCTAAGCAGAGCAATGAACTCTGGACCTCATGGCAAATATTCTGGAGCAAAAAGAAGTTTGCTTTTTGAAATCAGACAACAGAAAAAAGGGGTAGCCCTGAATTTTGCACTGAAAGCCTCATAATCATTGTGAATTTTCTTCTTTCCCCTTTCTGATTATCTGTGATTGTCTGACTTATGCCTGGTTGTCCCACATTGCCATCACAACTGTGGATGTGGCTAAGAAAGGTTTCTTTCTGGGTCGAAAATCAGGGTTTAGAATAGCCAGCTCTTGGTGATATTAGAGGAGCTAAATGACAGAATTATCACATAAACGTGTTTGAGGAGTGAGCGATGAGTACTGTGGAAGGGATTTGCTTTTCTCTCGTTTCCTAGGAAATCTAGAGATGTGGGTTTGAATTTCCGGCTTCCTTGGTTAAGTTTATCTTTGAGTTTTGGTTTCCTAAAATAGGGAAACCAAAGCCCTATTTTTAAAAAAATTATTTAGTTATTTATTTGAGAGAGTGAGAGTGCGCGTGTGCATGCACAAGCAGGGAGGTGCAGAGGGAGAGGGAGAGAGAGAATCTCAAGCAGACTCCTTGCTGAGTGTGGAGCATGACGTGGGGCTTGATCTCATGACCCTGAGATTATGATCTGAGCTAAAAATCAAGAGTCAGATGCTTAACCAACTGAGCCACCCAGGTGCCCCAACAAGCCCTATTTTAGAGGGCTGCTTATAGAAGGAGCCTAGAGATTACTTTCCCTGTATACTGCATTGTGTATGTACATTTTTAATGGTACACCTTTCAAAGGCATTTGATAACATAAAATATGTATATATGTATATAGGTGTGTATATATATGTATATGTAATTTTAATCAAATATTTTAAGTATGGTATATAGAGGAATATAAAGGCTAATAAAATAAATTTTTTTATTTATTACAATAAATGCTTCTTAATCATGTCTCATTACATACATGTCCAGGAGTATTTCTAGGTTATATAAACAGAAGTGGAATTGTTGGCTTGTAGGGTATGTGTACCTTCAGTTTCACTAGATTTTGCCAAAGTGATCTCCAAAGTGGTTATGACAGTTGACACTCCCATCAGCAAAGTATGAGTGTTCTTGTTGCTCCACATTCTAATACTAATATTTGTAGATGTTTACTTGTTGCCAAACTGACCAGTGTCAAGTTATATCTAAATGTTATAATCTGCATTCTCTGATTATTGTTGGGAGACAGTTCTCCAAGGGACTCTTCATGATTCCGCATCTCTTGAGAACAAAGGTAATGACAGCTTCTGTTTCAGACTCTTTTCAAGGATGTTTGTATAGTCAACAGCCTTGGACAACAGAGGTAGTGTTTCCTTCCAGAGTAGAGGGTAGGTTTCTTTACTGTCCAGTATAATAAAGATAACATGTTCTCCCGGGCCACAGCTGGGCAGGTTTGCTTGCAGCTCATTATAAAAGACTAGCGCTCCCTATGCTTAGGATTCCTTTTTTTTTTTTTTTTAAGATTTTATTTATTTATTTGAGAGAGAGCAAGCTCGAGCATGAGTGGGGGGCGGGAATGAAGAGGCAGAGGGAGAAGCAGACTCCCACTGAGCAGGGAGCCCAATGTGGGGCTCAATCCCATGACCCTGGGACCCTGAGTGGAAGGTAGACAGACACTTAACCGACTGAGCCACCCAGGTGCCCCAAAGCTTAGGATTCCTAAGATATGATACACTATGTGTGTAGTATCTACCTGGACTTCTCTGCTTAGCTCCTATGGGACTCAAAATGAAATGACACAAACATAAAGCTCATGCTGCTTGCTGTGCTGTGAATAATAGTCTTGTGTTTTTTGCCAGAATCCATGAAACTGTGTTAGGCTAACTTGTTAGTCTGTAAGCAGGGTATAATCCCAGATTGCTCATAGTTCTTGACAGTTATGAGTGGGGTTGAACATCTTTTCTTGCTGTTTATTTGATATTTGGCTCTTCCCATCTGTGAACTATCCATTTTTGGGGGTCTTTTTTTCTATTTGATTGTCTTCCTTATTGGCTGGGTAGATGTTCTTGATATATTCTGAATAATGATCTTATGCAGATTATTTGCATTTTAAATATCTTCTCCCAGTCTGTGCCTTGCATTTTTACTTTGCTCACACTATCTTTTGTTTAATAGAAGTTTAAAATTTTTAATGTACTTATCGTAATTTAAATTATGATTTGTATTTTTGAATGTTTTCTTAAGAAACCCTTCCTTACCCTATTCATTTAAAAGTCTGTAATTTTGCTTTTGTTTACATATGCATTTGATTCAGTTAAAATTGATTTATGTGTATGGGGTGCATTATTCGGTTATCTACTGTTGTATAACAAACCACTCAAAATCTAGTGGCTTAAATACAACAATGTATTATTTTTCATGATCCTGTGGGTTGACCAGCTGGTTCTTTTGCTTCAAAGAACTAATTTTTAGTTTGTTGATTTTTTCTATTGTTTTTCTATTCTCTATTTCACTTTTTTCTACTCTAATCTCTATTATTCTTTGTTTTCTTTTGGCTTTGTTTGCTCTTCTTTCTCCAGTGTCTTAAAGTGGAAGATTAAGTTAGTTACTGATTTGAGATTTTTTTTCTTTCTTAACAAAAGCATTTACAGCTACAAATTTCTCTGTAAGCACTACTTTAGCTGCACTCCATAAGTTTTGGCATGTGTTATCTTCATTTTCATTCATCTCAAAGTATTTTCTGATTTCTCTTTTAATTTCCTCCTCCTTGACCCACTTGTTATTTAATAGTAAGTTTAGTAGTTTCCTAATATTTGTGAGTTTTCAAGCCTTGATATCTAATTTCATTCCACTGTGGTTGGAGAACATACATTGTATTATTATTTCTATTCTTTTAAATTTATTGAGGTTGTTTCATGGCCTTCATATTGTGTATCCTGAAGAATGCTCTATGTGCACCTGAAACTTATATATATTCTGTTGTCATCGGATGGAGCGTTTCATAGATGTCTTTTAGATCTTGTTGGTTTATAGTGTTGTTCAGGTCTTCCATTTCCTTGTTTACCTGCTGTTTAGCTGTCCTACCCATTATTGAAAGTGGGGTGCTGGAATCTCCCACTATTATTTTTGAATCGTCTATTTTGAGTTTTTTCCTAAGTGGTTGCTCTAGGGTTTACCACATAAGCGTTTTACCTTCAGCTTCAGATTTATACTCAGCTTAATTCCAGTGATATGTAGAAACATTACTCCCTTATATTTCTATGGCATCTTCCCTCTTTTGGTGGTAGTATTGTTATACCTGTTACATCTACTAATGTTACAAATCCAACAAGACATTATTACAATTACTTTAACATCTGTAGTCACTTCCTTAACCCATTATAACTTTGTCCTCATCCATCTCCTTTGGGCTGTTATTGGCAAATATATTATACTTCTATATGTTATGGGCCCAATAATACATTATATACATACTATTTTAGACATTACTTTTTAAAATCAGTTAAGGAAAGAAAGGAGAAAAGTATGCATTTATACTGCCTTTTATAACTACATAATTGTATTTATGGGTGCTCTTTTGTTTTTTTCATATGGATTTGAATTACTTTTTGGGTCATTTGCTTTTAGTCTGAATCTTTTCCTTTAGTATTTCTTGTCAGTCTGCTAGCAACAAATTCTCTGTCTTTGTTATCTGGGAAAGACTTTATTCCATCTTCATTTTTGAAAGATAGCTTTGCCAGATACAGATTCCTTACTTCTATAAATAGATATTCAAGGTCAGAACACAGTGGGATAACATATTGAAAGTGCTCAAAGGAAACCACTCAACTGGGCCATAAATTGTCCTACAAACCAACCCAATCAAATTGTGGCTTCTTTAAAGGTCAGTGTTTGATATTTGTTCTTACTCATGAAGGCTCCTCCCAGATGTAGTATTCTCCCATCCTCCCCACTATTCTTGAGAGTACCCTTAGCCTTGAACTTCTCCAGGCTCTGCTGCAAATGAGGTCAGTTCCTTTGGGAAGAGATTAGGAGCTGTTTTAGTCTGCTTCTCCCCCCAGGCAAAATCTCTGAGCCAGATTCTGGAGCTGGGAGTGTGGACAACAGCAAGCTTCTCTTTGAGTGACACCCTTCCCCCCCTGCTTTAGGGGTTGGTGCTTGGTGGCAGTACGCGGGGAGCCTAGTTTGCCTCTCCTGGCATGGAGCCACTACCCTGCAAGCCCAGGTAAGGGTGATCAGGGCTTCAGCATTGTCAGAGTACCCCATCCAAGCCTCCATTTCATGGGGGGATGCTGGACAGAATGAAGGAGCCTCCATCTCTTGACTGCACTTACCCAGGACTTAGGTCTTTATATTTATTTTCTACCTTTTATACTAATGTTTAAGAATGTAATTTAAAAAAACTGATCTTGTATTCAGCATCTTTGCTAAACTGTATTAGTTTTAATAATTTGACTGTAGAGTCTCTTGAATTTCTATGTAGCTACTTATTTTGAGATTAATGATGATTTTGTTTCTTTTTATCCATCCCATGTACTTTTTAGTTCTTTTGCTTTTCTTTCTGTGTAGTCTAGGATTCCAATATAATATTAAAGAAACTTAGTTTTGGGAGGCATCCTTTTCTCTTTTCTCATTCCTGTTTCTAAAGGAAATGCTTCAAACATTTCACCTTTAGTAATATTTGCGCTAGGTTTTTGACATATAATTTAATCAGGCCATAGAAGTTTCCTTGCATATCTAGTTTATTAAGAGTTTTTATCATAAACAATCATATTAGCTAACATTTACTGAGTACCTACAAGGTGTTGGACATTGTCCTAAGCACTTTACATAGATTAGCCTATTATATGTTTATAACATATCTCTGAGGTTATTATTCCTATCTCACCATAAGTAAACAGGTTCACTGAAGTTAAATAATCTGTCCAAGTTCAGTAGTAGAACTAGAATTTGAACCCGGAAGTTTGGCTTAAGAGCCTGGGGTCTTAACTACTTTTCTGTATTACATCTTTATATTGCATTCTGTATTGAATTTCCTCAATTGCTTTTTCTACATCTGATTTGTCCAAATGGTTTTTCAACTAATTTACTAATGTGGCAAACTACACTAATAAATGTTTAAACTGTTAAATCCTTTGAATTTCTAGGATAAATTCAACTTAAATCACATCTTTATAAAAAATACATTGATAGATTTCATTTGCTAATATTTTACTTAGGATTTTTACATATATGTTCAAAAGTGAGACTGACTCACAATTTTCCTTTTTTTGCTGGTTTTGGTACCCACGTTATACTAGCTAAACTCATAAATGAGTTGGGGCATGCATTTGGTGATATTTAATCTTCATTACTGGGCTGATAAACATAGTTAGCATCAACAGCTAGCTAGCCCAATAGTTTAGACTCCTGGACAACTTAGTGAGGTTTCTGACACCCAAGCAAATGCTAATAAGCAGTGGACATCTGGGGCATCTGGGTCATTTATTACTGAATGGTGGTCCAGGATGGCCAAAACTGGCAAAAGAGCTTAATGTATCCTGTCTCCTAAAGTCTGAAGGTAGTTGATCCTTAATCTGATTTAAATATTGATGGTTGTCTTTTACTCAACCACATTCACACCCAAATAGAATAAAAGTAAGGACACTTTACTAAGTGCTTTATTTACAAAATACTTCAGTATTTTTATCTCACTGAATTTACCCAGTATTCTTTAAGAGCCACACTATGTCCATCTTACAGATTATCCTCTATTTTATAGATTAGTTAGGTGAAGATTACTCAACTAAGCTAATCAGTAAGTGAAATGAGTTAAAAAATCAAACCTATTTTTCTTTGCTTCAATTACATCAAGAAAGTATTTCCTGTAGAAGAGACTGGAGCTCCTACAGTGATGATGATTAGCATCTCAGTTGTCACTGACAGTAACAAGAATGAAATAATGAATTTTCAAAGGGGGACTGGAGGAGCCTCCATTTCTGCTGATGGTACTGAAAGGCTCAATTTACTATGAATGTTCCCATAATAATTTTAACATATCTCCAACTGTAGAGGTTATTAATCTATTTTTAAACAAAAATGACTGTATTTCTGCTAGTGACCATTTTCCTTTTTAAATTTGTTTTTATATTATTTCTTAAAATTCAAGTATAATTAACAACAGTGTTATACTAGTTTCAGATATACAATATAATGGTTCAATAATACTATACATTTCTCAAGTGATCATCAAGATAAGTATAGCCTTAATCTCCTTTACCCATTTCACCAACCCCCACGCCCCCACTCACCTCCCCTCTGGCAACCACCAGTTTGTTCTCTGGTTTTTTTTTTAAAGCAGGCTCTAAGCCTAGCATGGAGCCCAACATGGGGCTTGAACTCACAATCCTGAGATCAAGACCTGAGCTGAGATCAAGAGTTGGACACAACCGACTGAGGCACCCAGGTGCCCCTGGTTCTCTGTACAAGAGTCTGGCTCTTTTTTCCTTTGTTCGTTTGTTTCCTAAATTCTTAATTCCTTAAATGAGTGAAATCATGTGGCATTTGTCTTTCTCTGACTGACTTATTTCACTTAGCATTATACCCTTTAGGTTCATCTGTGTTGCTGCAAATAGCAAGATTTCATTCTTCTTTTGTGGCTGAGCAGTATTTCCTAGTGTATATGTGTATATATGTCTATTTTATCCATTTATCTTCTTTATCCATTCATCTATCAATGGACACTTGGGTTGCTTCCGTATCTTGGTGATTATAAATAATGCTGCAATACACATAGGGGTGCACATTTTTTTGAATTAGTGTTTTTGTTTTCTTTGGGTAAATATACAGTAGTGGAATTACTGGATCAAATGGTAATTCTATTTTTAATTTTTTGAGGAGCTTCCATACGGTTTTCCACAGTGGCTGCACCAACTGACCAGGCATTTTTCTAAGCACTACACAGGGTTGGACAAAGCTGAAATAAACAAATAGAGAAAACTTTCTAATATGATTATTAATAATTTGGAAACATCTTACCATAATGTAGAGCTGTCTGACCTTCATTATCCTGTAAAAGAAACAAATAACACATTTTAGAAGTCTACGTTATTGCAAAAGTATGAAAGTACATAAGCTATAGCAAATATATCTGATATACCACAGCTCTACAGGTTTATCAGAAACAGTTCTTTGAGCCTCCAGTAACATCTGAGCAAGCTCTACTGTGGAGAACAGGAGGCTGCTGAATGGTAACTTGTGTACACAGATGCTACAGCAGAGTCCCAGGAAAACCAGCCTGCAGGTACTAAACCAAAGGGAACCTCTTAACGTGTGGTCGTCTGATTACCCAATTGGAGGCAAAAAAACCCCTGACACTGTATATCCTTTATCTTGGTTAGTATTTTAATGTTTTTTCTAAGTTTATAGCCAAATTTATCTAAGAAGTCTGTGATTTTTCATAGAAGTTAATAGCTTTTGGGGCGCCTGGGTGGCTCAGTCAGTTAAGTGTCTGCCTTCGGCGCAGGTCATGATCCCAGAGTCCTGGGATGGAGCCCCACGTTGGGCTCCCTGCTCGGTGGGGAGTCTGCTTCTCCCTCCCCCTCTGCCTCTGCTTTTGCCCCTCCCTCCACTTATGCTTGCGCTCTCTGTCTCACAAATAAATAAAATCTAAAAAAAAGTTAGTAGCTTTTTAATTCCCTTTCAAATGGTCACAAATTCCAGGCTCATGATATTATCAAATATTACCAGATCAAATATCATAAAGAAACATGATTTCAAAGCACACAAAGTCCTAGAAGTTTTTTGTTTTTGTTTTTGTTTTTAAGATTTTATTTATTTATTTGACAGAGAGAGACACAGCGAGAGAGGGAACACAAACAGGGGGAGTGGGAGAGGGAGAAGCAGGCTTCCCGCCGAGCAGGGAGCCCGATGCGGGGCTCGATCCCAGGACCCCGGGATCATGACCTGAGCCGAAGGCAGACACTTAACGACTGAGCCACCCAGGCGCCCCAAGTCCTAGAAGTTAAGAAACTTAAAAGTTCTCACAGATAACTCTAATAGCTCAGTTAATTTTTTTATTCTTTTAAAACCAAGATATTCTAACTATATATACTAATTATAGCACACATAAGTACCTTTTAGCAATGCTGCCTCTTAAGTTGAGAGCAGGTGATCATATTAATAAGCAACAAATAAATCAGGATTAAGTACAAGTAAGAAGTAGAATTTAGTAGTTAATTTGATATTCACTTAGTAATATGCACAGCCACTATTGTGACCCTGGTAATTAAAAATAAATGCTTAATTATTGTGAATAAGTGGGAAAGGGTGATATTATGACCTAATCAACTATTCCTGGGCACACCATACCTACTTTCCTCACTTCTTAGAAGTTGAATGTGGGGGTTGATTCCCAGAACTTTTGGCTATGGTTCTCTCTCTTTAATCCCCTAGGAAGTTTCCTGCCATAGGAAACTTCTTTTCTGATTCAGACAAGTAGTAAGAAAAAGTCATTCCTTAAGGGCTTTTAAACACCTAGAGAAAGTTTACAGGGGTGACATTTGGGGGGGGGGGTAGGGAGACAACCTTGAGGCAATATAGCTTAATTAAACTGTTTTCCTACCAGAGAATAGGAATTCTTGTTGGATTTGGGGGTGAGGTGTGAGGAAGTGAGTGGAGATCTGAAAGAAGTAATTCTGAGGGACCTTGGGCAGACTTGGCTGAAGTGTAACAGTGGTTAAGTCTGGGATGCCCATAGAGGATCATTAGGATAGTAAACTCTAAGGGAAGTAAAAGATGGAAAGCAACACTAAGAAGTCAGGAAGATAAAATATTTTTGTCTCCTTTAAAAAAAATTTTAATTGAAGTATAGTTGACATACAATGTATTAGTTTCAAGTGTACTATACTTAGTGATTCAACAATCATATATGTTACAAAATGCCCGTTTCTTTTTTGTCTTTTTTAATATAGCCCCCACCTTGCTCCCTTCTCCCCTTTGCCTTGCCCTGCTCTTGAGGTTAAGGACAGGTAGGGGAATGGAACAGAGGCAGCTACACAGTAAACAGGTTCCAAGTGACGTTTATGGTGGGCAGCACAACAATGGGATGTTGCACTCCAGAGTATTCTGACTTGCCTGGCTACAACCAAAAACAATTTAGAAATAACAAGAAGTGCCCATTACAGCCTTAGACTCATATCTACTTTGCCCATTTCCAATGTTAATCAGAAAAAGTGTATGTAGTGTGTCTATATGTGCTTATACATTCACATGCATGCATGTGATCAGTTTATACATTCGTGTTTATGGTTTAAATGTTCAGCAATAGAAAGCAATTTCAGAAAGGGCTTAATCTATTGCAATTTTGGACTTAGGCATCCATCATGCAAAGTTGTATTTTCCACAATTATCTATATTTAGGAAGTGTAGTTCTCTTCCTATTTGTGCGTAACTTTCTTCTTTAATCACCCTATTTATATATGTGTGTATATATATATATATATATATATATATATATATATATATATATATATATATATATATATATATTCAAAGTTCGGTTTCTTTTAACCTCCCTCCCTCCCTCCCTCCCTTTCTTCCCTCCTTTTTTTAAAGCAGGCTCCACACCCAGCATGGAGCCCAATGCGGGGCTTGAACTCATGACCCTGAGATCAAGACCTGAGCTGAGATCAAGAGTCCAGATGTTTAATGGACTGAGCCACCAGGTGCCCCAGTTTTAATTTCTATTTGTTTATCTTCATTAGGGAGGTGAAAACAATTTTTTTTAAAGATTTTATTTATTTATCAGAGAGAGAGAGAGAGAGCACAAGCAGGGGGAGTGGTAGGCAGAGGGAGAAGCAGGCTCCCTGCTGAGCAAGGAGCCCAATGCGGGACTCGATCCCAGGACCCCAGGATCATAACCTGAGCCGAAGGCAGACGCTTAACCAACTGAGCCACCCAGGCATCCCTGGAAACAATTTCTTTTAATCACTTTTACCAATGAATACTAAATTTGCATCTCCAGCCCCATTTCTAGTTAATTAAAAATATTTACTGAGCTCCTATTATGTCCCAGTTACTATTCTAGGGACTGGAAACACAGAGGTCAGTAAGAGAGAAAAGGTCCCTCATGTTATAAATCTTACATTCTACTGGTAGGGGAAGTAATAAGCAAATGAGTATATTTAATAACAGGCAGTGATGTGCTCTGAAAAAACAACAACAAAGCAGAATAAGGGTCTAGAGTGATGTGGGGTACTGTTTTAGATAGAGAGGACAAAGAAGGACTCTATGAGAAGGTATGTTTACACAGAGAACTGGGGAAGATTCTAGGGCAGCCATGTAACCCAAGCTGAGCAAACCATAGCATCCATCATTGTCCTGGTCTGAAAAGCCAAGCCAAGCCAATCAGAGTTTTTGCTCAGGATTTTGAAATATGGAACTAGGGGGATAGAAGCATGTGTACAGAGAAAGTTCTTTCCTCTATAATCAATAGAAAAATGGTATAGTGAAATAAGACAGACACAGACGGACAAATATTGTGTTCTTTCACTTACATGAAGTACTTAGAGTAGTCAAACTCACAAAGACAGAAAAATAGAAGAGTGGTACAGGGGCTCGGGGAAGGGAGGAATGGGGAGCTTTGTTAATGGGGACAGAGTTTCAGTTTGGGATGGTGAAAAAGTTCTGGAGGTAGATAGTGGTCATGGCCGCACAATGTGAATGTGTTTACGCCTCTGCACTATACACTTGGTTAAAATGATTTATTTTCTATTGTATTTTACCACAGTTAAAGAAAAGCAAATTAAAAAAAAAAAAAGCACAAGCAAACGATGTGAGCCAAAACTGCAAGTGGCAACATTCTCCACCTCTTGGAGAAAACATCTGCAGTAGGAAAGAGCGAAGTATTCACAAAGAAATGTAGTGGTCAGAGATGGAGAGAAAATGAGTCTCTGATTCCTATCATTCCAACTATATCCTTGCCCTTCTTGGTTAGGTGAGCCAACAACAAAATACTCCCTAGACAAATGTTGATCTTTTTGTCACTTGCAAATAAGAGTCCTAACATAGAATGCAAAGCAATTTATGACCTGAGTCTTCCTCCCAATTCCTCCTCCCATTTTGGTGACTGCCAGCTCCCAATAAGAAGACCTGTCTGGACTCCCACAACTGTAAATGCTCTTCCCTCTGCTTGAAAACCATCTTCTGATCTTTTATAGATACTATCTTGCTCTTTTCTCATGTTTTAAAATGCAACTTTGACATATTTGAGCATTTTAAATAGACTTGTTTTATAGTCCCTATATTTATTTGAGATCGGGGAAGAGATGGGTGATGGCTACATGTGATGTTTGTTGTGCTGCCTGAGATCTGCTTATTGTTGATTGATTCCTGTGTACTTTATAATTTTGGACTGTAAGTTTACTTTAAGTGGATTTTTGGGGGGGGGCTCTGGGTGGCATTTTCTCTTTTCTTTTTTTTCCATTTATTTTTAAAATTTAATTTTATTTAAATTCAATTAATTATGATATAGTGTGTTATTAGTTTCAGAGGTAGAGTTCAGTGATTCATCAGTTGCATATAACACCCAGTGTTCATCACATCATGTGCCCTCCTCAATGCCCATCACCCAGTTACCCCATCCCCCCACCCATCTCCCCTCCAGCAACCCTGTTTATTTCCTGTAGTTAAGAATCTCTAATGGTTTGGGCGCCTGGGTGGCTCAGTTGGTTGGGCGACTGCCTTCGGCTCAGGTCATGATCCTGGAGTCCCGGGATCGAGTCCCGCATCGGACTCCCTGCTCGGCGGGGGGTCTGCTTCTCCCTCTGCCCTCTTCCCTCTCGTGCTCTCTGTCTCTCATTCTCTCTCAAATAAATAAATAAAATCTTTAAAAAAAAAAAAAAGAATCTCTAATGGTTTGTCTCCTTCTCTGATTTCGTCTTATTTTATTTTTCCCTCCCTTCTCCTCTCATCCTCTGCTTTCTTTCTTAAATTCCACATATGTGTGAAATCACATAGTAATTGTCTTTCACTGACTGACTTAATTTGCTTAGCATAATACCCTCTAGCTCCATCCATGTCGTTGCAAATGGTAAGATTTCATTTTTTTCTGGGGCGCCTGGGTGGCTCAGATGGTTAAGTGTCTGCCTTAGGCTCAGGTCATGATCTCCAGGTCCTGGGATTGAGCCCCATGTAGGGCTCCCTGCTCAGCAGGGAGTCTGCTTCTCTCTCTTCCACTCCCCACTGCTCCTGTTCTCTCTCTCTCTCTCTGTATCTCTCTGTCTCAAATGAATAAATAAAAAATTCTTTTAAAAAAAAAAGATTTCATTTTTTTTCTGACGGCTGAGTAACATCCCATTGTGTGTGTGTGGGTATATATACACACACACACACACACACCACCTCTTCGTTATCCATTCGTTATCCATTCATCTGTCAATGGACATCTGGGCTCTTTCCATAGTTTGGCTACGGTGGACACTGCTGCTATAAACATTGGGGTACAGGTGCCCCTTCGGATCACTGTTTGAATTTTTTGGGTAAATACCTAGTAGTGTAATTGCTGGGTCTTAGAGTAGCTCTATTTTCAACTTTTTGAGGAACCTCCATACTGTTTTCCAGAGTGGCTGCATCAGCTGGCATTCCCACCAACAGTGTAAGAGGGTTCCCCTTTCTCCGCATCCTCGCCAACATATGTTGTTTCCTGACTTGTTAATTTTAGCCATTCTGACTGGTGTCAGGTGGTATCTCATTGTGGTTTTAATTTGTATTTCCCTGATGCCAAGTGATGTGGAGCATTTTTTCATGTGTCTGTTGGCCATTTGTATGTCTTCTTTGGAGACATGTCTGTTCATGTCTTCTGCCCATTTTTTGACTGGATTATTTGTTTTTTTGGGGTTGAGTTTGGTAAGTCCTTTATAGATCTTGGATACTAGCCCTTTATGTGATAAGACATTTGCAAATATCTTCTCCCATTTTGTAGGTTGTCTTTTGGTTTTGTTGACGGTTTCCTTTGCTGTGCAAAAGCTTTTTATCTTGATGAAGTCCCAATAGTTCATTTTCGCTTTTGTCTTCCTTGCCTTTGGAGACGTGTCTAGCAAGAAGTTGCTGCAGCCGAGGTCAAAGAGGTTGCTGCCTGTGTTCTCCTCTAGGATTTTGATGGATTCCTATCTCACACTTAGGTCTTTTATCCATTTTGAGTCTATTTTTGTGTATGGTGTAAGGAAATGGTCCGGTTTCATTCTTCTGCATGTGGCTGTCCAATTTTCCCAACACCATTTGTTGAAGCGACTGTCTTTTTCCACTGGATATACTTTCCTGCTTTGTCCCAGATTAGTTGACCACAGAGTTGAGGGGCCATTTCTGGGTTCTCTATTCTGTTCCACTGATCTATGTGTCTGTTTTTGTGCCAGTACCATACTGTCTTGATGTTTACAGCTTTGTAATACAGCTTGAAATCCAGAATTGTGACGCTAACAGCTTTGATTTTCTTTTCTAAGTGGGGTTTTAAGTATGAAAAATTCTGTGCTGTGTTCACTGGATTGAGGGTCTGTCCCTCCAGAATGATTTTGCTTTTGTTTCTGCCGGGTACCACAAAGATACTATCAGTCTCTATGTTAATTTCTTAGCTTGAGGATTTTGAACAATTAGTTGGTATAAATTTTTTTTTAAGATTTTTATTTATTTATTTGACAGAGAGAGATACAACGAGAGAGGGAACACAAGGAGGGGGAGTGGGAGAGGGAGAAGCAGGCTTCCCACTGAGCAGGGAGCCCGATGCGGGGCTCGATCCCAGGACCCTGGGATCATGATCTGAGCCGAAGGCAGATGCTTAATGACTGAGCCACCCAGGCGCCCCAAGTTGGTGTAAATTTTAAAAGGGCAAACCTTTCTCCCACTCCTGGGCCTGGAACTCAGGCCAAGACAAACTCTCTACGTTAACTTTGCATTGGTAGGCAGATTATTTTAGTCTACCTTTTCCCTGATGGTAGTTGGTGTTCTTTCAGATCTCTATCTCATTGGTATTGAGACCGGCAAATCCTTTCAGGGCAGCCCAGTGTTGGTTTAAACTTACCACTTTCTTTTTAAGGCTTTTTAAAGTTTTTTAAAGTTTTAAGACTTACAATTTTGTTTCTTAGCTGTGTTTGTTTGAGCTGTTGGAGAATTACCTTGTTTTTTCATAAGCTCTGCTATGTATTTAAAGGGATGCTTGTTATATTTTATTTTGCATTGCTGTGTGTTTTGTGGTGGGAGAATTTTCAGATTATTTAGTCTGGAATCTTGTAGGAAAAGGAAATCCCTTAACCTTTAAGACACAGTTCAGCTTCTTCAGGAAACTTCCCCAACTCCTCAGGTGGGGTTAGGTGCCCCTTTTTCTACTACTGGGCAGAGCATACTATATGTACTTACCTGTCTCTTCACTAAGATGGTAAACTTCTTGCAGGCAAGTACTATGTCTTTTACCCAGTGCCTATCACAGTATCTTGCATATAGTGTATGCTCAATAAATGTTCATGAAATGAGAGAATGAAAGTATTACTTTAATCTTTTCCTCATTCGTTTATTCTTTAATTTCTTGACCTAACTTTTTTATTTTACCTGAATTAAAAAAAATCTCCACATAATTCCTGTAGTGTAAAGTATAACATCAGTATTGTCATGCAATGAGGGACTAAACAATGATGAACAGGAGACTCAGTTTACAGTTAACTAAGTGCTAAATGACTACTATATTCAGTTTGATTTCTAGATTCTTTTTCTTCTATATGTGCACGCAGCAAATTGGTCTCTCTTGAATTTATACAGATTATTTCTCTCCCCACATGTATTCTGCACTAATCTTTTCTTACTTTATTTTGATCATGTCTCCATTTTATTAATTATTTGTTTAAGGACTTAGTTTTCTTCTATCTCCAGATTGGGTACCCTATCAAATATAAGAAATATATTTAATTTTACCAAATGAAGTATTAATGAAAATATTAAATATTTTGTTCAGAACTGATATACAGGAAACTTTATTTATTTTATCCCTTTAACATTAAGCCACTGATAACACTACTGTTTCCTGTGCATAAAACTCTATAGCCAAGTTGATTTTTTTCCTACTGTTAAAGGCAGTTTATCAAATTGAATTAAGAGCCATATTTCTAACATATTTACAGCTAACATCATA
Organism: Mirounga angustirostris; assembly: GCF_029215605.1. Taxonomy (NCBI): domain Eukaryota; kingdom Metazoa; phylum Chordata; class Mammalia; order Carnivora; family Phocidae; genus Mirounga; species Mirounga angustirostris. The sequence goes on from NW_026991714.1 coordinate 40,873,801, forward strand.
TTCAATGGTGAAAAACTGATAGCTTTTCCTCTAAGATCTGGAATAAGACAAAGAGGTCCATGTTCACCATTTTATTCAACATAGTACTAGAAGTCCTAGCTGCGGCAATCAGACAAGAAAGAGAAATAAAAAACATCCAAACTGGTAAGGAAAAAGTGAAACTGTCACTATTTGCAGATGATACAACATTATATATAGAAAAACATAAAGACTCAGGCGCTGGGTGGCTCAGTTGGTTAAGCAACTGCCTTTGGCTCAGGTCATGATACTGGAGTCCCAGGATCAAGTCCCACATTGGGCTCCCTACTCAGCAGGGGGTCTGCTTCTCCCTCTGACCCTCTTCCCTCTTGTGCTCTCTGTCTCTCATTCTCTCTCTCTCAAATAAATAAATAAAATCTTTAAAAAAAAAAAAAAGGAAAACGTAAAGACTCTACCAAAAACTATTAGAACTGATAAATGAATTCAGTAAAGTTGCAGGATACAAAATTAATATACACAAATCTGTTGCATTTCTATACACTAATAATGAAGCAGCACAAAGAGAAATTAAGAAAGCAATCCCATTAATAATTGTACCAAAAGGATAAAATACCTAGGAATAAACTTAACCAAGGAGGTGAAAGATCTATACTCTGAAAACCATAAAACACTGATGAAAGAAATTGAGGACAACACAAACAAATGAAAAGATATTCCATGTTCATGGACTGGAAGAACCAATATTGTTAAAATGTCTATACTACTCAAAGCAATCTACAGATTCAATGCAATCCTTATCAAAATAATAAGAGCATTTTTTTTTAACAGAATGAGAACAAATAATTCTAAAATTTGTATGGAACTACAAAAAAGTCTGAAGAGCCAAAGCAATCTTCAGAAAGAAGAACAAAGCTGAAGGTATCATAATCCCAGATTTCAAGATATACTACAAAGCTGTAGTAACCAAAACAGTATGGAGTGGCACAAAAACAGACATATAGATCAGAGGAACAGAATAGAGAGCCCAGACATAAACTCATGCTTATATGGTCAATTAATCTCTCACAAAGGAGGCAAGAATATACAATAGTCTTTGATAAATGGTGCTGGGAAAACTGGACAGCTACATGCAAAAGAATGAAACTGGACCACTTTCTTACACCATAAATAAAAATAAACAAAATGGGCTAAACAACTAAATGTGAGACCTGAAACCATAAAACTCCCAGAGGAAAACACAGGCAGTAATTTCTCTGACATCAGCCTTAGCAATATTTCTCTAGATAGGTCTCCTGAGGCAAGGGAAACAAAGTCAAAAACAAACTACTGGGACTACATCAAAATAAAAAGCTTCTACACAGGAAAGGAAACCATCTACAAAACGAAGTGGCAACCTACTGAATTTAGGAGAAGATATTTGCAAATGATATATCCAATAAGGGATTAATATCCAAAAAAGTTATGGAATGAGTAAGACAGGAATAAAAGGTACAGTATAGGGAATATAGTCAATGACATTGTTATATCATTGTAGGTGGCAGACAGATGGCAGCTACAGTTGTGGTGAGCATAGAATAACATACAGAGAAGCTGAATCACTATCTTGTACACCTGAAACTAATGTAACATTGTGTGTCAACTGTACTCAAAAACAAATAAACAAAAAAACTCCAACCCTTTGTTGGAAAATAAAAGAGTAGGGTTTTTTTTGTTTTGTTTTGTTTTGTTTTTTAAAAGAACTTATACAACTCAATCCCCTGAAAACAAATAATCCAATTAAAATGGACAGAGGACCTTTGGAAAAGACATACAGATGGCCAACTGACACATGAAAAAGATGCTCAACATCACTGATCATCAGGAAAATGCAAATCAAAAACCACAAGAAGGGGTGTCTAGGTGGCTCAGTAGGTTAAACGTCCAACTCTTGATTCTGGCTCAGGTCATGATCTCAGGGTTGTGAGATCGAGCCCCATGTCAGGTTCTGCACTCAGCACAGAGTCTGCTTAAGATTCTCTCCCTCTCCCTCTGCCCCTGCTCACAATCTCTCTCTCTCTAAAAAATATAAAACAAAAAATAAAAATAAATTTAAAAAATTTAAAAACCCCACGATAAGATATCATCTTACACCTGTCAGAATGGCTAGAATAAAAAAGACAAGAAATAACAAGTGTTGACAAAGATGTGGAGAAAAAGGAACCCTCATGCACTGTTGGTGGAAATGTAAATTGGTGTGGCCCCTGTGGAAAACAGTATGGAGGTTCCTCAAAAAATTAAAAATAGAAATACCATATGATCCAGTAATACCACTACTGGTATTTACCCAAAGAAAATGAAAACACTGATTTGAAAAGATATATGCACCCCTGTGTTTTTGCAACATTATTTATAGAAGCCAAGATAGGGAAGCAACTCATGTGTCCATTGACAGATGAATGGATAAAGAAGATATAGTATATACATACATACATACATGCATACATACATATTAGGGAATATTACTCAGCCATAAAAAGAATGAGATCTTGCCATTTGTGACAACATGGATGGACCTAGAGGGTATTATGCTAAGTGAAATAAAGAAAGACAGATACAATATGATTTCACTTATACGTGGAATCTAAAAAACAAAACAAACAAGCAATCAAAGAAACAAACAAAAAACCAGACTCTTAAATACGGAGAACTGATGGTTGCCAGAAGGGAGGGGAACGTGTGAAATAGATAAGGAAGATTAAGGGGTATAAACTTCCAGTTATAAAAAAAATAAGTCATGGAGATGAAAAGTACAGCATAGGGAATGCAATAAAAAAAGATGTAAATTTACAGGCACAGAAATAACATGCTTCCTAGATGCTCTCTGTGAGCAGAAAATTCTGAGTATTACTGGATTTCTATTTTTGTGACCATAGTGATATTGATACTCTAATTCAGTTCAGACTTGATCTATCATCTCTACCAATGTTAGTTCTAAAGATACAGCAGTAAGGCAGCACGAACCATTAAAACCATAATAACAGAGCTACACAGAGGGGATAGATTTTCCCATGTGGCTAATGAGAGATTTTGTTCTTATCCAGTAATGTGATATTTAAAATATGAATTTTATTTTAAAAATAGTATTTCAAGTGAATGCATGATAAGGGAGGCACACAAGAAAATTAGTTGTGAAAAATTAGAAGTAGTGATAAAAATTATTAATTAGTAATTTAATTTTGGGTAATTTTTATATTATTTCTAAGCCTGGAATGTACTGCCTCTCTCCTTATGAGATCTGTGACTCTGTAATAGAATATGATTAAAAGTAATCTCACAATTTAGAATTTTGAAAATGTATTTTATGATTATTTTTCTAAGAATTTTTCTAGATACATGAATTAAACCTTCACTTGAAGGTTATAGGCATACTCCTTTCTTCCTTGGGGGAAAAAAAGTAGGTACAATAATATTTCATGTAACTGGTATCTTTACAGAGTGTAAAACCTGTCAGGAGGTTTTTCAAATAATTGGAATATTACCCTTTGAGGATACAAACATTAAAACCACCACCCCTAGAAGAGAGGAAAAAATAAAACAAGATGAAATCAGAGAGGGAGACAAACCATGAGAGACTTTTAACCATAGGAAACAAAATGAGGGCTGCTGGAGGGGAGGGAGTAAGGGGATGGGGTAACTGGGTGATGGGCACTGGGGAGGACATGTGATGTAATAAGCACTGGGTGTTATGTAAGGCTGATGAATCACAGACCTGTACCTCTGAAACCAATAATATATGTTAATTAATTGACTTAAAAAAAATAAAAATAAATAAAAATAAAAACACCACCCCTATAAACCTTTTAAAGTATCTTACATCTCCTTATCACTCTGCATGGAGAACATGGAAGTAAGTGAACCTTCTCTTGAATCAGAGTTATCATTATAAATGGATGATGGCCCTCGATGTCTGGCAGCAAGTAAACATCTGGGAATATGAGTAAACAAAAACATCCTGTTTTTTAAGAAACTTAAGCATAGTTGATACATAATATCAGTTTCAGGTGTACAGAATAGTGATTCGATATTTATATACATTATGAATGTTTATCACAAATGAAGTGCAGTCACCACACAATGCTATTACAATATTATTGACTATTCTTCATGCTGAACTCTTCATCCCTGTGACTTATTTATTTTAAAACCAGAAGTCTGTACCTCTTAATCCCCTTTACCTAGTTCACTCATTCTCCCCAACCTCTCTCCCCTCTGGCAACCACCAGCTTGTTCTCTGTGTCTATACATCTGTTTCTGTTTTGTTTCTTCACTTGTTTTTTTAGATTCCACACGAGTGAAATCATATGGTATTTATCTTTCTCTGTCTGACTTATTTCACGTAGTGTAATATCCTCTAGGTCCATCCCTGTTGTTGCATTTGGCAGGATTTCCTTCTTTCTCATGGCTAAATAATATTCCACTACACATATATACCACATCTTCTTTATCTATGTATGTATCGATGGACACTTAAGTTGTTTCCCTATCACGGCTATTGTAAATAATGCTGCAGTAAACAAAGGGGTGCATATATCTTTTCAAATTAGTGAAAAAACATCATTTATTATACATGCTATAATATAAATGATGCCTTCATAGGACATGAAGGTATAGAAAGTTATTTGTCTTCCATTAAATGACCCCAGACTACTTTTGCTTTTCATTGATTTTTACTTTAGTCTTTTTTTTTTTTTACAGCTTTTCCTCATCACAGGATTATCAAATATTCTTCATTACTGACAACATGCCTAAACTCCTAACACTGTCTACTTCTGCTGAGGGCTGGTAATCAGATCAGTAAGTTCTTCAAGTGGTGTCTAAAATTACGAAACAGTCTGAGTGATGGACTAGGATGGTCTTACAACATGATCTGTAGTAAGCTTTGTCACAGATCTGTTTATTTTACCTTGAGTGTTGGGCTACATTCTCTCGGTTAGTGATTTTCACTGTATGTGTATTTTTTACACTCTGGAAGCTTTGTTCGCAGGGAATCTGGAGTGGCAAGTAATTGAGGCAAACAGAAAGCTCTGGCTGAGAAGGGGACCAACCTGGAGCCCCTGAACACTTGGCACCAGTTACCAGCACCGTCACCAGAAGGGGCCCCCACATGTGGAGCTTGAAAGTCACTTCCTAGAGACCTGAGGATGATGGGTTAACGAGCCTCTGGAGAAGTCAGATGTCACTGTTTGACTTGCTTTCTTTCTGTCTCTGGACACTTGTCTAATCCTCCACAAAATTGTGGAACGTGACAAGAAAATGACTGAGAGGAGAGCAATCAAAGGCAGAGTGTACTGATTACTCATCCCTCTTAAGGCAAACGTGCGGACTCACATCTACACAAATGTTCTCGAGAACAGGTCTGTTTTCGGAACTGAAGCTGAGATCACTGCACTAACTTCAGAATGTTAGGGAAAGTGCTAGAGAGAGGGACTGGAGTAAAAGAGGCACAGTGTGAGTGAGTGGCTGAAACCAGGGAACGGATAATGTATCTGCCGCGTCCACAAGGTGGTCCTCTTAGGTTCACCTAAGATGCAGACTCCTAAAGCTACCCCTGAGCACACCTGGCTTCGGTGTATTCAGGACTGCAGACAGAAACCATTCAGAACTTGCCAGCAGGGCAGTGTCAGATGGAGGCCTCGCAGTAATTCACGTGACAGCTTGCCTAGCCATCCAGAAGTTATCTTTTCTCTAGGAGATACAGCTCAGGTGAGAGGAGAAGAAATCCATACAAGCGGATGTGGAATCTACCCAGACTTAGAAGCCCTGCTGCTTTATAGGAGGCACCGTATCTTGTAACAACAGCTTCTAGGGTCCCACAATGGATACGCCAATTATATGAAACTCAGGACAGTCCAAAGTGCAGTGCCCCCATCAAATATTTATCACTCCATTGCAGTTCCTCCCAGTCCAGGTGTAATTTACCAGTCAGAAGTTCATTTTTATATGTGATGTTGCCTAGTAATAGAACTGACATCTTTCACCTCATCAGGTTCCTCGGGGAACTTAGACATTTTTACCTGAGGCCAGCTTTTCATCCAGCAGGGGAAACTGTAGTAAATATCACCATATGGTACTAAATTTAGCCAGAATTCCCATCGAGAAGTTTAATTTGAAATACTTTTTGGATCTCAAAGGACTTGGTCAACTCTTACTATGTCACTTTCACCATGAGAACTTCTTTCAGGGCATGTGTTCTCCCTTCCTATTTTTATTTTCTTTTTGCCTAAATTCTTTGAATACCTAGGTGGATTGGGCTACAGTTTTACTATATCTGGTGTTTAAATCAGGAGGATCTGATAGGATAATACTAAATAATGCTAAAACAATACTAGTAATGCTAAAGCATATCTGGAAGAATAAATGCATGAGCATACTTAAGAAAATGGGGGCCTAGCAATTCTACTTCTGGAAATTTATCCCCTGAGAAACATGGTCCCATCCGCAAGTGTTCATGTTAATAAATGACATGTCTTTTGGGTCTACTGTTCATCTAGCTTCTCGAGCCAGAAATGTGAGGTCCATCCTTGCCTTCTCTTTTCCTTATCTTTATATAGCTAATCAATCAGCAACTCCTTCTGGTTCTACTTCCAAAATACACATCTTCATTCCTCTTCATCCTCATGGCCTACCCACCCCCCATCATATATTGAAGTCCCAATTCCCAGCACCCCAGACTGATCTTATTCAGAAAAAGGCTGGAGTTACGCATCTATATACACCAAGGAAGGCCAAGGATTGCTGGCAAACACTAGAAGCTTGAAGAGGCAAGGAAGGATTCTCCCCCATAGGTTTCAGAAGAAGAACGGCCCTACTAACAATAAATACCTATTTTTTTTAAGCCACCTGGTTTGTAGCACTTTGTTATGGCAATTCTAGCAAACTAATGCTCCACTTCGGTCCAGTCCTCCATCACTTCTTACTGGGACTAATGCAGTGCCTTCATATTTGTGCTCCTGCCTCCTCCCACTGCTGACCCACTGCGGTCTATTCCTCACACAGCAGAGAGAGTGACCTTTTCAAAAGTTAAATTAGATCTCATCACCACCTTGGTTTAACATCCTTCAGTAGTTTTCCATTGCTCTTAGAATAAAGTAAAAAACTCTTATCATGACCTATTTCTTAAACTTTCTGGTCTCAAGGCCCTTGTATAGTAAGCCTTCAAAATTACTGAGGACTTTAAAGACTTTTTTGTTTATGTGGTTTAAATCTGTCAATATCTACCATATTAGAAATTAAAATTGACAAATTTAAAAATCATTACTTTTTACTAGAAGTAACTAAATTTTTTATTTTTATTTATTTTTAATTTTTAGAGAGAGAATACGAGTAGGTGGGGGGAGGTGCAGAGGGAGAGAGAGACTCTCAAGACCCTGAGATCATGACCTGAGCTGAAATCGAAAGTTGGACGCTTAACTGACTGAGCCACCTGGGTGCCCCAGAAGTAACTTAATTTTTTAAGTGAGAATATATTTTCTGAAAAAGAAGAAAACATAGTGAGAAGAGTGACAGTGTTTTACATTTTTGCAAATCTCCTTAATGCCTGACTAAATAGAAAATAACTGGACGTTCCTATCTCATTCAGCATTCAGTCTATAATGATACCATGTCACGAGGCCTCTGGAAAATGCCACTACATGCTCATGAGTGAGTGAGTGTAAAAAAGGTCAAATACTGTCTTACCGTTATGAATATAGTTTTGAAAAGATCAGGACTCCCAGGGGTTCCCATTCCCTACTTTGAGAACCACTGGGCCTAGGAAACCCTGCATAATTTAGTCCTGCCTAACTTTTTTTTTTTAATTTTATTATGTTAGTCACCATACAATATATCATTAGTTTTTGATGTGGTGATCCACGATCCATTGTTTTCGTATAACACCCAGTGCTCCATGCAGTACATGCCCTCCTTAATACCCATCACTGGGCTAACCAATCCCCCCTCCCCCCTCCCCTCTAAAACCCTGTTTATTTCTCAGAGTCCATAGTCTCATGGTTCATCTCTCCCTCCAATTCCCCACCCCCCTCATTTTTCCCTTCCTTCTCCTAATGTCCTCCATGCTATTCCTTATGTTCCACAAATAAGTGAAACCATAAGATAATTGACTTTCTCTGCTTGACTTACTTCACTTAGCATAATCTCCTCCAGTCCCATCCATGTTGATGTAAAAGTTGGGTATTCATCCTTTCTGATGGCTGAATCATATTCCATTGTATATGTGGACCACATCTTCTTTATCCATTCATCTGTTGAAGGGCATCTCGGCTCTTTCCACAGTTTGGCTATTGCGGACATTGCTGCTATGAACATTGGGGTGCATATGGCCCTTCTTTTCACTACATCTGTGTCTTTGGGGTAAATACCCAGGAGTGCAATTGCTGGGTCATAGGGTAGCTCTATTTTTAAATTTTTGAGGAATCTCCACACTGTTTTCCAAAGTGGCTGTACCAACTTGCATTCCCACCAACAGTGTAAGAGGGTTCCCCTTTCTCCACAACCTCTCCAACATTTGTTGTTTCTTTCCCGTCCATTTTGGCCATTCTAACTGGTGTAAGGTGGTATCTCAATGTGGTCTTGATTTGGATTTCCCTGATGGCTAATGATGATGAACATTTTTTCATGTGTCTGTTAGCCATTTGTATGTCTTCTTCAGAGAAGTGTCTTTTCATATCTTCTGCCCACTTTTTGACTTGATTATTTGTTTTTTGGGTGTTGAGTTTGAGAAGTTCTTTATAGATCTTGGATACCAGCCCTTTATCTGTAGTGTCATTTGCAAATATCTTCTCCCATTCTGTGGGTTGCCTCTTTGTTTTGTTGACTGTTTCCTTTGCTGTGCAGAAGCTTTTTATCTTGATGAAGTCCCAAAAGTTCATTTTTGCTTTTGTTTCACTAGCTTTTGGAGATGTACCTTGAAAAAAGTTGCTGTGGGCAATGTCAAAGACGTTACTGCCTATGTTCTCCTCTAGGATTTTGATGGATTCCTGTTTCACATTGAGGTCTTTCATCCACTTTGAGTTTATCTTTGTGAATGGTGTTAGAGAATGGTCGAGTTTCATTCTTCTGCATGTTAGTCCTGACTAACTTTCTAATCTGATCTCATAAATGCTGTTCTTCCTGCTCTCCACGTGGCTGGATCCTTTCTCATCCTTCAAGTCCCAGCCTCTCTTTCATCCATGTAGAGAAAGTCTTCCTTCACTACTGTTGTTATTCTTCAGTTCAATTCCCTGGTTGTTTCTTTCATAGCACTTATTACAATTTATAGTTTAAAAACACATTTATCTGTCTTTTCATTGGATTATGGGCTCTATAAGGATAGGACCCTTGTCTGACTTTTTGACTGTTATATCCCTAGTACCTAGGACAGTATCTGGCACACAGTAAGAACTGTCATTTTACTGAGTGAATGAATAAATGAATCATGGATCTGTACAAATATTTATCTGCCAAGGATGTTGCTACTTACATTCATTAATTAACAGATATTTGCTGAGAACCTATTATGTGCCAGGCACTGTTCTAAGTGCAGGAAATAAAAACAGACAAAAATCTCCATCCTAGTTTTGGAAGAGGGGATACAGAAAATAAACTAAGGAAGTAAAATACACAATATGTTAGATGATAATACATGATGTAGAGAAAAATAAAGCAGGAAAAGACAGGGGATGCTGAAGGCAGTGTAGAATGGATTTCAGTTTAAAATAAGGTAGTCAACACAGGCCTTACTGGAAAAATTATGGGGGGTGGTGGTGGTGGTGAAAAACCTGAAAATGGTGAAAGAACAAGCTGTATGAATATCTGGGGGGAAAGCAATAGAGGGAGCAAGATGAGCAAGTACAAAGGTCCTGAAATGGTCCTGTGCTGGCATGTTTCAGCAACTAAAAAGAGGCCAGTGTGTGATACCAGCAGACGGAGCAAGTTAGATCAGTAACAGGAAATGAGGTGTGAGAGGTAACAGAGGGCCAGATGGCGTAGGGCCTTGTGGGCCTTTATAAGGATTCTAGCTTTTATTGTGAATTCGATAAGAGGTCACTGGAGGGTTTTAAGCAGAGGAGTAACTTGACTTCACTTATGAGCTAAGAGGATTACCCTGGCTGCTAGGTTGAGAATAGACTGAAGGGAAATGGGAAGACCAGACAGGAAGCTTATTTTAACCAGCTGGGTAAGAAATGAGGGGGACTTGGGCCAAAGTGTTAGCAGAAGGCAAGGTGAGAAGTGGTCAGATTCTGGTCATATTATGAAGATAGAAGGGATAGGATTTGCTGACAGATTGGGTGTTAATGCAAGAAGAGAGAAGTTAAGAACTTCACCAAGAATTTGGCCTGAGCAACAAGGACGTAATTGCCATTAACTAAGATGGGAAAGACTTGGGGGAAAGGAGGTTTCATGGGTAAGATCAGGAGTCTGGTTTTGGATGCGTTAAGTGTGGGATGTCTATCAGACATCTAAGAGAGATGTCATGTAGGCAGTTAGAGATATGTCTGAAGGAGAGAGGTATGGGCTGGACATATAAGTTCTAGAGTCGTGAGCATATACTTAAAGCCCAGAGACTGGATAAGATCACCAAAGAATTGGGTACAGAGAGAAAAAGAGATCCAAAGTTTGAGCTCTAGGGCCTCCTAAAACAAGAGGATAGGAAAAGGGGCAACCAAAGGAACTGAAAAGGAACTACTGAGAGGAATGAGCCAAAGGAACTGAGAAGGCCAGTAAGGTAGTAAGAAAATCAGATGAGTGTAATGTCCTGAAACATAAGAGAATATAAAGTATTTTGAGAAGGAGTAATCAATTGTGCCAAATGCTGCTGACAGGTCAGGTATGGTAAGAACTGAAAAGTGATCATTGGATTTAACAAAGTGGAAGTTAGTGGTTTTCCTGGTAAGAACTAAAAGAAGGGTGGAAGTGAACATCTACTTCAAGTGGGTCCAAGAGATAATGGGAAAGGAGGAGTTAAGAGCATAAACAACTCTTTCATGGAATTTTGCCATGAAGAATGAAATGGGGCAGAGATAGTAGCATATCTGTAACATGCTCATGGAATTTATACAGAAGAGAGGGAAGACTGATAATGCAAAAAAGGATATGTGGAGTAAGATCCTTGAGTAGGATGGGATCGTACCTAAGAGAGGGCCTGGCTTCTGGAGCACAGATAGTTCATACATACTCACAGGAGGGATGGAGGTCTGTAAGTTCATACATGCTCATAGGACGGAAGGAGGTCTACATAAGCACAGATGCAGGGAAGTGGGTAGATATGACAGTGAGAACTTGTGGAAGTTTTTTTTTAAATGACGCATGTTTCCTCAGTTAAATGGGAAGAAAGGTCATCAGCAGAAAGTGAGGATGAGGAAGGAGATGTTTGGATTTTAAGGAGAGAAGAGTTAATGAGAGTTATCTAGCAGAATGGAAGAGTTAATGAAGTAAGGAAATGTAGTGTGAATGCTGGGCAGCACTTGAGATTAATGATCCTAACTCTCAAGTGAGCACAGTTGTGCATTTTTCTCCTGGCATGTTTAGCTGCACAGGTACAGGCAAGGAAGGGTAGGAGAATTAAGCACCTATTTTCTGAAAGCCTCCATATGAGGGCCACAATGATACATAAACTAGTTATAGTCTCTGTGCTTATGGAGTTTGCATTCTTGCTAATATACTGCAAAAGAGAACAACCCGAGCATCTTACCAGTGCCATGGGTACAGTACGATATACCTGCGTGACAGGACACTAGGCAGCCATCAGCAATTATGTTAAAGACTATCTATGGATAAGAGAAGATATTCATGATAAATAAAGTAGGTTAAAAACTATGGACAGGATGAGGGGCGCCTGGGTGGCTCAGTTGTTAAGCGTCTGCCTTCGGCTCAGGTCATGACCCCGCATCGGGCTCCCTGCTCAGCGGGAAGCCTGCTTCTCCCTCTCCCACTCCCCCTGCTTGTGTTCCCTCTCTCGCTGTGTCTCTCTCTGTCAAATAAATAAATAAAATCTTAAAAAAAAAAAAAAAACAGCTATGGACAGGATGATCCCATGTTTATTTTTAAAATGTGTTATCTACCTACAGGAAAAAAGATAAGAAAAGCATCAAAAGTGATAAGGGGTTATCTCAAGGTTGAATTTAAAGATGACTAAAATCTTTTTCTTTATACTTATTTGCATCTTTACAAAATGTCTTACATCTATTAACTTTTTTTTATTATGTCATGTTAATCACCATACATTACATCATTAGTTTTTGATGTAGTGTTCCATGATTCATTGTTTGCGTATAACACCCAGTGCTCCATGCAGAACGTGCCCTCTTTAATACCCATCACCAGGCTAAGCCATCCCCCCACACCCCTCCCCTCTAGAACCCTCAGTTTGTTTCTCAGAGTCCAGAAAATGTTACTATTCATTTGTATTTTCTCTGAACCTGAATACTATCTCTATGTTTACAAACATTTTTCAGTGATAATTATTACTTAGCTCTTATAAAAACTGATCAAACCAGGGGCGCCTGGGAGGCTCAGTCAGTTAAGCGTCTGCCTTTGGCTGGGGTCATGATCTCGGGGTCCTGAGATTTGAGCCCCGCATTGGGCTCCCTGCTCATCGAGAGCTTGCTTCTCCCTCTGCCCCCCATCCTGCCCATGTTCTCTCTCGCTCTCTGTCTCTCCCAAATAAATAAATAAAATCTTTAAAAAAAAAAGACACCTGATCAAAACAATTAAAATCATAGCTACTTGTAAATGGCTCTTCACAATTATAAGCATGGTAGGGTTATCTTCCATCTATTTCTGGTTTGCTATGTTCCTCAGATCACCATGTCTAATTCAGGGCTTTTGAGTTCACATGCTGTGGGCTGAAGTGTTCCAGTGTTTAACGTAAAATGTTGAGATTTTTGATCTTTCGACATAGAGCATGTCCACCCAGAAATCAATTAAAGCAGGGACATGAACATAAGAACCATGACTCCAATCACAGAACTGACTGGTAAATTGGGAATAGAAAGACAGGAGGACAACCAGCTTGTCTTCTAATTCTATTACCCTTCCTGTCTTCCAAGAGTACTAGAGAAAGGAATAGGCTTTAAAAAGACATCAAGAATTTTCCTCAATTCTGAGTTGTTTGTATGTCTAAGTACCTTGATATGTCTAAAGAATAGGTTTCTGGCTGAAACAAAGACGATTATTTTAAATTACTTGCTAATCAAATAACAGTCTTTAGGAACCCAAATGCAAATTCTTCTTTTATTCATCTTTTGTACGCCTAGTACATTATAAGCACTTAAGAAATGTTCTATCAATGAACTCGATGGTAATGAATGACTAACATAAAGGCTATTCAGTTTTTAATCATAGTTAATAATTATTTTAAATCAACTATATTACAATACTCTACTATGATTATGATGCTTTAATAAAACACATTATCTTATATTTATAAAATCTTTAAAAATTTTATAAAAAATATTTATAAAAACACATTACCTTATATTTAGAAAATGCTTTAATAAAACACATTATCTTATATTTATAAAATCTTTAAGTGGAATTTGTATAGCAAGAATATGACTCCAAACATTTTTTTCTTGGTAACTTCAAAAAGGATATAGGAAACCAAACCTTAGTCTTTATAAACATTCTGTTTTAAAATATATTACAAAGAATAAATGGAATTGAATGTCAAGAATGAGTAAGTGAAAGCTTTTACTCATCTGGTTTACAACTTATATCAGCTAATTTTTTAAAATTTAAGTTGATTAAATTTTTTGGTTGTTTCATTTCAAATGGCCACACCAGAAAAGGGTTGTTTGTCATGGTTATTTATGCCTTTCCTTTCTGTTTTAGCTTAAAAGAAATGTTCAAATTTAATAAATATGGAGTTGTTATAAACAGTAGCAAAAACAATTCCAATAAATTAAAATTGGTTATACATTTGAAATCTTTGTAAGGCATTATACATTAGGGTAAAATAAAAATACTCAGTTGAATTAAAATAAACAAAATCACATATTAGAGTATAGAAAAATTCAGCCATGCTTTTTTGTAAAATCCAGACTAGAAAAGCATAGACATGTGCAACTCCTCCATTATACCCCACGTCCTGTTTCCAAATCAATAATAAAAATTCATAAGGAATACAAATGAATGACAAAATAATACAAGAAATCTAAAGACCCAGACTCTCAAATAAAAGGAAAAATGTGTCCATGTTCCCATTAAGTGATTCTCTACCATTACCTTTAAAGTGGGAGAGAATTATGAAAGCTCCCCTCCATCTGGACTGTTTCTCTGTGCTGACTCTTTTTTTTTTTTTAAGATTTTATTTATTTATTTGAAGAGAGAGACACAGCGAGAGCGGGAACACAAGCAGGGGGAGTGGGAGAGGGAGAAGCAGGCTTCCCGTGGAGCAGGGAGCCTGATTCGGGGCTCGATCCCAGGACCCTGGGACCATGATCTGAGCTGAAGGCAGACGCTTAACGACTGAGCCACCCAGGTGCCCCGCTGTTCTGACTCTTGAAGGGACCTGAAACCATCACCCATCTCTCTGAGACTGGACTCCAAGGCAGCCACTCTTCGTTAGAATTTTTGCTAGAACCCTGGGCCTTCCTAATCCTTAACTAAAACTGTCTCTCTCATCCCCCCTTTACCTTGTATTATTTGTGAATATGTGTTCCCCTGCTCTTTCGAAGGTAAGAACCATGGCATACTTTAACTTATGAGACCCCTATTACCATCATCCCTCGTATCTAGCACAAAACTGCATAAAATTAAAGTTAAATAAGACTAAAGAAAAATAAATGACTTGCAAGAAAACCAAATATAGTTGTACCTCACTAATCTAAGGACTTGCTTTTTAGCATTCTCCAGTCCTTGGAATAGGGCCCACAGTATGGAGGAAAAATGCTGATAAGGACCACATTAAACATATTGTGACCAGCTGGCTCCCTGGACAGAAGGATTCTTCTACCTAGTTTGAGAAAGCAATGAAAGGCCAATTTGCCCACAAACTATGAGATGCAACACGAAGAGTAAGAGACCTGGAAAGTGAAAAGTGAAGGAGAACAAGGTGTAGAGAAGAGAAATGTTAGGGCCTGCAGAGCCTACTGGTAATTAGGAGAAAGAACGGGGGCAGCAGGAGTCGCAGCAGCAGAAATGAGAAGCTGTGAGAGAGGTGCCAAGTTGCAGACATTCTAGACCACAGAGAACAGCCAGCCAAAAGTGGGCTGGGTTGCGTGCCAACCAGTAAAGAGAAGCTGTTTAGCCCTATGCTTCACACTATCTATAAATACCCATGGTATAGTACAACAATTTAAGAAGGGGGCAATGAAGTATAGAATATGTTCAAAAAAAGATTTTCTAGAAAACCAGTTAAAAAAATAAAAAGCAAAATCTAACTGTTCAGCTTTTTGAAACCAATACTAATCTAAAATGTTTAACTTTCCAAAGGGTGCTAGATAGTTATGGGTGCTAGATAGTTATGGGTTATTAGAATAAGAAAAGAAAAAGGAACAAACAATACAATACCTATTGTACGCTGAAAGCTTTACAAACATTTCTTTCAGTCCCTCACAACAACCCTATTACATAAACGTTATTATTCCCATTTCCAAGCTCAGTAAAATAAGGCTCAGAGAGATGATATATAACTTGCCCAAGGTCCCCAGGCTCTTCTGACATCAAAATCCGTGTTTTCTCAAATATACATCTGGAAGATGATGAAAAGGAAAAAGGGGAATCAACACAAATAAATACAAGTAGGGAGAAGAGTGGTTACATTTTTCTCCTTTCGCGGTAAAGACAATAGCTAATCGAGGTTATAGCCTCACATACAGCATACTCGTGGGATTCCTATTAACCGTACTGTATATCACATTCAGAGAGTGAGTCATCTTACGCCTCAGCACTATACACTCATCTTCTCCTCAGTTGATTGCTGTACTTTTTCAAGTCTGCATATTTTGGGGAGCTGTAGCTTATTTTAAAAAATTAACTTTCTAAGCTGATCTAGCATACACAAGGTACATAAGATATCAGAGCCAAGCTGCTTTTTCTGAAAGGTGTTTTGCTTACTGCATTACTGTTTCTTTAATACTATATGGTAAAAACTCAATATACCTCAATCCGCTCTATTCTAAACCCCTTGTATGGTAAATAATCAGACATATAACAGAGAAATCCCAGAAATGATTATTTCTGTTCATACTTACCCGCTACTTCCACAATGAAAATTTTTATAGACTGCTAAGTCCACAGAACAGTTCCCTTTCCACAGAAGGTGCTATGAAATAGGCACTTTATTCATTGTTGGTAAGAGCATAAATAAGTATGATACTCAGAAAATGTTCATTGCCTCTGGTTTAGCATTTCTAGAATCTATCTTAAAAAATACTTCAAGTAGTTTAAAAGCTTTGTGAAAAAAAGAGTTTATTCTAGTATTATCTAGAATAGCAAGAAACTGGGAACAATTTAATAATTTAATGCCCCCAAATATAGTAAAAGTTAATAATACATTTGTTGAGCAGATTATTATGCAGCAATTTAAAATGTTGGTCATAAAGTATTTATAACTTAGAAAATCATCACAATATTATCAGTGTAAAATGGAAAAATAAAAAATGTTTTTACAGTAAGATCTCAACTATGTGAAACAAGAAAACATGGTATACTAAAAACATATTTTTAAAAAATCTACATTGTAAATAGTAGATATATGTCTACAAAGTGTTTTTATTTTTCTATATATTCTATGAGCAGGTACTATCATTATAATGGAAAAATAAAATGCCTTGAATTTTTCAAAGTTACATTATTTTACAATATAGCAAAGTCTGGCCTGTAGCAGCTCCCTGAAAACCAGCAGTATTTGCTGGAAATTTAGAATTCTGAAGCTAAAGTTTTAGAAATCCATTTGAGGTGGCAAAAATTAACAAGTCAGGAAACAACAGATGTTGGCAGGGATGCGGAGAAAGGGGAACCCTCCTACGTTGTTGGTGGGAATGCAAGCTGGTGCAGTCACTCTGGAAAACAGTATGGAGGTTCCTCAAAAAGTTGAAAATAGAGCTACCATATGACCCAGCTGATTGCACTACTGGGTATTTACCCCAAAGATACAAATGTAGGGATCCGAAGGGGTACGTGCACCCCGGTGTTTATAGCAGCAGTGTCCACAATAGCCAAACTGTGGAAAGAGCCAAGATGTCCATTAACAGATGAATGGATAAAGAAGAGGTGGTATATATATACAATGGAATATTATGCAGCCATCAAAAGGAATGAGATCTTGCCATTTGCAACAACGTGGATGGAACTGGAGGGTGTTATGCTGAGCAAAATAAGTCAATCAGAGAAAGACATGTATCATATGACCTCACTGATATGAGGAATTCTTAATCTCAGGAAACAAACTGAGAGTTGCTGGAGTGGTGAGGGGTGGGAGGGATGGGGTGGCTGGGTGACAGACATTGGGGAGGGTATGTGCTATGGTGAGCACTGTGAATTGTGCAAGACTGTTGAATCACAGACCTGTACCTCTGAAACAAATAATACATTATATGTTAAAAAAAAAAAAAAAAGAAAGGCACTGGGTGTTATACACAAACAATGAATCATGGAACACTACATCAAAAACTAATGATGTATGGTGATTAACATACATAATAAAAAAAAAGAAAAAGAAATCCATTTGAGGTTTAGTTATGATAAATATACTGGGTGAGAGAAACAGGTTTCAAATGTTGACAGGCTAGATCAGTTGAATCTAACAAGATAGAATTTAACAGAGATAAATATAAGATTCTGTGCTAAGGGCCAAATAGTCATGAACCACAGTTTGGAGGAAATATCGTAGAAGAAGCATAAATTGAAGACGTGGGTCTTTAGCAGGAATAAGCTCAGTCAGTTTGATGTAGCTACCCCAAAACAAAGTATATTTAAAAATGTATTAGTTGGGCAATATTAAAATGAGGAAACTATTAGTACCTGTGGCAGGTGGAATTTTGGCATGACCCCAGATGACCCATGCCTTTGTATAATCCCTTCCCCTTGGGCATGACTAGGACCTGTGAATATGAGGGAAGACTACTTCTGTAACGGAGGGCAGAAATGGCCTGGAAAGGGCGGGCCTTAAAACAAACAGCCACACTGACCAGGTTGTAGACTGCCTATGGAGAGGGGATGGCCTCCAGCTGAGGGAGGGCCTCAGTCCTACAACCACAAGTAACTGAATTCTGGCCATAATCTGAATGAATCTGGAAGACAACACCAAGTTCCAGATGAAAACATATCATGGCTGGCACTCTGAACACAGCCTTGAGGGACCCTGAGCAGAAGACCCAAATAAGCCATGCCCCAGCTGCTGACCCATGGAGCCCGTGAGATAATAAACATGTACTGGTTCAGGCTACTGAATTTGTGGTAGTATGTTATGCAGCAAAAAATAAATAAATAAAAATAAAATAAATAACATACAGTGCTATTCTGTTTGGGTTGGATGATTCCTGCAGTGTTAGTAGTATTGAATCTGGGTGAAAAATGTTGTGAAGGGCATATATAAAGAGCTTGAGAAAGGTTTCAGTTGGATGATACAGTAATTTTAAATTATGTTATGTTAGGCATGAAAGAGAAAATGTCTGAAAACAGAGGAATTAAGTTTGCTTCTACATGGCTACATCGCAGAACTTGGAAGAATATGAGAAAATTCCAGGGATACTTAAAAATTCCAGGGATACTCAGATACTTAATTTTCTTTTTTTTTTTTTTTAGATTTTATTTATTTATTTGATAGAGAGATAGAGAGAGAGCACAAGCAGGCAGAGTGGCAGGCAGAGGGAGAGGGAGAAGCAGGCTCTCCACTGAGCAGGGAGCCGGACGTGGGGCTCGATCCCAGGACCCCAGGATCATGACCTGAGCAGAAGGCAGCCACTTAACCGACTGAGCCACCCAGGCGCCATCAGATAGTTAATTTTCTAATAGAAAGATGTTTCCAAACATAAAACAACTGCTTTTTTTTTTTTTTAAAGATTTTTAAAATTGATTTATTTGAGAGAGAGAGTGAGTACGAGCAGGGGGTAAGGACAGAGGGAGAAGCAGACTCCCTGCTGAACAGGGAGCTGACTGGAGGTTCAATCCCAGGACCCCGAGATCATGACCTGAGCCAAAGGCAGACGCTCAACCAACTGAGCCACCTAGGTGCCCCTGAACAACTGTTTTAATAGTCCTTGAGTTCCTTATCCCAAGAAGTCTCAAGCTTAGAAAGCTGAGTAGGAGGCCTAGTATAGAGAAAATTTAGGCATTTCTAGATGGTCTGATTAGTAACCTAAAGACTGCCTCTTTCTTAGACATTTGCATCTTTAAATACTGTATGTGAACAAAGAGGTATTTTCTATTAGAGTACGAAAATTTGCTGCCTGGTATATTATAGGCAGACAGTAAACATTTGATGAATGAATAAATGCACAAACAAAAAACTAATGAAGAAAAGAGATGGAGATATTAATATGGTAAGACTTAGTTACTTTTCAATTTGTGTGTCGGGGGGAGGGTAAATTAAAAATAAAACCTTGATGATAGTGAGGGAGTAGCTACCTCTGGAAGAAAGAATGGTGTCTTTCTCTAGCAAATAGGACCACACAGGGAAACTGAAGGAGCTCTGACTGTGTGCTCAAGATCCAGTTTTAGGGGGCGCCTGGGTGGCTCAGTCGTTTAGCGTCTGCCTTCGGCTCAGGTCATGATCCCAAGGGTCCTGGGATTGAGTCCCACACTGGGCTCCCTGCTCGGTGGGAAGCCTGCTTCTCCCTCTCCCACCTCCCCTGCTTGTGTTCCCTCTCTCGCTGTGTCTCTGTCAAATGAATAAATAAAATTAAAAAAAAAAAAAATCCAGTTTTAGTCCTGGTACCACCCTCGCACCCTCTTGGTCCATGAGATGAACTGAAATGATTACTGCAGGGCTTCAGGTTGAGCTGGGAGGCATGTTAAGGCAGGAAGTGCAGGGAGAAATGGGGGACGTTAAGAATGAATGATCTAGAGAAATTTCAGAATTTGAAGTCTTAAAGGAAGCATGATCTGAGATGTTTGTGGCTGAGAGGTTTCACAAACTGAGACCAAGACTGGCAGGTTTCAGCATGAACACTGAAGTGCCTGAATAAAGCCACACGGGATAGAATGAAGGGAGAAACTGTGACATATTCTTACCCTTTCCATTAATTAAAAACTTCAGTCCAAAAGCTATTAATTTCTAAACGGTATATATACTTTGATATACAAATATTGCTTATTTCTTGTCAGCTCTGTAGTCCATAGCCTTTGAAACATTTACTTTCTACATTTATTCCATTGCTTTTACTAAAAACTTATGACAGATTATTGGACAATATATCAACAAATAAAATCCAAATATGCTTTCTTTTTGCTCTTGTAATTTTTCTTTTCCTTTTTTTGACTCTCAAGTTAATGGAACAAAATATATTAGGAATAAAAAATATACTTGAAAATTACCTTTATTCACTAAGAAGCCTGTTTTTAAAATATCATTTATAGGTTAAGAGACACAATGTTTCTTGAGTTTTTTATTTGCTTTTAGGACATTGCTAGAGCAATGTCACTTAAATTATTTTATACTTTTTATCTAATTTTAGCTAATTCATTTCTTATGTGAAGTCAGCTTTTAAAAAGAGGTTTAATTCTTCAGTTAATGATGAGGCTTTTTTGGGTTCATACCCTCTCATTTATTAGTGGGCCTTTCACCTCATTTCCCCTGAAATAAAACCACATTTTATTCTTTTTAGCTCCTCCTTTTATCCCTCACAAAGTTCTATTAATATTTCAAATTGTTGGGGCGCCTGGGTGGCTCAGTCGGTTAAGCATCTGACACTTAGTTTTGGCTCAGGTCGTGATCTCAGGGTCATGAGATTGAGCCCCGCCTCCAGCTCTGCACTCAGCGTGGAGTCTGCTTACGACTGTCTCTCTCTCTCCCTCTGCTCCTCACCCCCTCAAATAAATAATCTTAAAAAAAATACTTCAGATTGTCTTCAGCTTTGCCTCTGAATGTCACTATAAAGTGGATTTTTACTTTTGAAGTCAAGTCTTTTAAGCTATCATAAAATCCTATCAAATATTTTTCTACTTGCATTCTCCTCACTCCCCATTGCCTTTCCCCAACAACTGAATAATTTTGATATGATCAACCAGGCTATATAATAATAACAGTGCAACTAAAGATGTTTTAACCCTCTTTGGTGACACCCACTTTTAATGTTTCCTCCCAGCACTCCTTAACCCAATCTGTGAGGGGACCCTAGGTTCAAGTTTTCCTTTTGATATCTGAGAAATTTATTCATGTCTTCTGCTGTTTTTACCCAAACACAAATCAATTCATATCTGAATCAATACAATGGCATCTTCACTGGTGGCCCTCCCAATTGCTTTTCTCCGTAGTAACAGTACACTGTCACTAGATTAATCATTCTAAAAAAATCTATTGTCACTCCTTTTAAATACACACACACAAATTCCCTAATCCATGGTCTGGCTCCACTTTATCCAATTATTCTTCATTACAAACACAGATCTAGATTTCTGCTACCTCTCTCTGTCCTCTCTCTCTGTGGCCATCAATATCACCTAGCATTTTCAGTTCATGACAGGCCACAGCTCCCTCTTGCAGAGGTCTCTGAATACTGTGGCTCTTACCAATCTCTCCCCTTTCTCCCCCATTACCTCTCCAAAAAGTACTTTCAGAGTATCTCTCATTATGGCACTTCATTATATTCTGGCTTATGACTGTTCTTGTTATTTAATGAGTTTTTATTGTCTCACCAGTAAGCAACCTGAGGGCTGGGACCATGGCTTATACTTCTTTTGTGTTCTCCAATGTTTTGTAGCATCCAGGCCATGGAGTAAGTATTTAATAAAAATATCTGAGTTAAGCTTAATAATCTCAGCAGTTTTCTTATGTTTGTATTGCTGATTTTATTCCTATGGTAGTCTGTGTGCTAAATTTCTAATAATTCCTGTCTTAATCGTGATAAACAATTCCATGATATTTAATATAGATGACTTGTAGATATCTATTCTCATATAAAACTGAAAATAATAAATAGGTTTATTATCAGTCTAGACATCTCTTATCATTCTATGGCTTACATTATTTGTCAGGCATTCCTTTAATCTGGGTATTGTCAGTTATCTGCTAAGTATTAAAATTTCCTGATAATGCAATGAGATATCACTTCATACCCATTAAGATGGCTATTGTCAAAAACAGGAAATAACAAGTGTTGGCAAAGATGTAGAGAAATTGGAAACCCTGTGCACTGCTGGTGGAAATAAAAAATGATGCAGCTGCTGTAGAAAACAATATGGCAATTCCTCATAAAATTAAACAGAATTACCATTTGATCCAGCTATGCCACTTCTGGGTATATGCCCCAAAGAAATGAAAGCAAGTGCTTAAATTGGTTATTTGTACACCAATGTTCATAGCAGCATTATTCACAATAGCCCAAAAGCAAAAACAACCTAAATGCCCATCAACAGATGACTGGATAAACAAAATGTGATCTATACATTCAATGGAATACTATTCAGCCTTAAAACAAAATGAAATTCTGACACATGCCATATCATAGATTAACCTTGAAGACATTATGCTAAATGAAATGAACCAGCACAGAAGGACAGATATGGTATAATTCCATTTACATGAGGTATTAATAGTTCAGATTCATATAAGACAAAGCAGAGTGATGGTCTGCCAGGGACTGGGGGAGGAGAGTATGGGGAGTTAATGTTTAATGGCTACAGAATTTCAGCTAGGGAAGAGGAAAAAGTTCTGGAGATGGATGGTGGTGATGAAGGCACAACAATTTGAATAAACTTAATGCTACTGAACTGTTTACTTAAAAATGGCTAAAATGGTTAATTTTATGCTATGTATATTTTGCTAAACAAATTTTTTTCCTGGTAATAGATATTTGAAAAACCCACAAAGCCCCCAAATTCTGATGATGTGTTAAATTTGTAGGGCACACCTTACTTTTTATTCCTTTCTGTTTACTTTTACTTTTTATTTTGAAGAGCCATTTTTATGAATTTAAACTTTCTCTCAAATTTGACTTAGTTCTGAAATGTCTTTACAAATACAAGTGGAATGAAACTCCAGTGGCCTTGCTGTCTTTTGCTACACAGGGAAATACTTCAAGATGCTTGGGAATAAGCTGCACTCTAACTTTTAGTAATTGATTTCAGGTTTGTTTTTTTCAAATACACATACCCTTGGAGACACTGAAGGCTCAATTCCAGACCACAGCAATAAAGTGAATATTGCAGTAAGGCGAGTAAAATGAATTTAGTGTCTCAGTGCACATAAAAGTTATGTTTACATAGTCTATTAAGTGTGCAATTGCGTTGTCTAAAAAAAGAATGTACATACCTTAATTAAAAAATACTTGACTGCTAAAGAATGCTAACCATCATCTGAGCCCTCAGTGAGTTGTAATCTTTTTTGCTGGTGAAGGGTCTTGCCTTGATGTTGATGTCTGCTGACTGATCAGGGTGGTGGTTGCTGCAGATTGTGGGGACTCTGGTAATTGCTTAAAATAAGACAACAGTGAAGTCAGCCACATTGATTGACTCTTCCTTTCATGAATGATTTCTCTGTAGCATGAGATGCTCTTTGATGGTGTTTTACCCACAGAACTTCTCTCAAAATTGGGAGTCAATCCTCTCCAACCCTGCCATTGCTTTATCAACTAAATTTATGTAATATTCTAAGTACTTGCTCGTCATTTCAACAATCTTCACATCTTCATCAGAAGTAGATTCCATCTCAAGAAACCATGCTCTTTGCTCATCCATAAGAAACAACTCCTCATCTAAGTTTGACCATGAGATTGCAGCAATTCAGTCACATCTTCAGGCCCCACTTCTAATTCTAGTTCTCTTGCTATTTCCACCACGTCTTCAGTTACTTCCTTCACTGAGGTCTTGAACCCCAAAAAGTCATCCATGAGAGTGGGAATCACTTCTTCCAAACTCCTGTTAATATTCATATATGGACTTCTTCCCATGAATTATGAATGTTCTCAATGGCATCTAGAATGGTGAATCTTTTCCAGAAGGTTTTCAACTTACTTTGCCCAGATCCATCAGAGGAATCAATATCTATGGCAGCTACAGCCTTATGAAATGTATTTCTTAAATAATAAGACTTGAAAGTTGAAATTACTCCTTGATCCATGGGCTGCAGAATGGATGTTGTGTTATCAGAAGATGACAACAACATTAATCTTGTCCATCTCCATCAGGAGTTCTTGAGTGACCAGGTGCATTGTCAATGAGCAGTAATATTTTGAAAGGAATCTTTTTCTAAGCAGTAGGTCTCAACAGTGGGCTTAAAATATTCAGTAAACCATGTTATAAATAGATATGCTGTCATCCAGGTTTGTTGTTCCATTTATAGAGCACAAAGTAGATTTAGCATCATTCTTAAGGGCCTTAAGATTTTTGGAATGGTCAGTGAACAATGGCTTGAACTTAAAGTCACCAGATGCATTAGACCCTAACAAGAAAGTCAGCCTATACTTTGAAGCTTTGAAGCCAGGCACAGTCTTCTCATCTCTAGCTCTGCAAGTTCTAGATGGCATCTTCTTCCAATACAAAGCTATTGTATCTACTCTGAAAATCTGATTAGTGTAGCTACCTTCACTCTCTTTGCTAGATCTTCTGGATAACTTGCTGCAGCTTCTCCATCAGCACTTGCTGCTTCACCTTGCACTGTTATGTTATGGAGATGGCTTCTCACCTTAAACCTCATGAACCAAACTCTGCTAGCTTCAGACTTTTCTTTTGCAGCTTCCTCACCTCTCTCGGAAGAGACCTAAGGCCTTGTTCTGGATTGGGCTTAAGGGAAGGTTGCGTCTGGTCTGCTCTCTCTAGACCACTCAAGGTTTCTCTGTATTGGCAATAGGGCTGTTCTGATTTCTTATCATATGTGTGTTCAGTGGAGCAGCACCTTTAACTTCCTTCAAGAACATCCACAACCTGGCTAACGGTTGGGCACAAGAGGCCTAACTTTCAGTCTATCTCAGCTTTCAGCATATGCCTTCCTCACTAAGCTTAATCATTTCTAGCTTTTGATTTATTTATTTATTTATTTAAGATTTTATTTATTTATTCATAAGAGACAGAGAGAGAGAGAGAGAGAGAGAGGCAGAGGGAGAAAGGAGGCTCCCCGCCGAGCAGGGAGCCTGATGCGGGACTTGATCCCAGGACCCTGGGATCATGACCTGAGCCGAAGGCAGACGCTTAACAACTGAGCCACCCAGGCACCCTCTAGCTTTTTTTTTTTTTTTTGCGAGAGACAGAATGAGAGAGAGCATGAGAGGGAGGAGGGTCAGAGGGAGAAGCAGACTCCCTGCTGAGCAGGGAGCCCGATGTGGGACTCGATCCCGGGACTCCAGGATCATGACCTGAGCCGAAGGCAGTCGCTTAACCAACTGAGCCACCCAGGCGCCCCCACCCTCTAGCTTTTGATTTAAAGTGATGTGACTCGGGGCACCTGGGTGGCTCAGTCAGTTAAGTGTCTGCCTTCGGCTCAGGACATGATCCCAGAGTCCTGGGATCGAGCCCTACGTCAGGCTCTCTGCTCAACGGGGAGCCTGCTTCTCCTTCTCCCTCTACCCTGCTTGTACTCTCTCTCTCTCGCTGTCAAATAAATCTTTAAAAAAATAAAGTGATGTGACTCTATGAGAATGTGTGACTATTCCTTTCATGTGAACATTTAGGGGCCACTGTAGGGTTATTAATTGGCTTAATTTCAATACTGCTGGGTCTCAAGGAATAGGGAGACCTGAGGAAAGGGGGAGAGATAGAAGAGCCAGTCAGTGGGCCAGTCAGAACACAGACAACATTTATTAAGTTTCCTGCTGTATCTGGGCGTGGTTCATGGAGCCCCCAAACAATTATGTAACATTAAAGATCACTGATCACAGATCATCATAATGAATATAATAATAATGAAAAGTTTGAAATACTGCAAGCATTACCAAAACATGACACAGAGACATGAGGTGAGTAAATGCTGTTGGAAAAATGGTGCGGACAGACTTGCTCAATGCCACAAACCTGCAATTTGTAAGAAACACAGTATCTGCAAAGTGCAATAAAACAAAGGGCAATAAAGCGAAGTACATCTGTACTGTGAAGCTATCCTACAATTCCATTACATTTACTAGAGGCACTTTTGTGACTTTCTGGCTTTAAAGTGACCTGTGCCTTTAGTCCTACAGTACTAGCAGCAAAGCCTTGATAAAATGGCTTTAATTTTTTTAATTCTATTCAATAAACCACCATGTATTTGTATGTGTATTTGTTATTGTTTACTTATATTTACAACACAGGAACTGATAAAAAAATTAAAAAGAAATCTTGTATTTTTATACCTTTTTTGTGTGGCAGAAACTGTGCTAGGCATTTTCACATATATAATTTAATCCTCACAGAAACTATTAAGTAGGTTCTTATCCAGATTTTACAAAAGGGGAAATGAGAATCAGAGAGGTTCTGTAATTTGCCTAAGACACACAATATGTAAGCAGTACAATCCTAATTTGAATCTGCATCTTACTACCCCAAAACTCACATGGAAATGTCCAGTAGGCTAACAGGAAATACAGATCCGAGGTCTGAACTACAGATAAAGATTTGAAAAACATCAGGCCAGAGGGAATAACTGAAATCACAGGTGTTAATGGGATAGTCTAGACAAAGTATAGAGTGAAAGGTGGGGTGAAAGTCAAAACTGTTGTTTAAAAAAGAGCAGAAGGAAGAAAATGAGCCTGCTAAGGAATGATCCAAAAAAGTGGGTGAAGAATCAAACCTGAAGCCAAGACAAGAGAGTGTTAAGGAAAGAGTGGCCAGTAATATAAAAAGGTCCAGTAGGTATGCCAAATATCATCTCCTCTGAGAAGCAAGAGGCAGGGACAAATGGTTTTCTCTGGTATGGTAGCCACATCCCTTTATATGCATTTCTATGAGGGCAGTCAATCCCACTGTATCATTACGTGTGTCTGTCATTCCAGACTGAGGTGCAGTTACACTGCAGGAAGGGTTCAGTCATATAACTACCTACTGGGTATAGATCAGAGCCTACTAGAGCCAATGCTGAAATGCTTACTGACTCAGTGAGCCCAAGGCTACTTAAACCTAGGAGATAGTATTAAACAGGACAGAAAGTGGAGTACCTGCTTTAGGATCAGAAGATAAGACTCCGGCTGACAGTCCAAATTCCTGGATGTGAGGCTCTGCTTTAGCTAACTTCTTAGGCTTCCTAAATGTCACCTACCTGACATTACCTCTTCTACTTAGCTGGATTCCTGGTTCTGACCCTCATGGCCAGGATTGCCCTATTTTACTTGTAGTTTTAAATGCTAGATAGAAGTGCTAAATATTGCAAAGTAATATTGGATGCTGACTGGTTGAGCAAGGGAAAAGATTCTTTAACAAGAAACAAGTCGCTGTAAAAATAACAGTATTACTGGTAACTGTGACATAATTACATTCATTGGCCTTACTGATTCTACCAGAATGCCACTGTCCTTTTCCCTTACATATACATATACACTTATATATAATACATATATAATAGAACCCAGATTTATTGAACCCTAATGATTTTATTACAAATATAATACTATGTAAATTTCCATTTTACATTATTTATATTTAACTGTGCAGTAGCTATTGTATTTCTAGAGCTTCTAGCAGGCCAAAGCTTTTTCCTTAGAGAACTTGGATTGATCCTCACCCTCCACACACCCACCTTTCTGTTTTACTAAACTTGAAGGTAAAAGTTGCTTTAAACTTCACTGTATTTGGAGGCCAGATAATCAGTATTTTTCTAAAAATGTGAATATTCTATGTGCTAGAAAAATCCTAATGATGAAGCAAAGACTTCCTTCAATGGAGCACAGCATTTAAAACTATGAAATAGTGTCCTGGGAATTAGAGGTTTGCCACATTTTATGCAAAAGATTTATTCCTGAAAAGTCAGGAGCACATCAAATCATACTCTAAATGCAATGGGGAATTATGGCACTTGTTGATAAATCCTTCTGAGCAGTATCTTTTTACACTTGATCTTAGCCAAAAGGCTGAGAAGTGACAGCAGTATCTTTTTATAGTATGACTAAGTATCCTTTATCAGTTTGGTAAGGCAAAATGGTGCAGTACTATATTTCTCAACCTTTAAATATTCATGCCCCCTTCAGATAAACATAAAGATTGAATGCCCTTTAAACATTTTTATTTGAAAAACTGCACACATATACAAAAACAGAAAATATGAACTTCCACCTACCCATCTTCCATATTCAACAACCACAATGATTTTACTGTTTCATTTATTCCTTTTTTCTTTCTGAAAAAATTTAAAGAAGTTCCAGACATGTCATTCCCCCCGCATATCTCAATATGAAACTCTAAAAAACATGGGAATGTACTCCTATAATCACAATAGCAAAGTTTCCTGATTGTTTTAAAACTGTGTTTTTACAGTTGATTTGTCGGAATGAGGATCCAAACAAGGTTACATGGCTACATTTGATTGTTAGATCTCTTACATAATTTTCCACCTAGAGCTGACCTCATTCTTTTTAAGTGCCACTGACTTGTAACAGAGTTTAGTTGTTCAGTAGAATGTCCCACAGTTTATAGATTTGCCAATTTCCTTTCTCTTGATGCCAATCATGTCATTATCACATACATTTTTTAATTAGGTTTTATGAGATTTGGGTTCAACATTTTTTGGTAAGAATACTTCATAATTAGTACTCCATACTTCCTACTGAAAAGGGGTCTTGAAGAACAGATGGTGTTTGAGAGGATGGGAATGGATGCATGTGTGACAGGGTAGGACTGGACATTATAGGTATGAAAACATGAGCAAAGGCATAGATGGAAATAGCTAAGTAAGTGATGTGTTCAAGGGAAGAAACTATCTACACCCGCTGGAGGTAGGTTTTCAATACTGTCACGGCACTGTATACACAGGTCCCATCCCCGTCAGACCTGCTAAATCAGCATTTCTGGAGATACAAGCTCAGATATCTTTATTTCCCCGAAGTTCCTAAGGAAAGTCAGATGCTTTGCCCGGCCTGAAATCCACTGGCCTGGAGAAGACTATACATATAAGTAGTCTGCTCTTGGTCAAGCTCATTCCTGTTTCAGGGATTTGGGGCATGACTTACAGACACTTCTGTCCCCTGACGTCTCAGTTTAACTACTACCTCCTCAAATAAAGTCCTACTTGATTCCTCTGTTCAAAGTCACCAATCTGCTTTATTTCTTAGCACGTGCCTAATTCTGTTTTACTTGTTTGTTTTGGTATGTTTCCCTCACTATAATTTATGACCCCAAAGAGTGTGGACCTTGTCAGTCTTGTCCACTATGCTAATTCCAATGCTTAGGAGAGGTCTGGGCCTATAAAAGATGCACACTAGATGTTCAGAGAATGGATGGATAAATTTGGCAGATTTAGGAATTTGGGGGGAACACTCTTATGTAATGTAGATAGGAAACAATAAAATTATCCTTTAAAGCTTGTCGTCATTAAGACTGGGATAGTAAGTACCTTCTTTGAGAATCTCTCTTGGCCATTTTGGATATTTTGCTTTATGATAGCTCAGTCACCTTGCTTTTTAAATGGAAAAATTTGGGACAGCATTTCATAGAAGATAACTGCAACTCACAACATCTAATCAGTTCAATAATAATTTCCAAATGTACTTAATGGACTATTAAATCAGTAATTAGAAATCAAATTGTGCTACGCTGCAAAAGATGTCAAAATTATGTATGCTCAGACTAAGATATTTTAAAATTAAAATTTTATTTAATTAGCATTTCTCAGAGACAGATATTTTAAAATTAGAATTTTATTTAATTAGTGTTCCCATAATCTATATTAAAATTTATTTGTACCTTGCTGACTTATAAAAATATAGGCAGGGCAGGGTAAATATACAGAAAGAGCTCACGGCGGTTAACAAAATTCAATGACATAAAACAACCAAAAAAAAAAAGGCCCAGCAGAAAAAATGATTTAGGGTTTAAGGAGTAGCAAAAAATATGAATAAAGTGAAAAAAACTTTTATATAAGTTGTTTTGTGGGGTGTTTGAAAACACTCCTTCCTTTCACCCACACTTTTGTGAGTTAAAGTTAATGGATTTCTATTGCATTCCTGTTGTCACTATTGCCAAAAGCTTTCCTATGGATGAGGCAGATACCTGGTTATTTAAGGAGCAGGATAAATGGGCCAAGACAGCTTTCCTTATCCCCAATTCACCAGGGAACATTTGAGAATTCCACCTGACATGAGGACAGCACTGTGCTCTTAAACAATCTGCAGTTTGATCCGATTGTTCCCCAGTGGGGGAGGTAGGCCACAGCTCACTCAAGAGTCATTGATTGGATTAACAGCCTAATTCCCAACAGATGAATAGAATACTGATGTCTTGTCAGCCCAGATCACAAAAGGAAAACACAATCTGCTTCTACAGCTCAGAGATTTAACCCTCGATTTGCCCTGAAGCAACAGTCTCAGTTTTTAGTACTATAATTTCTTCAGAACTATTTGCCTATAAACATCATCAAATGGTGGTTTTATCACCAACCACATACTTCCATCCTCATGTAGGGTAGTTTTAGAAAATGTTTAAAAACATGGAAAGATTTTCCTTCAGTTTCACTGCCCACATTAGTCCTGCTGCCTAAATTCTTTCTTGGGTTTCCTAAGGAAATAATAAACTGCTTTCTTTGGGGACTTCATAAAATAGGACATAGCATATGAGAAGAAAAGTAACAAAACCCATACATTCAAAGATAAAACTATTTTGAGCTATTTTTCTGGAATATGCGACTGATTTTATTAAGAGGAATGAATGATTGCATTAAGGGGAATAGAGGTCTTAAATGTTAGCTTCA
This sequence comes from Mirounga angustirostris, assembly GCF_029215605.1. NCBI lineage: Eukaryota > Metazoa > Chordata > Mammalia > Carnivora > Phocidae > Mirounga > Mirounga angustirostris. The sequence continues at coordinate 40,904,762 of NW_026991714.1, forward strand.
GTTTATTCTCCTACTCAACCTCTACCTCCCAGCCCTTACTGTAATTTAATAATTTTTGTGTATGACTGTACAACAAAGAATCAAATAAAAAGGTCTTATTTCTAATAGAGGTTTATTAAAAATAAGAACAGAAGTCTTCATTCAAGTCATCTATTAGAACCGTGTGTAACAGTTGAGAATAAAAACGATGATGGTAGTGGCTAATCTGTTTACTGTACTAAGCAATTTACACGTGTTCTTATTTAATCCACCCAAACTTATGAAGTAGGTATTAAATTACCTCATTTCACAAATGAAGAAACTGAAGCTCAGTGAGGTTAAGTAACTTCGTCTGAGGTCACATGATTTGTTAGTGGCAGAGCCAGAACTTCAAAATTAAGTCTCTGGCTCCAAAGCTTATGCTCTTAAACACTACTGGGATTTTTATGGGTTTCTCTGTATGTCTTCATATTTATATGGAGTCTGAGGTGTTAAAATTAAGATTCAGCCATCTCTTAGAATCTGTTATTATTATTTTGGGAAAACATCTCTATGTGTAATGTCCTCTATTGGCTTTTCTTTTTCTTTAGGGCATTTTTTCAAGCATTTCATGATAGCCGCCTAAAATTAGCCATGTCAAAACAGCAATCTTTTTTGCCCATGGTTTTGGAGTCATATTCAACTTCTATCTTTTTTCTTTATCTCTCGTATTGTCTTTCATCAAGTGAGGTTGATTGAATTCTCCTCTGCACTGTATCTCTCATTCTTTCTTTTTCCACAGTAATGGATCCTATCCAGGTCCTAACCTCCTAATCCACTAATTCCTACAAGCGCTTCCCTAATAATTTATAAGTATGTTATTCTTCTATTTAAAACTTTGAAGCATATTCTAATTGTCTTCAAGTCAGATAAGAATTTCTAACTAAGGATTTCCCTAGCTCTGAACAGAATTTGGCATATTGTCATGGTTTTAAAAATTAACCTTGTATATGTAGGAAGTTTAGATCAGTGCAAATATGAGAACAAATTATATAATGAATAAACATTGTTTATATTATTAGTATTATAATATTACATTAGATTATAACCTAATTCTTTATGGTAAATACATGTTCCCATAATAGCCATTAGGTTAAAGGACACTTTTGAAAAATAAAAAGTACAGGGAAGAGAATATATTTTTTGGAAAGAGACAAGGAAAAAGCTCAACTAACGCCAATAAAAAAACATTCACAAAATATGATGGTGTAAAAGATCTTCATGTACCTAGTCTCCCACAAAGCTTTCTTAATTCAGATATGCTTTTCTCTCAAGAAAACAAAAATTTACAGTAGTATTATTATTTTACAGAACACTTTCATATAGACCAACTTATTTGAAAGTAACATCCTGAAGTAAGTAGGATAGGCATTAGTAGCTCCATTTTATAAATAAGGAAATTAAAGTTCAGCAGGGTTAAATGACTTGCCCAAGGTGATATAGTAAGTCAAACAACAGAATTAAGACTTAAACTTATGTCCTCTACACAAATGGAATAAGTAAAGAAATGGCAAGTTTTGGAATTTCAATGTCTAATTCCCACTTTTAGACCACAAGTAACAGTTATCACTGAATCTGAATAATAAAACATTAGCTACTAATATTTTGGCCAACCAAGATCCCTCCCTCCATCTCCAAATATGTTGTCAATGTTCATTCAGTTAAGCATGAAGAAATCCAACAAAGAGGAGAAAGGACAGTCTCAGTAACTAAAAATAACCTTATACTAAAATAAAACAATCTATTTTTTAAAGATTTTATTTTTGTGAGAGTGAGAGAGAGCGCACTTGCGCACATGAGTGGTGGGGAGGGGCAGAGGGAGCAGCAGATTCCCCGCTGAGCAGGGAGCAGGGAGCCCAATGTCGATGTCGCACTCCACTCCATCCCAGGACCCTGGGATCATGACCTGAGTGGAAGGCAGATGCTTAACCTACTGAGCCACCTGGGCTCCCGTAAAATAAAACAATCTAAAACAAGTGTTTAGAAGGTACAAATATCATGAACACATTCTGAATCAAGACAGGTCCTATTAGAGGTTCCCTAGAAGCTGGAAGACACCTAGGAGGATGACCTCCAAAGAATTTCTTTCCCCAGTTATCTGGAAGAAGGGGCAACAGACTGCATGAGGAAGCAGAACTGCTTCCCTGAGTGTTAAACACTTAGGAGCACTTCCATGGTGGCTGGAGACATGACGCTTAACGCCATGGATACTAATAGCTCATAAGCCCTTGTGATTTTTTTCCTTCATACTGTGTGAGTTCTTAAATTCAGAGGAAATTTTTTATAGCCCTCATTAACGTAAATTAGGAGGGCAGAAGTCTTTGCTCTGGATTCCCTGGTCAAGTATAAAGTTTAGCTGACAACGCTGGAAACCATGGTAGGCATGTCTACTAACCCATCTTTAAAAAATAATATCCTGAAAGGCCTACTGTTTTAATAATATCCTGAAAGGCCCAGAGCGTTTCATATTTTCATGTCTACAACTTCAGATTCCTACCATGTAATACAAAACAGCATTTTAGCAGATATTCTAAAATAAGCCATATTTTCAGTTCTCCTTTCAAAAATCAGTAATGTTAACAATATCAAGTAGAAGCAAAAACTAACCAACAAAAACAAAAACCAAACAACCCCCAATTTTAATAACAAGGACAATCCAATCAATGGTGTATCCTCTGTGGTAACAGACTTGTCTGACTGTGGAAACCAGGTTAAAGACAAGGGCTTGGACAGTTGTGCCCTGAAACAAGCAGACTGCAGGTCTTATAAATACATACAGAAATAATTAAAATATAAGGGGTTTAGAGAGATTAATCTCCTTTAAATAATCTCAGCCACAAAGCCTGTAAAGACACTGCTGCAGGCCCGCATGAGACCAGCTGTCGGATATCAGCGCAGCAGAGATTAACTGCCACCACTTCTGCTCTGACCCTCCACGCACTCTTCTCTGGACTCCATCTGCAGTACTCACTGCACCACTGTGTACCTGGTACAATGTGGGGCATTATCATTTTGCCTTGATTACCTATCCTTAGCTGAGGGAACAAAACAAACCAAAATAAGACTTACGTTGGTGCTGGAAGGGAATCAAAAAACAGAGAGCTCAGAGGACTCTAGGGAAATGCAGGAGGGCTCTGGAAAAGTGCCGATTACCTGATTCCATTCATTTAACCCGTGGCAATTTCAAAGTCACCTTTAATTATTTTCAAACTGAGTTTTAAGTAATGCAGATAGTACCCTTACTCCCAAAGGAAGCACAAAGCAACGGATAACTCTTTAAAAACACAACATTTGTTTCAAAGTAGCCACAAATTAAAAAAAATATTTTTAAAGGTGACAGTGCCAATGAATACAACAAGAATATTTATAATAAACAGCATTCCTTCAGTCAGATAGATTTTGGGGGGCCCCCTCTGTATCTCTACTATACGCTATTTCCATGACTTAAAAAGGAAACCATTAAAAACCAGACAAACAATAGCTTTGAAGATGACATGAAATCAATGTACGTAGAAGTCCTTTTAAAAATATAAGGTGTTATGCAAATACTATATAAATATTTTATGAGAAGGATTTCAGATAGAATTTACTTGGACTGACAGAAGAAAATAGGATTGTGAGACAGAAGAATATTATGAATCACTATAAGCATTCAAACATTGTTAAGAACAGATACACATGTTCTTATTATAGATCTATTCTTCCACCAGGATAAACTGAGACCTGCTGCTGGACCACCTTCTTTAAATAGGGTCTATCTGATGTTCCTAAGCCTCTTTTATTCTAATTCTGCTTCTCTGATTTTTGGATACCAACAAATCTCTGCTATAATTTCTTCTTGTCAAAAAGGTGATTTTTTTTAATTTTTTAATTTTTTTAGTATCCTATTTACCTCACAGGTGCATTTGAAGGACGAGTGAATAGACAGTATCTAACTCTCTGACTCTAGAGTAAAAGTGGGCTACTGCATCAACTCAAAGCATTTCATAGAAAATTCTGTGATATGCTAGAATGAAATATTCTGGATAACATAAGTACTGCATTTCTTACACAAATATGACCAATTTTCAAAGAACCAGAATATCAAATATAATTTACTTTTTTTTTTTAAATGAGTAAGAAGGCGCTTTGGGTTTTTATATGGTTAAAAGGCAGAGTTCTTGTTAAGAAGAAAATTTCAAACATTAAGACATAATAGAAGACAGCCTCATTCTAGTATTATGCAACGGGTCATAAAAAACATGTTCAGTTTCTATTCTTTTAAATCACACAGGTACCCACACTTTTCTCATCTGTATGTCTTTAAAATGAAAGCTCTGTCTTTATGTTTTCCCCCCCTTAAGAACAGGTTTTAAAGAGTGCCAAGGAGGAGGCCAAATGTCAAATATACGCCTGTCCAGTCAAGACTATATTGATACCCATCGACACATTTTTCAACTTCCGAGTGCTCTCGGATGGTAATGACTTTCTGAATAAATGACTGGATTCAAATTTCGAACCACTGATCCAGAGGTGAGCACCTCTTTTTCACTGATCACCTAGCCCAGTGGTTCTCCAAGTATGGGCTCCAAGTCAGTGGTATCAGTTTCACTGGAAAACTCATTAAAAATGCAAATTATTAGGCTCCTACCCCACACCTACTAGACCAGAAACTTTGGGGGCCCGACCTAACAATCTGTTTTAACAAGCCCCTCGTGATTCTAATGCTAGCCAACATTTGAGGACCACGGCCCTATACTAGTCCATATATTCTCTGTAAATGAGCACCATCTTTTGGACAAATAGAAGTAACTATCAACCATAGTGAAATAATTAAATGCAATAAAAAGTTTATTAAAATATTATTTTAAATGATTTATCTTTTCTTTAATTATTTGAATTTAAACATACTTGACAGGATTTCTTTTCATCTTCCAGTGAAAGGCTGTCCATCAAGAGATACCATTACAGTCTGGTGCACTGTTTTTATAAGTTCTGTAACATAAACTGACATTTATTGGAGCCTCACATAAGATTTTTCCATCAACAGATGTGTTGGAAGAGCAATAACCAAGTATGCTGTGGTGGGCAAATACCTACACATCAGGACACTTTTCAAAGCCATCAGGCAAAGGGGGTCAGTTGAATTTTTTTTACGGCACAGGCTAATGCTTTAAGAGTGTCTTGATGGAATCAAGGAAATTGGATTGTCCCCCCATTTGCTGGGCTAAAACAAGCCTTTTTTATTTATCCCATTAGAGGAACACAAGAGAAACCTTTTAAATGTCACTAAAAATTTCCCTGCATTGCAAAACCCAGTCAAAAGGGTTTTAATTTTCTCTGAGAACTCTTAAGTAATGCAGTATGTCAAGGTTTAATAAATTGTAGGTGGGGATAGTTTTTGTTACAGGCAACTTTTTTTTTTTAAACAAGTGCTTAGACATGCTTAGGCTTCTCTATAGAGAGAGGTCGGGGCACCACCTCATCCAGCAGAGAACTCAACTTCAGTCCAGATAGCAAACAAATGAATCATAATGGAATCTGTAAAATATCTGAAATAAATTATAAGGATATTTTAAAAAAAGAAAGTTTTTTTTTTTTTAAGATTTTATTTATTTGACAGAGAGAGACACAGCGAGAGAGGGAACACCAGCAGGGGGAGTGGGTGAGGGAGAAGCAGGCTTCCTGCTGAGCAGGGAGCCCGACGTGGGGCTCGATCCCAGGACCCTGGGATCATGACTTGAGCCGAAGGCAGACGCTTAATGACTAAGCCACCCAGGCACCCCAAAAAGAAGGTATTTTAAAATGTTTTGAAAATGATGGTAAATTTTTTGATAAGTAATATTTTTGTATTGAGCTTCTTGAAAAATTTCTTAAAGAATGTGGCCTTGAACAAAGAAAGCTAAACCCAAAGGACAGCATGGAGATTAGGCATGCAACAGTCTTCCAACAGAAAGAGGGACTACACAGCAAAGAGCGACACTGGATTCCCAACCTGTAATTGGGTAAAACTCCACCTTTTACAACTTTCAAAATGCTATAGACACACCAACTAATAAAAAAAAAAAATAGTTGAGGGGCGCCTGGGTGGCTCAGTCAGTTGGGTGTTTGCCTTTGGCTCAGGTCATATCCCAAGGTCCTGGGATCAAGCCCCACATCAGGCTCCTTGCTCAGTGGGGAGTCTGCTTCTCCCTCTCCTTCTGTCCCTCCTCTTCTCTGTCTAAAATAAATAAAATCTTAAAAAAAAAAAAAAAAGCATACCACAAGCAGTGGTGAGGTTTTAAAAAAAATAGTTGATATATATGTTATATGGATTACATATATCTCTAGAAACATAATAATGAAATGATCTATATTTAGCTTCTATGATCATACATTTTTTTAATAGATCTAACCATTAAATGTTGCGAGGGTTTTCTGGTTGATTTTTTTCCCTCTTCAACAAAATATTAAAAGTACTTACAAACACAAAATAAAATGTTACAAAGGAGGAGTTTAAAAAAAAAATGATTACCTACAAATGAGTGTGGTTCTTTTCCTGAATCATTACCTTAGCAGAACTATTTTTAACCATACTGAAATGCTTGAACAGAGCATCTTACTCTATTTCCAAGAGAGAGCGCGAGGGAGAAAGAGGGTAAGAAACTATGCTAAAGATAAAATAGCTAGTTCTTCTAAATATAATGATTAATAACAAAATTATGTCACTATTCCCCTTTTTATTCCCTGCTTCTAGAATATACATTTAGGTCACATCAGGACCAGAGGACGTGGGGTTCAACAACGAGACAGTTCAGTAGGGTAGTCCTGCAGACTGCTGCAGCCACCTGAACTGCTGGTGTTTTGAGTCCACCCTGTAACCACAGCTGTTCCAGAGGGAGGCTTAGTGAAGTGCAAGCTGACAAAAGAAGAATGTGAAGCAGAAAGATTACATTTGTGTCATGTATAATCAGCTATTCCTACACTTTCAATTAATCTGCTTTAATTATTAAACTTAGTATTTAAAAGTTAGCATCTTCTTTTTATGGGAACTCCAGCTTTATTACTTAAGTTCCTAACAAGTTAATACATTTCGGTATTAGTCACTCTATTCTTTAAATGTAGACGAAGGTAGTTTTCCCTTTTTAGCTGTTAGCAATAACAACTCAGAAGCTCTAGATGAAATTCTAAGTTGTCAGGCCTTGAAAGGTAAGTTGTTCAAAGTCTTCCAAATCTGTCAACACTGATAAAAGAACTACCAATTATAAAAAGACAAATAAGCAACCAAAGAGAAAAGAAGCTGACTATGGAAGTAAGGGAATATATTCAGAGAGTCTATAATGAATTTTTAATCATCAAAAGGCCCTACTATTGGCTTAACTTTACTACTGTTTTCATAGGAGAACCTACACTAATCCCAAAACGTGACATTCAGGTGAATAGAAATGTTGAGAAAATTTAGTGTTCTCTTTGCTGGAATGCAGGGATTCTTATTCTGGATTCTCAGGTTCATAGGATATCTGTGAAAGGGCTTCAACAAGTGTATGAACCTATTAAAATTGTTTGCAAAATTCTACATGCATGTCCTTTCTCTCTGGTGTTCACAGCTTTCCTAATATTCTTCCTAAAAATGTTAAAGAGCACTGTTGTGGGGTTGCGGTACAGATTAAACCAGACTGGCTGTGAATTGGTAATTGCTGAAACCAGTAATGAGTACGTGGAAGTTTGTCATACTAGTCCCTCTAATTTTGCATGTGGTTGAAGTTCTTATAATTAAAGATTATTTTTCTTTTAACTGCTGTGAAAGGAATTCATTATACACAAACCAATTCTTGAGAGAGGACTGTGGAATTCTATCAATCAATCTAAGTGAATTACCAAAGTAAGTGATAGTTCTATCTTTCCTTATGTCATAAGTCAAAGTGAAGGTAAGGGATTTGGAATTTTAGAAAACGTAAGTGTAGAGAACATAAATATGGAAATCTTTCACACCAAAACTTTCAATGATACAAGTTACCTTACTTTTACAATTCCTTCCTTTCTTTCTCAAATATGCCAAAATTTGACACAAAATCAGGAAAACAAAAGAGAGAAAGGTAACTGGCAAAGCAAAGACCACAAAGACAAAGAAGGTGGTGGTTGGATGCTTGAAGGGGAGGGGGGAGAAGGGAAAGGAATAAAGTGGTGGGTCTAATCAAATCACTGTAAAAAGCTGAGGCTCTCAGAGTTAACCTTGCCAATCAGAGTAAGCAAGAGAAGGAGCAGGAGCATGTTTGTGCACATTAAACTTTGTGTGTGTCCTTGAACCTCTGGTGCACTTCCTCCTCTCAAGCAGCCTGCAAAGGCTTCATAATGCTTACCCTTAGAGAGAACCTTGAATTCCATTAGAAAGCTCCATAGGAAGGAGAAACCCTCAAGTGGCAGCTTGAACCACATGGACAGCTCATACCCTTTACTGATATTAGAAGTGAGCTCTTGGGATTAAGTCAGGAAGTCCTGGAAAATTAAAAAGTATGAACACACTGATAAATGCCATTATACCAACAAGAATACAAGATACCTTTAGATCTTCTCTCCTTTCTTTTTTTTTTTTTTTTTTTAAGAGATGGCAAATACTTATAACACTTCTATCATAAAGACTGGTTACTAAGTCTACAATTTAACTGATCTGGCTAAAATCTGACTAATATTTTATTAATATTTACATCTGTATACTGCTTTGCTATAAAATCACACGCTCATTTGATAGCCTAGCATATTTTACCACAAACTACACTTTTGAATACAAGGAAGTAGGAAGGTAGATACCTTGTCTTTCATGTCACACCTATTAAGTGTTTATAGTTCCACTCTGTTCTGTACTAACGAGAAGATACCTTATATAATATACAGTTTTAATATTACATGTAGGCAGACAAAGATTCAATATGAAGGAGAAATTTCTAATTAGAGCTTTTGAAATTGGAATAGTCTACTATGTGAAGTAAACAGAAATGTTCTAGCAGAGGCTACCTGGCTTAACCTTTTGGAAATTTAGCAGAGAGAATTCTTGCATTGGGTAGGAAGTTGAACCAGATGATTTTTAAATTCCTTTCTACCTTTAAGATTTCACAATTAGGCTTTACTCAGGGTCACACAGTCAGTGGCAGAATAGAAACTAGAATCTAGGTAACCTGACTCCAAACTTAAGGTCTTTCTAAACATAAGGTTTTGAAGGGTTATAATCTTTCAAAAGTCTTCAGGCAGTAAACAGAAGAGTGAGGTTAATTGGGTCAGGGAAGCAATAGTGGGGTGATGAGGAACTGGAGAGCTCAAGGCCTATCAACAGAGGGCAGTAGCTACTCAGCTCTAGCTGACTGCTGCTCTATGGGAATGTGCCCGGGACTGCCATATTTTTAGATTTTTCAAGAGAATCCTAAACTCTCTACTTTTATGTGAAATTAATTGGCAGTTATTGGCAGTTAATTGTAAATAAACTGTGGGTACACTATCGGTGCTAAACAAAAATTGATCTTTGGGCTATGTAAGACCCATGCCAGTTCGTGACCAAGAGACTTTCCACAAAAACCCCATATCCAATTACTGATTTTTAAAACCCCCTCTCTAGATTCTTCAAATTTATCAACAGTCTTTTTGAAATACAAAAATCTAAAATTTGTGCTTTACATTAATTATAGTCTGTTATGTGTATGATAGTAATTTGCTCCGGCTTTTATAGATTATATTCCTGTTACTGTAAGTGCCAGCATTAAGTTGGCTTTTGCAAGATCAACACTACAATGCAATCTCAATATTCACGTATGGTCCACAATAACCATCAAGTTTTCTACAGATGATATTTGTGCATAGTCAATCTCTCTACATGTGTATATGGATATGTGTCCATAAATACTCTAAAAACACTTTTAGACAAATCACCATTTCTTTGAAGAGTCATTTTTTTATTGAATTATCTTATTCCCACCTTTCAGGCATTATTAACCACCCTATGAGTGTATCAGTTTGATAATCAAAAAAGCAAGCTTGACCATTTCTAGACCTTATTCTGTTGCCTCATTTGGGAGCATCTTGTTACTTTGTATAATTCCTTCATCTTTAATTTGCCCTCTTAATGTGACATTTAGAAGACCATTTCAGACTCAGCAACACCACACACAGCCAAATAAATTTTATAACATGCATACATCTAAGTAATAAATCTCAGAAATCATCAATGAGCCACCATTCAACATTCAAACAAATTAGTTCTTTTAAGGCAGATGACTCATCCATTTCTTGAGTTCAATGAGGAAAACTGCTTGACTTTTTAAAAAGTTACATAAGCACAGAATTAGCCCAGTTCTGAGGGCACAATCAACTTTAAAATGTCAAAATGTGGGCGCCTGGGTGGCTCAGTCGTTAGGCGTCTGCCTTCGGCTCAGGTCATGATCCTGGGGTCCCGGGATCGAGTCCCAGATTGGGCTCCCTGCTCAGTGGGGAGCCTGCTTCTCCCTCTCCCACTCCCCCTGCTTGTGTTCTTGCTCTCGCTATCTCTCTCTGTCAAATAAATAAAATCTTTAAAAAAAAAAAAAAGTCAAAATGTTGTGATTCAACTGTAGGTAGCTAAGATGTTCAGAAATCTTTATGGTGAAGAAGGTGGATTGCCTGGGGATAAAAACCCGTTCTTTTGTTTTCAAGCTTACAACAGTGTAAGATGTCAACAATTTCTGGTTTACAGCAATAGCAAGAGAGCATGTAGCCAGGGGACCATTAAGAAGGAGCAATTTACTATACCAGGTCATAACACTTCGGCAGTGTCCTATAATTCAGTTAGATGTAAAAATAAGATGACACTGGGTGTTCTCTGAACTCAAAGTAATTTGAACTTGATTCACACTGTACTGGGAGCCAGTTGCTCATTCTCAGGTACAAACTTAGCAAAAGAAGTGATTATTCAATATAAAAATGACAGAAAAAAAAACTTATTAAAGAAAATTGTGAGCTGTGAAAATAGGAACATGGATTAAAAGTCACACTGAAGGGGAATATCGGGTGAACGAAATGATGTCTACGTATAAGAATTTCAGTATAAATAAGGAAATATTAAGGACATGAAGAACTTATTACTACAGTCCTCACAAAATGCATCAGATGGCTGTGAATTCTAAAAGCACTGAGTCAGTGTGATAGAGAATGATGACAGCACAATGCAGGAAAACAGCATGGAAGCTGCAGTTAAAATACAGAAGTGTGAACTCTAGTTATCCTACTTACTCACTAGCTTTGTGTTCTCAAGCAATTCACATGTCTTTGAGCTTTAGTTTTCTCAACTGTGAAATGAGGACAATGCCACACAGGACTCTTGTAAGGATAAAATGAGCTAATATATATAAATACATTTTGTAAAATGGAAAAAATGATACAAATATTTGATCTTTCGATATTGGTTACATCATATTTGTTCACAATTTTCAAACTTCTTTTGCAGTGACATGTCTTTCTCTGTTGACCCAGAAAACTCTGCCTTCATTTTTTGGAGATATACAGGTTTCCTTGCACAAGAGGATGATACATTTGTTTTATTCAACAACTATTTACAAAAAGCCTCCAAAGCTCCCAGGACTTAAATAATACTAAAGGCTTGGTACACAGGGAGGACTAGACTTGATCTCTACCTTCATAATCCATCATAAGGGACCTCTTTTTTGAAATAAAATCATATTCATCAGCATAATCTTAAAATAGATAAAAACTGAGGTAGAGAAGGAAACTTCTAGGTACCTCTGTGGGGATTTACAGAACACTCTGAAAACCATCAAGCTGGTAGGTAAGCCTCCCAACATCTGTGTGTGCCTAGGGCAAGAGTACAAATGGAGATCTCTAGAACCCCTTCCTTTCCAACTCCTGGCTCCAACCTACATCACAAAGGGCTTCACATGCATGAGTAGAGACACCTCAGTGACCATGCTGAAGCTCAGTTCATCTCTCCACCTCCATTCACTTACCCTGTGCCCATCCTTCAGGCCTAGGGGTACATGCTAGCAGCAAGATCTGCCCTTGGATTGGGTCCTGAGAATGAACTGGGCCATTGCAACTGGTCTCCATAAAAGCCAGTTGCATTTCTGGTGGAAGATGTGATTTGGAAGTACAAAGTGAATATAAATTTTACATTTTGGGAAGGGATAAATAAGAGACATGATTGTCTTACACCTCGGCTGTTTCTTCTTTCTACTCTAGTCATAAACTAATACATTCAACCACAGTTTTAAGAGATTCTCCACATTTCTTTCAATCCATTCATGTTTTAAAAAGTATGTTAAAATTAAACACTGCAGTTCTAAAAAAAATAAAGAACTGTTTGAAAAAGATAAATAATAGCTACATGAAACAAAACCAGTCCACTGCCAAGATATCTGTCAAGAGCATTAAGTCACTTCAACATGGGTACTGTGGTCTCATAATGCATACCCTTCATTACGAGTACATCTAATTTGTCTTCAGAGCAGTCTTTAGCATCTACTGCTCAAGAATGTCTATCTGATGTATGTGTTAAAGCATATTTGTTTAGGCCTGCCACACGCAGATGGTGCTCTACAGAATATGCATATTGACCGAATGTGTCAAGAAAGTCATGAAGTATTCAAATAACCTTGTTAAGATCAAGTTTTTCTACTCTAATTTTTCTTTCCACAATTTTCTAAAAGATACTGTTTCTTTGAGGCATTATTATTTTTATTCTAAATCTTTGCTCATTGTTTATTTCAAACACATACTAAGTGATATGTCAGGAAATGTGACATATACATATATAAACACACATTTATACATATATAAACACACATTTATACACATATATAAACACATTTATACACATATATAAACATACATAAATATATACACATATACAAGTGTGTATATAAATTATACATATATAAACACATTTATACACATATAAATGTGTGTTTATTTCAAACACATACTAAGTGATATGTCAGGTAATGTGTCTACACTCGGGAGTAGAAAAATATCAAAGTTCCTACTCTCAAGAAGCCTAGAGTCTTAAGAATGGAGATAATTGTAATAGAGAATGATAAACTCTATCATAGATGTAAATAAAGTATATTACAGGAGTGCAAAAGAGGGGGTGTAAGAGGAGGTTGTGGTTGGAGGAAAAGAAGTGGTATGGAAATGAAGAAAGTATAGGCAAAAGGCTTTTGTGAACATGTATGTGCGTCCACTCATGCGTGTGTGTTCCTGGCTGGTGGAGTATTTATCTACAAATGAACAATAATTTTTAAAATATTTTATAATATTTACTGAATGTGTGCTGTATATCAAACATTATGTAGGAGACCACCAGGAATATTACAGAAACAGAAAACATGATCCTTGCCCTCAAAGAATTTAAAATCCTGGAGAGACAACAAAGGTGAATAATAAAGTAAATACAACTAAGGCAATCATAGCAGTTAAATAAAACAACTGGAGAATACCCTATATATAGAGTAGAGTTTTCTTTAATTTTATCTTCCTTGGTTAAGGAATTTTTCTATGATGCTGTCTTGACCTCAGTCAGGGTAGATAGTTTCTGACTATATTTGCCTTCCAAATGACCCATTAAAAAAACACAACCTTGTTCCCCAAGTTCTTGCTTTATTATTCTGGTATGCACATGAACTTATGGAAAATATGTGAATTCCAAAATGAACAAAGGGCAGAAACTATAGAAACACACTGAAAAATGACCTCATGTTGGACAGCCTTGTTTATTCTTTTTTTTAAAATTTTTTTATTAACACATATAATGTATTATTTGTTTCAGGGGTAAAGGGCTGTGATTCATCAGTCTTACACAATTCACAGCACTCACCACAGCACATACCCACCCCAATGTCCATCACCCAGCCACCCCATCCCTCCCACCCCTCTCCACTCCAGCAACCCTCAGTTTGTTTCCTGAGAGTAAGAGTCTTACAGTTTGTCTCCCTCTCTGGTTTTGTCTTGTTTCATTTTCCACCCCCCTTCCCCTATGATCCTCCGCCTTGTTTCTCAAAATCCTCATCTCAGTGAGATCATATGATACTTATCTTCCTCTGATTGACTTATTTCACTTAGCATAATACCTCTAGTTCCATCCATGTCATTGCAAATCAGCCTTGTTTATTCTGTTTAAAAATATATTCTCTAGGGGTGCCTGGGTAGCACCCTTCGTTAAGCATCCAACTCTTGGTTTCAGCTCAGGTCATGATCTCAGGGTTGTGAGAATGAGCCCCAAATTGAGCTCCATGCTCAGCAGGGAGTCTGCTGAAGATCCTTTCCCCCTCCATCTCCCTTCCCTTTTGTGTGCTCTCTCTCTCTCTCTCTCTCAAATAAATAAATAAATAAATTCTTAAAAATATATATATATCTTTTCTAAAAAGCTTTGATGTCTTCACTTTGTTTTGATAAACTAACTGAAATTTTACCAGTCAGGATCATTTGTTAGTGGAAAACTTGGATTTGACTCTTGATGTTATAGCTGTCTGACTGATTATATGGAAAAAATTCCTTTTAAGGATTATAATAAGAAAAAAAAAGACCAAATATGTAGACATAGCTTGCACAATAATCTAAAAAAATCACAAGTGCTCAGCCCACAGGATTATATCTAAATTTGCATCCATCCTTTAAAAATCTAGGAATTGAAAACAGTTGTTAGTGATTCATCATAGCAATGAATTAGTTTAATCTGATGATTTTATCCTAACTCCTACTTAAGATAGATGGCTAGATGGCACCACAGAACTGGCAGGTGAATATAGACAAGCCTGGCACTACAGAATTAAATGCAGACATTTTATAAATTTGAGATTCTCATCATCCCAATAGCGCCATCCCCAACTCACCTACTAAGTCATAACTTCTGGAATTGAGGTTTATTTTTAAAAAGATCTATAGTTGATTCTGGTGATCCAGGTTTGGGAACTTCTGGGATATACAAAGTGAGCTCAGCAACTTCATAAAGCAAGGAACGCTGGATAAAACACTATGGTCAGAGAGGTGGGGCTTTGAGAGTCAATCACTAAAGTTGAGGATTGATTTGTATATAAGAAACCACCAGAGGTTCTTGATCACAGAATCATTTAGATACTGAAGAAGCATTTAGATAATGATATTTAAGGAAGACTAATGTATCAATTTTATAGAGGATCAAAAAGTCCCTTTAATAAGTTGCCACAATAATACACTCATGAAGGAATGGTAATTCAGACCATATGATTGTCAATGGAAATGAAATTTATACTATATAGCTCTCCATACCTTACCCAGGCAACAACTGTAGATCTCAAGAGTTTACCTTCCCACAGTCAGATGGTAGTTAAGCCTGAGTGGCAATAATGTTAGTAAACAATGAGTGGAATGCCAAAGGTTTATACTAATTAAGCCATTATTATTACTATGGATAAACAATAATATAATGCATAAAGAAGCCAAGCTTTGACAACTAAGTAGAAATTAAAAGTATGAGCAGAATGGGACAGAGAGAAACCTTTTCTAGTAACACAGTAGCCTAATGGTTTTATTACATTGTTCTTTTTCGTGGTTACTTTTTATTATGAAAATAACATATGTAGAGAAAAGCAGAGACCTATTATTCATATTTAATAACTGTTAACATTCTGCCATATTTTTTCTTTTTTGTTGATGCAGGTTAAAGAAATATGGATGACATGACATCTTGTCCCTAAATATATCAGCCTGGTCCTTAACTTTTACAGTTATATACAAATCAAGGCAACATGGGCTTGTGTTACATTCCTTCCCCAAAGCAATTTATACACTCTTTTTGAATTACTGATGGAAAAGTTAGATAACAGACTTCGCAAATCCTCTGGATCTTAACCGGCAGTGTGACAGAAACTCCTTTAAAAAAAATGTGTCATTAAGGAATGTTCATTTGATAACAACAAAGAGAAGTCACTTGGAGTTTCACACATAGTGCTTCCAGAAGACTTTCAAGAGTTCTTGAGAGTATCACTGCTTTCCAAGGGTCATGGGTGTGGATTGAACATCACAAGAACCATGGCATGCTCAAGACTTTGCCCTTAACAGAACCAAGACCCCTGGCCACTGTCAGATAATCTGTCACTATAAGCTACTTGTATCCAAGCCAGATATTTATTGCTATTGATCTGCCTGGTCCTAGCAAAAGACTTTTGTTCTCCCAGACCAGGACTTTGACCTCAATTAAGTTATGAATTTCAATCCAATAGACTGCTCCACTTACCCTACTGCTCTCCCCGACTGGATTAATTAGAATTAGCTAGGCCGAGAGTCACCCCAAGCTCCTCATGGATCATGTTATTTTAATAATAAATAAAAGAATAGCAGCAATGTACAAGAAGTATTTTGAAAGATTGCTCATCTAGGAACATCATTCAGAACCTGCCAATATCAATTTCTCTGACTTTGATTACCTCATTTACTTTTTATTTCTTTTCATTCATTGGCGTTTCCCTTTTATTTCAGCTTTCTAAACATGTTCTTTGCATTTAAAAGTCAAAGTACTTGCCATTTTAGCACTTTGGTTCTATTTTAGGGTTTCATTAGAGAGTAACTCATCAAAGCAATCATTTGCAAGAACGTAACTTAAAAACATTTATAATCTCAGAGCATCAAGAAAAAAAACATTCCATCATCTAAGAAAAGCACTAGTCTTTAGCTAAATGCACTTTTCCTACAGCTGGTTAAAGCAAAAAAAGCAGGCAAATCAGAATGTCACCAAGAAGGCAATATCCAAAGTTGCAAAGAATAAGAATGTACAAATATATTTGTTTTTAATCCATAATCCACTGGGACAGAGTACATATTGGCCAATGAGAACTTTAAATCATGTTGATAGCAACAATAATCAGTGGGATCAGAATTTGCTAAATACACTGTTCTAACTTCATGATTTACCACCTAAACATAAAAAATTATTTGAAAATGTAAATAATATTATATAAGAATGTTCACATTCTGGGATGAGTATTTGGTATTTGATACTGAAATTGTAAGATTTTTAGAATGTATAAAGAGAATCCTAAAAACTCTATACATTTTCAATTGATGTTTTTGATATAGCAAAAACCCTTTTATTACTTCTTTGATTACTGAAATTTTGAGTTTTGATTAGCTTGAGGGAAAGATAGAAAGATTTAATTAGAATGTCTAAGTCTAGCAGTAATTTCAATATTAAAAGCAATAAAAATTATAGCACAAACTCTGCCCTCAAAATGCTGAGAATTCCATGTATATTTGGAAGGTATATTCTGAGGACAAAAGGATATGCCATATATAACATTATAAGTCAGTGATTTATCAAGCGTTAGTAATAGAAGTGTTCTTATCAAATAATCTTGTAGGAAAGAAATAGGCACACATGAAAGTGACTGCTGCAATGAAAAATAAAACAACTGTATTTTTTAAAAGTACAGCTATTGGATTTAATATCCATGCCTCCCTTCTCTCTCATTACCACATACACACTCACTTGGGTTCTATAGATTATGTAAAACTTCATTCATTTTAGAGAAGAGTTTTCTGTTTTCCCATGGAAAGGTTCTAAACTCAAGCACTAGCAAACATTTCTTCTTCAGCACCCAAAACATATCAGTAATCTAGTAAGAAAACAAAACTGGTATGAGGACTGGACTTCTTACAATGTGTGAGAGAATCAAGGATAAAAGAAATAATTTGAGAGCTAAGGCTATTTTCATAATGAGCCACTCAGCAGGAAAAGATCAAATGACAAAATGTATTGTGCTTTGGCAAAGAGCGTCTGTTTTCACACCTGACTTTCATTAAGTTGCATATTCTTAAGTGGGATTAGAGCAATTCTCTAGCAAATCATACAGGTGATTTAACACATTAGCCCAGACTTTTCAAATGACCCTTAATTAGGGTCACAAGGACAATATGTGAGGGAAATCAGGAAAATTTAACATATTTACAACTTCCCTTACAGTTGAAATATTTGAAATGTAGACAATGACTTAACATCATAAAACTAGTATAGGAACTACATTAAGTAATCAGAAATCTAAAAATCTCAAACATTATTTGAAAAACATAAATACTAGACAGATTATAGCAGCAGAAAAGATTAAATATTTAAGAATAAATTTAGCAAGAAATGCTCAAATCCTATGTAAGGAAAAATTCTAAATACTCCTGGAAAGATGCAAAAGTAGACTCGATCAAATGGAAAGACATCTCCTATACCTGCACAGGATGACTCAATATTATGAATACATCAGTTCTCCCTAATCTATAAATTCAATATAATCTCATTAAAAACACCAACAAGCTATTTTATGAAGTTACATAAACTGGTATTAAAGTTCATGTAAAACAAACAAAAGAATATGTAGAATAGCCAGGAAAACATTTAAAAAGAAAAACTATGAGGGAGGAATAGCTGTTCCAGACATCAATACCTACTATGAGGCCTCTTTATCAAATCACGTAGGATTGGTTAGTGAATAGACAAAGAGACTAGATGAATACATGATAAAACCCAGAATCAGACCCAAACACATACGGAAATTTTGTACATGACAAAGGTGGCACCTCGGGTCACTGGGGGATGGCCTTGTAAATAAATGATGCTAACACAACTGGGAAGCCATTTGGGAAAAGACAAAATTGGGCTCCTATCTCACACCATACATGTAGGGATCTGAATGTAAAACATGAAACCATACATGTACCAGGAGACAACACAGGTGAATTCCTCTTTAACCTTGGTGTAAGAAAAAGCTTACCATGACTAAAAATCCAGAGGCAATAAAAAGGCTGATAAATTTGACTACATAACAATTAAATTTTAGGGCGCCTGGGTGGCTCAGTCATTAAGCGTCTGCCTTCGGCTCAGGTCATGATCCCGGGGTCCTGGGATCGAGCCCCGCGTTGGGCTCCCTGCTCCGCGGGAAGCCTGCTTCTCCCTCTCCCACTCCCCCCTGCTTATGTTCCCTCTCTTGCTTTGTCTCTCTCTGTCAAATAAATAAATAAAATCGGGTGCCTGGGTGGCTCAGTTGGTTAAGCGACTGCCTTCGGCTCAGGTCGTGATCCTGGAGTCCTGGGATCGAGTCCCGCATCGGGCTCCCTGCTCGGCAGGGAGTCTGCTTCTCCCTCTGACCCTCCCCCCTCTCATGCTCTCTGTCTCTCATTCTCTCTCTCTCAAAATAAATAAATAAAATCTTAAAAAATAAATAAAATCTTTAAAAAAAATTAAATTTTATATGGCAAAAGATACTATAAAAAAAGTGAAAAGAAAACTGAAAAAGCTGGGGGAAAATCTGCAACATACTCATATCATACAATGACTAACTCAACTGAAGAGACAACATTAATAACTAAAGCCTAACTTTATTCAAACACAGGCACTGACAACTACATTATTTAATGATTAACAGTGATTTTAAGACATATCTCAATTTCAAAATGTTAAAATGTTAAAAAAAGTCATCTTAGAATTGACTTAATGTGATGTAACTAGTTAGTTTAATGTTATTCTAACAACAATGCCATGGCTTCAAGGTCCTTGGTCACTATAATAATTCTGAGATTCAAATTTTAGTTCTTATGATTTATAACCTCTAGATACATGTCAACTATATATATATATACACACATAAATATATTTATTTATTTGTAAATGGGTTTACAAATGTATAAAAGAATTTAAGAATTTGAAAAATAAGTATTTTTAGTAAGTTTACAAAAAAAAGATATACACCTATGTCATTTACTAGTATACTCTATTTTTGCTTAAACATCTCAACTTTTAAGTCTAATTTAAATATTTACTTTAATACTGAATGTCCAGGAATAGTGTTTACATATAAAATAAAGGTAGTAAAAGGGAGCAGGCAAGCCTTTTTTTCCCATTTTCTAGGGAAGACTTTTTTTTTTTTTTTTTAAGATTTTATTTATTTATTTGACAGAGAGAGACGCAGCGAGAGCAGGAACACAAGCAGGGGGAGTGGGAGAGGGAGAAGCAGGCTTCCCGCTGAGCAGGGAGCCCAATGTGGGACTCGATCCCAGGACCCTGGGATCATGACCTGAGCTGAAGGCAGATGCTTAACGACTGAGCCACCCAGGCGCCCCTAAGGGAAGACTTTTTAAAGGCAAACAAAAAAAGAAAAGATTAATACATGTCTTCTAAAATTAGAAAATGAGATACTCAGTGATATTTACATATTTGAATACTGAAAGAGAGGGAGGTAAGATAAATCTAAACTACTTCCCCTTGAGAGAAAAATTATTGAAAAACTGAAAGAATATCTTTTTTCCCCCTCATTAAACTTTTGTTTAAATGGGCCTCAAAATTCTGTGATAGTTTTTTGGTCAAGTTGTTTCCATTAAAAAGTACTGATTTTAAAAACTAACAACTTAAAACTGCCACACAAACACAAAAATCTAAATGGTCCAAAAAACATTCTTCTTTCCTTCTGAAGGTTTCACAATGCATTGTTATCATTAACCAGTCTTTTACTATTAAACTTAAATGGCCAATTGACACAAACAGTTCTGAGACTGTTCTTCCACCGCTGATTAAGACTGGGGTGGCAGGGGGCACCTGGGTGGCTCAGTTGGTTAAGTGACTGCCTTCAGCTCCGGTCATGATCTCAGGGTTCTGGGATCGAGCCCCGCATCGGGCTCCCTGTTCGGTGGGAAGCCTGCTTCTCTCTTTCCTACTCCCCCTGCTTGTGTTCCCTCTCTCGCTGTGCCTCTACCTCTCTCTGTCAAATAAATAAATAAAAATCTTAAAAAAAAAAAAAAAAAAGACTGGGGTGGCAGGTATTGGGGATAATATTCATTTAGCCTTCTCAGCTTTCTTGCCAGACTTGGTGGCCTTGCCTGCTCCAGCTGCCTTCTTGTCCAAAAAAAAAAAGAAAGAATATCTTAAGTGACTATACAGCTTTACTGAAAACAAGAAATTTCCTTGAAATCTTGTTTTATCTAAGTAATGTGTGTACATCTTATATCCTATTCTACAATTATATATCTATGTTTGTTTACCTATAAAATGATTTTTAGAGCTACTTCCAAGTTAAATTATTTGTATTCCCCAAATCTTCAAGGAAAATGGATACTCTGGAAAGATGCACCATATTCATCTTATGGTTTCTCATATATTCTTTTTTATTAAATTTTTAATTTTTTTTCACTTTCTTAAAGATTTATTTATTTGAGAGAGAGAGAGAGGACAAACAGGGTTACGGGCAGAGGGAGAGGCAGAGAGAGAGACAGAGGGAGAAGCAGACTCCCCACTGAGCATGGAGCCCGACTCAGGGCTCAATCCCTCATGACCTGAACCAGAGTCAGACACGTAACCAACTGAGCCACCCAGGCACTCTGGTTTCTCACATATTCTTGCATATATCATGTATTCCACTGCTGCCAGGGCTATAAGGCCCTCAGTTTGATAAGCTATTAAAAAAAAACAATAAAAAACTTTAAAACAATTGAATATGGAAAAATGTCCATTGTATATAATATTAACTGAAAAAGAAGTACAGAAACCACATGTATGGCTGTTTTTTGGTTCCCAGTAAGATGTAAGAAGATATAATAATTTTCTTAATGCAACAATTAAAAAAAGTTAGGTAAATTGAAAAATTGTATTTATAAAGAGTCACGGAAGCAAAAGGACTGAATGAACTAAATCAGAGAGCTACTCAGAGAACAGGTTCTCAAAAAAAAAAAAAAAAGAGAGAACAAGCTCTCTCCTGATGCTTCCTGACCTAGGGGTATTTGCTGATTCTGTGTAAAGGCTAAGGATTGAGAGTGGCTCAAGTAAAATGATGACGCTGGGGAAAATAAAATCAGCAAAACTTTTGGAGGTTGTTTGGGGTTGGCTCAACAATTGAAAAATTTCAGAAGTCCCAAATACAAAGTGCTATTTCCCCACATGGTTTAATTTCTGAATCAGGGGTTGTGTGGGAAATCAGAGTTTCTAAAAGAATACACAGGAATCTGTTATCTTGCAATATTTGAGAGAGACAGTCCTTCTTGAGGAAGAGGCCTACCTCAAACAACAAATCTCAGGGTAAACACATTTGCCAAAATTTGGAAGCAGTGTGAGATAGGAAGCTGGAGAAAAAAGCTCAAAGCAGAAAGAACCAGACTGAGTCTTCATCAGTCTTTCAAAGCAGGGAGGCAGAGACCCATAGGCTCACAAGCAAAAGCCCTAAAAAGTCTCCCCCAGATATGTAAGAAAACAGAAGTATAACTAGAGCTATAACACAGCAACAACCTAGCTTAATTCCTCATTGGCCTGAGGTGATCAGCCCCTCAATCAATATATCTGACAGAGGATCAGGGTTGCCCTCTCTTGGGGGAAAATAACACTGACTTCATTCTCTATTCTTCTTTATACACAATGCGCAACATACCATAAAAAAATTACGAGATACAGCTCTTCCTCTTCTTTTATTGAATAGTTCAGTTTTAAAACCATAGGTAAGGCTGAATGAAGTAGGTATCCATGGGAGTGGAAGGGAAGAGAAGAGGGAGGAGGCATGGTGTAGAGCAAGGTATTAGAGACTAACTAGGATGAAGAGGGTGTCCACTGGGAGTGGTAGCAGCCCAATGTGAGGTGTCAGGGCTCATGCAAGATGAGGAAGATGTCCAGACAGAAAGATGGTCTGGTACAAAGTATCAGAGTCCAAGTAGAGTGAAGAAGCTATCCCTACAAAAGGTTGGCAAGGTATTGGATGTTGAAGCCTAAGCTGCCTGAGGAAGGCACTCCTATGGGAAAGTAACCCATCTCAGAGGAGTCAGTGGCCAAGAGGTGTGAGGATGGCATCCTCCAGCAAAGTGTGTGAGCAAGCTGTCAGAACTTCAGTATGATGAAGGCATCCATGCAGGAGAGGGGGTGACAACAGCAGTGAGAAACTGGTTACACACTGGGAGATTGATCAAGTAAGTAAATATGATAATGAGAGCCAGGCTTCTCTCTGTCAGAGAAAAAAAGTTACAAATATAGAAAAATTAAATGAATCTTGTGGTATTCACCTGGAAGTAGAGGTACTGGTGTGAACTTATGGTAAACACATACACAGCACACAAAGTAAAATGAACACAGATATTAATGTGTGTGTGTATGCGTGTATGTCAGGAGATCTGGGAAGAGTGATAGCCCAACAGCAATGAGCACACCTATTACTCAGATCTTGGTTTCTAAATACCATTCTCTACTAAATGAACCACAGCTCTCTGGAGAAACTGCTGTTTCCATGGCTGGGAAAGGGAAAAGTTCAAGGTGAACTGGAGTTCTTGTTACGCCAGAAAGTGTGAAAATTCTCAAAGAATTATGGGCATATGTCAAAAAGACACAGGAGCCAGACTGAACAGCTCCCACTGGACAAACCTGGAGTAATTTGAGCATAAATTTAAATAATGATAACAGTATATTATAATATTAAATAAAATAGGGAACTATGAATCCAAACTGATGTAAATAAAAGCATGAATTGAAGTTTTGATGAGGACAGGATATTTTTATATCTCCAAGTATCTTTCCAACAAAACAGTAATGAATTACAAAGGGACAAAAGTAATTTTACTATGAAGAATCTTGGCAGACACCACCTTAACGAAGTGATCAAAATAAACATCAGTAATAGGGCAAATTGAAAGTATGTGCTATCAGATAGGTTCCAATAAGAACACAGTATCACTTCTACAACATCCCTCTAGAGATGCATAACATAAATATAATCAGGAGGAAACATCAGACAAACTCTAAATGAGAAACAGTCTAGAAAGTAATTGGTCTGTAATTTTTAAAGCTATCAAATTCATAAAGGTCAAGGAGAAACTGTGTAATTGTTCCAGACTAAAGGAAATCTTTAGGCTCTTTTCAACATGATAGTTAAATGCAATGTGTGATTCTAAACTGAAGCCTTTTGTTATAAAAGACCCTCTAGGGGGACACGTGGGTGGCTTAGTTGGTTGAGCCTCTGACTCCTGGTTTTGGCTCAGGTCATGATCTCAGGATCCTGGGATCAAGCCCTGAGTCAGTTTCCATGCTCACTGGGAGTCTGCTTGTCTCCCTCTCTCTCTGCCCCTCTCCATGCTCGTGTTCTCTAAAATAGAATGAATAAACCTTAAAAAAAAAAAAAAAAAAAAAGACCCTCAAGGGCCAACTGGCAAAATCTGAGTGATGTATGAAGATTAGATGACAGTAATATACAGTGATAATATCCTGATTGGGATAGTTGAATTATGGTTATATAGTAGAATATCCTTGTTTGTGTAGGGGTGATAGGGCATAATGCTGGCAAAATACTCTTCTAGTTCGAGGTTTAAGGTTTAAACACACTCTTGTTTGTATAAATTTAGATTGTTTCAAATTTAAAAAAATTTATTGAGATATGTGGACAAGCGGGAAATTGTGATCCATAAACAATAAAGAAGAAAGAGCCAAAAGCAGCAGCCTCAAAGATGATTCAGCTATTTAAATTAAGAAAAAAGAACTTTAAAAAGATTACTGCAAATACATGAAAGAAAATAGAACAAAAGATGAAAAATTTCAACATAAAAAGGGACTAGGTAAAGTTAATCAAATGGTCATTCTGGAACTGAAAAATCACAATGTTTGTAATTAAGAACTTAATGCAATTAAGAACTTAACAGAAGAAGATAAAATTATCAAAGGCAAAGATGGGTCAACAAAAATTATCCAAACTGGAGCACTTAGAGAATATAAATATATAAATAATATTTAAAAAAAAATAAAAGAGAATATATGATTTTTAGAATACATGCCAAATGGTCTAAAATATGAGAAACTGTACTTCCAGATAAGAGAATGGAGGAGAAGCAATATCTGAAGACATCACAATGAAAAATTTTGCAAAATCAAGAAAAGGTATGTCAAAAGGTTCAGTGGACCCCAAGCAGAGTTAAACAACAACACCCACTTAGTCACTCCTGGAAAATGATAAATATTGGGAAAATCTTAAATGCTGTCAGACCAAAAGACATCATCCTCAGGGTAAGAACAGTAAGACTTACAGCTAACTTCTAAGAAGAAAATATGAGATCTAGAAGAAGACGGAATGACAGCTCTAAAGGGCAGAAAGAATAAAGTGGCCAACATAGAATTCTCTATCAAGCAAAATTATCTTTTTAAACAATAAATGAAATAGACATACTCAGGGAACTAAAGCTGAGGTTACCCATCATTAGAAGTCAATATTATAAGAAATATTGAAGTAAGTACTTCAGACAAAAGAAAAATGATACCAGATGAAATCAGGAAACTGCAAGAAGGAATAAAAAAGCATCATTTATGTGCATAAAGATAAAAGACTATTGACTGTTCAATGCCAAAACAGTATCCTATGAGGTCTGTAGCAAATACAGAAGTAAAAATGTATCACAGTTATAGTAACATAAGCAGAAAGAAAAATAAACAGAATTGTACCATTTTAAGATTTTTACATAGTTCAGGAGAAGACAAAAGCATTAATTTAAGGCAGACTGTAATAAGGTACTATTTTGTAACTCCTATCACAACCACTAAAAGAATAATCATAAAAGGAATAGCAAATACCCATTAAAGAAGGCAAAATGAAATAATAAAAAAATACTTGATAAATACAGAAAAAATTGGGAAAGGAAAAGCAGAAAAACAAAAAGCAGGTGAAACAGAAAACAAACAGAAAGATGGCAAAATTAAATGGAATAATACAACTAATTACATTAAATGTAAATAAATTAAACTTTGTCATTAAAAGATAAAGATCCAAATAAAAACCAAGACCTAACTACATGCTATTTACAAGAAACACACTTTAAATATAAAGACATAGTGCTAATAGACTGAATTATGTTCCCCTCAAATTTGTTAAGTTGAAGCCCTTCCCCCCAGTGTGACTGTACTTGGAGGCAAGGCCTTTAAGGTGGTAATTAAGGTTAAATGAGGTCATTGGAGTAGGGCCTTGATCCAACAGGGCTGTTGTCCTATTAGAAGCAGAGGAGACACCAGACACCTCTCTGTGAGCACACAGAAGAAAGGCCATGTGAGGACAAGTGAGAAGGCAGCTGTCTGCAAGCCACTACAAGAGGTCCCACCAGAAATCGACCCTGTCAGCCCTCTGCTCTTAGACTTGAAGCCTCCAGAGCCGTGAGAAAATGTCTGCTGTTTATCCATCTGTGGTATTTTGTCATGGCAGCCCAAGCAAACTAATACAGAAATAGAGTAAAATTTAAAGGATAGAAAAAAATATATAAGGCAAACACTATCCAAAGAAAAACTGATGTGGGGCACCTGGGTGGCTCAGTCGTTAAGTGTCTGCCTTTGGCTTGGGTCATGATCCCAGGGTCCTGGGATCTAGCCCCACATCGGGCTCCCTACTCAGCAGGAAGCCTGCTTCTCCCTCTCCCACTCCCCTTGCTTGTGTTCCCTCTCTCACTGTCCCTCTCTGTCAAATAAATAAATAAAATCTTAAAAAAAAAAAAGAAAAAGAAAAATTAATGTAACTATATCACTGAACAAAGTACATTTTAAGACACTAAAAATTAATAGATTTTAAAATAGCCATTTCTCAGTGATAAAAGGGTCAATTCAACAAGATCTTAGATTTGTATCTAATAACATAGTTTGAAGGTATATAAAAAGGAACATAACTAAAAGAAAAAATAAATAAATCATAATTGGAGATTTTAAGACAATTCTCTCAGTAACTGAGACCCCTATCTTATACCACACACAAAAATCAATTCAAAATAGAGTAATGACCTGAAACCACAAAACTACTAGAAGAAAACATGGGGGGTAAGCTCCTTAACATTGGTCTTGTCAATGTGTTCCACTATTATTTTTGTTATTGTAAGGACTGATATTTCCATGTTCTTTAATTTTGGAGCTGAAACTAGAAATGCTCCCCTGTCCCAATGTAATTGTCTTAAATATTTCTTATGGATCAGTAGGATATTTAACATCAGATGATGTAAAATTTTTGATTTGGTGGTCAAGTGTAATTTTTAAAAATCGAGTAAAGGACAGTATATTATTTTTACCCCTATTTTCATCCATTCTACTGTTGTTTCTCTTTCTTCTTTATGTCACAAGTTCCCTCCTGTTACCATTTCCTTTCTCTTTAACGAACTTCCATTTAGCCATTCTTTTAGAGTAGATCTGTGGGTGACAAATGCTCTGCATTTTTCTTCATTTGAGAATGTCTTTATTTCACCTTTATTCCTGAAAGATATTTTCACTGGCTATAGAATTAAGAGTTGACAGCTTTTCTTTCAGCACCTGAAAAATGTGGTGCCACATCCTTATGGCCTCCATGAAAAACCATCTGAATCATTGTTTCCCTATAGAAATAATGTATTCTTTCCTACTAGCTGCTTTCAATGTTTTCTCTTTAATTTTTGAAAGTCTGATTTTGACATATTCAGCATAGAATTTTTCAGATTTATCTGTTTTGGGTTTGTTCAGCTTCTTTAATCTATAATGCCGTTCATCAAATTGGGATGTTTTCCGCATTATTTCTTTGAATATTTTTCAGCTTCACAGTTTTTCTCCTCCTTCTGGGACTCAGATGACAAAAAACTAAATCTGTAATTGTCACACAGGTCCTGCAAGCTCTGTTGATTTCTGTTCCATCTATCTTCTCTTAGTTTTCCAAAATAGATAATTTCTACTGATCTGACTTCAAGTTCACGGATTCTTTTCTCTGTCATCTCCATTATGGTATTGAGCCCACCCACTGAATTTTTATTTCAGTTATTGTGTCTTCAGTTCTATAATTTTCATTTAGTTCTTTTTTATATCTTCTATTCTTTTGCTTAGGAATAAATTTAGCAAAAGAAGTGTAAGACTTATAAATGGAAAACTACAAAACATCATTGAAAGACATTAAACAAGCCCTAAATAAATGAAAGGACATTTCATGGATGAGATGATTTAATATTTTAAAATGGCACCACTCCCCAATTTGATCTACAGATTCAATGCAATCCCTATAAAAATCTCAGCTGCCGGGGCGCCTGGGTGGCTCAGACAGCTAAGCGTCTGCCCTCGGCTCAGGTCATGATCCCAGGGTCCTGGGATCGAGCCCCGCATCGGGCTCCCTGCTCAGTGGGGAGTCTGCTTCTCCCCCTCCCTGAGCTTCTCCCCCTGCTTATTCTCTCTCTCTCTCTCTGTCTCTATCTCTGTGTCTTGAATGAATAAATTTAAAAAATCTTAAAAAAAAAAAAATCAGCTGGGGCGCCTGGGTGGCTCAGTTGGTTAAGCGACTGCCTTCGGCTCAGGTCATGATCCTGGAGTCCCTGGATCGAGTCCCGCATCGGGCTCCCTGCTCGGCAGGGAGTCTGCTTCTCCCTCTGACCCTCCCCACTCTCATGTGCTCTCTCTCATTCTCTCTCTCTCAAATAAATAAATAAAATCTTTAAAAAAAAACAGCAAAACAAAAACAAAAACAAAACTCAGCTGCCTTTTGTTTTGCAGAAATAAGTAAACTGATTCTAAAATTCACGTGGAAATCCAAGGGCCCAGAATAGCAAAAATAACCTTGAAAAAAAAAAAGAACAAAGTCAGAGAGTTCACACTTCTCAGTTTCAAAACATACTACACAAAGCCATAGTAATCAAGAACCAAGAAAATCAGAACTTGAATGAGCAAAGGCAATCAATATACACCAAACACCAAGGTGACTCACATGTTAGGATTATCTGACAAGGATTTTAAAGTAGTCATAAAATATTTCAATAAGGAGTTATGAGCATTCTTTTTTTTAATGCAAAAATACAGGTTTTATTTTTACTTATTCTTACAATGGTGGGAGCTGGTATCAGGAACTTATAGGCAAATATCAGGAACTTATAGGCAAACAACTTTTGTTTTCTACCTCTTAGCTGAACAAAAATATGCACAATGTCGCATTATCATTAGGCAAGACTTGCTTTTTTACATTTCACACAAGAATACAATATTATCCTTTTTTGAACAAAATGCCCAGATTACTAAGGAAACCATTTTGGAGGCAGTGTTTAATAAGCATATTTTATTTAAATGAATCCTCCAGGAGGAAATGGGAGCATTCACTGCCTTTACTTAGAAGAAGGCTATGTAAGCAGTTATCTGTCAAATTTATCTGTGCAGCTCACCAACATTTCCTCATAGGAAACATCAATATTTCCACATTGGGGGCACCTGGGTGGCTCAGTCGTTAAGCGTCTACCTTCGGCTCAGATCATGATCCCAGAGTCCTGGGATCGAGCCCCGCATCAGGCTCCCTGCTCCGCCGGAAGCCTGCTTCTCCCTCTCCCGCTCCCCCTGCTTGTGTTCTCTCTCTCGCTGTCTATCAAATAAATAAATAAAATCTTTAAAAAAAAACACACATTTCCACATCACAGTTCCCAAAATGACTTTAAAGTCTTAAAATTCTGTGTCTTCTTTGGCTTTCTTCTCTCGATTCCACCCAGGCTTTATTATATGGTTCGCTTCATGTCATCATCTCCATCTTCCTAAACTTTCTTTAGAACATTCATCAATCCCTCACTAGGATCTGTTTCAGTGTCACAGGAGGGTTTTTCTTTCTCTTTGCATTCTTTTTCAACCTGAGTCAGGTAGTCCCACCGTGTGTTTTCTGCTTTCTTTCTACATAAGATAAGAACTGTATCTGTCTTAACTTTTTTTGAACTGCCTTCCACAGAGATGGGTTTTATGAGATTGTTCACAATCATGGAGTAACTCTTCCCATTTAGATTCTTTACCAAAAGATCAAATGACCTCTCTGTGAAATGCACCTGCACATTCTCGGTGGGGACCTGATGAACTCCAGTTAAGGTAATGTAGATTTTCACAAATTTATCTGACTGATCCCATCCGTAATGACTGATTTTCACTGTGTATCCTGTTGTAATAGGAGCAACCACAGCACCTGGCTTTTCACTGTCAAGAAGTTCTGCTTTTCTCTTTGATTTCTGCTGCATCTTGTTCTTTTTTTTTTTTTTAAAGATTTTATTTATTTATTTGAGACAGAGAGAATGAGATAGAGAGAGCATGAGAGGGAGGAGGGTCAGAGGGAGAAGCAGACTCCCTGCCGAGCAGGGAGCCCGATGCGGGACTCGATCCAGGGACTCCAGGATCATGACCTGAGCCGAAGGCAGTTGCTTAACCAACTGAGCCACCCAGGCGCCCATGCTGCATCTTGTTCTTGATTTCTATCTCAATCTTGGATTTTTCAGCTGTAAGGGCATCATGTACTCTTTTTCTAGTGGCCTTCTCCAGCAGCACCTTCCCCTCTTCTAAATCTTTCTGTAGCTATTCCAAAGCTGAAGCCATGGTCGGGCTGATTGGGCAAGACCCGAGCTGCAGACACGCAGGGAAGAGAACAGGAAACACTGCACCAAACGCGCTTACCCAGATGCAGGCCCCAACTGCACGAGTCGCAGCGCCCCAAGCCTGCGCGCACACCCGACCTGGTGCGAGACCCGGCCTGCCTCCCACACGCAGTGCCTCTGGGAGGTATGAGCATTCTTGAAATAAGTGAGGAAAACAGAAAATCTCAGCAAAGGAATAAATTTAACAAAAGAAGTGTACTGGCATAAGGGTAGACATATGAATCAACGGAAAAGAACTGAGAAATCTAGAAATCAACCCTCACATTTATGGTCAAATGATTTCTGGTAAGGGTCTTACAACAATTCAGTGGGGGGAAAGGAATGGTCTTTTCAACCAATGACAGTGAAACAATATCCACATGTAAAAGAATAAAGTTGGACCTCTACCTCACATCATACACCTCTCAAAATTAATCAAAAACCTAAATGTAACACTCTTAGAAGAAAAAGGCTTAGGGCACCTGGGTGGTTCGGTTGCTAAGCGTCTGCCTTCGGCTCAGGTCATGATCCCAGGGTCCTGGGATCAAGCCCCGCATCAGGCTCCCTGCTCCATGGGAAGCCTGCTTCTCCCTCTCCCCCTCCCTCTGCTTGTGTTCCCTCTCTCGCTGTCTCTCTCTCTCAAATAAATAAAACCTTCAAAAAAAAAAAAAAAAGGCTTGGGGCGCCTGGGTGGCTCGGTCGTTAAGCGTCTGCATTCGGCTCAGGTCATGATGCCAGGGTCCTGGGATCGAGCCCCACATCGGGCTCCCTGCTCGGTGGGAAGCCTGTTTCTCCCTCTCCCACTCCCCCTGCTTGTGTTCCTTCTCTCACTGTGTCTTTCTCTGTCAAATAAATAAATAAAAATCTTAAAAAAAAAAAAAAGGCTTAATCACTATGATCTCTGATTAAACAACAGTTTCTAAGAAATGACATCGAAAACACAAACAAAATAAAAACTAGATATATTGGGCTTCATCAAAATTAAAACTTTTTGTGTTTCAAAGGATACTATTATGCCAGTAAAAAGACAATCCATTGAATGGAAGAACATATTTACAAGTCATACCTGATAAGGGGCTTGTATTCATAATACATAATAAATCTCACAACTCAATAATAAAGAGACAACCAAATTCTTAAAATGGGGACAGAGATGTTTTTTTTTTCTTTTTTCCCATATGGATTTTTAAAATTTAAATTCAATTAGTCAACATATACTACATCATTTGTTTCAGATGTAGTGTTCAATGATTAATCAGTTGCATATAACACCCACTGCTCATCACGTCATGTGCCCTCCTTAATGCCCATCACCCAGTTACCCCATCTCCCCACCCAACTTCCCCTTCTGCAACCCTCAGTTTGTTTCCCAGAGTCAAGAGTCTCTCATGGTTTGTCTCCCTCTGTGATTTCTTCCCAGTTTTCCCTCCCTTCCCTTCCCCTAGACATAGTTAATATTAATCTGCTCTAGCTGTTTGAGGTACAGAGACCACCTATGGAATTAGGTGAATCCACAAAACTAACCTAGTCCCTTTTCTTTGGGGGTCCTTCTGAATGATGGCTAGAGAATTTAGGGAGATTAAAAGAAAAGTGCCAAAAACAAAAAAAAGGTCTGATTCAGGCAGTTACTTCATTTATCCCACTACTAATACCATCACCTAAGCAAAGTCCCCAACCTACTCCCTTTTACCCACACCCTTCAGGCTTCTGTTATGACATATTTTCCCTTTGAGGTCACCATTATCGGTCCTTTCAAAGCTGATTTCACCCAGATTAATATCTCAGACAGAAGAGAGGATGGCAACAAGAACACAAATGATGATTTACCTTAAAAAGGCTGGCCCTGAGTCCATTATATCCCTCAACAGATTTTGCTTCTAAAAAACCTTATTATGCTTTCTACGGCCTTTCCCCCCTTCCCAATTAAAAAAAAGTGGGCACAGGGTGCCTGGGTGGCTTAGTTGGTTAAGCGACTGCCTTCGGCTCAGGTCATGATTCCAGGGTCCTGGGATCGAGTCCCACATCGGGCTCCCGGCTCAGCGGGAAGCCTGCTTCTCCCTCTCCCACTCCCCCTGCTTGTGTTCCTGCTCTCTCTGTCTCTGTCAAATAAATAAATAAATAAAAATCTTAAAAAAAAAAAAAAAGTGGGCACAGGATCTGAAAAGACATTTACCTTTCAAAGAACATACAAAAGTGGCCAATAAGCACAGGAAAAGATCCTCAACATCATTAACAATTAGGACAATGAAAATCAAAACCACAATGAAATACACTAAAATGGCTGTTGACAAAGATGTGAAAAACTGGAACTCTCACACATTGCTGGTGGGAATGTAAAATGGGGCAGCCTCTTTGAAAAACTGTAAGTAGTTCCTCAAAAGGTTCAAATGAGAGTTACCAAATGATCCAGCAATTCTACTCCTATGTATATCCCCAAGAGAAATGAAAATATATGTGTATATGCCCATGTAAAATGTTTATAGCCACTTTATTCATAATAGCCACTCTTCATTAAACTGAAGAGCAAAAAATCAAAAAACTAAATGTCCATCAACAGGAGAATAGATAAGTTGTGGTATAGGCATGCATACAATAAAAAAAATACAGCAATAAAGGAACAAATGATATATGTAACAAGATGGATATATGTTATATTAAGCATATGTTATATTGAGCATAATAAAACTGATCCAAAATAATATATATGTTACAAATATTTGAATTTCAAGAAGAGGTAGAATTAATTGATGGCAATAAAAGTCAGAATAGTAAAGGCTATTAATGAGGTGCAATAAAAAATGGAGGCTCTAACTGCTAGGATAAATGAGGCAGAAGAGAGAATTAGTGATACAGAAGACCAAATGATGGAAAATAAAGAAGCAGAGAAAAAGAGAGATAAACAACTACTGGATCACGAGGGCAGAATTTGAGAGATAAGTGATACCATAAGACGAAACAACATTAGAATAATTGGGGTCCCAGAAGAAGAAAGAGAAAGAGGGGCAGAAGGTATATTGGAGCAAATTATAGCAGAGAACTTCCCTAATTTGGGGAAGGAAACAGCCATCAAAATCCAGAAGGCACAGAGAACCCCACTCAAAATCAATAAAAATAGGTCAACACCCCGACATCTAATAGTAAAACTTACGAGTCTCAGAGACAAAGAGAAAATCCTGAAAGCAGCTCAGAAGAGATATGTAACCTACAATGGTAGAAACATTAGATTGGCAACAGACCTATCCACAGACACCTGGCAGGCCAGAAAGGACTGGCAGGATATATTCAGAGCACTAAATGAGAAAAATATGCAGCCAAGAATACTCTATCCAGCTACGCTATCATTGAAAATAGAAGGAGAGAGAAAAAGCTTCCAGGACAAACAAAAACTAAAGGAATTTGCAAACATGAAACCAGCCCTACAAGAAATATTGAAAGAGGTCCTCTAAGCAAAGAGAGAGCCTAAAAGCAACATAGACCAGAAAGGAACACAGACAATATACAGTAACAGTCACCTTACAGGCAATACAATGGCACTAAATTCATATCTTTCAATAGTTACCCTGAATGTAAATGGGCTACATGCCCCAATCAAAAGACACAGGCTATCAGATTGGATAAAAAAACAAGACCCATTGATATGCTGTCTGCAAGAGACTCATTTTAGAACAAAAGACACCTCCAGATTGAAAGTGAGGGTGTGGAAAACCATTTACCATGCTAATGGACACCAAAAGAAAGCTGGGGTGGCAATCCTTATATCAGACAAATTAGATTTTAAACCAAAGACTGTTTAATAAGAGATGAGGAAGGACACTATTTCCTACTTAAAGGGTCTATCCAACAAGAAGATCTAACAATTGTAAATATCTATGCCCCTAACATGGGAGCAGCCAATTAATAACAAAAGCAAAGAAACACATTGACAACAATACAATAATAGTGGGGGACTTTAACACCCCCCTCACTGAAATGGGACAGATCATCTATGCAAAAGATCAACAAGGAAATAAAGACGTTAAATGACACACTGGACTAAATGGACTTCACAGATATATTCAGAACATTCCATCCCAAAGCAACAGAATACACATTCTTCTCTAGTGCCCATGGAACATTCTCCGGAATAGATCACATCCTAGGTCACAAATCAGGTCTCAACCGGTACCAAAAGATTGGGATCATTCCCTGCCTATTTTCAGACCACAGTGCTTTGAAACTAGAACTCAAACACAAGAGGAGAGTCAGAAAGAACTCAAATACATGGAGGCTAAAGAGCATTCTACTAAAGAATGTGAATGGGTCAACCAGGAAATTAAAGAATTTTAAAAATTCATGAAAACAAATGAAAATGAAAACACAACTGTTCAGAATCTCTGGGATGTAGCAAAGGCAGTCCTAAGAGGAAAGTATATAGCAATACAAGCCTTTCTCAAGAAACAAGAAAGGTCTCAAGTACACAACCTAACCCTACACCTAAAGGAGCTGGAGAAAGAACAGCAAATAAAGCCTAAACCCAGCAGGAGAAGAGAAATGATAAAGACCAGAGCAGAAATCAATGAAATAGAAACCAAAAGAACAGTAGAACAGATCAACGAAACTAGGAGCTGGTTCTTTGAAAGAATTAATAAGATTGATAAACCCCTGGCCAGACTTATCAAAAAGAAAAATGACCCAAATCAACAAAATCATGAATGAAAGAGGAGAGATCACAACCAACACGAAAGAAATACAAACAATGATAAGAACATATTATGAGCAACTATATGCCGGCAAATTAGATAATCTGGAAGAAATAGATGCATTCCTAGAGATGTATCAACTACCAAAACTGAACCAGGAAGAAATAGAAAACCTGAACAGACCTATAACCACTAAGGAAATTGAAGCAGTCATCAAAAATCTCCCAACAAACAAAAGCCCAGGGCCAGATGGCTTCCCAGGAGAATTCTACCAAACATTTAAAGAAGAATTAATACCTATTCTTCTGAAACTGTTCCAAAAAATAGAAATGGAAGGAAAACTTCCAAACTCATTTTATGAGGCCACCATTACCTTGATCCCCAAACCAGACAAAGACCCCATCAAAAAGGAGAATTACAGACCAATATCCCTGATGAACTTGGATGCAAAAATTCTCACCAAAATACTACCCAACAGGATCCAAAAGTACATTGAAAGGATTATTTACCACGACCAAGTGGGATTTATCCCTGGGCTGCAAGGTTGGTTCAACATCTGCAAATCAATCAATGTGATACAATACATTGATAAAAGAAAGAACAAGAACCATATAATCCTCTCTATAGATGCAGAAAAAGCATTTGACAAAGTACAGCATCCTTTCGTGATCAAAACTCTTCAGAGTATAGGAATAGAGGGTACATACCTCAATATCATAAAAGCCATCTATGAAAAACCCACAGAAAATATCATTCTCAATGGGGAAAAACTGAGAGCTTCCCCAGTAAGGTCAGGAACACGACAGGGATGTCCACTATCACCACTGCTGTTCAACATAGTATTAGAAGTCCTAGCCACAGCAATCAGACAACAAAAAGAAATAAAAGGCATCCAAATTGGCAAGTAAGAAGTCAAACTCTCACTCTTTGCAGATGATATGATACTTTATGTGGAAAACCCAAAGACTCCACCCCAAAACTGCTACAACTCATACAGGAATTCAGTAAAGTGGCAGGATATAAAATCAATGCACAGAAATCAGTGGCATTCCTATACACCAACAACAAGACAGAAGAAAGAGAAATTAAGTCAAGCCCATTTACAACTGCACCCAAAACCATAAGATACCTAGGAATAAATCTAACCAAAGAGGCAAAGGATCTGTACTCAGAAAACTATAAAATACTCATGAAAGAAATTGAGGAAGACACAAAGAAATGGAAAAACGTTCCATGCTCATGGATTGGAAGAACAAATATTGTGAAGATGTCAATGCTACCTAGGGCAATCTACACATTCAATGCAATCCCCATCAAAATACCATCAACTTTTTTCAAAGAAATGGAACATATAATCTTAAAATTTGTATGGAACCAGAAAAAAACCCAAATAGCCAGAGGAATGTTGAAAAAGAAGAGCAAAGCTGTTGGCATCACAATTCCGGACTTCCAGCTCTATTACAAAGCTGTCATCATCAAGACAGTATGGTACTGGCACAAAAACAGGCACATAGATCAATGGAACAGAATAGAGAGCCCAGAAATGGACCCTCAACTCTATGGTCAACTAATCTTCAACAAAGCAGGAAAGAATGTCCACTGGAAAAAAGACAGTCTCTTCAACAAATGGTGTTGGGGAAATTGGACAGCCATGTGCAGAAGAATGAAACTGGACCATTTCCTTACACCACACACAAAAATAGACTCCAAATGGTTGAAAGACCTCAATGTGAGACAGGAGTCCATCAAAATCCTAAAGGAGAACACAGGCAGCAACCTCTTCAATCTCAGCCGCAGCAACTTCTTCCTAAAACATCGCCAAAGGCAAGGGAAGCAAGGGCAAAAATGAACTATTGGGACTTCATCAAGATAAAAAGCTTTTGCACAGCAAAGGAAACAGTCAACAAAACCAAAGGACAACCGACAGAATGGGAGAAGATATTTGCAAATGACATATCAGATAAAGGGCTAGTATCCAAAAATCTATAAAGAATTTATGAAACTCAACACCTAAAGAACAAATGATCCAATCAAGAAATGGGCAGAAGACATGAACAGACATTTTTCCAAAGAAGACATCCAAACGGCCAACAGACACATGAAAAAGTGCTCAACATCGCTCGGCATCAGGGAAATCCAAATCAAAACCTCAATGAGATATCACCTCATACCAGTCAGAATGGCTAAAATTAACAAGTCAGGAAACAACAGATGTTGGCGGGGATGCGAAGAAAGGGGAACCCTCCTACACTGTTGGTGGGAATGCAAGCTGGTGCAGCCACTCTGGAAAACAGTATGGAGGTTCCTCAAAAAGTTGAAAATAGAGCTACCATCCAATCCAGCAATTGCACTACTGGGTATTTACCCCAAAGATACAAATGTAGGGATCTGAAGGGGTACATGCACCCCGATGTTTATAGCAGCAATGTCCACAATAGCCAAACTGTGGAAAGAGCCAAGATGTCCATCGACAGATGAATGGATAAAGAAGATGTGGTATATAGATACAATGGAATATTATGCAGCCATCAAAAGGAATGAGATCTTGCCATTTGCAACGACGTGGATGGAACTGGAGGGTATTATGCTGAGCGAAATAAGTCAATCAGAGAAAGACATGTATCATATGACCTCACTGATATGAGGAATTCTTAATCTCAGGAAACAAACTGAGGGTTGCTGGAGTGGTGGGGGGGTGGGAGGGATGGGTTGGCTGGGTGATAGACATTGGGGAGGGTATGTGCTATGGTGAGCGCTGTAAATTGTGCAAGACTGTTGAATCTCAGATCTGTACCTCTGAAACAAATAATATATGTTAAAAAAAAAAAGAAGAAGAAGAAGAAGATATCAGGAGGGGAAGAATGAAGGGGGGAAATCGGAGGGGGAGACAAACCATGAGAGACGATGGACTCTGAGAAACAACCTGAGGGTTCTAGAGGGGAGGGGGGTGGGAGGATGGGTTAGCCTGGTGATGGGTATTGGGGAGGGCATGTTCTGCATGGAGCACTGGGTGTTATGCACAAACAATGAATCATGGAACACTACATCAAAAACTAATGATGTAATGTATGGTGATTAACATAACATAATTTAAAAAAAAAAAGTCAGAATAATAGTTCCCTCAGAGTGGGAGTGGGAAGATCGATATTGATAGGAAGCTCCTTAAGGAAACAAACCTATTGGGGTTTTGGAAATGTTCTCCTTTAATACAGATGGTAGTTGCATAGGTATGTGTGTGTGTATTAAGTTGTGTCCTTAAGATTTTTGTACTATATGTATCTCACTAAATCTATTTTATATGTCAATTCTTTTAAATAATAAAGAAAAACTACTCTAGTACTATCGTACCAAATATCTTTTTTTATTTCAATTTTTATTCATTTTTTATTTTTTTAAGTAATCTTTACACCCAACATGAGGCTCAAACTCATGACCCCAAGATAAAGAGTTGCATGTTCTACCACTGAGCCAGCCAGGGGCCCCTATACCAAGTATCTTTAAAATATGTTATATACGTGTAAGTAGAGAAAATAAAGATGAGAATAAAATGTACTCAAATTTTACACTGGAGCAGTTAAGACTTAGGGGCTTTATTTAGAGTCAGAATGACATGTTCAAATCTAAACTTTATCACTTACTAGCTCTAGGACTTCCCAACCTCCTGTTTCTTCACCAATAAAATGCAGATAACACCTACATTATAGCACTGATGTGATGACTAAAAGAGATAATATATATAAAATGCTTGGTACACAGTAAACACTAAAAAACTGTTTTATATCTTACCCCTCCCCCAGCCCACACACATAATTATAGATGGTTTTACTTACTGTTTTATACTTTTCTCATGACTTTGTTTGTTTTTTGTCTTTTTTCAGATAATGAGGAACTCTGAATTCAAATCTAGAGAGTTTGGAATTTGTCCTATGGGCAGTGCAGTCTTAGAGAGTTTTGACCAGGTCAGTGACATAATAAACAGCAGTCTCAAGAAGTCTCTGTTGGCAGCAATATTCTTGGTGGACTTGGGGAGGAGGAGTAGACTTGGTCAGAAGCAGCAAGACAGCTTGAGGTAGAGAGGTCATTAAGTTAAGCCCCACAACACCCTGGTGAAATCTAGACTTGTCATTATTCCTATACTTCAAAAAAAATACATTTTCTATTTATTTCACGAAACTACATACAGAGATAGAATTTCTTTTTTTTTCAGATTCATTCATTTATTCGTTCATTCCACATATCCTTTTTTTTAACTGAGATGTAACTGACATTCAACATTATATTAGTTTCAGGTATACAACATAATGATTCAATATTTATATACACTGTGAAATGATCACCACAGTAAGTTTAGTTAACATCTCATGTTTTTGAAATCTTTTACAATACATAAACACCAAGGCATTCACGGAGAGGGCACGGTGCTCTCTGCCATTATGTAAACCACAAGTTTATGTAATTTATAAATCACCAAGTCTTAAATATTTCAGTACCACTCAAACAAAATATTTTCCACTTGAACTGCATTAACACCTACTACACAGTGTAAACACCTAACACCACAGATGCTCCCACTTCTCCCTCAGCCCTGCTGAGTTCCTTAATATTACTTTACAGTAAATCTTAGAAAACCTAGTAATAAATCTTCAGCATTCAAATACCTCCAGTGTGCGCTGGGAGTAGTTTTAATCTTTCTCCAGGGTTTGAAAGATCAAAATTACTCAAGAGGTCTGTGGGGTGTATGTGTGTATATTTAACCCATATCCTAATTTCAAATATGGTTAAGAACCTAAGTTCCAGAGTTGAACTAAAAATCAATACCAAGCAGTGGAAGAGACAAAAGTGTGTCCATAATACTGCTAGATAACAAATGAAATCTATAAAGGATCTTTCTTAGAAATAAAATAAAAAGTTCCAATTCCATCAGTCACAGAATATAGAAACTGCAGTGCAATAAAAGTACATATGAGATATACTGACGGGTAAAAATGACAGAAAAACACAGAGTAGACTTTGACATATCTCTAATTACGACTCTGTTTCAGGCTAATGGTAAAAATTAGTCTTCAGATAGTTGATAACATCAGCCTGTCTCTGCTGGGTTAGTACCACGATCTGTGGCCAAGCAAATACTTCTAATAAAATTGATTTTCCTTTTTGGCAACCAATAGGCCAGTCAATAGTAATGTTGTTTAAGAAAGATTGAATCATGAGGGAGATGAACCCTTCCTTCCATTTATTATGTTTGTATTGTCTATATTTGAAGAGTTTTCAATAACGAAACCAAAGAAGAAATTACAAGGGGAAAGCTATTCTGAGAGCTAATCTCCAAAAGCCCTGTGACTTGGAAGCATGTTAGCAATCCAAACTGACAAAGCCAAGAGCATTCCCTTAACTGAAGCCAAACTGTATGGATTAGGATTGTCAATAACAAAGGAAAATCGAGGCTAGGGGCAATATAAAGTAGTCCTGTGAATACAAAGATGTCAAGGAAAAAACTGGCTGCACATAGTCCTAAATGATCCATCCAAAAACCTACATGAAACTTTTACTTTGCATTAAAACTGGTGTTCTGTAAAGAGTATTCCATAAGGCCACATAAGGCAGTTTTTGGATTGTTTGTCTTATATTAACCAAACATAATACAAGAAAAACATAGACAAAAACCTCACGCTATTCCTAACTTGAGAACATTTCCCTCTAAAATACCCCCTAACAATGCAAACCAAATAAAAGACATGAGTGCACCAATACTTTGTTGTTTTGTTTTTTAACTTACTTAACTTTATGGTAGTGGATAGGGGAAGCAAGGGATGGAAACATGATTTAAAAGTTCATAAAGAAAAATAAACAAGTAAAAATCACAGGAAAATTTCTCAAAAAGTAGTGAAGGAACCTATCCTACAAGATATTAAAAAATATTTTGAAGCTATAATCCTTAAAACATCATAGCACAAGTACATGAACGGAAAAACAGAGCAATGGGATAGGAAACAGCCCCAGAAATACCCCGAAATAACACAGAGGAAGTGAGAACATGGAAAAAAGAAAGATACTTCAAATCAATAGAGGAAAGATTATTCAATAAACATCACTGAACAAATGATTAATCATCCACACAAAAATAAAATTGGCACCATCTGGACAAAAATAAAATCTCTATTACATACATGTGACACAAATTAATTCTGGATGGATCAAGGAAACCATGAAATGAAAGTACGAGAAGGAAACATGGCGAAAAATTTTAATATTTTTATTACAAAGTGCTAATTTTCCTTAATATATAAAAAGTTCCTCTAGGGACGCCTGGGTGGCTCAGTTGGTTAAGCGCCTGCCTTCGGCTTGGGTCGTGATCCCGGGGTCCTGGGATCGAGTCCCACATCGGGCTCCCTGCTCAGCGGGAAGCCTGCTTCTCCCTCTGCTTGTGCTCACTTGCTCTCT
Source organism: Mirounga angustirostris (assembly GCF_029215605.1). Lineage (NCBI taxonomy): Eukaryota > Metazoa > Chordata > Mammalia > Carnivora > Phocidae > Mirounga > Mirounga angustirostris. The sequence continues at coordinate 40,946,209 of NW_026991714.1, forward strand.
CTCTCTCTCTCTCTCTCTCTGACAAATAAATAAAATCTTTAAAAAAAAAAAAAATTCCTCTAAATGAAGAAGAAAACATCAATCTAATGGGAAACTGAGCAAAGCATATGAGCAGATATTTCACAGAAAATGAAATACAAATGGTTCTTGGTTACAGGAAAGGATGCGCAACACATTGGTCCATTTATATGGTATCAGTTAAATAAATTATGATACATCTCTATAAAGGAATATTATGCAGACATTAAAAAAAGTAAGGCAGCACTATCAATACTGATATAGAACAATCTCTAAGATAAAGAAGCAAGTGTGTGTAGTTTGCTACGTACATGCTTATATATATATATAACATATCCTGCATGGATATATATAAAACTAGTAATAGATATGTCTCCAGAAGAGGGAACTGGGTGGCTGGGAAACAATGATGGGAGGAAGAGTTTTTAAAAATGAGTCTTTTGCGTTTTTTGAGGGGTTTTTTTCTTTTAAGATTTTATTTATTTATTTGACAGAGAGAGAGAGCACAAGCAGTGGGAGCAGCAGGCAAAGGGAAAGGGAGAGGGAGAAGCAGGCTCCCCGCTGAGCAGGGAGCCCGATGCGGGGCTCGATCCCAGGACCCTGGGATCATGGCCTGAGCTGAAGGCAGACACTTAACTGACTGAGCCACCCAGGTGACCCGAGGTTTGTTTTTTTTTTTTTTTAATATACATAGTACCTACTAAAAAAAAAATAAATGAAATATATATATATTTCAAGGCAAATTATGGCAGCAGGCTCAAAGCTAGGGAACTGGCCCAACAAGAATGCATACATGTCTAATGGGAAAGAAGTATTTCTTCTGATAAAGCAACAAGGACACCCAAAAAGTTCTGGTAAATGCTTAGGTCCTTTCTGGTACTCATGTTCTATTTTTCTAACATTTTGTCAACTTCTTTATAAGCCAATATTACTTTATTCAATAATCACTGAGCATCTACAGTATGTCAGATATTACGCGAGGCACTGGTGATACAACCAGACTCTAGTACCTGTATATGGTAGCGCTGACAGTACAGACATGTAATCAGCCAATTACAATACAAAGTGATTGTACTGTAATAACTCTTTGATGAGCTTAAGAACAGGGAGCTATAAACTACTGAGTGTGTCTAAGTGGCTGAGTGAAGGAAGGCTTCCTGGAGCAAGTAATGTGTAGGCTGAGGCACAGGAAGGAGAATGAAGGAGAGAGAAAATAGCATATATAAAGGCCAAGAGGAGAGCAGCATGTCAAGTCCTTCAAAGAAATGAAGCTTAGCACACCAGGGATGGGGCATAAGCAAGGAGCATGCTGAGAAATAAGTGGAGATGTAAGATCATGAAGGGCTTTCCAGGGCACATGAAATTTAGATTTTGCCTTAGAAAAATAAAAGTAAACAAGAAAACAGTGGCAAATTAGCATTTTAGAAAGGTTCTCCAGGAATTTCCATTGAAAAATGGAAAATATACTGAAGGATATCAAGATTAGAAGCAGAAATATAGTTCAGAGCTGCTGAAATAATTTAAGAAGCCTGAACTAGTGTACTAGAAATGTTGAAATAGAGAAGTGAGTAGATGGGCGCCTGAGTGGCTCAGTCGTTAAATGTCTGCCTTCAGCTCAGGTCATGATCCCAGGGTCCTGGGATCAAGCCCCACATCGGGCTCCTGGCTCCGCGGGAAGCCTGCTTCTCCCTCTCCCACTCCCCCTGCTTGTGTTCCCTCTCTCGCTGTGTCTCTCTGTGTCAAATAAATAAATAAAATCTTCTTAAAAGAGAGAAGTGGGTAGATGTGGAGATATACTTAGAAGACAGAACCGACAGGACTTGAATGGGTATGAAAATGAGAGAAGAATCAAGGATGATCCTGGAAAACTGGTTGGATGATGGTGCCAACCACGGTGAGGGGTAGTGGCAGTTGTTGAGAGATGGTAGGTCCAGTGTAGGATATTGTGACTCTGAAGTGTCTGAGGGAGAGCCAAGAAGAGATATATGTTTTTAGACCTACTGGCTGAGATCTGGATTAGTGATAAAGCTTTCTCTTATTCTCTGTGAAATGAGAGAATCTGAGAATGAGAAGGACTATAAGACTTTTCAGGCAAAATTAAAGAGGGATACCATAATTTATGATAATATCAGAGTTGTATAATTTTTTTTTCTAGCTTGCCCAGAGACTAGGTGTACATGTGTAAAAGGCAGGTAATTGGATTAATCAGAATTAGGCTTTTCCCATGTGGCTTTAACAGTTGAAAAACAGACAGAATAGAGATGAAGATGACTATAATAGCATGAGAATGGATAAAATGAGCTGAAATGGGAGAAGGCAGAGCAGTAAAGAAACTAGAGATTTCTTTTAGGTCAAATAAGAAATTTAGAGTGAAGTGGAGAGTGTAGTTAGAACTAAAAACTTTAGGTTTAATGAAAAAAGCCAGGATGATCCCAAAGGCCTAAAGGGCTAGACTGGAATGGATATATATGGTAATTAATGTTATGTAAAAAAAAAGCATTTTATATCTAATATACTAAATTAAAAAGTAAACACCTAGAACAAGACAAGGATACCCATTTATATTACTTCTATTTGACATAGTACTAGAAGGCCTAGTCAGAGCAAGTAAGCAAGAAAAATAAAAGGAATCCTGGGGCACCTGACTGGCCCAGTCAGTAGAGAATGTGACTCTTGATTTGGGGTCATGAGTTTGAGCCTCACACTGGGTGTACAGATTACTTAAAAAAAAAAGAAAAGAAAAAGAGAAGGAATCCAAATTGTAAAGGAAGAAGGAAAATTATCTCTGTTTATAGACAACAAACATGATCTTATATGTAAAAAAACCCCAAAGATTCCATAAAAGCTGTAAGAACTAACAAATGAATTCAGCAAAGTTGTAGGATACAAAATCAACATGCAAAAATCAGCTGTGTTTCTGAACACTAACAATGAACAATCCAAAAAGGAAATTTAGAAAACAATTTCATTTACAATAGCATCAAAAAGAATAAAATACTTAGGAATAAACTTAACCAAGGAGGTGAAAGAACTATACACTGAAAACCACAAAATGCTGCCTAAAGAAATTAGAGAAACCAATAAATGGAAAAACAACCCATAGAGTGGAAGATATAACATTGTTAAGATGCCAATACCCCCCTAAGTGATCTACAAATTCAATGCAACCCCTATCAAAATCCCAATGACATTTTTTGCAAAAATAAAAAAAAAATCCATCTTATTAAGCAACCCAGAATAGCCAAAACAATCTTGAAAAAGTAAAACAAAGTTGTATGGCATCTGGCTGGCTCAGTTGGAGGAGCATGTGACTCTTAATCTCGGGGTTGTGAGTTTGAGCCCCACATTGGGTGTAGACATTACTTAAATAAATAAGTTAAATAAAAAAAAAAAAGACAACAGAAAGTTGGAGGTGTCACAGTTCCTGGTTTCAAATTTTACTACAAAGTTATGGTAATCAAACCAGTGTGGTAAGGGCACAAAGACAGAAATATAGACCAATGGAATAGATATAAAGCCTAAACCCTCATATATATGATCAAATGATTTTTGACAAGGGTTCTAAGACCATTCAATGGGGAAAAGACATTTCAACAAATGATGCTGAGAAAACAGACTATCCACGTGCAAAAAAATGAAGTTGGACCCCTACCTTAGGCCATATACAAAAACTAACTCAAAATGGGTCAAAGACCTAAACATATGATCTAAAATTATAAAACTCTTAAACATAGGGAAAAAGCTTCAAAATATTGAATTTAGCAATGATTTCTTGTATATGATACTAAAAGCACAGGCAACAAAAGAAAAAAATAGGTCAGGCAGACTTCATCAAAATTTAAAACTGTTGTGCATCAAAGGACACTATCAACAGAGTGAAAGACAATTCACAGAATGGGAGAAAATATTTGCAAATCATGTATCTGACAAGGTTTTGACATCCAGAATATATAAGGAATTCCTACAACTTAACTTAAAAATACAAACAACTCAATTTAAAAATGCGCAAAGGACACAAACAAAGAAGATATACAAAGGGCCGATAATCGAGTGAAAAGATGTTCAACATCACAAATCATTAGGGAAATGCGTATTAAAACCACAATGAGATACCACTTCACACTCAGTAAGATCCCTATTATCACAAATACAGAAAATAACAAGTGTTGGTAAAGATGTGAAGAAACTGGAATACTTGTGTATGGCTGATGGGGATGTATAATGGTGTAGCCACTGTGGAAAATGGTATGGTGACTCCTCAAAATATTCCACAAAGAATTACCATATGCTCAAGCAATTCCACTTCTGGGTATATACTCAAAAGAAGTGAAAGCAAGGACTCAAATAAACATTTGTTTCCTATGCTTATAGGAGGATTCATCACAATAGTGAAAAGGGGAAAGCAACCCAAGTGTCCATAGATGGATATTTGGATAAACAAAATGTGGTATATACATACACTGATATATTATCTAGTTTTAAAAAGGAAGGAAATTCTTTTTATTTTTTTAATTTTTAATTTATTTGAGAGAGAGGAGAGAGAGAGAGCAAGAGTGGGGGAGGAGCCAAAGGAGAGGGAGAAGCAGACTCCCCGCTGAGCAGGGAGCCAGACATGGGGCTCGATTCCAGGACCCTGGGATCAGACTCTGTGCCAAAGGCAGACGCTTAACCGAATGAGCTACCCAGGCGCCCCTAAAAAGGAAGGAAATTCTGACTCATGCTACCAACATGGAGGATCCTTGAAAATATTATGTTAAGTGAAATGAGTCAGTCAAAAAAGGACAAATATTATAAAATTCCACTTATATGAGATACTTCGAATAGTCAAATTCATGAAGGTAGAAAGTAGAATTGTGGTTGTTAGGAGCTAGGGAAATGGGTAGTTAGTTAAGGATTCAGAATTTCAGTTGGGGAAGAAGAAAAAGTTCTAGAGGTGAATGGTGGTGATGGTTGAACAATTTGAATGTACTTAATGCCACAGAACTGCACACTTAAAAATGGTTAAAATGGTAAATTTTATGTTATGTATATTTTGCTACACTAAAAATAAAAAGGAAAGAAAACATAAGGGTAAATCTTAATGACCTTATATTTGGCAATGGTTTAAGTATGACACCAAGAGCACAACCAACAAAAGAAAAAATAGATAAATTGAACTTATATCAAAATTAAAACCTGTGCACCAAAAGACACTATCAAAAAGTGAAAAGAACCCATAAAAAGGAAGAAGATACCTGCAAATCATGTGTCTGACAGTGGTCTACTACCCAGAATATATAAAGAACTCTCAAATCTTAACAACAAAAAGACAACTCAATCTAAAAAGGGGTGAAAGACTTGAATAGACATTTCTCCAAAGGAGATTCAGACTTTGTTAACAAGTACATGAAAAGATATCAACATCACCAGTTGTTAAAGAAATACAAATCAAAATCAAGCAAGATGTGATATCGCTTTGCCCCCAGTATAATGGTTACTAAAAAAGAAAATAAGTGTTGGCAAAGCAGTGGAGAAATTAGAACCCTCATGCATTGCTGGTAGGAATGTAAAATGGTGTGATTCCTGTGGAAATAGTTTGGAGGTTCCTCAAAAACATCAAATTACCATACAACTCTGAAATCCTACTCTTAGGTACAGAACCAAAAGAACTGAAAAGAAGCGTTCAAAAACACATACATGAATTGCTCACAGCAATTATTCACAACTGCCAAAAAATGGAAATAACCCAACTGTCCATCAACTGACGAAATGATAAACAACATGTGGTATGCCGTACAACGGTATAATATTTAGCCATAAAAAAAATGAAGTACTGTTACATGCTACATGATGAACTTGAAAACATTATGCCAAGTGAAAGAAGCCATTGATTATGATTCCATTTATATGAAATATCCAGAGTAGGCAAATCCATTGAAACAGAAAGCATCCAGAGTAGGCAAATCCATTGAAACAGAAAGCGGATTAGTTGTTGCCAAGTCTGTGATGAGGGGGAAATAGGGCGTGACTGCTTAGCAAGTACAAGGTTTCCTTTTGGGGTAACGAAAATGTGAAACAAGAAAGTAGCAACAGTCACACAACACTGTTAAGTGTATGAATGCCAATGAACTTTACACTTTAAAGTGGTTAATATGGTGAATTTTATGTTGTGCGAATTTTACCTCGATTTTTTTAAAAAAGCTCCCTCTTTATCAGTCTTACCTGACAGTTAATATCAGCTCTATATTGTAGCAGGACTGTAACTAGTTCTTTATGTCCTCGATCACATGCCCAATGGAGTAGAGCTCTTCCCTAAAATCACACAAAAAAGAAATGAATTTGTTGTTCCAGTTATGAGGCCTGGTAAAACATACTTTTTTCGTTGAGAATCATGTATATATTTTATTATTATTTTTATCGGAGTATAGTTGACATACAATGTTACATTAGTTTCAGGTGTACAACACAGTGATTCAGCTTCTCTATACGCTATGCTATGCTCACAAGTGTAGCTGCCATCTGTCACCATACAATTCTCTTTTTTAAATTTTTTATTGTTATGTTAATCACCATACATTACATCATTAGTTTTTGATGTAGTGTTCCATGATTCATTGTTTGCATATAACACCCAGTGCTCCATGCAGAACGTGCCCTATTTAATACCCATCACCAGGCTAAGCCATCCCCCCACACCCCTCCCCTCTAGAATCCTGTTTGTTTCTCAGAGTCCATCGTCTCTCATGGTTCGTCTCCCCCTCCGATTTCCCCCCCTTCATTCTTCCCCTCCTGATATCTTCTTCTTCTTCTTTTTTTTTTTTTAACATATACTGTATTATTTGTTTCAGAGGTACAGATCTGAGATTCAACAGTCTTGCACAATTCACAGTGCTCACCATAGCACATACCCTCCCCAATGTCTATCACCCAGCCAACCCATCCCATCCCTCCCACCCCCCACCACTCCAGCAACCCTTAGTTTGTTTCCTGAGATTAAGAATTCCTCATATCAGTGAGGTCATATGATACATGTCTTTCTCTGATTGACTTATTTCGCTCAGCATAACACCCTCCAGTTCCATCCACGTTGTTGTAAATGGCAAGATCTCATTCCTTTTGATGGCTGCATAATATTCCATTGTATCTATATACCACATCTTCTTTACCCATTCATCTGTCGATGGACATCTTGGCTCTTTCCACAGTTTGGCTATTGTGGACATTGCTGCTATAAACATCAGGGTACACGTACCCCATCGCATCCCTACATTTGTATCTTTGGGGTAAATACCCAGTAGTGCAATTGCTGGATTGGATGGTAGCTCTATTTTCAACTTTTTGAGGAACTTCCATACTGTTTTCCAGAGTGGCTGCACCAGCTTGCATTCCCACCAACAGTGTAGGCGGGTTCCCCTTTCTCCGCATCCCCGCCAACATCTGTTGTTTCCTGACTTGTTAATTTTAGCCATTCTGACTGGTGTGAGGTGATACCTCATTGAGGTTTTGATTTGGATTTCCCTGATGCCGAGCAATGTTGAGCACTTTTTCATGTGTCTGTTGGCCATTTGGATGTCTTCTTTGGAAGAATGTCTGTTCATGTCTTCTGCCCATTTCTTGATTGGATCATTTGTTCTTTGGGTGTTGAGTTTAAGAAGTTCTTTATAGGTTTTGGATACTAGCCCTTTATCTGATATGTCATTTGCAAATACCTTCTCCCATTCTGTTGGTTGTCTTTTGGTTTTGTTTACTGTTTCTTTTGCTGTGCAAAAGCTTTTGTCACCATACAATTCTATTACAGTATCACTAACTATATTCCCTATGCTGTGCCTTTTATTCCTGTGATTTATTCATTCCACAACTAAAAGTCTGTATCTTCCACTCTCCCTTCACCCATTTTTCCCATGCCCCAGCCCCCTTCCCTCTGACAACCATCAGTTTGTTCTGTGTATTTATAGATCTGATTCTGCTTTTTGTTTATTCATTTGTTTTGTTTTTTAGATTCCACATGAGTGAAATCATATGGTATTTGTCTTTATTAGTCTGATTTATTTCACTTAGCATAACATCCTCTAGGTCCATCCATATTGCTTGCTATTCTCATCCTTTTTTACAAGAGCATAATATTTGTATGCGTGTGTGTGTGTGTTGTGTACACATATAGATATATCACAACTTCTTTATCCATTTTTCTATCAATGGACACTTAGGCTACTTCCACATCTTGGCTACTGTATGTAATTCTGCAATAGACATAGGGGTGCATTTATCTTTTCAAATTAGTGTTTTTGTTTTCTTTGGGTAAATACCCAGTAGTGAAATTACTGGATCATACAGTATTTTTGGGGGGGGGGATCATATAGTATTTCTATATTTTTAAAAATGTTATTTATTTATTTATTTATTTATTTATTTATTTATTTATTTATTTATTTGAGAGAGAGCATGTGCACAAGCAGGGCAAGGGACAGAGGAAGAGAGAAAAGCAGACTCCCCTGCTGAGCAGGGAGCCCAATGTGGCGCTCAATCCCAGGACCCCAGGATCACGACCTGAGCCAAAGGCAGACACTCAACTGGCTGAGCCACCCAGGTGCCCCTGGTATTTCTATTTTTAATATTTTGAGGAACCTCCATACTGTTTTCCACAGTGGCTACACCAATTCACGTTCCCACCAACAATGCAGGAGGGCTCCTTTATCTCCACATCCTCTACAACACTTATTTCTTGTGTTTTTGATTTTAGCCATTCTGACAGATATAAGGTAATATCTCATTGTGGTTTTTTTCTGCATTTTCCTGATGATTACTGATGTTGAGCATTTCTTCATGTGTCTATTGGCCATCTGTATGTCTTTGGAAAAATGTCTATTCAGATCCTCTGCCCACTTTTTAATTGGGTTACTTTTTTTGGTGTTGAGGCACATGAACTCTTCATATATTTTGGATATTAACCCCTCATTGGATATATCACTTGGAAATATCTTTTCCCGGGCACCTGGGTGGCTCAGTTGGTTAAGTGACTGCCTTTGACTCAGGTCATGATCCTGGAGTCCCGGGATCGAGTCCCACATCGGGCTCCCTGCTCGGCAGGGAGTCTGCCTCGTCCTCTGACCCTATCCCCTCTCATGTGTTCTCTCTCTCATTCTCTCTCAAATAAATAAATAAAATCTTTAAAAAAAAAAAAAGAAATATCTTTTCCCATTCAGTAGGTTGCCTTTTGTTTTGCTAATGATTTCCTTTGCTGCGCAAAAGCTTTTTATTTTGATAGAGTCCCAATAGTTTATTTTTGCTTTTGTTTCCCTTGCCTTAGGAGACGTATCTAGAAAAATGTTGCTATGGCCTATGTCAGAGAAATTACTACCTGTGTTCTTCTATTCTAGGACTTTTATGGTTTCAGGTCTCACATTTAGGTCTTTAATCCATTTTGAGTTTATTTTTGTGGATGGTGTGAGAAAGTGGTCCAGTTTCACTCTTTTACATGCACCTGTCTACTTTTCTCAACACCATTTATTGAAGAAACTATTTTTTCCCTATTGTAGATTTTTGTCTTTGTCATAGATGAATTGACCATATGAGCATGGGTTTATATTTGGGTTCTCTACTCTGTTCCATTCATCTATGTGCCTATTTTGTGCAAACACCATACTGCTTTGATGACTACAGCTTTGTAGTCTTACCTTGAAATCTGGAATTATGATACCTGCAGCTTTTTCTTTCTCAAGACTGCTTTGGCTATTCAGGCTCTTTTGTGGTTCCATCCAAATTTTAGGATTATTTGTTCTTGTTCTGTGAAAAATGCTGTTGGTATTTTGATAGAGATTGCACTGAATCTGTTTATTGCTTTGGGTATGAACATTTTAACAATACTGGTTCTTTCAATCCATGAGCAGGGACTATCTTTCCATTTGTTTGTGTTGTCTTTAATTTCTTTCATCAATGTTTTATAGTTTTTAGAGAACAGGTCTTTCACCTCCTTGGTTTAGTCCTAGGTATTTTACTATTTTTGGTGCAATTGTAAATGAAATTTTTTCTTAATTTCTCTGTTATTTTGTTATTAGTATATAGAAATGCTGATTTCTGGGTATTACTTTTGTATCTTCCAACTTGACTGAATTCATTTATCAGTGCTAGTAGTTTTCTGGTGGAGCCTTTAGGGTTTTCCATGTATAGTAACATGTCATCTGCAAAGAGGGGCAGTTTAACCTCTTCCTTACCAATATGGATGCCTTTTATTTCTTTTTCTTGTATAATTGCTATTGCTAGGACTTCCAGTACTATATTGAATTAAGTGGTGAGAGTGGACATCTTTGTCTTGTTCCTGATCTTAGAGAAAAAGCTCTCAGTTTTTCACCATTGAGTATGGTGTTAGCTGTGGGTGTTTCATATATGGCTTTTATTATGTTGAGGTATTTTCTCCTCTAAACCCACTTTGTTGAATTCCTATCATGAACAGATGTCAAATTTTGTCAAATGCTTTTTCTGCATCTATTGAGATGATCAAATGATTTTCATCCCTCATTTTGTTGATGTGGCATATCACATTGATTGGTTTGTGAATACTGAACCATCCGTGCATCCCCAGAAAAAAATCCCACTTGGTGGGGGTGAATGACCCTTTTAATGTATTGTGAATGTCGTTTGCTAATATTTTGTGGAGGATTTTTGCATCTATGTTCATCAGGGATATTGACCTGTGGTTTTCTTTTTTGGTGGTATCTGTGCACAATTTTGGTATCAGGGTAATGCCGGCTTTGTAGAATGTATTTGAAAGCTTTCCTTCCTCTTCTATTTTTTGGAATAGTTTAAGGACAATAGGTATTAACTCTTCTTTAAATGTTTGATAGAGGGGCGCCTGGGTGGCTCAGATGGCTAAGCGTCTGCCTTTGGCTCAGGTCATGATCCCAGGGTCCTGGGATCGAGCCCTGCGTCAGGCTCCCTGCTCAGCGGGACGTCTGCTTCTCCCTCTCCCACTCCCCCTGCTTGTGTTCCCTCTCTCACTGTGTATCTCTCTGTCAAATAAATAAATAAAATCTTAAAAAAATAAAAAAATAAATGTTTGATAGAATTCACCTGTGGATCCATCTGATCCTAGACTTTTATTTTTTGGTAGTTTTTTGATTACCAATTCAATTTTGTTACTAAGATTTTCAGATTTTCTATTTCTTCCTGATTTAGTTTTAGAAGACTGTATGTTTCTAGTAATTTATCCATTTTTTCTAGGTTGTCCAATTTGTTGGCATATAGTTTTTCATATTAGTCTCTTAAAATGCTTTGTATTTCTGTGGTGTCAGATGTTACTTCTCCTTTGTTTCTGACTTTATTTATTTGGGTCCTTTTTTGCCCCCCACCCCATGAATATGGCTAAGGGTTATCAATTTTATCTTCTCAAAGAACCTCCTTCTGATTTCACTGATTTTTTTTCTTTTTCTTTTTTAGTCTTTATGTCATTTCTTTATGCTCTGATCTTTATTATTTCCTTTCTTCTACTCACCTTGGGTTTTGTTCTTCTTTTCCTAGTTCTTTTAGGTGTAAAAGAACTTTGAGCTTTTTCTTGTTTCTTGAGGCAGGCCTGTATTGCTATACATTTCCTTCTAAGAACTGCTTTTGCTGCACCCCAAAGATTTTGGATCTTTGTGTTTTCATTTTCATTTGTCTCCATGTTTTTTATTTCTTTGACTTCTTCACTGACCCACTGGTTGTTTAGTATCATGTTGTTCAGCCTCCACATGTTTGTGTTTTTTCCAGTTTTTTTCTTGTAATTGATTTCTAGTTTCATACTGTTGTGATCAGAAAAAAAACGCATGGTGCGATTTCATATTCTTAAAATATTTGAGACTTGTTTTGTGGCCTAATGTGATTATTCTGGAGAATGTCAGATGAGCACTTGAAAAGAATGTGTATTCTGTTGTTTTTGGATGGAACGTTCTATATATATCTGTTATACCCATCTGTTATAATGTATCTTTCAATGATACTGTTTCTTTATTGATTTTCTGCCTAAATCTATCCACTCATGTAAGTGGGGCGTTAAATTCCCTACTCTTACTGTATTACCATCAATTTCTCTCTTTATGTCCCTTAATATTTGCTTTATGTATTTAGGTGCTCCAATGTTAGGTGCAAGATATTTACAATTCTTATAACTTCTTGTTGGATTGATCCCTTTATCATTATGTAATGCCCTTCTTTGTCTCTTGCTACAGTGTTTCTTTTTTTTTAAAGATTTTATTTATTCATTTGAGAGAGATAGAGACAGAGACAGAGAGAGCACAAGCAGGGGAAGAGGCAGAGGGAGAGGGAGAAGCAGATTCCCCGCTGAGCTGGAAGCCCAACATGGGGCTCAATTCCAGGACCTGGAGATCATGACCTGATCCAAAGGCAGACACTCAAACATGTGAGCCATCCAGGCGCCCCTACAATGTTTGTTTTAAACTCTATTTTGTCTGATATAAGTATTGCTACCCCAGCTTGTTTCTTGCTTCTATTTGCATGGTAAATGTTCTTCCATCTCTTCACTTTCAGTCTGTGTCTTTAGATCAGAGGTGAGTCTCTTGAAGGCAGCGTATAGATGGGTCTTTTTTATCCATTCTGCCACCCTGTATCTTTTGATTGTAGCATTTAGGCCATTCAAGAAATTATTAATAGGTATGTCCTAAAAGATATAATGTTTTAAGAAAGACAAAGTAATATGTAAAACTGTAGGTTTATCATTCTAAGAATAGTTGATAGAAAATGCTCCACGGGAAAGGCAGTAGGCTTTTCGAAATCAACTGGAAATCCTGAGTTCTACTTCTGGAATCCATTATGCACGAGCCCAATGACTTACTTCAGCCTGATCCATTTCCTCACCTATAGAGTGAAGAAAAGGATAATACTAACAGCAGTAACACCAATAGTATTTGTTGAATGAATGAACTATAAGATAATGCGTTGTTAATTTTAAAGTACTTTATAAATGTAAAATACAGTTTTCTTAAATTATTATGTTCACTTCTTCTGGTGAAAGAAATCTTATGGATAAAATATGAGTACTTCAACTTAGGTAGAAATTACAATCAGTATATCTAAATTAACTCATATATTCCTTACAATGTAAGAAAATTTAGTCAGTTTGAAACTAAGCATTGCCCGTTAATATCCCAAATTTACACTCTGAAATATCTAAAAAAAAAAACCACTAATACAGTCTGCTAGTGTCTATCTTCAAATGTTGCACTTGCAAAACAGAATAGATGATTAATTGTTAGGAGACAAAGTACTAAATATGAAACATTTAACCACTGTCTACCAAAGACTCACAGTTACTATCAACATGTTAATTTTATTCTCCACTTTCAGAAAATCTTGATTTAGTTAATTAAAGAAGCTCACTTGGTCCAAAGAATAAAAAAAAAACCCAGAGGCTAAGGGCTTTTCTGAAGAAATGAGTGGTATATAGTTTAAGCCTACTTTCTGAGGGTAGAAGTGATGTTGTCATTTTTAAAGAATGTAATGTTTTTCTACATTAAGTTGAAATTCCTACTTTATGTTATTTTAGAAAAGATTTAAGAAGATATAAGCAGGGACAAAGATGGTTTTAAAGTAAAAAGCACTTTTCAAGAAAGCTTTTCTAAACCCACTTTATACCCTTTATCTTTCAGACTCTCTTCATGCACCTAGTAGTTCGACTAATTAAACCAGGATTTATTCTTGAAGAAAACAACAAGAAAAAAACAAAGACAACTTCTTCTGTACAGATTATTCTTCTCTTTTTCTTCCATTTGCTCAATTTATTTACTTGTGAATATGTTTTCCTACAGGCCTACACAAAATCCAAAGAGGAAGGAAAGCAGAAAATTTTAAAATGTGGGCAAATTCTTCACAATTTGTTATAGCAGCAAAACTATTTTGTTCAGAGCCCACTAAGAATATCTTTTAATGGAGACAGTTCTAAAAGCCAAGTAAAAAAATGTATTGTCTAGTAGAGAAAAGAGTTTCCCATGTTAAAATTTCTGTAGCTCTAATGTGTATTAACTTGCTGTTACTAAGGCACAAATTCCAAAACCCTTCATAGGGACAATCAGATAGTGTAATAAGACTCTTGGGGAAAATACCAATGTATAAAATATTCTATAGTTCTATTTAACTGTTTCACAGATTTTACATTAAGAGAATCAGGATTTCAAAGTCTCTATCTTTTTTCGTTCTAATTTTAAGTGTATATTTTATGGCTGTTAAGTTAAACTATTAACAAGAATTACTGCACAGTTAAAATGACGTGTGATATACTTACATGGGGCACCTACCAAAGTACCTAATAGTTAAGTAAGAAAACATAATATTAATATATCTAGTACTTTTACTTCAAAATGTACAGATAATTTCTACTTTTCAACTAGGTTCCTGATTTCTCCTTAGGTTTAACCCAATAGGGTTATATCGACTAATGCTAAAATATAAATCCTTAGCCGTTGCGACGGGAAAGCAGACAAGCAACACATTTTACTGTCTCATGGGAGTTATATTTTAAATTTCCCATATGTGGTGCCAAAAATTTACTTTAGGGGAAACACCTATGACTGGACCCCAGTAGTGATTTCCACTTTAGATATATTTTCCAGAACGGTAGCACTAGTCCAGCAATGTTTTAAGGAGGATGATGTGCTCTCAGACATTTACACTACGCTTTTTAATATGTTTTTTGACCCGTGATGTAATTAATTTTTGTAACACATTATTTTAATGGTACACTAATTAACCTTGAATTAGAATGAATTCTCTGACAATGACTTTCTGTAGAAGTGCTGAAGATACCTACATTAAGACCACCTAATGATTAATATTTTCACACAGTATTAAGAAGCCCAAAACAAGAGCAAGATTAAACATACCTGTAAATAAACAAAGATAAAATAAATCACTTTGGAATTTTGCTTTCAAAATGTTCTATACTTAAATGAAGAAAGACCAGCACAACTAGGTGTCTGAATGTGATCTCTTCAGATCGCATAAATCTTTCCCCTTTTACTTCAAACTATAAAGTTCCTGTGAACATGCTCTAAGATTATAAATTCAAGTAATAACATGACCAGTAATTTGCAGAGATGCTATCCTCATAACCATTCAGGACAAAATCAGGAAGTAAACACCTGTGTTTTCTTCCTTTTCTCTTTGGTAACCACACACATATCTCGACCAATACAATGCAATTATTAAATTATTTCAGATACAGGATTTCATAATCTCTCCTCTAAAAGAAAAACCATGAAGTAGATACACATTAAAGCGACAAGTTTCTTAAAGACTATCCAAATTCATAAAGTAGTTCACCTATTTTTTATATAATTGCTTTATTTTCTATGAATGATACAATCTCCTACAAATTTTCAAGTTAAATGTACTTTCACTGTACCACAAAAGCTGACAATTCTTTGTTTCTAGTTTTAACAAGTCTCCTGAAAAAATATCCTGCAAGTATTTAGGGGATTAGGGGGAAAGCCATTATTTAAAGGAAGCTTTGGCTACAAGAAGACTAAGAAGCACTATTTGGAGAGCTCTGGATAAATTCTGGAATTCGAATACAGTAAAACACAGGGGGTAAAAAAGAGTTCTCATCTGTTAACCACGAGTGCAAATGCTGTCCTATCTCAGACAGATGAATGACTCTTAAGTGCTCTGAAAGTGCAGGGTGGCAGCTAACCTATTAAGTGGTATTACTTTCATACTTTATGGAAAATACAGAGCAGGTCTTAATATTTTAAATGCTGCTTTGATATCCTTAGTTACTTGTCCTTATACCTGTAGAATTTTTTTAAAACTAGATTTTCTCCTGATACCACAAATTAAATGAAAAATGAATGCATTATAAAACGAGTCTTGATGTTCTTATGGTATTTTGAGAACACATACAAAATGTACACCGTAAGTACAGTAGACAAAAACATAGCAACGTTAGTATATTTAAATTTGTGAGAGTTGTCATCTTGCTATCCTGTGCAAAAGAAATACTGCAAACAAACTGACTTGAATTTCTCTCTGCAAAAACACTGGGTTTAAATTGACAATTGTGGTGGAGACTGACTTCAGCTACCGATAACCTTCCGTGTCTCTGTCCCCTCTGTCATCCCTATCGTCTACCCTTTGCTGCTAGGGCTACTAGGGCAGCTGGCTACCTGCAGCACCAGAAACTACACAAGGCCTCCCACTTACACCTCCCTCTCAATAGTGACCCGACAATGTTGTTTCAAAAATGTAAAGACAGGATTAGGACCAGGAGGCAGTTTAAGGTGCCAAGATGCGCCTAGCAGGGAAGGCAGTGGCTCCCTGTAGGATACTTTATTTACTAGCATTAAAGAAAATACCACATACCAGTATGTGTGATACATATTTAAATCAACAACTATTCGATCTCTTTCACTGGCTAAGATCTAAGGTAAAGAGAAACGCTGTTGCTGAGTTATCAGGGAATTGAGAAGCATTTTAAATTTACTACTTTAAAAAATCTCCTAACACAGAGTTACTAAGCCATAATGTTAGTGACTTAAGGATGAAGAAATAAGCAAGGGAGTTATTACTTTATCCTGTATAAAATAAGTAATAATAAGTTGCCATGAAAACAGCCCAGGTTGGGTGCCTGGGTGGCTCAGTTGTTAAGCGTCTGCCTTCGGCTCAGGTCATGATCCCAGGGTCCTGGGAAGCCTGCTTCTCCCTCTCCCACTCCCCCTGCTTGTGTTCCCTCTCTCACTGTGTCTCTCTGTGTCAAATTAATAAATAAAATCTTAAAAAGAAAAAAGAAAAGAAAACAGCCCAGGTGTCCATCACAAGGCAATGGATAATGATATATTTATATGATGGAATATTACTCAGTAATATGAAAAAAGAAAGAACTGATTTACAGAACAAAGTGAATGAATCTCAAAACATAATGCTAAATGGAAGAAAACTTACACAGAAAGTACGTATTATGATTCCATTTACATAAAGTTCTAAAACTTACAAAACCAATCTATGGTAGAAAAATTATAAGAACAATGGTTACAGGGGCGCCTGGGTGGCTCAGTTGGTTAAGCGACTGCCTTCGGCTCAGGTCATGATCCTGGAGTCCCTGGATCAAGTCCCGCATCGGGCTCCCTGCTCGGCAGGGAGTCTGCTTCTCCCTCTGACCCTCCCCCCTCTCATGTGCTCTCTCTCATTCTCTCTCTCTCAAATAAATAAATAAAATCTTTAAAAAAAAAAAAAAGAACAATGGTTACATTTGTGGAATTAGAAGAACGAACCAGCTGGGAAGGGGCATGATGGAACTTTCTGGGGTGATAGTAATGTTCTATATCTTGACAAGAGTTTCACTTACATAGGTATATGAATTGAATGTGCAGTTAAGATGTGTGCATTTCACTGTATGTAAATGCTATCTCAAAAGAAAAAACAAATACTGAATTCTAGTAAGTGATATGATGCTGAAGCATTTAGAAGGAAATGTGTTGTCTGCAAAATACTCTGAAATGCATCTAAAATAAGATTGACTGATGGACAGAAAGATGGATAGATATTGATAAAGCCAGCACAGTAAAATATTAGTCGTAGAATCTAGGTGGTAGGGATATAGATGTTCACTGTAAAATTCTTTCAACTTTGCTGTATGCTTAAAATTTTTCATAGTAAAGTGTTGGAAAAAATCAAACAAAAATTTGTACACCCACATTCATAGCAACATTATTCATAATAGCCAAAATATGAAAGCAACTCAAATGTCCAAAGACAGATAAATGAAATGTGGTATAGACATACAATGCAATATTATTTAGTTTTAAAAAGCAAGGAAATTCTGACACATGCAATAACATAGATGAACCTGAAGACGTTATGCTAAGTGGAATAAGTCAGTCACAAAGGACAAACACTTGTGATTCCATTTCCATGAGATACTGAAAGTAGTTACATTCATGGAGATAGAAGGTAGAATGGCAGTTGCTGGGGGGGTGGGTGGAGATGGGGGAGGGAATGGGGAGTTAGTGTTTAATGAGTACAGACTTTTGGTTGGGGAAGATGAAAAAATTCTATAGATGGATGGTGGTGATAGTGCAAGTGAATGTATTTAGTACCACAGCTAAATGGCTAAAATGGTAAATTTTACGTTATGTGTATTTTACCACAATAAAAAATGAGAAGTTGCCAAAGCTCGTAAGATTTAACCTACTTTTACTACTTTCTGATTTTGTATTAAGTATGAGCTTATGATATAAAGTTACGCTTGATTTTGAAATGGTGCTGCCCGTACTAATGCAAATGAGACTGTGACAGTTTAGAATGCATTTCTCAATTATTAGTGTGAATGAACAAATGCCTTCAAATTACTATTTTAATCAAATATACAATCAAAATAACATATACTCAAATGTAGAAAGTTATTTAAGGACTTACATTTTTTTTCCTTTCTCAAATCTTAAATAAAAACATAAATTTACCCTCAATATACTGACTCTGCTTCTTAAACCTTTTGTTAGGTTAACACCATCAGTTTCACGAGATTTTGCAGCCGTTTCTCAAGGCAAAAACATGTAAATTGTATTCTGACATGAGCTACAAATTTAAAGCAAAGCAAGAAGGGAAAGAGATGGAGAGAAAGGTAACTTCCTTCAAAGCATTTGAAAGAACCAACAGACATATGGAGAATGGTATAGGAAGTATAACTACAAAACTTGTTTCTTTTTTTTTTATAAAACTTTTTTCTGTTATGTGAAAAACAATGTCCTATTTACAGTATCAGCTGGAAACACCATGTAATTTTCTCCAATTAGAAACACGTGCCTTACTATATTAGTAGTAATTACGGCTTGAATAAATAAAAGATATACACCAGGAACTATACTTATTCATAATAACTTCATTATGAAATATGAATTATTTAAAAGCATTTTATATATATGTTCATGTGCCATGATAGTTACAGATCCAAATATATACATTTCCAGCAATATATGATTGCGTTTATTTCAATAGGTGGAAAAGCAAGCATATGATTTATGACTATAAATTAAATTTCTATGACTATGACTTGTTTTATGACTATAATTAAATTTCTTTATGTGCTTACAGCAAATTTTTAGTGCAATAAATGTAATTTTTAGTCATCTAAGGCAAGACTGAAATTGGGTTGAACTTGCTGGATGAACATTTTAAATAAAGTCATATACCATCCCAAAGAATCCTAGGTAATCAGTAATGAAATCTCTCAAGCTCAAATATCAGATAGATGGACACAAAGAACTGGATGTCCTTTCAAAACTTTGTCACCCAACTTATTATAGTAGGGAAATGTCTTTTTTTATAAAGGGGTTAAGAGTATTTAGCTAGCAATTTAATTCTGACATTTCATACTTTTAGTCCATCATCAAGGCTTACCAAGTTGTTGTTTTATTTGCTAGAGCTTTAAAAGTCATGAAGCAATACCATTTATTTTATTTAGGATGTTAAGTTTGATTCTAATTTTAAGCTCTCATTTCCCTCATGTTCTTAAATTAATTCATACAAATCCCTGATTAATAATAAAAGGCTTGCCATCAGTATTCAAGGCCCAGCCTGAGATGTCATGGCTGAGAGGGCAGAAATCTGCTTGGAGCAATGAGAGAACCCAACTGAATTCTTGGCGTCTCAGTCTATGAATGTGTAAGCACTTCATCTGTTCCTGGAAACACAATGTTCTGGCAGGCTGGGGGTAAAGGTAGCTGCATGGGTAACAAACTGGAAGACCTGGGAAACCATACTACATCAAAGTAACTGAATGACAGAAGCACTACATTTTACAAGTTTCTTTTATCTTTAAAAAAAAAAAAATTGTGTTAGTGTAAGCTATTTGTGTTCTAGACGTTTTATTCCTATTAATGCTGTCCAGTGATCTTTGCAAAGGTCGTGTGGTAGATTTGCCTTTTAGTACTATTTTATAAAAGAAATTGTTGGGGTGCCTGGGTGGCTCAGTCATTTAGCGTCTGCCTTTGGCTTAGGTCGTGATCCCAGGGTCCTGGGATCGAGCCCCACATCAGGCTCCCTGCTCCGCGGGGAAGCCTGCTTCTCCCTCTCCCACTCCCCTGCTTATGTTCCCTCCTCTCGCTGTGTCTCTCTCTGTCAAACTAACAAATAAAATCTTAAAAAAAAATAAAGGAAATTGTTGCAAATCAGAGAATAACACTAGCAGGGCCAACTGGAAATCACATATCCTTCTTAAATCCAGTGGCAAAAAGGACACTCTCTCAGACCTGCATTTCCACTTAGCACTTATATGTATTTGAGTAGTGATATGTATATCTCTGAATTAGTTCCTGTCTGTAAAATGAGGATAGCATCTACCTTATAGGGTTGTTGGGAAGATAATAAGTGAAAGTACTCTGTAAACTAAAACACACACCATATAAAGTATTATTATTTGAAAGATGGAAAATTCTAATAGGGAACGTCTAGTACATGCACAATACATTCCAGGGAAAAAGTGACCTTGAAAAGTTAAGTGGACTTCCAGTTTCCAATTCCATATATAAGGAGATTGGAAGTTGTCACTCCCTCCTAACAATAAGCAAAATGCTGAACAGGTTGAAAAATCAACTATTCTTGTTGGATTCATAAGAGAGGGGAAGTCACAGGGGTGCCCGGGTGGCTCAGTAGATTAAGCGTCTGCCTTCGGCTTAGGTCATGATCCCAGGGTCCTGGGTTCCAGTCCTGCATCAGGCTCCCTGCTCAGCAGGGAGGGGGGGGAAGCCTGCTTCTCCCTCTGCCCCTTCCCCCAACTCATGCTCACTCACTCTCTCGCTTGTGCACTCTCTCTCTCAAATAAATAAAATTTTTGAAAAAAAAAAAAGAGAGAGAGAGGGGAGGACACAGGGCAAACCACTGCCCCCAAGACTAGAGAGGCAGACAGGTGAACTCAACTTTCTGAAGCAGAGCTTCATAAGTGAAAACCACCCCAGGAACTGCCAGGCAGAAAAACCAGACTACAACTGACAAAACTGACAAACTGCTGAAAGCTCAGTGTGAACAACTCTGAGAGTTAAAAACTCCAGGGGAATCTACTCCATGGTGGGGAGGCTACCCGACATTGTGAAATTTACCTCCAGGAGTTTGGCCAGGTTCCCAAAGTAACTATCAGAGAAAAATCCCCTCCTGATTCTGGAGCGGGAAATGAATCCTTTTGAAATATATCAGAGCACTCTGTTCTTTTTTTTTTTTTTTTTAAGATTTTATTTATTCATTTGACAGAGAGAGACACAGTGAGAGAGGGAACACAAGCAAGGGGAGTGGGAGAGGGAGAAGCAGACTCCGCACTGAGCAGGGAGCCCGATGCGGGGCTCGGTCCCAGGACCCTGGGATCATGACCTGAGCCGAAGGCAGACGCCTAACGACTGAGCCACCCAGGCACCTCAGAGAGCACTCTGTTCTTAATAAGGCCTGCCTTTGAGGAAAGCTAGTTAACCAGTGCCTAACTGCTAGGGTATTATCAGAGCCAACTGACCTGGGGTAAGGGAAATACCCAACTGCAGCCCACTCTAGCCATCCTGTTCCACCTAAACAGAGAGGAAAAAAGACAGAACCACTTGTGAGATTCACAGACCAGAGGCATAGACTGAGACTGAGACCTAATCATAGGACTATACAGCCCTTTGCCTCTTCCACACCTCACCACCACATTACTAAAGAACTATTCATAGCAGTTCCTTTTACCCAGTATATGATGTGTAGCTACTAGTAAAAATTACAAGGCATACCAAAGGGTAAAAAACACAATCTGAAGAGACAGAGCAATTATCAGACCCAAATATGGCAAGGACATTGCCATCATCAGGCCAAGAATTTATAACAACTATGATTAATATGCCAAAGGCTCTAAGAGATAAAATCGACAGTGTGCAAGAACAGATGGACCATGTTACCAAAGACATAGAAATTCTAAGGAAAACCAAAAAGAAATGCTAGAGGTAAAAAAAAACAAAAACAAAAAAAAACCTGTAGTAGAAACAAATAATGCCTTTGATGGGCTTATTAGTGGCCTGGATATGACTAAGGAAATAATCTTTGAGCTAGAGGATATACCTAATAGAATCCATGAAAACTGAAAATCAAAGAGAATAAAGACTGAGAAAAACCAGAACAGAATATCCAAGAACTGTGGGAAAACAAAAGGTGTGACATATGCATAATGGGGACACCAGAAACAGAAGAAACAGAAGGTACAGAAGAAGTATGTGAAACAATGACTGGATTTCCCCTTCCCCCAAATTAATGCTATACATGAAACCACAGATCCAGGAAGCTCAGAAAACACCAAGCAAGATAAACACCAAAACACACACACACTATACCTAGGCATATTGTTTTCAAACTACAGAAAATCAAAGACAAAGAAAAATCTTGAAAGAAGCTGGAGAAAAACTGCCTTACTTATAGAGGAACAAAGATAAGAATTACATCTGACTTCTCCTCAGAAACCGTGCAAGAGGGCCGCCTGGGTGGCTCAGTCAGTTAAGTGTCCGACTCTTGATTTCAGCTCAGGTCATGATCTCAGGGTGGTGAGAACGAGCCCTCTGTCGGGTTCCATGCGCTCAGTGTGGAGTCTGCTGACAGTCTCCCTCTCCCTCTACCCCTCCCCCGCACTTGCACTGTAAATAAATAAGATCTTAAAAAAAAAAAAGAAAAGAATGGAACCATGCAAGAGAGTAGTTTTGAAAAAACACCAACCTACAATTATGTACCCTGAGAAATTCTTCAAAAACAAAGGAGAAATAAAGACTTTCCCAGACAAACAAAAATTGAGGGCATTTGTTGCCAGTAGACCTGCAAAAAATGTTAAAAGAAGTTCTTTAGAGAGAAGGAAAATAATACAGGTCAGAAACTTGGATCTACATAAAGAAAAGAAGAACAGAGAAGGAATAAGTGAGGGAAAAATAAAAACTTTTTTCTTATTTTTCATTGATCAAACAGATAACAGTTTGTTCAAAATACCAGCAACATTGTGCTCAATTATGTATGCTTATATATACACATATATATGCTTATGTATGCTTACATGTAAGTGAAATGAGTGACAGCAATGATACAAGGGACTGGAGGGATAAAATAAGATTATTTTCTTCTTCTTCTTCTTATTTTTTTTTTAAAGATTTTTTTTTAATTTATTTATTAGAGAGAGAGAGAGTGAGAGAGAGAGCGCAAGAGGGAGTAGGGTTAGAGGGAGAAGCAGACTCCCCGCCGAGCAGGGAGCCTGATGTGGGACTCGATCCCGGGACTCCGGGATCATGACCTGAGCCGAAGGCAGTCGCTTAACCAACTGAGCCACCCAGGCGCCCTATTTTCTTATTATTACCTTATTATAAGATACACTATTCATGAAATGGTATCATGTTATCATGATAATAGACCTGGATTAGTTGTAAATGTATATTGAAAACTCCAGAGCAACCACTAAAAGAAGGTTAAAAAAGAGCCTAACTGATAAGCTAAGAAAGGAGAGAAAATGGAATTATATTAAATCCTCAGTTAAAACCACAAAAAGTGGAAAAAGAGAAGATAAAAATAGGAACAAATAGAGTGTAATAGAAAACAGTAAACAAAAATGATAGATACTCGGGTGCCTGGGTGGCTCAGTCGGTTGAGCGGCTGCCTTCAGCTCAGGTCATGATCCTGGAGTCCCTGGATCAAGTCCCGCATCGGGCTCCCTGCTCGGCAGGGAGTCTGCTTCTCCCTCTGACCCTCCCCCCTCTCATGTACTTTCTCACTCTCTCAAATAAATAAATAAATCTTTAAAAAAAAAAATGATAGATACTAATCCAACTATATCAATAATTACTTTGAATGTCAATGGTCTAAATACACCAGTTAAAAGACAGATTGTCTCAGTGGATCAAAAACGTGACCCCACTATACTGTGTCTGTAAGAAACCCACTTTAAATATAATGACACATATAGAGTAAAAGTAAATGTCTGGGGGGAAATATACCATGCTAATAAAAAGAAAATAAAAAGATCAATGGTTGGAGCAGAGCAGGGAGTATAACTAGGCAGAGCACACAGAATTGTAAGGGCAGTGAAAATATTCTGTATATTAAAATGATGGATAGATATCATTATACATTTGTCCAAACCCACACCCAGAGTCAACCCTAAGGTAAACTATGGACTTTGGTTGATTATGATGTATCAATGTAGATTCATCCTTGGTAAAAAATGTCCAATTCTGGTGAGTGATGTTAATAATGGGGTTGGCTATACACATGCAGGGGGCAGGGAGTGTATGGGAAGTCTCTGCACCTTCCTCTCCATTTTATTGTAAACCTAAAACTTCTCTAAAAAAAATTAAGCCTTTAAAAAAAATAGAGTCAGGGGATGCCTGGGTGGCTCAGTCAGTTAAGCATCTGCCTTTGGCTCAGGTCATGATCCCAGGGTCCTGGGATCGAGTCCCACATTGGGCTCCTTGCTCAGCAAGGAGCCTGCTTCTCCCTCTGCCTGCGTCTGTCTCTCTCTCTCTGATAAATAAATAAAACCTTTAAAAAATAAAAAAAATTTTAAAAATTTTAAAATAAATAAAAAAATAAAAAATAAAGTCGGGGCACCTGGGTAGCTTAATCAGTTGGGTGTCTGACCTCTTGGTTTCAGCTGGGGTCACGATCTTGGGGTCGTGGGATTGAGCCCCACGCTGGGCTCCCAGTGAGGAGTTTGCCTATCCCTGTCCCTCCCCCAGTGCCCCTCCCCCTGCACACACACGTACTCTCTCTCTCTTTCTCTAAAATAAATAGATGAGTGAAATCGTAAAAAAAAAAAAAGTTAAGTGATCTTCATTCATTTCTTCATTATATTATTACATTTCATTCACATTATTCATTAAAAACAATCAAGATAGCTAAAATTTATTGAGTGCTTGTTATGTGTGCATCAGGTATCATTTAAGTGCTTTATATATATTAACTGATTTAATCCTCAAAACAATGCTGACACAGGTACTATGATAATCTCCATTTTATACATAAGGAAACTGAGACAGAATAAACTTGACAAAGGTCATATGGCTAGGAAGTGACAGTGCTAAGATTTGAACCTATGTAGTCTAGTTCACCACAATTATAATATACTGCTTCTCTTTTTCTTTTTAAAGCTTTATTTATTTATCGGAGAGTGAGAGGAAGAGAGGGCACGCAGGGAGAGGGAGAGAGAGAGGAGCAGAGAGGAGCAGGGAGGAGCAGGGAGAGGGAGAGAGAGAATCTCAAGCAGACTCAGTACTAAGCATGGAGCCCAACATGGGGCTCGACCTCATGACCCGAAGATCACGACCTGAGCTGAAACCAAGAGTCAGACACTCAACCAACTGTGCCACCCAGGCACCCCTATGATATACTGCTCCTACTTATTCATTCATTTAATCATTCATTAGTTTGTCAAATATTTATTGAGCATATGGAATATGCCCAAAACTCTAATTGAAACATTTTCAACACGGAAGATCTCAAAACATTTACCTTTCTCAGGAAGCTACTAGAGGAAATGCTCCATCAAAACTGGGAAATAAATAAAAAAAAGGAAGCTACTGGAGGAGACACTTCATCTAAACAAGGAAATAAATAATAAAAGACCCAGGATCCAGAAAACAGGGAGAGAAGGGAAAGGAATTCCCAAGACAGTGGTAAAGCATAATCCCAGGATGACATCTATACAACAGGCCCAGAGAGCACCCAGTTGAGACTAGAGAAAAAGAAAGGAGAGCTCCAGAAGGGACATCACTAAAACAGTACGGGATTGATTACCTGATGTGTGTGACTGCACAGAGAAGACCTCTGTTGGGCAATTTGAGGAAAGAATTAATGATAGAAACATAGAAGATATAACATAAAAACAACAAAAAAAGTAAGGATTAGCTTTCAGAAAAACAGAATGTTGTACCACGGCATGTAGATTATATTATTCATAATTACATAATTATTCATTTCCTTCCCACCTGCGCATTGCTTCCCTGTTGTCAGAAGAGGTTTCCTACCATCCAGACTTGGAGTTTGGCCTCGTGACTTGTTTTGGCCGAAGGAATGTGAGTAGATGTGACACATGCTACATCTAAGCAAAAGCTTTAAATTAAATGTATTTGTGGGGTCTGATTCAGTCTGCCCTTAGTTCTGCCCCAGACAGTGTCTATCCATTGAGACTGGACCTCAGAATGAAAATGAGAAGATACATGAAATTGAGATGAACTGCGCCCAAACAAGGCTAGCTAACATAGCAGAGCCTGACTGATCCAAAACCCTTTTGAAATATGAGCAAGAAATAAACATAGTTATTAACCACGGAAATGTGGCTAACAGCAAAAGCTGACTAGTACACCCAGTACCACCTAAAGCTCAGCAATGAGTATAATTTACATAGAAATAATAATAGAATTACTTTACACCTATATTATAATTAATTATAAAATAATAATAATATTTTAACATTGATTCTGTAGAGATTCAATCAGAAAATGAAACTAAATGTTGTGACATAACTGTTAGGAGGGTGGGAAGAGGAGAGAGGAATATGAGTAAAACATCTAAATCCTAATATAGGGGCGCCTGGGTGGCTCAGTTGGTTGAGCGACTGCCTTCGGCTCAGGTCACGATCCTGGAGTCCCTGAATCGAGTCCCGCATCAGGCTCCCTGCTCGGCAGGGAGCCTGCTTCTGCCTCTGACCCTCCCCCCTCTCATGTGCTCTCTCTCTCTCATTCTCTCTGTCTCAAATAAATAAATAAAATCTTAAAAAAATAATAATAATAAATCCTAATATAGCAGAAAAGAAAATCAATAATGGCTAAAGTTGAAAAATCAAGAGATACATGTATGTTATTTAGAAATATGCAGGTAGGGGGTGCCTGGGTGGCTCAGTCGTTAAGCATCTGCCCTCAGCTCAGGTCATGATCCCAGGGGCCTGGGATCCAGCCCTGCATGGGGCTCCCTGCTCAGCAGGAAGCCTGCTTCTCCCTCTCCCACTCCCCCTGCTTGTGTTCCTTCTCTCTCGCTGTGTTCTGTCAAATAAATAAAATCTAAAAAAAAAAAAAGAAATATGCAGGTAAATTGCAAAAGAAACAACGAGAAGAACTGAAAGTTTTTGCCTCAAGGGAGCTAGAATCAATATGAGAAGGGTACAGGTAAGGGAATACTTTTTTGTTAGAAGACTTATAGTACTGATTTTTGTTCAACTACCTACATGTATTAATTTTATAAAAATCTTAACTCCCAAGTACAAAAATAAAAAACAACAATAAAATCAAGGGAAGCAGTAACACCTGATTTACTGGGGGGGCGGGCGGGAAATGTATTCTAATCCTGAAAGGCAAAAAAACACCCTAGTTGGATCAAAAGACCTGGTTTTATTATTTCCCAATCTGGCTTCTACTATTCTCTAGCTACATCTTTCTTAGCTGTTTGTTTCTTTACTTAGGGGAGAACAAACACTATTACTGGTCCCCCTATACTACAGAATTATAGTCTTTCCAGATGTCATTGACAATGTATTACAGGAAAGACACTGCCTAACAATCAGATAATATTAAGGGTTAACCTGTATAAAGAGCTATCAATATGTACATTGATTATTTATCTACTCCACACATTATCTATGATCACTGCATGTCTTCTTCCTAACAATTGCCACCTTCCAGTCATTTTGATCATCTTTCACTGCATTATCAAAGAATGAGTAAAATGAGTAAAACTGAATTAGTAAATTTTGCTCCCTATTTAACAACTATAATTCAGGGACAGTTTAAGCTCAAAATGTGAACAGTTTTATTCACAAGACAAATAAAATAAAAAGTAATATATTTTACAAAATAATTTAGTATAGAATCCTAACTTTACGTAGCAGGCCCACATTTAAATGAATGGATTTACCAGGGTGAAAATAAATAAATAAATAAATAAATAAATAAATAAATAAATAAATAAATAAATGGATTTACCAGGGTGACTGGGTGGCTCAATTGGGACGACTCTTAATTTCAGCTCAGGTCATGATCTCAGGGTTGTGAGATCTAGCCCCACATCAGGTTCCGTGCTGGGTGTGGAGCTTGCTTGAGAGTCTCCCCCTCTGCCCCTCCCAGCCCCACCCTATCTCTCTCTCTTCCTCTCTTAAAAAAAAGAAAAAGAATGGATTTATCAAAATTCGGACACATTGTTTTCTAGAAATATATTCACTGAGCAAAGGACAATATACCTGTTTAAAGTATAATGAAAGAAGACACTAAAACTATTTATAAATATTTTCATATTACCTATAGATTTCATTTATTAGGCTAACAGTCTCTCCCTTTATTGTGAAGAAACAGAAGTTATTCCACTGCAGCAAGTTCCAGCTAGTAATTTACACAACATAAACGGATGGATACATACATAAAAAGTATCTTAACTGGGTAACACTATCTCATATAGATATTCTGATACAATCTTAACCATACTATACTTTGAGCTGTAGTTCATAGGCCATTTTGAAAAAAAGCACTGGGGCAGAATAACAAAGCATAAGAAAATAATTAACAAGGCATGTTTTCCATACCTCTTCATCTTTCATATTCACATCCACATTTTTCGATTTGATGACTTTGGTTACATGGTCAATGTTGTTTTCCCTGCAGTAATCAAATATGTTTTTGTCTTCTTCCCTAATTAGAGTAAAAATAAAAAGTGTTTGTCTTACTAGGTAATACATAAAAGTTACATATTTTTATCACAACCCGTTTACTGCTAACAAACATCAATGGAATTTGTTTTCATAAAGAATTTTACATGAACAATAATGGATTTTCCATAAGACATAATATATCCAAAATCTAAAGACTAAAGTTCTTAGCAACTATAATAGGGAAAAGCTTCATCTGCTTTAACAAGTTTCACTGGTACACTGATATAACACCTTGAGTAGATTTTCTCAGCCCTCTTCCTCCCCCCAGTTCCTTTTACACACTGACAGGCACAGATGTCCTGACTCAATTTTCAATAGCAGCACTGCAATAACGAGGTTATTTGCTATTGTCTATACAGAGGTTTCAAAAGATCAGGGCACAGCTTACTACTTGTCTTACAGGATAACATAATAAGTTGATTGCTACCCAAGTTTAAAATAGTGTGTGTGTGTGTGTGTGTGTATACACACACACATATATACATACATACACATATACACTAATGTAATTTTCTTAAAAACAGAAAGCAATTTTCTTAAGGGAAAGATAGAGCATCACAAAATTCAGAAATCTTTCATGAAATATTAGAAACAAAGACCAGGAACAAAAACTGGGAAGCATATTATACCCAGCACCATTCTAAGTATATTGGTGGACTACATTCATTCACGCTTTTCCAACAACTTCACAAAGAAACAGGTAAAGAGAGATTATATGACCTGCCAAATGGCATCACATTTATCACAGGTAAAACAAGAGCTAGAACTCACTCAGATCAACTGATTTTGTATATAGTACATTTTTCTATCATATCAAGCCACATCTCGACTAGTCAGCTAGTCTATTCTAGAATCTAATGCAGAAGTTCTTAACATGAGGTCTATGAGTTCTCAAAAATAGTATACAGAATTGTGTAAATGTATGTGCATTTTTCTGAGTGTGTTGCATGTATGTGGGAGTATGGGAGCTTCAATGAAGAGTCTCAAAAAAAACAGTAATTCCCAAAAAGATCAGTAATTTGGAATATTATCAAAGAAACCGTTCTATATGTGGACTACATCTTCTGGACAGGCATAAAAGAATGCAATTTGAGTTCCAAAAATTATACTAGTATGTTTTATAACCTGCAGGGCCATAGCTTCCATTCATCAGAAATGAAAGCTATTGGCCTTAGGGGTCCTTCTTTTTTTTTTTTAAGTTTTTTTTTTTTTTTTTTTTTTTTTTTTTTTTTAATTTGAGACAGAGAGAATGAGAGACAGAGAGCATGAGAGGGAGGAGGGTCAGAGGGAGAAGCAGACTCCCTGCCGAGCAGGGAGCCTGATGCGGGACTCGATCCAGGGACTCCAGGATCATGACCTGAGCCGAAGGCAGTTGCTTAACCAACTGAGCCACCCAGGCACCCCAGGAGTCCTTCTATCTTAAAAGCCAATTTAAATACCTTATACCTTATAAAAAGCTATTTTCACTCAGAGGTAATTAACTTAAAACACCCCACTTTGGCATTAACCATCTAAGCTTTCCTTATGCGTGTGGTGTATTTAATTGAGCACCTACACATGCAAGACACTGGGCAAGATTCTGTTGATGATGTAAGGATAAACAAGAAACTTTATGTTCAATACATGTACAGTACAGTTGGGATGAGAAAAAAATATATATGATTAACATAAAGTAAAGATGGATCTTTAAAAAGGCCTATAAGAGTACAGAGTTCAGCTGGAAAAAATGAGGTAGACTTCCAAGAAGAAACAGGTTTAAAAGGAATGTGAAAAGGTCATTTTGCTGAGGAGAAAATGCTCTTCCAGATCACTTACTCTGAAAGAAAACAGAGAAGTCTGAGAATGGACAAGTATGACTTTTAAAATTAAG
Source organism: Mirounga angustirostris (assembly GCF_029215605.1). Taxonomy (NCBI): domain Eukaryota; kingdom Metazoa; phylum Chordata; class Mammalia; order Carnivora; family Phocidae; genus Mirounga; species Mirounga angustirostris. The sequence goes on from NW_026991714.1 coordinate 40,976,730, forward strand.
GCTGTATGTAATACCACTTTAGCTATACCTAACTCTCACAAAAAACACTGTTTCTGTGAAAGTGTATTAAAAATTCTGACTTGGGAATAATAGGGACCCTTTATTTTCATCCAATCCAGTAAGAAAGGCCCCTCTAATTTAAGAGGCAGCAACTCTAACTGCAAGAGAAAGGACTGTATCATTTTGAATTGTAACAAAAAATGCACTATTCCCCAGTTGTTTTAAACTTGAAATCAATGGAGAATTGGTGGTGGGGCACAGAAAGGAAGGTAAAGAGGATCCTTTGGATACAGGTTACCCTTACCCAGTAATGAGTAAGGGTCATTCATAGATGGGGAGGACACTTCTCAATCTATGAGGTCTTTCTTCCTGAATCCCAAATGTGTATATATACTTAGGCCTTAACCAGTGAAAGAGTAAATACAGTACAAACTTACTTAAATTTTTATTTAATATATTTCATATTTTCAATGTGTATTATGCATCACTTATATAAATTATTTTTATTTGGGCATATGAATATTTTGGAGGGCAGGGGCATTTTTTTCATCTGAATACCAGTTCATCATCTGTTGTTTATCACCATTAAATACGTCAGGCACATAGAGGACTTTCAAAATGCTGCTTATGGGTACAATATACAATGTAAATTAAGTATAAAAAAGAAATTCAGTAAAATCACCACAAATGTGCCACAAAGCTAAGTGACTAAGACAAAAAAGAAAAATAAGTGATACTCTTAAGTTTAGTTGCTAAGTTATCCCCACTCCAAGACTGACTCTAGTACCTGCCAGCAACCAAGCTGTCTTTATACAATGTCACCACCTAGTGTCCAAAATGGAGAAACATCTGGAGCAACATCTTTCCACATCTCTTGCCTCCAACAAGATTATGTACAATTTACAAATCTAATTCTCTTTTCCTGTCTACATTCCCCTGTTAATACAGCATTCTGTAGGAAATCTTTCCCTCTATAACCATACTTACCTTAAATAAAACGTGCAAATGAATTCAACCATTACCAAATACAGTAGAGCTTAAACAAATGTTAGTGCTCTTTCACATCTTCTCACTTTATCTTCCTTTCTCTTACAATTTTTAGCCAATTATCTCTCTCCCTCTCTTTGCTGAATTTGAGTGATAAAATTACCATATCCATTCTCTATGGATAAGCAAGAGTTACGACCAAGATACTATCTTCAAAGATATCCCACATTATCCCTAGCAAAAGACAGTCTATCTCTCTACTCCAAATTTTCTGAAATTGACAGAAAATACAATTGTATATCTGAAGGGGAAAAAAAACGCACTGGTTTTCTTTGAAATTCTTTTGAAATATGAGGACACATCCTTATGGAAGAGAGGAGTGGTGTTAAGTATGGCTGTCATTCATCAACCACAGGAAGAACAGATCCTTGCATACTCCTAAAAATGTTATCTGTACCACTTTCAATGAAGATTGTATTTTCCTATCAAAAGAGTATTTCAAACAAGCTTCACAGCAAGGCACCTAGAGTCCATTAGCTACTATTTCACCTCTTTTGTAGAATTAAGAAAAAATGCTTTTATGGGACTAGCTCAGAGAGATACATTCAATAAATATTTCAATTTATATATTAAACTCTCAATCAGAAAAAAAATAGTATGCCAGTAAATAGACAATGAAAAAATTCTTTACTGAATGAAAGAAAATACAAAATAGAGTAAGCCAATACTTACACAAATATAAACACATATAATTCCTCAAACTAAGAAATGTGTACCTTTGTGCTCTGTGGAGGTACACAAAGACCTTTAAAGGGATATGCAGGTATGAAAAACTTGAGTTAGAAAAAAAATTAAAATTTTAAGTGAATCAATTTTCAGCTCAACTTGTAAATAAATGCATTTTTTTTCCCTTAACTGATCTACCTGGAGAGACTCCTGTGGTAACTATCTCATCACCATTGTCCTTTTCAAATTTTCCTCTGTTCTGATCACTCCCCTCCTAGGTTATATCAGAAAGGCATATGCCTCTCTCCTTATTATGCAATACTTCTAAGAAATATAAAAAAAAAAAAAGACTTTGCTAAGACTTAGCAAATGACTATTAATTAAACCTGTTACTCTTTTGCTTAGAAATGCTCTGTAACTAATATACTAGGAAAGGTTTAGGGGGAAAAAAAAATCAATCCTAGGTTGACTATCCCAAGATATAAAACCTTCCTTGGTACCAAACAAAGGGACAATTCTCGTTAAAAACTGGTGTTGGGAAATATTCTATAGCTAAGGTTAGAGGATGGAAGAGCTGAAATAAAACACAACAGACTTGATACTCTGTCTCATTTTAATAAAAAAAAAATTCATTTGTTAAACTATTTCTAAAAGCCTCATTCATCTCATTAAGATACATTTTCAATTAAATTTTACTTATGTTTAATAATTACTTAACAATATTTATGATGTATGTTGATCAGCTGTATAGAAACAATAACAATGATAACTCAAATGGGAAAAGATTTAATGCATAAAGTTTTGGGTTATAGAAAATTAAATTTAAAGAAGTCCAACTTACATATTTTTGTTACAGAGAATTATGATTGTATGATAAGATTACACAAAATATATTACTTTAAAATAAAATTGTGTGGGAGAAGTAGAATAAAAGGAGAAAAAGGAATGATGTAAAATTTCTGTTAAAGACCTTGTTCATGTATTTTTTTTTAAGATTTATTTATTTAGAGAGAGACCGTGAGTGGGGGAGGGGCAGAGGGAGAGAGAAACTCAAGCAGACTTCGCGCTGGGCATGGAGCCTGACAAGTGGTTCAATCTCACGACCCTGGGATCACAACTTGAGCAGAAACCAAGAGTCGGATGCTTAACCGACTAACCACCCAGGAACCCCTTGTTCATGTATTTTTAAATCAAGATCAGGATTTTATTTTATTTTTTTAAAGATTTTATTTATTTATTTGACAGAGACACAGCGAGAGAGGGAACACAAGCAGGGGGAGTAGGAGAGGGAGAAGCAGGCTTCCCTGAGGAGCAGGGAGCCCGATGCGGGGCTCGATCCCAGGACCCTGGGATCATGACCTGAGCCAAAGGCTGACACTTAACGACTGAGCCACCCAGGTGCCCCAAGATCAGGATTTTATTTTAGTTAAACTTTTTATTTTGAGACGACTAAAGATTCACATGCAACTATAAGAAATAATACAGAGAGATCTTGCATACCATTTTCCCAGTTTCTCTCAATGGTAGTATATTTATGTATTTTAAAAAATGGATTATCATTGAGAGTATTTAGATTCATCTAAAAGATTTAAAATATCATTATTTATAAAATACCAGAAATTATGCTCTTTGTAATATACTTAAACTTTTAAATAAGAATTTTAGATGTTATCATAAGATTTTAAAGGAGAATATAGTCTTCCAAAATTCTCTTAGGGAGTACAATAGCAAAAAGTTGCTTTGAGTGTCAAACTAGCCCAATATTCTATAAAGTAGAGGCCCAAAATAAGGAGTGGACTAATCAACTAAGGATGGTCAAATAAAAGCACTACAGAAGAGCTGACATTATAGGCTAGCTTTGAAGAATGAACTGACCACCCAGCTGGGTTACTGAAGAATAGAAAGAAGAATATTCCAAAGAATAGAAAGAAAAGGAAAAGCATCAACAAAAAGAAGTGCTCAAGGGACCTAGCTATGGTAGGGTGTTGGGAAATAAATGAGAGATACCAGATACAGATCCAAAGAGCTACTTGATTCAGACACTAACCTCAGCATATCTAAAACAAACAGAAAACCCTGAAAAAGCAACTATCCTCAAGTAGGAGGTATGATTAGCAAATGAACCATAGTAGGGGGAAAAGTCAGTGAGGCCAATTATGAACTGTGACCAAAAGAATTAATTTGAGACAAAAAAAAAAAAAAAGCATTCTGAGGTATCTCTCTACTGGGAGACAGTTTGTTCAAGAGGCCTCAATTAGGACCTTGGCTAAAGCAACTCTCAGAAAATGGTTCACCTTCTATTCACATATTCACAAATAGTCATCTAACTATTAATCTGTCTGGGTTCCTCAATACTCAGACCGAGGGTATGCAGGGTACCTAAGCACTTGTCTCACTACAAAGATACAGCCTTTGGTATTTTAGTTTACACCTCAGTTTCAAATGAGTTTTATTATTGCTACTCTGTCCCTGGAGTATGTATCTTTTTCTAGATCTTTGAGATTGAAGAATGAACATAAATTCACAGAAAAGACACTGTGAAGCTCTTTAGGAGCCAGTCTTTCTAAAATGAAAGCCTGTTGGCTGTCTTACAAAATTCAGGAGTACTGTTGCTGAATACTACTTCTTTGCAGGAATTTAAGTTCCTAATTTATTTGACAAATGTATGGTCAGAGGTTGTTAATCTGGGGGGGCGCCCGGGTGGAGCAGTCAGTTATGCATCCAACTCTTGGTTTTGGCTCAGGTCGTGATCTCAGGGCCGTGAGGTCGAGCCCCACATCAGGCTCTACACTCAGTGTGGAGTCTGCTTAAGATTCTCTCCCTCCTCCTCTGCCTCTCCCTCCCAAGCTCTCTCTCTCCCTCTCTAAAATAAATAAATAAATCTTAAAAAAAAAAATTGTCAATCTGAAAGGTAAAGACTCGTTATTCTGTCCAAATACAATGTAAGGAAATAATGATGTCATCTCACTGATCTCATTTTGACTAGATTACCAACATTCTATCATTGTATGACAAATACAAAGCCCAAAGTCTAATGCTGATTCTTTTTTATACAACCTTTATGTATGTTTTATATGTAAATGTATAATCTTTATTTTATATGTATCTATATATAACCTTTGATATGACTAAACTATCAATACTTTGGGAGCTGAGATAAAATGTCTACATAGAAATTAAGATACTCTGTATTTTAAAAAAAAGCATGTTTTAACTTAACAAATATAAAAAAAAATTATATAAGCATATTTTAATTTTGCTTACAGTTGCCTTTCTCCTGAACAGGAAAAATTTGTTCTTACTCAAAGGTTTTTGGCAAAGCTGGTGTAAGGCTTATTTGGGAGAAGGAAATAGGTAAAGTCAGCTCCTAACTGAAGAATTAAATAGAGCTGTCATACCTAGCACATCAAAAATCCCCACTTTTAATTAATATCTAATTAAAATTTTGGATATTAAATTTCACCTTGTAAAACACTGTTTTCGAATCTCAATCTTACAAAGACCATAAATGAGAATCTATACTATGATCTTCCAGGTAAAATCTTGTAAATAGTACATCTTTTTTGAGATACTTTGGTCATATGCCCTTGAGAAGGCAAACAATGCTGGGGCAGTAACTATGCTCAAGAAGCCTAGCATTCAGATCAAGGCACTTAAGAAAGTGCTTTTGTTGTTGTTGCTGTTTGTAGTGTTGTTCTTAAAATAATTCCTGAAATCCTAACTGGCAAAAAAGACCTTTAGAAATTGATCATTAAGTTACCATATTTCCTTGATTCTAAAACACAATTTTTTTCATATTTTAACATTTCTGATGAATCTTATTTTTTTTTTAAAGATTTTATTTTATTTATTTGAGAGAGACTGAGATAGAGAGAGCATGAGAGGGGGGAGGGTCAGAGGCAGAGGGAGAAGCAGACTCCCCACTGAGCAGGGAGCCAATGCGGGACTCGATCCCGGGACTCCAGGATCATGACCTGAGCCAAAGGCAGTCGCTTAACCAACTGAGCCACCCAGGCGCCCCTCTGATGAATCTTATAATCTGTAACACCTTACAATTAATTAGCAGCATCTTTTTCTTAATGGTATTTAAATAACGGTATTCTAAAACCAGGGGTGTTTTAGAGTCAATGAAGAAATAAAGTAGGTTCAAAATACACAGTGCCAAATGGACAACTGAATGACTGAAAGAATTTATATACATTGAATCATAATCCTCCCACTCAGAGTGCTACTATATCTGCAACTGGTTTCAACAAGTTAGTTTTCCCTCTTCCTGTTATGCAGTAATGGCAATGTCTTCTCCACCAAATTGTAACTATTTTCAACTGGGTTATATGTATAGCATACTTAATTCTATGTCTAGAAAATTTATTTATTTATTTATTTATTTATTTTTAAGATTTTACTCATTTGACAGAAAAATGAGTGGGGAGTGGAGGGGCAAAGGGAGAAGCCAACTCCCCACTGAGCAGGGAGCCTGATGCAGGGCTCAATCCCAGGACCCTGAGATCATGACCTGAGCCGAAGGCAGACACTCATCCTACTGAGCCACCCAGGCACCCCTAGAAAATTCTTAAAAGCCTCAAATAAAAAGTTTTATTTCTTATCTTATTTATGTTGTTAATATGCTGTTAATGTATTTTTCTCACATTTTTGCAAGGAAGCAATAACAAAGGAAAGATCAATATCCCAAGTACTTCTTGTATATAACTTGTTATTCTGGAAAAGTTATCTAGCCATAATTTATAGACAGTAGTTACTAAAAATGCATTTTTACCTCTTAAAACCTGCTTAACTCTAAAATAGTTGACTGAAAATTTCTGATACTTTAAATACCTGTACGAAAAAATGTATTTCAATTCTGATCAATCCCTGGAAAACCAGTGGCCACATCAGAAAAATCTATAGAAACTCTTGGCTAACAGGTTCTATAGAGCCGAGATACATTTTCAAACATTAAGGTAAGTCTAAAATCAATAAATTCAATTAATCCAAAAGAAGCATCACCATCAGTATACTGATAAATGAAAGACTATAGTTTCTAATTTTACCAGTAAAGCAAATTTTAAAAAACACTAGATGGAAGAAAAGGGATTTAAAAGTTTAAATGGAAAATATGCATTATGTTCATGTAATAACAACTATCGAAATTACTTTCACTAGTTGCAGAACACAAGGATTCCTTAACCATCTCAGGAGCAGTATAGTATAGCAACAGCAGAGTACTAATCATGTGACCCTGGGCAAGTAACCTCACCTCTCTGAGTCTCAGTTTCCTCATCTGTAAAATAGGGATATTAATACCTACATCTCATAGTATCATTCTGAAGATTAAGTGAAATAATATATATAACACATGCAGTATGGTAACGAGCATATAATTAATGGTCAATAAATGTTAGTTGGTATTATTACCTTAAGATTTCAATATATGTTGTATGCTGGGTCCTTCCTCATATACCCTTATATAACATTATCAATTAATTCATCTAACAACTATTAATTGGACCTCTAAGGAAATAAAAATAAGCCAATGTGGATGGAACGGCGTCAATAAGGGGGAGGTGAGGGGAAAACGGCATTAGATAAGATGATGAGGGGCCCTGTGAGACATGTTAAGGAATTTTAGATTTTATCCTAAGTGCTATGAGAAACCATTAAAGAGCTTTAAGCAGGAGAGTGATATGATGATATGAGTTATAAATCCGGAGGAAACAGCAAAGGAAGAAGGAATCCATTCTGTACTGTCCTGGCCAAGAGATGATGATTGTTTAAGAGCAGTGACAGTATTGTCAAAGGCATGATAGTGGTGATAATGAAAACTAGATGAATTTGGATTATTGTGGAACATGAAGAAACAGAATTTCTGATATATTAGGAATGAGGGGGAGAGAGAGCGTAGACCAATGTGACATAAGAGACCCAGGAACGACATACTTTACATAAAATACTGGTAAAATACTTACATAACATTTTATATTGGGTAAAATTTATAAATAAAACCATGTAATTAATGTTATAATGCCTTTTTCACACAGAATTCCAACTTCGACAAACACCAAGCATTTATTACCATATACAATGCAATCAGCAAAATTCTCATAAATTGAAAGGCAATGAAATGAACCAAAATTGCTTGCTTTCAGTATTGAGAGAACAGCTGATAATAATTAAATGAGAGTTAAGAAGATGACTTACAATTCTAGCATCTTTGCTGAACTTTTAAAATATCTTCCTTTAAGTATGTCTGTAAAGCATTTTAACAGAGGAAAACATTTATTTATATTATGTATAATATATACATACCTTTTATTATAATGGATAGAGTGTACCATAACTTTATGTATCTATATGTGCACACACACAAACATACACTAAAAACTTTGTAAATGAGTCTAAGTGTCTAGCATTTCACAGATACTATATAGTGATAAGGATAAGATTAGAGAGGCAGACAGAAAAGAGACAACAAGGTGAGGAAAAGGAAGAGGGGGAAGAAAAAAGAAAGAAGAAAAGGAGAGAGGAGGAGAGGATGATGGTTTTTGCTGAGGAATGACCCCTTGGTCAGAAAGGGCTGTTGATCTACAAACAGGTGGATCTACCTAGATGCTTGGTTGGCATCATGACACTGAGCACACAGGAGCTAAATAAAGCACGTAAAAAAAGGGTGGATATGAGAGCCAGGAGACTCTTACAACAGTTACTGTTTATGGCAAGACCTGCTTGTCCCAAGGGACCCATTTTCACATAATCTATAATTATCTCTTCGCTTTAATCGCCTTGTCATTCCTAAGGCTCTCCTGGGCACTGGAAGAGGAAAAGCTCATTAACTAAACCTTTTCTCCTCTCTCCAGCCACCCATGGCTTTTAATTGCTTGGTGTGTTATTATCTAGGAGTGCAACTGGGATCATTTTCATAAGAAAGGGAGGTAGAGAGGAGGAAGGGAGCCATGAGTCCCTGAGGTATGCACCACAGAAAAACCTTTGCTTTCTCAATTATTTATGCCAGCTGAGGTTTTACAGGCTGAATAAATCCATAACTCAAGTTCATTCTGAGCAGTCAGATTCTCAAGGGGGAGTTGCCCACTTGCCTATACACACTTGTGTAGTCCTCAAAGAATAACCAGAATGTAACAAGACATATGTCATCCAATTTATCACCTATCACCAAAGTGTTAACACAGTGTTGATCATGGGCAACACAGTGAAATAGGAAAGCATTTCACTACTACCAGCCAAACAGATGTAGGGAAGCAGGATAATCTTTCTGGTGCTGAGAAAAGCGGTATCAATGGTACAGTAGTATCCCAGAACGACTTAGCCAATTGAAAGCAAAAAAATCCAAATATTCAAATTTTAAAATTAAAATATGTATAACACATACTCTTGAAACTTTGGAGTCTTACATGGATTTGTCCAAACAGATGGCTATCTAACAATGTGAAGCTTTGAATAAATAACTGAATGGAATTTTATACCGTCTGATTTTATAAATCACTTAATAAAACAATATATGTAGCTTTTTCTCCAATTACACCTCTTTCAGGAAAATTTTAGAGTACAATTTATGTGTAAGGGATAAGCTTTTACACTTTCATTCCAGTTCATATTTTTACCAAAAATACAAAATTAAAGCATAATCACTTTCATTGTAGTTTATTATATTTATATTATGCCACTTCATAATCAGAACTAAAGAGCAGCCAATCAAAAGATATTTATAAAATATTTTCAAAATCCAATGTTGTTTAAAAATTTTTAACTTTATAAGTCAATGATGAAAGCATCTCTTTAAAATTCTACAGGCTTTTGTGTCTGACCACAGCAGTGACCTCTGGTATTTTCTGCCAAAACAGTTCATTTGTCTCACAGAACAACTAATCAATTCCAGAGCCCATCAATCATCTTAGTTGTATGCTGGTCTGGTCTTGCTTAGAGAAGGTCCAGATGGCTGCCTGTCTAAGTGGGATTAATAAAATTCTGATAGATTACATAGCATCAAACTACAAAATATAACAGGGAAGACCAAATCTTATTGCAGGGTAGACTGGACACTGTACATGCTTCATTTATTGTATTTTTAATTCTTGCCCTAATTTCTCAGTTTATGTGTCAACTTCTAGATAAAACCTTCTAAGCATACAAGTCACCAAAAGTGATTTCTTGTTAAGTGAGTCAGTATATGTAGTGCAGAAGCATTTGACTCTTTGCAAAGCCCTATGCTTATTAATCAGAGCTTTTTCTGCCCATCTGCAGTATAAATGAAACACATCTGATCTTAAGATTAGAGCAACTGTCTGTGAGTTCAAAGATTTGTCACTCTTTTGTTTCTATAGTTCCAAACATAGATTCTAATAGTACTGGCTCTTCCTTTCTTATTTTCCATTTTCTCTTGCAAAAGCAAAAAACCTGTACTTAAATTCTAGAACCAGACCAACATGTGATTTTAGCTCCTAACATAAGCCCTGTGCTCTGGGTCCCTGCTGTGGGAGTTCTGTGTTGAATAACAATACTAATAAAAGTTCACAGTTACATAGTAACTTATTTTGTGCTAGATACTATTCTAGGATGCCTGTGTATACTATTCATATGATCCACCTAAGTGTCATATAAGAAAGGTAATATAATTACCCCCATTTTGCAAATAAAGTAACTTGTCTATGGTCACAGAGCTAGTTAAGTGGTGGAACCAACATTTGAATGCTGGCAGTTTGGCTTCATAGTATTTTATATTAATTAGCCTCACACTACATCTCCTCCATTACACTACAGAACAATTAACCAGCTTCATAATGAAAAACTGGTGTCAGGGGGTACTGGGGTGGCTCAGTCAGTTAAGCAGCCGACTCTTGATTTCGGCTCAGGTCATGATCTCAGGGTTGTAAGATCCAGACCCGCATCAAGCCCCACGTTGGGCTCTGCGCTTATCACGGAGTTGGCTTGTCCCTCTCCTGCCCCTCCCCTCCTCTCTAAAATAAATAAAATCTTTAAAAAAATTGGTGTCAGGGCTCTAGAATATTAACACAGAGATCTGTACCTATAACATTATATTGTCACTTTCTGTGACAGAGTAGAAATAAGGGTCAGAACCAAAACAGGCTCAGAATTGGCCCCAGTGGCCCTTGGCTCAAGCACATTTACAATAGAACAAAAATGGGCCTTACCTTATCACCTACAATGCACATTAGTCAGGAAAGCTGCCAGAACAATGGAGCCCAAGCCTTATTAAATGAGTTTATTAGATACTGATTTTCCTGATCTTTAAAAATTAAAAAAAATTTAGAAGACTATATATATTAAAATACCCAAAACAAACCTTCAATATACTTTTTTAGGGGCTCCTGGGAGGCACAGTTGGTTAACCATCCGACTCTTGATTTCAGCTCAGGTCATGAGATCAAGTCCCGGTCAGGCTCCATGCTGAGCATGTGGAACCTGCTTGGGATTCTCTCCCTTTCCTTCTGCCCTTCCTGCTCATGCTCTCTCTCCCCCTCTCTAAAGTAAGTAAAGAAATAAATACAAAATACTTTTTTAGTGTTCTTTTTAAAAACATTGGTTCTACAGAACTTTTCCTTTCACCTAAGTTTACCATTTAACCTTTCTAAAGCTCTAAAACCTGTCACTTTCACCTCAGCTGAACTTAATTCTGCCAAGAAACTGCAATTAACATCAGTTAAAGCACAACTTCCTCTTGGAAAAATAAAACACCAGGTATATTTCACCTAAGTACAAGCAAAATTTGATTACATAAACGTCAACAAATAGCCTATATTCATTGTTGCAACTGCATTCTTATACTTCAGAAACAATAGGGATCATATCTGATCCTTTACTGAAATAATCCAACATTTCAGTTTAATTTTTATCATGATCTAGTTTATTATAATGGAATTCAGTTTAATTACAAAATGGTTTCTTGAATATAAGAAAATGACTAAGTGCTGTGATTTCTGATTTGCTATTAATAATGGCAAAATTAATGTTTGTAATAGTTAAAAGGCTTTCAGTGGTTCACATTCATGTTTCCTGTTTCATATCTTAATAATATGTTCCAGAATATATAAGAAGGCTAAAATTTAGATAACTTAAAAAAATAAGGCCAAGACAAAAAAATCTTAGAAGAATGTGTCACATGACTTTAAAGCAGACAAAATCCTTTTCCTGATTTTCACATAGTGCTGAAATATTATCAAAGAAATTTTATACATAACATATAAAATGTAAGATCCTTGTTAAATAATACAAGATGACCATTAAGAATTTTTAAAATTGTGGTTAAAAAAACCCCACATAACATACCATTTTAATCATTTCTAAGTGTACAGTTCAGTAATGTTATTCACATTGTTGTACAACCAATCCCCAGAAATTTTTATCTTGCAAAATTGAAACTCTACACCCATTAAATAACAACTCCTCATTTCCCACTTCCTCCAGCTCCTGACAACTGCCATTCTACTTTTTGTTTCTATGAATTTGACTACTCTTGATACCTCCATATAAGAGGAATCATACTGTATTTATCTTTTTATGAATGGCTTATTTCACTTAGCATAATGTCCTTAAGGTTCATCCATGTTCTATAGCCTGTGTCAGAGTTTCCTTCCTTTTTGAGACTGAATAAGATTCTATTATATGTATATATACCACATTTTGTTTATCCATTCTTCTGTCGATGGACATTTGGGTGGCTTCCACCTCTTGGCTATTATGAATAGTGCTGCTATGAACATGGGTGTGCAAATAGGTCTTTGAGATCCTGTTTTCAATTCTTTTGCATATAAAACCAGAAGCTGAATTGCTGGATCATACAGTAATTCTTTAACTTTTTGAGAATCCTCCATAATATTCTCTTTAGTGTACCATTTCATACTCAACATGATTTTTAATCTTTAAAAGAAATAATGCTAATTTCACAATGACAACAAAAAATTTTAAACTTTTTTTTCTAAAAAAAGAACATAAACATATTTAGAAATTGTATAAGCTTCATGGGACTGAATCAACACCTTCCCTTACATACTTCAGTTCAGACTGGAGCCATACTAAAAAAAAAAAAAAAAAAAGGATAATGGCATTTTTATCAGTATTGTGAATAAACCTAAACACAAATATACACACACACACACACACACACACAAAGAAATAAGGTATTCTGAGGAAAACTAACACCAACAACAAAACCCCACAGCTTTAGATTGTGTGAGACAAAAACCTTGCCCTACCAACTACTGATGTGGTGCGAAAAGTTACTATCTGGCACTGACTCAGACACTTACTGATTTCAAAGATAATATACCTAAAAAATTCTTTCCTATTTATTATACTACTAGAGATACCACCAAATTAGTTTCATATTAAGAAAAAGTTCTTCACAGATGGAAGTTTTCAGAATTAAAAATACACACACACACACACACACACGTATATACACATTTAGATGTATGTATCTCTATTATCAAAAACCAGAAGAGAAATTACCTGATGATTTCTTCATGATACAGAGAACTAACAACAGGCCCACCAAAACCAGTATTTGCTTCTTTTCCTTTCTTCTCTGGTGACTGTAGGAGGAAAGAAGGTGAAAAAAAGACACATGCATTAAGGCAGTGTGTATTTAAAATAGTTATAAAATACTACCTTGCTAAGTAATACTAAAGATATGAGGTCCACCATTTTTCTAAGGCCTTAGTAACAATTTCAAGATGCTATCCAAAAGGCAAGATGACCCTCAGGTCATCAAACTAATGGAATGAGTACCGACTAGCAAACCAAAGTCATTTCACTACTGTGCTCTTGAGCCACTAAAGTCCACCATTCCCTTAGCTGATTATAAGATGTCAGCTTTGTTGACTGTGGAAAATATTGATGCTCAATGTAGAAAAATGAAAATGAAATATCAGTATCACTATAATTATCAGATGTAAATGTGATCATGAAAATCATATCTAGTTAGCAAAATTAAAGTTTCCAAATAAGAAAAAAACTAAACTGTAGTAAAACTTCAAACTCAACCATAAAGAAAAATAAGTTAAATAAATAAATAGAAAATAAAAATAAAAATAAATATTTTTAGGTGGCAAGAAGGAAGGAGAGAAGGTGGGAGAGGAAAGGAGGTTATGATCTAAAATAAATGAAAAAAGAAGCAAATTGTTATTGGAAGACTTTCCAAAATCAAATATTCAATAGGCCCTGACCCTCAATATTCTCAAAAAGCAGAAAATTAAGATTAGCAAAAGATGTGAACAGATACCTTACCACAGAAGATACACAGATGGCAAATAAGCAAATGAAAACATGTCCAATATCATACATTGTTACGGAAGTGCAAATTAAAACGGATGATATATTACTACACACCTCTCAGAATGGCTAAAATACAAAAGACTGATAATACCCAATGCTGGTAAAAATGTGAAACCACCAGGAACTCTCATTCATTGCTGGAGGAAATGCAAAATGGAACAGCTATTTTGGAAGATGGTTTGGCAGTTCTTCTAAAACTAAACTAATCTTACATATACATGATCCAGCAATCTTGTTTCTAGGTATTTATCCCCCAAAATTGAAAATTCATATCCACAAAACATCAATGTTTAAAGCAGTGTTGTTGTTTTTATAACTGGCAAAACCTAGAAGCAACCAAGATGTCCTTCAATAGGTGAACAAATAAACAAACTGTGGAACATCTATACAATAGACTATTATTCTCTGATAAAAAGAAATGAGCTGTTCTACATTAAGAAAAATGACAGTAAACAACTAAAATCATTAATTAAAAAGGAGACTTTACAACTGATACCACAGAATTAAAAAAGGATTTTAAGAGACGACTGTGAACAATTATACACCTACGTTATATAACAAGTTGGATAACCTAGAAGAAATGCAAAAATTCCTAGACATATATAACCTACCATGATAAAATTCTTATGCTTAGAATAAGAATAAAAAATCTGAAGAGACCTATAACCATTAAAGAGATTGAATGAGAAATTTAAAATCTCCCAACAAAGAAAAGCCCAGAACTACAAGACTTCACCAAAGAATTTTACCAAACATTTAAAGAATTAACACCAATCCTTCTTAACTCTTCCAAAAAACTGAAAAGGAGGCAACAGGCCTAACCTCATTTGATGAGGTCAGCATTGCCTTGATACCAAAGGCAGACACAGAAACTAGAAGAAAACTACAGAACAGTATCTGAGGAATACTGATGAAAAAATCCTCAACTAAATACTAGCAAATTGAGTACAGCAGTACATTAAAAGGATTATATACCATGACCAAGTGGGATTTATTCCTGTGAACTTAAGAATGGTATGGTTCAACACATGAAAACTGATCAGTGGGATACACCACATCAACAAAATGAAGAAAAACTATGTGATCATCTCAATTGGTACAGAAAAAAGTATTTGACAAAATTCAACACCCTTTCATGATTAAAAAAAAAAAAACCACTCAATAAACTAGAAATAGAAGGAAACTATTTCAACATAATAAAGGCCACATATGAAAGGCCCACAGCTAACCTCATACTCAACAGTAAAAAAAAAAACTGAAAGCTTTTCCTTAAAGATCAGGAGCAAGGCAAGGATGCCTACTCCTAACACTTCTATTCAACACAGTATTGGAAGTCCTAGCCAGAGCAATGAGGCAAAAAAAAAAAAAAAAAAAAAGGTATCCAAATTGGAAAGGAAGAGGTAAAATGATCTCCAATCACAGATGACATGATCTTATACCTAAAGATCCCCTCTACATACACACACAAAGACATACAAGAAACTGATAGAACTAATGAACAAATACAGCAAAGTTGCAGGATACAAATTAACACACTGAAATACGTAATGTCTGAGAGAGAAAGAAATAAGTAAGTTTTCTAATATTAAAAAGTGATCAGTGTTATGGAAAAAATGTGGGGAAGATAATTGCAATTTTAGGGCCTCCCAGAGAAGGTCATTTGAATAAAGACATAAAGGAAGTAAAAAAGTGAGCCTTGCAAATATCTGGGGGAGATTGTTTGATATATAGGAAACAGCTAGTACAAAGGCCCTATGGTGAGGGTATGCTTAGAATGTTAGAAAACTTAAGTGTTCTTTGCTGAAGGCTAATTAATATGTTTTAGGGGGCAAGACTGG
This sequence comes from Mirounga angustirostris, assembly GCF_029215605.1. Lineage (NCBI taxonomy): Eukaryota > Metazoa > Chordata > Mammalia > Carnivora > Phocidae > Mirounga > Mirounga angustirostris. Next base: position 40,992,587 of record NW_026991714.1, read on the forward strand.
GGCAAGAACACAAAGTTGTTCATGAGACAATCAAAGTTTCTGTTGGTGTCATTCACTGCAACTCCCCCTGCTTGTGTTCCCTCTCTCGCTGTGTCTCTCTCTGTCAAATGAATAAAAAATCTTAAAAATAAATAAACAAAATGAAAAAAGTCTTTTATATTTACCCTTTTACCTAAAGAAGTTCCTTTAATATTTATTATAGTGCAGATCAGTCACACTCTTAATGTGAGTGAAATAGGCAATTCAGAAGAAATACCTGTAATCTGCTGGCAATTATTTGCTGTGAAAACACAAACTAGTAATTCAGAGTTACATGTATTTTGGAAAGGGATGAATACAGTTCTTTTTCTTTCTTATTTAATTAATAGCCTTTATTTTTTATTTATTTTTTAAATATTTTATTTATTTGACAGAGAGAGAGAGAGAGAGAGCAAGAGAGGGGACACAAGCAGGGGGAGTGGGAGACGGAGAAGCAGGCTTCCGGTTGAGCAGGGAGCCCGATGTGGGGCTCAATCCCAGGACCCTGGGATCATAACCTGAGCTGAAGGCAGATGCTTAACAACTGACCACCCAGGCGACCCTAATAGCCTTTATTTTTTAGAGCAGTTTCAGTTTATAGAAAACTGAGTGGAAAGTGCAGAAAGTTCCCATATGCTTACCTCCCCCAAATTTTCCCCTATTATTAACATCTTGCATTACTGTGGTTACTGTGGTACACGTTATTAATTGAAGTCCATAGTTTATAGTAGGATTCACTCTTTGTGTTGTAGATGCATTTTGACAGATGTATAATAACACGTATCCACCATTACAGTATCATTTAGAATAGTTTCACTGCCCTAAAAATCTGGTACTTCACCTATTCATCCCTCACTCCCACTGATGCCCTGGCAAATACTGATCTTTCCACAGTCTCCATAGTGTTATCTTTTCCAGAACATCATATAGTTGAATCATACAGTAGATAACATTTCAGATTGGTTTTTTTCACTTAGCAATACGTATGTAAGGTTCCTCCATGTCTTTTCTTGGTTTGATAGCTCATTTCTTTTTTAAATTTTTAATTGTTACACACACACACACACACACACACACACTTTACCACTGTAACCATTTTTAAATATATTGTTCAGTAGTGTTAATTATATTCAACCTCCTCTGGCTCAAAACAAAAGATTTTTCTCCAATCTTCATCATAAGAGCATGGTGGGGCTCTGGGAGGCAAAACAAATAGAAATAGGGGGCTCTCCTAAGACTGGGCCCCCAGGAGCTTTTAACTCTCAAGCCTGACCACTCGGCCTCCAGCAATTCATCTATTATCATTTAAGCCAGTTTATGGCTCAAGCAGCTTCTGCTTCCAGTAAGCTGATCTCAGATGTGATTCTCTGTATTCACCTGTCTATCCAGTTTGAGAAGTGGTAGTTTCCCTACAACCTCAAATCTCGGAAGGATCTAAGAATGGTTCTTGATTTTCAGTTTGGTTGGATTTTTGTTACTGTTGAGGACAGGAGTGATGACTTCCATGTTCTTTTTATTTAGAGCTAAAACTGGAAGTTTGATTATCTTTTAAAGATAGTTTAAAATGAAAAAAGTCGGGGTGCCTGGGTGGCTCAGTCGTTAAGCGTCTGCCTTCGGCTCAGGTCATGATCCCAGGGGTCCTGGGATTGAGCCCCGCATGGGGCTCCCTGCACAGCGGGAAGCCTGCTTCTCCCTCTCCCACTCCCCCTGCTTGTGTTCCCTCTCTCGCTGTGTCTCTCTCTGTCAAATGAATAAAAAATCTTAAAAAAATAAATAAAATGAAAAAAGTCTTTTTTATTTACCCATATATATTTAGCACTTCCAGTTTCTCTTCACTCTTTTATGTAGGTCCAAATTTCCATCTAATATATTTTTCCTTTTACCTAAAGAAGTTCCTTTAATATTTATTATAGTGCAGATCAGTCAGCAATAAATTATCTCTCCTTTTATTTGTGTGGAAGTGTTTATTTTACCCTCACTTTTTTTTGTATTAACATTAGATTCACATAACAAAATTAACCATTTTAAAGTGTACAAGTGAGTGGCATTTAGTACATTCACAATGTTGTACAACTACTACCTCTGTTTAGTCTCCATTTTCATCATCCCAAAAGAAAATCTTAAACCCAATGCAGTCACTCCACTGTTCCTTCTCCCTGAAACCCTGGCAACCACCAATCTGTTTTCAGTTTCCATGGATTCACCCATTCTGGATATTTCATACAAGTGGAATTATTCATTATGTGAACTTTGGTGTCTGGCTTCCTTCATTTAGCATGTTTTTGAGGTTCATCTACATTTTAGCAAATATCATTCATGTATCATGCACTTCATTCCTTTTTATGGTTGAGTAATATTCTACTGTATCTAAATAACCTTTGTTTACCCATTCTCTAGTTGATGGGTATCTGGATTTTGTGTACCTTTTGGCTATTATATTGCTTTCAACATCTGTGTACAGATAGTTGAGTTCCTGTTTTCACTTCTTTTGGGTACATACCCAAGAACAGAATTGCTGGGTCATATGGTAATTCTATGTTTAACTTTTTGAGAAACTATCAAAACTATTTTCCACAGCAGCTGCACCATTTTACATTCCCACTAGCAATGTAAGACGTTTCCAATATCTCCACATAGTTGCCAACATGTTATTATCTGTCTTTTAACTACAGTCATCTCAGTATATGTGAAGCAGTAATCTTGTTGTTTTGATGTGCATTTCCCTAATAACTAATTTCATGTGATTGTGGGCTCTTCTTTTTGGAGAATGTCTATTCAAGTCCTTTGCCCATTTATTAGTTGTTATCTTTTTTCTTGAGTTGTAAAAGTTATTTATGTATTCTGGATACTAGATCTTTATCAGATATACGATTTGCAATTATTTTCTCCCATTCTGTAGGATATCTTTTCAGGTTATTGAGTACTTCTGCAGCAGTAAAGTTTTAAATATTGATCAAGTTCTACTTATCTATTTTTTCTTTGGTTGTGTTTTTGCTGTCATATCTAAGAACCCATGGGCAAATCCAAAATCATGAAGATATATCCCTATGTTTACTTTAAAGAGTTTTAATAATAACTCATTATTTAGATCATTGATCCCTTTTGAGTTAATTTTTGTATATAGTATGAGAAAGGGAACCTTCATGCTTTTGCATGTGGATATCCAGTTGCCTCAGGCATCATTTGTTTAAGAGATTATTCCTTCTCCATTGAATGGTCTTGGAATCCTTATTGAAAATCAATTGATCATAAATATGAGGGTTTATTTATACACTCAGTTCTATTCCACTGCTCCCTATGTTTATCCTTATGCCAATACCACACTGTTTTAATTACTGTAGCTTTGTAGCAAGTTTTGAAATTCAAGTGTGAATTCTCCAATTCTGTTCTTTTTCAATACTATTTTGTTCATTTGGAGCTCTCTGCAATTGCATATGAATTTGAGAATCAGCTCTTTCATTTCTGCAAAAATGGAAGTTAGAATTTTGATAAAGACTGCACTGATTCTGTTGGTCACTTTGGGTAGTACTGCCATCTTAACACTATAATATCTTACAAGCTATGAACATGGGATACCTCTCCATTTATGTACGTCTTTGCTAATTTGTTTCAGCAATGGTTTTTGGTTTTCAGTGTAAAATCTTTCCCCTCCTTGGTTAAAATTATTCCCAGGTATTTATTCTTTTGGATGCTATTATAAATGGATTGTTTCCTTAGTTTCTATTTTGGCATGTTCATTGCTGGTGTATGTCGCTCTTGTATCTTGCAACTTTGCTGAATTTGTCTATTAACTCCAGCAGGTTTTTTGTGAATTCCTTAAATTTTCTATATATAGAATCATGTTGTCTGTCAACAGAAATAGTGTTCCTTTTTCCTTTCCAATTTGGATGCTACTCATTTCTTTTTCTTGTCTAATGGCCCTGACTAGAATTTACAGTACAATGTTGAGTAGCAGTGTTAACAACAAACATCCTTATCTTATTCCTCAACTGAAGAAGAAAGTTTTTTGTCTATTACAATTGCATGTAATGTTACCTATGGGTTTTTATTAATGCCCATTATCATGGTAAGTAAATTTCACCTTCATTTTTTTTTTTTTGAAGATTTTATTTATTTGACAGAGAGAGACACAGCGAGAGAGGGAACACAAGCAGGGGGAGTGGGAGAGGGAGAAGCAGGCTTCCCGCGGAGCTGGGAGCCCGATGCGGGGCTCGATCCCAGGACCCTGCGATCATGACCTGAGCCGAAGGCAGGCGCTTAACGACTGAGCCACCCAGGTGCCCCCACCTTCATTTTTGAAAGCTATTTTAACTGGTATAGAATTAAAATTTGATAGATTTTTTCCTTTTGATGTTGTCCCTATTGGCTTCAGACTTCTGAAAAAGTCTACTGTAGTTCTTACCTTTGTTCCTCTGTATCATGTTTTTTTGGCCTGGATACTTTAATATTTTCTTTTTTTCCCTGGTTTTCAACAATTTGATTACACTATGTCTTGGTATGGTTTTCTTTATGTTTATGCTGCTTAGGATTCATTGAACTTCTTGGATCTATGAATTTATGGCAGTGATTCTCAATTAGGGGAGATGTTTTCTGCCTCCCATCCTTGCTCGAAGATATCTGGCAACCGTCTGGGGCAATTTTTGCTAGTCTCAAGTGGGTGGTCCAATTGGCATCTAGTGAGTAGAGTCCAGAGATGCTGCTAGACATCTTACAATGCACAGGACAGCCCTCTACAACAAAGAATTACCCAGCCCTAAATGTCAATGGTGCAAAGACTGAAAAACTTTGGTTTATAGTTTTCATCAAATGTTTAAAATTTCAGCCAACATTTATTAATTTTTTTCTATCTTTTCCTCTGTCTCTTGCTTTTTTTTCTCTTCTTTCTGGGACTCCAATTATATACATGCTACATTGTTTGATATTTTCCCACAGTTCACTGGAGCTCTGTTCATTTTTTATTCAGTCTTTTTATGCTCCGTGCTTCATTTTTATTAGGCTCACTTGCTACATCTTCACGTTCACTGATCTTTTCTTATATAATGTCTGATCTGCTATTAATCCCATTCAGTATATTTTTCATTTTAGATATTATTTTCCTTCATCTCTAGAAGTTCCATTTGGGTCTTTCTGAATCTTCCATTTCTCTCTCCATTATGTTCATATGTTTTCGACTTTTTTTTTTTTTGGTCAGAAGACACTATTCTTTAAAAATTTTTTTAAAAAGATTTTTATTTATTTATTTGACAGAGAGAGAAAGAGAGAGAGCACAAGCAGGGGGAGCAGCAGGCAGAGGGAGAGAGAGAAGCAGGCTTCCTGCTGAGCAGGGAGCCCAATGCGGGACTCAATCCTAGGACTCCGGGATCATCACCTGAGTCTAAGGCAGATGCTTAACCGACTGAACCACCCAGGCGCCCCTTTCCTCGACTTTCTTGAATATACAGAATATATTTATAATAGCTGTTTCATCTCTATCATTTCTGCATCTACTTTCATTGACAGGTTTTCCTCCTGGTCATATTTTGCTGCTATCTTTGCATGCTTGAAAGACTTTAACTGTAAGGCAGACACTGTGAATTTTACTATAGTTTGCTTGATTTTGTATTATGTTAGACTTTGTTTTGGCATGAATTCAGTTATGTGGAATCAATTTGATCCTTTCAAGACTCACTTTTAAAGTTCTGTTAAGGCAGGGGCAGAGCAGCCTTTAATCTAGAGCTTCATTTAGCCTCACTGCTAAAGTGAAATCCTTCTGAGGTCTGTACAATATTATGTTCCATATACCACATTTTCTTCCCACTCTGACTAGTAGGAAATGAAATTTTCTCAGTCCTATGTCAACTCCAGGAATTGTTTGGCCTACTGCTTTTTTGTATTTCTTTCCTCAGCTTGTTAGTTTCCTCCCTCACATAGAGAGATTAGTATTCAGACAAAGGGATCCCTCTGCACATCTTTAGAACTCTCTCTCTTTCTGTGCAAGAAGTTGCTCCCTAGTAGTCAGCTGCCATTTTCCAGCTCAAATTAGTGAAAGAGCCAGACTCTTTTGGGTCCCTCTTCCCTGCACTGTAGCCTGGAAATTATTTCCAGGCCATAAGCTGAGGCAATTATAGGGCTCATTTTGTTTCCCTTCTTTACTAGTTGTATACTACTTTTAGTATGTCTGAAAAATCACTATTTTTCATCCATTGTGTCCGGTTTTCTTCCAGTTTTAGGCAAAATGATAAATCTCACCCCCATTACTTTACAATGCCCTGGAGAAGTCCCACAAATATTAATTTAAAAACTAGCATAATATGGGGTGCCTGGGTGGCTCAGTCGTTAGGCGTCTGCCTTCGGCTCAAGTCATGATCCCAGGGTCCTGGGATCGAGCCCCGCATCAGGCTCCCTGCTTGGCAGGAGGCCTGCTTCTCCCTCTCCCACTCTCCCTGCTTGTGTTCCCTCTCTCACTGTGTGTGTCTCTCTCTCTCTGTCAAATGAATAAAATCTTAAAAAAAAAAAAAAAAACTAGCATAATATTCCATGCATAATTTACTTAACCGTTATCTGATAGTTGTCTAGGTTATTTTCATTTTTTCACTCATAAACAAAGATGATGAATATCTTTGTATATAAAGCATACTATAGTTTTAATTAAAATCTTTAGGAAAAAAATGACTCCATAATCTAATTATAGTATATTTAAAGTATATTTCTTCTTCCTGGGATTAATTTCTCTTTCTGAAGCTTTGTGCATGGTAGAATGCTGGTAACAACCTTTTTGGTGGGGGAGGGGAGAGATTATATCTTAAGGAGAAATAATACTTAAAAATAATCTGCCATTATCAGATTGAATTCAGAATAAAGCTGCCAAAAATGCATTAGTTTTGCTCTCCATCTACAAGAAGGGGTAAACTTTGGCTACCTTACCCTCCTACTTCCACTCCAAAGAGTGCTTCTCATAGAGGCTTAAGAAGTTTATTTCATTTCTCTCTACTCAAAATCCATTAAGTTATTTTTATGTTACATCAGCAGTTAAAGAAAGAGACTCCAATTTGGCAGCCAATAAGATAAAATTTGCCAATTCTTACATTGCCTCAGACTATATTATTTGAGACAGTGAAATGCTCCTTCACTCAAAGGGGAAAGATTAAGTTGTTGGCTGAATCTTTATCACTTGATTCAGATTCCACCTTACTCAGTTGCACCATCAAGATTTAAAACCTTGTGAAGCATTCTTTTCCAGCTGAAAAATAACTATTCCAAAGATTATCAGGCTAATATATGCAAGGAGGGAGTTTCTTGCTTCCATGTGCTACCTTTTATTGGTTTGTTTGCTTAATTTGTTTATAGGTCTAGCTGTAGAAATTTGGGTAAATTAACCTCTCTGCCCCAGTTTCCTTATTTGTAAAAATAGGAATATTATTACCCATCCTATATGGGTGTTTCAAAGTATAAAATATGTATGTAAAACAGAACAGGGCCCAGCCCAAAGAGGATACTATATAAGTGTTAGCTAATATAATTATTAGCCAAAATACAGCCATTTCTCCAAGGCAAAAGTGCCTCAGTAATACAGATGACAAGATGCTTTGATGTGGGGACTTATAATACTGAACCACGAGTCTTTATCTAAGACACTTACTTAAACTTCAGAATCTCCTGCTAAAGCAACCAACCCCAAAACCAAACAAATAAGAAATTTAACATAACTCTTGTATTTAAGAAAAAAGAAAATAAAAATAAGACTTAAGGAGTGTCTTCCATGTGCTCTGCACTTTATATATATTATCCAATTCCAACTTCAAAACAACTCTAGAAAGTTGTCATTTTTACTGCATTTCATGGTAAGACATAGATTATAAGAAGTACCATTATTTTCTGTAATGCTAAGAAAAAACACAATTAAATATAATACACCATCAATTTTAAGACACATCCAGAATTTTTTAAAAATCTCAAGAACTTAATAATTGTCTGCCTTATATTTGATGAAATGTATCTCCATTTTACAGGTTAGAAAGCTGGAGATAAGAGAAATGAAGTACCCACTGCCACAGAGTAAGTGGCAAAATCAAGATTTAAACCAAGATCTTCTGATGTCCAAAGCCTGTGCTCTGTTAAACTATGCTACTTCTCCAAGCTACTTTAGAAACCATTATTACATATTGACAATATTCTGAATTAAAATTTTGTTCATTTTCTTAAGTATAATTTAAAAATATTTAAGTACTTAGTTCAAAAGGAAACTTTAAGATTCAACATATAACTTTGAATTTTTTGAGGCTGATTTATGATAAATTATGCACAATTTAATCAATTACACAGACTAATACTACAGTCCTTAAAAAAGAATACTTTCCTAATAATCCTTCACAAATATTTCACTGTAGTTTTCTTCCTGAAACATGAATATTCATTTCCACCTACAAAAGTAAGAATATTAATCTCATCTCAGCTATTATCTGTCATGAGTGTTAAAAACAACAACAACAACAAAAACCTAGGGGCTCCTGGGTGGCTCAGTCAGTTGAGCATACAACTCTCGATTTCAATTCAGGTCATGGTCTCCGATTTAATTAAAATCTTTAGGAAAAAAATGGAGCCCTGCATCAGGCTCCAAACTCAGCGCTGAGTCTGCTTGTCCCTCTCCCTCCCCCTGCTTGTACTCTCTCTCTCTCTCAGTTAAATAAATAAATAAAATCTTAAAAAAAAAAAAACAAAACCCTACCATGAAAATGCTATTTATAACAGTACTACTTCTAAAATTTCCCAAGAGGGGTTCCAGGGTGGTGCAGTTGGTTAAGTGTCTGACTCTTGGTTTTGGCTCAGGTCATGATCTCAGGGTGGTGAGATCAAGCCCTGTGTTGGGCTCTACGCTCAGCATGGAGTCTGCTGGAGATTCTCTCTCCTTCTCCCTCTGCCCCTCCCAATAGTGCTCATGCTGTCTCTCTCTAAAATAACAAGTAAATCTCTTTTTTTTTTTTTTAAAGATTTTATTTATTTATTTGAGAGAGAGAGAGAGAGAGAAACAGCATGAGAGGAGATAGGGTCAGAGGGAGAAGCAGGCTCCCCGCTGAGCAGGGAGCCCGATGTGGGACTCGATCCCAGGATTCTGGGATCATGACCTGAGCCGAAGGCAGTCGCTCAACCAACTGAGCCACCCAGGTGCCCGTAAATCTCTTTTTAAAATAAATAAATTACTTTAAAAATTTTCACAAGAAAGATAAACTTCATAAATCTATGTATTTTAACCTTAGTTTCTCTTAAAACTACAAACAGCATAGTAAAAAGAATCAACTCCTAAACCCTTAACTACAATGGACATTTAATATGGATGTCAGTTATCCAGAAATATTACATAAATGCTTAAACTACAATTGGAAAATAATTTTTAGATCAAAGAAAAGAAAGCAGAAATATGTGCAAGTAGGTATTTTATCCAAACCTCCAAATTTCAGCATTCCCTACTATTTTTTGCATATATACTATATATACAATAGCTTAAAAAGTGATCCAGATTTTTAAAATATAAAAAAAAAAACACTTAAAAATACACTTTTTTAACCAAGTATTTATCACCAAAATATATGAGATAATTTTTCCAGATGATTAATATGGTCAATAGACCTCTTAGAGAATCCTTATAAATCACCAATTAAATTTCATCACTGTATAGCAAAACAAAAAATAAGTTCTTCTTTTACCACTCTGTAATATAATTTAAGAATAAATATATTAATTTTGTAGGATTGGTAGAATTCAACCACAATCCTTTCTGTTACTCATCTTTACTTGAAATTAATGTTCTTGAATTTTTAAGACTGAAATGTGGATTGGGATAGATTTTGGGGTCTATATCTCCCTTTTCTGTTATTTTCATAAAGTATGTAAAAATCTGGCCCTTGAGATACTTTCAAGATTGCTTGGCTCTGGTCCCCTTTCCCCCTTTTATCTGTTTTTTTCCTTTTGTCTTTATTATCATTGTCCTGCTTGGTTGTGATTAAATTACCAGTAGATTCCTCTCAGTGTAAGGTTTTATACTGGAAGGGAAATTTGGCTGGTTAATTTTGGAACAGAGCCCAGACAGCTCTTAAGAACCTTGCCATGAACCCTTTAAACTCAGACATGAAGTGTGCAAAATCCTCTAGACTACCTGTTGGCAAAAAAGTAAAATAAACTACCTGTTGGCAATTTTAGAATCATGCCATTCTCAGGTCAGACTCCCTACTGCTTCCTCCTATGGAGATCCCAATGCTACACTAATCGTGATGGTTTGTTCCAATTTTATCTAATCAATGAGTTTTTACAGAGATATTGCTTAAGAGCTTTTGGTTATGCTATTCTGGTTATTCTGTTAAAGAAGCATTCAGGAATATTCAAAAACTATGCTACAGCACTGCCATCTTCCCAGGATTCGAATAACCAGAAGTGATTTTTGATGGAATGCATGACTGGGATACACAGATTACTGTGCTAAACCAGGTGTATTTCCCTTTTTTTAAAGTTTAAACTGGGTATATTTCTATCCCATTCTCTTTCCCATTACTTTTGCCTCCATTCAACCAACTATCTTAATACGATGAATGGATGATTTCATGAAAGAGAGGTACAGAGATTGATAAGGCAAAACCAGTTTATTTTATTTATTTTTAAGTAAACTCTACGCCCAATGTGGGACTCGAACTCATGACCCCAAGATCAAGAGTCAGATGCTCTACTAACTGAGCCATCTAGGCACCCCAAGGCAAGACCAGTTTAGTGAACATCTGTTATTTGTGGCTTACCAAAGTCTTTTGAACACTATCTCAACATTTTAGTAACTTTCCATATTGTGGAAATCAACTTTCCAAAGCAGAATCCTCAAAACCTCATTTCTCAAGACTACCTTGTAGCAACCATATGCAGGCCTATGACCTAGTTTCCACCACTCAGATGCACAAACAAGCCAGCTGGATATAAAATGGAGCTACAGGTCAGTGACCTGCCGCAAACCATACTTTTTGATTCACAGCTCAAAATCTAGTTGATATGATCCCATCAACAAAAGTAGTGTGTTTGATACAAGCAGAATTCAAGTAATTAAATCAACTTATATTAATTCATATTTTAATTTTAAGTACACAGGAGAAAATAAATGTCATCAGGATATTCACAAGTAGAAATCAATATTACCTTATGGATGGATAGCTCCTGTGAAATATGGCATCTATCGTTTTGTGATTGCTACTTTTAAAATACATATTTATGAACTCATTAGATGTGCAAACTTATGGACTGAATATGCAAACATCAGAAGTATTTGAGTTTGATGTTTGCTATCGGCTTTTATAAATACCCTTTATCAGATTAAGAAAGTCCCCTTCTGGGGCGCCTGCGTGGCTCAGCTGGTTAAGCGGCTGCCTTTGGCTCGGGTCGTGATCCCAGGGTCCTGGGATCGAGCCCCACATCGGGGTCCCTGCTCAGCGGGGAGCCTGCTTCTCCATCTCCCTCTGCCTGCTGCTCTGCCTACTTGTGCTTTCTATCTCTCTGTCAAATAAGTAAATAAAATCTTTAAAAAAAAAAAAAGAAAGAAAGCAAGAAAGCTCCCTTCTATTAACAGCTATTAACGGTTTTTATCCTGAATGGGTATTAAATTTTGTTGAATCTCTTTTTCCCTCTGTCAAGATGATCGTACAATTTTTTCTTTTTTTCTTCTTCTTTTTTTTTTTTTAAAGATTTTATTTATTTATTTGAGACAGAGAGAATGAGAGAGAGCATGAGAGGGAGGAGGGTCAGAGGGAGAAGCAGACCCCCTGCTGAGCAGGGAGCCCGATGCGGGACTCGATCCAGGGACTCCAGGATCATGACCTGAGCCGAAGGCAGTCGCTTAACCAACTGAGCCACCCAGGCGCCCAATTTTTTCTTTTTTTCTGCTAACATGACAAATTACACTGCTTTTCAAAAGTTAAACCACTCTTACATTCCTAGAATTAACTCTACTTCATCATGATGTCTTATTCTTTTTATTTGTTGCTGGATTTGATTTGCTAATATATTTTTTAAAAAAACTTTTCACCCATGTTAATGTGAATAATTGATTTGTATTGTTCCTTTTTTGTATCATTCTCACCAGGCTTAAGTATCAAGGTTATTCTGGTCTTAAAAAATGAAATGAGAAGTGTTTTCCCTTCTTCTATTTCCCAGATAAGTTTGGCAATATTTCTTCCTTAAACAATTGAAAGAATGTACCAGTGAAGCTATCTGAGCCAGAGGTTTTCTTTGCAGTAAGTTCTTTAAGAGTCACTTTCCTTAACAATATTTGTCCTTCCATTCCATGAGCATAGAATGTTTTTCCATTTCTTAATAGATATGGAACTATTCAGATGTTCCATTTCTTATTTAGTCAGCTTTGGTAAGTTAGTGGTTTATTTGGGGTGTTTTAAAAAATTTGTCCATTTTTTCTAAATAATTCATTTGCCTAAAGTTGTTCATAAGATCTACTTATTAATTTTTTGATTCCTTAACATATGTGGTGGTGTCCCTTCTGCATTCCTGACACTGACCATTTGTCTTTTTTCTCTTCTTTCTTGATCATTCTTACTAGGGTTTTATTAATCTTTTCAAAGAACCAACTCTTGGCTTTGCTGATTCTTCTCCAGTACATATCTGTTTTCTATTTTATTGGCTTTTCCACTTATCTATTTTGTAAAATCTGATTTTTTGTTCTTTCTGTAGCTTCTTGAAATGCAAACTTAAGGGGCGCCTGGGTGGTTCAGACGTTAAGCGTCTGCCTTCGGCTCAGGTCATGGTCCCAGGGTCCTGGGATCGAGCCCTACATCGGGCTCCCTGCTCCGTGGGAAGCCTGCTGCTCCCTCTCCTGCTCCCACTCTCCCTGCTTGTGTTCCCTCTCTCGCTGTGTCTCTGTCAAATAAATAAATAAAATCTTTAAAAAAAAAAAAAAGAGGGGCGCCTGGGTGGCTCAGTCATTAAGCGTCTGCCTTCGGCTCAGGTCATGATCCCAGGGTCCTGGGATCGAGCCCCGCATCGGGCTCCCTGCTCGGTGGGAAGCCTGCTTCTCCCTCTCCCACTCCCCCTGCTTGTGCTGTTTCTCTCTCGCTGTGTCTCTCTCTGTCAAATAAATAAATAAATAAAAATCTTAAAAAAAAAAAATTAAAAAAAAAAAGAAATGCATACTTAAAGCATTATGTCCTCTTGGCAATTACAATTCATTCAAAGAAACTATTGAGGAGAAATATCCAGAAATATTCTTAACTTTTAGTGGATTCTCTGGCTTCCCACTTGGAAAAAAAAAAAAAAGGAGAAATGTGTTGTTTTATCAAAGAGCAAACTGATGAATGGAAAGAAAAGCCTCAAAATAAAAATTTCCTTGGCATCTATAAGGCCCTTCCTTTTATTTAGATATAAGCTAAACACAGACAAATAGGTAGAACTGCAATACCTGGGGCACAGAAAGATTGATAAAGAAGCACTTCCAGAAGCATTTACCCAGAGAGTATGTATTTTAGATCATCTAGAATAATCAAAAAGCATCTTAAGTTAACTGTCTTTGGTCCTACTATATTGCAGAATAACTTCAAGGAGGGGCGCCTGGGTGGCTCAGATGGTTAAGCGTCTGCCTTCGGCTCAGGTCATGATCCCAGGGTCCTGGGATCGAGTCCCGCATCGGGCTTCCCGCTCCTTGGGAGCCTGCTTCTCCCTCTGTTTCTCTCTGTCTCTCATGAATAAATAAATAAAATCTTAAAAAAAAAAAAAAAATAACTTCAAGGAGGAATAAGTAGGAATCTTTTCTACCAGTTATCTAAGTACTTCACTACCTTACCAATTTAAAGTCCTTATTCAAATATTGCCCTTCTCCATACATCTTACCCTTACCACCCTATTTAGAACTATAACCCAATGCTCTCTCTATATTATACTCCAATCCCTCTTGTCTTCCTGTGTAGAATTTAAGCCCCACAAGGATAAAGGTTTTTGTCTATTTTTTTTTACTGATTTATCCTAGGAACTTAGAACAGTGCCCGGTATACAGAAGGCACTTAATAAATATTTGTTGAATATATGAATGGATAAGAAAAATAAGGCACAGCTTCAAATAAGGTGGATTTTTTACATGAGAGTAAATTTTAGTTATATATTAATTTTAGAATGAGACATATAGTGTTGAAATACTACTCTGCCACTTATTAGTTATGTAACTTCAGGAAAAATTATTAACTTTCCTAAGTTTCAGGGGTTTTTCTTCCAGAAAATGCAAATAATAGTGTTTGTTTTATAGGGTTGTGCTGAGAACTAAATAAAATATCTGAAGTAGGGTGCCTGGGTGGCTCAGTTTGTTGGGCATCCAACCCTTGATTTTGGTTCAGGTCATGGTCCCAGGGTCATGGCATCAATTCCTACGACAGGCTCTGGGCTTAGTGTGGAGTCTGCTTGAGATTCTCTCTCTCCCTCTTCTCTGCCCCTCCCCCTGCTCACATGCACTCTCTCCCTCTCTCTCTAAATAAATAAAATCTTTTTGGGGTGCCTGGGTGGCTCAGTCGGTTAAGCAACTGCCTTCAGCTCAGGTCATGGTTCCAGGGTCCTGGGATCGAGCCCCGCATCGGGCTCCCTGCTCCGTGGGAAGCCTGCTTCTCCCTCTCCCACTCCCCCTGCTTGTGTTCCCTCTCTCACTGTCTCTCTCTCTGTGTCAATTAAATAAATAAATTAATTAATTAAAAAAATCTTTTTAAAAAAGTTTTTTAAATAAAAATATCTAAAGCATTTAGCATAATTCATGGCACACAGAAAGAACTCAATAAATATAGCTAATTATTATTTTTATTACTAATGAGTGTCTTAACCATGTATAAATGGATCAATATCAATCTCTAGTTAAGTTTCTATGGGCAAAGTCAGTCTTTGACCCTATCTTATATACCACCTTCATCAACAGTTGACTCAAGATACAAAAAAAGCATGCTAATCAAATTTCCTGATGACAGGATCAATGAAAAAGATGTCATAAATAGACGACACACTCATGATCCGAAAAAAATCCTAATGTTGGAATAATATAATGAATCAAATAAATGTAATTTAATATGAGGGCACATAAAGTACTGAACATAGTACACAATAGACAATGCATAACAGAATCTGTAAAAAAGACTTGGGATTGCAGTTCTCTGAAAGTGTAAAAAAAAGTAACATTTTAATGTGGCTGCCAAAAAGTTAAAGAAATTTTAAGCTACATCACAGAAGTACAGAACTCAAATGAGAGAAAAGTTCTATTCTACAGTGGTCATACTCTGTCTCAAACAGCCTGTTCAATTACAAAAGCCATACTGTAAGAGGTGCTAAGAAACTGAAACTTGTTCAAACCAGAATGATTGGGATGGTGGTGGGGCTTGATGGCGATGAGGATGGAGAACAATTTTAGAAATTATGGATACCTAGCCTGAAGAAGAGGAAACTTAAAAGCTGTCTTAAAACAATAAAGGTTTCTTGTGTAGATGAAGAATTGGGACTTGGGCTTAGAAGGCTAAAAATAGAACATATGAGAAAACAACAATAATAAAAATAAAACAGTGAAGTAGATTTTGACCTAATATAGAAAGAAGCTTCTAATAACCAGAGTAAAAAATTGGGTTAACTTCACAAATTGTGCATTTCCATCACTAGGAGTCTTCCAACAGAAGCTAAAAGTCTATGTTGGAATAACATGGAGACAGAAAATTAGTCTAGACAACCACTTAAGTTCTAAATACAAGATTACAGCCCTACAAGAAATTATTTTTAAAAAAGACATATAAATGGCCAATAAGCACAAGAAAAAATGCTTAACATCATTACATATCAGGGAACTGTAAATCAAAACCACAATAAGATGCAACTTCATACCCACTAGGATGACTATAATCAGAAAATCAGAAAATAACAAGTGTTGGCAAAGATGAAGAGAAATCAAAACCCTCATACACTGTTGATGGGAATGCATCATGGAAAATAGTCTGGCAGTTCCTCAAAAAGTTAAAAATAGAGTTACTATTTGACCCAGCAATTCCACTCTTAGGCATATACCCTTGAGAAATGAAGATATATGTCCACACAAAACCTTACACACCACTGTTCTTAGCAGCAGCATTTGTAATAGCCAAAAGGTGGAACAAATGTCCACCAATGTCCATCAAGGGATGAATGGATACACAAATTTCCACCAATGGATGTCCAACAATGGCTGAATGTCCATCAATGCATGTATAGATACACAAAATGTGGTATATCCATACAACAGAACATTATTTGGCAATAAAATGGGGAGACTGAAATTGACAGCTAAAGGGTTATTTCAAAACCTCAAAAAGAAACTCCATACTCTTTAGCTATCAGTTTCAATCTCTTCATTTCCCCCAGCCCCAAGCAACCACTAATCTGTGTCTCGATAGATTTGTCTATTCTGGACACTTCAAATAGATGGAGTCATAACATATGTGGTCTTTTGTGAATGGCTTCTTTCATTTAGCATAGTTTAGCATGGAAAAACAAGGATTCTTCCAAATTGTAGCACATTATCAGTACTGCATTCTTTTTTACAGCCAAATAATATTCTGTTGTATGGATATACCACATTTTGTGTATCTGCTCATCTATTAATGGACATTTGGATTTTTAGCATGTTCATACCTGACTGGTAATGGCTATACAACTTTATGAACATACTAAAAACCACTGAATTGATCACTTCAAATGGATGAACTGTATAGTGTGTGAATTATGGTGCCTCAATAAAAAAAAAAAGTACCCAAAAGAGCATAAAGTTTTGAAATAGTAGGTGAAGGGATAAACAATCTATATCCTAACTAGCCTACAAGCTCATCACATTAATTATCACAATGATTAGTAAACATAATGATAACCCTGGGAGGTAAGGAAAGTGATAAAATGTGTTTAGTAAACTATGATTAAAGAAGCTAGGAAACTTATAATCACATGAAAAGATTCTTCACCTGAAAATAAAAAAGCTTAGCTATTTAAAAGAATACATTTAGTTAGCTGAAAAACTCACTCGTGTAGGATAGTTCATTCCCCAGATCTACAATCAAGGAGGCAATCTCTAATCTAGAACTACTACATTATGATCTTGTCCTACTGCTACAATCACAAAATCAAATAATTCTAGATTATGTAGGGACTTAGCTAGTATATATACTGTTAAAAAAAAAAGTAATACCAGCTTAGAATTACATTTCCTGAATTGTGGCCAACACGGTACTAATCCATAAAGGAAATGTATTCATAATTAATTCTTCAGAAATATAATTACACTCAATGAACCTTCAAATCTTCTTTTGTTATTCTCTTATTATTGTCAGACTTATTCAAGTCAAAATAAAATATTTTTAAAAAGAAGGTAATTTTATAGTTCTAAAATTTCAAAGTAGACAGGTTTATAAGCAAAATCTTCAAAAAGTTTCAGAAACTCTGTTCTCATTTTCTAACTCTGTATCAAGGCACGGCCCGACTGCCCCAGGGGAAGAAACCTGGGCAGACAGTAATTGTAGCTGACAGCAGCAATTACATGCAAGGTTGGAGATGAGAAGACCACTAATGTGTGTGCAGTAATTGCTCTGGTATTTTCTGTTACCACTGAGGGTCAGCTCCCAAAGAAAATTCATGGCAAACTTCACCTTGGCTACATTTGGTCCAGGAATTCCACCCTAAGAAAGCACATGAAGAGTATGAATACACTAGTTATAGGCACAGCAGGCGTGCAGAACATTCCTTTGATAAGAACCTGATAAAGCATGAAATAGGAACTAACATGCAATTCTAAAAGATATTTCTACCTATATCTTTACCAGAAAAACACATACAGTGAATATGACTAAAAGTTGAACTTTAGCACAGTCCAGATGAATTCTTTCATAACATCACACTATAGCAAAAGCTGACTCAGTATTTGGAAATTATATTGAATAGAGAACCTTGGAATTCTGGAAACTCTGGAAATACCAGAAGGACAGCAGGAACAGCAAACTCATCAGAAAAATAATAGGAAGATGGTAGACTAAACACATATTCTTGGCTCCCTCTCCCTCCATATAACATACTGGAGCAACTCAACAACTAAACAAACTTGGAAGAAATTATGGATGCACTTAAAGGAAGAGAGTGCAGGGGGTAAAAGCTGGAGTAGAAATTTAATCTGGCAGTAAAACCTGAATGTTCAGGGGCCCAACCACCTGATAAAAATAGATTCTCCTTAGCAAACAGAAAGGGGTCACACCCACCACATGCTATGTATGGTCCTACACATGCTTACTTTAGAAGTCCTAAATATCCTGGTAGGCTGAACGGTCCTCAATCCCTTTGCTCAGGAAGGATCTACCTATTTTCAGCATTCACCGGTAGAGTCCTACCAGAAAAAAGGTCTCAATTACTCCATTTCACTTCATCTCAGTGAGAGATCAGAGGTTGCTAGCTCACTGGCCCACCAGACTTGAAAAAAGATATAGCTGCCTTTGCCTGCCAGCCTATTATTGCTCAAAAGACCTCAATAATCAGACAGGTGCTATGGAAACCTACAATCTGTAGTCAGAGAAAAATTACAATCATTTAAGAAGAGAAAGAGGCTAAGATGAATTAGAATGAGTAGCTTCTTTTGAGGGAGGCAAAATTAAGGGAATAAAGAGAACTTTCATACAATAAAATGTTATATACGGACATACATGAACACTAAATGTATTATTCCATAAAAGTCTACTGTAAACATTAACTTTTTTTCAATGTTGATAATATACATTCTAGTTTAAATATTTCTTCTACAGCACAATAAGTACTTTCAAGCAGTTGCTCTCTTAAAAACTTAGGAACTGGAGGGTATTATGTTGAGTGAAATAAGTCAAACAGAGAAAGACATGTATCATATGATCTCACTGATATGAGGAATTCTTAACCAACTGAGCCACCCAGGCGCCCGATATGAGGAATTCTTAATTGCAGGAAAAAAACTGAGGGTTGCTGGAGTGGGGGGTGGGGTGGGAGGGATGGGGTGACTGGGTGATAGACACTGGGGAGGGTATGTGCTCTGGTGAGCGCTGTGAATTGTGCAGGACTGTTGAATCTCAGATCTGTACCTCTGAAACAAATAATGCAATATATGTTAAGAAAAAAAAAAGAAGAAGAAGAAGAAGGTAGCGGGAGGGGAAGAATGAAGCGGGGGAAATCGGAGGGGTAGATGAACCATGAGAGACAATGGACTCTGAAAAACTGAGGGTTCTAGAGGGGAGGGGGGTGGGAGGATGGGTTAGCCTGGTGGTGGGTATTGAGGAGGGCATGTTCTGCATGGAGCACTGGGTGTTATGCACAAACAATGAATCATGGAACACTTCATCTAAAACTAATGATGTAATGTATGGGGATTAACATAAGAATAAAAAAAAAAACTTAGCTTATCAATGAAAGGTATGTTAATCAAGGTACCTGCTATCAGGACATTTAGTATTACCAAGGATTTAGGATACATTGCCCCATAAGAAGCAGATATGCTGCCACATATAAGAATCAACATAAGGCAAATAAGATCAAATATTAAAATGTACACTATAACAATAAATACAACATTTACAGAAAGGGGACAATTAGTGTGGACTAGAGGTGTGTGGAGAGCTAAAAAGTACTTATTGATCAGGGCTAAAAAAAAAAACAAACATAGGTAGAAACAGTACAGAAGGCATTTCGGAAAACAGTATGAGTAAAGAAAGGCATACTAAATGAACTGTACTTGCGGGACGATGAGGAAGCATGTCAGATGGGAGTCAAATTTACAGTACATAAAGTTAGAGAAAAGTCTGGATTCACAATGCCAGGGATAAGTTAAAGAGGACTTGAAAGTAAGAATTAATAACTTATATTTGAGTTAATGGTCCCTCAGAACTTTAGTATAAAACAAGTTTTTGTCATTTTCCTGTTAACCTTCATTATAAAGAGGAGCATATGTTCCAGTATAAAACTGTTCTTCTCCACATGCAATACAATCACATCTAGAACATACCAAGTTTTAAAACACACAAATATTCAAATAAAGATGATTTTTTCAGGACTTCAGTAGTATAAATCACTAAAAATAATTCATATTATAAACCCTAAAATTATAGTATTAGTATACTGAAAGGGACCTCATCAGACAATTTGGTAGTATAAGAGAGAGCTTAAAATATTCCAGTTATTCAAGAGAAATCTCCAGTATTTCAGCAATGTGGCTCAAGTTTGCCTTAAACATTCCTTTTTTTTTTTTTTTTAAGATTTATTTATTTATTTGAGAGAGAGCAAGGGCAGGGGGTGGGGGAGGTGGCACGTGGAGGGAGAGGAAGAGGAAGAGAAGCAGACTTCCCGCTGAGCACGGAGCCTGACTTGGGGCTCTCAGGACCTGGAGATCATTACCTGAGCTGAAACCAAGAGTCCGTGTTCAACCAACTGAGCCACCCAGGCGCCCCTGCATTAAACATTTCTAATTTTGAAACCATGGTCAATAATTTAACTTATTTGTACTTTCTCCATTATAACTATAACTTACTGCTCCATTTCCTAACATTTTGCCCCAATTATATCCCTATAGTTTGTTAAGGATATCCCTGGCTGTGAGGAAATGGCAGCTCATAAAGCCAGAGATTAAAATGTTCAATCCTCATTTAGCTAAGGAGACTCAGCTTGAATTAGCTAGGACTCACAGCTGATGAACAGTTTAGCACCAAATATCCTGACGATGATAGGCAAATGAGAAGACTGGTCCTTTGTGACTATTCCATTCCCAATATAAAGGTTTTTCACTAGGGACTAGGATCTCACGAATAGCTGTTAGTACATTTAAAAAAGTGTTCTCATTCATTCATTTTAGCTTAACTATAACATACACAGTAAGAGGACTTTGACACTCCATCTGATAATATATATGCAATGCTAAGATCCTCAAGTTCCATGGGGAAAAGGAAAAATTTAAGACAATTTGTTATTTAATTCATGAAGTGCTCTTCTTCAGAATTCTATTAAACGAGGGATGCTTGTACAAGGAAAAGATTGCTACACATCTAGTTGTATTTATATAACACGCTTAATTTTAAAAGGAAAAAATCAAACACATATGATCTCAAGAAAACATTCAAATGTGGTAAACTGCATGTGTTTACTCAAGATGCTATTTTGGAAGTAAAGGTTTAATTTAGAAAGCTTTGACTCAAAATGTAAAATGAAGGCATTAGCATGTTATTTATTCTAATTATATTCAATTTTAAAGTAACAAACCAATAACATAAAATTGAAATGTAAATATAGCATATTCAAGAGGGATTTCCTGGGACTATTTATGACCATATTTCTATAAAAATATTTACTACACATGTGATTTGGAAGCAGTCTCTCACAATGGGGTTGTAACCACCATAGCAATTAATAAATCTGGAGTCATTTATTTTCAAAGTACCTATATTACTTTATGATTTAAAAAAACTTCCATAGAGAATGTAGTTAAATATAAATAATAAGCATTATAGTATAAGATAGTGATTTTTAAACTGCATTGGCCAAAACATCACAATTGCAAAAGGCAACTCATTAGGTTACTTCTTAAGTTATTATTAATGACAAGTGTAATCTGGGTCTATTTTATCACTTCCAAAACTGTCAGAAGGAAGGATACTTCTAGGCTATAGCAAATAATGTCCAAGAGTTCTACAATCCTAAAAACAAAAAAACCCACTAATTTGAAAGAATTTTGTCTAGTATAGTCAACATTCAACACTTAAGATAAAACTGGTAAACTAAAGTGCCAAGTACTCCAGAATATCTTCACCTAAGTGGGTTCTCCTTTTCCCTGAATTTGCCAACAATTGTTCATATCACTACAGTGATACTTGTTCCTTCTGACATTCTATCCTGGTTAATATAAGCTCTAGCAGAATCTAGTAAGTAAGGTCTATCTCACAATAGAGCTGAGGCAACAGACTGTATTGGATGCCAAAAGTTTAGGAATCAGAATCCTTCAGATACTGGTAAAACAAAAACAACATAGTTGAAATTACAAGTTTAAAAGAGAAAACATCCTTGACAGAATTGTTTCTATTTTTATATCTTGATAAGTATACTAAAATCAGTGGGATAAAAATAAACATTCTAATTATTTTATGATTATTTAAGAATGCATTTTTACTTACACTGTTACTATAAGAATGTATATTAGAATGTTATTCACATATCACATTCAGAATTCAAAAAAAATTGTAAGGACCTCAGACCCATATATTGCTCTATAATTTTCCTATGTAGTCAGGAAATCCACTGAATTAAATAATCACATGATTTAGAAGAACATTTAGGAAAAAAAAATAAACTTCACATAATGAAGAATAAAAGTGAAACAATGATTGACTTTAAACACAGTTTAAACCATGTCTTTACATTTAACCATTTTCAAAGATTTCATTTTTTTTTAAGATTTTATTTATTCATTTATCTGGGGGGGAGAGCGCACACACACACAGGGAGGGGCAAAGGGGGACGGAGAGGAAGAGGGAAAGAATCCCAGGCGGACTCCACGCAGGGCTTGATCTCAGAACCATGAGATCATGACCTGAGCTGAAACCAAGAGTCGGATGCTTAACCAACTGAGCCATTTTCAAACTTTTCAAAGTTGAGGCATCATTTTATTTTATACAGTAACAAAAATACCAACCTAATTTTCCTAAGTACTCTTTTATCTAAGTCTAATCACAGATGATAGTTTTACTACCTAATTTAGATTAATATAGACAGTATTTTAAATTTTCTAAATCAAAATTTTTTAAGGTTCATAGGCTCTTGGCAGTTACTAGCAATCTATAAAGTGATCTGCAGGTTGGCAGTTTGATTATAACGCTCATTCAACAAGAGCCTGACACTTCCCCAACACTTGCTGGCTTTCCTGACTTGTTAAAAAAGAAATTAAGAGGCGCCTGGGTGGCGCAGTTGGTTAAGTGTCTGCCTTTGGCTCGGGTCATGATCCCAGGCTCCTGGGATCAGCCCCAGGTCTGGCTCCTTGCTCAGTGGGGAACCTGCTTCTCCTTCTCCCTCTGTAGCTCCCCCTGCTTGTGCTCTCTCTCTGTCAAATAAATAATTAAGATCTTTAAAAAAAAGAAAAATGATAATATTATTGGGCATATTTAAATGTAAATAAAATACTTTGTTTTAATTATTAAAATGATTATGATGAATCTTCATCAAAATTTACCTTTAATTAGTAGTTTGCCTATTCACAAAAACAACAGACTGAATGCCAAAAGCTCTTAAGAAATACTAATTGGGGGTTGCCTGGGTGGCTCAGTCGTTAAGCCTCTGCCTTCGGCTCAGGTCCCTGGGATCGAGCCCTGCATCGGGCTCCCTGCTCAGCAAGAAGCCTGCTTCTCCCTCTCCCACTCCCCCTGCTTGTGTTCCCTCTTGCGCTGTGTCTCTCTGTCAAATAAATAAAATCTTTAAAAAAAAAAAAAAAAAGGAATACTAATTGGGGGGGCGCCTGGGTGGCTCAGATGGTTAAGCGTCTGCGTTCGGCTCAGGTCATGATCCCAGGGTCCTGGGATTGAGCCCCACATTGGGCTCCTGGCTCAGCGGGGAGCCTGCTTCTCCCTCTCCCTCTGCCTCTCCCCCTGCTCATGCTCTCTCTCTATCTCTGTGACTCAAATGAATAAATAAAATCTTAAAAAGAAAAAAAAAGAAATACTAATTTGTCTAGACAACTTGCTGCTTCTAAGTGATTTACTATTTTCTAGTAGTTATAATAAAGATTATCTAGCTTTCACTATTTTTAAGTGAGAGTTGAAAAACCTATATAGAGAATACCAGTGATAACTTAGAATAAAAATCAGCATAAAGGAGGTAAACTCTCAAATACAAGAAACCTGCCATTCATTTTATAGGGATTCTTTACTCTAGACCCTATCTAATTACTTGTGGTCTTAAGCTATTCATTTATAAGTTGGCTAAAGTAACCAGTAAACACTCCTTTGGGGCATATCATTTGTAATAGTGATTTATTAGTCTGCTGCCTCCCAGTATTGGTCTGACCCTGAGTTTATAATTAGGCTGCATAATGTGGATACAGAATGGTGGTTCACCATCTCACTTAATGAAAGGGTATGGACATACAAAATGGAATGGTTTAATTAAATGAATTGAGAATGCTGGTTTTACCTACAGAGCTTTAAAACATTATATTTAGTAACATCATAAATATGTTCAAAAAGCTTGGTAGCTACAATTCTACAAATAACCTAGGAAATAGATGTCATACTTCACTGTATAAGTGTCTTATTTCTCATTTATTCATTAATTCAACTTACAGTTATTCCTAACTGGCAGCACAATGGTGACCTAAACAGATAAATGTTTTCTTTACCTCTTGGAGCTTAAAGTTTAGAGAATGGAAGAGACAAGTATTAACAGTCAATTATAATGTTAAGTAGATATATGCTAGGTAAAAGAGAAGTATAATCTACACAGATTTTAAAGTTATATCTCATTCTTTTTCCTCCAAATCCTATGGAATAATATTCTCATAAATTGCTTCCATTCTTTACTCTTAAGCAACTCTGCCTCATAGTTTGTAGTCACAGATTTCCCCAGAGGAAAATTCTGAAAATAACACCTAGTAATGTGGTGCCATGTTTATAGTGGGTACTCAATATGCATGGTGAGTACTCAATAATTATTAACCATTAATGAAAAGTCACAAGTGACTAAAACATGAGACTGTATTTCTTTCTAGACAAATAATGCATTGCTCAGTGAATCTAAGACATTAATCAAGAACTGAAACTATAAAACTTGGCTACTGACGTCTAGGAATTCATTCTAAAGAAATAATTAGATAAGTGTACAAAAATATAAGTAGAAAAATGTTTATTGCAGCATTACCTATAAGAGTAAAAAGGAAGAAAGAAAGGAAACAGCTGCAGAGTCAAACATAGAATCATAGATTATTGGCTAAATTAATTAGGATTTATCCATACAATACTATGCAGGCATTAGAAATTTACACACACACACACACACACACACACAAGGAAAGATGACTATGATAACTGGCAAGTAAAGTAGATTTTTAAAACTCATCTGAGTAGTATGATCCCATTTGGGAAAAAATAAAAAATTTTAAAATCTAACTATATGTGTATGTGAATGTACATATAAAAATTTCAAAACACAAATGCCATATATTAACAATGTATCTTTAAGACAATTCTTATTTTCATCCAAAAACTTGTGTTGTCTCCAAGTTTCTGTAAAATTTTTTACAATAAAAAAATAAAGCTATTTCCACTTTGATTTTTTTTAATATTATTTATTTATTTATTTGATAGAGACAAAGCAAGCGTAGGAACACAAGCAGGAAGAGTGAGAGAGGGAGAAGCAGGCTTCCTGCTGAGCAGGGAGGCCGATGCGGGGCTCAATCCCAGGGCCCCGAGATCATGACCTGAGCCAAAGGCAGACGCTTAACAGCTGAGCCACCCAGGCACCCCCTGTTTCCACTTTGATTTAAAAAAAAAAATCTGCTCATACCCACCAAAGACAATAAAACCTGGCTATCTATGTCAAGTAGTTTGTAAGCAACTTTACAATCGGATCATATATGGGTTGTGATAACTTGGTGCTACTGGACTGAATTAGATAGAAACAACATAATTAAAATATCAGACTCTGGAGTCAGGCAAAACTGGATTAATTTCCAAACCACCACAGTTAAATCTATTTAACATCAATCAAGGTTCTGTTTTTGTGGGGTCTTTTTTAAGCTTTCTACACCTTGGATTCTTCTTCTGTAAAACAGAAGTAATATTAGCACCTACCTCATAGAGTTGTTGTGACCAGTAAATAATATCTACAAAGCATTTAGATATACCCCTACATAATAAATTTTAGAAGTTAGTTTCTACATGATCCCCAAACATTAATATTGGATGAACTATAAGCACTGATGTTTTCTATCTCCTAAACATTTGTTCTCCATTTTTAATAATTATCCCAGTGTCTAAATAATTGAAGTGGCAAATTCTTCTTCCAGTGTTTTATTACATGTTCCATGTGGAAAAAATTCAGTTTTGTGTAAGTATATAAAGGAAAAGTTAAAATCCTTCTCTTTCCTTACTTTCTTCGCCAATCTGACATCATTTCTTTCAATATTATGCCTGTGCCTGATTCATTTGGTGGCTTAATTTTCCCAAATGGGATCAAACTGAACATAGTGACCTGCACTTTATCTCATATATCATGGACAACCTTCCATATCATTCTTTTTATTGCTGGATAGTATCCATTATATATCATTATTTAACCATTTCCGTATTGATGACCATTTATATTGTTTCCAACTTTTCAGTACGGCAAACAATGCTGCAATGTACATCCACAACTTGTATCTTCTAGAAACTGTAGATATTTTTATGAAATTGAGTCTCAGAAGTGGATTGTTAGCTTCTTGGCCTGTATTCCCTAAAGAACACAACCTGAGGCAAAGCTTCCAAACTAAGGAATTCTTAGGAGGTAAAATCCCAGGATATGAAGAATGAGAAGGAAAAGGAGGTGAGACAGATAAGGAAGAAAAGCAAATAAAACATGATACTGTTACTGAGCTGGCTTCCCTGACCTAGGTAAGAGAGGATGTCTTCTTGTCAGGCTAAATGGACATCCTATCTTGGAACAGGCAAAAAAGAAGGAAAGAAAGGAAAAGCTATTTAACTGTCAGTTCCTTCCCATTTCCTGTCTCTACTTGGTCAAATTTTGCCCCCTGAACTTCTTGACTTGCTACATAACCCCTCCAAACAGCTGCTGGGGATAGAGTCTCTGCCACACATACCCTACCCTATCACCTGCATCCAGAAGAAGCAGAAGGAATCAAAGCCTCTTTGAGTCTGATTGGGTAGGAGGTCCTGCTGAATCAGGTGGTCCTCATACCAAAGAAGGTTAAGTAGGCAGGCAGGTGGTTTTAGGAGGCGAAGAAACCATCTCCTAGAACACTGCTGCCAATTTACACTCACTAAATGTGCATGCCCTATGCTGACTGCCTCATGCCCTGCCAAAGTGCCTTCTAATTCAATCTATCAAAAGAAAAGTAGCATGCACTGTTTTATCTTACATTCCTTGATTATTAGTGAGATTGAGCATCTTTCACTATTTATTGACATTTGTATTTCTTCTGGGGATGGCTTATTATAAATTTCAGGTGCCATTTCTCACCCTTCCATTATGAGACTATAATTAGACTGCAGGATTCTGTTACTCTCAGTGCTACACTATTCCCTAAAATTACTTCAGACTACCTATAAACCAGACACTGAAGACTGCAGCTAGACTATCAGCTAGCTTAAATACAGTACCATAAAAAATCTTTGCGGGTTATTCTGTCCATAGTTATAACAGAAGAAGAAAAGACAAGAACACAACTTCCTTATCCCCAGTTTCCATAATTACATTTTGCACCATTTAGGGAAACCTTGGCATATAAGAAAAGTTTGCATTTCCATCCAGTTTCCATATGTCCTTGAGCTTGTCCTATGGCCAGAATGCTTCAGTTACCAGTCAGGACAATGACCCCAGCTTGCCATCATCACTGTTTCTCAACCAATCAAACTTCATTGTCAGTGTCCAGTTCAACTTTCCTTTTATCACTGTAGGGTTCTGACCATAAGATAACCATCTCCAATATAGAAATTTTTTCCATACAAGCACAAATACCAAGAAATTCAGACCCCAATTTGTGATAACATCTGTTTCCTCTTATGATCATTTTCCCTTTCAAGAATTATCCTGATTGGTTTTTTTTTTAATTTATTTACTTCCGCATTGTATCCAAGGGTCAAACCATCACCCCACTCTCTCCCTTTTCATCTCTGCCATACCCTAAAAATTGAAAGACCAACAAACATATGGTAGCTTTGACTATAAACCTGAAAGTTAGTAATATTTTTGCTCTCAAGTTAGAAGTTGTGTCAAATAGCTGGAAGTCTTATTCTCATGCACTGCGATGTGAATAAACAGCACTGTCTCTAGAAGAAGGCTACTCTGTAGTGAGACTGAAACAGTGTGGTTTTCAGGCAGTATTTCAAATCCAAGCCTTTGTAATATTTTTTTTTAAACTATAGTTGACATATAATGTTATATTAGTTTCAAGTGTACAACATAATCTATTGATAATCCTATACATTACTCAATGCTCACCGTAAGTGTAGTCACCATCTGTCACCAGATATTATTACAATATTACTATATTCCTTATGCTGTACTTTCTATCCCCATGACTTATTTACTGTATAACTGGAAGTTTGTACCTCTTAGTCCCCTTCACCTCTTTCACCCATCCCACCACTGCCTTCCTCTCTGGCAACCACCAATTTGTTCCCTGTATAAGTTTGCTTCTGTTTTGTTTGTTCATCTTGTTTTTTAGATTCCCCATATAAGTAAAATCAAATGGTACTTGTCTTTCTCTAACTTATTTCACTTAATAACTTCTAGATCCCTTCACATTGCTACAAATGGGAAGATCTTACTCTTTTTCAAGGCTGAGTAGTATTTCATTTTCTGTGTGTGTGTGTGTGTGTGCGTGCACATACACATCTTATCTTCCTTATATATTAATCCATTGTTTCTCTTCAGATCACACACATCTTTTGTCTCTGTAATATTTTCTTTAAAAGGAAGGTATTTATTTTCAACTTAGTTAATAAAATTTAATCACACAGCTGACAGATTGGATATATATGGAGAAAAACTATATTTTCCAAATCCGCATAAAAGGAATATGACTTAGACTTAACTAAATCAGTCCTATATGATTCAAGGTTTGCAGCCACAAAAAGGAAATGAATTAACTTTTCCCTCTGAATAATTCCTCCATAATTTCAACCCAGTCATCTATTCAACATAGCCTACCATGTGCTACATTTTCACTAATTTTCCCAGCAACACTAACACTGCATCACATTTATTTTTTGGTAGATTATTAATATAATTCTTGTCTCTGTTAAATATTATAGTTGGTATAAATAATAATTTATATTTGCATTACACTCTAGAGTTTATACTTTTCTACATATATAATCTCAATGAATTACCATCTTCCTTCACAACTTTAAAACATGACAATATACTACAAAGCTCCAAAAGTAAATCATATCAAATATTATAAATAAGATCTTAACAATAGAGGACAAATAGAAGTATAAAGAAATTAACCCACCATTCCCTTCTTACCTTGCTCCAAAACAACTCCACATTAGCACCGTTGGTTCATTTTCCCAATTTAAGCTTTTAAAAAATACTAAATTTCCCTGTATTGTATTTCAATCAATTGCCTAAGCTGAGACTACAATGTCATAAATAAAGTACCCGATCATAAATTTCTCAAAAGACATAAAATCAAAGACACCCAACACCTACAAATTAAATGCAAAAACATAAACAATGAAAAGGAGTTATATAAAATTCAGGTTGATCAGTTAGTTAACTAGTATATTCTGAACAGACTTAGTCTTTATTCTCTGTACTAATATTAAAATTATAACCATGCACCAAAATTATCTTGGTCTAGTCTTTTCATTTTATGTTTTCTTATAAATTATGGAGCTACGGGAAAAAAGTCAATCACCTTTCAGATGTTTGACTGCAAAAGCACTTCTTAGAATAGCAATGATATGAATTATTTAAAGATAGGACTCTCCCTGAAATGAGGGCTATCTGTAAAACAGCATACACTTAAACTATGGTATATATTACAATATTTTAAATACCTAGAAGACCTCAAGCCTCCTATGATTCTATATTTACATAGCTGATGAGGAACGCCAGTATACAGAAATTAAAAAAAATAAAAAGGCCTAGAAAAGGCAGGAACACAGCTTTTACTATTTTCATACAAACAAATGCTACATCTATAACATCTTATCATACCCAGGCATTAAGAGGCCATGTTGCTTGTGCTCACTATAAAGTATATTTATAAGAATATATGAAGTTAAGCTGAATTGATTTTTTTTTTTTAAAGATTTTATTTATTTGACAGAGAGAGACACAGCGAGAGAGGGAACACAAGCGGGGGGAGTGGGAGAGGGAGAAGCAGGCTTCCCGCGGAGCAGGGAGCCCGATGTGGGGCTCGATCCCAGGACCCTGGGATCATGACCTGGGCCGAAGGCAGACGCTTGATGACTGAGGCACCCAGGCGCCCCAAGTTGAATTGATTTTTAAGTACATGATTGAAGCAGCATTTAAAACCGACTGCCGGGATGCATGAGTGGCTCAGTCGGTTAAGCGTCTGCCTTTGGCTCAGGTCATGATCCCAGAGTCCTGGGATCAAGTCCCACATCGGGCTCCTTGCTCAGTGGGGAGCCTACTTCTCCCTCTGCTTGTGCTTGCTCTCTCTGTCTGACAAATAAATAAAATTAAAAAAGAAAAGAAAAGAAAAACCAACTGTCATTGTGTGGAGACAGATAAAAATACCTAACCATTCCAATTTTTTGTTAAACCCATTTCTTAAAAATGTTATCTGAATAGAAGCATATTCTAAGTTTTCCCAAATTTCAGAGCTTTTTGCATTAACCTGTGAAAATAAACAGAAATCTGCAACTTAAGAATTATTGTTCTGCTCATTTTGCAATTGATATTTTCTTGTTCTTAAATGATACAAATAATTAAAAGTTAATCTGTCATCCTGGAAGGAAAGAGATAATTGACACTTCATTCTTTTCCAACCAGCATAAGGTAATTAAAAGGCTGAAGATTTTTTCTAAGCATAAAAATGATCAAAGAAAAAAGCAGTGTGGTTGGTATAGCAAATTATTCAAGATAAATGGTTTTCAGCCTCAGCAGAGGTTCATACCAATTTTCCTTCACACATGCGCACACACACACACACAATCTGTAAACACAGAAAAATGTTTATATCTCCAAGTACTAAAATTATGTATGCACCTAATTATATTATATCTGATGTGCTGAAATTTTAGGAAGTTGTATAAAAATAGGACAAGGCCTGATCTAAGGGGTTCCAACTAGTGTCAAGCCCTTCCTGTAAGTTAACATATCCTCTGCTGGGGTTGTTTGTGTACAAAATATGTTAACTCTTCCATTATTTCATTATTCAGGGTTGATTCACATGGTAAGGTGACATCTGGCAAAAAGCTACACTAGGAAAGAATGCTCACACCTTACTGATAGACAAGAATGACTCAGTATCAGAAGGCGACAGCATCATGACTTAGTGCAGACTCAGCTGACACACCCCATCAAGCATCCCTGGAAACTCTGGATAAAGCCGAAAGAGGTTAGCTGTTGGTCCCACAGGGAACATCGCTATTTAAATTTCCCTGGGAGATGTTATAAACACAAGGGGTGTGTGTATATGTATGGGGGTGTGTGTGTGTGTGTGTATAATCAATAATTGTAAAAATCATAAAACCTTCTAATTTAGATGATTTTGTGATTTTCCAATGACTGCAGAAATGCTAGAGGAAGGAGGTAAAAAGTAAATGATCTTGAGTTTACTGAGAAAAATCACATTCCAAAGTGCATAAAAATTTCAGAAGATGACATATAATTAATCATTATTATTATAAGATTTCAGCAGGATTACAGCATTAGTTTATGCTAAGTAATGCAGCCTGAAAAGGCTCAATAAATCTTAGCTAAACTGATTCTCAAAGGACAAATTAACATAGTCACCCCTAGTTTTACAACACAAATAGATCTGAAAAGAAAACAAAGACTATAGCACTTGAAAGTATAGAAATCTAGTACAGTACCAGAGTAATTATTCCAGAATAATAATTCCATAGAATAAAAGATACATAAGAGAAACCCTCTGTGAGCTATAAAAATTAATATGTAGAAAGAACACAAAGATTAAAATAGTGATAAAAATGACTTAGTCAGCTACTGTACAAATATTAGACATTTTAAAAATTCAATCTCTCAATATACAAAACTTCTCCACATGATGCATATTTTGGGGGATGGGAAGGGAAATCAACCTTAAAATTTATCCATCTAGGTTACCAGAGGGGATGCATGAAGTAGGTGGAGGGGATCAGGAGTACACTTATCTTGATGAGCACTGAGTAATATATGGAACTGCTGAATCACTACATTGTACACCTGAAACTAACAAACTACTGTATGTTAACCGCACTGGAATTAAAGTTAAATTTAAAAAGATTATCCTTCTAGTTTTAAAAAATTTTAATATACAAAACAATGTTCAGAATTTTTTAAAAACTTTAAATAGGGGACAGTTCCAAGCGTTTTTTTTTTTTTTAAGTAAGCAATACAAATAGTTATTTGGGATGCAATGTTAACACCATATGTAAACACAATGTTGCTATTTTTGAGGCTTTAATGTATCTCATTTCTTAGTAATACCATCAAACTCTTGCTATAATTACTGATATTGAATGCTAAATGACAGCAGGTAGTATGAAGGAAATTTAAATACACACATATAAGACATGTATACATACAACAAACAAACCATCACTACCAAAATAGAAGTTCTAGATTCACTTGATCAAAATATTTATAATCTTATACCTGTATTATATCTATATTGATACCAGTTTATATGTACATACACAGTTGCTGTAACACATAAGGTTAAAACTCTGAAACTGTAATATTCAGTCCATGTTAAGATTTCTCCTCACTGTAAATCTAACATAGAATTAATACTTCTAAATACTTTCAAACACTGTAAGTTGTTACCAAAAACATTACAGAAATTTCAGTTTCAGAACAAAGAAAAAGATCACTTTTCAATTATTTTACAATTTCCAATTTACTAATGATTCTGTTGATATTCATTTATATCCAGTGTGAAATACAAGAAGTAACACTATGTTGTCAAGAAAGAGTACAAAGTCCAGGGCGCATGGGTGGCTCAGTCGTTGAGCACCTGCCTTCAGCTCAGGTCATGATCCCAGGGTCCTCGGATCAAGCCCCACATCGGGCTCCCCACTCCACGGGAAGCCTGCTTCTCCCTCTCCCACTCCCCCTGCTTGTGTTCCCTCTCTCACTGTGTCTCTCTCTGTCAAATAAATAAAATCTTAAAAAAAGAAAGAGTACAAAGCTATAAAGGCATCTTGAAACAAATCTGGTGTATATTTCTCTTTTAAAAGTTATAAAATATGAAGTTATTAAACTGGCTTAAAATACAGCTGAAATCTACATTTGCTTTTAAAAGGGTAGACAGTCCTAGAAAAGAGTATCAGGCTCCAATGTAACAGGGTCAAATATTTGATGAATATTTAAGGAAAAGACAACATGGAACAAAATATATCCACAAAAAGCCAAAATCTTCTAAAAAGAGCAATATGGTGTATAGACAAAATAATGCATACCATATATCTAAGTTAAGCAAGCCTAGGTCTGAAACTCTTGCTTTTGTACTTTCTAGCTATCAGCCGGTTAATGTCTATATTACTTAAACTCTGTGAGCCTTAGATTCCTTGTCTGTGAGAGGGGAATAATACCTACCCTACAGAACTAAAAATAAAAGGACTGAGACTAACAAAATCTTTTAATTTTATGTATATGTATGTATATGTGAATAAATTTGTATGAAAGATATATACTGCTTTGGTATAGAACATATTAGAATTGTAATAAAACATTCGTTAAGTTTGTGGGATATAATTTCACTGACTTTAATGTCATTTTATTTTTAAAATAAATGGGGAAGAAAAAATTATCTTCCTTACTGGGTTTCAAAACCAAATTAACAGATTTTTCAAGCCCTAAATTTTAAAAAGCCCAGTGTCCTAACTACTATATGATGGGAAAATGCTATGGTAAAACTTAATTATATGTTAAAAAGAGTAAGTGGGACATATCTCATTAAAAAAAAAAAAATTCCCTAAACTTCTCTTCCCTAAGTACATTTCCATTTTATTTAATTTAAAATTATAAATGACTAGGAATTCCGCTAAAGTTTTTTTCAAATATATGAAATATTCAACCTAAGGAGAAACTGGAAAACTCTGGAGGATGACAACACTCATTTATTATGTCCAGGTACTGCAAGAAGAAATACCAAAACTAATACCCATTATATTTCAGAATCTGGTTCCAATGCAATCTAATCCCACTAATATCAATGAAAACATTAGAAGTTTATCCCAAGGTAGTTTTATATGAGATCTATAATGCAAAACTACAGTGCTATTTAAAGATAGAATGTGAGTCCTAAAAGTATTCATGTTTTAAGTTACACCACTAAATTATTTTTTAATGAAGAATGAAGGTGTCACTCAAAGTTTCCGCATACACACACACACAGGCACACAGACACATACTGCCTGCTTTCTTCAACTGGCAACTGTAATGGCAGAGGACAAGTAAATGCGTGAAGCAATGTGAAAATACCCAATGAATACATCAGATGATTATCCTATTTGTCAATTCCCCTGAAACTAACCAAAACATTATACATTTTTTAACCACAAATAGGGACCACTAGATTAAATTGGAAAATGCAAACCCACACACACATACACACAAGCACGCGTTTAGAATTCTATAGTTCCATACTGTGCAACCCTTTATAAAGTCAGTAGGGTAGACCATTTTTTTTTTTAAGATTTTTATTTATCTATTTGACAGGGAGACACAGCAAGAGAGGGAACACAAGCAGGGGGAGTGGGAGAAGGAGAAACAGGCTTCCCACCGAGCAGGGAGCCCGATGCGGGGCTCGATCCCAGGACCCTGGGACCATGACCTGAGCCGAAGGCAGACGCTTAACAACTGAGCCACCCAGGCGCCCCAGGGTAGACCATTTTATGTTTTTACTAATACACCATGCTTTTCTGTATCAGAAATTACCTGTATATGGAAACTAATAAGTTTGACCCAAAATATATTCAATATTTGTTCCTAATAACAAAACGTGTTATAATAGGGTTCTTCTTTTAGAACAAATGGTTTTTCAGTAGAAAAATTAATCTCTTGGGGCGCCTGGGTGTCTCAGTCATTAAGCATCTGCTTTCGGCGCAGGTCATGATCCCAGGGTCCTGGGATCGAGCCCCGCATCGGGCTCCCTGCTCTGTGGGAAGCCTGCTTCTTCCTCTCCCACTCCCCCTGCTTCTGTTCCCTCTCTTGCTGTGTCTCCCTGTCAAATAGATAAATAAAATCTCTTTATAATCTGGAAACTAGAAAAAGTGCAGTTTCAATTACTAATTCCTAATTAGTACACATAAGTTGCTTTTTAATTAAAATAAATGTGAAATAATAACTCTCTCCAAAAGGAACTATTCCTAGACTATTTCTTCTAAGTCTTTAATATCATAATTGAATTAGTCTACTCAAATGTGTAACTGTTTTACTCACAAATATACCCTATTCAATTGCACAAGAGGAAAGTCTTAAGAATTCTTCTATAAAAGAAAATTTTAGTTACACAACATACTAATTTTCTAATAAATTTAGATTACAAAATGAAATTTATATTGTTTATTTTTCTTATATGAATTAAACAGAACAACAAAATCTTTTCTCATTTTTAGTTCTCATCTCTTATTCCAAGGCTACAACATTTTTGGATGTAAAGATAAGATGTTCTTTGTTGAAACTATATCTTTACTTTTCATGAAAACATTACATTTTGATATATTAAATACAGCTAAAAATTTTTTAAATTTCTAACCCTACAGTTAATGTAATGTGTTTCTATAAGAGAAAAACACAAAATAAGCACAATGTCAGTGTATTTACCGTCACAGGAAATCACTGTAACTTTAAACTGTCAAACACTGCCCTCTACAGTCCACTGAGTTAAAAGACAATTCAATTTCTCTAAATCACAATATAGCCCAGCCAAGGAATTTTGGATTTTTCTGCCCCCCCCTTTTTTTAAGATTTTATTTATTTATTTGTCAGAGAGAGAGAGACAGAGAGAACGCACAAGCTGAGAGAGTGGCAGGCAGAAGGAGAAGCAGGCTCCCAGCTGAGCAAGGAGCCCAGGACCCTGGGATTATGACCTGAGCCGAAGGCCAACAAACGCTTAACTGACTGAGCCTCCCAGATGTCCGTCCTGCCTTATTTTTGAAGCAAGATTCTCCTGCACTACATAACGCTCTTTATAAAAACAGGCATATCCTAGATAAATGCCTATTTCAAATATATGTCAACCTCCTAAGGTTTCTCCTCCTCTCTGGCTCACCCAAAACTCCATGTGCAGTTAATTAAGCATTAACTTTCATGTTCCTGCATAAAGAATACAGTACTTAACCCCATTAAAATCTAACCCAATTAATCCATATATAACATATCTGAGAAAATATGGACATAAGCCGTACAAAAGAGGAATAAAGACACTGCATTCAGAATTCAATGTATACAAGGCCTTAACTCGGTTTCCTACTAACTTGGCACTATTATAACCAGGAAAGCTTTATGAAGCAAAAACAACCCTTCCCCGGCACCACACGGGACACAACTGTCAGATCATTTCAGCTCAACATCTACTGATCCTCTTCTGTTTCAGATACTGTCCTGGTACAGGGAATATAAATATAAGTAAAATATAATCTTAATTTTGGGTAAATTTACAGTACCATAGAAGAGAAAGAAAATTTAAATGCAAAGAGCTAAGTACAATGAAAGTGTGGGCCACAGAGAACAGGGACTTTGCCTATCTCAGTAAGGTTCAAGGAATGAGGAAAAGATTCCTAGAGGTGAAAATACACTGAACTTAGTCTTAAAGGATGAGCATAAACTAGGACAGAGAATGCTAGATGTGAATTATTTACAACTACTTAGAAGGTAAAATTAGTGAGACTTGATAATGGGCCACTAAGAAGTAGTAAGGAAAGATGCAGGGTTACTCCTAGGTTTTTCACATGAATTAACTAGGTATATGGCAATACCATTAATTAAGTAAGATAGGCAAGAAAACAGAAGAAAACAGTTGAAGGCAGGTGAGGGGCTAGTTAATGAGTTCTACCTTGGATTCACTGAGTTTGAAGCCCTACTGCAACACTAAAGTAGAAATGCTCAGCAAGAATTTCAACATGTGAAATTAAAATAAAGTAAGAAAGGTAGAGCCCCTCAATTGGAAATGTGGCCTGTAGATGTGTTTGATTTGGTTCACATTGTGCTTACTTTTTTTAAAGCCTTATTTAAAAATCAAGAGATGTCACATAAAAACGTAGATTTCACACCCCTTCTGGCACTCACAGCAAAAACTGGATGGAGCTAAGGTCTAATTCCCCTGTTTAAATAAGGTCTGCACACCTCTGTAAACCACAATCCCACAACTATGTATAAATCCCAACCCACTTCATTCTTCTATGTTAATGGCATTGTCTCTGTAGGCGTTTTTTTTTTTTTTTTTTTTTTAAGATTTTATTTATTTATTTGACAGAGAGACACAGCGAGAGAGGGAACACAAGCAGGGGGGAGTGGGAGAGGGAGAAGCAGGCCTCCCGCCGAGAAGGGAGCCCGAGGCGGGGCTTGATCCCAGGACCCTGGGATCACGACCTGAGCCAAAGGCAGACGCTTAACGACTGAGCCACCCAGGCGCCCCTTTTCTTTTCTTTTTTATGACCTGTGTCTAAAAAGCTCTAATCAGGATCACAGAAACGATTAGGGCTAAAAAATAAATTTATAATCAACATAGGTTATAGTTAAAAACTGCAAGAACAGTAGGGAGAAACATCAACATAAGCTGAATCCTTGGGCAAAACAATATTTAATCATGCAGACTTTGTGCTTTATGATATTCCTATCAACTCAAAAGTGGCCTTTACCACATTCACACCTTAATTCAAAATTCACGTTCCCTGGGGTACCAGGGTGGCTCAGTTAGTTAGGTGTATGCCTTCGGCTCAGGTCACAATCCCAGCCCCGAATCAGGCTCCCTACTCAGTGGGGAGTCTGCTTCTCCCTCTCCCTCTGCTCCTCCCCACGCTCATGTGCTCTCCCTCTCTCAAATAAATGAATAAAATCCTTAAAAAAATTCACTTACCCTGTGTGTGCATATTTTAATCTCTTCAGGAACATTATTAGTCCTTAACCATAAACTTTGAGTTTTCTATTTATTTCCAGGTAGTTTTTTTTTTCAGGAGTTAAAATAACAATATGCATATCTCATGCTCTATAAATGCTGCTGAATTGAATAAAGTAATCCCCCAGGCCACCTGGGTGGCTCAGTGGGTTAAGCGTCTGCCTTCACTCAGGTCATAATCTCAGGGTCCTGGGATCAAGCCCAGTGTTGGGCTCCCTGCTCAGTGGGGAGCCTGCTTCTCCCTCTCCCCCAACTCATGTGCACTCTCTCCCTCTCTCTCAAATAAAATCTTTTAAAAAATAAATAAAAATAAGTAAATAAATAAAGCAATCCCCCAATACTGAGTATTGAAGAAATGAGAGATGAGCCAGAAAAGGGTTAGAAATATATCCTAAGACAAATGTAAAGAGATTAGTGTTATTTGAGAAGGAGATTAAAATAATCTAAAAACTATTTACTAGGTTCCTTCTATGGCATCACCCTGTAGGCAGTATGGCCAGGATATAAAGATGAACCGAATACGGTCCCAGGCTTTGATGTAGTACTATCAAGTATAAAGGTTAGATGAGGTTCTAAGATGAGAGTTTCAATATATGAGAAACGGTAGCTTAAAGCATGATTATCTAGCATAAGGCAGCTAAAGAAAGGAAATCCAATTCAATACCAAAAACTGATAGTCAACAAAAATTAAATCTGAAACAAGACAAAAGAAGATAAATTTTTGGCAAAAATAAACATATCTGCTCAGTAATTTTTTTAAATATAAATTTCAAAAATTATGAGTACCCTTACATACAGGTAAGTATACTTACACATATGAATTTATGTACTCTAATGTTCAATGAATTGAGAAGTAGGACAATGCTATAAAAACCACAGATGAATAGAAGCAAGTTTTACAAAAGCCTAGATGATTACTGGACAGCTAGATAACCACTTATTTGCCTATCAAAACAAAAGAGAGTGTCAGTTCTCCCACCTATGCAATTTATCCTCTTGGACAATACACAAATATAACATAACAGATGCTAGTCCAAAAGTCATCAGACTAGTAAAGTGAAGAGAAATACGGTTATTAGTAAGATCCCAAGTAAACATAAAAGTTTCAAAAATCTAAGGATTCAAAAAAAGAAAAAAAAAGGCAAGAGACTAGATGGTCAGTAAGAACCAAGGTATTAACAATACCACTGAAACATACTGAAAACCTTAGAAATTTCTAAGAGTGAAATCGCCATCTTATTTATAATGAACTTTGCTCCCTCTGGTGGCCACAAGAGGTTTTGCTAAAGTAGACGTGGAGGTAGAGGGCAAACAGAAATAGAACTGCAGCAACCATCCAGATTAACCTTCATCTGTATGTCAGACAAATAAATGTTCAACTTATAAAGACCACTTTTTTAAAAGAAAGAATTTAGGATTTAGTGTTATGAAGGCAGTCATACATAATTACACAGTCACAAGCGGATAGATACTTCTGGGAAATATAACTGAACGAGTATATGACATGTGGGCAAAGAACTTTATATAGTTTCATTTTAGAGTCTTCCATACTGTTCGAATTTTTATTTCCATATGCCTATATTACTTTCATTCAAATATTGAGCCTTGGTGGCTCAGTTGGTTAAGCGCCCAGTTCTTGATTTAGGCTCAGGTCATGACCTCAGGATCCTCGGATTCAGTCCCAGTGGGGCTCCACACTCATCGGGGAGTCTGCTTGAGATTCTCTCTCTCTCCCTCTCCCCCCCAACTCATGTGTGTGTGCTCTCTCTCTAAAATAAACAAACAGAGGCTCCTGGGTGGCTCAGTCGTTAAGCATCTGCCTTCAGCTCAGGTCATGATCCCAGGGTCCTGGGATTGAGTCCCACGTCGGGCTCCCTGCTCAGCGGGAAGCCTGCTTCTCCCTCTTCCACACCCCCTGCTTGTGTTCCCTCTCTCGCTGTCTCTGTCAAATAAATAAAATCTTTAAAAAAAATAAAATAAATCTTTAAAAATATATATTATTTTGGGAGGTGGGGGGGATGGGATAATTGGGTGATGGGCATTAAAGAGGGCATGTGATGTGATGAGCACTGGGTATGATATGGAACTGATAAATTGTTGAACACTACATCTGAGACTAATGATGTAGTATATGTTGCCTAATTGAATTTAAACAAAAATATGTATACATTATTTTCTGGACAATACAGGAAAAAGACCTAATTTTTTTCATAAGTTTTAATCAATGAGTCTATTCCCCTTATTCAGAGTGAAACCCATAACCATTATAATAGACTATTCCATGTGCCCCCACTCTACTTTTTCCTGTTTCTCTGCACCCCCCCTCATTGCCATATGCCCATTCAGTCCTCCTTGCAGTTTTTTTTTTTTTTTTTTTTTAAGATTTTATTTATCAGAGAGAGAGAGAGTGAGCATGAGCCAGGGAGGAGCAGAGGAAGAGGGAGAAGCAGACTCCCTGCTGAGCAGGGAGCCTGATGAGGGGCTCGATCCCAGGACCCCGAGCCAAAGGCAGATGCCTAACTGACTGAGCCACCCAGGCACCCCGAGCATGTGACTCTTGATCTCAGGGTCATGAGTTTGAGCCCCATTTGGACATACAGCTTACTTTAAAGAAAAAAAAAAAAAAAAAAAGATGAGCCTGTGTAGTGGGTTAAATTGTGTCCCCCCAAAAGACAGTCCAAGTCCTAACCCCAGGTCCCTAAGAATGAGAACTTATTTGGAAATACGGTTTTTGCAGATATAATCAAGTTACAATGAGCCAGATGGTCAACTAACATTTAACAAGAGAGCCCTCAATGGAGAAAGAATAGTCTCTTCAACAAATGGTGCTGAGGAAACTGGATAACCACATGCAAAAGAATGAAATTGGACCCCTATCTTAACTTACACTAGTAACAAAAATTAACTTGGAATGGAGTAAGGATTTAAGCATAAGACCTGAAACTGTAAAACTCTTTGGATACCCAAGAGTTCTCCCACCTATGCAATTTATCCTCTTGGACAATACACAAATATATGGATGGGATTGAATTCCGCATCAGGCTCCTTGCTCAGAGCGGAGCCTGCTTCTCCCTCTACCTACAGCTCCCCCTGCTTGTGCACATGCGCACACTCTCTCTCTCTCTGGCAAATAAATAGATAAAATCTTAAAAAAAAAAAAAAAAAAGGAAACTGTAGAACTCCTAGAAGAAACCATAGGATAAAAGCTCCTTGACATTGGTCCTGGCCATGATTTTTTTGGATTTGACACCAAAAGCACAAGCAACAAAAGCAAAAATTAATGTGGAACTACATTAAACTAAAAAGTTTACACACAGCAAAAACAGCTCAAAATGAAAAGGCAACCTACAGGACAGGAGAAAAATTATTGGCAGATCATATTTCTGACAAAGGGTTGATATCTAAAATATATACAGAATTCACACAACTCAATAGCAAAACCCCCAAACAAGCCAATTTAAAAATGGGCAGCAAAACTAAATAGACATTTTTCCAGAGAAGACTTACAAATAGCCAACAAGTATACAAAAAGGTTCTTGACATCACTAATCATCAGGGGAATGCAAATCACAACCACAATGAGGTATCCTCTCACACCTGTTAGAATAGTTATCTAAAAGACAGATAGCAAGCATTGGCAAGAATGTGGAAAAAAGGGAACCATCTTTTCAAATACCCAGTAGTGTTGGTGGGAATGTAAACTGGTCACTGTGGAAAAGAGTTTAAAGGTTCCTCAAAAACTAAAAATAGAACTCCCATATGATCCAGCGATCCCACATCTAGTTTTACATCCAAAGAAAATGAAAACAGGGGGCGCCTGGGTGGCTCAGTCGTTAAGCGTTTGCCTTCGGCTCAGGTCATGATCTCAGGGTCCTGAGATGGAGCCCCGCATCGGGCTCCCTGCTCCACGGGAAGCCTGCTTCTCCCTCTCCCACTCCCCCAGCTTGTGTTCCTGCTCTCTCTCTCTGTCAAATAAATAATAAAAAAAAAATCTTAAAAAAAAAATGAAAACAGGATCTTGAAGAGATATCTGCACTCCCATGTTCATTGAAGAATTATTCACAATAACCAAGATATGGAAACAACCTAAGTGTCTGTCAACAGATGAATAGATAAAAAAGATGTGATATACGTACAAAATGGAATATTATTCCGCGATGAGAAAGGAAATTCTGCCATTTGCAACAACATGAATGGACCTTGAGAGCATTATGCTAAGTAAAAAAAGTCAGAGAAAGAAGACAAATATCACTTATATGTGAAATCAAAGAAAGCCAAACTCACAGAAGCAGAGTAGAATGGGGTTTACCAGGAACTTGGGGGTCGAGGGGCGGATGGGAAAATGTTGGTCAAAGGGTACAAACCTTCAGTTAAAAGACAAATAAGTTTGGGAATCTAATGTACAGCATGGTGATCATAGTTAATATCATACTGGGGTGCCTGAGTAGCTCAAGTCAGTTAAGTGTCCAACTTTTGATTTCAGCTCAGGTCATGATCTCAGGGTTGTGGGATCAAGCCCCTTGTCAGGCTCTGCACTGGGTGTGGAGCCTACTTGAGATTCTCTCTCTCCCTCTCCCTCTGCCCTTCTCTCTCTAATAAGAAAAGATAATAATATCACATTATATACTTGAAGGTTGCTAAGAGAGTAGATCTTACTGTTTTCACCACAAAAAGAAACAGTAATTATGTGATGTGATGAAGGTGTTAGCTATGGTGGTAATCATTTTCAAAATACAAGTGTATCAAATCAAATTAACACATTTTACATTTTGGGGGGCACCTGGGTGGCTCAGTCGTTAAGTGTCTGCCTTTGGCTCAGGTCATGATCCCAGAGTCCTGGGATCGAGCCCCGCATCGGGCTCCCCTCTCTGTGGGAAGCCTGCTTCTCCCTCTCCCACTCCCCCTGCTCGGGTTCCCTCTCTCGCTGTGTCTCTCTCTGTCAAATAAATAAAATCTTTAAAAAAAAAAAAATTTACATTTTTAAAAAAATTTCAATGTAGTTAACATACAGTATTATATTAGTTTCAGGTATACAATATAGTGATTCAACGATTCCATACATCGCCCAGTGCTCATTATGACAAGTGCACTCCTTAATCCCCATCATCTATTTCACCCATCCCTCCATCCTCCTTCCTTCTGATAACCATTAGTTTATAGTTTGTCTTGGTTTGTCTCTCACTTTTTTATTCCTTTGCTCATTTATCTTGTTTCTTAAATTCCACAAGTGAAATCATATGGTATTTGTCTTTCTCTGACTTATTTCACTAGCATTATACTCTATAGCTCCATTCATGTCATTGCAAATGGTGAGATTTCATTCTTTTTATGGTTGAATAATATTCCGTTGTGTATACATATCTTCTTTATCTATTCATCTATTGATGGACACTTGGGCTGCTTCCATATCTTGGCTATTATAAATAATGTTGCTATTAATACAGGGGTGCATGTATCCTGAATCACTGTTTTTGTATTTTTTGGGTAAATACCCAGTAGTGTAATTACTGGATTAGAGGGTAGTTCTATTATTAATTTTTTGAGGAACCTCCATACCGTTTTCCACAGTGGCTACAAAGTTTGAATTCCCACCAAGAGTACAAGAGGGTTCCTTTTTCTCCACATTCTTGCTAATACTTGTTGTTCCTTCTGTTTTTTTTTACTTTAGCCATTCTGACACATGAGGTACGGTAGTTCTGATTTGCACCTCCCTGATTAGTTATGTTGAGCATCTTTTCATGTGTCTGTTGGACATCTCGATGCCTTCTTTGGAGAAAATGTCTGTTCATTTCTTCTGCCCATTTTTTAATTAGGTTGTTTTTTGGGTGTTGAGTTGTATAAGTTCTTCATGTATTTTGGATACTAACAATTTATAGGATGTCATTTGCAAATATCTTCTCTCATTCTGTAGCTTTTTAGTTTTGTTGTTACCTTCACTCTGTAGAAGCTTTTTATTTTGATATAATCCCAATAGTTTATTTTTGCTTTTATTTCCTTTTCCTCAGGAGACGTATCTAAAAAAATGCTGCTGCTCTCAATGTCAGAGAATTTACTGCCTATGTTCTCTTGTAGTATTTTTATGGTTTCAAGTCTCACATTTAGGTCTTTAATCCATTCTGAATTTATTTTTTGGGTATGGTGCAAGAAAATGATTCAGTTTCATTCTTTTGCATGTAGCTGTCCAGTTTTCCCAATTTATTGAAGTGACTGTCTTTTTCCCATTGGATATTCTTTCCTGCTTTGTCAAAGATTAATTGATCATATAATTGTGGATTTCTGGGGTTTTTATTCTGTTCCCATTGATGTGTCTATTTTTATGCTGGTACCATACTGTTTTGATTACTATAGCTTTGTAATGTAACTTGAAATCTGGAATTGTAATACCTCCAGCTTTGCCTTTCATTTTCAAAACTGCTTTGGCAATTTGGGGTCTTTTGTGATTCCACATAAATTGTAGGATTTTTTTGTTCTAGTTCTGCAAAAAATGCTGTTGGTATTTTGATGG
This sequence comes from Mirounga angustirostris, assembly GCF_029215605.1. Lineage (NCBI taxonomy): Eukaryota > Metazoa > Chordata > Mammalia > Carnivora > Phocidae > Mirounga > Mirounga angustirostris. The sequence continues at coordinate 41,037,127 of NW_026991714.1, forward strand.
GGACTGCATTAAATGTATAGATTGCTTTGGGTATAAATGTATAGACATTTTAACAATATTTATTCTTCCAATCCATTAGCATGGAGTGTCTATACATTTCCTAGTGTCTTCAATTTCTTTCACCAGTGTTTTATAGTTTTCAGAGTACAGGTCTTTCACCTCTTTGGTTAGGTTTATTCCTAGATATCTTATTTTGGGGGCAATTGTAAATGAGACTGTTTTCCTAATTTCTCTTTCTGATGCTTTGCTATTAGTGTACAGAAATGCAACAGGTTTTTGCACATTGATTTTTGTATCCTGTGACTTTACTGATTTAATTTTTTAGTTCTCGGTTCAAGTTTTTTTGTGGAGTCTTTAGGGTTTTCGATATAGAGTATCGTATGATCTGCAAATAATGTAAGTTTTGCTTCTTCCTTACCAATTTGGATGCCTTTTATTTCTTTTTGTTGCCTAATTCCTATGGCTAGGACTTTCAGTACTATGTTGAATAAAAGTGGTGAGAGTGGACGTCCTTGTCTTGTTCCTGCTCTTAGGAGAAAAGCTCTCAGTTTTTCCCCATTATGTAGGATATTCACTGTGGGTTTTTCAAATACAGCCTTAATAATGTTGAGGTATATACCCTCTAAACCGTTGTTGAGGGCTTTTATCATGTACTTTGTCAAATGCTTTTTCTGTATCTCCCGAAATGATCACAGGGTTTTTACCCTTTCTCTTACTGATGTGATGTATCATGTTGACTGATATGCAAATATGGAACCACCCTTGCATACTGGAAAGAAATCCCACTTGATCATGGTGAATGATTTAAATGTATTGTTGGATTCTCTTTTTTGCTAGTATTTTCTTGAGGATTTTTGCATCTATATTCATCAAAAATACTGGCTTGTAATTCTTTTTTTGTGTGTCTTTATCAGGTTTTGGTATTAGGGTAATGCTGGCCTCACAGAATTTGGAACTTCCTTCTTCTATTCTTTTGAATAGTTTGAGAAAAATACATAGTAATCCCTCTTTAAATGTTTGATAGAAGGGCACCTGGGTGGCTCAGTCAATTAAGTGTCTGCCTTCAGCTCAGGTCATGATCCCAGGCTTCTGGGATCAAGGCCCATGTTGGGCTCCCTGCTCAGAGGAGAGCCTGCTTCTCCCTCTGCCCCTCTCCCCTGCTCATGCGTGTGCACTCTCTCTCAAGTAAATAAAATATTTAAATAAATAAATAAATAAATAAATAAATAAATAAATAAATAAATAAATGTTTGATAGAATTTGCCCATGAAGTCATCTGGTCCTGACTTCTGTTCATTGGGAGTTTTTTTGCATATTGATTCAATCTCCTTGCTGGTAATTGATCTACTCAAATTTTCCATTTCTTCCTGCTTCAGTTTTGGTAGGTTATGTTTCTAGGAATTTATCCATTCCCTCTAAGTTGTCCAATTTGTTGGCATATAGTTTTTCATAATATTCTCCTACAACTGTATTTCTGTGGTGTTGGTTGTTGTTTCTCCTCTTCCATTTGTAATTTTATGTATTTCTTTGTTTTTTGATGAGTCTGGCTAGAGGTTTAGGAGTTTTATCTTTTCAAAGAACCAGCTCCTGGTTTCATTTATCTGTTTAGTTCCTGTATCACTTATTTCTGCTCTAATCTTTATTATTTCCTTCCTTCAGCAGAAGGACTTCCTTCAGTATTTTGGGCTTTGTTGCTTTTCCTAGCTCCTTTTGGTGTAAGATTAGGCTATTTATTTAAGCTTTATCTTGCTTCTTGAGGTAGGCCTGTATTGCTATAAACTTCCCTCTTGGATCTACTTTGGTGCATCCCAAAAGTTTTGGATTGTTGTGTTTTCATTTTCATTTGTTTCCTAGTACTTTTTGATATTTCCTTTGATTTTCTTGATTGATCCATTGTTTAGGAACATGTTATTTAACTTCCATGTATTTATGGTCTTTCTAGTTTTTTTCTTGTGGTTGATTTCTAATTTCATAGCATTGTGGTCAGAAAAGATGCATCATACGACTTCAATCTTTTTGAATTTTTTGAGACTTGTTTGGTGGCCTAATAGGTTATCTATTCTAGAGAATGTTCTATATGCACTTGAAAAGAATGTGTACTCTGCTGATTTAGCATGGAATGTTCTGAATATATCTGTTAAATCCATCTGGTTCAGTGCATCAATCAAAGCCACTGTTTTCTTACTGATTTCCTGTTTGGATGACCTGTCCTTTGATGTAAGTGCGGTATTAAAGTCCCCTACTATCATTGTATTACTATCAATTAGTTCCTTTATGTTTGTTATTAACTGTTTTATGCATTTGGGTGTTCCCATGTTGGGTGCACATATAATTGTTATATCTTCTTGTTGGATTGTCTCCTTTACTATTATATAGTGTCCTTCTTTTTCTTTTTTTACAGACTTTGTTTTAAAGTTTATTTTGTGTGTTGTAAGTATTGTTACTCTAGCTTTAATATCTATTTGAATGGAAAATGTTTCTCCATCCCCTCACTTTCAATCTGCAGTGTATGAAATGAGTCTCTTGTAGGCAGCATATAGATGGGTTCTGTTTTTTATCCACTCTGTCACCTATGTCTTTTGATTGCGGTATTTTGTCCTTTTACATTCAAAGTAGTTATCGATAAATATGTATTTATTGCCATTTTGTTACTTGTTTTGTGGTTGTTTCTGAAGTTTTTCTCTGATCCTTTCTTCTCTCTTTCACGGTTTGCTGGTTTTCTTTAGTGATATATTTGACTTTCACTCTCTTTGTTCTTTGCATACCTATTAGTGGTTTTTGATTTGTGGTTTCCACTAAGTTTGTATATATCTTCTGTATATAACAGTCTATATATTAAGTTGATGGTCATTTAAGTTTGAACCCATTCTTTAGTCCTCTCCTCCCCACATTTTAGGTATATGATGTCATATTTTTGTGATTTCCTTGACTGCTTTTATATAGAAACATTTATTTTTATTGCTTTTATGCTTCCTACTTTCATACTGTCACTTTTGGTCTTTCCTTTCCTCTGAGTCCCCTTTAATATTTCTTGCAGGGCTGATTTAGTGGCCATGAACTCCTTTAGTTTTTGTCTGGGAAACCCTTTATCTCTCCTTCTATTATGAATGATAGCCTTCCTGGATAGAGTATCCTTAGCTGCAGATTTTTCCTATATACACTTTGAATGTATCATGCCACTCCCTTCTGGCTTGCAAGGTTTCTGCTTTAAAAGTCCTCTAACAGGGGTGGCTCCACCTGGGTGGCTCAGCTGGTTAAGCATCTGCCTTCGGCTCAGATCATGATCCCAGAGTCCTGGGATGGAGCTCTACATCAGTCTCTCTGCTCTACGGGGAGCCTGCTTCTCCCTCTCCCTCTCCCTGCTTGTGCGTTCACGCTTCTGTCAAATAAATAAGTAAATAAAAATTGAATTTAAAAGTCCCGTTAGCCTAATGTGGTTTCCCTTATATATAACTGTCTTCTTTTGTCTCACTGCTTTTAAATTTTTTTCTTTATCACTACATTTTGCCATCTTAATTATAGTATGTCTTGGTGTGGATCTGCTTTTGTTGATTTTGTTGGAGGTTCTATGTGCCTCCTGGATCTGGATATCTGTTTCTTTCCCCAGATTAGGGAAGTTTTTAGCTGCTATTTCTTCACATAAATTTTCTACCCCCTTTTCTCTCTCTTCTTCTGAGATCCCTGTAATAGGAATGTTATTATGTTTGATGGAGTCACTGAGTTCCCTAAGTCTATTCTCCTTCTGCATAATTCTCTTTTCTCTCTTTTGTACGACTTGATTACTTTCCATTACTCTGTCTTCTAAGGTCATTAATTCATTCCTCTATTCCTTACAGGCTGCTGTTCATTCCATCAAGCATGTTGCTCCTTTCATTTATTCAAACTTCTATCTCTATGTTATTCCTTATCTCTGTGTTAAGGGTCTCACTCATGTCTTCCACTCTTTTCTCAAGTTCAATGAATATCTTTATGATCATGATTTTAAATTGTCTATCAGGGATGTTACTTTTATCGGTTTCACTTAGATCTCTGGCCATGGTCTTGTCCTGTTCTTTCATTTGGGACAAATTCCTCTGTCATCTCATCTTGTCTAAGTTTTTGTGCCTCTGTGTGTTAAGAGAGTCAGCTATGGCTTTCTGCCCGTGGACACCGCTGAGTAAGCATCGTTAAAGTCTCCCCTCCCACTGCTGTCATGTCTAAGTCAGAGTCTCCCAAAGAGCCTGAACAGCTGCGGAAGCTCTTCATCGGAGGTTTGAGCTTTGAAACAACCGATGAGAGTATGAGGAGCCATTTTGAGCAATGGGGAATGCTTACGGACTGTGTGGTAATGAGAGATCCAAACACCAAACGCTCCAGAGGCTTTGGGTTTGTCACGTATGCCACTGTGGAGGAGGTGGATGCAGCCATGAATGCAAGGCCACACGAGGAGGAGGTGGATGCAGCCATGAATGCAAGACCACACAAGGTGGATGGAAGAGTTGTGGAACCAAAGAGGGCTGTCTCAAGAGAAGATTCTCAAAGACCTGGTGCCCACTTAACTGTGAGAAAGATTTTTGTTGGTGGCATTAAAGAAGACACTGAAAAACATCATCTAAGAGATTATTTTGAACAGTATGGGAAAACTGAAGTGATCGAGATCATGACTGACCGAGGCAGTGGCAAAAAGAGAGGTTTTGCTTTTGTAACATTTGATGACCATGACTCTGTAGACAAGACTGTCATTCAAAAATACCATACTGTGAATGGCCACAACTGTGAAGTAAGGAAAGCCCTATCTAAGCAAGAGATGGCTAGTGCTTCATCCAGCCAAAGAGGTTGAAGTGGTTCTGGAAACTTTGATGGTGGTCGTGGAGGTGGTTTTGGTGGGAATGACAACTTTGGTTGTGGAGGGAACTTCAGTGGTCGAGGTGGCTTTGGTGGCAGTCAAGGTGGTGGTGGATATGGTGGATTTCATAATGATGGAAGCAACTTTGGTGGTGGCAGAAGCTATAATGATTTTGGCAATTACAACAATCAACCCTCAAATTCTGGACCCATGAAAGGAGGAAATTTTGGAGGCAGAAGCTCTGGCCCCCATGGTGGTAGAGGCCAGTACTTTGCCAAACCACGAAACCAAGGTGGCTATGGTGGTTCCAGCAGCAGCAGTAGCTACGGCAGTGGCAAAGGTTTTAATTACTGCCAGAAAACAAAGCTTAGCAGGAGAGGAGAGCCAGAGAAGTGACAGGGAAGCTACAGGTTACAACAGATTTGTGAACTCAGCCAAGCACAGTGGTGGCAGGCCCTAGCTGCTACAAAGAAGACATGTTTTAGACAATACTCATGTGTATGGGCAAAAAACTCAAGGACTGTATTTGTGACTAATTGTATAACAAGTTATTTTAGTTTCTGTTCTGTGGAAAGTGTAACGCATTCCGACAAAGGGTTTTAATGTAGTTTTGGTTTTTTTTTTTTTTGCACCCATGCTGTTGATTGCTAAATGTAATAGTCTGATCATGATACTGAATAAATGTGTCTTTTTTAAAAAAAAGAAAGAAAGTCAGCTATGTCTGCTGTTCCATGGATCAGCCTTATGAAGAAGAGGTCCTGTAGTGCCCTGTAGTATAGTTCCCCAGTGTGTTTCCCAGGACCCAGTGCTACAGGGAGTGACTTAAAGTGTGCTGCATGTGCTCTGCTGTTCTGTTCTGGGCACTTTATCCTTCAGGCCAGTTGTCTACAGAGGCTCTCTTTGCCTGTTGTGGGCAGTGTTTGGTCCCTGGCCTGAATGCGGTGAATATTAAGTAGGTGTGCTCTGGTCTGCTTGTGAAATGACACCTGTCACAACCGCCACCAGAACCAAGGCCCTGCAAAACTCCCAGTCCGGAGATATGGTGCAGACAGGGGTTTGGGCTGGTCTTCTAGGGGAGGGGCCCTGCCATGCTGGGACTGAGACAAGTCTGACCGGGAAGGACGACTCCACCAGAGCACAGGGGGCAGGACATGGTGTAAGCAAGTTAGGTAGCAAGTGTTGGCACTGTACTGGTTCCCACAGATGGCTCTGTGCTCATGCTGTGGTGTAGGGGAGGGAAATGGCACAAGCCAGTTCCCTTGTTCCTGGAGGGATCTCTCCATGAACTCTGCCTCTCTGGGATACATTAGGAGATGAGCAAATAACCTTCCCACTGTATGACCCAGGCGCTCTTCAGATCATTGTGTCTACACTATATGTCTGCAGGCTGTTTGTCCTTCCTTCTCTCCAATAGCAGCCTCAATGCCTGTGGGCTCTCCTGAGCAAGGCCACTGACCTTTAAAAGTCCAGGCTTTAAGCCCTGCTGGTTGCTAAAGTTCATGAAATTCAGCTCCTCTTGAAGCCCTTTCCAAGCCAGTTGCTTTGGGGATTCATTTTCCCCATGTGCTCCCCCGTGTGCTAGTCTGTATCTCGCCTCTCTCCACAACCATGGCTTCCTCCCCATTACAGCAGCCACATTCTGTTTCTCTCCCAAAAAGAGTCTCTGTACTTCCTATCTTCTTGGATGTGCCCTCTTCTCTGCCTTTAGTTGCGGAGTTTGTTCTGCCAGTCTTCAGGTTAGATCTGGGGTATCTAGGATGATTTGATAGTTATCTAGTTGTATTACCGGGAGGAAGCGTACCTATGGTCCTTGTACTCTGCCACCATCTTCCCAACATCTGCCAACACGTTTTATATCTTAAATTTACATGATATTCTATGTCAATTATATCTCAATAAATCAGAGTGGGGGAAAGATAAAACGAGGTCTGAGGTGGGCCCCAAACCCAAGACTAGTGTCTATGTAAGAAAAAGGAAAGGTAGATTTGGATATAGACATGCTGGGAAGAAGGCCATGTAAAGACAGAGGCAGAGACTGGAGTTACACTGACAAAAGTCAAAGAACCACGGGGGCCACCAGAAGCTGGGAGAGGCAAGGGAGGATTCTTCCCTACAGCCTTCAAAGAGAGCATGGCTCTGCTAACACTTGATTTTTGGACCTCTAGCCTCCAAAACTATGAGAGAATAAATTTCTGTTGTTTTAAACTACAAAGTACCAGTCTGTGGTACTTTACTATGGCAATTCTAGGAAACTAATACAGCCTGTAACATTTTGTGACAAAAAGAAACATCTCAAAGATTGATGGGGACATATCAAAAGGAGACAGGAGCCATCTTGAAGGAGTTCCCAGTGACCAAATAAATAATGATAGTAATGGATTGTAACCCACTGAATAAAACAGAAATCCATGAGTATATACAGTACAGATATAAATACATGAATGTTGGGAGAAGCAATCAGCCATGGGCCCTGAGCATCTCTACACATTCTCCTCCAGTAATGCCAGGCTCTAACTACTCTTTACCTGGGCCATTTCTCAGGGTTGTGTGTACAGCAAGCAACCCTCAGGGATGAGGTAATGTCTTCCCACCCCTGACAAAGAGCAGGCTTACTTCCACCTGCTATAAAAGTGGTGAATCCCCAAAGCTCAGTGCTCCTTCGCTGTAGCACAACCCACTGCATATGCAGGAATCCATCTAGGCCCACCTGCATTATCCCTGTGGGACTTGGGGGATTTGAGAAACCAATGCAAATCAAATGAATCTCATGCACTTTGCCATACCATGAATAATAAAGTCCTTTGGCTCAGACCCAGGAGTCTTGTACCTCTGCCAGCATCTATGAAACAATAACAGGCTAACTTATTAGCTTGCAAGTAGGGTACAATCCTAGATCTTTCATAGTTCTTGACAGTGAATAAATAAATAAACAGGGGAGAAGGGAAAGCCCATTTTTATAGAATGCCAAATAATAAATGTAGAAGAAATGATGGAGTTGGAAAATCATTAATGGATATTAAAACTAGTGGGTGAAATCTGATGAGGAAAAGGATATTTACATAGTCTTAAAGTATCTCCCCACAAATTACTAATTACAAAGGGAAAAATAGGAATTTTACAGTAGAGAAATCTGGTAAACACCATGTTAAGCAAGTGATCAAAGTTAACATAACCAACACTGGGACAAATAGACATCATGTATCTCCTGGTATAATGCACTGAGAAGGACACATTTCTGTTGTATTTCTCCTAAAAATGTATAATCTGAATCTAATTATGAGGAAACATCAGACAAGCCCAAACTGGGACATTCTACAAAAGAACTGGCCTATATTCTTCAAAACTATCACAGTCAATGGGGCGCCTGGGTGGCTCAGTTGGTTAAGCCACTGCCTTCGGCTCAGGTCATGATCCTGGAATCCCCGGATCGAGTCCCACATCGGGCTCCCTGCTCAGCAGGGAGCCTGCTTCTCCCTCTGACCCTCCCCCCTCTCATGCTCTCTCTATGTCATTCTCTCTCTCAAATAAATAAATAAAATCTTTAAAAAAAAACAACAAAAACCTATCACAGTCAAGAAAGAAAAAAAAAGGCTAAGTAACTGTTCCAGACTACAGGAGACTAAAGAGACAACAAATAAATACAGTGCATGATCCTGGATTGGATGATGGATCAGAATGTTTCAACTATGAAGGAGATTTTTAAAATAAATGATAAATTTGAATATGGATCATGGATTCAACAATACTGAATCAATGTTAAAATTCCTGATTTTAAGAAAAAAGAACTACTGCTCACTGTTGACTGGAATATAAATTGGTACAGCCATTATGGGAAACAGCATGGAGGTTCCTCAAAAAATTAAAAATAGGGGCGCCTGGGTAGCTCAGTCGTTAAGCGTCTGCCTTTGGCTCGGGTCATGATCCCAGGGTCCTGGGATCGAGCCCCGCATCGGGCTCCCTGCTCGGCGGGAGGCCTGCTTCTCCCTCTCCCGCTCCCCCTGCTTGTGTTCCCTCTCTCGCTGTGTCTCTCTCTGTCAAATAAATAAATAAAATCTTTAAAAAAAAAAATAATTAAAAATAGGGGGCACCTGGGGGGCTCAGTCACTTAAGCGTGTGACATTCAGCTCAGGTCATGATCTCAGGGTCGTGGGATCCAGCCCTGCATCAGGCTCTGTGCTCAGCAGGGAGTCTGCTTCTCCCTTTCTCTCTCTGCCCCTCCCCCCACACATGGGCATACACCCGTGCACGAACTCTCTCTCTCTCAAATAAATACATAAAATCTTTAAAAAAAAATTAAAAATAGAACTCTCATATGATCCAGTTCTGGGTATACATCTAAAGGAAATAAGGATCTTAAAGAGGTATCTGCACTCCCATGTTCACCGCAGTATTAGTCACAATAACCAAGATATGGAAACTATCTATGGATGAATGGATAAAGAAGATGTGGTATAGGGGCACCTGGGTGGCTCAGTCGTTAAGCGTCTGCCTTCGGCTCAGGTCATGATCCCAGAGTCCTGGGATCGAGCCCTGTGTTGGGCTCCCTGCTCGGCGGGAAGCCTGCTTCTCCCTCTCCCACTCCCCCTACTTGTGTTCCCTCTCTCGCTGTGTCTCTCTCTGTCAAATAAATAAAATCTTAAAAAAAAAAAAAGATGTGGTGTGTGTGTATATACATATATATATATGTACATATATATATATATATATAAACAATGGAATATTATTCAGCCATGAGAAAGAAGCAAATCCTGCCATTTGTGACAACATAGATGAACCTGGAGGACATTATGCTAAGTGAAATAAACCAGACAAAAACAAATATTATATGATCTCACTTATATGTAGAATTTAATGAAATTAAAAAGTCAAACTCACAGCAGCAGCAAATAAAGTAGGTGATTACTAGGGGCTGGTGGGGAATGGGAGATACGGAGATGCTGGTCAAAGGGTATAAAACTGCAGTTGTGTAAGATGAATAAATCTAGAGATCTAATATACAGGCATGATAGGCGAGCCTGGCTGGCTCAGTTGGTAGAGCACATGACTCTTGATCTCCAGGTCATAAGTTTGAGCCCCACACTGGGCATGGAGCTTACTTTAAAAAAAAATAAAAAATAAAAAATAATATACAGGCATGATGACTACAATAAATAATGCTGTGTTGAATACTGAAAATACGCTAAGAGAGTAAATATCAGGTAATCTCACCACAAAAAAAAAAGATAACTATATGAGAAGAAGGTATATTAATTAATTTTGACTATAGTAACCATTTTACTATATATATATCTAATTATGGTGTATACCTTAAATATATACAATTGATGTGTGTGTGTATAGAATGCCCTGCAGGAACTCTGAGCCTAAAGTGTCTAAATAAAAAAAAAGAAGAAATTTCAAAAGAACTCCTGACACCAAAAAAAGTTCTAATTTTATAATGATGGTATAATGATAGAGAAAGTCCTTGTTCTAAGAAATAATGAAGTATTTAGTGATTAAGGGACATGATGTCTGCAACTTATGTAAAATGGTTCAGAAAAAATTTGAGTGTGTGTGTAAACAGGGAGAATGCTAAAGTAAACATAAACAATTGGGGTATCTAAATAAAGACTATCCAGAAGTTCCTTGCACTATTTCTGAAACTTAAAAAAAATTATATCAAGTATATATTAGTTAATAATGTACCATTATTAATTATTAATACATTAGTTAATAATATAATATATATTTAATAATTATATATAATAAATAATAATATATTGTATATTTGAAATCTGCTAAGAGAGTAGATATCAAGGGTTCTCAGCACCAAAAGAATGGTAACCATGAGAGGTATGAAAATGTTAATTAGTCTGATTGTGAGAATCATTTCACAATATATACATATATCAAACAGAGAAACATCATGTTGTACATCTTAAATACATACAATTTCTATTTGTCAAAAATAATAAAAATAAGTTATACCAAAATAAAAACTTACCCTCTTCCCCCTGGCAAAAACCCAAATAAGGCAAAAGATTTACCTTGATTAGATATTCAACAGCATATTCTTGAGATAAGATGAAACATAACAGAAAACACAGTCAAGGGTTTACATTTTAAGGTATTATTCATTTTATACTTCACTTTATACTCCATGGAGCTTTGATTAAAACAGTTAACTACCTTTACTTGAATTTTTTATACATATACACACCCATAAGTTTAGATGGATGCTATACATATGTTCTATATATACACAAATGTATATGTGTGTAAATACGTGTAAATATAAAATGCTAGATGTAGAAAAGAGAGCAGAGAGATTAAGAGTGGGGCTCTGAACTCCTATACAGATAAGTCCATTTCCCAGCACCATCATTTATTAGCTGGCTAATCTTGGGCAAGATATAAACCACTCTATGCCTGAATTTCCTCATTTTTAAAATGCAGACAGTAATAGTTTTTTTTTTTTTTTAAGATTTTATTTATTTATTTGGCAGAGACACAGCGAGAGAGGGAACACAAGCAGGGGGAGTGGGAGAGGGAGAAGCAGGCTTCCCGCTGAGCAGAGAGCCCAATGCCTGATGTGGGGCTCAATCCCAGGACCCTGGGATCATGACCTGAGCCGAAGGCAGACACGTAACAACTGGGTCACCCAGGTGCCCTGACAATAATAGTTTCTAATCTAATTAAGATTCTGGTGGGGGCGCTTGGCTGGCACAGTCAGTAGGGCATGCAACTCTTGATTTTGGGGTCATGAGTTGAGCCCCACATTGGCTGTAGAGATTACTTAAAAATAAAAAAAAATCTTAAGATTCTTTTGAGGATTTCAAAGGACAACACATGTAAAGAGCTTAACACATTCAGCAATGAGAGTTATTATTTCACTGGTTTCAGACACTAGTATCAAAAGAAAATGATTCTCTAACCTAAAAGACAATAAATGAAACATCAAATGTCTTGAGATTGCAGTTACGAACTACTTCATACCAGTCAGAAAGAAAGGGAACAAAAGCTGAGTCAAAGGGGACCAGATCAGAATGTTTAAATTAAACAAAAATGTAAACAAAACATAAAATTCCTCTTTACGACTAGATTACAGATGTCACAACATTTTGAGAACAATGTATTAAAGAATGATCTTCGATTTTTTTTCTTTTAAGAGAAAGAGAGAGAGCAAATGCATGTGCAGGAGACGGGGTGGGGGGAAGCTGAGGGAGAGAGAATCTTAAGCAGGCTCCACGCCCAGCACGGAGCCCCACAGGGGGCTTGATCTCACGACCCTGAAAGTATGATCTTTATTTGAAAGTGCCTTTGATTCTGCTTAGTTGACTCAAATTTATGTTCAATAGGTGAAATTTACATATTTTTAAAAAGCATCCTTACTGCTTATTTAAATTTCCATAAGGAAGAACTACCTAACCACATGGACTCTGCAACCATTTTTCAGAGTTATAGTTAACAAGGGCGTCTGGGTGGCTCAGTCAGTTGAGCATCCACTCTTGGTCTTAGCTCAGGTCATGATCTCACGGGTTGGTTGTGAGATCGAGCCCCAAGTTGGCCTCCAGGCTCCGCAAGGAGTCTGCTTGAAGATCCTCTCCCTCTGCCCCCCCCTTGCTCCTGCACATGAGCACGTTCTCTCTCTAGAATAAATAAATCTTTAAAAAAAAGAGTGCTAGTTAGCAGAATTTTATTTAGTAATTAAGGTATTGAAGGTAAGAAATAATAAATTCTGTCATTTATCAGAACTTATAAACTCAAACGCCTACATGGGCCAGGCAACAGAAACAGTCATGTAAAATCAATAGGGAAGAACTAAGACCACAGAGACTGAAAAGTACTCACCAAAACGCATTCAAACTCAAGTTTTATTTTGTTTTTTAAACACTGTGGCATATGTGTTCAGGCTGAGTTCAGCTCAGAGGGGCACCTGTTTTCACCACTTAATTTACAAAGTCCTTAGGACCTCTATGATATACATTTGTATGCAAACTTGATGTTTCATAAAAGATACTAACAAAATGGAATATTTCTGAAAATATTCATGCACATCAAAACATCAGGAAAAGTTCCAATGACTTCAAAAAGGCAGTTATATCTTTAAAGATACCCTAAGCTGGTTATCTCTCCCTCTTTGTATTCACAATTAAGATATACTTTTGTACGTCATAATATATAATCTTTAAGGTACCTTACAACTCTGAATTTTAAGATTCCATGATTATTGAACAAAATTCCTTCAAACTGGTAGAACACGTGTACCAATGAAATAATTACTACCAAAAAATCTGAAAGTTGCTATATTCATTCATCACTGAAATGTTTGGCCTAAACATTTTTTTTTTTTTTAAAGATTTTATTTAGTTATTTGACAGAGAGAGAGATAGCGAGAGCAGAAACACAAGCAGGGGGAGTGGGAGAGGGAGAAGCAGGCTTCCCGCCAAGCAGGGAGCCCGATGTGGGACTCGATCCCAGGACCCCGGGATCATGACCCGAGCCGAAGGCAGACGCTTAACGACTGAGCCACCCAGGCGCCCTGGCCTAAACATTTTTAATGAAAAGTAATACTCAATTTGCATTTTCAACATGGTACTGATGCCTTTATCCCACTAAAACACCTGTCACGTTTCAAAAAAATTTTTGAAATAAACTACCAACCCCCACCTTTATTAAAGTCTTTCTAGATGTTCTCCAGTAAGTATACCAGAAAAAGAGGGTACATTTAAGTGAACAATACCCAATACCTCCAAGGTCCAAAGTAATCTCTCTTTCCACTGGATTCCCTAGCACTTGCATTACTACTATATTTTCTGTATTTTATCTTCACTAATATACTTTAAATTATGTAATGGCAGAAAGCATATCTTATTCATATTTTATCCACATCAAAAAGCATTTTGTACTTGCACAGAAGTGCTCATTAAAAAAAAAAATCTAAAAGAAACCTGCCATTTCTCAAGATAATGATGATCTCACATTAAACTCTTTCAAATTCTGAAATGAACTGAGTTTTTACAAAATTGAAATTATTATTATGCTTTTAAAAATTCTCTACAATTCCAGGGCACCTGGGTGGCTTAGTCAGTTAAGCGACTCTTGGTTTCAGCCCAGGTCATGTTCTCAGGGTCATGAGACTGAGCCCCACATCAGGCTCTGTGATTAGTGTGGAGTCTGCTGGGGACTCTCTCTCTCCCTCTCCTTCTGCCCCTCCCCCCTGCTCACTTGCTCTCTCTCTCAAATAAGTAAATTTTTAAAAATCTTTTTTAAAAAATTCTCTACAATTCAGAGAAGTTCTCAGTATCAGTAACTGGTTAATATTCAAGAAATAGTACTTTGAGGTAGATATAATATTACAATAACTCTATAATCTAAAAAATAAAACGTTTAAGAATGTTACTTAAGGGGCACCTGGGTGGCTCAATCACCTCAGCTTTCAGCTCAGGTCATGATCTCAGGGTCCTGGAATCCAGCCCTGTGTTCAGCTCCCTGCTCAGCAGGGAGTCTACTTCTCCCTCTCCCTCAGCCCCCCCCCCTCCACCCACCCCACTCATGCTCTCTTTCTCTCTCAAATAAATAAAATCTTAAAAAAAAAAAGAATGCTACTTAGCTTAGGCTTGGTTTTAAACCTTTACTTGAGAGGAAGATGATATGTTTTTGGAAAGTATTATTTACAATCATCAAATCTTACCTGAGGATTCCAACCTGGATCTAATTTCTTAACTACTGCGATATACTCCTGCATTGCTTGATTGGGGCTTGAATCACCAAGTGCTTTCCATGCTTCCCTACAGTAAAGAATATCCAAAATGATCTATCATTATCTATGGAAGTAACACAAATGACACATTCCTTTTTAGTAGTAAAAAATTGGCACACTCATTTTAAGGATGTGAGATATAGATAGAAGCCATAGATGAGTAGCTCTCTTTTTGCATTCACAATGGTGTCTACCAACACACACCTTACACCCCACCACCTAAGGAGCCTTTTTAGACATTTTTTTTTCCTAATCACCCTCCCCCATGAAATTTTATAACACAGATATACTGCATATCGAATGAATTTTAGAAGACCACAAATAACTGTAATATCCAAGATTTTATAACTCCCCAAAACCCAACTTTCATCCCTATTGAGAATGTATGATCTACAGACCAATAAAAGTAGTTTCCACCTTATACAGCATTTTGGTAACATGGGAATAATCATCACACAAAACAATATTCCCTGGGAAAATGTTTTGAACTTCGTATTTAAGCTGTGAGAAATACACCTTCCCCTTTTGCTGTTATCTCAGCTATAAGCTGCTGGTAGTGGATCCTGATGCAAGGACTTCAAAAAGTGAGGGGTGGTAAGGACAGAGGTAAGAATTTTAATGAGTAAGAAGGTAGGGACCACTTGCAGTATAAATATCAAGAGTAATATTTTAGTCCTGTGCCCCTTCTGAGTCATCCTTTTCTTCTTTTTCCTGTAAGCTGCCAAGACAGGCTCCTTCTTGGTCTTGCCCTGCCAATTCTTACTACTTCCACCCAGGAAGTAGATCCACTGATTCACTGTAAAACACAATTCAGTACCACAGTTTTTTCACTACCTTCCTGCTCCCACAATGAATATAACATCTTTCTGAGGTTTTCCAAATTTATTTTTCCTAACCCTGCTGAGAGTTACCTGTATACATCCCAACACTCTACCCCTAAGTATATCAGCATATATCAAACAGGAAACTTAACATTAATATTATATAAACATAGACTACCTTCAGATTTCCCTGATTTCCCACTAATGTCCTTTATAGATTTCTTCTCCTAGACCCAGGAGCCAATCAAGATTCACACAAAGCACTGAGTTTTGTCTATCTTTAGCCTTTTAATTATCTTCCACGATATTGATATTTTTTAAGAGTCCAAACCAGTTGTTTTATAAAATCTCTCTCAATTTGGGTTTGTCTGATTGTTTCCTCACCTACATGGTATTCTTGCCAAAAATGAATAATCATGATTAGAATCAGGTTTTGGCAAAAGCAATATATAGGTGACATGTCCTTCACAATGTATCACATTAGGGGCACATGACATCAGTTTGTCCCCCCCATCATCACAGATAAGATTAAGGACTTCGTAGAAGCAGTATCTCCTGTTGTCTTCCTTGTAATTAAAAAGTAAACTGAGGGTCAGATTGTGTAAATGCTCCTCAGTAGTTTTTCATCTAATGGTTTCAGCATCCATTGATGATTCTTGCCTGAATTATTATAGTGGCTGTAAAATCAAAACTTCTCAAAATTGCTAAAAACAATGAAAAACCAGGCAAGCATAAGGGAAAAAAATAATGCTGAAGTTATCAAATTTCAAAAATTAAAACAAAAAACTCACAATAAAAGTTGCATCAGGTATTCGCCACAACAGTAATAAAGTGTCAGAGAACTATTTGTTATCATCAGCAAAGAAAGCTTCTGCTAGAACATAAAAATAAAAAAATAAATTAAAAAAAAAAAGAAAGCTTCTGCTAGAACGGAAATCAAAGCACTGCTTCCTTCACTGAGAATGCCCTGCACAAACAAAGTCAGCAGAACTAAACATGGGCCTAATGACATAACTGATTTACATTCAAGTTCAAGCTTTGCATGACTTTACAGCCGGGTAACAAACAGTTCGCAGACAGGCAAACTGTCAAGGGACCACATTTTGAGTAGCACTGCCCTAGAATGTAAAGTTAGAATCCATTTTTAGCACTCTTCTCTCTTCAACCATATTTCATTTTTTTTTAAACCCTACCCTTTATACTTTTAATTCCAGGGCTGACACTTCCAAAGTTCTTCCTCCTATAACTAAGGGTCCCTATTGTATGCAATTTCTCTTTTTTTCACTTAGACAAGGTAAGAGTAAATAAGACCTCATATGATAAGGAGGAACCTCTGAATTAGAAGTAAAAAAATCTTATAGATTCAGGAAACAAGTGGACTCAGTATCTATTTTCCCCCCTTTCTTCCCAACCGGTTATTATAAGCACTTTACTGTGGTGTGGGTGGGGCAAGGTACAGAAGAGCGCTAGAGATAAGAAGATAAAATTGGGGCAGGGGAGAATAAAAATGGGCACTTATCCTGTTCTTCTCCCTTCCCATCTTCCTGTCCATTCAAAGATTCCTACACAGGGCAGAAGAGGTGATCCGTTAGGGGCTGTATGACAGGATAGGAAAATCTCAAGCAATAGCTCTTACCATCACTCTCTAAGAAGCTACCTGTATATAAGGAATGTATATCTGTCATGAACTATGTGTATACCAACATCATGGCATGAGAATCCTTTAGGAGACTTAGCTAAAAGCGGATTCTTTTAATCTCTCTCCCAATTGCCTGTTGTTAGCACAGTCTACAGCAGAGAGATTAATATAAAAATAATTCTTTAATCTGCTCACTACTTTCTAATTCCTAAACACCTAAACCATTTCCAACAACCTCATTAGATTCCAAGAATTTCTTACCATTTTTGCTTTCCTTCAAAATCAAAGAAGCTTGGTTTAGGAGTATTACAATTTCCAACTTTGACCTAATTGAAGGGAGGGGAAAAAAATAAAGAACTTATTTTTCAAAGAAATGCCAGAGAAACTTTTTATTTTCAAATTTATTATGTATACTCAGTAACTATAGCTTAGAAAATATTTGCATCTATACAGAACAAAATTTAACATTCTTTGTAAAAGCAAGCAAAAAAACAAATTTTAAAATACAGGCTGCTTTGGCTTACTGCATAAAACCACTGTTGTCTAATACTGTGATACATAAAAAAATATGAGTGACAAACACTTGCATTCCTAAACTAGTAGACAAATTATATATACAAGGCAAATTATAAATATAGATTATGTGATCCTTATTACCATTTATCATATAGAATTTTTAAATGTGCAATAAACAAGCTGTGAAGTACAGTTTATCAGAATTCACAATATTGTTTATTTATGCTGATGCTCATTACACTATCGGCATTTTATCTCTCCCAAATTCCAGGATAAAGAATACCATTTGTAAAGTATCCTATTATGAAACTAATTGATACAAAGATGGATGCTGACAGCCTCGCAAAAAACTTTCAAGGGTTTTCCAGCAACAATATAAATTTTATCTACTCCACAATAAGCTCGTCTTGTTTGTGGCCAATACTTATTTGTAATCCTCAAATAACATTTGTAGTGAAAATATACGTTATTTCCATTGTGAATAAACATAAATGAAATTCACACAAGTGCAGAATTCACTATAAAGCCCTTATTCCCACTGCCAAAAGTAATCTTCTGACGAACTCACAGCATGAACTCACAGCATTTACTCCACATACTTCTGACAACAGCACTTTCCACTTTTACCTGGTGTTAGAAAGTTTTGGGTAAAGTCTCATCTTTCTATCAGAACACAGTCTCTAGGAAACCATTCTTAACTCACTCACTGCACCTTATATGGTGCCTACCTATGGTAGTAAAAAATGTTTGTTGAATGGAATGAATATGTCAGGCATGTGTTCAACCAAATACCTATTTTTTCCTAATACCACAATCCAACCCCCATCTACTTCTCAGAGACCTTCTCATCATCTACTATTACTTTTATACACTTGAATTTTACTAAAATCAAACTGATGGTCTACTCACTAACTGGACTGATCTACTCACTGCTTTAAGGATTTTTATTCTGAGTTTCGCTCCTGTTACTGCCCTGCCTAAAATGCCTTCTCCTCTTCCGTCAGCTTTTCACACCTTTCAGTCCCACTCAAGATTCAGATTATAAGAACCCTTTCAGTCTACAATGATCTTATCCATCTCTGAATTCATAACAAGTATCATCTCCATCATCTGCTTAGCAATTAATCACATGGCCCTCTGATGAATATTAAAATGTCCACTTACACAGGAGCAGCCCTATTATAAGGGGACAGAAGGAAGAAACAGTGAGAGAGCAGGAACAGTGACAGAGCATTTCTTGATCACCACAAACCAAAAGCTTCATATATGTAATGGCAAATGAGCCATACAACAATCCTGTTAGGTTTGCCACTACAAATTCATTTTATAAATGAGTACAGAGACTCTGGGGAGGGATGCAGAGTTCACACATTAGCAAATCCTAAATTAGTAGTCAGGATGTGAATTTAGGACTATTTGACTCCAAAGTCCAATATTCCTTTTCTATAGCACTCTGTTTTACATGCCACATCAAATCTAGGCATCTCCAAATCACTTCAACTACTGGATTGTTAGAAACATGAGAGAAACTATGACACATCATAAAAACAGCAGTCATTACTATTTTTGTTTTTTATCCAGACACCAGCCAGTGGTAGAAACAAATACCAATATCTATCTATTCTCCATTTCTCCCACAGTAGTAGAAGTCTCAGCCAGACACACGTGTGGTCATCCAGCTAAATATTACATACACCGTGCAACTTCGGTCCAGGTAGAGAGGACTGGATGTGTGAGAAAGTGATATAAACATCTTCCTTGAAAAGAAAGGAGGTTTTGTCCTTCCCTTTCCCTGAGCCCTGGCTAGAACATCCATGTAAGTGATGGTGAGCCATTTCTGGCCATGGAAAGAGGATCTGAGAGGAGCAGTTCTCAAAATTTTTGGTCTCATGATCCCTTTACACTCTTAAAAAATGAGGACCCCAAGAAGCTTTGTTTATGTGGGTTATATCTATCAATATTTACCATATTAAAAATTAAAAGATTGTAAAAATGTGTATTAACTAATTTAAAAATAATAAACTCATTAAGTTAACATATTTAAATAACAAAATTTATGAAAAATAACTGTATATTCTAAAGCACAAAAAACCTAGTGAGGGGGCGCCTGGGTGGCTCAGTCGTTAAGCGTCTGGCTTCAGCTCGGTCATGATCCCAGGGTCCTGGGGTCGAGCCCTGCATCGGGCTCCCTGCTCGGTGGGAGGCCTGCTTCTCCCTCTCCCACTCCCCCTGCTTGTGTTCCTGCTCTCGCTATGTCTCTGTCAAATAAATAAAATCTTAAAAAAAAAAAAAAAACTTAGTGAGAAAAGTGTCACTGTTGTACATTTTGCACATCTCTTTAATGTCTGCCTTAATAGAAGGCAGTTGTATTCTCATATCTACTTATCTATTCAATATACTGCAATATGTTGCTTGGGTTGAAGTATATGAAGAAAAAGCTCACACAGATACACTGTTGCAAAAGAAAGAAGTATTTTAGTAGCCTTTTCAGATAATTGTGGATATTTTTTTCTTTGATACCACACCAAAACTCAACAAGTGGCAGTTTCTTCAAGATTGGATGCAATGTGGATTCTGATGGCGTATCAATGAATTTTTCCTTCTGCTACATTAAAATCCATTGGTCTGACTTGCACTTTGAATGGATCTTTTACTCACACATAATTTGTAACATTCCATGCAATATTTGGAAAATATGGTTCACTGAGTTATGCATTCCTTCCAAATGTTGACACATTATACAAAAGCAGAAGTTACAATCATTAGAATCACCATTAATCTCATCAAAAAAGTTCTTAAGTATCAGGAAGCTGTCAAGTTCATGTGACAGACACAGATTTTCCAAACCTCTAATTTTCATTTGAAGACTCAAATGTGACCACTGGCAAAAAACACTGTCAGCTGTTTTCCTTAAAGTGACAGGCTCACTCCATTCACTTTGAAGAAACCATCTGCCAAATACTCAAATCTGAATAAGCAGAGTTAATCTGTGAGTTGTTTTATTAAAGAAAAATGATGTTTCATGAAAAATGTGGATAGCTCAGCTTGCAACTCAAAAACTACACAAGTGCTTTTCCTCGAAATGGCCAACATAATTCAGTGTGCAGAACTGCCTTGCATGTACTCCCCATTTCATCACACAAAATATTAAAAAGGGAACACAAGCAGGGGGAGTGGGAGAGGGAGAAGCAGGCTTCCCAGGACCCTGGGATCATGACCTGAGCCAAAGGCAGACACTTAACAACTGAGCCACCCAGGCGCCCCTATCAAAGACATTTTTAAGTGAAATTGGCCTTTTTTTTTTTTTTTTACTCTGAGTACATGGTGGTAAAATATATGACTACTAGTACAATTTGCTGTCACTGCCTTGATTCATGACGATGCGTCAGCAGTTTTATCAAAGAGAAAAAAGGCAAATAATGTCTTAGTATTATTAGGAAAATAGTTTTGTATCTTATAGATCTACTGAGAAAGTCTCAGGGATTCTCGGGGGTCTCTAGACCGTAATTTGAGAACTGCTGCCTTGGGGGAATGGCTGAACTACAGAACAGAAAAAGACTAATCCCCCAGATGATCTCGTGAAGCAGAATCACCGTACCAGCCCTAGGTCACCTACCTCCAGACCATTATGTGTGATGAAAATAAAAGCTCAGCAGCTGACCCTATAGTCTAACTGACACATAAGCTTTTGCATTCCCAAATTCAAACAATAGTTCTGGATCAGAAAAGACTGGGTAAATAAAACTACGGGACTTTAGGACATGATGAGCAACAGTTTCCAAATCATTGAATAATGAATCATTAGCTATAGAGCAGAGTTATAAAATGTGCCATTTTAACAAAACACCTAAACTCTGTTCTGATATATGTATGATAAAACAGTGTTTTAACAAAGGGGGCTAATGGCAAATGCCAGTGAATCATGTGTGGCCAGGTTAAAGTAGGAGAACACGCTGGGTATCCTCACCGTGCTGGTGCTGAAAGCTCTGGTGAAATGAAGCTCACGGGTTTGAAATTTTCATTGTCCTAGAGTTTTCACAGGTGTCAGTTATCTTTTCCTGGGAAAGTGTAGGCTACTGCAGAGGACCAAAAAACTGTTCATTGGTGTGATCTTTTTGAAACCTCACTAAAAGATGATTTTGGAGGCATAGGTTTATCTGAGATTAAAAGAGCTACGATGTTAGGTAAGTTTAGGGTTCTGAAAAGAAGGTTCACAGCTCAGCTTATTTCTGTTATCTTCCTGGGGACAACTTTATTTCATTCGGCCTCCAAAATGCAGTGCTACTCTGAATACAAAATGTAATTTTTTCATGAGAAATTCTGGTCCGTGCATCAATTATATTGGAATTTCAACTTTATTATGCTACCAAAGATGCTATTTTTTTAAAATTTTATTTATTTGACAGAAAGAGAGAGAGAGAGAGAACACACAAGCAGGGGGAGCTCTGGCAGAGGGAGAAGGAGAAGCAGGCTCCCTGCAGAGCAGGGAGCCGGATGCAGGGCTCGATCCCAGGACCCTGGGACCATGACCTGAGCCAAAGGCAGACACTTAACGACTGAGCCACCCAGGTGCCCTATTTTATTTTTAACAGAATTCTGAAATAGCGTTAAAAACAGCATCTTTGGGGGCACCTGGGTGGCTCAGTTGGCTAAGCATCTGCCTTCGGATCAGGTCATGGTCCCAGGGTCCTGGGATTGAGGCCCGCATCGGGCTCCTTGCTCTGCAGAGAGCCTGCTTCTCCCTCTCCCACTCCCCCTGCTTGTGTTCCCTCTCTCGCTGTGTCTCTGTCAAATAAATAAATAAAATCTTTAAAAAAATAATAATAAAATAAAATATTTAGGAGGGCCTGGGTGTCTCAGTCAGCTAAGTATCTGACTCGATTTCAGCTCAGGTTATGATCTCGGGGTCATAAGATAGAGCCCCGCCTCAGGCTCCACACTGGGCATAGAGCCTGCTTAGGATTCTCTCTCCCTCTCAAAAAAAAAAAAAAAAAAAATTTAGAAGAAATTGATGAAAATAGTTCCAATGTCATATCTAAGTAAGCATAATCTTATTCTCTAATAACAAAGAATTTTATTTCCAGATACAGAATATTTCTAAACACCTTAACATCAAGTTCTTGAAAGGGTGAGGGACACACCTCTTCCAGAAGATCTGGATGAAGTGAGGATGCATGAGACAGAATGGTTACCAGTTGAGAGATGACTATAGTTCACTGATAACTCAGAAATCAGATATTAATAATGATGACACTAAAACCAGTAAATAAAGTTATGTCCTAGAAAGAAAAAGAATGTTCTCTAGGGAATTTGGAGAAAAGCAGTCTTATGCTGCCCAGAGAATTACTAGTCAGACATGTTAAAGGTCCTAGCACAATGTTCAATAAACTCTTCTTGTTTAATAATTGAAAGTCTGATTTTAATGTTATTGGGGCAGGATAAATAACCAGAGAAAAAAGACATCCAGAACTTCTGCAAGAAAGCAAATTCCAAGGCCAATTCAGGGGCAATTTTCATTCAACACTGTAATTTATACCATATGTATCCATAGCTACGTCTCTCAAGTCACTTTAACCCGTATTGGTAACTGAAATTCATCAGTCTTCAAAAGAAGATTCATCTCTATTCGGTATATTCAGTTGAAGAATACAGAGGGACCCTACAACTATTATTTTTTCTTAAAAGAATACAGGAGGAAATAGATACCAAGAAGCAAAAGAAAGGTTAAAATTTTTTAGTAAAATAAAATGGGCTATTGCCCAGAACGTCATTGCTTCCAGTGTTCCAAAGAGCTGGAGCTTTCCTAAAATGTTATTTAACTTTTGTTAGCAATTTTTCCCGTGTTTAAATCTAGACTCCTCAAGTAACTTTCTAAGTATCTTGAAGGCAAATACCATGATGCTGCTTCTTCTACGCACTCCCTGCAGGCATAACACCCAAGTGTTTTGCATATAAAAGATGTTATACAAGTATTGGTTGATTATGATAAAGCAATTATTTCTCCTTCTGATACCTCTGACTCTTTGAATGATAAATCAAAAATGTCTTATAAGACATTATGAATTTTATTTCCAGGTAAAGTTCAGAGCCTTAGAGTCAGGAGCTACAATCTAGTTCTAGTTCTGACTGATCTGTCTGTATGACCCTAGGCAAGTTATCTACTCTCCTTGGGCTTCCCTTTCCTTTCCAGCAAAAGAAGGGGATTATTTCACCTGGTGTTTACTAGCTCTAAAATGTTTATATCTAAAAATCAGAAGCCCATTCAGCCAAAACATAAGTCTAATATATTTAGGATTTTAAAAATACAATAACAAAAGTATAATACTTTATTTTGTATTGCATCACCCTTTTATTACAATCATATAATTTTCTTGGCGCTCACAATTTTTTTTTAACATTACTTCCATGTGACCATGGTACTTCCATAATTACCTCCATATGACCCTTCAGCAAGAGTGAATGATAAATCTTATTTTATCATCCTCATTTTGTAAAGGTCCTGAAGCTGGTAGAAGCATTAAGTGCAAGGTCACTGTGCAAGTCAGAGAAGACACGGACAACTGCCATTCGGTGTCCAGCCAAATATCACTCCCAGAAGAGCAGACAGGCCCTCTCCATATTCAGAAGGATGCTAATCCTTAGTGGATGATTATACATACACACACGCAAACTTCATTACACCTAGCCACCAACCAAGCACGTTTACTATTAGATTTTGGAGGACAGAGAAGGCCTCCTGTCGCTCTCCCGCATCCACCCCTTCCCCAGGACTTTACCTGCTTGTACCTGGCATACAGGTACAAGAGCTGCTCCCTGCTGGCCACTTGAACCAGGCCTTGGAGGTGCGCTGCAGCCTTCTCAAAGAGCTCGGTCAGGCTCCCGGACGCCTCGGTCTCGGGGCTCTGGAGGGATTCCACATCACCGGAGTCGTCCCCCGAGCTCAGCTCTCCGCCGCTGTCGCCCGTGGTGGCCCCCGCGGGCAGGAATGGCGAGGCCATGTGTCCTCGCTCGGTCCGTCCCTCTGTGTCCGCTCAGTGCTCCTCGGAGCCGGTGTAACGCCGGCTCGGGGGCCTGGCCCACCAGCCTCGCTCCTGAGCCCGACCTCGAGTCGGACCCACGCTCACTCACTCCGCGCTGCCTCACGTAACTCTGCCTCCCTCCCACTTCTCTCCCGGGCGTGCAGGGCGGGCTCCGCTACTCCTCGGCGGCTCGCCCCGGCCGACCCGGTCTCCTCCGCCTGCCTCTGGCTAACAGAGCGCCCGGGCTCGACCCGGGTCCCCCCACCGGCGAGGGGGGTCTCGGGGAGGCGCAGCTCAGAGTTCCGGAAAGGAGGCCGGCTGGCGGCACGGGCGGGCGGGGCGGGACGGGGAGGGGGCGGCGTGCACGCGCGACGGGGCGGGGCGGGGCGGGGCGGCGCGGCGTGCGCGCCTGAGCACGCGTCCGTGCGCGCGCGCGGGGCGAGGTGCGGCGGCGGGCTCTGCCCCGGGCGGGCGAGCGTGGGCGGCCGTCCGCGGGGCGCCCTCCCCTAAGGGAAGTCGTGGGGCCGCGCTAGGGCGATGCCGCTCGGAGAAACTGTCCTCACTCGTTGGGATGTCCATTCATCGTTTCGCTGAAATTATTAGTCCCGAAGTCTGGAAATTGTTCTCGGAATAGGCCTTCGGGGCGGGGAAGGAGGCCGTCTATTTGGTAGTGTAGCGATAGGAGTGGAGTCGCGGGAAACACCGAGCTGAGGACGAAGGTTCCGCCTGAGCCCCCTACGCGGATGCTGTGTCCCGAGCGCCCCCAGACTGGCCTCGGATCCCTGCACGCGCATCTGCTGCTTGAGAGCTTGGCTTTAACTTGAATAATGGGTGAAAATTTGGGAGGTGGGGCCTTCACCGCCCAAGCGTGTGATTGGTGGAGCCGCTCGTCTCCCTGTCTCGCTTTGCTCGCCTGTGGAACCCCGCCTCCACGTCTCAGGGCTGCGCGGGGACGCCCCCGTGCCCCCCGCCGGTAGCTCGAGTCTCCTCTGACAGGGCCTTTGCCGTTGTGTTTTGAAGACACCAAAGTGAAACCAAGAAGTAGGATACAGTTCTGCCCTAAAGGAGCTTACACGAAACTACACAGAAACTGTAACATGATTGTTACAATTAATTCTCACTTAGCGGCTATTATGTCCGAAGTGTTGTAAAACAAAAACACTATGTTCATTTAGTACTCGAAACAATGTAATAAGCACCATCAGATTGGTACGAAAAAAGTGTTCTAAGAGCGGTTACTGACCGTGTGGGGTTAGACCTCATACAGGTGGACAGGGTAGAACGGTAGGTAGACAGGGGAGAGAAGAAAGGCGGGAAGTGTGAAAACTTGGGTCAAGATTCAACCAACATTCCTTGAGATTCTAGAATGTTCTGGGATCGAGCCCCGCGTTGGGCTCCCTGCTCAGCGTGCTCAGCAGGGAGCCTGCTTCCCCACCACCGCCACCACCCTGCTTGTGCTTTCTCTATCTCCCTTTCTCTCTCAAATAAGTAAACAAAATCTTTTTTAAAAATTATACTTTTCCAGGGGCGCCTGGGTGGCTCAGTCGCTAAGCGTCTGCCTCCGACTCAGGTCATGATTCCAGGGTCCTGGAATCGAGCCCCACATCGGGCTCCCTGCTCCGTGGGAAGCCTGCTTCTCCCTCTCCCTCTCCCCGTGCTTGTGTTCCTTCTCTCCCTGTGTCTCTCTCTAATAAATAAATAAAATCTTAAAAAATATATATACTTTTCTGTATGTACACTATATGTGGATGAAAAAAAAAAAACATGAAAAAAACAAGAAGAGCCCCTGACATTCTGAAGTTGGCCTGGCACTCACAGCTAAGCCATATTATTGTCCTATTAGATAGAAATAATCTCGTGAAATCCTAACCTCGGACAAGGTCATTGTAAAAGCATGATAAAATAAGGCAAAGCACTTCATGAATTTGTCTAAACACAGACCAAAACAAGATCACTCTGTCCCACAAAATACCAAACACCCTTTTTCTTGGCCAAAATGAATGGTTACTTCTTCTTTACAAATTACAGCTTTATTCTCATATTAGTCTTCTCTCCCTGTAGATAAGATTTATTGAGATGCCCAATCATGGAATTGCCCTGGCTTTCTGACAGCATCCAATTGAGAAGAGATTCCTGCTACCTTAGACTCTCCCTCAAGCACCAACCAAAGCCCAAATCCTGTAACAGGTTCTTTCTGAACGCCTTCTTACGAGGCAGCCCATAGTTCCCTGTGGTATGTATTTTTCCTTGCTGCAACAAGAAATAAATACAACTGGGTTTACTACAGCTGACTTCCTGGAGTTCTCCAGCTGAAGGGCGTTGATACTTGAGAAGGTTTGATTTCTTGAAGATTCTATTAAAACTCCAAAACCATCAGGATCTGGCGACTTTCAGGGAATAAATCTTTTACAATTGGTGTTTCCATTCAAACATTTCTTGGGAACTGTAGGGAACTGAATATGTTTTTCTGAATCTCAAGAAAAAATCAGCAAGACAGAAAATATTATAATTAGAATGAAAGTATAACAATCAGTGTTAAAGATTAACAACAAATATGGAGAGGTTACCGATTCAAAGGGATCCACTGACAAGTCAAAAGCAATACCAGGAATGTTAACACCTGGAGTCCAAAAGTGAGCCAGGGAAGGAGAAGTCGGGAGAAAAGTTGTCAAGAGCTAATCAGTCTTGCTGGCTGGTAGTTGCCTTGGTGTACATGTGTTCATGGCCCCACCTGCTGCTAATGGTGAATCATTCTTGCAAATAAAATAAATAGTAATAAGATTATATGCATAGTACACTTTACACAAATTCTACGAGTGATGTTCTGAGAAATAAGTTTTGGAAGCAGCGTAAGTCCTTAAACTGGCAATTTAAGTGATTCTAAGTAGTACTGCTAACTTTGCTAAGAGATCTGAAGGTTATGAGAATACTACCCAACAATGTTTGCTGGTATTTTCTAGTGTTTATATTCTAGTGTTACAGTCCTTTGTAAGTACTTTAACAAAAAGAAGTGCAAAGAGAAGATTGTAATATACTGCAACATGACATCCTGAACTGACCTAAAACCTGAATTAATGAAAGTCATACCTGTTTCAATGGCAAAACTAAAGTCAGGACAAGCAAAGAAAATATTTTTGTTAATAAAGTAACTGGATTTAGCACAATTCAGGTTTTGTGAAATATTGGCCTTTTATTACATTACCATCAAAATATTCATTAATTCATCAAAAATATTAAGTCCTAATGTGTTTCAGACACAGTGTTAAACCCTATGGATAAACAAGATTATCATTCCTCTTACGCTACTCCAGCCTCATGGACCACCTTGCGACTCTTCTTCAAACCAGGCATAATCCAGCATCCTCCTATTTTAGTGCCTTCGTGCTTACTAGTCCCTCTCTCTGGAACACTCTATCCCCAGATTTATATGCGGTTTGCCCTCACCTCTTTCAGGTCTTTGCTCAATCGTTGCATTAGCTAAATTTTCCTTGGCCACCTTATCACAAATTGCAACTCCAACCTCCCAACACTCTCTTTAGCGCATATTGCTAACTAACAATATATTTTACTCATTTGTTCTACCATTTCATTTTTTTAAAGATTTTATTTATTTATTTATTTGACAGAGACACAGCGAGAGAGGGAACACAAGCAGAGGGAGTGGGAGAGGGAGAAGCAGGCTCTCCGCAGAGCAGGGAGCCCCATGCGGGGCTCGAGCCCAGGACCCTGGGATCATGACCTGAGCTGAAGGCAGACGCTTAACGACTGAGCCACCCAGGCGCCCCTGTTCTATCATTTCTATGTAAGTGCCAGGAAGGCAGGGATTTTTGTCTGTTTTTATCACCGCTGTATTCCCCAGAGCTGGCACATAGCGAAATCTTTATTGAATAGATAAGTGAGTGAATGTATAAAAGACCTAATCATTGTTCTTTAAGGGTTTAGGATAGTAAATGAATAAGGGCAATAATACATTTCAAGTGATGTGGAAAGGGCATGCCAGACAGAAGAAGTAGCATGAGTAAAGGCACAGAGGTATAAAAATAACAAGAAATATTGCTTGTTTTCACTTGATCATAACAAAGATTCAATAAACAAACAGCAGAAGTGTAATTAGCTGTTTTTTTCTCACCAACACAAGCTAAAAATTGGAACATATGTTAACTTACTCCTGAGAGCAATACCTTGCTTAACAAAGACTGCACTAATTTGCAAATATTTAAAAGAATAGAGTTCTTATAGGTCAGTGGCTTATTTGTATGTCACTAATCAAATTGGTGGTATTTACTTAGGACATAATCTTCTAGGCAACCTATGGCCTTTAATCCAACTCTTTAAGCACATTAGTGAGATGCTGGCACGTGGGCAGATAAGCAGGTAGAGAGACATTAGACTATATTATCTAATTTGTATAATCTTGAAGTTCATTGGACTACCTTCAAATACAATAACTAGCAGAATTATACTAAACACACACAAAGGGGTGCCTGGGTGGCTCAGTCGTTAAGCGTCTGCCTTCGGCTCAGGTCATGATCCCAGAGTCCTGGGATTGAGCCCCGCATCGGGCTCCCCGCTCAGTGGGGAGTCTGCTTCTCCCTTTCCCACTCCCCCCTGCTTGTGTTCCCTCTCTTGCTGTGTCTCTCTCTGTCAAATAAATAAATAAAATCTTTAAAAATAAATAAACACACACACACAAAAAAGAAGGACTCACAACAGGGAAATCAGAGCCCTGACTTTGGAGTCTTCATGAAATCTGTATAATGAATAAAATTTAATGAAAAAGAAAAACACATCCTCAAGTTCTTAGGAAGTTAGATATTTCCTACTAAAAATTAAGAATGTGATTAATTTTGAGACACCTCCCACCCCGGCCTTAGTAGAGGCTCTTTGGTGATAATGGATGGGCTTAACTCTATATAAGTAACAGATTTCTGGGGGATGTGTTTGTGGGTTTAGAAACTGACTTAATGGTAGAATCTTGTGTAATGCTGCTTATCGTTACATGGATTCAAATACAAGGGCAAATCACATGCCATAAAGCAAAATAGGATTAAATAATAAAAGCCTAGTATACTCGTAGTTATCAGTCCTGAAGAGTTTCCGCTGTGTTTGATAAAATGAACCACAGACCAGTACAGAAAATCAGTGGACTCAAGTAAGTGGGTAAGTGATGGCTCGCTTCTGCCCCACATTTGAAACATTTTGGTTGTTGTTGTTAATTTATTAGCGAGTACATTAATGGTGTTGCATATTATATATTAGTAAATGTGAAGAAGTTTTAAAATTTCATATTGTTATTTTGACTTGCTGAAAATTAATCAACAATGAATTGTTAAATGCTGACTTATTAACCTTTTAGGTAATATAATACAATAAAAAGTCCACAGACCAGGGAGTCTGCTATCATTCTTTTATTTATTTATTTAGTTAGTTAGTTAGTTAGTTAGTTTAAGATTTTATTTATTTTTTTGACACACAGAGAGAGAGACAGCAAGAGAGGGAACACAAGCAGGGGGAGTGGGAGAGGGAGAAGCAGGCTTCCCGCAGAGCAGGGAGCCTGATGTGGGGCTAGATCCCAGGACCCTGGGATCATGGCCTGAGCCAAAGGCAGATGTTTAATGACTGAGCCATGAAGGTGCCCCTGTCTGCCATCATTCTTGCCATCAAATAATTTAAATTTCAGTTGGAGAAACAAGATTAGGACTGGTGAGAAAAATTAGAAAGTTAAATAACACAGTAAAATTAAGTACTAAATCTTGTGGTACACACTGAAGTGAAATAATGATAGGATTTTTTAGTTAGATTTCCTCCGCATAGAAGTTCTCAGTTGAGCTCTGTTATTTTTCAGAAGAAGCCTTTTAAACATTGAATGACTTTCATGAGACCTCATATATTCAGGTGGGTGTCCAAGTGGATCTAACACACAGGTCTCCTAATACATATGTGTGTATGTGCATGTGTATGTATTATCTATTTATTTTTATTAAAGTATAGTTGACACACAATGCTGTAGTCTGGGGCTTTTCTATCTACTAAAACACACAGTGCTCAGTATTCATTAAATGAAAAGGGAGCTATTAGTCAATTGGCAGAAACTAATTTGCACTATTTGTGGGCACATTAAAAGCAAAATCTTTATGGAAAGGATCACTGAACTTGAAACCAAGAAACTGAAAATTTTCTTATCCACCTCTGTAATCTTTTTCTGGGTACAGTTACTGGTTTGAAGAATAAAGTGTCCAGAAAATAAAAACATAACTAACACACTGTGCCTTCATAAAATGTAACTTCTTTATATGAAAAATGAGGCCTGAGGGCCCTGGGTGGCGCAGTGGGTTAAGTCTCTGACTCTTGGTTTCAGGTTGGGTCCTGATCTCAGGGTCATGGGATGGAGCCCAAGTCGAGTTCCATGCTCACTGCAAAATCTGCTTAAGTTTCTCTCTCCCTCTGCTCCTCCCCCCATTCCCGCACCGTGATCTCTCTCTAAAATAAGTATATAAGAAAGAAAGAAAGAAAGAAAGAAAGAAAGAAAGAAAGAAAGAAAGAAAGAGAGGAAGGAAGGAAGGAAGGAAGGAAGGAAAAGAAAGAAAGAAAGAAAGAAAGAAAGAAAGAAAGAAAGAAAGAAAGAAAGAAAGAAAGAAAGAAAGAAAGGTGAGGCCTGTGGGGAAAGAAAGAGAAAGAAAGAGTGAGAGAAAGAAAGAAAGAAAGAAAGAAAGAAAGAAAGAAAGAAAGAAAGAAAGAAAGGTGAGGCCTGTGGGGAAAGAAAGAGAGAGAAAGAGAGAGAGAGAGAGAAAGAAAAAGAAAGGAAGAAAGAAAGAAGAAAGAAAGAGAAAAAGAAAAGAAAGAAAGAAAGAAAGAAGAAAGAGAGAGAGAGAAAGAAAGAAAGAAAGAAAGAAAGAAAGAAAGAAAGAGAGAAAGAAAGAGAGAAAGAAAGAAAAAGAAAGAAAAAGAAAGATGAGGCCCGTGGGTTTGAACCACTTAAAACAACAGCCTCTGGGTGGTGTAAGATTCCAGGTGGTGGTCATCTTGCAGGGCACCGATGGAGTGGAGATGTAATATACGTATTGACCACATGATGGCAATATAGAGCCAGATTTGTTTTCTGCCAGTGTGACAAATTCGCTGGATTATCTTTGTCCTTTGGGTCTTCGTACTTTGGAAAGACATGGACCTTGCCCAAGGAATGAAACAATTGTTCATGTAATTATATCTTTATTTTAAACAGAAGCCAAATCCTAATTTTGTTTCTTCTTTAGACTTAGAACTCAAGAACTGAGAGTGAAGAGGAAAACAGGCTTTAAGATGTGCTTGATTAAAAAAAAAAAAAAATGTTCTAACAAGTGCACTTGCTATTCTGAATGTCACAATAAGAAATAAAGGTTTTACAGTGTAGAGCAAGATAAACTTAGCTCTGAATCTACGTCATTACCCCCTCTTGATTGTCATTAGTTGTTGGTTTTGCTTTTGTTGGATTTTCTTTTCTTGAAAAAAAAGTTCTTGCACCTCACCCTGTTCTTCCAAATATTTAGGGGAACTTTAAGTTTAAAATTGACATTCTAGGGGTGCCTGGGTGGTTCAGTTGGTTAAGCATGGGACTCTTGATTTCAGCTCAGGTCATGATCTCAGGGACTTGAGATTGAGCCCCAGGTTGGCTCTGCACTGCCTGTGGAGCCTGCTTAAGATTCTCACTCTCCCTGGGGCGCCTGGGTGGCTCAGTCGTTAAGGTCTGCATTCAGCTTGGGTCATGATTCCAGGGTCCTGGGATCAAGCCCCGCATCGGGCTGACTGCTCAGCGGGAAGCATGCTTCTCCCTCTCCCACTCCCCCTGCTTGTGTTCCCTCTCACTGTATCTCTCTGTGTCAGATAAATAAATTTTTTAAAAATCTAAAAAAAAAAAAAAAAGATTCTCACTCTCCCTTTCTCTCTGCCCCCTCCCTTGTGCTCTCTCGCTCAAAAAATTTAAAAAATAAAAAAGAGACGCCAAACTCCTTTAAAAAAAATTGACATTCTAAAATACACAATAAAAGATAAATATTTAGTATGTATATCTTGACATATATTTATTAAAGTTTAAAAGACTTAGGAAGTGAAAATGTACCAAAATTATAATTTTCATATGCCACATTTTCTTTAAGTTTGCATTCATCAAAATATCCCATTGTTGGGGAGCCTGGGTGGCTCAGTCATTAAGCGTCTGCCTTTGACTCAGGTCATGGTCTCAGGGTCCTGGGATTGAGCCCTGCATCAGGCTTCCTGCTCCACGGGAAGCCTGCTTCTCCCTCTCCCACTCCCCCTGCTTGTTTTCCCTCTCTTGTTGTGTCTCTCTGTCAAATAAATAAATAAAATCTTAAAAAAATATATCCCATTGTTGTTGATCTTAATGTCCACAGCTGAGCATCATCTTGGAAGAAACCATGACTGTGATGAATTTGGGGGCATTTAGGCTTACAAGAGTTGATCAGACATTAGTAATCAAAAACTAGGAATGGTTTTCATCATCAAGAAAATCTGGTCAGGCAGGCACAATCACATTAAACAAGTTTTGTTTATATTACCTTAAAAATAGAGAATAACATTCAAATAGGGTGTTTTTTGTTTTTTGTTTTTACAATTTTTTTATTTATTTGTGGCGGGGGAAGGGACTGAGGGAGAGGGAGAGAGAATCTCAAGCAAACTCTGCGCTCCAACTCAGCATTGATCCCACGACCCTGAGGTCATGGCCTGAGCCAGAGTTGAGAGTCAGACGCTTAACTGACTGAGCCACCCAGATGTTCCATGATTGTAAGTTTTTAACTTCTAGTTCTTGAAATGCCAAATGACCGTGTATAACTTTAGGCCATTATTTTGACTGTAGAACTAAACCTCTCCTCCTGATCCCCTAAATGAGTCAAGCAAATAGTAACATTTATTTATTAGAATGCATCCGTGTTGCTCAGAAATTATAGCACTGTAAACCTAACAGAGATTCCATAACACACTTGTGTATGCACATACATGTCACTGGCTATTATAATTGGTCTGAATATTGATGTTCCTGCTTCTGATTTTGTTTCATGATGGCAAGGGTTTTTTAAATCAATTGTTTATTATTAACATTTTCAAATGTACAGAAAAATTGAAAGAATAGTAAATAATCACCCAACTTTCTATCCCCTGGATTCAACAATTGTTAAAAGTTTTCCATATTTGCTTTATCTATCTATTTATCTATCTATAATTTTTTGATGAACCATTTGAAAATAAGTTACAGACATCATGGTACTTCAAAACCTAAGTACTATAGTATGTATCTTCTAAAAATAAGAAAATTGTATTATAAAACCATAATGCCATTATCATAGTTAAGAAAATGAACAAATATCAACTATCATGTAGACCTTTGTATTCAAAATTTCCTAGTTTGTTCCAAAAAGGCTTTAAATACACATATACTCAAATTACTTAAAACTAAAATACATGGGGCACCTGGCTGGCTCAGTCAGTTAAGTGTCTGCCTTCAGCCAGGTCACGATCTCAGGGTCCTGGGATTGAATCCTGCATTGGGCTCCTTGCTCAGTGGGGAGTCTGGTTCTCCCTCTTCCTCTGCCCTCCCCCCTCCCTCCTTCATGCTCTCTCTCTCTCAAATAAATAAATAAAACCTTTTTTAAAAAATACCTGGATAGGGCACCTGGGTGGCTCAGATGGTTAAGCATCTGCCTTCGGCTCAGGTCATGATCCCAGGGTCCTGGGACCGAGTCCCACATCGGGCTCCCTGCTCCTTGGGAGCCTGCTTCTCCCTCTGCCTCTCTCTCTCTGTCTCTCATGAATAAATAAATAAAATCTTAAAAAAAAAAAAACCTGGATATATATGTATTATGCGTGTATTAGCATATGAAAGCCAGAGCTCAGGTCTAAAAGGCTTGGTCAAAAAAATCAGAGCACTTTACAGTGAAGGTGAACAATCAGCAAGAATTTATTGACAATTGATCACATGCTAATTACCATTTCTGATTCTCTGAGTTTATGGGTATAAAGAAGCATCAAAGGCATTGAGCCTACATTTGTGCTTAGTATAACCAAAAGCATAACA
Organism: Mirounga angustirostris; assembly: GCF_029215605.1. Taxonomy (NCBI): domain Eukaryota; kingdom Metazoa; phylum Chordata; class Mammalia; order Carnivora; family Phocidae; genus Mirounga; species Mirounga angustirostris. Next base: position 41,071,755 of record NW_026991714.1, read on the forward strand.
TATCGGCAGACGGGTCCTGCAATTTCTCTTTAATTGACATGTTTTTGCAAATGATTCAAAGAACCTCAATTTCATATAAAATATCAAGAAGGTAAAAATGAACTTTATTTGTGACATTTTATCCTAAATATGTAATTTGTTCTTTTCTAACTTCTAAACAGTAAAATAGCTTTCATGTAATAGTCATCTTACATAGACCATAATTTTTGGCAAGGGCATGTTATCAATCATAAGTAAAGATAATATTTGAATTATTTTGGTTACATTAAGTTGTCATGCTCTTTTGCTTTTAATAGTAAGGTCTGTTTCATTTTGTCTTTCTGTGCATGATACAGGGTGAGTTGTTTATGAAGAGACATAAGACAGAGAAAGAAGGGATGAGAGAGAGAAGTCTTGAGTTGCACACAGCCCCAAACAGTGACTGGGGGACAAGACAGGTGCACACAAAAGAGGGGTGAAGCATTATATAATCAAGCACTAAATGATATACTGAGGACTGTTACTGCTACAGGAATTTAGAAAAGAGGAAGGTCAGTAAAGACATCAGGAGGTTCCAGAGATTCCTGGAGATGGGATTTGAGCCTTAAGGGATGGTCAGATTTGAATAGGAAAAAGGGAACGAGAAGGGCTTTGCAGGTGAGTGAAACCATGTGAGAAAAGCCATCATAGCACACGTGCAAAAGAGTGGTCTGGGGTAAAGGAAATTGATTGGGAAGCAGAGAGGGAAAAAGAGAGTGAGGGGTGAAGTGATAAAGCCATGGTAAAGCAAACCTCACAGTTCCCTAGGATAAAGAAATAGTCTGTTCTTCCATTTGCACCCCACTTTGCCTCAGAAGTAATTTTAAGTAGCTATGACAATCATTATAGAAGTGTAAGAGTGGAATTCTGAATTGAAAATGGGTGATTAGATTGGCCCAATGAAGGGAGTTAAGAATAGAGAGGAATGGATGAATTTGACATTAAGTCAATGGCTACAATCCATCTATTAACGTGGCATTCTGTTGACCACAGTTTTCCATCTTTTTCCTTCCTTTTCCCTTTGTTCATCATAATATTCTTGGGACTTCACTGCTGACTATTGACCAGGATAAAATCATATTAACCTAAAATACGTTGAAGTATTTCATAGTTATCCAAAACCTCTATTACAACTGAGTAATTAAAATAAATGTATTTTTGTAGCTTCCTACTAAAGCCTTTACAATCTATCTGGAGCCCAATCTTGGCCTCCCTGACAGATCTACCCTGGCAGGTGCACACCCAAAAGAATTCCCCTTAGGGGGCACCATTCACCCATCAGAGAACTCTGCCCCATTAACACTAAAGGTGTTGGCTAGTCGGTTAGTAGGATTAGACATGAAGAATTTACTGCTGATATCAATCAGAACAGGATAGGTTATATGGCAGTAACAAAACCCCCTAAGCTTCAATGACTTAATCCCATAAATCTGTGATTCTGCCCACACTCTGTTTCTCTGCTCAGGAGAGTCATCAGAGATCCATCCTGACAGAACCCACCTTGACACCTGCCTCCTCAATTGCTAAAGCAGCAATAAAGGAGAATGTAACAGACTGTACCTGGTTCTGAACATTTCACTCATGAGTGACAAGTCACCTCTCCACCCATTTCACCAGCCAAAGTAAGTTACATGGTCATAACCTAACTTCAAAGGGGGCAGAGAAGTACAATCCTACTATGTTCTTAGAAAGAGATGAATGCCAGACTATTCAGGAGGAACATCCCAAATGACATTCACTATCGTACTCTTTTTTTTTTTTTTCTCCTTTCTTCTTCCCTCCTTTTTGGGAAAACATATTATTTAATGAAAAACTCTTGCCAGGGTAGGGTCACTTGCTGAATGATAAGAGATGTGCTGCTCATGCACATTATACCTTTGAAAGTTCATTCTATGTAGTATTTTACAGTATTAGAATGTAATTTCTGCAAATATTGCCCAATTCAGAGACCATCTGTAGTTTATGGAAAATATTAACTGTAGTGAACATAATTGCACTGAATCACATGTCTGCAGTATCTTCCTTTTTTCCATGGAAACCAGGAGACATTTTGCAATTTATCAACAAGTGTGCTGCCAGGTTAGAATGGAAGGCTTGCTTCCAACTCATTGTGCTTGTCAGGACATGGCCCAATTATCCCTAATGCAGAGAAGGAATAGCTGTGTATTTCCCACTGTGCCTCTTAAACTTCAGTAGCTGGCTGAGTATTGGGCAATGTGTTCTACCGTCACCTTCCAGGAGGGTCAGTTGAAGGTTTTCTGTTTTCAACGTGGGAATGACAAGCATGCCTTAGCAGTTTGGTGGAATTAGTTATCTGATATCTCATAGTATGTTAAGGGCATTCGCCTTGGCATAGAAAGAGCTTTGCACATGCTTGCTACCTATCTTGGCTATGTTTACTTATTTTCTGCTTTTTAAGTGATTTCCTGTTTTGGTTTGACTAGCCCCTACTCCAATATGACTGGTGTCCTTGTAAAATGGCCACGTGGACACAGAGACACACAAATAGAATATGGTGTGACAATGAAGGAAGGCAGAGAACTGGAGAGATGGGACAGTGAGCCAAGGCATGCCGAATACTGCCTGCAAACCAGCGCAAGCTGGAAGAGGCAAGGAAGATCCTCCCCTACAGCTTTCAGAGAGAGCAGGGCCCTACTAACTTGACTCTGGACTTGTAGCCTCCAGAACTGAGGCAATACATTTCTGTTGTTTTAAGTCACCATGTTCCTTTGAAACATGGCTACATGTTGATGAAAAAGGTCATAGGTGAAGACTACTGAGATCATGCTTTGAGTTGTTTTTCCGGAAGAGCAGAAGTTAGGTTTGTCTTGGTGGCCACTGAATCTCCATTGCCTGGGATGGTTCCTGGCACATGGTGCCGAATAAATACTACTGGATTAATAAATGAAGGAAGGACCAGTGGATGGAGAAGACAGTATTGGCCTACCTGCATGGTAGTTCTCTATGATTCTTTTGACCAAAGGCAAAAATTGTAAGGTGCTGGACTGGAATGAGAGATAGAGAGAACTTCTCCGTGTTAAACTAAGCTAACAAGTCCCTAGTTTTGCTCTTCAATTATTTTAGTTGCTGGATTGTTTTCATCTCCCATTACTCCCTAATCATAGTCAACTTCTCAGCCAAACTTAACCACTGACTTTTCTCCGAATGGTCCTGCTCCTTGTTGAATTATGTCCCCCCAAAAGATATGTCGAGGTCCTAGCCCCCAGTATCTCAGAATGTGACCTGATTTGGAATTAGGGTTGTGGCAGATGTCACTGGTTAAGATGAGGTCAGACTGCAGTAGGGCTAGCCCCTACTCCAATATGACTGGTGTCCTTGTAAAATGGCCACGTGGACGCAGAGACACACAAATAGAATATGGTGTGACAATGAAGGAAGGCAGAGAACTGGAGAGATGGGACAGCGAGCCAAGGCATGCCGAATACTGCCTGCAAACCAGCGCAAGCTGGAAGAGGCAAGGAAGATCCTCCCCCACAGCTTTCAGAGAGAGCAGGGCCCTACTAACTTGACTCTAGACTTGTAGCCTCCAGAACTGAGGCAATACATTTCTGTTGTTTTAAGTCACCAGTTTGTGGTGTTTTGTTACTGCAGTCCCTAGGAAACGAATATACCCCCCATGCCCATTTGCTCTGTTTCTTCTATCCGGTCTTCACCCACATGGTCCATCTCGAGACCTTCCTCAGTATCTCTTCTTGGGTAAAATCTCGAAATTATCTGCAAAATATTAGATTGACTGGCTCCCCTCACCTCCTGGAGCACCCACGTCTATTGTGGAGTAGACAGTTAGGAACAAGCAGAATATTCTGGAGACGGCTCTGAAAGTATCAAGGTGAGGACAAGTAAAATGTGTGAAATAAATGAGTAAATTCAGGAGAAAGCATATTGGTCTTTGAGACCTGGGAGGAAAACAGGGGGGGAGGCCAGTAATACAAAAAGCTTGTATACACAACTGGGCCACCTGGGTGGCTCAGTCGTTAAGCGTCTGCCTTCGGCTCAGGTCATGATTCCAGAGTCCTGGGATCGAGCCCCGCATCAGGCTCCCTGCTCGGTGGGGAGCCTGCTTCTCCCTCTCCCACTCCCCCTGCTTGTGTTCCCTCTCTCGCTGTGTCTCTCGCTGTCAAATAAATAAAATCTTAAAAATAAATAAAGAGATAGGAAATGATGAACGGCAGCAGTTCAGCTCTTACTCTCGACAGGGCTGCTTACAGTCAAGAAGACGTCACGGGCAAGGTGCGGGGGCTCAAGGGTACTGCGAGGAGTAGAGCCGAAGATTAGCAGGAACCTGGCTCCTGCCTGAATAGAAGAGGGAGCGCCGCTCGTGGCCCAAAGCGGGGTGTGTGTGTGTGTGTGTGTGTGTGTGTAAGGGCCCTGCCCTAGATCTAGAGGCCGGCCGGAGGTGAGGGTTGTGCCCTCCGGAGGCTGGTGCATTGTCTGAGGGCCTCCAGGCATTTTTCACCGGTGGTTCTGGAGCAGCCCCTCAGGGAGCTTGTCACTGCAGCCAGTGACACAACAGGACAGCGGTGATGAACCATCCCAGAATTCCGTCCCCCTTTGGAGCCGAATCATTTCTGTGCTATTACTCGTTTGCATCCTGTCTATCCCTGAGGCCAGTGACCTGGGGGAAACCTTCCTGTCACACAGAGGAGAAGAATGAGTGCCTGGAGTCACAACTCACACTCAGAGATGTTGGCCTTGTAAACACGGGGGGCACAGATTGATTAGAATGTGCTAGAGCTACTCCAGGTGAGTCAGCTTGACCTAACTTAATCAGTAAGTGATAAACAGCTGCTGGGCAGAGGGCCCAAGAAAGCCTTCCTATCAACTCTTGGCTCTGGTTTGGTTAGCTCAATAGTCAGAGGTATTTCCCGATTTCTTCTAGTGACAGTTATGCATATGTTAGTGTAACCTGGATGTCACTAGGTCCGCTTCCCTTCGGAGGCCGCTCCTGCCTTTGATGCTCAGTGTGGAATGACTGGGCTCCTTCAAGCACCCAGCACCTCTGGCTCGGAAATCCAGCTTCCTGCTCGCTCCTTGCTGCTTGCTCTCCACCTTCCCACTGGACGTAGCCACAGCAGACGTGACCTGTCTCCTTTCTGCTGCCAAACACCACTAACACAAAGCAGTTGCACATAACAGAGTTTTCTGAAGATGCCGTGGCTAATGAGGGCAGACAGAGCCATTAGAGCCTGGGGCAGGAAATCATTTCAAATGTCAATTAGACATCATTGTTCCTAGAATTACCTCGACCATTCCCTCCACGAGGAATTTCTCTCCGTGTCCCTCCTTGGCATGCTCAGGGTGTCCCAAAGCCAGAGTTGCTTAAAAAGAGATCAAGAAATACCCCATCCTTCTGTTCCCTCCCTTATGTAGATGGAACTACCATTTATTAAATACCAGGGACTTCTCTGACTGCTTATATTATCTCATTTAATCCTCTCAACAACGCTGTGGTAGACACACCTATTTTACAGATGAAGAAACGGAGACTCAGAACGGTAACTTGGCCAGGAACACAACCTGGCTGAGATTTGAACACAGTCCCATCTACCCCAAGCCCGTGCTCTTCCCTGCTGCATCTGCTACCCTCGGCACAGCCCGATCGTTCACATATCCTTAGGTCATCAGAATTCAAATCTGTTACTCACCCCTCAACTCAGCAAAGCTTTCTGTAGAGTCAGGTAAAAATGTCCCTAACATTTGCTTCCATGCCATGGAATCCTTTCCCCCAGGAGCTCTCTCTCAAACACAATGCTCCCTCTCCTGAGATAATTTTCATATCCACTCTGATCTCCTTGCCACTGAGCTCTTCCTCCTCCCTGGCTCTCCTAGATAACTTTCTGCTGTCTCAACTCCCCTCCTCCCGATTTCTCTGCGCTGTCTGCTCTTCTCCAGAAAAGCCTCATTGAACACCAGGAACAAGGATCCATTTGCCCCACTTCCTTCTTGAAACACGTGAACCCGGCCCCACGGAAAAGGCAACACGAGGATGTTTAACTCCTACACAGAATCTCTCAGCTGTTTTCCCCCGTGGCCGTGGGAGAGAAGGAGGCACTCTCCTTAACCTGAAGCTCTATCTTCTTCCTCTTATCTCCTGGGCCTTCTTGGAGCTGAGCTTGGCCCTCCATTAAGCTAGGACACTCAGCTCGAATCTTCAGAATTCTTAGTGATATCCTTGCCACTGGTTGGGATAACAGCCACAGGGAAGAGAGAGAGCGCACATCTTCCAATGGAGTGTTCATGTCAGCACTGTGCCCCCCCGCCCCCGCCCCGACCTTGCTCTGAAAGACCGTAACAACATGAAGCCACAGTCTAGCAGAGACCTTTAACCAGGGAGTGGTGAGAAACAACAGCTCTGGTGCCCAAACTCAGATACAGTCCTTCTCCACACACCGAGACTAGGATTCATGAACCAACCAAAAGACTACTCTGAGTACCGATTTGGCATGAGGCATGCTCTCAGGGAAGTTTGTCTTCAAGAAAAGAAAGGAAAGGAAGTAAAAGTACACCTCCCTGATGGAATTTAAGGCCTGTTTCCAGAGAGAGGAACTAAAAGAGAACCATCCACATGAGAGGGGGGATGCTGTGGATGAGCCGTGCAGACAGCGAGGGCTACGAGAGCTCAGAGGAGGCCGACGGCACTGACCTACCTGGGCATGGCAGACAAGTGGCCAGGCCACAGATGAGCCTCGCGGGCCCGGAGCCTCCCTCGGACAGGCCGGGAGGGGCGAGGGCACTGGGAGAAGGACGTGAGCAAAGGTGCGGGGGCTGGAATGTGCATGATGTGTTCAAGGGACAATGAGTCATCCCCTCAGCTTTCTTTACAGCTGCCACATAATAGTGGGCACATAACAGGTTATTATTTCGTTTTCTTTCCTTAAAAACTGCAAAAAGAGAGCAAGACCCAAATTCTCAATTTAGAAAATATGCCTGTGATGTCAGAGCCCAGCGACACTGAGGAGGTGAGATTTCCTGAGCCCCGTATGAACTTGAACCCTGACAAAATTCTCACCCTTGTTTGCTGGAAACTCCATTTATTTAATGCTGTTGTGCAGGAGAGGAGTCTGTTCTTTAGAAATCCTGAAAATAACCTGGTCAAGCCTTACCTCGGTTACTCAGCACTGTGTCAGCCGTCACGCTGACTCTGTCACAATTGATCACCAACTTTTCTGCTGTTTTAAAACCCTTTAAAGGTATTCGGAGCCAGGAAATGTCTCTGAGGAAACTAATCCTGGTAACATTACCTACACCATGTCTTTGTGATGTTACATCAGCAGTTGTTGTGGGGGTGGGGGTTGTTTTAAGGTGCATTTCCTGAGGATTAGAATGCTCTTTCAGATGAGTGCCCTCCTGCATTTTGGAATTTCCGGGTCTGTATTAAAGGTGGTGGGGCAATTCCACCCCCAAGACAGAAGCAGGAAGATGTTTTGCTTTTCTGGTATTTTCTATTGAAGATGTTTTTGTTTTTCCAGTATTTTCTATTGAGGAATATCAGGTGCCTCTAACTTAAAACTTCTGGAAACTTCTCCTTCATGTATCATCCTTTAAAAATAATCTGCAACCCACCTGCCTTTCCGAAATGGTTACTATACATTTCCAGGGTATTGAGAAGGGAAATTAATTGTCACTTCATGATTTTAGCAAAACAAATGTTACCAGAGGGCTGAAGGAACAACCACTTGAGACATTGTGTTCTCTTAGTCATAGGCACATACTAGGAAAAATTCAACTAAGCCTCACCCGGGGCTATTAAAATAGCCCTTTTCCCAGCTCAGAATCACATTTCAAAGGGTGCCTAGGTGCAAAGCTAAGCCAAGTATAACCTAGCCAAGATAGTGCCAAGAGTAATACGTTGTTTTCCATTTTGTTTTAAACAACAAAAGGCAGCACAGAGTTGGGAACACCCAGAGAAGCAGCAGTGAGCCACCCTGAGCAGCAGGGAGCTGGGTGACCTTGAACAAGTCACCTAACCTGTCTGGGAATCTGCATTCAGAAAATGAGGAGGACTGCACATTGTGCCTTAACACGTATTGACCAAAATGAGAAAATATGAGCAAAAGCATTTTGTAAATGGCAGAGGTTTTCTACAACACTTAAAGGAATCAGAGAGGTGGCTATTTGGGGAAAATGAGATATGTGCCAAGCTTCTTTTCAAAAAATGATTTAATATCTTCCATCTTACGTGATTTAAATTTAGCAATTACAGGTTCATTAATTAAGACCCTAAGAAAATGCTGTTATACTCTCACTGTGTCTTCTAAATGAACCATTTCTTTTTTCACTGTCATTTGCAATTTTCTTCCATTACCTGGAAGATAATGGGGTGAGATTTTTCTAAGTGTCTTCTGTCCGGAGACAAAAGGCTTTTTCCGCTATTCTCAAGTACCCCAGTTGAATAGTGACTTATCTGACAATAAAATACATTTTTTCAAATAAAGTAAGGAAATGGAGGGTGTTCCAGCAAGTCATATGGAGGGAGGTGTTGAGGGGAAAGTGTAAAAGAAGGAGGAGAAAAGAATATTGAGGAGAGCCGACCAGGAGAAGTATCAGGCAACCATGCAGGAGATCTTTAGCACTGAGATTCGATAAACGAGATGGCTCCTGAGTGAAGGGAGCACTTTAGCAAGTCCCCATCTGCCTGTCAAGGTGTCTGGGCTTCAGCTGGCCCTTCCTGTCTTCCCCACTGCTCTGTTTTCTGAAAGCTGATCAGCAAGAACATGGCAGAGCACTTTTCTAGGAGGACCATGATCTGTCTTTCAAGAAAAGAGAGAGCCCCTCCAGGCTAAGTCATACACCAGTCTCCCAATGACCGGTTTTGCTGCCTGAAGCCTGATCACTGTCCCCACTTAGATCTTATCCCCAAAGAGCTTGACTGCTCCCTCATTTTCATTTGAGGCAAAATTATCAGGGGAAGTGATCCTAATACGCTGGCAAAGGTGACGCCACCCTTACAAAAGGGCGCATCATTTCTCAGCTATTTTTCAATATTACTTAATGTGGTGTCTGTCCAATCAGATGGGGGCCCGCAAATGTGGGGCAATGGTCAGCTTGAAGCTGGTGGCTCGGACGTGAAAGGATTCACCCGAGGCAGAACAAAGGAGAGAGAAGTTTACTGAACCCACTGCAAGGGAGCTGCGGGCGGGACAGCCGATGAGAAGCTATCCGCAGCCAGGCAGTGGGTGGAGGCTGTTTGTAAAGAAGGTGAGGGGTACCTGGGTCAGTCAGCTGGGCGTCTGCCTTCAGCTCAGGTCATGATCCCTGGGTCCTGGTCCTGGGATCGAGCCCTGCATCGGGCTCCCTACTCAGTGGGGAGCCAGCTTCTCCCTCTCCCTCTCCCCCCCCCCCCTGCTCTCTCTCTCTCAAATAAATAAATAAACTCTTAAAAAAAAATAGAGGGAAGATAAGGAGGTATGGCAACATATGGAATTTCCCTTTTTTGGTAACTGTGCCTGGTCATAAGTATTGTTTAGTTAGGGGCTATGGATATTTTGGGGTGAGTCACCTGATGGGCCTGTCTGAGTTCAGCCAGAAGGTTGGGGCCACTTTGGGCCCTTCTGCCTTGATCGAGTTTCCATTGCTCAAGCCTGTTCTCTAAACACGGCCTCTACACTGAACAGTTGCCTTTATCCACCTGCAGGAAATGCAAGTTCAAGCAGCCCTGCCCATGGCCTATGGGAGCCCTCGGTGCCTCCTCACATAGAGATGGGGGCTCATTCGCTGCCCTCCTGACGGGCCTGGGTACTGTAACCCCAGGATTTCCCTCCCTACCCTGTTTTGTGAAGGAAATGCTACATGGCAAGGTAGAACCAGGAGGAGAGTGTTTTACCCAAGCGCCACCTTCTCTACCCATCACACTCTCTCGTGTCCAGCCACTGGGGTCTACTGTCCGCCACCCATCCCTAGTCCTGGTTCTTTGTCACTGCTAGTGACCACAGTGATAGCTGAGACAGATTCTGTTAGGAAGTGGAGAAGGAAGTTTTTATGTGACTGGGATTTTTTTTTTTTAAGATTTTTATTTTATTTATTTGACAGAGAGAGACAGCAAGAGAAGGAACACAAGCAGGGGGAGTGGGAGAGAGAGAAGCAGGCTTCCTGCTGAGCAGGGAGCCCGATGCGGGGCTCGATCCCAGGACCCTGAGATCATGACCTGAGCCGAAGGCAGATGCTTCACCACCTGAGCCACCCGGGCACCCCGTGACTGGGATTTTGTCTAACAATGGGATATGAGTGAGATTATGACCTGTTCCTGCATCTCGCCTCATGTCAGTGGGTCCCTGTATTTGATGAGCCAGCCTCCCATAAAGCTTGAAGAGGAGGAAGGAGTTCATTGATGATGTTTATTGAAAGTTTCAAAGGTTGCTTTCTATAAATATAACCTGGGCACCACTGACTGCCTCTTCTAAAATTAGTTTCTTAAGCTAACTAATTCCTCTGCTTCCCAGGTCATCTGACCAAGACCTCAATGGAAGTAACATGGGAAAATATTACTGAGAATAAAGCTTTTATGGTCAGATAAAATAAAAATATCAGTTCACTGATGTATTTAAAGGATTTAAACCTTTACACAGGCGATGTCTTTGACATTCCAATTCCTCAACTTGACCAGGCATTTTAATATCATGTCTCAAATATCAAAGATGAAAAATATTATTACTATAGTTACTATTTACTGAGTGCTTAGTCTGTGTCCAGCAGTGTGTTAAGACATTTACGTGTATGGTTGCATTTAATCCTCACAACTACCTTCCGAGATGGAAATTATTATTATTCCCAGTTTACAGATGAAGAAACTGAGGCTGAATGAGACAATAGGAGGCCACCTAGCTAGTAGGGGGAGGGGCCAACATCTGAATCCTGGCAATGTAGCTTCAAAGCCTACACTCTTTATATCTACACATACATTCTTACTTTCTCCTTTGCAAGAACTGGGAAGGCCCTTCCAATTCATTATTTGGTGAAATCGGGTTTGCTGGGGAGAGAAGGGCATATTGGTCTTGTTAAATGGAAGGTTGTGCAATTTGATATGAATTACTTTGGGATGTTGCTCTCAGGGCTACTAAAGACATCTCTGGCTGCCCAAGCTCAGCAGCTAGTGACAGAGCTGGGGATTCAGCCTAAGAGCTGGCCCCAGAGTTTGCACACTTCTGTCAGCCACTGCAGGATGCCTCTCAGGGTGTCTGTCTTAGTCCCCATTTCTTGAGAGCATCAGGAGGGAAGAGGAGATGTTTTCTACTGTGATTCAGTCTGGTCCCCTGGTTTCTCCAGCACCAACCGGCAAGTATCCTTGTTAGGCAGGAGGCTTGCCCAGAGCCCCCCGTGAATCCCACAGCATTTCCAAGTGTTCAGGATGCTTATGCACCCACTTTTCCACTCCTCCAACTCCTTCTAATTCCAATCTTCTTCCCCTCAGAAATGTCACTTTACTGTTATAAATCCAGTCCCAGAAGCTCAGAAATTCATTGTACTATCTGGTGAGGCAGGGAAATTTGTTCTTGAGGATAAGGGTCAAGGTAAGAAAATACTGATGTTTAAAATCAGAAGCTAAAAAAAATCACACAGATTTCCAAAGGAGGAAGTACTAATGGTTTTCTGAATGCACAAATAATAGCTTGTGAGAAGCTCTTAAAGAGCTTTCCTGCTAACTCAAAAGGCCCAAGGTTGGTTTTTTTTTTTTTTAAGTTTTCTTAATGGAATCTAAACACTTCATTGTGTTCACCAGAGCAGTGAATTGAATGTAAAGTGGCAGAAGACCCTAAAAGGGAGGCCAGTGACTTGGAGCACAATTTGCATGAAATACATTATTTTTCTTTCTTTCTTTTTTTTTTTTTTATGGTATTTAAATGCTCCTATGAGAGATGAGGCTGACTTCTAGGACTGTTTCCTTTTTTACCACAGGTCACGCTGGAAGGGTCTGCCCCTCCCGCCGCCTCCCCAGCCTCACGCCCAAGTTGCCACGTGGGGGCTCTGTAACGCCTCCTTCCCTTCCCATGGCCATTGCCCCCCCCCTTCTCTCCACAGGGTTGACCCTGTTTCTGGGGCCTCTTCTAACATAATGATCATTACCAACCCCAGCAGTTTCTTAAAAAGAAACAAAGGACCACATTCTTAATATATTGAAAAATAACACATTATGTAGTTTTTCAAGGAGCATTTATTTAGGAGGCCTATCCTGCAAAAGAATCTCCTCAGATATGCAGGGCAGATATTATCTGTTCCTTTAGAACCAGCGCCTTGGCTTGCAGAGGTGGAGTCCATCTTAAAGCTTGAGTGGTTCTGAAGCTGCAGGTTCTCTGATTCCTTGGCCAAGGCTCTTTCCTGCAATCCTTCTGACCTAAGATCCAGCCTTATTTTGAAGGAAGATCATCTTTTTTTCTTTAAGCTTTATTTATTTATTTATTTATTTAAAGATTTTATTTACTTATTTGACAGAGAGACACAGCAAGAGAGGGAACACAAGCAGGGGGAGTGGGAGAGGGAGAAGCAGGCTTCCGATGCGGGGCTCGATCCCAGGACCCTGGGATCACGACCCCAGCCAAAGGCAGACACTTAAGGACTGAGCCACCCAGGTGCCCCGGAAATCATCTTTTAATGAAGACATCAAAACAATAATAATAAGAATAATACAATAGAAAAAGATAATCAGGGCGCCTGGGTGGCTCAGTTGGTTAAGCGACTGCCTTCGGCTCAGGTCATGATCCTGGAGTCCCGGGATCGAGTCCCGCATCGGGCTCCCGGCTCGGCGGGGAGCCTGCTTCTCCCTCTGACCCTCTCCCCTCTCATGTGCTCTCTGTCTCTCTCATTCTCTCTGTCTCAAATAAATAAATAAAATCTTTAAAAAGAAAAAAAAAAAGAAAAAGATAATCATATAATTACATTTCTTTTCCAGTATTTACTTGTAAGATGATTTCAATCTCAAGGAAGAAAAAAAGGAAATCGCAATCCCTTTTCAAAGTTGAATATAAATTCATTTAAACACAGAGTAGACAGCTTGCCCAGCTCCTTTCCCCACCCTTCCATCCACATGAGGCAATTTAATTAATGGGCAAACAGCCCGATGGTGGATTTTTCTGATAGAGTAGCATGAACGATCCAACCTTGCACAGTTCATTGGCACACCACTCTGGCTGCATGACAGAAGCAGAAGAGAGTCGTATGGTTTCCTGGAAAGTAATTGTTTGGCAGGGCTCTAGCCTCGCGGATCCGCATAGAAAAAGTGCTCAGGTGGCCCGCTCTGGCGCCAGGGCCAGGGTGGATGGCAGAGGGTGGGCGTTGACTGTGTGGGTGATGGTGCGAGGTCCTGAGGGGCTGGGGGAGGGGAGGACACAGCAAGGGAATAGAGAGAAACCCAGAGAACCAAGTGGTGAATCATTCTTGCTTCTCTGCTCCTCTAATCCCTTCCTTTAGCCATCCAACGTATACTCAATATCTATTGCTTGCTCAGCACTGAGCAAAGAGCTTTGGGTAAGTGAACCCAGGAGACCAACTTTTAAAGGGTATATTAAAAAAAAATATAAGTCCATGCCTTTGATAAGCTTTCTGTTCAGATGTGGAAATAGCTTTTCAAGAAGTTATGTAACAAGTATATTGAGTTTCTACTCTGTGCAGTGGGGCTGTCTGACAGGCCTCAAGTCTCCAAGTTGGAATACTGATACGTTACCGTGTCAAGAACCAGCTTTTAGAGCCCGTTTCATTGACATGGTCAATGTTATACAGACGTGCAGAAGAAGATTGCTTTTACAATTACCCCCAGATTGTGGTCATGTTAAAAATTTGAATCAACTAGAAAACATTTCAAAGAATTTACTGGGAGCCTTTCCAGGATTTTTTTTTTTTTTTAAAGGAGTGGGCAGAAGGGGCAAACGCCCATCTCAGACTTCAGGCCAATCAGGCATGGCCCTGTTCCCAGAACCAGCACGTATTCGGAGAGGCCCTCCCACTACCTGCATTTCCATGTCTCTACAAATACGGGCCTCAAACATAGCATGGTGTGACCTGCTTAACAGAAATGATCTCAGCACTGTGGCTGTGGATTCCTTGTCCCGTCCACTCTCGGGAAAAGGCAGCAGGAATCCCTTCGTGCACATTTTAAAAGGTCTTAGGATCTCCCTTCTAGGAAAATGTCTTTTGGAGACCGAAGGCTTGTGCCTGGGATCTCACACTCTGTGCGCACCAGTAGTAGAACATCAGCCTGTTGCAGACAGGAGCTGATCAGGCGCTCAGCCGGTGTTCAGCCTGTCCCCTGTTCCTCCCGGTCCGCTGAGCCAGGACCTTGGGGCGCTGTACCAGCACATGCTGCACCGTTTCTATCATCTTTCCACAAATGAATTCTGCCACGTGATGCCGATCTGGCTCTACCTGCCAGCATGTAATGACGATAGCAGGAGACTGAAGAAGCGGGAGCTGCCGCTAAAGGAAGGCAAGCCTCCCCAGAGTGCCTCAGTTGCCTCAAGGCAACACCAGCATGGTCGGCCACAGCCTTACGTGCAAACCGGCAACCGCATGTCCCTTCGGCTTGTCACAAAAGCCTCCAAAAAGGCTCTCTGCCAAAGAAATGTCTGCACAGAGCAAAACACACCTTGGTTTCACGCTATCCCTAGCTTTGATTTGGGGCAGGACTTGGTTTTCGTATTTGCAAACCCAAAGAGGAAGACCCATGATTTCTAAGGTCCTTTCCAGCTTTAACTTTCTATCTAAAAGCCAAAGGAAAAAAAAAAAATACCAGGCATGAGTCATTAAGATTCACTGCCCTGTAGCTGAACCAAGAGAATCTGTATTAATATTTATTTAAAAATATTTTTTTGTAGAATTTAATTTTTGTCTAAAAGTTTATAAAATTTATTTAAAATTAACAGTTTAATTAACAATTAGTACAGGGCAGCATGACAATTAGTGTTTGGTATACACACAAGAACCCTGAACTCTGAGTCAAAGGACCTGAGTTCCAAGCCGTCAAAGAGACACGTGCTCTACCCAAGTGGGAAAATCATGATTTGGGAGCTGATTTCAAATTCAAGCTCCATCACTTGCTTCATCACTTGTGAAACTTTGTGCAAGTTACTTAAACTTTCAGAGTCTGTCACTTCATCAGTAAATGGGAATAAACAGTATATCACCGGATTATAGTTTAAGATTGAGGGACATAAAGCTTAAGATTTTTTTTTTAAGATTTTATTTTTAAGTACTCTCTACACCCAATGTGGAGCTCAAACTCACAACCCCAAGATCAAGAGTTGCATGTTCTACCAACTAAGCCAGCCAGGTGCCCTCAGAAAGCTTAAGATTTATTAAGCTCTTAAGATTTATTAAGCTTAAGATTTATTAAACTAATAGGAATATTAAGTATTGAATCATTCATGCAGCAAATATTTCTTGAGCACCTATTATGTGCCAGGCATTATTCTAAGTGTTGAGGATACAGCAGTGAACAAATTAAAAGGTAACTCCCTTGAGGAGCTGATATTCTAGTGGGTGAGACAGAATAAATAAAATAAATGAATAAATTATACAGAATGTGAATTGATGAGCATAACAGAAAAACCAGAGCGGAGCAGGGGGGGTGGGGGGAATCAAGAGTGACAGGGGTGAGGTCGTAGGTGGCAGTAGAAAGTAGAGTAGAAACTCAGTAAATATTAGTTTATGTAAATGGTTCTCCTAAGATCTCTTAGGGAAGGGAAACTAACATATTTTGTGTTCCAGCTTTGTGCCAGAAACTTCCATGACTTCATCATGTAATCCTGATAATGTGGCTTCTGTTGTTTGAATTTTAGCCTAAATTCACTTTCCCCAGATGTAAAATGGACATAATACCTTTTCTACCCAATCCAAAAAATTCTTAGGGAGCTTAAAATAATTTAATGTGGGGTGCCTGGGTAGCTCAGTCGTTGAGCGTCTGCCTTCGGCTCAGGTCATGGTCCCAGGGTCCTGGGATCGAGCCCCGCGTCGGGCTCCCTGCTCAGCAGGAAGCCTGCTTCTCCCTCTCCCACTCCCCCTGCTTGTGTTCTCTCTCTCACTGTGTCTCTCTCTGTCAAATAAATAAATAAATCTTAAAAAAAAATTTAATGTGAAAGAGATTTGCAAATTGATGATATTTATATAAATGGGAATATCCTAACTATTGCTTTATTAAACACTCTTTACAATAATGTTCAATCACCCAACCTGCATTTATTCAGATCCTACCATTTAGTCATTGATTCAGAACATGGTCTCTGTTCTCAGTGGTTTTATAACCAGGGATACCAAAATAACACCCCAGAAACTAATGAGAATAGTGAGAAACAGCTGAGTTACCACTGCAGGTGGAAGTAGTTAAAAGAGAATGATGTGACTTATACATAAATTTAAGGTGAAGAGATTGAGAAAAGAAGGGACATTTTACATAAAGGAAATAGCATGAAAATAGGAAGCCTATGAAGAAATTAGGATTCTCGTCCTTGTAATTTATAGGAATATTAAGTATTGAATCATTCATGCAGCAAAATTTCTTGAGCACCTATTATGTGCCAGGCATTATTCTAAGTGTTGGGGATATAGCAGTGAACAAATTAAAAGGTAACTCCCTTGAGGAGCTGATATTCTAGTGGGTGAGACAGAATAAATAAAATAAATGAATAAATTATACAGAATGTGAATTGATGAGCATGACAGAAAAACCAGAGCGGAGCAGTGGGGGGGCGGGGAATCAAGAGTGACAGGGTTGAGGTCGTAGGTGGCAGTAGAAAGTAGAGTGATCAGACTAGGGTTCATGGAGAAGGTAATGCTTGAGCACAGGCTTGAAGGAGGTGGAGTTAAGTCAAGGAGACACACAGGGAAAGAGCTTCAGGCAGAAGGAGCAGTTAACTGTTACAGCAATGGTTCTCAGTGTGGTCCCCACTCAGGTCACAAACATTAACATTATCTGGGAACTTACTAAAACCACACGTTTTCAGGCCCCATTGGAAACTCTGGTGCAGCCCAGCAATCCATCCTCCAGGGGACTCTGATGTTCCCTAAAATTTGAGAGTCACTGAGTTATAGAATTAAGGTCTAGTGGGCTTGTGCCAAGCTTGTGCAAGGCCAGCATGGCTAGAGCAAAGTGAGAAAGAGGGAGAGAGAAATAAATAGTAGGTGACGTCTGGAGAGAGAACAGCACGGTGAGGTGGGGGTCAGAACGGGAGAGATCCTGGGGCACCTGGGTGGCTCAGTCAGTTAAGCGTCTGCCTTCGGCTCAGGTCATGGTCCCAGGGTCCTGGGATCAAGCCCCTCATCGGGCTCCCTGCTCAGCGGGGAGCCTGCTTCTCCTTTTCCCTCTGCCCCTCCCTCCCCCACTCCTGCTCTTTCTCTCTCTCAAATAAATGAATAA
This sequence comes from Mirounga angustirostris, assembly GCF_029215605.1. Lineage (NCBI taxonomy): Eukaryota > Metazoa > Chordata > Mammalia > Carnivora > Phocidae > Mirounga > Mirounga angustirostris. The sequence goes on from NW_026991714.1 coordinate 41,089,132, forward strand.
ATAAAATCTTTAAAAAAAAAAAAAAAAGAACAGGAGAGAGCTTGTGAAGTCTTGTTAGCCGTTGTAAGGACTTGGGTTTTCACTCTGAGTGAAATGTGGAGACATTTCAGGACTATGACTAGCCGTGACACAGTCTGTTTTGAAAGTATCATTCTGACTCCTGTTGAGAATACATTGTAGAGGGGCGAATGTGGAAGAATGTTTCTCAGGAATGCAGGCAAAAGATAACAAATGGTGGATTAAGATGGTAGTAGTAAATTTGGGGAGAAGAAGGGGAGTCTGAATATATTCTGAAGGTATAGTCAAGGGATTTTCTGACAGAGTGGCCATAGAGAATGAGAAAGAGAGAAAGATATTGAAGATGTTCCTGGCCTGAGCCACTGGAAAGTTGAGTTGCCATCAATGAGATGGGGGAAGGTGCAGGGGAAGCTGGTGTGTGATGAGAGGTAGGGAGGTGGGGTGGAATAGGAAATTCAGTTTGGGACATGTCTGAGCTGTCCATTTAACCTCCAAAAGGAGATGTTGAGTGAGTAGTTGGATATATGAGCCTGCATTGAATTGAATCAACTTGTCATCATGCTGAGTTATGTGGAGAACCAATTTCCACCAACACCATGAAGAACTGATTCTGCTCATTTCAAATCCAGACTGATGTCAGAGTTCTTAGTCTTTTTACTACTTATTTCTTTATAGTCCACATATCCCAAAGAGAGATTTCTTTTCTCGACCAGCTGAAAGCTCTGTGACTCAGTTCCAGAGACTTCCACCACAGGTCCTGGTTTTGGGAGAAATGGAGGCAGTGGGGTTCTTAGCTCTCCGGACTTTTGGTGAAAATCAATGGAATGTCCTCATGCTAGATTTTCTTTTTATCTGAAGTCTAACCCATGTGGTAATTTAGAGAGGTTCTCCCCCCAAGGGAAAAAAATATATGGTAGCATTAGCTCAGGGTACATGACAAGAAGCTCCAATCATAGACTAGGAGAAAGTGTATGTTATAAAGGAGCCAAACACCTCACTATAATTAACTGTTTTATCAGCTGCTTTGAAAACATATCATTGAGAATTTCCAAAAGAAAAAGACTTGGGTTTCCCAGCTGAGACTGTTTGGAACCTGGTCGCTGGGGTTTCCATAAACTAAACTATCATTAAACATTTTCACCACTGAAGGGGGTCATTAGGTGTGCAAGCCCGTTTGATTTAAATTCCTATTTATTTTGGTTGTGGATCTCTATATAGATTTGTGTCCCTAAGGCAGAAAATAAGATAATGACATTTATGGGTCTTAAACATGTATTTTCTCAAAGGTTCACATGGATAGAGTGACTAAGGCTGCAATACACGGTGGAAATTACACCCAAATATTTTGCCAAAATGACTCCTTGCTTCATTTTCCAGTTCATAAAACTGACCAGGGACTGCCCAAGAGAAGCAATTCTTCCCTTTTATTTATCCACCTGCCACAAAGCAATGTTCAGCTCTATGTGGACGCTTACGGCAAGAGGTGGTGGGCTGGGAAAGGGCCAGGATTGCCTGCCCACGAGGCTGTCCTATGGGGAAAACACGAGGTTCAGAGAGCAGTGCTTTGAAAGGCAGACATAGGCCTGTTGTTGGCGTCAGGTCCTCTGGCCTTCCACCGAGGACCCGATGGAAGAGAATTCTACTCAGAGGAATTATCCTGTGTTGACGGGTGCCACCCTGGTTTTAGGCCTTAACATCTGCCAGCTTCATTCTCAAATAGACCCTGGGGTTCTCATCTAAGCAGGGACCTACTTGGACTGCCTCATGTCTACTTTGGTTTCATGGACTAGATTCTAGTGTCTAGCACCAAACTTGGCCTGCCCCTGACTTCATCTTCACAGTGTCTCTTGTGACTCCCTGACCCTGACACACCTAAAGCCCAGAGGTTTCTCTCTGCTGAGGCCCTCCCATGGTATTTCTACCCGGAGTCCTTAGGAGCAGCTCTACCTGCACCTTATCCTCATTTTTTCAAAGTCAGACTCTGGAGTTCCTTAAGTGTAGAAAGCAGTATTTAACAACACAGGGCCCTCCAAGTTTTGCAATATGGCCCGTGGTCCCATTTCAGGAATAAGAACGAAAATTGTTCCAGGCAATGAATACTAATCCCACTTACTCACAGGAGCATTGGGAAAGCCTCCGGGCTAAGTAATTCCAGTCAGCCTTCTGCCACCATTACTGGCGATGAGTCACTGAGACTGCCGCCAGGGATGTGGCTTTTGGTGACCATGCGCTATGACTTAAGACACAGGATGGGGATGGGAGAGAGAAAGAAATAGACCCACCCAGGACAAGGGATTAAAGGGTCACGAGTACTCTACTCCCCTCCTGAGACCTCCTAAGATGTTTGTGGCCACAGAAATATTCCTTTGACGTGATTTTTATATTTGGAGGCAGAGAAGAACACTCGGCTTCTTCAGAGTATTCTGCGCCCACCTACGCTCCCTCACCTGACACACTCACGAGCTCCGGGAGGCACTGAGATAAGCTTCCCCCCACCAAACAAGGCAGCGCTCTCTTCCTGTGTCACCAGCACCTCAAAATCGCCTAACGGGGTTATCTTTTTAAAATGAGATCACTACATGTAAAGCACTTTGAACAATGGCTGACACAGAGTGGTCATTGAATATGTGCTCGCTCTAATTACTATTTTTGTCTCTGGTCTGCAGATGCATCCTGTGCCATTTGCTTCTCCAGATGCCAGTATCTTAACGCCCTCCACCCCAAGGCCCCCGCCACGCATATGCGCGTGGCCATGTCTCATCTTCCTGAAAACAAAGAAACCAAACAACAATAGCAACAAAAAATAACCCTAAGCATTATAATTAGATAGACCAAGGTGTGCTATTTCGGTGGCTTTTTAAAAATAAGCTTAAAACAAAACTACTCAGGGACGTGGAAATTAATTTTAAATGCTGAAATGATAAGCAAATGTAATATGGAGACCTTGTTTAGGTCCTGATTCAAATAAACCAGTTGTAAAAAGACACTTTGGAGACAATGAGGGAACCTTAATTACAGACTGGGTATGCATGATACCGAAGTAGTGTTGTTAATTTTGGTAGGTGTGATAATGGCATTGTGGTTATAGTGGTTTTTTTTTTTAAGTCAATATTTTGAGAGATCCAGAGGTGAAATAATATGATGTCTGGTATTTGCTTTAAAGTACTTTAACAAATAGGGGCACCTGGCTGGCTCAGTCAGCGGAGCATGTGACTCTTGATCTTGGGGTGGTGAGTTTGAGCCCCATGTTGGGTGTAGAGATTAATTAAAAATAAATAAATTAGGGGTGCCTGGGTGGCTCAGTCGTTAAGCGTCTGCCTTTGGCTCAGGTCATGATCCCAGGGTCCTGGGATCGAGCCCCGCATCGGGCTCCCTGCTCAGCGGGAAGCCTGCTTCTCCCTCTCCCACTCCCCCTGCTTGTGTTCCCTCTCTTGCTGTGTCTCTCTCTGTCAAATAAATAAATAAAATCTTTAAAAATAAATAAATAAATAAAAATTAATTACTTAATTACTTAAAAAGTACTTCAGCAAATAACCACCGATCAAACAGCTGATCGTAACAGCTGCAATGCGGGGTGGTTGAAACCTGGACCAGAGGGGGAAGTCCTGGAAGCGGGGTGGGGGGGGGTTGGGGGGGTCAGAGGTTTAGGTGAGCTTGATTCTGGGCCCCGGGAGCCTTGGGAGAGAGAAGCATAGTAAGGTGAGACCTGCACCATGGCGAGGACTGGGAAAAGAGGAGAGAGTTCCAACAGAGTGACTGCAGGGCACCACCTCTGTTTGTGTGGTGGCTTCCAGGCCCTTTTGCTCCCAGCCCCTCCTTGGAACAAGACAGCCTATTTCCAACACAACTAGATTAGAGTGGTCCCTGGCTATTCTTTCTACTAGACACAGAAAACTTGTAAGGAGTGAAAAAAAAAAAAAAGAAATTACTACTTCCCCCAGCACCCACATGCCCCCAAATGTCAAGAATCTCTTAACAATCTTGCAGCAACAGTCATGGTGTGATTCTGGGAGGCTGGGAAAGGACTGTCTCTGTTTCTCTTTTCCTAAAATTCTAATTTAAAGGGGCAAGGTCTTTCATATTTAGAGCCGGGTTTGCAGCATGCACATTCTTTGGTTATGACTACAGCTCATTCACCCTACTGCAAAAGGACCAAGAGCACATCTTTCCCTCCCTTGCTGGTGAAAACCTGCAGACCGCAGCAGCCCTGGTCACTGGGAGAAGGAAGACAAACTTCAACTGCAGGCTTTACAATGTTGCTGAGCACCGTTTACCTAAATCCCCTGGACAAACGGAAGTGGATGGAGAGTGTGCGGCCCTGGCCCACTCTCAGAAAACACTCCGATGGAGGCTAAAGGAGACCATGCAAGAGAATCTAGGCTTCCATTCATGACTCAGGCGTCAGTGATGTCCCTTCTCTCCCAGGCTCCGTTCAGAAAAAATGTCAGATGCCGAGCGTATCCACAGCCACCAAGGACACTCCTTGCATGCCACCCCGGCCTGATCCCTTTTCTTTTCAAGTCTCGGTTCTTGAATTTCTGAAATGGAGAGACAGGGAGAGAGGGAGAGGATACCATACTTCCCTATTTGCTTCTTCCCATTCTGAGGTTCGATAAGAATTAAAGATGTAGCGCCTGCACCTGGCCCCCTGGAGAAAGTTTTGTGCGTGAGGGAATGCCACCATTTTGTTCAGAGGTCTTTTCCATTAAATTGCCTGATTTGGAGAAGTATAGAGGAATTTAGTGTCCTTTCTATTTTAGTTCATTATATTATTTTCTGACTCAACTACATTTTTAAAGAAAAGCTGGGTTGTATTCCCACCGGCAGTTTAATAATGTTTCAAGTGGGTCGTAGTAAAATCGTGTTAATCTTTTACCTGGAGCAAGGAGAGATAGATCATCTCTTTGTCAATCTTCCACTCCCTGCCAAAAGTAGGAATCTTGGAAAAACACTGGTCTTGTGTAAGCCACGAGAGAATATGGAAAAAAAAAAAAAAAAAGAAGAACTTTGCCCAGAAATGGCAGTTCTCTTTTTGTCTTTATAACATAGTTCTTTATTTCTTTGGGGACTTATGCCTCCCTACCCCATCAAGTCCTAGTGAGGCTGTCCATCACAGTGCCCCATCCCTCTTCCAGCTTCACTGGAGAATATGCCCAACCAAGTTGACCAGTCCAGGTATATCATCATTCCAACCACTGTCATTAATTTAGAGGTAGGCAAATAACCCAAGTGGGCCAAACAGGCAACAGAGCTGGTCTACTCTTCACTGATGTCCTTGCTAGTTTGGATCGCTGGTACAGTGGATCCCTGGCTCTGAGGTCAGTTCATACTCTCAGGACCCAGCCAGAGTAGCTACAACCCGACGGCCTTCCTCCCTGGGTCATATGCTAACTAAAGCATAGTCAAGTTTCCAAGGCAATGGAAGCTCCTGTGGTGTGTCAAAACCAGGTTTCAGACAATATTTTTGGAGCTGCTGAGGTAAGGATGAACCAATTCGCCTAAGGACACCGTGTCCCAAAAGGGAAACTCACCAAAACGAAGGAGGATTTAGGGCTGATGTTCTGGGCTCTGTGCCAAGACCTAAAGATCCTTAAAGCAGGGTAGCATCTTGATGGGCTTTGGCAGGTCCCCAAAAGACCCAATTTACCCTTTTCCCCAAGGTAATGGATGCCTGCACACATCTCTTGGCTAATCAGGCAGGACCCAGGCAAGAAAGACAAAAGATGCCTCAAGGTGATCTGAGGTCACCTCTAGACAGAGGATAGGCTGTCATCACTTTTTAAAGTACCTACCTTCAGTTCCACAGTGTTAATCCCTACCATTTACACCCGCATGCGTCAGAGAAGAATAGTTTCTCCAGAAACAACCTAGTCCAGCAGTAGTTGGCATGAAAAATACTCTAGGCTTTTCTCGAGGGCAGACCAAGAAATAGGAATCCCAGATGGGTTAAGAATCGAGTGCCTTTCAAATTGACTGAGTGGTGGTGAGGGAGTGACAAGGGGGAAGAGTGCCATTTTATTTTCACTGGAAGACATGGTCTACTGTGCTGACGTGAGGCCACTTTGACATTTTACCAGTTATATGTGGAGTCTTGTGTCGAGCTTATTTGGCACCACATTTCTACTTTATTTTTGAAAGTACTCTTTAGAAATTGGCACCTAAGGCGGCCGTCTGTCTGGCCTGACCCTCAATCCAGTTCTGAATCTGTATGATTCCTTCTCTGCACCCTCTATGCTTCCCCGACCTTCTTTAAAGAGGTCGTGCTAGCTCCCACCGAGGGGCAGTGGAATGTATTAGTAACAGAACTCTGCAGAGAAGGGCTCATCTGTGGTTGTGACTCTTAGTTGTGATTTGTTCATGGCCTGCCTCCCCTCTGACCTGTCTCCTGAGGCCTCACTACAATAGGCCCTGCCAGTGGTTATATTGCCTCACTTAGACCTTTCTGGATTTTTTTTTTTTTTTTTGAGAGAGAGAGAATGAGAGAGAGAGAGAGCATGAGGGGGGGGAGGGTCAGACGGAGAAGCAGACTCCTCGCTGAGCAAGGAGCCCGATGCGGGACTCAATCCCGGGACTCCAGGATCATGACCTGAGCCAAAAGCAGTCGCTTAACCAACTGAGCCACCCAAGTCGCCCCCTTTCTGGATTTTTAATCTTGTAATGCTAATGAAAGCTTTATCCAATTTATGAGATCCTACTAATAAAAATGTTAGCATGCATGGCCCTTATCCTCTTGGCCAGTGATGAAATTGTGATTCTAGTTGGGACTGATTTTGACTCAAGTGTTCCTTAGCCAGAGGTGAACTGTTTCTTTATATCTATCCCGGTGGCCGTCTGAATTTTAGAAGTTCAAATATTCTCCTGTCAAAGAAAATATCCCAGGTGTAAAGTGTGTAAGGAGACAGAGAATGGTGTCCAAGTCAGATTACTTAGTGTTTTTTTAAGATTTTATTTTTATTTACTTGAGAGAGAGAGAGAGAGAAAGAGAAAGAGAGAGAGAGAGAACACAAGCAGGGGACGGGGGGAGGGCAGAGGGAGAAGCAAACACCCCTCTGATCAGGGAGCCTGACTTGGGGGCTCAATCCCAGGACTCTGGGATTGTGACCCGGGTCTAAGGCAGCCACTTAACCGACTGAGCACCCAGGCACCCCAAGATTATTTTTATTTATTTACAGCAGGTAAAGCAGATTAGGATTAAAAAGAAATAGAGCCCTATTCATTTAAGATATGCAGATTGAAATGGCCAGCCATTTCACTATGCACGGGCAACCCCATTCGGTGGGATAGAGTAACCAACTGTCTTGGTTTGCCCACGGCTGTCCCGGTTTTAGCACTGAAAGTCCCACATCCCAGGAAACCTCTCCATCCCAGGCAGACTGGAACATCTGGTCATCCTAAAGTGGGTCAAGTCATAGACCACAGGCCATGGCCAAAAGAAATATGCTGTCCAGGTATTTTTGTGGTTGATGCATATACTTGTCTCAATATCTTTGTGTCTTAGTAAAAGAAGAGTTAAAATCCTCAACCTCCGACTCAGGATTGTTAAAAGAAATTGCCTCAATTCATCGCTAGGCAATTTGCAAATGTGAGATGCTATGAAATTATAAATAATAGCTTGGAAGTGATTTTCATGCAGCTAGTAGACCTTACCTGGCTGACGCCAAGGTCTTGCTGAGTAACTATTAGAGCTTTCCTTATGGGGAAAAATCTAGCCCATTGTGAGTAATTTTACATTTCTTTCATTCCTGCTAATGCTAGCCCGCCTCTCAGGACAATACAGAACGACCTTGGCTCTGATTTTGTTTAACCCAGCTGGATGCAGCCAAATTATGGGCTTCTTTTTGGGTGGAGCGTATTTTTGTGGGCTGTGGGAGACCTGTAATTTTTTTTTTTTAATGCAAAACCATTTATAGCTTTGGGTGATGTAAAATCCACGGGGTGCCTACAACAGTGTCATGCAACCGAAGGGCTTCCCGCAGGATCCATCTGGGACACAGTGGAGCCAGGGCCTCACCCAAGTCTCTGCCTACCCACTCTCCACATTTCCTGCACCGGCCCTCCCTCAGGCAGGGCAGCAGGCTGCAGAGCCTTTTCCTTCTTTCTCGGCTTGTGGTTCAGAGGTTTCAATTACCAGCCAGGTTTTCTTTTTATCGAGAGAGCTATTGTTTGATGCTGTGCATTCATCCACCCATAAGTACCTCAAATCGTCTGACTTGCTAGCTTCAGAACCATGGCAACAGCGTCGTTTGGTTCAAGAGTCCTAGATGAGAAGGCAAACCTCATTTTTAGGTGAAGCTCTGCCCTAGCCTGGCTGAGATATCACAGGCAAATTGCCCAACCTCTGGGACTTCCGTTTCCTCGTCTGTTCAATAAGAGGGTTGGATTCAATTAGCGGTAGAGCTCTGCTAGCCTCAGAAGTTCTCTGATTCAATGCACGAGGGCTAAGTGGTGGGGAATATAGGAAAGAGAGGGAAAAGATAAAGAGATGCAGAGCAAAGGAAGCAGTGAAGTGGAAGCCAGTGTCCTGTAGAGAAAAGGTGGCCAGGGCCAGAGCCTCATGAGAAGGGCTGACCAACCACCCTGATAACACAAACACCTGGGGGCGCCTGGTGGCTCAATCAGTTAAGGATCCACCTTGGACTCAGGTCATGATCCCAAGGTCCTGGGATCAAGTCCTGCATCCAGCTCCTTGCTCACCAGGGAGCCTGCTTCTCCCTCTGCCCGCCGCTCCCCCAGCTTGTGCTCTCTCTCTCTGACAAATAAAGAAAGAAAATCTTAAAACAAAACAAAACAAATAGCTGCCATTCCGTTCGAAGGAGTTCGCTGGACTATGAAGGGATTTCACTTCTCCCCCATCATCACCCTCACTTCCAGTCAAAGTGATACTCAACAGCCTTCCACGGGGGGTGATACAGAGGAAAGATTACCATGAAGTCATGAACGGAACGTAAAAGGGGAACATTAAAAAGTTGGTTCAAAAAAAGCAACCCAGAAATCTATTAAACCGAACTCCATTTACAAATAACTCATTTTCTCAACACAATGAAACAACCGCACTTGTACAGATCTCAGTGGGAAACCCTGAATTAGCGAACAGCCCTACACATGCAAGTTCATGGAAGTTATGACACGCGGCGTGGCTTCGTGCGGAGGAGACAAGGAAGCAGAAATCATCCCTGTCGCTTAGACTGGCCTCCACTTCGGGCTTCACAGCCCTGGGTCCATTGTTCCTCATTTTAGGGCTCCAAGAATTCTACTGATCTGATTACCTCTGTGATTATCAAGGATCTTATTAATGGAAGCAGGCTCCAGAGGAGTATCGTTTACCACCAGAATTCTTTAGTTCCTGATGTTATTTTATTGGTGGCCCTCAATTACTGCTACTGCATTTACCCAAATTATTGGGTACTTGAATTTGGGTACCCAAATTCTTGCTACTTCTTGGGTATAGGCCACAAAGGAAAATAAGAATATATTATCTATCCTAGATTCTTTCATTCTGGGGCCCCCAGAATCCCGAAGGATATGCACAACAGTAACAAAAATCTGAGAGCTACTTTTGTCATTTTTTTTTAAAGATTTTATTTATTTATTTGACAGAGAGAGTGAGAGAGCACAGGCAGGGCGAGCAGTAGAAGGAGAGGGAGAAGCAGGCTCCCCGCTGAGCAGGGAGCCCGATGCGGGACTCGATCCAAGGACTCGATCCAGGGACTCGATCCAGGGACTCCAGGATCATGACCTGAGCCGAAGGCAGTCGCTCAACCAACTGAGCCACCCAGGCACCCATTTTATTTTATTTTTTGAAGATTTATTTATTTATTTTGGAGAGAGAGGCAGAGGGGGGAGAGAGAGAATCTCAAGCAGATTCCCCGCTGAGCGCAGAGCCAGATGTGGGGCTCCATCTCACGACCCTGAGATCATGACCTGATCCAAAATCAAGAGTCGGACATTTAACCGACTGAGCCACCCAGGCACCCCCCTATTTTTTAAAGATTACTTTTGTCATTTTAGAAGTTGTGGAAATCACGAATTTGAGTCTGAGTACAGACTTGAATCTGAGTACAGAATTTGAATCTGAGTCTGTTGCCTTCCTGAACCTTTGAATATAGCTACCTTTATACTCACTATACTTAAGCAGGCACATTGAATGATGCCAGGAACTTACTTAGGTCCAATTTCCATTTACTGTTTCATCCCACAATGGCTACCTTTATAACCTTGGCCCTCTAATCCCTCCAGATATGACCCTTGACAATTTGCATTTGGTTCCCATAATTTTTTTAACTTTTATTATGGAACACTTAATACAGATGGATAGGTGGGGACAGAGAGGCAGAGACAGACAGAAAGAGACAGAGACAGAGAAAGGAGATAGTATACTAAACCCCCATGTACTCATCACTGAGTTTCCATATTATCAACTCATTTGATGCTGAGAAGAGATAATTTTAAACACTCTGCTCCTTTAAACAACAAAATTATTTTTGATAATATTTATAAAATGAAGCAAATAACAATAATGGCCAGAATAGAATTGTAGGCAGTGAATTTTCTTTTATTGAACTTCATATACATAATCATGGCAGTAGAAATGATAAAATAAAAATAAAATAAATAATACAGTACTAAAAAAGAAAAAGGCATAATATTTATTCAATGGTGTTTATATCTACCTAGCAGTCTGAACTTTGATCCTTTGGATACAGTCTGATATAATAATATTTTGTATACATAATTGTCCAGTAACAAATAAGTGAATATTAATAAAATGGAAATGTTTATAAAAGGTTCCATTTAGGCAACTATTAAAACATAACACAAATGTAATATTGTATTTTCTTGATTCATTCTTCAGTTTTAAAATAACAATCAAGGGGCACCTGGGTGGCTCAGTCGTTGAGCGCCTGCCTTCGGCTCAGGTCATGATCTCAGGTCCTGGGAGCCTGCTTCTCCCTCTCCTTCTGCCCCTCCCCCCTGCTCCTGCTCTCTCTCTCTCAAATAAATAAATAAAATATATTTTTTTAAAGATTTTATTTATTTATTTGACAGAGAGAGACACAGCTAGAGAGGGAACACAAGCAGGGGGAGTGGGAGAGGGAGAAGCAGGCTTCCCGCTGAGCAGGGAGCCTGATGCGGGGCTCGATCCCAGCACCCTGGGATCATGACCTGAGCCGAAGGCAGACGCTTAACGACTGAGACACCCAGGCGCCCCAATAAATAAAATCTTTAAAAAAAAAAAGAAAGGACCTCTTTTTAATAAAGCTATTTTTTACTTCCCTGTTTTTTTTCAGATGGGTCAGGTAAAATAGAAAAAAAAATTTTTTTAGTTTTATTAAGATATAATTGGCATATAGCATTGTATAAGTTTAAGGTATACAGCACAATAACTTGACACACAGATATTGTGAAATCATTACCACAATAAGTTTTAGCTAACATCCATTACCTCATATAGTTACAAATTTTTTTTTTCCCTTGTGATGAGAACTTTTAGGATCTACTCTCTCAGCAAGTTTCAAATATACCATATAGCATGTTAACGATAGTCATCATGGTGTACATTACATCCCTAGTTCTTACTTACCTTATAACTGGAAGTTTGTACCTTTTGACCACCTTCATCCAATTCCCTTAGCCCTTACCTCTGACCCTCTGGTAACCACAAATCTGATCTCTTTTTCTATGAGTTTTGTTTTTGGGTTTTGTTTTGTTTTGTTTTTTTTAGATTCCACATATAAGTGAAATCATACAGTAGTCGTCATTCTCTGATTTATTTCACTTAGCAAATGCCTCAAGCTTCATCCTTGTTATCAAAAATGGCAGGATTTCCCTCTTTCCTTCTTAAATGGCTGACTAGTATTAGTATTAGTATTTTATGACTGAATAGTATTCCATTGTATAGATAAAGAAGTTTGCTTCTTTTAAGACATTACTGAAAGCTTCAAGAAAGCCACCATATCCACAATCCCACTTGATAGCTTTTTCTAAACTTCTCGTCTTCATAGGCATATTGTCTGAATCCCATTAAGACAATGGGGAATAATTTAACCAGTGTTTCTTTAATTTAACCAAATGCTACCTTCTGAAAGGGTTGCCACCTTCCCCTGGAGAAAGAGGGAAAACTAACAAATTCAGTTCAGTCATTCCACATTTTAAGAGTTGCTATTTTAAATTCTTTGAGATTATTTATGAACTGGAAAAGACACCAAATGGAAAAGAGATTAACTCAGAGGAGTTTGGGTCACATCTGAGACATGGAATAGACTATGATATGGACAAAGACAGATATACAGGCAAAATAGCTGGCTATTCAGAATGGCTCTTTCAGGAAGTCTAATAATTTAGCCCCTCTTCAAGCCAGTACTCTTTAGATATTTGTTCAGTATTTCTTTCCTGGGACAAAAATATTTTTAAAATTCCATTTGAGATTACTGTCTAGTTTGGTGAGAATATGACCAAATTACATTTTCACCAGTTATATAAAAATTCTCCCGTGAAGATCTGCATTAATTTACACCATTTAGCCAATGTATTCCATTGAGTTTTTTTTACTGCTTACTTATTAATTGGTGCCCTGGGCATCTACTCAGCTGGCATACTTCTTAATCCAGATTTTGATCAGGATAAAAGAATAAGGAATTAGAAGCTCAGGGTGGGAGAGTATCATAAAGCCTGGTAGACTATGGGCTATTGCCTTATTTTCTGTTTCTGTTGTTTTTCATTGCTTTTTGTCATTATTTAACTATGTTTTTTAACTAAAAAACTCCTTTTTTGGCTATAATCTTTAAGTATCAAAATAGCCAGTTATATGACCACTGAATAATGACCCCCAAAATTCATGTTCACCTGGAACCTCAGAATGTGATCTTATTTGGAAATAGTGTCTTTGCAGATGTAATTACAGGGATCATGCTAGGCTCAAATGAGCCCCTAAATCCAATTAAAATGACCTTAAAAGAGACGGAGACATGGGAAAGAAGGTCATGTTAAGATAGAAGCAGAGATCAGAGTTATGAGCCACAAGCCAAAAGACGCATGGAGCCAACAGGAGCCACCAGAACCTGGAAGAGATGAGGAAAGATCCTCCCCTAGAGCCTTCAGAGGGACATTAGCCCTACCAACACCTTAATTTCTGACTTCTGGTCTCCAGAACTATGAGAGAATACATTTCTGTTGTTTGAAGACGCCTCATTTGTGATAATTTATTATGGCAAGTGTAGGAAACTAACACAGCCTTCTAACCTGATGTTAATCCCTGAGAACCCCCAAACTCACTGTAGTCCACCAGGCTACCAGGGGTGTATAGAGGACAGGAAATATGATGGTTTGGGCCCAAGTCCACCCCATAGTGAGCCCAACAGTTCCATGGACCCATTATGTGGTTATTACCCAAGTTCCTGAGTGTATAATAGGAATAGGCGTGCTAGACAACTGACACAATCAGTACATTTCCTTCAGGACCCACGGAGTGATGGCTGTTACAGCAGGAACAGCTAAGTAAAGCCTCCTGGAGCTTCCTGTCCTAATGAGAATAGTAAACGAAAACCAATATTGCATCCTCAGGGGAATTGTCAACTCTAGTGACACCATCACAGACTCGAAAGATCCCAAGGCAGTGATTCTTTTCACACTGTCATTTAACACACCTTTTTGGACTGTGAGGAAGGTAGGTAAACTTTGGAGAATGATTCTAGATTATCATTAATCAGTCAGGCACTTTTTGGAGTAGTTTTGCCAATTTGGTATATACATTGGAGCAAATCATCTCAGACCCTGACTCTTAATCTACAGCTATTGATCCAGTGAATGCTTTTTTCTCTATATCAATTTACAAGACCCACTAGCAGCCATTTGCTTTCAACTGGCAAGGGTTTGCCTCAGGGCTACATCAACTTTCTTGCTTTCCGCCATAATCTAGGCTAAAGATATCTTAGGTCATCTTAACATTCCACATAAATTATGATGCTCCATTAATTGATGGCATGCTAATTGGACCTGAGGAGCAGAAAGTAGCAAGCACCACAGATACCTTACTTACACACATGCATGTCACAGAGTAGGAGATAAACCTCAAGGAAATGCAGGGGCTTTTTTTGGTCTTAGAAGCAATATCACCAATTTTGACATGCTACTACAACCCATCTACTGAATAACCCCAAAGCTGCCAATTTTGAATAGTACCCAAAGCAAGAGAAGGTTCTACAGCAATTTTTGGCTATATGACCCAACAGATCCAGCCATATTCAAAGTATCAGTGGCAAAGAGGGATGCTTATTTCTGGCAAGTTCTAATAGGAGAATCACAATGCACACCCCCGGTGTTTGGGGACAAAGCTATGCTCTCTCCTTCAGATAATAATTCTTTTTTTTTTTCTTAAAGAAACAGGGCTACAGGGCCCTGACAGAGACATTTGGAACATCAAGTGACAATACAGATTGAACTGCTCATCATGAACCAGGTGATATCTGGTCCAGCAACTTACAAGTTGAGAGTATGCTCACCAACAATTGATCATCAAGTAAAAATAATATATAAGACATAGGACTCAAGAAGATTCTAAAGACACAAGTAGGGCGCCTGGGTGGCTCAGTTGGTTAAGCGACTGCCTTCGGCTCAGGTCATGATCCCGGAGTCCCTGGATCGAGTCCCACATCGGGCTCCCTGCTCGGCAGGGAGCCTGCTTCTGCCTCTGACCCTCCCCCCTCTCATGTGCTGTCTCTCTCTCATTCTCTCTGTCTCAAATAAATAAAAAAAATCTTTAAAAAAAAAAATAAAAAAATAAAGACACAAGTAATTTGCATAAGCAGTGCCTTAGACTCCCACAGCACCTATTCCTGTGCCCCCTCCCCCTCAATATATACCTATGATGTAAGCAAAGTTCATTATGATCAGCTGACTGAGGAGGAAAAACTCAGATCAGGTTATAAGTGGTTCCACATGGTATTAACCAGCGGCGGGCTGCAGCATAATAACCCAAATCAGAAGCATGTTAAGACAGTAGTGAAGGGAAATCCTTCCAATGGGCAAAATGAAAGAAGTACATTTGATTATCCACTCTGTCAGGCCTAAAAATAGGCACTGATTAATGGACAGTGGATGGATGGTCAGGGAATTGGAAAGGACAGGAAGGGAAGATTGGTGACAGAAGAACTGGAAATGGTATAAAGATGGATGTCTTGAAGTGGGCACACAGTAAAGATGTCTGTTTTGCTTGTATATGCACACTGCGTAGAAGGCTATCAAAAACTCAAGATGATAAGTTGACCTATTCTGTGGATCTCAGCCAGACACTCCAGTGCTTAATGAATTCATATCCAAAGTAGTCATGGCAAGAGGGATAGAAGCAACTCATGGGATCAACAATATAGACTTCCTCCCACTGAGGTTGATATGGCTACTGCCACTGTTGAGAGCCTAACCTGTCAACAGTGAAAACCTACACAGAGTTCCTGGGCAGGGGGCGGGGGCTCCCACCAGCTACCTGGACCCACCAGCCACCTGGCCCATCTGGTAGCAGATTAATTACATTGGACCTTTTCCATTATGGAGGAAGCAGGAAAAGAATAGTTAAAGTCAGTGAAATCAAGAGTAAAATGTAAATTCCTGCATCTTGCATCCCCTGCCAAAAAGAAGGAAGCGTGACTTTTGGTTCTGCCCCTTGGGGTTCTGGAGGCTAGTTTCCAAAAAGAAAAGTTGTGATACTCAGACCCAAGTCATTGTAAGGTTTCTCCCAACTGCCATGAAAGATTATAGAAAGCATACCTCTCTCCAGTTCTATGGGTTATTATTCAGATTTAAATTTCATAAATGGAATGAACATAACTGCCCTCAAAAGTGTTTCAGGGGCGCCTGGGTGGCTCAGTCAGTTAAGCGTCCAACTCCTGATTTCGGTTCAGGTCAAGACTCAGGGTTTTGAGATCGAGCCCTGCATCAGGTGTGGAGCCTGCTTAAGATTCTCTCTCCCTCTCCCTTTGCCCCTCCCCCATCCTTCTCTAAAAAAAAAGAAAGAAAGAAAGAAGGAAAAGTGTTTCAGTGCACCCATTTTGAGAATGTCTTAGATGATATTCTTGGTAAGATCGAGATTAGATCATCTTGAGTTTGACACTTATGATAAAAAGTTCTCAAAATGTGCTGCTTCTTTTTTTTTAAGATTCTATTTTCTTAAGTAATTTCTACACCCAACATGGGACTCAAACTCACAACCCCGAGATAAAGAGTTGAGTGCTCTTCCGACTGAGGCAACCAGGCACCCCTCAAAATGTGCTTCTTGCTTTAATAAAATCTGGCATTTGTGATAACAAGATGATTTTGTTAGATTGCCCTCTACTGCTTCCTTCCACATGTAGATGAGAACTTACAAGAACATGTTCTGGTTGCTCCTGTTACTATAAGGAACCCTGTGTCTGGCCTCACCTACAAAGATAAGACTGGGTATAAAAAGGTGTGGAAGTTGCTAGGTTGCCCTGGAGAGGATTCTATCAAAGCAATCCATAAATGTGTCAAGCCAAACAAAAGAGATGTAATGAATGGCTGAGACCATGGCCATCCCGGGAAAGCTAAATGGTAATAAGAATAGCTAACATTTACCGAATTCTTACTATGTGCCAGGCACTTTTCTAAGCACTTTCCATGCTTTGAACTTCATAGTAACCATCTCAGAAAGTTCATTATTATTTTACAGATGAGAAATGTGAGGGTTGAGCAAGTTGCCAAGAATTAGTAAGTGGCAGACTTGGAATCACAGTGCTGTTTTGTCTCTTTAAGAGGTGAACTGAAGGAGCAAAACACAATAATATAAGGGCAGCCAAGCTAGACATAAAAGAGATCAAAAGAATGGGATGGGGTAGAGAGATGAAGCAGATGACTCAGGAAATGGAGTTCACAAGCACTAGACATGTAAGAGCTATGGGTATCTTACCAGGTCAGGAGCAGTTCCTGGGAAACACTGTGCCAGGCAGGAGCTAAGGTAGAATCTAAAGTCGTAGGTCATAGAACCTATTTTAGACAAGTCCAGTGTGCACATGGAGCAGTGTGACATTACCGTATTGCTCATGTGAGAAGATATTCCTCCTAAGATGTCTTAATAACAAAAGACACTCTAGAAGTTACATTTAGAGATACTTGGCATTTTGAGCTACATCTTAGAATCCCTAAAAAATAAAGAAATGTTTCTTCTCTAGTCCAACGACTACTGAACTGTTTTATGTTATAGTTCTACATGGTCGATATACATCAGAAATGACTTTGTATAACCTATGCCTTTGCTGGCTAAGTTAACACAGAGAACATTCCTGTTGCTAAGTGTTCAGTAGCATTTACTTACTTTACAAGAAGTTGTCAGGGGTGCCTGGGTGGCATAGTCAGTTAGGTGTCCAACTCTTGGTTTTGGCTCAGGTGATCTCAGGGTCGTGAGATAGAGCCCCAAGTCAGGCTCCATGCTAGGTGTGGAGTCCGCTTAGTTTTCTCCCTTCCTCTCCCTCTGTCCCACCCCACCCTGCATGCACGCTCTCTCTCTCTCTCTTAAATAAATAAATAAATCTTTAAATAAAAAAAATTGTGGGTGCCTGGGTGGCTCAGTTGGTTGAGCGACTGCCTTCGGCTCAGGTCATGACCCTGGAGTCCCTGGATCGAGTCCCGCATCGGGCTCCCTGCTCAGCGGGGAGCCTGCTTCTCCCTCTGACCCTCCCCCCTCTCATGTGCTCTCTCTCTCTCTCATTCTCTGAATAAAATCTTTAAAAAAATAATAATAAAAAAATAAAAAAAGTTGTAAGTTTGCCCTTCAACAAGTTAGATTAGTATACAGCCTTACACAGAAGTCAAGCTCTTTTTAAAAAGTGTATAAATTAAAGTTTTTGGTAAATTAAATTATGTCTTAAATATCTGCTTAATCCAACTGGTTCTTTAGGAATATCAAAGAACACTATGTTTAATTTTTTTTAAAAGATTTTATTTATTCATTCATAAGAGACAGAGAGAGAGAGGCAGAGGGAGAAGCAGGCTCCCCACTGAGCAGGGAGCCCGATGCAGGACTCGATCCCAGGACTCTGGGATCATGACCTGAGCTGAAGGCAGACGCCTAACCATCTGAGCCACCCAGGCACACAGTGTGCTTAAATATTTTTAAGGCTTCATATTACAAGTCATCTTAGGGTAGGGAAACATCTGTATTAGCCTTTCTATTTTCAGTTCCACCATTGGGTTTGAGTCACCACGTTCCAGCCCCAATGAATTAGAGATATGGGGGAAAGGCACAGAAAGGTTATCAGGAAGCCGGGTTATCTCGTCTGTCTTCTCTGCACTCCCCTGGCACCCCTTCAGTGGTTGCTCTTGCCTGAGCATTCTCCTCTTTTTTACTTTTTTTTTTTTTTTTTTACCTTTTACCTTTTACATCTGCCTTTTTTACTGCCTCCCCCCCTCCATGCTATTGGAATGGAAATGCAGAAGGCATTTGGCTGAAGGTTATTTGGAAAGGCCAAATCTAAACCACAGTAGTGACCAGGTGCTTAGTGGCAGCCAAGCTACGTGTATGGCAAGAAGTGGGGCCAAGCAGGGGAATCTCCATGAGCACAGAGGATGAGCTGTGCACAGGGGACAAGGCATTAGCCGTCAGGACAATCCAGCTGGGCTAACAGGCGGCATTGTGGAGGTGGGTGGAGTACACAGCAGGGATTTGGGGAACATGAGATCCATGGATATCCAGACGTGCAGATGCTCTCAGCTTTGGGGCACCTGGCAGCCTGGAGCAGGCGCTTTGCCTGGGCCATATGAAATAATTGGGTACTCAGCCAGGACTGGGGTTTGCCTGGGAGGACTTTCCCTGTCATTGTCTATCCTGATCTGTGAGAAACTGTAAGTGCCCATAACAGCTCCGTGAGAGGGTAATACCACATCAAGTTGGTTCAGCAAGTCAAAGATCAGCAACTGAGTAGCAACTGAATAATTAAAATGATTTTTTAAGTTAGGGTTCTTTTTTTCCCTTTGGCCATCTTAGCCTGTTCAGGTGTCCGCAGGGAGACCAGCCATCCACGTTAGCCACCGTGGCAAGGCTGTCTGAGCAGTCTACAGTTCAGGGGTTGTGGAGGTTGGCTAGCAAGGACTCATCAGAATCCTTCTTTCTTTTCAGGAGGCAGCTATAAGGAGGCTGATGCATGCACCTGGAAAGCAACCCAGACATTTTGGGCAATATTTGGGGAGAGGTAGAGGAAGTGGAGAAAAGACAAAGCTGGTTGCTATTCCAGGTGAGAAGAAATGACTGTATGTGGTTGGCCCAGGCCGGTGAGGTCTGCGACATGGAGTGGTATGTCTGTGCTGTGAATGCTGTCACCCAGACAGAATATTGCTCTCACCATTAGACAACAGGTAGGGAATAGGTTATTTGAGGGGCTCAGGTGTAATCTCCTGAGGGGTCCCATGAGACCAAAGATAAAAGAAGGTGTATCTCTTATGCATTTTCCCCCCTCTGTTTTTAGAGAGAGAGAAGTGGGGGAGGGGCAGAGGGAGCAGGAGAGAGAGAATCTTACACAGGCTCCACACTCATCATGGGGCTCCACACAGGGCTCGATCCCACGACCCTGAGATCCCACCATCAGAGCCGAAATTGAGTCGGATGTTTAACCGACTGAGCCACCCAGGCACCCCTACGTCTTCCAGCTTTAAGAATGCTGTAACTCGGGGATCTATAAAGCCTTAAGTCAAGCAGGCAGACAGGTGGAGGGAGGGGCAAATCTGACAAACCCGAGAGGCGAGTTTGGTGATCTAAGCCAGGAGGCAAAACTGAGGCCAACGGCCGGGCCCTGAGCATGAGGCTGCGGCGCTCTGGGAGTCCGTGCTAGTCAAAAAGGGATGGGGTGCCCATGTAGGGAGGCAGGCTGACAAGTATCTGAATCAGGGCCATGGCCTGGGGCTGGTCCTGTGGAGCTGCCTGAAGAGTGATGTCAGCTCAGGCCACTATAGTTAGAGGGACGCAGACAGAGGAACAGAACAGAACAAACAGCAGTCCGTTCAGTGCTGTTTTCATCTGGTTAAAGACTAATTTCCTAGTTCCAAAGGTGGAACTGAGAACATGTTCTTTTTCCTCTGACAAGCGGTTTTTAACGGCAGATAAAGACACCAACTAAAGGTAAATACGAAAGTGGCTTACTGCTACCTCTCAGCCTCCAGATCTGGTGGGCAAGTATGACGAGCCCCCCAGCGCAGAGGAGAGTGCGGTTTGTGGCTCTTGCCCCTCCTAGCAAGGTGTGGAGCATGCTGGCGGCAGAGGGGATTTGCCATCCCAGCCTCCTGCAGGCCCCCAGACAGCCTGAGTCCCCCTCCCCCAGTCAGAGGAGGGCAACAGAGAGACAGCAAGGTACACGACTTTCCCAGGAGCAGCATGGAGAGGGTTCATGCTGTATTACCCCAGGACACCAGAAAGAAAACCAGAGACCATCTCATTTATGGAACTAACCAGGTACAATCCTCGTGTTACTCAGTATGGCCAGACATTCTCAGCCTTGGTCACCATGCATGGGATGACCACATAATTTATCATTCAAACTGGACACCTTTAAGAGTGAAAGGGGGCCTATTACTTCTGCTGGTGAAACAGGTAAACTTGGACATCTCCAGCTCATCAAGGCCTATACCTACTCAACACATACACAGTGACCCAGTCCTTTCAATTTTACTATTAAAAGCTAGTCATGCTCTTGAAGTCAAAGTGGGATTAGAGTCTCAAGTGGGATTGCCAGGGGTGCCTGGGTGGCTCAGTCCATTAAGCGACTGACTTCAACTTAGGTCATGATCCTGGAGTCCTGGGATGGAGCCCCGAGTCGGGCTCCCTGCTCAGCAGGAGTCTGCGTCTCCCTCTGACCCTCCCCCTTCTCGTGCTCTCTCTCTCACTCTCAAATAAATGAATAAAATCTTTTTTTTTTAAGATTTTATTTATTCATTTGACAGAGATAGATACAGCGAGAGAGGGAACACAAGCAGTGGGAGTGGGAGAGGGAGAAGCAGGCCTCCCGCAGAGCGAGGAGCCTGATGCAGGGCTTGATCCCAGGACCCTGGGATCATGACCTGAGCCAAAGGCAGATGCTTAACGACTGAGCCACCCAGGTGCCCCAATGAATAAAACCTTTAAAAAAAAATAAACTGGGATTGCCAGGTAAAAATACAAGTTACCCTGTTAAGTTTAATCAGTTTTTTTTTTATTATAAATAGGCCCCCAAATATTGCATGGTGCATACGTATACTGAAATCATTCATTGTTTATTTGAAATTAAATTGGGTGTTCTGTATTTTTATTTGCTACTGGCAACCCCAGTCTAAAGTTAAACCACTGTATTATATGCTAATTCCACCATACTGCTTACATTCAAGGCCATCCTCTGGTTGCCAAAAGAAGAAAGTAGAGGGTACCATCCCAATTAATCAATCACCTGAACTAATACAATCAGCTTCCTTCAATTTCCCTGGACCAGAACAGTCTGGGACTCGGTTGAGTTCCCTGCGGTAAGCTGGGCCAGCAGGTGAGGGTGCTCAGCTGGGGGACAAGAAGCTGAGGGGATAAGCACATTTGCCCTGCTTTCTGTTCACTTTTGCTTAATCTAGGCTCACATACGTTAGAATCACTTCGGGAGCTTTAAAAACCCAGTAATGTTAGGGCCCAACTTCCGACCACTTCCCCATCTCTAGGGGTAGGGTCCGTCTTCCATGGACTGCAAAAGCCCCCCAGGTGATCTCAATGTTCTAATGAGAACCATTGCCCTATGTCCTCACTCTGAAGCCCGTGGCCTCCTGTTATGGTTATTTGATTTTCCTCCTTTGAATACTGTCTTGGTAGTATTGGGTAATTTGGAGGCCAGAAGACATGACTAGAAGCCATGTTCCATGTCAGAATGGTGGCACAGGTGGGATTGACCAGAAGGGTTTCTTGTCCTTGCGGTACCTTGTCTTGGGCTGACTCCTGGCGCTGTCCAGGCCTCCCACCTGCTCCTGCCTCTCTTCAGCTTTGGCCTCCCCTGTCTCATTCTTCTCTGCTCACAACACATCAATCCCCAGTTTGCAGCTGGTCTCCCCTTCTCCGGCCCATCCAATGGCTGGCCTCTTTGGCTTGGACCAAGGACCCCCTCTGGAGAATGGTCCCTGCAGGCCATGATGATTGACTGCTATTCAGGGCTCCACCCCTCCCTGGTTTCCGCCTCCGGTGTGGGGGGGAGCAACCCTCAGATTTATGGCATAGAGAAAATCTGGACTGTGCAGTCCAGAACAGGGATTGGTGGACCCTGCGAAGGTAGTGTGTCAAAGTGCCAATTTCCTTCTGACAGGCTGGCCAGGTAAGCGGTGGTTTGCTTTCCAAACCATAGCAGAGGGGCACCTGGGTGCCTTAGTCAGTTAAGCATCTGCCTTCAGCTCAGGTCATGATCCCAGGGTCCTGGGATCGAGCCCTACATTGGGCTCCCTGCTCAGCGGGGAGCCTGCTTCTCCCTCTCCCTCTGCCTGCCGCTCTGCCTACTTGTGTGCACTCTCTCTCTCTGCCAAATAAATAAATAAATAAATAAATAAATAAATAAATAAATAAATAAATCAATCAATCAAATCTTAAAAAAAAAAATGATAGC
The DNA here is from genome assembly GCF_029215605.1 of Mirounga angustirostris. Taxonomy (NCBI): domain Eukaryota; kingdom Metazoa; phylum Chordata; class Mammalia; order Carnivora; family Phocidae; genus Mirounga; species Mirounga angustirostris. Next base: position 41,111,745 of record NW_026991714.1, read on the forward strand.
AGGAAAAGCCTGGCAATGCATTCTGCCTAAGCATCCTTGAAAATTGACTCTCCTGCTCTCTCTGAAATTTGACCCAATGAAGTCAAATGAGCTTGGGGCAGTGATAAGCCCAGAGCCCTGAGCAGGATACAGCAGGAGCTTTGGATTATTTATTGAGTACCTACTGTGTGCCAAAGACTCTGCTATACGCTGAGTGTATGCTGGTAAATAAAATAGTTATGGTCCCTGGAGCCCATGACTCTTACCATCTAGTTACAAATACTTGAAAATCTGAAGAGCATGGAGGAAAACTAGGATGGAAATAGTGGAGCGGAAAGACGGAGACACACACACACAGTGCTTTTTCAGTGCAGCCCCTCGCACAGGGGACAACCACGCCGCCCTGACCTTCTTGGAGGTTCAAGGCCACACACTCAAATTCCTTAATCAAACCATAGGCTAGGGCGAAGGGAGCTATTTCTTAGACCCAACTGTTTACACAGCCACTACAAATTTGTTGAGAAAGAATCCCCACCATTCACAGCTGTCTGCTCAACAGATGCTCAAGAGCCTTTCAGTCAAGAGGAGGGAGGGGGTTTGAATGTCTGCAGCTCCTGGAACTTGACGCACTCCCGTCTTCGTCTGTGCCCAGATGGTCCTACTCTCCCCAGCTCCCTTCTGAGGAACAATAATGATTTTAGAGGCATAATAAGGAGGGTTTGCATTGAATTATTAAACAATAGGCATCGAAGACGTGTTTTCTTTGACCTCCTTACCCCTGGCTTCTACCAGGCAGTGTTCTCTGGTACCGAGGCGCAGGTATCTGTAACACGGAAGCAGATTATATTTTCTTTTTGACAATATTTTCCACACTTATTTAGAACACTTGCACTTTAAAACCCCTTTTGATAAATTTTAAAACATCACATGCTCTTCTTTCATTTTCTGAAATTCAACATAAATCTCAAGGGGAACAAAAGCACTGGAACAAAGCACTGCTTTGTTTCCAAACCAAGCCCCCTCCAGATTTGGGTGGGCAGCACGTGGGAGTCTGAACTCCCTCCTCCTCCCTCCAGTTTCGAAAACTCATTGTTCTAAATGGTAATATAACATTTTCCGTCTTCATTTGAGGGTAACGTCCCATTACCCTGTTCAGCTGTACATTTTCTCTGTGAAATAAAATAGATGTCGCCGATAAAATAATGAGACAGGCTTTCAACAAGTCAGTAGGAATGTATACACCCCAATGGGCATTGTGCTTTTGAAATAGCCACCTTGGAGGTCAACATGTTTCTAGAGCTAATGCCATTGCTCCAAAGAACTGTGCTGTGCTCATTTGGGTATGGCACAGGGCAAAAAGCAGGAGCTTTGGAGGCAGGTGACTTGGCAGCAAATCAAGTTCTGCCACTTTTGAACTGTGACCTTGATTGAGTTGCTTAACCTCTCTTAGAGTCTCAGTTTCCTCATTGGTATGATGAGAAAAAGGGTGCAAAAAAGGTATATAGTTCAATAAGTAGTTATTAACATCGTAATTATCACTAATGACATGTTCTTTTGAATTGCATTAAAAGATCCTCTCACAGTGATTTTCTGGAAAATCCAAGTCTTTAAAGTCAATTTAGAAGAATAAAAACGAGTAATAAATGGCTGGAAATTCTAGTTTTGGTGGGAAAAACATATTTGCTATTATAGTCAGGAGCCTAAAATTTTATGTTGTTCTTTAAGTGGCTTTGAAGTCAACTCCAAAAGATGTTTCCAAAATGTTTGGCAAGACCACACACTCTCCTCAGAATTGTGCGCAGGCTCCCTGGGTGGCCATTTTGAAGCGGATACAACTCCTTTGAACGTCCGAGTAAGTTGCATGGTGTTAAAGAAATTCTCTTCGCTTTATAGTCACACCACATAGCTAGACCCTATAAAAAAGCCTTAATTATTGCAGATCTGCCTTGTCATTTCCTCTCTGTCCTGACATACACCTTCCTTTTTTTAAACTGTGGTGTGTAGTAACCAGAGTCCGCCCCCCCACCTTTTTAAATGTTCTCCCTTTAATTTCTGAAGCTTTGTGACTGAAAAGAAAAATTAGACCCAAGCTCTTGCTATCAAAGCTACTGTCACTCCACAGTTTCAGGAGGCTTTCAGGTTTCCATTTTCCTTGTCTCACCCCAGATGCCTGGCATACGGGATAGCAGAAAAAACAAAATCTGTTGCATTTTTGGAATGTTATTAATGCATAAGCAGCCCAGGGATTGAGACAACTAAAATAGTCTCTCTCTCTCTCTCTCTCTCACACACACACACACACGCATGCATGCATGCATGCACTTTTCTTTCTTTCTTTCTTTCTTTTTTTTTTTTAAATCCAGAAAGCAAAGAGCAAAATTGTGCCTGAAGAACTTTGGAAGAATCATCCAAATGCATTCTAATCCACTAATTTCCCTCTGATTGCCACCCACCACCACCCAACCTCTATTTCCTGATAGGAAAGCCTCTTTAGGTGTTAGACAATGATATTACACAATAGAACTATAAATCCGATGTTTGTGTGGAATGGAAATGGCCCTGCTGAACACCACCCTTCCTCCCATTAACAACATCAGAAAGCGAGTTAGTGAGGGGCAAAATCATCTATTAGTGTCTCTGAGTGGATTTTAAAATTGTTTTCCCCAGGGCCTTCTGGGGTTTTTTAAATAGTAAGGTGTTCATCCAACTGAAAAAAAAAATTATGTCTGTAAGCAATTTAAGATTCAGCATGTCTGGCAATTCACATTTTCTTTTAAAGGATGAGAAAATGCAGCACTAAATGTGAATATGTATGCTGTGTAGGGGAACTTCTGAACCCTTCACTGTCATCTTGAAGCTTTTAGGATGGAAGCTCTTGAGGGTGTTAGATTGTAAAAATCATTCTCTCATTTCTGGAACTTGAGGACATCTCTCTGAGCATAACAAATGCAAGATCACAAATAAAGGTGCTTTGACCCCAGTGGGAGATGTATCTTTGACATATACAATTCCACTTCTCTTGCCTCTTTTCACTAGATGGTCCTATCTACCCATTCCCTTCTCTAGGGCTGATGGGATTCGTCCTCTGGAGTCAGTGTAGTTGACAACAACAGGGCTGTGTAGATGTAGCTGGCATGGTCAGGAGATTTGTTACAGGGGAACTGAGCAAATAAGTCAGCATACTGAGGATAATGGGAGCCAGGTCTCTCACTCTTGGATAGCTCTGTATCTGAGTTACAAATATAGAAAGAAGAAGGCTAGAGTAAACTCTGTGGTGCTGGATTGGAATTGAAGGTATCTGTGTGAACTCCTGGTTTTTAATGTAAATAGACAATTAGATTTATGTGTATTTACATGTGTGTATGTGTAGATATATACTTACATAGACATACATATATATAGACATACATCCCCACCTATCAATCTATTCTATTCTATTCTATTCTATTCTATTCTATTCTATTCTATTTTTTTGTCTGTTTGTGTAATTTCCTCTCTCTCTCTGCACAGTGTCTGGAAGGAAAACATACAAGTAGTGGGGCGCCTGGGTGGCTCAGTTGGTTAAGCATCTGCCTTCAGCTCAGGTCATGGTCCTGGGGTCCTGGGATTGAGCCCCGTATCAGGCTCCCTTCTCGGCAGAGAATCTGCTTCTCCCTCTCCCTCTGCCGCTCCCCCTGCCTGTGTTCTCTCTCTCTCTGTCAAATAAATAAATAAACTCTTAAAAAAAAAAAACAACATTCAAGTAGCAATGAGCATACCTGGCACCCATGTCTTAGCTTCTAAATATCATTAGAAGATATCAGATCTGTTAAAAGGAACCAGTGTGGGGTGCCTGGGTGGCTCGGTCGTTAAGCATCTGCCTTAGGCTCAGGTCATGATCCCAGGGTCCTGGGATGGAGCCCCGCATCGGGCTCCCTGCTCAGTGGGAAGCCTGCTTCTCCCTCTCCCACTCCCCCTGCTTGTATTCCCTCTCTCGCTGTGTCTCTCTCTGTCAAATAAATAAATAAAATCTTAAGAAAAAAAAAGGGAACCAGTGTATCTTCAAGAAATGACAGATTCCAGGGCATGGTAGGCTAAAAAATAGCCCACCAAATACTATCAATGCACATCCTAATCCCTGAAACCTGTAAATGTTATCTTATTTGGAAAAAGGATTTTGCAGATGTGATTGAGTTTCTCCTCAAAATGAGATTATCCCCGTATTATCCGGATGGGCCCTAAATGCCAATACAAGTGTACTTATGAGAGAGAGGCAGAGATTTCAGGCAGAAGAGGAGGAAACGATGTCACCAAAGAGGCAGAGACTAGAGTGATGTGGCCAACAGTCAAGGGATCCTGGCAGCCACTGGAAGTTATGGAGACAAGGGATGGATTCTTTCCTAGAGCCTCTGAGGGACCATGGCCCTGCTGATATTTAGATTTTAGCCCAGTGATCCTGATTTCAGACTTTCAGCTTCCAAACTTGTGAGAGAAAAAATTTCTGTTCTTTTAAGCCCTAATTTGTTATAGATAATTTGTTACAGCAGTCACAGGAACTAATATGGGGGCTAGGACAGTGAATGTATGAGATGAACCCAGAACACCTTGTGCCGGAAAGCAAGGTAATGTTCAGGAATGGTGAGGACCCAGTTTGAAGGGTCTCCCATTGGCCAACTTGAGGACAATTATGAATCAAAATAAATAAAAATTGAGAATAAAAATAAATATCAAGACAAATATATTAATCTATTATAAATAAGATAGGAGTCCGTGAGTCTAAAATTATGTAAATAAATGTGAAAGAAAACTCTAACTCACAGTGCAATGCCAACTAATCAATATAGAAAGAATGATGGAATTAGGAAATCGTTTGGCAACCCTCATAATAAAAATGGATTTAGGCAAGAGGCATCAGTGGATACTAAAACAAGTGGATGAAAAAAACTAAAATAAAACTAGTGAATGAAAATTTGATGAGAAAGAGAACATTTATATCATCTCACAGGATCTTCCAATAAAATATTTATTAATCCCTTATTAATAAATACAAAATGTGGGGCGCCTGGGTGGCCCAGTCAGTGAGTGTCTGCCTTCAGTTCAGGTCATGATCCCAGGGTTGTGGGATCGAGCTCCACGTCAGGCTCTCTGCTCAGCAGGGAGCTTGCTTCTCCCTCTGCCTCTCCCCCTGTTTGTGCTCTCTCACTCTCTCTCTCTGTCAAATAAATAAATAAAATCTTTAGAAAAATAAAAAATAGGGGCGCCTGGGTGGCTCAGTCATTAAGTGTCTGCCTTTGGCTCAGGTCATGATCCCAGGGTCCTGGGATTGAGCCCCCATCAGGCTCCCTGCTCCATGGGGAGACTGCTTCTCCCTCTCCCACTCCCCCTGCTTGTGTTCCCTCTCTTGCTGTGTCTCTCTCTGTCAAATAAATAAATAAAATCTTTAAAAAAAAAGAAAAATAAAAAATAAAAAAATAAGTACAAAATGCTTATTTTTTGAGAAAACTTTCTAAAATGAAGTATAACTAACATGCACTGTTATATTAGTTTCAGGTGTACAATATACATTACTCAGTGCTCATCATGGTAAGTATACTCTTAATCCCCTTCACCTCTTTCACCCATCCCCCCATCCACCTCCCCTCTGGCAACCACCAGTTTGTTCTCTGTATTTAAGAGTCTGTTTTAGTACAAAATACTTATTAATTAACTTTACTATAGAGAAATTTGGCAAAAACTGGCTTAACAAAGTGACCAAATTTAACTGTGCCAGTAATGGGGTAAACAGACCTCATGTACTCCTAATACACTGAAAAGAACAAAGCATTACTCTGTGGTAGCCCTGCCAAGAGTGCATGACCTAGAGTTAATCAGGAGAAAATATCAGACAAAATCAAATTGAGGAATATTCTACAAAATGACTGGCTGTACTCTCTGCAAATGTCAACAACATGTAGGACAAGGAAAGGCTGAGGAATTCGTCCAAGCTAAAGGAGACCAAAGAGATCTGACAAAGAAATGCAGTGCATAATCCTGGATTGGATTCGAGACCCATACAGGATATCATTGGGACAGATGGTAAAATTCTAAAGTTGTTTGTGGATTAGATGGTAACATTGTATCAGTGTTTGCACGGTAGTTGTCCTTGTTTTTAGGAAAGGCCTAACAAAGTATTAAGGGATAATGGGGCATTAGGTCTGCAACTTCCTCTCAAATTGTTCAGAAAAAAACAGTCTATAAACAGGCAGAGAGAATGAAAGACACGTGTGGGAAATGTTAGCCATTGAGGAATCTGGGTGAAGGGCCTGTGGGAATTCTTTGCGGTGTTCTTACAACATTTTTGTAAGTTTGAAATGATTTCTAGAGAAAAGAAAGGTCATTATTCTTTCATGGTACCTTATCACTCGATTCAAAGAGTCCTCACGGAATGCTTACCGCATTTTTCAGGAAAGTGAAAGGGCACTGGCCGGAAAGCAGAAGACCTGGTTCTGCCGCTGTCTGGGTCACCTTGCGCGGGTAACAAGCCCTCTGCCCCTCCGTGTCCTCCGCGTTTTCGTTCTCTGCCTTTCTCTGACTAAGGCATTGCTCTCACCACAGGGTTCAGGTCAGCTTTAAAGGGGACCACCGAGGACACAGTCGGCAATCATCGCTGTGGAATGGGGAGCAGCTGCTAATGGACACCTCACCCCATTTCTTTCTGTGGCAGAGAAACGTCCTCAAACTAAATGGTGGCGATGGCTGACTAACCCTGTGGAAACAGTACAAAAACACCCAACTGTACACTTTAAATGACTGAATTATGTGGCATGTAAATTATATCTCAATAAAGCTGTTACAGTGGCTGCTGCTGCTTTCCTCGTGCCACCTGGTTGGAGCAGGACACCTGTGACAGAAGGGTGCTGCGTGAGTAGAGAGGACGCATGCGCATAGGACAGAAGGGCGCGGCATGAGTAGAGAAGACGCATGCGCATATGGCAGAAGGGTGCTGCCTGAGTAGAGAAGACGCATGCGCATCCCGGAGGCGGGGGAGGGAAAAGAAGAAACGGTGCCGGGGTGAAAGGCGTTTCAGAACGGATGGAGGAAAGGGTGTCCTCAAGCTCCTGCCTCCCAGGCCCTGGGGTTGTCCTCAGCTCCTCTCACTCCATACACAGTCCCCGGGTGACTGGATCCATATCCGTATCTTCAACTGTCTCCCCGGGGTTGGTGACTCCTTGTGCGATTTAGGATTAGATTTTGCGGCAACTGAAAGAAAAGTAACATCCTGCTAGTTGATACACTTGAACGAAAGAGAAGTTCTGGAGTTTTTTCCTTCTCACATAAAAGTCTGACTAAATAGCCCAGAGCTGTTACGAGGCTCCATGATGTCAGGGACCCAGGCTCTGGGGTTCCATTTGCACAGGCTGGGCACCGTGCAACTCCAGAAAGTGTTATTCACATATACAGCATGAATGATCTCTCGTGGAGTAGCACAAAGTGATGGCCCCAGCCCAGGATCCCTCTCTCTTGTTGTTCTCCTTTAAGTGGTCTCAACCTTTTTGTCCAGGGTGGCGACATTTTTTTTTCTAAGCAGGAAAATGAAGGAAGGGACAGGGGCAAAAGGAGGACACAGGGTATATATATGGGCTGAATCTGAAGTAAGGTTTTCAAGAACTTCTCACATGACATTTCACTTACATTTCATCGTCAAGATCTTAGTCCTATGACCATACTCAGTTGCAAAAGAAGTTGGGAAATGTAGCTTTTATTCTAGCTGTCCACCTACTCAGCTAAAAAGAGGGGGGAGGGAATTCTAGTACCAAAGAATAAGAGGCAATAAATATTGGAGAATAACTAGTAGTCTTGGTCATTCTTTCCAATTCATATTTATAATCCAGATCCATATATTCAACTGTCTCCTGGACATCTCTACTGAGATGAATCATAGACAATAAGACTGAACATATCCTACATGAAAGGCATCATGTTTACCCACTCAACTCCCATCTATAACCTGCATCTTCCCCTGTGTTCTCCATCCCAATGGAAGGCAATGTCATCTACCTACCTGGTTGGAAATCATCTTAGAGTGTTTCATTTCCTTTACTGCCTACCCTCTACTCCCACCCTGCAAGCTCTACCTCCTAAATGGCTCTTGTATGCCCCTCTTCCCCCTCCTCATTCCATTACTTTAGCTCAGACTCTCATTTTTCTCTAGTCCAGATTACTATAGGGATCTCAAATGGAACCCACTGCCTCCAGGCTGTGTCTCTACAATTCTTTCCCCACGTTATACCCAGTGTGCTCTTTCTAAACATAAACCTAGTTTTGATTCACCTTTCCATAAAATTTTGCAGTGGTTGACTGTATTTTTGGTGGCAAAGTTCACTCTCTTTAAGCATGACGCCCACGGCTCTTCATGATCTGGACTCGGCCTGCTTCTCTCACCCCATCGGCTGCCTCCCGCCACCCCACCCCCTTTGCCCCAGTTGTACTGAACTATCTGTAGTTCCCTAAACTTTCAGGAGTTTCATGCCACTCAGCTTTTGCACATGCTACCCACTCTGTGTGGAATGACCTTCTCATTTTTGTCTGTGTAACTCCTACTTCTTCAAAACTCAGCTCCAGCACTGCCGCCCCAGGAGGTGTTCCTACATTCCCCAATCTGATTTAGACATTCTTCTTCTTGCTTCCACAGTGCATCATCCGTCATGATCTCAATACTTGTTTATTTGTGTATCTTGCCCACAAGACTAAAATCCCTTCAAGGGATGAGATCTTGTCTTTTTTGCCTTTATGTCCCTAGTGCCTGGCACATAAATAGTTGTTGAGTGAATAAATACACCAGGCTCAATCTTACACATGTTTATATATAGTATTCTATTCCCATAAATCCACATGAGCTATATCTGTTTTACAAATAGGGAAACTGAGGCTCAGGAGAATTGTATGACCCATCAAAGGCCACAGTATGAGTTAGAAGTGCAGATGGAAATAAAATCCACCGTTGTGCCTCCCTGTTTGCTCCTATTTAGATAAATAGCATTTGGGACTGTTATGAATTGAAATATGCACCCACTTTGGTGTTGGTTAACCTATATCCTGAGTCCACCATCAGAAACATGTACTCCTTCTCTTTCCTCACATTCCCTAGTCCCTAAGCACAGTTCTAGGGTACTTACAAAACATAGTCTAGGTACTTTGTTTCTTTTGTCTTCTCCTGGGGAAATGCCTTTATAAAGCTTTGAGCTCTAGCAATGGAGTCTGTGTTTCTTTACTCATTCCCTCCTTCGATGAATATTTATTAAACGCCAACTCTGATGCTAGCCTCATTCACACGAACATACAGAAACAAAGACGTTTCAGCTATTATCAGAATCTTTTCATCTCTTTGTTGGGAGTCTCCGAGATTCAGCCTTATCTAAGGATACAGTTACAAATGAAGAACAAGCAGCAGAGCTGTACTCTATGTTCAAGGTTACATGTCATTATTGTTCCTCCTTAACCAAGGCTTGTACAATCCTTGTATTGGAAACACGTTTCTGGCACAATAAACAATGTGCTCCCTTATCTCAGAAGCATTAAGGCGGTTCAGCGAGTTGTTTACCACACAGGTATTCCTTATTCAGCAGTTTCAGACAATAATGATACCTTAAAATTCCCTAATGCTTTACTCTTCCTAAAGGTAATAAGAAATCGAAACTGTGTGCCACTTAAATGAATTCATTTGTGTGGAGAACAAAGCCATTTTTACATACTCCTGCAATGTCCATTTGACTAGAAGCCAGAAAATTTCACACAAGCAGCAAAAATCCATCTCCTGAAATTGATTCAGGTTTTGTCTGATGGGGGGTGGGGTTAAAGAGACAGGCACGTGCTTCCAATTGCAGTTGGAAGCAGTCCCAATTCAAGAGCAGTTCTTTAAAGTTGTTCCTGTAGATTCACCTTAAAATATCTTAATGGAGGGCACCTGGGTGGCTCAGATGGTTAAGCGTCTGCCTTCGGCTCAGGTCATGATCATAGGGTCCTGGGATCGAGTCCCGCATCAGGCTCTCTGCTCCTTGGGAGCCTGCTTCTCCCTCTGCCTCTCTCTCTCTCTCTGTCTCTCATGAATAAATAAATAAAATCTTTAAAAAAAAAAAATCTTAATGGAGCAGTAACTTTTCCTAGGAACAAAGAAAATCGAAAGGAAAGCTGGGAGTTTTTATTTATTAACTTAACAAATGTTGAGCACCCGCCACACGAGGACCAGCAGAAACATGAAAATTCCTCACACAGGAGTTCTGCCTTCAAGAGAGTACAGTACGGTAGGCGAGTTAACAGGCATGCATGCACACATGCACACACGCACGCACACGTGCACTCATGCGTGCACGCACACACGCACGTGCAAACTGTATTAGCCTCACTGTTCAAACTCTTTTTTGGAACTTTTGCTACCCAAATTCAAAAACTGAATAGATTCAGATACATTTTATTTTATTTTTTATTTATTTTTATTTTTTAAAGATTTTATTTATTTATTTGACAGAGATTCAGGAGAGAGGGAACAGAAGCAGGGGTAGTGGGAGAGGGAGAAGTAGGCTTCCTGCTGAGCAGGGAGCTGGATGCGGGGCTGGATCCCAGAACCCTGGGCTCATGACCTGAGCCAAAGGTAGATGCTTAATGACTGATCCACCCAGTCATCCCTCAGATATGTTTTTAAATACACTCATCCCCATCCAAACTTTTACTACTTACTTACCCAAACTGAAGAGCCTCAGGTAATTGGTATCTGAACCCAGCATCCAAACTGCCAGTCTCCAGACTCAGGAGCCTTATCGAGGTGGCTGGCGGAAGACTTAGTACTGTGTAAACAAGAAAAGGACTCTAAGAATGGCCCTGAATGCCATGAAGCTTGGAGGAGTGTGAGATACCTTCCAACGGGGGCATGATTTTATGGAGAACATATTTTAACCAAGCCTTGTGGAATGGGTAGGACTGTTTCTTTCCAACCTCAGTGCCATCTAGCAATCCTGTGTTTGTCCTTATATGGCCCCCAATGCCCCTAGCAGTTCTTCCAAACCTTTTACACTCTTTTCAAGTCCTCTACCTCTACTCCTCCACTCATTCAACTCTCAGCAAAGGACCTCACTTCTTACTTCATGCAGTAAGAAAGACAGAGACAGAGAAAGAGAAAGAGAATGAGTAAGCTCTCTGGTCTCTTCTTATATGGTCATTAACTACATCATAAGGACCCTACCATCATGAGCTCATCTACACTTAATTACCTCTCAAAGGCCCCACCTCTAAATACTATATCATTGGGGTGCCTGGGTGGCTTAGTCGTTAAACATCTGCCTTCAGCTCAGGTCATGATCCCAGGGTCCTGGGATCGAGCCCCACATCAGGCTCCCTGCTCTGCGGGAGGCCTGCTTCTCCCTTTCCCACTCCCCCTGCTTGTGTTCCCTCTCTCGCTGTGTCTCTCTCTATCAAATAAATAAACAAAATCTTTAAAAGTAAATAAATACTATATCATTGATGAGAGTTTAGGGCTTGGGGGGGTGGCAGTCAAACGTTCAAACCATGACAATAGTCTAGCTTTGTATTTCCTGCCATTGTTTGCCTCTGCTTAGCCTTTTTCTCAAGCGGGCTCAAAAGAGGGGCTGACAGCTATGAGTGACTTAATTTTCCTGACCACATTTCCCTCTCCCCAGTAAAAACCACCCACCCTTTCTACATTTCATCCACTCCTATTTCATTCCCATCTGTCTCAAAGGAAGGAATCCCCTAGCAGAATGACTTTTTCATTTGTCTTGTGAATTCCATCCCCTCCCAAATATGTGAGTCCATGATAACCATCTTCCATGGTGTTTTTCTGTCTGCCCTGCATTCCTTCCTTCTCTAACTCCCCTTCCCCTTCCATGTGCTTTAGGCTGTCAGTAATGGGACTCTGGCTTTCCCTAGCACAAGGTGGGCCCATGACCCAAATAAGGCCATTTGGAATCTGTTTCAAGGATGAATAGGGGCGCTGGAGGCTATTTAGTTGCATTCTTTTCTCTGGGATTGCCAGTTATAAGACCAGCGTAAGCCTGGCCATGTTACATAGAGTGAGCCTGCCCAAGAAAAAGGCTGAGGAGAGGCAAAAGATGCCAAGAAATACAGAGCTCGAGTACTGTTATGGACTGAATGTTTGTGTCCCCACCCCCCAAATTCATGTGATAAAGCCCTAACCCCTATGTGATGATAGTAACTGGAGGTGTGACCTTAGGGAGGTAATTAAGTTTAGACGAGCTCATGAAGGGAAGGTCTTCGTGATGGAATTAATGCCTTCTAAGAAGAGACCAGAGAGCCTGCTCTCTGTCCCTGACATGTAAGGTTATAGCAAGAAGGGACCATCTGCAAGCTAGGAAGAGAGTTCTCACCAGAACATGACCAGGCTGGTATCCTGATCTCAGATTTCTCAGCCTCCAGAACAGTGAGAAATAAGTGTCTGTTGTTTAAGCCACCCAGATTATGGTATTTTGTTATAGCAGCCTGAGCTAAGATAAGTATGGCAACATTGTTTTTAAATTTTTGGAATTTTCAGTTATGAGAGCCAAATCTTTTCTTTTTGCTTAAGGTTGCTTGAATTGGGTTGCTGTTGTTTTCCATTAAGAATTCTGATTAGTCTTCTTACTCCATCCATCAGCTTGCTCCCCGCTCTAGTAACTTTGGTCTCTCCCCTCAAAACTAACCCCTTCCCTCAATCTATACACATGCTCCAGATTCCACTTGTCTAGAAAAACTCTTTTTTGATTCTATAGCCAATTCCTCCTGTACCTGCTTCTCTTCATAGCCACAGGTCAGTGTTGGTAGGTGACAAGGTTTTCACTAGTCTGTGGCAAAGCAAACAAAAACAGTAGTAATAAGAATAATTCAGTGAGGTTTTGTGTTCAGTTAGGTTTATGGAGGTACAATTTAAAAGAATTATGTATTTATTTATTTGAGAGAGAGAGAGAGAGAACGCAGAATGTGAGCAGGGGAAGGGGCAGAGGCAGAGGGAGAAACAGACTCTCCGCTGAGCAGGGAGCCTGACTCAGGGCTCAATCCCAGGACTCTGAGATCATGACCTGAGCTGAAACCAAGAGTCACCACTTAACCAACTGAGCCACCCAGGCGCCCCTTGAGGTACAATTTAATACAGCAAAATTTACCCTTTTCATATACACAGTTCTATGAATATTGAGTAATATAAACAGTTGTGAAGCTACCATGATAGTCAAAGTATAATATTTATTTATCAACCCCAAAACTTTCCCCTAGGACCTGACAAAGACTGATCTAACTTCTATCTCTATAACTTTCTTTTCCAGAATGTTATATAAATGGAATCATACATATTTAGCCTTTTGTGTCTGCCTTCTTTCACTTGGTATAATTATTTTGAGATTCATTCATGTTATTGTGTGTTTCATTAGTTCATCCTTTTAATAGCTAAGTGGTATTCCATTTTATGGTGGTACCATAATTTGTTTACCCGCTTCTCAGTTGATGGACACAGAGATTGTTTTCCATTTTTGATAATTATGAATAAGCTGCTGTAAACATTTGTATACAGGTCTTTGTGAGAACATGTGTTTTTATTTCTCTTGGGTAAGTATCTAGGAGTAGGATTGCTGGGTCATATGATAAATGTATGTTTAACTTTATGAAAAACTGCCACACTGTTTTCCAAAATGGCTGCACCATTTTGCATTCTTACCAGCAAGGTATGAGAGTTCAAGTTACTCAATATTCTTGTCAGTACCTGGTATTATTAGGATTTGTTTTTTGGTTTGTCTGTTTGCTTGCTCTTGCCATTCTAATGGGTGTATAGTGATATTTCATTATGGTTTTACTTCACATTTCCCTGATAATGATGTTGAGTATCTTCATGAGCTTATTTGCCATCTCTCTCTCTTTTTTTAATTAAGAGAGCTTTGTCCATATTAAAAATTGAGTTGTTTGTGCTCTTATTGCTTTGGGAGAGTTTCTGGAAACAAGTCCTTTTAGATATGTTTTTGGCAAATATTTTCTCCTAATCTGTGCCTGTCTTTTAGTGGCATTTAAAAAGCAGAGTTTCAAATTTTGATGAAGTCTAATCCACCGATTTTTTCTTTTACGGTTCATGCTTTTTGTGTCCTAAGAAATCTTTGTCTAACTAGGGGTTTTGTTTCTTAATTTAACTAAACTTACTTAATTCAAAGCATTTTTAATTCTGAATCTATGCTTCTTTCTTTGTTGGAATTAAATTATCTTTTAAAAAATAATAAAATGCTAAGAAGAATAGAAGAGAGAGAGAGAGTGTGTGTGTGTGTGTGAGAGAGAGAGAGAGAGAGAAAGAGAGAGTATGCACGCGTGCTTGCCCAGAAAAATAGAGTTGATTGATGATTCTATGTTAGTGTCATAGGTCAGGTTTCCCAGGAAAGTCAAAAATTTGCATATGAAGACTGTCTCCTTGACCAAACTCTAGTCAGTCTCCTGAGGCTTCTTCTCCACTAGGCTTTGACCTTGGGCTCCAGTGTCTGTCCTTGTCAAGACTGCATCCCCCAGTTTTAGCAAAAATCCTAAGCCAATTTACAGAGGATCCCCCACCCTGGATATCTGATCACCCTCTATACCCAAGGAAATCCTTCATCCCCTAGCATCCCCCAGGAGATACTGATCACCCTGGGCTGCCACCAGGAAGAATCTTGTCAAGATGTTTTCATCAGAATCCTCCCTCACTCCTGATGTTTCCTCTTAGTAATTTTCCATCCACTGACCCCCAACCCTGCTCCTTGGCTATAAATCCCCACTACTTGTCCTTGTTGAATTTGTAATGGAGCCCAGCTCTATACTGAGACCTTTTTTCTTCTATTGCAATAGTTCCTGAATGAAATGTTTTTGGTGCTTTGCCTACTGTCCAGATGTGGTTTTTCTTTGACAGATGCAGGAATTTTATTGGGGCGTGCTACCAGGAACAATCCCACTAAGAGAGGGCGTGAAACAGGATTGGCAGGGAGAGATGTTGAATTATGATGTCCCGCTGATCCCGCGGTGGGGGTGGGGCGCTGTTCCGGAGTAGCCATGGCCTTTACAGAATTGCCCTGAATAGAGAGAAGGGTCTGGACCTTGTTTCTCAACCCTTCCTCCCTATCTGATGAGATAAAGTGTGAAACTAATATAAAACATGGTATAGGAGTGAGAAAGAGTAAGTGTCAGAATTGTAGTAAGTCTTGGGTGAGCCGGAGGCAACCCCTCTATAAGGAGAAATAAAACAAAACTAATTAGTCACTTGTGAAACCCTTTCCCTGGTTCGGTGACCTCTGCAACCCAGCAGCCACGTATCCCGGCAACGGTCCCTGGGCTTTATCCCGGGTTTGCATCATCCCCTCCCCCCACCCCCTGGGGGGTAAAGGCATCTTTGTTACCTGTTCCATTGTTTCTGGCCCTCGTGAAAAAAGGAGCAACTGTTTTTTCTGAGTCCAAATCGATGCCCTTTGCAGCTAGCAGATCTGCAGAGGCGAGAGATTTCCGTGCCCAGTAGTGAATCCTAGGGGGCGTGGACAAGGCTTTATAGGAGAAGTGTAATAAAGGATTCATCTTGAGAGTATATGAGCAATGATGGTTTGCTGGTTGTACTCTGCATGCTTGGACATTACCCATACATCATGATGCCCTCCTGCGATTGCCGTCAATCTAAGCCGAAAAGGCAGAGAGAAGCTCAAAGTCTCCCGCCATCCCGCGCTACACAAACACACCTGAGGATCCAGTGGAGGGAGAGGGGTTCTTCCTTCCCCAGGGTGGTCCTCCTGGCCCCTTTTAGTCCTCTCAGCAAAAAGTGCTCCTGGGAGTTGGAACTGTCAGGAGAGATGACGTAGTCTATCTGCTATCATATTTTTAATCTGAATTTCCTCTTGAAATGAGAGGAAACTAGCCTAGGATCATTCGACTAGCTTGTGGCAAAGCCAGAATTAGAGTCAGATGTCCTGTCTCTCAAGTCAAATGAGCCAGAAACCCTGAGCTATCCTTGATTCTCTGTCTTCCCCACCTCCTACATCCACGTAGTCATTAAGTTATTTTGACTTAAAAACACCTCTCAGGCTTGTTCCCTTCTCCCCAGTTTTCAGTATTTCTTCTTTTGCTTAGGTCCCATCTACTCTCCTGGGCAGTTACAGTAGCTTTGTAACTGATCTCTCTGCCATGCTTTCTTCCATTAACAGCACATTCTGCACATGGCAGCCGGAGTTACAGTTTACAAGCATAAATTTGGCAACTCATTCCCCTGCAGAAACCTTTGCACTGCTCCCATTCCTTTTCATGATCACGGTACAAACTCCTTAGCCATACATGCAAATGTCATCCTTGGCATTGACAACATCATGACAAACCGGACTGCGAGGCAAATTAACAGTGGCTTTAGCCATAGGATATTCCTAAAATAGGCAGTCTTACAATTGGTTTAGTGACTCTGTGATGTTGTTGGAGACCCCAAAACTTTCTGTCCTTTCTCTTCTATCCTCACTGGGTGGCTCTCTTCCTCAGGGTCACAAGATGGCTATCACAACTCTAGGTATCACACCCTCATATGACAACATCTAAATCGCAAAGGAAGGGATGGAGGAGAAAAGGAACTCTGGGTACACAATTCTTTTTTTTTTTTTTTTTAATCAAAGATGAAACCCTTTCCTCAATGTCGTCTCTCCACCAGACTTCTTCTATTTTTCTAGCCAGACCAAGTGCCATGCCCAGCCCCAGACCAAGCATTTTCATCAAAGGTAAAGAGGATTGTCTAGATTGGCTTAGGCCAATTGTGATTTATGTCCTGACCCTGGACACTTTACCACCTGAACAAAATCAACATTCTGTTCATAAGAAGGAGAAATGGCTCGTGAGATGGCAACCTACAGTGAGTGTGTACCCCAATCTACAAGGCCCTTATGAGCTACCCTCTACCTACCCCTGTATGTTTTCTGGCACTCTCCTTTATAGTGACCTTTTACTCCAGCCATATGGAACCCATCACACTTTCCAGAATGGTCCTCTTCCCCCTGCCTGAAATAACCCTTTTCCCTGGATAATCTTATGAATACTCATTCTTCTTGGAAAACTCAACTGAAATGTTACTGGCTTTGTAAAAATCTTTCCTGATCCTCCAAAGCAGGATCAGTCACCCTTGACCTTTCCTGGTCCAGATGGTGCCTGGTACATTGTAGTTGCTCAATAAATATTTGTTGAGAATCCACATCTTTCAAGTGTGCTGTTATTTTTAGCTATTAGGTTATTACCACTGCATACATTTCAATTAATATCATTACTTTCATCATAGAGCCATGTGATGGTTAATTTTATGTATCAGCTTGGTCAGGACAGATATTTGGTTAAACATTATTTCTGGATGAGATTAGCCTTTGCAAGAGTAAGCTGAGTAAAGTGGCTTGCCCTCTCCAATGTAGGTGGGCTTTATCCAATCTGTTGAGCACTTGACTAGAACAAAAATGCAGAGGAAAGAATTCACCCTCGGCCTGACTAGGTGACCTGAGGCACTGGCTTTCTCCTGCTCTTGGACCGAGACTTACATAATCAACTCCCTGGGTTCAAAGGCCTTCAGGTTTGGACTGGAACTACCCACCAGTTTTCCTGAGTCTCCAGTTTACAGACAGCAGACGGTGGGACTTCTCAGCCTCCAGAATCATGGGAGCCGATTCCTTATTTTTTTATCTATCTATCTATCTATCTATCTATCTATCTATCTATCTATCTATCCTGTGTCTCTGCAGAACCCCAGCTAATAGAAGACAGTTAAATTCTGTAGTATAGGAAAATGTTTCTAAATGGTAGGATCAAGTTGCTGAAAGGGAATGTGATTTTGAGGGAGCTAAAATATCCTAACTTGATGCTTAGTCTCCTATTATTCATAACATGAGACTATTATTCATCATATTCTATTTAATGGTGTCTATGAGAAAGAATTCTCTTTCACTCTTGTGTATCTTGCATAGCTCCTTTTGCATCAGAGAAATTATCTTATGCATGTCATGCAGAGATAGGGACACTTAGAAATGCTCATTTGTATTGGGGCTAATACCAGCTGGGAGAGGGTGTGTGCGTGTGCAGAAAAATTACTGAAATGCACCGTAAGATAAAGGGTGAAAGGATGAGTGAAAATGAAGTAGAAAGTGATAAAATGTTAGAGTGCAAGTTAGCCGGGAGTGTGGGAAACAAATTCACAATAACATCAGGTGACACAGGTAGTCAGCCTTAAGTACCATGAATGTACACGAACCTTATTCCCTTTGTAACTGTCTCTCCATTCTTGTAAGCAGTCTGTTTCCTTAAGTCACCAGGCTCAGGAAGTGACGCTCCCCCTTTCCGGGAGCGCTGTGCTCTGCCCCGCAGGATGGTGGCTTAGGGCCGGTCCAGCAAAGCAGGTGCGGCAAATCTCTGGCGTTCTGCTGCCGACAGGTATCGGCTGGCGAACAAAGAGAAGCCGGCAATGTCCATGGAGTCACCCAACGAGACTTTGAGAAGGAAACGACTCATATCAACAGAATGAGACTAAGGAGGAAAACAAGGGCTCTGAGTTAAAGACTAGAAGCAAAGAGGAAAAGAAGGAAGATGGAAAGAAGGATAAAAAGAGGGGAAGGAACGAAGAAAGGGGGGGGAGGGAGGGAGTTGAAGCCCTGAAGGTTAAATAGGACATCTGAAGTTGGTTGGACTGTTGCTTCCAGGAATTTCTGCCTAATTTCTTTGAACTATGACTCAGGTCCTTACCCAGGGGCATGTCTGTCCTTGTTCTGACAGAACTTTAAACTGTTTACCCCGGACTCAGCCCAGGTGGCTTCTCCATTCTCCGTATCTAGTTATCTCCTTTGCAGGCAAGAATCATGGATGCCCCGCCTTGTGCCCCCCTGACAGGGGCAGAGTTCTGATTCTCCTGTCACTGTGGTTGTTCCTCAGCCCCTGCCCCAACCGGGCTGCTTCCCCTGTCTTTTAGCCACCACCGTCCTGGTCCTTGGTTCCCTTGGAACATCTGCAGCTGAGGGCTAGGATGGGGGGAAGAGAAGGAGGGGGTTACATGCAGTGCTTGCTGTTTAACAAGGGTGTGTCTGGCCACTTTAGCCAAATATCCTTCTTTAGATTCAGAAAAAGTACATGCCTGCTAAAATAGATTGGACCTTCCTGGAGGCGGTTACCAAGGAGAGCCAGAGCACCTGCCCTGGAGGAAGATGTTTGGATGCTCAGTCCCGCAGGCTCCTCTGGGCGCAGCTCTGTTCCTCTTGCTCCCCCTGGCACGCTGTGGCCTCCACTATCTCTATGGGCTCCTAAAATCTGCCCCGGGCAATGGAACTAATGAGCTCATTCACACAGCCACTATGGCTAAATAAGAAACTTCTCCCTAAAGGTCTTAAAACAAAGGGATTAATGACTCTTTTTGATATCTCGAGCTCTCAGTACCAAGGAAAGAGAGATGTTTTAGAGGATAGGAAAGCCTTCTTGATACCTCTATCATACCTCATGGGAATTAGCCTCTCATTAAGACTGGCTCTTTACTATGCCCTGCAAAATGTGCTTGATATTCAAAGTAAATATGAAGTCTCCTCTTTTCTTTTTTTTTTTTAAAGATTTTATTTATTTATTTGACACAGAGAGAGAGCATAAGCAGGAGGAGAGAGACAGAGGGAGAGGGAGAAGCAGACTCCCCGCTGAGCAGGGAGCCTGATGCGGGACTCGATCCCAGGACCCTGGGATCATGACCTGAGCCGAAGGCAGACATTTAACTGACTGAGCCACCCAGGCGCCCTGAAGTCTCCTCTTTTCGAACCAAACTTCATATGAAGCACAATCAAGCTAACCTTTACCGAGCACTTGCCATGACCAGGTATTTTGCTAAGCACTTTACAATATGCATTTCCCCTTCTATCTGAAAGTTCACTTTACACCACTTCACTTTTGCAAAAGACCCACATCAGTACCTCTTTTTTGATAACAGAAAGAAATTCGGGGCGCCTGGGTGGCTCAGTCAGTTAAGCATCCGCCTTCTGCTCAGGTCATGGTTCCAGGGTCCTGGGGTGGAGTCCCACATCGGGCTTCCTGCTCAGTGGGGAGTCTGCTCCCTCTCCTTTTGTCCCTCTCCCTGCTTGTGTGCTCTCTCTCTCTGTCAAAAAAGTAAATAAAGTCTTTTTAAAAAAGAAAGAAATTCAAAGAGAATTTTTGCTTTTACAAAATGGTAATTTCTTCTTTGCTTTAGGTCATTTCAGCTTACAAAAATTTTCATAGGAATGCTCTACTTTCAGATAGTGGGAGAAGCCTGTACATTATTTTATTCTCAAGTTTAGGTAGTATCATGTAAGATCCTCTTGATTTACCTGAACCAATCAGGTATAAGTGCAAAGGGCATTTACAGGCTCATGAGACAGGTACAGGGCTGACTTCAGACAGGACTGGAATCTAACAATGTTATCTGAACCTTGTCTCCCTCCATCTCCTGAATTGGCTCCACCTTCCTTTGCTTGTTGTCTTTGTTCTCAAGGTTGTACATGGGGGCAGGTAACTGGAGCTGCTCAAGCCAGACGGTCTTCCAGTGTCTATTCTCCGTGGGAAATCGAGAGCTTCCTCCTGAATGCTCAGGTGCACTCTAATTAGAAGGGGTCACATGCTCATCCCTGAACTGGTCTCATGGCCAGGGGGCCTCACAGAGTCTCTCCTGGATCACGTTTTGCATTCCTGGAGTGAGGTGGTGGAGCCCCCAACCAGGCCAGAGGGATACAGAGTAGGAGAGCAGAATCCCCAAATGGATATTGGGAAAATAGATACTCAGTAGGCACCAAGAAACTTTCAAAACCCTTGTGAGTGTTAGTATTCCAGTTTAACAGATGAGGAAACTGAGGATTGGGAGGGTTTAAGTAACTTGTCCAAGGTCACTGCTAAGCACCTGGCAGAGCAGAGGCTTGAATCCTGTTGTATTTACTAAGCCATACTTGCTGTTCCATTTATTCAGAGGAAATGTTTGCTCTTTAAATAAATAAAAACAAGACTGTATAACTAGAGTAAAAGAATTAATGTCAAATTTTCCATAATGAAAATCATCCCTAACTTGCCCTGCAAATGTATCCTAGAGGACAGCCTAGAAGTCCCCTAAGGAGGCATAACTCTCTTTCCAATATGCCATTGGCCAAGTTCTGCTGCCGAGGGAAAGGCAGGGAGTATGGCTATTTATTAAATAGACTTGCTTCTGACACCATCATCAGAACAATTTGAACCAAGAACTCTGCTGGCTTTAAGAAAATCACCACGTTAAGTGAATTCTTGAAATAATTTTTACTTTCCTAGACACTTCAGATGGGCCCAACTACCTCCTGAAAGGATTTTGAAATAGTCATCCAGGAGATATAGTCATTATTGATTTTGTTCTGAACTCTTAACCACAAGTGGCTACAACATCAGTTATTAACGGCCTTATCATATTGACACAGGGCCATGAGCTAACCAAGATAGAGGAAACCATGTGTACACTCCAGGACGGAACACTCGATTTAGAGTTAGCAGAGTCCTGGATCCAGCACCAATTAACTCTATAACCTCAGACAAATCACCTAAACTTGCTGGTGCTCACTTTCTTCATCTGTAAAATCTTTAAAATGATAACACTTCCTTTATAGGTTTTTATGAAATCTGGATGACATAATGTATTTTAAAATTCTGAAATATCTGCAAACCTGTAAACATTTCATAAATGTGATGTATTATAATCCTTCTGGTCCAAGGATCTGAAAACTCTGTGGCTTCCGATTCATATTAACAGCCAAAGAGGCAAACGAGTCCCAGTCAAGTTAGAAATAGAGGCTGCAACTTTAGCAGCTGATTCTGGACTAAGTAATGGGCTGCTTAATAACAGAAGTTATTGGCTTGCTGCAAAACAAAACAAAACAAAACAAAGCAAAACCAAAAACACAAGTGTGTTTCATTAGATTGAAATGCAAAAGGACTGTGAGAGAAGCCTGGCACTAAGTTCTGAGGCAAAATTGGCCCAAACCTCGGCACGATCCAACTTTCTCAGCACATGTTACTTCTACAGATTTTACTCTCCTCCAAAAGTTTCCATGTGATGCTCAGAATCCCACGCTTATCACACCACATATCATCAAATCCCCTTAGCAGGGAACAGGGCTCAGGAGAAAGACCCACAGGTCAGAAACCTAAAGAATAATTTCACCAAGACCAAATTAGAACAGAGCCACAAGCTACAAGGACAGAGCCTTTCAGATGTCAAGGTCTAGTGTAAGTAAAAATGGTCACTGTTTGGGCAAGTTGGTGGCCAGACCTGCAGTGGGGCAGAGGATAAACTCCATCAGCAGTAGGAAGTCATCTTCTTTCCAAAGCCTTCCCTGGTATTCCCTGCCTCACTTCAGCAAGGCATCAAGCACTTAACTCCTGTGTTCATCTTTAGGAAGATGATTTTTTTTTAAAGATTTTATTTATTTATTTGACAGAGACACAGCGAAAGAGGGAACACAAGCAGGGGGAGTGGGAGAGGGAGAAGCAGGCTTCCCACTGAGCAGGGAGCCCGATGCAGGGCTCGATCCCAGGATCCTGGGATCATGACCTGAGCTGAAGGCAGACACTTAACGACTGAGCCACCCAGGTGCTCCTAGGAATATGATTGAAGACTCTGCTTCTTAGCCTTTCCTGATTTTGCTCACTAAACATTGACTGAGCACCACCCATTGTTTGTATGCTGGAAGTTTTGTTCATAGGATTGGAAACAGAGTGCCTACTGGTTACCTGGTCACAAGCACTGGACATACCAACTGGACAGCCCAATCTCTGGCTGAAAGAAATGTTCAACTGAGGCTTTTTTAGGTTGCAGGGGTGGTACCTGAGCTGAAGGGTGGATCAGAGCCAGACCTTCAGACAAGAGTGAGGGTGAGGGATATTCTAGGCCAAAAGAACAACATGAGCTAAGAAGAGACACAGGACACCATGATGCATTTAGAATCTTTATGTCCAGGGGCACCTGGCTGGCTCAGTTGGTAGAGCATGTGACTCTCGATCTCAGGGTTGTGAGTTCAAGCCCCATGTTGGGCGCAGACGCTACTTAAAAGAAATTTTAATTAATTAAAAATAAATAAATAAATAGAACCTTCATGTCTATATGGCTGGACTACAGGCTGTGTGTGGCTGAGAGGAGGCGGGAGAGGAGGCTAGAGAGATAGGCAGGGGCCAGATCATGAAAAGCCTTATAATACCATGAGGACAATGCAAAGACTTTGAAGGGTTTTAAGCACAGAAGTGAAATGATTAGATGTGCATTTAAATAAACAGCAAGCCATATGTGTTCCAAGTAAAATTTGGAAAATCAGAAAAGCACCAAAAACCTATAAAAGATTTATTGAATATACTGGACACACTATAGCTCTAGGAAGAAACAACTTTTTATTCTTTCTCCTGCTGCTCTAGAAAACTCATTCTAGAATGAAATCCTTAGTTTTTCTGATCCCGTTCAATCACAAGAACGCTCTCAATGGAGTACTGTAGAGATCATGCCAAGTCCAGCGCTACACCTGCGGTCTTGTGTCCACATGGAAACCTCTCTCATCCCTCTAGATGGGCCCCCTTCAGTCTTGGAAGCTGAAGTGCAGGAGGAATGCATGCAAGGAAGATTTCTCTTCCTTTTCTACCCACCAAGCTGCTCTTTCCTGAGGCCCTTGAGGAAGGATTAGGTGCAAGCTGTGCCCACTTACGTGACGGACACCGCTGTCACCGAGCATGGCATTTGTACCTTGGAGATCCTTCTACTAGGGACTGCTGGCTATAGTGTCCTTAGGCCAGGTCTCTTCACTTCAGGTGGTTCTCTTGGGTGGCATCCCTCACACCGTTCACTGGTGGCCCACGAATGAGTCCCCTCCACCCAATGGCCCACCCATCAATGGAAGTGCAGCATCCTGCCAATGAGCCTTGTTTCTTCATTCTGCTGCAAGGTAGACCCCTCCAACCAGATTTTCACCTTTAGGCTTCTTGTGGTAAAAGTCAGTCACCAGTGCCTATGTCCCTCAAATTCTAGAAGACACAGGTCAAGGTCTCCACATAATTCCTGTGAAGCCCTCTCACTTCGTTTAAGGCGAAAGCAAATTTCCCATGGCAGAGTGGAGATGGATAGATTGTGGAACACAGCAGTCAGACCACTCTCTACAAAGAAACCCTTGCTCTGGCCTCTTAAACCTCCTAAAGAATGTCTCTCACCTCTCTTCCATAGCTCGAAGGTGGGCAGTGGGCTGATCCTGGCAGGGCCATTTCACAATATCTTTGCATGCCCTGCATAGCAAGGAGGCTCAGCACTTCCTTTTAGAATGTGCCAACGTAGGACCTACCCTAGTATTCTTAACCTTTGCAGGCTTGAGATAATACCGGAAGTAACTTTCTGCACAAAATAAAAATCACCCGTAATCCCACTAGCTTTTTCCTCCTTTGGAAGTGTAGAGAAGTCTCCTTCCCTCCTCTTGTCTTTAACAATTTGGTGTGTATCTTTTTTTTTTTTTTAAGATTTTATTTATTTTAGAGAGAGAGGGTGCATGTATGAGCAAGCACGGGCAAGGGAAGTATAGGAGGGGGGAGAGGGAGAGAGAGAAGCTGAAGCAGACTCGGCACTCAGCGCAGAGCCCGTTGCGGGGCTCAATCTTATGACCCTGAGATCATGACCTTAGACGATATCAAGGGTCAGGCACTTAACCCTCTGAGCCACCCAGGCGGTCCTGGTGTGTATCTTTCTAAGTTACCTTTTATGTTTATACAAATCTAGAAGATAGATGGATAGATAGGTAGATAGATAGGTGATTTAAAAACATAGCTACAAAATATTTGACATTGCTCTCATCTAGAGGTGGAATTTCTGTTCCCTTCCCTTGAGTCGAGAGACAGCTGTGACTGCTTGGACCAATGGAATACAGTGGAAATGCAGCTATGTGACTTCTGACGCTAGGTCATGAAGGGCCAGGAGGCCTCCACCTCGGTCCCCGGAGACACTAGCACTTGAAACACTGAGCCACCATGAAAGGAATCTGATTCCCCTGAGGCTGTGCTACGGAATCTACACACGGGTTCTCTGGTCGGGAGGCCCAGCTGGCTCCGTCATTGAGCATCGCAGCCCAGGTGCCAGACATGCAAAGAAAGAAGGAACTGGAGGGTGTTATGCTGAGCGAAATCAGTCAATCAGAGAAAGACATGTATCATACGACCTCACTGATAGGAGGAATTCTTAATCTCAGCAAACAAACTGAGGGTTGCTGGAGTGGGGGGTGGGGTGGGAGGGATGGGGTGGCTGGGTGATAGACACTGGGGAAGGTATGTGCTATGGTGAGCACTAGGAATTGTGCAAGACTGTTGAATTTCAGATCTGTACCTCTGAAACAAATAATACATTATATGTTAAAAAATAAAAAGA
Organism: Mirounga angustirostris; assembly: GCF_029215605.1. NCBI lineage: Eukaryota > Metazoa > Chordata > Mammalia > Carnivora > Phocidae > Mirounga > Mirounga angustirostris. The sequence goes on from NW_026991714.1 coordinate 41,137,099, forward strand.
TAGCAGAAAGGGAAGAATGAAGGGGGGGAATCGGAGGGGGAGGTGAACCATGAGAGACTATGGACTCTGAGAAATAAACTGAGGGTTCTAGAGGGGAGGGGGGTGGAGGGATGGGTTAGCCTGGCGATGGGTATCAAAGAGGGCATGTACTGCATGGAACACTGGGTGTTATACGCAAACAATGAATCATGGAACACTACATCAAAAACTAATGACACAGGGGCACCTGGGTGGCTCAGTTGGTTAGGCGACTGCCTTCGGCTCAGGTCATGATCCCAGGGTCCTGGGATCGAGCCCCGCATCGGGCTCCCTGCTCGGCGGGAAGCCTGCTTCTCCCTCTCCCACTCCCCCTGCTTGTGTTCCCTCTCACGCTGTCTCTCTCTCTCTCTCTGTCAATTAAATAAACGAATAAAATCTTAAAAAAAAAAAACTAATGATGTAATGTATGGTGATTAACATAACATAATTAAAAAAAGAGAGAGAGAAAAAAAGAAAGAAGCATCTTAGGAGTAGATCTTCCAACTCCAGCTGTTCCAGTCTTAGCCACACAAGTCATTGCTGCTCTAGATCTCACCGGGCGGAGAAAAACCAATGCTGCTGCGGTCTGCCTGAATTCCTGACCCACAGAATCCATGAGCATAATAAAATGGTGGTTGTTCTAGAACATCACGTTTTGGGATGGCTGGTTACAGGCAACAGGAACAGACAGAGATAGTCCTGTTACCTGGTATATTCATGTTCTCATGGTAAGGATGGAGTAGAGAGGGGCAAGATTAGGGGCAGGAAGACAAGGCTTTTGCAGTAGTCCACAGGAGAAATAAGGGCTAAAGTAAGGCAGGGGCAGAGCCCAACTGAGACATAGTCAGGCTCAATACTTCTGCCCCACTGGCCAGTGTCAAGAGCATAAAGCATAGGAGACAGGAGCAGAAGGTGTACGGCAGGGACCCTCGTACATATTATGAATGCACGTCTCCTATGGCAGATCTCAGCTTTTTCCTGTGTGTGCAGAGTCGGCTTTCTTACCCCAGGCTGTGATTACATGGTTTAGTTCCACAAACGGGAGGCCCTGACTGTTAGGCTGTAGATTACATTAATCAATGCATTTTGTTTTATCTTACATGCTTACTTAAAAGCCTCTTCTACTTAGAAAGAAAATATATGCAAAGTAATGTACAAATCAGCAGAGCCTTGCCATCTTTTTAAGCTGAGCCCTTGGACCCCGTCAGTGAACAAAGAGGCCCCTGGCTGAGCTGGGTCAGTCTACAGCAATCAGTCTCTGTGGGATCACCCTCCCTGCAACCGGACAGGGAGGTGGCTGGGAAGGACGCTGCGTCCAGAACAACAGAAAGATAAAGAAAAATTGTTCACAGACATCTCGCTAACATGTTTCAAGATATACCAGGCCCAGACTGTCGAACAATATGTGCAGTAAGGTATAGTTGACGTTCTAAAAAAGATATGCATGTGTGAATATGTAGAAACAAAAGACCAGAAGCCTATGAGCCGAAAATGGTAAAGTTGTTATATTTGGGACATGGACTGACTTGTTTTTTAAAAAAGATTTTTATTTTATTTGTTTTGAGAGAGGGGGGAGGTGGAGGGAGAGGGACTGAGAGAATCTTAAGCAGATTTCCTGCTGAGCGCAGAAGTGCGACACAAGGCTCCATCCCATGACCCTGAGATCCTGACAGAGCGGAGCCAACATCAAGAGTTGGACTCCTAACTGACGGAGCCACCCAGGTGCTCAGGAATTAGTTGTTTTTATTGGTTTATTTGTCGGCTCCTTTCTGCTTTTTTATGTGTTCCAAGTTTCCTGCATCCATATTACTTCTGAAAATTAAAATAAAAAATGTTATGCTAGACATCATTGGGCCTTCACAATTTCATCCACCCTGTCCATACTTCTCAGTACTAGTATTTCCGGCAGGTTCCACCTTAGATCAACCTACTATTCTCCATCATACTAGATGGGGAGATCACGAATACAATAAGGAACCATTATCTGCACAACCTTTAGGGACCTTCTTATTCTCCCTTCCAGAATTCTTTTCTCCAAGTGCTCAGGACAGCATCTGGGTCCCCCCTAATCCTTTCTACAGTGCCCAGGTCTGTGGTCTTTATTAACTGATGTCTGTGCTCCCAAACCACTTATCTCTCTCTCTAGCACCTGCTGTATTCTCCCATTCCCCACCCTCCACCAAGGACCCATCTCCCAGGTAGATCTCAGTGAGATGTTAGTAACAGTCAATACATATTAAACTAATTCACATTTCCATAGCTAATGGCTTCATAGTCACGGGGTTGTAAAAGAGGTTGTCCAGTTAGTGTTACCGCATCTCTAATTGGTGATACTAAAGTTTCAGTTAAATGCAGATTTTCACGCTTCCACTAAACCCGCATGCGAGCAGGTCACAACCTCTTTTAGCCGAGCAGGAAGGTTTCCTGTAGCCAGGCGCCATTGCCATGACCATCAGAGAGCAGGAACTAATTCAGTCATGTTGATGGATGCCGAGATGGTGCCCAGACTCATCTACAGTTGGAACTACAGGGCTAGAGTGCAAGAAACTAATTTCCTCCTGGCCTGAAGGGCTCCTGGTCAGCCCTGGTTACAGGGAAAATGACACGAGTCATGTGTCTCCTGAGCCAGCTCATCCCGAGTGTTGTGCACGGTGAAGTCCCTCAATATCAGTCGGTGTATAGAGTGCATGCTGTCTCACCCCATTAGTTCCAAGGTTTGAACTCTGATATCCCAAGAAAAAAGGTTAGGGAAACTGCAAAATGCAGCAGTTACAAAAAGCCCTTCAAACCGATACCCACTGGAGGAAAAAATGCAGACAAGCTTCTGAACTCTAGCCAGTGAGCTGATTCAAAACAAAGCTCTCCCTGCTCAAGAGAATTCCTTCCCTGAGCAGCTTTTTAGTGGTTTGAAGGGTTTTCTGTGGCTTCTTTCTGTGGAGAAGAGGTGGGGATCTTGTTTTGTTTTGTTTTTGTGTTAAGGTTTCATTTATTAAACCAATATTTGTTACTACTTACTATGTGCCAAGTATTGGGCCCCGCACTGATGATTCCATTATGAATATGGCTCAGTCCGCGCTCTCAAAGAGGAGACAGTCTAGTTAGGGAGTGGCAATGGGGATTGGTGCAAATGATGAAGCAAACGGAAATAAAATAAATGAAGTCCTTTAGGTAGGTATCCGAGAACGGAGATGAGGAAGTGCTTAGTTCTGCCAGGAGAGAGGCCCAGGTGGGAATGGGGGTTGGAGGGTGGGAGGGAGGCTGAGAGGCAGGGAGGAGCCTGGAGGAAAGTCTAGGATAATTGGTCAACCAGGGGGATAAGAGAGGTCCAAGAGAGGACAGAGCGCTGAAAGAATTAGAACCTGTTCATCTACGAAAGACAGTTCCAACCGGAGATTTTATAGCAGTGTATTTATCCTTTCTTTCTTTCTTTCTTTTTTTAAGATTTTATTTATTTGACACAGGGGGACACGAGCAAGGAGAGTTGGAGAAGGAGAAGCAGGCTTCCCGCTGAGCAGGACCCTGGGATCATGACCTGAGCCGAAGGCAGCTGCTTAACCAACTGAGCCACCCAGGCGCCCCTTTTCCTTTGTTTCTTGTTTAACTCTAAAATTAAAACTAAGTGGAAACATTCTGTAACCTTTGCAAATTGAAAGGGTACAATCTGATCTGTTCATTTCACACAGTTAAGCTCCTTCAATTCTTCCTTTCTCTGCTGTGAGCCTTTTGGATTCACACTCGTCCTAGAAGATAGATCAGAGAAATAAAAATAGAAAGGAAAAAAAGAAAGAAAAAGTGAAAGTCCATCCTTTTTAAGTAGTTGGTTTATATTTTATAATCTATTCCCAAAGACATTCAGAGGAAGCAACTAATGTTTCTGTGTAACTGATTCAGTTAAAATGATTGAGAAAAAGTTGGAAATGAAAAGCTACATTTTGACTTTATTTCCTCAATTACCTGATAATTGGGAGATAACTACAAAATATGCCACATCCACTCCGAAGTATATTTACACGAAAAATGCCAGAGGTCTGGCTCCCTATTCTTTCTCTCTAAATAAAGAGTTTCCAGATGCTCTAGATACACCTAAAATATATGCTCTTGTATGGCAAACTGACTAAATATGTTTTCCTTTTAAACTAAGTTTTTAAATTATAAACAATATATGCTTATGGGTTAAAAGTACTGAAAGGAAGAATACTCTCGCCAGAAGTAATCCTAGTCAATAGCTTTGGGAGTGTATGTATTATAACGACAGGATTATTTGTAGATAATGGTATCTCCAGAATTTCTACGTTAGAGAGGCTTAGGACGGGGCCATCTGGTTGGATGCAAAGGCTGGGAGAGAAACTGCAGTTGCAGAGTCAGCAATTAGCATTTGGGTTGACGTTGATTTGCCATGGTTTGTGGGGTGGAAGCCGGAGGAGGTGATGGGAGAACCTAAAGCCTCCTCTGAGCCAGCCATCGCAAGCTGCACATGTACATATTCCCACAACTGCTTTTTTTATTTAAAAATATGTCTTGGAAGTGCCCGGGTGGCTCAGTACGTTGGGCGTCCAACTCTTGATTTTAGCTCAGGGCATGATCTCAGGGTGGTGAGCTTGAGCCCCATGTTGGCTTCTGTGGTGGGTGTGGAGCCCGTGTGAGATTCTCTCTCTCTCCCTCTGCCCCTCCCCCTGCTTGCATGCTCTCTCTTTCTCTAAAAAATAAATAAATAAAAATATGCCTTGAACATTTCACCATGTCATCAACGCAAACAGATCTACCACCTTCTTGTACAATAGTTAATAGGAATGCATTGTATCTAACTAGACTATTGATAAACATTTAGACTTTTTAAACCTTTTAATAAGCATTCTCTTGTGCTTATGTGTATATATGTGTGTGTATATTTGTATATATGTATATAAAAATCTTCTGCTCATAGCATGAGAACTTCTATAGAATAAATTCATAGAAAGGAACTTCTTAGGGTGAAAGATACGTACACTTAAAATTTTGACAGAAAACTATCATCATCTAATATATAGTTAATATACAGTTCAATAAACAGTTGTTACGTGGCCCTACTACCATTGTGATGGCAGAATACTTATATGATTAATAGAGTGACCATATAATCTAGTGTCCAAGACAGAACGCTTTTGAAAGAGGAGGTGGATGCTGTTAATTATTATACTAGGACCACAGGAATTAACCAGGACAATCATGGGGAAACTAAGATATTTGGCCACCCTAATAATTATTAACATAAACATTATTAGAATCGTCTTGCTGACAATTTAAGAAACCTCTAAAAATAACTTAAGAAATTTCAATTATCCTTTTCTCCTTCCCAAACTTATATTCTCACTCACACAGCATTACACTGAGCCAGCATACAAATCTTCCAGCAACCTACTTGTCGGATCTTGTCTTAATGATAGCAAACTAAAAATTTAGGAAAAAGAGGAAGAATTTGCTTCTAAATATGTGGCACTATTAAACTTTTCATTTGAAAAAGGAAGATGCCCAAACTGGGAATCATTGTTGGATATCGAAATATCTCGTGGAATAAGGAAATAATATGGAAAGAAGAAAACAATGTTTTGAAAAACAGTAATAACACATTATGACAATACACTTGCTTCCTGTAAATCTAGCCTCAGCATTGCCTGATTAGCTCAGAAAATATGGAAAAGCAGGGAAAAGAACATAGTTATATTCGGTTTTCTAAGGCCTATGACGTGGGTCTCAGCAGGCTAAATTTCAGGTAATCTCTGAACTAATGTTGATTTTTACGGCTCACCCTGAGAATATATATTCTCTTTGATGTCCCGTAAAAAGCCAGTGGGGCTCGGCCTACTTTTTCGGTTCTTTATGGACAGTCCATGCCCTGGGGTACTAGACACGTGGCCTTCTGAGAGTGGAGTCTATTGCATGTATCATTTCCCCTTTCCAAGACAGCTGGGAGAAAAACTTATCTTGCTCCCAGGCAGGATCAATCTATGGTGGAAATCTGTGTGAGTTCAAGAGAGGACTTGTTCCAGATGGAGGAGGAGAGCCCATCACATGCCTCGTATGTGTGTTCCTGTCCCTCCAGCCCCGCCCTTGGTTCTTCATTAAGGATTACATTGCTTTTTTGGCCTGTTATCCAGGCTCAGGAAGAAAGCCCATGATGGGTTAATGAATCGCCCAGCATACTGAATCATCTGTCTTGTGTTTCTCACTAAATGAGAGGCTTTAACAGATCAGTGCTGAGGTGTTGAGAAGAATGCTTCTAGCTAATGGCAAGCTGTTGAAAATGCCTGAGAGCCTACAACCCGCCACCTGAAGCCAACCTGACCAGAGGGTATTTTCCAAAACGTTCCTTGTTTCACTTTTTGTCCGTTGGTTGCTAATTCAAAAAGTGGATGTAATGGCCCCTTTTTTAAATTAAAAAGCTGAGGTATTACAGTAACATAATGCTTATTAAGAGCAACTGTGAACCTACTTTGATTTTTTTTTTTTCCAGTATACAGCACTATTCCCACCTTCTCACATAGACTTTGTTTGGATTAAGGCCTGCGTTGGCAAAACATTTGAAATTCATTTTGTTTCTGTGAAACCGATGTTTGCCTTTGTCAAAAGCTATCTGAAAGCTGAGATCAATCTATAGATACTGACAAAGATAGCTGAGATGTTTGTTTGTGAAAAACAAACAAAAATTGCCAAACAGTATGTACAGCAGATCTCATTTATGTAAAAATATGTATAAATATAATATGTGTTAGTATATGGATAGAGGAAATTTAAAAGACCAAAATGTGCACCACATTATTAATAGCTGTTACATCTAGGGGTGGGATTGCCAGGGCTTTTACTTCCTAAGACATCTGGATGATTTGCTTTTTATACAATAAGCATCTGTTACTTTTCCAACCCGCAAGAGGAAGGAGATGCAAAAATAAAGTTACTAAGAAGGATTTGAACTGATTTCTTAGTCTTACAATCAAATGGGCTGAGCTAACCAAAAGCAAACATAAGGAGCTTCATGGGGAATAAACGAATGGTCTATGATGTAGAAGGCCGCACTATTATATATTAATAAGTATTACAGGTACACTTCTCAGGGCAGAGGAAAAGGACAAGTGCCAGAGATAATTTTCTACAGGTATTACTCATTAAAAATAAACTTGTTGGAAAAATAAAGTCATTTTTTAATCTGCTTAGAGAACTTTTTCAAACTCAGAATTATTTTAGAAAAGTATCATTTTGGTTATATAATCTCAACTCTCAGGTTAGGAAAATATTCTGCTAGATTATGTCAGATGTTAGGTAGAAGTGCCTGTTGGCAAATTATTGATACGTTGTTCAATTATATCAGCTCTAACCTACTATTTTGAGTCACCCAGGGTGGTGTAGGGGAAATTACATAGGTTTTAGAGATTCAACCTGGATTCAACTCTCCCCTCTTGCACTATACTTGCAATTTGATCTTGACTAAGTTACTTAACCTCACAGAGCCTCAGCTTTCTAAATTAAGTACATTTTATAACAACACTGCATAGGGTGGTTATAGGTTTAAAAAATTACCTGTAAAATGCATTTTATAACCTGTAAAATCCTCCAGCATACAGTAGGTACTGAATATTGAGTGAATGAATGACAGAATATTATTCTAGAGTTTGTGAACTGTCCATACTGAAATGAAAGAAAGAGGGGCAGAGGGAGAGAGGGGAAAGGGAGGGAGAGGGGGAGAGAGAGAGACTCATTTTAGTCTCTTCAGGTGTGGAATTTTTAAACAATGAAAGTGACCGTTATGATTTAGAAAAAGAAAAAAGTAGCAATTGCTGAACCAAGGCCCTAGATTTAGAATAATGCTGCCAAATTCTGAAATTGCCACACACACATTACATACAGCACCTGTCATCCTTCAATGCTATCTCAAATATCACTGCCTTTGGGAGGCTTTCCTAATTTCCAGGCAAAGGTAGGAACTCCCTCCCAATGAAGGCCAGGCACAAAAAGATCAGCTGTGCCAATGAGATGCCCTTTCAGGAGAATTAAAACCAATAGAATCAAAAGAATTTGCCAGTTGGAGAGAGGAGCACCCTTACAAGTGTGAGTTCCCTTCGTGATGGTTTCCAAAGTGACAGCTCCATCACCTGAGTCTACTCTCGGGCCCACAGTTGGGAAAGAGGTAAAGTCAAGCGTATGTTCAAGGATGTTTTAACTTAGTAATCCTCCACAGGTAGTTTGGGAGTATGGGAGCACCTCAGAAAGAAGTCTAAAATCCTTGTTCTTTTAGAAAGAACTTGATCTGACAGCTTGTGGTTAGCTGGCCCGCCATTACTTGTTCTTCCCTAATCCTTCAGCCCTTGCCTTGGCCACATGACGCTCCCGCCCAGCGATGTAGACACAAGTAACATTTCAGGGAATTCAGAGCCAAACACTTCAGAGGTGACTGATGTCTGGGACAGAGAAAGGAGCCAGAGTTCTAAATTTGACGTTAACAGCCAAACTGTTGACTTAAAATCCACTTGAGTAGGGGAAGATGCCTGATGATTGTGAGTGTGGCTAGAAGAGTCTCAAACAAAGCTGGTAGATAGCCATGCTGGACAGTAGGCAGTGGAGGAAGGGGAGAGGAGCTCATGAAGAAGTATTCAGGGAAGAGACCAATGCCAAGATCATCCGTCCTCTTTTTTTTTTTTTTAACGATTTTATTTATTTGACACAGAGAGACACAGCAAGAGAGGGAACACAAGCAGGGGGAGTGGAAGAGGGAGAAGTAGGCTCTCCAATTAGCAGGGAGCCCGATGGGGGGCGCGATCCCAGGACTCTGGGATCATGACCTGAGCCGAAGGCAGACGCTTAACAACTGAGCCATCTAGGTGCCCCATCAGTCATCTTTTCCGAAGAGGTTTTGGTGGGAAGGTGCAGACAGAATTCAGACTACAGTGAATTTTAAAATGAAGCTGGATGAGGGAAGTACAGCAGGGATTACTGACAATCCTTCTAAGGAGAATGGCACAGAAGGAAAAGTGTCCAGGCAGGCTTGGCATCATTAATTGCTCCCTCCCCACCCATGGGCAAGGCTACAGGCATCCTGTCAATTGAGGCTAGACTCTAGGTATCCACACTCTGAGAAATCTTCCTGCTCTGGTTCCCATCCAGTTTCCTGAAACTTTTGGCTCTATCTTCCTATCCCCAGCTATAGATCCTTTAACTCCCATCCATTTCCCCCCTCTCTGCCCAGTATGTTTTGGATTGATATGGTGTTGACCGTCTCTTTTGTTCTGACTCTATATCATCTGCGGCACTGCCTTCATTCCCCTTTGTGCTCCCCATCTTAGGGCTCTACTTCAGCAGCTTCTCAATTGGACACCCAGACCCCAATTCTGGCCTCCCTGAGCCCAGTTTGAACAGAACTGGTTCAGAAGGAGAGAGATAGGCACACAGGATGGAGGAGGATAAAATCAAGGAAGGAAGTGTCAGTTGGCTTCCCTCTCAGAGGGACTGATTAAAGGGAAAGAATCAGTAGAAAAGTTTCCTGAGTGAGTGGGAAAGAGTTAAGGGCATAGGCAGAGGCCTTGACCAGAGGAGGGGACACCTCAGCCTCTGAGATAAGACAGAAGGAGATAACAATGAAGATGGGCACAGTGGAATTTGTAGGAGGTGAGGATTCTGCTGGGAGTGAGGGCTGTGGAAGTCAGGCAAGAGATTTGAGCTTCTGAAGGTTTGGATGGTCAGTCAGGGGAAAGGGAGAGCGAACTAAGCAAGAAATAGCATTCTGAGTAACCCTGTCAGACCAGTAGAAGCTGGAGACCCAGGACTTGTAAGTCATTTTCTCCAGAACTGCTTTAGCCCATGAAGACCATCTCTTGTGAGCCAGGCTGGTCATAAATCCTGGTGATTAAGGCCAGCAGACCCGTCTTGGTTTAGCCCAAGGGTCAGATGCATTGTTCCTAGGACATTGGAGGAATCAGAATAGAAGAAACTTAATGTCCCTTCAACTCATCTCTTAGCTCTATGAAAGGAAGTGAATGCCCTGTGGGCCACATACATTGATTTGCCAGGAGACTAGTAGACCATATGGAGAAATTCCGTTTTCCATGATCAAAGCCAGTGTCTCACTTGCTGCACCCTGGCGCTGCCCTGATTGAGCCCTGATGTCGACCCAGCCTGTTTGCCAGGTTTCCTGCTACAACTGGAAATTCTCATGACCCTTGCTGCCCATTTTCCAGTAGAGGCTGAGCATGTGGCTTTCCTGGTCTCTTTGCCACACAGGACAGGGGAGTATCCTGGGTAGAAACTACGAAAGCTGCTGAGGCAGGTCAAGCTTTGTGTATGAAGTTTGATCTAGATGGAGGGTGCCACTTGGGCCATTCACGAACAGTGCTGTGATCTTGCCGACTACTTTGCAGCAGGACTCTGGATCCTGGCCCATGACCTGCCTGGGATGTCATTTCCAACAGCCTGGCTGGACCCTCCATGATGAACTGTCTGAGAATGTTCAGGGGTTAAAAACACAGCTGCTGTTGTTCTCTGGAATGAACCACTCTGCACAAGGGTGCTGTGCCCAGGGAACCCAACCTCCACCATCAGGAAATGCTGTGTTCCCTCAGCTGGTGAGGAAGACAGCCAGGATTGAAGGGATTTTCCCTCCTTTCCTTGCCAGTCCATCTACCTTCCTGAGAACGTTCTGGCACCCCTGCGGTTTTGGGGAGCCAAAGCTCCCTTGTAGCTCAGGCCCTTATAATCACAGTCCTAGGATTCCAAATGCAAAGGATAAAAAAATAAGTGCCAAGTACCCACACATTCCAAAACAAAGTGCTGGGGCGCCTGGGTGGCTCAGTTGGTTAAGCAACTGCCTTCGGTTCAGGTCATGATCCTGGAGTCCCGGGATCGAGTCCCACATTGGGCTCCCTGCTCGGCAGGGAGTCTGCTTCTCCCTCTGACCCTCCTCCCTCTCATGCTCTCTGTCTCTCATTCTCTCTGTCTCAAATAAATAAATAAATAAAAATCTTAAAAAAAAAAAAATACCTCAAAACAAAGTGCTGGACCACCTTTGCAGAAACTGCTGGTCTAGCCGTCACCCATCCCTACCCTATAAAGGAGCGAAGGTTGGGCGCCTGGGTGGCTCAGTTGGTTGAGCGACTGCCTTCGGCTCAGGTCATGATCCTGGAGTCCCTGGATCGAGTCCCGCATCGGGCTCCCTACTCAGCGGGGAGCCTGCTTCTGCCTCTGACCCTCCCCCCTCTCATGTGCTCTCTCTCTCTCATTCTCTCTGTCTCAAAAAAAAAAAAAAAAAATCTTAAAAAAAAAAAATAAAGGAGCGAAGGCGAAGAAGCTGGTGGGGGATTGACTCGGAGACAGTGGGTGGTGTGCTGTGCATCCCACCTCATCCACAAGGAATGGGGAGTAGGGCTTTCCTTCTTACATCAGGCCAAACGCAAAAGCTTCAGGGAAAACTTAGCGAGTTTGACATATCCTCAGGGTTAGCTCACTAATTTGTGGGACCCACGGCAAAATGCAAATGTGGGGCCCCTTGTTCAAAAAGGGGGAAATGGAATTAAAAGTACTAATTGTTTTTTTTTTAAAGATTTTATTTATTTATTTGAGAGAGAGAATGAGATAGAGAGAGAGAGCGTGAGAGGGGGGAGGGTCAGAGGGAGAAGCAGACTCCCTGCCGAGCAGGGAGCCCGATGTGGGACTCGATCCCGGGACTCCAGGATCATGACCTGAGCCGAAGGCAGTCGCTTAACCAACTGAGCCACCCAGGCGCCCCAGTACTAATTGTTTTTAAGTGGGGCTGTACTATTGCTCTAAGAAACAATTTCTCTTAAAGGCCGTAAGGTCTGCTTGGGCAAAACTCAAGGCCTGGGTCCTTTAGGAATTAAGAGATGAAAAGCCATATGCTTTTCATGAATCGCTTACTGTGTGCCGTGTCATTTTGTTTCACCTTCATGACAATCCTGTCATCTATACAGTTGTCCAAGGTCACCCAGATAGTCAGGGGCAGAGATGGGATGCGGACCCAGGGTTTAGAGGCTCCAAAGTCTGGGTTCTTTCCATTGTACTTTAATGTTTCCCATGGAAGATAGGAAAGGGTAGACTGCAGGCATTTTCTGAGCATCTACTCTTGGTTGCATGGTGCCTGGTGGAACTGGTCCAGCTCTTTGAGGATGAGCTTCTGCTTCTGGATGACTTTCTTCCAGGCCCTCCACATATGCACATGATCTCCACTATTCGCTGCAGCCGTCTGGCCACACGCAGAGTTGTTGGAATGCTGGTGGAGAAAGGAAAAAAATGTGTCCCATCCTCTTATACATTCATTTGTTCATTTGTGACAGTAACTTACCCTTCTTCCTTTGCACCCCTGAGTTCCTGGCACAATTGCACCTGTTCTTCTTCCTTTTAGCCTTCTCTTTGTCTAGGGCCAGAAAATTTAATGAAAAGACAACTGAGAGGTTATGTACATGATGAAAGGAAAATAAATTATTTCAGAGTAGCAGGCTTTCTGAAATGAGATTTCAATGTATTAAACAAACCAACCAACCAAAGATGACCTGTCTGGCCAATTATATTGTCTGTCCAAGAATTATTTTATTACTTGATTCAGCCATAGGTCCCTGTAACTAACTGCTATCAAATTAAAAAAAAGGGGGGTCATAATTAAGCAGAAGCCGGGCAATGAGGTTGATGATCTTTTCCCCTAAGGCTGGGATCTTGGATTATGTATAAATTCATGACTGTATTTGATGCCTTGTCGTAAACATGGTCTGAAAGCCTGGAGCTGCAAGTAACCTTGGCAATGAAGCAAGAAGGGAGAATGGCCTAGTGTGGGATCCAAAGATTCCAGAGCTGAAAGTTTCATGGTGGCCATTTAGTCCAGTCCCTTTGTCTGATGTATGAGAAGACTGAGGTTCAGAGATGCTAGATGAACTTTCTAAAGACACCCACAAAATTAAGGCGGGGTTGGGCCAGGAACCTTTGTCTTCCTGACTATAAGTTCAGGGCTTTCCCTGTACACACTGTTATTTTGCCCCTGGTTTATTTCTGGAGGTTTTTTTTGTTTACTTGCCTATTTATGTTTAAATGTTTTTGGGGGCGCCTGGATGGCTCAGTTGGTTGGGTGTCCGACTCTTGGCTTCCACTCAGGTCATGATCTCAGGGTTGTGGAATCAAGTCCCACGTTGGACTCCATGCTCAATGTGGAGTCTGCTTGTCCCGCTCCCCCTCCTTCCCCCTCCCCCTCTCGCTCTCTCTCTCTCTCAAATAAATAAATAAAATCTTTTTTTTTTTAAAAGGTTATACCAGCAGAAATGAGAATGGCTATTTTCTCCACACTTTTGCCAATTCTGGAAATTCTTAAGCTTTTTGAGTTTTCAGTTTTAATTTTGTGTATTTCATAGATAAGAATTGCATATTGTTGCTCTAATATGCATTTCCCTAATTACAACTGAGGCTAAGTATCCTTTAATATGTTTATTGGCCTCTTACACTTCCCCTACTGTGAAATGCCTGTTTATATCCGAGGCACACTATTCTATTGATTTGTAGACTCTCTTTGCATATGGTTACTATCCTTTTGTTATATATTTTGAAAATATTTTCTCTTAGTCTGGTTCTTGCGTTTTAATTTCATTAGTGATGTCTTTTGTCATAATGAAGTTCTTAATTTTTATAAAGCCTAATATATCAATACTATCCTCTGGAAACTCTCCATAGACAATTGAAAGATCAACCTGGAAATGACACAGATTACTTGTACTCACAACTCATTGGGCAACTGGTCGCATGGCCCCACCTAACCACAGAGGGACCAGAAATATAAGCCCACCCCAGAAGGTGAAGAACTGGAAATATTCGGTGAGCAGCTTGAATAACTGCCACAATGGTCTAAATCAGAAAGAGACCAATAGAAGCAAGGGAAGAACAATAGAGCGGTAAAGAAGGGTTAGCATGTCTCCAGGTATTAGCCGGGAAAACTGTAATCAAGTGATAGAAAATTAATTCCAGTTGAGTTAGGAAGATGAGGCTTCATATGAAGTAAGCCTGGCATATGATTCCAAGATGGACACATTTTCTCAAGAAGCTGGGAAGATAGAGCTCTTAGCATTCAAAGAGTGAGCATGGGAATATTGTGTTTGCTTATTAGCCATCGACTTAATCCTGATGTGAAGGGCTTGTATAGATCATCCAAATATTAAGTCACCAAGCCAGAGGATATTTTTGAACGCATCTGGGGAGTGGCAGAGCTGTCTGTTCTTGAATAAATGCCTGCCCAACCCCCATCCCCTGTAAGCTCTCTTAGTATGTGTGCATGCACTTCTGTGAGAGAAAAATCAATACCTTCTTGGACAGATGGAAATTGAGCTATGTCAAGGCATACATGCATTGTCTGATAGCATCTTTCTGCCAGGAATCTAATATATTGATCAAATCTCCCTAGCAGAGCATCCATATAATATACAATGGAAACGAGAGGCTAATGGAAGGAATGTTGGCGATACATTTTTTGGAAATGTCTCCTTTCGCCAAAAAATCAAAGCTTGAGATCTTCATGCAGGGCACTGCCTCTCCTGATGAGTGCCCTAATCTTGCAATTTCTGGCAGGGGTCCCAAACAATGGGCTCTCCTATCTGCTCTCGTGGTTCACCTGCTCCTTACTGAGGGTGAGAAATGATTTTCACAGTTGGAACACTCCTGTCAAACACAAGGTTCTGCCTCCTCCTCTCTTTTGCCTCTACCCTTTCCTCCCCCATCTTTGAGCCAAAGCAACATTCCCTTTTTTTCTCCAGTAACAGCGGCAAATGTGTGGGTGGCCATTTGGCTGAGGCTCTATATAGCTGCAGAAGGTGTACCTTTGCATTGTGTACATGCTGTTTTGATTGTTAATAATGTCTGTTATTACTGTTGCTGTTCTTGTTAAAAGGTCGGGGTGAGGAGGGGAAGGAGATGGACGGGCTCTCTGCCTGACTCTTGCAGACATGCTCATTCCTAGCTCAGGATGACGACACACAAGCGCAGGGGTTATTGGCTGACCCTCTGTTCATCACTGATGAACCTGCCTTCAGCTGCGAAAGAGGAAGGGACATACAGAAGCGGAGAGGAGGATGTGCCTGTATTTTTAAATAAACTGCCTTGTGATACAGAAGGCCTATGAAACATTACAGATATCGAACCCCAGATACATGGAAAATTACTCACATGGTTTCATGTTTTTTTCCCCTAATGACTCTAGTAATCCAAAGGGAAATTATTCCGGTTAAATGACTCATCTAAAGCACGTTTTTCAACAATATCTTGGGCAAGGAAGAATCTATTCAGAGATAACAGTTTATTATTTAACATTTCGACAGGTCCACAGAAGTACAAGTCAGTTGAGTCCAAATAAAGAAATGTGCTATTTTTAACAACTTCTACATTTTCTTGGCAGAACCTAAGCTACACTTTGTTAGAGGAAAGAATGGGTTTATGATCTTTTTCCTTCAGGTTTTCAATTAAAATGTGATAAAAACAATACTAAAAGAAAAGCAAAGAAATCGCCTTAAAAATTTTTATGAAGATACGATGAAAGGATTATCAAGGACAAAAGAAAGAAAGAAGAATGCAGAAACAAACTGTGCCCTGGAACTAGAAATAGATGCTCCTGAAATAGAGAAATTGTACTGTTTCTATTATTTCATTCCTATTAGCGGATTGATTGTTAGAGGAGATTTCATACATTCTAATATGCTTATATAAAAGGTATCTCATCCTTTATAGATGAAAAATACCATCCTATTGGAACTCTATCATTCAAATGTGCAACAAATCTAATACGGATTTTTATATTTTCACAATGTTTTCAAACATTTCATATATGTTACTTTATTGAAGAAGCACGCATTGTTGGGACACCCAGGGTCCTGGGATCAGGCCCAGCCTCAGGCTTCCTGCTCAGCGGGGAGTCTGCTTCTCCCTCTGCCTCTGCCCCTCACAGCCCTCTCCCCCATTCATGCTCTCTCTCAAATAAATAAATAAAATCTTAAAAAAAAGATCTTAAAAAGAAAGTATGCATTGTTGTCAGATATGTAGGGCATGCATTATTGTCCCTGTTTTATCGATGAGGCAATGACGACCAAGGTCATACAGCAAAATAATTATAAAGTTGGAACACATTTCTTCAACATCAAATCTGTTACAACATACTGCCTCCTTAGACCAAAAACTTGCCATATTTTTGGACATGCACACCTTCCTTTTCTTTCTTTTTCCTGGGACTGAGTTTGAGCCCATAGAAGTCCTTGAACAGTTTTGTTAATGTGTAACATTTTAATATTTCTTCTGAGGGAGTGACAAACTAGGATTTTGTTCCCTTTACAGTGAAAATGGAAATTATGTTGCACTCTGAAGGCCCAAAGAGGGAGAATTGGCCCAATTTGTCACCTATTACCTTCCCTTGGAGTGACTTATACTGACGCGGTTAACTGCAGTAACAATGGAGAAATTAACATAGGTATGTCATGAAAATTGGATATAGACATTCATAAATCCAAAATAAGAGTTTGAGCAATCATAGCATGATCTGATTTCCATCTCTTTTTTTTTTTTTTTAAGATTTTATTTATTTATTTGACAGAGAGAGACACAGCGAGATAGGGAACACAAGCAGGGGGAGTGGGAGAGAGAGTAGCAGGCCTCCCGCGGAGCAGGAAGCCCGATGCGGGGCTTGAGCCCAGGACCCTGGGACCATGACCTGAGCTGAAGGCAGACGCTTAACGACTGAGCCACCCAGGCGCCCCCTGATTTCCATCTCTTATGTTTCTATGCAGGTCAGCTCTTTACTGTCATGTGTTTAGTGTTTAAGTCTGGTTTTATCAACATGTTAATAAACTGAATGTAGGACTTCTCATTTCTTTTGTAACCCTACAGCTAAAATCTTTCATCTTTAAAACCCTTTTGAAGCCTTCTTCACTTAAAAATATTTCATGCTCCAAGGGCACCTCGGTGGCTCAATCGGTCGAATGACTGGCTTTTGATTTTGGCTTAGGTCATGATCTCGGCGTCGTGGGATCGAGCCCCACGTCTGGCTCCATGCTCAGCATGGATTCTGCTTGTCCCTCTCCCTCTGCAACTGCCCCCGCTCTCTCCCCCTTCCTCTCTCTCTCTCAAATAAATAAATAAATAAAATCTTTAAAAAATACATTTCATGCTCCATTTTTGCTGAATACTGCATATTTATTTCCTGCTTCCCATGCTGAATTTGATATTCTGCAAATAATCGTGCTAATTCATTCCTTCATTAATTCCTTCATTTACACATCTATATAGCTAATACAGCTAATATGTATTGTACTCCCATATTTACCACAGTATGTTGCAATTATCTGTTTCTCCTAGAGTTGAACTGTCTGAGGCAAAGACTCTGTGTTTGTAATCTTTTCATTTCGGGAGGTACCTGGTACATAGTAGGTGTACAATAGGTATTCCGATGAATAGCATCTATTAAAATGCCACCTACTTGGCAGATAATGACTAAACGCTATCTTGAGGTGAAGACAACGCTGATTTCTTTTGTTTTATTTGAATCATTTTTCCTACAAATGAAAGGCTTGAAATATTTGAAAGAATAAGACCGTCTGGGCGCCTGGGTGGCTCAGATGTTAAGCGTCTGCCTTCGGCTCAGGTCATGATCCCAGGGTCCTGGGATCGAGCCCCGCATCGGGCTCCCTGCTCTGCGGAGAGCCTGCTTCTCCCTCCCCCACGCCCCCTGCTTGTGTTCCCTCTCTTGCTGTGGCTCTCTCTGTCAAATAAATAAATAAAAATCTTAAAAAAAAAAAAAAAGAATAAGACCGTCTTTTGAGTGGAGTTTAAAATTGCATTACCATGCAATTTAGATAAAACAAACAACCTATTTTGGGGGTGGCTCGATACTGAATACCCCTGAAATTATTAAGTATTTTATCAATATGCATAATTTTTTCAGTAGGTTGGTATATGCATGTTATAATCTCAAGAAACCTTAGGTGGGGATCAAAACATACTATATTTTAAATCCTGGTAGAACAAATAGGAAATAATAAAAATAAATATTTATGTCTTTGTTCATTTGAAATTCTGCCTCTGGTTAAACCAAGCAGCCTTTTCAGAATCATTGGAACTGTAATAACAGGCCACCAAATGCTTTTTGCTTGTTCAATTTTTCATTCGCAAAGGTAATCCATGCCTTAAAACCTAGAAGCCTTTGAAATATGCATCAGGCAGGAGGCTAGTGTGGAGATTGCCTTGAGGTCAGGGCTTTCAGTTGGTTGCTGAGTCTGAGGTTTTTGCCGAAGGCCGTGAAATATCCCTTCATTAACTGGTTCTCGGCGGCAAATATAATTAAGAGCGAGCCATACACCAGAATGTTGTAAAAGGATAGATATCTCCTGTGGTGTGAAAATAGAGACAAGGACGCTTATCCTGTGAGTGTCCTAAGAGTACTGTACAATCACTACCCTGTAGTTGGTGGGGATTTGATTGAACAAAATGGTTTGGAATAAAGCAGCTTTGTAATGCTGGTGGTTTCTGACAGATAGCGCAATCTTTTGGGATCCTGGCATGCGCAGAACACGCAGGCTTGTGCCACATGTTGGCAGTCCCTCTGGTTTACCCAAGCCCTGCCCTGAAGACTCTCCTGTCAGGCCAGGGAGGTGCGTGTTTGTACAGGTGGTGGATCAGCTGTTTTCCCGGGAAGTCATACCCTTCTCCTTCCTTTTCCCGTCGAGGGTCACTCAAGGGTGACAAGAAGTTTACCTCTCCTTGAAGGCTAAGCCTGCTGTGGCTGCCAAAACACAGCCTGCCAGAGATGGTGATTTGAACCTGGCTTGCTTGCTGGCTGCTGTCTCTAGACTCACTGGCACCACTCGGTTTGGGGAAGGAAAAAATATACCTGGTAACAGTCAAGTCCAGAATTGTAATGAAGTTAGGGTGACCAGATGTACCCTTTTAAAGGGATTAACCCAGTGTTCCAGGAAGCCTTGTGAGGATAATAAATTATTTACTTTGTCCAAAGGAGATAGGAATAGGAAATCTTCAATTGTGCTCATAGAGATCGGAATTTTAGTCAGACCCTTTCCCAGCAGGGAGGAGGCAGCTATTTGCATTACACAGAACACAGCCACAGTCGATCTTTTCTTTCACCTGGGTCGTTAACGCATGCTGCTGATGGTGTGTGCCAAGGTCTCCTGAGCATACCAATTACACTTTGCTGATGTCAGCTATAAGAAAGTTGGATGATGTGGTTAAAAGAACCCAAAACTATTTGGGGCTGGGAAGGAGGGATTTTGAAAGGCTATTCTCTGCCTTTGCAAGATTATATACTGCCGATAACCCCTTTCATCATGCATTTCTCTCCCCTGCTTTACTCAACAGACTTGAACCATTTGCCAAAACCTCTCTTCACACCTTTGATACTCGTCAAACCAGACACTTTGCAATTTCCTGGACACAATACCAAATACTTGTCAAGTACATGCTATGTGACAGGTACCGTGTTATGTCTTCTATCTACACAGAAGCCCTTCAAGGTGGGTAGTCATTGTCTATTCTTTTATCCGTCAAGAAATACCTAATGAGTATCTACTATATGGCAGGCATATGCTAAGCAATAAAAATATGGCTGTGAACGAAGCAGTCTTCATAGCACTAAGAGTCCAGCAAAGGAGATAGATGTCAAGTAATGGAAAGCGAGGCAAGGCTAGGAAGACATGGGGACACAGAGCAAGGAGGGCTGATGCTGAGGCGGGGATGCTTATCTTGAGGCACGAATTAAGACGGTGAGGGTGAATGCTGCAGCTGAGGAAAGAGTCTGAAGGAGTGAGAACAAGGTCTGAGAATGGCGAGTAGAACAGTGTGTGGACGACACAGCCGCTATTTCTGGTTCAAATCCTGGCTTACCACTGACTTTACCTGTGACTTTGGGCGAGTCACCTTCTGTACCTCTATTTGCTTATATCTGGATGGAGATAGTAACAATACTAAGTTGGTGGGTTTGTTGTCCTGACAAATGAGTTATTATGTGCTCATAACATAGTAAGCGTTATAAAAGTGTTAGTTATTTTAATAAGGAAGTGAAGGTATTCTGACTTACTCTCTAGCCTAGAGCAGAGGTTGTAAGAAATACAGAGAAAGAAAAGAGGTGAGATTAGAAAAACCAGAAGAGCTCGGATTAAGAGGGGCTGGGAGGGCAGGGGTAGGTCCTGTGAGCATGTGAAGGACTTTCTTGATCTGTAGAACAGTAGGAAGTTGTTCAAGGGATTTAAGCAGGACAGTGACACAATCGGCTGGTCTGAGCCAAGGTGGTGGTGTGGAGATAAACCAAAGTGACTGGATTGGCAAGATATCTAGGAAGTAGTTTTTTTTTTTTAGGAGGTAGAATTAATAACACTTGGTTATGGATTGAAAGTGTGAATCAGAAAGAGGGAAGAATGAAAAATGACTACCTGGACTAGAAAGAAGCCAGGTTACCCCTTATATTTAACTAGCAGGGAAAAGTCCAGGGTAGCTGTGGACGTACACAGACAGGCTGGTAGGTTTGGTGGAGAGAATTGAGAAGAAATGGAGGGTGGTAGAGGTTTGAGGAAGCATGGTGTGAAATACAGTTTGCAGAGAATGGGAGAGAGCATTCACTAGGGAAGCCAAGGCTGGGTAGGGGACTCAGGTGAGCTTGGTGATATTTGATTTGCAGTGGCACCTGACTGCCTTGGTGGGAGGTTTCCTCAGCGGCTCTCGGCAGCTCTGGGATGCAGAGATGTGAGCAGCTGAGAGCTCCGGGATCAGGATAGTCGGACGACAGTAATAATGATCTGATCCAACATTTATGAAGGTTTGCCAGGTGCCCAGGGCTGTGGTAAGAGCTTTTCATACATTATCTCATTCGATTTGATGCAGACAGGTCTTAAAGTTGCAGGAAAGATACCAGATAGCAGCACATGAACTGACTAAATTCGAGTCCGCAAATAAAAGCTTAGCTGTTTGGCATGTTAGTCATATGATTTTGTTACATAGAAATCGTGTTTCTCTGGCCTCACAAACTTATGTGAAAGATTAGGGTCCAAACAACAGCAATGAAACAATGTCTCTTTGGATCTGTTTTATTTACTCCAAAAACACTCCCTTCCCCAAATTCTATTTAGTTTCCTAGGGTTGCTGTAACAAAATTCCACAAACTGAGTGGCTTCAGACAACAGAAATTTATTGTCTCACATTCCTAGAGGCTAGATGTCCAAAATCAAGGTGTTGAGAGGGCCGGGGTGCTCTGAAACCTGTAGGAGAGACTCCTTCCTTGCTTCTTCCTGGTTCCTGGCAGTGGAGGGCCGCCAGCCCTTGGCATTCCTTGGCCTGCCGTCTCTACTCTGTCTTCACGTGGCCTTCTCCTGGTGTGTCTCTGTCTTCACATAGAATTTTCCTTTTCTCCTACAGACACCAGGTGTTGGACCATATCTTAATTTGATTGCATCTGCAATGATCCATTTTCTATATGGTCATATTCTGAGTTACGGGGGTTAGTAATCCAACATATATTTCTGGGGGACACAATTCAATGGGTAACAAATTCCTTCCAGTAGTTCTGGCAGTGCCTCGGAGCACCATGAGCTAGTACTCCCTTGTTTCCACACACTTTCCTCCTCTCCTGTTTTAGTTTGATAACCATGGTGCTTCTCACAGTGCACCAAGGTCAACATACTGCTGCAAATGCTTCCAAACCTTCCAAGAAGCACCAGAGGGACAATGGTCACTGAAGGTGCCAGCTCTCCGTGATGCCACTGCAGCCTGGTGTCCCCTTCTCTGCGTGCATCAAGTCCTCACATGGCCCACATGTGACCTGACCCCATGTGTATACGCCGCCACACACATGGTTCGTAGACTACCCTACCTTATGCTTTGTTTTTGTCCACTCTTCTATAGGTCCTGCTCCCTAAGCTCAGCTGGGCTGAGATAATCAGTGACAGATGCTTATTCACCCCTGTCACTGACAGTGATCTTGAACCAGAATCCTTGAACCAAATTTAGGAGCCTTGCCTCTCTTTTCCTCTGCTCTGATGGCTGTTATGATGTTCCTTGGAACAAACAAAACCTCTGTTAGACTCAAACATGCTTAGAAATATCAACAGGAATCCTAGGGTGAATGCAGCTTAGCTCTCAAGCCATGATTACAGCTTCCTATGATAGATATTTAAATTAATTTTATACAAAAATTTATCTGCAGTATGATGCTTATCATCAAGAACAGTTAGGTTGGGGGGCGCCTGGATGGCTCAGTCAGTTGAGCGTCTGGCTCTTGGTTTCAGCTCAGGTGGTGACCTCAGGGTTGTGAGATCCAGCCCTGTGTCAGGCTCTGGGCTCAGCAGAGAGTCTGCTTGAGATTCTCTCTCCTTCTCGTTCTGCCCCTCATGCTTGTGTTCTGTCTCTCTCTCAAATAAATAAATAAATCTTTAAAAACTATGTATCATCTTTTGCCGTGTTAGAAAGGGCTTTCTCCATGCACTTCCCATTTCGTTTCTATTCTCCTCCTCTTTCTGAGCATACTGAATCCAGTGAGGTTTTTAAGTCTACAGCCCCTTCTAACCAGTCATAGCCCCTTACTGCAGATAACACAGTCATACCCAGGAACATTCAGCTAGAGTACAGCTTGATTTCTTTTTCTTGTTAAGAGGCTCTATCATTAAAGTAATTTTAAAGAATACACCACCGGTCGGGGGACCTGGACCTTAACAATCTCACAAACAAATACATATTCACAAATTTTAATAAGATCTGTGAAAGAAATGTACAGGGTGCTATGTATAAGAGGGAGAGCCTATGTTAGATGGGGCATGGATGGTCAATGATATTTAAGCTGAGTTTCAAAGGATGGGTGAGAACGGAGAAGTAGAATAGCTTGTGCAGAAGAATAGTGCGTGGAAAGGCTCTGAGGTAGGTCCCTCAAAGAAACTGCAAAAAAAACCAGTGAAGCTGGAGCACGGGGAATTAGGAGGAAGGTGAGACCAGATGAAGAAGAGGAAGGGCGAGGACAGATGCTGCATGGCCCTGGTAAGGATTCTGGATTCTACCATATGTGCCAGGGAAGGCATTGAACGATTTCAAGCAAGAGAAAGGCTTGATAGGACTTAGGTTTTAAAAGATTGCTCTGACTGTTGTGTGGACAGTGGAGTGGGGCCAGAAAGGGGAAACCAGCTGGGAAGCTATTTTTACAGCTCAGGTGAGAGAATATGGCGACTGGTGCTTTGGAGACAGGAGGAAGTGAACAGATTCAAGAGATAATTTGGAGGGCGCCTGGGTGGCTCAGTCGTTAAGCGTCTGCCTTCGGCTCAGGTCATGATCCCAGGGTCCTGGGATCGAGCCCCGCATCGGGCTCTCTGCTCTGCGGAGAGCCTGCTTCTCCCTCTCCCACTCCCCCTGCTTGTGTTCCCTTTCTCTCTGTCTCTCTCTGTCAAATGAATAAATAAAATCTTTAAAAAAAAAAAAAGATAATTTGGAGATAGAGTCAACAAGTTTCCTTCTAGGGCAATATGGAAAGAAAGTATCAACTGATATAGATAACTGAATTATTTAGGTTCTAATCCAAATAATCTGGACACCTGGAGTCACTACTGAGTTTGTCCCAGGGCATTTTAGGGGATTTACCATTGAGCAAGACCCAAACCTCCAATTCAAGTGCAGAGAAAAAAATTGACTTTCGTTTTAGAGCATGCTTTGCCTGGGACTGTGTGGTCCATCTCAGGATTTCAGGAAGTGAACAAATGAACTTTTTTTTTCTTTTTTAAGGCTGTCATCAGAAACCAGCTTTCAGAGATATACAGAGAGCAGGAGCAGGAAATGATGAATGTTTTTCTTAATTAAGTAGACAGTCTCCTGCTTACCAAAGTCTCCTCCCCCATTCTTTGCTTTTTCTGTGACATTCACCAGCAAGAGCCAGTGGGAATTATCTTTGAAATACACCTGCCCAATACACCCAATCTGCATTCCTCACACCCTCCCAGTCACACGGGCATACTCCATTTTCTACCGACACACCCTTCTCCTTATCTCCCCAGATCTAATTGGTTCCTCTCATAGCCCTCTTTCCCCCTCCTTCTACCCAGATGCTGGCTCTCAGAAGACAGCTGGAAAGACATGAGGTGGCATGTACTGTAACCGGGTGGGACAGACATGCTGGGCTTCCCTAACTGGTTTTTCTTAATATCAATCTGTCACACAAAAAGAGGAACTCCTTCCCTCAGAGTCAAGACAAAACATCTCTTTGTTATAATGGCCGAGTCAGAGGTTTCTGGTAGCTTGTGGAGGTGTCTTATGAAGAGGGGGATCTTGCCTTAGAGACCTGTAGCCTGATGTCAGGAGCACTA
Source organism: Mirounga angustirostris (assembly GCF_029215605.1). NCBI lineage: Eukaryota > Metazoa > Chordata > Mammalia > Carnivora > Phocidae > Mirounga > Mirounga angustirostris. Next base: position 41,161,449 of record NW_026991714.1, read on the forward strand.
AGCACGTACAAGAGAGGGATATATTTCTGCTCCAACCTCTTCCTTTCTCTAACCTCTCAAGTGTTAACTTAAAAGGCAAAAGTGGGGTGCCTGGGTGACTCAGTTGGTTGAGCGTCTGCCTTTGGCTTGGGTTGTGATCCCAGAGTCCTGGGATGGAGATCCGTGTCAGGCTCCTTGCTCAGTCAGTAGTCTGCTTGTCCCTCTCCCTCTGCCCTGCTCATGCTCTCTCTCTCTCAGTATCCCTCTCTCTTTCTCTCTCTTAAAAAAAAAATAAAGGGAAAAAAGAAAAAAGTAATATGCCCAAATGTTGATAGTAAGTTTCTCTTGGGTGATGAGATGGGGGTGGGTATCTATTTTTCTGCTTCCTTACACTTTTCTGTGCTTTCTAAATTCCCTACAATTAACGTGTATTAATTTGATCATTAAGAAAAAAACTAAAATTAAAATCGAACCTCCTTAAGGTTGGGAATTTTTTGATTGGATGTACTTGCAATTGAACAGAATATCAAAAGGCTCTTACATAACCCCATAGGACTTTAGTCACATTTGACAACAGAACCCCCATTCCCTGAATGCTTCAGACTTCTCAATTTTCTGGATAGGTATTACCCCTTGCTTATAAGTCTCTCACTCCGGCTTAAGTATCCAGTCATCCCAAGTGTTCAGGAAAGAGCTTAGATTCTAACAACATGTTTTAATAACAAGAATGGATCCGCATGGATCTAAAAACTGTCATGCTTTTTACTCCTGGGGATGCAAAAAAGCATATATTAAAGAACCTATTTATATTACTATGTGGAATCTACTCTGTTAAGTGCTGTTAAGAGTGAATAGGATAGGGATGGTTCCTGTCCCTAAGGAGCTAGCTGCAATTTGGGAAACGTTATTTCTCCAACTTTAAAGATGTAAGTGTTGGCAGAAAACAGCGATTCTCCTTCTTTGATCAAGACATCTGTGAGACTTAAAAAAGACAAATCCATGTCAAAGTGAGCTAGATAATGGCCTACAGCAATTTTTATAGCCTGAAAAATAAGCAAAAACTCTTTTGAGTAATGAAAACAGAGCCTCTGTTTAACCATAACCATTTTGATTCAGTAACAAAATAAACATATTTATACTTTTTCATTCTTTGCAGAGCTTTTTGTTTTGCATTTTGGTCAGGGCTTAAGTACAGATAACAGAAAACCACTATAGCAATTTTAAGCAAGAAGGACTGAAAACAGGGAACGAGGTGCTTACAAAACATCGGAAGGGCTGGAGGAGTGATCTGCTGTCTGAGACAGCATAAGGAAGCCTTGGCTGCATGGGGATGTTCATTCCTCCAACTCCACCTTCATTTCTTGTAACCCAGGGTCTAATTTATAAAGCGCACCACCTCCAGTTCAGTAAAATGAAATACTAGAGAAAAAGGAAAGGATAAGCAAAGGAAATTTGTTTCTATTTGCATAACAAAGCAAGGAAGAAAATAGGGTAGCTAGTACAGACCTTATTTCTGCATTTGGTCCCAAAGGCCCATAGTTGGCATTTATAACTTTCTTCCACTCCCATTTCCTGGTTTTGTTTTGTTTTTACCTTCAGCTAATCATGCTACTTGAACTGATGGGGTAATTTGAATTTTCATTTGAAGGGGCCTGAACCTTTGGTGATCTTGCCTGTATTGGGCTGGGTCATCTTCAGTTAACTTTTTACTACTGGACAGAGGAGCGCAAGGGAGTGCCCTGGAGGTTCCCCTTGGTTTTAGGTCTACACCTACCCATCCATTTCATTTGTAGTGGAAATTCTGTTTTACCTTGAAAATTAGAACTGATCATTCCAATAATACAAGAAACCCTCTTTTACTTGTTGATTTAGCATCACAAAGAGCCCAGATTGCCCAATGGCTTCTCAACTTCCCCTTTAATGGAACCATTGTTGAGTCTTCAGATGGAAGCGATCTTTCTATGGATTTTAAGCCTTCTAACCCAGCAGAGAGCCCAGCATTACAGGAAGCTTATACAAAAACTTTGTGATAGCATTCTTATATATAATGAGAGATGATACTACCATTCCACTCTTTGGTTTCTAGACCCATGTCATCTGACAGGGAGAAGAAGCATCATTGGTTAGAGCATTATCTCATTCTATAGCACAGCCATCCCACTACTTAGAGTAGTGTCTCTTAGCTGATACCATAACTGAGTCTTCAGTAGATTGTAATACTGTCCTGTAAGGGCATATACTTATAGATGATGGGATACATGGTGAGACCAGTGAAATCCATAGATATCTTCCCTTTCTTTCAGTTCTTTGGTAGGAACAATATTAAATGGGGCATTGTAATGGTAAATACAGATGTTCACAGATGGTATTGCTGGCAAAAAAGGCAAATTCATATCTAGAATAATTACACATTCCAGTAAGGATAAGTTACTTCCACTCTCCCTAGCTCCCATGATGGAAAGAGATCAATGTAAATGACCTGCCACCAGGTATCTGACTATTCTACCCCTACCCCAATTAGGGTATTGTATTAGGAACTCAACATTGGTCTCTGCTGGCAGGTTAAAAAATCAGCAGTTGGCAGATCAGCCTTGGTGTGGGGAAGACAATATTTTTGAACCCTTGTAGATCTCCTATTTCTGCTACTACCACTATTTGATCCATGAGCCCAATGACCAAGCCCCAGGGTGGTTGGGAAGAGGTTGACTGACATTCATAAAAGTCATTATGTATGTCTGATTATCAAGTACATCTTGACAACAGCTGTAGGCACATTCTTAATCTCTATGATGCATTCAGATTTCTTGGCTATAAGAAAAAGCTGACTCTTGTTAACTTAAGCAGAAATAGATTTTATTGTATGTCTTTGGGTTGCTTACAGTATAATGTGAAGGCTGGTGAATAAATCTAAGAAAAAGGCAGAAGAAAAGCTTACAGCCAAGAACAGAGCAGAGGTTATGCCAGAGACAAATCAGGTTACACACTGCCTTTGACAGTCCAACTTTGGACATTCTCTGCCATTTTCACTGCTGGATTGTGCTTCAGCCTCTGAGAATATGCTTTTCCTATTGCCACATCTTTGAGGACTTCCATGTGAAACAAAATTCCAGGCAGGAGCATCATACTGGTCAATTCTGGGCCCTCATGCTTCCTGCCAAGGAGCTGGCATAGGGATTATCTGTTCACTTTAGGCCCACTAGGAGCTGGGGTCTCACCTCCCATCAAGACGTAAGTGATGGGGGGGATCTTGCCATCTAGAAAGATAGCCCCCAAACCCAGCAAACATCTACCATACCCCCCAAGCTTCAGTTTTCTCACCTGTACAGTAGAAATATCCTTTTTTTTTTTTTAAGGTTCCATTTATTTATTTGACACAGCGAGAGAGAGAAAGAGACAGAGATCGAACAAGCAGGAGGAGCAGCAGAGGGAGAGGGAGAAGCAGGCTCACCACTGAGCAGGGAGCCCGATGCGGGGCTTGATTCTAGGACCCTGGGATCATGACCTGAGCCGAAGGCAGACGCTTAACCAACTGAACCACCCAGGTGCCCCAGAAATATCTTTTTTTTTATTGTTATCCTTTGCTATGATATTTTAACCTAATATACGTTTTTATTCTTTTCCATTGCTATGAGAATTAAATTAAATAATGCATGTGAAATATAATAAATCTTTGTTGTTATTATTTTGTTTCCATTAGTATCTCAATGTCTTTATCTCCTTGTCCTGAAGCAATTTCTGCATTTCCTAACCTTGGATCAATCCACCAATCCTTTCCTTCAACTCCTGCTCCTAGCCTGCTGAGTACTGCTGGAAAAATGGATAAAACCTTCCCAGTTGATTGTATCACAAGTAAATAGTTTCCAAACTCAAGGGGCCCTCAGTGCTCATTGCATACTTCTTGCAATACCTCTTGCATACCAACTCTGCTCCCATTTTCCCAAGCAAATGGATGAACTTGTCTCCTTTAGAGAAGGAAGGGGGATTCCTCAAATTCCTTCCCTTCCATCTACAAACTTATGTGTGCCTGTCCCAATCATGACTACCACCCCCAACCCCAAGTCTCAAATGATATCAAGTCTCTCCTCCCTTTAAGGCCTAATTTTTGGTCTGCATTCTTCCTTCTCTGGGCCCTTGCCTGACCTTGTGTCCCCTGGATTTTCTGGATCACCTCACCCGCTGGTTTCTTCCTGAAGGCTTGCAATATCAAATGCTGCAGAGACAGCTTTCCATGCTCAGTGGACATTACTGGTTCTGGGATTATCTAAACAGAACACTTATTGTTTTTGTAGATTTGATAAATGTACTTGTAATAATTGAAAGCAACATTGAAAAATACAAGGAATAAAAATCCCTTGAAATCTCTAGCCCGGAGGTAACCATTCTGAATGTCCTTCTTGATCCTGTCTCACTATTCAAACATAGGTGTATTTTATGTCTAGTTTTACATGGAAAAAATTTATGTCCCCTTTCTTCCCTGTATAATCAATTTTTCTTTCTACACTGAATCATTTCCATCAGAATATATACATACTGTTATTTCTCTGATCTTAAAAAAAAACCCCTCTATTATCACATTCCAATTTAACCATTACCTCATTACTCCATTCCCCTTTACAGAAATATTTCCTGAATAAAATTATCATTTATCACCATATTGGCTTCCTCTCATCCCTATCTCTTCCTCTTGGTCTTCTTTGTGGATTCTTCCTCATCTTCCAAACCTTTAAGCACTGGAGTACCCCTGGGATCTGTCTTCACGCTTCTTCTCTTTTCTATCTACACTCACTTCCTGGATCCCATGGATTCTCATGGCTTAAATATCATCTTTATTCTGTTGACTCACAAATTTATATCTCCATCCAGTGCCTCTCTGATGACCTCCAAACTCTAAATTGCCAATTGGACATTTCCACCTGCATGTCTGACAGGCATCTTCAACGTAACACACTCAAATTGAACTCTTGAGTTTCACTCTGCACCTCAAACTTGCTCCTTCTGTAACATTCCCCAATCCTATTCTTCTGATTACTCAGGCAAAAGACATCAGAGTCATCCTTGACGCCTCTCTTTTGCTCACATCCCACATCTAATCCCCCAGTAAAGCCTATTGACTCTATCTTCAAATAGAAGCTAATTTCCAATTTTTCTGGTCCAAACCACCATCATTTCTCCCTTGGATTATTCCAATACTGTCTTTACTAGTGTTCCCATGTTGTGAGTTGGCTTGTGTTCCACCCCCAAAAAAAGATATGTTAAAATTCTAGCCCCTATTACATGTGAAGGTGATTTTATTTGGAAATCAGGTCTTCGCAGATGTGATCAAGTTATGATGAGGTCATACTCGATTAGGGTGAGCCCTAATCCAGTAAGACTGTTGTCCTTATAAGAAGAGAAAGCAGACACAGGGGAGGGAGAACAGCCCTGCAAAGTTTCAGAGACATACAGGATGAACATCATTTAATGATGGAGGCAGAGATTGGGGTCATGTAGCTGTAAGCCAAGGAATGCCAAGGATTGCCAGCCACAATAGAAGTCAAGAGAAAGGCATGGAACAGATTCCCTGCTGAAGACTTTGAGAGAACATAAACCTGCTGAAACCTTGATTTTGGACTTCTAGCCTCCAAAACTATGAGAGAATACATTTCTGTTCTGTAAGCCACCCAGTTTGTGGTTATTTGTTATAACAGTGCTAGGAAATTAATTCACCTTGCTTTTTCTTTTTCTCCTTTGAAGACTACTTTCCACACCGCAAATATAAATAAGTAAATAAATAAATTTTAAAAATGTTAAATAAGTAAATAAATAAATATGATTTAACTGATTGATAATGTCACTCAAAAACCTTCATTTCCTCAAAAAGTTAAATACAGAATTACCTTATGACCTAGCAATTCCACTGCTAGATACATGAGAATTTAAGGCTGGAACTCAATTTAAGGCTGGAACTCAATCAGATGCTTGTACACCAATGTTTATAGCAGCATTATTCACAATAGTCAAAAGGTGGAAATAACCCAAATGTCCATCAACAGATGAATGGATAAACAAAATGTAGTATATTTTGTTTACCACTAGCGAATGGCATAAATGATTATTTTCACCACTAACAAATGGTATATTTATCTCTAACAAATGGTAACAATGTAAAATTATTCAGACTTAAAAAGGAAATGCTGACACATACTACAACATGGATAAACTTGAGAAGATTATGCTAAGTGAAATACTTAGCATATTTCTAAGTATGCTACTTAGCATAGAAGGACAAATATTATATGATTCCACAAGTATGAGGTACCTAGAATAGACAAATTCATAAAGACAAGAAGTAGAATAGAGGTTATCAGGGACTGGGGGGAGGGAGGAATGGGAAGTTATTATTTAATGGGTATAGAATTTCTATTTGGGATTATGAAAAAATTCTGGAAATACATAGTGATAATAGTACAACATTGTGAATGTACTTAATGCCACTGAATTGTACCCTTAAAATACGGTTAATATAAAAAATTTTATGTTCCATGTATTTTACTACAATTGTTAGAAATGCATAGAAAAAAAAGTGGTTATTACTGCATGTGAAGGAAAAAGAAAATTCCAAAAAACTGAAGAACATAAAATCTCTAAAGTTTCATTTCACTCAGATTCCAAGTCTTTACCTTGGCCTACAAGGCCCTAAGCAATCGATTTGACTCCCAACTACCTGTCTGATCTGCTCTTGCTCCCTAAAACATTCCTTCACCATACTGGCCTCCTTCCTGTTTCTCCAACACACTCAGCCTATTTTAGTCTCAGGGCCTTTGCACTTGCTGATTCCTCTGCATTGAAACTTACTCCCTGACCTGACTTCCATCTTCAACCCATATCTACATAGTTTTCTCCTTCCCTTCCTTCAGATCTCTGATTAAAAATGATCTTATTAGTAAGGCCCTTCCTGACTACCCTATGTAAAATCATACAACAATCTTTCTACCTCTTACTATGTTTTATTTTTCTCCATAAATTTGTCCTCATCCAACCTATTGCATACTGGTTGATGTGTTTGTTGTCTGTATCTTCCCATCTGACAGCAAACTCCATTAGGTCAAGGACTTTGTTTTATTCACTGCTCTATCTAGAACAGTGTCTAGAACAATGCCTGGCAAGTAGTAACTGCTCAATAAATATTTGTTGAATGAATGAATGAATGAATGCTTATTTTTAATTTTTAAAAAATATTTTATTTATTTATTTGACAGAGAGACCATGAGCAGGGAGGGGGCAAAGGGAAAGAGACAAGCAGGCTCCCTGCTGAGCAGGGAGATGGCCATAGGTCTCGATCCCAGGACCCTGAGATCATGACCTGCGCCAAAGTCAGACGTTTAACCAACTGAGCCACCCAGGCGCCCCTGAGTCTATACTTTAAATGCTCTTCTGTAACTTGTAAATACCTTCCTTGCTCCTTAAAAAAATACTTGAGGTGTATTTAATAAAAATCATGTCCAAATAAAGGTATTCCTAGAAATTACTGAATTGAGGGTTCCTGGGTGGCTCAGTCGTTGGGCTTCTGCCTTCGGCCCGGTCATGGTCCTGGGGTCCTGGGATCAAGCCCCACGTTGGGCTCCCTGCTCAGCGGGAAATCTGCTTCTCCCTCTCCCACTCCCCCTGCTTGCGTTCCCTCTCTTGCTGTGTTTGTCTCTGTCAAATAAATATATAAAATCTAAAAAAAAAAAGAAAATTACTGAGTTGAATCATTTGAAACTTCATTTGTAAATTCTTTTTTTTTTTTTTAAGATTTTATTTATTTATTTGAGAGAAAGAGAGAGAACACATGAGAGTGGGGAGCCGAAGGCAGCTGCTTAACCACCTGAGCCACCCAGGCGCCCTGTAAATTCTTTATGTTAGTTTTTTATTTGTTTTTGGGGTTTTTGTTTTTTGTTTCCTAAGAGGGGTATTTAGTGCATTGGTGCTGTTGTTCTAAATATTTTTGGGTTCCAAATATTTTGGGCAGTGGAAACCTTTGGGAAATTGTGTGGACCCTTTCTCCAGAAACATATACAAAGAATGCACAAAGTTTTGCATGTGATTTTATGACGGTCATGAACCATCTGAAGTCCATCTATTGAACCCCTAGTCAGTCTCTAAGTCTATCGTATTTTAAAGCTGGAGTGGGCCCCTATAATTCAGAGTCTGGGTTGTATGGAGAACATGGCTTTTACTCCTGTGACACCCTGGCTCGTTCAGCTTCAGTGGGAGGTGTAGTTCAAGATGTGATCCCTCTTCAGGTCCTTACCCTTCAGCTTGATCACCAGTCTCATTTGCTCAAGCAACAGTTTGACTTTATGTTTATCACACATAATTCTAAGTTTTAGAACAGTTACTTTGTGGTAAGTATACCTGTTCCCAAACTTAGAATTAGATGTGATAAATATAAAGTGTCCAGACTCAGCACTTATGAATTTCAAGATAAATTGCTGAGTATATTATTAAGTTCTCACTCTTGGTGATTCTACAACACAGAATAAATGCAACTTGAGATGTATGAAAACCAAATGCCATTCACTGCTCAGATTTCGGCAGCCCTTCCTGTCATCAAAGCCACTTTCTCTGAGGTTACCAGTGACTCTTTAATTGCTAAGCCCAATGGCCTAGAAGTCATTCTACTCAACTTCTCTGTAACATCTGACATTGTGGATCTCTGCTTTCCTTATGAAACTTTCATCTTTTTTTTTTTTTTTTAAAGATTTTATTTATTTATTTGACAGAGAGAGACACAGTGAGAGAGGGAACACAAGCAGGGGGAGTGGGAGAGGGAGAAGCAGGCTTCCCGCAGAGCAGGGAGCCTGATGTGGGGCTCGATCCCAGGACCCTGGGATCATGACCTGAGCTGAAGGCAGACGCTTAACGACTGAGCCACCCAGGTGCCCCGAAACTTTCATCTTTTTATGGCTTCTTTTACACTGCTGTCTCTCTCTCTTTTTTTAAAATATTTTATTTATTTGACAGAGAGAGACACAGCGAGAGAAGAAACACAAGCAGGGGGAGTGGGAGAGGGAGAAGCAGGCTCCCCACCGAGCAGGGAGTCCGATGTGGGACTCGATCCCAGGACCCCGGGATCATGACCTGAGCCGAAGGCAGACACTTAACGACTGAGCCACCCAGGCGCCCCTACACTACTGTCTCTTAATTGTGTTGTTGCCCCTTCTGGCCGGACCCCAGCCTCCTTCCTTGACTCATCTTTTTTTTTTTTTTAAGATTTTATTTGTTTGAGAGCAAGAGAAAAAGAGAGCATGAGCAGTGGGGAGGGGCAGAGGGAGAGGGAGAAGCAGATACCCGCTGAGCAGGGAGCCTGACACGGGGCTGGATCCCAGGAACCCGGGATCATGACCTGAGCCGAAGTCAGACACTTAGCTGACTGAGCCACCCAGCGCCCTTGAGCAAGATTCTTAAGTACTCTGTCTTAGTTTACTCATCTGTAAAATGAGAATAATGACAGTAGGTACATCCTGGGGTCCTTGTAAGGATTAAATACACTTGTATTTATAAAGCACTTAGAGCAGCATCTGGCACAGAATGAGTGCTATACAGGTGTTTGCTAATAAATTGGTCTCTGATTTGTCCTTCTAGTCCATCTTTCATATGCATACAGACATTTTCAAGGGGCTGCTAATTATTGAGTGGTCAACTAGTCATTGTGCTAAGTGCTTTATAAGCAGAATCTTATTTAATTCTCATAACAACCTGCTAGGGAGGTGTTATTATCCCCTTTTGAGGGATGAGGAAACTGAGGCATTAAAAGTTAATGTACTTTGGGGTGCCTGAGTGGCTCAGTCGGTTAAGTGTCTGACTTTTGGTTTTGACTCAGGTCATGATCTCAGGGTCGTGAGATGGAGCCCCAATTTGGGCTCCACGTTCAGCGCAGAGTGTGCTTGGGATTCTTTCCCTCTTCCTCTCCCTTCCTCTCTGTTCTTCCCCCTGCTCACGATCTCTCTCTCTCTCTCAAAATAAATAAAAAAATAAATAAAATCTTAAAAAAGAGCTAATGTACTTTGCCCAAGGTCACACAGTAAAAATGCCAGAGTTGGGATTTTGACTTAGGTCTGTCTATTCCCTGAGCCAGTGCTCAAAACAAGGAATCTTTACTATACTGTTTTCCCAAACCTGAGCTAGTCACTTTCTGTTTAACCATCTTCAAAGACCCCATACTGCCCATGCTGTCATGATGTATTTCTTCACAGTCTTGTTCCAACTTAACTTCATTTCCTGTAACTTCCCTCCATGCAGACGGCCCTTTCCTTCCTCTCCCCCAACCCCCCAACCTCTCTCTCTTACCTTCCTTCTTTCTTTTCTTTGTTCTTCCAACATTTATTGAATCCTTGAATGCCAGGCACCATGCTGAATTGGAGAAAACAAGAGAAACAAACACTTTGTCTTCAAGGAGCTCATAGTCTGACACATACAGTGAGGGGACTGCAGCAAGACGATGTGGGAAAGGAGGGAAGGGACTAGGAAGAGTTTCTCTGACGAGGGGACATCTAACTGCCTTAAAGGACATTCCAGTCAGACTACTTCTTGCCATTCTTTTTTTTTTTTTTTTAAAGATTTTATTTATTTATTTGAGAGAGAGAATGAGATAGAGAGCAGGAGAGGGGGGAGGGTCAGAGGGAGAAGCAGACTCCCTGCTGAGCAGGGAGCCCGACGTGGGACTTGATCCCGGAACTCCAGGATCATGACCTGAGCCGAAGGCAGTCGCTTAACCAACTGAGCCACCCAGGCGCCCCCTAACTTCTTGCCATTCTTTAACAATCCCGACTTCTTGCTTTTTGCCCTTGAGATCTTGGAGGTGTCTTTCTTTCTGTCAGATTGGTGTTTAAGACTGTATTTCAAAGTCATTTTCTCTGGAATGCCATCCTTTCCTTCCCAGTCAGTTGGATGTTTATTTCCTTGTACATACCACAAATTCAGCATGTATCCCACTGTAGTCTAGCTATTGGTCTATTTGCCTGTCTCTCTGACTAGGCTGTGATGTCCTCGGGAAAAAAAAAAAAAGACAGTCTTACTTATTTTTGAACTGTCCTTCATTCCCAAAGTGGCATGATCAGCATATCATAATACTCAGTATAATTTTGTTTTTGTTTTTGTTTTGTTTTGTTTTACAGAGAGAGAGATATAACAAGAGAGGGAACACAAGCAGGGGGAGTAGGAGAGGGAGAAGCAGGCCTCCTGCTGAGCAGGGAGACCGATGCGGGGCTCCACCCCAGGACCCTGGGATCATGACCTGAGCCGAAGGCAGACGCCCAACGACTGAGCCACCCAGGTGCCCCTATAATTTTGTTAAATGAAGAGTTACTTGCCTATTTACAAAAGAAAGAGTAAGGCAAGGGGCCCTTCTGATTCAGAGTAAAGCTATTCAGACTATTATTTATAGTATCTAGCACAGTGCTCTGCAGAAAGTGGGTGTTCAATAAATACTAAGTATTTGATGGTTCTGTCAGTGAAATATCTGAAGTAATGTTAGGAATAAGGAAACATTAAATCTACTTCTTCAGATAAATTAAGATTTTCATGTCTAACTCAGTGTCAGGGCTCTAGATCAGGCATGAGGAGAATTAAGAATTGTTGGCTATGGAGCTTGAATTGAGGGTTTCCTTTCTTCGTTGGGTCAGGCCATACATCCACAGTCTTGTGCACAGCTAAGACAGCAAGATATGGCTGTTGGGAGCAGGATGCATGGTCAGCAGGGCTTGCTGCCAAGAATGTAGCATTCTAGTCCATACCTGGCTAAAGGCCCATTAATCTCTTTTGCACCTGCTCCTGGTTCCATCATCCTAGGTGCACCATCCAGCCATTTTCCTCTCTGTGGTTTTGTCTCTTTACTGGGAGCATAGCCTTTTCTTTCGCCTATCTATTTCTCCAAGGAACATTTACCTCCACTAGAGGGGGAATTGTTATGGTGGGGAGAGGAGTATGGTGTTGAGGTGAGAAGAGTCCTCACTCCTATTCTTGTTCTTGTTCTTTTTCTTACTACGATCACCCTTTCACCAGTGGTTAAAACTTTTGTACAGGAAAGACTCATAGCCTATGCCTATTTTCCATCATGCCTCAACCCTCTCAAGAGGAAATGATTGCAGAACCCCTACTAGCATGAATTAAGAGGAAAGGAAAGGGGAAAAATACATGCAGAGAAAAAAAAAGTCAACAGCAAAGACTGACACTTCAGAATACTGTCCTGGTCACAGTGGTCCCCTGGTCTCTTTGGGTCTCATCAAAATTGTGAGAATTAAAGGACAAAGAACATGTAAGCGGTTTAGAATAGTGTTTGGAATGTACACAGTGAGTGCTTAATAAATGTTAGCTGTTATTATCCAGGGCTCCTTCACTCACAGAAGGACCTGGGTTTCTGTCCCAAATCAGGTCCTCTAGGACAATCACTCCCACACTCAAAAGTAGCTCTAAACTGTGTGAGCTATTCCCTATGCTTCTCTAGGACAGTTCAGCCTGGACACAGATGCATTTCTGGACTCCCTAGAGTTCGGGTTGTCACGGTACCCCTAGGGGGTTCTCTTTCCTCCCAATATTGGTTTCCCTCTCAACTTCACCCCGAAACCCCAGGAAGCTCAGTCACAGGTTCAGTTGGTACGTTTCCCCCAGTAATGCCCCCTGCCCGTACTGGTTTGGGTGCAGGTAGTGTTATTGACCTTTCTGGTAGCCCTGGGACTAGAAAATTACAACGAAATTCAGAAACAGCATGCAATTTTTGGCACTGACATCTTTATTATTTTTTTTTAAAGATTTTTATTTATTTGACAGAGAAAGACACAGGGAGAGAGGGAACACAAACGGGGAGTGGGAGAGGGAGAAGCAGACTCCCTGCCGAGCAGGGAGCCCGATGCGGGACTTGATCCAGGGACTCCAGGATCATGACCTGAGCCGAAGGCAGTCGCTTAACCAACTGAGCCACCCAGGCGCCCGGCACTGACATCTTTAATTAAATCCAACAAGCATTTATTGAGCACCTAAAGCATGTACAATACAGTTCCTTTAAATACGTTTGATTCTTAACTATTTAGCCTGTTTTACTCAATTTGGATTAATGTTGATCCAACCTTAAGAGTTTTATAAAGAACAAATATTAAAATGAAAAACTGCACAATTCTTTGCAAATATAAACGTCTTGTGTGAATTATTCTTCCTACAGTATTAATATTAATTGCGATAACAACACCGCCGCTTCCCAGGCAGGCGGTAGAGAGCAGCTGTAAGGCCAACGGGAGTTAAACGGAAGAGGTCAGGGGAGGTGCCTCCAGCATGTTCGGCCCAGAAGGGGCGGAGCCTCGAGGAATGTACCCAAACCCAGCCCCTTACCCCGCCCCTTTCGTCGGTGCGGCGTAGGCGGTTACCATGGGGATGACGTCTGGAGGGCGGGGCGGGGCGGGGCTATGGAGAGGAGGAGGAAGATGGCGGGAGGGCGGCTCTGAGGAGACCTCGGCGGCGGCGGAGGAGGAGAGAAGCGCAGCGCCGTGCCGCGCCGGGGCCCATGTGGGGAGGAGTCGGAGTCGCTGTTGCCGCCGCCGCCGCCGCCGCCGCCTGTAACTGCTGGACCCGAGTGGGAGTGAGGGGGAAACGGCAGGATGAAGTTCGCCGAGCACCTCTCCGCGCACATCACTCCCGAGTGGAGGAAGCAATACATCCAGTATGAGGTACCGGCGGCCGCCGGGGTGTGGGAGGACTCGGAGGGGCCACCATCTCGCCAGTCCCGACCTCCACTGCCGCCTTCCGCTCCCGCTGCCTCCCCGCGCCTGGGCGGACTTTGACCCGGTGCGGCGGGGAGCCACTGCGGCATCCCCGCCCCGGCCGGCCCCCTCTGGGCCCCGCTGACCTTCCCCTCCCCCGCAGCCCCGCTGCCGCCGGGGTAACGGATATGCAGGCGGCGGGTCGGGAGGGAGGGCATCGCTCGGCCGGGGCTGGGGAATAGGGGTGGGAGGGCGAGCCGCAGGTTGCGGAGTCGGGGTAGGAGGGCAGGCGGGGTCGCGGCGGTTCCGCGCTAATCCCCTCCTCCCCACTCACTCTAACCTTTCGTCCCCACCCTGGGCGAGCGCCCCCTCGCCAAGGTTAGGTTTTGTTTCTCTCTGCTCACCTCTCACCGAGGAATCCTTCCCTTCCGAGATAAGCCCCTTTAGTGATTTTCTTCATTCCACAGAGCCCTTCCGCTTTTCCCCACTTGCCCACTGTTGACAAAGGCTTTGTAACAGGGTTGAAACTTGATTTAAATGTATATCACATATGCAGTGGTTACTGTATGCAAACGTATTGTAATCATCTATTCTGTTTTGATAAGACGGTGACTGGTCTTCTTACTGATTGCATGAAGTATACAAAGTAATCACATCTCAGGTTTTGACTCTCTTGTTTTGGAATGGAGTGCAGGGGAAAAAGGAAGAAGGGAAGAGAAGACAATAATTAAAATTTTCAGGTTTTCGCTCCTAAAATTTTTGTTAGCTAGGGAGAAAACTACTGTATTGTAAACAATGTACTTTTATAAAACATACCTGTGTATTACAGATATCTTGCGGCACCCCCCCCCCGTTTCTGTGATAACAGCTCCTGGAGAGTATTCAATAGGTACTGATAAGGAACCTTACATTAATATAGGGAAAAGTAAAGATAATGAACCCATTTATATATTCAGAAGGCAAGATACCCGAAGAGCTTTAAGCACTGCAATAGGTTATTCTCAATAGCTGGCAATTCAGCTCCTGGATAGAGAAAGACTTAATCTGTAACCTCCAGGAATTCACATCTATGTATGTGCGGGAACAAAGAGTATAAAATCAATATGAACACAAATATGTTAGCTACATATTATGAATTAAAATATTTTAGTTCTCTAATTTCTATTTAAGTTCAGTGATAGGATGTTTAGGCAATAGCACAAAGTTTAATTTTCATATAGCAGATGTAATAATTGCAGAAGACAGGGAAAGGGGTGTAGGTAAACAGAACCTTGAAGATTGTAAAATAAATTCACCTTGTAAAATGCAGTATTTAATTATTGCCAGAAATGAAACGCCCAGAATTATTAATGCTTTCTTGTCACTTAATTTTCTTATAGTGTTTTTGGCTACATTTTGTAAGAATGAAATAAGGCACTAGCTTATCAGCCTGTGGACTTTTTTGATTTATTGTTTCTAATAACATTTGGTCAGTTTTAAAACCTTGGCTAGAGTCCAGATGATGGTTTTTATTGAAAGGAGGGTATTGGTCTTTCATCTTGTAGTAGTAATTTTCAGCACCACTGCCAGTTCTTCATAGAGGCATAGGACACAGCATGCTGAAGCAACATCTTATACTTGTTATATAGTATGGAATGCTTGATTTGGGCAAAAGTAATAGTGGCTGGTTGTATGCTGTGATTCACTTTAAGTATTATAGCACTTAACTGTCTCATAGAACTGTACTAATTTGGAATATCTGGGGCTGGAAGGGAAGCATAAGATTTAGTTTGAAAATTCAGTTACCTCTTGATTTGTAATGTCAGCTTTGTGGCTGGAGTAACCACAGTAATTCTGGGACTTCTCATTCACATACTCCGTTTAGACACTAACACTAATTGGTTAGGTTGGTTACAGAGGGAGAGTGACTGCATTATCTTTCCTGGGGCAATTATAAATTATTTTTAAAAAATTCATTTATTGTGGATAATTGAAATTATATTCTGCAGAGTCCCTACTACATGACTCCTGTCCCAGATAAACTCACTGTTTGGTAGATAAAATTAAAAAAGGGGACTTTTCAGGGCGCCTGGGTGGCTCAGTCGTTAAGCGTCTGCCTTCGGCTCAGGTCATGATCCTAGGGTCCTGGGGTCAAGCCTCGTATCGGGCTCCCTGCTCCGCGGGAAGCCTGCTTCTCCTCCCACTCCCCCTGCTTGTGTTCCCTCTCTCGCTGTGTCTCTCTCTGTCAAATAAATAAATCTTAAAAAAAAAAAAGGGGGTGGTCTTTTCTTTGTGAATTGGAGCCATGAAAGACATTTATTTGTCTTACTATTTATTTGTTGTATATTGTTTCTCAAGAGCTGATGCTATTCCTTTAAAAATACTTAAAGAGGCATAGATAGGAGTTTTCAGAGTCCAGGCATTTTGGCAACTTAAAAACTTTGGGGAAAAATGACATCCTAAAAGAGATTTGCTGTTGCTAGAGAAAAGAACCTTCTTATAATGCAGTAACATGTAGTTTCTCATGTATGAAGATCATGCCCTGAAACACTGTTAGTAGAACAGACACTTGAGTTTGTTTTTCAAGCACTGGTGGTGAAATTTTGGGGTGTTACCCCTGATGTGTAGCCTAGGGTGCTTTCTGGTGCTGTGAACCACTATGAACTGTTCAGCTTCTTTGGTTTTTATGTCATTTCACTACATTAAATTTTATTTGAAATAAGCAGAGCATTAGATAGAAACTGAAAATTTTGTTTTACGTCTATAATTATTTGTATAATTGTGTATATGTGGTCACACAATAAATGCTAGTTCTTGTATATATTAGCCATGAGACCCCGGGGACAATCTTTTTGCCTCTTCAGGGCTCTTTCCTTTTCTATAAGATAAGACTATAGGGCCAGAGCTTTTCAAGTTCCATTGCGGTTCCTAGGTTTTTGGTTTAATTTTTTTTTTTTTGAAGATTTTACTTATTTATTTGACAGAGGGAGACACAGCGAAAGAGGGAACATAAGCAGGGGGAATGGCAGAGGGAGAAGCAGGCTTCCTACTGAGCAGGGAGCCCGATGCAGGGCTTGATCCCAGGACCCTGGGATTATGACCTGAGCCGAAGGCAGATGCCTAATGACTGAGCCACCCAAGCACCCCTTTTGGTTTAATTTTTAATGGTTTTTGGTTTTTGGAATGTTAAAAATTATTAATATTAGTGACTCATCAATACCCTACTAGAGTTTCTAATTAAAAAATAAATTGTGGAGTTCATAAACTCAATCTTCATAGGCAGAATAATAAAGCATAAAAGAGAGCAACAATAAGAAACCATATAAAGAAAATCTATTTGATCCATTTGTGAATAGTTTTTATAGAGAATAAACACAAATGAGCAGAGACCATCCCTGTTTCCAGTAATCTATTTGAGTATAAATCTTGGCATAGAAAATAGAACATCAATAAATCTTTATGAGAACACTTTTAAAAAAATTTAGAATCAGTAATTGCAATTTTAGAGCACTGTAATTGATTAATCAAAATTAACAGACCAGTTTCAACCACATAGACTAGTATGACTGTGTTAATATTTTACAGAATATTAGCAAAACAAGCAAATATATTTGGTGCCTTAGGCTGCTGACTTGTGTTTTCATCCCTAGGGTCCTGTGCTGCTTTGGTTTCTCAGGAATTAGGAATGGTTTTTTTCAGTGTATACTGTAGTTTTGTAAGATACTAAAATAATGAGGTATCTAAATTTCAGGATTTTCAAGGGAATTTAAACACTATCTACCTTCTTGTTTTTTTCAGACAGGGAAACAAAGGTCCAGAGAGGTTAAATTATTTGTCCGGGATCATTTATAGATAGCTTGTCTCTTGAGCATAGAAGTATAAGCATTGGGAGTCATGCCACCCTAGCTGTGTGGCCGTGATGAAATTACTTCCTCTTTCTGGGTTTTAGGTTTTTCATTTGTAAAGTGAGAGAATTGGACTTGATGGTTTCTAAACTCACAGGGCTATATTTTCTAAGGATCCATCTAGCTTTAAATTTCTGTATGTTTTTATGGTTTAATTATGTTTGATATATGAAGAAGACAGAACTTAAATTTAGGGCTTATTATTACTTAAAATTTTTTAATTTCAATTTAATTTAGTTAACATATACTGTAGTATTAATTTCAGAAGTAGAATTCAGTGATTCATCAGTTGCATACAACACCCAGTGCTCATTACTTCAGGTGCCCTCCTTAATGCCCATCACCCAGTTATCCCATCTCCTACCCACCTCCCCTCCAGCAACCCTCAGTTTGTTCCCTATAGTTAAGAGTCTCTTGTGGTTTGCCTCCCTCTCTGTTTTCTAGGACTATTATTAATAGCATCTTTTTACATTAAGGTTCTTTCAGAAAAATTTTGAAGAGATTTTAATCTGTGAATGGAAAGCTGACCCAGTGAAACTTTTATTTAACTTAAATACATAAAAAGTGATAATCCTGTATTAATTTTTTGTTGTAGGATTTGGAAAAGGAGAGATTCTGTATAAACTGTACATCCCTTTTTTTCAAGTGTAAGGAAACATTGCCATGACATTATTGTGATTTTCATTTATAGAACTATCCCATGAGAACACTTGTGTTGCAGGCTTCAATTTCCCAAAGGTATTATGTTGATTCGTTAGGGTTAACTTGTCTTGCTAGAACTTGTTTGAAATTTCCAGTTTGGCCACCCGATGGGGCACAAACCACTTTTTCTTTCAGGCATTTCTGCAAGTGAAAGTACAGTATAACATATTTAAGATAACACTTGTAAATAAGATGCCTGGCATTTACCAGTGTTTCTTAAATGAGTAAATGAATGTTGTATAAAAGAGGAACCCATTACTATTCTTTATTATATTTGTATAATGAAGTATGGTTAGGGTGAGTATCTGGAAAGATTATACTTGTCCATCTATCCCTGAAGGTTGGTTTTGGATCAGCTTTTGGGTGAAGGCCCAGATCGGAAGAACATAAGAATCTTATTTGACCCGTGGTGACCATGGAAAATTAGTCCTGGCTTCAAATCCAGTCCTAATCTGGAAAGCATTTGAGAGACTGATTGAGTTGTGCTGGCTAGGGGTTTTAAGTATATTTGTATCATAGTCCCCAAAGGAGAGTACCCCAAACTCCCATGGAATAAAAGAAGATAATATTAGAACTGTTAGTTAATTCATTTTTATGCATAAGACAAGGAAGAAATAAAATTTTACTGATATTTAATAAATGGATCAATTTGATGACCTTGTTAGGAGGTATTGTGAGAAAAAGAGAAGGATTGCTAATAGTTTTCTTACTTGTTCACTTTCAGCAGATATCACTTCATCTAGTTTATAGGTATGTAGAATTTATGGATATTATCTAGTTTTGACTAAAGTAACTCTTATAAAATGAGTGTGACTTAGACTTAAAAAAGACTCCTGTAAAGAAACCTCAACAATAATACACTAAAGCAAGCACATGTGAACAAAAAAAAAATGGCAGAGCTGACAATTCTAGTTCTAGTTTTTGGTCAGCCAAATTACAGATAAAAACAATGACACTTTATATTTATTTATTTATTTATTTAAAGATTTTACTTATTTATTTGAGAGACAGAGAGAGCACAAGCAGGGGGAGCAGCAGAGGGAGAAGGAGAAGCAGCCTTCCTGTTGAGCAGGGAGCCCAACGTGGGGATCGAGCCCAGGACCCTGAGATCATGACCCGAGCGGAAGGCAAGACACCTAACTGACTGAGCCACCCAGGCGCCCCAGTAATGACTCTTTAATGGATTGGACAAGAAGTTTGCCAAAAAAAATTCAAAATAATTAAGATAATTCTTTGAAATAAGATTTTACATCCACTGTCATCCACAATGAACTTCACCCTAAGCATATATTAAGCATTAAGAGTATCCTGCCTGGGGCGCCTGGGTGGCTCAGTTGGTTAAGCGACTGCCTTCGGCTCAGGTTATGATCCTGGAGTCCCGGGATCGAGTCCCACATCGGGCTCCCTGCTCGGCGGGGAGTCTCCTTCTCCCTCTGACCCTCCCCCCCTCATGCTCGCTCTCTCATTCTCTCTCTCTCTCTCTCAAATAAATAAATAAAATCTTAAAAAAAAAAAAAAGTATCCTGCCTTTGTTAGGTCTGTTTTTCAGTTTATAACCATTATAATTAAGTTTCACAATCAACTAATTCCTGAAGTTTGAACTAGACCTTTGAAATACTGTATCACAAAATGTTAAACTCAGGTTTTAAAAATAATGAAGCTTGAATTTCAGTTGTTTTCTGAAAGCATTGTTATTGATGAAATTTCTTAGATTAAAAATATTTTTGTACTATTTATAAGTGAAAGATAAAAATTGTTTATTTTGTCATTGTCTCAACTTTTAGAACCTATTTAAAAATTCTGTTTTAGGGGCGCCTGGGTGGCTCAGTTGGTTAAGCATCTGGCTCTTGATTTTGGCTCAGGTCATGATCTCAGGGCCCTGGGATTGAGTCCCACGCTGGGCTCTGCACAGAGCGTGGAATCTGCTTGAGATTCTCTCTCTCTCTCTGCCTCTGCTCGTGCACTCTCTCTCTTTCTCAAAATAAATAAAATCTTAAAAAAAAAAATTCTGTTTTATAATGTGCACAGTTGTAGAGGATATTATTTATCAATAAATATACATATACTAGAAGTACATAGTAAGCTTTTGTTTTTGTATTTGATAGGGATATGATATAAAAAAAAGGTTTGGAAGACTTTGCTCAAGTTGTGCAGCTTAACCCAAGCTGGTTTGTGGTGTTGCCTGGTATTGAACTGGCCTTTGGGATTGAGAGAGTGTTGGAATTCACTAGGGTTGTCATTTGCTTTTTCACATATTCCTGTTACCTAATAAATGCTGAAAGAAGCCAAAGCTCATGAATAAATGCCTTAAATTATTTATTCATTCCAACAAATATTTATAGGGATTCTATTATTTGCTGTAGGCTGATCGATTTGTGCGGAAATTCTAGCTCTTTCATTATCTTAAAAATAGAAAAAAAATAGTATTTTTTGTTTTGTTTTTGGTTTTATATTTCAGTCAATGCAGTGTTTTCAGAGTTAAAAATGGTGTGGAAAGGGAAGATTGCAGATTAAGGACTTGAAACACTGTTATAAATTTGGATCCCTTTGTAAATGATGTGGAAGACTTTCTCCTTAGCTTTTTAAACTTTTTACGTTATACACCTTTGAATCTAATTTGTTTTTATTTTTTTAAAATAATTTATTTTTTGGGCGCCTGGGTGGCTCAGTTGGTTGGGTGACTGCCTTCGGCTCAGGTCATGATCCTGGAGTCCAGGGATCAAGTCCCGCATCGGGCTTCCTGCTCAGCAGGGAGTCTGCTTCTCCCTCTGACCCTCCTCCCTCTCATTCTCTCTGTCTCAAATAAATAAATAAAATCTTTAAAAAAAAAAAATTTATTTTTTGGGGGGAGCGGCAGAGGGAGAGAATCTCAGACTGACTCCCTGCTGAGCATGGAGTTCAACACTGGGTTGGACTCGATCTCACAACCCTGAGATCATGACCTGAGTTGAAATCAAGAGTCGAACGCTTAGCCGACTGAGCTACCCAGGTGCTCCTAAATCTAATTTGTTTTTAGGAACAGATTTAGTTACCTCTTTCTTCCCATCACCATACAGGTGTGGTTTATCTATAGGGACTAATCAGAAAATTCTTAAAAAGTTGTTTATTAGAGGTCAGAGGAAAGTATAATTAACCTGATGTAAGCATAACTTAACCTGTATATTCTCTGTAACAAGAGGACAATGTGGTTTTTTTTTTATTATGTTATGTTAGTCACCATACAGTACATCATTAGTTTTTGAAGAAGTGTTCCATGATTCATTGTTTGCATATAATACCCAGTGCTCCATGCAATACGTGCCCTCCTTAATACCCATCACTGGACCAACCCATCCCCTCACCCCCCTCCCCTTTAAAACCCTCAGTTTGTTTCTTGGAGTCCATAGTCTCTCGAGGACAACATGTTGATTAAGTAGACATAGTCTTCTCTTATTTGTTGAGGATGACCTGCAGTATTTAGAAAGACTGTAGACTAGGAATGAAGAGCTATAAGTCCTTAGACCTAGTTCTGTTACTGACTATTCATAAAGAATTAGTGAACAAGTGATTTTTTTGAAGATTGAAGGGCTGAAATATAATTATTCAGGAAAGTGGGAAGTTTTTAGATTATTGTGTGACTTATTTAGGTAAATTGGTAAAGTTGTAATTCAGAGTAATCCATGCGCTTTTGAGGTTTTTTCTGTATCTTAGAGCAGTGGTTCTTAAACATTTTGTCTTGGGACCACTTGAAACTCTTGACAGTTATTGAGGATTCCAGTGTCTACTGATATATGCTGTATTAGAAATTAAAACTGAGAAATGCTTAAAACACAGGAGTATGCAAGCATACCTACTAGATGCTGTTTACTTGTCAAAGAACAAGAGTGAAAAAGCAAATGAAGTTTTGTGTTATTATTAAAAAAGAGAGTTTGGATCTTTTGGGCTCCCTGAAAGGCTTTCTATTTTTTTTTTTTTTTTTAAGATTTTATTTATTTATTTGAGACAGAGAGAATGAGAGAGTGAGAGCACATGAGAGGGGGGAGGGTCAGAGGGAGAAGCAGGCTCCCTGCCGATCAGGGAGCCCGATGCGGGACTTGATCCAGGGACTCCAGGATCATGACCTGAGCCGAAGGCAGTCGCTTAACCAACTGAGCCACCCAGGCGCCCAGGCTTTCTATTTTTTTAAGTTTATTTAAGTAATCTCTACACCTAATGTGGGGCTCGATCTCACGACTCCAAGATCAAGAATTGCATCTTCTTTTTTTTTTTTTTAAAGATTTTATTTATTTATTTGAGAGCGAGAGAATGAGAGAGAGCACATGAGAGGGGGGAGGGTCAGAGGGAGAAGCAGACTCCCTGCAGAGCAGGGAGCCCGATGCGGTACTCGATCCAGGGACTCCAGGATCATGACGTGAGCCGAAGGCAAGTCGCTTAACCAACTGAGCCACCCAGGCGCCCAAGAATTGCATCTTCTGACTGAGCCAGCCAGGCGCCCCTCCCTGAAAGGGTTTCTGAGAGTTGTTGCCATGGAGCATAGGACTCCTTTCAGAAAGTTCAGAGATGGCCTGAGAAAAAGTTCTCTAGTTTTAGGAGCACAAAGAGGGATAAGGGAATCTCTTGGGTGAGAATTCTCTGGTATCTCCCCTACTACAAAGAATGTTGATTTGGGAAAAGTGAAGTTGGCTTCCTTGGGATTCCCAATTCCATTCTCTTTTCTTTGAATCGAATTAGTAGATATGTGGTCAGCTTGTCATTAAGGAGAATGGAATAAACACTTATTGAGCAGTTAGGAACCCGGTGTCAGCTGTTTTCCATAGGTTAATCTCCTTTAATCTTCACAAGATAGATGATTTATTATTTTCATTTTAGAGAGATTAATCAATTTGTTCATGGCTAATTTGAAATAGAATCTGTCATAATTTGGAGCTCTTGCCTTTTTTTTTTTTTTAAGATTTTATTTATTTGACAGAGAGAGATACAGCGAGAGAGGGAACACAAAGCAGGGTGAGTGGGAGAGGGAGAAGCAGGCTTCCCGCTGAGCAGGGAGCCCAATGCGGAGCTGGATCCCAGGCCCCTGGGATCATGACCTGAGCCGAAGGCAGACGCTTAAGGACTGAGCCACCCAGGCGCCCCTGGAGCTCTTGCTTTTATACAGAATTGTAAATAACAACAGTGGTGGTAGCAGGGGCAGTAACAACAACTGTGATTTTCTGAGTGCTTACAGTGTTAGGCATTGTGGTAAGTACTTTAAAAACATTTTCTCTTTAGAGCAGGCCATTTAGATAGGTTGTTAGCTCTGTTTATAGATTGGGGAAATTGAGTGTTAGGGCCATTGAGTAATTGATATGTTGATACTGCTAATTGTGGCTTCTCTTAATTCCTACATCATATTGCTTTATGAAAAATAAACCAATAAATTCATTCATTTATACATACATACAGTTACATGTGGTCTGATCTGTTCTTGAGCGCCTGCTGAAGTATTGGCTGGTCTGTTTTTAGTCCAAAGTCTCAGTCTGCATGGTTTGGAGGTAGTGGAGTGTGGTCTGGAGGTGAGAGTTAATTTATATTTTCCTCAAGATAATCTATGTAACTATTATTAGATAGGCAGTTGAGTTGGTAAATAGAGGACCAACTCCTCTCTAATATCTTACCTCTTTCATAAGAAAGAGGTAAGATATTAGTGATAAGAGTAAAAAGAGGAAGATAAAAATGGGCATAGCTGTTGCTATGCCAAATTGTGGCGTTTGGCTTCTAGATGATAGATCATGGAATGTTAATTAGACCTGTAAGGAATATCAGAGATTATTTAACCCAATTCCTTTTTTACTTTAATGGGAAATGAGGTTTAGAGAGGTTAAGTGATTCAAGGTTACATGATGTGGTTAGTGGCTGAGTTAACACAATTAATCCTATTTCATTTTATTGCTTATTATTTTGCCTTATATGCTAGTAGGTTCATATGCATACAGAGGACAAACTCTGAAACCAGACTGCCTAGTTCATATTCCACCTCCACGATTTACTAGCTGAGAGACCTCAGGCAAGTCACTTAACGTCTCTTAACTAACTGAGCCACCCAGGCGCCCTGTATTTTTTTTAAATTGGGGTGAAATTCACATGTGATTCTTAAGTATGACCAAATAGCTTGAGTGAGTTGTTTGTTTTTAATTATTTTCAATTTTCTAATGAAAATTTAATTTCTAATACTAGAATTGGTTTTAGATTTGAGGAAGACCTTTCAACCCCTCTGTTTTATAGATGAATAAATTGAGGGTAGAGAAGCCAAGATTATGTGGTCAGAGTCTTAAAACTAGCTGATAGCAGAGGCTGGAATAAGGATATTGGCTTCCTGCTCACTGCTGTACCTTGCTGAGGCTTGTCACTGCTGTGTAAATGTGTGCTGTTGTTGTTGCTTTTAAATTTTAAGAATGAATTTTCTTTGTAAGAGTCAGTATGAATTTAAATGTTCTAATGATTATTCAGATACTCTGCATTAATACACTTATCTGAATCTAATCCGTTAGATCACATTATCAACCTAAAATAATTCTTGTGTGTATCAGTTAAAAGACTGAGTAAATGAAGAGACTCACACCTTTAAAATACTGCTGTTTACTCAACTACAGAAAATTGGTCATTGCCCTGTCTAGGTAGAAACCTATCTTAGTTGAGAAGACAGGACTGAGGAATTATGGTAAAGCTTGAAGGGTTAGATAGGAATGAGCAAGTCTCAGGAGAGTTAAGAAATCATTTGGCCATTCCTCTGTAATATATCTGTGTTTGAATGTTAACTCAGGTTACATCTGTTACCTGTACATTAGGAGTAACTCTCCCTCCCCCTAAGACTTCTTTTGACATGTTACCAAGCCAAATCAGGACTTAGAGAGGATCAGAATATATAATTAAATCAATTCATGAAGTATTCCTGAATGACTGCTTCCATTTTTTTTTAATGATAAAGGGATAACGATAATACTACCAGCTAATGTTTATTGAGTGTTTCTGATGTGCCAGGCATTTTACATTTAATCCTTATCCGCTAAGGCAGGTTTTGTTATCCTTGTTTTAAGAAGACACTGAATCTTAGATTGCATAAGTTGCCCAAGGTCACATAGCTAGTGAGTGGTAAAAGCTGGAACACAGGTGTGTCTTGTTTCAGAGCCTGGATTTTTAACATGGTGTTACGCTGTCAGGATCATGCAAGAGGCTAGAGATGTAAGGATAAGTGCCTGTCTTCGAGGAGCTCATAACTTGGGTGGTGTCCTCATCATAGTATACTGTGATTGTGTTACTGAAGAATGCCAATTGATTTTGCTCTGGAGATCAAAAGTATTTATCTTGGAAATTTTCACAGAGGTGGCATTTGAACTGGGTACCAGAGATTGAGTAGGGTTTGATCACATGGTGAAGAGGAGAAAGGGCACTGGGGGCAATCTAGGCAGATAGAGTAATATTGAACAAAGGCATAAATAGGTGAAAATATCTAAGCATATTAATGAACTCTGGTTTAGTAGATAGGCGGGAGAACTGATGAGGTAAGATTGGAAGGGGGGACTAGGAGGGATCAAGGGGTGAAGGGATAAGTACCTTGCTCAATTTAAACATTGATCTAAATCAATTACATTGATTTAGAGACTACTGAATTTGAAATTATAATAACCCTGTGAGCCTGGGCAGGTCATTTACCCTTTCTGGGGAAGGATTTAAAATCCATCAAGGATTTTAAAGAAGAAGTTAGTAGGGAGGGATCAGTACAAAGTGAGATGTATAATTTAGATCTTGGAGGATGCATTGGAGAGAACAAGACCAAAGAGAGGAAAACCAGACAGTATGGCCAAAAATATTGAGGGTTTGAATCAATAGCTTATTTAATCAATTTTAGTGTGTATTTTTCCCATGTTTTAATATTGAAATCAGAGTACATCTTATAGTTAATGCTGTGTCATAGACTAATTGGCAGGCATGTTTTTCATTTTTAGAATCACAAAAAATGATGATGTATGTTACTGTTAGTGACATCTTAGATTTGATTAAATTTGATAGTAATAACATATAAAATTTACTTAATGCTTACTGTGTGTATGTCAGGTAGAGTGTATATGCCAGCATCTGGCAGTGTCTGCCATATTTAGCAACTTTTTTTTTTTTTTTTTAAATAACAGAAAGTGACCAAAGGCCATGGGATCTACCTGGGGTGTCATTAAGGGTTGAGAAAGATTCATAAGAGCCTGGTTGAAGAGTGAATGGGGAATAAGAAAAGTTCATGTTTGTCCCCACAGAGTGTGGCTAGAGCTCTAGAAATGAATTACTTTGGTACCAATTTAGAGTTTTCTTATATTGTTTAGTCAGTGATTGCAGATTTAGTCCTTTTATGTAATAAACTCAAATGCAGTTGGTGATAATGAAATTGAGATACAGTCTTTCCTTTGTTTTTCAAATGTTTTCATAATAGCAGGTAACAAAGGTATTGATAATCAGGTAAGGCACCACCTCTTATCACAGAGTTCATCATATTACGATAAACCTTTCTTTTTGAGTCAAATATACTTACTTGAAATATGAGTATTGAAATATAACTATCTCAAATTATACTGCCATTAGATATTTGCTAGAGAGGGCTACAAAATGTTTTCTCTAGAATTTGTTCACTTCGTTTCATGGACTTTGAAAAGTTCAGTTCTTGATAGATGGAAAAATTAGAAATTACATTGATTTAGAGACCACTGAATTTGAAATTATAATAACCCTGTGAGCCTGGGCAGGTCAGTTAGCCTTCCTGTGTTAAAATTTTCTCATCCTTAAATTGGGTACAGTAATGTCTACTTTAGAGGATCATGTGAAATGAAATGAATTAATAATTGGAAAGCACTTAGAACAGTACATATGTACAGTAAGTAATAATACTATGTGTAGTAAGTGTTGTATATGTATTAGCCATTATTACATATCTATCCCTAGTGGTTTGAAACCAACAGTTGAGCAGGGTGCTAGTTGATTTATTTATTCTTGAGACAACTTGGGGAAGGGAGTCAGTGAAACTGTAACTAGGAAGAAAACAACTTAGATACTATTCATTCAATTATTGGACAAATGGAAGCTGAAAGAATTTTACCTTTTTTTAAAAGATTTTATTTATTTATTTGACAGAGAGAACAGTGAGAGAGGGAACACAAGCAGGGTGAGTGGGAGAGGGAGAAGCAGGCCTCCCGCAGAGCAGGGAGCCCAATGTGGGGCTTGATCCCAGGACCCCAGGACCCCAGGACCATGACCGGGCCGAAGTCAGATGCTTAATGACTGAGCCACCCAGGTGCCCCAAGAATTTTACCTTTTTAAAAAAGTCTGGTATTTCACAGAACATAAAATTTATGTTACTACGTGTTGACAATTATTGATGAAATAAAAATATTAATTTATACATTTTTGAAAGTTTCTTTGATTTTTAAGATAGATGAAAGCCTGGGAAGAAAGTTGATAACTTTTTCCTTTTTTCTTCCACACTTTTGTTGTGAAGTCTTATTAGAATTGATTGATAAACATACAATATTAGAGAAAAAAATGTTTTAGGAAAAGAAATTATCAAATACAGTATTTTAAAATTCTCCCTTGACCTTTCTTTCATTTTAAAGACAGTATTATATAACATGGTGGGTTTTATGTAGGGAACACTTAATAAACCATTGTTTATTTACAACTTTAATTACAATGATTTAAAAATTTTAAGTGTATCAGTAATTATTAATAATAATTTAATGCATATTTTGGGAATCTGCCCTGTTAAAACAGAATATCCTATTAAAGTTAACATCTTCCTTCCAAATGATGTAATACGCAAACATACACAATATTGTAGTAGTTGGATCATTTTATTATCATTAATATTTGAAATTAAATAAAAATATCATTGGTAAAAGATAAAGTAATACTATTAAACTTTATTTTTTTATTTTTTATTTTATTTTTTTAAAAGATTTTATTTATTTGACAGAGACACAGCAAGAGAGGGAACACAAGCAGGGGGAGTGGGAGAGGGAGAAGCAGGCTTCCCACAGAGCAGGGAGCCCAATGTGGGGCTCGATCCCAGGACCTTGGGATCATGACCTGAGCCGAAGGCAGACGCTTAATGACCTGAGCCACCCAGGTGCCCCAAACCTTTTTTTTTTTAAAGAGAGGGAGGGAGGAGGGGCAGAGTGAGAGGATGAGAATCCCAAGCAGACTACACAGCTTAATGCGAGGCTTGATCTCACAACCCTGAGATCATGACCCGAGCTGAAATCAAGAGTTGGACACTTAACCGACTGAGTCACCCAGGCGTCCCCTATTAAACATTTTTGAATGCATCACTTTCTAGTGCTTAGCACAGTGATTTGTTACGTAGGTGCTTCAGTGTTTATGCATTTTATAGGTAGTGAAGGAAGGAAGAATTCACTCTAAAGGTTTAAACCTAGGGAAACTGGTAGAGAATAGCTACTTTTGGGGATGGTAAACTCATGAAATTAGATCTTAAATATGTTGATTTCGTGTGTGAAATGTTTATATGTAGAGAAGGAGCTAGAATTTGAAAAACTGTATCAACAGATTATCATAATTGAGATAGTAATTAAAGAACTCACTAAGGGAAAGTGTGTAAGGCAGAAAAGTAGAGATGCAAATAGAGGAAGTCTTGGAAAATATATTGTCACAAAAGTCAAGAGTTGTAAAGATAAATGGATTACTAGCAGTGATATGCTGTGTAGACAGGTCAGTGAGAATGAGAATAAAGGATAGGCCTTGGATATGACAAAAGGAGCTTATTGGTGGATTCTGAACATAAATTGTCTTTTGCAAACTGACTTCCAGGTTTTAAGAAGTTAAAGTCAATGATACAACATGTGTGTAATTTTCATTTCAGAAATGTGGCTACTAACAGTGAGGAAAATAAGATAGAACCTTTAGGAACAAGTAGGATAAAGCTTTAAAAGGTTCTTTGAGGATATATGAGATCTGTTCATATATGAAGGCAGTAGAGAAAGTAGCTTTAATTTTATCTAAATTTTTGGCTTTAATTGCATTTCCCTCATTTACTGACTGTGAGATGTTCACAAAGTTATTTCTCTGAACCTCAGTTTTCCTGTGTGTAAAATGGGGATACTATTTACTTTTCAGGCTTATTGTGAGAATTAGATGTAATAATATATGAAAGTGCCAGCAAGGGGTGAAAATACTCTTCAATAAAGTATGGCTGTTAATTTCTGTCATTATTAAAAATAAGCCACTGGAGTAACTGTTATTCATTTATTTAACAGGCATTTTATTTTAGGGTGTTAGTGCTTAATCCAATAAGACTCTCTTTCAGTGTCATGAAATTTCTTGGAAAGGAAATGATGGTAGCTGGACTTTTAGAATCCGTTCCTTGAGAAACTACCTTCTGACAAAATGAATTACTGTATTTCATAGATTCTAAGAT
This sequence comes from Mirounga angustirostris, assembly GCF_029215605.1. Taxonomy (NCBI): domain Eukaryota; kingdom Metazoa; phylum Chordata; class Mammalia; order Carnivora; family Phocidae; genus Mirounga; species Mirounga angustirostris. The sequence goes on from NW_026991714.1 coordinate 41,191,151, forward strand.
ACACACTCCCCTCTTCCACATTCCAATACCTTTGAAATAGGGATTTGTCTCGTAGATGTCATAGTTTAATTGGTAATGTTTTTCTTTCTTAATGATTCATAAAATAATGGTGTGCCTTGACAGTTGATGATGTCTTAGATTCAATGAGATATGGTAGTATTTTATTAAGTACAAATATCTTCATGCATTTTGACAAGTAGTATTTTTGTAGAAAACATTATTTAGCCTACAGAGAATATCTAGTTTATTAAGGTTTTGTGATACTGAAATTGGAGCTGTGATGTGGTCTAACACCCATCGATCAGAAACCATTTTTGGGGCCACTGGCTGGCTCAGTTGGAAGAACATGCAACTCTTCCATCTCAGGATTGTAAGTTCGAGCCCCATGTTGGGTGTAGAGATTTCTTTCAAAAAAAAAAGAAAGAAGAAACCATTTGTATAGACATATAGGAAACACCATTGCAGAGCTTTTGGGTTCCTTTTTGTTTTTGTTCAGATAAACTGGTAAACTGTTACTTAAGAGCAAAAGTGAGAATTTTGTGTTGTGATAATTGTTATTTTTTGGCAAAATCCAACATGTTTTACCAACCTGTATAACACTTATATGTTAAAAAGAGCTGGAAGCCAAAAGCATTAAGAGCTTATCTTGTGACTAGTAAATAAAAATGGTTTGAATTTTGTGTAGAAACAAAAGATAATGAAAATTGGGAAAAATAAGAAAGGACTTTGCGTTTTGATATTTCATGAAACTGGAACTGCTATAAAAGAATTCAGTAAAAGTAACAATAGCTGAAACTTTAAAAAATTAACTGATGTGCTGATTTTGGATATTTAGGTTTAGGTTTTGTGTTACAAAGTCTGTGAAGTTTACCAATACGTTTTAAATTCGTACAGTGCTATAAAAATTAACGTGAGATTGCTCTCCGCCCTCAGAATTTACGCTGTTATCACAATAAATGTAAGAATGAGCCATATAGATTTAATTAGTTAGAAGAGAGTATTTGTTATCAGCTTTATTTTATCATCAGAATAGTATCCTTAGACAAGGAAGATGCTGATTTATTCTGTCAGACCTGCTCCAGCTTAGAAGTGTGGCTGCATGACTTCCCAAGGGCATTCAGTTTAAGTTAAATTACAATGTTGGTGGCTTTGACATGGGAATGCAATTTTGTTTATTATTGCTAAATATATCACTTCAAATTGTCATAATTTTCCTTTCCATAATTTTGTATACTTATAGGAATAAGTATATTCCTATATTATATAATCTTAGCTAATTTGATCAAGAGGAGCAGTACATGTACATTTTGTGACATAATGATATTTTTCAAATCTACCTTACATATTAATTATCTGTTGCTATATAACGAGTTACTGCCAAACTTAGTAGCTTAAAACAATAATAAACATTTATCTCATGCTGTTTCTGTGTGTCAAGATTTGGAAGCAGCTTGACTGGGTGTTCTGGCTCAGGGTATTGTGTGCAGTTGCAGTTAAGATGTCAGCTGGGGCTGCAGTCATCTCAAGACTTGACTGGGACTGGAGGATCCAATTCTAGGATAGCTCACTCAGATGGTATGCTATTTGTGTGTGTGTGTTTTGTTTTTTTTTTCCCAGGAGGCCCTCAGTTCTTTACCACTCAGAACTCTCTATAGGGCTGCTTCTGATTTTTTTTATGACTGGCTTCTCCCAGATTAGGTGATCCAAGAGAGAACAAAATGAAAATCAGTGTCTTTTATGACGTAGCCTTGGAAGCAGTACTCTGTCATTTATGCAATAATCTATTGGTTATACAGGTCAGCTCTATTTTATTTGGGAGGGGTTGCACAAGAGCATTATTACCAGGAAGCAGGAATCTTTGGGAGTCCTCTCAGAGGCTGCTTGTTACACCTGATATAAAAATCTAATGTTAAGAAAAGTTTTGGAAATAAAAGGAAGAATATCAGAAAATTGAGTTGTCAAAAATAGAGGTAAATCTTAGAAAATAAGGTTTCATTTGAAATCATAGGCTATGTGTCTTTTTCTCAAGCATGGATTATAGAATTTGCAATACTTGGACAAGATACCTTAGTAACCCGAGTCTCAGATCTTCAGTGGTAAAATAAGAAGCATGTTTACATTAAAGAGTTAAAGCTCTGTGTTTTAAGAGTTAATACATTAAAGAGTTAAAGCAGTGTGTTCAAAAATACTCAAAATTATATCTGATAGTAGACATTCAATAAATGTAATAACTATGATTGCTTTTATTATTGATCAGTATTTGTGGCCATCATTTCCTGAGCTCTCATGTATACTTAGCTCAATCTAATCTAAGCCCGATTATTCTTCTGAAACCATTTATTAATGGTTACAGGTAAGCTCCTGATCCTCAGATCTAATAACCTCCACTTAGTCTCTTTCTTTTTGATCTCTAAGCAGCTTTTTATTTTTCTTTCCTTTAATTTAAGGTTACATTTTTAAAATCTTACATATGGGTAGTTTAAGTTATAGGTTCTAAAGTAGAGAGTCAGAGTGTAGGCATTCTAATGTTAGCTATTTTTCTTTATAATTCAGTTGTAGCATTCGATTAGAGAGGGAGATACATAGACAGCATTCTAATTAGATAGACAGAATAGACATCTATATTCACCATCCAGCTCAAGAAACAGAAGAATTATTAGTATAATGAACCCTTGATTATTGTTTTACTTAACTCAGATGTTTTCGGTTTTCTTTTTAAATTATTTTTCCAGCTTTATTGAGATGTAATTGATGTATAACACTATATGAATGCAAGGTGTACAACATACTGATTTAATACATTGATTTATTGTAAAATGATTACTACCATAGCATCAGCTAACACTTCCGTCCCATCACGTAATTACCATTTCTTTTTTGTGGTGAGAACATTTAAGATCTGCTCTCTTCACAACTTCCAAGTATATAATACAGCATTATTAGGTATAATCACCATGCTGTACATTAGATCCTCAGAACTTGTTAATCTTATAACTGGCAGTTTGTACCCTTTAATGAATATTCCCCCCCAACCCTCACCCCAACACACAGACGTGGTGACCACCCCTCTATTCTGTTTCTCTGAGCTTGCTTTTTTAGATTCCATATATAAGTGGTATCATACAGTATTTGTTTTTCTCTGACTTATTTCACTTAGATTAATGCCCTCAACATTTATCCAAATTGTTGCAAATGGCAGGATTTCCTTCTTCCTCATAGCTGAATAATATTCCATTGTATATGTATATACCACATCTTCTTTATCCCTTCATCTGTTAACACTTAGGTTGTTTCCATGTCTTGGATATTGTTAATAAATGCTGCACTGAACATGAGGGTGCAGGTACCTCTTCTCTAAGCAGATTTTGATAGTTTTTAAAGCTCTTCTTTCTTTTTTCAGTGTTAAATTAGTTTTAGGTATGTAACATAGTCATTCCACAACTCTACACATTATGCTGTACTCACCACATGTGCATCTATGATGTGTTACCATACAGCACTATTACAATACCATTGATTAGTATCTCTTCCTTCCTGAAATGCTCCTTTAATTTTTGTGGCCTGTGTATATATATCTGATTTTTTTTCCTCATTGTCTTCTCTGCTGCTTTGTATTCCAAAAGTTTATGTCTTGGGCCCACTTCTTACTTTCTGAGAAATTGCATTTACCTAGAGCTTAGGCAATTTCAAATCATCTCTATATAGATGATTTCCAACTCTTAAACACTAGCTCTGACCTATCTTTTAAATGGTAGATCTCTATTTTCATGTGTCCACTAACTATCTCAGATATCCTGTAGATACCCAAAATGGTTTGTCATCCAAATGCTTATCTTCTTTTTTTTGCTCAAGTTTTTTCTTTTTTGTTTTTTTTCAGGTCAGTTAATAGTATCCGGAATCATCCTTCTTTTTACCTGGGCTCAAAATCTTGGAGATCTTTAGTTCCCTTGTTCATGTTTAGTTGTTTGTCTAATCTTTCTTTTTTGCTTCTTGGTGTTTGCTTCTTGGTATCCCCCTCTTTCCCATATTTCACCTACTTTTTTTTTTTTTTCCATTGCTACTGCCTTAGACTTTCAGTATGCTTTATTTTTTTTTAAGTATTTAACATATTGTATTCTAATTTACGTATTTATGTGACTTTTCCTTGTTTGAGTCATCATCATTTCATTAGAGCCTGGCATAGTGTACAGAGTAGACATCCAACGATGTTCATTGAATGAGTAAAGCTTGGGAACTTCCTTAATGATGGTATTAATAATCTAGAAATATCTATGGTGTGCCTCTTTTATACAAGTACAAGCAAGGTGGCTAAAACCCTGGCTTTACATTCATATGGGGAACAAGTGACACAGATAACTAAAACATAAGGTAGAAATATTAAGTGCTATAAATGATTTCAAGTAGAGTAGTACAGGATTTCAGAGGAGGGAGTGATGATTTCTAGCTGGAGAAATCAGGACAAAGCATAAAAGAGGTTAAATTTGATGTAGAACTTGAAGAATGGTTAAGATTTGGAAATTAGATTTTAAAGATGTGGGTAGTGTGGGGGATTCTGATAGAGGCAATAGTTGTAAACAAAGGCAAAGATGGAAGAAATATTGAGGTCCCTAAAATGAGTAATTATAATAATAATAAATTCATTTTGGCTTGAAGGTCAGGTGAAAGTGAAAGCGAAAGTGATTTTCTTCAGTTTGGAAGATAAGCCTAAAAGACAGTTTGGACCATTCTGGGTACCTTAGAGACCAGCAGAGGATTATGAGCTTTAATTTGTGGCCATTGGGAAATCATTATAAGTTTTTAAGCAGGAGAATCAGACTGCTTTGGGAAGATTGATATGGCAGCAGTCTGTAAGATATTTTAGAGAGTTGAAAACCTATAGGTTGGTAAACCAGTGAAATAGTATTTGTTCACTGAAATAGTATTTGTGGGTAAAAGGATAGGAGAGAATGAATGTAAATGAGGTTGTGATAGTGGCATTGACTGAACCAGATCACTAAACTCATGGGTAGAAAGGAGAATATAAGAATGTAACTCTGCTAGGACAGGGATTTTTATTTTCCTCATGATGTAGTCCAGGTGTCTAGCACAGTGCCTGGCACATAGCAGATACCCAGTGAATATTTGTTGAATGAGTGATAACTGAGATTGTGAATCTGTGTGATATGGGTACTGGCAATAGCATTAAAAGAAATACAGAACATGAGGAGAGCAGGTTTTGGGAAGAAATGAATTTTGGACATTCTGAGTTTGTGTTAGCAGACATGTGGCTGAGGATATAGTTTTGGGAGATATCCACATAGAAGTAGTAAAAGCCATGTTAGTGAATGTCAGAATATATTAGCGCAATAATTTATAAATGTGAATATAACATGACATGTTCCAAATTAGTTCTTCCTATTATATATGTTTTATACATTTAATAATTTCAATTATAATTTATGTTGTAACAACTTTTGCTTATTGAATTGCCTTTTGCTGATATCCTGATGATGATTTGTATTGTTGACTCATCAATTGGCTCATGCATAATCCTAATATACTATAGGTTTTGTATTAAGTATGTACAAGAGTACATTAATTTTGAACTTTAATATATTAGATTATAAGAATTTGTGTAAGAGTTTTTATTGACTTTACAGATTATTTCTGTCATCAAAAATAGAGCTAGGTTAGTTTATTTCTTTTTTTTTTTTTTAAAGATTTTATTTATTTATTTGAGACAGAGAGAGACAGAGAGCACATGAGAGGGGGAAGGGTCAGAGGGAGAAGCAGGCTCCCTGCCGAGCAGGGAGCCCGATGCAGGACTCGATCCCGGGACTCCAGGATCATGACGTGAGCTGAAAGCAGTCGCTTAACCAACTGAGCCACCCAGGCGCCCCTAGGTTAGTTAATTTCTATATGGGAAAAGAAATGAGCATTAATTAGATGGTGATTCTTTGTATAGGACACATGAGAATGCTAGCTGCCCTCTTTTGAGGTTTATAATTTGATTTACAGAACTGCCGTTAACACTTCAGTATCATGAAAACATGACTGATTTCTAGATGATGAGACAAAAACCAGGTCACGTGTAATTGACTTGTACCTTATTCACAGACTACCCAGTATTTCTGGTGAAAAAATTAAAAAGGGAATGCAAAAAGAAGAAGTAGAAACTGAAAAAGAAATAATTGGAGAATGTTTCTGGGGTGCTGTAGTTAAGCTCATGATGTACATATTTTGAAAAATATATTGAAATTTTGTTATTGAGGAGTTCCATTTAGAGAAGTTTCAGATTTGGGGTGCCTGGGTGGCTCAGTTGTTAAGCGTCTGCCTTCGGCTCAGGTCATGATCTCAGGGTCCTGGGATCAAGCCCCGCATCGGGCTCCCTGCTCGGCAGGAAGCCTGCTTCTCCCTCTCCCACTCCGCGCAGCTTGTGTTCCCTATCTCGCTGTGTCTTTCTCTGTCAAATAAATAAATTAAATCTTAAAAAAAAATAAAAGTTTCAGATTAAAAAAAGTCTGTGATGTAAACTTTATCTAATTATTAAACACTGTTAATAGAGATTATGACTGTTTTAAAGGTTTATGACAAATATCCCTTTCCCTTCCTCTTTAAATACCTGTTTGTTTCATTGCTTATCAATCAATAATTAGATTCCAGTGTGCTGACTTTGAATGCTATTGAAGGTAATGAGAGCAACATGGGTTAGATATTTTACTGATGGAGGTGTTAATAGTTATCGTATGATTTATATGAGGCTAATGGTGAACTGATAGGAAGTAGGAGGTTTTTTCTTTTTTTTCAAATTTTTATTTAAATTCTAGTTAACATACAGTGCAATGTTGGTTTTAGGAGTGGAATCCAGTGATTCATCACTTACATACAATACCCAGTGCTCATCATATCAAGTGCCCTCCTTAATACCCATCACTCATCTAGCCCATCCGCCACCTACCTCCATCCATCACCCCTCAGTTTGTTCTTTATCTTTAAGTCTCTAGTGTTTTGTTTCCCTGTTTTTTCTTTTTTTTTCCCCCTCTCCCATATGTTCATCTATTTTGTTTCTCAAATTTCACATATTAGTGCAATCCTATGGTATTTGTCATTCTCTGACTTTTTTCGCTTAGCATAATACTATCCATGTATTGTGAATGTGAACATCTATCCATGTTGCTGTGAATGGCAAGATTTCATTCTTTTTGATGGGTGAGTAATATTCCATTGTGTATATATACCACATGGAAGTAGGAATTTTTCTAGCTTCTGATCTCAGTTTGTGAAAAGGCCTGTGAAATGGCCTGTGCTTTGGAAAGGAGATTAATGATGATCTACTATGTGTTACTAAAAATTAACAACATAAGAAATTTGTAATGGTAGTATTATTAAACATATATGTTAGGTTTGAGATATACTCTATTTCATAGAATAGATATTATATAGTAGAAAGTTTAAATAATATAATCAGGAGACCTTATTATTTAAAGCATATGCAAACTGGGATTTGCATGTATTTTCTTATGAGTCTGTAGGTTTCCTATGAGAATTAAAAATATAGTATGTTCATGACAGTGATTTTTCTGAAACTATCATAGCATATTCTAGATCATCTAGATTACCTGTCTTATAAACTAGTAAATGCCAGGAGATTGCAGTAACTGTTTATGCTTGTTTGGTCGTGTTGGCTCCAGGTAGTATTGTAGTACTTTATGAAGAGTTAATAAGGACTGAGGTATATCTAATGCATAAATGATGTATTCATGTCCAAATAGTAGATTGCCAAATGATGCCACAACCCACTGTACGATGTAAGTTTTGTGGTAGTTCACATTGGATTAGCTAACATTCTTTGAGTATCTTTTATGTTCTAAGTACTCTTCATGTATAATCATGAATTATAATTAATATAAGGATTTGTGTTTTAAGAGTTTTTAATTCTCATAATAGACCTGTGAGGTATGTGCGATCACTTGTGTTGTACAGATGAGGGCATTGTTATACAGAGAAGTTAATTTTCCCAAGCTTACATAGCTATTAAGTGGTAGAGTTGGTTTTCATACACATTGTCTGACTCCATAACTCCTACCCACTGTACTATGCTACCTTATAGTAGGGAGAGGTACTAGGAGAATTATATCACATCTGATAGTCATATAGGCATTCCAAATTCAGAAGAACCGATATAATGACAGCATTGTATTCATGTTGCCAGTTGAGATTTTGTTTCAGCAAACATCTTTTTTCCTGTCCTGTTAATGTTGTTGGTTGAATAGTATTGGTTTTGTGACTGTGTTTGGATTTAATTTGGAAGATTTTACTATTATATGAGTTGTTATAAGCACTAAAGGAGTTTTGTCTTAGTATATATATATTTCAATAACATAACAAAAACAATTTAATACTCAGATTACAGTAGCGATGTTGATAGAAAAGATTGCTTTGAATCCTTTGAAAATCCAAGAAGTCTGTTATGGGGTATGTGGGTGGCTTCGTCAGGTAAGTGTCTGACTCTTGATATCAGCTCAGGTCATGCTCTCAAGGTCATGAGATTGAGCCCTGCATCGGGCTCTGCACTCTAAGGGGAGCCTGCTTAGGATTCCCCCCCCACCCATGCTCTCTCTCAAAGTAAATAAATAAATCTTTAAAAAAAACTAATCTATTGTAATGTACATGAATGTATATTGATTTTATTGTACAAATTCAGGTTTTTTTTTTTTTTTTTTTTTTTTTTTTTTTAAGGCAGGGAGGGGGAGAGGGAGAGAGAATCCTAAGCAGGCTCCATGCCCAGTGCAGAGCCCAACACCAGGCTGGATCTCACAACCCTGAGATCATAGAGGAGAACATAGGCAGTAACCTCTTTGACATCAGCCACAGCAACTTCTTTCAAGATACATCTCCGGGGCGCCTGGGTGGCTCAGTTGGTTAAGCGGCTGCTTTCGGCTTAGGTCATGATCCTGGAGTCCCGGGATCGAGTACCGCATCGGGCTCCCTGCTCGGCAGAGAGTCTGCTTCTCCCTCTGACCCTCCTCCCTCTCATGCTCTGTCTCTCATTCTCTCTCTCTCAAATAAAAAAAAAAAAAAATCTTAAAAAAAAAGATACATCTCCAAAAGCTAGTGAAACAAAAGCAAAAATGAACTTTTAGGACTTCACTGATCCAAAATCAGTGTCAGATGCTTAATGGACTGAGGCCACCCTGGTGCCCCCAAATTCAGAGTTTTACATAAAGTAATGTGTATCCTTAAAGGAAAACAGCATAAATTGAGGAAACTCTTTGAATGTGTTGTTTTGTGTATTTGGATGTACTGTTCCTAACCCAGGCAAGTGCTTTCATATTATAGACAATAGTATATAGGTACTAATGTAGACATTACTCTGTAGGCTTTTTCCCCCTTCTTCGTTCCTAATTGGGGGCTATTCTCGTGTCACAAGAATAGAATGATATCCTGTTTATGGAGTTCTCGAGACACTTACTACAATAAAAAACTTAGAGGTTTCTTTTATTCAGAGGAAAACTGAAGTAGTAAGAAGCAGGATTATTGTCCCTGATTTTACTGAGAACTGTCTAAATTATGATTCAGTTTTATAATCAAAATGAAGGCTATCACCATTTTTCTCTTTATAAAATTTTAATTGTCTTTTAAAACTTAATTTGGTAAGCTTCCCTTTTGCAAATTTAATTTATTTTCATTATATGTCACCAAGGTACTGCTTAGTATGCTTTTTCAGTGTGCTTTGTTTGTTTTTTAAAGTAATTTTCTCCGAAGAAGAAAAGCTTTGAATTTAATCATTTAATTTTGGCACACATGCCTATTGTACTCCAGAAGTAGAAAAAGTTATTCAGATATTTGAGTCTCTGATATTACCTGTTTCCATAATTTATTTCTGTAAATATTCTCTGGCTGGGTTTATGTGTTCCTTCTTATATTTTTCTTTCTAGAGATATACTTTGCTCTAAGCAATCTATTCATTTACTCTCTTTAAATACCTAATGGACGACTGTAACATAACCACCACTCTATACTTGTGTAGGACTTTAATATGAAATTCTAATCCAAACTGACATAAAGACTTTCTCATGTTTGATAAAATCTTCTGGACTGACTTCCTTTTTTAGACTAGAAATTAGTGGTCCTTGAGACATCTGAAATTGTAAAGAAAATAGTGAATGTATATACTTTGTTCTTAAAAGAAGTTCCATACCTTTGTCATATTCACTTAGGACTTTTGTACATAAATAAGTTTAAGAATTAATGGTCAGTAAACATGAGCCTGAGCTTCAAATGTAATCTTAGAAGTTGTGACTCAATAATGAAGGTTTTGTAAAAATGATTTCTGTTTGCATGTTTTCTGACACCACTTCTGACCAGTTCTTTTTTCTGACACCAATAACCATTTCCCTGACACCAACTGGGTGTCTAATAATTCAGTTTAATTCTGACACTAACTATCCAGAGTTAGCACAGACCCCATGGGTAAGGGCTTGTCCCACAAGACTGCCCTCACTTGAGATGCCAGCTATAAATGGGGTACCCAGGATACCCATACTTCTGCCTGGGTGACTACAAATCTTTGGTCATTGGTGATTGACTCAGTCCCCAGCCATTTTCTCTTCCTCAGAGATCTGTGGGTGGGGCTGAAGTTTTAACCCTCTAATCACAATCAGGTGGTTGGTTTTTCTGGGGACCAACCTCCATCCTGAAGCCATTTGGCCCCCCCACTCCATGAGCGGTCTCATTGGTATATAAAAGAGAGTAGATTCTAAAGATTTTCAGAAATTTGTGTCAGGCCACATGCAGAAGAATGAAACTCGACCATTCTCTAATACCATTCACAAAGATAAACTCAAAGTGGATGAAAGACCTCAATGTGAGACAGGAATCCATCAAAATCCTAGAGGAGAACATAGGCAGTAACGTCTTTGACATCGGCCACAGCAACTTCTTTCAAGATACATCTCCAAAAGCTAGTGAAACAAAAGCAAAAATGAACTTTTGGGACTTCATCAAGATAAAAAGCTTCTTCACAGCAAAGGAAACAGTCAACAAAACAAAGAGGCAACCCACAGAATGGGAGAAGATATTTGCAAATGACACTACAGATAAAGGGCTGGGATCCAAAATCTATAAAGAACTTCTCAAACTCAACACCCAAAAAACAAATAATCAAGTCAAAAAGTGGGCAGAAGAGATGAACAGACACTTCTCTGAAGAAGACATACAAATGGCTAACAGACACATGAAAAAATGTTCATCATCATTAGCCATCAGGGAAATCCAAATCAAAACCATACTGAGATACCACCTTACACCAGTTAGAATGGCCAAAATGGACAGGGAAAGAAACAACAAATGTTGGAGAGGTTGTGGAGAAAGGGGAATCCTCTTACACTGTTGGTGGGAATGCAAGTTGGTACAGCCACTTTGGAAAACAGTGTGGAGGTTCCTCAAAATTTTAAAAATAGAGCTACCCTATGACCCAGCAATTGCACTATTGGGTATTTACCCCAAAGACACAGATGTAGTGAAAAGAAGGGCCATATGCACCCCAATGTTCATAGCAGCAATGTCCGCAATAGCCAAACTGTGGAAAGAGCCGAGATGCCCTTCAACAGATGAATGGATAAAGAAGATGTGGTCCATATATACAATGGAATATTACTCAGCCATCAGACAAGATGAATACCCAACTTTTACATCAACATGGATGGGACTGGAGGAGATTATGCTAAGCGAAATAAGTCAAGCAGAGAAAGTCAATTATCATATGGTTTCACTTATTTGTGGAACATAAGGAATAACATGGAGGACATTAAGAGAAGGAAGGCAAAAATGGGCAGGGGGAATTGGAGGGAGAGATGAACCATGAGAGACTATGGACCTGAGAAACAAACAGGGTTTTAGAGGGGAGGGGGGAGGGGGGATTGGTTAGCCCGGTGATGGGTATTAAGGAGGGCACGTACTGCATGGAGCACTGGGTGTTATATGAAAACAATGGATCGTGGATCACTACATCAAAAACTAATGATGTATTGTATGGTGACTAACATAACATAATAAAATTAAAAAAAAAAAAAAGAAATTTGTGTCAGGAACCTGAAACAAAGAGCAAATATTTTTTATTATACCACAGTTGCATTATTGTAGTGTCTCAAATTTTATATAAATAGTGAATCTTTTTTTTTTTAAAGATTTTTTATTTATTTATTTGACAGAGAGAGACAAAGCAAGAGAAGGAACACAAGCAGGGGGAGTGGGAGAGGGAGAAGCAGGCTTCCCACTGAGCAGGGAGCCCGATGCTGTGCTCGATCCCAGGACACTGGGATCATGACCTGAGCTGAAGGCAGACGCTTAACGACTGAGCCACCCAGGCGCCCCTATATAAATAGTGAATCTTACTGAATGTTATGGATTTAAGCATGTGCGCTGTTAAAATTTTTAAATATACATAATTTTCGTACAAAGATTTTAAAAGAAACACATGGGTTAAAATGAACAAAAATGCATTAATTTTAATTTTCCTTGTTTCATTGGGAGTCTCTTTTACATATGTTGTCAGGCTTGGTTAGTTATAGAACTAACAGGTTGGTCACTGGTCTAAAGCAAATGGTAAATTCACTTGGGAAGAATATAATTTACTAGACTTGAATATAGAACGGCTTACCCTGGAAGTTTATTTCCTCTTTTTTGGGTTTATACTTGAGTGATTCTAAGGTGGTGGTTCTGGGTGTGGGGGTAGTGTATTGATTTTGTCCCTCACGGGACATTTGGCAGTGTCTGGAGACATTTTTGGTTGTCACAACGGTTTTGGTGGAGGAGTTGCTACTGGTATCTTGATGAGGCTAGTGGGTCTCTTGATGCCAGGGATGATACTAAAAATCCTATTATGCACAAAACAGCCCCCCTAGCTACCCCCAAATAAAGAATTATCTGACTCCAAATGTTAGTTGTTGAGGGAGGCCGGAGGCCACTTTGGGAATCACCAATTGTTAGATGGTATTTGAAGCTTTGAAGCTATAGGACTGGATATAGCCACCTGTTTATGACCAGCTCTTCACACTGGAAACGTATCCATTTGATTGATTCTACCTATTGATAGGTATGTTGAAATGCTTTTTTCATTACTGCCCCAAACCACTTATTGGGAGACCACACCAGCCATCCAAATTACCTAAATATTATTGGTAGTTAATTCACTGGTTTGGAAAAAACCAGTAAATCTGTAAATATGTTTATAGTCCTGAACTCTTAATGGAGGACTTTCCAGGCCCTCATTGAAGAGTATTTGTATCCAAGATAAAAAGAATTCTGGAGATTGTCTACACAGCAGTGTGAATGTACTTGACACTACTGAATTGTTAATGTGAAAATGGTTAAGATGGTGCATTTTGTTACTTTTATGTTACTACAATTAAAAAAAATTTGTATCCAGTGTTTCATATTTTCTTAAGCAGTGTTCCATGTATTTCTCTAGGACCACTGTTCTCAGTTTCTGTCACTATTTTCTTTTAGTCAAGAGAGTTTATGATCTCTCAGGAGATTTTTCATTCTTTTCCAAATGCCCTTTAATTTTTAAAGTGTACATATTAGCCATTTTCTTAAAGATTGGACAATAGTGGATTGATAACGAAAGTATGGTATTTGGGTTTCAGCTTATTAAAGTTAATTGAAGTATTTTACTAAATTCTCAATATAGGGAATCATGTAGTTTGGATATTGAAAAAGAAGTGATTGCTTAGGGTCAAATGCTTTTAGTGTAAAGATTACTCATGATTTCATGCATTTTTTTTTTTTTTAATAGGCTTTCAAGGACATGCTGTATTCAGCTCAGGATCAGGCACCTTCTGTGGAAGGTAAGATGCATTAATCCCTAATTTAGTCACATAAAATCCCTTTTTTAGGGAAGATATTTTAAACTGCATAGTCTAAAACTAATATATCCTGCCCTATTATATAGATCTTCTATGCTTTTTAAAATATATATTATGATTACTTTATATTTCAGTCAGACTTTTTGTTTGTTAAGCTCACATTTACCCTACGATGGATCCCTTACTGTGCCCTTGAATCACCTTAGCATTGTGAATCACAGATACTGGTTTAGAGTCAAAGTTCTTATCTGTATCATCTCCCCTCCCCCCAGTGTATTTTTATATCTTTCCTTCCTTCCTTCCTTCCTTCCTTCCTTCCTTCCTTCCTTCCTTCCTTCCTTCCTTCCTTCCTTCCTTCCTTCCTTCAGTGAATCCTTAGTCCATAATTAGTCTGGGCAATTTAGTTTTCCTTTCTATTTATGTCATGTCTTTAGATTGGGATTAGTAGAAAAAAAAACAGTGAAGCGTATTTACTGTGTGTATGTGTGTGGGTGATATAAGCATGTATATATATGCATGTGCACAGTTTGGCAGTCATAAAATCACTGGTCTAAGGACAATAGTCGTCTCTCCAATTATCTTTATTGATCTTTTATCTCAGCTTCTGCTCATCAGCTGATTCTTTATGAGTTTAACCTTTGGTAGGTTTGGAGAGTTGTAATTTAAAGTTGTAAGAGTTCTTGTGTCATTAAATTATGGAGCTAATTCAACAGTTATTTCTTGAGGAAGTGTTTCCTCCGAGGCTGGGTAATCTTTTAAAATTTCACATTTTTTTTCAGGAGAGATGAATGTGAAAAAGTATATACCAAGAATAATCTAGATAGTGTGTACAGATTAATATATTTGTGAGATACCAAACTGGAATTCTATTAAGTCATTCTAGTGACAGGCTTTTGGAGGCTTATTTTTATGACATGTAACAGATGCTGAAGTGGGTTCATAAACGTATACGTCTATAATTAAAAATCTCATTTCTTTGCTGAATCACTGAATTCTACTCCTGAAACAAACAAACAAAAAAAGAATCTCATTTCTTTAATGACATAGAAATGTACATCTTTCATCTCTAACCATTCTGCCTTCAAAATGTGCTTCCTTTAACATCTTGAAATCTTTACCAGGGTATTGGCACTTAGGTATTAGTTTTATAATATGTAACTGAATTTTGGATAATAATATATTTAATTTTCTAATGTTTAACTGAAAGCACTTAAGATTTATCAAAATGTTTCTTTATTCTTATTTTTTGTGTCTTAAAGAGTACCTCTCGAATATTTTAAAATAAGTTTCTTAAAATTTCATTTTAAGAAAAATGAAATTACACGGAGGTTTAACTGGTTCCGTCATCCTGTGTAACTTGCTTTATTATTGGTTCAATTAATTTTATTCTCAAGGTTGGGTTATCTTTAGTTTTTCTTTTAAGTTTTACCATCCAGTTTGTAACAATGTTCTGGTGATCCTCATTCATCCCTTCATGCCGGCTCATGTTGCTAGTAATTTTCATACACTTTTAGCTGTTATTAGAGGAAAAACTGAATTCTGTGATAATATGCTAAAATGCTTATAGTTAAGAACTTTTTTTTTTTTTATCATATTGCTCAGAGACATTAACTTCTTTGGACCCTGTTGTAAAGGGAGTGTTGTGGGCTGATCATGCAGATGTATATGCTCTTTTCATAAGGGAAATATTCTGCACTTCTTTGTTCTTTCTAATCTCAGATTAAAGCTGTGTAACTTTATCTTCTTAAAATGAATTCTCTTTTGAGGTACTTAAGAATTGAAGATATTGAAAGTGGTTTAAAGAAACACTATTCTGTGTAGTATTGAGGTTAGAAAATGTTAGTTTTAAAAAGTTTTTAAAAAGATTTTATTTATTTATTTGACAGAGAGAGACACAGTGAGAGAGGGAACACAAGCAGGGAGAGTGGGAGAGGGAGAAGCAGGCTTCCTGCGGAGCAGGGAGCCTGATGTGGGGCTCAATCCCAGGACCCTGGGATCATGACCTGAGCTGAAGGCAGATGCTTAACGACTGAGCCACGCAGGTGCCCCTAGTTATTAAAGCGACTATAATTTTGTTTCATTTGATTGTGATACTATATTAATTTACTGTCTTTCTGTGGTGTTAAGTTTGATTGATAATTATTTCTGTCATTTATTCTTACTATTTTGTTTGTATTGCTAGGCTTTTATTTAGCTGTGTAGCATAAGCAGATCTATCAGCCAAGTCTAAGATAAGGCTTTCAACTTTTAACATTTTTTAAAGGCAAAAATGTTTGCTAAGCCTCGATTATTTTTTTGAATATTGTCTTTATCTCTTTTCTTCACTCTCTTTTTTTCCTACACCTTAAGTTTTAAGTAGACTTAAAACTTTTGGTGCCAGTGAACAAGTTTTTTTTTATCTTAAAACTGAAGTATATTCCTAAGTTGGTAGTTCTCAAATCTGCTGTATGTTTAATTCAGTTTACCTGTGTTTGTTTTGTTTTTTTGATACAAATATTGATACTTGGTTCCCATCTCAGATCCTATTTTTTTTTTTAAGATTTTATTTATTTATTTGAGAGCGAGAGAGAGAGAGCACATGAGAGGGGGGAGGGTCAGAGGGAGAAGCAGACTCCCCGCCAAGCAGGGAGCCCAATGCGGGACTCGATCCTGGGACTCCAGGATCATGACCTGAGCCGAAGGCAGCCGCTTAACCGACTGAGCCACCCAGGCGCCCTCAGATCCTATTTTAAATAGGATCTGGGAGTGAAGCCCAGGCATTGGTAGTTCTGTACTCTCCCAGGTGATTCTAATAAATAGCCAAAGTCCAAAACCCCTGCCATAAATCTTAAATAATTTTGGATCAATATGATTAGTGCTAACTTCTTTTAGACAGTAATTAGCCAGTAGGTTTATAGGCTTCTTAAGTTCATTGATAGTTTGATTATTCTATTAGAATACAGAAGTATTTGTTTGTTTATAGCATCCAGAGGACATTTATATTTTTTAAAACATTTATTGTATTGAATTGAATCTAAGTAATAGCTGTACTGAATAGTTACATATGTTGAATGGTTATAATTTAACATCATTATTAGAGTTAAAAAACATTTTTGCTGGGGTGCCTGGGTGGCTCAGTCGGTTAAGCATCAGCTTTCGGCTCAGGTCATGACCTTAGAGTCCTGGGATCGATCCCCACATCAGGCTCCCTGCTCAAGGGGGAGTCTGCTTCTACTGCTGCCCCTCCCCCCTCTCATTCTGTCTCTCAAATAAATCTTTTAAAAAACGAAAACATTTTTGCTGACTTGTTAATTTAGATGCATTGTAGTAAAATAAGCAGCTTCCTCATATTTCATACTTTGTTTAAGATGGAATGGATTTATAATTATAGTGAAAGAAAGGTGACTTGAAATGGATTTTGTAAGAGTGAAGTGATTTATTTGATAAAAGGCATAGTATTTGAAAGTGTTTGTTGATAAGAAGTTGACCACAGACACAATTTTTTATACTAGTGAGTTATTTTCTTACAACTTTGTAGGACATTTCAACATAGTGCCTTTACTCCTCATTAATAAAGTAGGCTTTTTCCTCATTTAAAAATCAACCAAATGGGCGCCTGGGTGGCTCAGTTGGTTGAGCGACTGCCTTCGGCTCAGGTCATGATCCTGGAGTCCCGGGATCGAGTCCCACATCGGGCTCCCTGCTCAGCAGGGAGTCTGCTTCTCCCTCTGACCCTCCCCCCTCTCATGTGCTCTCTCTCTCATTCTCTCTCTCAAATAAATAAATAAAATCTTTAAAAAAAAATCAACCAAATAATTTCAATGCATTAAGAAATTAAGACATATTCACTGGGGGGTGAAAGCTGCTTTTTTTACTCAAATGAATAAACATTCAGATTTATGGTATTTTGCTTCATTCATCTTCTGATAGTAAATTTCATGGATCATTCATATATTGATTTATGAAAAATAAAAGGTCTCTTTTTATTTAAAATAGATGTCTTACAATTGTAATTAGGAAGTGCTCATATTCCAAAATAATATACATAAGAAAGCTTTAGGACTTATTCTCAGGCATTCCTTATCAATTTATATTTAATCTCTTTTGATATAATAATATAATTATATAATTATTATAACAATAATATATTGCCTACTCTTCTGTATAATCTGTTTCTTTTGGTAACTATTTACATTTGGAAATATTCTATGACTTAAAAGATGACTTAAATTCCATGTTAAAGTATATACAATTTATTGATTTTTAAATAATGGCATAAATAATTAAACATTTTAGTATTTAAATTGTTTTTTTTTTTTCCTGCAGAAAGACTTGTAGAGCAGCATACCATGACAGTAGCATGAGAATATTAAAGTGACTAGAATTGTGGATTTTTTTTTTTAATGTAGAGATCAGGTACACACTTAGAATCCTTGGAGTCAATCTTTAGTGGAATAGTATTTTAAGGAATTTTTGGAAAATGATGCTAAAAACCCTTAAACTCAATTGGGTTTTATAATTCCTGCTGCCAGTGAGGTATTGGGTATTTGGGACAGATTAAATGAAGCTGGCAGCTAATGGTTCCCCAGCAGTAAATCAGTGACACCTTAATAGGATTGTTTTGAGACAAAACAATTTAGTATGGATGTGAAAACAGACCTCTTAATTGCAATACCCATTTGACATAGTCAAATTTTCAATGATAGAGAACTAGTGAATATAAATTGATGAATTGATTTTTTTTTTTTTACTTTCATGCTTTTTTTTTTCTTTCCCCATTTGGCATCTCAGCCACTTTATGAAATTAATCTACTTCGGTAAATATTCACACCTTTTTTGGGGGGGGAATTTCCCCCTTTGCCAGGGTACTTTTGATTTACATAGTTTATATACATATGAATTTATGCACTACTCATATAATTTATATACTATATTAATCTATTTTTGTTTTTCTCTGAATTAATTTCAAGTAAAGCTTCAGGCTTTGACATTCTCTTTTTAAAATGTACTATCTTTTGTTTAGAAGCATTACTGTTTTCTGCTCTTTACTTGTGATGGCAAAATATGAGAATCTCACAGTCAACCTAGGTCACAGAATTAAGAGATCATTGACATTTCTAACTGAAAGGGACTTCAGAAGATCATTCTGCCTCACCCTCATTTTAGATTTGTGTGATATGAGACCACATTAATGTTGCGTGGCTCAATAAGGACATTCAGGATTACTAATGCTGTATGTGCCAACAAAAGGAGAATTCCAGAGAATAAACTAATATTGAAACATAAAAAAGACTTTTTTATATTGACTTTGCGTTTTTATCCAAGTGATACATTTGAATACAAGTTTTAATTGGATATTTTTTTGAGCCTCTGTATTTTTAAAAGATTTATGAAGTGTTATTTTGAATAATACTCAACTATATGACTTTTTGGGAAAAAGCTAATTTTACCTTTTTTTTTTAAAGTGGAGGTTTTTTTTTTTTTTTTTTTGATTTATTTGCAAGAGAGAAAATGAGAGACAGCATGAGAGGGAGGAGGGTCGGAGGGAGAAGCAGACTCCCTGCTGAGCAGGGAGCCTGATGTGGGACTCGATTCCGGGACTCCAGGATCATGACCTGAGCCGAAGGCAGTCGCTTAACCAACTGAGCCACCCAGGCACCCTAATTTTATCTTTCAAGAACTCTGTCTCTACTCATTTTTGTTGTTGTTGTTATTCCACATGGTTCCCAGAAGTATTGGGGGAGGTTTATAGAATTAAGATATATTAGGTATTAGTAGTTATAGAGGTTAGAATAAGGGGGAAATTAAGATAGAATAGTGATATAAAGCTCCAGTAAATTTAGTATATAGATTAGATATTGTAAAGATCCTGGAACAGAAAAAGAGCGTCAGGTAAAAATTAAGGAAATCTGAGTATATTATAGACTTGAGTTTATAATAATGTTTCAGTTTTGGTTCATTGATTGTGACAAATGTACCATACTTAATAAGATGTTAATGATAGGGGAAACTTGTGGGGGGGTATATGGGAACTCTCTGGACTATCTTTGTAACTTTTCTGTGAATCTAAAACTATTCTAAAAGAAAACATTTATTTGAAAAAATAGGTGCCATAAAGTTTTATACAATTGCTAGAAGCTAATTATAAATTTAACTCTGAGTTTTCTGGGGTTCAGGGGATAGATGAGAGCATGATTCATTTCAGAATTCACATAAGGTAAATTTATATCAGTTTCTCAGAAAAAGTTCAGTTGTTATTGACCATGAGATTTGAGAGAAATTCTTCCTTTGGACCTTCATGAAGAGTATTTGTTTGGTGTGGTGAATAGTATCCCCAACAACAATTTTACAAAAAGCATGACAGTGGAGTTTCATGACTCCTTCTTACAGTCCAAGGGTATAATGTAAAAATGTATTACTCTGACCTACAAGGCCCTAAATAATTTGGTCCTGTGGTCATGACCTTACCTTCTACCATTTTCCCCCTTGTTTACTAGGCTCTAGTCACCTTGCCTTTCTTTCTGTACCTAAATTGGGCCAAGCTTGCTCTTAGAATAAGGCTCTTGACCTGAGTAGAATCATTTGATCACTGGGGCTGTGTCCTTCAAAGGGCCTTCTGAATATCCAATCTTACTTAACCACTCAGTCACTTTAAATTACATCACCCCATTTTATTTATTTCTTTGCATAGTATTTGTCACTTTCTGGTATCTTAGGTATTTATTTTTCTCATTGATTTATTAGTATTCTTGAGACCAATATAAGTCCCTTGAGACCAGAGATTTTTGTCTTTTTTTCTGTTTTATACCTCATATCTAAAATACCTTCATATTTATTGAACACATCAGTTGAGTAGGAATAAAAATGAGTCCTTTCCCTCAATATTCCTTGAAGCCAAAGTACTATTTGTAGGAAAAAGGGAGTAGATTGACCTAGCTTGCTTCTTGTTTTTATTTTTGTTTCTTAATTTTTAACTTGATCTTGAGATTCAGAATTTTAATTGCTGGTTAGATGGCTAAGCATATTATTTGTTGTTGTTGTTTTATAATGCTAATACTGTAATTTCATAAGGTATAGTCTGAGGTGACATATGTAGCATTTCTTTAAAATCAGTAGAGAAACAGATGATATGAGATCTTCATTTAAAGGTTTTGTGTTTTTGTGGCATTGTGTTGTCTTGATGCCAAGTATAGAGTTTCATTTGACTGCTGAGAAATCATATTTTATATGCTGTTGAGTGTCTATTAAGAGTGAGCTCTTAAGTATAGAGTTTCATTTGACTGCTGAGAAATCATATTTTATATGCTGTTGAGTGCCTACTTATTTTTGTGTTTTTGTGTGTGTGTTTGATATGCTTTCTTTCAAAGATACATGAAATAGGCATAAGTTTGAAAAATCATGTATGAATTATTAGAATTTTTAAAATATGTGTATGCAGTAGAATATATTTTTTAGATTATTTGTATTAAAATGGACAGACCTACTGATGCTTTTTTTTCCTTTCACATTCTGCCTCTCATTATCTTCTAAAGTATTCTTTTTTTAAAAGATTTTAATTATTGCAGAGAGAGAGAGAGAGTATACAGAGAGTCCCCACTGAGCAGGGAGCCTGATGTGGGGCTCGATGCCAGGACCCTGAGATCATGACCTGAGCTGAAGGCAGACGCTTAACTGACTGAGCCACCCAGGCGCCCTAAAGTATTCTTTTAATGGGGAGTATATATAGCTAATGTTAGCCTAATACAGCTCTCTAATTCAGTTGGCTTAATGCAACTATCTGATTTTCTGAAGTGGAATGAATAGATACAGTTAAGGACATAAGTCGGTGACCACAACTATACTAGTCTCTGCTATTCTGCCATGTCTTTAGTTTCCCCACCCCCTCTCCAATCTTGTGAACAGGTTTTGTTGGATCATTTTTGCTTAGGTTCCCTTTGCTTATTCATCTTGGTTAGCAGATGTGTTACAATCTCCCTAAGCTGCTTAGAATTCAGCTCTTAGTGGCTTTGAAGATGAAAGTATGCGTGTAAATTATTCATTCCGATTATATGCTTGAATGGACAGAGTCCACTTCTGGCATCTTCTTCTACCTCACCTTTGTCCCCGGCTTTTTATTTTTTTAACTTGCTTTTTAGTTCTAGAGGATGGAAGACTGAATTGCATTTCTAAAATTTATGAAGTAGTTTTTGCATGTATATGATTACTGTCAAATCTATGCATTCATAATGTATTACTTTTCTCATATTTATAATCTTGTATCTCCCCTCCCCCCAGTTTTCCATTTTGTTATCTGTATCATTATCTCCTTAAAAATTATTTATGACTCTTCTGAACTGGAAATAAAACCATTTTATATTTACAATAGGGAGAACTATAATTTGCTACATTTTCAGGTGATCAGTGGCGGGACAGTGTTTTTTCTTTTCCACTTGTCTGTTAGTGTTGTTTAGTTCATTTATTATTGATTTTCAAAAATCTTTCTGCTTGTAGTGGGTTAATATTACATGAGAAGACTATATACCAGGGACTAGTAGAGAGTTTAACCGAAAAAATGAAATACTAGATTCATTTGTAGTCATTGCAACCTTGTTTTGAGAGCCATTGAGAAATACAGATGGCTAAGAGTGAAAGTTGAGACAAGAGCCAAGCCAACCAGATAATTGTCATCTCTATAAGAATGATATACTTTTTAATCTTCTCATTAACTTCTTTAAGAAAGGATAAAAAGATCTGATTGATATTCAAGCCATGTAATGAAGTTTTCGTTCTTTTTCCCTTCCTTCCTTCTTCCTTCCTTCCTTCCTTCCATCCATCCGTCCTTTTTATTTCTTTCTGATTTAAAAAAAAATTGAAGTTTAGTTGACACATACTACATTAGTTTTGGGTGTATACTGAAGTTATTTCTGAAGGGTATTATTTCATGTTTATAGTGGAATAGAATTGCATATTCATTCATATTGTAGAAATGGCCGATTCTAAATAGTATTATTACTTGCAAAAATAATCTGTGTATTCTTTAAAGGTGCCACTAACCTCAGGCTAGTTCACTAATAGGAAAGATGTACTTCTGAATAGTAAATAGTATTGCTCTTCAAGTTGATGAAATTCCTTCTTTTTCACTAAAAGAGAATTAAATGTAATTGGATGCTGATTGCTAAAACATAAGATAATGATATAAGTAGGTAGTAAAATTATGTGACAAAAATGATTATCAACTTTGAGTAGCATACAGGTAGGAAGTTAGAAGAAAGGAAGAAATGCTTGGGACACAGGCTTATAATCCTTTCTTTGCATACCACAGAGTAAAGTGTTTTCAGTGTTTCAATTTTTCCTTCCCTTGTAAAAATCAATAACATATAAAGTTACTGTGTCAGTTATCACACAGTGCTTTTTTTTTTTTTTTATGGTAAGTTTGAGGGACAGAAGGTCATGAAGTAGAGGGGATAATTATAAAACATTAAATCATGAAACAAAAAAACTTTGGAAATTATTGGTATATACTCGACATGGTAGAGGAAAAGCTAACATACCAGATAAATGAACCTGATGATTTCAGATAGAGTTTCCCAAATTAGCAATTAGACATCTGGAATAATTGTTAAAGCTTCAAGATGGCAGAGTTTAAAGTAAGGTAAGTTCTTCTTTATGCTCTTTGTTTTCTTTGGGCAGGGTCACTTTAGCTGTTTAATGAAAGAATTCCACTGAGAAAGGTAGAAAGAAACATAAAAAGTTATGATCAGTGAGTAGTTTCCAGCAGTAGATGTACATCATTGAATAAAAGAAACAAAAATTCCTGCCTTCAAAATGGAAAAGATGTTCAAAAAATTACTTAGATTCACAATAACTTCTAATTATTGAGCCAATATAAGGAAGGAATAGGTAGTCAATATTTGAAAGAGTAGATAATTCCTTATATTAGTTTTCTGTTACTGTTTTAACAATTTACCACAAACTTAGTGGCGTAAAATGAGAGAAATTTATTCTCTCACAGTTCTGGAGGTCAGAGTCTGAAATCAAGCTACACTTGTGGAATGTTGGAGGGAGAATTTTCCTTTTCCAGCCTCTAGTGGTTGCCAGCTTGCTTGGCTTGTGACCACTTTACTCCAATCTCTGCCTCTTCACTTTGCCTTCTACGTTGTTTATTCTCCTCCATGTATCTAAGGACATTTGTCATTGGATTTAAGTCCACCTAATCAGGATGATTTCTTCTCAGGATCATTAATTACATTTTAAAGACCCTTTTCCCAAATAAGATAACATCACAGGTTCCAGGGATTTGACATGGATATCTTTCGGCTGGGGTGGTGATGGTGGTGCATTTTTGTCCTACCATATCCCTAAATCTAAATTGAAAAACAACAACAACAAAATGTTGTAATGTTCTTAGTTCAAATTGTGAGCCACCTCTATAGGTCCAAATGAGGCATTTGCTTTTACATTCTAATCTAACCACTTTGAAAGGAACCGTCAAATGATGTTAAAGAGAAATTCAGGTATGACATCCAGAAAGTAAAAAACTGGCCAATAGATAGGTTTGAGTGTATAAAATAAAGGACAGTTTGGGGCACCTGGGTGGCTCAGTTGGTTAATGGTCTGACTCTTGATTTTGGCTCAGGTCATGATTGCAGGGTTATGGAATGGAGTTCCGTGTTGTGCTTCGTACTGTTCATGTAATCTGCTTGAGATTCTCTCCCTTTCCCTCTCCCTCTCTCTCTGTCCCTCTCCCCCCTTGCATGTGCTCGCGTGCTCTCTCTTTCTCAAATAAATAAATAAAATCTTAAAAAAAATTAAAAACTAAAGGACAGTTTATTGGCCTGTAACCAGAGTTACCTGCAAAGTATTCCAAATCGTCCCTCCTAAGAATTTCTTTTATATTTCTAGTATCTACTGTCCTTCCTGGGGGAAACAAAACAAGCAGACCTCTTCCTAGCATACAAGTTAAGTGTCCCCTCTTCCCTCCAAAATTTCTATTATTAGAATTTTCAAAGACATACAAATATAGAGAATGTATCCAGGATCCCATTTACCCATCACCCAGCTTCAGTCATTATCAATACAATGCCTAATCTTTTATTCAACCCCCCCCCAATTAGTTTGAATCAAATTCCAGAAATTATATCATTGTATCTGTAAATATTTTTAAACGATAATCTCTGGCCCCATTACCAAAATACAGTTGTTATACATAAAAATATTAATAGTAATTTCTTAATATTATTAAATATCTGACAGGATTCACATTTCCCTGTTTTATAGTCTTTTAAAAAAAGATTTATTTGTTTGAATTGGGACCCAAATAAGATCCATCATTTGATAAATTGCAGATTGATTAATAAGTCCCTTAATTCTCCATTGATTTATAGCGGCACCATCTAGTACAGTAGCCACATGTAACTATTTAAATTTAAATTAATTAAAATTAAAGTGGAATATTCTGATCCTTAATCATCATGCGCTCAGTAGCCACATGAGGCACCTTATTGGACAGCACAGAATATTTCTCTTATTGAAAAAAGTTCTTTTGGTCAGAGTTGATCTATAGGTTTCCCCTCCAACTCTTTTATTTATTTTGCATTTTCTGTTTTCCTTTTAAAAATATTATTATTGTTATTTGGTGGAACAAACTGGCTAGTTTGGTTTTCTTTGTCTCCCAGAGTCTGGGATTTACATTTTTTTACTGATTACTGATTACATTCATGTGGTATACCTTAATATGGTTTCTATTCTTGGTATCTCCTGTAAATTTGTAGTTAAATGTAGAGGCTTGATCTAAATCAGATTAAATGTTATGCATATATATTTTTTTCCTAAGAACATTTTATAGGTGCTGGTGTATACTTCTATTAAGAGCGGGATATGTAATATCAGATTGTTTCTGTGTTTGTAATGTTACTAGCTATTGATGATCAGTGCCTATCCCTAGATCCACAACTTCATTGAGTTCACAAAATGGTGATATTCCAGCATTCCTGTGTTTATTAGCCAGAATTTTATACGAGAAACTTGCCTTCATAAACTCCTATTTTTAGCTATGGTTATAGAAAAGGTAGGGTAATTGCCTAAGTCTTATCCTTTATTTTCTAGTTTTCAAAATAATATTGGTTCTCTAACTTTTTTCTGAATATGAGTGAAAATTTTTTAAGTGTATTAATGAATTAATATATTTAAACATACTTGGTATATTTGGTCCAGTATAGTTTTATCCTTATTATTGATCAAATTTTCAACTTTGGCTCAGTAGGAACTTCTTCAGGTAGTTTCCTCACTTGTTTTGATATGACTCTCATAACCTTTGATAACTTCTTTTCTATCTGATATGATAGAATTTTTCCATGCTCATCTTATGTATTTCCAGGGTGGGATCTGGGATTAGCTATTTTGCAAAGGAGGCTTAGTTCTTTTAGTGATAACCACTGAGTCTTAATTTTTTTAGAAGCCATATACTGGGCACTTCTTTCAAAGTGTCAGTGGTACTGAGTTATTCATTGTTTTAGGTTTTCTTTTTTAGTAGAAAGAAATATATATACACATATATAGTCACATGCCTGCACACATGCACACACTAAAAAATACATGTTTATATATGTAATAATATAATATATATATATTTAAAAGATAAAATACCTGTTCTTTAAAGCTTAGATTCTTAGTATACTTTGGACTTGAAAGTATCTACCCTAGCTGAACAAGTGAAATGTGATGAATTTTAAGATTGAATAATACTCTTAGGCATAACCATATGTACAGCTTTTTGGGATTAGAGTGTTGGGGGTAGGGAATCTGCCTATACTGATTAAATTTTCATTTTCTTCATTGAAGGTTGAGAGGTGAAACATAGTTTACCACCTGTGAGACGGAGTGCCAATTTGTGGTTCTTGATGAGAAATTGATCAGTTATGCGCTTGTTACAAGAGGTGCAATCAGTGAGGTTAGAAAGGGAAATTGAATTTATATTGGTGTGTTATCATATGCAATTAATTTTGCATGTACACCTGAGGCACATGAATCTTATTTTGAGTTTGAAATATCTATACTTTGAATCAGGCATTGCAAATCTAGTGTGATTATATTTAAGAGTTTCTGTTGTTTGACAGTTGCTGTGCCGTTCCAAAATACATTTTTATTAGGCTGTTCACAAAGGAATCTTTTGGTTGCTATAATGAGAAGATGAAATAGCTAAATTTGTGTATTTCTTTTAGAAAGAATGGAGCAGAATAAGGTTTAAATAATATTTTAAGATTTATTATTTTTATACTCTTATTTTTTCTGAATGGGATGTCTTGTCATCTTGAGAGAAGGATGGATTGTTGTTATCTTTTTAAAAGACTGCAACAAGTGGCCACCTGAGTGGCTCAGTCAGTTGGGCATCTGCCTTCGGCTCAGGTCATGATCCCAGGGTCCTGGGATTGAGCTCCGCGTTAGGCTCCCTGCTCGATGGGGAGTCTGCTTCTCTCTCTTCCTCTGTGCCTCCCCCTGCTTGTGCTTTCTCACTCTCTCCTCTCTGTCAAATAAATAAATAAAATCTTAAAAAAAAGAGACTACAACAACTAGTCTTTCTGCTTAAGGAAAAACATGATATAGTTCACTGATGACACAGTAATTAAATTAGGGTATTTACAGCAGAGAGGAATTTTTAACAATATAAGAATAACACAGTATATTGGGTAGATATTCTCAGGAGCAGTTTATCCAAAATAGCCATAAAAGAATTTTCATAAATAAAGTAGTAAGAAAATGATAAATGAAAGAGGTGAGATTTGAATTGGGTCTTAAAGCATAGTTACAGCTGTAGGAGAGGACCTTCTAGGCAGAGAGAAGCAACAGGACAAAACCAAAGAGGTGCAAGACATTCAGGGGAGATTCATTAGAGCACTTTAAATGAAGTAGAGGGTTATTACGGGTGAATAGTGATCTGTAAGAATGAGGCCAAATTTTCAAGGGGCTTAAATTTTTTTTAAAGTTGGACTTTATTTGGTAGACAAATATACTGTGCATTTGGTCTATTAGTCTAATGCAGGTCAGAATTAAGAGATCATCGTGAGTTCTTTGTTCCACTTCAGCAGTATCCAAAAATAGTCTTGGTGCTGTTTTGAATGGATTTCACAATTAGAAGTCCAGAGGAATGGAGGCTTTATTTAGTTATGGTGCCATCCAATCTCTAGTTCCACAATTTTTATGTTTTTTATAGTTGTGTCCTTTTTCATGTTGGGGTCCCCCAACTGTCTGCCATTAACAATTAGGGCCACATGCTTGCTTCCTCAAGAGTATTGGGAAAAGCAGATTCATAATTTTTAGTTAGCTTATGACCCAAAATATGCACAGAAGCAATCTTTTTTATGTGTGTGAAATTAACATAACATAAAATAAACGATTTTATTTTAAGATTTTCTTTATTTATTTGAGAGAGAGAGAGAAAACACAAGAGGGGGAAAGGGAGAGGGAGAAGCAGACTCCCCACTGAGCAGGGAGCCTGATGCGGGGCTTGATCCCAGAACCCTGGGTCATGATCTGAGCTGAAGGCAGACGCTTAACTGACTGAGCCACCCATGTACCCCAAAATTAATCATTTAAAGTGTACTGAGGTTCAGTGGCATTTTTAGTGCATTCAGTTTTGTGCAACCATTATCTTTATCAAGACACTGAGCATTCTTATTTTTTCTTCCAAAGTTTGTGTTTTTCTTTTTTGTTGTTATTGTTTGTTTTAGTAATCTCTACACCCATTGTGGGACTTGAACTCACAACCCTGAGATTGAGAGTCTCATGCTCTTCCAACTGAGCTAGCCAGGTGCCCCAGGACACAGAGCATTCTTTTTTTTTTTTTTTTTTAAAGATCTTATTTATTTATTTGACACAGAGAGAGAACACAAGCAGGGGGAGCGGCAGAGGGAGAGGGAGAAGCAGGCTCCCCACTGAGCAGGGAGCACGATGCAGGGCTTGATCCCAGGACCCTGGAATCATGACCTGAGCTGAAGGCAGTCGCTTAACCGACTGAGCCACCCAGGCATCCCGACATAGAGCATTCTTAAATGGAATGTACTTAAACAGAAAAGAAGGTTTATTATAAAGTAATTTTTGGCATGATTTTGCTTGCTAATTTCTCAATCTGTGTCACTTGTAGAATTTTTTTTTTTTTTTTTTAAGCTTCCTTGCATTCATATTTAAGCTTGTAATTTTGGGGAATCAAAAAAACAACTGTCAGAATGGAATTTTTTTTTTTAAAAGATTTTATTTATTTGACAGAGAGAGACACAGCGAGAGAGGGAACACAAGCAGGGGGAGTGGGAGAGGGAGAAGTAGGCTCTCCGCCGAGCAGGGAGCCTGATGCGGGGCTCGATCCCAGGACTCTGGGATCATGACCTGAGCCGAAGGCAGATGCTTAATGACTGAGCCACCCAGGCGCCCTGGAATTTTTTTGTTTTGATAATAGTTGAAAAAATAAGCAACAAGGTGAAAACCTGAATTGATTTTTTTGTTGTTGTTCACTTTTGAATAGAATGAAGTAGTTTATTTAATAGAAAAGTTGTTTTTCAAATTAGAACTGTCCATGGTGGATTTGGATTCTAACTTTTTAGCATGTCTACTTAAACAACACTATCTGAAGAAGGCTGTGGAATATAAGAGGACTTCATTCTCCTCTATTTTTATTATAGGTTGTGTGTTATGGACCTCGAAGAGTGAAGGTTATGCTTCCTGATTTTAGTTTTCTTTTTCTTGTTTTTACCCCATCTCTCCAAAACATCTACACGATGTTTATTTGTAGTAACCCAGGAGAAGCAAAGTGTTGATTGTTGTAAACATAAATTCTGGGCATTTGTGCAAAATATTTTAGAAGGATTTTAGCTTTTACTTCTTAGTAAGAGATCTTTCGGGGTTCTGATTTTGCTCCTGGTATCTTCAATCTACATACTAATTTTTTCTCATAATCTCTTTGTTCTCTATGGAGTTGTTGATGTTGATGCTGAAGTAGTAACATGAAGATGGCAGTGGTATTTCCAATTGGCATTTCTTATTTAGGTCCTTAAGAACCCCTAGTGAGAAATTAGAAAAAAACAATTAGGTCAAATTAATTAGAAAAGCTAAGTAGACTATTTAAGGTCACTATATTCAATCAGTATGATACTGTTTTTAGATTAATAAGTGAAAATGCAGTGCAATTGAACACATATTACAAATATAAATTTTATGAATTATCAGATGGATCTAATCACTAGCCAGTAATTTTTGCCTGCTGTTCTTGTGCACTTTCACATCATCTATGATTTACAAGACTGGTTATAAAGAAGTGTACCCTTAATTTCTTGCTGTTGTTTCATTTAATAAACATTTTGTCATTACTATAGTAGCATATGCATTTGAGGTAATGAAAAAGGTTGGAAATGGTGATAGTGATTGTATAATATTGTGAGTGTATTGAATATCACTAAGTTGTACATTTAAAAATGCTTAAAATGGTAAATTTTATGTTATATAATTTTACTACAATAAAAAAGCGAAGAAAAATCTTATCAGTAAATGAATATTTCTGGAATGATTTCTTTGTAGTTACGGAATTTTTTAGTCAAGATTTTATTAAAGGGTGATTTTTTCTTTAAAAGATATTTATAAAAAAAAAGGGGGCGCCTGGGTGGCTCAGTCGTTAAGTGTCTGCCTTTGGCTCAGGTTGTGATCCCAGGGTCCTGGGATCTAGCCCCACATCGGGCTCCCTGCTCCGCAGGAAAGCCTACTTCTCCCTCTCTTACTCCCCCTGTTTGTGTTCCCTCTCTCCTATGTATCTCTCTGTCAAATAAATAAATAAAATCTTTAAAAAAATTTTATAAAAAAAAAAATTAAAAAAAATTTTTATTACAGGGTGATTTTTAATCCTAGCATAACTGGCTTCTACTTTTAGCCCTAATTATTCAGAAGAACAGGAAAATGGAATCTAGGTATGAATTTTCTAAAATGTTTTTATAAATTTTTTATTTATCATGCAATTAAAAAGTATAAACTGTTTCATAAAGGTAACATTTAATTTTCAGTGTCGTAAAATTAAGCATTTTGTTTTTATAAAAAAAATTTTTCCCCAAAATGAAATGAAGTCTACTTCACATTTTTTAAAAGATAATCCTTGAATATCTGTAATCTAACAAGCATGTAAGTGACAAGAAAAGCCATTTTCTTTTTCCTGTTTAATATATATTTTTAACAGCTTTATTGAGGTATGACTGATATTTAAGAAACTGTACATACTTAAAATATGGAATTTGATGTTATGGCATTTGTATACTGATGAAAGCATCAGTATAATTAAGATAGGGAACATAGCCATCACTCCCAAAACTTCCCTCACACTTTTTCATAATTCCTCTTTCCCACCCCGTCTAATTTTACCCCTCCTCAGTTAACTGCTGACCTTTTTTTTCACTGTTGGCATTTCCTAATGTTTTATGTAAATGTGTTTATACAGCATCTACTCTTATTTATTGGGCTTCTTTCAATCAGCTGAATTTTTTTGAGATCCAAAGTGGTCACTCCATTTTACATTCCCACTAACAATTCCAGTTTTTCCATATTCTCTCCAGTACTGGGTATTGTCAGTCTATTTAATGTTAGCGAAATGGTATCTCATTGTGGTTTTAATTTGCATTTCTCTAATGACTGATGATAATGGAGCATTTTCTTTGTGCTTGTTTACCATTTATATATATCTTCTTTGGTGAAATGGCTTTTCAAATCTTGAGCCCATTTAAAAAATTAGATTCTTTATTTTTCTTATTCCTGAGTTTTTTTTTTTTTTTAAAGATTTTATTTATTTGAGAGAGAGAATGAGAGAGAGCACGTGAGAGGGGGGAGGGTCAGAGGGAGAAGCAGACTCCCCACTGAGCAGGGAGCCCGATGTGGGGCTCGGTCCCGGGACTCCAGGATCATGACCTGCGCCGAAGGCAGCCGCTTAATGACTGAGCCACCCAGGCGCCCCTTTATTCCTGAGTTTTGAGAGTTTTTTTTATATTCTGGTTACCAGACCTTTATTAGATGTAGACTTTGCAAAGATTTTCTCCCAACCTGTAGCTTTAAGTGTCTTCTCAAGAGTGAAAGTTTTAAAATTTCAGTATAGTTTCATTTATCAATTTGTTCTTTTATGATCATGCTTTTGGTCAAATCTAACAATTAATTAATTAATTAATGGTGCTATGGAATGAATATTTGTATTCCCCCCCAAATCATATGTTGAGCCCTCATGAATGGGATCAGCGCCCTTGTAAGAAAAGATATCAGAGGGGCACCTGGGTGGCTTAGTTGGTTAAGTGACTGCCTTCGGATTGGGTTATGATCCTGGAGTCCCAGGATCGAGTCCCGCATAGGGCTCCCTGCTCAGCTGGGGTCTGCTTCTCCCTCTGACACTCCCACCTCTCATGCTGTCTCTCTGTCTCATTCTTTCTCTCTCTCAAATAAATAAATAAAATCTTTAAAAAAAAAAAAAAGAGCACTTGCTTCCTCTCTTTGTATTCTGCTGTGTGAACTGTGTGAAGAAGCATAAGAGGGCAGCCTTGCAAGCCAGAAAGAGGGTCTCATCAGAACCTGAACACACTGGTACACTGATTTTGGACTTCCCAGCCCCCAGAATTATGACAAATAAGTTTCTGTTGTTTAAGCCACCTAGACTGTGGTAATTTGTTGTAGCTGTCTGAACTAAGACACAGGGTCACAAAGATTTTCTTCTATGTTTTCATCTAAAGCATTATAGATTTAGGTTTTGCATTCAGGTCTGCAGTCCATTTTGAGTTAATTTTTTGTGTGCGATGTGATGTATGGAACAAAATTCACTTTTTAAGTACAGGTATTGTTTCAACACCATTTGTTGAAAAGACTGTCCTCTCTTCACTGCATTATCTTTGCATATTTGTAAAAAGTCAGTTGTCTATATATGTGTGGGTTTATTCCCTGATTACTATAGCTTTAATAAGTTTGAAATCAGGTAGTGTTAGTTCTCTAGCTTTGTTCTTTTGTTTGTTTTTTGGCTATTGTAGGTCTTTTGCATTTCCATATGAATTTTAGAATAAGAGCCTACTGAGATTTTGATTGGGATTTTGTTGACTCTTCAGATCAATTTGGGGACAATTGACATCTCTATATCAACCCTCTTTAATTTTCCAACCTATAAATAAGATAGATCTCTTCACTTAGGTATTTTTTAATTTCTTTGAACAGTTTTGTAGTTTTTAGTGTACAAGTTTTTCACATCTTTAGTCAGATTTATTCCTAAGTATTTAACATTTTTTGATGCTATTATAATGCTATTTGTCTTTCCATTTCAATTTCCAATTATTCACTGTTAGTATATAGAAGTAGAGTTGATTTTTGTATATTGATCTTGTGCTCTGCAACTTTGGTAAACTCACTTGTTTTGGTAGGTTTTTGTAGATTTTCTATAGATACTATCATGTCATCACCTTTTTTATTTTTAAAGATTTATTTATTCATGAGAGAGAGAGAGAGTGAGAGAGAGCAAAGGGGACAAAGGGCAGAGGGAAAGGGAGAGAAAGTCCCAAGCAGACTCTGCACTGAGCGTGGAGCCCAATGCAAGGTTTTATCTCATGACCCTGAGACCACCACCCAAGCCGAAGCCAAGAGTCGGTTGCTCAACTGACTGCACCACCCAGGCACCCCCCTCATGTTATCTTCTAAATAATATAGTTTTACCTTTGCCTTTCCAATCTGGATGTCTTTTATTTTTCTTGCCTGATTACACTGGAGAGAATCTTTAATAGAATGTTGGATAGAAGTGGTAAGAGTGGAAATCCCTTCTGTTCTTAATTTCCTAAGAGATTTTATCCGGGGTAAGTAGTGTTGGACTTTGTTGAGTGCTTTCTTCACATCTATTGAGATGATAATGTAGTTTTTCTTTTTCTAGTTTGTTAATATGGTGAATTACATTGATTTATAAATGTTAAATCAACTGTATTTCTGGGATAAACACCATTTCTTAGTTTGGGCCACTCTACCAATATACTATAAACTGAATGGCTTATAAGCAATAGATACTTATTTCTCACAGTTCTGGAATTGGCATATTTGGTGACTGTTGAAGACTCACTTCTTCACTGATAGCCATCTTCTCACTATGACTACATGGTGGGAGGAATGAGGGACTCTCTGTAGGGTTTCTTTTTTAAGACCACTAATCTCATTCATGAGGGCTCAACTCTCAGAACCTAAGCAACCTCCCAAAGGCCCCATCTTTTAATACCATCACATTGGGCATAAAGATTCATATCAATTTTTGGAGGATATGCATACTCAGTATGTAGCACTCTATTTTGTCATTGCATGCCTTTTTAAAATATTGCTGAAGTAGATTTGCTAAAATTTCATTAAAAGTTTTACATCTGTATTTGTCTACAGGTGTCTTTTCTGGTAATATGTTTGTCTTGTTTTGGCAACATGGTAGTGTTGGCCTCATAGAATGAGATGGGAGAAATTCTTTCCTCTTCAATTTTCTGGAAGAGTTTGCATTGAATTGGTATTGTTCTTCCTTAAGTCTTTGATAGAATTCATCCATGAAGGCATCTAGGCCTAAAGCTTTTTATGTGGAAAGGTTTAAATAGGAGTATTTAGATTATCCATTTCTTCTTGAGTAAACTTTGGTAGCTGAAGTCTTTCAAGTAATTAGTACACTTAATCTAAATTGTTGAATTTATTAACTTGAAGTTACTCATAATATTCCTGTATTATTCTTTCACTAGCTGTAGTTATGTAACCTCATTCATTACTGATACTCATAATTCTGTCTTCATTTTGTTTCCTGATCAGTCTTGCCTAGAGGTTTATTAATTTTATTGTTCTTAAAGAGCCAGCTTTTGGTTTCTTTGATTTTTCTCTCCTTTTACTTTCTGTTTTCTATTTCATTGATTTTTTTCTTTGACCTTTATTATTTCCTCTTTTTCTGCTTACTTTGAGTTTAATTGGTCTTTTTCTAGCTTTTGGGGTGTAAGCTTTATTTTCAATGTTACCCTTTTCTGTTGATCATACATTTTTTTTTTAAAGATTTTATTCATTTTTTTTGACAGAAAGACAGAAAGAGAAGGAGAGAGCACAAAGCAGGGGGAGTGGCAGAGGAAGAGGGAGAAGCCCTGATGCAGGGCTCAATCCCAGGACCCTGGGATCATGACCTGAGCTGAAGGCAGACGTTTACTCAACTGAGCCACCCAGGCATCCTGGTCATCCATTTTAATCAGTGTCTGTTGAGAATGCTGATAGTAGTATGCTATCAGAATCAACTACTTCAAAAGTTGGAAAGAATATTCTGGGGTATCAATTCAAATCAAAAGATTGTGACCTAAACATATCAAGATGCAGGCTAATTTAGAAAAATCTCAGATCTTATACTCAGTACTAAAAAATCAGTTTGGAAAGTATGGGATAAAGGAGAGCAACTTTAGTGCAGTATTGGTTAAGAGTTGTTAGGATCCACAGTGCCTGGATACCAGGTATGGTTATTTGAATGTAATGTGGCCTTAGAAAATCCAATTTGATGAAAGTCATTATTAATGTAAATACAGTGTTTAGAAAAAGGAACATAATAATTCCACTCTTCTTTACTGAATAGACTATTTCTAGAATGTCCTACTGAATTCTGAGCACCACACTAAAGGGTTTAGACAAACTATAACTCTTAGCCAGAGTAAAGAGATTTGTAGTGGATAAACTATGCCATAGTAAATCTTGGAATTATACGATGTTAGAGTGTTTATGGATTTTAGAGATTGCCTTATTTTTCAATTTAGGAAACAAAAGCCAGGAGCTGTTGGTTTACTTAGTGTTACCCAAATAATCAGTGGCAAGTGTTGAAGATTGGATTTTCGGTTTCTGAAGATAATTTCAGCATTCTTTCCACTGAACCATCTTGTCATCAAACTATGGTTCAAAAGAGGTGTGTGAGAGGACTTGAAATCATCTGTATGAGAAAAAAATCAGTAACCAACAAGAAAATGTTACAGTGAGAATGTTTTTATCTTTTTTTTTTTTTAAGATTTTATTTATTTATTTGAGAGAGAGAGAATGAGAGACAGAGAGCATGAGAGGGAAGAGGGCAGAGGGGGAAGCAGACCCCCCGCTGAGCAGGGAGCCCGACGCGGGACTCGATCCCGGGACTCCAGGATCATGACCTGAGCCGAAGGTAGTTGCTTAACCAACTGAGCCACCCAGGCGCCCCGAGAATGTTTTTATCTTAACAAAAGATTGAGCTATCCATGTGGTTCCCAGTTCCTGGAGATAGTCAGTAAGACACTGGATAACCTCTTAGGTGGAATGTTGTAGATGGATTCATGTATCAGATAAACTTTGGGCTATATCAGCTCTAGAATTCTTTCTGAGTCTGTTTCTTCTTTTGGTGGCTGCCACAGTCTCCATTATGAGCATTCATGCTGCTCACATTTCCCCAATACTAAGTATTACTGCCACCAGCTTGTAATTCTCAGGGGTGACTTTTAAAAGGCACTGTTTTCAATTTCAAGGCAGAAGTAGCTCTTCCTGTCCACATTAGGGCCATTTTCTTCTCTTTTTTTTTTTTCTTTTTCTGGATGTCAGGCAGGATCTTTGGGAAGATTCAGTACTTCTAGTTTTATAAGAAGAAACAGGTTTTTCCTCTACTTTGTTTAGAAGATGACTTCTTTCTTCTAGAGCATTTCTTCTTCTACCCCAGTCCTATTCCCCAAGTTGGAGCCAGAATTTCATTGTTCTTTATACATAATTGTGTGCTAAAATGAGTACTTTGTAATGGTGACATGTCTAGTGGCATGTATGAGAAATATAAACGTAGACTCATAGATGTACATAATAATAGATTTCAGAGATTATTTGGTCCATGTTTCATAAAGGGTGTTCTCTGGTATGTTGAAAGATTTATGAGCACTTGTTCTATGGCCAAATAAGTTTGGGAAAAATTTAGTAACAAAAATAGGATTTTCTATTATTGTTTATTAGTCTTATTATTATTTTAAATTCTGGGGCATTTCAGGGCCTTTCCTACTTACTATTTATTAAACATTGTGAATCTCAAAGAAAAGGAGATTCAGTATTTAATGTTTCCCAAATTTATTTGACTGTGGAACCCTTTTTTCTTTTTAGGGACTAAAGTTCTGTGAAGCACTTTGGGAAAGGCTGACCTTGTCCATTCCCCTTACTTTAGAAGATGAGGTAACTGAGACCTAGAGAGGAAATTCCCCAGGGGTCACTAGTTAGTGATTGAGTAGAAATCACAGTTCTGATCAGTTTGGGGCCTCTTGCAACTAAAAAGATAATATACCTTCTACTTACATTTTATATGTTTTTCATTTAATTACTCTTTTTCCTTACCTCTTACCTACTCTTTTTCTCTTCCCAACTTTTTTGCTCTTTTGTCAGTCCTCTGTCATTTCTTCACATGGTTGAGGTATTTGAAATTGTGGTTTTATATGGCTTCTCAAATTATTTTTTCCTCTTAGAATTAAGCTTTCATTTTTGTTGGTTGAAATCTAAATATATTGTGTTTTTTAAAAGCAGACCCCATTGTGCAATATTTAAAAAATGTCCTGAGAATTGTAGAAATCTTCAAATGGGTGAGAATAATTTTTATTTTCTTTAACTTCTGACAACAGAAACTGTGACTCTAAGGTTGCTTTCATTCTGACATCTAATGTAGGCTAACTGTGGAAGTTTTGGTTGGTTGCTAAAGTAAGTAGGAATATGAAGAATTTGGGAACATGGATTATTTTGGGGAGTTAAAGGTTGGAGTGGAGAGTTGACCTTATTTACATGAATGTAGCCCTGTTTAAAGTTAGTGACCTTGGGAGGCTGTTTTTTCTCCTTGCCATTTGCAATGACAAAGATGAAATAAAATGTACTTTGCTTTGCTAAGATACTAATACGGATGTATGTAGAAATATTTTCAGTATGAATTATTGAAACAATTTTTATTTCTGGGTATTCTAAATTTCACTTGTTTAGTTTTAACTTTATGGTGAAATATAAGTATATCTCCTTAAGAGACAGTTCCAACTTTGTAAGTGTGTAACACTGAATAGATTCAAATGCCTATTGTAGTTACTTTTTAATGTAATTAAGTCTTTGACAAATAAAAGTTGGGGTGTATTGGATGTTGCTCTGTAATAGTTGTTTCTTGGGAACTTTGTCCTGCAGGCATTGTATGACTTGGTTTGTGTCAGAATTTAAGTAACAGTAAACATGAGTTAGGTAATTCACCGAGGAGTATCAGACTCATAGGATATTTTTTGAATAGTGAGCCAATGTTTGGAAGAAAATGAGTTAAAATTAATTTAGATTCTGAGGAGTATTGCTAGTGGTATAAATAGGCTAACTGTTAAAGAGTAAAACACTTGGGGTGCCAGGGTGGCTCAGTTGATTGAGCATCAAACTCTTGGCTTTGTTTTTTGCTCTGGTTGTGATCTCAGGGTTGTGGGATCAGGCCCAAGTAGGGCTCTGTGCTCAGGGTGGAGTCTGCTTGTCCATCTCCCCCTGTTCCTCCTCTCCAATTTGTTCATGTTCTCTCTTTAAAATAAATAAATAAAAAATAAGTAAATAAGTAAAATCCTAAAAAAAAGAGTAAAACACTTTGTTCCATTGGTCTGAATAAAAGTTCTTTATTGATAGTGTTAATTAAGTGAATTTTCAACTTTTTGCAGAATTTAACTTAGTTTGTTACTTTACAAATGAATGTCAGTTGTGCTTTTATACTTCGCTTTTTTAACTTTTTTGAACATTTTTATTTATTATTTTATGTTTTTTTAAGTTTTTATTTTTATTTTTTAAAGATTTTATTTATTTATTTGAGAGAGAGAATGAGAGACAGAGAGCACGAGAGGGAAGAGGGTCAGAGGGAGAAGCAGACCCCCCGCTGAGCAGGGAGCCCGATGTGGGACTCGATCCCGGGACTCCAGGATCATGACCTGAGCCGAAGGCAGTCGCTTAACCAACTGAGCCACCCAGGCGCCCTTTAAGTTTTTATTTAAATTCCAGTTTAATATTCATTTCAGGTGTACAGTATTGTGATGTACAATATAGTGATTCTTATGCCTTGTTAATACGTTTCTGTTTACATAAAAGTAATTGTATTATACTTTAGCTTGGTTATCTCAACCCTTGCTTCTGTTCTACCATGTAGACTGTGAATGTAGTTAACATCTCAGGGATTATGGTAGGAATCCAGGTTATTTGTTTACTTGCATAAATGTTTCTTAGTGGTTGCAAGATTTGGGTAAATAGCACAAATTTTCTGTTACAAGCAATTTCTTAATATATGTTTTTTCAAATTAAACATCATTTTGTTATATAGCATTGATTTTAATCGTGACAGTTTTTAGTTTCTAAGACTTTTAAACTGTACCTTCTCACCTTTACATCTCTGCTGTTGGTTGCTATCATTTGTTTTTTAAATAGCCATTCCTGTTCTTCTACTTTTCTTTGGTAATTGAATTCCAGTTTTTTTTTTTTTTTTTTTCAGGTTTTGAGTTGCTTTGTTCAGAAGTTGAACCCTTCCCAGCCTCAGGGGATGAATTTATTATTCCCTGGTCTAAGCAGAGGTTCTTAAAACTTGGACCCTAGTGGGTCTTTGAGACATTTTCAGGGAGTGTGTGATATATAAACTATTTTTACCATATTTGCTAAGACGTTACTAGTTTTTTTTTTTTTAAAAAACTTCATTCTGACTTGGAGTTTTTCCAGAGTCCTGTATGATGTGAGATACCCAACAGACAGGAGAAGCCAGATATTAGGAAGGTTTACAAAATTATAAAGCAGGGGAGCCTGGGTGGCTCAGATGGTTGGGTATCTGCCTTAGGCTTGGGTTGTGGTCCCGGGGTGCTGGGATCGAGCCCGCATTGGGCTCCCTGCTCAGTGGGGAGCCTGCTTCTCCCTCTCCCACTCCCCCTGCTTGTGTTCCCTCTCTCGCTGTGTCTCTCTCTGTCAAATAAATAAAATTAGAAAAAAACCCAAAAAACAAAATTATAAAGCAGTGCCATTTGTTTAATTTTTCTTTCATTTTGGAAAACAGTTATTTTTAATTAATATGTTGTAATTTCAAGAGAATTGATAAATACATATCATAAACATTTCTCAAACTTTATTTCTATTATGGTAAATAGTGATAGATATTATTCATAGAAACTAAGATTTTTGTGGGGTATTTAATACTTTTTAAGAGTGTATAAGAGTTCATGAGATAAAAGGTTTTAAAATTACTGGTCTAAGCCACTGTTTTGTTTAGCAATGAGCATGTGACTGTTTCCTCAAAGCCTGAGGTGAGGATTTCTGTGGTATGGATGTCTTTGTAGATGTCCTTGCTTTTATAAGAATTGACACAAGAGAAGAAAAAAATCCTTTCCTGCCTAGACATTTGTTGTGTGGTGATATTCTGCCTGCAGCGGCTGCAGCCATCTTCTGGCTATGAGGGGAACAGCGGGCATGCTGAGGTTCATGCTCATGGCTGAGCAAAAAGGTGGAAAGAGTTTGAATCTTTGATGATGATGTTGATCCAAAACTAATGAACCCTGGAATTGCCTTATTTCCAGACTTCTTGTTATGTGAGATAATAAATTTCTCTCTTGTTTAAGCCATTTTTATTTAGGTCTTATGTTATTTGCAGCTAAAAACATTTTATCTGAAACAGCTTCATTTTGACATAACAAATTCATGAATATTTCTATTTATAGTGATTGTTTTTACCTGAGACATATTTCTTTGTCAGAAACTTATTTTCAGAGATGGGACTAGGGATGCTAGTCTCTGGATAAATCAATTACTTTTGTCTTTTTGATTTTTTGTTCTGTTGTTTTAGAATGCCCTTAGTCTTGAAATGTAACCAGCAAAGTCCTTCTCCCAGCTAAATGTCATGTCCTTTTCTGATTTTTAATGTCTTCTCACGAAACTTTTATGTATAATTTTCTTACAGTACTGATCATATATCATTATAATAATTTTTAAAAAATTTTAAGAAATTTTTAAGTAATCTCTACACCCAGCATGGCACTCAAACTCACAACTCCGAGATCAAGAGTCTCACACTCCAGCAACTGAGCCAGTGAGGTGCCCCATTATTATTTTTTTACCCAAGGCCCCATTATGAGAATTTTTTTTTTTCAGATTCTACATATAAGTGAAATCATGTGGTATTTCAGGTGAAATCACATGGTATTTTTCTTTCTTAGTCTGACTTATTTCACTTAACATATACCTGGTAGGTGCATCCATGTTGTTACAAATGGCAAGATCTCCTCCTTTTTTATGGCCAAGTAATATTCGCGCGTGTGTGTGTGTGTGTGAGAACACATGGCTTCTTTTTTTTTTTTTTTTTTTTAAATATACCGCATTTTCTTTATCATTCATCTACTGATGGACACTTGGGTTGCTTCCATATCTTGGCTATTTTTTTTTTTTTTTAAAGATTTTATTTATTTGAGACAGAATGAGAGAGAGAGAGCACATGAGAGGGGGGAGGGTCAGAGGGAGAAGCAGGCTCCCCGCCGAGCAGGGAGCCCGATGCAGGACTCGATCCGGGGACTCCAGGATCATGACCTGAGCCGAAGGCAGTCGCTTAACCAACTGAGCCACCCAGGCGCCCCGTATCTTGGCTATTTTAAATAATGCTTCAGTATACATAGAGTTGCATGTATCTTTTTGCATTAATGTTTTCATTTCTTTGGATAAATCATACAGTCTTCAGCAGTTGAGCTCAACAGTTGGCCAATCAACAGTTAGTTACTGAATTTAACGAGCTAGGTGCTGAACCAGTGCCTTTCTATTTCTGATCATAGTAGTTATGGGGCAGAGGACTGAGAGGGGAAGAAGGAATTTTGATTTTTGCTGAAAATGTCTTGCTAAAATACATAAAGTGGTTATTTTTGTGTTGTTTTAGCTGAATTGACACCATGGACAACTCCATAGACAGAGCTAACATTGCTGAAATTAATAGATCTAGTTCCAGCCTCTAATAGTGACCATCTAGTATGTGTAGTCCTCTAACACCTG
This sequence comes from Mirounga angustirostris, assembly GCF_029215605.1. NCBI lineage: Eukaryota > Metazoa > Chordata > Mammalia > Carnivora > Phocidae > Mirounga > Mirounga angustirostris. Next base: position 41,232,976 of record NW_026991714.1, read on the forward strand.
AATGTTTGAAGTCATCATGTGAGACTGGAATATCGGTTTTTTTGTTTGTTTCAGCAACTAGAAAGAGGTGTGTAATGTGTACAACTCTATGATAGTGATAACTCAGAATGCTATCTACCAGAGTAATCACAAACTTGTCTAATTACCATGCTATTGCTCACCAAAAGATGCTTTAAGATTATGGCAATAGGCAGTAATATATAATGTGTCTTGCAGGGCTGAGGGCTAGAAAGAATATGTGGATAGTGACCTTTTAAAAACTTTGAATGTCTGAAATATCCTTTGTTCATTCCTCTCAGTTTGGTTGGTTTGATTAGGCATCAAATTCTTTTTTGGAACTCAATTTCACCTCAGAATTTTGCTGCTAAAAAGTCAGTTGTCATTCTGTTTCCTCTTCTAGTTAATACGAATTTTCTCTTGGTTTGTCAGTCTCTCTCTGTCCCTTTATCATTGTCATCACTTTTCTATCTCTGGTATTATGAAAATTAATGATAAGGTATCTCAATGAATCTTTTTTCCCCTATTTTTTTTATTGGTACACAATGTTATATTAGTTTCAAGTATACAAAATAGTGATTAAAAAACTATGATCACCCCAAGTGTAGCTACCATGTGTCACCATAAAATGCTGTTGCAATACCAAAAAAAAAGTTTGAATAAAATTGCAGAGTACTGTTGGGCAGCTGACTTGGTTGCATCTCACTGAACCAATTAGATTAATCCTTTAATAACATGACCGACCTGGAGAACTGCAAATCATTACCTGAATTTTTGAATTAGATTATTTCAGGGAAAATTCCCGAGTAATATACTCACATGTATGCCCTTAAACACGGAGAGGAAGATGTGAGTGGTTAGCCAATGGTAGACTGACATTCTAGTGGAAGATGTTAGGGAGATTTGGACAGATGTGAGTACATATAATTCATAAACATAATCAACATTATGGAAAAGAGTAAAATAGTAGTATGGAGAAAATTTGTAGACTGATAGATGAGAGAGTAGGAGGAGGGAGGCACCAAGTGAAATAAGCTGTATAATAATTTTGTCTAAAAAATAGGGATAAAGAGAATGAGCCAGTTTTGGGAAATAATAAGTTTGGCTTTGTGTAACATGTATATAAGTGATTAGGTTGAACTTTTGATAGTTCTTTATTTGTTGATTAAAGTTTAAAATAGTTTAGGGTGCCTGGCTGGCACAGTTGGAGCATGCGATTCTTGATCTCAGGGTCGTGAGTTCAAGCCCTTCATTGGGTATATAGCTTACTTGAAAAAAAAAAAAATTAAAATAGTTTAAAGTTTAAAAATCTCATTTTTATTAATATGTTATTCTCCCCGAATAGATTGTTAGCTGTTGAGTCTGGTAGCAGTTCAACTTAAACCTCATTATGTCTCCTTTGCTTTGCTTTAGGGATTTAATAAATATCAACTGATTAATTTTGTTGATGAGCAAAGCCCCTGATGAGTTTGGAAGACGTTTCATTAGAGGCTAATAATTACTCTTGGTCTCCCAAAGTTTTTGTTAAGAGCAGAATCAGACTCAGTTTAGTCTCAGAAACTCAGAATATCTTTAAAAAGAGATGTAAGACAATAAGGAGCAAAAGAAGAAATTTATAAGGAGACTTACCTGTCATTAGTTAACAAGCATGCTCCACAAGTAAGAGAAGGATGCAGTTTGCAAAGAACAGTACAATTCTAGTTTATTGTTAGAGTTACTACTATTGCTATTACTCCCATTTTTAGATCTGTTGTATACCTCCTGAATATCACACTGAATATCACACCAGTATGGAGACACTGGTGGAATGGGTAGCTGTAGGTGTTTGTTGATAGATACTCTGTCACATTGAGAAAGTTGCTTTTTCTATTCCTATTTTACTCAGATTTTATCAGCAATGATTGTTGGTGTTCGTCAAGCGCTTTTTCTGCATCTATTGAGATAATTGTATATTTTTTTCTTCTTTATTTTGTTAATGTTGTAAATTAGGTTGATTCATTTTTGAATGTTAAACCCAACCTTGTATTACTGGGATAAATCCTACTTGGTCATGACATTAATTATTATTACTGTCATTATTTTATATATTCCTGAATTAGATTTGCTAAAATTTAGGGAAGGGTTTTTGTGTGTTTGTTCATGAGACATTGGTAATAGTTTTCCTTTTTTGTAATATCTTTGGTTTTGGAATGTAATGTTGGTCTCATAGAATGAGTTGAAAGTTGTTTTTCCCTCTTCTATGTTGTAGAAGAATTTGTAGGATTATTTTTTTTCTTAAATGTTTGATAAAATTTACCAGCAAAATTATCTAGCTCTGTGGTTTTCTTTATGAGAAGATTTTACTTTTTTCTATTAGAAGTTCAATTTCTTGAATAGGTACCATAGATATACTTCTTGAGTGAGCTTTGGTAGTTTTCTTCTTTCACGGAATTTGACCATTACCTCTAAATTGTCAGATTTTTATAAAAGGTATTCGTGATATTCCCTTATTATCTTTTTGATGTTTCCAGGATCTGTAATATAACTTCTCTTTCATTTTGGTATTGGAAATTTATATATTATCTTTTTTTCTGATCGGTATAAATAAAGGTTAATCAATTTTATTGATCTCTTCAAAGCACCACATTTTGGTTTCATTATTTTTACTTATTGTTTGCCTTGGTTTGTATTTTATTGATTTCTGCTTTTCAAAAAATTATTATTTTCTTCTTTTTCCCTCTTTGAGTTAACTTACTCCTTTTTTTCCTTAGTTTCTTAAAATGTAAACTTTTGTCTCTGTTAAAAATGTTGTTGCTTTATTTGGCTCCCAGCTATAGTCCTTTGCACAGGCAATGTCCAGGTTCTTGGCTTCATGCCAGAGCATCAAAAAAGCCAATGTGCAAGCCTTGACAGCTATAGAAGGTCAACTTACCTCTCTAAGGTTCTTCCCTATATGGAACTGGGTCTTTTACCTCAAGTTTTTGTTCTTTCAGCACCTATTTGCTACTTTAAAACAGATTACTTAAGTATATTATTCAATATTCTAGTTGTATAACGTGCGTGTTAGTTGGCTTCCTACTACCCCTTCTTTCCCAGAAGTGGACCTTACTTAAGTGTATTATTTTTGAGTGTTCAGTAATTTGCTCATCTTCTAGGAGTTCATATTGGTTCACAAAAGCAAGTTATGCTAAACTCACCTAATTTTCTTTTGAAGTTGGTTTTCCTAATTGAGTAGGAGAATGACGTAGGCAAAAATTTTTTTAACTTGTCATGCCATGTTTGTGGACAGGATGAAAAAATGTGAGATGGATGATGATACAGTTAGTGGGATTTGTGGCTGATTAGACAACTTCCAACAGAGTATAGACAGATTTGTGCCACCTGAAAAGGAAAGTTTTAGTTTAATATTTTTAGTAATTAATGAAAACAAGGCATGGTTTAAAATTGTTGTTTCATCAAGCAATTAAAAATTTGTTTCTCTCGACAGAAGACACATAAAAGATCTTGATGAGTTGAAACAATGGTTTTTTACCTGGGTGTGTCCCTCAGAACCACCTAGAAATTGTTAAAAATATGCAAATGACTGGATTCCAGTCTATACACACATTGCATCAGAATCTTCAAGGTAGAATGTTCTGGGAAACATATTTTCAAAATAGGATTCTAAAGATTGTGATGGAAACTTCCAGTTAAGAATGAGGAGTTATAATTAGTGGTGTGCTGGAGCACCTCTTCCCAGCCCTTTGTTTGTTGTTGGTAGCTTGAAGTTGACCATGATGGGAGTATTTACATTACAGATATTAGTAAAAGCTACAAGATCAGCCTGCTACCTTGCAGAACATTTATCTATTAAATATAATAGGATGGGATAAATGCGAACTTTAAATAAAAAACCTGTAGGATGGGAGAATGGTGGCATGATTATAATTAATATAAAAAATATTTAGGGATTTACCTGTTTCTTTGGTATGAGCTAGTAGTAAGATACAGCTCTCAAAAAAAGTTAATGTTCTATATTAAGTTGTATAGAACAAGAAAGGTCTTTTTATTTTTTTATTTTTTTAAACATTTTATTTATTTGACAGAGAGAGACAGCGAGAGAGGGAACACAAGCAGGGGGGAGTGGGAGAGGGAGAAGCAGGCTTCCCGCCGAGCAGGGAGCCCGATGAGGGGCTCTGTCCCAGGACCCTGGGATCCCTGAGCCAAAGGTAGACGCTTAATGACTGAGCCACCCAGCCCCACCCCCCGCCTTTTTTAAAGATTTTAAGAAAAGTCTTAATGCTACTGTGTGAAGCACTAATCAGATCATCTTTTTTTGGAGTAATGTAAATGGTTATAGGTAGGGTACTATGTTTTTGAAAGCATATTGAATCTTTTTTTTTTTTTTTTTAAAGATTTTATTTACTTATTCGACAGAGCGAGACACAGCGAGAGAAGGAACACAAGCAGGGGGGTGGGAGAGGGAGAAGCAGGCTTCCCGCGGAGCAGGGAGCCTGATGCGGGGCTCAATCCCAGCACCCTGGGATCATGACCTGAGCTGAAGGCAGACGCTTAACGACTGAGCCACCCAGGTGCCCCAAAAGCATACTGAATCTTCATAGCTCTGATACTGAAGAAGAGTAAGAATTATTTTATATGACTATATAAGATAAAATTTTGGTTGGTGGATATGGAGCAGCAAATTTTGCTTGTTAAAACTTTCAAATAATTAAAATTGCCCTAAAATCTCAAACAAATGAATTTGAAGATCTAATTGGCTTTACTAAAGAATTTATGAATTGGGCAGTACTCCATCTAGCAAGTAGAGAGGCTCTCCAAGGAGTTGTACAAAATGGAAGGTTTTTATAGATGGAGGGTGGGGGCAAGAAAGTTATTAGCAAAAGAAAAGGATTGTTCCAGGAGAGACTCTTTGGTAGGGTAAAAAGCAAGGTGTCTTATCATGCAGATTACCTCATCTTTCTTTGGGGGATGGAGAGGATTCAGGTGACAAGACTCATTGGCGCTGATGGAAAGAATAATTTTCTGACCGACCTTTTAAGGCCCCATTTCTAGAGTGGTTGAAACTGCAGTTAGATTGAGTATTAAGCCCTGGTTTGGGAACTATGTCTAAATGACACTGCTTTGGGCCTGTGGTTTTCTTTTTTCTTTTGTTTTTTAAAGATTTTTTAATTTATTTTTTGAGAGACAGCGAGAGAGGGAACATAAGCAGCAGGAGTGGGAGAGGGAGAAGCAGGCTTCCCGCGGAGCAGGGAGCCTGATGTGGGGCTCAATCCCAGGACCCTGGGATCAAGACCTGAGCCGAAGGCAGACACTTAATGACTGAGCCACCCAGGCGCCCCTGTGGTTTTCTTTTTTAACAAATTAAACTAGTAGAGATATTGTGAGTTTTAGAATTGGTTGTCAGGTGGCTACTACACGGGGATATTGGAGGGATTTTTTTTAAATTTTAAGATTTATTTATTTATTTGAGAGAGAGCGACAGCACATGCGGGAGAGAGAGAAAATCCCAATCAGACTCCCTGCTGAGTGCAGAGCCAGATGCACCCTGAGATCATGCATGACCTGAGCAAATTCAAGAGACTGACACTTAACGGACTGAGCCACCCAGGTGCACCTGTAGGGAATTTTTGCATTTGGTAGGAAGCTGGACTAGATCAGTGATTTTTAACCATGGTTGTACATTAGAATCATCTGGGAACATTCAAAACGAAAACAAAAGCACCTTCAGTGTACAGACTGCATCTAAACTGACGGAATCAGAATTTTGGAACTTGGGCATCAGTATATTTTAAAGCCCTTCAGCTTATTATATTGTGTAGCCGATTGTGAGAATCACTGGGTACGATAAACTATAATGTATTTTCCAGCTTAATTTTACAAACAAAATCCTGATGATTGGATGGTAAACTTTGTTTTCCTAGAACAGATTTTGAATAACCTGCATTTGTAAAATACTTAGGAAACCTGGGATATACAGGTACCAAGGAAATGCATAGACATTGATTTATTGAATCTAAGAACAGAGGTTCTAATTCTCGAAACCCGGGTTGAACATTTATATGATAATTTCATAATGATTAGCAGTAAAATAATTGAAATCCAGTATGTTTAAAATCAAAATGCATTTAAAAATTATGAAACAATAAAAAAGTTACAAATATATTCAGAGTTTTATTTCTTATGGTTGAAATGTGACTGATATTGGCAAAGTGTTAATAATTGTTGAAGCTGGACAATGGGTACATTATTCTCTCTACTTACTGCTTTATTAATTTTGAAATTTCAGTAAATAGCTAAAAAAAAAAAAAAAGAAACCAGCTAATGCTAGTCTTTTAACACATTGAAAAACAGTGTGTTGCTGGTGTGTCCTGAAAACATATGAATTAGAATGTAGAATTTTCCCTTTTTAAAGTTGGTTCTTTATTTTATGTGGCTATAGTCTTTTTAGGAAAAACAAATTATTGGTAATTATATTGGTTGCTTAGAGCAGATCCCCTTGGAAGCTCCCAAAGCGCTACCAAATTCTTTCAATGAAGATATTAGTATCTGAAGTAAGAGAGTGTAGATTATATTTGCTAATGATACGCAGAGTGAGACAGTTTCCCCTATGGCCAGAAAAACCCCTGGTGTTCAGAGTTAAGCATGATTAATAATAGTTGGGCTAATTCCTGGTTCTTTTTCATGCATTGTTTAACTGTAGGGATCATGCCTTTAAGTAATGAATTGATGGTAATGTAGGAAATGTTGGCGTTTGGAGCCCACGGTCAAGAAAGAATTCTTGAGACGTCTTCTGTGCAAAAAGGTGATTTTTTAAAGCACGGGGACGTGATCTGTGGGCAGAAAGAGTTGCACTGGGGTCATGAGGAGTGGCTGATTATTATACTTTCAAGTTGGGGGGGGGTTAGGGATAGTATAAGTCTTTAAGGAATTTTGGAAACAAGGTTTCTAGGACCTTGAGGGGCTAGCTATTATTAGGAGAAGATAATTTATTACTGTCTAGTAAAACCCTAGTCGCAAGACCCTTCAGGTGTATCAGTGGGCCGTGTGCTTGGGGGATGATTGCTGACATGTATCTTGGTGGGTGGAGATAAAGGAAGTTTCCAAAGAAATTTTTATATGTTAAAGTAGACTCACAGGATCCTGGGGGGGGAGGCAGCTGAGCTCCCAGAGGAAGGTTACTCTAGACTTGTCAATGGACCGTAAGTAGTAAGGAAATTTAATTTTTTTCTTTTGCCTTTGTTTCCCACATCAGTACATCCTTTTTTTTTTTTTTTAAAGATTTTATTTATTTATTTGACAGAGACAGAGATAGCGAGAGCAGGAACACAAGCAGCGGGAGTGGGAGAGGGAGAGCAGGCGTCCCACCGAGGAGGGAACCCGATGTGGGACTCGATCCCAGGACCCTGGGATCATGACCTGAGCCGAAGGCAGACACTTAACGACTGAGCCACCCAGGCGCCCATCAGTACATCCTTTTTACACTGGGTAGAGGTGGGGTGAGAGGAAGCTTCTTTTTCCTTCCCTTCTTCCTGAGTTCCTTTCTTTCTTCTTTCCTTTCTCCTTCTCTCATGTGTGCCCCATGGCCTCTCTGACTTAATCTTTCCTCTTTCACTTGTCTCTTCCCTTTCCTGATAGCTGTGTCTGTCCTTGCCTGTCTTTTTCTCCCTGACAGTTTCTTCTTCTTCTTCTTTTTTTTTTTTCCTGACAGTTTCTTCTTATGTCTCTCACAGTTTCCCCTTTTATCTCTTCCTGTATTTCTTTTTTTTTTTTTTTTTAAGATTTTATTTATTTATTTGAGCGAGAGAGAATGAGAGACAGAGAGCATGAGAGGGAGGAGGGTCAGAGGGAGAAGCAGACTCCCTGCCGAGCAGGGAGCCCGATGCGGGACTCGATCCCGGGACTCCGGGACCATGACCCGAGCCAAAGGCAGTCGCTTAACCAACTGAGCCACCCAGGCGCCCCTCTCCCTGTGTTTCTAATGGTGTCTCACTCTTGTCTTATCCTTTCTCCTGTGTCTCCCTGCATTTGTTCATCTGTTTCTTTTTGTCTCTCTTTCCCCACTTCACTATGTCCCTGTTCCTGACGGCCAGTCAGCCTGTTTCACCCCCTCTCTGCCTTTTGGTTTTTCTCTCTCTCTCTGTCCGCTTGTCTCCCTCTTCATTTTGTCTCTCCCTCTTTGTCTTTCTGTCTCTCTTGGTATGTCTCTTTCTCCCTGACCATCTGTCTCTTCCTGTCTTTGTCTTTTTCTTGTTCTCTGGGCTATGTTCTGTTAAGGCTCTTTTTGTTGCTCACTCTTGCTTTCCCATACCTTCTGTCTGTTCTCTACTCCCCTTTCTCTCCCTTGTTCATTATCTGTTATGTGTTCAGTCTCGTTACTAATGTTTTACTCAATCTTTCACAGAAACAGTCATTGCTGATATCTGAAGTACCCACACTATCTGTGTACAGAGATGCTCTGGATGCCATAGGAATACCAATAGAATTTACATTTGTATCTTTGAGAGAAATGTAATTGCTCAAACTACTAGTTCTAGGTAGTTCACAATTTTGTTACATTTCTTTTGATGTTATGTATTTGTGAAGATGGATTTTCATTAGTTTTAAGATAACATGTAAGTACTACATGAAAATCACTGAAATCGGGCATTGACCATGGTGGTGTCCAATGTGATTACAATGTTTGAGAAGTTACATGGTGCCCAACAGGACCTAAATACTTAAGTTATTTAGATCTAACTATTTAGTAAATGGAAGTATTAGGTATTTCTTTTAGCCTAGAGTCACCATGAAAATACTACTGGGACAAATTGTGGTGTGATTCAGGTAGATTCTGAAACTGAGTTCCCAAAGTGGATATAAACTGAGGTATATTATGTGACCCATGGTTATGTTAGAGGTGAGAAGTCTGCATTGTGTGAACAGAGGTCTTGATCCTTGGATTCCTGACAAGATTTTCATGGTGATCTGTGCTTGAATAGACAGAAAAAATAAAGTAGCAAGTACAAAGCAGTTTATTAAAGCAAAAGTACACTCTCAAGGAGGAGAGTTCCTGAAGGTAGAACTGGCCCAGAGGTTGTTTTTTAATTAGATATTATTGGGTCTCTCTAGGTTGGGAGGAGCTGTGATATAGTGAGGTGGTGTCTAATGGAAGCTGCTTACAGTCATTTGGGAAACTCCTCCCACAGGTTGGGAGGAGGCATTTTTTACCCTACAAGGTTTGTACCAGAACTGTCTTGGCAGGCTTTCTGGGGGTGGGTTGGGGTGGGGGGAGTGCTGTGCATGTAATGCAAATGCATTATAACGAGTCTAGGGGTTACCCTGGGGCAGAGGTGGGAGAGGAGAGCTGCTTGTTCTTTACCTGTGGTTCTTGATCTGTCAGGCCCAAGGTCATGGAAGCTACAAGGTCAGGATGTTGAGCTCCTGCGCTTATAATGTAGCTTTTTAAAAAATCCTCATCCTTGCCTCCAGCTCAAGCGTCTGTCAATCCTGCTCAAGGACTTGGGACTCTACCTCGGGGTGTTTCTTCCCTGATCATGTCTAGCTTCTACCTGACAGTTATAATGGTGAACTGGTAAAAGCATAACTTCCTTGTGCAGGAGACACTTCAAGTTAGAGGTTTGTATAATTTCTGAACATAGTTCCAGAGTAGGATAAACTCACTTCTCCTGTATGTCTCTACTACTCACACCAAACACTTCATTTCTGACTCTTCTGGCCACCAGATATATAAGTTTTCTTCCCCCACCAGGCCATTCTCTTTGACACCATCCCAGTGTCCCATAATTCCATTCAATTCTGACACTCTTAATCTGGAGTTAAATCCGACAAGTTAGGGGCTCAGGTCCCCACTTAAGATGCCAGTCACAAGTCCCAGGTTGTCATCTGTACTTCTGACTGACTGGCTATAAATCAGGGTTCTCATGACCTGTTTCTTGGGTTCAGTAATTTGCTAGAATGGCCCATGGAACTCAGGGAAATGCTTAACCAATGCTTAATGGTTTATTATAAAAGAGTATGATAAAGGATACGGATGACCATCCAGATGGAAGATATACACAGGACAAAGTATGTGGGAAGGGCTGTAGAGCTTCCATGTCCTCTCTGGGCACGTTATTCTCTCAGCAACCCAGAAGGTCCCTGAACCTTGTACCTTGGGATTTTTATGGAAGCTTCATCACACAGGTATAATCGATCATTAACTCAATTTCTGGCCCCTCTCCTCTTCCTGGATGATAGGGGATGGGGCTGAAAGTTATGAGTTTCTAATCATGGCTTGGTCTTTTTGGTGACCAGCCCCCATCTAAGAAGCCCACTAAACATTTCCTTATTAGAACAAAAGATGCTCCTATCACCCAGGAAACTCCATGGGATTTAGGAGCTTTTTGTCAGGAACAGGGTCAAAGACTGAACAGTAGAACAAAAGATCCTCCTAGTGCTCTTATTACTTAAGAGATTACAAGGGTTTTAGGAACTCAGAGCTTTGTGCCAGGAACTGGGGACACTGAAACATGTGTTTTTTGTTATTTCACAGTTCCCTAAATGTATCATCTTAAAATTTTCCTATTGACTTAGAGTAGAAGTTTAATAAATCTATGATTCTAATCACTCTGGGTTCTTAGTGTACATGTTTTTGGGGTTGTGTGTGTGATTTATTACATTCTGTGCCCACAGATTTACAGCCACTTTTCCCCAGTAAATGTCCTGATATACAAACCATTAGGTGTCTCCTTGGATCGTCTCTAATCAGACCCAAATTTAGGGATGCCCAGTGTCTGTGTGAATGTGGAATAAGTATGTCTTAACATCTTCTATCTTGATTATATTGTTAGGCTCTCTTTCTTCAGGTGATTCTGGCAACTTATGTACTTTCCCTTTATGGCTATCAGGCTGAGAATATCTGTGTTGTATTTATAGCTGCTTTTTTAGTTTTATACCTGAAATATTTCTATGAGGATAAAAGATTTCTAGTGGAATTCTACTGTCATTTTTTTTTTTTAGTTTTTGCAAATTCACATCAATAATCATTTATTTGGCTTTAAGATTATGCTTTATGTATCATAATTAATTATATATTTTCCAGTTATATAATTTATGATTTTATAATGGTGGATGTTTAACATTTGCATTTTTCTAGAAACTGATAAATGTTAAATTTTTTAACACTGAAGATTACAAAATGCATTCTTGAATTATTAACTCAAATATAAATTATTGCTTTTATCACTTCAATAGAACTTTAGAACTTTTAACTTCATCTTTTGTTCTCCAGTTTTATATATGGTTGTTGCATATTTTAGTACTACATATATTATATATATTTTAAATTCTGCAAATCATTACAGGTTTGTGTTTTTACAGTTAAAGGTCATTTACTCCATATTTGCCCTTTCTGGTATTCTTCATCCTTTTCTGCATTTCCATTTGAGATCATTTTCCTTTTTCTAAAGGACTGCCTTTAGTATTTATTTTACTGCATATCTACTGGCAGAAAATTCTGCCAGGCTTGCTTTGTCAAAAATCTTCATTTCGCCATCCTTTTTCAAGGATGTTTTCACTGGGATTATAATTCCAGGTCGACAGTTTTTCTTTCAGCACATTAAAGATTCCATTCCATTGCTTTCTGGCTTTAGTATTTTCTGATGGAAAGGCAGCTGCCTGTCTTATTGTTGCTTTTTGAAGGTAATATGCCTCTTTTTCTTTGGATGCTTTTAAGTTTTTTTCCCCTCTGTTTTTGATTTCCAGCAGTTTTACTGCAGTGAGCCTAGATGTGGTTTTCTATGTGTTTATTCAGCTTGGAGTTTGCTGAACTTACTGAATCTGTGGATTTTTTTTTTTTTTTTTAAGTTTGGGAAGCTTCCTCAACCATTATCAGTTCAAATATTGTTTCACCCCATTCTTCCCATCTTCTCCTTCAGAGACTCTGACTACATGTACTCTAGCCCTTGTGCATCCCTCACATATCTCTGTCACTCTTCTGTATTTTCCATTCTCTCTTCTTAACATGCCCTGATGTTACCAATTGAACTGTCTTCCAGTATGCCTCTTTTTAGATTCTGTCATGTCTACTCTGCTGTTAAATCCATCCACTGAATTCTTTCTTTTTTTTTGTTCAAAAATTTTTAAAAGATTTTATTTATTTATTTGACAGAGAGAGAGAGGGAGAGAGACAGTGAGAGAGGCAACACAAGTAGGGGGAGTGGGAGAGGGAGAAGCAGGCTTCCCACTGAGCATGGAGCCTGATGTGGGGCTCAGTCCCAGGATGCTGGGATCATGACCTGAGCTGAAGGCAGCCGCTTAACGAACTGAGCCACCCAGGCGCCCCTACTGAATTCTTAATTTCATATATTTTTCAGTTGTATAATATCCATTTCATTTGTTTCTATATGTTTTGTTTTTCTGATGAATTTATCTTTTCATCTATTATGTCCATTTCTCCAAATATTTTCTTGAAATATTATCATAGATATTTTAAAGTCCTTGTCTTTTTTTAAAATTTTTATTTTTTTAGAGAGAAAGACAACACGAGCGTGTGGGAGAGGGGTAGATGGAGAGGGAGAAAGAGAATCTTAAGTAGGTTCCACACCCAGTGTGAAGCCTGAATCAAGGTTTGATTTCAGGACTCTGAGATCATGATCTGAGCCTAAATCAAGAGTTGGATGCTTAACAACTGAGCCACCCAGACACCCCTAAAGTCCTTGACTTTTAAATCCAGTATCTGAATGATCTGTGAGTCTCCTATATTGTCTGGCTTTTTTCCTCTTGGTTATCATGTTTTCTTGCCTATTTTCATTATATGTAGAATACTGTATATAAAAGAAGCTTAGAGTTTTCAGATAAATAACATCCTTGACTAGAGATGATTCCCTTTTCTATGTTAGGCTGATAGGTCAGTGGCTGAGTACTTCAGTCCACTCAGAGATTGAGCTGGGTTTGGGCTTCAGTACAGTTTTAGTAGTTTCATTAAAATTCTGGCTGCCCTTGTTCCTAAGTCCCATCTTTTAGGTGCTTTGGTTGAGAGCCTGGCAGATCTCTGTCTCCTCAGTCCTGAAATGCTACAGGAATTCAGCTCTGCTTTTTAGTGGTTCTTAGCCCACTCACTCTCTCTAGCCTCCTGCCCCATGTACCTTCAAAACCTGGTAAATGTCTTGAGGAGCAAGCATACTGATTAGTTGTGTACTTGAGGCAGGGCCTCTGGAAACAAAGAAGCAACTGGTGATGATTAGTTCTACTCTGAATAGTTCTCCTCTAAGTCTTTGTGGCTCCCCTAACAATCTGATGCTTCTACAAATAAGATTTTAAAATTTATCCAGCCTTTTCTAGTTGTTGTAGTGTGTTTGCTTTGCCTACTTCATTCTTCTTGAAAGTAGAAGTCTGTAAGTATTTTTTTTTTAATTAAAAGGATGCACTTATAAGAGCCTTTTAATAAAATATCAGCTTATTTCCCATGTATAATATGATTTAGCCAAACCATTTCTCCTTACAAGGAATAATTTTTGACCTTTACTCTGATAATATCAGTCACTTTTATTCCTCCAGATGCAGAATACATTTTGAAGGAAATTTCTTTTGTTTACTGATAGCGAAGGTAACCTAGGTAGAAAAAGCAGTAGAAGTAATGTAAGACATTTTACAAAGGAGCTGTTGGACAGATACGATGAGAGAAGACAAGTAAGAGGGAGTTGAAGATGGTGGTCACTGTAAAGTAAATATTTTTGAAGACTTTTGAAGTCAAAGTACTCTAGAGGATCAAAAGTTTCCAGTAAGGCATAGTTTTTGTCCTTCAGATGTTTATATTCTAATTGGGAGATTTAAGATTAGGGTCATGTATATTTTAAATGCCGTTTGAGAAAAGGACATGCAACAAAGAAGTTTATTATTAGAGAAGATGGTAGGGAGAAACAGTATATATAACTGGTCTGACTGAAAGGTTAGAAAATTTTATTTTACTTATACTAGTACTTTTAAAATAGTTAAACCATTTTATTAATCTTTAATTCTTTCAGCAATATTTATTGAGTACCTGTACAATGCAAGGAGATAAAGTTGTAAACAGGACAGATATGGTCTCTGTGATTGTGGAGTTTATAGTCAAATGACAGAAGTATCATGCAGGTACTCCACTTTGTTTTTAATAAGTAATCTGAAGAAGTACAGGGTTCTTTGTGAGTTTATAGTGGGAAATTTGATGAGTTGGGGGTGGATAGTTTGAGAGGGTTTCCTTGAGGAACTGATCTTTGAATTGAGGGTTGTAGAGGAATTAACTGGGAAAGGGGTATAATTTTTTTTTTTAAAGATTTTTATTTATTTATTTGACAGAGAGAGACACAATGAGAGAGGGAACACAAGCAGGGGGAGTGGGAGTGGGAGAGAGAGAAGCAGGCTTCCCACTGAGCAGGGAGCCCAACGCAGGGCTGGATCCCAGGACTCCGGGATCATGACTCAGGCCGAAGGCAGACGCTCAATGACTGAGCCACCCAGGCGCCCCGAAAGGGGTATAATTGAGGAGATTTTTATAATTGTAGGACTGGGCTTAGAAGATATACGCCAAATGTGAGCATACCTTGGAATGCAGTCTAGTTGTCGTCCACAAAAGTCTCTGCTATGAAATATAATAAAAGAATCAATTAATGTTATTCTTACATACTACAAAAATGTGTACATTTCTTATGTAGAGTATATTACACAGTTATTGCAATAGGCAGTCTTGTGAGACATATAAATTATTTTTTTAGGTGTTCAAGAAATTCTTTAATAGTTGGAAAAACAATACGAAAAATTGGCTTTAGCAGTTTACTCATTTATCAAATACATAATGCATATCACAAATTTGATATCATCTGTTACAAAAATTAAAATTTATTAGACTCTATGCAAAATGGCCTTAATATTTACAACCATCAGTTGATTAGCCATCAAAATAAGCATAGATTCCATTGGCGTTTTAAAAATTTATTTTGGTTTTAGCTCTACCTTGTAGAAACTTTCCTTAATATGTTTAGATAATTAAATTTACTTATATTTTTTGTTTTCTTTGGAATAGCAAATGAGGCAGTTAATGAACTTTTCCCATGATTTTCTACAGAAATAATGAAGTATTTGGAAATCAAGATTAACCTGTTCAGTCAGCATTCTAGTGCAAATTCTGTTTACTATTATATTAACTTTGTTCCTGCTGCTTTTGTAAATCAACTCTAGCCTATTGGAGGTTAGGGGTTCCTTTTTTTTTTTTTTTTAAATGAGGTTGGCTACATATAAACTTAATAATAGCATCGATGCTCTATGTGATTTTTAAGATGGCTTGAGGAATTGGTATTTTATGTTTTATATGTAGTCAACTAATATGCCAAAAAAAGACAAGAAAAATATACAAATAAACATAAAATTAACTGTGTACAGTAGTGACCTTATATATCATTAACAGATAGAAAATAGTGTTTAATATCATTAGCAAGTATTTGTTGTATGCCAGACATTTGCTAATACAGAATTAATTCTGCCTTCAAGGATCGGGTTATTTCTTTAGGAAGATAAGGCTATGTAATTGGGTGCTCACTTGGGCAGTCCATGTTTTTGTAGTTTTCTGCCCTGGAAGTCATATCAACATAGGTAGACAGATTGTATTAGATCAGATTGGAAATAGCAGTTCATTTTCTTGAACTCTAATTGTATAAATTCCTTTTTATTCTGCTATATTCTTCCTTTGTGCAGAAAAATTTCAAATATTCCTCCTGGTATGTGACTATAACTGTAATTCTGATTCATCCCCCTCTGAGAATTCAAGAATGCATCTTCTAACTGCCATATTTACCTTTACCAAACATTGTGTTAAATTAGGTCTGATCATTTTGTAAGAGATACTTTTGGACGTATTTTGCTTCTTTCAACTATGTTTCAATAATATATTAATAATATTATAATAATGACTGATGAATTTGGTCAGATGCCTTTTCAGTATCTTATCAGTATGATCATATGACTATTCTCTTTTAATTTGTTAGTATAATGGATTTTATTGATAAATGTATTGATATTTTATCTCTCCCCTTTACATTTTTGAAATAAACCAGGCCTGTTCATAGTATGTTAATTTTGAACATTGCTGGACTATATTTTATGTGGGTTTTTAAAAACTTACTATGTATGTAAGTAGTATATGAGTTACTGAAGCTCTCCGTTTCTTCACCTGTAAAATACAAGTAATAGTAATTACTATTTCTAGTCTTGTATGAAAATTAATTGAGGTAATATGTAAAAGTACTTAGAAGGGTGTCAGGTGCATAAGCTCTAGATAAGTTTTATTTATCATAATCATCTTTTTTCCCCCCCCTAAGTGAGGGGTGAATAAGATGGTGAATCCATCTGATCTTGAATGGTACTTTATAGTCATCATTTCATTTATTTCTGTAGTAATTTGACTATTCAAATTTCCTACTTATTATTGAGTCATTTTGGTGATTCATATTTTGCTGGAAAATTATTCATAATTTAAAAAAGTTTTATTCATTTATTTTAGTGTGCAGGGGGGAGGGGCAAACAGAGAGGGAGAGAGAATCTCAAGCAGACTCCATGCTGAGCTTGGAGCCCAATATTGGGGCTCAGTCTCATGACCCTGAGATCAGGACCTGAGCTGAAACCAAGAGTTGGACGCTTAACTAACTGCACCACCCAGGTGCCCCATTTATTACCTATCTATCTTAGAGAAGGGGGGAGAGAGAGTGTATGAGTGGGCAGTGGGGGCTGGGGGGACAGAGGGAGAGAGAGAATCCTAATCTGACTTGGGGCTTGATTTTACCACCCCAAGATCATGACCTGAGCCAAAATCAAGAGTTGGAAGCTTAACTGACTGAGCCACCCAGGTGCCCCAAATGATTCATAATTTTAAAGTTCACAAATATTGCCCTACTACTTGGGGTATATTTTTTTTTAAATAGAGCACGTGTGAGCGGGTAGGTTGGGGAGGGGCAGAGGGAGAGGAAGAGAGAGAATCTTAAGCAGACTCCATGCCCAGTGTGGAGCCCAATGCGGGGCTTCATCTCATGGTTCTGAGATCATGACCTGAGCAGAAATCAAGAGTGGGAGCGTAACTGACTGAGCCACCCAGGTGCCTCTAGGGTATCCATTCTAATGTCTTTTAAACTCTCCTTTATCTGTGGTTATGTATCCTTTCTTTTTTATCTTACTTGTTTTGCTCTTTGTTTTCCTAATCATGCTTTTGGATTTATATAACACCCTAACACCCTTTTTTTGTTTTTTTATTGGATTAATTTTAGCTTTTATTTCTATTGTTTGGGCTTGATAGGTTTGGCCTGAATTAATTTCTTTTCCTTTTTAATTGCTTTCTAGATAACTTTGAAATTTCCTTCTTTGAAATTATAAGAGTCTGTTTTTATGTATTTGTTGAGTTATATTTAACAATTGCATTTTTATTACCTTTAAGTGTTTTTTGTCGGTTTCTTTTGTTTATCTTTTGGTCCATTAACTCCTGACCTAGAGAGCAGGAATTTTGTAGTATAGGTTCATGTAGGGAATGTTTTTCTTTCTTTTTTTTTTTTTAAAGATTTTATTTATTTATTTGACAGAGACACAGCGAGAGAGGGAACACAAGCAGGAGGAGTGGGAGAGGGAGAAGCAGGCTTCCCGCTGAGCAGGGAGCCTGATGGGGGCTCCATCCCAGGACCCCTGGGGTCATGACCTGAGCCGAAGGCAGACGCTTAACTACTGAGCCACCCAGGCGCCCCTAGGGGATGTTTTTCTTATTAATAGTGAGTCCTTTTGGTCTGCACATCTAGGTCTTTATATAATTTTTAAAAATAATATATATGATTATTTGTTTAAACTTACTTATGTTGCCTCTGCTTTAGACACATACTGTTTGTATTTTAGGTTTCCTAGATATAGTCTCCAAATCTCTTACCATTTTCCTCATTTTCTGTATCATATTTTTTGCTCTGTGCTTAGAGGTATTTCTTCTGTTTCTTCGAGGCTATAAATTTGGCTTTGAGTGGTGAATATCTACTGAATCATTAATCAAGAAATTAGGTTATTTAGAAATTGAAAAAATGTCTTGTTCCATTTTCAAATTTAGTTGTCTGATTATTATTCATTGTTTCATCTCTCTCCTTCAGTATTTTCACTGAGTCTTCTGATTATTTTGTGTTCTGTTGTTCTCTATTCTGATTATTCTACTTGATATTTGCTCTATTGGATCCCCTTGTCTTTGTTGGGCCTTTTGAGTTTAGGTCTGGTGGTTGGACGGTATGAATTAGTGGAAATCTTTTGGATGGTTGAAAGCCAAAGAGTTCCTACCCCCATGGATCTGAAGTGATAAAGATAGGCAAGTTGTTGTCAGTTTCCTTATGGTGTAAGTAGGGGATGTAGTTTTTCTTCCTCTTCCTAAGCTCCAGGGCTCTTCTACAATTGCTTGTCCACTAAGTATCACTTCAAGAAAAACAACTGACAGTATTTGTTACCAATAAGAAGTTTGAGATTTTAAATGAAAATTAGAGTTTTTAAAAACCTTCATCTGCCACTGTAAGCTTGACAGCTTCCTATACTTAACACTTCTTTTGAGACCAGCAGTGGTAGTAACTAAATGCCGTTTTACAATGAAATGTATCAACTTTTGGAACATCTGTATGACCCAGAGAACTAATATTTTCCAAATGACCAGTGCATGATTTTACAGAGTAATGAATGGATCTTGATACATTCAAAGTATAGAATAGACAAAGGGGTTTTAATGTTAACAGTGTGAAAAAAGATACTTATGCATTGCAACTAACCTTTCAGAAACTACCACTTGTTGAGTTTTGGTGTAGTGTCAAAAAAGAATATCCACAATTATCTGTAAAGGATATTAAGGTACATTCCTTTTTCCAGCTATGTATTAGTGTGAGGCTTTATTTTCTTCAGTCACAACATGCTGAAACAGACTGCATGCAGAAGCAGATAGGAACATCCTAATGGTCTCCTGTTAGGCCAGGCATTGAAGAGATGTGAAAAAATGAAGAACAGTGCTAATCTTCTCACTACATTTCTTTTGTTTTGGAAAGTGTAATCATTTCTCTTAAAACATGTTATTTATGTCAACACATTAATGGGTCTATTTTTCCTTGTTTTAATTGAGATATAATTGACATGTAATTTTGTATTAGTTTTAGGTATACAGTATAATGATTTGATATTTGTATATATTGTGGAATGATTACCACATTAACTTTAGTTAAAGCTATCACCATTTTAAAGTGAGTTAGTAACTAAATAATATAAATATCTGTGTTAACTTTTAGTATGGTTTATATCCATAGATACAATCCATATAAACAGCACTTTGGGGCAGACCAAATTGTTTAATAATCACTGTCTTGGGCGATGTAATGTGGTATGTTAATTGAATTTTCTAACTCCACCATATTATGCTTCCAAAATCTAATCTTGTTACTTTCCTGCTTAAAACTTTTTATTGTGTATCAGATAACACTTAATACTTGTTTACTTGGCTTGCAGATGAGTTTATCTCAGATTAACTTCCTAGCATACTTCTCAGTATTCTCTAAAGTTAAACTCAATTAGTTGCTGTTTCTTGAAAACTCAGCATTTTTTTAGTGAGTTGATTTTTGCTTATGCTGCATCTTCGTAGAAGGAATGCAACTGTCTTCTGATATCTACCAATAGGAATTTTGTCTAAGTTTATAGATTAATGTCAACTTTCCCTAAAACCTTCTATAATGCTCTTAGAAGTAATATTTTCCTAATACTCGTAGGTGTTTTTTTTTCCCTTATGGCACTGACCAAATTCTAATTTGTATTGTAGTTATCTGTGTAAATGTTTTATTTAAGATTTTTTTTTTTTATTTATTCATTTGAGACAGAGAGATACAGAGAGAGAGAGCATGAGCAGGGGGAGGTGTAGAGGCAGAGGGAGAAGCAGGCTGTCCGCTGAGCAGGGAGCCCGATGTGGGACTCGATCCTAGGACCCTGGGATCACAACTTGAGCCGAAGGCAGAGGCTTAATCATCTGAACCACCCAGGTGCCCCTGTTTTATTTAAGATATTAAAGGAAGAATAGGTTTGTACCTCTTCTTCCCAATATATTCTGCTTATGTACAGTATGTGCCCAACAAACATTTATTTTATGAAGACTATTACTGTATATGAATTATGCTAGTATAAAAGGGTCTTTCTCAAGTCTGATAATTTCAAGGCTTGTATGTTGTTTATTCTTTTTTTTCTTGTTTTTAACCACTTAAATCGTGAGTTTAACATCATCTGTCTAGGTAAGTGGTTTTTCCTGTCACATAGTCTAACATGTTTTAGAGCAGTGTTTCCTAAAATGTAATACCTATCCAACAGATAGGATTATTTTAAGTAGTACACTTAATAAACATTTTCTCTTTTATTTATTTTTTATTTTTATTTTTTTTAAAGGTTTTATTTATTTGACAGAGAGAAAGACAGCCAGAGAGGGAACACAAGCAGGGGGAGTGGGAGAGGGAGAAGCAGGCTTCCCCGCGGAGCAGGGAGCCCGATGTGGGGCTCAATCCCAGGACCCTGGGATCATGACCTGAGCCGAAGGCAGACGCTTAATGATTGAGCCACCCAGGCACCCCTAAACATTTTCTCTTTTAATCTTTCTGTTATTTTGATGTGCAGTAGAAAAAAATAATACGAGCACATCATGATTTCACCAAGAGCTGTATATATATATATTTTTACAAATGTTCCAGAAATTATTAATAGTTTCAATTTGGTTTATCCTCTTTTGACATAACGAGGCTAAAATTATGGCACAGAAATAAGCATTTTATGATTATCATATTTCCTTAGCTGAGCACATCAGGCACTTTTTTTTTTTTTAAAGATTTTATTTATTTGACAGAGAGACACAGCGAGAGAGGAAACACAAGCAGGGAGAGTGGGAGAGGGAGAAGCAGGCTTCCCACTGAGCAGGGAGCCCGATGCGGGGCTCGATCCCAGGACCCTGGGACCATGACCTGAGCTGAAGGCAGACGCTTAAGGACTGAGCCACCCAGGTGCCCCCACATCAGGCACTTTAAAAGGCTAAATGCGTTGATGAAATAACACAAACAAGAAGGAAATGTTACCCTTTGTTTTCAAATGCTTGTTGATCATTATTATCCCTTTTTATAGAACAGAGAAACTGAAGGGATATTATGTGTAAGAAGGAAAAAAATGGTTTATTTCTCATAGAGATTTACTCTTTTTCATATCAAGTATTTTGCTAAGACTCATTGCAGCTTTTACTAAGAATTGAATAGGACAGATTTTTTTTTTCCAGCTCAGTGACTATAGCACTTTCCT
The DNA here is from genome assembly GCF_029215605.1 of Mirounga angustirostris. Taxonomy (NCBI): domain Eukaryota; kingdom Metazoa; phylum Chordata; class Mammalia; order Carnivora; family Phocidae; genus Mirounga; species Mirounga angustirostris. Next base: position 41,254,273 of record NW_026991714.1, read on the forward strand.
CATGGTGCATAGTGTATTTGGTGACATATCAGGAATTGTTTCTTAGGTTTCTTTAAGTCTTTTTTTTTTTTTAAGATTTTTATTTATTTATTTGACAGAGAGAGACACAGCGAGAGAAGGAACACAAGCAGGGGGAGTGGGAGAGGGAGAAGCAGACTCCTTGCCGAGCAGGGAGCCTGATGCGGGGCTCAATCCCAGGACCCCAGGATCATGACCTGAGCTGAAGGCAGTGGCTTAACAACTGAGTCACCCAGGCGCCCCCTTTAATTCTCTTCTAGTGTAATTTAGTCATTACTTTTTCCCCTTTGAGTTACACACAGTGTTTGTATATGGACTAAGGGGAACAGCTTAACCTCTATCAAAAATGAATGTATTAACATAAGAAGGCTGCTTCTTAGGTTGTAGTTAATGGTAAGACTTAAAAAGTTTCCTGAGTACATTCTGGGTTTTCTCACCAATACTAATGTAATGATTTTCATTAAAATTTTTAACTGTTTTAAGTAACTATTATGTGATAGATTGTGGGGGGGAAAGGTTTGGGGAGGTGATGGCCATTTTGAGACATGCTCTACATATTTAATAGAGTTTTATAGTTTCCTCTAGTAGTGGGGATGATCTGTTAGTTTTTAATTTCTTTACCTTTAGAAAGGCGTGTTTATGTTAGGAACATTTTATCTTGGTAATATCAGTTACAAAGCCAGGAAAACTGAGGGCTGTCACAAAAAAAAGAGTCGGAAAACTAGGGGAAGCATTTTTTTTTTTTTTTTTTTCCTTTTCAATTAAAGACTAGATGCACTTACTGAGTAGAAAGTAACCCTGGTCAAAATAATTTGGTCTTTACGTGAGATCCTCTGTTAGGAAATCTTACTGGTGTCCTTGCTGATACTTATAAATCTTAAATTGTATTTTAATTTTTTAACTCCATGTGGTTCGTACACTTAAAATTATTTTCCCTTTGAGAGAAGTTTTTTTTTCTTTAATCAAGAAATTAAATGATTTTGATGGTTTGAATCAGAAAACACAATTGGAATTGTTCCTACATAATTTTTTGATTGTAGCAAATGGTATGTGTGTGTGTGTGAGAGAGAGAGAGAGCGAGCATGTGCGTGCAACATAATTTTCAAGATAGTGGTACTTGGATGGCTATTAAAATGTTCTTACTATTTAATTTTGGATCAGGACAGAATGATGGAACCTGATGACACAGGTATTGTGGCTTAAATATTAACACTTGTTCCTACTAAATGGAATCAACCTTTTCTGGTCACAGTAGTACTTGTTTTTCTCACCTTTTATTTGAAAAATTTACTTTGCATAGGTCTTAGAAATAAAGAGCCCTTATGAGGGGGTTCAGATATAGTGTAGTTTTGCTTCCTTCCAATATGAGTAAAATATTATAAGTGCTCTAATAATAAATACTGTGTAAGAAATCATTTTCAAATATATTTTAAATGTCAGACTGTATCATCTACTTTGTTGTACTGTATAGTGTGTTATAATAGTGAATATGGTAATGTTAATTAATGAGTGAAAAAGGCTATTAATACTCTAAAACTGTACTTAGGACAAATGTATAGTTAAGTTAAATCTCTGGGAAATTGCAAAAAAAAGGATTTCTTTAATTTCCTGAACATTATTGGCCATATTGTTATCAGTAATGCCAGTTTTGTAACAGATCAATCCAAGTTTCTGTGGCTTAACTTAATAAAGGTATAACTCTCATTCACACAAAGTCCAGTGTGGTTATGCCTGATCAGGACATTCTCCTAGATATGTTCCTTCCAGAAAGTGATTTAAGGATTTAGCCTTCTTCTGTCGTGTAGTTCTGTCATTTTCAACCTGTGACCCTTAAGGTCACCACAGAAACGGAAAGAGGGTAGGATATTGTGTGGGAGATTTTAATTGCCCCGGCTTAGAAGTGAAATATATCACTCCCATCTGCATTCTGCTGGCCAGAACTCTGTTATGTGGCCCCACCTAATTGCAGAGGAACTCGAAAGTATTGTTTATTTGTGTGCCAAGCAGAAGAGGAGTTACAATTATATTGCTAAGCACTAACATTCTTTTCCACACTGATATTTAGTAAACTTGTTTATTTGTTGAAGCTGTGGTATTCAGTAAGCATTTATTACATGCTGACTTATATGGGATAGTTTTCTTTAAACGAAGGAATAAAAAAATATCAAAGAACCCCACAGATTTTTGAACATTAAAATACACAGTGAATGGCTGATAAAAGCAGTTTATGAAGGTACAAAACAGTATAGTTCAAGTGTAATGTATGTTAGCAGATAAAAAAGTATTGGAGTGAATTGAATGCTATCAGGGAAAAGTGAGTTAATACCTGGTTCAAACTGATTTTAAGTGTGATATTAATTGAAAGAGGAGAACATAGAGCTTTTCACTTGAGAAAAATAAAATCTAATGGAAAGTTAGCAGATAGATTTGCAAGAAAAGGGAACATATAAGAAAATCTGAAAGGTAAGATTGGAGAGGTATTTTAGGGTTCTGTCTGGTGGATTAAAATGTTTGAATTTGATATTTAATAAATATTGATGTGTTTAAGCATCTTTCTAACATTTTATTTCTTAGAGATCAGTAGAGCCAAAGTGGTTTATGAAAAGATAAGTGGTTCTGACAGAAGAAAAGAGAACAGAGAGTGCTAGGAGATAGGAGAGGAGCTGTCTTTTTTTCTTTTTTTTAATATGCTGATGCTTATTAAATTATCTTTCAAGAAATATTAAAAGGAAAACTTAGTTATCTAAACCAGGCCTAAGCATAGTGTCTTAGAGAATAAATTTCATTAATGAGGAATGGCAAATATAATTATATAATGACATAGGATAGAATTTCTGAAGACTTTCAAGTTCCATAGTCTTAAAACAGTAGGTGATGTGACAACCTCTTTTGGAATCTTTTTTTTTTTTTTTTTTTTTTTTTTTAGTAGAGGTACAATATATAATACTGGAGGAAATAGATTATGGTAATTATCATCCAGTAAGAGAAATTTGAAAACTGTTAGCATAAAGTAACATTTATAAATTGATGGTTTAGAGCAATCTGAGGTATGATTTTGTGTGTAGGACATGAAAATGAGTATTATAATTTAACATTATTAGAACAGTGATTTTCACAATGTGTTCTTTGGACCAATAGCATCAGTATCACCTAGGTACTTGTTATATATATAAATTTTGGGGGACACCTGTGTGGCTCAGTCATTTGAGCGTCAGACTCTTGGTTTCTGCTCATGTCATGATCTCAGGATCTAAGACTAGAGCCCTATGGGGCTCTGTGCTCAGCAGGGAGTCTGCTGGAGATTCTTTCCCTCTGCCTCTCCCCCTGCTCACGCCTGTATGCTCTTTCTCTCTCTCAAAATAAATAAGTCTTAGATGTGTAAATTTTTGGACCTCACCTCAGACCTATTTAATCAAGGGATAGGCCTGGTCAGCAGTCTTTTAACAAACTCTTCAAAGGATTCTAAAGTTTAAAAACCACAGACTTAGAATGTTACTGTCCCTTTTTGTACCAGCCAGTAAATTTCAGGAGTTATGTCCTTAATAGAGTGCCTTAATCAGTTATACCATCCATATCAGAATGTTTAAAAGGTAGAATTTATCAGAGAGTAAAATCAGAGCATGTGGTGGTTGGATGTCATTAGAATTTACAAGGAGATTCCTCCATTCTGTGCTGACACTAGAGAAAATCCAGGTTATAAGATTTCAGTGTTTAGATAAATTTATCTTCCCATTCTTCCTTTTTGGTACCATTTGTTGACATTTATCCAACAATTGTTAGAGTGTTGAGTTTGACAGACTGATGGTAAACTTAGGTAGTTGTTAGTAATTGGTTTGCAGTGCCACTAGGGATAGTATCAAAATAGGTCTTTGAGAGAGGTAAGGAAAGGCCTGTCTTGGGTTTGAGCAGGGATTGGAAGTGTCGTTTGCCACTGGGTCGTAGTTTGAAAGTCATTGTCTCAGTGTAGGTAAAATATGTCTTTCTAAGACACAGTATTAGAGTTTAGATTTTTATTATATACAGTGAGCATTTATTTATTTATTTATTTTTAAAGATTTTATTTATTTATTTGACAGAGAGAGACAGCGAGAGAGGAAACACAAGCAGGGGGAGTGGGAGAGGGAGAAGCAGGCTTCCTGCTGAGCAGGGAGCCCGATGCGGGGCTCGATCCCAGGACCCTGGGATCATGACCTGAGCTGAAGGCAGACGCTTAACTACTGAGCCACCCAGGCGCCCCTACAATGAGCATTTAAACAGAAATGTGTAAAGGAGAGAGTTAGACCTTAAATTAAAATGTTACTTTAAATTAGTTTATACATTCAGTTATACATTTTAATTTTATTTAGATCTCTCATTTTAAGAAAAGACTAAATGAAACTGAAGAAATTAGTTGACAAATTGGCCTATGGTATAAAATGATCTGATGTATAATGTAACCTAGTTGAACAAAAATGTAATTTTACTTTGTTTTTAACTGGTAAGTTAATTTATGGTTATTAACCTGTGATTTGACTATTCTTTTGAAAAATCCTGCCTAAGAAAGTTAAATGCTTGACTATCAGAACAGTGGTCCCAAAATAGAGTTCAGGCTGTTTTTCAGCCTGACACTGTTGTCTATCTTGCTTTGCTCTCCTCCTGAAATGATGTTTCCATTTTGGGGATGCAGAGAGCTATGATTATTTATAGTGTGTTTTGGACAGGTGTGTTTACACAGGTCAGTGGAATTATCAAATGTCCCCCAAGAGCTCTAATGTGAATATATTTCATTTTGTCATCACTCTTCATATTAAAAGAAAAAATAATTATGTTGGGTAGATGGAGAACATTCTCTTTAATTTTATATTTTAATGCAGCATGTGTCCTCTAATATTAGGAATTTTTCCACTGTTTTGGAATGATAGAGTTACTGGTAAACCATATATAGCTTTGTCACTGAAAAGTTTTAGACTTTTTTTTTTTGTTCTTCTTAAAGACCATACAAATTATAAACATCTCTCCCCTTTTTTAGTTTGTGCTTTATATTTGACAGGAGATTTTAGGGAGTCAGACCCCGTAAGTATATAAAGCATTCATAAATTATTGAAGCTTTTTATATTATATAATTCCAAAATGATAATGAAGTCATAAAGTAACTGTCAGTAATACTACGTAACAAAAACTTTACAACTTAAAAAAACTGAAGTTTAGCATATACGCATATTTTTTCAGCTCTAAAACCATTGCTTTATTAATTAAGTAGTTGAGAGTCAATACGCCAATTATTATACTGGGGCCATTTTGCTACAAAGGCACCAAATTCTTTCAGTCAACCTATATGTGATAGTTGTCTTCTCTAGAAGACAGATAGCTGTCTTTTCTGTCTTATATACTAGGAGTAGTAGTTAGTTTGCCTTGAGACATTTGGCTGTTTCATGATCTTACATCACATAAGGAACTGCTTTTACTTCCTTGCAGTAGGCAGGAACTACTTTCATTTTGTTCCTTTTTAAGACCTCCTGCTTCTTGAGAACTTACTCCTATCTGCTTAGAGACTGGATGTTATAATATAGTCCCATTCAGAAAGATGTTCATAGTAAAATGGTCTCCTTTCTTCCTCTTACCTGTCTACAGCTCCTTCTGGAATCTTCTCTTTGTTCTATATCCATTAAGCCCTGGTCATCCAAAGCCGTCTTCAGTTTTCTATATTCTTTATTTCACTGAATTAACAACTCTTTTTAGGATCATCCTGATACTTTATCTACTAGCAGCAGTAGTTAGCTTGCCTTGAGACATTTGGCTCTTTCATGATCTTACATCACATGGTTAAAACCTTTTTCTATCTGGATATTGTGTGTGTGACCATTTGTATTCATCAGTCTTTTCTGTTCTAACAGTTCCTATTTTACCCTTTCTTCTACAGACAAAGATAGAAAGAAGAGTGGGTTCTCTCCTGAATACACACATAGCTTAATAAAAAACCAGAATCATGTGCCAGTCCTAGAGGTGAGAGGTGGTCAAAAAAATATAAGTAAATCATGGTCCTTACAAGGAAGAAGATTCTTAATTATCTAATTCAATGAGATAAATGTTACAAAGAAAAAGAGAACCAAGAGATGTGAGAGTAAGAAGGTGACATTTGGCCTTGAGAAAGTTTGGGAAGAGATCAATGAACATCAAAGAGAGTTGACATTTTAGCAGGGTCTTGAAGCAGGGCTAACTTATCCATTAGGCACTGTAAGTACAGTACCTAGGGCACACAGTTCTCTTAGGAGCCTGCAAAAAAGCTTCAATTTCAATTTATTTTAAAATCAGAAGAAAAATGAATATAAGAATAATGAATATGTAATAGTGACCCCAACCTGAACCTGGATTATATTTATCTTTATAATAATGCAGTTGTAAAATGTAATTTTCAATATTTTTTAAATAGAGGTAGCAGTTTACCAAGGCGAAAGTGCCTGGGACTTGCAAAAGTTATAATGCAGCATGCCTTGAAGGGTAAGTAAGGGTTTGTGGGTGCTAGGAACTGGGATTGGCAAAATCTTGAGTAAGAAGTTTATAATTAAATCACAGATTCACTTTAAGAAACTTAAAAAAATATGGTTTCTCTTACACATGCTGCTGCTAAAGTGCCATGTTAACTAGAGAAACACTACTTAGCTAAAATAAACACCGCTTGATATGCTAAACCCCAAATAAAGATGCCATTAATTAGTGAATGAAATAATCATTATGTTGAGAGGCAGTATCTACTTTAATATTTCCTCAGTTGTCATCAATGTAATATCAGCTTTTCAGGAAAAAATTATAAGATGTATATTTCATTGATAACAGAAATGTTAAAACATGGTGGTGTGGGAAATACATCTGATTCTTAGAAGCACTGTAGTTTTTTGGTTCTACAAACCCATTGCCATACAACTCACATCTTAGTATAGACTAAACCTCCATGGTGAAATAAGGATTGACTGTTTCAGACCTTGATTTTATTCAGCATTATAAACTAAAACCTGTGTAGTTATTATTTCTATTTTATAGTTGAGAGAAACAGTCAAAGAAAGGTTTGGAGAATCTTTTCCCTGGTCTGACATTTAATAAGAAAGAGGTGGGGCTAGGATTTTAAGTTGTGTAATCTTGATTCCAGAGGTTTTCTTCCTAATCAGTATACTTCCAAGTTGCTAAATTCAGTTTTGGATTAGTTGAATTTAAGGTGTTTTTGGGACAGCTAATAGATGTTCAGCATGGTGTACAAGTCTAGATTTCAGTAAGTGGTGATTTGGGGCAGAGATAAAAATTTTGATGTCTTCCTTAATGGGACCAGAGATAAAAATTTTGATGTCTTCCTTAATAGACTTTAGTTGGAAGAACCAATCCTGAAGATTAGTATCTTGGAAACCATGATGAAAGATAGGGTGTCAAGAAGTATGAATGGTCAGTATGGTGAAATGCAGTAGAGGGATCTCAGAAGATATGGATTGAGAAGGGTCTATTTGTCTTAGCAGCAATAAGGATGTCATTGGTGATTTGCAAAAAGAAGTATTTAATCAGCACTGCCTCTCTGTATTAGAAGGGAAGTTGAAGGGGCGCCCGGGTGGCTCAGTCATTAAGCGTCTGCCTTCAGCTCAGGTCATGATCCCAGGGTCCTGGGATTGAGCCCCGCATCAGGCTCCCTGCTTGGCGGGCAGCCTGCTTCTCCCTCTCCCACTCCCCCTGCTTGTTTCTCTTTCTCGCTGTCTCTCTCTCTGTCAAATAAATAAATAAAATCTTTAAAAAAAAAAAAAAGGGAAGTTACACAAGAAGATTAACCTTAGAATGTGACCTTTATTGGAAATTTGTAACTTCTATTTATTTGGTCTTTGCAGATGTAATTAGTTAAGCATCTTGAGATCCTTGTCTGTAATGAGCCAGTGAGGAATGACAGAGGTACAATTTAGTTCTCTTTACTACTCAGAAGGGAGATTTGATCTTTAATATGTTTTTAATGTGACTTCATTGAATAATGCCCGTTGAATTGCAAAATCCCACTTGAATTCAGAAATACATATTGTCAGACAGAATGTGTCTGTTCTGTATTTGATAGTCCAAGTCTATTTGAAAACTGATCAAATAGTGTCTTTTTAAATGATTTTAAACAGATTTGGGTATTACATTATGGCTCTCTCTAAACATTTAACTTGTTTAGACTTAAGAAAAATTGATTTCCAATTAACACCAGATTTCATAAGAAAGAAAATATTAGCTAAATAATTAATTCTATGAGATGATATGTATTCAGAACAAAAACAGGCAACATCTGTTAATTCAGTTGGGAGGAGAAGATTGAGCTTTGTCCTTTAAATTTTTAAATATTGTTCAGAATTTTTATTTTAAACATCTTTAGGTACATTCGTACTAATACTATGTCTCACCAGAACTTGAAGTCTTTGATTTGTATAGACATTAAATATTTTTATTGATTGATCAAAGGGTGAGAGCAGATCAGCTGACATTCTCTTAACTTGAACTCCCTCCTAATGATTTCCTTCATCTACAATATAATGATAATTAGTTACATTAATTTATATTGCCTTCACTCTTAATAACTGAGGCACTAGTTTTAAAAATTGACTTATAAGTAAGATAGTAAGGAATAAATTATGTTCAGAATAGTTTTATTATATGTTCCATTGTATTCTAATTATGTGAAATTTTGTAATTCACACTATAGTAAGGTGTTTCAGAGGATTTTGAAGGTCTTCTAATTTCATCCCCCATCCATTTCATGAATCTCTTCTACATTATTATTGAGATGGTCACACAGTCTTCTTTTCACACCTCCAGGGATAGAGAGATCATTACCTCTCAAAGTATACAATAGCCAGTCAGTCTTGTGTGACTACCATATACTAGTCATGGCAAATGAACAAAATAGACACTTGCCCTGTCCACATGGAGTCTGTAACCCAGCAGTGATTTTAAATAAGTAATTAAACGTATGTAAGCATTGCGAAAAAGAAATACACAGTGCTATAAAATAATATGACAAGGGAATTTAACATAATCTGGGAGGGTCAGAGAATGTTGTGTTAAGGTATTAATGTTTTGGCTGACATTTGGAGGATGAATGAGCTAGGAAAAAGGTGGGGAAGTTTTTCAAGTTGAGGAAAGAGCATGTACCAGAATCTAGAGTTGAGCATGACACGTTCAAGAGACCTGAAACAATTACAGTAAGAGGGCATTCTTCTCATCTCTGTAGGAAACCTAGCATGTCTCTTATATATTGAGGACTAAAGGAACCTTTTAAGGATTTGCAGGTTTGGAAGGTCAGCAGTAGCAATGGTGAAGTAGTTCCCTTAAGTGACTTTATAAGAATTGGCCATCAAGAAAATAGGGACAGGATGTGAAGAACATAAGAACATCTCTCTCAAATAACCGGGGTGGGAGTGGGGGGAGTGGAGACCAAAAGGAGATATGAGATATTATGCAAGTAAGGACACAATAGGTTGTAAACATTGGAGTTAGTACTAATACACCAAGAGGCTGGTAAGACTGGAGAAAATTCGGGTTATATATTACCTGAAATGGCATTTTTTAAAACAAAGGATTTGTCAAAAATTATTTTCTTCCTTTTTGTTTCATGTCTCTCCTTGCTGGGAAATGGTCTCTTGCAATAGTGATAATATAAATTGATATGGTTATTTGATTGCTTGACATTTGATTTTTTTTTTTTTAATTTATTTTCAGAAAGAGAGAGAGAGTGCATACAAGCAAGGGGAGTGGCAGGCAGAGGGAGAAGCAGGCTCCCCACTGAGCAAGGAGCCCGGTGCAGGACTCGGTCCCAGAACCTTGGGATCATGACCTGAGCCGAAGGTAGATGCTTAACCGACTGAGCCACCCAGGTGTCCCTGCTTGACATTTTAAATTTTATTTTTTAAGATAATATACAGTAAGGTTTACTTTTGTGGGGTGTACAGTTCTGTGAATTTTAACATATGTAAAATATGTGTAGTCACCACCACAATCAGGGTACGGAATAGTTCTATCACCCCAAAATCCTTTAGCTATCCCTGTGCAGTCACACTCTCCTCCTACATATAGACCCCATTTCCCATCACTATGGTTTTGTCTTTTTGAGAGTGTCTGATAAGTAGAATAATATGTATGTAACTTTTGGATACTGGCTTCTTTCATACTGTGTAAGTATGAAACTTTTTACTTGTATCAATAATCCATTCCTTTTATTACAGGTTTTTGTGTGAATGTAAGTTTTTTATTTCTCTAGATACTCAGGAGTGGGATTGCTGGGTCATTTGGTAAGTCTATGTTTAACTTTATAAGAAACTGCCAAAGTGTTTTCCAGAGTGGCTGTTTCATTTTGCATTTCCATTGGCAACATGTGAGTTCCAGTTGTTCTGTATCTTTGCCAACGCTTGACACAGTATTTTTTATTTTAGCCATTCTAATATGTGTGTAAATGGTATCTCATTGTAGTTCTGTTTTGTAGAGTCTTTCTTATAATTTACATAACATAAAATTACTCAAAGTGTACAATTTAGATGTTTTTAGTATATTCAGAGTAGTGCAAGCATCACCACAATCTTAAGTTTAGAACATTTTCATCACTGTGGTTTTCTTTTGCATTTCTGTAGTGGCTAATGGTGTTGAGTGTCTTTTCACTTGCCATTTCTGTTTGCTAGTTGTTTGTCCATTTTTTATTTGTGTTGTCCATATTCTTCCTATTGAGTGTTGAAAGTATTCTGGATACAGGTCCTTTGTTAATTACGTGTACTGCAAATATTTTCTCCCAGTCTGTAGCTTGCCTTTTCATTCTTTTTTTTAATTTTATTATTTTTTTTAAGATTTTACTTATTTGTGCAATAGAGAGAGAGAATGAGCAGGGGTAGGGACAGAGGGAGAGAGAGAAGTAGACTCCTTTCTGAGCAAGGAGCCCAGTGCGGGGCTCGATCCCAGGACTCTGGGTTAGGGTTAATGACCTGAGCCGAAGGCAGATGCTTAACTGACTGAGCCACCCAGATGCCCCGTCTTTTCATTCTTTTAACAATGTCCTTTACACAGCGAAGTTTTGAATTTTGATTAAGTCCCATTTTTCAGTTTTATCGTTTTGGTATCATCCTTAAGATTTCTTTGCCTAACCTCTGGTCACAAAGATTTTCTCCTTTATTCTCTTCTAAAAGTTTTACAGTTTTACATTTAGTTCTGTTATCTCATTTGAGTTAATTTTTATAGAAGGTGTGAGGTTTAGGCCAGTTCATTTTCTTACATATGGGTTGTTCACTTGTTCTAATATGATTTGCTGGGAAGACTCTTCTTTCTCGTTTGAATTGCCTTTGTACCTTTGTCAAGGATTAATTTGCCAAATTTTGGAGGGATCTATTTCTGGACTCCATTCTTTTTCACTCTTCTCTGTTTCTGTCCATCCTTTTGCCAGTATCCTAGTATGCAATCAGAAACTGATTTCTCTGACTTTCTTGTTCTTCTTCAGAAATTTAATGGTTTTTCTAGTTCTTTCACCTTTCAATATGAATTTTAGACTCAGTTTATCTATATGTACAAAAAAAATCCTCCTGGCATAATGATTGGAAGTATGTTAAATATGTGGATCAATTTGGGGAGAGTTGACTTCTTTACTGTTGAGTCTTCAGTCCATGACCTGTGGTAAGTCTCTCCATTAGGTCTTCTTTTATATATTTCATTAATGGTTTATAGTTTTCAAGGTACAGATCCTATACATATTTTATAAATTTATACCTGATTGTTTCCTTTTGTTAAAGCTATTGTAAATAGTGTTGGTTTTCTTTTTTTTTTAAGATTGATTTATTTCTTTTAGAGAGAGTGAGAGAGAGCATGAGAGGGAGAAGGCGAGGGAGAGAATCTCAGGCAGATGCCCTGCTGAGCGTGGAGCCTGACATGGGGCTCAATCTCATGACCCTGAGATCATGATCCCAGTTGAAATCAAGAGTCTGACACTCAACCTACTGAGCCACTGGTGTTGGTTTTTAAATTTAATTTGCCAGTTGTTCATCGCTGGTATATAAAAATATGATTGATTTTTTTGTGTGTGTGTATTGACCTTGTATCCTGTGACTGAAAACTCACTTAAGAGTTTTAGGGGTTCTTAGTAAATTCCTTGGGATTGTCTACATATATTATCTGAGAATAGGGGCAGTTTTATGTCTTCCTTTCCAATCTGTATGCCTTTTCTTTCTTTTTCTTAAATTATTGCACTGACCAACACTTCCAGTATGATGTTGTATAGGTATGGTGAGAGTGGCCATCCTTTTTCCTTATTCTCATCCTAGTCTTCACCATTAAGTATATTGTTAGCTGATATTTTACCCCCAGAGATGCCTTTTTATCAGATTTGGAAATTTCCTTCTATTTCTAGTTTGCTAAATGGTTTTACTGTTGAAGGACATGGAATTTTATTAGATGCCTTTTCTGCATCAGATGATATGATCATGTGGTTTATATATTTTTTTTACTGTTAATAGGGTGGACTACATTGCTTGAGTTTCGAACATTGCATTATTTTTAACATTCCTGAGATCTACCCCACTTAGTCATGGTGGATTATTGTTTCTATATACTGCTGGATTAAATTATCTAATAGTTTGTTGAGGATTTTAAAAATTTCTATCCAAGAAGGGTATTAGTCTAGTTATCTTTGCCTGTGCCATCTGTCTAGTTTTGGTATCAGGTTAACATCATTATCCTAAAATGAGTTGGGAAGTATTCTCTTCTGTTTTTTGGAAGAGATCTCATAGTTTGGTATTCTTCATTAAATATTTTGTAGAATTCACAATTGAAACCATTTGGGTATAGAGATTTTGTTTTTGGAAGAGAATTGTTTTTGTGATTATCCAATTTCTTTAGCAGTTATAAGACTCCTTAGGTTATCTATTTCATTTGGTGTGAATTTTGGCATTTTGTGGTTTTCCAGGAATTGGTCCATTTCATCTGAGGTGTTGAATTTATGTGCATAGAATTGTTTGTACTATTTCTCTATTATCTTTTTAATGTCTGGGGGATGTAGTTATATCCCCTATTTCATATTAAATGCTGGTCATTTGTGTCTTCTTTTTTCTGTTAGTTTTGCTTGACTTTTTAAAAAATCTATTTATAAAGAGCTAGCTTTTGATTTCACTGATTATTGAGTTTTTTTGTTTTCAATTTGAGCGATTTCTGTTTTTTCCATTATTTTGATTGCCTTGAATATATTTTGTTCATTTTTTTAGTTTCTTAATGTGAAAGTTTAGATTATTGATTTGAGACCTTTCTTCTTTTCCCGTATAAACATTTTATACCATAAATTTCCCTCTAGATACTACTTTGGTATATTTCTCAAATTTGGTATGTTGTAGTTTCATTTTCATTCAGTTCAAAATATTTTTATTTCCCTTGATTCCTTTTACACCTGTGGGTTATCTAGAAGTGAACTTGATTTCCGTGTGTTTGGAGATTTTGTTGCTATCTTTTTATTAATTTCTAATTCTTTTATGCGTTAGAGGGACATACTTTATATAATTTCAATTCTTCTGAATTTGCTAAAGCTTATTTTATGACATAGGATAGGGTCTATCCTGGTGAATGTTCCGTGTACATTTTGAAAAGAATAAAATGATGTTGGGTGGAGTGTTCTTGAAATGCCAGATCCAGTTGGTTGATGTTATTGTTCAGTTTCTGTATGTTCTTGTTAATTTTCTGCCTGCTCATTTTACTGATTACTGAAGGAGATTATGTTGAAACCTCCACTATAATTGTGGATTTGTCTATTTCTCCTTTTGGTTTTATAAATTTTGGCTTCATGTATTTTGAAACTCTCATTATTAGATACATACACATCTAGGAATTTATGAATTCTTGATGAATTGGCTTGTTTCATAATGTGATGAATTTCATACCTGGTAATTGTCTTGGGTCTGAAGTCTACTTTGATATTAATATAGTGACTTGATCTTCCTTTTAATCAGTGTTTGCATGGTATGTATTTTTCTGTCCTTTTACTTTAAAACTATTTATATCATTATGTGTAAGGTGAGTTTCTTGTAGACACAGAATATAGTTAGATAATTTTTTAATACTTATTGTGACAATCTTATCTTTTAATTGGTGTTTTAGATAGGTCATTTATGTTTAATGTGATCATTGTTGTTTGGAATTGGATCTCTTTATTATTTGATTTTTTATTTTTCTCCATGTTTTTCATCCCTTTTTCCTCTTTCCTTTTTTTTTTTTTTTTTTTTGAGGAGGCAAGTTATTTGAATATACTTAGAATTCTGTTTTAATTTTTCTATTATATTTTTAACCATTTCTATTTCTGTAGTTTTGGTTTTTAAAAATGGTTGCTCTAGGGATTACAATATATATACTTTACCTTTCACAATTTAAAATCAATATTTTACAATTTTATTTGGAGTGTAGAAACCTTAACACCAAATAAGTCTCTTTCCCTTTTCCCCTTTATGCTGTAGTTGTCTTATATATTACATCAGCATACATTGAAAACTCTGTTAGAAAAGGTCATAATTTTTTTTTGACTGTCAAACATTTTAAAGAACAGAAGAATAGTTCATTACATGTACCTAAATATTTATCACTTCTGTTGCTTTTTCTTAATTGCTGAAGTTCTTGGTTTCTATTGGCATTATTTCTCTTCTATCTGAAAAAATTTCCTTTAACTTTTTTTTTTTTTTTAAGAGTAGTCTCCTGGGAACAAATTCCCTTGTATTTTCTTCCATTGAGATTACCTTTGTTTCACCTTCATTCCTGAAGGATATATTCACTGGATATGTATTCTGGGTTGATTTTTTTTTTGGTGTTCTTGAAAAATATGAATTCACCGGGGCACCTGGGTGGCTCAGTTGGTTAGGTGTCTGCTTTTGGCTCGGGTCATGATCCCAGGGTCCTGGGATCAAGCCCTGTATCTGGCTCCCTGCTCAGTGGGGAGCCTGCCTCTCCTTCTGCCCCTCCCCCTGCTTGTGCTCTCTCTTTCTCTGAAATAAAATCTTAAAAAAAAGAAAAGAAAAATATGAATTGGCCTCTGATTTCCGATAAGAAATCCTCAGTTATTCAAATTGTTGTTCTATAATAACTAATGAGTTGTTTTTCTCTGGTTACTTTCAAGAGTTTATTTTTAGTTTTAGTTTTTGCAGTTTGATTGTGGTCTGTAGGCATGTATTTCTTCAGATCTCATTTGAGGTTAAAAGAAAATAGTTTTCTCTGCTCAAAACACTTCTGACACTAACTGTGTGGGTTTCCCACACCAAGCAATTCTCTAATTCTCTGTGGATACAAACTGCTTTTCTACAATTTAATGCACTTCTAATTCTACCTAGAGTTAGAAACCCATATATTAAGGTCTTAATCTTACAAGACTGCCTTCAAATGCAGATGCCAATAGCAAGTAGTGGGTCCCCAGGGTACCCATACTTCTGTCTGACTTGGCTACAAATTAGGATTCCCAAAACCCCCTCCTCAGGTTCAGTAATTTGGTAAAACTGCTCACAAAACTCAGGAAAATACTGTATTTATTACCAGTTAATTACAAAGGGTACTATAAAGGATACAGATGAACAATGATGCCAGATGAAGAGGTACAAAGAGCAAGGTCTGGAAGCATCCCAAGCACAGGAGCTTCTGTTACCATGGAGTTGGAGTGCACTACCCTCCTGGCATATGGATGCATTCACCAACCTGAAGCTCTTGGAACCCCTTCATTTGGGATTTTTTTTGGAGGTTCTATTATCATGGTTGATTAAACCATTGACCACCTCCCAGCCTCTCCCCTCCATGGAGGTCAAAGGTAGGGAGCTCTTTCATCCGTCCTCCCATTTTACTTTTCTCTGTGGTTCAGATTGGATAATTTCTATTGATCTGCCTTCAGGTGTACTGACTCCTCTGACATCTCTGTTCTTTTGTTGGACCCCTTTAGTGAAGTTTTATTTCCGTTGCTGTTTTCACTTTTAAACTTTTGATTTGATTTTTCTTTTTATCCTCTGTTTGTTTGTGTGCTAGAGCTTTCTGTCTTTCCCTTCCTCTCAAGAATATTTGCCCTTATTCGATGAAGCATTTTTATAATAGTTTTTGTAACATAATTCGAACATCTGTGTTATCTTGAAGTTGGTGTCTGTTGTCTTTCTCATGCATGTTGAGATTTTCCTGGGTATTTGTATGCCAGGGAATTTTGGATTGTGTCTTGGGCATTTTGAATATTATGATATGAGATCTAAGGTCTTGCTTATATCCTGTATAGAATGTTTTTCTTTTGTGTGTGTGTGTGTGTGTGTGTGTTTTGTTTTGATTTGTTTTTGTTTTTGAATGTTTTTCTATACAGAAGACTGATTTGTTCAGGTTGACACAAGTATGAACTTCACCTTCTGTGGTTTGTGATTTTTATGTTAGTGCCTTTTTCAAAGCCTTTGTTGTG
This sequence comes from Mirounga angustirostris, assembly GCF_029215605.1. Lineage (NCBI taxonomy): Eukaryota > Metazoa > Chordata > Mammalia > Carnivora > Phocidae > Mirounga > Mirounga angustirostris. The sequence continues at coordinate 41,270,696 of NW_026991714.1, forward strand.
CTCCTCAGATATGTCCTGTGTGTATTGTCAACCAGTGGCAGCCTGGTATCTGTACACTTCTCAATGTCTATGGTATGAGGTTTAGGCTCAGATTTTCACATATGCAACTTGCAGGTGATCCCAGGAATTCATAAATAACTTTATGGGCTTGCTTTCCCAAGGTCTTTTCTCTGTGCGTTGTCCTTGGTACTTTCTAGTTTTTTGGAGTTCCTCTTTTTTGTTCTCTGGTCAGATAACTAAGGATTTATTTATCCCATGTTGCTGAGCAGTTCTTGTGACTTTGCCAGTGTCTGAGGCCAAGCAGTGGAAGGGCAGAGAGAGAAACGGGTCCTTCCTTCTTTCAGTGTTTTAGGTTCTGCAGGTCCCTATTGTTACCGTTGTTACTGCCACCACTACCAAGGAATTTCTCAGGTGATAGGGTGCAAAAAAATGGATAAAAGAAAAGCAACATAAGTGATTAGAGTGTCTGTTCTTTGAAATCAGGACAACAAAAACAGGTATACACTCAAATATTGCAAAGAAAAACATCCTTATATGACTTTTAATTTTAAAGTTTGGTATAAATTATATCTTTGATAATCTGGTATGATAACAGCAGACATTTGGAGTCTGTCATACCCCAGCTGGAATCACAGTGTTACCATTTACCAACCATGTGATCCTAAACAAATCACTGCTAAGTTTCAGTTCCCTTGTTTGTGAAACATTTATATAATATCCACTCAGTGGTGTACTGGAGCTGGCTTGTACCCCCCCATAAGAGCTGATTGTTAAAATTTTAGATATCTTATGAGCTGTTAAACACAGCCATCATTAAAAATTAAATTACACAAACTTTAGAATTAAATTATGTTAAAAACAAAGGCAGTAGGGGCACCTGGGTGGCTCATTCGGTTGAGTGCCTGACTGTTGGTTTCGGCTCAGGTCATGATCTCAGGTTTATAAGATGGAGCCCCACAGGGGGCTCCACGCTTAGTGTGGAGTCTGCATGAGATTCTTTCCCCCTCCTTCCTTCCCCCTGCTCCTCCCCCTGCTCATGTGCTTTCTGTTACTAAAATAAATAAATAAAATCTTAAAAAAAAAGCAAAGTATAAATGCTGAAAACTCATCAATTCCTAGCTATTTTGCTACCCTGTACATTATATATGTCTGTTATAGCTGTGTGGTGAAATACCATATAATGATATGCTATTGCCTATCTCTTTTCAGCTCTGTGTTCAGTGTGTTTACATTGGTAGCTTGAAATGTGTCATGATGGTATTCATACCACAGAAACTGGTAAATAGCACAAACCAGAGCTTGATTTATTGTTTTGTTGGATGTCTAGATTTAAGAAAGTGATGGAGAAAATATCAATAAAGCAGATTAAACTTAAAAGTTTGTTGTATCTGGGGGCACCTGGGTGGCACAGTCAGTTAAGCCTCTGACTCTTGGTTTCAGCTCAGGTTTTGATTTCGGGGTCATGGGATCGAGCTCCACCTCAGGTTCCCTGCTTAGGGTGGAGTCTGCTTGGGATTCTCTCTCCCTCTCCCTCATTCCTCCTTACATGCACACACGTGCGTGTGCACATTCTCTCTCTAAAATAAAATCTTTTTTTAAAAAAAGTTTGTTGTATCCATTGGCTGTTGTTAGTAACACAAAAGTTGAGGAAATATTCTAAACTACAGGCTTACCTCATTTTATTGCACTTTATTGAGCTTCACAGATACTGCATTTTTTACAAACTGAAGGTTTGTGGCAACCCTACATTAAGCAAGTTTATTTGCATTATTTTTTCCAATGGCATTTGCTCACTTCATATCTTTGTGTCACATTTTGATAATTCTTGTGATACTTCAAATATTTTCATTATTATTTGAATTGCTTCAATTTCATGATAAAACTTTAACAGATGAGGAGTTACTTCCTATGGATGAGCAAAGACAGGGGTTTCTTGAGACGGAATCTACTCCTGGTGAAGATGCTGTGAAGATTGTTGAAATGACAACAAAAGATTTAGAATATTACATAAACATAGTTGATAAAACAGTGGCAGAATTTGGGAGGATTGACTCCAGTTTTGAAAGATGTTCTCCTGCAGGTAAAATGCTGTCAAGTAGCATCACATGCTACAGAGAAAGCATTTGTGAAAGGAAGAATCAATCAGTGTGGCAGACTTCATTGTTGTCTTATTTTAAGAATTGCCAGAGCTGTTGGGCATTGGTAGTTGGGTGGCCAGTCAGGGTGGGACGGGGCAGTCTCCTGCTGCCTCCTGGCTGCAACCATGGCTGACAAGATCCACAGGAAGGCCAACCACTCAGTGCTCGTTGGGAACACCAACGGCCTCACCACATCCGTGTCCCTCACAGTGGCCGCCATCACCTCCAAACCTGGGGGTAGCAGTGGCTCTAAGAAATTAGTGATCAAGAATTTCTGAGACAGGCCTAAACTGCCTAAAATTCAGGACACCTGGCAGAAGCTTCTTGAGGCAGTGAAAGCCATACTAGTATCATCTCCATCAGAACCTGGAAAAAGTACCAAGCTGTTGAAAATCTGTTCTCACAAAGTTTCCTCAACACACTACAAATAGCTGTGCCAGGTCTGTGAAGATCATGTCCAAGCACAGGTCCTTCAGTTTAGAGAAGACTCACCGGATAGTGTTTTATTTTTAAAGAAGATTAACACGTGCTGTCAAGATCATTGCAGACAAACGATCATGATCAGAAATATTTTCCTGGTTTTGCTTCGCACTTATGTACTTCAGAATTCCATGCTTCCTTCTATCTGGGATATGGGATTGGAACTTTTTAGAAACCGTATCATTAGTGATAAAAATGGTTCAGAGTAAAAATATTGATGGAATTCTGCTATTAACTGAACGAAGCAGCAAAGTTTATTGGAGTTTATTGAAAAGTCTCCTGAGTATGCTCTCTGACCTCCAGGTATATAAAGATTCATTTGAACTGAAACTTTTGGAAGAAACTAATTGTTTATATGCTGCAGAAGGCCAGAATATCTTAACCATATAAGTAGGCGTTTAGAGGAAGAGGGAGACTGAGTAATCACTTATTTAGACCACAGCACACAGAAACCACTGATTGCTTATATAGAGAAACAATTAGGAGAACATTGAACAGCAATTCTGTAGAAAGGGCTCGACCACCTCCTTGATGAGAACAGAGTGCCCACCTCACTCAGATATACCAGCTGTCAGCTGCGTGAAGCATGGCCAGCAGATTCTGCTGCAGCGCTGGAGTGACCCCATCAAAACTTTTGGGACAACAGTTGTTATCAGTCCTGAAAAAGACAAAGCTATGATACAGGACCTGCTAGATTTTAAGGATCGTGTGGACCATGTGATGGAAGTGTGCTTTCAGAGACACAAGAAGTTCATCAACTTGATGAAGGAATCCTTTGAAACATTTATCAACAAGAGGCCAGATAAGCCCACAGAATTGATGGTAAAGCATGTTGATTCAAAATCAAGAGCAAGTAGTAAAGAAGCAACAGACGAAGACCTGGAGAGGATTCTCGACAAGTTTATGATAATATTCAGGTTCATTCACAGTAAAGATTTCTTTGAAGCCTTTTATAAAAAAGATTTGGCAAAACGACTCCTCATTGGAAAAAGTGCCTCAGTAGATGCTGAAAAATCTATGTTGTCAGAACTAAAGCATGAATGTGGTGCTGCTTTCACCAGCAAGCTGGAAGGCATGTTCAAGGACATGGAGCTCTCCACGAACATCATAGTTCATTTCAAGCAGTATATGCAGAATCAAAGTGACCCAGGCTCTGTAGATCTAACAGTGAATAGACTTATGATGAGATACTGGCCGACATACACACCTATGGAAGTGCATTTAACTCTAGAAATGTTTAAACTTCAGGAAGTGTTTAAGACATTTTATCTCAGAAAGCACAGTGGTAGAAAACTTCAGTGGCAAACTACATTGGGGAATGCTGTTTGAAAAGCAAGTTTAAGGAAGGAAAGGAGTTCCAGGTGTCCATCTTCCAGATACTGGTGTTTCTCATGTTCAGTGAAAGGCGTACTTTCAGTTTTGAAGAAATAAAAATGGCCACGAGAATAGAGGACAATGAACTGCAAAGAACATTACAGTCCCTGGCCTGTGGCAAAGCACGAATCCTGATTAAAAGTCCCAAAAGGAGGAAGATGGGGACACATTCATGTTCAACGGGGAATTCAGATACAAGTTGTTTCAAATAGCAGCTAGATCCAGATGAAGGAAACCATTGAAGAACAAGTCAGTAACACTGATAGTGTTTCAGGAAGGACAGTATCAGATTGACCCTGCTATTGTCAGAATAATGAAGATGAGAAAGACTCTTCATCATAATCTTCTAGTTTCTAAATTGTATAATCAGCGAAATTTCCAGTTAAGTCTAGAGATTTAAAAAAGAATTGAATTTCTTGTAGATAGACTATATGGAGAGAGATAATCACCACTACATGGCCTGATATATTGGCTAGCTGCTTTCTCTCAGCGAGACACTAGAATGTATCTTCAGAGCAGTGAAGCATTTCTGTGCTATTTCCAAGACTTCTGAGATTGAGCCAGCACAAAGACTTTTGGATTAGAAAGAAAAGAGATGGTTTCTTGGATCACCTTTCACAAAGCATAAGGTTTTGCAAATGGCGTATGTGTCTTTCCCTCCAGTTCTCCCTCTTAACTCTTTTCGCTGTTTTGTTTTTGTTGCTTTGTGCAGAATGACTTTAAGATTGGACAAGAAGATACTGGTTAAAAGAGGTTCCTTTGTAAGATGTAGTTCTTGTGACAGAAAGCCAAAAGTTTGGTTTGGTGTCTGTGTGTGCTCATGAATGCATAGTTAAAAAGACCCTCTATGCTGTGTTCATGGGCTGCAGAGATGACTGGTATACTCCTAAGGCAGGCTCTCTTGGTTGATGGACACTTAGTTTAGAAACAAGAGCCCTTTGTTGGGGGGCGTTAGGAGGAAAAAATGTCAAAAGCTGGCTAATCAATTATGCGACGTAAATATTGGCATCTGTTTGTTTCCTTTATGTTCCATACATTTTAAACTCTGATGACTTTTTAGAGCAAGATTTCTCAGTGAGACCTCTCATGTATGCCAGGACAGCACCAGGTCAGGTGTGCTTGCTGTGGTGAACCCACGAGCATCTTTGTTCTACTTCTGCTGAGTTGTTTGTGGATTTTTTGTTTAGGAGTTTAGGGGATAGTGTGTTTGTGTTTACTCTTCTAAGATTGAGTCTAGCAGCCCCTTTTTTTTGCATTGGGGTAACTGCTGTTTGATTTTTTTCATTGCAGTATTTGTATGATTGCTCTGATAAGGTTTGGTTTGTTTTTACAGTTATGCCGTTGTTCTTTGTGCTATAACCACTGTAAAAAGTTTTGTAAGAGAATTAAAATCTTGATATTGTGAAGCAGAAGTTATTTTGTTAAAAGATTAAAAGGATTTTGTTGGCACCTGGTTTCACATTTTGTGTATATATAGGTGCCATAACTGTAACAAAAATACTTTTATAGTAACATTTAAGAGTACTTTATATATTACATAGTAGTGTGCTTCATTTTGATTAAACGCTACCAAAGGAATTTTGATGATGGTATAAATGTGTAAAGCAATATTTTATGGAATATACCAAGTTTATATAATTTGATTTTATGCTAAGTTATTAAAAAGTTTCTCCCTTTTAGAAATATGTGTGTTTAAAATATGGCATTTTATGGGTTTGCATGTGAAAATCCTCACCATTAAGTATTGTCATTATTTCTATATTTGTAAATTTTCATTTGTGTGTTCTATAATATATGGTCTGTAAGTAGGCGTTTAGAGGAAGAGGGAGACTGAGTAATCACTTATTTAGACCACAGCACACAGAAACCACTGATTGCTTATATAGAGAAACAGATTTTACTTCTTAAATTTTATGTTCCTTGTCTCTAGAGATTGTTAATATTGTAACTTAATGTAAACTTACTCTGAATAAAATTAGTTTAATTGGCCTTAGAAAAAAATAAAAGAATTGCCTGAGCCATCCCAACCTTCAGCAACTACCACCCTGACCAGTCAGCAGCCATCAACACTCTGGTAAGACCTTCCACCAGCAAAAAGATACCACTTGCTGAGAGCTAATGTTTTAGCATGTAAAGTATTTTAATTAAAGTATGTACATTGTGTTTTTTTTTTTTTAAGGCATAATGCTGTTGCACATTTAATAGACTTCAGCATAGTGTAAACATAATTTTTATATGCACCAGGAAACCAAAACATTTGTTTGACTTGCTTTTTTGCAATATAAATTTTATTGCAGTGGTCTGGAACCGAACCCTTAGTATCTCTAAGGTGTGCATGTATTATCTAATTCAGCAAAGAGGTTGCTTATATCATTGATGAACAAGTGAGGTTATGACATATATCATTGTTGTTTCACTTTCCTTTTATTCTTTAATGTAGATGAAAATATCAAATAACATTAAGATTGGAATTACATTTGTTTATCTGTTGCAACCCTAAGTTGGCTTCTCAGGAGTTTGGCAAAATCAGTAGAACATTCTGTGAGAATTAGTTGGCTCTAAGAAATTTACAATGAAGAGTATTGTATATCTTATTATAATTTTTAAATTGTGTCCTACAGCCTTCAAAATTTATAATAAACACACATTTCATACACACACACACACACACACACACCCAAGGGCTGATTGTTAAACATTTATCAGCACACCACTGTGTCTAGCACAGAATAGGCATTCATTAAATGCTACTTTCTCCTCTCCTTTACTCCCCTTTGGCCTTTTCTTTCTTTTTTTTTTTTTTTAAAGATTTTATTTATCCGTTTGACAGAGAGAATGAGAGACAGAGAGCACAAGAGGGAAGAGGGTTAGAGGGAGAAGCAGACCCCCCGCCGAGCAGGGAGCCCGATGCGGGACTCGATCCCGGGACTCCAGGATCATGACCTGAGCCGAAGGCAGTTGCTTAACCAACTGAGCCACCCAGGCGCCCCCCTTTGGCCTTTTCAAACAGAATCAAAATATTTTCCATATTTTGTGTAATCAGGATTGGTGAAAATAAAAATAGGACTGGCTTTAACTTCAAGGCTATTATATTCTTCAGTATTATCACTTTCACTGTATTAAAACATATCTTAGTTAAAAGGACAAATGAAGATTTGAGGGAGTATGGTTTTCTTTTGAATTCTATTGTTGGGAGCTTTAGGTAAAATAGGTAAAAATACCAGTACTCAATTATATTTCAAAGAGGGACATTAGAAGCATAAAGTATAATGTTTATTGAATGTTGAAAACAACTGTGAATCATAGCACTTGTCAACATTTTCTTGAAAATGTTTTCCCAAGAGTAATTTAAATTTTTGCTTTTATTTTGAAACTTTTTGTTCTTTTTCTCCCTCTGTCCCCCTTCCACTTCAATAAGGAAATGATTTTATTTAAAAAAAAACACACAAAAAAACCCATTTTTTTTAAAAAAGATTTTATTTATTTATTTGACAGAGAGAGACACAGTGAGAGAGGGGAGTGGGAGAGGGAGAAGCAGGCCTCCCGTGGAGCAGGGAGCCCGATGTAGGGCTCCATTCCAGGACCCTGGGATCATGACCTGAGCTGAAGGTAGATGCTTAACGACTGAGCCACCCAGACACCCCCCCAAAAGACATTTTAACACTGGTTACAGACACAGGCTGATTTTCTTTCACTCCAAAGATAAATTATGGATTCTTTGACAACCTTATATTTTCTGTCATTATGATGATTTTTTTCTTCCCATTTTTAGTCTGGAATAAAACATTTCTTAACGTTCCTGTTTGACAGGTTTTTTTTTTTTCCCCCCCCTTACACATTAACAGTATATTGTAGGGGTCATATAGTTAGTCTTCTCACTTCCCCTACCTTCATCTATTTTAAATAAAAGAAAAGCAGCTGTATTTCTGTAGTGCATAGCTGATTGCTTTCCAGCTCCCAAAGGAGACAAACTAATTGCTAAATATAGAGAAGATGAAACATTGAGATACCTTTCTCTGTGGATTTAATAGTTACTAATCAGGGAAAAGTAAGCCTTTACACGTTTTAATCCTATTACTTCCAGAAGAATAACATAGAGTAATAGTGTTTCCTCCTCACGTATGTTTGCAAATACAGACAGGAAGGATTGAATTATGTTGGCATCTTTGTAGAAAACGAAGTGAACACACATATGTGGGTCTCTTTCTGAGCACTCTGTTGTATTCCACAGGGTTTTATCCTTCTGCCAGTATAGCACTTGTCTTCATTACTATAGCTTCATAGTAAGTCTTGAACTCGGACAGTATAAATTTTCCAGCTTTTTTCTTCATTTTCAAAATTGTTTGGCTATTTTAGGTTTATTGCATTTCTAAATAAATTTTAAAATCTTGTCAAGTTTTGTTAAAAAAAAACAACAACAAACAAAAACCCTGCTGGGATTTTGATTGGGATTGCATTGATTCTGTAGATCGGAAGCACCTGGGGGCTCAGTCGGTTGAGTGTCTGCCTTCTGCTCAGGTCATGATCCCAGGGTCCTGGAATCGAGCCCCACATCAGGCTCCCTGCTCAGCGGGGAGTCTGCTTCTGCCCGCCTCCCCCCCCCCCCCCCGCCTGTGTGTCAAATAAATAAAATCTTTTTTAAAAAATCTGTAGATCATTTTGGTGAGAATTGACATATTAACAATGTTGAACATTGTAATCCATGAACATGATGTATTTCTCCACTTAAGTCTTGTTTACTTTGTCTTTGCAACGTTTTTAGTTTTCCACGTAGTTTTAGTTCTCCACACCTTTTTCTCTACACTTTTATGCACACATCTTGCACATATATTTTGCCCAGTCTATTCCTAAGTTTTTCATATTTTTGATGTTATCATAGATAATAATTTTTTCATTTTAACAGTTTTATTCAAGAGTGAGGAAAACACAGATGATAATATTTTTAAATTTTATTTTCTAATCATTTGTTGCTAGAATGTAGAAACACATTTGAATTTCCTGGTTAAGTTCACTTATTAGTTCTAGTAGTGTGTTTATAGATTTCTGAATACATGGTACATACACATTATGCTATCTGTGAATAAAAACAGTATTAATTTTTTTCATTTCTGATCCATGTGCCTATATTTTTTATAATTGCTACCCTGCAAGCTACAAGGCATTCCTTATTCATTTATGTATTTTTTTGTCTAATCAATAGTAATTTCCTTAATTTGAGATCATAATGACCAAATTTTCTTGCTATTAGTAAATAGAGGAACTCTTTGGTATAGCTTTTCTAATAAGGCCAGTCATTCAAAACATGCCTTTCATATCAGTACCTAGGAAATAATACTTGGAATGAATGTATTAGGAAATGTAAGTTTCTAATTTTTTACAGAAAACTGAAGCTATTTCTTTGAAGCTTCTTTTAAGCTACATCTTTTATCTGCTGCTGTTTAAAAATTTAAGACATATTTTATATTAGTAGATTTATTTTGTGAGCCAAGTAAGATTTACTTATAAAACAGACAAACCCACTGATAGCATTTTAAAATTTTGTGTGTTCTTCCATAATATAGTTGTCACAATGCATTACTGTTTTATACATTTCCTGGAAAATTAAATGTAGGTCACTTTCAGAGGTAGAATAATTTAAGTGAACTAATAGTTCAATTTGTAGTGGCAGATCCTCTTTCCTGTAAAAATAGAAAGAGCAGATGGCAATAATCATTGAAATAAATCTCATCAGCATGTCTATAATTTTAAATGTATAAGGGTTGCTGAGCTCATCTTTCCTATAGACTGTTGAAATTTGTTTCCATCAAGGAAGAAGGAGAAAGGAAGAGTTAATGTCTAAGGGGAATAAATGTGTCGCCCCTAAGTCTGGGGATATGAGCTTGGACCCTTATAAATATAGAAAGCAATGTAATGATAGCATCATCTGTGACACTTAGTAATGGAAAAAGAGGAAGGAGATATGTATGAGTATGAGAGAAAATAAGATTGAAGCTTCATATGAAAGTTGAATGTTTATTGTATTAATAATTAACATTTACTTGCAGACTTGAATGCTAACCTTGGCTGGCAGAAGATGCAGTGGGATGGAAAAGGAGTTTTGGTTATAAATAAGAACAGAAGAAACATGACAAAATAAAGAATAGTAGTTAGCTTAGATGACTAAATTTTTAAAAGGATTATTTATTCTCTCTCTTATAAATTATATGGCTAAATTTGTTGGTTCTTTTGGTATAGTTTCATCATAGAGGTTAAAATGATTTGGATATGAAAGTTTACCAGAAAACATTAGACAATATTGGTATGTCTCTATTCTTTATGTTTTCTGAGAGCTTTAGCCATAGAAACTTTTTTTTTTTTTTGAAGATTTTATTTATGTATTTGACAGAGAGAGACACAGCGAGAGAGGGAACACAAGCAGGGGGAGTGGAAGAGGGAGAAGCAGGCTTCCTGCTGAGCAGGGATCCCGATGTGGGGCTCGATCCCAGGACCCTGGGATCATGACCTGAGCTGAAGGTAGACACTTAACGACTGAGCCACCCATGTGCCCCAGCCATAGAAACTTTTTACCAAAAGTCTTATATACTTGATTTTTGGCATATGAAACTTGCCTGATTTTCAACTTCTATATGTAACTATTCCTATCATAATTCTTTGGAGATTTTTAGGAATTTCCTCATTGCTCTACCATATACCTTGGTTAAACATCTTGATTGTTGTGAAGAGGTTTGATTGACTGTAATTTTAATTGAGGATTAACAGATCCTAGAGTCTACCCTCTTTCATAGACTGTACCTCTGAAATGTCTTGATTGTGCAGTAAAATTGAGCATTCTGTTATATTTTTTAAAAACACAGCAATTTCCAAATCATAGATCTTCTGGCTTGTCACTAATTCTCATCACAAACAGTATCAATGTACTTTTGAAGAATACTCAAAAAAATGAAGGTAAGGTTACTGATAATGATTTTAGATAGACACAGTGAATGGTAGAACTAAAAAATAATTCTCCAATTTGATATTAAAACATTAAGACTTAGAAGTTGATACAAGTACCATGTAGTAAAGAAGTATCAGGTATCTAAAAGTTCCTTTTCATGATTTAAAAACAAAAGCCCAAGATAGTTCTGTAGAAAGAACATTATGTTAGCAGTGGAATCTGAATTTGAATCCTAACTCTGCCACTTAGTTGACTTCTGGCAAATCACTTTGAGCCTAACTTTGCTCTGTTAAAATGGTAATTGATATTTTGACATTTCAAGATTCATGTGTGCAGGCCCTAGCACAGGACTCTAGCATAATGTAGATACTCAACAAATCATAGTTGCATCTCTTTTGGAAACAAAATAGAACAATTAGAAAGTACTTGTTAAGGTAATCATCTTTAAAGAGGTAGTGCTAAAAATATTAGAACTGTCACTTCAGTTACATTGCTAATACATAATCTAAGAGGAAGACTAATTTTCCTCTTTTTTGGTAGTAATATCATCTTGTATTGTTATCAATATGACGTATGTCTATATTTTATAAAAAAGATTTTTTTAAATTTATTTATTAGAGAGAGAGAGAGCACGAGCCAGGGTGAGGGGCAGAGGGACAAGCAGACTCCCTGCTGAGCAGGGAGCCTGATGTGGGGCTTGATCCCAGAACTCCGGGATCATGACCTGAGTCAAAGGCAGACATGTAAAAGACTGAACCACCCAGGTGCCCTTGATGTATATCTATATAATCAACATACTATATTTTGGCTGAGAGAAGGAAATGTCTTCACTTCGAGTGTAGTCCTAGCACAGTGCTAAACATACATTTCTATATATGGTTAACAAATGGGTGAGTATGTATTTTAAGTTGCACTTTTGTTTCTTCAACTGTCACAACTGTTGTTCTTATAGTTCTTCTACAGTACTGTTTCCTACCCCTAAAACCTATCTGTCCTCAAACATGTCAAGCTTTTGTTAGAGCCTTTGTATTTTCTATTCTCTTTGTCCTCACATTTTTGCCAGCCTAGCTCCTTCTTGTCATTCAGGTCTCAATTCAAATGCCACCTCTTGACAGAGATGTTCTCTGACTACCCATTCTCAAGTCACTCTCCCTGCACTTGTTACAGTATCGTATTACCTGGTTTCATTTTCTTCATAGCCATTAAAGCAATCTGAGAGTATCTTAATTTATTTAATTACTTGTTTATCATTCTTATAGAATATGAGTTCCATAAGAGGAGGGGCCTGGGCCCTAGTGTGTCTTATACTATATAAATGGCCCCTTGTGGAAAAGTTAACATCATTTATTTTGACTAATAATTGACTAACATCAATTATTTTGACTATTAGTCACTTTGCCTGTGTCCAATCTGTTTTATTCCTGCTAATTGACACATATATGAAAGCTCATTTCTGTTCTCTCTAGTTTTGGATCTGTTTGAAATTTTCCATGGTATAATGTTTTATAAAGGAAAATATAAAATAAATCATTATATTACAGAAAAGTGCTTAATGATATGGAACCCAAGTTTGCCCTGTATTCTTCATTTTTATATTTTAAAATAACCTTGTAACAGTGGGCTCTTCTCCCTCAAAATTTTTCATGTCTTTTGTTTTCTTTTCCCCTCCCCTCCCTTCCCCTCTCTCCATTACTCCCTTACCCCCAATAATTTACTCCAAAAGCCCAAATGCACAATATTGGAACCTGAATGGAATGAGGAGGGCACCTGCATGGGTGGGAGTGGGTCACTGCAGCCATGGAATATTAATTACACACAGAGGATTGATCAAATAAGTAAATATGTAAGGTAATAGGAGCTAGGTTTCCTTTAGAGAAGGAAATCACAGATATGGAGGATAAAACTAGAATGAACCCTATGGTGTTGGGCTGGCATTGGAGATATTACGATGAGCTCATGGTTTTCAACATACATAGGTAGACAGTGGTGTGTGGTATGTATACATAGGTGCATTAACTCTGTGTCCTAAGAGGGACTGGGAATCAACACCACAATAATAGTAAACTGAGCATTCAGATGTTAGATCTAAATATAATTAGTCCTACTTTAACGCATGTTTTAAAAACATGAGTTTGGTCCAATACAATTACTGTATTAGGGAACAGATAGAACACAACATGAATTTTGTGTTTATTTATATGTGGTTTCACCCTTAAGAAATACTAGGTGAACTCAGGATATTATACTCAGGTGAACCACGCTCTGTAGAAAGACACAAAATGCACACATGTGCACACCTCCAACATTACCAGTTACCTTATTTTACCACTTGTGTTATGTGCCATACCCATCCACATCTGGTATAAACTTTCCCTGATTTTATATAGCTAGCTCTCTTCATATCATAGTAATTCACAAACTTCAACCCTTCAGACAACCACTTCCACAAGTATAAAGGTCCTAAAAGTTTAGGAAAGAACTAAAGATTGAGGAAAAATTGAAGAATCTAAGAAGACATGACCACTAAATGTAACAGGTAATTCTGGACTGAATCCTTTGAGTATAAAGCATACTATTGTAACTTTTGGAGAAACTTGAATGAGTTCTGAAGATTAAATGGTAGTATGTATCAGTATTAATTTTCTGGTTTTGTTGGTTACATTGTAATTATGGAGGAAATGCATTGTTTATCAAAATATACTCTAAATTATTTGAGGGTGATACCAATTTGCAACTTACTTTTAGATGTTTTAGGAAAATGAAAGATTTATATCTACTTACATGGTTTTTCTCTGATGTGTCATTTTTCCACATTGACAGTCTATTCTCTGACTGCAAATGGGTGTCCAGTAATTCAGTTAAATTCTCATAGTATGTACCTAGAATTAGCCATCAGATCCCACAAGTTTAAGGGGCAATCCCACAGGACCGACCCCTCTTTAGGTGCTAACTGCAAGTAGAGTCCCCAGGTACCCATACTTCTGCCTGACCAACTGATGGGATTTTGGGATATAAGTGAGGTTCAATGGGGTGGAGTCCGGAGTCGACGACTAAGAAAGAATTCTTGAGACGTCTTTGGTGCAGAGTGGTGGTTTATTAAAGCACGGGGACAGGACCCTTGAGCAGAAAGAGCTGCTGCCCCGGGGTTGTGAGGGGTGGCAGATTATATACTATGGGGTTGGGGAAGCTAAGGAAAAGGGAGGTTTCAAAAGGATGTTAAAGAAGACTCCCAGGATACTGGAGGCCTTGCCATTGTCAAGTTAAGGTTGTTTACCCCTCTAGTAAGGTAATAGCATTAAGATAGATGGGAACTTCCTGGAAGAATGTCACACCTGTCCCACCCAGGAGTGGGGGGGTTGGGAGGAGGTTGCAGGGTGTGGGCTTATGCTTTGTCTTCAGCCAGCCTTCTTATCCCTCATCACAACTGCAGTTCTGGGGGTTCCCATGAGCCACTCCCTCTCCAGGTTCAATAATTCAGTAGAATGACTTGCAGAACTCAGGAAAGTGTCTACTTAATATACTGGTTTATTATGAAGGATATAGCCCTCGAACAGCCAAATAGAAGAAATGCATAGAGCAAGATATTGAGGGGTGGGGTGGTTGGTGCAGAGCTTCCATGCCCTCTCCAGGCACACACATTAATATATTCACCAACCCAGAAACTGTCTAAACCCAGTTGCTTAGGGGTTTTTATGGAGGCTTCATTATATAGGTTTAATTGATGAAAATACTAGCCATTGGTGATTGAACTCAGACTCTAGCTCCTTTCTCCTCACTTAAGGTTGGGAGTGGGGCTGAAAGTTCTAACCCTCTGATCACTGACTTGGTCTTTCTGGTGACCAACCCTCATCTTGAAGTTATCTGCGGGGGGGGTTGCTAACTTTCATCACCTCATTAGCATAAACTCAGGTAAGGCCTAAGGGGGCTTGTTTTGAATAACAAAAGACATTTGGATCACACAGGAAATTCCAGCAGTTTTTTTGAGCTCCTGCTAGGAATCAGGGAAGACCATATGTATAGTTTTAATTATACCACACTACTAGCACCTTATCTGTAACTTGAGATTGTTTGGAAAGAAAAAGGTTTTATTTATTTATTTATCGCTTAGCAGGAAGCCCGACTCAGGGCTGGATCCCAGGACTGGATCCCAGGACCCAGAGATCATGACCTCAGCCAAAGGCAGCCGCTTAACTGACTGAGCCACTCAGATGCCCCAAGAAAGTTTTTTTTTTAAATAAAAGTGTTCTATCCCCCAAAATTTAAAAATGAATTTAGCAAATTCTAGGCAAAAGAGGGAATTCCTAAGTTCTTGTTCACAAATGAGCTTACTATTAAGATGTAAACATCTGGATAAATAACATGAATTTAAATAAAGGATTTGAACTTGAACGTAATATACAAAAGAGTTGTGCTAAGGAAGTAAATGAGGAACTGCTGAATTATTATCTATAATTATATAACCTGTACTGCTAAGCTTTTTAAGAGATTGAGTACCCCATCAGTAAAAAGATTTCTTGTGTACGGGTACCTTTACTAAACCATTTATTTATTCCTACTAATATGAATACTATGTTCATTATAAAGTATACAAAAGCAAGAATTTTAAGATAAAGAGGAGAGGTGAAATTAGCAATATATTTTCTTTATTTTTATTTATTTTTTTAGAGGGAGGGGGCTGGCAGAGGATGAGGGAGAAAGAATCCTATGCTGGGCATGGAGCCTGATTTGGGGGCTCAATCTCACAACCCTGAGATCATGACCGAGCTGAAATCAAGAGCCAGACACTTAATTGACTGAGCCAGCCAGGTGCCCCTTCAGTATATTTTAAAATAATTTATTTTATGTTTATTAACACTATTGTGAAATGACAAAAATAATACAATTTAGTAACAAGTTTGATGTCCTTTGTTCAGGGAAAATCCATGGATTAGAGGAGTACAGTGCCTCACAAGCAGTGGAACACTCTTAAGGGATTTTGGGTAACAGCCGACTTTATAGAGCCTTAGAAGGGGCAACTCAGAAACAGGGTGTGATTGGCTAGAGGTTGGGGATTTCCTGATAAAGCTACCAGGTCCTCTTTCCTAGGGCAAGGTAAGCTAGCCAAAACTGAGTTGGAGGATGGTGACTGGTGTATGTTAGATTTCACTGACAGGTGTTTCCCGTAAGTGGGGCCTACTTAGGTTTAGATTTTTTTTTTTTTTTAAGATTTTATTTATTTATTTGACGGAGAGAGAGATAGCGAGAGAGGGAACACAAGCAGGGGGAGTGGGAGAGGGAGAAGCAGGCTTCCTGCTGAGCAGGGACCCCGATGTGGGGCTCAATCTCAGGACCCTGGGATCATGACCTGAGCTGAAGGCAGACGCTTAACCGACTGAGCCAGCCAGGCGCCCCTAGGTTTAGATTGATGATATGGGCAGGGCTGCTGGTGAAGTGGCCTCCCTTTTGTGGGTCCCAGCATATTAAATAACTTTATCAGTACAAAACCATTTTTTAAAAATCAGAGCAATGTAATGGAATATGCTTAATATTTCAGTTGAGATTTAATTCACAGACCATACAGTTTGTCTATTTAAAGTGTATAGTTCAGTGCTTTTTAGTATCTTTATAGAGTTATATAGCCAGCACCACAGTCAATTTTGGAACATTTTCATTACCAACCTCCCCTCCCCTGCACCCCAGATTTCTGTACCCATTGGCAGTTACTCTTTTCTCCTCATTGTCTCCCCAAGTTGTAGACAACTACTAATCTGCTTTCTGTCTCTATGGATTTACCTGTTCTGGACATTTAATATTATAAATGCAGTCATATAATACGTGGTCTTTTGTGACTAGCTTCTTTCACTTAACAAAATGTTTTCATAGTTCATTCATGTTGTAACATGTATCAGTTTTCATTCCTTTTAATTGCCATATAATATTCTATTATTGAATATCCATATTTTATTTAGCTGTGTATTAACTGATGGACATTTGGGTCACTTCTACCTTTTGGTCGTTATAAATAATGCTGATATGAACATTTACATACAAGTTTTTATGTGCCCTTATGTTTACTGTTCTCTTGGGTATATAGCTAGATGTGAAATTCTGGGTCACATGGTAACTCTTTGTTTAACCATCTGTACTAATTTACATTCCCATCAGCCATGCATGAGGCTTCCACTTTCTCTATCCTTGCCACTTGTTATTTTTAGATTATAGCCATCCTAGGAGTATGAAATAGTATGCCATTGCGGTTTTAATTTGCATTTCCCTTCTCCCGAACATCTTTTCATGTACTTATTAGCCATTTATATCTTTTTAAAAAAAGATTTATTTATTTTTAGGGAGAGAGAGTGTGAGCCAGCGGTGGGGGAGAGGTAGAGGGCGAGGGAGAGGGAGAGAAAGAGTCTCAAGCAGACTCCCCGCTGAGCAGGAATCCTGATGAATTCTGGTGCTGGGCTTGATCCCAGCACCCTGAGATCATGACCTGAGCTGAAATCAAGAGTCAGGATGCTTAACTGACTGAGCCACCCAGGCACCCCACCATTTATATCTTTTGGGGGGGTAATGTCTATGAGATCCTTTGCCAATTTTTAAATTTGATTGTCTTTTTATTATTGAGATTTACAGATCCCTTGTCAATTATAGAATCTGTAAATATTTTCTCCCATTTTGTGGTTATCTTTTTCTTTCTCTTTCTTTTTTTTTTTTTGATGTCCTTTGCATCACAAAAGTTTTAATTTTAATAAAGTCTAATTTATCTATTTATTTCTTTTATTGTTTGTGTTTTTGGTGTCATATTTAAGAGGACTCTGCCTAATCCATGGTCACAAAGATTTTTCTGTGTTTTTCTAAGAGCAGTGTAATGTTATCTATGACGTTTAGTAGTGGAATGGAACACTGGCAAAAGAAGAAGGTCCTTAATCCATTTTGAGTTAAATTTTGTATATGATATAATACAGGATTCCCACACCATTCTTTCATGTGTGGATAATCAGTTGTCCCCTCACCATTTGTTTAAAAGACTGTTGTTCTTTTCCTCATTGAATTGTCTTGGCATCTTTGTTGAAAATCAATGAAACTAATGTGAGGGTTTATTTCTATATTGTCAGTTGTATTCCATTGCATCTATATGTGTATTGTTATTCAGTGTTCTGTATCTTTAATTATTGTAGCTTTGTAGTAAGTTTTGAAATCAGGAGTGTGAGTTCTCCAACTTTACTCTTCTTTTTCAAGATTGTTTTGGATATTCTATGTTCCTTATATTTCTTTAAGAATTTTAGGATCAGCTTGTCTGGGGCGCCTGGGTGGCTCAGTTGGTTAAGTGACTGCCTTTGGCTCAGGTCATGATCCCAGAGTCTCAGGATCGAGTCCCATATTGGGCTCCCTGCTCAGCGGGGAGTCGGCTTCTCCCTCTGATCCTCTCTCCTCTCATGCTTTCTCACTCTCTCTCTCAAATAAATAAAATCTTAAAAAAAAAAAAGGATCAGCTTGTCTATTTTGGTAAGGAAACTGGCTGGGATTTTGATAAGGATTATTTTGAATCTGCAGATCAATTTGGGAAGTATTTCCATATAGTATTAAGTCTTCTGATCCATGAACACAGGATGTCTTCCCATTTATTTAGATAGTCTTTAATTTCTTTCAAGCAATGTTTCATAGTTTTTAAAGTTTTATACTTCTTTTGTTAAATTTATTCCTAAATATTTTATTCTTTTGGATGCTTTTGTTAGGGGAATTGATTTATTAATTTCATTTGGAATATACCTAGTTTTTAATACGGATATTGAAAGTTCTTTTCATAAGTTGAGCTTGTTTTGATATCTTGTTTTTTTGGCCATCATATTTGAAAAAGATCTCAGAAAGAAGAGTAGATCCAGATGGAAGTAGTTGTAAGTCTATAAAATTGTTCACAAATTTTTTAGTGTGCAGACACGAGAGTTTGTGTGTGTGTTTTTCAGGAACAATGATTAAAAAATCTCATTTCCAAATAGCCTTTTCCAAAAAGCTGTTCCCGGGCGCCTGGGTGGCTCAGTTGGTTGGGCGACTGCCTTCGGCTCAGGTCATGATCCCAGGGTCCTGGGATCGAGTCCCGCATCAGGCTCCCTGCTCTGCGGGAGGCCTGCTTCTCCCTCTCCCACTCCCCCTGCTTGTGTCCCCTCTCTCGCTGTGTCTCTCTCTGTCAAATAAATAAAATCTTTTAAAAAAAAACAACAAAAAAACCAAAAAGCTGTCTCCATTAGTGCAAACCACTTTTGAAAAGCACATGCTTTCTTACTGATTGTTGAAATGTTACCTTTACTTTAGAAGGACAGATGGAATGTTTTTTTGTTTTTAAATTTTAATATTTGCTATACTATTGACAGTCACTTGTTACAGAAAAGGTCAGCAAATACGGAACTTCTTTCTGGTTTTAAGCTCAATAGCTTTTTATTTATTTATTTTTTAAAGATTTAATTAATTTATTTGACAGAGAGAGAGATAGTGAGAGCAGGAACACAAGCAGGGGGAGTGGGAGAAGGAGAAGCAGGCTTCCCGCGGAGCAGGGAGCCTGATGCGGGGCTGGATCCCAGGACCCTGGGATCATGACCTGAGCTGAAGGCAGACGCTTAACGACTGAGCTACCCAGGTGCCTCTAAGCTCAATAGCTTTTTAAAAGTACTTTGACATGAGATGACCAACACACTTTTGTGTTCAACAGATGATTTTTTAAAAAGATTAATTTATTTATTTGAGAGAGACTGAGCCTGCCCCTGTGCGCATGCATGAGCAGGGAGAGGGGCAGAGGGAGAGAGAGAATCTTAAGCAGATTCCCTGCTGAGCGCAGAGCCCCACGTAGGGCTCTATCTCATGACCCTGAGATCATGACCTGAGCTGAAATGAAGAGTTGGACACTTAATTGACTGAGCTACCCAGGTGCCTGTACAAATGATTTTTATTGTTAGCCTATCTTATTACAAGCTACTATAAGGATTTCATTACATTTTTTTCCCACTACATTTTAAAGGTATTGCTTTATTAAAATAATGACCTCAGTGAGTTTGTATAGCACTTGGATACTTCTTACTTCAATATCTTTATTGCAATAACTTCCTTATGAATGATACAATGCAATATTTTTACAAATTCTGTTCTTCCTCTTTTGCTCACCTTAATCCTGTAATTTTTAAAATTTTAATTCTAAAGAAGTTGATTAATCTATTTATAAATGTTTTTTCATGAAACATTGCTTTTATTAAAGAGGTTATTTGCTGATAAGAATATATCTTCTCCAATACATTTTTCCTTAGTGTATCACTAAAAAATTATTCTTGTATTTCACCATTAAAATAAAATATGGCAATTTCATAAGCTGAGACATTAGAAAATCTGTTTTTTTTAATTCAACGACATAGGCAACGTTGTATAATTTATTCTTTTTATTTCTTCAAGCCATCAGGGAGTTTTTTATGTGTTTTTCAGTAGTGTATAATGAAAAGCAAAAGTGTTTCTGTTGCCATATATTTTCTGTGCATTGTTTTAGCATTTTTCTTTCCATGGCAGGAGGAATCCATTTCCTCAGTGGTATGTGGCTCTTTGTAATTGTGAAGAAGTTGCAAAAGCAGCTTCTAAACATTTTTTGTTATGCTTTCTAAAATTTTATTAAATACTTTGACTATCTTATGACCTTAAGTCATTGCTGACAAATTTATCAAGTTTTATCTTCATGTTTAGGTACTTAGTTGTTAAATGCCTATATATCTTGATAGCTTCATACTGTTTTTAAGAAAGATTTTATTTATTTGAGAGAGAGCACGTGAGTGGGGGGTCGGGGGGTGTGGGGAGAGGGAGAGGGAGAGAAACAAGTGGATTCTGTGCTGAGCCCAGAGCCTGACTTGGGGCTCAGTCCCACAACCCTGAGATCATGACCTAAGCCAAAATCAAGAGTGGGACGCTCAACCAGCTGAGCCATCCAGGCACCCCTAGCTTCATACTTTCATTAGCTAGAAAGTACACACCACAGTAAATACTTAAGACAAAGTTTGTTGATAATAATGGATGTAAGCCCATATTTCAGATAGCCTTATTGCTATTTTTGAATTTCATTAGTCAGTCAGGTCTGGATTAGATCATTTCTAATTTTACTTCAAAGTGTGACTAATTATGATATTATATTGGGAATGGAAGTGTTGGTTCCACTCTTTTTATGTTGTTTGCTTGTGCTTACATTATTAAGATATTCTATCCATGGCTTTGCTTTTTTTTTTTTTGCAGTACTTTTTTGATATCTCAATTAGTTTTTTCAGTAGATAATTTATATAGGTTGTATAAAAATGCAAAATACACAGAAGTGTGTATAGTGAAAGTAAGTCTTCCTTCCAGTCCTTTTCCTTAGCTACATGGTTCTCCCCAAAGCATCCCTACTATAAGTTTCTTACAATTTCTATTTTGTTTTACACAATATTTTACATCTTATTTTTTTCTATTTAACATATTTTGGAGATTATTCTGAAGTATACGAACAACTCCCTTGTTAAAAATGCTGCATAGTATTGCATTGTAAAACTTCCCTGTTTATTTAGTGTTACTCTTATGGGCATTTAGGTTCTTTGCAGTCTTTTGATATTACAAAAATGCCATAATGACTACTTTACATATGTTGTTTTTTATTTGTGTAAGTATGTCTGTAGGATAATTGCTAGAAATGAAATTTTCTAAATTGCCATCCATACAAGTTGTGTTTTTTAAGATTGATTTATTTGAGAGAGAATGCCTGAGATGGGGAGGGGCAGAGGAAGAGGGAGAGAATAAGCAGACTCCCCACTGAGTGTGGAGCTCCACACAGGGTTTGATTCTAGGACCCTGAGATTATGACCTGAGCTGTAAACAAGAATCAGATGCTCAACTGACTGAGCTACCCAGGTGCCCCCATAGAAGTTGCTTTTTACGTTCTTATCAGGGATGTATGGGTGCTGCTTTCCTTCACACCTTCATTAACACATTGTATTATCAGATTTTATTTTTGCTCAATAGATAATGTATTAAAAAAATGGGTCACTGTGTTTTAATTTGCTTTCTCTTATTGTAAGTGAAACTGAACTTTAATAGCTGTGCACATTTTTTTTACTCTGAATTGCCTTTTTATAACTACTACCCAGTTTTTTTCTCTTGGGTTGTTGCTTTCTAAAAGTTATCAGAGACGCTCTCCATCTATTAAAGGAGTTAGGCCTTTGTTACATGATTTGCATATACTTTTTGCCCAATTTGTGGTTGAGGTTTTGACTTGTGATGATTCTTTTGTCATTCAGAAAATGATTTTATTTTTAAGCAGTCGAATTTATAAAACTTTTCTCTTATGATTTGAGACCGTTAAAACTTCTTTTTTATTTCCTTCTAGCGCTTTTGTAGTTTCACTTTTTATGGTTACTCTTTGATCTATTTAGAATTTTTTTTGGTGTAAGATGTGAGAGAGAGAGATCCAACTAATATTTTCTTTCCCATATGGTAACTCACCTTTTTTGATTGAAATGCTAGCAGGAATGTTTTTAATTTGCTTTTCATTTTGTGAGAGTAATTTGACATTTTATAATATGGCCCACAAACCCACTTACTAAGCCACCTACTAACCTCAGTGTGGACTTGAATGAATGAGCCAGGGTTTTGTGTGTTTTTTGTTTTTTTTTTGTCTCCTCCTCTGTGTTGTAGAATTCCCATTTTTCTCTTAGGTTACCTCACATATTGAAGGTAAACATGACCATGAAACAGACTATGGACCAAGTAAGAGTACTAACTTCTTATCTTTATTTTACATGTTAGTAAAGTTTATTTTTTCTTTGAATAAAATGTACAAATGGCTAATCTAACATGCTCTTGCTCACCCCATGTGATTCCGTTTCAGTCATCCCACTCTGGAGACCACTGATCTCCACTATGACTCTTACAAGTTCCAAAGAGGGGTATTTAGCATATATGTGCTTTTTAAAAAAATAAATGCCTTTTGAGTGACTCTTTCTTTATATTAGGAGCCATAATGGCAATCAGGTGGCATTAACATGACACTGGTCATGTTCCTATTCTAGATTTTTATCATATGCATCTCTAAAGTGAGTTTCATATCTGGGGATATCTTAGGTATTTTGAACTCTAAAATTATATCATTGCTATCAGAATGCTTTGTAGAGAAAGCTTTCAAGGATGACTGTATTTTAACTAGTGAAAGGACGTGCAGAAAGATTATATGCATCTAACTGGATGCCATGACATGCTCAGGATAATTGGTAAGTATATCCACTGCATTGGTGCAGTCCTTTGTCTTTCTACTGCTATATTGCTTCTGTCTAGGAATAGTGGAGAGAATTAGACCTTTTACAAGCACTTATTTGGTAAGTGGCAGAGCTAGGATTTGAACTTAGGCAGTCTATGGCCTTCAGAACCTTTTTTTTTTTTTTTGCAGCTATAGTATAGTCCATCAAATTCGAAATGATCTTTACATTTGCATCAACTCCAGCTAGTCTAATTGCCTTACATACACTGTGCTGATTTCAGTATTCAGTTCCAGGACCTTATGTAAACTGTTTCCCTTATTTGTTGATATCTCTTCTATTCTCTCTGACTTCCAAATTTTTCCTAACCTTCAAAAATCCATATCAAGTTCCATCTGATACTACTTTCATATATATGCCCCCTTTTCTGAAATTTTTAATGTATTAGTAGTATTGTGGGTTTTACCATTTCATCATTCTTGTATTCTTTATGGCATTTACTTAATAGTCGTTAAGGAGATAATAAACCCTTGAAATCTAAAAGAAAGTAGAAAAAAATGAAAAAAGAAAAAAAAAACCAACAAAAAACCAGAAGACCCCTGAGATACATAGAGTTTAACTCATTGTGGTTATATAGCATTACCATTAATAGAATTGAGAGTAGAACTTAAAATTTTCTGTCTGCTGGTCCATGGTCCTTTTCATTATGCCATTCTGCTTCCCAGTATTTAGTAGGTTACAATTTAATACTTGTTATCTTAATATCTAGGAAGATTGCATTTGTTGGTACTGTAGACATATCCTAATGTATGAGATCAGTAAGGCAAAAATGACTTTCCAAAGAACATAATATAGGTACATAACAGATGTTTTCTGTACAACTTGGTGATAACGGAAAGGAATGAAATTAAAATTAGGTGGAATGAGTATAGCTTTGATAAATCGTATTACTTTTCTGATATACACATCATAGTATGATATCATTAAGGAGAGGAACAATGAATCTGGTGCATAATCAACATGCAGTAGGCATTTGTTGGGTATGTTTAATTGTCAAATATAATTCTAGGTAAGAGATAAACTTTAATGTTTCTGGCTCAGGTTTGAGATGTAAACTTAAAGGAAAGGGATATAATTTCAGAAAAATTTTAAAGAAACTTGTCATTATACTTCTAAGTGAATTACTGTTAAGTATTTCTAGCAGTTTTTTTTTTAAACCTTTTTGTGAAATTGTAATTTGAAAATAAATTGTGGTAAATAAGGCTTACAGTGGCTTAAAACTAAAAAAGGGAAGAAGTGATTTCAAGGAGAAAAATCATCAATAAGTAAGTTTTCATTTTGTATCTTACATTAACATGTTTATATCTTTACTCTTTATTTCTTATGTTGGGTTGAAAAAAATGAAGCAGTGTGGAATGAACTACAAATTTATTGTTTCATAACTCACTTTAACAAGTTTTTTTCATAACCCTGTTTAATATAGGTTTTATGTGTTATCAAATAAATTTTTCCCCAAAAATGATGACCAAAGAGTCATGATGCTATGTATAGTTTCTGATGCTGAAGCTACAAATGCTCAAAAGGGAAAAAAAGCACAAATTTTAAAGAACTTTCTCTTGTTCCCTTTCTCTCTCCTTCCGTTCCTCATTTGACCAAATTCTTGTTAGAACCTACAAATCAGGTGCGCCTGGATGACTCAGTCAATTAAGTGTCCAACTCTTGATTTCAGCCCAGGTCATGATCCCAGTTTGTAAGATCCAACCCTGCATCAGGCTGGGGACTCAGAGGGAAGTTCGCTTGAGATTCTTTCTCTCCCTCTCCCTTTACCCCTCCCCCACTCATGTTCTCTCTCTCTCTCTCTCTCTCTCTCAAATAAATAAATAAATCTTAAAAAAAAAAACAACCCAACAAATCAGTTTTTGGATTTAAGAGGAAGAAGGAAATCTTACTGAGTTCCAAACACATAATTTATCTTTGTTATTTTTCAAAAAGAAAGAATTTTTCTCTTTGTAATAAGCTTTGAAATACAGCATTAAAAAAATTGAATT
This sequence comes from Mirounga angustirostris, assembly GCF_029215605.1. Classification (NCBI taxonomy): domain Eukaryota; kingdom Metazoa; phylum Chordata; class Mammalia; order Carnivora; family Phocidae; genus Mirounga; species Mirounga angustirostris. Next base: position 41,295,897 of record NW_026991714.1, read on the forward strand.
GCTGACAGTTTTAAAGCAGTATAAGTAGAAGAGCTTTAATAATAAGAAAAAGCTCCCACCCACTCCCTTCACTCCTATTCAAATTCAATAGGAAATTGAATTTAGATATCATAGGGATGACTGGTTAGAAAATAATTGAAATCTTGTTCATTAAATGGTAATGGGAATTAATTGTAGTTTTCAAGACACAATTAACTGTTAAAAGATGGATCTATTTAGTCATTTTGATCGTGCAAGAATTGTAAAAGTATGTAAAATGGTAATTTTCAGTGCATTTCTCTTTGTTGCAGATTCCTATAGAATATTAACTAGGTAAAAGTTGCCTGTGGCTTTTCATTGTATATATTATTTAAAAAAAAAAAGTATTTGGTGATCTATTAATGTAATCCTTTCCAAGTAGTCGTAGGAGATAGGGAATTAGAAAAACTGGTACGTGTCTGGCATAGTTATATTTCTCCCCTTTTTTCAGGATATAGATGCATTTGGGTTATAATATTTTTTTTAAGATTTTATTTATTTATTTGAGAGAGAGAGAGAGAGAGCACATGAGAGGGGGGAGGGTCAGAGGGAGAAGCAGACTCCCTGCTGAGCAGGGAGCCCGATGTGGGACTCCATCCGGGGACTCCAGGATCATGACCTGAGCCGAAGGCAGTCGAAGGCAGTCGCTCAACCAACTGAGCCACCCAGGTGCCTGCATTTGGGTTATAATAAACCTTGATTTGGGTTAATTCCTCACACTTGAATGGTACTTTTACATTCATCAACTCATTGAGAACACTGTGAAACAGGTTATTGTAGCAATGAAAAGTTTGGGCCCAAGACCTGGGCTGTAATCCTAGCTCTGCCACTTACTACCCTTGTGTCCATGGACAAATTTTCTAACTTCTTTAGGCTTATTTCTCCATTTTAAAACTGGGAATAAAAATATTACCTGCTCTCTGGTTGTAAATGTTAAGAGAGGTAATCCACATAATTTATTATAGAACATAGTAAGTATTCAATAATGCTAGCTATAACCTTATTCTCTTTTAAACATTTTTAAGGCTCCCGTTTAAAACTGTAAATATTCTCATATTCTTTGACTTTCTCTTAGGAGTCAGATTTATGGGGGCACCTGCGTGGCTCAGTTGGTTAAGTGTCTGTCTTTGGCTCAGGTCATGATCCCAGGGTCCTGGGATCCAGTCCTGCATTAGGCTCCGTGCTCAGTGGGGAGTCTGCTTCTCCCCCTCCTTCCCGCTCGTGCTCTCTCTCACTATCTCGATCTCTCTCAAGTAAATAAATAAAATATTTTTTTAAAAGTGAGATTTATGAAGGGTGCCTGGGTGGCTCAGTGGATTAAGCATGTGCCTTTGGCTTGGGTCATGATCCCAGGGTCCTGGGATAGGCTCACCTATGGCTCCCTGCTCAGTCGGGAACCTGCTGCTCCCTCTCCCTCTGCCCACCCTCCTCGTGTTCTCTTGCTCTGCTCTCTGTCTCAAATAAATAAATATTTTAAAAATCTTTAAAGAGATTTATGAACAAAAAATACAAGGGTAAAATTGTTCTAGCATAGTTTAAACTAGCAAAATTTTGAAAAAAATAATGTACATTCCAAATAATATGAAAACAAAATAAACTCCAGAACATTTACTTGAGAGAACACTATCCAGCTATTAAAATCATGATGTTAAAAAGATATATATATTGCATGGAGCACTGGGTATTATACGCAAACAATGAATCATGGACACTACATTAAAAACTAATGATGTACTGGATGGTGACTAACATAACATCATAAAAAAAAAAAGAAACACACACACACAAAAGGATATATAAAAACATAGGGAAGAGTACTCTTAACATAATGTTACATAAAAATACATAAACTACACACACAATAGATAATGATCCCAATTCTGTGCAGCGCATCCACATACATATTGGTTCATGGAGAAGATATGACAAAATAGTGGCTGAGATAGTCATGAATGGTAGGAGTGCTGATGAGTTTTCATAACAAAGGCTAATTACTCTTAGCCATAAGAAACTTCTTAAGAAATTTTTTATTTAAACTTAGTAGAGGTTTGGTCTAAAACTAAGTTTTGCTATGGAGTTTATTTAGTTTGAGTGCTGTGTAAACACTGGATACTGTATATTATTATGTCCTGTTCATAGCTTTCCAGGCGGATCTGCTTCATTCATAGAAGATTCATAGGTCTGCTTCTGGACTTTTTGTGCCAGAAATAAATGGTCAGTATTGATGCTTCTGTGTGAAACTCTCAAGTCCCATAATTCTGTTAAACCTTCTTTTGGGGAATGCACCTGAATTAAGATTGAAGACAAGATTAAGATTACATTTATGCAGTTCTTTATGACTCTGAGAAGGATAGAACATGTAGCGGATTTTGTACAATGAAATTATAATCATCAGGTACTTTACTCTGCAGGATTTATGCCTAGTACCCTATAACAAAGTTAAATAGAAAATATTAAATGTGAGTCTGAGGAGCACATAAACTTTGGTGTAAAAATTAAAGGTTTCTTATTCCATTGAATATATTCCAGCCTATTTAGATATTTCAGATTCCTTCCTTTAGTAACTAGAGCCATTTCTCAGTGTCCTTAAGGCTCTAAGCTCTTGTACATAATGTTTCTCAGAATCTTGCCCAAATAAAAGAACTTTACTTCTCTCTATGTGAATAAAAGTCATACCACTAAAGATTTTGGGAAGTTCAGAAAAAAGCATTGCTTTTCACTGGCTAACATTCAATAAGTTTAGTCAACTGCAGTCTGCTTGTACTAATTTGTTCCAGGCATCCTGGAGCAGGAAAGACTTGCTGTTGTAGCCCCTTCTCTTGAGAAATTTTAGCATTCTGAAGCAGTAGGTCTTAATTTTCTGTAAGGGAAATAAATCACTTTAAGTATTTTAAGAAAAATAAAGGTGTCTCCTAGGATTTTATATCTAGTTTCAGAAGGAATTCCTTATAGTTGATCTGTGAACTTCTGTTATGAATGCCAGTTTTAAGGGTGTCTTTGATTTTCTTTCTTGTCAATTTTTATGTCTTGGGAACTCTTTGAATAGTGTTTGTCCTTTCCTAAAGGAGAAGTCCCACCCTGTTACTTCCTAGATATATTATTTATATTTTAATACTTATTTTCCTTAATTTGATGCTTTTTAAATGTTAAACATAAGGTCTGATTTTCTTATGAAAGAGTCATGAGGTACTAATGCATGTTCAGAGTAGAGTTGCAATCCTGTAACACAGAGCCTGTTCTCCTGTTTAATAAAGGAGCACATCATTACTTTGAAAATGACAAAGCAAAGGTAGGATTAAATACCTCTTACTATCAAATTAAGTGAAATCTTTATTGGAATAATTATGATCTCTCCTAGTATTTATTAACAGGTATATTGGCTACATTAGGCCCCTGGGAGAAATATAGGAGTCAAGTCTTGTACAAAGTTTAGTAACCTTGGCGTAAGACACAAAAGAGAGCTGAGGGGTGCCTGGGTGGCTCAGATGGCTAACTGTCTGCCTTTGGCTCAGGTCATGATCTCAGGGTCCTGGGATCCAGCCCTTAGTCAGGCTCTGCACTCAGCAGAGAGTCAGCTTCTCCCTCTCCCCCTACCCCCTACTGCTCATGCTCTCCCACTCTCTCTCTCTCTTAAATGAGTAAATAAAATCTTTAAAAAAAGAGAGAGAGATATTTAGATGAGTCAAATTTATAGTAGCTAGATCACCTGAAGAGAACTGCACTTATACTAAGGAGTGTATGCATTTGTTTTAAGATCTAAATTGTATAATAAAGTTTCCTAAATGTAGAATTTAAGCTTATCGTCTTGACTCCCCTAAACATGTGCTATTCTTCACCTGGTGACAGATATCCTAAATGTAGGTAGAAATTATTCACCTCCATGGATGTGTGATGTGTTTTAAGTGCAGAAATGATTATCAAGTGAGTTCTTCCATTGAAAGCAATCAAAGTAAAATGGTGATTTATTTTATTTTTTTTAAAGATTTTGTTTATTTATTTGAGAGAAAGAGAGCGCAAAAACCAGGACGGGGTGGAGGGGAGGAGCAGAGGGAGAGGACAAGCACACCCTGCACTGAGCGTAGAGCCTGATGCAGGGCTCAATCTTGCCAGGACCCTGAGATCATGATCTAAGCCGAAATCAAGAGTCAGAGGCTTAACCGACTGAGCCCCCAGGTGCCCCTAAAATAGGGATTTATTGAAGGACATTATGGTAGCACATAGAAGCATAGAATTGAATTAACAGAATAATCAGGAGCACCTGGGTGGCTCAGTCGTTAAGCGTCTGCCTTTGTTCGGCTCAGATCATGATCCCAGTGTCCTGGGATCGAGTCCCACATCGGGCTCCCTGCTCAGTGGGGACCCTGCTTCTCCCTCTTCCACTCCCCCTGCTTGTGTTCCCTCTCTCGCTGTGTCTCTCTCTGTCAAATAAATAAATAAAATCTTTAAAAAAAAAAAAAGGAATAATCAGATCAACTGCAAAGAAAAAACCAGGTAAACTTTGGTGCTCCCTGCAGTAGGGCCTGTGCAATTACTTTTAGAATAGATCTATCAAATTATCTGTGATGAAGGACATCTATATGTGTTGTTTTTTTAATTCAGTATTCTTTCTTTTAAATAATTATTTTGGTTTTGAACTTACTACTATGTTTATATGTAAATACTGTTTAATTTTCATAGTTTATTACTTAATTAGCATATGTTTGCACATGTCCTTGGTGTAGCCTTTTGCTTTAGTGCTCAGTTCTTTCTTGGATTTGTTTTTTTTTCCAGGTTTTTGGCCTCTTAAAGTGCTTCTTTTTTCTTAGCTATGCATTTAAAGAGATGATTTTTCAGTTCTATCCAGCATTTTTAGGTGTGCTGTACCGTGAAGTTTCCTCAGCATATCTAGTCTGCTTTTTTTCCAGAAATGGAAGTTGTAGTTTCTTCATCCTCAACTCAAAATAATCTTGGTAAAAGTGCATCAGATCATATTATTCCTCTGCTTACTATCTTTTACGAATCTTACATAGTCCCTTCATCTGCCCCCCTGCCTCTCTTTAGCTTCATTTTAGATTACTTTCACTTGGTATGGTCTAGCAGTCTAGATATTTTTCTCAAGTAAGCCATATTCTCAACACTCACACACTTCTTCCTGCCCCATATCTCTCATTTCTTTCTTGATATCTCAATTTAAGTGTCATTTCATCAGGAGGACTTGCTTGACCACTTTTACACTGACTTAGTTCCTATTGTCATGTTCTCCTAGCGTCCTGTGCTTTCTTTTTTATTACCTACGTTGCTCTTACAATTACTTTTTAGTGGTCTGTTTTCTCTCAAATAGCAGTGACTGTTAGCATTCTTGATCACTGCATTCCTAGTCAATAAACAGCACAAGTTGCCTGGCACGTAGTAGGCATTTAAAAAATACTTGCTGTTGAATATGTAACATTGATATTTAAGATTTGTTATTAGACTTCCCTAAATTAAGTAGCATGGGGAATGATATTACAATTAAATCATTCTCTTGTCTGTGTTTGAATTGTTGTTTCTTACGTTTTAATTTGTTTGCCTTTAAACCCTAGACAATTTAATCTTTTTTATTTTGAAATAATTTTAAAGTTAAAAGATGCAAGAATGGGGTGCCTGGGTGATTCACTCAGTTTAGTGTCTGACTTCAGCTGAGGTCATGATCTCAGGGACCTGGGATCAAGCCCCATGTTAGGCTCCGTGCTCAGCGGGGAGTGTGGTTGTTCCTCTCCTTTTGCCCCTCCCTCACCCCATCTGCCACTCCTGTGCTCTCTCTCTCTCTCCACTTCTCACATAAATAAATAAAATCTTAAAAAGTTGCAAGAATAGTACAGTTTATGTATATTCTTCACCCAGTTTTCCCCAGTGTTGACAGCTTGCTTAACCATGGCACAGTTATCAAAACCGGGAACCTAACAAGTTGGTACAATACTATTCACTAAACCATAAGCCTAATTAGAATTTTACCAGATTTTCTCCTCATGACTTTTTCTGTACAAGGATCCAATATAGGATCCCACAGTGCATTATTTGTCTGTTTATTCTTCTTCATTGTGTGACAGTTCCTTAGTTATGACTTTGATACTTGATGCATACTAGACTTTGATGAGTTATTTTGTATAATATCTCTAAGTTTATTTTTGCCTGATGTTTTTTTCGTTAGTGGATTCAGGTTATGCCTTTTTGTCAAGAATACCATAGAAATGATGTGCCTTTCACAGTGCATTATCTCAGGGGGTATATATGTTGATATGTCTTATTTTCTTGGTGAAATTTACCTTGATTACTTGCTTAAATGAGGGTATCTGCTTAGATTCTGCACTGTGAACTTAACTACTTTCCCTTTTGTATTGATAAATATCTTACTGCTCCTCAGACTTTTGCCCACTGATTTAAGCATCCATAGGTTTATCTTACCTGCATCAGTTTAATACTGTGGTGGTTTGCCTAATGGTGATTTTGCATTCCTCTCATTCCTTCTACTTTTATTAATTATAATTCTTCTGTAAGGGAGAGCTGTCCTTTTCCCCATATTTATTTACTTATTCAGTTATTTAGTTATATCAGTATGGACCTGTGGGTAGATTTTTGATTCTGTGGATTATAATACAGTACTATCATTTATTTTATTGCTTTGAACTTTTGGAACTTCTTCAGGCTGGCTCTTGTGTCATTTTGACATGCCCACATCCTTTTATGAGAATTTATTTTCTGGTATCACAAGATATTCCAGGTTCATCTTGTATTTTCTCGGCACCAGCCCTGGAATCAGCCTCTTTTCCTAAGAGCCCTGACTGCTTTTATTGGAGAATGGTATTTAGAAAACAATATCTAAGGGTAGATGTGCTCATTGTTAGAGTATCATTTTTCGTACATTCCGACAGTGTGTGTGCGTGTTAACCCTTACATATATACATATCTATTTGTATGTTTGCTTATTTACATATATTTAACAACTGTGAATTCACACTGGTATCTCTGATACCACTCCAACACATGAAGTTCATTGTAGCTTTTCTTTGTTTTTAGCTCCCCAAGGCACAGTTCCCTAGTACCCTTCTTCTGTTCTGTGCCTGAATTCACTTGATACTCCTTGTCCCAAGAGATACAGACTACTTACAGTCAATAATTTAATGTGTTAAGTATGCTCAGGGTTGTTATGGTTAGTAATGTTTCTCAGAAGGGTTATTTAAGAGGGTAAGTGTCAGGGAACAACAGAGATAATGTGAATATGAATGTTGAGATTCAGGGAAGAGATAGATTTGGCATACTTAGGGAGAAAATGTTCAAACAGAAGACCAGCTGGCCTTAAGGTTCAGAGGTAAGAAAAGTACGACTGATTCAGGAAAGTGAATATAATTCAGGATAGCTATACAGGTTGAGACACAGAGTTTGTAGTTTCATACCATTGAGGTTGGAAAAGATGCTTGATATGATTTCAGTCTTCTTAAATTTATTCAGACTTGTTTATTGATCTAACATACGATCTATCCTGGAGAATGTTCCATGTGTGCTTGAGAAGAGTGTATATTCTGCTGTTGGTAGATTGAATGTTCTGTAAATGCCTTTTAGGCTCATCTGATCTAACTTACAGTTTAAGCCCCGTGTTTGCTTACTGATATTCTGACTGGATTTTCTGTGCATTGTTCAAACTGGTTACTGAAGTCCCCTACTGTTACTGTGTTTCTGTCTGTTTTCTCCCTTAGATGTGAGGATCAACCCCCCTCTACTCTGCAAGAAACTGCGAATTAGGAGTTCCCTTTCGATTGTCTGGCACTTTGCTAGGGGGTTGGGGCTCATGGCAAGAGCATGTCCCAGTATTTCCTGATCATTTCAGTAAGGATGATGTGGGCATTTTCTCACTCGCCTGATATGTAAAAGTCACTAAGCTAGTTTCTGGATTTTTTTTTTTTGCAGGGGGAAATTATTCTCTAAGTAGCTGTAGATACAGTGTACCTGTGGGAAGAGGTGAATTCGGGAGCCTTCTGTGTCACCATCTTGGACTAAACCTCCAACCCATGTTTTATTTTAAGAGAGATGCAGCTAGAAAGTAGGCTTTAGTTGCTTAGATAGTAAATTTGTCTATATGTCTAGATGAGCCCAAACTGTGATTTTGGGATAAGAAATTAGCTAAGTTTTTTTTTCCATTGGGTTGAATGTGTTCTTTTTTCCTCAAGAAAATAGGAACTTTACCACCTGTCCAAATCATCTATTTAAATATATAAAATCACTGAGTGTTTTTAAAAATTGCATTTTAGGAGCCAGTTTTCATTTCCTTAATTTCATTCTTTTATATACTTTTCCTTTGCTCTCATCTTTTTCAGTATGATTCTGGGATGCATTTTGTTAATTTTCTGTGAATCATTGTAAGAGTCTTTTCATCTGTGGTGGCTTTCCTGCCCTAATTTGAAGAATACTGAATAGTCCCAGAATATAGAGGGGGAGGGAAGCATATAAAACCCTGGCGTTGAGAGAATTTGAGCTAAGAACTCAAATTTTATTTTTTTTTAGTTGGTATGTTCCTATGACATCAATAAAATTGGGAATATTGGGGAAATTTTTCAAAAAAGATGTAGTTTATGGATCTTAATGAATTAACAAAGAGTAAAACATACCTTAATTTTTCAGTACTTTTTTTTTGTTAGAAACCTGTGCTTCCTCGCTTTTTATATCTGATTGGAATATTGATGTTATATTCATCATAAATGCATTCTATCTTTAGCTAGGTGCCTGGCACATTAGAGAGAAATGGGGTAGTTGCATAACTGTAGTTCTTTGAAAGCTTTATTTCTGGAATAAGTATCCAGAGTGGTTTTACTTCCTATGGTTCATTCTTATACTCCTCTTTGCCAAAAAAAAAAAAAAAGACTGAAAACTCAGTTAAACTAATACTATTAATCTTGGGTTGTCAGATATTTTCTATATGCTTTGTTTATAATAACTCCAGTTTTTTTTTTTTTTTTTTTAAGATTTTATTTATTTATTTGAAAGAGAGAGAGAGCATGAGCAGGGGGGAGGGGGAGAAGCAGGCTCCCCTGCTGAGCAGGGAGCCCAATGCAAGGCTTCATCCCAGGACTACCTGAGCTAAAGGCAGTCCCTTAACCTACTAAGCCACCCAGGTGTGCCTACTAACTCCAGTCTTTTTTTTTTTTTTAAGATTTTATTTATTTGACAGAGAGGAACACAGTGAGAGAGGGAACACAAGCAGGGGGAGTGGGGGAGGGAGAAGCAGGCTCCCGCCGAGCAGGGAGCCCGATGTGGGGCTCAGTCCGAGGACCTTGGGATCATGACCTGAGCTGAAGGCAGACGCTTAACGACTGAGCCTCCCAGGCGCCCCTCCAGTCTTAATAATATATATGACCTGTTGCTTTACAGAAGTGAAAAAGAACTGTGATTAGTAATAATTCAGGTAAAGGTGGATTTAGTTAGATAAATTTAATTAAGTGGCTTTAAATAATGGCATTCACTTTCCAATTATATGAAGTAATTAATTAGGCTATCAGAATTAGCAAATGTAAATCCTTCAGTAAAGAATAAATCATTCTCTTGAAAATATCTGTATACAAATTAGTATTTTTTGTCATGTTGATTCAATAAAGAACAGTGCTGGAAAAAAGTCCTTTATTTATTTTCCTTTAAGGTAATCCATTTCCAGTTCTTCAATTTATACTAAATCCTGAAATTTATTTACCTTAGTAATTGCCAGCAGTCATGCATGCAGTTCCTTTTCAAATAGCCTTTCTCTGATTTTACAAAAGAAAGCTTGGTATTTTGCCAAATCAGATTTTTGTTACAGTGCTTTACCTGCATAACCTCAAAAGAGATAGTCTGAAATACTCAAATTGTTGGTGTAGACACTGAGAAAGTTAAGTTTAATTAAGAGGATAACAAATCCTTTTGAAATCAAATTGTTTTAATTGTTTATTTTCAGTGAATTGAAGGAAGACTTAATTGTCAGCTTAGATATATTAAAAGCAATTTTTAACAACAGATACATATGCAGATTTTGGAAAACACATGGGAGGAATTCAGAAAATTGACATTACTACAACAGACTTTCATTCTGATCTGTTTATTTATGTGAAAAGGATTTCTCAGCACTTAAGTCTGTAAGATGAAAAATAGTGATATCATTGCTTCTTAATTGTCTTTCTACAATATTCATAATACTCTACCAAATGTGATGTCCATCATTCCAGCAATAATGTAACATTTATCGGTGGGTTTATGAACTAACTGGGAGAAAAAGCTCCATTTATTTGAATTTAAAAATTAAATTTATTTTCAAATTCCCAATAGCACTTTACTTTTTATGTGTAATATTTATCAAAGTTTATTACATATTTATGTTGTGTTGATGTACTGTATTTCAGTAATTGAAATGATAACCCAATGCAGAAGAAATTTTAATATTTACAGCTTTATGGTAAGGAAAGCTTTTGTATTTAAATTTTAATTTGTATACTTTAAATGGCTAGGAAGTACAACAGGAAAATCCATAAATGATGTTCAAACCTAAAAATATATTAGAATAAATTCTGTAATATAAGTAAAATGGAAATACAAATTCAAGAAACAAAATAGAAAAGAAAACCAAAATGGTATAAAATTTCCAACTGTTAGAGAAGAGCTTGTGTATATGTTCAGTAATGAATGATGGTGGTTAACATATTGCTATGGCATTTAAATTCTTTTTTTTTCTTTTTTTTTTTTTAAAGATTTTATTTATTTATTTATTTGACAGAGAGAGAGATAGCGAGAACAGGAACACAAGCAGGGGGAGTGGGAGAGCGAGAAGCATGCTTCCTGCCTAGCAAGGAGCCCGATGTGGGACTCGATCCCAGGACCCTGGGATCATGACCTGAGCTGAAGGCAGACGCTTAACGACTGAGCCACCCAGGCGCCCATGGCATTTAAATTCTAATAGCCACATTTAAAACAATGTCATTTTATTTTAAAATACAAATTAAAAAGCACCAGAAATTACATTTATTATTATTTTTAATTAACATATAATATATTATTGTTTTCAGAGGTACAGGTCTGTGATTCATCAGTCTTATTTTTTTTTATTCTTATGTTAATCCCCATACATTACATCATTAGTTTTAGATGTTCCATGATTCATTGTTTGTGCATAACACCCAGTGCTCCATGCAGAATGTGACCTCCTCAATACCCACCACCAGGCTAACCCATCCTCCCACCCCCCCTCCCCTCTAGAACCTTGTTTGTTTTTCAGAGTCCATCGTCTCTCATGGTTCGTCTACCCCTCTGATTTCCCCCGCTTCATTCTTCCCCTCCCGCTAACTTCTTCTTCTTCTTCTTTTTTTTTTTCTTAACATATATTGCATTATTTGTTTCAGAGGTACAGATCTGAGATTCAACAGTCTTGCACAATTCACAGCGCTCACCAGAGCACATACCCTCCCCAGTGTCTATCACCCAGTCACCCCATCCCTCCCACCCCACCCCCCACTCCAGCAACCCTCAGTTTGTTTCCTGCAATTAAGAATTCCTCATATCAGTGAGATCATATGATACATGTCTGTCTCTGTTTGACTTATTTCACTCAACATAATACCCTCCAGTTCCATCCATGTCGTTGCAAATGGCAAGATCTCATTCCTTTTGATGGCTGCATAATATTCCATTGTATATATATACCACATCTTCTTTCATCAGTCTTATATAATGCCCAGTGTTATTACATCACATGCCCTCCTTAATGTCCATCATCCAGTTATCTCATCCCCTGACCCTCCCTTCCCTCCAGCAACCCTCGATTTGTTTCCTATAATAAAGAGTCTCTTATGTTTTGTCTCCCTCTCTGATTCCGTCTTATTTTCCCTCCGTTGCCTGATGATCTTGTTTTGTTTCTTAAATTCCACATATGATTGAGATCATATGATAATTATCTTTCTCTGACTGACTTACTTCGCTTAGCATAATATCCTCTAGTGCCATCCACATCGTTGCAATTAGCAAGATTTCATTGTTTTTGATGGCTGAGTAGTATTCTGTTGTTATATATATATACATATATACACACACACACACACACCCCACATCTTCTTTATCCATCCATGGAAGGAAATCTGGGCTCTTTCCATAGTTTGGCTATGGTGGACATTGCTGCTATAGACATTGGGGTGCAGGTGCGCTTTCGGATCACTACATTTGTATCTTTGGGGTAGATACCTAGTAGTGCAGTTGCTGGGTCGTAGCTCTGTTTTCAACTTTTTGAGGAACCTCCATACTGTTTTCTAGAGTGGCTGCAGCAGCTTGCCTTCTCTCTTCTTTCATTCATGACTTTACTTATTTGGGTCCTTTCCCATTTTTCTTTTTGATAGTCTGGCCTTGGGTTTATCGATCTTATTAATTCTTTCAGAGAACCAGCTCCTAGTTTTGTTGATCTGTTCTAATGTTCTTTTGGTTTCTGTTTCGTTGATTTCTGCTCTGATCCTTATTAATTCTCTTCTTCTGGATTTAGGCTTTATGTGCTTTTCTTTCTCCAGCTCCTTTAGGTATAAGGTTAGGTTGTGTATTTGAGACCTTTTTTGTTTCTTGGGAAAGGCTTGTATTGCTGTATACTTCCCTCTTAGGACCACCTTTGCTGCATCCCAAAGGTTTTGAGAAGTTGTGATTTCATTTTCATTTGTTTCCATGAATTTTCTAGAATTCTTCTTTAATTTCCTGGTTGACCCATTCATGTTCATAGTAGGATGCTTTTTAGCCTCCACGTATTTGAGTTCTTTCCAAATTTCCTCCTGTGACTGAGTTGAAGTTTCAAAACATTGTGATCTGAAAATATGCTAGGAATAATCCCAGTCCTTTGGTACCAGTTGAGACCTGATTTGTGGCCAGTATGTGATCTATTCTGGAGAATGTTCCCTGTTCACTTGAGAAGAATGTGTGTTCTGTTGCTTTAGGATGGAATGTTCTGAATATATCTGTGAAGTCCATCTGGTCCAGTGTGTCATTCAAAGCCCTTATTTCCTTGTTGATCTTTGGGTTAGATGATTTGTCCGTTGCAGTGAATTGGGTATTGAAGTCCCCTACTATAATTGTATTATTATCAATGTGTTTCTTTAATTTTGTTATTAATTGGCTTATAGATTGGCTGCTCCCATGTTAGGGGCATAAATATTTATAATTGTTAGATCTTCTTGTTGGATAGACCCTTTAATTATGATATAGTGTCCTTCCTCATCTCTTATTACAGTCTTTGGCTTAAAATCTAATTTGTCTGATATAAGGATTGCTACCCCAGCTTTCTTTTGATGTCCATTAGCGTGATACATGGTTTTCCACCCCCTCACTTTCAATCTTCAGGTGTCTTTGGGTCTAAAATGAGTCTCTTGCAGACAGCATATCGATGAGTCTTACTTTTTTATCCAATCTGATACCCCCTGTCTTTTGATTGGGGCATTTAGCCCATTTACATTCAGGGTAACTATTGAAAGATACGAATTTAGTGCCATAGTCCTACTTGTAAAGTGACTGTTACTTTATATTGTCTCTGTTCCTTTCTGGTCTGTCTTACTTTTGAGCTCTCTCTTCACTTAAAAGATCCCCTTTAATATTCCTTGCAGGGCTGGTTTAGTGATCAAAAAATCTTTTAGTTTCTGTTTGTCCTTTTTATCACTTCTATTTTGAATGACATCCTAGCTGGGTAAAGTATTCTTGCCTGCCTATTTTTCTCATTTAGCGCCCTGAATATATCATGCCAGTCCTCTCTGGCTTGCCAGGTCTCTGTGGATAGGTCTTCTGCCAGTCTAATGTTTCTACCTTTGTAGGTTAAGGACCTCTTGTCCTGAGCTGCTTTCAGGATTGTCTCTTTGTCTCTGAGATTTGCAAGTTTCACTATTATATGGTGAGGTGTTGACCTATTTTTATTGATTTTGAGGGGGCGTTCTCTGTGCCTTCTGGATTTTGATGCCTGTTTCCTTCCCCAAATTAGGGAAGTTCTCTGCTGTAATTTGTTCCAATATAGCTTCTGCCCCTCTGTCCCTTTCTTTTTTTTCTTGGGTCCCCATTATTCTAATATTGTTTCACTTTATAGTGTATCAATTATATCTGCAGTTCTTCCCTTGTGACCCAGTAGTTGTTGATCTCTCTTTTTTCCAGCTTCTTTATTTTCCATCATTTTGTCTTCTGTGTCACCAATTCTGTCTTCTGCCTCATTTATCCTAGCAGTTAGAGTCTCCATTTTTTATTGCATCTCATTAGTAGCCTTTTTTATTTAGACTTGATTAGATTTTAGTTCTTTTATTCTTTCAGAAAGGAATTCTCTAGTGTCTTCTATGCTTTTTTCAAGCCCAGCTAGTCTTTATAATCATTATTCTGAACTCTAGTTCCGACATCTTACTTATGTCCATACTGATTAGGTCCATGGCAGTCTGTACTGCCTCTTACTCTCTTTTTTGAGTTGCATTTTTCTATGTTGTCATTCTCTCCAGAGAAAAATAGATGAAGGGGAGATCCAAATATGACAATGGCAGCAACGACTCCAGGGAAATATACACTAAACAAATCAGAAGAGACCCAAAACCGAAAAAAAATTTTTTTTAAAGGAAAAAAAGAATATAATCACACAGGTGAACAGAAATGAGCAATACACTGGATTCTGTGTGTATTTTGGTCTTTTTTAAGGAAACTGGATCCCAGTATTGTAAAGAAAGAAAAACACATATGTAGAAAAATAAAATTAAATACAATGAAATGATAGAATATAACTTGAAAAATGGAAATTACAAGACAAGGAAAAACAATAGAGAAAAAAACCCCAATATCAAAAAAAAGGGAAGGGATATAAACAGACTAGGTGAACACAACAGAGCAGTACACTATCTCCTGAGTGTCTTTTGGTCAGTTTGTTAGAAGAAACTGCATGTCAAAATTATAAAGAAAGAAAAAGTTATATATACAAAAATAAAATTAAATACATTAAAAGGATAGAATGTAACTGTAAGTATGAACATTTAAAAAAATTTAACCAAACCAAAAACAATCCAAACAACAAAAAAGGGAAGAAGGAAAAAAACGACAACCAAAAAGAGAATATGATCAAACTGGTGAATAGAACAGAGCCATACACTAGATATTTTGGGTGTATTTTGGTCTTTTAGAAGAAACTGTATTCCAAAACTGTAAAGAAAGAAAAACATGTATGTACAAAAATAAGATTAAATATTAATGAAGGGAATCAATATAAGTCTAAAAATGAAACTTAAAAAAGATTTTTAAAAAGTTGGTAAAATAAGAGATTGGTTGAAATGGAAAGAAAAAAAATTTTAAATTAAAGGTGGAAGACTAAAGAATCATGGGGAAAAAAAATTTTTTTAAATTAAAGGTGGAAGACTAAAAAATCATGGGAAAAAAAGCCGTGAATTCTATGTGCTAAATTCCCCTAGCGCTGGAGGTTTGCAGTTCTTATTGATGGGTAAACTTGGTCTTGGCTGGATGTTCTTGCTGATCTGCTGGGCGAGGGGCCTGTTGCATTGATTCTAAAGTATATTTGCCCCTGGCAGAATTGTACAGCCCTTGCCAGGGGGCCAGGCTAAGTAATCTCCTCCAGTTTGCTGTCTGTGTCTCTTGTTCCCTGAAGGCTTTCTGTGCAGCTTTAGAGGGTGAGAATGAAAATGGTGGCTTCCCAATCTCTGGCCCATAACTGAAAGCTTGGTCCCCAGTCCTCAGTGAGCCATTAGAGAAAAGCATTCAATCACTCCTGTCTCCCTCATCTCTGGCTGTACTTGGTGGTCACCCAGCCTGCGACCAGGTGTTTCTGTCTCAGGCACATGACCCTGTTTGGAGACTCCAAACCCTGGAGACTCCAAACCCTGCAGACTCCTGTGGCCCGCTCCCGCACCACTCCTCCCCGCGGGGGGGGGCGGGTTTCTCGCCACTTCTGCCACTTGTGTCGCGGTTCATTGTTTATTGCAACCCCTAGCTGAGAGCCCGCTCCTGGGCTCACTTGTTTGTAGCCAGCTTCTCATCTCTGTTGCCTGGGAGCTCTTCTGCACTCAGGCACCTCCCCCATCTTCCTGTGACCTGGAGGATCCTGAGACCACACTGTCCCAGCTAGGGTTCCACCCCTGCTTAGCCACCTGAGTGATGTCCCTCACTGGAGCAGACTTCTAAAAGTTCCGATTTTGTGCTCTGCTGCTATATCATTTGCTGGTAGCCAGCTTATTGGGGTTCTCTCTCCCCCATGGTTTATCTTCCCATATATTTCCTCAGATTCACTTCTGTACACCTCCTACCTTGCAGAAAGAGAGTGGTCACTTTTCTATTTGTAGAGTTGTAGCTATTCTTTTCATAGATCTCTGGTTGAGTTTGCAGGTGTTCGAAATGATTTGATAGCTCTCTACTTGAGTTTCTGGGAGCAGATGAAATTAAGGTCTCCTACTCCTCCACCATCTTGGACTCCCAGAAATTACCTTCAAACTATTTAAATGTGTACAAATCTTTTGTCATAACAAATACAGGTAAGATGGTTTTCCAAAAAAATTTTTAGAGGTTACAAGGGCAAAAAAACATTTGAAAACACTGATATATACCTGCTTTGCTACTGAATTATGCTCATGGTAGAATTATTTGTCAC
This sequence comes from Mirounga angustirostris, assembly GCF_029215605.1. Lineage (NCBI taxonomy): Eukaryota > Metazoa > Chordata > Mammalia > Carnivora > Phocidae > Mirounga > Mirounga angustirostris. The sequence continues at coordinate 41,312,527 of NW_026991714.1, forward strand.
TTTCATTTATTGTCATTTTTTGACTAGCAGACATTAGGTAAATGTTCATTGGGGGATAAATAGTCTTGATTGTTATCAGAGGTATTGCCATTGAGATTGATTTCATCTCAGTTATGTGTCAGTATGTGAATTAAAAGAATTTTTTGTTGTTTTACCACAAGTATTTTATTTTATTTTTTTCAAATTTTTATTTATTTGACAGAGACAACGAGAGAGAGAACACAAGCAGGGGGAGTGGGAGAGGGAGAAGCAGGCTTCCCGGCAAGCAGGGAGCCTGATGCAGGGTTCAATCCCAGGACCCTGTGATCATGACCTGAGCCGAAGGCAGATGCTTAACGACTGAGCCACCCAGCACCCCTTACCACAAGTATTTTAAAAGCACATTTAAACCTTGTATGATGAAACCTCAAAATAGATCAGAAAATTTTGTTTAGGACCACTTTTGCCTAGTTGGATTTTGCAGAAATTAGCAGCTTTAATTAAGGAATAGGAAATTTGCAGCTGTGGGAGCCTTAGAGACTGCCCAGTGATGTGCTCTCCTTTGTGCAAGAGAAAACCAGAGCCAGAGGGTCACTTACTCAAGCTAATACAGGTAAATTGACAATAGAACCATATCCAACCTGACACTAAAACCTATTGATTTTACCTCTAGACTGTCTCTTGAATTTCTCCACTTATCTCTAGTGTCCTCACCCTAGTTAAGGCTATCATGATCTCTCATTTGGTATCTACTGTACTACATCTGAGTGGTCTCCCCACATCCCTTCATTTACAAAGCATATCTGATCACAATTATTTCTCAGCTTAAAATCCTTCAAAAATGTAACCTTGGTTATAGGAAGAAGGCTAGTCCTTTATCCTCGAAAGCCCTAACTGACCAGACCCCTGCTTGCCTCTTTGGCTTTAACCACCATCTTCGTCTTCCTTGCTCCCTGGATTCCAATCATACACACCTCTTTAGCTTCTCAAATGTACATGCCAGTTTCTACGGCATCTACATGCTATTCTGGCATATATGCTTAGAGTACTTATGTTCTATCGAAATGCCTACTTACCCTTCAGATTTCATCTAAGAAAATCCCACACCTCCGTTTCCCCAAGTCCTTGCGGACTAGATAGGTCCCATTGCTATTTTTTCTCATGTTTACATTTTCTTCAAAACCCATATTACATTTTATATATTTATGTGATGATTTGATTAAAGTCTGTTTCCTCAGGTAGAGTGTAATCTCTGAGAGCAGAGTTTACATGTATTTTGCTTATCAATGTATTCCTATTGTCTGCCCCATTACCTGGTATATAGAAGGGACTTAATACTTGTTGAATGAATGACTCCCAGTTCTATTTCTACTACACCAATGATTTTAGAGTAACATTTTTACTTTAGAAATCTTCTTAGCCATATGCTTTATATAATTCACCCATCTGTTGATGAAATAGCATTTGGGAAAAAATAGAATTTCAAGTTATTTATTCCTAATTTGTAAATCACACTTAAAAAAAAACCACCTTTTTTTTTTTTTCCCCTTAAAAACATGAAATCAGTAGTGCTAAATATTCTTCCTATATTTGATGGAACTCGGTCACATGTTAATTTTTATTCATCACCTCTTTCATTTATGAGTAGTTTTTTGAGACGCTAAGAAGTCATAGAATCTATTGGATATGGAATATAAAAATGCAAAGAGGTGGTGGTGGTGATACTAAAATTAGTACCTCTCAAACAGTGTTCCACAGAATAATGTTATTGGAAATTTTACTAGATACTCTCCTCCCCTTTTCCATTTTGCCCCTGCCATTCCCCCTTTACCCCAAAGAAAGATTGTATTCTTAAAATATGTTTGAGAACACAATATACTATATCTCCTTCTCATTGAATAACAACAGTGTATATTAGCATAGTAAAGCTTCTTTTGCTTTTAAGCAGAGTTTTTCAGCCTTGGCACTGTTGACATTTTGGACTGTTAGATAATTCTTTATTGAGAGGCAGGGAGATAGAAGATGATGTTCCCGGTCTTGTAGGATGTATAACAGCATCCTTGTCCTCTATCCATTAAATGCCAGTAACTCCCTTCCTGTTATGACAACCAGAAATGTCTCCAGACATTGTCAATAACCCCTGGGAGGCAAGATCATCCCCAGTTGGGAACTACTACCTTTTTTTTTTTTTTAAGACTGCTTATTTATTAGAGAGAGATAGAGAGAGAGAACCTACAAGTTGGGGGAGGAGGGGCAGAAAGACAAGCAGACTCCCCACTGAGTGGGGAGCCTGCCGTGGAGCTCCATCCCAGGACCCTGAGATCATGACGTGAACTGAAGTCAGACACTTAACCGACTGAACCACCCAGGCGTGCTGAGAACTGCTACCTTAAAGAGATCAGTTGACCTGTGTTTATACTCCTATTTCCCAAACTTATTTGAATTCCTTGGAATTCTTCTCCTTCTCATTCTTCTCTTCATCTACATACCTGATGTCCTGGGAAATGCTATTTTAAATGATCATTTAGTGAAAGTAAACTAATTCTACTTTTAATTTTTCAACTTTTTAGACTCCTGCTTAAAACTCAATATTTTTCATTGCAGTTAGAATAAAATGCAGACTCTTTAACATGGCCTTTGCCTACTACCTCCCTAATCTTACCTCCTGTCACTCACTACCTGCTGTTAGTTCCATTGTAACCTGCCTTTCAGGTCCTCAGGCACCCAATTCCTTTCCTAGTATGTTATTCCCACTCTTGAGAATCATTTGCCCTTGCTCTTTCTCATGCTTTAGGTTCAGGTTTCAGATTAAATGTCATCTCCTATGAAGTCTTTTCTGACCATCTCTTACCCTGCCAAAAGGATAGCTGTCCATTCCAGTACCTACCTTCCATCTTATACCCTGTTGCCTTCCCAACACTTTTCAGTTTGTAATTCATTGTTTATTTATGTGGGTTTCTTTCTGCCTCAGTTACTGGAATGCAAACTCTATAAGGGCCAGGAGCCACATCTGTCTTGTTTATCATTATATATATATCCCCATCATTTAGCACAGAGCCTAGCATCTTATAGGCACAATAATTATTTGTTGAATAAATAAATGAATATGTTTTAATTTATCATTGTCTTTCTGTTATATGATTAAACTTGGAGCTAAAATATATTTTATTGAGATATAATTCAGATAATATAAAATTTACCCTTTAAAGGTATATAATTTAATGGTTTCTCATACATTCACAAATTTCTACAACTGTCCCCCCTACCTAATTCCACAACATTTTCATCACTCCTCATTCCTCCCTCCCTCAACCCCTGCCAACTACTAATCTACTTTCTGCCTTTGTGAATTTGTCTCTTCTGGACATTTCATGTAAATGAAATGTGTGGTTTTTAGTGCCTGGGTTCTTTCCCTTTACGTAATGTTTTCAGCATTTATCCATGCTGTAGTATGTAATGGTACTTCATTCTTTTGGCTGAATAATATTCCATTATATGGATAGACCATATTTTGTTTATCCATTCATCAGTTGATAGACACTTGGATTGTTTTCACTTTTTAGCTGTTAAGAATAATACTGCTATAGACATTTGTGTATAAGTTTTTGTATAAACATGTTTTCACTTCTCTTGGTTATATACCTAGAAGTGGAATTGGTCAATTATATGGTAACTCTATATTTAATTTTTTGAGGAACTGCCAACATGCTTGCACCATTTTTACATTCCCACCAGCAATGTATGAGCGTTCTAGTTTCTCCTCATTCATGTCAACAGTTGTTATTGTTTTTCTGTCTCCCTTTTTTAATCATAGCCATCTTAATGGTTATGAAGTGGAATTGTGGTTTTGATTTGCATTTCCCTATGAATGGTGATGTTGAAATGTTTTTATGTGCCATTGGCCATTTGCGTGTGTGGCCATTATTGATAAATGTTTATTCAGATCCTTTGCCCATTTTCTAATTGGGCTATTTGTCTTTTTAGTGTTGAATCCTAAGAGTTCTTTGTATATTCTGGATATTAGACCTTATCTGATACGTGGTTTGTAAATGTTTTAACCCATTCTGTGGTGGTTCTTTTACTTTCTTCATAGTGCTCTTTTAAACACAAATTTTTGTGTGTGTGTTAAATTTTTTAATTTTGATAATATCCAGTTTATCAAAACTTGGTCTTTCATCCCTTCTGCTTCTTGTGCCATATCTAAGAAACCATGCCTTATCTAAGGTTATGAAGATTTATGCCTGTTTTCTTTTGAGAGTTTTATAGTTTTAGCTTTTACATTTAGGTCTTTGATCCATTTAGGTAAATTTCATATATGGTTGAGGTTGGGTATAACTTAATTCCTTTGTGCATGAATATCCAGTTGTTGGGAGTTTCATTTTTTAAAACTTTATTAACACATCATAATTTTTCACAAAAATTATTAACTAATTTAATAATTTTAGATAAAAAATATCTATTTATAGAAAATAGTGAGTTTCTATAAACAGTAATTAACATTGTTTCAACATTTGCCATTAAAAAAAATAATTGAAGCACATACTGTCTATCAGACATTATGTTGGGCATAGGATTTAAAAAAATTCTAAAAATCTCTGCCTTCAGTATCTTATAGATCTGGAAATTAAGAACATTGAAATTGTAATAAAGAGTTGAATGAAATATATAAGATATTTGAAGAAATTAATGATGGTTTTAAGAAATTGGTTTTTGAGAGAATGCGTGTGAAAGATGACACTTCTGCTATAAAAATAAAAATATTCCCGGGGCAACTGGGTGGCTCAGTTGGTTGAGCATTCAACTCTTGGTTTCTGTTCAGGTCATGATCTCAGGATGGTGAGATCAAGCTCCACCTTGGGCTCTGCACTCAGCAGGGAGTCTTCTTGAGTTTCTCTCTCACTCTCCCCCTTCCCTTGCTCAAGTGTGTGCACGTGTGCTGGCTCTCTCAATCAAATAAATCTTTTTTATTTTTATTTATTTAAAAAAAATAAAAATAGGAATATTCCTGGCAATTGCTGTAAAAAGCACTTGGTGGTGGTTCCTATGCAATAGGGATGTTTTACCCTGATTAGTACTCTTCGAGTCATTTGCTGTTAACTTACTAATTGGGGGGAGTGGATGAGAAAGAAATTTTCTGTCATCTATAAATTTGAGGTAAAATTTTGACTGTAATAGAAATGACAAAGAAATCTCTCCCTCATTCTCTCTGTCATTCTCTCTCTCTCTCCCTCCCTCCCTCTTTTTCTCTCTCTCGTATAACTGACTGAATTAATACTTATTTAACTCACAGAAAAGGTTCTCTACAGCAGTGTTCTCTGAGTCATTCTTCACCAATTCTGGATTTTATTTTCACCCCTTTGTCTGCCTTTTTTTTCCCCCTGTTGATGCTAATCTTATAATTGTTGATATATCTTGATAAGATTTGCAGTTATATATGCTACCTTTTTTTGAAGTAGGCTTAGTCTTTTGAGACTAATTATTGAATTCAGGACATGTTAAATTGATTGTATTAGTGTACATAGGCTGCCATTATAGAATATAATAGTTGTGTGGTTTAATCAGTAGAACTTTTTGTTCTCACAGTTCTGGAGGACTGAAATGCAAGGTCAGGTGCAGACTTTTCTAGTAAGGCCCCTCTTTCAGGCTTGCAGAGGGCCTTCTGGCTGTTTTTCACATGCCTTTCCTCAGTGTCCAGTGAGGGTATCTCTGATGTCTCTTCCTCTTCTTATAAGGACACGAGACCTATTGGAATAAGGCCCTGTCCTTAAGACCGCATTTAATCTTAATTATCTCCTCAAAGGCCGTGTCACACTGGGGATTAGGGATTCAAGATATAAATTTTGGGAGGTGGTGGTTGCACAGTTCAGTCCATAACACTTAAGTAACACATCATAGTAATTTTTATTTTCATTATTTTATAATAAGAAAATATAGTGAGTTTCTATAAAACTTAACATTGTTACTGGAGAATGGAGAAAAAAAACCTCATGTTATCTAGGCTCTCTCCACCTGTATTTCCTTACTTGTAAAACAAGGAAAATTGGCTAGTTGATTTCTGAACACTAAAATTCTGTTTCTCTAAGAGTTATTGATTTCTAACATTATTCAGCAGATAGGTTATAGTTATAGGAAGCATCTTATAATAGATATTGATGTTCTGTAAAATCAGCATTCTACCAACTTCTCATAACAGAGTGAAAGGCTTAATCATCCTGTGTACCTCTACATTCTTAGTTAACTCTTTTCAACTAGCTATGCTGGTTAGGTTTTACTATGTATAATTTAAGATTTGGATGCAACATGTTCCCTTTTTTCTACCACTTAATAATACTCTTTATACAATGTAATTCATCATTCGTGAATACATTTTATTGTAATGGATTCAAGCAATACAATTTTAAGTGTAGATAGCAAAATGTGAGACTCCCTCTCATACCTACTCCTCTTTCAAATGAGATAACTACAATTAACAGTTTGGTATGCATCCTTCCAATCTTCTTTCTATGAATGTACATATGAATATTGATTTATGCACATATCTTTTCATAAATGAGGTCATGCTGCCTATATTCTGTTATTTAAATTTTTCATCAACAGTGTGTCTTGGGATTTTCATACATACCAGGATGTATGTGTATCTTTTTAAAATGGCTGCATAGTATTATATGATGTTATTATAATTTGGTTAACTGTTTCCCTTTTGTTGAATATTACTTTGTTTCCTTTATCACTTTTAAAAACCATGTTACATGAACATCCTTGCACACACATCCTTTTGTGCAGCAATTCCTTTAGAATATATTTCTTACCTGTGGAATTAAATGCACTGAACAGTTTGGTGGCTACTCTCTGATTGCCTTCCTAAATGGCTTTACGTATTTACATTCCCACCAACAGGGAGCGAGAGTTCATTTATCTTTACCATTGCTGAAATAATATTTTAAAATTTATTTCAATCTGATGGTTTAAAAATTATATTTCATTATTTTGAAGTCACATTAAACTGATATCTGGGATGTTGAGTATCCTTTCCTTTTGTTCGTTGGCCATTTGCATTTTTCTATGAATTGCTCAAATTTACCCATTTTCTTGTGGAATATCTTTTTAATACTGATTTGTAAGACATTTTTGAAGTCTCTTTGGCATGTGAATCCTTTATTTTAAATTTTGCAGATATGTTTTCCTGTCTGTTGCTTGTCTTTTAAGTTTGCTTGTGGTATCTTGTGGAATGGAGATTTTTCATTTTGGGAGAATGTCAGTTGTTCCCTTTATGGCCTGTTTTGTGTAGTATTTAGGAAAACTTTCCCTATGTAGAGTTAATTTTTTTCTAGTGTTTTATAACATTGTTTAACTCCATTTGGAGTTTATTTAAATGAATGGCTCAACCCTATTTTTTATATAGTCCGTTCTTTTTTCATTGATTTGAAACACCCTTTATCATACTCTTAAATCCCTATGAACCTGTTTCCCCCAAAGTAGACTGTTCTGTGAAACCTTTTGTAAGCCAAAATGATGTGAAGATGTAGTTATCATTAATTTATATAGAAACAATTTTTAGTGTTCCTAGAATAAAAAATATCCTTTCTTAGGCTTTTCTGATACCTTAGGACATACTTTCCTAACAGATGCACAAAATAAATTGAGATAAAGCACAGATGCTCGCAGACATAGTTCAAAGCTGTGGCGACTTGATGGTGAGATGCTGAGTGCAGTTCCCAGGGAAGGAGCTTGGTGGTGCCACTCTCACTGGCCAGGGTGCTTGCTTCCTTTGTAATGGCTTGCTGCAAAACAAATGCTGAAAACTTTTTTTTTTTTTTTTAAAGCAGAAATCCTCTACAGATTTCTTTTTAGTTAGCAAAAACAGGTACTCATGTTATGTCTTCTGTAAAAACAAAGTGGTGTAACTTGAACTTTCAAAAATGGCGGGCACCTGTATATGCAGATCTACTTTTATATATAGTTTTTTCCTCTTTTCTCTGTTTTTGCCATTACTTTTTAGTGTTGCTATAACCTTACTCTACTCTTTTCTGATTTGTGGCTATTAAGTTATATGTGAACCAGAAATCTACATAAGAGACTACTGGTATTTTATTTTATTTTATTTTTTTATTTTTTAAAAATATTTTATTTATTTGAAAGAGAAAGACACAGCAAGAGAGGGAACACATGCAGGGGGAGTGGGAAAGGGAGAAGCAGGCTTCCCACAGAGTAGGGAGCCCGACATGGGGCTCTATCCCAGGACCCTGGGATCATGACCTGAGCCGAAGGCAGACGCTTAATGACTCAGCCACCCAGGCTCCCCGAGACTGCTGGTATTTTAGATAAAAGTCTTTTTTTTTTTTTTTAAAGATTTTATTTATTCATTTGAGACACAGAGAGAGAGAGAAAGCATGAACAGGGAGAGAGGCAGAGGCAGAGGGAGAAGCAGGCTCCTCGCTGAGCCAGAAGCCCGATGTGGGGCTCGATCCCAGGACCCTGGGATCATGACCTGAGCTGAAGGCAGACGCTTAACCATCTGAGCCACCCAGGCGCCCTGATAAAACAGTCTTTAATTGAGGAAATGAAGAATTTATATGAGATTGATTAATGAGTAGAATGTTCATGCTTTATTTTATTTTTTTTTAAAGATTTTATTTATTTGACAGAGACACAGCGAGAGAGGGAACACAAGCAGGGGGAGTGGGAGAGGGAGAAGCAGGCTTCCCGCTGATCAGGGAGCCCAATGTGGGGCTCGAACCCAGGACCCTGGGATCATGACCTGAGCCGAAGGCAGACGCTTAATGACTGAGCCACCCAGGCGCCCCAGAATGTTCGTGCTTTAATACATAAAATTTATTATATGTTTTAGTTTCTCAGAGGCTTATTTAGATTTTTTTTTTGGTTTCTAGGCTCTTAGTAATATTTTATTTTTAAGATTTTGTTTATTTGATGTAGAGAGAAAAAGAGCATTTGAGCAGAGGGAGAGGAAGAAGCAGGCCCCCTGCTGAGCAGGGTGCCCTATGTGGGGCTCAATCCCAGGACCCTGGGATCATGACCTGAGCCAAAGGCAGACGCATAACCAACTGAGCCACCCAGGCATCCTCTTAGTAATATTTTAAATATTTGATGTTGTTGAATATGCAACCTGTATGTAAATATTAATATGTTAAAATTATTTTTTAAACAGAAGCTATATTTAAATTGCTTTGGTGAACAACTTTGTTCTGTAAATAGGGAAACAAAGTAAATTTGACCAAGCCTATATTTTGCTTTTGGGTTTTCTTTCCTAACAATACAATAAAGAATAAAATAAAAATTAAAAAAATGGGTAATAAAGTAGAATGAGATATTACTCTTATTTTAAATTAGCTATAGCTAAATGCTATTATAAGAGCAGCATCTGTTACCATGGATCATCTCTAACTCAAGGTCATCTTAAAAGGGTGCTTTGACCTGCTTTATGCTTTGTAAAAATAATTCACAGTGGCCTTGGGCAGCTATAGCCTTTATTGTACCTAAATTATGAAGCTTACATGAGGAACTTAAAGTGGCCACCCTTTCTTTACTGCAAAATCAATAGAATCCTGCGTTATCTGTTAAGTTCTAAAGCATAAGAAATAGAGAAGTAGGTATAGAAATAAAGTCAAGGTTTTGTGTAGTGATAATTTTTTCTTAACATTTGTGTTATTCAAATTACATGAATAGATTTTACATGCTTTTTAGAACTTCATTTTAAGCTTTTGTTTTTCTTTAAAGTATCTCTGGTACAAAGAATTAGTATGTGTATGTGTGTATTGCTATTACTCAGGGAAGTACTGTTTCTCTTATTCCTGGACAGATGAATTGTGTAAAGGTTTTTGGGATTGCACTAAGGTTTGAAGCAACTGGGGAACATAAAATGACCTATACTTTTTCTACACATTTCAAGCTTAGATTGCCCCAGAGATCCAGAAATAGGATAGTTCTTAATTATGATTAGCATCTGGAGTCTAGGCAGATCTTACTTGGACAAGAATCATACCCTTTTAGGCTTGGAGGTTCCTGAAGCTACATATATCTGTACTTACGGTATTCAGTAAATTAACAGCTGTATAACAGAACTCACAAAGTGGATTCAGCCTGCAGAGGCATATATTGATTGGTCTACACTATGTTTTAAAATATCTGGATTTGTGGCTTGTCTTGAAAATTGGAAGATGTGACAACTTTAACCCTGTCACCACAGGACGGCAACTAATTAGATGGACATGTGCTCTTACTTGCCAGAATCCATACCACTCCTTATCCTGAAGGTGTCAGTTGCCGTTTATCACCATGCTTGTACAATCACCCATTTGCTCAACTCACTTATGTTCCTACCCAGCAGCTGTAGGCTGAGAATATGTAATTTATAACCATCAGTCTACATTTTTTTTCTGTATCTGGTGCAGCTAAGTGAAAATGAGTGGAAAGCAATTTAATATAGTAGAAATAATCAACTCATTTTTTCCAGGATCATATTATATATTCATGTCTTCATTTTCTGTTCCTTTTTTTATTCCCTGAAATATTTACTCTTGCTAAATCCTACTCATTTCTACTCCCAACACCTTGAATCTTCCTTGATCACATCTGTACAGTAGTGTCTTCTGAAGTTTTAGAACACTTACTTTTTTCACCACTATAAATTTATTATAGTAAAGACTTAGAGAGTCTCATTCAGTTAAAAAATGACTGTGTTCCTATGAAGAACACAATAGTCTTTGCTTTCATTAGTCTTTGCTTAATATGGTTCACAGTTCATTGTTGTCATTTTGAAGAATAAGGAAGTAGTACCTTTAAATTTTATTTCTGTAGTTTTCTTAATTGGCCTTTGGACATCATATTCAAATACTCTTTTCCTTGCTTTCAGTTACAGATGAGGACACGGTAAAGAGGTATTTTGCCAAGTTTGAAGAAAAATTTTTCCAAACCTGTGAAAAGGAACTTGCCAAAATCAACACATTTTATTCAGGTGAGTCGTTTTTTGGTACAACATACAGGGGACAATTTCTGCTGCTGAGGAGAAACTCTGCCATGTCAGTGTTTAACCTTCTGATCATCATTTTTTAAATGGGGCTTGTTTTTCTTCCTATACTGTACTTAGGGATATTTTCTTTAGCTGGAGTAGGAACGCATCTAGTACCTCAGTATTTAAGCCTAATACGGTCATTGCCTAGATTCTTTTGCAGTTGCAAGGATTTGGGAACCTCATTATGAACCAGTACTTTGGTAGAGCTTCACTAAAGTCCAGTCTGAAGCTTCAGAAGAGTCAGAAATTTGATTTTATTATTTCAGAGCTGAATTAGACAGTTCCTGTTTATTAATTACATTACTTTGCCTTTCCATTGTATGGAATATTCCTTTCTATCTCTTGAGAGCATTGTTTCCAGAGTGACATCCACAAGATGCTATTGGAGTTGAGAAGGAAATACTGGAACTTCCATTTATTTATATCTGACCCTTTAAAATTCTGTTTTTTTATATATATTTTTATACTACCCTACCCCTTTGATATCTCTTTTTTCATCACAAAGCTCAAGTTTCTTGAGTCCCTCATCTATTCCCCCATCTATCTATTGGTAAGGCCCCCCCCCACGAATTATTTCCCTCTCCCTCAGTTATCTTAGCCACTTTGTCCCTTGTGCTTTTTAATCTCCTCACCCTCATTGCCTTATAATGCATCTGCCTAGTGAAACTCCAACTGTAAACCAATTCAACCTTTTACCTTCTTTATGCCTACCCACAGGCTGCTTAGGATAGCCAGGGGAAAAAAAACTCACAGCAGAACAAACTTGAACCATTATAAATTCATTATTACATTCTTAATTGTGTCCTCAAAGCTGCCCATGGGTCCTAATCAGTGCCCTTTTCCATGCTCCAGAGTGGGTTTGTTTTATTTTGTTTTGTTTATTCCTTAAGTAGGTTTCACACCCAGCGTGTGGCCAGCGCGGAGCCCAAACCTATGAACCCACGACCCTGAGATCAGGACCTGAGCTGAGATCAAGAGTCAGATGCTCAACAAACTGAGCTACTCAGGTGCCCCTCCAAAGTGTTTTTCTAAACCCAACACCATTCTCTTGAATTCTCTGACCCCACCATCTTCTCCATCATGCTCATTATACCTCCTCCTACTTTACAAATAAATATAAAGGACTTCAGGGGTGCCTGGGTGGTGCAGTTGGTTATGCATCTGACTCTTGGTTTTGGCTCAGGTCCTGATCTCAGGGCATGGGGTCAAGCCCTGCATCAGACTCTGAAGTCAGCACAGAGTCTGCTTGAGTTTCTTTCTCCCTCTCCCCCTGCACACACACTCTCTCTCTAAAATAAATAAGTCTTTAAAAAAATTTTTTTTAAAAACTCAACTTCGCTCCTGTTGGTGTATAATACGTATGCAGATCTATGCCACCTCTCCCCCTAAGTACTTGTTGACCTTCTTACCCTTACTTATTTTCCTCCAATCTTTTTAGAAAAGATATCCTTCAGTCCGTGGCAAATTTCTACAACTACTGACTGAATTTTAGCTCCTCAAGACCTTCCTCCAGTAATTATTTCTTCTAAGAATTAATAAATAAATGCATCATTGACTTCCCTCTTTACTGGTTTAGTCTCCTTAGCAAGTCACTCCCTTCTAGCAAAAAAGAACAAAAAGGAAGCAAATGCCTTAATTCTATGTCCTTCTCATCTTTCACTTATGGCTGGACTTCCTAGGCAAAGAGAGCAGTTTATGCAGAGGCACAGAGCCATGAAAGGGCACAGTAAAATGCATGTCCTTTGCACCACATTGTAAGCACCTAGAATGCAGTAACAAAATAGAAATATTATTTGAAACTGCAATGGATAGATTTTCAGCAAGGGAAAAATATACAGAGAAATTGCAGTATGTAAGAACAGAGATAATTTCCAGTTAGGAGGTAGGAGGAAAAGAGGAACCAGAAATGTAGACAGAGAAGGAGAGGGTGGCCATGTAATGAAGAATGAGGAAGAGGAAGCTGAAAGAGGAAGGCATTTGCAGGGGAAAAAGTGTTTAGACCAAGAAAGGCCTATAGCATGTGACCTAAGGCTGTAAATGCAAAATGTAAATTAAGGTCAAGGTAATTAGCATTTTTCTTTTGCTGTGATTTTTTTTGGGGAAGGATCTCTGAGCCCAACTCTATGTGGGTAATTTAGATCAGAAAGAGTAGATAATGCTTCTTGGTATACAAAGCAAAAGAAATATCTATTCTTAACAATAGATACATATTTTTTATATGGTGAGTTATAGCAAAAACTATATACAAATTGTGACCCATACACCTAGTCAGATATGTGTGTTTTATGTATGTTTGTATGCAACTATATATGTGTATATGCAATATATTTAAACAATTAAAATTTTTTCATGGAATAATATCCTTGCTATGTATAATATATTCTGTTTTCTATATTTATTTCTATTTGACTTATAAAATGCTGATTTATGATCCACACAATTGCTTTTATGACCCCATATTGGGTTATAACCCTAGTTTGAAAAATGGTATCTTAGATTTGATTATTTTTCAAAAATAATTTTAGGCTTTCTACTATTTAAAATTTGGAGGCTATGATTATAAATGACTTCCTTTTTCTGTATGTATGGGCCAGTAGGGCATGTCTCTTGATGTCACCACAGAGTAGGTCCAAATTGATAGTCTTCAGACTAACTTTTTGCCAGGTCAGGAAGTGATGGGTAATATGAAGACATGATTGACAGAAACAGAATTTGGCACTTGTCCTAGACAGTATCATTTTTCTCCTTATTTAGCCACCTTCTCCATGGCAGATTGTCTTATAGACTGCAATTCTCAGACACTAGGGCACAGAAAAAGTATAAATAATACAGGGATGAGTTCAGCTTATAAACCTACCTCCACCACTTGTATCTCACAAATTATTTAATGGTCAGCTAAAAATGGTCACTTTCAAGTGAGATATAGTTTTGACTGAAACTTCTAAATACCCCAAACAAAATGGTATAAAAGCCAAACAAAACAAAATGAATACTACTAAAATATAGATACTTATTTTCATATCAATTATTTTACCTACTAATTACATTTTGGATTTTTGAACCTTACTATTTTTTTAGAAGAAGTTTACCATTTAACCTTTCTAGGCCTCCATGTACTTGCTTCTAAAATGAACAAATTGATTCCCAGCCCTCTCTGGTTCCACCTGTGAGGAGTTAGAAGCTATTGTCAGAATTTCACAAAACCTGATGTAAGTCATTTTATTGCGCTTTATGTTTTATTACATATTTTTGGTTAATAAGATATAAGCATTTATATTAATAGATAAAATCTTTAAAAATTTTTTTTTTTTTAATTATTTATTTTAGAGAGAGAGTGCATTCTCCAGGAGAGGGGAAGAGGGAGAGAATCCTCAAGCAAACACCACCCCCCACCCCCACCCCCACTGAGTGCAGAGCTCAGCACAGGGCTTGATCCCAGGACCCATGACATCACCAGCTGAGCCAAAACGAACAGTCGGACGCTTAACTGACTGAGCCACCCAAGCTCCCCAATAGATACAATCTTTTTATATTTGAAGACCATGGAAGGAAATGGAAATTTTTTAAAGGAAGGCTCCTTTTTGGTGATAACATTACTAATTGCTAAAGTCTCCTAGGTCTCTTCTAGTATAACAATGGCATCAATCCTGAGAGCTATAGTGTTAGAAATCTTTTTTGTAGTCATCAGTAATGTCCTTTTCCATTGGTAATATTCATCACTCTATGTTACAACATCTTTCTGTTTGCTAGAACCAGTTTGCTTTCTCTCTATTCAAAATACTTTGCTTCTAAGCAGCATTTTTATGTGCCTACATAAAAACAAAATCTTAGAATATATCTGTTGCTTTTAATATTCCACAGTTAACATAGGCAAAGCCTTTTTTTTTTGAAAGATTTTATTTATTTGACAGAGAGAGACACAGCGAGAGAGGGAACACAAGCAGGGGGAGTGGGAGAAAGAGAAGCAGGCTTCCCACAAGCAGGAAGCCCAATGTGGGGCTCGATCCCAGGACCCTGGGACCATGACCTAAGCTGAAGGCAGACGCTTAACGACTAAGCCACCCAGGCACCCCTGGGTTGGAATGTTTTAAATAGCTAAGGGCTTTTTCCTTCATTTCTAAACAATCTCAGTTTTTTTTTACCTGTCCTAATATTTTGGCTTCGGTTATTATGACTTCACAGCAGTGTTATGAGCTTTTCCTTTCTTTACCAAAAAAGAAAGAGGGAAGAAGGGAAGAAAAGAAATTGCAGTAGTGTTATTTATAAGTATGGGAATTATGGCAATAGAAGCAGATTTATTTCTTGGCTGTAAAATATTTTCAGGCTTCATATATATGTAAGACCAATTGGATAATAGTTACTCAGAACTATTCCTGTTACAGTTATTCCTATAATCCTGTTTTGTGTTTTTCTTTATTCCTACCGAATTTGAGGCATTGTATATTATGCCACTGAGTGTTTGTAATAAAACATAAGCATCTTTTTCACTGTAATAACTAAATATCATTTTACAAGTGATTATATATATCTAGTACCCACATAGCTAAATTATGACTTAATGGCTGGTTTAGCTCTTTGCTTGTGTGTGTCTAAAGACATAGATTAAGTATTTATTAATTAGGGTGATCATAGGTCTGTAGTACTGTTTAAAATTCCCATTGTCTTATTATTTTTTCCTACATCATGATTATCTTGAGTTTATTACAACAGAATCCATTACTTAAGAGCTATTAAAGAATGGGGGTTGGGAAGTTGGTTAGGAGAGAAATAGGGGACATGAATTAAAGCAACCAGACTGGCTTGCTTTCTTGTTAACATATCTGATGAAAATTAAAATTATAATTATTTATGTACTATCCACGTGTCCACTATCCTTCCCTCTTATTTTTTAATATTTGAAGACCGTGGAAGGAGAGGGAAGTTTTTTAAAGGAAGGCTCCTTTTTGGTGATGGCATTATGAATTGCTGAAGTCTCCTAGGTCTTTCTAAGACTGATAAGATTTTTTTTCTTTATAAGACTGATAAGATGGGGAATTTCCCTGGTCATGGATTAACACAGTTGCAGGATGGCATCTTCATAAAAAAACTATCATCTAAATTAATGTTCTTTTAAAGTGTAGGTTTTGACCCGATACATGGGTCAGGAAAATTAAAATACCTGGGGTCATCATGAGCATTTAAAAAAAATATGAATATAAAAAATATGAATAGAATATAGTAGAATAGAAAATATCAGATTATATCTAATGTGTTTATTTACCAATTGTATCTATTTCTTTTAAGTTTATGTACAATATGATACTTGGTATTTTAGAATTTTGCGAAGTACTATGGAAACTGACATGAAGAAGCATTGACTTTACTTGGAGGAAAAGAGAGGGATTGTGGAAAAGCCTCCAGAAGAAGTAAAATTTAAATTGGATGCTTGAAAATGCGGGGCATTTCCACATGCCCTTGGAGGAGTATATTGGGGATTAGAGGACTTAGAGTACAGTATTCCAAGGAAACACCTATCCAGATGCATCGTGACGTCAAAATACATGACATATTGGGGGGTGAGGAGGATTACAAACAGTCTGCTGAAGCTGGAGTTGTAAGAGAATAAGGATTCAGCTATTATTATAGAAAAAAATTTGAAGAATATTATGTTTTATTCATACATGGATATTTTAGACTTCAGTACTTGAGGTGTAACGGTTTCAGGTAATAAGAATTCCAGATAAAAGCAGAACAAAAATTTTATGTAATAAAACGAAATTATCCTGAGTCATCTAGGGTTGGTCAACCTTCTTACAAACTTACTTCGTATTTCAAATAACACTGAGGTCCATAAATTGAATTAGCAAGCTCGGAACATTGCAAGATATGTATACAAAAAAATAAATGTATTCTAAAACACTAACTTTATAAAGAATTATTCTTCAGTTCCATAACAATGTAATAGCTTTGTTATTCTGAAGATGGCTTATAGTTCTGAAATAACTTTTCTAAAAGTAAAAAAATGTACATGTTGTGAAAACTAAGAAAAATCTTGTTAACCATATAGCTCTTTGAGGGACATATAGGTGCTTTGAAAGTTTTTGAGTGGTTATTGGAAATTTTTATCAAATATTTTATTTTCTGAGAGCATATGGCATTAAACATATATTATAAAAGTAATAATCTGTTCTCATTCAGGGCCACTTGATTTATTGGCATGAGTAGAAATTGAAATTTATTGTCAAAATAGGCTGCTTTCAGCAGCATTTATGAAATTACCTAGAAATATTCATTTTTATTTTTTGTAAGTATATTTGTAGATTTTAATTCATAGGCCAAAGTACATTCTTATGTACACATTTACCTTTTTCCAGGTTCTGGGCTGCCCCCATATGTTTGAGATTTTTGGATATTTGACTCTAGAAAATTGAGGTGTCCTTGAAACACAGATTTGGACACTTGGTATCAAAAGCAGTGTTTCTCATCCTTTTTAAATCTGTTGATAAGTATTAAACCATTTTGCTAAGTATAAAGATCTCACACCATAACTATGGTAATACTGAAAATTTTTTTTTTTTTTTCAGATTACGTGCTTTTACTCCCCTATTCCCAACCAGGGATTTTCCTTCATATGCTCTTCTAGATAGCCTTGCCCTTAAGGAAGAAAATAGTTCAAAAAAGTAGCTGAATACCCCTGGTTATATATTTCTCCTCTATTTCTTTCTTTCTTTTTTTTTTTTTTTAAAGATTTTACTTATTTATTTGAGAGAGAGAGAGAGAGCACCATGAGCGGGGGTGAGGGGGAGAGGCAGAGGGAGAAGCAGACTCCTAGCCGAGCAGGGAGCCCGATGTGGGGCTCGATCCCAGGACCCTGGGATCACGACCCGAGCCGAAGGCAGACGCTTAACAACTGAGCCACCCAGGCGCCCCTCTCCTCTATTTCTATATGGGAACTTGGATTACTAGAGAGAAGTTTTCCCTACATATTCATTAAGTCAGTCAGTCAACAAACATGGGTTGAGCCTACTATATGCACGCTTTTACAATTACAAAGATGATGATGATAGTCCTCACAAAAATTTATGCATGAATGTTAATAGCATAATTTATATAGTAAAAAAATTAGAAACAATTCACATGTTCCTCAACTGATTAATATTTAAACAAAATGTGGTATATCTACCCAACAAAGTATAAATCAGCAATAAAAGGAACAAACTACTGATACAAAATGGATGAACCTCAGAATCATGCTAAGAAGCCAGACAGATGCAAAAGACAACATATTGTATGATTCCTTTATAAAAGTGTCCAGAAAAGGCAAATGTATAGAAAGAGAAAGCAGATCAATGGTTACCTGGGGCTGGGGGGTGGGAGTGAGCTTTGATAGCCAATGGCCCTGACAGAAATGTATGGGATGTTGGAAATGTTCTAAAATTGGATGGTGCTGATAATTGCACAAGTCTACAAATTTACTAAAAATCAGCAAAGTATGCTTACCATGGTGAATGCTATGTTATGTAAAGTATACCTGAAAAAGCTGTTTAAAAATTGCTCACCATTTAAAAAATGAAGATTTTTTTTCCCCTCAGAAAATCATTGGCTCAGAGAGCTCACAGTTAATCAATGAAACAAACATATAAACAAAGAATTATGTTCTATGTGCTTTGTGTGCGTGTTTGTGACCTCATGAGAGTCCTATAGGTGGAGTTTCAAGTTGTGGTTGAGAGTTTTTAGGCAAGAAACACTTTACATAGAAAATGATATTTGAGATTAGCCTTGTAAAATGAGTAAGGAGTTTGCCAGATGGGGAGGTATTTGTTTCTTGACTTATTGGTGGCACGCATGAAGTAATGGTTCTTCTTTCTTTCCATTTTTGGGACTTCTTTCACTTTTAATATCGTTGTAAATAATTACAAAATATATGTATTGACAACTGGCTAAGGAAGGTAAACAAATAGCAAATTCATATTAGTCTCTTAACAATAAAAGTTGATCATTGATATTACGATTTTCTAGCTTTTGGGTCTTACTAATTACTTAAGGTTTTTAATCAGCAAAGTAATTTATAGTTGACTTTGGATAAATTATCACATTCTTTCATTAAATACGTGTTTGTATTTGTGTATACTATTTTTTCAAATGGCTTTTAAGTGGTTAGGACATAAATACTTAAGTTGTTAATAAAACAGAAGTGTTAAATATATCTTTTGGTCTAGGAGCATCATGAAAAAATTACAGAATCACTAAATACACCATGAACTAAGAAAGAACCAAAAAGTTCTATATTGTTTTTGATCAGAAGGATAATAAGATGAACAATTTTGTAATAGAAATGCTTGACTTCTATAAAAAGAACCTTGAAATTCATTTTGTCTTTTCAGTGTGAGATTTGAAAATAGATGAATTGTTCTTTCTAATAATATGGAAGACTAGGAAGAAATTCTGAATACCTCTCACAAAACAGTAAAATGCTACATAAAATATGCAAAATTATTAGATACAAAATAAAATACATGCTTAATATGGGGAAAGACCTAAAAGAGAGTATCAAAACCATGCACAAAAAAGAAACTATCAAAATTGACTTTTTGAAATTACCAATTACATGGGTGCCTGGGTGGCTTAGTGGGTTAAGTATCTGCTCATGTCATGGTCTCAGGGTCCTGGTATCAGCTGGCTCCATGCTCCCTACTCAGCAGAGGGAGTCTGCTCTCCCTCTGCCCCTCCTCCCGCTTGTGCTCGCTCTCTCTCAAATAAATATATAAAATCTTAAAAATAAAATAACCAATAAATGAACTTTTAAAATGAAAATATAATCACTGAAATTAATATCTTAACTAGTTAAACCTGCGAATTAGGTAGAGATTAAGAGAAAGTTTATACACTTGAACATAGAGCTGAAGTAGTTACCCAGAATGCAACAAAAAGAGAGAGGAAAATATAAGCTATGTAAAAGAGCAACAAGGTTAAGAGGCCATAGCTGATATCTGTGATTTGCTTTTTCCACTACCCGTTCTATATTTCCTTTGCCCTCAGCCAGAAGCCCAACTGGCTGGGGTTCTTTACTGGATGGGATAACCCAAACTTTAATTCCTGAAGGGTTTGAATCCTCAATAATTCTTTTCTTTGATTTCTGTAGTTTTGCATTAACTTTTATTACTTGTCACAGAAAAAACAGGATGTGTTCCAGAGAGTCCCCTGGGTTGTGGACACAATCCTCCTTGCTCCTATTATGCATTAACGACTCACTTACCCCTTGGTAATCAAGATCAATCACTAACCAGTAAACAACTTCTTTGCCTACTAATTCTGTGGTATGTTGAGTGCAAAATGGCCAGGTGGCAGTCTCGTCTTCCAACTCAGTAAAACCATTGTTGTATTCCTCTGAAAGAAGCATTTTCCTTTGAAAACTAACCAATAGGCAGAGTTCAAATTGCAGATTGGAAAGCAAAAATTAAGTGAGTGTTCTTTGGTATAGTAGTGAGAGGAGCCACTCCCACTTTGATCCCTTGATTCCTAGACTCTGTATTTTGGCTGTGTTTGTGAAAGCACCAATAAATATAATGGCCTTAATACTGCATCCTGTAAGACTGAACCCAATTCTTACAGAGTTTTGTCTCCCAGCTCACTTTGTTAAGTCTCTCTTTAGGCCAGCAATTTCTGGGTATGTGATAAGACCATTTTATTCCATGGAGCTTATTGCTTTACAACCTTTGCTATGAAATGAGTTTCCTGATCAGAAACAAAGCTATATAGAATACCATGAAAATGGATGAGGCGTTCCAGTTGATAGTGGTGCTAGCCAGGAGCATTATGAGCAGGGAATGTACAACCATATCAAGAATACATTTATTCCAGGGAGGACAGATCTCTGCCCCCCTGCGTGATAGAAGGCATCCAATGCATTTAACCTGCCACTAGGTGGCTGACCGGTATGGATGGGGAATGGTGCCATTTCTGGGGCTCAGAGACCATGCAGGTGTTTGTTGCCATATGAGAAGCTGCATTATTAGTTGTACAGCTGCATACCAGGTGCTATAGGCTCTGTTGATTTCCTCCAGTGATGATACCACATCTAGTATAATAGCTGCCATCAGAGTGACCACTTGATTAAATTTACTGTAATCCATAGTCATTTTTCAAGATCCATCCAACTTCTGCACAGACTAAACAGATAAATGGAGATGTGATAGATAATCAATATCCCTGCATCTTTCACTTCTCTGGTGGTGGCACTAACCTCTGGAGTTCCCCTAGGGTTGTGCTTTTGCTTCTTGATTATTGATAGGAAGAAGTTCTCAAAACTTCCATTAATCGTTCCTACAATAATGGCTCTTACCCCTGGGTCACAGTCAATGTGGAGATTTCTACAAATGGCCTGGTGTTTCTACTCCAATTATACATTCTGGAACAGAGAAAGCAATCATAATGTGTCTTTGGACCAACTGGGTCCACTGTGAATCAAACCTGGGTTAATATTTCATCTGTCAGCTGAACACTATAGATCTCCATTTGCTGGACCAAGTGGCATTTGGAGTCTCCAGAAATTTGCATCAGTTCAGAAATACACGGTAGGCATAATTCTAAGGTGGACGCTAACATCCCTTCCTCCATAGTGTATGCTCTACCTTCTTCCAGTTATTCAGTCAAACATCTGCCTAGGTGTTGCTATGAAGGGATTTTGCAGCTGTAATTAAGGTCCCAAATCAGTTGACTTTAAGAATGGGAGATTATCCCAGGTGAGCCTGACCTACTCACATGAGCCCTTAAAAGAGACTGAGCTATTCCTGAGGAGAGAAATTCAAATCATGAATATTCACAAGGTTGTACAACCATCACCATTATATAATTCCAGAACATTTTCATCACCCCCCAAAAGACCGCATACCCATTAGCAGTCACTCTCCGTTCTTCCTGCCCCCTAGGCCCTGGCAACCATAATCTTTCTGTCTCTGGATTTGCCTGTTCTGGACATTGCATATAAATTGAATAATAATAAAACAATATGTGGCATTATCTTCTTTCACTTATCATGATTTCTTTAAGATTCATTCATGTTATAGTATGCAACAGTACTTCATTCTTTTTTATGACTGAATAATATTCCATTATATATATATGTAATATACATGCCATATTTTGCTTATCCTTTCATCAGTTAATGGACATTTAGGTTGTATTCCACTATTGTGAATACAAATTCATGTATATGTACAAATTTTTGTGTGAACATATATACCTAGGAGTGAAATTGATGGATCTTAATGTAGCTAACTCTATGTTTAACTTTTTGAGAATTGACAAACTGTTTTCCAAATTATAATGTGGCTGTACCATTTTGCTTTCTCACTTTTAGTGGCTTTTTAGATTCTATATCTTCATCTGTAAAAACAAAGGGTACACTTGAGGTTTTGCAGGGAGGGAAATGTGGGATAGAAAGATAGAATGAAATGTTATACCAAAACATTTTTTTTCCCATCCAGTTCTAAATATTACATGTAACATTTTTTTCCTAGAAATTTTAGGGAAACAGACCAGAATAAAAAGTAAGAAATCGGGTGCCTGGGTGGCTCAGTTGGTTAAGCGACTGCCTTCGGCTCAGGTCATGATCCTGGAGTCCCGGGATCGAGTCCCACATCGGGCTCCCTGCTCAGCAGGGGGTCTGCTTCTTCCTCTGCCCTCTTCCCTCTCGTGCTGTCTCTCATTCTCTCTCTACTCTTTAAAAAAAAAAAAAAAAAAAGTAAGAAATCAAAAGTCAGTGAGAACTTTACCAGCTTTTTTATCTTGATGATTTGAAATTCTGTTTTTTGTTTTTATAGAAAAGCTTGCAGAGGCTCAGCGCAGGTTTGCTACACTTCAGAATGAGCTTCAGTCATCACTGGATGCACAGAAAGAGAGCATTGGCGTTACTACACTGCGACAGCGCAGGAAGCCAGTCTTCCACTTATCCCATGAGGAACGTGTCCAACATAGGAATATTAAAGACCTTAAACTGGCCTTCAGTGAGTTCTACCTCAGTCTAATCCTGCTGCAGAACTATCAGGTACTTAGAGTCTTATCCTGGAGAATGGAACCTTCAAATAATTGAGGAGTTTGGAATTAACCTTGAACTATACTAATGGGCCAATCCAAAAAGGGAAATCTTTAGCATGTCATTATTTTTTAGGTTCTTAATGTGATTTCAGATATTCTTATTGGCTAAAAGCCATGTATCAAAGGTGGCAAAATAGTGTTAATAAGACTTCTGTTTTTGAAGATCAGTCTTCTAAAACCTTTTCTACAGTGTGCACAAGTAACCCTTGATTCATGGTTTACTTCCCATTTTTAGAGGCATCTCTGGTAGTAGTAAGTAGAAATAAGAAATTATATATGTTTCTCCAGCCACTGCTGGCTATGTAAGAGCTTTACATTCCTCCAAGCCTATAACAAAATTTCCACAAAGGCAATTAGACAGTTAACTTTTCTGAAACTAACACTAGTAATATAAAAGATACTAACTCTACAACTTCCCACTGAGAATCCTTCTAATTGTATTATCCACAGATTGTAATATAACTCTATTAAAAAAAATCTTTATGGAATTACTGGATCACTCTGTTGTATACCTGAGACTAATATAACACTGTATGTTAACTACATTAGAATGAAAATAAAATTTTTTTAAAAAGTGGAAAAATATCTTGTGAAAGAAATTATGTCACAGCAAACACGTATAGAGACTGGATGAATAAGCTATTGTGATATATCACTCAGCATTTTTAAAACCCAATCTGAAAAGCTGAATTACCATGTACACTGAATTATGGAAATAGAAGGCATTTATTAATTTCTCATTCTTTACAGATTAGTTTACATATTTAAATCTATAATGAATTTATTGAAAAATAGATTTGTTCAGTAATAAACATTTAAATAGGCAAAAGCATCGAATCTTTAAAGAGACCTTACATACTGTTCTTTTTCCATTTTATTATTGTGATTAGTACTTCTATTCAGTGGTTATATAAAACATTATATAAAAACTAAAGGTTATATAACAAAAGTATTCTAGGGGTAAATATTGGGTTTTAAAATAAAAAGTCGGGGTACCTGGGTAGTGGCTCAGTCCTTAAGCAACTGCCTTTGGCTCAGGTCATGATCCCAGAGTTGGGGCATCAAGCCCCGCGTCAGGCTCCCTGCTCAGTGGGAAGCCTGCTTCTCCCTCTCCCACTGCCCCTGCTTGTGTTCCCTCTTTCGCTGTGTCGCTCTCTGTCAAATAAATAAAATCTTAAAAAAATAAAAACAAGTCATTATAATCTCATATCTCTAGTAATCTAAGTTGTTAATGCATGTACTTATTTCCCTTTCTTTCCCTTTTATAATTCTACCTTCTTTGGTAATTTAGTATTTTATCATTCAAAGAAGAAACCAGTTGGAAAATAATTTTAGAAGAATAGTAAAGTATATGATGGGAAATTCCTTTCCTTTGAAATTTATCTGTAGCTTTATAATTTATATTTAAAAAGAAACAAAAATGTAATTCTTCTTATAATGCTATAAAATATTAACATTTCATATTTCATTGATTATGCTTGTGTGTTGCAGAGAAACACCCGTGTTAAATTTTATTTTATTAGCTTTCCCAGAAGCTTTTGTTTGGCGCCATTATAAAAAGCACCTTGGGAAAACAAAAATAATTGTTAATTATAAAAGTTCTGTTCTATTCTCTATTCTTTAAGGCTGGCTCTTCTGTAAGAATATATATTGAGAGTGAGGAGAAAGGAAAATTAATTGAAAGCAGTATCTAAATCACGGTGTATGCACCCCTAGGAGAGTTTAAGATGATTTGCTAAGGTATGAGACAAAAATTATAAACAAACTAGCAAGGAAGCAAAGTGTAATTTGGAGTAAGTGCTCAATTTTTTTACTGATAGGGATATGTGCTCAGCAAATTTGGAAGATCTCTGGTTTAAAGAACCATGCAAATCTACAGTTTCCTGCTTTTTTGCATATACTGAAAAACAACAATTGGAGAATGTAGAAAAGTGTAGTATTTTGATATTGTAGAAATGGAGGAGGAGTGCAAGCTCTTATCCATTATCAGCAAAACCCTGTATGTATGATCAGTGTTACTCTTTTGGCACTCCCATCCCCAAACTGAGAATGGATGGAAGCAAAATGAAGTTAAAAGAAATAAACGATCTTCCATTTTTATACATGCTTGCGTAGTAGGGGGAAAATACATAGCAATACCAGTCCTTTAAAAAACAAAAAAGTAATAAATGTATTCAGTGTATTATAAATCCAAAATATTTTCTGATAGTATTCTTTTGATCATGAAGCAAAATAATATAAATTAGTCTTTTTGAGAATAATTGTACATAAGAAAGTGGAAATAAAAATGTTTTGAGTCTAAGACTTCCATTAATTTACTTGAAATAGAAATCATAGGGTTCATAGTTTAGGGTTTCTTTTATTATTGATGGCATACTACCTTGAAATAAATAGATGGAATAAGAAGAAAGAGTCTTTTTTTTTTTTTTTTAAGATTTATTTATGAGAGAGAGAGAGTAAGCATGTAGGGAAGAACAAAAGGAGAGGGAGAGAGAGTCTCAAGCAGACACCTCACTGAGCACGGAGCCTGATGGTGGGGCTCACTCTCACTATCCTGAGATCACAACCTGAGCTGAAACTGAGAGTCAGTTGCTTAACCAACTGTATCACCCAGGCACCTCAAGAAAGAAGAGTCTTACCCTTTTAGAAGTAAATGCTTATATGAAAGCATTGCCATTTCCCTCAGTACTCAGTCATCAGTCAGCTCATCAATGCATAGTGCTTATTATTTTTCTTCTTTTATGGTGGTGGAAATTATAGTAGTTTTTCTTATTTCTTTCTGTAGAATCTGAATTTTACAGGGTTTCGAAAAATCCTCAAAAAGCATGACAAAATCCTGGAAACTTCTCGTGGAGCAGATTGGCGCGTGGCTCATGTTGAAGTGGCCCCATTTTATACGTGCAAGAAAATCAACCAGCTCATCTCTGAAACTGAGGTATAGTAATCTCACGTACCACATATTTTCAATTGCATTAATGTCTTATTTTTAATGAAATAATTCTTCATCTCTATTCTCTTTTTGTAATTAGTTGCTGTCTTTGAATACAGTATTCTTTACTCATGATTTTTGTCTTTTGCTTTGTCAGTGTACATTCACCAAGAGGTTATCAGAGTACCATGTATATAAATGGTTCAGAATTATTTATGTATTACGCAAGATTAGTATAACCTATGTCAAAATTTAATGTGTCTTTCTAGGCTGTAGTGACTAATGAACTTGAAGATGGTGACCGACAAAAAGCTATGAAGCGTTTACGTGTCCCCCCTTTGGGAGCTGCTCAGGTTAGTTGCTTCCAGTTTTTTGGTTGGTTGGTTTTGCCTATTTAATAATCAACACAATCTGTTTAGTTGATAAGACATACTAGTTTCATTACTTTAAAAAATATGTCAGGGGCACCTGGGTGGTTTAGTTAAGCGTGCAGCTCGTGATTTCGGCTTAGGTCCTAATCTCAGGGTCATGAGATTGAGCCCTGCATCAGGCTCTGCAGTGGGTGTGGAGCCTGTTTAAGATTCTCTCTCTCCCTCTCCCTCTGCCCTCCAACCCTGCTCTCTCTCCTTTAAAAAAAAAAAAAAAGCCTAATTTTAAAAGTAGTTATTACCACTGTTATTTTGTTTTTAAAAAATCCAGCACCTCAAGGCACCTGGGTGGCTCAGTCGTTAAGCGTCTGCCTTCAGCTCAGGTCATGATCCCAGGGTCCTGGGATCAATACCTGCATTGGGCTTCCTGCTCAGCGGGAAGCCTGCTTCTCCCTCTCCCACTCCTCCTGCTTTTGTTCCCTCCCTCGCTGTCTCTCTCTCTGTCAAATAAATAAATAAAATCTAAAAAAATTAAAAATCCAGCACCAGATCTCACTTCATGATGAATTGTAATGTCTTCCCACCCTTCTCTTCTTATGCTGTATTCCTTCCATTGTTTATTCTTATCGACATTCTAACTTCTTGGTCTCCCCAAATTATTATTATTTTTATTTTTTTTAAAGATTTTATTTATTTATTTTAGACAGAATGAGAGAGAGAGAGAGAGCACATGAGAGGGGGGAGGGTCAGAGGGAGAAGTAGGGTAGGCTCCCCGCCGAGCAGGGAGCCCGATGCGGGACTCGATCCAGGGACTCCAGGATCATGACCTGAGCCGAAGGCAGTCGCTTAACCAACTGAGCCACCCAGGCGCCCTGGTCGCCCCAAATTATTAAGGTGAGATATTTATTTCATGTTATAGTCACCAATGATTATGATTAGGTATTTAATGATAGGGGGTGGGAAGATTCAGGTGTGCTGGGCTACTACAGAACTTCACCCAAAATGCCATAGTTACATCAAAAAAAATTTATTAAATGAGATCTACACAGTAATTATACCAAAATATTTAGGTGACATATTCTGTTTCATAAAATAAGTCTCAATAAACTTAAAAAGATTTATTTATTGATTTTTTTTAACTTAAAAGGATTTGAATGATAGAATATAAGTTCTCTGACCACAGCAGAATGGAAATCAACAACAAAAAGAGCTTCCTCATCCTAATAAAAGGCATTTATGAAAAATCCTATAACTATTATCATACTTAATGATGAAACTCTGAATACCTTCTCCCTAACTAGGGACAAAAAAGGATATTCATTCTAAGCACTTTTTTCAACATTGTACTAGAGATTCTAGCCAATGCAGTAGGATAGGAAAAAGAAATAAAAGGCATTCAGATGAGAAACAAAGAACTAAAACTGGTGGAGTTTTTTTTGCTGATGACATGGTAACCTATGTAGAAAAATCCAGGGAATCATTAGAATAACTACTAGAACTAATAAGTAAGTTTAGCATGGTTGCAGAATATAAGACCATAAATAAAGTAAATTGTATTTCTATGTACCATTCAGAACAATTTGAAATAAAAAAAATTTGGGTGCCTGGGTGGCTCAGTTGGTTGAGCGTCTGCCTTTGGCTCAGGTCATGATCCTAGGGTCCCAGGATTGAGTCCCACATGGGGCTCCCTGCTTAGTGGGGAGCCTACCCTACTTCTCCCTCTGACCCTCCCCCCTCTCATGTGCTCTCTCTCTCTCTCTCATTCTGTCTCAAATAAATAAATAAAATCTTTAAAAAAAATAAAAATAAAAATAATAATAATTTGGGGAGACCAAGAAGTTAGAATGTCGATAAGAATAAACAATGGAAGGAATACAGCACTCACTCTGCCCTTCACCTTGCTTGTGCTCTCTCTTGCTCACTCTCAAATAAAATCTTAAAAAAAATTTTTTTAAATTTCCTTCTTTTTTTTATAAAAAGATTTTATTTATTTACTTGACAGAGAGTGCAAAAGCAGGGGGAGCAGCAGAGGAAGGGAGAGAAGCAGGCTCCCTGCTGACCAGAGATCCCGATGCAGATGAGTCAAAGGCAGACACTTAACCAACTGAGCCACCCAGGCACCCTGAAATAAAAAATTTTTTAATGCTATTTATAATTGAAATATGTAGGGATAAATCTGACAAAAGATGTGTGAGACCTTTACATTTAAAATTATAAAACAGGGGCGCCTGGGTGGCTCAGTTGGTTAAGCGACTGCCTTCGGCTCAGGTCATGATCCTGGAGTCCCGGGATCAAGTCCCGCATCGGGCTCCCTGCTCAGCAGGGAGTCTGCTTCTCCCTCTGACCCTCCCCCCTCTCATGTGCTCTCTCCCTCTCATTTTCGCTCTCTCAAATGATGAATAAATAAAATCTTTAAAAAAATAAAATAAAATAAAATTATAAAACATTGCTAAGAGAAATTAAGAGACAGATGCATGAGAGATATATCATGTTCGTGGGTTAGAAAACCCAATATTTCTAAATTATCATTTCTTCCTAAATTGATCCATAGATAAAATACAATCCAGCTGAAAATCTCAACAGGCCTTTGTATTTATTATATATGTATATAACTGGTTAGCAAATTAAAAAGTTTATACGGAGTTAAAAATGAACAAGAATAACCAACAAAACTTGGGAACAACTTAGTTGAAAGATTGATACTACCTTGTATCAAATTATTAAAACTACAATAATCAAGACAGTGTGGTATTAATGTCAAGATAAGTAAATAGATGAATGAAACAGACTAAAAAGTCCAAAAATAGACCAATAAATATATGGTCAACTAATTTTCTTTTTCTTTTTTTAATTATGTTAATCACCATACATTACATCATTAGTTTTGATGTAGTGTTCCATGATTCATTATTTGTGTATAACACCCAGTGCTCCATGCAGAATGTGCCCTCTTTAATACCTATCACCAGGCTAACCCATCCTCCCACCCCCCTCCCCTTGGTCAACTAATTTTCAGTAAAAATGTGAAAACAGTTCAGTGGGACAAGGATAGTTTTTTCAACAAATGGTGTTGGAGCGATTCGCTTCCAAGTGCAAAAAAAAAGAACTTCCACACATCTTTCACACCATATACAAAAATTAATTTTAGGTATGCATAGACTTAAATGAAAACCTAAAAGTACACATTTTTTAAGAAAATACAGGAAAAAGTTTTGATGACCTGTTTATACAAAGATTTCTAAGAAATAAAACCAAAAGCTGCTCATCAAAATTTAAAACTTCTGCTCTGTAGAAGACAATATTAAGAGAATGAAAAGAAAAGCAACAGACTAGGAAGAAAATATAATAGATAAAAAACTTGTATCCAAAATATATAAAGAACTCTAGTATTCAAAAATAAGAAAACAAACAACCCACCTTAAAAGTGGGCAAGAGATCTGAACAGTCAGATATATGCATAGCAAGTAAACATGTGAGTAGATGTTCAGTATCATTAGTCATAGGGAAATGCAAATTAAAACCATAGTGAGGTAACATATACCTATTAGAATGACTAAAAACATGGACACTAAATGTTTGAGGAACAAAGCTCTGATATCTCAGATGCTGCTAGTGGAAACTAAAATGGTACAACCATACTGGAAAACAATTTGGCAGTTTATTAAAAAATTAAACCTTTACCTACCATATGATCTGGCCATTATACTCATAGGTATTAACCCAAGACAAATGGAAGCATATTTTCATATAAAGATGTGTACACAAGGGGCACCTGTCTGGCTTAGTTGGTAGAGCATTCAGTTCTTGATCTCAGGGTCATGAGTTTGAGCCTCATGTTGGGTATAGAGCTTTCTTTAAAATAAATAAATTAATAAATAAAATCCTTTAAGAAAATGGTTCACAAAATGTTCTGAAGCAGCTTTAGTCATAGTAGCCTAAACTTGGAAACAAATCATATCTATCAGTAGGTGAATGGGTAAACAGTGATGGTATATCCATATAATGGCATACTACTCAGCAATAAAAAGGAGTAAACATTGATATATGGAACAATATGGGTGCATCTTAAAATAATTACACTGAGGGAAAGAAACCAAACCAAAAAGAGTATATACTATATGATGCTGTTTACCTAAAACTCTGCAAAATGCAAACTAGTATATAATGACAACAGATCCATGGTTTTCTGTGGGGTGGGATAGGGTGTGGCGTGCAGAAAAGTGTTACAGAAGGGCATGAGAAATCTCTTGGGAGGGGCAATAGATATGTTCATTGTCTTGATTATGGTAATAATTTCCTAAGTGTTTAAATATATCAAAACATCAAATTGTATACTTTAAATATGTGCAGTTTAGTATATGTGAGTTATATTTTAGTAAAGCTATTAAAAATAAGAAAATTTTGAAGAATTAAGGTATTTATAAATGCAAAAAGAAGAGGTAAAGCTAAGAAAACACGGAAATGGTTATCCTTGGTGAGGAGGGAAGGTTTATGGATCTGGAAGGGATAGGGACTTCAAAGGTAATAGAAATGTTCTGTTTCTGATGATGGGTGAACACTTTATTATTCAGTTCCTAACAGTCCAAATACATTATATATATTCTTTTATATATGATAAATTACACAATTTTTTAAACTAGAAAAAATTTTTTTGAAAATACAAATGACCATCTTCCCTCTGGATGCTTTCAATCTTTAACAATTCAGATACCTGTTACTGATTAATATATAAGTCAGAGAGAGTCTCAATGCTTTTTTTCATTTAAAGGTTTTTAGCAGAGGGAGTTTCAATGCTTTTTTTCATATAAAGGTTTTTAGAGAACATTTAAACTATCTTAAATGTAACATTTAAGATATTATACCTTTAACAACAACAGAAGTTCTTTATAATATTCATAGCAGATATTTAATTCCACAATATTTTCTCTCTCCTGTTTCTCATACGTTTATGTTTAAAATATCAGGGTACTTCCTTTTATATTAGAAAACATTTGATTTCCTTTTATCATTTTCTAAATCTAAAACTACCGTAAAATAGAGAAAAATATTTTTTGAACCTACACACTCTGGAGATTCTCATATTCCAGTCTCTGGAGAATCTCTTTATATCTTAAAAATTAACTTTAGGGACGCCTGGGTGGCTCACTCGGTTAAGCATCTGCCTTTGACTCAGGTCATGATCCCAGGGTCCTGGGATCGAGCCCCGTTATCGGGCTCCCTGCTCAGCGGGAAACCTGCTGCTCCCTCTCCCTCTGCCTGCTGCTCCCCCTGCTTGTGCTCTCTCTCAAATAAATAAATAAAATCTTTTAAAAAAATTCACTTTTTAGTTACCCTAGTGTTAATAGTGTAAGTAATATAGAAAACAAGTGTTCTTAATTTTGCCATTGTTCCATGGTTCATAGTACCAAATATGTGAATTCTGAGTAATCGTGACCTATAAATTTAAAGATACATACTTTGTAAAAAAGAAATTGCCCTTAGATTTCTCCCATAAGAAAAACTCAGTGCATATATAATTCAAAGTTCAAGATTAAATTCTTGTTTATTTAGTAATCAGATTTTTGTAAAGGAATTTGAATAACTGGCAAATCCATTTTATATTACAGGAGAATGATGTTTCTCTGGTTCTGATATATAAAAAATTCAGTTTATAAAATATTTTTGTATGGTAGAGCTTTGGGTCTCATACTACTAATTTATTACAGCATATACTAAATGTATGCAGTGTTTTGCCCTATGCCCAGCATGCTGTTTTTCTGTCTACAGCCTGCACCAGCATGGACTACTTTTAGAGTTGGCCTATTTTGTGGAATATTCATTGTACTGAATATTACCCTTGTGCTTGCCGGTAAGTTGATTAAATTTTGAATTAAATCATCCTTAGTAATATGCCTTTGTTCTATTCTGTCCCTCTACCAAAACTAGTACCAAACTAACAGAGCTGCTATTGAAAGAGAAATTTGTCAGGGCTAAGTTTATTGTTGTTATAAATGATTCGGTGGGATGGGGTGGTGTTTGGTCATTTGTTTGGTTTGTTTTTCCTTTTGGGTATAGTTATCCCAATATTGGTATAATTTATGATCATATTGTAATCTAATTCTATTTCTTTAAATGAATGCAGCCTATTTATATAGACTACATGGAAATATTGCAATAAAAAACCCAGCCCTAGATTGTCAAGCCAGCTGTTAGGGAAGGAACACTGACTTGTCTTCAAAAAGCCTGGGTTTCAGTCTCAGCTCCACTGTTTGTTAGTTGTTTTGGCTTTAAGGATATAATTTAACTTCTCTGAAATAATCTCCTTATTTATTAGGTGACTTACTACCTTAAATTTACAGGGTCATTTTAGAATTCATTCATTCAGCAGGTAAATTTTATATATTTCATTATTATGCTTGATACTTATGAGTATTAAGATAGATAAGAGAATCCCTTTCCTTATGAAGTTTATAATGTGAGGGAGATTAAAACATATATTAAAACAGTAATAATACACTACAAGACAGAAAATGTTAAATGTTCTAATCAGGTCAAAGGAACAAAGTGATTACTTTAAATGAAAGCATCGGGGAAGACTTTATGGAGGAAATGGCATTTTTGCTGGACACTGATGGGATGAAAGGCATTTTAAGAGAAGGAGACAGATAAGCAGAGATTTTGTTTGTAGGGGAAGAGGATGGGGCATAGGAGGGGGGAGTGGGTTATGAAGGAGAGAAATGATAAATTCACCTAATGTGAAGGAGAGTGTTAGATGATAAGAGTGGAAGATACATGAGACCACTTCATGGAGATCAACTAAGGAGTATAAGTAAAACGTGGGGTGCTGGGTGGCTCAGTCGGTTAAGGATCTGACTTTTGATTTTGGCTCATGTCATGATCTCAGGGTCTTGGGATTGAGCCCCACATCCCATGTCAGGCTCCGTGCTCAGCAGGGAGTCTGCTAGAAATTCTTTCTCCCTCTCCCTCTCCCGCTGCCCCTCCCCCCAGTCACATGTGCACACGTGCGCACACTCTCTGTCTCTCAAATAAATAAATCTTAAAAAAAAAAAGTATAAACCATGTTTATAGTTGTAAAGTACTACATCAGTATAAACTATATGGTGTATGTGATGGGAGTTGTTCTAAGAAAAACCTCATTCATTTTTGTGTGAATTTTTTTCTTTTATTTTCAAGATGAGTCTGTTTGTAATTATCATTATCATCATCAAATAATAAGAAAAAATAAACTTCATTCTTTTTATGTGAGTGCATTGAAAAGAAGTTTTTAAATTCAGGGACAAATTGGGGTTTTGTTTTCTTTTGTAAATACAGACTTTTGTGAGACAGTCTAATTTTTTTTTAATGTATGTGGTTTATGCATTTAGTGTGGTGCATTATGTTCTCTCACCTCAGAACTCTTCTTTGTTTGATCTTTGTGTGGGGGGGTGGGGCGAGGGAGGGTTAATGTAAAGCCAGCTGTCTATCCTTATTTATCTCCCAGCGGGTATTAAAAGATAACTGTGTTGAAAGATGAGAGAGAAACACAGCAGTAGTAATGCATGTACAAGCACGATTCTTTTTTCATTCACATCAAAAAATAATGTGCGTTATTGCTGTAGTTTCTCAAGGGGATATGACCTGATACTTAATAATTTGTCTGAAATTCACATATTTCAGATATTTAGTTTGGTGAAGATGAAAAGTTACCTGATTAGATTTTTTTAAATTTGTTCTCTTATAGATTTCTAGTAACCTTTACTTAATTTGATACAATAACAATATACCATATTTCATTTTTTGGTTTGATAAAGATATGAGTTTGGCTATTTAAAGTACATATAAGGGTGTGAAATAGCAGACACTCATACCCTAATAGGAAGAGTAGTAATTGTTTCAATCTCTTTGGAGGGTAATTTGGCAGTATATGTAAATTTTTAAATGCACTCACTGTGGTTAAGCAATTTTATTTCTAGAAATTTATCTTACAAACATACTTGTATATGGGTGCAAGGACATGTATGAGATGAGTGTATTCACTGCCATTTTGTTTATAGTAACAAAATCCTAGAAACCACTCAGATGTCCATCAATTGGGAATTGTCTAAAAAACTAGATAATGTTACCTCTGTACAATGAAATGCCATGGAGATATTAAAGTGAATGAGTGAAAAATGGGTATAGCACTTTGGAGAACTGTTTGGCAGTATCTACCAAAACTGAATATATACTATACTGGGTTGTTTTTACCCCTTAGTTAGTATGTATTGTGCTGCTGTGAACATGCATACTCATGGATTTCTTTGGGTACCTGGTTTCAGTTCTTTTGGATATATACCTAGGAGTGGAGTCATTCAGTTATGCGATAATTCTATGTTTAAGCTTCTGAGGCACCACCAAATTGTTTTCCATAGAGGCTGCACCATTTTTCATTTTCGCCAAGAATTTATGAGGGTTCCATTTTCTTTACACCCTTACCAACTTCATGGTTTTCCTTTTTATTTATTTATTTTTTTAGTTATAGCCATTCTGGTGGGTTTGAAGTGGTATCTTGTTAATGTTTTGATTTGCATTTCCCTAATGACTAATGGTATTGAGCATTTTTTCATATGTGCTTATTAGCTATTTGTATATTTTCTTTGGAAAAATGCCTGTCCAAGTCCTTTGCTCATTTTTTAATTGACTTGCCTTCTTATTGTTAAGTTATAAGACTTCTTTATATATTCTGGGTACTAGACCCTTACCAAGACACATGATTTGTAAATATTTTCTCCCATTGTATAAATTGTTTTTTGTTTTCTTCATTGTATCCTTTGATGCACAAAAGTTTTTAATTTTGATAAAGTCTGATTTATCTCTTTTTTTCTTTCTTTGAACTAATTTTTGTACATGATGAGAGATAGGGGTTCAACTTCATTCTTTTGCATGTGGATATGTAGATGTCCCAGCGCCATTTGTGGAAGAAAATATTCTTTTCCATTGAATGGTCTTGGCACTCTTGTTGAAAACCAATTGGCCATAGATATATAGATTTCTTTTTTAAAGATTTTATTTATTTGATAGAGAGAGACACAGCAAGAGAGGGAACACAAGCAGGGGGAGTAGGAGAGGGAGAAGCAGGCTTTCCGCTGAGCAGGGAGCCCGATGCGGGGCTCAGTTCCAGGACCCTGGGATCATGACCTGAGCCAAAGGCAGACGCTTAACGACTGAGCTACCCAGGTGCCCCAGATATATAATCGATTTATTGCTGAACTCCCAATTCCATTCCATTTTTCTGTATGTCTGTTTTTATGCCAGTACCACCCTGTTTTATAGTAAATTTTGAAACCACAAAAAGTGAGTCCTCTAACTTTGTTCTTTTTCAACAATGCTTTTGGCTATCTCGGGCTTCTAGCAATTCCATATCAATTTGAGGATTGACTTTTCCATTTCTGCAAAAAAAGGCCATTGGAATTTTGATAGGGATTGTAATAAATCTGCAGAACACTTTGAGCATTATCGTCTTAACAATATCAAGTCTTGTAAATCCATGAACATGGGATCTCTTTCAGCCGTGTTTTGTAGTTTTTAATGTACACATCTAATACTTTCTTAAATAAATTAGTTCCTAGGTGTTTTATTCTTTTGGGTGCTATTGTAATTGGAATTGTTTTCTTAATTTCATTTCGGAGTATTCATTGCTGGTATATACAAAGACAACTAAATTTCATGTGTTGATTTTGTACTCTGCAACTTGGCTGAATTTATTAGCTCCAGTGTTTTCATTGTACAGTCTTTGGGACCTAGGCTTATTATTTTTGTTAACTGACTGTTATATTTATGGATTTTGCTTAGGAATCAGGATGTAAAACCATATATAGCTTTTTATTCATAATCTGCTAATTAATCTTGCTATCATGCTTGATCCTTTATGGTCTCTTCTTCATTTAACAGTGGAATACCCTTTAAAATTATTAATTGGTCATGTCACTTATATGTAAAACCTTTCATTGGCTTCATACATTGTCGTAAAACTGTAAGTCTTGACAAAATACTATAAAGTCCTACCTGATCTTCCCTTGGCTAACTTTTTACCGCTTTGCCTCTCATTTATTTCAATTATACTGTCTTTTGCCTTCTTACTGTCCCTGGAACACTAGGCTCAACATATCTCAGGGCCTTTTGTACTTCTCTGTTTGGAGCCCTATTTTTCCATATATTCACATGATTCATTCTCTGTTTCCTTAAGATCTCTGCAAATGTTGGGGCACCTAAGTGGTGCAGTTGGTAAGCATCCAATTCTTGGTTTCGGCTCAGATCCTGATCTCAGGGTCATGGGATCAAGCCCTGTGTTGGGCTCCACTCTCAGCACAGAGTCTGCTTAACCATCTGAGCCACCCAGGCGCCCCAATACCACAGAGTTTTGATTACTATAGCTTTGCGGTAAGTTTTTTTATTTTTTATTTATTTTATTTTTTAATTTTTATTTATTTATTTTTTTAAAGATTTTATTTATTTGTTTGACACAGAGAGAGGGAGAGAGAGGAATCACAAGTAGGCAGAGTGGCAGGGAGCGGCAGAGGGAGAAGCAGGCTCCCTGCTGAGCAAGGAGCCCGATGTGGGACTCGATCCCAGGACCCTGGGATCATGACCTGAGCCGAAGGCAGATGCTTAACGACTGAGCCACCCAGGCGCCCCACAGCACAGAGTCTGCTTAAGACTGTTTCTCCCTCTGTCTCTCCCCCTGCCTCTCTAAAATAAATAATTAAATCTTAAAAAAGAAAAAAAAAGATCTCTGCAAATGTCATGTCCTTTTTTATTTTTTAAGATTTTATTTATTTATTTGACAGAGAAGACAGCAAAAGAGGAAACACAAGCATGGGGAGTGGGAGAGGGAGAAGCAGGCTTCCCGCTGAGGAGGGAGCCCGATGCAGGTATCGATCCCAGGACCCTGGGATCATGACTTAGCTGAAGGCAGATGCTTAACGACTGAGCCACCCAGGCACCCCTGCAAATGTCATCTCCTAAGAGATCTTCTTAACCACCCTATCTAATATAGCACCTTATAACATCATTCTTCATTTCCTTTCCCTGTTTTTTTTCTTTAAAACCCTATCACTATCTGACATTATAAAGAATAGAAGTTTCCAGAAGACAGACATTTTTTCTTTTATTACTGAATTTCCAGCTCTTTGAATGCTGTTAGGTACAATAGGCATCTAATAAATATTTGTGAAATTAAAGAAAAAAATGAGGCTTCCTCAAGCAAAAGGAAAAAGAAACTGATATATACTGAATACTCGTCATTGTTTTAGGCATGTAGTATATGTTGATCACATTTAATCTTCGTTTTAAGAATAATTTCATCTTTATATTTTTACAATTTCAATTCAATTAATTAACATATAGTGTATTTTTACTCTCAGAGGTAGAGTTCAGTGATTGATCAGTCTTATATAACACCCAGTGCTCATTACATCATGCGCCTTCCTTAATGCCCATCACCCAGTTACCCCATCCCCCAACCCTCCCTCCCCTCCAGCAACCCCCAGTTTGTTTCCTATAATAGTCTCTTATGCTTTATCTCCCTCTCTGATTCCATCTTATTTTGTTTTCCCTCCCTTGCCTGATGATCCTGTTTTGTTTTTTAAATTCCACATTTGAGTGAGATCATATGATAATTATCTTTCTCTGATTGACTTACTTCACCTAGCATAATACCCTCTAGTTCCATCCACATCGTTGCAAATAGCAAGATTTCATTGTTTTTGATGATTGTGTAGTATTCCATATTGTGTGTGTGTGTGTGTGTGTGTGTATGTTGTACATATACATCTTCTTTATCTGTCGAAGGACATCTGGGCTCTTTCCATAGTTTGGCTATGGTGGACATTGCTGCTATAGACATTGGGGTGCAGGTGCGCTTTCGGATCACTACATTTGTATCTTTGGGGTAGATACCTAGTAGTGCAGTTGCTGGGTCGTAGCTCTGTTTTCAACTTTTTGAGGAAACTCCATACTGTTTTCTAGAGTGGCTGCAGCAGCTTGCCTTCTCTCTTCTTTCATTCATGACTTTACTTATTTGGGTCCTTTCCCATTTTTCTTTTTGATAGTCTGGCCTTGGGTTTATCGATCTTATTAATTCTTTCAGAGAACCAGCTCCTAGTTTTGTTGATCTGTTCTAATGTTCTTTTGGTTTCTGTTTCGTTGATTTCTGCTCTGATCCTTATTAATTCTCTTCTTCTGCTGGATTTAGGCTTTATGTGCTTTTCTTTCTCCAGCTCCTTTAGGTATAAGGTTAGGTTGTGTATTTGAGACCTTTTTTGTTTCTTGGGAAAGGCTTGTATTGCTGTATACTTCCCTCTTAGGACCACCTTTGCTGCATCCCAAAGGTTTTGAGAAGTTGTGATTTCATTTTCATTTGTTTCCATGAATTTTCTAGAATTCTTCTTTAATTTCCTGGTTGACCCATTCATGTTCATAGTAGGATGCTTTTTAGCCTCCACGTATTTGAGTTCTTTCCAAATTTCCTCCTGTGACTGAGTTGAAGTTTCAAAACATTGTGATCTGAAAATATGCTAGGAATAATCCCAGTCCTTTGGTACCAGTTGAGACCTGATTTGTGGCCAGTATGTGATCTATTCTGGAGAATGTTCCCTGTTCACTTGAGAAGAATGTGTGTTCTGTTGCTTTAGGATGGAATGTTCTGAATATATCTGTGAAGTCCATCTGGTCCAGTGTGTCATTCAAAGCCCTTATTTCCTTGTTGATCTTTGGGTTAGATGATTTGTCCGTTGCAGTGAATTGGGTATTGAAGTCCCCTACTATAATTGTATTATTATCAATGTGTTTCTTTAATTTTGTTATTAATTGGCTTATAGATTGGCTGCTCCCATGTTAGGGGCATAAATATTTATAATTGTTAGATCTTCTTGTTGGATAGACCCTTTAATTATGATATAGTGTCCTTCCTCATCTCTTATTACAGTCTTTGGCTTAAAATCTAATTTGTCTGATATAAGGATTGCTACCCCAGCTTTCTTTTGATGTCCATTAGCGTGATACATGGTTTTCCACCCCCTCACTTTCAATCTTCAGGTGTCTTTGGGTCTAAAATGAGTCTCTTGCAGACAGCATATCGATGAGTCTTACTTTTTTATCCAATCTGATACCCCCTGTCTTTTGATTGGGGCATTTAGCCCATTTACATTCAGGGTAACTATTGAAAGATACGAATTTAGTGCCATAGTCCTACTTGTAAAGTGACTGTTACTTTATATTGTCTCTGTTCCTTTCTGGTCTGTCTTACTTTTGGGCTCTCTCTTCACTTAAAAGATCCCCTTTAATATTCCTTGCAGGGCTGGTTTAGTGATCAAAAAATCTTTTAGTTTCTGTTTGTCCTTTTTATCACTTCTATTTTGAATGACATCCTAGCTGGGTAAAGTATTCTTGCCTGCCTATTTTTCTCATTTAGCGCCCTGAATATATCATGCCAGTCCTCTCTGGCTTGCCAGGTCTCTGTGGATAGGTCTTCTGCCAGTCTAATGTTTCTACCTTTGTAGGTTAAGGACCTCTTGTCCTGAGCTGCTTTCAGGATTGTCTCTTTGTCTCTGAGATTTGCAAGTTTCACTATTATATGGTGAGGTGTTGACCTATTTTTATTGATTTTGAGGGGGGGTTCTCTGTGCCTTCTGGATTTTGATGTCTTTTTCCTTCCCCAAATTGGGGAAGTTTTCCACTATATTTTGCTCCAATCTACCTTCTGCCTCTCTCTCTCTCTCTTTCCTCTTCTTCTGGGATCCCAGTTGTTCTAATATTTTTTTCATGTTATGGTATCACTTATGTCTCCAGTTCTCCCCTCGTGACCCAATAGTTGTTGATCTCTCTTTTTTTCAGCTTCTCTATTCTCCATCATTTTGTCTTTTATATGACTAATTCTGTCTTCTGCCTCATTGAACCTAGCAGTTAGAGCCTCCTTTTTATTGCATCTCATTAGTAGCCTTTTTTATTTAGACTTGATTACATTTTAGTTCTTTTATTTCTCCAGAGAAGGATACTCTAGTGTCTTCTATGTTTTTTGAAGCCCAGCTAGTATCTTTATAATCATTATTCTGATCTGTATTTCTGACATCTTACTTAAACCTATAGTGGTTAGGTCCCTGGCAGTCAGCACTGCCTCTTGTTCTCTTTTTTCAGGTGAGTTTTTCCTTCTTGTCATTCTTGCAGAAAGTGGTTGGTTTTCTATTTGTAGATTTGCAGCAGTTCTTTTCTTAGATCTCTGGTTGAGTTCACAGTGTTCAGAATTATTGATAGCTATCTCGTTGAGTTTCTGGGACCAAACAAAGCTAAGGTCTCCTCCTCCAGAATCTTGGAGTCTTCAGTCATATTTAATCTTCTTAACAAACTTAGGAGAATTGATATTATTATCATTGACCAGAAGGAAATGGAGATGTGGAAAAATAAAATAATTTTCCCTAGAGTAGCTAGAATTTGAAATCTGGTCTATAGTATTTGACTCCAAGCAAAGGCTTTTTCTACCCTATTATTTTTAAATTATCAAATGTGCTATGTACTGTAGAGAATATAAAGTTAACTAATAAATAATTATTTAAATTTTGTATAAGATAGTATATAGTTAAATTTCAAATGAGTCTAATAAGTAATTTTATAGTTATTTAGAAAACTGAGAAATCTTTAGCCAAATTGAAATATTTGGCACATAGTAGGCTCAAAATGAAACACTGATTCAATAAATTTATGAATAGGTAAGGATTTGCTTTTAAATATTAAGTAGAGTTTGAATTGGTGGAAAGAAAGTGCAAGGCCATTTTAGGTATAGGGGACAATATAAGCAAATGTGAGAAGCAAACTTGTGAAAAGACTAATAAAATTCATCAGGAGATAAGAATTAATGTTTAGGAGCACTGTAAGTTAAGGTTGGGAAAAGTGAATTGGAGATCAGATTGTGATGAAGAATTTGAATTACAAGGCTAAGGTGTTTGAATGTTACAGTTATTAGAGAACCAGAGAGTAATAGTGGTACTGATCATTTGTATGGGCATATGGACAATAGAATGTAATGGGTAAGACTGTGGGCTTTGGAGCAAAACTGTCTGAGTTAAAACCCTGGTACTGCCCTCTACCAGCTTTGTAATCCTGAGCAAATTACTCAGTCTCTCTGTGCTCTAATTTCCCCACTAATCAAAGGGAAATAATAGTTTTTAACTCATAGAACCATTGTGAGGATTAAATGAGTTATTATATGTAAAAATAGAGAACAATCCTTAGCAAATAGTAAGCATTCTGTAAATATTAACTGTTATCATTTATATGACATTACAGTGTTCATTTGCTTTTATTTTCAATTGTCTTTATGTATACTATGTCTTTTAATTTTCACAGCAACTCTGTGAGGTAGATATTACTATAACCAGTTTAATAACAGAGAGAGCAAAGCTAAGGAAGTTATATCATGCTAGAAATCCTTAGCTGACAAAATTGATCTTTTAGTTCTAAACAATTTCACTGTGATTCTCTGTCATCTAAGAAACTAATGGAACAATGGAATAACTTGCCAAAGTCAAGTTTTGGGAAAATTATTCTGGTGAAATTTTGCAGAGTGAAATGAAAAAGGGAAAGAACCTGGATGCAAGTTTGTTATGCTCTTGAGATGACCTAGGCTTAGGTTTTATTTATAAAAACTTTTTATGTCAAGGAGTGTGTCATTGAGAATTAAGAAAAAAGACAATTATAGGAGACATTATGAATTTTCTAACTAAGCAATTGATATTTTTTCAGCTGTATTTAAACTTGAAACAGATAGAAGTATATGGCCCTTGATAAGAATATATCGGGGTGGCTTTCTTCTGATTGAATTCCTTTTTCTACTGGGCATCAACACATATGGTTGGAGACAGGCTGGAGTGAATCATGTGCTCATCTTCGAACTTAATCCAAGAAGCAATTTGTCTCATCAGCATCTTTTTGAGGTAATCAAAGCAAGACATAAAGTCCCATGAATTTATTTCACATTAGCTATATAGCTGGTTTCGTGGATACTGAAATCCATCTTCTTCTTGAAGAAGGTTATTGACATTATATCTAAACATGTATCCTCCCTTTGTTTTATTAAAGATATTTCTGAGTAATGGAAAAATAAAAATAACAGTTTTCTCTTTGTCTTTCCATCCTTTATCAGATTGCTG
Source organism: Mirounga angustirostris (assembly GCF_029215605.1). Lineage (NCBI taxonomy): Eukaryota > Metazoa > Chordata > Mammalia > Carnivora > Phocidae > Mirounga > Mirounga angustirostris. The sequence continues at coordinate 41,355,067 of NW_026991714.1, forward strand.
GATTCCTTGGGATATTGTGGTGCCTGAGCCTTCTGGCATGCTTCTTTGCTCCAGTTAGTGTCATCCCTACATATGTGTATCCACTTGTCCTTTACGGATTTATGGTTTTCTTTCTTATCAATCCCACCAAAACTTTCTATTATAAGTCACGGTTTTGGCTGCTTAAACTGCTGGTAAGTCCAGAAATTTGTCTACCATTTTTAGAGTGGTATATTGGTCATTAGTTTCCTCCAGGAGGAAACCCAGTGTGCTGTATTGCACAACTCCAGAAAGCGTGGTTCACTTTGTAGTCTGTGTGAGTGGTGCTCTAGAGCCAGGGGTGTAGAATATAGTGTAATTGGTCTACCTTTTATTGTACAGTGAAGTGGCCCTGGGAAAAACATTCATGCATTTTTTTTTCCTCTTAAAAAAGAGTATAAAGTCCCCAGCTATTGAAATGAATTTGCAAATTAATAATAATTAATTCATGATCAATTTAAGTACTTTTAAATACAAATCATTTAACCAGCTGTGATAACATGTAGAACTCTTTGAATTTCTTTTTTTTTTAGAAGTGGTGAAACTGTTATTTTCCTCTAAATTGATAGTAGTAGTGAAACATTTTTATTTTACAAAAGATTAGTTCTCTAAAAGCATTTAAGAATATCTTACCAGATTGACAGCTTTAATTTGAGAAACTTTGATTCTTGTTGATAATAAATTCCATTTCTTCTTCCGCTTTACCTAGTTCTTTAATGATCTCAAAATCCTACAGTCGCAGCAATAGGATATAGAATTTCTTGAAAAATAGCTACTGTATTTTTTGTGATAGTTTAAAGATAGCTTGGGGAAGGGACTTCTGCTTACTCCTGAGTTAAACCAGCTCTATTTTCAAAATTAATCGGGAATACTCTCCCGTAATTATTTCTTAGGTTGTGAATGACAACTAACAGTAAAGTGAAAATTAATGATTAAGTTGACTGGACTCTACACATACTTTTAGAATTCTTGTAATTATTGTCTTACTTTTTTTTTCTACCTTAGAAAGTATACTACTGCCTTGACAATTGTAATTTTGACTTCTCTTTCCTTTGTTATGACCCTAAGGTTAGCGGAATTTTTTTTTGTTCTTAGCAATACATTCCCTATATCTAGCATTACTTAAATTTTTTAAATCTGAAGATATAAAATATGGCTTTCCTATTAAAAACATAGTAAGCACACAGGTAAAAAGCCACTTATGTTCTAGAACAGGTTAAGTATGTATAGCAATCAGGAAAAGAAAATGGCCCAGATCTCCTTGATTTTTTTTTTCCCCAAAGTTGGTTATTATTTATTTGTATTTATTTCTTTCAGTAGGATCTTTATCACAAATTGAGGAATATCCCTCTTTTTCTCCAATTTCATTAAGTATTAATAAATAAAAGAGCAAATCACTCCCATTAAGTATATCACCCGTAGGCCTAACTTTGGGTCTACGTGTGGAACTTAGATCTACAGGAGTATTTTGAAAAGTTTGCAATCACCTTTCATACATTTTGTTATCATTTAGAAAACATGCTTTTTAAAGGATTTTTTTATGATGAAAATTTGAACCAGTTTTTTTGAAATTTATACCAAAAATAAATCATATCCAGTTAGTACAACAATATTAGATTACCTTTTTATTTTGAGAGTCTTTGTCATTTTATTGCTAGATTTTATGGAATTGTAAAACTTATTTGCATAAAAATGTATTCTTATGGTTATAAGGAAATAACTTTAAGATTATAAATATCTGTTATCTCTCAACTATTGTGAAATCTCTATATTATTTTGAAATGAGGTTCAAAAGACTCCGAAAACTCAGATGTTAATATGGTTTGCATCATTGCAATAACAGAATAATATCATTGTGTACATTGTGTGTAAAGTGAGCATTTCCCCAGTGCATCCTTCTCTGCTTAAATAGTAAGCTACGATTCATGCATGACCAGTCTTATTAGCAGAATGATTCCCCATTGAGTAGACATTTATCAACATATCTGCTGTGTGCTAATAAATAGGACTTATTGATGGAATAGGTTGGCAATGATGATATAATAAGGAATAAAAGAATAGTAAAATGTACCATCAGAAGCAATGAAATGCACAAGGAAGCACTGTGGTTTGTTATATTTGTAATAATAATTGTATACAGGAAAAATGTTATTTATAGAGCATCTTAATATTAATTGACCTATTCACTTATTTTAATTCAAGTCTTACTGAGAAAACTTAACCTGAGACTTATTTCTAGTGAATTAACAAAAATATTTCCACCATAGTTATGTTTGTCTTTTTTAAAAGCCTCATCATAAAGTAAAAGTACATTTCCTTCTTTTTTTTTTCCTTTAATTTTTAGTGGAAAAGAATATATGTCACTTAGCTATGGTGGTAGGCACTGGATGCCATTTATATCCATATTCAAATTTGAATCTATGGAATTTATATGCTATACATCTCCCCCAAAAAGCTAAAAAAAATTTTTATTAGAAATTTATGTTGAAAAAAAAAAAGAAATTTATGTTGATACTTACATGTCAAATTAGTACAGTTTTTTTGTGTTAATTAGGTCACAAATCTCTGCATATCTGTATTTGCCCTAATTAGAAATTGGGAAACATAAGCAATGGCTCAAATTTTCTAAACAAAAATACGAATTTATTCTTCTAAAAGGCTATTTAAAGTATTTTTTTAGAGATCTGTTGATTTATTTTAGAGAGAGAGAGAAAGAGAGTTGGAGGGGAAGGGGCAGAGGGAGAGAGTCCTAAGCAGAAACTATGCTGAGCACAGAGCGCCCAACATGGGGCTCCATCCCAGGACCCCAAGATCATGACCTGACCTGAAACCAAGAGTTGGACACTTAACCAACTGAGCCACCCAGGTGCCTCAAAGCTACTTAAAGTTTTTAAATTAAAGTCCTTTCCTATATAATTTGGAAATTGATTTTTCAAATAATTTGTTTTATAGTAAAATGTTTATGCATGTCTCTACTGTGAGAATAGAGATGTATTTTCATATAATGCACTGTTCTGGACATTTTTATTTGCTAATTTATTTCACCGTTTTAATAACCCTGAGGTTGGAGCTGCTATCAATCCACATTTTATAAATGAGGAAACCTAATTTCAGAGGAGTTTAATGCATAGCCAGTAAGTAATGGAGATGGAACATCAGCCCAGGCAGTCTGGTTTCATAATCCTTACTCTTAACCACTGCAGTTGAACAGTGAGACCTGGTAGTGACCTTACCTAAGGTGTTTAACTTTGATATAGTGGTTCAAATTAATTGATTCTTCACAAGCCTCTAAAAGTAAAAATTAACACAGACCTGTACCTCTGAAACAAATAATACATTATATGTTAATAAATAAAAACGTAAATTTAAAAAAATAAATAAAAATAAAAGTAGAAATTAAACTTCATCTCCTTAACTGTTTATCTGCATTAACTTAGAAAATGTTGTTAGCATATATCCTTTGTAATAACTTATTAGTGGCCTTTTTGTGTATGTGGGTAAAATACCAGATATTTTGAATTGTCTCTAGCTTTCTTAACACTGTCACTCAGTGAATCATTATCATTTTAATCAAAATCACAATGTAGAAGTTGGAAGACCTTAGTCAGAATAAGAAAGGAAGAAGGAGAATTCTCACTCAAAAAGGGGAGTTCAGATAAATTTAAGAAGAATTTGACTATGTGTAAATGTCAGGGAGTTCAGTATGATCTGTTAATTTCCTACCCCCCTCACCCCTTAACCTGTCTCTAATTGAGCCACTTGCTCTCCTTCTTTGTATTTCTAGGATATTTTGTGTATTTATCTGTAATAGCACTTATTACACAGTGCTATCATTATATCTTTAGGTATATATTTGCCCAACCAGACTGTGGGACTTTGAGAGTAGAAACTATGTTTTATTTATCTCTCTACTTCCACAATGACTGACATATAGTAATAATTAATCTTTGTTAAATGCTGAATGACTATAATCATACTGATTCCTTCCTTAGTTGTATTATACCAACATTTACTATTTCCTCCTTTTTTCATCTTTTCTCTTCTGTAAATTTTCCCTTCCAGTTTCTATTTTCATGCCACTCCCTTCCTTTTGTAGTCTCATTTCCCTATCTCTTTTCTTTCTTAGTCCATTCTCCTCCTCTTATGCTCTTATGGAGGTTTTCTGTATTAGCTGGCTTTTGAGGCTGGATTTGGCAGATTGTGAGTGTGATGGTAGTCTGTCTCATGTCAGTGAGAAATTTGCCCTAGGCTATCGTTTTCACAGAAGACCTTGACTAGAGATTGAGTTAGATTTCCTGATCCTTTTGATGTTATATCTTAAGTTATCCTCTTGTTCTGTTTCTTTGAATCTTTAAAGTCCACCCTGCACCTCAGTTTCTTAAAATACTATATAAACTGGTAACCTCTTCATGCATAAATGACTAACATCCCAACCATTAAGCCCTCAGCCCTCCCCCCGCCCCTCCCCCCAAAACTTTATGGTTGCAGACAATATACTTTATCTCTCTGGCTTATTGCACAACTTATTGAAAGAGCAAGAGAATGATTTAAGGAATAAGAGAATAGTAAAATGCACCATCAGAAGCAGTGAAATGCACAAAGAAGCTATGGACTCAAAATATATCAGCTCCAGAAAATATTGCAATGCCCTGCAGATATCTGGTCTAATTTCCAAAACCCTAACCCAGTACCTTTCATAGATAGTTGATGCCCAGGATGGATTCATAATATAGCCATTTATCTCCATCAAATAATAAAGAGAAATGTTTACAGAACAAATAGAAAGAACCAGCCAAGTCTGAGGGAAAAGAGCCATTAGTCTCCCATGCTGAATATGTCTACTAAATGAATATAGCTAGATGGCAAGAGAGCTGTTCATTTAGACTTATTTTCTCAAAACTGCTGCTTTGTGAGAATTCCTTGTTTTAGGAGTTCATTTTTACCTGTTTAAGATAGAAAGGATCTGACAGGGTGAGGATAAAAGCTGCCTTCATTCCATCTTCACTTTCCTCAGGGCCTCTCAAGGCATTCTGCACAATTGGAGCCTGTTTCTGATGATTACATTAGTATCTAAGTCTTCCTCTCTCTGCAGTGCCAGATTTCCCTTTGCAGTGCTAAACAGTCTTCCACAGAATAGGTCAGGATGAGTTTGTTCTAGGTCATCTGTAAAAGGGGGATATGAATAGTATCACGCTCATAGAATTGTTACAGTTAATGGATTATGAAAAATACATCATGAGAAAAATATATAGCATGGATTAGTACTCAGTACATTTAATCTGAATTCATTTAACATTGTTTTTATAACAGTGGGGATATGGGTTGATGATTTTTGTGGCATAATTTCAAGATAAATACCATTATTACCATGGCATTAGTGAAATGAAAGTGACTTTGGTTAGAGAATAGGCAGGCATGCTTCAGGTGATGTACCATTCTTCCCTTCCTCTCCCTATAGGCAAAGAAGAGCTTTGTATTCAGTTACCTAAGCTCTCATCCCAGCTAAGATGGGAGGATATTCCAGAAATTATCATAGCACATGGGTCCCTAGCAGAATTTACCCAAGAGCCTAACACTAGACATCCTCTCTGTGCTTCTGTCTTCTGCCACCCTCTGCTTTCAGCTTCAGCTCTTCCCACCCTCTCTGCTTTCTGTTTTCTAACTATAGCTATGCCTGCCTTCTCTACCCCACTTTAGTTTCCTTTCTTGGTTATCTATTCAACTTATTCCCTTCACTACTAATGCTCAACCTAGCCACTGTTGACAGGTCCCTCCTGGTGTTTGTGATTGGCTCATGGGTTTCCATTTTATCAACTAAAGTAATCGTACTGCCTGGTCAGACACGAGTTAGAGAATTTTAATATGAATTTTCTTGTCTCTGTGTTTTTTGATTTTTTTTCTTTCTCCCAGTTTCGAGTATTTACAGCCCCCTTCCATAAGGTAGGCTTTGCTGATTTCTGGCTGGCCGATCAGCTGAACAGCCTGTCAGTGATATTGATGGACCTGGAATATATGATCTGCTTCTACAGTTTTGAGCTCAAATGGGATGAAAGTGGGGGCCTGTTGCCAAATAATTCAGAAGGTAGGGTATGAATGTGCGTCCATACCTCTAAACTGCCAATGTAAACCAAGAAATATTGGGAATGAGAAATTTAAGATCATGGTGAAAACTCATCCAATAATATTACAAACTTAATTAAATGTACTTGGCACTCTTTTAGCAGTCTCTTTATCTGATATAATTTGGCTCTTAAATTATATGTTATGATTTTAGCCATCCATTTGCCAAGAGATTTGCAACTTATGCTTAAGAGAATTCTAAAACTAAAAAAAAGAAAAAAATTCTAGTACATTGGTAGTTATATCACAAATGCTTTAGTGCCAACAGTTTCCATCACAGTATCGCTTTATAATGAGCAAAAATACTGATTATTTAGAGTTAGATCACATGATTTGAGAAAGTCATTTTAGATTGTTTTTTAATTCTTATTGGGGATCTTGTTTTTTCTTCTGGCTTTTTCCCACTCTTAGTGTATGCCAGGAGTTCAAGTTATTAAGGAATTTTGCCTTAATGACAAAGACCAAATTTAGGCAGATTATGTAACAACTGACTAATAAAGTTAATCAAGCCAGCGGCAACACATTTTCATTGATTTGCCAGCAGACCACAACTCTGTTTACAGAACAAATAGAAAGAACCAGCCAAGTCTGAGGGAAAAGTAGCTTGATCGCACTATAATGCATTCTCAGAATTTGAAGAAAAATTAATTTACCAACTCCATTCTTCTCATTTAAAAATATAAACTCTGCTCTTCATTAAAAAAGGGTGGAGTAGAACATGTATAACCCATTGCCATATATTAAGGCAGTTTGGAGTTCATGAAGTTGGCTAGAGTCATCAGTGATATTTGTATGTTTCCCATATGTATTAAATTATGGAACTTTTTTTCCCTTTGATTAGTATACTCATCTTCTAATTTTCCTGTAGTTCTATCACATTCCAAAGAAAGTGATTCAGAACAGGTAGTCTGAAATATGAGAGGGCAGATTTTCCCTGTAGGTTCACCGTGTGTATCTACCTTCTTTCCTTGGCTTATCCTATCACTAAAAAGTTTGAGAATATAATTGTTACAAAGAAGAAAGTGATTCTGAAACATACGCTTCTTGCTTTTATGGGCTTTTGATATAACGAAATGATGTGAACAGGCTATTTTTTTAAATTACAATTTTTTCTTCTTTGAAATCTTCACAGAACCAGAAATTTGCCACAAATATTCATATGGTGTACGGGCCATTGTTCAGTGCATTCCTGCTTGGCTTCGCTTCATCCAGTGCCTGCGCCGATACCGAGACACAAAAAGGGCCTTTCCTCATTTAGTTAATGCTGGGAAATACTCCACAACTTTCTTCACGGTGACGTTTGCAGCCCTTTACAGCACTCACAAAGGTATTCTGTGATTGACTGTGAAGACATTTTTAAAACCCAAAGATTTTTCACTACCTAAATCTGTTTCTTACTCTGGTTACTTTTCCATTTGTCATGCTCTTTTTTTCCATTGGAGTTCCAGTCCCCTTAGTTATACTAGTTTGTTCTTGAACACAATTTTAGTCTCATTCCAGTATTTACTAACAAGTACCACTAAAAAGAGTCAAGGTCATCCAGAATTAGAGGATTTGTGATAATGTGTGAAATCCTGAATTATGTTTAATATGCTCTATCTTAGACACCTTGGGCTTTCATTTGTTTTTTTAGACTTCTTGTTCATTAATGAGGTTGGGAAATGCTAGGTGAAAAAGATTCCCTCTGGCAATCACGTATATTTTTAATCGCTTTCCTTCACCAAGTAGTAAGGATTGTTTCCAGCCCATTTAACTGCAAATTGAGTTCTCTGATCTCTCTAGTTTCTTATCTCCATAGCAACCAGTTATTACTTGAGACTGCTCTTCTGTTGGGAGGAGAAAAAAGCTTTTAGGTTCTGAGCCACATGCAGTCAGTCCTTTTGAATTTTTAACCTTTTTCCAAGAACTGTCAATCAAAGATCTTGCTTTCTTTTACTTTAAAATGCATTCTATCTTTGTCTATTTAAATCAATATCAGCCCACAACTTAGAGGCTGCACCCTCATCTGTGAGTGGTAAAGAAATGTTACTTATTGAAATTATTATAATTATTTTTTAATTGTTAAGTAAATTTTTTTTCAGTGACTTTCTTTAATTGAAACACTGTATTTTAGGAGCCTTAGCTAGTAGCTCCTAGCTACTTATCTAAAGTATGTCTGATGGTCTTGAAAGACTGGGACAGTGGATTTTTGTGAGGCTTGCAATTTGGTCCAGTAGAACACTTTGTAACATACTTCCACTTTTTACAGTAGATTCTGCAGTTACAATAATATTGATAATGCAGCCAATAATTTCATCACTATGTAGGCACTCTTATTAAATGATATAATTTAACTAAGTGCTTCAGTGAAAGAAACACATCCTGAAAGCGCCCGTAACTTTAACTTTTGCTAAGGATTGCTATTCTTTAGTCTGGGCATGCATCATGATTCACAAGGTTGTTACTAGAGAATTTATAAGTCAGGCAACTGATTTGATAATGGTACCTTTTGCCTTAACAACCCTTTAGTTTTCTCCCATGGGGCGTAACATGTTTTTTTGGTGGAATATTTAGGATATAACTTATCTTTAACTATACTGATACCATTCAGGATAAAGCTGAAAATCTGAATTCCTCAAATCTGCACTGGTTTCACAGTGGCTCAGTTGTTAAGCGTCTGCCGAAGCTCACGTCATGATCCCAGGGTACTGGGATCGAGCCCCCTATCGGGCTCCCTGCTCCACGGGAGGCCTGCTTCTCCCTCTCCCTCTGCGCCTGCTTGTGTTCCTTCTCTCGCTGTGTCTCTCTCTCTCTCAAATAAATAAGTAAAATCTTTAAAAAAAATAAAAAAAATAAACTGAAGAAAGTAAAGAATTAAACATAAACTAAATGAAAAAAGGATTTTTTAGTCATTAGAATCATTCACCTTCTTTGTTTACAGTGAGTATACCAAAAAGCTTGAGTAGAGTAGGACTATAGGATGTTTAATTTCAGATGTTCCTTGTTTAGTTCAGCATGCTCGAGAAACAATTAGGAAAATCAAGATATTGTTAATTTCATTACACATTTGCCAGTGCAGTATTTTTTGTTAAAATGCTTTATCTTATGATATTAAGTGTTTTTCTTTTTCTTTTAAATCTTGGAACTACAGATTACACTCCTCCAGTTTATAGAGAATATCTGCCATATCCCCTAGCTGGAAAACTAGTCAGCCAAATTAGAAAAAGTTTTGACTTAAATTAACATACTTATATACACCCTTTGTAAACATCTCAATTCTGAGTTAGGTAGGTAGATGAATGGGTAGGCAGGTGCATAGATAGGCAGATAGAATAAGCACGCATTCAGTAAGTATTACTGTGAATAGTCTGTGTATCAGTTGTGCTAGCACTAAAAGCAACAAACAGCATATCATTCTTGCTCTTAAAAATTTACGATCTAGTAAGGGAGTAGGTAAAAAGGCAGTAATTAGTTGCACAACAATTGCAGTTGTGAATATGCATAAAACTTCTGAACTGTATGCTTAGAAGTGGTTAAGATGATAAATTTTATGCTATGTGTTTTTGACCACAATAAAAAAAAGAAGACATTAAAATAGTGGGTAGAGAAATAAGCAGGGTACCGTAATAGCCTACAGATAGCACAAGTCCCTAACCCAACCCCCAGTAGAGACTTCCCAGAGGTGAGCTATCTTATTGCCTGTGTTAAGGAGAATTCCAGTTATCCCATTATGTGTTTTGCCCTAGGCTGTGTAATTGTGAGTGGTGGGAGTGTTTCTGTTTCTCACTTCTGTTGATCTTCAGCCTGGGGCTTCCAACCCCCGCCCCCCAGACAGAACCGCCCCTTTAAAGTGGAGATTATAGTATATATTCTGTTTACTTCACAAATTTCTTGTTAAGGATTAAATAAGGTATAGAGTACATGGAATCACCTTATAAACTCTAACTTGCTACACAAATGGAATTTATCATTAAATAGAATTTTCTTTGCTGTCTAGAGCTGGTATATGTGTGACTTCCTTTATGGAAAATCTTTTTAAGAGAAGCCCTTATGATCCCTTGGGTGGGGGCGTTGTACTGGACAAGTATCAGTTAGGAATGTGTTTGGCTTTTTGTTCATGTAACACAGATGTTTACTCACTAAACTTGATTCATGTCCCACAGTCAAATTTTTTTTTTAAAGATTTTATTTATTTATTTGACAGAGAGAGACACAGCGAGAGAGGGAACACAAGCAGGGGGAGTGGGAGAGGGAGAAGTAGGCTTTCCGAGGAGCAGGGAGCCCGATGTGGGGCTTGATCCCAGGACCCTGGGATCATGACCTATGTCTAAGGCAGATGCTTAACGGCTGAGCCACCCAGGTGCCCCCACAGTCACATTTTTAAAAAGCAAGCATTTTTTAGAGGGACCATTGGTTATATATCTTAATCATATCTGTAAAATTAAAAAAAACACACACACTTTGTATTGTTGACATAGTAAATATTTATATCACAATTTTTTTTTTCTTTCCAAAAACCCTAAAACAGGAAAAAATTAAAAAGACAACTCAGGGACAGTTGAGTGATGGTCAAAAGTAGAATTTGATTTCTCTTATTTTGTTGGACAGTGTTCCAAGAGAAAAGATATCAGAAAACATACACTTTAGAAATAATTCTTGAGGGCACCTGGGTGGCTCAGTCATTAAGCGTCTGCCTTCAGCTCAGGTCATGATCTCAGGGTCCTGGGATCGAGCCCCTCATTGGGCTCCCTGCTCCACGGGAAGCCTGCTTCTCCCTCTCCCACTCACCCTGCTTGTGTTCCCGCTCTCACTGTGTCTCTCTCTGTCAAATAAATAAAATCTTAAAAAAAAAAAAAAGTTTATAAAAAAAAATCTGCCTTCATTACCTTAAAAAAAAAAAAAATCCTTGATCCGAAAAAATAGGGTTTGTATGGTTAATGGGGTAGATATTTTTCTATTGGATTTGTAAGTGTTATGATAAAGGATAAATTTTATGAGAAGGGGAAAGTGTAGAAGATGGTGAGGTAACCTTGTTCAGATTCAGGAATCTGAGTCTTTTCAGAGAACTAGCCTATAAGAGTTACCATAGTAACTGCATTATTGGGGGCATTTTCGAGGTTGTTTCAAAGGTTATGTCTATGCTGCATGATTTGTAAAAAGGAAGCACAAGGGTTACCTCTGTACCTAGAATCATTTTTTTAATGGCAAGGAAGGGGTTTAGACCCATTTTAGGGAGACTAATTATAGTATTTCAGCTAGCCCTTGCTTGTTATAGTAAGAAGGAGACACATTTTAAATATTTCAGTATATTTTACTTTCCATCATTAATTTTAGGCACAAAAGAATTTAGCAGCCAATCTCCATATTTTAAGAATTCACATTTCATTACAAGCCTAAATTTGAAGCCAACTCCTACAAGTTTTTTGTTGGAATTAGGATTGGAGGAGACAGGAAAGTGTTTTGAATGTTTTTTGTGTGTCCTTGAGGTTTCTTGGCTTTGGCAAGAAAAAGCCTGTGGGAGGTACAATAATAAAAAAAGCCATTGTGTTATTTCTGACCCGTTGATGGGGAAGGAGAGCACTTTGTTAGATTTTCTGTTTTTCATTTATAGTTTCCAACATTCTAAAATATTCATAAATTCTCAGTGGGTTTTGCTCTTTGCTGTTCTCTAAATCTATAGAAAAAAGCTTATTTTAAAAATACTTAAATGTTTTACCTCAAACTTTTTTATTAGCATTTGCTAACAAGCATTTGCTATTAGACTTTTTAAAATACTTAGAAAATAAGACATATTCTCTGCTCATTTAAAAGCTGAGTTCATTTATGTTTGTTTGCTTTGTTGTTTTCCAGTGCCCTGAGCCCTTCTAGATCCCTTCTTGTTTAACATTCTGTAAGGGGTGTTGTGCCCCCTAATGAGGATTCCTCAGCAGTAGTGCAGTGCCTTCAGTGCAAATAGTCATTCCATTGTTTTGAGTGAGCACACATAGTCCTGAAGAGCTTCCTCTCTGGGGTATGGCCAGTATGTAACTCTGTTTCTACCCTGAATAATAGGCTGCTGTGCCAGAATTTCCAAATTTTAGCCTTGTTATATTATAATAGAAACACTAATAATTTTTAATTCTCTAGGGAAACTTTTGTTTCATTAATTTTTTTTTAAACACATACACAAAAATTTTAAAAACAACTCATTTGGATAAATGCTTTCACTTTTGGCATACTATTAAAAGTAGCTCAAATCTGTAACCCTTTTGAAATTTGATATATTCTACTGTAATTTCTCTAGCCTAACTAATGCAGACAAGAAATAGATTTAAAAAAAAAATTCATTATTTGTCAATATTGGTTTAAATTCTGCTGATGCTAAAATCAAATGTGAGATATTGTTTGCTTCTGATTATTAATTTGACTTTTACAAATATTTCTCAAGAAGCTTTTATCTGCTTGGTATTATACTAATTTTAAATGGTTTGATAAATATAAACCAACAATCCCATTTATATTTCATCTTAAATTGCTTTAAAAATATTAATTATAGTTTTGAATAAATTAAATTTCCTTTGTATCTTCTTTGTCATCTTAAAAAAAAACAAAACGCATATCCTTATACCCAGATACCATTTTTTGTTGTCTTTTCTGTAGTCACCTTTGTTTTTCTTAATTGCTCATACAACTGATCCATGTAGTTTGTTAGCATTTCTATATAAATTATATTGCTTTGAAGCACTCATGTACAAAGTTTAAAGTTTAAAAATAATCTGTATATTGCTTAGAAACTGGGAAGGAGGCTCTGTGATGTTTAAAATAAGAAGTTGAACATTATGAATTCAACTTACGGAACAATTTTATCTAGTTGGAAAGGAATTTAAAGACAGTTGCTTGCAAACAGAATTTTTAACTTTCATATCAACTTATTATGTGTAATTTTACATGAGAACATTGGTGGAAAGTATAAACATCAATGAAAATTGTGTCTAGGTATTCTCAGCAGAAAAAGAAAAAATGAGCAGGCAAATGTATTATTGGATATGAATTCTAGCTTTTTTCTTGATTAGTAGATTATATATGAATCTATTTCCTTCAGAGTTTTATAGTATAATACAGTAAGTTTATTAACCAGCTATTGCTACATAATAAGTCACCCCAAAACTCAGTAACTTAAAACAGCAGTAATTTATTCTCAATTATGCATCTGTCGGTCAGCTGGGAATTGGAGGAACTAGGCTGGACTCAGGCGGACAGCACTGTTTTAGGTCACTGTTCTGCTGGGCTTTTGGCTCTTCCATGCGGGTTTGGTTTGAGTCTTCTGTTCTATGTGTTTCATCTTGGGGCCCCAACCAAAGAGGGAGTAGTTACCCCCAAGGAAAACTCTTCACATGGTACTAGCAGAAACAATTCCTATTGCATACACACATTGTAAGCCTCTGCTTGCTTCATATCTGCCAACCTCCTCTTAAACAGGAAGTCCTATGTCCAGGCCCAAAGGAAGTCTGCTCATTCTGAAGCCAAAGCAAATTATTAAACACAACATCAATGGAGTAAGAATCATGAGAGAAGGGTATTGGTGGTGGGGAGGTGGTGAATATTTTTAAACTGTAATCTACCACAACACAAATCAATTTTAACTGATTTTTTAATTGGAAAAGGATATAAACAAACAATTTTACAGAGTAATTAAACATGGCTAATAAACATATGGAAAATGTTCTACTTCACTGATACCAAAATAAATGCAAGGTGAAATATTTAATCAAAGAAGTGATGATGCTTATTGTTATCAAGGATGTAGAGATGAATACTCATTCTGTTCCTAGAGTATAAATTGGTAAGTAATTTGGTAATTCTACCAAGAGTCTTAAAATCATTCATACCTTTTGACCTAGTAACACCCTTTCCATAACTTTTTCCTAAGAAAGTAATAAGAGAGGTGGGTAGAAATGAACTTACATTTACAGTATTATGTAGTAAAAAACTGAAATGATATAATGTCCATGGGAAAATAACATGGTACATGGAATATTATATAGTGGCTTGTCAAAAGTAATGCAAAGCACCTGCAAATAGTAGATGAAGAATAATCATATTATCAAAAGCTAGTATTTATTGAATATTTCTATGGGTCAAACACTCTTTTAAGCATTTAACATGTATTGACTCATTTAATCTTCACAGCAGCCCTATGAGAATTAGAATCAGAGCTGGACAGTAATTAAAGTGGCAAAAGCACATTTTATTCAGGAACTACTGAAGTAGAGGAAAAGAGATCTCAGTAGAGAACTAGGCTCAATTCTGAGTATAGGAACAAACAAATGAGGATTTATAGCCAAGAAGAAGGGTAGGGGTCGGTAGATGAAAAATTACTAAAAGGCAACATCAGGGGTGAGGGAGGATTCTGGTTAAACTGACTGGACAGGATTCTTGCTAAAGGAAGACCAAAATGATTAGATGAAGAGTGGAGGATAAAGAATTTGGTATCTAGAGTGACTTAGTAAGATTCTTGCTACAGCTGGGTGACGTAGACTTGACAAGGATAGACACCAAGTTTGAGGCCTCGAGAGCACTGGAGTTAGGTTAAGGAGAGAGTCTTTGTCAGAGGTGAGCACTTGATCATCATTTTACTGGTGAGGAAATTGAAAACAGAGAGGTTAAGTTACTTGCCAAAGTCATACGTGATGAATATGAATACAAACAGTGTAGCTCCAAAACCAAGTAGGTATTAGGTGGCAAAGCTAGGATTCATACCCAGGTCTTGTGGTTATTTTTTATTCTACCATACTGCCTTCTAAGATTACAGAATGCTCTGAGCTCTTCCCAAAGGTTAAATGTTAAAACTCGTGGTAAACAAAGGCAGAAAGATCAGATAGAGCAGTGTGCTATTCCTACATGTGCCAAATAAATTTATGTTTGAGAACGCACAAAGGTACTTTGAGGGAGAATAACGCAAACAGTTTTGTTAAGAGGGTAGGCTCATTTTTGATCCTTTGGTCCAAATGACCACACTCATGGAAAGCCAAAGACGCTGCCAGGAACTGGCTATTTCACATTAACAGCCACAGGCTTTTATTAGTAGGAGCAATGTGGAGTCAGCCCAAATACGTAAATAATTTCTCTAGAAAATTGAAAGTCATTCTTAAATTAGAGGGAAGCAAGCACTAACATATTAGTTGTTTTGAGTGAGGGAAAATGGTTTGACATGAATAATTTACTTAGAGTTGTATTCTTTGTTAGGGTCTTAAAATTCATTTCTTAAGCAATACCTGAGGTAATTAGGTATTTGTTAAAGCTCACTGACTATTTTCTTAATATATATGGTTAATAAACAAGGAATGTTGCCATCATGCTTCTTAGAATGTAGTGAACAAAATATGAAAATAAAGACTAGTGAGCTAATACTTCGTTTCATTGGTACTTTGAATGGAGTATTAAGATAGGGTTTTCTTGGAAATTTTTAAAGGAATTTTTCTTACATTAAAAGCAGTATTTTCTTCACATATTAAAAAAATAGTGCTGCTACTTTTTAGTAGCAGGGAAAATAAAGCATCTACCTACTATTTAAATATCACATGGATGTGTTGCATTTCTTTGTTTCCTATCATGTGGGATTCTCAGGGGCTGCCTGTAAATATTTTTTGGTTGTTTCTGAATAATAACCTTGGGCATAATTTCTTTTAAAGGCAGAATTGTACTGCTTGCAACTATTTTATCCCTACTCTCCTTAAAGAAAATGAGCATTCACCAAAGTGGAATACTAAAGCCTACCCAATTTCATAGCTGGTGTAGAAAAGACTGAATTCCTGAGGAAAGATGAACTGAAAGTCTAGGATCTGTTGTATTATCTTCCTCTTCCTTCTCAGTTATGAATACACGAACAGTCCATGACTTACCATGGTTCAACTTAATGATGTGAAAAGCGATCCTCATTCATAGAAACCATACTTCACGTTCTGAATTTTGATCTTTTCCCAGGCTAGCGATCTGCAGTAAGATACTCTGATGATGCTGGGCAGTAGCAGCAGCTACAGCTCCGACTGACCACGCAATCACAAGGGTAAATTGACCAACACACTTGGAATCGTTCTGGTTGTCACTTTCAGTGTAGTAGTCAGTTACATGAGATATCCAGCACTGTGTTATAAAATAGGCTTTGTGTTAGATGATTTTGCCCAACTGTAAGCTAATGTAAATGTTCTGAGCACAGTAGACTAGGTGTATTGAATTCATTTTCAACTCATGATGTTTTCAGCTTACCATGGGTTTATTGGGTTGTAACCCCATCATACATCGAGGAAGATCTGTATGACTAAGTATATTTCCTTCCTCAAGAATGAAAAAAAATGATTTCAACTGATATTTGAAATCAGTTTTTAAAAATCTTTCCTTAAACTTTCTGTTGCAGAAAGTGGAGAAAGTTAAACCACCTTGAGAGATACATCCGACTCTGTTCAATTTAATCAAGTCCTCTGCCAGTAAGGATTTCAAAAAGTACCATCTTAGTGAAAGGCACTATTTTGTCTGAGAGAACATGGGCTTTGGAGCTAGATACACTAAGACTAGGTTAACTTAGCCCCTTACTAATTATGTCACCCTGAGAAAGTAACTCAACTTCTTTGAGTTAGAGGTTAGTAAAATTGAGATAATAATTCCTACCTCATAAATTTATTATGAGAATTAAATTGTGTAAGTATACTATAACTGATGGTAATTGGTTATTGGTATCCTTTCTGTGATCTGTAATGAAAGTGTGAAAAACCTCTCCAGCAAAATATTAGGAAAGGGGTTTTAACTACAGACATGGAAGAATTCAAAATAATTATGAGTAGGTATCTTGATAAAATGGGCAGTTTATTTTTATGAAATTGTAAATTAGCAAAATAAATGCAGGAAAACATATAAAATCTAAATTATAAATTAAGGACAGTTTTCCTTATTCTTTTGGTTCTCATTGAAGTGTCAGGGCAAAATGTTTTCACAAGTGAAACCTTTCAAACCTTCAAGGAACAGGTAGTTTGTGCCATTTAAAACTGTTTCAAAACTTAAAGAAAGTATCTTTTTTCTCTTTTAAAAACCAGCATAGGGGCGCATGGGTGGTTCAGTCATTAAGTGTCTGCCTTCGGCTCAGGTCATGATCCCAGGGTCCTGGGATCGAGCCCCGCATCGGGCTCCCTGCTCAGCAGGGAGCCTGCTTCTCCCTCTCCCTCTGTCTGCTGTTCCCCCTACTTGTGCTCTCTCTCTCTTTCTGTCAAATAAATAAATAAAATCTTTTAAAAAACAGCGTAATTCAGAGAAAGATATTCCTTAGTAAAACTATGACCCAGTTTTACATATGAACATACCAGAAAAATTCCTAATAAAACATTAGGAGCTAGAATCCACCAGAATGTTAAAAGTGTAATATACCATGACTAAGATATTTTAGGGATATTTTACCATATCACTGTACTGGAGGAGAAAAGCCATGTGATCATCTCACTAAATGCCAGAGACATTGACTAATTAAAAAAAAAAAAATATATATATGTAAGGTTACATCTTAAATACAGCAAGTACTATATTTTTATACACACACACACACCTATCATGACTAAAGGTGAAATATTAGAGACATTCTCATTAAAATCTGGACTAACATAGGGTATCTGCCATCATCACTATTATTTAAGATTCTTCAGACCATTACTCTTATGTAAGAAAATGTAAAGAAAGTAAGAATATTAAAAATTTTAAAAGCATGAATAAAAGTATATCAGCATTTATAAATAATATGATTGTCCAGTGCTCTCACTTTATTTGCCTTTTTATGAAATTCTTATGGTGAATGTGCAATTTTTTATGAACAGGAAAACAGTTATTTTCATTTAAAAAATTAAAAGGGTGTTGGCCTTGACTATGTTTCTAAAGCTCTTTTTTGGCCTCTTATATTCTGTTACTCTAACAGAGCTATTTGCCAGTATGTAGCTTCTTGGCACTCATGATTTCATTTAGAATCTGATATCAACCTTGTAAGAAAGTAAACTGATTGATTGATTGATTTTTAAGTCAGGAAGGTTAAATTGCCTGCCCCAGGTCACATGGCAGTAGGTAGCAAAACAAGAATACTCAGTCTTTGAATCCATTCCTTTTTACACTCTAAAAAGTTATATTTTCCAACAAGGTGCAAGATGTGATGCAATGATTCTCAAGCTTTGGTATGTATATGAATCACCATGGATTATTACTTAAAAACACTTAATTCTTGGGCCCACCTTCAGTCTGATTCAGTAGGAATAGGGTGATGACCCAGAAGTTTGCCTTTTTACATGTGCCTCATGATGCTCCTACTGACCACACGTAAGTAAATTGTAGAATGTAAAGAATGGAGATTTCAAATGGATGTGGTGTTGAGCAAATATGGAAACTACTGAGTTTGGGTACTGCTTCCTCCTACTGTACTATTTGTAAGATCTTAGACAGCCAAGCAATGAATGGTAGGGAAGCATAGAACATTTTGAATGAGAGCATGGGCTTTAAATTATAGCACCTTGAACATGTTACCTGATAATAACAGTCCCCACTTCATAAGAAGGTTCTAAGGAAATAGGTGTAAAGTGCCTTAGGGAGAAATGAGAATGCAGGGCAGAGACAGACTAAAAGTGTTACTCTAATGGTAGTCTGAACAACAAAAAAACACTCAAGAAAGAAGTACCAAGAGTTCTTTACTGACAAAAAGATTTTATGTTTTCCCCATCCGCTTTTATTCTGCTTCAAGTCATTAGAGACTATTTAAACTTTTTGTCTTTAATTAAATCTCAAAGTGTATTGATCAATCGGATGAGATGGTTCCTAAATTAAATATTTGAATAGATGTTTCAGAAGTACTGGTAAAGTTTGAAATAATACAGATTTTACTCCTAACATCTAATTTGAAAAAGGTATCAAATGAAGGTTTCTATAAAAAGGCATTACAGTCTTGGACTGTTTCACTCTGAGACTAAGAATTGTTTCAGATGGCATTTTTAGATCTGATATGTTAAACTAGTATAGAATGTTGGCAAGTTGTGTGAAAAATGTTGGAAAAGATTTTGGCATTCCCTCTCTATGCATTGCCTCCTATTATATATATCCTCACTTCTTTTTAGATCTGTTAATTAGTCATAATGTGGAATATATATTGTTATTATTTTTTACATTTCTAGATTACATTTTTGTGATCCATATTTATTTTTTTGTTCAGCTCTAATTATTGTACCCATCTATTATGGCTGCTGAAATCTTATCCAATCTTATTTCCATTTTTAATTGACTATAATTTTAGCTTGTGTTTATGACTTAATTTTTTTTTCAGTTCAATTAAGAAAAAAGTTCCTACCCATATGAATGTACTACCTTAAGCTTTCTTACAACTTCAGAAAATAAGCACCTGAGATATTGTCAAAAGTTTATAGGATCCTTCTATTTCTTTGTAAAGTGATTATGGTAGATAGCATTCCATTTAGTTAAATGAAACTGTGTCTCTTTGCAAGAGAAAAGGCAGAAACACATAACTAAAGATTTTTTAAAAATTCAATTTAATTAATA
This sequence comes from Mirounga angustirostris, assembly GCF_029215605.1. NCBI lineage: Eukaryota > Metazoa > Chordata > Mammalia > Carnivora > Phocidae > Mirounga > Mirounga angustirostris. Next base: position 41,374,735 of record NW_026991714.1, read on the forward strand.
TTTACTGTATTATTAGTTTCAGAGGTAGAATTTAGTGATTCATCAGTTGCATACAATACCCAGTGCTCATTACTCCAAGAGCCCTCTTTAATGCCCATCACCCAGTTACCCCATCCCCCCCACCTCCCCTGTAGCAACCTTCAGTTTGTTTCCTGTAGTTAAGAGTCTCTTATAAGGGTTTGTCTCCCTTTCTGTTTTCATCTTCTTTTATTTTTCCTTCCCTTCCCCTATGTTCATCTGTTTTGTTTCTTAAATTCCACATCTGAGTAAAATAATATGGTATTTGTCTTTCTCTGACTGACTTATTTTGCTTAGCATAATACCCTCTAGTTCTATCCATGTCATTGCAAATGGCAAGATTTTGTTCTTTTTGATGGCTGAGTAATACTCCATGAAACACATACTTTTATCCACTCCAAATTATTGTTATCTGGTGGTATTACTAAAGGAGTTGGGAAAGGCAGCAAGCAATCTTTAATAATCACTGAAGAGATGATTTTATTATTGATGAGCCTGTAAATAAGAATTTTACAGGGGCGCCTGGGTGGCTCAGTCGGGTAAGCATCTGCCTTCAGCTCAGATCATGATTGCAGGGTCCTGGGATCGAGCCCTACATCGGGCTCCCTGCTCAACGGGGACCCTGCTTCTCCCTCTCCTCTGCTGCTCCCCCTACTTGTGCTTGCTCTCTCTCTCAAATAAATAAATAAAATCCTTTTTAAAAAAACTTTACGAATAGTAAATTGAATATAAATGCAATTTAGTAATTGAGTTGCCTTCTTGATTACTTCTGTCACATCTGTTTTATTCAACAAACATTTACAAAACACCTAGAGAGTGTTAGTCTGTGTTTGATGCTAGGAATGTATAGATGAGCACAACATACCTTGCCTTTAAGACATTCTCTTGGAGCTCCCAGTTTAATAAGGGAGAACAAAATAGAACATAAAAATGTAGTAATACTGTATTATCAGTACTGAGTAACATGCTGAGGTGGTTCAGAAAAGGGATTGGTTAACTCAGGGTTTTGAGGAACAGCCAATTTTATTTTTTTTTAATTAAACTTTTTATTTTGAGATAATTGTAGATTCTCATGTAGTCGTTAGAAATAATGGAGATCCCATATACCCTTCAAAGGTTCTCTAATGGTAACATATTACACAAGTATAGTTTAATATCACAGCCAGGATATTGCCGTTGGTACAGTCTAGTACAGAAGGTTTCCATCACCATAAGGATCCCTCATGTTACCTTTTTATATCATACTGTCTTCCTTCCTGCCCACACTTTCTCCCTAGCCCCTGCCAATCATTAATATGTTCTCCATTTAATAATATTATTTCAAGAATGTTATATAAATGCGATCATATAATTCTGTAACCTTTTGAGATCTACTTTTTTCATTTAGCATTAATTCTCTGGAGATTGATCCAGGTTGTTGCATGAATCAAATTTGTCCCTTTTTATTGCTAAGTAGTATTCCAAGTTCAGACTGTTACGAAGATAGCTGCTATAAACATTCATATACAGGTTTTTGATGAACATAAATTGTCATATCTCTGCGATAAATCCCCAAGAGTGCAATTGCTGGTTAGTGTGGTAGCTGCATTGGTTAGTTTTTTTTATAAAAACTGCCGAACTATTTTCACAGTGGTTGTACCATTTTACATTCTTATCAGCAATGTATGAGTGGTCTGGTTTCGCCGTATCCTTGCCAGCCTTTGATGATGTCACTTTTTAAAATTTTAGCCATTCTGATAGGTATGTAGTGATATCTAACTGTGGTTTTAATTCTGTGGAACATCTTTTCATATGCTTATTTGCCTTCTGTATATCCTCTTCAGTAAGATGTCTTTCATGTCTTTTGCTCATTTGGATTGTTTGGTTCTTTATTGAATTGTTAGAGTTTTTAAAATATATTTTAGATACTAGCACTTTGTTGGATAATATTTACAAGTATTTTCTCCCAGTCTTCAGCTTGTCTTTTTTTTTTATTTTTAGTGATTAATGAACTTGAGTTTTTAGTATAGTTTTAGATATTGCAGAATAATTGAGTAGATAATCCCTATACCCGCCCCAATCCATCCCACCTCACTCTCATAGTTTCCCCTATTATTAACGTTTTGCATTAGTGTGGTATATTTGTTACAATTAATGAACCAATATTGTAAGTTATTATTGACAGTAGTCTGTAGCTTACATTAAGATTCATTTTTTGTGTGTTTTAGAGTTCTGCGGGTTTTGACAAATGCATAATACCACATACCCACTATAACATATGGGATAGTTTCAGTATCCTAAACATTTCCTGTGCTTCACCTATTCATCCCTCTCTTTCCTCTTTCCTCCCCTGGAGCAACCACTGATCTTTTTACTATCTCTGTAGATGTGCCTTTTCCAAAATGTCATGTAGTTGGAACCATACAGTGTGTAGCCTTTTTTTTTTTAAATTTAAATTCAATTAGCCAACATAGTACATCATTAGTTTCAGATGTAGAGTTCAGTAATTCATCAGTTGCATATAACACCCAGTGCTCATCACACCCCATACCCTCCTTAACGCCCATCACCCAGTTACCCCATCCCCCTATCTACGTCCCTTCCAGCAACCCTCAGTTTGTTTCCTATAGTTAAGAGTCTCTCATGGTTTGCCTCCCTCTCTGATTTCTTTCCATTCTGTTTTCCCTCCCTTCCCCTATGATCCCCTGTGCTGTTTCTTTTATGTGTTTAGCCTTTTCACACTGATTCCTCTCACTTAGCAATAGGCCTTTTAAGGGTCTTATATTTAAGATTCTATTTAAGGTTCTTTTCATGTTTTGATAGCTCATTTCTTTTTATTGCTAAGTAATGTTCCATTGTATGAATGTACCACTTTTGTTCATCCATTTACCTCCTGAAGGGATTCTTGGTTGCTTCCAGTTTTTCATAATTATGAATAAATCTGCTGTAAACCTGTGCTGGTTTTTGTGTGGTCATAACTTTTCAACTTGATGTAGGAGTACAATTATGGTAAGACTATATTTAGCTTTGTAAGAAACTGCCAAACTGTCTCCCAAACTGGCTGTACCATATCGCATTCTTACCAGCAGTGAATGAGAATTCTTGTTGCTCCACATCCTTCTCAATATTTGGGGGGTTTTAGCCACTCTAGGTGCATAGTGATATCTCATTACTATTCTACTTTGTAATTTTCTAGTGACAGTATGATTGTTGAGCATCTTTTCAGATACTTATTTGCCATCTGTGTATCTTCTTTGGTAAGATGTCTTCAGACCTCTCAACCATTTTTTAATTGGGTTATTGTTGAATTTCAAGAGTTCTTTGTATATTTTGAGTACAAGTCACTGGATAATATTTGCAGATATTTTCTGCCAGTCTGCAGCTTGGTTTTTCATCCTCTTAACACAGTCTTACACAAATCTAAAGTTTTTTAATTTTTATGGAAGTTAAGTTTATCAGTTTTTCCTTTTATGGATCATGCCTTCGGTTTTAAGTCCAAGAACTCTTTGCCCAGCCTTAGATCCTGTAGGTTTTCTGTGTTGTTGTTTTTTTTTTCTAAGAGTTTTATGTCTTATATTCAAATTCAGGATTCATTTTGAGTAAATTTTTATATAAGGTGTGTGACAGATTGAGGTTCATCTTTTTGCCTATGGATGTCTAACTGCACCAGCACCTTTTGCTCAGAAGGCTGTCTTTCCTGTATTAAATTGCTTGTGTGCCTTTGTCAAAAATTAGTTGGGCATATTTCTGTGGGTCTATTCATGAGCTTTCTATTCTGTTCTATTGATCTATGTATTTATCCCTCACCATACAGTCTTTTTTTTTTTAAACTTGATTGCTTTTTTATTGGATAAATTTGATGTATGACATTGTGTAAGTTTAAGGTATACACCGTATTACTTTGATACATTTATGTATTGTAATATGATTGCTGATGTAGTATTTATCACATTACATACTTATAGCATGATATTATTGTCTGTTGTCACTTCCTTGCTTAAATTTATTTATCAGTATTTTATTGTTTTGATGCTATCATGAATGGGTTGGTTTTGTTTCTTTTTCAGATTCTTTATCATTAGTATAAAAGAATGCAATTGATTTCTGTATGTTGATTTTGTATACTGCTTCTTTACTGAAATTGTTGATGAATTCCAACAGTTTTTTGACTGATTCTTTGGGATTTTCTGTATATCATCAGCAAATAATGACTTCTTCCTTTCTGATTTGGATGCCTTTCATTTCTTTGTCTTGCTAATTGCTCTAGCTGAGACTTGGAGTACTATATTGAATAGGAGTGGTCTGAGTGGGCATCTTTGCCTTGTTCCTGATCTTAGGGGAAACACTTTCAGTTTTTCTCCATTGATAGCTGTAGGTTTATTGTATATGGCCCTTATTATGTTGAAGTATGTTACCTTCCATACCCAGTCTGTTAAGAGTTTTTGTCATGAGGGACGCCTGGGTGGCTCAGTCGCTTAAACATCTGCCTTCAGCTTAGGTCATAATCCCAGGGATCAAGTCCCACATCAGGCTCCTTGCTAAGCAGGGAGTCTGCTTCTCCCTCTCCCAATTCTCCCCCTGCTTGTGCGTTTCCCCCTTCCCCCCAACAAATAAATAAATAAAACATTAAAAAAAAGTTTTGTCATGAAAGGATGTTGTATTTTGCTTTTTCTGCATCTGTTGAGATGATCGTGTGATTTTTATCTTTCATTTATTGATGTGTGTATTACATTAATGATTTGTGTATATGGAACCATCCTTTCATCCCAGGAATAAATCCCACTTAGTCATGGTGTATAATCCTGTTAATGTGTTTGTGTATTCAGTTTGCTAATATTTTGTTGAGAATTTTTATATCTATTTTTCATCAAGGACATTGGTCTATAGTTTTCTTGTGGTGTCCTTATCTGTTTTTGGTAGCACTGGCTTCATAGAATTAGTGTGGAAGTGTTTCCTCCTCCTGGATATATTGGAAGTTTGAGGAGCATTGGTGTTAACTCTTTGAATGTTTGGTAGAATTCTCCAGTGAAGGTATCTTGTCCTGGAGTTGTCTGTGTTGGGAGTTTTTTGATTACTCATTCAATCTGTTTACCTGTTATTGGTCTATTCAGATTTTCTATTTCTTCCTGATTCAGTCTTAGCAAGTTATATGTTTCTAGACATGTATCCATTTCTTCGGGGTTATGTAATTTGTTGGCATAAAAATTGTTCATAGATTCATAAGATTCCGTGTTTTTATAGTACCAGTTGTAATGTCTCCTCTTTCATTTCTGATTTACTTATCTAAGTCCTCTCTTTTTTTTCTTAGTAAAGCTAAAGGTTTGTCAATTTTGTTTTGTTTATTTTTTAAAGAACCATGTTCTAGTTTTATTGATCCTTTCTATTGTTTTTCTGATCTTTATTTCATTTATTTCTCTTCTTAGTATTCCCTTCCTTTGAACTAACTTTGGGCTTAATTTGCTCTTCTTTTTCTAGTTCCTTGAGGTGTTAATTTCAGATTGTTTATTTGAGTTCTTTTTAATTTCTTAAAATATGCATTTATTGTTATAAATTTTCCTCCCCAAACTGCTTTTTGCTTTATCCTACAATATCTGATAGGTTGTTTTCATTTTCATTTAAGATAAGTTTTTATTTCCCTTTTGATTTGTTTTTTGACCCAATGGTTGTTTAAAGTGTGTTACTTAGTTTCCACATATTTGTAGATCTTCCCACTAACTTCTTGTTGATTTCTAGTTTCATACCATTGGGGTCAGAGAATAAAATTGGCATGATATCAGTCTTCTTAAATTTGCTATGATTTGGAAAAAAATTTTTTTTGCTGTGATTTGTTTTGTTGCCTATCATGATTTGTCCTGGAGTCTATGTGTACTTAAGAAGAATGTGTATTTTGCTGTTGGTTGCATGTTCTGTATATGTCTGTTAAGTCCATTTGTTCTGAAGTGTGGTTTAATTTCAGTTAAACCAATCTATTTATTGCTGATAGCAGGGTATTGAAGTTCCCTACAGTTACTGTACTGTTGTCAGTTTCTCCCTTAATATGTAAAGATTTCCTCTGCCATTTTATCTTTGCCTTCTGGTTATTTTGTTTCCATGGTGATTTGCTCAGTCCACTCCTTGTTTCCTGTTTCTGCTCTAAAGTTTTGCTTTGAGGTTTGCATATAACGTCTCATAGATAAAAGAGTCCTCTCTGCTGATAGCAATTTATCTTCATTTACCTTTAAAGGTTTCTTCCTTTTACTCTTCCCCTTTGATATTTTTAATATCACAAGTTAACTCTTTTTATGCTGTGATTTTGTTACCAAGTTATAGTAGTTATTATGCTATAGTTAAGAGCTTAATATACTGTTCTAAAAAAGAGTTACAGTATTATAATTTTGACTGTCACCTTAATTTTGTGTACTTTCCTTTCAGCTTCAAGAGTTCCTTTCAACATTTCTTGTAAGGCAGGTCTAGTGGTGGTGAACAACCTCAGCTTTTGTTTATCTGAGTGAGCCTTTATTTCTCCTTCATATCTGAAGGATAACTTTGCCACATAGAGTAGTGTTCCTGGCTGGCAATTTTTATCTTTCAGTATTTTGAATATGTCATTACATGATCTCCTGGCCCATAGTTTCTGCTGGGAAATCTGCTGATAACCAGGTGGAGATAACTTTGTAATTACTGTCTTTTTCTCCCTGGCTATCTTTAAAATTCTTTATCACTGACTTTTGACAGTTTTAATGTAATAGTCTTGGAGAAAGTCTTTTTGTGTTGAGATGATAAGTGTTGTATTAGCTTCAAGGACTTGTATATCCAGTTCCTTCTCTGGGTTTAGGAGGTTCTCAACTATTATTTTTTGGTTTTTATTTTAATTTTTTAATCTTTTCAAGTTTTTTATTGATTGGTTGCTGGAATATAGAAATAAAATTGGTTTTGGATATTGACCTATCCAGTAACCTTGATAAATTCATGTATCAATTCTGATAATGTATAGATTTTACATTTTGTATATATACAGTCATGTTGCCAGCAAAGACCGTTTTATGTCTTCTCATATCTTCAGATATTTTATTTTTCTTATTTATTGCACCAAGTATGACTTCCAGTAAAATGTTGCTTAAAAAATAAAAATATTACGGGGCGCCTGGGTGGCTCAGTCGTTAAGCGTCTGCCTTCGGCTCAGGTCATTATCCCAGGGTTCTGGGATCGAGCCCCATGTCGGGCTCCCTGCTCTGCGGGAAGCCTGCTTCTCCGTCTCCCACTCCCTCTGCTTGTGTTCCCTCTCTCACTGTGTCTCTCTCTGTCAAATAAATAAAACCTTTAAAAAAAAATAATGAAAATAAAAATATTAGGCATCCTTGTTTCATTTACAGTCTCAAGGGGAAGATCTTTAATAGGTCACCAATACGTGTAAAGTTTACTAGAGATTTTTTGGTACCCTCATCAGAATAATGGTGTTCCCTTCTATTTTTCCCTTTGAAAAGAGATTTTTTTTTTTTAAGATTTTATTTATTTGAGAGAGAGAGAGATAGCAAGAGCAGGAACACAAGCAGGGGAAGTGGGAGAGGGAGAAGCAGGTTTCCCACCGAGCAGGGAGCCCGATGTGGGACTCGATCCCAGTACCCTGGAATCATGACCTGAGCCGATGGCAGACGCTTAATGACTGAGCCACCCAGGTGCCCCTGAAAAGAGGTTTTTAATCACAAACTGTCATTGAGTTTTATCAACTACTTTTTTTTGCATCCATTGATAGAGATTTTTCTCCTTTATTTTTTAAATGAGGAATATTATGTTGGTTTTTGATTATTAACAGCTATTATTTTTTAAATGTATTCTCTGCTCCCTTCTCCCTCTTTTCTCCTTCTGGGATACCCATTATTCTTATGTTAGCTTTTCTGGTGGATTCAGATAGTTGTCATACAGTTTCTTCACTTTTAAAAAATTTTTGTTTTCTTTCCTCTTCCACCTGAGTTATTTCTATATTTCTGTTGTCAGGCTTGCTAATTCTCTTTTCCCATATGATCTATTCTATTTCCAGTGAATTCTTCATTTCATGTATTGTGCTCTTCAGATCCAGAATTTGTTTAGTTCTCTTTTTAGAATTTTAGTCTTTTTGGTAAAGTACTCCTTCTGTTCATTAATTTTATTCCTGAGATCATTGTATTATCTTCCTGAGTTTTTTTTTTTAAGAATATTCTTTTTTTTTTTTAAGGTGTTTTTTATTTATTTATTTGACGGGGAGAGAGCATAAGCAGGGGGAGCAGCAGAGGGAGAGGAAGAAGCAGGCTCCCCGCTGAGCAGGGAGCCCGATGCAGTGGCTCCATCCCAGGACCCTGGGATCATGACCTGATCCGAAGGCAGAAGGCAGACGCTTAACCGACCGAGCCACCCAGGCACCCCTCTTTCTGAGTTTTCTTATAGCTCATTGAATTTCTTCATTACAGCTATTTTAAGTTACAGTTAGATTGCACTATTCCGTATCTTTGGGTTCAGCTGCTGCAAAATTGACGTATTCTGTGATACCATTTTACCATGATTTTTCATGGTGTTTGATGAAAAGTGCTTCTGCTGCCACATTTGAAGTAGCAAACACCTCTCTTTATTTCTTATTTAAGGAAGGTTTTGTTTACTTTATTTACTTTGATTTTAACAGTTCAACAGGTTGGTAATTAGGACCCTAACAGAAATTTTTGTTTTTCCTAATGGAGCTGACTTGCAGCTAATTGGGCTCATGCACATTAAAAACAACAAGCGTAGGGGGAGAGGTATATATAGCAGTTGAGTCTTAGGGTGTGCCCATGACCTGGTAAGAGTATCCTCAGGTGGGCGGCGGCCAGGGGGGTGGAGTGCTGTCACAGTGTTTTGTGGGTAGTCCTCTTGCCTTCTGGGGCATGGAGAAGAAACTTTCCTTCAGTTCTCTTCATCTGTCTACTTTTCTTTCTTTCTATTCCCTCCCTCCCCACACACAGCCACTGCTGTCTTTTATCAGAGAGAGCGGCTGGTTCCTCTAGCTGCAACATGAGTGGCCAGGTAGACCCCTCCTCATTGCTTTTACCTTCCACCTCCTCTGCCAAAAAGGTTGTGCTAGCCCCCTGTCGGAACAACCAGTGCCTTCTCTGCTGCTGTCTGCTCCACTGCCATTTCCCTATTCCACTGCCTTCTCCATGGTGTAATAAGCCCAATTTCAGATACACTGATGGATGGATCTCTCAGGTGTGCTGGTATCCTGTGCCGAGGTGCCTTTTTTCGGTTATGGATGTCCACTTAGTTTTAAGTCAAAGGGGAGAGAAAAAGGCAATCACTGCCATGATGCTGATGTACCTCCACACAGTTTTGATTAGTGTTAGCTATATGATAGTCTTGAAATTGGGTAGACTGATTCCTCCTACTTTATTTTTCTTTTTCAAAATTGTTTTAGCTGTTCTAATTCTTTTGTCTTTCTCTATAAATTTTAGAATAGCATGGTCTATATCTGCAAAAAGTCTTGCCTACAGTGTTATAAGAATTATGTTAAACCTATATATTAGTTTATGGACAAATAATATCTTTACTCTGTTCAGTCTTCTAGTGTTTGAATATCTCTCTACGTTTATTTAAATCTTCTTTCATTTCTTTCATCAGTATTTTGTATTTTTCAGTGTACAAGTCTTTGATATATGTATTTTTTGAGTGATTGTAAAGGATGAGATTCTACTGTTAAATTTTGGTGTCCATGTATTCATTGCTAGTGCATAGAAGTATAGTTGATTTTTGTATAATTATCTTATATCCTGTGATCATGTTGAACTCACTCATTCTAAAAGGGTTTTTTTGTTTGTTTGTTTCTTGTGATTATCTACATAGACAATCATGTCATCTACAAAAAGGGACAGTTTTATCTCTTCCTTTCTAATTTCTCTGCCTTTTACTTCCTTTTGTTTTCTTTTTTCACCTTAATGCTCTGGCTTCAACTTCTATAGTACTATGTTGAGTAAGAATGGTGAGACCAGATATTCTTGCCTTGTTTCCCGTCTTAGGAGGAAAGTATTCAGTTTTTCACCATAATAAACAAAAGTTCCTCAGCTAATGCTATAGTGTTTTTGTTGAAGCTCTATTAAGTTGAAGAAGTTTCCCCTCTATTTCTATTTCTCTAGATCTTTTGATATGACCCTGTGATTTTTCTTCTAAGCTGTAGCCCATTAATATGATGAATTACATTATTGACTTTTGAATACTGAATCAGCCTTGTGTCTGTGGAATAAACCCCCCTGGTGTTCATTCCTCTTCTGTATTGCAGAATTCTATTTGCTATTATATTGTTAAGGATTTTTATGTCTGTATTTATGAGGGATATTTGCCTGTACTTTTTTTGGGGGGGGGGGGCTGTTTTTTGTTTTGGTATAGGTATAAAGCTAATTTCCTAAAATGAATTGGGAAGTTTTCTCTCTTCTGATTTGTGGAAGATTTTTTCTTTGAAAAGTTGGTAGGATTTTCCATCTGGGCCTAGAGACTTATTTTGGGGTAGTTGTTAAATTACAAATTCAATTTTCTTAATAGTTATAGAGTATTCAAATTATCATTTTATATTGGGTGAGTTATAATAGTCTGTTTCTTTTTTAGGAATTTATTCCATTTCATCTAAGTTGTCAAAATTTATGAGTGTAGAGTTATCATATTCCCTTATTATCCTTCTGATGTCTTCAGAGTTGGTGGTGATAGCCCCTGTTTCATTCCTAATATTGGTAATTTGTGTCTTCCTTTTCTTCTCAGTTGTACTAGAGTTTTGTCAATGCTGTTAATCTTTTCAAAGAACCAGCTCCTTGTTTCATTGATTTTTCTTTATTTTCCTTTTCAATTTCATTGATTTCTGTTCTTTATTATTCCTTCTGTTTGCTTTGGATTTTTTCTTTTTCTAGGTTCTTGAGGTAAGAGTTTAGATTATTGATTTGAGATTTTTTGTCTTTTCTAATGTATGCATTTGTATGTCTAATATACAGATAAGAGTACGCATTTCCCTCTCAGCACTGCTTTAGCTGTGTCTCACAAATTTCGATATGTTGTATTTTCATTTCTGTTTAGTTCAGTGTATTTTTAAATTTTCCTCGAGACTTCCTCTTTGATCCATGAATTGTCCAGTAGTGTGTCATTTAGTTTCCCTGTGTTTAGAGGTTTTTCTGTTACTGATTTTTATAGCCTATCTATGTATATGTTCAGTGGACACTTGAAAAGAATGTGTATTGTTGGGTAGAGTGTTTATTAGATCCTGTTGGTCAGTGATGTTGAATTCTCTATCCTTACTTATTTTCTATCTCTTTCTCTTCTCTTTTTGTTGTATCAGTTGTTGAGAAGGAGAGTTAACATCTCTAACTATAATTTTGGATTTATCTATTTTTTCTTTCAGTTCTATCCATTTCTGCTACTCTTGTTGTTTGATGTAGATACAATTAGAATTGTTACATCTTCTTGGTGGATTGACTGTTACCATTATATAATACCCCTCTCTGTCTCCAGGAATCTTCTTTGCTCTGAAATCTATTTGATAATAATATAGCCACCTTGCTTTCCTTTGATTGTTTATATTATATATATATTTTTTTCCACCTTTTTACTTTCAACTTACCTATATCATTATATTTGAGGTGAGTTTCTTGTAGACAGAATATAATTGGGTCATAGTTTTTAATCCACTCAGCCAGTCTCTTTTAATTGATATATTTACACCATTGACATCCAGTTTAATTTTAGAACTTAAAATACGGCATTTTCTTTTTTGGTTTTCTGCTGTCTCTGCTTTTTATTTCTCTGTTTTTACTTGAACAGTTTTAAAGTTATATTTTGATTTATCTGTAGGATTTTTTTTAGTGTATCTCTTTGTATAGTTTTTTTAATGGTTGTTCTAAGTATTACATTGTATGTACATAAGTTATTGCAGTGTCCTAGTGTTGTCATTTAACCAATTTGAGGGACTTATGGAATCTTTACCTCCCTTTATATCTCTTTACCCTCCCCCATTTATAATGTATGGGTCTTAAATATTTCTTCTACATACAGTTAGAACCATATCTGTCAGTATTATAATTTTTGCTTTAGCTGTCAAGCATAATTTGGAAAACTCAAGAGGAAAAGCAAAGCCTATTTTATTCATCTATATTTTTGCTTATTGATTGGGTTCTTTCTTCCTTCTTGAAGTTCTAAGGTTTTTTTCCTGTATTATTTTCTTTCTGTTTACAGAATTCAGCAACTCTTTTAGAGTAGATCTTCTAACAAATCCTTGGTTTCCATTTATCTGAGAATGTCTTGATTTCCCGTTCATTTCTTGAGGGATATTTTCATTGAGTATAAGATTCTAGGTATATAGTTCATTTTTTAGGTCTCAATAAATTTTGTGTTTTTTCCTTTTAGCCTCTAAAAGATTTCTGATGAGAAATCTGCTATTACTCATACTGTTTTAACCCTGATAGTTAACCTGTCAGGTTTTTCTTGGCTACTTTGAAGATGGTTATCCTTGTCTTTAGTTTTCAGAAGTTTAATTATCATGTGTTTGGTGTGGTTTCTTTACGTTTATTCTAATTGAGCTTTGCTCAACTTCTTAAATCTGTAGGTTTATGTCTGTTACCAAATTTGGGGAGTTTTCCACTATTGTTTCTTCAGGTACTTTTTCCACCTCACCCCTCTTCTCTCCTTCTGGGCTCTGATGACACAAATGTTAGATCATTTAGGCCTTTTATTTCTTTGCTGAGGTTTTCTATTTTTTGTTTGAAGCATTTTATAATTGCTCATTAAAGCATTTTTATCATGGCTGCTTTAAAATCTTTGTCAAATAATTCCACTATCTCTGTCATCTTAGTTTTGGCATCTTTTTCATTCAGTTTGAGATCTTCCTGTTTCCTGATATGACTAGTGATTTTCAACTGAAATCTGGACATTTTGGGTATTATGTTATGAAACTTCGGAGACACACACACACACACACACACACACACCCCACCCTTAATTATCCTTTGGATTCAGAACAATTCCTGCTTTTACATGGTAGCACTAGCTGCCAACTAGCAGCCTTGGCAGCATCATTTTCTTAGTCACAGATACCAGTGCATTTGTGTGGTTATTTAAGTATTTTATTATATTCTGTCTATTCTTATCAAAATAAGTGGGAATTATGGTAGTACATATCATTATCATGAAGAAATTTTAATATAATTAAAACAAAGATGGAAATCATTAGGCATACAGAAAGCAGCAATTTTTAAGCATCAGTGTCATCACTCATTCAGTTTGAAGACATTACCTGTGTTCTGTTGTAAACAGTAAAAACAAAGAATATTTGTAAGATATTAGGAATATTATCATTAAAGATTATGTCTACATGAAAAAATGTTCAACATCACTAGCCATCAGGGAAATACAAATCAAAACCACAATGAGATACCACATTACACCAGTTAGAATGGCAAAAATTAACAAGGCAGGAAACAGCAAGTGTTGGCGAGGATGTGGAGAAAGGGGAACCCTCTTACACTGTTGGTGGGAATGCGAGCTGGTGCGGCCACTCTGGAAAACAGTATGGAGGTTCCTCAAGATGTTAAAAATAGAGCTACTCTACAATTCAGCAATTGCACTATTAGGTATTTACCCCAAAGATACAGACGTGGTGGAAAGAAGGGGCACATGCACCCCAGTGTTCATAGCAGCAATGTCCACCATAACCAAACTGTGGAAGGAGCCAAGATGTCCTTCAACAGATGAATGGATAAAGAAGATGTGGTTCATATATTCAATGGAATATTACTCAGCCATCAGAAAGGATGAATACCCACCATTTGCATCAACATGGTGGAGCTGGAGAGGATTATGCTAAGGGAAATAAGTCAAGCAGAGAAAGACAGTTATCATATGGTTTCACTCATATGTGGAACATAAGGAATAGCACAGAGGACCACAGGGGATGAGAGGGAAATCAGAGAGGGAGACAAACTATGAGAGACTCTGGACTCCGGGAACCAAGCTGAGGGTTACAGAAGAGAGGGTGGTGGGGGAATGGGGTAACCAGGTGATGGGTATTAAGGAGGGTACGTGTGGTGATGAGCACTGGGTGTTATAGGCAACTAATGAATCGTTGAACACTACATCAAAAACTAATGATGGGGGCGGCTGGGTGGCTCATTCGTTAAGTGTCTGCCTTCGCCTCAGGTCATGATCCCAGGGTCCTGGGATCAAGCCCCGCGTTGGGCTCTCTGCTCGACGGGAGGCCTGCTTCTCCCTCTCACATTCCCCCTGCTTGTGTTCCCTCTCTCACTGTCTCTGTCAAATAAATAAATAAAATCTTTAAAACAAAAACAACAACAACAAAAAACTAATGGTGTATTATATGCTGGCTAATTGAACATAATAAAAAAAAACTCATAGCAAAAAAAAAAATAAAGATTGTGTCTAGGGGTGTCTGGGTGGTTCAGTTAGTTGAGTGTCCAACTCTTGGTTTTGGCTCAGGTCGTGATCTCAGGGTCGTGAAATTAAGCCCCGCACGGGGCTCCCTGCTCAGCGGGGAGTCTGCTTGAGATTCTCTTCCTTTCCCTTTCCCTTTACCCCACTCCTTGCTCACTCACACTCTCTCATCTCAGATAAATAAATAAATCTAAAAAAAAAAAAAAAAGATTGTGTTTAAAGGACAAGGAAGACATAAGGAGTTTTATTTTTTAGCTCTTAGGAAACAAATTCCTTATAAACATGTATGTCTGTTATTTGACTTTTTCATGTTCAGCGTTTCTTTTCTTTTTTAGCGGGGCAGGGGCAGAGGGAAAAGGAGAGAGAGAATCCTAAGCGGGCTCCACACCCAGTGTGGAGCCTGTCGCCGGGCTTAATCCCACAACCCCGAGATCATGACCTGAGCTGAAATTGAGTCAGATGCCTAATGGACTGAGCCACCTAGGTGCCCCATATTCATCTTTTTACAAGTTGTTTTCAGGGACTCATTGTATATGAAGTATGCCCAGAAATCATGTTACCTTCCCCAAATCTGTTGGAAGGTAAGGTGGTGTGCAGAAAATAAAAAAATGAGTAAAACAGCCATTGCCCTCAGTTTAATTTGGCAGATATTGATTGTTCTTATCACATGGAGTGTAGTGCGTAGGCCCTGGAAAAATGCTGACATGATACCTTTCCTAAAAGACATTAATTATAGTTTAATGGAAAAGACAAATAGGTGCGTGCACATACACACGATTCACTCTAGTGTAAAGTTAAATTCCTTTTTAAATGCCAGCTAGGGTACAGTCTTCCAGGAAAGAGAAAAGAGATGTGTACATAATAATAAAAATACAAGCACAAACAAAAAGTTTTATGAAAAGAATACCATAGGAAGGGGAGATTGCCTTTTCTATACTTACAAGTGTTTTGTCCTTTGCTTTTATTATTATTTATCTCAGAAATGTTAACTTTGAAAAAAAGGTTTATGATAACTCTTACTGCTTTTCTCAAGCCTTCAATTCAGTTTTACCCTTTTTACCTTTATAGACCACCATGTTTCCTACTAACTTGAGAAAATTGAGCCTATCAGGAGTCATTTCCCTTCACCCACCTTCTCACTACATATTTTTCCCAGTCTTAGGTAACTGTTTTCCCTCCTAAGGGCTCTGAACTCATTTCTTTCTGTCTCTTTCAGGATCTTGCTTTAGCAGTCATTCTTTTTCTTTCCTAGGTCTTCAGTCTCTTCATTATTACTAACTCCTTTCCTTCAGCCTGTGTACATACACTCAAGAGTCTCTTACCCTAAAAAGACTTCCCTGGAATAGTCTCTTTTCTTTTCTCCTTTTTTTTTTTTTTTAATTTTATTTATTTATTTGACAGAGGGAGACACAGCAAGAGAGGGAACACAAGTGAAAGAGAGGGAGAAACAGGGTTCCCGCTGAGCAAGGAGCCCAGTGTGGGGCTCGATCCCAGGACCCCGGGATCATGACCTGAGCCGAAGGCAGACTGAATGACTGAGCCACCCAGGCGCCCCTTCTTTTCTCACTCTTACATCTCAAAACAGTAGTCTGCCTGTCCTCACTGTCTCTATTCCTATAGCCACAATAACTTTGTATAATAATGTAAACCTTGTATATATTTTAAAACCTTGAAATGTATACAAACATTAGAATTTATATTTTGAAAGAGATGAGAAACTGTAACATTTGAGAGAGCTCTCATTTCTTTGGATCTTTGGTGTAAAGAAACACAGGATAAATTCAACAAAATTTAGTCAAATGCAGTGTAAATGGAAGACTTCTATTTCTGATTGTCTCCTTACCCTTTTCATAGAAGGCACTTGTATTATTTTGGTGGTTCCAAAATGGGCTCAACCCCTGTCTTACATATATGTGACTCCCAAATCCGTATCTTAAGCTTCTTATTTCTATGTCTGTTTCCTGAGCATTTTCCATCTCAGTGTCTCCTAGGTACCTTAAAGTCAGCATATTCAAATTTAAACTCTTTTTTTTTCCCCCTTAGCCTTCTTCAGGCCCATGTTGTTTTCTTTCTTACTGGTTCATGGCCCTGTGCTGCCCAGTCACCCAGGTTAAACTATGAGTTGTCCTTGACTCTACCCTTTATCTCGCCTCACAATTCACCAATTCCTGCCAGTATTAGTTCCTATTTTTCTTTTTTTGCCTGACCTCCCTGTACCTTGTACTTCCACTCAATTTTAGTCCTCATCATTTCTCACTAGGCTACTACAACAGCCTCCTGATTAGTATACCACTTACAGTCTTTACCCCTCCATCTCATCCCCCTTCCTAGCACTGTACTATTTAATAAGGTAGTTACTAGGAGCTACTAGATACATACAACTGTTGAGCACTTGACATGTTCCTAGGCAAAACTGAGATGAACTGTAAAATACAAAATGGATTTTGAAGACATGAAAAAAAATATAAAAGCTCCCAATAATTTTATATTATTAAAATAACATTTTAGATATATTAGATTAAATAAAATATTAAATTAATTTTAGGGGCTTCTGGTGGCTCAGTTGGTTAAGCATCCAACTTGATTTCAGCTCAGATCATGATCTTGGGGTCATGAGATTGAGCTCCACATTGGGCTCCATGCTGGGCGTGGAGCCTGCTTAGGATTCTCTCTCTCCCTCTCCCTCTGCCCCTCCCACCGGCCCTTGTGTGTGTGTGCTCTCTCTCTCTCTCTCTCTCTTTAAAAAAAATTTAATTTTACCTGTGTCCTTTTACCTTTTTTTTTAAGATTTTATTTATTTATTTGAGAGAGAGAGAGAGAACACGAGCAGAGGGGAGGGGCTGAGGGAGAGGGAGAAGCAGACTCCCTGCTGAGCAGGGAGCCCAATTTGGGATTTGATCCCAGGACCCTGGGATCATGACAGAAACCAAAGGCAGACACTTAACCAACTGAGCCATCCAGGCACCCCTCACTTTACCTTTAAAAATATGGTTACTAGAAACTGTAATTAATATCACATATGGAACTCTTCCTCCAGTTTTTCATCTGATTGGCTCCTTCTCATCACTCAGGTATCAACTTACAGACCTTCTCTGTCTGAACACTATCTAAAGGAATTCTGTCAGTCTCAGCCCTATTACCATGTTCTTTTTTCTTCATGTCACTCTTCACTGTGCGGAATTATCTTGTTTATTTGTATATCTGATCATTGTCTACCCCCACTAAGTAGTAAACTTCACAGGGGCAGAAGGTTGCTCATTAGTGAATAAGATTTATTACTATGTGCTTAGTACCTAGAACATCTGACATATGGTAGGTGCTAATTCATTGGATGAATGGGTAGTTTCTACACTGTATGACATGGCTCAAGACTCAGCTTAAGTAGTGCCTCCTTCAGGAAGCCTTTCCTGGCTATTAAACCTCCTGAAAGCCTGGTTTATTGATTCCTCTGTTATGCACAGTTCTACAGTTGTACTTATACACTGTCTTTTTGTTTACTTCCTATCTCTTCTTTTATCCTTAGCCCTTAGTAGTTCTTCAGTATATCCATCCCCATTCTCTAAAATGTGCCTGGTTACCCATTAGGCATTCACCATGTTTGTTGAATATAGAAATAAAATTTTTCTTTTTAATTAATCTTAAGTATTATAACTATATGGTAATTAACGCAGCTTATAGTAGACAGTAAACATCTGTTGCATGAATAAATGAATTCCTGTGTAGTATTTTTTTATTATAGAAACAATACAGCAGGGCTGCCTGGGTGGCTCAGTTGGTTAAACATGTGCCTTTGGGTCCTGGGAAAATATCACTACCCTAATAGCAATTATTTTCCTTAGCCCACTTTTTCCTTTTATTTTTAATCATACAAGTAAAATATGGATGTGTATATATCACTATAAAAATAAATTTCAAATAATACAGAAATACCTAAAGTTAAAAGTGAGCCCCTTTAATAATCTTCCTTCATAGGAATAGATACCTCTGTCTTTTTCTATAAACATAAATTTTATATACTGTATGAAGTAATATGTATAGTATTTAAATTCTGTTTTTCACATACCTTAGAAATGTTTTTAATGTTACTTCATAGTTTTACGGAACTGTCTTTTCATTTTATTTTATTTATTTTATTTATTTTTTTTTAAGATTTTTTTTATTTACTTATTTGACAGAGAGAGAGACAGCGAGAGAGGGAACAAAGTGGGGGCAGTGGGAGAGGGAGAAGCAGGCTCCCCACAGAGCAGGGAGCCCGGTGCGGGGCTCGATCCCAGGACCCTGGGATCATGACCTGAGCCGAAGGCAGACACTTAACGACAGAGCCACCCAGGCGCCCCTGTCTTTTCATTTTAGAATTGAGATGGATGTAGAGCAACAAAGTTGTCTAGTACAAAAAAGTTCCTTGGATAAAGATTCCCATTTCTAGTTTCTTCATTTATCCTTAGGCCTAATGATTTCCATTTTTGTCTCAATCATTTTAAGATTATGAATTTTCTATAATCACAAAGTTGGAAAGAGGCAGAGTCTGGATTCAGACCCAGATCTTCTTACTTCAAATCCAGTTATCTTTCCACTTATTGACGGTCTCTCTGAACTTAAGTTTTCTTAACTATAAAATGGGAATAATAATGTCTTTCTTGCCTGCTCTTAGGATAAATATGATAATCACCTGAGGAGGCTACATGTGACCTTACATTTTAACTAAAACACACTAATGGTCAGGGAAGTATCTAATTCATTTTTAGAGAACCATATTAATCTTGTAATTCAGTGTTTTGATGTTTTTTAGGTTATGGGAATAGAACTAAGATTTGCTAGATGCCACACTAATTCATAACTTAGCTTATTACCTGCATAGGTTTGGGCTTTGAAAACGGTGTGCAGTCTATTTTATTTGTTTTTTAATTTCAGATTAGAAACTAGTAAACTGTTACCAGAATAGAAAGGTTTTGATTGAAAAGAAAACCATACACTTTCTCTTTACACAATGCCACTCTTTTCATTTTTAAAATATCTTCCTGAAACATGGTTCAAGGATGATTTTCATATGTAATTTTTCTGGTTTCTCTCTTAGCACTTTTCCTGATATATTATTTTGCTTTATCCCTCCTATGATAACCATGGGTACAAAACTCTAAGAAGCTTATTTTTATTTATTTTACATTCAGTAGATAACATTACCATAAATATTTCCAGTATGAATTATGCATCTAATATGACAGGTGTGTAATAGAAGCTTAGGTTAGAATAGCAATGACTTGATTTTCTATGATTCTGAACATCACTAAAGTGGGCTACCAGGAGTAGCCAAGAGAGAATTAGATGTAATTGCTTGCCTAAAGTGATAATATCTTTCCAGTATGTCCCCTGAATACCAATAAAGGCAGATGATTTCAGGGAGAAACACTCCACATTTGGGAGATGGGAAAGATCAAATAAGGGTAATAATTAAAAAGAGACCAAAATGTAACACATGTAGACTAGGTGCACACTAATTATTGTTTGAAAAAGTAAGATAAAGCATTACTTATTCCAAAATATTCTGTTGAAATACTTGCTTTTTGAAAAGTCAGTAAGGGCTTGTATGTGTTTCATAGAAATTTTATGGAAATAATATGAGCTTAGAAAGGAGGGAGGTACTTGACCCACTGTACCATTTTAAGAATTATCCTCTAAGAATAGGACTTGTATTAAAATCTAGAACACATTAAAGAAAAATAGCATATTGATTTTTGTTTCCTTATTAATTCCTTTCTTTTGAACTTTCCCCCCACAATCTCCTTTTATATAATAATTTGAACTTGATGATTTCTTTAGTAATTAGAAAAGAAATTCGGCTTTCAGTAATAACACTTGATGTTACTTGTACTTATTTGAGAAATACTCATTTTTTTAACTTCTTGCTCAATGTATCTATTACTTTCTTCTCATTTCATTACTTTTACTTAGCAAACAAAATGATGGTTTGTTGTTGTAAAAACTAAATGAGATAATATATATGAAGGGCCTGGCTCATAGTAAGCATTCAATTTTTTAAAAAAGCGTTGCAAATATAATTTACAATTAAGTTGCTGTCTTTGTCTCTTTGTGTTGATCTTGTTTTGAAAATATGAGAACAGTGTGAATTTTATTAAGGTGCTATATTTGCTTTGCAATTTTCTTTGCAAACCTTAGTAGGTAAGTTACAGGATTTTTAAATGCAATCATGATGCTAATTATTGAATAATACTTCTCAGTTAGACTGTGTCTATCTATAGAATGAAGTAAACGGAACACATCCAACTAAACTAGATAATAAGTATTTTTTTAGGACTTTTAAACTGATAATTTATGTCTACAGTGTTATAATATGAATAGTCAACCCAATTTACTTTTGGTGAAGAAGAGTTTTTATGAAAATAGTTTAAACCTGAAAATGTGTTTATTTTTTTTTTTTTAAGATTTTATTTATTGGGTGCCTGGGTGGCTCAGTTGGTTAAGCGACTGCCTTCGGCTCAGGTCATGATCCCGGAGTCCTGGGATTGAGTCCCACATCGGGCTCCCAGCTCAGCAGGGAGTCTGTTTCTCCCTCTGACCTTCTCCCATCTCATGCTATTTCTCTCTCACTCGCTCTCTAATAAATAAATAAATAAAATCTTAAAAGAAAAAGATTTTATTTATTTATTTGAGAGAGCGAGAGAGAGAGGCCACGAGCAGGGGAGGGGCAGAGGGAGAAGCAGGCTCCCTGTTGAGCAAGGAGCCCAATATGGGACTCTACCCCAGGACCCTGGGATCATGACCTGAGCCGAAGGCAGATGCTTACCCGACTGAGCCACCCAGGCATCCCTGAAAATGTGTTTATATCTAAGATTGACTGTTCACTAGTATCACTTGTGGACCATTGAAAAAATACTGGTTTTTATTTCCAACTGCTGACTTTCCAGAAGAAGCTGAACAGTGATGTGCTGTTATATGTTTAACAAACCAGCTCTTAGGTAGGAGTAGGGACAGGAGGTACTGATTTGCAGTGTTTGTTGATTTCTGTGGTATAAATACTTCCACCATAGCCAGTTTAAGCTACTAAGATAATATTGCAGGTTGGGAAAAGATGTATAGTAGCACAGCATTATATAATATTTCCATCATACAGATACAATAAACATATATAACCTAAAAAAAAAGGTTAATAGCAAAATGTAGTAAAATAATTAGGAAATAATGAATTCTGCTTTTTTATTACCTTTGTTTTTAATATAACTAATTGTAAGTTTATATAATTCAATTTTTAATAATTGTGTTTAACAGTTTAGTTTTGAAAATGTAACAGTTCTTTTGAGCTGGTACGAACTGATTAATACTGGAACTATAACATACCCATATTTTTTAAATTGGCTAAGTAATTCTGATGCAAGCAGCCTGCCAGCTTAATTATTTTTCTAAAATAGGTAAGATCCTAACTACCAAGAGGTCATTCCATAGTCAGACCCAAAATGTCTTCTCCAGGCTCATTTTAAATCATACTCATTCTCTTACATCCTCCATATTTCACCCACACTAGATTTAGATTATTTGCAGCTCCTCAAACACACCTTGTACTTTCCCACCCTCCTGGCTTTTCATTATCTTCCTTCAGCTTTGAATATCCTTGCATCATTTGCCTGACTTTTGCAACACTGTTTATTTATCCTTCTACAAATAACTCAAATGCTACTTCCTCTTATTTCCTACTGTTGGAAACATTCCCATTCCCCTTGATGTTCTCATAGTGCTTTGTTTATACTTCATTTTGAACTCAGATTTATCATTAATAACAAATGACTATTTCCGCTTACTATATTATAAATTTCTAAAGGGTGCCTTTGAATTATACTGTACTTAATACTTTCAGTGCCTAAAAATGATTAATGAACACTCGTTTTAATAGGAAGGACTTTATTTTAATAGGAAGGATTGTGGATAAGGCATGATACATCCTTTATTTTCTGTGCCTTTGGGAAACTAACCAAAATTTAAACTTTTTTGAATTAGATGTTTCATAACTTTTTCCCTGATAATTCCTGATTTCCTGATAATTCCTGATTCCTGTTTTTTCCTGGTAATTCAGGACCATATTAATACCTATATTCTGGGAACACAAATAATATCATGATGACTGAAATTTACCAAAGAAGAATTTCATTAGAGAATATATGAAGCACTTAAGAGTGAAAAATACTAAATTATATAACAACATATGCAAATTATTTTTATTATTCTGCTTGAGTGTACTTTGTAGTGTTCCCAGCATTTGTATCTATAAACAACGTCTAAAAAAGGCAAAAATATCATGCTTTGTTTTGTGATTTGAGAGAAATTTGCTTTCGTATATGTCCTTAAGGATAATCAATCTGTTGCTTTCTGGCTTTTTATCTGGAATTAAAAGTATCTGATTGTATTCACAGTAAGTATAGACAAAATCTAAGTATATGAAGGAAATGTTCTAAGGTTAAAACCATCCAAGAATTTCTTGAAGCAAATGTAGCACATTTCTTATTAGTGGTGTTTCTCAATTTTTTTTTTTCATCTTTGACCCTAATCTGCCACCTGATGGTAAAAATTAAAATGACATCTTTTGTACTATTCAAAACCTCCATTGCAATTATTTGGATTTTTATGTATTCAGCATAGAGCCTCCAAAACTCAAATGCACATTTGTACAAATTTTATGTATTTGGTAAATGTTTGATGATTACTTTGTACTTCAGGAGAATCAGAGTTACTATTTAACTTCTATTAGACAGCGTTCATACTAGGGAGATTTGTTTAAAATCTTACTTCCTTTATGGTGCTGTATAAAGAATCTTTTTAAAATTAGTTTTATTTAATGTGGAATTTTACTTAAATCTCCAATTGTCTCTTTTACCTTTCCCTTTTCTTTCTTCAGAACGAGGTCACTCAGACACCATGGTATTCTTTTATCTTTGGATCGTGTTTTGTATCATCAGTTCCTGTTATACCCTCATCTGGGATCTGAAGATGGATTGGGGTCTCTTTGATAAGAATGCTGGAGAAAACACCTTTCTCCGGGAAGAGATTGTATACCCCCAAAAAGTATGTACAAAGAATGCTTGTATTTGTTTTAAAAACAACAACAAGAGCTCTGGTGTATCATCAGCTAAATCCTATTATGATGCATACCTAATCCCAACCTAATATATTGAGAAAAAACAACTAATTACCAAAAAATACTAATTCATTCTGTCAGCAAAAATGTCAGTTTTTTACTATCTGCTGGGCACTATAGAAAATAAAAAAGTTCTCGTTCTCAAAGAGGCCATAAACTATATTTAACAGGTAAGTAAACAAATTGCAATACAATGTGATAAAGTCTAGAATAGAGGAATAAATCACTTACTATAATTTATGACTTAATTTTGAACATGCAGTTTACTCTGTCTCACATGCCCTCTTCTCCCCCCTTTGTCTGCCTTGCAAACTCCTGTTTCTCCTTTTCTTATTTTAATTTTTTATTTATTTTCAATTGAAGTATAGTTGACACACAAATGTTACATCAGTTTCAGGTGTACAAGATAGTGATTCAACACTCTATGTTAGGCTACGCTCACAAGTGTAGCTACCATCTGTCACCATACAGCACTGTTTCAATACCATTGACTATATATTCCATGTGCTGTACTTTTCATCCTAGTGACTTATTTCATAACTGGAAGCCTATATCCTTCCACTCCCCTTCACCCATTTTGCCCATTCCTTTACCCCCCACCCCTCTGGCAACCATCAGTTTGTTTATTAATTTGTTTTTTAGATTCCACATATAAGTGAAATCATATGGTATTTGTCTTTCTCTTCTGACTTATTTCACTTAGCATTGTGCCTTGTAGGTCCATCCATGCTGTTGCACATGACAACATCTCATCCTTTTTTATAGCTGAGTTATAGTCCATTGTATGTATGTGTGTGTGTGTATATATATATATATATGTATATACCTGCATCTTCTTTATCCATTCATCTATCAATGGACACTTGGATGGCTTCCATATCTTGGCTGTTGTAAATAATTCTACAGTAAAACAAAGGAGGGCAGATATATTTTCAAATTACTGTTTTTGTTTTCTTTGGGTAAATACCCAGGTGGAATTACTGGATCATATGTTGTTCTATTTCTTTTTCTTCATACTGTTTTCCACAGTTGACTATACCAGTTACATTCCCAACAACAGTGCATGAGGGTTCCTTTTTCTCCACATTGTCTCCGGTTCCTCCTTTTAAAAAGTCAGTTCAAGGGTTACTTTCTCTAAAAAGCCTTTATTTTTCTAAGCATATTTAACCATTTGTCCTAATCCCATTTTACCTTCTACAAACTTCTCTTAAAGCAGTTACCACATTGTATTGTAATTATCTGCTTAGGTATCCATATCCCTCACTGCCCAGCATAGTTCCTAGCATATAGTAGACTTAATATTTGTGGAATGCCTCAATAAATACTTGGCTGAGTGAGTAGTGCTGTGAAAGCACAAAGGAAAGGAAGTGCCTGACTCTCCTTTGGTGCATCAAGAAGGCTTCTCTTTTCATTTATTTCAACCAATATTTGTTAAAGTAAAGTACCAATTTAGTCTGAAAACACATGGATATTTCCTTAGGAATTATTTATATATGAATAAAAGGATAAGAGAGCCTAAATTAAAAAAAGACCAAGAGTATCATTACTCAGATAATGAAAGAAATTAAACAATGAACTAGGAATCCTAGTAGGTGAATTCTGATCTCAGGTGTCTCACTAACTAGCTACATAACTTTAAGCAACTGTACTATAGTATATTCTCTTCTACTAGATTATCTCTTGATCCTTTCCCAGTTCTAACGTTCTGTGATGAGGAAGGATGTATATAGATTGGGTCACTCATACTTCGTACTATGTCAGAATGTCACCAGTACCTCAAAACTGAACTTTGAAAAGTGTGTGAATATGTAATATTCAGTTGGTGAATAGGGAAAGCTGTTTTATTAAAGTGTGAGCACTAAAGATAGATGGTAGGAGAGTGGATACAAAGAATGATATGTAGGGTAACTTCAGATAAGTAAATGAAGACAGAAAGGAGGATATTAATTTACAGTGATCTTTTTTTTACGTAAGCTATAGCAATAATCCCAATGTGCAAATTTGGAATATATGACCAAGGCACTAGACATATCTTTATAAATCTCATTTGAAAAGAAAATCAGGGAGCACCTCAGTTGTTAGAGCACTCTTGATCTCAGGGTTGTAGGTTCAAGCCTCACATTAGATGTAGAAATTACTTTAAAAAATGTTTTTTTAAAAGAAAGAAAGAAAGAAAATCAGTAATGTTAAGTACAAGTCAGAGAGCAGACATGAGCTCAGGTAAATGATGGTCCTTTTGTGCTTACCAAAAGGTAAGCTATTGCCTCCTCATATTGTTCTTGCCTTACTGAGCACTATAATACATTTACTTCTCAGGCTGATTGCTCAGATGAATTGTTGATATTTTTATATAAATGTTAATCCATGTCTCCTTTTAAATAGTTCTAACTTATTGGCTTCTGTGTAATGAAATTAGTGAATAGAGTTTTTCATTCAGTTTCATTATTGCATATTTTCATAACCCTAGGAAATACAGTATATGGTTTCCTACATTATAATTTGCAAATTTATAAGAAAAATGTTCTGCTAGATTGCCACATCCCTTTTCATCTTAAAAAGACAAATATTGGGGGCGCCTGGGTGGCTCAGTCGTTAAGCGTCTGCCTTCGGCTCAGGTCATGATCCCAGGGTCCTGGGATTGAGTCCCACATCGGGCTCCCTGCTCTACGGGAAGCCTGCTTCTCCCTCTCCCACTCCCCCTGCTTGTGTTCCTGCTCTCGCTATGTCTCTCTGTCAAAAAAATAAATAAAATCTAAAAAAAAAAAAAAAAAAAAGACAAATATTGGAATAAAATTCATTCTACTTGAAAAAGAAAGAAGAGCTATTGGTGGAGTCCAGTGGAGGAGCTTCATTTAAAAATTAAGAACACAGTTAAATGAATCTTAAGATCAGTTCTTAGGGATTAACAGATCATATTGCTGAGCACCACATCCGGATCCAGGAAGTATTTTTGTTATCTCCATTTTAAAACTTAATTTTTCTCTGTCTCTTGACCTCATGTTAAGTGTATTCCTCCCAAGACTTTCACATTTTTGGTAACATCAAGCTCCCACATAGTCAACTGTGGATCATTTTAAGACTGACTCTTAAAGTAACATGAAATTGCAGTTCTTCACTGAGGCCTAATAATGAGTTCACTGGATGTGGATTTATCCAAAAACTGCATTATCGCTGTATTGAATGGATGGGGGAAGGAACAGGGAGGTATGTAAATATGTTAAAATCTTCATAAAATTGGGGCACCTGGGTGGCTCAGTCATTGTCTGCCTTCGGCTCAGGTCATGATCCCAGGGTCCTGGGATCGAGCCCCGCATCGGGCTCCCTGCTCGGCAGGAAACCTGCTTCTCCCTTTCCCATTCCCCCTGCTTGTGTTCCCTCTCTCACTGTGTCTCTCTCTGTCAAATAAATAAATAAAATCTTTAAAAAAAAAAACTTCATAAATTTATCCTAATCAGCAGTGGATAACCTCTCCAGTTGATTAATCAAGATATGGCAATATACACACAGTATTTAGAAATATGAAGGATAAATACTAGGAGAGATAGCTACAAATTCTGAAATTGTTGGTCTCTAGAGAACGAGAAGAGAAGGTGGCAAGGAGACGGCTCTTTTTTTGTTAATAACCTTCTAACATGACTAGTATTCCTTTGTTAAATTTTGTAAAAGAAAAAAAAACATAAATGTGATGCTGTAAATACGTGGCTATTCTAGTTCCCATAAGATGTCACAGCCTTTAAATACATGTATTTAAAGAGCTGATTATCCAGAGATTAATAACAAACAAATCCATGGATTACAGTTCTAGTCTATTGGCAGTTTGTGTACTTAAAACTTTTGTGTAGCTAAAATTGGACTCCAAAATAGTGGGTGCTAGTACCTGAAAGAATTTGAATGCTGTCTTTCCCATGTAAAAATAGAACATTCCTTAAATTCAATCCATGTTTGTGATATCCAAGCTTCATTTTATTTAATGACCTCAAAAAACAAGGTAAAACTCCTTCAAATGCAGAGTAAGGCAATTTGAGAATGAAAGTGCAAATAACACAATTCATTAATCTGCTAATCTTTTTTCTCTTGAGTCTTTATTAACATATGATGTACACATTAATATATAATCTCAATCAGATCAAGGATCTCATCTGGTTTATATTTCTGGGGTTTAGAAGAGAGCCTGGCATACAGTATGAGAATAAAATATATTTGTTAAGTGATTAATGAAATTCAATAAAACTTCATTTTGATATTGCACTATTTAAGAAAAAAACTAAATTGGTGAGATCTTTCTAAAATAGAAAATAAAAATAAAACCATTTTTCCTCTTTAGCCTGTGCTTGTTGATGGGACATATGTGAGTCTCGTTGCTGTGATAAAAATGTGCTTATTTGTGAGAAACATAATGGTAAGTGCACTCAATTTGCTTATTATTCCTTAGGCCTATTACTACTGTGCCATCATAGAGGATGTGATTCTGCGCTTTGCTTGGACTGTCCAAATCTCAATTACCTCCATGACATTGTCGCCTCATTCTGGGGACATCGTTGCTACTGTCTTTGCTCCCCTTGAGGTTTTCCGGTAAGCAAACTACCAAAAAGTCCATCGAAGTTTTTTTCCCTTAGAAGACACCCAATACTTACAAGTTAGAATTTATTAAAACTTATACTTAAAAGGCTTAAATTTCCCAACTTTTCTCAAACTTCTCATGGCATCAGAGTTGGAAATCCTCCTTGAAGGTCTAAGAGGTTAATTCTTACAAAGTTAAAAATACTACTAATGATGGCTTATAAGCTTTTTCTAGAATTGGGCTCCATTAGAAGGGTCATGAATGGAAATTGGGAGGTAAAAAGTCTTAATAGAAATTAAAATAAAAATCTTTTGAGAATCATTATTTGCAATTTGACATTCTGGGTTATTCAGGCAGCTTTTTCACTGGAAACAAAGGAAATGCCAGAGGAATTGTCTTTTAAATCTTCCTAAAGACATCAGTGATCTAACAAGATAGCCTAAAATCTGAGTAAAAGCAGATACCCCAAGGTAAGCGAAGCATTAAAGCTAATTTTGCTCTAAAGAAATTTGCTAAACCTAGAGACTTTTGAGATTCAGTTGTGATAACAAGTTCAAATTTGTTTGACCTAATAACATAGCTTGAAAATATGTAAAACAAAAGCTGATGTTGCTAAAAAGTAGTAGATAAATTTACAATTTTAGAGGAAGATTATAACATACTTTTCTCAGTAATAAACAAATAGTCCCATTAACCAACTTGACCTAATTGACATATACAGAGCACTGCATTCAACAACTAAATACACATTCTTTTATTTGCATGTAGAACATTTACCAAAATTAACCACGTGCTGGACCATAAAGTAAGTTTCAACAAATTTCATAGGATTAAAATCACAAAAAGATAACTGAGAATCCCCAAATGTTTAGAAATCAAGCAATACATGTCTAAATAACCCATGGGTCAAAGTTGAAATTGTAATGGAAATTTTAAAATATTTTGAGCATAATGAAACTGATAATGTGACAGAACAAAATGCAAGTTAAAGCCATGCCAAGAGGGCAATATGTAGCTTTAAATGTGTACATTGGAAAAATAAATAGCTTCAAGAAAATTTTAAAACAGCAAATCAAACCCAAACGAAAGTAGAAAGAAGGAAATACAAAGAACAGAGATTAATGGAATAGAAAATATAAAGTAGAGAAAATTAGGCCAAAGTTCTTTAAAAAGATGAATAAAATTGGTAAAATGTCTAAGTGTGACTGATGGAGCAAAAAAGGAAAAAATGCACAAATTACAAATAACAAAAATCCTCAAGATATTTTTTTAAAAGAGTAAGATGAGGGGTGCCTGGGTGGCTCAGTCAGTTAAGTGTCTGACTCTTGATTTCAGCTCTGGTCATGATCTTAGGGTTGTGAGATCGAGCCCTGTGTCTGGCTCCATGCTGGTCATGGAGCTTGTTTAAGATTCTCTCTGTCTCCCTCACTCTCTACCCCTTCCCCGCTCCCCTTCTCTTAAAAAAAAAAAAAAAAAAAAAAGAGTAAGATGATTATTATGAGCAACTTTATGCCAATAAAGTAAAAAATTTAGATGGAATGGACAAATTCCTTGAAAAGCACTGTTTATTAAAACCAATAAAGAGGGCGCCTGGGTGGCTCAGTTGTTAAGCAACTGCCTTCGGCTCAGGTCATGGTCCCAGGGTCCTGGGATCGAGTCCCATATCAGGCTCTCTCCTCTGCGGAAAGCCTGCTTCTCCCTCTCCCACTCCCCCTGCTTGTGTTCCCTCTCTCACTGTGTCTCTCTCTGTCAAATAAATAAATAAAATCTTTAAAAAAAAAAAAAAAAAAAAAAAACCAATAAAGAGATGGACATTAAAGAGGGCACGTGATGTAATGAGCACTGGGTATTATATAAGACTGGTGAATCACTGAACTCTACCTCTGAATCTGATAATACACTATATGTTAATTAATTGAATTTAAATTTAAAAAATAAAACAAGAAATATAAAATCTGATAGGTTTAGATCTATTAAAGAAATCATATTCATATTTAAATCCTTCTCACAAGGGGGGTGCCTGGGTGGCTCAGTAAGTTAAGCATCCAACTTGATTTCGGCTCAGGGTCATAATCTCAGGATCATGTGATGGGGCCCACATCAGCTCTGTGCTCAGCAGGGAGTCTGCTTGAGAGTCACTCCCTCTCCCTCTGCCCCCCCTCCCCCCCCCCCCGCCATGTGCATGCACACAGGATCTTTCTCTCTCTCTCAAATGAATAAATCTTTTTAAAAAAATCCTTCTCACAAGGAAAACTGTAGGTCCGGGGAATTCCTCCAAATATATGAGGAGGAAATATCAGTTGTACATAAAACTCTTCCAGAGGAAAGAGGCAATAAAAGGAACACTTCCCAGTTTATTTTGTGCAACCAGCGTGGCTTTGATATCTAAACCTACGAGGACATTCCAGGAAAGACCAACCAGTCTGTCTCACGTAGAGTAATGCAAAACTTCTGAAGAAAATATTAGCTAATGAATCCAATAACATATAAAAAGCATAATACGTCACAACCAAGTTAGTTTCATTCTAGGAATGTGAGATTTAATATTCAAAATCATTTAACATTTAAAAATTAATCTGTGTTAACTCACCACATTAATAGAATAAAGGGGGAACATCCTTCATGTGTGTAGAAAATACCATTGAGAAAAAGTCAGTACATGTTCATGAATAATTCAAAGATTATCTACAAAAAACATAAATAAGATCATATTTAATGGTAAAACACTGTAAGTTCTCCCTTGAGATCAGGAATGAGATTATTATGCATGTTGTCACTTCGTTTTAACATCATACTGCAAGTATAGGTAGTGTAGTGGAGGGTGGGGAGGAGACAGTGTAAGAATGAGAAAGGAGGAGCACCTGGGTGGCATAGTCTGCTAAGCGTCCAACTCTTGGTTTGAGTTCAGGTTGTGATCTCAGAGTCGTGAGATCAAGCCCTGCGCTGGACTCCACTCACAATCTGCTTGAAATTCTTTCTCCCTCTCCTTCTGCCCCTCCCCCCAGCTTCCTTGCATGCATGCTCTTTCAAATAAATAAATCTTTTTTGAAAAAAAAGAATTAGAAAGGAAAAAAATAAAACTATTCATCCATGACATGGTTGCATATGCAGAAAATTCAAAAGAATTTACAAATAAGCTGTTATTTTAATTGTAGCTGTGTCCTTGAATACAAGGTCAATATAAATAAAAATTTAATGTTCTAAAAAACAATCCCAAATAACTAGAAAATGAAATTTTAAAAACCATACCATTTTGAATAGCATCAGAATATATCATATACCTAGGAATAAATTTAATGAATGATTATGTGTACAAAAATTGACAAGCCAGTTCTATAATTCATATGGAAATAGGACGAAGAATAGCTAAGACTAGGGGTGCCTGGGTGGCACAGTCAATTGAGCGTCCAACTCTTGGTTTTGGCTCAGGTCTGATCTTATGATTGTGAGATCGAGCCCTGCCTTGGGCTTTACGCTCAGTGTGGAGTCTGCTTGGGTTTTTCTCTCCCTCTGTCCCCCCCTCCCCTGCTTGCTTGCTCTCTCTCTAAAAATAAATGAATAAAATCTTAAAAAAAAAAAAAAAAAAAGGATAGAACAGCCAAGACTGGAAAGAAAAAAGTTAAAGGACTTATACTCTGCAATATCAAGACTTACTATATAGCTACAGTAATTAAGACAGTGTCTGATACTAGTGAAAGAATAGACAAATAGTCCACTGGAAAAGAATAAGGAGTCCAGAAACAGATTCACACATACATTGACACTACCTGATTTATGACAATGGGAAATGAATCTTGACTCTTATTGTATACTGTATACAGTATACAAAATCAGTTCCAGGTGGATTGGGGAACTAAATATGAAAGGTAATCAATAACCACTCTAGAACACAGGAGGGCGCCATAAAGGCAGCTTTGGGTGTGTGATAATATTATATTTTTTATTTCTGAGTGGTAATTACACAGTGTGATCACTTTATAATAAGTTGCCCACTTAATGATTTGCACAATTTTGTATATCTATGTAATACTTTAATTTAAATGCTTATTTTAAAGAAAGCAGCCTAAAAAAGGATTATCATCAAAGAAGTGAGTTAGGTTGACTGCTGACTTCTCAACAGTAACAATGAAAATCAGAAGTCATTAAAATGATATTTTCAGAGTGCTGAAAGAAAATAATGGTCTACCTAGAACTCCTTCTCCATGGAAAATATCTTTCACAAATGAAAATGAAATATATTTTCAGACATGTTTATAGCATTCCTCTGAGTCAGGTTGGGCACATCTATCACAAAGTCTGATAAAATAAGATGAAACCCAGAAACATTAAGATAAACCTGAAAGATAAAGGTTGAATCTGGAAACAGTGTACTTGTTGCTGTTAGTGCTCTTTCCCAATCATGTGTCAACCCTCTTCGTCTTCACTTTCCCAGATGTCTAGGTCTAGGACCTGAGACTCTCCATCACTACAAGACCTACGGCCCTCCCACTTCTTTCTCTTCCACATATGATGCTGCTTTATGAATTAAAAAAAAAATTTTTTTTCTAGTAAAGAAAACTCACTTTTTAAATTCTTGATTATTTCATTTCTCCTTTAAAAATTATTTGCTTAATAGTAGAAGCAGGTGTTCTATCACCCATGAAAAACAAAAGCAAAAAGCCTCCTTTGAATCTCCTTTCCTCCTCCAACTCTTGCCCATTTCTGTCTCCTTTACAGCAGAATTCTTCAAAAGATGTCTGTACTTGGTATCTCCACTGTCTCACTCCTCCCCCTTCTTCCTTTAATTCAACTCAAATCTTTTTTCCCAATACTCAAACTCAATTGCTTTTGTTAATAATCTACAATAACAACAGTAATAATAACAGTAATGGCAGCCTGGCACCGTTCTAAACACTTTACGTGTATTAACTTAGGAATCCTCATAACAGTCTTATGAGGTAGATACTGTTACTGTCCCATTTTGCTAATGACACTGAAGCATAGGTTAAGTAATCCAAGGTCGTTATGCCTAGTAAATGGTGGAGTCATGATTTGAATCTAGACAGTCTTTCAGAATCTGTTTTCTTGTATCATACTGCCTCTCTGTTTTGCTAAATCCAGCAGTCAGTTCTCTGTACCTACCTTACTTTACCTCTCAGCAAAGCCCTTTTTTCACTTCATTTCTCAGAAGCTATACCCTTACATCTTCCTAGCTGTTCCTTCTCAACTCCTTTACTGGTTCTTCCTCTTCCCAAATTGTAAATGTTGGACTGTTCCAGGGCTTAATCCTATGCCCACTTCTTGCCTCCACTTATATTCTTCCTAATCCCATGGCTTGTGCAGTTCTCCAGCCCTGGACTCTCCCTTGAACTGCAGACACATACCCATCTAGCCACGGGAATTTCCCCCTTTGCCTAGGCCATTCTGGTTCCCTCCCCACCCACCACCACACATCTTTTCCTGTTTTAATATTCTAACCCTTCATTCCTTGTTTTTATTTCATGAGTGGAAACTTGATATACGGGGAGGGTTACAGGTTACAATAGTAAGTTCAGATTTTATAAATAATTTGCCTACTTACCCCATTTTGCTAAGGCGATTTGTGTGGAACTTCTTCCGCCTGGAGAATGAGCATCTGAATAACTGTGGTGAATTCCGTGCCGTGCGGGACATCTCTGTGGCCCCTCTGAATGCGGATGATCAGACGCTCCTAGAACAGATGATGGACCAGGATGACGGGGTACGAAACCGCCAGAAGAACCGGCCATGGAAGTACAGCCAGAGCATATCCCTGCGCCGGCCTCGCCTCGCTTCTCAGTATGTATGCCTTCTGCTTCTCAGAGACGAATTTCCTTCAGGTTTTGGCCCTGGCTAACATTTAAACTAAGATGGTATGAGGTTGACCCACATGAAATTGCTGGCATTCAGCCATTTTTCACCTACAAGAAAGCAATAGCAGCAATTTCATATAATCCAACCTATAGAATGTCTGAACACATAGAGTAAAATGTCATTTATACATTAATTAATGCATTAAAGCTACAAATTTGACATTAAAAGTACACTGGGGAAAATTTGTTGGAGAATAATTTACTTGACACTTCAGTATGTTTTGTATACAAATAATTTTCAAGTTATAAACTTTAGGAATCCTGGCTCTGCCACTTGGCCTCTATGTAACCTTGACCAAATTACCTAATTTCTCTGTATTGCCCTTCATCTGAAAATTGGAATTAATATGATCCCTGCTTATAGAGTGGTTATGACATGGGATTTAGACCAGTTTCCTCACAGAAAGAGTTCTTATATATAAATAGCTTATATAAATATAAGTTATTATTATTTTTATTTTTTTACTGAAATAGCCACAACAGTATTTTTATAAGTCATTACCTTTGTGTGATCCTAAAAGGAACAATAAGTGTAGAATATATTGTGGCTGCATTTGGAACTTAGAGACAGTATTCACAGTGGATTGGAATGACGGGGAAGACTTAAGTTGAGCATGGGCAGTTGTCTAAAGGATAAGAGAGTGCTTGACTAGGACAGAGGCACAGTAAAGACATAGGGGTAGAAGGAAAGCCATGTGACTAGAACTATAGTAAAAAAAAATTTAGCTGAATGGATGAAGTATGATTGTAAAAGGCTGGAAAATACAAGCTTGATCATACATACAGGCAGGAAGGATTCAAAGAATGTTTTTCTTTTTTTTTTCGGAGAATGTTTTTCATGGAAGAATGACATGAAAGTAGTATTTTCATAAGTTTTAATGGCACTGTGCAAGATACTTTCGGAAATGGAACACTGAAGGCCAGAAGACCAACTGAAAGGCCACCACAGTATTCTGAAATATCAGACATCAAGGACTTGGGTTAGGATGCTTTACAATAGGACTAAAAATAATGTAATGAGATGGTAAAGGAAGTAAAAAATAGGAGGTGGTAATAGTAACCTATAGATATAGGAGAGCAGAGTAGAAATTGCCCAAGCTTCAAATAGAATTTGGAAGTTCTCTGAAGAGGACAAGGTAGAGAAAAGAAAAGCAGGGAGCTAAGCCTGAGGAAACACAGGCAAGAGAAAAAGAATAAACAAAAGGAGCAGGAAAGGAATGGCCAGGGAGGTCATTGGCAAGAACATCAAAACAAGCATGAGACTGTTGTAGTAAGGAAGCAGAGTTTGAAGAAGCAGGAGGGAGGGGGGTGCGAGGGATGGTGGGGTCAGCAAGGTAAGTGCCACAAAGGACTGGAGGACCGGAGGTCTCATTGAGCTACTAAATGTGAATGTCTTATCCTTGTTAGTCACCAGCAGAGGGCAATCTAAACATACACTATTTCAGCTTCAGAACCAGGGAAGCTCTTTGGAACTAGATTATTATGTTCAGTTTCAGGTGTTAAGTGGAAAAACACTGAGATACTAGATTGCAACCAGAGGAAGGTGTTTAGAACAATGGAACAGGTTATGTGCAATGGAGAGAGCAGGAAATCTAAAATAAGAAGTTCTGAATTTGAGTACTGACTTTGGGACTCCTGCAGCCTTTAGCACATCCTTTACCTTTTTGAATGTTGGTTTCTACCTCTGTCAAGGGGGAATAATGATACCTACTTCACGAAGTACCACTTGTACCTCATAGGGCTTATGAATTGCAGATTATTTTAACATTATCAAATCCCATTTTTCATCTAGTACAGGAATCTCTTCTACTGATTAGTTCATCTTATGCTAATGACAGTTGTCAGTGATAATGAAGTTTATAACTAGATGGGGCACCTAGTTTTATTGTTGGATGGTTATCGTGGTGGATAGCTTATGTTAGGCTGAAATAGGCTTCACTGTAACTTTTACCAGTTGATCCTAGCTGGGCTCTCATAACTTAGTCTCCTTCCTCTTCTACATCATACCCTGTCAACTTTTTGAAGACCACTGTCATGCCTCTCCTTAGGTCTTATCTTCTGCTGGTTTACTCACCTAGTTCCATGTGTACCTCAAATGGCAGTATTTCTATCAATGCTCATCATAATTCCTTTACTGATGCTTTTTGCATCCATTTTCTCACTTGATATTGACACTGTCTCCATGAAGTAGGAGTACTATTATGTGAAATGGGTATTATTATTCCTGCTTTATAGAGATGAAGATTAACACTCAAAAAGGTACATCAGGGCGCCTGGGTGGCTCAGATGGTTAAGCGTCTGCCTTTGGCTCAGGTCATGATCTCAGGGTCCTGGGATCGAGTCCCGCATCAGGCTCCCTGCTCCTTGGGAGCCTGCTTCTCCCTCTGCCTCTCTCTCTCTGTCTCTAATGAATAAATAAATAAAATCTTAAAAAAAAAAAAAAAAGGTACATCATACAAAGTCAGTACTCAAAACTCAGATCTTCTTTTTTTACTCAAGTAAATTAATATGCAGTGTTTTATTAGTTTCAGGTATACAATATGATTCAACATTTCTATGTATTACTCAGCATTCATCACAATAAGTGTACTCTTATTTCCCCCCATCCTCCCACCCACGTCCCCTCTGGCAATCATCAGTTTGTTCTCTGCATGTAAGAGTCTGGTTTTTTTGTTTGTCTCTTTTTTTTTTCCCCTTGGTTTGTTCACTTGTTTTGTTTCTTAAATTCGACATGTGAGTGAAATCATATGGTGTTTGTCTTTCTCTGACTTATTTCACTTAGCATTATATTCTCTAAGTCCATCCATGTTGTTGCAAATGGCAAGATTTCATTATGTTTTATGGCTGATTTTTCTTATTACCTTCCTCTGGTTGCAGTCTAGTTTCTTAATGTTTTTCTAATAATACCCAAAATTGAGTATGAAACTCCGGGAATCGTCCATCGGGTACAGTATATAATGACCATTTACGATGTACTTTTAATGGTGATAAGATGGGAAATGTACCTAATACCATGAACATGTTTGTATTTTAATAATGGACTCAATGCTTTTTTTCCCCCTTATTCCACTAGATCCAAGGCTCGTGACACTAAGGTATTGATAGAAGACACAGATGATGAAGCTAACACTTGAATCCTCTGAAGTCTAGATTAACATCTTTGGTTTTCCTACTCTACAATTCTTTCCTCGACCAACGCAACCTCTAGTACCTTTCCAGCCGAAAACAGGAGAAGACACATAACACATTTTCCGAGCTCTTCCAGATCGGATCCTATGGACTCCAAACAAGCTCACTGTGTTTCTTTTCTTTTCTTCTGGTTTAATTTTCATTTTCTATTTTTAAAACAAATATTTACTTCATTTTGCCAATCAGAGGACATTTTAAGGAACAAAAACATAGTATCTTATGGATTGTTTACAATCACAAGGACACAGATACCTATCAGGATGAAGAACAGGCATTGCAAGGACCCTCTGATGGGACGGTACCGAGATACCTCGGATTCCGCTGGGCCCGGTTTTGACTGGTTGAAACCGGACATTGATTTTTAAATTTTTTGTCAGTTTATGTGGAGATTTTTTCCTTTCCTTCATACCCAGCGCAAAAGCACTGGCCGCACTTGCAGGGAAAGTGCAACTTAGAGCAGTACCTTCATTCACGAAGCTACTTTTTAATTTGATGTAACTTTTCTTATTTTGGGGAGGGTTGCTGGGTGGGTGGGAAATATGATGTATTTGTTGCATATAGTTTTCTCATTATTTATGAAACTTAACCATAAAAGAATGCTATAACTCCTGTGCAGTGAAGGTGGTAACAGGGAAAGAAGACGGGAAGCTAATGTCGGACAGCATTTGAGGGTTAGTCCACAGTACCTCTTTCATGAGACAACTTGCACCAGTTTGACTTTTTCTTTTCTTTCTTTTCTTTTTTTTTTTTTTAATTTTTAAGCCAAAGTTTTATTACTGATTTTTTAAGTTGCTGCTGCTTTACAATCCTGAGCATGTCTTTCATAACAAAGCATCTGTATACTTCCACATAACCGGCTGAAATTTCTTAAGGGCCAGATGCTTTTTTTTTTTCTTTTTCAAGGAACAAAAATGTGGAATATATTTGCCCATGCTCCCAACCATAACAACTGAAGTTATGCCTTATTGAGCTTCATTATTTAGGGTAATTGAAGCATAACCTTTACTGACTCTGAAGGAGAAGATAAAGCTATTTCAGAAACTCCCTATACCCTATTGGATAGTTTTCCTTTTGAAGTCACTTGCTTTAGCCAGAATTTGATCAAATTAAAAGTCTGTCTTGGGGAAACCATATTTGCGAGAGCAAAGAACAAACTATCCTTCTTCTGTCACATTACATGAATAAAACAGACCTTGGCAGCCATTTCTCCCAGCAGTTTTAAAGGATGAACATTGGATTTCATGCCCTCCTATGACAGAAAATCTTTTTAAGATTTTTTTCGGTCTAAACTTGGTCATAAACAAAAGGTATATTTCTTATAGACATTTCAGACTTTCATGGTCTATGCACAATGCCCATTTTTACTTGGTCTAATTTCTTTCCTACGTTCCTAAGTCATCCATATAAGCCCCAAAACCTTAAAGGATTTTGCTTCCTTGAGTGTAGTTGGCATTAAATTGAGCATTTCATTATCTAGCAAAATTAATATAATACCAGGAAAAAGTGAAGTATGTTTTAATCCTCCCATCCCCCCAGATCCAGATGAAGATTCTAACATCAACATCAGTGGATTCATGAAAGTAAATCACTTCTGTCATTTTCAGCTTAATCTTAGGCAAAGAGACAAATGAGTGGAAGGGCAGCTATTATTATCACTTAACTTAGTCTTGAAAATATATGGCTACTGCCCCTTATAATACCCCTTTGGCCAGCAGCTCTTCTGCCTTGTATTGCAAGTCTTCACTCATACCTGTAAAGTTACTGTTACTACCAAAATTCTATCAATTAACTGACAAATAGTTCATTTTTCAAGGAGTTTATTCCATTTTTATTCTGACAAGCTTCCAAAGTTTTTTTCCCTTTCCAAATTGAGATTTTTTTTCTGAAAAATCATACAAATTTTTGGCTTTTGTTGTTTTTTTATGTTTTGCCAAGCATGTTCCTTGGCCCAAAACTGAAGAGGAAAAGTTTAATTACTTTTTTTTAGTTTAAATAAATTAAATAATTTATAATAATCAGTGGTAACAATTTAGTGACCCTTAATAGATTAAAGGTTGCATTATTTATACTTGGGATTTTTTTTCTAACTATTTTGTTTTGTACTTTAAAACTATGGGGGAAATATCACTGGTCTGTCAAGAAATAACAGTAATTATTACTGAGTTGGATAAGTCCAGTGGACCAGTCATTTCTTGTACAAATAAAACTGGTGGTACTAATGTGTATCCAGAACAATTTGAATTGTCAACTTCATTTTCTATTAGTAACACTATATACTGACACACATAAAATCTTATAGTTGACTTCTAGTATTTGAACTCCCCACTGTTTTTCTTTCAGTGTATCCTATGGCCAATTTGATTTTTCTTCAACTGTTACGATTCTAGGCCCTAATCAGTATTATTTTTTCATAGATAATACAGTGTTAGAATTTGTTCCTTTTCTGATGTGTTTGTCCTGTTGGCATAGTCTATTTAAGAATGATAAGACTTATGTAACTTTCAGCTTACCATGACAGATGCTCAAATAAGTATTTAAATACACAGCTTTATGTGCCTGGTAAAGCTGTAAAGAGAAAAGAGGATTTTTCCTCATCAAAAGCAGTTTGGGAGACAGAGTAAACATTTAAATTTTCTTCCTTGAAAAAAAGGCAATGTGCATTTTTCTCATCTAAGTTTTAAATGCTCTAGCAGTTGCCAGTGCTGTGTCCTACCTAATATTTTATTGGAGATATCTGTATACTGAAACTCTCAGAACTCTTAGGAAATTAATATCAGAGTCATTTTAAAGAAGCAGCAATCTAACCAAAGGTAAAACTTTATCTGATTTTAAGTTGAGAAATTCTAGTTTTATTTGAGAATCAGTTTATATCATCACTTTAAATACCCACCAAAGGAATAAAAAGGAAGTATTAAATGAAAGAATAAAGTCATTGGTGTGTAGAGAAATCAGAAGACAAAGAAAAGTGGCTTATTTTCTACTCACAAATATGCACCTCTACTTACAGCTGCCTATGCAATTAAAATGGAATCCTTGATGAGTTCATACCATATAGAGAGACAATAGAATGATCAAATTTAAGTCATTAATTAGGTTATATTGGTAATTTTTAAGATTGGAAAGAAGTTGAAAACCCATATACAACTTTCTTTTCCAGTGTCTCTCATTTTTCTCCTTAAGAAGGCTGCTTAACTTCAGAGTCAGAAGCAATGATGTGAGAGAAGGCCAGTCAGTAACAGTAACCTATATGGACCCTTAAAGAAGGAAAATGGGGCCTGGCCCCCAGGATCTGCAACTCCCCAAAATTTTCAACATGGAGAGTTTTAAGATTTTAATAGATTTTACTAGAAGTAAGTTGTTGATCTATGGTATCCTTCCACCATGTTTTGACCAAAGTACATTCATGATAACTACAGAAAGCAGTTCATCCTTTAAGAGGTGAACTAAGGCAAGTTAAGAATAAAAAACAAGTAACCTATTACTGAGTTGTACAGGCATCAGATGAACAGACATTTAGGTAAAGAAAAATAAAATGATTGTGGAGATAGCAGAGAAGAGCGGGAAGGTGTTGGATTGTGGCAGCAAGAAGCAGGGCAGTTAAAAAGTGTGTGAAATCAGTGGCATTGGTCATGCCTCGCTGCCTCTCCTTTAGTGGTTATGTTGTTGATAGAGACCTGCCTTTATTTTCCCATCATTTTTTTCTCCCATTATTTTGCATTATTCAGGAAATAATGCCCAAATGCAATTTCCCAAGCAATGACTAGGAAAACTTCTTAACTTAAGGAAACTAATTTAGAAAATAACCGTATCCATGGCATTATTTTATTCAAAAACTTAAAATTCTTGGAAGTGATTGCACTGTTTGGTAAACAAATTTCAGAATACAGTTCTCCTTAATTTGCATGAAATTTGCCTGTCTCAGAAAATAAGTACTTCTTGTTATATAACATATTTAAATTTTTTAAATTAAGATTCCTTCTCAGATTTAAAAAAAAAAAATCATGTTGAATCTATGGCTTTTTCAACTACAAAATTGCCACACTTTTCTCAGATCTAATAAATAAGCCAGGATCATTACATATAAGATCTAGTCACTAGGTTAAGACAATACAAGTTACGGTAGACTTCAGAAAAAGGTGAAGAAGAATAAGTCAGATTTATCAGCCTTGTTCATTTTATGATGCATAAATTTTATTTTTATTTCTTGCTTATGATGATTAGGAGAGTTAAAATGAGATTTTACAAATACTTAAAAACATTTCTACATTTCAGATATCAGTCTTGATAGTAAATCTTAAAAGCTAACTTTCTGCATTACAGTTTCAATCTGTACAGTGTCAGAGCACATGTGGGATAGAATTGATTATATTAGAGCGTAAGAAATTTGTAATGGTCAGTGCTACAGACCAGTGATTTAACCAGCATTAAACCACATTCTACTCACCACACATGAAAAAGTAAAATCATCTCATTAGATTGGAAAGAGCTTAATTTAAGCAATATGAGAAGTTTGGGAATGGAGATGAGCCTCCTGACTGGTACACTTAATAATGGCCTTTCTTGTATGAAATTGACAAAACTCTGATACTGAGTTACCCCTTAAAAACAACCTTCCAGAATGTATTTGCTTACTTACAGTGGAAGAGGAAGTGAGAGGGACAAAACTGAAGTGAAAAGAATCATTATACTAATTTTCATCTAAAATACGTTTCCTTGTAGCAGACCTTTGGTTTATTTTATTAGTATATCAAAGCCACCTTCAGTTTTTTTATGGTGCCATCAACCTGAGGAGGACAATCAAATAACCAATTGTTTGCCTTGGATTCAGTGTGTCTGCTAATTACAGTCTCATCTTGTATACCTTCAAAACCAGTTACTTGACTCTACTTCCACCATATTACCTTAGTTCTTCTATGCCACCACAAATCAGAGAGAAGACTTACTACCAGAAAGGTGTGGATTTATAAGAAAGAGCAAGGATTCCATCTCACTAACCAAACTTCCTGATGTTCCTACCCAGACTTCCCTGATTGTCCTGTAACACCAGCATGGTGGGAATAGGGAGAAAGATTGTGGGGAATCCTGAAAGAATCCTGTAATTGATCATGACATTGTTATTCTTTTGAAGTGTAAAGTAAAATTGTGAGCCACTCACATTTGCAAAAAGAGCATAATTGAAGCTTTATCACATTAAGATTAATTTCTTGCTATATTCTGGATTAGCACAGAAGCTTGTATCAATGAAGACTATTTAGGAGGAGAATAGGGTGTAAAATGTATCTGTCTTTTCAAACCCTCTCCCTCTACTCATGTTTCCTTCACCCCCTACCACATTGTGTTGGTCAAATGATACTATTCTATGAAACCCTGAGCTATAGTTGTCAAAAGTAACTATGGAATGTGATTAGTCCTCTGTGGGTGCTTCTTTCCCTCTTTTTTCTCCCTTGCTTTCTTTCTTACTCTCTCCACTCTGGTAAATGGAAAAGGTGACGTCAAAGAATTGATGCTTGCTTGGACTCATGTTGTATCTGTGACTATGCTATTAGCTGTCTCCTTTTTCCTTCTTATATGGGTAGAATTCTTAAAATGTGTGGAGTTCCCTTCTTGATAAGTAGGTTAAATGCACAATGTGGTACTGTTTTATAGTTTCTAGATGGTTGTATAAAGCAAAAAGTTAATGTGGTTATGTGTTTTTAAAAGAAAATAAGTGATTGATTACAAACTCTGTCCTTTTTTCATTATTACAAGCTCTGTTTTCCAACAGTTTGCTGACTCCTTTGTCATTGGCGAATGGCTCGTGTGATTGCGTGTTTTTCTCTCTGGGTTTCTTGGATTCCTGAATATGATTCTTCTTAAGACTAACATATATAGAAGTTTAGGGCAAACATATTTCAAGGATGAAACATTTTCTAACTCAC
Source organism: Mirounga angustirostris (assembly GCF_029215605.1). Taxonomy (NCBI): domain Eukaryota; kingdom Metazoa; phylum Chordata; class Mammalia; order Carnivora; family Phocidae; genus Mirounga; species Mirounga angustirostris. Next base: position 41,417,812 of record NW_026991714.1, read on the forward strand.
TAAATTAAAAAATAATCTTAAATGGCCTTTTGTCTTTAGGTAGTATTAGGCATCTAATGGATTGATACAACAGCTCATTTTTTTCTACTCACACAGAATCGTAAGTATTATGTGAATAGTATGTTTAGTTGTGTTTTGGAGAGCTGGACTCCTGTTATCACTACATATCCATGTAGAGAGGGGACAGTAGCTATAGGATGATGAGATTGGATGGCTTTTCTAAGTGTCACTGATGCCTACAGAAGGATAATGAACAGCTGAGGGCAAGTATCAGGCACCTGAAAGCCAGATATGGAAACAGAGGGCCTCTTTAGTTGCATACAGTATTCTCATTTCCTACAGTAGGAGACAACGGGAAAGAAGAGAAAATGAAGACCAATCAGGACTTTAAATAGAGTAGCAGAATTTCAAAGACAGACAACCAAGGCAGGTCTGTTATGCAAGGTCAGGGTCCTCATTGGGAAAATCGTACACATCAGATGCAACATCTAGTTGGATCCCCTCCCCGCGAAAGATTTTAACTCCACAAGCCCCTGGGCAAAGTCTGAGTCTATAGACCTATTTCCCCATAATCCTCACTAGCACTCCCCATCCCTACTCCAAAATGGGAAATATTAAAGATGCTTCTCTTGTGCAAGACAACACATGGCACCACTCAGGATCCTCATAACTCAGCTGGGGACATGCTGGGCCAGTTAAGGGAAGATAGGGACTATACACTAAAAGAACCATAAGATAGTATACAGGTACTGATAGGAGTTGGAGGAGATCCTAAGAATGAAGAAAGGAGCCAGAATATAAGATTGAGTAGAGAAGAATTTTTGACTTGGAAGTGCTCCACAAGATACAGAATTTAATTCTCTAGCAAAGATTCCAGGAGTTGGTGCAAACTTGTTACTAGCATGGCTCCTAGAAACATGGAAAAACTGATGGCCAATGTTGAGCAGAGTTAAAATTCCAGAATTGCCTTGGCAGACAGTGAAGGGTGGAGCTAAAAGTCTCAGGGAAGTGGGAATGGTGGATATACTGTGGCTGGAAGGCCAAGAGGACACACCATGGACAAAGGTCCTGAAGCATACACTTCGGAGGTGCACTACCATCACTAAAAATTCAAAGATGACTCTTCTATAAAGACATCACTACAGAACAATGTTGGCTGATAGCAACGGGGATGATAGGACTCTGAAACAACAGAGCCAGGTGGCGACATAAAACCACCCAAAGCCAGGAAGTCACAATCACTCCTGACTGCAAGGTCACAGTGGCAGCTGAGAGGGTCAGAACCACAGAGAGTTACGAGAATAATTCTGACAACAGAGTCCCTAGAGACAAAATAGATGGGCAGTTACCCAGCTTGTACTACTGAGCTTATACTAGCAGAAGTCAATGATGGACAATTTCAAAGCTGAGGCCGTTGCCCTAATAAAAAGTCACAATCTCTTGCCCAATTTCTGAAGCTGACCGCGCCAGTTTTCAGACCCAGAACTGCTGACAGAAGAGATGGCTGGGTCCACAGGAGGGAAAACACTGCAATATCATGGCAAGTATACACAATAATGATTAGGAAACTACACATTATTAGGGTAAAGGGAATACCCAGATATTTGAGGATGGTTGAACATAGGGCATGAGTTGTCACTGATGGCCCAAGACCTGAATTATCATGGCCCCCATGTTAGAGTGGGTCCTATGGGGGCCAGATAACAAATGTAGTCCTGACCAATGTCCAGTTTACAGAGATCCTCAGCTCCCATGGACCCACTCAGTGGTCAGTTACTCAGTCTGCTAATATATAACTGGAATGACCTGTTTGGCAGTTGGTCCAACCCCACTTTGCATCCTTGGTCTGCAAAATAAGAGCTATCATACTGGAAAAGGCCAAGTGCAAGTCTCTCAAATTAACCTTCCCCCCCCCCCCCCCCAGGCATAAATAAATGTAAAGTCATATTGTGGGGAGAAGATAATAGAGATGTATTACCACATTCTATTCATCTCCTCCTCTCAATTCTTATTAGTTTGACCAGTCTGGTCCCTGAAGGAAACCACATGGAGTAGGAAGGGTCACTAAACTATCACAATCTCAAGTATAATAACCCCAGTTGCAAGCAGAGTGCCAGGTGTGATATCTTTGTTAGACCGGATCAATACCACCTCAAGTGTATAGTTTACAACCATTGACTGGGTGAAGGCATTCTTTTTTCTTTCAGTCAAAACAAAAGATCAGAAACAATTCACATTTCCATGGAAATAATAGACCTTAATAGTTTTGCTCCAAGGCCATATTGAGTTCAATATTTGTACCAGTTGGACATCCACAGAATAACACCTTTATTTCATCAATGATATTATATTGATAGGGTCAGATGAGCAAGAGGTGGCTAGCTTGCTGGAGACCTTTATAGAAGACGTGTGTTCCAGAGGGTCGGCACTAACCCCTGCAATAATTCAGGAGCCTACCACAACTCTAACCTTTTCAGAAGGTCAGGAATCAGGTCCAGTAACAAGGACATCTGCAAAACAAAAGACAAATTATTGCACCTTGTACCTCACTATGAAGAAGGAAACATGCCTGGTAAGCCTCTTCAAGTTCTTGAGTCAGCATATTCAATACCTAGAGAAACTATTCTAACTCATGCATCTTGTGACATAGAAGGCAGCCAACTTTGAGTCCCAGAGCAGAAAAGACCTCTGCAGCCAGCTCAGGCTACCATGCAGACAATCCAGATCCATATGCTCTGACAGACCTCATGGGATTAGAGGTACGGTGGTAAGTAAGGACACCACGTGGAGTTTGTGGCAAGCTCCAGTGAGGGAAAATCACAATGCAAGCCCCCAGGGCTCTGCTGCAAGGCCATGCCATCTGCACTGAAGAATTGTATGCCTTTGGAAAACAACTCCTAACCTGCTAGTAGGCCCTGGTAGAGAGAAAGTCACCAAGTAACTTTGTGGCTAAAACTGCCCATCAAATGCAGGGTCCTCTAAGACCCAATGAGACTAGCTCAGCCACAGTCCATCATAAAGTGGAAGTGGTACCTCCAGGATTGAGTACCAACAGGATGAGAGGGTACAAGCAGGCTGCATGAGCAGGTAATCCAGACCCCCTCTCATCTACCATGATTGCCCAGGAGGTCCTCTTCCTGGGCACATCTCTGGCAGGACGAGGCATCCTGTAAGACCAACTGAAAGAGGAGGAAAAACCCCGGGTTGTTTCATGGATGGGTCAACTCTGTATGTGAGTGCAAGCTGAAATTGGATAGAGTTACACTACAACCTCACACAGGGAGGGGGTGGGGGGCGGGGTGCTTAAAAGACAGTAATATTCAGAGCTGTGAGTAGTGCACTGGGTCACCCACTTAGTGTAGAAAAAAGAAGTGTCCCAAGGTTAGAATATATAGTGGCAAATGGCCTGGCTAGCTGATGAGGAAAAACAGGAAAATTAGGGATAAGGGGTCTGGGATGGAGGTATATGGATGAACTTAAAGAAGTGGACCTGAAGGAGAAAAATCTTTGTATCCTATGTTCAAATCCCCAGAGAGCATCCACCATTGGTGAAGAACTAAATCAAGTAGACAGATGACTCAGCCCACTGGCCTTAGCCAGCCTCTATCACGGGCCACTCCAGTGTCAGCACAATGGAAACGTGAACAAAATGTGGGAGCAGAGATGAAGGTTATTCATGGGCCAACAGCATAGACTCTCACTCACCAAAGATAATTTGGCTCTGTTGCCATTAAAGTTGTCCTGCCTACAGCAGCAACCAACAGAGTCCCCAGTAGAGCACCATATTGATTGGTCTTCCTCAAGAGACAAACCAGCCACTTGGTAGCAGTTTGACTACATTGGGCCCTTTCCATCCTGGAAAGTTCAGAAATCTATTCTTTGTTCTCAGAAGAATAGGTACATATTCAGGTCATGGGTTGGCCTTGCCTTTCCTGACCACAGAGACTCAACCAGCACCACCATATGAAGGTTTATAGAATGTTCCATCCACTGACATGGGAAGATTATGTTTGACACCCAGGTGTAGAAAAAATGTGTTTCAGTGGACACTATGCATCATTTATAACATACCTTTCCAGATTATCAGATTCTGGTCGTGTTCCTCATCTTCAAGTTATTTTTCAACATTTTGATAAATTGTAGGTAATTATATGTAAATTCTGTCTTGTCTTGTGGTGATTTTAATTGACTTATTTCCCACTGCAGAAAAAATTTTTATCTCTACTTGCAATTCATCCCAATATCGCTTAATGCCAATATGCTTGTGCTCTTTTGACTTTCTTAAATTTTGTATATATACACATATCTCATCCATCTTTGTGTCTGAGAGTCCTAATTTTTCTTTTCTGAAAAAAAAATTACCTTTTAACACAGGTGACTTGGGCACCTTTGGTGCTCTCTTGCCCAACAGTGACAGTAAATGGAGAGCTATAGAAACCTCAGCTTGCAAAGGGGCTCAGGTCCCCTAGAGATGAGGTCTCGGTCGTATCAGACTAGCCTGTGAAGCCAGGAGAAACGGTAACCGATGAGGAGAGGCTTCTAGAACGGATGAGCGTCAACTGTGACCGAGAATCCAACTGCACCATTCCGGGCTGGCTCATCCTACTAACTTCCCCCTTCTGAGTTTCTTGGGAAGAAATGACCTGAGCCATTCGGGAAGAACTGCTGCCAGAACATGTAGGGAAAACAAACTGAGTGGAACAAGGAGTGAACTATAGTGCTCACAGAAACACACCGCCCACACCTCTTTCCAAGGAAGGACTTGTTTCATAGACATGGGGTACGGCTGTGGGGGCCCCGTAAGCAGGGTCGGACAGCTCCTTCAGGGTCTGCCTCGGTGGTGGAGAGCTGCTGCACCCAAAACCATGCCCTTCCTGGGGCAATGCACATTCCGTGACTAGACAAATCCACATAAAGGCGCAGCCATCTTGTCCCCACACACAACGCTCAGAGGGACGATGTTCGCTCCAGAGTTCCATGCTGGGTCAGGTTTTGTCAGCCTTGCGCTGCAGTTCAACTTCTCCCTGCCTCACCCTGCTTCTCTCCCTTACTTCCACAGCTCGTCCACCCCAAACTCCCTCTCACTGCCTTCTTTTGGAAAATCTACCCTGAAGTGCTAGTCCCCTTGCTTCTAATCCTTCTTCCCGCTACAGTCTGGAACGTTGTTTGGTTTTGTTTTTTTTTTAAACACCCACCCGACCATGTCATTTCACCAGTGACTCAAAATCATCAACGACTTATTGGACCAGGTTATTTATTCTCCTGTGTATGTCAGGAGATCTGAGAAGTCAAAAACTGTACTCTTGGGGCACCTGGGTGGCTCAGTGGGTAAGCCTCTGCCTTTGGCTCAGGTCATGATCCCAGGGGTCTGGGATCGAACCCCGTGTCGGGCTCCCTGCTCGGCGGGGAGCCTGCTTCTCCCTCTCCCTTTGCCTCTGTCACTCCCCCTGTTTGTGCTCTCTCACTCTCTGTCAAATAAATAAATAAAATCTTTAAAAAGAAATAAATAAAATTGTACTCTTTTCTGTAATTTTAAACGTTACCTACAATCAGTTCTGTGCATTGTAGGACACGAGGCCCTTTGGAATCTGACCCATCTGCTGGTCCACCCTCATCTCTCTCTCTCTTCAAAATGGAAGCTCCAGGAAGGCATGTCTCTCCGCCTCTGTGCCTGAGGCTGATTCTGCAGAGAATTCTCCCCTCTTGTTCTTCACCTGCTCAGGCAGTGCCAGGAAGCTCTACTTCACTCCTTCAAGAAGACTACCACACCCCTATATTTATCCCACCAGTAGCCCCCCCCCCCATTAGAGTGCTCCTTGCGGTTTTTTTTACTTTTTAAGTTGAAGCATAGTCAACACACAATGTTACATTAGTTTCAAGTGTGTAACATAGTGATCGGACAACTCTACACATTATGCTGTGCTCTCCCCAAGTGTAGCTGCCCTCTGTCACCACAAACACTATTACATTATCATTGGCCAGTGCCCGCTTCAGCAGCACATATACTAAAATTGGAACGATACAGAGAAGATTAGCATGGCCCCTGCGCAAGGATGACACACATTATCATTGGCCATATGCCTTATTTGTACCTTTCATCCCTATGACTTCTTCATGCCATGACTGGAAGCCCATACCTCCCACTGTCCTTCACCCATTTTGCCCATCCGCTCACCCCCTCTTCTCTGGCAACCATCAGTTTGTTCTCTGTATTTAGGGGTCTGTTTCTGCTTTTTTCATTTGTTCTCTTGTTTCTTAGATTCCACACAGAAGTAAAGTCATGGTATTTTTCTTCCTCTGACTTACTGCACTTAGTATAATACCTTCTAGGTCCATCTGTGTTGTTGCAAATGGCAAGATCTCATCCTTTTTTAAATTGCTGAGTAATAGAGCACTCCTTATCTTTACTAAATCTGGTCACTTGTCAGTCTACCTACCACTTCACATTCCCCATACTAGACTGTTCTCTAGGGCTAGGATGCTATCTATTTTTCTATCTTGGGTGTCCAACCATAATGCCTAGTTTACATTAGGAAATATTAGTTGAATAAATAAGTTGAATAAATTCATCAAAAGATAATTTTTTGTGTATGAATGTTAATAGCAGCTTTATTCATAACTGTCAAAAACTGAAAACAAGAAAATATCCATCAATAGATAAATGGATGAACAAATTGGGTATATAGTCTTAGTCTGGTAAGGCTACCATAAGAAAATAGTATGCACAGTGTAACTTAAACCACAGAAATTTATTTTTTCTTGTTCTGGAGGCTGGAAGATCAAGGCATCAGCCGATTTGGTTACTCCAGAGGCCTCTCTCCTTGCTTGCTGATGCCTACTTTCCTGCTGTGTCTTCACATGGCCCTTTCTCAATGGATATGTCAAAAGATGATTTTTAAAGGAGGGCATAATCATACCTCTCATATAGCTATAAAATGAACACATGTCAGAGATTTTATTTAAGTCATTAATGAAGGAGAGAACCAGTAACATATTACAACCTATTCAAAAGAGAATCCAAAACACAAATATATAGACATCTGGAATCCTGAAATTTACAAATAAATGCGATGTCTTTCACGTTTTCCCCTACAGTTTAATTAACGGCTAACTCCTCCACCCCAAATTATGCATTTATTTATCAAGTCATTTGACATAATTTTTTAAAATCCACACAACAAAATGCTTTGTTCTCAAATACCCTAGAGAAAAATCCTTTTCAGCTTTAGTCATTTAGTTAAAGCCAGCAGTCTGATTTAGGTCCTGGGGCAGATGGAATCCCCTGTCAGTTGTCCTCTTGTTTCCTCTAAATTTTCACAGATATGGCCCAATTCTTAGCAAGAGATATTATTAACAATATCAATATTAACAAGGGAAAGACTTTGTTATCTTAGGTGCTCTGAAGAGTTAGAAAAAGCTAACCACCTTTGGGTGATGTGTAAGGTTCTACCAACCCTGATTTTCACCGCTGCTTTTCTGGGGGAGAGAGAAGTCTTGTGGGCCCAGCTCCCAAGGCTGGTACCAAAATGGAGCTGGATGTTGGGGGAGAAATGTTGGGCAATGGGGCCCAAGGGGAGAAAGGAGAACAAGAAACTAGTGAGGCGATTCTGAGTGAACAGCATCTTGGAGGGAAGAGTAAAGAGCCCTGAACCGCACAGACTACCTCTAGATGTGGCAGCTTGTGAAGAGGTGACGCGGGGCTCAAGGGGTCAGGGCTCTGCACATATAAAATCAGAACGTCCAAGTGTTTGAAAGCCCTCAGACATTGGCACTGCCAAAAGGCTAAGAAGTTGCACAGAATCCACGTTGGCCGGATCTGTGAGCCCGCTTGAATGGGCTCTGCTCCGCTCAGCTCAGTAAAGGTGGTGCCCCCCACCCTGTCTCGGCCCGCGGAGATCCTTCCCCAGTGGGCTCTGAAAGGCCAAGCTGTGTGTCACAACCACGTCACACGCTCTCATACACAACCCCGGGTCTCCCCCAGGAACCCCTCGGGGACACCCTTACTTCCCCCGGGTCCCCTCCACCCCTTTGCTCTCCACCACAGCACTTTTAAACTGCTCTGGGGCCCAAGCTCTTGAGTCAGGAGCTCTTTACCTTTTCATCACCAGCTGATCTTTTTATTACTTTTACAGACACTAAGTTTGTAAAAAAAAAAAAAAAAAATTGTCTAACAAACCAACCATATCTATTGCATAATAATCCTTGTCCGCTCAACAACCAGCATTGCCATACTGAGTTGATACAATACCCGTCAAAAGCAAAGACACTTCTCATGGTAAATGCATAATTTCCATTAGACTTCTTAGAATATTGGAAACAGCTTAGGCCTTTCTCCCCATTTGGGGGACCCCAGGTTGGGGACTTCTGAGGGCTAACATTGAGTGGGCGCCAGTGAAGCTTCCCTAGTCCCTTTTCACAGATGGGCAAACCAAGGCTGTTAGTCTTAAGGTGAACCGACATCATCAAATTGACAAAGAATCAGAGTAAAAAAATGAGATTTTTTTTTTTTTTAAAGTCTCCCCCTCTTGGTCTCTAATTCCTAGCAGTAGATTTTCTAAAAAAAAATAAAATAGAGCTGGGAGGGACTGCCACTTGCCCCTGAGGGAGCCTTTTCTACGTGCAGTGTGGACCTTTCTGTGGGATCTTGGAATTTGCTGTAGAGCCGCTCGCTGCCTGCTCCCGGCCCCGGGGTGGAGAGGCCTCGCCTATCCTGGCAACAAGAAACCCGAGGGGTTATCTGGTCAGGTTGTCCCAACGGGGTGTCCCAGGATGTTGACTGCTATTTTGAGGAAAAGGGCTTCCATGGTGAATTACTTGTGAGAAAGGCAGGGTTAAACAAAGGTAAACTGGTTTAGTTTAGTTTAGTTTTGTTTTCACTGCAGGACTTCCCTGAGCCTTTGAAATGCCTTTGGGCCTAATGACCTGCTGGGAGGATGAGATAGCATATATTATCACCCAAACTTATGGGACCCGAATTCTCTTTTTCATAGGAGACCTATTAATGCCTCATAGAACCCTGGGGTTCTGGGGAACGTTAGTTTGGGACTTGTGAGTCCCGTCCACCATTTCCAGATGAAGAAACTGAACTCCAGGGAGTGACCAGGCCAGAGCTGATTCCGGGTTGCTAGAGTCTAATCCCGGACTTTGCAAACTTGGGTCTTTCCCTCCATACCTCACCCACCATGTACCTTAATTTAACCCTGGAAAAAAATGAGCAGGGGACCACAGACCATGGAGGGAATTCTGCTCTGAGAGAAGCTGCTTCTGAGGTTCATGTGTGTCTCCGCAAAATCTCCCAGGCTGGTGGCGGCAGGAGGGACCCGGGAGGCAGGAACCCCACAGGACCACAGGGCGAGGAATGGCACAGCTGTGGTGCTAGAAAGGGCTTCGCTCTGGAGGCCCCAGGTCATCCTCGCTCTAAGGCACCCATCCGCAGCAGAGAGGCTGCAAAGATACCTTGCACTCAGGAAGAGCCGGGCAGACCGGCCCCTGCAAGCCGGCATCCCGGGCCAGAGAGACCTGGGCCAGCGACTCCCAGGGGTCTTCGGGGAAGGTGTGCCCAGGAAGAAGAGAGCGCCCACTGCGCTCCAGAGCTGGAGAAGCGGCATCTGCAGCCAGGAGCGAAGGCTTGGCGGGGCTCCGGGCTGATGTGCCCGCTAGCCTGGGGCGTGTTCTAGGGGCTGCAGGCGGCAAGATAAACAGGCACTGGGCCCCCTTTTCAGACAGCCTCAGACATTCACTCCAGAGACCGGATGCCAACAAGAACAATGAAGAGCTGGGCCTTTCCTGGGCAATGGTCCTGCTGCAGCTGGGATGTAGGGTCTTTCCCCTCTGCCCAAAGCAGCTCCCGAGCTTCTGGGGAGACCCCTCCCACCCAACACCGAGCCACTCTGCTTGGCCAGGTTAGACCTCCCCTGGCCAAACCAGATCCTCCCCCCTCCCTGCCTGCCCCTCGGAGTGTGGGAGGGGCACGGTGGGTCGCTGTCCTCTTGCCTTAGGTGACCACACCCGACTCAAGCCTTGTTTCCCTTTGAGCATTGGGGATGTGGCTCCGAGCGGAGAGGGAAGCATTCTTGCGGGGGGGGGCGCCTATCTGAGAGTAGCAGTCTGGCGGGGCGTGCATGGGACTCTCCCTGTTAGGCAGACACAGCCAGGTGTGTGGTTTCCAAGCCTGGAGTGGGGCTGGGGACTGGGTCGCTCACCAGCCTTCTTAACTGTGGGCAAATTCCTAGGCCTCCTTGGGTCTTGGCATCTTCCTCTAAAATCTGACTTGGGAGGCTTGTCGGGGGCTGACTTACAGGCTACGCAGTGCCGCTCGGGTGGACTCGCTGGCATCCGCCTTCCACAAGAGGAGGATGGAGGCGGGTGATGGTGTTGAACTCACACCCCTGTGGACGTGGGAGGGGCGATGTGGGGAGCGGTGCCCCCAGTCCAGGACCCCAGCACATCAGCCCCGAGTGAAAACCTCCTCAGGGTCTCTTCAACAAGTACATGCATTTCCACCATCCTCATTACCCTCGTCTCATTCAATCAAGCTTATTCCCAGACCTGAGCTTGACCTTCTACCAAATTAGTTCCCAGACAATCTGTGATGTCTTGGGACCACCGCTTACCAGCTGGGGAACCTTGGGCAAAGTAGTTAGTCTCTTTGAGCCTCGGTGTACTCCTCTATAAAATGGGAAGGATAATATCAATTCCTAGGTTTGTCTTGTGAATTAGACTGACAAATGCAAAGTGGGCTGATTCCAAAGCTCAGGACTTAACCTCTGCTTAGAGTTTAAGGACTCACAGAGGTGACAAAGAAATGAACTCACCCAAAAGGCCCCGTAATGAATGGTGTTAGGACACAAGGAAGGGGTATTACTCTGGCTGGGGGTTGATCATGAGGGTCTCCCAGGTAGAGAAGGAAGGACCTTCCAGGTGGGGCAGGAAGGACCCTCCAGGTAGGGAGTATGCAGACGTGTTCATGGAACGTGAACTCCAGGGCGATGTGAATGGAGTGTGGGGTGCGTACAGGAATTGGGAGGCTATGAGACAAAGTTGGAGAAGGTGGGTTGAGGAGCTCTCAGCACTGTGAGCCAGTTGGGGACCACATTTCACTGCTCACGAGGACTATGCTCACAAGGTTTTAGAAAAATCACCAGGTGGGTGTAGGGAGAGACAGGATTGGAGCAGGGAGACCAGGCTGGAGGTGGGTTCAGTTCTGCAGTGGAGATCCCACTACTCCAGACTGAGATAGAGGCAGGGGAGATGGGAGAGGAGATTCCTCTAAGAGAAGGGAAAGGGGCAGCATTCTTGTCTTGGAAGGTGAAGGAGAGAAAATTTCTCAGGTTGCTGGCTTGGGTGATTGATGATGCCATTCTCTGGGAGAAGATTCAGAGAAGGGGAAGATGATCCATTTGGATCCTACCAGGTCAAATGTGAAGTATCTGAACAGGTGGGGGTGTCCTCCACCCAGTTATGTAGCACATAGTAGGAACTTGATACATATCTGCTGGGCACCTCATGAGCGTGGAGAGTGGGGGTCTTCAGCATGCAGAGGGGGACAGCTTGGATGTCTTGGATTTAGATTATGTCCCTCTGGAAGCCCACACAATGTAAGAGTGGGGGGAAGAGCTCCAGGGGACAGACCAGGGGCAGGAAGAAGAGTCAAGAAGGAGCAATTGGAAATGAGTGAGGGTAACCAGGAAAGAGCGAGGTCATGGAAGCTGAAGGAAGAGACCGCTCTAAAAGGGGCGGAGTCACAGTCTCTTAAATCCTGCAACCCTGGGCCCTGGCACTTGGGGGCAGGGCACAATCACTATGCACTTGCAAAGATTATAGCTGTTTTTACATAAAGGGAAGACTCATTCGGAGCTAGAATGAGCAACGTTGCTTCCTTTGAACATTTTTCTTGAATAAACCTCCACAGAATTAACATAGTTTTTAACTGAATGACTGCATGTGCAAGGCTCTTGGAATTGCTGGAGACTTCGTGGAGATTCAGGAACTCAGTAGAGAAGAGTGGCTAAAGGGTGCGGTCTTTGGAGGCAGACAGTGGTTCAGCTTGGTCTCCTCCACTTACTCATGTTGGGTCTGAGTCCTGACTCCACCACCTACTATCCTGCAGGTTACTTGACCCTTCTACTCCTCATTGCTCCACCTAGAAGTATGAGTTCTTACTGATGAGCGTTGTTGAGAATATTCTGTAAAATGAAGCATATGGAGCACTTAGCATAGTTTTCGCATATTGGCATTCAAGAAATGTTAGCTCTGGGGCACCCGGGTGGCTCAGTCGGTTAAGCGTCTACCTTCCGCTCAGGTCATGATCTCAGGGTCCTGGGATCGAGTTCACATCGAGTCCCACATTGGGCTCCTTGCTTAGCAGGGAGCCTACTTCTTCCTCTGTCTCTGCCTCTCTTACCCCCCTCCCCACTTGTGCTCTGTGCTCTCGCTCTCTCTCAAAATAGAATCTTTAAAAAAAGAAAAAGAAACGTTAGCTACAACAATAATATAAGACTAATTATTGTTAATCTAGTCAACAAATATTAACTGAGTGCCTACCATGTGCCAGGCAATGTTCTAGGGCAGGTCTGTCCAGTAGAAATCCAATGCAAGCCATAAACACAAGCCCTGTATGTAATTTCAAAATACATATAATAACCATACTCTAAAAATGCATAAATTACATGTCTTTACATATAGCATTAGATATAATATACTTTATTTAACTTAATACATCCAAAATACTATCACTGCAACATGTAATCTATATGAAAAGTTATTAGCGAGATTTTTACATTCTTTTCTTATGTGACCACTTTGAAACGCACTGTGTGCCCACCATATTGCACAGTGTTTTCTAGGGGCTAAAGACACAATGATAAGTTGGGACAGAGTCTGCCCTCATAAAGCTTACGTTTTCGAAGGAGAGATGGACAATAAGAAAGAAAGAGAGTTATCGAATAAAATAATGATTGACTGTAGTATCTAACCCCTACCCCGCCTAGGAATAGGATCTGACCCAGAGGGCTGAGGTATATTTCACTGACTGCTTATCTCTGCTCCACTGTGGAGTACTGTTTACCCAGTCCTATCTCCCTGATGCCCAGGAGACTTTAATCCTGTTCCCTGCAAGGGACAACACCACAAATCAGGGAGGATGCTTACTGAGCTGGTAAACTTAAAAACAATCGTAAGTAAAAATAAAAATAACCATATTATTGGCGTGGATTTCATTAAATGAGATCCATTTTGAAGAACCACTTCCTTTATTTGAGGGCTGCAGAAAGAAGATGGTGCGAAGTTGTCCCCTAAAGTTAAATGGCAGAGGGAATATTGATACTCTTAAAAAGAAAAGTTATTTCTCTAAATTCATTTCACGATTTATTATAATGACTTCTTTTCTGCTTATGAAAATGGAACATTGTAAAAAGCCTGAAAATATCAAAAAGTATAAAGAAAGAATTTACCCAGACCCCAAAATGCAGAGATGAATATTTTGACGTATTTTCTGTCTTATTTTATATATAGATATGTAAGTATAAATGTAGCTATTTACTGATTTCACATGCATGTTTTATATACTTAAAATCAAACTGTAATATTCTGTTTCATATTCTGCTTTTTTGTCTAACACTGTTGCATGAGCATATTCCTATTTCACATTTCAAAATAGAGTTTACTTCTAAGGGCTACATAATGCTCTACCTTATAGAGATAGCATAACTTCTATTCTAGTTGGACATTTGGGTTGTTCCAATATTTTGCTACTATAAATAATGCTGAATGAGCTTCCTTTTACTCAAATCGTCATTTTTTATTTCCTTCTCATAGATCCTAAGAAAGACTTTGCTTTGTCCAGAGCTATAGCATACTTCAGACTTCTGTTTCACCACGATGAATTGCCTTAAAAAATGTTACATCCCCCACAAGCAATGTATGCGAAAGCTCATCTACTCGTATTCTCCCCCAAGTCTGGTATTACCATTGAAACATTTTTTTCTATTTTAAAGGGTTAAAACGGTGACTTTAGGATTGTTTTAATTTTCATTTCTCTGTTTTCTAATGATTTTGAACATACCCTTTTATGGTTATTAGCTATTTGTTTCTCTTCTACTGTTCCTCTTCTACTGTTCCTCTTCTACTGTAAACTGTTTATGTGCTTTGCTCATGTTTCCTCTGTTCTTTAATGTAGTGGTATCATATTGTGACTTAAATTTGTACTTGTCTAATGACTAACAGTTTTGAGCACCTATTCACATGTTTGTAGATCATTTGGATATCCTTCTTGGGAAATGCCCATTCAAGTCTTTTGTCCATTTTTAAACTTAGTTTCTGTCTTTTCTTGATTTTAAGAAGTTCAGGTATATATTGGCAGTATATAGATACTGCAAACATCTTCTCCGAGCCTTTTCACTATCTTAAAGATGTTTTCTGATAAACAGAGATTCTTAATTCTAATGAAGTCCAATTTATCACGTCTGTCTTTTAAAGTTAGTATTTTTGTGCCTCTTTAGGAAAGATTTTCCTAGCTCAACATCATAAAGATATTCTCCCTGTTTTCTCCTAGAAGCTTGATTGCTTTGGCTTTTGTATTTTGTTCTATAATCAATCTCACATTAGTTTTTGTGAATGGTATGAGGTAGGGGTCAAGGAATCAAGATTTATTTCCTTTCCAATATGGATATACAATTGACCTAGCACTGATTATTGAAAAGATTATCCTCTCTTGCTCTGCACTGCATGGAGCTTTGGTTATAAGTCAAGAGATTGTACATGTCTGAGTCTGTTTCTGGACACTCTAGTCTATTCTATTTGTCTATACTTTTACCAATGCCACATTGTCTGAATTAGAGTCATTTTATTGTAAGTTTTGATATTCACTAGCATAAGTTCTCCAGCACTGTTCTTTTTGAAAATTGTCTTAACTATATCCTTTACATGTCCATATAAACTTTAGAATCAGCTTGTCAATTGCTACCAGAAAGAAAACCTGTTGTAATATAGATCAGAATGCATTGAATACTGTTATGGGTTGAGCTAGTCCCCCCAAACTCCTTAGTCCTAACCCTCAATACCTCAGAATGTGACCTTGTTTGGAAATGGGATTTTAAGATGAGGTCATACTAGAGTAGGGTGAGTCCCTAATCCAATATGACTGATGTCCTTGTAAGAGGAGGAAATTTAAATTTAAATTTGGACACAGGGCGCCTGGGTGGCTCAGATGGTTAAGCGTCTGCCTTCGGCTCAGGTCATGATCCCAGGGTCCTGGGATCGAGTCCCACATCGGGCTCCCGGCTCAGCGGGGAGCCTGCTTCTCCCTCTGACCCTCTCCCCTCTCGTGCTGTTTCTCTCTTGCTCGCTCTCTAAAAAATAAATAAAAATCTTAAAAAAAAAAAAAAAAAAAAATTTGGACACAGACACCCACCACGTGAAGACTGAAGTTGTATTGTCACAAGCCAACTACCAGAAGCTGGAAGAGAGGCCTGAAACACATCCTTCCCTAGAGCCTTCAGATGGAGCATGGCCCTGCTGAGACCTTGATTTTGGACTTCTGGCCTCCAGAACTGTGAAATAACACATTTTTGTTGTGTAAGCCACCCAGTTTGTGGTACTTCATTACCACAGCCCTTTTGAACTAAAACAAATACATAGATCAATTCTGGAGGAATTGACATCTTAACGATAGCAAGTTTTCTGATCTATGAACATGGTATATTCCTCCACTTATTCACATGTCTTAAATTTCTCTCAGTAATGTTTTGTAGTTTTCTTTCCTTTTTAAAGATTTATTTATTTATTTATTTTAGAGAACAGAGAGTGTGTGAGCAAGGGGAGGGGCAGAGGGAGAGAGAGACCAGCAGACTCCCCACTGAGTGGGGAGCCTGACATGGGCCTCGATCTCACGACCCTGAGATCATGACCTGAGGGGAAATCAAGAGTCGGACACTTAACCAACTGTTTTGTAGTTTTCAGTGCAAAAGTCTTGCTAATGATCTTTGTCAGATTTTATTCCTAGGCACTTGATGTTTATTGATGCTTTTATTCATGGTAATTTTTATAAATCTCACTTTCGACTTGTTTGTTGCTAAGTATATAGAAATGCGATAGATTTTTATATATTGATTTTGTAACCAGAAGTCTTGCTAAATTTACTTCTTTTTTAAGAGCTTGTAGTTTCTTTTGGATTTTTCTATAATCATGTAATCAGCAAATAATTTTATTTGTTTCATTATTTATGCTTTTTTTTTCTTTTTCTAGCTGTATTGCACTAGATAGGGCTTCCATTACAACACTGAATAGAAGTGGTGGTACTGGATAGCCTTTCCTTGTTCCCAAACTCAGGAAAAGTGTTCCATACGCCACTACTATCATATTAGTTATATATATATATATTTTGTAAATTCCCTTTATGAGATGAAGAAAATGTAGGATCTGTTTTTATACTATGTGCATAAATATACTATGTATACTATGTACATATACTATAAACATACTATATATATATACTATATTCATTATGTTGCCTTGCTCTGATTATTTGTTTTGGCATCAGTTCCTCTCTATTTTAATTATTATAAACTTATAATACAATTTTGTATTTTGTAGAATAAGCCTCCTCTCCTTTTTCTTTTTTTTTCTTTCCTTTCTTTCATAAAATCTCTTTAAAATATTCTTTCCTATATATGGAATCTTGACTGAAATCACATTTAAATCTTTAAATTCAATGAAAATTTTCATCTTCATAATATACAATAAGTGTTGTGAGCACTGAGTAAGTATTTCTCCATTCACCCAGGTCTTCTTTCACATATAAAGTGGGGTTTTTTCATATAGTTTCCATATTTTTAAAAATTATGAAATATGTTTATGTACATTATATATATACTATATACTACACACATTCTACATATGATATGTTATGTGTATACATATAATGTACATTGTAAAGACTAATAAAGTAAACATCCATATATGTGCCGCCCGATTCAATAAAGCATTATCTCTGCCTCTGGAAACCTTCTCCCAGTTGTCATCTGCCATTCTCTTCCCACACTGAGGAGACCACAATATAATTATCTGTGCTAATAATTCTCTTGCTTTCCATTAGTTTGACCCCATACGCATGGTATGTGTCTCTAAAGAATGTACTGTTTAGTTTCATCTGTTTCTTTTTTCTTGCTCTGTTTGCTCAGCAGCCTGTAAGAATCAGCCACGTTGTTCTGTGTAGTTACCATTTGTTCATCTTTCGTTGATCTCTAGTGTTCCATTTTACAAATATACCAAAATTATCCCTTCTACTATTGATAAACATTTGGATTGTTTCCAGTTATTTTGTATTGTGAACAACGTTGCCATTAATTTTCTTGTAAATGTCTTTGGTATAAAGGTTATTTCTAAATGAGCTATTACTTTTCTGGATTATACTCCTATTTCTTCATAGTCTTTCATATGTCTTACGCAAATGACTGATATATTTTTGAGCACTTTTCTGTCTTTTCTCAAGATGAAAAACTGTCACAAACATGACTTCAGGTCTCAGTCATGCTCCAGTATCGTTCTCCCTGAATCTGCTTTCATTTTGTAGATGAGAAAAGTGATTCGACCAAGATGACAGTGATTGCCGACAGGCAGGTTAAAGCCAGGTGTCCTGCCCTCATATTGATGCCACCACCCTCAGAGCAGGCCTGGTAGATTAGGAGGGAGAGTATTAAAATATTTTCCTAATCACAGTCATTTCCCTGTGCTTAGGATTATGAAATGGAAAGCTGTGGTTTGGGCTTGGACATGGGAACAGATGCCTAGCAGAGTGAGGGCAGATGTGGGGCATCAAAGGTAGTGAAGTCTGAAGTCCTTTTCTCCAGGGAAGGTCCCTGTCCCATCCTGGGGGACGCCCTGCCCCGCAGCCTGGGGGACGCCCTGCCCAGCAGCCTGGGGAAGTGGTTCAGGCTAACCCCGGCCAGGTAAGAACCATGCTTCTGTTCTCCTTGGGACTAGGGCAATTCAGGCAGGTGGGGCATAGGAGAGCATGTATGTGTTCTTGTATGTGTGTGTGTGTGTCCGCGCGCGCACACGCACACGCGGCTGCTGGAGTGTGCAGAGACGTGTAACAAGGTGGTTGCTCTCTGGAGGTGCCCAGTTGTCGTGTTGCCTCAGTGTATGTATTTCTGGGATCCTCTCCCACCCTGTTTGTGCTTCTCTCTCATTATCTCCTCCTCTCTCCTCCCCCATCCATTTCTTCTTCTGATAGCTCTGTTATCTCCTGATTTCCAGGCTCACTCAGAATTGAAGCCTAAAGCCCCTACCCCTGTCTGTGATCAGTGAGCACTGGGGGAAGCGGGAGGAAGGGCGGGGGCAGTGAGAAACCTGGGTGCTGGTCCTGGCCCTGCCAGGGACCGACTTTCTCACAGACCCTGAGGCAGGACTGGCCATGTCGAGCGAATGAACCAAATCCTTTGAAAATGACCTTGATCCTTTTAGCAAGCAGTGCTGTCAGGCAGCCCTACATGGTAGGGATTTTTTCTCTTTTTCTTTTAGCTGCCTGGCATTTAGTCACTACCTTTTATGTGGCAGGCACGTGGTGGGGGCCGGGGACACAGATCCAGATCAGGAATGCTCAGTGACATGGCAGCGTGATAAACGGTCCGGCAGCAGCGGGCCCCTGGGGCTTTAACCCAGGGTAGGAGGCCCGTGGAAGGTACTGGGAAGACTGCCCTGAGGAGGGGCCGTTTGAGCTGTGCGGAAGGTCTAGTAGGAGACAGCCAAATTGGCACGTATGTGGAGGGAAGCAGGGTGTCTCAGGCTGAAGGAGAGCCTGGGCAAGGCCGGTCAGGGGAGCTGGAAGCGGGTCCATGTGGCTGGCGTGCGGGATAGGCTGTGGGGCCGTGAGCTGAAGCTGGAGGCACCCAGGCCTTACGAAGGGTTTGAGTCTGAACACAGGACATGTGCTTCTCCAGGCTGACTGGGCCTGAAAAGCCCTTGGGAAGCCCATTAGGAGGCAGACTCCTGGGCCTTACTCAGCCTACAGAGTCAGGATCTCCACGAGCAGACCTTGGAATCAGCCTCTCACCAGTGGCCCGGGCGTGTCCACACAGGCCCAGGTCACACCAGCCCTTGGCAAGTGGCGGAAGAGTTCTAAGCCGGGGGGAGACAGGTCCCAGTGCTCTCTTGGGCCTCTGCTGGAAAGAAAAGGGAAGAGCCTGAGGGAAGACCCTGGAGCCATGAACAGCATCCCCAAGAGCCACTGACAGGACCAGTTGGCTCTGTGTGCTCCTCAGACCATGAGCCCACATCCAAGACAGGGGTGACCAGCTCCTCAGGCAATACAGTGGAGCGATGGCAGAGGTGTCCCTCCCACCCCAGTCCCACTCCACCCACCTCTAATGGTGTGACCTTGAAGGACCATCTCTCACCCATCCCTTTATCCTAAGTGAAACCCGATTTCCACATCCAACATGGCTCCTTGTTAAAAGCTGCGTGTTCAGAGCCTGTTGAGGGAAGGTGGGGAGGAGGAGTGAGAGGTGGTGTTTTCATCCAGGCTAAGTGGAGGGAGGCTCCTTGGGATGCTGGGTCTCCCTCGCTGTTCAAATGGAGGAAGAAGGCTATGTGATTGCTACATCCCATGTATTTGTGTTCCTCCTAGATTTCTCTCCAAAACACGGCAATGAAGGATTCTGATACACAGGACATAAGGTGCCATGCTCAAGGTAGCCCACCTTCCAAGGACTCCCACTTCATAGGACAGTGTCCAAGCTCCTCACCCGGACACCAGATGCTCTCCCGCGGACCACACCACCCCTGCCTTGCAGCTTCAGCCCGGCTCTTGCTTTTCCAGTGTGACTTTTACTCATAGTAACAATGGAACCAGGCAGTTTCACACCTGGATGCCTGTGTTTATGCTAATCTGTCTGACAGAAATGGTTCTCCCACCCCTCCCCCTCTGTCTGGCTAGCTCCTGCTCTTTCTCCATGACCCGGCGCTCCGCAATACCCCTCCCACCCAACACACACCTCAGTCACACACCTCAGCTGTTCCTGTGAGCTGACAATACCACCACCCTGTGCTAGCCTGACTGGGGGGCACGTATATAGAAAGTTTCTGTTTCCCTCCCCGGCCCAACTTGACCAGAAATTCCTCAAGGACAGGGCCTGGGGTGTTACATTTTGTCTTTCCAGTGTCTGGTGCCTAGTAGAAACTCCATGGATATTTGCTGAACCAAACAGAATCCAGATGAATGAGAAATGCCTTCCGATGCGTGAATGTTGTGATAAATTAATAGCTTCTGAGGATATGCTTGTTGGTATTTGTAGATGGCTTTTCAAGCCTCTGTAGAGATGTGACACCCATCCCCGTATATTAAGTGTAAAGTAACAAACTTAATGAGTAAACGGAAGGTGATTATTTGCATCTCAAAAGGTGGGGGGGGCAGGTTTCCTTTAAACATTAAGCTTTTGCTGGAACTTTCAGAAACTTGCCTTACAGATCATTAACTTCTGGGGGTGGGGAACAGGAGTCATGAAGTTACCTCCAAGAGTCTGGGTTCTGAGATGCCTCTGAAAGGAGAAAGCAAGGCAGAAGATCTTGGAACCCCGCAGGACTGGATTCGGGTTCTGACTAGACTAGCCGTGTGGCCTCAGGCAAGTCCCTCAGCTCTCTATACCCCGATTTCCTTATCCCTAAAGTGGAGATACACTACACTCACTCGGTGGGATTGTTGTAAAGATCTAAAGGATCCTATATGGAGTCTTTTAGCTCGTAGAGGTTTCCCAGTAATGGTAAGAGTAATGTTGTTGGGTTTGACATTGCACGTGGACGAGAGGAAGGGGTCTTACCAGGTTTCCAGAACTTTACCTTGGATTGCCAGAGTAAGGAAGGCAGAAAGTATCCAGACCGGAAGGGCCAGACCACTGCTGCAGCGTATTTTTTGTCTCACAGCACTTGACAGTGTTTTGATTTTTTAGACTAACTCTTTCCATGCCGAACATGCGCATGCAGAGTGCTGCCCCCTCCCCCCGTGCGGTGTGGTGGAGGTGAGGGTCTTGAACTCTAGAAAGCATACCACTTACGAGCTCCGTAATCTTGGGAAGATCACCTAACTCAGTTTCCTAATCTGTAGAAAGGAGACAATAAACAGTACCCATCTTTTAGGGTTGCCATATGAGATAAGGAATGTAAAGTGCTTAGCCCAATGCCAGGTGCACGGTACCTCCATAAATCCCCGTATATGGTACAGTATTGTATTATGAAGGGATCCGTACTAAGAAACGGCAGTAAGTGCCCTGTTGGAGGAACAGCTTGCTCTGGGAATATGGAAGGAGGTAGGGATTCACTTGCCAGAGCACTGACCCCAGACTTCGGAGACGGGAGAGCTGTGTGACCTTGGGCCTGTTCTGTAACACACAGGGTGTGCCCTAGATAATCTCTCAGGTTCCTAAATTAGCCCAAGGCCAGTCCAGCACAGCTCCCCAGACAGCTGCCCTCAGGCCTGGGGGGGCTTGAGCCTTGCCCAGATGCCCCCACTTACAGGGTAAGTCCTCCTCACTCAAGAGCCAGGCCTCCCCCCGAAACCATCCCTCGCCTCCACCCCTGCGCAGGCACTTAGCAAGCACACTGGGTGGTCCTGTTGCTGTGCCTGTCATCTAGACGGTGACAGTAGTACAGCAAGTACAAATAGGAGAGCAGCCCCTACTTGAGTGAGAAGCTTGTCGGGCTGAAGGAACAATGAATGAGCACTTTTCCCTTTGCAGAGATTTCTGGAATCTCCTGGGTCCTAACTCTCTTATTGCTTCCCATCCTTTGTTGACAACTGTTTGCAAAGAGGTGAGATTCCTTTATCTCCCTCTGGGTGGAAAGAGAAAGAAAGCTCCGTTGGTTTGGGCCACAGGCTGCAGGGAAAAACCTTTGCTGCTACTTCCTCCCAGGTGTGGAAAAAGTGACAAGGTCTCTTCAGGAGGCCCCAGGGCTCTGAGAACCGGTCCCTATCCCAGGCGCTGGCAATGCAGGTACCAGGCTCTCCCGCTGGCAGGGCAGGATGAGGGAACCCGCCTGCACTCCGGGTACCCTTGCGCCTCCGGAAAGCAGAAACGAATGACCTTGACCTCTGAGGCGAGGGCCCCTCGGAGAGGGCGGCCCGAGTTCTCTGGAAAAGTTGTCTCAACAAAGGTCATTTCTTAGCTTCCACCCGGAGGGCCGAGCCTCCCCCCAAGCCGCGGGTGTGCAGTTACACGCATTCCCGCCGAGCCGGGGAGGAACGCGGGGTCTTCCTCGCCTTGGCTCGCGTGGAGCCGGGTCCCACGCCGCGCGCGCCCCGAAGCCTCGCCAGGGCCCGCGCGAAGGGGTCGGTCCCGCGGCGTCCTCCGAGCGCCCCGAGCCCCCTCGGTCCCCGCGCCCGGGCCCCGGCCCCGCTCGTCCTCCCTTGCCCGGGGCGTGGGAGCCCGCGGCCGGCCGCGCCGGGAGCAGGAGGCGAGCGGAGGGCGGCGGGGGCCGCGGCGGGGGCACGGGCCCGCTCCTCCAGCCCCTTCCGCCGCCCCGCCTTTCTGCCCTCGGCGCTCCCTCTCTCGGCTCCCGGCCTGGGGCCGGCAGAGCCGGGAACGAGCAGCCCATGCCGCTGCCTCCCCGCCCGGGCCGCGCCCGCTTGCCCCCGCGGACCCGCAGGCAGGCGGCGGCCCGCACCCCACCGCGCGGCGGAACGGAGGGCAGAGGGCCGGAGGAGGGCCGCGCCGCTCCGCGGGATGGAGGGGCTGCCGGAGGCGGCGGCGGCCCGGCCCGCGGGAGGCGGCCCCCAGTGAGTACGCGGGAGCGAGGCGCCGGGCCGGCGGGGGCGGCGGGGGGAGCGGAGGGGATAGGGTGGGGGGGGTGCCGGCCGCGCGCGGCCTCGGAGCGGACCGGGGCGCGGGGAGGCCGCCCTGCGCGTCCTTCCCGCTTCGGCCTGCGGGAGTCAGAGCCGACCCCGGGCTCGGCCCGGCCCGACAGGCGGGCGGCTCCCCGGAAGGCTGCCCGTGCCCGGGGAGCCCCGCGCAAGGCTCGCGTGCTCGAAGGGCTCCAGGCCCGGGTGCCCCGGGAATGCGGTTCCAGAGCCTACCCGTCGGAAAGTTCTTTTCGTCTGGCTGGCCTTGCCCCGAATCCCCTGCTTTCTGAGCTGAACTTTAGAAGAGAGGATTCGGTGGCTGGGCTGCAAAAAGAAAGTTGGTAAATTCCAGATCAGCTGGTGGAGGAAATGATCTCGCCCTCAAGATACTCCTCATACTTCACATGCTTAAGGCTGATGTGACATTTGCACTATGTATGTATTTTGCTTTATGAACTATGTACATTCCTGAAACATGTATAAATCGAATTGTAATAAACGACAATAGAGGGACTTGCCATTTCGGAGAATCCTGTGGTGAACTTTAGTTCATAGATGAAGTGAAAAATTAACTCCTAATTTGTAATTTACGTAAATATGCATTTTTATACATGCAGTTTACTTCTAGTGAGACATATCTAAATGTATGGTGTTCAGGGAGCTTTTTCTCAGAGAGTGGGGTAAATACTGGTGCACTGAACCACTTGGTGAATAAAATCCCACGCTGACTTTCATTCTCTGTGGAGACATTGACATCAGCTCCGCCACCAAGGAGCTGTGTGATTCTGGCAAGTCACTTAACCTCTCCAGACTGGATATTCTCACCTACAGAATAAGGGGAGTGGGGGGTAAGTGATCACCTGATCACTGAGTGCTTTGAAAGAGCCACCGACCTTGGAAGGAGATTTGCATTCCAAATCCAGCCTTCTTTCAGCCCCTGTGTGACCAGATCTCTGTGTGCCTCAGTTCCTCCATCTGTGAAAATGAGGAATATAATCCCCTCCTGGCAGAGTGTGTGAGGATCACTAGAGAGAGTGTGTTTGAAAGCTCTTGCAGGCCCGCCTGCCACCGAGCAGACGTGGATAGGAGCCGGTGACTCGTCATGGCCACCCTTTGCGCCCAGCCCCATGCTGCTGACCTTTGGTCTGTACACAGGAAGGTACCTTCAACCCTGGTTGTGTTGAAGATACCCTGTGTGGTATCTTCCCGAAGTCCCTCATCCCCTTTGGCTCCCCTTAAAAAAGGAGGAGCTTGTTAGCTCTTAACAGATGTTGACATCCTCCCCTGAGTCCTCCTGTCAGCAAAGACAGAGGCCAGGGCCTGGGAAATCTGGCCCCTGTTGTCACTCTGGTCCACATTAGGCTGTTGTTTGAAGCTTCATTGTGCCCCATCTGTAAAATGGGGCTAGAAAAACTAGAACACTGCTCAGACTTGGAAGAAAAAACTCAATAACTTATTTGTGCCATCCAGTGATTTATACTTTTCAAAGTTCTGTCCCCAGGTCGTTCTCATCTGCACAGGCTTCAATACCAAGGCACTCTGGGGACCCAGGAGGTTGTTGGAGCTACTAGCCACATGCTGGGTCTCAGGAGCTCTGTCTGTTTTCTCCTCCAGAGGGACCCAACTAGGGAGCAGAACAACCAGCGCCATGGAGATGACCTTGGCTGTGGAGAGAAGTGGCTCTGAGCCACAGCTGGATAGTGGACACCTCCCAAGACCCTGTTCCTGCTCTCTGGAAGACAGAACACCCAGCCTGATGGCCCCCCAAAACCCCAGGGCATGGGGGCTACAACTCCCAGGTCCCTCTGTGCTGGAGTCCAAAGTGAGGGCCTTGAAGGAAAAAATGACGGCAGGCAAACAGGTGGTGAGCCCTGGCCTCACTTCTCACGAGCGGCCATCCAAGAAACCCAAATGCAGGCGAGTCAAGGTGGGCGGAGCTGGGCCTCTGCCGGAGGGGTCTTCCTTGCCGGATGCTGCCGGGGTGATCCCTGCTCAGAATTTGCCTGATGGGCAGCTGGACAGCGATATCAGCAAGGAGGAACCTGCCCGGAACGGGGGTCCCAGACCTCCCAGGCCGCCTTCTCCTGGGCTGGAGTGCTGGAACGGGAGGAGCCCGCGGCCTCCAGAAGCAGTACAGGCCTTGCCCGACAATGAGAGGAGTCTGCTGCCAGGGCCTGGCTCTTTGCAAGAGAACCCTGTTCACAGAGTCACTCCAGGCCGGCCTGGGGGCCCTGGTCCTTGTAACAAAATCGCCCACATGCCCAACCTGAGGAAAGGAAGGTCATACGCCCTTCAGGATGACCTAGTTACAGGGAGAGACCTGGACAGCTTGTCTCTGACCTGCGAGGAGGACTTTGTTCCCAGGCCAGCCTTGCTAGGGGGGCTCTGGCGAGCTGCAGAGCTGGGGGCTCTGGGCACTGGGGGCAGTGCCTTATCCTTGTCTGATCGGGTGGAGAGGAACCGCCTTCTGCTGCAGGAGATGCTAAATGTTGGGGGCCAAGAACCCCCCAGGGTAGGAATCCCAGCCTGGACTCCACCCTGGGACAGAGGACTACCAGGTGAGGCTCACTCTGTAGGTCTGGGTGGTGGGGGCCAAAGGAGGGAGTCCAGGAGGAGACGAGGGGCAAGAGGGTACCCGTGGCGGGGTGTGGCAGGAAAGGGAGAAGGGCACAACTGCCGGCCATCTAATTCCTCAAGATGTCCTCTTATTCTGGGCTTTGACAGATTCTTTACCACCTCACAGCTAGCCTGTCTGCTGAAGACCCCCATGGTCCCCCAGACCAACTGGAGGCTACCGTCAGAGCTTGGGGTGGTTTCTCCCCTGTGGCTTACAGCCCTCTCTGGAGTGGCTCTCGGCACCTTCCTCCGGTGACCTGCCCCCAGCCCCCCGGGGGAGCTCAGTGCCTCCTGGCGGAACCACCCGCAGGGGGCAGGGTCCTGTCGGGCAGCTCCGCTGGGACGTGTAAGTGTTCGGGCCTGAGGGAGCCTTCTTTCCGTGCTTCCCCCCGCTCCGAAAGTCCACTCCTCACCCCACACCAGAGAGGACCCATGCGGTCCCCTTGGCCCGCAGTCGCGCTCCCCAGCTGTAACCATGACACGCTGTGCCTCCACTTCTTGGGCTGAGACACAGAGCGGGGTTGAGTGTGTCTCGGGAACAAGCCGTTCCTGGAGACAACTTTCTTCCTTTCTTCCCGGTGTTCGTTAAGTCGCAGCTGAGAGCCCGGTTTCTGACTCTGCCCTGAGCTCCGCTTCTGTTCTGTGTCCTAGAGCGACCAGCAGGGGACGTGGACTGGGACTCAGGCATCTCCCTGCAGGACTCGGACCAGAACAGGTGAGAGCCCACGGTGCACACATCCTCTCCTGCCCTCCTCTTCCTGCAGCTGCTCCTGCCCCCCACCTCTCACACCCCACCCCACCCCTCGTTTGCCCGGCACCAGGAGAGTGGGAGTCCTCAAGAAAGCAAGAGGCAGGCAGGACCCCCTCCCCACCCCGTGCATCCACCCCCCACCCTCCGCCCTGCCACTGCACCAGCAGACCAGTGGACAGCGGGCCACTGTGGGTCCTCATATCTGAGGCCCCATGGAAGGTGTCAGCCCCCCCAGTGCTCACAGGTGCCTGGCCACTGGGAGAAAACCACTGGGCACAGGACACAGGGCCAAAAGCACTGCAAACACCTGCTCTGCGTCCCTGGGCATCCTTTCCCCGGCCCTGGGCTCAGTCTCTTGATCTCTAAGGTGGCCCAAAGAGTGTCTGTCTGGTTTCCTTCCCAGGACTGTGGTGAGGCTAACAGGAGAGAATGTGTGAAAATCCTTAGGGAAAGTCCACAGATTGCAAAGCGCTTCCCCCACAGTGCCTTCCCCACCCAGGGGGTCTGCTGGCTCCTGCAAAGGAGTTCACCTCCGACATCGCACGGTCACAGACCAGTGTCTCTGGGTGGTTGGCGCAACGGCGTGCTCGGGGCCGTGGGGCCACTCTCTGGAGTGGGCAGGGTCCTGGCAGGATGTGCGCTCCGTGGGGCTGAGGGCCACCCCAAGTGCCTGCTCAGATGTTGGCCTCCGTCTTCAATGAGCTCCTGGCCCCGGGTGCACCGGGCTCTGTGTATCCAGCTGTGCAGTGACGTCACTTGGTGAGGGTCTCCTGGCGCCTGTGGGGGGCAGAGGTCAGAGTTGTTGCTTCTTCATTCCTAGGCCATTCCCTGCAGAAATTCCACTTCAGTTGACCTGCCTTCCAGAAAACGTGGATGAGGCCCCCCTGGTCCTGCTTTCACAAATCGAGGGCTGCCCCGATTCAGGCGATCCAGCTTCTGCTTGGCTACTGGCCTTTGCCAAGGGCCTGGTGGAGTGGGGGCTTTCTGGCTCCTTCGTCCCTCATTATTTATGACTTGGAATCATAGTGGGCTCCCCTCTGCCAGGTCCCTACATAGCCCGGCCACCATATGGAGGAGTGTGACTGCAGAAAGGACTGGTCCTCAGTGACATGCTTTCGTCCTCCCCGTCCCCTCCTCCTTGCCTGGGGAGCCCATGGAGGAGGCAGCTGGGGCAGACGTACCACGTGTCCTGTGACATGGTGCCTCCTCTTCCTGCAGCTGCTCCTGCCCCCCACCTCTCACACCCCACCCCACCCCTGTCCCGGGCCAGAGAGAGGCTCCGCCCCAGCATGTTGCCCCTCGGGGCTTTGTCCAGAGCTCACTGTTGAAAGGAGAAACCAAAGCTCCTGACTGGCTTATTCGATAATAAGTAATAAAAATATCCAGTTTAGAGGAGGAGAACCTCAACTGTGGTGGAGGAAGGGACTCCCCCCACCCCCAAGCCCTGTGAGGAGATGGTGTTTGTGTAGAATCCTCGGGATGGGGATTTCTGGACTATTGTTTAAACTGCCAGGGCACCTGCAGCATTTTAGGGTTCAAGTGGGGTATATGTGTGCAGGTGTAGGATGTGTAGGTGTGTGCATATATATGTGATGGGCAAGCGTGTGTGTGTGTGTGTGTGTGTGTGTGTGTTGAGGAAGAAGTTGTCTTAGTGAGCTTTAGGACTGTGGCCAGCAGATATCTGGGCATAGAGTTGGCATGGGGAAAACTTTGTCCTCCGGAGTGCCCCATTGACCTGCAATCTACAGTCAGGCCCCTCCCGAACAGACACCCAGGCTGAAGGGCCAGGGAACATACCCTAGTTCAAGGCTGAGAGAAACATCGGCCATGTCTTGAGTCCACCTTGGGCAGAGCACCTCATTTGGTTCTATTCTTGAGTCTCCTGGGCAGAAATTAAAGTAGTCCCTAAGACACTGCAGGCTCCATCTGTCCCCTGAGGGGGATGGATTTATTGATGCCATTTCCTTCTAGCTGAACTTCCCAAGGGACCTCTGAAATAAGGCCTGCTTCTCTCAGTTCTGTAATCCAGGAGTGCCAATGGGACCAGCATCCTGGGGATTTAGTGTCTGTACGGAGGGGCCTAGGGCCCTGGGCAGTGGCGTGTTCTGACGCGGTGGCCGGGCATCTTGGTGGCTGTCCTTCATGGGGTCAGGACATGCTCTGGCAGTGAGTCCTCTGATCTTCTCTGAGAGTGTGACGAAGAGAAGGTCCTGCCTCACACTCAGGTCCAGCATCAGTGCCTTTCAGGATTGCCATCAAATATCCGTTTGACCACATTAATCCTTGTCTGCAGTTGTTACAGCTTTGCATGGTGATCGGACAAGAAGCTCATGAAATGATGGTCACTGCAGAGCCCGAGACAGTCGTCACTGTGTGACGGGGTGTGGGGGGGAGGCGCAGGCCAGCCTGTTGGGGGGTAGTCAGCAGGAGAGTCGGCCTTGCAGGTGGGACACCTGAGATGCTACAGGAACACCGGAGGTGCCCTGGGACCCTAGATGCTAAGGGCCGAATGCAGAGGAGACCTCCGTCCCCTGACCCCGGGGTGGTCCCCTCTACTGGGGGGCAAGGGAGGGTTGAGTCCTAGAGAGCTGGAACATGCCGGTGGCCAGTCCTTCCCTCCGGAAGACCATGCCAGCCCTGCCCTTTTCCAGCCCCTGTTGTGTGCCAGGGCCTGTGCGAAGTCTCTGCCCACCTTCTCACTTTATCCTAATAACTAACTGTAGGGCTTGTTCTGTTTCCCTGACAAAGAGACCCCTCTGGGGAGAGGTTAAGTGACCTGCCCAGGGTCATACAGCTAGTAAGTGTGGGAGCCAGGATTTGCAGGCACCGGGGTCTGTGCTCTAACCCTTACACCACACTTCCACAGCTGTCCTCTCTGTGTCCCCCAGGCTGCTCCTCGAGTTAGGGATCTGGGGTCTTCTGCCTCCCCCAGTGCCGGCGAGGTGTTCTCGAGGATGGACAAAGAAGGGGAGGTGACAGTCTCCAAGGGCTAATCTTGTTTCTCTCCCAAGCCACCGTTGAGATGATTTGGGGCATAGGCTCTGGTTTGGGGACAGGAGGGGTGGGAGGTAAGCACTTCAGAGAGGGCAGATGGGGCCAGTGCTGTCGGCCACCTGTTCACAGGCGGACTGGGAACTGGTCCCGTCAGAGACAGGAGCGGGAAGGAGAGTGCAGCGGGCGCTCTGCTCAGGGCTGGCTCTGCCCTCTTCCATTCTTAGCAGCCCGTGGGCATCCCACCCCAACTCCATGAAATGGCCAGGACCAGCTCGGCCTCTTCCCTCTCTTGAGGCTCTGCGAGAGCAGATCAGAATTACAGGTCGCCCTAGGACCCCAAGTTAACCCAGCTTGTGCAAAACATATGTGAAGCCAGAGGTGCAGCGGCAGTCAAGGCAGTCCTCACCCCACGCCCTGCACCGAACGGGAGTCGGGAGCTGAAAGCACCCAGCTCCGGGCGGCGGCAGGTGCCAGCGCGCCCCCTTGAGGCCGGCTCGAATCAGGACGTCCGTGTGGGAGCAGTGCTCCGGATCAGTGTGTCTGCAGGGCTTTAATGATTGCTCCGCTGTGCGCAAAATGGAGAGAAGAGGGTCTCTGGGGTTGTGTTTTATTTGTGCTCTGCTGATGAAGGAAACTCGGAGGATTCCCTAGGTTGTTGACCGCCCCCCCCCCCCCCCCGCCCCGCATCCCTGTGGCAGAATCGTGCCCATTTCGGAAGCTGAGGCTGGAGGGAAGCTCAGTCCCGTACACGCACCTCTTCATGAGAAGAGAAGGCAGAGTGCCAGCCCACAGCCGCTCACACCCTGGTGGGTCGCAGTTTTCCGGCCCCTGCTGGGATTGCTACAGGTCAAAACTCCCTGCCCCAAAGCAGTTCATAGACTGTAAAGGGAGGCAGGGAGGGAGCCCCCAAGAATTTCCGAGGCCTGGCCTGTGGCTCAAGGGTTCAGGCCCACAGCTGCGAGAAA
Organism: Mirounga angustirostris; assembly: GCF_029215605.1. NCBI lineage: Eukaryota > Metazoa > Chordata > Mammalia > Carnivora > Phocidae > Mirounga > Mirounga angustirostris. The sequence continues at coordinate 41,447,966 of NW_026991714.1, forward strand.
ATCTCCGGCTTGTTAAAAATTAACATATTAACTCGCATTTCTGGAGAGCATCCTGTGAACCAACCACTGTGTCTGATTTCAGAGGGAATTGCCCGTTTGTGCGCTCACTGCCGTCTTTGTCTGTACCAGCTTTAGCCAAAGTTGTTGCTGGGTCTCCTCCTCGCGCTCCTTGGGGACAAAAACTACGCCGGTCTTCTCTCTGGGGCCCCGTGCCTGCCAAGTAGCTGCAGGGAACAGGCCCTCAGGAAACGTTTGGCAGAGGCTCACAGGCAGGAGTGTAGGTGGGCTCGATAGAAGCGGGATGGACGCAGGAGAGGACACCCCCGGGTGGGTGGGACCCGCGGGAATGCTTTCGAGAAGGCTGAAGCGGCATGTGTGGATACTACAGGGTACAAGATGGGAAGGCTGGCTCTCCATTTGTGGAGAGCTTTGGAATTGAGATTTTAAGTAGGGCAGTAAGAAGTGGAGAGACTTTCACCATCTTCAAGTAAACCGCTCGCCCATGTTCCCATACCGTGCTCCCGGTTATAGGCTTCTAAGTCCTGGGTGGAGAAGGAAGGACGCTAACGCTGGAAGCCTTGACGCACAGCTCGTGCCCCCTGGAGCTTTCACGCCACGCCATTTCCACACTCCCGTACACGCCACACATGGAAATCCCCCGGTGGCCCCAGCCTCTGCGAATACAGAGGCTGTAGAAAGCTACTTTCCCCTCGACCACCCGTGGGGGGTCGGGCTGACATTCAAGAAGAGGAAGCCCGGGGCACCTGGGTGGCTCAGTCGTTAAGCATCTGCCTTCGGCTCAGGTCATGATGCCAGGGTCCTGGGATCTAGCCCCACATCGGGCTCCCTGCTCAGCGGGAAGCCTGCTTCTCTCTCTCTCCCACTCCCCCTGCTGTGTTCCCTCTCTCGCTGTGTCTCTCTCTGCCAAATAAATAAATAAAATCTTAAAAAAAAAAAAAAAAAAAAAGAAGAAGAGGAAGCCCTCCTTTCTGGCCTCTGGAGTTGAGCCGGCCACTCTCCCTCCAGTTGGGGGTGTCTCGGGCACCTGCCTGCGCACACTGAGGCCAGGCAGTGCTGCCCAGAGGGGCCGCCGCCAAGGAGCTTGTTAGCCTTCAAGAAGGCAAGAACAGAGCCAGCTGCTGTACTGTCCCCAGGAAGCTGGCGTCTTGACGCCGCTCGCCTGCACCAGATCCTTTTCAAGGTGTTAAATGAGACAGGCACCCCCTGCGGCAACCATTCTTGAGGACGCCCCCTCTTCCTTCTCTGTTGAGAAGTTACCTGTTTATTCTCAGGGCAGCAGCTTTCGTCAGCCACCAGTCTCCTCTGGCTCCCCGTTCGTCGGATACTGCCTTCTCTGCGAAGCCCTGTCAAGAGCTGTCTAGAGCAAAACCCCCGAGCCTTCTGGAGCTTCAAAACGGTTTCCCTTCCAAACGTACCTTCCCCTTGCAGATGATGGCAAGGTGATCTCTTCGGCAGGGATTTCAGTTCGACGTTAGGGATTCCATCCTTTGTTCATGAGGGGGAGAGTTACCTAAAAAAAATAGCACCCTTAATAACTGCAGTCGTAACAGTGAATGCTAACACTGATCGAATCTCACCCAGTACCCAGCTCTGCGATCAGCTCCTTTAAAAGGAGCTCAATCTCACTTATCGAGTGAGCCCTTAGCTAGCAGATGAGGAAACTGAGGCTTAACCCCAAAGTAACCTACCAGGGAGACCCACTTGTAAGGGGCAGCCCCGAATTAGGACCTGGTTAGGCTGCCCCAGAACCACGCTTGGAACCCACACTCTGGCCCCAGCCTGTCCGTGTCCTGTGATAATGTCCCCAGGATAGCATCCCGCCCTCAGGCCACACGCAGTCAGGACTCAGTTTCAGGCCTGCCTTTCTCTTCCCCTCCCTCAGGGAAACTGCACACAGTGTAACAGCAGGAGAGCGCAACCCTTGCTCATCTAGAAAGATGGAACAAGTGCGGGGCAAGAAGGTTTATGTATGTTCTGTATGCCATACATTCCCCTCTACCCACTGCATCCTGGAATCTGGGATATGTCAGATCTCTTTATATTCTAAATTATTTCCCTGATTCGTGTTCCTGGGATGAAAGGGTGAGACCCAGACTTGCAGGAGCTTATTATTTTAATCCAGGATTATGAAGGCTGCAGAAAGAGGCCACTCTGTCCTGCTGACCTCCCTCCTTGGCTAGGAAATGAGTGGTGGCTCTCCTGACTCGAGATCTCGACCTGTCTGGCCATGAGGGGAGCTGAGGTCGAGCTAAGCCTGTCTCTCCACCAGGAAACTGGCTTAGAGGGACAGGCCAGATGGGGGCACATGCTACCTTTGTCCTTGAAATCAGCTTGGGACACTGGTGGTTGGAGAGGCAGAGAGAAGGGCTAGAATACCCCTGTGGTGCTCAGGTTGTCCCCAGCAATTAGTTCCTTTAAAAAAATTTATTTATTTATTTATTTATTTGAGAGAGAGAGAGAGAATGAGCAGTGGGGAGGGCAGAGGGAGAGAGAGAAGCAGGCTCCCCGCTGAGCAGGGAGCCCATTGTGGTGCTCAATCCCAGGACCCTGAGATCATGACCTGAGCCGAAGGCAGACGCTTCACCACCTGAGCCACCCAGGTGCCCCCAACAATTAGTTCCTTGTAGGTATTGCTGCTCCTTGGTGACTAAACCTCTGTGATGTGAACTCCCCGGGGAGAGGACCTCAAAATCCCCCACCCAACCCTGTGGTCCACCAGACTACCTGGCCAAAACCTGGACTCACAGGGTAGCAGTGCGAGTCTACGCGCCTATCCAACTCCCACTGTTCACAGATGGGAGACTCAGGCCCAGGGAGGAAGAGCGCTCAGCCATGTTATCTCCGTGCCCTACCCGCTGAGCTAATGAGGCCCAGACATGCAGGTTTTCGAGAGAGTAGCGATGGTGTCTGTTCTGAGATGGAATTGCCTCAGCCTCGCCATGCGCCGACGGCCCCAGCCCTTCCAGGAAATTTCCACAAATGTGGGAGCTGAGATGGTGGGGTGTAGTCCGTGATGGGAAGGAGTTGGCTCTAGGGCTGTGTGCCCTGGGCAGAGGCCAGGGCCAGGCGAGACAGGAAAGCCTCGCTCGGATGGAAGTCTGAACCTGTCAGGCTGGCAGGGCCGGCACCCCGCCAACAGACCAGCACGATTCAGCGATGGTTCTGGGGTGGGCAGTTAGGCTGGGAGAGGCTCGACATCCCCCAGCACTGCAGCCGCTTGCCCCCCGCCTCCCGGGAGGAAGAGCCCTTTCCCCTGCACGGGGCTGGTCAGGGCCAGGACTGCCTGCCCTGCTGACCTTGACTGCCATCTGTGAAGGTGGCTGCCACGCCCCTCCCGGCTCAGCTTGCTACTGCACGGACACCTTCAGGAGCCTAAAAAGCCTTACTTTTGTAATCAGTGGAGAAAGCAGCTTTGTCTGCCAGGAACCAAAGCAGGGCAGCTGATGAAAACAAAAAAAAAGGAAAAAAAAAAAAGAATTAATAGCTCCAAGTAGAAGGAGCAGAAAGGAAACAGCAAAGCTGGAAAATGGCTTAAAAACCTGGGGGGCAAGGCCAGTCCTGGCAGCATCTGGCCAGCTGCCTGGGGGCGCTCCTGCCTGCCCACCAGGTCTTGTGACAAATGCCCTCCGACAGCTGGGGAACCACACTGTCACCGGAAGGCTCCGAGTGTGGGGGCCGGCGGCCGGCGGCTGCAGGACGTCTCTCAGGCTGGTAACCTCATTATCTGTGCTGTGGGAGCAGGAGCCCCAGGGGGCACAGCTGCTCTTAGCAGAGGGTCGGAGAAGCTGCCTGATTGGGAAGCTGTGCAAAGTGAGGCCTCTCCTGCCAACGGAGGCTTCACAGGGCCACAGGCCTGGAGAGTCACTTTCACGTCACTGCAGTAAACCTTCCTGGTTCCAAAACTGTGCCTGGGCCTTGCCAGGGTTCATATGCACAGATGGTGCCTTTATTCTAGCAGTTCTTTTTTTTTCCCTTGAGCTCTAAAGCAAGGTTAGGTGCAAAGCATGAGCAACAAAGAAAGAAAGACGAAAGCAAACAAGAAGGGAAGAGAATAGGAAAGAAAAGAGAAAAAGAAAGAACCACAGACTGCCTGAGCTTGTCCAAGGTTGTCCCAAGGAGGTCTCAGAATTATGCCATTTCCCACTCACATCTGTCATCTGTCATCCAGGAAACTGTTTGGTACCTTCCCCCAGTCAGGCCCCTTTCTTGGGGTCACCCATGCGGCGGGCAAGACAAGGGATTTGGGGGGCTACCGCCTGAGATCTAAGCCTGGCTGAGCCTCTACCTGCCTGGGTTCTCTTTTGGTGGATCCTCCCTGGTGAGGACAGCCCAGCGTATATGACAGTGAGGACAGGGGCAGCCGGGGGGGGATGCTGAAGTCACGTCAAAGAGTGTGACTTCAGCCACAAACACTCTCAGCCTGCCCTGGGATCCAGGGACAGGAGGAAGGAGGAGACAGAGGGTATGGGAAGGAGACCGGAGGCAGTGGGGCTGGCGATCGTCTGCTTTGCTCTCCACTGCTGTTCGACCTTGAGCAGTGCGCCAAATGTTCCTGTCTGCTGCGGAATGCCCTCATCCGTCAGGCAGAGAACACACCTGCCCTGGGTCAGCCTGGCTGGGGAGAGGGAGCTCGGTGGAGAGAAATGGCTTGTCAGTGGGGGGTTGGAGGCTGCTGTTATTCTGTACCCTGGCGCAGGCTGTATGTCACCGTCTGCCAGACAGCTTTGAAAAAGGGCCTCGGCTCTGGACTGTGGCTCTGGACCGGCCCGGGAGGCCGCACATCTGGTAGGTGGGGAGGGCTGGTAGAGGACCCTTATTTTTACGAAAATCGAGCCATTGGCTGACTTGGTGTGGGTCCAGCTTAATTTCTCTGAGCCCTGAGCCGGTGCCTGATGGGTTTGGATTGGGACTGAGGCAAGCAAGCACCAGGATTTATAGAAATGTCATTCCCCCCAAGGAGCAGAATGTGACGGGCTGAGGCCTGACTCCTCGTGTCTGCGGTGGGGGCTTGCATGGGTACGTGTGGGTGCAAAGAGAGGCAGAAGGAGAGAGGGAGGTGATGTGTGTAAAGACCATCTGGCTGGGCACAGGCCCAGTCCAACAACGCCAGGCCCTTCCCCCGTCCTCCCGGATAACTCCCATTGCCTGCCCAGGGAAGGAACAATAGAATAATCTAGAGATTCTCCTGCCCTTCTTAGATCCTCCTGGGATCTCTGCCTCCAGTCCCTGAGCGGATGTCCAAGGTGAGCCAGCTCCCTGGACGTGTCCAGAGATGCTCAGGGCCATTGCTCAGACTCCAGGCCCCAGGTCCCCGGCCCCAGGCTGGAGCCCTCTGTGTGGGAGCTGGACAAGGAAGGCTGCACATGCAGGGCCTTTTCCGGCACAGCCAAGCTCAATGCTGTTAAAGCCCTTCTAATCCATGTTATTTTCTTCTAATCCCTCCCCCCGCCTGCTCTGGCCTGTGGGCCACCCTGCAGGACCTTTGGTCCCAAGCCAGAGTCTGTGCTGAGCCCCAGGCCTGAGGAAGCCAAGCATCTGCTGCAGCGTGCCCGCATGAAGGCCAGGACCCGGCCCCTCCGTGCCAGCCATGAGATCGTGCCTGCCGTCGCCCAGGGCAGCCGGTGAGTGGGGCCCTGGCCAGGCTGGCCTAGGAGGGCTGTGGCAGGGAGAAGAGGTAGGATCTAGCCAAACTGCCACTGCTCACTCCTCCCTCTGTCTATGTGTGTGATTCCCACGCCAGGCACTTGATTTAACTCATTTAGTTGCTCAACACACCTTGACTGAGTGTCGAGTGTCAAACATTGAGTTGTCAAAGATGAACGACACATAATCCAAGCTCCCTGGAGGGACAGATGTCACGGTCTCCAGGGAGAAAGACAGGCACACAGATCAATACAATTCTGTCGACTGTGGTGTAGGAGAGGTGAGACAGGCATGCAGGGCAGGAAACCTGAACCTCCACCTGGAAAGGACAGCAGAGGCTCTAGAGGCCATGGCTGCTAAGTCGGGGCTTGAAGGAGGTGTAGATCTTCACTGGGCACATGCTGGAGGCCGGGGGGAGCATCCCAGAGCAGAAACCCTGAGCAGAAACACTGCACTCGTGTGGGAGGGAGGGAGTGGCTCGAAGGCCAGAGAGCTCAGTGGAGGCCCGTCAGGGAGGCTTCCAGGCCTACTGAACAATTTGGATGTCTCCAGGAATAGCTAGGAGGCACTGAAGGATTTTAAGCGGGTACATAGCATGATCACACACACATCTCAGTAAAGCTGTTCTGGCCGCCAGGTAGCGTTGGATCTGGGGGCCTGGGCAGTGAGGGGGCTGAACTGTGGTCCTGGTGAGATGTGACAGGGACAAGGCTGTGGAGACAAGGGATTGCCAAGAGCCAGAAGCAGGCAGGTTTACTGAGGCAGCAGAGCAGTTAGACTGGTTAAGACTCCAGAACCAGACCACCGGGTTTGAATTCGGGCTCTGCCACTTACTGGCTATATGCCTTTAGGGAAGCTTCTGTGCCTCAGTCTCACACAGCAGAGCTGGCGCTCCTGGGTGGGCCTGACTCGGAGCTGCCAGCCCATGCCACAGTGGGCCTGCCCCAAAGCGGGACATCTGTGCTGTTGAGAAAGCCTCTGCTTTGGTCACCAGGATGGGTACGCTGGCTCTGCTGGTTTCCATCGCCATGTGACACTGGAGGGAGTGAGGATTCTCAGTGGAACTGGACCGTATGCTCTTGGATGGGAACACTGAGCCCGCTCACTGAAGGCTGAGAACTGTCAGGGCGCCACTGAGGTGACTCCAGCATTCGCAGAGGGCTGAGGCCCTCAGCTGGTTCAGGGTCATTGCGACCCCTAGGAGAGGGGCTCAGGAAATCCTAAATCCTGGCAAGCGGTGCCCAACAGGCTACCCTTTTATTGCTCCATCTGTGCCTTGTCTCCCTCCGCTTGGAGGGCGCTAGTTAGGAATGGGCATGGCTTCTTTGGAGCATCCGAACTATTATTCTCTGCATGTATATGGCCCCCAGAGCCTCAGAGTTACACAGAGCCCTCCGTTCCACTTTCTATAGATCCTTAGGCTGGGTTTCGTAGCCGCAAAATAGTCAAGAGGATGATTTGTGAAACAGACGTGACTGCGTAAAGGTCCTCCTGGACACCTCCTGTGCCCCAGATTCCACGAGCAGCTCATAACAACGCCAGTCACTGACCTTAAAGTACGTTCCCTTTTGTCAGGCTGTCCCCTGGCCATTGAAATGCTATAGAAAGGCAAGGTGACCCACTTTAGCAGCTGCTGTGTCCAGAAAGAATTACTTCGACTTGGCAGCACTGGTGAATCCTCAGAGGGTGTAGCTGAAAAATCAACACCAGATGGCTTGCTGCAGATGCTTCTAAAGGTTATGCTTGTCAGAGCACCCTGGAGAGCCATGCTGAGTTCACAGGGAGATGCCGCACGGGCCCCAGGCCTGAGTTGGATGCAGGAGCGCCCCCGCACCCTCCCCTGCCCTCAGCCCAGAGGCATCCCTCCTTCCAAAGAGCAGCTCGGTAGAAGATGGATGGAAGAGTGGGGGCAGGCAGAGCAGTCTCCAGAAGGCCTTCTCTAGCCTCAGTCTGGCTGGAGGTGGCTGGGGCAGGCCCAGACGGACAGGCTTTTCTAGGAGGGGAAGAGGTAGATGGAGCTGCATTTTCTGGCAGCAAACCAATGTAGAAATCCAGCAGCTCCTGGAAACACAGGCTCTTGCCGTTTGGGGGACAGGCACACCGAGGTTGGTGTTCCTAATACCGGGAGGGCAGAACATGACAGCAAGAGGCCTGGGGTCCAAGGTTTGAGCTGGTAGTCTGTCTGCCGTGGCATGGGGGAGGGAGGGCCTTAAGCTGTCAGCCATAGCTGGTTCCCGTGGGGGTGGCAGAGAATCAGTCCTGAAGAATTTCACTCTGACCTCTCAGACCGCCCCCTGATTCCAAAGACTAGCTTTATACATCATATTCCACACCCTCAGCAATCCAGACCGTTCCGATCCATCAGGACTATGAGGCTAGTCAGTGGCTTTGCTGTCAAGGCCCAGAGGCAGGGGATGGTTAGGGATGGCCAGTGACTCCCCCAGGGCACAGGTCGTGTTCACCTGAGCCAGATAGGCAATGCCTTTTACTTATACAGAAAGTAGAGCTGGGAAGGGCAGCCTGCCCAGTCCAGTAAATGCTATGTCTCTGTATAGGCCGCTCCCCCCGCTGGCTGGCATGCTTGAAGAGTAACTGTGAAGCATGTATGGTTTCTTCCTGCTGTTATCTGAACTCCTTTCCTTTCAACTGTATACCATATTTGTCCTTCAGTTGGGTAGCTTGGTGAAGGAGCGGGTGAAGGAGGAACTCGCATGAGGGCAGCCTTTTTGAAAGCATTGGCATCCTTCTTCCAGAATCACTGAAGCATCCAGTTAGAGAAAGGATTAGTAAACCCACTAATCACCAACATGCATTTCATTATAATAAGCTGGTGTGTCCAGGCCCCTGAGCAAACTGTGCTCTGTTCAGTATGCTATCGGAGAAGAGTTTACTTCTCCGTTTGGGGAGATGGGGGGCGGTGGGGAGGGAGAAGGTAAGGTTAGGGAAGGCTTCGAAGACACTTTGAGGACGCATGAAGTATACCAGTATAGATCCTTGCATATATGGGCACACTTCTGGGCAATTGGAAAGAAGCCGCAGGTCTCCAAAATCCGGGCTCCTGTCTCCAGGTAAGACTAGACCACCAGCATGATCAGTGTCTAGTTCTATTTTTGTGGTTCCATCTGAGGGAGAAAAAAATATCCACAGCTTGCTTGTGCAGCTGCTCAGGTGCCGGTCAGCCCGGGAGCTGGGCTTTTGTGGCCTCTCCTTTCGAGGGAGGAGGAGGGACCATGTGGTCATGGCCGTGCCTTCCAGCACTAACATCCTGTGAGTCTGTGCTGACAAATGAGAGGTACAGGTGTTCAGAGGAGGAGATATTGTCATGATGCATTAGTCAGGTTTCTTCAGAGGAAGAACCAACAGGATGTGTGTGTGTGTGTGTGTGTGCATGCGCGCGCGTGCATACATATATATGGAGAGAGAGAGAGAGATTTATTTTAGGGACTTGACTCATGTGATCATGGCATGGTAAGCCCAAAATCTGCAGGGTAGGCTGGCAGGCTTCAGACTCAGGAAAGAGGAGCAACTCAAATCTAAAGGCGGTCTATTGGCAGAATTCCTTCTTGCTCAGGGAAGAGCTGTATTTGTGCCGTTAGGGCCTTCACGGATTGGATGAGGTCGACCACATCGTGGAGGGTAATCAGCCTTATTCAGAGTCCACCCATCTAAATGTTAACCTTACCCAAAAAATGTCTTCACAAAAACGTCCAGAAGAATGTTTCACCAAGTAGCTGGGCACCGTGGTACCAGTCGAGCTGACACACAAAATTAGCCATCACACATGGGATGTCTATACAACAGGTAACATTTTAACAGACAGGATTCAAATGCAGGCAGGTTGCCGGAGTCCAGCTCCAGCCGGGGTGGGTCTCTCATAGGAAAGGACGGCGTCGGCGAATGAGGAGACACAGACACAGGATCAGGTTGCAAGCATCTCCTCCTGACAGTCTCGGAGGAACTTTATTTATATGTTAGGATATTTTTGTTTTTCCAAATCTTAGATCATTTTCTGGATTACAGCCATAGCCTTCTTTCATTTTTCCTTTGTAATGATTAACATGACCTTTATTGATTTCTGCTTATTGGCTTTCACTAAAACTAAAAAACAATATGCAAAGAGAAGGGTGCTAGACAGAGCGTGACCGTTTTGTTATTTTGTTCTATAGAAACTAATTCTTTGCGGAATTAGTTTCATTATGATTGCTTAGATAAGCGTAACTAAGGTGAGCAGTCACTTTATCATGAAACCTCAGAAATATTCCCACAATTATAAAGATTGCCATAAATAAAATGAAAGAGAATAGCAGGAGCCAGCTGTGGAGTCTCCTGTTTTCAGGATCGTCCCCCATACTTGGACTTTGTCAAACAGCATGAGTAGCTTGGCTCGCGCCAGCAGGTTAAGAAAAAAAGACTCCAGGAAATGGGGCAAGAGGGCTGCATGAGGTGGATGAGGTGTAGGAAGCCTGGGGGTCCTATAAAGTGGGTGGTGGGGGGCAGAGCTGGGAAGGAAAACAGTGAGGAAGGTGGAAGGCCTGTGTTTTTACCACAAAGACTGTGAGCTGGATCCTGTGCCCCCTTCGGAGACAGTGTGACAAGGCTGTGCTCCAGGAGGACCAGCAGACAGGAGGCAGGGAGGCTGGGTAAGAGGCGGGAGTCCAGTGTGAGTGATAGAAAAGCGATAAATGAGAAGAATGGTGTGAATGCCAAACACTGAGCAGTAGACTGATGGGGATGCTGCTGCAGGGAAAAGGAAGGGAACGTACAGTCCTTCCTTAGGTAGCCTATGATGGGAAATGCCTGGAAACTCAGGTTCCTGGCTCCAGGGGACCCTGGTGTGAGATTTATGTAGATGTTTTCTTGAGCTGAGCAGGACTTGCCCACCAGCAGTGTCTCCCAGGGCAAAGGCCAGTGACAGGACGGCTCTTCCTAGCGCAGTCCTTGTCCTCACAGCTTTTCAGAGTGCGAGTGAGGGGCTGAGGAGGGCAGGTAAGTGGGTGCTGGAACAGACAAGATGCAGAGTCCAAGGAGAAACATGGGTGGCATTCTGTCTAAATTTTGTCTGAGCAAGAGGATTAGGAACCCTGAGTGGACACTTTTGGGAGCAAGAATGCTTAGAAACCCTGACTTCAGGTCCCGCACCGTCTCTGTAGAGACTTATAATTCATTCTTCCCATTAAACCTTCATAGCAAATACATCGTTGGAACAATTCATCCCTACCAGATGCCCATGAATGCCAGGCTCACTTCCTCTTAAGTGCGCACACACTTACACATACACATACACACACGCACATACCCCACTATGAGGATTTTGCTCTTATCCATCGGTACATCCTCTGTTCAATATAATGTTTCATCTTGAATCAGGCAACAGAAGGAAACACAAAATAGGAAGCTCCTACTGATTTCGTTTAGAGCTGGGTTTCAGGATCAAGATGGGCTTGGAAGCTACTCGGGTTTGCTGCCTGACTCCCCAGGAACCTGATGTCGGGTAACTTTGGAGTTGTAGTCATCACGGAGCTGTACCCCATGGTACCCGCCTCCCCATCTTCTGCCTGTGACCTGTCTCCCCCTGTCTCCCCCTCAGAGACGGCCGGAGAAGCCCAGCCCCGGACTCGAGGATGCCCTTTGCCAGCAGAGACACCCCGCAGAACGGGAACACGAGTGACTCGTCCAGCGGGGAGTCCAGCAGCGGGCAGTGGCCCAAGCGGGGCGCCTCCCCATCCCGCGTGCGCTTCGAGGACGAGTCGGCCCGCGACGCCGAGTCCCGCTACCGGGAGCGGCTGCAGCAGCGCCAGCGCCAGGCGCGGAGCTGCGCGCTGCCGACGGCGGCCCAGGGCCCGCTGCGCTCCAAGCCCGAGCTGGCCCACTACATCAACGCGGGCTTGGCGCGCACCGACGCCGGCCACGGGCCGCTCTACCGCCTGGTGGGCCGGCCGGAGCGGAGGGGCGGCCCGGCGCCGCCGCCCGCACGGGGCGGCGCCCGGAAGTGCCGAGCCTGCGGCAGCTGCATCCACGACCGACGCCCCGCCCCGGGGAAGGCCGGCCCGGACGCCAGGGCCCTCCCGGAGCGCGAAGCTGCCGGCGGGGTGCCGGCGGAGCCCCTCGGCTCTCGGGGCCCGAGCCCCCCCTTCGGGCTCCTCCCTGCCGAGCCGGGGTGCCTCACGGAATGGATCCGGGAAACGCACATCGGAGACTCGGCGCGCCCCGAGGAGGCGGATTCCGCGCTGGACAGCACGGACACCTCGGACAGCTGCAGGACCGACAGTGAGGAGGCTGGGACCTCGCAGCCCAGTAGGGCTCGGGGGCCGGCCCGAGGCAACAGCCCCCGTCCGCGGGGCTCCAGGCCTCGAGGAGGCCCCAGGTGGTTCCGGAAGGCGGAGCTGCCCGGAAGCCCTCAAGCCCCGCACTACCTGCTGGGGGTTGACCACGTGGAGGGTGCAGCCGAGGTGAAAGAAGGCAGGGGACACCTGCCTGAGGGGACTCTGGTTCCCAGAGAAGAGGCTTTCGCTAAGCCTCCCGTCCTGGAATGTAAAAGGGCTTCCCTGGGCTCCCAGTGGCAGCCTGGCCCAGGGCTGGGAAATCACTGGGTCCACCCGGTGGATTCCCGGGCTCTGAGCAGGACAGCCTCTCCCCTGGCCTCTTCCATGATGCTGGGGTCCTCGGCGCCAGGCAGACAGGCCCAGGATGGAGGAAGCCATGAGTCTCTGGAGACTGTCTCTGCTTCCTCCCTGCAACAGAGTCACGCAGAGCCCTCTGCCCTGCACCAGGCCCAGCAGCTGACCTCTTCCCTCTCCCCCGAAGGCTGGGTGCCAACCCCTCCATCTTCAAGGAAAACCACCTCACCTGTGTCTCACAGGAAGGCAGCCCTGGCTGCACCGCGCAGGCTGGGTGAGCAGGGAAAGCCTGTGGACCCACCTCCGCCTCCCTCAAGAAGTGTAGTTCCCAGGACCTGTGAGCTCTCCCCGGCCCAGACCCAGCCCTACGGCCCTGCAGGCAGGCATCCCCAGCTGGCCCTGTCCACCAATAACTGCAGCAATAGCCTGCCTCTGGGGCTGCAGGAGCCCTGGGAAGGGGCCGGCCTCGAGGCCAAGGTGGAGGATGGCCCCTGCAGCCAGGAGCTGCCCCCGGAGAACTGCAGCCACGGTAAGCAGAGACCCCAGGCCAGGCGCTCTGAGTCCTTCCTTACCTTTGATCTGAATGGATGACATAGCTGTGCGCCCTCCCGGCAGCTTCTTGGGGCCCTTCAGAGCAGCGGCAGGTGTTCTGGAAGCTATGGGGTCTGTGGGTTGGGTGTAAGACTCAACGTCAGCCTGGATACAGATTAGCCACCTCCTGCGAGGGGAGGCAGAAGGCAGGGAGGCAGGGGGTGACGCCCTCTGACTGCGGGGGACCCTGAGGTGTGTACAGAAGCACCATACTCTGGCTGCTGGAGGCCTGGACTTTTAACGGGGTTTCACTACCAACAGAGCAGGAAGGAGGCCACAGCTGTAGATTTACAATTTGCTTAGAGCAGTCAGTGCCTATAATCACATGGTTGAGACCCTTTCCTTCAACATCTTCATTTCATTCATTCCCTAATCCATTCGTTCAACACTGATTGAGCACCTGTTACATGCCAGGCATGATACCAGGCACTGTGGGGAATGCATAAATGAATGAATTCAGCGGGAGTCCTGCCCTTGAGACCTTCTGTGGCCAGGCAGACGTGCTATCTGGAGAACTCGGTGACCAGCAGGCAGAGCCCTCCCAGACCCCCAGCCCTCCTGGGCAGGCTCCTAGGTTTCAGCAGGAAGGGCTGCAAACGGGTGTAGGGCATCACCTCCGCCGTTGGAAGAGATCCTTATATTGTGGGCCGATCCCGGGCATCAGCGGTCATAGGCTCTGATTCCTGGTGCTGTGATCTGGGGTGAGCAACTCAGCCGTTCACTCTTAGGCAGAGATAACAGGTCTGCCCCCCATAGCCTTGCCTTAGTGTGTCCATGACTGTGACAGTGCTGGGGTTGGGGTGGCTTGGGAGAGATCCAGGGCTTGGAAACACAGTGGAGGAGGGCAGAGAGCTGGTAGACCAGGCTGACCTTCCTGAAGATGTGGATGCCAAGCACCCTCCCCTGGTGTGTTGGCCGCCCCCTCTGCTCTACACGGGGACACAGACATTTCCCCTCTCCCTCCCTTGCTGACAGGAGTCTTAAGAAAGCAGGCATTACCCTGAGCTGCCTGCTGCCTGCCCGGTTCTAAGGTGTGGTTTCTTCCGTGGGGTGGGCTCTAGGCCGGCTGCTGGTTGCCCCTAGCCGCTTCCTGAGGAGCTTCTATTCTACCAGCTGCTGGCCTTTCTGGGCAGCCTGGCCTTCACCTCCTCAGACTCCTCCTCTCATTAGCCAGGAGGTCCTGGCCACACCATGTCAGCCCTCTGTACTCCAGGTTCCTCCTCTGTAACCTGGGGAAATAGGAGAGCCTATAGCCTATCTCCTAGGAACCCACGACGTCATCTCTGTAGAGGGTTTAATTCCTTGCCTAGCACCGCATACATGCTCCCGAAATGGTGCCTGTCATTAACGCTTAGACATCACAACCAACGAGACTGTGGTTTGCATCCCAGGAATGCAAAAGTTCCCCTTTCCCAACTATGTCTCTTGTTATAGGAGGCACATGACTTATCACCAGCAGCCCCTTCATCGTACAGACATTTATTAATCACCGACTGTGTACCAGTTGCGGTGCTGGGGGTGGTGGGTCACAGCAGTAAACAAGACCCCGCATTCCCGTCCTGCTGTATGGGAGTCTCATCACTGCCTCCACTGCTCTCCTGGGGCTCCCGCCTCTCTCCAGCTTCCTCTGGTTCTCCTGCCTCTGTTGTTGGGCATGTCCCCTCCCCTGACCATGACCTGCGGGGATGGCTCAGTGACACGGGAGGGCTGTGGCTATTGCAGGAGGAGTCCAGGGCTTTCTTGGCCCAGCAGCTGTTGGCGCAGTCAGCTCCGTGAGCATCACCCTCTCCCTGGCCTTAGAGGAGTCGGAGTCCAGCCAGGAACCAGAGGGAGGCCTGCAGAGGCCAGGGTTGAGTTCCGGAGGGCAGGTGTCATCCCGGTGAGTGATGAGGGCAAGAGCCCTGACTGCCAGAGGTGGGGGGCTGGGAGGCTGGGCAGAGAAAGAGACCCCCTCCCTGGCATGACTAGCCTCACTACTCCCAAACCCTTAGAGGGTTCCTAGACCTATTCCGGGCATGGCACCTTAATACTCCTTTCCCAGCCACTTTTCGTGTGATGCGCATGCTGGCTCATTCCCCAAGCCTCAGGCTCCAGGTGCTGTTCTGGGCACAGCTGGCCAGACAGTCCCGACCCTCAGGGCGCTCCCAGGATGGGGCTGCCTGAGAGTGCTTGTTTCTGACTCAGGGCTTGGGAACAAGCAGACGCTGAGGAAACAAGCCTGGCATTCACCTTTCCATTCATTCTCTCCTTCCGCACCGAGGGTCTGAGTCTTCGCCGAGTCCCCAAAGCCTTGGTGAGCCAGGGCTGTGGCCACGACGTTCTTTCCTGCACCACACCCCACTCCTGGTGACACCGAAAGCCAAATCTCCATCTCTGGTGCTGTGTGCTCCCCAGAACCCCAGGCCCATACACCCTGTTGCCCCTGACTTCTCCGCTAGGGTGGCTGAGAGGCCCCTGACCCAACGGCTTCCCCAGGTCCTCTTCCCGGCACCATCCACCATCCACACGGTGCTCACGCCCACTTTCTTCCTTCCGGCCTCTCTGACCCCCTGGCATGTCCCCTCCAGCTGCTGCACCCCCCTCTCTCGCCTTTCTCCTGGTCTGAGCTGCATGACATCTTTCTGACAACCCCAACAGCCCCGGCGACTCTCTGCCTTCACTCTCGCTCCTACACTTCCTTCTCGGCACAGCGACCGAAGGTACATTCTTGAAAATGCCATTAAATAATGTCATATCTCCTGCTGAAAACCCCCAATGGCTTTCTTCTCCCACTTGGGATAGAATCCGAGCCCCTTACCTTGGCTTCTGTGCTCCGTGGAATCCGGCCCACCTGCCTGGCCTCTCTGCCCGCCTTGCTGGCTCCGTCCCAGGGCTGGTGGCTGGGCCCCCTCGTGCTCTGGAACACACGGAGCCTCTTCCTGCCCTGGAGCTGTGGCCCCACCGCTGCCTCTGCCTGGGGTTCTCACCTCTGGCCTCGCAGGACGGCTCCTCCTTACCATTCAGCTCCCAGCCTGGGTGCCATCTTCTCGGAGGGAGCTGATCTCCCTCTCCCTCTGCTTGACATTTCTCAATACTTGCTGTTGGTTTTTCTCCTTCGTTTACTAGTCTGAGAGTAAGGACCTTGTCTGTCTTGTGTACCACGGACCCCTGTTGTTTCTAGAAGGCACAGAGGCCCGGAAGAAATCCTGAATGAATGAATGGAATGAATGGGTGGGTGAGCCCACAGTTGGGTGTGAGGCCCAGGGTCTCGTCTGAGCGTGTCTCCCAAAAAGCTGCCCAAGCAGAGCATCCTGCAGATATCCTCTCAGCCTTTCTGTAGCCGGCCGTCATGTCCTCCACAAGGAATGGGTGCTGGCTCTCCTGGGGCCCCCAGGGCCCTGAGGAGCAGTCCGCCCAGGCCCCTGCCCCCCAGCCGTCTCCTGCCCGCTCATGTACCCCCTTGCATTTCAGGGCATTCCCAGGGGTCGGCGCAGGACCTGGCCCACCCTCCACTGCCCCTTCTGACAGGAGCAAGAAAAGCAGCAGCCTGGCCTCCACCCTGGGGCTGAAAAAGCTCTTGCTGGCGCTGGGCCACAGCGCCAGGCCCAAGCTGGGCAAGGCCCGCAGCTACAGCGTGGAGCAGCTTCAGTCCCCTGCGCCTGGCCCGGCGTCACACGCCAGCACCCCCAGAGTGAAGAAAGCCCCGTCGGTACAGTCCCTGCAACTGGTGAGTCTGAAGGGCCCCGGCCAAGGGCTGAGTGGCACTAGTGCCACTGGAATGGAAGGTGACAGGAGATGGGAAGCACTGAGGATGCCACCTGAGGAGCCCAGGTGGGGAAAGGGAAGCCACTGGTCTCCCCGCAGTTGATCCACGAGACCGGGCTCCCCACAGGGGTAGGCAGCACCCCACAGTTTTCTTCCACCCAGCTACCCCATCATGGGCTCTTCCTAAGCTCCTCCTCCTCCTCCTGTCTCTCCCTTGACTCTGCCACCTCTGCCAAGTCCTAGAGGCTACTGCCTGATCATTCTGGAACCTTCTGCATGGCCGCAGTGACTCTGTTAGTCTAGCACAGATCACTTCACACCCAGACTAACGCGGCAGCCTCCTGACTGGCATCCCTGCCGTGTCTTTCTCCACCTGGCTTCCACGGAGGTCCTTCTGATACGCAGATCTGGTTATCTACCCCCTTGCTGAACATCCGCCAGTTGGCCCCTTATCACCCGCAGGGTAAAGTTCAGATCACCTGATGTGGCCAGAGGCTTCTGTAATCTGCCTTCATCTCTCATCACTCTCCTTCCAACACCCTATCCGTTATCCTTGACCTTGCTGTTCTGTCATCAGGCCACACACTGACTTTGAACCTTCACCTGAAATGTTTCTCGCACCTTCTCTCCCTGCTAACATCTGCTCATCCTTCAACTTTTCAGGAATTGCCTCCTCCATGGAGCCGTTTCTGGTCCTTTCTTGGGCTGAGCTGGGGGGCCTCTGCTCTGTGTTCCCATCCTGTCCTGTGCTTCCATCCTTTGGGGAACTTGCCACATAGTATTTTAATGGATTTTTGTCTGCCTGCCCTCACTGGAGTGTGAATTCTTTGAAGGAACACCCCTTGATCTTTATATTCCCAGTACAGCTTCCCCTGCTGTCCAAATTAGAGAGTTTCTATGAAAACTTCCATCAGCCAAAATGGCATAAACTGAAGAAGCAATCACCATTAGTTAATATGGGAAATTTTTTGAACACTCCCAGACCCCCTATTTTGGGCTCTTCTCTCAGGCTTTTCTGATCCCCCAGGACACCTCTTGCCGACGGATGCACACATAAATCGAGATAGAGCACGGACACTCACAGATGCAGTTCAAAGCTGTAGTGCCTTGATGTGAAAATGCTGAGCGTCTTCCTGGGGAAGGAGCTTGGTGGGGCCATGCTCACTGCCTGGGATCCGCTGCTCCCTGACGGCAAAACTAATGCTGAATGCTAGTTTTGCTTTTCACCTTTTTTCCTAAAAGTGAAAATCTTCCAAATTTCTTCCGGTTAGTGAAAACAGGTCTTTCATAAAGGCAAACGTTTGAAAAGTGGGGGTTACCCGTACTGAGTACAATGGCTAGTATATAATACATATTTAAGACACAGTGAATGAACAAATGAGTGAGGGAGGGAGCGAATGAATGCAGGGCAGCTAGCGGGCCATCTCCCTCCCTGTGTCCAGCTCATAAACCAACAGCAAACCCACAGTGCGCTGTCAACTAGGTTTCTGAAAACCCTTCTCTGTCCCAGGTGTGTCCAGGGCTCCAGTTTGTTCTTTTGTTCCCTGCCCCCTGCCCCTGGGCAGAACAAAGCAGGTGATGTGGTTGGGGCCAACAGAGGCTTCCACTGGTCAGGCTGAAGTAGGGGAGAGAGGGCCGGCCGAGTGAAGATGGCCAGTGGTTGTCCTGTACCAGGAGCAGTGCCTTGTATGCAGTCGGTGCTCAATACCTATTTGCTGGATGCATGAATGGAAGGCAAGGAAACAGAAGTCAAGTGATCATAAGCTGGGGAGAAAAGCCTAGGGCGATGCTGTGCTCTGGGAAGTCACCTTTCCCCGGAAGTGAGGTTTGGGCCCTGGGTGTCGGAGTCGGGCGTCCGGGTGGGTCACCGTCAGAACTCCAAGCTCCGTAAGCCCCCCAAGGGCAAGGACGCTGCTAGCCTGGCATAGAGACTGTCGGCGACGCAAGCCGAGTGAGTGGGCAAAGAGAGAGAGCAAGCTGGCCAACCAAGGGTGGGACCACGTGCGGGGAGGACAGAGCAGCAGAGAGAACGGCTCAAGGACTGACGAAAGACGATGCAATGAGAATCCGTCTCCCCCAGAACGTGACACCTCGGATGGGGGGCTCCCTCCTTTAGACCGGCTCCCCTTGCCTTAGACTCTCCCGTCGCCACGTGTGGGCAGGTGCCGCCCTGGTTTCCTTTTCATTTTGCCCTCCTGCGTGGGCCCTGTTCCCACACCCGACCACACTGGGCTCCCGCGTCCCCGGGCGGCTGTGGCTTTTTGACATTTGACCCCGCATCTGGAACACTCTCCTCTCTCTCTTCTCCCTGGGGAATGCCCCCTGGTCTTCCAGGTCTGAGGTAAGCATGACTTCTCCCAGGAAGCCTTCCTGAACTTGGACACGAGGTTAGGGCCCCCTCTAAACCTCTTGATAATATACCTTATTTCTTCTTCTTTTTTTTTTTTTATATATTTTATTTATTTATTTGAGAGAGAGAAAGAGAGCGCACAAGCAGGGGTGAGAGGGGCAGAGAGAGCGGGAGAAGCAGGCTCCCTGCTGAGCAGGGAGCCCAATATGGGGGCTCAATCCCAGGATCCTGGGATCATGACCTGAGCTGAAGGCAGACGCTTACCCGACTGAGCCCCCCAGGCGCCCGGATAATGTACCTTTCTTCTTGAGAGCATGTGGTAAATAATGTGTGCCATGTTTGTTTAAAAGCCTGTCTCCTTTTCCACCTCCCCCACCCTCACAATAGCCCCCTCACTGGGTCAGTTTCTAGAACACAGATCTATTTTTGTCTCTCTTCTGATTAACATCATTCCAGTGGCTCCTTAGCAGGCCATATAAGGTCCTTCCAGGTCTGTCCCCTGGCTCCAGCCCATCTCCTGTCTGCAGCCTAACCATCCAAACCCTGTTCCGGAACATATGCTTTCTGTCATCTCTCCATGTCCTTGCACCTGCTGTTTCTTCTACCTGGAGCACCCTTACTGGTCTTCACCTGGAAAGTTCATGCTTCAAGCCTCGCTCAGGTGTCATTTTCTGCAGTGTCCCCAGACCTCCTAAACTGGAGTCTCTCTCTGCTTCCCTGCACGTCCATCTTTTAGCCTGGCACTTACAGCAAGTATTTAGGGCTGTTAACTCATCTGTGTTCAACCCCACCCCCAGTGGTGGGTGAACTCCTTAAGGGATTTTTGTCTTGTCTACCTTTTTATGCACAATGTTTTAAGGTGCATACTGAGATAATTCTTTTAAATTCCAGTATAGTTAACATACAGAGTTATATTAGTTTCAGGTGCACAATATAGTAATTCAACAATTCTATACATTACTCAGTGCTCATCAAGATAAGTGTGCTCTTAATCCCCTTCACCTACTTCATCCATCCCCCCACCCCCTTCCCTCTGGAAACCATCAGTTTGTTCTCTATAATGTAGAGTCTGTTTTTTGGTTTGTCTTTTTGTCCATTTGTTTGGTTTCTTAAATTCCACATGTGAATGAAATGATAATGGTGTTTGTCTTTCTCTGACTGATTTGACTTAGCATTATACTCTCTAGATCCATCGATGTTGTTGCAAATAACAAGATTTCATTCTTTTTTATAGCTGAGTAATATTCTGTTGTGTATATGTCACATCTAATTTATCCATTCATCTGTCGATGGACATGGGGACTGCTTCCATAATTTGGCTATTGTAAATAATGCTACAGTGAACATAGGGGTGTGTGTTTCTTTTTGAATTAGTGTTTTCATTTCCTCTGGGTAAATATCTAGCAGTGGAATTGCTGGGTAATTCTATTTTTCCTCTTCTATTTTTTGGATTAGTTTGAGAATAGGCATTAATTCTTCTTTAAATGTTTGGTAGGATTCACCTGTAAAGCTCTCTGGTCCGGACTTTTATTGGGAATCTTTTGATTACTGATTCAATTTAATTGCTGGTAATCAGTCTGTTCAAGTTTTCTATTTCTCCCTGATTCCGTTTTGGAAGGTTATATGTTT
Organism: Mirounga angustirostris; assembly: GCF_029215605.1. NCBI lineage: Eukaryota > Metazoa > Chordata > Mammalia > Carnivora > Phocidae > Mirounga > Mirounga angustirostris. The sequence goes on from NW_026991714.1 coordinate 41,468,561, forward strand.
TAGGAATTTATCTATTTCTTCTAGGTTGTCCAGTTTGTTGTCATATAGTTTTCCATACTATTCTCTTATAATCCTTTGTATTTCTGTGGGGTCAGTTATTTCTCCTCTTTCATTTCTGATTTTATTTGAATCCCCCTCCCCTTTTTTTCTTGGTGAGTCTGGCTTAAAGGTTTATTGGTTTTGTTGATCTTCTCAAAGAACCAGCTCCTGGTTTCATTGATCTGTTTTATTGGTTTTTTAGTTTCCATTTCATTTATTTCTGCTCTAATATTAATTATTTCCTTCCTTCTACTGGTTTTGGGTTTTGTTTGTTCTTTTTTCTAGCTCCTGTAGATACAAGGTTAAGTCGTTTATTTGAGATTTTTCTGGCTTCTTGAGGTAGGCCTGTCTTCCTATAAATTTCTCCCTTAGGACAGCTTTTGCTGCATCCCAAAGATTTTGGACCATTGTGTTTTCATTTTCATTTGTCTCCATGTATTTTTCAATTTCCTCTTTGATTTCTTTTTTTAAAAAATTTTAAAAGGTTTTTTTTTTTTTTTTTTTTTTTTAAGATTTTACCTATTTATTTGTCAGAGAGAGAGAAAGAGCACAAGCAGGGGGAGTGGCAGGCAGAGGGAGAAGCAGGCTCCCTTCTGAGCAGGGAGCCCAATGCGGGACTCAATCCCAAGACTCTGGGATCATGACCTGAGCCAAAGGCAGATGCTTAACCAACTGAGCTACCCAGGTGTCCCTGATTTCTTTCCTTGTTTTTTTTTTTTTTTTTAAGATTATTTGTTTATTTTAGAGAGAGAGAGGGGAGAGGGGCGGAGGGAGAGGGAGAGAGAGAATCTTAAATAGACATCTCACTGATCACAGAGCCCATGTGGGCTTCAATCCCAGGACCCTGAGATCATGACCTGAGCTGAAATCAAGAGTCGGTCGTTTAACTGACTGAGACACCCAGGTGCCCCTCCCCTTTGATTTCTTGGTTGACCCATTCATTGTTTAGTAGCACGTTATTTAACCTCATGTATTTGTACTATTTCCAGATTTTTTCTTGTGATTGATTTCTAGTTTCACAACATTGTGGTCAGAAAAGATACATGGTATGACTTCAGTCTTTTTGAATTTGTTGAGACTTGGTTTGTGACCTAATATGTGATCTCTTCTGGATAATGTTCCATGTGCACTTGAAAAGAATGTATATTCTGCTGTTTTAGGGTGGGATGTTCTGAATATATCTGTTAGATCCATCTGGTCCAGTGTGTCATTCAAAGCCACTGTTTCTTTGTCAATTTCCTGTTTGGATGACCTGTCCATTGATGTTAGTGGGGTGTTAAAGACCCCTCCTATTATTGTATTACTAGTGATTACTTCCTTTATGTTTGTTATTAACTGCTTTAAGAATGTGGGTGCTCCCATGTTGGGTGCATAAATATTTACAATTGCTATATCTTCTTATTGGATTGTCCCCTTAATGATTATATATAGTGTCCTTCTTTGTCTCTTGTTACAGTCTTTGTTTTAAAGTATATTTTGTCCAAGGGTGCCTGGGTGCCTCGGTTGGTTAAGCAGCTGCCTTCGGCTCAGGTCACGATCCCAGGGTCCTGGGATCCAGCCCTGTATTGGGCTCCTTCCTCAGTGGAGAATCTGCTTCTCCTTCTCCCTCTGCCTGCCGCTCCCCCTGCTTGTGCTCTCTATCTCTCGCTCTGTGTCAAATAAATAAAATCTTAAAAAAAAAAAAGTATATTTTGTCCAATATAAGTATTGCTCCCCCGGCTTTCTTTTCACATCTTTTTGCATGATAAATGTTTCTCCATACCCTCACTTTCAACCTGCATGTGTCCTTAGGTCTGAAATGAGTCTCTTGTTGGCAGCAGATCTTGCTTTTTTCTCCATTCCACCGACCTGTGTCTTTCATTTGGAGCAGTTAGTCCACTTACATTCAGAGTAATTATTGATACACATGTACTTCTTGACATTTTGTTACTTGTTTTATGGTTGTTTTTGTAGTTCTTTTCTGTTCCTTTCTTCTCTTGCTCTTTTCTCTCTTGGTTTGCTGGCTTTCTTTAGTGATATACTTGGATTCCTTTCTCTTTGTTTTTTGCATATCTATTACTGGCTCTTGATTTGTGGTTACTGTTAGGTTTATAAATAACATCTTCTGCATACAGCAGTCTGTATTAAGTTGATGGTCACTTCAGTTTGAACCCATTCTTTACTCCTCTCCTCCCTACTCCACATTTTAAGTATATGGTATCCTACTTTACATCTTTTTACCTTGTGAATCCCTTGACTCATTTTTATAGATATACTTAATTTTACTGCCTCTGGGTTTCCTACTTTTCTTACTCTTACTTAAGGCCTTTCCTTTCCACTCAAAAAGTTCCCTTCAACATTTTTTGTAGGGCTGGCTTAGTGGTCATGAATTCCTCTAACTTTTGTCTGGGAAACTCTTTATCTCACCTTCTATTTTGAATGATAGCCTTGCTGGATAGAGTACTCTTGGCTGCAGGTTTTTTCCTTTCAGCACTTTGAATGTATCATGCCCCTCTCTTCTGGCCTGCAAAGTTTCTGCTGAAAAATCAGCTGATAGCCTTAGGGGGTTTCCCTTGTATGTAACCGTTTTCTCTTGCTGCTTTTAAAATTCTCTTTATCACTACTTTTTACCTTTTTAGTTACTATGTATCTTAGTGTGGACTTCTTTGGGTTGATTTTGTTGCGGGTTCTCTGTGCCTCCTGGCTCTGAATCTCTGTTTCTTTCCCCAGATTCGGAAAGTTTTCTGCCTCCTTTTCTCTCTCTTCTCTGTCAGGGATCCCTATAATGAGAATTATATTATGCTTGATGGTGTCACTGAGTTCCCTAAGTCTATTTTCATTTATTATTATTATTTTTCTCTCTGCTGTTCAGCTTGATTGCTGTCCATTACTCTATCCTCCAGCTCACAGACCCATTCTTCTGATTCCTCTAGTCTACTATTTATTCTATCTAGTGTATTTTTAATTTCAGTTATTGAATTCTTTATCTCTGAGTAGTTCTTTTTTATGTTTTCTATCTCTTTGGTAAGGGTCTCATTCAGGTCCTCCACTCTTTTCTCAAGTCCAGTGAATATCTTTATGACCATTACTTTATTTATTACTATTATTATTATTATTATTATTATTATTATTATTATTATTGGAGAGGGAGAGAGAAAGGGGACAGGAGAGACAGAGGGAGAGGGAGAGAGAGAATTATAAGCAGGCTCCATGCCCAGTGTGAAGCCTGATGTGGGGCTCAATTTCACAACCTGGAGATCATGACCTGAGCTGAAATCGAGAGTCAGACACTTAACCATCTGAGCCACCCAGGCATCCCTGACCATTACTTTAAATTCTCTGTCAGGCATATTACTTATCTCTGTTTCATTTAGCTCTCTTGCTGTGATTTTGTCCTGTTCTTTCATTTGAGACTTATTTCTCTGTCTCCTCATTTTGACTAACTTTATGTCTGTTTCTTTGTGTTAGGAAAGTCAGCTATGTCTCCTGCTCTTGAAAGTGGTGGCCTTATGAACAAGAGGTCCTGTAGTGCCCTGCAGTGCTGTGTCCCCTGTTCATCAGAACCTGGTGCTTCAGGGGGGTCTCCTCTGTGTGTTGCGTGTGCCCTGCTCTTGTGGCTGAGCTGCTTTTGCCTTCAGTCCAGTCATCTGCAGTGGCTCTCTTTGCCTGTTGTGGGCGGTGTTTGGTCCCTGCAGTGTTAGTGGGCCACTGCTGGGCTGCCTTAGACTTGAGTTGAGTCAGACCAGGCATTTGCCAGAGACGCAATAGTATTGAACTACAGGGCGCTTTCTCTGTGTTGCCCTGTGAGAAGCTTTTGTTGGTGGGACTGCTGGGGCCACAGTCTCAGGCTGGTATATATGGTTATCTTCCCCTCTCCCCAGGGCAGGAGTCACTGTCGTGGCTGCTTTGCACACTGCCAGACTTATGGCACCACTTTGAATGGGCTCTGGCCAAGGGCATATCGGAGGGGGCATGTGCACAAGAGAACGAGGGGATATGCTGTGCTGTTAGCAAGTTAGGTGGAGAGTGTTGGTGCTGTGCTGGTTCTCCCAGCTGTCCATGTGTCTAGGCTGGGGGGCAGGGGAGGGAAATGGTGCCTGCCTGCTCCTTTGTTCCTAGAGAAGTCTCCCAAAGATCCCTGCCCTTCCAGCACAGACTCTGAGATTAGTAAAAAGTCTCCCTCCCATATACCCCAGGTGTTTTTCAAACTGCTGCTTCTCCATGCTGTATCTCAGTGGGGCTCTTTGCTGTGCAGTCTCTTTAAGGGCAGGGACTCAGTTTCTTATCATCTTCCCAGGTCTCCCAGAGCCAAGCCTACTGATTTTTAAAGTTCCATTGTTAAGCGCCACTGACTTTAGGAACTCCTGAAATTAGGCCTCTCTGGTTTTCAAAGCCAAATGTTATGAGGATTCATCTTCCCTGTGCAGGTTCCTCATGCCTGGTATGCCTGGTGTGAGGGTCTGGTCCTCTCCTCTCCCCCTCTCTCTGCACCCAGTGTCCCTCCCTCCCTCTGATGGTCCTGCAGATTCATTTAGCTCCCGAGTGAATCTCCACCCCTCCTACCCTCTTCGAGGTGGACTCTTCTCTACATTCAGCTGTAAAGAGTCTGTTCTGCCAGGCTTTGGATTGTTTTATGGCTTATTTACACTGGTATGCGTGTTATCTAATTGTATCCATGGGATGAAGTGAGCTTGGGATTGTTGTACTCAGCCATCTTTCCTGGAAGTCCTCAGATAAAAAATTTTAATATAAACAATCATAAAAGGGATACTAAAGAATCACAAAGTTTTAATATTTTAACTCTAAAATCGTATTTATTACTCTGTAATTAATTTGCTTTCACTTATTTCTTAATGAGAACATTAGATTTTCTTAATCAATGAAATTATTAGTATTCTAGTGCTAAGTTATTTTAGCCAAAAACGAACCTTCAGATCACCTCTATAGGACTGTCTACTTGAGTAAATTATGGTGATTCCTGATGGGCACTTTGAAGTAGCGACAAAAGCTTGTATCATTACTTTCTTAAAAATCCCTCGGGCTTGGGGCACCTGGGTGGCTCAGTTGGTTGAGTGTCTGCCTTCAGCCCTGGTCATGGTCCCAAGGTCCTGGGATGGAGCCCCACGTTGGGCTTTCTGCTCTGCAGGGAGCCTGCTTCTCCCACTGTCTGCCTCTCTGCCTACCTGTGCTCTCTCTCTCTGTCAAATAAATAAATAAAATCTTAAAAAAAAAAAAAAAAGCCCTCAGGCTCATGGTTAGGTTAGCCCCCAGACGCCGTGGCTTTTCTCACCTGCAATATTGAACCCTCACCACCAGGTGTCACCATCTCACCAACATCGGAAAGCTGCCTCCTTTCAGAACCTCCATTCTCTGCTGAGTGGCAAGGGGGACCGGTCCAGCCTCTACATGGTAGGGGAGCCGGGAGACCACAGTGCAGTTGGCCGGTAAGAGTTGGCAAGTGGTGTGGGGGGTAAGCTCAGCATGGGCGGTGGAGCTGTAAGCCTAACTCCGTCCTGCCTCAGGTGCCACAGGAGTCTTGGAGCCCGCATCTCAGTGCTTTGCCCCGCGCACCTGAGCTCTGAGAAGGTGTGGAGTTGGTGGAATGGGTAGAGTTGGAAGGTTTGAGTCTTCCATCCTTCTGCTGTCTGATGACATCCTAAAATCGGGATGTTCAGAGAGCTTCCTTAGCCCAGCTGAAGATCTGATTAGAGATCCAGAGATGGGGCCCCCAAAGAGGCACTTGACCTGTGACCCTGTCTAGAGAACTCCCACCCGCTGACGAGACCCTCTAGGCTAGCTGCTCTTATCTGGGGCTCCATGGAGGCACCTCAAGTGGCCTGTTCACTCCTGGAAATGTTATATAATATCATAGCTTTGGTTAGATTCTCAGAGCGGGCTCTGCACCCACAAAGATTTAAAACTGTGTTTCTGTGTTGGGGGGTTGGGTAGCAGGGGGCTTCTGGTCCTGCACCAGGCTTTGTGGAGCCTCAGACCGCTGGGACAACCCTCCAGTCTTGTTCCTAGCATGTTGTTTTTGCTGGTTGGAGCCAGTCAAGAGGCATCCATCATCTTTAAGGCAGGGAGTGATTGAGCCCCGGTGCCCAGCCCTCTTTGAACTCACTCTGTCTCCGGTCCCCTGGCAGACCAACCAAGGCCTCACCCCGACGTGCCCTCAGTGTGGAGGACGTGAGCGCCCCCAGCCAGGCGCGCACGGTGGGCCGCGTGGTGGAGGTGTTCCCAGATGGCACAACCCAGCTGCAGCTACAACGCTCCCCGGAGGGCTCTTTTGGCTTCTGCGTGGCCTCCGGGAATGGACGCCGGGACTCAGGTATGCCCCCTCCCCTTTTCTGGGCTCCATATCCCTGGGGCCTTAGCAGACCACTTTTGGCTATGGGCATTTCCAGTCTGGCTGAGACCCGGAGCTCCAGACTCAGACAGCCTCGTAGCGAAAGGACTGGAATTCTCCCTTCAAAGGCTCTTTGGAAAGTGTCAGGTGTGGGGCTGCTGGAGTGGGTAGGGATGGCGAGCCCGACTCCACTGCCCCTCTGTTGTCTGCTGACATCCTGAAATCGGAATCGGGCCGCCTTTTTGCTGGAGCGCCCAGAGGAGGCTGTGCTTGCTGGTTCTCAGGAGCCCTTTGATGCGGCTGGTGCGTGTAATGGTTCCCTTCCTCCGGCTGCTATCTGGCCACGTGCAGTGAGCCCGCCTGGCTATGCGTCCGGCTCCCTCCCGCAGCGCTGGCTCCAGGGGATGATGTTCTGGGGATCCTGCCCTGGCTGCCCTCTGCCGAGCAGGGTTCAGTCCTGGGCGGTGATCTCCTAGGTCAAAGTCATGTAACCTGGAAAAAAAAATCTGCCTGTTGCCAGGTTTGCAGACTGCAGCAAGTTCTTACCTCTGTTCCGTCGTTCATTGTTTCAGCGAGTTTGCACGGAGCACCTACTAGGTGTTTTAGATACCGGCTATAGGGCAGGAAATGGAACAGAAAAAGATCCTGTCCTCAGGAGCCCACAGTCCAGGGAGGGAGATAGGCTGTACCTATAAAAAGGTATACATTTTTATATATTATCCAAATAAGCTGCCAGATAGCAGAGGGTATGAAGACACGAATCCAAGCAAAGCAGGGTGAGGGCCTGAGAGTGGGAGGACAGGAGTGCGGGTGGGGCAGCTCTTCTGAGCGGAGGTGTCTGGAGGAAGAGCAGTCCAGGCCCAGGCTGGAGGGGGGGAATGAGCTTGGCTGTCAGAAGAGCTGCAGGGTTGATCTGCACAGAGCTGCAGTGGGGAGAGAGGGCGCTGAGCTCAGGAGGGAGGTGGCTTCCCCACCCCCTGAGCTGGGAGGCGGCAGGGGCTTGGAGCAGGGACCAATGTGCTCTGTCTGATATGCACTTGGAATGGGTGCCGCTGCCTGGCTGGCCGCCCGACCATGAACAGACGCTAGCGGGTCGAAGGTGGACCAGGGAGACCCCTTGTAAAGCTATTTCGGTGGAAAGACTTGCTGGCGATGGCTTGGGTTGGGGAACCAGTGGGGATGTGAGAAGTGCTTGCAGTCAGCTTGACTTGAAGGCAGTTTGACGCAGTTTGCTGATGGTTTTACCTGAGCGTGAGAGGAAGAGGCCGAGTTTCTCCCCACTCTGGACCTCAGGGGGGTACAGTGTCTGTCCTCACAGGGAGATGGCGTTTGTGAACTTATACTGATCATCATAAAGGGCTAGCGGGCTGTTAGCTACTCCACCCTTTCCTTTAGCCTCCCTGTTCCTCAGGTGAGGGGCGGCAGGCCTCCCAGAGGGGCAGAGAGTTAGGTGACATGGCACGGTCTGTACTCCAGAGCCTCTGCCGGCTGTGTGACCTGAGCAGGTCACTTACCCTCTCTGAGCCTCAGTTCTCTCATCTCTAAACTGAAGATACTCAAACCTGCCTGGAAGAGTCAAAAGGAGCGTCCAGTGAGGTACATGGGGAAGTGCCTGGCACTTTTCTTCCCTTTCCTCTTCACAAAGAGAATTTGTATTTGGGGAACAGAACTCCGACAGGGAGCCCATGATCTGCACCATCTGTCCACGTGAGGTCACACACAACCGGGCCTTGTGCTCTGCCCTTCATCTTCCCCCCAAGTCCCACTAGGCCGCTTTGCAGACAGTCGTGGAGTTGATGTCTGGTGGGCAGCGGTCTCTAATGACCAAGAGCTCCTTGGGCTCTGCCCTGCCCTGCCCCCCATGGCACCCCGCACCTGGGTCGGTACGAGCTCTTCCCTGTCCTGCCCAGGCGGTGCCCTGCTCCCGCCGCCGTTGGCCACCGGCTATCCCGCAGAGATCCCCAGGCCCACGGAACATGGCTGGTGCTAGTTCCTCCTGGCCGCAGAGCCTCCTCCAGCAGCCACAGGTCACTCCTGCTGGGCCTCAGGGGGGCCGTGAGCTGGGGCTGGTCTGCATTCCTGGCTAAAACGTCCAGGCGCTGGGGCTAACTTGCTGGCTGTCACATCCGATGCTGTGCGAGCATATGAGAACAGCAAGCTTGGCCTCCGGCTTCTGAGCACCACACAGAGATGATCCATGCTGAACAGAGGCCATTTCCAGCAGACAGTAAATACCAACAACAGCAGTCTGTCTGTCATATTTTTGTCACGACGTTCCGTTGTGAAGCCTACCCCAGGGTCTCCCCCAGAATGACTGGCACGACATCAGTGTCTGTCCGGCTCTGGCTCCATGCTTTTGGGGTTTCTCCTGGCTCCCCACATGCATGTCCTGCTTACAGCAGCCATTTCTGTAGGCACCACCCTCCCCTCCTTACCTGCCCTCTGTCCATGGCAGCAACATGCAAGGGGGCAGGCAAGTGGTTAGAACACCCGGACAGAAGGGGTCGGAGATAGGGCAGGGGCTGCGAGAAAGGCCTCACTCGAGCAGCCGAGATGGCCGGCATACCGCGTCAGGGGAGGCAGCCTGGCGGCAAAGGCTCGGCTTGGCCAAGAAGCCCCCCACACCGAGAGAGTTCCACAGTCAGACCCGGGAGAGGGAGTGTGTCAGGAGGGTGGTTTTGCTAGACTCAGAGCTACCAACCTTCAGGTGCCTTGAAGGAGATTTCAGTGCTTTCAAGCCCCCATCAGAGGGTTGCTCTGGAAGGCGTGCCACAAGCTGGGCTGAACAAAGCTCCTGTGGGCGGGGGGGCAGCAGAGGCAGGATGTCCCACTATAGTCCAAGTGTGTTAAATGCCTTCAGGCTCGAGACCGTGATGGGGGAGGAGAGGCCCTCTCAGGCCCCTTCCAAGGAAGCTGATTCTAGGACGCAGAAGTAGAGAGGAAGGAGGGTGCGGCCTGGGCTGGGGAGCCGTGAGGGCGTTTAAGGTGGCACTGAGCGGCCCCCCTAAATTCTGCAGGTGTTGTCAGCTGCACACCGTCCACACCTTGGCCTTGTGCTCTCAGATCACCTGTGTTTGCTCAGTTGGAGGTGGGGCGGGCGCGGGGTGGTGCCCAGCTTTCCCTGTAAGACCCTTTATTCTCTTAACTGAAGGGGAGTCTGGAAGGTTTTCAGAAGAAGTTGAGGTGACAGGGGTCCCTCAGCAGGACTCGCCTGTGCTGTGCAGCCGGGAGAGTCCCGGGGAACTCAGGCTAGCCAGCCCCCAGGCCCCACAGAGCCTGCTCCACTGATGTGGGTTCCCCAAGTCGGACCCAGGGAAAGGGGAAGAATCAGGCTCTGCCCAGGCTCACGCTGCACCTGAGAGACCCAGGAGACGGTCACACTGGCCAGGCAGGGCCTTCCTAGGGGCAGTGTGGGGGACAGGATGTGTGTGAATAAGGGACAAGTGAGCCACCATGGCTTTAAATAGGGGGTGGAATTTTTATGTTTCCTGGGCTTTTGCCCAGATGCCTCCAAATCCCAGTGAGGAACCACCTCTGAGGAAGATTGAGACCGGAGCTGGTCCTAACAGTAATATGAAGCAAACCAGGTTTGGATTTGACCTCGGCCATGTTCATTACTCCAATGATACCTTCCCACCCCTCCAGCTTCTTGAAGGCAGTAACTGGATCATATTTGTGAATCCCACCCAGTGGCAGGCGTGAAGTAGGGGTTTTTTTCTTAATTTTTAAACATCAGTTTCCTTCCTAGTCTACAATCAAAGCTCATCTCAGAAAAAGATAAGATCACCTCATTCACACAGGGGTATACACGAATAATAACAATAAAAAACAAGCATTATTTGCTTAAAACATTATTTTATTAAAGCATTATTTGCACAGCTTTTTAAAAGAGACAGAAATGAAATGATACCATGAGGGTGGGCACACTGTATCTATATAGAAAGCCAGTTGTGGTTGTGAGGTAGGATAATGAGGGTGTGCGCGTGCGAGTGTGTGTGTGCATGCGTGCGTGTGCGTGCTCATGGAGCAGTGCCCTATATGAGCACCTGCTCCTCGACCCCCGCCCGAAACACCACCGGGTCAGCATTCCACAGAGCTGCATCTGGATTTCATGTGTTCACTTGTTCTGTTTTCCTTTGCAGGGTTCTACGTGCAGGAGATGGCTGATGCGAGCATGGCCAAGCTGTACTCCGGGCTGCTGGGGGTAGGGGATGAGATCCTCGAGGTGAATGGGGCCAAGGTTGCCGGGCTGGGCTTGGCTCACATTAAAGAGCTCCTGGCCCACGCGGAGAGCTTGTCAGTCCGTGTGCTGAGGCAGAGGCCTGTCCCTCAGTGACCCAGGGCTGTTTTGCCCTCACTGTCACCCCCTCGGAAGCCCTGACCTGCCCCAGGAGGGACGGCTGGAAAGGCACTGCACGAAGCTGCTTTATGGGTGAAAACAGATCACAGTGGCGTGTAACCGCTTAGGCTGTGGCAGGGGCTTCTGGGATTGACGACCGTAGGGTGAGGGCAGGATGGTGTGTTTTGTTTAGGGCTGTTAATTTATGCCGAACTGGGGAAAGCAAACACGGATCTCCTTCCATGCCAGAAGTGGTGTCAACATCTTTCTGTACCTTTGTCGGCGGGAGGAGGAGAGAGATTCTGGGGTACTTGGGTGAGCCCCTGATTGTCTCCTCACCCCAAGTCTCATCCCACTCTCGAGCAGGGTCTCCCCCAGCCTCCACACTCCAGAACCAAAGAAAGGGCTTGGCCATATTGGCCTTGAGTCTGCCTTTAAAGTCTCATGTCTTCCATGTCCCATTTGACACCTTTGCTCTTTTTCCAGAAATGGGCAAAGTGTCCTAGTGTAACAGCCTAAAGCCATGGGCCATATATTCCAAACCCAAAACTGGAATATGTGGTCTGGTGTGAGAACATCTGGGAGATGTTATCTGGCAGCCAGAATATTAAGAATCTCTGGGAAATTTTTGTGATATATAAAGTTGGAGGGGGAAAAACAATGAACCCGAGACCAATGTCAGGGAAGTGCCGCTGTGGCCAGTGGGTCTGGCCGGCTCCACCCCCAGCCCCCTGCCCTCTGCCTCTGCCCAGGGCGAGGTTGGCGCTGGTGGGGAGGGCCTGCCTGCCTTCTCCGGTGGAGTGTGGGCACAGGCTGCAGCCAGTGCCAGGCTGTCCCCAGCCACAGGCTCTCTGCCCAGGCTCCCTGATGGCTGCTGGGGGTGGGCCGGCAGGGAGTGCAATGATGGGTACAGGCAGGGGGATGGGCTCTCCACCCGGCTGCCTCCCAGCTCTGGGCCCAAAGGGTTGGGACTCTGGGAGTGGATGGCCGTGTGTCAGTCTTAAATTATTAAAAAGCAAAGCTGAAGCTTCTCTCGCTTTGAGTCGCTAAATTCTGGGCTGGATGCTCACTTGACCTTGAATGGCCAAGAGCGGGGTTCTGGGGTGGGGGAAGAGGGAGGGAGGATACAGGCCCAGCAGTGAGCTGTGTTGGGCCTGCCAGAGGGGAAGGCCTGGGCGGTCCCCTGGGGTTGGGGTGACAGCCAGGGTAGATGCAGAAGCCTCCAGAGACAGTCCTTCCGCTGGGAGAGGAGCCTTGGGCAAGGTGCATTTCTGAACAGAAGACAGAATGGAGCTAGGGGCTTTGGGTAGGTGATACTGGGGGGCGGGGAGTGCAGAGGGCAGCTTCAGGGCTGTTGTAGACCTTGGGAAAACACACAGCCTTCGCTAAAATGAGTGTCCTAGCAGCTTTCCGTGGGCAAGATCACTGAAAGGCACATGTGGGCTGCGGGAAAGATGATGGGGGAGGAGGCAGGCAATCCTGTAGAGTGTGCAGTGAGTGTTTCAGGCCCTACCTGCAGGAACCAGTTAAAACCCCTCTTTACTGGCCCCTGGAGGCTAAGGGTTGAGGGGTGCTCCCAGAGCCCCTCCGCACTGTAGGACTGGGAGACTGAGCCACCTGGGGTGGGGGGGAATGTGGGAGGAATGGGGAGCTGCCAGCAGGGGAGCAGGGAGGCCGGTGGAACAAGTGTTTGGGCCTGCAGGGTGTGAAGAGGGTGCTGGGACATCTCAGAGAGCATCCTGGCCCCCCAAACTTGGGAATGGCCTCATGTCAGAAAGTATAGTCATGGGGGAACACTGGCAGCTCCTGCACCCCAATTCCTGGTCTTGAGGTCATGAAGTTTCATGTTGAATGAAAGCTTCTAGGGACAAAGGCACCTCTCTTCTCTGTATGGCGATCATGGACAACATGCCCTTCTGGCTCCAACTGGGAAGAAAGGGAAGAAAGGGAAGAAGGGGGCTCTGGCTGGGACAAGGCCGGGGAAGGTCTCTAAGGAATCCTGCGCATCTGCTTCTGTTACCTGCCAGGGTCAGGGCCAGGCTCTCGACACATCCTATTCAGTCCTTAAAAAATAGATCTGCCAGGTAAGCTCTGTGTAGCATCTTCCTTTACACAGATGGAGATCCTTTACACAATGACAGGTGTCTCTGACACAGGGCCCACTCCTCCTGCTGCGACCCCCCCCACAGCCCCCGAAAAAGGCTTGACAGAGGGGAGTGGACACTCTGGACTGTGTGGAAAGTAGACCTGCGCTTCTTGAATAAAGTGGTGCCGGGAGCCCGACTTGTGTGGGTGGGAGGGGACTTGGATTCCTCCAGACACCTGTCTGACAGTTCCCATCTGCTCTGCCTGGGGAGCTGCTCACCAGGTCAGCCCTGCGTCCCCCACACAGCCATCAGAATGTTCCCACTTAGAACGTCGTGTATTAACTGGGAGCCAGGACCTGTGACAGGCAGGAGCTCGGGCAGGTGAGAAAGACGGGCTCCAGGGGCCACAGTCTAGGGGAGACGCAGACATTAGGCCTGGTGCGGGCAGCCGAGCAGGAGAGGGGGCCGGAGATGCCGCCTGCGCCAGATCCGCCCTCGGTGGGGGACCAAGGCTCACCTCCGTCCAAGGGGCACCCACGCGGGGCTTTGTAACACGAGTAGGAGCTGACAGGAAGGATGAGGGAAGGAACGCAGAAAATAAGCAGCACGTGCAAGCTGTCTAACCCATGGGCCCACCCCAGCGCCTGCCCATTATTGGTATTCTGGGTCCGGGGCTCGCTCCACAGAAGGCCGCAGACGTCGGGACTACACAGAACAGAAAGGGGCTCCCACCTGGGCCTCAGACACGACAATATCCTTAGCGTGACAGGTGGGGGTGGGGAGCAAGGTGAGACGCAGAGGGCGCGGGGCGCGCAGGCCTGGGAGGGGAGGGAGGGAAGGGCGGTCGTGGCCCGGCCGCCCGTTGCAACTTCTCAGGGCGCCTCTTCTCGGGGGCGGAGGGGCCGGCGAGAGGCGAGAGCACAGGTCCGCGCCCGGCGCGCCCGGAGCCGGGGCCCTGGGGGGGGGCGGGGGGAGCGAACTCGGGCGCGCGCGAGCGACCGGCACCGCCGAGGTTCTCTGCCCGGACGCGCGTGTCGCCGGCAAGCCCCGCGGGTCCCGGCGGTTCGCAGGCGGCTGGCTTTCCGCCCGTGCGTCCTCCCCCCGCCCTCGGCGGGGGCCCGGGCCGGAGACGCGGCTCGGCGCGCACTGCCCCGCCTGGCGCGGCCTCGGTTAGAGCCGCCGGACGGCTGCCGCCAGAAGTTTGCCAGAGGCTGGAGGCGCGTGTGTATGTGGGAGGGGGGTTACACACCCCCAGCCCCTAACACGCACACGCGCGCACACACAAGACAGCTTACTGGGCGCCGGGGGCCGGGAAGAGGCTGGCCCCCCCTTTGCCTTCGAGGGACGCACGGCTGGGGGCGGGGGCGGGGGCGGGGAGCGGACAGCCCGGAGGACTGCGTGGTGACCGCGGCGGGCTGGAGCCGGTGAGCGGGATGGGACGGGAAGTGAGGTGACTCAGGACCCGCAGGCGGGGGTGGGAGTGGGGAGGGGGGGGTGGGGGTGGCGCAGGAATGGGGACCCGGTGCGCGCAGTGTCCCCAGTCTCAGGATGGAGAAACCGCAGGCACGGCTCGGTTTTTGGAAATCAAGGTTAATTCAAGGGCGTGCAGTCGCTGTGCCTGCTCCGTCTGCTCTTCAAATACTCCAGAGCTCTGTTGGGGACATCAAGGATTCAATTCTGAATCCTTCCAGCAACTCTGCGAGGGAGGGAATACTTATCTCGGGGTTACAAACTAGGGGGCCCGAGATTCAGGTTAAGTTACTTATCCAAGGTTACACTGCAAACAACTAGCGGAGGTTGGATTTGAACCGGGCCCTGTGCGATTCCCAGCCTTCATGCGTCCTCCCTCCTGGGACCCTGTGGGGCTCACCTCATCCGGAGGCCCTCGAGCACCCCTCCTGGCCCTCACGAATGGCGGGGCGCAGCGCTGGCCCAGGACACCCAGCTGGGCTCACCCGTCGCTGACCTTCACCAGGGTGGGCGTGAGCGGTTCCCTTCTGTTTTTTGGTGGGTGGGGGAAATGGCATTGGCCCTCCCACTTCCCTGCGGGGAGGGGGGACAAATCATCTTCCAGCACAGTGTTTCCGAAATGTAGGTGTAACCCACTCACGGGTCACAAAATCGGTCGAGACCAACATTTAAAAGAATATCAGTGCTTCGCACAAGCAAGTGTAGGTTTTGTTTGAGAACCGCCTCTTCCAGGGCTGGGGGTGTCCTGAGTTGTAATTTAAAGGGTCATTAAGACCCTGCTCCAGGGGCACCTGGGTGGCTCAGTCATTAAGCGTCTGCCTTCAGCTCAGGTCATGATCCCAGGGTCCTGGAATTAAGCCCTGCATCGGGCTCCCTGCTCCATGGAAAGCCTGCTTCTCCCATTCCCACTCCCCCTACCTGTGTTCCCTCTTTTGCTGTGTCTCTCTCTGTCAAATAAAATCTTAAAAAAAAAAAAAAAAAAAAAAAAAGACCCTGCTTCCAGAGGGCACAAAAAAAAAAAAAACACCCTTGGGGCTAAGGCCCAGGGAGGCTGCCTCGGGCATCCGATACCCCACACTCCACGTTCGGACTTCTTTGGGTGGCGCCTTGCCTCAGGAGGCTGTGGAAACCTTCCTGGACTGAGTGTGCCTGGCCTGGGGCGGGGGGGTGGGGGGGGAAGAGGCATCCTCCATCTTCCATCCTTGTCCCAGGGGCAGGGTATAATGATGTGACTGGACTTGCTGCTCCTTCAAACTAGCTTCAGTGCAGTGGGATTCCCCCGAGGGTATGTATCGCCAGGAGCTTGGGCTGTTGGTTCCCTGATCTGGCCACGCTGCAGATCCACACCCTCACCCCTTTTGTGCACTTATTCCTGTGCCCTTGCTGGAACATCCTTCCCCTTGTCCGCCATGGACTCCTTGGCGGCCTTCAGAAATGTCAGAGGTGCCTGTCCTGGGAAGCATTCCAGGACACCTGCATGCTGACTTTGGCCCCCTTTCCTTAGCTCCCATATAATCAGGTACAAGCGCTCTTTATTGTGGCTCTTTTCAAATAGCATTTCTTGCTTATCCTCCACCAAACTCACCTGGCAACAACTGGACTTCCCTTGTCCATCTGCGCAACCCACTTCCCGCCCCAAATCCCCAGGCTGGTCCTGGAGCTATTCAAAAGGTCCTGCTGTCGCCGGATCCCCTTCCTTCCCTCCCTCTCTCCCTCCCCGCCATCCTCTCTGAAGTTTCCCTTCTTCCCACAGAGCCAGAGCACCTGCTTAGAAATGGCAGCAGCCTTCCTTGGCACGAAGCTCTGCGCAGCTTTCTCAGGCTGTGGGCTTGGCCAGGTCGGAGTCCTGGGCCCCGAGGAAGGGGCTGCTGGCATTGGCTCTGAATCTCTGCCCACACAGCCCGGCTTTAACAGCTGCCCTGCCAGGCCTGGAGGACATCCGGGGCTCTCCTGTGGCTGCCCGGCTGCCCCGCTGGGGCTGCCTTTGTCTCGTCCTTCTGCAATCTGGGCTCAGGCCCCGACTCGCAGTGTGGGGCTGTCCTTAGGGGTCTGGCCAGGTGCCAGGTACTGGGGAGAGGCCTGCCCTGCCCTTGGGATGCCCGTGTCCCCAGGGTGGAGACAGCTACAGCTGTGAAAAGAGACAAACCAGTGTGCCAAGGCCTACAATGGAAGCCCCAGGCAGGAGGCCCCACTCCACCTGGTGAGCAGAAAGCTTCCCAGAAGAGCCAGCCGTGGGCTCACCAGCCTCCAATCCTCAGGAGCAAGGAATGCTGGGTGCTGTGGGGGCCGTTCAGATGCCACAATGTTGCTTCTCACCCTGGGCTCCGCAGGCTGAGTCTCCAGGCTTTTCTGAGTTCATATAATAAGTGGGGCTAACTTACTTTTTGCACATTTCCAGCCAAATAAAAGCTCCGAAACATTTTTATCAGCAAGGCTAACCTGCTTGAGGTCCTTGACAAGTAGACTTCTTGAAGCCTACAGCGGGCATATAGGGTTAGAGATGTGGTCAAGTCCAAGGCACCTGGTATCCGGGTTTTATCTTCAGCACTTCCAGCTCAGCGCTTTAACCCACCGCTGACTCATACTACAGCGCTTTTCATTCCTTGTTCTCGCCTCAGCTTTTACCGCTTCTGGGGTCAGAAAGACGGCTTCCCGAAATGCTTGCCCCCCCTCAAATTTGAACGGCGCCTTTTTTGTCTGAAGGGAGGCTGGCTTCATGAGGGTCCAGTCAGACCTGGGTTCTCATCCTGCCTCTACCACTTCCTCATGGAACTCTGGGGCAAATTCTTAATTGCTCCCTGCCTGTTTTCAGGTATAAAGTGGGCTTCGACAGGATTTCCCTCATGGGGTTGTGGGAATTAAATGGGAGACAGAAATTTCACTCATGTCCCGGACACCTTGGTCAAAGACCTGCCAGCCCATCAGATTCGTATCAAATGTTGGCTGAAAGTTTCAGCTGCTAATTAGATAATAACATTTGAGAAATTTTTTCCTGTGAGTTGATGGCCCCCTCCCAAAGGCTGGCCAATCCTAGTGTGAACTTTTGTGAAAGCAGACAGGATGCATCTGATGGTGTGGTGAGGAAAGGGAATACCATTACAGAGGTCAGAAAGGTTGGATTTGGATTTCTCACATCCAAGCTTCTGGAACACATCACCCGCGGAGGGGTTTATTGGTGGGGATATTTGTGCTCAGACTCTGCCTGCATCTGCACCAAATGGAGACTCCACTAATGTTCCAGTTATCAGTGTCACCTGGGTAGAAGGTGTTTCCAGACACGTGAGACCCCAGAGGTGCCAAGGATCAAGGTTTATAGATCTGAACTGTGTCCTCTTGGACGGTGCAACATTATGGCAGTATGGCCTTCCCTTCCTACAAGTTTTAATTTTTGCCTCAGGTCTTGTATTTTCAATGAGTTTTATGTAAGGTTTATAGCCAGTGGGGACCTTTTGAAAGACAGCAAATCACTCTTTTGCTGCAAAGCGGAGCTTCCAGTGGAGTCAAGTGCTGGTCGGTCCAGAACCCTCAGCCTTGTAGACGCCTGCCTTTCCCCACCCCCCGTCCACACGACACAGTCCGCGCTTCCTCGGGCTGGGGTGGGGGGCTGATTTGCTTTTATCAGCGAGCACACGTAACCATTTCTTCCTCCTAAATCCCTTCCTCCTCAGATATTAACTAGAACTCTCAAAATAAGCACTCACCCCTCCAGCAAGGCTGGTTATAGGTTGGTTTGCGTTAACCCTCCTTGCTGTTACATTTGGGGGGGGGGGGGGGGAGTCAAACTGGGGACTCACGAAGCACTGATGTCCCAATTTCTGTGCTCGGCGCCGGGGGCATAGTAAGTAGCTCTGCTTCTCATCAGCTGTGTGGCCTTGAGAAATAACTTGTGTCCCAGGTTCCTCATCTGCGCATTTGAGATAGTATTAGATGAGGAAACTTCACTATTTCATACAGCCATTTTAAGTATCATCTGCATTAGTACAGATGAAGTACCTAGAACAGTGCCAGGCACACAGAAGGTGTTCGGTTAATAGGAGTGAGGAGGATGATGACAAATGGAATGATGAAGGTCCGTGTCCTCAAGGAGCTTATGTAGCCTCGTCACCTTGTCCCACACAGAACTGAAGGCAGGTTCTTTCAACTGCCAACCGGGATGGCCGATATTCTTGTTGGCCAACACTTCGATGAGGGGGGAATAAGACTCAGGTCGGGTTTCTCTGCTCCCCACACACTCCTTGTCCCAACCGAAACTGTGCTGTATGGTATTTTGAATACATAGTGTGGTTATTTTGGGGTTTATATTCATGTGACTTGCCCAGCCAAAGAAAGCCCAGTTTATAATTCAGATCTTCTAACAGCCACACACTTTCCTCACCCCAGGCATACGCGTATGTCCGTGTTTATTAGTAGGGGCAGAAGGAGGGCGTGTGTGTAGGTATGAAAGGAAACAAAAACAAAGACAAAAACCAACAGAACTTAAACACAACAAAACAACAGCCCAAGACAAAGGTCATGGTTTCTCCATTTCTCTTTTAATACTGAACAGTATTCTTTGTACAGCTATAACATGATTTCAAGAGCAGAAGTAAGAAACATTACTAATAGACTTCAGGGTGTAAAAATACCACTTTGAAAGACGGCTAGTTGAGATTTTTCTTACACAAGTATTTTTAAAAAGTTTTCAAGTTTATAGTGTCATCAGTTTGTTTAATGTCAGGATTACACACAAAGCGTGGAAGAGGTTTTATTATGCAGGGATGGTTTACTGTAGCCTAAATTCCACGATGCAGTAGCAGTGATTCTGAAACTAAACTGGGCGTCAGAACGCCCTTGGAGGGCTTGTGAACACCCCAGAGTTTGTGATTCAGCAGAGCCGAGGGGAGCGCCGAGAACCTGCATTTCTAGCAAGCTCCGGGGCGATGCCGCCGAGGCTGGGCCCACACCACACTTGGAAACCCGGCCTGTAGAAAAAGAACGCATCTACCTGTGGCGAGGGGCGTAAACTGGCACCAGGACCACCGGGCTCTTCTCATGAGGACTGGGGAGTGGGGGGGCCATCTGGAAATCACCCAGGCATTTGCAATTCTAATCTTTGATCTCACTTCTTTAGTTTGTACCTTCTAGTTATTTAAAAATGAAACGCTGTAGGTTATTTATCCTTCGAAGAAAAATACAATGGTTTAATCTTGCTGAGTGCTGCCAGGTATTATACATTTGACTTTTCCATTACACTGATTTCTGATTACAAATGAGCCAGTGAAAGCGTATTTTTCCACTTACAAAAAAATGAATCCACAATCATTTACAGCTTGCTGTCTTTGGCCCTTTCCTGGTTTCCAGGCCGCCCTTACCCAGGGCGTTCTCCCAGCCTGGGTCGAGCTAGGACGGAACCACATCCAGCTTACAAACAAGTTCCAGTCACTCATTCTAATGGGGGACATCTGGCTGGCCTCTCCCCGCCCTGCACAGATACTTTATTTTCCTGAGGACTAGGACATCTGCCTCTCCCAGAGCGCACTTTACCCACAGGGCTGCGATTCCCGTTCGGGAGCAGGGTCTCAGCTAAGGCTCACTTTGTGCAGAGCAGAAAGAACAACGGTGAACGTGGTCTCGGCCCAGGGCTGGCAGAAAGCCCGGCTCATGCAGAGTGCCCGGCTGACATGCGGCTACACCACAAGGCCCGAGAGCTTTGCTTAGCGAACAGTGAGGCCGGGGGGTCTTATTTCTATCACCCCCTGGATAATCGAGTGGCTTCTGGGTTCAAGAACTCATAACCTTAAAAAAAAAAAAAAGGGATAAAATATACTTTCTCACAGGTCCACGCCAAGCAGCTGGGCAGGTGACTGGGACAAACCACCCTCTCAGCACAGTTCCCGTCTACACAGCCTTGGGGAAGGGCATTTCTGGACAAAGGTCACATGGGAAGGAAAACAGCACCAACACATGAGCTTATGTCGCAGGGAAACCAAGTTCTTTTTCTTCCTTCCCCGCCTCGCCACACACCTGTTCTCTGCAGAGACCAGAACATCATGAAGAAGCGCCGCCTAAAGGTAGATGGCAGCCCCATGGCAAGACCCCCCAGGAGCTTTCGGAGCTTCAGTGTTCGTCCAAAAGCAAAAAACACCAAATGGCTGGGGTGAGTGGTGCACACGACAGGTCACTACCAGCCTACCTTGTTGCGTCGCCGAGGTCGCTTGTCCCTGGGGCCAAGTCCAGCATGCGGCGCCGCAAATGCCCCCCGTGTCTGTTGGAGGAGCTGAGCTGGGGGCTCCAAGGCCTTCTGAGGGCACCGTCGGGGCTGCTGACCCCAGGGGCCAGCGAGCCTGGGGTTTCAGCCCCGCCGTGAGTGACCCGGCACTGGGCCTCGAGAGCCGGAGCCTCGGAGGTTCTCTGCACTGCTCTTCTCATCTGACGGCTGTTCTACTTGGAATTCTCTTGATTTTCTGGCCCCGACAGCCGACAGCAGCTTCGCAGTGAGCGTCACAGCAAGGGGCCCACAGCGAGGCTGGTGTCCGCGCTTCCGTAACGGCCTGGCGCGGGCCTTGCAAGAGTAAGACCTCCTCACTGGAAGCGCAAGCATGTCTGTGAGGGCCGGGAGCCGGGTAAGGACAGCTGGACAGGCCAGCCTGGGGCCGCAGCTGCCCTCCGCTCAGCAGCAGAGGCCCCGGGAGAAGCCCGCCACTGCGCCCACGCTGGCCGCCTGGGGCCGTTCACTGGGCGCCATCCTCCCGCAGGGACTGGACGGGACGGCACCGTGGGCCGCAGGGGCTGGAAGTCTGCGAGCCCTCTGGTTTCCCCTCTCTGCTCTTGATGGAGAAAGAACGTGCTTTTCAAAAGCATTCTTCCGAAAAAATAGGAAAGACATGGCAGCGAGAGGAACACAAAGGGAGGTAGTGCATGCCGTGTTTTACAACTTGCGCTTCTCGGCCGGCCTACCGCTGTTCTGCTTCCAAGTTCATCCTGCAGCACGAGGCGAAGCCAAGCAGTCCGAGCCCACTGAGCTGAAAAGCAGCTCCTCTATGTAATTCAGTTCCTAGATCTTCAAATGCTGTGAATTCTCTAGAAAGGTAACGGTCTCACTTTATAGCCAGGGAAATTACCAAAAGAAAGATCTTGGCTCTGCCACCTTCACTTACAGAAGGTAAAACACTTCACAGAAACAGATTTCTGTTGGAGTTAGACTAGATTTCTCTTCACAGCCCTGAATCTCACGAGGTGAGAAGGAGTGGGAGTTGCCAAGTGGTTGGCTACCAGACCCATCAGTCTGTTTAACTCTGGCTAAAAGCAGAGAATAATGGGCAAGCCACCAAGTTTCTCCCCCTTCGGCTCTGGCGTGAAGATCCTCGTGTAACACACGCTGCGACTTCCAATTGCCACCCAGCAGCGGGCACCCACAGAGCGCTGGGAGCGCGCAGTCCGCACAAAGGCAAGATGAAAAATTAGGACTAAAAACTAAAGGTATTTCAGTTTTCCAGCTGGATCCCCACTCTGGCAAACTCTCTCAATGGTTCATTCCCCCCAACCTATCCCCCAAATCAGCTGATTAGAAAAACGTTTTTCCAATAAACCGATAAACGTAAGCTGAGCTCTCTTGTATCCATCATATTATGCCAGTTCCTTAGAAATGATATGTGTCGAGGAGCGGAGGCTGCAGGAAAAAGCCCACACGCTACAGGATGTGCCTCTAGGCAGTGCAGAGGGTCACCAGGGTCTGCTTCTCTCCCCATTCTATGGGCAGGGGGCCCACGTAGGTGCCCCCGAAAGCCCGGCAGTGTTAGGATCGCTGATGAGGAAACACTTATCCTCAAAAATCAACCTAAGCCCCTGGCTTGTTCCCTCGGACTGCCCTGGTTTGCACTCTGAGCGGAGACGTCTACAGTGATGCCCAGTTTGGGCACAACAGGGTCAGACCAGGATCAGGCTGGTGGGGCCCAAGCTCTGCTTGGGGCAGAGCTGGCGCAGACAGTTACCGGACAATTACGGTAAGAGGCTGCCCTGTTAAAGAGCAGTTCCTTTGAGGTGCAGAGACAGGGGCGCCCGCGGAGAGAATGCGGGCAGTGCTTCTATTTTAAAGTAAACTTTCTCCTCCTAAATAATTCCCTAGTCAGCCTCAGCGGGAGTCTGGTCTACAATAGCCACTATTTAGCAAACACTTGAAATTAAGTGAGGTCATCATGCCGATTCTAAATCTATCCAGACATTTAGTAATTAAGTCTCCGGGTCACAACACTTGGCCCGCCCCTCCCCCCCCCCCCGACCTCAGGGAAGCAGCTTACTCATTAATGACCAGGCATGTTCCCAACAAGCCCCACGGACACACATGACAGTTAGTTGTGTGGGGCACAGTAAACCTGGTCATAGCAGAAGAGCATGGCTTTTAAATGGCATGATCATATAGGTCATTAGGCTGCCGGCTGCCTCTGCTAATGCGGATTGTGGATTACAGTACTGAGACAAGGTCCCCATTTATGGTGAACAAAGACCTGTACGTTTTAATGCAAATCTAAGGACCATCCCTGTTCTAAGTTTAGAGAAGGCTATTTGAATGAGTCTCAAAACTTGTAAAACAAATAATCTAGTACCCTACGTCTGAAGCCCTTTGTAGTTATCTTTTTTTTTTGCTAATTTGAAAAAAATAACTTATTTATATATCAAATAGAGTTGAATGTAAACATGGATGTCAACCACCCTTTTAGTTTTATAAATCTGCTTTTAGCTTTCATTAAGAGGCAGATTTCCTTACCTACCATGATCCTAACCATGAGAAAATACCCTTCTTTAAAAAATTGTTACAAATATTTATTAAAAAGTGCAATTCATAAGTCAGCTGGGCAAGTACATCATTGTAAATCACAAAAAAAGGGGGGGAGGAAGCCCAAAGCAAATAAACAAACAAAAAACCCCAAGAAATACAGACAAAACATGAAAAAAAGGAAAAAAAAAAAAAAGTGCGCTGTGGAATGGGCCCCAACAGATGAGGAAACAGGAAGTCAAAGCTAGAGCTCTATCCAGACGTTGCTGTGCTTTCCAAGTGCAGAAGGTGGAGGGGGAGAGCGTGGCCCCTGCCGCAGGGCTCCGGGTCAGCTGCTGCTTCCATATCGGTGACGGCATCGGGGAGGTTATAAAAATATCCTACAGACGCCGGGACGCTGGAGGCGTTTAAAAAATCATCGGAAGCTTGAAGTTTAGCATCTCAGCAGTTTCAGCTACTAAAACTCAATTAAAGCATCCGTTCTTTAAATTTGGATTGGCTCAGTTATTTGGCTGGATGATAAAAAAACTGAGTTGTCATCTTAGGGGGAAAAAAAAAAAACCCCACCCAAGTTCACCTACCCATTCTTGCCATTACTCACAGGGTAAGAAAAGTCCGGTCCAGAACTAGCCTTTTTGGTCATTATGGTTTCTGAGTGTCGCCGTACTCCCAATGTACTACCCACCGCCCCCACCCCCAATGCAGAGTGCCACGGGAATGACCTAACCGGCCATGAGGCTGGCCCCGGATCCAGACCATCCAAGTGTGTGGCTGAGCTGCGCCATACGGGTAAGGGGCGTCCTCAAAATGCAAGGTGCACCAGGACAGCAACATGAATTTGGCAAGGCGTTGACCTCCGGCAACCTCACCCACCCTTCCCTCAGCTGTGCAAAACCCTGGGTCCTGCTGCCCTCTCCTCCCTTCGGTTCAAGCCACCAGCTGTTAGCACCCCCAAAGCCTAGTGCTTTCCGTTATTTTCCATTAGTTATTTCTACCACAGAATAATGAGCCTGGAAAAGCAATTTTATCCCAGCACTTATCCCTGAAAAATGGATCACTGCGTTTTTTGTCACAAACTGCTTCTGGGCCTAGCGTCCCCATTAGCAGCCAGCTCTCGGGGGGCCAAGGGCCTCTGCCGCAATGGGAAATGAGACCTGCCCGGGAGCCTGCACTCCCGATGGTGCTCTCGGGGATGGGACAGCGGTGTGCTGTCCGAGCTAGGGGGGAGGCGGGGGGAGCTGACAAAGATGGATGGAATGAGCAAAAGCAAGCGCTAGTGGAGTCTGCAAACTTTTCCGGATTCCTCAGAGGCTGTCCTGGGGGCCCAAGGCCCCGGAGGCAAAGCAGTGCCGAGCCGTCCTCGGAACAGGACAGGCGGCCCCGGGAGCGCACGGTCGTCGCTTCCTCTTCCCAGCAGCCCTGCCAGCGCCGGGTCAGAGCAGCTGTCTCAGTGGTGGGGTCACAAGGAGGGAAGTCAGTGCAGGCTGTGTTTTCCAGAGAGGAGTGTAAGGAGACGGCAACGCTGGGGTGCTGCTTCCCGCCTCCCCTGGGGCTCGTGAGCAGGAGGAGCCGTGCCGGGCCGCCGTCACAGCACTAAGAAGAAGACCAGCACGACCAGCAGGACCACAAAGAGGATGGCGATGGCACACCACTGGCGCCGATCTGCAAGGCAGGACACAAGCATCAGCGCTCGCAACTCCACGCTCCCCAAGGCACGACAGTCCCATGCACGCCCTGAGGCAGAGAGGGGACAGAATGTGCACACGACGGGCCCACAGAGGCTCTGGAGCCTGCCTGGGGGTCGGGTATGCTGGCCTGCTCCGCGTGTGCATCCACAGCTCTGCCAGTCGCCTGAAAATGGGCCTGTAGTAAGTACGTGCTTTGTGTCGCAAGCCTTTAATTACAATCTGCGGCGCTCAGCTTGCTGCTGGTGGGCACCATGTCCCTGGGAAGGTGTTGGCATCGGCGTTACGGATCAAAGCCTGTCTCCTTTCATCTCCTACCGAAGTCAGATCATTTCATTCAACAACACTCAGCACTATGGGAGGATGGAAAAGAGGATAAAAGCGCCTGCTGGTCACTTCAGGAAACGAGGAGCTGAAAAAGCAAGCTCTGGGGATCAAGAGCATGATCAACATTACCCCACACCTGTCAGGAAAGAAGTAAGATCACTTAACCAGTAACTTACACAGCTTACCCGTAAAGGAAAGTGGAATGTCTTCTCTGAAACCTTCTGCCCTACCGACACTTGAGGACAAGCACCAGAAGCAAAGTGGTTAGAGTCCATCTAAATGGCCGAGAGCAAGGGGGCTCGAGGGGCAGGAGGGCACACACAGGCCCCAGGGGAGCCCCCGCTGCACCCACAACCCTGACTGCGGGTTCGTCACGCTGCACAGAGGCTGCCTGGCAGGGCTTTGTGAGCGTGAACACGAATACCCTTGCACACTCTGGGCTGGGCCAGGCTGGGCATGGGGCCTAGGATGCCTCCTTAACTTGTGCAGGTGTAGAAAGAACACGCGGTCTTTCCATAGATGAGTCCTGCACTGTCCACATAGGGTCACACTGATAGAACAGAATTCCACTGGCCTATGAAAACGTAGTTCAATGGCTAGAAATGATCACTCCATTTAAACAGAAATATAAAGGTTTACTGATTCATCAAAAGTTTATTGGAAAGGGGCACCTGGGTGGCTCAGTCGGTTAAGCGTCTGCCTTCGGCTCAGGTCATGATTCCAGGGCCCTGGGATCGAGCCCCACATCGGGCTCCTGGCTCAGTGAGGAGCCTGCTTCTCCCTCTCCCTTTGCCTCTCTCCCTGCTCATGCTTTCTCTCTCTCTCTATCTCTGTGTCTCAAATGAATAAATAAAATCTTAAAAAAAAAAAGTTTATTGGAAAGCCTGCAGACCGTGGCACACCACAGCGATCGAGACTCACACTACATAAAGGTTTGAATCTAGGAAAAGAGACTGCCAAACTGTCTACAAAGCAATGCTAAGTCCACGAACCAAGGACTTAAATTATTTAAATGCCATGGAGAGCACAATCTTAGAACCGGGCAACAGACAGCCACCAACCGACAGTACACAAAGCAAGTACCTTCTTAGTGGTGATCACCTTGTTCTACTTCTGACGTGCTAGAAACTCACTTAGTGTGATTAGGGCAAAGACCCCAAATCTGTCAGTTCCTTATCTGAACAGGAACTAGTCCAATGGGCATGGGAGGCAGAAATCAACCTATCAGATAATAATCTGTTTATCGCTTCACTGGCCAAGAAAACTTGAGTATCCAGCATTTTTCATCTATTTAAAAATGTTTATGATAATTTAAAAACACTCTCATTAAAATGATTAATCAATATTCTTCCAGGACAAAACAGTCAAGGTAATTGCTTCCTAACCACCCCCACCCCCCAACCTCATACAGATCCCTGCCCCTCCCCCCATCCTGCCTTTCTCAAACCGGGATTCCCAATATTGAACCGGTTTTCTACTTTTTGGCTTTCCACCAGCCTCTACCCAATCCCCTCCCACCTCCAATCACTTCCTCTTCCCCAACTGCATTAAACAGGGGGTTTTCATCGAGAAGTTGGGTCACACAAGCCAGCACAACCCAGGACCGCTCTTTGAAAGCCATCTTCCCCTGCAGGGCTAAGCTGCTGCTTCGAAGCAGGACCCAGGTAAGCTCTGGGAGCTGTTACCCCAGCTGACTTCTCCCCAGAAGGGGGGAGTACTAACCACGAAGGCTTCTGTGCTCTCTCAAGTGAACAGCCTAACCAGCTCGGCAAGGTCAAGACCTGTTTCAAAAAGTCAGATAGGAACAAAGAGAACTCCAGGGGCAAGTTTTTTTCCCCCTTCCAGTATGTTTTTCTTCCCTAAAGAGAAAAGAACAATGACAGAATTTTGGAAAGTGAGGGGAAGAAAACCTCTGTATCTACTCAAAAGAATATACTTTCCTTGGGTCACTCGAAAAGGCAGGTGTGGCATCCTGGCTGATCTCTGTGGAGCAGCCAGCCGCGGGGAGGGCAGGGGTCCTGTGCCTGCTCACTGACCGCCTCATCGAACTTCAGTGGGTCTTGATATACTTTAGGTAGGGACTGAAAGGTAGTGAATTTGCCCAAAAGTTAGGGAGGTGAACAGAGACAAATACGAACTGCCCTGTTGTCAGACCGAAGCCGGCACCGTGCGGGAGGCCGTGAGCGAGCTTTCTTCTGGGAGCGAGCAAAGATTAAAATGAAAACCCCAGGCAAGC
The DNA here is from genome assembly GCF_029215605.1 of Mirounga angustirostris. Lineage (NCBI taxonomy): Eukaryota > Metazoa > Chordata > Mammalia > Carnivora > Phocidae > Mirounga > Mirounga angustirostris. The sequence continues at coordinate 41,495,821 of NW_026991714.1, forward strand.
TGTCCAAACTGAAGGGCCTTTCACGTTGAATGCTCTGTTTCCTGGCTCTTTTTCTTAGACAAACATAATTGAAGTCCCCACTTTGCTCCCCAAACTTTTCTTTCAGGATAAAGTAGAATAAAGCATAAGCAAGGCTCAGTGCTATTTATACACACTAAACGGCTTATCACAATGCAAGTACTTTTCTAAATTATTCATACCCGGAATGCTGAGAAACAAAGACACAGTGCATCTTTGTTCTTTGCTCTTCCCCAAACAAAATTGGTGCTGAAGTAGCTACTTGACTTTGTGACTAATACATACACTAGTGAGAGGCCTGGTGTTTCAACTTGTTATATAATACTTCATTAATTTTTTTTTTTTTAAAGTAGAGGGGTGAAGGTGGGAGAGGAGAGAACACAGAGGAATAAGGAAGGCGGCTTTGCAAACCTTTCTCTGAAGTGTGTGAAAGATGAACTAAGCTGGTGCGTGCTTTCGGCAATGACTTGCTAGAAGCATAAAGGTATTTGTCCCTGGAGAGAAAGAAGGAAGGAAGTCTGGCTATGAGCTTCCCTCTGTCTTGGATCTAACAGGTCCCTTGCCCCGTAGGGCTATATTCTGCCTGTCCTACTATTTTTTTAAAACACAAACAGTAAGTACTAATATATGGGAGACACTGTTAAACACTTGTACATTAATTACTATTATTTCATTTAATCTTCACAATGATCTTGAGAGGAAGGCATCAACCTATTTTTTTACAGATAAGAAGCTGAGCCCCAGACAACTGTTCTATAACTTGACTATGAGTTGAAGTGCTGGAAAGTAAATATACATTTGTATTTAAGTCTCAGCTCAAAAGTCCGAACTATGAGACCCCGTAACACAGACCTGATGGGAGGAAACCCAAAGAATGACATGTCAAGAAAGAGGGGAAGTTCCAGTGGGGGAGCTGGGTGCTCTGGTTCAAGAACATCTACATCACCTCAAGGAGCAGCTCAGGCCCTCCCTTCACCAAGCCATCCCCACCAACTAAAGAAAAAAGGAGATACTGGATTTTCTTTGATTTAAAAAATACTATTTCTGGGATGCCTGGGTGGCTCAGTTGGTTTAGCATCTGCCTTTGGCTTAGGTCATGATCTCAGGGTCCTGGGATCGAGCCCCACGTCGGGCTTCCTGCTCAGCGGGGAGTCTGCTTCTCCCTCTGCCTCTCCTCCCGCTCATGCTTTCTCGCTCACTCTCTCTCTCAAATAAATAAAATCTTTAAAAAAAGAATAAAATATTATTTCTAATGTACCAGGGGAGGTGGGCTGTTGCAATAAGAAAAAATAGAGTCATTGGAACATACCTTCCTATACAGTGAGTGATTTGAAAACTGTTACTTCTTCATCCCCATCCTGATGCAAACCTGCAGGAGTATTTCACTATGGATTTAAATGAAAGCCATTTAAATTAGACCTGTAAGGCCATCTTATTCTGAAATGGTAGGAGTTTCTCAATAAAACAAAGTCAGTCCAGGAGAAACAGTAACTGGCTTCTTAATTACTGTTTTATAATAAGTTCCCTATTTTGGCAAGGAAATAGAAAAAATAAAATTAAGTAAGAAAGGATTTTCTAATTGCAAAGAGAGTTGATCCGCCAGGAGATAAGCCACCCAACACCACCAGCCTTGTGTGGTGGGGGAACACAAAGACCACTTCTCAAGTGAAGGCCACAAACGACAGACAAGGCCTGTGCATACTAGTCTTCCTTCTCCGACCGGAAAGCAGGACCAAAAATGTGCCACAGGAAAGATCTGAAGGGGCACGCCTATGAGAACCCTATAGACCGTGTTTCTAGAATTAAGTAGGAATTCTTAAGCTTTAAATACCATACATACCACTGGTCATGTGAGATACTTTTGCAAGTTTCTTCATCACATTGTCTAGCCGAGACTGAGTGCTCTCCAACTCATGAGAAAAATCATCCAACATACTAGAAAGAGAAGCAGACACAGAAGGGTAGCTGGTCAGCACAAAGGCTTGGCAATACACTGGCCATGGAATTAAAACAGGATCTACACCTCCGTTTTAGCAAACCTAAAACCCGTAACTTTGCGATTCAAGTCCCCAGTCTGTTATCCAAATCGTTAGCACAAGACAGGTTTTTGATTTCAGAATTTCGGGGAATTTTAAAAAAGTACTAAGTTACATGTGCTATATGTTAGCCAACACCCTCAAGCAGGGTCTGGGGCAGACCTCATAGTCAAACACGGTACTATTTCTGCAGAGAAAACGATGAGGAATCATTGCTGCAGCCAGGTCAGGTCAGGTTTTTTGTAGTAGGAACTTGCTGGAAACTTTTTTTAAAAGATTATTTTAGCACTTTCTAGACTTTAGAATTGTAGACCTGACTATATAGTAACACAAACTCAGGGGCAGTGCAGCACACGAGGAGGAGGCTAAGCGAAGCCCGACAACCAGGCTTTGCCACTCGTTTCCCTTGTCACCTTGACAAGGCACCCCACTTTGGCACTGTTTCCACGTCTGTAAAACGGGGTAGCTTCCCTGCCAGGGTCTTGTGAGCACCAGGTCATAACACAAAGCGCTTTATGGCCAATAGGAGTTAAACACGCCTTAATCGCATAATCCTCTCCTTTAACGCGCTCTGTGCTTTGTCACAGAGCTGGGAGGCCCTGGGACTGACACTCCTGACCGTGTGCACTCCCACCCACAGAGAACTCAGTGTTTGCCCGCTAGGAGAAGCGGCTCCAGGAAGTGAATAGTATTTGCTGTCCACGCTGCAGCTGGGAAAGAAAACACCAAAATGCTCTTATTCCAGCACTGTTTACTTCATAAATGACTAACCATTCCAGACTTTTCAACTTGGGGTTAACATATGATTATCCCGAGAGTGGAACCTAACATACAGCATCAATGGAAGCTAGAAACCACTAGGCTTGGTCTGTGCCCCCATGAGGCACCTGACTGCCTGCAGGACTCCAGGCAACCAACTCCTCATTAAGTCAATTATTAAATAAACTCCATGTTGACAACTAAATAAACAGATCTTTGTCCCTTACCTGAAATTCCAAATTAACACACTATTAGCTCATCTAAGATCCTGCTAGCATCTCGGCCTGCAGCTGCAGACCTATCCAGGCAGGGCCAAATACTGAAAAACAAGAGCCACCTTTGTATGCTGGGCATAACTTTTCCTACTGAGGACAGAAAGGCCAGGCACCCAACCTCCAGCCCAAGGACACCCACTAAACTAGGTTTCTAGCCCAGATCTATCTGACTCGGCGCTGTCCAAAAGAAACAGACTGCGAGTCCGATACGCTACTTAATATTTGCTAGTAACCACATTTAAAACAAAAAGATGAAATTAATTTTAATAATCTGTTTTATTTGGCCTAATATATCCCAAATATTATCATTCCAACATGTAACTAATATTACAAAAAAAGCACTCACAAGCTACTTTACATTTTCTTTTCATAGGAAGTCTTCAAAATCTGGTGTGCATTTATGCCGAGGGCGCATCTCTGTGCAGACTGGCCACATTTTGTGTATTCACTGGCCACAGCTGCCAGTGGCCACCAATGCTGGAGAACACAGGCCAAAGTCCAAGCCCCAGGTGCTTTCCTTTTAATTTACTTATTATTTTTACCAAAGTGAGACACAGTTTAAAGAGCTAAATAGCACGTTCAGGCTCTTTATAAAAAACCACGGCTGTTTCCTGTCCCCTTGGACAAGTGCTGCCAACCCCTCCCACTAGTCCCTGGGTGCTTTTTCTGTGTGTTCAAGGAGCATGCTCACACCAGAATCCTGTCCTACTGACTCGACTCTAAAAAGGCTAGGGCTTAGCTCTGCTCCCACCTCCTTCCCCATCCCGGCATCCATCCCACTACTCATCCCCCTTCCTTCCACTATGACTATGTCACAACGTGATGAGCACGCCCTTCAGGGCTCACACTATCACGAGTGAATGCTCTCCCCTGCTGGTGGCTCGCGGCGGGAACTGTGTTTGCTCCGTGGCGCCCCCTGCGGCTGGCGGAGGATTCAGCTTTCTCTGGTCTGTTGAGTCAGTAGCCATTCATTTTCCTACTTTCCAGGACCTATAATGTTATGGTTACTGTTTCTTATTTCATGTTCTATGTCCCCATAGGTCTTATGGTATACAAAGTTTTATAAAAAGATCCCTCTGCTGGTGCCCTAGTGGGCTCTAGGGAAGGAGTGACATAAAGGGTATGTTTGGTGTGTTCAAGTTACCATCTTTAACTGAAGTCTGCCAGGCTTCTCTATCATCTACTTAACCCCAAGGAGTCAGGCAATTAGTCCTTTTCCATCCGCAAATTGAAATTTTAGGGGAAGAATGCATTTTAGACAGAAATTCAACACGCATGCCTAGATTCCTGCTCTTCCAGCTTCCCCCTGGTCTCCTTGCCTTCAATCTGACTCCATTATTGTTTGTCATCTAAACCACAGCTAGATGGGTCTGCCCCAAATGTAAACCTGTCCATGGCATTACTCTCCTGACACAATCATCATGGTTCCCCATCACCCTCAGGAGAGAAAGTCCTAACCCCTTAATGGGGCGTCAAAGGCTTCCCCGCTCTGTTCCTGGCCTCCGTCTTGACTTCTGCAACCCCCCCTCTCTACCCCCATGCTCTACACAAACCAGACCTTTCTGTCCCATGCACTCTGTCACACTCTCTCTAACCCCCAGTCGACCCTCCCCTCACCCTCACCCCTCCGCCGGGCCACCTTCCATGCATCCTTCAGGTTCCAGTTCCACACATCTTCTCAGGGACCTGGGCTAAGTCAGGTCTGCAGCTTGAGTGGAGCGAGGGCTCTCAAGGCACCACACTCTTCCCCCTTATGTCTCTGCACCTCTTAGTGACTTGCACCATTTGTAGAACGTCTGTTCTAGGCAGTAACTGGTAAACTCTCTGACGGCAGAGATGCAGTCTGTTTGCTCCTCTATGGGTACCTGGGACCTCCCAGCAGAACAGATACCCAGTTTGAATTTCTGAAGAATGAATGTATAAGGCTGAACTCAAGACTGAGATAGGAGAGGTTCTGAAATATCCTAGTGGATGGTCTTATTTTTTCAGAAAGAAATTTGTGAAATGAAAGCATTTAAGAATGATGCTTTTGGTGTCCTACTTCTGAGCACAAAAGGAGACTGTGCTGAAGGAAAAAATAAACAAACCCAGTTATGTTTTCGTTTGCTTTGTTTTTACTTTGTATTTCTGAGAGGGAAGATTTTTGATTAATTGAAGTCAGATTTATAAACTTTTCTTCATTAAGTTAAAGTTTAAGATGTAGAGCAAGAAGTTCTGTTTGATGGAGCAGGAGAGTCAGGGGATGACAGAGGGAAGTCAGCTCATGTCCTATCCTCTCCGGGACCCAGATCCCCAGGGAGGTAACACAGCCATGTCTGTCTCATGTTCCCATTCATCACAACACTCTGAGAATCCGCTTGGAGGAATCTGTATCTGTTTTTGCAGGGTGCAAAAATAATCATGATAATAACTTTGCCCAAACCCTGTTCAAATTTTATCTGATCAATGTGCTTCTTTGGGGGAGGCAGAATAAAGATGCAGCTATAGAAGTAAAACGGCTTTTGGGTTTACTAGCCATGTAACTGTCAGGCTTTTCAGGGGTCTCATAAGATGGCTCTGCCCCTCAATTTCACTGCAGCGAGAGGGGCGTGTCAGTACTCACACCGCCTGTTCCTCTAGCTCCCCTCCGATGCGCTGGGACATGTTCTTCAGCACCCCGATGCTGCCAGAGACCAGCTCCAACTGCTCATCCTGCTGCTCCACGATCAACTGGTGCCAGAGAAATGGGAAAGAAGCAATTAAACTCCATCTTACCTGGTTCCAAGCCCAGTACTCTAGCAGCTGCTAGCTTCTTTGCCAACTTGGGACCATTCTCATTCAGAAGCAAAGCCCAGAAATCGAAGGACCAGACCATCGCCTCTGAGAACACACTGCTCAAAAGGCTGGGATGACAAGCTACTGATACTTCCTGCCGATCCAACTTGTGAACAGTCAGCAGGCCTGGAAACCACCAAGAGTGATTTACTCTGGTTGGCTCAAGTCCAGCGAGGGAACAAGCCAGGGTCAAAAGCACCTGTGTGGTGACCACTGAGACATGGGACGTTGGGGAAGAGGAAGCCCACCGCCAGGGTCAAGGTCTCAACCCACAAAAGACTGCCTCGGCCTGACTCCAAGAGAGAGGCCGGCAAATCTGTGAATGTGGGAAAACTGCATAGAGTCCTTTCCTTCCTCTCAAGGGCAAACTAGAGGAGGCCCTGTGGCTGTAAGCTGCTCCAAGGACAGCTCCTGAGTGATAAATAATTACTTTTAATTGTGGTGTAGCCTCCTCATTTTTTATTAAGAAAAAAACTTGCTTGCTCAATAGCAATTTAAGTAGACAACTGGTTAAACAGACAGGCTAATGAAAAAGAACAAACCTACGTGTATACGTAAAACATAATATTTAAGAACCAATAGTTTCAATGCATAGATAATCCTCAAATCCCCAGATACATTATTAGCTTCCTTTTTAAAATACAACACATATCAAAAGCCACGATGTAATCATAATCAACCTCACTTTCCTTCTACCCTAGAACCTCCACCAAAGCAATCATTTTTACATATAATGGAACCGGCAATAATTTGCAAAGAAGAAACAAGGACTCAGTTTTTCTGAAAGTGCCTTTGTTGAGATGAACAAAAAACTGAGCATACAAGTGGAGGCGGGGGAAGAGGCTGCTGGGGTGTTTTTTTTTTTTTTTTTGTAAATCAATGGCCTTGTCTGTCAGTTTTGGATGTCTGGTCTGCTTTTCCTAAGAGACCTAATCAAGCTTGGTTCTCCCGAAAAGGTCGTGCTCTGAAGGAGGTTTTAAAAACCCTTCATCTACACAATGGTTGCACACACAGACAGGCAGCCGCGGGGTGAGCTCCGGTCCCCCGGGGCTGTCACTGGTCACAGCGCCCCCTGGCGGCAGAGGAACGCAAGGAGGTGCCCTGCCTCCCTCCCTCGGTGGCTTCTCCGGTACCTGTTGCTGAGCCTGCTGCTCCTCGATGAAATGGGAGTTGGCCAGCTGGAGCTCGCGGTCCAGGCGCCCGGATTTGTCCGTCGTTCCCGCGCTCCAGTTCTGGCCGCCACTGTCCCCTAGGAGTGCCTGCGAGAGCGGGGTGGGGGGAACCAGCTGTTACCATCTGAGCAAATGCTCCAGCACAGGGACAGAGTCCACAGACTGCTCGCAGTGCATTTCCCGCCGGCTCAGCCTTTTGCGTAGCGGTGTAGGTTGGTGCCCATGTGGCACAATTTCAGGAATGCCAGGAAGGGCACCCACTGCCTCCAAGCTCTCCCAACGGGACTCAGAAATGGGCTCTGTCCCATTAAAATACAGATAAAGGTCAACTTTAAATCAACAAATGCCCATCTGTACACTGCTTTACAATCTAGAAGCACTTGGCCTTCAGGCCAGCTCTTCCTAGCACCCTTGGAAGTTCATCAGAGACCCATAGGCTCCAATCTGATTCCACAGACCTAGGGTCCCTTTTTTTTCAAGTATGAGCCAAGAAAGTTTCTGGGTTTCTTCGGAAGGAGGTGGGGAGAGCTCCCTGGAATGACAACGAGCCAAGTCACAGCCCTTCATGTACAGAAGGCACCAGACCCACCAAAGTCTGTTCAACTGAACCCATGAGTAAATCCCAGTGCCCTTCGGTTGAACTAAAAGGCTACGGGCGTCCCAAAAGGAACCGGGGGTTGCTTCCGAGGCAGGCATGGTCACAAGTGAGCGCCTGACCCTTATAACCCAGGCAAGTGCTGGTCCCGAAGTCAGAGCTCTTCCCCAGGGTCAGGTTTCCCAATATGAATTCAAGGAAGTTTGCAGCCAGAACAGGATAAGTCTGGAAAAAGGATAAGTCTCCCTTCCGTGAAGAGGCTGGCCAGGAATGTGAGAGCTCATTCTCGGTAGTGGGCTCTGACTGGGAGCCCCACGAGCCCATCTGACTAGTTGGTCAGAGTTACTGCTCACACCAGCCCTGCACAAAGAACCAGAAGATGCTGCTGACTAAGATTCTTCTTCCTTGTGGAAGTGCCAGATCTTACTAGGTACTTTTTGTCTCCGGAACGGTTAAAAGCCTCACGGGTTACTTGGTTTTCTGTCTGCAAAACCCTTCAATAGCCCCTTGATACTGACATGGACCTCCTGGCCTGACGTTCGAAGATGACTTCAGTCCAATGGCCACACTTCAGGGACAGGGCTCGGAGAAGCTCAGGATGCAGAGCCTAAGTTCTGAGGGAGTTAGGAGAGCTGCTGGCAGCCCAGGGCCTCAGTCCAGCCAAGAAGCCGGATGGGGACTGTCTCCGGCATAAAGCAGACCCAAGGCCTTCTGTAGATGGCTCTGCCTAACCTGATCTTAGGGCTGTCAAGTTTAGAAGATCCTGCTCATTCCGAGGCAGAGACTCTAAGAATCTCTGTGGAGGACACTGAGGCCTAGTGACAATGTTTTCAAGGTCAGAAAGAGTCTATATAGAGTACATCATTAGGCTACTGACAGAGAAGTGGGGGCTCCACCAGCCTTGTGCACTCCTGGGATCATAGTCGGGGCTATTTTTTCTAGTCTATTCATGGTCTGCACTTAGGTGGACATATGTCACGCCGTTAAGAGTTGTCTATGCTTCATTGTGAAGCAGATTAGATGTCATTAGTCTGACTTCCAGGAATCTATCTGCACGGGAACGAAGATGGAGAGGGCCCAGAGCATGGGAAGACCAGCCTGGGCGCAGGTGCTAGAGCGGGGAGGTCCTGGCTGAGCAGGCTGGAGCACAGCACCTGGTCCTGGCACGAAGCAGTGAGGCAGACTGGGCCTGCTCGAGTATGAGAGAAAACTGGTCCTGCCATTCCCTGAGAATTTGTGACTCTATGACATTTCACTCCATGCCAAAAACAAAATCCCAAGCCATACTTGGAGAGGCAATGTGTAAATACACGTTTTATTTATGGTGGTTCAACTTTTACTCTCTAGAGAATAAAGCAATTCAAGTTTGGCGGAACGGAGGCCCAGTGTTCCCCATCTCACTGTCACAACTGCTTCGGGTACCGTTCCTCAACTTCTGTAAGTTCAAGTGTAGACAAAAAGGGAACTCTCAAGCTGCGAGCCTTGGCCATGCCCTAGAGCTCCTTTCAAGAGTTAGTGCCAGATGGGTTGGGTTAGCGCCTGGCGGTTCCCTGCTGCACTATTAAGAGGAAGGGAGGGAGACAGGAAGAAAAAGCCACAACAGTGACTTGAAGAACGAAATGCAGGGAAAGGCAACAGGAAAATTAGGCAGGTGATACCTGGAGAGCCCCTCCCTTTCTTTGAACTCTTGTTTTCAAATGTCATGGGTCAACAAATACCCACAGGTCTAAAGTAAGGATGTACCGATTCCTAGTTAATAATGATGAGCTGTTTCTTACCAGTCTACTAAATCAGTAACTTGATGGAGTCTGAACAGAATTGAAGTTAAATCTAAATTTTAGGCGACTGTTGTAAATTTTTTAAAAGGATTTATCAGTCAGAAGGGAATTTCTATCCAAAGTGTCTAATTTTAAAAAGATACTTAAGTCTGGGTGGCTCACTCCGTTGAGCACCTGACTCTTGGTTTTGGCTCAGGTCATGATCTCAGGTTGTGAGATGGAGCCCTGCTCAGCAGGGAGTCTGCTTAAGATTCTCTCCCTCTATGCCTCCCCCTACTTGCACATACATGTGCTCGCTCTTTCTCCAATAAATAAATAAATCTTTAAAAAAAAAAAAAAGACACAGGGCACCTGGGTGGCTCAGTTGGTTAAGCCGCTGCCTTCAGCTCAGGTCATGATCTCAGGGTCCTGGGATTGAGCCTCATGTCAGGCTCCCTACTCAGCAGGGTATCTGCTTCTCCCTTTCCCTCTGCCCCGCCCCCCCCCCCGCTCATGCTCTCTCTCTCTCTTAAATAAATAAAATCTTTTAAAAAAATTTAAAAATTGGGCACCTGGGTGGCTCAGTCGTTAAGCGTCTGCCTTCAGCTCAGGTCATGATCCCAGGGTCCTGGGATCAAGCCCCGCATCGGGCTCCCTGCTCTGCAGGAAGCCTGCTTCTCCCTCTCCCATTCCCTCTGCTGTGTTCCCTCTCTCACTGTGTCTCTCTCTGTCAAATAAATAAATAAAATCTTAAAAAATAATAATAATAAATAAATTTAAAAATTTAAAAATTAAAAAAAAAGATACTTAAATTCAAGGACTGGTCTCCTGTAGGTTTTATTTTTGATATGTCATTATCTGCACTGGCGTTTTTGAAATCAGGTTTCATAATTTATCTGTAATAACTAATAAAAACTGGACCTCATATCAAAAATATACTTAAAACGATGAAAGATTTAATTTAACACACATTTAAGGTTCCTCCAATGTCTTTACATAAAATTTCACTCATTAGATGTCTAGTAAGTTCAATGGGCAATAGAATAGCAGCTAGAGATTTAAAAACAGCTCATAACATAATTGCTCTTCACTTTCAAGGAGCTTGGGGTCCAGCAGAGAAAGCAGAGAAAAAGAAAGACAGGAGACAAAGCAATCACAGCACTTCCCAGAGCACGTGGGCAGCACGGGCAGAGTGAATGGCTGTGTGTAAGGCCTACAGGGATAAGTAGAGGGAGCTACAGGGGCCCAGAGGAGAGAAGCAGAGGGTGTGAGGGAGGGAGGGACAGAGGACCGTGGCACTGGGGCAAGCTGACCAGACTTCCACAACACCTGCCAGCCTCACACCAGGCTCAGCATGTACAAGTCTTCTGCGTGAACACACGATACACAGACGTCAGCAGTTTTTAATTCCAAATATCTAACCATGCTATTTGATTGATATTTGATTGATATTGTGTTCAGATGTTTACTCACCTGTCTATTTTTTCGTTCTGCTAATGCCTGCACAGATGAAGCTGACATCTGATCCTTCATGTCCTAATGAGATGAGTAGAAGACCAGAAAATGAATGAAAACAAAATCACAGCTAACATTTCACAGGCTAACAAAATACACACAGATTATTATGAATTTTTTTAAACAAAAAGACAGCATTCTTTAGCTTGTAAGTCTCAAAAACAAAGGAAATAAAATAGACTCATATTCCCTCAAAAGGGAATAACCTAGACACTGAATTCAAACAGGAAGAAAGGGGAAAGGAACTCGTATTTCCTGGGTACCTACCAGAGGCCGCAACACCGTGGTACACTTACACAAGATACCATGGAATTTTCACAAGGACCCTGTGAAGCTGCTATTATTTCCATTTTGCAGGTAAGAAGACTGAGATTTAAAAAGGCTAAGATACTTTCTTAAGGTCACACAGTCAGTAAATGGCAATCCTGCGGCGCAAACACAGAAGTCTGTGCTCAAGGGCTAGCATCTTCAAACAGAATGCATGTGAAAAACCACACACTTTAGGATCAAGTCTGTTTACCACTAAATACCAGAGAACACTTTCTAGTATTCTTATTTTATTTATTTTATTTCTGAGTTGGATTCATGTGTAGAATAGACTCCCTTCCCTCCTTCCCTTTCTTTCCTCCTTCCTCCCATAATCTCTATACCCAAAGTGGAGCTCAAACTTGCAACCCCAAGATCAAAAGTCACATGCTCTACCGACTGAGCCAGCCAGGCGCCCCCAGTATAGACTATTTCTAACACAAGAGTGAATTTCTAGAGCAATATCAAAAATAATTTTGTATGGAAAGAAAAATGAATGGACCCATTACTTAACCCAAAGCAAAACACTATTAAATATGAACGCTTTTTCTTATATTTAACCACAACCCAATATACTTTAAAATGATTTGAACTGAATACATAATTACTGTAATACAAATTATCTTTGGGGGGAAAAAAAAGGCTGCCACAATACATTACAATTTTCTGTTGGCAAGTAGGCTATTTTATAGATGCAAACGTTGAGGTATTAGGCTCTTAGAAACTTCTTCCAAGACCCGTGACAGGTGAACAGCAGATCGGACAGTGCCACAGTTTTTGTAATTCCTACTGTGGTGAGTCTTAGTAATAACCACCTTGCTCTAACTTTCTAAGTGCCCATTTTACGTTTGGCAAATGCTCCCTAAAGCCTAATACGTGCCCACATGGAGCAGTGAGCAATACAGGCAAGGCCCCTGCCCGCGTGGAGAGGGTACCATGGTGAGGAAGGGGCAAACAGTAATTCCACAGACACGTCAATAAGCTGATGACTGTGTTGGGAAGGAAGGGAACACACAGGGCTGGGATTGAGTGGGTGAAGGACACCACTTTAGAAGGATGGGGGTAACACTGGAATTGAGATCGGAAGGGCAAGAATGAGCCAACCACAGAAAGAGCCAGAGGCTGAGAATTCCAGGCAAAGGGAACAGCAAGTACAAAAGCCTGGAGGCAGGAAAAAGCTCAGCACCTTTAGCTGTGGAGAAGGCAGGCCAGGGAGGCTGGAGGAGCCAACTGTGTGTTCAGGGGTGGGGGAAAGAAGAGAAGGCTGGCCAAAAACACGGGGCTTAGATTTTATCCTGAGGCAGGGGTTGGCAAACTCTGTTTGATAAGGAGTAGATATTAAATATTCAGTCCCTGTCATATACTCTTTGTTGTGTGTGTGTTTTCTAATTATCCTTTAAAAAATGTAAAACTGTTCTTATATAGCTCGCAGGCCCCTGTGCAAAGGCAATGGGAAGGCCTTAAGGTATTTTAAGCAGGGCCATGGAGTATTCTGGTTCATGTTTTAGAAGCTCACTTTGGTTTTTCTGCAGAAAAAAATGTTAAGCAGAGCAAAAGTAAAGAGATCATTTTACTATAACCTGTCACAAAGTACCAGTGCTGCCCCAGATAAGAAATGGCGCATCCAGAAGGAGCAAGCTCCCTGCTGTTGGGGGCCTTTAACAAGAGGATACATGAGCCCTTGGAAATGACACTGGGTAGGCAGCGCATCTGAGGGGTGCTCCGTCTAGGGTCCAGCTGACCCAGAAATTCTAGGATTCTCTACCTATTTCATCCATTCGCAAACCTCAAAGACAAAAAAAAAAAAAAAAAAAAGGCCACCCATAGAAACTGAGAAAAATATACTTAGTAAAAGAAAGTATCTGCCACAAAATACAAAGGGAATTCAGTGATATAAGTCATATTTCTTAAATGTGTGAGATATGCTTGAGTCAGTCACCTGAGGTGAAATGCAGGTCCCTTGGGCACCTGGTAGCTCAGCTGGTTAAGTGTCTGACTCTTGGTTTCGGCTCAGGTCATGATTTCAGGGTCGTGAGACTGAGCCCCTGAGGGCTCCGCACTCAGCGTGGAGTCCGCTTGAGATTCTCTCGTTCCCGCTCCCTCTGCCTGCCCCTGCCTGCATCTGCACTCTCTCTCAAAATAAATAAAATCTTAAAAAAAAAAAAAAAAGAAAAAGAAAAAATGCAGGTCCCTGAACCCCACCCAGACCTACTCAGGCAGACTCTAAGGTACAGCTAACAAGTCCCTGGGTGAGTTTTATGAATACTGAAGTCTGAGCTGCTCTTTTTTAGATTCTAGAAGCCTTAAAGTGAGCCTGTTACCAATTACCAATTAGAGTTTAAGATGACATTTGGATATTCAATCAAACAATAATAATAGTGCAATCCTATATATATTATTAACTATGCAGAGAAATATCTGAAATATTCATTGGTATGGATAATACATGCTTTAAAAACGCATTTAATACATTTTATAATAGTATTTTTCAAAACAATAAACATTACTTGCATAATGAAAATATCAACACACGGCTATGGAAAAAGTAACTGAAGTTCGATTAAACTTTGAACTTCAGCTATAGAATGTGTTTTTGCTGTTAGAAGTCAGGACAATGAGCAGGGAATTAAAGACTGTAAAAGGGACACAAGGAAGCTTCTAGGGGGTGCTGGGAATGCTCTGGAATGCTTCTGGTTGCCGTTTCCATGGTTGTGAATCAGCTTATAAACTCTTCATGCTGTATACTTGGGATATATGTACTTTTCTCTATTGTTATACTTCAATAAAAATGTAAAAAAAACCCACAAAACCCTACTGTTCTGGAACAATGGCTGGAAGGTAAACTGGACTCTGAAAAAACCTGACATTTTGTATCAAGAGCTGTGATATTTGTATCAAATATTCACGGCCTTGACCTAGCAACTCCACTGACAGGATTTATTTTAAGAAAACAATATAAAAGTGGTGCTCGGCTGGCTGAGTTGGTAGAGCATGCAACTCCTGATCTCAGGGTTGCGAGTTAGAGCCCCACACTGGGTGTGAAGATTACTTAAAATCTTAAAAAGAAAAAAAGTAAAATATATACCCCCCCCCAAAAAAAGCAAAGATGTACACTGCAGTGTTATTTATAATATGAAAGAAAAACAGAAATAAGCAGCAGGTCCAAACCAGAGAACAGTAACTTAGAGTAAATCCAGAATAATATGTCATTTCTTTTAAGAGTCTATTTCAGGGTCACATAATGGCTAGAGATAATATGTAAAATTGTTAATAGTGATTATTTCTAGGGAGTGGAATTACAGAATGGGCGGGAGGCATTTTCACCTTTCTCATACAGCAAAATTATTTGCATTTTTTTTTTAAGATTTTATTTATTTGAGAGAGAGAATGAGAGAGAGAGAGCACATGAGAGGGGGGAGGATCAGAGGGAGAAGCAGACCCCCTGCTAAGCAAGGAGCCCAATGCGGGACTCGATCCCAGGACTCCAGGATCATGACCTGAGCCGAAGGCAGTCGCTTAACCAACTGAGCCACCCAGGCGCCCAAAATTACTTGCATTTTAAAAACAGCAAGTATGGATTACCTTTAATTTAAAAAAAATTAAAAATGCTTATGATTGCTTAACAGTATGATCAACTATGTAAAAATACAACTGTCACGCATTAACAAAATGAGAAAATGTAACAAAGTTTGGTATTTATTATTTTGAGCTTAGGTTTTTCTAGCTTTTCCTCTTATTAACATTTTTCTAATTTTCTTTAATGAACATGCATTACTTTAATGAAATAGATATTTTAAAAGTCCCAGTTTTTAAAGTTTCTGCTTAATAAATGTGTGTGGGGGAGGGGCGGTTAGCCCTGATGGCCATGACTTCCCCAACAGCTGTGTGCTGTGCGTCCTGTGTGTGGCCATGGCAGCAGGTAAAGCACCAGGCTTTCACTTCCAGGATGGCATTTTTTCTATGGACGTTAAAAGCTGTAAGATACCATGCAACAGACTACCTTCTTATTAGGATTTGGAATTTTAAGCTAAGTCACTACACAGTTTTAAACATTCTATAATAACCCATCAGGCCAAAAACATAATCAATCATCTTTCTAACACATGAAGTTTAGAACCAGCAGTCAAGAAGCAGTACCAATACAATTTGGTTTGTCTGCCAAAAGAGCAATAAATGTCCTGGTTATCTACGCTCCTGTTCCCATTTCATGGTGTCTTCCGAACTGAGTGAATGGGACACTATATATCCCCCAGTACTTCACACTAAGAGGTCTCACACCCTATACACCTCATCCTTTTTGGTTAACCATGTCTGTCTTGACTTAGAATGATATGTGAACAACTCTTGGGTTGGAACAAGATGGGTTCCCCCCCCCCAGGGATGTATAGTTCTCATTCCTTTGAAAGTTAAAGTTAGAAAATGTCTGTGAGGACCATTTAATTGATAAAGAAAACACAGAGTGAAAGAAGCTAATTGACCTGCCATGATGAAAATTTATTAAGGTCACGGATGAGCCTAGAACTCAGGTCTCCTAACAGCTCACCCCCCGTATTCCTCTGCCACACACTGCAAAGCCTTTTGCTACTAAATTAAAATGAGGTCACTCCTGGAACATATTTCCACAACAGAAAAATTCCATATGCAAAATCGCTGTTGTGTAGATAACTCCATAAATGTAAAAATGATTACTTCAAAATTATCAAAGGCTATTTACACACACAAAAGAATATTTTGCTTTCTTCAGTAAAAACCGCCAGCAAAACTTACTAAACTGTACAACCTTAAAAGACACTTGGGAAAACAAGACTCTTAAAACAAGGAAGGCTTCTAAAAGCAAAACCAATGGACGTTAATTGGAAAGAAAAACAAGAGAAAGATGTAATTCTTCAGAGACAGCAACCACACACACAAATGCACAATTTATCACTGATTCTCCTGCCTATGAAGGAGAAAGCACCCCTGGCATCAGCTGTGGATCCAAATGTATTCTGTTTAGAGCAACTAAATGAAAACCTATTGATAATGGTTAACAGAGGAGTTTACGTGAGCTTGTGAAAGACAAATCCCAAATCAGAGTGTAGTCTTAGGTCTCGTTTCCCAAATTGGCTAACTCTCTGATCCTACTCTATCTCCTCCAACTAGAACCCAGAGATCTCTGTATACAAATGCTGCTTAACTAAATGCAATAATAGTCAATCAACACAGGGTGCTTTAAAAAAAAAATCAAGTTGGCATCATTACTACCTCCTTCTCTTCTTATAGGACTTCAATTAGAATTTATCAAAATGAGATCAGCAAAAGCTCAGTTACATACTGCTAACCTACAACTAGCAAACAATAACAGCTTCCGAAAAAGGGGTCATAATTAAAACAAGAATGATTAAAAACTCTACAATACTCAGTTGGATTATACAGTTGAGTATGCTTTAGACTTCAACTCTAGAAGGACTGCAACACTATATATGAAATATGGACTTGATTTAGAATACTTCTTTCAGGTGCACCTGGGTGGCTCAGTCGGTTAAGCATCTGCGTTGGGCTCAGGTCATGATCCCACAGTCCCAAGATCGAGCCCTGCATCGGGCTCCCCCACTCAGTGGGGCATCTGCTTCTCCTTCTGACCCTCCTCTTGTGCTCTCTCTCTCTCACTCTCTCTCAAATAAATAAAATCTAAAAAAAAAAAAAAAAAAGAATACTTCCTTCAAAGAATGTACTTTAAAAACCTCTTCAAGTATTAGAAAATGAACTTTGGTTTCTACTTGCAATTATACCAACTAACTTAACTTTCAATATATTTACCTCTGAATTTCAATTTGCAAAATTTACAAGTACTATCTTGCAAAAAGAACAAACACAGTGATTGAGTTCAGGAATTTATGCTTCACTGCCAGCGCTATTTAAATACCAGCCTCTACAGCAGTGTCTTTCAGAAAATCTATTACAAAAAATAAAAATGCAAACTATATTTATAAAATAAATAATTGGGGACTTACCTTCTTGGAATAAGGGGCTTTCTTGTCAGAATAACATTCTGAACTGGCTAGAAATTAGGAGTGTCTAATACAAATGCTCAGTGCATATAGATGGTGTACTTAGGTCCCAAAAGGTTACTGGCCCATTAAAGTATGGGCTTATTTAACAATAATTTATACACACACACATAGAAAGGCAACTAATGAATAAAAGACGACACAAGAATTAAAGTTCAGTGATAACCTACGATTTGAAATAATTTCAAAAGGAAATCACATGACATAAAGTCTTTGGCAAACACATACCAAGGTTCCTGCCTGAGATGACTCCTAAAAAGCCATATGTTAGCGCTGGTATGATCCCAAGTTTCTTTATTCAAGGAAGCTGCTTTCTAGTACATATGTTAAAGACAGCTGGTTCTCTTACATCTAGTTATGCTAATCAAATGGCTTAGCCATATAGTTTCAAAATACAAACATATCTCAAGGAGATAAGATTTGACTTAAATGATATTTTCTCCTAGTTTTTTTTTTTTTAAACAATAGGTTATTAGCTATATAATTTGAGACTAGAGATTTGTTCACTTGGATTGGTGTTTTGCACTCTGATGGATGCTGCTCTGGACAGCTCCCGAAAGGCTGTCAAGCAGTTGTATATGGAAATGTCAGTAACATGGGTTGCAAAGGTTCCAGAAGCAATTCAGATGGTGGAAGAGGCCGCTATCCAAACCTGGTAAGAGTCACTCTTCACAATGCAAAGTGATTACCAATCAATCAAGAAACCAAATGGTTTCTACAATAGTAATTCTTCCTTTTGTCCAAAAATACAGTATACTGAGAAATAAAGAGGCAAAAAGATAACTGGTTTGGAGAAACAAAAGCTATGGACAAGTAACCTCCCCAAAGCCGGTCATCTACTCTCATTTTTGCTCCAAGAAATAAACCAGACAATACTACAAACAGATTTCTTTATTTGAATCAGAAAAATTAGGAAGAAAACTGGCACTTAATTCATACTAAAAAGTGGTTTCAGAGTTGACCTATTAGTTTACAATTAAAAAAAAAAGTTCTAAGAAGTGTGGCTATTTTTTGCACAAATAACACAATAAGACCATATTCCTTACCCTGACAACTTGCCGAGTACTTGTGATGAAGGTTTTTCTTATACTCAATTCAGTTGCATCGAGGTTGAATTTTCTAGGGTTTGCTTCAACTATGCGTGGGTCAAAAAGTCAAGGGAAAGCAATTTCATCGTTAAAAACCTAACAAACATCATCATGTTAAACCACAAAATCTCTCACAGGTAAGCAGTAAGATCTGGCTCGATGTTTCTTAAAACACTGTCAACTTGACACACATCATTCTCAAACTTTCTCTTCCCACAGCTATGAGGATCTCTGTGCCTCCGAGTGGAGAAGACCCACTAGGTTAAGAAACACAGCCCCTGCTGACTGGGTTCACTACAAGTCCATGCATGGCAGGCTGACCACGGCTGAGCTGGGCTCTTCCAGATGCCTGCCAGCACTCTTTGTTTACTCTTTTCTGACTTCAGATCATCTTTCCCATGACAGCTTTGCAAGCCTTTTTCATCTGCTGTTCCAAACCATTCCATTTATGTCAAGAAGCTAATCCTGCTTATTAATCTAGAGGTTAAGGCTTCTTTGAAGTTTCCCCCAATCTCCTTATTCCCAGCCTGGTCCTGCTGCCCCATGTCAGACACTCGCATGGCTCTCTGGTCTTTTCTCTCACAGTCTGCAAATACATAGTGTTATTTGATTAATGTCTGTTCCCCTGTCCCCTGAGCCCCTCACTACTCCCCACCATAAATTCCATGAGGGCTGGTATACTGTTTTGCTTTATCAATCCAATCTCAGTAACTAACAAAATATCCAGCACATGGTACACTCAATGATTATTTGCTGAATGAATGATGAATACAAAGCCATACCTCGTTTTATTGTGCTTTGTTTTACTGCATTTAGCAGACATTGTGTTTTACAAGTTGAAGGCTTCTGACAACCCTGTGTCGAGCAAGTCTATGGGCACCATTTTTCCAATAGCATCTGCTCACTTCATGTCTCTGTCACATTTTGGTAATTCTTAAAATATTTCAAGCTTTTTCATTATTATATTTGTTATGGTGATCTATGATTGTGACTCGCTGGAAGCTGAGATGATGACTAGACTTTTTTAGGAATAAAGTATTTTTTTAGGGGCGCCTGGGTGGCTCAGACGTTAAGCGTCTGCC
The DNA here is from genome assembly GCF_029215605.1 of Mirounga angustirostris. Taxonomy (NCBI): domain Eukaryota; kingdom Metazoa; phylum Chordata; class Mammalia; order Carnivora; family Phocidae; genus Mirounga; species Mirounga angustirostris. The sequence goes on from NW_026991714.1 coordinate 41,515,288, forward strand.
TTCAGCTCAGGTCATGGTCCCAGGGTCCTGGGATCGAGCCCCGCATCGGGCTCCCTGCTCAGCGGGAAGCCTGCTTCTCCCTCTCCCACTCCCCCTGCTTGTGTTCCTGCTCTTCCTGTCTCTCTCTCTGTCAAATAAATAAAATCTTAAAAAAAAATAAAATAAAGTATTTTTTTAAAGATTTTATTTTTAAGTAATCTCTACACCCAACGTGGGGCTTGAACTTGCAACCCTGAGATCAAGAGTAACACGCTCTACTGACTGAGCCAGCCAGGTGTCCCAGCAATAAAGTATTTTTAAATTAAGGTATATACATTGTTTTTAGACAAAACACTACTGCACACTTAACAGACTACTGTATAGTGTAGATGTAACTTTTATATGCACCAGGATACCCTAAAAATTCACTTGAGTTGCTTTTTTTTTTTTTTAAAGATTTTATTTATTTATTTAAGAGAGAGAGAATGAGAGAGAGCACATGAGAGGGGGGAGGGTCAGAGGGAGAAGCAGACTCCCTGCCGAGCAGGGAGCCCGATGCGGGACTCGATCCAGGGACTCCAGGATCATGACCTGAGCCGAAGGCAGTCGCCCAACCAACTGAGCCACCCAGGCGCCCACTTGAGTTGCTTTACTGAGACCACGATACTCCCCTTACTGTGGTGGTCTGGAACCGAACCACAGTATCTCCAAGGTGTGTGTGTATCTGTTAACACTTCTGTCCTCCTTCTCTCACAATTTCTGTCTCCCCAATCTTCTCTTCCCTCTATCTCAAGGTATCTCCCTGTACCTGTGTTTTTGATCCCACCTTCTCACACATTTTGTTCCACTAATTTTTAACAATATACTTTTTAAAATAATTTAAAAGGTACCCAGGGTCATATGATGAATAGAAATATTATAAATAGATTATGCCCTCCACTTATTAACTGCATATGAACCTGAAAAGCTGGTTTCCTAGATCACACTTACAGAGAGAACTAGAGAGAACTGAGAACATGCAACTGGCATATCTTCAAAATTTTTGATTAACTGGAATTTTTCCAGCTGAAAAAAGGCCATCATTCTCTGGTTCGCCAGGCAGGTCAGTGTACCTCCCCTCAACAGCATGACTTAACAGAACAGATCTGCTTTTACTAAATGCAGTTTCATGGTACAAAATGCTCTCTGATGGACACTGGCGTTGTAACACATCACTTCGTGAACAGAAAAAAGACAGTCCACAAAAGGATTTTCTTTTGATTTCTAATTAACAATGTAGGACACTGGTCTGTATACACCTCTACGGAATAGTGACTAACACTCACAGCAGCTCACTGCGTGTCAGGCCCCACACTTACCTGTTCAATGTTCCACAACCCTATGAGACAGTAACTACTGTTATCCTAACTTTCTACAGAAGAGGAAACTGAAGCAGAGAACAAGGTGCCCAAAGTCACAAAGTTAGTAACTGGTGTAGCCAGGACTTGAACACACGGTCTGCCTCCAGGGTCCGAGCTTATAACCACTGCACCACATTGTCTCCGTGTTGCCGGATTTATCATGCACTGTAGAAGAAGGTGGCCCCTGCCCCTTGGCTTACTGGGCAAGTATTTCAAGTGTGTCATGGTACAAATATAAGCAGTATCAATCATTATAAAAGGAAATATCTTATCAACGAACTTGAGAAATGAGGATAAAAACGTGTTCACTTTTCTATCGACCCCAAAGGCATAGGCACCATAGAAAAGGATATTGATGGTCTCGTCGAGGTCCTCGAGATCCCATTCTATGCTCCGGAGGTTGTTTCTCAGCTCGTTGGTGGTCCAGTCGATTTCTTCCCTCGTTGCTGTGGAAGGGTCCTGGAGGAGCTCTGTCCATCTCTGAAATAATCCCTGGGCAGTATTGACTGCTTTCTGTACCTCTCTGTAATCAAGGTAAGGGGAAAGGACTGAAATCACAGACAACATGTTCCAGGAACAAGTCAACTACTGCCTAAGTTAACACCTGTGATCACATACCATCTTCAGCAAACTACCACTCCCAAAAGTGTTTTTAGATTTTTTTTTTTTTAAAGATTTTATTTATTTATTTGAGAGAGAAAATGAGAGAGAGCAAGCACATGAGAGGGAAGAGGGTCAGAGGGAGAAGCAGATCCCCCGCTGAGCAGGGAGCCCGATGCGGGACTCGATCCCGGGACTCCAGGATCATGACCTGAGCCGAAGGCAGTCGCTTAACCAACTGAGCCACCCAGGCGCCCGTGTTTTTAGATCTTTACAGAAGGCTCTTTGTGAACAAATATCAAAGTTTAAACCTTTAAAAATAACAGTATTATGTTCTCAGCTGATTTCGGAATAAAATAGTCACTATTTAAATAGCTATATCAGGTTTATCTGAGGACAAAATTTAATCTTTCTCTGAACAGCCTATACTTAAAAGTCATATAAGCAGCAATCCTACAAATTAACTAAAGTGCCATTAACATTCACACATGCTGCCATTTGGTGTGATAGTAATTTATACTCACATGTACAAGTCCTAACACAGCTTTCCTTTTCTTGGGGTGGGGGGAGGGGTGGTGAGGGTAAAAAGGGTTGAGGAACGGGTTACTCATGCAGCTAGTCTTTCAGAGGGAGGTATTTTAATCTGAGACTTTAAAAATTTTTTTTAAATTCCAGTATAGTTAACATACAGTGTTACATGAGTTTCAGGTGTACAATATAGTGGTTCAACAATTTCATACATTACTCAGTGCTCATCATGATAAGTGTACTCTTAATTCCCTTCACCTATTTCCCCCATCCCCCCACCCCTCTCCCCTCCGGTAACCATCAGTTTGTTCTCTATAGTTAAGAGTCTGTTTCTTGGTTTGTCTTTTTCTTTTTTTTTTTTTAACTTTGCTCATTTGCTTTGTTTCTTAAATTCCATATATGAGTGAAATATATTTGTCTTTCTCTGACTGACTTATTTCATTTAGCATTATACCCTCTAGCTCGTTCCATGTTGTTCCCAAAGGCAAGATTTCATTTCTTTTTATGGCTACATAATATTCCATTGTATATATATACACCACTTCTTCTTTATCCATTTATCTATCAATGGACACTCAGGCTGCTCTCATATTTGGCTTTCATTCACTGGCTGCTTACAATTTTCATATTGTAAATAATGCTGCAATAAACATAGAGGTGCATGTATCTCTTTAAATTAATGTATTTGTATTTTTTTAGTAAATACCCAGTAGTGCGATTCCTGGATCGTAGGGCAGTTCTATTTTTAACTTTCTGAGGAACCGCTATACTGTTTTCCACAGTGGCTGCATCAGTTTGCACTCCCACCAACAATGCACGAGGGTTCTTATTTCTCTGCATTCCCGCCAATACCCCCGTCGTTTCTTGCATTTTTGGTTTTAGCTATTCTGACAGGTGTGAGGTGCTATCTCATTGTAGTTTTGATTTGAATGTCGTTCAAAGATTTGATTGTAGTTTTGATTTGAATGACGATGAGTGATGTTGAACATCTCTTCATGTGTCTGCTGGCCATCCATATGTCTTCTTTGGAGAAATGCCTGCTCATGTCTTCTGCCCATTTTTTAATTGGATTATTTGTTTTTTGGGTGTTGAGCTGTATCAGTTCCTTATCTATTTTGGATACTAACCCTTTATCAGAGATGTCATTTGCAAATACTTCTCCCATTGAGTAGCTTGTCTTTAATCTGAGACATTTTTAAATCCAAAATCTCATTAGAAGATTTCCTAATATTATTAGTTTAAATATAAATATGTATAATATATACATATAGCAGATGAGTGTGTTTCTTGTTTAGAGAGTGAAACTAGGCCATTAAATGCTATGATTTAGAATGCTTTCAAATTAGATATAGTCACAAAGTTCTAAAAATTTTCCCCACTTCCACTCTCATGGATTGGAAGAACAAATACTGTTAAAATATCTATACTACCCAAAGCAATCTACACATTTAATGGTATCTATCAAAATACCAACAGCATTTTTCAGAGCTAGAACAATCCTAAAATGTATGGAAACACAAAAGACCCCATATAGCCCAAGCAATCTTGAAAATGATAAGCAAAGCTGGAGGCCTCACAATTCTGGACTTTAAGCTCTATTACAAAGCTGTAATCATCAAAACAGTATGGTACTAGCACAAAAATAGACACATAGATCAATGAAACAGAACAGAAAACCCAAAATGGACCCACAACCATATGGCCAACTAATCTTCAACAAAGCAGGAGAGAATATCCAATGGAAAAAAGACAGTCTCTTCAACAAATGGTGCTGGGAAAACCGGAAAGCCACATGCAGAAGAACGAAACCAGACCACTTTCTTACATTATACACAAAAATAAATCCAAAATGGATGAAAGACCTAAATTTGAGACAGGAAACCATCAAAATCCCAGAGGAGAACACAGGCAGCAACCTCGTTGACACTGGCCAGAGCAACTTTTTACTAGATATGTCTCCTGAGGCAACAGAAGCAAAAGCAAAAATAAACTATTGGGACTTTATAAAAATAAAAAGCTTCTGCACAGCAAAGGAAACAATCAACAAAACTAAAAGGTAGCCTCCTCCACGGGAGGAGATATTTGCAAGTGATGTATCTGATATAAGGTTAGTATCCAAAACCTATAAAGAACTTATCAGGGGCACCTGGGTGGCTCAGTCGGTTACGTGTCTGCCTTCAGCTCAGGTCATGATCTCAGTCCTGTGATCGAGCCCTACATCGGCCTCCCTGCTCAGTGGGGAGTCTGCTTCTTCCTCTGTCTCTGCCCCCAATTCATGTATGTGCTCTTGTGCACTCTCTCTCAAGTAAATAAATAAAATCTTAAAAAAAAAAACAAACTTATCCAACTCAACACCCCCAAAAACAAATAATCCAGTTAAGAAATGGGCAGAAGACACGAATAAACATTTTTCTAGAGAAGACATACAGATGGCTAACAGACACATGAAAAGATGCTTAACATCACTCATCATCAGGAAAACACATCAAAACTACAATGAGGTATCACCTCACACCCGTCAGAATGGCTAAAATTAATACCACAGGAAACAACAAATGTTGGCGAGGATGCGGAGAAAGGGGAACCCTCTTACACTGTTGGTGGGAATGCAAGCTGGTGCAGCCACTCTGGAAACAGTATGGAGGTTCCTCAAAAAAAGTTAAAAATAGAACTACCCTATGTACACACACACACACACACACACACGTATGTATAGAGGAATATTACACAGCCATAAAAAAGAATGAAGTCTTGCCATTTGACATGGGTGGAGCTAGAGAATGCTAAGCAAAGTCAGTCAGTCAGAGAAAGACAAATACTGTATGATTTCACTCATGTGGAATTTAAGAAACAAAGGAACATGGGCACGGGGTGTGGGAGGAGAGAGGAAAACCAAGAAACAGACTCTTAACTGTTCAGAACAAATTGATGGTTACCAGAGGGGAGATGTGGGAGGAGGGGATTTGGGTTGAATAGGTGATGGGGATGACGGAGGGCACTTGTGATGAGCACTGGGTGTGATATGGAAGTGCTGACTCACTAAATTCTACAACTGAAACTCATATTACATTGTATGTTAACCAACTGAAATTTAAATTAAAACTTGGAAAAACAGGGGCGCCTGGGTGGCTCAGTTGTTAAGCGTCTGCCTTCGGCTCAGGTCATGATCCCAGGGTCCTGGGATCGAGCCCCGCATCGGGCTTCCTGCTCGGTGGGAAGCCTGCTTCTCCCTCTCCCACTCCCCCTGCTTGTGTTCCCTCTCTCACTTCACTGTGTCTCTCTGTCAAATAAATAAATAAAATCTTTAAATAAATAAATAAATAAAACTTGGAAAAATAAATAAATAAATAAAAGTGATACACATTAAAAAAAAGACCAACCACTTCTGAGGTAGCATTCTATATTGGTGTAGTGAGAATGACACTATTACTTTTCAGAAGTGCAAATAAAGATAGACACAGAAGAGAAAAAACGAAAAACAATAAAAATTGGCTGCCTAACAATGGGCCAATATCCACAATTTAAATGTTATAATTGAGTATTACTGCATATAAAAGCCAAAAAGGAATCATTTTATAATTATACAGTCTCTAGTATACAAAGATTATAATCTTCATGCACCTAAACGAAGAGATCTGTTTTGATCCTTCAATGACTTCTTAACCAGTTCTTCTGGGTATTCACTCAGGGTGTCTGCTGCCTATGACTTTAAAACAGAAACTGCATGCATCCTATTCCCTCTGACAGTTTTTTTTTTTTTTTTTTAAAGATCTTATTTATTTGACAGAGAGAGAGACAGCAAGAGAGAGAGAAGCAGGCTTCCCTCTGAGTAGGGAGCCTGATGTGGGGCTCGATCCCAGAACCCTGGGATCATGACCAGTGCCGAAGGCAGATGCTTAACAACTGAGCCACCCAGGCGCCCCTCCCTCTGACAGTTTAAATACCAGAAGATAAAGCACTAGCAAAATGAAGAAAGGTGACTTACAATAATTTCGGTTAGAAAATACCCATGAGAGCTAAAAAGTGTCAAAACAGAGAATACAGCTATGGGGCCAGGCTGAATATATCATTGACCTATATGGCCAACAGGACATCTCCCCAGGTCTGTTTAACACCCAGTTTATGGGTTAGCAGAGTCCTCTCATTGTTCCTCCCATACCAGCCGTATACTTTCAGTGTTAATGAGAAACTCTATTTAACATAAAAAGGGGAGGGACTAAGTACATGTTTTTACTTTCTTGTAAGGTTTCTGGCTGATTTGGTGAAGAAAGAGGTACACATCTTCCCATAATACCAGGTACTTGGTTTACTTCTAAGTGTTGAATATCACCTATGATAATAGAAGACAGGATTAACGAGGTATCTATAATATCTCATTTTAAAGAAGATAAAAATTAGGGGTGCCTGGGTGGCTCAGTCGGTTAGGCCTCTGCCTTTGGCTCGGGTCATGACCCTGGGGTCCTGGGATCAAGTACTGCATCGGGCTCCTTGTTCAGTGGGGGGCCTGCTTCTCCCTCTGCCTGCTGTTTCCCCTGCTTGTGCATGCTCTCTCTTGCTGACAAATAAATAAATATTTTTTAAAAATAAAAATAAAGAATATAAAAGTTAGCAATTCTGTAAAGTACATTTAAATTCCTTTTTGAGAACAAGAAGCCTTAAACCAAAGACGACTCAGGGCATACCACATTCTCCACCCCCAGAACACAACCATATGCTCAAATTAAATTCTCTTAAGTAGCAATCCATACACTTTTTTGATCTCAGAGCTTCTTTGCACTCTTCAGAATTACTGAAGACCCCAAAGAACTTAGATTGATGTGGACTATTTATCTAAATCATATTAGAATTTCAAACAGATGTTTAAAAAGTATTTATCAAGTAATCAAGTATAGTGAACTTGCTACATGTTAATATTTTTGCAAAATAAAACTTCTAAAACAAAAAAAATTACCCTGTTTCACATGCTTGCAGATCTCTTTAATATCTGGTTTAACAGAAGACAGCTGGATTCTCATATCTCCTTCTACATTCAGTCTGTTGACATGTTTTGTTGAAGTATATGAGGAAAATCCAGCCTCATACAGATAGACAGATGGAAAAGGGAAGAGTATTTTAATAGCCTGTTTAGATAATTGTGCATATTCTTTTTTTTTTTTTTTATTAAAGATTTTAGTTATTTATTTGACAGAGTGCAAAGAGCGAGAGAGGGAACACAAGCAGGAGGCAGTAAGAGGGAGAAGCAGGCTTCCCGTGGAGCAGGGAGCCTGATGCGGAGCTCGATCCCAGGACCCTGGGATCATGACCTGAGCCGAAGGCAGAAGCTTAACAACCGAGTCACCAGGCACCCCTAGATAATTGTGCATATTCTTTTTTGACCCTATACCAAAACTCAACAAAGTGGCAGTTTCTTAAAGGTTAGTTGCAATGTGGAACCTGAAACCGTATCAAAGGCTTTTTGAACTCTTCATGTTACAATCCATTGCTATACCTTGTATTTTGAATGGATCTTTTACCTACCCATGTTTGATTTTATCACATATACTGGTCATCTGGAAAGTATTAGTTTACTGAGTACTACAGGTCTTGCAAATGCTGACTCTTTTCACTACCCAATATTCCAAATCATATAATATCACCACCAGTCTCATCAGAGAGATTTAACTATTAGGAACCTGTAAGATGATAGGAATTTAAAAAATTCTATTTTTTAAAAAAGGCTCTAATTTTATCATCAGCAGAAAAACTATCAATTGTTTTCTAGTGACAGGTTCACTTTCTTCATTTTTGAGAAAATATCTCAAGTACTTTTTGGATAATTTTGAAATTTGAGAACATGTGCAAGTCTCAATAGTCAGTTTGCCAGGCATTCTTTCAAGTAAAAATGAGAGTCTGTGAAGGAAAAAAAATGAGCTATTTCAGCTAGTAACTCAATCACAAATTGCTTTTCCTGGAGACAGCCATCTTATTTCACAATATAGCAAAAGTGCTTTCGCATACTCAGTTTGTCACATAGAATAGTAAATTGTGTACTAAGGCTGGGAGAAAACATGTATGAATTACATAATTGATCAATGTCTTTTATCTAGAATATAATTTTTTAAAACCTCTCAAAACTTAGCAAGAAAACAAACCCAATTAAGAAATGGGGGGGTGGGGGCGCCTGGGTGGCTCAGTTGGTTAAGCGACTGCATTCGGCTCAGGTCATGATCCCAGGGTCCTGGGATCGAGTCCCACACCGGGCTCCTGGCTCAGCGGGAAGCCTGCTTCTCCCTCTCCCACTCCCCCTGCTTGTGTTCCTGCTCTCGCTGTCTCTGTCTCTGTCAAAAAAAAAAAAAAAAAAAACTTTAAGAAATGGGGGGGTGGGGTGGATGGGTAAGGGAAACAGGCAAAAGATGTGAATAGTCACTTCACCAAAGATGACATACAGATGATAGCTAAGCACACAAGATGTCCAATACCATTAGTTATTAGAAAAAATGCAAATTAAATCCACAATGAGATACCACTACAAACTGAGAATGGCTTAACACAAATGACTGACAATGCTGAAGGGCTGACCAGGTGGTAGAGTAACTGGAACTCCCATGCATTTCTAGTGGGAATGCAAAATGGTACAACCACTTTGGAAAATAATGTGCCTCTTTCTTAAACATGTTTACCATATGACCCAACAATCTCACTTCTAGGTGACATGAAAACTTATGTTCACATAACCACCTGCAAATTCTTACAGTAGCTTTAGTCATAACTGCCAAAAATTGAAAACCACAACCCCTCAGGCAACAGTGATTAACCTGACAAGACCTCCAGCCAACCCAGACCACCCAGACCAGCTTGAGTGTAAGCCCCAACTCAAGCCTGCGCAGATGGACCATAGAATGACTTCTAGAATGACCAACAACTACCTTTGCCTCATTATATTATTAAATTCTCCGCCCAAGGAGGAGAACAAGCCTCATTTACATAACATAAAATGTACGCATAGGCATGTTTCCTGAAGGCACATGTGCGACCTTCCACCCACCTCTACATATGACAAGGCTCTCCTTTTTAAATATTCACACTAACCCTAAATAAAAGGAACCCACCCACACTTGCTCAGGGAGTCACAGCTTTGGAAGTTATTCCCTGTGATCTCCTTATTTGCTGCAAATAGTTTCCTTTGTGCAACAACTCACCTGGCGTAGTATTTTTTTAATTTAATTTTATTTAAATTCAATTAATTAACATATAGTGTATTATTAGTTTCAGAGGTAGAGGTCAGTGATTCATCAGTTGCATATAACACCCAGTGCTCATCACATCACCTGGTGTAGTTTTTACCTGTGACTCACCAAGGAGCAAAGTAATGTTAGTTCGGCTACAAAGGGACACAGAGAAACAAACCTTTAGGGGGGATGGATCTGTCCTATATCTTATTTGTGGAGGTGGTGGTTACAAACAACTGTATCCATTTGTCAAATTTTTAAGAACTGTACACAAAAAATTAGGATCAATTTTACTGTAGGTAAATTATAACCCTAAAAATAAAGTGTCTTTGAGGATCAAGATTTGATACAATTAATTTTTACTGTTTCACTGAAGAACATTTTTAAGGGAGTATGACTTTTTTTCTTCTTCACCGTGAGGGAGGAAGACAGTGACTACTAGTACAGTTTGGTGCCACTGCCTTGACCTAAGCTAAGGCACCGGCACTTTTACCTGCCACAGCTTTTTGCATCATCGTGTAAATGTCAGCACCACGGAAAAAGCAAACGACATCTGGGTTATTATGAATAGCGTTTTAGGTTAAGGGACTCTTCTGTGAAAGGGACAAGAACCCCTTGAGATCCAAGGACCACACTTTCATAACCACAACTCCTCTAAGAGTTGACAGTCAGACTTGAGGGGGAGGAGGGGCACGTGGATGGATTCAATTCTAGTAGCACAGAGTGAAACCAAGGAGGCCTTAAGCACGTTCTGAAGAAGACATCAAAGAAATGGCAGGAATCAGAAAAATGCCGCAAAGCAATCCCAGGATAACATTCAACACCCCACAGGCCCGGCCAGTGACCTGGCTTATTCCACTCTCAATCTCTTATTTTTTAAGAGGTTTTCAGTTAGTGGCACAGACATAAGAAAGGCAAAGTCGTCATTATTTTGCAGTTCTGAGACAAACGTTTCAAGGAATTACAAAAGTGGAACATGGTTCAAATCTCGAAAAGCCAGAGCCTGCAATGTGTCAAGGAATCCTATTTTAACAGCAGCTTATGGGGTCCCTCAAAGTTTAAAACACTTCCCAATTTCATTTCAGCTTAGTGCTAGCCTGAAAAAGAAGGCATGAAAGCAGAGTAGAAAACATCATGTGTCACAAACAAATCCCTTTTTAAGCCAAATATTAATGGTAACCAGAATTTTCAAGAGAACTTGGGGGTTTCTGGTCAGTTTCAAGAGCCACAAGCCACACCTAATTAACGCATGAGACTCTAGTGAGACAACTCATTCAATTAGGAACCATTTGTAAATATCTGGAACTAAATATTTACAATCACTAGGCATTCCAAGTAAATCAATTAACAGGACAGAGAACAACAACAAAAAGACAGGGGAGTATATAATAGTGTCATCTGTTTGAGATTTGTGAGGGCTTTTTTTTTAAATAAAGATTTTATTTATTTATTTGAGACAGAAAGAATGAGAGACAGAGAGCATGAGAGACAGAGAGCATGAGAGGGAGGAGGGTCAGAGGGAGGAGCAGACTCCCTGAGGAGCAGGGAGCCCGATGCGGGACTCGATCCCAGGACTCCAGGATCATGACCTGAGCTGAAGGCAGTCGCTTAACCAACTGAGCCACCCAGGCGCCCCAAGAGATTTGTGAGGGTTTTAACAAGAGAAGGAGAAGAGCCCACTGAGTTTTCTTCACACCACTCACTCAGGAAGGGCAACGGAGTTGCTTCTGTAACAAGTGGCTAGTTATGCACTTCCCACACAAACACAAGCCCAGCACTGCCGGCTCCGCACAGCCCATGTGAGCGCAGCACCCGGACCAGACAGCAGCAGGTGCTGACTCCTTAGGCAACAGAGATCCACATTTGTGTATAGTCTCCAGAAAGGTTAAAATCACAAAACACTGCTTTCCTTTTCCTGTGAAGTCTGGTTTACTTATTTGAGGTTTTTCTTTCAACTATGTGAAGGGAATGACTGAAGTCTGACGCCCAGAACTTTCCACGAGGGGCCAGGTATACCTTGAATTTTTGGAGCTCTTCGGCTTAGCAAACTTCTTGGTTAACCATCTGCTCACCAACAGCTCTGGGAATCCTGTCTGACACCATTTCACCAAAAACTTGCTAATTACTTTCCTAGGAAGTACAGGTTTAGCTCCAGAGAAGGTCCCTACAACAGTCAAACAGATTTTCTGCTGCCACATCTGTTACAGATGTTTCCAAAGTCAGTTCTGTCTTACACAGCTCATGGGCAACAAGAGTCAGTGTTGGAAAATGCTAGGGATGAAGATCTTCTGCCCTGCTGTCTACCAAATGGTCTATCAAAATCAAAGAACCTGTCATATCCTCATGGGTTAAACTGCACGAACACCAGAATGAAGGTCCCTCACTGCAATCCGCCTCAATGCCCAGGGAACTCCTGGTAAGCAACTGTCAAAAATGAAAACACAGTCCACATCTTTGAAGAATGTATCTTTTGGGAAAAATGAAGTCATCAAAGCTTTCAAAACCAGATTATTCCATTCATTATAAATAAAAAGTTGACACTGTCAGAACTAACCTAGTTTGTTTCTGAAGCCAGCCAAACACTAGCCCTCTGTCATTTGCTAGCTGAGCCTCTACCGTCCAACAGTCTAGTCTGTTCCACCATGGGGAAGGGCCCACCATCCCAACAACCAACCTCTAGGGCTAAAGGCAACACATCTAGATGTCCATAAAAATCCCCAAGTTTTCTTATCTAGATCTTGCCAAGTTTCTCAGTAAAGCTAGAGGAAGGATTATCTCGGCCATGAGGGAGCTTTCGTTTTGCAGAATCTGCCATTCGGCTATGCCAACAAGTTGCAGAATAAGTGTAGCTGCAACTCCGTCAGCCTTCTGATTCCTCATTTCTTCTTTGATCATGCTGACAGACTCTGAATTGGCATCTGTTCCAGTTACTGTGGTTGTGTAACAACCACCCCAAAACAGGGTGGAGTAAAACAAGCATTTATTATGCCCATGGACTGTGCGGGTCAGGAGATCGTGACAGAAGAGATGGCTGGTCCCTGCTCCACAGTGTCTGGGGCTGCAAAAACATAGGCTCCTCAGTAGTGTCTCTGGGTCTGTGTCTCTCCACATGATCTCCCTAGCAGAGCAGCTTGGGTGGAGCTGGATTTATTCCTTGTTCGCTCCGGACACCCCAGCCTTGCGTCCCGAGTCAGGAAGATGCAGGTGCAAGCTATATGGGCAGTCTTTTAGGATTCAAACTTCAGGAGTCAAGCAGTGTCATTTCCGCATTGTCAGGTGAGGCAATTATAAAGGTCTGCCCAGGTCCCAGGGAAAGGAACTAGGAGCCCAGCTTGATAGAAGAACGCCAGCTTCACAATTTAAGAAAAGCAAACAGGGCAGGATATACACTGGAGTGGCCACCTTTGGAAAAAGACAGTCGGCCCCAAGACCAGTATCTGGGGCAGGCAGCGCTCATTCTGCATGACTCTTTACAGAGAGGTTCCTGTTTCATCAATATACTGAGAGGCTAGGAAAGGCAGATGGTTTCCATTCTCGTAATGAAACCTGAAAAACCCAGGCTGTGCGAGCCTCTGCAACCATATCCCCCTCCCGCCCCCTATCCTACCAACCTCATTCTACCACCAATCCCTCGTGCTTGGGAAGGGGGGAGCTCTTGTTACTGCCTGACTTCCATACTCACATCTTCTGTATTTAAGGGGAAAACCACACACACTCCTTTCACTTGACCTCACCGTCATCTCCAAATTCAACTGTACTGTGATACCTTTTGCAATTACTCTTGTGGGGGAAAGAGTGACTCTATTTAGTTACCTACAGTTACATACAGTTTTGACCTCAACTTGCTGCTGCTTCCACAGCCCCCTGGGATAGGACTACTGCTACCAATGCCACCGCAGGTCAAAGTCACGATGGACTTGAACTCATCTTCACTTCAATACACTTGCCACCACAGCCTTCATAGCTGTTTTCTTGAAACTCTCACTTCCTTTGTTTTTGTGTCATTGTGCTCTTCTGGTTTCTACCAGTTTTCTCGTTCCTTTTCCTCCGCTTGGTCCTAGTGTTTCTCAACACTCTGTATAGCTTCTAGGTGCTCATCAATACCCACAGGTTCAAAAGATCCCTTTCAGCTGATGACTCCACAACTGCATTACCAACCCTAGTCACTCACCCAGGATTAATTCCTATATTTTTAGCTGCCTATAGGACCACTCCATTTGCCTAAAACCAAACTGATCTTATCCTGCCTACAAATAAAGAAAATTTTTTAAAAAGCAAGTATTCAAACAAAAAGATAAAGCAGAAAAGAAGTCTGCTTCCTTCTCTAACTTCCCCTTTTCAGTCAATAGTGCCTCTAGCTTCCAAGGTTTCAAATTTGTCTAGACACTCTGCCTCTTAAACTTCTCACCTTGCACAACTTCTACTTAAGCTCAATCACTGGATTTTAGATCTGGAAGAAACTTTCAAGATATCTAGTCCACACTCGTGAACAAACAGGAGAACTGGGGCTCAGGCATCTTGGCTGTTTGCTTCAAATGCTTCTGACCCTGACTGTGAGGTGCCTTCCAGTACCAAGACCTATTCAATCCCATCTTTGTTAAGCCTTCAGACAAATCTATTTGCTTTGTGGAATCAGAAGATCTGGGTTTGAACCCTTAACAACTGTTTGCCCATAGGCGAGTAAACAGTACCTGCTAGTTAAAACTGCCTCCTGATTAAGAATTTACAATAGGAAACAGATTAAATTTAAACTCCTCAGCTGGGTATTCCATATCTTCCTCCCCCAAACTGACCAACTTTAATATCCAACCTGATTTCTTCACTAAAACAAAATCTGTGTCAGTTGGCAGGTCTCCTTCCCATCCTCCCCTTTCTCATTCCTGGCTCTAGACTTCTGCTCGCTGCTTCCCCAGCCAAGAGTCCCTACATCTCTGCAAATGAAAAGCAGACATTTCCTTTAAGGGTCAGAATGAGACCCTATTACTTGCTTCACTAAAATGCCCTTGACCAACATTCCCCCTGGGGTCTTTCCTTTTTTCAGTCTCCATAACATCTCAACTCTACTCTGAAATCTTACACACAATGCACATTGTCTTTCGCCTACACTCCACGTATCTACATACTGTTGTCCAACTAGACTACTATTTCAGCCAAATATAGTATTAGGCATTCAATAAATTTATAACAAATGTTTGCAAAGTCTTTATGGTGAAACATCTGATTCTGATTTTAAAAAGCAGAATGTGAGATTTGACTTACATTCATTTTATTAGACTAAAATTACCTTGCAAGCAAATGATTTTCAGTGATTATACCAATAAACAGTTCTCTCAATAATGTGAATAAAATGCACAATGCCTGCCTTCAAGGAACTCATAATCTAGAGTTAAGAAGGCTGCACATATAAATGCTGGTTAAATAATACAACATAACATATACCATATTGCTCATCTGCTTACTTAGGCCATTATTTCAACATTGATCCACAGCCAAGAACGTGGAAATTATCCTTACTCAGGCACACAAAGCCTCCAAAACAACAAAATATTAAAGAGCCACAACATTCATGCCTTTTACCTACAGGAGAGGCTCGCTTGGTACCAACAGACTCTCATACTCCAATGCTCAATTTTGTGGTTTTCTTGGTCAGTTCAATTAGAAGTTGCAAATTCTAAAAGGTTGCCAACAAGACAGGGAAAAATACAGAACCCAAAACTCAAAATGGATGCACTCATCAAACAAGCACCGCATGAGTCCCTACGAAATACAAAGATGAAAACAACAGGATTCAAATATGGCATTTTTTTTCACCTCACAAATTAGTAAAGATTTCTTAAAATGAGAATCCCAGGACTGTTATGAGATCAGGGGAAATGGGTGGGGGTGGGGGATAGAGGTGTATTCTGGAGGGCAATCTGGTAATATGCATCAGAAGCTTTGAAAATGTGCTTACTCTCTGATTTTGCAATTTTGCCACAGGAATACAGGCTATGGAAATAAAGAGAAGCAGCAATAAAGACCTGTCAGGCATTCATCCTCCTTGCCACTACTTTATTGGTACTGGTGAAAATTCAGAAATATGCTGTCATCCTAGGTAATCATTTATATTACATTTATATGGCAAAATTTAATGTAGTCATTAAAAGCCCTCCCCACTGAGACATTTTAAGGATATAAAAAAATACAGACGACCCTCCCGTCCTCCTTCCGTGTCACCATAATGATGCACACGAATGTCCTGGCAGATGCTCTCAAGAGCATGAACAATACTGAAAAGAGGCAAACGCCAGGTTCTTATTAGGCCGTGCTCCAAAGTCATCATCCGGTTTCTAACTGTGATGATGAAGCATGGTTACACTGGTGAATTTGAAGTCACTGATGATCACAGAGCAAGGAAAACTGCTGTGAACCTCATGGGCAGGTTAAACAAGTGTGTGGCGATCAGCCCCAGGTCTGATGTACAACTCGAAGATCTAGAAAAATGGCAGAAGAATCTGCTCCCGTCCCACTAGTTTGGTTTCATTGTACTAACAATCTCTGGCATCAGTCAACCTCTCACAACCCATGAGGAAGCAAGACGAAAACACACAGGAGGGAAAATTTTTCTGGGATCCTTTTTCTAGGGATGTAATACATCCGTGTAAATAAAAATGCCTCAATGGAAAAAAAATACGGATGAAAAGATTATAATACAGTATGATCCCAATTTCTAAAACAGTTAATCAATAATAATAATACACACATATATAAATCCTGGCCTTTCCACTTATAAGCTTATAAGCCTGAAGTTTTTGGGTTTTGTTTTTTTTACTAAGTTTCATTTTCTTAATTTGTAAAATGATAATAATAGTACCAGTACTGGGCACCTGGGTGGCTCAGTCGTTGGGCGTCTGCCTTCGGCTTGGGTCATGATCCCAGGGTCCTGGGATCGAGTCCCACATCGAGCTTCCTGCTCGGCGGGAAGCCTGCTTCTCCCTCTCCCACTCCCCCTGCTTGTGTTCCTGCTCTCGCTGTCTCTCTCTGTCAAATAAATAAATAAAATCTTTAAAAAAAAAAAAGTACCAGTACTTACTTCATAAGGACTAAAAAAATTACTGTTAGGTTCTTAGCACAGTGCCTGATATATAGTAAAAGATCAAAACCTGATGAAAAGTATTGCCTAAAACCAGTAATAGAAATAAAGATCAAAAAGACGTCAAAATTTTAACAAATTATTTCTGGATGGTGGCATTTCAATAAATTTTTATTCTCCTTTTTATATTTTTGTTTCCTAGATTTTCTAAAATAAGCATATATTAGTTTAACATTAGTTTAAATGTTACTCAAAAACCAGTAAGACATGGTCTTTCCTCTCAGAGACAGCAGCTTATTTGGCTGGAAACATAGAAACAGACATTTAAAAGAGAATGTTTATTGGGCATTTAATATGTGCCTCCAACTGCTAGGCAATTTACATGCATTAACACATTTAATCCTTATAACCAATAAAGCAGGTATTGTTAAGCCAATTTTGTACATTGCTAAGCTATTTTGTACAAACAGGTTCAAAGAGATGAATTAACTTGCCAAAAGTTACTCCAAGTAACTGAAAGGCAAGATCCCAACGTTGGGTCAGCCTGATTACCAAAAAACAGGTCCCCAAACTTCACTGCCTCCTGAAGTCAGATAAAAAGAAAATTTTCACCCAGAATCCACTTTTCCTTTCTCTTTACCCACCTTTATTCTTTTTTTTTTTTTTTAAAGATTTTATTTATTTATTTGAGACAGAGAGAATGAGAGAGAGCACATGAGAGGGGGGAGGGTCAGAGGGAGGAGCAGACTCCCTGCAGAGCAGGGAGCCTGATGCGGGACTCGATCCAGGGACTCCAGGATCATGACCTGAGCCGAAGGCAGTCGCTTAACCAACTGAGCCACCCAGGCGCCCCTACCCACCTTTATTCTTATAGAACTTATCACCACCTGACATACCACGTTATTTGTCTGTTTCCTGTCCCTAGAATGTAAGCTCCATAAGGATGGGATTTTGTTTGTTCCCGGCTATACTCTCAGCTCCCAGCACACAAAAACAGACACTCAATAAGGATGTTAGAATAAAGGACTCTGAATAGAGAAATGACCTGATCGTGTCTCTGTGGACACATCTGGTAGCAGTGCGAAGCTTGCTGAAGAAGTTGCTTACAGGAGTCCAGGTGGGAGAGAACAAGTACATGCACTAGGGAAGACGAACCATCACTAGAGAGGGAGAGAAGATTCCAGAAATATCCAAGGGATGGCACTGATAGGACACGATGATCAAGTGGGAGCGGGACTGAAGGAAGGTCTGGTCAGGCATTTCTAGGGAGGGGAGAGAGTGGGGCCAGAGTGACCAGGATGTGCTCAGATACACAGGGAGTACCTGACACAATGGGAATAATCCAGCTCACCCAGTGAGAGCACACGGAGAGGATCTGCCAGAGAGGCTACACGTTAAGGGCAGGCCAGAGGTGATTCAGGAGGGCCTGGAGTTTCAGGGACCGAGTTCTGGTGCTGTAAATACCACTGTGAATGTCTAGGCCAGGTAGGGGTCACATGCACTCCGAGAGCTCAGCTGCCCCACTGTGGTAGTTTTCTCCTCCGTGTCCTGGGATTCTGCTCTGAACAGGCCGTTGATAGTGTCAAACCCTCACAAAACTAGCCTCAAACATCCAGGCATTAAGAACTGCATATTTCGATTAACACAGCTTTCTAACTGGTCCCCTTTTAAATCTTTCCTCACACTGATGCATCCAATAGTACTACCAAATCAGTATTCCTAAAAACCCCAACTGCATGCCATTTCCCAGATTTAAAAATTTCCAATGGCTTCAAAATGAGACTCTCCTTGACCCTAATTCTACCTGTACTGTGAAGTTTTAATAGCGTGAGTAGAATCAGGAAGTTCAAATCTGAATCCTGGATCTACCACTTATTAGCTGTGACCCCAAAAATAACTTAACCCCTCTGGGCTTCCTCAGTTCCTCATCTCTAAAATGGGGCTAGTACCCACATCACAAAGCTGTTCCTATCAAGTGAAAATTTTTATAAAGTGCTTACTTAGCACAAAATGCTTGGATAGGAGTTGCGTCCTTTAAATGTTAGCTATTATTATTACTTCCCCTAAATAAACTTCCTACACCACCTGGGATGCTCTCCTTGATCATTTCTAATACACAATGCCCAACTCAGGGCATCTGCTGGCAAAGTTTCCACCCATGAATCACTACTCCTTAACCACCTGCACTAGCACCATGAGTATTTAGTTAACATTTATGCTGTAGGGCGCCTGGGTGGCTCAGTTGGTTAGGCGACTGCCTTCGGCTCGGGTCATGGTCCTGGAGTCCCGCATTGGGCTCCCTGCTCAGCAGGGAGTCTGCTTCTCCCTCTGACCCTCCTCCCTCTCATGCTCTCTGTCTCTCATTCTCTCTCTCGCAAATAAATAAAATCTTAAAAAAAAAAAAAAATTAAAACATTTATGCTGTATATTCAAGGTGCTGGGCTGGAAATACAGGAAAAATAAACAGTCCCAACCCACAGAGCTCACAGTCTAATAATGAAAGACAGCCAGAGGAAGAGGTGCAATAACATGTTTTACAAGTGCCAAGGGTAGCTCTTCCTGGAGGCAACACAGATGCTTACACTGAATCTTCAAAGCTTAGTGGGTGCACCAGGCAGAGTGGGTGCACATGGAGTAACAGCACCAGGACTGTGGTCACACACACTCGTTGGGCCTTGCTGGAGCTCTGCGCCGAGGGTAGGCAGAGTGGGCGGAGGGTAAAGGGCCGCGGGATCATGGGGGTCATGAAGTGTTTGGACTTTATTCCTGAGGCAACAGGCAGCCACTAACTGATGCTAAGCATGGAAGCCCTGCTTGGGTTCTAGAAGAGCTGCACCTCTGCGGCCCAACGTGGGCTCCAACGTGACTACGGAACACCTGCAATGCGCTGGGATGACGAAGGAACTAATTTTTCTATTTCAATTAAATTTAAAAACCGATATGCAATTCCGTTCCTGGGAAATTTTTAAGTATGTTTGGGTATGTGAATCTACTTTCTCAACTGTAAATTTAATGAACTCTAAATATAGATCAAATATTCCTGGTGAAAATTCAGTGTCCAAACTAAGATGTGCTCTACGTGTAAAATATACTCCAAATTTGAAAACTTAATACAAAAAAGTAAACTATTCCATTATAATCTTCATATTAACCACCTACACATTTGAATATATTAAAGATGATATTAAAATTAATTTCACCAGTTTCTTTTTACCTTTTTTTTTTTTTTAAGTGAGCTCCTCGGGGCACCTGGGTGGCTCAGTCATTGGGCGTCTGCCTTCGGCTTGGGTCATGATCCCGGGGTCCTGGGATCGAGCCCCACATCGGGCTCCCTGCTCAGTGGGGAGCCTGCTTCTCTCTCTCCCACTCCCCCTGCTTGTGTTCCCTCTCTCGCTCTCTCTCTCTGTCAAATAAATAAGTAAAATATTTTTTAAAAATTAAAAAAAATAAAGTGAGCTCCTCGCCCAGTGTGGGGCTTGAACTCACGCCACAGAGATCAAGAGTCGCATGCTCCACCGACTAAGCCAGCCAGGTGCCCCTCTTTTTACTTTTTAACATGGCTACTAGGAAATGTAAAATGGCATATATGGCTCACATTATATTTTAGATAGCACTGACCCAACAGAACCAAAGGAAGATGACTAGAAGCAGGCAGACCAATTAAGAGACTCTTTAATAAGAGTCCAGATGAGACACAGGCCTGAATTATCTCAATTCTACCCATCTTCATAACCTAATTCAAGACCTACTACTACTTCTAAAAGCTTTTCCAATCATAATCATTTCTAATGAGTTGCTTTTCTCAGAACTACTGGGGCACTTAATCTTCTGTAACATTTGCTTTAGTGCTTAATTTATCACCTGTCATTTCTACTTAATTTTGGGGTGAGTTGTTTCTCAGAACCATCAGCTGCTAGGCTAGGGGCCACAACTTAGGCATCTAATTTTCCACATCGTTTGATGCATTTTCAATACTTTTAATAAATAGAGGTACACGGCTCCCCAGATACTCTGTCACAGTCTGGATACACCCTTGTGGCTAACTTTACCTTCTACAGCAGAAGGTATTGCCAATCTCTTCCTTCAGACACCTTAGGACATGAGCTAAAATGATATAAAAGTCAACGAAGAATCCAGGCCAATGTTCCAATACAGCAGTGATATCTAATCAGTGAGCAAGCACTGGTAGACTATATTGGGTCTATCAGGAAAAGAAGACCAAGATGGCAGAGCAATTTAGCATTTTCACAGATTCCATTAAAAATCAAGCAAACAAAAAATTTCTGATTATCCCTGGTTTCCACTGCCAGAGATAACCTTTGCAACCTAAGCGTTAAGAACTTTCATTCAAGGGAAAGACACACAGCCTTAACATTTAAAAATTAACCCCTAAACTAATCCTTCTAACAAATAACACATTTTCCAGGTAGAAAGCCACATATTACTAGTCAATCTGCAACTCAGCATTTTCCCATCTACCTTTAAGTAGGATGAAGAAGAAAACCTTTTAAGAAAATGTTAAAAAGTATATAAATATATTTTACCGTATCATGGATAACAAAGTACTTCACCTAAAGTACCAAGTAAATTTTCCGAGGAGAATCCTTAAAAAACACAAACACTCAAGTAACTGGTCAGCAGAAATAGGAAGCTAGCAGCAACTAGTTGCAAGCAAAGGGACACTTCGTGGTTATTAGTACTGATCTGGGAACTTTGTAGTTCTCGGATTTTTTTATGTCTGTCATTTAAAACATAAAGCTGACAAGTTACAACAGCATGAGAATCGACCTTTTTTTGCATTTGTTTAATGGCTACAAATATAATATAACAAAGTGCAAATAAAGTTTCTATCTCCAAACAATCGAGCAATCAAAGATGGAGTCAGGACAGCTCATAGGGAAAAAATAAGTTAAGGCAGTTCTGTTCTGAAAGGCTGGATAAGAAATGGGGGAAACCTGTCAAAGAGCCTGGATGAAATCAGGGAGTTAAAAAGAAAGCACTCACTTCCTTTAGCACTGTGGGAAAATCCCAGTTGCTAATAGAAAGCTGAGGAAAGTTTAGTTTGGCTGATTTCATTTTGTTTTCCTTCCAACATCATCGCCGAGTTCGAACGACTGCTTTCCTCCCCTCACATTACTCAGTAAAAACGCCCCCACTGAATTGAGTTGCCTTCCGGAGCCCTGCTCCCCCGCAGCCCAGCCTGCAAACGTGCTCAGACGCCTCTGGGCGTGTTGTGGTCTCACCACTCTGCGGGCCGGCGCTCCAAACTCAATGGACAATGGGAGCTCACCCCCATCAACGCCAACTACAAAGCTCAGGAGGGCCATTTCCCTTTTCCTGCCCAGATGCTGTTTTCCCTCCTTCGAAGTAAGGCCCCGTGCTCCACTAGAGCCCCAGAGTGGGCTGGGACGCGTGTTTCCCTCCCCACCTGCAGAGCTGCTGATCCCCTCGAACCCCAAATAAGTTGTATCTCCGCGCACATCCCAAAAGGGATCCCCTTCCCCAGGGGCTTGGTCGGGGGCACGGTTTTCACAGTCCAGGTAGGACGCGGAGGGGATGTCTCTGGACGCTTGGTCATGGCCCTGCAAGCTAAGCCGTCCTCACTGTCCCCTCCCTAGCCTCCACTTGTCTCCCCTCCCCCTCTAGCGAGAAGAGCGGGGAGGTGCGGGCTGGCAGCACGGCCACGTCCTCCTCCAGGGGAGCCCACGGGGACACTCACCCTTTCACCACAAAGAAGGGGTCCTCCATGGACATGGCGTCCCAGCCCCCGGCTGCCTCACGCCTGCTCCGCGCACAGGGCGCCCTCCGAGCCCCCCTCTGCCCACCCTACTGGTCTGCCGCAGCCGCCGGCGCCTCGGCCTGGGGTACCCAGAGCTGCTGGCGCGCGCTGGCCGGGGCGCACGGGACCGCCACCGGTCCAGCACTCGATCGCCCCGCAGACCAAACCCCGGACTCTGACGCCGGCCCCCGCGCCTGCCTCCACCCCCGGCTCCTCCCGGCGCGTCTGGCCGGCTTGACCCCGCCCCCGGGACCCGCGGCCTCGGCCAACCACAGACGCCGCCCGTTGCACCACTTCCGCACCCGCGCTCACGTGACCAGGGCCGGCCCCGCCCCCCGTCGGCGGGGCTTGGGCGCCGCGTCACGCAACCCTGGAGGCGGGGCTCGGAGGCGGGTGGGCGAGAGCCGGAGTTCCTCCCACCCTTGCCCACTCAGGCTTCAGGGCCGGAGCTGCTTGTTTCCTCCTGGGGGGCAATTAGGTTTTCAAGATACGCACCAGTACCTGATTTGTACAATCCTTTTACCTTTCCTGTACTTTTAACGCTTGATTTTGATAACATGATTTATAAATCCATCTTGTCCTTGCAATAAAGCGCGCTCATATACATTATCTGACTATGATAATGTTGTACAACTCCTTTACGTAGGTCCTACTATGTGTTCCGCAATGCCCTAAAGGCTGCATGTGCGTTATCTCAGTTTTCCTGGGGGGAAGGTATTATTTCCAGTTTGTAAATGACAAAAGTTCAGAGATTTCAAGATTGCCTGTGGTCACACACCCTGGACAGTTTCTCTGTGCTCTCCGCTAGACTGGATGTATTTTCTATTGCTGTGCATCCGGATTGCAAGTGAGCAGTATGGTAATTTTTTTCATACCGCATACAGTGTTTCCCTGGAGAGAACTCCTTTGAGAGACTAAGAAGGGGCCGGGTGTGGCAATTTCTTCCCAGCTGTAGTTCAAGAGCCCTTCCAGATAGCATTTTGGCCATAACAGTTAGCCAGCTCTCATGCTATGTATGTTATAGGCTTTGTGAACTTTAATTGCTAATTATCACTGAGCACTTACTGTGTGTCAGGCACTGTGCTGTTATCTCAGTTGCTCTCATAATGAGGTAATTACCACTATTATCCCCATTTTACGAATGAGAAATCTGAGAAATCTGAGATTCGTGAAGGTTAAGTGACTTGCTTAAGGTCACCAGTCCTTGTGCAGATGGAAGAGTCCTCAGAGCCGGACAAACCCTGTTTGCACCTGGACTCTATTATTTGGTTTCTCATCTGCAAAACATGAATAATAATATTTAGCTTGTGGATTATCGTGAAGGTTAAATAATAATGCATGTAAACCCCAAGGCCCCCAAAGAGTGGGGCAGCATTTGCAAAGGTGCAACCAAACCAATGTGAGTTTGCTCCTTAGTGAGTCAGAAACTGAACCATGTTGAGTTGTCATACAAAGAAAACTTGTATTTGCAGCAAATAAGGAGATCACGGGGAATGGCTTCCAAAGCCTTGATTCCCCAAGAGAGGGTGAATGGGTTCCTTTTGCTTAGGGTTAGGATGAATATTTAGATAGGGAAGCCTTGTTCCTATGTAGAGGTGTGCATAAGGTTACCCAAGTGCTTTAAGGAAACATACTTATACGTGTGTTGTATGTTACGTAAATGAGTCTAAGTCTCCTCCTTGGGCAGATACTTTGGTATTATGATGAAGTAAAGGTAGTTGTAGGTCATTCCAGAGGTCCATCCGCGCAGTCATGAGTGGGGGTCGAGCTCAAAATGTCTAGGTGGTCTGGGCTGGTGGGAGGTCTTATCAGGGCCTTCACCATCACCTAAGTGGTGGCTTTGGGTTTCATGTGCTGAGTTAAGAGGTAAGCCAGAAAGAAGAGCTTAAGGGAAAATGTAAGACATAGATTAGTGAGTACAAGCAGGTAGGCAGGTAGGCAGTAAATTAGGCTGGGGAGGAGATGCTGGGATGCCTGGGTGGCTCAGTCGGTTAAGCGTCTGCCTTCTGCTCAGGCCATGATCCCAGGGTTCTGGGATTGAGTCCCTCATCCGGCTCCTTGCTCACCCAGAGCCTGCTTCTCCCTCAGTCTGCCGCTCCTCCTACTTGTGCTCTCTCTCTCTGACAAATAAATAAATAAAATCTTTAAAAAGAAAAGAAAGTGTCCATGTTTCTCTGAGACCCAGGAGGAAGAGAGGTCAGATGTGGGGAAAAGAAGTTTTGGGGAGAGAACCATTTAATTTGGCTATGGACATATTGAGATGGGAAGGTGAAAAAGGATCATTGTTTATTCATTCAACAAACACACGTAATTGAGGGGCAGATGAGAATACTGATTAACAGCCGTACTTGGAGCCAGATTGCTCAAGTTCAAATTCCAATTCTGCTGCTTCCTGGCTATGGTGTCTTGGGCAAGCTGTTAAATCTCTCTCACTGTCCTCATCTGTGAAATGGACTGCATGATAAAAACTTCCTCATAGAGTATTACAAGGATTAAGTGAATTGATGTGTGAAAGGTGCTTAGAACAGTGCCCAGCACCTGTTGCGCTCTTACTGTGTGCTAGGCACTGAGGACACAGACGAATAGGCTTGGCCCTTGCCTTCAAGGGACCCTCAGATTGGTGGGACAGACAGGCCCCATGGAAAGGAAAGCTATAATTAAAATGAGGGAGAAACAAAGGAAGCTACTTCTTTTTTAAGTTTAACAGGCCCCAGGTCCTGGCATAAACAATCACTCAGGAAGAATACTCAGCAAAAAGCCATCTCCTCCCAACCCCCTGCCAAAAAAAAAAGAATTAAAAGTTCTCATGGAATAAAAAATCAAAGCAGTAGTTGCCTTGGGGTGGGAAAGGAAACTTTCTGAGGTGATGGAAATGTTTTCTATCCTGATAGGAGTGTGGCTTATACAGATATATGGCTTTGTTAGAACTCATCAAACTGTTAACACTTAGATTCTGTTCATTTTGCTGGAAGAGGCTACCACTCCACCTCTGAGTTTTCTGTACAGTCCCGAGAGGGCATCCAGGAGAACCTCCAGTCCCTGAGTGAGTCTGCAAAGTTAGGAGAGTGAGTGACAGAGGGAGACTGCTGGGGGCCAGGCACAGGTCACTAAGGCCACGGATTGGATGAGAATGAGGATCAGAAAGTATGGGATCACATCCTACCATTAAGGATTCTGGGGTAGGCTGGAGCCATCCCTTTCCCCTAAAGGCTGTGGGGGTGCCATGACATCCCTACAAGGGAATCTCTTCTACTCCAAAATGAGAATGAAAATACCAAACCTGCTCCCTTACAGGTTGTTTTAAGGATCAACTGGGATTTGTATGCGAAAGCGTTTTAGAAAGTACGAAGTACTGTAAGTACCCTAACTCCTTTTTTAAAAGTAATTAAAAATGTTTTCCTTGTGGTAAAATACAAGTAACAAAATTTACCATCTTAACCATTTTTAAGTATACAGTTCAGTAGTGGTTAGTACACTCACAGTGTTGCTCAACCAATGTCCAGATCTCTTTTCATCTTTGCAAAAACAAAACTCTGTACCAATTAAACAACTCTCTATTCCCCCCTTCACCCACCCCCGACAGCCACCATCCTACTTTCTGCATCTGTGAATCTGACTACTGTAGGAACCCCATAACTGAAAGCATACAGTATTTGTCTTTTTGTGATTGCCTTATTTCACTTAGCATAATGTCCCCAAGGTTCATTTATGTTGTAGCACGTGTCAGAATTTCCTTCCTTTTTAAGGCTGGATAATATTCAGTTATGTGTACATACCACATTTTGTTTATCTATTCATCTATCCATGGTCACTTGGGTTCCTTCTACCTTTTGGCTACCGTGGAATCATGAAGCATGAACAAAGGTGCACAAATATTGCTTCAAGACCCTGCTTTCAATTCTTTTGGGTATATATCCAAACGTGGAATTGCTGGATCATATGTTAATTCTATTTTTAATTTTTTGAGAAACCACCAGACCGTTTCCACAGTGGCTGCACCATTTTACAATCCCACTAACAGTGCACAAGGGTTTCAATTTCTCCACATCCTTTCCAACACTTGTTATTTTGTTTGTTTGTTTAGTACCCATCCTAACAGGTGTGAAGCAATATCTTTTTGTGGTTTTGATTTACATTTCCCTGATGATTAGTGATGTTGATCATCTTTTTGTGTGCCTATTGACCATTTGTGTATCTTCTTTGGCAAAATGTCTGTTCAAATTCTTTTTCTTTTTTAAGATTTTATGTTTAAGTAATCTCTACACCCAGCGTGAGGCTTGAACTCACAATCCCAAGATCAAGAGTCGCATGCTCTACCAACTGAGCCAGCCAGGCTCCCCTCAAGTTCTTTGCTCATTTTTTGAGTTGTTTTTTGTTGTTGAGTTCACCCTAAATCTTTTTTGAAATAGCACAGAGTAAGGAAGAAAAGTGTTACATACATGTTAGGTATTATACTCTTCATCATTTCCCCAATTGTTTAAGAACCCTGACACACATATGTATGTTCTAGAATACTCCAGGAAACAGTCACTTATGTTGGTTTCCATTGATCCAACTATGGCTGTCTATGTTTCCCAGCCCCAGCCACAGGAAATATCCACACAGTTGTTATGTTTTCTTTCCTCTCCTTGGATGTTACCAATATCTCCCGCTTTTACTCTCTACACACTTGTTTAAAATAAATAAGGAGGAATTCTAGTCAACTTACATAGCCCAACACAAAGAAGTGATTAAGAATTTTTTTTAGGTAGGCTCCATGCTGGGAGGGCTTGAGCTCACAACCCTGAGATCAAGACCTGAGCTGAGATAAAGAGTTGGATGCTTAACTGACTGAGCCGCCCAGGTGCCCCAGTGATTAAGAATTTATGGAATATACATTTGATGATTATCAGAAGTGTTTAAAAGTGTGTAAAGACAGGTATGGAAAATAGCAAGACATAAAATTGTATATATGATATATATTTTTACATACACTGTTCATTTTTATGTATACATTTATGCACATATACACTCTGTTCATTTCATGTACACATTTATGCATATATACAAACATTTTTATACATAGAAAATTTTTATATGTACAAAAAAGGAAATGTATTTAAAATTTGGTAATTTTTACTTGGATGATCAGAAATACAAAAAGTAAAAAAAAAATTTTTTTTTAAAAAGAGAAGTGAGAAAGCCAAGTGACCACATATTCAAAAACTACATCAAAAGTTAGCAGTCTTAAATCCTTTCGAGAATAAGGCAAGTTAGGCATGTATGAATGAATGGATATTGGTAAGTATTAAAAGTTAAAATATGTTATTGGAATTCAGTGACCTCTTTGACAAAACAGTGAATTTGAACCATTGTAGGAGGGCAGGTTGACCTCTACCATTTTCTACGAATTTGTCAGGGCACAGGGAATCTCTCCTGGTAAACGAGAGATTGTTCTTTTGATTGCTAACATTTACTTACTATGATTGCTAACATTTATTTACTATGAACCAGACATTGTGCTAAGTGATATCCATGCATAATCTTCAGAAGCGGCTCCAGAATTTCTACATAGGGCAGGTTTTAGAATGTGTTTGTACATCAGGGCTAGGAGGCTTGAACTCAGGTTACAAGATAGACCCACTGTCTTTTCTTCTACTACTGGTTTATTTGGGACAGCTCAAGAGTGCCGATGGTGATTGTGTGTGTGATAATCGTGCTCTAAAGTCCAAACAAGTGACCGGTCACCTCTTGGTTCCACCACTGGGGAGCTCATTGAATCCTCACAACAACTCTGTAAGGAGGATAGTGTTATTACCCTCCTTTTCCACATGAGAAATCTGAGGCTTTGAGAGGTTGATAATTTGCCCAAGGTCTCATGTGTAGGAAATGGCAGAGGCCCATTTGAAAACAAGTTTGTCTGACTCCTAAACCCATGTTCTTTGCTACAGTATCCTACTGCCCATTTGCACAAGGGCTAGCCTTCTCCAAAAATTAGCAAGTGGATTTTACCTAAGCACAGAAAATGGCTCAGATTGGACTTCACACACACACACCCATGCACTCACCCACAGGAACACCTGCTGGAGCACATGCACACCTATTGAATTTTTTTAAAGTAGCCAAGAGGAAACTATTTACTGACTGTGATAAACTAAATTGTATGGAAAATAGCAATATTTAACAATTAAGACCCTCCTGCTAACTTGATAATTTGTCTTTTGATTTTTGAGGATGACCCGTCCCATTGGGTCAGATTCTTCAGATGGGCCTTATGATACATAGGTATTAAAAAACCAAGACACACACACACACACACAGGGAGCCAAAATACAATTAAAGGGATCCATAGTGAACAAGATAAGCACGGGACACTGAAAAGTGCAGCCTGAGATTTAAGGATAGACAATTGCTCAGAGGGAGGGCTTGTTCTTCCCAGGGAGAATTCACAGGACTCTTCCCTACCCCAGTGATTCCCAGCTTAGTGGGTGGGTTAGGTTTCACTTGTCCTTTAGGATCTTGATTATCATCAAATCTATTTGTTTAAGAATTTAAGGACTATTGAAACGATCCTACTTTTTAAAATGTACTGTTAAATGAAGAAGAGAGGGAAGAACAAAGGAGAGAAGGAAGAAGGAAAGGAAGAAAGAAATACAAAGATCTGAGAAGAGAAAGTGCTAGGAGGGGCTGAGAGGTTACCAAATATTAATTTCATTACCTGGCTTCTTTTTTCTTTGGAGAAATGAAAGACAAATAGTTTCCTATTGCTGCTGTAAAAATGACCATAAACTTAGTGACCTAAAACAACACAAATGTATTATTTTACAGTTCTGGAGGTCAGAAGTTTGAAAGTGGGTCTCATGAGCTAAAATCAAAGTGTTGGGAGGGTTGCATTCCTTCTTGGGGTCTTAAGGGAGAATCTGTTCCTTCTCTTTCCGGTTCTAGAGGCTGTCTGCTTTCCTTGGCTTAGGTCCCCTTTCAACAATGGCATCTCTTTGACCTTGCTTCCGTTGTCACATCTTCTCTGATTCTGACCCCTTTGCCTTCCTTTTATAAGGACCCTTGCGATTACATTGGGCCCACCAGATAATCCCGGATAATCTCCTATCTCAAGATTCTTAACTTAATCCTATCTGCTAAATCCCATGTAAGGTAACATTTTCACATGTTCTGGAGATTCGGATGTGGATATCTTTAGAGTGATGGGGGTGGGGACATTATTCAGCCTACCACAGAAGGAAACCAAATGTTTATAGTTTTGGGGCCTACCAGGTACATCATAAACAGAGCCTCATCTGATACCTCAACAACCTTGTGCAATATATGCCAGGATTTGCTTTTAAAGCTGAAGAGACTGAGCCTTGGTGCAATCTGGGATTCTGCCCAAGGCCAAGCAGCAGGGATGAAGACCCAGATCCCTGAACCCCAGCGCAAGCCAGCCTGCCTCATGGCCCTGCCTCCACTCATCTCTCCCATTCACGTCCACTTCCTCTTTCCCATCTCGGCTGGTCCCCCAGCTCCCTGGACAGGCTCAAGCTGCTGTTTCCCAACGTGGCATGCTCTCCTGATGACAATTGTGTAGTCACAGCTTGATCCTGGGGATTTCTAATCAAGCAAGCCAAGTAGCTGCCCCTCCAGATCTTCTTTTAGGACTTTTTCTTGCCCTCCTTGATTCAACAAGCATTTTGAGCTTATTGTGCTGGGTGCTAGTGCAGCAAGGAAGATAGACCTAAGCTAAAAAGAACCGGACAGTCAGTGATACATACTGTATCAGACAAAACGGGGTCTAAGATTGTAGGAAGCCAGAGGAGGGAGTTCCAAGTCCTAGGAGCTTTGTGTGAATCTTTTACATTGACCCTGGGTGAAATCTAAGTTCCAGTGAAGAACCAAAGGCTCCTTTTCTTTTGAGCTCCTTAAGGGACCAGGTATCGTTAGTCTTTCTGTGCCTTGCACATAGCCATGCTCCATAAATAATTAAAAGTTGGGAATAGGGTCAAGACAGGCACACTAAAAGGAGGAAGCAGTGTGTGAGACCAATAAAGGGTTAAAAGTCACCTTGGAAGGCAGTCAGCCCTGCCATTTTGTCTCTCTATTCTACCTAGCAACTGGTGACACCAAGTATTTCTCCCTGTTTTTATAGGAGAGGGCCCTGGGTACTGCTAGGTTGTTGAGTCACTGAAGAGCAAGAGCTGATGGAGCTGGTGTAGACTTTTGATGTCATCTACCTTGTGAGGGGTAGAAGCCATTCTGGAAGTACCCTCTTGGTAACTTCCTCACTTTCCTTCTGAGCATTGCTACCCTTCTTTTCTGCTCATCTCCTTTCCTTTCCTTTTGTTTCTCCTTACTAGCTTAGTGAATCTCGGGTTGGGGATGTGGTCAGAATTTCAGGGGCACTGAATAGTGGAGGAGATCCACTGCTCAGGTTTATTTCTGTTTTTTTTTTTTTTTTTTTCTCCTCAACATAAGCCCTACCTGTCACAAAAAATCCCAGAAAGATAAAACCATGGTTCTGGACTTGTTTACTGGGTATAAAGATATATCAACTGAGTAGGAGGAATTTTTTATTTTTTATGGTATCCATGTCATTGGAAAAGCAGATGCCTTCTGTTGTCTGAAATACATAAGAAGGCCCACGGGCTGGAAGCACCAGGCTTCTCTGTCTTAAGCAACTGCTCACCCAGCAAGGGGCTGGTACTCTTGAGTGGTTTGGCAGGCAAAGTCTAGAACTCAGTCTGGGCCACCACCATAGGTGGTGACTCATGTACTTGACAGTCAAGAGCTCTTTCAAATCATCTGTGTATTAATTCCGCAAATGTTGGTTGATGAGCTACTATATGCAAAGCACTTTTGGAGATACGACAGTGAGTAAGACAGACAGACATAGTTCCTGCTTCTACAAAAATTTAATCCAGAGAAGTCCCACCATTCAAGTCTAGGCTTGAAAATGGGAAAAACTAGGGGTGAAGATAAGAGACAGATGATGGAAAGAGCAAAGGAGGAAGGAGGAAACATGATATTTCTAGAAGCTCAAAGCTTATATATCATCTACATTTGATTGTCAAAGAACTCTCCAGTAATATGACCATAATATCTACCCTACACATAATCTTTCATGTGATAGTTTCACTAACCCTTTGTGGTAGGCTAAGAAAATATCCCCATTTCAAGATAAGGAAACGCAGGCCTAGAGTAGGGAGGCCGACTCAGCTCACATAATGAACAGAGTCCAAAGTAGACACAGGTCCTCGAGCCCGTAGTCCCAGGCTTTACCACAATGTCATAGCACCTTCGGATGTGGATATTTGGCACGTTGATCATTAGTAGAATTTGAAATAAAACCAGTCAGCTATAAAGGACAGGAAAGGTCGCTTTGTGCTGGTTATTCTCCTTTTGACTCCTTAGACTCCAATGTTTCTTTGTCCTGTCTTGTGCCCTGGGAAGCTGACTGCCACAGACTGCATCACCTAGCTGCTCTTGCAGGCTGATATCTGGTTGGGTTCCCCCCATGGGAGGCACTGAGAGGAGAGAGATCAGAGAGCAGAGAGGAAAGAGAGGTTGGAGTATGTCCTTCTTCCTCCTTGCCCTCATTCTGCAATGCGTCTGGTAGTAGCTGTGTCCCTCTGCTGTAGAGTTTTCCCTGAATAGTCCCTTCTTCATGGTTCTAGGTCCCGCTGAGCCTCAGTAACGCTATTTGCTACTCTTATCTCCGCAAATCTAGGGGCAGTCACAGGCTTTCCATGATTGCTAACTTCTGCATGCCCCATCATCCCTCATTTATTCCCTTAACCTTGCACATACATATGCAAAGAGTCCCTTCCTTCAGGTCTCTTCACGTGACTCACCTGGAGTGAAGGCTGTTTCCTGCCAGAACCCTGACTGAGCATTCTTGAGCATTGAGGGATGCTGACAAAGAAGGGAGGCAGGGTTATGAAAAAGACTTGGTCTGCTTGTTTTTTGTGTCTAATGCGGGCCCTGAGTAGGGGCTTCTAGATGGGGAAATACAGAGAGGAGATACCAAAGTGTTTGGGGTCAGGAAATGTCAAGATAACTCCAATGTCACTTCCAGTGTATTGCTTTCACTGACTCCACAGCCTGCGGTAGACTGCTCTTCCTCTGTAGTCCTATGGTGCCTGTCCACAGTTCTACAGTTTCTATTTGCAAAACTCTTCCCTTAAAGGCAGGGAGAGATCTCCTCACTTTCCTCTTCTTTATTTCCCAGGCACTACCTAGGGACCAATAGGTACTTAATAAATGCTTCCTGAGTGAATTTTTGTTCAAAGGTAGTGTCCCTAAGAAACTGAAGTTATCCGACTATGATGAGCCATATAGAATCTGGGCACAATAATGACTACAAAATTGCACCTGTGGCTTACTGTAGTTGTAGAATTTGTCTGAAAAAAAAAATATATATATATGTTTCACACTTTATAACTCATCTTGTTCTTCACTTCAGCCTATGTGAACTTGTGACCTGGTGTGAGGGGGACATATATGAGATCTCTCTTGCACAGCCATGTGTGGTTTATGTGTTTAATCTTGAAATAACCAAGGTCAGTCTCTCGTTATTACAATTCTATGGTTGTATCAATCTGCTTCACAAATGGTTGAATCCTTCACAGACAAGGACTGATGACGGATAAGCCCCCTAAGTTGCCAACCAGGCTAGTATTAAAAGGCAGACTTGGAGATTATCTGCTTAGAAATGGCCTAGAGTTCAAAGAGTTAACATGAGAAAATGTGGGCCTTTGCTATAGACTTTATTAGACTTTAGTCTGTTTCCATGGAGCTGTTGCCAAGGTACGTGCAACCGAAATTTCTCTAAGACAATATTCCACTCCCCTAAGGCCCTCTTCTTCTTGGTTGACATTGAATCTATCTAAATCTGAGAAATTCAACTCATTTGTAGCTTTTTCTTCTGACTAGTTGGAATATCTGCCTATTCTTTCTTAAAGCCTATTGACCTCAATCCTCTTACCCCAGGGGGTTACCAAGAACTGGAGAGAGGAGGCCTAAGGTAAAGATGAAGCATGTGGCTCTTTATACACTAGTTTTGTGAAACCCAAATTGAGACAGATGACAAAGGACATTCTTTCTGATGTCCGAATTTATATTTATTCTGGAAAACCTTTCAAGAGTATGCATATCAAATCACATTTTGTTACAACTTCAATGAATCATGTAAAAAGAATAAAATTCCTAAATTAGAATTCTCCTGGGAAATATGAGACATCATTGTATATAGAGAATACTAAGAAAAAAACCTACCAGAGCTCATTCATTCATTCTCTAAAACTCTACATGGTCGTACTGTGTTCTCCTTCTTATTCCTCAAACTCATGGAGTGTGCACCCTCCCGGAAGACTTGGGCTTGCTGTTCTCTCTGGAAGGTTCCTCTTCCATGGCTCACTTCCGCCCTGTATCCAAATTTCTTCTCAAATGACACCTGCTCAGAGAGGCCTTTCCTGGTCCTTCTATCTAAAAGATCAGCTCTCTTCACACTGTTTACTTTCTCTGCTTTACTTTCCTTCACAAACTTTGTCACTACTTAATCTTGTTTAAGATATATTTATCTATTGCCAGTCGTCCTCATAGAAATTAGCTCAGAGAAAGGGACTTTGATGTGTTCGTTGCTGTGTCCCTAGCAGCTAGGACTGGGTCTACTGGAAATTCAGAAGAGAATAAAATTTATAGGGGTGCCTGGGTGGCTCAGCCATTTAAGCGTCTGCCTTCAGCTCAGGTCATGATCCCAGGATCCTGGGATCGAGTCCCACATCGAGTCCCACATCAGGCTCCTTGCTTAGCAGGGAGCCTGCTTCTTCCTCTCCCTCTGCCTGCTGCTTCCCCTGCTTGTGCTCACTCTCTCTCTTTCAAATAAATAAATAAAATCTTAAAAAAAAGAATAAAATTTATATGAAATAAGACCTCGGTAACCTCCAAAAAAGGTAGCCTCAAAAGAGTAGCTAAAAAATTCAAATTGTCGCATTCAGCACACACGGGACTATAAGTTCCTGTAGTTAGATGAGTGGTTAGGAGAGAGACTAGCAGTTCTTGTTGGGGATAGAAGCATCCACATGACTGCATGGTTTGAGAAGTGTCCAAAGATCCTTATAACTAAAAATATCACCATCCCCTTCTCCTCCTCATTCCCACAATGCCTGAAATTCCAAAGAGTAGTTCCCAGAAATCATAATCATTTTGATTGTATTAAGGCATTGGGCCATTTGGGAGAACCAATGAATAATAATCAGAATTGTGATGACCTGGTTATCCAATTAGGATGCAAAGCCACTTGGAAGATCTGGAGCCTGGGCCCCCAGGGACTGGGAAATCAGGGACAACGAGTCATTGTGACACAAGGGGGCGGGAGAGAGCAGGAACGACCGGGCGAGGAGAAGACTGGAACAGAATCTGGGTTGGGGAAGTGCCCTTACGTTAGGGCCAGTTGGGTCACGTAAGGTGGAGAGACTTCACATACGAGATATCAAGAGTGTGATTCCTGGCTCCTCCACTTACGGATTCTAGGGATGATCTTAGGCAATTTTCTTCACCTCTCTGCACCTATTTTTGTCTGCAAGATGGGAATTATAAGACCTACCTCAAAGGGGTGCTGTGAGGAATAAACGAGACTCCTATTTATCGAGGACTTAGCATGGTACCCAACACAGGGCACATACTCAATAAATAAATTGCCGTTCTGATGGTTATGTTTCAGATTCTGCTGCCCTTCATTGCTCATTGGAGGCCCAACTTCATGGAACGTTTGCCACCTCCTTGGAGTGTTCCTGGATTCCTTCATATGAGAACAGGGTCTCTCTCTGCTGAGCTGGGGGAGCACTCCATTGGTCCTTCCTTCATAGCACTTACTGCCTGCTGCCATGGATTTACTTATGCATTGTATTTATTTATGTTACATGCTTTAGTTCTTCAATAATACTATCACTTCCTGGACGACAGAACTAGTATCTGATTTATTTTACTGTTCCTGACATTGCCTCACAACTCCTTGTACATCACAGATACCCAATAAATATAAATTGCCCCATGGATGAATATCTGTAAACACTTCGTCAATTATTTTATGATCCAGTGATTTTTTTCTTTTTTTTTTAAAGATTTTATTTATTTATTTGACAGATAGACAGCGAGAGAGGGAACACAAGCAGGGGGAGTGGGAGAGGGAGAAGCAGACTCCCCACGGAGCCGGGACTCTGATGTGGGACTCGATCCCAGGACTCTGGGATCATGACCTGAGCTGAAGGCAGACGCTTAACGACTGAGCCATCCAGATGCCCTATGATCCAGTGATTTTTCACAGTCTTTTGTAAAAATGGCCTAACCAGGTCATCTACAGGTTAAAGGGGACATAATTTAAAATGTGCAGTAACCGCTGCCTCTGGTCTGGGGCTATTTGGTTATGTTGTTCAGGCTTTCCAGCAATGTCTATCAGAGGCTGCTGGGAAAGGGCAGCAAATGTCCTTTAAGA
Organism: Mirounga angustirostris; assembly: GCF_029215605.1. NCBI lineage: Eukaryota > Metazoa > Chordata > Mammalia > Carnivora > Phocidae > Mirounga > Mirounga angustirostris. Next base: position 41,551,316 of record NW_026991714.1, read on the forward strand.
GGCAGTTGGACTGGCCTGGACAGAAGACTATATTCTAAATTGCAGATTACTGTTCAATAAGTGAGTTGATGCTGATAATCTGTTCATGAAAAGGGAGAGAAAAATCTAATTTCATAATTACTGGAGCAAGAAGAGAGAATCAAAAGCTTAAACTGAATTTATGAAATAAAAAATGGTCAGAGATAGGTTTCTTCAAATGATTCAACCTGCATAATTATACTAGAAATCTGATCATCTGGGCTACATATTGATAGGATAGAAAGCATCCTAAGGACTAATGTACCAGGAGAGAAAGGGTACCGTGGACTTTCCCCTCTCTTCTCTGTTCTAAGTTACTGACTTCACATCTGTCAACCAACTTCCTATCACGGCTGAGGTAGCATTTTGGAAGCCCAACTCAGGAGCGAGTGTGACTTGTACTTGTGGACACAGCAGATGGGTAAGTGGGCCCATGGCGAACCGAGGGGACGGGACCGTGATGCCCCTGGAGCAGAGCCACGCTGCAGCTGCGCGAGGGGAGACGAGCAGACGACCGGCAGATGGAGGCCAGCCTTCAGGGGCAGCGCAGCCTTTGAAGTCAGGGCTGGCTGGTGCAGACAAACTGCTCTGAAATCAGGAACTGGATTGAGATTGAGGTTGGCAAAAAGGACATGACACTGTACTTGGACAGTATTGTCAACAGACCATGTTTCTATTTCCCTCTTATAAACTCCAGACAATGCAGATTTTTATGAGGTTATATTTTGGTAAGAAAGTGACATTAGGGACGCCTGGGTGGCTCAGTCCATTAAGCGCCTGCCTTTGGCTCAGGTCACGATCCCAGGGTCCTGGGATCGAGTCCCGCATCGGGCTCCCTGCTCCGTGGGGAGTCTGCTTCTCCCTCTGCCTGCCACTCTCCTTGCTTGTGCTCGCTGGTGCTCACTCTCTCTCTCTCTCTGACAAATAAATAAATAAAATCTTTTTAGAAAAATAAAAAAAAGAAAGTGAAATTATAGGAATTGTAAATAATATGTGTGGAGATGATGTGGGACATAGACAAAATCCTCCCATTGAGCAGTAATGCCCCAACTTGTTAATACTTTGGGGGTTTGATTTTTTTTTTTTTTTTGCTTTGTTTGCCAATGTCCTAGGCATGTAGACCCCAGATGTCATAAGAAGAACCCCACCCAGATTCCAAGGGAAATTCTATACCAATCCAGCATCGCTGAGAAACACAGTCTCTTTTTAAATCCCTTCTTCCTTCTCCTCTCCCATTCTTTGCCTGGAATTTTATTTCTGTGAGGTTTTTTTCCTATGAATAAGTGTGGAAGCAATTCCTACCTATTTCTTTCCCCCTCATTCCCTCAGGTCCAGTCACGGGTCTTCTTGCTGCTCCTGGACCATGCCAGGTTCGTCCTTTCCTCCAGGTCTTTGTACAGTCCCCCTGCCTGGACTGGTGTCCCCAGATACCTGGCTGGCTCTCTCATTCCCAGCAGGCACTTGCCCTGAAGTCTCCTTCTTGGGGAGGCCTTTCTTTCTTTCTTTCTTTCTTTCTTTCTTTCTTTCTTTCTTTCTTTCTTTCTTTCTTTTTTTTTAAAGATTTTATTTATTTATTTGAGAGAGAGAGAATGAGAGACAGCATGAGAGGGAGGAGGGTCAGAGGGAGAAGCAGACTCCCCGCTGAGCAGGGAGCCCGATGCGGGACTCGATCCTGGGACTCCAGGATCATGACCTGAGCTGAAGGCAGTCGCTTAACCAACTGAGCCACCCAGGCGCCCCTGGGGAGGCCTTTCTTAAGCATTGCTGTTTTAAACTGCATTGCTTCATCCTTTTTGCAGCTTTATTTTTCTCCATTGCACTTTCCAAAAGACATGATGTATATTTCCTGTACTTTGTGTTGTCTGTCTTGCTCCCCTCCATCTACTAGGGTGTAGGCTCCACAAGGGCAGACATTTGTATCTGTTTGGTCTGCTGTGTGCTCAGGGCCTAGAACAGTGCCTGGCATGGAGGAAGCACTCGTATGTTTGTTGAATACACAGATGGATACTAAGAAGGTGTGAGAACTAATATTCATGACTTGTTCTTCCTTCTGCCTCCCTCTCCGAACAGCTGGGTATCTGCAGAGTCGCCACAAAACCTTTCCAGATGTGGAGCAATGGAAGAGTTTCAAAATTGGTTGCAGATTCAAGCATATACACCTTTTGCAGATTCCAGACTAGGTGTAAATGAGATTTCAGCTCTGCTCCCCATTCGCCAGCCTGCACTTTCTGAAAAGTATTTTGAAAAGTATACATTCCAGGTTAAATAGATTCATATTCATTTCAGCATCTTTCAAAACAGAGAAATCAAAAGCTTCGCCAACAACTTAATTCACAAATATTTACGAAGCTCCTACCATGTGTCAAGCTCCCTGCGGCAGGCCTTGGCAGGAAGCACAAAGGAAAGAAGCAAAGTCCCAGTCCTCAAGTGCCTTAGGATTGAGAATGGAGTAGAAGGTAAACAAAGATAAAGAGAATAGAAGGCAGAATATGATAACTACTGATTTGGGGGTAGTATTTGTACTGCTGCTTTAATCTCTGGCTCTTAGTTATAGAAGAACCAACACTTCCATGATGAGAGACTCTTATGCTCAACTGGAGAGCCTTCCACTGGGTTGCTTCCTCATCCCAACGCTTATCCCCCCAGCCCCCCAGCCCCAGGAAGGAAAAAGGGGAAGAAAAAGCTGAAAGCAACGAAAAGGGGCCTTGAAGCCTTACGTTCTGCCCAGGCCTGGGGAAGACCAGACTCCTCCATCTTGCTCAGTGCTGCAGCTGATATGCAGAACCCATTCCATGTGGAGGGGCCCACAGGGCTGCGTGCCTGCTCTGAACCCGGCCAAGCTGCTCCCACCCCAGCTAGAGGAGCAGGGAGAAAGGAGAGGACAGTTCTGCTTTTATAGAACCTGGCGCAATCAGGCGGAAGGGGCCCTGGCTGGACCTGGTTCAGTCTCAGGGCCTCCTGTCATCCTTCGAGGTTAAGGTAATGGTAGCCTGGCCTTGCGGTGGCCCGTTCTCAAAGACAGTCTCCATGTAATGAATGCTTTCAGAAACAGTTTTAGAGAAAAGGAAGTATAGACAGACTTGCATGCACCAAAGCCGACCCAACTGTTTTGTGAATGATTTTTTTTAATTTGATATTTTTTTCTTAAATATATATTTATAAATAAAGGGGAAGGAGTCAACATCATTAAGTAGTATTCAGCCTGGGGAATGGGAGCCTGACGCAGTCCAAGGTTCCCTGCTGCGGCAGGGGCCACATGGGAAAAAAAGATCTGAGTGCTAGGGGAGTTCCCAAAGGGACAAGAGCATTTGGCTGGGCGATCTGGAAACACTGTGGAGAGGTGGCATCTAGTACAGTCCTTAGGCCAGAGAAGTCCCTGGACATGGATGTGACCCCACATGGTAGATGGCCCCACTCACCCACAGCCTTCCCTATGGAGCAAAGAAAAGCACCGTGCTTTTAAAACACTTTTTTTTTTAAAGATTTTATTTATTTATTTGAGAGAGAGAGAATGAGATAGAGAGAGCATGAGAGGGAGGAGGGTCAGAGGGAGAAGCAGACTCCCTGCCGAGCAGGGAGCCCGATGCGGGACTCGATCCAGGGACTCCAGGATCATGACCTGAGCCGAAGGCAGTCGCTTAACCAACTGAGCCACCCAGGCGCCCTAAAACACTTTTTTTTAGGAGGCTGTGTCCTTAAGTGGGTTCTCTGACGTATCTGGTGTGTGTGTGTGTGTGTGTGTGTGGTGTGTGTGTGTGTGTGCGCACCTGCACAGGGTTGGGTAGGAGCCCTCATTTTACCCACGTAGAGGCTTCATTCACAAAACAAGGGCGTGGGTTATCGGGGGTATCAAGCCCTCTGACAGCACCCTGGGGGACCAGTGAGTGGTCCCGGGCACTTCCCCACCCCAAGTCCAGAGCAGGGCTCTCTACTTCACTTACAACTTGAGATTACCTGTAAAATTATATCCTGAGGTTTCCAAACCAGGACAAAAAAGGCTCCAGGTCTTGGGCTGGAGCTCTTAGATCCTTTCCAGGCTCCAGTTCCTGGGGTTCTGTGATTACGTAAGATGAAGCAGCAGCTAGGTCCCTGGAGGAATGCAGCGGAACACGGACCACTGATGTGGGTTGCCATTGTCCGTGACTCTAAATATCTTCCCTCTCTGCCTCCCTTCCAGGGACTCACTCGCTGACGTATTTTCGCCTGGGCATTTCAGATCCCAGCCATGGGATCACTGAATCTCTTTCTCATCCCATCATTGCATATGAGTGTCTCTTGGCAGGAGGAGCCGTGGGCTCCGTGGACGGTGGAGAACCCCTTGCCTGGTCCCTGGGAGAGGTACACTCAGCTGCCGAGGGGCTGGGGCTGGCGCATCTGTAGTCACCGCGATCACTCAGGTGGGGAAGGCAGCAGAGATGAATGCTTGCCCTTACCAGCCCCCATTCCTGCAGAGAGGTCCTTGGGCTGACAGTGAACAGGAGCAGTTGCTGAGTTACACTCTTTTGGCAAAGCCGGGACAATCTGGTCGATCGTGTTCAGTGTCTGCCATCTGCCCGAAGCGTCTTCCAAATCCTCTCTTCCTCGGGAGCCCTTTGTCCTTTGCCCCCCATATCCTGATGCCACCCCCATTCAGGCTTCTAACCTGTATCTTCTCCTTTCTCATTCTAAATTTGGCCATTCTGTGTCTCATTTCCTGGTGGCCAGGCTTAGTGAGCCACTTGCTTATGCACAATGGCTTACTACATTAACTTTCCCAGGATATTTCTGGCTCTTGCATATCTTCCTCTCCTTTATTGCATTATAAAATTTATAATTGATCTTTCCTATTATCGAATAATTCCCCAAGGCAAAAATTATCATGTTCCTACGGCGTGCAAATGTCTGTTGCTAGGTGGGTTATGTCATAGGAACCTCCCGGAGGCATGCCTGTGGGATGATGTATTCGGGGGCAGAGGATGCATACCCCCAGTCATCCACTGGATGCCCACCTTTATGTCTCTGTCTAACCCCCTTCCTGACCCACCTAGGTTTCACACCAGGGTTTCACACTTACCAGAGGATGACGGGCTAGGAGTTGCTAGAGGACAGAAGCACCACATTTGTCCAGCATGCCTATGATGGACAAGATTTCATTATCTTAAATAAAGATACCGTTTTCTGGATGGCTACAGATAATATGGCTCACATCACCAAGTGGGCATGGGAGGCCAATTGGCATGAGTTACAATATCAAAAGAACTAGCTGGAAGGAGAACGTATTACCTCATTAAAGAGGTTCCTGGAGTATGGGGAAGCTACTTACAAGGACAGGTAAAGAAAAGGGAGAACATCAGGTCCCCAGAGCCCTTGGTGTATATAGAACTTCCTCTAATCTAGGTTATAGTCACCCTATTCTGAAATCCATCTTGTGAGTTACACTATGGTGATCTGAAACTCCCCGTGAAAACTTCCCTTAGTTATTTTTTATCAGCATCTGGACAAGATTCAGCAATTCCTCCTGTCTTGATGGTGGAGTACCTTCAGGGACACCTCTTTTTTGGGGGTATCCATTGAGACAGTCCTTCCATCTCCTGTCAATGATAAGCTGGGAAATACTTTGGGAGGTGGAGCAATCCTCATTTACCAAGGGCTCACACAGTACCAGTATGAGTGAAAATCTGGTCTTACAAAGAAGACAAATGGAGAGTCTGTGCTTTACTAAAGGATTTATGTTAAGATTTCTTTCAGGAAAAAGCTCATCAAAGATGAGACTCAATCAGTCCACTTTTAGTTAATGCAGACTTTTCACTTATAATCTTATTATTTTAAAAAATTCTTATTATTTAAAATGCATTTATGTCTGTAGCATGCTCTGGGTAACTCCTGGACACAATGCACCTCTTCCCACTGGAGTTATCTCTAATGGTGGGACTTTCCAGAGCTGCGGTGGGCCTTGGGAAGACATCTGGGTCACGGTTACGAATGTAGACTCTCTGTCTAAGGGTATTGGCTTTGGAGGCAGATGACTAGAGCTGGAACGTCAATCCTTCCACTCATTGGCTGACTTAGCCATCTGAATTGCAATGGTTGCAGGTAATAGAAACCTACTCAGACTGGCTTAGACACAAAGAAGGAAGCTATTTGGAAGGCAGGAATCAGGGCAGTGTGAGGATCCAAGGAATTTAAACCAAGATTCAAATGAGGAGGGGATATTGCCGCCAGCATAAAGCTCAGAGATACCTTCAGCCCTTCACCATTCCAGAAGAATGAGCTTCCCTCTCCCCGCTCTGGTTACAAAACTTTTTTTTTTACATAGGAGAACTGTGGTTGGTCTGAACTGCATCACAGGCCACCCCTCGGACTCATTGCTGTGACCATCCGGAAGAGTGTCTAAGATCGGCTGTGGGTAACAGAGTCCTGGTAAGAAATAGGTGACGTACTCAACGTGATTTAGCCAAGGAGAATTCAATCACAGGATTATTCACAGAGAGACCATCAGGATTGAGGAAACCCAAAGTCAGGTACCCAGAGGCATGCAGCAGAAGGAAGCCGTTACATCCCCAAATCTGAAGGGGCAGGCGAAGGCAGGGGCCCTTGAAGAAGCACCTTCTAGCAAGTCCTGTGCCTTTGGAGAAACACAGCCACTGGCAGACCGCAGTGAGGTGCTTGGAGAACGGGTCCCTGAGAACCCCAACCTTTCTCTCCTCTGGCTTTCTGACGTTTGCTGAGGATGTTCCCCCTAGCAAGCGGCCAGACCTGGCCAGGCCAGGGAGCCCTGGAGGGGCAGTCTGAGGGCCACAACCTTCCAGGGCACAATACAGAGCAGAAGCTGGGTCTGGGGGCTAGCAATGAGAGAGTAACCAGTGCATGATGGGCTGTGTTTGGGTTCCAGGTTTAAGATGGGTGCTTCTCAACCAGAAGCACACATTGGAGTCAGGAGAACTGATTTTCCAATGTATGTTATGTGTTTGTCAGGAGCAGGGGTTCCTCTTATCAGAAAAAAGTGGAGCTTACAGATGCTAAGGTGGCAAAGCAGTAATCTTGAGTAAAAGAAACAGTTGTGATAATGCCTACATCCCAGACATTGGTGTGAAAAATGTGCATGAAGGCACTTTGTACAGATAGTTCTCTGCTTACACATTACATCTCATTATTGTTGCCGGGCTGAAGAAGTTCTGACAGCTTGGGATCTGGCTGAAATCTTTGGCCAGTTTGGGGTTGTACTGGGCCCTCAGTCACTGAGACATTGTAGGCCAAGGCTAGGTACAAAGAGGGGCCCTAGGAGTCTCCACTCCCAGATCCTGATGAGTGGCACAGCCTTGGACTGCAAACAAAGAGAACCCTTAGTTGCCTGGCCTCCTGCTCCCAGGGAAGGGAGGGAAACTGGGGAGATGGTAGGAAAACTGGAACAGAGTTGCTATCAGTTGGGATTTTAGGCTTAATACTAATCCTGTTGGTTCTCTCTGGGGCGAGGAGCTCTTTGGAAAGAAAGGGGAGAACCTGGACTCCCAGGTTGTGTGGGAAGAGTATGGGAAGAATGGCTTCAGTGTATCTGCTCCCCCTCCCATTAGGACCATGAGTGTCGTAATAGGCTCTCAACCCTTTGGTCAAAATCCATTCCTAGAAAAATATCTGGGAACGATTTCTTCCGGGCACTGTCAAAAAGCAGTATCTCTCCTTGTGGGATTCATATTTTATTTTTCATGTTGGGAAGCCTTTTTCTCCTACGAAATTTCATGCCTCAGGAAAAATAGAAAGAAGGTGTTGTTGAGGTAAAGCTCTTCCCTGTATCCGAGGGCCAGATAGCAAGGTGTGTGTGTGGGGGGGAGGTGTGTATGAAAAGGTGAGGCCTCCAGACGAGCAGGAGGCAGCCCTTCCAAGATGCCGTCAGGCTCTGTACGGCTCACATCTGGATGGGACCCAATTCAGAGGGAATATTAAGGACAGCACCATCTGGAAAATTAGCAGAAGAGTCAAGAGGAAGCAAGGCCCCCAAATAGACAGTTTTTTGTTGTCACTACTGGAGCCCCTTTGTGATATGAATTTCTGGAATTCCTTCGAGGGCATAACCACAACATGATCTATTGATTACATATGTCTGTTTCTGATGACAGTCACTGTTTTAGTCCATTTGGCTGTACAACAAAACACCATAGGCTGGGGAAACTTATCAACAATAGAAATGTATTTCTCACAGATCTGGAGACTGCAAGTCTGAGATGAGGGTGTCAGTGTGGTCGGATGGGGGCCCTGTTCTCAGTTGCAGACTGTGGGCTTCTGATGGCATCCTCACATGATAGAACTGGGCTAGGGATCTCTCAGAGCCTCTTCTGTAAGGCCCTAAGCCCATTCATGAGGGTTCCACTGGCATGACTTTTTTTTTTAAGATTTTATTTTTATTTATTTGATACAGAGAGAGAGAGCATAAGTAGGCAGAGCGGCAGGCAGAGGGAGAGGGAGAAGCAGGCTTCCCACTGAGCAGAGAGCCCGACACGGGGCTCGATCCCAGGACCCTGGGATCATGACCTGAGCCGAAGGCAGACACTTAACGACTGAACCACCCAGGCGTCCCTCCACTGGCATGACTTAGGCACCTCCCAAAGTCCCCACCTACTAATACCATCACCCTTGCCGTTAGGGTTTCAACACGTGAACCTGGAGGGGACACAAACATTCAGACCATAGCAATCACGAAAGTGCCAGCCCCAGGACACCAGGCAGCTCAGAGCCAAAGCAGAGCCATGTTGGCTGTGATCTCTCTCTGCACTAGCACGGAATTGAGAGTAAGGAAGCCTGAGTTCTAATCTCCAGGCTTTTGCTGAATTACTCATCACAGTCACACATGTTGTAACTCAGTTTTCCTTTTCTGTGACTCATAAGAGTATTTCAAAGGTTAACAGTAAATGATCCCGACACACTTTCCAAACACTCAAAACTATGTGGCTTTTCCCCCACTTAGAGGACAGAATATGGCTCAACTCCACATTCGTCATGGAACCTATCGGACATGGGTATCAGTTGAGCTGGATCCTCAGAGCGGCGACCTCTACTCCTACCCAAGCAGACTGTGGCCTCTGCGTGGTTCTTCAAGTCCCCCAGGATAAGGACGGGTTGTGGCTGTCTGGGGAGTGAGAGGGAGGGAAAGGGCAGAGCAGGAAACATTGTGTGCTTTTTTAAATCAGTGGTTCTCTTGCTCTTTGGCCTTAGAGCTCCTTTATTCTTAATTATTGAGGACACCAAAGAGCTTTTGTTTCTGTGGGATATATCTATTGCTATTTACTGTATTATAAATTAAACATTAAAAAGATGTTTAAGTACAAGAAAACACAAGCTCATATCTATTGACCGTCAGAGAGATGATGTCATCATGTGTCAGGTAGCCTCCAGAAAACTCCACTGGGCACATGTGAGAAATGGAGATGAAAACAAACAGGGAAATCATGACTTAGACCTCACGGACTCCCTGAAAGGGTCTTGAGGCCCCTGGGGCATTCACATCACACTTTGAGAACTGCCGTTCCTCTGTTTTCATTTATCATCCTACCCGGAGCTGTGAAGTGAGAAGTGTCAGTAAGATAAGTAGGGCTGGGCTTCCTGCTGATCACAGGGACAAGTCCCTAAAAGTTGACAGAGAAGGGGAGGAGGGCTTGTGGAGTTTTCCTCACTTACTGGCTTTCAGAACCAGAAACGATAGGCTGAGGGTCCATTGTGGGAGGGGCTGGAGTTGGCGTGGGGGGGGGGGGGAGCGGGGGAGGGTCCGCAGAAGACCCCATGGCTGTGAGGGAGGTGGAGGGGGGGACTCAAGGGCCCACAGATTGTCTCTCCTGCAGCTCCACACAGTCTCATTTTCTGCACCAGCCACTCCAAGCTCCATTTACAAATGGGTTGGGCCTCACTTTGCGATCACAGGAGGACCAGGAACACCGCTCCCACGATAGAGGAAAGCACATCTTGGTTAGTGCTTGCAAGGAGAGGGGCGCCTGACAACCACAAAGCCCAACGCCCGTCCAGGTGAATCGCCCTCATAGAAGTTGAGTCAGAGAAGGTATGGCGATCTTGATTGGTCTTTTTCCAAACTCTATCTTTATTATTAGTTAATATCAACTTTTGAGGGAATTTTGTCCTTGGTTTCAAGACTTGAGTAAGTTTTCCCATTTTGACACTTTTTCCTCCCAATCATGTGAAAATCCTTTTCTTTCTAAAATAATCGTTCAACACATGAAATGCTGAAGAGTAGATACCTTTGGAAAATGGGATTCAGGGGAAGGAAAAGGGGAAGGAGAAATGGAAGATATACAGGCTCTTGATACTTTGGGGAAAAATTAATTCATTCAATAACTATGTATTTAATACCTACTATGTCCTGGGCACTGTACTGGATTCTAGAATATAGCAGTGCAAAGGACAGACATGATTCCTGCTGTCAGAGAGTTTACAGGCTAGTCTTATAACATCATTCCCCTGCCTCTGGCTTCTTTAGGTGCACAAACTGATCACAGCATAATATTGATGGGACCTGGATTATGGGATTGAACCCACTGTGAGCTAGGAGTTTGGCTTTGCTTCATAACCACAGACTTCAATCTCAATTCAGGTGATACTGTGCAAAGCATGTTATTAGATCAAAGTAAAACCAGCCCCTTTCCTAGAAAATCAACTCAGGAGTTAGTGAGTCATTGATGTTTTCCTTCTAAAGTAGGCACTAATCCCAATCCAATAAGAAATAGCTGCTGAAGAAAAAAAAAATTAACAATGACATACCCCTTTCAAGACTGATACACACTGTGAGTTCCTTCTTATCTCGTGGAGTTTGTGAATTTGAGTTAAAATTTGTCAAATACTAAGAGAATCTTGACAAAGCAGGCTAAAAATGTCAATGCTGGGTTCTCAGATTTTGCTGAATATTGCATAATTTGTTTTTGAGCTATAAGGAAAATTGCATATATCTGACTAAAAACTTTTCCTTTCAAAGCAAAATGGAGTCATCAACCTTTTTACACCAGATCAATGATTGAAGATAGCTCTTTCCCAGTGGTTTTTCCTCTAGGAAGCATGGTCCCCTTGTCCCCCATAGACTCAAGTCCAGTGGTCAACATTCTTGGCCACATCTATGATAACCTATGGATATCATAGGTTTGAGCCTTTATGGCGGAAGGATAGGGAATCATGAAATTTTCGTGAGATCAGAGAATCTCAGAGCTGGAGGGAACCTTCTGATCCAGGACAGGAAATGTCCTCTACGGTACCTCTGACTTGAGCATCCAGCCTCCACTGGAATACCACCAGTTCGGGGCAGCTCACTACACTCTAACATGCTCTTCCTCTTCTTTCACGAGAATGTTTATTATGTAAGAGCTTTGAACATCACAGGTGCCTTTGCGGTGACCCTACGGACAGGGTTAGATCAGCCCATGAGATTAGCCAGTGAGTTTCTACAGTGGCCTATGAATGGCTGGATCATTTTACACATTTCCTGGCCTGAGAGAAAGTGAAAGTGCCCTGTTCTTATGGCAAACCTGCCGGGTAGCTTGGAATCTTGGAAGTATGCCTGCGGAAATGATCTCATTCTTTCTGATGTTTGTGGGAAAGTAAGGACACTAATTATCAGACGTTTTATCACCTTCGGTAGCACCGCAGTGACCTGGACCCAACTGCAATCTTGAATGCAAAAATGAGAGTATGTCTCAGTCTCAGACAGGGGTTCAATTCTTTCTCTACCGGCTTCTCATAGATGGGCCTGACTCACCTTTATACATATGCTTATTCTCCATATGTATATGCACTGGGAATAAAGAAAAGCCTCACTAGGAGAATGAACATCCCCTCGATCCTCCTTTATTCCCCTAAAATCCTCACCATCATTTACCTCTTGTCCTGCTGAATTGTCCTAGGATGGACAGCAGTTACATTCATCTGTCCCACTCCTCTGACTCTGAGCACACACCTCAGCCCAGACACTTCCTTCGGTGGCCCCAACTTTGACAACTGGCTTTGAACATGTACCTTGGGCTTGACCTTTCCCCTCCCTTGACCATGACATTTGCCCTCTGGCTTTAATATCGCAACCACAGGTAAAGACAGTCTCAGTGTGCCAGGCCTTAAAGAACCCACTTGCCAAGCCTACTTCTGGCTTCACTGTCCCCACCTACTTCCATGGATGAAGATCCTACTGTACACCTCTCACCTCTGGTGCCAACTGAGTCACAGAAAAACACAAGTGTCCCTGCTTATCTTGTTTTCAGGGTTGCTCCAGGCAACTTCTATGCCATCTGTTAAACAGTGTTGCACTGTGAAGAGGGCAGCTTTATGTGGGGAATGGTTTCTCACCATTAAAATAGTTAGGACTTAATATATTTCTGGATGGACACTGAGAGTCAAACAGGTGATACGTCTATGTAAATATCTTCTCTCTCCAACTGTGTGGTACTCTCCTCAGAGGTATGAATGATCAAGGCCTCTTTGTGCTCCCAGGGCTTCACCCTATACTTCACACAAAGCGAAAATATCCAAATGGATGAAGAGGAAGAGGCAGAGGCAAGGTCAAGGATGTGGTGAGAAGACCTTCTGTAATGCGCTTGCTGCATTTCTGCCTCTCCTGTGGGGATTTTATAATTTAAGAGCCACATACATGTAACATAAAGGGGTGCTTTTAAATAATACCCAGCATGTTGTAACCTTCATTTTACCAGTGGTTCAAAATTTCATTATTTCTTAATAATTATAGATCTGTCATGGCTTTGTTAACTCATGTTTGCTGATGACAGATGCTCAGTAACTGGAATCTATGAAATATCTGATAACATAAATATCAAACACAACAAACTGTGCTGTCACCAGAATCAGGTTTTGACTTTGGGCTGTCTTTACCTAATATGTGGGTTAAGAACACTGGACGAGAAATCTGTTCAGCTCTCCCTCTCCCTCCTCTTCCTCCTCCTCTTCCTCCCTCTCCTCCTCCTCCCTACTTCTTCCTCTTCCACTCCACTCCATTTATCATCTGTTTTCCTTTTAAGCACATACAGACCAAGATGTAGCTGGTCTCCAAGGCAGTGTAATGGAAAGGAAAGCAGTTTGGAAAGCAGTGTGAAGGTCAGGCGGGGTTTTCCCGGGGGCCGGACTGCTCTGCCCCAGGGGTCCTGAGCTGTCCCATCAGATGGCTGGCCTCCCTCCTCTCTCTGGCTCTCTCTTCTTGCTCCCACTATTTTTTAGTTCTTCTGAGCCTTCCCTTATTTCTGAGGAGCTGCTTGGTTTTTCCTCTTCTATTTTTGGCCCGAGACTGTTTCGGCAGTTGCGGCCGTGAGGAATAGTCATCCACTAGAGAGGCCAGTGATCACTTTCTGGCAGGGTCCCTCAGCAGGGTCACCCCCGATTTGATCACGTCTGGGGTCTTTGTCTTCACATGTGCAGGTCAGGTGGCCCCACGCGCTGATCAGATGAGTGCATAAACTCCAAGGCCAATGGATTAATTTACGGTGAGAAACACGATTGCCAAGTGGGTCAGATGTGTGTCTCAGCTGGTCAGCAAATTTTCTGGCAGCAGAGTCTATGTGAGAACAGCTAATCAGGGTCAGAAGAGTGCTTGGTGGCCCCAGAATCGGTGCAACGGGACACATTCTTGCTCTTTAGCTCTTCCTTTCACACACAATTTTGCAGAGTTTTCGCAGTTCGCAGAGTTTTCTCCAGCAAGGAGAGGGCCCTTGCCTGAAGACTCAGGCAGGGGGCGGCGGCTCTAGGAGGGAACCCAGGTCTCCCAGCCCAGGCATTTCCCACTTGACTGAGGAAGAGTCCCTCATCACCCTTTCTGAATGCCTTCACTACCTCTCTTTCTTTGGACATTTGCCATCTTTGAGCCTTTTATCTCTCTGGGACATCTCTGCATCTCCCTTTCCCACTGGCTGCCTTTCTCCGATGTCCCTCTGGCTTCTGGTTGCTCCAAACCCTGCAGGTTGTGTAACAAATCCCAATTCTAGTGACCTCAAATGGCAACAATCATTTTTTTATCTTTTCCAGTCTCGGTGAGTCAGGAGTTTAGGTAGGGCTGGGCTGGGTCTTTCTGGCTTGGGGTTGCAGTCAAATACTGGCTGCAATTTGCTCCAGGTAGACTCAGGACTCTCCATGTGGCCTCTCTGTGTAGATTAGATTGGGCTTCCTCACAGCATGGTGGCCTCAGGGCAGCGAGACTGCTTCATGACAGCTAGCCTCCCTCAGTATCCCAAGAGTATCCCAAGAGACCAAGGCAGAGGCGCATAGTATTTCTATGACCTAGCCTTGGAAGTCACATAGTGTGACTTTTGCCATTCTCTAAGTCAAGAAAGTCACAAAATTTCTGCTCAGCTTCAAGGGGAGGGGACATAGACCCCAACATTCAATGGGAAGATTGTCAAAGTCACATCGGAAGAACATATATCGGATGGGAGATACTGTGGTCAGCTTTGGCAAGATAAACATGTCCCAGTTGCCATGCCCCACCATCCTCTCCCCATTCCACCCTGTATTGGTTTCTTAGGGTTTCCATGACATTGTAAGGCAAATTGGGTGGCTTCTAAAACAACAGAAATTTGTTCAAAATCAAAGTGTTGACAAGGCCATGCTCCCTCTGAAGGCACCAGGGAAAGAATTGTTCCAGGCTTCTCTCTTAGCTTCTACTAATTCCTTGGCTTGTGACTGTATAACTTCAGTCTTCACATGGTGTTCTGTGTGTGTGTGTGTGTGTGTGTGTGTCTGAATCTCCCTTTGTTATAAGGATACCAATCATACTGGATTAGGAATCCACTCTCCTCCAGTATGGCCTCATCTTCACTAATTTACATTTGCAACAACTCTATTTCCAAGTAAGGTCATATTCTTAGGTACTGGGGGTTAGGACTTAAACATGAATTTTAGAGACACAACTCAACCCGTAACACACCCCTATCAAACCTCTGCAGGATCTCATCAATCCATCAAAGCTGCTTTCACTCCAGCAGATCAGCCAGCAGTTAAGAAATCAAAGTTATTAGATGAATTCATCTTGTAGTGAGATTGACGAGTAGTGTATCTTACCTTAACTCTTCATGAAAAGAGTTAAGTCAAATGAATCTGGTGGAAGTTTGGATGGTTCTGGGGAAATTCGGGGAATAGCAATCCTTTCTTTAAATCATTCCACTCACTTTTCTTCTATTTATAATGCTTACCACCTAAACTTGCAGAACAAGGAAAGGTGTTCTTGGCCTCTTGATGGTGAAAGGAGTAGATTGGTCTACTCGCTCAACAGCTTCTCCTCTTGAGCCAGAGGCTTCTGATGCCTGCCATCTTTGATTCTCAGTAAGAAGGTCATGTTCTACCAGAGTGGGGGATGCTTATGTCTTTCAGTACGTTAAATATGAGTACAGACCCCAGGACTCTGGACTCCCCTGGACATAAGATTTCTGGAGATACTCAGAACATGGGGACCCCGTGCTGAGGAGGAACCTCCTCCCCCCACACACACCACCAAACTGTGCCTCCAGGGGAACTCACCAAAGCTCTCACTGTGGCCTCCTTCTCCAACAAGCTTCCTTTTGCTTCCCCACAGTTGGCTTGGCTGAGTTAAAAAAAAAGACCCAGCAGACACAGCCACTTACAGGAGTGGCTTACCACATAGCAATATAAATATCATTTACATCATCAAATGTATCTTTGTTGTATATCTTGTTTGATAAACTCTGTAAACTCAGCAAACCCTGCCCATGTATTCTATTTCTGGCTCATGAACCAACTGAGGACATGAGCAGGGCTACAGCTAACCCATATGGGACATTTGTGAAAATTAGAAAATTGTTCTTTTTCTCTGGTAGACACTGACCCAGGCAGGGTCATGGCTTAGCCCAGCAGGACATTTCTACCCTGTTTGCCCTCTCGGTGGGGTATTTATTCTTATGCTGGGCTCAACCTTAAATGGCAGCTCTGGTCATACCATTAGAAAACAGATGGAAATTAGCTGTAGACTAAGATGAATGAATTGATTTGGAAGGGAAGAGTGATGGTAGAAAAAAATAGGTCAGTTCATTCAAAACGGTAGAACTAGAAGCCTGTTTGTATATCCGAAGAGCTAAAATTATCTAAAAGGTTTTACATAATCCTATCATGGAGTTTATTTTTGGCGATCTATTTTTAAAATTTTATGTCATATCACACAGTCTGTTTGCACAATGCCTTGTGTGTATTAGCGACTCAGTAAATACTTCTAGAAGGAACCAGTACAGTATTTTAATTAGCTAGTCCTCACGTGCTGGCGCAAAAGAACAGTGTCATCTTACAACTGAAGTCATAGAGGGGAAATATCCCACCCAAGATGGTGTGACATTCCAGGGGCCCAGAATGAACACTCCAAAGGCTTGCCCGAGTTCTTCAAAGGTTTTAGCAACATTAACATTCTTTATTTAACACTTCGTCTTGTTATTGCCTTGTCTGTGACATGAGCGATCCCAAACATTCTAGCTACACTCCTCCTCCTCCACACACGTATCAGGGACAAAAACAGGATACAGAGGTTCTCACACAAGGCATGGTTTTTCTTGAAAGCTCTGACAAGAGGTGCCGAGAAATGAATTCGCAGCCATCCTGGGGGCCCAAATATCTGAAACCTAATATATATATATCTTTTATTCTTAAGGCCAGTAGAGCTGTTACATAATCTGAATTTTCCTTTCTTTCTTTTTATTTTTTTTAAGATTTTATTTATTTATTTGACACAGAGAGAGTGAGAGAGAGAGAGAGCATAAGCAGGGGGAGTGGCAGGCAGGCAGAGGGAGAGGCAGGCTCTGTGCTGAGCAAGGAGCCCGATGTGGAGCCCGATGTGGGGCTCGATCCCAGGACCCCGGGATCATGACCTGAGCCGAAGGCAGCCGCTTAACGACTGAGCCACCCAGGCGCCCCTGTCAGATATTTTCTATATGCTTTGTTTATAATAACTCCAGTTTTTTTTTTAAGATTTTATTTATTTATTTGAAAGAGAGAGAGAGCATGAGCAGGGGGGAGGGGGAGAAGCAGGCTCCCCTGCTGAGCAGGGAGCCCAATGCAAGGCTTCATCCCAGGACTACCTGAGCTAAAGTCAGTCCCTTAACCTACTAAGCCACCCAGGTGCCCCTACTAACTCCAGTCTTTTTTTTTTTTTTTTTTTAAGATTTTATTTATTTGACAGAGAGGAACACAGTGAGAGAGGGAACACAAGCAGGCGGAGTGGGGGAGGGAGAAGCAGGCTCCCGGCCGAGCAGGGAGCCCGATGTGGGGCTCGATCCCAGGACCCCGGGATCATGACCTGAGCCGAAGGCAGCCGCTTAACGACTGAGCCACCCAGGCGCCCCTGAATTTTCCTTTCTATTGTTATGCAGGTACTTAGTTAATGAAAGTTCTTGCAGTACAAATTTCATCAATTCGTATCAATGACCTGGGAAGTGTGTGAAACTGCTCTTTCTGAGCAGAACCAATCACGTATAATTTTCCCTCCCCCCTTCCTCCCTTCAGAGTCAGCTGAACCCAGCAGGAACTTCTGCATTCGTCCTTGGCGGGGGTGGGGTGTGAGAGAATGTTTGAGACCAGAAGGTTCTGAGTCGGTTGGAGCTGGACGGTCGGAGCTGAATGGTGGCGGAGTGGTGGCTGGAGAGCTGGGCTGGCCCGGAGCCCTGGCAAGGCCAGACTGGGTCTGAGGCAAGTACCGTGGCGGCAGCCAGACCTCTGAAGGAGCAAAACAGGGGCCAGAGAGTGGGAACAACTGAGGAGAAAAACAGCTTCTCAGATGGAAAATACATTCAGGGAACAGGAGGCTGCAGACGAAATGGGAAGCCACCTGAACAGAAAGGAAGTGAAACCAAGAGAGAAATGAGACATTCACCCCAAGCTAAGGCAGTCTTTCCTTTTTCCCTTTTGAGGTATCAGTAGGGATTCTGAGGTGAATCTGTTATCTGAACTCAGTGAAAGCTCTATTTTTTTTTTTTTTTTCTGAGCAACATGATGGTGGCGTAAATAGGGAATTCTGGGAACACACTGAGAAGATACAAACTCTGAAAGCTGACAATCCTGGGGAAATTTGAAAGGTTGAAGTAATAAAAAGTAAAACCTTTGGAGTCCCATCAGCTGCTAAAACACAACCCCTTGATGCACGTTAAAAGACCTAAAAGCATGTACTCTGCGTATTACTCACAAAACGGTGACAAATACGTGGTCTGTGCATTACACACAACAGGAAGTTGCCAAACCAGATGTAACCCCCAGAGGCTGAGTACTCGGGCTATCCTCCACCTTACAGAGTTCTAGAAGACTGAATTAGTCATCGATCCCTGAGGATCAAGGAGGGTTGAAGACAAAAGGCAAGCTACTCTAACCCAATGTAGGCCCTTGCAACTGGAACTGAGATCAAATTTCAAAGATCTGTAAACTTGCCCAGCTTCACAGACTTGAAATCACTCCACAGGATGACTTGTTTATAGCCCCCATGATGAAATTTTCAAGGATTGTCCCCTGCCAAAAGGAATTAGCAGTTTATCTGTATGACACTGCATACGCTGTATTTTCATTAAAGCCACCAATTTTGTTAACTCCAATTTCTTACTAATAATCTGCCACAGATATTGACATTCAAATTAAATCCTTATGGCCTTCATAAGTTAATCAGCTATTCATAGAATGTATGTTCTATGAGGCCTCAGACTCCAGTGCCCAGCACATGGTGGGCACTCAATATGTAGGCATACTGATTAAATGAATTTCCGTAATGCCTACTCGGAGCCAGACTATAGAAGGCAATGGAGCCCAATGACATTCTGGAAAAGTAGCAAGTGCAGAAATGGCTCAGACATACCCTTATAAGAAAATCAAGCTCACATCAAAGAAAATGATTTTGGAGAAGGTAATCCAGAACATAATTTCTATAACATAGACCCCAGGTTTTATGTTAATAGAAGAAATACAACCCTGACAGTGACCTTTTGTGGTCATGCTGAAAAACACAACTTGGATAAAACTTCAGAGTGAACTAGGAGGGCCTGCATATCAATATTCCATTAACAAAGGGGAGGAGGGAGAGAGGGAATGGTTGGAAGTGTAGAGAGCTGTCTCCCTCCCCGAAGCAGCTGGGCTGGGCTTCCAGGGCCAACAAGCAGTTGTGAGGGTGACATCTAGGAACTCAGAGATGTCTGGTGACACAGAGTATGTTCTAATCCGCTAGTTTCCTTTTGCCTTTCCCATTTCCCAACTGGCCAATCCTCAGAATTAACTCCCTCTCTAAACTCCTAAGCACTTTTTGGCTCTGCCCCTTCACTGACACTTGCTATCCTGTGTTTCTACCCCGCCTGTCACTCCAGCTAGACCCTCTGGCTAGATTCTGGCTTAACCCCATAAGAACACAGTTTGCTCGTTTGGAGGGAAAAAAAAAAAAAAGAACACAGTTTAAATGTCATCTCCTTCACTTAATATCAGAGTGATTTTAAATTGTTTAACTTCTCGGGAGCGCCTGGGTGGCTCAGTCTTTAAGCGTCTGCCTTCGGCTCAGGTCATCATCCCAGGGTCCTGGGATCGAGCCCCGCATCGGGCTCCCTGCTCGGCGGGAAGCCTGCTTCTCCCTCTCCCACTCACCCTGCTTGTGTTCCCTCTCTCGCTGTGTCTCTGTCAAATAAATAAAATCTTAAAAAAATTAAAATTAAAATTAAATAAAAAAAAATAGTTTAACTTCTCTGAGCCTTACTTTTCTAAAAAACAGGGCTTGTCGAGGCACCTGCGTAGCTCTGTCAGTTGAGCAGCCGACTCTTGATTTCAGCTCAGGTCCCGATCTCAGGGTCGTGGGATCAAGGCCCGAGTTGGCTCGGCACTCAGTGTGGAGTCTACTTGAGATTCTCTCTCTCCCTCTGCCCCTCCCCCTGCTTATGCTCTCGCTCTAAAATAAAATAAATAAAGTCTTTTAAAAACCCCAGGGCTTGTAAATGCTTGTCTCCCAGTGTTGCCGTGGGAACTGAATGAGCTGCCTGCATGTGTGTGAAGGTGCAGAGCAGAGGGTGTGGCATGTGCTGCTTCGCTCCTCATCCAGGGACACCCCCTCCCAGCCCACACAATCAGAGCGACCACTTACCGAGTGCTAACTGTGAACCGGCCGCTTTACGTATATGATCTCTGTGTTGTATCGGCTTCGGCAGCAGGTGTTCTGTCCATTTTGCTGACGTTCAGATGAGTTATGTTTCTTTACGAGGTCACAGTTCCTAAGTGGCAAAGGCATGATCAAAACCAAGTCCTTCTCCACATAGAGCTTGTGCTTCTTCCCATACCCCACCCTAGCTGCATGCACTAGGCACTCAAGTAATGCATGATGAAAATTGTAAGGTATCGTCTACTCCAAACCATGTTCTATAATGAACCCTGGGAACAAACCAAAAACAACTTTACAATGAATCAGAAAATTAATAAAGTCCCTTATCAATTTGTGAAAATGTGAATCTTTTTGTTTGGCTTTTGATAATGTGACTTAAATGCTGAGTGAGGCCCGTAGGGCGAGATGAAGCACATAGGGGGTTCTTAAACATTTCATGGCAATGTCAGTGAAGACCGTGGATAACAGTCATTACTTGTCAATGCGTGGTGGATGGGAACAGCTGAGGCACAAAGGGAAAATTAAAAGCTCCTTACGTTGCAAACAAACTCACCCAAGGTAGATTCAGTGGTGCATAGAATTTTAGATTTGGAGAGTTATATAGTGAAATTCATTTTACAGATGAGAATGTTGAGGCTTGGAGGGAGTAAAATGATGTGCCAAAAGAAACTCTGAAACCAGTTATAAACTTCATGTGTTTACATAAATATGTTCAACATCATTAGTCTTTAGGGAAATGCAAATTAAAACCACAGTGAGATACCACCACACACCTATGAGAGCAGCTCAAATAAAAATTAGTGACAATACCAAGTGCTGGAAAGGATGTGGAGAAACTGGGTCACTCACCCATTGTTGGTGGGTACATAAAACGGAACAGGTACTCTGGACAATAGTTCAGCTATTTCTTTAAAAACTAAAAATATACTTAACCGGCAACTGCACTCCTGGCAATTTACCCCAGAAGAATAACTTATGTCCACATAAAAATTTGTACACAATTGTTCATAGCAGCTTTATTTATAATAGCCTGAAATTGGAGACAACCAAAGCATCCTCTGTTAATGAATTGATAAACAAGGGTACATCCATGCTATGGAATACTAGTCAGCAATAAAAGGAATGAACTATATGTGCAACAATTTAGATGAATCTCAAAGGCATTATGCTGAGTGAAAAAAGCCAATCTCAAAAGGTCACATACCATATAAGTCAAACTACATAATTCCTAGAACATTCTCAAAAATGACAAAACTATAGAGATGGACAACAGGTTGGTGGTTACCAGGGTTAGGGATGGTTGCAGAGAGAGGGGAAGGTGTGACAATAAAGGGGTAGCATGACAGAGATCTCTGTTGTGATGGCAGTCCTGTATCTTGATTGTGGTGGTGGTTCCACAGATTTACCCACATGGATAAAATAACATAGAACAATACACATATATTGTTTTGGTATCAGCTTCTTGGTTTTGGTAGTGCATCCTAACGATGTAAGGTATAACCATGGAGAAAACTTGGTGAGGGTTCATGGGATCTCTGTACTATCTTTGCACTTTCCTGTGAATTTATAATTATTTCATAATACAATATTTTTTTAAATTGAAGGACAGTGCAGCAACTCAGTTCAGTTATGATACTTGTAATTATCTGGCTTACATGAAACTAGTTCCGTGTAGAGTTTAGCCAAATAGTGGAACTGACAGTGTTAGCTTGTTAAAGTGATCTGTGCCTATTATTATAACTACCCAAATACTCTTATTTAGAAAAATCCCATTTAGTTTGCAATGGGTATCCTGTAAATTAAGATAGTTAAGGGGACCCATTAACAGTGGAATAATCAGAAAAATCTGTATTTTTAGAATTAGGTAATCTCATAGTAATTTGTTTGAGGAGTATTGGGGGCATTTCCACTGCTTTAAAACCCCATAGAAGAAAAAGTGCAAGGTATTTCGTGCCTGGATCTTGCTGCTGTCTTTCATAATTCGAAAGATGCCCCCACCTAAGGTTAGCATCACCTGCCTATGTGACCGAAAATCTCATCACTCGGTGGTGAGCAGCTCAAGATGATTTGAACTTAAAGTCTCTTTGCACAGGCAGGAGAACCATCCCTTAAGAATGACTACCCTTCAACCGTTCTGATTGTTGGGTTCTCGAGCTGGTTTCCTTGCAGTAACTGTTTTCTAGAAGGTCAGAGCTGCGCCTGAATCTACAGGTAAATCACCCATTTTCTGGGGCTCTTAGTGACCGAAGAGGAATGACTAATGCTTCCCATTATGACAGTGCTGGCCAACCTAATGAATGAACTCCAGCTAACTGTTTATTTCTTAGGGGCAGTTCCTCATGGAATTTATCCACGTATGTGGTTGGGCAAGATGGCCACAATCTCAACTCACTTGGCGTGTATTCATAAATCTAACCCTGATCAGTTTTGTCCACAACGGCTTTTCCAGACTCTCTTCACTCAGGCTCCCTGCTTGACCTCACCCCGTTTGCCTCCAAATTCACAGAGAAAGCTGAGGTTCTCAGAAGCTCCTTAGCTCCCAGCCACAAGCTATCTCCCCCTCACCTCCTTCCCTTCAGCCTCAGTGGAGTATTCTACTCTGTTCTGGGCTGGTCCCCCACCAAGGCTCTAGATCCCCTCCTTTACTGACCTCCCAAGACTTTGTCCACCAATTATCCCTCTCCCTGCTGCAATTTTAGCATCACAGACTGGTGCAGATGCACAGAGAAAAGAGCAGAGATTTCACAACCCGCCAGACAAGGGTTTGAATACCACCTCCTCCATTTACTAGCTGTGCAAGCCTAAGCACTTTTTTTTTTTAAAGATTTTATTTATTTATTTGAGAGAGAGAGAGAGAGAGAGCGTGAGAGAGAGAGAGAGAGAGAGAGCGCTCCAAGAAGCAGGGGGAGTGGCAGAGGGAGAGGGAGAAGCTGACTCCCCGCTGAGCAGGGAGCCTGTCAGTTTCTGGCTTGATCCTAGGACCTGGGAATCCTGACCTGAGCCGAAGGCAAATGCTTAACTGAATGAGCCACCCAGGTGCCCACTTTTTTTTTTTTTTTAATTGTGGTAAAATATACGTAACATAAAGTTCAACAACTTAATCATTTTTAAATGTACAGTTCAGTCGTGTTAAGTAATTCAGATTGTTGTGCAACTGATCTCCAGTGCTCTTTTCATCTTATAAAACTGAAGCTCTGTACCCACTAAACAACACCCTACTCACCCCTCCCCAGCCTCTGCTAATCACCTTCTGTTTTCTGTCTCTATGATTTGACACGTTAGGTACTTCATAGAAGGAGAATCATATGGTATTTGTCTTTGTAACAGGCTTACTTCACTTAGTAAAATGTCCTCAAGGTTTATCCATGTTGTAGCATGTCTTAAGCAAGTTTTAAGGCATTCTTTTTTAAAAAAATGTATTTGTTTATTTGAGAGAGAGAGAGCACGAGCAGGGAGAGGGGCAGAGGGAGAGGGAGAAGCAGACTCCCTGCTGAGTGCAGAGTGATCCCAGGGCCCCCTGAGATCACGACCTGAGCCCAAGTTGGACGCTCAACCGACTGAGCCACCCAGGTGCCCTTTAAGCAAGTTTAAAAAAAAACAACTCCAAACTCCAGTTTCCTCACATACAAAGCACCACACCTTCCCCAGGGTTGTTGGGAGGGTTACATACTATGGGAACTCAACATTGGTTGGGTCCTTTTCCTCTTACTTTCTGTGATCTTTCCCTGGATTCAGAAACCCTCCCAAGTTCCTGGATGTCTCTCTCTACTTAAGACCTTCCCTTATCTTCACAATCAGAGTTCTTATGAGCAAGCTATCTGCAAGCTGTCTCCACTCCTCACTTCCTTGTCACTCTTCCTGCTCTGCAGAAGGACTTGTATATGTCACTACCCCTCCAGTCATGCTGTTGCTGGGGAAGTCACTGGAAACTCCCAACTGTCCAATCTACTTCTCTTTCTAATTTCACTTGTCCTTTCTGAAATATCTGACATGAATTAAACATCACCCAATGTACTTTCATTGTTGAAAGCTCCTCCCTCGGCTTCTGTGATGGTACTGTGTAGCATTCTGAACTGGTCAAAAAGGTACTTAGGAATAACATGAACAGAGGCTTTATTTGAATGTATTGTTATTATTATTATTATTATTATTATTATTATTATTATTATGATGTGAACTCTATGCCCAACAGGAGGCTCGAACTCATGACCCCGAGATCAAGAGTTGCATGCTCTACCGACTGAGCCTGCCTAATGTATTCCTTTTATTCATTCAACAACTATTTTGTGAGCACCCTATGTGCCACCTACTATCCCAGGTTCTAGAGATACCTCAGTGAACCACACAGACAAATGTGGTGCCCTGGCATGCTTCAGGGGCAGATACTAGTTCATTAAGGATTGGATGGTGGCTGGAGCTCCCCCTACCCACTCCCATTTTTCTGTACATTATTCACTTCTGCACTAGAAGAAAAGGTAGCTCAAGCCTCTTTCTTTGACACCATGAGCCTTGGCCCCCAGCTCCCACCTTGCCTCCATGACCTGCATCACAGGAGGGTTCCCTGTGCCCTCTTTGATCCCACCCTTGTCCTTGCACAGAGTCCTATTGTAGGACTGATCCCGGTAACACTCTATTATTGATGATGATGACTCTGATGATTATTTCTGTTTTGGATGACTTTCTATTCTCATCCACCTGTCTCCCCTATAAGGAGGTGAGCTGCATGAAGGCACTGCTGGGTGGGGCCATACTCATCCTGCTGTTCCCAGGGCCTGATACAGTGCCTGGCACATGTAGACGATCAGTGAATGTTCACTGGATGAAGTTGAGTAATTTTATTTTTTTAAATGTTAATTAATGAGAATATTGCAATGGCCCTCCTGTCCTCTTATATTTTGTTGCTTTAGAACCTGAACTGCAGGGATTTTAATAAACCCAGAAACATTTAGGAAACATCCCAAATCCTTTTTCCTTTAAATAGTCCCCCACTGCCACTAATTTGGCAAATAAGTTTGGGCTGCTCAAAGTCTTTTTTATTCTTCTTTTTAAAGAGCGTTGGAACTGGAAGGGACCTTAGATGAGCCTCATCATTTCATAGATTAGGATCCCGAGGACCGTGAAGTGCCGTGGCTGACACAGGGTCACCCAGCTGGCTAGCAGCCGGGAGAGAGGCGGTCTCCTCTGGGAGAGCGGTCATGGGTGTGTGGAGATGGGGGGCATCGAATCCTTCACGGGGCCCAGAGACCACTTCCAGCCCAGCTGCTCACCTCGCGCTTTGTGCTTGCTTTTCTGAGCAGAGAAGAAAGAACCAGGCTCAGTATTTCAGGCACATATTTACAACCTTATCTTTTCTTACTCTAAAATGTTCCTGAATACGAGCTTTTGAGCCAAGAGTCTTAGTTTGCAATTCTAGTCAATACAACTTGATTTTGTAAGACAACCTCCAGAAATGCCTAGGATATTAAGTGATACAGGACTGCAGAGAATAGTCAGAATTAATGTGCTAATGAGGTAGTAACACAGCTTCGCTCAGGATTAACACATTCAGGAGCCAACCAATTAACTACCCTTTCTACTACCTCCCAGGCATATTCTGTGTCCAGAATTTGGTAAAGCTCCTGGCCTCTGTAAATCTCAGCTCTCCTGTGCTTTTTTGGGGGGGGGGGGGCTGGAGAGCTTGGGGAGTGGGGGAGGAGTTGGATAAATGAATGGCCTAAAGCTAGCTGATGGCCAAATCCCAGAATGAGCCATCTTGTATGCTAAATATTGGTTATGTACCTGCATCATCACGGATTTGCTTAGCATGATCCCAGCCCTTCCAGCACCCCAGTTTGGGCCAGAGCAGAAGCTGTGCTCTCTGGGCTGCAAGTATCCTATTTTGCCTACCTCGTCGGTGTTGACCCTGCTCCCTCTATCATGCAGAGTCCTTGCCAAAGTAAAAAGAATGTAAGTGTCTCTGGATCCAAATGTTTAACATTTGAGTCAGCCACAAATACCTTTGAAGGAGGGTCCTTTGGAAATATCACACCACATATATACTCCCAGTCCTCTTTCTTTACTTTAGAAGCCCTTCGATAGTCTCCAAAATATCCCCCCTCTCATCATGAGGTTGTTTCTTACGATATTTCACAGAGCTGAGGTTGGGAAGCTATGCCTC
Source organism: Mirounga angustirostris (assembly GCF_029215605.1). Taxonomy (NCBI): domain Eukaryota; kingdom Metazoa; phylum Chordata; class Mammalia; order Carnivora; family Phocidae; genus Mirounga; species Mirounga angustirostris. Next base: position 41,577,565 of record NW_026991714.1, read on the forward strand.
AAATGCTTTATATTTGAATCACTCTCTACTGCTCCTCCATTCTCTTTCCTGGAAACCTCTTCCTCCAGGGAGAAGAGCTATTTTTCTCCTCTCTTAATCATTAATTCAACAAACGTGTGCTGAGTGTAACCCTGTGCATGCCATGTACCGTGTTAGGCGCTGAAGAGGATATTTGTGGAGCAAGTCTTGTCAGAACAAAGTCAATCCCATTGCTTCTCTATCTTGTCTATCTGTCAGAAGAAAGTTTGCCAATCATATGTTGCCTTTTCTGGAATATCAGGAGAAAAAGAGAAAATGTATGAGTATTCCAGGTGTCCTGCTCTACTATCTATTCTCCTCTCCATCCATCCATCCACTCACCCCAACACTCTGAGAGAGTCCTTCCAACACGGGAGTGCTTCCTCTAGACCAAGGGCTGTGCTAAACACTGAGGATCCACGCAGGAGAAGGAAGCGCCAGTTCAGAGGGACATAGTCCTATGATCAGACCATGAGCTAGAATGTCACTATTAGAGTGGAAGCACGTCTAGAATGCAAAAGGAACCAAGCCCATGGTTTCTAGCAGCTGAGGTTGATTGGGAGTTAATTCATGAACAGGTTTCTGGTTTTGATAGTGGCTTTAATTCCTGTTGGGTGTATTTTCAAGGAAATTTTAAAACAGCAAAATTTAGAATCCAATTTGATAGGTATAATCTTTTAATTCTTTGAGGGCATATTTGGTCCTTCTCTTTCTCTGCCTTCCTCCTTGATCTTCAAGTTCCCGACCTTCTGGAAGGCGTGTTTGTTGCTGGTCTGTTCCCTTTGTTTAATGTGTCGTGTGCTTTCCCTTCCCATCCACATCCCCATTCATGACAGGAGACATTTCAGGACCCCAGAGAGCCTGGGCTGGCAGAGCAAATTGACATGTGGGAGTGTGAGAGGCAGTCTTTCAGAGAAAAGGAAGAGGAAGAGGTAAAAATGGCAGGCTGAGAGAGCAGAAAAAGGGGAAAAAGAAATAAGAATGTAAGAGGACAAAACAGAGAAGGAAGAAGGAAGAAAACGGGGAAAAAGGCAACCCAACCCTAATCAGATCTCCCCAGACCTGGCATTGAGCAATTTCTGCAACAGGGAGTCAGGTTTAGAGAAGGGCTGGCTGGAAGGGTCCTTCCAAATATGGGGGGCGAGGTGGAGCAGAATTGCAGGAATACCAGAAGACCTGACTCATTGACTGAACTGCATCTTAAAGGGCGATTTTGCTTTAATTATTGAACTGGGGGAAATTATGAAATTGTGAACTGGGGCGGGAGGGGAGGTTAGAAAAACTTCTCAGTATCCATCATGTGTTGCTTTTGAAAATTATTATTTTGGAGCATAAGCTGTTTCCTGTCTTAAAAGCCTATTATCTATCTCCCTTCCAGGTAGAGCCTGGGCTGCCTGCTAATTTAATCCCCTGGGTTTCCCCCTCTGCCTTCAAGATCTCATAGAGATGCAGGCTTTAAAAAGAGGGCACCTTTGTGTCTTCCTCCCCTTAAGGGCCTCCATCTACCCTGGCAGCTAAGAAGATGCTATTTTGGGAAACAGCAGCTGAGTGGGGAGGATTGTTAATTGTTTGTCAAACCTTTCTAGTCTAGTTAGATCTCACCACAAAAAAAAAAAAAAGAGAGAGAGAGAGAGAGAGAGAGAAAGTCATACCCTTTCCCTTCGTTCTATTTTCCTTTCACATCTGTGAGACGAGAGGGGGCTAAGGAGCTCCTTTTCCTCTCAAGCACAGGCACATAAACTAATATTTTAAAAAATAAACCGAATTCTTCTACCCAATTGGAAACACATAAACATAATATTGGCCCGAGAACCAATCAAAATAGTTTAAAAATCATTTATAAGCCTCAAAACCAACCAACCAACCCCAAACCCAAACAAACAACAAATTCCTATCTTAACCGAAGAGATTTCAGGGGCTCTGCCATCCCTCCGGGACCGGACCTGCCCTACCCGGAGCATTTATTCAAACCACTGCGGCCAAATTGACTGAGTCGATCCCCCTCTCCCCTGTAAAACCCACTGACATACTGGAAAACAATCCTACCCAGGCACACTAATCGGAACATCCACTGTCACACGCACTCATTCCATCACGGCGTGGACAAATTCAAAATCAAACAGAAAAAGACCCAGACGGTGAAAAAGGTCCTTGGGACTCTGACCTCAGGAGCCCCCACGTGATTCTAAACTTCCTAAGCATTACGTCAGCCTGCGAGGAACATGGGATAAAAAGACTGGGAACCGAATGCTTATGCTTCTTAAAAGGGCAATGCCACAAAACATTTTATAACTAGTTTTTCTCCTCTGACCAGTTCTCATAATGGAAGGATCCTAGTCCTACTTGACTTTTAAAGGACACCTTTTCCCAACCCCCACAATGATCTTTTGATATTTTCAAAGAATGGCAAAAGGAATGAGCTTTTTTAAGAGAGGAGTTGGACTCAGAGAACTTTGTAAGTGATAAAGATGCAGGGAAGGATATGAACGTGCTGCCTATTTCAAAATCATTTTTCCTCAGAAGAGCTCAGACTGCTTTATAAACATAAATCTGCTAATCCACACACCAGCTCCTGGTTAGACAGCAGATCTGAAACTTCCTTTTACACTGCAGGATGTGTCTGTATAAATACTTACTCAGAATTTGCTTAGTCAAAATGAACATGAGATGGGTTAGTGATTTGGGGTTTTCAAAATGAATGCGCATTCATGTTAGCATTTAGATCAGCTGTGTTGATCTAAAATGGACTTGACTGATGAATTAGAATTCGCGCTATTAGTTTCAGCGATTAGAACGGGAGTGGGGAGAAGAGGCGAGATTTTCGTACTGGCTGAAGATATATAGATTGCCCTTAAAGGAGGTGCTGATACCCAGCGGGGTTTTCAGTACATCATTAATCCATAATAAATGTTTAATCAGAACAGAGTAGGCAAGAAATTACTTTCTCAGTAATAAAATCACACATTGGTAAATAGCATGGCAGAAAAAGCAAACTATCAAAAATCAACTTATTTCATGTGAAAAAAATAGCTTTTATAGGGAAAAGGTGGAGGTTAGGGTCATGAATAATAATGAGCTAGGATAAGATAAAATGTATTCGATGTGATATTTTGGTTAATATGCCACTAAAGTAATGTATGTGGAGTACTCCTTTTTTACCCTCTGGTTGTCTGTGTTTAAAGAGTTTAGCACCAGATTTGCGGAGCCCATTAAAAACTTGTTTATCAACTAGTTATTGATCCCTCAATATGTACGTAGCAATATTCAAGCTTCTGGGTATAGAGGAGGCAGGATGCAAAGAAAGTATAATGTAGCATTTCCCAGCACTTGAATGTTATTGGGAAATGAGAAATATATCCACACAAAGTTAAATAGGTACTATGCAAGTAAATAAAACACAAAAATACAAAGGTTATAGATAACAAGTGGTATTGTGGTTTTCAGTAACAAGTAACAGAGTATGTGTGCCCAAGTGAGAACACTGTAAATACCAGTGGGCATGGACGGCTTCCTGGAGGAAGTGATGGTGCAGAATTTGGGCAGGAAGGGAGAGGGCATTCTGTTAAGGAAGTATAAGATAGACATATACTTTTGATTAGACCTGTCTAGCTGGGAAAGAGATGGGTCTTTTATGTTGTTCAGGGTCCTAGAAAGGTCGAAAATGTTTGACTGGATTCACAGAATCTCAGAATTCTAGACCTGAAGTGATCCTAAAACAATCATATCTAGTCCGCTGGTTCTCAAACGTGACTGCACATTGTAATCACCTATGGAGTTTTAAAAAATTCTAATACCTGGGTCTCACTCCAGAGTTTCTGATTTAAGTCATCTGCAGTGAGGTCTGGGCAGCTCCCGTATTTAAAGGCTCCCCAGGTGATTCTACTGTGGAGCCAGAGTTTGAGGGCCACTGATTTAGTCCAACTCCCCAATTTTATAAGATAAATAGCACGCACAGCTGGTGAGAAGCCAGGCTCTATTCACCACTCCAGGCTGTTTGTCTTTGACAGTGTATTGTGTAGTACTCCAGAGACCAGGACAGAGGGTTGGATTTTTGCCATAAAGGTCATGGGGAGCCACTGAAGGTTTTTGTGCAGGGAAAATGGCACGTTGGAAACAAATGGTCCTGCAGCTTCCAGGTGGACATCAGAATTTGAAAACGATAAATGCGCTCTAACAACGCACGAGAATGGTGCTGTCCCAGTGAGTTTCTGAAATTTGTTTGCGTGTTTATAGTTTGAATTTTAAAATAATATTGTGAAAACTGCTGTGTTCTCACAATCGAATGGATACGTAGAATTGTGCTTCTCCACCTGTGTGGCTACTTCTCAGTTCTAGAAAGAACTTTCGTCTGGCTGATTGGCTCTGTTTTTTTGCCTTTTTCTTAGATTTTCTAAGAAGCTAAGTGTTTTAACAACCATCTAAGTGTTTTATGGTTTACTTCCTTTTTACTTTATCTTCCCTCACAATATGCTCATGCATGTTTATATGTCCACACCACCCTATCCTTTTATTACCATTAGGGCACTGTTGTCCAATACAAATATAATTTGAGGGGTGCCTGGGTGACTCAGTCGGTTGGGCGTCTGCCTTCTTGGGTCATGATCTGGCTCCCTGCTCGGCGGGGAGCCTGCTTCTCCTCCCTCTCCCTCTGCTGCTCCCCCTCCTTATGCTCTCTCCCTCTCTCTCTGTCAAGTAAATAAATAAAATCTTTAAAAAAAGAACTATAACTTGAGCCACATATATAAAAAGAAACAGGTTACATTAATTTTAATAATATATTTTATTTAAGTCAGTATATCCAAAGTTTTATCATTTCAGCATGTAACCATTCTAAAAATATGAATGAGACATTTTATGTTCTCTTTGATACTAAGCCTTTGAACTCTGCTCTGTATTTTGTAATTGCAGCATTGATTCAGATGCTAAATTTTCAATCTTCAAAAATGTTACATGATAAAGTTGGGTTTCAAAAAAAGGATTTTACCCTGTTTCAGTTTTTAGATTTGAAGTAAATAAAATTCAAAATGCAGTTCCTCAATCATCCTAGCCCCATTGGCCCTGTGGCTACTATATTGAACAGTGCAGGCCTAGGGTTTTATATGGTAATGGTTTCTTATTCTGCGGCTTGAGAAGGTGGTAGGCTCATTTTAATGAGTTTGAGTACTCTATTTATGGAGGAATCTGTTCTCTAAGACTACTAAAGGAGGCAAGGTATGACAAGGATGATTATAAAAATAACCTAAGTTTCTCTGAACCAAAATATAAAATTTAGGACAAGAAGGAGGGCTAATTTAGGAAAGGAAATGGGGAGGAGGAAAAAAAAGGCAAGTTTTGGTGCCCACTCCTGGTCAAATGTTATTTGAAAATAATGAAATTCTATAGTAGTCAAGCAGCCAAAAGGAAATTAAAAAAAGATATAAAATATGACAAGAGTGAGAGAGAAAAAGTTGAATTAAAAAGTGGCTTTGGGGGGGTGCCTGGGTGGCTCAGTCGGTTAGGCGTCCAACTCTTGATTTCAGCTAAGGTCATGATTCTCAGGGTTGTGAGATTGAGCCCCCCTCCCCCGTTGGGCTCCACACTCAGCTTAAGATTCTCTCTCTCGGGGCGCCTGGGTGGCGTCTGCCTTCGGCTTAGGTCATGATCCCAGGGTCCTGGGATCGAGCCCCACATGGGGCTCCCTGCTCAGCGGGAAGCCTGCTTCTCCCTCTCCCACTCCCCCTGCTTGTGTCCCCTCTCTCGCTGTGTCTCTCTCTGTCAAATAAATAAATAAAATCTTAAAAAAAAAAAAAGATTCTCTCTCTCCCCACCCCCCCACCTGCTTGTGAGCTCTCTCTCTGAAATAAATAAATAAATAAATAAATAAATAAATAAATAAATAAATAAATTAGCTTTATCTGTCCTCAGAAGAGCAAGAGGAGTATTGCCTACATAAAGTGCTAATAATATATTTTTGTAGTGCTTTTCCCCTAAAGAACTCAGGATTTCATACGAATGATTATTCACTTACATAAGCAACTTTGACCCCCCAACAATTTCCAACTGGCCTAACATTGCAAGGTAGGCTTGGTGCAGGGAACTTACCTCACCCGCTCCTCTCACTCGTTACTTCTCACAGCGCGGGCTATGGAGTGTATCATCCATGGTGTATTTGCATTGTTCTTATACAGACTAGACTTAATTTAAGGCTATAGAAGCTCTGTAATCATCTGATCATAATCCTTAGCCTTCAAGTTGTCATGCAAGAAAAAGAACAACAAGAAATAAAGTCAACAGCAGTGGGCACGCAGGCCCTGCTCTTAGAGGAATCCTCCAGTCAGAAGCCAGAGAGCACCTGAGTGGGAACAGGTGTGGCCAACTGTCAGCATGCTAACCTGCTCGCGTGTGTCCAGGGGAGGGGATGGGGTGGAGGGATGGACCAGACTCCATGGACATGCTCTGGCCATTTCGTCCAGAGCAGTTGCTTCCTGGGTCCTTCTCACACTGCTAGTGTTTCTCATCCTCTACCACTTCTTTTTTTTTAACTGAAAAAGTCTCAACGATTGATAATGGCAAATTCGAACTCAGTCACCTGCTTTCTAAAGCTTAGGAAAAGTTGTTCCGGATCTCTCTTTTGGTAGGGAGAGGTAAAGTTTGCTGAGCATAAGAGATGAGTTCTCAAGGTTCCATTCTGTTGTCTTAGGATTAGAAGAAGTCCTGATAATAGGAGTGATCAGTGGACATTTCCTGAGCAGCTATTCTGTGGTATTGTAGAAAAACCATGTACAATTCAACAAGCACTAACTATGTGCCTGGGACTCTATGGGCACTGGTATAATAAGAACAATATCAGGGGGCACCTGGGTGGCTCAGTCATTAAGCATCTGCCTTCGGCTCGGGTCATGGTCCCGGGGTCCTGGGATCGAGCCCCTCATGGGGCTCCCTGCTCCGTGGGAAGCCTGCTTCTCCCTCTCCCTCACTTGTGTTCCCTCTCTCACTGTGTCTCTCTCTGTCAAATAAATAAATAAAATCTTTAAGAAAAAAAAGAAAAGAACAATATCAGGAAATAGACTTAGTAAGTGCTTATATGATGCTGGGAGCTGTACTCAGCCCCCTAGGTATTGTTATTTCTTTTTTTTTTAAGATTTTATCTATCTATCTATCTATCTATCTATCTATCTATCTATCTATCTATCTATCAGAGAGAGAGACACACACACAGCGAGAGAGGGAACACAAGCAGGGGGAGTGGGAGAGAGAGAAGCAGGCTTTCTGCTGAGCAGGGAGCCCGATGCAGGGCTCGATCCCAGGACCCTGGGATCATGACCTGAGCCGAAGGCAGATGCTTAACCGACTGAACCACCCAGGTGTCCCAGTATCGTTATTTCCTATTTACACAATAGGCGACCGAGGCACAGAAAGGTTGAATAACTTGGGCATGACTTTCTCATTTCACTTAGATGTGAAATAACTTTCCAAAGGTCACACAGCTAGTAAGAGGTGAAACAAGGTAACCTGGTCCCAGAACTCTGCACTCAAGCTTTAGAGCTCCATAGGTTTGGAGTTCAATCCCACCCTCTCCACGCATAGCTGCGTGACTTGGGGGAAATTACTTGACCTTTCAGAGTCCTAGTTTCCTGATCTACTTTCAGAACTTTTTAAGGATGATAAGTAATGGCTGGAAAGTGACTAGCACAGTGCCGGATAGACAATATCATTATTCGATATTCAGTAAGCCAAGTTCATAATCGAATATACAGTATATATTGTATACACTGGTGTGGCCACCCCAGTTGTTAAAATATTGTAATGGTTCCATGCCAGTTGGCAGAACGTCGGCCCCAGCCCCCCGAGTGCACCCTTTCCTGGCCACTCAGCCGCTCCTGCAGGAATCCGCCGTAAACCCTGGTACCATAACAGCCTCCAGGATTCTGTTCTGGTGGTTACTGCCTGTGCCATACATTTGTTAAATATTCTCGCTATCTTCTGGCTACAAATATGAGATGAGCTCCTGCCTTCGATGACAGCACAATTTGAGAGGGGCCCTGAACATGACAGGTGCAAGTGAAGAGAGCAGTGCTGAAGGACCATGAATGCAGGGGCAGATGGTGAAACTCCCAGCTCATGTGGGTCAGCTTCACCTAATGCTTGCTCTATCAGTGACCTGTTTGAGTGGGTGGGGACATCCCAGATCATCACTACAGTTCCTTGTGTTTCTTGTTTTTTTTTTTTTTTTTTAATTCTTCCTACCTCCACTTAGTTCAGGCTTTCACGACCCTTTGCCTAAACTCTCACAAGAGCTTTATGATTAAGTGATCCTCTTTGTAGTTCAGTTGTAAATTAAGTGTACTGACTGTTCTAGAATCTGTTCTGTGGTTCCCTTACTCAACAACCTTAGGTAGCTCCCTGTGGCCCCATCTCCTCATTGAGGCATGCATGACCCACTGTCATATGGCTCCAGCCCCTGTTTCTAGCCTCTGGCACACCTGCCAAATGATACGCCCTATACCAAACTTTGTTGCTCCAGCTGCTCAGAACTTGTGGATCCTACCTCAGCGTTTTTCAACACCCTCTTCAAGCATAGCTTCTTTCTCCTGTCTGTTTCTTCCCTCCTCAGCCTCTTCTCCCACCCCTGGGTCTTGCGTGGGGTGATATTTTCTAACTAACATACACGGATAGCTTCTTATCTGCCAGACTGTTCTAAGAGCTTCACATGTGTTACCTTGTTTTATCCTCACAAAACTCTAAGAGGTGGGGACTATTATTATCTCTATTTTAAGATGGAAAAGATGAAGGCACAGAGAGGTAAAATAACTTTCCAAAGGTCACACAGCAAGTAAAAAGTGGAGCTGGGATTCCAACTCAGGAAGCTTCCCTTCAAAGCCTGCATTCTTAATCAGTGTTTTATGGTGACTAATAACTATCAAAGAAAGAGAAAATAGAAGAAAAATTTTCATGTTATTACTCAAAATATGTGGCTTGCTTCTGAATTATTCATGTTACTATTTTATCTCCTTTATGCAAGCTGAAAATTCCTAGAGGGGAGGAACTCTGGGTCTCATGCCCTGGTGTCTCGATTACCATTAATAAGTTGTGGCATAAGTAATGTTACTGAGCCATCACATCCGTTGGAGTCCTTTTGACTGTGAATTACCCATTATCAAGCCCACTTATCACTATTTTTCCTAACCAAATACCCCACTTGGCTAAACTCTGGTGCAGGATTAGGCCAACTATTCCATGTGGATTCCAAGAAAGTTATGCTTAGTTTTATGATTCAGATGTGGCTGAGAGTTGTCATTTTAAAAAAAAATTTAATTCCGGTATAGTTAACATACAGTGTTATATTAGTTTCAGGTGTACAGTGTAGGGATTCAACACTTCCATACATCACTCAGTGCTCATCACAACAAATGCCCTCCTTTTTTTTTTTTTTTAAGATTTTATTTATTTGAGAGAGTGGGAGAGAGAGAATGAGAGAGAGAGGGAGAGCAGAAGGGGGAGGGGCAGAGGGAGAGAGAGAAGCAGACTACCCGCTGAGCAGGGAGCCTAATGATACGGGCTCAATCCCAGGACCTTGAGAACATGACCCCGGGATCATGACCTGAGCCAAAGGCAGACCCTTAACTGAGCCACCCAGGAGTCACAAGTGCCCTCCTTAATCCCCATCACCTATTTCACCCATTCCCCCTCCCACCAACCATCAGTTCGTTCTCTAGTTAAGAGTCTTGTTTCTTGGTTTGTCTCTCTTTTTCCTTTGCTTGTTTGTTTCGTTTCTTAAATTCCACATACGAGTGAAATCATGGTATTTGTCTTTCTCTGACTGACTTATTTCACTTAGCATTACTCTCTCTAGCTCCATCCATGTCATTGCAAATGTCAAGATTTCATTCTTTTTTATGGCTGAATAATATTCCATTGTGTGTGTGTACCACATCTTTTTCCATTTATCTATGGATGGTGAGAGTTGTCATTTCTCTTCTGCATAATAGAGTAGATGTGTATGTGATTTCTCCCTTTTAGAGTTGGAGAAACTAAGGTATCCTGAGGTTCTTTACCCAGAATCATCAGGCAGGTCTGTGGTGGAGCTTAGGTGGACTAACCCAAACTGACCCTCCAGGAACCCAGTCCAGGACTCTGGACAACCCTGTGGTGATTCCGCCTTAATGCCATGTACTAAGGATCACTAGACAGACTAAGTTGTTGACTGACCAGAAAAGTCTGGAACAGTCTTCCCCTATATTTTTACCTTGACACAAAATAAAATTATGACATCATGATGGGAACACAGGACTTCTCTATTTGTATTTTTAGAACTTCTTCCAAGGGTGAACTTACCAGTCCTTGTGTTGAAGAAAAATAACCGGGAAGAACTTGTACCACCTTTCATTGTAACCCAAGTGACACGTGTGTTTATTCTAGAATCTAGAGAACAAAGTGATAGATGATGGCTTTAGTAGAGAACCAATAATTTCGTACCTAGTCACAATTCCTTAATAAGCAGCCAAAAACCTTAGGAACCTTTAGAACCCCCTTTTTCTTTCTTGGGGGTTAGAACTGACAGATGTTCCGAGTGTGTGTGACTCCAGGAAGGCAAGGCACTCATCCAAAATCGGTATCTGCTATATACCTTGTGGTGATACTATTTATTATCCAGGGGTATACTCAGATGAGAGTTCGAGTGGTTTAGTTCCCTCTGGTTCTGGCAAGCCGGCGCACAAGCCGGAATCCTTAAGTACAAACCACATTCTGGCTACGCCTCCGCCCCGTCACCCGCCCGCGGCGCACAAGCCCGGACCCGTCCGGCCAGCGCGTCGTCGCCCCCTTTAAGAGCCTGCTCCGCGGGACTAACGTTCGAATAGCCCAGGCGCCCCTCCTCGGCCTCCGATTGGCCGCGCGCGGCGCACGAGGGCGCGCCGGCCAGCCCCGGAACGGTTGGCGGCCCGTCGCGATTGGCGGTCGAGGGCGTATATAAGGCGCCGGGCGTCCGGGCTGCCCTCAGTCAGCGACTGGACCTGGGGCCGAGCTGTGTTATGCGGTGACTAGGACGCGGGGGTCGGTGAGCGCGTCACCGGAGTCGTTTCTTTTCAGCCTTCAGGTATCGAGGGTCCAGCCCCGGACCGGACTTGTCGACGCCTCTCGTTCCCTCTCAGCTTCCGAACGTGAGCCGGGGGTTCACCCCTCACCTCGGCGCCAGCCCCGCGAAGGGGAGGCAGGATGGAGTTCAAGCTGGAGGCTCACCGCATCGTCAGCATCTCCCTGGGCAAGATCTACAACTCGCGGGTCCAGCGCGGCGGCATCAAACTGCACAAGAACCTGCTGGTCTCCCTGGTGCTGCGCAGCGCCCGCCAGGTCTACCTGAGTGACCCGTGCCCGGGCCTCTACCTGGCCGGTCCCGCGGGGAGCCCGGCGGTGCCGCCGCCGCAGCCCGGGGAGCCGGCGGCCGGGCCGCCCGCGGGCTGGGGGGAGCCGCCCCCGCCGGCCGCCGGTGCTGCCTGGCCCGAGATCGAGCCGCAGCCGGAGCGCCCCGCTGACCCGGCCGCGCCGCGGGCGGGCGACGCGGAGCCCGGGGCGCCGATGACGGGCGCAGGGGAAACTCTTCGGGGCGGAGAGGTGGAGGCGGCGGAAGCTGCCTGGCGCCGCGTGGAGGGACCGCGCGAGGCGGCGGAGGGAGGAGCCGGGGGCCCCGCCGGCGGCGCAGACGGCTTCCCCGAGGGGCTCCGTGGGGCGCGCCGCCACTGCGGCTGCCCCCCAGGAGCGGAGGGCCGGCCGGGGCCGCTGGGCCCGTGCCCCCGCGTTGACTGCTGCTGCTGCGCGCCGCGGCCCGCCGAGGACGAGCCCCCGGCACCGCCGGCCGTCGGCCCCCGGAAGCGCGGCGCGGCGGGCGTGGGTGGCGGCCCGGCGCCCGGCTCCAGCCCGCTGAAGAAGCCCCGCCGGAACTCAGAGGAGCAGTCGGGCGGGGCGGCGGCGGAGGAGGAGGAGATGGAGACCGGTAACGTGGCTAACCTCATTAGCATCTTCGGTTCCAGCTTCTCGGGACTCTTGCGGAAAAGCCCCGGGGGCGGCCGGGAGGAAGCCGAGGGAGAGGAGAGCGGTGCGGAAGCCGCGGAGCCCGGGCAGATCTGCTGCGATAAGCCGGTGCTGAGAGACATGAACCCTTGGAGCACAGCCATCGTGGCCTTCTGAGCCCCGGGTCCCCGTCGGAAGGAGGTTGAGCGGCGGGGTGGCCCCGACGTGAGGCCGCGAGGACGGCCCAGGGACCGTAGGCGCTGGCGCGTGGCGGAGCCCGCGGGTGCTGCCGGGCCGCCCGCACTGCCCTTGGCTCGGCGGCCCTGCCGCGCCGAGCCTCCCTGCGGTCTCCTCTGGAGACTTGGGGGGTGGGGGGGTGAGGCTTGTCGGAAGAGGACGATCGTTCGCTTTTGTGTAGTGTTATGTCTGTGTACGTATGTTCGTCTTGTTGAATTAAGACTATTTTGTCCTTCTGGAATGCATCACCCCTTTCCCAGGGCTTAGGAGCTTGGGGGCAGACAGGGACTTTCCTCTGCCGGCAGCCCCGAGAAGGAAGCGGCTGAGAGGGCCGGGGAGTTCCCCTTTCGTACTCGGGGGAGGAAGGGACTTTACACACACCCCTAACTTGAAAGCTAGCCCCGCACCAGAGCCAGGGGTGGCATTTCCTCACAGGATTTCCTAAGACTAGAGGGATTTAGTCTGGGGGTAGAGGCTTGTATTATTTCTCTCTCCCCCCACCCTTCTATCACACTGAAAAACGTTTATACCCTGTGATTACTCTGGGAAAAGGGAATATGAGCGACCCTTGTCTTCCCCACAGGGAAAAAAAATAAAAGCTTGATGAACTTCACAGAAGAGTTCAAGCTTGGAAATACGGAGTTTATAGAGAATAGATATATTTTTAAAAGCTCTAGATCAGAACTACTACACAGTGCTTTTAAAAAGTGTTTAATGAAACAAAGTTTACAGACAGAAGCCCTAAGTGGAAAGACCTTATGGTTTTGTAGATACGGTGACTCCAGTCTTTGTTGTATAAAGGTTGGGGGAGCTGACAAGGTTTTTGTACAGTATTTTCTCCTTCGTTGTATTGATTTTTGTATAAAAATGTAACTTTACGTGTCTAACACGTATTAAATATTTTGAAGCAACTTAATTGCCTCCTTGTCTGTAATCACCTGTCTGGGTTGGGAGAGAAGTGGGAGGAGGGAAACTATGGTCCTGGCTGGAAAAGTGTGGTTCTTAATATCAGCCATGCACAGACTGGGGACATTGTTTGCTGACTTCACTGAGTATGGAGAGACGTGTTTAAGGTTTCTCCCCTAGATCAGAGGATAGCTATTAGATACTAATATCAGTGGCCAGCCGGTTTCTTGAAACCTGTCACTACAACTGCCTTTTTAAAAGTCAGCTTAGCCCAATTTGATCTTCAGGCCAATCTGATGGTGTCTGATATTAAATAACTTTAGTGCCAACTTTTGAAGCCCTTCCCATAAGCAAAAATGTTTTCACAAAAACTTCCTTTTAGTATCCTGTTAAACTATATTAACATGGGTCATCTTTCAGCTTTGTTATTGAAAAAAACTGACACATAAGGGAAGCTGATGAGACTGACTTGCCCAGTTGGTCAGATCCACCCTGCAGTCCAGTGGATGTCAGGATGGAATTTTCAATGCTGGTTTTTTTTTTCCTTTTATTGTTTTATCTGTAGAAAGTAAATGCATCAGTGAAAGGAAATTGCTTGTGTCAAATTAGATAAGGAAGGAGGACTAGTCCTCCATTCAACATTCAACTTAGCAAAACTTCCTGGTTTGCTCCGGTGTTTGGGTCATGGTAAACACTTATGTGATGACAGCCAAATCATCGGTTGATTTTACTATAATCACTGCATTTAAGAGAGCTTTTTGTCTAAGGCAAATATTCAGTGTTTGAAAGGTATTCACTAATCTTTTTCAAAAGCAAATCAATTAGAAGTATATCTTAAAATATTGTTGCTAGTGCTTTGAACACTGGTATTGGTCTATAACAGCTTATAAATAAACAGTGTTTAAGAGATGGGACAAATTGAGGTTAGACAAAGTTTTAAGTAAGGGTTATGACCTTTGTACAGAAGGAGCAAATGAATGGTGCTTTGGTGTTCCAAAAGTTTTGATTATGTGAACTGTCATAGCTGAGTAGGCCAGTGCTTTGATTTTTTTGCAAATCCATTAGTGATTCATTAAGCATAAGGAACTTTCTGCTTTATGCTCTATCACCTTAATAATATATTCATAGAATTAAACCCTGTCTAATCAGGGTCTTATTAAAATTGACGTGTTTTTCTTTCAGAGATTAGCTACTTGAGTTCTCTTCTAGCCACAAGAGATCCATTGAGTGCTGACTGCTTAAACTGAAGAGGGGGTCCAGGGCCTGAATTTTGCAAACATTTCCTGTTGCTAGAAAGTAATTATGCTTGAACAGCTATCTCAGTGCATTTTTTATATTTGGAAGGAGGTAACATTTGGTGTGTTTAAGAGGGTTGATATATTTTGGATAAGACCAAAGTTCCTGTTGATTGTTTTCACATTAAGATGAACCATGGGACCATGTTTCTGTTTAGAGAATGTAAATGGACATTTTTGGTAGGGAGACATAGCTTTGTAGGAAATCTGAAAACATCATGGTTTTTGTTGCAGGATTGTTGCAGAAGCAATGTAGTGTAATGGTTAGAGCATGGGCTCTGGATCCAGACTTCCTGGGTTTTTATCTCGGCTCTGCTACTTATTAGCTGAGGAACTTTAGAGAGATTACTTCCTTTTTCTCTGCCTCTGTTTTCCCAAATGTGAAATTGAGATAATTGTATCTACCTCACAGGGTTGTGAAAATTAATGAGTTAATGCCCCTAAAGTTCTTTAGAAAAGGGAACATAGTGAGCACGCAGTTATCATTGTTAACTTAGAAGTGAATTTTGTGTATAAATCAGATATATTACTGTCAAAGAATTGTGTATATTTGTAAAGAAAGGCGAGTAACGGAGAATCTATTTTAAACTTAGCCTATCTGAATGCTGGGTTCTTTTCTTCTTCTCTGAACACTTGGCAGTTACAAAGCCTAGTTGCATCAGCATGGTTTTGCTGTTCTGTATGTCTCACACCAACTCTGACTTTCCTGATTGTATCAAACAACTCTATTTTCAGGGAGGAGTAAGCAGGAGTGAAAACACTCAAGGAGCAAAGATCTTGTTGACTTACAAATGCTTTCTGTGGATGAGTAAAGAAAAAAATAGCCCACAGAGTTATTTTTAGCCTGAATTGCTTGGGCATAGAATGTTTCTTAAGCCATGTTAATTGATAGGTCCTGGAAAAGAGCCTTCCTAGTGCCAGGATGGGGTTATCACACATAAACTAAGTCAGATTCACTGTGACTAGAAATGAAGCTACAGTTTTAGGACCTAACCATTTCTTGACCACTCTGAGAGGGACCTCTTCTCTTGATCAAATTAACCTTAGTTGTGGTCTAGGGAAAAAAAAACTTTTTTTGACTGCCACGTAAAAACTCGTTTCAAGTGCTTTAAAAATATTTACTTATTTATTTATTTATTTGAGAGAGAGCACAAGCAGGGGAAGGGGCAGAGGGAGAGGGGGAAGCTGACTACTGGCCAAGCAGGGAGGGCGATATGGGGCTGGATCCCAGGACCCTGGGATCATGACCTGAGCCAAAGGCAGACACCCAACTGACCGAGCCACCCAAGCATCCGTTTAAAGTGCTTTTTGATGAATACTCCAAGAAGATCACATTGATAGTGAATAAAGGTGATAAGCTTTAGTATAATGCTTCTTAATCATGTCACTTTAAACCTATCTTCCCTCTCAGAAATCATTGATTGTATTTGGGGAAAGGAACTAATGAGGGAAAGCTTGAACTGCCCCTCCTTGGCAACTGGATTTTCTCTAAGGCAACTAGTAAAGTAATAATAACCTTTCTAATCCCTATCATTCATCACTGATTGGATTTGGGGATGGGAAGTGGAAAGGAATGGGCTATTTAGTAACATTGGTAGAATTCTTCTCAGACTAAAGATAAAGTAAATATTGGGAACGGAATTAATAATGACAAAACTGCTCCATTTTATCACTGGATTAGTCTGAGTCTCTTACCTCAACTTGCTAGGCATGACAACTCAGAGCCTGTGAGATGGGGTTGAAAGGCTAATACCCATTGTGACATGGAGTTTGATGGACATTTATTTCCTTATACTTTTTTAAAAAGTAGAGTTAGTTCAGTTCACTGAATAACCAAAGAACTTCTGATCTCCTGCCCTAAATATTCTTGTCCTGTTTGTGAATTTTTTATTCTTGTAGGCTTGCTTTTATCCCAGCAGTTACTGAAAGAAGACGAGAATGAAAAGAAACAGTGATCCAACCCTCCCGTGACTATGAAAGAAGCCATTACTACTAGGTGCAGAACTCCGGTGGGAGTGAGGTCTGCTTCCCAGGATTCCTGGCACTCTTTCCAGTAATGAGCAGTTTGTTTCTCAGCCTTTGAACCATTATTCACATTTAAAATTCTACCCAGTGGAAAGCCTTGGGAGGAAAAATATAGTAGAAGTAGAATCGATGTTAGGTATCATTGTGATCTTAACTCCTGTCCTTGGAGTTTTTTAGTAACAATTCTTGAGGGTATAGAGAAGAGAATATGTGAAAGCAGAAAGTATAAAAGGATACCCACATCTAGTAGAATGCCTCCTTCCCAATCCAAACACAGTTTTTCCCAATGCCTGCCACCACCCCCTCCCTCGGCAGGAACGAGGGTTTTAAAAATAAAACTCTTCTCTAGCTCTCAGAGGAATATAGCCCAAAGCGTCTTTGCTGGACCATATCCTAGGGTTTATCTCAGACATTTGGAATCTTACAAGCAGGGAGGGAGAAGCCTCCTGGGACTGCATTCCTAAAAGGGCCTCTCCCTCTTCCCTACTCTCCTGATCAGCATCTTCCACCACTGGATACTGACCGCTTATGGGCAGGTGAGCGAGTTCTGGCTATCAGCTTTTGAAAACTGCAGGAAGAAGGGCTGATCCCTGTCACTACCGCTGAGCATCTTCAGCAGGTGATTCTCTTAAGGGTCTAACATAAAGTAGGCCCACGATATTTCTTGATAAACCTACTTATTTTATAAAATAAAGTTTTCTGGGACCTGGTCACAAGAAGCCGCCATGCCTGTGTGATAAGCCACATCCCTGACTTACAGAATGAAGGGTCAGACCCAGCTTTCCCCTTTCTACCCATTTAGCACCAAGTCAGCCCTGGTCGCCCTCTGCTTTCTCCCTATGAACTTGAGCCTCTCTCTGCCAGGCTGCCCTAGCCCCTCATTCTACTAGATGCCAAGGCAAGGCTCCTTTCGGTTTTTCTAGAACTCAGGGATGTGCCAAACACCATGTGTCCCCACCTGCTCGTTTTTCATTCCGTTCATTCTCTCAAGTCTTGGGGCAGGGCAGGCTGCTGGAAACTTGCTTTCTCTGAGGTAAAAGAAAACCATTCTGTTCCCTCTGCTCGAAGCACTGAAGTTGTCTCTGAGGGGTAGGATTTCCTTTGGCTACTCTCCGTACTTGATCCCTTTCCTGGATCCCATTTGAGTTTTTCTCTGGGTTGATCCACCTCTGCGTGGCTCTTTCTTTCCCACCAGTCACAGCATCACCCTGCCCTTTGTGGCATAGATACTTCCTTCAGTGCTGTAGCTGTCTTTCCTATCTATTTGGGTCCCAGTCCTCCCCCCACCCTCTCCTGAGGACACTCACATTCATTGTTTACCTGGGGAAGAGTCTGAGTGCCCAGGGAAGAGCTGTGATGGGGAAAGATGGAGTGGAGTTGGATTTCTTGACCTTGAGACATGCAGAATCTCCAGAGATCAAGCACAGCTGTGGTAGCTGGTCGCCCAATCCCGGTGCCTTGGTGCCTCGCCAGACCCCCAATTCCATCATAATAGCAGGGGGTGGGTTTGGGAGTATCCATCTAGAAACAGGAGCAGCTGCTGAAAAACAGCCTGGCTCGTGGCCAGCTGGAGGGAAGGAGAGGCAAAGCCAGGGGAGCCCAAACTTGGGCTACACAGCATTTCCGCTCCCCCTTTCCTGGAACTGCATGTGCCGCTTTTTAGAACAGATAATGAATCACAGAGCTGCTCTGATGAAGAAATCCAAAAGTGCCTTTTTGCCTTGTCTCCCCCATCTAGGCTTTGATTAATAGAAACTTTTTACAGTGGGTTACCAGAAATGAGAGTAGGGGAATAGTTATAACCCCGCTGGAATCCTGCAACAGAGGAGACTGGTAGGAAGTGAGTTAGACCGACCCTGTGAAGAGGTCCTGCGGAGTGAGGGGCAGTCATTGGGAGGAATTGCCACTGAGTCAAGTTCTCTTGCTCTCCTGCGTCCAGCTAGGCTACTACTCTTTGGCATGCAAAGTAAAAGAGAACAGGGATGATAGCTAGAGAGGTCAGTTGAAAGGGCCTGTGCATGTCTTAAGACAGAACCAACCAGAAACAACCAAACTGAGGTGAATGGGGCTTGAATATATAAACTGCTTAAGTATGCATCTCTTTATCAGAAGGAATAAACACTTTCTTTTCCTTCTCCTTTCAATGAATCCAGGGCAGGAGCACCCCACCCACTTTTTTCTCCCTAGCTTTTCTCAAGCTGCACCCATTTTCTTTAGACCATTTCCAAGTTCTATTTTTGGTTTGGAAAAGGGTGAAAGTGCCTTGGCATCTGCATTTATCAGCTTGCTCTCTCTCTGTGTGACCTACTTTAGAGACTGGAGTTGCTTTTATTTTTATGGCTATGGGAGAAATCCCTGAAAGCAAAAATTCAGTTTCAGAAGCTGAACTTAAGGGACATGGGACACTATGTTGAGGTGGTTATTACTCTATGATTTCTGTGGTTTTCTCCCCGCCCCCCGCCAACTCTACCCCACCCCACTTCCTCTTCACAATGTCTTTTTAAGAGGTGCTTCTAAACAGCACCGGCTAAGTTGTAAAGATGCCATGTGGGGGCGATTCTGGCATGTGGGCTGGCCCAGCTGTGTGCTTCCCAACCTTTGAGTCACCTCAGCATCAGGCATCTGGCCTCCTAACATGAAGCTTACAGCTCCTTAAGGCTTCTGAACTTGCCTGTGAGAGGAGACAGAGAGGGGAGAGTCTCCTATTTACTAGTCAGGAAAGATTAAATGAGGTCTGGAAAGTGAGTAGGTCATCTTGAGCAGTCAGGTGAGAACCCAAGCAGAGGCAGTGTTAGAATTCACCCTGGACGGGCGCCTGGGTGGCTCAGTCGTTAAGCGTCTGCCTTTGGCTCAGGTCATGATCCCAGGGTCCTTGGATGGAGTCCCACATTGGGCTCTCCGCTCAGTGGAAAGCCTGCTTCTCTCTCTCCCACTCCCCTTGCTTGTATTCCCTCTCTCACTGTCTCTCTCTCTCTGTTAAATAAATAAAATCTTAAAAAAAAAAAAAAAGAATTCACCCTAGACCAGTCCTTGGGACCCCTCCGAGGAACATGTGGACCAGAATCTGAAATGTGACTCACTATTTGGAATATCATTCATTTTTCTTGTTTTCTATTTATAGTCCAGAAAAAAAAAAAAAAAAGAAAAGGATCCACTTGCCTCATGATTGTGATATGAAGATAAATTAGTGTTTGTAAAGCAAAGCTAGAAGATATAAACAACTCAGCCCTGGGTCCTATCAATTAAGTATTCATAGGAACACCCAGAAGGAATTCATCAATGGGGAACACGAAGATGCAAACAATAGCATCCTGGTTCTCAAGTCGGATTACATTCCAGACGAGCTACAAAAACAACGCAGAAAACCCCCAGGAAACCTGACAGTAGTTAAGTGTGATCTAGCCCCTTGCTTCTCAAAGTACTGTCTATGGACCAGCAACGTGGGTATCATCTGGGAGTTTACCAGAAATACAGAATCTCGGGCCCTACCCCAGACCTACTGTATCTGCATTTTAACAAGGTCCCCAGGTGATTTGTCTGCGCATTAACGTCTAAAACGCAGGTACTTCCACTAATCTCAGGGTCAAGTGGAAACTTCTCAGCCTGAGGTCACTCAAGGCCTACCTTCCCTCCTGATGCCTCCTGCCAGAGGGTATTGCCTGCAGGCTTGTGGGGGTGGGGCATGGGGCTTTTCATTTGCTGCTTCCTAGGGGGGCATGGCCAAGTTTAGAGATGATCCTTAGAGCTGAGAGTATAAAGAAACTCTCCAAGCTAGAGAGAAGGGCTAGAGAGAAGCAATAAAAGGGAAGCCTGGAGGTGGGTGCTGGAGTAGGAAGAGCGCACTGCTAGGAGAAACAGTTTGCGGAGAGGTGGGCTTAGAGCTAGACTAATACCTAGGGAGATGTGCAACAGAACAGTCAAGGAAAACGAGAACAAAGAAAAGGTCATTGAACCAAAGATGGTTACTGATGAATTTTGAGAGCGGTTCGGGTAGGACACGGGAGGAAGAAATCCAATTATAAAGTTGTGGAGGGAAAGGTGTGGAGGCTCTGGCTTCCCCCAAGAACTTTGGCATGCAAGGCAAAGGAGAACTGGGATAATAGCTAGAGAGGTCAGTTGAAAGGGCCTGTGCATGTCTTAAGACAGAACCAACCAGAAACAACCAAATTGAGGTGAATGGGGCTTGAATATACAAACTGCTTAAGTATGCATCTCTTTATCAGAAGGAATAAACACTTTCTTTTCCTTCTCCTGTCAAATAAAAGGAGACTGAAGACACTAATAAATCACTCCAGGGACCTTGTTAGTGTCAGCAGCCTGCATTCTCTTCCTCGTTCTCAGCCCTCGAAGACTCTTGCAGCTTTAAACTCCAGCATACCAGTTGGCAAGGTAACAAACTGCGAGAGGGTCCTGGAGGATAAAGGATCACTCTCCCAAACCCTAGCGCTGCCAGCTACTAATCTAAAGATCTATATTTCTGATGTTTCATCCTCTTTACATATCAGGAGTTCAAAACATCTGAAGGCAGGCATGTGTTAGGAGGAAAGCAGAAGTTGAGGTTCTTGACAGCAGAAACACACACACACACACACACACACACACCTGGTAGTCTGTTATTTGGAAAGCCAGTTATGAATGAGCATGGTTTCCTGGGTAAGAAATGTTCTCTTCCTTCCCTCCCAAGCAAGTCTGACCTCATCTGTCATTTTCAGTGTTATGGAGGATTAGCCTGAGGCTGAGAACAGGTTGAGACATGCCCCACAAAGAGGCTCCGGATACTGAGAGACCCGGGAGGGAAGCCGAGCAGTTTTAGGTCTCTTAAGGCAACGCTGAGAATCGGGAGTGGGAGAGGAGAGGGGTGGACGGATGGGGAAGGCAAGAGAGACAGATGTCTGTGGTGATTTCAAAAGAAACACCAGACTAAAATAAACTCCGAGTCAGAAAACAGGAAGAATGTGAGAAGACAAAAAGGTAATGGACTGAGAACTGCAGTGTGTTTGAGAAAACACAGCCCCATCCCCCAGCAAGGTCTTCTGGAAGGGGCGGGGGGATGCAGAGGGGCTGCAGAAGAAGTCATAGCTCTACTTGGTACTGGGATCATTTGATGCGAAAGCTCTAAAAGTCACAAAGCAACATCGCTGTTGGGCCTCCATCCCAATTTCCTGAAAGGGTGACAGGAGGCCCTGGCTTGTGCGTCTTTGCCTGCCTAGATATTCAACCCAGAGCTCAAAATTCCTTCAGTCTGTTTGCTTTCTGTCCTCATTAGCTGAAGCTATTTCTAAAACCAAACAGATCATCTCCTCTCGCAGATTCCCTGTTGGCCCTTTCCCCACTGCTACCCTCACCCAGGGCCTTCTCCTGACTTCTGTGTGCTGCTTTGACTCAAGTTCCCTCTCAGACGCCAGGGCTGCGGACCTTAGCTTCACCTCCCTCCTTTGCCAACACATCCCAACACTTGCTAAAGCTTATAGCATTACCTCCAAAGCCAAGCTCATTTCCATTCCTGCTTCTCACTGCCACTTTCTTCCTTCTTTACTTCAAGCCCTTTATGACTTCAGTCTCTTCTCCCCTTTTCCCCCAACACTTCCCCCCCTACAACCTGGTAACTAATAGATTACTCATCTACAATATAGTTTTGGTGTTGTTATCAGTCTCTGACTCAGAAGCCTCTAATGACTTTCCATATTCTCTGCCTGCCTGCCATTCAGTTTTTCATTCAACCATCATTTATTGTCTACTCAGCACCAGGCACTGGATACAAAGTTAAGAAACTTGATGTCTAGTGGGGAGAGAGGTAGAAAACTCATTGCAGTTCAGGCTTGATACTACAGCATTGCAAGAATATTGATGAGGAGTACTTAACCCAGACAGAGAAGGTCAGGGAAGGAGTCCTGGGAAGAGGAAGTTACTTCTGTGCTGAGTTCCAAAAGGCTAGTTGGAGTTAGCCAAATGGGAAGAGGGAAAACATTCCAAACAGACCAAGCTGCATGTGCAAAGGCCCTGAGGCCAGAGAGCTGGTAGTATCTGGATATCATAAATACTTTATTCTGGCTGGAGCACGAAGTCCCAAGGATTAGGAGAGGTCAGATTACAAGAGGCTAGGCATGCCATGGGAGGGGTTTGGTTTTATCTGGAAAGATAGGGAGAGCGGAGCGAAACTTTTGAGCATATTTACATGTAGATTCATCATTGGCTATAGTGCAGAGATGGGACTGGGAGTGGAAGAAGAGGAAAGACTGGAGGCAGGCTGAGGCAGGGGCCAGTTAGGGGGCTGTCCAGTGACCCACGCGGGGAATCACTGGGGCTAACAGGTGCAGTGGCAATTCTCCTGAGGAACCTAGTGTACACTGTTATGTACATGTTTGTTAATTTCCCGAAATTCCTTACCTCTCCCTTCCTCACTGGACTGTAAATTCTTGAAAGGTAAGTGCTGGACCTTACTGGATCCTAATCTTTTTTTTGTTTGTTTAAAGATTTTATTTATTTATTTGAGAGAGAGAGAGTGAGAGAGAGCATGAGCGGGGGGAGGGGCAGAGGGAGAGGGAGAAGCAGGCTCCCCGTTAGCAGGGAGCACAACGCAGGAGTTGATCCCAGGACCCTGGGCAGATGCTTCACCGACTGAGCCACGAGGGTGCCCCACCGGATCTTAATCTTGTCCATGTAGAGGCCTTTCTGTGTCAGGATCTGCACTGGTATCAGTTGAACCAGGGAAAGTTAAGAAAAAGTGGGGTGAGGGGAAACTAGCCTAGAGGCAATAGGCAGGAGAGAGCTCACAGCCAAAAGAGAGAAAGGAATGTAAGGTTTCTCTTGCTCCCACCCCACACTTTCTGCAGCTCAGCTGGGTTCCCACTCCAGTTTCTGAGAAGCAAATTCTGAATCACCTCTTTCTTCCCAAGTTCTCTTCCCCCAAAGGATTCTAAGGCTCTAGGGGTGTTGGAGAAGGGAGGGTAGAAGCACCATCTGATACTTTCCCCTTCTCACAACATGGACAAAGAGCAGTGATGTTGACAATGGCCAAGCTGGGAAGAAAGTCGCCAGAACAGAGCCTTCTGCCTCTCAGCCCTGGAACCTCGCTTCCAGCGAGCGTGGAATTTCACTTGGAAAGTAGGCTGAGGGTGATGAAATTAGTCTTGAGAAGCTGGCTGGGAGGGGGCCTTGAGGGAAGGCAGTGCCCTCTCAGGCAGTGAGTAGAGTCAAATCATTTAAGCCACTTCTCCAGTTACAGGCTGTCCTGTAGGGTAATTGCTTGTTTACTGCCTCCCAGTTCTTAGAGGCTGTTGGACTCCCGCTGCTCTGGGAGTTGTGGGCTTACCGACCCCCCCTTTACCCTCACCTTCTCCACTGCACTGAACCCACTGGGAAGGAACAAAGACCAGAGTTCAAGTTCTAATGAGGTCTCCAGTGAGGTAGAGGCGATCGTCATCATTTGGTCCCAGGCAGAGAGAGGTATTGAAATCCCAGAACTAGCCCTTAAATTGGCTGTTGGCCTGATGCTCAGAATGAGTACCCCAGGGAGGTGGGCAGGCCTGGTTACGGGCTTTCTGGGACAGGGACTTGAAGTGCAAGTAGTCCTACTGGGCTCATTTCTTCTCCCACCGACAGTCCCTCCCCCAGGGAGGGCATTTGAGTGCCGTGATTTAATAATTCCCTGAAAGACAGAGTGGATTAAAGATGTGATAAACACAAATATGCAACTAGTACTCCTAAAGAAACCAGTAGAAGATAAGTGACCCCTTGTATCTGGCCGTATATGTGCTGAGAATTTCCCAAAAGGGGACGGAGAGATGATAGTCTCTTCAATCACTAGGGCTCCTTTTTTTTTTTTTTTTTTAAGATTTTATTTATTTTTTGACAGCGAGACAGCGAGAGAGGGAACACAAGCAGGGGGAGTGGGAGAGGGAGGAGCAGGCTTCCCGCTGAGTGGGCAGCCCAAGTGGGGCTCAATCCCAGGACTCTGAGATCATGACCTGAGCTGAAGGCAGACGCTTAACGACTGGGAGCCACCCAGGCGCCCCAATAACTAGGGGTCCTTATCTGCATTTCCATTGTGAGGAATGATCATGAACTAGTTTAAGTAAGACTCTGATTCTGTGAAATCCATTGACACCTTGCTAGGAAAAGCCATAGGTATGCACTTCATATCTTCTCCTAATTAAAGGGCATTATCACTTATTTACAAATGGTTAGGGCTACAATAAACTAACCCTTAGGAAACCGAAGGTCAAACAAACACACAAAGATACAGGATGTCAATAGGAACCCAATTGACGAGTTAATCATTGCTTCTCTTTAGGGTTATTAGGTACTTAAGGACTCTTCCACATTGATCTCTGTTCCAGTTCGGTTCTCCCCTTTGGCCAGGGCCCCGGGGAGGCAATCAGAGTCCTTAGGTAGAAGGAAGAACAGTATCTCCAGTGGCATCTGGGGCATCTCTGCCCCTTCCTTCCCTCCACCCTACTTTGCTCTCAGCAATACTTGGGGGGCCCCCCCAACAGCTGGTGTTTTGCCAAGATTCCTCTGCCTGGACCACTTTCCCCATATATCTGCCAGGGCAAAGAATCTTTGCAGACCCTTCCCCTTGCTGTAATTACTGGTTCACATGTTTCTTTTCCCGACCGGACTGTGCCCTCCCCACCTCAAAATCGAGTTCATCTTTCTATTCCCATAAGCTAGATCAGAACCTAGCACGCGGTAAGTACTTCGCCAGAGCCGACCGGATGCTGGCTGGGGAGGCTCAAGTCTGGGTTGGGCCCTTCACATTCTGTATGACTTTCAGCAAGTCGTTTCATCGTTCTGAGTTTTAGCTTCTCCGTTTTAAAATAAATCCTGCCAATTCCAACTCACACGGTTACGAATTAAAAATGAGACAAGTGTGGAAGCGCTGAACAAAACGCCAGGTGGTGGAGGTGGTAGGAGGGGCGCTGGGCTCCAGGCGAACACATATTTGTCTTAGTCTGCTCAGGCTGCCATAACAAAATACCACAGACCCCCCGGGGGGGGGGGCACTTAAACAAAAGAAATTTATTTTCTCACAGGTTTGGAGGATGGAAGTCTGAGATCAGGGTGCCAGGATGGTTGGGTTCTAGTGAGGGATCCCTTCCTGGCTTGCAGATGGCTGCTCTGTCATTGTGTCCTCACGTGGCAGTGGTGGGGATAGATCTCTCCTTTCCTTTTCTTCCAGGACCACAGTCCTGATGAACTCACTTCACCTTGAATTACCTCTCCTAAAGAGCCTCTCTCCAGATATAGTCACACTGGGAGTTAGGGCTTCAATGTCTGCGTGGGGTAAATGCCATAGGGGACACAATTCAGTCCGTAGTAATGTGAGAGGAGACTCAACAGCACACAGAACCCTTCAGTCCTGCCTCCATGTCCCCCAGCTTGCAGATCTGGCACCCTCCTGAGTCCGGTCACCCTGTCTTGCTCTCTGGATGATAGATGGTCTCTTTAGTCCAGTATCAACATTTATTCTTTTATAATTCCCTGTCTCTTATTGGGACAGCTCTTCTGGGCTTGAGTTTTGGTTCCTACCCTTATACAGTATTTGAAGCTGTCTTTTAGGCTAAGAAGTAAAAAGGAAGTCCTCTGGGGTTTGCCAAATTAAGTCAAGAATCCAGGAGTGGTCCTGAAAAAAACACCTGAGTTTCTCTCTGACTGAATTTCTTGCCCTATTCAGAGGAGACTGGACGGAGGTAGTCTATATCTTACTAGGATATTTGGAGAAATAACCAGCAAAATCTTGGGAAAGCACTTTGCAGCTACAGGATGCGAAGCAGTTTGTAGATGTCCCAGTGACTGAAGCATGTGTATGGCATATCCTATGGCTTCTGAAGAATACCTCCTACGTTATCTCATCCCATCTTCACAACAACCATTTCACAGATGAGGAGACTTAGGCCTAATAGGTGCTTAGGTCCTCCGATTGTTCACCCCCAAACTCTTTCCACCATACAAAGGAACCCCCTCCCATTTCAAAGAAAACACTGGGTCCTTAGGAGGAACACAGTGTGTACCTCTTTAGCTCCTCTGCTAGGACCAGAGATAGTCCAGACTCTTGTTTGTTTCATATGAATCTTTCTTTCTTGTTCTGGAATTTTACCGAGTTTGAAGTAGAATATATGGAATGAGGTGACATTCTTAGAGCAAGAGACTTTACAAATGCAGTTATTATTTTATTCATGTTCGTTTGATTTGAGACTAAATTTCAGGGGACCCTGACTACTTTCTTAGTGTGTTTCCTTGAGATGCCCTGCCCACTTAGAACAACGGAATGAAGGAGGCATTATCTGGTTTTAACCATATCCATTCACTAAACATTAATTTAGTTCAGAACCTTCTACGTGCCAGGGGCTCTACCCTGCAGGAGCTCACATTCCAAGTAAGCCAGGGATAGACTACCCCTTAAGAGGGACAGTATAAATGGAACTCTTCTGGTCTGCCCCCTTTCCTCCCGCAGCTCTGTAGGCGCTCAGAACGTCTCAGTTCGGCCCCAATCACCCTGGAAGCTGGAGACACTCTTTTGGGGGATCTGCAACGCTCCCTTCTCACCACACCAACAAACAAAATTGCCAGGGTCCTGCACAGTCGAAATCCTCGGGGCGGGCGGGGGGGGGGGTTGGTCATCCCAACATGGAGCAATGCGCAGTTTTTGTGTTGTTTTTTCCCCACGAGATGCGGTGCACTTGGGGAGGGGGCTGCCTGGAAAGCACGACCCCGGCTCCCGACGGCGATTCCCGCTCCGGTCCTTCCCTCCAGGCCAGTGTCCCTTCGGCCCGCACATCCCTGTTTCTCCGATCCCGGCCCTCGGGCCAGAGTGGGCTTTATTTTCCGCCTCCCTCTTTCATCTGGCCGAGCGTGCCGAGGAACCTCAGCCAAGGTCTCCTTCCATCCCAGGAGGACGGGCGGGGAGATCTGGGGAGGTTTTCGAGGGGCCGGGAGGCCAGGCGGGGCCGGGGAGGCTCCGGGGAGACCGTGCAACCGGCCGGGGCGCTCCCGCTACCTCCACGGGCGCAGCGGAGCTTCCTCCCCTGCTCCCGCCTTTCCGGGCCGGGCCGGCCGAGCGGAGGGGACGCTTCCTGCGTCGGCTGCCGCGGCGCCGAGCGAGTGCCAGCCGGGGCAGCGGCCGAGCGCCGGGCGCCGCGGGCGGGGAGGGCGGGGGCGGAGGCGGGGCCGGGCCGCGCTCGGGGTCCCCTCCCGCGCGCCGCGGCCGCCGTTGCCAGGGTTACCGGGGGTTGCTCAGGCGGAGGGGAGGCCGCCGCGGCGGGGGCCGGCGGAGCTGCGCCGCGGGCGGGGCGGGCGAGCGGGCGGGGGCGGAGTCGCTGCCGCGTCGCCATGGGAACGGCGCAGCTATTTCCAACCCCGGGCGGTGCCCGTGGCGTCGTGCCAGGGTGCGAGGGTATTGCAGGACAGCGGCAATCTGCTGCGGCCGGGGACCTAACAATGCGCTCCTTCTGCAGCGCGGGGCCCGCCGGCAAGAGGCCGGGCTAATCGGAGGGGCCCGGGCCGCCCCCGCGCGTCGCGCCTCCTCCCCGGCGCTCCTCGGCGGGGAGCCCGGCTGCCTGGGGCGCTGCCGGCTGCACGTGCTGCCCCCGCCGCCGCCCTCGCCAGACAAAGCGGCCTCCCCCCCCCCCCACTCGAAGGACCCTTTGATTTCTTCCCACTCTCGCCTTCATCTCTCACTCGTTCCACCCCGCTCAGCGGCCTCCTGGAGAGCCGCCTCTTTTGTGCTCGCCACCTTCAATTTGGCCCTCGCTCCAAAGCTTTGTCCTAAAAAAACGACTCCGTTTGACCTTGCCCCTCTCCCACTCTGTCATCAACTTTGGTAGCTTAATACATTTGTTAAAAGGGCGACTGCCCCCGTCTCCTCCTATTTTTCAGCTTCGCATTACCTTTCCTTTTGTCCGCTCCCCTTCCTATCAGAACCGACTTTCTGGCCTCAGCCTTTTCAAGATTTCCAGAAACCCTCTTGCCTCTTTCCCAGCTTCCTTTTCACCTTTTTTCTGGCAGCAGAAGAGAGATTGCAAATGGCTACCTCGGTTGAGCCCCCTTTGTATTTCGCTGACACCGCCTTTTTCTGCGACCCCGAAATCACATTGTTTGGGTCCCATGGGTGGGGCTGTAGCTGGGAGTTGGGGAGTTCTATTGCTACCGCCATTAGCAGTCGCTTTGATTGTAAGCCCAAGTGAGGGAAACTTCTGGGAACTGGCCAGAGACCCCTGAAATGCAACTTGAGGACTAATCGTCTCTCAGTCCATCCCCGCCTGGTCACTCTTTAGTTCGTGCACCATCTGCCTCTTCCCACCTCTGGACTCCCTTCACCCCTGCCCCTGCCCCCCTCAACATCACATTGTTCATCCCTTTGGCATCAGCCCTAGAGAGGAAAGGGCAGGTCCTCCTCCCCAGGAAGGAAGGTGGGGCAGAGCAGCTCCTGCAGGAAGGGAAGGAAAAAGGAGGGTAGGAAGGAAGTGGCCAACAGAAGAAGTGGGATCCGGTGGGAGGGCTTTGCATTGTTTTAACTTCTTTCCTTTTTAGCAAGGCAAAGCCAAGTCCAAGGCCATCCCAGAGCCAAGGTTATGCTGCCATCTCTGAGAACCCCCCTGGGACTGCCTGCCTTAGCCTGGAGGGGACAGTCCGAGGTTTTTGGTGGACCTATTTAAGAGAGGTGGGCAGAGTTCAACGTGTGCTGCAGATTGTAAGCACTTACATATTTAATGTATCCATTTCCTTTTGTTTTTTTTTCTGTCCAACAAAGTCAGCTTTTATTTTATTAATGTATTTCCATAAAAAGGCCCAGGGTAGAACTATGCCTCAGGTAAGGAAAATGTAACACTTCCCAAAGACCTTCTAAGTGTGAATCTGCTCTCGTAGTCTATAATAGTTCATACTTAAATAGGGCTTTGTAGTTTGTAAAGATCTGCCCCTTAACACTACCTCATCTCAACCATTATTATTACCCCTACTTGGTCCTTTTCACCACCTTACTTTAAAACTCAGCCCCTCGGGGCGGGGGGGGGGAAGTACTCATCTGTATTGCTCTCTGTTTCCTCCCCCTTTTTCCTGGGCTTGGCCCAAATTGTAGGTCCCAGAAACACAGGCGGGAAGTGCTTTGGTCCATGTGAGGCCTGTGAGTCTTACATCAGTTATAAGCTGCTTGGTGATAGACCAAAAGAGGTTTGTCATGTGATTGTTATTTGCATAGTGTATCTTTATATCTCTATTCACTTAATATCCAAATGCCTAGAAGACCGCCAGCCAGGTTTCTGGCTGTAGAGGCCTTGTCTTGTTCTTTGAAAGCCTCAGAATGAAAAAAAACCATTGATTTGTGCTTTGGAAGAGCTTGTCTGAAACATAGTCCAAAGTTAACCTGCTGTTTGTCTTCCCATCTTCTGGATCGGTTAACAGTGTCCTGAACACTGAGCAGGGGGCAGAGGGAGTGGGTGTTCGTTTTTCTCAGCCCAGGGAAGCTCATCCTTGCTCTCTCTGTGAGCCGTCCTTCTGGCGGGAAAGGGTTCTCAACAACACTCTGATGGCCCGAGATGGGGGGTGAGGGTCAGGAAGGGGGCCCAAGAACTAGGATCCTTTTGTGTTTCTTTGGATTTTAAGTTGCTGTCTTATTGGTGGAAGAAGGTTTGAAGGGGTGGAGAACCTGGCCTTGTGGACTTGGGACAAGTGTGGGCAGAACTGTGGGGCTTGGCTTCTCTTCCTTCCATCTTACTCACCTGGTTCTCTAGAGGGAATATGCTACCACCATCCATTAGCAAACCAATCTGCAAGCCAATTTGCCCTGGGTGCTTACTTGGGGCACTGAGTTAGGGCCTCAGGGAACTGACCCTCTCCCAGAGAACAAGCCCTAGTCTTGTGGTCATTGTGTGGAGGGGGATGGGGTGCAGCGGTGGGGAGGGGAGATTTCTGGCAAATAGTAGAAAGGCTCTTCTCCTAACCAGAGACCTCAACTGTGACAGGGACTGGGCTTCCTTAGGCATTCGTGGTCGTGGAGATGGTCAGGGAGTCCAGGCTAGAGGTCCATCAGTCAGAAATCGTGCCGTACCTGCTTCTGTGCTGGGGTGGGGGGTGAACTGATGACCCCACGGTCCCTTCTAACCCCGAGAGCTTGCAATTTTGGGATATACTCATGATCTAGGCAGTGTTCAATAAATGACTCAAGCTTTATAGTGATTCTATGGATCCGTTATTTATCAAGCGTGTACTTGGATAAATACACTGGTGCTCTGCTAGATGGTGTGGGAGATTCAGAGATGTGAATGGTGGAGTTTAAGATCTTTGTGGAGACCACCAACACTCAAAGCAAACCGAGGCAGGAAGAGTTCCAGGCCAGAATGAGAGGTCCTGTCCCCCATTATGTCTCAGGTCAGCATCCTCTTACAACATTGCCCGGTGGTTTGTTTCTTCTTGAGATGCTAGATTGAAAGATTTCTGGGGCTTTGGTCTGCAGGAGAGGGGCAGAAAAGAGAAATCTTATTAATCCAGGGAGAAGTGCTGGGGGAGCAGGGCAGCGTCTGTAAGGGTGAAAGCTGAGAGTGAGGATGGAGCCCACCTGTCAGGATACGCTAGGCTGGGGACAGGAATGAGAACCGGGAGGAAGATGAGGTGGAAATGAATGGGCCTCTGTAGGAGGAGGTAATGAGGTGAATCAGAAAAATCTGTCACTGAGATCCAAGAAGAACCTGGGAGGTTTAATCTCTCTTGGTCTTTTTAAAAGATGAGGCATGTCAGTTAGAGGTCCCAGCCTTGTAGAGACAGATCTGTTTGGTTGGCTCCGACCAGGAGCCTGGGGATGGAACAGGTGGGGGCTTGCCAGGGCTGTTGTGAATGATGCTATCCCAGCACCGGGCAGCCTGGAATCAGCTCACGGGCCCATCCTTCTTTCCCATCTTTGGCAGGGGGAGTCTGCTAAGTCCCAAGAACTTCTTCCCCAGCCTGGGCTCAGCAGCAACCCCCACCCCGTGCTGGCCCCCAGCAGAGTCTCTGTATCTGTAGGACTCTCGGAACCCCGAAGCCAGGGAGAGTGGCAGGGTGGGGTGGAGGTCACACTGCAGGATGGTGAATGGAGGAAGGGAGGGGTCACAAGGATTCTAATTTGCTTCTCTGTTCAGGGGAGCAACCCGGGAGTCCGTTTAATTAGAGTTCTTGGCATCCTTGGGGATGGAAACCTCTGCTTTGTTGGGTTTGTGTCCTGGAATAGCCTCCCCCTTCCACAACTGTGGACACTCAGAGAATCTTGTGCCCAGAATGTCACTCAGGGGGGCCGTGTCTTTTTTTTTTTTTTTTTTTTTTTTAAGATTTTATTTGACAGAGAGAGAACGAGAGAGGGAACACAAGCAGGGGCAGAGGGAGAGGGAGAAGCAGGCCTTCTGCCGAGCAGGGAGCCGGATGCGGGGCTCGATCCCAGGACCCTGGGATCATGACCTGAGCCAGAGGCAGACACTTAATGACTGAGCCACCCAGGTGCCCCAGGGGGACCGTGTCTTGTAGGTCCGGAAGGACCTGACTGTGTGACTTGAGGGGCCTTGCAGGGAGGGGAGGGGAGGGACACCCTATTGCCCAGAAGCACGACTCCTTCGAGCCTGCAGCTTCTGTTGGGACAAATGCTGTCTGTGTGGGGATGAGGCAGCCGTGGGTCACCATCTGCTGTAAGGAGTAGACTGGCAGGCCCGGGAAAGGGCCACCCAGTGCAGACCAGGGGCCTGAAGGAAGGGGATCAGGGACCAGGGAATTTTGCTGGGGGTAGGGACAAATCAGGGGAGAAGAATCCAAACACCAGGGCTAGGATTTGGAGCTGTTTTTTACTGTCTTCACGTCATCCCTGGGAGCTGAAGGAGGCTGAGGCTGAGGCCTGGGACATCTCAGAGCATCTCTGGGTGGGAGGGTGCTGAAATGGGATTTCATTTTCTCTGTTCTGCATTTGAGGACAGGAAGGCTGCTGCTGGGAGTTTTGCTCATGTCTGCATTCAGATCATCGCAGGGTTCTCTGCTTTGAAGAATGAACGGAAGCCAGGGACTCAGTTTGACAAGGGTTCTGCAGGGGAATTGCGGGATGCCATTGTGGGCTGCAGGAAGCTCTTCTCCTGCCCAGATGATGGATGTGATGAGCCTCTGTGAGGGATGTGGCCAGATGCTGGTTGCTTTTCTGGTTTTAGCTGTCACTGGTGGCGTTCAGCTGGAAAGCCCTGGTAAGTATTTCATGGAAACCAAAGGAGGGCCAGAGGCACCTCACCTAAACTCAGGGTCCTCAATGTCACAGACCCCTGGAATCCTGCCTGCCAGAGGCGAGGCTGGGGCTGGGGTGGGGCTGAGCTGGAAGCGGAAAGAGCTCAGGTAGAGGGTGGCATCTGCAGCTTCAGAGGGACTGACTTCGAGGCTGGGGCACTGGGCAGAATGGTCAGGCATGAGGCCACTGTGCCTCATCCAGTGGCGAGAGCTGAGCTGTTGCCATGTAAGCCAGGCAGCTCACAACCGGCCATTCTGAGACCCCAAGGCCATTCCACCTGTCTCTGTGTTGACGGTTTGGTTTTGTCTTCGATATTGACTGAGACTTTCAAGAGCTAATCGGGCTCAGCGGACAAATAGAGGCTTGCCTTCCCTTTTGGAATTAAATCCAAATGCTTCAGTGTTAGGTACTCAGTCTTTGTGGTACGTTTCTTGCCTCAGGTTGACACCACCCTGCGCAGACGGCACCCTCTAGTCGTTCTGACGGATTCGTAGTTCTCCTGAGCGTGGGGCACTCTCATTCCTGTCTTCAGCCTCTCCCTGGAGCACCTTTGCCTTCCCCCACTCCCGAGATGCCTTCAAAAGAGCCTGCGTCTCATCTTTTTTTTTTTTTTTTTAAGATTTTATTTATTTATTTGAGACAGAGAGAATGAGAGACAGCATGAGAGGGAGGAGGGTCAGAGGGAGAAGCAGACTCCCTGCCGAGCAGGGAGCCCGATGCGGGACTCGATCCAGGGACTCCAGGATCATGACCTGAGCCGAAGGCAGTCGCTTAACCAACTGAGCCACCCAGGCGCCCTCTCTTTTTTTTTTTTTTTTTAAGATTTTACTTATTTATTTGACAGAGAGAGACAGCAAGAGCAGGAACACAAGCAGGGGGAGAGGGAGAAGCAGGCCTCCCGCCGAGCAGGGAGCCCGATGCAGGGCTCGACCCAGGACCCCGGGATCATGACCTGAGCCGAAGGCAGACACTTAACCGACTGAGCCACCCAGGCACCCATGCGTCTCATCTTTTCCAGAGCACTTTTCCTGATGCCCTCCCCTCCCCAGTCTGGAGTAAAATGGCCCTTCTCTGTGTTCTGCGGGAGAGTATGCGTACCCGAATCACAGCAGTTACCGGATTCGTATTCGGTTGTGCTACTTCGCTCCTGGGTCTCCCTGACAAGAAGAGCTTGCCTTCCGGGCTTTCCCGGGGCTCGGAACAGTACCTGATACACAGTCGGCCCTGGTTTATTTGTTTAGTGGCTATAACTGTATTTCCTCCCACCCACCCCCGCTTCAGAATTTAAGCCCCATAAAAGCAAGGATCTTGCCTTTCTTGTTCACTGCTAACCCCCAGTGTCTAGCACATAGGGGGCCTGTAAAAAGTATCTGTTGAATGAATGGTTGGAAGTGACGCGCTGTGGTCCACATGTTGGCCCTTCCCCCGAGTGCCCCAGTGAGCGTGTATAAGTTACTCATTATACCTGGGCCGTGGTGTGGGGCGGTGGTGTGGGGCCGTGTGTCCAGAGCACCGCCCGTAGGCACCACATCAAGTCTTTGCTGCCTGGACTCTGCTTCCAGTGTCTGCTGCCTTGGCCAGCTCTGGGCTGGCGTGGGCAAGTCAGCAATACGGAGGGGCTGGCATGGGCAACCGTGACCAGCGCCTCAATGCTTTCTCCCTTTCTTCCTCATGAATGATCTTGTGATGTTTCTCTTTCTTTTTTTTTTTTTTAAGATTTTATTTATTTATTTGAGATAGAGAGGGCAGAAGCTGGGGAGCAGAGGGAAAGGGAGAAGCAGGCTCCCCACTGAGCAGGGAGCCTGACGATGACGACGCAGGCCTGGATCCCAGGACCCGGGATCAGGACCTGAGCTGAAGGCAGCCGCTTAACCGTCTGAGCCCCCCAGGTGCCCCTGATCCTGCGATGTTTCAGAGTATCCTCAGATGGCCCCACAGGACCGGTCAACCAGCCGACCCTTATGGACAGCTTCATTGTTCCCCACTGTGTAGGCTCCCTCTCCTTCCCTGTTTCTGCCTTCCTGGGTCACATGCCCAGGTGTGCTACTCACATATAAGCCTCTGTCTCAGGCTCTGCCATTTTCTTTTTTAAAAAAAGAATTTTTTTTAAGTAAACTCTACCCCCAATGTGGGGCTCGAACTCCTGACCCCAAGATCAAGAGTCGCACGCTCTAGTGACTGAGCCAGCCAGGCGCTCCTCAGGCTCTGCTTTTTAGGGAACCCAGGTAAAGACGACCAGGTTCCACTCCTGGCTCCTGCTACTAACTAGCTCTTGTCTTTGGGTCAAACCATTTGACCTGTCTGCTTCTGTTGCCTCAGCTGGGAAATGGGTATCATAAAGCCACACGAGGTTTGTGACATTTGATAATGTGATATATGTGAGAGTGTCTGCTTCAGTCCCTCATATATTAGGGTCTCACTAATAGTTTCTTTCTCTTCCTACTGCCTGTCTTTGTAAAAAGGCGGGTCTAGGAAGCCTGCTGGGCCTCCTAGTTGGGGAGGCCTTGTGAAGAACTGTTGCAGAGTGTGACCCCCACTCCAGTGGGAAGGCCACACCAGAGGACCAAAGGGTGACTGCACCAGATGACTCAGGCATTTGGCAACCGGGTCATTCTTCTTTGGAGCATTATGTAGACATTGGTCAAGGCAGCTTTGCAACATGCCTGGCAGGTGGGAGGCGGGGAGAGGCGAGGGTGTGGAGGCAGGGAGGAGGCCAAACACATTGCTCACAGGGCCGGGGGGGCATGTCTGAGATGCTCTACTGGCATGAGAATGAAGCCACATGTACAGGGCCTCCTTGTGGGGGGCAGGGTGGGGTGGGGACTCCTCAAGTTCTCTTTCTGTCCCCCACTTGTTTTCCTGTCCACCCCACATCTTCTCCCACATGGCATCCTTTTGCTGCCAAGAAGAATCCCCATCCCCCCCATGCCTCCCCTCCAAAACAGCTTAAGTCCCAAAGCAAAGAAAACGGATTTCTGGCTTATTGTTGGTGATGGGAGAGAGATCTGGGGGGAGGTCATCTGCCTGGCTCCTCCTTAAATTATATACTATATGCCTCCTCAGCCTACAGGTAAGGCAGGTTCTGGGCACAGTAAGCCCATTGGTGACTAGGAAGCTCTTTGGGAAATGACTCAGGAGGGCTATGTCAGTCTTCTTGGCATCTAGTCATTACTTCTTTGAGCTGTAAGGCCCCTGCTTTCCACTGTCCCTGGCAGTCTTACACTCTGAGCACCCATGTTCACCCATTTGCAGAGGGACTGTTTTTCCTCTCTTCTCCCGGCCTCCTGGCCCCCAGAGACCAGGGGAGACAGGAAGTTGGGGCCAGGATCAAAGTCTGAAGCCCATTACAGACGGGCCCCTTCTCCCAGAGCGCCCCTGCCCGCCTCCACCTCCCAAGGGGGTAGATTCCTGCCCTCGTAGAAACATGGCAGACGTCTGGCCGGGGCGGGCCTGCTAAAGGAGGCCAGGAGGAGAGGGGGCAGTTCTTTTTTTTTTTAAAGATTTTATTTATTTATTTGAGAGAGAGACTGAGATAGAGAGAGCATGAGAGGGGGGAGGGCCAAAGGGAGGAGCAGACTCCCTGCTGAGCAGGGAGCCCGATGTGGGACTCGATCCCAGGACTCCAGGATCATGACCTGAGCTGAAGGCAGTCGCTTAACCAACTGAGCCACCCAGGCGCCCCGGGGAGGGGGCAGTTCTTAGTGGATGGCGCAGGGGCTGGGCTGGGCGCCCCTGCCTTCTCCCTGTCCCTATCAGGCACCTCCCTCTTCAGTGGTCCGTCTGGGTCCTGTTCCCATCTGGCCAGCAAGGCACCAGTCGCCGCTCTCTGAGCTCCTCCCTGTGCCCCACCCTGAGGTCTCTGTGCTGCCAAGACAGGTGCACCTAGAGACCCGTGGCTTTGCCCCCTTTCCCCCTCCCCCATACTGCCTGTGAGGTAGCAGCAGGCCAGAGCTCAGGGAACTTTCTCTGGAGGGCAGCAGCTGAGAGTGGAGGAGTGGGGGGGAGCAAAAACAGGGAGGGAATCATCCACTGAGTTGCCAGAGCCTTTCGTCTCAGGCTCCCATCCCACACTGCTACGTGCATCTGGGGATGAGCATCTGAATAGCCACACATGCATACGCCACCTGCTCATGCTAAACTTCAGTGCCCGCGGCTGGTCTTCGGTCAGACTCCTTCCCAGCCCCAACCCTCCTTCCCACGCTCTTGGACCCTCCCCACACCCCAGCCCTGGACTGGTGACCACAGATTGCCTGAGCCGTGTCCTTTATCACAGTGGTTCTCAAAGTGTGACTTCTGGACCAGCAGCAGCAGCGGTACTTGGAAACTTGAAATGCAGATTCCCAGGCTCAGCCAGACCTGCCGAACCAGAAACGCTCAGGAGCGGGCTCAGCAATCTGTGCTTATCCGCCCCATCCTGAGGTGCGTTCTTTTTTTTTTTTTAATAAAGATTTTATTTATTTATTTGACAGAGAGAGACACAGCGAGAGAGGGAACCCAAGCAGCGGGAGTGGGAGAGGGAGAAGCAGGCTCCCCACCGAGCAGGGAGCCCGATGCGGGGCTCGATCCCAGGACCCTGGGATCATGACCCGAGCCGAAGGCAGACGCTTAACGACTGAGCCACCCAGGCGCCCCCTGAGATGCCTTCTGAAGTTTGAACACCCCTGCCTTATCACCATGCCTGCAAGAGTCTGAGCAGAGAAATGCTTGTCCTGAGCAAGGAGGCCGAGGCAGGAGCAGGTAACTGCCCCAACAAGCTGGGCTTCCTGGCGAGCATCCCCCCAAGCTGGCAGAAGGTGCTGGAGGCCACCACCCACTGACAGCAGCCGCGGAGGTGTCCAGGAGTGCTGAGTGGGCACTTCTCACCACCATTTCTCCACCTGGCCTGGGAATCAGAGCGGACGTGCTCTTCTCCCGAGGGCTTGGCTCCAAGAACGGTGGGGAGGGAGAGAGGGGAAAAGGGCTTCTCCTCCAGGACGAAGTTCAGGGAACCAGTGACTTGCAGGAGGAAGCACATTAGCTCAGAATTAAAATGCTATGGTGGTTCTAGCCGTGTGGCCAGTCTTCCCTGGAAGGGGCCCCTGTGACAGTTTCATCTGGTTACTTTGATTGGTTGGGTGACAGTGCCTTATTTACGGACACATGGAGTACGGTGGAATGAGCACTGGATAAAGAGTCAGGAGACAAGAACTCTTCTGCCCACTTTGACACATCCCTGTTGTGACTCAGGGCAACTCTTTCTGGCCTCAGTTTTGGGAAACTATATACAAACTATACTCTCATCTATACAATGAGAGTAGCATTATCAACTTCATTTACCTGAAAATAATGCTTTGAGGACAGAATAAGACCCTTGTAACATTTTTTGGTAAGTTCAAAATGTTTGGTATCTAATCCTACAATGCTAGGTTTTTGTTTGTTTTTTAAAAATCTATGTTTCTGGGTGCCGGGGTGGCTCAGTCAGTGAAGCATCTGTCTTCGGCTCAGGTCATGATCCCAGCGTCCTGGGATCGAGTCCCGCATCGGGCTCCCTGCTTAGCGGGGAGCCTGTGTCTCCCTCTCCTTCTGCCCCTCCGTCCTGCTCCTGCGCATGCGCTCTCTCTCAAAAAATAAGTAATATCTTTAAACTAGCTTTCTGAGATCTGAACCCCAAGTGCAAATAGAACTGAGGGGCGGGTTGGTGTGCTGGAAAGAACAACGGAGTAGAAGTCTGGAAGTCTGGACTCCAGCTTCAGTATGGCCACTCACCAGCAGTGTGTCCCTGTGTCAGCCACATTCCCTCCCTGGGTATCAGTTTCCTCATCTGTAAAATGGGAACATTAGGTTAGAGTATATCTAATGTCATGCCAAAATTTAACAGTCTAAGATTCCAGGACTTTGATTTGTTGGTCCTTATCGTCTTCATTCCCAGGCAGCCTCCACGCTGTTCTGGCCTTTGCCTCGTGGAGGGAAAGAAACCAAAGGAAAGAGGTGGGACACATTAGGCTATGATCGCTACAGCCAGGATTGAGGACCAAGGGGATAGAGGATGCAGACAGAAGGCAGAGTTGGAAGGCTTTCTGGAACGGTGACAGATCATTCTCAGAAAATTTGCTGAAAGTCAGGGTGTTTTTTTCAACCGCGAAGCTTAGGTTGGCAGCTCATAAACAAGGGAGTGCCCAAGAGAGAGAAGCAAGTGGGCTGGCTTTATAGATTTCTGTCCTCCTTCCTCATTGGCATCACGACACTGGATGGAATTCGCTTTTACTCTTTCCCACCACAACTGTCAAAGCTGAAGGAGACACGGAGACAAGAAGGGGCAGGGGATGGGGGCTGGAGGGCAGGCTCCACATTCTCAACTCCACATCTCTTCCTCATCCTTAGCTGGCCTTGAGTGGGCCGCTCAGAAAGGAAGGCAGACAGCAGACCCCTGGCTTCAGGAAGGAAAAAGAGCCCAGCATTCCCTTAACAAGACCAGCCCCCCTGTATCCCAAACATCATCCCTGGTTCTCTTGGCTCTGGGTGCTCGCTGCCCCCACGCAGGTCAAGGGTGTGTGCCCAGAACCTCACTCACATCCTTCCTCCGGCTTCTTTGGGGGCCACTCACAGCTTTGGGGAGCAGCTTAAGTGGCAGAACTGGTGTCAGAACGCCCTGGGGCACTCTGAGGCTGTGGCTTCTACTCCTGGGAACAGCCTGAGGCTATTTCTACTCCCTTAGTCAGCACAGGGCGGGAAGGGTGAGGGCCTGGGAAAGGCCAGTCGTGTGAGCTTCTGTAGCAATTGCTCCTTGGTAAACACAGTAATAATAGCAGGTCTGGGATTATGGTTGTTACCCCTGATAATTATCAGCGGTAGCGCATCCACTCCCCTAGGTGGGCCACACCGAGCTCATCACAGCACAGGGGGCCGTGGAGTAAGCTCCAGATTTCCCAGATCACCTCCTCCAGTTGCTAGGCAACTAGGAGTCTGTGCTGGAAGTGGGGTGGAGCGGGGGAATCCCATTTAGGAAAATCTCCAGGTCTCCCAAACCTCTGCAATCTCAATGGATTATTCTCCAAGTGAAAACCTTGGATCACTGATTGCTCACCTGGGGGGTCAGAGGCTGGTCCAAGTGCAAAGATTAAGATGGGCTGAGTGAGATTGCCCAGCCAGCCTTGGGGGGGTGGGGTGGGGTGGGGAGAATCACAGGGAGGGGAGGCTGGTCTGGGAGCAACCCTTTTCCTGAAACACCAGAACTGCTGTTATGGGGCTGAGTTAGCATGTGTTATGGCCCTAGCTAGTTGGAGGGAGAAGCAGCCCATGGTTGTCTGCCATGTACTGGCCAGAGAGGGTGCAGGGGTGACCCGGTGCGGAGAAGATGTAGGGGAGGAAGGCGGGTTTGTGTGCATTGGCTTGTTTTCCATGGCCAGCCCCCATGGGAGTATCAGGGAGCAGGCCCTAGTGTCTTGGGCTCTACTCCAATGCTCCACAGACCAGGGCTTGAGACCACGGGGGAGGAGAAGGTTCTTGGAGCTGCCTCAACTTCCTGCTCCAGGTGATGTAATTTGGGGGCAGGTGAACTGAAGGACCTGATGCACTGTCTCAGGCATGACTTGGGAATCTACTCCGGGGCCCCTCAGCAGGGGCAGAGTTGGGAAGGGGGAGGAGGAAACGGCAGGCACCGTTGGTTCTGGACCCTGTTGACCTTGACCGGGCACAAATGACATCTTTCTGTTGAGTTTTGAGGAGTGTGTCTAACAGCTTACCTCAGGCCGAAGACCCTGGCCCCAAAGCAGAAACCAAACAGAGGAATTAAAATGGAAGAAAGCTGCCCTGACCATGTACCCAGATGCGCGTGGTGTTTGGGTGCCAGGAGGAGATGGGGAACCGAGGGACCTGGGTTCCTACCTTCGGGGAGCTCACAGTCTAGCCAGGGAGGCGTCACAGGCTCTCCTGCAGCTGGAGGTCATTTCTCATCCTGGGAGTGTGCCTCTCACAGCAGCCGGAGGTTGAGGCTTTGTCCTAAGGTGGAGGTCATAAAAACCTGTTTATCTTCCCAGAGCAAGACTTGCCTCAGGGCCTGCATGTCAGAAACCGGCACTCGATTTGCCTGAGTCAGGCTGGAGAGCACCTCCTTGTCTCTGGAATCCTGCTGGGGCAGGGAGGCTGGGGAGGAGGCCAGGCACAAGCCTGGCGTGGGAGCTGAGGAGGTGGACACGAAGAGCTCCCTCCTCAGTGGCGGGTCTCCTGGCAACCTTGACCACAGTCCTCTCCCCACTAGCCAAAAGTGCCCCGAAGAGACCATGACAAAAAGAACAAGCTGTCCACACACTCGAGGTGATGGTATTCCAACAAAGCAACATCGAGGGTCATGATCACCTTCAGGTTCAATAAATACGGAATTCCCGCCATGTGCCAGCTACAGGGCTGGGGGCTTTCGCCGTCCTGTGTAGTGTATCGTCTCTCCATAATTCTATGACGTAGGTGTCAGCCTCACTGGACAGAGGAGGAAGCAGAACCTTGAAAGCCAGGGAGTCCATGGGGACAACTCACCGGACTCAGCACTGAGCTCTGGGCTGCTTGCAAGCACCACCAGACTCCTGGCGTTCTTCAGCTGTTTCAGAGTCAGTTTATCCAAAACCAAGTTCAGTAGGATTGACTCCTTCTGGGTTCCCCGTCCAGGCCATTCGTCTAGCTGCCCCAAATGTGGAAGTTCTCTTCGATGCCTCCCTTTCGCTCGCCCCTACTTTCTCCATCTGCTGGTCTTACCAAATCACACATTGCTTGGATCCATTTCCTCTTTCTGATCCTGGATCACGGTCTTAATGCAGTCTCTAATAATTTATCTGCCTGGTCATCACAGTGGCCTTGCCTGGAGACTTCTCCACCCACTCCCACCCAACCTTCTGCTGGAGGGCGCCTCTCTCTGACCTCCGGGATAAACATAAGCCCGTTATTT
Organism: Mirounga angustirostris; assembly: GCF_029215605.1. Taxonomy (NCBI): domain Eukaryota; kingdom Metazoa; phylum Chordata; class Mammalia; order Carnivora; family Phocidae; genus Mirounga; species Mirounga angustirostris. The sequence goes on from NW_026991714.1 coordinate 41,619,173, forward strand.
TGAATAAAAGGCCCTTTTGGGTATTACTGATTATTGGTAGTAGGTCTCCTCCTCACTCTGCTCGCTTGCTGCTGGCCCCCAGCACAGGGCCTGTGTGTGGGTCCCTGGGGCGTCCCGTGCTTCCTGCCCGCCTCTCTCATTCAAGCCCGTCTTCCTTTCTGCATCGCCCTTCGCCTCAGCCACCTCCCTCCACTTCCCCGGCTCCCATTTATATCTTCCTATCGAACACAGGCTTCCCCTCTTTTTCTTAGCATTTCCAGACCCCAGGTGGAGGTTGTTGGCCTTGTGTCACCTGTCCCCAGAAAGGAGCCTGGGTGTCCACTGAGCAGAAGTGCTTGGCAACTGCAGTGATCACTGACAAATGGACAGCCTTGGACAATGGTGTTTTGAGTGGGGGAGACCCTGCAACATACCAATTACAAAAAGACTTTTCTAAAGCTGTATGGAGACATCATATAGTTCATTATTCGAGGGGAGAGAGTCAGCATTTGTTGAAGCCGACGGAGGACCGTGCTGAGCCTTTGTCTGTGTTATGTCATGTCATTAGCAATGCTGAGACTGGGGCGCAGACATTCTAGAAGGCACAGCCGTGGTCACTCGGCAGTTGCCTGCCACACTTGAGGTTCACATCCAGGCAAATTCTCCGCTATTTCCCTGGCCTCCTGTGTCCCCTCCTTTTTGGAGGCAGGTTTTCCAGTGTGGGAATACCCTTTTGGCCATTTTGGGGCCTATCACGACTTTACAAGGGAGGGGACAAGGGATAGGGGACCAGGGATGAGAGGATCAGTGATGCCCAAGGTACCACAACTCAACCTCCTGATCTTTCTTGTGTATTTTCATCACATGTCACCGTGTGTCTCCTGAAGAACAAGCCTGACGGTGGAATTGTCACAAGGTGGCCTGAAGGCTGACATCACTGTGACTCAGTATGCCAGCATCGGGCAGAGAGGGTCCATAATCAGCATGGTGAGAAGCAGAAAGAGCTGGGCCCGCGGAGGCCTCCTGGGAGCGCTGGCGGAGGACCTGCCCCCTCCCCTGCACCTGTGGCTCTGGGCTCCAGCAGAGTGCTTGCTTCTTTTGTTTTCTTCTGGAGGAGGCCTCTTGGAGGGTCATGTGAGCCCACACGTCTCAGATCAAGCTCTGGAAGCCTCTTCCATTTTAGCCCACAGCATTTAGTTCTCTCCTTTCTCCAAGTTCCTCTATTTTCTAGAAGTTTCATGTTTGCTCATGTTGAGCTACTGCAGAAACCCCCTTGAGTGGCCTTAAAAAATCATAGCAACCAGCGCAAACCCAGCATTTCTATTCTTTCTTTACCTCCTAGTTTCCAAATAGTCCTCCTTCCTTGGCCAGACAATTGGCTGCCTTTATGTGATGTCTTTATGTCTTTAAGTTTCAGACTTGATGTGCTTTCTCGCATGGCTGCTTGGGGCCCTGTGGGGCCATTTCTCTGTTGCAGGGGAAACCGCCCCAGCTGCCCTGCCTGTCAGCCCAACATCTGCGAGGTCTCCTTAGCATTCATTTATTCGCTTAACAGACGATCATGGAGCACCTCCTCTTGGTCAGGTGCCGTTCCAGGCATGAGGAATGCAGTTGGGTGCATGACCAGATGATCTTGTGAAGCTTACATTGTTGGAAGGGATTGCAGTGGAAACAGACAGACAATTCCCCTCCCCCCAGAACAACAACAACAATAATAACCCCCCCAAAACAAAAAAAACCCCGCAAAACCCCAAGAAGTAGATAAGTAATATACTTTCAGGCAGTTATAAGAACTACAATGCCAATAAAATAAGATGGTACATAGAGTGAAAAAGGGAGAGAAGGAACACGTGCATAGGCCTTGGGTGAGGAGAATCTCGAGTGGACAGGAGGCCAGCAAGGCTGGAACGCGGTGGCTGAGGGAAAGGGAGGTGCCAGGTGTGGGGAGAGAGGGAGGCGTGGGCCAGATCACCTTGCTTGACGGCGTCTGTGCCCTCGTAAGGAGGTAGGTTTTATTCTACATGCAGTAGGGGAGAAACAGGATCGCTTCTTGAGAAGGACCACTCTGGCTGTTGTGGAAAACAGATTTTAGGCACCAAGAATGGGACCAAGGAAACCCACTGGGAGGCTAATGTAGTGACCCAGGTGAGCAGTGATGGCAGATTCCACTGAGGGCAGTAAAGAGGGAGAGAGAGAGAAATACACTCAAGAAAGATCGTGGAGAGGTCACCAACGGTGGAGTGGAACATGCTCTGATCTGGGACTCAGAAGTCCCAGGGTTGAATCCTCAGCCCACCGCCCACCAGCTGCGGGAGATTGTGTGAATGGCCTCACTCCTCGTCTATAAAATGAGGATGATGGCACCGCCTGCACATTTCTCAGGTGGGGGAGAGGAAGAAGGTGAATGTGCTCAGCTCGGTGCCTCTGTGACGGAGCCTCCAACTGCGTTCTTATGATCTTGAATGTTGGGTGAGGACACTCTAGAGAGGACACAGTGTTCCAGGGATTTCCTGGAACGCACCTCTTCTCTATTACAAGGGTGAAAAGGCAAGACTCTCATCTAGGTTTCAGGGAAGTCAAAGCTCACTCATTGTTGACAGTGAAGGGCCATTTGTAAGTCATTTCTTTTCAAAGTGGGGAAGTGGGTTTTGGGCAGGGTTAGGAGATACCCAGGGCTGGTGGGAGAGAGTAGTAGCCTGAGGGGCTGACTGATGGTGCCGGGACAAGGCAGATGGGCTTGGACCTGGGGGCAAGCCTGTCACTGTCCAGAGGGGCAGCTGGTAAAGGTGGCTCTGGACACATGTCCTTTGATGGATGAAGGCAGGCAGGCTAAGAACAGTTTGATGGACTGACAAGTTTCCAGAAAGTCTCAGCAAGGCTGGGTTTTGACCTTTCATGGGTGGAGGAGGTCAGTTTCGAGCCCTTTCCATGGAAGTTCTGAAAGCAGAGGTCCCACCCCTGGAAATCACCTATCCCAAGCGGGCTTGTTGTCAAGTCTGGCCTGTGGTGCTGTGGGAGCCAGCTGACCCCGGGGGCAGGGTGCTTGGACTTTTATTACGGCATGAATCAAAGGTCGGCATAACATGAGCAATATCCATGGGCTACGCCCCTTTCTCTTTAGCTTTCTGAAGTCTGGACTCTGGAACCTCAGTTTCTAAAGGAAAGTGGAAGGGAGCTGGTAACCGTTCAGGTACGGCACGCCTGGGACCTCGCCAAGCACCTCACACCAATCACAGCACAGTGAAGTAAACATTATCATCTCCATTTTTTTTATACTAGGGAACTGGGGCTCTGAGAGAGAAAAGCATCTTTTTCCAAAGTCTTGTGACTGGTAATGGGCGCCCGAGTCCACCTACTCCAAGCCCCAGCTCCCGCGCAAGCGTCTCCTGGACAGGCTAGGTATACATCAGAACCTTCCAGAGGAGGGGACTTGGGATCTTGATTTTTCATTTTTTTCATTTTTATTTTTTTTTAATTTTATTTATTTATTTGACAGACAGAGAGACAGCGAGAGAGGGAACACAAGCAGGGGGAGTGGGAGAGGGAGAAGCAGGCTTCCCGCTGAGCAGGGAGCCCGATGCGGGGCTCGATCCCAGGACCCTGGGATCATGACCTGAGCCAAAGGCAGACACTTAACGACGGAGCCACCCAGGCGCCCCGGGATCTTGATTTTTGTCCCTCAGGCTCCTGCGATGATGGCCAGGCAGGATTGGAAGCCTCTGCCTTGCCCTGTGTGGCTCTCCTAAATGCCATCATGGGACATTAGAAGCGGAAGGAGAGAGTAGGCACCCAGCCTACTTTGGAACATGACCGCAGCAGAACTTGAAGAATCTTACCTAGAACGAAGTTTAATCTGTGTTAAATGGCTTTCTGGCTGTGATGCAAGTCATTGAACTTCTCTAAGCCTCAGTTTCCTGGCCTGTAAAATGCGGATCCAAATACCCTGCAGGACCATTAAAGGGACATGAGGGTAAGTGACCTAGCGTACTGTCCGGCTCAGCTGGCCCTGAATGAATGGTCGCCATTAACAGATTTCACTGCATCATCAAACCTTTTTTGGAGGGGGGAGTTGGGGGACAGTCAGCTTCTCTGTGGCCCACTTAGCCACTGCTGAGGCCCCTCCTTGGCACAGCCTATCCAGTAGAAAGAGCAGACTGCCAGGCACTCTTCCTCTGCGGAAAGCTAGTGTCCCCACAGGGCACTGGGTCCTGGTGCTTGAAGCTCTGGAACGTGGGGACACTCTGCTTTTCAGCCGGTGAGCATGCCCCCCTCCCCGGACTGGCCCAGCGGCATGCTGGGCAGGGGGGCGGCTGGCAGGGAGAGCTGAGGAGGCTGGCCCTGCGCCCTGCTCCTCTGCCATCTGGGTGGCTGGACCCGGCAGCAGCTTGGACTAGCTCGAAGGCCCAGCAGGGGCCTCTGTGGGGCGGCAGCCTCCCTGAGCCCCTCAGCTAGCACCAGGCCATCTGGTGCCTCTGTCCCCTTTTGTGTGCCAGGGGGGAGGAGGGGCGAAGGGGGAGGGACAGATTTCTCTGGCCAGCTCTTTTCCGAACTGAGAAGGAGAAGCTGGAGGTAGAGGGCTCGGAGCCTGGGGATGAGGTGGAGGGTGCTCTGGGCTCGGGACTCGGGAAGAAGGGACGGGAGGGACGGTGGTGGTGGGGTCTGAGGCTTGAAAGGGGGCAGGCTCTCGAGGGAAGGAGGAAAGCTCAGGAGGAACAGGTGCCGTGTGCAAACTACAAGGGGAAGAGGCGAAAGAGAGAGAGAGACAGAGAGAGAGGGCACGAGCGAGCTGTGTGAAGAGGAAACCGTGGGGGCTGCAGAAGAGGGAATAAAAGTAGACAGAGAAGGATGAAGCCCAGGAGTAGGAAAAGGTGTACAAAATCTCTCCAGGTTGGATGCGTGAAGTCGCTGCCGTGTCTCTGCTCTAGGAAAGGGGAAGTGAGAGCGCGTGGGCTGTGGGCCCTGCCCTGGCCAGGGCCGTAGGTGAGGGGGTGCGGCTGACAGAGCAGCCTGGCTTTCTGGGCAGAGCAGCGGGGGTAGGGGGGTGGGGAGGGTGGGGCGGGAGCAGCCCAGCCCTGCCCAGCAGCTGCCAAGGTTGGGTCGAAGACAGAACTGCCACCAGGCAGAGACTACTGGAAAGGAATGTGATGCTTGGTCTCTAGGGGTGGGGAGAAAACTGGTGTTGACAAATATGCTCTTTGATGTGGTTCACTTGGGGAGTAAAAGTGTGCACTTCTGAGGCCATTAGGGGGTGGACTTTAAAGGATTTCACATTCGGGAACTTACAGTGGCTTTGAGGGAGCGGGCGCCTGTCAGGTGGTGAATATCCCTTCTCTTCCATGCAGGCCACCGGGCGTGCATAAAGCAGACACAGAAATAACAGTGGTGAGCGTGCTGCTTTGGGCTTCTCTGCTTCTGCATTCGGGGAGCAGGAAGGACACAGAAGGTGGTCTGTTTTCTCTGCTGGGGACAGTACAAACTGGCCTCGGGTTGGAAGCCTCCTTCCCCCCGGCATTTCTCCCGTCAGACTCCATTCATGGACCCCTCTCCGAATTAAGCTCGCTTCCCCTCCTGGGGTTCGTCTAGGGTTATCCCTCCCTGACCCCTGGCCCTGAGATGTGTGTTCACCCTCTAGCTCTCCCAGAAATCTGCCCTGTCATCTGCATAAGGCCTTACCAGCGTCTGTCTTCTGGTCCCATCTGGAAAGAAGGACTAAGTCACCGTTACCTTCTTGAAGCATGAAATCCACACAGAACTAATTCATGACTGAGGCACGGAGAACACATACCGCGAATATGATTGATTTTAGTGCAAATTGGTCCATTTAGCACCAACCAACATGGGATTTCCCCCCGTTTTTTTTTGTTTTTTTGTTTTAAAGATTTTATTTATTTATTTGACAGAGAGAGAGAGAGAGTACAAGCAGGGGGAGCGGCAGGCAGAGGGAGATGGAGAAGCAGGCTTCCCGCTGAGCAGGGAGCCTGATGTGGGGCTCCGTCCCAGGACCCTGGGACCTGAGACACTTAACTGACTGAGCCACCCAGATCCTCCCCCACCGCCCGACCCCCCGTTAAAGTCACCTGAAGATCATAGGTTGGTTGGAGGCTCTGGGAAGCCCTTTGCAACTCTGGTGGCAGGGGGTACCCCAAAGTGGGTGTGTACGCCATGGCCCTGCCCTGCTGGGCCCTGAGGAGCCGAGTGGGTGATGGGGCAGTGCTCACTGCCAAAGAGGCCCCTGCGTTTTGAAGAAGGTCAGGCTGGAGCTCAGAAGCCCCCCTGCAAGGAGCCACGAGATGTAGCTGATGGGCAGCTAGAGGCAAGCAGGGCCTGACTGGAGAGGTCCGTTCCTGTGTGTCTGCCGGCGGGCTCACAGCGGGCTCAGCTGAGCCGCCTGCACAAGGGACAGAGGGGACTCTGTATCAGTGGTGATTTATTGAGCACTTAGGAAGTGCGGCCCAGTTAGTCCTCACAGCAAGCAGGAAGGTGAGGAAATCATGGCCCAGAGAGGCTAAGGGAGTCTCCTACCACCCTTCGGCTAGTAAAGGGCAACGTTGCTGCTCAAACCTTGGCCAGGCCCCATGGGAATGCTCTGGAAGGCGGCATCAGGAATGGCTTCATGGACGGCCTTAGAGATGGCCTTGACAAATGAGCAGGACGTCGACATCTGGAAGGGTGCTGCCTCTTCTGAATAGAGGAAATAGCAGGCACAGCCACCCAGGCCCACACGGGGAGCCGGGCAGACCGCTGAACACCAGCAGGCGTTTGGAAGGAGACAGCCTGCGAGTCAGGGTCGCCATTTTGTGGCATCTTAAAGCCACTGTGGAGGTTTGCCTTCTTCCCTCGGTGGTGAGGTCTGATGAAAGTTTGGACACGGGGAATCACGTGGTCAGGGCTGTCGTGGCAGGGGGCGGAGGGGGAACTGAGGCCAAGATGGAAGGCCACGGGTGTGAGCAGTGGGGAGGGCAAGGATGGAGAGGAGTGCGAGCGGCCGGGAGGAATGAAACACACACTGTGGAGCTGGCTGGGAGTTTATAGAAATATCTATAGAAAGTTTATAGACTGCATGGTTGTTTATAGAAATGGGGAAGTCACAGAGAGGAGGTGCTTTCGGGTGTCAGGGAGGGACAAAGGAGATTAGAATTTGAACCTGGTGAGGTCATTTGTTAGCTGGACTTCCAGGTGGCCATAGGGAACAGGACGGGCTCCCTGATAATCAACCCTAAAACCTCATCTTGAATGTTCAGCTGCTTCATTCTCCCCTGAGGTGCTGAGTTACCGATTGGGATTCTTGGATTTACATTTTGTGTCTCCCAGTGGCATCAGAACCTTGGATATACTGGGAGCTGAGGGGCCCAGTTACCAGCTGGTGCTAAGGGACAAAGACAACAACTATACAGTCCCGGCCCCAGATATGGGGTCCTCAGACCTTCAGGGAAATTACAGATGAAGAATTCCCCTAGAGGGCTCTTCCTGCAAGACCTACTCCTCTGGTTCTCTCAGGGAAGACGCCGTTCACCCTTCCACAGGGGCACAGAGACCAGCAGTGGGGCCGGGGTGGCATTTTGGCTCAAGGGTCATGACAATGGCCCTGCCTGACCAGGAGGAAAGAGACAGCTTCCTTCTCCTGGCTTTACTTCTGCACGAGAGGGGAAAGAGACAGTAACCCAGGCTGTTGACTACTCCTGGTCCCTCATCTTGCCAATTCTTGACGTCTTCTTGAACAGCTGAAAAACCTGAACCTGGATCTTGGCTTTGGGTGAATCCCCTTTCTTAGTGAGGAGATAGAGCTCTAGGAAGAGGCAACTTATAAATAAGATCCACTCATTCCCTTTTTTCTTTTCTTTCTTTCTTTCTAATATATATATATTTAAAGATTTTATTTATTTATTCCACAGAAAGAGACACAGCGAGAGAGGGAACACAAGCAGGGGGAGTGGGAGAGGGAGAAGCAGGCTTCCCACTGACCAGGGAGCCCGATGCAGGGCTTGATCCCAGGACCCTGGGATCATGACCTGAGCCAAAGGCAGACACTTAACGACTGAGCCACCCAGGCGCTCCTCCCTTTTTTCATCCAATAAGTATGCATCTAGTGTCTACTGTGGGTCAGATAAAGGATAGATAAGCTGAAGTCTTGCCCCTGAGGAACTGAGAGTTAGGGGCACAGATGTACACACGGGCAAGGACAGCACAGAGCGGGGGGGAATCGGATGTCCTCACAGAGGAAGCAGGCTTCAGCTCAGTCGGGGGGTACGTAGGGAACTATCCAGTGAAGGGGGAGCAGAAAGTGTTCGCAGAAATGAAAACAACAGGAGCACCCCCAGAAATTCTGATTTCATGGGTCTGGAGAGTGGCTCAGGCACTGGTATTTTAAAAGCTCCCTAGATGATTCTGACTTGCAGTCAGGGCCCCACTGGCCCACCCCTGGTTTGTGTGCAGTTCTGCTAATTGCATGCAGGTCTTATTCAAGGAAGCACGGAGTCACAGCTGCTGAGCGTGGTGGGAAGACGGAGAAGAGCTGGTCTGTATCAATTCAGGCCACTCTCCCTGTGGGGTCTGAGCCAGGGGCTTCTCTGCATCTCCCCTCTTGTCCCTTCCTGCTGCCACCTCCTTGCTCTGGCTCCTGCTCTCGGCCGACTTCTGCAGGGGTCTTCCAACCAGTCCCCCGCCCCCAGGATCCGGCCCCAGCGGGGGCACATGGGTCTCCTGTTGTTTGTGGCCTGGCCAGGGTGCTCCCACCTGCAGGGACTCCGTGCGCCCCGGGCCCTCTGGCTTCACACCTTTTGTGCTCACTTCACAACTTCTCCCAGCAAGGGAAACCCTGCCTTTGTGGCTCCCTTCCCATCTCCCGTTCCCTTCCTGGAATGTCCTTCATCTTCTATGAAGGTGTCCCTCCCACGAGGCCCCCCACCCGCTCTTCTGGAGTTAAGGGTCCTGCCCGTGCTCTCAGCTTGCCCCGTGTTCCTGGCCTGCTCCACGTGTGCAAACCCGCGGGAATGACCAACCTCTTCTCCCCCTCAGATGGACGCGTCTGCAGCCGCCACCAGCTTTGCTTTTGTAAGGGAGGAAAATTACTCTTTTTCCCTCTGCACACCTTAGGTGTCTTGACTGGGTCCCCTGCAAACTAGATCGACAAGGGACAGATTAACAAAAGAAAATGCAGAAGGTTACTACACATTGCACTTACACACGGGAGCACTCAGTGATGAGTAACTCAAAGGGGTGCACGGAGCTTGGACTTCTAGAACATCTTCAAAAAAGGACACTACACTTGGAGAAAAGTGACAAGACCAAGGAAAAGAGTTGTCGGCTTCCAAGGCTGGCGAGCTGTGGGAAAGCAAATATCAGGGGGAAATAATGGAAGATAAGGGCTGGGTGGCAACGTTCGTGTAGCTTCTTCTGGTGTCTTCTTTGGCCTGAGAAGGGTCTGGAGTTGTCTCTGGTGAGTAACTTCTGATCTTCCTGGTAGACGGGGGAGCGGGGATCTCTTTCCAAATTTATGCCCTGATTTTGGGCGAAGGGCAGGAGGGCAGAGGGCTGTTCTTGCATCTTCTCGGCTGCCTTTGGCTCCAAGTCCTTACACCAAAGCGGACTCTTCTGGGGTGGCGTATTCTGCTCCCCTTCACTCGCCAGGCCTGACAGCCGCCAGCCCACAGCAAGTGCACAGGAAAGGCAAGGATGACCGTGCTGCGATGAGCAGAGTCAAGGTGAAGTTGATGGCAATGGCCTGACTGCAGAGGGACGTGCAGTCTGGGCTGCTCTCCTGGTTTTAAATGAGGAAATTGTGCTTCCCCAGAAGATGAAAGCCTTGTCAGAGGTCACGCTACAAGTGTCCGAGTTGTCATTTAAGGCAGTGCTGGCTCAAGCGTGTTCATGGCTTTGTGTTGACAGCGCTGGCCCTCGGTGGGGGGAAGAATCGAGGGAAGCTGCCGTGTTACCCCTCCCTTTCCTCTGCCTTCCACAGCCGCTGCCCCGTATACGCCCCGCTCTTCTCTCCCAGTTGCCTGATTTTATCGCAGGTGATTTATTCTGGGCTTTCACCATCGGCCCCTCTGAGGGCCTACTCACAAGTTCAGAGACTCTCAGGGAGGCCCATGGCTCATTTGCCACCCCCGCCGGGAACGCAGCTTCTCCAGAGCTTTGGTCTCCGGGCCTGGGAGCTTGGGAGTGAGCGTGCCTTGCAGGAGGGGGCAGCGAGGGCCAGGGGGTGGCAGGATGGCCAGTGCTGTGTCCCAGGACCTCTGCATTTGTGTGTCAGCAGTCCGGCCCGAGGCCAAGAGGGAGGGAGACAAGCCCGGGCATGTCTGGTGGGGCAGGCTGGCCTCAAGATCACAGAGATCCTTGGGAGTCGCTACTGGATTCTGAAGCGTGCTACACAGGAGCTGGGCCTTCGTCGGGGGAAGGCAGGAGAGCTGTGCTCTGGGGGAGTAGGGCGGGTATTGAGGATGATGATGGGAGGATATGGGTAGTAGTGGTGGGTATCATTGAGTGAACGGCTCCTATTTGCTGGGTGCTGTGCTCTGGGCCTTTGTCGGCATTAGATCATTTTATCCTTAGTACAACATCTTGAGGTGAGACTTATCCCTACTTTCATATTTTACATTTTGCAGTTTACAGATGAGGAAATGAGGCTTATATGTCTGGTCATCAGTGGAGCATCACATGCCCGAGCTCCTGACCACTGTCCTTTCTGGAGACTTCACGAGTCCTCCTGGAGACACCTGGAGATACTGGGTGGGGTGTTTCAGCAGGGCCTGGAGCAGCCGTGGCTCAGAACTAGCCAGCGATGGGTTCCTATTGTTCTTGTGTCTCAGACGGGCAGGTCTGGGAAAAATCGTGGGTTACATTCATAGGTCTTTAAAAACAAAAAAGTTTTCATGCTTGACTCTAAAATAACATACTTTCTTTTTTTTTTTTTTTTTTAAGATTTTATTTATTTGACAGAGAGAGATACAGCGAGAGAGGGAACACAAGCAGGGGGAGTGGGAGAAGGAGAAGCAGACTCCCCTGCTGAACAGGGACCCCGATGCGGGGCTCGATCCCAGGACCCTGGGATCATGACCTGAGCCGAAGGCAGACACTTAACAACTGAGCCACCCAGGCGCCCTAAAAAAAAGTGCTTCCTGCTATGACTCCTCTGGGCCCTTCTACTATGAATTGGCACAAACCCTAACAGCTTAAACCCTTCTGGGCAACACTACAGAAGAAAATAAATCCTGGAGTGTCATAATTGGCCACAAGCTGAACATGAGTAAGCAGCAGAGATACTGATTTGTAGGAAAAAACGGATTTGTGGCAAGTGAAGTGTGATAAGGGAATTAGCCCCCCTCCCTCAGTGGGGCAAGGCAGAGGAACTTCCCTACACGTGGTACTCCGAGGGGTTATTTCTAGGTCACTTGTTGAGAACTTGGAACTCCTTCCTTCACAGAATCATTGTTGCTAATACAGGCAAAGTGCTGAAACTAGCCTAGAAATGTGCACCTATCGCTCCGATCCTCAGAGCTACAGTGAAACAATAGGAGAGAGCAATTTAGCTGCCTCGTGCATCATTCCCGGTTTCCCTTCCCGGGAAATGCCGCCTGGGATACTTGAGGAGGGGGAGGGATGATGTCATGCAAGAGACACAGCTTCTTTCAATTTTCAGATTGTTAGTATTTGGCACACCTCTGCCTCTTCCTACCCCCTCCCCTACCTTCTTTCTAGAGGGCTTTCAGCTCTTCCCCACATCATCTGCATGTGTGTGCACCCCCCCACACACACACCCACACACACCCACGGCAGGACAGGACACTTCTCCCAGTCCCCCCTCCTCACCTGTCGGTCTCCCTGACTCCCAGTGTGACATGCTCCTTCCTGTACTTTCCTAAGGTCTGACAATGACAGTATGACAAAAGTCAGTCCTAGCTCTGAAATAGATCTCCCTCTAAATTGTACCTCCGTCCTTCTGCTGCCTTCCATCTTCATTACCAACACCTTGGTCGTCATTTCTGGTGAAGACAAGGGCAATAGCCAGAACGGCTCTTTCCTTCCCACTCCCTCCCCTGCTCCAATCCTCAGTTCTATTTTCCACACAGTGGCCAGAGCGACTCTTGACCATTTTTATCAGTTCATGTCACCTCCCTGCGGGTAGAGTGAAATCCACTCTTACCCTGACCCTGCCAGTCCTGGGCGGTCTCCCCGCCTCCCAGCTCCCCCCTGGCATTGGGCTTTTGCTCTTGCCTACCCCTCCGTCTGGACCACCTTTCCTCCCTGCTGCCTTTCCTCACCTGGCCGATGTCAATTTAAATATTAGCTTCCTCCTCCGAGAAGTCTTTTTGGATCTCCCTTTCTAAAAGAGCTCCTTCTGTGCTCTCTTACAAGATCTTATTTATTTCCTTCAAAGAATGCAATCACAACCTGCAGTGCTCATGTCTGTTTACTATGCCCTTGTGTATTGTGTGTCTTCTCCCCCGGAATGGGATTTTTTTTTTTTGTAGGCCCCACATGCAGTGCGGAGCCCAGCGTGGGGCTTGGACTCATGACCCTGAGATCAAGACCTGGGCTGAGATCAAGAGTTGGATGTTTAACCGACTGAGCCACCCAGGTGCCCCCAGAATGGAATTTTGAAAGCCTGGCTTTGTCTGGCCCATTGATTGCCGTAGTGGCAGCGCCCAGAACAGTGCCTGACGTGAAAGTGTTCATCAGTGTTTGCAGGATGAACGGATGAGTCTAAAATGCATCAGAGAGAGCAAATGAAAAAATGTTTCTGTGCTAGGGAAGTTTTACAGAGTGTGAAGAGACTTGGGAAGGTGGGTGCTGCATAAGCCCCCAGAATCCTGCCGATTGAGGACTGGCTCGGAGTTGAGGTCAAGGCACAGTTGTCTGAGGCTTAGTGGTTGGAGGGCATCCGATGGGTTGGGTGAGAAAGAGGCTTGGAAGCACAGAGCCTGGAGTAAGGGCCTGACAGGAGTGGTGTAGGAGCTGATGTTTCCGGGAGGGTGATGGGGGCGGGGGGGTCACCACTGGTTTAGACGTTATCGCATGTATGCTTATAATACATCAGGCTGTGTCGTTTAAACGTGAGCCACAAGCCCCGTTTTCCAATCCATATTCGGCGGATTGCGAGTAGTATGGCTGGGGTGAAAGCAATCACAGTGTAACTGGTTTTAAATATGCTAATGCCTGTGTTGAAAGCACAGCGATGTGAGCAGACGGGACGGGAGCACGCCTTTGGAGGGGGTGAGCTTTATGTCACAAGGCGGGATGACTAATGAGTGAAACAGACCCTTAAAAGATAACTAAGGGTTGTAGTTGTGAAGAGTCAAGTAGAGATCCAGAAGAAACAGAATTCAGGATGCAGGAAGGATTTGGTGGTAAGGACAGAAGAATGTAACGAGAATGGGACGCAAAAGAGGTTAAGTTCTTTTGGATGTTTGTCTCGGGCTGTGAGAAAGAAACAAAATGTTACTACTGATATGATAATAATGGATTTTCATTCTCAGGAATCAAAATGTTCCTACTCACTGGATCAATGGATTTGTGGTTTCAGAGGAGCACCATATATCCCAGAACAAAGAAGTCTTGCTTTAGGGCGCCTGGGTGGCTCAGCTGCTTACGTGACTGCCTTCGGCTCGGGTCATGATCCTGGAGTCCTGGGATCAAGTCCCTCATCGGGCTCCCAGCTCAGCGGGGAGCCTACTTCTCCCTCTGACTCTCTCCCCTCTCATGCTGTTTCTCTCTCTCTCTCTCAAATAAATAAATAAATAAAATCTTTTTTAAAAAAAAAAAAGAAGTCTTGCTCAGCTTCACATTTTAAACTAGATTTTAAAAAATCCATAGCAAGCTAATAAGCAATGATCTTGAGAGCCTGGTTCTTGAGAGGGAGGAGGCTTTCTACTTTTCAAGAAGATTCCTTTTCTGTAGGTAGAGCAAAGCTTGGGGATCTGAGCAGAGAGCGATGTGTTACGCCATCATTCTGAGAAAGAATAAAGGGTTGGACACAAAGGAAGTACCTGCCTTGTAGAAACTCATCGGGGAGAAGCCTGGAGCAAGACTCAGAAGGGATGAGAAGGGTGGCGAGCCTCCGTGTGCCCCTGCCCCCCAGCCAGATAGGAGTGGGGGGCAAGGTGGCAGAAACAGCCCAGATGGGGTGACATGCAGTAGGAAGTAGATCTGGATCACTGGGAAGAAGATCCCTTGTATGGGGTGCCCATGCACAGTGGGAATGCTGGCAAACTGTGTTTCAGCAGAGAGGGGGGCCTGACATCATGGCCCTGCTTCGTCTCCAGAACTTCCCAGTGATGCCTGGGGGTGCATAAGGTGGCAGAGAATTAAGAGCCAGCATGCCTGTTGAGGGGTGACTGGGTCAGGGAGGCCGCTTGGCAGAGTCTTGGAGTAGACACCCAGCACGGGCACCAGAGGGAAGGTGTGGCTGAGCCCCGGGGGGTCAGGGGTGCCGGGGCACGGAGGAGGGGGCCCACAAGGCAGGCGGGATGGCCAGAACGCCCGGGAGTACTTAGCAGGCACTGCCTACTCGAAGAGAACAGGTCATGAACGTCTCAGGCCCCGCTAGACAAGGGCTTAGGGTCGGCGCATGGCAGAGGCACTTAAGAGGTTGCATTCCTGACAAGATCCGAATGAGTGCCCAGCATCTTGAGACCCATGGCATGAAATGAAGGGGCCACAGTCTGGTCCCGTGCTTCTCGGGCCGGTCAGCTCACTTGGAGCCCTGTAGTCATGCTGGGGCCTCGCTATGAGACTGGACGGACAGACCAGACTCCATCAGAGAGTGGTGAGAATCTGCCACACGAGAGTAAGGCGGAAGGAACCTAGAATGTGAATGCGTCGTCTGGAGAAGGACAGCTCAGGAGCGACACACTGCTCAGGTTCTCTATGTCCCTGAGGGCTGACTCCAGATGGGGACATTACAGGCAGACAGAGAGATTTCAGTGCCAAACGCCTAAGAATTCTGAGCTGCTGTGGGCTGAATCAGGACACAAGGCGCTTCCTGGAGTTGGTGTCTCCAAATGGAAGCCAGGACATTATGTAGGAAATCCAGACATCTGCCTGGACAACCTTTAAAATGTCTTCCAACCTTAAGATTTTGTGCGTTGCTGAATGAAACTCTCATTTTCTAATTTACAGATTCAGAGGCGGCTCTTACTTTGAGTCAGAGCATCTGAGTAGTAAGGCCCCAGCTTCTTGGAGTCACATCGCCCTGGCTTCTGGGACTGGCTTTGTCACTCACTAGCTGAACGACCCTGGAGACTTTCCTCCCCTTTCTGAATCTCCGTTTTCTCGTCTATGAAATGGCAATACTTACCTGGCAGGGTTTTGTTGGCATTAAGTGAAAGAATATGATAAAAGGCCAAAACAGCAGTTGTGTGTGTGTGTGTGTGTGTGTGTGGCATGAGAGAGAGAGAAGGGGGCCAAGAGGGAGCGGGAGGTGAGTACAGGACCTTCGCAGTGCTATGAAAATCTCATTACTGCCTACCGGTTAATTTTTGTCTTAAGACTCACTTACAGAGCATCAGGGTTAATGAAAAGACGAAACAGACTCTGATATGATGCGGACAGATTCTGGCTTGAATCCTCTTAGAAGGGAAGGGAAGGGAGGGGTCTGACGTGGGGAGGAAGGGAGGCCCCAAACTATGCTCGGGAAGGGGCAAGAGAAAGTCGTCCCCTGAGGGCTACAAGTAGATGGCTCTGGTCCTCTTCCTGGTCCTCCCCTCTGGCCATGGGATGAGTGTGGCTGTGCAGGACTCTCGTGGAAAGGAGTGGGCCCGGACAAGCCCCTCGCTTCCCCACGACTGTCTGAGGGACGGCACTGTATCTGGAGCAACCCTCAGAGGTGAGGTGGGCAAGGTTTTCTTTCAGCCTTCCCCACCTTGGCTCCAACACTTACTCCACCAGCCCCAACTCCCCCTTACCTTCTCCCTCCTAATTCCTCCTTCAGAACTTAGTTCCTTAGAAACAGCTCAGTTTGTTCGCAGGGAGGTATAAGGGACTGACGAAGCTGAAAGAGCGACCTCTCCCAGGGGCACTGACCCTCCAAGCCAGGAGCGACTCTCCACAGGGGGCCTCTCTCCTCAGCGGACCCCCTGGGCCCCCCCAACGGGCTGGGTCCTGACCGCCTTGAGCACTGGTGGATGGTGGTGAAAAACCAGGCCCAAAGCCTTGCCTGGGGGTGGGGGAGTGGCCCGGCCCGCTGGAGGAAGTGAGTGTGTCCTGCCTAGGGCCTTAGGCTGACTCAGTGATTGCTGGAAGGTATGATGTCACGGTGACGTAGCAGTTCCCCACCCCAGCCAAAGTCAGTGGGAGAGTGAGGGACGAGTGTCTCTCATTGGCACAGAGCCTTGAGGCCTCTAGTTACCAAGTCCCCCGGATCTTGCAGGCCACTTCATGCTGCCTGCATTAACCAATTTCTTTGCCAAATTCCCACAGCTCAGATCATCTGTCCCTACAGTGATCCCATATTCTGGGCAGTCTTGGTTGATTTTGATAATTTTGTCCCTTTGTTTTGCCTTGTAAATAAATTCACAGGGGCACCTGGGCGGCTCAAGTCGGTTGGGCATCCAACTCTTGGTTTTGGCTCAGGTTGTGATCTGAGGGGGGGGGGGGGGGGGAGGAGGGAGTCCTGGGATTGAGCACTATATCCAGCTCCAAGATCAGTGGGGAGTCTGCTTGAGATTCTTTCTCCCTCTCCCTCTGCCCCTCCCCCTGCTCAGGCTTTCTCTCTCTCAAATAAATAAATCAATCTAAAAAATAAATAAATAAATTCACAAATCATAAAAATTCATCCCAGGTCTGACCATGTGTCCTGAGGTTTGGGGAACATGGAGCCTCTGGCTGTGCTTGATTGGAAACGGAGCATGGGATGATGTGTATCCCTGTGACTTTCTCCAGTTTCACATCCGCGTGTCTTCAACAGTATTAATAGCTCCTAATTGTCGGGAGCTGTGTCCCTTTATTTCTTCTGTCCTCTCCAGGACTCCCAAATGGGGCTGAGGATGTGAGCAGCTGAAACCCTTGCGGGGGAGCTAGCTCCCCATCTTGTCCTGTCAGGCATTCTCTCCCATCACGTCATGGAGGAAGGGGCATCTGCAACAAGGGCCGGATGGCTGGGTAAGAAGAAGCCTTCTGCTCCTGGAGGATGGGTGCTATATTCAAGGGTAACAGTAGTCAGTCCCAGTGTGGGTTTGGGGAAAACCCGACTGGATTTCTTGGGACTAGGAGTGCTTGAAAAAACCCACTCCCTGCTCTCCTGTTCCCCAAAACCGAGCTCCCTGGGAGGCTGTCAGACCCACGTGGCCTAACCCAGGTCTTCTGTCACCTGGAGTCTGAATTCAAGCCCCTCCTCTGAGATCCTTCCCAGCCCCGTTCCAGCGGTTTCCAGGGGCGCCCGGGCTGGCCTCACGCTGCCCGATGCTGCCCCCTGCAGGCGGTTCTGGGGCACAGCGCTCAGTCCCGGGGGCTTGCAGGCTCCGGGCCCCTGCCTCCCAAAGGGTGGCTTTTCATCACCTGAAGTTGTCAGAGCAGCTAATAGCCCATGAACATAGAGAGAATGAGGCATCTCCAAGTGAAATGGGTGTTGAAAGACACTGTGATAAATGGTGGAGGTAGTGAGGGTGACTGATGAAGACGCATGTCTGAAATGAGATGGTGGGGGTGGGGGTGAGGTGGCACAAGAAGGAACCAATGTTTACTGCTACCTTGTCATTTACAGCAAGGCTCACAACAATCGGAGAGGCAGGTGTTCTGAGCCCCTGCTTAATGAATGATGGAATCGAATCTTAGGTTAACTAACATGACCCAGGTTATACAACCAGTAAATGGTGGGGCCTGGACCCGAACTCAGTGACCCCAGAGCTCTGTGACATCTGGTGTCCCGTCACCTTATGCTAAGAGAGCAGAATCCTGCCCAGGAGGAAAATCCCTTTTTCTTTGGTATGAATGGGGTTCTTTGGGATGAATATGAGATTTTAACAGCATTCTCTTCACTGAGAGTTTTAGCTATAGCCTCTATGATGTGATTTTAGGGATGCTGGGAAGATCTCCATGCCTGAAAACATGTCCCCAACTTGTCCATCATGTAGCTCAGAATTTCACTGTTGGAGAGTCATTCCCTTGATTAACATTGGCTACATGGTACTCTCTTGTTAACTGAACATGAGTCCTGGGGCGGGGTGGGGGGAGTCCATGTTAAACCCTTACATCTTCCCTCAGTGAGGATTAGCTTGTCACATTGCTTTGTCCCTGTGATAGAGAATTAAGGGTGTGGGGAAAGTGGAGGACAAGGCTCCCCAACTACATGCTTCATCTTCTCCCCCGAGCCTGCTTTTTTCTTTGGTGTCACATGGGCCCAGAAATCTTCAAGGTGTCCATCCCTCCTCCATCTAATTGGCCAAGAAGTCGTACCTGGCCTACCTCATAAGTGGTGCTTGCCTCTTTCCTGTGCACACTCCCAGTCTCTGGTCAGCTTGTCCCTCGCTTGTTCCTGGCTCTGGGCCTTTAATCAACCCCTGGGGCAACAACAGTGGAAGAGAACTTTGTAGAATGTAAATTGGATAATGCTGTATTTCCTCTTAAGATCTTCCTCATTGCTCAAGGAGTGCAAACTCCTTAGTATTTTATACGTGCCCCTCAGGACCTCATGGCTACCCCTCTCTCTAGCCCCAATTCTGCTTTGTCTCTGTCCATTCCTCCATCACCCCCTCCTCCATCCCATTTCTGCCGCCTTCTCTGACATTTTCCCTTTGTTCCCTCAAATGTTCATTCACATCTTCGTGCCTTTGCCGGTGCTTTGTTTTTGTCAGGAAAGCCTCATTCCCTTCGGGTGGTCAGCTGACCACTCCTTGGTGAAGCCGTCCCTGATTCCCACCCCCAGGCCCCAGGAGGAGGGGTTTTGATGTCTCCGTCTCCCTCACTAAGCTGGATACAAAAATGAAGGAGTGAATGAGTAAATGAAGCCAGCTGATGAGCGGGCTATCCATTTCAAAGGACGTGCTACCGTTGTGGACATGAATACGAACCCCACGGTTGCTGCATGCGTGAGGACTGCTGCGAGGCACCAGATGTGCGTGTACGTGCCTCGGTGGGCTACACTGGCTCTGTTATGATAAGTAATTTGATGGGCCTTGAACTTCCTCACACAAGCAGAATAGTTTCAGAACATTGCCATGGAGACGGATGAGGCCTCAAGCAGCAGGGTACCACTTAGGCAGTGACAGATTTTACAGAAAATGGGCTTAGTTACACCTTTCTTGTCAAAAAAAAAAAAAAAAAAAAAGAATCCCCCAGCTAATGGGAAGAGTGCTTCCAGGCAGAATGAAACCTTGCACCCCCAGTGAACAAAAAGCCCCTGAAGTTCAGAAAACGGGGACATTAGCAGGGCAGGAAGAAGGTAAATGCTTAGCCATAGCCCGAAAGACAAAAAGAGAACGAGGATGCCGAAGCCCTGGCACGATGTTGGAGCTCCAGATGTTGTCAGAAAATAAACAGAGGAAGATGTTTCCAGTATGTAATTATGTTCAGGAAGACGAGGAGGGAATCCTGTTGTGTGGAGTGATGAGATACCACACAGAATAGTCAGGCCTGGGGGAAACGTGTCCTGGGGGCTTTGGCAAGGTATTCATCATTTATGACATAACTAGAACTACCATCTTCCAATTCTCCTTCATCTGCAGAGAATGACCTTCCCTGCCTGGTAGAAATGTGTTCTTTCTGGACCAGCTCAAATGGCACGACTCCGTGGGTGAAGCCTTCCCCGAGTCTCCAGGCGGGGCTGATCATTTTCTCTGTGTGGCTCCTCTTGTCTCTTCATTGCATCGTTGGTGGCATTTATTCTCACGTCAGCATCAGCTAGACTGTGGCCCACATGAGGACAGTGCCCTTGTCTAGCCACCTTGAACCCGCTGACACCCAGGGTGGTGTCTGGCATGGAGCGTGTAAGGAGATGAACTGTCTTCACCGATCCCTACACGGAAGTCCTAACCCAGGACCTCAGAGTGGGACCGTAATTGCAGATAGGCCTTCGGAGAGGTGATTAAGGTAAAATGAGTCATTAGGATGGGCCCTAATCCAAGCTGCCTGCTCCTGTATAAGAGGAGGAGATCTGGGCACAGGGGGCATCAGGGGCCTGGGTGTGGAGGGAAGACCACGTGAGGACGCAGCGAGAGGGAGGGCCGAGAAGAGAGGCCTCGGAAGTGACCAGCCCGCCTGACACCTTGCTCTGGGACTTCTAGCTTCCAGGACCATGAGAACATGCGTTTCTGCGGTTTAAACTGGCCGGTGTGTGGTATTTGGTGACGGCAGCCCTGGCAACCTGATACAGAGAACTTCCTCAAAAAATGTTTGTCTTTTTTTTTTTTTTTTTGTCAAATGAAGACAGAAACACTGATTATGAGAAAAGGCAAAAGTAGCAGCTTTTGGTTGAAGATGTTAGGAATAGAACCTCCAGGAAGCCAGGACGGCTCACTGCTACAGAAAAAGCCGTGTGTCTGAATTGGGAAGCTTAGCTATATATTTACATATGTATCTATATATCTATAACTTTTCATAATTTATTTTGAAATAATTTTAGACTTTCAGAAAAGTTGCAAGAACAGTATAATCAATTCCCATATCCTACATCCAAATTTCCCAACGCTTAACATTTCAGTGCATTTGCCCAGTTAACCGCCCTCTCTCCTTCTCTCTCTCTCTGTGCACTTGCATGTGTGTATATGTATGTACTATGTATGTACATTTATGTGTACAACCACTTGAGAGCAGGCTACAGATATGAAGCCCTATCACTTCTAAATACTCCAGTCCATATTCCCCGTAAACAAGGGTATTCTCTCCCAAACAAGGGTATTCTACCTACTCACCATTTAACCATACAAATCAGGGAATAAACTTTGATACATCAACACTGTCTAATCCAGAGACTCCCCATTCAACATTTCCCAGCTGTCTCCCCAATATCTCTTCCATGATCAAATCTAGAAACACCTGGGGCCTTGCTCTCATGTCTCGTTAGTCTTCTCCCATCTGGGACAGTTCCTTAGTCTTTCCTTGTCTTTCATGTCCTCAACTCTTTTAAAGAGCATAGGACTTTCACTCTGTGTCTTCTCATGACCAGGCGTGGGTCATGCTTTTTTGATAAGAATACCACAGAAATGGTGGTGGGATGGGGGAAACATGTGATGTCAGGCCATCCCACCACTGGTGATAGTTCTCTCTCTCTCTCTCTTTTTTTGCTTGTTTGTTTTTGTTTTGTACCTTTCAACCACCTTCACTCATTTGGTGATATTCATCCTGATTGTTAGTTATGTTGGTGTCTGTCAGGTTTCTCCCGTGTGGACTCATCATTTCCCCCTTCTACATTTTGTGGGGAGATATTCCTGCTCTTTATCAAACTTCCATCCCCCAGTCTTAGCCTCCATCCATATCCCTGCTGGAATCAACCATCACTCTGACAGTTGCCAAAAGATTGTTTTCTATTTTCATCATTCCTTCTTTTATTTATTTATTTATTTTAAAGATTCCAGTTATTTGACAGAGAGAGACACAGCGAGAGAGGGAACACAAGCAGGGGGAGCGGGAGAGGAAGAAGCAGGCTTCCCACGGAGCAGGGAGCCCGATGTGGGGCTCGATCCCAGGACCCTGGGATCATGACCCGAGCCGAAGGCAGACGCTTAACGACTGAGCCACCCAGGTGCCCCCATTCCTTCTTTTATTAATTGGGAGGTTACCTTAAGAAGGAGCGTTCCCATTTTCTGTGTTTGTTTATATATTTATTTCAGTAGGAGCTCTCATTTTATTCAGTAGGTTGTATTCCATTGCCATCCTTGTTTATTTTGCTATTCAGATTGTCCCAGACACAGCCTGTGGTCCTTTCAGGATGCTCCTGCATCCTTCTGGCATGTCCCCATCATTCTCAACACTTCTTTACTTTCTGATACAACAATATGTCCCAGGTTCATCTTGTGTTTTTCCTGCTCCAGCCTGGAATTAGCCCTTTCTCCAGGGAAACCTGCTTCCTTTCAGTGGAGGATGGTATTTAGAAATCAAGATCTGGGTACTTAGTGTATTTATTGTTATTGGGGTGTCATTGCTTCTAGACCCTTTTGGTGGAGAGAGCTAGGATATACATATATGTATACGTACACATGTGTGTGTGTACATATACTGAACTCAGTAACTATTTCTATATAAACCTGTATTTGTATATTAAAAACATAAGCTGATATTTGTGCCTCTAATTCCATTCCATCTTCATGGTTCTTTATAACTCTCTCCCTTTCTATATTTGCAACTCCCTTCTCAACCTGGCTCTCATTATCCTCAATATATGTACCTATTTGCTCAATAAGTTTACTTATTAGCTAAATAAAATCAATCTCCCAATCATACCAGCTGTATATTTTACCTCCACTCCCTGCCCCCACCCTCCAGCATCCTGTGTCCTTGGGCACCAGTAGGTACACCATCAAAGGAGTTCCACATTCCAGCCTTCTCCTCCTGTCAGTACTTGGTGGGGGCTTGATGCTGACTATTCCATGTCTGGAAGGGAAGAAGAAAGGAAGAAAAAGGAAGGCTGTGCTGATTGCTTTAACTGGAAGCTAAAAAGGAAGAAAAAGGAAATGCCATTTCACCTAACTACAAGGGCTTTATCAAGTATTGATTAATAAGAAAGCATGGGGGTGCCTGGGTGGCTCAGTTGGTTGAAAGGCTAGCTCTTGGTTTCGGCTCAGGTTGTGATCTCTGGGTCCTGGATCAAGCCCTTTATGGGACTCCACACTCAGTGGGGAGTCTGCCTGAGGATTCCATCTCTCCCTCTGCCCCTCCCCCCACCCGCACGAGCTCTCGTGCTCTCTGTCTCTCTAAAACAAATAAATAGGGGCACCTGGGTGGCTCAGTTGGTTAACCATCTGCCTTCAGCTGAGGTCATGATCCCAGGGTTCTGGGATCGAGCCCCACATCGGGCTCCCTGTTCAGTGGGAGTCTGCTTCTCCCTCTCCTCCCCGCTAATTCTCTCTCTTGCTATCTCTGTCTCTGTCTCTGTCTCTGTCTCTCTCAAATAAATAAAATCTTAAAAAAAAAGAAAACAAATAAAACAAATAAATAAATCTTAAAAAAATAAAGTATGGATAAAAGCACATTGCATGAACTGGTAATGATGAATGTTCCTTTAATAAATCCTCCAATTATTTATGTTTAAATACATTGCTGCTGTCTCTCTCTTTACAAATGCCATATAACCTTGTAGGCAGGGTGGAAAATATAAAATCACAGTGATAGGTCAAAGAAATGTCCAAAGGGCAACTCATAGTTGGGTACAGTCCTCAAGACAGGGACACTTCTTAGGATTTTGTAGACAAAGTTAAAAAAAAATTTACCCTCTGAAGTTGGAGTCCATAAAAATCAACCTCAAATGAATATGATTAGCAAACAAACTTGGGGTGGAACCATCTTGAAAGATGACTTGTAATTGGCTCCTGGATACAACTAGGGTGCTTTCCAAAGCTCCATGGAGGAGACTGAAGACCCTTCCCAAACCTATCTATGCAGTTATTCATTTATTCAACACCAGTCATGTTGGTGTCTGCCAGTTTTCTCCCCTGCAAAGTTATCATTTCTCTTTTTGGAATTATGTGTTAGTCTGCTAAGTGCTGGGGAATATAACAGGGGAAAAAACACAGTCTTTGTGCTCAGCAAGTTCATAGTCTGGTTGGAGAGACAGACCAGTAACCAGGCCATTTCTAAGTCTCTTGAGAGGAGTGAGCACCCAGCTCTGACTCCATGGAGGGTATATGGAAAGGTTTCCGAGAAGAGGTGACATCTAAGCTGAGACCTGAAGGACTGGTGGGAGTTAACTAAGAGAAGGGGTGTGGTAGAAAGTCAGAGAGGAGAGAATGTTATAGGATGAGGGGCCATGTGTTCCAAGATCTGGAAAAATGAGAACACTTAGGGAGTGGCAAGTAGCTCAATGTGGCTGGAATACCAAATTTGAGGAGGAATGGGGGAACATGTGACTGAAGAGTTATGTGGAGGCAGAATCATTAGAGGTCTTGGAAGCCATATTTAGGCATCGGGACTTCATCCTAGAGAAAAGGAGACATCCCTCCCGTGTTTTAGGCAGATACGGGATGCGATCATAGTCCCATTTTAGAAAACCCCTCTGGCTGTGAAGAGTGAGTTAGCCAACTTGAGGTGAAGGGCACAGTCCCCATAAGTCTGCCCTTACTTCAGACACCAGCCCCAAGTTTGGAGGTCCCCAGGATCACCTCATAGCATCTGGCTGCAAATTCAGGGGTTCCCATGACTACCCTCACAGTTGATAATTTGATATTTAGGCAAGTTTTATACTTAGGAGTAGACTTTTATCATAATAAAAAGATACAAATTGGAATTAGTCAAAGATACAAGTAATTGGAAGCAGGAGGGTGGACCCTGAGAGGGTTCTAAACATGACCCTTCTGAGTCCTCGGGATGCGTTGTTCCCAGCATCTCTAGATGAATACACACAACTATTGCCAACCCGGGAAGTTCATCCAAGCTTTAGTGGCCTGAGTTTTTATTGAGGCTTCATTACCTAGGCATGATTGATTGAATAACTGCCCACATTGTTGAACTCAATCTCCAGGCTCCTTCTCCTCCTTGGAGGTCAGGCTGTCACATGGCCTAAAGCCCCAACCACAAATCACATGGTTGGTCTTTCAGATAGGGCTGGCCCCACCCTGACTCATCTCGTTAGCATAAAGGAGGGGCCAATCTTGAATAACAAAGACACTCCTCTTGCTGTGAAAATTGCAAGTTTAGGGATTACCTCCCAGGAGCCCAGACAAAGGGTAGATCTGTCTTTAGGTGAGGCCTTCTTACTATGCACTGTAGTGGTGTAGTTCGACTGGATGAGAGTAAGTCTGAAAACAGGAAAATCAATTAAGTGGTTGCTGCAGAAATCTAAGGAAGAAAACATGATAGCCAAGACAAAGGAAGAAGAGAGAGATGGAAAGAAGTAGAGGGGTTTTGATACATGAAGAATAGAATGTCAGTACTTGGTGGTTGACTGGATAAGGAGGTTGAGGGATGGGGAGGAGACAGGAACTATGGGCAGGTGTCTGGCCTGGGCAAAGAGCTGGTTTAGGGCTGCTGTTTGCCAGTATCTCTGGCTTCTTGTTTTCTGGATCAGTCAGCCTAGCACAATGCTTGGCACATGGTAAACATTCAGCAAATATCTGTTGAATAAAAAAATGAATTAAATGGACCCATCTTCCAGCAAAAGAGGACATGCCTGGATTCAAGAGTGCAAGCCACGCTCAACAAATGTTCACTGTCCCCTTCTGAAATATGGCCACAAGGTAGCTCATGCATCCTCAGCAACTAGACATTTTTACCTTCCATGTGGGACGTGTCCCAGGATTGCTTAGGTGTGTGTGTGTGTGTGTGTGTGTGTGTGTACGGGTATGTGTGTAGTAAGGGGAGGTTCTATGTGAGTTGTGAATTTTATTGTTGAGTTGAAAGCCAAACACACATCCTACTGTATTGGAGAGACTTGAAGAGGGCTATGTGTTTGCCTGGAATGGAACAGGGATGAGTGTTGAGAGGAACTTTCTTTCCTCTCTCTTCATGTTTCCATATGGAGGGAGTTGGATTAGGGTAACACTCTTGGCTTCTCTCTGCCTTCCTCTTTTCTCCTTTGTAGTTTAACTGCTTAGTGAGCTTGGGAAAAGGGGCTCAGGGTACCTGACTCAGTCCCTCCCTGACTCTCTCTTAGAAGCTGACTGCCTCTGGAGAGTGTAGATTGTCATTGGCTTCAGCTGGGCGCTCAGCTTAGTGGGGCAGGGCCCTCAGCGGGTAGCCTGCAGTGACGAAGCTC
Source organism: Mirounga angustirostris (assembly GCF_029215605.1). Lineage (NCBI taxonomy): Eukaryota > Metazoa > Chordata > Mammalia > Carnivora > Phocidae > Mirounga > Mirounga angustirostris. Next base: position 41,644,989 of record NW_026991714.1, read on the forward strand.
TGCCAGCACCTGGGAAGGCAAGTGTGCCTCATCCTGGAGGCAGGTTAGGAAGTCCTCTCTTACTGTGTACCTAAGTCACACTTCCTGGGTCAGCTTTAGTGTTGCTCAGTTCATGGAAGAGAAATGGTCTTTCTTTCTAGCTCTCCCCAACACAGGGCTCCCAGCAGAAGGGCAGAAGTCTGAGGCCAACTTGCCATGGCCTATACCCCGTACCCTGCCCTGATCCCCTGGGTTCTGGTTTTATGGCTCCCTTACGGCCTGAGTTCCTGTCTTCGCTTGGGCCGCCATAACAAAATACTGGGCAGCTTAACCACAGAGATGGATTTTCGCACAGCTCTGGAGGCTGGAAGCCTAAGATGAGCGTGCCATTGGGGTTGCTCTCTGGTGAGGCCTCCCTTCCTGGCTCGCAGACAACATCTTGCTGGGTCCTCTTCACATGACCTCTTTTCTGCACACGTGCAAACAGACAGAAAGGTTTCCAGTCGCTCTTCCTCTTCTTATTGGTCCCCAGTCCTATGGAATCAGGGCCCCACTCTGATTCAATGACTTCACTGAACCTTAATTACCTCCTGAAAGGCTCTATCTCCAAATACAGTCATATTGGGGGTTAGGATTTCAACATAGGGATTTTGGTGGAGGTGTGAGGGGGAACGCAACAGTCCATAACACTATCCCTTTAAAGAGCTTTCCCATTGTCTTTCATGATTAGGATATAGTTATACAGTCTGTGTTGTGATAAAGTTAAGAATTCTGTATTATAATTTCAAACTGGTTTTAAGAACCATGTACCTGGCGTTCAATAATTGCCTGTTGATGCCTTCAGGAATGTGATACTTGGGTTTTGTGTAATATCGGCGTCGGTGGGCTTTGGGCATGACACCAAAGGACATGGATGATAGATCAATCCTTTGGACGATAATATCAGCTGCACCCAGGTGCATCTGGGGAATTTTCCAGCGCTAACCAAGCAGGTGCTATTTGTTACATCATAAAAATCTTTCAAGTCCAAATGATCTAAAGCTGGGGGCAAAGGTCACCTTTAGAAGATTATTCCTATCTTTTTCTGATGTCATTCCTGAAAAGTTCATGCTGCTCATTATGGGTTGTTATGGTGATAAAGGGGGTGAGTTTCTGAACTGGGAAAAAATACTACTAAGTGGAAGGAGGGGCTTAAATATTTAAAACTATAAAATGTAGGCAAAATTATTATTTTGATCCAGGCTTTAGAAGTCATCCCATCTTCTCCCACGATATTGGCTGGCAATGCAATGTTGATATATCTCCAGAGTGGCTAGAATTTGCTAGCCACTCTGGGCAGCATCCTCTCTACTGGGAGGCCACAGCCTTAGAATGAGAGCACCATTGCTGGTCACAGACAGCCCATGTCTATCCTGGAGCCAGATTTATGGGAGGTCTTAGCAGTGCCAGGTGATGGAAGCGAGACCATGGACCGCAGAGCAGGTAGAACTTTGAATTCTGCCCCTGGCTTCTCTGAGCCACTGTTTTCTGTTCTGTAAACTGGGAACGATAGCACCACACAATACTGTTGTCAGGATCAAACAAGATGGTGTACGTAGGTGTGCGCCATGCCTCGCTGACGTGAACATGCGAGACCCCTTCTCTCAGACCAACCCGACCCCATTGGCAACTACAAGGCGTGGTGCCCACGTATCGATGATGTTCATTTTCTCCACGAGATGGGCTCTGACCTCCAGAACCCAGTGGAGCGTCTCTTCCAGACTTGCCACCTTATCACCTGCCAAGGATCGTATCCTGTTTGCTGGGTGTGCCTTTTGGCACAAAGCACTTGCTCAAAAAACAGGGATCGGCTGATACCTCACCTACTTTTGTCTCCTCGAAATTGTCCTAGGGTCATGAGCTAGCTGAACTCAGCCTCCATGAGGTCGTCACTACAAAGTAACCACATGTTTATTCTTTTGTCTGTTTATCTAGCAGCAGTGCCATGACTCACACATCCCAGTGAGGACTCCTGCCTTATAAGGAGGCACTTTGAAGGCTATTATTCCAAGGAGCCTATCACCTCTCAAAGCATTTTTAGAACTCCTGCTTTGAATCAGTGCCAGTGTCAGGATGGTGAATCCTCACACCTCCTGGGAACAATTATTTTTGGAAACAGTGAAAGTCATGGTGGCCAAGTTTGGTAAGTCTGGTCCTCCAGGGGGTGGGTGGGTGTGGAGAAGGAGGCATGGTGGACCGATAATCAGCTAATATTTGATTGGACATTTCCAGTGGGTCAAGCACTTTGCATCCACTGTCTTGTGTGATTCTTAAAAACATCTCTGTGAGGCAGGTTATGTTATCACGCCCACTTTACAGACAAGGAGTCTGAGGCACAGAGTGCAAAACACATTTTCTACAGGAACATCGTTGCTTTTTCTCCCCCCATTACTAAGCTAGTGTTAGGGGGCCCGGAAGCAGGCAGGACAGACATCCTTGAGTGACCTTTCTGCACCCCAGCAGAGATGAGGAACAGGGACGCCTTATCTAAAGACAACAAAGCCAAGAACAGTGACATTTGAACTGGTGGGGGCAGGGAAGGTACGAGAATGCAGGAACCCTGGGGGAGCAGGAAAAGGAAAGGCCCCGCCAGCACCTGGAGGACTCCTCTGGGAGAGATCGGAGAAGAGGGGAGAGGACTGGTCCAGGATTGGGGACCCAGGAGCAGGGGGGGAAGATGGTCACCAGAATTCCTAGAGGAAGGAATTCCTTTTGTGCCTCTCTTTTTTACTTTTTAAAACTAGTATTCCTGCTCTCTCTCATTCTCTCTCCCAAATAAATAAATAAATAAATAAATAAATAAATAAATAAATCTTTAAAAAAGGGCACCTGGGTGGCTCAGTTGGTTAAGTGACTGCCTTCGGCTCAGGTCATGATCCTGGAGTCCCTGGATCGAGTCCCGCATCGGGCTCCCTGCTCGGCGGGGAGCCTGCTTCTCCCTCTGACCCTCCCCGCTCTCATGCTCTCTCTCTCTCAAAAAAAAAAAAAAATCTTTAAAACTAGTATTCCTGTTTGCTGACTCTAAGAGGAGCTCAAGTTCGTTGTGGAGAACTTGGAACATATAGAGGAGTATGAAGAAGATAAAAATGATCTGTAGGTGACCCCTCCTCACCAGGATCTCAGGCCTTGCTAAGATGCATGCTGAGCCCCTCAGCACAACCGAGGTTATTTATAAGCTCCCTTCTTCTCATCCACCCACTCCCCTCTCTGCTTGGGCTAGGGAGGCCTTGAGCCAGGACATTCCCTTGCAGCCCACACAGGCTGCTATATAAAGCCCTGCTCTTCTAGGGGCTGGATCAGGACGTCCCTTATCTCTCTGCAGCAGCGTTCTGATAATGCGCCCAGTTGGCAGGCGCTCTGAGCCGGGCCAGTGGGCTCTGGTAGCTGCCACCGGGGCCTCCAGCCCCCATGTGGTCGTCTGTTCTGGTTGCCGCTGAGACCTGGCCAAGGACACTAACTGAAGCCTTCAACATGGGAAGTCGTTTGCTCGTTTTGTTAGAGGGCAGTTGCCAGACAGCTGAGTTGAATTTGACGGGCTTGGCACGAGTGATGGTGTGTCCGGCACATGCAAGCGCCATGGTCAGTAGCCCCCTCCGGCAGCAGCTGTGCCTACCCCCCACTCTCTCCGCCCTCCGCCCCCGCCCCGATTTCCCTCTCCTTTCTCTTCATTAGTGCTTGGCTCAGAATTTTCTTCATCCATATGGCTTCTGCAGGCAAAGGCCTTCCATGGCCGGTGGCCTGCTGTGTCTCAGTTCCAGGCTTCCGGGCTGGACTCCTCCCTAATCAATAGTGGATTATAGCACATGTACGCTCTCTGCCTGGAAAATAGTTTTGCCAAAGGAGGTAGAACCATCTTACTGCTACAAGCTGGGGCAGGGGGGAGACAGGAGAGGCCTCCCGAAAAAATGCATAGGCTTTTGTTAGAAGGCGGGGGAGGGACTGTAAAGCATTCCCTAAACTGAGAAGGCACTTTGACACTGAAAAACGAAGGGGGCTGCGCAATACAGTTTACATACAGTTTTATTCGGGGTAACTTACTGATGGGGGGCGGGGATCAGGCAGGTGGTGATCCAGCTGCAGAGTTATTCTCCACAAAGTCTGGACCTTAATCTACAGATTTTACAGAACGAGGGAATCTGCAGAAGGGCACTGTGGTGAGACCAAAGGGTTCGCATGCGCCTAATAGACATCTAACATTTAATTAGATCTTGTGGCACCACCTGTGTATCAGGAAGGGGAGACACTATGTGATTTTTAACAAACTTACAGAGGGCCAAAGCAAGCTCCCCTCCATCTCAGCCTTGGCAGGCATTTCTAAGGTATGTATATTAATCTCCTAGGGACCCTGGAACACAGAGCCTGGCGGGGGCGGGGGTGGGGTGGGGGGTGGAGTTGGGCAGGGATCAGTGAGTAGATGTGAACGAGCTAAAGAGCTAAAGATGGAGTCAGTAGTGTTGGCTTTCCTATAGCTTTAAATCAGACACAACCAGCATGAAATCCTAGCTCCTTTGCTTAAAAAGAAGTGTGATGTTAAGCAACTTATATATACCCTTTGAGGCTTATTTCTCATCTTTAAGATGTGGAGTATGATATCTCTAAGAAATCATGCAAAAATTAAATAAGATGACATATATAAGACATTGGAAACATTTTAGTTGGCATTATGGTAGCTATTATAATTTTTGTTAATAATATTTTGATTTATGATCATTTGGGTAAGAGAGAAGTGGTGACTTCTTTTTTCCCTTTTGGATTCAACAGGGGAACTCTTGACCTTGGTTATTATGAGACTCATTTAGGCAAAAAGGTATGTGTTTCCATTGATATTTAAGTGAATTTTTCAAGTTCTGAGAGAACCCTTTCAAAGCAACATCTGGGCCCCAAGGAGGTCCTGGTTCACATTTGTCTTGGCCTATGAGAATCAGATCAACCTTATACAAAAGGGCAAGTCAGTGTACTCATGGCTTAGTCAAAATTTAGTAGCAAAACATCTCTGCCATAAGCTACAAGGGACTTCAAGATGGAATGATTATATATGAAATGAAAATAGTAAAAACATTACTTATCTGAACTTAGGAGATACAATTAAAGCAGTGTCCAGAGAAGAATGCACAGTGAGATTTTATGTGTCCACTTGCATAGACCACAGTGTGCCCAGATATTTGGTCAAACATTATTCTAAGTATTTCTGTAGGGTGTTTCTGGATGACGTTAACACGTGAATTGGCAGACTGAGCAAAGCAGATTGTTCTTCCCAGTATGGGTGGGCCCCATCCAATCTGTTGAAGGCTTGAATAGAATAAAAGACTAAGCGAGAATTCTTTCTCTCTGCCTGCCTGTCTTTGAGTGGGGACATCATCCTTTCCTGCCTTTGAACTCGGACTCGGACTGGAACTTACATCACCGTCCCTCCCCAGGCTCTAGCTTGCTGTCCGACAATCTTAGGACTTCTTAGCCTCCATAATTGCATGTGCTAATTCCTTAGAATAAATTTCTTTATATATCCTAGAGATTCTGTGTCTCTAGAGAACCCTGACTAATACATAGTCTTATAATGAATTAATAAAAAATGAAACAGGAATGAAAAATGGAATAAGCATCCAACTGAATTAGTTAGAAAAAAGGCAATAAACCTAAGGAAAGCGAAGGAAGGAATTAATAAATGTTAAAGCAGAAATCAATAAATTATACAACAAAAAAGTTTTATAATTGATAAATTATAACAAGTAACTCACAAATAAACTTAAAGCTAATTCTTTTAAAAAACACGATTTAGGGCGCCTGGGTGGCTCAGTTGGTTGGGCGACTGCCTTCGGCTCAGGTCATGATCCTGGAGTCCCTGGATCAAGTCCCGCATCGGGCTCCCTGCTTGGCGGGGAGCCTGCTTCTCCCTCTGCCTGCTACTCCCCCTGCTTGTGCTCTCTCTCTGTCAAATAAATAAATAAATAAATAACAAAAAAACACGATTTATAAATTGTTGGCCAACCTTGTCAAGAGAAAAGAAGGAAAAAGGCACAAAAAAGAAGGGCTAAGGGGAAAATAACCACAGATGGATGGAATTAAAAGAAACCTTAGAGACTATTTTTCTCAACTCCATGTAAATACATTTAAAAACTTGTGTTGTAAAAAAATGAACATTACTCAAAGAGATCCCTAGCCTTTGTCCTTCGCTCCTGGGAGATAATCTCCAGGACCTTGGAATGTCCTGCCTGATAAGAATGTCTTTCTTTACGTGGGGGCCTCAGGCCCCACCAAACAGTTTAACAATGTGATTTAGGATGGGAGCTTTGGGCTGCATGCTCTTCACTCTAGCTCAGCTCTGCTCTAAAGGTCGGCCACATGGGCAGTCAGTCATGTCTGTGTGGTTGAGCTCCAGTAGGAACCCTGGACACTTAGGTGAGTTTCCCCAGCTGTCAGTCCTCTGTGTGGCTGCATGTTGTTGCTAGGGAGAGTAGTGCTGGCCATGGGTCCACCAGAAGAGCTGGAAACTCAGTGCTTGGAAGTTTCTTGGACTCTGCCTGGTGCATCTCTTCCCTAGGCTGGCGTTAATCCACATCCTTTCACCGTAACGAACTGTAACCATGAGCACAACAGCTTCCAGTGAGTTCTGTGAGTCTTTCTATAAATTGTTAAACCTAAGGGTGGTCTTGGGAACCCTCTAAGTTTGAAAAACCTGATATATTGGATACTTTTCTGAAAAAGTATAATTCTGCCAAACTGAATCAACATCATGTTGAATCAACAACCAATGTTAGTTTCTCCTTAGTTAACCTATAAATGAATAGAAATCCCAATAAACCCAACAGTTCACATGGAAAAAGAAGGTGAAAAGTGAATGGAAAGCTAGCCCTGTAAGTTCTAATGCATATTGTAAAACTATAATAATTAAAATAGTGTAGGACATCTTGCAGTTGGAACAAAATAGGAACTCCAGAAATAGACCAAAACCTATTGGGAATTTAACTTATGAAAATGATGGCATTTCAAATCATTGGGAAAAAAAGATGAATTATTCAGTAAATAGTGTTGAGACAACTGAGTAGCCATCTGGAAAAAAATTAAGTTGGATTCATACCTAACTTCTTATATCAGGATACATACCCGGAGAGATCAGTGATTTAAATTTTTTAAAATGCTAGAAGATACTGTGGGAAATTAAGAAGTAATCTAATGACTATATTGGAATGTGGAAGAACTTTCAAAGTATGCCATAAGATACAAAAGTCATAAAGAAAAAAGATGATAACTTCTATTGCATTAAAAATTCTGTGTGGAGGGACACCTGGATGGCTCAGTTGGTTAAGCATCCAACTCTTGATTTTGGCTCAGGGTCCTGAGATTGGGCTCTGCACTGGGCATGGAGCCTGCTTAAGATTCTCACTCTTGGAGTGCCTGGGTGGCACTCCAAGGCTCAGTTGGTTAAGCCTCTGCCTTTCTGCCCGGGTCATGATCCCGGAGTCCCTGCTCAGCGGGGAGTCTGCTTCTGCTCCTCCCCCTGCTCCTTCTCTATCTCACTCACTCTCTCTCAAATAAATAAATAAAATCTTAAAAATAAAAAGTTCTCCCTCTCCCTCTGCCCGTCCCCCCGCAAAATTATGTATGGAAAACCAGCAAGAGCAAATTCTACAGAGTAATGCCAAACCAGGAAAAATATGGTGGCATTCCTAATACATAAAGACCTTTTACTAATCAATAAGAAAAATGACTGGGTAATAAGAAAATAGCAAAAGATATGAACAGAAAGTTCACAGAAAAGGAAACACAAATGATTTATAAATATATAAAAAGATGCTTCCCATTACTCATATTAAGAGATATTATAAAATAAAACTATAGAAAAGTAGCATTTACTGTTTTTCACTTACCAAATCAACAAAGATAAAACATATGTTTGTTCACTCTGCTGTTACAAGCATGGGGAACAGAAAGTCTTATATGTTGCTTATGACATTGAATCTGTACGAGCTTTATGGATGGCAAAAAGTGATAAACGCACATACCTGTTGACTAACATTCTACCTGTAGGAGTTTATCCTAATCACTTTCAGACAAAATAAAGTATGTACAAAGTTATTCACTGCAGCATTGTTTGTAAGAGTAAAATATTGGAACCCACCAAAATGTCCATCAAAAAAAGGATCGTCCAAATAAATTATGGTGCACTGAGCCAATGGAATATTACACAACTCTAAAGTAGACCAAGGAAACTCTTTATGTACTAATGGGGGAATGAGCTACAGATCCACTTGAAAGTGAAAAAAATAAGGTGCAGAATAGTATGTGCAAAACAGTATGCTATCATTTCTGTAAAACAGGAAAGAAAAGAACATCCATTACAGCGAGAGCTAAGATGTGTTGTTTAACCTCACCCTCCTCCTATGCAGTAGGTACTATGATTACGTCCTGCTCTGCAGATGGGGGTAACTGGGGCACAGAGAGGCTGCCCGAGGTCATGGACCAGTTAGTACTGGGCAGTGCTGAGTCTCAAACTCAGGGAGTCTGGCTCCAGAGTTTGCACTCTTCCCATATGCCATGTTCCTTTGTATGGATACCTGTGCATATTTGCTAATAATATTCATAAACTATCTCTGGTGGCTAAGGGAGAGGTGTGGGAGGGTGTATTTCACTGTATTCCCTTTTTGTACATGTGGCTATTGGACCATGTCAAGTATTACCTACTAATACATTTAAAACAAACAAATTTCTGATTGGGAGCAGAGCTCAGGGGAGGGGATATATGGCGCAGGACCCGGGTTCCCTGAGGCAGATGTGAAGTCCTGTCCTGGGCACTAAGAACCGAGTGTCTCTGCCTGCCATGCTGGGGAAACCACATGGCCTCAGTACGGCTCTGATCCGCTCATGGGGCCCTCAGAATGGTGGTGGGTGGAGGTGAGGGCTGAACCAGCCCGCTGCCTCATGCTGAGCTCAGGTCCAAGACCACAGAGCTGGGCATCAGGTGGGCATCAGGCTGGGCCCTCTGCTTGTGCTCCGAGGCGAGACATGTCTTCCCACAGGCCTCCTCCTATGGATGTTTGCTTGCTTTCTTCCCCCCTCCCGACCCCAGGGCTATCAGCTCTGTCTGGCCGGGCTTGCTTGACAGCCTCAGGGCAGTGGGATGGGGCAAGGTCTATTTTTGCTGATGCAGATAATGTGTTTCTGCACAGGAAAGTATTCTTGGGGCTAGAGGTGGTGCTGAGCAGGGAGAACCTTCAGGCTTTCAAGTGCTTGGACTTCGCCCAGCTCTGCGTGAGTGGCCCGCATAGCTGTGCTGGGCATCACCAACAGCCGCAGACCGGGGGCTGCGGGGCTGGAGCCGCTCACCCAGAGAAGATCCCCTCTCTCTGCCTGTCCCCTTCTGTTTGCCTGGGCACAGCCCGAGGCCATGAGATGGGAGAGTGTCAGGTGGCAAGAGGCCACCCCTCCCGGCGGCTGTCCTCCTCCTCAGGCTGTGATGAAGGAGCCAGAATACCCTCAACAAGCCGGCAGCAATGGCAACAGGCACACGACCACAAGGACCGAAAACTCCCCCGCCACCACGATGGCAACAACCACACGGTACGATCACACAACGAACAACAGCAATGAGTATGAAAACTGGAGAACCACACCATCTGCACAACCACAGCGACCTGTGGCCACCACTGCGTCCGTGGCCATTGAGCCAACATGTATCATGCTCTGACTTAAGAGCAGGAAGGGAGGTGTGCGAAGCCTCCTGCCACAAATCCGTGGAGGCCCGGGGGTGGGGTTGGAGAGCCTCTCGGGCCTCTGCGCGGGGATGGGTTGGCAGGAAGTTGGATCAGGTGAGTTGGGTTTATGGCCTCGCCTCCTTCTCTAAGGGGAGGTGTGGTCCCTTGAAGACTTCCAAGCCACTTTGGCTCTAAGCCCTGGAGGAGAGGGCATCTTTCTCACTTCCCTTTCTGAGGCTTGTTTTCCTTCCCTGGGGACGCCCTGTGATGCTCGGCGGTGAGTTCTGAGAGTAAATGGTACTCTGGTTGGAGGGGCTGGGACCGAGCAGCAGGCTTTCCTCTCATTCCAGTCTCTCTATTTTCTCTGGTGCGTCACACGAAGGAGTGGGCTTCAGGCCTTCTGAAAACCACCCCCCAATTGGGGGATGGGGGCAGCAAATTGTTGACCGGACCCCCTGAGTACTATCAGCACAAGCCCATAGAAAGTCTCTGTTCTATGCGGCCCAGCGCAGGGAAAGGCATGCTCTCAGACCCCCAGGGACCCACTGTGTGTGTGAGGAGACAGGACTGTGCACAGAGAAACGATCCAAACTCTCCAGGCAGCTGGTGCCCCGAGCCGGTGCCCCGAGCAAGCCACAGGAGTGCCCGGGGAGGGGCACGCTGGTGCTTGGCGCTCTCAGGAAGGCTTCCTAGAGAAGGCGGAGCTTGATCCAGCTCTAAAGGAAGGATTCCACTCACCCAATAGAGAGAGAGGGCGTTCCAGGAAGGGGAACAACATGAGTGAAAGCCCAGAGGCCTTCCGAGGTCTGGTGGAGTCACTGAGTGGTGGGGGTTAGGAGGGCAGGAAGGAGGACATAGGATGGCAGAGGGGGGCGGAGGCTGGAGGGGAGCGTCTTGGAATGCGAGGTCCTGTGGGCAGTGGAGACCACTGGGGGTTTTTCGGAGAGCTGGGCAGCAACGTATGTAGGGCAGGGTCCCAGGATGAGTTTTTGGCTGCCCGGTGTGGGACTGAGCAGTAGGATTCTGAGGGTGTTGTGTGGGGGGTGGGGAACAGGCCAAGTGACAGGCTGGGACTTGGACTCAGTGTCCCCAGGGGGAGCCAAAGGTAGGGAGGGGGGGCAGGAAGGACACGGGAGAAGAAGAGACAGGCTCTGACAGCCGCTTGGATTCCGGGAGGGTGAATCAAGGACAGTGGACGGTGTTTGGGCTGCTGGCTAGAGGGGTCCGTAGTTTCTAGGGAGAGATGCTGAGCTTGTGCAACACAGGAAGGACGGCTGTGACCGTGGGGGAGGCCCAGGCGGCGACTGGCTGTGTGGCCTGGAGCCCAGGAGAATGGGAGGGTGTGGGGGGCACTTGGGTGATGACAGTTGCAAGAGCAGAAGGGACCAGGGTGAAAAAGGGCCAGAGAGAGAAAAGCAGAGGGGCAGGTGGAGAACCGGGACGCAGCTGCAGACGCAGGAAAGAAGGTGGGAGTCTGAGGCTGAGGCGGAGGTGAGGGGGAAGCACGGCCTGAAGCATCAGTCTGGAGAGTGGGGCTCCAGCTGTCTGGAGGTCCCCTTTCTCCTCGGTGCCTTCCCTTCTGCCTTCCTTCTGCTTCAGGCCAATCGTCAGCTCCCTAAGTGTCACAGTTGTTTACCTGTCTGTGCACCCCACTTCGCTGGGAGTCCCAAGAAGGCTGTACCTCTGTGTCCAGTGAAGGAAAGGACTTACCTGGCAGGTGGGACTGGCCCCGAGATCTTAGTGAAGTGTGTGGTCCTGGGGACGTCTGAGCGGCAGACTCTTGTCTAGAATGTTTTGCTAGAATGTTTTTTCTCTCCTGGGCTGCTCAGACAGCAGTTTCCCTTTCGTGGGTACCTGCTAGGTACTGGGCATGGTGGGGCGAGTCCAGTGACAAACTGGGCACAGCCACCTTATGGTTCTTCCAGTTTCTGCTTCCAACTAGGGGCCCAAGATGGAATCAAGGGGGAAGAGAGAAGGCAGGCGAGGCAGGTAGTCCATGGGGGCAGAAGAGCCCTGAGGACCTAGAGGGCCGCAGGAGGGAAGTCGGAGTGGCTGGGGGGCGGGGGGCGGGGGGAAGATGGAATTTTCAGGAGAAGAGAGGACGAAGTGGGTTTGGGTCAGTTTGAAGTTTGCAGTCAGTCGTGAGAGAAAGGGAGGGACTGGCAGGCTCCTATGTGTGGGGTGGAGAGTCCGAGTCCAGCAACCATCCGTGATGGGGAGGGACAGGGGGAGGTCAGGCGAAAGGAAGACCCGAAGCTTCAGCTGAGGAGATGGGGTTTGTGTAGTCAGCGACCAGGGAGTCACGAACACGGCAGGGAGGATGCTTCGGTCAACACGTGGCGACGTTGGAGGAATCCCTTCTGTGAGACGGGCAGGTGGTCCGCAGAAGGCCTGCTGAAAGCTCAGATGTTCACCTGGGTAGTGGCCAAGGAGATTAGGCCCCAGGACCCTGAGTGGGCAGGGGATGGCAAGGATGAGGGTGTATGTGGGCAGCAGGGAGTTAGAGCAAGGGCCAGATGCCTGGGGGTGCTGGGCAGGGGCCGAGTGAGGAGGTGACAGTGGGACAATGTGAATGGGAAAAGCCGGCTCAAGATGAAGAGAACCCTGGGACAGATGTCAGGGTGGGGAGAGGGAGAGGGAGGGTGAGGGAGAGGGAGAAGGGGGGAGGGGGGAGGGGGGAAGTGCTTTCTAGACCCAAGGGGATGAGGTTTCACAGAACCAATGTTGTCTAGGTCATTTCCTGCTGAGGCCATGCAGAGGAGGAACTGGACTGTCTCCTCATATCACCCCTATGCTGGCCTTTAATTCTGTCTAGGTCGAGGGAGGAGAAAGCTCCCCTCCTCCACTCTGGGAGAATTGTTAGTTTTGCTGACAAGTACTCTATGCTTCCTCTTTTCTGATTTCAGAAAAGAGTACACTTTTCCTTCAAGGAAAGGGGAACCAGTTCTCGAAGCTGTCAGAACAGTGGCCTCTGAGGTTTGTCCTGGCATTTGAGAGGGGCTGACAGGTCCCTGTGGCCACATTCAGCAAGAATGTTTTCCTTTGTCTTATCCAGTTCTAGGCCATTGGTTCTCAGCTGTGGTTGGACAACAGTATTCCCCCTGGAGCTTGGAAAAAATCTTATTGCCCAGGTAGCTCCTGAGATCAATGTGATACAAATCTTGCGGGAAGACATTGGTATGTTTGAAAGCTCCTTAGCAGATTTCTGGGTGCAGCCAGGCTTGGGGACCTCAGTCCAAGTGTGCAGTTCCTGTAAACGCCTCTTTGTTTATAGCTGGAAAACCTGGAATTAATATTACACTATATGTTAACTAACTAGAATTTAAATAAAAAAATTGAAACAAACAAAACAAAACAAAAAGAAAACAAAGTGACTGTCTTCATGGAACTTACATTCTAGTGGAAGTGACAGACAATTGCTAAAAATTATATGTCAAGTAGTAAGCGCTATGAAGAAATGTTGAGAATCCTCAAAGATATAAAGGAGTGATTAATAGCTATATATAAAACATAACTTACAAAACAACAAATAGGCAAAATTTTAAAAAGCAACTTATAAAAAAGAACCAATTGAAATGAAAAATATAGACATTGAAGTAAGTAAACTCAATAGTATTGGATGAACACTATGAAGTCATACCGGAGGAGTGATTAATTAATTAGAATATAGTACTGAGGAAATCACCCATAATGCAGCACAAAGAGAGAATACGTATTTTTAAAAGTATAAAAAAACAAATATGGGGGCGCCTGGGTGGCTCAGTTGGTTAAGCGACTGCCTTCGGCTCAGGTCATGATCCTGGAGTCCCGGGATCGAGTCCCGCATCGGGCTCCCTGCTCGGCAGGGAGTCTGCTTCTCCCTCTGGCCCTCCCCCATCTCGTGCTCTCTCTCTCTCTGTCTCATTCTCTCTCTCAAATAAATAAATAAAATCTTAAAAAAAAACCAAAAAAACCAAATATATATATAGATATATATGTATGTAATATTAATTTCAGGAGTAGGATTTAGTGATTCATCACTTGTGTATAACACCCAGTGGTCATCACCACAAGTGCCCCCCTTAATGCCCATCACCTATTTAACCCATCCCCCCCCACCTCCTCTCCAGCAACTCTTAGTTTGTTTACTATAGGTAAAGTCTGTTTTATGGTTTGCCTTGCTCTACCCCCCCACCCATGTTCATCTGTTTCATTTCTTAAGTACCACATATGAGTGAAATCATATGGTATTTGTCTTTCTCTGACTGACTTATTTCGCGTAGCATAATACTTTTTTACGGCTGAGTAATATTCCAGTGTGTGTGTATGTGTGTGTGTGTGTGTATCACATCTTTTTTTTAAAAAAAGATTTATTTATTTAAGAGAGAACGAGAGAGAGAGGGGAGAGGAAAGAGGGGAGAGGGACAGAAGTAGAGAATCTCAAGCTGACTCCCTGCTGAGCATGGGGCTTGATACCACAACCCTGAGATCTGATCTGAGCTGAAATCAAGAGTCCAACACCCAACCACCTGAGCCACCCCTATACCACAGCTTCTTTATCTATTCATCAGTTGATGGACATTTGGGCTCTCCCATAATTTGGTTATTATTGATAATGCTGCTATAAACCTGGGGATGCATGTGTCCCCTAAATCCATATTTTTGTATCCTCTGGGTAAACACCTAGTAGTACAATTGCTGGGTCACAGGGTAGTCCTATTTTTAACTTTTTGAGGAACCTCCGTACTGTTCACCAGAGTGGCTGCACCAGTCTGCATTCCCACCAACAGTGTACGAGGGTTCCCCTTTCTCTGCATCCTCACAAACATCTGTTGTTTCTTGTGTTGTTAATTTTAGCCATTCTGACAGGTGTGAGGTGATATCTCACTGTAGTTTTGATTTGTATTTCTCTGATGATGAGTGATGTTGAGCATCTTTTCATGTGTCTGTTAGCCATCTGGATGTCTTTTTAGAAAAGTGTCTATTCATGTCTTCTGCCCATTTCTTAACTGGATTATTTGTTTTTTGGGTGTTGAGTTTGATAAGTTCTTTATAGATTTTGGATATTAATCCTTTATCAGATATGTCACTTGCAAATATCTTTTCCCATTTCAAAGGTTGCCTTTTGGGGTGCCTGGGTGGCTCAGTTGGTTAAGCAACTGCCTTTGGCTCAGGTCATGATCCTGGAGTCCCGGGATCGAGTCCCACGTCGGCTCCCTGCTCAGCAGGGAGGCTGCCTTTCTCTCTGACCGTCCCCCCTCTCATGCCCTCTATCTCATTCTCTCTCTCAAATAAATAAATAAAATCTTTAAAAAAAAAAAAAGGTTGCCTTTGCTTTTTATTTTTATTTTAAAAAAAGATTTTATTTATTTATTTATTTATTTATTTATTTATTTATTTATTTATTTATTTTAGAGTTGGGGGAGCAGAGGAGGAGGGGGAAGGAGGGGGAAAGAATCTCAAGCTGACTCTGCATTGATCACAGGGCCTGACTCAGGTCCCAATCCCATGACCCCGAGATCATGACCTGAGCCAAAATCAAGCCACCCAGGCGCCCCTCAAAGGTTGCCTTTTAGTTTTGTTGATTGTTTCCTTTGCTGTGTAGAAGATTTTTATCTTGATGAAGTCCCAGTTGTTCATTTTTGCTTTTGTTTCCCTTGCTTCTGGAGACATATCTAGTAAGAAGTTGCTATGGCCAATGTCAAAGAGGTTGCTGCCTGTGTTCTCCTCTAGGATTTTGATGGTTTCCTGTCTCACATTAAGGTCTTTCATGCATTTTTAATTTATTTTTGTGTATGGTGTAAGAAAGTGGTCCAGTTTCATTCTTCTGCATGTTACTGCCCAGTTTTCCCAACACCATTTGTTGAGACTGTCTTTTTTCCATTGGGTATTCTTTCCTGTTTTGTTGAAGACTAATTGACCATATAGTTGTGGGTCCATTTCTGGGTTTTCTATTCTGTTCCATTGATCTATGTGTCTGTTTTTGTGCCAATACCATACTGTCTTGATGACTACAGCTTTATAATATAGCTTAAAGTCTGGAATTGTGAGGCCTCCAGCTTTGCTTTTCTTTTTCAAGATTGCTTTGGCTCTGTGGGGTCTTTGTGGTTCCATATGAATTTTATTTTTGTTTGTTGTAGCTCTGTGAAAAATGTTGTTGATATTTTCACAGAGACATTTTTTTTTGTAGTTTTTAATTATTATATTATGTTAGTCACCATACAATACATCATTAGTTTTTGATGTAGTGATCCACGATCCATTGTTTTCGTATAACACCCAGTGCTCCATGCAGTACGTGCCCTCCTTAATATGCATCACTGGGCTAATCAATCCCCCCTCCCCCCTCCCCTCTAGAACCCTGTTTGTTTCTGAGGTCCATAGTCTCTCATGGTTCATCTCTCCCTCCAATTCCACCCCCCCATTTTTCCCTTCCTTTTCCTAATGTCCTCCATGTTATTCTTTATGTTCCACAAATAAGTGAAACCATATGATAATTGACTTTCTCTGCTTGACTTATTTCGCTTAGCATAATCTCCTCCAGTCCCATCCATGTTGATGTAAAAGTTGGGTATTCATCTTTTCTGATGGCTGAGTAATATTCCATTGTATATATGGACCACATCTTCTTTATCCATTCATCTGTTGAAGGGCATCTCGGCTCTTTCCACAGTTTGGCTATTGCGGACATTGCTCCTATGAACATTGGGGTGCATATGGCCCTTCTTTTCACTACATCTGTGTCTTTGAGGTAAATACCCAGTAGTGCAATTGCTGGGTCATAGGGTAGCTCTATTTTTAAATTTTTGAGGAACCTCCACACTGTTTGCCAAAGTGGCTGTACCAACTTGCATTCCCACCAACAGTGTAAGAGGATTCCCCTTTCTCCACAACCTCTCCAACATTTGTTGTTTCTTTCCCTGTCCATTTTGGCCATTCTAACTGGTGTAAGGTGGTATCTCAGTGTGGTTTTGATTTGGATTTCCCTGATGGCTAATGATGATGAACATTTTTTCGTGTGTCTGTTAGCCATTTGTATGTCTTCTTCAGAGAAGTGTCTGTTCATCTCTTCTGCCCACTTTTTGACTTGATTATTTGTTTTTTGGGTGTTGAGTTTGAGAAGTTCTTCATAGATTTTGGATACCAGCCCTTTATCTGTAGTGTCATTTGCAAATATCTTCTCCCATTCTGTGGGTTGTCTCTTTGTTTTGTTGACTGTTTTCTTTGCTGTGCAGAAGATTTTTATCTTGATGAAGTCCCAAAAGTTCATTTTTGCTTTTGTTTCACTAGCTTTTGGAGATGTATCTTGAAAGAAGTTGCTGTGGCCGATGTCAAAGACGTTACTGCCTATGTTCTCCTCTAGGATTTTGATGGATTCCTGTCTCACGTTGAGGTCTTTCATCCACTTTGAGTTTATCTTTGTGAATGGTGTTAGAGAATGGTCGAGTTTCATTCTTCTGCATGTGGCTGTCCAATTTTCCCAGCACCATTTATTGAAGAGACTGTCTTTTTTCCATTGCATGTTTTTTCCTGCTTTGTCAAAGATTATTTGACCATAGAGTTGAGGGTCCATATCTGGGTTCTCTATTCTGTTCCATTGGTCTGTATGTCTGTTTTTGTGCCAGTACCATGCTGTCTTGGTGATCACTGCTTTGTAATATAGCTTGAAATCGGGCAACGTGATGCTCCCAGCTTTGTTTTTCTTTTTCAACATCTCCTGGCGATTCGGGGTCTTTTCTGATTCCATACAAATTTTAGGATTGTTTGTTCTAGCACTTTGAAAAATGTCATTGGAATTTTGATCGGGATGGCATTGAAGGTATAGATTGCTCTGGGTAGCATAGACATTTTAACAATGTTTATTCTTCCGATCCATGAGCATGGAATGTTTTTCCATCTTTTTGTGTCTTCTTCAATTTCTTTCATGAGTGTTCTGTAGTTCCTAGAGTATAGATCCTTTACCTCTTTGGTTAGGTTTATTCCGAGGTGTCTTATGGTTTTTGGTGCTATTGTAAATGGAATCGTTTCTTTAATTTCTCTTTCTACAGTTGCGTTGTTAGTGTATAAGAAAGCAACTGATTTCTGTGCATTGATTTTGTATCCTGCCACATTACTGAATTGCTGGATGAGTTCTAGTAATTTGGGGGTGGAGTCTTTTGGGTTTTCCACATAAAGTATCATGTCGTCTGTGAAAAGAGAGAGTTTGACTTCTTCTTTGCCAATTTGAATGCCTTTTATTTTTGTTGTCTGATTGCTGTTGCTAGGACTTCTAGTACTATGTTGAACAACAGTGGTGAGAGTGGGCACCCTTGACGTGTTCCTGATCTTAAGGGAAAGGCTCTCAGCTTTTCCCCATTGAGGATGATATTCGCTGTGGGTTTTTCATAGATGGATTTTATGAGCTTGAGGAATGTTCCCTCTATCCCTATACTCTGGAGAGTTTTAATCAGGAAAGGATGTTGTATTTTATCAAATGCTTTTTCTGCATCAATTGAGAGGACCATATGGTTCTTCTCCCTCCTCTTATTAATGTGCTCTATAACATTGATTGATTTGTGAATGTTGAACCACCCTTGCATCCTGGGGATGAATCCCACTTGGTCGTGGTGGATGATCCTTTTAATGTATTGTTGGATCCTATTAGCTAGGATTTTGTTGAGGATTTTGGAATCCATATTCATCAGGGATATTGGTCTGAAATTGTCCTTTTTGATGGGGTCTTTGCCTGGTTTGGGTATTAAGGTAATGCTGGCCTCATAGAATGAGTCTGGAAGTTTTCCTTCTGTTTTTATTTTTTGAAACAGCTTCAGTAGAATATGTATTATTTCTTCTTTGAATGTTTGGTAGAATTCCCCAGGGAATCCATCAGGCCCTCGACTCTTGTTTTTTGGGAGGTTTTTGATCACTGCTTCAATCTCGTTACTGGTTATTGGCCTATTCAGGTTGTCAATTTCTTCCTGTTTCAGTCTTGGCAGCTTATAGGTTTCCAGGAAGGCCTCCATTTCATCCAGATTGCTCAGTTTATTGGCATCTAGTTGTTGATAATAATTTCTAATAATTGTTTCTATTTCCTTGGTGTTAGTCGTGATCTCTCCCCTTTCATTCATAATTTTATTAATTTGGGTCCTTTCTCTCTTCTTTTGGATAAGTCTGGCCAGTGGTTTATCAATCTTATTAATTCTTTCAAAGAACCAACTTCTAGTTTCGTTGATCTGATCTACTGTGTTTCTGGTTTCTAATTCATTGATTTCTGCTCTAATTTTAATTATTTCTTTTCTAATGCGTGGCTTAGGCATCGTTTGTTGCTTTTTCTCTAGTTCTTTAAGATGTAGAGTTAGTTGGTGAATTTGGGATTTTTCTATTTTTTTGAGTGAGGCTTGGATGGCTATGTATGTCCCCCTTAGGACCGCCTTTGCAGTATCCCATAGGTTTTGGACCAATGTGTTTTCGTTCTCATTGATTTCCATGAATTGTTTTAAGTTCTTCTTTGATTTCTTGGTTGACCCAAACATTCTTGAGCAGAGTGGTCTTTAGCTTCCAAGTGTTTGAATTTCTGCCAAATTTTTTCTTGTGATTTGAGTTCCGGTTTTAGAGCATTGTGGTCTGAGAATATGCAGGGAATAATCTCAATCTTTTGGTATCGGTTGAGACCTGATTTGTGACCCAGTATATGGTCTATTCTGGAGAAAGTTCCATGTGCGCTTGAGAAGAATGAGTATTCTGTTGTTTTAGGGTGGAGTGTTCTGTAAATATCTATGAGGTCCATCTGGTCCAATGTATCACTCAAAGCTCTTGTTTCCTTGTTGATTTTCTGCTTAGATGATCTGTCCATTCCTGAGAGTGGAGTATTGAGGTCTCCTACAATTAACGTATTGTTATCAATATGACTCTTTATTTTGGTTAACAGTTGGCTTATGTAGATGGCTGCTCCCATGTTGGGGGCGTAGATATTTACAATTGTTAGATCTTCTTGTTGGATAGACCCTTTAAGAATGATATAGTGTCCTTCGGTGTCTCTTATTACAGACTTTAGTTTAAAATCTAATTTGTCTGATATAAGAATTGCTACCCCAGCTTTCTTTTGAGGTCCGCTGGCATGGAAGATAGATCTCCATCCCTTCACTTTCGGTCTGGATGTATCTTTAGGTTCAAAATGAGTCTCTTGCAGACAGCATATGGATGGGTCCTGTCTTTTTATCCAATCTGCAACCCTGTGCTGTTTTATGGGAGCGTTTAGGCCATTCACGTTGAGAGTGATTATTGAAAGATATGAATTAATTGTCATCATGTTGCCTGTGAAGATGTTGTTTTTATAGATTGTCCCTATAAATTTCTGTTGTAGATCACTCTTGGGGTCTTTCTCCTTTTATAGAATCCCCCTTAATATTTCTTGCAGGGCTGGCTTAGTGGTCACATATTCTTTCAACTTCTGCCGGTCGTGGAAGCTCTGCATCTCTCCATCCATTCTAAATGAAGGCGTTGCCAGATAAAGTATTCTTGGCTGCATGTTCTTCTCATTTAGCACCCTGAATATGTCTTGCCAGGCCTTTCTGGCTTGCCAGGTCTCTGTGGATAGGTCTGATGTTATTCTGATGTTCCTCCCTCTGTACATAAGGAATCTCTTCCCCCTAACTGCCCTTAAGATGGTTTCCTTGGTTCTAAGATTTGCAAGTTTTACTATTACATGCCGGGGTGTTGGCCTGTTTTCCTTGATCTTAGGAGGGGTCCTCTCTGCCTCTAGGACTTGAATGTTTGTTTCATTCCCCAGATTAGGGAAGTTCTCAGCTACGATTTGCTCAAATACATCTTCTAGCCCTCTCTCTCTCTCCACTCCCTCCGGGATTCCAATTATTCTGACATTGGAACGCCTCATGGTGTCACTTATTTCTCTGATTCTATTTTCATGGATTCTGAGTTGTTTTTCCCTGGCCTCCTCTTTTCCCTTTTTATCTATTATACTGTCTTCCAGATCGCTTATTCTCTCTTCTGTCTCAGTTACCCTAGCTGTTAGATTATCTAGATTGGATTGGATCTCATTGATAGCATTTTTAAGTTCTGCCAATTCCCCTTTTATTTCTGCCCTTAGAGACTCTTATGTTGCCATTAATTGATTTCTCCATTCTAGCCATTGTCTTCACAATTGCTAGCCTGAATTCCATCTCTGACATCTTGGTTATGTCTGCATCCATTTGTAAATCTGCAGCATAAGTCATAATCTCTGAGTCTTTTCTGTTTTGGGGGCTCCTCCTCCTAGTCATTCTGTTGATGGGTGTTTGAGGGAATGTATAGAGTCCAAATTATTGACCAGAACCCAAGCAAGATGCACCTGTTTTCTTGGGACCTTAGGGTTGCTGGCCTCTTGTTTTTCCAGCCTGTCTTCTGCGGGAGGGGCCTGCCATGCTGTTACTCAGGCAACCCTGTTTGGGCGGAGTTGCCCTGCGCCCCTGTGGCGGGGGATGGGCTCAGGGGGAATCAGTCTTTGGGGCTTTTGTTCTCCGGCGCCTTTCCCTGGCTGCTTTCCGCGTCTCTTCCGTGAGTCAGAGCAGAAGAGACCGTTTCCAATCCTCTGCCTCAGAGCAGAGAGACCGCAGTCTGTTCCTCAGTGAGCTCTCCAGGCCACATCTTCTCCATTTCTGTCCGTGCTGCTATAAACTGCAGCGTCCTGGGTTGTGCGCCCCTCCGCAGCGCTCCCCGTCCTGCCTCCAGGTCGGGGCGCGTCTCTGCCCTTTGTGCTTCTAAAACCACCAGCCGCTCCCAGTTCGCTTACGCATGCGCGCGCAACTCCGCCGCTCGGGGTTTCCACCCCGGGGGTTGCAGTTCACCGGCAGGACCCCGGTGCACCGGGTTTCCCTCTCGGAGGCTGCAGTTCGCGTGCACGCGACCATCGCTCTGGTTTCTGTCCGGGGGACTGCGGTTCACGTGCGCGCGACCCCTCCGGTCTGGTTTTCCACCCCGGGGGCTGCCCTAAAGTCCTTTCCCGATGCTTCCGGTCTGCGAGTCTGTGCCCGTCCGCAGCGCGCGAGGCTGTCACTCACCGGCGGTGTAGGATCCCCATGGCCAGGTACCCTCCCGCCACCATTTATCCTCTGATATCTGCCCGCAGAATCACGGCTCTCCGCTTGGTACCTCACAACCAACCGCCTGCGATATTCTGCTTGTCGAGATCCAGATCTTCTTACATCTCAGGCTGGTTTCGTGGGTGCTCAGAGTGGTCTGGTAGATATCCAGCTCAATTCTGGGGACCAGTTGAAATAGGGTCCCCTACTCCTCCGCCATCTTTCCCCTCTCTCCTTCATAGAGACATTTTTAACAATATTTGTTCTTCCAATCCATGAGCATGGAATGTTTTTCCATTTCTTCAATTTATTTCATAAGTGTTCTATAGATTTCAGAGTATAGATCTTTTACCTCTTTTTTATTTTATTATTTAGTTCATTCCTAGGTATCTTATGGTTTTGGGTGCAATTGTAAATGGGATCGATTCCTTGATTACTCTTTCTGCTGCTTCATTATTGGTGTATAGAAATGCAACAGGTTTCTGTACATTGATTTTGCATCCTGTGACTTTACTGAATTCGTGTATAAATTTTAGCAATCTTTTGGTGGAGTCTTTCAGGTTTTCTACATAGAGTATGATGTCATCTGCAAATAGTGAAAGTTTGACTTTTTCCTTGCCAATTTGTACGCTTTTTATTTCTTTGTCTGATTGCTGCAACTAGGACTTCCAATACTATGTTAAATAACAATGGTGAGAGTGGACATTCCAGTCTTGTTCCTGACCACAGAGGAAAAGCTCTCAGTTTTTCCCCAATGAGGATGTTATTAGCTGTGGGTCTTTCATATATGGCCTTTATGATGTTGAGCTATGTTCCCTCTATCCCTACTTTGTTGGGTTTTATCAAGAATGGATGCTGTACTTTGTCAAATGCTTTTTCTGCATCTATTGAGAAGATTATATGGTTCTTATTATTTCTTTTATTAATGTGGTGTATCCTGTTGATTGATTTGTGAATACTGAATCACCCTTGCAGCCCAGGAATAAATCCCACTTCATCGTGGTGTATGAGCCTTTTAATGTACTATTGGATTTAATTTGCTAGTATTTTATTGAGAATTTTTGCATCCATGTTCATCAGGGATATTGCCTTGTAATTCTCCTTTTTGTGGGGTCTTTGGTTTTGGGATCAAGGTGATGCTGGCCTCATAGAATGAGTTTATAAGTTATCTTTCCATTTCTATGTTTTGGAATAGTTTGAGAAGAATAGGTATTAACTCTTCTTTAAATGTTTGGTAGAATTTCCCTGGGAAGCCATCTGGCCCTGGACTTTTGTTTGTTGGGAGATTTTTGATTACTGATTCAATTTCTTTGCTGTTTATTGGTTTGTTCACATTTTCTATTTCTTCCTGTTTCAGTTTTGGTAGTTTATATGTTTCTAGCAATTTATCAATTTCTTCCAGATTATCCAATTTTTTGGAATATAGTTTTTCATAATATTATCTTTTTTTAAAAAAAGATTTTATTTATTTATTTGACAGAGAGAGAGAGAGAGAGAGAGAGACAGCGAGAGAGGGAACACAAGCCAGGGGAGTGGGAGTGGGAGGGGGAGAAGCAGGCTTCCCGCCAAGCAGGGAGCCCGATGTGGGGCTCGATCCCAGGACCCTGGGATCATGACCTGAGCCGAAGGAAGACGCCTAACTGACTGAGCCACCCAGGCACCCCTTTCATAATATTATCTTATAATTGTATTTCTGTGGTGTTGGTTGTGATCTCTCCTCTCTCATTCATGATTTTATTTATTTGGGTCCTTTCTTTTTTCTTTTTGATAAGTCTGGCTAGGGGTTTATCAATTTTATTAATTCTTTCAAAGAACCAGCTCCTAGTTTCTTTGATCTGTTCTACTGTTTTTATTGTTGTTGTTTGTTTCTATATCATTGATTTCTGCTGTAATCTTTATCATTTCCCTTCTTCTGCTGGCTTTAGGCTTCATTTGCTGCTCTTTTTCTAGCTCCTTTAGGTGTAAGGTTAGGTTGTGTATTTGAGACTTTTCTTGCTTCTTGAGGTAGGCCTGTATTGGTATATACTTCCCTCTTAATGACTGCTTTTGCTGCATCCCAAAGGTTTTGAATCAGACTGTTTTCATTTTTATTTGTTTCCATGATTTTTTCTTTCTTCTTTAATTTCCTGGTTAACCCATTCATTCTTTAGTAGGATGTTCTTTAACTTCCATGTATTTGTGGTCTTTCCAAATTTTTTGTTGTGGTTGACTTCAAGTTTCAGAGTGTTGTAGTCAGAAAATATGTATGGTATGATCTCAATCTTTTTGTACTTGTTGAGGCCTGATTTGTGACCCAGTATTTGATCTATTCTATTGAATGTTCCATGTGCATTCAAAAAGAATGTGTATTCTGCTGCTCTAGGATGAAATGCTCTGAATATATGTTAAGTCCCTCTAGTCCAGTGTGTCATTCAAAGCCCTTGTTTCCTTGTTGATTTTCTGCTTAGATGATCTGTCCATTGCTGTAAGTGGGGTGTGAAAGTGCCCTATTATTATTATATTGTTATCAATGAATTTCTTTATATTTGTTATTAATTGTTTTATATATTTGGGTGCTCCCAAGTTGGGGGCATAATATTTGTCATTGTTAGATCTTCTTGTTGGATGGGCCCCTTTATTATGATATAGTGCTCTTCTTCATCTCTTGTTGCAGTCTTTGGTTTAAAATCTAGTTTGTCTGATACAAGGATGGCTACTCTGGCTTTCTTTTGATGTCCGTTAGCATGATAAATGGCTCTCCATCCCCTCACTTTCTTTTTTTTTTTTTATAAAGATTTTATTTATTTATTTGACAGAGAGAGACACAGCGAGAGAGGGAACACAAGCAGGGGGAGTGGGAGAGGGAGAAGCAGGCTTCCCGCTGGGCAGGGAGCCCAATGCGGGGCTTGATCCCAGGACCCTGGGATCATGACCTGAGCTGAAGGCAGACGCTTAACGACTGAGACACCCAGGCGCCTGTCCATCCCCTCACTTTCAATCTGCATGTGATTTAGGTCTAAAATGAGTCTCTTGGGGTGCCTGGGTGGCTCAGTTGGTTCAGTGTCTGCCCTCCACTCAAGTCATGATCCCAGGGTCCTGGGATCGAGCCCCACATCAGGCTCCCTGCTCAGTGGGGAGCCTGCTTCTCCCTCTCCCTCTGCCTGCCACTCCCCTGCTTGTGCTCTCTCAAATAAATAAATAAAATCTTAAAAAATAAATAAAAAATGAGTCTCTTGTAGGCAGTATATAGATGGGTTTTGCTTTTTATCCATTCTCATGCCCTATGTCTTTTTATTGGAGTATTTAGTCCATTTATATTCAGAATGATTATTGTATTATATTTTATATTATAACACTTATATTCAGTGTTCCATTATATTACCTGTTAAGTTGCTGTTTCCGGAGATTTTCTTTGTTCCTTTCTAGTCTTTGTCACTTTTGGTCTTTCTTTCCCACTCAAAGAGTCCCTTTTAATATTTCTTGCAGGGCTGGTTTAGTGCTCACGAACTCCTTAATTTTTGTTTGTCTAGAAAACTCTCTCTCTCTCTCTATTCTGAATGATAGCCTTGCTGGATGAAATATTCTTGACTGCATATTTTTCCCATTCCGCATGTTGAAGATATATAAATAAATATTAAAAAAAGAAAGAAAGAAAGAAAGAAAGAAAGAAAGAAAGAAAGAAAGAAAGAAAGAAATCCCTAACCTATAAGGGACACAGATAAGATTAGCAGCAGAACTTTCCAAGGAAACTTAATATTTATTTATTTATTTAGAGAGAGCATGAGGGGTGGCAGGGCAAAGGGAGGGCGAGAGAGAATGATTCTGATGGGAGTTCTCTGTGCCTTCTGGATTTGGATGTCTGTTTTCTTCCATATATTAGGAAAGTTTTCAGCTATACTTTCCTCAATAAAATCTTCTGCCCCTTTCCCCCTTCTCTTCTTGTTTTCTTTATTATTATAGCCTCAGCACTCAAAATAGTATCTGGGAAATTGTAGTTGCTTAAAATATTTGCTGAATAAGTAATGAAATCTTATTTTAAAAATCAATATTGTATTGTCCTACTATTTCACTTCATCTGAGTTGAATTCACTTCCTGCCATTGCAGTTTTTTAATTGCAAGTTTTGGCTGCCTTTCTTAGTCTTTCTCTTGGAGGAGTTATTATTAGTAATTTTGATCTCTCTCATGCTCATGCCCCCAAAGTAGTGGTTTTACAGTTGCTTCCTCTTAACTTCCACAGTCCCCAGTTTAGAACCAGATTTTCTTTTTTTTTTAAAGATTTTTTAGGGATGCCTGGGTGGCTCAGATGGTTAAGCGTCTGCCTTCGGCTCAGGTCATGATCCCGCCGTCCTGGGATCGAGTCCCGCATTGGGCTCCCTGCTCGGTGCAGAGCCTGCTTCTCCTTCTCCCTCTGCCATTCCCTCTGCTTGTGCTCTTCTATCTCTCTGTCCAATAAATAAATAAAATCTTTAAAAAAAAAGATTTTTTATTTATTTGACAGAAAGAGACACAGCGAGAGAGGGAACACAAGCAGGGGGAGTGGGAGAGGGAGAAGCAGACTTCCCACCGAGCAGGGAGCCTGATGCGGGGCTGGATCCCAGGACCCTGGGATCATGACCTGAGCCAAAAGCAGACGCTTAACAACTAAGCCACCTAGGTACCCCTAGAACCAGATTTTCTATTGTCAGCTCAGGTATCCATGCTGCCATAATTTGGGAATGCTGCTGATCTTGTCATTGGGCCAGGGAACCAGTTCCTCTTCATGGAGGGCTAAGAAGTTTGGTGTAAGCCTCAGCTCTGGAAGCAGTTATGTATTTTAAGCCGCTCGTTCTTGGGTGTGGGAGCCCCACACAGTCCCTGGTTTGGGGACGCCGCCTCCTCACCACTTCTGCCTGCTTCTTGCCCAGGAGACTCACAACCCCACAGCATTGTCCAGCTTCAAGTGTTGTGTCTCTGTTGTTCTGATCCTCAGAGATGTTCATCTTTTTTAAGCAAGGCTTTGAGTTTAAATTTTTTAATTTTTGTATTTCATACGTTATTGTTAAGTGTTTGGAGCAGAGGGGGCCTCAAAGTATGAACTTATGGTACCATTGCGCCTGCAAGTCTTATAATTACTGCTCTCCTTGACTTCCCATTAAACCTATAATAGTACCAGGCCTGCAGGCTTTTACTCTTCAAAGTAAGGATGCTGAGGTTGGGGGCGGCGGTGCATTAAAGCTCATCTTGCTCCACCTCATTTCACAGAAGAAGCAACCAAGGCTCAGTGACTTGCTTTTGGCCACTCACCTTGTTAGTAGCAGAGCCAGGAAGGTAAACCTGATTCTCTACCCCGGGTCTTTGAACATCCTCCTCTGACTATGATTTCTCTCATACAGAATAGCTTTTCTGCTTTGCTGTTTTGTCTGAGCCTTGCTTATAGTTTAAGTCCCCTCTACAGTCCTCCACGGTCTCTCCCTTTTCCCAAGGCGTGACATTTAAGAGGGAGGGAAAGAGGATCAGCTCTAATAGTTAACGGAGTACCTGCCTTGTGATGGTTCTGCCTGTGGGGTCTACTCAGTTAATGGTTGGGGGAAAGCTCACATTTTTATATACGCCGCTGCCCTCTAGTGGCTACAATGGGCATCAAATATATAGTCTGGAAGAGCAAGTAAAATTGCCCCAGGACCAGTCTGTCTTGAACACATTAATATTCTCATAGTCATAACTTCCCTGCTCTGCGTGGAAACACAAATCTAAGTCCTATTTATTTGACCTTTCAATGCCAAATATATAAGATATATACACATATAATCAGAAGCTGTAACCGACCTCCATGGCATATAACATTCTTCAACTGAAGCTGACTATCTAGGCAACACTGTCCAAGAGAAATATAATGTGAGCCACATAGTAATTTAAAATTTTCTAGTAGCCTTGGGGTGCCTGGGTGGCTCAGCCAGTTAAGCATCTGACTCTTGATTTCGGCTCAGGTCATGATCTTGGGGTCCTGAGATCCAGCCCTGCCTTGGCTCGCTGGGGAGTCTGCTTCTCTCCCTCTCCCTCTGCCTCCCTCTGCTTGCGTACTCTCTCTCTAAAATAAATAAATAAACCTTTAAAATTTTCACCAATCTGCCGCAAAACGAGAAAAATATGAACCATAACCATGTTTTTTTAATATATAAAGTGAATGTAAGATTATTGCCTATCTTGTTTGAAGGAACGCTTGGAGGTCATTCTACTGACTTTGTCGGTGTTCATATATTCATTCTTCTATGAAATGATGGTCATAGCAGATGACAGATTATTGATCAAGTGTTCTTTTTTTTTTTTTTTAAAGATTTTATTTATTTATTTGCGAGAGAGAGAATGAGAGACAGAGAGCATGAGAGGGAGGAGGGTCAGAGGGAGAAGCAGACTCCCTGCCGAGCAGGGAGCCCGATGCGGGACTCGATCCCGGGACTCCAGCATCATGACCTGAGCCGAAGGCAGTCGCTTAACCAACTGAGCCACCCAGGTGCCCCATTGATCAAGTGTTCTTAATTTGCAAATAAAACATTTGCAATCCTCTCCAGGGCCCCACACTTTTTGTGCACATTTTACTGATGGTGTGTGATGCATGAAATCCTGGGAGCCAGCCTGCGAGGTGGCTTTTTCCTCTGGCTTGGACAATTGATGGTCACATATGGACACACGCCTGTGCGGAGAGGCTACTGGGTAGTGCTTGGCATGGCGTCTCTACACCTTTCTTTCTGCCTCACAAAAGCATAAGGAAATGCAAGTGAGTGAGCATGATACGAACACAGGAGTAACCTTGAATTTACTCTGAAAACCACAACCCAAAGAGTAAATCATTAATTAGCAAAAGCCAGTTCTCAGCAATAATTAGTAACAATGACTACTCAATGGAGCGTAGAGACTTTGTTGCCACATACCTGGAAGGTGGCATTGCAATGTGGCTGGTTTTTAATGCAGAGCCATGGAAGCTGATGACGTCCTAAAGAGAAGCCACTGTTCTAATGGGCAAGGTCTTTAATGTCCTCCCAAGCTCTATATCAGACAGTATCTGAAGCAGGCTGGGTAGGTTTGTCTCACTGTGTATGGCTAGGGAACGGAGGAAACTAGGGCTTTCTCCTCTGTATGCAATGGGGTGTCTACTTACAGTAGCTCCAGACTGGGGTCTGGTCTCTTTAGCCCCTCTTCTCTGATTGATATTCCCCCTTTGGCTCACCTGTCTGCCCTGCATATCCTGACGGGTCACAGCCCTATGAGTCTTTGAGGCTGATCTTCAAGGTGTCCTTAAAATATGCCTTCTGGCCGCCCTACTTATAAATGCAAGCCTTTAGCTCTCTAACTTAGCGGTCACTAGGGTGCTCATTAGCAGTTCTTTCTTTTTCATATATAACCTTTACGCTCGGGTTGTAAAATGGGAAAAAATGCGAGCAAATTGAAATTTTATAAATCAAGTAATTTTGATTGCTCTGGGAGCTCACTGTTTAAGAGATCCTATGGCAAATTCTGTTGTAAATTGAGCCATCAGCCTTTTATCTGTTCTAAAAATTCAAGTTTTAATATATCATCTTGCCTGAGGGGGGTGATTGCGCTTGTATTATTAAAAAGATGCACAGAAAAGATGGAGCCTTTGGTGCTCCCCCTCTGAATTTAAATAGTGGTATGTAATCACAATTACCCAGCTCGCAAGCAAGCAATTACACTCAGTATTAATGAAAGGACCCTAGTCAAAAACTGTACCCAAGGGAAGCTTCTGCCCACAAGTCAGGGTTAATGGCCCAGCCATTGTTTTAATGGATTTTCAATGAGGTGTGAAGATGACAGGCCAATAAGGGTGAAGCTTTATGACGCGCCTAAACAAGCACAATTAGCGACTTGCCTTAGTATCCTGACCTTTCTGTTTCTATTTCTTTGCCACCGGAGTGTTTATTTATTAATTTATGTTTGACACAATTCCCATAGAGCCTTGGTTAACTCAGAGGGAAGGTGACCCATCTTGGCTGCTTTTGTGGGAAGGGCATTAATAAAGCCCCCTCCCTAAGCAAGTTTCAGCGGTGAGCCCCGTGGTCACAGACTCTGCTGAACCACCCGGTTCTGTTCGCCGCCTCTCTTCCAGGCTCTCTGGCCCTCGAGATGCCCAGTGCCTTGCCCAGACAAGACAGTCTTGTCTTCTGGAGTCCGATCCCCCATCCCACCTAGGAGGTGTGGACCTAGTGGTTACAAACTCAGCCTCAGTGAGATCACCTGGGTTTGTCTCCCCGCCTCCATTACCTGTGAATCTTGGCAACTTACGTAATTTACATGGTTTACATAAGATCAGTGCCCAGCACCTGTGAGGAGGCCCGGAGCTCTGTCTTCTCTCATTTTGAATCCACATTTCTGATTCTGGGCTAGAATTCTGAGCTAGAGCCTGGGCTAGGCCTACCTTGACTTTAACCTAGCACTTCTGGGGACTCAAATTTTGTTCCTGACCTCTGTTTTTCTGGTTGAATTCCCTCTCTCACAAAGGCCGCATAAACTCTTTTTTTCCTTGTTTTGAAAATTTGTCTGTTAACCTAGGGCTCGGCAAACTATGGCCTGTGAGCCATGTCTGGCCTACTGCCTGTTTTTGTAAGTTTTTTTTTTTAAGATTTTATTTACTTATTTGACAGAGAGAGAGTGAGAGCACACAAGCAGCGAGAGGGGCAGAGGGAGAGGGAGAAGCTGACTCCCCGCTGAGCAGAGAGCCCAGGACTCTGAGATCACGACCTGAGCCGGAGGCAGACGCTTAACCGACTGAGTCACCCAGGCGCCCTTTTTGTAAGTCAAGTTTTATTGGAACACAACCATGCTCATTTATTTATGTACTGTTTATGGCTGCTTTCTTGCTACAATAGCAGCTCAGTTGTTGTGACAGAGGAATTACAACCCTCTAGTCTAAAACATTCACTATCAGGCCCTTTACCGAGAAAGTTTACTGTTCCTTGTTTGTACAGGTTGAATTAAGTCCTCTAAAAAAGGTATGTTGAAATCCCCAGTACCTCAGAATGGGGTCATATTTGGAAATAGGGTCTTCCCAGGGGTAACCAACTTAAAATGAAGTCATTAGGGTGAGCCCTATTTCAATATGACTGCTGTCTTTATAAAAAGGGAAGTTTGGACACAGTATTTTCTTATTTTCTACATTCTTGATGCTCAGACATCTGGACTTTCAGTGACTGGGGTGAGAATGCCCTCCCAGGATTAGCCAATTCCTAGAGATAGCAAAAGACTTGCACAGAGCCATGCCTTTTGTTTGCAAACTAACCCTTCCAGAGCCCATACTCCAAACTGCCTCCTCCATCTGGCTCTCACACCCAGGAGTCTTGATCTCCAGGTCCTGGAGATAATATGCCTCCTGGAGTCATGATCTCCAGGAGGTAATATTCTTAGTCACCCAGGGGCTAAGTACTAGACAACTAGGGACCATCCCCACAGCCCAGAGCTTGCTGAGATTATTCTAACATATCTAATCCTAAACCTACTCAGCTTGCTTATCTTGCCTTCCTCATTCCTTCCCATGAAAGCCACAGTGAGGACTCTAGGCCACACTTTCTCCTTACTCTTTCTGCCTCCTGACTAACCCTGTGTGCCCTTGCATGGTATGCATGCCCCCTCCCCTGGGAACTAGGAGTAACAAACATTTTCAATGGCAATCATCCCCCGATCTGTTGGTCTCACCATACTTGAATAAAAACCAAAATCCCAGGTGTATTTTAGAACACAGAGACAGACACATATGGAGGGAAAATAACATGAAGACATAGGGAAGTGCCGTGTGGACACAGAAGATTGGGGCTTTGTATCTATAAGCCAAAGAACACCCGAGGCCACCAGACGCTGCGAGAAGGGCATGGAACCGTTCCTTCCCTAGCACCTTCAGGGGGAGCAGGACTCTGTCAACACCTTGATTTTAGTCTTCCAGACTCCAGAATGTGAGACAATACATCCCCATTGTTTTAAGTCGCTCAGTTTGTGGTACTTTGTTATGGTAGCCTAGGCAACTGATACACCACCTAACACATTATTTTGTTTTGTTTTCTTTATTCCTCATTGTTCTTTTACATAAAACACCTGTGTGGTCTCTTATCGTCATTTTAAGATGACCCTCACACACATTACGGCATCTGGGTATCGCCAGGTAGTCGGGCGAGCGGGCAGCTCGTTTAACCCAGGACTGAGGCTCAGCGACTTAGGGGACTTCCTGAGCTCACCCTGCAGGCAGCAGGTGGGGGGGCGCACTGGTGTTTACTGAGGGCTCCTTATGTGCTGTCCTCACAGGATTTCAGGACCCACCCCCACAGTTAACCTGAGGACTAGGAGCTGAGCAATTCAGCTAAACATCAGATAGCTATGGATGTAAAAAGGACACCTTCTGACCTCACTTTCCCTTGTCTTTATGGGGGCTTCTTCTTCTTTTTAAGGTTTTTAATTTATTTATTAGAGAGAGAGAAAGAGAGAGCCCTACTGAGCAGGGAGCCCGATGTGGGGCTCAATCCCAGGACCTGGAGATCATGACTTAAGCCGAAGGTAGACGCTCAACCGACTGAGCCACCCAGGTGCCCCCTTTCCATGGCTTCTGAAGGCAGAACCGCATGAGGAGGCCAGACACCTATAACACCATACTGCCGTGGTCAGAACCAGCCGGCACCGCCTGGACCAGTCAGGGAAGTTCTTCCTTCAAAGGATAGTGCTGAACTTAGCAGTGTGTGGTAAAACAAGGTAAGAGAGCTCTAAAGGCCCCTTCTGCTGGCCCTGTGGGGTGTGGTGAGGGTCCGAGGAGGGCAGAATAGGGAGAGGTCTGGGGCTATTCCCGTGTGTAACACTGTGGTGAAAGCTGGAGCTGCTTCTGGTCAAGGCTTGGTCTGGATGTTGTGGATTCCCTGACCTCTGATGCCAGGAGCCCATCCATCTCCTGAGGTTCTTTCTTTCTTTCTTTCTTTCTTTTTTTTAAATTCCATTAAAAAAATATTTTTTTCTAGTGAAATAGCACAATTTCATTATTCAGTGCCACACATTGGGCTTTGACTCACATTGTTTCCTCTGAGTTAATTTGCAAAGGGTGGCAGTTCCCTGGGGAAACTTCGCAAAACTTGGAACGCGTCACGAGTTTGTGTGTCATCCTTGAGCAGGGGCCATGCTAATCTTCTCTGTATTGTTCCAATTTCAGGATACGTGCTGCCAAAGTGAGCACTAATTTCATTTTATTTCATCATGATAACTCTTCTCTTTAATCCCCATCCCCTATTTCCCCCATTCCCCATCCCCCCATCCACCTCCCCTCTGGTAACCATCAGTTTGTTCTCTATAGTTAAGAGTCTGTTTCTTGGTTTGTCTCTCTTTTTTTCCCTTTGCTTGTTTATTTTGTTTCTTAAATTCCACATGAGTGAAATCATACGGTATTTGTCTTTCTCTGACTGACTTATTTTGCTCAGCATTATATCCTCTACCTCCATCCATGTTGCAAATGGCAAGATTCATCCTTTTTTTGGGGCTGAATAATATTCCAGGGTGTGTGTGTGTGTGTGTGTGTGTGCGTGCGTGCGTGTGTAGCATGTCTTCTTTTTTTTTTATTCTTATGTTAATCCCCATACATTACATCATTAGTTTTAGATGTAGTGTTCCATGATTCATTGTTTGTGCATAACACCCAGTGCTCCATGCAGAACGTGCCCTCTTTAATACCCATCACCAGGCTAACCCATCCTCCCACCCCCCTCCCCTCTAGAACCCTGTTTGTTTTTCAGAGTCCATCATCTCTCATGGTTTGTCTACCCCTCCGATTTCCCCCGCTTCATTCTTCCCCTCCCGCTACCTTCTTCTTCTTCTTTTTTTTTTTTTTCTTAACATCTATTGCATTATTTGTTTCAGAGGTACAGATCTGAGATTCAACAGTCTTGCACAATTCACAGCGCTTATGAGAGCACATACCCTCCCCAGTGTCTATCACCCAGTCACCCCATCCCTCCCACCCCACCCCCCACTCCAACAACACTCAGTTTGTTTCCTGCGATTAAGAATTCCTCATATCAGTGAGATCATATGATACATGTCTTTCTCTGTTTGACTTATTTCACTCAACATAATACCCTCCCATTCCATCCACGTCGTTGCAAATGGCAAGATCTCATTCCTTTTGATGGCTGCATAATATTCCATTGTATATATACACCACATCTTCTTTATCCATTCATCTGTCGATGGACATCTTGACTCTTTCCACAGTTTGGCTATTGTGGACATTGCTGCTATAAACATCGGGGTGCACGTACCCCTTCGGATCCCTACTTTTGTATCTTTGGGATAAATACCCAGCATTGTAGCATGTCTTCTTTATCTGTTCATCTATGGATGGGCCCTTGGGCTACTTTCATAGTTTGCCTATTATAAATAATGCTGCAATAAACACAGGGGTGCATGTATCCTTTTGAATTAGTGTTTTTGCATTTTTTAGGTAAAAACCCAGTAATGCAATTCCTGGATCATAGGGTAGCTCTATTTTTAATTTTGGGGGGAACCTCCATACTGTTTTCCATAGTGGCTGCACCAGTTTGCATTTCCACCAACAGTGCGTGAAGATTCTTTTTTCTCCAGATTCTCCCCAACACTTGTTATTTCTCGTGTTTTTGATTTTAGCCATTCTGACAGGTGTGAGGTGATATCACATTGTAGTTTTGATTTGGATTTTCCTGATGATTAGTGATGCTGAGCATCTTTTCATGTGTCTGTTGGCCATCTTTATGTCTTCTTTGGAGAAATGACTATTCATGTCTTCTGCCCATTTTTAAATTGGATTGCTTGTTTTTTGGGTGTTGAGTTTTATCAGTTTTTTTTGTATGCTTTGGATACTAACCCTTTATCATATATGTCATTTGCAAATATCTTCTCCCATTCAGTAGGTTGCCTTTTAGTTTTGTTGATTGTTTCCTTTGCTGTGCCGAAGCTTTTTATCCTGATGTAGTCCCAATAGTTTGTTTTGCTTTTATTTTCCTTGACTCAGGAGACATCTAGAAAAATGTTGCTATAGCGGATGTCAGAGAGATTACTGCCTTTGCTCTCTTCAATGATCTTTGTGGTTTCAGATCTCACATTTAGGTGTTTAGTTCATTTTGAGTTTATTTTTGTGTAGGATGTAGGAAAGTGGTCCAGTTTCCTTCTTTTGCATGTAGCTGTCCAGTTTTCCCAACACCATTTGTTGAAGAGACTTTTTCTCATTGTATATTCATTCCTCATTTGTCAAAGATTAGTTGACCATGTAATTGTGGGTTTATTTCTGGGTTTTCTGTTCTATTCTGTTGATCTATGTATCTATTTTTATGCCAGTACCATACTGTTTTCATTACTATTCCTTTGTAATATAACTTGAAATCTGGAATTGTGATACCAGTTTTGTTTTTCTTTTTCAGGATTGCTTTGGCTATTTGAGGTCTTCTGTGGTTCCATACAAATTTTAGGATTGTTCCAGTTCCGTGAAAAATGCTGTTGGTATTTTGATAGGGATTGCATTAAATATGTAAATTACTCTGTGTACTATAGGCATTTTAACAATATTTTTTCTTCCAATCCATGAGCATGGAATATCTTTCCACTTCTTTGTGTCATCTTCAATTTCTTTCATCAGTGTTTTATAGTTTTCAGAGTACATGTC
This sequence comes from Mirounga angustirostris, assembly GCF_029215605.1. Classification (NCBI taxonomy): domain Eukaryota; kingdom Metazoa; phylum Chordata; class Mammalia; order Carnivora; family Phocidae; genus Mirounga; species Mirounga angustirostris. The sequence continues at coordinate 41,680,362 of NW_026991714.1, forward strand.
TTTTACCTCTTTGGTTAGTTTATTCCTAGACACTTTATTGGTTTTGGTGCAATTATAAGTGGGATTGTTTTCTTAATTTCACTTTCTGCTGCTTCATTATTAGTGTATAGGAATGCAACAGATTTCTGTACATTGATTTTGTATCCTGTGACTTTACTGAATTCATTTATTCTAGTAATTTTTTGGTGGAGTCTTTAGGGTTTTATATGTATAGTATCATGTCATCTGCAAATAATGAGAATTTTACTTCTTCCTTACCAGTTTGGATACCTTTTGTTTTTATTTTTTAAAAGATTTTATTTATTTATTTGCCAGAGAAAAAGAGAGAGGGCACTCACACAAGCAGGGGGAGTGGCAGAGGGAGAGGGAGAAGCAGGCTCTGCACTGAGCAAGGAGCCCGATGTGGAACTCAATCCCAGGATCCTGGGATCATGATCTGGCTGAAGGCAGATGCTTAACCAACTACCAGGCATCCCCGGATACCTTTTATTTTTTTATGTTGTCTGATTGCTGTGGCTAGGACTTCCAGTACTATGTTGAATAAAAGTGGTAAGAGTGGGCGTCCTTGTCTTGTTCCTGACCTTAGGGGAAAAGTTCTGTTTTCCCACATCATACAACTGAGTATGATGTTGGCTGTGGGTTTTTCATATATGACCTTTATTATAATTGAGGCATGTTACCTATAGACCTACTTTGCAGAGGGTTTCTTTTTTTTTTATCATGAATGGATGTTGTACTTTGTCAAATGCTTTTTCTGCATCTATTGATATGATCATATGTTTTTTAAAAATCATTTCTCTTATTGATGTGACATATCATGTTGATTGTTTCGTGAATATTAAAACACCCTTTCATCCCAGGAATAAATCCCACTTGATTGTGGTGCATGATTTTTGCATCTATATTCATTTGAGATATTGCCTGTAGTTCTCTCTCTCTCTCTCTCTCCTTTTTTTTTTTTTTTTTTTGTTGTCTTTATCTGTTTTTGGTATCAGGGTGGTACTCGCCTCAGAATGAATTTGGAAGTTTTCCTTCCTCTTGTATTTTTTGGAATAGTTTCAGAAGAATGGGTATTAACTCTTCTTTAAATGTTTGATGGAATTTGCCTGTGAAGCCATCTGGTCCTGGACTTTCGCTTGTTGGGAGTTTTTTTGATTACTGATTGAATTTCTTTTTTTAAAGATTTTATTTATTTATTTGACAGAGAGAGATAGCGAGAGCAGGAACACAAGCAGGGGGAGTGGGAGAGGGAGAAGCAGGCTTCCTGCCGAGCAGGGAGCCCAATGTGGGACTTGATCCCAGGACCCTGGGATCATGACCTGAGCCGAAGGCAGACGCTTAACGACTGAGCCACCCAGGTGCCCTACTGATTGAATTTCATTGCTGGTGATTAGTCTGTTCAAATTTTCTATTTCTTCCTGCTTTAGTTGCAATAGGTTATGTGTTTCTAGGAATTGATCCATTTCTTCTAAGTTGTTCAGTTTGTTGGCGTTATAGGTTCTCATAATACTATGTTACAATTATTGGTATTTCTGTGGTGGTGGTTGTTATCTTTCCTCTTTCATTAGTAATTTTATTTATTTGGGTCCTCTCTCTCTCTCTCTTTTTTTTTTTTAATGAGTCTTACTAGAGGTTCATCAATTTTGTTGATCTTTTCAAAGAACCAGCTCCTGGTTTCATTCATCTCTTCTATTGTTGTTGTTGTTTTTTTAATTTCTCTATCATTTACTTCTGCTCTAATCTTTATTATTTACTTCCTTCTCCTGGTTTTGGATTTTGTTTGTTGTTCTTTTTCTAGCTCCTTTAGGTGTAAGGTGAGATGGTTGATTTGAGATTTTTCTTGCTTCTTGAGGTAGGCTTGTATTGCCCCCTCTGCATTTTATACTGCCCCTCTGCTTTCATTCCCTTCACCTGCCATTGCCACTCACCTTCCAAGCTTGGCCTGGGATGCAAGCAGCCTTCCTGACATTCCCGGGAAGACCCAGCCCCATACACAGAGTTCTGTGAGCACATATCACACTGCCTTGTAATGACCTGCTTACAGGTTTACCTCTAATGACAGTGAGCCCAAGGGAAGGGATCCTGTTTTTACATTTACATTAATATCCTGTTTTACATTTAAATGTCTCTTTCCTTACACAGCAGAACCTGGTTATTACCAGGTACTCCAATCCTTGATGAATAAATGATTCAACCAGTTAACCAAACTAGAATTCCTCTTAAGTTCACTAGTCTTTGCTAATGGCATCCCTCTTTCTAAATCAACTATGACTCTCCAGTAGCCACAAAATTGCCCCTGGTGTGACAAGCTAGGAGATTCTTGCACCCATGATCTCTGTTTCTTCCTTGTTCAGTTGTTACAAAGATTCTTCCACATCAAGGATATTTATAAAGTTATGCCAAGATTTTGGGGACCACAAATAGGGGTAACCATTCCACTAGGGATGTCGTCTCCACTTTAGAGATGAGAACATCGAGTGTCAGTGGCCTCACAGCCCGTCAGGGTTGACGATGGCATCGGGGCCGGCCCTTTCTGGCTCTGTAGTTCTTGTCATCACATAGGACCGAGGTGGGGTGGGGTCCATGCCCTCGGCCTCTTTTGCCAGTAAACATTGTTCAGAATATGACTCAGCATGTGAGTCCTCTGTGTGGACATGGGTGTATATGCGTGAGGGAGAGAAATAACAGAGGCTCAGTGAACCCTCTCTCCTCAATGCTAAGGTGGGGGAGGGTAGAGAATAAGAGGAAGAAAAGTCAGAGTGTGTCCTGGGTGAGAGAAGAAGCAGGAGGTGAAAGACTAGAAGGAAAAGTACAACAGAGACCCAGAGACACCCACCTCTGCCCCTGCATCCCCCTCTTGCCTCCACACTCCCCCTAGAACAAGCTGAAGAAGGTGCTGCCATCCTGGCTGTGGGGATGATGACTCCAAGACTGGCCAGTCTGGTTCCACCTCTGCAGGAAGCAGCAGGTGTAAGCCTGGGGCTTGCAGCTGCTCCGGGGCTGTGAGAAAGCCCAGCGTGAGGGGATGCCATCTGGTCAGGAGTCCCTGAAGCTGGGGTTGGGGAGAGGCTGATGGAGCCCCACCTCAGGCAGCCTCCACTGCAGATAGGGCAGCCGATGGATGTCATGACAAGGGCTGAGGAGCCGGCCTGCCCTTCCTGCCTGTGGTAGGCTGAATAATGGCCCCCAAATATATCCACATCTTAATCCCTGGAACCTGGGAATGTTACCACACACGGCAAAGGGGACTTGGCAGATGTGATTTAGTTAAGAGTCTCGAGATGGGGAGATTGGCCTGGATTATCTGGGTGGGCCCTTATCCTCACAAAGGTCCCCTAAGTAGCTACCAGGCTCTCCAAGCACATGGTGGGGCAGAAGCAGTTTCCTTCATCTGATGAAAATTTACTGAACACCTAATCCATGCCAGAGGCTGCTCTCGGGGCCTGGGATATAGCAGTGCAAACACAACACAGAGTGCTGCCCTCATGGGGTTCATAGCCTAGTGGAGGAAGAACGGTTGAAGGCAAGTACGTGTATCAGAGCTTGGTAAGTGCTGCCGGGGAAGAAAATTAGCAAGGCGAGGGCAAAGAAAGTGCTGGGTGGAGTGGGGCTAGGGTGGTCAGGGAAGGCCTGATAACATGCAGTTTGAACCACAATGATCTCTGAAGGAAGTAGAACATTCCAGGCAGGAGGAATAACAGGATAAAGGCTTGGGGGCAGGACACTTGCCAGACACTTTCCAGGACCACAAGGAGCCCAGTGTGGCTGGCATGGAGTGGGTGGTGGGGCAGTGATAGGAGGTAAGTGTGTGTGGAGGCAGAGGGTGGATAGCCTGGGGCCTCATGGACTTTAGGCCACCTGCCAAGGGAGCCTCTGGGGGGTTTTGAGCAGAAGAATGAACTGGTCTGAGTGTTAAAAGGATCCCTCTAGGATACCTGAGCTACCTCCTTTATCTGTTCTGCAGCTGCACCCACTGGTGTCGACCCTCAGCTAAATCAGGAGAAAGACGAAGAATCCGGTCTTCGCGGCCCCATCCTTGGCCCTCCTACCCCACTTCTCCTCGTTAGTGGAACCATCCATTTATGCATGGCGTATGCATGGTCCTCTCCCCTCTTCTTCTGCATGGTAGTCCCCTGCCCCCTCCCCCATATCTTATCAGTCATTTACACTTTAGTGAAATCAAGGATATGTATCCCATTACCTTCTCCGTGGTTACAAGTTGAATTGTGGCACCCAAAAGATGTGTTGAAGGCTTAATTTCCAGTACCTCGGAATGTGACCTTATTTGAAAATGAAGTCATTGCAGATGTAATTTAGTTCAGATAAGGTCACACTGGAGTATGGAGGGTTCTTAATGCAACATGACTAGTGTCCTTTTTTTTTTTTTTTTAATTAGAGAGAGAGAGAATATGAGCAGGGGCAGTGGCAGGCAGAGGGAGAAGGAGAAGCAGATTCCCTGCTGAGCAGGGAGCCTGACGCGGGACTCGATCCCAGGACCCCAGGATCACGACCTGAGCTGAAGGCAGACACTTAAGTGACTGAGCCACCCAGGCGCCCCCATGACTGGTGTCCTTAGAAAAAGATGATGTGGAGATGCCGGGGAAGACAGTGGGGCGACGCAGCTGTGGGCCGAGGAACACCAAGGAGTGCTGGAAACCCCCCACAGCTAGGAAGAGGCAAGGGAAGATCCTCCCCTAGAGCCCTCAGAGGGAGCCCCGCCGGCACCTTGATTGCAGACCTCTGGGCTCTGGAACTGTGAGAGGATAAATTTCTGTTGTTTAAGCCCCCCCCAGCCCCCCCCAGCCCCCCCCCCCCCCCCCCCCGCCTCCCCTGGTTGTGGTACTTTGTTATGGTGGCCTGAGGAGGCTAATGCCAGGGATGTTATCTTTTTTAGAGTCTTTCTTCTAATGGTGAAATGGGAGATTTTATCCTATCTAAAGAAACGTCTGGCATGTGATTATCCTACTAATCAGGCTTTATCTGAAGATAATGATGCTCTGCTGTGGAGGGCGTCCTGGGGCTGCATGAGAATTCAGAAGGGCCCATTTCTCTCTGCCACCTGCATATGTTTACCCCTGGGGAGTGGAGCGGGATGGGTGGGGGGAGCTGGCTGGACCTCTGCCCCAGTGCTGGTGGGGTTTGGCCCCGGATGCTGAGTGTGGGTTTGGGAAGAGGAAGATGGGGGGGTCTCAGTCCTGAGCTGAGGGCGGATAAGGGGGACCTAAAGCTCGAGGAAATTAGGTGCCTTTTATTAATTACTGAGCCTGTGACGGTCTGTTCACAGCCCAGGGACATGGAATGATCAAAGCAGAGTCCCCTTGAAACAGACACTTGAATGTGAATGTTCATTGCAGCATTACTTAAAATAGCAAAAGGTACAAACAACCCAAAGATCCACCAGCTGACCAGTGGCTGAACAAAATGTGGCCTAGCCATACGATGGAGTATGATTCTGCCATTAAGAGGAATGACATACGGCTCTCTGCTATGACATGCACGACCCCTGGAAACATGCTAAGTGACAGAAGTCAGACATAAGAAGTCACATACTCTATGATTCCATTTATTTACTTATTTTTATAATTTTCCTAAAGAACAATACGTTTTATGCCCACTCACCATCACAAGACATTGATCTGTTAAATAGAAAGAAACTACTATGTGATTCAAATCTAAAAATGACTTGTGTCTGGCCAGGCCAGTGAAATGCACCAGCAGATTATTTTTTCCATAGTGATAACCTATAAGAGTTAACTCAGAAATGTGTCAGGAATTATGTTTTTTTTTTTAAAATTATATATATATAGTCAAGATATTATCTAATTGTCTAGTGACTTTAAAATATAAAATAAGAATTTATTAGGAAACTTCTCATAAAATGCCAATTTTTTAGAATGTATTTTGAATCCCTGAAACTATGGATTTCTAGTTTTTGGCCATGGCAATTTATGTGTATAATGGTGATTTTTATTTAAAAGTCTTCACGATTAAATTACATTATTTACTTGACATGCCACATTTAAAAAATCTCATTTAGCTATAAGGAGAAAATAAGGAGTGAGAAAGATCATTCTTTCACAAGCCCAAAAGCCATAAAACAAAAAAAAATTCAAATACATTAAAAAAAATCCTGACCAGTGAAAAAGACATAAAAAAGGAAAAGGTATTTTTTATTTGCGTGTGATGTATACACATATACACCTATATGCATAGTTATTTCCCTTTTAAGGGTTAATAACCCACCCTGGATTTAAAGAAAATTTTGTTTATCTATCAGCTATAGGCAGAAGATCCATGAATCTGAAATCTAGCAAAAAGTATGCCACAGTTACCCTGGTTTTTTTTTAAAGATTTCATTTTTTTATTTTTAAAATTTTTTGTTAACATATAGTGTAATATTGGTTTCTGGAGTAGAATTTGGTGATTCATCACTTGCATACAACACCCGGTGCTCATCACAACAGGTGACCTCCTTAATACCCATCCCCCATCTAGCTCCTCCCCCACCCACCTCCCTCCATCACCCCTCAGTTTGTTCTCTATTGTTAAGAGTCTCTTATGGTTTGCTTCCCTCTCTCTCTTTTTCTTTCTTTTCCCATTTGTTCATCTGTTTTGTTTCCTAAGTTCCACGTATGAATGAAATCATAGTATATGTCTTTTTCTGACTTACTTCGCTTAACATAATACACTCTGGCTCCGTCCATGTCATTGCAAATGGCAAGATTTCATTCTTTTCGATGGCTGAGCAATATTCCATTATATATATACCACATCTTCTTTATCCATTCATCAGTGGATGGACATTTGGGCTCTTTCCATAATTTGACTATTGTTGATAATGCTGCTCTAAACTTTGGAGTCCAGGCACCCCTTTGAATCTGTATTTTGTATCCTTTGGGTAAATATCTAGCAGTGCTGGGTTGTAGGGTAGCTCTATTTTTAACTTTTTGAGGAACCTCCATACTGTTTTCCAGAGTGACTGCACCAGCCTGCATTCCCACCAACAGTGTAAGAGCGTTCCCCTTTCTCTGCATCCTCACCAACATCTGTTGTTTCCTGGGTTAATTTTAGCCATTCTGACAGGTGTGAGGTGCTATCTCATTGTACTTTTGATTTGTATTTCCCTGATGATGAGTGATGCTGAGCATTTTTTCTTTTTTTTTTTTTTTAAGATTTTATTTATTTATTTGAGACAGACAGAATGAGAGAGACAGAGAGCACATGAGAGGGGGGGAGGGTCAGAGGGAGAAGCAGACTCCCTGCCAAGCAGGGAGCCCGATGCGGGACTCGATCCTGGGACTCCAGGATCATGACCTGAGCTGAAGGCAGTCGCTTAACCAACTGAGCCACCCAGGTGCCCCGATGCTGAGCATTTTTTCATGTGTCTGTTGGCCATCTGTAAGTTTTGTTTGGAAAAGTGTCTATTCATGTCTTCTGCCCATTTCTTAACTGGATTATTTGTTTTTTAGGTCTTGAATGTGATAAGTTCTGTATAGATTTTGGATACTAACCCTTTATCAGATATGTCATTTGCAGATATCTTCTCCCATTTCATAGGTTGCCTTTTAGTTTTGTTACTTGTTTCCTTTGTTGTGCAGAAGATTTTTATCTTGGTGAACTCCCACAGTTCATTTTTGCTTTTGTTTCCTTGTGTGATTCCATTTATATGACATGTCCAGAATAGGCAGATTCATGGAGACAGAAAAACAGAAAGCACATTAGTGATTGCCAGGGGCTGGAGGTGGGAGGGGTAGGCAGTGACTCGTTAGTGGGTCTGGGGTTTCCTTTGGACGTGATGAAAATGTTCTGAAACTAGGTGGTGGTGATGGTTGCACACTCTTGTAAAAGTACTCGGCGTCACTGAATTGTACAGTTTAAGTGGTAAATTTTATGTTATTTTACTACCCCTCTACATGAAACCCAGAGTTCCTGCCCCACCCTGCATTCAAGCGAGAGGAGACAGATGATTAAGAAAGAAATATATATTTAAGGTAAGTGCTGTGAAGACAAAGCAGACAGGCTAAAGTACAGGGAGTGACAGGGAGGTGCTAATTGATCGTGTGGTTGGCCTTTCCGAGCAGAATACCAGTGGGAGAGCCAGGGACACGGTGGAGAGGAGACCCTTCAGGCTGTGGAAGCAGGAAGGGCAAAGGCCCTGAGGCAGGCTCAGGCCAGGCATGTCGGAGCCGAGCTGCAGGAAGAGGGGCACACAGGTGATGAGATCAGAGGAGAAGAGGCTGCAGGCATGGCAGGGAGGGCCTGTGGGCCAGGGCACCCTGGGGAACCTGAGGGGCGCAGGCAGGACAGTGAAGGGCAGGGAGCCAGGGTAGACGCCAGGAGGCAGTGGCAACAGTGGTCCTGTCTGCAGAAGGAATGGGACCAGGAGACCGGAAGGCTTGCTTTGGCCATCAAGCAATCTGATCAGAGTTCTACATGCCACAACTCCTGTCCTGGTCACCAAGCAGCACCTTCACGATTAAGCAGATGCATAACCGTGTGAGGAGTTTGTACTTTTTGAGTGCATCGCCTAGGGATGCTTATTGTTCATTCAGGTTCATATTGAGCGACATGCTGTATTTCCCACAGCGGGTCTCCTGCTGTCCCCCTGCCTGGGGCTCCCCGAGCCCCTCACCCTGCTCTCCCCTTCCCCCATGCACGTATCACTGCCCCACGCAGGTGTATATCGCTGTCATGGGTAATTTCCCTGTCAGTGTGGCTAGGCTGTAGCACCCAGGTATTCAGTCAAACACTCACCTAGCACTGCTGTGAAGGTACTTTGTAGCTGTGGGAACATCTACAGTCAGTTGACTTGAAGGAAGGAGATTACCCGCCATAGCTTGGGTGGGCCTCATCTAATCAGTTGAAAGGCCTTGGCAGCAAAATTGAAATTTCCCAATGGAAGAAGAAATTCTGCCTCAAGACTGCAGCCCCAGCACCGGACTGAGTTTCCAGCCGGCCAGGCTGCCCTACAGATTTCAGACTTGGCCAGTCCCCACAATCACATGAACCAGTTCCTTGAAAGAAATCTCTTTCTATCCATATCCATACACACACACATTATTCCTACTGGTTGTGTTTGTCTGGAGAACCCTGGCAGATGTGGTATCTCTTTGTTTATCATCCCCTTCCCTCCGGATGCAGGCAAGTGCAAGGACTTGCCTATTTTCTCCATAACTGCGTCCCCCAGAATGATGCCTGGTCATAGTAGGTCAGTGGGTAGTGTCTAGTGGATAGTTCTTCATCTTGTTTGTGTGGTTGTTGGATCAGTTTGAAAATCAAGAGAGAAAGAGAAAAAAAGAGAGGGGAGAAAAAAAGAGGCACCCTAGTCTTGTCTGAGCTGAGGCTTTCGTTGCAGGGCCTGGGGCTGTGGGTCCTACCGTGGAGTGGGTGTCTGTCTGCAGCGGAGGAAGGGCGGTGGCAGTGAAGAAAGGTTGCAAATTTAAACTCAAGTTCAGATTCTCCTAGCAGCGTGCACGCTCTCGACCGGGGTAACCCGAGCCCCGACTCCGTGCGGCTGGGGCGGGGCGTGTTGCTAGGAGCACAATGCCTCCTGCTTCCGGCACAGTAGAGGTGCTGCCTTGGCAGCAGGAGGGGTGAACAAGGTGGGCGTTGCCTTTCGTTTCCCGAGTAATTGTTTTAGAGCAAGGTGTGCGTGGAGCCAGGCGAGTGGGAGAGTGAGGAAGCCCTGATTTTTTGTTTGTTTGTTTGCTTGCTTCAGAACTAGTGGTTAGTGCAAAGCCTCTTGTTTCCGAATGTGTCCCAAAAGGGTTTGCCACTGGGGACAGAGTCTGTAGGAGCTTACAAAACAACCGATTCCCTACTGTTTGGCTCTCAGCCTCCGCAGGCCATCTGCATCAGAGCAAGAAGTGAGGGACTGGGGGTGGGGTTGAGGAATGAAAAGGATCAAGCTGGCGTTGGATGGGGCTGGTGGGGGGGGGGGTGGGTGGGGATTTTGGTTTCCAGTTTTTGTGTGTACTTCATTACATTCACGGACCATCTTGACCTCAGCCTTCTATGGTGCCGCGAGGTTGGGGTATGGGAGAACAGGAGAGGAGGGCCAAGATCGCCCTTTACGTGCGCTGCCCCCAGCTGCTGACCACCCTGTGTTACCACTTGTGCTTTGCAAAAGAGGAAGCTGATGCAGAAGGGCTGAGCAGCCCGAGTAAGTGGCAAAGCTGAGAGCTGGGCCCAGCTCTGTCTCATTCCCAAACCACCTTCTTTCTCACACATCTGCTGCCCAGGTCGGATGCGACATCATCTGCTATGGGCTTGAAGGGGAAACCCACGGAGCATTGCTTTGGGTCTATTTTCTAAGAGGATGCCCTTAAGAACAGAAATTCAAGTTCCCTCCTAGAGAAGCCTCTGCTTCAGAGGGAGGTAGTGGCCTAAATTCTTTATTGAATTTATCTTTTTATTTTTAAGATTTGATTTTTAAGTAATGTCTACACCCAATGTAGGGCTCGAGTTTGCTTTTGTTTCCTTGTGTGATTCCATTTATATGAAATGTCCGGAATAGGCAGATCCATAGAGACAGAAAAACAGAAAGCACATTAGTGATTGTGGGAAAAATGCTGTGTTCATTGAACTGATTTTATTTTCCTCTTGGACATGTGGAAAGACTATTCCTGAGCTCCCACTACAGTAAGGTGGTGTCCTGGGACTGAGTTTCCGGCCCATGGAAGGGGCTAAGGGGACAAACGTCCCTGCCCAGTATGGTCCTAAAACCTGCATGTGATCCTGGATGTGCTTTCTTCCCATCTTCTGGCTGGATGCAGAGGACCCAGGTGGGACCCCAAGGCCCAGGAAGATGGTGGAGCCACTAGGAAGGAGCCTGGTTTTCTGAATGATTTCATGAAGCAGAACATCCCCTCCCCTTGACATTATCAGATTATGAGTGAAAAACAAGCCTGTGTTGTGTTTCGCCCTTGGCTTTGGAGGCTGTTACAGCAGTCAGGCCGTGGTGATTAGTAGAGAGCTATACATATGTGGTATATGTGGTATGTGGTATGGAGGGTATGTGATCAGATCATATTTGTTGGGGGCACCTGGCTGGCTCAGTTAGTAGATCATGTGAGTCTTGATCTTGGGGTTGTGGATTCGGGCCCCACATTGGGTGTAGACATTACTTAAAAATCAAATCTTAAAAAGAATGATCATTTTTGTTGGAGGAGGGAAGAGAGTGATATTTGGAAGAAGTGTTTCATGAGCAGGTGGGGAGGAGCCTCCTGCTGACAGAAGGGTAAGGTTTAATGAGTCCCCCTAGACTGAGAAGAGGGAGCCAGTGTGTGTGTGTGTGTAAATTGGGGTAAGCACCCTCTGGTGGGGCCCTTTCTCAACTAATTAAAGATAATAATGATGATAATAATTATAATAATAGTTAATAGTAATAATAATAGCAACAAAAGAAACTAATAATTATAATAAAAGTCAGTTTTTATCACATACTCACTTTTCCAAGTGCTTTACCTGGATGATCTTGTTTCATCTTCGTAACAGTCCAATGAGGTAGGAACTACTAATCTTATCCCCATTTTATAGGTGAGGAAACTGAGGCCAACAGAGACACAGAACTTTCCGCAGTGCCAGCAGGAAGTAAGCGGCAGTCAGGACTGGGGGGAAGGTATGCTGGCGATCGAGCCTGCCTCTTGCCCACTCTGTCTATCTCTCTGGAATGTGCCCTAACCCTTCTTAATGAGGATGAGGAATTCTGCTTTCCTACTTCATTGTCTAAAGCAAAGGCGGAAGTAATTTGGGTGGCTTAAGGATCCCAGGTTGGTAAGGAAGCCATGCCATTTATCTTGTTTGAGATGGCGCCAGACATTCCTGGAAACATCCCAGAGGGCACAGGGGGCCCTGGGGTGAGAGGGAGGAGGACAGCTGGGAGGGGGAGAGGCCAGCCTGTGTTCATCGTAGGTTTAAAGCGAGGCTCTTGGGTGGACCCGTGCTCAGGCAGAGCGAGCCAGTGGGCCTGGACAGGTGCGCCTCCGAGCCCAGTACTTCCCTGGAGGCCCCAGCTCGTCTGCAGAGCAGACTCTTGGTGGGAGCCCTGGCTGCCCTTTCAGTACCGTGTCCTAGGACGAAGGACGGGTCTGAAGGCAGGAAGCACAGCCTGCACATCTCTATATCTTATACAAGAGAGGTGCTCAACGTCTGTTGAATCTAGGCCACGAATACTTGTAAAAGGCCTACTGTGTGTCAGGAGAGGTCCTAGATGCTGGGGATATAATAGTGAGCAGAACGGCGTGGCTACTGCCTCCATGGAGCTTTCTGTCTGGATTCTAGATGCTGAATGTGTCGCTGGAGGATGAGCTGGAGGGCAAAGGCACCACAGAGGTGGGATGAGGTGGGGAAAAGGCTCAGAGGGACAGGGGATCCAGAATCCTCCAAAGCCAAGCCATGCAATCTGACTGGGGAGGGTTTGTTTACCTGCAAGTGTTTTCAGACAACTAGAAACTGTGGGTAGCCGTGATCCTGTCTGTAAACACAGAGAAAGTACATCTCAGAGGTGAGGGAGGGAGGGGGAAAGAGCCCTCAGTGGGCTGGCTTCCCTCAAGGAGCCAGGATGGGGGCTCTTGACAGGGAATTTGGATAATTCTTTTTTAGGACCAGCAGAAACTATGCCCAGAACAGGGTCTTTCCATTTTTGATGTCACTTTGGGATGTACATTTGATTTGCTCAATGCCACAGGAATTCAGATAGAGCTGAAGTCTTGCATCAAATTAGGAAAAACATAATCATCGGTTGGTCTGGAGCCTGGAGCTAGGATTTGCTGTCTGGGGCACTGCCGGGAGGCAGCCTCCCTCACCTACTGACTCTGGTGCTTCCTCCAACAGGAACATTCCATAGTGTAAGCATTTCCTCTTTGACTGATGTCTGGCCCTCAGGGGCAGACGACTCCATGTCCCACTTCCTTAAACGGGATGTTTGGAGAGCGAGCAACCTCCCTGGGCTTGCGGATCTGTCCGCTGTTAATTTAAACCAGGGCGGGAGTGCAGAATCTTCCTCACTTTCCTCATGTTCCCTGTAAGCTCTGGGACCCCCACATACTCTACGTCAGGTTTAGCACACCCCATGTAACTCTCAAGAAAGTGGGCCAGGTTCCCCAAATATCCCTTTTGCGGGCATCTCTGCTGAGCTCCCACCCTCTGTTCCTGGCTGCTTTGCGGACGTCCCTCCTTCACCCTCCTTCACCCAGCCGTCATTTGTGGAGTCTTCTCTGTGCCACGGCCTGCTGGGGGCGGGAGACAGAGTCAAAGACGAGAAGCCCCCCTCTCCCATGGACGGTCTCTGTTTACCTCCCTCCTGCACTAGACCAAGCCTGGCAGGAGAGCAGGGGCCTCATTCCCTCCCTGCTGTGCTCTCAGAACCTGGGCGTTAGAACACAGTAGGCGCTCAGGGAACATTGTTGCCTACATGGTGAATAATCGAACACCTGTCCTCAAAAGGCTTGGGGGGGGGCGTTGCTGGGGGAACCAGAGTAGTGAACCAGTGACTGCAGCCCACCCAGCACCTGTGGTAGGGAGCAGGTAAGCAAGAGGAGGGCGTTTCTGGAAGCCCCTGACGTGGGGCCCCAGGGGCGCTTCCAGGAGGAGGCGGTGCCTGAGCTGAGAGCTGAAGCAAGAGGCCGCCTGGCAAGCGAGGGGAGGGGGCTGAGGGGAGGATGCTCCAGATACTGATGGAAGCAGTGTGGGGCAGGACTGATGGCAGGTCCCGCGGGGGCAGTGGTTGGAGGTGAGGTAGAGAGGCCCAGGGCGGGTGGCCAAGCTTATCTTTGGCAAAGCAGCTGCACCTTCCCTGACCTCCCATTTTTGGTGGAGGGCACCTCCGTTCTCCTGAGACCTTCCCGGCCGCCCCCACCTTCTGTCTTATTGCTTCCTCGGGATTCCAGTGCTCTGCGTTCTGTGCTTGCCCTCCCACCCGGGGCCTCTGTTCTGGTAACTCTGCTCAGTCCTTACGTTCTGCTTGCCTGGGTCACTGTATGGGCCACCTGACCGGTCCTCCTGCCCTTGTCCTGTTGGGCTCCCATCTATCCCACACACTTCTGCTGGATTCTTCTTTGCAGACCTCAGTCCTGTCCACAGTCCTCCCTGCTCAGTCCAAACGCCATTGAGTTCCTTCTGCCTGGAATACCTGTCCCCATATCCTCAAAAGTCTGTGGGGTCCTATATATCTTTCAAGGCCAATCCTAAACTCTACTCCCTCTGTGAAGCCTTTCCCAACTCGGATATTCTGGCTCTTACCATGTAAGGCGGCATAGTCTAACCTTCCTGCTGAATGGCTCCTCCCAGAGCGTGGGGGATTGTTAGCAAGGTATTGGCAATGGGAAGGGGCTAATACATGTGCTACGACCAGAGGACCCAGGCAGACCCCAAAACCCAGCAAACACTACCCACAAAGTCTCAGAGGGTGACCTAGAGGAAGAGCAGTGAAGAAAGAAAAGTCACATTTGATGGTGGCTGGCCTTGGGCCCTACACCCCACATAGTGAACTGGGCTGAGCCTGGGCGCCTTGTTCTCTCCAGATTTTTGCTCTTCCTGTACTCTGGCCAGCCACATGGAAGGACAAGAGAGAGCCAGCCTGGGCCACTGAGCCACTTCGGAGGTGTGAATGGAGGAGAGGGCCAGGCCAGCCACGCCCCAGTCCACATTTTAGGAGCAGCAACCACACCCATCTGCAAATCTGGGCCAATCACTGGCCTTCCATCTGACCAGTCAGATGAGCGTTCTCTCTCCTTGGGACAGAATGACAGGGGAGGGGTGCAGGGAGGGAGTCCTGAGAGCATCTCCCTGTCTTACCTGGCAAGTCTCCTGATTCCCAGCCCAACACTGAAGACAGGGTGCAAGCAATAGGGACTTGTTGAATTAATGAGAAACCAGCTCCATGAGCTCATGCCTGCCCTGGCAGGTGCCTGGCCTCTGGCCAGCCTGCTCTAGTCCTCTCTCCTAATGCAGGTCTTCCCGCTCTGCCTGTGGTAGAGACACAGTGAGTAAATGTGGCTGGCTCCGTGTCGGGGTGTGGTTTGGGGCCAGGGGCTGCTGCTTTCTCTCCCTGACTCTGACGTCAACTCTTATCCTGCCTTGAGGTTCCAGGTGCTGGACTCTGATGTGGGGGCAGCTTAGTTCTGATGACACTGGGCCAGTGGTCAGGAGGCCAGGGCTCTCCCTCTGAGAGCAGAACGGGACCAGCAGGTGGATTCATTCTTATGCAGGGAATATGCCTCTGCAGGTAGACTCGGGGAGGCGTTCCCACAATCTGAATAGGTTCCGTGGCTGCCAGGGCTGCCATGGGCCAAGGTCAGGTCCGTGATTCTGTGATTCTGCCTTTGAAGTGGTTCCGAGTAGGATCCTAGACAACTCTTTTGGCTTCTCCTTCATCTTCCAAATGTTTTGGGGGATCATATCTATGCCACTAGGTTCCTAAAGAGTGAGCTGCCTTCTACATGCTATATAGTAAAATCCTTAAGACATTCTTGATCATTTAAATTTCCCATATGGAACCTTGCAATTTTGGATCTCAACTCTGTGTTCCTTTCTTTCTCCTCCAAACACAAATCTCTCATCTGAGGAGTTTTTCATAGTCAGGACTTGAGGGTCTTACTCCTTAAGCAAGTGTATTTGTAGTTGCCTGTAGTCACATGGTTACTAAAGTCCTGTGGACCAGAAACTTCGAATAGTGGTGGTTTTGTTCTTCCAAATGCTTCCCTCGGCATTCTGTCCTTTTGAGTCTCACAAGCCCTGTGTGAGGGAAGTTGGGAGGTGTTTATTCTTATCACCCTCTTTCTCAGGTGCAGAAATGCAGAACAGGCTGAGGGAGTGAAGTCAGGGCAGCCCCAGGATTGGAATCCCCACCCCCTCTAGACACCATTGGTGGGGGTGGGGTGGGGGGGAGCACCTGCTCCCAGCCTCAGGGCTGTGAAAGCCCTCTGTCTTTGTTTCCTCATCAGCCTAGGGCACAGGGGAGGCAGGGATATCAGGGGACAGAAGCCTCAGCCCCCAGCCAGGGAGGAGAAGGCAGGGGTGGGAGGGGCATGGGTACCGACAGGGAGGAAAGGCCCCCTGCAGACAGCCCTGCCAAGGGATCACTGCTTTCCCGGCTGAATGAATTACTCCCTGTGACCTAGAGTCGACCAGCCCTTTTGGTGATATTCTCTCCCCCAGCCCACTTTCCCTTTCTTTTGCATTCTTTCCCTTTGTCCCTGCAGAGGCCACCACCGCCAGGGCCCCCTCTGCACCTCCAGGCTCCGCAGGCCGTCTCCGCCGCCGATTCCGCAAGTCGCCACTGGGTGGCGCAGCCGGCCGCGATGTGCAGGCTCGGGTGGGGGCTCCAGCTCCAGGCGCGAGTCCTGTCTTCTGCCTGCCGGGACCCGCGGCCGGGAGTGGGGCTCCTAGGGGCGCTGGGGAGAGGAGGCGAAGGGAAGGGGGCATTTTTTGGAATCTGGGGAGGGGGGTGGCGGCTCCCAGGCTGTGGGGCACGGCGGGGCAGAGCAAGGCTCAGGGTCACTTCAAGAGAGACAGGAATGGGTGGGTTGGGATATTGGGAGGTGGGGCAGGGTAGGGTGGGGAGGGGTGAGGCGAGGAAGAGGAGGCTCAACCCTCTTTTTCCCCAGGGTTTCTCCTCTCTCGGGAGTAGAATGGGCTGGAAAATTGCATTTGAACAGAGAAGTAAATGTCTCTGCGCCCTGAGGGAGTGATCTGGAGGGTGTGTGTGTGGGGGCGGGGGGGGGGGGGTCTTCCTTCCTGTTTAACAAACACACTGCATTTACTATATGCGGGACACTTCACACTTGTTAACTCATTTAATCCACACCACAATCTCATCCTGTACAGCTGAGACCACTAAGGCACAGCTTCCCCAGCTGCTAAGGGGCAGAAGAAGGATTCTACTGGGGCAGCCCAGCACGCCCAGCAGCTTCCCTCCGGGCAGGGATGGGCTTCCGTCCCCCTCCTCTCTTATAGGATGTGCTGGGAGGGAGGCAGGCCTGACAACTCTGTGTAGTTTAGCTCTGACATCCTCCTGCTTCATTCACTCCTTCCTTCAACAAATGTTGATGGAGGGCTTTCTGCTTGCAGGCATGGGGCTTGGCACTGCGTTGTCCGCAAAATCAGCCACCGTCCTTGTTTTTGTGAAGCCATGAGGGAGAGACAGATTCATCAGTCACATTAGTGATGTTCCCTGAGATTAGTGTTGTGGAGAATGGAACACTGCGCTCCTTCTTCAGCTCCCCCTTCCTCCTGACCCCACTCCATCCCCTCCCATCCTGGCCCTCTTGGTATGTCGGCACCCCTGTGTGTCTGCTAAGATGCAAGCTCAGAGCTAAAGAGATAGATGGGGACTTAACTTAGTTGTACAGCCCTCTGTGACTTAGAAGGCAGATCACATCCACTGTCTAATCTGGCCTTGTCCAGGACAGGCTGGTGTGATTACCTTGGGGAGGCAGGCTCTTTAGAAAGGGATGCTTCAGTCCAAGAAAGATTCTGGGGGAGACTGGAAAAAGTCTTGGCTTTCAGACTTGGGTTTGAACCAGACAATCACCTGATTTGTAGTGTTTACGGATTTCTGTGGTCCAGCGGATGGAGGATTCAGGTTACCAATGTGATGTCACTGGATGGGGAGCTGGAAGGAAATGCACAAAATCCATTCTGGCAGCCTGGGTGGGATGTCCCAGCACACCAGTGCAGGGTCTCTTGTGTGAACCGAAGCAAGCGATTTAACCATCATAATTTCAGCCTCCCCATCTGGAAAAGGGCTAACAACACTTCCCTCAAAATGTTCGTGGGAGGATTAAATGACTTGCTGTTGTCCCCACCTAGCTCACTGAATCCTTAGAATAGCTTTTCCTCACTCTGTTTGGTTTTATGTCTGTTTTTTTCAATGAACTCCGAACTCCTTAAAAGCAGGGACCATGTCACATTCGTCTTTGTATCCCCAGGGTCCAGTACAGGGCCTGGTGCAGAGCACTGAGTAAGTGCTCAATAAATGTGTCCCTTTCTAACCTTAAGGTAGAGCCCTGTGGGAGCAGATCCTATGGGGTGAGGGGGGAGGGTGTTCTATGAATAACAGCCACTCCTAGAGAGGGCCCTTCCCTGGGGTCTGCCTTTGGCTTCTTTGCTCTTTCTGTGACTCTGGGTGAGTCATCTGCTCCTCAGCCTGGGCTTTCCCTGTGAGCGTGGGGAGGGTTGACTTGTTCACCCCTGCATGGATCTTTCTGGAGGAGCCAGCATTGTTGGGTCAGATTTCAGCTTTCCGAGTCTGTGGACCATGTGAGGGCTGGGTGTCAGAAGGATCACCCGGAAAGGTCTTCCCTGGACCACCTGGAGGCCCTTGCCCAGGCCTCTAGACTTGGAGGCTGGCAGGGGGTGGGGGTCAGATCAGAGCCTTGAGCAGCTGCTTCCAGGAGCCTCCCCTGGCTGCTCCCCAGCTCTCTCAAAGTTTCTGGAACACGGGGGAGGGAATGCCAAGGTAATGTCGCCTCCCCAGCCCTAAAAGTCATGCCAAGACATGGGAAGAGGAGCCACGCTGGCCTTCTCCCCAGGGAGAACTGAATCTCTCATGGGTCCTGCCTGCCCTGGCTCTGAGGCGGCTGGGAAGGCTCCCCGTGAACTTCCCCTGGGGTGAGACGGGCCCTCCCCGAGTCTCCTGTGTGCCCTGACACAGTCCACAGCTCTACACCACCCACTGCCACCCAGGAGCCTTCAGCTCCTCCCCTCCCTGCTTCCCTTCCCGCTTTGTAGCTGCCTCTCCGTCTCCAAGGGTACGTCCCTGAGGTGAGGGCTGGACAGCATGGGGAAGAGGGAAAAGAGCCACCGGGAGACCAATCTCTGCAGGAGGCTGCCCTAGCTACGTTCTTACCTTCGCCACCATGTACTAGCTCTTCTGGGCTCCCCACACAGCTGCTTGGTGGAGCATGCAAATACTGGTCCCCAGGGGGGCCCTGGAGTATCTTGCATCACCAAGCCCAGAAGGTGTCTTCTCCCAAGCAACCCATTGGGAAGAGCCCTCTCTCCCTTCTTCCTTCCTCACCAGAACTCTTGGCCAGGTGTTTTTGAGACCTCTTGCCCTCCAGAGGCCACATCTGATTGCTTGACAAATCCAGTGCGGTCTGCCATTACTGCTGATAGGACGTGTCCTGTCTTCTGCATGCCCATCACCACTGATTTTCCTCATCGGTCCACATCTGGACTCTTGCTAGGCATTCCTAACAGGACCCCATGTCCTCCTTCATACAGCCTCTCCATTTAAGTATGTTCTCCAATGTAAATCTCACATGTTCTTTCTGTCATTCCTTCCTTCAACAAATGTACATCAAGCCCCAGCTCTGTGCCAGGTACTATTCCAGGTACTGGGGATATGGCCGTGAGCAGGACAGACAGGCCTCGAGTGTTCTTTTTTTTTTTTTTTAAAGATTTTATTTATTTATTTTAGAGACAGAGCACAAGAGGGGGGAGCGGGAGAGGGAGAAGCAGACTCCCTGCTGAGCAGGGAGCCCGATGCGGGACTTGATCCTGGGAGTCCAGGATCATGACCTGAGCCGAAGGCAGTTGCTTAACCAACTGAGCCACCCAGGCGCCCCCTCGAGTGTTCTTGAACACCTCTGTCCCACGGTCTTCGGGAGGTTTGCAGGGCCCATGGAGTGAGGTGCACATCCTTCAGGATCAGCCCCAGACTATTTTTCCAGCCCCTTGATTTTCATCTCCTGTCTATGAGCTCCGCTGTGCCCTCGGCAGACCACTCTGCATTCTCCGGGCACACCATGCAATTTCCTTGGTGTGGAACGGCCTCCTTGGCTTCTCCATCTGCTTCACGGCCCTCAGCTCCAGAGTAATGGCTCCGACCTCCTGCACTGTGTGTCTCACACGGTTGCTGCTCCCTAGACAAGGATGGAGGCAAATGAGATCAATGGTTGGAGAAAACCAAAAGAGACCCTTTCCTTGCAAAATTGAGCAGAGACCCTGAATTTAACCTCAAACCACCTGAGATTCTGGAGGGAATATTTTGTTTGTCCATGCTTTAATCTCATAGAATTCTATTCACTAGAAATTGTCTTGGCGAGTCCTGCTGCCTAAGGATTTGTGGTTGTTGTTGGAAGCTTACTTGCTACATCCTGAAAACCTCACGAAGGACTTCAAGTCTGTGTCATGAAAAGGATGAGATGAAGGTCCATAATTTAAAAACGTTTTGTGGCACCTCCTCTGCCTACTAGTTTCAATGGAAAACACAGGGAAAATAGTAGCAAAAACCATTATTAAAAGACAGTAATCAAAAAATAAAAAGTGAAGGGAGAAAGAAAAAAAATACAGCTGACGATGGAACAACAAAGTTTGAGCTGTGTGGGTCCACTGATATGTGGATTTTTTCCCCAATAAATACAGTGCAGTACTGTAAGTGTATTTTCTTTTCCTTATAATTTTAATAACATTTTCTTTTCTCTACCTGACTTTATTGTAAGAACACAATATATAATACATACAAGATACAAAATATGTGTTGATTGTTTATGTTATGCGTGAGGCTTCTGGTCCACAGTAGGTTATTCGTAGTTCAATTTTGGGGGAGTCCAAAGTTATATGTGGATTTCAACTACATAGGGGTCAATGCCTCAACCCTCTGTGATGTTCAAGGGTCAGCTGTCCTGGAAAAGCCTCGCTGGCTGGGAAACTTCATTAGCCAGAGTCTCAGGTGGTGTTTGACTGTGGGCTGGTTACTTACCCTTTACAGTTGTTCTGAACCCACATGACACAATTCACAGAAACCAGCTTAGAAGGGCGCCCATGTGGTGAGTTTCCAGCAAACATTGGTGAGACACAAACCAAACTCTTCACGGCAGCCTGGACGAGGGGCAAACACAGCGCATAACTCACTACAGGTCAACCATCCCCTGTCTGCCATGCTGACATCCAAAAAGCTCTGAAAACCTAAAGCGTTTCTATTTGTTTGTAAGAAACTAATTTAGTGGCAAAACCTGACCTGAGCTGATGCTGACCTGCTTATTGTGTTTATACATCCCACTCCGTGTAAGTGTTCAGTTCACATATAAAGTTCTCTGTAGAACTATGAGGATGTTTAATCATGATGTGCTAGCCTGGACCTCCAGGGGGGATTACACAGTATAAAGTGGCTGCACTTGGGTGCCTGGGTGGCTCAGTTGGTTAAGCGTCTGACTTCAGCTCAGGTCATGATCCCAGGGTCCTGGGATTGAGCCCTGCATCTGGCTCCTTGCTCAGCTTGGAGCCTGCTTCTCCATCTGCTGCTCCCCCTGCTTGTGTTCTCTCTCTCTCAGATAAATAAATAAAAATCTTAAAGAAAAAATAAAGTGCCCTCTAGAAGCTCTCAAAATTCTAAAGAGTCTAAATTCTGAAAGGCATCTGGCTCCAAGCTTTCTGATATTGGATTTCAGATGTGTTTTAGGAAATTCTTCAGAAGAAATAAACTTGAATTCTGGGAGGAGTTTATCATGGCCTTTAAATAAGGAGTCTTAAATGATATGATGATAGATAACATTCATTCACCCAACAAATATTTATAGCAGTTTAAAAATAATGCAGATCCATTTTTTTTTTTTCAGTCACTATGGAGTTTCTCTGAACTCCTAAGACAGCAAATGGTATAAATGTGTACCTGTCTAAAGTTACGTGGAAAGCTACATCGGAAACATCTAGACCTTCCTTAAAATCTAGATCCTCACCACAACTGAAGATTATCTGGATAGAGTTGGCTCAAATGACCAGATAAAAGGGTTGCCAACAATCGATATGGAAGGTGGTGTTACTGGAGTAATTGCAGAATAAGCATCACCTCCCTCCCCGGGCTTCAGTTTCCTCCTACAAAATGTGGATAACAATAGCAATGTTCATGGAGCGCTTGTTGGGTGCTAGGCAAAGTTCTAAATATTTTACATATTATTTTGTGTAACTCATTTAATTCTCACCATAACATTTTAAGTTATAATATTCCCATTTTTACAGGTAAGGAAACTGAGGTACAGAGAGCTTAAATAATTAGCCCAAGGTTATCCAGCTAGTAAATGGTGGGCCTGAGGTTGAACCTGGGCAGTCTGGCACCCAGAGCTCAGGTTCTAAGAATAGTAGTTCCTCCCTTTCCTACCTCCCCTTCTTCTCAAAGGCTGAAATGCTAATTACTAATCAATCTAATCCATTCCTTTAAACAGCCTACCATTTCATTAGTTTAGTGAAATGGGAAGTTGTGTGGTTTAGTTGCCTTTTCTTCTGTCCCTAATCTGCCCATTCATCTGCTGCCCATCCATCCTTTCTTCCTTCCTTCCTTCCACCCATCCGAGATTAATGCAATGTCAATAGTTACAGGGATACCACTTATCCACCTTTAGCTTCTAGCCTCAATGAACATCACTTACCTCATCAGTATAAAATGGCATCATAATATTTACTTTGCAGACTGCTTGTATTAAATGAGCTGTTTCATGTCTAACGTCTAGCCTGGAGTTCATATTACTTGGTGTAGTTGAAAGAGACATAATTACATTGAAAAAATTCTACAACTGGTAGAACTACAGATTTCACTCATGTTCCCACCTTCACATTTATTCTAAATCGGTTATATTTTAGTTTTAAAAAATGTAATCCTGCGGCACCCTGGGAGGAGATAATCCTCCAAATGTTGAACTGACTAAGGGGCCACATCCACCTTGGCCACCCACCCCCTTCCTGTGATGGAGGGAGCTGTCTGCCTGTTGGCTGGCAGGGATTCGGGCACGGTGGGGTGGCCTAGTTTCCTTCCCTTCCTGATCCCCTGTCGACAAGTCTGAGCAGCTTTTCCCTGGAAGAAGAGGGCAGAAGGCTTTGGGAGGGGTCTGGCCTTCCTTCTCCAAGGAGGCAGTGGAGAGCAGCAGGGAGGATAAGCTGGACTGGCCCTGGTGGCCACTGGAATACGTATGTGCTTCTAGAGAGTGTTCCAACAGCAAGGTCAAGGGCAGCACTCAGAAATTTCTAGTCTCCTGTGCTTCTGATCCTGGATATGGTGGGTGAGTGGAGGCAGGCAGCCTTTTGCCGGAGACAGCTTGGCACTCAGGCTCCGCCATCTGGGTTGTGAATGCTGTGTGTGTGTCTGTGTGTGTCTCCGTGTGTGTCTCTTTGTCTGTGTGTTCTTTCCATAGACAGACTCTCTAGTCAGATGTCAGAAGGTCTCAGAACAGGGGCAAAGGAGTCCTTGATCAACTATCTCCCCAACAATACCCCCAATCCCACCACTTTCCACAAGTTAATTGTGCAACAGATTACAATTTAAAAGAGGTTGAACTTCCTTTTTTTTTTTTTAAGATTTTATTTATTTATTTGAGAGAGAGAGAGCAAGAGAGAGAGTATGAGCAGGAGGTGGGGCAGAGGGAGATGGAGAAGCAGACTCCCCGCCCAGCAGGGAGACAGATGTGGGGCTCAATCCCAGGACCCTGGGATCATGACCTGAGCCAAAGGCAGACGCTTAACTGACTGAGCCACCCAGGCACCCCGAGGCTGAATTTCATACATTTGTTGCCTTGCCCCTGTTATCTAGGTAATAAGCTTTTAAAAGATAGTCCATATTACATAATAATAATTAATGGTCAAACAGACACAAATCAAAAAATAAGACAAACCAGCCACCCACAGGTTCAAGCTATCTGCTGTAGTCACCTCCCCGGTGCCCTAGGAAGGAGGCTGACATTTCTTGATTACTCTCTGCAGTCAGGAACAGGGTGGGATGTAGTGAGCTGCAGGCTGGTTAAGAGTCCAGGATGCCCATGATGTGGGACCACCAGCCAGCAGCAAACCAAGGTTGAACTGGAAGACTGGCTGGCTTTCACAGAAAGACACAGAAGCCACACTTAAGCAAGTGTATAGGAGGGAGGGGCTTGAGGAAGGGGCACTGATGGGGAAGCCCATTGGAGACCCTTTCAAGGACTCAGAGGCAGGGGTAGCCCTAGGTTCTATGTGGAGCCCATATTGGAGCATCTGAACTATTACCTCAGCTGGAGAGGAGTGACCTACTGCTTCTGGAGTCTGAGGGCAGAGGGCATACACTAGAAATAGAAAGTCATTTGCCTGCTCTTGTGAACAGCAAGGCTCTTGGAACCAGCTGACCTTGAAAGTGTAGCTGTAGGAGGAACTTGCAATCACTGAGTCACACATTCAACAAATAACTTATTGAGCACTTACCTGTGGCAGGTGCTGTCTGCGTGCTGAAGCTACAGCCAGGCACAAACAGAATCAATAACCCTGTTGTCACCAAGTCTGCCTCCTGGTGGGGCGGCGCGGATCATAAGTAAGTAAAATATATGGCATGTTGGCTGGAGAAAAGTGTCTGGAGAAAAAAAAAGGGAGATAAAAGGGATGTTGGGGGGAGATTGTATAATTTTAAATGGAGTGGCAAATAAAGGCCTCACTGAGAAGGTGATACTAAAATGAAGATGAGAAGGAGGTAAGAGAAAGAGACTTGTGAATACTTCGAGAAAGAGTGGGCCAGGCAGAGGACATGGCAGATGCAAAGACCCAATGGCAGGGGGTACTGCCAGAGCAGAAGGTACAAAGGAAGGCCAGTAGGAGATGACACAGAGAGAGGGGTGTCTCATGCATGACCTTGTGGATTATTTCAATGCCTTTGTTATTATCTAGATGAGAGATGGAAAGCTGTTGGACCATTTCTAGCACAGAAGTGACTTAGGATCACTTTCCCCGGGTTGTTGACCAGAGACTGAAATAGTTTTGGCCTTAGGTCTGGGAGTGTGGTGAGATGATCCCCAGGGGCAGGGGAGGACACCGTGAAGGCAGATACGAGCATGGGGACAGTTCGGCCCTAGACCTCCGGTTCATTGCCCTTGCATACCTAGCTCACACCTCTCTGCAGTAATGAACTTGGAGTGGTGTCAATGGGCTGATGGTCCAAGCTGATATGATAGGCTGTTGACATTGGGTACCTGGGAAGGGACGTCGGATGAGAAGACAGCGAGGTAAACTCACAAACACTCGGTAACATAGAGGGAAAGAAAACTGCAGTTCCGTAATATAATCCCGTTTATGTCAAATTGCACTTGTCTATATGCAAGAAGTGTGAGGTGTGTGAAAGCTGGCCACCGAAGACAGGTAGGGGTTATGCCTGGGTGGCTGGCGATCTGGACTTCCCCTCCCACCCATACCTTTCTGGAGTGTTTAAATTTAAAAAAAAATAGTAAACAGGTATTATTTATATAACCATGAAAAAAAATCCAACAGAGCTCTTTTCATCATGGAAGAATAAAAGGAAACGTTTATTCTTTATTTATGGGATTATACTGAAGATTTTGTGGTTTGTTCTGTTAATATCTTTCATGGTCTCAGGCCCTCAAGTGACCAGACTCAAAAGCGGGATGCAACTGATTGAATGGGGATGGTGATGATTTCTTCTTCAGTTGGTCAAACAGCTAAATCGAACCTGAGGCTGCTCAGCTCCAGCAGGATCCATTTCCGCCTGCTGCTGGTTTGGGAAAGGTGCAGCTGCCCCGCCTTCCCTGTCTGGGCTGCAGGGTCACTAACAGCCCATTGGCACCATTCCAAGTTCATTACTGCAGAGAGGTGTGAGCTAGGTATGCAAGGGCAAAGAACAGGAGGTCTAGGGCCGAACTGTACCAGGTGCCACCGCCTAGTAATTGTGGGACTCAGAGCAACACGTGCCCCCCCCTTCCTTTCAAGGAGAAAGTCTTCGAGAAGCAGAGGGAGGAGGAGGAGGAGGGGGAGGGCAGGGCCTACTCGCCTTCTGACCACCGATTCCCTGCAGAATCACCTCACACGAATAACTAAGCCCCCAACAAGCTGAGGAAACAGTTCTTGGCAAGCGGGGATCCCGTGAAAATGCAAAGACCCGGGTGCCTGGGTGGCTCAGTTGGTTAAGCGACTGCCTTCGGCTCAGGTCATGATCCTGGAGTCCTGGGATTGAGTCCTGCATCGGGCTCCCTGCTCAGCAGGGAGTCTGCTTCTCCCTCTCCCGCTCCCGCCTCTTATGCTCTTTCTCTCTCTCACTCTCTCTCTCAAATAAATAAAAAATCTTTAAAAAAAAAAAAAAAGAAAAGAAAAGAAAAGAAAATGCAAAGACCCGAGCTGAAGTAGGCACTCCGTGTTGTTTTAATGCGCGTTTAACTGCGTGTTGTTCTCACACGTTTAATGCGTTAAGTGTGTGTGTAAACATCTTTGAAAGCCCAAAGTCTCAGGGTCTCCCCGGAGGCCACTGTGAGGACTGCACAGGTTTCCTGCATTCCTGAGCCTTTGGGGCCCCGTTCCTGGGGACTCTGCCCAGAGAAAGGAGGCCAGAGCCCGAAGAAGTTGAGGGCCGCCGGGCCCCTCGGCCAGATACCTGTGGGTGACTTACAGGTGTCCCCAGAGCAGCAGATGCACGCCGCGGGTTACCAAGGCAACACCCGCCCCTCCTGGGACAAGAGAGGAAGCGAGTGCTGACAGGGTAGGATTTCATGAGCTGCCTTTCCAGAGGGATCCGGGCTAAAAATACCCTCACAATTGGCACTTGCTTGGCTCTGGGAGCCTCTGCCTGGTGTCTCGCTCCCCAGTGGTGTTTTGATCCCCCAGAGCAGGGTGCAGGGCTACCTGGGGCGGGGAGCGCAGGCACTTGAGAAGACCCGGGATTGCCTTCCGGGCCTGGCTGCGGAGGCCTGGGGCAGGGCTGGCGCCAGGACCGGGGTGGCTGTTTTCCTGGCAGACCCTGGGCCTGCCTTACTGACCGCACTAGAAGTCAATAGGTCGGCCACTCCCGGGCAGCCTACCTAGAGTAATAAAACCGCTGGCAGCTCCGGAGGGCGCTGGAGACAGGTACAAAATGCTCTTGAACGTGCCCGCCCTCCGCGAGCCGCTGCGGAGGGCTGAGCAGGCCCCTCCCAGTTCCCCGGAGCCTGGATTCGCTGGCCCGGGGCTTCCCGGCCCCGTGGGTCCCACGCGGCGGGGACGCACGCTGAAGCGGAGAACTGGGCTCAAGCCCCTGCGACTCCCAGGCTCCCAGCCTGTGCTGCTGAAGGCAGCCCTCATTCCGGGTCTACGTGCGGGGAAAGACCCGGAGGGCGGACGTCTGCGCGGGGCCCCAGGGGGTTCCGGGATTCGGACATCCGGGCACCTCCGGGGATCGAGGCCCTCCGAGGCTGGGCACTGAGTACAGCTCTACACCCTGCAGGTGGGTGAGACTTGAGGCCATGACCAAAGGCTCGCACCCCTGGTGATGGGCCGCCGGGGCAGAGAGCCCAGCTGGCTCACAGAGTCCCCCCTAGCAGCCTCTACACTGATGCTCCTTCCAACTTCATGTGGCACAGAATCACCAGTGCAGGGTCTGCCTCCGCAGGTGGGGGCCTGAGACTCTGTATTTCAGATAGACTCCAGGGTGGTGTCCATTTTGCTTCTTCTGTGGTGTAGCAACCATGAGGAGGGCTTCAGGGCAATGGTTCTCAAACAGGGGAGCAGATAAGAATCCCTGGGAGGCATTTTATTATCTATTCATTTAATTATTAGAGAGCGAGCGACTGAGGAAGCGAGTGCTCCAGCAAGCGGGGGAGGGGCAGAGAGAGAGAGAGAATCTTTTTTTTTTTTTAAAGATTTTATTTATTTATTTGAGAGAGAGAGAATGAGAGACAGAGAGCATGAGAAGGAGGAAGGTCAGAGGGAGAAGCAGACCCCCCCGCCGAGCAGGGAGCCCGATGCGGGACTCGATCCCGGGACTCCAGGATCATGACCTGAGCCGAAGGCAGTCGCTTAACCAACGGAGCCACCCAGGCGCCCGAGAGAGAGAATCTTAAGCAGGCTCCACACCCAGCGAGGAGCCTGATGTGAAACTCGATCTTAAGACCCTGAGATCATGACCTGAGCCGGTCGCTCGGTGGCTTAACCGACTGCGCCCCCCAGGCGCCCCCCCTCGGGAAGCATTTTAAAACTGCAGATCCTGGGCCCTGTCTGTGACTTCCTGAATCAGTCATCCCATGACAATATGTCAGAAACGCTAACGGCGGTTTGATGCAGGACTGATTTGTAACCACTCTCCTGGAGCCTTCAGTGGATGGCTGCGAGAGGTGGGAGAAATGCCTCCTCCCAACCAGTGTGGTCCAAACATTTCTCTATTTTTAGTAAGGTTTGTCCTTTGCAAACCTGGCCTACCATCCTTCATTCTTCAACAAATATTTATTAAGTCTCTTCTGTGTTTCCATAAGGGTCTCTTCTTTCTTTTCTAGCTGGACAGATAGACGGCAGATGACAGACTCTGCTTCATGCCTCCAAGGCTGCAGAACTGAATTAGAGAAATCTCCAGTGGCTTAGAGTTCACTAGGTTGGTTTCCTTACATGGTTACAGAGCTACTAATGTGTTCTTAATGAGCTGCCATTTACTTATGCAAATAGTAGGGCACAGATGCCAGGGGGATTAGGGCTTGGCAGAGAGGCGTGCCCTGCGTATCGCGCATGTTTTAACACAGGAGCTGCTGTCCTTTCGGACCCACCCTTGTTTTTTGCCTTTAATTGCTGCTGTGTGGGCAGTGTGTTTGTGCATGCATACGTGTGTGTATGTGTGTATGTGTTAGGGGGTCTCAGCAAGCCAGCCCGGCATGAGGGCATCTCCACCAGCCAGAGGTCCTGGTGGGAGTCACAGACCTCCCCCTGCCCACACCGGCTTCGAGCCTGGCC
The DNA here is from genome assembly GCF_029215605.1 of Mirounga angustirostris. NCBI lineage: Eukaryota > Metazoa > Chordata > Mammalia > Carnivora > Phocidae > Mirounga > Mirounga angustirostris. The sequence goes on from NW_026991714.1 coordinate 41,709,012, forward strand.
AAAGACCACTGGTGAAGACCAGGGAGGTGGGGAGGCCAGGGGCTGTTGAACTACGTGGCTTAGTGGGCTTGCTGGATCCGAGCAGTGCTGTGAATTTCACTGCTGCTCTTCACGAAAAATTTTTAGCAAAGGTTCCCTTGCATCTTGTCAAAGGACGAATAAAACAAAACCCAAAACCATGAAAAAAAGCACTATTTCTCTCCTGCTCTCCCAAGACACTTCCCCTTCCACATGAGCGAAGACGCTGCTCAGAGCGCGGTGGTGTGAGATCTGTGAGCTCTGGCCTGGGGACTGGCATCTTCACGGATGCAAGGGAACAGATTGCGGGTGCTGTTGACATTTGTACCACGGCAGACACTGTCCAGACAGAACCCAGTAGGCCTCTCTCCTCATTTCCAAGAGCTTTTGGAAAACGTATCAGAGAGCAAAAATCTGTCCAAACAGGCACGGTGTTCTTGGGAGAGTTGGCGCCACGCTCCTCATGTGCTTCTAGGCCTGCCCGCCCCGGTATCTTATCGGCATTGTTTTGCTGCCAGTCTTTTTCTCCAGCAATGACTGCTTTGCTTGCATGTCTTTGTGCTCACTGCAGACTCTCCCCATCTGGCCGGCCTGCTCCATAACCTGGTGGGAAATGCCCGTAGCTGAAGAATCTCACGGATGCTGCCAAGGGAGGCTCTTCCTATCCCTTCCTAAGGTGCGACGCTTGTAGCTTGCCCTTCCTGTCCCCACATCCCATGCCTCTGCTGGCCCGGCCCCATCCCTTTCCCTCTCTGTGGCCGAGACAGCTGTGACCTCGTGCAGCTCCTTCCTAGGAACCTAGACTGGCAGGGACCGTTGGACCCCATGACAGCCGGGACGATGAAGGTGTCTTGGTCTGTGCCTACTCCCTCCAGCTCAGGAGTCACCTCTTTCATGAGAGCTGTGAGACCTGAGTGGGGCGAGCTTTCATCTGCTGCCCCAGGGGCAGAAGGCTGGAGTGCAGTGTGGTAGATGGCACTATAGGTTTCAGCCTTGGCTGTTGCTTGAGTTGTAGCATAAATCACCTTGTCTCTTGGGTCTCCATTTCTCATCTGCAAAATGGGGAGATTGGTCTGGCCTTCTCTGGCCCACACTGATTCAAAAAAGCAAAAAAAAACCAAGAACAAAACAAAAAACCCCACTTGGCTTAACATTCGAAAATCAGAGGTTTCATGTAAAAGTATGGATTTTTCCCTTATGCAGAAAAATTGGCATATTTGGCAACGTCATTGCCTCTTGGCAGTAATTGAATGCTGCTGAGTAACTGTTGCCCTTTTTTGTAGGCTGTGCTCTGCAGCTGGGTCCACTCTGGGCTCACCTCTGACAACAGCCCTGTTCACTCCATTACGTTATGTGTTTGGTCTTCTAGGTCCATCTATTAATTTCTTGGGACTGCCATGACAAATTACCACAAACTGAGTAGCTTAGAACTACAGAAATTTATTTTTCTACAGTTCTGGAGGCCGGAAGTCTGAAATCAATGTGCTGGCAGGGTAGTGCTCCCTCGGGAGGCTCAAGGAGAATCTTCCTTGTCTCTTCCTTGCTTCTGGTGGTTGCTGGCAGTCTTGGCGCTCCTTGACTTACAGATGCATTGCTCCAATCTCTGCCTCCATTATCATGTGGCATCCTCTCTGTGTCTCCATGAGTGTCTTTATAAGGGCCCTTGTCATTCATTGGATTAGGGCCCACCTTAATACAATATGAGCACATCTGAACTTGATTACATAAGGTCACATACAGAGGTTGCTGGTGGACATGAATTTTGGGGGACACTATCCAACCCAGTGTAGCCTTGTGGGCTGGCAGCCTTTGGTCCGGCTGGCTTCACATCCTCTGACTTGCTGTCCTCCTGACTTCTGTCCTCAGTTTTCTTCCTCTGGGTGGCATTTTCACTTTCCTTCACCTCTCTGGATGTGAAGAGGAGGCACTACAGTCTTCTGGTCTTGCTTTGGGTACTGGAAGGGCCATCTTGGGGACAGTCATTGCTTTTCTGGGTGTTTTGTTTGTGCATGTTACTGCAGGACAACAGAAGCTGCCCTAGGCTGTGGTGGGAGCAGGCTGAGAATGGGAGGCACCTTTTTTTGCCTGGTCAGATGCAGCTCTCTGTGGCTCTGTCTCCGAATAGCCCCTTCCCTGAGTTGCCCTTTATTCTAGTACTTACTACTAAATTGCAATGAAGTGTTAACAGACCTGTTTCCTCTCTAGGCTCTGAGCTCCATGGGGTCAAAGACTGTGCTTTCACTCCACACATTCAGCCAGGAGGATGATAGGCCCTTAGCAGATGTTTGCTGAGCAGATGATGCTTTAGGGAGCTCACCGACTCCATAATCAGGGTGGGCCCCACCCCCACCAACTTGCCCCCTCTTTCATGCCCCCTTAGGCCCAAAGCTGCTGTGTTACTATCCTGAATGCCCTAGTTTCTGACTCTTCCATAGTCCACCCAACCTTGATAAGTGCATAATTGAGAAGAGATGGGGATCTGGGCTTTTCCTTGCTAGTCCTTCTCACTGCCAAGTCTGGTGGTGTGTGTGTTTTAGAGTTTCCTTCCCCCAGCCTTCAATCCTGTTAAATAGAAACATTTTACTTAATTTCAGGAGGGCATTTTCCCCAGATCTATCTCCAGAGGTGGGATGATGCCCACGGTCTGCCTAATCCTGGCAGATTTCATGTCTTTTGTCAAGGTCCTTCATCCTAACGAGACTCAGTTTCCCCATCTGCTGTGTTCATGCTGCATTCATTAAGTTTTTTTTTTTTTTCCAAAAAACATCTGTTGAGTTCTGATCATGTACTAGGTGTGGAATAAAGTAGTGAATGAACGAATATGGGCTATTGTCATGGAGTATTATTTGATTTAAACTGTGACAGGTGTTTAGAAGCTGAACACATGGTCCTGACAGTGTCTGTCAGGAGGACCTGATCAGCTGGGAGAGCTAAGGAAGGATGGCTTCCTTAGAACATGGCATTTGAGCTGTGCTTTGAAGATAACTAGGAGTCTGGTTGGTGGCGGTAGGTGGGGACAAGGAATGGCGGGAGCAGGACACGTGGAGACCATGAGGTCGGAGAACGTAGCCCCAACCAGGAGCAGGGAGAAGACCAGCGTATCTACAGGTTGGAGAGTGAAGGGGCGAGGTAGCACTGGAGAGGCCAGGAAGGCAGACTGGGGCCAGACCACACCGGACCTTGTGTGCCATGGGAGCTATGGAAGCAGTTTAAGCAGGTGAGCGACATGTCCAAATTTGCATTTTCAAGTGCTCACTCTGGCTGCTGTGTGGGGGATAGACTGGGAGGAGCAAGAGGGAGAATGAGGACACAGTAGAGAACTACTGGAGTCTTTTGAAGCAAAACTTGATGATCTAAAAGATCATCTGGGGGGGGTCAGCTGGACCTGGTAATAGACTGGATCTGGGAGTGAGGGCAAGGGAGGCATCAAGGGTGATTGAGGTTTCTGGTTTATAAAATTGAGGGGTGGCATCTGTCATGGTGAAGAACAATGGTTGGGAGCCCAGCTTTGGGGGAGAACATCAGGAGTTCAGTTTGAGATCTAACTGCACCTATTCACCTGGTCCCTGCGACTGACACATATGGCATTGCTCATGAAAATCCTCAGGCTCTTTAGGGAAACCTCTGTAGTTAGATTCGGAGACAAGCACCTGTACTCTCTTTCCCCATTAACTTGAATCTACTCTGACCCTTGTAAGAAACAGTCACTAAAAACATGTTCAGTAGGGGGGCTAACTGATCTAGCAGGGTAACAGTTGGTGCCACGTGGGCATTAAAAAATATGGTGCCCTCGTGTCCTGAAAGTTAAATGCCCTTCCCAGGGTGGGCCACTCCCTTGATATTTATACAACCACAAGTGGGTGGGAATCCTTGGGCCTTAGTGCTGGGCTTCAGCTGCTCATATGCTCCATGAACTTGGGAGGTCATTTACCTTTTCTGAGCCTCTACTTCTTCTTCTTCTTCTTCTTTTTTTTTTTTTTAAGATTTTATTTATTTATTTGAGAGAGAAAGCACACATGAGTGGGGGGGAGAGGCAGAGGGAGAGGGACAAGCTGACTCCCCGCTGAGCAGGGAGCTGGACTCAGGACTGGATCACAGGACCCTGAGCTCATGACCTGAGCTGAAGGCAGATGCTTAACCGACTGAGCTGCCCAGGCAGCCCCTGAGCCTCTACTTCTGATAGTGAGGGTCCGATAAGATGGTGTGGCTGAAAGGGCTTTAGAAAATTAGGTGCTATATAGAAATCAATGGTGTCTCATTGTCATTGTGGCTGCAGCAACTCCCCCCCCACCCAAGGCCCCATCTGCCACCCCTTGCAGATCAGGAGGAGGAGGAGATTTGTGTCAATGACCACAACATCACTTGGTAGGTGTGGCTATCACCACTGTGGTCCTGCAGCCAGATTTTTATTTCACGTGACACTGTTCTTACGCAAGAATTTTGCAAATTCAGTTCCTTGAGACATTGTGCCAAATCCTCCAGCAAAATTGAAATCTTTCACATCTGCTCTGTTCCTCTTAGTCACTAATTTTGGTAATTTGATTACAGAGACAGCCCTCTTTGCTGGAGCTTTTCTGCTCTGGCCAAGGAAACCAGTTCTGGGTGAGGTGTTATTGCCCCTCTTTCTGAACAAGTTGTTTTTCCTTCATGTTTTGTTCTTGAGTTTGGGAAATACAGCATTGACAGGAGCTGCAGTGGGCAAACTGCCTCCAGTTCTTTTTAGAGCAGGGTAGGGAATAAACAAATACATTCATCTGTACATAAGTACCTTGGACAGCTGCTTCTGGAAAGGATCAATACCTGCATGTGTTTTCCTCTATAAAAAGGGGACAGGCAGAGTGTTTCTTATAGATGACTTTGCTCATTGGCACTGGGAACCCAACCCCCTGTTTGAGCTGTGAAACCGTGGGTAGGTCTTTGATTTCTCTGGGCCTCTGTTTCTCCACCTGTAAAATGAAAGCATCTAAGTTGCCCTTTCTGGCTTAGAAGGTCGTTCATCCATCCATCCATCCATCCATCCATCCATCCATCCATCCATCCAGCAAATATCTGTTCTAAGTGCTAGAGAAGTAGCTGGGAATATATCAGATACAAACCCCTGGCTTTGAAATACCTAAATCCTAGCTCTGTAGTTGGATTCAAGAAATAGTGGTTGAACCCTTACTATGTGTCAGGCACTGTACTGGGCACTGGGGAAACAGTGGTAGATCATGTAGAAGCTCCCCTGCTTTGGGGGGGCTTGTGGTCTGAGAGGGAAGAAGTAAAGGAGTAAAGGGTCCTTATTGTATTATAGAGTGAAGAGCAGAAACATAGGGGTCCTAGAGTGGGGGACTTGCCCCTGTCTGGGGTCAGGGAAGGTCTCCTGAGAGGAGAAGGCTGAGCTGAGAGGAAGGAGGAGGAAGAAGGGAAGGTGGGATACTTTGGGCCAGGGAAGAGCTTTGAAGAAGCTCTGCGGGAGGTCTGAGATGGCCAGAGCTGGGAAAGGGAGGAGCGGCAGGGTGGGAGGAAGCTGGAAATCTAGGCAGGGGGCAGTTTGCCAGAGCCTGTTACGTCTTGAAGTCTAGAGGGGGCAGAGAGACCCAGGACCTCTGAGACCTCTCAGAGAGTGATGTGTGTCCAGTGGCAGACCCTGGGCTGGGGGGTGGTACTCCCAAATTTGGGTTCTCTTCAGCCAGCCCAGTCCCCTCTTCATTTACATTCAGATCTCACTGTCTCCTGGGCAATTGGAATGGCCCCTCTCTTTGGCTTCCCCTGATAAACTGCCTACCCTAATTTCTTTCTTTTCACCATTTTTTCTGCTGAAGAGATGTTTATGGGATTTGAGGCATCCGAAGCAGTTGGCAGTATGGAGGCCTTTCTTGACTGTTCAGTCTCCTTTTCCCGGTCCTTTGCATCTTTTTCTTGCACATTTTCTTTGGAAGCCTTGCTGAGGGCTTGTCTGGGTGGGACCTAAACTTTGGTGGGAAGGCCATGTGGGAGTTGTGAGGGTGGGGGGTGGCAGGGCAGAACGTGAACCTTCTAGTACCAATACCAAGAAGGACCCACAGACATTTCCCCCCACTTTTGAATAAAGAGCCAATGCCAAACTACTACTTTGTACTTAAGCAAATTTAACAAAAATCTCATTTAAAAATAAAACACATGGTTTTCCACATGAATTGCATCCCCTGGGTTTGTGGTACTGGGTGGCAGCACTCCTGCCTTCTGAGCTTTAGCCACACTGGCCACCTTGAAGCTCCTCAAACACTCCACAATCTCTCCCTCCCCAGGGCCTTTGCACATGCTGTGCCTTCCTCTTGGAGCATTTTTCCCTTCACCTCATACTCCTTTGCCTACTTTCCCCTACTCCTCCTTCTTAGCTCAGCTTACATATCACTTCTTCAGGGAAATCTTCATTGACCCACATGCTTGAGATTGGGTCCTCTTATATTCTACCATGGCTCCCTACTCTCTTTGTGCATAGCACTCACTTTCGCTTGTAGTTAACTATTTTTGAAGTAATTTGATGGTTCCCCGCTAGACTCTAAGCTCTCTGAGAGCCGGAGCTTGTCTATTTGAGTCACTGTTGTTTCTTCAGCACAGAGCACAATGCCCGGTATACAGTGAGTATCCCATACACATTTGTTGGGTGGACAAACTAGCTTGAGCCACAATTTCCTAGGCTTTTTGGATATGCCGTTGCCATAAGGGAACTTAAGAAAGCAGAAGTCACGTGATAGCTCTTTGGCCAGGGCTTTTGTGAAACCTGGGCTGACATACACCTGTCAGGACACGTGTTTCAGTTCATGTTTGAAAACAGCTCTGGCCAAAAGGAAGATGAGCAGAATATTTGGGGAGGAGGAGTTCAATCCTTTATGAGAAAGATCCGACATTTGGGCAGAGAGCTGGGAGTTTAATGTGGCTGAGATAATTAGTGGTCATCGAATATCCATGCGCTCCTGAACTGGCTGGCTTCCTTGTCATTACACTGGGGACATGTGCCTGGTTCTTTCCGATGGATTGAGAGTGGAACGAATGGGAGCCATTTCTGCCTCTTTTCCCTTATGTTGAAGGCATATGTCCATAGCACAGAGTTGCAAGAGGGAGAAGAGCCTCCTAATGTGTGAATGAGAAGTAGTCTTTTTTTCATCAGACCTTTGGGATTAAGATTCTTCTTATCAAAATTTCATTTTGATTTATCTGTTACCACCGCATATCATACACTGTCCCGACTGATACTCTCTTACCACACTGACACTTCCTCATGCTTTTTCTCAAAAGCCAAATATTTATTTCCTTTTAAATTCTTACCTGTTAACCAGATGGCTTCAGACTTTCCGGAATTTGTATTAAGAATTCCAGGCATCCCACCAGTGGTTTTCAGACAACACAGCTCCTGCCAACATGTGGTGGTATTGGTCTCTCGACATGGTTTCCTTCCCCTCCCCCGGGAACAGTGCTTCATATGAAGTAAATGTCTTCCAGTGCCTGGTGGCATTTCTGACAGCTTCTGGAAGAGGGGTTCTGCTTGGCAGATTCCTGGAGTGGCTTGCACATGCTTTAGCCTGTTCTCTCCCAGGTGAGCTGGGACATAGAATACGTCCCTCTCAGATCCTGATCTCCTCCAATTATTCAGTGGGCTCAGATCCTGAGTAGACAAAAAACCCAAAAAACCTGAACCGTCATTTATAGGGTAAAGGAGCCTGTTCTCTGTGGTAGCTTGCTGAGGAACAGCTTCTGAGTCCTGCCGCTTCTTTTTCCTTGCTCCTTTGAGAGCTGCTAGGGGGATGGGGGTCAGGGATCTGCGGAGGCGGAAGGGGCTTCAGCGGGCCTATGGCAGCTGGTGTCAACTTACAGATCCTCTCAGGGCTAAAGGTGGCCTGGGACAGGGTCTCACTGGCTGGCCAACTGTGAGCGAGCAGGGGTGGGGCTATGTAGCCCTCAGTTGTCAAACCACTGACCCTCAGGGATCAGAGGGATGGGTAACAGGGGCATAGGACAATGGCCCTCTTTGCCAGAAAGCTCTGCTTTTATTTATTTTATTTGGGTGGTAGAAGAATCAGTTGATGTTTTAACTAATGTATTAATTAGTGCTTTGTTCTGGCTGTCACAAGAGATTCCAAAGAAGGAGGCTGAGTTTTATTTTCTCCCATATTCTCGAATTCTGGCTTCCTTGCCCTAGGTCTGTTAACAGAGTTTGAGATTCAGGACAAAAAAAGTCATGCACAGGGAGGACCACTGTCCCCAACCTACGTTTTGTTTGGAGCCGGGTAGTGCTGGAGGAGAGGAGAGAGAGAGAGTCTGGGGCTCAGAGTTGTCCTTCTTGGGAGAGAGGGGCTAGCAAGGGCCAGTGAGGGGTGGAGGCCTGCGTCTTGCCTGATGACAAAATAGTAGTGCTGAGTGGTTGGCTCCTGTTTTCAGATGAAAAATCTATAGCCTTGAGAGTAGCCTTGGGTGGGTGTCTGTGGTCAGGAATGTCTTGGTGAATCAATCACCCAAACAGCAGGGTCTGGGAATAGAAGACGGTTGGGGAGGGTGGTCTTCTCTTTGCAAGGAGCAATGGTAGAAGAGGGGACAGAGGGCAGAGCCTTCTTCCCAGTGACCCAAGGGATGGGATGGAGTCCTCCAATGACTGGCTATTATCAATAATACCAGACTCCTTGGCTATTATGAGAAGTAAAGTCTCAGTGCCAGATTTAAGGTACCTTGGAAGAACATGGAATAGGAGTGTTATGGAGGGAATCCTTGCTCTGCTCATTTGGCCTTCTAGATGAGAGTTATTTTGGAGAAAAAGCGACCAAACATTTGCAACCCACTCTACTGAATGACCTCTGAGGTTCTTTCTGGAGCAGTCTATGATACTGTAGTTTTAATGATGACTCATGGGTGGAAGTGTCTCAAACTGGGGGATATCCTCTCACCTCTGCCCCAGCTCTGCTTTGCATCAGGGGGCACACCCATGGAAATTATAGTTTCAGCCATGGTTGGGGGGGGTCAAAAAGGGCCCTCTTACAAATTCGGAGCCTAGTTTACAGAGCACAAGTGAAACTTTGGGAGCGGCAGAGCCTGATGCTTGATTGGAGAACCTGGATCCTACCATGCTTGAACCGACATGGATCTACCGGTAAGTAGAAGTGTTCAGTGAATTTGTATGCTAAGGCCTGCTGGGCCTGCTGAGCTCCCCAGCTTTGTCACCAAAGCTGTTGCTCAAAAGCACAGTTCCTGCACATGAGATGAGCCACTGGCTGCTCTGGGGGCTAGGCTGGCGTTCATATGAGGGACATACCCACTACATAAAGGCACAGATGTGTTGGAAGGGTTCATGGGCCTGGTAGTATCAGTGACGGTCCTCTGTGTTTCACTGGCCAGCAGGCAGGATGACCTTCCCCAGGGCCTGCCCCACAAACTTGCCAGCTTCCTCTGTTCTCTGGAACTTAAATCCAAGTCAGTCATTAGTCGGCTTGTGCTCAGGGGCAGATTTCCATGGAATTTATGAGGCTGAGCCTCCAGGCCCTGGGAGCTGAAGAATGTTCTAAGTGGAGAGAGTTATTTCTATGTAAGCGTTCTGGTAAATTGCTTAAAGAGATCTTGGTAGAAAGGGTCTGGAAAAGGTCTCCGTTAACTTATTATTTATTATTCAAAATAAATGTGCTCTTTTATACCTGATTTTATGTTAGTTATTTTGTATTCTTTTTCTTGCAGAGGGCACAGAAATTGCTTCAGGTGTCACAAAACCCAGATCTGGCACTGCTTATGCGAATACGCACGTGTTTGGGATGTGTTTGTGACAATCAGTGACTAGGCAGGAGTGTGTCCAGGATTGCCTGCAAACACCGCTGTACTTTGTACTGTTGGTGCTTTGGTCTAGCCCAACCCCACCCAGGAGTGCCTTCCCAGTCCTGGGAGGGGGGCTTCCAAAGCTCCCCCCACCCCGAGCCAGCTGCTCACAAAGCTCTTCTGTCCAGGTGTGGCCAGACATGGTTTCTCCCCACTTCCAACAGTGCTAGGCGTTTCTTTAAACTCCAGTTCGTGAGTTCCCATGTAGAACTTTATGGTGTTTTTTTCTGTTGTTGGTCTTGAATTTGAAATTTGAGTGCCAGACTGTTACTTAACTTTTTATGTCATTTTGTCCTATCTCCCCAAATCGGAGTGTAAGCTCCTTGGCGGGTGGAGGGGGGGAACTTCGTATTTCCCACAGAGCATGTCTCACACTAAACTTCTCAACACATAGCTGTTGGTTTGGTTGAATAATAATGCCTAAAATATTCCCAAAGTTAAAAATATTTACTCTCTTATTCAATTAAAAAAGGCAGAACAGGTAGCTATCTTCTCTGCTTTATATAATTGAAGAACTCAGCTGAGATACAGCTCATGTAGGACCCAGAATTAGACTATTGTTCCAAGGTAAGACAATTATAAACCATTTTAGATACATGGTTCCATCTAATTTTTAATTTCTTGCAAAAAAGTAAAAATTTCTAACAAGGCCCTTTTCAGCTGGTCCTGTTTATCAGAAAGGCTTCTCTTCTGCCTACCTGAAACCTCCTCTGCTCTGATTTCAAGTTTACTTGCATTTTCCTCACATCGCTGTAGAGATCTCTTCAAAACCTTGAACTCTACATATGAAACTGATGAAAAAAAACAAACTAACAATGTCAGCCCATTGCTTGAAATCTTCCAATGAGTTAAAAGAAACCTGGCATCTTATGTGACTTCCCATCCTGCATGAGCTGGCCCTGCCTGCCTCCTTAGCTCTTCCCATCCTCCTCTTCTTTTGCTCTGCTTTAGTCACATGGCTCTTCTTACACATCCTGGGATGTACCAAGTGCTTCCTGCCTCAGGGCCTTTGCACATGGAGCCCCTCTGCCTGCTATTCCTCTCAACCCTTATCCTTTGGGTCTCTGTTTATCTATCACTTCCTCCAAAGGGCCTTTTTGATCACCCATCACCAAGAGGCCCCTGCTCTGCCAGACTCTATCACAGTACTATAATTATTTCCTGAACAGAATTTTTCACAGTCTGAAGTAATTTTTTTTAAAGATTTTATTTATTTATTTGAGAGAGAGAGAATGAGAGACAGAGAGCATGAGAGGGAGGAAGGTCAGAGGGAGAAGCAGACTCCTTGCTGAGCAGGGAGCCCGATACGGGACTCGATCCCGGGACTCCAGGATCATGACCTGAGCCGAAGGCAGTCGCTTAACCAACTGAGCCACCCAGGTGCCCCACAGTCTGAAGTAATTTTAATTATTGCTTGCTCTAGCTGTTTATGTTTTGTCTTCCCCACAAGTGAGTTCTTTTTTAAAAAAAAGATTTTATTTATTTATTTGTCAGAGAGGGGGAGAGAGAGAGAGAGCATAAGCAGGGGGAGTGGCAGGCAGATGGAGAAGCAGGCTCCCTGCGGGGCTCGATCCCAGGACCCTGGGATCACGACCTGAGCCGAAGGCAGACGCTTAACCAACTGAGCCACCTACGTGTCCCGGCCCACAAGTGAGTTCTATGAGAGTAAGGACCCTGTCCATTTTAGTCACTGCTGCATTATCCCCAGTTCCACTCCTCCTTGTCACATGGCAGGGGTTCAATATATATATATTTATCACCTGGAGGACAGAAGTATTCAATTTGTTGATCTTGGGGTAAAAGAAGGCTCAGGACTGCCCCTCCCCCAGAGTTTGGTTATGAGAGGCTCGCCTGAGTCTGAGAGGTCACCTGGTGACAGGGGGCCATCTTTGGATCAGGTTAGTGGGCTCCTCGCTCACTGCTCTGGCCCCTGTCTAGACACTCAACTGTAGGTGTCCTCCCTCCCTGGCCCTTCCAGCAGGTCTGGGAAGGCCAGTAGGGAGCTAGTGAGCACCAGGCGCTGCTTGTATGGCTGGGAAAATACCATGTGGGAGGCCCCCTACTACCTGTCACAGCCCCAGCTTTTCCTGAGGCCTCTAAGTGTGAGCATTTGACAGGCGGCAAGGCCAACAGAATGGATTTGGTGGTTTGTCATCTCAAGGGAGGTGGGGATCATTCAGGAAGCTGAATCCAGATGAGATTTTTAAAGACACTGTTGTCTGAGGTGACAGGAAACAGGCCCGTTTTAGGGCCCAGGGTCTTACTTGGGAGTCAGTGGATATAAGAATGATTTAGTAGCTAGAGAAAGGGACATCAGCTTCTGAGGCTTTTTCCAGCTGCTCAGCCATAATACCATCCAAGAGCTGACCTTTAATGTGGGCGTGTGCGGCCAACCTGCTGGGACAGACCAGAAGAATCAAGTGAAGAGATGCTGATGGCAAATCTAAACCAGCTAAGGGTGTTGCAGCCAGGGGCCCAACCTTGCAAGGAGGGCAGCCGGGGAGTTGGGAGATGGAAAACAGCCCTCGAATGTTTAAAACGGTGCAGAGGGCTTCAGTGGAGGCTGGAAACAGAGAGCACACTAGGCCTGAGAGCTGTACGGGAAGCGGGACTGGCAGTGTCTGGAGAGGGCATGGAAACTGTCGCTCCCACCCCAGAGCAGGAAGGGCAGAGATGCTCAGGCCGCAGAGTGGTGGGTGTCACTAACCTGCAGGTGATAATTAGTTGCACTCAGCAAAGCCCGTTTCATATAACTGACTAATTTGGGTCTCTGAGGAGCATACTATCAGCTCCACTTCCTAAATGTGGAAACAGGTACTGGAGAGGTTGAATAAGTTACCTGAGGCCCCTGGCTAGTTATTGGCAGAATTGGCTTGGAAGTTGGCTTTTCTGATGCTGGGGTCAGGCCACAGTGGTGTTTTGTGAGCTTTGCAGAACCCCAGGAAACAATGCCCACCCTTCCTTTCTGGATCTTCCTCCTCCCCCAAAATCAAATCCATCCTCCTCAGTTCCAGTCATATCAAGTACTGAGAGCCTTCAAAGGGTCCAAGCCAGTATAGATCCTGCTGCCTTATTCCATTGGTCCATGAGGACCAGGTGCTTCTCACCCTGGACTCCGCCCCCAGGAGGCCTAGAGACCCTGGGATTTTTTTTTTTTTTAAGATTTTATTTATTTATTTGAGAGAGAGAGAATGAGAGAGAGCGAGCACATGAGAGGAAGGAGGGTCAGAGGGAGAGGCAGACTCCCTGCCGAGCAGAGAGCCTGATGCGGGACTCGATCCAGGGACTCCAGGATCATGACCTGAGCCGAAGGCAGTCGCTTAGCCAACTGAGCCACCCAGGCGCCCGAGACCCTGGGATTTGGAGCAGAGCAAGATGGTGATTCTGTAGTCAAGTGTTCTCTCCCAGACTATACCATCAGGGGGATGCAGAGCCTATATGTTTGTAGAAAACAGCTAATTCTACCAAAACCTCCTTCAGATTCATTGGCCTTACTTGGATTGTATTTCTTTTTGTCCCAGAGAGGCTGTGGTAGATTTCTTTAATGGCCCCTAGTCGTCCCTCTCTCTTTATTGATGCCCTTTGCCATGTGACTATGGATTTTATTTCCCTCTTCCTTGAATCTGGAACTAGTCATGTGACCTACTTTGGCCAATAGAATAAGGTAGAAGTGACTGTAGTTTCCAGCCTGGACCTCAAGAGACCTTGTGTCTGCTTGCCCTGTTGCTCTCTCCCTGGACAGAACATGCCTGGGCTGGCCTGCTGGTTGATGAGAGGAGGAGGATGAGAGACATTTGGGGCAGAGCTGCCCCAGCCCAGGGGCCCTGGCCAAGCAGCCTGGAGAGCCCCCAGCAGATCTGCAGATGCCTGAGGAGGCAGCCTACACCAGCCCCTCCACACAGCCGTGTGAGCTATAATTGTTTAAGTTTGTATGCCACTGGGACTTTGTGGCTGGTAAGCAGCAGCTGCTGGTGGTAGCTAACAGATGCAGAGACACTTTAAGAGTTAGCAAAGTACCAGAACTCTGGCAAATTAACTCAGTATATTGTGTAGAAGAAAAAAAGAAAGAAAGTTGATTGACCGAAGCTTAGTTCAGGAAGGGGCCTAGGGACCTTGAATCCCACTCTTCATCTTGCAGGTAAAGAATTGGAGTCCCGGAGATGTGAAGTGACTTATTCCAGGCCATACATGTGTGTGTTGAGGATAGAAGTCCAGTTTCCCAATCCAGGTCTGCCTCCTTGAATAGTTCAGATGGGCACACTGGACTGGTGGCCATCCCAGCATGTGGGCTAACATCATGTTACTGATCCTATTGCCTGAGGTGGGCTAACAACATGTGGGATATGCTCTACAACCAGGCTTTTAAACTCTGAACCCTGAAGACTCTTGGCCTTGGGGGTCTGAGACTAAGTAAATGGCCTTAAAGCAGGAAGCCAATCCCAGAGTGGCCACTCCACCTTTCAGTAATGGTCTCCTAGCTCTAACTGGTCACCAGCTGCAGCTTTCAGCTCTAAGCCCCAGTGGTCACTTCTGCGCTCTATAATGTCAAATGGGTCCTGTTTGCAGAAAACTGGGACATGGCCTCAGGACTGTTCAGGATTACAATCTAGGCTCTGGCATTGCCCTGTCCTTGGAGTCCGAGAAATGCTCCTTTGAATACAGGGTGTGGTATAAAACAATTGGCTGGTGTCTTCCTATGTTGCCAGCTTCATCTCTTGTACTTCTGTTCTCCCAGAGGTGGGCCAGGGTGCCAACCCCTGACAGGTAGCTGGGTGTAAGTTTTCGTGTACGTGTGTGTGTGTTTTGTGTATGTGTGTGAGTGAATGTGGGGAATGAGACTGGAGTGGGACAGTTCCAGGGTGTATATACTCAGAGATCTGTGAAACTCTTTTCCTGGATAGAACGTGGTGGGCTTGACAATCGTGCTTTTCAATAACCCCTCTGTTCCAGGGTCTCCCGCTGGCCCTGTCTCCTTTTCATTCCCTTCTTACTGGAAGAGCATGAATTAGATCTGTGCTGGGAGGATCAAGGTGCCAGCCCAGTTCTAGGAGAAGGAGCAGGTTTGGGTTGGGGTTGGGGGTCTCCAGGCAGCCAGATTGGAGAAGAACAAACCCTATTGAGCCCATCTACTTGGTCCCCTCCTGTCAGCCCAACTCTCCATCCAGGATTCAGAGGGCCTCTGGGATTCCTGGGTCTGTTGACTAGTCAGGCTGGAGAGGCTGAGCTCCGGCTGCTGAAAGGAGACCGGGGGCCACATCCTGGTGCCTCAAAACACTTTGTGTTGCAGTTCTCCAACTGGGTTGTACATTAGAATCACTTGGGAGTTTTCAAGGACCCATGGCCAGACTCCACCTCAGGCAATAGGATCAGAATCTTTGGGGGTGAGAGCTTAAGCAAGATATTTCTTTAATATAATTTATTTAAATCATGTTTATACAATTTTATTTTTTAATAATGGCTTTGTTTAACAACAGGCTCACAGAATTCATGAAAAATTAACCATCAGCTCTCCCAAGCTAGTATAAGCCAGCTCCAGCATGCCATTTCATATTCCAATGAGCCCCAAATTTCTATTTCCAACCAGGAACTCTTTCTCAGTCCCAGGCTTATGTAGCTAACCTCCTACTTCTCCAATTGACCTTTGTATACATTGCAAAATGGTCACCATAATAAGCCTAGTTACCGTCTGTCACCATACAAAGTTAATGCAATATTATTGACTATATTCCCTATGCTGGACATTACATCCTCATGGCTTATTTATTTTATAATTGGAAGTTTGTACCTCTTGATCCCTTCCATCCATTTTGGACTCCCCCCAACTCCCTCCCCTCTGGTAACCTCCAATCTCTGGGTTTTATTGTCTATTTTGTTTTGTAGATTCCACACATAAGTGAAATCACATGGTATTTGTTTTTCTCTGTCTGACTTATTTCACTTTACATTATGCCCTCAAGTTCCATCCATGTTGTTGCAAATGGCAAGATCTCATTCTTTTTTATGGCCGAGTAATATTCCATTGTGTATATATACCACATCTTCTTTATCCATTCCTCTATGGATGGACACTTAAGTTGCTTTCATATCTTGACTATTGTAAATAATGTTGCAATAAACATAGGGGTGCATATATCTTTTTTTTTTTTTTTTTTTTAAGTAGGCTCCATGCCCAGCATGGAGCCCAGTGCAGGGCTTGAACTCACAACCCTGAGATCAAGACCTGAGCTGGGATCAAGAGTTGGATGTATAATAGACTGAGCCACCCAGGCACCCCACCTACATCTTTTTGATTAGTGTTTTCTTTTCTTTCTTTTAAAATTTTATTTATTTATTTGAGAGAGAGAGAGAGCATAAGCAGAGGGAGTGGCAGGCAGAGGGAGAAGCAGGCTCCCTGCTGAGCAAGAAGCCCAATTTGGGACTCGACCCCAGGACCCTGGGATCATGACCTGAGCTGAAGGCAGATGCTTAACCAACTGAGCCACCCAGGCCTCCCTTGATTAGTGTTTTCATTTTCTTCAGACAGATACCCAGTGGTAGAATTGCTGGATCATATAATAGTTTTATTTTTATTTTTTTGAGGAACCTCTATACTGTTTTCTAGAGTGTTTGTACCAGTTTGCATCCCCACCAACAATGCAGAGGGTTCCTTTTTCTTCACACCCTTACCAACACTTGTTATTTCTTTTGTTTTGGAATTTAGCCATTCTGACAGGTGTGAGGTGATATCTCATTGTGATTTTGATTTGCATTTTCCTGATGATGAGTGATGTTGAGCATGTTTTCATATGCCTGTTGGCCATCTGTATGTCTTCTTTGGAGAAATGTCAATTCTGATTCTCTGCCCATTTTTAATTGGCTTTGCCGTTGTTGTTATTGAGTTGTGTGAGTTCTTTATATATTTTGGATATTAACCCCTTATTGGATATATGATTTGCAAATATCTTCTCCCCTTCAGTAAGTTGCTTTTTTGTTTTGTTGATGGTTTCCTTTGCTGTGCAGAAGCTTTTTAGTTTGATGTAATCTGAGTAACACATTTTTATAAAAGTCCTCAGGTGATTCTCAAATGCAGCCAGAGTTGGATCCACTGCTTCCAGAGATGGATCTGTAAGAGCCACCTGAAAGTACTTTGACCAAATGCTGTTTGGAGGCATTTGTTGGTGAGGCAGTTCTGTGGGTTAAGACACTGCCTGCAGTAGGCTGAATCATGGCACCCAAAGATACCAGGTTCTAATCCCTAAAACTTACAAATATTATCTTATTTGGAAAAAGTGTCTTTGCAGATATGATTAAATTAAGAATCGTAAAATGGGAAGATTATCCTGGATATTTTGAGTGAGCCCTAAGTACAATCACAAATATCCTTGTAAGAGGGGACAGAGGGCGATTATGCAGACACAGAGGAGAAAGTGATGGGAAGATGGAGCAGAGAGACTTGAAGATGCTAGCCTTGATGATTGCGATGATATGACCACAAGCCAAGGGATGCTGGCAGCCACCAGATACCAGAAGAAGCAAGGAACAGATTCTCTCTAGAGCCTCCACAGAGAGCACAGCCCTGCCAATGCCTTGATTTTGGTCCCATGAAACCAATTTCTGACTTCTGGCCTCTAGAGTGGTGAGAGAGTAACTGTGTGTTGTTTTAAGCCATGCAGTTTATGGTACTTTGTTACAGCAGCCACAGGAAACTACCTGGAGAGGTCCTTTAAGCTGTCAAGTCAGTTATGGGTAACATCCCCTAGCTCAATACATAACTCACGTGAATCCAATCCATCAACCAACTGGTCAACTACTATTAACGAGGGGACCAGCCCCATACTAGATAAAATGGCAATTACAAAGCAGGATGGGCAGCAGCGTAGGGCACAGATGGGACTGGAGTTGAGTCAGCAGACAGGGCTGGCATCCCTTGTGGTTTTCTACCTACTGGTCACATGATAATCAGAGGAACTCTACAGAGACCCGGAAGAGCTTATCTAGGCAAGGAGAGGGGGCTGGGGGATAGGGGGCAGAATCCCTGGAAAGGATAGAATAATTTGAAGATAGGACTATGCCAAAGATTTTGTGGAAACAAGTACAAGAGAAGCTTGGCTGGAGCCAAGGCTTGAAGCATGGAGGTTGTTCTCAAGCTTCAGTGTGCTGAATTGCTGAATTATCAAGGAACGTTGTCTAGGAATCTGTACTTAATACAAGTTCCCTGGGTTATTCTCATGTAGATGATATACTGATTACATATTTAGAAACACTGAGTTCAGGTCATAGATAGAGATAGAAAGTAGAAAAATTGGTTAAAGTTAGGCTTATTGACTCTTGAAAATTAGCAAAACTTTAAATATTATTTAACTATGCAGAATTTCTTTTATAGCTATACCATATCTTAAATTCTTATTTCCATCAATATGTATGTATATATATATATGAATTTAAAAGTTAAAGGCACTGCAAGGATTTTAATGAAAATCATCAGTCCCCATTCTACCTCTCTCTATCTCAGATTCCCAGAGGCAACCTCTTTCAACTCTTTTAGTTGTTGATTCTGATGTTTAGCTTCCATATTTCCAAATGGCATGTGTGTATCGCTACTTCTTGATTTTTCAATTTGAGGCATTATCTACTGACTTTCCATCAAGACTAATGATTAGCTTTTCCATCCATTTCCCTGTCCCTTTCAACAGATCCAGTTCTCTCCCTCCATCTTCTCCCAATAGCTATCTTACAATGTTTGGTTAAGTAAAAATCAGTGTGTTGATCTAGGCAAAATTGTTCCCAGCCAAGCCATATGGTGATTATGACTATATTTGCTTCATTATATAACTTAGATGTCTCTTGGAATAATTGCTTAGTTTTAGTTTTCTAGGTACCTGTGGTGGAGACAGTCAGCTGTGCCCCAACATAACTTTCTTCCCTTGTTCTGGAGTAAGAGAGTTTGTAGGTATACATTGAGCCATCCAGCTAAAGCTATGGTTCCTAGCCTCCCCTGTAGCTGGGTATGGTCACTGTGACTAAGTTGTGCCAATAGGAAGTGAGCAGATATAGCAATACCTGGGACATGCCCTTAGAGGTAGGAATGTACCTTCCTCTTTCTCTTTCCTCCATTCTGCTACAGAAATGCAGATGTGATGGCAGGAGAAAGATCAGCCAATTAAGACTCTAAGGTAGAAGTCACATGTTGAGGAGTGAAGATCAATGTGATTGAAGATGAGTGCCTTACCATAAGAAAGAAATAGGCTGCCATCTTGTTTGAGTTTCTGCCCCCACTGGGTTTCTTTGGGGTCTAACTGTATTAACAGCTGCTATAATGTCTAGGGGCAGATTTTCCATGAAGCTAGTGGAGTTCAAGCTTCAGGGTTTCTTATTTGCACATGTCTCTTTCAAAGGCCCTGGTAGGGACTCTAGACATTTTGTATTTGTGGTTTTATATTCTTTTCATTAAATAAGCCCCATTACCCCCATTATATAAGCTTCAGGCCCCTCAAAGTGGATCCTATCCCTCTCTGTACCTAAAGTAGAAACTACTAGCTCTCCACCAAAATCCATTATGCCCTTCTTTGGATCTGTTAGGCTACCTTTCCCAGTCTATCTTCTGGTTAAGTATGGTCCTATGAATGGCAGTGATGTGTGCTGCCTTCAGGCCTGGCTCATAAAAACCTCCTCTAGTCTCCTCCATGCTCCTTCCACCCCCTATTCTGGCTGACTGGGAAGGTGATAATTAGGGTGTCCTTGGAAGGCATGTTTTGAAGATGGCAGAGCATCCATCAACCAGGGTCACTGATGAATGTGTGGTGAGAATTATCACCAACTTCAATGTCTGCCCAGGACTGTTAACACCAAAAAGAAATAAACTTGTCTCTAAACCACTGACTTTTTGGGGATATATTTGTTTCTATAGATTAGCTTACCCTAATACAGTACCTATCTTTAATCAATTCCCACCCTACAGAACCCTAAATCTCATTGCAGCACAGTTAATCATATCAGGAAATCTATCAGTTCCTTCCAATTATTTCTTTTGGAAAGTTTTCTGGAGCTTGCTGAACACCTTCTCTAATCAGCTTTCCTGCTAGTTCTACTGTGTAGCTATTAACATTTATCATCATTTTAGGGAATTCCCTTTGCTTCTCTCTTGTGTTGGAGCCTATTTTCTGGGTCTTATGTCTTTATTTTTTTCTTATTTATTCTTTCATTTTGCTGTGACATATCTTCCAGTAGTTTTCTAAGAAAGAATGCATGAGAGATAAAATTATAGAAATTTTGAATGTCTGATTTGTATTCTTGTTTTATAGCTAATGTTTACTCCTAATTTGTGGTTTGGTTGAGTACAGCATTCTAAGTTGGATAATTTTTCTTTCCAAATTTTTAAGGCATTGCTCTACTGTCTTCCCAAGTTGTTGCACACAAGTTCAGTGCTATTCTTACTTCTTTTTTTAGTATGTGATCTGATTTTCCCTCTGAAAGATTTCAGAATACTGTCTTTGTCTTCAGTGTTCTTATGTTTAAACAATATGCCTTGATTTGGGTCATTTTTCATACCTTCAGATAAGCATGCGGTGGGCTATTTTAATTAGAAATTTAAAACTTTCAGCTCTGGGAAATTTGGGTGTGTTTTTTTTCAATAATTTTTTCCTGTTCTCTTTTTCTGGAAGTTCCCATTATTCAGATTTTGGCCCTTCTGGAATGATCTGATTTTTTCTGGGGGATTTTCTTAATATTAACTTATAGCACTTTTGTTGAAATTTTTACTTCCTGATTGTATTTTAATTTCCAAAAGTTCTTTCTTTTCCCTAAATCATTATCGATCAATCTTACTTTTTTCCCCTAGCATTATATTCTTGTTTCATGAATGTAATATCTTTTATCTCCCTGAGGATGCAATTATAGTTTTTTGTTTTGTTTTGTTTTTTTGTTTTTTAATATTTACTTATTCATTTATTGTCTGTTTCCTCCCACCATACATATACACAAACACCCCTAGAATGTAAGCTCCACAGGGCAGTGATTTTTATGTTTTTATTCACTGAGATATTCCAAGTGCCTAGAATGTAAGCACACAGTCAGTACTCAGTAAATATCTGTTGACTAAAACCCACCACCCTGCCAATTTGCCCATTCTACTCTTTGAAGTTTTATTTGTGTCATGTTTCCATTTTTAAACTAACTTTCTTCAAACTTTTTAGCAGTGGAAATATTTCTTTCCCACCTTTTAAGGTCCAATTTAAAGGTGGCAGAGGAGTAGGGGACCCTATTTCAGCTGGTCCCCGGAATTGAGCTGGATATCTACCAGACCATTCTGAGCACCCACGAAACCAGCCTGAGATATAAGAAGATCTGGATCTCTACAAAGAGAATATCGCAATTATAGTTTTAAAAAAATGTTTTCTTCTACTTCTTTCAGTGTCTCTTTTACCTCTAAATACCCTTCACATTTTTGTTTGTTTTGGATTTTCTCTGCCATATTTAAGGATTTCTTCAAATGTCTTGCAGTTCTTGGCTAATTTTTCATATAAAGGAGAGAGGTATTAAATCTTTTTGAAACTTCTGAGAGATTTCTTGATTAGTGGGCCTCCCTATTGCCAATTTCCTGGCAGACCTCCAGATGTCCATATCTTAGGACTTTATCATGGCTCAGTTTCCTTATAAAAAATCATCTTATCTCTTGCCTCGTAAGCCAGTAAGATTGGCTGCTTAGGAGGGAAAGGGACCTGTGGTGGACATGGAGCTCCACCTTCAAAGAAGGCCTTGTTGAATCTGCTTCTGGGAGTGTGGTTAGTAGATAGTCTTCAGCTGTCATTTCCTTCATGGATAGTCTCAGCTGCAGAGAGCCCCTTCCAGATTGTCCTTCCAGGAGTGGCCTATATCCAGTAATTGATCAAGGTGGCGATATAAGGGCCTGGCATATTTTGGCCCACTGTGGGATGACTTTGTTGGACCATTTCAGGCTTAGAGCTCCCTATGGAGTTGACTGAGGCTGTCAGACTATTTTTCCTTCTGCCCCATCCCTTTCCCTTCTATAGGTGTTGATCCCAGGAGCACTCCCTAATAAACTTCCTGAACAGTAAACTCTTTCTCACACAATCTGCTTTCTGGATGACCCAACGTGCAACAGCTTCTTCTTCTTCTTTTTTTTTTTTTAATTCAATTAGCCAACATATAGTGCATCATTATATTCAGATGTAGAGTTCAATAATTCATCAGTTGTGTATAACACCCAGCACTTGCAATAGCTTTTTAAGGAGCATTCCATAAAAGTAGGTACTAAGAGGGGATTTGGGAGCTGGATCATTCACCTCCCATTTAAAAATAAGGATCCCATCACTGGTTATAGGTAGGCACAGAGAGTCCCTGGTGCAAGTCCAATGGTTAACTTTCACCAGTGGTGAATTGGATGGTGTACCAGTAGAAGAAAATGCACTAGCTGGTGCTATACATCAGGTGTTTGAAAAATAAGAGGGAACTAATGCTATAAATACAATTGGATTATGTATTAGTTTTATATTGCTGCTGTTACAAATTACCACAACCTTAGTGGCTTGTACAATTTGAATTTATTATCCTATAATTGTATAGGTCAGAAATCTGACACAGGTCTCACTGACCAACCTATAAGTTGGCAGGGATTGCATTTCTTTCTGAAGGCTCTAGGGAAGAATCTGCTTCCTTGCTTTTTATAGCTCTTAGTAGCTGACTATATTCCTTAGCTCACAGCTCCTTTCTTCATCTTCAAAGTCAGTAATGGTACGTGGAGTCCTTCTCATTCTGCCAACTCTAGTTTTCTGCAGCTTAAAAAGGATCTCTGCTTTTAAGGACTCATATAATTAGATAGGGTCCACCTAGATAATCCAGGATAATCTCCCCATCTCAAGGTCCTTAGTCTTATTCACATTTGTAAAGTCATTTTTGCCATGTAAGGTCACATATTCATGAGTTCTGAGGATTAGGACATAGAAATCTTTGGGGTGCCATTGTTCTGCTTCCACAGATGGCTATTGCTAAGCTTTATGAAGTGTTAGAAAAAGAAAGCAAGAGACTGAGAGCAGTTAACATCCAGTTCAAACCATGTGAAAGCCTCCTTGTTTCATATAAAGAGGCTCTCATCCTACAGAGGAAGTGCAGAGAAGGTGGAGGCTAAGGCCCAATACTTAATGGTCAGAGTGGCTGATCTCTAAAGAAGGCTAAATTTCCAAACACGGCAGGTCCGCTATGCCAAGGTCAGGACCCTGGTTGGGAAAAGACGGGACTCTGCCACATGGATATCTGTGTCAATGTCCCCCAAACTCAACTTCTCAGATTTCTTTGAACTCTCCGAGCCTGTGGAAGTTGGCCACCATCCCTGTTAAAAGCTAGCACTCCCATCCTTGCTTGAAGACAATGCAAAGTCCTCTTCCCTGCAGGATAGAATGTGTTCCCTTTCCCTCAGGATCTGTCCCTGCTTCTTCCTGGCCATTGGGCCTATAACTAGAGTTAAGTCACAGGACAGCCCAGTCAGGGACATGGTAGCTTGAAAGACGGAGGAAAGGGAGACTATCTCCCAAATCAAGCCAGCATATACTGGAAGGAGCCAGAGGAATACACTAGACCAGATTCTGAGAGTGCTTAATCATGAATGCCAGAATGTAAGATTGAATATGGGAAAACACTCATTTGGAAATGCTCCTAAGACTTATAATTTAATCAGATAGTGTAAACTTGCTGCTGTAATGGCTTCTAGAAGCATACAAAAAGTGATGGCCCACCTTCATGAGGTCAAAATGCCAGCATGGTTCATCATAGATGGTAGAGAAGGAATTAAAAGACTCAGGGATGCAGACATGCTGAATGGATATACCAAGTGAGGCTGGGAAGCTACACTAGATGGAGATGCACCATTTAAAGAACACACTGACAGAGAGGCACCGGCATCACTGTTTGATGTTGGTTCATCTCTATGGGCCAGAGCAGGTGGTAGGAGGGACCATTACAGATCTAGGCTCACTGATAGCTGAGGAAATAGGACTCCAACACAGCTGAGGCCAAGTGGCATTATTTATCCTTCAGAAGCTATTTATGGATGCAATAACTGTAATGCCATTATTGTGGATACAATTATTATAGTGCGCAGCAAGTTCAGAGTGATAGCCAAAGAGGCCTAACCCACAAAGAGTTGTGAAGATAGTTAATGGAGCACCGTATCCTTAGGGGAAGAATATATGAGCAGCAAACAAGAATACTACTCAACTTGTGTCAGCAAAAGAAACCACAGAGAGATGATCAGGACAGTTACCCCACAAAAATTAAGGGTCCTTACTTGGTTTCTGGATCTGAGCTAGTTTTCAGACACAGGGCTCATTGATTGAAGGACAGGCCATGTCCACAAGCAGAAGGACCCTGTAGCACCTCTGCACATATATAATGATTCCACTAGTCCTTCCCCCCAAAATTATCTATAATGATTTACTCTAATAATTATACTCTGAGGAAAGGAAAATACCCAAATATTTTATGGCTAGTTAGACATAGGGTTTGAGTTGACACTGATACTCAGATACCTGAAATATCACCAAGGTCCCCCCAGTTAAGGTAGGCATAGGAAGACCACCTAGTAAATCAAGTTCTGGCCAAGGTCTAGTTCTCAGTGCTTCTACTGAGTCTTATGGACCCACCTGTGGTCATTTTCCCAGTCCCAAAATGTCTAAATGTCTAGTTGGGATGGATATAGTTCATTGTAAAGTGGAAGTGGTACATCAGATTGAATATGACTAGAACCAGAGGGCACATGCAAGCTGCTCAGATCTCGCATCATCTACCATTATTTCACGGGGGTCCCTCTCTTAGCTCACACTTACAGCAGTATGGGAGAATCTTTATGACTAGCTGACAGAGAATGAAAAGCCCAGTCTTGGATTATAGACGTGTGAGCTTAGTGTCTGGGCTCAAGCCAAAATAGGCACAGTAGCTGTACTACAACCTCCCTTAGGGATAGCCTGGAAAGACAGAGGTGAGGGAAAATCCTCCCAGTGGATGGAGCTCCAAGTGTTACATCTGACCATCTACTCTGTGCAGAAGGAGAAATAGCTCCAGGATATATATAGACTAATAGGTAGTGGCAAATAATCTGACAACTGATCAGTGACCTAAAAGGAGAAAGACTGGAATGCTGGGAACCAGGATGTCTGGGGTAGAGGCATATTGATGGAATGTGGGAACATGTAAAAATTATAAATATCTTTGTATCATATGCTAACACCCATCAGAGTGCATCTACGATGGGAGAGACACTAAGCAAGCAAGCTGCTAAAATGACCCAGACAGTTGATATCAGTCAGCTCCTGTCATCAGCCACTACAGTGCTGGTATGATGAGAATAAGAATGAGGTGGCCATGGCGGCAGATACTGAGGATAACCTGGGCTCCCATTTGCCAATCCTTTGAGGACCTGAGTAGAACAAAAACATGGAGGAAGGGTAAATTTGCTCTCTGCTCTAGTGGGGACATCCATCTTCTCTTGCCCTCGGACATATGTGCTTCCACTTCTTGGGTCTTTGGATTGGGGCTTACATCATTGTCTCCTCTGTCTGAAATCTTTGGGTTGGACTAGAGTTGCACCATGGCTTTCTTGGGCCTTCAGCTTGCAGACAGCAGATTGTGGGATTTCTCAGCTTCCATAATGGTGTGAGCCAATTCCTTATAGTAAATCTTCCATGCACTCTTTTTCTCTATCCTCTTGGTTCTGCTTCTCTGGAGAACCCTGACTAATACATTATCCATCCCCCATCCCAGTCCCAACTCCCACCACCCCTTCTACTCCCATTGCACCCAGACATACAAAGAGCTCAGCCACTTTCAAACAGTCAATCAACCAATCAACAGGTATTTCATGAATGACTTTGTTCAGCTCTGTACCTTGCTTTAAGGAAACCACTACAACGGTGTACTTCTCCCTTCCCTCACCACTAAATTGAAATTTCCGTGGGATCATGGACTATGCCTAGCATCCCCAGTTCTGAGATTAGGGTCTGGAACTTTCTAGGTGCTCTATACATTATTTTTTAAATAAAAAAATGGCCCTCAAGAAGCCCACTGCCTAGTGCAGGGTGGAGCTGGGGGGAAGACATGAGGGAGAGAGGAGACTTAAATCTGGGAAGCAATTATTAAGCCCCATAAAAACTTCTGGGTATACTTAGCTGCTAAATGAGTGCTGTGGCACTGACTGTTGCTATTTTAGGAGGTTGGAGATATATGAGGCTGGAGAAGGAAAGATGTCATAAAGAAAGTAGCACTTCTTCTAGGCCTTGAGAAGTACATAATGTCTACACAACTGAGAACGTTTGGGACTAAAGGGGACTCATTCATTCAGCACATAAGTACCGGGTATTTGCTTGGTGCTTGGGATGCGGCAGTGAACAGAAGAGAGAAAAACAATCTCTGTCCTCAGGGAGCTCCCATTCTTGTGGCGAGAGACAAACAATAAGTAAGTGAGTGAGTTTGTGGTCTGTTAGCAGGTGTAGGGAGCTTTGGGGAAGAATAAAGCAAAAAAGAATGCTACAGAAGGGCAGCAGGGTGGAGTGGGTGCAAGGATCAGGTCCCCAGAAGTGAGATAGGGAGCCATGTGGATCTTTGGTGAAGAGGATGCAGGCAGAAGGAATAGCAGGTACAAGGGCCCTGAGGTGTGTGTATGCCTGGTCTACGCGGCTGGCTCAGAGTGAACTAGGGCAAACAGAATAGGAGGTTGGGGGTTCAAACTTTTAGTCTGAGTGAGAAGGAAAGCATGGAGGGTATATTAGTTCTCTTTTGCTGTGTAACAAATTACCACAAACTTAAGGGTTTAAAATGGCATAAATTTATTATTATTATTTTTAAAGATTTTATTTATTCATTTGACAGAGAGAGACACGGCGAGAGAGGGAACACAAGCAGGGGGAGTGGAAGTGGGAGAAGCAGGCTTCCCGCGGAGCGGGGAGTCCGATGCGGGGCTCGATCCCAGGAGCCTGGGATCATGACCTGAGCCGAAGGCAGACGCTTAACGACTGAGCCACCCAGGTGCCCCTAAAATGGCATAAATTTATTATCTCACCATTTCCAAGAGTCAGGTTTCTGGCATGTTTTCAGTGGGTCCTTAATTCAGGATCTCACCAGGCTGAATCAAGGTGTCAGTGGGAGTTGCAGTCTCCTCTGAGGTTTGGGATCCTTTTCCAAGTTCACTGTTGTTGGCAGAATTCAGTTCCATGTTGTTATAGGGCTGAGATCCCCACTTTCTTGCTACCTGTTAGCCTGGAGCCATTCTCAGCTCCCAGAGGTCACTTGCTATTCCCTGCCACCTGGCCCTCTCCACAGCATGGCTGTTTTTGAGGGCAATTCTGCTGCTTTGACTTCCTTTGTCTCTGACTTCTGGACCTTTTAAAAGGACTTACCTGATTAAACCAGGCCTGCCCGCACCAGTGGGACCATTTCAGAATTCTGCCTACCCAAGAGGGCTTGAGCAGAAGAAAGGCATGGTCTGGCTTACGTTTCAGCAGGATGGCACTGGTGCTGTATTGAGAATAGACTGGGGGGAACATAAATAGAAACAGGGTGTCCAATTAGGAGGCCATCATGGGGTATTGGGATGGAGAGGGCTGACAGTGTGTTGAAACCGTTGCATGGCCAGGAAATGCCTGGAAGCCTAGCAAGGGAGTCTAAGACTTTATCTTGGGGGCAAAACTGAACTGGGGAGAAATATAACTTCAGATTCCCCCAAGCATAATTGCTCAGACGCTCCTTTGCCTCATCCTGTAAAGGGATCTGCCTGTAGTAAATGCATGCTGGTTACCGATGGGCAAGAGGTGGAGCCGAGGTGAGTCGGTGTGCCCGGGTTTGCTGAGGATACTGCAGCCAGGTGTGGAGGTCACACAACTGACATCCCGCCCAAATCTTCAAGCTCCGACTCCGGCCAGAATCTCCATTCCCCTCCTGTCTTAGGACCTCCCATTCCGCCTTCTTTCCTCCTGTCAAGGAAAGCATGTCCTAGGACCCCACGAGCTGGAAAGCAGAAAAGGCTCCCAGCCGTGGAAGGCAGAAACAGTTTGAAAAGCACAGCAGGGATGTGCCTGTGAATATCTCCTAGTCTGAGACTTGTCACCTTCCCATGAGGAGAAAGAAAGAGAACGAGGAGGCATATTTGAGGCAGGGTTGGTGAGGGCTAATGTGGAACTCGATGTGAAAGTATCTAGCCCAGAGCCTGGCACAGAGCGGGCCCTCCATCCAGTGATGGTTACTGGGGGCTTGCTCTATGGGCCAGGTGACTAACACGTCATCCTTGCCTCAAGGAGTTCAGTTCTGTTGAACATGAGTTTTCAAATGGCTTGTGTGCGTGTGTGTATGTGTGTGTGTGTATGCCTTTCGAAGTCAGGCTGTCTGGGTTGATATCCTGACTCTAGCACTTAATTGCGTGATATTATGCCAATCACTTGCCCCTCTTTGAAAATGGGGTGATAATAACAGTGCCTGCCTCCGAGAATTTGTAGCAAGTTTGCATGAATGACGTAAATGAACATTTGTAAAGTGTTTAGAAAAACGTCTGGAAAATAGGTATGCTACGTAAGTGCTTGATACATAAAAACATATGAATCTTAAAATCTCAAGTGATGTCTCCTTATCTTGTGACGTTCTTTCTCAATTCTTGGAACTGCCTTGCACTGGGTGCGAATAGAACCGAAGGACTCCTCCTTTTTGTTTGAATGAAGGAGACAGTGTTCCCAGGCAAGCCTTCCTGGGAGGATATGGTGGCTACCTGAGCTCAGCTCAGAGCCCGACTGCCTGGCTGGCCAGCATGTGGCCTCCAGGCTCCGCCCCAGACCAGTAAAGCCCAGTTTCTGGGGACAGGAACTGGGAATAAACTTTTAAAATGTCCTCAAGAGATTTTACTTTTTAGTATTACCTTTTTTTAAAGATTTCTGTATTTATATTAGAGAGCGAGAGCGAGAGCATGTGTGCTCAAGTGGGGGGAGGGGCAGAGAGAGAGAATCCCAAGCAGATGCCCCACTGAGCAGGGAGCCTGTCGTGGGGCTCAATCTCACAACCCGTGAGATTGTGACCAGAGCTGAAACCAAGAGTCGGATGCTTAACTGACTGAGCCACCCAGGTGCCCCAAAACGTCCTTGGGAGATTTTAATATCTGATGAGCTATGGTACTTACTAGTAGTATTGATTTGTCTTTTCTGTCTGTGTTTAATTTTCACTTTTGTCTGTGGAGAGTGAGTGTGCCTACGTGTGTGAGGTAATCCTTTGTCATCCACCTGCTCTGACAGAATTTTGGTAACAACTGGTTTGGATATAGGCTTTTGTACCAAAGCTCATTCTATTGTCAGGTTGGTGAATAAAGCTCATTATTTATTTCTGTTCTGATGTTAAGACATAGAGATCTTTCTTGTTCTCTCATTCTCTCTCTCTTTCTCAAATGTGGGAATGATCACCCTTTCTGACCCTTTCCTACATCCCTTTCTGAGTCAGGTAGAAATATTTAAGGGCCAGCAGTGCTGATAATAACTGTTCTGGGAGGTCAGAGAGGGAAGTAGAAAGACAAGGCCTGAGCTTGATGTGAGGAGAGTGGGAGAGCTTCTGAAAAGTGGAGAAAGAAAAGCCCCCCCCCAGGAGCCCTCCCAGTCTCCCGGCACTGCTAAGGGGACAGTCAAGTTGAATAATTTAGAGGGGTGCCTGGGTGGCTCAGTCGTTAAGCGTCTGCCTCCAGCTCAGGTCATGATCCCAGGGTTCTAGGATTGAGCCCCGCATCAGGCTCCCTGCTGTGCGGGAAGCTTGCTTCTCCCTCTCCCACTCCCCCTGCTTGTGTTCCCTCTCTCGCGCTGTGTCTCTGTCAAATAAATAAATACAATCTTTAAAAAAAAAAAAGTTGAATAATTTAGAATTGCATCTTTAGTGGGCTGTTAATCTCCATCCCCACCCTCCTCAGAACGCAAATGGATAGCTCAGAACAGAGCTCTCTGTCTTTCGGACCCTCCCCAATTGTTTTGTTATGGCTGATGGGCGGATTCCCAGTTATATAACCCCTTCACCGTTAGATGAAACCTCATTATTCTGCAGTGTGGTTTTCCTCAGATCTGGGTTCACATTGAGCTACCTGAGAGGAGCTGGGAATGTGCTATTTCTCATCATTTCCACCCAGCAAGAGAATTGGAGAGAAACAGCTATACCCACGCCAATTACAGTGGGGTCCTTGGGGGCTGTTATATAATCTTCCAGAGACAGTGGAGTGGGGTGGGCCTTGCGGTCCAGTGGGGGCACTTGCTCAGACAGCGTCTTGTCCTTACTTCAAGTCTTGGGTAAGTAAGTTCTCTTTTAAACCCAGAGGATTTTCGAGGTGTACTTGTATGCAGTAGGGTGAGGCAGGGGGACTTCTAAATTGACTTGAGATCTTCTTGCCCACGGATAAGCAAAATAAGAAAATGAACGAAAACAAAGTGAGGCCTTCCTTCCAGGCCCGGTAATTGTTGTGTTTTGGGTCCTAAATGAGCTCTGATCCAGGCCAATCAGGTCACTAACACAATAACCCTTGAATCCGAATATGAAAACCCTGAGTCTCATGACAGATGCTCAGCTCCAGAGGGAAGCAGAAGCGTTGGTGAGATGTCTAGGCCTGGAACCCTCTGAGGCGATTAGGGTGGCAGGATGGCACAGCGGGGGACAGAATGGAGGGCTTTCAGGGCAGCAGAACTGGTTTGATTCTGCTCTGCCACTTACCAGTCATGTGATCTTGGACGAGTCACTTCATCCATCAGGATCCATCCAGGAAAACAGAAGCCGTTCTTAGTCTTTCATCAGAGGGTATTTAATTATACAGACAATGGAAGAGCTAAAGAGACAAACGGCACATCGCGGGGCTTGGGGACTAGCACAGCAGGAAGCTGCTGCCCCCTGAGACCCAGAGTGGGGTGTCTTATCAGAGTTTGGAAGCCAGGGCTGTCCCCGGGGAGCTGGGACAATGAAAAGAGGGAAGGTCAAGGGAGAGCTAGAGTAATGGGAGAGACAAACAATAGCTGGAAAGGCCATTCACAGAGGGGAGAGAAGAGGAGAGCTCCCCAGGCTTCTTGCTTCCTTTCACCCTCCAATCCAGCACAAGTGCCCCACTGGCGGGGCTCGCTAGAGGGCAAAGGAGCATGGGAAATGAGTCTTCTGTGATACAGGACAAAGCAGGGGAAGGGCAGGGAATGGATCTAAGAGCAAACAGGTACATGGCTGGCACAGCCTCTAGTGTCTCTAAATCAATTGTATCTAATGATTAATCACTAACTCCTGCCATCCCTGGGGTCAGGCAGGGAGTGAGACTGGCCGAGGAACACTCCCAGTTGTCTGGGAGGGGAAGGGAATGCAGTGTTTGCCCCAATATGTGCCTCTTGTGCATTTAGCAGCTCTGCCCTCTGACTGTCCATTTAGCCCCAAGTGGCCAGGGGCGGGCTCAGCTGCCAACTGAATGTAGCTCAGACCGTGTTCTCTGCGGGAAGCCTTGCTCCAAAGGCACTCTGTTAGTTGGGGTTCCTCCAAAACCAACCTTGGGACGGGGCCCTGGGTGCAAGTAGTTTCTTTGAAAGGTGATCCCAGAAAATAAGAGGGAGGGCATGGGAAAGGGAGAAAAGCCAATAAAGGGTGAATGAATGAGCAGATTCCTGTGGGCAACTGGGTTTGGTCCTGTGGGAGACCCTCTGAGAAATGGTGTGGAATTCACTTAAGAATCATCCTACCAGCGAACAGGGAGGCTGGAGCTTTACTCCCATCCCTCACTGGCAGAGGGTTTCCACCTAGAGAGTAACTTTTCCTTGACTTCTAGACTGTCTGGGGTGGAGCAAGCTCCCTCAATGCTGGAGAAAGCCCTTTGGCAGAGAAGCAGCTTAACGGCATGCTGGGACTGTCTCCTGCACCTGTGGGGGAATCCAACAGGTAGGCCACGGGAAGCATGTGTCATATTCACTGAGCCCCCCCAAAAATCCCTAAAGTGTGTTATTAGGTAGCAAGAGGGCCATTCTCACCTTTGCCTCTTGGCTCCGGGCCCTGGGTTATCTGACTTTGGGGAAGTAACACCATACATTGGCCATTTATTTTATCCTATAGGTTAGCATCCCAACCTTACAGGCTGTGGGGCCCAAGCAACATGGAAAAGGGACTGCCCTACTAAAGCTCTGGTCATAGATGAATGCAGCCACTGCCAAAACCTTGGTAATGTAGGGAGGAAGCAAAGGGTCAGGGGGCATAGAAAGAAATACCCCGATCTCTGTCCTCCATTTCTTCCCTCCCCAGTCTCCTACTGGTGCCTCTCATTGGCTGAGCTCAACCGGAAGCAGAAGGAAAGTTTGCCTGGATGATGCAATCCACAGGGGTCCATCTTCTGAAGAACAGCACAGGGCGAAGAGAGCCAGAAGGATGGGGCAGAGGGGTGGCAATGAGAACACAGTCTGATTGCTTCCAGAATGCCTCTCTGCTTTCCATCCACTCCCACAGTCATCATCTTTGTTCCAGCCTCGTTATTCCACCCCTAGACTATTGGGACAAGCTCCTAACCCATCTCCCTGTCCACCATTCCTAATGTCTGCGACACAGAGTCCTTCCATTCCTGTTTCAGAGAACTCCAGTGTTTCCCATTCTCTACTCATTACTGAAGATGGCCAGGTGAAAGGCAATTTAGGGGATACAAAGACAATTCCAAGACTTCACATCTTATTTCTAATAAGGTGGATAGATATTAAGAAGCTAGAAATGGATAATTTCACCATAAGAGAGGTGTGGTTGAAAAGATGTGTAAATTTGACTCTTTAATGTCTTAGCATCATAGTCGAGGCTGTTCTCAGTCCAAATTTTTCCTTCCAGACTTGTTTTCTAAGACTTGTGTTCTACTGCATTCTTCCATGTGCCTTGGGTCCTAGCCCTGCTGATTGCCTGAAATCCTTTGACAGCACATACCATCCACGCCGAGAATTCTAGGTCTTTGCTCTTGCTGTTCCTCCCGCCCAGAAAACCGGCCTTGGCGGATGGTCTGATCAGCTGCTCACAGTTAGTTGAGTCAGAACACCAGACCTGTAAGACTTCATACTCAGAGTGTGATACCTAGATCGGCAGCATAGCAGCACCTGGGAGCTTGTTAGGACTGTAACTTTCAGGCTCACTGTACCTAGAGTCAGAACCCTGCATCTGGACCAGATCTTCAGGTGATTCCCGTGTGCTTGAAAGTCTGAGAAGCAGCAGATGTTGTCTGAGCAATCTAAGTGGGGCTTGTGGCTTGAGCAAGGGAGCTTGGCTCCTCACCTGGTCTCCCTAGAATAAAGGGTTGGGGGCTCGGTTTTTAGTTAGTTATAAACCACTTGTGTTCTTAGCTCTGAAGTTATGAGGGGGCTAACAAAATGGCTAAGAGAATGAGCTTTTGATGATACAGCCATGGGTTCAAATCTCAGCTCTCCCACTTACTAGCTTGGGGTTTTAATAAAGACAGTTAACCTCTCTCAGTCCCAATTTTCTGAAGTGTAATGTGTTAATGATATCACAGCATAGATGTAAGGATCAAATTAAATCAGATGTATTCACTGTTTAATAAATGTTAACTGCATTTGTTATTTTGCAAACCCGTGAAGCAAAGTCACTGGTCAAGAAGCCCTTGTGTGGGAAGGTCTTGGCCATTTAACTAGTGGTGGGAGGGGCAGGTCTTTGGTGATATAACAGGAGCTCAAGGGCGTAAGAGTGGCAAATCAGAGAAAACAAAGGTGTATCCAAGAGCTGTTTAGTCTACCTGGCTGAACAGATGCTCTCCCAACAGAACAATGTCTGCAGGCACTATCTGGAAGGTAGGAGGTATCCTGGTGGGCTCCCTGGAGGTAGTGTTACGAGGATTGGCGACCCCTCCCCTTAAGGTATAAAATCAGCGATACTGTATCGGATCTGACAGGACTAAAATGGAGATAGTCCACCATCCTCCTGGGTGGCTCATCTCAAATAACTGTTACCATCTAATATCTTACTGGTACTCTACTACTTACAAATCACTCACATTTCCGTCATCTCTTTTAATTTGGAATGTGACAGGGTTTAGCATGCGGTTCAAGTCTCTCATGACTGCCCCCTTCTGCTGATTCACACAGGAAAAACAATCCAGTCCAGAGTAAAAAACAAACCTCGAGCGTGTCTCCCCAGACCCTGACATTTTGAGTAAGAAATAGAAGGACTTGGGGGCTCATGGGGTGTTTTCATCCCTCCTTCCTGTTGAAGGTTGTGACTTGGGGAAAGAAGGGAGGTCGCAGGATGGGAGGGGCTGGCTTTGTGGGGGGCTTTCGAAGTACGGAATTGGTGGACTTGACACACCAGAGTGAGGGGTTGCTGGCACGAGGGAGTGAAATCTCAGGAGGTGTGGGGTTTTGGCCTGGGTGTTTGCCAAAACCATCTCGAAGACTTTAAAGGGGCATTTGCGACTGTGGAGAAAAATGCCCAGAGAAAAATGCAAAGCTCAATGTGATCAATGGCACATGGAGCAACATTTCATTTTCAAATGAAAACAAGAAGGAAGGGGCTGGGAACATTGTAGACTCTAGACCCAACTGCACAGGATGTGGGCCACAAGCAAACTGAACTTGAATGTTGATGTAAGAAGGAAAATATGTACGCAGATTCATTTTCCTCATCTTGTAGGTTTACATCAAACCAAGGTCTGTCAACTATTGTTGAGAGGATTCAGCCCAGGGGGTCTGCTGTATGTCTTGTTCCAAAGAGGCAGCCCAAGATAGTGGGTAACTCTTGGCCTCAGGAGTTCAAATCCACTCTAGTGCCCATCCTGGCCTGACCTAGCTTTCCAGAGGCACAGGGAAGTCCAAGTTCCTCCAAAGCCACAGAAAATATCGCAGGGGTAGAGAAGGAGCTGGCCAGACAGGACACTGGAGGGAGCTGACAGTGAAGTGGGAGGGAAATTAGGAGCAAGTGGCGTGTTGAAAGCTCAAGGAGGATAGGTTTGATGAGTGAGTGATCACTAGTGTCATGGGCTGGAGAGAGGGGAGATGTGCAGGTAACAGCAGGAGGGGATCTCTGAACCTGGGTGGGGTGGAGTGATAGGAGGTGGGAGACCTGGGGGCTGGCCCCACCTGCTGTGAGATCTTGGGAAGTCCATTGACCTCTCTCTGTCTTGCCTTTCCTAAGTGTTATGGTTAAATGATTTATTCTTTTAATTTAATTTTAGGTTTGTTTGTTTTTTTAAGATTTTATTTATTTATTTGCGAGAGAGAATGAGAGACAGAGAGCACGAGAGGGAGGAGGGTCAGAGGGAGAAGCAGACTCCCTACTGAGCAGGGAGCCTGATGCGGGACTCGATCCTGGGACTCCAGGATCATGACCTGAGCCGAAGGCAGTCACTTAACCGACTGAGCCACCCAGGCGCCCTAATTTTAGTTTTTTTAAAAGCCTTTATCTTTATTTTTAAATTTCATTTATTTTGATTTTTTATTTAAATTCAACTGAGTTAACATACACTGTATTATTAGTTTCAGGGGTAGAATGTAGTGAATCATCAGTTGCATATAATATCCAGTGCTCATTACAACATGCCCTCCTTAATGCCCATCATGCAATTACCCCATCCCCCTACCCACCTCCCCTCCAGCAACCCTCAGTTTGTTTCCTATAGTTAAGAGTCTCTTATGGTTTGTCTCCCTCTCTTGTTTTATCTTATTTTATTTTTCCTTCCCTTCCCCTATGTTCATCTGTTTTAAAGATTTTATTTATTTATTTGAGAGAGAGAATGAGATAGAGAGAGAGAGAGCATGAGACAGGGGAGGGTCAGAGGGAGAAGCAGACTCCCTGCCGAGCAGGGAGCCCGATGCGGGACTCGATCCTGGGACTCCAGGATCATGACCTGAGCTGAAGGCAGACGCTTAACGACTGAGCCACCCAGGTGCCCCTAAAATGGCATAAATTTATTATCTCACCATTTCCAAGAGTCAGGTTTCTGGCATGTTTTCAGTGGGTCCTTAATTCAGGATCTCACCAGGCTGAATCAAGGTGTCAGTGGGAGTTGCAGTCTCCTCTGAGGTTTGGGATCCTTTTCCAAGTTCACTGTTGTTGGCAGAATTCAGTTCCATGTTGTTATAGGGCTGAGATCCCCACTTTCTTGCTACCTGTTAGCCTGGAGCCATTCTCAGCTCCCAGAGGTCACTTGCTATTCCCTGCCACCTGGCCCTCTCCACAGCATGGCTGTTTTTGAGGGCAATTCTGCTGCTTTGACTTCCTTTGTCTCTGACTTCTGGACCTTTTAAAAGGACTTACCTGATTAAACCAGGCCTGCCCGCACCAGTGGGACCATTTCAGAATTCTGCCTACCCAAGAGGGCTTGAGCAGAAGAAAGGCATGGTCTGGCTTACGTTTCAGCAGGATGGCACTGGTGCTGTATTGAGAATAGACTGGGGGGAACATAAATAGAAACAGGGTGTCCAATTAGGAGGCCATCATGGGGTATTGGGATGGAGAGGGCTGACAGTGTGTTGAAACCGTTGCATGGCCAGGAAATGCCTGGAAGCCTAGCAAGGGAGTCTAAGACTTTATCTTGGGGGCAAAACTGAACTGGGGAGAAATATAACTTCAGATTCCCCCAAGCATAATTGCTCAGACGCTCCTTTGCCTCATCCTGTAAAGGGATCTGCCTGTAGTAAATGCATGCTGGTTACCGATGGGCAAGAGGTGGAGCCGAGGTGAGTCGGTGTGCCCGGGTTTGCTGAGGATACTGCAGCCAGGTGTGGAGGTCACACAACTGACATCCCGCCCAAATCTTCAAGCTCCGACTCCGGCCAGAATCTCCATTCCCCTCCTGTCTTAGGACCTCCCATTCCGCCTTCTTTCCTCCTGTCAAGGAAAGCATGTCCTAGGACCCCACGAGCTGGAAAGCAGAAAAGGCTCCCAGCCGTGGAAGGCAGAAACAGTTTGAAAAGCACAGCAGGGATGTGCCTGTGAATATCTCCTAGTCTGAGACTTGTCACCTTCCCATGAGGAGAAAGAAAGAGAACGAGGAGGCATATTTGAGGCAGGGTTGGTGAGGGCTAATGTGGAACTCGATGTGAAAGTATCTAGCCCAGAGCCTGGCACAGAGCGGGCCCTCCATCCAGTGATGGTTACTGGGGGCTTGCTCTATGGGCCAGGTGACTAACACGTCATCCTTGCCTCAAGGAGTTCAGTTCTGTTGAACATGAGTTTTCAAATGGCTTGTGTGCGTGTGTGTATGTGTGTGTGTGTATGCCTTTCGAAGTCAGGCTGTCTGGGTTGATATCCTGACTCTAGCACTTAATTGCGTGATATTATGCCAATCACTTGCCCCTCTTTGAAAATGGGGTGATAATAACAGTGCCTGCCTCCGAGAATTTGTAGCAAGTTTGCATGAATGACGTAAATGAACATTTGTAAAGTGTTTAGAAAAACGTCTGGAAAATAGGTATGCTACGTAAGTGCTTGATACATAAAAACATATGAATCTTAAAATCTCAAGTGATGTCTCCTTATCTTGTGACGTTCTTTCTCAATTCTTGGAACTGCCTTGCACTGGGTGCGAATAGAACCGAAGGACTCCTCCTTTTTGTTTGAATGAAGGAGACAGTGTTCCCAGGCAAGCCTTCCTGGGAGGATATGGTGGCTACCTGAGCTCAGCTCAGAGCCCGACTGCCTGGCTGGCCAGCATGTGGCCTCCAGGCTCCGCCCCAGACCAGTAAAGCCCAGTTTCTGGGGACAGGAACTGGGAATAAACTTTTAAAATGTCCTCAAGAGATTTTACTTTTTAGTATTACCTTTTTTTAAAGATTTCTGTATTTATATTAGAGAGCGAGAGCGAGAGCATGTGTGCTCAAGTGGGGGGAGGGGCAGAGAGAGAGAATCCCAAGCAGATGCCCCACTGAGCAGGGAGCCTGTCGTGGGGCTCAATCTCACAACCCGTGAGATTGTGACCAGAGCTGAAACCAAGAGTCGGATGCTTAACTGACTGAGCCACCCAGGTGCCCCAAAACGTCCTTGGGAGATTTTAATATCTGATGAGCTATGGTACTTACTAGTAGTATTGATTTGTCTTTTCTGTCTGTGTTTAATTTTCACTTTTGTCTGTGGAGAGTGAGTGTGCCTACGTGTGTGAGGTAATCCTTTGTCATCCACCTGCTCTGACAGAATTTTGGTAACAACTGGTTTGGATATAGGCTTTTGTACCAAAGCTCATTCTATTGTCAGGTTGGTGAATAAAGCTCATTATTTATTTCTGTTCTGATGTTAAGACATAGAGATCTTTCTTGTTCTCTCATTCTCTCTCTCTTTCTCAAATGTGGGAATGATCACCCTTTCTGACCCTTTCCTACATCCCTTTCTGAGTCAGGTAGAAATATTTAAGGGCCAGCAGTGCTGATAATAACTGTTCTGGGAGGTCAGAGAGGGAAGTAGAAAGACAAGGCCTGAGCTTGATGTGAGGAGAGTGGGAGAGCTTCTGAAAAGTGGAGAAAGAAAAGCCCCCCCCCAGGAGCCCTCCCAGTCTCCCGGCACTGCTAAGGGGACAGTCAAGTTGAATAATTTAGAGGGGTGCCTGGGTGGCTCAGTCGTTAAGCGTCTGCCTCCAGCTCAGGTCATGATCCCAGGGTTCTAGGATTGAGCCCCGCATCAGGCTCCCTGCTGTGCGGGAAGCTTGCTTCTCCCTCTCCCACTCCCCCTGCTTGTGTTCCCTCTCTCGCGCTGTGTCTCTGTCAAATAAATAAATACAATCTTTAAAAAAAAAAAAGTTGAATAATTTAGAATTGCATCTTTAGTGGGCTGTTAATCTCCATCCCCACCCTCCTCAGAACGCAAATGGATAGCTCAGAACAGAGCTCTCTGTCTTTCGGACCCTCCCCAATTGTTTTGTTATGGCTGATGGGCGGATTCCCAGTTATATAACCCCTTCACCGTTAGATGAAACCTCATTATTCTGCAGTGTGGTTTTCCTCAGATCTGGGTTCACATTGAGCTACCTGAGAGGAGCTGGGAATGTGCTATTTCTCATCATTTCCACCCAGCAAGAGAATTGGAGAGAAACAGCTATACCCACGCCAATTACAGTGGGGTCCTTGGGGGCTGTTATATAATCTTCCAGAGACAGTGGAGTGGGGTGGGCCTTGCGGTCCAGTGGGGGCACTTGCTCAGACAGCGTCTTGTCCTTACTTCAAGTCTTGGGTAAGTAAGTTCTCTTTTAAACCCAGAGGATTTTCGAGGTGTACTTGTATGCAGTAGGGTGAGGCAGGGGGACTTCTAAATTGACTTGAGATCTTCTTGCCCACGGATAAGCAAAATAAGAAAATGAACGAAAACAAAGTGAGGCCTTCCTTCCAGGCCCGGTAATTGTTGTGTTTTGGGTCCTAAATGAGCTCTGATCCAGGCCAATCAGGTCACTAACACAATAACCCTTGAATCCGAATATGAAAACCCTGAGTCTCATGACAGATGCTCAGCTCCAGAGGGAAGCAGAAGCGTTGGTGAGATGTCTAGGCCTGGAACCCTCTGAGGCGATTAGGGTGGCAGGATGGCACAGCGGGGGACAGAATGGAGGGCTTTCAGGGCAGCAGAACTGGTTTGATTCTGCTCTGCCACTTACCAGTCATGTGATCTTGGACGAGTCACTTCATCCATCAGGATCCATCCAGGAAAACAGAAGCCGTTCTTAGTCTTTCATCAGAGGGTATTTAATTATACAGACAATGGAAGAGCTAAAGAGACAAACGGCACATCGCGGGGCTTGGGGACTAGCACAGCAGGAAGCTGCTGCCCCCTGAGACCCAGAGTGGGGTGTCTTATCAGAGTTTGGAAGCCAGGGCTGTCCCCGGGGAGCTGGGACAATGAAAAGAGGGAAGGTCAAGGGAGAGCTAGAGTAATGGGAGAGACAAACAATAGCTGGAAAGGCCATTCACAGAGGGGAGAGAAGAGGAGAGCTCCCCAGGCTTCTTGCTTCCTTTCACCCTCCAATCCAGCACAAGTGCCCCACTGGCGGGGCTCGCTAGAGGGCAAAGGAGCATGGGAAATGAGTCTTCTGTGATACAGGACAAAGCAGGGGAAGGGCAGGGAATGGATCTAAGAGCAAACAGGTACATGGCTGGCACAGCCTCTAGTGTCTCTAAATCAATTGTATCTAATGATTAATCACTAACTCCTGCCATCCCTGGGGTCAGGCAGGGAGTGAGACTGGCCGAGGAACACTCCCAGTTGTCTGGGAGGGGAAGGGAATGCAGTGTTTGCCCCAATATGTGCCTCTTGTGCATTTAGCAGCTCTGCCCTCTGACTGTCCATTTAGCCCCAAGTGGCCAGGGGCGGGCTCAGCTGCCAACTGAATGTAGCTCAGACCGTGTTCTCTGCGGGAAGCCTTGCTCCAAAGGCACTCTGTTAGTTGGGGTTCCTCCAAAACCAACCTTGGGACGGGGCCCTGGGTGCAAGTAGTTTCTTTGAAAGGTGATCCCAGAAAATAAGAGGGAGGGCATGGGAAAGGGAGAAAAGCCAATAAAGGGTGAATGAATGAGCAGATTCCTGTGGGCAACTGGGTTTGGTCCTGTGGGAGACCCTCTGAGAAATGGTGTGGAATTCACTTAAGAATCATCCTACCAGCGAACAGGGAGGCTGGAGCTTTACTCCCATCCCTCACTGGCAGAGGGTTTCCACCTAGAGAGTAACTTTTCCTTGACTTCTAGACTGTCTGGGGTGGAGCAAGCTCCCTCAATGCTGGAGAAAGCCCTTTGGCAGAGAAGCAGCTTAACGGCATGCTGGGACTGTCTCCTGCACCTGTGGGGGAATCCAACAGGTAGGCCACGGGAAGCATGTGTCATATTCACTGAGCCCCCCCAAAAATCCCTAAAGTGTGTTATTAGGTAGCAAGAGGGCCATTCTCACCTTTGCCTCTTGGCTCCGGGCCCTGGGTTATCTGACTTTGGGGAAGTAACACCATACATTGGCCATTTATTTTATCCTATAGGTTAGCATCCCAACCTTACAGGCTGTGGGGCCCAAGCAACATGGAAAAGGGACTGCCCTACTAAAGCTCTGGTCATAGATGAATGCAGCCACTGCCAAAACCTTGGTAATGTAGGGAGGAAGCAAAGGGTCAGGGGGCATAGAAAGAAATACCCCGATCTCTGTCCTCCATTTCTTCCCTCCCCAGTCTCCTACTGGTGCCTCTCATTGGCTGAGCTCAACCGGAAGCAGAAGGAAAGTTTGCCTGGATGATGCAATCCACAGGGGTCCATCTTCTGAAGAACAGCACAGGGCGAAGAGAGCCAGAAGGATGGGGCAGAGGGGTGGCAATGAGAACACAGTCTGATTGCTTCCAGAATGCCTCTCTGCTTTCCATCCACTCCCACAGTCATCATCTTTGTTCCAGCCTCGTTATTCCACCCCTAGACTATTGGGACAAGCTCCTAACCCATCTCCCTGTCCACCATTCCTAATGTCTGCGACACAGAGTCCTTCCATTCCTGTTTCAGAGAACTCCAGTGTTTCCCATTCTCTACTCATTACTGAAGATGGCC
This sequence comes from Mirounga angustirostris, assembly GCF_029215605.1. NCBI lineage: Eukaryota > Metazoa > Chordata > Mammalia > Carnivora > Phocidae > Mirounga > Mirounga angustirostris. The sequence goes on from NW_026991714.1 coordinate 41,750,336, forward strand.
AGGTGAAAGGCAATTTAGGGGATACAAAGACAATTCCAAGACTTCACATCTTATTTCTAATAAGGTGGATAGATATTAAGAAGCTAGAAATGGATAATTTCACCATAAGAGAGGTGTGGTTGAAAAGATGTGTAAATTTGACTCTTTAATGTCTTAGCATCATAGTCGAGGCTGTTCTCAGTCCAAATTTTTCCTTCCAGACTTGTTTTCTAAGACTTGTGTTCTACTGCATTCTTCCATGTGCCTTGGGTCCTAGCCCTGCTGATTGCCTGAAATCCTTTGACAGCACATACCATCCACGCCGAGAATTCTAGGTCTTTGCTCTTGCTGTTCCTCCCGCCCAGAAAACCGGCCTTGGCGGATGGTCTGATCAGCTGCTCACAGTTAGTTGAGTCAGAACACCAGACCTGTAAGACTTCATACTCAGAGTGTGATACCTAGATCGGCAGCATAGCAGCACCTGGGAGCTTGTTAGGACTGTAACTTTCAGGCTCACTGTACCTAGAGTCAGAACCCTGCATCTGGACCAGATCTTCAGGTGATTCCCGTGTGCTTGAAAGTCTGAGAAGCAGCAGATGTTGTCTGAGCAATCTAAGTGGGGCTTGTGGCTTGAGCAAGGGAGCTTGGCTCCTCACCTGGTCTCCCTAGAATAAAGGGTTGGGGGCTCGGTTTTTAGTTAGTTATAAACCACTTGTGTTCTTAGCTCTGAAGTTATGAGGGGGCTAACAAAATGGCTAAGAGAATGAGCTTTTGATGATACAGCCATGGGTTCAAATCTCAGCTCTCCCACTTACTAGCTTGGGGTTTTAATAAAGACAGTTAACCTCTCTCAGTCCCAATTTTCTGAAGTGTAATGTGTTAATGATATCACAGCATAGATGTAAGGATCAAATTAAATCAGATGTATTCACTGTTTAATAAATGTTAACTGCATTTGTTATTTTGCAAACCCGTGAAGCAAAGTCACTGGTCAAGAAGCCCTTGTGTGGGAAGGTCTTGGCCATTTAACTAGTGGTGGGAGGGGCAGGTCTTTGGTGATATAACAGGAGCTCAAGGGCGTAAGAGTGGCAAATCAGAGAAAACAAAGGTGTATCCAAGAGCTGTTTAGTCTACCTGGCTGAACAGATGCTCTCCCAACAGAACAATGTCTGCAGGCACTATCTGGAAGGTAGGAGGTATCCTGGTGGGCTCCCTGGAGGTAGTGTTACGAGGATTGGCGACCCCTCCCCTTAAGGTATAAAATCAGCGATACTGTATCGGATCTGACAGGACTAAAATGGAGATAGTCCACCATCCTCCTGGGTGGCTCATCTCAAATAACTGTTACCATCTAATATCTTACTGGTACTCTACTACTTACAAATCACTCACATTTCCGTCATCTCTTTTAATTTGGAATGTGACAGGGTTTAGCATGCGGTTCAAGTCTCTCATGACTGCCCCCTTCTGCTGATTCACACAGGAAAAACAATCCAGTCCAGAGTAAAAAACAAACCTCGAGCGTGTCTCCCCAGACCCTGACATTTTGAGTAAGAAATAGAAGGACTTGGGGGCTCATGGGGTGTTTTCATCCCTCCTTCCTGTTGAAGGTTGTGACTTGGGGAAAGAAGGGAGGTCGCAGGATGGGAGGGGCTGGCTTTGTGGGGGGCTTTCGAAGTACGGAATTGGTGGACTTGACACACCAGAGTGAGGGGTTGCTGGCACGAGGGAGTGAAATCTCAGGAGGTGTGGGGTTTTGGCCTGGGTGTTTGCCAAAACCATCTCGAAGACTTTAAAGGGGCATTTGCGACTGTGGAGAAAAATGCCCAGAGAAAAATGCAAAGCTCAATGTGATCAATGGCACATGGAGCAACATTTCATTTTCAAATGAAAACAAGAAGGAAGGGGCTGGGAACATTGTAGACTCTAGACCCAACTGCACAGGATGTGGGCCACAAGCAAACTGAACTTGAATGTTGATGTAAGAAGGAAAATATGTACGCAGATTCATTTTCCTCATCTTGTAGGTTTACATCAAACCAAGGTCTGTCAACTATTGTTGAGAGGATTCAGCCCAGGGGGTCTGCTGTATGTCTTGTTCCAAAGAGGCAGCCCAAGATAGTGGGTAACTCTTGGCCTCAGGAGTTCAAATCCACTCTAGTGCCCATCCTGGCCTGACCTAGCTTTCCAGAGGCACAGGGAAGTCCAAGTTCCTCCAAAGCCACAGAAAATATCGCAGGGGTAGAGAAGGAGCTGGCCAGACAGGACACTGGAGGGAGCTGACAGTGAAGTGGGAGGGAAATTAGGAGCAAGTGGCGTGTTGAAAGCTCAAGGAGGATAGGTTTGATGAGTGAGTGATCACTAGTGTCATGGGCTGGAGAGAGGGGAGATGTGCAGGTAACAGCAGGAGGGGATCTCTGAACCTGGGTGGGGTGGAGTGATAGGAGGTGGGAGACCTGGGGGCTGGCCCCACCTGCTGTGAGATCTTGGGAAGTCCATTGACCTCTCTCTGTCTTGCCTTTCCTAAGTGTTATGGTTAAATGATTTATTCTTTTAATTTAATTTTAGGTTTGTTTGTTTTTTTAAGATTTTATTTATTTATTTGCGAGAGAGAATGAGAGACAGAGAGCACGAGAGGGAGGAGGGTCAGAGGGAGAAGCAGACTCCCTACTGAGCAGGGAGCCTGATGCGGGACTCGATCCTGGGACTCCAGGATCATGACCTGAGCCGAAGGCAGTCACTTAACCGACTGAGCCACCCAGGCGCCCTAATTTTAGTTTTTTTAAAAGCCTTTATCTTTATTTTTAAATTTCATTTATTTTGATTTTTTATTTAAATTCAACTGAGTTAACATACACTGTATTATTAGTTTCAGGGGTAGAATGTAGTGAATCATCAGTTGCATATAATATCCAGTGCTCATTACAACATGCCCTCCTTAATGCCCATCATGCAATTACCCCATCCCCCTACCCACCTCCCCTCCAGCAACCCTCAGTTTGTTTCCTATAGTTAAGAGTCTCTTATGGTTTGTCTCCCTCTCTTGTTTTATCTTATTTTATTTTTCCTTCCCTTCCCCTATGTTCATCTGTTTTAAAGATTTTATTTATTTATTTGAGAGAGAGAATGAGATAGAGAGAGAGAGAGCATGAGACAGGGGAGGGTCAGAGGGAGAAGCAGACTCCCTGCCGAGCAGGGAGCCCGATGCGGGACTCGATCCTGGGACTCCAGGATCATGACCTGAGCTGAAGGCAGTTGCTTAACCAACTGAGCCACCCAGGCGCCCTCATCTGTTTTATTTCCTAAATTCCACACATGAGTGAAATCATACAGTATTTATCTTTCTCTGATTGACTTATTTCGTTTAGCATAAAAGCTCTATCCACGTCATTGCAAATGGCAATATTTCATTCTTTTTGATGGCTGAGTTGTATTCCATTGTATATATATACCTCATCTTCTTTGTCTATTCATCTGTTGATGGACATCTGGGCTCTTTCCATATTTTGGGTATTGTGGATATTGCTGCTATAAACATTGGGGTATATGTGCCCCTTTGAATTACTATTTTAGTTTTAAATGAGTCTATGATGAAAAAGTTGACTTTAAATTAGAAATTCAATCTTTCTTTTTTTTTTAAGGAGATAGAAGTTTATTGAATATACAGCAAGGAAGTGGCAGGCAGGACAGCAAGGGAGGGACTGTCTGCCACGAGGCAGTGATGGGGGACTGTAGTTAAAGGGAGAAGGTATGGGAATGTATGGAATTTTCCAGAAATTCAGTCTTAATTCAACAAGCATTTATTGAGCACCTAGAAAACTCAAGGTTCTTACTGTGTTCAAGGCACCCTGGGGATCACACCCCTGGTTTGGAATTCTGGATTTGTCATCCACTATAGTTTGGTCTTGGATGAATCATTCATGTTTCTCGATCCTTCATTTCCTCATGTGTTCTAATGGTTATCGAGCACTAGTGACTGCCCCATCAAGGTATCAGGATGAGGAACAGGACTTAGAGAAGTTGTGTAATTTATTCAAGATCTCAGATCTGTGAGTCATGGAGCTGGGATGTGCACATAAGTCCACTTTCCCCCCCACATACTTCCTCTCCATGCCTGTTTGCTACCTTCTCTAGCAACAGAAGAAGAACTGCTAGGGCTATGCGTCTCTACCATAGAGCAAACCTAGTGAATTATACTTAGTTAGTCATCTGTCTTCCCTGCTAGGCGTAAGATTCTTAAAAACAGGAGCTGATTCTGAATTACTTTTTTGTGTTCCTAAAGTCTAGTAGAATGAGACTAGAGATTTTCTTTCTTTCTCCCTTTCCTTCCTTCCTTCCTTCCTTCCTTCCTTCCTTCCTTCCTTCCTTCCTTCCTTCCTTCCTTCCTTCCTTCCTCCCTCCCTCCCTCCCTCCCTCCCTCCCTTGCTTCCTTTCTTACTGTTAACAAGTGGGATTCTACTAAACACATTATTCTGAGACACGTTTTGGTCCACTTAATCTGTGCTCATTTATTGAATGAATGGCTAATACTTGCCTTTCGCTCTGTGTTTTGTAAAAGTGAGAGGTTAGGTCAGGTCCTATGCCTCTCACCAGAGCAATGTCCTCTTGGCCCTTACACTGGTAAGAGAAGATCCCAAGAGAAGCGGATGGGAAAGAGGCAGAAATGCTCAAGCGAGCTATGTAGGAAGACTGGGCTTTGGAGCAGGGAGGCTCTCAACAATCATCTGGAACAGCAGCTCTCCACAGATAGGGGTATCTTTAAGTTGGAGTTAGGCTGTAAGAAATTTTTTCAAATAATAACTGATAGAAGTTGTAGAATTTTGTTGTTGTTTTTTAAAGTTATCCCTGGAACAATATCATTTTTCAGGTAACCCCAGGTCATCCAGGGGCTGAGTTGTATATCACATACATCGGAGAACATGATCTCAACCTATTTCCCACTTCCTCCATCACCTTTGTATTAGTTAGGATGCAGATTTTGTTACTCTAACAAAGACCCGAAGCTGGAGCGGGCACAAATCTTCAGAAATCTTAAGAGCTGGTTGTTAAACATAGGCCTCATTAAAAATTAAATTATATAAACTTGAAAGGGAATAAAATATATTAAAAGCAAAGTAACAAATACTCAGAACCACTTTCTAGTTATTTTACCACATTTTACTATTTTCTGTGCTCTTACGGTGACTTACATCTGTTGCATATGCATGGCGGAACGGCTCTGTAGTGGTGTGATTCTCAGCCCCACAGCTCTGACTCCTTTGATCCTGCTACTCTGTCATCTCAACACCTGCATTGTATCCTCGGTCCAAGGAGGCTTGCTAAGCTCTAACATCCTGCCTGTATATCAGCCAGAGGAAAGAGGAGAAACAGGAAGGGAGTTTCATTTCTTCTCTCTTCGATGCATGGTCTTGAATTTGCACACATCCCTTCTGCTGACTTCCTACTGGCCACACCTAGCTGCAAAGAAGCCTAGAAATATGGCCTTCATCTGGGATGCCATATGCCTGGCTAAAACTTTGCCTAGAAGGCAAAAATGGACACTGGGGAACAGCTGGCCTCTCTATTATAACATTTTGTTGGTTCTCAGCTAGCTTTAGGCCACCAAATGCTCTCTCCTACCCTCACCGCACCTCCTCTAAAGGCCTATTACAGGGTTTTAGGAAATGCTCCCGCCACTGTCTGTCGTTGTTATAGACCTGGCACATTCCAGCCGATCTCGCATCCTCAGCCTCCAGACAGTGAGAGGAGACTCAGACACATGAGCCAGGACCATCTTTTCTAGAAAGAGAGCACTAACAGATGAACACTGGCACAGAGGCCACCCCTACCCCCCAGTCAGGGCTGAGCTGGGCTCAGGTGGGGAGAGGATAATGATACCATGAAAAATTAGACAGTACCTGCCTCAAGGACGTTCTAGTCCTGGTGAAACCCTTATTCCTGGAAGATCACTAAATAGTACAGGTAATAACTGGTAAAGACCAGGTAGCTCCTTTCTGGGGGTGCCTGGGTGGCTCAGGTCATGATCCCCGGGTCTTGGGATCTAGCACCGTGTCAGGCTCTCTGCTCGGCTGGGACCTGCTCCTCCTATCTCCCTCTGCCTACTTGTGCTCTCTCTCTTTCTCTCTGTGTCAATAAATAAATAAAAATATTAAAAAAAAAAGTAAAAAAAAAAAAAAAAAAGACCAGGTAGCTCCTTTCTAATTTTAAATTCTGGGCAAGGAATTAGTTTTCATGAACAACAAACTCATTGTTGGACTAAGCTCTTATTTTTAGCTTTTACAGTTATAATCAAATAAAACTTAAAACAAAGTTAGATTGACATTAGTTAAAGATCTACCTAATTGTTGTACTGCCTGATAATTAGGCAGAAATGGTAAGCAATTCACATAAATGACTGTAATTAGCATTATTTTTACATAGCCAAGCAAAGTTCCTAATTTTCCCTGTTATCCTGGGTAGTTTATTGGTTGTCACTCTTGGCTCCAGCCATAACTAATACTTATGTGGAATACCCCAGCTCTTTCTGACCTCTGACCTTTGCCTGGATGGCCTCTCCTGTGCTTCCCCACCAAGCCCCCTTCATACTGGGAAGTGGCAAGGCAGAGTGGTCAAACGCTTGGGCTCTGGAGTCAAAATGCCTTCACGACTCACCTCATGACTTAAGCTGGGTGAACTTAGTGAATTGTTTTATCTTTCACTTCCTCAGAGTTGTCCATATACAATTCCTGAGAATGTGCCTAAGTCATGTTGGTTCTTATGAGCCCATTTATTCATTCATCTCAACAACAAAGAATTTTGGCATCTGCTATTTACCAGGTACTGTTCTAAGTGCTGAGAATTAATAGTGAACCAAACAAAGTCCCATGGTTTACATTTTAGAGGAGGGAGACAGACAAGTAACAACTATTGAAGTTTACAGGTGGTGATAAGTCTGATGAAAAAAACAAGGCATAGTAAGGTATAAGGGTGAGGGAGGATGCTATTTTAGCAGAGGAAGTGTATCAGTCAGAACATACTAGATCAAATTGCAGTAACAAATAACCCCCAATTTCAGGGCTTATCTTTTTTGTTTTTGCTATATGTCCACTGTGGGACAACAGGGGATTCTACTCCACATGCTTATCACATTAGGACCCAGGCAGACCACGTCATTATGTTCTGAAGTGTCCCTGGTCATTACAGTAGGCTGAAGGGGGAATGTGATCACTTACGTCTCGAAGTGACATTGACCTGACTTAAGGGCTTGGCAGAGAATATAAGTCCCTACCTTGGGCCTGGAAGGAGAGGAACCAGAAATATTGAGGTGCTGAGTAATCTCCATTTGCCCCAAATATGTTCTCTGTTCTTTGCTGCCCTGCTGTGTGCTCTTGAACCTGAACTCCATGGTCTGTAGCACTAGGGCTTTCTTGCCTTCTGGCTCCTGGTTGTGTTTGGCAAAAGTATGCAGATTCGTGAGACCTGAGGATGGGAAAAGTTCTTCCTGCTTCCTGCTCAGCCATAGTTCCAGCCACAAGTCTACCAAGCACAGTCATGCCCATGGCTGTGGCTCTCAGGTGGGCTCTGGTAACACCATTTCCTTTCCTTGTCCTTCAGGACTACGAGTAAGGTGGTGTCCGCCTCTTAGCATTGCTAATCCTTAGGGGAGCAAAAACCTCTTCCTGATTTCTTCTGTGAATAGTACCTTCAGGAAAAGAGCTCTTCGAAGATCGTACCTGAGATAACATTTGAAGTGAAGGAGAAAGTCAAGCAGGTATCTGGGGAAAGATGGTTGAGTAGACAGAGCAGACCTGGAAGAGGAGGTGGGGGAGTGGTGCTGGGCACATTCAAGGACTAGGAACCAGGCAGTGTGGCTGGAGCCAGTGAGAGTGGTGGGACATTAGTAGGAGTTGAGAGCAGAGAGATGGGGGCCTCTCTGATTACATCAGATTCTTCTGGGGGGATGGGAGGGATTTGGGATTTCATTCTGAGTGACACAGAAAACCACTGGGGCTTTTGAGGCAGGTGAGTGACATGATCTGGCTTACAGTTTTAAATCACTCTGATTTTAAGGACCAAATGGAGGTGAGGAGATCTGATAGCAGGCTAATGCAGGAGTCTCAGAGGGAGGTATGGTGGCTTGGCCCAAGGTGAGAACAGTAGAGGTGGTGACAAGGGGCCAAATTAGGATTACATGTTTCAGGAGAGATAACACAAGATGTGTTGACTGATTGGATGCTGGCACGAAGAACACTTTTGAGAGGAAAGATTGAAGGGAATGCAGTTTTGGGGGAAGCGAGGATAGAGATTGAGTGTCCAGTTTCATTCGTAGTAAGTTAAAGATATCTATTGGACCTTGCAGGGGAAAGTTAAGTTAGCAGTTAGAGGGGAGAGGTCAGAGCTAGGAATAAAAATTTGGTGGTTTCTAGTGGCAGGTGGTACTTAAAGCCAAGATATGGCTGAGCTCTCCGGGAGTGAGAGCAATAGAGAAGAGGTCCAAGAATCAAGTGCTGGGTATTCTAACATTTAAAACTTCAGAAGATAAGGAGGCACCAGCAAAGGAGATTAGGAAGGAGTGGCTGAATAGGAGGGAAATAAGTGAAGAAAGTATTTCAAGGAAGAGGGTGTATTAACTGCATCAAATGCTGCTGACATACTGAGTTAGATGAAGACACTCTTTCAGGTCTTAAGTTGTCTGTCCCCTCCTCCAAGAAGTCTGTTCTAACCCCTGAGTGAATTCAATAGCCTTCCGCTGTGCTCCCACACACCCACTGCTTCCTCTCTGTATAATTACCTCTTGTCATGTCCATCTCCCCCACCATACACAGAGTGCCTTGAGGGTAGGGATGGTGTCTTACTCATAAACGACTCTGAACTTGATGCCATGCACTTAGTAATGTTAATATTAGTTCACAAAACACATGAATCAGTTAAGATGCTCTACACACCCGTTCCACCCCTGCAACTGACATATATTCACGATCCAGGGCTCCAAATTTTATTCCCAAGAGTTGAAGTTCCCTAATTTTTTCACCTTGAAAGGGTCTGAAGATTTGTGGACTCCTTTAAAGCATTCCCATTACAGTAGTTGATAGCCCACCAACGTTCCTCTTTCTTTTCATGCTGAGAGGTTCGGGGACTATTTTCACTGGTTGAGCAACTCAGGTACCACACGATGGGGCTGCAGAAACATGGAGATAGAGATTTATAGATTGTCTGCCTTGGTGGTGACTCACTGAATTCTGAGGGAGAGACAATGGGTGGGGAGGGAGAGGAGAGAGAGAGAGAGAGGCAATCAGGGCTGGAGAAGAAGAGGGAAGGAGGGAGGCAAAGTGGGAGGGAAGGAAGGAGAGAGGAGAGAGAGGCAGCATGGAGGTAGTGGCACAGTAAGTACAAAAGAGATGGCTGTGGGGAAATGAGCTTTTTCTCCTTTGGCATCTTGAAATGGTCTAGCCTAACTCCTTCATTTTATAAAAGGGAAGCTGAGGCCAAGAAGTGCATGACTTACCCAAGACTTTAGAGTTGGTGGTAAGAGCTGGCCTAGACCATATTCCTTATGTCTCTCAGGTCAGTGCATTTTCTTTAACATGCTGGTGACTTTGGAGATGGGAAGAGTTGTCTCCTGTCCTAGGCAAATATCTTCCACTTATTCAATGATACCTGGACCTGCTTTAAAAGACAACCTTCTTGTTCCACAAATGAGAGAAGAAAGGTGAGCATTGCAAATAATGGGGGGAAAGAATAGTGATGGGGATGCTTCTGTGCTGAGGGATAAAGCATAGTAGTTCCTTAGGGGACAGCCAGGGAGGGGGTGAAGATACCCCAGTGTCTGGCTGGAAAGAGGGCAAGAAAGGATAATTGGAAAGACTAGAGGTGTGGAATTCAAACTGAAATTGGGTGGGTGAGAGGGAGGGGAGCAAATCTAGCTATCCGATCCTGGGCATGAACAGGACCATCTCATGATGAAGTGACTTGAGTGAGCACACTGAAGAAGGCAGAAGAAAGGGAGAGGCCCAGTTCTCATCCAACACGTGAGACAGTGAGGCCTGAATCCTCATTCCCTCCTACTAGGGACAAATGGTTTCCCAAGGAAGGCTCAGGTTAATGGCGTTTGAGTATGACCAACTAGGATCTGAGCTGGGACATTCTCCTTCTGGTGACTGCTTTAATGTTCTCCTGGGCAGTGTCCATCCTGCCCTCTTGGCCACTGGGAAGTTGGGGGGGTTCACACCTTGTTCAGATCTCCAAAGCTGGGTGATCCTGGGGTTCAGCAGTAGGCTTCGTCCTTAGTCTCATGAGCTGAGTGTTCCAGGGTTTGCTTGAGTCTGGGGGCTTTGCCAGACTCTGTCTCACCTAGCTCTTTCTAACAATGCTAATTTCCAACCCAATCATTTCTACAAAGAGCCTGGCAGCCTTACCTCCCTTCTCAGTGAAGGTTTAATAGCAGAGTGCTGAAACAGGGCTCGTTGCTAAGCCTTCATTATTTTCACAATGTATACTACAGGACTCCTATTAACATACCATGAAGCATTGTCCTAATTAAAACTAAATGTCTCATGTCAAATTAAATGAGCAGAGTACATTGGGTTAGCCAGGGCTCTGGCTTGCAATTGCATGTTTGTTTACTTGTTAATTGGCCAAGTTCAATCATCTATAGCAGCCTTTTCTTCTTATCAATACAAATTACTGATGCTTCAGACTTGATCTGCTGGGGAGCCCTGGCCTCGGAGACAGGATGCCTGACAAGCAGTCCCACTGTGCCGTCTTGTAAATCTGTTGAACCACCCTGTGCTGAGTTTCTCCTGGAGCAAAGGAAGCGTGATCTTCACCACCTACCCACTTCTTGTGGATGTTGCAAAGGTACTGTAAATTGGGCACATTGGAAGAGCTCCTAAGTTGCTCCCCCCTGGAAGAGCTTTGGTCCAAAGTTAAGGACTTTCTAGGTCTTTGAAAGCTAGTATATGAGTCAGGATTTTACCAGAGAAACGGAACTGGCAGAATATATGATACTGTCATATATATATAGTATATGTATATAGTAGTGTATACATGTGTATATACTTGTGTGTGTGTCTCAAGAGATTTAGTGCAAGGGCTTGGCTTACACAATTGTAAGGGCTGGCTAGGCGAATCTGAAATCCATAGGGCAGGCTGTCAGGAAGGGAAGACTGAAAACTCTCAGTAGGAGCTAAAGCTGCAGCCCACAGGCAGGATTTCTTCTTATTCAGGGAAACCTCAGTTCTGTTTGAAAGGTCTTTCAACTGATTGGATCAGACCCACCAAGATTATTGAGGATATTCTCCTGAAAGATGTTAATCACACCTACAAAATGCCTTCACAGAAACACCTAGATTAGTGTTTGCTTGAATAATTAGCTACTACAGCCAAGTTAAGTTGACAGGCAGAAGTGACCATTGCAACTAGAATCTGGAAGTGGTCATCCAATTTAACAATATCGCCTTCGCTTGGCTCAGGTGTGTAGAAAATAATGCTATTATGTCTGTGGGTTCAGTTCAGTTTTTAGAGAAAGATTCTCTTCCAAATATTTCATTCATTCCACACTTCCATCAGACATAATTTGGAGCCTTTGCACTGAGCTAGGAGCTAGAGGCACATGGATGAATGAGTGGTGGTTAATCTGTGCCACAGTGGAGCTTACTATATGGTGGGTGAAATGAGCATATATACAGAGGACAACATGGTGAATGTGACGAGAGAGATATGCATGTGGATTTCAAGAAGTCTCACCCAGGGAAATCAGAAGGGTAATGCTCTGAATGTGGAAGATAGGGAAAGGGGAAGAAAGAGGGACATGTGTGTAGAGAGGCCATCCCAAGCAGAGAGGACACAAAACTAAGCAAAGGCACAAAGGTGAGGGGTGCCATGGATTTGTCAGGGACTATAAGCAGGTTTGTGGTCCAGGAATGAGGAGAATGAGGTGTGGAGATTAGCAAGGCTAGGGAGATGGCAAAGGCTGCATTCTGAAGAGACTCATAGAGGAGTTTGGACTTTTCTGTAGGTGGCAGGCAGAAGATTATCACCTCTGCATGTTGAAAGGGCCCTTTGGAATCTGTGGGAAAGATGGGATTAATGGAGACAAAACTAGGGAGAGGAAGGCCCATTAGAGGCTGGCAAAACTGAAGGTCAGGACCAGGGCAATTATTTCAGGTTGGAAAAAAGGCATCCAGAAATACTTGGGAGGTGAACTCCATAGAACTGGGTGGTTGGTTGGTCCTGTGGGTGTGTAAGGAGAAGCAAGAAATAGAAGATGGAGCTATTGCTTCAGAGGGAGGCAAAGATTTATAGGGGAAGCTGATGAGCTCAGTTGGGGGATATAGTGAGTTTGAGGTGTCTGAGGGACACACAGCTGCCAGTTGTCAGCTTGACATGTGGATGTAGGGTTCAGGGAAGAGATCTGGGCTGGGAATTTGGGACTGTAGATGTTTGGGAACCATTAAAAATAAGTGGTAGTACAAAGCATGCAGTAGATAAGATCCTCTAGAAACAGACCCATGAGACAGACATTGTTTCCAATTCACAGAGAAGAAAACTGGGTTAAGGCTCCTATTTTGTGAGAAAAGGCAAAACACCAGTGGGAAGTGCATTTGTCACGTGTTATCATTTTGCCCTTCTTGTGAATGAATCCTACTAGGTTGGCACTGAGATGCAGCCCTCTGTCACCTGGGAGGGGACTAGGACTCCTGGAGGTCACAGCTCCTGGGGGTCATGTGTGGCTAGAACACATGCCCTCTAAATTCCAGCCAGGTCTTTCCCCCTCTGTGTGGTGCATAGGGGGACAATTTTGACTGTGTGGGTGAGGGAGAGCACCTGTGGTACTTGGCACCTGGGGCCAGCAGGGTGGTGGGAGGCTCTCGGGCAGGAACTCCCAGCAAGAAGGGGAGAGGTCCCAGGGAAAGGGGCCTGGGCCGTTCCACCTGCACAACATACAGGCCGTGCCCCAGGGCTTTCTCTCTCACACCAAGGCATGTTATGGTCCAAGTGAATACACGACCCCTCTACCACCAGTGGTGTTCAGAAAATAACCTCAGCTGTCATTAATCGGTTAGTATAACTTAGAATCAGTGTGAAAAAAGAAGGAAAGAAATGGGGAGCAAGGGAGAGATTCACCCAGGAGCGAGACAGGGCAGCCTCTGAATGGCTCCCTGCAGCCGCGCTGGCAGCCAGGTTTACCGGGACCTGTGAGTGGCAGCCAGTGTTTTGGAAGCTAAGGAGCCCCATGTTTGTAATCTGGCCCTGAACTGACCACAGTGGTCAGGATGCCCTGCTCTGCACAGACCATTCAGCGAGATGTTAGCTACCACCCAGTGTACTTTGCACAAAGGCAAAAAGATTGTATGGGATCCTGGAACGTTAGTTGCTATAGCAACATCTGTCTTTATTATCACCTAAACCCATTCACTGTATAAATATAGTAACTATTTGACTTCCCCACCCCCCCAGTCCACTTGGTAGGATTTAAAAAGAAATTGCAACAACCAAAAAAAAAAAAAAAATTAAAAAGACCAACAAATTGCAGTATCATGGGTGTGTGCACAGAGGAAGTTTTAAAGGTGAGGAGAGCATGAGGACATTTGTGGGTGGGGTAGATTTTCACAGGTTGCAAGTTCGTGGAGATGGCTACTCCTTACAACCAAGGCAGAAAGGGCAAATTCCTAGAAGTAATGGGACCAATTTGCATGGAAAGCTGAAAAAATAAGGGGGGAATGAAGTAGGAGAGGTGCAGAAGAGGGGAATATTATAGTGGAAAGAACTCGAATTTGTAATCAGATAGACCTGAGCTCAGATCTTGGCATCCTGCTTATACCTGAGTGACACTGGGTCGCTCAATCCCCTGAGCCTGTTTGCTCATCTGCAAAATGGGAGAACCATATCCCACAGCCTATTTGAGGAACTTGGTCCCCTTATATGAGGCCTGAAGACCCCAAATCTAATGTTGGGCCAGAGACTGAGATGTACTCATCAGCAGGAGGAGATTTCCTAGACACCAGCTCCATTCTCTGCAGTAAATGGTGAAAAGGGCCAGACCCAGCGGGGGTTGGTGAGAGTGATCATCATCAGTCTGGACAAGGGGTTAGGCCAGCCAGATGGGGCGGGCAAGGCATAGCAGGGCAAAAGAAGGAGTGAGGAGAAGTTTCCTGCCAATGGATGTTCCACGGGTGGTTTTTCCTTCTGAAGACCAACTTTCCAAATGTGGAGCTATTAACCAGGATTGGGAGGGGGTGGAGAAGGAAGCCATGGACAGAAATGTAGTATCTAACAGCCATTTTTACAAAGCCTGCTGTGAGCCAGGCACTGTGCTGGGAACCAGGGGATGTGAAAATGGACAGATACAGTCCTGCTGAGGCCAGAGGGACCTTCCTGCTGGAGGAAGGAATAGAGCAATAGAAACTTTTCTCTCACACCCATCTCAATATCCCTGGTCTTGCTTCCTGAGATGAACTGATTTGTTTTCTTGGACTCTAAAGAACAAAAGCAAACACTTACATAGCACTTGCTACTTGCTAGGCACTATTGTAAGTGCTTCATAAATATTACTTCATTTAATCCTCACAATAATTTCATAAAGTGGAAACAGATATTGTCCCACTTGGCAGATGAGTAAACTGAGGCAGAGAGTGGCATGCACAGGACTAGTGTGGTCTCATAAAATACTGGCTCCAAGTGTGAGACCCAACCTAAGAGCTGCTGCTTCTTTCTTCTTCTTCTTCTTCTTCTTCTTCTTCTTCTTCTTCTTCTTCTTCTTCTTCTTCTTCTTCTTCTTCTTCTTCTTCTTTCTTCTTCTTCTTCTTCTTCTCCTTCTCCTTCTCCTTCTCCTCCTCCTCCTCCTCCTCCTCCTTCTCCTCCTTCTCCTTCTCCTTCCTCCTCTCCTTCCCCCTCTCCTTCCCCCTCTTCTTCCCTCCTCTTCTTCTTCCTTTTTCTTCTTCCTTTTTCTTCTTCCTTCTCCTCCTCCTCCTCCTCCTCCTTCTTCTTCTTCTTCTTCTTCTTCTTCTTCTTCTTCTTCTTCTTCTTCTTCTTCTTCTTCTTCTTCTTCTTCTTCTTCTTCTCCTTTTCCTCCTCCTCCTTCTTCTTCTTCCTCCTCCTCCTCCTCTTCTTCTTCCTCCTCCTCTTCTTCTTCTTCTTCCTCCTCCTCCTCCTCCTCTTCCTCCTCCTCCTGTTCTTCTTCTTCTTCTTCATCACCTTCTAATTCTCATTCTCACAACATAAGCATTTAGCCTGAACCTGGCTACAGTAAGTGCCTCATAAATGTTGGCTATTACTGCTATGATTGTTATTCTCTAGTGGAACTGCTGTCAGGCCCATGAAGTTCAACTATTTTTTCTCTTTTTGAAAATGGCTCTCCTTGCCCCCCAAGTCTTGGCTTGAGAGAACCTCTTCCCTTTGTGACTGGAAGTCTCTAGAAACAAGTCAATCCTATTAGGAAGGAAGGGGGTGGGGACAAGACAGGAGCCAGGCAGCAGGACTAGGTCTCTGAAGCCAGAGTCATTGCCCTGGTAATATTCAGACAGGCCTGGGTTCAAATCCTACCTCAGGCACTACTAGCTGCATCCTTAGGCAAGTCATTTGAAATTCTGAACATTGCTCGTAGTGCTGTTTGGTGGTTAAATGGCATAAGTGCCATGACTGCTACATAGGAAGTGCTTGGTAAATGTAGCCCCTGTGATGGTGAGGATAGTGATGTTGATGGCAAGTATGGTGATGACGAAGATGATGATTTGAACTCTTCCTGCTCCCATTGTCTTGTAAGAGGAGAGGAGAGTTACTCTCTTTCTCTGCCCCCTCCATCATCTTCATGAGGCTAGACAGCTTCACCTGGCTGAGAGTACAAAGGTAATAAGTGGGAATACAATGAGAATATAAATATGTGGATAATTTAGAATATGATAACTCTGGATCCAGATGAAAACCCAACTGTGATAACTGGATATACAAATAAGAATGCAAACGCCGCAGTAAGAAAACAGCTTCTACCGTCCCTCCAAAGACCTCATTCTCCAATACCATGGCTGGGAGCTATTCCTCTTTCCCTCTAACAATCAAGCCACCAATCTCTTTCTTGTGCTGAAAGCAAGACTAGTTTGCTGACCTCTGCAGGGGAGGGAGTGATCCTAGTGGGTATGTTTCAGAAAGCTGGCCCTGCCAGCCTGGGGAGAAAATGCTGAGATGAGCGCAAGCTGGAGGGGCTCAAGACTCTCATTCAGGCTGGCTGGCCACTGTGGTGGGTCACAAGGTGCTGATGGAAGCACTGTTTATCATGTCAACAAGACATAAACCAAGGATCTTTGATGTTTCAGCCCATTTCCCTGCCAGGCACTAGCTTTATTCTCCTTGTAGATATGATGGGGCCATCTCTCTAAAATTAGGAGGAATAGAGCATCTATTTAAGCCTTTCCTGCTTACCTGTGGAGCTGACTTGTCTTCCTCATGTCTCTTTGTATCTTCCTTCTCTCAATGTGCTCTGTTAAAATTGTGATTGAGTCTCCATATGTCTTTACAGCTTCTTTTAGACTGTTTTAGTTATCTGCTGCTGCATAATAAGCCACCCCAAAACTTACTATGCTCACAAATTCTGTGGATCAGGAATTCTAACAGAGCACTGTGGGGATGGCTTATCTGTTTCAGGATGTCTGGGGGCTGCAAGCTGGGAATATTTGAACAACTGGGAATAGCTTTAAAGAGCAGAACAGAGAGAGCAAGCTCTCCTGTCTCTTCTTACAAGGGCATTAATCCCATTCATAAGAGGTCCATTCGCATGACCTATTTACCTCCTAAGGGCCCCACATCCTAATAGCATCACATTAGGGGTTAGGATTTCAACATATGAATTTTTGGGGAGGGCATATTTACTTTATAACATATGTGTTGCTTAGAGCTCCAACAGTAAATGTTCTAGCAAACAAGGCCAAAGTTGCGTGGGTCTTTATGATTAGCCTACATAATCCTCTAGGCTGATAGAATCACAAACTCACTTCTGTTCAAGGAGAGGGGATATGGACTCCACTGTTCAATGGAAAGAGTATCAGTGGATTTGTCTGATTATCCAACATTCAGTAGGTCTGTTCACTATGTAGAGAAGTGAAATCTTAAAGATTAAGCCAAAGATACAGTTAATAATATGATTAATTTGCTTCTTAAATAATAATTTTAAAATAATTTCTTTAAATTAAGGATGGCTAGTATTTTTCAACCTATATTTCTTGGACAGAGATTCCGAGAGCCATCTTACAAAACAAACAATCAAAAATTCTTATTTCCAAGTAAGTTTAGAAAATACTTCATACTATACATAGCCTCTTGGAGAGTCACTGTGCATACTGACACATCACAGTCCCTGAAAAATCCTGCAGCAAGGGAAGATTTATTTTCTTTTGGAGTTTAGATATTTCCAAAACCTATTTGAGCACAGAACCTTTAAAATTTTCTTTTTAGGTTCCAATACCTGTTGAAATCTCACCAAACTAATACTCCTTGAGCTCTCTTTAGGAAAGGCTGTCTAAGTAATACTCCATTCTGTGTGTGTGTATGTATATATATGTATATATACCACATCTTCTTTATCTCTTTGTCTATGGATGGACACTGGGTTGCTTCCATATCTTGGCTATTATAAATAATGCTTCAATAAACACAGGGAGGCAAGTATCCTTTGAATTAGTGTTTTTTAAAAAATATTTTATTTATTTGAGAGAGAGAGAAAATATGTACGTGCAAGCAGTGGCGGGGAGGGTGCAGAGGGAGAGGGAATCTCAAGCAGACTCCATTTTAATCAGGGAGCCCAATGTGGGGCTTGATCCCATGACCCTGAGATCATGACCTGAGCCAAAACTATGAGTCGGACATTCAACCAACTGAACCACCCAGGAGCCCCTTGAGTTAGTGTTTTGTTTTCTTTGGATAAATATCCAGTGGTGGAATTACTGGATCATATGGTATTTTTTTTATTATGTTCAGTTAGCCAACATATAGTACATATGGTATTTCTGTTTTTAATTTTTTGAGGAACCTCCATACTGTTTTCCACAGTGTTTACACCAGCTTGCATTCCCACCAACAGTGCATGAGGGTTCCTTATTCTCCACATCCATGCCAGCCCTTGTTATTTCTTGTGTTTTGGAGTTCAACCATTCTGACAAGTGTGAGGTAATATCTCATTATAGTTTTGATTTGTATTTCCCTAATTATTAGCGATGGTGAGCATCTTTTCATGTGTTTGTTGGCTATCTGTATGTCTTCTTTAGAGAAATGTCTGTTCATGTCTTCTGTCCATTTTTAAAATTAGATTATTTGATTTTTGGTGTTGAGCTGTGTAAGTTCTTTATATATTTTGGATACTAACCTCTCATTGGTTGTCAGGGGGATGGGTGAAATAGGTGAAGGGGATTTATACTTATCATGAGGAGCGCTGAGTAATGTATAGAATTGTTGAATCATTATATTGTACACCTGAAACTAATATAACACTGCATTTTTTTTAAAGATTTTATTTATTTACTTGAGAGAGAGAGAGCATGAGAGAGAACAAGAGCACAAGCAGTGGGGAGGGGTAGAGGGAGAAGCAGACTCCCCACCGAGCAGGGAGCCCAATGTGGGACTTGAGCCCAGCGTCCTGGGATCATGACCTGAGCTGAAGGCAGACGCTTAACCGACTGAGCCACTCGGGTGCCCTGTAACACTGTATGTTAATTATACTTGAATTAAAGGTATATTATGATCAATTAAAGATATTATAATAAAAAATGTTATATTCAAACACTTGGGTCTCATGAAATGTAACCTAAAGTTTGCATAAATTAAAAGAAAGAAAGCCTGTTTAGACTCTAAATTCCAGAGCAAGCAAGCTTCAGAACAAATCTTAAAGTATTATTCAATAACTTTTTCAACAATTGTAGCATAATTTCCAGTGCTTGATTTGAGTATTTGCACCAAAGAAATTAAAGCAGAATCTTTGGAGACGGGGGCCTGGGCATTGAAATTTTTGAAAAACATCAGGGATTCTAATGTGCAGTCGGGTTGAGAGCCATTGACTTAAACTATTATTTCAGAAAAATACTGTTTATTCTTGGGAGGTTATACACTTTGTTCAACAGTTACTTGCTGGAAAATTGGGAGAACAAAGAGGCACATTTGCAATTCTTAATGAAGGGGGTATCACAAAAGAGACAGACCAGATGCTGAGTATCTATACTCACCCTGCTCTGCTCCATGAGTCTTGGATTGCTACTCTCCACACACCCCCCACCCCTGCCTTTGCCCATCCCCTCCAGATTGCATTGTCAAACCATTATTGACTCTTCTGCTAAAGTTTTGCCTCCTTCTCACCCCCACCCCCAAATAGAACTTTATTCTAGAATGGATCATTTGAATTGGAGGACATGTACCCCTGGGGGTGGGGAGATTAACTCTTACAGATTGGAAGAGAGGTTTCTAAAACTTGCATGGAGGTTCAGTGGGAAGAGATTAGAAAAGAGGTGGGGACAGAGGAGGAGAGAGAGGACATGTAATCTTATCAGTGAAAGGAACCATCCTCCCTTCCATGAAGGACTTAAGTATTAGAGTGCTTATCCCTAGACTGGAGAAAATTCCTATCACATACAGCTTTAGGTTCTTCATTCCTATTTATAATTTTCTCTAATCCAATAGTTGGGAAAAATCTGCTATACTCAGAGTCTTGTGGCATGATGTTTGAAGAATAAAGTAAAAGGTCAGTAAAGGGAAGTGTGGCCAATTCCAAGTCCAGTCTCTATAGTATCCTTGGAGGTGACTACATCTAGCAGTTCTATATGGAGACCATCTGTGAAGTAAATGACAGTCCAAGGTGGAGCTGGAAATGGCAAGACAAGCCCCTTGAGTACCCTTAGCATAAAAATTCTCTTTCCCTCATTTAATGAGAAAGGTGACCTTGAACATAAAAGGTAGAAAAGGGGGGCGCCCGGGTGGCTCAGTTGGTTGGGCGACTGCCTTCGGCTCAGGTCATGATCCTGGAGTCCCTGGATCGAGTCCCATATCGGGCTCCCTGCTCAGCGGGGAGTCTGCTTCTCCCTCTGACCCTCCCCCCCTCTCATGTGCTCTCTCTCTCAGTCTCTCTCTCTCTCAAATAAATAAATAAAATCTTAAAAAAAAAAAAAGGTAGAAAAGGGGCAGGGAGGAGGTAGACCTACGTTTGAGCTACAAAGGGAGGTACCGTTATTTATTTATTTAACTATTTCTCCTTTGTTAACCACTTGGCTTGTTTCAAGGTCTTTCTATTATAATACACTGCATGAACATTGTGACACATAAATCCTAACCTGCATCTTAGATTATTTCCTTAGGTTAGATTTCCAGGAGTGGAATTACCAGATCAAAAAATAAGGTATTTTTAGGGCTCTTGATATATATTACCACCCAGCCCCCTTAGAAAATTTGTATCAATTTAAACTCTCATTAGCAATGTACAAGAATGCTCATTTACCCATGTCTGCCAACACTGGGCATTTTAACTTAAAATACTTCTTGGTGTTCTTGTTATTTTTGTTTTGATGGTTTCCTTTCTGGATTATTCTCAAAAGGAAAAATTTCCCCAGCTTTGAGATATAATCGACATATAACATTGTGTAAGTTTAAGGTATACAAGTTGATTTGATATATAGGTATTGTGAAATGATTACCTCAGTAGCATTAGCTAACACCTCCATCACCTCACATAATTACCATTTATTTCTTGTGATGAGAACATTTTAAGATCTAGTCTTTTAGCAACCTCCAAGTATATAATACAGTATTGTGAACTATAATCACCATGCTGTATATTAGATCTCCAGAACTTATTCATCATATATATAACTGGAAGTTTGTATCCTTTGACCTACATTTCCTTATTTCTCCCATTCCCCAGCTATTGGCAACCACCATTCTGCTCTGTTTCTATGAGTTCATCTTTTTTAGATTCCATATTTAAGTGATATCATACAGTATCTGTCTTTCTCTGTCTTGCTTATTTCACTTCGCATAATGTCCTCAGGGTTCATCCATGTTGTTGCAAATGGCAGGATTTCTTTTCTTCCCACAGCTGAGTACTATTCCAGTGTGTGTGTGTGTGTGTGTGTGTGTGTGTGTGTGTGTGTGTGTATGATTTTACCCATTCATCTGTAGATGCACATTTAGGTTGTTTCCATTTCTGGGCTGTTGTGAATAATGCTTCTGCGAACATGGGGGTACAGATATCTCTTTGAGATCCTGATTTCATTTCCTTTAAATATATACCCAGAAATGGGATTACTGGATCATATGGTAGTTTTATTTTTAATATTTTGAGGAAGCTCCATACCACTTTCCATAGTGGCTGCACCAATTTACATTCCCACCAACAGTGCACAAGATTTCCCTTTTCTCCATATCCTTGCCAATACTTGTTATCGCCCGTCTTTTTTTTATTTGTTTTTGTTTTGTTTTGTTTAAAGATTTTTTATTTATTTGACAGGGAGAGACACGGCGAGAGAGGGAACACAAGCAGAGGGAGTGGGAGAGGGAGAAGCAGGCTTCCCGCCAGGCAGGGAGCCTGATGTGGGGCTCGGTCCCAGGACCCTGGGACTGTGACCTGAGCCAAAGGCAGATGCTTAACGACTGAGCCACCCAGGTGCACCATCTCCTGTCTTTTTGATGACATGATGACCTGTTAGCCATTGTAACAGGTATGAGGTGATAGCTCATTGTGGTTTTGATTTATATTTCTCTGGTGATTAATGATGTTGAGTATCTTTTCATGTGTCTGTTGGCCATCTCTCTTTTTTGGAAAAATGTCTATTCAGTCCCTCTGTCCATTTTTAAAAATAGGATTGTTTATTTTTTGCTATTGACTTGTATGATTTCCTTATATATTTTGGATATTAACCCCTTGTCAGAACCATGATTTGCAAATATTTCCTCCCATTATGTAGGTTGCCTTTTCATTTTGTTAATTGTTTATTTTGCTGTGGGTAAGCTTTTTATTTTGATGAAACCCCACTTACTTATTTTGGCTGTTGTTGCTTGTGCTTTTGGTGTCATATCCAAAAATTATTGCCAAGACTAACGTCAAGGAGTTTTTCCTCTGTGTTTTCTTCCAGAAGTTTTATAGTTTCAGGTCTTGCGTTTAAGTCTGTAATCCATTTCCAGCTAATTTTTGTTAATTGTGTAAGATAGGGTTCTAATTTCATTCTTCTACATGTGATTATCCAATTTTCCCAGCACCATTTATTGAAGAGACTGTCCTTTCCCCATTGAGTATCTTTGGCTCCCTTGTCAAATATTAGTTGATTGTATATGTGAGGGTTTATTTCTGGGCTGTTGATTCCAATCCATCTGTGTGTGTCTATTTGTATACCAATGTCATACTGTTTATGATTACTCTAACTTTGTAGTATAGTTTGAAATCAGGAAGCGTGATGCTTCCAGCTTTGTTCTTTCTCAGGTTTGCTTTGGCTATTCAAGTTCTTTGTGGTTCCATACAAATTTTAGTATTATTTTTTCCTGTTTCTGTGAAAAATGCCATTGGAATTTTGATAGAGATGGCATTGAATCTATATATGGCTTTGGATAGTATGAACATTTTAATGATATCAAATTTTCCAATTCATGAGCATGAGGTATCTTTCCATTTATTTGTATCTTCTTCACTTTCTTTCATTAAAGTCTTATAGTTTTCAGTGTATAGATCTTTCACTTCCTTGGTTAAAATTGTTCCTAAGCATTTTATTGTTTTTGAGGCTATTATGAATGGAATTGTTCTATTTTTTCAGGTATTTTGTTGATAGCGCATAGTGTATAGAAACACAACTGATTCTTAAAAAGAAATTTTTAATGGGGTAAATTAAATTATGTGTATTGCCTCTTGAATCTATTTTCTCTTCAAAAAGTATACAAATATCCCTTTGCTTTGGAAACAGCAATCAATTTTTTTCTTTTATCAATTCTCCCCAATCAGAAGCAATAAATTTCAGGTTGCTGATAAAGAATAAGAAACCTCTTTTCTTTAATGGATACTGCAAATAGCAGATAGTCTTTTGAGATTTTCTTCTCAGCCTTTCCTTAGCAGTGGACTCCAATTTGCCTCTGCAAGAGTCTCAGAAACTTTGGAGAGCTTGTCTTCCAGCCTGAACATGCCTCCTAAAATGAATTTTAAATAAGGGTTCTCCGATGGAGATTTAAGTGAAGTCATGAGTTAGTTCCTTCTTTTGTCCTTCCAATTGTCTAGATAAATTATTGAATGCTTTTTTTTAAAAGATTTTTTAATCTATTTCTTTGTGTGTGAGAGGGAGAGAGAGTGAGAGTGAGAACACACAAACGGGGGTGGTGGCAGGCAGAGGCAGAAGCAGCTCACCACTGAGCAAGGAGCCAGATGTGGGACTCGATCCCAGGACCCTGGGATCATGACCTGAGCCGAAGGCAGACACTTAACTGACAGAGCCACCCAGGCGTCCCAAATTATTGAATGCTTACAAGTGTCTTACACAGTACAATACATTGCAAAGTGCAAGCAATGTTAATTATTCATGGATTCCATAATTACGATTTTGCATCTTGGTGAAATTTATTGTTAACCCCAAATCAGTGCTCATGGCTCTTTCATGGTAGTACCAGGAAGATTTGAGTCACTCAACATGCACATTCCCAGCTGAGGTAAAGCAAGGCATCAGTCTGCCTTTTTGTTTTCTCTCTCATATTCTGAATAAGAGTCCTTTTGTGATGTATTTGGTGGCCATATTTTTGCATTTTTCTTGGTTATTTCTTTATTTAAAATAGCCCCTGAGGGTAGTGCTGAAGTGCTGTTTACTGTTCCTAAGCTGTGATGTTCAAGAAGGGAGAAAATAAGCTCAGATAAGCTTAATTAAGGCCTAAGTTATGTTGACCATGAATTCAATAAATCAACAATACGTATTAAATAAAGTGTCTTTAAACAAAAACACACATAAAACAAGGTTATGTATTAATTGGTTGATGAAAATGTTGTGACCAGAGTCTCACAGGAATCTAACCTTGTATTTTCCCTAGGAGCAATGCCTCAGTATTCGCTAATTCAATGTTCCCAGCAACTACATAGAACATAACTGCCGGGAGAACTAGAGTTGACTGTATTATCAGAGAGTGACAGTTGATCTTGGGAAGTGAGAGGAACACACGTAATGAATCATGAATGACCTGAACAGTAACAGCAGTACAAATAACAAAGGATAGACAAATCAGGGTGATCTAGAGGAAGGCTTTGTGAAAGGAGTGGTCATCAATCTGGGCTTTGCAGTCTGAAGAGGGTTTATGTAAGCTCAGGAAGCTAAGAGTAGGAGTGATGAATAGTCTTATTTAGGGAGGACAGGCTATAAGCCAATTTGTATTTGAGGATTATTTTGAATGTGGGGCATATGAAAAATAAGGCTGAACAAATCGTGTGGGAAGGAGTTCTGGAAGTCCTGAATGTAAGTCTGAGAGAGCTTGGGTTGGTTCCTGGGACCAGTTTTTTTTAAAATCAGCTTTATAATTTGCATAAAATAAATTTCACTCATTTTAAGTGTACATTTTGGTGAGCTTTGACAAATATATACCCCCAAGTAAACACCACCACAATCAAGTTATAAAACATTTCTATTACCCCAAAATGTTTTCTCATATTGCCTTGCAGCCAATACCCCTACCACTCATAATACTAGGCAAAAAATAAAGTATAAACTTACCTTTTATAGAATTTCTTATAAATGAAATCAAATAATAAGTACTTGTATGAGACTGGCTTCTTTGGCTTAACATAATGTTTTTTAGGTGTATCCATTTTGTATGTAGTATATAGTTTTAAAGAAAAATGCTGACTAGTATTCCATTTTATGGATATACTAAAATTTGCTTATCCATTTACCAGTTGTTAGATATTTAGGTTGTTTCCAGTTTTGAACTATTAGAAGTAAACTTTCTGTGGCCATTTGTGTACAATTCTTATTGTGGAAATACATTCTCATTTTTCTTTGATGAATACTTAAGAGTGGAACTGCTGGGTTGTATAAGTGTATACTTAACTTTTTATGAAACTGCCAAACTATTTTCAAAGTGATTAAAACATTATATATAACCCCAGCCATGTATGAAAATTCTAGTTGCTCCATATCCTCATACTTAATGTGGTCAGTCTTCTAAATATATGCCATGCTAGTGGGTGTTGGTATCTCATTGTGATTTGAACTTAGATTTTATTTATGACTAATGATGATAAACATGTTTTCATGTATTTGAGATTTATATATCTTATTTTGTAAAGTATTCAAATATAAAAAATTGGTTGTCTTGTTATTGGGCTTGAGACATTCTTCAAATATTCTGGATATTGATCCTTTGTCACACATATATGTTGTAAATATTTTCCTGTATGTCCTGCCTTTTTGTTTTTGTAATGGTCCCTTTTAAAAAGTAGAAACTTTTATTTTTGTTGAAGGCCAATTTACCAATTTTTTTCTTTCGTGGTTCATGCTTTTTGTATACTCTAAGAAGTCTTTGCCTAACCTAAGGTCACAAAAATTTTCCTCCATGTTTTCGTCTAGAAGTTTTATAGTTTCAGCTTTTACATTTAAGTCTACAATCCATATCAAGTTAGCTTTTTTTGGTATGATGTGAGGGAAAGGTTGAGATTCAACTGTTCCAGCAACATTTGTTGAAACAACTATTTTTTCCCCATTGGTTTCCCTTGACACTTCGGTCAAAAGTGATAACTGACCCAGATATGTGTGGATTTATTTCTGGACCCTCAATTCATTTCCACTGATTTATATGTCTATCCTTGTACTTCTTCCACACTGTCTTGATTACTGTAGCTTTTTTTTAAACATTTTAGTGTATTTAATGCCAGCCTTTTTACTATGTATAACCATATGCATGTGTTATATATGTGTATGTATATATATACAACTGTAATATATATACACACACACACACACACACACACCCCACATCTATGCATACACACATATCTCTTTAAAATTGGGTCATATACATAGCTTTATAGTAAGTCTTGAAATCAGGTAGTGTAAGTTTTCCAAGTTTATTATTCTCTTTCAAAATTGTTTTGGATATTCTAAGTACTTTGAACTTCCCTAAAAATTTTAAAGTCAGCTTGTCAAGTTCCACAAGAAAAACTGCTGAAAATTGCACTACTGGGTATTTACCCCAAAGATACAAAAGTAGGGATCCGAAAGGGTACATGCACCCTGATGTTTATAGCAGCAATGTCCACAATAGCCAAACTGTGGAAAGAGCCAAGATGTCCATCGACAGATGAATGGATAAAGAAGATGTGGTATATATATACAATGGAATATTATGCAGCCATCAAAAGGAATGAGATCTTGCCATTTGCAACGACGTGGATGGAACTGGAGGGTATTATGTTGAGCGGAATAAGTCAATCAGAGAAAGACATGTATCATATGACCTCACTGATATGAGGAATTCTTAGTCTCAGGAAACAAACTGAGGGTTGTTGGAGTGGGGGGTGGGGTGGGAGGGATGGGGTGACTGGGTGATAGACACTGGGGAGGGTATGTGCTCTGGTAAGCACTGTGAATTGTGCAAGACTGTTGAATCTCAGATCTGCACCTCTGAAACAAATAATGCAATATATGTTAAGAAAAAAAAAAAGAAGAAGAAGATAGCAGGAGGGGAAGAATGAAGGGGGGGAAATCGGAGGGGTAGATGAACCATGAGAGACGATGGACTCTGAAAAACAAACTGAGGGTTCTAGAGGGGAGGCGGGTGGGAGGATGGGTTAGCCTGGTGATGGGTATTGAGGAGGGCACATTCTGCATGGAGCAATGGGTGTTATGCACAAACAATGAATCATGGAACACTACATCTAAAACTAATGATGTAATGTATGGGGATTAACATAAGAATAAAAAAATTAAAAAAAAAAAAAGAAAACCTGCTGAAATTTTCATTGGAATCCCAATCTGAATCTACTGATCAATTTAGGGAGAATTAACATGTTAAAGTACAAAGTCTTCCAGTCTACAAGCATGGTATAGCTCTCCAATTATTTAGGTTTACTTTAATTTATCCAACAGTGTTTTGTATTTTTTGGTGTACAGGTTTTGCACATACTTTGTTTAAATTTTCCCTAAATATTTCACATTTTTTGATGCTACTGCTAATGATCTTTTCAAATAACCAGATGTCTTTATCAATTTTTTTCTATTTTATTCATTTTCTATGCTATTGGTTTCTGTTTTTTTTTTTATTATTTAATTTGTCTTCTTAACTTGCGTTTAATTTGTTCTTTTTTCTAGCTTAAGGTGGGAGCTTAGATCATTTATTTTAGAACTTTCTTCTCCAATATAAGTGTTAAAAGTTATGAATTTTCTAGTAAGTTCTGCTTTAATTGCATGCCACATATTTTGATATCGGTATTTTCTTTGTCATTTAAGATATTTAAAATTTTTCCTTATGATTTTTTATTTGACACATGGATTATTTGGAATAATTTTGTTTAATTTCAATACACTTTGAGATTCACCAGATAAATTTTCTGTTGTTGATTTCTTCATTCTGTTGTGGTCAGAGAAAATTGTAAGTTCTCTGAGTACATGCTGCTGAGTGGAGTATTCTATAAATGTCAATTAAGTCAAGTTGATTCAAGTGTTGTTTGAGTATACTGTATTTTTATTGAATTTTTAGTCTACTTATTCTATCAATTACTGAAAGAGGCCTGTTGAAATCTCTAACTATAATTATGTGTTTATTTTTCCTTTCACTTCAATCTATTTTGCTTTCTCTATTATAAAACTCTGTTGTTAGGGGCCAGTCATTTAGGATTATTATGTCTTGAGGAAGTGACCCTTTTGCCATTATGAAATGTGTCTCTTTATGCTTGGTTGTATTTCTTGTTGTGGTGTTAACATAGGCATTCCAGTTTTCTTTTGATTAGTGTTTTTCCATCATATACCTTTTAAACATATTTTTAGTTTTAACTTATCTTTGACTTTATATTTAATGCTGGTTTCTTCTGTTAGGGTATGCTTTTTTATTCAGTCTGACAATTTCTTTGACTTTTAACTGGACTATTTAGATTATTTGTATTTAATGTAATTATTGATACAGCTGGATTTAAATCTAAATCTATTTGTTTTCTTATTCGATTTGTTTAAATCTGTTCTTTATTTATGTTTTCCTCTTTCTCTACCTTGTTTTTGGATTATTTTGTGGTATTCTGTTTTCTCTCCACTAGTGGCTCACTAGCTATACCTCTGGTTTATGTATATGTATGTGTTTTGGGGAGGGTGCTTGCTCTAGATTTACAATATACATCTTTAAAATAGTCTACCTTTAAATAATATTGTGCCACTTCATATGTAATATAAGAACTTTAAAATAATATACTTCTGTTTCCTTTTCCTGTCCTCTGTGTTAGTATAGGCATACATTTTACTTCCACAAGTGTTATAAACTCCACAATACATTGTTTAGTTCTTTAAACAGTTATCTTTTAAAAAGTTAAAATATGAAAAAAAGGATTTTTACATTTATTCTTATACTTATTATTTTAACTTTCTTCCTTTCTTTGGATAGCTCCAAGTTTCCATCTGGTATTATTTTCCTTCTTCTTAAGTGATAACAGATTTACATTTCTTTTTTTTAAATTTTTATTTCAATTCAATTTAATTAACATACTGTATTATTAGTTTCAGAGGTAGAATTTAGTGATTCATCAGTTGCATATAACACCCAGTGCTCATTACTCCAAGTGCCCTCCTTAATGCCCATCACCCAGTTACACCATCCCCCCACCTACCTCCCCTCCAGCAACCTTCAGTTTGTTTCCTATGGTTAAGAGTCTCTTATGGTTTGTCTCCCTCTCTGGTTTCATCTTATTTTATTTTTCCTTCCCTTCCCCTATGTTCATCTGTTTTCTTTCTTAAATTCCACTTATGAGTGAAATCATATGGTA
The DNA here is from genome assembly GCF_029215605.1 of Mirounga angustirostris. NCBI lineage: Eukaryota > Metazoa > Chordata > Mammalia > Carnivora > Phocidae > Mirounga > Mirounga angustirostris. The sequence goes on from NW_026991714.1 coordinate 41,779,245, forward strand.
TTTGTCTTTCTCTGACTGACTTCTTTCACTTAACATAATACCCCCTAGTGCCATTCATGTCACTGCAAATGGCAAGATTTCATTCTTTTTGATGACTGTGTAATATTACATCATACACACACACACACACACACACATATATACACATACATACATATATATGGACATCTGGGCTCTTTCCATATTTTGGCTATTGTGGACATTGCTGCTATAAACATTGGAGTGCATGTGCCCCTTCGGATTACTACGTTTGTATCCTTTGGATAAATACCTAGTAGGGCAATTGCTGGTTTGTAGGGTGATTCTATTTTTAACTTTTTGAGGAACCTCCATACTGCTTTTCAGAGTGGCTGTACCAGTTTCCATTCCTATCAACAGTGTAAGAGAGTTCCCCTTTCTCAGCATCCTCGCCAATGTTTGTTGTTTCCTAAGTTGTTCATTTTAGCCATTCTGACTAGTGTGAGGTGGTATCTTATTGTGGTTTTGATTTGTGTTTCCCCAGTGCTGAGTGATGTTGAGCATTTTTTCATGTGTCTGTTTGCCATTTGTAAGTCTTCTTTGGAGACATGTCCATTCATGTCTTCTGCCCATTTCTTGACTGGATTTTTTGTTTTTGGTGTTGAATATGATAAGTTCTTTATAGATTTTGGATACTAGCCCTTTGTCTGATAAGACATTTGCAAATATCTTCTCCCATTTTGCATGTTGCCTTTTAAGTTTTTTTTTTCTTTTTGTTTTATTTACCATAAACATTAATAAGTGAATACAGCAAACACTGGAGATAGGCTTTTTAATAATTTTTGGATGTAAAACTTAACACTTAAAATTATGCATGCTCCTCCCCACCCACCCCAATTCAACATGCAGATACTTATTTTCATATATGCTGATCCTAGAGTAAATAATCTCTTTGTAGTTTCATAAGAGAGTATCCTTACCCTGTAACTTAAAATGATTTCACAAACTATATGTGATCATGGTATAGTATCATCATTCATACAGTTCCTCAAGGTGAATACATTCACACAACATTCACATTAAAATCTGTGTTTTTAACATCATTTTAATAAGCCAAACCACAAGAACCTAGGTTCTAGTTTTAAATGTGTTTATGAAGACTGCTACTGAGCTCATAGTATGCAGATATTCATGACCACCTAGATAAAGCTGTATATTGAAATGCTTTCAGTAGGTCCAATGATGCAATTTTTCACTCATCCCAAGTATCTCCATATTTGTTTACTTTGACTTCTTTTTTTGGCATTCTTTCCTGCATAGGCCTGACTGAGGGGTCAGTCTTATGTGTTAAAGTTACTTCATATGACTCTCTGTTCTTATTCCTTAATTCCTCATATGTAATATTTTTTCTCTTAGGACTTTCTTCAGGGTTGGGATCAGGTCCTAGGGCAATATGATCAGTAATACCAGTGGGAGTAGATTCATTCATAGAAGCACTGAATGTAATTGGCTCATAATGAGGAAGCATCTCTTTTTCTATGTTGTCTGCGGCTGGAGATGTCACAAAAGATGAATGACCACCCAAATTTGAGTCATATTTTGACTTCTGAGAATAGTGCCCAGATGGTGAAGATTGCCGTGACTGTAAAGCTGTGTAAAGCTTCTCCCAGATGGGAATTCTCAAGATTTCTGAACTTCTCTTGGCAAGTTTTCACGTAAGAAACTTTCCAGCAAAGTATCCCATGATACAAGCAAATATAAGTTTAGGGATGGAACCATATTTAGGATGACTTGAAAGGATTCCTTTACTAATTAATCCTTGAGTAATCAACATACTTGTTGCAGCCAAAGGAACAGATCTGAACCAGAAGCTTTCATCATTGCACTCTGCGAAGACTCTTCTTTCTTCTTCAGTTGGAATGTAATCAGCCCCTATGTGGGGAATTGGTCTTGGAACTTCTGCATTCAGCTCTCGAAAATCAGCCCTCCCATTCATTTTTCCTCTGGATGGCAGCGGTGAGCCTGGGCGATTGGGGGCAGAAGGCCTTGAGGGGACCCGATAAGGGTCAAGAAGGAAGAAAAGCGCGTGGAAACCTGCAGCCGGGGGGCACTGCAGTGGAGTTGGGGGTGGAGAGCAGACAGCCACCGCCTTTTAGTTTTATTGGCTGTTTCCTTTGCTGTACAGAAGTTTTTTGTCTTGATGAAGTCCTGATAGCTCAGCTTTTGTTTGCCTTGCCTTTGGAGATGTGTCTAGCGAGAACTTACTGTGGCTGAGGTCAAAGAGGTTGCTGCCTGTGTTATCCTCTAGGATTTTGATGGATTCCTGTGTCACATTTAGTTCTTTCATCCATTTTGAGTCTATGTTTTTGTGTGGTGTAAGGAAATGGTCCAGTTTCATTCTTCTGCATGTGGCTGTCCAATTTTCCCAGCACCATTTATTGAAGAGACTTTTTTCCACTAGATATTTTTTCCTGCTTTGTCAAGATTAGTTGACCATAGAGCTGAGGGTCCATTTCTGGGTTCTTTATTCTGTTCCATTAATCTATATGTCTGTTTTTATGCCGGTACCATACTGTCTTGATGACTACAGCTTTATAATATAGCTTGAAGTCTGGAATTGTGATGCCTCCAGCTTTGGTTTTCTTTTTCAACATTACTTTGGCTATTTGGATTCTTCTGTGGTTCCATACAAATTTTAGGATTGTTTGTTCCAACTGAAAAATGTTGATGGTATTTTGATAGGGATTATATTGAATGTGTAGATTGCTTTGGGTAGGATAGACATTTTAACAATATTTGTTCTTCCAATCCATGAGCATGGAATGTTTTTCCATTTCTTTGTGTCATCTTCAATTTCTTTCATAAGTGTTCTATAGTTTTCAGAGTACAGATTTTTTACCTCTATGGTTAGGTTTATTCCTAGGTATCTTATGGTTTTTGGTGTATTTGTAAATGGGATCAGTTCCTTGATTTCTCTTTCTTCTGCTTCATTGTTAGTGTATGGAAATGCAACTAACTTCTGTGCATTGATTATCTATCCTGTGATGGATTCCTGTATCAGTTCTAGCAATTTTTAGGTGTAGTCTTTTTGGTTTTCTACCTCAAGAAACAAGAAAACTCTCAAATATACAACCTAACCTTCCACCTGAAGGAGCTGGAAAAAGAACAGCAAATAAAGCCTTAATCCAGCAGGAGAAGTGAAGTAATAAAGATTAGAGTAGAAATGACAGAAATAATAAAAAAAAAAAACAAAACCCACAGTAGAACAGATCAATGAAATCAGGAGCTGGTTCTTTGAAAGAATTAGTAAGATTGATAAACCCCTAGCCAGACTTATTAAAAAGAAAAGAGAAAGGACCCAAATAAATCAAGTCATGAATGAAAGAGGAGAGATCACAACCAACACCCAGAAATACAAACAATTATAAGAGAATATTATGAGCAATTATATGCCAACAAATTAGGCAATCTGGAAGAAATGGATACATTTCTAGAAACATATAAACTTCCCAAACTGAAACAGGAAGAAATAGAAAACCTGAACAAACCCATAACCAGCAAAGAAATTCAATCAGTAATCGAAAATCTCCCAACAAACAAGAGTCCAGGGCGGGATGGCTTCCCAGCAGAATTCTACCAAACATTTAAAGAAGAATTAATACCTATTCTTCTGAAACTGTTTCAGAAAAGTAGAAATAGAAGGAAAACCTCTAAACTCATTCTATGAGGCCAGCTTTACCTTGAAAACCAGAAAGACCCCACTAAAAACAAGAATTGCAGGCCAATATCCCTGATGAACATGAATGTAAAAATTCTCAATAAAATACTAGCAAATTGAATCCAACAGTACATTAAAGGAAGCATACACCACGATTAAGTGGTATTTATTCCTGACCTGCAAGCATAGTTCAACATCCATAAATCAATCATTGTGATACACCACATTAATAAAAGAAAGGACAAGAATCATATGATCCTCTCAATAGATGCAGAAAAAAAAATATTTGACAAAATACAACATACTTTCTTGATAGAAACTCTCCACTGTATAGGGATAGAGGGAACATACCCCAGTATCATAACAGCCATATACAAAAGACCCACACGAATTTCATCCTCAACAGGGAAAAACTGAGAGCTTTTCCCCAAGGTCAGGACCACAACAGGGATGTCCACTCTCACCACTGTTGTTCAACATAGTGCTGGAAGTCCTAGCCTCAGCAATCAGACAGCAAAAAGAAATAAAAGGCATCCAAATCAGCAAAGTGGATTTACATTTCTTGGATTATGGATCTTCTGGCAACAAATTACCTCAGCCTTTGTCTGAAAAAAAAAGTCTAGGTTAACAGTTTTTCTCCCTTTTCACACTTTAAAGATGTCATTTTATTGTCCTCTGTCTTGCATTGTTTTTTTTAATTTATTTTAAAATTTATTTTATTATTTTTTAAAGATTTTATTTATTTATTTGACAGAGAGAGACACAGTGAGAGAGGGAACACAAGCAGGGGGAGTGGGAGAGGGAGAAGCAGGCTTCCTGCTGAGCAGGGAGCCCCATATGGGGCTGGATCCCAGGCCTCTGGAATCATGACCTGAGCCTAAGGCAGACGCTTAACAACTGAGCCACCCACGTGCCCTGCATTGTTTTTTATTTAAGATTTTATTTGTTTATTTGACAGAGAGAGCGAGAGAGCACTAGCAGTGGGAGCAGGAGAAGGCGAGAGAGAAGCAGGCTCCCTGCTCAAGGAGCCTGATGCGGGGGTCGATCCCAGGACCCTGGGATCATGATCTGAGCCGAAGGTAGGTGCTTAACATCTGAGCCATCCAGGCGCCCCTGTCTTGCATTGTTTTTGATAAGAATCTCAATAATCTTACTTTCATTCCTCTGGTGGTATGCCTCCCCCTCCCCCCGGCTTTCTAAAAAGATATTCTCCTTGTCCTGGTTTTGAGAAATTTTATTATGAGGTGCACTCGTGATGTTTTCTGTGTGTTTAGACTTCTTAAACTATATGCTTAGACTCTTTGTTCAGTGTCTTTGATCTGTAAATTTATAATTTTTATAAAATTTGGGAAAATTTCAGCCATAAAGTCTTCAAATTTGTTTTTGTTCTCTTCTCCTCCTTTCTGGGGCTCCAGATTCATGCTAAAGAGCTCAATATTGTTCTACTAATTATTAAGACACTAGTATTTTATTTTTGTCTTTTCTCTTCCTCTTACCCTCTGTATTTAATTAGGATAGTTTCTACTGTTATGGCTTCAAGTTTATTGATCTTTTCTTCTGCAGTGTTTAATTTGCTCTTAGTCCCATTCAATGAACTTTTCATTTCAAATTTAATTTTAACCTCTAGATGATCTATGTTGCTTTTGTTTATGTTTTCCCTTTCTCTCTTCACATGGTCATGTTTTCTTTTAAATACTTATACATAGTTGTGACACTTATAATTGTTGTTTTGTGTCTTTGTCTGAAAATTCCCCATCAAATCTATCATTTCTAGATCTGTGTCTAGATCTATCATTGGGTGACTTTCCTTGTGGTTTTGAGTCACATTTTATATATCTAATAATTATCTTTATTGGAAAGTGAACATTGTGAGTTTTCTTTGTTGAGTGCTTGATTTTGTTGCATTCCTTTAAAACATGATTAGTTTTATTTTGGCAGGCAGGTAAGTTACTTAAAGATCAGACTGACACTCCTGAGGTTTGTTTTAAAGCTTTTTTCAGGGCAGGTTCGGAGGATTCTTTAGGGCTCCAGTATATTAGGGCTTCTTTGCTACATTACTAAGCTATGACTCTTCTGATAAGTCCTCTGAATGCTTTGTGAGTTCGGTGAGGTCTACCTATTCTGGTTGATAAAAATTCAAATGATTTTTAAGATCTGTTTGGGCTCTGGGAATTTCTTGGCTTACCACATTCTACTAATCTTTCCTAGCATCATGGAGCTTCACCCTATGCATGTACAGACATTTATTCAGGCAAAGGATTGAGGGGACCCCCATGCAGATTTCTGGAGCTCTTTCTTCATATAGCTCCCTTATTTTCAATATTCTGCCCTGCAAGTTCTACCTGCTTTGGGCTTCTCAAACCTCAAACTTTGCAAGGCTTTTTTCAGACTACTCCTCCTTATGCTGCAGTTTGGAGGTTACATCGAGGTAGACAGGGCAAACATATAAATACTTCATTTATTTCCCTTTTCTAAGGGAACATAATCTTGCTTTGCTTGTAGTCCAATGTCTGAAAATATTTACTTAATTTATTTTGTCTATGTTTTCATTTGTTTAAGTCGGGAGAGCAATTTCCATAGCAGTTACTTGTTCATAAGTGTAAGAAGCAGTCTACAGCAGTATTTATCAATGTGTTTGAGTTTGTGTGATCAGATATATGTATGCACTGTGTGTGCCTTCATATGGTAATATGGGTCATACACATTGCCTTACTTGGCTGGGGCTGCCATAACAAAATACCATAGACTGGTGCTTAAACAATAAAAATGTATTTTCTCACAGATCTAGAGGCTGAAAATTCAGTATCAGGGTGCTACCTTGGTTGGGTTCTGTTGAGGGTTCTTGTCTTAGCTTGAAGATGGCTGCCTTTTCACTATGTCCTCACCTGCAAGGGGTAGGGGGAAGAGTATGTGTGCTACTCTCTTGTGTCTTTTCTCTTAAGGACACTAATCTCATCAAGAGGGTCCTACCCTCATGATCTCATCTAAATCCAATTACCTCCCAAAGGTCCCATTTCCAAATATCATCACATTGGGGGTTAGAGTTTCAACATGTGAATTTGGTGATGGTGGTGGTGGGGAACAATTCAGTCCTTGGCATGCATTCTTCAGAAATATCTCTCATTACTCACAGTAATTGTTTTTTAACTTAAGTGATAGCCACTCTTCTAAGATGTATTTTAGAATCAAAATGACAAAACTCCCGCCTTCTACTCCATTAGTGCTACCCAGTTTGAAAATTACTTCAGGCAATAGGGAGCTCTTACATACAGATTTTTGAGCGGGGAGTTGACCTGATGAAATGGTGATTGAGGTGTTTGAGGTAGGTAGGACTAAATGTAGGAGGGTGACAGGTACAGCAGGTTATTTAATGCTCAGTATAGTAACCAGCTGATGAGTTCTCTCAGGGTTCAAGGTCAGCAAAATTTGTCACTAGTCATTTGCTTAGCTGGTTGTATCCAAGCTTATCATTATCCTCAGCAACCAAAGCCTCCAACAGCTCCAGCACTGAGGAAATCTTCAAAGACTCACGTGCTGAAGTGCATTATCCATTCATTTATTCAGCCAGTATATATTTTATTTAACTGTTGTGTCTGGCATTTTTAAGCAATCTAAAATAAAGACTATTGCACTTGCCCTCAAGGGGCTTATGAACCCTTTAGGGAAGCAAGACAAATATATTAGTTAAAATATAACATAATAATAGTTCATTATTTTGGCAATATCTTTACTGCTTTTTTTTTTTTAAGATTTTATTTATTTATTAGACAGCGAGGGAGAGAGAAACAGCATGAGAAGGGAGAGGGTCAGAGGGAGAAGCAGGCTCCCCGCTGAGCCAGGAGCCCGATGTGGGACTCGATCCCAGGACTCCGGGGTCATGACCTGAGCCGAAGGCAGTTGCTTAACCAACTGAGCCACCCAGGCGCCCTCTTTACTGCTTTTAAAATGAATTCTCATACCTTCTATGGTCAAAAAGATAACCAACATACTGTCTCACAGATTGTCCATATGCTGTAGGGAAAGAAAAATGATAGTCAGTGTGGGATGGTATTAGCCAGAGAAGACTTTTCAGAAGAGGCTTTGGGTGTTTTCTTGAAAGATATGCTGAAAACAAGAGGTGGAAGATCCTTTGGGCTACAGGAATCTCCTGGCAAATATCATAGGTGTTCAAGCTGACCCAGGCAGGGTAGAACTTGGACTGGGGGAGATATGGCTGGATAAAACGAGGGCGCCAGATAGTGGAAACCTTTAAGAGTAGGCTGAGGCATGTGGACTTGATACAATAATTGAATAGAGAACTGTGGGAGGTTCTTCTGTAATAAAGTAATGGAAATTTTTGCCCTATGTTTTCAGTTCCCTTCTTTTTCCTCCACTTTCATGTGAGCTTATTTTTAAATTCCCCTTTGACACTAATAAGCTTTTACAATAAGATTTATGCTCGCATTTTATTTTTTAAACAAACCCAAAACAGTTCTTTACCACAAAAATCTATAATAAAATTTTAGGACCATACCCATTGAACTGATATGTTAAATTAGTAACTGACCATCTTTTCTCTTGCAGACATAATGCAAGACACTGAGAGGGATACAAAGCTTCAGCATTTTTCATTCATTCATTCAGTCAATCAATATCTTACAGTGCTTAGAAGCATTATCTATGTCTTCAGTGTCTTACAGTCTAGTGATCAGAAGGGACTGAAGTAAATGGCTGGTTGAATTCAGGTCACCTTTCTTCTCCTTCAGCTGTCCAAGGGGTTCACTCACTCATCCCACAGGGCCTCTCTCCAGGGCTTTTATTTTATTTATTTTTTATTTTATTTTATTTAAGTAGGCTCCATGCCCAGTGTGGAACCCAATGCAGGGCTTCAACTCACAACCCTGAGTTCAAGATCTAAGCTGAGATCAAGAGTTGGATACCTAACCAACTGAGCCACACAGGTGCCCCTCTCTAGGGCTTTCTGATTGGTTTATGGACATGGGAAGGGAGGGCTCACAATGGAAATCAGGAAGAGTGCTGGGGTCTTCTGGGGCTGCTGGAGCCTTTATTCTCGTATCTCAGAACTCCATGTTGACATGTCCTGTGGAGATTTCTTGGTCATGCAAAGTGTTTCTGTTTCTGGATTGTTGAAATAGTCATCTGAATCTAAAATTGAGGCTCAAGTAGAAAGGATGGAAAGAAAATGAAAGATGTCACTTACATAGTTTTGGAGATAATGTATGGCTGTTTGAGGGAGGCATATTAAATGAAAATCAATTATTTCATCAGCAGGTGGGAAGTAGTTGCAGCTAAAGGATTTTAGTCTATAGTAAACACATGCCATGCCATGTGACCACAACTTGGAGCTAAATAAAGTTTTAGATTGTATTCATAAAAGAATAATATGGAAGATATTTAAAACAAACAGTTTCTGTTTTACTTTACATTGACCAGTTTATGTCTAGAGTGTTTTATTCATTTTTAGGTGTCAGGTTTTAAGAGAAATACAGCAAATTGATCTATTGAAACATTAAGGAATCAAATGTGAAAATGAAAGGGTTTGAAACCAAATGATATCTGGAATGGTTGAAAGAAGTCTATATGTTGCTCTTGCAGAAGAAAGGACTAAAAGGCAACTGAGAGCTTTCAAATAACCGACAGGCCATCTTGTGAAACAGGAATTAAGCTGGATCTGTGTAGATACAACAGATTCAATTAGGAGCAAATCAAGGGAAGTATCAGGGAAACCCAAGTAAGGCAGAACTTCTCCACAATCAAAACTGTTCCCAGATGGACTAGTTTGTCCATTGGGGTAGTAAGTGCCCCATCACTGGGTAGATTTGATGTACGTCTGGGGAAAATGTTGTGGAAGGCCCCAATATTGTTTGATTCAATGATTTTGTACCATATGATGAATCCTGTCATACCTCAGTGCCCTCTGAGAGATGATAAGTAGAGCTCATAGGAACCCAGAGGAACTTGGATGAGTGGATAAAGAATACAACTGCCAGAGGCCCCAGTTCTGAGTCATATTTGAGCTACCCTTAGAGGCAGGGTGGAGAGAGGAAAAGAAAAAATTCCAAGAGGAAAAACACCTTCTGTTGCTCTTGGCAAACATTTGAAACAGCGCCACCAGCCTTACGCAGCCCTACAGGGAGGAGGTTGGCTGTTGGTCCATCGGCCCCTCTATCTGTCTGTACTTCCCAAGGCAGGAGGCTGTTCTTGGACAACCCCTCCTCTACATCTGGGAGGTAATTAGGCCCCAGGGTGGTGGGTGAAGTGAGTATAGGTCTGTTGTCAGTGGGAAACAGAGCTTACACCAGCTCTGAAGCTGTGTCTGGTATTCCCTGGCAGCAGGATAGTCTCAGTTGTTCTTTCTTCCTTTGGCTTGTGGGGGCTTTCTTGATCTCTAGAATGTTTGAGTCTCATCACCAGCACATGTGAGTATTCTAGAGTTTGCTGCTGATGCCTTTCCTCACTTGCTCTCAATGCATCCCTCGTTTAGTGCCTTTGGTGGTTATCTTCTCACATGTACTTGTCTTCTATCTTCAATAAATTGTAAAAATCCTGAGGTGAGGATGGGCTTATACTCTTTTTAGTTAAGTTTTTAAAAATCTTTCTTTTTTTTAAAGTTTTTAATTCCAGTATAGTTAACATACAGTGTTATATTAGTTTCAGATGTACAATATAGTGATTCAACAATTCTATATATCACTCAATGCTCATCAGGAAAAGTGCTCTCCTTAATCCCCATCCCCTATTTTACCCATCTCCTCTCTCCTCTGGTAACCATCAGTTTGTTCTCTATAGTTAAGAGTCTGTTTCTTGGTTTCTCTCTCTCTTTTTTCCCTTTGCTCATTTGTTTTGTTTCTTAAATTCCACATATGAGTAAAATCATATGGTATTTGTCTTTCTCTGACTGACTTGGCATTATATTCTCTAGCTCCTTCTTTCTTGTTGCAAATGATAAGCTTTAATTCTTTTTATGGCTGAGTAATAATCCATTGTATATATATGCCACATCTTTATCCATTCATCTATTGATGGACACTTGGGTTGCTTCCATAATTTGGCTATTACAAATAATGCTGCAATAAACACAGGAGTACATACATCCCTTTGAATTAGTATTTTTGTATTTTGGGGTTAAATACCCACTATTGAAATTACTGGATCATAGGATAGTTCTATTTTTAACTTTTTGTGGAACATCCATACTGTTTTCCACGGTGGCTGCACCAGTTTGCATTCCCACCAACAGCATAAGAGGGTTCCCCTTTCTCTACATCCTCACCAACACTTGTTTCTTGTTTTTGATTTTAGGGATTGGCTTATACTTTTGTGTGTTCTCCATAGCACCTATCTCAGTCCTTTTGCATAATGAATGTGCTTATTCAAGTATCAAGGATACATGCCAATTTGTCAAAGTAGATCTTTTTGTAAAAGAGATGATGTTGATTAGTTTTTATGTATGGAAGTTATGGACTCTTCATTATGAACATTAATCATTGAACACCGGATTTTTTTAAAAAAACCCTTTAGGTATTCAGATTGGCTTATATCACTTGAAAATTCTTGCAGGTGGGGAAGGTGTTGAACCCCTGGCTGTCTCTTCTGGCCCAGCATTTGGAGATCATCTTTGAGGTCTGTCTGAGTCTGTTACAGTGAGTTTTAGGGATTGTGCTTCTGATGACATGAGTTTACTCAAAATCAATAATCAACAGCCTACTCCCCATGATTTGGGCTATTACTTTTCCTAGAAGAAAAAACAAAGTTTTTCAAGAAGCCTCATGTGCCTTTTAAGTCCCTCAGTGTCCAACAGGAAGAGAAGCCAGGAGGAGGGCCTCCAGAATCATTGCCAAGGGCAATGTATGTGTGGGTTGCGGTGTCATGGTGACGATGGTGACCTCACACACCACATCTCCTTGGCTCTTTTATTTTTCCCTTTGGGGAAAGCTTTGGGGTATGGGCAGGGCACCCTTTAAAGGAGAGTCTTCTCAAGCAAAAGCAAGCCATGTCAAAGCAGGCTTGTTTTTACTGCCTGGCTGCAAGTTCATCTGTGGGGAAACCAAGGAAACCACCTTTGAAAGGCTGCATGTGGACCAAATAATAGAATCTGAAACCATGTTGTTGTACTTCAAAAATAACAAAACTTGGCAGGTAATGGGAGCACACCATGATTTAATTGCTTTGGGTATTAATTAAGAAATGTGGAACAGGCTTTCAGGGAGGGATTTTCATGACTGTAGGAGTGTTTGAACACTGTCTTTGTGTGTGTGTGTGTGTGTGTGTGCATGTATCTATTCTATAAATCATCACAAAAACTGGAGAAGACAAAGAAGCATGGCAGACCGATTTTACTGCCAAAACAAAGATTGTTGTCTATAATAAGGTACCCAGTGTCCCTGAGGGTCTATGCCGGACAGCATTCTCATACATTCAGCCTTAGTTTTTCCTTTCTTCTTTCAGCATCTTCATTCCTGTTGTCCAGTTACCTTCCCTTCTGCCGCTCAAATTCTTTGTCCTCCTTTATGCTTAGCAACTGTGAAACACCAAACCACTGTCTGTCTCATGCTTTGAAACCATTACTAACAGAGCTAACCTGCCTGGCCAGGTGTTTGATTCTGTCTTCAGCTGGACCTTGTATTCACCTAATCAGAATGGTGGCTCTTCTCTGGGAAACTTGCAAACTTTACGGCAAAAGCTAAGATCTCCATGAAGAAGTGTCCTATTGCCCTCAGTTCTATCTCTATCAGGAGTGCTGAGCAGCCTTGCCCCATTTTTGTTCTGTTTTTCAGCTGAGAGGAAGTTAAAAAAAAAAAAAGCCAATGTGGTCCTTAACTAGCTGTGACCTCTAGGAAGTCATTCTCAGCATCATGATTTCTCATCTTCAAAATGAAGGGATGGATTGGATTATCTCTAAAGGTTCATTTGGCTCTACCATCTGTGATTCCGCTCCAGCTTAGCATTCTCTGCCAGCACTCCATACCACAGGTCACCATGGGTGAGCAACAGACAAGAAATGGTTGCATTCCAAGGGAGGGAGAGCTCAGCCCAAGTGAGTGAAATGACATTTGCAAAGTCCTGAGAAGCTGAGCTCTGCAGCACTGAAGAAATAATATGCTAATTCACTAAAATTTCCCAGTACAGTGCCCTAAGCATTTTAGAGGAAAGAAGCTATATAAATCTAATATGTAAGTGATTCTGTCATTCTAATTCATATGCTTTCTACAGGTTACAATGAGGTCTCCCTGGTGTTCAAACTGGGGTGTAGGTTTTTTCACACTCTTGGTTTTTGTGCTTTTCAAGGCCCATTTTGATTGGGCTGCAACAAGAAGGAGCAAGTGAGGGCTAGAGCTGGTCTAGAGATGTGGGGTATGGGGCCATGGGTAGGACAATAGCCTGGCATTGAACACAAGCTGCAGATGGGGCCTCCTTCCTTCAGTGAGATACCAGAATTGTCTGAGGGGTGCAGTAGTCTTTAGCCTCTGTCTTAACAATCCAGAGGCCCAGGAAGCCGAAGGAACCTTCACAGAAGCCCAGGAAGGCCACAACTAAACACACGGGACTGTATGATGTGAGACATATGACTGGGGAAACAAAGAACACTAAGCATCTTAACTTGGAAAGAGGAAGCCTTGGGAATGGCATTGGAACATATTCTAATACTCAAAGGACCATCATGTGGAAGAAGAATTAGGCTTATTTTTGTGCTTTCATAGTACATTATTGATGGAAATTAGAGAGATACTGATTCAATGTCAATAAAAATATTCTAATGCTGTGTGAAAAATTGAATAATAATATTTGGCATCTTTATAGTGTTGTACATTTGCAAAAGTGCTTTTCCTACCTAATTTAATAGCACTGTGAGGTAGGTAGAGTTATTATTGTCACTATTATTGGGATTCCTAATTTCACAGCACTATGGGTAGGTAGAGCTAAGGTTATTATTGTTAGTATTATCATTATTACCACCAACACCATTATTTTAAGTCAGATATGAAAATAGAGATTATATTAAATGACTTAAAGTCGTGAACTTATTAAGTGGGTAAGTTTAACTCTATGTCCTAAACTTTTCATTAAATTTACAAATATAGACACTCCTCAAACTACAAGATAAGTGAGGAAATAAGATACCTGCTTTCAAATCTTTTATAATGGTCAGTCAGACCACCCCATGCTCCTCTTTAAACCCTTCCCAACTTTCTCTTCTGGTATATTAACTTCTGATTGCCAACTCCAAGGACTCTCTGTTATTCTCATGGGCCTGGAATGGTATTTTTCTAACCTTGACTGGGGTCATTTGGGAAGGATCAGCAGGTGGGACTGGGAACCTGGGGCACTAAGTGGCTAATTCACGGTCTAATCCGTGGGGCCTCACAGAGCAGCTGAGTGCATCCCAAGGTGCACAGCTGGTTTTTTATAGTGCTGCTATTATAGGATTATTGGAAATGGCAATTGGGCATCAAGTAATGGGGCCTCTTTTCTCAGGCTCTAAGGAAAACTTAACAGCAATAGTCCATGCCCTTGGCAATCTTTGGCCTCAGGAGAGAGGAAATGAATGGACAATGGAGGATGATACTGAACTCATTTAATAAGAAGAAAAAAAAAATCCTGTTTTTTTTTTTTTTAGATCTCCAGTGAATAATTCCCTATTTTTGCCCCAGTTCCTAGCCAATTTCTGGAGTTTTTCATTTTGCCAAACCCAAATATCTCTTGCTGACATTTAGCGAGTTGAAAACACTTACTGAGCACTTCCTCCATGGAGAGTGGATAGGGAGAGGTAAAAGAACACATGCACATGCTCCCTGACTCAGTCTCCCCAAAATCAAAGAATTATAATAGTTACAATAGTTGGCATTATGATGGAAGTCTCAAAAGGGCATGAAAAGATCTATAAAAACTGGAACACACTAATGTGGTTCATTTGCTACACAGCAATATATTTTTTAAAAAATCATGTATATTTTTTTTATGTCAAGAGCATGTGGGAGGTTGGACAGGAGTAGGGTTTGAGCAACAGGCCAAGGACTGCCTTCCATCTCTTGGGTTTTTTTTTTTTTTCCTTTTCAACTCTGTCCCTGCCGCAAGCTGGAGTATTCTAGCTCATTCCTTCCTCGCTTCTTACACCTTCTCACAGCTGTTATGTTCTGAGAGCCTGTCAGTCCAAAACCTTTTCAATTTCTCTCAGCTGGCTAAGGGGCCTGCAAGCCAGCAGGTCACCTTGCAGCCCTGCTAAACAGCACAGAGGCATGAGATGGTTTTGCAGAGAAGCTCTGTTTGGACACCTGATCCAGATGCCAACAGTGGCAGGTCAGCTGTCTGTGGTGAGCGCTGGTGATGTGAAAGGGGTGACTGGGGCCGGACTGTAGTGAGGGAAGGCACCCTACCAGAGATGAACCCTCAGCCACATTGTTAAGGTAGTGAGTGTCTGGCCTGGGGGCACAGGGGGATTGAGACAGAACCTTGGAGCAGGATGGAGCCAGACTTGAGCATGAGAAGGGAGGAGGCCAAAGGTGTTCTTGTGATGATTATAATAATTCAGATATTTAGAATTTGAGTCCCTGTTCCCATCCCCATACTTCTTTTCTCTTTCCCTCTCCCTCACATTCAGATTATGACAGCTTTTTATCACACTGCTCTTAGGTGGCAGATGGATGGAGGTGGGACAAAGAAGTCCATTGGATTTCTGATTGAGTCTTCTGAACTTGCCTAGCATAAACAATAATCTTAAAAGCTGAGGCTTTACATATTTTTTTTAAATCTAAAATGCTGGCTTTAAATATCAAGAGCCAAAGTCTAGAGAGCTGAAATTTTAGAAGGCAGGATGACACAATTTATGTCCTACCCAAAAGGAGATAAAAATGTGACCAGCTGGGGGAACGAGGAGAACCAAAGCAAAGTAGATATTGCTAGAACTTAGGAGTTTCTATGAAGAGGGTCAGCTTCCTTATCTCCAGGGCTGAATTATGGGAGGGGGTAGGATTGGGCAACTGAAATTGTAACTGGATTGAAAAGAGCTCCAAGGCAGTAGACACTTGTGCCTCTCTCTCCCTGGACTGTGGTCCAAAGACCAGGTACACCTGCCCCCGACTTCGCCCTGGGCTGTAGAGTAGTGATGGCTGAGGAAAGGCTAGCTGGCAGATCTGAGGACAGCCTCATGGAATTCCACACAATCCTATGCTAGAGGTTCCATGACACCCACAATGGCAGCAAAAGTGACTAAGAATAAACTGGTTGATTCTAAAGGAGCTCGGTACTGGATTCTACAAGGAAGGTGCAGGATGCATGTACTTCCTGGTAAGATGCTATAGCAGGATGGTGAATGGTGAGGACCAAAGAAAATGAGGTATGCCTCAGTGGAGTCAGCCAGTGCAGAGGACAGCTTGAAGATAGATGTCTTTCTCCAGAAGCCAGGGCAATGGCTGCCCTCCACCAAAATGGAAATTTAGAACATCCCCAGCAAGAAAGAAAAGAGAAGGGGGTGGGGGGTGGGAGCATGTACATCTCAAAGTAACCCTAATTAAATCCTAAAGAGGCTGAGTAATCTTGAATTGGAAAAATTAAGATTTCTGTGACAGAGAAAGAAATAAGAAATGAGCTAAGTTCTATTATAGACAATACAAATATTGCACTGTTTTTATAGTCCATGATTGTGTACTTAACTTTCCATACAGGTTTGCCTAGATGGAGTGAAGACACCAAAATGAAGTGGAGTAGGAGACAAATGCAGAAGCCTCTAGAGAGGAAGCTCAGGCGTATAGAAGCTAATTATGATGATAACTTGCCTGGTTTCCAAGAGGAGGCTAGGAATGGGGGTAGGCATGCTAATGTTGCACAGAAAGGGCTACAAGGGGATCCTGGTTAGTTTCCCAACACGTTGATCTGTTCAGTAGGCATCTCTCATGATGCCCTCAAAGAGCTCTTCCCCGGGAATCCTTATGAACCCAAGGATGGCTTTGACCTCACCCCCACCGTCCCAACAATGAGCATGTGCAGCCTATTGGTCAGTGTTGTGAGAGTGGCCCCCGTACTTGAGACTTGGACTCAGTGTGGGGGATGTGCTTCTCCAGGCACTGCCCATGACCAGATGGGGCTGGACCTACACATCACATGTCTGCTCCTGCTGGGTCTGCGGATGATGATAGGGCAGTGAACGGAGAGATGCACTCTGTTCTGAATCACAGTATAATGACAGCCAGATAAGCACATCTAAAATGAAACCACCGAACCCATTCCTCCTCCTGATCACTGAACAGCCACCTGAGAAATGTAATGGGAAAATTATTTGGAAGCTAGTTCTCTGGATCAAGACAGATTTGCATGAGGAGAATGGATTCAGGGCATCATCCCCTGGCTCTGTGTTTCTCTTCCTTCCAAGGGTCTCCCTCTATTTCCTTGGTCAGCAATACTTTTAGATTTTGCTTCTTCACTTCCCTTTTCTTTCTGTTTGCCTTTCCTCCCCTGATGCTTGATCTTCACTTGGGGTTCCCTGAGTTTCAGTTTTGTATCCCGGGAAAAAATGGGATTCTCCTCCCAGAGGAGGAACTGGGTTTTTCTTCGTAATTTACTATATCTTTGTGAAGTTCAGAGAACATCCTCAGATCCTAGACTGTTTATATATAAATTCTGGGTTTCACTTTCTCTCAGCAGTTTTACTTGTGGAGCAGGTTTGTTAGAAGAGTGTGAGCTGCTGATAGAGAAGAGAGAGATGCAGAAAGATTTAGCATATTGGAAGGATTGATTGATCCATGTACAGGCACCATGACGTCGGTGTTCTGAGGGAACAGTGTGAGGTACGGAGAAGTTTTGATGCGGCGAAGGGACTCTTACCCATTCTACCCCTCTGATAGCTGATAATAGGACCCACGAGACTCTCAGATATAACTAATTACAGTTACAGTGCTAACAAGCATATGGCATATAACTCCCTGAACTACTACTTCTTCTTTTTTTTTTTTCCTAGAGCATGAGAGAGCATGCATGAGCAGTGGGGAGGGGCAGAGGGAGAGGGAGAAAGAGAATCTTAAGCTGATTCCACTCCCACCACTCCCAGCACAGAAGTGGAGGTAGGGCTTGATCTCATAACCCTGAGATCCTCTTTTTTTTTTTTTTTTTTAAGATTTATTTATTTATTTTAGAGAGAGAGAGCGAGCACATGGGGGGAGGGACAGAGGGAGGGGGAGAGAGAGAATCTTAAGTGGACTCCCCGCTGAGCATGGAGCCCAACTCGGGGCTCAATCCCGTGACTCCAACATCATGACCTGAACGGAAATAAAGAGTCAGTCGCTCAACGGACTGCACCACCCAGGCGCCCCAGATATTGTCAAATTCTTCCCCATAGGGGTTATATTATTTTGCCTTCCCACCAGTTTTTCAACAGAAGATGACGTCAAACTTTAGATTTTTACCTATCTTATTGGTGAGAGATGGTATCTCAGTGTAGTTTTGCTTGGGTGTTATTATGAGTGAGGGTGAAGATATTTTCATGTGCTTAGGAGCCATTTGTATTTTTTCCTGTGAATTCTCAGTTTATATCTTTAATGCATATTACATTTTTAAAAGTGTTGCTGGCCTCTTTCTTCTCTGTTTTTAGAAGGTCTCTCACTATACTAAGGATATTAACTCTTTTTTTAAAGATTTTATTTATTTATTTGACAGAGAAAGAGATAGTGAGAGCAGGAACACAAGCAGGGGGAGTGGGAGAGGGAGGAGCAGGCTTCCCGCCGAGCAGGGAGCCGGATGCGGGGCTCAATCCCAGGACCCTGGGATCATGACCTGAGCCGAAGACAGACGCTTAATGACTGAGCCACCCAGGCACCCCGATATTAACCCTTTTTTTTAACCCTTTTTTAATGAATAAATTACTAATAGTTTTTCCTGTTTTTCATTTGTCTTTGTTCTTAGGTTTTTTTTTTTTTTTATGTGACAGCTTAAAAAATTTTTTTATGTAATAAAATTGATCAATATTTTTATTGCTTTGGGGTTTTAAGTCACAGTTAAAAAGATTTTCCCTACTTTAAGAGTGTAGAGAAATTCACCTATTTTTTTTTCAAATACTTGTATGATTTAATTTTAGATGTTTAAATCTCTGAAATTTATTGAAATGTATTCTGGAATGCAGTATGAGCAATAGATCTGATCTCATCTTTTCCTATGTTGTTACACAGTCCCTTATACTATGTTTTCTCCACTGATGTGAGATGCTGTGATTACCATATACTAAATGCCCATGTCATATATGAAATGTTCATATCTGGGTCATTTTCCAGATTTTATTTTCTGTTCATGTAACACCACCAAATATATATATTTTTAAATTTGTGATACATATTTATTTATTTTTTCTAATTAACATGCAGTGTTATATTACTTTCAGATGTGCAGTATAATGATTCAACAATTCTATACATTGTTCGATGCTCAAAATATTTTATTATAGAGGTTTATAATAGGGTTGAATTCTGACCAGACTATTCCCCTTACCCCCTTTGCTTAGTCATTGCTCTTCATTTTAAGATTTTTTCCTGGTGATTCTTGCTTGTTTGTTTTTCTAAATGAACCTCATAATCAACTTGTCTAACTCAAAAGAGAATTATCTGATGACATTTTTTAAAATTGAGATTGCATTACACTTACAAAATATCTTATAAAAAGCTGACATCTTTGGGATGCTGAGTCTTCCTATCTCCACACATAGTATCTCATTTCGTTTGTTCAAGCCTACTTTTGTTTCTTTCTGAATGTTTTATAGTTTTCCTCATATGGATTTTGGGCATTTCTTGTAGGTGTATGCGTAGGCATTTTATTTTATTTTTGCTACAGTGAAAGGGGTTTTCTCTTCCATTAGCCTTCTAACTAGGTCTTTTGGTTTATGATAATTTTACTCTCTGCTACTTTACTAAGTTTTCTTATTATTTGTATTAGTTTTCTCAGGGATTCTTCTCAATTTCTGAGATCATATCATATGTAAATAGAGAGTTTTACCTCTTTTGTTCCAATTCTTATTCCTCTAGACGCTTTCTCTTGTCTAATTACATTAGTTCCAAGACAGTGTGAAATATAGGAAGAGATAGTGTTTGTCTTGTTTCTAAATTTAGCAGAGAAGCCTTTGGTGTTTTGTTATTTGTAAGATGCTAGATTTGGGATTTTTGTCTCTTGGTTTCTTTTTATGTCTATTGGGTCAACATCGAAATTACCTAATAATTTCTTCTTTTCCCTCCCTTTCCTTCCACTGAATCTATTTTGAAGTAGCCTCCTTTAGTCCCAATTAATTCCCAGTGAGCTGAGAATATTTTCACATATTCTTTCCAGTCTCCCTTTGTTTTTTAATGCTTGTACTGCACAGGGATTGTCAAAACATACAACGCAAACATATTATCTTATGTATCTTACATACTCTCCTTTATAACTATAATTTAGTCTTAGATTTACCAATTAATATATACTTAATGTTTAAAAATTTTCATTTCTAGTTGTTTGTCTCTAGTGTATAAAAGTGGAATTAATTTTTGTAAATTGACCTTGTAACCTGCAGCCTTGCTATAATTTATTTATTAGTTTTAGGAAGTGTTTTGTAGTTTCCTGAGACTTTTTTACACACAGAATCATGTCTACTTCATTGCAGAGATTTTGTACTTTTTAATTCATTACAAGTGTATTTCCTTTACCTGCCTGAGCATATTTATACTGTTGCTTTAAAGTCTTTGAGAGTTCTAACATCTGGATCATCTTAGGGTTGGCATATGTTGATTACCTTTTTCTTTGAGAATGGGTCACATTTTCCTGAGTCTTCCTTTGTTGAATAATTTGGGACTGTATCCTGGACATTGTGAATGTTATATTGCAGAAACTCTGCATTCTGTTATATTTCTCCAAGGAGTGCTGACATTTTGTTTTAGCAGACAATTAACTTGGTTCAGACTCAGATTGCCAGCTATCATGCCTATGCTGTGTGGTGGTTCAGATCTTACCTCAGCTCTATAAGCCATAATTACGACGTACTTTCAGTTTGTTCTACATTTGCATGGCTCAGGGATTAGCCAGAGCCTTGGGCTGGGTTTGTACATAGCATTTGAGATTCTCCTTTTCTTGCTCTCTCTTTTTTGAGGTTCCCCCTTACTTTCTGGCAGCCCTGGTTGTCCTGGCACCTCTGCATGGTTCCAGTGGTCAGAAAGATGGTGGGCCTGCTTCCAGAATTTAAGCCAGCCCACACCAGTACTGCAGCTGTGGTTTCCCCCAGGGCAAGGCCACAATAAGCAGGGAACTCATTTCATACTGGTTACGTGCTCCAGTTTTTACTCATCTCTAAGTAGGCCTGCCTTTCTTCAGTCTTCAGAGTTCCCTGAATTTTTGTTGTGGTTTACAGCTGTTACTTGGCATGGAAAGTGTTTACTCCTCCATACCAGAAATAGTACTTCTTTTAGTACTTGAAAAGGTTCCCAAAGGGAATCTAGCCTGGGGCAGGCCCAGTGGGGGTAATTTTTGTCATAAGAGTCTCTCAACAGTGATTTCTCCACTCCATCTATGGCAAAGCCTACCTTCTCTGAGTTGAGGCTGTTCACCATTTAACAAGTCTCCAAAGGAAGTATTTCCTGACCCTTATGCTCTGGGCCTCACAGTGGCCTTTGATAGCCATGGAGCTAGATGGAACGGGACAATATCAGGTGTCACACCTCCTGCCTCCAAGCTTGCAGGCCTGTGCGCAGCAAGCATCCCGGTTTGCAGAGCAGGTGTAGAATCAATACGAACCATATCTCTTTAAATCTCCCATGTATGAGGATGCTCCTCAGTCTGACAGTGAGAGGCCACCTTGCCTCCATCCAGGAATATTGTGTCTACAAAAGCACAGGGAAAGGGGAGCAGGGATGGGGCTCCATTTCTTGAATCTCGAGAAATGCAGTCACTGGATTGGCACATATTTTCTGCGTTTTGTATGACATTCATGCTGTATTATGGTCTCTTTCATGTCCTGCCTTTTTTTTTTTTCATAAATCCTTTTCTAATTGTCACCAATCTCATTCTTTTTCAAGTCTCTTAAAGAAAGGAATATCTGTGGACTAGATTGCCTTTGTGTTGTCTTCTCATAATTTCATCTGTATAAATCCTGTGTTTTCTTCTAGTCTGTAATAATTTTGAGGGCTGGGTCTTATTTACTAAACAATGGATCCACCTAGCAGTGCCTAGCATAGGATATGTTGTCAATGTAGAGTTGAATTGAGCCTGAAACCAAGAACCAATTTTGACAGCTCAGAGCTCTGGGCTTGCAGGCAGAAAAAAAAATGTCAGTAAATTTCACAGTAAGTGGCCTTAAAACCATGCTGAGAACGCAGCAGGAAGGACAGGGCAATTTTACCAGTTCAGGGGACTGGTATGCAGTGCAGGGTATTAGGAGTAAAGCTTTAAAATAAGTAAGTAAATAATGGACCTGTTGTATCTGAAGGTTTCAACTTAAGGTGAGGAGCTTAAAGCCAAGATGAGAATTATCAAGGAAGTAAATGTGGCCATTTCGACAGTTTAGGGATTTCATGAAATTAAATCTTGGGCCATGATCCTGACACTTTAATTGAAATTAAAATTGAACATCAATAAAGTAAGTACACAGCACTGAAAAAGAGCAGCATTTTATTCTTATCCTGTACACTGTCAACTTGACTTTTTTAATCTGAAAGGCTTGGTGAGTCCAAGGAATTTTCTGAGCAGGCTGCCTCCAGATCAGCAACTATAGTTACATTGTTGTCATTCTTGTCTCAGTAGTTTTTGGACATTCTGCACCCATTAATTTGCCTCCTGACCCAAAAGGAGATACTCTTTAAATTGTTTTGCTAGGAGTGCTATTGGCTTTGTTTTATTCCCTGTGCTTTTTCTCCCCATCCATCCTGGGAATAAACCTCACTGATTTCTCCCTCCTCTGAAATCCCAACACTTATTGTCCATTCTGCCCATAGACTCAAGTCATCTTGTCTTTGATGCTCAACTGGTTCAACTCAGTCACATTACACATGAGAAAACCAAGGCCCAGAGTGCCATAGTCAGTTTCCCAGTGTCCTACGGTAACTGGATGGCAAAACTGTGATGAGAATCTAAGTTTCTGCGGACTATTTCAATATGTTTCCACCTGTATGGCACTACCCACACTTATTATTATAAACATGTAATAATAACAATAACGACAATAATAGTAATGTGATATGTCTATATAAAGCATTATGCTTTATTTCTATTTTTTAAGGTTGAATAATATTCCATTGTATGTGTATACCATATTTTCTTCATCCATTCATAACTTGGAGGATTTTAAGCAAGTGTGTAATCCAGACTGTGATTTAAAAAATCAGTCTGGGGGTGCAGGGCGCAGTGTGGTCTAGAATGAAGTAGAGGGGACAGAAGGATGGCAGGGACACCAGGGAGAGGCTGGTGGAGTTGTCTAGGCAAAATGATGGTGGCCTGGCCTCAGACACGACAGAGGACTTGGATTCCAGAGACATTTAAGAGGTAGAATCAGGATTTGATAAAGGTGACAAGATATTTGTCCTAGCTTTAGAACTCGAGGTGTCTTTATGCTTAAATCTTATGCTTTATTTCTTAAATTGATTTAAAAAAATTTTTTAGTCAAGATAATACTGATTTGGTTAGACGGTTAGCCCCTAAGATAGGCAACACTATACCAATAGTTAGTCCCTAGAATCAAGCTCCATTTTTGGATGGGGTTACTTATTAGGATATTCCATGGCCTAGATTAAATGTACCAACACTGTCCTTCCTTTGTTATGATTCTGTGCTCACCAAGCAGCCTCTGATGACTAATTTGGTCTTGCAGATACACTGATAGCAAGAAGGAGGTATGCCAACTACAGAATTTGTATACATTTCTCCAGGCCCCAGAAAGGACAATCTCCTGTATAAATTAATAAACTGGCATTCCAATTTTTTATTTTTTTTAAAAGATTTTATTTATTTATTTGACAGAGAGAGACACTGCGAGAGAGGGAACACAAGCAGGGGGAGTGGGAGAGAGAGAAGCAGGCTCTCCGCCGAGCAGGGAGCCTGACGGGGGGCTCGGTCCCAGGACTCTGGGATCATGACCTGAGCCGAAGGCAGACTCTTAACGACTGAGCCACCCAGGGGCCCCTATTTTAGAGTTTTTTATGAATTAGTAAATATGGCTTTTCTCATCCATTCTGGAGTGGTTGTCTTTCTTGCATAGAGTAGAAAGGGTGGGTGTATACGACCTTGGCTGCCCCTAGACACGACTTAGTCTGAGACTTTCCCAGGATAACCTATATTTTGAAAGTCAGAGTTTTCAATACCCTCCTTGGGAGGTAAAGCCAGAGCCCCAAGAAGGTTTGACTCTGTTACAATGTATTTTACTTGAAACTAACTAAACGGGGATGGTGCTGAAATGCAGACACAGCAAACCAGTAAGCGAGGGAGGATGCAGGAGTGAGCAAGCTGCATCTATTGAATGGTGAACCCCAAGAGTTCAATTACCCCAGTTCCCTCCACAGAAGGTAACCATGGAAACCTCATAAGCCAAAGCATCACCAGTCTCCAAGCAGAACACACACACACACACACACACACACACACACACACACACCCCGGGAGGGCAGTGAATACATATGACTATGTATGCATGTGCTCATGTTTTACTTATTCTGTATGTGGGGTGTGTTTGTGTGATGCCTTGACAGTTTGTGTGTGTGTATCAAATGGAATTATCATGGGCGTTTGCTGCCACATGCTTTCCGGTTCTGCTCTCGGGTGGTGAAAGAGCGTAGGTTTGTCCTAATGTTTGGGTGGTGCACTTGGAGCTGGTGAGAGGACGTGCATTTTCAATTTTGTGGAGGGTGTATGCTTTGGGCATACAGGAAGGTTTTTAACTTATTTTTCCCGTATCAGATTTCTATTGCACAAAAGTGTACAGGAGGTGGATTTTTCACCAGCTGGGAGGTATTATTCCCCCCAGGATGGGAAAACTCAGTGTGGATCCATATTGGATCAAACAATCTAGTGTGGATGCAAATTCAGGTTTGGGAAACAGTGTCTTTTTTTTTTTTTTCCAGGGTATGTGCTGGCCTTTTCTTTACTCTCTTCTAGCTTTCTGCTCTTTCTACTTTAAACCTTCCCCTTTTTCTGAAGCTGGGGCTAGCCTGCTTATGGCAAGAGGAGTATGAGAATGTGGCACTTGGGGAGGGGGTGGTGAGGATAACTCATGGAAGTCTGCTAATGAAATGTGTCATTCAGTATGTGCATGATATCAAGAAGATTGTGTATCACTTGGCAGATCTTTGAGGGTAAGGCAGCTCCATCTGGATTAGGGATTATTTGGGGGAAAGGCGATATGAAGGCTGGGGCTTCAGCTAGGCATGCCTGGGTTTCTGAGTTGTGAATGAGGATGGCACACCGTGCAAAGCCTAGCCCCCATGCCTGAGGCTGTCTCAACCTAATGGAGCTCTGGGCACACAAGTGTGAAAGCTTGAATGTTTGTGTGTTTATCAGCTCTGTCCCTTCTTTACGTAACGTATGACCGAAAGAGAATTCACTAGGGAGCCTTGAGAAGAAACCCTTGTCTTCTGAATTCTTGCCTCTCATTCACGTTGACAGCTAAGGGTTCCCAAGTGCGGAGGTCTTGTTTGTCCATCAAGAAAGGACTATCAAAAGGATATTTTCTTTTCTCCTTTGAAAATAGCCACTTCCTGGATGACAGAAATCCACAATGGCATCTCCCAGCAGGGGCCTGAAACACTGCCCATCTCCTCCCTGACTCCTCAGCCCGTGGCCCATGTGCCTCTGGCAGCATCATCTCAGCCTCTGTCTGCTTTCCTCATGGCCCTGCTCCCAGAAGGAGTCACGCTAAAAGGCTACAAGACATTTGATGTCAGGCAGTTGCCCGAAGCTCTGACACCTTGGAGGGAACTTCACTTCTATTCCTGCATGAGTTTAGTTACTTGCTGAGTTTGCCCAAATGGTGGCACATAGCACCCTCAGAGATGGGCCAAAGGGAACCACCCACTTGGCATTGTTCCCTTTCCCCACTCCTGCCGGAGCCCATTTCAGGCCCTCCAGGAGCTGTTTCCATAATAGAGCATCCCCACCAAAATGACTGAAAGAGCCCATTGCTGTAGGCTCACCACCTCATCAAAACAGTTTGGGAAGGAGGTCTCCTTCACACCATCCATGGTAGTGCAGGGGAGGCTGGGGCTTGAATGGGCTCCCCCTCTGGCTTCCTTACCCTGTGCCCTTTATGGGGTGTATGTTGAGTCTCTCACAGGCAGTGATTCAGAAACCTGTGGTTTGAGGTTTTTTATCCTGTCTTCCAAACACTACTTGTTAAATGCCTTCCAAGTAGCAGCAACTGGGGATACAGCAATGAAGGAGGCACTATTTGACCCTTAGTGAGCTCACCTGTATAGAGGTAGCATCCTACCACCCAGCAGTGAGCTGGGGTACAACAGGGGCTAACCCAGAGCATGGATAAAGGGTGCAGGGAGTTTTCTTAGAGAAACTGATGTCTGATCTGCCACCCAAAGGATGGGGGAAAGTTAGCTGGGCAAAGGGGGGTGATGGTACACTGTCAAGCAAGAGGAAATGAAATGAAATATTTATTAAAAAAATAACTGCTTCACAGGTGAAACCTCATGGCAAATGGTATTCATGGGAGAGAAAAATGGGGGGGGGGAGGGAGAGAGAGAAAGAGGCATAGGAAACAAAGAGGCAAAGAGATAGAGAAACAGAGACAGGTAGACAGAGAGGAAAGGCTGATAGGTGGACAGATGACAGAGACAGAGGGAGGCCCAGAGCCCCATGGATTGTTAGAGCTGAAAGGAACCACAGTGAATGTCCACAAGCCCCTCATTTTACAGATATGGAACCTGAGGCAAAGAAAGTCATTTGCCAGAGTCATGAAGGTATTTAGTCTGAATGCTGAGTCAGGAACCTAGATCTCAGCTTCCAGTAGGTTTGAGAGAGGAAGAGCTAGAGAGGGATAAGATGGGGGGAAAGGGAAGTCAGAGATGGAGGTAAGAGAGTTAGGGAGAGGCACAGAGACGATATTCACTGGTGTCACACTGTCAGGATTACCGGAGTGAATGCAGGGAAAGTTTAGATGAAATCTGAGCTGGATTTCTTTCTTTTCCTTTCTCCTTTACCTTCCTCTCTCCCTCTCTTTTTCCTTCCAACCACATCCTGCCGACAACTAGATGTCAGGGAACTGGTTGCCATGGCTACTAAATGGCATTCAAGCAGGCTAAATTATTAAACCAGGGTCTTGTCTTTGAAGCCAAGGCCCCAGTGTGAAGTACCGTTAGGGGGCGCAGTATGGGGCATAGGTTTATGCCCAGGGCTGTCCTTGGTGCTCTCTTGCTGGTCTGGCTCCGAGAGAGGACAGTGTGTCTTGAGCACTGAACCCTTTCCCCCTGCTGGCTGTCACAGAGGCTTGGAGTGGGGAGGAGGTGCATCTGCTGGGGTGAGGGGTCAGAGGGATACAGGCTCTGTGTCCTGAACTGAACCCCTGCATCCCAGACTACTTCCCCCACCTGCTGTACCTAGAGCCAAAGGCGCCGGGCAACAGCCACCACTCATTCAAATGGGATAAGAACAAAAGCCAATATTTTTGTTATGTCTGAAATGACACCATATTGTTCTAATTAGTTGTTACTTGTAGCCAGAGAGGCAAGAAATAAAATGACAGGTGTGTCCAAGGGGTTGTACTTGGGCATCTGGATTTGTGATGCCTCCTTGGATAGGTTAAGTAAATCTGTCATGGAACCATCCAGCTGGTGGGCATGGCCTTATCCCAATAGTATGAATGGGCCATCAAGGAGAATCTTGTTTGTGGGCGCAATTGTTTTTTGTTTTGATGATGGAGAGGGGGGGTGAGTATGGATGCTCTTCTCTTAAGGAGATTCCAAGCCAGGAAAACCATCAGCCTTCTGGTATCCTAGCTCTTTAAACTTTTTCATTACAAAAAGAAATCCAAACATTGTAGTGTCAATGCTCCTGCTTATGGACTGATGGAAGAAGGGCCTCAATGGCTGGTAACTGCCCTCTCTGTATGCTGGGGTGGAGTGGGGGGCACGAGGGGTGCATTTTGGGGTTAATGGAGTCATTCTCCTTCCCTTTAACAGGTTCAGAAGATTCTGAGGTTTATTTCCTAGAGGTTTATTTTGAGGTTTATTTCCTCTCCACTTTGTGTTTTTTCTCCCTTGAGAGGAGGGCTGCTGACTCCCCAGGCCCTAGGATTCTGACCTCCCTTTGTGCAGGGCCCAAGATCTCCTCCACAAGAGGGGCTCCCACTGCACTCTGATGCTCGAACTGAAAAAGAAAATAAAAAAAAAAAATTTTTTGGTGTTGTTTTTGTTTGTTTTTAAAGATTTATTTATTTATTTGAGGGAGAGAGAGTGAGAGAGAGAGAGAGAGAGCACACGAGTGGAGGGGCAGAGGGAGAGGGAGAGAATCTCAAGCAGACTCCCCAGTGAGAGTGGAGCCCAAGGTGGGGCTTGATCTCACAACCCTGAGATCAAGAACTGAGCTGAAATCAAGAGTCAGAGGCTTAACCCACTGAGTCATGCAGGTGCCCCCAAAATAAAATATTTGATAGGGGAAACTAGATGTGTAAGACTTTTTCAAAATCTATGGGCCTCAGAACAACTGATATGTTGCCCTGATTGTTTTTTTTTTTTTTTCCTAATGCCCAGCATGAGAAATTTTTAATGTCAGAGCTAAATTCCTGGCTTTCTAAAAGTCTAGTTCCGAGAGACCAGACTCACTTCCTTTTCAGTATTGTTGATAATTTGCAGAACTTACCTGAACCTGGGGTCAAAGTCCTGGGTCCTCACAGAGTGACCCCCCCAAGCAGACCTTCAGAGGGGGAGGAAGGGAGGGAGTGAGAATTGCCAAGGAGGTGGTCCAGCCCTTGGTCTTCACTTCCTTCCCCTACCCTAAAATGAGAGGAGAGGGACAGGAATCATCTGCCTTGCAGCTATTGAGTTCCCTTCAGTGAAATCTTCTAAGATGTGCCAGGCCCTTGAGGGGGTGGGTGTACAGGGTGCAAAGTTGACTAAATAGAATCCCTGCTCTCAGACACGGGAAGATCCATAGTTAAGTTGGAATGGCTGCCTGTCCTCATTCAACTGTGGCAACCCCCAAACCAAGGCTTCAGAGGACTTGCCCCATCTGTGCCAAGGCCAGGCCTAAGGAACAAGAGCAGTGAGGGAGAGAACCCTCCCCTTTCTCCTCCTCCTCCTCCCCTGGTTCTTCCTCAATCCTACTGCCTCCTCTTCTCTCTCTGGGGCCCTTCTGTGCTCTGATTCTGAGCTTTTGGTGGAGGGTGGGCATCTGCTTTTGGGAACTGCCAAAGCCCCTCTGGGGACCTACTTGGACTGAAGAGATGAGCTGGTGGAGCCCAAGGTCTTTACCAGCAGTGGCTCTGGGAGGCATTTCTGGGATTCTTGAGGAAAGATATACAAAGAGCCAGAGAAATGGGGGAAGAAGGAGCCCTCTGAGAGAAAGCCTTCAAAACGACAGTTTGACGTGGTTTTGAGGGCTGTTTATTTTGTGTTCCTTAAATGCCCGCCAGGGAACAGGGTCTCCCTTAGAGCCCACACCTGGCCCCTAGCAGGACCCGCAGAGAACCTCTGGGTCCTTCCAGAGGCAGCAGAGAGACTCCCCACCGTGGCTGGGGCCCCCTGTCCTTGGGCAGCATCTGGCTCAGGGACTGGTCCCCTCCACCACTTCCCTCTCTCCCTTACTCCTTAAAGCTCCCAATTCGCTTGTTTCTCTTTAGATATAATCATGCTCTCGCATCACTGCTCCCCCTTGCCCGACGGCGAGGCCAGCGGCTGACACCCTGGAGCCCGGAGCCTGGGTGAGGCGCCCGAGCAGGACCTCGGGAGGTGTCGCTCCCGCCCACAAACCGGGACAGTGTTCTGGAGTGGAATCGCCTGGGGAATTTCGAGGTCGCTGAACTTTTCCGCCGGAACCCTGACCTGAATTTCTCGCCCCCAAGCTGTTTACTACCCTGAGCCCCGCGTCACTACCCCAGGCCCGGCTGCCCCCGCCCCGTCCTGCCCCGCCCCGCCCCGCCGGCCCCGCCCCGCCCCGCCCGCAGCCCCGGGAGTGCGCGCGCCCGCCGGCGTGCAGCCCCGCGCCTGCCCGCCCGCTCCTTGGCCGACCGGCGCGCGCTGCCGGTGCCGGGACCGCCGCCGCTTCCTCAGGAGCCGGCTCCCGGCCGCCCTGCTCCTTTGTTGTTCCCCCGTCTGCCCTCTCGGGGGGGCGGGGGGGCATGTGTGCGAGTTGTCTTGCTGACTGTCAGAAATTTCTTTTCCACTGTGTGGGCAGGAGGCAGATTTTTTCCTTTTAACTGTCTTCCTTCGGTTTTATTTATTTTATTTTCTGTTTCTCCCCATTATCTCCTCCTGCCTTCCTTCCCCCTTCCTTCTTCGGGTGGCTCCTTCGTCCCCCTGCAATCTCACCATCTTTCCTCCCCTCTCTCTCCGTTCCCCTCCCCCCACCCTTTTGCTCTTTTAAAATAATTCAGGGATGTCTCGGGAATCCTAGCACGCCCTCCCCATTCAGCCGAGCGCGGGACCCTGCGTGAATTCCAGGTAAGCCCGGGGTCTGGCCGCCGCCGGAACCGTGGTCCGCGCCGGCGCCCGCTGCTGCCCGCCGCGCTGCGCTGTCCTCCCCGGCGGCGGGCGCCGCGCCTCGGTCCCGGCGCTGCTACCTGTTGGGGGATGATGGACGGCGGGGATTCCTAGTTTGCCCAGACCTCCTCGGAATCCGGCTCTCCGCCAGCTTTGCCTCTCCAAGCGCTGCCCTTTCCTGGCAACTTCCGTGACGATTTCCCGTGCCGTCCGGCATTTCGGGGTGTGAGTGGTGTGCCCTTGCCAGGCACCCGGGCGGGCGTCTGGCTCGTGGTTGCGCGCTGGCCCAGCCCGCGGTGAGGGAGGCTCGCGCGCCCCGGGAGCGCCGCCAGGCTCGGCGCAGGTGCCGGCCGCCTGGTCTTAGCGAGCCTAGCCGGCCCCGCCGCCCGTTCGCCAGCCCCTGGTACCCGGCAGTTTTGCGCGGGGGACCCCTCGAGGGGAGGGCTCGCTGAGCAGGGACTGAGCTTCCAGCGAAGTTTCTGTGACGGAAGCTGCGTGCGCCCTTGGAGGCGTCCCAGGAATGGTAGGCTGGGTGTCTGGAGGCGCGGGTCGGGCAGGTGGAGAGTGGACCCAACCCTGGGAGGGGGCTGACAGCTGGGCCCAGAGCGGGGAAGGCAGTGAGGAGAAGAAGCCAGGCTACTTCGAGTGACTTGCTGTTAGACAGACTTCGGGTCTCCCAGTGTGAGAGTGGTTGTGCATCCTTTTCCTGGGATGGAACTCCCAGTTTTTTGCACCTCTTTGCTTTGTGCCCTTGCCTGGGAGAGAATGATGGGAAACACTACGCCTTCCGAACTCCTAAGATTGAGGCATCCACCTCAACCCTGGGGACAGAGGTGGCAGTTTGTCTACTTGCCCAAGGTGGGGGGTTCCCTCACCCTGGGTATGTGAATATGAGGCCGCTCAGGGTGTGCAATTCAGGCTGAGTGGGCTGGTGACCAATATCTAGGGGCTTGTAATGATTCGCTGGCTCTTCCTTTTGGAAGCCATTATGGTGGATTCTTATCTACTCTTGGGGGGCCCAGAGCTGCCCCATGTCACAGAGGCCTCATCCTTAGAAGAAAGACTGGATGGAGGGAGCCTGGACCCCTTAATCCAGAGAAGCGTTTTCCTGAAAGGATAGGATGTTTGTGATGCTTAAATAAAAGCATGGCCTTAAAAAAAAAAAAAAAGAAGAAGAAGAAGAAAAAGCATGGTTTTCTCTTCACTGACATCAGAGCCAGAGAAGAGGGGCTCTCTTTACTCAGCTGGAAATTAGGGTAGACACCAGGGGAAAACTTCCTGTTGACAGTTCCAAGAGGAATTACTAATGGAAAACATAGAAGTTCCTCTTCTGCAAATGTTTAAGTCCTGTATGATTGTGCAGCCATCTCCAGAGCCTAGAAGAAGGCAATCTTTTCTTGCTGTTTGATTCCATTCTACTGTTCTTTTTTCACATGCTAAGTCTCTGGCCAGCTAAGAGGTTTTATTGCTGTTGTTGTTTGTTTGTTTTTTTACAACTTTGTAGTAATGGGTAATCATGTAATTTATTGTGCAAGCCAGGACACTTTTGAGAGTGGACAGAGACATTAGTAATAGTTACATAGGGACAATAGAGGCTGTCCAGACAAGGATGAATGATCGCCCAAAGAGGGACTATATGGTCAGAGGTAGGGACAGTTCACGAGGCAACATATGTACTTTCATATCATTTGGATCTTGCATCTTCCTTCCTGTCATGGTTCTTCCTGACTCAGATCTCAAACGGACTTTATTTCGGTTCTCTCTGAGAATCCAGCTCTGAATACAAATCTCTTTCCCTTGATGAACTCTTCTTTCCCCAGCTCCACCAGTCCCTCCAAAAATCTAATTCCCAGAATGGGGACTTCGGGCTCTGACTGCAGGGATTACAAGCAGAGGGTGATTTACATGGAGCTGTTTCTATACCTCTCTCTGCTTCTCGGTCATATTTATGAGCATGGGGCTCCCAGGAGGCGGCCCGTCTGCCAGGAATTCAAGTGTGTTGATGGCAGTGTGATATATAGTGACCCTCGCAGTCACACAGTTGAGTTATTGGATTACTGCTGTCATACCTCCTTGGTTCTCTTGCGGCTGGGGTGAGGTGTGTGTGTCTTGGTTTAAAACTGAGAAACTCATGTTCAAGAATTGTCCTATTGCAGGGAAATACCTGGCTTTTCCTCCCTCGCTTGTGTGCAGGAGTGATGAGGATTCTTAGGGGATGTGTCTGTTAGTCATACCTTCATTCCCCTGGGAGCCCCTGGGTCTGTCAGGCAGCCACATCCCTGCAGGGCTTCAAAAATTTAGCTGCCATTGATTGTTTATTATTTTCCAGATGTGATACCAAGCAATTTTTAGACTTTATCATAATTAATCCTTATCCAACCCTCCTAAGTAAGTTCCCCCCTTTAATAGATAAGGAAACTTAAGCTCAGAAAAGTTAGTAACTTGCTCAAGTTCACCCAGATAGTAAGGGGGCAGAGCTGGGATTCAAACCCAAGGCTAGCGGACTCCTTCTGTGCAATGGTGCTTTGTTGTGCTGAAGTTGATGTGGTCAGTGTTTGGCTCACAGAATTAATCCCACCTGTTTGGGGTCGTGGGGATGATGGACAGTTCTAGAGTGGAGTGGGTTGGGCACTCCACTTGTCCATCCTGCCCAGTTCTTTTTTTTTTTTTTTTAAAGATTTTATTTATTTATTTGAGAGAGAGAGAGAATGAGAGACAGCATGAGAGGGAGGAGGGTCAGAGTGAGAAGCAGACTCCCCGCCGAGCAGGGAGCCTGATGCGGGACTCGATCCCGGGACTCCAGGATCATGACCTGAGCCGAAGGCAGTCGCTTACCAACTGAGCCACCCAGGCGCCCCATCCTGCCCAGTTCTTGACTCATGTTGCCCCTGTTCTTTCTGTCAGCATGGCCCTTTCTTGGGCTCCATGAAGTTTGTGTCTCATTCCCTGCCCTGCTTCTTTGACCATCACTGTAGGGATCTCTTTCCTGGATCCTACTCCAGTGAACTCATGATTACCTGGGGTGGTAGAATTCTTTCTTGGAAAGGCAGAGCATATGTCACTCTCAGGTTTTTAGTGTCTGTCTACACCTTAGTTATTGAAGTCTATCTCTCTTAGGATCAGGATCACCATTGAGTGAGTCCAGTTGTTTCAGAGACTGACCATGACCTGGACTTGGAGAGACTGTGCCTACCCAGAAGTAATCCTACAGATTAGCAAGGGAATATTTACCCAGAAATAATTCTGTAGATTAGCGAGGGAAGCTGACCATGCATAGCTGGAGGTATGTTGGCCAGGTCCCTCAGATTCTTTGTCTATCATATAGGTGAAAATAGGCCATTAAGTAGATAATGCCAGACATTGTTTCCACCTATTCATCATTTCTCTTTACCCTGTAACACCATAATCAGCCTGACCTAGAACAGCCCCATGCTTAGAGGAAAGGAGGGCATTATCAGGTGGGGTGAGGTAGATAAAAGTACATTGCCCTGGAAGACTTGACTTCTAGCGCTGGTTTAGCCCCATTAAGTAGCCATGTGGCCCTGGGCCAGTCATTCACTTCCCTGGGCCTCTTTTACCTTGCCCGAAAATGGAGTTTGGGCAGATGCTTCCCAGGTATGTCCCAGTTTGGCAGTCTAAGATCCCACAGTTCAGGGTGGCCTTGTGCTCTGTGCTCTGCAAATCCTAGGCAGAGCCCTCCTCCCTTCCCCTCTTTTGGTGAAGCTAGCGGGGGACCTGGGGCTGATGGATAGGCGGTAGATGGAGGGACCACGAAAGAGGCATCCTGGGGAGGAGCAGTGACTGCTTTTGGCCTCCTGTGGGCAGCCTCTGCCCAGTTTGTGTCTGGAAGAATGAGGTGGCTTATCTGGCCAGGGGAGAGCCTTTGCCCCTGCCTTGTGTTAACCTTGCATCCCCAGTAAGTGACAGAGGATTGAGAAGAGCAGCAAATGCAATACTCTGCTAATCAACATCTATAATATGCCCTGAATGATGAGCTAAGCACTGGAGAAGGAGTGGGGATGGGAGATAGGACAGAGGGAGAAAGTGGTCTACAAAAAAAGGTGGGGGCACAGTCTTTGTTCTCAATGCACTGACAGTGTGATGGGGAGCCTGGATCTAGGCCATTGCACGAAATATACATGTGACAAACCATAAAGCCATCTGGGACCAAAAGGCTCATTATAAAACCATTTGTTATAGTAGAGGATTAGTTATGTGCACATCAGGCACCTTCCTGGAGGAAGCAAAGGTATGTGGTGCCTTTCTCACTATCACCTGGAAAACTTCTACTAGGGGTTTCATCTTCATCTCTGACATGAGGATTCTAAAGGGTTCTGCTGTCAGCTTACATGCATGGGTGTGGAGGAATTGCAGTGAATGAGATTCTAGAACAGAATTGGGCTTTACCAAGGAAAAGGCCTTTCCATTTATATGGTTCATATGGTATTATTTGGAAAGATTCATCATGTGGAATCACATGGATCACACTTGAATGAAAAATTTCCCCTCTAAAACTGCTAGCCTGGGATTGGGGTGAAGAGAGGATGCCCTAGATTTTCGATATGGGGTTAGTGTTGGCAGCCCCAGCTGCGTGGGCCTTGGGGAAGGGCAGAGAACTGGGGAACAGCAGGAGGAAGGTGTGATGCTGTCTTGGGTTCGGGTCAGGCACCCCAGCCTGTGGCAGGGCAGTGACTCCATCCCCAGGGGTTTTTATACAATTTCTAACCGGGGTAACAGAATCTAGGGCTACACCGATGGGGACACCTTTTAATGGTGGAAGTTTCACTGTTGTTGCAAAAATGCAACTCGATGTCCAGGTAGTTCTTTGTCTCTTGTGTACTGCAGAGGTGGTGTGTGTTTATGCTTCTCTCACACATCTTTTGGGGTTCCCCCCTTTCTCATGAACTGCGTGTGTACGTGGCCTTTTTCTAGGAAGGGTGGGAAAATAAAGATGAAAATGACATGGTTCATTTTCATGGTTCACTCTCAAATAATTGGTTTCTAGCTCTCGGTACAGTACTTTGAAGAAGTCTTTATTTCTTTTACCAAATTATATGTTATCTAACCGTGACGTCGTGGATCTGGTCTTACTCTGGTCCTTACTGGCTGTAGACCACAGACAAACCACTTAACCCCCGGGCCTCAGCTGTGTTATCAATACACAGGCCCAGGACCCTATCTTACAGAGCAGGGGCCTGGAGCCTGTGGTGGCTTGAGATTCCTTCCCATTTTAAGAGCGATGACTGTCCCATGATTTTGTCTCATCCCTTTTCTCCCCCTCTCTTTGTTCTTTGTCTCTCCCTCTTACTGTGTCATACAATAGAATTTTTTTTTTTTCTCTATTTACTGAACAAGCCTTTTATTCTTTTTCCTTAATTTAAAAAGTGGTGAAGAACATTTTATATTTCTGCTTAAAAGAAAGTAATCTCTCTTGACTTACTTGGTTCTTTTTTTTTTTTTTAAAGATTTTATTTATTTATTTGAGAGAGAGAGCATGAGAAGGGGGAGGGTCAGAGGGAGAAGCAGACCCCCCGCTGAGCAGGGAGCCCAATGCGGGACTCGATCCCGGGACTCCAGGATCATGACCTGAGCCAAAGGCAGTCGCTTAACCGACTGAGCCACCCAGGCGCCCTTGACTTACTTGGTTCTTGATTGATGTTTTCTTGAGTATAGTGATCCTCAGTATAGACAGAGTTCCATGCCTTCTTTAGTGAAGGGATTTGCAATGAGAGGTGAACACATATCCAACATATCCAACAACCTGCTTCTCTCTTTGTTGCATCTCAGACTCTGGGTTAATGAGCTGTTTGGCTCTGAAGTCTGAGTCCTGGGTACGTCTGCTTCTGCACCCAGGCAAGGAAAGTCAGCTTGCCAACCTCAGAACCTGGACCCTGGCTCAGAACCGTCCCCAAGGTGTGTGGGGGAGAAGGAGTCTGGGCTGGGGAGTAAAGCCCCAGATGTGAACCTCAGCTCTGTTACTCAGTGGGAAAATAACAGCCTCTCCCTTCTTGTCCCCCTCCCTCCCTTCTCCTTTCCCACCCTCTCTCCCCACCCTCCTTCCTTCTGCAAATGATGTATCCTGAGTACCCATTCTGGGCCAGGTAGTGATTTGGGTGCTGGGAATACAGCAGTGCACAAGCTCCTACTTTGGTGAAATTTATATTCTATCACAGGGAGAGAGAGAGAGAGAGAGAGAGAGAGAGAGAGAAAATAGACAAGTAAATTTGTAAAAAAAAATGACTGATAAATGTCACTCAGGAAATTAGCATAGGGTGATGTGGTGTTAACTGGGTAGCTCTTAAGATTGGGATGTCAGGGAAGGCTTCTGAGGAGGTAATAGTTAAGTGAAGATCAGAAAGGCAAAAAAATGAAATAAGATCCGTATCACCAATTCTCTGTGGCCCTTATGAGGAGCAGGTACCATTGCATAAGAAAGTGTTTTGTAGACTATAAAATAAATGCAGCACATTTTATATCCCATTAGGCAAAATTCCTTGAGGGCAGGCATGGTGATTAATTAATATTTGCGATCTCAGTACCTAGCATGGTAGTAAATGTGGGTTGAAAAAGAATTAGGTTTATGAAATTGGGAGTTCACAGGGGATTTTTACGACATAAAATAAGATGTTATCTGTGGCAGGCCTTCGTTAAAAGAATATTCCTTTCACTCATGCCACTACTGGGCAGATTTCTATACGCATTGCCCTGGGGAGAGTGGAGAAGCTCTCAGAGAGGAGCATCACCAGGGCAGAGAGGGATAAAGTGGGATGGGAAATACTGAGCAAGTACACTTCCTGAGGAAGTGCCATATTGCTTTTCTTGCTTTTCGGGGTCTTCTTAACCCAGCGCAGAGGCTGACTTCTCTGAAATTGGGAAGAGGTGCTATAGGCTTATTCTTGCTCTCCATAACTGGGGGAAGACTTCCTTTTCCACACTTCTACAGCCCTTGCCTTCCTCTAGCCCTGGAGCCAGGCTCATCAGGTGCCCAGAAGACCTCAGTCCATTCTGCGGACTGTTGCTGTGACTCTCTAGACCAGCTCCCCTCCCTACCACCCTGAGGGTTGAGTCAATGTAGCTCACCTACTGCATCCAGTGAGTCACAGCTTTTCAAACACCCAGGTATGAATCACTCAATTTGTAGCCCTTGAGATGTCTTGGATGACAGCTGAGGGAGAAGACCGTGTACCTGTCCCTATCCCTCACCTTGCTGTTGCTTTATCACACTTCCTGCGCTTAGAACCTAGACCTCTAATCCCACAGCCCAGCTCTAGGGCCATGAGACCAGTTGTTGGAGTAGATGGGGTATTCACTCCATGGTAGGGGTCCTTCAGGGAGAACGCACTGTCCCAAAGTGTGGTTCCTGGACCAGCAGCATCATTATCATCCTGGACATCCTGAATCAGGAACTCGGGTTGGGGCAAACCTTCCAGGTGAGTCTGATGCATGTCAGAGTTTGAGAACCACTGTTAGAAGCATTGATGAAGGGATGTACAAGAAACATGGGATAGCTTACACCTGTTTAGGATATAGGACTTGTTATTCTTGCTTTATTTTTTAAAAGATTTTATTTATTAGAGAGAGCATGTGAGAGTGAGTGAGAGAGCGAGAGAGCGAGCGAGCGAGAGAGAGCAGGGTGGGGCACAGGGGGAAGGAGCAGATGGAGAGGGACAAGCAGACTCTGTGCTGAGTGGGGAGCCTGACTCTGAGATCATGACCTGAGCTGAAATTAAGAGTTGGACGCATAACTGGCTGAGCCGCTCAGGAATTGTTACTCTTGTTTTATAGGAGAAAACAAAAGCCTCCAGAATCTAAGATCACAGGAGGTGGTAGAGCCAAGACTGGCCCCAAAGCCAGAATTACTATGAGGTTGAGACGCTTGCTTAAAATGCAAATATTTCTGGAGACTTCTGTCACTAACCATTAACACCGTAGTGCTCATTGCTTTATTGTCCATTTACAGTAGGCTTCTGAGAAGAGATCTGGAGCAAGCCAGGTGTCCGTGGTATTTTCCGGGTGCTTTCACTGCTTGGTCATTTGGCCTCTCATTAGCTCTGGCTGGGTTAGTCCTCCAGATGGGAACTGAGGGACTGCTCCTTAAATGTAGGTGCCTTCTCATCCCAACCCTGGCCCTTTCCACTTCTTATGGTATACACTCTCTCAGAGAGATTTCCTCCCCTCCCTTTCTTCAGCCATCACCCATATACTGATGCCCTCCAAATTTGTTTTCCAACCCAGGATTGTCTCTTGAGTTTTAGCATTTCCCTCTGACTGACTACTGGACATTTCTACTTCATCACTTCATAGTATCTCAGACTTACCTTGTCCCAAACTGAACCCATCATCATTGACCAGATCTTGTCTTCTGCTTGTGCCCCATTTGTTATTGTTTCATTGGCTAAAGCAAGTCACAGGGCCAAGCTCAGATGTGGTGTGCAAAGCTCCTCCAAGGAGCAGACACTGAGATGGGATTAAATGTCCAAGGACTTTATTAGGGGATATACCTATGAAAGGTAATGGGGAGGGAGCCAGGAAAGGCTGGAAGAGCTACCAGGGCATCATACAAGTCTGACCCTGAGTGATGGATAGAGGGAAAGAAGGTTGGGTGCAAGGGTCCCAGCCTGCTGTCCAATCTAAGGATGTTCAGCAGGGCTGCTGGGAAGCCCTTGGACCAAAGTCAGCCATCAGATGCATTTCATTTCTCCCAGGAGTGGGCCTGACTTACTGTACCTGCCCTGCTCCCTCTGTCAAATGCAGTGATGGATTTCAGAGCCCAAAGCTGGGGCACTTGGTAAATTAGGTGCCCTGTAGTTAACATGTCTGCCAGGCACGTTCTTAAGGCTGCTGCAGGGCCATTACTCTCCCTCCACCCCTTTCACAACCTGACTGAGGATGCCTCTGTGCTGAACAACCAGCTCGCAAAGGGATAGTGCTGATCAGCTGTCTGGGATGGCCCAGTGAAGCTGGGGCCCATTTCTTAGTCCACCCTCTGACCTGTGAGGGTCTCCTAGTCCATTTCTTTACCACCTTCCTTAGCAATTTTTGACCATACATCACAGCTCACTAACTTCTCCAACAAACATAGAGGAAAATTTAAAAGATGGAACTCAAACAAGAATTTGCATCCTATGCAAATTGTCTGCATTGTGCCTCCAACTTCCTCTGGCTTTTACCTACCATTTCTCTCCCATGGCCACCTCTTCCCAGCCCTCTTTCTTCCCCTCTTCTCTGACGGCATCCAGTTCATTATGGCTGAAACTAAAGGCCGAAACATTTCCAAAATGTCAAAATAGGCGTTAGTCATCTTGGTGAGAGACTGGCCACCCAGGGAGTGAGCAGAGCAGAGCATGGTCAGGCGAACTTGGAGGCAGGTGCCTGGGGAACCAGGCAAACACAGCCTGAGTGTAATATGCATGGCCCACTGCCATGCTCTCTTTCCTGTGCGGTGGGGGCAAGACTTGCTGGCATCCTAGAATTGTCGCTGAAACTCTGTTGCTGGAACATAAAGCTGCCCAAGTCCCTGTGGCAGGTTTTCCTAGTGGGTGGGTGAGTCCAGAGAGGTGTCAGACAAGCAATCACCAAGCAGATGGGGACTGGGT
Organism: Mirounga angustirostris; assembly: GCF_029215605.1. Lineage (NCBI taxonomy): Eukaryota > Metazoa > Chordata > Mammalia > Carnivora > Phocidae > Mirounga > Mirounga angustirostris. The sequence continues at coordinate 41,819,147 of NW_026991714.1, forward strand.
TCTGTGGTAGAGGACATAGAGCACCAGCCCTGGGGTTAGGCAGCTGTCAGGGTCCTGGCTCTCCCATTCATTCCTAAGTGGCTCTCCACAGGTGACTTATTTTCTCTGAATCTCAGCTTCCGTGAATGTGTGTAGGACTCATACCTACCCCATGGGATTTGTGTGAAGTTTAAGTCAGTATAAGCAATTAACAGATAGTAGCTAGAGATTATTGAGACTTGTTTTGGGTCAGGGGATGGTGCTGAGCTCTCAGGGGAGGGGAGAGAAGGCACAATGGTAAGGAGGTTTGGCTGGGCACTGCCATAGTGCACTTAAGTGGGCCAGCCTCTTAATTTTCCATCCTACAGTGTCTCAGAGCCTCGAGCTCAATAGGTATCTGGTAAACGCTGACTAAATGAGCATATAAAATATTTGAGGTAGGCAGACAGTGTGGGTTGCCTTGGATCTCATCCTGTTAGGCAAGGCTTTTGTAGGCACATAAAGTTGTGAGGGTTTGGGGGATGCTCATTTGTAAAGGCCATGCAAACCATTAAGACAAACACAGTTCAATTTAGAAAAAAATTACAGATTGCACCCCAATTTTATTTCTTCACTCTGCTTTTTAAAGTTTTCATAGCAAAATTTTCAAAGCCCAGATATGAAGTGCAAATGAAATAATTTGCCTTGTAAACTGTAGGGCTTGAAAAATATGTATAATGTCAGCAGTTATGTAGGAAATAGCTCCTGATAATTTTGCTATTTTGTTCGGCCTGTAAAGGCAGAGGGTGCTTGAGGTTTGCATTGCTGTTAGCCTGCCATTGAAGAATTGCAATTGAAAATTGAAGAATTTTAATTTTTTTTTTCACTGATCCTGAAACAATTTTCTATTTTTAGGGGTAGGAGGACCTTTGAGGGAGCTCTAGCAGATGTAATTATACTGCAGACCTCACCCCAAATCCTGTATATCAAAAAATGATTAAACCTCTAGTACAGTGATTCTTAAGCTTTGGGGTCATAGAATCCTTTGAAAATTTGATGAAGACTGTGGACTCAACCTGGTGAAATACACATTCCAAATATTCATATAATATCAGGGGACCCCAGAAACTCATGAAGCACATCCTACTTGGAGCCTGAGTGGATCATGAATCAGCCACAAGGGGACTGGGCAGAGCTCAGAGGACAGAGATGCCAGGTGGAGAGGCAGATCTGGGGCTTGCCCTCACTGCAGCTTCTGGTGTGCAGGACTCCTGCAGAGACGTTTCCTTCCTCAGCATGCAAACTTGCCCTCCCTGAGGATGTCTCCTGCACCTCACAGGGTCAGGGGCTCCCTTCTGCAACTGTGGACCCTGATGCTATCCAGAAGGCTGGCTGTGGGTCAGCTTGGCCCATGGGAGGCGATCCATAGCGACACAGCAGAGGGAGGCCTAGAGGGTGGGTGACGTCATTTCTCAGCCCCCTCCAACATGAAGTCTGTAAAAAGTCTGTGGAAGGGGCTTCCCCCTGGGCCTCAGCCTTTGCTCCCATTACTTCCCTTCCTAAAATGCCCTGGTCTCTCCTCTCTGACCATCTTCCAGAGTCTCACCTCCTCTGGGAAGCATTTGGCGTCTCTCCCAGGTGCCTCCCTTCCATCACTGCTGTGGACCCCAGTATCATTATGGCCCTCCCATCCTCTGTGCCACGTGCTCCCATACTCCTTGTGTTTTTTGGTTAACCTTTCAGCTGTAGGACTTGGCTGTGCAATGAGAGGGCAGATTCTCAAGGTCAGAGACTACACCTTCTGCCTGGCTACCTGGAGGCTCAGAGTGGGAAGTTTAAGAAGACACCAAATATGTTATTTAGGAGAGCAGCCAGGAGAAGCAATAGAGTTCCCGTGACCGCTGCAGGGGCTGTGAAGGGTGAGTCTGCTGGAGATGACTGTGTTTTTAAAACTCCTCTTTCCTCCCCCGGAAATGGCTCGATTTCTCTTCTCAATGCAGTATGGTTTCCCCAAAGAGTTGCTTGTACTTGTTGGGTCCAAACTCTCTCTCTTTATTTTCTCTTTTTCCTCTTCTCCTTTTTTTTTTTTTTTAATTGAGGTATGATTAGCATACAGTGTTATATTAGTTTCAAGTGTACAATATAGTGATTCAACAATTCCATATAATACTCAGTGTTCATTACTGTAAGTGTATTCTCTTCTTTTGAAATTAGCTTTTTATTGTGGAAAATTTCAAACATATACTAAAGTAGAGAGAATAGTATAATGAACCCTCAAATACCACCCAACTTCAATAATTATTGACTTCTGACCAATTTTTTTTCACCTAAATCTCCCTACTTTGCCTCCCCACTGAGTTTTTTTGAAGCAAATATTTAGGTACCAGTCTCCAAAAGATAATGGACTAGAAAAATAACCATAATAGCATTATTACACTCCTTCAAAATAATAATAATTTCTTAGTATGTCCAGGTATCTAGTTGGTATTCGAATTTCCCACATTGTATCTTATTATTTTTTATTTTTTAGCAGTTTGTTTGAATCAGAATTCAAATAAAGGCCACACATTATATTTGATTGAAATGTTTCTTGAGTCAGAATCTGTAGGTTTCTTCCCCTGCTTTGTTTTTGGCCTTAGAATTTGTTGGTTGATGAAACTTGGTTGTCTTTTTCTATAGATTTTCCCATGCCCTGGATTTGGCTGGTTGCATCTCCATTGTGTTGTTGAATGTTTTTGTTCCCTGGATTTCCTATAAACTGGTACTTAGTTCCATCTGATTCAGATTTGATTTTCTATTGTTTTGTAAGTAGACTTCCTAGGGAGTGGTGTGTACTTCCAACAGAGGCACCTAATATCTGGTTGTTTCTCTTCTTATGACATTAGCAGCCACCGAGGATCATTACCTAGATTAGGGTTGGCAGACTTTCTCTATGAAGGCCAGACAGTAAATCTTTTAGTTTGTGGGCCATGCGGTCTCTATCACGGCTTCTCAAAACTGCCACCATAGTGCAGCAGTACATGAATGGGCATGTATGAGTTTCAATAAAACTTTATACACAGAAACAAGCAGGCCAGATACAGCCCAGAGTCCATGGTTTGCTGATGCCTGTCTGGATTAGGGGCTTGCAAAATGTTGATGTTCTGATCCTGTCATTCCTTGTTCATTTATTAGTTGGAGTAACTTATAAGGAGAGATTTTCTCTGCACTATTAGTCTCCCTCTGTTCTTTTTGACCCTTCTTTAATGAGGCTCCCTTTTGTCCCTACTCCACCAGAATTGTTCTAAGATCATCAGTGACCATCCTCTTGCTACAGCCAGTGGTTAATTTTCAGTTCTCATCTGGAGATACTTGACCTAACAGCAGTGTCTGACATAGCTGATTACTCTTTCTGTCTTGAAATGCTTCACTTGGCGTTCAGAATGTACATCTTCTCCCAGGGTTCTTTCCGTGTTACTGGTCATTCCTTTTCAGTGGCTTTGTTAATTTTTCCTCATCAGCCAACCTTGAGTGTTGGATACCCCAAGGCTCAGTCCTCAGATCTCTTCTTTATCTACAATCTCTTATCCAGGACACTGTCTGCAGATGGCTCTAAATATATAAACATATAGCTACATACATATGTATATTGAATATCATATTTAATAGGATATTAAATATATAGCTCTAGCCTGGCCTTCTCTCTGAACACTACATCTGGTTACCCATGAGACATTTCCACGTGGATGTCTAAAGAAGCATGCCAGACCTTACTTGTTCAACTATGAATTCTTGGCCTTCTTCATAAAACCCGTTCCTTCTTCAATCTTCTCTGTCTCAGTTAATGACTCCACCCTTCTAGTAGCTTCAGCCAAAAAATATGAGCATCTAGTCTGTCAGCAAATCCACTTGGCTCAATTGTCAAATATGTCCACTTTTCACCAAGCTATCAACCTGGTACAAGCTGTTGTTACCCCTCTCCAAGACTGTTGCAACAGGCTACTACTAACTGAGGGTGGTCAGGTACTCATGCTTCCCTCCTTGGAGTAAATTCTCAACCTGGCAGCTCTAGGGACCTTTTGAAAACTATGTCAGAATATCTCATTCTTCTGCTCAAAACCTTCCAGTGGCTTCCCATCTCATTAAGAGTAGAAGCCCGAATCCTTAAAATGGTCTACAGAACGCAACAGGGTCTGAAAGCCACCACCACCTCTTAGCTCTTTGACCTGTTTTGTAACACTTCATATATATCTCTGTGCTCCAATCACATAAGCTCCTGATATGCTAGGCACACCCTTTGTCTCGGGCTCTGCATTTGCTGTTTCCTCTGCTTGGGATGCTCTTCTGCAGATATTAACGTGACCTTTTCCCCTTTCCTTAGAAACTAAGCTCTTAGAATCCTCTGGGTTGCTGGACTAGCTGTGGTTCCCAGAGCTTGGGGCTTATGTAGCGGTACCTCTTTGGATTCACAGCCAACCTTGGGGTGTTTTCTTCTAGGTCTTCACTCATGAATTCTGTTTCAATGTTTTATTCCAAGGCCTGGATCCTGGAGCTTACGCTAGCCCAGAAAAAGGCTGTGGCAGTCCCCTCTTAGGGACGTTCTGCCCTTCTTTCTGTCTTCCGGGGATGATCGTGCCTTGGTTCCTCTCCATTCATCTATGCGAAAATCGTGTCTGTCATTTTGAATTTGAGTCCACACTGGACATGTGGAGGCTTCTGGTCCCTGCTGGGGGGAATTTGGATGATGTCATGAAGCAGATATGTCTGCGAGGCTGATACCCTGGAGCCTTTCCCCAGCCAAGCTGCTCATTCTTGGTCCAGTCCTTGGCCCTCACCTTATAGCATCACAGACTCTGAACCAGATGGGCCATAGAGGTAACCTAGTTTTAACCCTCTGAATCTCTTCTGCAACATGTCTGATAAGTAGCTACCCAGACCACTCACCACTTTTAAAATAGCCCATTCAATTTTCAGATAGGTCTAATCATTAGAAAACAATTTAGACCTTCAACCTAATTGAGTCTCCTGTTTACCTTCTTGAAGGATACTACCATAATGACTCTTTCAACACTTATTCCTAAAGCGAGGGCTTGAGTGAAGATAGAATCAGTTAAGATCCCATTTACTCAGTGGTGAGGCTCTTAAAGGCAGGAACCCATCCTATTGATCTCTGTATTCCCAGTACTTGGCATTGTGCCTGAATATAATAGGTAGTCAATAAATATTTGTTAAAGATAATAGCGAGGAACCACTACTTATGAAGTACTTACAGTGTGGCAGGTACTATTCTAAGCCCTTTATGTTCCTCGGACCAACCCAACATAGTAGATAGTGCAACTATTATCATTTTATGATTGAAGAAATTGAGGTATAGGAAGACTAAGTACCTTGACCAAGTATGTTAAGCTAAGGCGACAGAGCTGTGAACGGGAGGATTCAAACCCAGGAGAGCTGATGCTAGAATCCATGCTCTTTTTTGTATATTATCTAAGGTTTATTTCTTTATATTTTTACTGTGGTAAAATATATTATACCATAAGATTTATTGTGTTACCCATATTGAAGTGTAAAGTTTAGTGGTATTCAGTACATTCACACTGTGGTGCAATCATAAAGTCTGCTAGAGCTTTTTCATCTTCCCAAACTGGAACCCCATTCCCATAAAACAATAACTCCCCCTTCTTCTCCCTCCCTAGCCCTGGCAACTGCCATTCTACTTTCTGTCTCTTATCGATTTGACGACATGAGGTACCTCATACAGGTGAATTCATATAAGACTTGTTCTTTTGTGACTGGCTTATTTTACTTAGTATAATGTCTTCAAGGTTCATCCATATGGTAGCACGAGTCAGGATTTCCTTCCTTTTTAAGACTGAATAATATTGTATTGCATGTGTATTCCACATTTTGTTTATGCACTTATCCATTGTTGGACATTTGGATTGCTTCCCCCTTTCAGCTATCGTGAATGATACTGCTATGAATATGGATGTACAAATATCTGTTTGAGTCCCAGCTTCAGTTCTTTTGGGTAATATACCCAGAAGCAGAATTGCTGAATTATATGGCAATTCTATGTTTAATTGTTTTGAGGAACTCTCATACTGTTTTCCACAGTGGCTGCGCCATTTTACATTCCCACTGCAGTGTACAAGGGTTCCAAGTTCTCCACATCCTCACCTATTTATTTGTTTGTTTGTTTGTTTGTTTATTGAGCATCCTATTGGGTATGAAATGGTATCTCATTATAGTTTTGATTTGCATTTCCTTAAGAGTGAATAGAGAATCTTCATGTGCTTATTGGTCATTTGCATATCTTCTTTGGATACGCAGCTTTTACATCAACATGGATGGGACTGGAGGAGATTATGCTAAGTGAAATAAGTCAAGCAGAGAAAGTCAATTATCATATGGTTTCACTTATTTGTGGAACATAAGGAATAGCATGGAGAAAATTAGGAGGAGGAAGGGAAAAATGAAGGGGGGAAAATCGGAGGGGGAAATGAACCATGAGAGACTATGGACTCCGAGAAACAAACTGAAGGTTTTATTTATTTATTAAAAAAATTTTTTAAAGATTTTATTTATTTATTTGATAGAGAGAGTGAGAGAGCACAAGCAGGGGGAACAGTAGAGGGAGAGGGAGAAGCAGGCTCCCCGCCAAGCAGGGAGCCCGATGCGGGGCTCGATCCCAGGACCCTGGGATCGTGACCTGAGCCGAAGGCAGACGCTTAACCATCTGAGCCACCCAGGCGCCCCCAAACTGAGGGTTTTAGAGGGGAGTGGGGTGGGGGATGGGTTAGCCTGGTGATGGGTATTAAGGAGGGCACGTACTGCATGGAGCACTGGGTGTTATACGAAAACAATGAATCATGGAACACTACATCAAAAACTAATGATGTATGGTGACTAACAACATAATAAAATAAAATAAAATAAAATAAAATAAAATAAAATAAAATAAAATAAAATAAAATAAAAATTTCCCCTAGTTACCTTGCTCCCCTCCTAGAAGATAAGCATTGTTACCATTTCTTGTATATCCTTCCATTTCTAGATATATAAATAAAATTATAATATATAGAGTTTTCAAAACCAATAGTAACATACATAACTGTTCTGCACTTAGATGTTTTTCTACTTAATAATTGATCTTGGATATCCTTCCAAATCAGGGCACTGAGATTTGCCTCAATCTTTTTAAAGGCTATATACATTCCATAATTTATTTAGCTGACCCCTGCTTAATGGACATATAATGTTTCTTTTTTTTGTAATATTTCACTATTTAAAAAAATTTTTTATTGTTATGTTAATCACCATACATTATATCATTCATTTTAGATGTAGTGTTCCATGATTCATTGTTTGTGCATAACACCCAGTGCTCCATGCAGAACGTGCCCTCTTTAATACCCATCACCAGGCTAACCCATCCTCCCACCCCCTTCCCCTCTAGAACCCTCAGTTTGTTTTTCAGAGTCCATCGTCTCTCATGGTTCGTCTCCCCCTCCAATTTCCCCCCTTCATTCTTCCCCTCCTGCTATCTTCTTCTTCTTTTTTTTTTTTCTTAACATATATTGCATTATTTGTTTCAGAGGTACAGATCTGAGATTCAACAGTCTTGCACAATTCACAGCGCTGTAATATTTCACTATCATATTAATGCTTCAATGAATAAACATATGAAGATGCCATTTGCACACATGCAAATATATGCAATAGAAAATTTCCTAAAAGTGGAATTGTGGAGCCAAAGAGTGAGTTTAAAATTTTGCAATATAGTTCCAATTACCTTCCATGGAAGTTGTACCAATTTATCAATATAGTGGTACAGTGCCCGTTTCCTCACATTTTTGCCAGCATAGTGTGCATTAAGCTTTTTGGTCATTGGTTATCTAAGAGATTAAAGTGGTATCTCCTAGTTTCAATTTCTCTTATTGTGAGATTCAACATCTCTTCAAATAAATTAGAGTCATTGATATTTCCCTTTCTGTGAGTTAATTATTCATATCCTTTGTATATTTTTTCATTGATTTGTAGCAGTTCTTTATATATTAAGAAAATTAGTCCTGGGGTGCCTGGGTGGCTCAGTCGTTAAGCGTCTGCCTTCGGCTCAGGTCATGATCCCAGGGTCCTGGGATCAAGCCCCTCATCGCGCTCCCTGCTCGGCGGGAAGCCTGCGTCTCCCTCTCCCACTCCCCCTGCTTGTGTTCCCTCTCTCACTGTATCTCTCTCTGTCAAATAAATAAATAAAATCTTAAAAAAAAAAAAAAGAAAATTAGTCCTTTATGTCTAGTACAGATGTGGAAAATATTTTCCTAATTTGTAATTTGCCTTTTGAAGTTATGTTTTTATGACAGTTTTTACATTTTTATGTAACTGAATGTATCAGTCTTTTTATTACTGCAAGTTTTGGTTTTGTATTATGCTAGCGAAAGCCTTCACAACTACAAAAATTATACATTTTTTTACTTTTAGAATTTTTATAGTTTCATTTAGATCTTTGATTCATAGTAGTTCATTTTGGAAAAGAATTGAGGGAGGGATTCTATATAATTTTTTTCCATATGTTTATAGAATTGTCTCAATGCTATTTATTCAATATTCAACTCTTCTAAATGATCTAAAATGCAATATTTCTCATAGGTTTTTGGATCTCTTTCTGAATTTCTTATTCTTTTCTATTGATCCATTTGTCCAGTTATATGCTAGAATGCATGTTTTAATTAATGCAGTTTTATAATATGCCTTAATATTTTGTAGGGCTAGTTTTCTTTCATAACATTTCTTTTTCAGATTTTTTTTGGAAATTATTATTTATTTGTTGTCCCATATGAATTTTAGATTAAATTTATCTAGCTCTCCCCAAAATTTATTGGTAATTTTGTTGAGAATACATTCAGTTTATAAATCAACTTTAGGGGGACCTTACATCTTTGTGATGTTAAATTTTTTTTAATCCATGAACATGGTATGATTTTCCATTTGTCTAATTGTTCCATTTCTTGTGTCCTTAAAAAGTGTTTTAAATTAAACATTTCTTCCTCATTTTGCATACTTATTATTAGATTAATTCCTAGGGTTTTAATTTTGTTTTCATTTGTTATCATAAGGGTCCGTATTCTTACCTACTCCAGGTCTCAGTGTGCTCTTAGGAACACAGTCACTAGAAGTTTCCCACCCTCCTGGCCTGGGGTGCTACAGTGTCTCTAAAGAAAATAATCCTCCCAAGCATTGCTACTTATTCCAAACTTGGCCAAGGAGTTATTATCTGTTTTACTTTCTGAGTAGTGGGTCTGTGTCAGGCTCATTATGATCATCTTCTGTTTTCCTCAAAAGCGCTTTCATATATGTGATTTTATTTAATCCTCACAACAACCTTGAGATGTTAAGGTTTTTGAGGATATTTATTCATGTCCATTTTAAGGAGAAATTAATTTCTTTTTTTTTTTTTAATTTTTTTATTCTTATGTTAATCCCCTTACATTACAACATTAGTTTTAGATGAAGTGTTCCATGATTCATTGTTTGTGCACAACACCCAGTGCTCCATGCAGAATGTGCCCTCCTAAATACCCACCACCAGGCTAACCCATCCTCCCACCCCCTTCCCCTCTAGAACCCTGTTTGTTTTTCAGAGTCCATCGTCTCTCATGGTTCGTCTACCCCTCCGATTTCCCCCGCTTCATTCTTCCCCTCCCGCTACCTTCTTCTTCTTCTTCTTTTTTTTTTTCATAACATATATTGCATTATTTGTTTCAGAGGTACAGATCTGAGATTCAACAGTCTTGCACAATTCACAGCTCTTACCAGAGCACATACACTCCCCAGTGTCTATCACCCAGTCCCCCCATCCCTCCCACCCCACCCCCCACTCCAACAACACTCAGTTTGTTTCCTGCGATTAAGAATTCCTCATATCAGTGAGATCATAGGATACATGTCTTTCTCTGTTTGACTTATTTCACTCAACATAATACCCTCCAGTTCCATCCACGTCGTTGCAAATGGCAAGATCTCATTCCTTTTGATGGCTGCATAATATTCCATTGTATATATACACCACATCTTCTTTATCCATTCATCTGTCGATGGACATCTTGGCTCTTTCCACAGTTTGGCTATTGTGGACATTGCTGCTATAAACATTGGGGTGCACGTACCCCTTCGGATCCCTACTTTTGTATCTTTGGGGTAAATACCCAGTAGTGCAATTGCTGGATCATATGGTAGCTCTATTTTCAACTTTTTGAGGAACCTCCATACAGTTTTCCAGAGTGGCTGCACCAGTTTGCATTCCCACCAACAGTGTAGGAGGGTTCCCCTTTCTCCGCATCCCCGCCAACATCTGTCGTTTCCTGACTTGTTAATTTTAGCCATTCTGACTGGTGTGAGGTGATATCTCATTGAGGTTTTGATTTGGATTTCCCTGATGCCGAGTGATATTGAGCACTTTTTCATGTGTCTGTTGGCCATTTGGATGTCTTCTTTGGAAAAATGTCTGTTCATGTCTTCTGCCCATTTCTTAATTGGATTCTTTGTTCTTTGGGTGTTGAGTTTGATGAGTTCTTTATAGATTTTGGATACTAGCCCTTTATCTGATATGTCATTTGCAAATATCTTCTCCCATTCTGTCGGTTGTCTTTTGGTTTTCTTAACTGTTTCCTTTGCTTTGCAAAAGCTTTTTATCTTGATGAAGTCCCAATAGTTCATTTTTGCCCTTGCTTCCCTTGCCTTTGGCGATGTTTCTAGGAAGAAGTTGCTTCGGCTGAGGTCAAAGAGGTTGTTGCCTGTGTTCTCCTTTAGGATTTTGATGGACTCCTGTCTCACATTGAGGTCTTTCAGCCATTTGGAGTCTATTTTTGTGTGTGGTGTAAGGAAGTGGTCCAGTTTCATTCTTCTGCATGTGTCTATCCAATTTTCCCAACACCATTTGTTGAAGAGACTGTCTTTGTTCCATTGGACATTCTTTCCTGCTTTGTCGAAGATTAGTTGACCATAGAGTTGAGGGTCCATTTCTGGGCTCTCTATTCTGTTCCATTGATCTATGTGTCTGTTTTTGTGCCAGTACCATGCTGTCTTGATGATGACAGCTTTGTAATAGAGCTTGAAGTCCGGAATTGTGATGCCACCGGCTTTGCTTTTCTTTTTCAATATTCCTCTGGCTATGCGGGGTCTTTTCTGGTTCCATACAAATTTTAGGATTATTTGTTCCATTTCTTTGAAAAAAGTGGATGGTATTTTGATGGGGATTGCACTGAATGTGTAGATTGCTCTAGGTAGCATTGACATCTTCACAATATTTGTTCTTCCAATCCATGAGCATGGAACGTTTTCCATTTCTTTGTGTCTTCCTCAATTTCTTTCATGAGTATTTTATAGTTTTCTGAGTACAGATCCTTTGTCTCTTTGGTTAGATTTATTCCTAGGTATCTTATGGTTTTGGGTGCAATTGTAAATGGGATCGACTCCTTAATTTCTCTTTCTTCTGTCTTGTTGTTGGTGTATAGGAATGCCACTGACTTCTGTGCATTGATTTTATATCCTGCCACTTTACTGAATTCCTGTATGAGTTCTAGCAGTTTTGGGGTGGAGTCTTTTGGGTTTTCCACATAAAGTATCATATCATCTGCAAAGAGTGAGAGTTTCACTTCTTCTTTGCCAATTTGGATGCCTTTGATTTCTTTTTGTTGTCTGATTGCTGTGGCTAGGACTTCCAATACTATGTTGAATAGCAGTGGTGATAGTGGACATCCCTGCCGCGTTCCTGACCTTAGGGGGAAAGCTCTCAGTTTTTCCCCATTGAGAATAATATTTGCTGTAGGTTTTTCATAGATGGCTTTTATGATATTGAGGTATGTACCCTCTATCCCTATACTCTGAAGAGTTTTGATCAAGAAAGGATGCTGTACTTTGTCAAAAGCTTTTTCTGCATCTATTGAGAGGATCATATGATTCTTGTTCTTTCCTTTGTTAATGTACTGTATCACATTGATTGATTTGCGGATGTTGAACCAACCTTGCAGCCCAGGGATAAATCCCACTTGGTCATGGTGAATAATCCTTTTAATGTACTGTTGGATCCTATTGGCTAGTATTTTGGTGAGAATTTTTGCATCCATGTTCATCAGGGATATTGGTCTGTAATTCTCCTTTTTGATGGGGTCTTTGTCTGGTTTGGGGATCAAGGTAATGCTGGCCTCATAAAATGAGTTTGGAAGTTTTCCTTCCGTTTCGATTTTTTGGAACAGTTTCAGAAGAATAGGTATTAATTCTTCTTGAAATGTTTGGTAGAATTCCCCTGGGAAGCCATCTGGCCCTAGGCTTTTGTTTTTTGGGAGATTTTTGATGACTGCTTCAATTTCCTTAGTGGTTATAGGTCTGTTCAGGTTTTCTATTTCATCCTGGTTCAGTTTTGGTAGTTGATACATCTCTAGGAATGCATCCATCTCTTCCAGGTTATCTAATTTGCTGGCATAGAGTTGCTCATAATATGTTCTTATAATTGTTTGTATTTCTTTGGTGTTGGTTGTGATCTCTCCTCTTTCATTCATGATTTTTAAGGAGAAATTAATTTCTGCTTGGACAGAGTAGGAAGCCCACCTGAGACCTCAGAAGTAGAGATGGGCTGGGGCAGATCTCAGGCCAGGTTCTTATCATCACTGTCTTTTCCCCAGATCCCCACACTCTTATCCCATCTCCAGGAGGAGCCTTTCTGCCTCTGCTTCCAGGATTGCTCCCCATTCCAGTCCTTTCTCCCTGGAGTCCACAACTTGCTGCTCTGCATGTGTGCAGGGATGGGCCGAAGGCTGCTTGGAGCATAACCCACAGCCCAGCTGAGAGATATAGGGGTCTGGTGATGGCTTTTGCTGCTCTCTTGATGTTTATTGAGGCAGTAGTTGGGAAAGTTTGTCATTCCCAGAGGTTGCACTGGCAGGCTGGCAGCCTGAATTGTCTCATTCTGCTGCCTTAACTTCTCAGAATAATGAAACACTCCCACCTTCCTCTGTTCTTGTCTAGATGAGGATTAAAGGCAGCCTCACTTTTCCTCCTATTTCACAAGGGTTTGGCTTATGCTCTGAAGGAGGTTCAGTGTTCCCTTCCTCACAGAGAACCTTTCCCCAGGCTGTAGGATCAGCTAGACTGCAAGGTACTCTCCAGTACACCAGTGATCAGACCTGCAGGGGCAAGGGGGAAATCCTCAGCCTAGGGCACAGAGCGGAGTTTCAATCATTGTTAACCTCCTGCCTCCCTTCCTTTCTTTATTCTTCCCTCATTGTTCTCAAAAGTATTCATTGCTCTCTACTCTGCTTCCCTCCTCTAACTACCACTAGATTTGGTTATGCTGACATCTTTCCTGGAGCATTCATTCATTCATCGTTTATTCATTCATCCAAGAAGCTTTTATTGAACACTACTTTATGTCAGATACAGTTCTAGATGCAGAGGATACAACAGCCAATGAGACAGTGTCCCCGAGCTCAGGGAGGTTGAAAGAGATAAACAATAAGCAACTAACCAGACATTTAGAGAAGATGGCTCTCCATAGCAAAGAGTACCATTAGGAAAATAAAACAAGGGGTTGTGAGAGAAGAGAGCTTTGGGAGGTCTCCTCCAAATTAGGTGGTTAAAGGAGTTGTCTGAAGAGTTGATATTTGACTCAAAACTTGAATGTTAAGAAGCTGGCTATTCCAAGATCTGCTTTCAGGCAAAGGGAAGAGCAAGTGTAAAGGCCCTGAGGTAGAGGCGAGTGTAGTGTGTTCCAGCAATAGAAAGACTGATGAGGTGGGAGCACTGTGAGCAAGGAGGAGAGAGATAGAAGAGGACATCAGAGAGGGAAGGCCTTATAAGCCATGATAAGGAATTTGGATTTTAAGTATGGCAGGAAGGTTTTGGAGATTTTTAAACAGAGGAGTGATGTGGTCTGATCCATGTTTTAAGACTATTCTGGCACCAAGAGACAGATATCAAACTGTTCATAGCAATATTATTCATATTAGCTGAAAAACTAGAAGCAATCCAATGGGTGAAGGGGAGTAGGAGGTACAGGCTTCCAGTTATGGAATGAATAAGTCACAGGAATAAAAGGTACAGCATAGGGAATATAGTCAGTGGTGTTGTAATAGCGTTGTATGGTGACAGATGGTAGTTACACTTCTGGGGAGCATAGAATAACACATAGAGTTGTTGAATCACTATGTTGTACACCTGAAACTAATATAACATTGTGTGTCAACTATACTTCAATTAAAAGAAAAACAGAAGCAGGGCACCCGGGTGGCTCAGTCAGTTGAGCATCCGACTCTTGGTTTTGGCTCAGGTCATGATCTCAGAGTTGTGAAATCAAGTCCCGAGGCAGGCTCCATGCTCACTGGGGAGTCTGCTTGAGTTTCTCTCCCTCTGCCCCCCCCCACTCTCTCTCTCTCTCAAAATTAAGAAATAAATCTTAAAAAAACCTGAACCCCAGCCCCCCAAAAAAAACCCTGGAAGAAATTCAAATGCCCATCAACAGTAGAATGGATAAATAATGGACTTCTGTAAAACAATAAAAATAAGCAAACTAGAGCTACCTATACAATGTGGACGAATCTCATAAATATAATGCTGAGTGAAAGAAGTCCCATACAAAATAATACATGTGGTATGATTCCATTTATATAGTGGTCAAACGTTAGCCAAAATCCAAACTATAGCTTTTAGACATTCATTCTTAGGTAGTAAACTGTGAGGAAAGTCAAGGAAGTGATCACCTTAAAAGCCAGGATGGTGGTTGCCTTTGGCGGGGAAGGAGGAGCACTGATAGGGAGAGAGGACAAGGAGGGCTTCAGGGGTGGAACCAGTAATGTTTTATTCCTTGACCTTGGGGATGATGACATGTATGTTTACTTGGGGATGATGACATGTATGTTTACTTTGTGATTAAACCATTGAGTTATACATTTGTTTTTTGTACTGTTGTGCATGTGTTATATTTCACAATCAAAATGTATAAAAACCTCCTTTGGCTGCCATGTGGCAAGTGGGTTGAGGGGAACAAAGGGTGGAGGGAGGACTGTCACCTAGGTGACTGCAGATGTCCAGGTGAGTGGTGAGGGGGCTGGGACTGTGCTGGTTTTCATTGATTGGGTTTGGGATGTGTTTTAGAGGTGAGGTCCACAGGGCTTGCCAATGGATTGGGTGCAGTTAGTGGTGGTGATGAGCGAAGCGGCAATCAGGATGCCTCCCGGGTGTTTGGCTTGAGTGTCTGGTATCATTTACTGAGAAAGAGAAGGCTTGGGAGGGGCAGGCTGGAAGCGGAGATAAAGAATTCTGCTTTGGTTCTATCAATCTTGAGATGCTTATATGCATTTAAGTGGAGAAATCCAGTAGGCACCAGCTTCCTAACCGGCTAGTCAGCCTCCAGGTGTCTGGCCTCGTTGTATTCTTGACCCCATGGTTCAGGTGGTATATCCAAAAAGTAAATCTGGGATGACGCTTATCCTTTCAAAATCCCCCCAGTGACTGTTGCTGAATGGGTAGAGGCCGAATTCCTCATTGTGGCCCCAAGCCTGTACCCAACTGGGTCCTGCCTCTCCAGCTTTGTCTCTCCCCGCTGCTCCTCTATCACCCCACTTGGGCCATATAAAAGGATGGCATGCTTTTCCATGTGTTGTCCTCTTTATATCCAGTTTCATCTCACACCCTTCATCTGTCACCTAGGTGACTATGGACTTCCAGGTGAGCGATGAGGGGGCTGGGACTCATTCTTCAATATTTCTTTCTTTCTTTCTTTCTTTTTTTAAGATTTATTTATTTGACAGAGAGAGAGCACAAGCAGGGGGAGCAGCAGGCAGAGGGAGAGGGAGAAGCAGGCTCCCCGCTGAGCAAGGAGCCTGATGCGGGCGTCCATCCCAGGACCCTGAGATCATGACCTGAGCCGAAGGCAGACGCTTAACCAACTGAGCCACCCAGGTGCCCCTGGGACTCATTCTTCCAGACTCACTTGGAATCCTGTTCCCCCCGGGAAGCCTTTTAGTGCTTGTTAGCCCCCAGGACTGAGTGAGATGCCCTCCTGTGTGTTCCCAACCCTAACTTCACCTAGCTCTGTGTTAGCAGTCTTTCCACTACTCTGCAAGTATCCCTTCTTTTTCTTTTTTGTTCCACTACAAGCTGTTTGAGGGCAATGACTGGGTCCTGTTCACAATTGGGTCCCAAGCAGCTGCACCATACCTGCTAATACTAATAAATTGGTATTTAATGCATACCCTGCCCTGCATGCATTCCAGGCATGTGGTCTTTCTCTTCCACCAGTGAAACTTCCTTTTGGACTACCTCCACACCAAGGCACACTCCACGTTGCTACTTTCACAAGAGTTCCATCTGTGGCTAAGGACTGAGACTCCAAGGCAGACCTTTAGGGAGAGAACAGTGGGAGGTTGGTGCCATCCCCCAAAGTCTTCTGCGAGTGCAGATGCTTCCCTGCCTTAGGGTTTGGAAGGTCCCCAAGGAGGAGGCAAAAATGTTATTGGAGCAGCTGCAAAGAAGAGAGGGGAGAACAGAGCTCAGCTTTTCTGGTGCCCTCCCAGACAAAATGACTGAAACATTGCCTCGGGTCTAAGTGGTGGAAAATGTCCTAGGGAGACATCTGGCAAGCCCAGTCGGATTACATTATGTGTATCTTCCCTGCTCAACACCCCCACTTCCATTTAGCTTGAATTCTACAGGAGCCATTAAGTAGAAGAAGAGCTACACGAGGAGTGTGTGGCCTTTTGTGGGCTGATGGTGGTCAGGTTTCTGGCTTGCTGTTCGGGAACCTGCAGTCTTTTTTTTAAAGAACCTGCAGGTAGAGCCCTGGTTGCCTCTAGAGTTCACACTGGCCAGGTCAGCCTAGGGATTTAGCCGGGGGGGGGTCATTCTTGCAGTTATACTACATCCCTCCTCTGCTACCTTCCATCGGTAGGTGGCCTAGGTACGATGAACTGAATTTTGTCCCTGTGAGAAAAAGGTAAGCCACCCTAGACCCAAGAGTGAAAGACAGTGGAGTGAGGCTGTCCCAGTGGCAGGGAGCCCCCTGCCTCAGCCTGGACCACACAGATGGCGGCACAGACTTCGGACTCAGCCGCTCAGGTCACCGTGCGCCGAGCCCTGGCGAAGCTGCCTTGCAGGGTGAGCGATCACCTGCCATGCTGATTGACGATGATTACCTTGGAGTGCTGCTGGCTCATTTTCTTGTAAAGCCTTTTCCCGAGAGCTCCACAGACCCTGGGATTGGAGTCTCGCAGTCAGTGTGAGCCTTGGCAATGAAAATGCAGGCTGACATGAAATCGCTTCATTTCTCCTCATTGTTTGGCATGGCCACACACTGAGGTGCTGGGTCCGGTGGCCGCGCCAGTGCAGTCACGGGCCTAAAATAAAAGCCCCACAGCCTGCTGGCTTCAGGGCCTCCCTTGGGCAAATGGCCACATGACTTAGGGCCACTGTTAGCATGTTGGCTCCTGGCCTGGGAGGAGACACACATGAACACATTGGCAAGGAGGGTTTATCTGCAGAGGGCCGGGCTCACCAAGGGCTGGAAGAGGCATTAGAGATGAACTCTGCGATGTCCCCCTTTTACAATGAACAAACCGAGGCCAGGAAGGTCTGATGACTTTCGAGCTTAGATCTTCCTCCTAGCCAAGGGCCCTCTTGATACTTTCCAGGTCTGATGGAAGGAGGAGTGGGCTCCTGGGCCACTGAGTGGAGGAGGAGCTGCAGGCACCAAGGGCAAGCTTCACCTGCCCCACAGCTGTGTGAGGCTAGACTCCTCATCACACCTCTTGCCCACACGGGACCAGGTGTTCCTGACATTTCACATGGGCAGTTGGACATGGAAAGCTAAGCCTGGGGCTTTGCCCTAACTAGGCAAGCTCTGGTAGGGTGTGTAATGGAGACCCCTGCATGGCTAAAGTGGGGAGCAGGACAGTAGGAGAGCTGGGAGGAGGGACACTGAAGGGCAGTGGAGCCATGAGCTCGTCCTCTCTGACCCCGTCTGCTCCAGCCAGCAGCCGCCTCCTGTCCTCACCTCTCTTCCAGATCTGCTCTCTCAGAGCACCTGTGTAGCTCTTCCCTTTGGGATGCATTTACTCAGGTTATCTCCATAGTTCTGTCCTTCATTGCCTTTCAGATCTTTACTTAGAAGTAACTCTTTCTAGAAGAACTCCCTTGGTCATCTTTTCTAAAAATTTAGGCCAGTATATCTCCCTACTTTATTTTTCTTCCTTAGCCCTTATCACCATCTAAAATGCCATTTGTTGTACTTCTAAAAAAGTCTTGGATATTGTCTGTATCCCCCTTAGAAGCCTCCCATTAGAAGCAGATGATCGGAAGACAGGGATCTTGGTCTGATTTGTTGCTTACTGTCAGCGAAGATGCCGGGCAGCCCCCAGTGAGAGGGAGAGGGCCGCCATGGGGTCACCAACTGTGGCTGCTGTAGGGTGCTATTGTAGGTCCCCATTCTCCCTAATTAGTGCAAGTTACTCTAACCTTTCCTAAATCCCCCCTTACAGCTCTCTGGGTGGGGTTCCATTTTCCTCAAGATGCTTCTGCACAGGGAGTCGTCAGCCAGCCTGAGGTGTGGGTTAATACCTTTACCTTCTATTAGCTTTTAATAGAAGACTCTTAGGACCACATTCCCTTTATGCAAAGGGAATTCCAGGCATCATGGCCAGGGACAGGGCCCACTTGACCCCAGGCCTCCAGGGGTTGCCTCTCATACTGGGAGGCAGTGCTGCTTGTCCCCACCTGCCACAGGACTGTTGTTTTCACCCTCATGGAAGACATTTTATGGAAGCAAACCCCGGGCAGTGCACTCTGAGGGCAGTCTGCCCTGTGCTTGGCATACAGAGTTCCTTATAGACTTGCTGAGAACAGAGCCAGGCACCCAAGAAATATTGGTTGACTGAATGTCCTGGGCTAATCAAGGAGGACCACAGCTCTTAATGGGAAAATCCCAGCATTGCTTTATTTGGAATAGGAAATTGCTTAGTTAGGAATAAGGAAATTTTTATTCTCCCAAATTCCTTTATTCAGATCCTTTCTCTTTGAGGAGTGGCCACCGCCTTCCTGCGCATTCACCAGGGTCACATTCCTGCACATTCACCTTGTCTCAAAGGCTTATTTATTTAGACTCTAACCTGATTTCTCTTAGGACTGGTGTAATTATCTGTAAACCATGATTGTTCATGGAGCCAGAAAGTCCAAAGAATCTTCCCAAGCTGAAGAGACAGAAAGTGGGGAGTGAAACAATAAAATAAGAATGTATTTGACTCATACGAGGAAAAGGAAAATCCTAACAGATCTGTCCTAGTGATTTTACCTTGTTCTAGAACTCCTTTCAGGGTTGTGGTATCCTTAGGTTAGCAAATCTTTTTCTCCTTTTCCCCACCAACTGCCCAGTATTGCCCACTATTCATTAACCTGTTTCTTTGGTATGGAACCCTGGCAGTTCTGCCCCCCCCCAGGATCTGCCCCTGCCTTGTAACTTGCTTAATGGAGCACTACATTCTAGGGTGTGGGCCAACTTCTTCTGTAAAGAGATGAACGTGATGCCAATAAAATGTATTTTTATTTTTTTTAAAGATTTTATTTATTTGTCTGAGAGAGAGAAAGAGAGAGAATGAGAGCACATAAGCAAGGGGAGGGAGAAGCAGGCTCCCTGCTGAGCAAGGAGCCCGATGTGGGACTCGATCCCAGGACCCTGGCATCATGACCTGAGCCGAAGTGATGCTAATAAAATGTAACAAGAATAAAGAAAAAAATGTATTTGAAATTCTTCCCTTCCTTGTCTTTTCTTCATTCCTCCCTTCCCCGATAGTTGTTTGGTGTTTTGCCCATGAATCCACGTGTGGCTTGTTTTTGCATGGTAAGGCAGACAGGCTTCCTCTTCAAGAAGGCTCTCATCCACAAAGCTTCAGAGCCCTCCTTCCATCTCTGACCCCAAACTAAAGACTCATAGGTTCAGGGACAGTGGGTAAGAGGATCTGTACCTACTTCTGTACCTGTTTCTCCTCCATCCATGATTCTGGGTCTTCCAGCCTCAGGCCTTTATTCATTTTGCTTGTTTAGTCTCTTGTGAGGCCAGTGGCAGTCTGAACTCAGTGACTGTGTCTGCTCTCCCTGGTGACAGAGTTGGTGACAGCACGTGGGCCTCAGCCTGTTGGGTGGGGCTGGGAGTGGTCCCTTCACCACAAAGGGCTTTCCCCCTTCCTGTGCTCTGTGGGGATTCTAGTCAGAAGTGCTTTGAGATGGTAAATATTTTCGCTTCTTATCAAGAAATAATACCCCTGCTGGACGCATAAAAGGCACTTTTCATAGTTTTAATTGTTGACACTGCACAACAGCTTACCTCTGGGTGCCAGTCCAGCGGTAGCTGCTCCCCTTAACAGCCAGGAGCACAAAGGCAATCCTTGGGAGAGCCCATTAAGGGCTGGGCTGGGCCAGGATACAAGCGAGGCTCTGTGCCCTCACCTGCTCAAGTGATCTGCTCAAGGGCACGTGGGCACTGTTGAGATGGGCGGACTTTCTGCTGCAGCACTCCTTTGGATTGCCACCATCTGGTCACTGATACGGAAATCCATGGAGGTCGGAGTATGGGAAGGAGATGGGCAGGGTCATCTTCTCCAGATGCGTCCTACCTGGTGACTTGTAGTTTCAAAGTGACCGGTTGTAGCAATAGACTCAGTCCTGTGCCTTGGAAGTCCTTTGTTTTGGGGGTGGGAGTGTTAATGCCAGTTGTGTCCCAGCACTGAGCTGTCCTCCGAGGTATCCTCTGGGGTCTAGGCAGACAGGATGGCCTTTCAGTGGAGAGAAAGGGTCCTACTTGGGCACAGTTGGTCACCAGAGGAAAGAAAGGGTCATATATAATGTGGGGCTTCCAAGCCTGATGTCTGCCTGTTGTATGTGGGTTCCCCACATCTAGTTCACCCCTTCTCTCACAGTCAAAGGAAACATCTGTGATCCCAGGAACTGACTTAGAGGGCCAATATGGTTTGCTTAATGGCAGTTCTGCTTGTTATTGTCTTCCTGACGAGCCTTGATACAAGTCATGGGGCCGCAGATCTAATTAACCATTGCCACGCTCCTGGGAAGCTGCATGCGGTGGTGAGGGAATGTGTGTATGTGTCAGGTGGGCGTATGGTTGCCTCAGAGGTTTCCATGCCTTCTAGTGTTTACTGCACATTCTCTTTTGGGAAATGCAAGTCAGACTTCCAGGAAGAGGGCTGATTTTCCTCCTTCTCCTCTTACATGCCCCAGACTTTTAAGGCTACGTGGTGCTTTCAGCTGCTCTGCTTGTCATTTGTGCACAGAGACATTGATGTCTACTTAAGACTTTACAAAGGACAGGGTAGTGAGCCCTTAGGGAGCAGTAGTGAACTATAACACCCTCATTTAACAGACAAGAGCCTGCAGTGAGTGAACAAGGCCATGTGGCACTGGTCCCAGAGCCAGGCAGGCAAGGGTGGGGAGTGGCTCAAAACCGGGCCTCAGTCCAGAGCTCCCCATCCAGTGCTCTCCCCAGCAGTCATGCTGCTCCTCTTCATCTCCAGGGCAAGTCTAGAGAACTCAGAATATAGGCAGGGAGAGCAGGGCAGTTGTTGAATGAGCTGTCATGCAGTTCCTGACAGTGGTATCCTTGGGGTGCTTTGGGGGGACATGCAGGGAGAGCAGGGCTGTGGCAGGACTGGGCTGGCTATTGTTAGAAGGTACAGGGAGACATCTCAATGTGGAATAAAGTTGGTCCTTGGTGGGGTACATGTCCCTTGTTTGGGTGGAGGTGGAGGCACAGGTCTACTGTGGGGCTTGTCCAAGGCTGCAGAAGTCACCCAAACCTGGACTGGCCTTGAATCCCTGATTTCCAAGGAGCAGGCAGTGATGGTGCTCTCATTATGTGCTGGGCTAGGGTTGGGGAGGTGGGATGGGGAGCTACTGAGAGGAATCTGCATGAAATTTGCAGTCTTGTTCAGAAGATGAGGGGAAAGAACCCTGCACCATGGAGACAGGATAAATTCAGGACTAAGCTTCAAGTGCTGGAGTTGTTCAGAGAAAGGAGTGAAGGGTATTAAAAGGGAAGATGATGGAGAAGAGTGGTCTTGAACTAAGGCCTCAAGGGTGGATGAAATCAGAGAGGCAGTGAAGGTGTGAGGGTTGCTAGGTTGGGGAGCATCTCAAACAAAAGCATGTAGTTATTGAGTGACAATGAGTAGACAGGCTTGTGTAGAAAGGATTCACGTGTGTGTGCATGTACATGCTTGTGCATGCATGTCTGTGTATGTGCATGTGTATGGGGGTGTTCTGGATGAGGCTCCGAGAAGCGTGTGATGGAACACAGTTGGAAAAGGTATTGTTTTGATATGAGGACATTTGAATTCTGGTCTCCACTCTTACTTACCAACAGCTGTGTGACCTCAAGCAAGTCACTTCCTTTTTTTTTTTTAATTTAATTTTATTATGTTAGTCACCATACAGTATGTCATTAGTTTTTGATGTAGTGATCCATGATTCATTGTTCCCTTTTTGTACCTCAGTTTCCTGGTGTGTAGTTCTTTCCAGACCTTATCCAGCCCTAGCTTGTGAGAGACATTTTGAGTGTAGGCGCTCAACTCCCTGACTTTATCATCTCTGGATATTTCCCTGAGGTGACAGGTAGGGGACTGGGAGGAAGGGTGTCTTTTATGACTGTGCACCCTGGCCAGGAGACTGCCTCGGAGGCACCAGTACTTACTGGGAGAAATTTAATGGACCTCTCAGGAGCCCATTGCTCTCAGACAAACCAGAGCCTGAATTAATGCTTTAATTATCCAGGCAGCCTTCCCGAAGGCCCTATTCTCCATTTTAATTTTGGAAAATTCATGTATGTGGTATTCTTCTTCTCTTGACCTTTCATCAATCAGCTGAAAATACTTCCTGGTTCCTGAGTGGAAGTGATCAACATTTCATATCAGTGTCCAAAGGGGTATGATTGTCTCGGTCTGACCTGGGTCCAAGAGCATCTGATGAGTGGGGGCATTGCAGCAAGAGTTTCTGGATGGTAACCGTGCTCATCAAGTAGGGGTGAGTGTGTACACTGGCTCCGGTGGTTGGACAGTTGTCTGGATTGGAGCAGGACAGAGGCAAATCAGGAAGTGGAGGCAGCCTTAAGAATTCCACAAATCCAGCAAGGGACAAGGGTAGGCTGCCAGTACAGCGAGCCTATGAGGTCAACCTTGGGCATGTAAATCCTTGGTCTTCCGATGGCCCCATTCTTTGGGGGCTGAAGCTGCCAGGATCTTTGCTGTTCCATCATAGTCCAGGCATGGCTGAAGTTATAGGAGACAAGTTGAAGGGGCAGGAGGAGTTGGGGGCTGATGGGCTTTGAAGGATGGTGGAGAGGGGGGAGGGGAAGTTGAGAAAGGCACAGTCAGAACAAACATGTAAACAAGTCATTGATCACATACACCTTTAGCCATTCAGACTGGGCTTCTGTCTTTACAGGGTCATGCCCCATGACTCAAACTTGCTAATGGTCAGGTATGTCCTCCTTTGCCTCATATATCCCCATTTTTTTTTCCAGTTGAGGGAAAAACTAATTAATTTGACAAGTATTTATTAAGTGCCTACCATTTATTAGGCACAGTGTTGGTGCTGAGGATATAGGAGGGAACAAGACAAAGGCAATCCCTGAACTGTGGGAGGAAGGTAAACCCCAAATTAAAAAAATTAAAATAAAAAAACCCCCAAGTAATCAAGCAAATAAATAATGATAATTGATGGTAGGTCCTGTGAAGAAAGCAAACAGGAAGCTGGCAGAGAAAACACAGGAGAACTCTTTTTGATGCTGTGTTAGGAAAGGATGCTCTAAGAGGGGACATTTAAGTTTAGATCTGAGGAAGGAGCCAGCCCCTTGAAGAGCAGGAGGAGCAGAATCCCAGCTAGAGTGAATGGCAGGGAGTATCGGAATAACTGAAGGAGGTATAGTGTGTCTGGATTCCTCACTCGTGAACAGTGATGAAATTAAGGCGGGGTGGGGGGTAGGTTGGTGGTTTATATAGGGGTGAGTGAAGCACGGAGTTTCAGCTTGGACAGCTCCCAGTGCTGAAGTCCCAAGGCCCACATGAAGGGCTCAGGGTCCATGGGTGTGTCATGGAACATGGTGGGTACCCTGGACTCTTCAAGACTGAGGAATATGGATGCAAGTTCCTGGGATTTGCAGAACTTTGGGGTTCTACTATGGAGAAAAAATGATTTGGATGTTTTATCTGTTTTCTGTGGCAGCTGTAGCCAATTACCACACACTCAGTGGCTTAAAGCAACAGAAATTTAATCTCTTACGGTTTTGGAAGACATCAGAAATCAGTGTCACTGAGTCAAAATCAAGGTGTTGTCAGGGTTGAGCTCCCTCTGGAAGCTCTAGGGAAGAATCTATTCCTTACCTTTTCCAGCTTTGGTGGCTACTAATATTCCTTGGCTGGTGGCTGCAGTACCCCCATTTCTACTTTGGTGGTCACATTGCTTTCTTCTTCTGTGTCCAATATCCCCTTGTCTCTTTCTTATAAGGACACTTGTCATTGCAGTGGGGCCTACCCAGATAATTCAGGATAATCTCCCCATCTCAAGATCCATAATCACATCTGCAAAGTCCCTTTTGCCATATAAGGTAACGTCCACAGGTTCTGGGAATATTAGAGTTTGGACATATTTGGGGGTTGCTATTCAGCCTACCATAGATGTGCTTGTAAGAGAAGAGGGGAGAGAAGTGAGGCAGGATCCAAGCACCAGTGTCTGGATTAGATGATGCTTGGGGCTTGGTTGGAGCCCCAGTAAACACTGGTAAAAACACGAGTATATCTCTAGCTATGCTATTTTAATTTTTCATTACATCTTAATCCTGTTTTTCCCAGGAGAGGATTTGACCAGCAGGAAGGAGGGATGAGAAGTTTGGGGTGGCAGAAGCCCTGGGCCTTTCAGCTGCATCAACTCTTTGTGTTTTTAATAAAAAGCCTCCTGACACAGAGTAAAAGGGCACAGAGCAGTGGGAAATGATGGTGTCCAAGTGAGTGGGGTTGGAGGAGGGTGGCAGAGGGTGTAGGGACTTCCATTGACATTAACAGGGTCCTTTGCTGACTTCAGTTCTGAGTTACTTATGGATGGATTTTAAGAATTTATGGACTTAAATAATTACATGAGGCAAGATTAAGTAAATAAGAGAATACTGTATTTCCTAGATCTGTCAAAGAAACATTAAGGTCTCTAACCTAGACAGTCTTTCCAGAAATATTGAATTTCTTTTTATTATTTCTGAAGTTAAACAAGAATAAATTTGAATAATTAATGCATTGGTCTCTCTCTTCACCACCTCCTCTGCCACTTGTTAGCATCTATATCATCTTAAGGTGCTGAGAGGAAAGAAATAGATCAAAGATGTGGCACGGCAATTTGTAGGCATCAGCTAAATTGCTCGCTTGGCTGTGGGAGGATGTGGTTGTTATGATTGGAGGGTGAGGGGTCCTTGGCTGTAAGCTCCTGGGGGACCACACTGACGTCTGCTCTCATTGATCTGTCTCAGTATATGTTGGTGAGCCCTTTAAAATAAGACTTTCTTGGGGCGCCTGGGTGGCTCAGTCATTAAGCGGCTGCCTTCGGCTCAGGTCATGATCCCAGGGTCCTGGGATTGAGTCCCGCATCGGGCTCCCTGCTCCGCGGGAAGCCTGCTTCTCCCTCTCACACTCCCACTCCCTCTGCTTGTGTTCCCTCTCTCGCTGTGTCTCTCTCTGTCAAATAAATAAATAAAATCTTAAAAAAAAAATAAGACTTTCTTTCTGATTGGGATGGGAAGTGGGGCTAAGTATGGGCTGTGGGAGATGAATCGATGGGTTGGTGCCATGCAGGATTGGTAGGCACTGCTCTGATCTGAGGGAGAGTGGGACAGGGTCTTGGATTGGCCCTCCATGCCCCTTTCAGAGTCGTCTCAGGGAGCTTCTATCATGCTGTCTTGGCTTCAGCACAACTGCTTGTTATTAGTTGTGCCGCTGCCTGCTCTATCTAATGCAGGTGATTGTCAGCTATAGATACTGGGAATTAATGAGATGGCCACTACTTGGCTTCTGATGAACTGATTACTTCCTCTACTAACCTAGAAGGGTGTGTGGGATAACATATCTCTGGGGTCCTGCAAGAGGCCCTCATATATATATCCCACAGGCATTTAATGGGAGTCTACTATGGGTCAGGCTCTGGGGATACCACATGGCATGGTATAGGCTTGGCCCTAAGTAGCTTTTGTCTAGTGGGAGAAACGGATAAGAACAGGCAATCATAGTAGAGTGGAATACAGGCTGCTGCAGGCGTGGGTGCAGGGTAACCTGAGAGCACAAAACCTGGCCTTGAGAATCAGGAGTGGCTTTCTGGAGGAAGTCATGCCTACTCTGAAGTCTGAAAGATAATTTGGCATTAGCCAAGTAAAAGGGAGAGGAGAACATTCCAGATAGACAGAACAACAACGAATAAGCTCTGGAGAGAGAGGTGGGGAGAGAGAGAGAGATTGTGTTTGGGGAACTAGAAGTTTGGCATGAATGTAATGGTGGGTGAGGGATGGAGGTCAGAAGAGATGGAGGTGAACCAAGCCTATGTTATTTGGATGGAACATCAGGGCAATGGGTCATGAATGGGTTTAAATGTGGGAGTGACATGATCAGATTTTCACTTACTATTATTTTAGAAAAGTCACTCTGGATGTAATGTGGAGGATGATTTGGGGTGGGATTAGGATTCTTTAGTAGGGACTCCAGTTCAGGGGCTATTGTAGTCATCCAGAAAACAAACAACAGTGGGATAGACTAAGGTCTAGGCAGTGGGGATGGAGAGAAGAGGATATTTGAAATATTAAAAGAGTAGAAGGGACAGGACTTGAAGGTTGTGGAGAGTGAGAGAAAAGGAGGAATAGAAGGTGACACCCAGGCTTCATTTTTGGGCAGGAAAATGGTTTTCTTTGCTCAGATAGAAAACACAAGAGGTGCAGCAGACTTTCAGGAAAGATACTGAGATGCTTGTGGGATATTGCAGAGGAGAAGATGCTGGTCTCAACACATGAGACAGAGCAGGGCAGAAGATGCAAAATTGGATCCTCAGCACATAGATGGTAACTGAAACCAAGGGAAAGGTGAGAGCTTCCAGAAATAGGATTGAGTGAGGAGAGATGAGGTCCATCCATCATGCTCCAGTCATCTATTGTGGCATAACAAATGGCCTACAAACTTAGTAGCTTAAAACAACAAATGTTTTATTATATTTTACTGTTTTGTGGGTCATGAATTTGGCTAGGGCTCAGCTGGGCACTTCTTCTGTTCTGTGTGGGGTTGACTCAGGTGGCTGGTTGTATTTGGCTGGCAGATGGGCTGCTCTGGAGACTCCAAGAAGCTGTCACTCACACATCTGCCACCTTGGTGGAGATGGCTGGCAGTCCAGGCTCAGCTGAGACTCTGCAGCAAGACTGTCTCAGGGTGGCAGAACTTCCTCCATGGGAGCTCAGGATTTCCAGATGGAGTATTCCAAGAGAGAGGAATTAGAAACTGTCAGTTTCTCAAGGCATAGGCTCAGAGACTGGCACTGTGTTTTTTCCAATGCATTCTATTGATCAAAAGCAGTCACAGAACCACCCACTGAGATTCAAGGGCTGGGGGTGGAGACTATGTCTTGATAGGCGGGGTGTCATATTTGTTGAATTTGTGACATCATACTGTGGAAGGAAGGCAATAGAAGGCTGTAAGAGGCAAGGCTATCCTTATTTATAGGCAAGAAATTAGAAGAGATTCTTTGACTATTAGTTGATATTTAATTGGTAGGTACCAATTCTGCTGTATTGGGTTGTCAAAAATGAAATATTACTGTATATATTTGATAAATAGCCACTTCCTTGAGGTCCCAAGTGCTGTCTAACTGCCCCGGCTGACTTGGTTCTTCCCCTGCACATACAAATTGGAATTTTACTTTATTTTTTTATTATTTGCTTTTAATATTTATCTCCGTATCAGACTAGACAAATAGGATGAATAAGGGCAGAGGACTTTTTTTTTTAAACCAGTGTCTATTGTAATAGTGCTTGTCGCATAGTAGGCACTCAGTCAATGCTTGCTCAATGAATAAATGAGTGGAACAAACATGTATCATCTACCATGTACCAGGCACATTCTGGGCATAGAGAGAAACAGATCATAAACAAAATAAATAGGGGAAATCTACAGTATATCAGATGTTGATGAGTGTGGAGAACACCCAGGCAGGAGTACAGGGAGCGCTAGGAAGGAGTTGCTATTTAAATTGGGCTCTCCCGGGAAGCCCTCAATGAGAAGGTAAATTCTGAGAGAAGATCTGAAGGAGTGAATGAACAAGCTTACACAGTGGGTTTGGGGCACTGGGAATCTACTCATCAAAATCCAGACCTTTCTCTCCAGCTTCCTGAGCCAGAGAGGTTACAAGTAGAGATCCCTCCCTGTGGTTTGGATTTTCTGTACGTCAGTCTGTTGTTTTAGTGGGCCACCGAGCTGCCCTTTATTATTAGAGCTCACTGTGAAAGATGTGGCTGAAGCCACCCCAAGAGCAGGTTTTCATAGATAGAGGGAGAAG
Organism: Mirounga angustirostris; assembly: GCF_029215605.1. Lineage (NCBI taxonomy): Eukaryota > Metazoa > Chordata > Mammalia > Carnivora > Phocidae > Mirounga > Mirounga angustirostris. The sequence continues at coordinate 41,847,701 of NW_026991714.1, forward strand.
GGAAGAGTTGGAAGGCGCTGGCTGCCTGCTGGGGTTCTGGGGAGGAGAGGCCAAATAGATCTGGTGAGGCCAGGAGCTCAAGTTCCTTTGTGGAAAGAGGAAGAGGAAAGGGGGCGGGGAAGGAGGATTTGCTAATGAAGAAGAACCCAAAACAGAAAAACTGAAATGGCCAACCTCAAGCCTGGTGAATGGTATTAACAAACAAGGTTCTGGATCTTACGACCTCTTGTGCGAGACTCCCAGGAAGTGTGTTCAGTTGTGTGAAGAAATAGAAGAGGACCAGGGTCTGACGGTGCCCTGCTCCATGAAGAGGGGGAAGAACCACAGGGGAAGAGATGCCCTTTACAAAGTTGAACATTCCCAGGGGAAAGAATCCAATGAGGTGGTTAGGCTGGACCGGGCCCTGACTGCCTGGGTTCGAATCTTGACCCTGTCACACACCAGCTGGTGCCTTAGGCAGGATTGTTCCCCTTTCCCTATCAGTTTCCTCATCTGAAAAATGTGGGAAAATAAACGAGGCCTACCTCACAGGGGGAAGGTGGGAGTTCTATGAAGCATGGTGTGGAGCGTTATTAGCCCCGGGCATCCCATGGATGAAGTGCTCATTTTACTGATGATTAGAAATAAGATCCAATTTAAAGGCCTCCTTTAAAGAGAGCTCTCAACCACAGTGCTTGTTTACAGATCGGTAACTGCTTGAGAGTTGCTGGAGGACAGAGGAGGTTACAGCTTAATTGACAGAAGGTGTTGCCGAGTATGGAAGCATCAGAGATGGGGGTGAAGCATCTCTGAGACTCTGGGGCAAGCCCGCGGGGCATGGAGACCCACTTTATGACAATTTGCACACTCCTTTGTGATCCAAAATTTCATATACTGTATGCTGAATTGTTTTAAGTGGCTTATTTCCCCCTTTTCCTTTTTTTGCAGTACCCCTCCTTTACCTTATGTTGGTACCAGCAGGGCATCTCCTCCCTGTGGTCACAACTGGATGTACATCATTTTGTGCCCTTCTGTCTGTCATGCTGTCATCTAAAAATGTAGTGATGTACAGAGTGGTTATTGTCATTGTCTGATAAAAATGAGATCATTACATATACACTTGGTTGCATCCCGCTTTTCTGGTTTACTAATCCCTCCCACAGTTATTGATGAGCTGAGGCACCTGTGCAGGCAGGTGGTCCTCAGCTACCTGGGCTGGGGGTGCCTATTACATAATCCCTACTGTGGTGAGAGCATACAGGCATTTCTGGTGAGGTGTGGACTGATAAACTGAGCTGACCCTATTGTGTTGTGGTTAAGATAATGCTTTTAGGACAGCCTGCCAGCCTGTGAGCTCCACAAAAACACATACCGGTAGGTGTGTTGAGAAGCCGGAGCTAGAGCTGGTATTAAATTAAGAATATGCAGATTATGACCTGCCACATGAGAAGGCACAAGCCTCCCACCCAGGGTAGGCAGGTAACTCAGCATCCAAGGTCCCACCTGGGGGAAAGGAAAACCCCCCACGGTTGTTTTGATTGAAGGTGCCGTTTCAGTACACCCACACAAAGGAAGTCATGTCACAAGATTTGTTACTTACAGATCCCAAAAACCAAAGAGGTGGGGGGCTGCAATGAGCTGGGGAGCAGGGCAGCCCTCCATCCGGGGTCAAGAGTGTGCAGAAGATAGAGAGCAGGTTAGCAAGCACCTGTTACTTATAAAGAGGTTGGGAGGAGTCTGCTTCTCCCTCTGACCCTCCTCCCTCTCATGCTCTCTGTTTCTCATTCTCTCTCTTGCAAATAAATAAAATCTTAAAAAAAAAAAAAAAGAGGTTGGGGTGGAAGTCACTAACTTTTCTCAACTCTTAAGTGGTCATTTTAAAAGGTGCGCTGGGAAAAGCAAAGTGGGGACTTGGGGCAGGAATCCTAAGCTTGGGTCTTCATCTAAATGCACGAACTCTGGGTGTGAGCAGGCTTGCCATGCTGTAAAATGCCAAGGCAGTGAGTCTTCTCACCTTTGCACCCCCACGCCTGCACTCTGCCTGGTGCCAGTGGGAGCAGGCATGTTAAAAATGCTTGGTTGGTCTTGGTTCATGGCCAACATGTAACATGTGACTTCCTTGACTCATGTGGGTGTGCTCCTGTGGACGGATATATTGGGAATGTCCTAGATGACTTGGAGGTGCTCTGGCAGTTACTTTCCTTAAACTGGAGGGAAGTGGAGCCTGAGGACACAGGGATGGAGAAGGGTAGTGGGACTCTCTCTATCCACCCTATTTGCTGGCTGCTTCTTTCCAATTGTGTATGTATGTGTGTGTGTGTACATACAGGTGGGTTTCCAGGTTGATTGTGACATCATAGAAGGTGGCTCTTATATCATCTGTTTGCTTTCTATCTAACCTGTACCATCTCCTCTTCCCCCAGTTTAACACAGGACATTGTGCCTAGTGCTTGGGACAAAAAGATGCATGAATAGACTTTTGGTCTGACTTGGTGCTTTAGCGGCTGGACCCACCCCAGCACTCTGCTCTCTGTAGAAGACATGCATGCCCTGACCTCTGCATTGTCACCGCCGGGCCTTGCTGAGAGAAGAGACCTGTGGTCTACAGGCCTCAGCCTTTGTTAGACCCCTTTGCCACCAGCTTCAGAGCTAGAGCCACCTCCGAGGTTGTTCTTGGCTCCAGTGCTATGCTCTGTTCCTTCCCCGGGTGGGTTTTTGCTGCACCCTGGGGGGTTCCTCCTCCTGGGGCTTGAAGTGGGGGGAAGCTAGCTTCTCTACACCCTTGTCCCTTCCTCCTCCCCACTCCCAGGCCCTGGTAGGAGCCCTTATTCTTTGGCTCCAGGGACAAAATAACTGGTTGCCCAAATAGGTTCTAAATATAACCAGCGCAGCAAAGAAGCTCAGCTAGAGGGTATGGAGAAGTTATACTTGGGTAAACGACTATTTATTTCTGATGATTTTACCAGTAATTGGACCTGCCCTCTCCCAGGCGTCCCCTTCGCCTCTGTTTTAGCAGCAAATATAATTGTTTCTATTGAAGCTGTTCCCCTCCTCCCTTTCCACCTGCTGCTTCCTCGCCCACCCACTGTTTGAAAGTAGTCTTTACTCTTGTTCTTGTTCTTGGATGAACCCCAATAGCTCAGTGAGCAGGAAGATGGGCTGGGGCAAGTCTCTGAGAGCCCTGGCTGGTAGAGCTGGAGCCCACTCCTTTGTGGCTCACAGCCCCAAGGAACGGGCATGACTGCACAGTGTCATGCTCAGAAGTCCTCAGTCAGGCACTCTGGGGACTTTTAAACAACAAAACCACTATTTATTCCCATCGTTATATGAGAAAACTGAGCTACTACTAGCCTCTGTGGTGGGGACAGACTCCTGTTCTCCTTTCCCTATTTTTCTTTTTCTTGTTTTGAAAGAAAGGATGCTGCCAGGCACTGTGTGTGAGCTCAGTTAGAGTAGGCCAATGATGACAATTCATGGATAGGATTGCCTTGACACTGTCCAAAGGAAATCTCCCCCTGCTTTACAGGAAGTTCAGCCCTGCCTAACCCTGCCTAACCAATTTGAGGCAAATAGAAGAGTATCTGGTTTTTCCCTAGATTTCAAAGCTGTATGGATGAACCCCCAAACATCTGAATGACATTTGTTATCACGATGCTGTGGACGCCCAGCCCCTGAAGTAGCCTAGGGAGCCCACTGGGGAGCCCAGACCATCCCTGGAATCTTTGCCTCTTGGCCTTGTGAATGAGGGCAGCCGGGAGGTCACTTCTACTCCCTGAGGGGTATTTTTCTGCTGCTCATTCGTGGTGGGCAGAGGAAAGGAGGGTGGACTACTGATACTAGCCATGGAAGGGGGTGAGAGATACGCTGGTGGAGGGTTCTCTCTGTCACAAAGTGGGAAGTCTGGTCATCTGATGAGTGTAGGGCGTCGGAATAGAGAGGGTTAATGTGCCTTTCGAGAGAACAGGAGCGTGCTGGCTACAGAAACAGACTGGACTGTTGGAAGACTAGTTACGTGCAGCTTGCTGTCTGTGTGGAGGGTGTCATGTCTTCAGTGTGGTGTCCAGAGCAGTCTTACACTCCTCAGATTTTGAGGGGACCAGGTGGAATGGGTAAATTTTACCAACTACTTCTGTTCTGTGGTCAGGAGCTATTTCTGGAGACTTAGCTATTTCTGGAGACTTAGCTGACCAAACAAAACAACTCTGGTTTGTTTTGCCACAAGATGCAACAAGGGGTTTGTAATGATTTCTCTTCCTGTGTGTAAAGGGACTTTGTAAGAGTTTCTGGTGAAATCTTTTTTTTAAAGATTTTTAAAATTTATTTATTTGAGAGAGAGAATGAGAAAGAGAGAGAGAGCGCACATGAGTGGGGGGAGGGTCAGAGGGAGAAGCGGACTCCCTGCCGAGCCGGGAGCCTGATGCGGGACTCAAACCAGGGACTCCAGGATCATGACCTGAGCCGAAGGCAGTCGCTTAACCAACTGAGCCACCCAGGCGCCCTCTGGTGAAATCTTACTCAGTGTGTAATCTTACGAGAGTTTACAAGGTTGCAGGGGGATTTATTTTGGATAGTAGAAAGAGCTTTGTTATTGTAGGCTGGTGATCCAATGAACTAAGGAACATGAAGGCTTGTCCCTCCACTGAGATTTCTCAGAAAAGCCTGGACAGCTGCTCTTTTGCAATGGGTTGAATGTGAATACTCTGTTTTGTAGGAGGAGTGTTGGTGAGTGGGGAATCTGGCCATTGCAGAGCTGATTTATTCATCATGAACTATCATTTCACATCAATGTAAAGCAGACTTCTAGAAACTGTCCTCCCTCAGAAGTACACCCAGCACACTACATAATGTCCTTGTAACATTTTCCCCCATATGTCTCTTCCTCAAATACCAGTCTAATGCATATGCCAGCAATGTTCCCCACTTGTAACATTCCTGATTTTATCATTTTATCAGAAACTCAGGAAAGCAGTTGTGGACCAACAGGAATTTGGGATGACTCTAGAGTATTTGTTTGGATGCAACTTCTGCCCATGCCCTGGAAAGCACCCTTTTAAAAATCCTTTTTTTTTTTTTTTGCCTTTGTACAAAAATTTTTTCAAAATTAGTTCCATGGCCACTTGTATTAACCCAGCATCCTGGGTTCAAGTAGAGGCTCAGCCACACACTAACTGCCGGAATCCTTGATAAGGCCCTGACCTGTCTTGGCCTTGGTCCCTTATTTATATAGTAGAGGCTTGGCCTAATTAATTTACTCAATAGGTATTTATGGAACACTGCCTATGGGTTGAAAAGCATGGGAGGCATAGTCAAATAAGATAAAGCCCTTTATAGCTGGAGGGGCTCAGAGGGGCTTTGGACAGAAGACAGAGACAGTCATTGTAACAAATTACAATGCCAAGTGTGTAACATGCTAAGGGGCATAGATAAGAGGTGGATTTATTTTGCCTGAGAGGGTCAGGAAACAACTCATTGAAAGAAGGGACATTTGTACTTGGCCTTGAAGAGGGAAGGCAGAAAGAACAGCATGAGCTAAGACACCAAGGTTCAAATGTGCACCAGGATGTGGGGAACAGTAAGCAGTCCAGGGTGGCTGAAGGGGAGGGGTCCTGGAGAGGAAGCTGGAAACCAGCTAAAATGGGTCCAATTGGCCATTCTAAGGAACACAGGCTTGCCCTCGCATGAAAGGCCTTCTCATTCTGATATTCTGCAGATGTGTACATTTTTAAACCATGAATATTATGTGATGTGAATTATAACTCTGTTTGGAAGATTGCAAAAAAAGAAAATTCCACTGTCTCTCTGGACGCACCACACAACTATTTCTTCTCTGAGGTCTTGCTGCTTCTCTAGGGCTCTACTGAGGAAGGGGGCAAGGACCCCCAGTGTTCGAGTTCCCCTAAACCTATGAGGAGGATGGTCCTAATGCCGTCTGGGGGTCGGGGGACAGGGCGCAGCATTCCCCTTTCTCAGAGGCTCACCACATCTCTCCACTCCTTGCTTCACCGCTGACGCTCCCCACTCCCCAGTGGGACAGCCTCTGAGCTGTTTCTTCAGGTAGTCTCCTTGGTCAGTGGTCCAGGCACTGAATCCTCTCCACTCTTTCCTCCGGGCTGAGCTCTGAACACCACAAGCCGGGAACTGACTCTTTTCCTCCTCTGTGGTTCTTCTGGGCCATCCTCACGGAGGCCGTGCCCAAAGACTCTCGGCAGACCCAGAGCAGGAAGGGCAGAACCCTGGAGGGGGGTTTGGAAACCTCGGAATATTATTCTATCACAGGCTGCCCAATCTTCTGCTTTGTGCAGGGAGCAGAGACGGTCTCGGCGGTGTCACGGGCCGGGAGGTTTGCCTGTGTGACTCCTTTTCCCAGGACCCCCTGGGAACATTGGAGGGCTGTCGTTGGTTGTGAGGGGCTGAGCCCAGACGGAGGCAGCATGGAACCCTTTCCAATACCCCTGAAAGCACCCTGCAGAGGTGGCTGTTTGCTGTCCTCCTCTGTTACCTGTACACGCGTCTTCCCCAGCTGCCCGTCCCCTCCTGAAGGGGCAGAATACGGTGCCCGCAGGTCAGCCTCTGACCAACCACTACTCCGTCGTGTGTCTGAGGATGTCATGGGGAAGGGGACTCGGCTTGATCTCGAAACCCTCAGGATGGCTCTGCTACCCACAAACTGAGTGGCCTTGAGAAAATTGATGAGACTCTGTTTCCACATCTGTGAACAGTGATAGGATTATTTAATGCATTCAGCCTTCAGTCTGTGAATGAAGGATTATTAGAATTAATAAGTGCATGTATTTCCTCAGCACAGTGCCTGGCACAAGGCAAGAGCTCAGTAAATGGCTGGGACCATCCTGGCTGTTATTACTAGATGTGTGATCTGGAGAGTCGCTTACCCTCTCTGAGCTTGTCTTCTCGTCTGTCAGGTGGGGCCACTGTGACCTCCTTCACAGGGCTTTTTTGAAGACTGTTACATGCCAGCATCTGGCGTTCAGTATGTAGGTGTTAGATAAATCTTAATCTCCCTCTTTTCCATGTTTTCTCCAGCAGCTCTGGTCTTTCCTCATCAGAGACCACAAGGGGAAGTGCTTTGTCCCCATCATGACCTCACAACTCTGGTCCTGTTTGACTCTGACTCTCTTTTTTCCAGAGCCCCAGAGCCCCATGGATTTTCCCTTTGGGGGCAGAGATAGAAGAATGGGCTCATTTGTGGTCCTGTGTGCTGTGGCTGACAGCAAGTCTTCCTCATTCTGGGAATGAGCCTTGGCCTTTGTTGCTGTCCCGGACGTGGGTACACTCCTTATCTAGCCTTGGCTTTGTTGCTTAGCAGGTGTGTGGTCTAGGACGAGGCACGCCACCTCTCCAGATCTCAGTTTCCTTGTCTGTAGAATGGGGATAATGATCCTATTAGCCTTGCCCATCTTCCAGGATTGTTGTTACTGACACCTAATGGAATGATGAATATGAAACGTATTTTGTAACGTGCTGCACAGTTTTAAGGGATTATGATTCCGGACTCCCTGACTACCTAAAGTTCTGCCAGCTCTCTTGAAACACAAATTATCTCCCAGAGGTGGTTCACCCAGAGGCCTTGTATTAGTAGGAATGAGAGCAAAGCATGGGAATAAGATTTAGACATGCACATCAAGGAAGGGAAACTGGGGGCGGGGTGTTGGGGAGGAATGTGAAAGAGGAGACAGATGTTTTGTCTCTGGCTGACTGAGCTCCTCTGCTGGACCCCTTGCCCTGGGCCATCCTCAGGAACCCCAGTATGAGTTCACTGAAGAGGCTTGAGGGCAGACTGAAAGGGTATAAACAGCCCATCCTAGCTCTGACCTTGTGCCTCTTACAGGTCCCCACAGACCCCATGGGCACAGTCTCCTGGGGGACGCAGCTGCGTTTCCCAGACCAGGTATGTGGTGCAGGTGGTCACCTGTCATTGCCTTCTCTGAGGCCCCTTGTTCCAGGTTGCTGGGCTACATACATGAGACAGATGCGCGTGCATTTCAGGGTTCATTCGTAGGTCTTGAAGGGCATATTTTGTGCCTCGTCTGGCGTGGAAGGTTATAAAGAAGCCAAAAAGTCTGTCGCTGCTCTCAAGGTACTCACGATCTCATTAGGAAGATAAGAAGACATTGATACATGAAAACCATTAGCAAACCAAAACCCCAACCAACCCCTTTGTGAATATTTGCCAAAATGCGCCTGAGATGTCTATCGCTATGATTAATTCAGAGAGCGCAGCTGGAATGGCCAAGGCAGGGGGGAGAGAATCTGTGTTTGGCAATGATGGGAACTCAATTGTGACAGTGTCTTAGGTCACTTTCCTGGAAGCAGACCCTGAAAGAAAGACAGGTATGCAAGTGATTTGTTAAGGCAGTGCTTCTAGGAGAAACCAGTAAGGGATCAGGGTGAGCAGGACAGGCAGGGCAGGGAAGACACCAAGCAAGGGTGACATTCCAGGTGATGTTCCAGCCTCAGCCTGCTTCCCTGGGGGAATTCTGGGTCTTGAATGACACGGCTGACTTTGTCCAACCTCTAGACAAGGCTTTTATAGTCCCACTCGTTGTCTGTAGCTGCTGCAGGGTGGGAGACACAGACCCCAGGTCCTTCTGGCTCTCTGCATAACAGTTGCAGGGCTCTCAATAAGGTCATGGGTGCCAGTGATCAGAAACAAGGCACACAGAATTGAGGCCGGTGCACAGAAGTGGTGAGAGAAATCCGGGGACAGCTGCCAACAGTGCTCACTATAGGTCGAGGGGTGGGGCCCAAGTACAGGGATCTTCCGTACCAGAGTCCTCTCTTCACCTTTAAGCCCTTCTCAATTCCTGACTAGGTGATTGGCACAAGGAAAGCAGAGATGAACCCCAGGGTAGCGCTCAAGGGGATCGGAGGAGGCAGAGCCTAGAGGCTGGGCAGGCCAGGCATGCACTTTCCTTTGGGGCATTTGCACCGGCTTTTCCCCAGTGCCTGGAACATTCTCTCCCCATGGATGTGACTGGTGAACTCCCTCGCTTCCTTCAGGTTTTGTTCAGATTCCACCTCACTGAGGCCTGCCCTGCCCCTTCCCCTGAATCCTGCACCCCCACACTCCAAATCCCCTTTATCCTGCTCTGCATTTTCCTTTTGCTATAGCACATACCGGTTTCCAACATACTTTATAACCTACCTATTTATTACAACTTTTGTGAGTTGTTTCCTTAGGAAATGGGAGCTCCGGGTGGGCAGGGCTGACTGTTTTGCTCACCGATTCATCTTGAGTGGGCAAGTGGTGGCTGGCCCGAGGCCGGCATGCAGTACACGTTTGTAGAATGGATTACTTCGAGCCAGAGGTCAGCTGGAGGCTGCCAGGGAGGGAGCTAGATAGATGGCATGGACCTCAAGGATATTTGGGGGATGAAGCAACAGGGATGAGTGGGGTCAACGCAGGGTTGAGAGGAAGGAGGGCACAGGAAGGATGATGAAGATTTGGAAAAAGGGAAGCAGGATGATGTTGTGTCCCTACTGATGACAGAATTCTAGGTGGAGCAGCGTGTTGAAGAATACAACACGGTGAGGTTCCAGGGAGCAGATTTTCCCTGAGGGAGCAGTGGGGTATGGGAGGGGGAAGGATCTGTTCTCAGATCCATTTGGGCCTGAGTCTGAAGCCTGTGGTGGGGAAGGCCAGCAGGTGCCACAGTGGGAGCAGACGGAAGGCTTTTCCTGCTCTCCTGCCTGTGGCCTCCTTCCTGCCGACAAGGCTGCTAGGATATGACTGGTTCCCCAGGCCTTCCCTCTGCACAAAGACCTTGGCTTACGTCATCAGCCAAGCTTTGCCATTCCCATTGAGTGGCCCCGGGTGGGTTTCATTTGCTTCTGGCATGGTTGGGTAGCAGCACGGAGCTTGTACTTGGGTGAGGTAAAGCCATTTAATGGTGCTTGTGTGTGTGGAGGAAGGTGGGAACAGCCCTACTGTGATGGGGATCCCAGCCTGGAGAGCTACCTGGAGTTCAGAAGCACCCGGTAAATCTGAGCGGCTGGGGTAGGGCAGCTGCAGCCTGTTGGCCTAACCTGTTGTTGCGCTGAAGAGATGGTAAGGGAGGAGCAGGGTGGGGACAGGCACTTCTCCCTTCCTGTCCCAAACACTGAGCAGCACAGGGGAAGGGCATCTTGTAATTTGTAATGACTGGGAAGGCCTCCCAGGGCCTGCAAACTTGGAGTTCCTAACTTGTCCCTCCCCTTTCACATCCATAAGTTGGCAAGAGCTGCAGACAGGCTGTCAAAAGGAACCTGGGATGGGGGCCCTCAGAGGACAGGGCCCCCATTCCAGGGACCTGGTTGTCAGCTGACTATCCTCTCTGGGTGGCTATTCCCATCTTACGCCATCTGTTTCAGGGCGGGAGGAAAGGATTGACACACCTCACACACATGACATCCTCCCTTCCACACACACACACACACACACACACACACACACACACACACACACGCTCCCGTTTCTTACCACAAGGGTTCCCAGTGTAATCTAGTCATTTGCCTCTGCTTTCCCCATTTGTCCCTTTTTTCCTGGTCACCTAAGAGGTGAGCTGCCAGCCTGTCAAGACAAGTCCAAGCCTGCTGGGACGGCATTTGCAGGAGCTCCTGCAGGAGAGAGCATCCTGGCACGTGGGTGGGCTAAGTGGCAGACTGTAGATTCGAGGAGCAGCAATGTGAGCGCTGACCCTGTCACCCATTTGCTGTGTGATCCCAAACAATGTGCTTCCCTTCTCTGAACCTTAGACTTTTCTCTAAAAATGGAAGAGGAACCCTATGCCTTTATGGCAGTTAACTGAAGAGATGATAGACCATGATTAATAGTAGTAGCTACCACCCCTTGCAGTCCGTTTTGTACCAGGTGCTTACTTATATGATCTACAATCCTCACAACAGCCATCTGAGATACTTCTAGCTCAGTTTTATAAATGAAAGGACAATGTCTTGGAGGCTTGTATCCTTTAAAACTTGCTCCTCTTTCCATTATGTGATCCTGTGTCTGTATTGAAGGAGGTGTCCCCTTGCCTAACATTTCCTATTAGCTCCTTTTAGAGCTACCGCAGGGGTGGGCCCCAATTGGGCCTTGGACACCCTGGCGTCCTGGGACAGCTCTGCATTTCCTGCTCCCCCATCCTGGGAGAGTTGCCATTCAAAAGAGTATTGCCCTAGCACCTTTTACCTTTGGGGACCCTACTGCTCCTTAGGAGCAAGGCAGATTTTTAGCACAATTTAGAATTTGTCAAAGATCTTTGGCCTGGTGCCTGATCCAAAGTGCTGCTTCCGAAGCTCTTTTTTGAATTGAATTGGCACCTTCTCACCTCTCCTTTAAAATTTTCTTTTTCCCATCTTGGGCATCAGGAATTACTTTCTTAGTTTGTCCCAGGGCCGCCTGGACATTCATTTTTATTGTGCACCACAATCTTGAAAAAAACAACAACAATAATCATTTAGGAAGCTTGCCCCCACAAGGGGTATTGAATTCACAGTTGTGGAAAAAATTAATAAAAAAAAATAAAAGATGGAGGCTTTCCGGATGACCTTGATTTAGGTTAATAATTATGTTTATACTTTAGTTACAAGTGGAAATAACAGAGAGTAACTAGTAGACTACTTAAAAGATTATTTCATAAGGGATGAGTAAGATATGGTAAATTAGCTTCTATATTTTGATTATTTTCCAATGTAACATATATAATTTTGCTCCAGAACCATGAGAAATATGCCAGCTTATTTGTAATTTACTCTGCTTTCCTTGAAAATGATGCTTTATTTCTCATCCAGTGTTCAGAATAACCTTCCCAATCCTTTTGATAGATAGCCATGTGAAGTACTTGGCAAAGAGAAAATGCATCACAGATCTACCAGAATAACCGAAATGAAGATATTTATAACTAGGTGACAAATGAAAACTATCTCCACAGAGAACCTGTGGTACAAATTTTATTACTGAAAGGATCTCTAAAAAGTTATTAAAGACATCTGAATTAGAAATAATAAAAGCAGCTGAAAATCAGAATTAAGACTATCTGTGTGAATGAGGGAAAGGTGGTCTGTTATGTAGCAGAAACAACTCAGACATCCTTATGGAGCTTTAGTAAAGCTGCTTTTCAAAATTTACATCTGACATTTTCTCTCTTTTGTCTTGTGAGGACAGAGAAAAGCAGATGGGGGTGGAGGAGAGGACCAGTGAGGAGGATGGCAGCATTTTGCCCATACTCAGCGTTAATACAAGTGGCATGGAACTAATTTTGAAAAAATGTTTGTAGGGCGCCTGGGTGGCTCAGTTGGTTAAGCGACTGCCTTCGGCTCAGGTCATGATCCCGGAATACCAGGATCGAGTCCCGCATCGGGCTCCCTGCTCGGCGGGGAGTCTGCTTCTCCCTCTGACCCTCCTCCCTCTCATGCTCTCTGTCTCTCATTCTCGCTCTCTCAAATAAATAAATAAAATCTTAAAAAAAAAAAGAAAAGAAAAAATGTTTGTAGAAAGAAAGCAAAAAAAAAAAAAAAAGGATTTTTAAAAATTTTCTGTTTACACTGAATTCATTTCCAACTTTCCAAGGGGAGAAATGAAATATGTTAGAGGCAGTCAGTGTGAATGGGCACCGGTTTTGGAGTCAGATTGCTCAGTTCCACAGCCGTAGAATGGATCTCATAATACCCTCCTCGTGGATTCCTAAAGGAGCCAAGATCATGTGTGTAAGCACTCAGTGTATGGTAGGTTCATATTAAATTACCACCAGGATTTGTATTGATGCTGATTTATCACGATGATGACTCTGTGCTGAAAGAAACATAATCAAGGAGGGCCGAAGCACATGCTGCAGAAAAGGGTGGATTCCTTTGTCTAAATGACTCCGCTAGTTCAGGCTGGGACATTTCCTCACTTAATTATGCAGGACGACAATCGCACCAGTGAATAGTTGCATGTCAACATTTCAGAGCTAGTTGACTCTAAGGTATTTCTAGCTTGGAAATTTCCACTAATTCAAGCCTTGCACAAAATGCAGTGTGGAGGTTGAAAACTGGAGAAATTACCTGGCTCGCTACCAAGTCTTTTTAATGGCAGACTTCTTGAGTCTCCGTTTCCTTAGTCTGACTGGGCCATGGGAGAAAGTGAATGCCTGTTGTGTCATAAACCTTGCTCTGACTATCAATCAAAGCCCCCCTCAGAGCAAAGGTAATTCTCCACACATTAACTGAGGTGTTCTGGGACACGCCACAATCACAGAACCTCCGCTCAAGTGAATTTCTCTGAAAGGCATCCTATAGTTCTAATACACAGGCCTCAAAGATGGGGACCTAATGCCTGGAGTCACTTTCTTAGCACTCGATGCTAGCATGAAACATGACGCCCAAAAGAGCCAAGGAGTTTCAGCACTCAGTGTATGGTAGGCCAGGCTGGACCAGTCACAGTGCACTGGAACCCTGTGAAGACCCTGGTCCCTTCTGCAATGCCATCAAGAGGCCTGAGTGTCTCCTGACACTCTAACATCACTTGATTAGTAGAAACAGCCTTGGTAGGAAATTCAGCTCTGAATTGATTGCATTTTCTTAAAAAGATTTTATTTATTTATTTGAGACACACACACAAACAGAGCAAGAGAGTGAGAGCACAAGTGGGGAGGAGGGCAGAGGGAGAGGGAGAAGCTGACTCTCTACTGAGCAGGGAGCCCGACACAAGGCTCGGTCCCAGAACCCTGGGATCATGACCTGAGCCAAACGCAGACGCTTAACCAACTGAGCCACCTAGGTGGTCTTGAATTGATTCCATTTTTGCCCCTAAAAGCCTGAGGTTATCTAAAAGAAAGTTTTTTAGGTCAGTAGAGTCTAAAATAACTTTAAACAGCAAGCTTAAATTCCCCCTACTACCCAAGGAATTGGGGCTCAAAAATAAAAATGAATGTGGTTTTAAAAAAGAAAGGTATGTTTTTACATATCCGAGTTGTAAATATAATTTTTGTATCCTTAGGTATATCAAGTAATAAAGATAAAAAACATGAAAAGGTGACTAGAGTGAGGGGAAAATAATACAACATAGTTAACGCCAAACAAAAAGGCAGCACAGTGTGTACTATAAATGCCTTCACAGGTAAAAAGGGGACTTCAGATCTGGCTCTGAAGTCCTTTGCAGCCAGAATAAGAAGCACGGTTAGTCCCTGGTGTCACGTTTTCATAAGGTGAAAGGAAAATAGTTGCTCTGGAGAAGGTTTCCAGATGCCAAAGATGGAGAGATCAGAGGTGCTGAGTGATCGAATGGATGGATAACAATACAATGGGCATTGGTTATTTCATTCAACCAGTGTTTGTAGAATGTGCACGATATGCTTACCATGCCAGGTGCGGGGGATGAAACGATGAATGAGACTCAGGCCCTGCCCTCACAGAACTTACAGTCTGGTGGGGTTTCAGGTAGTTGTTTCCTGCAGGTTTGTCAGTGCAGACTGGGAGCATAGACCTGAAAAGCCATTCTGGCAAAAGAGGTTTTTTTAGGGGTCGCATTCATGTCAGTTGGCTTTGTAGCTCATTTATAGTCTTGCCTGGTGTTTAAATTTTAGTAGGCATCTCTACAAAACTGAAAAGGAATTCACTCATTTGTCCCTTAAATATTTATTAGCCCTTATTTGTGCCAGCACCTAGGAGAGGCACTGAGAGCACAAAGATGAATATCAGATGTTAAGGCTTTCTAGAACCTCGGCTGACCATGAGAGTAACACACACAGGCAAGTAAATCAGAGTGCAACATGGTAGGTTTTATTATAGACGCATGAACTGAGATTTCCGGATATGTCTGAATCTTCCAGAGTCAAGGAAGGTCTACTGAGAGTAGAAACTTGAGCTGCTTCCTGAAGGACCAAGAACAACCACAAGAACAATAGCAAACACTTGGTACTTACTTTTTCAGGAACTGTTGTAAACACTTTCTGCATATGTGTTGAACTAACTCATTTTAATCCTCACAACAGCTCTGTGAAGTAGGTGCCTTATGATCCCCATTTTAATTAATGAGGAAACTGAGGCACAAAGAAGCATCATGTCCTGGATCACCTTTCTGGTAAGTGATGTCAAGCAATGGAGCCCCTCATCCTTCTTGCGTCTTCTGAGTGACCTCTCCTGAGACCCAGGTGAGGCTGGTTTTCCTGGTTGCGTGCTCCGACAGCACTGTGTGATTTCTTTCTTAGAACTTTCCATGTTGTGTAATTACACACTTACCTGTGCAATTATTTGTTTAATGTCTACTTCTTCCCGTAGACTGCAGTCTTCACTGGGGCAGGAACTGTGTGTGCATTTTCTTACTATTCAGTCACTAGGGCAAGAATTTGGCACACAGAGGGCACTCAGCAAATATTCTGGGCGCAGGTGGGAAAGGGCCTGAACTATAGGAAGAATGTGTGGTAGAGACCTAGGTGGCAGAGAGGTGGGAGTGGGGTTTGGAGGTGTTTGGTACAAACTTTCTACAAATCAGGTCATCTGTGTGGATATCTTTGTTGTTGTTGTTGTTGCTATTTGCTTTAAAATAAACTTTGACTAGGATTGCCTACCCAGGTAGGTAAGCTGTTTACTTTTCAGAGGCAGAGACATGAAATAGGAAAGGAGGTTGGACAGTGTCAAACTGCATTTTTTTTTTTTTTTTGGCAGCATTGGCCTACCAGATGCTTCCTGAGCCAGGTTAGGGGCACAGAACCTGCAAGGATGGGGTATTATATCCTAATTCTCTTTTCCTCCCTCAGTCTCTGGGAGACAGAGGTTGAGAAGACCTCATGGTGGGAGGTAGTTTGTGATGTGCCCTATTTGTTCCCTCCTTTCCCAACCTTTTGGGAAGGCCCATCAGAGCTTGGGGTGGACAAGGGTGGGGAGTGGCTCCCATCCCTGGTTTCTCTCTTGCTTGCTGCAGGGCTGGCAGGAATAGGCTGTTTCCCATCCTCTGACACCATGTCAATCTTCCTTTGCATCCTGAGCTTCCGCTGCCTCCCAGTTTCTATTTCCAGGGGAGTATGGCGGCTGAGTCTATATTTGGTGGGATGTTCTGCTTCTCTTTGGCACATTTGACTCAGTGAGGCTGTGTTAATTAGACAAGTTCAAGAGCCTGGAAACTGGCAACTGGTGTTCTGTAGCCTTTGCTACTTCTGTACCCCTGAGGCTGCCAGGATAATGTGGCTGTTTTGGGCTCAGTTCTTCCTGCCATTTGTACGATGAGGAGTTCATCTTCTCCCAGGAAGAACTGGCAAAGGAAAGAATTTACTGATGGTTCTTTGCCTTGAATATCCCCATTAGTCCTCTGAGTCAAGTTAATTTGTTCATTGAGTAGATGTTTGTTGAGTGCCTAGTAGGTGCATAGGTCTATGATTACAAGTATTAATAAAGGAGGTAATAGGGGTCACATGAAAATCATGGACAGTTGTTAAGGGTGTTGAGAGGATATAGAGATTGAATATTTTGAAAGCGATCAGTATGGGCTTTATAAGAAGGTGGAGTTTGAGTTGGACTCTTAAGGGTGGGTAGGATTTTGATTGGGGGTGGACTTGGGTGGAGGTGGGGCTATAAAATGGAATTCCAGGTGTAGGTGATTATGTGAGCATAGGTGGGAAGAAAGATGTATTTGGTATCTGGCAAATGGATCCATATTATTGAAGGAAAGGCTTCATGTGGTAGTAGTGGTGGTAGGAACATGAATTTAGAAATGAAGGTTGGGGCTTAACAGTGGGAGCACTTTGGGGTTACATGGGGAGTCACAGAAGGTTTTACAGCAGGGATGTAATAGATAAAATTTGGATTTTAGGAGGCATCTTCCAAAAGAACTATCTCCTGGACGATAACTTAAAGGAAGGAGAAACTGAAAACAAGGAGACCACTTCAGCTCAAGAAAAGGTTCCTCAAAAAGTTAAAAATAGAACTACGTTATAATCCAGCAATTGCACTACTCGGTATTTACTTAAAGGATAAAAAAAATACAGATTCGAAGGGGTACATACACCCTGATGTTTATAGCAGCATTAGCAACAATAACTAAATTATGGAAACAGCCAAATGTCCATTGACTGATGAATGGATAAAGAAGATGTGGTATATATACACAAGGGAATATTACTCAGCCATAAAAAATAATGAAATCTTACCATTTACAATGACATGGATGGAGCTAGAGTGTATTGTGCTAAGTGAAGTAAGTCAGTCAGAGAAAGACAAATACCATATGATTTCACTCATGTGTGGAATTTAGGAAACAAAACAGATGAACATATGGGAAGGAAAAAAAAAAAGAGGGAAGCAAACCATAAGCGACTCTTGTCCCAGCTTACTGTCTTGAGAGTTTCAAGGCCACACTGCAGGGAAAGGGAAATCAAATAGATCCTGGAAGACCCCCTGAATTGAGGAGACAAAGCTGAGAGTCTGGGAAACCAAGTCAGTTAAAGTTCTCAGGACAAAGTAACAGGAGAGAGCTGCACATAGAGAGAACTCCAGAGATTTGTAGAAGATCCTTTTTGAGTATTCAGCTGAGTACTTATGAGTGCGTGTGTGTGAGAAAACTACCCAAGGCTGGATACAGAACCACCTGAAAGGATTAGAGGTAACAGCCCTTACACAGTCAGAAATAGTGCCTGTTCTCAATAGCCAGACTAGAAACCTCAAGGTTCAGGGGCATTAAGTGGAGTCCACAGCAGTGTTTTTTTCAGGAACCGAGGGTTAATGAGCTCTAGATTAGATACTGTTCTGGTTCTGCCTAACAAATTTAAAAAACAGTACACAAAGGGATTAAACTAATTCCAAAGAACTGCATCCAGAACAAAGATGACAAATACTTGTGGGGAAAAAAATTTTAGCATCCAGTAAGGTAAAATTAACAGTGTCAGGTATTCAATCAAAAAATTATCAGCCATGCAAAGAAACAAAAAATATAACCTATAATGACATAGGTCAAGCAACTGAAATTGATGCGGAATTGACCCAGATGTTAGAATTAGCATACAAAGGCCATTAAAAATAGTTACAACTGTATTCCATATGTTCAAAAGTTAAGTAGAGACATGGGAGATATAAAAGTCTAGACCCAACTTTTAAAAATGAGAATTACAATGTGTGACTGGATGAGACTAATGGTAGGTAAGACTTTGCAGAAGGAAAGTTTGGTGAACTTAGTCATAGTAACAGAAAATATCCAAAAAAAAAAAAAAGAAAAAAGAAAAAAGAAAAGAAACACATGAATAAGGGAGAATTTTAAAAAAGAACAGAGTATTAGTAAGCTGTGAGGCAACTTCAAGTGGCTTAATATACATGTAATTGGAGTTTACAAAGGGAGGAGAGAGAGAAGAAAGGACAGAAAAAAATATTTGAAGAAATAATGGGTGAGATTTCTAAATTTGATGAAAACTATAAATTCACAACTCCAAGAAGAGTCTTTCTCTGCTTCCCTTACCTGATGTTATCTCACATTTTTTTCAACTCTCACTTCTGTATTTCTTTGGGGGCATTTATCTCAGCTCAACATGTTATAACTATTTCAAACCTCCCCTGAGTTATTCTGTGTCTTTTACTTTTTTATACCCCATGCCCCTTACTGCATATAGCTCATGCATATAGCACAGCCCTAGTGAAGGTTGTTGAATGGAACCCATTCAAGTTCAAAGATATGCTTCAGAAATAGTAGGTACACAGAAAAGTTAGAAGGGAGCCAAGATTCTCATGTGAATGTTCATTTTTTAAATCAAAGTTGGGATGGGTTAGTCCGGTGATGGGTATTAAGGAGGGCGCATACTGCATGGATCACTGGGTGTTGTAAGAAAACAGTGAATCGTGGATCATTGCCTCGAAAACTGGTGATGTATTGTATGGTGACTAACATAACATAATAAAATAAAATAAAAAAAATAAATCAAAAGTTTTCCTAACTGAGGGGCGCCTGGGTGGCTCAGTTGTTAAGCGTCTGCCTTCAGCTCAGGTCATGATCCCAGTGTCCTGGGATCGAGCCCTGCATCCGGCTCCCTGCTCCGCGGGAAGCCTGCTTCTCCCTCTCCCACTCCCCCTGCTTATGTTCCCTCTCTCGCTGTGTCTTTCTCTGTCAAATTAAATACAATTAAAAAAAAAACACACACACAAAGTTTTCCTAATTGAGATATAATTGACATATAACATTGTATTAGTTTTAGATCTACAACATGATTTGATCTATCTATTTACTACAAAGTGATTACTACAGTAAGTATAGTTACCATCTATTACCACACAATTACAATTTGTTTCTTATGGAGATGAGACTTTTTAAGATCTGTTCTTTTAACAACTTTCAAACAAACAATACACTACTGGTAACTGTAGTAACCATGCTGTACATTATATTCCCAAGACTTATTTATCTTATAACTGGAAGTCTGTACTTTTACACCATCTTCATCCATTTCACACACTCCCCAACCCCCCTTCCCTGCAACCATGGATCTGTTCCCTGTATCTATGATTTCGTGTTTTTGTTTTTAGGGTCCACATATAAGTGAAATCATATAGTATTTGTCTTTCTCTGACTTATTTCACTTAGCTTTTTTTTTTTTTTTTAAGATTTTATTTATTTATTTGAGACAGAGAGAATGAGAGAGAGCAAGCACATGAGAGGGGGGAGGGCCAGAGGGAGAAGCAGGCTCCCTGCTGAGCAGGGAGCCTGATGCGGGACTCGATCCTGGGACTCCAGGATCATGACCTGAGCCGAAGGCAGTCGCTTAACCAACTGAGCCACCCAGGCGCCCTATTTCACTTAGCTTAATGCCATCAAGTTTCATCTGTACTGTTGCAAATGGCAGGATATCTTTTTTAATGGCTGAATAACATCCCATTATATATGTATCTGCATTTTCTTTTCTTTTTTACTGTAGTTGACAGACAATGTTAAATTAGTTTCAGGTGTACAACATAGTGATTTGACAAAATTATGCTATGCTCACCGCAAGTGTAGCTACCATCTATCACCATACAATGCTATTACAATATTATTGACTATATTCCCTATGCTGTACCTTTTATCCCTGTGGACTTACTCATTCCATAACTGGAAGGCTGTACTTCCCACACCCCTTCACCCATTTTGCCCATCCCTTCACCCCCCTCCCCTCTGGTTACCATCAGTTTGTGCTCTATATTTATGGGCCTATTTCTGCTTTTGTTTGTTTCTTTGTTTTGTTTTTTAGATTCTATATATAGGTGAAATCATATGATATTTGTCTTTCTTTGACTTATTTCACTTACCATAACTCCTCCAGGTCCATCCATTGTCACAAATGGCAAGATCTCTTTCTTCTTTATAGCTGAGTAATATTCCAATGTATATGTGGTATGTGTGTGTGTATACACACCACATCTTGATTCATTCATCTATTGATGGACATTGGGGTTGCTTCCAATCTTGGCTGTTGTAAATAATGCTGCAATAAACAGAGATGCATATATCTCTTCAGATTAGTGTTTTCATTTTCTCTGGGTAAATACCTAGTAGTGGAATTACTGGATCATATGATATTCCTATTTCTAATTCTTGAGGAACCTCCATACTATTTCCCACAATGGCTGCACCAATTTGCATTCCTACCAATAGCACATGGAGGATTCCTTTTTCTCCACATTTTCACCAACACTTGTTATTTCTTGTCATTTGATGATAGCCATTCTAACTGGTGTGAGGTGATATCTCATTGTGGTTTTGATTTTCATTTCCCTGATGATTAGTGATATTCAGCATTTTTTTGTGTTTGTTGGCCATCTGTATGTCTTTTCTGGAAAAACGTCTATTCAGATCCTCTGTCCATTTTTTAATCATATATATATATATAAACCATCAATTTTTTGATGGTTTTCCTCCCTGTGCAAAAGCTTTTTATTTTGGTGTATTTTTGCTTTTATTTCCCTTGCCTGAGAAGACATATCTAGAAAAATATTGCTAAGGCTAATGTCAAAGAGATTACTGCCCATGTTTTTTTTCTAGGAGTTTTATGGTTTCATGTCTCACAATTAGGGCTTTAGTTCATTTTGAGTTTATTTTTGTGTATGGTGTGTAAAAGTGGTCCAGTCTCATTCTTTTGCATGTAGCTCTTCAGTTTTTCCAGCACCATTTATTAAGGAGACTATCTTTCCCCATTCTATATTCTTGCCTCTTTTGTCATAGATTGACCATATAAGTATGGATTTATTTCTGGGCTCTCTATTCTTTTTTTTTTTTTTTTTAAGATTTTATTTATTCATTTGAGACACAGAGATACAGAGAGAGAGAGAGAGCATGAGCAGCGGGGGAGACAGAGGGAGAGGGAAAAGCAGGCTCCCTGCTGAGCCAGGAGCCCGGACATGGGGCTCGATCCCAGGACCCTGGAATCATGACCTGAGCCAAAGGCAGACGCTTAACCATCTGAGCCACCTAGGCGCCCTCTGGGCTCTCTATTCTGTCCCATTCATCTGTGTGTTTATTTTTGCTAGTACCATACTTTTTTGATTACAAAAGCTTTGCAGTATATACTGAAATCTGGGATTGTGAAGCCTTAAATTTTGTTCTTATTTCTCAAGATTGCTTTGACTATGGTCTTTTGTGGTTCCATAGAAATTTTAGGATTATTTTTTCTAGTTCTGTGAAAACCATTGTTCGTGTTTTGATAGGGAATGCATTGAATCTGTAGATTGCTTTGGATAGTATGGGCATTTTAACAATATTAATTACTCTGATCCATGGATATGGTATATATTTCCATTTGTTTATATCATCTTTAATGTCTTTCATCAGTATTTTATAGTTTTGAGAGTATGGGTCTTTCACCTCCTTGGTTAATCTTATTCCTGGGTATTTTATTCTTTTTGTTGCAATTTTAAGTGGAATTGCTTGCTTAATTTCTCTTTCTGCTACTTTGTTATTAGTATATGGAAAAGCAACAAATTTCTGTATGCTGCAACTTGGCTAAATTAATTTATTACTTCTAATAGCTTTTGTTTTTTTTGGTAGAGTCTTTAGGGTTTCCTATGTGTAGAATCATGCCATCTGTAAAATAGTGACAAATAGTGACAGTTTAACTTCTTCCTTTCCAATTTGGATTCCTTTTATTTCTTTTTCTTGTCAGATGGCTTCTATGTACTATGTATATAGGAGTTCCAGTACTATGTTGAATGAAAGTGGTGAGAATGGACATCCTTATCTTGTTCTTGCTCTTAGAGGAAGAGCTCTCAGTTTCTCACCACTGAGTTTGATGTTATCTGTGAATTTGTCATATATAGCCTTTATTATGTTGAAGTATGTTCCCTCTAAATCCACTTTGTTGAGAGTTCTTACCATGAACAGATGTTGAATTTTGTCAAATGCTTTTTCTGCATCTATTTATATGATCATAAGATTTTATCTTTCCTTTTATTAATGTGTATCATATTGATTGATTTGTGGGTGTTGAATCGTTCTTGCATCCCTGAAATAAATCCCACTTGATTGTGGTGAATGGTCCTTTTAATGTATTGTTAAATGTGCTTTGCTAATATTTTGTTGAAGATTTTTGCATCTGTGTTCATCAGGGATATTGGCCTGTAGTTTTTCTTTTTTTTTTTTTTAATAGTGTTTTTGACTGATTTTGTATTAGGGTAATGCTGGCCTTGTAGAATGATTTGGAAACTTTCCTTCCTCTTCTATTTCTTGGAATAGTTTGAAGAGAATAGATATTAACTCTTCTTTAAATGTTTGATAGAATTTACCTATGAATCCCTCTGGTCCTAGACTGCTGTTTGTTGGAAGTTTTTTGATTGTCAGTTCAATTTTATTACTAGTAATTTGTTTGTTCATATTTTCTATTTCTTTTGATTTGGTTTTGGAAGATTGTATATTTGTAGGATTTTATCCATTTCTTCTAGGTTGTCCAATTTGTTGGCATATACTTTTTCATAGTAGTTTCTTATAATCCTTTGTATTTCTGTAGTGTTGGTTATTTCTCCTCTTTTATTTCTGATTTTATTTATTTGGGTCCTGTCTCTTTTTTTCTTGATTAGTCTGGCTAAAGATTTATTAATTTTATCTTTTCAAAGAACCAGCTCTTGGTTTCATTGATCTTTTCTATTGTTTTTTTTTTTAAATCTCCATTTCCTTTATTTCTGCTCTGATATTTATTATTTCCGTCCTTCAATTAACTTTGGGCTTTGTATGTTCTTTGTATGTTCTTCCTTTAGGTGTAAGGTAAGATTGTTTATTTGAGATTTTTCTTGTTTCTTGAGGCAGTCCTGTATCATCACACATTTCTCTCTTAGAACTACTTTCACTGTGTCCCAAAGATTTTGGACTATGTTGTTTTCATTTTCATTTATTGTTATGTATTATTTGATTTCATTGACCCACTGGTTGCTTAGTAGCATGTTGTTTAGCTTTCACATGTTTGTGTTTTTTCCAGTTTTTTTCTTGCAATTAATTTCTTTTAAAAAAGATTTTATTTGTTTATTTGACAGAGAGAGAGCGAGAGAGTGCTCGCAAGCAGGGGTAGTAGGAGAGGGAGAAGCAGGCTTCCCGCTGAGCAGGGAGCCCGATGCGGGGTTTGATCCCAGGACCCGGGGATCATGACCTGAGATGAAGGCAGATGCTTAATCGACTGAGCTACCCAGATGCCCCACTTGTAATTAATTTCTAGTTTCATATCGTTTAGTTGGAAAAAATGCATGATACGATTTCATTCTTCTTTAATTTACTGATACTTGTTTTGTGGCCTAACATATGATCTATCCTGGTGAATGTATCATGTGCACTTGAAAAAAATGTGCATTATGTTGTTTTGGGGTAGACTATTCTATATATGTTTCTGAAGTTCACCTTGTCTAATGTGATGTTCACAGAAACTGTTTCCTTATGGATTTTCTGCCTGAATGATGTATGCATTGATATAAGTGAGTTAAAGTTTCCTACTATTACTGTAATACTGTCAATTTTTCTCTTTATGTCTGTTAATATTTGCTTTATGTGTTTAGGTGCTCCAGTGTTGGGTGTATAGATATTTATAATTGTTATATCCCCTTGTTGTGTTGATCCCTTTATCATTATGTAGTGCTCTTCTTCATCTCTTGTTACAGTCTTTGTTTTAAAGTCTGTTTTGTCTAATATAAGTATTGCTACACCAGCATTTTTTCCATTTCCATTTGCATGAGCTATCTTTTTCCATCCCTTCATTTTCAGTCTGTATGTGTCTTCAGGTCTGAAGTGAGTCTCTGGTAGGCAGAATATAGATGGGTCCTGTTTTTAGTTTTTTTTTTTAAATCCATTCAGCCACCCTGTCTTTTGATTGGAGCATTTAGACCATTTATATTTAAAGTAATTATTGATATATATGCACTGATTGCCATTTTGTTAATTGTTTAATGATTTTTTTTGTAGTTCTCTTTTCCTTTCTTTTTCTCTCGCTCTCTTTCCTCATGATTGATGATTTTCCTTAACGTTATGCTTGATTTATTTCTTTTTATTTTTTGTGTATCTACTATAGGTATTTGGTTTGTAGTTACCATAAGGTTTGTATATAACATCCTAAGTATATAGCATTCTGTATTAAGTTGATGATTTAAAGTTTGAACACATTATAAAAGAACTTATGTTCATATCTTCTGCCCATTTCTTGACTGGATTATTTGTTTTTTGGGTGTTGAGTTTGATAAGTTCTCTATAGATCTTGGTTACTAGCCCTTTATCTGATATGTCATTTGCAAATATCTTCTCCCATTCCATAGGTTGCCTTTTAGTTTGGTTGACTGTTTCCTTTGCTGTGCAGAAGCTTTTTATCTGAATGAACTGGAGGGTATTATGCTGAGTGAAATAAGTCAGTCAGAGAAAGACAATTTTCATATGTTTTCACACATATGTGGAATATAAGAAACAAGACAGAGGACCATAGGGGAAAGGAGGGAAAACAGAATGGGAAGTCATCAGAGAGGGAGAAAAACCATGGGAGACTCTTAACTCTAGGAAACAAACTGAGGTTGCTGGAGGGGATGTGGGTGGGGGGATGGGGTAATTAGGTGATGGGCATTAAGGAGGGCGTGTGATGTGATGAGTACTGGGTGTTATACGCAACTGGTAAATTATTGAACACTACATTTGAAACTAAAAAGTACTGTAAGTTGGCTAATTGAATTTAAATTAAAAAAAACTTATGTTTTATGCCCTCATTATATATATATGTCATTGTATTTTAAATCTTTTTATTTTGTGGGTCCCCTTAACTAATTTTTTGATATAATTGATTTTCATACTAGCTTTATGAGTAATTGCTCTATTACCTTAAGTGAATATTTGCTTTTACTCATGAAATTTTACCTTTCATAATTTTCTTCTAATTATAGCCTTTTCGTTACCACTTAAAGAAGTCTCTTTAACATTTCCTATAAGGCCAGTTTAGTGGTGATGAACTCCTTTAACTTTTGTTTGGGAAAATCTTTATCTGTTCTTCAATTGACAATGACAACCTTGTCAGGAAGAGTATTCTTGGTTGTAGGTTTGTTCTTTTTAGCACTTTGAATATATCATGCTACTTTCTCCTGGCCTGCAAAGCTTCTGCTTAAAAAATCAGCTGATATGGGGACCTGGGTGGCTCAGTCGTTAAGCATCTGCCTTCGGCTCAGGTCATGATCCCAGGGTTCTGGGATCGAGCCCTGCATCGGGCTCCCTGCTCAGCGGGAAGCCTGCTTCTCCCTCTCCCACTCCCCTTGTGTTCCTGTTCTTGCCATCTCTCTCTGTCAAAGAAATAAATAAAATATTTTAAAAAATCAGCTGATAGCCTTATGGGTTTTTTTTTTTTTTTTTTTGTAGTTTACTAGTTGCTTCTCTCTTGATGCTTTAAAAATTCTCTGTATCGTGAATCTTTGACATTTTAATTATTATGTGTTGTGGTGTGGACCTTCTTGGGTTCATGTTGTTTGGAACTCTCTGTACTTCCTGAACCTGGATTTTTGTTTTTTCGCCCCTGGTTAGGGAGGTTTTCAGCTATTGTTTTTTCAGTAAATTTTTTTTTTTTTGCCACTTTCACTTTTTCCTCTGGAAAACCTCTAATGCAAATATTTGTTTGCTTGATGTTTGAGAGATCTATCCTCATTTTGTTTTATTCTTTTTTATTTTTGCTGTTCAGCTTGGATGCTTCTTATTACTCTGTCTTCCACATCACTGATCTGTTTCTGCATCTTCTAGTCTACTTGGAATCTCTTTATTTTTCATTTCAGTTTTTGTATCCTTCAACTATGGTTATTTTTTTAATATATTTTTTATCTCTTTTTTGAAGTTCTCACTACATTCATCTACTCTTCTCACCAGTCCATTGAGCATCTTTATGAACATACTTTGAACTCTTTATCAGGTAGGTTGGTTATCTCCATTTCATTTAGTTTATTTTCTGAAGTTTTGCCTTTCATTTGGAACATATTCTTCTTCTTTTTTTTTTTTTAAAGATTTTATTTATTTATTTGACACACAGAGAGAAAGCACAAGTGGGCAGAGAGGCAGGCAGAGAGAGAGGCAGAAGCAGGCTCCTCGCCGAGCAGGGAGCCCGATGCGGGACTCGATCCCGGGACTCCAGGATCATGACCTGAGCCGAAGGCAGTCGCTTAACCAACTGAGCCACCCAGGCGCCCTGGAACATATTCTTCTGTCTTGTTTTTCTTGACTTTCTGTGTTTGTTTCTATTAATTAGGCAGGACAGCTACTTCTCCCAAACTTAAAGAAATGGTCTTGTGTGTGGTCAGCCTCTGTGTAGACTGTGTGTACCTGGTGACATTGGCTGCCTGGCTCGAGTTGTGACTGGCATGGGTGGTGGGTCCTGGGGCACTCCATGCTGTGGTTGTCCTGGTAGGCTGGCTGGAGCTGAAGTGTGCTTGGGCCAGGGTGGTCCTGAGACTCTCCTTGTAGAGGGTGCCCTGACAGGGTAGCTGAAGCTGAAGTGGGTACAAGCTTAGGGTATTTTGTGTCACTCCATATGGGAGGTGCCCTGGTAAGGGCAGCTGGAGCTGAGGTGGGGTGTGGTTTGAGGGGTCCTGGCACTCTGTACTGGGGGTGTCCTTGTTAGTTGTCTGGAGCTGAAGTGGTGTGGGCCTGGAGTGTTCTGGAATGCTTTGTGCTTCTGTCACTTTGGTGAGATGGCTGGAGCTGTAGGGAGCACTGACCAGGGGTTTCCTGCACTGGGGCTGCTGTGGTAGGGTAGCTTGGGTTGGTATGGGCTAGGGGCCTGGGCCTCACTGAAGTGGTAGGCTAGCTAGGGCACCTGGATCCTACTTCCATCCATGCTGTCATGGTAGAGGGGGAAAGTAAACCATGGCTCTTACCAGCTTCTCCAACTTGGAGAGAGTTCCAGCAGCTACCCCTACCACTAGGGCTTTTTCCTTTATATTCTAGTTGCCCTTTTATTTTACTTTTTTAATTTTTTCCAAATTTTTATGTATATTTCAGCTAACATACAGTGTAATATTAGTTTCAGGTGTAGAATTTAGTGATTCATCACTTACATACAATACCCACTGCTATCACAAGTACCCTCCTTAATACCTACCACTTATTTAACCCATCTTCCCATCCACCTCCCCTCCAGTAATCCTCAGTTTGTTCTCTTAACTATAGTTAAGAGTCTGTTTCCTGATTTGCCTCTCTATTTTCTCCCCTCTATGTTCATCTGTTTTGTTTCTTAAATTCAAACCACAGCATTTTTAAAAATTTTATTATGTTATGTTAATCACCATACATTACATCATTAGTTTTTGATGTAGTGTTCCATGATTCATTGTTTGCATATAACACTCAGTGCTCCATTCAATATGTGCCCTCTTTAATACCCATCACCAGGCTAACCCATCCTCCCACCCCCCTCCCCTCTAGAACCCTCAGTTTGTTTCTCAGAGTCCATAGTCTCTCATGGTTCGTCTCCTGCTCGGATTTCCCCCCCTTCATTTTACCCTTCCTACTATCTTCTTTTTTTTTTTTTTTAACATATAATGTATTATTTGTTTCAGAGGTACAGATCTGTGATTCAACAGTCTTACACAATTCACAGTGCTCACCATAGCACATACTGTCCCCAATGTCTATCACCCAGCCACCCCATCCCTCCCACCCCCTGCCACTCCAGCAACCCTCAGTTTGTTTCTTGAGATTAAGAATTCCTCCTATCAGTGAGATCATATGATACATGTCTTTCTCTGATTGACTTATTTTGCCCAGCATAATACCCTCCAGTTCCATCCATGTCGTTGCAAATGACAAGATCTCATTCCTTTTGATGGCTGCATAATATTCCATTGTATATATATACCACATCTTCTTTATCCATTCATCTGTCAATGGACATCTTGGCTCTTTCCACAGTTTGGCTATTGTGGACACTGCTGCTATAAACATTGAGATGCACGTACCCCTTCGGCTCCCTACATTTGTATCTTTGGGGTAAATACCCAGTAGTGCAATTGCTGGATCATATGGTAGCTCTATTTTCAACTTTTTGAGGACCCTCCATACTGTTTTCCAGAGTGGCTGCATCAGCTTGCATTCCCACCACCAGTGTAGGAGGGTTCCCCTTTCTCCGCATCCCCACCAACATCTGTTGTTTCCTGACTTGTTAATTTTAGCTATTCTGACTGGTGTGAGGTGGTATAGCTCATTGAGGTTTTGATTTGTATTTCCCTGATGCTGAGTGATGTTGAGCACTTTTTCATGTGTCTGTTGGCCATTTGGATGTCTTCTTTGGAAAAATGTTCATGTCTTCTGCCCATTTCTTGATTGGATTATTTGTTCTTTGGGTGTTGAGTTTGATAAATTCTTTATAGATTTTGGATACTAGCCCTTTATCTGATATATTTTTTGCAAATATCTTCTCCCATTCTGTCAGTTGTCTTTTGGTTTTGTTGACTATTTCTTTTGCTGTGCAAAACCTTTTTATCTTGATGAAGTCCTGATAGTTCATTTTTGCCCTTGCTTCCCTTGCCTTTGGTGATGTTTCTAGGAAGAAGTTGCTGTGGCTGAGGTTGAAGAGGTTGCTGCCTGTGTTCTCTTTTAGGATTTTGATGGACTCCTGTCTCACAGTTAGGTCTTCCAACCATTTGGAGTCTATTTTTGTGTGTGGTGTAAGGAAATGGTCCAGTTTCATTCTTCTGCATGTGGCTGTCCAATTTTCCCAACACCATTTGTTGAAGAGACTGTCTTTTTTCCATTGGACATTCTTTCCTGCTTTGTCGAAGATTAGTTGACCACAGAGTTGAGGGTCCATTTCTGGGCTCTCAGTTCTGTTCCATTGATCTATGTGTCTGTTTTTGTGCCAGTACCATACTGTCTTGATGATGACAGCTTTGTAATAGGGCTTGAAGTCCGGAATTGTGATGCCACCAGATTTGCTTTTCTTTTTCAACATTCCTCTGGCTATTCGGGGTCTTTTCTGGTTCTATACAAATTTTAGGATTATTTGTTCCATTTCTTTGAAAAGAGTTGATGGTATTTTGATAGGAATTGCATTAAATGTGTAGATTGCTCTAGGTAGCATTGACATCTTCACAATATTTATTCTTCTAATCCATGAGCATGGAATGTTTTTCCATTTCTTTGTGTCTTCCTCAATTTCTTTCATGAGTATTTTATAGTTTTCTGAGTACAGATTCTTTGCCTCTTTGGTTAGATTGATTCCTGGGTATCTTATGGTTTTGGGTGCGATTGTAAATGGGATCGACTCCTTAATTTCTCTTTCTTCTGTCTTGTTGTTGCCGTATAAGAATGCCACTGATTTCTGTGCATTGATTTTATTTTACTGAATTCCTGTATGAGTTCTAGCAGTTTTGGGGTGGAGTCTTTGGGGTTTTCCACATAAAGTATCATATCATCTGCAAACAGTGAGAGTTTAACTTCTTCTTTGCCAATTCAGATGCCTTTTATTTCTTTTTGTTGTCTGATTGCTGTGGCTAGGACTTCTAGTACTATGTGGAATAGCAGTGGTGATAGTGGACATCCCTGCTGTGTTCCTGACCTTAGGGGGAAAGCTCAGTTTTTCCCCATTGAGAATGATATTCGCTGTGGCTTTTATGATATTGAGGTATGTACCCTCTATGCCTATACTCTGAAGAGTTTTGATCAAGAAAGGATGCTGTACTTTGTCAAATGCTTTTTCTGCATCTGTAGAGAGGATCATATGGTTCTTGTTCTTTCTTTTATTAATGTATTGTATCACATGGATTGATTTGTGGATGTTGAACCAACCTTGCAGCCCAGAAATAAATCCTACTTGATTGTGGTGAATAATCCTTTTAATGTACTGTTGGATCCTATTGGCTAGTATTTTGGTGAGAATTTTTGCATCCATGTTCATCAAGGATATTGGTCTGTAATTCTCCTTTTTGATGGGGTCTTTGTCTGGTTTGGGGATCAAGGTAATGGTGGCCTCATAAAACAAGTTTGGAAGTTTTCCTTCCATTTCTATTTTTTGGAACAGTTTCAGAAGAATAGGTATTAATTCTTCTTTAAATGTTTGGTAGAATTCCCCTGGGAAGCCATCTGGCCTTGGGCTCTTGTTTGTTAGGGATTTTTGATGACTGCTTCAATTTCCTTAGTGGTTATGGGTCTGTTCAGGTTTTCTATTTCTTCCTGGTTCAGTTTTGATAGTTGATACATCTCTAGGAATGCATCCATTTCTTCCAGATTATCTAATTTGCTGGCATAGAGTTGCTCATAATATGTTCTTATAATTGTTTGTATTTCTTTGGTGTTGGTTGTGATCTCTCCTCTTTCATTCATGATTTTATTTATTTGGATCATTTCTCTTTTCTTTTTGATAAGTCTGGCCAGGGGTTTATCAATCTTACTAATTCTTTCAAAGAACCAGCTCCTAGTTTCGTTGATCTGTTCTACCATTCTTTTGGTTTGTATTTCATTGATTTCTGCTCAGATCTTTATTATTTCTCTTCTCCTGCTGGGTTTAGGCTTTATTTGCTGTTCTTTCTCCAGCTCCTTTAGGTGTAGGGTTAGGTTGTGTATTTGAGACCTTTCTTGTTTCTTGAGAAAGGCTTGTATTGCTCTATAGTTTCCTCTTAGGACTGCCTTTGCTGCATCCCAAAGATTTTGAACAGTTGTGTTTTCATTTTCATTTGTTTCCATGAATTTTTAAAATTCTTCTTTAATTTCCTGGTTGACCCATTCATTCTTTAGTAGGATCCTCTTTATCCTCCATGTATTTGAGTTCTTTCTGACTTTCCTCTTGTGATTGAGTTCTAGTTTCAAAGCATTGTGGTCTGAAAATATGCAGGGAATGATTCTAGTCTTTTGGTTCTGGTTGAGACCTGATTTGTGACCTAGGATGTGATCTATTCTGGAGAATGTTCCATGGGCACTTGAGAAGAATGTGTATTCTGTTGCTTTGGGATGGAATGTTCTGAATATGTCTGTGAAGTCCGTTTGGTCCAGTGTGTCATTTAAAGTCTTTATTTCCTTGTTGATCTTTTGCTTAGATGATCTGTCCATCTCAGTGAGGGGAGTGTTAAAGTCCCCTACTATTATTTTATTGTTATCGATGTATTTCTTTGCTTTTGTTATTAATTGGCTTATATAATTGGCTGCTCCCATGTTAGGGGCATAGATATTTACAACTGTTAGATCTTCTTGTTGGATAGACCCTTTAAGTAGGATATAGTGTCCTTCCTCATCTCTTATTACAGTCTTTGGTTTAAAATCTAATTTGTCTAATATAAGGATTGCCAACCCAGCTTTCTTTTGGTGTCCATTAGCATGGTAAATGGTTTTCCACCCCCTCACTTTCAATCCGGGGGTGTCTTTGGGTCTAAAATGAGTCTCTTGCAGACAGCATATCAATGGGTCTTGTTTTTTTATCCAA
Source organism: Mirounga angustirostris (assembly GCF_029215605.1). Classification (NCBI taxonomy): domain Eukaryota; kingdom Metazoa; phylum Chordata; class Mammalia; order Carnivora; family Phocidae; genus Mirounga; species Mirounga angustirostris. Next base: position 41,879,503 of record NW_026991714.1, read on the forward strand.
TCTTATATCCTGTGTCTTTTGATTGGGGTATGTAGCCCATTTACATTCAGAGTAACTCCCGCGCCGCTCCTCCCAGGGGAGGAAGAGGAGTCTCCCAGATCTGCCGCTTGTTGGGTCCCTACTGGCAGAGCAGTGGCCTGACTGTGCCACGGATCATGGTTTATGGCAACCCCGAGCTGTGAGCCCGCTCCTCAGCTCCATCTCTGCAGCCAGCTTCCCTGCTCTGATACCTGGGAGCTCTGCTACACTCAGGCACCCCCGGTCTTTCTGTGATCCCGAGGGTCCTGAGACCACACTGTCCCAGCGAGGGTTCCAACCCCCGCTTAGCCACTGGAGTGATGTCCCTCAGCGGAGCAGACTTCTAAAAGTTCAGATTTTGTGCTCCGCTGCTCTATCACTTGCCAGAAGCGGCTGATGGAGGCCCCCTCCCCCATGATCTATCTTCCCGAATATCGCCACGGATTCACTTCTCTGCATGTCCTACCTTCCAGAAAGTGGTCGCTTTTCTGTTCAGAGAGTAACTGCTATTCTTTTCTTCTATCTCCTGTTGAGTTCGTAAGTGTTCAGAATGGTTTGATCCCTCTCTAGCTGAATTCCTGGGACAAGACGAAATTTAGGTCGCCTACTCCTCTGTCATCTTGCTCCTCCCCCACCAAACCACAGCATTTTTTCTGTGCCCCAGGCCAAGTGAATCTGCTCACAGTCTCTTAGTATTATCCCTCCCCACTGCCGTTTCCAGCTTTGAGGATGAAGGCTTCCTCTGTTACCGTGTCTCTGTCTCTTTTGCCATTCTCTGTGTAGTCTATCTTTTGTTGTTCAGAAGCTCTTCAGTCAGCCCTCCATTCTTCTTCAAGAGAAACTATTCTATAAATATGTGTAGATTTGGCATGTCTATGGAATAGGTGAGTTCAGTGTTTACCTATGTCACCATCTTGGCTCAGAAGTCCATATTTTCTTTATTCATTAATCTGTTGATGGACACAGGTTATTTCCATGTCTGGCTATTGTAAATAATCCTTCAGTGAACATGGAAGTGTAGATATATTTTCAAGATAGTGATTTCATTTCTTTGAGATAAATACCCAGTGGAATTGCGGGGTCATATGGTAGTTCTATTTTTAATATTTTGAGGAACCTCCATACTGTTTTCCATGGTGCCTGCAGCAATTTACATTTCCACCAACATTGTACAAGGGTTCCCTTTTCTCCACATGCTTGCCAACACTTCTCATTTCTTGTTGTCTTCCTAAGATAGCCATTTTAACAGGTGTGAGGTGATAGCTCATTGTGATTTTGATTTGCATTTCCCTAATGATTAGTGAAGTTGAGCACCTTTTCATGTACCTATTGGCCGTTTTGTGTATCTCCTTTGGAAAAATTCCTGTTTGGATCCTCTGCTCATTTTTTAATTAGTTTTTTTTTCTTTTGAGTTGTAGGAGTTTTTTGTATATTTTTGATATTGACCCCTCATCAGATATATGATTTACAAGTATTTTCTCCTATTCAGTAGGTTGCCTTTTCATTTTGTTGTTGGTTTTCTTTGCTGTGCAGAAGTTTTTGGTGTGATGTAGTCCCACTTGTTTATTTTTGCCTTGTTGCCTCCCCTGTGAATGTTGATTATAGTATCTCTACACTAGGTATAAATGATGGAGTAGGCATGGAGGTGGGGACAGAAAGGAAATAAGGGAATAAATGGAGCACCTGGGAGTGCTTAGAATTAGGAAAGTATGTCTGTGGCAAAGTGCCTTAGAGAACTACAACTCTGAGTATGAGCCTGACCACCATCTTAACTCTTCCTTGTTTAAAATTTAAAACAGCCTATGGGGAGATAGTCTCTTTTTAGGATCATCATTTTGATTTTATTACAGAGCTCTGTTGGGAAATTAATTTTTCATTTTAGGAAATTGCTAGAACATATCCATGGCAGAAACTGGTAAATACTCACTGGGCTCATTTCCTTTTCTTCCTGGGTGTATAGCTTGACTACATTTCTCTGTCTCCCTTCTCCTTTGCAGTTAGGTGTGGCTCTACAATAGAGCCCTGGCCAGTGGAATATTGGTCAAAGGGATGTCTGGCACCTCTAGGCCTGGCCCATTAAACTTCCTATATCATCATCCAAGCTTTTTCTCTTCTTTGCCTGCTGCTGAATGCTTGAGATCCAGTCTAGAGGAGCACTATCCAATAGAACTTTAGTGATGATGAAATGTTCTAAACCTCTGCTGTCCAATATGGTAGCCATGTTCTCACTGAGCACTTCAAATATGGCTAGCAGGACTGGGGAACTGAATTTTTAATTTCATTTAATTTTAATTAATATAAATAACCACAAATGACCAGCAGCTACCATACTGGATAGCACAGCCTTCAATAAAAGGAGTGTGGTCTCTGAGTGGCTGGATAGAGCAGAGTTCTTGGCCTACCTGTGCTGCATGGTAAAGTGCATGAGAAAGGGGTACCTGGGTGGCTCAGCTGTTAAGCATCTGCCTTCGGCTCGGGTCGTGATCCCACGGTTCTGGGATCGAGCCCCGCATTGGGCTCCCTGCTCGGCGGGAAGCCTGCTTCTCCCTCTCCCACTCCCCCTGCTTGTGTTCCTTCTCTCGCTGTCTCTCTCTCTGTCAGGTAAATAAAATCTTAAAAAAAAAAAAAAGTGCATGAGAAATACATATTTACTGTGTTAAGACACTGAAATGTAATATCCGTTCCATAAAATGAGGGATACCTGCTGATTCACCTACACTAAAAAGTCATATGGTATGCATTTTCAGTTGGGCAACAATGTGGCTGGACAAACCCAATATTTAATATCAAACTCAATTATATAGTGTAATTCCTAAATAGACAATCTAATCTTTTACCTCCCTTAAGCTCCCAGTTTTGCCCCCCCACCCTATTTTCTTGGAGGGCAGTAGTGAACAAGAGGCCATAAGGCAAGTGCTACCCCCTTTTCCCACCTGGGGTAGAAGGAACTGCTTAGGGTTCTGGTTTCTTCTCTATCCTGGCTTACTGTGTAGGCTTGGGCAAGTCACATTGTTTCTCTTGTTATTGCCTTCGTTACCTAAACAATTGTGATATCTGGATTTTTTTTTTTAAAGATTTTATTTATTTATTTGACAGAGAGAGTCACAGCGAGAGAGGGAACACAAGCAGGGGGAGTGGCAGAGGGAGAAGCAGGCTCCCCGCCGAGCAGGGAGCCCGATGCGGGGCTCGATCCCAGGACCCTGGGATCATGACCTGAGCCGAAGGCAGCCGCTTAATGACTGAGCCACCCAGGCGCCCCATCTGGATTCTTTTTTTTAATGCTTCTTTCATATATGTGCTCTATTCATGCATCTTCTGTTTCTTCTTCTTTGAAGGGATGTCACTCCCAGTGCTTCTGGCCCAAGCCCCTCCCACTCCCTTCCAAGTTCTGTGCCTCTGACTTCATGCCTTCATGTCTTTCCTCTTTATCATTGATTATGCCCACACCTGTTAATACTGCTGCCTCATACCTCACTCACCTTCAGCCTCTCAAGGCTCATTTCCACCCCAACCTCTCTGCTGAGATGGCTTTTAGGAATATCACTATAAAACCCTTCTGTTCAGCTTCAAAAGGGTGGGGGCTCTGGGGACAGATGAGTATCCCCTGTCTGGGTGCTTAATCCTGTCACATGGCTTTTCTCTGCCCATTTATATATCCTAGACTTTTACCTCCTTCACTCCCAGAATGTCAGGAGAATTAAAAGTTTGTAAATTGCCTTGAATTCCTTGGGGATAACTAGCAAGTGTAAAGAATAAAAAATCATTTCATGTAAAGCTGTTGAAAAATAGGCAGTGAATTCATTCCTAGGCTTCCCCATTGGGCTATGATTATAAGTGCCTCAGATGAAATATCACATTTCAGTAAGACAGGTGATGCCTATGTTAGGCTGCTAATTGTAATAAAAAGCTTAATTTGCACTTCTATTTCTCATTCCAGTGGGTTGAGGAGAGGGGGTGGCAAAGATGGGGCTATTCAGAGAGTCTTTATAAGCTTGTCCTTGAGTTGGTGATGGGAAATGATTGTTCCAGCATTGTGCAGTCAAAGCTTGACTGCTTGGTGCCATTAGTTTGCCAGCTATTCTGTTTCTCAATAACACCACCGTTTCTCCTGTCTCCTAGGGCACAAGCTTTGCATTCACTGTTTACTCACCTACTTCTTCCTTTTATTTTCCTTTTATTTCCATCTCCCTCCCTTCCTTTCTCCTTCTCTCCATCCCTCTCTCCTTTTCTCATACCCTCCCTTCCTCTTTTCTTCCCTTCCTTTCTTTTGCCATCATTCCTTAATAATTTTGATTGTCTATTATATTGAAGAGACTGGAGATAAGGTTGTAAGTGAGATAAATAAGTCCCCTGCCCTTGTGTAATTGCCAGCTATAATGGTTGACAAACAGTGATACAAGGAATTCTAACAAAGATTTATTTATTTGTTCATTCAACAAATAATTAAAGAGAGCCTACAATGAGCCAGGCAGTATTCTACAGACTTGGGATACATCAGTGAACAATAAAGCACAGACTTCTCTGAGATTGCAAAGGAGGAGAGCTTGTCTTATTTAAAGGGTCCAGAGGGTCCCCAGAAAAGGGATGCTTTGATTGGCTCAGTAGGATGAGAAGAAATTAGGTCAGCCAAAAGGGTCAAGGGAAGTGGTTCAGCTACGCTGCTGGAGGGAGCAGCTTGTGAGAAGGAAGGAATGAAATTTACTCACTGAAGCTGGTGCATATGGTGTGAAGGTCCATAGTAGCAAAAATGAGTCCTGAGGGTGCCTGGGTGGCTCAGTTGGTTAAGCGACTGCCTTCAGCTCAGGTCATGATCCTGGAGTCCCTGGATCGAGTCCCACATCGGGCTCCCTGCTCGGCAGGGAGTCTGCTTCTCCCTCTGACCCTCCCCCCTCTCATGTGTTCTCTCTCATTCTCTCTCTCTCAAATAAATAAAATCTTTAAAAAAAAAAAAATGAGTCCTGAGAGCCAGACAGGAACCAATCCATAAGGGACGTCTAAGGGCAGTGAGTTCAGAGTTCATTCAGGGCATTTAAAGACCACTGAAGGGGGGTAAGGACAATTTGGATCAGAACTGTCCAACAGAACTTTCTGTGATGGTGCAAATTCTGCTCTGGCCAATATGGTAGCAACTAGTCACAGTAAGTATTGCACATTTGAAATGTGGACTATTGTGACTGAGGAACTGAGTTTTAAATTTTATTTTATGATTTTATTTAAGTTTAAATGGCTACATGTGGCTAGAAGCTACCTTATTGGACAGTGCATATCTGAATTGTCTCTTCAAATCATATCCAGAATTATAATCACATGTTTTCTGCACAGCACCCCAATGTGGGCTTCTGCTCCTTTGAAGCCTTTCTCAACCATTGAGGCTTGTGGTACCAATTGAATCTCCGGCTAACTGGATAGCAACTTTCTACAAGTTTTTTTGCGTGTCCCTCTTCCTCCTCATTGACTCTTCACACTCTCAGAGGGAGGACTACGCTCAGATTTTGTTTTCATCCTATGGCAGGCCACATAGCCTCTGTTCACTGAGTAATTTTTGTTTCAGGGTTGACTCCTGTTTTCCTTTGTGGGTTGATGATGGGTAGAAAGCTCAAGGATGCAGACACCAGCTTGGCCTGTGTGCTGCCATAGTAGATCTGTGGGTTCAAACTTCTGAGGGCGCTTGGGGGGACATCTGCCCAAGAAGCCAACCTGCATGGCCTCTGGGAGCCCTGCCAGAACCTCTCATTCGTCTACCCCTTGAGCCCTTCAGTGCTGTGAATGAAGTAAGGTAGAGGGATTCTCTGGTTCTTCATGGAAAGGGGAGATGTCACCTCATGGCACCTTGTTGTCACGCAGAGGAACTCTTGGGTTGTTCCTCTGAAAGTCTTATGGTAACAGGAGCTTTCTTTCCATTTCTCTATTTTCCCTTGACAGTCAAGTCACTTTCCCACTGAGGCTTACAGCTTAAAACTGATTGGGAAAGGGTCTTATTTCCATGCTTATGTTTTCAGCTCAGCTTGAGGCATGACAGGAAATATTCTTATGCTCTCAATTAATTTGGGGATAATCAATGATCTGCCACTCTTCTCACTTCCCTCCATCATCAGAACCAAAATGTGTGAAGCTCCCATCTGAGTTCTTTCATGTGACTAGCCCGGGGCTGCCTCTCCTCTCTCTGGAAGTACAGATAGTGTTGCCCCATTTTCAGAGTACACAGAAGACAAGAGACATGGTAATCTTAGTGATGAAATGGGGATTTTGCCCTGGTAGAGTCTTGGTTCTCACTGGGGGAATTTATTTTCATAAAATAACGATTGTCTCAAATATAATTTAGGCAGTGACCTTATATTTTCTTATATTTTCTCAGTGACCCCTTTGTTGTCACCTGCAGTGACAAGGGCCTCATTACCACATGAGACTGTCCTCCTGTCCTCAAGGCCCTTCTGACTATTGGAACATACTTCGCTGGGCTGAGCTAAAATCTGCCCATGGTAGCTTTCACTCCTGGATTCTAGCCTTTCCCAGCGGACCTGATAAGCCCAGCCTCATCATCCCTCCTTCACATGAATACCCCTGGGTATTTGATGATAGGTCAGTCTTGCACTTGTCCAGTAGATTCCCAGAGTTCCTTTATTGATTTCTTGGAGGATGAGGTATCAAGCCCCATTGTCATCTTGACTAAAGGTCTTTAGTTTCTCTTCAGAGTGGAGCACCCAGAGAAAAGGAGGTTACCTTTACCCAGAGATGTGGAGAATAAGTGTCCTGGGCAGAAATGGCGTGAAATCTTGTGCAAGTCACAGGGAGGTCCAAAGTAGTGGTCCTGCCTGTATAGTGAGGAGGTCTTACTCTTTGTCCTGTGACCTCGGATAGACTCAGCTGTGGGAGGACATGCCTCTCATTTGCATCAACACTACCTGGCACAGTGTCTCATCCAGAGTGGGCACCTGGTGAATATTTGCTATTGGGCTGTGGGGGATGATATGAGTGCTGCTTCAGAGCAGAGGGCACCCAGGGAGAGAATGAAATGAGATGGGATGCATGTAGGACCTAAGAGGCACTTAAAGTGAGGACACAGAGCTTACGATTAATTCAAAAAATAAATGAAGAGGCAGTGGAAGGACCTAAAGGAAGAGACTGAAGTGGCTGCAGCCACAAGAAAGATGATGTTAGAAGAGGCAGACTCTGTATTGGGATGGGAATGGTGAGAAGCAGAAGGCTTGTTGTTTTCCATTTACCCAGGAGACTTTCCTTCTTGAGGCCTCCCCATCTACATAAATGATGGCTGCTCCTCACAATGGCTCCCCGAGACAGGGCTGGGCTGTTATGTTCATTGTTAAGATGAGCAAAGGGCCCAGGGGATTTACCTCACCTTCCCAAGGGAACAGGATCTGTGATGGACCCAGGGCACCTACTGTCACCTTGGGGAGTGGCTACAGTGAATTCAGTGATGGCCAGAAATGAGAAGTTAGGAAACTGGAGAAAGTTGAAAGAGCTTTTAAAAGAAAACATGCTGTTCGTGGTGTTTGGCGATGTCACTTTGATTCAGTTCAGTAGATATTTGTTGAGTCTCTATGTCTCCTTCCTCCTGGAAAGAATAGAGTCATGGGCTGGGCAGACAAGGAGTATGGGCATGTAGGTCAGGGACAGCTGCCCATCAACAGGGAAGTGGGTTTAATTTATGAGGCAGGGAGGGACACCAAGGACTGTTAGCAAGGGCTCAAAGTGGGTACTGAAAGCCATACCCTTTTGTATAATAAGAGACTCGAACTTGGTGTCTGTGGCCTACAGGTGATTCTATTATGCTACCAACTCAGTTCTGGACCCTGTGGCTCCATGTCTGAGAGCCCAAGTGCTGTGGAGGTCACAAAGAGGAACAAGAAATGGTGAGCCACATCAAATTAAAATCTAGCAGGGGGAGTAAGTCAGACGGACATATAGCTATATAATTATAAAATTATTCCACTATGCTATGATTACAAAGGAAGGATAAATTGTTTCCTACTGGAAGAGTTGCTGGAGGCTCCATGAAGCAGGAGACAATTTGACATGCTATTTGACCCCCAAACTGCCCCTGCCCTTACCTTCCCACCTCTATACTTGCCACCCAGTTGATCAAGCCAAAAAGCTAGACTAGTCATTACTGGTACTTCCCTTTTTCCTATCCCTAACATCCAATCTGTCACCAGTTTCCTTAGCATCTGTCTCCAGCATAGAGCTTGATTCTATTTCACTCTTTATTCATTGCCACCATTGAAGCCCTGGACACAACCACCTGTTGCTGGGACTATTGAAAGAACTTTCTACACATCTTTCTATCCTATCAACAGTTTTTGCAGCAGTCAGAGTAATCTTCCAAAAGGTAATTCAAGATGCTGCCACTCCTCTGCTCAAAAAACCTTTGTGGCTTCTTATATTAGTCAGTGAGACAACTTTAGGTATTTTTTCCCCCAGTTTGTGTTTTATTGACACCAATGCTCCATCTTCAGGTCTCCCAGCTGTTTAAGTAGTGCCTCCCCCCACTCTTGCTGTGAAGGTCTTGAGCTTTTAATCTTGGCCATGGCTGCAAAAGCTGCTACCACCTGCTCCTTGGGAAAGAGGAACAACTTTAGGTATTTCAAACAAGTAATATTAATACAAGATTTTGTTGCATAGATACAGAGGATGGAAGGCAACCAGAGCAGAAAACCACTTCTACCTCAAGGTTGGAGACACCCAATCCCCAGAACTCAGAAGCTGCTCAACCATGATGGGTCCACCTGGTGGGAGCTGTGACCTCAGAGGAAGGGGCTGCCTGGTGGGAAGCTGCAAGGCCAAAGGAGATGCCACCATTGTCATAAAATGCCAACTAAAGCCAGGAAGGGAGAAATACTCTGGCCTCTCTCTTCTTCCTGTCTCCTAGTCTTCCATTGTCAAGGGAGCCTGGGTAATGCTGAAGTGTAGAAACAGATTGACAGCAAGTAGGCAAAGACTGGCATACTCCCAGCTCTCTGCTATTGCCTACGGGGCCTCACATGACCTGCTCCTGGCCACCTGTCCACTCTTGCTTTGTACCGACCTGCCTTCCTCCTAGCGGGCCTGCTCTATCATTTCCCTTTCTGGTCCTCAAGTATTCCAGACTCTTCTTTCCCCACTTCTTTGGACAGTGCTCTCTCTCTGGAATAAGCATCCCTTGGCTACTTTCATGGCTGGCTCCTTCTTTGCATCCTTCAGTCTTAGCTCAAATGGCACCTTCCCAGGGGGCCTTCCCTGACCACCCCATCTAAAGTACCTCCCCTCACCTTACTGATGGCTACTCTATGATGTCACCTTGGCATTTCATTGTGGCACTTATCATAATCAAAACTTATTTATTGGTTGTTATTTATTATTTGTCTTTCCTCACTTCATTCAGGTCTCTGCTCAAATATCACCTCCCCAGAAAGGCCCTCTATGACCACCCAAGCTAAGGAATGCCCCTTTCCGATCATGTTCTATTTCATCACACAGCTTTATTATTATTTTTATGTAGGTAGTCATTACTTGGCAAACACACTACCCCACTCTCCCCCCACCCCACACATATACATTTTTCTTCCCCACTAGATTATAAACTCTATGAAAGCAGCTTGTTGACCTTGTTCATCTGAAAGGAAAGCTCCAAGAAGGCAGGGGCTTTATGTGTCCCATTCAGCTGAGTGAACTGTTGTGAACATCCCCAGCACTTAGAATGATGCCGGATATTGTACACACTTAGTGAATATCTGTGGCATGAATGAATAAATAGTGTTGAAGTTGGTAGAATCTCAAAAAGCAGTGATGGGAGAGAAGAAAGAAGATTCTCAAACAATGGAAAAACAGAAATGAAAGCAGAGATATTGGAAAGTGTGCATTCTGAGAAAGATGAGAACTTTGGTTTACTGAAATGTAAAGACCGTGATGGGTGTTAAGTAGGAGTCAAGTCAGGAGAGGCAGGTTGAGGCCAGATCATGGAAGACCTTAAAGGCCATGTTAATGAGTTTATTAAATTAGGTAATAGGGAGCTGTGGAAAGTTTTTGAGCAGGGTCGTGAAATATTCAGACTGTGCTTGAAAGATGCATTGAAAGTGTCTAAATATTTACTTTACTTTAACCCTGGTGACAATTTTGTGGCTATCCAAGAGTCATAGTTGATTTAGAAAGAGAGATGCCATTAGCAAAGACTAGTGAACTTAAAAGGAATTCTAGTTTGGTTAATTGGTTGAATCATTTATTCATCAAGGATTGGAGTACCTGGTAATAACCAGGTTCTGCTGTGTAAGGAAAGAGACATTTAAATGTAAAACAGGATATTAATGTAAAGTAAAAACAGGATCCCTTCCCTTGGGCTCACTGTCTAATAAGGGAGGTAAACCTGTAAACAGGTCATTACAAGGCAGTGTGATATGTGCTCACAGAACTCTGTGTACCAGGGGCTGGGTCTTCCCGGGACTGTCAGGAAGGCTGCTCACATACCAGGCCAAGCTTGGAAGGTGAGCGGCAATGGCAGGTGAACACACGGGTGAAGGGAAATGAAAACAGAGAGGCAGTATAGAGATCTGTTAGCTTCTTTTTAATCTCTCATGGCCTGGTGGAGGAACATTCATTCAGCCAAGGGATATTTTACAGTGAGAAGATGAAAAGTCCAGGGTCTTCCCAGGAAAAAAAAATTCTGCATTACATTACACTGAAGTTTTGAATTTTCCCACATGATTGAATGTTTTTGAAAACAAATTTTTAATGAATTCAAAATATTCAATCATATGAATTTACCATTTAAACTTTGTTGCACGACTGGGATTCCAATTTTTCAATTATGAACAACGCTGAGATTAAAATCTTTATTCATGAAACAAAACAAAACAGAGGGGCAATATAAAATGCAGAGGGTTACAAGAGCATCGCTGTCTGGAGAACAGGAAGCAGCAGCTCTATGGGCAGAGTTACTGGGTTTGGGAGGGTGGGCAGAGCACCATGGATTGGATGTGAGGAAATGTGAGAGGTCAGAAAGAGGGGAGGGGCCAGGTAATGAAGACCTTATTTCACTACTGTAAGGCAAGGAGTTTGAAGAAGAGGTCTGTTTCCTACCACTCCCTGACTTCCTCTTATAACAGAAATGCTGTCTTTGTGGCTCTGACACACCTAATTTACACTCATTCATGTTCATTTTTTTCTAAAAATATTTAATAAGTTTCTACTATATGCCACACACTGTTCTATGCATTGAAGATATATATGGTGGTGAATAAGGTAAACAAGCTGCCCTTTCGTAGTTTACAGTCTAGTGGGGGAGATACATACATCTATATGTGTGTATGTACATACTGTGTAATATTAGTATTTGTTGCCAAGTCATGATTAATTTTATGAAAACATTTATGTGTGTATATGTGTATACATTTTTTTTTGCCAAATTAATTATTAGTTCTAGGAAAAATAAAACTTGTCTAAGGACATAAAACACGATGAGAGGGAGTGTTTAGGTTATGGAAGGTCTTTCTGTTCTGTGGAAGTAACATATGAGAAAGATCTGAAGTGAGGAGCAAGCCATGTGAATATCATGGGGAAGAGTGTTTCAGGCAGAGAAACAGCACATGCAAAGGTCCTGAGGCTGGAGATGTTCCAGGAAGAGCAAGGAGGACAGTGCAGCTGGAGTACAGTGAATAAAGGAAGAGGAATAGGAGTGGAGTAAGCAAGTAGGGACAAATCATGGTGAGCTTGCTGGTGACACACAAGGTTATAGATTTTATTCTAAATGTGATGAGAAGTCATTGGAGGCTTTTGAACAATGCATTGTAAAAAAATCATGCTAATTGTTTTTGAGAAATAGCCTCTAGTGGGGCAGGGGAGGAAGCCAAGAGATGAGTTAGGAGGCTGTTATGGTAGTGTAGGTAAGAAATGGTGGTGACTTGGTGCAGCTTAGTGGTGATGTTATTGGTGAAAAATGGTCAGATTCTAAATATATTTTGAAGATGGAGCCAGTAAGTTTGCTGATGGGTTGAAGGTGGGGTGTTAGGGAAAGAGAGAAGTCAAGGATCATTCCCAAAGTTTTTGACTTGAGTACCTGGGCAAATGAACAGTGGTGCCATTTACTGAAACGAGACACTGATGGAAAAACAGATTTGTAAGAATATACAGGGCAGGGAAGACAAAAGTTTTCATTTGGAGAAGCCTATGAGACACCCAGGTGGAGATGCTGTGTGGGCAGTTGGATGCACAAGTCAGGAGTTCAGGGACAAAGTCAAAGGTGGAGGTAGACATTTGGGAGTGTCCACATATAGGTGGCAGTTAAATGATGTCTCTGTTGTCCTGACCATCTTTCCAGGACCAGAGTCAGTGCTGCTCCTTCCATGAAGCCTTCCTGGACTGTCCCAGGCCTTTCCTTTGCCTTCCTGTTATTTCCTTTAAACTGAAGACTTTCAGGCACCTGCGTGGCTCAGTCGTTAAGCGTCTGCCTTCGGCTCAGGTCATGATCCCAGGGTCCTGGGATCGAGCCCCACCTTGGGCTCCCTGCTTGGCGGGGAGCCTGCTTCTCCCTCTCCCACTCCCCCTGCTTCTGTTGCCTCTCTTGCTGTGTCTCTCTCTGTCAAATAAATAAATAAAATCTTAAAAAAAAATAAACTGAAGACTTTCATTTGGGAAAACTGTGGCTTTGCCTCTGATTTAGATCTCTTGAGGCTTCACAGGGCCTTGACTGGGGTGCCTAGACTGAAATGTGCTCACCTTCTATGTCTACAGGCAGGTGGGCTGTGTCAAGGTTCTCTATGGTAAAGTTTGGGTCTATCAGGACCCTATTCTTGTCATTAGAGCCTAGACCTTCAAGGTCATCAACCCACATAAGGCTGTTGTTTGGGTCTGTCAGGACCCTGTTCTTGTCATTAGAGCCTAGACCCTCAAGGTCATCAACACATATCAAAATATCATCATGGAAACCAAAGGTAAAAGGATACATATTGTATGATTCTATTTATATGAAATATCCAAAATAGGCAAATCCATAGAGACAGAAAACAGATTAGTGGTTGCCAGGAGCTGGGTGAGGGGGATTGGCAAGAGACTGCTTAATGAGTAGAGTTTCCTTTGAAGTGATGAAGAAGTTCTGGAACTGGAGAGTGGTGATGGTTACACAGCATTGTGAATATGCTTAATGCTTTTGAATTGTGTACTTTAAAATGGTGAATTTTATGTATGTCTATTTTACCACAATGAAAAAAATACCAAAAATATGTCATTAGGGATGACAGTTTCCACAGACCTTCTCATTCTCTTCCTTTTGTGGCAGCTTCCTCACTTCCACTGGCTTCCTCTGCTTGGGGCAGGGATGGAGGCTCGGGGCTAGGCACTAGGGATAGGAGAGGTTGGATGTTTGTGGCTGGGGCCTGGTACTGACCTGCTTCAAAGGGCAATCTATCTGTAGGGAGAAATGGAGGAAGGCAGGGATAGGATTACAGAGCAGGGTCAAGTTATGCCTTCCAACCTGAGGTTTAGGATGCCTATGGGGGTGGGATAAGGGGTGGCCACAGGGAGGCTTGGCAAGCTGGCAGCTGTGATGGCAATTCATTTGTAGACCACCAGTACACACCAGGGTAGCTACTGACACTTTTTCTTGCTGAGCCCTTGCTGCCAAAGACACCCAAGAACTTCTGGGGGCCTTGTGTTGCTAGTTGTAAACTCTTTCCAATCTGGAGAAGGAGCCCAGTAGGGGTTGGTTCAGAGAACTCTTTGAGAGAGGCTGGAAAAACCAAGACATTCCCAATGATCTGATTACCCATCCCCCTCTTGGGGTGACCACCCTTAGATTATCAGGTTTCTGTGGGCTATGATTTGGGGTTTCCTAAGGACCCATTAGCTTGAAATTACCAGGTAAGATGTAAGATGTTTTTACTTTTGGGCATAGTGTTGCCTTTGGCAGACTCCTGAGCAGATGTGTTAACTTGAGAGGGGGAGCCTATTAGCTATTGCACTAGCATGGATGAGTGAATTAGCCTATGGACAGTCACAGGGGGCACCAAGGAATTAAGATGAGGAGAGTGGTTACATTTTCAGAGATAGAGATGGAGGATGAAGATGGAAATCCAGAAAAGTCTGGGACATGTGGAGTTCTCAGTGAAAGTAAGCAAAAGGGAATTTGATGGCTTTTCATCTGGTCCTGGATCACTTATTCCCAGCATTATTATATTAGGACTCTGGGTATTTGCAGCCCCAGGTCTATAATGTGGGTGTGATTCTGGAAATAGGAGTTGTCTTAGTCTGCTTGGGCTGCCATGATAAAATGCCTTAGGCTGGGTGGCTTAAACAACATACATGTATTTCTCACAGTTCTGCAGACAGAAGCCTAAGGTGAAGGTGCTGGCAGAATTGGTGTCTGGTGAGAGCTCTCTTCCTGGCTTGCAAACAGTCACCTTCTTGCCATGGCCTCAAATGGCAGAGAGAGAGAGAGCTCTCTGGTGTCTCTTCTTAAAAGGGCACTAGTCCTATCAGACCAGCACTCCACTTTATTGATCTCATCCTTTAAGATTACCTTAATCACCTCCTAATGGCCCTATCTCCAAATGTAGTCACATTGGGGTAATAGGGCTTCATCATATGAACTGGAAGGTGGCGAATAAAGCCTATGGCAGGAGTTATAACCACACAGCCCCAGGAATGTTCTCTGGCAGTGTCCAGAGGTCTAGAGCTGAGACCCAGTGGCCTGGCTTCAGAAACCCACTCTATGGATTGTGAGTTGTATCCTGAGGTGTCCTTCGTGAGAACTAGCTAAGCTTGGGAATCACCATGTCGATGAAAACTGAGAAGACGCTGAACCTGGAGACCCTGCCTCTCAGGGGTTGAGTCACAGGTGAACCAAGCTCCCCTGGTATTCTGAAATACCTTGTAGGGGTTGGGACACATGTGGGGCTGGGGGCCAAGGCAGTTGGCCAGGGACCTGAGCTGTAACTGGAAAATAGAGTCTGATAAACTCTTGGCTTATGGAGTATCTTCAGGGTCTGGTTGAATAGTATGTGTAAACTGGGTTTGACTCCTGAGTGGAACAGAAAGCTGCTGAAATTGTGTGTCAGAAAGTGCCATAGCCCAGGAATCTGGTCAATGATTCCAAGTGTGTGTGTGTGTTTGTGTGTGTGTGTAGTGGAGGGACAGATCTGGGCCAAGGGCTGGGTAAATTAAGGAGAGTCCCTTGTTGGCCTCTTGTTGACCCTGGGATGATATACATAGAATATTATTTTTAAAAGAATTCTATTCAGGTCAGCACAGAGGGTGTTAAAGCACAGGCAGTTTGGTGCTTCCATAGTATAATCTCAGTGTCTTTTCATTTGGCATTAAAGACTTTTAGACTTTCCTCTGATCTTACTTCCCATGTTTCTCCACTGGAAATCTTTTTTCTGATACTTGACTAAACCTTACTAACTTCAGCCTCCTTACCTTTGCATATAAGATTCCTTTTGGCCAAATCTTATTTTCCTATTCTTTCTATTCTTCAAGAACGGCTCAGTCCAGGTTGCCTGCGTGTCTCAGTTGGGCATCCAACTCAGGTCATCATGGTCTTGGGGTCATGAGATTGAACCTTGTGTGTGTTGGCCATGGAACCTGCTTGGGATTCTCTCTCCCTCTCCCCTCCCCACTCTCTTCTCTCTCAAAACAACAACAACAACAACAACACAACAAGTTGCATTGCTCAGTCCTCACCTCCTCCATGAACCCCTCCTGGCTCCTCCAGCCCACAGGGATCTTTCTCTCTTTAGAAATCTTAAAAGGTTTAGAATTGCTTTCACTTCTTTGTTAAATCATAGCTTTTTCAAAGAGAGATATTTCAGAGATGTTACCACTATATGCAGGCACAGAGTGAATGACTGACCAACATCCGATGAATGGAAATTTATGCAATCCTAAAAATCAAGCAGTCAATGTTTTAAAAAGAAGAAAAGGCTAGGCAGGTAGAAATGTGTGTCATCATGATTAGTGAGCCCCCCAAAGGGAATGCTTTAGGAGTAAGAGCAATACAATCACTGGAAGCAAATATGAAATTGTGGCTCTTGGAGCAAAAGGTGGCTGCCCTTAATTAATGGGTAGCTGACAAAAAAAAGACATTGGTGAGAGAGGCTGAGATGGGGAGCAGACTGAGAAAGCTTAGTGTGAAGACAATGTGTGATGGTGGCAATTGTGAAATGTCATGTTTAGCAATGGATAATAGATGACTGATGTCATGGAAAATGTAGGGCTCATTCTTTAGAATGGTGAGGATGGGGTCTGTGAAATGATAAGGGAGTTAAATGTGGGTAGCTATATTAGAAGATATGTCTGCTTCCCATCTAGATGTTGTCTGTGAGTATGAATGGATTTAGTCTGTGGAGTGCTAGAGCCTTCAACCACCACAGGTGGTGTTTACATGTTTCTCTTGCTTTCCTGCTGAAGTGTGGTGTATCTGTTAAATACAGACTGTGGAGGTAGGCTGTTTTGGTTCAGATTCTGGCTCTACTGCTTACTAGATATGGTACCTTGGGAATGTCTTTATGCCTCAGTTTTTTTCATCTGTAACATGGGGTTAATAATAGTACCTTCCTTTTGATGTTGTTGTGAAGGTTAAATGAGGTGTAATGTATGGAAGCATTCAAGAATGTCTAGCATGTTGTAAGAGTCAATACAGTGTTAGTTATTATTACCATTGGTTGTCAGTGTCATCACTGATTTTATGCTGTCTTCAAGTCTTTAAGGATGGCACTGATGAAAGGCTAGTGCTCTTTTCTGGTGGAGGCAGTAAGAAATTATGGGCCACTGTATACTCATCTGGACTCAAAGGCTTTGAAAGCCCTGATATTTCAAATATTTGGAAAAATGTTTGCAAGTCTCAAAAAGTGAATACCAAGAACCTCTTCCCATGTTTATGGGCTTGAAGGACTGGAGCTGTTTGTGTGACTCCCAGTCACCATGTGTCACAGGTGGGACTGGTGCCTGCACCTGGCGATAGGAAGAAAGGTAGAGATTAGCTGCTGGTCTTCGGATGGGACCCTTAAGGGATGCCATGAAGGTGTGAAGTGTTGGTTTCTCTGGGCCAAAGATAGTTGTTTCAGGTGACTTTTGATCTCTGACTAGTCCAAGGTGTGGGAGGTATTTGGTGAAAGAACGAGAAGAGTGGTAGGGGTATCCTCAGGGGCTTTAGTGCCAGCCAGACCTGGATTCACATCAGGGCTTGACTCCTCACCACTTGTGTGACTTTAGGAAGCTACTTAACTTCTTTGAGCCTTGAAACACAGGAGGAATACATAAGATAATGTATATAAAGTGTCTGGCACATAGGAAGATTGAGAAATATTAATTCCCTTTCCCTCAGTTTCCTCATCTGTAAAATGTGGATAGTAAAAAAATTGTGGAACTTTCATAATAATTATAGATAATAGTATAAATTCATTAATTCAACAATTTCTTTTAGTGTCATCTGTATGTCAGGTACTGTCTTAAGGGCTTAGGGCTTATCAGTGAATAAAATAGACAAAGATACTTCCCTTTTGTAGTTTAAATTTTAGCAAGGGAAGATAGACAATACACTAACAAATGAATAAGGCTTCTAGTGTGTTTAAAGATGCTAAGTACTATGGAAAAAAGAGAAAATGAAAGTAGGATAAGGAGGCTTGGGGTGCCAGGGGTGGCAGCAGTGTGCAGTATTAAATAGGATGGCCAAGACATGCTTCATTGAGAAGGTGGTATTTGAGCAAAGACTTGAAAAATACAAGGAACTGAGTCATAATGCTATTTAGGGGACGAGCATTCCATGCAGAAGAAAGAGCAGTACAAATGCCATGGAAGTGTGCCTGGCATGTTCTAAGAACAGCATGGAGGTCAGTGTGGCTAGAACAGAATAAGGGGGGTAGAAGGAGACAAGGTCAGGGGAGTAAGAGGGGAGCCAGACCATGTAAGGCTTTGCTGGCCATTGGGAGGGCTTTGGCTTTTGCTCTAAGTGAAATGAGGATATATCACAGGATGCCAAGTAGAGAAGAACAATGAGATCTGCCTATTTAAGGGAATTATATTACACATTGGCTACTGTGTCCAAAACTGACTGCAGAAAGGCAAGGGTGGAAACAGGGAGACCAGTTAGAAGGCTATTGCTGTGTCCAGTTGAGAGATGATGGTGGCTTGAACCAGAATGGTATCAGCGGTAGATGAGAAGCAACTGGATCTCATATTCTTGATGGTAGAGTCAGTAGGGTATAAGAGAAAGATAGGAATCAAGGATAATCTGAGCAACTAGGAGGATGCACCAATTCAGAAGAATATGGAACAGGTTTGGGTGGAGAAAATTAGGAGTTTACTTTTGATCATGTTGAATTGGAGCTGAATATTAAATATCCAAGTGTAAAAGTCATGTAGACAGTTGGTTACATGAGTCAGAAGCTTAGGAGAGGAGATCTGGACTGAGATATAAATTTGGTAATTGACAACATATAGTTGGTAATGATTAAAGTCATGAAACTGGATGAAGTCACCAGGGGAGTGAGTAGGCATAGAAGAGTAGCAAGGGTCAGCTCTGGGCCTCAACTTAAAAAAGTTGGGCAGAAGTATAAGAATCAACAAAAGAAGTTGAGGGGAAATGATCCATGAGGCAGAAGGAAAACCAAGAAAGAGTGGTTTAATGGAAGCTAAACTAAGAAAGTATTTCAAGGAAGAAGGAGTGATCAACTGTGTCAAATAATGTGACTGGTCAAGTATATTAGTAACATATTGTGTAACAAATCACTACAAAGCTTAATAGTTTAAAGTAACAAACACTATCTCACAAAATTTCTGAGGGTCAGGAATCTGCGAGTGGCTAAGGTGAGTGCCTCTGACTTAAGATCCCTTGCAATGTTGTGGTCAAACTGTCAGCTGGGGCTGCAGTCATCTCAAGTCTTGACTGGGACTGGAGAATCCTACTCCAAATTCTTGCAGTTTTTGGAAGTCCTCAGTTCCTCACTGGCTGTTGGTCAGATACCTCAATTCCTCACCATGTGGGCTTTTCCACAGGCTGTCTGTGTAACCTCATGACATGGTAACAGCTTCTTCTCATGTGATCTGAGAGAAAGAGAGTGTAAGAGAGCACCTGAAAAGGTAGTCACAGTCTTCTATAACCTAATTTTGGAAGTGTTATACCATCAACTTTGGATATTCTTGGAAGGAGACTACAGGAGAGCATGAATACCAGGAGGTGGGGGGTAATCAACTTTTGGAAGTTGATTACCATGCCAAGTATAACAAGAAGAATTGATCATTGGATTTAGCAATATGGAGGTTATTGGTGACCTTAAGAAATGCTGTGAAGAGAAATATTTGATTAAAGTTGGTGTTAGAAATATTGGGATGAGGAGTACTGAGGCAATGAATATAGACAATTCTTTTCAAGAGTTTTCTGCAGATAGGAGCAAAGAAACGGGGTAATCGCTGGTGAGTGAAGTGTTTTTTTCTGAGTTGAGGGAAATAACACTATGTTTATTTGTTGATGGAAATAGTCCAATAGTGAAAAATTGATGATATGTAAGAGAAAGAGAATTAGTGAAGTGCTGTCCTTGAGTAGGAGAGATAAGAACTTGTGTTGAGAAGGAGGGGTTGACTTTAGATAGAGGCATGCTGGATTCATCTACAGTATTATTTGGGAAGATAAACTATGTGGTATGTGGGCAGATATGGTTATGGAAGTTTGTGGAATTATCTTCTGATTGCTCCATTTTTCTCAGTGAAGTGGGAATCAATGCCATCAGTTGGGCTTGTTAGATGGTATATGTTTTTAAAAATCATGGCTTTGATACCTTTGGTAACTTCGATGAGGGTGAGTAACTATGGTCACAGTAAAGGCACCTCCCCCAAGATTCCTTTTGCTTTAAGTCAAAAGGTAGAACTTTTGTTCTCATAATTTGTCCAGATGGTGGGACATCTGTAGTTCATGGTACTCTTTGTAATATAACATGGAAACAACGATCTATTTAACCCAAAATAAATAGTTTATTCCAAGACATCATAACCCCCCCCCCACACACACAAACCTGCAGGTCAATATCCCTGATGAACATAGATGTAAAAGTTCTCAACAAAATATTAACAAGCCAGATTCAACAATACATTAAAAGGATCATACACCATGATCAAGTGGGATTTATTCCAGGGCTGCAAGGATATCCATAAATCAATGTGATATACCACATTAACAAAATAAAGGATAAAAAATCATATGATCCTATCAATATATGCAGAAAAAGCATTTGACAAAATTCAACAACCATTTATGATAAAAACTCTCAACAAGGTGGGTATAGAGGGAGTAAACCTCAACATGATGAAAGCCATATATGACAAATCCAGTTAGCATTATACTTAGTGGTGAAAAGCTGAAAACTTTTCTTCTAAAATTAGAAACAAGACAAGGATATCATCTCTTGCCACTTTTATGCAACATAGTATTGGAAGTCCTAGCCACAGCAATTAGGCAAGAAAAAGAAATAAAAGTCATTTAAATTGGAAAGGTAGAAGTAAAACTCAATATTTGCGGATGGCATGATACTATACATAAAAACCCCTAAAGCATGCACCCCAAACCTATGGGAATTAATAAATGAACTCAGTAAAGTTGCAGGATACAAAACCAATATACAGAAATCTGTTGCATACACTAATAGTGAACTATCAGAAAGATAAATTAAGAAAATAATCCTATTTATAACTGCATCAAAAAAAAAATACCTAGGAATAAATTTAACCAAGAAGGTGAAAAACCTGCACTCTGAACACTCTAAGACATTGATGAAAGAAACTGAAAGCAAAACAAATACATGGAAAGATATACTCTGCTCAGAGATTGCAAGAATCAGTATTGTTAAAATGCCCATAATACCCCTCCCCAAATCTATAGATACAGTGCATCTCTATGCAAATATCAATGACATTTTTCATAGAACTAGAACAAAGAATCCTAAGATGTGTCTGGAACTACAAAGACCCAGAATAGCCAAAGTAATCTTGAGAAAGAAGAACAGAGCTGGAGGTATCATGCTGTCAGACTTAAAACTCTACTACAAAACTATACTAACAAAAGCAGTATGGTACTAGCACTAAAACAGATATAGATAAATGGGACAGAATAGAGAGCCCAGAATAAACCCACACTTATATGGCCAATTAGTCTACACCAAAGGAAGCAAAAATATACAACGGGAAAAAGACAGTGTCTTCAATAAATGGCTGGGAAACTGGACAGCTACATGCAAAAGAATGAAACTGGACCACTTTCTTACACCATATACAAAAATAAATTCGGGGCGCCTGGGCGGCTCAGTTGGTTAGGCGACTGCCTTCGGCTCAGGTCATGATCCTGGAGTCCCGGGATCGAGTCCCACATCGGGCTCCCTGCTCAGCAGGGGGTCTGCTTCCCCCTCTGCCCTCTTCCCTCTCATGCTCTCTGTCTCTCATTCTCTCTCTCTCTCAAATAAATAAATAAAATCTTTAAAAAAACAAAAAACAAAACAAACAAAAAACACAAAAATAAATTCAAAATAAATTAAAGATTTAATGGATGACCCAAAACCATAAAATTCCTAGAAGAAAACATAGTAAGCTCTTTAACATTGGTCTTAGGGCTTTTTTTTTTTTTTTTTTTGGATCTGTCACCTCAAAAAGGACAAAAGCAAAAATAATTAAGTGGAACTACATCAAACCAAAAAAAAAAAAAAAAAAACCCCACAAAAACAAAAATAAAAACCCATTTGCACAGTGACAGAAACCATCAACAAAATGAGAAAACAGCCTACTGGATGACAGAAGATACTTGCAAATGATATATCTGAGAGGGGTTAACATCCAAAATATATAAAGAACTCCTACAACTCAATATAAAAAAATCCAATAAAAAATGGGCAGAGCTGGGATGCCTGGGTGGCTCAGTTGGTTAAGTGGCTGACTCTTGATTTTGGGTCAGGTCGTGATCTCAGGGTCCTGGGATTGAGCCCTGAATCGGGCTCCATGCTCAGCTGGGTGTCTGCTTGAGGATTCTCTCTCTCTGCCCCTGCCCCTGCTCGCACTCTCTTTCAAATGAATAAATAAATTTTTATTAAAAAATGGGCAGAAGACCTGAAGAGACATTTTTCCAAAGAAGACAGAGATGGCCAACAGACACATGAAAAGATGTTCAACATAACTATTCATGAGAGAAATACAAATCAAAGCCACAATGAGCTATTACCTCAATCCTGTTACAATGGCTATTACCAAAAAGACAAGAAATAACAAGCACTGGAAAGGATGCAGAGAAAAGGGAACATTTGTGCACTGTTGGTAGGAATGTAATTGGCACAGTCACTGTGGAAAACAATATGGAGGTTCCTTGAAAAATTAAAAGCAGCATTGCCATACAATCTAGTAAGTCCACTTCTAGGTATTTATATGAAGAAAACAGAAACACTAATTTAAAAAGACTTATGTACCCCTATATTCATTGCAGCATTCTATTTACAACAGCCAAGATATGGTTGCAATTTAGGTGTCCATTAATAGATGAATGGCTAAAAATGATGCCACACACACACACACACACACTCACACACAGGAATATTACTCAGCCATAAAAAGCAAGAGTTCTTGTCATGTGTGGCAACATGGATGGACGGACGTAGAAGGTAGTATACTAAGTAAAGTAAGTCAGACAGAGAAAGGCAAATACCATATGATTTCACTGACATATAGAATCTAAAAAAATAAATGAATGAACAAAACAAAAGAGAAATAGACTCAGAGAGAGAGCAAACTGATGGTTGCCAGAGGGGAGGGAAGTGGAGTAGAGTAATGAATGAACTAGGGAGAAAGGGGATCAAGAGGTACAATGTCCCAGTTATAAAATAAATAAGACATGGGGATGCAATATGTAGCAAAGGGAATATATTCAATAATACTGTAACAATTTTGTATGGTGACATATGATAACTAGACTTATTGTGTTAACCATTTCATAATGTATGTAAATACCAAATACGTTGTATACCTGAAACTAATATAATATTGTATTTCAATTATTCTTCAATAAAAAACAATTTTTAAAAAGTTTGTGTTAAAACAAGTAAAATCACCTACCGTATTCTTTTTTATTGTTATGTTAATCGCAATGCATTACATCATTAGTTTTTGATGTAGTGTTCCATGATTCATTGTTTGTGCATAACACACAGTGCTCCATGCAGAACATGCCCTCTTTAATACCCATCACCAGGCTAACCCATCCTCCCACCTCCCTCCCCTCTAGAACCCTCAGTTTGTTTTTCAGAGTCCATCATCTCTCATGGTTCGTCTCCCCCTCTGATTTCCCCCCCTTCATTTTACCCTTCCTACTATCTTCTTTTTTTTTTTTTCTTAACATGTATTGCATTATTTGTTTCAGAGGTACAGGTCTGTGATTCAACAGTCTTGCACAATTCACAGCACTCACCATAGCACATACCCTCCCCAATGTCTATCACCCAGCCACCCCATCCCTCCCACCACCCCCCCACTCCAGCAATCCTCAGTTTGTTTCCTGAGATTAAGAATTCCTCATATCAGTGAGGTCATATGATACACGTCTTTCTCTGATTGACTTATTTCGCTCAGCATAACACGTCAGTTCCATCCACGTCATTGCAAATGGCAAGATCTCATTCCTTTTGATGGCTGCATAATATTCTATTGTATATATATACCACATCTTCTTTATCCATTCACCTGTCAATGGACATCTTGGCTCTTTCCACGGTTTGGCTGTTGGACATTGCTGCTATAAACATCGGGGTGCATGTACCCCTTCAGATCCCTACATTTATATCTTTGGGGTAAATACCCAGTAGTGTGATTGCTGGATCGTATGGTAGCTCTATTTTCAACTTTTTGAGGAAACTCCATACTGTTTTCCAGAGTGGTTGTACCAGCTTGCATTCCCACCAACAGTTCACCTACCATATTCTTATACAGACAAGAGTAACATATCAAGAATTTAAGGAAAAAATTACAGGAGAGAAAATATTGAGAACATTATTTCCATTAATTTTTCTTCTGGGAATTGGGAGAAGACTGGGTGGTTTATTTCAGGAGTAGAACATACCTGCAAAAGGTGCCTGGTTTGAAAACCTCTGTAGTCAGCCTTGCAAATGGAAAGGCTGGGACTTTTAAGGTAGTTCAGAGCTCTGAAGATAGGTTTTCTGTCTCTGGATGAGGGAATCAAAGAGCTGACCAAACAGACTGCACAGGGAAAAGGACAGGGGTCTGTTGAGCTCTCAGAATGTTTCTGGAAGAGGTAGGAGCATCAGCCCCACCTCAGTGCCTCCTATGCTTCCTTTCTACTCATTGGATCTCACTAGAATAAATAGCAGTTAAGACTCAGCCCTGGACCCCTAAGCTGCTCAGCCTCCTGCCTGGGCCAGGTGACCTAGTCTCCTCTTGAGCCCACTAGAAAGGCTCCAGAGAAGGAGGAGAGTGCGAGAAGCTTTTGAATGGCCCATATCAGTGATGCTTAGAATCCATTTTCAGGACCTGGCATCCCTTCCTCTGTCATCTTGTCCTTCCTACCTCCTGCCCAACTCCTCAGCCTGGGGACCTCCAGGTGCAGGCCTGACCATGGGGTCAGCCCTTGCCCCTCTTGTCCTGCAGGCAGTTCCCATGGGTACCATCCTGGTTCTCAAAAAGCCCTTTCCCCATTGGCTGAGACAAAGTCACCCTGGAGATCCTGGATACTCTCCTAGCAACATGACAGAGCTGGTGGCCACCTCATTTTTGCAGAGACAGGTGCTCTGCTAACAAGAACAAATCAATTAGCCAGCCTGGTGCTAGTGTGCTCATGTTGCCTTATAAATGGCACTTGGCTTGGGGGAGCTACCTCTTCCCCCTATGCCTCCTATCCCTGCTCTGGTGCTCAATTTTTCATTGTTGCTTCAACCCCAGGTTTCTGTGGGGCTGCACAGGCCACAGGGTTCCTGCAGAGGGCTGACTCTTGACCTCTCTTTATTCTGAAGTCAGTTGTAAAATGCTGCCATCTCAACACCTATGAAGATCACAGGCTCTGCCCAGATGCTTCAGCAAAGTGGAAGGGCAGCTTAATTCCCATTCCAGCTATTCTTTTCCTCCCTATTTCCTGAAAAACAGGAAAAATACATGATGAAACTTTATTTTAGGTGATAATAACACTTACCTCCTTAAAACGTGCTTTCTCACATTTATCTTATTTGATCCTCATAATAAATCTATTGGAGGCAAGGGCAGTTATCTCCATTTTGCAGATGAAGGAACTGAGGCCCAGAGAGGGGGCTGACTTGCTCACTGACATTAAGCTGGGAAACAACAAAGCTGAGGATGGCGGAAGGGGCAGAAGGGCCAGAGAGGACCATCTAAAGCAAAGGCGAACTCCGGAAGGAAGTCTTCTGGCAGCAGGAGCCGAGCAGTGTGGAGTGTGCTGTCCTTTGTTGGGCCTCCCTGAAGGAGACTGGGCTCCATGGAGCACTAACCCCTCTCTGCCTCCCCACACCCAACCTGGGTCACCTGTCACAGTCTCATTTTCAGGAAAGATGTCTGAGCAACATGGCTGGACCTACTCTTGTATTAGTTTCCAAGGACTTTTCGCGTTGTCAAGCAAAACCAAGCACCTCTTTGACCTCTGTAGCCCCATCCCTACAGATCAGCCTTTCAGCTTGATCAAAGGGCAAAACAATGGAGAGACAACTAGAAACAGAACTCTATTCATTCCAGGTGATCTTGCTGTGCAGAACATCACATCAGAAATTCTGTCTACACTGTGATAGCATGGATGTGAGGGAGCATCTCCTCTGCATATTCTAGGTGAACCATGATCTTTCAGTGAGTCCCCTCAGGCCACCTCCCGAATCCCTTAAACATTCATCCTCATATCGTGCCCTTTCTGCCCTTCTTCTGAAGCTGTGGAAGTTGACTTTTCCCAAAATAACAGTGTTTATTTGACTCAAAAAGTGCTGGCTTGCAGGAAAGTTACAATTAGCTTTTCACAGGGAAAAAAGCTCAAAGAGATTTTTTTTTTTTTTTTGAAGGAAAAGGTGGAGGAAGGAAAAGCCACTGGAAAAAATCTGTGGTCTTCTGATTCAATTGAGAAAACACTGAATTATTTCAGTGCAGAGCTATTTTGGCAGGAGACACATTGATTTTTGTCTTCTCTTCATTGTTTTTATTGTTGATTACATCCTCTTTTTCTCAAGTGTCAGCAGTGGGCAGAGGCAAATGAATTACTTTTCCTCACAGTCCATTGATTTTTGGGTTGACACACATTGATTTCAGCTCAGAATAAGAACGCACATCCTAATAGGGTTATCTAAAGTTGGAATAGTTGCCTTGGGGGCTGTGGGATCCCTGTCAATGGAGGTGTTCAAACATAAGCTGAATGCCTGTGCAGGGAATATTTAGAGCTGACTCAATCCATGACTGGGAGGATAGCTTAGGTAATCTTAGGGTCCTCTATTTCATGTTCAACATTAAAACCTTGGATGACTTACTTGCTTTAGGTAGAGCCTGCACGTCACCCAGGGCAGTGTTTCCCACATGGTGGTATGCTGGATGATTTTCATTGGTGAGAATTTACTATTAACAGGAAAAATGTAAAACAGTAAGATATCATTATACACCCATTATGATGGTAAAAATCCAAAACATTGACTACACCAAATGCTGGCAAGAATTGGAGCAACAGGAACTTTCTTTCATTGCTGGTGGGAATGCAAAATGATAATAGCCACTTTGGAAGATAGTTTGGCAATTTCTTACAAAACTAAATATACTATTACGATGTGATCCAGCAATCAAGCTTGTTGTATTTACCCAAAGGAGCTGAAAACTTATGTCCATACAAAAGCCTGCACACAGAAGTTTCTAGCAGCTTTATTCATAAGTGCAAAAACTTGGAAGCAAGATGTTTTTCAGTAGGTGAATGGATAAACTGTGGTAATCAGACAATGGAATATTATTCAGCGCCAAAAAGAAATGAGCTATCAAGCCATGCAGAGACATGGAAGGATCTTAACTGCATATTACTAAGTGGAAAAAGTCAATCCGAAAAGGCTAAATACTGTATAATTCCAACTATATGACACTCTGGAAAAGGCAAAACTCTGGGGACAGTAAAAAGATAAGTGGTTGCCAGGGATTATAGGGGTTAAGAAGGGATGTATAGGCAGAATGCAGAGGATTTTTAAGGCAGTGAAAATACTCTGTATAATACTATGGTGGTTGATACATGTCATTATACATTTGTCCAAACCACAGAATGTAGGACACCGAGAGTGAACCCTTAAGTAAGCTCTAGACTGTAGGTGATGATGATGTGTCAATGCCGGTTCATCAGTTTTAACAAATGGACCACTCTGGTGGGGGATGGTGATAATGGGGGAAGACTGTGTATGTGTGAGGACAGGAAGTATATGAGAACTCTCTGTGCCTTTTTTTTTTTTAAAGATTTTATTATTTTTCAGAGAGTGAGTGTGCACAAGCGGGGAAACAGCAGGCAGAGGGAGAAGCAGGCCCCCCACTGAGCAGGGAGCCCAATGCGGGGCTCAATCCCAGGACCCTGGGATCATGCTCTAAGCCAAGGCAGATGCTTAACAGACTGAGCCACCCAGGCGTCCCTCTCTGTGCCTTTCTCTCAATTTTTCTTCGAATCCCAAACTGCTCTAAAAAAATAGTCTTTTTAAAAAACTGAAAAAAATAGTAAAAATATAATTAGCATATCAGATCATGATTTTATATATATCATTGCCTAGGATGAAGCTAAGACAATCAATGCCATGGTAACCCACATTAAGACTGCACAGTTTACAGGTGGAGTCCTAAGACATGGCCTTGAATAGTTAAAACCTCCATTGCTGAATTTCAGCCCTAACTGTTCCAAAGAGTGAAGAGTTCAGATGATCCAGATAAATAATATGGAATCATATCTACCGTATTTCTATGCTGTATCTCAGTGCTCTTTTTGGTGGTACATTATGAAGCAGATTTGAATTTGCACAGCCGCAAAACTCAGGTTATAAAAATGTAGCTATCCTTAGTTCCAGAAGCTTGTTTGATTTCTGAGTACCTAGCTACATTAATGGAAAACAACTTGATTTTTTTTTAAAGATTTTATTTATTTATTTGAGCCAGAGAGAATGAGAGAGAGAGAGAGAGCACATGAGAGGGGGGAGGGTCAGAGGGAGAAGCAGGCTCCCTGCCGAGCAGGGAGCCCGATGCGGGACTCGATCCAGGGACTCCAGGATCATGACGTGAGCCGAAGGCAGTCGCTTAACCAACTGAGCCACCCAGGCGCCCGGAAAACAACTTGATTTTTACAAATTCATGTTTTTCCTTAGTTCTAGCCAGGGGTTTTCTAGTTAACTCATGATGTATCATTCTTTTTTAAAAAATTAAAAAAAAATTTAAGTAATCCATACCTAAGGTGGGGCTCAAACTCACAACCCCAAGATCAAGAGTTGCATGCTCTACCGACTGAGCCCACCAGGCACAGTTAACTAATATGTTGTCTCCTACCCCTTCTTTCTTGGAGCTTACATGGCCTGATATTGGGGCAGGGCATCAGGCTCAAATGTCACTTTCTCAATGAGGCCTCCCCTGACCATGCTGTTTAAATTGCAACCCACGCCAACTCCCACCCTCTCTGCCAGGCCCATTCTTACATAATGTACATTCTTAGCCTAAATATCCTATCCTTCAAGCAACCTCCCCAACTCCCCAGCGCCCTCTGTAGACTCCCAAAGCACCTTATTCTTTATTCCCATTTGAGCACTTATCACAGTGGCTTGTCAGCATCTGTTTACTGGTCTGTTTTTGGCCCTGATGCTAGTGCAATGCTTGGCATGTAATAGGTGCTCATCATAAGTGTGTTGAATAAATAAATGATTGGATGAATGAGTGAATGATTCAGTTCATTTAAAAAAATTAAAGACTGCTGAGAGGATTAGCTAGAAGGCTGGTAAAGCCTCCTGTATGGTGCTTGGTCCAAAAAGAGGTAATTTATAATTTATATGATAAGGAGGGTCTTCTTGCCACAGAGCTTCCATATTGTCTAGAGTTCAAGTAGTCCCAGTGAAGAAGGCACTGATTTTATTTATTTATTTTTCCTTTTCCTTTTTTTATTATGTTATGTTAATCACCATACATTACATCATTAGTTTTTGATGTAGTGTTCCATGATTCATTGTTTGCGTATAACACCCAGTGCTCTATTTAGTACGTGCCCTCTTTAATACCCATCACTAGGCTAACCCATCCCCCCACTTCCCTCTAGAACCCTCGGTTTGTTTTTCAGAACTCTCATGGTTCATCTCCACCTCCGATATCCCTCCCTTCATTTTTCTTTTCCTACTATCTTCTTTTTTTTTTTAACATATAATGTATTATTTGTTTCAGAGGTACAGATCTGTGATTCAACAGTCTTGCACAATTCACAGCGCTCACCATAGCACATACCCTCCCCAATGTCTATCACCCAGCCACCCCATCCCTCCCACCCCACCCCCACTCCAACAACCCTCAGTTTGTTTCCTGAGATTAAGAATTCCTCCTATCAGTGAGATCATATGATACATGTCTTTCTCTGATTGACTTATTTTGCCCAGCATAATACCCTCCAGTTCCATCCACGTTGTTACAAATGGCAAGATTTCATTCCTTTTGATGGCTGCATAATATTCCACTGTGTGTGTGTGTATATATATATATACATACCACATCTTCTTTATCCATTCATCTGTCGATGGACATCTTGGCTCTTTCCACAGTTTGGCTATTGTGGACATTGCTGCCACAAACATCGGGGTGCATGTGCCCTTCGGATCCCTACATTTGTATCTTTGGGGTAAATACCCAGTAGGAAGGCACTGATTTTATATAGGAGAAGACTATATATGCATGGAGAAGGTAGCTGGATGGAAGGGGTGGTCCTATGTTTTCATGGTGTCAGGACTTTCTCGCACATGACTACAGAGATCATCTTGCCTTGCCTCCTGTTATCACTGCCTGGCTGCCAAAGGACCCGCCCAGCTCCCTAGAGCACTGGCACCTTAGAACATGTTAATGTATTTAAGTGATTTTGATTTGATTTCTGAGAACCTGGTGCTAGGGGACCTCAGGGGTGGGGGGGCAAAAAGAGGTAGAAGGAAGGATGAACTACCTTGGAGCATGTGTGTGGTGACCACATGGTCCAGACTTTCTGGTGCTTCCCAATTTCATACAATTCTATTTTTTCCAACATAGGTCACTATATGAGACATTCCATGAATATAAAATTTTGCAAATCCAAAAAAAAAAAAACCAACCAACTTTTTTTCTGAGTGGTTTTAATTTTTGGATAAAATTTGCCATAATCGTGGGGAATTTTTTTGTAGGAGATCACGGTAAAGACAGGCAGGAATTTGGCCACAGCCAGAGGCAGTATAAGGACTGCAGCAGCTGGAGGGTGGAGGTGTAAGGTGGCAAGAGAGAGCCCAGGGACCAGGAAAGGTGGAAGGATCCCAAAACTCATTCTATTTCCTTCTTGTTTCATCTCAGAGCAGATCAGTTCCTTGATTCTTGTCAGGGGATGACATGATCTCAAGTGTCACTCTCTTTTTTCTGCACGTTGGGGAAGTGCTGTGATCATCCCGCGTGGTGCTGCCTGGGGAGGCCTGGGACTATGTGCCAAGCCAGGATCATGCTCTGCCCCCACACAGTGCTGTGCTTGTGCAGAGAGTGCCACTGACCCAGCTTTTCATCTTCTACCCAGACCTGCATGAAGACACAAAGCCAAGCCTGTGAGGGGGGCTGGGTACAATCCATCACCAACATACAGGGCTTATTACTCCTTCAACATATATGTACATGCAGTCACTAAAACACGCAGATGCTAAAAAAAAAAAAAAAAGAAAGAAAGAAAGAAAGAAAGAAAGAAAGAAAGAAAGAAAGAAAGAAAGAAAGAAAGAAAAGAAGAAACATGCAGGTGGTCTTGTACCCAAGGAATAGGACCATTTGAGACCCCATCCACTTTCAAAATACTGCTTCCCAGAGAGGCATTGGTGAGGAATCAGATACTGAAGTCCAGAGTCAGTATTTACAAGCTAGGTGACTTTGGGTAACTTTCCATTACTAAACAAGTGATAATATTTATCTTACAGGGTGGTTAATAAACATGAATTTCTGGTCCTGAATATGAGTTCAATAAGTGAAAATTATCCTTACCATTATTCTTGCCGTAGTCCTAACCGTTCTTAGAGCCCAGTGCGATGTGGTGGGTGACAGCATGGCATTCGGAGTTGGTCAGACATGGATCAGATGCACTACTACATAATGACTGTGTGACCCTGACATTGGGGATGTCTTGTAAGTCTCAGTTTTCTCATTTATAAAACTGAGTTAATAATAATAGTTGTTTCATAAGATTTTTTCAAGAATTATATGAATTCTTAAGATTTATTGCATGAAAGGCCCTTACTGCAAGTTCTAGCATAAAAAAATTCAATAAATATTAGCCATTATATTTAGCGATGATGTGATGGTGGTGGTAGTGCCTACTATGACCACTGAATCTTTTTATACTGTTATTTAATTGCAACAAGTCCTTTTCCCTGTAATCCAATTGCAGTGTTTCCTTCTCTACCTAAAACTTACTGCTCACTCAATTGAATTTAGCTTTATTCCATTTGGGTTGAGTCATTTTACCTATAATGGTATAATCAAAGGATTCTTAGAATCCTGGTCTCAACAGTTTTATGCAAGACTGAAGTCCCAGTGTTCATGTATAAAAGATGAATTGCAACCAAAAAACCTCTAGAGGAGTGTGAGGGGACTTTCCCCCTGCTGGGGCCAAAGCACATAAATGGTTTTGTGGGCTCTTGCAGTAGTATTGTGTGGAGGATGTGGGGGCTCCTGCAGTTAGTATGCTTTGGGGTGGAAGTAACAGAAAACATGACTTCAGCCATCAGGAGCTGTATTGCCTCATATTGCTAGTGGTGTAGAGGTGGGGAGGCTTCCAGGCTGGCTGAATCTGGTGGCTTTATCTCCACTGCCTGTGATTCTCTTGGCCCTGCTTTCCTTCATGTAGTGGCTTAGTCCTTAGGTTGGCGGTGAGGTGGTGCCAGAAGTTCCCCTATTTATATCTGTGCACGACAGCATCCAGAGGCAATTCCCATAAAACCTTCCTTTAAAAGTTGGGAGAATTTTCTTAAAAGCCCCAGTAAGCTTTACCTCATTCTTTACTGGCCTTACATGGGTCATGTGCCCTTTTCTTAATTAACCACTGGCAGAAGTATGGGATTCTCCCGACTGGCTTAATCTAACTAGAATCCACCCAGGAGCAGGAGCCCATTGCCCAAACTGCCTAGATATTGCACAAGGATGGGGGATGGAAGGGTCTTGAAGAGGTAACCATAATGCTTACTGTGAGTGTTCTTTTCAGCCTGTTGGAGGTATGCGGGCACTTTTGATTTGGTTGTAATTGTTGGTCTAATCTTACAAGTGCTCTGTGTTGTATTGCACAACTCCAGGGGGCGCCAGTCTGAGATGCACACCTGGGATCGCCAACATTGTACTCTGTATTTGTTGAGCAAAAAATCCTTCAGGTCATATTATCCCTGGAAATGCAAATTTTGGCCTCAATGAATAAACAGGTGGCTTGAATAAACAGGTTAATTATAATATTATTAGCAATTATGTGGTGAAATACACAATAAATGACCAGAAAGAAAATGCATAAAAATGAACAGAGTACAGAGATGAGGGTGGGATGAAGGAAAGAGTCTAAAAGCTTTCAGAGACCAGATATGCTTTGGAGGCATCAGTGTGTCCTTTCATTTCCAGTGGTGCCTGAGTGTCCAGCTCATAACCTCTCATCTTTCTACTTGGTGGCAGGCTACTTTGTAACTTCCATGTCTTTGATCACAGCTGAGGAAGTGGCTGGACAGAGGCTGGGCTCTGAGACAGATCTGACATCTGGACTTGACCCCCAGGAGGAGCCAGCACTGGCAGACAGATGGACGGCCACCACTACAGAGGCTCATGGTTGGTTAAAATGCAAAGCCCTTAAGGGTTATAGGCTTGTCCTTCTTCCTGGGGACACATTGTGGAGGCCTTGAATGCCAGGCTCAGGGCTTTGCACTTGTTTCTCTATGTGGCACTTCAGACTAGCTCTCCCAGTGCGAACAGCGTTCCCTGCTTAGAGCTGCAGAGAGAGGGGCTGCTGAGCTGGTGCCTTTGAAAGCCTGCAGGGGTATTAGGACCCCGATCAGAGAGGAGATTCCATCTGGGTGCACCAACACTGCTGTCTCCCACCCATAACTTTACTGTGGCAGGAACTTACTTTTCTTTAAAACAGGGCTTTCAAGGAAAGCAATTCAAGTAATCTGGGTCTGCGTGCGTGGGAAGGATATTATCAGGCTTAGTTGGAGATACCTGGTGTTCCTGGGATTGACACTTGAGAAGTGTTTTGATGGAAAAGAGGCTCTTGGAGAAGTTTCTGCAGCACTGTGGATTCTGTTGTCTGAGCCTGATGCTGCAGTGGTTTGGACCTTTTAGGGCATACCCGTGGTCTCCTAGATGTTTGCCCACGAGGCCTTCTTTGTCCCCGGTCAGGCAACTGTGGCACCTTGACTCTGTTTCTGCAAGTCCAAGGGGTGGAGGCATTTGTTTTCTCTACAGTTGTAAATGTTACTGACTCCTGGAGGGTTTTCCTTCCAGAAACTCTCTGAGGAGTGGTATTCTGTTCTTCACTTTCTACTCCCTTTTGGGTCCTCAGAAAAAGTGCACCTTTCTTTTTATCTTTGTCTGTCTGTCTGTCTGTCTATGTCTAGGTACTTTAGGGAAGTAGAAGGAGGAACAGAAGCAACAAATTCCAGAAAAGTCACAAATGCTCAAGAAATCTCAAGATACTCTTGCAGAAGTAATTCTTGCTTTACATTAAAAAGTTACTGTGCTAAAATAACAACAACAACAACAACAACAACAGCAGCAACAACAAAAACTGACTGTACCGGGCCTAAGGTTCTTGTGGACTCTTGTGATATCATCAAGAGTTTGCAGTGCCTTTCTCAGTCCCCAACACATAGTAGGTGCTCAATAAATGTTTGGTGAATGAATCTGTTGTCTTTTTCTGTGATGATTTCTGCACAGTCATGTATTAAGTCCTCTTCCCTTATTAAAGAGTTTTTCTTCCCTCCTTTAAGTCAGGCAGATTCTGTGGAGGTTTGAAGCCGCTTCTAAAGTGGAATAGTAAAGATGAATATTTAAGCAAATTGGAAAGTTACAAGTAAAGGCCCCTTAAAACCACTTCTATCCACTCAAGTGTAGTTGTGAGGATTTCTGCAGAAGGTAACTCTTAAAAGTACTGATTTACCACAGTAGCAAAATTATAGTATGGAAACTACAGAGCGTCTTCTTTTCTCTCTGCATCCTGCCCCTGCCCTCTCTCTCCTCCTATGCATTCCTTCCTTTTATAAATATTTACTGAATGCCTATCAGGGCTGGGTGCTGGGGATATGGTGGTGAATAAAGCAAGTGTGGTTTCTGCCTTCATGTAGCTAAAAGGTTAGTGTGTGAGGATGTGTCATTAATCAGGGGACTGTAGAGACAGATATGTCTGTGATGTGAGTCTGCTCTGTAGTTGATCAGGACCCACCCCCATTTTACATTTTTGATGTCTTGCTTTCCAAATCATCAAGATCCTTTGGTGAATTGATTGTTGTGTTTAGGGTTTCTCCTTTTTCTTTTACATAAATCTGTTTCTCTATTTCTGTATACCTTATGATGTGGCTAATTTTCAGCAATTCATTAATACCCCATTAGAATGACCAATATTCAGTATATTTGATATATTTGTAAATATTTATCTTTGCATTTACTCTTGTGGTTATATCACAATACAAATAGTAATCGTGTAATGGAGATTGCTAGTGCTTATTAATATTGGTTTTCTCCTCTTCTTATTTGGCACACAGGTAGACTGTATTTTTGCTTTCCTTCAGTTAAACAGGGCCAGATCACAGAGTTCTGGCTAATGAAATATGGCATAAGTGGTACATAACACTTCTAGGTCTGGTCTTTAGACCTCTTGCAGGGTCCTCCAAGCTCCTTTTCTTTGTCTCCAGGTTGGAGACAAAAAGCCTAGTGGAGGACTCTGAGGCTCTGGGCTCAGGTGTTAGCTGCCTGTTTTTGTAAATAAAGTTTTATTGAAACACAGCCACACCCATTTGTTTATGTATTATCTATGGCGCTTTTACACTACAAAGACAGGGTTAAATAGTTGCCACTGAAACCTCATAGCCTGCAAAGCCTAAAATATTTACTATCTGGCCCTTGAGGGAAGAAATTTGCCATCCTAAGGGGCTGACAGAGTCACTGAATGAGACAACCCTGGGTCCCTGAGTGACTGTGTGGAGCAGAGCCTATCTTTCCCATCTACCAGGCCAGTTTGTGTTATTAAATGGTGACATGAGAAAGAAATAAACCTTGACCATCTTAAGCCACAGGTATTTTGGGGTTGTTTACTAGCATTACTTAGTTAAAAAAATATAAGATATTTTACATAATAAAAATGACAGCTAACCTTTATTGGGCATTTTTATCAGGTACTGTCTTATATGCTTCTGTATTCACTTCTCACAACAGCCTTATGAAGTATCTACTCATAATGACCATTTTACAGATGAGGAGTGGAAGGGTATATAATTTGCCCATGGATTCAGTTGGTGAGAGGCAAGCTTGGATTCCTACCCAGGCAGCCTGGCTCTAGTGTGTGGGCTTTAATCTCTACTCTTTTTTTCCATATTTATACGACTTAACAGTCTCCAGGTTCTTTCCCAGATGCTATCTTATTTGAGTCCCACCACAGATTTCTATAGGACAGGTTGTATTATTATCCTCATTGTTCAGGTGAGGAAACTGACCTAGAGAAGAAAAGTGTATTGCCAAAAATTACTTGACTAGCAAGTGGAAGAACTGTACCCTGAACCCAGAGATTCTGACACCGGATCATGGGCTCTTTTGACTCCTCCTCAGGGACTCTGGCTGACTTAGTGATCACTCCATGTTTGAAGCAGAGTGTTTTCCTTGGGTCTTGGTTCACATTCAAACTGCAGCAGCCTGTCAAGTTGCAGTTGGACATTAGCCCATCCTTGAACAGTCACCATAACAACATAGCCATACGGAGAAGAATGTGGGACGGGCAAAAACTGATGTCAGTCAAGGGGAGGATAGAGTTTTGCAAAGAGTGGGGGTGGGTCAAGGAACTCCTCTGGGTATATAGATACAGACTGAAAATGGGTGAGAGGGACACTGTCTTAGGGGCCTTTAATATCCTAATTCATCCAGGGCAATACCTCTTACCAACTTAGCACAACCTCTCATAACTCTATGGTGTTTTTAGGACAGTGTTTCTTAAGACATGATTGGGGAGGAGATGCCTATTAAAACTACAGATTCCTGAGTGCACTCAAGATCAATTGTATGAGAATCTCTGAAGGGAGGTCCCAGGAATCTGCATTTTAGAAAACCAGCAGTGTAGATGATTCTGATGTACACTTGTAAAGTTTGAGAACCACAGCCTTCACAGGAAGTGAAAATATTATCCAGCTTTTGTTCCTTCCTTGTGGTCGGGTAGCAAGCTGACTCAGAAAAGAAAGTCCTAGGATGAATATTTCTGCACCAGGAATGTCTCCTCTCTGAACAGGTGGGTGAGGACTCTGAGTAGGGTCGTTCTCTGCCTTCCCTTTTGCTGGACAGAAAACCCATGAACTCTATGAGTTCTCTTCTCTAGACTATCATTTTTAGAGAGGAACACAGTATGGCATCTCTGTTGTGTAGTATCATATTTTAAAAACTGTTTCCCTCTTATGATGTTTCATTTCCAACAGTTGGGGGATTGGGGCCCTTCTGCTCTCTTCTTGTGCAGGGCAGACAGAGGGAGCAGAGCCAGGAGAGTTTCAGGGCCACCACTCACGTTTTAGTCCCATTTCTGCCCACCATCTCCCAGCCCATGCTACTTGGTGGTGTATGTAATGGAGACTCTCTCCTCCTTGCTGAACTCAGGACTTTCAGGGTATGAAGACAGTACACTCACAAGAGCATAAGCTTTGTTGGTATAGCCATTGTTCAGAAGGTGACTGAGGATGCCCATAATCTGGAGGAAAGAGAAAGTGAGCAGTGAAGGAGTGGGAGTGGGATGGGCATGAGCCCAATGAGAGAAGGATACATGTCCTTGGCACAATGGACTCCCCTGGTGGGCCTGGGAGGCACAGACAAGCCAATGGGATGCATGGGCCATTATTTCTGAAGCAATAAAAAATAGAAGAATAAAAGTTAAAACTCTTGATAGGATATAAAGGGAAGGATGGTGCAAATGACATAATATTCCTCCGTGGAGGAAGATCTCAGCTCCAACTCTAGAAGGGTAAGAGGAGTGAAGATTTCCTTACCGTGCTACTCCATGTGGACTGGGAAGCAAGGGAAGAGTTCTTAATGGGGCTGCTGGGTTTCAAATAAGTCATTTTTCCTCCTCAGGACCCCTGTAATTAAAAAATCCTATCCCCTGCCCGTTAGCCAAGCAGAGCAATAAAGAATAAGAAGAGAGGTGGATGGAAAGCAAGGGTTAGATGAATAAGTCAGATGCCCTTGGAGATTTCACTAGCTTATTCTTGGGCCAGTATCTCAGAGCTGCAAGGCCTGTTTTCCTTCAATTAGGGACTAGGAGTGGGGGCCACAGAACAACAACTTTGCCCTCAGGAAGCTTCTTTTTTATTTATTTATTTATTTATATTTTTTTTAAGGAAACTTCTCATTTGGCATGTCCACCCTCAATTCTATTTTATGGGTCTCCATTTCCTCTTTTTGCCTGCTGTTGTGAACCTGCCCCCATGGACATAGACTGAGTAACAATGATGGAGTCCAAGAGATGTATTTGAAAGAGCAGAGTTCACAAAAGTTTATAAAGTTTTATCAGAACACAGTCACACACACTTGTTTGCATATTGTCTGATTGTTTTCATGCTATAACAACAGAATTTTAGTACTTGCAACAAAAATTACATGGCCTACAACATCTGAAATATTGATTATCGGGTCCTTTATAGAAGGATTTGCCAACCCTTCTAGATCTAGAGCTCTCACACTGCATTTAAATGCTTAGCCTTGAAGGGACACACAGCAGTCTACTTGCAATGCATTGGCCAGAATGGTCACATGACCCCACTCAACCACAGGAGGCCAGGAAGTGCATCCTACTATATGCCCAGAATGGGGATAACCACACTATTTGGCAAATAGTACTGATGACCACCACAACAACCTACTATGTGTTGACCTCAATACTGGGTCCTGGATATAGAAAGATAAGACAAAATCCCTGATCTCAAGGAATTCAAGGAATGCCAGAATTTGGGGGCTGGGCAGGAGGAAGG
Source organism: Mirounga angustirostris (assembly GCF_029215605.1). NCBI lineage: Eukaryota > Metazoa > Chordata > Mammalia > Carnivora > Phocidae > Mirounga > Mirounga angustirostris. The sequence continues at coordinate 41,917,908 of NW_026991714.1, forward strand.
CTAACTATAGAGTAGATTCAAGTGCCCTTCCTTGGAACATGTAGACTCCATCTCGTTTAAATTGCTTGAGATAGAAGATGTCCTCTCAGTTTGATGATAGCCAGACCTGGGGACTGGCCGGCTTGGCAGGCAGTGGGGACGACAGATTCCCCTGATGAACATTTATATCAATAATAGAAGGGTTGTTTAACAGGAATTCTTAAAGGAAAGATGAGATAATTTCATGTTTTGATATTCGTAAAATTGATTCTGTTGAAGCAGAGCTCTGCAGTGCATATTATTGTGCTGTAATTTTGGCAAAGATGTGATTCAGATTGGCAAAGTGTCTGGGAAGGGGAAACCCAGTAAGGAGAGCGAGAGCGGGCTGGGCCAGGAAGCAGATGCCAGGAACCAGGTCCTGGTGGCCCGGTGAGAGCCGGGACGGTGGCCCAGGAGCCTTGGCCATGGAGGAATATGAGGGAGAGGAGGCTGCAGGTGGCAGAACCTGAGAGTGCTTGAGTTTCTGGTAGTGCTGAAGCCTGTGGGGGGAGTGGGAGCACCCCGAGGATGGGTGTGTGCATGTGTGTGGTGAGGGAGAGACATTTAAACGTCGTAGGAATGAAGGATAAATTTAAAATCCATCAAGCAGAGTTGAGACAGAATGACAACGTGAAGAGCATGAATCACTCTTTCTATGGACCCACCCAACTGTTTGCAGATTTTGAAATGTATTTTTCCCTTCATTTCTCCTCCCTACCAAGCTTACCCTGAACCCTTTACCTTCCTTCCCCTGCTCTTTGGACCCAAGCTTGGTGGCCAAGGGTCTAGACCAGGCCGGATGCTAGAAATAGGGGACGAATGAGGAGGATATTGAATAACCTACTCTCCAGGGAAGTCAGGCTCTCTTCATTGTTAACACCATCAGGCTTTATCACATATGCAGGAAGATCATCCTGGCTTTTTCTTATCCACCTGTTATCTTAGTGTGATGCAGAGGGGGCTGGGAGGGGCATCTATTTATTCTGCTTCATGTGGTAGAGACAGCGTGGTCAATATAGTGTGACAAACTCTGAGCTGGGATTTGAAACCCGAGCTGTGACTTTGAGTGGTAGTGTGACCTTGGGCAACTCTCTAGGTCTCTGCATCTCAGCTTCCTCACCTATAAAATGGTATGGCTATACCATGCAGATTCCTGCCCATTATAATATTATTTGTTTTTGTGACTTTCAGTTCAGACCAGGGGAGGTGACAGTGGGGTCTGGAGGGTAGCATTCTGGGAAGATGCCTCCCTGGGGGTCTAGCACAGTCCCCCGTGCATAATGGGCACTCACTAAGCACTGGTTGAGTGATCTGGATGCCAGGGCTTCTCTGAGCGTGTAGAGCATGTGGCACTGCTTAGTGCCGAGAGGGCGTGTGTGTGTGTGTGTGTGCGCGCGCATGTGTGCGCTCCACTTGTGGTCACTAGGGGTGTGGTTTGGAATGTGGGTGGGGAGGAGGGCAGGGATTCAGGGGTTGGGCTCTTGGCTGGAAGGGAGACAGTAAGCAGATATCTCAAAAAGGTGGTATCTCAAAAAGGTAAGTTTGGGACGCCTGGGTGACTCAGTCAGTTAAGCGTCTGCCTTCGGCTCAGGTCATGATCCCAGGATGCTGGGATTGAGTCCCACATTGGGCTTCTTGCTCGGCGGGGAGCCTGGTTCTCCCTCTGCCTGCCACTCCCCCTGCTTATGCTCACTCGCTCTCTCTCTGACAAATAAATAAATAAAACCTTAAAAAAAAAAGTGGTAGGTTCAGGCCCTTTCATGTCAGAAGGTCTGTCCCCCAGACCTCAGACTTGCCATGGGAACTCTTCTGGATCCTTCAGTTCCCTAAATCCTCTCTGCACATGCTCTTTCTTTTGTCCATAATCCTCTCCCATTCCTCACATGGCAAGCTCTGTTTAAACCCAGCATAATGGTCATACGTTCCACAAAGCCCTTCCAGCCACCCCCAGATGGGCTCCGGTGCCCTACTATGAGCTCATACAGCAACTGGGCCTGCCTCAATCATAGCACCTCATGTTGTGTGGTCAAAATGGATGTTTTTCCTGTTTCTCCCACGAGGAGGATGTGGACTAAATCCAGCTCACCTCAGTGTGCCCAGTGCCTGGCACAGTGCCTGGCACATGGTAAGCCCTCAGTCAGTGTTGACTGAATGAGTATGTCTTTCACATGCAAATCTGGACACATCCTCCTTGGCACAGAAAGGGAAAGTGAGGCTCAAGGATGCTAGCAGAGGCACCTGATTCCACACATGCTCCCCAGATCCTGGGCTGGATGCATGCATTAGGAAAGGAGGAAGGAACCTATATATGGGACCCAGTTCTCAAAGACAGGTCACCTGTGGCTGGTGCTGGGGAGAGAGTGTAAGGATCAGGGCAGCAGGTTGTGGGTGGGATTTCCCCAGAGGAGTTGGGACATTGGGGAATGGGTTAGAGAGATTCTTTCACCTTGAATGGAGAGAACAGGCAGCGAGCTATCTGAGGCTTGGGCCCAAAAAGACAGTCTATGGAGTTCTTCTCTTTTTTTTTTTTTTTTTTTTTAAAGATTTTATTTATTTGACAGAGAGAGAGGGAACAAAAGCGGGGGGAGCAGGAGAAGGAGAAGCAGGCTTCCCGCGGAGCAGGGAGCCCAATGCGGGGCTCGATCCCAGGACGCTGGGACCATGACCTGGGCCGAAGGCAGACGCTTAACGACTGAGCCACCCAGGCGCCCCTGGAGTTCTTCTCTTGATGTAGCAGTACCCTGAGACATTTATCACATTGCATATAATTATTTCTTTAACCTCTGTCTTCTGCACTAGACTGTGAAGTTCATGGGGCAGAAATCAAGTCTACTTTGTTTAGCTCTGGATACTCAGCACTTGGCACCCAGCCTGGTCCACAGTGGATGCTCCTGAGTTCAGTGGTCATTTGCGGGGTCCCTACTGTGTGCCGGTTTTCTGGGCCAGGCCTGGGGGCATAGCACTGGGTCAGCCGGAAACTTTGATGTCATTAACCTCTTTCTTTTCTCTATTTCCTTCATGTCCACCCCTCCCGCCTCCTGCCTTTCCCCGTCTTACCCCCTTACCCCCCCACCCCCCCGCAGAGCAATGTTCTGGGATGGTGCCCGAGATGCGTGGACCGAGCGCAGGCCGCAGGCTGCCCGAACCCGCCCCCTGCCCCGCCACGGGCGGGAGCCCTGAGCCCTGGGCCACAGGCCGCCGCCGCCATGTCCTGGCCCTGCCTGAGGAGGAGGCATGGCGGCCCCAGCAGTGCTCCCTGCTCGAGGCCGATGCCTCGGACGAGGTGGACATGCTGCAGGCCTCCCCGCGCGCAGCCGCCACCGGCTTCGACAACTTCTTCCCGGTGCAGGAGGGCGAGGGCCCGGGCTGGGAGGGCGGTGCGGCCCTGGAGGCTGGCTCCAGCCCCTTCCTCCCGGTGAGCCCCGAGGTGATGAAGCGGCGGCGCGGGGGCCTCATCGAGCAGCGCGACATCATCAAGGCCCACGAGGCGCACAAGATGCAGAGCACACCGCAGGCCCGGCGCAAGGAGTGGGAGTGAGTATGGGGAGGCGTGAGTGGGGACACGCGGGGGTGGGGGGAAGCCCAGTGCAGCAGCGGGGAGGATGGGGTGGGTGTGGGAAAGGGTCGGCCCGGGAGTCGGGTGCGTTTTTCGCTGCTGCCGCTAAAGAAGGGTTTGACCCATCAAGTGAGGTCCCTGTGGTCAGCCGGCTGCGTGCAACCTCACTGAGGTCTACAACTGTCGGCTGGGGGCCATCAGACTTGCCCTCCAAAGCATGCCTAGTTTGCTAAGATCTGGAGAAAGAACTAGGGTCTGTTTCACACTCTGAGCTTCCCTGAAAAGAGGAGCTCTATAAAACGATGGAGAAGTCACCAAAACATGAATCATCAATCTCAACTTTTTTTCTGGAATTGTAGCTAAACTTACGCTTTCTAATGTCATCCTTGGGTGAATGATTACATTTTGAGGCAAGTGGTGGAAGAGATTGTGGCCCCCATGACTTTATCTCTGATCTTTTTGGGTAGAGCAAAAGGATTTATGTTCTGTCTTAGATTGCCTTTAACCCAATTCACACCTCTTGAGAACTTGGGCTTTATTCCAAGGAGCCCTACATTAAAGGAAGAGTGTTTCATTTGATTCTCATTTGATACTCCAGGCTTATACCCCACCTAGGGGCTTTGTTTTGTCTTTTGGATGCCAATGTACATTCTGCAGGCTTACAGGTCTTGTGGTCTGCGTATCTTTAGCTCCTCTTCCTTAGATTGTTGAGTTGTTAGATGTTATTAAGTACAAAAAGACTAATAATAGATGTTTTTTGATGGTGGTGGTCATGGTAGAATTTACTTACTTGGTATCAGTGGACATTCTGGGTGGTGCAAAGAGGGGTAGATTAGCTGATATCTGGAGGTTTTTCCCTATGGATGTCAGAATGTTTGCTGGTTCATCATTCATTCATTCAGTGGGCCCTGGGATTCAGAAGGGGTTCAGGTATCCAGCACTCAACCTCCTCCTATTGTTCACCTTCCAGTACTGTTAGTCTTTAAAACCCTACATAGCTCTAAGAGCCAGGCAATGTCCTAAGCACCCATATTAACTTATGTTAATCCTCACCATTATTGTACGGTAGGTACAGTTATTATCCATGGCACAGAGAAGTTAGGTGACTTTCCCAAAGTCACTCCAATAATAACTATGTTGTTACTGTGATTTGATGATTTGAACCCTGGCAATCTGGTTCTAGAATCCATGCTTTGAACCACAATGGCACAATGACTTTCTTTCCAATTCCCACAGTACTTAACTTCTACCTCAACCACCCATTGAGACACCATGACAAGAACACTGGCTTGGAGGTTGAGAGATTTGGGTCTAATTCCTGGGGTGACCTAACTAGTGGTATGATGTTGAGTAAGTCACCCCATAGCTTCAAACAATGAAGAGGAGGAAGTAGTTGGCCATGTGAATATCATGCAGCTCTGATAGTTGATATTTCTTTGTATTTAGAAGTACTATATTTCTCTGCACCTCTGTCTTGTTTTCCTGAGAGGGTTCTGAACAACTTGAGGGCAGAGACTATCTTACACATTTTTCATGTCACTCAGTGCCTGTCCTATGGCCTAACTCAAGAATTCCTATAATACTCACTGAAAAACTAGCTTCACCATGGCTAGCAATGCATGATAACTCTTATATCCTTCTCTAAGTTAAACTTTTGCTAGTTGGGGGATATAAAGGACTAGTAGCAGCCACCTATTTCGAGTCATGGTGGGGATGGTTGGGAGACTGTGCTTTCACCTGGGAAGGGCCATGAGGAGGTGAAACAGGGCAGACACATCAGTGGCTTGGGGGTGTGTCAACCTTCCCGAGTGGAGGAATTGAGAAGGAGGGGCCAGGGAAGTAGGAGGAAAGCCAGGGAGTGGGGTGTCTGGGTGACTCAGTTGGTTAAATGTCTGCCTTCAGCTCAGGTCATGATCCCGGAGTCCTGGGATCGAGTCCTGTGTGGTGAGTCTGCTTCTCCCTCTGCCCCTGCCCCCACTCATGCTCTCTCTATCGCAAATAAATAAATAAAATCTTAAAAAAAAAAAAAAAAGGAAAGCCGGAGAGTAAAGGGACAAAGAAGTGAAGAGAGGTGTCTGTTCAGAAGGAAGGAGTCATCTATGTAGGAGGTTGCTGAGAGGTAAATTAAAATGAGGCTGGAGACAGAATCACTGGTTTCAGCAATATGGAGGTGACCTTAATGGGAGCAGTTTCAGTAGGGTGATGGGGTCAGGGCCCAATTGAAATGGGTTGAAAAGAAAATGAGAGATGATAGAGACAGTGATGTTGCCCCACTCTCTGCCTCTTAACGCTCACAGCCTCATCACTGCAACCTGTATAAAGGTGTCCAGGGTTAATACCATCGTGCCTTTCTTCTTTACCATCCAAAATCCATCCTCATATAGCTCTACGTGCCTTAATCTGACTTACTTCCTGCTCTTCGCCAGCTCCCCAAACCCTAATATTGTACTGTCTGGAGCTCATGTTCCATCATGAGAAAAATTCTCTACATTCTCTCACCTTCTCTGGACATTCTCATCACCTCCTTGTTCTAACTGGTACCTGCCTCTCCCTCAAGAACATGGCTTGATTGGCAGCTGCCTCATGTGGTGGCTACCTTCCCTCCCACACGTCCTCACAATCTTGAGCCTGGAGCTGGGGTAGCTATCTACTTGCCCTCATTATTGCTTCCAGTCCATGATTCCTCATGCCAGTTCTAAAATGCCAGCTTTGGAGCTCATGTCATCATGCAGTAGCACCTGCTACTCCTTGTTGTAGCCATCTACAGACTCCCAGGCCACTCCCCTTCATACCAGAAAGATTTTAGCTCTTGGTTTATTGCCTGTCTCCCATGTCTCCTCTTGCCATCAGTCTTGGTGATTTCCATATCCACTTAAATGACCTTTCCTGGACCCTGGCCTCTTGGATCCTTAATCTCTTCTCCCTGATGATTTTGCCTCCATATTTGCTGCCTAGACCTCACTTCCATGGCCTTCCCAGACCTTGTAACTGCACTGCTCCATAATCTCAGTTCCAAGCATCCTACTCTCTGACCACCAGCTCTTCTCTGTCCAGTTCACTCCCTCTAGTGCTCAATTCTTTAACCAAGATTCTTTAACCTCACTGACATCCACAAGACATCGATCGTATTACTTTCTTGCGGCTCCCCTCCTCAGTCATCTCCTCACTTCTCATCTTATCAAATTAAATTCCCTTGTGGGCACAAAAAATACTTTCCAGAGCAAAATGGTGATGTCACTCTTGAGGTCTCCTCCTACTCTCTCAACCCTTTCTCCTGCCAGCTTCTCAGATAGAGCCAGTCATCAGCCAGGGGCAAGAATGCTGGATGCCTCCCAAGCTGGCTCTAGTCTACTTCATGCTCCATCATCCTTGTTTTCACCCTCACCTTCCTTGCCCCTCTGTTGCTCCATTATACTGGTCTAGCAGGACTCCAGCCCTGCTTAAATCCCACTTGCCACGTATTTGTCCCTTGCACTTGTGCGGCAGAACATTGCTGTGGAAAATCTCACAGCTATGTTTACTGGTCTCACTGTAAATTTGTGACCCCCTCCCTCAAGTTGGCCCTCAGTCTTGCCCAGAAATCCTACGACTTTTCACCTTTCTGTTCACCCTCATGCTCTTTTCGAGATTATTTCACATACTTTCCCCTTAATTCTCAAACCCCAATGTCTCCTGCCAGCCTATTCCTAGCTTATCGCTGCAATTGCCTTCCTACTTCACTGGGAAAAGAGCAGAAGTCAAAGAGGCTTGCAGGAGTTCCAACCACAGCATTAACCACCCACTGCACCTGGACCCCTGTTCTAGGCTGTTCTTCCTGTTTCTGTGGACCGACTACTCATCATGCTCCATGTGGAGGTCTAGATGTAGAGCATGATGAGCCCTTTTGTCTACATTCTCTGTCTCCAGTTCCCTCTGGAACCCATTGAAATCAGGCCTTTGTGCCAGTCAAGCAGACGGCTCTGGCATGCTCACACCAGCCTCTATGCTGCTGAGTCCAGTGGGTGGTTCTCTGTGTCCATCTTCCCTGACCTGCTGGCAGCAGCTGTACCATTTGTCCACTATCACTCTCTCTTTCTTGGAACTCTTTTCTCACAAGGGCCTGTATGACTCTAGGTTTTCTTCCTACCTTGCCAGTCTTTCCTCCACCTCTTTTGCTTGTTTCCTCTTCCTTTTTCCAATCCCCAAATACTGGGGGGCCCAGGGATCCATCCTCCACTCTCTTGCCAACACTTACTTGCTGGTGACCTCACCCAGTCCCAGACCTTTAATGACCATCACAGACTGGTGACTCTCAAATTTGTATCTCTGGCCAAGATCCCTTCCCTGGTTTTTAGATGTCATCCACTCAATCAGCGCCTTTACTTGTACATCCAGAGGCATCTCAAGCAAGATCTGTCTAACAGAAAAATGCCAATTTTCCTCCAAATCTGCTTTTCCTGTGGTCTTCTCTTTCTCACTAAATGGAACCTATATTCATTCTTTCTTTTGCTGGGGCCAGAAGCATTGGAGTCATCCTGATTTCTCTCACACTGACACTCAATTCTTGCCAATCCCCGTCAGTTTTCCCTCTGAAATGTGTCAGATCATATTTGATCACTTCTGCCACTATCTCCCTGGTCTGAGTCACCTATGACTTTTATTTTTAATAGAGACTTAAGTGGTAGACACTTAATATGGTACTTACTAGATACCCAGAACTCTTCTTTTTTCCCCTAAAGATTTATTTATTTATTTATTTATGTGAGAGTGAGCTACAGAGAGAGAGTGTGCGCGTGCAGGTGGGTGGGTGGGTAGGGACAGGGAGAAGGAGAGAGAATTTTAAGCTGACTCTGCACGGAGCACAGAGCCTGACCCGGGGCTCCACCTCATGACCCTCAGATCACAACCTGAGACAAAACCAAGAGTCAGATGCTTAACCAACTGTGCCACCTAGGCACCCTTGCCCAGCACTATTCTTAATACTTTAGTTCATTTAATCCTTGTAACAACTGAATAAGACCAGCACTATTATTATCCCCATATTTGCAGTTGAGGCACAGAGAGTTTGAGTAACTCGTCCGAGGGGATTATGCAGCCACTCGTAACTAACTAGCCTCCCTGCTAGGGTCTTTTTCCCCCACCAAAGCTGATTCTTCTTTGCCTTTTTTTTCCCCTTAAGATCTACAAAGGCATTGGAGAGATAGTACATGGAGTTTCCATCAGAGAGTCTTCAGAAATTTATCACATCAGTCCTCTGCTCAAACACTCTAGTGGCTCATGTCCCACAGAACAAAGTCCTTCACATGGTCTTTAAGGCCGTACATGATCTCCTTCCTCCACCCCTTGGACCTCTCCCCCGGCCCCCCAGACATGCACGGGCATTTTTGGCTACATCCCTTAATCCCTTCCCCACTCATTCTGCTCCATCCACACTGGTCCCATGCTATTTCTTGAACATGCTCAGATCATTCCCACCTCAGGGAACTTTGCTTTTCTCTTTCCTCCACCTGGAATGCTCTTTCCCCACAGACTTGCATGACTCCCACTCACTTCATTTAGGTCTCTGCTCAGAGAGACCTTTCTCATCACCCCCTGTAGTATAGCATTCCCCTGTTGTCACTCTCTTTCTCTCTTTATTTTGCTTTTTTTTTTTTTAATCACAGCCCTTCCTGTTATTATACATGCACTCAGGCACATAAAGACACACACGCACATACACACACACTATATATAGATATAGATAGATATCTACATAGACATATAGATATCTATCTCCCTCCACTGAAGTGTCAGCTTCTTGAATGGAGGGACTTTGTCTTATCTTGAGAGTATAGGACAATGCCTTGTATGTAGTTGGCTCACAATAAGTATTAGTTGAATGAATGATGAAGTAAATGCACTGAGGGGAATTGATACCCATTCTAGTCCGCTAGCTTCTGGGGAAAGAGGTAGCTCAGTTCCCTGGGTTAGCTGTGTGGTTCTGCAGGTTGCTAACTGCCCAAGACCCTCCAGTTGAACAATCAGCAGAGGAAGTGGGCAGTCTGTTCTCTGCCCTCCTTCTGCTTAGGATCCTGTGTCTACTTAGTGCACCTTGGAGAGATGGAGCCTTCTCCTCTCTATCCCCAGCCTTCTGGCTTCTCCTGACTGACGTTCCATAGACAGGATCCTCCTGACACTAAGACAGGGGCAGCCTGGTCCTTTCTCAAGAATGGATTTGCTACAGTAGGAAGTCAGGTAGGGTTCTCTGTCTGGCAGCCCTGCCAGCTTCTTGCTCCTCCCTCAGCTGTAGCCCCTCCCAAGACCCTGTCCACCGCCCACACAGCTGACAGCCTATGGCACACATATCAGATTTACAAATCCTGCCTTCTTGGCACTGACTCAGGGTTCTAGTGATGCACGAAGGCGGCTGGAAGCCAGCCTGGGAGGTTTCCAGAATTTTTTGCCTTTGGCTGTGTGAGCCAAATGTGGTAGGGGAAGGAGTTGAGAGGGTAGGAGGAGGCCTCAAGGAAAGGGTCTTTGTTTTCCTGTGGACAGAATATAGGGATTTGAATGAAACAGAATTTCTTGTGCAGAATTCCATTTTCCAAAGAACCTACTAAAAAAGGTTTCCACAGGCCATTGTGTAAGGGCTATGAGGACCTTTTGGGTAACACAAACTATTCCTCATGGACTGAGTTTTGTAGCTTTACAAAGGCATGAAACTATGTTTTACTCATATTTTAATAGAATTCCCTCTAGCTTACCAAATGTTTTCATGTATACTATCTCATCTGACCCTCACAAGGACCCTGTGGATTAGCTATTATTATTATTTTATAGAGAGAGAATGAGAGAGAGAGTTGGGGGGTGGGGCAGAGGGAGAAGGAGAGAGAGAATCTTAAGCAGGCTTCACACCCACTGTGGAGTCTGATAAGGAGCTTGATCTCACAACCCTGAGATCATGACCTGAGCCAAAATCAAGAGTCAGACACTTTACTGACTGAGCCACCCGGGTGCTCCTGGACTAGCTGTTATTATTCCTAATTTACAGAGGAGAAAAATGAGCCCAAAAGTCAGAGGTGGTGCTAGGTCAAAAAACCCATGTTTTAATAATGACCGTTACCATTTATTGAGCACTGGCTATGTGCTAGGTGCTTTGCATGTATTATTTATTCTAATGAAAATCATAGGTACTATTATAAAGAGTAGAAACATTTCATATGTGACTATTATTGCATATGGATTTGGAAGAAAGGAAATTATGTATAACTTTAAAGTCTGCGTAGGTTGGTACAACATACTCTAAAAAGAGGGAAGCAGTATTTCCATAATCATAGTACTTATCACACTATATTCTAATTGCCTGTTTACATGTCCATAGCCCCCACTAGACTGTATACAGAAGTCTGTCTGTTCCCCACGGGTCTCCATCACTTGGCACAGTGTCCGGCACACAAGAGACACTTAATAGATATTTGCAAAATGAAAAAAAAATTCATAATTTTATACCCCAGAAAGCTCAGGCTTGCCCAGTATCACATAGCTAGTGAGGATTCAACCCAGGCCCTCTGACTTCAATGCCTAGCTTGTTCCACCGAGGCCTTCTGCCCATATGAGCATCCACCTGCATTCATTACACAGTGGTAGACAAGTGACAGGAACTGAGTCATACTATTTAGGGTTGATTCTTGCCATGCTACTTGTAAACTATGGGACCTGGGGCAGGCTATAACTTCTCTGCATTTTTAGAGTGAAGATGAATCACAATACCTTGCACATCTGTTGTGAATTTGGACCATGTTTACTAGATCACGTATGCTGGTGTGGGTCCTCAAAATGTTGGTGAGCCTCGAGTTACTCCTGGACTCTACTCTGCCTACACGATCTCCCTGGGTAACCTCAACCAGGCCCACAGATCAGCAGATGATTCCCAAATTTGGTTCCTAAGAACCTTTGACTCTTGTAGCCAAATGGGAAGCTGGCATCTCCACATTGTGGTCTAACCAGCATCTAAAACTTAACATGGCTACAGCAAAACTCTTGATCCTCTCCTGACCCAACCCAGCCCCGCATCTCAGTAGGCAGCACCACATCGACCCCGTTGCTCAAGCCAAAGACTTCTATTGTCCTTTATTACTCCCTTTCCCATTTCTTCTGCTTCCAGTCAGTTGGCAAGCCCTGTCAACACATCTTCCAAACATGTTCCAAGTCTGAACACTTCTGCGTCCCTGGTGGTAACAATCTCTTCCAAGCCATTGTCGCTTGGCCTCCTAATTTCCATGGCCTCCTAATTGGTCTCTCTCCTTATGTCTTTGTTTTTCTGTATTCAGGAGTGTGGCTGTTCATATGACAGACAGGGGCGTTTAAAGAAGATGTAAACCAAATCATGCTTCTGTGATGTAACTTCCCTTTGCACTCAGAGTAAAATCTGAGCCCCTATCCCTGGTTTGTGGAGCCTTAAAGCACCTGGTCGTGGGTGGCTCATGACCTCATCCATACAACTGCTCCCTTGCTCCCTGCAGTCCTGCCCACTTTCAGGCCAGGCCGACACCTGCTATGTTTCTGCCTGTCCCTCTGCCTAGAACGTTCTTTCTCCAGATTTTTGAAAGGTTGGTCCATTATTGTCATTTAGACCTCAGCTTCAGTGATGCCTCCTCAGAGAGGTTAGTTGTCACCACATAGTCTAAAATAGACATCTGGTAAGTCTGACTCCCATCACCCTGGGCTGCTGACTGCCCCCACCCCCGCCCCCAAGAAGAGGAGAAGTGACACACTGCATGGTCCACTCCATAGCCTCAGTGCCGGGAGCAATGCCTGACATTTAGGCTCTCAGTGACTGGTTGTCAGTGAATGAATGAATGAATGAATGCGCAAGGGATAGTTGGTGTGGCAGTGATTCTGATCTGGATGGTTACTTAGCCTCTGACAGCACCCGACATATTGTCGGGTCTAGTCAAGGGAGCTGGGGACACCAGGGGCTCTGGATCTAGACCAGGTCAGCCCCTGTGGTGGGGAGCCTCACGGGCTGAGAAAACCCAGGTTGGTTAGGTTGCAGTTTGTTGGGTCCTGTCTTCTCTCACAACTCTGATCACCCCTGAGTATTCAACCTCGTTTTCCTCCCTTGCTAAACTGTGGATGAGGACCGTCACTTTTCTGACATGTGATGAACACCTAGAATACTTAGCCTAGGGTTTGGTTGTTTTGGCTTGAGCAACGGGGTCGATGTGGTGCTGCCTATTGAGATGCGGGGCTGGGTTGGGTCAGGAGAGGATCAAGAGTTTTGCTGTAGCCATGTTAAGTTTTAGATGCTGGTTAGACCACAATGTGGAGATGCCAGCTTCCCATTTGGCTACAAGAGTCAAAGGTTCTTAGGAACCAAATTTGGGAATCATCTGCTGATCTGTGGGCCTGGTTGAGGTTACCCAGGGAGATCGTGTAGGCAGAGTAGAGTCCAGGAGTAACTCGAGGCTCACCAACATTTTGAGGACCCACACCAGCATACGTGACCTAGTAAACATGGTCCAAATTCACAACAGACGTGCAAGGAAGATTCCTCACCTTCAGGAGCTCTCCACTCGCTATCTACAGCAGGGCATGCAAGGCTCGCTAACGCCTGTTGGTGCAGAGGCTATAGCCAGGGCTGAGGTCAGCTGTGTACATCAGCAGACCCCTCGGGCGATGAAATGAGGACTTGCATAGCACCCGACACGGGGCCCAGAGTCAGGGCACAGCAGCCGCTCTTGCTGTGATTGGCATTATTCCTATTATGCCCACCACCATCACCGTCGTCTAGCCCAGCTGCGTCATTTACAGCTGAGGGGACGAGGGCCCCCAGGGCCGAGTGACTGCTGGTGCTGGCAACGAGCCATTCTGATGGCGGGGTCAGCAGGCTGCCGTGAGTGACCAGCTCCGGGGAATCGGCCCTGCGAGCCCCACCCACTTCTCGCCTGTGTCCCACCCGCCCTGCTGACCAAGCGGGCCAGTACCACCACAGTCTCGGGTGTCCCACCAAAGTCTCACCAGCTTCCATGCCACACCCGAGGTCACAGGCCAGTTCTTCCAGGAAACAAATGTCCCAACCTTGAAACTTTCCCTTTGCATTTTAAAAGCCGGTGGGCCAGTTTTTCTCTGAGCTCCTGAAAGGCAGCTAACCCCATGCAGATCTAGTCGCAGTGACTGGGGACATCATTCCACATGCTGCCACTTGCTGGTAGAAGCAGGCAGCACTTGGTTTACTGGGATGCTAGGGTTTGCTGGGATACTGGCAATGTCGTTGCCAGAAACGCGCACGGGCAGAGTTTGTTCAGTTAAATAGAAAGGCCCCATTGACTGATCTGGTGTATTAATACGATTTAAATTTGTATGCTCTTAGGAGGCGCAGGAGTTCTTGAGGTCACCGCGGTCCCCACCGCTCCCCACTGCCTTAGGCGGGGCTAATTCACATATCAGCCGTGGTCATCCTGGCCCCAAGGGCACCTGAGTTCGTAGCCCTGCCGAATCTCACCCCTGTGCTCAGAGATGAGGCATTTCAGGCTGGTCGGGTTGTAGTATAACAGACTTGCCGAACCAGAACATATGCCAATGGAATACAGAAATCACGAGATTTCAACACACTGTGCTTTCACTAGCCAACAACACGTTTGAAAACCACAAGCCAAGTAGGGACCTGTAGCATATGCCCTGCCTGTCTGGAATTCTGAGCAGAACAGGAAGCCACCGAGAAGCCAGAGAGCTGGGCTCCTCCTGGGAATTGACACTATTTGGGTGACTCCGTAGAGATTTAAGATGGGCCCTTTGGGGAAACGTCAACACATATCCTTGAATTTTTTTCTTTTTGGTCTGTCCTTCAGAGATTTGAAAATGAGTGTCTCTTTCTAGGTCCGGTCTCTAGTGACTTTCTTTTTCCTACATTTTTCCTCCTACAGTTCTCTCAACACTTCCTCTGGAGAACAGGCTATGGGGATATATAGGGTGGTGAGCGGGAGCAGTGGGGTTCCTGTGCAGGTGGGCAGCCCCTCACTCAGTGCCTGGTGATGCCCACCTCTCAAACAGAACGAAAACATAGCTTTTCTGCTCCTTCACCAAAGCCATTGGATGCCCTAAGAAAAAGCAGATCCTTTCACCTTCTCCAGAGTGTGGGGCCAGGAGCTTGGGCTTAGTGGGGGCAAATGTTCCTCCGCTGTTCTGGCTCTTCCCTTCCAGGCCAAGCCAGGAAGGAGGCGGCAAGGAAGAAGGGTTGTGACTCTGTAGCTCTCAGTCCCGATGGGCCCCAGGGCTCCATTTGATGCCTGTGTTTCTCTGTCCAGCCCCATCAGAGTCTTGTCCCTGTTTTTTGGGGGGGCAGGTGAGCCAGTGTCCCCTACGCTACCCCAAACTTGGCCATCTCCACTCTGCTGGCATGGGCCGTGCCTGAGTATCTTCAAAAGGAGACTCTTCAACCTCCTGCACTATCCAGATCTGAACACCTGAGTCACCCTTTGGAAGAAAATGGGAAAAACAATGCCCTCTAGTGCCAGCTGCACAATTTGTCACACTCCCTCGTTCTTGAGATACTTTTCCCTGTTTTATGATGCCCCCGAGTGGTCACTACTGTGTACTGCAACCACAGTCTCTTAATGGGAAGAGTCCCTGAATGCTGGGCCTGGCAGGGGCTGGAGCAGCCGGTGGAGGGGGGGTTGGGGGGTGGTCACCCATCACGTCGGAGGGAAGGACAAGGAAGCCTGAAGGCAGAAGGGCCTCGCAGAGCAGGGTGAGAGCCCCCAGGGACTCGGGTTTCAGTCCAGACCTACCATCTCCCTCACCTTCCTGCACGGCCTTTCCATCCAAGCAGAGCTCACCTGGATGCATAGCCGCAGATGAGTCAAGGGCGTTTTTCTCTTGGATGTGATGGGATGGATGAAGACACTTGTAGAAAAGGAAATACTGAGGGCTGAAGAGTTGAAGTGTGATCATGCTTACATGCATTCGCGCGCACACACACACCCACACAATACTACAATATTCCAGGCACTGTGATAAACAAGACGTTTAGAAACATCATCTCACCTAATTTCACATTTATTTAATGTTCAGGTGAGAAAGCAGAGGCCCACAGAATGAAGTGCATCGCCCTGGGCCAAATGCCGGTCTGTCTGACCTTTAGACACTGCTGTTTCCAGTGGCCACACCTGATCTCCATCTGAGGACTGCTGCATAGCCTGCTTCTACCCCACGGCCCCTCTTCCTCCTCCACTCTGCTCTTGGCCCCTCTCACCACCTCTCTCTTCCTCTTTTGCTCTCCAAAACCCAGAGTGAAGGAGGAATGGTAAACGCAGAGTCAGAGTCCTCTTGTGCTTCTCTTCCTTCCCTCTACCTCTCACCTGGGAACCTCTGTGCAGACTCGCGCAGTGCACGCATCCCACCACCTCACCGCATGCTCCTGTCAGAATGTAGCCCCGTTACCTCCTGATCTCAGGGATGGGACATTCACATCCCTTCCCAAATCTGTGAAGAAAACAGGGAGGAGTCAGGTAAATTCCCTCTCTGTTCTTGGAGTGGAGAAATAATACACAGAAAGGCTTCCTCGGGGACCATGCTCTTCGGGGGGGGGGGGCAGTGCTGGCCTGACATCCCTGGTTTAGGGACACCAGCTTCTAGTCCATCTTCATCCCCCTCCCCCGGCATCTTAAACCGTCCCCAGCTGTCGTCCTCTCTCCTCATTCCTGTGCTTCAGCTGGGTAAAACTCGTCCCTCTCTTTCTGGCAAGAAAATGGAGTCAGAGTACACACGTAGGTCTGCATGTTGCATTTGTTATTTTGCTTTTTAAAAATTACACTATATCATGGGCATCTTCCTTGGCAGTTTCTAGGAAGATGTCCATAAAGTCTCTGTAATGCTGCATAGTATTCCCTAGCACGGGAGTCTCTGGTCGCTTGGCAATTAGGAGCAGCGCTGCAGTGACCCTCTCTGTTGGTGCCTTTAGGATGTGCACTTTCCTTTCATGAGCAGAGAGGGCCAGAAGCCGGTCTATGGAGGAGGTTTCCCACACTGAGCCCGTGCCCCTCGAGGACTGATGCTTCCCCCCAACACCCCTCCCCCTGTCTCAGCCTCAAATTGAAATGTGAACTTTTGCAGTCTGTGTTATCTCTCTGGCCCCACTGGAGAGGCCCCATGAATTAATAATAGGCCAACAGGAAACAGAGAGATGGAGTCATTAATAGTCAGTTTGCCCAACCTCTCGTCGTTGCTAATTAGCACACCTACAGCTTTGGTTTTATCCAGAGCCAGAGCAATACTTTGGGGAGGCTTGTGGCTCAGCTTGTGGCATCCGGCACAGAGGGGGCACCCTGGAACCTTCCTGGGTGGGGTGGGGGTGACCTTGCAAGAGGCTTGCTGAATTCAGAAGTTCTTTCAGGGAACCCTGTGTGCCTCCTGGTGGCGGGAGGAGACAGGCATGGGGGGTGGTTAGTGTCCAGGTGGTGCTGGCTGGTGGCTGCTGTTCTCGGGGCCCCTGTGGCAGGTTTGTGACTCTGGTTCTGGTAATGGTGAGTGACACTTGCTGAGCTGTGTTGGGTTTAGTTGTCTTACGGAGGAGCCCTGCCTCCAAACCATAGGCTCCCTCGAGGGAGAGGAAGCCCAAAAATATGCTTCGGCATAAATACTATTCTAAGCCTCCAGCCCTGGCCTCTTTCACAAGACGTATACCCCCGGGTGGGCTAACCTTAAATCTGGCCCTGGCACAGTGCCAGGCTCTTACAGGGTTGCTTAGAGAATGTTTGTGTGAATGAAACTGCCACCAAGGAGCTGTGTGACCCTGGCCAAGGCCGTTTACCTCTCTGGCTGTTTGTAATGTGGCTTAGGGGTAGCCCCCATTTGCTGTCTGAGGCAGTGTGGCCCCATGGTTCAGAGCACAAATTATAGAGCAGACTGCCTATTTTCAATCCTGGCTCTAGCACCTAGAAGCTGGGTGGCCTTGGGTAGGTCACTTCACCTCTCTGGGCTTCTGTCCCTTCATCCCTTTAAGGTAGAGCTAATTTCAGTTTGATACTGAGGTGAACTCCAATCTGATGAAAATAAGATTTGTTTGACAGATGGACTCCAGATGAAATGTTTTAGGCCACCTGGCCAGGACTTAGCCCTCTTCTTTCCCAATTCCCCCCAGTCCTCATCTTCCCAAGCAGGCGTCTGGCTGGGATGCAGGCCTGGTCTCTTCCTCCGCTTGGCCCTGCTTGCTAAGGGTCAGGCTCGGTCAGGCCCATCCTCTAGCTTTCTACTCCAGGACACCTGC
Organism: Mirounga angustirostris; assembly: GCF_029215605.1. NCBI lineage: Eukaryota > Metazoa > Chordata > Mammalia > Carnivora > Phocidae > Mirounga > Mirounga angustirostris. Next base: position 41,935,706 of record NW_026991714.1, read on the forward strand.
TCTCCCACTTCACTCTGGGGCCTCTGCTTCCACACTGCTGCTTGTTGTGGACTGGGTTCCAGGAGGTAGGCTCTGAGATGTGGATTAATGTGCAGGGGTCTTATGGGGGCAACATCTTGGGATCCACACCTGGGAAAGGAAGGGAAGGATGCAGGACTAGGTGGAAAGAGAAGTCAGGCTGTGATGTGTCTCAACAAAGGCCTCAGGTGGCCTCATGGGGTGGGTGGGGGCTCTTACAGAGTTGCCCTGAGTTGGGGCAGAGAGGCCAGGCTTTTCTGTTCCCCCACTGAGCAGTTATTGGATGCAGACTGCCTTAGGAAGGTGCCATGACCTTGGTCCATGTAGCCAGCTTTAGCTAAGGCAGTTCCTGAGGTGGGCCGATAGCCACGGGGGATTGGATCTGCAGTCCTACAGGGAGACGGGGGCATATCACAGCATCCACTGAGGTGCTTTAAGGGCTGCTGGCCTGGAAGCTTCTGCACCACATAGAGGAATGGCTTTGTGGCCCACCATGAGCAGAGGCACAGGGGCTGGCTGGAACCTTCCAGAACACCAGCCAGGCCCTGCTGTCCCAACGGCACTCTTCTGTTGTGAACACATGCCTCTTTGCTCTGACCTCTCCTCACACCTGTGGGGATGGTTGGACTCTCTCAGTGGACTGTCCGAGTCTTTTCTCGCTTTGCCAGCAATGCTCATCTGCCCCAGCATCCATGCTTGGCTGTGTGTCTCAGGGTCCTCTCAGATGTTTCTGGCAGCAGAGCTTTATAGAAGCTGAAAGTCTCTGGAATTAGGTAGGCCTGGTCTGTCACTCAATAGCCTCATGTGTCTCTTAATCTTTACGGGATTGAGGACAACAACATCTCAGGGTTGTTTTTGTCTGTGTATTTACCTTTACTGATGAGTCTCATATGTTCTTATGCTCTTGTGATGTGTTTAATATCATTTTCACTAGTGTTTATTAGGAGTCTTGGTCTTCGTTCATTTGGGCTGCTATAACAAAGTACCGCAAACTGGGTAGCTTACAAACAACAGAAATTTATTTCTCACAGTTCTGGAGGCTGGAAGTCTGAGATCAGGGTGCCGGCTTGGCTCTTCTGTTGCAGACGGCTGACTTCTTGCTGTGTCCTCCCAAGAGGGCAGATAGAGAGTGAGCTCTCTGGCCTCTTCTTATAAGGGCACCAAAACCACTCATGGAGGCTCCACCCTCAAGACCTAATTACCTCCCAAAGGCTTCACCAAATACCGTCCTATTAGGATTAGGATTTCAACCTAGGAATTTCAGGGAAACACAGACATTTAGTCTACTGCATTCTCTTTGTCCTGCTTCCCCCTCGCTGTGGCTGGGAAGCAGAACAGCTGTTTACACAGTGAGCTACCAGTGACCCCAGCTGCCTCCCTTCCCACTTGGCTTTAAAAAAATGGGGCTCTAGATTCACATCAGGTCCTCCTGGTTGGAGTCTCGGCATTGATAGTTATATGTACATATGTATATGTTCTGATAAATAGACTTTTATAGTTCCTCAAGTGATTCTAAGGTGCAGTCAGGGTTGAAAACTATTGATCGTTATCTGTGGCTACAGGGTGGGCAGGCACCTTTGCCCAGTCTTTGTCAGGAGTGAGTCCCACTGTTGTGTTTCCTGGGATACAGCAGATTGTCTGAGACTTATCTCCTGGTGACTTCCACAAATTCTTTCCTGGGACCAGGCTGTTCGTCTGGGTCTTCTAGAAGGTAATTAGGACTTCTCTGAGAGGTTCTGGATTCTGTACCTATAAACTAAGGGGGCGGGGCTCACTAGATGATGACTTACATCCCTTAGACTGAGTCTTGGGCTTAATGGGGGTGCAGGAGTCTTACTGGATTTGAGTCCTGTTTGGATCCAGCAATTCTGAGTTAGTTGTCTGATCTTGGGTAAACTACTGAGCCTTCTTGAACTTCATTTTCCTCATCTGTAGGAAAATATGTGCCTTAGAGTAATAACATTACATTTCTAGAACACTGTGTAGTTGACAAAGCACGTTCACTACTTCATGTGATTTGAGCACATAATGGCCTGGTGAGTTGTTATGGATAAAAGAAAAGGCTCAGGGAGATTAAATATCTTAGCCAAGATCACACAGCTAGAGGTAGGATTGAACCCACATTTTCATTTCCCTTACAACTATGCTGAGGATGGACCTTGTAATTCCATATGACTGTAAATAAGTAAAATCCAGATAGTTCAGGGACTAAGAGACTGTTACAAAGTCTACTTAACACTCTTCTTTCTGTAGGTTCAACAATTATTAGTTATCCCTGGAATTGTGGTGACCTCGTCAGGGTTATGGGCTCCTCCAGGTTCCCAGGAGATCTGTGGAACTCTCCTCACCCCGGAAACATACACTCGTAAATATACAAACATCACGAACAATTTTGCCCTTAATTCATTTTATTAATGTATTTTACATACATGAAGTAGAAAAATGATATGCTAAAGAATGATGGTTCTCACTCAATTTTTTTTACATAGAAATAACATGCCCACTTGTTAAAAAAAATTAAATTGTGTAAGTAAAACAAAAGATATATTTAAGCTTTCAACAGAAGATTGTTGTTGTTTGCTTTGAATAAGGAGCAGAAATTGTGGAGTGATTTTGGATTTGACAGGGTATGTATCATCTTTGCTCTCTAGCTGCTTTTGATGGTTTTGATGGCGAACAAATATTGACCCTGAAGCTCAGAGGTACGTAATCACATCATTTTGAAGACATCATGACTCTTAAAGTTTTCAAAAGGGGCTCCCCAAATAGTAATTCTTTTGAGAGGGCATTGACATGTTCCAAACCAGTGAGACACAGGGATTGACTGAGTGGCTAGAACTGGGAGTTTCAGATAGTTGTAAGTTGAAGAAAACTGGCAGAGGTAATCCCTTTGTGACTTTCTTCCTGAATCTGACAGAAATACCCTTGACCCTGGGTGCTTGATGTTACTTGACAGAAGCATCGCTTCCATTTTTTTTTCCCCTCTGCACCCAGCCACAAAGCAGCTCATTCGTTTCCAGGGCACGTGTCTTCAGGGGGTATCTGTGGCTGCATTTGTCCTCTCTTGTTTGGCAATCTGTAGGACTTCTCAGGATGAGGTTTTTGCCTTAGGGCACCTGAGATTTGGCAATGTTATGCTTTTTAAAGTAGAGTGTTCTCATAAAATCATTTCATAACCGTGTGATGGACATGGTGTAAGATGTATTTGTGGCCTGCTGTTTTAGAAATTGAGTTTGACTTTTGAGTACAGTGACCTGAAGAACAAACTGGGGTCCTATTTTTCTCATTCCAGTATGTCTGCGGGAGGCGGGCTGGGGCTGGTGAGGCAGTTCTGTGATGTCATCAGGGTCTTTCCACCCAGCTGTCTTTAGTGTGGGCTTGTTGCCTTACGGTCCCAAGCAGGAGATTTGTGTCCAGCACTGTGGGAAATATGAAAAGAAAGAAAAGGAAGGGCAAAAGGAAACATGATACTGGAGTCAGCCGCTTCCTGAACTTTCCCTGCAGCCTCTACCTAGTAACTTCTGATTACATCTCCTTGGTATGATCTGTATCACATGACTTCCTTTAGGTGAAAAGGGGGATGGAAAGTGTAGTTTTATTAGTGGAGGACCTAGCTGTTCTTTATAGAATCAGGTTTCTTTTGGGAAGAAAGGAGTAAAAGGCTATTGGGTAGGCAATTCTCAGCTATAAGAACCTTGCAAAGCAAGAAACAGTGCACCATTGCCTCTTTATGTTTGGCAATAAAAGTAAAATCAAAACATATGTAAGCCTTGCCTTATTGTGATTTTCTAACTTAAGCTATATCCGGTGTATACAAAGATTATGTCCGCAAACAAAATGGCAGGATCTAGTTTAATTTTTATCAGTGGAAAACTCTTCCAGAGCTCATTCCATGGTGATGGTTTGGACTGGACTCTACATGATGGTCTATAGAACGTCCCACACCATGCTATATTTGCTTGGGTTGAAGCAATACATGAATGAAAGCATTTTGAGAATATTTTCACAAAGACAGTTTTCTAAGTAACAGGAAGAATATTAGGGGAAAAAAAAATTCTTAGTTGTTCCAAGTTTTCCAAACATCAGATGACAATAACCTCAGTCGTCTATAGAAATGAAGTACACCATTTCTGTGTCCCCGGAATCAAACATGTGATATGTAGGTTGGTCAAAAGGCAAGAGGACTGGATTGGGTGGTAAGAACCGTGAGATTTGGTCTCACCTCTTTCACTAACTAGCTGTGTGGAGTTCATTAAATAGCTCTAGCCACTCACTCTCTGTAGCTTCAAGTTGGTCATCTTTATTTATTTATTTTTTATATCTTTTTAAAATTATGTTAATCACCATACATTACATGATTAGTTTTTGATGTAGTGTTCCATGATTCATTGTTTGCATATAACACGCAGTGCTCCATTCAGTACGTGCCCTCTTTAATACCCATCACCAGGCTAACCCATCCTCCCATCCCCCTCCCCTCTAGAACCCTCAGTTTGTTTCTCAGAGTCCATAGTCTCTCATGGTTTGTCTCCCCCTCTGATTTCCCTCTTCATTCTTCCCTTCCTGCTATCTTCTTCTTTTTTTTTTTTAACATATAATGTATTATTTGTTTCAGAGGTACAGATCTGTGATTCAACAGTCTTGCACAATTCACAGTGCTCACCATAGCACATACCCTCCCCAATGTCTATCACCCAGTTGCCCCATCCCTCCCATGCCCCACCACTCCAGCAACCCTCAGTTTGTTTCCTGAGATTAAGAATTCCTCCTATCAGTGAGATCATATGGTACATGTCTTTCTCTGATTGACTTTTTTCGCTCAGCATAATACCCTCCAGTTCCATCCACGTCGTTGCAAATGGCAAGATTTCATTCCTTTTGATGGCTGCATAATATTCCATTGTATATATATACCACATCTTCTTTATCCATTCATCTGTTGATGGACATCTTGGCTCTTTCCACAGTTTGGCTATTGTGGACATTGCTGCTATAAACATCGGGGTGCATGTACCCCTTCGGCTCCCTACATTTGTATCTTTGGGGTAAATACCCAGTAGTGCAATTGCTGGATCGTATGGTAGTTCTATTTTCAACTTTTTGAGGAACCTCCATACTGTTTTCCAAAGTGGTTGTACCAGCTTGCATCCCCACCAACAGTGTAGGAGGGTTCCCCTTTCTCCGCATCCCTGCCACATCTGTCGTTTCCTGACTTGTTAATTTTAGCCATTCTGACTGGTGTGAGGTGGTATCTCACTGAGGTTTTGATTTGGATTTCCCTGATGCCGAGCGATGTCGAGCACTTTTTCATGTGTCTGTTGGCCATTTGGATGTCTGCTTTGGAAAAATGTCTGTTCGTGTCTTCTGCCCATTTCTTGATTGGATCATTTGTTGTTTGGCTGTTGAGTTTGATAAGTTCTTTATAGATTTTGGAGACTAGCCCTTTATCTGATATGTCATTTGCAAATATCTTCTCCCATTCTGTCAGTTGTCTTTTGGTTCTGTTGACTGTTTCTTTTGCACAGCGATTAGTTTTTTATCTTGACGAAGTCCCAATAGTTCATTTTTGCCCTTGCTTCCCTTGCCTTTGGCAGTGTTTCTAGGAACAAGTTGCTGTGGCTGAGGTCAAAGAGGTTGCTGCCTGTGTTCTCCTTTAGGATTTTGATGGACTCCTGTCTCACATTTAGGTCTTTCAACCATTTGAGTCTATTTTTGTGTGTGGTGTAAGGAAATGGTCCAGTTTCATTCTTCTGCATGTGGCTGTCCCAATTTTCCCAACACCATTTGTTGAAGAGACTTTTTTCCATTGGACGTTCTTTCCTGCTTTGTCGAAGATGAGTTGACCATAGAGTTGGGGGTCCATTTCTGGGCTCTCTATTCTGTTCCATTGATCTATGTGTCTGTTTTTGTGCCAGTACCATACTGTCTTGATGATTACAGCTTTGTAATAGAGCTTGAAGTCGGGAGTTGTGATGCCGCCAGCTTTGCTTTTCTTTTTCAACATTCCTCTGGCTATTCGGGGTCTTTTCTGGTTCCATACAAATTTTAGGATTATTTGTTCCATTTCTTTGAAAAAAGTGGATGGTATTTTGATGGGGATTGCATTGAATGTGTAGATTGCTCTAGGTAGCATTGACATCTTCACAATATTTGCTCTTTCAATCTCTGTGCATGGAAAATTTTACCATTTCTTTATGTCTTACACAATTTCTTTCATAAGGATTTTATAGTTTTCTGAGCACAGATTCTTTGCCTCTTTGGTTAGATTTATTCCTAGGTATCTTATGGTTATGGGTGCAATTGTAAATGGGATTGACTCCTTAATTTCTCTTTCTTCTGTCTTGTTGTTGGCGTATAGGAATGCCACTGATTTCTGTGCGCTGATTTTATATCCTGCCACTTTACTGAATTCCTGTATGAGTTCTAGCAGTTTTGGGGTGGAGTCTTTTGGGTTTTCCACATAAAGTATCATATCATCTGCAAAGAGTGAGAGTTTGACTTCTTCTTTGCCGATTTGGATGCCTTTTATTTCTTTTTGTTGTCTGATTGCTGTGGCTAGGACTTCTAATACTATGTTGAATAGCAGTGGTGATAGTGGACATCCCTGCCACGTTCCTGACCTTAGGGGGAAAGCTCTCAGTTTTTCCCCATTAAGAATGATATTCGCTGTTGGTTTTTCATAGATGGCTTTTATGATATTGAGGTATGTACTCTCTATCCCTATACTCTGAAGAGTTTTGATCAAGAAAGGATGCTGTACTTTGTCAAATGCTTTTTCTGCATCTACTGAGAGGATCATATGGTTCTTGCTCTTTCTTTTATTAATGTATTGTATCACATTGATTGATTTGCAGATGTTGAACCAACCTTGCAGCCCAGGGATAAATCCCACTTGATTGTGGTGAATAATCCTCTTAATGTACTTGTTGTTCTTTTTTTTTGAGGTGATTTTTCTGTCTTCTCATTTTGTCCAGAGGAGAATAGATGAATGAGAGAACAAAATGCTAACAGAGTTAAACATCCCCAGAAAATATACACTAAAGAAATCAGAAGAGACCTGAAACTGGGGGAAAAGAAAGGGAAAGAAAGAAAAAAGAAAAAAAAAAAAGGTAAAAACAAACAAACAAAAACAAAAACAAAAAAAAACAGAATGTGATCAAATATGATCAGGCCACACACTAGATTTTGGGCATATTTTGGTCTGTTAGAAGAAACTGCCTCCCAAAATTTTAAAGAAAGAAAAACTTATATATGTACAAAAATAAGGGTTAATATGATGAAGGGATGGAATATGAATGTAAAGATGAAAATTATAAAAGATTTTATAAAAGGAATTGGTAAGAAGTTGGTTGAAAAAAGAAAGAAGAGGATTTAAAAAAAGAAAGGGAGAGAATGTGATCAAGCAGGAGACTAGAACAAAGCCATGCACTAGGGATTTAGGGTATATTTTGGTCTGTTAGAAGAAACTATCCTAAAATTTTAAAGGGAGAACAACTTATATATATATACCAAAAATAAGGTTAACTACTATGAAGGGATAGAATATGACTCTAAAAATGAAGTATAAAAAAGATTTATTAAAAAAGGGATTTGGTAAGATATTGGTTGAAAAAGGGAAAAAGAAAAATTAAAAGAAAAAGAAAAAGAAAAAAAATTTAAAAAAAATTAACTTTGAAAGACTAAAGAATCATGGGGAAAAAGCCATGAATTCTTGTGCACTATTCCCCTAGCTCTGGAGTTCTGCCGTTCTCATTGATGGGTAAACTTGGTCTTGGGGGCCCCGCTCCTCAGTGAGCCCCCAGAGAAAAGCAGTCAGTCACTCCCATCTCCCCGGTCTCTGGCCGCACTTTGTGCTCACCTGGCCTGTGACAGCACGTTTCTATCTCTGGCACCCAAATCGGTGTGGAGTCTCCAAACCCAGCAGATCCCTGCGGTGCGCTCCCACACCGCTTCTCCCGGGGGAGGAAGGGGAGTCTCCCCGGATCTGCTGCTTGTTGGGTCCCTGCTGGAGGAGCAGTGGCCCGACTGTGCCGTGGGTCTCGGTGTATGGCAACCCCGAGCTGAGAGCCCGCTCCTCGGCTCCCTCTCTGCAGCCAGCTTCCCCGCTCCGACACCTGGGAGCTCTGCCGCACTCAGGCACCCCCGGTCTTTCTGTGACCCCGAGGGTCCTGAGACTACACTGTCCCAGCGAGGGTTCCACCCCCCGCTTAGCCACTGGAGCAACGTCCCTCAGCAGAGCCGACTTCTAAAAGTTCTGATTTTGTGCTCCGCGGCTCTATCACTTGCCGGTATTGGCCGACAGCAGGCTTCCCGCCGAGCAGGGAGCCCGATGTGGGGCTCGATCCCAGGACCCTGGGATCATGACCTGAGCCGAAGGCAGACGCTTAATGACTGAGCCACCCAGGCGCCCCAAGTTGGTCATCTTTAAATGAAAGGGCTCATCTAGATCATGTTCAGTTGAAATATTCTTTGAGCCACAAATGCAGGCCACCAGTGTAATTTTAAGATTTTTAGTAGCTATATTGAAAAAGTAAAAACAAATAGGTGAGGTTAATAATATATTTTATTAATCCAACCTTTCAAAAATATTGTCATTTCAGCATGTAGGCAATAAAAAATTGAGGTATTTTACATTTTTTTTCCTGCTAAGTTTTTGAAATTAGTGTATAGCCACCAATTGGTGGACTAGCCACATTTCAGATGCTCATAGTGCACGTGGTTGGTTACTGTTTTAGACTCGGCAGTGCTCTGAATGAGCTCGTTTCTTTCAGTCTGACCCTTGGGGATTCCACACTTGGGTACTCAAGTTTTGAGTATCCTTTCTATCCTAGAATATCCTTACTGTCCTTTCTGACTCAGTCTCTGAGTGTCACAGCTCTTTCTCCCAGATGGCCATCCGACCTGTGATATTGTGATTTATATGAAAATATTCATTTGGTCATTTGGATGACCAAAATCTACTACTCATATATATTTGGTCTTTGTCTAGTTTCCAACTCACAGCTCCCAAAACCCTTGGAATTTCCTAAATGATGAGAGTGATAAAGGTGTCACATGTTATGTTAATGAAGTGACTTTTGGAAAGCACGTAAGGATGGGGGTTGTTTGCCAGGAGAACCAACCATATGATTAGAGGGTTGGAACTTTCAATCCCACCCCAACCTCCTCCTAGGAGAGGAGAGGGGCTGGAGATGAAATCAGTCATCAATGGCCAATGAGTTAATCAATCACGTCTATGTAATAGACCCAAAAGGACAGTGTTGGGAAAGCTTCTGGTTTGGTGAACACTTGGAGATTGGGGAGAGTTAGTGCTCCTGGAGAGGGCATAGAAACTTCCTGCCCTTTTCCCCATACCTTGCTCCATGCATCTCTTCCATCTGGCTGTTCCTGAATTACTTCCTTTTTATAATCATCCAGTAATCTAGTAGGTAATTTAGTTCTCTGAGTCCTGTGAGTTGCTCTAGAAAATTCATTGAATCCAAGGAGGAGGTCCTGGGAACCTGTGATTTCTAACCAGGTTAGAAATACAGGTAACAACCTGGGTTTGCAGTTGGCAACTGAAGTGTGTCCCAGGGTGGCAGTCTTACAGGATTGAGCCCTTAGCCTGTGGAATCTGACATATTCTCTGGGTTCATAATGTCAGAATTGAGTTGACACCCAGATACCAGCTTGGTATTGTTGGAATAGTGTCCAGGAACCTAGTAGACTACCCTGACATGAACTCCCTTCCCTTCCCTTCCCTTCCGGTGTTCCAGGGGAGGGGACCAACCCTTAAGTATAACGTGTCTGTCATCTTTCTTCACCTTCACCTCTCTGTCCTATGTTTGCCTCATTTGTAACTACTTCCCTTGCTTTTTCTCAGGTTAAATGTGTGTGGACTTTTAACCTGAGAGAAACCCTTTTTGCAGCCTTCCAATCCTGCTTTATCTGGGCTGTTTAACATTCTCTGAATTTTGCTTTCTGTTGCCTTTAAAGTCTTCACCCACTTAAAAAAAATGCAATGATATAGATTTTTTTCTTTCTCATTACAAAAGACATGCTTATTGGGAAACAATTGGAAAATAGGGAAAGGCATGCAGAAGAATATAAAAATTGCTCAGAATCCAATCACCTCAGTCCAAACCCTGGTAACATTTGGTGTGTTTTCCCCTCCGGTCTTTTTGTAAGCATTATATATACATATACAAATGTGTTTTTAATTTCTTTGTTTTCTTAAAAATTGAGCTCCTACAGAACACATAGTTTTCTATTCTGCCTTTACTTTTTTATTATCTTGTGAACATTATAATGATATCATGAAATATTGTTTGAAAACCTGATTTGTAATGGTAGTGGTTGAAGTTCAGGGAGAGATTTGGGTGCTATTATGTTGCTCTTAAGCTAGGGACTTGGATAAATTTAGTTCCCACCCCGCTTTTTGCTCTTCCTCCCTGAAAAGCTCTTGACCAAGGGAACTACAAATATGAAGAGCAGGAGCCAACTGTGAAATAAGGAATGACTTTATTAATAGCTCAGTGAGCACCTGCAATCAGCACTTCCACGTTCCTGTGGTCATTGGTCTAAGTGAAGCTTCAACCCCCATCCCTGGAATCTTAGATGATCTATCCAGTTGAGCCTGTGAAACCGACTTGGATTTGACTTCCATGGCTCCATGTGGCTTTGGGCAGATTACTTAACCTCCCTGGGTATTTCCTCATCTGTAAAACAAGGATGACAAGAGTGCTCACTCCATAGAGTTTTGTACAGATGGTGTGAGGTGAACATATTATGTGCTTCTCATAGTACCTGGTAGATGGTAAATGATCAACAAATGTTAGTTTTACCATTTCCCTATCATTGGAAATTTATGTGGTTTAAACATTCTTCACTATTATAGACTAATCAATGTGTCAATATTCAACAAATAGGTATCAAGTACTTACTGTGTGCCAAGTATTTTTCTGAATTCTGGGAACTACATGGGGTAGCCATGACAGGTGTCTGATCTTGTGGAGTTTAAATTTTAGTGGAGAGGCATGATAAATAAAGGAGGTAAGTTCAGGTAGTGACAGGGGCTGTACACGGTAATGGAGTGAACTAAGGGGTGGCAACTTCAGGTAGGATGGTCAGGGGGGACACCTTTCTGAGCAGGTGATCTGAATGACAAGGAGAGATTCTGGGAAAGGTCAAGTTGAAAAACTCTGAAGTGGGAGTGAACGTGGGGAATTCAAAGTTCGGGAATAGTTAATGAGCAAAGAGAGGGGATGGGAGGAGGGGTCAGGGGCCACCTTGTTGTGGAGAGCTTTGGAGGACAGGGTAAGCAGGGTGGGCTTTATTGCAGTGTGAAGGACACCCACTGGAGCATTTCATGCACATTGAGTGGAGTGATGCACATTGAGTGCTGTGCTGGACCTGGCTCACGTGGGCTCCTGAGAGCCAGTTATGCCTATCTCTCCCCAACTAATTGTGTAGTGACATCACATGTTGATAATTCGAAATGGCCACAGTGAGAGTATTTACACCACAGAAATTTGTAGCAGATGCTGCAAGTCAGGGCTTTATCCTTCAGAGAGCCAGTTGTTTAACATTTACCAGCACACACTGGAACATTTACCAGCACACCACTGGAACAAGCTGATCTAGATTTTAAAAATACTTGAGCTGCTCTATGGAGAATGAATTACATGGAAGTGATACGGCAGTGAACATTCTGGAACATATTGTTTTGACTGCAGTTTTGGGTATTTCCTTAGGAGAAATTACTAGAAGTGAAATGACTGCATAAAATTATCTAATTGCTCCCTATTGGAAGTTTTCACCAATTTATATTTCCACCAGCCATGAGAGATAATTTTTCTGTACCCTTATTAATACTGATCACTAGCAAGAAAAAAAAAGCGAAAAAAAAAGAAAAAACAAAATGTGTTAGATGAAAAATGGTATCCTGTTAGATTATTAATGATTAGATATTTACTGATCGTTTGTATGTCTTCTTTATGGAACCATTTCTGTATATCCTAAGCATCATTATAAAAAAATTGGTTATTTGTGTTTTTCTTACTGATTTGTCAGAACTTTTTTAAAAAGTTATTTTTAATTAATTAATTTAAAAATTTCAATTAGTCAACATATAGTACATCATTAGTATGTGAATGTTCAATGACTGATTAGTTGGGTATAACACCCAGTGCTCATCACATCACGTGCCCTCCTTAATGCCCATCACTCTTTATGCATTAAAAGTAATAATTTTTGCCATTATGTTGCAAATATTTTCCTTAGTTTGCTATTTTAATTTTTTTAGTATCTAGAAGTTTTACATTTGTATGGACTAAGATCTATATTGTTTCTCCCAGTGCTTTCATATTTAAAAAATTTTCTCCATCTTGAGGTCAGAGGAATATTCATTTATGTTTTACTTATGTTTTTTTTTTCAAGATTTTATTTATTTATTTGAGAGAGAGACTGAGATAGAGAGAGCATGAGAGGGGGGAGGGTCAGAGGGAGAAGCAGACCCCCCGCTGAGCAGGGAGCCCGATGCGGGGCTCGATTCCGGGACTCCAGGATCATGACCTGAGCCGAAGGCAGTCACTTAACCAACTGAGCCACCCAGGCGCCCTTATGTTGTTGTTTTTTTTAATACATCTTTAATCCATCTGGAATTGATTTTGGTTTAAGATCTTAGGTAAAAAATCAATTTTGTTTTATTCTAAATGGTTTACCAAATTTTCCCAGCACTAGTTATTGAATACATATTTCTTTCTCCACTGATGTTTAATGTCACCTGTATCATCATCTATAATTTTGCATATAGTAAGGTCTGTTTTTGTCTATGCTTAGTTCTCTTGATCTATTTATTATTTCCTCATTATAATGCTGTTTTAATTTTTAGCTTTATATTAGAATATTTGATAAGGCAACATCCCCTTTAGTACACTTTAGAATCACTTTGCAACAATATAAAAGATTAGAATTTGGCTCAGAATTGCAACAACCTTTTATTGGTTTAATTAAAAGGACATTTATAGAAAGGACATTTTGGAACTTGGCATTTATTGAAGGCTTCTCTTACCTTTTGCAGTCAAATGTTAGAATTTCCAATTTCCTCTCTTAAGCCAAATCCTGTTCCTACGCATCTTGTTAAGGGATTTTTTTTTTCCTAGATAAAATTTTTATTGCTATTACGAGCAGGATACTTTTTTTCTGATGTGTTACTGCTGGCACGTAGGCAAGTTATAATACTGTTTGTTTGTTTATGTATGTTGGACGCTTACATTAGTGTCCCAGTGAAATCTAAACCGATAAACCACTGTCTGACTTGGCACCATCTATCCTCGAGCTCCTGCTTCTTTGTTCTCTGTCCTCTGGGCTTTCTCTGACTTCCTCCAAGACCTTAAGCTCTTTGTTTTTACCACTTTGCATGGTCTGTTCCTCTTATCTCGGACTTCCTAGTCTCTTCTCTAGGCAGATAATTTCCTTTTTATCCTTCAGGTCTGGCCTCCCACGTCCTCTCCTCCCAGAGGACTTTACTGATCACTCTGTCAGTCTGTCATTACTTATGTGCAAGAACCATGGCCATTTTATTTATTTATTTATTTATTCCAACTGCCCAGGACAGTATCTGTCACCTGGTAGGCTCTTGATATATGTTCTTGGAGTAAATAAATGCATCTGGCTACCTTTCTGAACTCTCAAATTAATGAATTCTCACAGAGTCAAAGGAGTTCTTTTACTTGGAATGTCCAAGATTGGCTTATTCCAGGTTCATGATATTTCTGGAGTTGGGGTATATGCAGTCCAAAGAGTGCTGTGATTGATAACAAAACATGATGCAATAAAACACAGCTAAACATCTGTTACCAGTGAACACACAAACAACTAAGAACTTGTGCTAACTGCACGATCAAGTGAGACTTCTCTGTATGCTCGCCAGTGGCATCTCTGACTAGCAGACCACCCTGTCCCCATGTGCCACGTGTGGCCTTGGCTCACCACGGCCTTCGCTTCTTGCGACGTGGCTGCCGGGTATAGTCCCACTTCTGCCAGTTACATTTCCACATCCACTCTCAGTCTCAGCCCTTCATCTTCCTGTGGTCTCAGTGTCTCTCTCTCCACCAGATCACTTACACCTGTGTAAGGACATGCTATAGAATCTCACACAAAACAAAGCAACCCTCCCTTGACCTCATACCCTTCTTTATCCTCGGTCCTGTTTCTCTGCTTTTCTCTACAGCAGAACTTATTAAGAGTTGTCTGGAGCTGTCCCCATTTTCTCATCTGCGGTTCCCTCCTCGAGCTACTCTGATAGGCTTGGGTTTGCTAAAAGTGCTCTTGGTAAGGTCCTGAGTGACATCCATGCTACTGCCTTCTCATGTTCCTTCTCCCACTTTATTTTACTTGACTTGTTATTTGGTACAGGTGACCACTCTCTCATTCTTGAAACATTTGCTTCTCTGAGCTTTAGGGATAGCTGCTCTTCTATAGTTTCCCTCCTCTGTGGCTGTTCCTGGTAGTCTCTGTTGCTGGCTCTTCCTCTCTGCTATTACCCCTAACGTGGGTGTGCCCCACGGCTGGGTTCTGGACTTCTCTTCCCTGCCCATACTCAGCCCTAGGAGCTTATTCATTCTTGTGGGTTTATGTAAATCTACCTGCGGATGACTTCCCCATTTGTAGATCCAGCCTTCTTCTCTCCTCTGAGCTCCAAAACCAACTGCCTTCTTGACACCTTAACTCAGGTGTCTAGTAGGCACCTTCACCTTAACATGTCCACACCAGAACTTTCGACTTATCCCGTCTCCCGATCTATTCTTCCCCTGTGTCTTTCCCGTTCCACAAATGATACCACCATCTATAGTATGGCTCCAGTCCCAGCTTGTGTTAAAGAGTTAAGGAAGGCGTTTGGTGGGAGTAACAGCTATGTTCCCCAGGGGTGCTGTTACCAGGACGTGTCCTTTTTCCGATCTGACTCTCCTCATTTTGTAGTAGATGTTTCAGAACGCAGTGTGTGCAGCCAGCTCTACCCACCCACCACTCCCACTTCCTTTCCCTTCTTAGGAGTTTTGGACTCATAATGGCTCTAGAAGCAGAGGCGTGAAGGCTGGAGTGGGCAACGGTATTCAGTCTACTCAAAAGTTATACCCATGCAGAGAAGGTTGGCCTCCTGGTTTTCTGGGTAGTGCAACCCCTGGGTTCCTGTGGGTGATGGATGGGGCATTTATGGAGATTCTTTCAGGCCAGTAGGTTTGTTCTGTTCCATTTCCATTCTCAGCTTTTTTTTTTTTAATGTTATTTGTTTTTGTCTTTTTTTTTTTCTTTATCATCGTGTGTATTTTGGGGGGAATGGGGTAGTCTAAATCAAAGTCTGTCAGTCAGATGGTATTTTAAGCTAGAAATCCCCAGAGAAATGCAAATATAAACAATTATGAGAAACTTCTTTATACTCCTCAGAATGGCAAAATTCAGAAATTTGGATAATACCCATGTTGGCGCTGATGTGGGGAGATGGGAACTTTCACGTATTGCTGGTGAGGACCCAACTGCTACAATGATTCTGGAAAGTAATTTGGCAGAATCTAGTGAAATGAAATGTGGATGACCTACATTCTAGAAATTCCACTCAGGTATATATGTCCTAGAGAAATTCTTTGCGTAGATCTGAAAGGAAGGCCACACACAGAGATTTCATTATGGTATCACTTCTAATAGCAGGGAGTTGATGGCAACCTAAGCACCCATTCCAAAGGGAATAGATAAGTAAAGCATGGTGGGAGCAGCTATGGGACACAGAGTGGCAAGAGTCTCCCTGCAGCAACATGGATAGGTTTTAAAGACATTGCTGAGTGAACAAAGACAGAAACCAAATGAAATTCATAACATAATATGACTTAGGAAAGTGAAAAACATGCCAACATCTTACGTTTTGTAAAGATAAATGGACATTTAAGATTCTGTGTTACATGTGTCAGAGAGGGTGCCCATGCTGGGGGACAGTGCTTGAAAGGGGTTATTGGGGATGAAGAGGCAAAAGCCCCGCTGCCCTCTGAGCCATTTCAGGAACAGGGCATAACCTGTCTAAAATCAAATACAGGAAGTTCAGATTTGAGATCTATGTCCCTCATGAATTTCAGAAAGCTAGATTTAGATATCCCAAATGTGGTATCTTTTCTTGAAGAACCATCTTTAAAACCCCAGGCCAGGACTAGTGTGAGTGGGCCATGCCTTTGCTAATGGCGGTGAGGGGTGCCCTTTTTCTCCTTTCTGCCCCCAAATTGCTCCAAATTGCAGAAGGCATAAAACCACTCTGCGTACTGAGTTACCCTGTTGTCTAGAGATTGAGCACTTAAGGATAGAGATGGCACCCATTCACTTCAGTGTCCCAAACACCTGGCTACTCTTTGGCAGTGAATACGTTATCAGCACTGCTTATAGTACAGTACAGCTTATATACAACTTTTCTAGTATATAGGCTTGCCTTGCAAGTGGCTTATCAAAGTATTTTTTCCACCCTCCACCCCATAAGGTAGGTCTCAGACAAAGATACAGTGTGGTACTATCTGCCAAGGGCATAACATGTCATCTGGTCATAGGTTAAAAGCATAAAAATGGGCTTTCTTGAATGATGGCCAGGTCTATTCCCAGAAGGAGACAACATCTTTTCCATGTAAGAAATACCTTTGTGGAATTCTGTTCAAGTTCCTTCAATCTCACAAATATATGTTGAAGGCCTACTAAGTGCAAGGGAACAGAACTCGAGGGGGCCATTCCAGTGAGATGACCAGAACGCTCTAGACTGAGCAGTAAATAGATTGTGGTACATTGAGTACAATCCTTTATGCAATAGTACGAATAATAGGCAATAATAAGGCCTTACATTTATAGAATGTACCTTTCAAAAGTACTTGCATACCAATTATCTCAGCATGGTTTGGTGACCACAATCTCAGGCAGTACCTGTGACCAGGTAGATATTTTCTATGGAAAATGGTCTCCAGCATTGGGCATCCTACTTTTTTGGTTGCGTGAGTGTGAGGGGGAGTCAATTGTCATGTGCTTCCATAGATGGAGATGCAGGAGCCAAGACTGAAAGACTGAAAAGTCTCCCATCCCTAGGAGTGAAACCTTACATCAGTGATTCCTAACCCTGCTTATTGATTCCTCAGGGGTGTCTTGAAATTTTTTAAAGGAAATTAATTGTAATTCACTTCAATTTTTAAAATACATGTATATAACACATAGCACAAAGGTTCCAGGCAGGGGTGGACCAAGGGAGGTGGACTTGAAGTTGTATGTATGCCAAAGAAACTGTCAATCAGCCAAAGAACAATAGGGAGCTGAAACTCCCCCAAATTTGGGGGAGTGATTGGTCTGTGCTCACACCTGCAGGGTAGGCAGTGGCAAAAGGGGTGGTGTTGGTGACTGAAAAAGTTGACATAACTTGGATGACTGCAGTAACTCCAAACTCTCAACAGAAGATGCCTTGCTCTTTCCAGAGTCTGGAAAAGCAGGCTTCCAGGCCCCAGGGAATATGTTAGATCCATGTTCTACAATGGGTGGGAGGGTCTCATTTTGCCATTATTATTTTTAATTGGCTAATTTAATGATTCAGTGCTTTTAACACTTGTTTGTCCATACCAAGAAAGTGCTGCTGGGTAGCTGCTTGGCTTAAGAACAAAGTGGCGTTGGTCATTCTCTTCCTTCCCTACCCAAGTTAGAAATGCGAGTTTGCTCTGTTGTGGCATCTGATTAATGCAGACATGTGGATCCCTGTGTGTGCAGGTGCTCAGAACTTAAAAGGCATCTTACTGGATGGGGAGGAACTCACAGACGACTGGGTCTTGAAGGAATGGATCAAGGGCTGCCCCTGCCTTTCTCTGTCTGTCTTGCTGGGTTCGCATGGGGAGTGGGATTTGTGGGCAGCCGCACGTGTTTGGGCTATACGTTCTTAGCTCAGTTCTGCACAGCCCCGTAGGAAAGGGGACAGAGAAGGAGGCTAGTGGTAGGGGAGCCGCTGTTTTGGGAGCATGAAGCAGCCTGGGAGAGGATGAGGGAAGTAAGGCGGGGGAGAGTTAGGGAAGCCTTGATTCATTTTATCTGATAGCCCAGGAACAGCGGTTGCCATGTCTCCTCATCTGCAGGTAGTGCCATCAGCGTATTCGCTGCATTTTGGGGCACATGTGGACCTTGGACTCTGGCATGTGCTGTAATTGGCTGTAAGAATAGCGGTGGTTCTCCCTATTTCATATCCCTTGGCTTTCATATCCCTTGCCTCAGGAGATAGATCTAGAAAAATGATGCTGTAGCAATTACTGCTTGTGCTCTCTTCAAGGATTTTTATGGTTTCAGCTCTCACATTTAGGTCTTTCATCCATTTTGAGTTTATTTTTGTTATGGTGTAAGAAAGTGGTCCAGTTTCATTCTTTTGCATGTTGCTATCCAGTTTTCCCAACACCGTTTGTTGAAGAAACATTCTTTTTCCCATTGGATATTCTTTCCTGTTTTGTCGAAGATTGACCATGTAATTGTGTGTTCACTTCTGGGTTTTCTATTCTGTTGTGTTGATCTCTGTGTCTGTTTTTTTGTGCCAGTATCATACTGTTTTGATTACTACAACTTTGTAATATAACTTGAAGTCTAGAATTGTGATGCCTCCAGCTTTATTTTTTCTTTTTCAAGATTGCTTTGGCTATTCGTGGTCCTTTGTGGTTCTATACAAATTTTAGGATTGTTTGTTCTAGCTCTGTGAAAAATGCTGCTGGTATTTTGATAAGGATTGCATTAAATGTGTAGAGTGCTTTGGGTAGTAGAGACATTTTAGTGATATTTGTTTTTTCAGTCCACGAGCTTGAAATGTCTTTCCATTTCTTTGTGTCATCTTCAATTTCTTTCATCAGGGTTTTATAGTTTTCAGAGTACAGGCCTTTCACCTCCTTCCCATTGCCCCAGTCTTACCTCACACTTCATGGCTGTCTCTTCCCTGGAATTCCACATTGACAGGAGAGAGATCAGAAAATTATGCAAAGTGAAATAAGTCAAGTAGCAAAATACAATTATCATATGGTTTCACTTATATGTGGAACATAAGGAATAGCTTGGAGGACATTAGGAGAAGGAAGGGAAAAATGAAGGGTGGGAAATCACAGAGGGAGATGAAGCATGAGATACTATGGACTCTGAGAAACAAACTGAGGGTTTCAGAGGGGAGGGGGGTGGGGGGATGGGTTAGCCCGGTGATGGGTATTAAGGAGGGCACGTACTGCATGGAGCACTGGGTGTTATATGAAAACAATGAATCGTGGAACACTACATCAAAAACTAATGATGTAATGTATGGTGACTAACATAACATAATAATAATAAAAAAAGAAAATGTGCCTTTCAAGCTATTGAAGTTGATTAAGAAAATGACTTAAACTATTTTGAGTCTTGGCACATTAAAACAAAGTCAGTTGCTGAGGCAAAGTACAAGGGGTGTTTGCTGCAGGTTTGAAAAGAGGCAGGTAGCCTTCGCAGCAGGCCCACCAGTCTTTTCAAGTCACTACACATTCATGAGGACAACAGGTGCTGAGACAGGTTGTCCCACGACAACTGTGTAAGGCCCGGATTCTTGTCCCTCTTTTGTCGATAAGAAACCGAGGCTTTGTGAGCAGCCAGAGCTCACTGCAGTGGTAAGTGGTGAAGACAGGATTTGACCCTAAGCCTGTCAAGCCCCAGAACCCGCCCTCTTTGCAGTGCTGCATAATGCTGACTGTGCACACGGTCTTGATATGACAGCTCTCCTCCTGCTCCTCCAAAATAGCTCGGAGCAGCCTTAGAACTCTGATGAATCTGCACAATCAGTCTGGCTTCAAAGCACACTGATGAGGAGTGGAGCTTTTTCTGAAGATTTTCTTGGCCAGATGAGGAAGACATTTTGCATTGTGCATGGTCTGGAAAAACTTTCCTGAATTTCTTGGATTCATTTTTAACATCTCCGTTCTCCCTAATGCTTTTTCCCCCCAGCTCCACTTTTAGGGTTGGGTCAACTGTTTTCTGTCCCTCTTTTCCTTTGACCCCTTGGTCCTCCCTCCATTGCTCCAAGCGGTTCATTGCCCACCCTGGCCGGGCCTGCGCAGGCCAGCCAAGCGGAATGAATCTCTGCAGTCAGTTGTGCTGGCTTTGCTTTGATGGCAATCCAGTGAGCATCTGCAGTTATTTCAGCGAGTCCCCAAGAGGCTCATCAGAGCGTTCACCCCACAGAGCTGCCGTCCTCCGGTGGTAGGGACGACTATGCTGTTAAGAATATAGGATTTTCCTCCATGTTGTTTCACGTGGCGGAGCATGAAGGAGGAGAGGCAGCGCAAAGAGAAGGCTTACGTTCCAGGAAGGCCAGTAGGGAAAGAGAGGAGGACACTACTATGAGACATCGAAAGGTAGAATTCTAGGACTTGGCGATTATCTGGAAAGAGAGGGAAAGGGAAGAATTTTGACTACAGCAAAAGGGTAGAATGAGATGGAGAATTCTGGAAGAGAAACAGATTTGAGATGGGGTGGGAGGAAAATAGTTTAGGGAAAATACTCTATTTTGGAATGTAGGGCTTCCTTGCTATCAACTTGGGACACTGTCCTTGCTTTGTCCTTGTTTTGTCCTTGGATCATCAGCCCCAGTGGGGCGGGGCGGGGGTTGGGGGGAGAGATGGGAGTGGTTGGCTCAAGAGCTCAGAAGTAATTCCATAGTTCCTGGCCATGAGTGCTCTGGGGACCGTAGACTCTGCTTGGAGTCCCCTGGAACTGCTCTCACCTCTGGGGTTACCATTTTTTAATTTTTTTTTCTGGCTGTGGTTCCTCAGTCTTCTCTGTCAATTTGTACCCATTGGCTTTTGATCTTTTGGAAATCTCTTGCTGATAGCATTTTTGTTTTCCATTAATAGTTGTGGATGTATTCTTAAACAAAGCAAGATAAGACAAACAAACTGCAGGGAAAGAAAGAGACACGTACTTGGACTATCCTCCAACTCTCCTACAGTTGTTTTCCTGGCTCAGTCTCTTCCTGACTTTGAATTCCTTGAGGGCAGGTAAAACAGCTTATTCATCCTTTTGTTCCCAAGCATGGACTGATTCTTTTTTTTACATGCACTGGGGCACTTAGTCTCTAAGGGATTCTATGTTTACTTCTTTTATAAACTTAAAAAAAAAAAGATAAAAATATAACACATCATCTCCAACTCAAGATTTGTTTTTTTCCCCCTGTATTTTCAATTCGACACTATTTCTGAGTGCCTCTTCTGTGTTTAGCACGAGTTTAATCCAATGTGAGGAGAATATGAATACTTCAGAAGACTTAAAGTCTTGAAGCAATTTCACCTGCTCTTGCCTCTAGATTTCAGGGCTGGAGAAGATGAAGGGTGGGTGGTCAGGATGAAGGATGGCAGTGAGGATGAAGAGTGGCAGCAGATCTCTGGGTGGAGGAAGTTCTTTGTGGGACTGGGTGAGTTTTTCTCAGCCCACCCACGTGTCTGTTGCACACCTGCCCTGTGTCCCCGAGGTGTGTGGTACAACAGGGGATACACGAGACAGGGTCCCTGCCCTCCTGGAGCCAAAGGGATAGGCCTGACATACAGGTAGCCATGGAAAACATTGCAAACATTCCACATTAGAGAATGGGCCAACTCTAATTCCACATTAGAGAGTTAAAAATCATAGCATTTGACACATCTGGTCTCAGCCTCACCGTACTTGCTCAATTAGTTGTTTATGCAGCAAGGATCATTCAGGTTTCAAAAAGGGAGCCATCAGAGTAGGGAAGGCATCTCTGTACCTTTGCCTATGGCTCCTGAATTCCCACTGGCTCAAAGAGAACCCTCAGCCACCCCAAGTTTGTGAGGTGACTCCTGTTCCAGCCCACCACACTGAGCACCCCCTGGCATTCACGGAGGGAGAAGAATATAAGGAGGCATGCACCTTCTTTCTGTAAATGACTGTCACTGAGTCATCTCGGAGCCCACCTGGCAGTTTGTTCTCAAGGTAAAATAGTAACCTGTTTCCAGACTGACTCCTTCTATGCTCACCAGCGGGGCTGACCTCAGAGTCTGGGACATGGGACAGTCTTAATTACCTTGCTAGACTGTGGTGTTCCTTGGGGGCGGCGACTTCCAGGACTGGGAGAGACATGTAGCAAGGGCCAGTCTGTGGCCTTCCAGCCTCTGTGGGGTGACCACACAGGTGCCTCTGGCTTGGGAGCACAGCCTAGATCCTGCTTCTATCTGCAGTAGGGGAGGCAGTGAATCTTAGCCGAAGGGCCCAGGATTGCTTGATGCCAAGTATTGCATTCTGAGCACGTCAGAATACAGTGGGCCTCATGGATAAAGTTATTATAAATGATCTAATTAATACAGCAGACTGCTGTTTTATGACGGGGGCTGCAGGCTCCTGCCCGCGTGCGACGCTTAGAGTTACTGCCATCAGCTTCTTGTTCCTGGTGTTCGGGTGGCTCATGCACTATAGAGAGATGCAGGGACATTTAATAAGATGATCAAATGCCGTGCTGAATTAATGTTTATAGCTTCTTGGCTTGGGCTCTCTAAATCTAGAGGTACTCAGGACTGAATAGGAAGAATTCATCTGGGTCCGCATGCTCTCTCTGCTCACCCTCATTATTCTTTTGTAGCACATCCCTCGAAGACCTTGCATTCTGTCATTCCGTTGCAGAGCACATTCTAACACGGTAGGAGATACCACGACATTGTGCCATGCCTGTTACCAGGAAATATCTTCTGGTGGCTGGTGGGGCTGTGGCACCTACTGGATCATTCTTATTTCCAGGTACCTATGTGGCATCTAGTTTATTTCCTCTCTCCAAATCACACCATTCCTAAAGTGTTGTTCTTTGGAACTGCACCTGTTGGAGCCTTTCTTAATCCCAGAAGAATCTGGGCCATTGCATTTTAAGCTTGTGATGTTACCCTGCATTGAAGGGTGATTTGGGATGGCTCTCCTCCTAAGGCTGTCAAGTTCTTGCCAGATGTTGTGCTTTATTTCCTTAGTGGACACTGGGAGGAAGTGGCCTGTGTTAGAGCCTCAGGGCTCAAATAGCCAGAATATCCTGGCTTCCTAGGAGTGGTTAACTGAGTAAAAAACCAAACGAAACCAAACAAACCTGATTGTTATTTCATTTGGGGATTTTTTTTTTCTATCAAAATAGAACTCTATTAAAACGTTAAATCTAACTATACATAGTACAGTGTTTCAATTTTTCTATTGCCGTGATAACAAATTCCTGCGAGTTTAGTATCTTAAAAAACCCACAGATTTATTATCTTCCAGTTCTGTGCAGCAGAAGTCTGGTATGGGTCTCACTGGACTAAAATCAAGGTGTCAGCAGAATGTTCCCTTCTGGAGGCTTTAGGGGAGAATTTGTTCCCTGGTCTTTCTGGTTGTTGGCAGAATTCATTTCTCTGCAGCTATAGGGTTGTGGTTTCCGTTCTCTTCCTGGCTGTAACCAGAGAGGCATCTCCTTCTAGAGGCTGCTGCATTCTCTGACTTGTGACGTCCTTCCTCCATCTTTGAAGCCGGCAAGAGCGGGGGGACCTTTTCTTATAGCATATTGTGGCCCCACTTTTTTGCCTTCCTCTTCTACTTTTAAAAGCACATATGATTAGATTAGAGATCATGTAAATAGGTAGATGAGACCTTGATAATCCAGGATAATCTCTCCATTTTAAGGTCAGCTGAGTAACAACTTTTATTCCACCTGTAACCTCAATTCTCTTTAATTTATAGGTCCTGGGGATTAAGATGTGGACATCTCTGGGAGGGGTATTATTCTGCCTACTACATATAGTTTCTTGACAAAATCCACAATGCATTTAATTTAAATTCTAGAGGTTATGATAGGGAGGAGGGAGATTGATGTTTATTGAGCACCTACTGTATGCCAAGCATCATGCTAGACTTGCACATGTGTTATGTACATTAGGTAAGTACTGTCCTCATCTTGCCGATGAGTTAACTGAGATTTGTAGAAATTAAGTAACTTGCCTAAGTTTCAAGAGTTAGTAAATGACAGAGCCAGGATTTGAGCCCAAGAGGATAAGACTCCAAGGTCTGAATCCTGCTCTTTCTACCCCATCATATCGTTTCTCTTGGGACTTTAGCCAAGAGCCTCAGAATTGATGGCTTGGTTAGGCATAAATGTTTTCTCTGGGTTAACTTTAGTATGTTTGAGGCCTGAGCTTCCGGCAGAGTGCAGATCACCAATTTCCCCCCCCACTTCAGTCTCTCATACGTAGCAGGATCTATTTTATGTTACTCAGATCTGGGCAAGGAATGCAGTGGAGGAAGTGAGGAAACTGTCAGGGCCTGTGGCTGGGCCAAGCTCAGACTTACTTGAGCGGCATCTCGTCCCTGCACTGCCCGACCTTAGGTGTTGGAAAGCTGCTTGAAGTTCCTCCTCTGTTCTGCTCATCTCAGCTCACCTGGGGCCCTACAGGGGGCTGGCCTTGGGCAAGTGGCACCTGCTTTCTCAGTGGACCGTAACCGAGAGGCCTGGGGTGGCCTTGCCACAGGAGCTCTGCAGGGGAGAACCTTCCAGGAATTGCGGTGACAAAGGAGACAGGGTGGGGCAGAAGGGTGTGCCAGGTTTGGGGTGGCTGTTGGCAGGGTCACATCTGGAGCCTCCAGTTCTGTATCATTCCCCCCCGCCCCCTCCCCGCCAACGATGTGATCGTTGATGTCCTGCAGCTGCACTTGGTTCAGATATGGGTAGACTCTTGGTGCTGTGGCATTTTAGAAGCTCACGGTTCAAGTCAGAGTTCTTTGGTTTCTGCATCAATTAGAAAGATCCTCAGAGCTACGCGGTCCCACCCCTGAGATGCCCGCCACAGTAACAGCTCGGGGCCAGAGCTATTTCCGTCTCCGGTACACACATATGTCCACTCATGTACACACTTTAAATAATGTGATCAGCTTATGTCCTGCCTCAGTATTCTTGTTTTTCTCTTCCAATTTTGTTACTGCTCTGACAGGCTGGCAGGGCACCATGATTCTGTCTTTGCACGTTGATTAAAGCAACTCTGACAGATCAGGATTACAAGTTGCTAACTTGCTTTTGGGCCCTGGCTGCTGAGGAATTTATAATGTCTCCCCAGATCTCTTCTCCCTCTCAGCTACTGTACAGAGAGTCAGGAGTGTTGCATGAACTGGTGTTAGCGTCTTTTTATTTGCATCCAGGAAGGCAGGAGCCTGGGTGAGCAGACACTCGCGCCTCTTTCTGTTGATGACCAATTCCTACCCACAAATCACCTGAGTGTGAAGGTGCTGGGCTGCAGGCTCCTTTGTTTCATTTCAGCAAATACTGATTAAACCTCTACTTTGGATATTCAGAGATAAAAAAATGAAAAACCTCTCCCTCAATTAGAAAGGCAAATACAATAGAGGGTTATAAATGTGATGGAAGGCAGGAAGTATAGGGTATTATGGGGGCACATAGGGAGGTGCCAAACCCAGTCTTGGCAGTGGATGGGCAGGAAAGGCTTTCTTAAGGAATTGACGTACACACTAGACCTGAAGACTAATTGGAGACCTTCAGGCGAGGGAGGAGAGAGAGAGAGAGAGAGTGTGTGTAGGGGGTTCAAGAAGAAGTGAGGAAGAGCTCTAAACAGAATGAATGCCATGAGCAAGAGCCCAGAGGCCAGAGAGAGGTAGGTGAGTGAGAGTACTGGAAGCCCGGATTACCGGTGGGACCCTAGCATGCAGTAGGACAATGGATGGGGGGTGGAGAGAGATTAGATTAGTAGGACTGAAACACTATGTAATGATACATAGGCCACATGAAGATATTTGTGCTTTAACCTCAGAGAAATGGCGTAATTATAGAAGAGTAGTTGCATGAACGAATTTGGCCTTAAAGAAGATTATTTTAGCCTGGATGTGGAGAGTGGCTTGGAGGAGGCAGCACCAGAGTCCGGGAGACTCACTGAAACAGTCTTAAGTGAAAAAAGCAGTGGCCAGATTTAAAGATTGGGCTGGAGAAAGTGGGTGTATTTGAGGACTATTTAGGAATTGCAAAGAATAGGACTTGCTGATTGATTCAGTGGGGTTCAGGGAGAGGAGGTGGCAGCAAGAATACCCAGATTTCTGCCTTAGGCAACTGGATGGATAGTAGAGCCATTTATCGCTTCAGGAACATAAAAGGCAGAGCAGGTTTGGGAGGCTGGGGTGGAAAAGATGAATGTAGCAGGGACATGTTGAACGTGAAGGGCTGTGGGATAGCCGGGATTGAGTTTGAGTTGGTCCTGATTCGTGTGGCTGGGTTGGTTATTGAAATATCAAAATACCTCTGTACTGTTGATGAAGAACCACTGCCCCGAGAAGCCTCTCGTCCATGTTCCCCTTTCACTGTCTTGCTTGCCCTAACTCACCCAGTCACTAAGGCCTTTCCAAGATCTGGAAAGGTGGATAATGTGCGGCATAGCAGGACATCTCCTATTCTGACTGGTTAGTGCCCTTGCCATCCCAGTTCAATATTTTTAACATCTCCCTTTGGAGACAGCTGAGTGTCCTGCAGGCAGTTGGTTTTAAAAAGTCAGGAGCTCAGGATAAAGAGAGGTCATGGCTACGAATACTCTATTTCAAGTCATCAGCCTGAAAGTTGAAGCCTTGGAGTGGCCGAGCGTCTTCAGGAAGAGTGTACAGAATAAGAAGAGAGGGCCTAGGACTAAGGAATTTGGACTTGACCCTACAGGAAGTGAGGAGCCAATAAAGTATTTTAAGCAGGGGCATGAAGCAACTGGTGGACCCCTTAGGATTGAGAAGAATGCCAAGGAAGTCTGACAAGGTTGTTGCCGTAGAGAAGTGCCTCTCCGATTGGGGTAGGCGAGGTCAATCCTGCCCCTTGGAAAGGAACCTGCTCACCCTCTGTAAGAACTGAGGATCAGGTGAGCAGCTCTGTCCCACAGTAAGTAGTTCTGTCCCACAAAGTGGCCCAGAGCTCCCAGTGGGGAAGAATCTTCTTCCATCTGATGATGGTTAAGGTCCTCTGAGGGTGTAGTCGATCAATTTGCCTTTGTTGGAATCCTTGATAGTAAGGTTGTTCCTTGGGACTAGGTGACTTCTGAGTTCCCTGCCAAAGCCTAGGTAACTGAATAAGCAGGAAGGGTTCTTCATAAAAGGAAATTCTTTTGTATGGTACTTTGGAGTTTATGAGACCCTTTGATGTATGTTACCTCATTCTATACCTTCAGCAAGTAAGTTATAGAGGATGTTGCAGAGATAAGGAGCTGAGACTTGGAGAAGTTTGGAGTTAATTCAGGGGTTATGGAACCAGCCTTCAAATCTGGGTCTTTAGATACAAAGGTTGGTACATTAATGCTTCTCCAGTGGTCTGTAAACCATATTCCTTGGCACACTTAAGGGACTGCTGCATTGGATTGCAAGTGTTGGGAAGCATCCAGAAAGCAGGGCTCAGCTCCTAGCCTACTTCAGCTAGATTTGTCCATTCCCGATCAGCCTTCTTAGGACGTTTTCTCCCGGGAAAGCATTTCCTAGTGGGGAAAACCTGTCCTATCTTCAAGACTTTTCTAGTTAGGCCTGACTAAACCATCCTTCAAAGTTGGTGTTGGTTCCTTTATTGATCACACACAAGACCTAGTAAGCCACGTCTTTTGTTTTAACCCTAACCCTTTGGGTCCAGCTCCAGCTCCAGCCTCTTCTGTCTGGACCATGCTCTCTGGTGCTGGTTCTTCTCAGCCAGATGGCTGCCTTCCACCCCCTCCTGTGGATTCCTGGCATTCCAGACACTGTAAGAGTGAATATAAAAATTTACCATTTGGATTCTTTCCTGGATGTGCATTGTTGCTGACCTTGTGACTACCCACCGGCCAGTTTTAGTATCTTCAACTCTTGATGGACTTGTATTTGGACCCTTTGTGGCAGTGTTTTCCTGAAACCATTGCATCTCAAGCATCTCAATGTACCAATTCCTTTGTTCTCAGAAATTGTATCTTCATTAAAACAAGCCCTTTTCCATTAAAATGCTCTTTAAAAGGCTGCGGTTTGCCTTGATGCACCAGTAGTTATGAGTTAGAGGGTAAAGAGAAAGGGCCCAGAGGCAAAGAAAATCATTTTACTTCCTAATTATATAGCAAAATTAAGAGTTAGTATTTCTCTGATTTCCCTTTTTGAGAACTGCCTAGAATTTAGTGGCAACTTTCTAGCTCACAATTTGTGAAATACAGTCCTAATAAGCCTTTCTCTTTTCTCAAATACTTACTGAGCACCTACAGTGTAAGTGCAAAACTTAGTTCTAGTCTCTACAGAGGATACAGCAATTTTAAGGAATGATTTCTGCCCTCCAAGGAGTTTTTGATCCCAGCATACACTTAAATAATACAAGGAGAAGCAGGGAGGGGTGGATAGGGTAAGTGCTGAGGATGGCCTGAAAATGGGAGGAAACAGACTACCTCTAGGTTCCCAATTCAAATGTGGGTGATATGACAGGTGACCCTTTTATATCCTACTCCAGAAGTGTAGGGGTTGAAGGCAGAGTTCCACTGGAGACAGAGAGCAGGGAAGGTCCTGCAAAGGAGGGCTGACACTGGTAAATCAGTTTCAAATGCTGGTGAGGTTGATGGTGGGGGGATCTGGACTCAAGTGGAATTCTCACACTGGGGCAAATTCAAGATATTTCAATTGTGTGTTTTTGAAGATCCACATGACCTCTAGTAGTTCTTGACTTCTTATCCCCTAACAGACTGAAACTATGGAGGGACCACACTCTGGGGCTGCTTACCCAGCAGATCTACTGCTGGGAGAACACAGGCTCTGGCATGTTTTCTGGCAGATTCAGGACTTGAATCCCTGCTGTCCTTTCCCACTCTGTTGGTTGCTTAACTTCTCTTGCCTCAGTTTTTTTCTTGTGCAAAAGGGACCTAAGACCTACCTTGCTGGGTTGTTGAGAGGATGGGAGATGGTGCAGGGAAAGTACTTGGCTTAGAGGAGGCACTCAGTAAATAGTGCCTCATTACTTTTACTATGAATCCAACAGCTTCATAGTGGGAACAAGGCTCACAAGGCCAAGGTGGCCTAGCTCAGATGTTAGCCTTTAGTCTTACAAGTGGTCAGGATAGCCATGCTGTGTGGTAGATTGAGGGTCTAAAGATCAGGCTCCTCTCCCGAGCCTCTGGGGGGAACTTGGATAAGCCTGTTAACCTTCTCTGTATGTTATTCCTGTTCATATACTGATAAAATGGGAGTGAAAAAAAAAATCACAGCATTCTGAGTTGGAAAGTATCTTCCAGTACAAATGTAAAATAAGGGCATTTAACAGGAGAGGCTGCTAAGGCTGAAAGAGATAAAATGACACCCTGAAGCAAAGCAAGAATGTAGCCCTGTCTTGACTTTCAGCCTAATGCTCCTCCTCTACATGGTTGCCCCTAAGACTGGTGACAGCTCAGAGGTTTGGGAGGATTAGTTCATGCATCATGAACTAATGATCCCTTGGGCTGGACCACCTGAATTTGTCAGATTTATCAAGACAAATCTGTTTTCATCAGCATCATTCCAGGATTCAAAGCATAAATGTAGTAGAAGGTGGTAGTGGAAATGTGCTGTCCTCCCCATCTTTTTTTTTTTTTTTTATTCCTTAGCTCCCTCCTTACCTTTGGTTCCTTAAGTATTTCCCTGCTCTGACCTGGCATTCACTTACTTGGTATTTATTCTACATACAATATGTACTATGAGGGATACAAAGAAATATAAGACAGACCTTGACCTGAAGGGTCTTACTGTCTAGTACGAAGGGAAGACATGTGCAGATGAAAAGTTGGGTACACAATATGAGAGGAAAAAAAAAAGTGAACAAAACATGCAAGGCTCTATATGATTAAGTATCAAATGAGACATCTAGATCAATGGTTCCCGAATGCTAATTTGTGGGTTGGTGCTTGTTGATGACAACATTTTCATCAGTTTGCTATGAAATGAGGAAAATAGGGCAAGTAGTGATTATCTCATAGGGCTAAATTTATTTGTTTTATAGGATTTTCTGAGATTATATCCATCCAATGTTACAGTGCTAAAATGCCCTTTCTTTTTTTTTAAATAATGGGGTATAAATAGTGGTGGCTGTTTTTGAAAGCCCATACTTAGAAAATAAAAAGTTGGTCACATTATACTGGTTCCCTTTGAAATTTTGCTCATTCTTGAAAGCCAAAAGCAAGGGAACCACTGGTGTGCACAAATGTCTGGAGTCAAGGGGAGGAGCAAATATGGAGTACTGGAGTGTTCAGGGAAGGCTCTCAGGACAAGGATAAACACTGATAACAAGTTGGAAGGATGGAAGGCTTTGCTACAGTGGAGATGTAGGGGGAGTCTTCCCCTTATGGAATAATGTGAGAAGAGCTTTGGGGACAAGATTGGAGGGTTTATTTAGGGCCATAGGGAGAAAAGTTTTGAAGCCTTATCCATTTATCTGCTGTGCCTATAAAAAAAATCACCCTGCTGTTATCACAATAAAAACAGATCTCTGACTCCCTTGAAATAACAAAAGTCAACGTCTTGAACCACTGCCTCCAGTCAATGAGTCAGTGACCCAGTCCACTTCGTGTTCCAGTTTTGGCCTGCTCTCTCACATGCCCATTTTTGACCTTGCTTGAACATTCACATGCAGTGAGCAATATCTCATTTTCAGTTCCAACCTCTTGCTTCCATCCTAGACTACAGTGTGGACTCCTTCTTGGGTTAGATCAACCTTGCTCCTCCTGGCCTTGTCCTGAGGTATACAGCCTAGGCCATGCCCTTGAGGACAGCACCCAAAATGAGTTAGTCCCAGCTCCTGAGGAGGGCCCAGTGAGCAGTAGCATGTAGGATGCATTGCAGGGGAGACTGGAGAGAATGGGAGAAGGCTCAACAGGATGTGTATCTAGGTGGAAAAGGAGGAACCGGTGGCCTAAGCCCGGGGGTCTGAGGCAGGAATGGTTAACCATTGACTACAATGGGAAGAGAGCCTGTTCAGGGGAGGGAAAATATTTGGTTTCGGAGTTGTTGAGTCGAGGGATGGGAAGGGAGATAAAACAGCGGCTGGAGGAGAAAGACCAGGTCCATTTGGAGCCAAGAAGTATTCATGATCAAGAACCTTTATAGAGGGAATGGGGTACTGCTGCAAGTGAACACAGAGGAGAAGGAAGCTGAAAGGAGTATAGCCTCACACAAAGACCAGAAATTCATGCAGGAGGGACTGGACAGACGGGCAGGAGGCTGGGGAGGCCATGGGCGGCAAGATAAGGGAAATCACTAATTTAGAGACCATAAGCTTAAATCTTGGCAAGGACCCGTACTTTCTGGACTGGAAGGCACATTTCACTATAGATGTGCAGCCAGAGGGTGAGGGAGAGGCATGCTTGTTTTACGAGCCTGGGTGTGATCTGAGGTGTTCCCTTGGCACAAACCTCCACCTCCTTTGTTTGGTGTCTTCACACCTTTCCCTGCCTCCTACTCCTTCTCAAGGTGGAGAAGTCCTTGTTTCTAGGAACTGAGTGGCCGTAGGGCACAGAGAGGGTAGGAGCCATTGGGGCCATCCTTCTTCAGGCCTCCCTCATGGGTTGCTAAAAGCAGTGGATCTGTTTGAGCTTATTTATGTGCCTGGAGTTGAGAGCCCATGTTTTGCTTATTCAACCAGCTTCCCACGCTACCAGGAAGGTGCTAAGCAGCAGAAATTCATATTCACCCTCTCCCCTCTCCCTCTCTCTCACACTTTCTCTGGTATTCTTCAACTTCAGCGGGGGCTAATATTTACCTGAAGTATTAGCTGTGGGGCCGTGGGATGTGACAGCGGGAGGTGGAGACTTTTTTCTCCCTTCTTCCTCCACCTGTCATTCCCCAGAGGTTTGAAAACGGGAAAAACTGTAATTGTAATCTTCAAGACTGCCTGGCTGAGAATTCAGAGATGGCAGGGAAGAGTCAGGGGGTCTTGAGTTAGCTTGTCCACTGAAAGGCGAGCAAGGAAGATGAATTTGGTGGGCAAAGGGCTTTTGGGAGGGGACCTGAAGATTGGGTGAGCTACTAGGCAGCCCAGGGCGGGGAGTAGCTGCCAGCCAAGGGACACTGTTCCTCACCAGGTGAAGGACTCCAGAATTGGGGACTGGAGGGCACAGATGACAGAGTCACAGGTATTACCGTGACTGGTCTCACTAGCAGCATAGGCAACCTCTATAGGGGAGGCCTAGCAGGCTTCGCAGGGCTAGGCATATAACTGCTCCCTACCCCCGGGCAATGTGCACAAAGGACAAGTTCCCCCCAAGCCCACAGCCTGGTGCTGACTCAGCCTGAGTATTCAACGGCTCACCTGTCAGGAATCAAGCGTACACAGTAAGTGGAACAAGTATCTGACGCCAGGAATGGGAGAAGGGCCTCAGCTCAGCATGCTTTGTAAATGACAGAAAGATGAGTAACTGGTGATACTGTAAGACTTGATAGGTTCCTGCAATGGGCAAAGAGGTTTCCCAGGGATGCTGAAGGAAGGGGCATGCAGGGGAGATGGGGT
Source organism: Mirounga angustirostris (assembly GCF_029215605.1). Classification (NCBI taxonomy): domain Eukaryota; kingdom Metazoa; phylum Chordata; class Mammalia; order Carnivora; family Phocidae; genus Mirounga; species Mirounga angustirostris. The sequence goes on from NW_026991714.1 coordinate 41,968,215, forward strand.
AGGGATGAAAAAAGGGATCTCAAAGTTGGGAGTGGGTAGGGATGACACCCTATGTAGGTTCTGGACGTGGTGTGGGTCCATCTGTGTCTGTGAGCTGGCTCCCCACAAGGGGCCAGATGCCCTCCTCCACTCACTCCTCTAGCTGCCTTTCCTTGCCTTTCCAGCCATTTATCAGAAAGCCTGTTTCTGTTCTTTAAACTGCTCTTTTAAGCTATGTGTCATAATTCTCTCTTGCCTCAATTTGTCCTCTTGTTGCCATGGTAGCTGGCTAGGGGTCTCCAGCTAGCTGGGGGTGTCCTGGTGGCAAAGCATGGAGGCAGAAGACACAGGTGATCCTGGGCTGGTGCTTCTGGAGCTCCTGGTGCTACAAGGGCCCTCCTTGTCCCTCCACCCTTGCTCCCAGCTCCCTAAAGTTCCCACAACCTGTGCCTACCAAAAGGCAAAAGCAGGGAAAGAAACAATAGTAACATTCGTTGTTGTTGTTCTGGCCATTTCAGAAATAGCCAGAACTGACTTGTCCCATGCATGATTAGGAAGAGAAAAGGAGACAGCAGCGAGAGAGCCAGGATTTAGCCTGTGGAAAGCCACTTCTAAGAAACATGCATAATCTGAGGGGAGCAGTGGGCCCTTGACATCTGAGCTAACCAGCCCAGCTGGGACGCTCCAGCCCATGAGCATAGACATTTTCATATGGACTCTTGACTTCACTTCTGAAGATCCTGTGATTTCCGTGCCTTGTATGACCATATGTTAGCTTTTTTAGCTTTCACCCTGATTTTCTATTGAATTCATGGCAATTTTTCACAAGACAAGATATATTTTAAATAATTTATTTACACATCCATCCATCCATTTATCCATCTATAGCCATCCATCCATCCATCCATTTATTCAAGAAATATTCAAGAAATAATTGAGCACCTACTACAATTTTGTACTGATTCAACTATGGGAAAACAGCAGTGAATGATATTGACAGACTCTGCTCTCACATAGTTTACATTCTTTTGAGACAGATCAACAATGAATAAACAAGAAAACACCAGATAGTAAAACACAGTGGAAGATAACAAAGGGTGATGTCACAGACGGTGTGTGGGTGGGTGGTTCAGGAAGGCCTCCGACAAGGTGGCAAGTTAACTTGAGAGCAGAGCACTGGGAATTAGCCACAATGTGAAGATGTGGAAAGAACATTTCCAGCAGAGGAAATAACTAGGCAGAAGCTAGCTTGTGTGTTTGAGAAATATCAATATCAGTATGAGTGGAATGAGTGAGTTAGAGGGAGGTGGAAGGTATGGTCAGATCAGAAGGTCATTGGGTCATACATGGGCCACATCAGAAGCTCTTGGCCTCACCTGTCTCTGGGACTTTGGGCCCTTTGTTTCAGCCCAGCCACCACTGTAGTGACTGACCAATTCCATGCTTGTAAAACCTGAGAGCCCCTCACTTCATGCTTTGCATCTCCCACCTTTTACTCTGGAGCTTCCTTCCCTGTTGACATTGACCCATGAGATACTCAGGACTCCCTTGGGCAGCTGCAAGTTGGAGAAGGAAATTAACTCCCTGAGTGATGAACTTTTGACCAATAGGAGATTCAACAGATAAATTTCTTCAGTTTCCTCTGATGGATTGTCCCAAGATGCAGTTACTTGGGTTTTTCGCATGGCCAGCTTGGTAATACATACTTGTATTGGCTTTCCCTTTTCCCCTGCCTTATTTCCCTTTCCCCCATTCCTGCTTTCCTATGATTGCACGCAGTAATAAAGGCATCTGAACCCCTGCCTCAGGCTCTGCTTCCTGGAAGCCGGGCTAAGACAAGTAGGCAGGCATTAGGCGAAGTGGGTTTTGTAGGACATGGTAAGGCATTTTCATTTCATTCTGAGGATTAGGGGAGGTGGTTAGAGAGTATTAAACAGGGGATTGTTGATCTGACTTACTTTTTATTTTTTTTAATTTTTTTTTAAAGATTTTATTTATTTATTTGAGAGAGAGAATGAGAGACAGAGAGCATGAGAGGGAGGAGGGTCAGAGGGAGAAGCAGACTCCCTGCCGAGCAGGGAGCCCGATGCGGGACTCGATCCAGGACTCCAGGATCATGACCTGAGCCAAAGGCAGACGCTTAACCAACTGAGCCACCCAGGCGCCCCTGACTTACTTTTTAAAAAGATGACTCTGGGAGAATAGTTTGAAGAGAGGCAGGGGTGGAAGCAGGACGAGCAGTGGGGAGGCTCTTACTGTGGTTCAGGTTGAGAGATGAATGATATAGCCCAAAGGAGTGGGAACAGTGGAGGTCATGAGCATGTGCGTCAGTGGCAAGTGTGGTCGTAAGGCAAGGATGCACTGACATGGGTGCTGGGTAGTGGGCCAGTTGCTCTTAGTAATAAACTCACCTCTGCACAGCTGCCTTTATGCTTGGAGCTCAAATACCTGGCTCAGCAAGAGGACAGATTACAACCTGCCATGGACCTTCATCTATGTTGAAATAGAGAGGATTCCCCTCGAGCACTGTCAGGGTGAACTGAAGACCTTTCCCATAATCTCAGGTTAGCATTATTCAAGCTGTTCCTTGCTCAGGGGAAAGGGGTTTGGGTTTCCCACCCTCAGCTGACTCAGAGTAACCTTCTGCCTTTATCTGTTTAATTAATTTACACCTACAGTAGTATTTCTTTTGCAGAAAAAGCTCCGTGGCTAAAAATTTAAGGAAATACTGCTTCCATCAGTGAAAAATAATTTAGCTTAATAAGACCAGACTGAATCTTGGATTCAGATAGCTCTGGGTTTCAATTTCAGACTGAGCAGTTCCTAGTTATATGGCTTTGTTTCTTATCTACAGTGTGAAGATTAATAACACCCAACTGCTCACACGTGTGAGAATTAAATAATTTGGATGTATAAAGTGCTTGATACATGCTCTTTCTATTCCATGACTACACCCGACACCCAGGATAAATAAACCCCGTGGAAGGTGAAATTCAGTGGGGTTGAACTGAGGTTGGTTCAGCCTTGGCCGTCATCTGGCAGACCTCCTTCCATGGTTGACCCTGGAGATCCTGGAGTTTGTGCCATCCTTACCAACTATTTTCTTCTGGAGACATTCAGGAGGCTGGAACCTAGCCCTTTCTTTTGAGAGGCTCAAAGCAGCATCCATCTACGAATTACTGTGATGGTACCCCCATGAGATAGTGTGAGACAAGTGTTGTTCAATCCCTTTTATGGACGAAGAGTCTAATACTTCAGGCAGTTGTGCCTTTGCGATCAAATGCTAAGGCCTTTTCCCCTCTCTGTCTTTTTCACTTGCTCAACTAAAACTATGTCAGCTCTTGCAGAATAAATGATCAGTTGTTAACAGTGGCTGATGTGAACAACTCTTAGGAACCTTGGATCCATCTTAGATATAATGTGTTTTTTTGAAAGTACAAAGGTATTTTATGTTTATTTTATAAAATGTGAAAAAGAACACAGAAGAAAATCTAATCTATAATGCCATCATGTCAAATTAATCACTAACATTGGATAACTATTTCTCCTGGGTTTCTCACCCCCTCCCACACGTGCATGTGTACAATTACATCTATATACCTACCTATAGTTTTATTGCATTAAATGGGGGTTATGGTCTGCACACATTGCCTTTGTAACCTGCTTTGCTAATTAATAATATGCTGTGGACAGTTTTGTCATTAAATAAATATTATATTACCACATGATTTATTTTAGTATATGATTTTTAATAATTGTAAAATACTCCATTATATAACTACATTATGTTAACCAGTGCCTTATTATTGTTTATTTGGATTGTAGTTTTTGATATTTGAATTAACAGTCCAATGGGCAATTTTCCAAATGCATCTTTGTGTGCAAATTCAGTGATCTCATAAGGACAAATTTTTAGAATTGGAATTATTGGGACAAAGGCTATGCATATATTTATGACTCTTTAGAAGCATTGCTGGTCTCCCTCAGGAGAGTTTGTACTAATTACATCCCTTGCCAGTAGTGGATGAGATTGCCCACATCTTTGCCAACTCTGTGTGCTTTAATTAGTAAGAATATCTCCTGAATCTCTCTTAAACATTTATATGAATTATGATGTATCAAACATTTAGTATAAAAAACAATTAAGAAACACTCATATACTACCATTAAGATTAAATATATCATAATATTTGTCTTTATTTGCTTCATCTAGCTCCCATTTTTAAAGGAATAAAATATTACAGATGCATTTATACACCCTCATCCCTTATCCCTCTCTCCACAAGTCACCACTCCTCTGAAATTAAAATTTCATTACCATGTGCATTTTTGTAATTTTACTACATATGTAAGTATTAATAAAGTATGTATGTGATTTTTTGTGTTTTAAAATTTTATATAAATGATACATGAAATGTGTCCTTTCGCAGCAAAGTGAACATTCATTTTTAAGATTAACCAGTGTTATTACATGCACACTTATTTCATTATTTCACTTACTGTATAGAACTACATTATATGAATAAATTGAAGGTTGTTCACTTACTCCCCTTCTGAAGGGAGCCAGGCTGCCAGGCTGCTCCAATGCTTTTGCCTACTATAAGTAATGTTAAAATGATCATCCTTGCCCATGTCTCCTTGGGCAAGGATGTGAGATTTTTCTCTAGGGTAGATGCCTAAAAGTGGAATTGTCGAGTTTTGGAATGCACATTTCCAACTTTATTGGATATCACCACATTGCTTTCCAAAGTGACTCCCATCTACACATCTGCCATTTGCAGTCCCCATTTCTATGTCTTCCACAACACTTTAGACGATCAGAATTATTAAAATTTGACAATCTGATGTATATGAAATGATATCTAGTTATTGCATTAATTGCATTTTCCTGATTACTAATGAAATTGAGCATGTAACATATGTTTATTGGCATTTGGATTTCTTCTTATGTGAATTGTAGTTTCATATCCTTTTCTTGTATTTCTATTAGGTAGTTTGTTTTTTCCTTTGATTTGTTAGGGTTCTTATAAGTATTCTAGATATGATTTATGGGTTGTAAATATCTTCTCCCTCAAATGGCTTATCTTTTTCACTTTGTTTATGGTGCTGTTTGTCACACAGAATTATTAGTTTTAGGGCAGTAAAATTTATCTGCTTTTTTTTATGATTTTAGCCGATTTTGTCTTGTTTAAAAATTCTTTCCACATACTGAGATAAAAAAAGAAGTTATTTGTATTAAACTTTTTTTTTCAGTTTTGCTTATCATATTTGGCTCTTTTAATCCATCCGTAATTTATTTTTGCATGTAGTGTAAAGTAGGCCCCAATTTCATCTTTTATCCTCCCTAGGATTTGTTCTTTGCCATAACAACATTTACTAGATAGTCAATAGGTTTCCACTGTTTCTGGGCACCTTATTTTATTCTGGTGGTCTAATTGTATATTCCCTTTGGCCGTGTCTCAATAATTTAATTTTTATAGCTGTGTAGGTTTGATGCATTAAGGTAAATTCTCCCCACACCTCTGCCAAATTATCTTGGATATTGGCCCTTTATTCATCCATATAACTTTTAGGATCAGCTTGTCACATTTCATTTAAAAAATGGGATTTTGATTGTGACTGAACTTACAGATTTATTTGGGAAAGGATTACTATCTTTAAGCTCTTTCATTTTTCCATCCCCCAACATGACATATTTCTTCCTATGCTTAGATCTTCCTTGAAATCCCTCAAGAGAGTTTAAAATTTTTCTCTACGTATTCTATTGCATATCTTTTATTAAATTTTGTTTTTACACACCGTATAGTTTTGATGCTATTGCATGGTATCTTTTTATTCTTGTATTTTCTGATTCTTTGCTGTAGTTGTATGAGAAACTGTGTGTTTGTATATTGATTTCATATCCAGCATCCTTGTAGAACTCTTATTATTTTGAATTTTTTTTTTCTGTTTGCTCTCTTCTATTTGGTATGTAGACTGCATTAACAGTGAATAATGACAGCTTTTTTTTTCTTTTTCAGTCTGTGTGTCTTTTCTTTCTTTTTACTTTGTTGATTACATTGACTAGTACTTCATTTACAATATGGAATAGAAATAGTTTTAGTAGGTATCCTAATCACATACCTTCCTTCACTTGCTTATCTGCAAGTCTGTCCTCCTTCTGCCCGATACCCTACCTCTGATCATCCTTCTCACCTTACATGGCCTGTTGTCTAGTGCTATAGCTCCATCTTGTGTGTGTGTATATTCAAAATTAAACAATTTACCTACCTATCTATCTACTCGTCTGTCTACCTATCTAATCATCTATCTAATCATCTATCTTTATTGCAGATTTGTCCTCATATTTACCATTACCTTTTGCTTATTGCGCCATTTTCTTGCAAGCCATTCTTTTCTTCCATCTAAATTTCCTGCTTGAGAAATACTGTATAGTACTTATTTCACCTGAGCCTGAGTCGTAAACTTTTCTTTATTTTTCTGAAAAAGCCTTTATTTTTACCTCGATTTTGAGAAATTAAATTTAGCTGAGTATTTTTCATACTGTAAGATATTATTCCATTATCTTCTGGTCTCTGTGATTATAGCTGATAATCAAATTGTTGTTTCTTGTAGATAAACTTTTTTCTCAGGATGCTTTTAGGAATTTCTCTTCATAATTTTAGGTCTTCTGGTATTTCACTGGAATGCATATAGATTGGGTTTATTTTTGTTCATCCTTCTTAGAATTCATTGAAGGATTTGTATCTTTCATCAATACTGGAAAAATTATCCTTTAGCTCTTAAAATACTGCCTCTCCACTTTCTCTCCTTTCTCTCTTTCTAGAACTTCCATGAGATATATTTTGGAATTTTCAGTCTGTTCTCCCTGTCTCTTAACTTTATATTTTTCATCTCTTTATTTCCCTGCCTATATACTGGGGAGCTTCCTCATATATGTCTACCTGTTCACTAATACTCCCCTTAATTGTGTCTAACCTAATAGTTAATTCACCTGGTGCTTTTAATTTCAGTGATTCCATTTTTTGTTACAAGAAATTGTATTTGCCACTTCAAATTTTTTTCATTGTATCCTATTTCTTTATATACATTTTCTATTATTTCAAGCTATAGTGCTCTAATTCTCCTGTTTATTGTATCAACTAACTTTTCCTTATAGTGAATTGTTTCCTTACATGATTAAAAAGTTCTGATCATAAGCTCATGTCTAGTGATGCTTGTTTTTCCTATGGGAATGCCGTATAGTCAGGGATGTGAGAGTAGCCTCATAGAGCGTTTCTGTTGGTTCTCTTACTTGACCCAGGGAAGTTACTGGGACTAGTTTTCACATTGATTTTTTTGGCTTAAGGATTTCTAAACCCTCCTGAACATGTAGTGTGAATTCAGCTTGTAAATCCATGTAACATGCAATCTTGGGTTTTGATTCCTCAGGGTTTTGCTTTTCATTCACCCAGATAGAAGTTTCCTCATTATCTCCTTTTGCTGCAGAGTTGATTTTTCTGCAGTTCATTGTTTAACTCAGGGTGTAGTCTTTCAAGTGTTCCAGCTTAATGCAGAGTTTTAGTTTCAACTTCTATTCACATATGCTCCGAAGTCCTTATCTCTTGCTCTTGAATGGGCATTAAAACCCATCCATTAAATCCTCTAGGTTGCCAGGACTAATCACTGTCCATGGGATAGCTGCAGTTTGGGTTCATATGCTTGGTTTTATGTTTTTCATTTCCTCCTGGGAGATTCCTTTCATATTTTGCAAGTTTAGGAATGTATATCTATCTATCTATCTATCTATCTATCTATCTATCTATCTATCTATATGTATATATTTTAAGATTTTATTTATTTATTTGACAGAGAGAGAGACACAGCGAGCGAGGGAACACAAGCAGGGGGAGCAGGAGAGGGAGAAGCAGGCTTCCCGCAGAGCAGGGAGCCCGACGTGGGGCTCGATCCTAGGACCCTGGGATCATGACCTGAGCTGAAGGCAGACACTTAACGACTGAGCCACCCAGGCGCCCCAAGCAATGTATATTTTAAAATCCATTTGAAAATGCATTCCTGGGGCATCTGGGTGGCTCAGATGGTTAAGCATCTGCCTTCGGCTCAGGTCATGATCCTGGGGTCCTGGGATCGAGCCCCGAGTCAGGCTCCCTGCTCAGCGGGGAGTCTGCTTCTCCCTCTCCCTCTGCTTCTCCCCCTGCTCATGCTCTCTCTCTGTATCTCTCTGTCTCAAATGAATACATAAGTTCTAAAAACAAAGAAAATGCATTCCTGTATTTTAGTTTTCTAGAAATTTGTAGCAAGAGGTTTCTCTTGTTCTGCCATCTTGCTAGTACTAGATCCTTGAATGTCTTTTACTCTAAAATAGGAAAATGTAAGATATTTCCTGGGGGATACATAGAGTCCTCCAGGACTTATAAGTGTGATGTTCCTAATGGAGAGGTTAGTCAGAGTGCTGGACTAAGGAAGGTTTGAGGAAGGAAGCTGGGGAGAAAGAGCAGTGCATTAATGGACAGTCATTTTCTGCCCCCTCAGAGGGTACACAAATGCTTAGCTAAGCAGTTCACTTAGAAGAGTGATGATTGATTAGTCTTTACCGACAGCTCCTAAAAATAGCTTGCCTGAAATGATTGAGTCTTTTTAGGAAATGAAAGATTAGACTATGGAAGCAGGGAGATGGTTCTCAAGTTCTAGTGAAGACAAATTCTAGAAGCAAAGTGGGGGCCACAGCGGGTGTCGACGAAAGGAGACGTTTTACAATATTAGAAGAGGAAGCAAACAGAAGGAGAAGCAGGGGGTGAGGGTATAAAAGGATTGAGTTGAAAACATGAGTGTAGGAGTTTTCCCTGAAGACAAAGCTGATTTGAGGGGGAGAACCTATTCTCAGTGGGGCCTTGTGACCACATTTCTTAGTATCCAAAGTATCAGGAAAAATGCTACTCGTCTGAGATCCAGGTTACTAAGCCTTAAGCAGGTGATGTTGGGTTGGGATCACTCTTGTATTTTTGGCCTGAGTTTTTCTTTCAGCCTCGGCTAAGAATATGTCTGTTTTATATTGAGTTGTGGCACCCCATATAGGATGATGAGGCATTAGAAAACCAGAGGTGCCACTCCGCGTTCACTCCAGCTCCCAAAGTCCGTGTCTTACCAGATGTGAGGGATTGAAGAAAGGTAGTGTGTGGTTTGGCCAGAGCATTCCACTGAGGGTTACTGTCTTCCTGGTTAGATTACTGATGAGTTGTATGATCTTGAGCAGCTCAGTTATTCTGCACCAGTGGTCTCAACCAGGGGCATTTTTGCATTCCCCCAAAGGACATTTTGCAATCTGGACACATTTTTGATTGTCACAAGTAGGGGGTGCATCTGGCATCTAGTGGTGAGAGGCCGGGAATGCTGCTAATGTATAGGCGAGCCCACTCTTGCAAAGAATTATCTGACTCAAAAATTTCAATAGTGCTGAGGTTGAGAAACCCTGCTCACATGTCTTTTCTTATCTAGAAGATGGAAGGGTTAGAAGAGGAGGTTGGTATGTGTGTAGCTAGATTAGGTAAGCTCTATATTCAAATTACCCGTCTATCTAACACAGAACACTTCTTCTGCCCACATCACATCCATAGAAACATGAATCAAATGAAATGAGTTAAAAACAATCCCTCCCTTTTCTACCAAAGAACAAAGTCTTGTACTCAAAATGCTTTGAGCTTTGCAGGTTCACGGTGACCACTGTGTTTGCCTCCATGCCCTGGGTCATTCATCTTATCATGTTATGTTTGCAAATTGCACTTGTACTTGTGAGGTAAGGTTTGAGGACCGTCTTCCCTAAGCTGAACTTGTTGTCTCTAGAATAGGTTTATCATTTCTAGCTTTTCCCGCACAAACTTCCCAACATGGTGCAGGTTCCAAGACATCCATGCCCTGTTTGTATCCACTTGGCTTTGCATATAGTTACCATTCATTCATTCATTCATTCATTCATTCCATAAACATGTATTTAGTACCCACCATGCACATTGGTTGCTGTGGGGAATGCAAGGATATATAAATATAAACCCCTTACACTGTAGTGGGGGAGATGAGATCCATACACCACAGTATCTGAGGCAGGGGGACATAAAGTGCCAGAGGTTCTCTGAGAGAGAGAGATCGTGTTTGTTGTATGATCACAAAATGCTTCATAGAGGAGATATTGTATGAACTAGGCTTTCAATACTATCTAATTGTTTTTTCTTTTCTTTCTTTTTTAGAGAGAGAGGGTATGTGCATGAGCTCGGGTGGGGAGGAGCAGAGGAAGAGGGAGAGAGAATCTTAAGCAGGCTCGAGGTCCAGCCTGGAGACTGACTTGGGGCTCAAACTCACGATCCTGAGATCATGACCCGAGTTGAAATCAAGAGTTGGACGCTTAACTGACTGAGCCACCCAGGTGCCCCAAGTCTATCTAAACTAGATAGTTTTTTGACAGGTGGCTATGGAAGTAGGGGGAAGGAAGGGAGAAAGAATGAGAAATGAAATGCAGAAGGATTACTTCAAGGTGCATTTGTGGAATGGTGAGCAGTCCTTCTTTATTGGAGCAGACAGTGAGTCTGCACAGTGGTGAGATATTGCTGGGAGCATAGACAGGGTGAGGGCGGAACATTTTGTTCAGTCCTGGTCCTTAAAATAAGGAGTTTGGTTGGATGACATTCAGGTTTGCTTTTAACCCTAAGATTATAAGATCTCATGATTCCCTGGTGGTATTTGATAGGCATTAGGAAACTCATTGATTTATTCAATAAGTACATTTGTTTAATGACCTTTTACCAGACATTGGACTAGACACAGGCGACACAACAGTGAATACACTCTTGAATTATATTCCACTGAAGGGTGAGACCAGGGTCAGAATTGGGTGGTGCAATGAACTATTGAACCAGGTAGAACCTGGAAGTGAAAGAAGGTTTAAGAGGCTCTTCTCCTCTTCTGAGGAGAAGGTATGAAGTCCTGAACTTGAGAGGTGGTGGTGCAAACAGAAAAGAAAGGAAGATTATGAAAGTGGAGTAAAGAAAAAAAAAGGGACAGAGTGTGGGGAATGGTTGCTGTGGGAAGTAGGTAGGAGGAAGAATCAAAGATGCATGCACGGGGCGCCTGGGTGGCTCAGTCGGTTAAGCGGCTGCCTTCGGCTCAGGTCCTGATCCGAGCCCCGCATTGGGCTCCCTGCTCAGCAGAGAGTCTGCTTCTCCCTTTCTCTCTGCCTGCCGCTCTGCCTACTTGTGCTGTCTCTCCGTCAAATAAATAAATTAAAAAAAAAAAAAAAAGATGCATGCCAAGTTTTATTCCTGAGTTACGGGGAGTCTGTGATGCTGAGAACAGAATGAGACCTGGGAAGGCGCTGGTTTGGAGGGAAAGAGCATGTTTTTAAACCAGTTGACTGATTCATGGTGGCATCAGATTGTCTAGGTGGGGGGAGCCTGTTTGAGCAGTTGTGAATGTGGTACCTGGCTTTAAAAAGAATAGGGCCAAAGATAAGATCTGGGCATCTCTCAGATATTAGCTTTAACTGCAGCCATCCAGACGGATGAGATCACCCAAAGAGAGTGTGTATAACAGAGAAAAGGTAGGAGACAGGCTCTGAGGAATGCATACATTTAGGAGGTGGAAGAAGAAAAGGTGAAGAAGAAGATGAAGGGGCAGTTAGGGAGGTGGGAATAGAAAAATAGATTGGAAATGCTCCTGAGGGGGAAGCAGGGAGGCAGAGAAGCCAATTCCTGCTGAGTCCCGGATGCGGCAGAATGTGTATACACCCTAATAGCCTCCAGGGAAACAGACTCTGGTTTTAAAAATCCCTTGGATGCATTTAGCTGTAAAAGTGTTGAGCCACCTGATCATTTTATCACTTCTTGGTGCCTCAGCCAGAGGGTGAGGAGGGAGAGGGAGAGGAGGAGGCTCTCCAGTGACTCATCCCTCATGTGTGTTAGGAGTTTTGGTTAAAAGGTTTGCTGCAAGAGAAAGCTGCTTGACTTATTTTATAATAGGTTCCTGGAGCACTGTGGCAACAATAGGACTATAGAAGCTATGGCCTTTGCCTCTGAGAGGTACGCCGCCAAAGGAAAGGCATTTGGGGGACTGTCCGGGATAGACAGGGTTATCTGTGCCATCCTGGATGGTTGAGTGGCTGCATTGGGGTTTGTAGCTCATGCAAAGCCTGTGGTTTCCAGGTAAAGGGACTTCTCATCCTTTTACGTTTGGCTGTGGAGGAGATTCTGTGCCCAGGACTTGATCCTTACTGACTCTGGAGTGACTCTACGCTCTTCCACTCTAGGCCCTTGGCAGCCATTCCTGCCCGGCCTCAGGGGCCCAGCCTTACTGGCTCCTTCAGCATGTCTCTTGCTGTGAGGTGTAGTGGTGGGATGTAACCTCCTGCGTTAGGCACAGCCAGGTTCTGGGTCTAGCTCTGCATTTGTTCGCTGTGTGGTCTTGGTTTAGGGACTTTGTTTCTCTGATCTCAGTTGCCTCATCTGAAAGGTGGTTGAAGCTAAACATACCTACCTCATAGATTCTCACGCAGATCAAGTGAGGTAGCATGTACCCAGTGCTTTGTTCGGCCTTCCACCATTGCTAGTTATTGTTGCTGCTTTGAAACTTTTATTTTTCTGTTGAATTGTTTTCAGAATTCCTTTCCCTTTCTCCTCGTGTTTCCCACTTTTTTTTTTTTAAAGTACTTAATTTGAAGAAAATCAATACCCGTTAGCCAGCTCCTGTCTGGATGCCTGTGAAAGGCCTTGAATGCTTTGATTGTTCTGGTATAATTCTCTTTTGGAAATAGGAAGCTGTCTTTTGACATCCCCTGTAATGCCTGGTGTCCGTCCCTGTAAATATAACAACGATACCACCCACAGTGGTGTGACAATCTAAGTTTACAAAGCACTTTCACACACACAGTCTTTACCATCTCAACATCATTTGGGAAGCTGGGTCTCTCAGCCCAGCAAGCTGCTGACTCTCATCAGGTTTCAGGTGCACGCGTGTGTGAGCACGCGTGTGTGCATACACGCAAGCTTGAAGGATTGCTTCTTTCTTTTAACACAAAGAGCTAAAGTTTCAAAGCAGGTGGGGTGTGGGTTAAACACTGTTCTAAATGGCAGGCCTGCTGTTCGTGGGGAGGGAAAGTGGCCTGAAAGTTTAAAAATAACCTGAACATTATAGACTCCTGTGAATTCTACAGCCCGGAGCTCTGTGAGTCTGTGGGTGTCTTACCTGCTGGGGCGCAGTCAGGAAAACAAGTTTGAGAGGCAGGAGGATTTAAATTTGCTGAATCCTTTAGTGGCACACATTGGCAGCAAAAGCTTTCATAAAAAAACGGAAACCATACCTAATAATCAGGATCGATATTCCTGAATGGTAGGCATAGTGCCACCCTTGGATTCACTGAACACAGAACCCTCGCTAATATTTGAGTCTGCAATAAAGCAGACCCTCCTCTTCTGCTGCTGAACACCACCTCTCTTTCCCTTTCTTTCTTCCCTTACCGACCCCTCTGGCTTTTCCAGATAGCTGCCTGAGACAGACCCACCAGGGAGCTCAGGGGCTGGGTCATTTTGGGGTAGCTTTGGCCATTCATTGAGAAACAAGCAAATGGTGTGTGTAAAACCATGTTCATCATGAGTAAATTGTGCACAGTAACATACCCTTTGGATTTTTAAGAAGTTTTGAAGAGTTTAAACAGTTTTTGAAGTAAGACTCAGTTCTTCTAGGCATGGCCCATGTTGCATGGTCCGTGCCGCTTGGGGACATTGCAATGGGGGGACTGCAGCAGCAGGTCAGGCTAATAACCCCAGCACATATTAGAACACGATGCACTTGCAAATCTGTTGTCCCAGTTGGTGTATCAACAGTCTCCTGAGATTTGGAGGGCAGGCATTTTTGCACACACAGTCATAAACCCAACCAGGACTGAGGTGCAAATCTTGTCTTGCGCTCTTGTGACTCACTTATTCTGAGGCGCCCCCCACCCCGTCCCTGCTGTAATGTCTGGACATTTTCTTGCATCTTGGAACTGTAGGGTGGTCAGCAAATAAAGTAACTAGCCCAAATCTCTATTAATCATATCAGCGAGAAGCTCTACACTGTGGTGGTTAAGATAATGGGTTTTGGAGTCAAATAGACCAACGGTTGACTTTCTGCTATGTCATTTACCACCTCGGGAAATTATTTAGTTTTGTTCAATTTTGCTTTTCCTATCTGTGAAATGTTGAATATAATAGTACTTAACACACAGGATTATTCTCAGAAATAAGGAAAGTAAAGGGTTTAGTGCAGTGCCTTATTATTAAATAATAAGTATTTAATACTTATTAATACTTAACCAAATTGTCTATACTTTTTTTGGTAATTACTCTTTATTTGTTTGATGCATGTTCATTTTTCTCTTGTTTTTTTTTATAGTCCTGGAAGTTGCAATATCAAACCATGACCTACTGGAGAATAGAGACTATTTTAACAAAGGAAAAATAGCATAATAGGAAGCTTTGGGTTATTATATTAATAATACTTGACTACTTTACATGTGGTAGAGGTTTTCTAAAGAATGTGACTGAGTGATGGAGGATTATGTAAAGAAAAAAAACCCCAGAACCCAGTCTCTAAGGGAAAGGACTGTATTATGAGTGCGTCTATGTGTGTGTGTGTCCAAGGAGTTGGCTTGTTGAGCGTCCTAGAGAGGAGTATTTCAGAAATTCTCTCTTTCGATTGAGAATTACATTTCCACCTTTCCCATTTTTAAATGGCACATTAGGAATATTTATAAATCTTCAAGAGAGCTTGTAATTCTTCCCACTTAAATATAATGTATTAGGCCTGTCTGAAACCTCCCAACAGCATAGGAAAATTACTTTATATGTTTATACAGCTGGCTGGCAGAACTTGAGGTCAGATCAGAATTGAGTGTGTGTCTTTGCACAAAGGCAAAAGTGTGTGTGTGTGTCTCTTCCACATGTAATTCTTTGTAAGGGAAAGGAGTCTGATGATGATGTTTGCCTTTCTGTAGAGAGAAGAGAGAGAACCAGTTTAAGACTATAGTTGATTTTCTTTTTTTTTGAAGCAGAAGTTTATTCTTCTGTTTTATATTCTGTGAAAAGAGATCTGAAAATATTCTTTATGTGGGGGTCTAAATGTCTTTTTTAAATAGGTGATTCCCCAAATCTTATTTCAATTATATTTTTTAAAGAGCAGAAGATATTCCTCATAAGAGAATGAACCTTATAATTTGATGGTTGATAAAATGAGGGTGAGGTTGTTATTGTGCTGGTAAAGTTCCTGAGTTAGAGTCACCTGATCCCCTACAGGAAAAGGAGGCATCCTTTCTTGCTATAAAGGGGAGGATGAACACTCAACCGAGAAAGAACAGCTGGAAACCCCTGAAAACAGAGCAGAGACTCAGAGTTAGAGCCAGAGTGTGTTAGGGGAAGGGCAGCCCCTCTGACAGGAACCAGTTAACCAGTTGATGCTGAAACTCTTTTTCACCAAAAAAAGTTGCAGGAGATTCAATGTTTCATTCATTGATGATGTATTTAGTAAAGGCCTGCTATAACATAATGCAGGTACTCTAGGTAATACAATGAAGGGGAAGATATGTCCTTTCCACTTGAGAAGCTTACACCATAGTGAAAAAGACAAGGCAGACATGATTGAAAAATTAAATAGGAATTCAGTGGTGAAGTTATACCCATGACAACAATGACAGTAAGTAAACAAGGTGCTATATGAATGACACGAAGTTCTGTGAGTTTATGGCAAGTAGAGATCACAGATAGAATTGGAGAGGTTATGGAAGGCTTCATGGAGGAGGCAGAATTGAACCAAACCACACCTTGAAGGATACCTAGGAGTTAGAGAAGCAGAAAAGAGGAAGGATGTTCTTGGGTCAGTCTGAATCAGGTGCGCTGAGCAAGAGTTTTGAGGGAGGAGTGGGTGTGACATGTTATAACTTTGTTGATACTATGGTACATGAGAAGATGATGTTGGAAAGGTAGGTTGAATTCAGATTGTCAGGCTAAGGAGTTTGGCCATTTTTTAGGCAGCAAAGAACCACTGAAGTTAAGTGATTGACAAGGGAGAATGATGTCACCTCAGTAGAAACTGGAATTTTTGAAGGGGAGATTGTTTCGAAGGAATTACAATGAATTCACTTTTAAGCACATTGAGTTTGAGATGGTGGACAGTCCTTAGTTGGGCATTTGGATCTGGTAAGGAGGTGGAAAAGTAAGGCTGAAACTAGATGTGGAAGCCAGGGGGATAGTTGAAAGTGTGGGTAAGGATATGACCCTGAAAGGAAAGATGTCAGAGAAGATGCAGGGGTTAAGAACAGCCCCAAGGGGTACTCCCACAATAAAGAGGGGGATAAAAGGAGCAAGAGACAGTGAGAAACTGGGAGGTGGGATGCTAAGGGAGGGGAACTCTGAGAAGGAGGGGAGGTCAGTGGTGGCAGATGCTGCAGAGTAATCAAGGAAAAAAAGGGCGGGAGAACAAGGACCATTGGAGGTCAGTGGAGGTCTTAGTGCAGTTTTAGGGGAGCGGAAGGGGCAGAACTAGCACATGGCCTGCCCAGGTGCACATTTCAAAACTGGCCTTAAGTCCATATCATATGGGAATGCCTTATTCACTCTGATTATTTTATACCAGGTGGGTGTAACCAGCTGCTCAGTGTAGGAGCAAGTGGGAGAGAAAGGGTGTGGTGATGGACAGGTGGTGGTTTACTCTGCTGATGATTCCAACCCAAAGAGTCCTGTAAGAGACAAGACTGGTGGGTGTGGTGGGATTGAGTTCCTTTCTCTGAGCCTTTAGGGTTCCTCTAGGCTTTGTTTCAGCCGTGAGCTGCTTTTCCTGCTATTGGGACACCGTCTTCAAGAGTGAAGTGTGGGGAATGGATTAAGACCAGCAAGTTCAGGTTAAAGCTCAGGCACCTTCTCTTCCTGGGCACTTCCTCCTTTGCTCTAGCACCTGACATCATGCCTGACACGTGGAAGGTGCTCATTTTATGTTTGCTGAATGAATGAATCAGACTGAACCCACCCAGGCTGAGCAGCTTTACAATGTGTGGGCTGTATTTTGTTTTCTGAGTCAAGAGGCCAAGGGGGCGGATGGATGGGCGTGCTTCCGTCGGTTGTTCTCACCCTTAGATACCGATGCAACCTCCGCTCACCCCCCACCAGTCAGGGCTGGAGCTCTGCAGAGTCGTCCTGCTGCACTTTGCCTTGACCAGAAGCAAGACTGGACCCAGAGGATGGGTGTTGAGGTGCAGTAATGAGGCAGGGATCCTTTGATGTCTGGAGCTAAACACTGAAGCTCCAAAAGGACTTTCCCAATAAGGGTTAATGTTTGTTAGGTTGAATATATTTGACTTTGGTCCAGGCTGAAAAGTGGCCTTATCTAATGGGGAAAAAAAAGGACTGAAGTGGTAATACTAGAATTTTTATGATCCTAGATACACTGAAATGCAGTATAAACATGCTGTCTGGTTCATCAGTCCCATGCATCTGGTATTCCCTCCACAGCCCGGGCATTCGTGTTCCATGTTGCACTTCCCCACTGCTTCTCCCTACCTCTGGTACCCTCTGTTTCAAAGGATCTCCCCGATTCTTTCCTTTTCCTGGTTGCTTCCAGCCAGAAGGGATCTCCCCCTTCTCCGTCCTCCCCCTTACTGTGCACATTGTCCTGGCACACACTACGTTCTGTGTTGTACCAGAGCGCTTTATGGGTGCGTTTTCCCCCTCTTCTCTCTTCACGTGTAAGCTCTCAGAGGCAGTGGCCATGTCTCATTTATCCTTGAGCCTCAGAATCTTGAGAAAAACGTCTGGCACATTAAAAGGTTTAATGAGCATGAAATGGGCTTATGAATGAAAGAATAAATAAACATGGATCTATCCCAGGTACCAAGGTCTTTGGGCTCTTTGGGCTGTGGTCTCTAATGTTTTTCTTTCTTTTCTCTTTTCCCCCATTTGTCTTTCTGACCAAGTCTCAGACACTTGTATTTCTCTGCGCCTCTGTCCACCCCATACACACTGCAGTCATCCCTGGGCTGCACTTCTGCCGTTTGCCTTCTGAAACAGAAAGCTGCCAGATACGTGGTTTGCTACGTGGTACTGTGGTCACAGCTACCATTGCTGAAATGTGTTTAACAAACACGTACGTAGAGCTTGTTATATGCCAGGTACTGTTCTAAGACCCTTACACATATTAACTAACTTAATCTTCATAAAAGCCCAGAGACAGGTGGTGTGCTTTCTTAGAAATTTAACTCTTTGGGAGGCTTTCTGGCTCAGGGTCCTGCCTCACCTCTCCAAAGTCCAAGATTATGCCTGTGACTGGACTCTTAAGCAAGGAAAACATTATTTTGACGTGCAGAATGCTAATAGTGGCCACAGATTGTCTAGAGTCCTGACCTTATTACAAGGAGATCCAGCTCTGCTATTTCCTACCTCGGTGCACTTGGAAAAGTCCCTGACCCTTTGCATCTCAGATAATGGAATGTGCCTCACAGTCCTGCAGCAAAAATGCAGTAAGATAACATCACAGTTGGCACCCAGGAAATATTGAGTTGTCATAAATGAATGGTTTTAAAAACACTTTTAAAGCAAGATTTGCACATCTATAGTTAGCTGGTAGAGTGTTAGAACTGTAGGGTTTCTCAGGCATAGGTTTGAGAAATGCTGCTTCTAGGGATGGACATTACATAAGGATGTAAAGTTATGTTTTCACCCAAGTAAGGGCTGTAAGGTATTGTGGAAGCCACCAGATTCCCAAGATGTCTACATCACCATAATGCTCCTCTGCTCTGCAATGAATTTGCACATGGTCTCCTGCCAACTTTTTTCTTAAGAACCCACTCCCAAATCCTCTCTGCATTATGTTCCTTAGAGTACTGCTTTGCATAAGAGTCTATTTCTTGGAAAAGATCAACAGGGGGAAAATAGAACAAAAGGGGCTCTGATAGCTTAACCATAAGCTGTCTGAGTGTAACTGGCAGTGGGGGAGGGAGGAATGAGGAAGCTGGGCTGGTGGGAGGGGCACATGCTTTTTGGATGAGGCTAGATTTGCAGCCACTGCAGTGATGGGCTAAAATCTCACGCAGAGATGGCCCAAGGCCTGACAGATCTGGGAAGAGCTTTATGAATGAGGGGGATAGGATAAGTACTTCTCCACTCATGCTGCTCACGTCTATCCAGTTTAGTACAAACTCCCGTGGCCTTCCTGGTCTGGGGGAGTTCAGCCAACTGGTTTCATTCCTCTTCCAGAGGAGACTGGAGATACCCTCTACCAGTCGCCTTCCATCCTGCTTGCATTTTGGATGGTACACTGGAGATGAGGGGCTACAGGGTGAAAGCTTTGAAGTTAAGCCATCTGGATGGCATTAATCTAGGAAAGTTTTCACTTGCTTCCTCAGATCCTTTTGGGTTTCTAGTTTGCAGGTCACTGCTTGCAGCAAAACATGCATGCAGAAAAACACTTGGTTGCACCATGTTGTGTGTGTATGTATGTGTGCGCACGTGCATGCAGCGTGTTGACCTTGTGCCCAGTGTGTGGGGGTGTACTTTCTAAGTACTGGGTGGTTGCATTGTGGTGAAATTTGGGGCTTGGACCTCAACAAAGTCCACAGGGGAGTAGAGAGCTGGTGACAAGAAGTCACCTCTTTAGGCATGTCTAGGTTGTGAGGTGTGCTAGGTAGGGGTGCTGGGCGGCCAGGTACTGGGCTCACGGTGGCGTGCTCAAAAGTGACCAGTAGATGGTGCTCTGACAACAGGGAAATATGGCTACGGCCTCTTATGGGCTGGAAAGGGATTTTAGGAATCGGGTTTCCAATTAGAGTTATGACCAAATGCTGACTTTCTACATTTCCATATGTGGGTCTTTAAGAAGACATTGCAAGGAGGGACACTGTTAGGAGAATGCCCACCAAGTTTCCTTATGAAGAGCATTATGGCAATGACCTGACCTCAGGTTTTTTCTAAGGATCCTCCTGGATCTTGAGGGCAGTACCTGTGTTCCTAGTTTAGTGTCTTCCCAGCATGATCCCAGGACCATGTGGCTATTGACCAAGTTCAATTTGAGGACGGTAAGCATAGGATTCCCATAGGTTTAGCGTGATTGTATAGTTTCTTCTCTTGAGAATGAACAATTTGGAATTACACTATTACCATCCACCAGAGATTAGACTGGTTATTAGAAAGAGCCATAAAGTTGCAGTCCGAAGATCTGTTAGAAGCCCAGGGAAAATTACTTAAGGTTTCTGAAACTCTGCTTATTTGTCCATCAAATCAGGGTCATAATACCTGGGTTGCCAGGCTGGTCTCAGAGATTTGTTGTGAGGTTTATGTAAACTGAAAACTATTGAAGACACATAAAATATTTTTCAGTCATTAAAATTCTAGCCCTCTGGGTGCTGGGAGAATGGGAGCATTAGAGAGCATAAGAGATCATGAGTTCATAGATCTCCAAAGTCTGAAAAGCTGTGACTGTGGGGTGGGGGATGGTGTTCGTGGTGGTGGTGGTGGAATATGAGAGTATGCCTCCCTCCCACCATTACTGCCCTTAGATCAAGTCCATTCCCAAAGACTTTAATGCCATCATGTTTGCCTCTTTCCTCTTGGACTTCTCCCCACACCCCACAAATTCCCCATTTATAACTTCCCTCCAAAGGTGCTCATACTCTCCAGCATGGTCTACATCATTCCCAACCCATGCATTTGTGATTCCTGTCTCCTCAGGGAGGCAAGCCTCAACTCCACTGGGTCTTCACATTTCCAAGTATGATATTCTGTCTTGGGGAACCTAGGTCTCTAAAGAATTACAACAGCCACAGAGAACACAGGACACTGTAGAGAGAGGGAAGGGGATTAGTACCGCCTCTCTTCTGAGTGGGTGGCATTGAAGACCCAGATCTGGAGGTTCCAGATCTTCCAAGAGCCTCTTCCAGACGGTAAAGCTTAGAGAGCCCTGCTTCCTCTGAGCATGAACAAACAGGCATACCACTCCAACGTCTGCCAAGGCCAGGACCCAGGGAAAAGAGGTGAAGTTGTAGTGTGAGAATGAGGTCTATCAAGCATTCTGGCTGGTAAGGTTGTAGAATCTAATTTAATCCAAGAAGAGGACACTTTTTTTTTTTTTTTGGTCATCTATTTTCTTCATTTGGCATCCTCAGTGCCAACAGTGCCTAGTGCTCAAAAATATTTATCAGATGATTGATGTGAATGAATTTTGTGCTATGGATTATGGTCCTGCCTGAAAGCATGGGTTTGATCACTTCTGCAAGCCCTTTCTAATCTGCACAGTTTACAGGGTTAGTGAGACAGCCACTTGTGACCATTGTGAATAACTAAACAGGCTGATGCGGCTTCGTGGTTCATAGCACTGCCTCCCCTTTCACTTCTGACCAGGTATCCAGGCAGAAAAGGGTCTTCAAGTAAAGGGAGGTAGAATGACAGAATAAGGCAGTAATGTGAAATCAAAATACTAATTAGAATGGACACATCTTGCATAGTAAGCTGGACTGAAATGGGCTACCCTGAATCAAAAGGTCAATATGATGTCCCAAGGGCAGCACGGACACCATTCCTTTGGATTTCCAGTACCCAGAGGATTTCCCTTCACACATACACTCACATACATTCTCATCCAGATGTGTGTCAGTGCTCACGTGGCCTTGCCCACACATAGACACACACAGGAACACACGTGCCTCTCACTCAGATGTTATCACCCTTCCCATCAGTTATTCTCACACACAAAGACACGGCCTTTCACACATGTGAAGCCACACTCACCCATGGTTTCCAACCTCCAGGTTTTAGTCTCTTTGTTTCCTTCCTCAGCCGCCCCCTTCCCCTTCTCTAACATTGCTTAGGTGGGGAGGATTTGGATAGAGCTGTGTATTGAGCCTACACTGGAAAAAGGAGAGTAAAGTGTGCTCCAGCTAGTGTAGACATGGAAGGGGGCAGCCGGTCCTGTGCTCAGTTCAAACCACTGAGTCACCTGTGGAGAAGGGCTTGGTTGCTAAACCTAGGGACTCTTTCTCCGGGTCTTGGAGTCCACCTTTTCCACGTATGCAGCTCAGATACTAATTGTTTTTTTCTTCATTAATGGGGTGGATTTGAGGAAGTCAGTGGAGCCGATTTATGGGTAAAAGATACGGGTGGGAGGATCCCCCTGATTGTTAAGACTTTGAGAAAGGTAGTGTTAGCTCCAAACTCACCATCTACGGCCCCAATATCTGGACCAGTCTTCCAGAAATGGATGCGCAGGGCTCCGCGAGAGCTGAACCCAAGAGGCCGCCCCAGATCGCATTTGCCAGGGGGAGGGCAGAAGCTCCCACGCGGAGCTGGCACCAACACCCGGGTGCGGAGCCCCCAGAGGTCCTAGCGTGCTTCACGGGGCCTGCGGGTTGCTAAGTGGGGAGATGGGGAGAGGGTGCCGCCTTCTCCGCGGAAATCCCTGGGCAGCGTTCCTCGGAGACTGGGAGCTGAGGAGGAGCAGCGACCGGGCCCTGGTGCGCGGCGCGCAGGGCGCAAAGGCTTCGACTACCCTTCAGGGCAGGCACTGCGCGGGGCACAGCACCGGCGGGCGCCTAGGCGGGGACGGAAGGCGCGAGTGCGTGCGCGCGTGCGCCCCCGCCGGGCCTGGGCTCGGCTCTCTTGCGGGGACCGTGCCGCGCCGCCCGCTGCGCCCGCTTCTCTCCTCTCGGCGTTACTTGGGGAGGGGCGACTCTCGCTGGACCTCTGCAGCGGTGGCCCCCTACCCTCTGGCTAAATAAATCCCGAAGCCAAACCAGCCTCGCTTCCCAGGCCCCTGAAGCCGCGGTCGGCCGGGGTCCTTCCGGCTCCATCCCCGCCCCTCCTGTCCTCGCCGGCCCCGCCCCCGCTTCTCCCGGCGCTCCAGCGCGCGCCTCGCTGCGCCTCTGCGCTCCGCTCGCTCTCCGCTCCTCGCCTTCCCCTTTCCTTCCCCACATTCTCCTCTGCTTCCCGGGAGTGGGGCTGTCCGAGTAGCAGAAGAAACCCAGCCGTTCAGGAGGAAGTTCGGTCCTTGGAAAACTCCCGTGCCAGGCCACCGCTAGGCTCGCCTGCAACCTGTTCCTCCCTCGCCCAAGTGCTCGCCCGCCCGCCCGCTCCCGCTCCCGCTCCCGCCCTCGCCCCGGCGCAGCCGCGGATCGCTGTTGCATGCTGATCCGGGGAGGCGGCGGCGGTGGCGGCTCCGGCAGGATGCTGGCACTGGGGCTTCGCTGCTCTCTGGATGCTGCTCAACTTCTATCCCAAGCGCAGGAGCTTTGAAGTCGTTTGTCCCTCTCCGGTTGGATTGACTTCTTATTTTGATATTTTGGGCGTTGCGGTTTGCGCAGGAACCTCAATATCGCTCTCCCCCCTCCCTCTCTGTCAACCTTTGGATGCGTCTGTGCTGGCACATTTAAAGACCCAAGTCTTGGCTGTGGAATTTCTTAGATGGACTTGCTGGGGCTGGCGTTATAAAGCATGTCACCATAACCCCGTCCTTATCTTTTTTTTTTTTTTTAAGTTCTTTTGTTTTCATTTTTCCCTTCCTCCCCAACCCCCACCCCCAATAAATCACCAAACTGTTACCTAGCGGGCCGGTGCCTGCCTCTCTTCCAGAACTAGGTGGTGCGTCTGCCAGAAGAGGAGCTATGTTTGAAGAGCAGCCTACTCCACCCCTCTCCTCTTCAGTCCCTGAATGCCACCACACACTGGCATTTTGAAAAAAAAAAAAAAAAAAAGAATTGCCTCCAGAAACTGAGCACCCCCAAGCCCTCCCCCCGTGTTTTTTTTTTTTTTTTTTTTTCCTCCTTGAGGAATGGAGCTTCGCAGAGGTTGTATTTAGATTCAACAGTTCGGAGCGGCGGGGCCGCTGCTGCCGCCTCTTCGAAGAGCTCGCGAGGCTCCCCGGAGGCGGTGGTCCCCGCGCTCGGCTGGATGCGGCTCTGAGTCTCCGTGTGTCTTTCTGCTTGTTGCTGTGTGCGGGTGTTCGGCCGCGATCACCTTTGTGTGTCTTCTGTCTGTTTAAACTTCAGGATGGCTCGCTTCGGGGAGGCGGTGGTCGGCAGGCCGGGGTCGGGCGATGGAGACTCGGACCAGAGCAGGAACCGGCAAGGAACCCCGGTGCCGGCCTCCGGGCCGGCGGCCGCCTACAAGCAGTCGAAAGCGCAGAGGGCGCGGACTATGGCTTTGTACAACCCCATTCCCGTCCGGCAGAACTGTTTCACCGTCAACAGATCCCTGTTCATCTTCGGAGAAGATAACATTGTCAGGAAATACGCCAAGAAGCTCATCGATTGGCCATATCCTTTCTTGCCCTCTCCCCCTTTGCATTTCTTTGGGTAAGGGGGGAAATCTAGCATGGAATTTATCCCCCATCCCCTTCCTGGTGCCAATTTGCCCCTTTGCTGAAGTGCACTCTTTACTTCGGTGTGCCTAAGGGGCAAGCTTGGTGCTGTAGAGGCCAGTGTGGGCACGGGTGCTTTTCAAGGTAAGACTTTTGGTTTTTTTATTTTTCCTGTGTGGAAATCTGTAGCGTCCCTGGGTGCATGGTGTTGCTGTCTGCCCCTTGCTGGGCTTTGTCTGATTCCCAGGCCCCCAAGCCCCTTAATATAGAATGGGTTGCCCCTAATCTCAAGATTTTCTTTCATTCTCACTCCCCCTTTTCCTCCCTCAAAGCCCCCCCCCTCTGTCCCCATCCCCACCAGCTGGGGAGACACCCGCACTATCTGCCCCTGGGGAAGTCAAGGCTCCCTGGGGGATTTATCAGTTCAGAAGCTTCAAGAGTTTGGGCCAAAACCCTGTAGACAAATAGACAGAATGGATAAATAAAACAGCCATTTGGCTGGGGATCCAGCTAACTCTGGGGATTGAGTTTAAGTTCCACTGAGAGTGGAGTGAATGAATGTGTCAGCGGAGGTAATATCTAATGATCCAGTCCAGACACCTCAGAGTTGGAGTTCTCTTCTCAGCCAGAGAAGAACAGCTCATCAGAGCTCATCATTTTCTTAGTCCGGTTGGGTGCCCCTGCCTCTGAATGCTTGACCCAGCTGAGTGCTCTCCTAGGGCCCAAGATTCAGGTTGATATGCTGGGCCTGAATTCTTCAGCTGAGGGCTGCATCAGCTGAGCCCAGAGGTGTGCAAGCAATCTGTCTTTCCCTACCTCCAAAGGAACTGCTCTCCACAGAGAGCTGGTGGCGTCTCTCATGGTGGCGGTGTCGGGGTGAACAGGCATCAAAGGAGCTTCTTTGCAGGTTTAATCAAGTGCACCAAATGCAGGCTGCTGATTAGGCATCTCGCTGCCTTGTTCTTCACTAAGAATTTGGGCATCTGGCAAGGTCTTTAGGAATTGCGGGATGGTGGGGGTGGGGAGGGTGCTTGGTAAGAAGCAAGCCAGGGGGGTGGTGGTAAATATGGGGATAGGCTTGGAGACATGGGACTTTGATGCTTGTGGAAAGACATTTCTTGGGAAGGATGCACCTGCAAAGGAGGCCCCTCCTCTTCTTCTCTATCCTCTTTCCCCACCCCCTCCCTCCAGGTGTGCATTATGAGGCAGCTGAGCTGCATTGGGTCTCTAGTATCAGTGAGGCACGTGGCTCGCTTCCCCTAGGGCTTGGGCATCTCCCTGCTACCCTCACCCCGGTCTCTGGCCTTCCCCTCTTTCCTCCCTAGTTCCCTGCCTCAGCAGCACTGCCATTGGCTGGCGCTTGGTGCTTCTAGGCAGCACCCCTCATTAGAAACGAAGGAGCATCTCTAAGCAGATATTCTTCCTGCTGCTGCTCAAATCCTCCCACAACCACCCCTGGCTGGGCTTCCTCTCTCCTCCTCTCTGCACTCCCCTCCTCTCCCACCCCCACAGAGTGATTCGGGGTCATTCCGTGCCCGAGTTGAACGTATCTAGGGTGGGGGTACTGGAGAGGAGGAAGGGTCCGGTCCCTGCAGTCCCGCCTGCCGGTGCGCCGCACAAAGCGGACAGATCTCATTATGTTGCGTGCGGCGGCTGGGCTGCAAACACTCCTCTAGTCAGATCTCTACTGATTTCTCTAGCGGGGCCCCGCTCCCCCATCTGCCTTGTACAATTCTCTAAAATTCCCCACCCTCCAGGTGCTGCTTTACTGTGCTCCTCTCTTAGGGGCATGTTAACTGAGGCGCCCTTGGGCTTCCTTGCGGTAGACAAAGCGGCCCCGCCGCGCCGCGGGTGGCAAAGTGTGCCAGCAGCCATCGTTGGCACCTAGGACAGCGCCACCGAAACTCCCCAGGCGTCCGCGGCTCCGCGACCAGCCGGTTGGGCACCACGGGCACTTCCGGCTGGGCCCAGGCTCTGGGGCTGGGAAATGAAGCTCGGTTCCTAGACCACGCGGTCGGCGCTTTTCACATTTTCGCTTCCGCTGCAGACACCGCCTTTCTACCAGGCGTTGCGAGCGCAAGGTGCGACAGCGGTTTTTACCCCGCCCTTTCCTTGTCTTTGGCCAGGATGAACCAGAGAGAGTCAAAGGAGAGAATAGGGAGTTGATTTCAGCGTCGTACTCAGTGCCTCGGCTGGGAGCTGGGTCCCAGGGGTCTCTTCTGTCCCCGTCGTTGGAAGTTTCGCAGTGGTTCTGCAGCACTTAGGCTGTTGTAACAGTGTTCAGAGAACATCTGCTAAGGTGTGTAGAGGAGCCCTGTTGGAAAATTTAAAGTACACCATGTTGCTTTTTTTCTCTTCGCTGTGCAACGTGACTGACTGACAAGTATATATTGCCTCTGGTGGTGACCATGTGGAAACACTGCTTCTGTGGGTTCTGCTTTTTCTCCAGTGCTGCATCTCAGATCCTAGTCTCACTTTCCTTCCTACCTAGACATCCAGCTTCCGGAAATCTCTCCCCTTTTTCTTCCTGGGAGTCACTGTGAGCAGTGGTTGCCAGAAAACTTGGGAGCCGGGCTGTCTGCATTCAAATCCCTGTTCCTCCACCAGCTCTGTGACCTTGAAAAGTTACTTCCTTACTTTGCGACTCAGTTTCCTTATCTGTAAAATGAGGGTGATAATCATGAGTTAGGGGGAGAATTAAATGACCTAACATATGTCGGGTTCCTAAAACATTCCTGATTACCCAGTAAACACTAGCTATTATTTTAATGGGGTCCTTCAGAAATGTCAGCATGCCTGAAGGGAGGGGTCTTAGTTCTAGGTGAACTAAATCTTCTAGGTTTTTGCCTCTCAAAGAGAGCACAGAGCAACATCCCTGTCACCTGGGGGCCTGTTAAAAATTCAGAACTCTGAGCCCCACTTCAGATTTTACTGAGTCAGAATCTGCATTTTAATAAGATCCCCAGGTGGTTAGTATGCACATTAAAGTCTGGGAAGTACTTCTCTACTGTTTATAAGGGCCAGATATTTGAAAAAAAAAAAAGAAGATTGTTCAGAACATGGGTTAAGACTGCCCGCTTTGAACTGACATATGAACATGTAACATGCTTGAGGACTTTGATTATCTGTGCACTATGTCTTTGAGGCTTATACATCTTTTATGGGCTGTAGAAAGTCACTGTGGAGCTAGGAGGAAATGAGCACTTCTGTGTATTATGTTAGCTCCTCTTCACACTGCATATTACTGGTCTTTAACAAACTGGCCTGAAAAGATCAGTTAAGGGAAAGGAATTATTTAATTTATACTGGTAGGACCCTCTGGCTTGGGTGGGTGGGTGGGGTAAACTTCTCCAGTTATTTAATAGGGAAAGTCTAGTTCCTATGGAAAGAAATGCCCAAGATAACCCAGATTTGGCATGAAAGATGGTGGTAAGTTACAGCCCACTCTGAATGTGTTTCATTTTTCTTGGAAGCTACATCTGCATAGGGAGATAATTTTATTTTCTTATGGCACTCTTTTCTGCAGTGGATACCATAACCTTTTTGAAAATGCTAATCTGATTTAAAATGTGATGTTGCATTTTATATGATACCTCTATTTCTTTCTTGCTCATCTAATAGATGTAACAATAAAAGGATTCTCTTTTTCTCAGGGAATTGGCTGCTCTGAATGTCATCTCACGTTCACTGTGCCATATGCTTACCAGCTCTCACCTTTCCATGCCCAGGCTCAGTTACTCTGTGGACGCACACAAGGTCTCCCTCGTGGTTTGTGAGATGCCCCACACTTGTTTGCACTTTTTTTAGGTCAGAGGATGAGGGGAAGAAATGGGATGTCTGATTTGGGGCTCTGTGCCATTAATGGGCAGTGGGAGATTTTTTTTCCCCCACCGATGATGTGGGTCATCTCAGCAGGGATCACATGTTTCATGCAGAAATGTAAAGGGTCTAAAGTAGGAAGATCAAATGTGTTTGCAGCCACTGAGATGTTGAAAGCTCATTATAATGAACTTGTAGATATTCATCCATGATTTCCTGTTGCAGAGAATTTCACTGTAGCCTCAAAAGACTCCAGCTCTGGGTCAGAGGTTATGTGCTTTATTATGGTAAATTTCCCATTGTAAATTGCCTATTTATTTTGGAGGGTTTTGGTGAGGATTACTGAAGGCTTTAGTTCTCCCATCTCCCATTTTGACATAAACTTTTCTCTTGCTCTGGTTGCCTATAAATATACAGCACCTTGCAGGATAGTAGACTGTAATCTTGGCAAGAATTTCAGGTTTGATGTAACGCTAATGGATCATGAGTCAGAGTGCCTTGATTAGGGCCGAGGGTGGCAGCTAACAAGGACAAAGTCTGTAATTATATCCTATGATCACATAACACAGAAAGACTTCGCATCTTCTGTGTACCTGGGCACCGATGCAGATAGGGAAGCAGATAGTGAGTGTAACTGGCCCTGCGGCTGCTGGAGAAAGGTCTTCATTTTCTGAGCCTCCCAGGACAGTCTCCCGATTGTCCATTGGCTTTGTCTTTGAAATGAGGTGTGGGTAACGTTTCCTCCGGAAACCAGGCTTTGACTTGTTGTGGGGACCAGTTGTAATTGGGTTGCAGCCTGGAAAGCAAGCTGGAGTGAAGGAGTTTGACAGAAATGAAATGACTGGAGAATGGAGACGAAAATATCTTGGACATGATAGTGTTGTCTGTTGGTTTGTATGTCACCATTTCTCCACTTCCCTCCACTTGCTTTCCCTTGCAATAGGTGGAACACACACTATGAATTAAAGGAGGAGGAAGGAAATAATGAGAACAGGTTTTTTTATCTTCTGAGAGATCCAGACTTTGGAATTATTAGCTCCATCCAGAATTGCTGATCTCTTTTTAGCTGCTGCTGTATAAAATGTAGGGTTTCTTTCCCCTCCAACTCTGCTGCTTTTCCCCCTCTTTATAGGAACATCTGGTTTCCTTCTATCTTCATGTTCTTAGTTAAAATAGAACAGAGCCAAGATTTGCTAAGCTGTCAGAAATCCTGCAAACCCTTGACTCCTTGGGTCCCACCAACAGCCCAGTAGCCTCCCTTTTGTTGTTTGCAGGGCTGCCTGGGATGGGAAGCTGCGGGTCTCCAACGCCCAGACATGGAAGGCAGCCATCAGAGGCCACTCTGCTGATCTTAGTTTGTTTCTCAGTGACCACACACACGTGCAAGAGGGAACCTGGACGTGACTGTGATGAATACCCTTTTATTCAAGGAGAGAGACTTTCTCTTTCTGCAGTCCTCTGTCCCTTTTCCGTCTCTCTGTATTTCTCCGTCTCTCATTTTTAGGTTCGGCCTTTGTGAATAATTCATTATATGTGTGGGTTTTCCCTAGGATTTTCAGAAAAGGAAGGTTATTTGTCTTCCTCTTGGATACAAGCAGGGTCTCTTGCTGAGGACCAGCTTCATAGATCGACTTTTCCCTCTGCGTCTGCTGTTTGTTGCAGTGGGACTGGGACACAAGAGAAAGGTAGCAGGGGAGGGGAAAAGCTCTCTTCTTACATGCTTTTTCCTGCTGCTTTTATAATGACTGCCTCCTACTCAGTCCTGTTACATCTGGGTGCCCCGTAAATATGCAGCTACTCCCCTCCTCTGTTCAGAGGACATGGTTAACTAGAAGATATTTGTGTCCCCAGGTCCTTGTCGCTCTGAATGCTCTTGTCATTCCAGGTCTTCACGCTAATAAATGCTGAGCCACAGAGCTAAGGAGGCTTCTCTAATGGTTTCTTTTCAAACTTCACTGGGAATTCACATAGGAATTTGAAGGGGTGAGCCACCGCTGAAATTAATGTGTACCACTCCCTGTCACCTCTGCCATCATCAACATGATATGGTTTTTAAAGCAGTCCCTTTCAAGGAGGGATAAAAACACTGGTGACCTGTGCTGGTACTTCCCCTCCCAAGCATTCTGAACCTGCACAGTAGGGACTTGTATGGAGGCTCCCCAGCACGTTTCCACCATCACTTGGATTTAAGGACAGAAAGTACAGCCCTGAGGTTTTAGGCTTCTCCAACCTAGTGGTCCATCTCTTATGTGTCAGTCCTACGTTAGGGAGATGTCTGTGGTGTATTTTTGCTCACTGAATCGCCCAGGTACATATACTTAATTTTCCATTCCCTGTATCCTTGGCCAGTCTTTGGCTATAAACTCTGATGAGCCACCCCCATGTCACCATTTCTGGAAAGCAAGGGGCAGCCAGGAGGTGTGTCCTTAAGAGGGAGAAATGGGCCAGACTAAGGAGAACGGCACTGAATGACTAAAAAGTGTCAGTTGATCCAAGACACTGGCAGAGCGGTGGGTACTTCTTAGGAGTGTCTTTTTTTTAATTGTATTTTGGGTTCCAAATTTGTAGGACTAAGCAGTTCCACTCTTAGTCCTCTTGAATATTTAAAAAAAAAAAAAAAAAAAAGGACCCATTTTTAAAGTGGTAGCTCATCCCGAGGCAGGTGGGCAGGCCTTGGGAATGTGACTGACTCCAGGCTAGGCTCCAGCTACAGGATCCTGTGGTCCAGCCCGCGAAGGGCTTCCAGGAGAGGCCATGTGTGGCCCCTATGCCAGGTGTGGTCTTTTGCCTGTGGGTGGTTGATCTGAATTGCTGTTGCAACTCTGCATAATTTCGAGGCTGTATTTTTTGCTGGATTTGGTCATGCTGCATGTGTACTGCATCTGTTCCCTCCATCGCTAGAGAATTTGGAAAGCCTGTGTCAGATGTAAGCCTTAGCTTTCTGAAGCTTAAAGCCGGGAGTGGGGCATCTATAGAATCCCCTCCCCACTTAGAGAAGGGATGAAGAGGATGTGGCTGAGTGGTGGGTCACAGATTAGAGGGGTAAGGAAGAATGCTCTGACTAGGGTCAAGACCTGAGGCTTGGGATACTCAGACTCTGGCATCATTTCTGTGGCTGAGATGCAAGACACCGTGTGTGCCTCATCGACCCAGAGGAGAGGCTCTGAGAACCAGGACAGGGAGGAGAATCAGCCCTCATAAGCTTTTATCCACCTGCGACGTGGCTGTATGTTTGAAGGGTTTCGAACTTTCGGTGCCTCTTTCTCAATTTCCACACCATTGTCTCATGGGGCTGGTCAGACTCAAAAAGCATGAAATGGATTTTCAACAGTCACTCACCAGCGTCCTGGCAATTTCCAGCTGTATGCTGTTGGGAACTGTTTTGCTACTATTTTGTCAATGACCGTTCCTTCCAGCGGGTGACTTCCATCAGCATCAAAGCTAATTCCTCAGTTTCTTTGTGCTGAAGTCATACATATGCACTGCCCATTTCATCTACATCACAGGTTCAGAAGCTTCAGGATTTACTGAAGGGCTTATTAAGATACAGATTTCTGGACCCTACTGCCAGAGTTGTGGATTCAGTAGGTCTGAAGTAGGGCGTGAGAATTTGCCTTTGTCACAGGTTCCCGGGTGATGCTAAAGCCGCAGGCCTCGGAACTGTACTCTGAGAACCACTGTTTGATGTGGTTTTGTCGTCTGCCGGCAGGGCCTTCAGAGAAGGCCAGTTTTGCAAATTGCAGAGGAGAGTCCCCATCCCAAATTTCTCTGATCTCTCAGCCTGAAGCCTTGCTGTGACCTCTGGGTTCAGGTAATAAGGCTTCAAGACTTCGCTGTCAAAATGCAGATGATCTTGGGAGCTGGGATATAGTAGCAGCTACATGGCATTAGCACCGTATAACTGCAAGCAGGCTCTTCTGAGAACTGGCACAGGACACGCCCCTAATTAATTTCCACACCTAGTGCAACCCTGACTTGCACTGAGCATCTGGTACAGTTTTGTTAGATGATTTCATTAGGTGGTTACTATTGGCCAACAGAAAGCATCACTGAAGGATCTCTTGCCTAGTGTTGCACTGACCTGGACTTGTAGGATCAGGGGTGGCCCTAGCATGGGGAGGGGAGGTTGCTAGGAGGTAGTGAGGGCACTGGATAGCTGGTGGGGTCATTACATGCGAATTTGGAGGTTGTAAAAGACAGGCTTCAGGATCTAGCTAGGGATCACTCCAGTTTCTGTATTACCCAATATGAACTGTGAAAAAAGCACACAGTATTTGTTATCTGGCACTTCATTATATAGTACTCTTTATTAATTGGCACCCAGAGATCTATAGCATAATAACAATTGAGATTTGTTCTGATGGCCCCCAGGCACCACAAAATGCCATAGTGCTTTCTGAATATCGCCAATGAAGCATTTATTACATCATGTTCAACATGGTTTGAATGGTGTGTGCGCTTTATTGTGTTCAGAGCTTTTGCAAATTACAATCCATATTGATTATTTAAGGTAGCTCTTTATCACTTTTTTTTTGTTAAATTAACCAAAGTGTTCTTCTCTAGCTACACCAGATAACAAAAGAATCCCTGCATTGTTCTAGAAATCAGTCCTTTCAGCTCTAGAAATACTCTAGGACTTAGAGATGAATTCTGGACAATTGTCATACTGTCAGGTGGTGATTAGAACAAAGTCATATTTTTTTAAATGGATTGATAGCTCAGCAAACTTTGGATTCACTGGGCAAGTTCTCCAGCTAGTAAGCTGGTATTACATCTGACTGGGTGTGCTTGTGTCTGTAGGCTGTCATTGAAAATGAGCCATCAAGATTTACAAGAGACAGAAAGGGTATGTGCACCCAAATGTTTATAGCAGCAATGTCCACAATAGCCAAACTGTGGAAAGAGCCAAGATGTCCATCAACAGATGAATGGATAAAGAAGATGTGGTATATATATACAATGGAATATTATGCAGCCATCAAAAGGAATGAGATCTTGACATTTGCAACAATGTGGATGGAACTGGAGGGTATTATGCTGAGCGAAATAAGTCCATCAGAGAAAGACATGTATCATATGACCTCACTGATAGGAGGAATTATTAATCTCAGGAAACAAACTGAGGGTTGCTGGAGTGGAGGGTGGGGTGGGAGGGATGGGGTGACTGGGTGATAGACACTGGGGAGGGTATGCGCTCTGGTAAGCGCTGTCAATTGTGCAAGACTGTTGAATCTCAGATCTGTACCTCTGAAACAAATAATGCAATATATGTTAAGAAAAAAAAAAGAAGAAGAAGATAGCAGGAGGGGAAGAATGAAGGGGGGGAAATCGGAGGGGTAGACGAACCATGAGAGATGATGGACTCTGAAAAACAAACTGAGGGTTCTAGAGGGGAGGGGGGTGGGAGGATGGGTTAGCCTGGTGATGGGTATTGAGGAGGGCACATTCTGCATGGAGCACTGGGTATTATGCACAAACAATGAATCATGGAACACTGCATCTAAAACTAATGATGTAATGTATGGGGATTAACATAATAAAAAAATAAAAAAAAAAAGATTTACAAGAGAGTTTCCAATGGGCATCTCAGGAAGAGGTTGACAGATTCTCTTCTTCCTTCCCTGACCTGACTGAATTATTCAACTTTAGTGCTTTGGGTTGTTTCCATGTCCTTTTATACTTGTCCCATCTCTTTTCTTGGTTTTTTTAACTTTTTTATTGTTATGTTAATCACCATATTACATCATTAGTTTTTGATGTAGTGTTCCATGATTCATTGTTTGTGCATAACACCCAGTGCTCCATGCAGAACATGTCCTCTTTAATACCCATCACCAGGCTAACCCATCCTCCTACCTCCCCTCTAGAACCCTCAGTTTGTTTTTCAGAGTCCATCCTCTCTCATGGTTCATCTCCCCCTCCGATTTCCCCCCCTTCATTCTTCCCCTCCTACTATCTTTTTTTTTTTTTCTTAACATATATTAAATTATTTGTTTCAGAGGTACAGATCAGTGATTCAACAGTTTGGCACAATTCACAGCACTCACCATAGCACATACCCTCCCCAAAGTCTATCACCCAGTCACCCCACCCCTCCCACCCCACCCCCACTCCAACAACCCTCAGTTTGTTTCCTGAGATTAAGAATTCCTCATATCAGTGAGGTCATATGATACATGTCTTTCTCTGATTGACTTATTTTGCTCAGCATAACACCCTCCAGTTCCATCCACGGGGAGCACGTACCCCTTTGGATCCCTACATTTGTATCTTTGGGGTAAATACCCAGTAGTGCAATTGCTGGATCGTATGGTAGCTCTATTTTCAACTTTTTGAGGAACCTCCATACTGTTTTCCAGAGTGGTTGCACCAGCTTGCATTCCCACCACCAGTGTAGGAGGGTTCCCCCTTTTCTGCATCCCTGCCAACATCTGTCCTTTCCTGACTTGTTAATTTTAGCCATTCTGACTGGTGTGAGGTGGTATCTTATTGAGGTTTTGATTTAGATTTCCCTGATGCCGAGCGATGTCGAGCACTTTTTCATGTGTCTGTTGGCCATTTGGATGTCTTCTTTGGAAAAATGTCTGTTCATGTCTTCTGCCCATTTCTTGATTGGATTCTTTGTTCCTTGGGTGTTGAGTTTGATGAGTTCTTTATAGATTTTGGATACTAGCCCTTTATCTGATACGTCATTTGCAAATATCTTCTCCCATTCTGTCGGTTGTCTTTGGTTTTGTTGACTGTTTCTTTTGCTGTGCAAAAGCTTTTTATCTTGATGAAGTCCCAATAGTTCATTTTTGCCCTTGCTTCCCTTGCCTTTGGCGATGTTTCTAGGAAGAAGTTGCTGTGGCTGAGGTCGAAGAGGTTGTTGCCTGTGTTCTCCTTTAGGATTTTGATGGACTCCTGTCTCACATTGAGGTCTTTCAACCATTTGGAGTCTATTTTTGTGTGTGGTGTAAGGAAATGGTCCAGTTTCATTCTTCTGCATGTGGCTGTCCCAATTTTCCCAACACCATTTGTTGAAGAGACTGTCTTTTTTCCATTGGACATTCTTTCCTGCTTTGTCGAAGATGAGTTGACCATAGAGTTGGGGGTCCATTTCTGGGCTCTCTATTCTGTTCCATTGATCTGTGTGTCTGTTTTTGTGCCAGTACCATAGTGTCTTGATGATTACAGCTTTGTAATAGAGCTGGAAGTCTGGAATTGTGATGCCGCCAGCTTTGCTTTTCTTTTTCAACATTCCTCTGGCTATGTGGGGTCTTTTCTGGTTCCATACAAATTTTAGGATTATTTGTTCCATTTCTTTGAAAAAAGTGGATGGTATTTTGATGGGGATTGCATTGAATGTGTAGATTGCTCTAGGTAGCATTGACATCTTCACAATATTTGTTCTTCCAATCCATGAGCATGGAACGTTTTTCCATTTCTTTGTGTCTTCCTCAATTTCTTTCATGAGTATTTTATAGTTTTCTGACTACAGATCCTTTGCCTCTTTGTTTAGATTTATTCCTAGGTATCTTATGGTTTTGGGTGCAATTGTAAATGGGATCAACTCCTTAATTTCTCTTTGTCTTGTTGTTGGTGTATAGGAATGCCACTGATTTCTGTGCATTGATTTTATATCCTGCCACTTGACTGAATTCCTGTATGAGTTCTAGTAGTTTTGGGGTGGAGTCTTTTGGGTTTTCCACATAAAGTATCATATCATCTGCAAAGAGTGAGAGTTTGACTTCTTCTTTGCCAATTTGGATGCCTTTGATTTCTTTTTGTTGTCTGATTGCTGTGGCTAGGACTTCTAATACTATGTTGAATAGCAGTGGTGATAGTGGACATCCCTGCCATGTTCCTGACCTTAGGGGGAAAGCTCAGTTTTTCCCCATTGAGAATGTTATTCGCTGTAGGTTTTTCATAGATGGCTTTTATGATATTGAGTTATGTACCCTCTATCCCTATACTCTGAAGAGTTTTGATCAAGAAAGGATGCTGTACTTTGTCAAATGCTTTTTCTGCATCTGTAGAGAGGATCATATGGTTCTTGTTCTTTCTTTTGTTGATGTATTGTAACACACTGATTGATTTGCGGATGTTGAACCAACCTTGCAGCCCAGGGATAAATCCCACTTGGTCGTGGTGAATAATCCTTTTAATGTCCTGTTGGATCCTATTGGCTAGTATTTTGGTGAGAATTTTTGCATCCATGTTCATCAAGGATATTGGTCTGTAATTCTCCTTTTTGAGGGGGTCTTTGTCTGGTTTTGGGATCAAGGTAATGGTGGCCTCATAAAACGAGTTTGGAAGTTTTCCTTCCATTTCTATTTTTTGGAACAGTTTCAGAAGAATAGGTATTAATTCTTCTTTAAATGTTTGGTAGAATTCCCCTGGGAAGCCATCTGGCAATGGGCTCTTGTTTGTTGGGAGATTTTTGATGACTGCTTCAACTTCCTTACTGGTTATGTGTCTGTTCAGGTTTTCTATTTCTTCCTGGTTCAGTTTTGATAGTTGATACATCTCTAGGAATGCATCCATTTCTTCCAGATTATCTAATTTGCTGGCACATAGTTGCTCATAATATGTTCTTATAATTGTTTGTATTTCTTTGGTGTTGGTTGTGATCTCTCCTCTTTCATTCATGATTTTGATGATTTGGGTCATTTCTCTTTTCTTTTTGATAAGTCTGACCAGGGGTTTATTATCAAGCTTGTTAATTCTTTCAAAGAACCAGCTCCTAGTTTCGTTGATCTGTTCTACTGTTCTTTTGGTTTCTATTTCATTGATTTCTGCTCTGATCTTTATTATTTCTCTTCTCCTGCAGGGTTTAGACTTTATTTGCTGTTCTTTCTCCAGCTCCTTTAGGTGTAGAGTTAAGTTGTGTACTTGAGACCTTTCTTGTTTCTTGAGAAAGGCTTGTATTGCTCTATAGTTTCCTCTTAGGACTGCCTTTGCTGCATCCCAAAGATTTTGAACAGTTGTGTTTTCATTTTCATTTGTTTCCATGAATTTTTAAAATTCTTCTTTAATTTCCTGGTTGACCCATTCATTCTTTAGTAGGATGCTCTTTAGCCTCCATGTATTTGAGTTCTTTCCAACGTTCCTTTTGTGATTGAGTTCTAGTTTCAAAGCATTGTGGTCTGAAAATAGGGAATGATCCCAATCTTTTGGTACCAGTTGAGACCTGATTTGTGACCTAGGATGTGATCTATTCTGGAGAATGTTCCATGGGCATTAGAGAAGAATGTGTATTCTTTTGCTCTGGGATGGAATGTTCTGAATATGTCTGTGAAGTCCCTTTGGTCCAGTGTGTCATTTAAAGTCTTTATTTTCTTGTTGATCTTTTTGCTTAGATGATCTGTCCATTTCAGTGAGGGGGGTGTTAAAGTCCCCCACTATTATTGTATTGTTGTCAATGTGTTTCTTTGCTTTTGTTATTAATTGCCTTATATAATTGGCTGCTCCCATGTTGGGGCATAGATATTTACAATTGTTAGATCTTCTTGTTGGATAGACTCTTTAAGTAGGATATAGTGTCCTTTCTCATCTCTTATTACAGTCTTTGGTTTAAAATCTAATTTGTCTGATTTAAGGATTGCCACCCCAGCTTTCTTTTGGTGTCCATTAGCATGGTAAATAGTTTTCCACGCCCTCACTTTCAATCTGGGGGTGATTTTGGGTCTAAAATGAGTCTCTTGCAGACAGCATATCGATGGATCTTGTTTTTTAATCCAATCTGATAACCTGTGTCCTTTGATTGGGGCATTTAGCCTATTTACATTCAGGGTAACTATTGAAAGATAGGAATTTAGTGCCATTGTATTGCCTGTAAGGTGACTGTTACTGTATATTGTCTGTGTTCCTTTCTGGTCTATGTTGCTTTTAGGCTGTCTCTTTGCTTAGAGAACCCCTTTCAATATTTCTTGTAGGGCTGGCTTTGTGTTTGCAAATTCCTTTAGTTTTTGTTTGTCCTGGAAGCTTTTTATCTCTCCTTCTATTTTCAATGACAGCCCCACTGGATATAGTATTCTTGGCTGCATATTTTTCTCGTTTAGTGCTCTGAATATATCCTGCCAGTCCTTTTTGGCCTGCCAGGTCTCTGTGGATAGGTCTGTTGCCAATCTAATGTTTCTACCATTATAGGTTATAGATCTCTTCTCCCGAGCTGCTTTTAGGATTTTCTCTTTGTCTCTGAGACTTGTAAGTTTTACTATTAGATATTGGGGTGTTGACCTATTTTTATTGATTTTGAGAGGCGTTCTCTGTGCCTCCTGGATTTTGATGCCTGTTTCCTTCCCCGAATTAGGGAAGTTCTCTGCTATAATTTGCGCCAATATACCTTCTGCCCCTCTCTCTCTTTCTTCTTCTTCTGGGATCCCAATTATTCTAATGTTGTTTCGTCTTATGGTATTGCTTATCTCTTGAATTCTGCCCTTGTGATCCAGTAGTTGTTTATCTCTCTTTTTCTCAGCTTCTTCATTTTCCATCATTTGGTCTTCTATATTACTGATTCTCTCTTCTGCCTCATTTATCCTAGTAGTTAGAGCATCTATTTTTGATTGCACCTCATTAATAGCCCTTTTGATTTTGACTTGGTTAGATTTTCGTTCTTTTATTTCTCCAGAAAGGGTTTCTCTAATAACTTCCATGCTTTTTTCAAGCCCAGCTGGTATCTTTAAAGTCATGATTCTGAACTCTAGATCCGACATCATACTAATGTCTGTATTGAGTAGGTCTCTGGCAGTTGGTACTACCTCTTGTTCTTTTTGTTGAGGTGATTTTTTCTGTTTTGTCATTTTGTCCAGAGGAAAATAGATGAATGAGAGAACAAAATGCTAACAGAGTAATATCGTCCCCAGAACATATACTCTAAACAAATCAGAAAAGACCTGAAGCCAGGGGAAAAGAAAAGGAAAGAAAGAAAAAAGAAAAAGAAAAAAAGAAAAAGATAAAAACAAACAAAAACAGAACAAAACCAAAAAAAAAAAACCAGAATGTGATCAGATATGATCAGGCTGGTGCATAGATCAGTGCTACACACTAGATTTTGTGTGTATTTTGGTCTGTTAGAAGAAAGTGCCTCCCAAAATTTTAGAGAAAGAAAAACTTATATATGTACAAAAATAAGGGTTGATATGATGAAGGGATGGAATATGATTGTAAAGATGAAAATTATAAAAAATTTTATAAAAGGAATTGATAAGTTGTTTGGAAAAAGAAAGAAGAGGATTTAAAAAAAAAAAAAGAAAAAACGGAGAGAATGTGATCAGGCAGGAGAGTAGAACAAAGCCATGCACTAGAGATTTAGGGTATATTTTGATCTGTTAGAAGAAACTGTATCTCAAAATTATAAAGAGAGAACAACTTATATATATATGCCAAAAATAAGGGTAACTACTATGAAGGGTTAGAATGTGACTCTAAAAATGAAAAATAAAAATGTTTTTTTTAAAAAAGGGATTGATAAGATGTTGGTTGAAAAAGGGAAAAAGAAAAATTCAAAAAAAAAAGACAGTTAAAAAAAATTAACTTCGAAAGACTAAAGAATCATGGTAAAAAAAGCCATGAATTTGAATTCTATATGCAGTATTCCCCTAGCACTGGAGTTCTGCCGTTCTCATTGATCAGTAAACTTGGTCTTGGCCGGCTGTTTTTGCTGATCTTCTGGGGGAGGGGCCTGTTGCCGTGGTTCCCAAATGTCTTTGCCAGAGGTGGAATTGCCCCATCCTTGCCTGGTCAAGGCTAAGTAATCTGCTTGGGTTTTCTCTCGGGAGCTTTTGTTCCCTGCAAGCTTTCCGTTCGGCTTTGGAGGATGAGAGTGAGATGGTGGCCTCCCAATCTCCGCCCCGGAGGAGCCGAGAACTCGGGGCCCCACTCCTCAGTGTGCCTGCAGAGAAAAGCAGTCAATCACTCCCGTCTCCCCGGTCTCCGGCCACACTCTGTGCTCACCTGGCCTGTGACTGAGCGTTTCTATCTCTGGCACCTGACTCAGTGTGGGGTCTCCAAACCCAGCAGATCCCTGTGGTGTGCTCCCGAGCTGCTCCTCCCGGGGGAGGAAGGGGAGTCTCCCCGGATCTGCCTCTTGTTGGGTCCCTGCTGGAGGAGCAGTGGCCCGACTGTGCCGCGGGTCACGGTTTATGGCCACCCTGAGCTGAGAGCCCGCTCCTTGGCTCCGTCTCTAAGGCCGGCTTCCCTGCTCCGATACCTGGAAGCTCTGCCGCACTCAGGCACCCCCGGTCTTTCTGTGACTGGAGGGTCCTGAGACCACACTGTCCCAGCGAGGGTTCCACCCCCTGCTTAGCCACTGGAGCAACACCCCTCAGCGGAGCCGACTTCTAAAATTTCCGATTTTGTGCTCCGCGGCTCTATCACTTGCCAGAAGCGGCCAATGGAGGCCCCCTCCCCCGCCGTCTATCCTCCGGAGTATCGCCTTGGATTCACTTCTCCACACGTCCTACCTTCTAGAAAGTGGTCGCTTTTCTGTTCAGAGAGTTGTTATTATTCCTTTCTTCGATCTCCTGTTGAGTTTGTAGGTGTTCAGAATGGTTTGATCCCCATCCAGCTGAATTCCTGAGACCAGATGAAATCCAGGTCTCCTACTCCTTTGCCATCTTGTCCACCCCCCATCTCTTTTCTTCTTGATCAAGGTCAGGGGATACTTGACTTGAAACTGTTCAATAGCAGGGTGATTGTCTTTAGATGCTCCCACTATGGAACCTTACAGTTGGGAATGACCCTGGTGGCCATCTTGATGACATCCAGATGACTCTTTTTGGAGGACTGGGACTGCCTGGTCCCTCTGGTACAATGTTTATTTGCTTTCTATATTGGGATTACAAATCTTACCGAAATCTGATTGGTGCAATGCACCCCCCTTTCCTGAAAGAAATACACATACAACTTGCATTCAGTTGCAGGGGGTCCATGGATTGCAATGCTGACTATGTTAGAACATTCCCACATTCTGGGATGTTGGGTTGCTGAACCACCAACCGTAGTGACTCGCAATCCAACATCATATCCCTTAGCTACAGGTGTCATAGGAACTCCATGTGAATGAGCTACAGAGATATGTTTGCACAAGTGCATCAGCCAGACTGCCATGGTAAAATACAAACACCCTAACCAAAGAGCAGTAGGTCAGTAGAGGAACTCTTTCTCCATCCCCCTGATGGGTGGCCATCAAGCTTCCAGGGACGGGGTGCTCTTGTCATTAAGGTGTAGGATGCTGAAGTAGTCATCCTTAGAGCTTCCATCTGCTTGTTTTTATTTTTCCTGTTTCTGTTCTATAAAGCAATATAAACCCAATCTACTTCTCATTCACTTAAGATCCTATGGCACTGAGTAGTGCTGTAGACCAGAACTTTCTGTGCTGATGGATCTATGTTTTTATCTGTGCTAATATAGTAGCCAGTAGCCACATGTGGCTCTTGAGCACTTGATAGGTGGCTGTTGTGACTGAGTACTAAATTATAAATTACATTTCCTTTTGATTAATTTAAATTAAATAGCTATATATGGCTAGTGGCTACGGTAAAGGACAGCAGGGATGTAGAGAATAGATAATGATTCAGGAAGCCTAAGTTCCTGTCTGGGTTCTGTTATTTGTTTGCTTTGTAATTGGGCAAGGTTTTCCTATCTTGGTGTGCAGGGCTTCCTATGCTCTACTCTGCACATGGTGGCAACCATGCAATCACCTTCTTTTCAGCTGTTCCACTGGGCTGCTAATGTCTGAAGGCACCAGCTTCTCCTAGGCCTCCATGCCTGTGCACTTACTGCTCCTGGTGCCTGGAATGTCTTTTCTCTCTCTCCTTGACTTCCTGGCTTTAAGACTATACTCAGTAGTCACTTCCTTCGTGAAGACTTCCTTGATTTCTCTTGGCAGAGTAAGACCAACTCCCTCCT
Source organism: Mirounga angustirostris (assembly GCF_029215605.1). Lineage (NCBI taxonomy): Eukaryota > Metazoa > Chordata > Mammalia > Carnivora > Phocidae > Mirounga > Mirounga angustirostris. Next base: position 42,010,257 of record NW_026991714.1, read on the forward strand.
CTGGGCTCCCATAGGGCACCTGGTTTGTTACTTTATTGTAACATTTACCACATAGCTTTAGTATTGGTTTAAAATCCCTGGAAGGGAATGGACAGTGTCTGTTAGTTTTTAAATTACTGGAACATAGATCAGTGCTTATTAACATTAGCACATTTGTTTAAATTAAAACAAATTTTTAAATTTTTTTTTCTTTGTAAAGAAATGGCACTGTACTTCTGACTTAACTTGAGGTCGCTTGCAGTCAGCAATAAACCCTGGATCTTTTATATGAATTGATGACAGAATTAGTTTTCTCTCACTCTGTTCTCACTTTAATTTTTGAGTCTAAATTCAGGACTTCATGTTTATTTCAAGTACGTTTTATTTTCTTTCGGTGCGACAGTCCTTCTTACAGAGATCCTTTACAAGTGGGGACAGGGAACCAACATTCAGTGAGTATTCACCAAACTTCAGACTCTGCATTTATCTATCTATTTGTCTATCTGAGAGAGAGATTGTCCACGTGTGTGTAAGAGCGGGGGGTGGAGAAGGGAGAGGGACAGAGAGAATACCAAGCAGGTTGCACAATCAGTGCAGAGCCCGACACTGAGCTCAATCTCATGACCCTGAGATCATGACCTGAAACAAAATCAAGAGTTGGACACCCAACCGACTGAGCCACCCAGGTGCCCCAAGACGCTCTGCATTTAAACAAAACAACAATCCAGTGAGATAACTATTATCCACATTTTAAATATAGAGAAACTGAGACTATAGAAGATTAAATCACTTGCCCAAGGTCACCACTAGTGAACTTGAACCCCAGGGGTCAGACTCCAAAATTTAAGTGATTTCTACTACACATTGTCTTGAGACTCTGCTGTTTAATGAGTGAGCTCTCTACTCGGAGCTCTACATCATCTGCAGACTGGATAAGCATGTGCTTTATACTTTCATTCGAGTAACTAATAAAAATATGGTTAGAATTGGGGACCCCACTTCTGCTTATCATTAGTGCATTGGTCAGTGCTCATTGACTGTTCAGCTTTTCTCAAATTTTCTGCACTATTCTTTAGCCGACTTATATTTCTTTATTCAGTAAGAATTTTGTGCAAGATATCCTTGTCACATGCTTTGCTGAATCAATACATGCTTTTATGACTATTTCATGTCTATTTTAGGCTAGCATATAGTGTTCTACTTTCTCCAAAGTCCACACTAAATATCATTTTCAGAGACTCACTTAGACACTATTTTATTTCTTTACTAGAAAATAGAAGTGTCGAAGCCTAGAATCTTGGCATTTGAAGGGATATTAGACATCATGTAGTCTAGTGCCCAGCTGGTGAAATCTTCACCTTACTGTTAGGATGTACAGTCTGCTTGGAAGCATTAAAGTGTCAAGGTTAAGAACTGGCCTCTGGATTCAGATCTTTGTACCATTTCCACAACTTCCTAGCTGTGTGCCTTGGGGAAGCGACTTAACCTTGCTGTGCTTCAGATTCCTCAAACATAAAATGGAAATAGGAATTTTATCTATAGGGTGTATCATATAGGATTTTTGAGAAGATCAGGTGGGATAGTGCATGTAAAATGTTAGGACAGTGTTTGGCACGTAGTAAGCCATGACTACAGCTTAGTTGTTAGCATCTGGTTAACTCTGGGTGAATCAACATTAAACCTCTGCAGTTAAATTTCCTTATAATAATACCATCTCCTTTCTTCTGACTCTTGTCAAGCTTTAGCCTGAGCACTGTGAGTAACAGTTATGTGACCTCGAGTTGGTTTTGCAACCTCTGTGAGCCTCAGGGATTTCAGGTGTGAGGGGGAAATCACATCCTTTACTTGCCTATCTTGCAAGACTAATGTGTATGAAAGCTTTTTGTAAACATGGATATATGTTAGTACTAGCATTAATGTGGATATGTCTAATATTTATTGCGTATTTATGAGGTGCTGGATTACTGTGCTAAATTAATCCCACAGACTATTGCATTGATTCCTTGTGGCAGTTCTGCTGAGACTCGCATTCTTGTTTTCCACACCCTACAGTTGGGGAATTAAGGTGTGGAGAGGTTAATTCACTTGCCCACTTACACAGCAAGGGAGAGCTGGAAGCCTGGCTCGGAGCCCAGGCTCTCAACCACTGTAGCTAGATGGTCTTCCCAGGAGCCTTTTTTTTTCCATCTCAAAGTTACTGAGTTTACTTTTTTTTTTAAGATAAGTTTTTAAAATATCTACCTCAAAACCTGTCTTTCTTTGCATGTTTCAAACACTGATTTTACATTGATATTATCCCCAAGGACACATCTGGATTTATAACCCAGAAAAGATATCTTCAGGAGCAATAAGATGTGGAATTTTCCCAGCAGGCTTTCAGATCAGATATTCGGAACCCTCAGGCTTAAACAAACGCAGTAGATTTTGTTTTTGTTTATACAAAAATGGTAGCCACAGGTTTCAGATGGCTTGATTGATGGCATGTGGAAGGATCTGTTCTAGAGTCCAAGCTTGGCCTCTGAGTAGATTTCCTTCTCAGGGGTTGTTGGCCTTGTGGTGAATTATTCCTTATCTGTTTGGGTTTCTAGGTATTCTGGGTCTCCATCTCTGTTCTGTTAGAGAAGGGAGTCGGGATTGGACTCCACCAACTGTGGAAGAAGCTTCTGAAAGGGTTAGAGGGATGGTGGGGGCAGGGGAGCCTCCATGGGCTGGAGCCCTTGCACGTTTGACTAATGAGCTTGATGAAGGTCACCTGACCAGGATCCTGGAGGGCATTTTCCCTGAGGGCACTGGATACTGGTGTGGATGTGAATGGAGATCTAGGATGTACCACTTGGCTTCTGGAAACCAGGTGGAAGATTTAAGAGAAATTAAGGAGTGGACCTAAAAAATATTAAAGGAATTGCCTCTTCTTTCTGCTAACTTTGGATTGTATTTGCATGGGAATTTGTGTTTATGAAATAACTGAGCCATATGGATGTACAAGGATGCATGTGTTCTCCTGATCTGTTGATAGGAGGAGCAGTTGAAGGGCGTGGGCTTGTCTGGAGGTGGGATGGGTGGGTGGATGTGGTAACACAAGGCGGGGGCAGGTCCGGGGAATATGGGCCCATGTAAATTCGGAGGATCTGAGCCTTTTGGCAAAATAGCACTCCCTTCTCAAAGAGAGTTATGTATGTATATATTTATTTATTTTGGTGATCACCATTACCCCCTACCCAAGATGAGGATGTTACATATTTCCTGGGTAACCTCTGTCCCTGGCGATGATTAGAGAGTAACAGATGCCCACCCCTGAATGCAAAGGCTCATAAAGCCTGAGCTCATTTCTGTTACAAATATGGAGTAGACAGGCGCAAAAGAGCAAAGCAAAGGAATAGATGTGGAAAATGAGAACTGTCCCAACAGCTATCCACACTTCCACTGTGAAAGAGACTGGGTTCAGAACAATCCTGCACAGTCATAACGCGCATCATCTTTCCTTTTCTCTTACCTTCATATATTTTTGTCATGTAATTTTTTTCAACATTCCATGGGGACCATGATCCAGGCCTAGAGAGTCATCCATTCCTCAGCACGCCTTTAATAAATGCCTGTTGTGTGACACTCTGTGTGTGTTTTAGAGACATCTATCATTTAGCTCCATGTGAAGTGGACATTGTTTTCATATTACAGGTGATTAGCCCAAGGTCACAGGTAGATGTGATTTCACCGATTCCATTGGCTGCTCTCTTTCCATTGTAGCACCCTGACTCGGGTCAGACCAGAGACTGGCAGGCACTCTTCCCTAACAGAGCATCTTTTTAGGATGACTGTGAACTGCTTGCGTATATCTGTAGCACCCACTGGGTATGAAGCTAAACCCATGGAAGAGTAAAGGATCAGTAGATGGGAGAAGAGCAGAGATCTCTTACCCATCGTCATGGTCATCATGAAATGGATCTGAGACATCTTGCGCTGTATCATTGGAATGAAAGCTTCTGTTGGAATTAGGGCATTTTGCTGTTTTGTTTTTCCCTTCACCAGAAGCTCCACTGCTGTAGTTCATCATCGCTCTGTAGAGGACCTTTGTTTTGGAAACGCCAGTTCTTCCTCTCCTTTCAGTATTAGCATATAAAGTCCGTTTTCTTTCTTCGAGCCCTCAAAGGAGTCTACTCTTTTCTCGGATGCCCAGAGTTGTAAGTTATCATGTGGAGGAGTCAACTTGAATGACTTTTTCTTAAACTTTCATCTTACCGAATGCTTTTGCCTTTGCAGATTTTTAAGGAAATGGGATTTGGGGGGACAGGGAGGCTGTGGAAAAGACTCTTAGACTCTTATAGAGAGTGTAGGAGAGGCTCTCTCTTACAGAGAGTGTGGGTTTATAGAAAAGCAGCTTTATGTTCACCCCCAGGCCACCATTATGAGGATTCTTTTTATTAACCATCTTTTAGTGAAGTTTTTGGCCAACTCCACTTGTCATGGAGCTCCTATTCTTGAAAATTTAGAAACATTTCCATTGGCTGTGGACACTTTCAAGGTATTCCTAGGTGTGCCAGGATTTCCATTTTGGATGTTATTGTTGGATGTCCTCATTAGTAGCTTCATCAAAAATAGCTTCTCTCAATTGTAGTAATAGATACTCCTCCTTTATCCTTTACTCTTTTCCCATCATATTGTCTGTTAGCACCACAGAATAATAGTTTATCGGAGTAACAGTGACCTAAGAGAAACTCTTAGCAAGTGACAATGCGGGGGCTAGAATCCAGGGCTCCTGACCCTTAAGTCTAGGGATCCTTTGATCACATTTCCTCTTTTCTTTCCTCAGTACCCTTTCTCTGCTCAGTCATCTTCCTTCTTGCTCCTTCATCCTTTTCTGGGGCCTTCTCATCCTTTTATTAGTAAGTATGTGTTTTAGAGTTTGTCTTGGGTTGGGGCATATGAGGATGGATATAGGGATTGTGATTAATAAGAAAGGACTTAATTAAGGAGTGGGAATGGATAAGAGAAGGTTAATTCAAGAGAGGCCAATCAGCACTGATCCAACAAGAATGGGAAACAGTGATTCAGAACAATGGTTAATGTTTTCCTTTCCCAAAAATGTTGCTAGAGAAGAATCCTTTATGAGTTGCTGGAGAACTTCATGAATTGATAGTACTGTACTCAGTAGGCAATGGGCTTCTCCCCAGTGTCAAACCATGTCTCGGCCCATGGGAGCTCTGGCAAGCACTCATCTCAGAATGTTTTCTGGACTCTTAAGTGGCCTTAGGAAAGGTAAACCATCCAGACTCTACCTTAAAAAATATGCTCTTGAGAACAATTGAGTAGTCTTCGGATGGAGGAAATAAACTCAAATAAAAAGATCCCTTTCTTTTAGAACCCTCAGTTCAAGTCAAGAAACCGGGGAGTTTTACTTGATTGTTCTGATAATAGATTCCTAAGTTTTCAGGGTGTGGGGCTATGAATCCAGAGAGGTTTCTAGTCCTGGCTCTGGAAAAGTCTCCTTGCACCTCGGGTCTCAGTATCTACATCTGTAAAATTAATGTAATAGAACAGTTAATAGAACTCCAAGGCACCTTCCTGTTCTTACCTTTGGGCTCCTGGGAATCTAGTTTCTCCTGTTGTTATCTCACCTGAATTGAGGATACCATTAGGTTTCATGGCCTCCAGCATCTATAGCAGTGTTCTTTACCCTGGCTGCACATTAGAATCAGCGTAGGAGCTTCTAGAAATGCTGATGCCCAGATGGCACCTGAGACAAATCAGAATTTCTGAAGATAGGATACCCATATCCTTAATTTTTAAAAGGTGCCCAGGTCATTCCGTGTGTGGCCAAGGCTGAGATCCACTGATCTTCTAGAAGGAGAGGTGAGACTTTTACCTGATGTGTTTCTGTCTCTTGGGATTGTGCTTTCATTGTGTGTGTTGGCTGATTCCTCTCAGTTCTTTTGCAGCCTATGGTGAAATAGCAGGAGCCCCTGGGTATCCCAGACTCCAGCCTGAGAGAATGGGAATGATTAATTAATTATTATGATTCATGGCACTGGCAAACCATTCACCTGTGCTGCTTCTGGCCCCCATCCAGCTGCACAGATGTCAGCCTTCTGTGATAAGGGTGATGCTCCAGACTTCATGAACGCAGGTCTAGCTAAGTAGGCAACTTGAGGCTGAGGACCAGAGTGAGTCATGCTGACCCAGGAGGCCCTTGAGCAAGTGACTGAAGACTCATTGACCTTGCTTCCTACCCATTTATTAACCCCTGTTAGCAACAAGGGTTGATCCAGCTCAACTACTATCAAATACAGGAATCTCCACCTCAATACTCGTTTTTTTTTGTTTTGTTTTGTTTTGTTTTGTTTTGACTTACAGTAAGCGGTGTGTGGGAACTGGCCAGTCCCAGCTCTTGAGTGCTCATTGTGTGTATCTTGGCAACTCCATGTGCATTGATGTCAAGTTGGGAGCTTGAAATTAGTTATGGAGAGAGTATTTACACTCCAGAAATTGGCAAATGCTATACACCAGGGCTTTTCATCCTTTAGAGAAACTGGTTGTTAAACATTTGTTAGTCCAACATTCAGTTTACTATTTAATGAAATCATCCATTCACTCACGGAAGAGTGAAGCTTCTTCTCTATTCCCTCACATCTGCCTTTGGGTGGGTATTCTACCCTTTGGTCTTGGTCTTACCCTCCAGAATAACGTAGACAATGTCTAAGCCCCCATTATAAGGTAGTCCTTCAGATATTTGAAAACAGCTATGACGTCTCTCTCCAATCTTCCCTTCCCAAGCTATATATCCTTAGTGCCCTTAACATTTTCTCGTGGTTTGGAGGCTCAATGGGTGTCTTTGAACACTGGGGTATAAGTGCTGGATTTTCAGAGTAAAACAAAAATTCTCTCACAGATGATCTGTGGACTCTTTCATAAAAGGCTTTTCATTTTCTGTGTACATTCAGCTACTGTCTGTCACCCCACGAAGCAAGTGTGGATGTGAAGTTAAGGGATAGTTTTGGGTGTGGTCGCTGGTTGCAGCCCACATTCTTCTTCCCCTGGGATGTATGTTGCTGCCAGAACTCTTGATGGGCTCAAATTTGTCAGAGTATCATCAAAACACAGATTCTGGTTTCTGAAACAGGTAATTTTCCCACTGCTGTTTTGTTTTCTTCCAGAGGCTTTTAATATTCCCCGTTCCTTTCTTCTCTTTTCTGTAGCGTTCAATCATCTGTCCCCTGATCACCAAAACTGGGTGTTGAATGACAGCGTTTTGAGTCCAGGGTTTAGTCAGACACACACAAAGTGAATTTGTTAAGACGTATCCACCTGACTGAAACTGAGGCAAAAGAAGGAGGAAAGCTGGTGCTGTCTTAATTCCTCAGAACTGTCACTCCCCATTCTCTTGGAATTGGGGCCCAGATGAGTCTGGAGCTGAGCTCGGTATTAGTTAACCAAATTAGCAATACTGTGAACTTCCTTTCAGTCATTTTTTTTTTTGTAGTTTTTAATTTTATTACGTTATGTTAGTCACCATACAATACATCATTAGTTTTTGATGTAGTGATCCACGATCCATTGTTTTCATATAACACCCAGTGCTCCATGCAGTACGTGCCCTCCTTAATACCTATCACCGGGCTAACCAATCCCCCCTCCCCCTTCCCCTCTAAAACCCTCTTTGTTTCTCAGGTCCATAGTCTCTCATGGTTCATTTTTTTATAGAGTCAAGGATATGGGAGTCAGATGAGAGCTTTTGGTCGAAAAGCAATGGAGGGTTGAATGTGGCTTCTTTCACAGCCAACATTAAAAGGGTGATGCTAGGGATCTTTTTTGTTGAGTAACTGAGTCCATTGACCTCCCCAGGAGAGCAGTGGGACTGTGCCAGCAAGCGAGAGCCTTTTGGGGGGAGCGGGGGTGGGCGGGGTCTCTGCCTCTTGTCTGTATTCTCAATATTGCTTTCTTTGTCTTTCATTCATTAGGATTTAAGTCTTTAGGAGTAGGTGTAGTGGCATTTCCATCTTCCTGACAGAGAGCGAGAGAGAATGGGAGAGGTGTGTATGTGTGTTCAGGACTGCCTGTCAGATGGTGAATTTGAACTGAAGCAGCTGTTGTCATGGTGATGGCAGGTCGCATCCCACCACCATGGAAACCAAAGTTAAAAAACTGATGTTAAGGCTGGAAGTCACATGATACATTTTTGTTTTGTTTTGTTTTAAAAAAAGAAAAGGGGTTTGGTTTTTCAATCTGATCTTTTTTTTTTTTAAGACGAAGTTGGGTGGCGAGAAAAAATGCGATAAGGAAAGCGATGAGCTAGTGAAATGGGACATCGTGAAGTCTGCAGAGCCTTCTACTGCATTCTTCTGCTTGTTAACTGCATTTCTCCTGTCATGGGGGCAGAAAGGGAGGAGGAGATGCTGTGTGAATTTCCAGATTTGCACCCTTTGCACTGCTCACTGTCACATGGAGAAGCACAGGTTAGGAGCCCTCCTGTCCTTCGGTAGCTGTGTGTGGTCCACCCTCTATTGATCAGCCCAGGACGGAGGCTGGAACCCTAAAATTAAGGACTGAGACAAGAGAAGGAAATGGAATTGAGGGTGTGACTTGCTCCAGATAGGAGGGTGGTTCATGCATTGGTAAGTTTAGATGATTAACATTGTTTTTCAGGAAATGGAAAAATTCATCTGTAGTCCCTCAGAACCCCAAGGAATACAATCCTGTCTACTCCCTTTTCTGGATTGGTCTTTGGGCTACACTGTCCTGCTGGGTCAGCCACAGGAGCAAGTGCAAAGAAGGCTGAAAGGAGCCCATCCAGGAGCACGTTAGCCTCTGAGCCAGGGTCCTTGGGCCTCAGCTTAGCTCTTAACCTGGCCTTTCAGCTGGGCGGGTTGGGGTGAGGCAGAGAAGGCTGGCGCACAGGCATTAGGGAGCCCTCTTGGATCTCCATCTTTTTATCTCGTACTTGCTGTCACTTCATACCATGATCTGGGCAAAAAGTGAGGCATCTTTCCAGGAAGGAGAGCTGGCCCCAGGCCTCATTTACCAGGATGGGGTTTAATTTTCTTTTCAGTCTGAAAGGTTGAAGGCCTGCATGCGTGGCCTGCGTGGCCAGGCCAGGGGACAGCTATTCCTGTGAGAATATCAGCCTCTAGAAAGGGTGAGGAAGGTGAGGAGGGGTGCAGACACACTCTGTGGTGGAAATCATAGTGGTGGCTCTGGCCACGTCTGGGTTTGAGGCACAAGGTCTGTCTCTTCAATGTTACTGGTCCCTCCAGGACAGATGTATCGTTCTCAGCAGCCCAGCCGAGGGGGATGTGATCTCACCAGCATGATCTCACTGCATTTCCATCAGGGTTTGTAGAGCTGGAGCCGGACTTCTGTGATGGTTCAGTCCCTCCTGTTCTTAGCCCTGGCCTTGGGTGTGATTAATGCCCCTTCTAATCACTGGGAGAGATTGCATCAGAGCCATCAGCTTCATAAATCCTCCTCTGGGGACTGGTGTTTGGATGTGCTTTCCATATTCCCAGGAGGTTCTGGGCCAAATGTCTTTGCTCTCTTCCCGGAGGCCCATTACCATAATTTTTTTTTTTTTCAAATCCTTTATTGCAGTGGGTCTTTTCAGTGTCAGCTCCTGGCTGCAGCCAGCCAGCCCATTTCCAGAGGCTATGACCACTAACTGTTGCTTATCCCAAAGCTTAGAGTCACAGCAGATGCTTAAAGAGTGATTTAGTAGGATAATAAAAATGACTGTGCATTTGTGTAGCACCTTACCGGTTTTCAAAGGACTTTATATTCATGGGTCATTTTAGACTTTGATCCTTCTGTATTTCATGTTTGGTTCTGCGGGAACGGATGGTGGTGCTTTTCCCTGCCTTGAGTGCCATGTTGGGGCAGATTTTGCAGTGGGAACCCTGACTCTGGTTTCCCATTACCAATCTACATTTCTCCATTGCAGTGCAGATTTCCAGGAAGATTCTGATTCTTCTCATAGAAAAAAAAAAGTAGTGTGAAAGCCTTGGATAGCTGTATTTCATTATCATTCATTTTTAAAATGTCTCTCTGGTGTAGTGCTCGAGGGAATCACAGATTAGGCAGGGCCCCTTCCCTTGGACTGTCCTTAAGTTAACATCCCAGTTGTTAGAATGGCCCAGGCCATCTTCTGAGGACTCTCTCATCTCTTAGAATTAGACCTCCAAAAATAGGCAGCTGGGATAGAAGGGAGGGAAGGGAGATAGATCTTGTGGGGAGAGTGTCCTGGGCTGGGGGTGAGGGGTGGAAATGGGTAAAGGAGGCTGAGCCAAGCCTTCCCTGAGACTGTGGGCTATTCCCGACTCCCCCAGGAGTTTTCTGGAAGTGCATGAGTGGCTGCAGGCTGCTCCCCACACAAGGGCATTCTCCATTAGGCCTGGAGTCAGGGAGAGAGCACAGCATTCTGTCCCTGGTGGCCTCTCAGCCTCTCTGAGTACATTCAGTCTCCTTAAGTGTGCTCTGATGTCCCAGATCTGAGAGCACACAGCTGAGAGCCAAGGGGATCTAGGATCAGCATCCTGGTGGTGGTGAAGATAGAGCTTTCCCCTAGAGGACCCCAGGTGTGCTGCTGGAGGCCTAAGTCTCTCTCAGGCCTATGCCTGCAGATCTACCCTGAGAGGTGTTGGCAGGTGAGGCTCTGCTGGTCCGGGCAGAAGGAGGGCTCCTCTCCCGGGCCGGGTCCCCAGGGCTCTGGTGACAAGCAGAGCCAGCACCACAACTTAGGCCTGCAGGGCAGCCCTCTCCTTGCCCTGGCTTTCTGCGCCTCAGGAAGGAAATGAACAAATGGCAGGTGTGCAGGCCAAGTAGTGCTGCTCAAATTAGCTGTGTTGCTAAGGAAACAAGTCAACCGTTGGAAGGAAGGAGCATCGGGTAAAGGAGATAAATCAATAAGCGAACCTATTTTTGTCATTTCCCTAATGATTGTCTTGAAGCTGCTAGACGGGAAGGGGAGAGATGGAGTGACACAGGTCCTCGTTAATGGGCTCAGAGGGAGAGAGGAGTGAAGGGGTGTTTGGGGAGATTGCCAGGAAAGTGGGTGAAATGAGGCCTCTGGTGACCAGATAGTGAGACAGATATGGGAGAGGAGGCGTCTTGGCAGGTTCAAAGCACTTCCATGGCATTTTCTCCTTGGGTCCAGTCCCTTTGTTCTCCTGTATTAGATCCTCTCAGAAACCTTGTACTGATTTCCATTACCCTCAAGTTGAGATGGTTTTATTGTGTTGGTTTGTGTTTTTTCAAAATATATATAGCTTTAATTGATTTTATAAGTTAATATATACTCATTATAACACTCAAGACAATGCATAAAGGAGTAGAGAAGAAAGTGGAAATAACCCTACTACCCCAAGAAAACTCATTATCCTTCTAGCATGATAGATTTTTTTTCCTTTGCTCCTTTTTCAAAAATCTTTTTTACATCAAAGGGATCTTCTATGCATGCTGGTTTCTATTTTTGAATAGCTAATGTGTATACACAGACTATAGTACAAAAAGTTCAAGTGGGTCCACAGTGTGGAGAAAGTAGGAGATACCTTTGCAAGGATACCTCTGATTCTGGCTTTTCTATGCAATTCACTTATCAATTGATTGATTCATTAATTAGTTAATTAATTAGAAGACAATTATTGCGTGCCTACCATGTGATGGACACAAGGGGCCTGGAGGTGAGTAAGATAGGCAGAGCTCCTGCCCTCAGGCTCCCACACCTCACTGCCCTGCTAGCTCCCATTTATTCAAGATCTCCAACACAGTCTGGACACCAGGGAGAGATTCAGTTCTCCAAAATGTGTTTGGTATCAAGCATAGAATGTAATGGGAGCCACTGAATTCCTGGGTGGAAGGAATCAGAGTTCTGGACAGTCTTCCATTACCATCTCATGAAGGGCCTTGTTCTTTGAGGTCTTGGCAACATGGAGCTTCTTTTGACCTTTCCAGGTCACATCTTTGTCTCGCCTGAGGTGCATTCCCTTGGCCTATGGGCCATTATTTGCAGTCCAGGCTCTTGCCTTGGGAGATGTAGCAGAGCCACAAGCCTTGAGCCAAGCTTATTTGGCTGGAAGTTATGAGGGTAGATGAGAAGAAATGGGAGTGGTGCCTCTGAGTCAGCTCCCAAGGGTGGGGGTGAGCAGGAGCCCGGGCCTGAGCCAGCGTGAGTGACTACCGTGCAGTCTCTGTGACGGCTCCTTAATGGAGCTCCTGCTCTCGGGGGTGCCTCCTGCCTCCCATTCATTCATGCCTGCATTGAGCATTGAGTTAGCTCCTACTGTGTACCAGGGCCTCTGGTAAGCACTGCCATTGGAGAGATGAACAAGAACACGTCCTTGCTTTCAAACTGTAGTTTCTTGGGGGAGACAAATAGGAGAAATGATAAAATTGTACAATATGAAGAGCTATAGGGTACAGGGAGAAACCTTCACAGATGAGGTGGTATTTTAGAGTGCTCTGGACATAGGACCAGAAAAGAGGAGAAAGCTCCCCCATTGCAGGTGGAGGCCAGAGCGCCAAGATGTAGGTGCCCATTCTTCATGCTTTCTTCAGAAAGAGAAGGGGGTGAGAGGGGGACGGAAAGGGCTGAAAGGGAGAGTGGCTGGACCCCAGACGGAACTGGATGTTCTCTGCCAAGATTTCCCAGTCACTGTCCTTTCTGTTGCCTCATCCACAGATGCATGGTATTCCCATAGTCTCACCTCTGCTTCTCAGCAAAACTTCACCTCAGATTCTTAATTGCCCCAAACATGAATTCATCCTGAGGTTGAGATGAGCTGTAAGGTCTAAAGGGACATCCCTCCCAAGGATATGTGCATTTAAACAGTTTCCACATTTCAAGCCAAAGGATTGCTGCTCTGCATGGGTCCTTAGACATCAGACCATAGGCAGAGGATTTGGGTTGGGGAGGGCATAGCAATGGAGTCTTTTCAGAACCTATGAATTACCAAACTCACTTTTTGATGGAAGCCTCCCGGGTTTTAGGCAGTACTGTTCACTGAGACCTCATGAATTCTCGGCCATCCAGATATCTGGCCAGTCACAGGAAGTTTGGGTCATTAGCACTGGGGGCCAAGAGCCTTGCTCCTGTCCCGAGCATCCAGCAGTGGTGATGGTCATACCTTCCTGAAGCTAGCCAGCCCTGTGGTCACAGAGAAGCCTCATGTATCTGTACCTGGACATTCTCGAGTAGGTGACCTGACAGGTCCATGCAGGGAGTTGTATGCTTAGGTGATCCAGCTAGGGAATGCAGGTGTGGAAGTGGGAGCAGGGAGTGGGGACCACAGAGGGGCTGCCGCAGTCCCAGCAGGTGTTGTGGGGTAGAGAGGCTTGGGGGGCATACGGCTGCCACGACCCATCAGGCCTGCAAGTCAGCACCTAAGAGCTCATCAGCTTTGAAGTCTGTGGCTATCACTTGGAGGTTTTCAGGGGAAGAAGCTTGAACCCCAGAAAGTAATCCTAGCACCCAAGCAGACCCATGAGAGCTCAGGATGTCTGCCACTCCCCAGTCCTGCCTGCCAGGTCACCTGCCGGGCTCCATGGAGCAGCTTCTCTGAACTTGTTCGGGGCACTGCCAGCCAGGGCCAAGGGCAGCTGAGCCCCACGCCTTGGGAATGGTTTCGCTGGGAATAAGGATGCCACCAGTTTCCCTCCTGCCAGAGCAGCAACCTTCCTCCTCACACCTGGGGACTGGCGGTGACATCTGCCCTTTGGACCAGAGCTTCCAAATACGTTCCTCTGACACCATTCCCAGGAGAGGTGTTCTGATAAAAGGATGATGTGGTGAAGTGGGTTAGGGAATGCTCTGTACCATTCCCACCCCCTTTGGGGGAGGCGGTGGACACTGTTGACAGTAATACCAAAGGCTCCAAGAAGTCCTGCTGGAGGAGCCTGCTCACTCTCCTGAATTCCCACTTTCCCTCATTGATTTGATTGCCAATTCCTATAGCACTGGTATCCTGTGGCCTGCATTTTAGGAACACTGCCCTAGATGCCCTCCACTTCTCTTGAACTTTGTCAGTGGCTGGTTGGCTAGTTGTCAAGAAAAGGCCTGCATGCCTGGGCCACCACTTCTGCCATGCTCCCATCTTCATGTTACCTTTTGGGTCTGGGGAATTCGGGGTGTCTGAACCCAGCCCAGGAGCAGCTAGCCTCTGGGACACCAGGTCCTGCTGTGGTCCCTGGTCCCGCTACACTTAGAGCTCTGGGTCAGAGCCCATGATGGTAGGGAGGAGCACGCCCCCCCGTGACCAGTGCCTGCTGGTGGCCCTGGGGGCATTGTGGGCAGGGGCTTGTCCCAAGAAAGTGGGCGGCCCGCCGGGTGGGCGTCTGTGGAGCATGTCCACCGGCATGTTTAGCTCTCAGGGGCCTCTTTCGGTACCGAGAGAGACTGCGGGAGGAGGAGTGGCTGGGCGTGCGGTTAGATTCTCCTCTGACCGGGAGGGTTTAAAGGAGCACAGTGGGGTGCGGAGGCAGGGGGCTGGCTCTGAAGTCCTCGGAGCCCATCCAGTCTGCAGATCCGGTGGCAGAGCCTCAGAGCACCAGAAGCCAGCAGGGCTAGAGCGTGGGTCCTGGGGGAACACTGGGGCTGTGTGGGAAGAAGGGTGGCCAGCTGCAGGAGAGCGGGCAGTGACTCGGGCGCACGGTCGGGGCGGGGGGTTGGGGGGACGGAGATGGCACTGGGCACTGCCGCGTGCCCTTGAAGAGCTCTGGGGGCTCTGATGCAGCCTCCTGCCTCACCCGCTGCAGCCTCCCATTTCAGCACTGGGGCCTGAGCAGTGGAGGGGAGCTCGCATCTCCTTCCACACGTCCCCTCTGCTGGGAGGTGCCCTGCCCTTCCTCACAGATGCCCTGAATGCCCACTGGCCACTGATGGGCACTGGGGCGGGGAAGCATCAGGGGCCTGATTATGAACTGTACTCCCTAGGGAAAGCTTTAGGCCCTACGTGCTACACAGCAGGCCCGGATATGTGGAGGGACAAGGAGGATGGTCCCTTGCCTTCCCTCCACTTGGCCAGATCTACTCTTTTCTTCTGCCCGGATGCCAGAATCTGCCAGAGCATAGGTTGCTTGGCAAGACCTGTGGCGACAGCTCACTAGTGTTTGTCACAACAATAGTCACGGAATGAAATCCAGCATACTTGACTCCAGAAACTGGTGATTCCCTCTCTCTCTGTGAACAGTCCCCCCCTCCAACTCCTCCTGGGCTCGTGGCACACCCTTTCTGCAGGAGTCCGGATGCAGGCACTTGAATCATAGTCCTCTTGTTCAGAAAGGCTCAGGGAGACCCCTCATCTGTCTGCAGAAAAATGCAACAGAAAAAAAGCCTGAATTCATTATCCATTCATTTGTAGTTTGGTTCTTAGATGCCCTAAGAACCAAACTGCCCTGGACTCAGACTCATGATGCATCTCTGTTTGCTGTCTGTGTAGAAGCTCAGGAGAAAATAAGGTGGGCCAAGGCAAGCTTCTCCTGCCCCCATTAAATATTTTTCTGAATTGGATATTGAAATAGAAGAAAGCTCACATGGAGAGAATTTTTCTTTTTCCAAAGGCCCTTCTACTCAGTTGAGCAGAGGTTCTAGAGGAGGAGGCCCCAGATGTGATTCCCAGAGACAGCAACAGACAGCCACGGCTGGATCCTTGCTGAAGCATTGTTGTCCAGCGCTGTGGTTGAAGCTGGGGAAGAGCAGGAGCCTGCAGCCACATCACTGTCTCTTCCTTCTTTCTGTTTCCGTTTTCAGCCCTGCTTAATCCCTGGCTATACCATTGAATTCCCTAAGTATCTGGAGTGTCAGCCAGATGTCGAACTATATTATTTATTGGCTACATTCCTCCTCCTCTTGGAGAAGGTGCTTTGGGTTTAGAGCCCAACCAGAAGTGGTTATAGTTTCTCATGCTAAGGACCATCCAGTGCCCTGCCTGCCTGCTCATAGAGATCATGCAGACTGCACAGGCATCATTGGGATTTTAATGAAGTTTGTGTATTTATGTGTATAGCCATCATGGAGGCTGCATCCCTCTCTCTTTGGTGAATCTGTTCCTTAACTTCATCTTTCCTACGCCGTTTGAGTACATGATTTTGGCCACCATCATTGCCAACTGCATTGTCTTGGCCCTGGAACAGCATCTTCCTGAGGATGACAAGACCCCGATGTCCCGCAGACTGGTATGTGCCTCCATTCATCTCATCTTCCCCCCCAGTCCTTTCTCTTCCCCGGTTCCCTTCTCCTTTGCTTCATCACCTGGCCACTTCCCCTATGCCCTCCCCTACAGTTCAGTGAGGAGTTTGTTCTTTGCTGAGGGACAAGTTGGTGACAAACCCCACTGGGGTGCAGAAGGACGAGAGGACTGACCTTTTTTAACTCCTGCTTCCAGGAAGTTCTGAGGGCATCACAAACACTTGTGTATACACTGTGTGGCAGCCAGACAAGAAGAAAGGGCAGGCGCAAGGGCCATTAACTTCACTCCCCTTCCTAAGGGACTTTGGAAGTGAGAGGGAGAAGGATGCTCAAAGCCTATGTGCGTTCACAGTGATGACTTTGTAGATGTCATGTTCATATTCTCCTTAAAGCAATGAGTCACGTGTCTAGTGTATTCCCCCTAGAGAGGGAAAATTAATTGCGTAAAATCCAAATGTGTGGATAAGCGGCTTCAGCCTGATTACCTGCAGATGAGAACCCTTAAGCTTCCAGGGTAAGTGAAGGCCAGCAATGGAAAAGCCAGCTTCACCAAGACAAAGCCAGAAACATCAACCATCCTCCTGGGAAGAAGTCTGGCTTGAGTGTGACCCCCTCACCCATCCATTTCTGCAGCTGGCGCCCCCTGAGGCTTCCCGTGCTCTCGGGCACTCCTGGAGTCCTTCAGCGCACTCACTTCCCACCTGTACCTGGGGCTGGCCCAGAGCAGACGTCAGGTGTTGTGTAGGAGAGAGGAGTGGTCAGAGTGGAGAGGGCGGCCGGGGCGTGACTTTGTCTGCATCTGACAAAGTATATTCCCCCCCCTTACTGGCACCTGTGCTCCTCATCCTGCAGGAGAAGACAGAACCGTATTTCATTGGGATCTTTTGCTTTGAAGCTGGTATCAAAATTGTGGCCCTGGGGTTCATCTTCCATAAGGGCTCGTACCTCCGCAATGGCTGGAATGTCATGGACTTCATCGTGGTCCTCAGTGGGTGAGTCCTCTTCCTGTCTGTCCCTTTTGGTGTGAGGGGATGTGCCTGTGTGGTCATGAAGTGGCTGCTGCAGGGAACCCAGGGGTGGGCAGGCAGAAGTGCATGCAGTAGGGTCAGAAGAAAAAAGTTCAAGGACGGGATTCTCCACGGGGCCAGACCATAGGTGACCCACCTGCAGGGGGCTATGGGTACTCTGTGGAGATGCATGTGGCATTCCGTAGAGGTTACAGAACCAGGGTGTGGCTGCTTTTCCTTCTGCTTTTCCATTCTGGGTTTGCCTAGTGCTGGGCGCACATACCCTAGTGAGTCTTTTCACCAAAGCAAGCAGCTTGCCCTAGCCTGAGGGGCCCCCGCAAAGATGGGCCCCGAATGCCATTGGGGTGCAGTGTTTCTTCGAACGTTGAAGAAGCCCCCCACGGATATTTTCTTAACTGATAATTGAGACTCGTGTCCTGACCACAGAATTTTTTATGACTTGCAGATTTATTCATATGAGGAGGTATAAAATTGAGTCACATTAAACTGTTTGATAAGTAATAATAAATTGTTGCCCACGCAGTGTCATAGGCAGCGTATGTTTATTGGCAGTAGATTTAAATATCTGATAAATCATGTTTTTGAGAATGAGTGTAGTATGGCCTCTATTGGGGCCTATCTACAGTGCCGTTAGCAGCATGTGTGATGGGCCTTGGGACTGGTGATAATGGGCATGCCTCTCTGGGCTTTTGTGGTTTCTCGTTGTTGTGTCAGGTAGCTTTTGGTGCCTGAGTGGGAGGGTAGTGGCCCAGGCCTCATGGGGGAGCCCCTGTGGCCCAGGCCCGTGTGGGTATGGCAATGGCAGCAAGCGGTGTGACTTGGAAGTTCCCATACCCAAGCTGCTTGCCAGACCTGTGTGGAAAAGAAGAGAATGCAGTAGAAAAGGGAGGAGGGGGATCTAGGAGTCACCATTACGACTGACCAAAGGGGAACAAAGAGGAGATTTTTTCCAGGGAACAGAGGAGTGGAGGTAGATGAAGTCTGAGAAAAATAAGAGCTTGACAATGTTCGTGTCTACTCGTTGTCTTGTGGAATACACACAATACTTATACTTTTAACCTTCACACCAATTGTGATTAAGTGAAAGAGAAAAAGTTGAAGGTGTAAAAGATTGGAATGTTCAAATGGAGCTCATAAGCAACCAACCCCTCAATATAGGGAAGAGATAAATAGAGACGACGATGTTTAAAAACATCCGTTGCCTTACAAAAGGATTTTCTGAAGGTTACTCTTGTAAAAGAAAATTCTACTGAATTTTAAACATGGTTTAGTCTATAAAGATAATTTGTACATAGTGTTTCAGAAGTACATGGTCATAGTGCAGCACACCTGGGCAGTGTTTTCTCATGTTTTATTTTTTTCAGCTTTACTGAGGTATGATTGACAGATAGAAATTGTATATATTTAAGGTATGCGATACAGTGTTTAGACATACATTGCAGAATACCACAGTCAAGCTAATTAACATATCCATCATCTCACATAGTTACCTATTTTGTGTGTGTGGTGAGAACATCTGAGCTCCACTCTCAGCAAATACACCCATGTTCATTGTAGCATTATTCACAGTAGCCAAGATAGGAAAGCAACCTAAATGTCCATCAGTGGGTGAATGGATAAAGAGATACACACACACACACACACACACAGAGGAATGTTATTTAGCCTTAAAAAAAAAAAAGAAGAAGAAGAAGAAGAAGGAAATCCTGCCATTGGCAATGGTGTGGATGAATTTGGAGGGCATTATGCTAAGTGAAATAACCCAAGCACTGAAAAGAGACAAATACTGCAGGATCTCATTTATATGTAGAGTCTTTAAAAAAAAATCAAACTCACAATAACAGAGAAATGAATGGTACTTCCTGGGTGTTGGGAGTGGGGGAGAAATTGGCCAAAGAGTACAAACTATCAGCTACAGAGGAATAAGTCCAGGAGACCAGCATGGTGACTGTAGTTAATAACAATTATTTGACAGCTGGATTTCCTTCTGGTTTTGGCTATTATAGTTAATTATTAAAAGTGTTCCAGTGTACATCTTTAGGATATCACATTTTAGTAGGCATTGTGACAGGTTGAAGTGCTCCCAAAGTCGACTCTGCCATTCTTGGGTGGGGTCTAGGAGCTAGGATGTGTGAGGAGAGGCAGAGGAACTGGACCCTTTGACAGGATGGGAGAATACTAATGGGAGCGGTACCCACTGGCTTCCCAGAAGGGTTGCCATGTGGCTTGAGGAGCAGATTTGTAGGAGTCACCGGGGTCTTTCCATTAGCATGTCCAGTAAGGCCCTCCGTGTCCCCACCGGCATGTATCAAGGTGCATATGAGTGGGCACAAGTGGTGACCCCTAGGCCAAGTCCATTGTCCTCTTCGTTCTCTGCCCACTCAGCCCTCCAACCTCCCATTCTTAGTGGCCTTCAGACTTTGCCGAACGACCCCTGCTGTCCATCTGAACCAATAGGACCTTGTCCCTGTTCTTCCTGCACCTACTGATTTCTTCCTCTCTCCTTAATTCCCATGTGAATGTGCTCCAGGGAAAGGGCTTGGCACTCTCAAGATTTGTGCTGAGGGTGCTGAGGGCTGCGGTTCGGTCCCCCAGGAACAGCTACTCAGATTTAGTCTTAGGTTCACACAGTGTGCTCACGTACCAAATCACAGCGCTTCTCCAATGCGCGTTTCTCAAGCTGAAGCATCATTGACATCAGCCTGTGTCTTACAATAATGACATGATACAGTGTAATTGACAGCATTTTTCTTTCTGTCTTTGCTAAAAAGGAACTCCTGGGGCATCCTACAACTTTTGGGGTCTTAGAAGCAGTAAAATATAATACCAACCCAGGGAGGCAGGCAGATCAGGCTTTTAATGTGAATCATCTAGGACACAGGTTAAGTGCTCAGCCCAAGATCAACTGCTTCTGGACCGCAGATCCAGGAGTTGGCACTGTGCCCTTTGCCCCAGGGCTGGTGCTTTGCCTGGGACAGCCCCCTCTCCAGGCTTCCTGACATCCGCCTCTGCAGCAGTCCCTGCTGGCAGCTCCTACTCCCCACCTCAGCTCCAGGTGTCACTTCGCATTCTCCTTCTGTGTACAGAGGGAATGACAGGTGCTGGAGCATGACACAGCGCCCCGGGCTGAGGCTGCACAACTCCTCAGCTCTCAGTGTATGACAGAGGGGAGGGAGCGAGGGAGGCGGTGTTGAGATGTCAGACAGCTGGGTCGGTGAAAGACCTTCTATCAGTGACCTTTGCTAGGGAAGGGTAGCTGGGGACTGGGCCACGCCATTTTGCCTGTTCCTCTGACCTTCCAACCTCTGGTATTCTTAGGTCTGTAAGTTGATAGAGTTTATGGTTTAGAAAGTTAATATAGATGCTTTATTCATCTAATGCTCATAATCCCCCAAATGAGATCTTGTTATCCTCATTTGATAGATGAAGAAACAGGTTCAGAGAGGGTATGTGACTTACTAGGAGCTACCTGATCCAGGACTTGAGCTCACGTCTCCACATCTTCTGGCACCAAGGTCCTTCTTCACACTCATTTCCCCACACTGTGAGCCACCTGCCAACCTCATGGGCTCCAGGTTTTTATATGCAATCTGTGTGATTGCATGTTCCTTCAGTTCCCTTGATGCAACGTGGGATGGGCAGGGAGGGGCATCATTTGGCAAATGTCCCCGACCCGGAGCTATGGCTTCCTGTGTGACTTGAGGAGGACCAGAGTCCCATCTGTCCATCCTAAGACTTCTCTCTGTGGGCTTGGAATAAAACTCCCTGCTCTGTGGTTAAGAAGACCTGTTACTCAACTCTTGTGGGATTAATGTATAAAAACTGAATCACAAGTTCGTTAATAGGCTTGTTCATTCATTCAGTCATTTACCTATTCATTTTTTGAACAAACTTGTGGAATACTCAAGCAAATGCGGGGACTGGGAAACACCAAAGTTAATATATTCTCATTTCTCCTAAAAGATAGTGGAATTTGCCATTCCTTTAACAAACTATTACCTTACATAACTTGGGATCTCTTGTATTGGTAACAATTCAGGACATGCTGTTCCTAAACATTTGTTAGGCCACCTGGAAAATTCTACATTATTTCAAGTCATTATTCTCTGTTAGTCTTTATAATAAATCATAGTACCTGGAATAGATGGGTAAGTGATAGAGGAGGATGGAAATTCAAAGATGCTCCTAAGCCATGGCTAAGAACAGGGAAGTAAGGGCGAGGACCCTCTTTCAACCCTGTTCATCTCTGTAGCCTCAGGGCCTGGATTGTAGTAGGTACTTAGTAAATGTTAATTGAATTGAATCACTTGCTTCATTCCAGAATCTGTCTTGTCACCTATAGGATACAAAAGAGAGTGCTGAGGGAAGCCTGGGACTGGGAGTAGGGAGGGGTTGTCTATTCCCAATCCTTCCCCTTGGTCTACAACATCTCTCTCATGTAGCTATGACTCGTCCCAGCTCGCTCCCATTCTGATCACTCTGTTGGAGAAAAGAGAGCTGAGAATTCAGTCTCTAGGTTATCAAGAGTTAGGGGGTTCCAGTCACTTGGGCCTATTTACAGGGTTATCGGTGTTAACCTTTTGGGGCTTGCTTCCTGGGTGATGGGGGTGGAGGCAGGGTCAGGGCTGAATATTGAAGACCCAGCCTTCTAGAGGTAGCTATAGGGGGTGGTAAGAAGAAAGCAACAGGATTGGATCACATGACATTTGCTATAAAATGAAAGCTGCCATTTGTTAGTCTATATGCCAAAGACTGTAGTATGTATTCACACATGCACACATATGTATGTATGTGTGTATGTATGTTACTGATCAGAACATGCTGTGCCAACAGTTTTGTCAGCTTTGCTGTGGGAGATGACCTGTTTTGACTATTCCCCTAACTGTGAGTACATGGGTGCAAGCTCTGGAGAATGGGCAGGTGTATCTGAGCTTGGGGCTTTTCCTCTTTTTTCTACTAAGGCCCTCACTCCAGGGCCCACGCGATCACCTGTCCCCACCTTACTGTCTTCCTTCAAGACATATGGTTGAATACCCACAATGTGCTAGGCACTGTGCTCGGTGTGGGTGGGATGGGGCTGAGCGTCCCCCGCCGGGAACCACATGTCATGAAAACCCAGAAGAAGGGCACCCAACCTAGCTATGGGGGTTTGGGGCAAACTTTCCGAAGGAAGTAACATTTAAATTGGGATTGAAGATGGGCACGTGGGACTTAGACAAGGAAGGAGAAGAGGTTTTCCTGGGGAAGGAATACTACGTCCATATCCTTGCAGGTACGAGAGTGAGAGCAAGCAGGACAGTTCTGGGGTGTTGGACAGTGGCCATACCCTCTCTGAGAGCTGAGCCTGGAGGTCAGCAGGGGCCCGTGCCGGCCTGGCTCAGGAGCTTGAGCTTTAGCCGGAGGGCAGTGGGGGACCCCTGAAGGCTTTGAGCAGGGCTGGGATGATTCGTTCTAACTCTGCTCTGGATGCTGCACAGGACTTCTTTATCCTGGACACAATCCACTCTGAGGAATTGCCATGGAGAGGAGAAGGGAGCCATGGCCATGTCTTTGGCTGCAGTTTGGGAGGATGTGCATAACCAAGCAGAGAGAAGAAAGACAAAGGAAAAGGGAACAGGAAAGAAAAGCCTGAGGAAATGCTGGGGGCTGCCAGCTCAGGTCCCCAGTTTCTCACCAGCGGCACATGCAGAATGGTTCAGCCTGAAGCCTGTTGGTAGGAGGACAGGATCGGGAGCTAAATATACATTGATAGGTATTTTTAGAGGGCTTCTGTAAGGAGGCCGCCCTAATACATGAGTTTCCTGAGCAGCTAAAGATCGAGGAAAGCAGTTTCCCCGTTGGAGCACCGTCTCTTCAATGCCGAGAATGTGGGGGAGGTGTTGCGAACGCAGTCCCGGGGCCCCCAGCCCAATTTAAACCTCTGTGGTAATAGTACGATAACACTTGGTATTTATATAGCATCTTCATGCCAGTGAGCCTGGCAGGATTTTACAGACCTGTCTTGTACTCATCCTCTCTGCTCTAAGTGGGCGAAGCAGGGAGGTGAGGAGCAAGGAAGGGCTGGGTAGAGGGAGGGGGCATTGGAGCTTGTCATTTGGGAGATGGGGAAACTGAGGCTGAGTGAGGCGATGTGAGAGGCTTGGCGCTAGAGGAGCTGAGTCCGGAGAAGGGGGTAAGGTCTCTGGTGCCTGAATGCTGATGGCGGGGTGCTCCGCTAGCCCTCAAGCTGGACGGCTTCTCAGGTTCTTACTCTCGGCAGAGCTGGTGGCTGCCCACCCGGAGACCTGCGCCTCCTCAGTGGCTCCTTGTCATTTCTAGCTCCACACCGAGCCAACACAGCTGCTGCTTGCCGCATCTCCTTCCAGCAGAACATTAGTTTTTTTAAGTGTGTTTTCCTCCAGATGGGTGAATGATGGGAACGATGGAGTTAGAATAAGGAATTTTGGTTCAGGGGAGAGGGGGACCAAAGGCAAAATGTGGAGCTCAGGGGTCTCTCAGCTCTGTGCCCATGAGAAACCCAATTCCTTCAGGAGACTCTGAATGAGAGTCTCAGGTGGTAGCTGACAGGTGGCTGAGTTGGGATTACTCCTTGGGTGGAGGTAACTGTCCTCTCATATGTGAAGTCTGCCTTTTTTCTATGTTGAGAATCATCTTTGATTCACTCAAAAGATATTGATTGAGTAGCTACTATGTTCTGGTTTTGGCATGGTTTCTCTCTCCTGAAAGGCTGCTTCTTGCCTCCCCCACTCACTGACGGAAGCTGGAACTGGAGAGAACTGAGTGAGGCCTGAATTGGCCTTGTTGGAAATAGGGAGGAAGTGGGAGAGGGAGTGGGGGAGGCTTCAGAATCCATGGGGAGATCGGTTTGGGGCTGTTTTTCTGGCTTTACATCCATTCAGAGTAACTTAGGGAAAACATGGTGGCAAGCTGCTTTGTAAGTCAGACCGTGTCCATCCTAGGGCACATTAGTGCGTGCTGTCTCCCATGTGTGAGCGTGTGTGGGAGAGCTTGGCAGTGGGAGAGTTCCAAGGCATGTCTGCGAAGCAGAGATGGATGCAGCATAAATGTTCATTCTGTAGATTTACCAGGTAGGCTTCAGAATGAAAGGGAGTGTTTACATTTGCATTCTGTGGATGATGCACGTCTCCTCACTCGGGCCGGGATGTGTGCACTGGAGTCTGCTGTGGGTAGAGTCCACAGTTAAGCACAGATACGTCCGTGTGAGATGTGCAATTCAGCAGCACTACTCAGTGTACCCATCACCGAAGTCAGGAACGAGCAGAGGTGGTGAGTGCAGAGTGGTTGCCCACAGGAGGGGGTGAGGGGGAGCAGTGCAGATGCTGAAAGGAAAAAGAAGGTGTACAGGTCTTTAAAGAGAAAGTACAAAGGGAAGTGAAGTCCACGGTTACTAAAACTTACTGAATTTTAGATTTAGGAGGATGCTAGATTGCCCTGGCTTTCCCTTATTTATTAGTTGTCACCGAAGAGTGAACCGAGGCCCCAGTGGCCAAGCGACTTGTCAAGGGTCTCGTCGCTGGAACGCAGTGAGCAGGGACCCGGGGCCTGGCGTGCAGTTGGGCTCTGCTATCCCTGATAGTGAGAAGCTGCGGCTGCTTGATTGTGTTCAGGCCGTCAAGCTGGGGTGGTAGGAAACAAATACAGGTTTTTATTAGTTAGCTGGAATATATATGTGGAATTTATATGGAAGCAGTTCAATCTAGTGGGCTGAATGTTTCGGGGGGTCCTGGGCTCTGGTCCTGACCCTACAGTGCATTCTCTCCGTGATGCCGGGTGACACATCAATGATCTCAGCCTCAGTTTCCTTTATGAAGTGAAGACAGCACCTTCCCTAGCTTCTTCACCATGTCTTGTGACAAGCAAATAAAATAATGACGAAGCTGATGTTGAATGTGATGGCTCCCGTTCCAGCAGAAGCTCACATGTCTTATTTTAAATGGGAAAGCCTTCATATACCATCTCAGTCCTGGCACAGATCATTTTATTTATTTTTTATTTTTTATTTATTTTATTTTATTTTTTTAAAAGATTTTATTTATTTGACGGACAGAGAGAGACAGCGAGAGCAGGAACACAAGCAGGGGGAGTGGGAGAGGAAGAAGCAGGCTTCCCGCGGAGCAGGGAGCCCGATGTGGGGCTCGATCTGAGGACCCTGGGACCATGACCCAGCCGAAGGCAGACGCTTAGCGACTGAGCCACCCAGGCGCCCCCAGATCATTTTAAATGTAGAAACACAACAAGGCAGATAACTGTCTCCATTTCGCAGGTGAGGAAACCAACACTCAAAGAGGCTAATTCTATTACCAAGAATTCCAAAGCCCGTGCTATATCCAATATATGCACAGTTGCCTCAGCAAAAGTGCTTTGAAAGATAATGAAGCAAAATAACAAATCAGTGAGCAGTGATACCTTCCCCCAGGACGGTGATATTATGAAGATAAATGTTAAAATACACGTAAAGCACCTTGAGTACTTTGAAAAAAAGATGTATAAACAATGAAGCATTCAAAACAGTCTGGTTCGGTAGTGCTCATTCAGAATAGTCATTTATCTCCATAAAACTTGCAGCACAGAGACACGTTTCACTACAATCTATTGCAAGTTCCAAAACAGTGGCTAATTTAAAAATTTCCATTACTTGTAATTTTGTTTCAAGACAGAAGCTTACTACTATTTGAACATAAAATAGCTCTCACTTCCTTTTGGTAGTGTATCTAATCTCATCAGAACTAGTCAAATCCTTCTACAGTGATTATCAACAACAACAAAGTAAGTCCAAGAGTAACAGTTGAAACAAAGGCTTTCATTTTTCATCTTTATCGATAATGAAAATACTATATTGCCCAGACTCCCCTGCCTTTATTTTATTTTATTTTATTTTATTTTATTTTTTGGCTTCGTCTTCTGGCCTGCCCTTCTCCTCCCTACTTCATACAGATATCACAGGTCAGAAGGGTCTGGTTGTTACAAAGGAAGGCTGAAGAGAATGCCCCTCTTCCCTCAGGGGGAATGTCCCATCAGAGAGCTCTAGTTATTGCTCTGAGGAGAACTAACAGGGAAGGCCGAGCTCCAACGTCCTCCAACGCTTGTCTTTCATTTCCTTCTGTTTCGGCTGCCACTCTTCTGTCAGGAGCCTGGGCCGTAGTGATACAGTGGTTAGGAGAGGAGCTCAAGGCCATGGCTTTTCTGCCTGACTTCTAACTCTGGGACAGTGACTGGGAAGCTGAGTGGCAGGTGTGGTGTGGCAGCTTCGAACATGAAATGGCATTTGCACTGACGTCTCATGGTTCACGTCACTGTGGGGGTCCATCGCATGCGTCTTACCTCCTCCTCCCACCCCTGTGGAGCAAGCTGGGCTTACGGAGTTGGTTCTTAGCTCAGGGCCACATAACTGGCCACGGGGGAGCTGAAATGAAATAGGCTGCTCTGATGTGTCTTTTCTGTTGGGTCTGAATCAAAAGTTTGGGCAAAAAGGGATGACGAGGATGATGTGTCTCCCAGCCTGGCCCACTCAGGGCTGAGCATGTCTAGCACCCACATCTGAAACTCTGAATTACGCGGTGGGGAAGACACCGGAGGAGCCAGTCGAAGACGGGGAGGAAGGAAGGATGGAGGCAGCCAGTATTCGTTGAATACCTTCCGTGTTCCGAACACTGTGCTGACCCCGAGGGATATGGCCATGGACAGAGATGTTCTTTCTATTGTTTTAGAGCTTGCTAAGACAGAGAAGACAGATGTTAAATAAACTTAAATATGACCCAGCAATTGCACTCCTGGGTATTTACCCCAAAGACACAGATGTAGTGAAAAGAAGGGCCATATGCACCCCAATGTTCATAGCAGCAATGTCTGCAATAGCCAAACTGTGGAAAGAGCTGAGATGCCCTTCAACAGACGAATGGATAAAGAAGATGTAGTCCATATATACAATGGAATATTACTCAGCCATCAGAAAGGATGAATACCCAACTTTTACATCAACATGGATGGGACTGGAGGAGATTATGCTAAGTGAAATAAGTCAAGTAGAGAAAGTCAATTATCAGATGGTTTCACTTATTTGTGGAACATAAGGAATAACATGGAGGACATTAGGAGAAGGAGGGAAAAATGGGCGGGGGGAATTGGAGGGAGAGATGAACCATGAGAGACTATGGACCTGAGAAACAAACTGAGGGTTTTAGAGGGGAGGGGAGTGGGGGGATGGGTTAGCCCCGTGATGGGTATTAAGGAGGGCATGTACTGCATGGAGCACTGGGTGTTCTATGAAAACAACAGATCATGGATCACCACATCAAAAACTAATGATGCATTGTATGGTGACTAACATAACATAATAAAATTAAAATAAATAAATAAATAAACTTAAATTTAATGGTATTTAAAGTGCTGAAAGGAGACCTGTTAGGTGGTTGGGAGGGTTTTAAATTGGGAGCCTAACCTAATCTGAGGGAAGATGTTCAAGGAGTTGCTGTTGATGTGGAAGCCTGGAGACTGGATAGCATTTGGCTGGAAAAAGAAGACAAGAAGGAAGGGGGTGGGATGAAGAGAGTATAGGCAGAGGGTAGGGCAGGTGTGAAGGGCTAGAGGTGGGAGAGAGCCTGGCAGTCTGGGAAACAGACAGAAGACTAACACGGGCCTGTCGCGTTATGACTGAGGTGAGGGTAAGCTGAGGGAGGCTGGAGGGGACATGTCATTCAGGGCCGCATTGGCATCCTAAGGGATGTTCCACAGGATGCCACTGCATGGTTTAAAGTGGGAAAGTGGACATGTTTGCAGAAAATGAATGGGGATGGGACAATGCTTGCTGAGAAGATAGAACAAATTCCTGAGGGACTCTGTGTCTGCTCAAAATTAGGTACATAGAATTAGTGTCCTCCAAGAGTCCCTCTCTTCTGTCTTGCCTCCTCCTTCCAACACTGGCCCTCAACTATAATTTTGTTCAACCCTTTGGAGTTGTACTAAAACCCAGTCTGTAAACCTTATAATCTAGCCCATTATATGCTAAAGATCTATTAATCTTGCCCAGAGTAGAGACATAGTCCTGCCTTCTGGATTCACAGTCTGAGCATCTCCTACTGATTCAAATAATGGGTAAGAATTGATGAGTGTGTGGGCTTTTATTTTTGATATTCAGCGGAGAAATTATTTTAAAAATGCTTTTGCGAGAACATTGCTATATGATTATTATGATTTTTATTTTTCTGATAGAACAATAGTCAAAAGATCAAGCCAACCCACATGCTTGTTTATGGGATATTTCTCTTTTTTCCTGCTTTCTAAGCCTGTGACACATCATGATGCTGGATCTGGATCCCAATTGAACTCTGGTTAATAACCACCATAAACACAACATTTTGTGATTTAGGGGCCTCGTCCGGCGAGAGCTCGCAGTGCCCTATAGTTCACCCTCTACTCACTCCTCATTTGGAAAAGGGAAATAGAGGTCTCCTCCTGGTTCCCTTTCTGGCTAAGTGTTGTATTCTGTGTTCTAGAGACAGGTCGCCCAGATGGATGCTTCACAGCTAGGCTCTGGTGCTGGAGATGGGGAGGTGCTCACTGCTTATCCCAGTCTTTCCTAATTACTACTTAAATTCCACATCCTCTTTTCAGATGAGTGCAGCCAGCTGCTTCGTGTTCTGGCTTCCTCCTCTCTGTTCTTTCTCTGTCCTCTCCTGACTCTTCCTAGCCCTTCTCTGTTTTCCTTTTTCACACTCATTCAAAATAAACGATTGAGTAAGGTGGAGGCAGGTGCCATGGAGGATGGTGTGTGTGTGTGTGTGTATGTGTGTGTGTGTGAGAGAGAGAGAGAGAGAGAGAGAGAAGATGACAATCCTGACTGACTTCTTCTTGAAGTTTTATTAGAGTGACTTTGAAATCAGCCTCTGTTCCCCAACAAACAAATCCAGGTTTGGGGTGGGTTCTCTCTAGTAGGAATATGATAACTCAAAGGTTTGACCAGGTACTACTGCAAATGAGGGAGAAGGGACTTCCCTGACTGCAGTTCCCCTGAGCTGTACCTGACCAGAAACAGACTGAAGCTACGCATCAAGAAATCACCCAGAAGTTCAAATTTTAGGACCACGGATAGAAAGTGAAGGCAGGAATGTACCTAAAGTGTCACCTAGCTGTTCCAGTGGTTTTTCAGTCTGTGGGCTCTGGGACTCATGAGAGCCCTGGAATTACTGCAGTGGGCGTGCAGATCCATGGCCACACCCAGCACTGGCTTTTTTCTGAACAGCGTCTCCCACAAATATGTACCACGGTATCATTTTTCCAAAGTATGTGGGTGCCATTGGGATTTATAAAATATGAATGTATTTAAAAGCATTGTTGAATAAATAGTGGCTTTTTTTTTCATTTACTGTTAACAGTTTGGGCTCTGTAGACAAGCAAAGCTGAATTCATAGTTCTGCTCTGCTGTTTAGTAGCTCAGTGGTTGTAGGCAAGTGACCCAGTTTCTGAAAGCCTCAGTGTCTAGAGGACATGTTATAGAGGCTCTCTATAAAAAAGGGGTGTGGTAGTAGTGGTGGAAAATGACATCTATTTAACACAGTTGTTACAAGGTTATACTAGTGAAATAACGCCTCGGGGCAAAATGGGTCTTATTTTGACATTATAAGGGAGCCTCATGCTTGAAAGGGTAAGAACCGATCCAGTGTTTGGGGCGCCTGGGTGGCTCAGTCATTGAGCGTCTGCCTTCGGCTCAGATCATGATCCCAGGGTCCTGGGATCGAGCCCCACATTGGGCTCCCTGCTCGGCGGGAAGCCTGCTTCTCCCTCTCCCACTCCCCCTGCTTGTGTTCCCTCTCTCGCTGTGTCTCTCTCTGTCAAATAAATAAATAAAATCTTTAAGAAATAATAGTAATAGGGGCGCCTGGGTGGCTCAGTCGTTAAGCGTCTGCCTTCGGCTCAGGTCATGATCCCAGGGTCCTGGGATCGAGCCCCGCTTCGGGCTCCCTGCTCTGCGGGAAGCCTGCTTCTCCCTCTCCCGCTCCCCCTGCTTGTGTTCCCTCTCTCGCTGTGTCTCTCTCTGTCAAATAAATAAATCTTTAAAAAAAAAAAGAAAGAACTGATCCAGTGTGACCCATTGTTACAGATAAAGGGGTTGAGGCCCAGAGAGGGGCCAGTGTATGCCTGGTACTCTTGTCTCTGACTGGAAATTATTTGCCTGAAGCTAAAGCCTGGTTTTAGTCAAGCTGACAAGAGTTTTGGTATTCAGTCTGATGTAGGTGTGGTGGGGGGAGTAGAAGTTAGACACAGTGCTCGCACTCATGAATGGAACTGTCTGGTTGGAGTAGAATATATGTATATATATATGTATATATTTATAGAGAGAGAGAGAGGGAGAGAGAGAGACAAAGGGCAGCTAGGTAAAATGTGATCAAGACATAGTCTAGTTCTGGGTTGGATGGTCCAGTCTCTAACAGTGGCTAGACGGGAAGGATGTAAGTTGCATCAGAGACACCCAGATCTCTGTCTAGGGTTAGGTATTCCAGGGTCAGCCTTTGGATCCTTTGTTTTTTTACCATTGACCACAAATGCCTTCTTGGTTAGTTAACTCTCTTTCAGCCGTTGCATGTCCATCTTTCCTTTACCCTCTGTGTATGTATATCTCGTCTTACTGTCCTAAAAGAAAAAATATATTTTTCCTCAAGATTTTTCAGCTTGAATATAGATCTTGATTTGATTACTGTTTGGTAGAGGAGAGCAATATTAGATCTTTAAAGATAAATCTCTTTTTCCTGAAATTCAGGGGAAGAAGGTATAATAGATTCTACAAAGACTCTCAGCATCCGTGGCCCTTGCTGTAGGAGGATGTGGGATAGGGAATGAGGTGGTTGGCCCTTTTTCATCATATTTATCCTAGTGACAACTCTCCCCCCCCCCCATCCATCTATTCTTCTATCCAGCTCTCCATCCATCCATCCATCCATCTAAAAAAACATCATGTGTTAGTTAAGTGCATATGGGATTCCAGGCACTATATTGGATGGTATAATGGTAATGTAACTGTTAGAGTCCCTGCCCACATGGGGCTTGCCATCAATTCAGGTTTAGGGAGGAGTAAGAAAGCTTAGTCTGATATTGCCTGGACTGCACTTGGCAGTGGGGGAAGTAGTGATTTCATAGGTGTGTATCTATGCGTTACCAACATCAGATCACCCCAGTAGTACATAGTGGAAAGACTAAGGACTTTTGTGTTAGGCAGACCTGAGCTTGAACTTCAGCTTTGCCACTGAGATGTTGCTTTGGGTAAGTTGTTGAACCTAGCCGAACCTTGTTTTTTAAATCTAAACTACCCCGTTTGCAACATTTTATGTACTAGATTGAGTAGTGCTCCATGCTCTCAGAAACAACCCCCCAGATTGCCGTGGGTTAGGTTTATGTCTTTCCCCTTGAACAGGCCAGTGTGTTGTGGCTTTCCTTCACTTTCTATCCCCTTCTATCTGGTGCCTCTGCCGTCTTCTAGGTTCCCACGGTTTACATCTCCTCGATGGGAGTAGAAAGAGAGTATGAAGAAGGCAAACTCATTTTTTACATTTTTTGGCATACAAGTGACATAGTAATTTCTACTAACATCCCATTGGCAAAGACCAGCCTCATGACTCAACATAGGTGCAAAGGAGACTGGGAGATCTCATCTCTAATTGTGTGGCTGCTCCCCAGCAAAACCCCACACCGTGGAAAGGAGACCATCAATTTTAGAGGACAGGTAGTGACCTCTTCGTGGTCTATATGAGGGTTAAATAAGAAAATGAATGTGTATTGTCTGGTGTATAGCAGATATACCGTAAATGTCTTCTTCTAATGCCTAGTAATACTTACTGATTCAGGTAATATTTACCAGGTAGGTACAGAACATTTTGCTAAGTATTGGGGCTAAAAAGATAAATAATAAGATATCTGCCCTCAAAGAGCTTTTGGTCTGATATAGAGATGCTGTATGTAAATAGATAATTTTAATTTGAACTCAATACCACTTGATCAGGAAGAAAGGCAGTGAAAATTATTTTGTTCTGTCCATTTAGTTTTCTATCTGTCCATCTGTCCACCTTTATTAAGTGCTTAACATGTACAAGACGTAGTTGTGAGTAGTAAGGGGCATGGCAGTGGAGTTAACTGAGAAGGAGATGAGGGGTCAGTGGAAATTGGGTTTCATTTTGCTCTGTTGACACACCAGAAGCAGCCCCTAACGCCTTTTGCCACCTCTTTTGATCAGATTTGAAGATAAGATTGAGAAGCAAGCAGTTTATTTTATTTCACGTAATTTTTGTATTGTTGCTTTCCTCTTTAAGGTGGCAAAGCCCAGAGGTAGTCAGCCAGGTGAGCTGTTTATAAAATATCCATGTTGGCTTGGATATCGCTGCTGGCTAAAACTTCTGTCAAACTCCAAACCGGGTAGCCAGTAGGACAGAGGATCAGAAGCCAGTTTCAGAGGGAAAACCAGCTTTTCAGTTCACTAGTATCTTTTCTATCTTTAGTTTGCACAAACAAGTTGAGAAGTCAGAGGTTTAGTTCATGTACATCTACGACAAGTAAACTGGGGAGTCGGTAATAAGTAAATGGTTATGGCGGGTCTTTGGAGAAGGATTTCTTATTGTGGTGAGTAGTGGAACGGTCCCTGGGGATGTTAATTATGTTGCTCCTTGCTGCAGCGTGTAACACGCTTTCTGTAAGAGAGTTCTGTAACTGAATCTAGGAGAGTTGTCTCTTTCGAAGGGAAGAGGCCGGTTTGATTCCAAGTTCATGATCTTAAGGAAAGGAGCTTCAGAAAGGAATTGCCCAGATGATTCAGTCTCCTTGATATTTCCTATTCCTAACTCTGGAAGAGGGCTTTTCCATTCACCAGTTGGCCCTTGCCATAGTGATGCCAGGTCAGAAGGCAGCGGGGAGAAGAACGGATAGAGAGCTGGGATTACCTAGTCACCCAGGACTGCTGACTTAGTTAATAGCTCATGGTCTGTGCCAAGCACTGCATTAAACATTTCAAAGCATTTTCTCATTTAATTCTTACAGCCACCCTATGGGGTAGATATCATTATTATTGCTATTGGATTAAGGAAACCAGGGCTTCACTGGGTTCCATAATTTTCCCCTTATCACGCTGCTCCTGGTTGGTGGAATCAGGATTTAAATGAGGTAGTCTGATTCCAGAGCCCATATCATTAGCCATGATGCTGTACTGTCTTCCTAATATATATATTGTGGGGGCTGCCTGCTCTGGATTTTTTACTCTTGAGGCATCATAACTAACAAAGGTAAAGGGATGTATCTATTGGTAGGTCAAAACCCATCCAGGGGAATATGAAACTCACTACTTGGTTTTGGTTACTGGGAAAACGTCTTTTGTTAAAAAGGATTAAAAGAGCAACAGATTATTGGATTTTCGATATCATGTTGATCTTGAAATCATTTTAGACAGGGTTTTCATTTAGTTCTTTAAAATAGGTCACTGTTACAAAGCAGGACAGCCTGGCAGGATGGGAAGAACAAAGGCTATGGAATTACACAGTTCTGCATTTGAAGACTGAATCTGGCGCTGTGACTGAGCAAGTTATTGTTAGCCTCAGTTTCCTCATTGGGAAATTAACGCTTCAGGGTATTTCTGAGTATTTTATGAGCGTCCTGATATGATGTATGTCAAGCACTTGGCACAGTGCTTTGCACATAATAGGTTTTTAATAAATAGTATCTATTACTATTCCCTAGTTTATTGACAAAGAAAGGGAGGTACAAAAGGAGCAAATATATTCCTCGAGTTACTCTAAGCCCCACAGAAATGCTTGCTGTAGCTGAGATGAAGTTGATATCCCTGTATTTTTAGTCTGTTGTTACTTGCACTGGGTCATACTAGCTTCTACAATTTACTGAATCTTGGGTGGGCTTTAGGGTCCTAGAATCACTTTGTATTTGATCTGTATTCACAATGCTTAGTTTACCTAGGATGGGGGTTTCAAGTTATAAAAAATAACTGTATTCACCTAATGATAATAAAGCAGGTCTGTATCAAACAAGGCACACTGTCTGTTGCCTATGACCAATAGCCATGCTGGGCTGATGCGTTTGATCTTTTTTTTCCTTACCCTTTCTCCCTTTCTTTCTCTCTTTCTTTCTTTCTTTCTCTCTCTCTCTCTCTCTTTCTTTCTTTCTCTTTCTTTCTTTCTTTCTCTTTCTTTCTTTCTTTCTTTCTTTCTTTCTTTCTTTCTTTCTTTCTTTCTCTTTCTTTCTTTCTTTCTTTCTCTTTCTTTTTTCTTTTTTAAGATTTTATTTATTTATTTGAGAGAGAGAGAGCATGAGCAGTGGGGAGAGGCAGAGGGAGAGGGAGAAGCAGACTCCCCGCTGAGCAGGGAGCCTGATGCGGAGCTCTGTCCCAGGACCCCGAGATCATGACCTGAGCCAAAGGCAGATGCTTAACTGACTGAGCCACCCAGGCGCCCCCTTACCCTTTTCAAAAAAATTTTCTTTTCTGGGGTACCTGGGTGGCTCAGTTGTTAAACGTCTGCCTTCGGTTCAGGTCATGATCCTAGGGTCCCGCATTGGGTTCCTTGCTCCGTGGGAGTACTGCTTCTCCCTCTCCCACTCCCCCTGCTGTGTTCCCTCTCTTTCTGTGTCTCTCTCTGTCAGATAAATAAATAAAAACTTAAAAAAAAATTCTCTTTCCAGTCCTGTTTTTAAATTTATTTACTCCAAGAAGCCAGTCCATTTTATTTCTTCTCTAGTTCCTTGTTTGCTTCCCATCCCTTCATACTTAAATAATCAAAATCCCATGATAGTTGTTTTTTTGTGTTGCTTTCCAGTTACACACCTGTGTCTTCCTCTTTTGAGAGATAATACACATTAGTATTTATTGTAATAGAGGATTTATTTGTTTTCATTTCTTTCATTTATGTGCTTGCTGTTCATTAGAATTTTTTCCATTTTTCTTATAGTTCCTGCATTGCTTAGCATGTTATAGATCAGTTGCTTATAATTATCAGAATTATTACATTATTAAATTCTTATGATGGAGAAACTCCTTTTTATCTTTTTTGTTTTAGCTCCCATCCCCTTCCCCACTCCTTTGCAGGCTGTAAGCATGCATTACACATACAGCACTGAGCTTAATCCTGAATTTGTAGTAGAGTTTTAATACTCGTTGCATAACTGACAGTTTGGTGGTCAGGCTCAGTCAATTCCAGTGAGATATTGTGTGTTGTAGTAGAATGCCCTTTGAGGTCAGAACTGATAAAGTACTGGTACTGGTCCTTATTGGTGATATGACTGTAGGCTAGTTGCTTCACCTTCCTGAGTCTTCATTTTCTGCTCCAAAAAAGAGACCGAAACACTAGTATTCTGGAAGTGTTGAGATTAGATGGCATGGCATATCCGAGAGTGTCTGGTACCCGCCCTGCTGCTGGTGCCTTTCTCTGCCTGCCTTCTCTCATGCCTTTTACCCATCAGTAGAAGGAGTCATGGAGGAACCTGATGTAGGTATCTGTATTCAGGCTATGGTGCTGCAGAGAAGGGAGGCCATGAAAATTTGGTGGTGCCCTGGGCAGCTGCCAGGCTGGAGGTGAGATCGAAGAGAAGAGAAAGAATAAGAAGTACGAATGAGAATAAGACATTCTGAGGTTCTTGAAGAAGATAGGCATAGGCTTGTAGTTTATGATCTGTCCATATGTGTGCTTGTTGATGGGTCGTATATATTCTTGTCTGAGGTTGCAACAAAGTACCTCTGCATCTAGACTTTCATCCTTATCCTCCACCCCATACATTATGGTAAGCAGAATTCTTAAATGCAAACAGCATGGCGGTGTGTTCCCTTAGTGGCTTGCTTTCTTTATTAGTGATTTTGTTAAAAGGATTTGAAAGCCTTTTCTTCCCTTTGGAGAGACCATAGCTTGTTTCTATGAACTGATCTAGGGCTGGATTCCCCTGCCTTTCTGTGAACTGCTCCAAGGGATCTCTTTTCTTCTCCCTGCCTTAACATCCCCAGCCCCTGACCCTGACCAGAGTTTGGTTTTGTCTTTGCCAGGACCCAACCCTAAGAATTTACCGGGGATGAACTCTCCCAGGTCACCAGTTCTCAAATGCAAATCCTCGGCCTGGATGGACATTTGGAAAAGAATTTGCCACAGTAAGGACAGCCACTCAGCCCTAATTTTACTCATGATCCTGGCCTGCTGTTTGAAGGCAGACCCATTCCCAAGAGGGCACACTGAGATTGTCTTCCTTATACTTCTGTGAAGGGAGGGAGGACAGAAAACTTGCTCGATAGTTTTTGAAAGGCAAACCCCTTCCAAAATTAATTGTACATTAAAAACAAAAGCAAAAACAAAAAGTCAAGAGATTACAAAAGGGTCACTTTTTTTTTTTTTTGAGTAAGCACATAGAGACATTTCAGGAAGGGTAACTTCTCTCACTACAATTTTTTTTTTTAATTTTTTTAAAGATTTTATTTACTTATTTGTCAGAGAGAGAGAGCACAAGCAGAGGGAGAAGCAGGCTTCCCGCTGAGCAGGGAGCCCGATGCGGAACTCGATCCCGGGACTCCAGGATCATGACCTGAGCTGAAGGCAGTCGCTTAACCAACTGAGCCACCCAGGCGCCCCCACTACAATTTTTTAATTTCATTTTTTTCTATCTCCTTGATTTTTCTTTGAAGAGAAGATCCTTTCCTACAAAATGACATGCTTTCTAACATCACTGCTTCAATCAGTGGTGTCACTGGTCTGTGTGGTCATGAGGAAGAGACCTTTAGTTGTGTCCGAAATACTGGGATCTGTTGTTCCAGGCACTGCCGGTCCCTTCTGAGGGGTGGCCCAGGCTGACGTTTACTCACCTGCAGCCTGGAAGCTTTGGGTGGATGGACTTTAGGGAGTCTTGAACCGTTGGAAATGCTATTAAAAGTTAGTAGATATGAGCATTTTCCCCTAGGGAAAGGGCCCATAGATTTTACCAAAGGAGCCTGTGACTCACGTTTCAGGACTATTCTGTTAAATGATCTCTAAGGAACCTACAAGCTTGAGAATTTATGTGGGTTTTATTACCCTCCCTGTCATGTAGACTTTTCTGTACGTTTGATGTCTTCATCAATCCAAGACCTTATTTTCCCTCTGGCTCTTTCCTTCTCCCCCCTCGTCGGCTTTGTTCTCAGTGGATCTGTTCCTTGCGAGAGCATCATAACTTGACTTCCAGCCTCAGGTTTGCCTCTGCCCTGGTCCGTCATCATAGGCGCACCTGAATCATTTCTTTCTTCATATCTCTGCCCTGATCAGGACCTGTGGGCAAGCGTTTCTTTCTTCTCTGATGTAGTGTGGCATCCCAGATGCATGTCTGCCGAATCTCCTGCTCCCATCCTCGTGTCCATTGTCTGACTTGTGTTGTCACTGCTGCAGGTGGTTTCTTCACCCCAGCAAGGCCAGACCCAGTGCCTGTCTCATCTCGAAACTTCTCCCCTTGTTCCCTCACTCGCTGTCACTGACCTT
This sequence comes from Mirounga angustirostris, assembly GCF_029215605.1. NCBI lineage: Eukaryota > Metazoa > Chordata > Mammalia > Carnivora > Phocidae > Mirounga > Mirounga angustirostris. The sequence goes on from NW_026991714.1 coordinate 42,047,918, forward strand.
GTTTCTATCCCTCCTGCCTTTTACCAGTCCCTGCCGTGATGATCTATCTGTGGGAACCAGCTCAAGACCCAACCCCTCAGGAAGGTAGCCTTCCTTCTCTGGACACCCTCAACACTTACATGTGTTTGCCCTTTAGTAGCAAGCACTGTGCCTCTTCTTTGGTTTTTCTTGTGACCCTCTTTTCTCTACATTGAGATTGAGCATCATGTTTTCCTTTTCCTCTTCTCTAGGGTGACTTGGGTTTTTCTTAGACCTATAATAGATGCCCAACAAATGTGGGATGAATGAGGAGGTGAACGGCAAGGGTCAGTGCATACCCACCCATGGAGCTGAGGAGGGAGTGGGAATCACGGACCCAACTTAAGCCTTGTACTCCAGTTGCACTTAGAGTCTGTCCAGGTGTGAGTCCACGTAGCTGGAATAAAAATGTGGGCCATGACCCGACCTCAGGCCCAGTAGCAGTGTGTGTGTGGTTATCGACCTCCCAGTCCAGCTGAGGGTGGTGAGGCTACAGGTAGAGAATGGGGTGCCGTGGGGTGGAATGCTTTGATTAGGATTCTGGGGGAAGGCAGTGTGTTTCTTCCCTCCTACTTCAGAGGCAGCCCGTATCCCATATTAGTTATCCAATTAACTTAGAAGAGGCTATTTTCTTTCTTTGTGCTTTTTTGTTGTTGTTTGTTTAAAATAAATGGAGTATTAATACCGCCAGTTGTCAAATTGGCACGATGCCTTTTCCTTCCATCAACCTCTTTTCCCCCTTCACCCCTCCTTCCTGGACAGTTAGCAAAATGTTTGGTCTTTGGTTGGGATGAATAATTGATTCCGAAGCTTTGTGAATGATTCATGGCCCATATGGTAGGACAACAGGATGTGTGTGTGTGTGTGGCCGGCACCTCATACAAAAGGTCGGAGGCTTCTCCCTTGCTCAGTGGAAGGCTGGTGCAGACCACTCCCCAGGGCCAGAGAAGGTCGCACATGGTCTTTCTCTCTGTACTCTATCAAAGGTAAGAGGGTTGGAGCTTCTTCTAGGAAAGCGAGATTCTCCATGAGTGTATGCATTTCAGTTCTTCTTCATCAGTGGTTCTGTTTTTGGTTCGATTAATCAATGAATGGATTAGAATTTATCTCCTTTAAACTAGCTTTTCACCCTCCCCAAGATGAACGGCTCATTTGATTTTCAGAGCAATTGAGGGAAGGGGATATATTGCCTTTTTTTCCTTGGCATTACCATATTTCAAACCTTCCTAGTTAGGGGACATTTTTTCCCCTAACCTAGAGCCTTACCCTAGACACTCCCTGCTACTACATTAATTTGGTTTCCTTGTATACCTCCTTTATTAGAGATGGAGAACATCTGGTTATCATTCATTTTATAACTTTTCTCATCCTTAAAAACTGTTATGAAATACTTGTGTGCATGGGAAAAATGGGATGATGCCTAGCTTATATTATAGAAGAGTGACATTCCCTATCTACAAACCTTTTCAGTTTTAGTCATTTTGTAGGGAAAAATTGGGACTCCTGAATATGCCCTGGTCTTTGGAAGCCAGCTGAGAGAAGATAATGTTGTTACCTGAACATAGTTCGTTGTCTCTTAGGCAGCCAGACTGCACATTTTATTATAGGAAGTTGAGACAGATGCAGTATAGGAGTAAAATGCAAGACTATGATGAAGGTATGGTAGCGTGTTTATTGGTCATTCAGGTTTTTTTTTTTCAGGAAGGCTATAAAGATTATATTTTCTAGTACAATTTTAAAATTATGCTTTTCCTATTTAGGTCCTAATCCTTTTCAAATTTATTTTTGTGTGTTATGTGAGTTATGAATGAATATACCTATATATTTTCCTTTAAGTTCCCAACTCCATTTAATGAATAGTACATCTTTTGTCCACTAACTTGTAATACTACTTCTGTTCATATACAAATTTCCATATGTGAGTGATTTGTTTTTAGGCTCTCTGTTCTATCCCACTGAGTATTATTTATCTATCCTATTAATGACTATATTTTTATAATGGTTTTTATAATGGTTTTTGATAAGCGATAGTGCTAATCATCCCCTCTCCATTTGTCTTTAAAATTGGCTAACCTTGTGCATTATAGTGTCATATGAATTTAGAATTAATTTGCCAAAGTTTTAAGATTTTCTTAGGAAATACCCTAATAATGAAGTCACACAAAGAGAAATTAAGAAAACAACCCCATTTGCAATTGCACCAAAAATAATAAAAACCCAGGAATAAACTTAACCAATAAGATGAAAAACCTGTACTCTAAAACTTTAAAACACTGATGAAATAAATTGAAGATGACACAAATAAATGGAAAGATATTCCATGCTCACAGGTGGGAAGAACCACTATTGTTAAAATGCTCATACTACCCAAAGCAATCTACAGATTAAATGCAATCCCTATCGAAATACCAACAACATTTTTCACAGAACTAGAGAAAATAATCCTAAAATTTGTGTGGAACAATAAAAGACCTCCATAGCTAAAGCAATCTTGAGAAAGAATAAAGCTGGAAGTATCATAACCCCAGATTTCAAGATACACTACAAAGCTGTAGTAATCAAAACAGTATGGCACTGGCACAGAAATAGACACATAGATCAGTGGAACAGAGTAAAGAATCCAGAAATAAACCCACACTTTTATGGTCAGTTAGTCTGCAACAAAGGAGGCAAGAATATATAATGGGAAAAAGAACCATGTCTTCAACAAATGGTGTCGGGAAACTGGACAGCTACATGCAAAAGAATGAAAGTGTACCACCTTCTTCCATAGTACACAGAAATAAACCCCGGATGGAAATGCAGTGTGTTTACTGACTAATTTGTGGAGAATTGACATTTTCATAATGCTAAGTCTTACCAATATCTCTTCATTTATTTAGGATATATTTTAGGTCTTATAAGAGTTTGGGAGATTTCTCCATTTAGGACTTGCACATCTTTCATTAGGGTTATTCTATGTACCTTTATTATTTTATTGCTCTTGCAAAGGAATTAGTATTTATTTGTACTTCCAACTAAACATTGGTAATGTGTAAGAATGTTACTGCTTTTGTTTTTTGCTATATCCAGTAATCATGTCAAACCTTTTCATTAATTGAAATCATTTATTTGTAGATTTTTTTTAGGTTGCCTATGTAGAAAATTACATCACCTGAAAATAACTGTTATTATATTTCTTTCTTTCCAATTCACCCACTATATATTTTTTTCTTATTGCACTAACTAGAATTTCTTTTTTTTTTTTTTTAAAGATTTTATTTATTTATTTGAGACAGAGAGAATGAGAGAGAGAGAGCACATGAGAGGGGGGAGGGTCAGAGGGAGAAGCAGGCTCCCTGCTGAGCAGGGAGCCCGATGCGGGACTCGATCCAGGGACTCCAGGATCATGACCTGAGCCTAAGGCAGTCGCTTAACCAACTGAGCCACCCAGGTGCCCCTAACTAGAATTTCTAAGACAGTGTTGAGCAATGGCAAAAGTAGAAGGCTTTCATATCTTGTTTTTGATATTAAAGAAAATATTTTTAAATCTTCTGCATTAAGATAGCTGTTTGTTAAAATGATATGGTGGATATGTTTCTTTTTTTTTTTTTAAGATTTTTATTTATTTGAGAGAGAGAGAATGAGAGAGAGAGAGAACACCTGAGAGGGGATAGGGTCAGAGGACGAAGCAGACTCCCTGCCGAGCAGGAAGCCCAATGCGGGACTCGATCCAGGGACTCCAGGATCATGACCTGAGCCGAAGGCAGTCGCTTAACCAACTGAGCCACCCAGGCGCCTGGTGGATATGTTTCTAAAGTAACTAAAGTGTAACAGTTAAATTAGTTTTATGAGTAGCTTAATATTTTTATTTGACTTATAAATTCAAAGTTTTTGGAAATTCACTCTGTAGAAGGTAAAACATTGAAATTATTGTGAATGCTATAGAAAATTCAGTTTAGAAGTTTAACATTAACAATAAACTAATTTATTTTTGGAGTGATAATATGATAATTTTGATGCAATATGGTATTATTGTCTAAACAATTTACTAAATTAAGAAAGCTATGGAATGGAAATTGATGGGGTAGTGATGGGGACACAATTCATAGCCAACAAGGTCTGGTATTCTACATGTTCAGATAGAAGCTGTAGACAAGTGGAACCAGTAAAGAAAAGAAAGGTAACAAAATTCAGAAAATCCATTAAAAAGTAAAAAACAAGAGAAGAGAATCAATAGGTGAGACAACTAGAAAATACGAATGTAGAAATAATTCCTAATTTAATAGCAGTTGGAGCAAATGTAAATAGATTAAACTTTTAAAAAAATAGAGACCCTGTGATTTATTTAATTTTAACTTTATGTTGGCTAACTAAAAATGATACTAGAAAACTGAAAATAGAAGAGATGGTAAAAGATGCGCTAGACCCATGCCAACCAAAAGAAAGTGGAATTGACAGGTGCTAAAAACATTAAGGTGAAAGCATTAAAGGGGACAATGATGACATTTTACTCTGATAAAAAGAAAATAATTCTTTTAAAAAAGGTGATTCAAGAAGATGTAAAAGTTATGTGTTTGTGCGTTGTCAGCATAAATGTTTGTTAAATATTGAAGACTAAGTATTAAAGAGGCTTCCAACTGGTTTTGAACAAAACGCAACCAAAATTTCTTCTTTATAGAAAGTTTCCTTTCAATACACACACACACACGATTATGTTTACTACTTACTGTACTTACTGTCTTTTATCTTTTGCGGTTGATGGCAATTCTAATATGCACCTGATTATTTCTTTACAGAAAATTGACATTTCCCCTTATTTTTGGAGTTGTAAAATTTCACTAATATGTCTTATATTATTATTTTTTTTTAAGTTTCATGCCACTTTGGGGGGCCCTTTCAATCTGAAGATTCATATCTTTATTCAGTTCAATTCTGGGAAGTGCTTTTTGAATTGTTTTTCCCTCCCTCAAATGGCTCCCTCCTTTCTTTTTTTAAATATTGCTTTCTCTCCCTTTTACCTATTCTTTATTTCTGGCATTCATTATATGTGATGCTGGGTCATTTCTATATATCCTCTGTCTTTTAACTCTGCTTTTTTCAGCTTTTTATTGCTCTTTGTTGATTTCTGGGAACATTGCTCAGTTTCATTTTCTGAGTCTATAATTCAGCTTTCTCTTTGGCCATTCAATATATTTAGTCATTTTAAAAATTTTCAGTTATCCAGATTTTCATTTGCACTATCTATAGTTAATTTAAAAAAATGCTTGCAATATTCTCACACTTACCCCTAAGCTAGTAATTATATGTATTCTTTCTTGATGATTATAAGTTCTTTGATGGTTCAGTTTGTTTCCTCTCTTTGTGGTATTGAATTTCCTCAAGCATTGGGTGATTCCTGATTGTAATGTCGTCTGTCATATCTGTTTGTGCAAACAGCTTAAAGGGACTGTAGGCTCCGAGCTTAGTAGTCTAGTGAGAGTATGGCGGGGTGGGACCTCACTGTGGCAGCTAGTCACCTGTTCCTCTTAGGCATGAGGGACAAAGGGTACTGCCCTACTTCTCACCCAACTTCCACGCCCGTTGCCTTGGCTTATGGGCAGATACTCCAAAGAGGGTAAGGAGGAGAGAGTAGAGTGCTGGCTTGATCTTTCTGCTACTGTACCTAGACCGTCACCGTGTTGGTCATCACTGGATCCCTCCAGATCCCAGTGTTTTACCATCTGCAGGTAGGAGTGCTCATGAAGCCAGCCCATATTTATGGCAGTTGCATCCTTGTCTGGGGGCTGGGGACTGTGGTTTCTTTTCAAACATCAGATTGCATCTACTTTCTGTCCTAAGGGCCTTCATCACAGTTGTTAGTCTAGCAAGGCTTTCTTTCCCTTCTTGCTTTTCAGTGTGGTTATTGTTTGTATTTGAAAAATGATTTCTAGGAATTTGGGGAATGACAAGGCCACATGTGTGCTCATGCTGCCTGTCTGAGTGAAGTTGGGGCAACTTCTAACCTCACTGAACCTCAGTTTTCCTGTGTTCAAAATGAAGTGTTGGTAGTGGTTGGTGATGGTGGAGGTGCTGATACTTAGCTAACGTTGAAAAGTATAGTATGTGTCAGACATTATTCTAAGTTCCCACTTCACATATGCGAATTCATCTAATTCCTCAACAGCCCTGTGTTATATATTATTACCATATTATAGATTAAGAAACTGAGGCATAGGAAGGTTAGGTAATTTACCCAAGGAAGTAGCTACCTACTTCATAGGGTTCCTTCGAGGATTATTGAATTAATACATACGAAGCACTTACCATGGTGCTTGAAACATATTACAACTATGAAGATGGCTGTTATTTTTCTCAGCGCCATCCTGAGCTGGCTGAAAATAGGCACTAATAAAATATATGGTAAATGAATGAAAAGACACCAAAAAGTGGTAGTCTACTTGGTCTGCCAAAGGTCATGTGGAAGTTGGACAGCAAACCCTGTCCAAGTGTTTTCTTAAGTAATAAAAATAAACTGAGTCCTGGACATTGGCCACTTGGTTCCCATTCTACCAGCTCAGGAGTTTAGATTTTTAGGTTGAGTTCTTGGTTCTTGGAACCATTTTAACTTTTTCTGTTTTTGTCATGTGGTATGACTTAACTTAAAATTTAGTTAATAAGTTTTAAAAAATCAGTTGCTTTTCTTTCTTTCTTTCTTTCTTTCTTTTCTTTCTTTCTTTCTATTTTATTTTTTAGCAATATTTTTAAATTTAAATTCAGTTAATTAACATACAGTGTATTATTAGTTTCAGAGGTAGAATTTAGTGATTCATCAGTTGTATAGAACACCCAGTGCTCATTGCATCATATGCGCTCCTTTATGCCCATCACCCAGTTACCCCACCCCCCCACCCCTCTCCCCTCCAGCAATCCTCAGTTTGTTTCCTATAGTTAAGAGTCTCTTATGGTTTGTCTCCCTCTCTGTTTTCATCTTATTTTATTTTCCCCTCCCTTCCCCTATGATCCTGTTTTGTTTCTTAAATTCCACATATGAGTGAAAACATATGATAATTGTCTTTCTATGATTGGCTTATTTTGCTTAGCATAATACCCTCTAGATCCATCCACATCGTTGCAAATGGTGAGATTTCATTTTTTGATGGCTGGGTAGTATTCTGTTGTATATCTATACCACATTTTCTTTATCCATTCATCTGTCTGGGCTCTTTCCCTATGTTGGCTATTGTGGACATTGCTGCTATAAACATTGGGGTACAGCTACCCCTTTGGATCACTACATTTGTATCTTTTGGGCAAATACCTAGTAGTGCAATTGCTGGGTCATAGGGTAGCTCTAAAAAGTCAGTTGCTTTTCATTTCTCATATTCAGAGTACTGAAAAAAATGTTAACTTTTGCTTTAAGGGAACTTAACACTCCAATTTCCATATACATATATATTATATACACATTTATATATACCACACGAGAATAGTTTCTTTCTTTTAGTAGTATCATATTGAAAATCAGCGTCTAGCACAATGTCTGGAAGAGAGCAGGTGTTCGATAAAGTACTGCTGAGTAAATGAGCATGTATATGTAAATTAGAATGCAAGTCTCTGCCTTCATGGGATCCATAGTATAACAGAAGAGACTTGTAGAAAGTCATTAGAATGCATCACCATAGTAATGTTCTGTAGAATGTTTCCTGGGAACTTGGAGGAAGAAGAAGGTGACTGTGTTTGAGGAAAAAAAATCACAGAGGAGTTGATGTTTGTTTTAGCTGCATTCTGAGGATGGGTAAGGTGTTGCCATGGAGAATGTGGTGGAGGGCATTCAATCAGGGCAAGGGGAGGATATCACCCAATATAATGCAAAGTGAATTGCAAAATCCTGAGAATCTACACAGTGAAATCTGTTTAATGATATCATGTTAATCAAAAAGGCTTCTGTTGAATTTTGAAAAAAAAATCATGCAAAAGATAACCATAGATTTTCAAAATGAAAATTAAATATGATTATGCAATTCTTTGCCTAAAGGCCTTCGGTGGTTCACTGTCGTCAGTGGCAAAGTACAGGAGCCATTCAGGATTCTTCCTGACCTGACCACGTGCAGCCTGCCCTCTAGCAGCACTGGATTACTTGCAGTTCCTTGAATTTCATGCTATTTTATGCCTTTCTCTCTTTGAATATGTTCTTTTGCCTGCTGTTACACCATCCTTGCCATCCCTTTAGCTCATTCCTCATTTTTTTCCACCTTCCCTTCCTTCCTGGCCAGGTTCTCTCTGAACTTTACTCCTGTGGTTGACATTGGTGTCTCCTCCACTAGATGGGTTGCTTGCTAGGGGCTGGAGGGAGGGTTTATAGCTTACTCTCATTTGAGTTCCTTGCATGCCTGGCCTTTAGTAATCTTTCAGCAAATAATACTGAAAAATAGATGACTGAACAAGCTAATGAATAAATTAGGGAATGGCAGCTATGAAAGGGAGAAAGAATTCAAGAAGGCAGGCAAAATGTTTCAAGGACATTCTTAAGGCCAAAGAAATGGCAGGTTGATCCAATCTATGTCCAAGGATTACCTTCATGGCAGGAAGAACATGTCATTCCTAAAGTCTTCTACTCCTTCCCCCTTCTCTAATGGTCCTTTTTAACGTTACTAATGCTGCATATGAGCCCTTCAATCCCACATGTTCTACACTGTCTGAGTCCCAGTAAAGCCTTCCTTGAGCTGAGTAAAAGCAACTTGAAGAAACTGATAAGCTTTTTTAATAGAAACCTTCCTCAGAGCAATAACCTCTGAATATTAGCTACAAAGCCATTACATTATTTAATGGCTAAAACTTCTGTTAAAATTCACCTTTTCGCCATAGAAGACAGAGTCCAGGTTTTGCTCTCAGTCTCCACGTATATGAAGTGGTGTACAGTGAAGCTGTGTTATTTGACCAGGAGGTCTTAAGTTAAAACGGGACGTCAGTAAAATCAGACACCAGGATGTCTGATTTCAGGTCCCAGTCTGATAACAAATGTTTTCTACAAAAGATGTTTCAATTTGTCCTTCTTGGGTTTCTATCCTCCTCATTTCCAACATTAATAGATACTCAACAAACACCTCCTGTTTGTGTATGATATTCCATTGGGTGCTGGGAGGCAATGCACAGGCAGAGCCCGTTTGCAATGAGGCAGATGGAAGATCTTCACAAAACCCACATTAACGTAACCATGTTTCCAACATACTTTGTGAAGTCAGTCTTAATTCTGTGCATTCATAAATGACAAATATCAGAGGTCTTTGATTCCTGTATCCTCATCTGATTTCTCTTAGGTTCACTACCATAGTCTCCATACTCTAAGGTAAATGATGTATTATATGCAGTTATATATGGTAGTTTTTATTCCCTGTGTGCCTAGCACTTAGTAGTCATTCAGCAATATTTGATGAATGTTAAATACGCTAATGAATGAATGGCAGATATGAGAAGGAGGAGAATTTACGAAGGCAGGCAAGGGTTTTAAGAGTGTTTTTAAGGTTCTAGTAGTCCCAGGGCACCTGCGTGGCTCAGTTGGTTGAGCATCTGACTCTTGATTTTGGCTCAGGTCACGATCTCAGGGTCCTGAGTTCCAGCCCCACACTGAACTCTGCATCAGGCTCTGTGCTCAGTGGGGAGTCTGAGATTCTCTCTCCTTCTGCCCCTCCCCCTTCTCTCTCTCAAATAAATAAATCTTAAAAAATAATAAAGTCCTAGCAGTCCTAGGATTTAACATGGTTTTAGGCAAAAAATGTTGTACTTTACATTTGGAAAGAAACTGAGGCTTTATATTCAACAGTCTACCACCATAATAATAGCAGTTAAAGATTAACCCAAAAAAGAATGGAGGTAATTTCTAAGGAATGGGATTTTAGGAGCTACTAATGCTGGGAGTTACGAGTTTCCCAATTAGATAGGTGGACAATGAAAGGAAAAAAAAAAGACAGGGGTGTGATTTATAGTTTAGCAGTAGCCGGATTGTTGAGAGCACAAAGAGAAGTGAATTGATACTCATCTCCCAGATTAGTTAAGAACAGCCTAATTAGCTAATGAACTGTTCCAGTCCTATGTTCTGAAAAGCTTGGTTTCTGGGCAAGCTGCAGTGCTTAGCAGCAGCTGCAAAATGTGTGGACATGCTAACACCAAGCAGAGGAACACATGCTGAGTTCCGACCTGCAAAGGTTGGTCTTTTTGCATTACCCGTTCTTAAAGGAATATCAGAAAGCGTGGTGAGTCAGAATAACAGACACAGGACACGGTAGCCTGGACTCGAGTCAGACTGCCTGGGGTCAAGTCACAGCCCTGTCGCTTACTAGCAGAGCGATGTTTACCCCCTGATCCTCATGACCTTGCATCGTTCTCTCCCACATCATGTCAGGGCTCGTCTGTGTGACCAAGAGAACATGGCAGAAGTGAGGGTGTGACTTTTAAGGCTCGGTCATAAAAGACCTTGCCACGTCTGCCTTGCTCTTGGATCACTTGCTGTGGGGAAGCCAGCTGCCATGTCATGAGGACATTCAGTGAGCTCTACAGAAGGTCACATAGTGAGGAACTGGGCACTCCTGCCAATGCCATGTGAGGGAGCCATCTTGGAAATCCAGACTCAGGGTCAAGCCTTCAGATAATGGCAGCCCGTAGTGATATCTTGACTGCCAGATCCTGAGACATCCCGAGCAAGAACCATGTAGCTAAGCCACTCTCAGATTCCTGTCCCACTGTGTGAGATCATAAATGCATATTGCTCTTTTAAGCCACCACACACTACATTTTACTCTGCTGCAATAGACAACTGAAGCAAAAGACTTTGTAAAGAACTAGTTTAAAGGATGTTTGTTAACAATAGACTTGATTTGATAAATAGTAGCATACCCTTCTAATTTATTTTACGGAATATTTTTATGTTTCTGAAAGTAACTTCTATGGAACACTAGTCCCACAAGATGCTCCATGTAGAAGGGGTTTCGTGCTTATATAACACTATGCTGTACATTAGATCTCCCTCTTGGAGATCCACATGCTCAAAAACATATTAAAGAATCTGAGAAGTCCTGAGTAAAGGATTTTTTGATTAGCCCAGGGTTTTTCAGACTTAGAGCACTAAGAAATTTCTCTATCAAATATCACCTGGTAAAATACCGTGGCGCACCCTGTAAGAAACATTATTCTATAACATTGATTTTCAGACTTAAGCCTACATCAGCATTACGTGGGGAGCTTTTAAACACACATTGCTGGGCCCCACTCCCAGGATTTCTGATTAAGGAGATTTGGGGTAGGGCCTGGGAATTTGCATTTCTAATAAGGACTCTGGTGATGCTGCTGGTGCAGGCACCTATGTTAGGGGAGTGGACCCCACTTCGAGAATCACCGTTTAATAAAGTTCCAGGTTCTTTGGTAAAAAGCTTTAAGGAATGTGTATGCAAATGGCCAGTAAGCCCAGGAAAGGATGCTCAACATTATTAGCCATTAAAGAAATGCAGATCAAAACCACAAGGGGACACCTCTTCACACCCACTAGAATGATTATAATAAAACAAAACAAAACAAAACAGACAATAGCAAGTGTTGGGCAGGAATGTGGAGAATTAGCACCTTAACCATTGCTGGTGGAAGTGTAAAATGGTGCAGCCACTTGGCTGAACAGTTTGTCAGTTTCTCAAACTGTTAACCATAGTTACCATATGCCCTAGCTATCTCACTTTTAGGTACATTCTTAAGAGAAATGAAAACATGTACCCATCCAAAAACTTGTACCTGAATGCCCTTCACCTCAGTATGCATAATAGCGAAAAGTTGCTAAGCACCCAGGTGTGCATTAGCTGATGAATGGATAAACAAACTATGATTTATTATATTATAATGGAATACTATTTGATGATGAAAAGGAAGGAAATACTGATTCATGCTACAAAATGAATGAACCTTGGGCGCCTTCCTGGGTGGCTCAGATGGTTAAGCGTCTGCCTTCGGCTCAGGTCATGATCCCAGGGTCCTGGGATCGAGTCCCGCATCGGGCTCCCTGCTCCTTGGGAGCCTGCTTCTCCCTCTGCCTCTCTCTCTCTCTCTCTCTCTGTCTCTCATGAATAAATAAATAAAATCTTTAAAAAAAAAATGAATGAACCTTGAAAACCGTGCTGAGTGGAAGAAGTCCTTCACAAAAGGCTACATACTTCATGATTCCATTGATATGATAAGTTCAGGATAGGCAAATCTGTAGAAACAGAAAGTAGAGTAACGGTTACTAAAGGCTGGGGGGAGGCTGGGTGAGGAGTGACTGATAACGGGTATGGGGTTTCTTTTAGGAGTGATGAAAAATGTCCTGAAATTATATAGCAGTGATGATTGGATAATTGTTTGAATGTACTAAAAGCCACTGGATGGGAGAAAACCACTTTGTTACTATTGTTATTTTTTTTAGAGAGAGAGAAAATGAGTATGAGCAGGGGGGAGGGGTGGGGGAGAGGGACAGAGAGAATCTTAAGCAGGCTCCACACAGCGCGGATCCTGACGTGGGGCTCAATCCCATGACCCTGAGATCATGATCTGAGCTGAAATCAAGTCAAATGTTCAACCAACTGAGCCACCCAGGCGCCCCATGGGAGAAAACCACTTTAAATAGGAGAATTTTGTGGTTGTAAACAGACTTAATAAAACTGCTATAAAAAAGAACACCTATAGCTTCTAAAGAGAGCAACAAAAGTAACAAATATCCAATTACAACATCCACTGTTACTCTGTTACAGTCCATCAGGTGCCAGAGATATGTGGCAGTAGTGGGCTGATGCGAACAGGACACTTAGATCTGGGGGTCCTTTTAGCTCTCTTCTCTCCCTGTGTCCCTCTCTGAAGATAATAAAGGTTTATTGTTGTTTTATGGTGGCTCTAAGTGAGCTGTGGAAGTGACGGGGAAGCAGCAGGCTGACCCTGGACAGTTTGGTCATTGGACAGAGTACACAGCCTGCCTATGATCTGTCATTTACATGGAGCAGTAAGTGCCAGCCATCTAAAGGGTAAACCTTCCCAGGGTTAGTTGGTTTGTTTTGGTCTTTGTTGTTGTTTGTTTTGCATTCTAAGAGAACTTAAAGTCCTGGGGCGCCTGGGGAGCTCAGTTAAGCATCAACTCTTGATTTCAGTTCAGGTCATGATCTCAGGGTCGTGAGATGGGGCCCCACGTCGGGCTCCATGCTGGGCGTGGAGCCTGCCTAAGAGTATTTCTCTCCTTCTCCCTCTGTGCTCCCTTACCCCTGCCCCCATTTGCTTTCGAGCTCTCTCTCTCTCAAAAAAAAAGGCTTAAAGTCCTAAGCTAGAACAGTGGTTCTTGAAGCTTTAGTGTGCATTAAAAAACATTTGGCGTTCTTTTTTAAAAAAACAAAACAAAACATTTGGAGTTCTTGTTTAAAAAGCAGAGTTTTGGCCTTACTCCAAGAGGGTCAGGAATCTGCATATGAAGCAAGCACCCAGATAACTCTGATGCACGTGGTTCATGGACTCCGTTGAAAACATTTGAGCTGGAAAACACCCAGCTATATTGGGAAAGTACATAAATCTGTATACAACCCATACAACCAATTCCAAGACAATGATTACTTTGGGAAGGTGGGGGAGAAAATGGGTTGGGGTGGAGTCTTAGGTGTATCTGGCACGTCCATAGCTTTTAAAAAATAATTTGAAGCAAATATCAGAAAATGTTAAATCCCTGATAAATAGGGGATTGTGTATGACTGTGTACGTTGTGTCTTGTTTTATTTTCTGAATTTCTGAACTGTATCATAAGAAATACGGTATTTTATCATCTTTGAGGTTTTAGGTTTTAGGACCCTTGTAGGGATTCTCAGCTCGGGCTCTGTGTTTCCCGTAGGGCTGTAGGTGATGGTAGCTCTGAGCTGGAAAGCCCTCCGGTGGGCCTGGCCCCGCCCTCTCCTCCCACCTCTGCCTTCTGCATGGAGGGCACCCTTGCGACTACTCCTGGCTCCACACAGGCTCCATCAGGGCAGGACGCAGGAACTCTAGAAGCCCGAGGATAGAATTTCTCCTGACAGAACAGGAGAGAGAGGAGGAACCAGAAAACTACAGCCTGCCTCCTTGGTCCCAGGAGCTGTGTGTTGCTGGAGTTCGGGAGGATTCCATATGCAGATCATCATGGTTGTCACACTTTCCTTCCTTTTCCCTCATGGGTTTCAAGACCCCTGCCTTTCCCCCCTACTTCTAGGAGAGAGGAATTTTTATTTCTTGGTCAAAGGCTATCAGAGGGAGCACCCACCCCCCCCAGTCCAATCTCTTTCTTTACAGTTTTCCTCAGGTATATTCTTTCCTTGGTCCCCTTTGACATGGCCGTGCCCTGATGTGCAGATGAGGTGGCCAAATGCTACTCCAGGTGGCTGCCTTGTCGGGGGTGGGGCTCTGAACCCCACACAGCCACCATGGGGCACAGGGGGAGGGCTGGCCAAGGCTCCAGAGTGTTGGGCTCGCTGGAAGGCCGGTGCGGGCGGCGGTGGCAGTGGGCTGGCTTGGACACTTTGGTAACTGGAGAGTTCACAGCCAGCAGACACAGAGCTTGGCTGAAAGGCAGAGGCAGAGCGAGTCATCATGTTGGGAAGCAGGCTCAGGCCAGTCGGAAAGCCGGCCAGCGTGGGCCATCCCCGAGGAGGAGGGAGGCCTGGCCCAGAGCACTCCGGGCCGAGTACTGAGACTCAGGCTCTTACCAGCTACTTCTTTCCCTGAACCCCTGCCCTCCCATCTGAAAGCAGGCAGGGCCCTCCGTCTGCCTGGAGGAGGTGAGGACGCTACGGTCGGGCGTTTTTTAGCCTGCTGATTTATAACCCTATAGTTGCTGCAAGGCCTTGCCTCTGCCAACTCCCCCGCCCCTTCCTGCTGCCCGTGGTCTCTCCACAGGAACCCCTGCTGAGGCTGTGCCCTCTGTTTTCTATCTCAGATTGCCACTTTCCCTTCCCCGACCTGCCCTCTTCTGTGTGTGATGCCCTGTAAAGGTTTCTGAAGTTAACACGAGGGATTATTTAAGGTTCAGCGTGGGCGAGTTCTTAATGAGGACAGCTGCTTGCCATCGATTGTGTGCCAACATGGGGCTAGCTGCCATCGGAGGCCCAGTGTTAGATGGGCCCCCTTCTCCGGAGAGAAGAGTCTGTGGGGTCAGTTCACACTCATCAGTTGCTCTTCTGCCTCTTTATGTCAGCTGCCCACCTCACGGAGCATGGGACGCTGGCATTGGGCTATCGCAGCCTCGGGATTTGGAGTCGGGTGTTAGCCTGGGCTTGGAAGTGATGAGATAGGTACTGGTCTCATCACTTTTGTGCATTCTTTGTTTTCCAAGTCGTGTCTGTCCTATCAGAATAAGCCCTTTGTGTGTCCTTCAGCGTCCTCCTCCCAGCCACTGGCCTGTATCCACATCATCTCAGTAATGTAGATGCTTTAATGGCTCTGGCCTTGATTTCCTCCCCAGTTTCAGTCTGTTGACTGTCATATCTCCTTAATGCCCCTTCTGCAGCAAGGCATGACCCTGAGTGGGAACCTAGAATGGCCGTCTATTTCCTGTTGCCTCGGGTCTGACCTCTGCTGCATGACCTCTGAAGCCTTTCTCAGTTGGTGATGCTGTCTCCACCCTGCCCCTGATACTTTAGCCACCAGCTCGGCTCTGTTCTCTTAAACATGCCTCCATTCTGACTTTCACATCCCTGCTCAGGATCCGCCCACATCTGGAATCCCTCTGTCATCCCTCCTTCCTCCTCCTATCCATCCTTTATCCCCCTCTAAAGCCTTGCACCATGAGGTCAGCTGGTTCTTTTGCATTCAGAACCACCTTTGAATTGGAAGGGATCTCAGAGATCCTTGCGTCCTGCTTCTCTCTAGAGGCCCCAACAGAGAAAGTAACCTGCCTGTGGGTCCATACCAGGTGATTCCTGGGCCAGGCCCCTCAGCCCCAGTCCGGCGCTGCTTTCATTATATGAAGCTGAAGAGGAAGTGTTCTCGCCCACAACTAGCTGGGATATTGCCATCAGCAGGAACGGAGATGCAGTGGAAGTAAATAACAATATTTGTGGAGGATTTCTTATTCGTGGCCTTTGCTGTGCAATTAGCGCCTTATTATAGCCTGATGTCATTCTTATTGTCAGTTCCATGCATTGAGCCCTTTTATATCAGAATATAACACTGCCTTGTTCACTAATTACTTTATGCACAGAAGACAAAACTGTCTTAAATATCTTTTGTAGCCCAAAGGATCTCCCACAGTTGCAGGCAAGGAATAGAACTCACCATCTATTTGTTGATTCACTGGGTTTCAAGGACAATTCCAGGCAAGGCTCACATTTAAACGATTAGTTGTGATGGGGACCTGCCCACCCACGCTGGTGTTGGCTCTGAGACTTCTCAGAACCACCTGGTTAGAGTTAGACACCTCCCCTCCTCTCTCTCCTCATAGCACTTTATTAGCACCTTGCTTGTTGCTCAGATCATGTGCATAATTAGGAACAAACCCATGCCTCTTTCTGGATTCTGAGTTTCCAGGGACAGTAAGAAGTCTTTCTCTGCCTGGCCTATAGGTTTCTTGGGCCACACAGTTTCTTCCACATGGTTGCGCTCCATACATGGTTGTTAAATTGAATATTATGAGTAATGACATAGTCAACACCATCTTATCCACATGTGGTCTATTTGCACAGCCCAGGGCCTCTTTCCACACTGTGGCCAAACCCCAGGCTGGGACAAAGGCCAGGCTGGGAGGGTTTGGGATGCTTTCCAGATGGACAGAGATAGTTGTATGTCTCTGAGTATGTCTCTAACCACCTCTCAAAGTCAAATATATGATGAATTACTTTGGTTTTTATCCATTCTGTTTAGTTGGCTAGGTCTCTTCCTCCCTTTATCAGTCCAGATAATGAAGAGATGACATTTTTATTGTTTACTCCATGGCACAGAGAATAAAGCAAGTTCCCAGGTAACCTGACACAGACAGCATTTTCCAAGCACCTCAACTGATGTGGTCTGGGAAGGAAAGGTATGTCTGGGGGACACAGAAAGGAAAAGCTAGACAGAAAGAGGAGTCATTCTTCGTTGATTCCAACTCTGAGAGATGGAAAGCGTGACCTCATTTTGTGAATAAAGAAATGGAGGTCCAAAGAAGGAAAGCCAGCCCAAAGTTACGGGTGGTAAAGGTGTGGGGTCAGGACTAGCAGGAGGAGGGACTTCTGAGCCACTGGCCTGGTTGTCTGGTTTTGGTTTCCTTAACCCCATAGCTCCATCAGGTGGTTAGGAGAAATGCCACATGACTGGATGGTCAGGCCATGCTTTGAGGGCGTTAAGAAAGGGACAGGAGCGAATGGATTGGATTAGGATAGGAGTGCAGGGGATGACTGAGGGACCAGAGAGAGATGTGGGGGAGAAGGGCTGAAAAGAGAGGGGCCAGCAGTATTTGCTATTAATTCAGAATGATTCCTTTCTCTGGAAAGAAGGATGAGTAAGAGAATAAGGGAAGGCCACGGTCATGCCACAAATCGTCAGGTGTAGGGAGGTGGAATACAACAGTTCGCCTCCAGGCTGCTTCCAGATTCATGGATCGCTTTCCCTTAGAGGATATTACCTCAATTTTCGAACTTTTTGAAAACTTTTGGGGAGTGAATCTGTCCAAAGGCGGATGGAGGAGGGGAGTTGTCCTTGGGGTCCCAACATACTTGCTGAGGAGCTGTAGACAAGGGGGGCCCCGTGAGACTGGATATGTGTTTTCTGGTAGGGGGAGGGAGTGGATAATAATGATTAGATGTCCCCAAGCCCCTAATTAAGTAGATCCATAGTCCTAAATAAGGAATAAAATTAAAGGGGGAAATTATACAGTCCTGAATTAGGATTTTTATAAGTGAATAACTTAAGAACCAGATAGCAGAGTGATGGCTCCCCAGCAATTCACATAAGATTTGTGTTTTTATGGTTTAACTAATATTATCTTAATTTCTATTGGTTAGGAATATAGGGTCCAGATAAAAGATAGTGGTAATACATGTATTCTCTTGACTTCACTCCCATGAAATGATGTGCTAATTCAAGAGTCATGCTGTATAAGGGATGCTGACCATCTGGGATGCCCTCAGAGGAGGGTGGCGGGACCATGTGGGGCTCTGGAAACTGGAGCACCTTTTTGATGACTGTAAGTGCTTAGTAAGCTATAAACCCTTCCTACAGGATTCAGAGTATCTTGGGAAATTGGACTAGAATCCAGCCATTACAATAAGGGTGATAGGGCTGTAGGAGAGGAAAGTCCAGCGTGCTCAGGGAGTGTGAAGGAGGAAGCATCTAGGTCTGCTGGGAGGAGTCAGGGAAAGAAACCGTGCAGAGGAGCAGCTGCTTGAGTGGAGACTTCTTCAGAAGGGGCTCCTCAGAAGTGGGACTGGGGGAGAAAGCAACAGAGAGGGAATGCAAGCGGAGGCACAGAGGTGAGAGCAGACGTGCCGCCCTGGAGAATGGCACGTGTACAGTGTGCAGGGCTTGGAGTGTCGGGCATACGAGGGAGGGTGGGTCCAGATGCAGCTGAGCATCGAGGTGGGAAGGGTGGGGTCTTGTGTACCACGATAACATGTTTGGATTTTATTAGGAAGGCAATACAAGGTCATTACAGGGTTTAAAGCCAGAGAGTGGTAGAATCCCTGGATGGGTGGACCTCCTAGCCTTCTGAGCCTGGGATTCTTGTGGTGTATGTGTGCAGTCATGATGATTAGGAAGGGGTCAGACTGGAGCCCCAAGGACCAGTTAGGAGGCTATCTCCTTTACATGCTCTACTGTCTAGAGGAAAAATGAAGGTATGAACCTGGATCATGTCAGTGAGACCAGACTGAAGAGGACATATAATATTGGGATCTTTAAATTTGTATGATGAGGCAGAGGGGAAAAAAATCAAAGATGAACCCAGGTAGGGTGGATGGAATTCCTTCCCTGAGAAATAACACACTGGATGAGGAGTAGTCTAGAGGGGTGGGGATGTTTCTGTCTTTGTTGGGTTGGATGTGCTTTCTGGACAGCTCAGGATAGGGGTCTGTGTGGACATCTGCAGTTCATCAGTGTGTGGTTGGCAGTTGAGACCAAAGACATGGGCCAGATTGCCCCAGGGGAGGAGAGAGGCAGAGAGAGAGGAGGCCAAAGGTAGTAGACTCCAGGGGGAAATATGCGGGACCTGAGAGGGAGCCTGAGGTGCAGCAGGAAGGGACGAGGAGGCAGATTGATGAAGACCATTAGCAGAGAAATGAAGGAAGAGTTTCTAGAAGAAAGGAGTGGTTCACAGAGTCAAATGTGAGGAAAGAACCCACTGCTGGCTTTCGTTTGAGAAACTCTGACTTTTTTCTACTTCCTTGTTAGAAATGAGTTTTTTTGTTTTGTTTTGTTGTTTTGTTTTTTTATGGCGGGCAGGGATGTACGGGGACCCTGCCCCTATGGGGTGGAATTATTATTGCTTGGGGTCTTCGATTCTATAAATAAAGTCTGTTCTGGTTCTAGGCTTTTGTCAAAGAGCAGAGAACTCTTGCAGTTTGCAGTGAGAGGCAGGGAGGCTGGGTGTGAAAGATGAGCTCCTCAATTTTAGCAAGACTGTCTGAGCTCCTTGGAAGGCAAGCTTTATTTTTACGTAAATAGAAAGGATTATTATTATTATATCCTCACACTGTATCAGAGCTAGACACTGGAGTCCTTAATACTGTATTTATTTCTCTGGGCTTCTGGAGGGGTGGGGAAGAATGGGACGTTTAGGTTGCTAAGTGATTTTGCTTCTAAAAATAATGAAATTCCCCAGCGGCTCTCTCTCCTCCTTTTTTTTCTTTTTTCTTTCTTTTTTTTTGGTTAGAGTAAGAGAATGCGAAGGTCAAGCTATGGATTTATGGATGACAGGCTATGTCTTGAGGTGGCCTCAGGGCAGCCTGTTGGGGAAGGAGAGGAGGACTCTCCCTCTCCTGTCCTCCTACCTGCATCCCCTTAGGGCTCACTACTTTGGGAAATTGCAGGAAAAACTGGGCCTCCCTCTGCCTGAATTGAAATGCCTTGTGAGGTAGTCAGCCCCAGTGGTTGCTATGGTGATGGTGGGCGGTTGGGGGGAGCTGGTGATGCAGCATTTGGCCTGTATGGCTGAGGTCCCCAGTGCAGGCTGCTTGGAGCCAAGGCTGCTGATGCTCTCATGACAATTCATTTGAGATTCCAGAGGGTCACTTGCTGCAGTGTTGAAATCTTCAGACAAGCCAGCCAGTTTGTCCAGCTGAATCCTTCACTGTTGAATATGCCTCTCACAGGCCAAATTTTGGCAGGTGTTCATGGGATTGGGAGCTCCACAGTGACCTTGATGGGGGAAGGGGGTATGTGGAAGAAAGTTCTGAGCAGGGCCGAGGGTGGGGATCATAGCCTCTGAGGATTGAAAATGACCTTTAAGATCATCTAGTTCATCAATCTCCTCAACAATATTCCTGACAACTGGCCACCATGCCCCTGCTTGGACTCTCCCTATGTTGGAGAGCTCACTACCAGGCAAGGCACACCATTCTGTTGTTGGATAGCTCTTAGGTTTTCTTCCTTCCCTCCCTCCCTGTCTTTTTGTCTTTCTTTACAAAATCTGGCCCCTTCTAATTTGATCTACTGGCTTAAGTTATGCAAGAAGGAAAGCAGTGTCATTCCTCCAAATGACAACCACTTGCTGCCAAACAAAACAGTAGTATCTTTCTCAACTATTTCTCACCTGACATCCCCTCAGGACCCACTGTGCTAACCCTATTCCTCAAATTTCTCACTATTGTTCTTAAAATATGACACCTAGAACTGAACATAGTGCTCCAATGGTCAGAGTTATGTAGAGTACTTTCAGATGATACCATACATCTGTGAACAGAGTCTGAGTGTATTGTTTATCTCCTTCATCACACCATTGGCTGATAGGAAACTTGTGATTGTCAGTCTCACATCTTTTGTATAGAGTTGTCACTGCCCTCTAGTTCTCTACATTTTTGCTGTTTTTCATCTAAGATGTTGGTAAAAATGTTGAAATGGACAGAAATGGTGATAAAACTCAGTAACATACCTCTAGGAATCTCCCTACAGGACACAATTACATTAACAGCTAACATTTTGATGTATCTGTCTAATCTGTCTAGTCACTGGCCTTTTGAGATGGTTGATATTATTATTATTATTATCATCATCATCATTATTATTTATGACAAGGAAGTGGAACCACAGAGAGGTTAGGTAAGTTGCTCAAGCTCTCACAGGCTCTAGATAGCAAACTCGGTACTTGAATTCCATCTTTTATTTACTGGTCAGTATAATTTGAGCAAGACTTTTCAAATGTCAGCAACTCTGATCCAGTGGTACTCTCCACCATTCTGAAAACATAAGAGATTTTGTCAAGGGCTGCCAAAACACGGCAACACCAAATCTTCATCATTGGCCTGATCTGTTCTTCCAGTAACCCTATTAAAAAAAGAAACAAGGTTAGCTTGGATGGGTTTGTTCCAAGCAATCTCTTGCTAACTCCAGATAATAGGAAACAGTGATAATAGTGATAGTAACAGTCCTCACATTTACAGAGCCCTCTCCTGTGCCAGGCACTGAGCTAAGCTTTACCAGTCAGTGTTTGAACAACTTGCTTTCTCGAAATTCCTCACCAAGTAGCCATGTATTGCAGAATTCTTCTAGGATTGATAATGAGCTCAATGGTTATTATTCTAGATTTTTTTGAAATCAAGTATTTGTTTGGGTTTAGGTTACTTTGGGTTTCTAAGGCCGTTGATTTTATCCTCAGTTTCTAACAAGTTCTCTCTCAATTTGGGTGTTTTGTTTTGTTTTCAGTGCTGAGTCTAAAGGAGCATTGAACTTGGGGGCTCGAGACTGGTTCAAGTCCAGTTCTACTATGGCTTTTTATTATGGGACTAATAGCAAATCACTCAACCTTCCTGAGTTTTGGTCTTCTCAATTTTTAAATGGGCAATAATTCCAGCAAAGCATATTTCTAGGGATGTTGAGATGCTCTTGTGGGAGAATGTTTATGTAAAAGTGCTTCTCAAGTTTTGAAGTTTCAGACTTACTTGAACCATTGTTATTATTTAAAATGGTTAGGTCGCCCCTCTTATGTTATCTTCTATTTGTGTTTCACTTTTCTCTTAACAAACTTTGTCTTACCTTTTTTAAGTTATTTTATATATTTATAAGACACACAGAGGTATATGGCTGAATATTGGTCACCAGGCACAGAAAGATACCCACCAGCCCTCTCCACACTGATTTGTAGTTGAAGTGGAAGAAGTGGGGTTGCAGACTCAAGGAGGGAGAGGGTATCTTTTTAGAATTCTTTTGTCCAGAAAAAAGCATCCCTACCCGCTATTAAACAGCAGAAGTCCTCAAAGAAGCAAGCCACATTGATCCTGGAAGAAGGGTGCCATATGCATTGGTGTTCATTTTCTTATTTTTCCTTACACCCTCCCCCAGTGTCCACAGGATAATCTGGTGCCCCCCACAGGTCTTCTGGTGTCACTGTTGTGGGGACAGCTGCATGCAGAAGCAACCAGCTTTTTACCCCGATGGCACCAGCAGCCTCATTTTCTCTTTGGGAAAGCTAAGGCACAAAAAAATGGTCAGGGACCTCCATGGTATCATGAGACCAGCAGAACCAGGCACTGCTCTATTCCATCCTTGGTCTTGGTCCTCTGGATTGTAAACTCTGAGAGGGCAGGAGCATGACCCCCTTGCCATTACATGCTAGCTCCTCACATGGTCTGGTATCACATACATGTGAAACGTTAGCATATGGGCTTGTAAGAATGAAGGGATGAATACATGAGGGGAGAGTTCTTTTCTGTGGGAACTGTGGCTCCTGCCAGTCCGAGCAACATGCAGCCCTTCAGCTTTGTGAGGAGGAAGCCCAGAAAGTTCACCAGAAAATCTCCACAGATCTTTATTCCTGAGACCCTGTCAAAAAGTATGGAAATGTTCTGAGATTGTTGGAAACATGGGCCTAGACTAGCAAATGATTTTGGAGTGATGTAGGTATGTCCAGCTGCTGTCAGCAGTGAAGGACGCTGCAGAAGTAAGGATGGAGGATGGGTTTTCTGCTTTAAATACAGTTCTATACTAGAGTTGCACAGGCGTCTTCTTACTGGTCTCGCAGCAAGGCCCTCCTCTGGGACAGAAGGGTGCCGGATACCTTCCTGAAGGTTTGCACTAAATACTGTGGATCCCAGGAGAGTGAAATCTCGTACATTTTCATTCCACAGTACCCTTGAGAGATGCTCTTGTCTCTTCACGTCCCCATAGTACCCACCTCTAAAGCAAGAAGATAAATACGAAGCAAAAGTTCAGGCTCCCTTCCTGATCACAGAAGGTCTGAACTGCAAGAAGGGACAGAGAGGGGGCACATGTGACTGGTGGAGGGGACAAGTTGGAGCAGGCTGGCTTATCACAGCTCAGCCCCAGAGAAGCCCTGTGGGCACTGGTCCTTTGAGTGCACCCCATCCCACCATAGTACCAGGTACATGGCCTCGGGCCACATTTTGGGGTGGGTGGGAAGAATTTGAGGGGGGCAAGGAGGCGCTGTGGTCCTATTGAAATAATGAAATGCTAAAGCTTCCCATTCTGAGGGGCTCAGGTTCCTAATTCCCTGAGTAGAGACCAGAGTGTGTGTGGCACCACCACCACAGAGAGGTGGAAAACCGAAGTTTGGAGGGAGAAGCAGAGAATCTGTTAGTTCACGACTCTTCTCATTGTTCCCGCAGAGTTTTTTGTTTTTTTTTTTATTAAAGATTTTTATTTATTTATTTGAGAGAGAGAGAATGAGAGACAGAGAGCATGAGAGGGAGGAGGGTCAGAGGGAGAAGCAGACTCCCTGCCGAGCAGGGAGCCCGATGCGGTACTCGATCCCGGGACTCCAGGATCATGACCTGAGCCGAAGGCAGTCGCTTAACCAACTGAGCCACCCAGGCGCCCCAGCTGATTTTTTTTTTTTTTTAAGATTTTTTTAATTTATTCATTCGAGACACAGAGATAGAGACAGAGAGAGAGAGAGAGAATAAGCAGGGGGAGAAGTTCAGGGAGGGGGAGAAGCAGACTCCCCACTGAGCAGGGATCCCGATGCGGGGCTCGATCCCAGGACCCTGGGATCATGACCTGAGCCGAAGGCAGACGCTTAGCCATCTGAGCCACCCAGGTGCCCTCCCGCAGAGTTTTTAGTTCCCTGCCCATTTCTTTCAAATACATCAGAACCGGTGAGATGAACAGGCACGCAGCCTCCTGCGGTGCAAGAGCCGGGTGCTGGGTGCGCCCCTCCTTGGCTCTGGGAGAAGAGGGGTTGGTGAGGGCTGGCAGAGAGTTTGGGAATCTGCTCAGGGTGGGCTGGCCGTTCCCTCAGCTCTCGTCGCTGTGGCCCTGGTTGCTGCCTCGTGGAAGGCCCGGCCTGTGGGCCCGCAGCACGACTTTTCTGTCAGCGCCATCCAGGGTACCCCAGTTAGAGGCTCTGAGAGCAGCAAATAGTAGATGTGGTGGGATCCATGGAGGGTGCCACCTGGGAGGCTCCAGAGACCGCCCAAATATTCTGTCTAGCCTTCGTTTTCCCCTCCGGAAAATTACACCAGCAACTCTAAGCTCACTGCAGTCACCCTTTGTGGTGTAGTGGCTGCTTCGATTCTTCTTGACAGCTTCAGACATTAATAGTCCTGCTGCTGACAACCATGGGGAGCAGGCATTTCCTGTCGGCATGCTGAGTATTCTGAGAAGACAGGGGTAATGGACTTCCTTTTCATCCTGGTTACTGCCCCAGGTTCAGAGCCTTGCAGCAGGGCTGTGGCAGAGCCTTCTCCCCGGCAGCTCTCTTTTTCTGGCCCCGCTGTTGGCCACCACTGGACAGCCTTCTAAAGCATTGTTCTCCTCCCGTTGTCCTCCTGGTCCAGAGCCATCCATGGCTCCCCACACTCAACAGAGGAGGAAGCATAGCTGGCTTAGCAGCATTTTTGAGGAAAGGATTCACAGTACGTTAAGAAGACAGAATGGCTGCTGAAAGGGACGATGCTATCTGGACTCTGCTATCAGCAGAGTTTAGGGTCCCCAAACAAGATTCACACTGGTCCCACTTTTAAACTCAGCCCTGGTTTTTGAAGTGGATGCTACCTTTGAAGATGTGAACAGGAGTGGTTCCAGATAAAACTGTCCGGAATAACTAGGGTTTGGCTTAAAGGAACGTTTACAGGGAAATGGGAGAAGAAATAAGGATGTGAGCCTGGGGAAGAGGATAATTCCAGGACCATATAATGCTTATCTTTGAACATGTGAAAGGCAGTCTTAGAGCTACGTTAAGAGGGGGTTACTTTGTATAACTCCAAGGTCAGGGATGGGCTGCCTTGGAAGAATGTGAGCTGCCCATCCCTGTAAGGGACAAAACAGAGGCTGGAATGACCCAGGAGCACTATATGGAGGTGTGGAGCTTGGGCTCAGTGTTTTCTAAGATCATTTCCACTTTGAGAGGTTGATCTAGTCACTCTGTCCTGCAACATCCATTTATTGAGTACTTACTCTGTGCCAAGTACTTTGTCATAGATAGGTTGTCATGGTTTATGTCCACCCCCCCCCCCCACCCCGGAACTCATATGTTGAACCTAATCCCCAGTGTGAGGAAGTTTAGAGGTGAGCCTTGGGAGGTGATTATTAGTTCATGGGATTAATTTTTTTTTTTAAGATTTTATTTATTTGCGAGAGAGAGAATGAGAGACAGAGAGCATGAGAGGGAGGAGGGTCAGAGGGAGAAGCAGACTCCCTGCTGAGCAGGGAGCCTGATGTGGGACTCGATCCCGGGACTCCGGGATCATGACCTGAGCCGAAGGCAGTTGCTTAACCAACTGAGCCACCCAGGCGCCCCTAGTTCATGGGATTAATGCCCTTATAAGAAGAGGCCCCAGAGAGTTCCCTCACCCTTTTGTCCATGTGCAGATACAGCAGGAAGATGGCTGTCTATGAACCAGAAATCAGGTTCTCACCAGACACCAATCTGTTGGCACCTTGATCTTGGACTTCCCAGCCTCCAGCACTGCAGAAAATAAATTTCTGTTGTGTTAGCCACCCAGTCTGTGGCATTTTGTTATAGGACATGCCTTCTTCTATATTCTGTCATCCTAGTAGGGGAGACAGATAAGAAAAATGAATTATAAAATAGAACGTTGGGGGAAGGCTGTTTGGAAAGGCTTCCTAAAGGAACTCACACTGACAAGAGCTTTGAGGGGAGTGTTTTGAAGGAGCAGGCTATACCTAAACAAGGTAAAGTACGTACAGAAGCACTGATGTGATATGTGAGATCCTGGCACCTGTAGGAAACTCTAACTAGGTGACTGGAGGGCTGTCTGGGGGCAGTGTGGTGAGAGGCTAGGCTAGATCCTGGCATGATTCTAAAGTTCACATGGAGGTATGAGAGGATTTGACCCAGGATGCTACATATCAGCCCTGAATTTTAGAAAGATCATTCTAGTAATGGTCTGGAGATAAGATTGTGGAAGAAGGGAACAGGAAGTCAGAGAAACCAGTAGGTAGTCATATGAAACATGAGGATATTGGTAGTGGAGATAGAGGGACAGAGATATTAACAGAGATGAAGCTATAGGAGTTGCTATAAGAGTCTCTGGAGAAAGAAGAGGTGACGTTTGAGTTGAAACCTGAGTGATGAGAAGAAAGGACCAGCAAAGCCCTGGAAACAGAAGTAAATCTAGAATGTTCAAGAAACAGAGAGGAGACTGGTATGGCTGGATGACAGAGAGCAGTGAAGATCACTGAGGGAGATGAGGTGAGAGGGGGAGGCAGGGCCCAGATCATGCAGGACCTTATTTGTGGGAAAGGTTTGGGATGTTGTTGTAAGTGTGATGAGAAGCTGGAGCATTTTAAGCAAGTTGATCTGATTTACACTTTTGAGAGTTCATTCTGCTCTGTGAAGAATACACGGTAGAGGGTGCATTCAGGCCAGAAGCCCTGTGGGAGGCACTTGGACCACAGAGTGGAAGTGCTCAACAGGGTACTGGATATGCAAGGAGAGAGGTCCGCCCTGGAGATAAAAGCGGGGGAGTCATTTGCATTCAAGTGATAGTTGGAAGCTTGGTTTCAGGGAGGCCACTTAGGGAGAATGTGTGGATTGGAAAAAAGGGGGAGGTGGGGGAAGGGTGCAAGTATGAAACTGTAGGAAACCTTGTTTTTAAATAAGGGTGGAGGAAGAGGAGCAGCCAGAGGAAGAATAGCAACTCAGAATGGAAGGGAGGAATTTCACAACAAGGGCACCGAACACAGAATTATAAAATACTACAGCATGAATACCATCAAGTTCATATTGGATTTGGGGGCCTGGAGGTCATTGATGACCTTTAGTGGAAGTCATTTCTGTAGAGTGGCGAGGGCTGAAGCCAGATGGCAGTGGGCTGAGGAGGTGGAGTTAGTTGCAAGTGCCTAGGAGCTTCAGCAGCAGGACACCAGCTTCAGCAGTTGGACAGCAACACGAAGATGGTGAAGAGGGGCACCTCGCACATCCAGGAAAACGCTGTGTTAACAGGTAGAGAGTAGGGAGTTGAGGAAACAAGAGAGAGGGGCTCAGAGCACAGCATCCCTGAGGGCATGGGATGCAGGGAGGGCATCAGATGAAGGTTGGTCTGCAACATGAGAAACCTCAGCTCTGCTCAGTCCACGTTTATATTAGAAGGTTTTGCTTGTTTTAAGTAAGGATCTAATAATTATTGGAAAATTTTTTCTACATTTGTTGAATTTTAGTCATATTTGAAGTTCAGCATTCAAAACATGTCTTTGGTTATGTATGTAAATTAATTATATTTATATATAATTATATATAAATTAATATATTTATATATATTAACTAATTAATATTAATATGAATGTAAGAATCACCATCCAGTTCAGTGGCCCTTCTGCACAGGGCCATGAAGAGTGGTTTTGTGAAAAGCATAGGATTGCTCTCTGTGGTGCTGACTTCAGGTTAGGGAGATATTTCAATCAACGTTCTCTCTCTCTTTTATAGGTGTGTTTTCCTGCTTATAGAAGGAATTCATTCTCATGAAAGAAAATTTGAAAAGTACAGAGGAATGTAAAGGAAATACAGATAACCTGTAATTCCACCTCCTTTTTTTTTTTTTAACAGATGTCCTTTTTTTTTTTAAAGATTTTATTTATTCATTTGAGAGAGAATGAGATAGAGAGAGCATGAGAGGGGGGAGGGTCAGAGGGAGAAGCAGACTCCCCGCCAAGCAGGGAGCCCGACGCGGGACTAGATCCTGGGACACCAGGATCATGACCCGAGCCGAAGGCAGTCGCTTAACTAACTGAGCCACCCAGGCGCCCTGTAATTCCACCTCCTAAAGATGATCACTGTTACCCTTTGGGTATTTTTCCTTCCAGCCTTTTTTCTTCTTTTACATATTTCATATTGTTGAATTTAGTTGTACATGAAATAATTTCCCTTTAAAATTATGTTTTTCTCCTTAAAACTATATAACTTTTTCCATGTTATTAAAAGTAATGTAGGAATAGCATTTTAAAGGCTGCATAATATTTCACTGAGTGCACTATACTCAACCCATTCCCCTCTTGTTAAAACACTAACACTCTCTGTGGAAAATGGTATGGCAATTTCTCAAAAACTTAAACATAGAATAAACATACTATTCAGCAATTCCACTTCTGCATATATACCCAAAAGAACTGAAAGCAGGGGGGCGCCTGGGTGGCTCAGTTGGTTAAGCGACTGCCTTCGGCTCAAGTCATGATCCTGGAGTCCCGGGATCGAGTCCCGCATCGGGCTCCCTGCTGTCAGCAGGGAGTCTGCTTCTCCCTCTGACCCTCCCCCTCCCCCCTCATGCTCTCTCTCTCTATCTCATTTAAAAAAAAAAAAAAAAAGAACTGAAAGCAGGAACTTGGACAGATATTTGTACACCAGTGTTTATAGCAGCATTATTCACAGTAGCCAAAATGTAGAAGAACTCCAAGTGTCCACTGATGGAAGAACGATGAACAAAACATAGTGTATACGTACAATGGAATATTATTCATCCCTAAAAAGGGAGGAAAGCCTAACACATGCTACATGTGTGAACCTTGAAGACATTATACTGAATGAAATAAGCCAGTCACAAAAGGGCAAATATTGTGATTCCATTTATGTAAGTTACCTAGAGTAGTTAAATTCACAGAGACAGAAAGTAGATTGGCGCTTACCAGGGGCTGGGGGATGGAGGGAATGGGGAGTTAGTATTTAATGGGTACAGAGTTTCACTTTTACAAGATGAAAAGAGGGTGCCTGGGTGGCTCAGTTGGTTAAGTGACTGCCTTCAGCTCAGGTCATGATCCTGGAGTCCTGGGATCGAGTCCCGCATCGGGCTCCCTGCTCGGCGGGGAGTCTGCTTCTCCCTCTGCCTCTGACCCTCTCCCCTCTCATGTGCTCTCTCTCATTCTCTCTCTCTCAAATAAATAAATAAAATCTTAAAAAAAAAAAAGATGAAAAGAGTTGCAGGGATGGATGGTGGTGGTGGTTGCACAACAATGGGAATGTACTTAATACCACTGAACTGGACACCTAAAAATGGTTCTGGTGGTAAATTTTATGTATGTTTTACCACAGTGAGAAAAAAAACCCACTAAGGACCCTGACAAATGTATACAGATAGCTAACCACCTCCATAATCAAGACAAGAATAGTTCTTGCACTCTCAAAGTTCCCTCAGGCCCCTTCCTAGCCAGTTTCCTCTCCCAATCCCCTGGCTTTCGTAGGGTGCTGATCTGTTTTGTCCTTATCATTTTGTCTTTGCAGAATATCATATACATGGAATCAGATAGGATGTAGCCTTTTGATTCTGGCTTCTTGCATATAACATAATACCTTTGAGAGCCACTATGCTGTTGCATGGATCAATAGTTCATTTCTTTTTGTTGCTGTCTAGCTGTTGGATGGGTGTATCACAGATTGTTTATTCACCATTTGAGGGACACATCTCGGATTGTTCCCAGTTTGGGGCAATTATGAATCTATCTGTGATAAATAACCATGGTTGGGTCATATAGCAAGTGTATGTTTAGCTCTAAGCAGCTGCTGCAAAACTGTTCTCCAGAATGGATGTACTGTTTTGTATTCCCACTAGCAATACATGAGCGTTCCAGTTGCTCCACATTCTTACCAGCATATGATCTTATCAGACTTTTTATTGTTTAGTTTCATTTCTGTTTTAGCTTTCTGGTAGGTACGTAGGTAGTGGTAACTATTGTGATTTTAATTTGCATTTCCTTAGGAATTAATAATGGTTCTTATTTGTCATCCACATCTCTCTTTGGTGAAGTGTCTGTTTACTTCTTTTGCTCATGTTTTTAATTGGGTTGTTTGTTTTCTTATTATTCAGTTGTCGGCAATTTAAAAATTTTTTGCTATCAGAAAAATCCTTCATTGAACAACATTGTATTTGCCCTAATTTTGGAATATGGATTCACAATAATTTCCTAAACCTACTGGATCAAAGAGAGTGAACATCTTCAATGACCTGATATACAAAATGTCCAATAGCTTTGCAAAGTATCAATATGCTTTCTTTCTAGTGGTGGCAACTTAACAGCGGAACAGGCTGTTGTGTTGTTTTAATTTGAATTTCTTTGACTATAATGCTATGGAACTTTTTCATATAATCCCTAAATAGTCTATGTTTCTTCTTTTGTGAATTGTTTATAGCTTGCCTTTTTTGATGCTAGATTGGCACAGAAATTTGCCATGGCAGTATCTATCCAGGGTAGTTAATAGGGTATGTGAAGATCAGTGCCAGGATCAGTGGTTTAGAGGATTTTCATTTTTTCATAAAATATTAACCTGGTCTCAGCCTGGTTTCTTTTATGCTCCGAGGCCATGAGCTAATTTGCATAGCTGGCAAGGTAAAAATAACTTCAGAGCTGAAAAGAAAGTTCATTGCCATTGAGTTAAACTTGGACCCTGGGGGCCAGCACTTCTACATGGGGCAGCAGTCCCTTGGTCTAGACTCCATTATTAATAAACACACTCCATTGTTCCTTATAAATAGAAAAAAGGTGCTCTTTTAAATTCCTTTCTGAGAAAATGGCCATGCCTCTTAGCTCTTCAGCTGGGAGAGGAGTAACCTCTTGATTCTTCCAACAATTCAGCATTTTATTTATTCACAGTGAAAGTACAATTAAAACCACTTACTTTGTGCTTACATATCTCTATCAAATAGATTTGGGTAACAATTAAAGAGTTCCTGTATATAGGCGCAATTCTTTTTAATTATTAAAATTGCTTGTATTTTATTGTATTCCAAATAGGCGGTATGGGATGTGATATGACTCAGAAGTACTAGAAGGAATTTTGGTTTAATGACTCTAAAAAATATAAAGCACTTTGTTTTCTCTGACAAATAGCTCTAGTTCATTTGGGGGCTCTACAGACAGTTGATATTTTATAACAGCTTTATGGCTGCCTCTTCATCATGCACTGTAATTGTAGGTTTGTCTGCTCTGCAAGTATGGGAAATTATCTGGGTATTTTTTTTTAATACTTGTCATCCTAGAAGACAGATGGCATATGCCTGCCATGCAAATCAATCTCTTAGGCATTGTAGGCTGAACTAGGAAAGTGGAACAATGGACAAATGTGTTTTCTCTAAAATTTATGGATCCATGATTTTTCTGGAAGAGTCGTTGATTTGAAAGGTTTTATAAACTCAGATTCTTTTAGCTAGGTATTCCTCAGACATCCAAAAAAAAAAAGAAAGAAAAAAATCTCCTACCCCAATACAGTATGAGACGGTAGAGTTTTATTACTTAGGTTTTTCTTTTCCTCCTACTTTGAGTATCCCTTCAGTCAACCCACCATCTAGTGTTAACCCGCACTCATCCACATTTGACGTCTTGACAAAGAGGACTCTGGCTCTCCCCAGGGTCTTGAATATGTATAATTTTTTAGTCTTTCCAAAGCTGAAGAGGAAGCAATGTTTCAGTATCTTAAGATTTAAGCCACTTGCTAAGGTGACATCAAGAAAAAAAAAGCTTTCACATTCTCTAATTGGTGTATTGGCTCCATGCCAGGGGCATGGTTCTGAGTTTTTCCTTGTTTTTCATGTATCTTACTTAGCTCTTGTCTGGCCAGGCCAGTTATGTCAACTTTCACTTTGGTTTCTTATCCAGATGATATTATCTAGACAGAATAGGTGAGTGTGAGTGGGTCATTGTGAGAGACAGACACCAAACTTGGAGTCATTTAAGCAAGGAGGGCTTTTCAAGGAAGATGTGTCTCATGGAACCACCAATTTGCAGAAATGTCAGGAAGTAGTTGGGCCTCAGGAACTGCAGGATCAGGATGCTAGCTCCAGAGGAATTCTTTCCTTTTTTCATTCCTCTTACCTCCAGGGTCAGCTTTATTCTTCTCTCTTACTACAGCCAGCTTTGTTCTCTGAGAACAATGACAGCTCCTGAAGCCTATCATTTTAGGGCTTTAGCTGCTTCAGGAGAGATTGGCCAAACTCTGGTCCTCTGTCCAAACATCCCTGGGGAGAAAATTAACTGGCCAGCAATGGCATATAAGAGCATTGCGGTTTTTTAAAAGAATAGTAGGGGGAGAGTGTTGTTCTTGGAGGAAGAGATCGTAGCAGTACAAACAATAGGAGACCACTGTGTGTGGGCAGTGGGGGATTATACCGCTGGTCTCTGTAATGTGATATGGAGGTCACTAGTGAAGCCTTCTCATGAGGCCAGCATTAGGGACTTGGCCCCTATGTAGATAATTAGCTGCATTCTGTTGCTCAGCTGGTTTCTGCTCTATCCCAGGCTAGCCATCTCACAAGTGTATGTCCCTGGACCTCAGGGAGACCTGGTGAGAGAAAGTGTGTGGGTGGTAGATCAACAGAAATCCCTCACCACTACTAGAAAAACAACTGAAACAACATGTATTTATATTAGCGAGTTCTTATAATGTGGGATTTCCCTCTCCAGCAATTCTCTGTCTTTGCCAGCTCTCTGAAGTACAGTTTTGGTAACATTCATATGATCCTGCAATCACAGGACACCATAAGGCTCTGCCGAGAGGCAGCTCTGTGGTTGTCCTAGAGAAGACATTTGTTGAACGTATGTGCCTTTGGGATATATTTCTAGCTATTAGCCATTATCTTTTGTAGCTACCAAAAGCACTCCAAATTTGGAATCTAAATTTCTGGGTTTGGGTCTCAGTTTGACCATTTACTATCTCCGTGATCTTGGGCTAGGCAGTTTCTCTCTCTGAACCTTAATTCTCAAACTGACGAAATGGAGAATAATGTATCTTTATGGGACAAGGTTATGTAAACTGGGAAGCAACGAGGCATTTTTTTATCATCATCATCATCATCATCATCATCTTTATCATCACCTGGACCTGAATGACATTCATAGAATTTCTACCTATTGCTTGGCATTTCTCCTTGCTCTGTCTGAATGAATCATCAGGGACTTTCTTGTAAAACAAGGAAGAAACCCCGGACCATTGGTAGGAACCTGACCTTCGTCTCCATTACACTGAGGTTAAGTAAATAAAACCCTCCTTTGTACGTTACTGTGTTCTTTACCTTCCATGATTTGGGGAAACTTTTGGATTAAAGCTTCCTTTGTAGACACACTGTGGTTAAGCTTCATGTAGCCACTAGGAGATGTTTAAAGAAGAAGGCAGAGGACATTTTTATCAATGCTGGCATCAATGCATTTTCATCAAAATTATGACTTGTAGCTGGGGGTCACCCTGGCAACATCTTCATGTCTGCCTGAGAGGGGCCGTGTGTGCTTCTCCCAGAGTGGATGAGGACTAGTTGTGAAACACATACATTGCCTTTAATCAGGCTACTGCTCAGTTCGAAGGAATCACTATCTGAGAGATTCTCCATCAGTAGTGGTCCCCAACCCGTGATGTGCCCCCCCCTCCAGGCCACATCACAATGTCTAGAGACATTTTTGGTTGTCACAACCGGAGGGGAGGGGGGTTGGAAGAGGGCTTGCTACTGGCACCTAGTGGGTAGAAGTAGGGGATGCTGTTAAACATCCTACAATGCACAGAATAGCTCCCTACAACAAAGAATTATCTGGTCTCAAATGTTAATACAAACTCCTCTCCTTGGCATGACATTGTTTGATTGTTGAACTTTCTTTTAGTGGGAAAGGAAAGAGAGGATTTTTAGGCCATGATTTTTCTGTTCATCAAAAAGCATATTTGGGGACCACTTCATAGCCTCAGAGAGTCTTGGGAAATTTAATTAGGAGCCCCATTTTAAATTCCAGAAAGGGTAGCCTTACCTTTGTTAAATACAGAACCACTTGTCCTTTCTGGAAATGGCACAGACCTTCTCTTTTGAAAAGGGACAGTTTGACCCTACTGTCCTCATTCTCCCAAGAAATATTATGACTTCTTCCTAGGCTGAATCTTAGAAGAAAGTTTATGCTCCATTTTGGTCATAAATCAACTTGGACCCAAGCCTAAATAAATAAATAACAGCCCAACCAACTAACCAACCAAACCCCTGGAATAGCTGCCTCATGACAGTTTTGGAGGTGGTGGTCTTTCTATAAGACTACTCATTCCGAAAGGCAGCAAGATGCTGTTACTATTTCTGGTAACAGAGGAGGGAACAGGGTCTCTCCTAGACTGCTGTGTCTGCAGCTCTTGGAAAAACACAGTAAAACTTTTCAGGGCAAACTGTTTCATCATTCTGGGAAAACACCAAGAAACCACATGGTGCTATTAAAGCAGCAGTTCATGTTGGTCTATCTTGTCCTCTTTAGAACAGTCTCCTTAGAGTGAGCGTATTAGCTAGTCTTTACATCTGGGTTTTTCAAACTGTAGGTCAACCCCATTAGAGAGTCATGACATCAACTTAATTGGTTGCGACCAGCATGAAACAAAAGATAGCAAGGAAGAATTGAAAGAAAATCTATCACACATAGAATATTATTTTATGAGGCACTACGTAATTTTACACACACACACACACACACACACGCATGCATACACATACATACATACATACATACATATATTCATCCTGGCTTGTGATGTAAAATATATTTTGTACTGCAGGTATGTTCAAAAAAGGTTTGAAAATCATTGCTTTATATGCTTTTACTTTTGTTTTGAACATGGGTGAATTGAAGCAACAGAGCATATTTTCCCTTAAACTCAAAAGGCCTGAGTTCTATGAGCTGTTCATTCCTAAACCAGTCACTATTCAGAATAGGACAATGGATGATTTGCTTAGGATAATCTAGATTCAGTCTCTGGGCTGGAGAGAGACCCAGCATGACTATAGGATATCTCTGTTATCAGGAAAGATTACTGTGGAGGAGGCAGGTGGGAGCAGCTGTCCCAGGAGGGGCCTAGGGGAATACAAGTCAGGACTAATTCAGGTACAGTGACCAAGGGAGACACATATTTATAGCAGCTCAGGCTGGGCTTGGGGAGAAGCTAAGAGACCAATGGTTCAATCAGGGAACTTCTTTGGAGCTCACAGTAGCAGTGTGGGTAACCTGATGTTTCATTACCAAGTGTAAGCCTGGAGTTTGAGCACTGCCAGGCTTGGTCCAATCTCTAACGTGTCTGTGAAGTTTTCTTTATTTGATAATAAAGAAAGCAGCCTCTCTGCTTTCCATACTTCCTGGATTTCCCTAAGTTCCAGACAACACCAGCCCTTGTTTGAATTGTTCAAGTATACCAATCTCCTTTCTGCCTCTGTCCCTTCTGTGCATGTCTGTTCCTGCATCTGGGATGCTCTTCCCACGTTGTTTCCTCTAGCCTACTCATACTTCACCTTTGAGCTCATATGCCATTTCCACGGGAAAGCCTTCCTTTCCTGACCTTCTGCTTACTATAATTGTGATCTGTGTAATGTCTTTTTCATTAAGTTTCATGAGGACAGCCACCATCTCATCCTATTCTCCATTGTAATGCCAGTGCCTACTTCAGTAATTATTAGCACACTGTAGATGGGTTCTGGGTTCTGGGTTCTGGGATTGAGCTAAGCCTGAATGGTATCAAAGGACCCTAACATAAGGTCTGGGGAGGAAAAGGGGGCAGCTTGCAGAGACTGGGTACTGGGCCAGTACCCAAACACCTATTTTCCGTCTTTCAGCCTCATCCTTTTCCCTCAGGTGTATTTTGGTCAAATTGAATTTTGAGGGGAGGTTGTCTCCATTGAACAATTTAATACACAGGAACTATTTTTTTGTTTTTGATAAAATGAAGTAAAATCTTTAGAAACTGATTCCCAAATCAAATTATACTTTCAGTAGTTTATTTAAAAGAAATGGAGAGCCAAACGTTAGGTGTAATTCAGTAGATTTTTGATAGATCATCATTATTTGCACATGTGGTTAAATCTCCTTCAGTTTGGGATATCTAATTGTATAGGTGCCAGTGGGCTCATTTGCAGCTCCATGGACAAGTTCATCCGATCCGCCCCAGTGGGGATCTATTAACACCCCTTTATCCCTGAGTCAAGGGTATTTCTTGGGCATTACTGTTGCATATTGTTAGGGAAGGGGCCGTAGACAGAAATGTGAAAGGCACTTTCTGCCATTGAGGAGCTGGCTTTGAACTGAGTTACAAGGTTCCAGCTAATTATCATTAACAGTCAGATTTTAGTTCTAAGACATAAGAACTGTACGCAGTAAGATGGTAAATGCATGCACTTTTCAAGATAGTCAGAGAAAGGGGAAATGGCGTGAGCTGGACAAGTGTAGCGTCATCTGGACAGGTTTTGGCTTGGAGTCTTAGAGCCAGGAGGGATCTGAGAAGTCCGTCTATCTGATCCTTTTATTTTAGAGACTAAAAAAACAAACAAAACCCCAGATTTGTTCTTTCTCATCTTCCTCCATGACACCTATTTCCTAAGTACATTCTAGGAGTCAGGCTTAGTAGACATTATTGTGTTTTTAGCTATTCCATGTCCAACTTCCCCAGTGGCCTCCAATCTCCCTTTTGGGAGAATCTTTTATTGTGTGTGCACTTGGTGGGGGTCTTGCCCACTTGGGAAATGCTAGAGGACCATCCCAGTGCAGCCAGATGAAGTGTAAGGGAACGTGTGACTTAAGCTCCACCACATGCTTTTTCCACCATGACTTTTAAGCTATCAATGCTATGATATTAGCACAGCTGGCGATGATACGTCTAGCAATAGCCACAGTGGCCTAAGAATCAGATTTCCTGGAATCTCTGACCTTTGCCAGCTGTATTATTCCTGCTGTAACAAATTGCTGCAAACTTGGTGGCTTAAAGCAAATTCCTTCTCTTACAGTTCTAGAGTCAAAACTCCAAAATTAGTTTCCCTGGGCTGCATCGGTTATCAGCAGGTCTGTGCTCTCACCTGAGGCTTTAGGACGGGGAAGGCATTTCTTTACCTTTCCTTGCTTCTAGAGCTGTATTCCTTGCATCCTTCCTCCATCTTCAAAGCCAGCAGCATAGCACCTTGCTTCAGTCATCACATTGCCTTCTTTCTAGCCAAATCTTCCTGTGCCTCCCTCTTATGAGGCACTCGTGATTGCATTCAGGGCCCACGCAGATAATCCAGAAAAATCTCCCCATCTCAAAATCCTTAATCACATCTGCAAAGTCAATTTTGCCATATCAGGTAACATTCACGGGTTCCCAGGATTAGGAACTGGATCTCTTTGAATCTGTTATTCAGCCTACCACACCAAGATTTCTACTTTCCTGTTTTTCCAGCCTGCTCTTCCAATATCCCTTTCTGTGAGCTCTTGATATCTTTTCAAAGTCAGCACTATGTGAAGAAGTTTATAAGCATCTTATCTTTTAAAATCCCCACATGACCCTCTAAGGAAGGTATTGTCCCCATTTTACAGATAAGAACACTATAGCTCGGGGAGGCAATTGCGTAAGGCCAGACAGCTAGTGTGAGTGAGGGAACTGACATTTGAAACCAGCCAGTATGACGGGAGAGTATGTGCTTTACCACTTCCTTATCATCTTAGTTCAAGTTTCTTTTGACTGTAGATCTTTTCCACGGAGGAGGTAGGATGCCATCTGGCTCTGAAGTCTGGATCGTATTATTTAGGCAGGGAGAGAAGGCAAGGGGGTGGGCATTCCAAGGCAAGAAGGAAGCTGGAGAATAAGAGGTGAATCCAAGAGATGTGTTGAAGGAAGGCTATGTTAGACTTTGGTGCCTCATTGGAGGTAAAATAGTAGAAGAGAAGAAGGAACCAACCACCTTTGAAACACTTATAAGTGGACACAACAACTCATTTTGGATTACCCATGGAAATGATATCCTGGCTCAAATCTGTGTAGGGAATCCAACTTGAATTAGGTCCCTCCCTGTCTCCTCTTGGTCTCCTGTAATATGGGCTGGTTAAACACCTAACACCCTTTGCTCCTGTTAATCAGCCCTTTTGCACAGATGCTAATGAATAACTTGCCTTTTGAATGCTAATGAGCTTCTCCCTTGGGATTTATATGGGCAGAAGCAAAGAGATACTTTTTGGAGCTCAGGAGGGACTCCTGGGCCTAAGGGCAGGGGATCCTGGTTTGTGTCTCTTCTTCAAAAGAGAACTTACACGTTTGTTTAGGGCTAGGGCAACAACTAGGAGGGAAACTATTTACCTGGTTATCCCTTGAATAGAGTTGCCAGATTTAGCAAATAAAAATACAAAATGCCCAGTTAAATCTGAATTGCAGATAAGCAACAGATAATATTTTGGTGTAATATTTGCATAATGCTTCAGGGAATTTTTAGCCATGGAAGTGTGAAAAGAGACTGTTAGACTTGGGTTGATGAAGAGGCTAAGACAGAACCCCAAGGTCAAAAGGAATTCTTTGAGTGGGAGAATTCTTTGGGTGATTGACTTGGGGCGAGACCATTTGGTTGTGATGGCGCAGAGCATCCCTTCCATCTCCTGCCACTGCAGTGACATCCCACTACACCTTCAGGATCATATCAGCCTCTAGGCTCTTCTTACCTGCTGACAGCTCAGGGCAGAAGTATTAGAAGTAGGGATGAGCCATGACATCCATGAGGAAACAGGTTTTGAACATATACAGTGCACCAAACCCTCCGTTTCTGCTGGTGGTGCTCAGAAGTTCATGTCTGTCCTCCACTCTGGGGGTAAAGTAGTAATTAAGAACCCTCTGTGTACAGAGCTCCCCACCTTGAGGACAAAAGAACTGGAAAACACAGCCTCTGTTTCTGAAGAGTATATGCAAATGGGGCACAGGATGATGCAGAACTCAGGCTTTTATTACTCAGAATTGGAATTTTGCACAGTGGCCTCACTCTGATCCTGTGGCATGCGTGTCTCTCCGTGTGTGTGTGTGTGTGTGCCCGCGCGCATGTAGATATTACATCAGCTGTGACCTCAGGTGTAAGGAGCCTCCAACCTGCTGGTCTGGAGAGCTGTCAGTGGCAAGTCTGGGGGACTTAGTGATTTGTGGCTTGAGGATCAAGGGAACCAAGCTCACTGGCTTGTTGGGAGACTAAACACTGTGACCTTGGTATTTTTAGCAGCGCACTGGGCTGGGGACCAGTGGAGCTGTGCTGTGCTAGAAAAGACTGCACGGCGTGCTGGCAGACTGGGGAAAGGCTGGACTTCGATACCCGAAGAGGAAGGACTTTAATACCTGCTCTGGACGTGCATTAGCAGTTTAATTGTTTCTAAGTCCCGATTTCCTCTCCTATGAAATGGAAACAGTCGTAATATCAGGATATATTTGAGGATTTAATGAAATAACTTAGGTGAAAATGCTAGCAGCTAGTAAGCCCCGTAGGTGATCCTGCAGTGTGTCCCATTCTCGGACTGCTTTGTAAGCATCCCTCTTAAGACAGTCTTCATTGTGAATTCTAATTATTTCATTTCTCTGTCTATCTGCTTTTGCTAGAGTGAGGGCTTGGGCCTTTTCCTACTGTGCACTTGGCCTTGAGACTCCCGCATCAGGCCTGCTCTGTGTGAGGCCCAGAGTTTTGCTGAGCTCTACAGACTTCAGTACTGAGGCTTTGCTAAAGGGCAAGTCTTCACATTTGGAGGCTTCTTCCTTCCCTTCCTCCCTCTTAACTCTCCTGCTGAAGACAGAGCAGATCCCGTCCTATGGGATCTGCTTGAGAGCAGGAGTCCTACACGATATTAGAAGCTCATTAGACTCTAAAATGTTTGAGGACAGATTTCTACTACGCTCTTGTGCGCTCAAACAGGTGTGTGTTTGAGTAGTATCCGGCGGGGCCACCTGCCCTTTCCATTGGTAAATTCTAGGGTTTCTGTGATATTTCTGTCCATTTGATTCCTGCTTCAACACATTGACTACTTTCCTCAGTGCAGTTCGATCCACCAAGCATTTACCGAGCACCTTTTACTTGCCAGAGCCTGGGCTAGGTGTGGGGGATGTAGAGATGGGGAAGACGGCATCTCTGCTTGAGGTGTTCCGGATCTTGTGGGAGAGACAGAGGAGAAACCAGAGAAAAGAGAATTCCTCCAAGATGTGGGCAGGGCAGGGATGGCAGTGGGCACAGAATTTTATGGGGGCACACAGCAGGGCCCGTTCCCTCAATTATCCTCCCCCCTGAAGAATACACTGTCCCTGCTTCTAGCAAGTGGATGGGACCTCCTGTCCTCAAACGTGATGTGAACACTAGGGATATACATGGGATATTCTGCATGGGATGAAGGGAAAGGAAGTTCTGAGGGCTAGGGAAGCATGGGGCCCCAGGGGGCGTGGTCCTGGCTGAAGTTTGAGGCAGCTTGGATAACTTGGGGGACAGGTTGGTGAAAAGAGGATGGACATGTCTTGTGGCCCACAAGTGCCATATTTTTGCTTCTCTCCTTCAAATTGGCTTCACTTTTGTTCTCTTTCCCAAATGAGAATTCTTATTTCTCTCACATTTGCTTCTCCACCAGCTCTTATTTCTTATTTCTTTCCGGTTTTCATCTCCATGTTTCCTTTCACCATTTGCTTCCCTGTCCTCTCATTCTTTTTCCCCTCAACCATTTTTCTTTCTCTGTACACTTGTGCCTTCTTGCATTTCAATTTTGTCTTTTGGACCCTACCTCCATGTTCTGAAATATCCCTCCTTCAACTCAGGTTTGGGAAGGATTTTCCTTTTCAATAGCTCTTTTTTAGGACTTGAAAGAGCATCTCATGTGTATCTGGGTATCCTAGGAAACAGAACTCCGATTTCTGAACAGGGCAGAATCTCCCCACCGTGTGTGTGTGTAAGACAGCACGAACTGGAGGGAAAGGCATCTCCCATGGGCACTGCGCCTCAGAAGACTGAGAATACAGTGCTTCTTTCCCTGTTAGCAGATTCAGCAGAACAGTGACCCCATTTTCCTGGGGTTCTAGTTCTCTCACTACACTATCCTTGAGCTTTCTCTTTCTCTGCTTTCCTTTATTTGTTTCTTTGTCTGTTTTATTTTTCAGTCCTATTTTCCACATTTCTCCTTGCTCTCTTTTCTCTTCAGGTTTTCCCTACTTATTGGAAATGATATCGCTCCCCTCCCTAATTTCTCTCTTTGGTTTTGGCAGATAGAGTCAAAAGTAGCATCAGAGACCCTGCTTGTCGACATCCCCCATTTTCAGAGACAGTGTGGAAGTTTGGATCAGGAGAGATAGAGGGAGACCTGAGAACCAGCTTGCCTGGGTCCTGAGACTCTTTATGAGAGTAGGGTTTCTTTCTGGTTCTTATTTTGAGGTTGGGTTAACATAGAATTATAGAGTCTTAAAGTTGGAGAAATCTCTACTGGTTATTTAGATAACCTTCAACCCATGTTGGAACACTTTTAACTTCCTAATAGATAGTTCTACAGTCTGTGGCTGAGTATGTTTAATGTTGCGAAGTGGACCTACCCATGAAACAGTCCACCTTGTTCTTGGCCAGCCCTGCTCATGATTCTCATGTCCTGGATCTGTGCAATTTGTACCTATTGATCCTATATCTGCTTTCTAGAGGTATACAGCACAGACCTTTCATTCAAGTTCGATTTCAAGTATTGAAGGAAATGTTTCCTCCAAAATAATTAAATGACATAAACTATTCCCACCACCCTTTGACTATATAGAAAACTTGGTTTTCTGAATGACTCACTCACCAGTGGCTCCAGATAGCTGAAATTCTCATGGAGAGGTTATGAGGGAGTTCAAGTACTGTTCCACAGAAGGAAGACTAACATTAGACAAAGTTGCAAAAACTGTACTATTAATATTTGTGTTGGATGTATTATCTAGTTTGCACATTATAACTTCTAGAATACTCCTAATATTCAGTACCATGTCATTTTATTTTTATAGCGAGGTCCTGGTACTCCCCCTATTTTGTAGCTGAGGGTAGTGAGGCTGCTGGAGTGTGTAACTTGCCTCAAATCACTCAGTTCTCAAGTGCTTGAGTCACAACTGAAACCCAGCTCTGCTGGCTCTTGGTCATCTGCTGTGTTTTTCATTAATCCTTAAGTATCATTGACTATCCGCAGTACCTGCAGTGTCATGGGATTCTATGAAATAAATTGTCTCCTGAAGACAAGGTACTTGGTGTACACAATCTAATAGGATTGTTACGGATTTTGGGGGTTTTTTTTGTGTGTGTGTCTGTGTGTGTGTGTCTGTGGAAGTGGAAAAATGGAAGCAAAGAAACAAAATCCAAGTTATACAGTGATTTGGAGCAATTATAAAAGTGCTGTATGTGGACCAGTGAAGTTATTCCCTAATTTATATGCATCAGTGTGATTGATTTGTTTGGTAAAAACTCTTAAGTGCCAAGGTGGGGAAGAATGAGTTACTCCTTTACTGCACCTGCTCCAGAGAAATTCCCTAAAGGAGTTAGGAGACAGGGGAATCTAAGAAAATTCTGAAATACAAAATCCAGGGGCCTTGGTAGGTTGGAAAGAGGGAAAGGAGGTTGGTGAGAAATAGCGAGGAGAGTAGGGACCAAGGTTTGGAGGCAGGAATGGGACCGATGCTGGGGAGCTGGTATTCTACTCATGGTTTGGAACTAGGATTCTGGTGTGATGGTAAGTTTTCCTTCTTTGCAAAGTGAAACCTAGATACGGCTAAATTTAATTCCAATCGGAACCACCGATGACTCGCCCAAGCTCAGGTGCTCCCACATGCAACTGGCATCAGCTCTGTGTGCTTTCCAGGCTGAGCCTTCTTCAACCCGGCTTCCCCCTTGGAACAGGGGGAGAAAGCCAGACTGCGGTAACCTTGACCTTCTGTGTCTCCATCTGCAGCATCCTGGCCACAGCAGGAACCCACTTCAACACACATGTGGACCTGAGGACCCTCCGGGCTGTGCGTGTCCTGAGACCCCTGAAGCTCGTGTCAGGGATACCTAGTGAGCACCTGCCTTTCTTCTTTCTCCTCTGCTGTAGCTTTACTGATGTGTCCCTGCAGGATCTGGGGCCAAAGGAATTTGGGATAAACAAGAAACAATTTCTCCAGTGGTAATAAAGAGTGGGGATGCAGCAATCTGGCATAACATTTTACTTTAAAATCTAGCAACTTTTTTTTCAGATTTTAAAGATAATGAAAGATCTTTGTAGAACCTTTGCAAAGTAAAAAAAAAAAATGTTATAAAATGAAAAGGAAAAACACTCATTAGCCTACATTTTTATGCATTTTTTCCTGTGTGTTTTAATATAATTTGATCATACTTGGTGTATACTTTTGGACCCTGTCACGGAAGCATTTGATTTTCCTGACATTAAAAATTCTTCAAAAATACAATTCTGATATAGTAGTGGGGGAGGTAAACTCTGTCCTTGCTCTCATAGGACT
The DNA here is from genome assembly GCF_029215605.1 of Mirounga angustirostris. Lineage (NCBI taxonomy): Eukaryota > Metazoa > Chordata > Mammalia > Carnivora > Phocidae > Mirounga > Mirounga angustirostris. The sequence goes on from NW_026991714.1 coordinate 42,091,695, forward strand.
TAGAACCTAGCAGGGCCAGGCTTAATTTCCTTTAGGAAAGAAGCACGTTCACATAAGTTTGTAAAAGATAAGCAGAAGGCAACATGGATGAAACAAAAAAAGGAAGGAGTAATAGGCATGTGAATGATCAGAGAATAGTGAGAAGGAGCATGAGATTGATTCCAGGGGTAGTAGTGATGGCAGTCTTTGGCTTGACTTGTTCTGGTTGTCCCTTTGCAAATATTCTTCATCATCTCGGGACCAATGGTTCTTTTCCCTCAAAGACTTGTCCTTCTCCTCTTAGGAGAAGGTAAAGGGAGCCTGCTGTATCAAATGGTGCCCAGGGAGGCTCCATTTGTCATTCTCTTCCTTTCCTTCTAGGCCTGCAGATTGTGCTGAAGTCCATCATGAAGGCCATGGTGCCTCTTCTGCAAATTGGTCTTCTGCTCTTCTTTGCCATCCTGATGTTTGCTATCATTGGCTTGGAGTTCTACAGTGGGAAGTTACACCGTGCATGTTTCACGAACAATTCAGGTAGGGTCATTGTTTCTTGCCTTCTACTTCTTCCCTTCCTCTCCCCTCTGGTCATTGGAGTAATTTCAGGTCATTGGGAGACTGGTTGGAAGAGAATATTCTGTCCCAAAGTTTGCTTTTTGAGGCACAAACAGCCTAGAATAAAGGTCCCCATTGGACACTGATATTGCAAAGCAAATGACTTCTTACGTTTGCAGTCAGAGGATTTCAAACAGGAGGTCCCAGCTCCCCCGTCCCACGGTAGAAGGTTGTCAGAATGCATGTCAAAAACCGCCTGTCTGAAGAACTACTCTTTGTGCAGTATCTTCTTTGGCCCACAGGCCAAGGAGATCCAGGAGTCCAGAGTCAGATTTGGGTCTCTCTAGATCTTTGGAGACATTTTCCCTCGTGATTCATCTTGTGACCTTCCTCCTTCTCTGCTTTGATAGATTATTGAGAAAGCAAGATGGATATGTGCCCCACAGGGAGTGTAGAAGGGCTGAGGGAGCTCTGAGCTTGGCTTGCCAGGGTGCTTGGGAGATTTGTGGTGTTCACAGACCCCAGGTTCTTATCTCTTTGTATCTTATTTGTTCAAGTTGAGTAGAACACCCTAGCAGGAAAGGGGGTCAGGGAGAGGTTGAAGAAGTCCAATTTAGTATAAGGTTTATGTTGTTTTAAAGCATCTTCAAAGGACACCTTCCACCTTGGAGTTTTATTTTATTGATTGATTGATTGTCTTATTCAAGACCAGGAATTTAGGCCAGAGGAACAAGGAGTTGAGACCCACTGTGAAGGGACTGTAGTTTATAATTTTCCCCAAGAAACTCAGGAAAATCTCAGAGTCTATACTACAGTCTGAAGTTAGAAACTCAGTAAGATTCTGCCTTCACCTCAGACTGTTCTGTGTGATCCAGTCTGTCATTTCCTGTGGGACTCAGGCGAGGGTAGAGAATGTGGCCTGCAGAAAGTGAGGGCCATGTGAAGGAGAGGCTCCATGTTCAGAGGAGGTTGGGAAGCACTGGGATGAGCTTGTGGTATGTGAGCTGTGAGGTGGAGAGAGGCCAGAGGCGGGAGGGAGCTTGAGAGAAAGAAGGACACAGTTTTCTGGGGGAAATAGAACTGAGTGTTTGTGGCTTCCTGGAGTCCTTCCAGATCATGCTAAACACCATGTGGTTTATCTCCTGCCCTCCAAATGTGTCTGCAGGTATTCTGGAAGGATTTGACCCCCCTCACCCATGTGGTGTGCAGGGCTGCCCAGCTGGTTATGAGTGCCGGGACTGGATTGGCCCCAATGATGGGATCACCCAGTTTGATAACATCCTTTTTGCTGTGCTGACTGTCTTCCAATGCATCACCATGGAAGGGTGGACCACCGTGCTGTACAATGTGAGTAGAGCCGGCAGGGGGCTGCAGCAAGAGGGAAGAACCCTGGAATGAGGCTTCTGGCATTGTTTGGGCTGGTTATTCTGGGCTAGGGGAGGGCTGTGTGTGTGTGTGTGAGTGTGTGTGCGCGTGCGCGTGTGTGTGCACAGACTCAACTGTGAGAAGTCGTAGCACTTCATATCCTCCTATCGTCTGGCCTCTTGCTGAGTGGAAGCACTCAGCTTCTTAGCAGAGTTAGGAAATTGCATCCCATTGGATGGGTGAGCAAAGCTAGTTAAATGAGATCAACTTAGTAGTGATAGACTGTGTTTTACGGCAGGTACAACACGATGGTGGGTTTGGGTAAGGGGTACTAAGAGGTATAGATTCCTTGGTTGCTGGATTCAAAGAGCTTACCATCGGGTTGGGAAGATATTACGGTTGTTCTCAACCCTGGCTGCAGATTAGAATCAGCTAGTAGCTTTAAACATTTACACCTCCTGGGCTCTACTCCAGACAAATTAAATAGGAATAGCTAGGGGTAAAGCCCTGTCATTGATTTTTTTTTAAAGCTTCCTAGCTGATTCTCAGATGCAGCTACTGTCAAGAACCACTGCATTACATGCACATAAGAAACATGCTTAACTGTAGGACTCACTAGGGATGCTTGTTACAATTTGGGTTCACAGGCCCCATCTGTGCAGGTTTTGATTTTGTGTAGCTTTGAATAGTTCGTGGGCTATATACTTTTTACAAGTGCTCCTGGTGGTTCATACGATCAGGCACGTTTGGAAGGTTCTGAGTTGATGCACAAGACAAGGCTGTCTGACTGTCAGTCAGGGATGTTAGGGGATTCTGGCGTGGCTACACAGGTCAGACAGGGTGACCACTGAGGGATCTTCTGCCTCCCAGAGTCCAATTTTTTTTTTTTTTTAAGATTTTATTTATTTATTTGAAGAGAGAGACACAGTGAGAGAGGGAACACAAGCAGGGGGAGTGGGAGAGGGAGAAGCAGGCTTCCCACCAAGCAGGGAGTCTGATGCGGGGCTCGATCCCAGGATCCTGGGATCATGACCTGAGCCGAAGGCAGACGCTTAACGACTGAGCCACCCAGGCGCCCCTCCCAGAGTCCAATTTTAAGAAGCTGTGGAAGGCATGGGCAGAATCCAAGTTCTAAAATGACAGGCGTTGGGGAGGTGTGTGCTTTGATGCAGATACTTTGGAATGATTGTGCCTCTTATTTTTACTTTCACAGTCTGCCTTTACCCTGAGGTCTCCTCTGTTTCCTTTAAACCTGGTTCTATCTGTAGAAAACTTAATGGGTGGGGCATGGGATAGCTTACACAAAGCAGTCTTTAGAAGGAGCTCTGGATATAATCTACACTGGAGGGAAAGGAAATGCTGTGTCTCAGGAGAGACTCAACCAGACTGTAATGCCCGATGAGCCAGGATTTGTGTAAGGCCTGCACAAGTAGGTGTTTTGTAAATGTTCATTACTAACCTGGATCCATTTCCATACGGGTGAGCAAGTCAGGCCTGAGCTTTGTGGAAAAGAGCCACAGACTATTACGCTCAATCTCTAAAGGGCAGTGAAGAAGTCCCAAGGACCAGTTTATGTGCTGCAACCCCAAGGGTTACTTGTGACCTAGAAACACCTTGAGGACATTCTGAGATTCTCACCAGTTGTGGGGGGTAGCAGGGGGGCGGGGAGGGAGGCAAGATTGATGAGGGTAGCTGCTCCGTATTTGAAATGTCTTGAGGCCATGTCACTCAGAGTAGCCAGGCGTCTCTGGAAATTACAGCACTGGCCCCACGGTGGCTGGTGTCATTCGTGGGGCTTTGCAAGTGATGTATTTCAATTATATGTGTAGACTCACCTAAGTGATGTGATAAATGCATTGAAAGCCTGAAAGGAGAAGTGTTGCATTTGAACGTATGATCTGTTGGTCCTCCTGAGTTGGAGGTCCGATGGTGCTGAGACAAGTAGATGCGCAGCTAAAAAATCACCCAGCATTTATATTAGTTCCTTTGTTCATTCAGTCATTCAACAAATATTAAGTGAGCATCTACTGTATGCCAAGCACTTCGCTAGATACTCGGGAAATATGGAAGGAAAAAGGTGCTTGCTCTCACGGTGCTCTTTTTAAATTCCCATTTCTCTCCAGTTCTCTCTCTGACATAGGTATAGAGGTCACACCGACTCAGGGATCTTGCCCTGTTCTCTATTTTTGCTCCAGTGAGGAAGCAGGGAAGAGACGAGATCAAGCTGCTGATCCCCTGTAACCTTTCATTGCATGGGCTTCCGAGGCCACAGACTCATACTCTCTCTGATTTCCAGTCTGTTGCTATTGAACTTCAGTTTACTGAAGGCCTCCTGCTACCCTCGTGGCTGAATGCAGCATTGAAGGAATTAGTTGAGCTGTAGGGCTGGTTTCTAAAACATAGCTGGCTGCTCATGGGGAAGAATGAACTTCTGTCCACTTTGAAATGATGTCACTTTCTACAACATTGGATCTAGGGGCAGGGAGCCAGGAATCCATAGGTAGAGGTGATAGTTAGAGGTGGATAACTACACCTTGATTCAGAAGTTGGATGAAAAAGACGCTCATTTTTCAGCCAGTGGAACAAGGACAAAGTGTGGCTCCCTAGGAAGAAAGAGCCAGCCAAGGCTGGGCTCCAGGTGAGGAGGGAACTGGGGCATGAAGCATGACCCAGGCAGACTCTGTTACAGAGGCTGGATGCACATCCTGGAGTTAGGGTTGTCTGCTTCTGGAAGAGCAGGTTCAGAGAAGCCGATTCTTCATACTGTTGGGGATAGGGCTTGCATTATATGGTGGAGTTACATCGTAAATGCTTTAAATTACCCAAATTCAACCATTTAGCTTGGAGAGGAAGAGGGGGCCAGGGAGAGAGGAAAATAATTTAAATAGTACAGGCTAATTCATTTATCATTCCTTTCCCTGTTCCTATACCCATTGAAAGTGTGAGATGAGAGATGCCTAAGAAAGGTGATGGCTGAAAAATTGAGGATTCGCATAGCCAATTCAACAATTCCTGAGTATTTTTCTTCTTTTTCTTTTAACTCAGGACTTGGTAATGACAAAATTTTACATCTATATTAGAACTGGTTGCACACCATGCAATTAACCATGAACAACTAGTAAATTCAGTGTTATAAATTCAGATATGCATATATGGATGTTTCTGCATAGAGAAAATCTCTCACTCTGCTTATCACCACCATCCCAATAAGATGCAAATACAACTGTTGGTTTCCCTTCCTGCCACGTGTCCTGGGAAGGCTCAATTCACCCAGCTGCTGTATTTCCTCACCCAGGCCACAAGGGCCGGGGGAGCTCCCATTTCCCAGTCCAGCGCCTCTTCTAGTCAATGGTGGCGATAAGGATGTATGATATCCTGGTGCCAGTTGTGCTTGAACCAGGAGGAGAACCTTCAGGTTTACACAGTACACAGAAACTCTCTCAAGCATGTGGACTTGGTGTTAACCTTTCTCTACACAATTTAAATGCTTCCCTCCTGTTTGCATCCCTTTTCTGCTACACAGATTCTCCCTCAGTGCCTCTTGTGACTTTGTTTGCTCTGCTATGGGTTACTTTTCCTCTTAATTTAAATTCAATTAGCCGACATATAGTACATCATTAGTTTGAGGTGTAGAGTTCAACAATTCATCAGCTGCGTGTAACATGCTCTGGGTTACTTTTAACTTCATTTGCATTTGGCTTTTCTCATTAGAATGCATTATTGTAAGGGGCAGGGAGGGTTCTCCTTGTGGGGGTGACCTGCAGTCAGGCTTGCTCAATGTAGGCTCTACCCAAATTTCAATTCTGCTTGGTCAAACTCCGGCGTATTCTTGGCTTCCCTCCCTCTTGTGGTAGAAAGCATGCAAAGCAGTCTACAGTTCTGCAGGCTGCTTCTTCCTGTTTTGACTATCTCTCTGAAGGTCTCCTCAACTTGCAAATCCTCCCCTATTCTTGCTAGTTTAATTCATGTTATTTCTCCGAACCTGGATAGGTGTTCCTTCTTCAGTACAGTACATTTTGCCTGTGATCAGTGTGGTTCACTCCACAGATGTTACTGTGGCTCTCGTATTAACTTTCAACCCTGGTCCCCTGGACTGTATCTGGTTCTGAGAACTGGTTCTCTCCTGCTTCTGGTCTGTCTCATTTCCCTGGTGTTATTCTGGTGTGGTGTTATCTGCTGTTTGTGTTATCAGGTCTCTCATGTAGATTGCAGAGGTTCCCAGTCTCCGCCTGCGGTTACTCAAACCTCTTCTCTTAAAGTCCATCATTTTTCATCTGTGTTTCTGAGGCTTGAGCCATTTCTCTTCTCACTTGGTATTGATAAAGTCATGCAGGTGTGCAGATTTCTCTGAGGGGTGCCCTTTCTCCTGGTACGCCAGCTGGGTCTGTTATGACCAACAAGGGTGTTTTGTGCTGCTGTGGAGGAAGAGATGTTTACAGACTTTATGGCTTTTTGTATGAGGCAACTTGTAGTCTGGATGCTTTCTCAGTCTTCCTCACTTCTCGGTTCTTTGGTCTATAACAGTGCCTGTGGCTCTGTTTTAAGGTGCCTTCTCTCAGATGTATATAGTCAATATTTGTTAAGTAGTCGACAGTTATCCACTTTTTGCTTTAAGATTTTGCTCAAGTGTGTTATGCCCAGTGTTAAAAAATAAAATTCAACTGAGTAAATTTGAAGATCAAGTGGCTTTTTCAGTGATTCATGAATTGGGCTGTATCCCATCTAGCAAAAGAAAGGAGCTCCCAGGAGCTGTACAAAATGGAAGACTTTTATAGGCAGACAGGAGTGGAAAAAGGAAGTTTCTAACAAACAGTGGATTGTTTCAGGCAAGGTCACCTTCCTTTGGGGGAAAGGCAGATTATCTCACTAGTGCTGATCAGGTAACTCCAGATGCACTGGTTAAAGGTTACCTTCCTGGGAGAGGCTGAAACTACAGTTAGATGTTAAGTCTTGTTTCCTGATGTGGGGTCAGCACCAGTGACTCTATCTGAGGCCTGTTGTTTGTTTGTTTGTTTGTTTGTTTCCTTTCTTTCTTCTCCTCCTTCTTCTCCTCCTCCTCCTTCTTCTTTTTAACAGTTCCCCCCTTTTGATCAGAATCTCAGCTTCTTTTCTTTTTCTTTCTTTCTTTCTTTCTTTCTTTCTTTCTTTCTTTCTTTCTTTCTTTCTTTCTTTCTTTCTTTCTTTCTTTCTTTCTTTCTTTCTTTCCTCCCTTCCTTCCTTCCTTCCTTCCTTCCTTCCTTCCTTCCTTCCTTCCTTCCTTCCTTCCCCCCTTCCTCCCTTCCTCCCTTCTTCCCTTCCTTCCTTTCTTCTCCTCCTTCTTTTTAACAGTTCCCCCCTTTTGATCAGAATCCCAGCTTAACTGAAAGATGTGATCAAAATTTAAGGCATTACTGCCTCTTGTACCGACTGCTCTGAAGTTCTCATAGCTTTTACTGATACTCTATGTGATACTCACAGGTCGTGATAGGGTGTTTTTGTTTGTTTGTTTATTTGTTTCTGAATCTCTGATATTCACAGGTCAAAACTTCAAGCCCACAGTTTTTTAGTCATTCAATTTCTTCATTCCTTTTATGGCATTCCAGTCTTAGGGAGGTTATTAGCTTGGTGATTAATGGCTATGAGCATGCATTTAAAGCTTTTGAGAGAATACAGTGTGCCAGGGAGACTACTACTATTATTATTATAAGTATCTAGAAGTGTACTTCAGAGCCATGGTTTCCAAGACCCAAATCAATCGAAATCCAATAAATCAAAGACCCTGTTGAAGGAGTCACTTTCTGAAGCCAATTTAGTGACCTTGTGGAGCTGTTTCAACTTTCCTAGTGTTAATCCAGGTATAGCAGGTGGTGCTGGCCACAGCACAGACAGCTCCTTGCTCAGCTAACACAGTCGAGGGCTGTCCTATTATCAAGAAGAACTTTGGCCAGGAGCGCCTGGGTGGCTCAGTTGTTGAGCATCTGCCTTCGGCTCAGGTCATGATCCCGGGGTCCTGGGATCAAGCCCCGCATCGGGCTCCCTGCTCCACAGGAAGCCTGCTTCTCCTTCTCCCACCCCCCCTGCTTGTGTTCCCTCTCTCGCTGTCTCTCTCTCTCTCTGTCAAATAAATGAATAAAATCTTTAACCCCCCAAAAAAAAGAAGAAGAAGAAGAAGAGGAACTTTGGCCAGAGAGTCTAAGGACCTCTTTTGGACAGCTGTTGTTTTACCAACAGATTCTGCAATGCTTTCAAGAGCTAAGGAGAGTTTCTGGATCAGAGCCTCATTTGTATTCACTCCCAACCAGGGAAGTAGAAACCTGACAAAGGAAGCAAATCCTGAGTCATGAAACACTTTCTGATAGGTCTTTTCTAACTCAATGTTGTATATTCAGGGGAATTGACCAATGAAGTAGCACAATCTATTTGTGAAAAGGTAGGGGTGCAGTTAGCCTAAGAGGCATTCCTCAGCTATATGCCAGCCATTTAGGGATTTATAGGCCCAAGAGTGATAATCACTACAGACAAAGATAAATTCTGTTGGGGCACAAACCACCCCCATTAAGGAGGCACTGTTAATGGACAAATCAGAGTTTTTTAAGACAAATCTAGTAGTCTGAAAGGTCTTAGCAATGGCCTAGGAGATACAGATGATGGCATTATCTTTCCAGACCAATGCCAGAGCAAAGGAAAGAAAGATGAGGGGTTTTTTTATTGTTATGTTAATCACCATACATTACATCATTAGTTTTTGATGTAGTGTTCATGATTCATTGTTTGCGTATAACACCCAGTGCTCCATGCAGCCCTCCTTAATACCCATCACCAGGCTAACCCATCCCCCCACCCCCTCCCCTCTAGAACCCTCAGTTTGTTTTTCAGAGTCCATAGTCTCTCATGGTTCGTCTCCCCCTCTGATATCCCCCCCTTCATTCTTCCCCTCCTGCTATCTTCTTCTTCTTCTTCTTTTTTTTTTAACATATATTGCATTACTTGTTTCAGAGGTGCAGGTCTGTGATTCAGCAGTCTTGCAGAATTCACAGTGCTCACCATAGCACATACCCTCCCCAATGTCTATCACCCAGTCACCCCATCCCTCCCACCCCACCCCACCCCCCATTCCAGCAAGAAAGAAGAGTTTTATGTTTAAAGTATGAATTCTTGATCCAGCATCTTGGGTGGAAGCAGTCTACTTTGATATCAGCTACTTGTCTTTCTCATCAATCTGATTTTAGGTCTCCAGCTGGTGTACAGGACCATGTGTTGGGTGGAGCCTTCTTTAGGTGTGAGATATATATCCAAGTTTCAAATCTCTGAAGTTTGGCTGGGTGGTGAGGAGGATCTGGTATAATGCCTTCCAAGGATATTCAAGGGCAGTCTCTGTTCTTAGTGATTCTGAACCAGAAAGGAACTAATTAGAAACATTAGTTTGGAGAGTTGTAGCCAGATATTTGAGGAAACTAGAACAATTCAGAATCCAATCCAGTTTATAGGTATAGAACAAAACCTCAAAGACAATTAACAGGACTAGAATCTAATACCTACAAAGGTGCAAACATATTTTTTCTCTCTACAATCACTCCCATTCTTTTAACCAAAGATAATCATAGTAATACTCATTTATTTGCATTAAATATGGCCTGATTACTTACATAAATGCAGCAAAAATAGTGATTGACTATATAAGTCAATCCTGCTTTGCTGGAACTTTTCTTAGGGAATCTCAGACTGAACTCTAAAAAATTCTTTGAGAGGGCACCTGGGTGGCTCAGTCGTTGGGGGTCTGCCTTCAGCTCTGATCATGATCCCAGGGTCCTGGGATCGAGCCCCGCATCGGGCTCCCTACTCGGCGGGAGGCCTGCTTCTCCCTCTCCCACTCCCCCTGCTGTGTTCCCTCTCTTGCTGTGTCTCTCTCTGTCAAATAAATAAATAAAATCTTAAAAATAAAATAAAAAATTCTTTGAGGACGGGAAGCTAAGGCAAGGGCTTGCCATAGATTTTGCCTATAATACCTATATTTTGGCTGAATTCCTCTCTTCTCAAGGTCCCTCAAAATATCTTCATGTTTCTGGGTCTACTAGGCAGTGACCTTCCTTCCTTACTTGGTAAGGCTGCCAGAAACCTTATAAGCAAGGTATCAGATGATCTTTCCAAGTAGTTACTTAAGCTGTCTGGTCATATCTGAGTCTATACACATCTTTGTCAAATATGATATTCCAGTCAAAGCTTTGGTAATACTGCCAGTGATCTCATTGTGTTCTATTACAGGGAGAATGGATTCTTGTTGAACTTAGGCACATAACTAATTATATTGCCATGGAAAGAATACTAAAGAGTTTCTGATTTCTGGAGGAATTGGGTAGGGAGAAAAAGTAAATGTTTCATCTTTGTTTACAAAGATGGACTTTACCAAACTGCTATAAGTCATGGATAGCTTAAGAAAAGGTTTTTTATATCTAGAAAAACAAAACATTAAAGAACTAGCAATGTTGCAAACAAAAAGTCATAAAAAATTATAATTATCCCCCTTAGTTTATTCAGTTCCATGTAGTTAATACTTGTTCTGCTTGAATCCAGTTTTTTCATTGGTCCTGGAAAGTCTTACCCAGTTCAGTTTTATTATCTTAAAGTTATCAGAACGTGTGCTTGCCAAAGTCCTTCCTATGACTCTCCCTGAAGATGAAACACTTCGTGGAACATCTTTGCAAAAGCATCTGAGTAAAACAATAACTGCCTATAAATGACAAAAGACAAGCAGTGCTCATTGTTAAAGATCTGATAAGAGTCTGTCATAATGGAATTGACAAAGAAATTTGGTTATTTCTGTGACACACAGCATTTTAAAATTATGGCTGATAGCATTATATAGTAGGACATATCAGATTTCTAGGAATTTCATACAATTTCTAGAACACTAATAAGATTTTCCTATACAAATACAACGTAAAGACTTAGTACTACTTCTTTTTTTTTTTTAAGATTTTATTTATTTATTTGACAGAGAGAGCACAAGCAGATGGAGTGGGAGAGGGATAAGTAGGCTCCCTGCCGAGCAGGGAGCCCGATGTGGGGCTCTATCCCAGGACCCTGGGATCACGACCTGAGCTGAAGGCAGATGCTTAACCAACTGAGCCACCTAGATGCCCCTTAGTATTACTTCTTATTTGACAATGCTTCCTAGGAATTTAACATATCAAATAAGCCTAATTAGCTTAATATCTCACTTTTTATAAGGAAAAAAATCAATCTTTTGAGATGTTCCAGGGACCCTCTGAAAAATCCCAAAGATAGTTCTAAGGCAAAAAGGCTTTATTTAGGATTTAATTTTGGGAAGTTTGTCAAAAATATCAAAGGTTTTAAAACACTTAGTCAAGTTGGATTATAAGTCATTGTGAAACAATACTTAGTTATATATTTAACAATAGTGACAATTAGAGATTTTGTAGGCAAATATAGAAAGTTAAGTAGTTGGAAAAAAAAAAAAACTTGGCTTTTTAAATAGAGAAAACTCAGTTTTCTTTAAGTAATCAATGACCTGACATGTTATAAAGATAAATGAAGCATGGCAAATTATTTTGGTAAGACACAAAATCTTTGCTGTTCAGGCAGATTACTTAAAAATAAACTTTTCAGTGTCTTATCAAGAGCAGACCAATAGTCCAATAAAACTTTGTTCTTTTAACAGAGAGAAAACCAAATTCTAATTTTGCACCAGCTTACTTTTGATATTAAAACACATTCACTTAATTAAATTCATTCCAATCTTAGCAAGGCCTGACCATGCATAAAATTCCTTTCCAAAAATTTCTGTCCTTAGTGACTTTAATTACATATGTTAGAATTTTTAACTCTCAAAACTCTTACCTTTTAGTAAGAATAAACAGTTATGAGCTGTCTTTTACACTAGCATTCTGTGGATTGACAGACTTTTTATAATTTCTAGAAATACATGCTTTCTCATAGTAAATTTTTCAGCATAGCACAAAACTAACAGACCCAAATAGCTTTAGTTCTCTGTAAAAGGAAGCCAAAAGTGGATAAACTTATATTCAGTAATTAATGTTTCCAGTATTTTATCTTATTTGGAAATGGTCCAGATATATAAAGATTATCCATCATTTAATTTAACTTGGCAAAACTTTAAGGTTTCAGGTTACCCAAAAGATTTGGGGAAACTATTAAAAACATCTTAAGACTTTTTATCCCACTTAAATCTGTTTAGTTCACTTGTTCTCAACAATTACGTTTAGAACACTTAGAAAATTTCATCGTATGAAGTTCTTTTTTTCTTGTTGACAAATTTTGTAACAGAGATAATATGAATTTGTTTGACTAGTAAACCCAGGTAGAATAAAAGTTGTATGTTGGCATTATTTTTAATTTTGATAACTTTAAAGATAATGTTTATTTTAATTAAACTAATAAACTTAAACTAGTGTTTAATTACTAAAGATTATCTGAGATCATGGGAACCTGAAAGGCATTTGGGTTAGTTTTCATTATAATTCTAAGAATTTTATGAATGCGTGATTCATATAAGCACTTAATTATCTTTGGGCCAACTAAATAGAGCTCTTTTATAAATTCATTTTGGTAATACCAAATCAAATACCAATATCCAGAGATAGAAAATTATCATACATGTACAACACATATATGTAGGTACACATAAATAGACAGACACAAAAAACCTTATGCCTTCCATTTAAAAATTTTAGCCGTGAATCAAGTAGTTATAAAAGAGGTTGGATCCAAAATACCTTTCTGGCAGGTGGAATAATTTAAGATTACTAACTCAGATGGCTAATGCTTTTTGTTAATATTTGTGGAGAAGACATTTATGATTTTTATTTGCCTAAGTTTTAAAATAAACTTTCCCCTTTCTGTTCTTTCTTTTTTTTTGGTAAGAATTACCTCCCTGAAGTTTGCATTTCAAAGAGATGGCCTAGATAAAAGTTCTTGAAGAAGACTAGGTAGGAAGGACGCTTGTACCTCAAAGGTATAGGGAAAGAATGCACAAAGGACTTTTGTTTCCTAAGGCCAAAATTTTTATAACACTTATAAACCTTTTGAGATGAATATGAAAGGACTGACACACCTACCCACCTATGTTGGAATGTTTTTCTTTCCCTCTACAAACATTTACTTTAGGGGAGAGGGCCTAAAAAATGTTGCTGTTAGGCCCTGAGTATCAGCTTCCAATTTGGCCCAATTTCTGATCATAGGGTTATTAATTCCTTTCAAATATCTTATCAATAAGATAAGGATCAATAACCAATAAGTCTGGATTTGGAAAGGAAGAGACAGTGAAATGTTATCCTCCTTTTTCAGCTGGGCCCTACAGACAGAGGTCTGAGAGAGCTGACTCTGGTAAGAATTTTTACGCTGTTCTGCGAGTTTTTTGCCAGTTTTCCCAGGATTTCCTCTGTCAGCTCCAATACCTTGCAGAATTTGACAAGATTTTTCATTAATTTTAATTTAGGTTCTCTTAACTATTTAAGAGAATAACATAGCAGTTTACCAGAAAATTCCTCAGAGTCCCGTCAACCTTGGGAGGGACCCATAGGGGGCCCTCCTTCAAGAGTATATGAGGATATCTATAAGACCACTAACTTGGCAGACTTGTGTTTATGGTCTTGTAGCCTCTTCAGAGTGGAAAGGCAATTCAGATGGAGGATTATTAGACTGTGAATACTCAGGTAAAAGGAGGATAGAGGGGGGCAGGTCTTATTTTAGTTATCTCCTGTGTCTTTAATTTTTCATTAGCCTTTGCAATGAACTTTTTAATGAAGCAATTTTAGAATCTTGAAGCCTTTGGAATCTTTTGCATAGCAATTAAAATAGGTCTACAGTCTGTTTAATTCAGGAACCCTTACTTTCAAGTGCACTTCTTAAATGAACGATCTTGCCTAATTGGAATGTTCCCCATAATGGCCATTGTAATTCTAGGTGGTCTTTAGTAAGATTTTGCCATTTTTGTAGCTATTTATATTCTGGAACCATAGTTCTTAGATATAAAATAAACAAGTGTGCTGGAAAATGGCATATTCAACTCTTTGGAATTTAAGGATACCATTTTTATTATTTATTTATTCGTTTATTGTTAAGCTAAGCCTTTGGGCCTCTTGGAGCCAAACTAATTCCTAAAAGGATGTACTACTGGGTTGGGGATTGTGTTGTGTTTCACAGTGTACCTCATTGCACAGAGATTTTCTAGAGGTTGGCAGATTACCTTGTGTCTGTCTAACCTGTCCCATGATGAGCTTACCTTAATAAGAGTTGTTGGGTTATGTGCTAAGTACTCCCAACAGTTTTTAAATGCTTGACCTATCACCAACAATTCTGCAGCTGCTTCTAAGATTCCCATTAGCAATAGACTTTGTCTACACAAAGTAAGACAAACAAACATGTGTGCTCTAATATCCTGGCAGTAACTAAGAGATGTTTCTGCATCATGGCCAAGAGAAGGCCTGTGCACACTACCACCAATTCCCACCTTGAAAGGATTGGGGAAGGGACTGAACTAGAAGACCTCAACAAGTGGGGACTGCAGACTGGGAGCTCCACATAAATGGGGAGCTGTGAATGGCCACTGTCAGTTCTCATGCAGATCATGGTATAAAATCAAGGGCTGGGAGTTTCCACCAATTAAATGAGAATTGCAGTCTGAACTATCAGTAGTTTCCAACACGGAAATGACTCAAAAGCTAATTAGATCTGGAGCTTGATGCAAAGCTATCAGCACTCCGAACCAGGGGGTGCACTTACCCACAGCCCTCAGAAATGGTGAGAAAGAGAACTCAAAAGGGTTTGCAGGCACCATGCCTGTGTTTCTTGTTGTCCCTGAAACCCTCAGAAGTTCATTGCCTTATCACTGCCACCAAATCTGTTAACAAAATTCAGCTAAGTAAATTTGAAGATCAAATTGGCTTTATTCGATGAATCATGAATCAAGCAGTATCCTATCTAGTAAATAGAAAGAAGCCCCAAGTTGCTGTACAAAATAGAAGACTTTTATAGGCAGAAGGGAGCAGAAAAAAAGAAGTTTCTAACAAAGAGTGGATTGTTTCAGGCAAGGTCACCTTCCTTTTGGGAAGGGCAGGGCTCTGTCAAGCAGATTACCTCACTAGTGTTGATCAGGTAATTTCAAATGTTCTGGTTAAAGGTTACATGAAACTACAACGAGAACAGATGTTAAGCTTTGTTTGCTGCTGTGGGTCTCAGCACAAGTGACTCCATGTGGGGCATGTTGCTTCTTTCTTTCTTTCCTTCTTTTTTTAAACACCAAGCACATTGAAAGAATATCACCATATCCAAGGGTTGATGAAAAACTGCCATTCTCCAGCTTCCTAAAGTTTCTCTGATTTTATGGGATCTACAGAGAATGTTTTGGTTCGAGGGTCCATGAGATTAGGAAAATGCATCTAACTCATATTTGCTTTGGTCTTCCCCCACCACCTGCCCTACATGCCCTGGGAACAGAACCTACTCAAAACTCATTTGACAACACATGGGCAGGAGCCTGCCATCATCTGGGGATGCTAGAGTGAGAAGGTTCACCAGCTGACCTAGGATCATGTGTACAGTTGATAAAAGTTGCAGCTGCCTGTATCCAGGATCAGTCATGTTCTGGAATAGGTTGTCTGTTTGTTTTTTCCACTGTGTCCCTGTCTGCACTGTCCTGTTCCCACGTTCTTGTAGGAGTCTGGGACCTTGTACTACAGATGACACTTGGAATCTGATACTCGTGTCATTCACCTGTGACTTGTCTTATCCATAGAGAGGTTGATAAATGGATGCTAGAAGTTAGTCTGTCTCCTTTTTTGCTAAGGCTAGAAGCAGGGTGTGTGTGCTTAAAAGGAACTATAAATCCTTATTCCTTCTAATTCTGCCCAGGCACTTTGGCTGGGCACATTACTTACCAGGCTCTTCAAGGAGGGGAAAGAGCAGAGGGAGTAGAAAACTATTTCCTGAACTCAAAGCAAAGTCTTCTAAACTTCCACCTTTTCTGTATTTGCATTTTCTCTATTTACATTCATAGATTCATTCATTAACCCATTTATGCAAAAATATGCTAGAACTGTTCTGGATGTTGGGGATACAGCAGGGAATAAAACATGAAAAAGTCCCTGCCCTCATGGAGCTTACATTCTATTGGGAAATACATGCAGAATAAATAACTAAAACATACGGTGTATCTGATAGTGATAGGTGCTGTGGAGAAAAATAAAGTGGGGAAGGAGGAAGTTGATTGTAATTTTAAATGGAGATGTCAGGGAGGACCATGTTGAGGAGTTGGCATTTGCGCAAGGACCTGGAGCAGGTGACAGAGTGAGCTGGGGAAAAGTGTCACAGGGAGGTGGGATACATAGCAGCTACAGAGATGCGACATGGGCAGGTTCTGGGTATATCTGAAGAACAGCAAAGAGGCCAGTGGGTTGGAGTGTAGTGAGTGAGGGGTAAAGTACGAGATCATCGGGTCAGGAGGAGACACAATAGCCAGTCAGATGGTGTGGAGCCTTGTAGGCCATTGTAAATACTCTGGTTGGTACTCTGAGCAAGAGGGAAGTGATAGGAGGATTTGGGGGAGAAGAAGGATATGACCTGAGTTTTATTTTAAAAGGATTGTTCCAGCTGCTTTGCTGAGAACAGACTATAAAGGAGCAAGGCCAGAAGCCGAGAGATAAGTTAAGAGGGACTGCAGTGATCTAAGACAAGGATGATGGAGTCTTCGGCCAGGGAGGTAGCAGTGGAGGAGGTGAAAGTGGTTGGATTTAGGCCGTGGTGTTCTCTAGTGGACTGAATGTATGGGGAAAGACAATCAGAAAAGTGGAGTTGACGTTCACTAACTTGGGGAAGACTGTAGGTGAAGTAGGTTGGGAGGAAAGTTAAGAATTGAGTTTGCACATGAACTGAGACTTTGTGATGCTTATTTGACATGGGAGTATAAGAGGGGTTTGGATAAATGAATTCAGGGCTGGAGGTATAAAGTTGGGACTTTTTAGTGTATGGATGGTATCTAGATCACAAGACTGGATAAGCCCCTCTGACTATAGGCTACAGAGAAGAGGTTCCAGAACTGAGTTCCCATGTTAAGATGCTGATGAGTTGAGAAGGTAACAGCAAAAAGACTAAGAAGGAGCAGAGGGGAGGAAAGATGGAAATCAGGCCAGTTGAGAGAATGCTTTGGGCAAGAGGAAGGGAAGGAGACCAGTTGAACCAAATACTGCTCATGGATCAAGATGAGGGCTGGGGCAGTTTGAGTGGAGTGGGAAGTGTGAAAGCATGATTGGAGAAGGCTGAAGAGAAGATTGGAAACAGTGAGTAGAGACCCTTGTGTGGAGTTTTGTTTGGAAGGGAAGCAGAGACGATGGGGCAGGTGGAAGAAATCCCATTTATTTGCTGGTGAGAATGATCCAGTCACGATAAAAATCATTGCTGATGTGGGAGAGGGAGGACTGTTGGTGGAATGTCCTACCACAGGGGAGAGAATGGGCTCAGGGCACAGGTGGGGATGGTTCTACTGGGCTCATGCTCTGATGGTTCATCCACAGCCCTAGAAGGGAAGACTCAAGGCTTCCATGTGGGTAGATGAGGTGACAGAAGCTTGTGGAAATTCTCCTATTGCTTCTGTTTTCTTAATGAAATAAGAAGTCAGGTCATCAGCAGAGGGTGGGAGGAGGAAAGGGTTGGAGGAGAAGGTGAGACAGTCTTCTAGCAAAGTCAGGGGAGTGAATAGAGTGGGGATCTGATGACGGGCAGCATCCAGGACCCACTTGGGGTTAGTGGTGATGAGGTTAAAATGAGACAAATGAACCTGTGTATTTTCCTCTGGCCCCATTCAGTCACTGAGGTTCAGGCAGGAAGTGATGGAGAGCTGGCTTTTACCTGGGTACTTTTGCCAGGTGAGTAAAATAAAATGAGAAGGTCAAGAGAGTGATCTTGACATGGCCATGGAATTTGAGCTAGGTAGGGAGGAAAGAGGTGGGGGAGAGACTGAAAGGGGACCAGAATAATGGATTATAGAATAATGGGATATATATAAAATATAAATTCAGATGTGATTTAAAATGTTACTCTTCAATCTGCTGGACATATTCAGTCAGTTGCGAAACCTGTCTCATTGCATAGAGGAAGTAGGAAGTGAGTTTTGAAACCAAATGTTCTGATTTCTAATTTGGTGCTCTGCCCCCAGTAGAGAGAGAATGAGTGTGTGCGTGCCTGTGTGAGTGAGGTATGTGTGTGCCCGTGTGCAGGGCAAGCTGTGACTAGAAGTTTCAGCACATCTCCGGTGCCCTCTGACTTGACTCCTGGGTCCTGCTTCTGCCCAATTCAGAACATTGACTTGGGGGGAGTTTTGAGGGCTGCAAACCACAGGACCTCCCACCTTCCTCACTAGCATTGTATTCTGAAATCTTGTTTTCCTCCTCAGAGTGTATGTATCTAACTCTTTTTTAATGTTTGCTGCTCCTGCTGATGCCTTTGGCAGCCTGTTCACCACGCTAATTGCTCGTGCTCCCTCTAAACCCTGCAGTGCCTTCCTCCTGCACCCTGCCCGCTGGGCTGGAGGCTGGGGTCTGCAGTGCTCCACTCTCTGGCTCCCTCCATGGGAAGAAGCTGTGATTTTCTTTCTCCCTCATGTTGCATTTTCCCATCCATTGTTGCCTCCATCCTGAAATTGTCCCTATTCTTTCATATCCATCTTGCTTTCTCAATAATCTATCAAACCAGAGATGCCAGTGTTTGGGGTTTATTCCAAATACTCCAAGTTTGCCTCCTGATCAGGTGCCTAAATTTCACACCATGCACCAGGCCAGCTTCCAGATCTTTTGTTTGTACAGAGCCATTAGGCTGGCTCATGGTTTCTTTCCTTTCTTTTAGCCTGCTCTAATATACAGCTTAATTTCTGATCCAAGGCCAGAGGCCTCAGGTGCCTGGTGTGTCATGCAGCCTTAGGCTATGATCTCTCCTTTCCGAGGCAACACTAAGCCTTCGGACTAAGGGGCAGAAATTAACTCAGGGTGGTGCGTTGTTGGCTCAGTGGCTGTTTCAGGGGCTTTCCACTGGATCATTCTGGAGCCCAAATCCTTATGAAATCTCAGCCAAACAAGGATGGCACAAGGGCCAGTCTCTGGTACACTGGATAAACCAAGAGGTAGCTATTATTTTTTTCCTTATCATTCACTGGAAAAGTATTTTTGGGAGGGTAGAATGGGGTGCAAAGTAGGAGATACTGAATGAAAAGCCTTCAGCCTGTCTCCCTCACTAGATGGATTTCCAGAAGGTCATGCTTTATTCAGTATTTGTCCCACGTAACGTGATTGGCACACAGCGGGCTCTCAGGAAAACAATTAATTTATTGCTCTGAGTCTAAAAGACGTGATCAGTGATGTGCATGGAAACACGCACATTCTTGTAACAACAGGGTCAGTGGAATTTAGTGAATGTTTGAGACCTACCTAAGCAAAGGTGTGTGGGAGGCTTGAGGAGGGCGTGGCTCACTTACCGGGAGCTTCAGGGAGCCTGTGTAGACTGAGCCTATTGTCAGTGAGGGCCAGTGAACTCAAGGGGAGCCATGATACTGAACTGCAGCCGTTGGACAGGCTGCTGGATGAAGAAATCAGAGCTACTCAAAGTAGATCAGGGGCATCACTTGCCTGCTGGGCACTTAGAAGCTAGTTTACATTTTTGCTTTCTTTCAGGGATAACACTCAGAAACTGACTCTTAAATTGCGGGGTGCCGAGGGAGAACTAACTTTCTCTTAAGGACCCTTTCCTTGGCCCTTCCTCACTTCATGTCTGTTAAAAACGATACACTGAGGTGTACATACCTTTGCCTTCTTCAAGTCCTGTTTTGCAGATCTCAACTTTTTCTCAGTGTTGCAGCTGATGCTTTTCCTGTTGACCTATACTCCTGCCCTCCTGTTGACCAAGTACACCTCGGTTCCCTCCCAAAGAGAGGGAAGGCCCGAACAAAAGCCTCTTTCCTTCAAGGTGCTAGGCATCATGAGGCCCCATTTTACACTTTGGGGGACTCTTTTTTTTTTTTTTTAAAGTAGGGTCCATGCCCAGTGTGGAGCCCAACACAGGGCTTGAACTCACCACCTTGAGATCAAGACCTGAGCTGAGATCAAGAGTCAGACGCTTAACCAACTGAGCCACCCAGGTACCCCTGAGGAACTCTTTTTAAAGGGACTCCTCTTTCTACTCCCTTCCTCCCCCTACCATTGGCTCCCATTATCTGTCTACCAGAGAAAACAAAGGATTCCCTGTACTCATGGAGAAGGAAGAGTAGTAGAATTAGTCATAAGAAATACGTTTTATATTTGACTAGTTAGTTTTGGTTTATCATCTGCATATGAATATGTCTGATCTTCTGGGAAATTACAACACTTGCCATAAAATGAAGAAGCCACAGTGATGAGAGCAGCCTTAGCGGACCTGGGATGATCTTTTGATTTTTATCCCTACCAGCTTCTCTTAATTTCCTTCCTCTTGAGAAGCAGCAGGCTAAGGCTGAGGCCTTCACCTTAGGAGCAGGCCAGTCACAGTAGCCGGTGATGGTTAGAGAAGATGAGGGCTGTTGGCATTTCTATCCTCCTGAGGGCACTTTGCCCTCAACAGTCACTCTTTGCGCTGCCCTCCAGGCCTCACTGTCCTGCCCTTTGCCCTCTGGACTAGGGACTTATCAGCTGAGATCTGTAGACAGACTTTGGTGGCTTCTACAAAATGGTTTCAATTTTTTTTTTTTAAAGATTTTATTTATTTATTCATGAGAGACAGAGAGAGAGAGGCAGAGGGAGAAGCAGGCTCCCAAGGAGCAGAGAGCCCGATGCGGGACTTGATCCCAGGACCCTGGGATCATGACCTGAGCTGAAGGCAGACGCTTAACCATCTGAGCCACCCAGGCGCCCTCAATTTTTTTTTTTTTAAGACTTTATTTATTTGACAGAGACAGCATGAGCAGTGGGGGGAAAAGCAGAGGGAGAAGCAGACTCCCCACTTAGCAGGGGTGGAACCATGACCTGAGCCAAAGGCAGATGCTTAACCAACTGAGCCACCCAGGCACCCCTCAAATTTTGTTTTTAAAGTACATTTTTTAACTACTACATTTCCTTGAATTGAAGATACATACCATTGATTATAAGAGCTACTAAAAACTTAATAACAGCTTTTCATGCTGGAGGAGGAGGAGGACATTCTGTATGTTACATCTTCATATATTTTGAGTTCCAAAACCTTCAACTGTGAAGAAAGGTGTATTAGAGTTGAGGAGGTAGGAAATAATGAAAAGAAAAAAAAACTAATTTAAAAAGTCACACATCATCAGTGCATTCTAGACCAAATTTTCATACTTGGAGACCACCCGTGGTCATCCTGGTGTAATTCCGTTTTGTGCAGACCTTGGAATAAAGCTTTCTGTGCCATCTTCTGCATTCGTTTGAACTTTGTGTAAATGTGCTGTTGATTAGAAAGCTTGTATTCTGTGTTAGCCTTTTTAAAAAATTCAGGCCTGAGCTTGTTTGCTCATATAAAATGATATAAGTGAGCACCCTTATTACTTTTCTGTGTGATTCAGGATTTTCTCCATACTGTGAAACTAAAACAAAATACAGAAATACACTGGATGCCAGTGCTGATTCAAGACGGCACCTGTCATCTGTGGCCCTGACTTTGAATTTGTATCTTGCTAAACACCATCTCATTTCTTTGAGTGATTGATTCCTTATTGAATACATGGTTTGCATCATACATAGATTAAATAGATAAAATGCTTTTATGTCAAAAGGTGTCCTTTTTGGGTAAGTTTTCCACACTGATGTTCTGATGAAGATCTTGTTTGGGGAAAAAAAAAATGATTTCTGATGCTGGAGGTGGTGTAACAGTGGTTAGGAAGCTTGGTCCCACCTTTATGCTGCCTGTGGGATTTGGGCAACTTTACTTAATCTTTGTGCCTTAGTTTCCTTCTCTGCGAAGTGAGGGTAATTACGGGACCCACCTCATGGAGTTGGGAGAATTGAGATCAGGTGGAGAAAGCCCTTGGCACCTGCCTGGCCCCTAGGAAGCACTCTGGTGATACATTGTTACTCAGAACATCTTGTGACAACCACTGACACAGAGTAGACAGGCAGATCATCTTCTCTTGCTTCCTGTTGTGCCACTCTGCTCCTTCCTGTCCCTCAGCCTAGCAACTTTTTACCTTCCATGAGCCTCTTGGCCCATCTTCCACCCATGTTTTTCCTCCAAGACGTTGGTGCCATCTCTTCTAGAGAGACTTCTCTGACTATCCCTGAGACATTCAGAGGAGAGGGGCTCTTTCCTCTGAGCTGTCTCCCCCAGACCTAAATGTGAGTAGCATTTAATTGGCGCTTTTTCCAGATTCCCCTGTTTTGACTTGTCTTTTACGTGTCTCTGTCCCTTTTCCCTATCGGAATATCCTTCTGTCTTCTGGCATCAATCACAGGTCCCCAAACATGGTTAAATATTCAGTAAGTGTCCACTGGTGGACTGATTTCACAGAGCCCGTGTGAACCCACCAAAGGTGCCGCGGCTGCCAGACTGCCCGGGCTCTCCGCGCATGCGGTCCGGGTTCCGTGCTGTGAGTGAGCACCGTCGGGAGGGCAGGGCTAAGGCTCCGCAGTGGGCTGGCACCACTCCTATTGTCTGCTCTTCCTGCCTCCCTCCAGCTCAGCTCCTTGCTCTCTTCCCCAGTGGCAGGTAGAGGAAAAAAAGTAGAGAAAAGTAGGGGGATGGTAATTTGAGTGTTTACAGAGGGTTTGCATGTAATTAGCAGTTTATTTCCATGACACAGTTGGCATCCTGGCTTGGAACCTGGCTCTGAAATGCTCTTAAAGAGACCCATACCTCGGCAGTCTGAGAGATGCGTAGGTTTTGGAACATAACAAAGAAAAAAGATGCCCTGCCTTTTGTGATGAAATGTGACCAAGAACAGCCCCTACATTGAAGACGCCTTGCGCACACACACACACACACACACACTTTTGTTTCTTGAATTAGTTTCCATTACTGAATCCATCTTTGACCTGAACCTTTTACAAGCTCCATTTTTTTACTTCCGTGAAAATCAGCTTGGGATTTGATAGGTAACTGAGAGTAGGGACACGGTCCCTGGGTCCCCTCCTGCCAGGAGCCCTGTGATTGCAGGCAAAACACTTACCTCTCTTTTTAAGTGTTGAGTAGATGAATAAATAAATGTCTCATTAGTCTTCTCTTTAGTAATATGGGGGTATGGGCGCCTGGGTGGCTCAGTCAGTTAAGTGTCTGCCTTCGGCTCAGATCATGATCCCGGAGTCCAGGAATGAGCCCTGCATTGGGCTCCCTGCTCAGTGGGGAGTCTGCTTCTCCCTTTGCCCCTCACCCCACTCCTGTTCTCTCTCTCTCACGTGCATGTGCTATCTCCTTCAAATAACTAAATAAAATCTTAAAAAAAGTTAAAAAGGGGATAATACCACCTGATGTTCCTACCTCAAAAGAGTCCTGTAGCAATGACATGAGATAAAATATAGAAAAGTCCTTTGAAAAATACTTTGCCAGAGGAGTGCTCTTCTCATGACTTTTTGCTTGTATAAGCTGTGCACTTATAAACTCAGTTATGCTAAGTGAGACAATTGTATTTTATTTTATTTTTTTGCTTATTTAAAGGGAGTGTCTGGTTGTTCCAAGGCCATGTAAGGTGCATTTTCCCATCATGTTTTCTTTTCCTTTGCATCTGGTTGCTGGATAAGTCTCTGCTCTGTGTACTGGGTGTTCTCCTGCCCTGCATTTTGGCTTAGAGATATGGTGTGTATTGAAAACCATACCTGCATTTGGTGAAAAATGGTTTCTGAATACATTTGAAGCGTTCCTGTTGGTTCTTGCTAACTTGGATAACCTCTGAATAATGGGGAAATGCTGATGTGGCACGGCTACCAAATTCTAATGTGCTTCAGGATTTTTGACACTTTGTAAGTATAGGGCAGGCCTGAACTTGACCCACAGCGGTGTTTCTGAATGGTCCAGGGCTGAGCCCTTGGTAAAGTTCTCACCAGTCTGGCGAAATGAGATGATAATGGCAGTATAGTTTTTCATGAAACTAAACTTGTTCAACTTGAATTTGAATTTAAAAATTTTAAATGTTAATGGATTTTCTTGGCAAAATAAAACATTGACCCTATTGCAAGCCCATATTCTTTTGTTTTTGTTTTGTGAAAATTCTCTGAACTGTGAAAGGTAGAAAAACAATGGCAATATAGATTTTATCTATATCATCGATTAATCTATTAATATAATTATACTGATATAAATAATTTACTGTGAATGCACAGTATTGCTATTATAGCAGCTTGGTACTTAAGTTTTCTTTTCTATTCTAGTGACACTGAGCTTTTTACTTTAATTTTAACAGAACTTAGTAGTTCTTTTAGCGATCTGACATCGCTAAAGAATGAATATCTTAGAAAACCAGTTAGACTGGTATGTCGAATGCCGTAAGGAATAAGGTAGTATTAGACATTGGACTGTGCTCAGGAGGCCTGGGTCCAATTCCAGGTTTTGTTTCTTATCAACTCCCTGCTCCCCTTAGTCATGATTTAGGAAAGTCACATGACCTCAAGGAGACTCATTTTACTCTTCTGTTAAATCGTAATACCAGTTCAGTCCTTAGTTCATATTATGGATGTAAGAATTAAGTAAGAACGTGTGTGTGAAAGTACTTTGCGCACCCAGATTTGCTTTATAAATTTAAGGTATTGTTAAAATACTTTAAGGTTATGAAGAGTTACGTTAGAAGGATTTCCACTATTGGGCTTTACAGTGCAGATTTTTCACATATCATCTTTAAATGTGTTTTGACAGATATGGTCAATGGGATTCCTTGGAATAAAGGTAGAATATATATTCAAAATATTGTTAGCATCTTTCTCTTTCCTATGTGCATACTACATCATAATACCATGACCTTTTTCAGCTGTTTCCTTGATGATGTGAAACAAAGCTGCCACTCCCTAAGTAATTTGTATACAAGCAGCAAATTTCTCGATGAAACAAAAAAGAAAGGGAGCATGAGAACATGTGACTCCATCTTTATCCGAATGACTGTGGTGCACCCCCCCGCCTTCCTTTATGGGCACTGCTAGCTGCAACTGGCTTGTTGAACCAGAGAGCCTGCCCTTAATGATTTGGCAGGAGAGGCAGGACCCAAAGGGCAACAGGCACATGCCCACCCAGGTGATCACGCCTCCTTCACCACCAGTCATGGGGACTTTCCAGTTCTTGGTAGCCCCTGCCCCCTAAACACAGGTGGGGCTAGGGTCGTCAATGAGGCAGGCACATTGTTGTCACATGCTTCCCCTTCTCCTGGGGTTTTCATTCAGGGCTCTCTCTCTCTTCAGCTTCCTCACCATCCTCAGATCTGCCACTTTCCTGCCTCTGTGATGGGCTCCTCTTCCTTAGCAGGTTGCACGGGAGGAGCATGATGCACCCTCAGGGAGCATGCCACCTGAGCAAGTAGGGAAGGAAGAGCAGAGAGGCACCCACCCAGGGCTGCCTGAGTCATCGGGATCATGCTCCCCAAAGAGGTGGGCACCCATGGCTCCTGTCCTCCTGGGATTAGAAACTCTGTCGCCTCCTTGAGCCAGCGGTTTTGGTCTGCCCTCTAGGACCTTAGTCTCCCTGGGCACACGAACCTTGCCTGCCACCCTGCGCTGCTAGAAGTAGCTGTGACTCTCGGCGCGCCGGGCCTGGCAAGGGTTACCGCGGAGAGTAATTGCCCGCGTTTAGTCTGTGTGTGCATGTGTGTGACAGAGTGACAGGGAGGGCGCGTGCCTCTCCTTTGTGCCCAAGTTATTTATTGCATTTGTCTTACGACTTCCATTTAAAGCTAAATAAACTGCGAAGTAGGTTATTTAAACTGGATCTCGGGTGCCTTTAGCAAGTGGGGAAGTGGGCGGTGAGGAGGGAGAGAGGCAGGAGGTTGGGCAGAGGAGATTCAGAGGGGCCGGAGAAACGTAATGTGGCTTTTTCCCTGCCTCCGGGGAGGGTGAGGCAAGGGTGCCGCAGCTCCTGCCATACAGAGCCCCTCTGCTGGAGAGTCCTGAAGAGCATTCTGTCTCAGGCACTTGGGAAGGCGCTTCCAGTGGACTTAACCTGATTTATGACTTATAAATAAAACTAAGGCCCTGCCTATCACTGCAGACGGCACAAAGTCTGCAGTGAGCTTCCCCACCTGGAAAGGTAGGTTTCCACCTGACATGATCGTACCTGGATCCCCTGCGCGCCCTGGCTTTGTGCAGCCTGCCACAGGGCAGACGCGTGAGGCAGAAAGAATGTCCTCAGAGTATATTATAGTTGCTGGATCCAAAGGATTTGGGGGTCTCGTCTCCACTGAGTAGTACATTTCCCTCCCCACTCCCCTGCATGTGCCTGTGTGTGTGTGCATATTCAGGCTCACACTCCCTGCAGGCCTGGGTAGCTCTTTGTCATTTCAAGAGACTCTTGGTCCATCAAAATCACTCATGAATTCTCTTTTGTAGAGATCTGATAAAGGGTCTTTCTTGAGTACCAGAAGTACGGTACATAATTCATAACATGAAGCAAGATGAAGTAGAAAGAGCAAGAAAAGATAATAACTGGGGAATGAAAAGTTTTAAGCTTTGTTACAAGCTGGAAGAATGAGTCAGCAGCACATATGTCTTGAGGGAGAGCTTTGCACAAGGCTGGTTTTGGGGTGGGGGCATAGGTGTCCGAAAAAAGAGGAAGAAGGATGCCAAGGAGGAGTTGGAAGTAGGGGGTGGGAGGAGATGGGTTGAGGGGCAGAGGGAGGCGAGGGGCAGATTGTGAGGGGGGTGACCTCTTGCTCTGCCTTGCCTCCTCCCCTCCCCTCAAAGGAAGGAAATATCCTGGGGCCTTCATCATCTCCCCATCTCTCATTTCTCTCCTGGTTTAATTAAATTCCTGTTCTAATTTGGAAGAGCCTGCAGATCCCTTTCTGCTGTGGCAACCAATCTCTTTTATGAGACCCACCCTGGCACTCAGAAGAGCCATGACCTCCATGCGGTCTTGGATCCTCTGGCTTTTGAAGTCATGGTCAATTCAGTAAGCAGAAGCTGGCGTGAGGGGAGAAATGGAGTATCTTGCTCTTGTCCATCATCTTGATTCCCATTGGCTTCGGTCTGCCACTTCCCCTTCTATCACCTGGAGTCAAGCCTCTCCTCCCATCCATACACCTTTGTGTCTTTCTCCTTGTGTTACCTCGCCTGTCTCAGGACAAAACACACTTTGTTGGGATCTCTTCAAGCATGAGGTGAATCTGAAAAGATAGATGAAAGACGGGAAACGTGGATAATCGTATTAGCTACCATTTATTTACATCTCCTGTGTGCCAGGCACCGTGCTGGGCACTTTACATGTATGACCTCTAATTCTTACAGTGGCCTTGAAATTGACTCCTGTCATTCCTTGTTTTACAAGTGAGGCAGTTGAGGCACAGAAAGGGTAAGTGATCTGCCCAAGGTCATACAGCTATGAAGTGGAAAGCCTGGGTTGGAACCTAGTTTTGCCTAACTAGAGAAGCCCAGATTCTTGCCATTTGTTAGAGCAGAATAGGAGAGAAGATGGTGGCTGATAAGGGAATTCAGTTCAACTTAATTTACACAACAAACATTAGAGGACCTACTCATTGCCAGGACCTGTGCTAGGTGTTGGAGGGTAAAAGAGATTATGTTTCTGCCCTCAGGGAAGGAGGGACAGACTGTTCAACCGATGTCATGATGAAGTGTTTAGTCATTTTAGCACTAGGGACCCAGTGCTTTGGGGCCATAAAGACGATGGCCATATTCTATCTGAAGTGATCAAGAATGGCTTCGTAGAGAAACCTCACAGTGTCTTGCATGGCAAAGTGGTTGCTTGGTAGGTTCAAAGAACAGCAAGAAAGCCAGAGCGCTCCAAGGTGAGCAGAGAGAGAGTTGGGGCCAGATCCAATTTGGCCTGGTTGGATTTTGTTTCTCATTTAATGGGAAGTGGCAGTATTTTGAGCAGATGAATGGTATGATCTGATACATGTTGAAAGATCACCCTGACTGCTGTGTGGAGAACTGGCCATGGTGGGGCAAGAGTGGAGGTGGTAAGAAGGCAATGGTGGTGAAGTCTGGGGTGGTCGTGCTGGTGGTGATGAGCAGTGGTCAGATTAGCGTGTGTCCTGAAAGTACAGCTGATAGGACTTGCTGATGGACTTATTGTAGGGTGTGAGAGAAAGGCAGGGACCAGTGATGGCTCCTCAGCAACAGTAATGAGTCAACAGTGGTGCCATTTACCAAGATAGGGAGACCTAGAGAAGAAGTAGGTTGGTTGGGGAGGGTCAAGAGTTCAGTCAGGGGCATGTTAAATTGGGGATGCCTATTTGATGCCTATTGGTTATCCAAGTAGGAGATGTCATGATGAGTGAGTGGTTGAATAGATGAGTCTGAAGTTCAGAGGAGAGGTCAGGACATACACATTTAATTTTTTTTTAAGATTTTATTTATTTATTTGTCAGAGAGAGAGAGAGAAAGAGAGTGAGAGAGAGAGAGAGAGAAACAAGCAGGAGGAGCAGCACAGGGAGAGGGAGAAGCAGGTTCCCCGCCGAGTAGGGAGCCCAATGTGGGACTCGATCCCAGGGCCCTGGGATCATGATCTGAGCCGAAGGCAGACGCTTAACCCACTGAGCCACCCAGGCGTCCCAGGACATACACATTTAAGATGCATCAATTTATTAATCATTTTAGAGTCATGGGACTGACTGGCTGATATCCCATAGGGGGAAGGTATCCCTAAAGAAGAAGGCCGGGGGCTGTGCTGTGAGGAACTACAGCTTCTGTGTATTCGGACAGCAGTAGACCTGTTATTAAGCCCCTGAGAACTTGGGGTTTTTCTCTTGGAGCTATTTCTTCTGGAATTTAGCCCACATTTAGCATTATTACAACTCTTAGGAAGTTATCAGGATAATAACATGCTCTAGGGCCAGTTTCTTGATTATGACAGGAACTGCTTTGCCCTAGGGAATGAGAATAGGAGTTCCCATTACCAGCCAATGAGCTAGCTGCGGGTTTAGGGCAGAGAGAATTTCAGGTGTGGAGGGAGTTCTTCAGTTTCTGTTCTGGTCTGGTTCATTTTCCTTTTGTCTTTGCCTCTTCTCCTGTAAAAATTATATTTTCCCTCAAGATGATGTTGTTTATAAAGCTTGGTTTTTATTTAACTGCACTTCTTCTCACTCAGCAAACTTTCATTGAGGGCCTACTGCATGCTGGACACTGCTCCCTCTTCAAACACACAGTTCTTCTCACCATTCCCGTATTGCCCCTCAGTGTCCTCGGCTGTCCCCCAGCTCTCCTCGACTTGTTTACGTTTGTTGCATCATTTACATACCTGCTATATCGTTCATCCATAGACACTGGAGCTACCCAAACTTGAAACCGTTCCTGACTTCTCTTTTCTTCCACCCCACATTTAATTCGTTGATAATTCCTGTTGACTCCAAATCCCGTATTATCCAGAACCTGACCGCCAGTTCCAACCCCCGGTAGCACAGCTGGCTCCAAGCCTGAGTTACTGCAGCGCGTCCTGATTGCATCGTCGCCCCACGTCTCTCGGTCCCTATGACCCTGGTAAGTTTAAGTTAGAGCTTGTCGCTCCTACAGGGAGCCCTCCGGTGGCTCTTCCTCCCATGCTGGGTAACAGCCAGAGCTCTTACAAGGTCCAAGGACTCCATGCGCTCTGCTCCCCAGCCCCACCTGCCCCTCTCCTCCCCTCCCCGTCATGTCTCTGCTCCAGCCACGGTGGTTGTCTTGTGCAGACATGTCAGGCATGCTCCTGCCTTGAAACCTTCCTGTTCTGCTAGATTGCTGGAGTTATTGTAGTGGGCTCACTCTTTTCCCTCCTTAGTGAGCCTTTTCATAACCATTCTATCTAAAATTCAACACCCCCCTTCTCGTGTTCTTTCTTTTCAGTGAATTTACCACAGAGTATATCTTACCCATTTATTCTGTCTATAGGCTCAGTCATCACACTAGGGTATAAGCCCCATGAGGGCAGGAATTTTGTCTCACTCACATTGGTGTAAGGTGAGTTCTTAGTAGGTCTTTGCTGAATGAATAAATGACAGAATGTGAGTTCATGGCAGGTGGGCTGGTCAGTGAACTCCCTGTTACTTCCTGGCTACTGCACCCGGCCCTCTGGTGATCTTTGGAGTGCCTTTGTGAGTTGGCTGGCTGCCATAAGGGACCTGAGAACAGCATTCCCATTCGAGAAGTCAGCTGGCCTCCACAGCATTGAGCCATTCACCTAGATGTACTTAGTATTATTAGCAAACTGCCCATCCCACGTTTGAGTTTAGATGAATCCACAAAGGGACTTATTGAGGTCATATTAACCAAAGAAACAGTGATTTATTTAAGGGTCCCCAAGATGCATATTTGTGCATGAAGATAACTGTGGGGTCTCTGGGGGAATGGGGAAGAGATCAGAATTCCCAAGAGAGTCCTCGGGAACCCTTCATCCAGGCTCACAGCTCTTGCCACAGTGAGTTTCCAACACCACTGGCTAGAGTTTGAATCTGGGAATGAATTGGAGATATTTGAACCTTAAAACCAGGAAGGGAAACCTACTGGCCTTAAGCATTGGAAGACCTCTTATTTACGTCCTTGGGGATATTTAGTGTTGGGAAAGGTCCAGGGTGAGGAATCATGGCACAGCCTCCTACAGCACATATTGTATGCCAGGAGATGTTCTAAGCATACTATAAATATAAATTCACTTAATTTTCCTTAGCAACCCTTTCCGATAGGACTGTCATATCCCCATTTCCCAGCTGAGAAAACCAAGGCTGTCTGTGCCCAGAATCTGTGCTCTTAACCATTATGCTGCAACTATTTCAAAATAAGTGCTGCCGAAGGGCCATTTAGGGGTGTAGACAACTTGTTTAATATGCTTACATGTTATATTTTTATTTTGATATTGTTGTAGGGAGTAGCTGTGTGTGAAAACTGATTTTTTAATGAGGCATGCATGTGTGAACACTGTAATTAGTATTTCCAAGAGAGAACAGGTTTTTTCCCCCACTGCGCCTAGCTGGAGACTTTGCTCATGACACATCTTTTTTTTTTTTTTCCTTTTCTTTTTTCCCTTCTTTTCTTTTCTTTTCTTTTCTTTCTTTCTGTCTTCTTTCTTTCTTTCTTTCTTTCTTCTTTCTTTCTTTCTTCCTTCCTTTCTTCCTTTCTTCCTTTCTATCTTCCTTTCTTCCTTTCTTCTTCCTTTCTTTCCCTCTTTCTTTCTTTCTTTCTTTCTTTCTTTCTTTCTTTCTTTCTTTCTTTCTTTCTTTTTTTTTAATACCTTCATAAGAGAGAATGTTAAAGTAGGGCTGGTCCTTTTGATGGAAGTCCTAGAGCGTTTGGGACACTTGAAGACTGGTCAGATGCTAGTAAGCATTTTTCACCTTTGATCGTCTGTACTAAGGAATTCTTGATTACCAGGAAGGATTCTACAGAAATTAGAGAAGCCTATTTCTTATCCTCTCCTGTTTTTGCCTCTGCCTGCCTGCCTCTCCGTCTCCAGTGATGTGAGCTGGCTCACTGTCAGGTGTCCAGGGCAAGGAGGCAATCAGGTTTGTAGCCACCCACCTTAGGGACCTCTGAAGGCAGCCCAGGTGGTGAGTGATGGTCAAAGATGTGCAACACTTAGCTGACCTGAAGCTTGAAAAT
This sequence comes from Mirounga angustirostris, assembly GCF_029215605.1. NCBI lineage: Eukaryota > Metazoa > Chordata > Mammalia > Carnivora > Phocidae > Mirounga > Mirounga angustirostris. The sequence goes on from NW_026991714.1 coordinate 42,123,293, forward strand.
GGCCCTCTGACCCATGCCCCATCACACTTTGCCCTCCCCTTTGGGGGACAGAGCTGGGAAGCTAGTCTCATCCTGGAAGCACTGATTTGAAGAGAAGAGCCAGGCTTATATTTGCTGGCCTCATCCTGATTTGAGGGGCAGGATCTTGTTGACTCCCATAAACAGTGCCCACATGTCCAGACTTCAAGTGCCATTGTCCTTTGAGGTGAGTAGTAGGTGAGTAGTTCCATCCTGACCCTTCTCAGACTGAGGTCCCATCTTGTGCCAGAGTGTGGCCATTGGGGGTCTTGCCTCACCTTGGTTGGCCTTCCTTTTTGGGGGGAGTAATCAGAACCCTCAGACCCTACTGCCATCTTCACAACACATAGAGCTTTCCACCTTTCTTCCAGGCAGGCTTGACATAATTTTTTTCACAGAGAGGGGCTGCTGTGGAGTTGTTTGGGGACAGGAGCAGCTGTTGGCTCCCCTTCTCTCGACTAAGACTGGGAAGTGGGAAGAGATGGAGTGGTTGGGCTTGGCCCTTGGAGGCGGTGTTTGCATCGGGGCCGGTAGGTGGTCTCTGCACAGTGCCACGCCTCACGCTCATGTAATTAGACTCCTAATGCCACTTTCTACTGACAAGGGTGAGGCTGCTGCCAAGTCACTTGAGATGAAATTAGGTCGCCTGTCACAGTTCCTGTGGGACTGAGGTAGAACGGTGCTTACTATACACCTTGCCCTACTTTCATCTCCAACTGGATCTGGTCCCACATCCCAGCTGGAGGGAGGAGAGGAGGCCTCTCTGGGCCACTCTGATCTCCCCGGGGTGGGGACTTGCCCAGGAATGCCTCCCTTAACCTAACACGGAGTTGCTTAATGCAGGTCAAAGTGAATCTTTTATCCCTTTGTAAGTCCAATTTGTAGAACAAATGGAGATAGTGACCCTAAAACCCTCTGAGTGTGGGAGAGATGAGAAAGGCCCCATTTGTCATTCTGAATGTGGAGGAAGGAATGGACAGTTATTTGTCTTCTCTCAGAAAGCCATGATCTCTGGTTGCCAACTCTTCTCTGAGAATGGAAATCAGGAGAGCTGTCCAGAGACTGAGGGAGCGAGGGAGGAGAGGGAGAGAGAAGAAAGTCAATCGTGAGTGTGTGCGTGCGTGCCCATACGTTCATGTGTTTAACTTAGGATGCAATTGAGGAGGAAACAGAAAGAGAGAAATGAGAGCGAGCAGGAAAGACGACTGAAGTGGAGGTGAGGGAGGCAGAACATGGACAAAAGGCTGCCTGAAGAGGCAGTGAAAAACTCCATAAGGGGGGAGAGAGAGAGAAGCCTGGGAGGGAGGGAGGAACAGGGGCAGCAGGCCTATGGGGGCTGGGGAGCGGGGTCTGCATGAGCTGTTTCCCAGATGCTGGGACACCACCCATCCCGTGAACCAGCGCCCTGCCCCTTGGCCCCCAGCAGCACTTAAACCTCCAGCCAAAACACAGGCAAGAAAAGAATTCTTTTTCTTGTGTTTTCTTGATGTTTTAGGAACAGGAATAACAACCAAAAAAGAAACACAGGGGAAAAACGAGACAGGGAAAAAAAGTCTGTCATGGAAGGATGAAAATTTAATCAACACCCAGCATTCCTAGCAGTTTGGGAGCAAGCTCGTTCTTATTATCTATGCGGCTATTTCTGTCACCTGGAGTGGGGGCCTCAGAGCGGCACCTGGCACTGCATGGGCTCCGGGAGACTGCATCTGGGACCCCCTGGCCTGGTAGGGCAGGGGTAGGGGAAGACAGGCTGACCTTGGGAAGCCTTCAGCATAGGGCACTTTTAGGGGTTACCTGGTCGGGATTGATGCAGGTGAGGATTTTAACATAGACTATTATCCTGATGGGCTGGATATAAACTTGTAATATGAGCATTTAAACCTCAACCATGTTGCCTTCAGTGTATGTATATGGATCAGTCTACCCTACTTGACCTCTCAGCGACATTCAACACTGTGGCTCTGTCCCTGCCTCTTGAAGCTCCTGGCTTCAGGGCCATCACATTGTCCTGTTTCCTTCCAGTTTTCTAGTTGCTGCTTCTCTTTTGAGCCCTCATTTCTTCTCACATGCTCTTTCCCTTGGGATACTGTTGAAAGTCCCTTGACTATACACTGATGACTCGATTTTATATTTCTAGTCCAGAGCTCTCTTCTGAGCTCCAGGCATAGAGAGCTAATTACCTACTGCTGGCACCATTGCTAAATACCTCAGACTAACAAGCCTTAAACAGAAGTCTTGATATTCCTGCTATCCTGTTTTCCAGTCTCCCCCAGCCCAGCACGGGAGCCCCACATCGTGTTTAGTTGTGTGAGCCAAAAGCCTCCTTGTCATCCTTGTTTCCTCCCACTCCTTCACCTTGTCTCCCCGTCAGACAGCAAGTCTTACGGATGCTGCCTGCAGAACAGGTCCCAGTCCCTTGGTCTCTGTCTTCACTACAGAGACTCTGGTCCAGTGACTGTCTTCTTTCCCAGATTATGGCAGGCACCTCTTGACTGCCATCCCAGTTTTCTCTCTTGTGCGTCTGTCTCCTCTGCAGCCAGAATGATTTTTAGACAATGCACATCTCCTGGGTCACTTCCCTTTTCAAATGCTTTATTGGGTTCCTGTTGCACTTGAAGTAGAGACAAAACTCTAATGGCACGTGATCTGCAAGAATCACACACCTCCCAGCTTCACCAATCTCTGAAAGCTTGGATATGCTGTTCTGCGCATATGGGAATTTCTTGCCTCGGTAGCCTCCCATCTTTCTGGTTAAGCTCCTACTCATCTTTTAGGTCCCAATTTAAAGGACATACCCTGAGGAAAATGTTTTCTGAGCACGGGCCCTAAACAAAGTCAGCTCTCCCTGGGAATCATACTCATGACTCTGTTTTCCTTTGGAGCACTTACCTTGGTTGTACTATTCCAGTTATTTGTGTAATGTTTTAGGTACTACCATTCCTCATACTAATCATAAAGCTCCATGAGAGCAGGGCCATGTCTGTCCTATTCACTCTGGTGTCTGTGGGATATGGCCGTCCATTGTAGAGGCTGAACAAGTGAATGCATTGTCTCGAACACCTCTGTGCCGGACATTCAGAAAAGTATAACAAAGAGTCCTTGGCCCTAAGGCCCCTCCCTGTCTGGCCCTTTTCTGTTTTGTGTTATATTATCAGCTTGTGTGCATATGCATTTTTTTCTCCCAAATAGAGCCTATGTATTTCTTGAGGACCGTATCTTCCACCTTGTGGTCACACATGTAGTGGGTTTTATCTTCTTGGATCTTGACTGTAGATAGATGCCTCTCCCCCGCCTCCCCCCAGCCCCCATCCAGCCAGATGCATCTTCCTCTCCTTCCACACTGGCCTGTATCTGTGGGAATACAGTTCATCCTGCAGCCCAAACTGCCTGCATTTTGACAACCTAATCGCTGTGTCTCCTCTGCCATGGCTCTTATTCTCTAGAAGCTTCAGCTCTCTGCAAAATGCGAATGAGATCATTAATGGTAATAATACCTTGTCTATCTTTCAGGGTTGTTGTGAGGAAAAGAGGAGTTCATTTATGTCAAATACTTTGAAAACCATAAAGCTCCATAAGAGTGCTGGAATTAAGTAAGAATGTTGGGGAGTGACGAGAGATGAGCAATCACTCTTAACTACAGCGGAAGATAAAGTTTCTTGGAGGAGGCGGGATTTGGAATGAGGCTGGAAAGATGGTGTTTCAGGCAGATCCTGATGGGGAACAGAAAGCAGCTTCAGGTGGCATATGAAGAGGATTTAATGAAGGGAGTATTTAAGAGATGTGGACAGGACCAACGAGGGGTGTTTAGATCCCAGGGACCAGCTACAGTGGGATATAATTTCCACTCCTGGGTCTGAAGGAGCAAGGGGAGGAAAAGGGGTTATCAGAACCCAGTGAGAGCTGGGAGCAGGAGGAGGGACCGTTGAGTTGTGATCACTGTGATCACAGAGGGACCTAGCCCAGCCAGAATGTGCCCTGAAGTGGAGGGAGCGGGGAAAAACATCCATCCGACCCTCTCCTGCTGCAGGTGCCTCTGGTGAGAAGCGAAAGGGCTAAGGAGCCAGGTGAGGAAGTTTGAACGGGCCATCCTCTCAGACCACAGAAAAGGGCAGAGGGGGAGGGGCAGCACAGATGGGTGTAGTTGGGGAAGACAGGAGCAAGGAACAGTGAGGATGTCCAGGTGAAGACAATGGTGCTAGGAAAGCAGAAAGGCTGGAAGATATTTAGGGGGCAGCTAAAGAAACCAATGGGAAATAGGATTTAAGAAGTAGGTAGCTTCCACCAAACCATGAAAGCTATTGTCAGCCTTGGAAGGTTGGGTTTGATAGATCCTTTGATAGATCCTTCCATAACAGAAGTTATGGAAGATGTTTCAACAGAGAAGACCCGTTATTAACACTGTGTTTGAAGAAATGGTTTTGGCAGAGGTATGTTGGTTGGGTTGAGTGAAGCAAGAAGTGGCTGGAAGGCTGTGGTAATAGGAGCTGTTGTGAGGAGACAGGGCGCCCAGACTGAATGATGGCCGAGTGAGGATGCAAAGTGCCGGATGAACACGAGGAGCCGCTGGGAACGGGTGAGACTTGGATGTGGAGGATGTCAGTCAGCAAGTGTGTCCACAGGACACCCAGGGGCACAGAGAGCCCCCCCTCCATTGTGGCATTTGTGGGCAGGATCCCTTCGCTTGCCCCTCTCCCTCCTTCCCCTCTCTTCTAGTCCCATACCAGGGGTCTTTGTGACCAGTGCTTTTCTCTTCTTTTCCTCGGGGCATCACTGGTGCAGCTGCCTGCCTCCTTGTTTCTGGGGGCTCCTTCCACACCCCTGATCACACGTTATTACTGTAAGACTCAGGAATGATGGACTGAGGCTTTTGTGCCTGCGGGGCTAGTGGGTGGTGTCTCCTGACAGTATTCCAACCCTTGGGCAGCAGCCTGGACCAGGCCTGCCGTGCAAGACGCTGTGGAGACAGCCACACCCACATGGGGGTCCCCAGGGTGCGGGAAGCAGGAAGACGAAATGGAGAGGGAATATTTGTCTGGCTTTTTCCTTAGCACCTGAAAGGATGCTCTCCCCTGCAGGGCCACCTCTGCCCATCTATCTGGCACCATTCCTTTATTGTAATGCTGGTTCCTAGTTCACATCTGCCAAGCACAAAAGGTACATCATGGCCACATGGAAACAAAGTGAAATACTGGAGGTGCTCCTTAGGTTTAGGCCTGAAATAAGACAAACACGAACGTAAAACATAACCCCAGGAGATGAGGGCCAGGGAGAAGGAATGGCAATGGGGTGGGCTGGCTTGCTTGCTTTCAGGCTCTCTGGCCCCTTCCACTCTCCTTTTTCCTTAAGACCTCTTATTTGAGAGATGTTTGTGTTTTGTTTTTGTCAATGGTAACTGAATGGAGGCAAATGTTTGGAAAGGTTGGATTTGGAGAGGGGTTGTTAAACAGAAAACAGTTCAGCAGGTATGATGGGGAAGCGTTAGGAATAATAGCCCCAAATGGGGCAGACAAGAAAGAGAGAAACTGAGTGGGCAAATGAACACCAGATGCAGTGTGGGGGTGGAACGGGCTCTGGGACAAGGTAAGGAGTCGGTGAGGGCTTTGCCTGAGAACGTGTATGCAGGTTGTGAGAAAATTGCTAATGAGCCCAAATAAATTCTAATTGTGCGTTCATTATGTCATTAAGCACTGTGGTTTAGCTCCTTTATGCATTATCTTGTTTAATTCTCACAACAGTTCTGTGAGATAGAACTACAATTAGCTTGAGTTATAGATAACAAAACTGAGCCCGAAAGGGAGTATCTTGCCTCAGGTCACACAGCTGGTAAGTGCACAGGTGGAGCTCAGACTCGGTATTGTCAAGGGATTGTTCCACCTGTCTGTAGTTGCTTAGCGAGAACTCCTAACTGGTCTCAGATGGAGTTAAAGAGGAGTTGGTAGGACAGAACACATCTCTACCCTTACCACATCCACATTCTCGGAGCTGGTCCAGAGGTGCCAACACAGGGGTTCATTAGATGGATGGTCAAGAAAGGCTGGGAAAAGTCCCATCAGTTTGGTGTGTAGAAAGCATCTTCCTGACCTGGACTAGATCTTCTTACCCTAAAATCCCTGACAGTTTGTTCCCCATGTTGTATAAGAAAAGGGGAGCAAGCCTTTTGCTCCAGGACCACCTAGAGGGTCTGTGGCTAGGACCTACGTCCTGAGGACCAGTCCTTTCACAGTCCCTGCACATCATTTTTCCAGCCATTCCTTTCACCCCTATCCCCAATTGTAGACCAGGAACCTAAGCAGGTAAGGTTGAGAAGTCTCCTTCCACATGTCTTTGAGTAATTGGGGGGGTCTACAGAATGTATATGAGGATTTGTTGGGAGGTACCAAGAACATTTCTTTTTCTATAGTACTTTCTACCTTGCTTAGTCTACTAAAAGACAGCCAGTCTCAGAGTACAATATTGTGTACCTTTTTTTTTTTTTTCCCCTTGACATGCCAAATATTCTTAATCATCTTTGGAAGAGAGCAAAATGTTCTGGTGCAAACAATGTCTCTCACACTGAAATCACTGAGAGTTGAAAGCAGGCCTTGTGAACTTGGTCATGTAAAGTCTTATTTGCAAAGACTCACACTCAGGTAACTCTGTCAGCACTGTGTTCACGCTCAAGAAAGCCGTTTGGTGCTGAGCTCCCCAGACTCAGTGGGGCATCTTGACTCATTCCAGTGAGGCCCTTCTGAGGCCAGCTCAACCCCATGCATACCAGCATGCAACTTTGCTCTGGTGTAAATAAAAACCATGGAAAATGGCTCTTCATTGAACTTTTACTATACAATAGGCACTATGTTGAGGTCTTTAAATCCGTTATTTCCAACTCTTAACAATAATTGCAATGCAACATCATTACCTTTTTTTTAGAGGAGGGAGCTGAAATTTAGAGAAATCAGTAGCTTACCAAGGGCATGCAGTAAGTCTGTCTGAGGATTCCTCAGTCCATGCTCTTAACCTCTACCCAGGTATGAAAGACCTGCCTCCTGTATAGGGAGTATAAGGAATAGTTCATATGCTAATCCATTTCCATGGTCATGAACATCAGAGTCAGATCTTGGAAAAATGGTAAAGTGTGTCTTCTAGCTGCCAGCCTTCCTTTCCTTTCCCATATACACCTTGTGTAAAACTCTCCACTCCTATCACCACAGTCACAATTTGGTCACTCAGTGCCTCCCCTGTCAAATTCTCTTCCTCGTTCATTCATTCGTTCGTTCGTTTGTTCATTCGCTCATTCGTTCATCCATTCCATCAGCTGATACTAATAAGTAGTATCATACTCACTGTACTGGGTACCATCGTGGGCACTGCTCTAAGGAAAGGTACTAATTTTAGTTGCTTACACTTTTACTTGATTTTAAGTCTGTATTTTCTCTTGGAAAACAATTCGTACCAAACACTTCGAACCAGAGAATGGAAGACCTTGTCTGTTACCAGCAGGCACCTGGTGGGGTGTTTTGGGTAGGTGTATCACTCCTGTCAAGCCAGACAGCAGCCTGCTTTCCTCAAGGATAAGATAGACTTGAGGTACACAGAGGTGAGTTAAAGCATGATTTGGATCTACCTCCAGAGGCTGTATATCACTTGGTAATTTGTAGATTCAGTCAGCCCTCAGTCCCTGGCCCTATCCCAGTATTGGTAGCTGGGAAGAACCAGTGGGGTCATGTTTACTGCCATAATTATTCTAGTCTATTAAAAGTCACAACATTGTGGTTGTGCAACTGTGTGGTTAGCAGATTTTTCATTGGGCAGTTGACTTATGTTACTTTTTTTTTTTTTAAGATTTTATTTATTTGAGAGAGAGAGAGAGAGAGAGACCACAAGCAGGGGGAGGGACAGAGGGAGAAGCAGGCTCCCTGCTGAGCAAGGAGCCGATATGGGACTCGACCCCAGGACCTTGGGATCATGACCTCAGCTGAAGGCAGATGCTTAACCGACTGAGCCACCCAGGCATCCCTTATGTTACAATTCTTAATTGAGGACCACTTGTATCTGGTCATTCTAGAATGTAACCAACTCTCCCTGATTACCCTTGGTAAAAATTTTAGCTGTGACGAACTATTTCCTTATTGCATACAGGAGGTAAAATGAGGTATATTCTAAAAACACAAAAGTAAGAGAAATAAGATCTTCTGAATATCAGTGTACAAAGCTAAGAGTAGGGATTGCTAAATCATGTTCTAGTCTCCCTCCCAGGACAAATCAAAATACTATTAGTAGATTAACATACCTGAACAAAATGTGGCCCTCAGAGAAGATGCTGACCACCTACAGAAGCAAGGGAAAGAAGAAGCCTGGAGAAAAGCATAGGTTCTACCTAACCATCCCAGCTTCTGTAAGGCAGAAGATTCTCTGCCTAAGGAATAGACTTTCAGGTCTATCTGGGGCTTCTACCCTCATGTAGGGCGGTGGCTAATGCCACTGACCTTTCCAATTATGTGACTCAACTTGCTCTGAGAAATATTTCAGTTACAGATTGGCTTCACAGGTAGCCAGTGGGTTGGTGATGGGTTAACCTGAGCACATGTGGCCCGTGATTATTATATAGTTCTGTCATTGAAAACGTTGCTGATGGTGACCCTGACCTGAGAAACAAATCAGTTCTTGGGGTCAATGAATCATATTTGTGAACAACCCATGCTCAGGGCCAGACTGGGGAGTGTATGGAGTTTACTCAGGGAAGTTTATCACTGGGGGCCTCTTAGAAGTCCATCTGACCCCCAAGCAGTAGCCCTTGGCACTGTCCCTTTTCTGGTTTGATGCCACCAGCCTCTGGGCCTTCTTCAGTATCAGTCAGTTGGGACAGTCCCATGGAGAGTAGACGTGTGCACATGCGCACGCGCGCGTGCACACACACACAGAGTTTACATTTAAAATGCTCTTTCCTGCATAGCTACTATGACCTACAGTGCCAGGCAAGATAACTCCGCCATTCACTTTTTGAGTATACACAGAACTATCAGGTTAACTGAGGAACTTTTCCCACCTCAGGGTCATGAAGATACTCTCCTGCGTTATTTCTTAGAAGTTTTACTGGTTTACGTTTCACATTTAGTTTTCAGTGCACCCAGAATAGATCTTTCATGTATGTTGTGCATGGGAGTTAATCTTAATTTTTTTTCCAAATGGACATCCAATTGACCTAGCACTATTTATTGTAAAGGTTATTTATCATTATTACTTTTATAATAAATCAAGTGACCATATTTGTATGAGTCTGTTTCAGGGCACTCTGTTCTATTGTGTCTCTTTGCTTGGACCCAGTGCCACCATTTCTTAATAATTATAGCTTTATAATAAATTTTGATATGTGGTAATGTAATTCCTCCAAATCTGTTCTCCCTTTTCAGGTTTGTCTTGGTTGTTACTTTTTTCTCCTAGCATTTCCATATATATTTTAGAATTAACTTGTCAATTTCCATCACAAAAATTCCTGCTTTGAATCTGTAGATTTTGGGGGAAAACTAACATCTTTATAATAAATAGCCATACCATTTATGCACATAGTATATCCCTCCATTTATTGTTATCTACTTTAATTTTTCTCAGTAATGTTTTATAGTATGCTGTGTAGAGATGTATCTTTTCTTAATGTTTTTGGTATCGTAATTGGTGTTTTTAAAGTTTGTTTTCTAATATTTTGTTAATAGTATATCAACATACAAATGAGTTTTGTTTATTGAATTTCTATCTGGCAATCTTGCTAAATTCATTTATGCATTTTAATAGTGTATCTGAAAATCCTTTTGGATTTTCTACATACATAATTATGCCAGCTACAAATAATGATAGTTTCATTTCTTCCTTTCCAATCCTTACACCATTATTTCTCTTTCTTGTCTTATTGCACTGGCTAGGACCCCTAGTACAGATTAAATTTAAGTGGTAAAAATGGATGTTCTTATTTACGGTCTCAGTGAAAAAGCTTTCAATACTTCCTCATTAAATATGTTTGCTGTAGGTTTTTAATATATATCCTTTTTAGGCTAAGAAAGTTTTCTTCTATTCCTAAATTGATAAAGTTGTTTTTTTAAAATCAAGAACAGAGGCTGAACTTCCTTAAATTCATCTTCTCTATTTATTGTATTGATGACATGATTTTTGCCTATATTTCAATATAGTGAATTATACTTTTTCTTTTTTTAAAGATGAGCAGGGGGAAGGGCAGAGGGAGAAGCAGGCTCCCCGCCGAGCAGGAAGCCTAATGAAGGGCTCCATCCCAGGACCCTGAGATCATGACTTGAGCCAAAGGCAGATGCTGAACTGACTGAGCCACCCAGGCACCCCTACACTTATTTTTCTAGTGTTAAACTTTCAGTGCTAGACTAACACAAACTTTGTTGTGCTATGCTTTTTCTGTATCACTGGATTTAATTTATTCTGGTTTAGAATTTTATTCTCTATGTTTATAATAGAGATTGGCCTGTAATTTTCTTGAAATATCCTAGTTAGGTTTTGGTATCAAGGTTAGGTTTCCCTCATGAAATAAGATATGTTCCCTCTTTATTCTTTGGAATAATTTGTAAGACTTAAGGATTAGGGTTACTTCTTCCATTAGTATCCATGCATGAAATCATTTGGGCTTGGTGGGGTTTTTTGTTTTTTAGCTTTATATTGGCGTTATCCAACTTGCAAATTGTTTAACAGTATAAAATTAACTAATGTAATTCACTGTATTGAAAGGATGAAGGAGAAAAATTGTGATCAATGCAAACATGATCAATATAGAAAAAGAATTTAGTAAAGTTCGTTTTGTTTTGTGATTTTTTTTTTAAGTACAGATTTAATTTCTTTGCTAGATCAAACTTTTCAGCTTTCCTGCTTGTGTTGGTTATTTTAAGTTGTATTTTAAAAATTATTGATGCACTGCATCTTAATTTTAAAATTTAGTTGCATAAAGTTGTTAATTATTATCTTATTTGATGTTTATAGGATCTGTAGTAATGTCCTCTTTTTTTCATTCCCAATATTAGTAATCTCTGCCTTTTATTTTTGATCAGTCTTGATAGTTTTATGAAATTTTTTTAAAGATTTATTTATTTTTAAAGATTTATTTATTTATTTGACAGAGAGAGAGACAGCGAGAGAGGAAACACAAGCAGGGGGAGTGGGAGAGGGAGAAGCGGGCGGAACTCGATCCCAGGACCCTGAGATGATGACCTGAGCTGAAGGCAGATGCTTAACAACTGAGCCACCCAGGCGTCCCGATTTATTTATTTTAGAGAGAGAGCATGTGCGAGCAGGGGGGTAAGGGGGTTAGGGGGAGGGATAGAGAGAGATTGATAGAGAATCTCAAGCAGATTCCCACTGAGTGTGGAGCCCAACATGGGGTTCAATCCCATGACCCTGAGATCATGACCTGAGCCAAAATCAAGAGTCTGATGCTTAAACAACTTGAGTCATCCAGGTGCCCCGGTTTATCAAATTTATTCGCCTTCTCAAAGAACTAATTCTTTATCCATATATACAATGGAATATTATTCAGCCATCAGAAAGGATGAATACCCACCATTTGCATTGACATGGATGGAACTGGAGGGGATTATGCTAAGTGAAGTAAGTCAAGCAGAGAAAGGCAATTATCATATGGTTTCACTTCTATGTGGAACATAAGCAATAGCATGGAGGACCACAGGGAAAGGGAGGGAAATCTGAAGGGGGAGAAATCAGAGAGGGAGACGAACCATGAGAGACTGTAGACCCCAGGAAACAAACTGAGGGTTTCAGAGGGGAGGGGGTAACAGGGTGATGGGTTTTAAGGAGGGCACGTGTGGTGATAAGCACTCGGTGTTATATGTAACTGATGGATCGTTGAGCACTACATCAGAAACTAATGATGTACTATACAGTGGCTAACTGAACATAATTAAAAAAGAACCAATTCTTGATTTTGTTGATTTTCTGTATTTCAGGCTTATTTTAATTTCTGTTGTTATTTTCTCATTTTAGAAAGTTTTAATATGCTATTCTGTTGTAACCTTTTATGTATCTTTATACCTAAGATGTGTTTATTCTTAAGTAATTTTTGTCTTTTAATTGGCATCTTTAGTGTTTTGTTCGTTATGAGAAGTTGTACCTGGAATAGTACCTGGCATATCCTAAGTGTTTCACCAGAAAATATTGAATGAATGAGTGAATGGGCACCGAGGTCTTTGTGAAGAGCAGGAGATTGGGACAGAGATAGTCAGGGATCTGAGTTTGTCCAGCCACAAGTGAAAGGTGCAATTCCTTTGGGCCCCTTTGTTCTGTGTTTAGTTGCCTCTCTGACTCTCTGACTGTGATTTAGCCAGCTTTCATGCTTATCTTTTTTATACCAATCCCCCCATCAAGGACTCCTGCTTCCCTGTCCCCCACCCCCCTCACTCACAATTATAACAGTGAGAGGTGCTGCTGGCTTAAGTATATAACATGTTCTTTGCCAACATTCATATCGGCCCCTCCTTGTCAGTGTTCTCCCAAGGAAAGATTGCCTCCCACACCTCCCTCCATTACAAAAGAGCCCAAATGCCTCTGGGTATTTTAAGGGGCACAACGTTGTGACAAGTGACAGAGTGATGTGGTATTAGCACAATTACTCTGTTGGAAGTGCCATTAGGACTTTTCATGTCATCTGGGTGACTGCTGCTTTGTCCACATTTAGCTGGGTGAGCCCCAGAGCTGAGGGAATTTATTTTCAGTGTAGGAAGAAAAGCTTCTTGGATCTGCATGGCAGCTTCTTTTTTTTTTTTTTTAACTCAATATGGCTTTTCCTCCCTGCCTTGCCCCTGAGGCCCAAAGTTGCAGACAGTGAGTCCCTGCATGACATTTAATTTGCCTACAGTGGTGTTTTGAATGTTAAAGATCAACCAAGTATGAATTGGCTGCATGTCTCTGTTTATGTGGGTATGTGAGACAGGGGGACTTGATGAACCAGAGAGAAAGGTTCTTAGGAAAAGTAGGAAGATGTTGGAGAGGGGATAATAAGTGGGCTTGGCAGATGAGCTTCACAGTGGTAGAAGGGACATCAGACCATCATCTGTTCATATTTCATAGACAACACAACTGATCTTGAGAGACATTCCATTACTTGGTAAAGAAGTGAAAATCAGATTCTGCTAGATCATAAATTTCAGGGGTCAAAGGCTCTGTTTGCTGTGATTGATAGTGTATCTTTAGCACCTAGCTCAGTAAGTAGCACATAATAGGTGCTCAATAAATGGTGGTTGAATGGACACCAAATACATAATGACTGCTAGTAAAAATTCCCTCAAGGTTACTCTTTAACATGTTCTTCAGAGTATTGGCTTAATCTGGTCCTGAAGTCCTTATTTCAAGATTATCAAGTTTTTTGATTCAATAGATAAACAGTAACACATAAAATAAGTGACTTTCAGTTTATTAAGTTAGGGTTTATAATTACAACAAATTTTTATTAAGCATCTGTTCTGTACCAGGTACATAATAATGATCTAGGTAATGATCTAGGTAATGGGGATACAGCGGGGGAGGAAAACAATAGAAATACCTGCTTTCATGGAACTTACATTCTAAATAATGTAAAAAGCAAAATAAATAAATGCTAAGCATAGTATGATAGAAGGGGATATAACCCTTGGGGGCATGGGCAGGTTTGGTAGGAGGGTCCAGTAATGTGGTTTTTCTATAGGATAGTTGGGAAAGCCTCAAAGAGAAGTTGACTTTCAGGTAAGACCAGAAGAAAGCTAGGAGTTGAGACCTATGCATACCTAGGGCACAAGCATTCTGAGAAGGAACAGCACAGGCAAAAGCTCTGAGGTAAGAGTAGATCTAGAGAGGTAAGGAAGAGCTAAGAGGACAGTGTGTGTGCAGCTTATCAACAGGAGGGCAGTAGTAGGAGATGAGGTCAGATATGGGGAGTCATATCATGGGGGATCCTGTAGACCATGATGAGGCTTTGAGGGGTGAGGTAGGAATCTTTGGGAGAGCTTTGAAGAGGGCAGTGATGTGATTCAGCTTGCACTTTAACAGAATCAGTCTGGCTGCTGTGTTGAGAGTAGACTGGAAGAGGGCAAAGGCAAAAGCAGGAAGACCAGCTAGGAAACTATTGCAATAGTCCAAGCAGGAGGTGACGGGGCCTTGGACCAGGGTGGCAGCAGTACAAGTGGGGAGGAGTGAAATCCTGAAGGTTCTGAAGGAAAGGCTAATCAGTTTATTGATGAACCAGAAATGGATATCAGAGACAGAGGGGAGTCAAGAGTGATCTGAAGGTTTTTGGTCTGAAAAACGAGTAGAATTGCATTGCAAGGACAGTATCAGGAACTCAGATTTAGATGTGTTAAATTTGCCATCCCCGGAAGAACTTGAATAGGCAGCTGGGTATATGACTCTGAAGTTCAGAGAAGAGGTTTGTGGTGAGCATAAATATTTTAGGGTTATTATGGCATATAAATGGTTTTATTTTTTATTTTGTTTTGTTTATACATATTGTCACTATATTATTGTTATAGCAAAGAGATGGCCATGGAAATTAGATGGGAACAAAGCTATCATGAGTTCCATTTGGATATAGCCCAGCTAGGTTTTCCTGTTTGGGGGGGGTGGGCACTGAATTGTTTCAGGGCCTCCAGCCAAGCTAGCTGTATAGTATGGTACAAGTACGTAGTTAGCCCTATAGGTGAGCCTCGTGAGAGCAGGGGGATGGATCAGCATAAGCCAGCCTCGCTACTAGAAAAGCAGCTTCATGTGGTGAGTCAGCTGTCCTCACCATCCTTGCTGTGAAGGGGAGCTTATCCTGATTGCTGTGACAGATATGCAGATACCACTCATCTGGATAATGTCATTTCAGCATGCTGACACCCCCTCATCCACATGTTGAGACATGGCTGACATGTGCAATTGAATTCATTTCTTGTTTTTCTTTCAGGGTTCATTCATCTTAAGGTGAGACTTTGAGATAGAGTTGACAGATGGGCCAGAGTGAACGCAGATCAAAGCATAGTAGGACTGGTCTGCACTGCCCATGACACTGGGAGGATAGCTTCTCCCAACTTGTCAGAAGGTGTTTCCTTGGGAGGAGTCCCAAGTGTGTTGCATTGCATTCATAGCAATGTGGTGGGTACTGGGGGTGCAAAGAGGTAAAAGACTCAGACTTCTCTTAAGGGACTTATTATCTGGTGGACTTGTATGGAAGTTCGAATAATAAATGCATGATGGAGGGAGCTAGAAGGCAAAGGCAATGTGTGTCATGAAGAACACAGAGAAGAGAGAGACTCCGAGTGCCATGGAGTCATAAAAGCCTTGTTTCCACAGGATATGAGGCTTGAGCTGGCCTTTGAGGAGTGGAGGCACTTAAATAAGTACAAGGAGGAGAAAGGCTCCCCTATGTGGTTGTATAGGCAGTACATAACTCTACACAGCACTATATAATACACTGATTGTGTGCAAGGTTAGTGACCCCACGACAGAGAGAGACACTCCAGGAGGGAAGAAGTATGAACAAAAACCAAAAGGCAGAATTGGGTATGATATGGTCATTTGTTTAATGCTTATCTAACATCCATCCACTTGTTCAGGAAATACTTATTGTCTGGCATCAACAAGCAGGCTACATTGACCATAGTGGAAGATTTGTACAGGAAGATAGTGGCAAAGAATGTGGGCCTGATGTGCTATGTGATGTGAGGCCTTGGATGTCTAGCTCAGGAGTTAGAACTTTGTCCTATGGGCAGTTAGTAGCTGACAAAATTTTCTTTGAGTAAGAGATTGAATGTTTTAAAAATAATGTTCTAGGAAGCTATCTTGGTAGCACCATGCAATCTGGCTTGGGTTATGAGGTGACCGGTGGTGGGGAAGTGAAGGAAGGCCATCAGCTAGGAGAAGAGTTGAGAGTGTTAAAATAATGCAGTTAGGGTTTATGGAAAGACGTGGCACCATGGGGCCGAGTGTGTATTAGCCAAATAGGTGCTTGTTAAGTGCTTGCACTGCTTGAGCCCACAGTTTTCTAACACACATAAAGGGGAGACAGGAAAAAAATTGAACATATGGCTCTCTCCCTCGATTGTTCAAAGTCTAACTGAATGTAAAATGCACGTCCACATTGCAAGTCAATCTGCCAATAAGAGAGGACAGAACTTGGATAAGCAGAAGGAGATGTAGTAAGTAAATTTAATAATTGCCAGGATAACTAGCATTTATGGAGTGCCTCAATGGCTTCAAACATGTCCATAAATTACCACACTTGATTCTCACTACAGCCCTGTGAGATTGGCATCATCATCTCCATCTCACGGTAAGAAACCAAGATGCTGAGAGGGTGAAGCACCAGTGTTGTCGCCCAGCTTGTACGTGGCAAGCCACATCTCAAGCTCTTAACTGATTTCTCTAGAAATAATGCTTTTCTACTCCCATTTTGTCTTGTGCTGCATTTTGTGTCTGTCTTCTGAGCCATGGGAGACCCTGCAGAAAGTATTGGTAGTATGAGGAGGAAGGGAAGGGGATGTTTTCCACTACCAGCTCTTTTTCATGGGGTGGGCCGTGACCCTCTCAGAGCCCTTGCCTGTATCAAGCTGTCTTTCTACAATGCACAGGTGAAGGAACATCTACTCACAGAGCCAGCTTTGTCCACGGTGGTGAGGGTCATGCCTCGGCCACCATGAGTGTATGCCCTCCTCAGGGGGCATACAAGACTCTGCTGATCTAAGACCTTCAGTACAGGCCCAGAATGCCCCGAGTCTAATTATAGTGTCCTTGAGTCACAGAGTCCCTACCCCCTTCTCCTGGATGTATCGGTTGAGAAGGGCTCCACCAACTCTCCTTGGCACTGATCCATCAGAGCTGCCTCATGCCTGTTTCCATTCTCAAGTTATGCTTGGCATATCCAAAGTAAGATCCTCCATTTCCTACCCACCCCCCTCCAAGAGTCTTCCCCAGGGTCTTGGAAAGCCAGCTCTTGGCTCAATAGAGGGCTGTTCTCTTTCAAAGAGTCAAGGCTCTTTCATTATTGAACTGTCCTTGATTATGAGGCAGTATTAGAGTAGCTGATAGGTGTATTGGTGTGCTAGAGAAGCCAAAAATTACCACAGGCTGTGTGGCTTAAATAACAGAAATTTATTTTCTCACTGTTCTGGAGGCTAGAAGTCCAAGATGAAGGTGTGGGCAGATTTGGTTTCTCCTGAGGCTTCTTGGCTTGCAGACGCCCATCGTCTTGCTGTGTCCTCATATGGTCTTTCCTTTCTGTGTGTTCATTCCTGATATCCCTTCATGTGTCTATATAGTAAGATTGAAATAGGGCCTACCCTAATGGCCTCTTTTTAATGTAATCACCTCTCTAATATACCTTGTGTTCAGATGCAGGCACATGTGGTCATACTGGGAGTTAGGACTGTAACAAATGAATTTTGGAGGGACACAGTGTAGCCCATAATAGTGGGGAAGCTCTTCCCTACTCCATACTTCATCCTTCTCTTAATTCCACGTACCCCAGCACCTTTTCTGGGAGTCCATTTGGGCTAGATCCAGAGGATAAAAGGGTGGGATCTAAAGCGGTTGCTTAAAAACTATACAGTAAGTTCCTTAAGGACAAGGACTACACCTTGAATTATTTTTTCTGCCAGAGTTTAGCAGAGAGTGGACACAGAATAGGTTCTCAGATGTTTGCTGAATGATTAAATGATTAGGGGACTTGTCTGAAACAGGGATATTTTTTTGGTTTTATAAATTAAAAACTTCTGCTTAATCAAATATAGTACTTAAGACGAAAAGATTTTGTAGAGTATAAATTTTACAAAAATCAAGCTGCAGTAGAATGCATTTTAAATTTAAATAATATAAAACTAATCTTAGGTGTATGGTATAAAGCAAATGACATTAAAGCAAAGCTAGAGAGTTTTGCTTCCTGCTCTGCTCCTCATGTGCATTTGGATCTTGGGAAGTTAGTTTTTCTCAGGACCTTTTACCGTACAAAAATGAGAGGATGGATTCTCAGCTGACAAGTAGGCTTCACAATCCATGCAGTTTTTAGTCGATGGACATAGTTGCCTGGAGGAGGATTCTGAGATCATGTTCAAATTCATCTTTGAAGAGTAGCTTGCATGATTAGCCATGTCTATCAAATGCACGGAAGAAGGGAGAGGTGACATAAATGGAGATGTTCTCTAAGGTCACTCTGAGAAATAAAGTTCTATGAATTTATGAGTCAGAGAAGGCACTTCAGAAACTTGCTGGGCCCAAAGTCATCACCAAGAACATCTGCTTGCATTGTACTGTTGATATGTAGGAGTGCTCACTGGCAGAGATTTCTGGTCAACCAAATGCTGGGTGAGTACAGAGTATGTGACTTGATCTAAATTCAGGAAAACATGCACAGGGCGTAGGCCTTCCATATGTAAATTTATTTAATTGCATTGATGTAAAATGTGCAATTAAGAGGGTAATGAGCGTAGTTATCTCTAGGTGATGATTGTGGGTAATTTTTATTTTTCTGTTTACGCTTTTCTTTTCAAATGTTCATGCATTGCTTTTATGACCAGAAGAACAAAATCTTATAAAAATAATTAACATTCTATCAGGGTGAAAGAACAATGAAAAATTTCAAAATTCGGTTCAGTTCTTTGCAACAAACATTATCCATCTCATTCAGTAAACATTTATTTAGCATTTACAGTGTTACAAGTACTGTGAGGGTTACAAATAATTATGACTCAAGATGGATAGCCATTCACAGGATGTTTTACAGAAGAGAAAGCTTACTGAACTAGGTCTTGTGGGAAGAGTTAGCAATGAATAGAATATATAAGGTGGACATCTCAATTGGAGGAAATAGCACCTGTATCTAGAAAATGTAGTATGTTATCAAAGGAGTGCAAGAGGTCAGGTTTAGATATATGGCAGGGATCCTATCAGGGAGTGGGGAGAGAGAAGGCTCAACATGCACATTGGGCCCAGATGGTTGTGCTCACAGCCACCAGTTGGTGAGCAGAGTGTAGCCACTGCAGAACTCTGAGCAGAGGAAGGCCATACAGAGCCGTGGATTGACGAAATGGGCTGTGGTCACAGGGTGGGTTGGAGGGGACCCATCAGTCCAGCACAGTAGTTCAAGTATATGGGAATGCTATCTAGACATTCCAGGGTTTAGAAAAAGGCCTTTCACGGTGGTAGATACTTCTGGGGGCATCAGGTTTCTTCACAGTGTTGCTAATTATTACAAATTAGGGAGAGTAAGGTTTAAGCTCTGTCATTAACATGCTTCTCCAGTGGGCGAGGCTAAAGGTTGCTAAACTTTTTGGAATCGTGATACAATAATTTCATTGTTTTAGTGTCATGTCTTGTCAACCCACCTCTGCTTTCTCTGTCTAGCCTTCTTCTACCCTGTTATTGACATTTAGTTCATATTCATTTTAGTACTAAAACGAACTAAATTATTTCTGTATTATGAAATTCACATTTGAGATCATTTAGACATATTCTGTAATGCTGGAAGCTGGAATCATAAGACCAATTAAATCCTATTCTTTAAAAAAGAAGAAAAAAATCACCAAGTAGCTAGATGAAGTGATGAAGTGCTGAGATGGGCTGGTCTGTGTCCCTCAGACGACTGGCCAATGTCAATAACCTTTAAACCTTGTCCTAGGCGAAAAGTTCAGCTGTCCTACTGTAAAGCTCTGATCCCTGGGGGTGCTCCAGGAAGCTTTCCTTTTCTTAGATTCTTCAACAACCCTCAGGAATGGGAACACTTTCAGGGAAAACAGGAGACTAAGGAAGTAAATGTCCACAGCAGTTACAGAGAGGAAGCAGGGCCTCTATTTCTAAAGAAGGACTCTGTGCAGCCAAATAATTTTCTTCTATTAAAAATTGGAAATCCTTTCTCCTAGGAGCTCATTGCCAGACATCTCTGTAGTCTTATAGTCAATTTAAAAATATGTCGCTTCTCGAAGATGTGAGCTTGAAGTGAATGCTATCACATGAATTTTTTTTTTTTTATCATAGAAAAGTCTTTTAGGTGGGGTGTTGATGTCAAGATTAACTCAGAGAAAATTGACTGCAGTCAATTAGGGCTAAATGATAGTGATCATTCCAAAACTCATTAAGAGTTTGAAAAATGAATATTTAGACTTTTTTTTTTTTTTAAGATTTTATTTATTTATTTGACAGAGAGAGAGACAGTGAGAGAGGGAACACAAGCAGGGGGAGTGGGAGAGGGAGAAGCAGGCTTCCCGCGGAGCAGGGATCCTGGTGCAGGGCTCGATCCCAGGACCCTGGGATCATGACCTGAGCTGAAGGAAGATGCTTAACCAACTGAGCCACCCAGGCGCCCCGAATATTTAGGCTTTATCCTTGACCAAAAACCATTTGTCCCAGAGTGAAACATGGTAGCTGGAGAATGGCAGTTCAGCAACCCTGAAGTGTAGGCGGGCCTTTCTTTATGAACCAGGCATGTTCTTGACATTTACTGTGTCAATCAGCTTTTTGTAAATGGAATCTTTTTTTTTTTTTTCTTCATTAACTTACCCTGTAATTTCAGCAATGTTTTAACATTCTTTCCTGATTGATCTTGAGTTGACAGTGAACTGTGAACGTTTGGCTTTGGAGTTCAGTGCTTCTCTCTTGATTTCTTGCTCTTTTGCTTTGCTCTCTCTCTTTCAACAGCTACTTAAGGAGCAAATAGTGTGTCAGGTAC
Organism: Mirounga angustirostris; assembly: GCF_029215605.1. Classification (NCBI taxonomy): domain Eukaryota; kingdom Metazoa; phylum Chordata; class Mammalia; order Carnivora; family Phocidae; genus Mirounga; species Mirounga angustirostris. The sequence goes on from NW_026991714.1 coordinate 42,143,982, forward strand.
AGTCCTAGGTGTTGGGAATATAAATACACATGGCAGGTAAATAATTACCAAATGATAGGTAATGCAATGCTGGGGAATGCAGGGAGGCCCATGATAGCAGAAAGTCCCTCTGTCTAGGGAGGTGAAGGAATGGTAGGTGTTTGAGCTGAGTGTTGAAGGAGATGAAGATAGGAGGAGGAGCTTGCATGGGTGATGCACACCCAAAGATGACCCAGATCAAAGGCCTGGTTGGGATCAACTGGCTAGAAGGACTTTGATGTTGAATAGTTTCAGCCCTGAGACAAGCACTCAGCAGTGGATGGTTTTTGCTTAGCCTTCTACATGGAGTAAATATCAGTGAAAATTTGTTCCCAACCTTTGTTTCTCTAATGGTTGGGAAGAGATATTTTACTATTATTTTCTCCTAACTTTTCTGTCAAATACACTTGTGAGTTTCTGTAATATGCATGGTCTTACTTCAATCTTCAGTTCAACCTATAATATCAAAATGTTAATATTCATGAAGCAGAGCACCCCCAAATAAAATTGAGAGGGAAAAGAATGTGAATCTTTTAATTTCCAGTAGGAATGCTAATTTTGATTCAGCAACTTTAAGAAATGATTATGTAGAAATTATAATTTTTTCAGTGGCAGAGGACATCCACCATAAGTAATGTCAAGACATTTGATAGACTAAGAAAAATGACACAAAAAACAAGCTTCTTTTTTTTAAAGATTTATTTTAGAGAGAGAGTGTGTGTGTGCGTGCAGGAGTGGGGGGAGGGGCAGAGGGAGAGAATCCTCAAGCGGACTCCCGCATTGAGCGTGGAGCCTGACCCAGGGGTCGATCCGAGATCATGACCTAAGCCGAAACCAAGAGTTGGATAATCAACCAATTGAGCCACTCAGGTGTCCCAAACACGCTTCTAATATAACTGATATACAAAGAGCCTCAACAAATTCATAAGAAAAGGACGACTACCTAGGAAAAACAGCAAAGCATATGAACAAGCAACTCAAAGGAAAGGAAATTTGTATGGTAATAAATACCTGAAGTGATGCTAATTTCAGAAAAATGCAAATTAAATAGGACCTATTTATTTTAAGTGTCGTAACATCCAGTACCTGTGAGCATGTGGAGTAAAAGGCATTCATGAATTTCTGGTGGATTTGGTGGCTTCTGGTATTACTACAACCTTTGGGGGAATTAATACCGAAAACAAGTATTCTCTTTGACTCGGTCAGCCCATTGTTGAGACATCCACCTATTGAAATAAAAAGGCTGGTTGATACGGATATAATATGTAAGGGAGAGTATTTCAGTCTTCTTTTACAGTACCAAACCAAAAGCAAACATACATCAATAGTGAGATCAGTAGAAGAACATTGCATTGCTTTGGTTCTGTGTATGTGCATGCCTGTGTGGTGTGTGTGTATGTGTATATTTCAATGAATTTGATCTATGTGTTTGTCCTGGAGGGACATTCCTAATGTGTTTTAAATAAGAAAAGCAAGCTACAGAGTAACATGTATAGTATGGTTCCATTTAAAAAAATAGCGAAACACTATATGTAAGTTTGAATGTGCATGGATGGAGGTAGGTGGGGGAAGTATCCACATCAGACTGTAAACACTTGTGTAAACACAGCAGGATGAGAATGGAGGTGAGGGGAAACTAAACTTTTTCTTTACACATTTTTGTAGGGTTTGACTATCAGTTATTCCTCATACACATTGCTTTTGCAGTTTAAAATGTCACAGGTAATAAAACTGAAATAAGTACATAAAAATTGAGAACTGATTAGGACACCTTTGTTGCTACTCTTGTCCAAACCAGCTAGAAAACAGATGCCAAGGAAGGTGAACTCCCTGCCTCACCATCCCATAGAACAAAGCAGTGCAATTGACCCCACCCACCACACCTGTTTTAGCTTTCTCTGCATGTATTCATTCATCCATTCATCAATTTCTTACTTTAGTTATAATTTTAAAAGATTTTTTTTGAGGGGGGGCAGAGGCAGATTATTTTATTTTTTTAAAAGATTTATTTATTTATTAGAGAAAGAGTGGGGGAGAGGGGCAGAGGGAGAGAGAGTCTTAAGCAGACTCCCCGCTGAGTGCGGAGCCATTTTAGTTACAATTTTAATAAATATGTAAACGAATATGTGTGTATATATAGATTTATCTCTCTGTGTTGATCGGTAGGTAGGAAGATTGCCTACTATGTGCTTGGCTTTCCACATACTGGCTTTGAGCCATGCACACCTCCCCGGGGGCAGTGCTCTTTGTTTCTAACTCTGACCTAATCCTTCCCAGGCCCGAGGCCAGCGCCTGCTGGAATTGCCCTCGGGTAGCTGGAAGGCCTGACTGGAAGGAGCTTAGTTTTTGTCACCCTCAGCTGGGGGTTGCTCCTTGGAGGCCTACTCTCCAAGAACAAACCAACTGAGCCTAACACTGCACAATAGGGGCATTTTCACAGGCTCTGTGCCCATGGTGGCAGGGTGCCCCCCTGGGTGCGCAGTCCTCAGTTAATTAGGTAGTGATGGCAGTCCTACAGCTCGGCTGGGCGCTAATGAGTCTAGGCTGACATGGGAGGCCTCGGGCTGCGGATGGACTTCTCTGCAAGGAGCTTGAATATTTCAGGTTTCGGGATGACTTTTCTTTTGGGAAAGTTTTATAGGACCGCTCAGGCCCTCAGAACCTATCTTCCCATCTCTGAATGTCTTTTTGGGGTATATCCTTTCTCATGCCTTCAATCATTGCGCTTTTCATTCTCCCTGAGGATGGTAGGCTGCCCGAGGTCAAGAATTTTCTCTAGACATTTGCTCCCTCCAGTACAGTGCTTTGGGCATAGTTGGTGCTCCGTAAGCCGACACATGCCTGAAGTGTTGGAGGATTCTGGGGCATGCCTGGGGCCATATTCCCAGAGGCAGGGGCCTGATGGAGTAGGCTAGATGAGGATGGTGGGGATGGACCTTTCAGCCCAGGAACTCCTGCCAGGCCGCCAGCTGGGTGATGCTCCTCAGAGGGAAGTGAACCCTGGAGCAGGTGAGAAGAGGGAGAAGCTGGGTCCTCGGCTTCAAGAGACCATGCCAAAAACTCGCCTATTAAAACACCCACTTTATTCCCGCTCCTTGCAAGCTGAAAGGAGAGAATTGAGGAGCCTTCCATTTGCTCACTTTTTCTGATTCATGGTGGCCCTGGCTGGGCCCCCAGGGGAAACACGGGACCCATACAGCCTTTCCCAGACCACCCCCTGTCTGACTCCACAAGCCCACAGAGATTGTGTGTGTATGTGTATGTGTGTGTGTATACCCACACATACACAGCTCAGGTTTCATGTGTTGATAGGAATACAGTTCAGTGGATCTCAAGGCCCCACTAAAACTCAGTATCTCAGGGGGATCTCAGAGTCTGTGCATGAAGCAGGAGACAGATATAAGTAATAGCAAGTCTGCCTGGGAGTCCTGAGGGAGAGTTCACCCTAGTGTGGCCCCAAGGACTTTAGACTGAACCAGAGTCACCTTGTACTGAATGAGCTGATGCAGTGTCAGCATGTTTCCAGAGGACCTGCTGTTTTCACGGTGCTTGGAGGAAAGGTGAAGACCTTCAAGACACAGTCCTTCTTCCTCAATGAACATACCATCCAGCCAGAATTTTATAAAGCTGCCAGGAGTTGCATATACAGTGTCATAGTCCTATGAGTTTGAAGACTGTCATGATTACTGTTATCAAAGACTCTTTATTGAGTGCTCTCTGAGATCTAGATATTATCTTAGATTGAGATCCCTGGAAGTCAGTTCTGCACTGGAGGATTGCAGGCATAGTGTTAATTGAATGTACCTTGGGGGACGCCAGGAGGCCGAAGCTGGACAGAGGAGGGACTGACCCAAACCAGCAGAGCTTGCTCGGTGTGTGGTACAAGGACAGTTCCCAGTGCGGGACACAGCTGTGAGCGGTCAGAGGCAAATGTTACCAGCAACAGGGGGACCGGAGCGTGTCCCCTCTGGGGAAGAAAACTGACTAGAACACCTAGTATCCACCTGCAGAATGCTCTCTGCCTACCTGACCTTGAGCAGGAAGTTTTAGCTACATGATTTCCAATCCATACAGATAAAGGTAGGCCAATGATGGGCAGAAAAGTAACTTACCTAAGATTGCACAGCTAATATCATGATGGATTGTTAACCATCCCACTGCACTGTTCCACGATAGGGATTATCATCCCCATTATACAAACTGAGAAATTGAGGCACTGAGAGTTTAAATGATTTGCCCATTGTCACACAACTAATAAGAGATGAGGGCCAGTGTTTTCTCCTTGTCCTATGGTGTCTCACAGAGGTAAGCTGCCCAGTGAAGGACAGCCAGTTTTGGCTGGAATAGACCTCACAGCCCTTGGGTAATGTATGGACCACCAGTTCTCTCCCCTCTCCTTTACTGTAGACAGAATCATGTCCCTTATTGTGGACATGTGAGCACGGCTTTTGAAGTCAGGCAAACATGGATTTGAATCCGGACTCCTTGTTTTACTACTTGTCATGAGTTCAGTTTTGTCATTCATAAAATGGGGGTAATAATGACCACTTCATTGGGTCATGATGAGGATTAAAAGAAATCAGATATAAGAAATCTCTCAGCACATTCTTCTCCATCCTCCCTGCCCCTGAAAAGGGGTTCAAGGCTACACAAGGATTTTTCTGAGGGCAGTCTTTGAACATAACAGTGGTTTATTGGTTTATCTTTTCCACATTTGCTTTCTTCTCTCAGAGAGAAAGTGATACCAAGTCTTCCATGCAGTTTGCTCAGAATTCTAACACTAGCCTCTTAGTCTAATCATAACAGAGTTCTTGGAAATAAACATAGCAACAGCAATTATATCTTACTTTTAATGTCTAATTGGCTGTAAACTCCCTTTTACTAAGTTATTTCCATCAAATGTGTGGAGCATTGTGCATTTGGCTTATCTCAATGTCCTCTTTGTGCAGCCCCCATCTTGCCTTTATTAGGGAAGACGGTTTGATGTATGTTTGTCTTGTGGGTGCCCTGGAAGCTCCAGCCATTCCAAGCAAAGGACTGGGACGATCTTGTGAGCCTTCTATTCCTCATTATCCCTCTGTTCTCCCACCAGAGTCTCTGGCCTGGAATCTTCCTGTGAGTTCTGCTGGTATGCCCCTTCCCCGTTTGGTCTCCTCTCCTGGCTTCTGGACTAATCCTTCCCTAGTATCTTAGCCCTGCTTCATTGCCCTCCTCTGCTTCTAGCCCTGCAGCTAGGTGGGCTCCCTTCCTCTCAAGTCTCTCTTCTTTTCTCAGTGTCTCACAGAGCAGCTGAGCCATCCACCCAGGCCAGGCTGTGTTAGGGTGTGAGCCTAGAGCAAACCCAAGTGCCTCTCCCTTGCTGTGTCTTCTGCCCTTACAAAGAAGTAGTTTTTGCAGGAGCTCAGCTGGGAACCAGAGCCGATATGTGGTGCTTTTTCCCTAAGCTTTCCCCTCACTAGGTCTTTCCAACTCAAGCTTGGATCCTTTTGCAGGGCTCCAGCCTCAGCGTAGTGTGTCTAATGCCTGGCCATCCTGGGGGTGGGGGGTGTAGGGGGAGAGACACTGTACCTGTTGCTATGGTAGCACCCAGCTGAGATAATGAACCCATTTCATTCCCAGGAGATTTCAAGGTGTATCAGTCTCTCCTTCTCACCCACTGCCTTTCTCCTCCCTCTCCATCTCTCCCCACATTCTTCTGTCATCTTTCTTCCTCCCCACTCAACCTCAGGCTTCTCCTTCCTCAGACTTCTCTTCTTTTTGCTCCTGGATACATCCGCATAGCCACTGAGGCTACATATAGCAGACTTTTTTTTTTTTTTAATTTCCCTAGACCAGTTTTTCTCAAACTTTAGCAGGCATCCCCTGAAGAACGTGTTAGAACACATTTGCTGAATGTTAAGCTTCATCCCCAGAGTTCTGATCTGAAGGTCCTTGTTGGGACCCAAGAATGTGCATTTCCAATAAGGCCCCCCAAAATGCTGATGCTGTGGAGCCCTTTGAGAACCACTGTTCTAGACTATGTTTGCCTGTGTTGAACTAGTTATGGTTGGAATATTCCATTGTGTTTTGATTCTAGATGATTTGATTAGCTCATTCATCCATTCATACAACATGTTTATTGAGCACCTACCTACTCAGGGAACTGTGGCAGTTACTCTCCATACAAAGAAACACAAAACCTTGTCCTCCCAAGAGTTCACAGATTTGTACAGGGGACAGACAAGTAAATAATTATTATATGGTGTGAAAAATATTATAATAACCTGCAAATAATGAAAAACGTTTAGAAGTAGGCACTAATCTTACACAGGGAAGTAAAATATTTAGGTGAGATGAATACAAATTGATTCATTCATATAAAGTGATTCATGCTTTTTTTCTTTTGCTCTTTTCCAAGGGTTAAGGGGAGCTAAGATTAACCTATTTAAATAGAATCTAATGTTTGTGGAGTATTTACTCTTTCAGTTACTGTACCAAGTACAGAATGTATTGATGAAAACTTCTGGGGTCAGACTGCTAGCTGTAGCCTGGTCACTTACTCTGTGCAACCTCCGACAGGTTACTCAACCACTCTGTGCTTCAGTTTCCTCACCAGAGAAAAAAGCTATCATACTAGTATCTGCTTTGAAAGATTGAGAAGATTTAAGGTGCCAATGTGGGCAAAATGAACATAGTAAGTTCTCCAATAAAATGTTGCCTCTTATTATCCATATTTTTTAACCTCATGCTGAACATCAGACAATCTGCCTAGAGAAATTTGTACCCTCCAAACTAAATAAATCACCAGGATTTAGCCAAGAGAATGATTTGTGGGTAGGTCTGAATGTGGGGATTGCAAGATCTCTGAGCAAGCCTGGGAAGCCCTTGGGGCACCAGCCAGGGTCAGCAGCCCTAGCTGAGCAGTCAGGGAATCTCTTCACCCAGATGGGGCATAAGAAAGTCCTTGAAGGATGGCCAGGATTTTGACCAAAGTGCCTCCCGTCCTCCCGTCCTCCCGTCCTCCCGTCCTCCCGTCCTCCCGTCCTCCCTTCCTCCCTTCCTCCCTTCCTCCCTTCCTCCCTTCCTCCCTTCCTCTCTTCCTCCCTTCCTCCCTTCCTGCGATGATGAGGGGGAATTGTCAGGATTGAGGCTTAAAAGCATTCCCAGCAGAGAGAACATCTCTACCCCACAAAGTTTAAGAGGAAAGAGCTCTCAGGCCGGGATTTAGAGTTTCAAACTTAGCTTTGCCATTGAGAAGGCCAGGTTCACCTTCCCTGAGAGATGCTTTATCGATACCCCATCATCTTCAGGCCCAAATGCCATGTGGCTGGTGCTGACCACATTAACTGGGTGTTTCCCTCCAAAGAGGCAGTGTTTTCTATTGCTTCCCCTGAGGTACAGTCCTCTCCCCTCTTAGATACCCTCCCCAGCCCTGAGGGATGTGGTTCTCTGTACTTAGTCCAAGATCAGGGAGTGTTCCCTTAATCTTTGTGGCCCTCCAGGGAGGGACTGTAGTCCACATTCATGCTGAGTGTCCAGTCTGAATTTTCTACCTCCCTCAGACCTAAGTTTACAGCTGAAACTGTAGCTGGATGGGGAAGGCAGAATCTTAGCAGTTTTGTTTTAATCCTTTCCTGAGCTCATCAAAAATAAGAGTGGTACAGCCTTTCTTCTTCCAGAGAGGATTAGAGGATGAAGTCTTTCCTGGGAGATACACCTGGGAAGGGCTTATTAAGTGATAATCCCGGATAACCCCCCTGAAATTATCTACTAACTCTGCCCTCTTAGTAATGAAAAAGACTTCTAGGCATTTCATTAACTCTTTGAGAATTTTTTTTTCTCCTCACCTTTTCTTGTCTCCCTTCTGCTTGCCTTAGATTTAATCAGAGCATTCAGTTTATTAACTTATTCCTTTATTTATTCACTCAACAAACACTTGCTGAGCACCTGCTGAGAGCTATTTTGTGTTCTGGGACAGATACCTAGACAAATAAGACCTGTTCCTTGTTCTTAAGGGGTGTCAAGCCTTGCAGAGGAGAATGACATATAAGCAAGCACTGATTACCACACAAAGTTAGGTGGTATGACAGCATTAAGTGCAGGGAGTGATGAGCGTGAATGACTGGGAAGGTTTCCCTGGCATGGGTAGCACTTAACCAGGGTATGTGCAGAGGCCTTCCAGGTAGAAAAAGTGGAGAGGGTTTTCTAAGCACTGGAGAGAACATGAGCAAAAGCATGGAGATATGAAAGAACATGAAATATGAGGGAATTGCAAGAAGCAGGGTCTGGTCATGTGACTTGGTCTAGGGAAGGGCAGCAGCTTTGAGGTGAGCTGGAGAGGTTAGGCTGGAATCAGTCTTGGGAGGGGATTTGGCGAGGGTGGCCATCGGAGGTTTTTAAGCAGAGGAGAGACAGTAAGATAGGTAGGTAGGAAAGAACACCTTTCCCCTGCTCTGAAGACTAAGGCCAACTGTGTGGCTGGGGGTCACTTGTCCCACTTTATGAGGTCACCCTGGCCACAGAGTAGCTGTCACCCTACTAGCCAGGGAACTAGCTGGAAGATAAGGTCTTCCAACCTTATCAAATGTCCATGGCCCCAAAGAAACCCCTAAGTTAAGGTTAACACATCAAAGGAGTTGAAACAATGTAACATTTGGGTGGGATTAAGATATGCAATTGGTTAGAAACGATTTCCTCTGCTGGCATTGCTGTTGTAAATACCTGCCTTCATAACTCTGTTCTCAGGTATGTTCCAGGTTATAACAACATTGTTATTTCTATCCCCCACCCCCAATGCAAGAAGCAACACAATGTCATATTTTAAGAAGAGGCCAAACAAGGGTTTAGATGTTGGTTCTACAATATACTGACTGGGAGCTTCGGCAAGTCCCCTTAGCCTTTCTAAGTTTGGATTTTGTTGCTGTTGTACTTACATAAACCTAAAATTTTGTTGCTGTTGTACTTATATAAACTTCAAATTGCACCTGTCTTGCACATGGTTGTGAAGATTAATGTATTTTATGTACCTGGCTCAGTATCCAGCATAGAGTAGGAAGTGGAATAAAAAGTGGAAGCTATGATTCTTTTTCCTTCTCAGTTACACTGGAGTCTTAGGATGTAAGTCACAGGAAAATATTTAGGTAAAGATGTTTTAATCAGGTCCTCTTCATATTTCCAGAAATAGGTCTCACTGGGTCCATGTTGGAGCTGCCATTCGATAGCTTATATACATTCTTACATTAGTCACCTATCCTCATTAATCATAGTACATTCATAGTACAAAGAAAGTTCTGGAAAGAATGGTAAAAGCAAAAAACGATTCTTTTCAGTGACTCCTAGATTGGGGAAGCAATAAACATTATTGTTTTATTGTCTGTGTTCTGTTTCAACCTTATTATACCCCCAAACCAACGGGAATGCTCAATTGCAATGAACTTTGGGCATCTTAGGGGAAAGGGGAAGAACAAGAAGAATTTCTAGCAGCAGAATGAACCAGACAGTAGAAAATCAAGAGATGAGAAAAGAGAAAGGTTTGGGGGAGTGGTAGACTTGGAACCCGAAAATGAGAGTCCATGAGAGAGAGGAGAAACAAAGTGAAGAATATGGTCTGAGTGGGAAGGGCTCTCACATCTGTTGTCTGATGTAGGCACCTACTCAAGTGAGGAATTCCCTCCTCAGTGTCCCTAACAGATGGTAATCTTGCAAAGTTATTCCCTTTTTTTTTTTTTTTTCACATCATGGCACACATAGAAAATAATATTTGTATAACACTGGGGTAAATGGATGAAGCTGCTTACAAGTGGAGGTGACCAACCTGGAGCCTCTGACAGGTGAATAGAGTAATACCTTGAGTACATCTGTAGCCCAGTGTGCTTTGAGAAACTCTAATCCCTTAGGACCAGAGTGGGGACCCTCACGCATGCACTCTCAGGACAGGACCTCAGGTGGTAAATAGGCACATAGGACTGAGTATTTCATTATCACCACCAATGAAAATTTATTGAGTGTGTTTTCCAGAGATATGTCTTGGATTCTGAAGATGCAAAGACTTGCAAGGCGTGGTTTCTTGCTTTCACGCTGTTGTTACTAGGGAGTAAGAGTGCTTCCTGCGGCCACAAAATAAATGGAACTGGCCCGAGGCTTCTTCAGGGAACCAACTGGGCTTACCAGCCTTGCCTAGTGTGTGATGCACAATCATTAATTAACATAGGGATGTTCAGTGATAAATTAATTCATCTGCTCAGAAACCATTGTGGAGGGAAGACTGAAAGCCAAGAAAAATGATTATTTGAAACTTTTTTCTCGAGTGTCTCCTCTTATGTGCTGTGCTAAATATTTGTTAGCGAGGTACACTTGCTGTATATCAACAGAGATGCCATTTTACAGGGGATGTATTTATTTCCAGAGAAGGAAACTCCTATAGGCCTGTGAAGCAGAAGTCTAGTGGTGGTATAGTCTCCCATTAGCCAACGGCATTATTGAGAATCTCTTTTTTTTTTTTTTTTAATTTTATTTATTTATTTAACAGAGAGAGAGATAGCGAGAGCAGTAACACAAGCAGGGGGAATGGGAGAGGGAGAAGCAGGCTCCCCACCGAGCAGGGAGCCCGATGCGGGGCTCGATCCCAGGACCCTGGGATCATGACCTGAGCCGAAGGCAGATGCTTAACGACTGAGCCACCCAGGCGCCCTATTGAGAATCTCTTGTTTGAAGAAGAATAGTCTAGGCTTTAGCAGAGTGAACAGAGAAATTAAAGATACAGTTCTGTTTTTGAGAAACATTTAACCCTAATGGGAAAGTAGGACCAATATGGGAAAGAAACAGAATATATATATAAAAAAATCTGTAAATAAGTACAAATAAAAACTCAAGTGCAGCACTTAATGTTCTCTTTTCTATAGTAGGTATTTCTACTCATGACTTAGCCTCTGTTAAGATACCAAGGCTCTTGACTGTTCTCCGTTCTTACTCATCTTGTGCAGAGTACACACTCAAAGGTGTTGAATGAACATGCTACTCTGGGTTGCCTAAGTGCTGGGGGATTTCTGGAGTGAAGTAGAGTGATGTGCTTAGGGGAAGCCTTATAGAGGCTGAGCAGTGTTTTCAAGTATGAGAAACTCATGGTTTGGCAGAGGGAGGGGACAGGAGAGGGAAGAAAGAAGAGCTTGTAGGCAGTGAGCAAATCCAAATAAACACTGAGGCCACCACTCAGGGTCCTCCATGACCTGCTCTTCCTTGTCTTGCCTTCCTAACTACTGCCAAGAACAGCTCTTTGTGGTCTCCTCATTTCTGCCCATTTCTTTCTCCTTGGACTCTCTTCCTCCATTGATTGGCCAATCTAAATCCTCCTCCTACTTTGAGTCCAGGTAAGGTACAGCCCCAGGGAGCCTTCCAAGATACTTCTGATCTCAGTCCTTTCTTCATTAAATCCAATAAGAGTATTCACAGGTCTGAGCTCCATGCTCTTAAGGTTCAGAGGGAGTGAGAGTCAGCATCAAAAGAGCCTTCAACCTGATGTAGCTTCCAAATGAGATTGTGAGGCTAGACTAATTACAAACAAAATAACTAGAGGGAACCGGCCACGGATACATAGTTTTAGTATGGAACTGAGCAGTACAGAAGTGCTGTGCAGAGTGAACTGGGGCTCCTAAGTCCTGCATCCCAGTTCTGCTTCTATAGTGAACTAGTGGAATATCTTTCAGCAGTCGCCTGGCTTTTGATCCTCAGTTCTTCACCTGTGAAATGAGGGGTTTGTGCAAGATGCTGTGATTCCTTCTATCTAATCTGCAAGATGATAAAGGCTTGAGGACTTACACTGAATGGAAAGTAGTGATTGGTTAGCTGGAGGGGACAGGGGACCAATGGAAAAGTAATAAATGATAACTAGAAGGATTGATCCCTGAGGACCATAGGATAGAGAGAACCAGCTAGGGACTGGTGGAAGACCTGTTTTCCTGGTATTATCAGCACAGTCTTTCTGGAATACAATGGACCCTCCACAAAGCTCCCCCAGTGTACAGGGTCTATCAAGCCTCATGTACCCTTTGTCCCTGAACCTTAAAGGAACAGTCTTCTAAGACTCTCTCTCTCTCTTTTTTTAATATTTTATTTATTAGAGACAGAGAGTATGAGCGGAGAGAGAGTCAGAGGGAGAGGGAGAAGTAGGCTCCCTGCTGAGTAAGGAGCCCATGTGTGGGGCTCGATCCCAGGACCCTGGGATCGTGACCTGAGCTGAAGGCAGATGCTTGACTGACTGAGCCACCCAGGCTCCCTGAGACTCTCTCCTCTTTTGTTCTCTGATTCCTGAATTTCTTGAAAAAGTACATCAAGTCTCCCATCAGCAAGCCCTGTAGAATGGGTGAAGGGGTGATGGGTTTTAGCTAATCATCATAGGATGCATCCTCTTTAATTTCCTCTTTCAGTCACCTACTTTGGCCAGCCTGCACACGGTGCTGTCAGAACAACACACTCACATTTTCCCAGAGCAAAGCAAAGCTGAATGGCTTAGTAGAGGGTCAACTGCCTCTGTCCTGGCTTTTCAGAGGCTCTGAAAATGTCTGCTGCCTAGCACCTTGGGTTGCAGGGCAGGAGGACCTCTCTGTCTCTCCCTCTTCCTCCCTCTTTTTTTCCCCAATAGTGTTTGTTTTCTCTCATTGTTAAAAACAAACAAAAGTCACTGCAGGAGAAGTTTCAAAGTACAGAAAAGTATAAAAAGATTGTTTAAAAATGTCTAATTTCTACCCCTCCCATTACCATCACTGTTAACATTTTTCACTATTTTGACAAAACAGGATTTTCTGTTAAAATGTGTTCATGACCCTGAACTATTTAAATAAACTGCTCAATTTTATTTGGGGAAAACTTAAAACCTTTTATTATAGAAATGTTCAAATGTATGCAAAACTAGAGAGGAGAGAATATTGAGCCCCAGGTAATCCAGCCCCAGCTTTGGCAGATGCAAGAAGACCTTCTTTAAATGACCTGTTCTCTCCACGGTAGGCTCCTGGGCCAGAGCTCAGAGAGGGAGGGGACAGGATAAACATCACATAACAGGGATGTTGGAATTATTAGGATTTAACCAGAGAGATTGTAAGGATCGCAGGGCCCTGAGCCATGTGGGTTGTAAGGCCCTGGCTTATATGGACACACAGTCATGTCTGCCTTCCCGGTCTGACGTGGCACCACTTACCCTCTCTCCGTTTGATGGTATTTACGTGAGTCCTCTTCTGAGGTGCGTGGATGGATGTTTACTGACCCATCAATGCCTGTCTGCCCAGTGCCTTTGGGGATCAGCACCCACGGCCAGGATGGGGCAGTACTTGGCCCGTGATGCTGAACAGAGCTCCCGACATGCAGCTCCTGACCCCAGTCTCATGGGCATCCTTCTCCTGCCTCGGGACTAGGCTGGGGGTGCTGTTCCTTCCTAGCTTGCTTTGCCGAACTGGTTCTGCTGTTTTCCCACTAGTAAGAGAAGGGGAGGAATAGGTGGTGAAATGTCCAATAAGCAGTTACTCCTTGAGGTGCTTCTGCATCTGGACTCAGGGACTGCTGCATCCTCGGTGGCCGTCCCTGAGAAAGTGGCTGCTGGCCATGCAGTCCGGGGGCTTGGAACAACCAGAATGTGTGCCGAGTCTTGACTGTTTATCACGGGCCCCTTGCTATGCCAGATGATGCCCTTGGAGCTTGTTTGTGTGGGGAGACTTGCAGTGTTGGCTAAATATGCTCAGGGAGCAGAGACATAATAAAATGCTTTGCCTTCAGGACTGACAGGCTCACCCTTCTTGCCGGGGGGCCTCAGGTGGTTGTGTTTTACTGGGAGCTCTCTGGTCTCACTCTTTCCACCTGCTCCGCCATCCTTCTTTCTTGCCTGGGCAGGGCGGGGAAGACCACTCTTCCTTTCTGGCTGCCAGGTCCTAGTGTCAGCATTCCCATTTATTTTTGTTCTCCCCTGGAAAGTGGTAATGGTATGGATAGGATTGCTTTTAAAAGACCTGGCGGTAAATGAGATCTGGAGAGTCTAGCGTTCTGAAGCAGGTGACCATTTATGGTTCTACATTGTGACTCCAGGTCACTTTGCTGGTTTGGGCTTCAGCTTCCTCTTCTACCAAAGGAAGGGTTGGATCGCACGTTCTCAAATTCTTCCAAGACCAGGGATGGAATTCCTGGTATGCAGGGAACCAGGTTGGATAATCCATATGCTTTTGGTTGCTCAGGGGTTGTAAGGGAGGCTGTACCTTGTGTCCTTTTCCTAAAATGTGAGCATGGTCAGAGGAGTGTACGTGGCTCTGCCCTTAGAAATAGCCAACTCTGTGACTCAGGGCTGGGATGTTGCCACTTTGTAAGGTTGGTCAAAACCCTGATGAGAAAGGGATATAATGCCTTAAGTCAGATTCCCTGTAAAGAGACGTTGGGACAGATTCTTGTGGCAGTGATTTATTATCGAGGGACTGCTTTCCAGAGAAAACTGTAAGGATATAAGGGAAGCAGGATAGGTTAGGGGGGAAAATATTAAGAGCTGTGGTTTCAACAGAGGCAGCTCCAGAATGTGAATTGCCACCCAGCGGTGGTCCCACCCAGAGGAAAAGGGGCCGGGCCATGGATAACCTTCCATTGGTTACTTATTGCCTATAGGTCACCCCCACTCCAAGGGCAGGCATAAACTCCCAGGTGAGGCAGGTCTCTCGGCCGGGGCCAGACTTCTGAGAAGGGCCCAGGTGTGAGCCCTTAGCAGCCAACACAACATGGGTGCTGGGACATGGGTGCACCTGCAGCTAGAGGCTACTTGACAGGGGGGGTGGGGGGGCGGGGGGGGGCGGGGGGCAACACAGGATTTGCCCCATCCAGGCAGGTGAGAGCCAGCTGGGGATGGGGGGCAACACAGGATTTGCCCCATCCAGGCAGGTGAGAGCCAGCTGGGGATGGGGGGCAACACAGGATTTGCCCCATCCAGGCAGGTGAGAGCCAGTTAGGGAGCAGGGGAGGAGGCCAGGTGGGAGAGGGCTATTCTGAATGTAAATCCTGAGCACATCTCGGTCCTGAGCAAAGAGGGAGTGTGGATGGCTCAGCATTTGCAGGGAAATGCTCAAATGTGACTTTCCAATTAGGCCGACATAACTGCTGATGATAGAAGTCAGGATAATGGTAGATTTGAGGAGAGGGAGATGGTGCCTGGGATAGGGTAGGAGGGAAGCACTGGGGTTATCTGGCTTCTGGTCGCACAATTATGTACACTTGGCAGAAAACCCATCAAGGGGTGCCCTCACAATTCATAGATGTTTCACGATAATGCCCGCATAGGAGTGCGGGGGCTGCTCTCACAGGGTGGTGGGAGTTCATTCCGAGAGGGCCTCCCCACCCTCATTTCTCTTCTCTTGTGTCCCCCACTTCATGGCACTCCTTCATCTTCACTTTTCTCTCCTTTTTATTTCCCCTTCATAATGAACCTTTTCCCTGCTTTTCTGGCCTCTGCTGTCTCAGCCACGGTCATGTGACTCTTTTCTCCGAAAGCTTCAGCGCATCCTTTCCTGACCCCCTGGACCAGATCAGATGCCCCTTCGCATCCCTGCCCACCATGGCCCTTTCATAGCCCACAGGTCAAGGGCACGTGTGTGTGTGCTGATCTATTTAACGCGGGTTAAATATGCTGTGATTCACAAGGACTAGGGCCTGTGGCTGTTTTGCTCATTGTTTATCCCCAACACCTAGGAGACTGTCACAAAGTACGTGCTCCACAAATGTGTGGAACAAAATATGGCCTTTCAGCTCTGCAGCATGAGCTCCAAGTCCCTTGGGGTGGAAGAGGAGCTGTGGGCCCCAGAGCTGGGATGAAGCAGAGGCAAAGGGAGGCCGTCAGCCGGGGAATGTCTGGTATGCTGCCCTTAGGGAAGGTGGCACTTGGTGGAGTTGGTCTTTGGCTTCTGTCCCTTTCCTTCCCCATGCTTGCCCTCCCTGAACTTCTTTTTCCTAGGGTGGTCAGCGGAGGCCTTGGACAGATGCTTTTACTGAGATGAATGGCCTGGTCTTTTTGGCAGCCTCAGGTGGTGTTTCCAACCATGTCTTGACCTGAGATCAGTTGGTGATTTCAAAAAACTCTGGGGACAGAGCGTCTCAGCCTGTGGTTCTCAACTGGAAACTTTTTACCCCTGAGGACATTTGGCAATTCCAGAAACACCTTTGGTTGTTACAGCTGGGGGAGTGCCACTGGCATCTAGTGGGTAGAACCTAGGGATCCTGCAAATGTACCCCACAGGATAGCATTATCCGGAGTTAGCCCACCATGAAGAATTATCCAGCCCAAGATGCTAGCAGTGTCCAGGCTGAGAAACCTCGCTGTAGGCCAGCCCAGGCTTGCCAGCAGATGCTGTCTCCAGCCTGGAAAGCAGGTGTGTCCCACAGACACTCTTTTTTCCTGAAAAGACTCTAGAATCCATATCCTCCTTATTCCCAGCCCCAGCTCATTCAGCCTCCTTGGTCAGATTTGCTCTGTGAAAGGCATGTACATAGAAGAGGCCCCTCAGCATTTTTTCCAGAGCCCTGTGGAACCTTGATAGAGACCTGCTTCCAAGAGTGAGGGCCTAGCTCTGCTTCTGCAGCTTTAGTCCAGGAGAACCACGGGAACCGCCCCCCCCATCTTGCTGTCTCCATCCTCATGTTTCTCTTCAATCCTGTTCCTCCCACCCCACCTTCTACCATTTCCCCCAGTCCTCCAGAGATTAATGTGATAATTGCCCTGCGTGCCTGTTTACGCAGGGAGTGGGTGCACTCACCACCCCCAATTAGGCAGGTTCCCAAAGGAACACATTTCACGGTGTCAGGACTGGTACCACCAGGCACTCCCTGTGCAGGTGGGCTGCCACCCCCGACTGCTTTCTCTGTCTGTCATTACCCCCGTCACATGCACATGTACGTGTGTGTGTGTGTGTGTGTGTGTGTGTCACTTGGGGAGTCAGCAGGTGAGAAAGACAGAGAGCAGCCAGCCTGCTGGTCGAGGGGCTTGGCTTGGCTGGGTTGAATGGGTGGAGAATCTGCCTTCACTAGGAGGACATTGCCACAAAGAAGAACACTCTTCTGTAACGGCTGACAAAGAGTAGGTGTTCCATGAATGGTGGGGAATGAAGACGCTGCTCGGACATCCTTCTCTGAAGAGAGAAGCCTGGTTTATCCTTAGCTGCTCCACCACAGCAGGCTGGGCAGGGGAGGTTCCACTGTGAGACTCTTGGGCCAGAATCCAGTGGAACACGTTCAGAAGGCTGTGGGCCTCCTTCCCCAGCATCTTGCTCAGAGTACTTAGCATGGCTGCCTCCGATTCCTGAAGGAAGATGCGCGAGGGAAGGTAGAGTGTGGTGACGCCCCAGGCAAGTGGCTTGTTGGAGTCACGGAAGCGGAAGGGTTTGGAGACAGGAGCAGAGAGCAACTGCTTCTCACCTTGGCAGCCCTAGTGCTTGTCCCCTCCCACTGTGACACAGACACATGGACTCTCGGGAGAAAACACAGTCACAACTCTGAGGCCGCACTGGCTACTTTGTCCTTGGCCTTCTGACTCCCACCTCACGTGGCTTCTGGGCACTTGCTCACTGGAGAGTTGTTGATTACTTTCTTCTTTTTTAATAATGATTAATCAGAAGGAGATTGAAGTTCTAATTAGCATCAGAAAGAAACTTTCCATTTTGGAGGAGGGAAATTTGAAGTCCTTTGCCCCCTTCCTGCTGAGTTACGTCCCCTTGTCCTACTGGATTTGTCATTGATCCATTGACAGGCATGTGAGGTGAGGGTGTGGCCTCCTAGTGGGGCAAGATGGGAGGGGAGTAACCAGGAGGAAACCTGAGGGAGAGGAGAGAAGTGTAGAAAGGGTGCGGCAAGTCTCTTAAAAGGTTTGTGAATAATCTCGGGGAGCTGTCAAGCTGCCTTCTCCAGAAGAATCTTTATACCGTCAGTCATCTGTAATGACCCCCAGGGTATAATGCCGCTGGCCCTGGTGTCGTCCTAGCCTTTCTTTTTCTCCTTCTCTTCCCCTTCCTCCTCTTTTTCTCATCAAACAGGGCCTGATGTCATAGTGGATGACAATTTTTCTTAAAGAACAATTCAGACAAAGCCTGAGGGGAATATCAGAATGAACAATTTTGGGGGGTACGTTTTAAGCACGAGAATCCTCTTATTCAAATTGTGGTCGTGTATTGGTTAGTTGACAAATACTTCATGTGCCAACCACTTCACTAGGTACCAGGTATAGAAATGAACAGTTAAGTTTCTTGCCTTAAGGTGGGTTAAACCAAAGCCAAAGCATTCTCACAACACATGGATAAAGAGACACTGTCTGTCCTTGTTTTTTTCTGGAAGAATTGAGGAGTGTGTTCCAGACTTTCGGTCCATGAGGAGAGTCCTTTCATCCCTACATTTCACAGGCTGTATTTCCTCATATGTTAAAAGATTTCCTTCAAAAAAGTGGGTTTCATAATCCAGGCAGTATATGAAATGATATTGAAGTTAGTAATATTTCTTTCATGAGTCTTCTCACAGGCTAAGGGGAAAATATAATCTGTTGTGTTTCCTAAGTTCCTTTGGTTACAGAAGCTCATTTTCCACAGAACACATTAACGTCTTACAGATGCCTAGCAAGGAGAAGAACACTATTTGGGAAATGCTCTTCACTCTACAGCCTCCCTGGCAAATCATCCCCCAACTGAAATTGCTCTAGCCATCCTCAAACTGTAGCTCAGTCCCTCCTGGGACCAAAGACACCTTAACAGCATGTTTCATCTTTGCCATGGCTGGTACCAACCCAGGTGTATTGGCAGCTGAACCCTGATCTGGGTGTTGGGAGCAGACTCGATCCTTGCTGCCAAGGAATGCTGGGGGCGGGGGGCACTGGCTAAGCCATATAGTAGATGAAACTTGTTGGTCAGGTGCACCACTGGTGAGTCTTTACAGTCTTTACAAAATGTAGCATTTGTAATCATGAATAAAGATAGAGCTATTTATACAAGGGTCATGTAATCCATCCTTCAGCTTACAGGAAGGACCATGTCTTAACTGTCTCCGAAAAAACAGCTTCCTATGTTCATTAAAATCCCTTGTGGCTGGCCCTCAGTGTCTAGTTTTTCTACATCTTCTTTCTGATAATCAGGAGCAGTTTTCTCTGAGGTCTGGTCCGCATCTTCCCTGCTTGCACTTAACTGACCAGACCTGGTTGAACTAAAGAGTTAGATCTTATGCACACTGAAATCGGCAGATCCCCACCTTTGCCCCATCCAGTTCAGCAGGTGTTTGTTTTTAATTTATATTCTGCTTCATTTGCAGTCATCTGTCTCTGAACAGTGTGGGGACAAGACGAAGACAGAAGTTTGGTGAAAGAGGTTGCCTTAAAAGCTATTTTTAATGGAAAAATCTATACGGTGATAGCTTCCATGAACAGTGGGAAGCTATATTCTGTGTACTGACATATTTGAATGGGAGGCAGAAAGAAAATTAGGTAATTTTGAGAGAAAAGATAGAATGCCCTAGAAGTCCACGGAAAGCATGAGAACAATGAGTCAAAATATGTTTGCAAAGTTGAGTAGCAAGAGGGAGAAAAAGGTAAATCACAGGGACAAAGGAGCACTTTGCCATAGATATTCTGAGTTCAGATCTTAATTTTACTAATTTAGCCTGTGAATTTTAGGCATGGCATTTGACTTTGGCCTTGTTTCTCCAGTGAACTGAGAATAAAATATCTTTTAACTGTTTCAAATGGGTATTAAAGTTTGCGTGTGAGGGGCCGGTGTGAGAATGGGAGGATTTCAAAGCCCTGCATACGTAAAATGCGATTCAAGGAGACTATCTAGAAAGATCTGGAGTTGATACTATGGGGAGAGAGAGTCAAAGTGAAGTTTAGTTGAGAGTCTCAAGTGTTAGAGTTTTCAAAATGTTCCCAAACTGTTTCTAGGTCCTAATAAGACACCGTTCCAAGAGTTGCTGCCTTTGGCTAAGCCATGTGGTCTAATCCTCCCTCAAGCCCCCACCATTCAAGGGCTTTGCATCTCACTTATAGTATAAAAATCCAGAATATGAATTGCCAAGCACTTTTCACTTCACTGTGTGTTAGCATTAGAGAGAGAGGAAGAGCTCGCTCTTCAGACTGATTCCTTGTTCTGTCCAGAGCCTTGCTGGGGTCAAGCCTGAGCCTGCTCTGTACTATTGGACTCTGATAGAAGAAAGCAAGCCAGAGCTGAGGATCAAGGGCTGAGCAGGATGTGGAGGACACTAATGTCTCCCAAGCAGCCCTGTCAAGGCTCTTGCCAGCATCCATGGAATAGACCAATAGACCTAGCTTGCCTCTGACTTTTTGAGAATTTGTCCAATTTAGACTGCAAAAGCTTGGAACTGACATCACCAAACACTATAAAACCTGTAATTGTTGCATGATCTTGGAAAAGTACTTGACCTCTCTGGATTCAGTTATCTCAGCTGTTAAGTGAGGGTGTTGGACAATTCCTGCTCAGGATATCGCGTGAGGCTCATGCGGTGTCCTTTCCTCTTTACATGGTGGAATAGGAGTTAACCCACAGTAACACCAAATTGGGAATGAAGCAGGCAGTGTTAATTGTATTACCTTGTGCTTGTTTCACTATGGATGTGAAGCTTCCGGAAGGGAGACCTCCTTCTGGCAGATGGTTTCGGTAGAACATTAAGGAACAATTTTTCTTTCTTTCAGACCAATGATGCCTTAGGAGCCACCTGGAACTGGCTGTACTTCATCCCCCTCATCATCATTGGATCCTTCTTTGTTCTCAACCTAGTTCTGGGAGTGCTCTCCGGGTAAGCCAGACGTTCCTCTCTCCTCCTAACTTCTTTGAACTGTAAACCAATGCTCCTGACTACCGACCAATTCATTCATCTAACGTTCTTTTAGAAGACATCTACTGAGCAGCCCCAATGTGCCAAGTGCTATTCTAGCAGCTGCGGATACAGTACTGAACATTGTTCTAATCATGTTTATTTTTCTTAGGAGTTAACAAGTATTTAAACCGCGTGCAACATTGAACATGATATCTAGTGAGAGTTCATGTATCCATCCATCTTTTCATTCAGTCATTCAACAGTCATAGACCTTCTTTGTCAAACACTGTGCTGGTTGTGAGGGATATAAAGTTGAATAAGATGTAATCTTTACCTTCAAAGGTTATTCTGTCTTTATTGAACATCAAATCCCATATTTATAGCTTGGATTAGTGTACCTCAGTCAGCAAGTACTCGGTGTCCAGTGCCATGGTAAGCATTGCAAAGAGCACACAAAGTCTCTTAAGAAAATTGTACTTTGTGGGGCACCTGGGTGGCTCAGTTGGTTAAGTGTCCCACTCTTGATTTCAGCTGGGGTCATGATCTTGGGGTAATGGGATTGAGCCCTGCATCGGGCTCTGTGCTCAGCATGGAGTCTGCATGGGATTCTCTCTCTCACTCTCTCAATAAATAAATAAAATCTTAAAAAAAAAAAAAAGAAAATCATATTTTGTAGACAGGACAACACACTTGAAACAGGGAATGGAAATTCTTTTACTTACTAATATAAGCTATAGATCATTTGGTGGAAGGAACAAATCTATTTAGTCTGAAGTTATCAGGAGTGGCTTCATAAAGGACTGGGCTTTTGCTTGAATGTACAAGATGTAATAGGATAAAATAGAATATATGTGAGTGAACATTCCAGGAAGGAGAGCACTATACCATAAGCAAAATTGAAGAAATGGGACTCAGATTATAGTGGGAAAAGAATGTTATGCAACCTGACTTATCTAGAGCTGATACTTTACTTTGGGAAATGAAAAATATAAAATTGGGGCTATTACAGGGGTCGATTTTAGAGGGTCTGAGATTTTTCTAAGCAAAACTGGACTTAATTTCTTCTCTGAGTAGCATAAGTTCTTCAGGTGGAAATTAGATGGTGGTGCTTCTGTTTCAGCATAGCAGATTGAACCAAGTTTGTTATGTCTTGTAATTCTAACACAGGAAATATATTTTAAGAAGGGCATAGTGATAGAACAAGAGAGGAAATGACAAAGATGAGAGATGTCAATAAAAGTTTTGAAGGCAGAGAGTAAATGGTAACTGATCTAGTGGTGGGAAAGCTGAGGTTTAATTGCCTTTGGTGAGGAATGCCAATAAAAAGGCAAAATGATTGTCCTTCAGAAGCTTGCACAGTCCTGGAGAGGCTCGGGAATTCAAGGTACCACGTATGTCTGAGAGATGAAGTATGGGTGGCACTAAAAACAAGAGGATTGGTCAAAAGTCCTCATAAGGAACACTTAGATGCCCTCTTGCCCAACATCCTAGATCTTTACCCCCAAACACTTCTGACAGGTATCTGCCCCGCCTAACCCCCCACCCCAGCCAAAGTCAGAAGACGTCCTGTCTCTGTAGAGGCTGAATCAGAAATTTGCAATGGTAAATCAGGTACTTCTGAGGGTAGGGGTGATGTGTTGTAGTGAAGTCCACAAACTGAACACTATGCTCCCAGCCCACATCTACTGTTGACTCACAAAAGTGGATCAGTCTGGTAAGGGTTAGTAGGATTCCTCTGTGGGGAAACTGTCCATCTTAAGAGAAGAATCTTATGTATGTTGATATCTGAGGATGGACAGAGAAATGGCTCTCACCCTCAGTGAGGCTCCTATTAGTTTCCTATGGCTGCTGCAACAAATTAACACAACTAGGTGGCTTCACACTATGAAAGAAATTAATTCTCTCACAGTTCTGGAGGCTAGAGGTCCAAAATCTGGCAGGGCATTACTCCCTGTGAGGGCTCGAGGGGAGAATTTATTTCCTTCCTCTTCCAGTCCCTGGCGATTCTGCAAGTATTCCTGGGCTAGTGGCTGCATTACCCTGGTCTCTTCCTCTGTGGTCACATTGCCTCCTTCTCTTTTGTCTAAAATCTCCCTGGGCCTCTTTCTTATGAGGATACTTGTCACTGGATTTAGGGTCACTTGTATATTCCAGGGTGACCTCTTCATCTCAAGACCCTTAACTTAATTGCATCTGCAAGGACTCTTTTTCCAAATAAGGTAACATTCATAGGATCCAGGAATTAGGATGTGGACATATTTTTTTTTTTTTTGGCAGGGGCATTCAACCCACTACACTCATCATTCTAGAAGCTCCAGCTATACACACGAGTTTCCAATAAGACTTTTGAGACTTGCTCTTAAATATTAATGCACAGCTAGGGATCATCAGCATTTGAAGAAAATGTCCAAAACAAAAGACAAAAATAAAATAATACATAGAAAAAAGGATTTAGAGGGAATATAAATGATGCAGGGAGCAAAAGATTTAAAAAGCATGATTGATATCAGCAGAGATAGAAGAGAAATAATTTTATCCACAAAATAACATTGCTATTTAAAAAGGAAAATTTAGCAATTAAGAAGAGCCCTTGGGGATTAATGTAAAATAAATAATGCAAAATTTATATTAATGTAACATGAATTAATGTAAAAATGCAAACATGTAATGAAAATAATGAGGTAGTAAATGGTTGGAATATGAAATTAATGAAATCACCTAGAAAGTAGAACAAAAATAAGAAAATCAAAGTGTTCATCCATCATTCAACTATTAAGAGTTCCATAAAGAGAACAGGGAAGTGGAGAGGGAGAAATTTACAAAGAAAAATACTAAAAATATTTCCAGAATCAGTAAACACATCTTGCCAGAGTAAAAGGTCTGTGGAAACATGTGCAAGGATATTCTTTCCAGCAGTGGTTTTTGGTGATGGGGAGTTGGAGAACCTAGACATCCATAATTGGGTGGGTAGATAGGTAAGCTGTTGGATGCATACCATGACATACTAGCCCAATTAGGAGCAACAAATACCATATACACATGACAACATAGAGTAATTTAAAAGCATAGTTTAGTGAAAACAAGAAATAGCATGGTATAATACCACCCACATAAATAAAAAATACATGCACACACAATACATAGTTTGTAAGAATGCATTCAAATAAAAAGTATACATTGAATACAAGTTTCTCTTGTTATCTGAAAGTAAAACATTCTTTGTTTTTTATTGAAATATAATTAAAATACAATGTTAAATTGGTTTTAAATGTACAACCTATTGATTTGACAATTCTATACATTACCTGGTGCTTACCATGTAGTCACCATCTGTCACCATACAACATTATTACAGTATTATTGATTACATTCCCTAAACTGTACTATTTGGCTTCATGGTTTATTTTATAACTAGAAGTTTGTAACTCAGTCCTTTTATCATTTTGCCCATCCCCCCACTCACTTCCCCTCTCTGGCAACCACCAGTTCTCTGTATTTAAGAATCTGGTTTTTGTTTGTTTGTTCATTTATTTTTTATACTCCACATATAAGTGAAATCCTATTGTATTTGTCTTTCTCTGTCTGGCTTATTTCACTTAGCATAATACCCTCTAGGTCCATCTGTGTTGTCACAAATGACAAGACCTCATTCTTTTGAATGAAAAAGTAATATTCCATTTTCTATATATACCACATCTTCTTTATCCTTTCCTCTATGGATGGACACTTGTGTTGCTTCTATATCTTTGCTATTGCAAATAGTGCTACTGTAAGCATAAGGGGTGCTTATATCTTTTTAAATTAGTGTTTTTGTTTTCTTTGGATAAATACCTAGTAGTGCAATAATGGATCATATGGTATTTCTATTTTTAAATTTTTGGGGAACCTCCATACTGTTTTCCACCATAGTTGCTCCAACTTATAGTCCTACCAACAGTATATGAGGGTTCCCTTTTTTCCGTGTTCTCACCAACACATATTTCTTATCCTTTTGCTACTATCCATTCTGATATATGTGTGATGTGATATCTCATTGTGTTTTTGATTTTCATTTCTTTGATTAGTGATGTTGAGCATCTTTTCATTGGTCTGTTGGCCATCTGTGCATTGTCTTTAGACAAATGTCTATTCAGGTCCTCTGTCCATTTTTTAGTATGATTTTTGGGGTTTTTTTTTTTTTTTTTTTTTGGTGTTGAATTGAAAGTAGAGCATTCTTATGAAACCTTTCATAAACCAATATGACATGAAGCAAAGAAGCAATTACCATTTCATAAAGGCAAAAATGCTCTTTGAATTTTTTTCAGTTATCGAAAATAGGTACTAATGTGGGTTTTTTCATGAAAGCGAAGTGGTGTAAAATGAAATTTCAGATACTCGGGGAAACCAGTATATTGTAATGGTAATTTGTATGGCAGAGAGATGGGAGGCAGGTATAGAGAGAGATAAAAGGAAACAAATGAATTTAATTAAGTAATAAAAAACTGCCCACTGAGCACTTGACACAACTAATGAAAAGAGACCACAGCAAGATAAAGTCATCACAAAATTTCAGAGCATCTGAATAAAGATAATATTCTAAAAGCTTCTGGTTATTGGGAAGGCGATATATTTTGCCAATGCAAAATCAGGAATTAGGGCGGCTTTGGGTTTCTCATTGATACTGAAAGTTAGAAATGAACAGAGAAGTTCCTAAAACTTTTTGAAGGAAAAAAATTTCCAAGGTGGAATTCTATACCCAGCCAAAATAGCAGTAATTTGTAAGAATGGAATAGCAGTATTTTGGGACACTCTTTCTGAAGAAGTTACTGCAGAATGTGAGTCACTAATTCCTAAAAATAAGGAATTAATTGAAGAATGAGAAGGACATGATATTCATGCAAACAAGGGATTCAATAGAGGAGAGAGGCAAAGGGGGTTCCAAGATGATGATGAGGGGAAGTCGAAAGAGCAGCAAGTTCAGATTTGAATAGGGTGATAGAGAGCTCTAAGAGTAGTATCTTTATGGAAATAATGAAACAAGTATATTCCCTGACATATACTATATTCAGAAAAGTTTAATGGTTTTGTGAAGATTATATATAATCATATTTATAAAATATATACAAATATGTTTGCATTATATATAAACATTATATATTCATATATGTATTTGTATGCACATACCTCCATCTAAGCAATTCCACAAAATACAAAAGGGTTACCACTAAAGGAATATAAGCATAGTAAGTTTTCTCTGCAGCTGTCAACCGGATTTTCATTGTTAACACTGGATTGTGAGATGGCCCCTTATGGTGCTATAATTGACTTGAGAGAAAGGGGGAAGGTAAATATGGGGAGGGGGAGGGAACGTCAAAGACTAAAATCTTAGTTTTCACAGTAAGAGTCTTTAAGCAGTATCTAAAATGGAAAGATAAAGAAATACCAGTTGTGTAAGTATAATACTCGGAAAATTGGAAATGAATACCAGAAAAAAATACAGGTAAAAATTACAAGTGATGGTTTCTGGGGAACGAGAATTAGGGGTGGGGAGGGGTGAGGCAGTGGATGGCTATCTCTTCATGAGAAGTCTTTTTAAAATATTTGACTTTAAAACTCAATGTGCATCACTTAAAGAAAAATAGAAATATAAATTTAAAGTAAAAATGCTGCACTTACATAAAGTGTAGGATGAAAGGAGTATATAAGACCATTCATCTAGCATCATTGGGGAAGAATTGGCATGGAGAGAGACCAGATTCACTAGGATTAAGGAGGAAACAACCATACTAGTCCAAGTATGTGGTACTGAGAGCCTGTGGTGACTTGTGAAATGGTTATGAAGTAAAAGCAGGGGACATTGTGAAGGCGTTTGTAATACCGTGTATCTTGAGGGGAAAGTTCTAAGACACAATGGGGCTTCTTATATATGTACTCATTCAGTGAGCATTCATTGGCATCCTTTATGTGCAAGCACTGCTATAGGTAATTCGCTTCATATAGCCTGTACCTACAACTCAGATGCTCTCTCTCAGTGACTACTTACGCAAGGGCCCTGACCACCGACTTCATTCTTCATGTGTTTCTACAGAGGGAAGATCTCTTATTTATGTAATCTTACTTGATCTTTATCCTTACTTGTTTCCAAAGTGTGTCCGTGTGTTAATTTAGAAAATTCAAGTCCTGTTCTTACTATTTGAAGAGGGAGAAAAGTAGATGCCATGCTAACAAATCATTGGTGTTCCAGAAAAGGCTTCAATATGGGTTCAAGATATATTTTAACAGAGCTGGACATAGGACAGAGCACTGCCCTCCAGGACAATTCTTACATCTAACCGTATCCACTCTGATGGACCAGCTCTGGTTTGGAGTCACACCTTTTAGTTCTCTTGCATCCTTCTCCAGATGGGAAAGAGTGGCACATTGGGGGAAGCATGGTCTTTGGCATGTGACAGTCACGAGTGAGACCCTTATCTTGCCACTTACCAGCATTGTACATCTGGACCGGTTACTCTGAGCCCACTTCCTCCTCTGTAAAATGGGATAGCATTGTCTCTCATAGGCACAGGCCCAGCCTGGGGTCTGGGATGGAGCAGCCATTAGCTCTTATACCCTTTGATAATATTGACGTTCATTTTCTCCACCTGTTAGGTCTAGGTGACTGTCATCTGAGTAGCAGCCTGTGATGTTTGGCTTGAATTGGCTTTGAGGCCATCGGCTCCTCTCTAATGGGGAGACAGCCTCCTCAGGTTGGGAGATGAAACAGACCTAGAATGGCATATGTCTCCTTAGCGCTTCTGGAGAAGCCTAGGAAGTGACAACAGCAGCTGGGAACAGCTGGTGTGAATAAATTCTGACATTTCAAGGAGTGTTAACAATAGGGGCCTTACAGGCTAGGACTGAAATATTTCTGTCCCGGTTTCTTTTTCACATTCTGATGCTCAACACATAAGGGGTTTTACTGGTGTCTGCAGAGGGTTCAGCAGCAGCTAGTTCTGTGTATAAAGGGGCCAAGGAAGCTCCGTTCTGCTTGGTCTAGTTCTCACATGCCTCTGGATGAGGGGATGTTGGCTTTCTCTTTGGAGGAAGTGTTTGGTTGGGAGTTGCACTTGAGAGCCAGAGAAAAGCTCTGATGTTTTACTTCCAGGGGACGTGTTCCCTGTGCCCTGTAGGCAGTTCGAATGTTATGTGCCCAAGGCTTTTCTAAAGCAGAGAAAGAAGGCAGTGGAAGGAGGAGCCCCTGTGTTGGCAAGTGACAAGATGAGTCTGGGCAAGAGGGGGCAGGTAGCCTACACCAGTGCTCATGGCCCACAGGACGCTCAGTATGGCAATGGCTGAGGCACCCATCTCAGGGGCAGGGGGCTCAGGGAGGGGAGGGCTGTCAGCTTCGGTGTATTTAAAGAGGAAGTATGGATAGAAGCATTGCAGCATTTTTACTAGTCTCAGAGGAAATGGGATTTGATGAAAACCATTAGCTTAGGCTTGAAGAGAAGCAGAGCTTCCTGTCTCCATGGAAACAAACCAGGGCTGCATAAGCACAGGGTTGCAGTGCAGAAGGCTCACACAAACAGAGGATGACCCTGAGCTAGCCCATTGCCTCCATCCACTGCTCCCAGGGCTTCTGGAAAGAGGGGAAGGTAGGCTTGGGGGAGTAGTTGTGTTGTCTCCAAACTGGGACGGGGGCAGGCAGGCCAGAGACTGCTTACAAATGCACATGGGGAGCAATTGGAAACCTCATGTATGTAAAGCATGTCATAGTTTTCAAAGCTTCTTTGCTTCCGTGTATTTTTTTAATATACCAGGTGGCCTCCATTCAGGGATACTAGCACTCAGCGTGGCACAACTAGAGAAAGGCGGCCAATGGTTAGCCTAGAATATCGCCCTGTCCATACGGACTTTGGTGCAAGTTTGAATCTGTACATGCATGGACACACACACTTACTCACACACGCTGGTCTTCATGTAAACAACGTGACCTGGTTCATACAAGGTAGAAAATGCCAAGACCCACTGTCCAGGTCCTGTTGCCCTAAGGACTAATGGGGAATGGTGAGCTTTCCATATTAGAGGAGGAATTCTTCTGGTTGCATTTCTTATGTGAATGGAGTGGCTCCCATAACAAGCAAGGGGACAGTTGTCTGTCTGTCTTGACACCAAACTCATTTGCTGAGTGGGTTTGACAATTTAGTGCAATTCCATAAATATTTATTGAATATTTGCTATGCACTAGACACTTTGCTAGACTGAGATTACAAAGATAAATAAAATAAGGAGATTGTCAATATATTAAGGAAATAATTCAAAATACATATAATGGAATCTAAGTTCAAGGAGATCCAGAATTTTAGCCCTATCAAAAGCTATTTTTATAATATTCATATATGTCATATATATTTTTTAAGATTTATATCACATATTTTGAGTGCCTACTATCTTGCAAGGCATTGTTAAGGATACAAAAGTGAATAAGACCTAGGTCCTGTCCACAAGGAGGACACCAACAGATGTACCTTCAGTATTAAACTTTGCATCTCCTGAATCACCTGCCCTTGCTTCTCTTTGGATATTAGAAGTTGGCACCTGAGTATTTCTCAGACCTGACTTGTGTGTAGGTGAACTGCACAGTAATTTTCCTGCCAGGATTCTGACCCTGGAATCAATCATAGAAATTCATTTATTCATGCATCCAGTGTTACTGAGTTCTCGATATATGTCACCTGCTACCAGGAACCAAGGATATCAGACAAGGACAGAGAGCTGTTACCCTCAAGGAGCTTGTAGTCGAGGTGGAGAGACAGCACAGGTCGAGCATTTAAATTAGAAGGGGCAAGGATCCGTCAAGGCCAAGTGAAGAAGTTGCCATTGATGTATACTTTGAAAGAATGAGTAGTCGTTGGCTAGAAGAAAAAGGAAGGACGTCCCAACAGGTTGGTAGTTAAGAAGGTGTAGAAGGCCATTCTGACTTGAGTGAATTACATCAGGGAAAGTAAAGGAGATGGAACTAGAGGCAAAGGCAGAGGCTTGTCACAAAGGGCTCATCAGATGGGCTAAGCTGATGAGTTTAAGCCTGATTCCAGAAGCTTGTGGGAGGTTCTCAAGTTTTAAGCAGGGAAGATGACCAGTTTGCAATTGAAGATGATCATCCTGCAGAAAATATATAGAGAAACAAGCCTGGAGGCAGGGAGATACTTTAGGAGCAAAGCAGAGAAGCAGCGAAGCCCACCCGAAGGGGTACAGTGGCATGACAGTGGACAGGATGGGCCAGACCCAACAGGTGCTGGTTACACAGGATGCGCACGACTTGGTGACTGTGTGGGTGTGTCTGAGTGTGGGCTGGGGGTGGAAATAAGAGGGAAATCTCTTGGACTGCTTCTGGATTTCTGAATTGAGCCACCATGTGGCTGGTGGAGAACGCAGGACAAAGAGATTTTGAGGGAAAGAGTGTAGGTTCTGGATCTGTTGAATTTGAGAGAACATAACGCACTTTACACCTGTTGGCTAGTTTATAGCAATAGTGTAGGGTTTGTTTCAGGTTTGGTTTTTTTTTAGGCTGTAATTTATTGAGACTGTGCTATGCATTGAAGATTGTGTCAGTGCCATGAGATATGTTGTCTCATTTAATCCTCACCATGACCCTATGAGGTATTACTATCTTCTTTTATGAATAGGGCAACTGACAGGGAGGTTTGGTAATTTGCCTAAGTTCACAAAGCTGTTAAGCAGCAGGTTCAGAATTTGGGATGAGGTCTGCCAGGCTCAAACACCAATTCTGTTAAACACATTCTGCATACAGTAAATGTCCTTTTTGGAAGGAAATTATCCAGCATTCAGCACAAATCTTGATGGAAATGAAGGGACTCTTGGTAGCTGGCAACACATGTAGAACTTTCCAGTCCTTCAGACAGAGATTTCATGTTCAACACCAGTAATGACCAGAGTAGTAGTTGTAGTCCCTCCATGACTAGGATGACACTCTCCTGGATGAGTTGTGTGACCATGGAAGTCACATACAAAGTTATGAGAGCTTGTGGGAAGCATCCACATTTCCCCCAAGACCCTGTTCTGTGTATCAGTTGTCAGAGCTGTGTCTTAGAGTATGACAAAAATTATTTGAGGTAGAAGGGACTGTAAGCGAAGCTTATGCGTGGCTTCTGTGTTACCGTTGAAGAAACCAGAATAGAAAGTGAAGCAACTTGCCCAAGTGATAGATAGCTATTTAGTGGCAGATCTTGACTGGCACTGAGGTTCTCTGGTTCCCTGTCCAGAGTGCTTTTGTTGTTCTGCACAATAGGTAAAGCTTGGTAGTAAAATACAGACTGCTACACAGTATATCTGGGTTTGAATCCCTTTTCTATCACTTGTCATCTTTATGACCTTAGGCAAGTCACTTCCCATTTCTATATCCTTAATTACCCAATGGCAAACAAGGATACTGTTGTCCACCATGTAGGATTGTTGGGAAAACTAAATCAGATCACGAATGTTAAGTGCTTAGTACCTGGGAGAAATTTAATACTTAATCAGTGTTAGCTATTAGTAGCAGATTTCTTCTCTCCAGAACCTGGTCTACACCTCAGGAGGGGGCCTGGGAGAGAGTCCTTCTTCTTACTACCAAGTAACCCCACTGAGTCAATTAGCATGAACTAAGATATTTTTGGATACCACTGGTAGGGCTGACCCACTATGGCGCTCTGCACGGAATAGTCATAATAGACCAGTGGACCACATTCTTGTGCCCCACATATGGCCATCACCTTAGACTCTCCTCCTGTTACAGTTTCTTGGAAATGCCCTAGACTTTCTGTGCTCTGCTCCTGTGGTCTAGAGTAGGCCCCTGACCCCTTCATTTTCCTTGGTGAATTCTTGCCTTCACAACCTGTTTCAACTTTGACCTCTTTCATGAGATCTTTCCAGGTCCATACCCCTCCTCCTGTTCTTCAGTTAGGATTAAAATCTTTCTCTCATATACTCTCATGACACTGTGTACCTATCCATTATAGAACCAATTACTCATAATAACATGCAATTTTATTACAGAACTTAATAATACTGGAGACAAGAGCTAACATTTGTTGAAAGCTCATCATCTGCCTGATACTATGCCAAATACTTTATATACATTATTTCAATTAATTTTTATAACAGCCTCATGAGTAAGATACCATTGTTAACCCCAGTTTATAAATGACAAAATGGAAGCTGAGAGACTTGGAGTCTTGCCTAAGGCTGCATAGTTAGTGAGGGGAGTGTATTAGAGCTACGAATGTCCCTGTCCCCCGTTAGGTTTTGTTTCTTATGCTAGAGATGGCTTTCTGTGTAATTGGCTCTCTCCTAACATATTAGTGCCTTGTTCTTGGGTTCAGTAAATAATTGCTGAATTGAGAGGAAATCCAGTAACACCAGGCCCCTCTTAGAGGATGCCATACTCCCTGTGACCTCCTGGAGAAAAATACTGCAGAGACTAAGGAAGACTCTGGTATTTTTAATTAATTAAATTAAATTAAATTATTTATTTATTTGGGTGCAGAATGGTGGTTTATTAAAGCACAGGGACAGGACCCGTGGGCGAAGGAGCTGCTGCCCTGGGGTTGTGAGGGGTGGCTGATTATATACTATGGGGTTGGGGGGAGATAAGGAAAAGGGAGTTTTCAAAAAAACTTTCATATGTTGAAGACAGGATACCAGAGGCCTTGCCATTTTCAAGTTAAAGACTCTGATATCTTAAAAGTAAGGAGCAAATCACAGCCCCGGAGAGGCTGTTTTTTCTTCAGAGCGATGGCCCTTGCCTGTGTCTTCCAGACAAGTCATCGGCTCACACTGAACGTTTTTTTTCACATGGCTATTGCTACTCATATTTTTTTAGTTACTGATTATGTCCTTTTCCCACTTTCCTATTGGCATGTTTATCTTTTTTCATATGAACATAAAAGATCTATTCGTATGGCAAAGATATTAACCTTTTTTAAAATCATATGTGCATTATTTAGGGAATAATTGCTTTTAAAGGACAAAGTTGTCATCATATTGGGAATTGTGGGCAACTCAGTCTGTTGGAAGCAGAGAAAGACTAAAATGGTTATTCTTTTTAAATGTAGGACACTTCATTTAGAAAGCATTCCATTTGTGTTCATTTATTTGATTCTCACAATGGTGCTAGGCACCGTATTATCATTATTTTACAAATAAGGAGAGTAAAGCTCAAAGCAAATAAATATTACACCCTAAGTCATAAATCCGAAAGTGTGGTGTTCTGGGGTGATAGAAACTAACAATCACATCCAGAAAGATCAACATCGAGGGGCAGTGTTGAAGTGTTAACGGAGACGAAATAGAGAAATCAGTAAGTAGGACTCTCAAGATAAATAATCAAGACAAGGTACTGTTTGACATGGACTCACCCTTTTTATAGAGATATTTGAACAAATATGTTACGACATCATTAGGCGCCTTTTTGGTGATGTTGAGACAAGGGGCAAATATAAAAATGCCCCCCTTATCTTTTGAAGAATTTTTTGCACATGGAATTTTTTAAATTTAAATTTTACTTAGTTAACATACTGTGCAATATTGGTTTCTGGAGTAGAATTCAGTGATTCATCACTGAATATACAACACCCCGTGCTCATCACAAGTGCCCTCTTTAATACCCATCTCACATCTAGCCCATACCCCACCACCACCTCCCTCCAGCAACCCTCAGTTTGTTCGCTATTGTTAAGAATCTCTTACGGCTTGTTCCACTCTCTCTCCTTTTTTTCTTTTCCCCCTTCCCTTATGTTCATCTGTTTTCTGTCTTAAATTCCACATATGATAAGACAAAATCAGAGAGGGAGACAAACCATAAGAGACTTTTAACTATAGGAAACTGAGGGTTGCTGGAGGGGACATGGGTGGGGGGATGGGGTAACTGGGTGATGGGCATTAAGGAGGGCACTTGATGTAATGAACACTGGGTGTTATATACAACTGATGAATCACTAAACTCTACTTCTGAAACTAATAATACACTGTGTTAGTTAACTGAATTTAAATAAAAGTTTTAAAAAATTCATATATGAGTGAGATCATATGGTATTTGTCTTTCTCTAACTGACTTATTTCACTTAGCGTAATATACTCTAAACAGTCGATGGACATTAGGGCTCTCTCCATGGTTTGACTATTGTTGCTAATGCTGCTATAAAAATTGGGGTGCATGTGCCCCTTCAAATCTGTATTTTTGTATCCTTTGGGTAAAAACCTAGTAGTACAATTGCTGGGTCATAGGGTAGTTCTGTTTTTAACTTTTTGAGGAACCTCCAAACTGTTCTCCTGAGTGGCTGCACCAGTTTGCATTTCCACTAACCCTGCAAGAGGGTTCCCCTTTCTCCACATCCTCCCCAACACCTGTTGTTAATTTTAGCCATTCTGACAGGTGTGAGGTGGTATCTCATCAGGGTTTTAATTTGCATTTCCCTGATCCTGAGTGATGTTGAGCAATTTTTCATGTGTCTTTAAGCCATTTGGATGTCTTTGGAAAAGTGCCTGTTCATTTCTTCTGTCCATTTCTTAACTGAATTATTTGTTTTTTGGGGTATTGAGTTTGATAAGTTCTTTATAGATTTTAGATACTGGCCCTTTATCAGATATGTCCTATGCAAATATCTTCTCCCATTCCGTAGGCTGCCTTTTTTTTCTGTTGATTGTTTCCTTCGCTGTGCAGAAGCTTTTTACATTTTTAAAAAGATTTTATTTATTTGATAGAAAGAGAACACACAAGCAGGGGGAGCTGTAGTCAGAGAGAGAGGGAGAAGCAGACTCCCCACTGAGCAGGGAGCCCGAGGGTCTGGGATTGTGACCTGAGCCGAAGGCAGATGCTTAACCAGCTGAACCACCCAGGAGCCCCAGAAGCTTTTAACTTGATAAAGTCCCAATAGGTCGTTTTTGCTTTTGTTTCCTTTGCCTCCGGCAGCATGTCTAGTAAGTTGCTGCAGCTGAGGTCAAAGAGGTTTCTGCCGGTGTTCTCCTCTAGGATTTTGATGGCTATTTTTGGTTGGCCAAGTTCTTAGGTTTCTGAAACAATCCTGTCATCTCCTCTGCCATACCTTAACTAACTTAGTGTAGATTCACCCTCTAATACCCTGATACCTTTATTTCTTTTTTTTTTAAAGATTTTTTATTTATTTATTTGAGAGAGAGAATGAGAGAGAGAGAGCAGGAGAGGGGGGAGGGTCAGAGGGAGAAGCAGACTCCCCGCCGAGCAGGGAGTCCGATGCGGGACTTGATCCCGGGACTCCAGGATCATGACCTGAGCCGAAGGCAGTCGCTTAACCAACTGAGCCACCCAGGCGCCCCTGATACCTTTATTTCTATATGTGTGTGTGTACATACCATACATACACCCATTTCTATACATACATTTTTACCTATTTTCACACATGTATGTGATACTTTGTATTCATGTTCCAACTCTAATGCATGCACGTACCGTTGTTCAGCCTCCCTCCTCCCATGAAGTACTTCACGACCCAGTAGGTAACTGTATCGTTCTGAATTCACCATGCACAGCACACACTATACTGTACCCTTGTACACTGTATTTACACCTATTTCAAGCATGTTTCTGTCTAAAAATCCCATTTTACTTCTCTGTTTTCCAGAGGACAAGTTAATGTTTACTTAATAGAATAATACAATGTGAAATAATGTTTAAGGACATGGCTTTGTTAACAGACAGACCTGGATTTAACTTACCTGTCTGCCACTGAGCTCCAAAGGGTACCCCTTTGCTTAGGTATCCCTTAGGCCTCTCGAATTCAGGATGCTCTACACTGAATTAATTCTCTCATTCTCCTACCCTCCACTCACTATCCCTTCATAATCTCCATCTGTTACCTCTTACCACATTCATTATCCAAGACAGTAACCTCAGTTAATACTTTTTCGCTTATTCTCTGCATCTAATCGCTCATCAAGACCTACTGGTTCCACCCTTGAAAGGGTTCATGAACTATATCTTGGACGGTAGCAACTGTCTCTTTAAATGCTCTCCTTACTCTAATCCAGCCTGCTGTCTATCAGCAAAGCAGTCTTTCTAAGCTAGACATTTAATTACGTGATTTGTATATCTTAACTATTTATAATGGTTTCCTGTGGCCTAAATAATGGAATCATTCATGTTTTCACTTGTTCAGTTTTTCAACAAATAGGTATTGAGCTTCTGTTATGTGCCAGCCAGTGTTCTAGATGCTGCCTACGTAGCAGAGAACAAAACAAACAACAAGTTCTGCACTTGTGAAGCTTGAGTTCCAATATGAGCATATTACAATTGTTGTGTATTTTCATTTGGGTAATTGAAAGGCAAACCCTGTTCTTGAAAAGGAATACCTCAAATTACAAAGATCTTTCTTTCCCCTACTTTAGTCTTTAACTTTGATGTAATATTAGTAAACACAAATAAGATTTTCACTTTACTAAATTGAGATTTATTTGAACACTTATGTATATAAGAATAGCCAGGACATTTCTTAGAACGATGAAGTAGTGTGGCTTTTCCCACAAGTAGTAAATTATATTCTAAAACTATAGTAATTGAAACAGTGTGGTGTGATGTAAGAATAGGAGGACCAAGGGAAGACTCAAATATATATATATATATATATATGAATTTACAATAGTATATATATATGTCATTTCAAACTAGTAAAAATGAATTATTCAATAAATGGCACTTATTAATAAGTGGCCAGCACCTGAAAAGAGAAAAATTGAGTTAGATCCCCAGTTCTTATATCTTACACCATAATAAATTGTAGGTGGAGCTAGTATAAAAAAAGTATATATTTTTTAATTAAACCATAAAAGTTTTCAAAGAGATTATGCACAATTTAAAATTCTTCAAGGGGGAAGGTTTTTTAAGTGTGATGGAAATTAATAAGCCATTAAGGAAACAATGGATAC
The DNA here is from genome assembly GCF_029215605.1 of Mirounga angustirostris. Classification (NCBI taxonomy): domain Eukaryota; kingdom Metazoa; phylum Chordata; class Mammalia; order Carnivora; family Phocidae; genus Mirounga; species Mirounga angustirostris. The sequence goes on from NW_026991714.1 coordinate 42,180,708, forward strand.
ATTTGAATTTATAAAAATAAGAAATATACTGCCATACTTCATTAATAAAAATCAAAAGACAAAAGTTGAGTTAGTTTTGAATTTTAGATAGAGCCTGTAGAGGATTAGGGAAGATGGTTTTTTAAAAAGGTGATTGACTAGTAATAAGACCATAAAAAAGATCTGGTTGTGAAAAGAAAATGAGGATATCATGCACTGATGACAGAAAAGTAAAGAGAAAACAGGTGAAGATTTTAGGTAGTGAAATTGTCAGGATATGGTAAGTGATTGGCTGGAATGGGTGAGGGAAGATGGTGGAGGATATCCCTGGATTCAGTTGTGAATGTCTTGGAGAACTTTAGTCCCATTTATTGAGATGAATAATAGAGGGGGGAAAAAAAGCTCATGTTCTGGGAGGGAGATGCATTAGATATCAAACAGAATTTGAGGCCCATGAGGGCCAAGCGAGTAGATAGGATTAGCCAATATCTGTGTTTTAGGAACAGAGAGAGAAAAGATGTGAGGGCTATCAGGACATGATAGAGAAAATGGTAAAAATAGATAAGGTCATCTATAGAAGGCATATAGAAAAGAAAAAAAGAGCCAGAGATAGAGATTTATCAAAACATTAAGCATTAAAGAGTTAGAATATCAAGATGGGTCAAAAGGAGATCATGAAAGCACCATGTCATAGAACACAAAGAAGTATATGGTTTCAGAAAGGAATGAGAAAACCCCAAATGCTCTCCCTTTATAACCACACCACAGTCCCTTACTCACTCCCTACAACCCCTGGTGACCACTAATCTGTTCTCCATCTCTCCAATTTTGTCATTTTAAGAATGTTATATAAATAGACTTATACAGTGTGTAACTTCTTGAAATGGATAGTTTTTTCACTCAGCATAATTTCCTTGAAATCTATCCAGATTTTTCCATGTAACAGTAGTTCATTCCTTTTTAATTCTGAATAGTGTTCCATGGCACGATGTACCACAGTTTGTTCAACCATGCACCCCTTGGAGAGCATCTGGGTTGTTTTCAGTTTTGAGCTATTACTGATAAAGTTACCACAAAGATTTCTGCGTAGATTTTTGTGTGAATAAGTTTACTTTTCTCTGGGATAAATGCTCAAGAGTACTATTGCTGGGTCATATGGTAAGTGTGTGTTTAGTCTCATAAGAAACTGTCATTCTGTCTTCTAGAGTGGCTGTATACCATTTTATATTCCTGCTAGCAATATATGAGAGTTCTATTTTTTCTGTGTCCTCACTGGCTGACTTAAAAATAAATAATATTCAATGAACATTAATCAGTATCACAACTTTATGTTGAAATTTTAAGACAATATAAGTAATGTTGGCCAATGATTATTAAATAGATGACTTTTTAAAAAAGATTTTATTTTTTATTTATTTGAGACAGAGAGAGAGAATGAGCATGAGCTGGGAGAAGGGGTAGACTAAGAGAGAGAAGCAGGCTCCCCACTGAGCAGGGAGCCCGATGTGGGGCTCGATCCCAGGACCCCAAGATCATGACCTGAGCCGAAGGCAGACACTTAACCAACTGAGCCACCCAGGTGCCCCAAAATAGGTGACATTTTTAAATATTATGGACCAGTAAACCAAACAGTAAACCAACATTGAGTGTGTAGAACAGATGAATAACTTTTAACAGTTGAAGGCTTTAAAGTGAACAGAGTAATCACAGACACAGCTTCATCTGCTAGCTTCTCTCATCATCAGTTTATTAAAGAGTCCAAATTAATGTTCCTTATCTTGCATGATGTCTCAAAGCTTAGTGCAACAGCCTACTTTTCCATCCTTGATCCTACCTTTCTCTCCTTTAGTCTTGCCACACATATGCTGCTCCTGGGTTTCCCAGGTACACATCCCTCCGTTTCTTTGTTCATTTTGCCTAGAAATAACCAACCTCTACAATCCTTCTCCGCTCTCCTGCTTTATTTGACTGGGTACTCATCTTGTAAGGTCACATTTCCCTTACATTTCCTCATCTGTGTTTCCACTGCACTGTGTATGATCCTCTATTAGAGCACTTGTCTTATAATTATTTGTGAATGTCTTTGTCCCTTTTGTAAAATTATGAAGGCAGGTAGCATGGTGAGTTCATCTTCCTTTCCCCAGCCCTTAGCAAAGATAATTAGTAGGCACACAGTAGGCTCCCAGTAGATGCCCTCCAGCGAACAAATCAAAGCCCATCTTCCTTTTTGTAGGATGTCTGTATTGGTCAGAAATTTTCCTGAGATCTTGGGCATTGTTTTCAGTGGGTATAATTCCCCTGAAGCTCCAATTTAGTATTAGTTGAAGGGCTGAGCACAGATTGGTGTAATAGAACTCCATTATTTTGCTAGTATCAAGGGACAACTCTGAGAACTGTGTAGACCTTCTCCATTACTGGGAGAAAGAGGGAACATTTGTCATTATCAGTATGGTGGACATGACCCAGTGTAATCAAATCGTTGCTATTTGAGAGGCTTTTAAATGGCTTTCTTTGCTGTCATAATTTATCCCACATGCTCATTTCACTGTAGCTTTTGTGCCAAAATCTTATGCTTTTCAAGATTAGAAAAGAATTTATGCTTGAACCTATGTCTCTTTTTCTGGTCTGTGGAATCTCCTAGTAATTGCTTTTACCACATGGAAATTTGTAATAGTGTTAGAACCTCACTTCATTCTGAGTTTGTAGCCCATAGTCAAGCCCCTATAATTAGACATGTTTTCTGTGCACTTGCAGACATGTGCACGCTGAGGTGGCTGAAATAATACCTCCCAATTTCCCCAGTTGATAATCACAGTCTTTACAACTTGGTTATAAACTGGGCGCTTGGCATTTCTAGCTTTTAAGTTTCGGATTCTGTTAGAGTTGCAGTTGAATTAAAAGTTCTTTATTTTCCCCTTGGTGTCAAGTGCATCACTACATTCTCAACACTTAATTATCATTGCATCCGAAAATATTCCTCATTTAGCAAAAATATTGAAATTACTTTTTCCTGTTGAAGGAGCAAACTCTGATATGCGGGGAAAACACTGAGGTGCTGTGTTCTACAGAGAACCCAGGAAATGAACAGCAACTTAGGGCATTTGGAAGAATAAGAGGGACCCCAAAACCAGTTAAAGGGTCCACGTTACCATTACCCATATTAAACTAAACTTGATAACTGATCTGTTTAACCAGATGACATATCCATAAGCTGAAGCTCACCAGACCAGAGGAAGCCCCCTAACCCTCACCAGAGTTGACTGAAATGGCAGTAAAATGGGATGTGATCTTCCTCCCCTCTTCCCACAGCCTTCTGTGCTGTACACAGGGCAGCTTCTCCTCACTCACCCTCCCACTACATTTTCATATTAGACTTTTCCCTTAGATCAAGGTGTACCCACTGATCAAATATAACACGAGGGAGGGATGACATTATTTGCAGACATTAGTACCTCAGCCAGCAGGTATCTGAGAACAAGAACTGAGGGAAGAAGACACAAGATAATTTAAGTAGAGGTAGATTAAGGAGACAAAACATTTATTTGCTTATTTATTAAAATACTTTTCCAGCAACCATTCATGAAGCACCTGTGTGTTGGGCACTCTGGGTTTGATAGTGAACAAGATGAGGTCCATCACCCCCATGGGCATCATATTCTAACGGCGAAGGGAGAAAACAAGGAAACGTACGAATAATGTGTGATAGTAATGGTAAATGTCATGAAGAAAGTGAACAGGCTTTGAATAGCAGCTCTGACTCCTTCTTAGAATGGAAAAGAAAATCAGACTTGAGAAAATAGCTACCATTCCCCGACAGTCTGCATGGGTCTGACCTCTATGTCAAATCCGTGGATACGCTTTTTTCAAACTGACCCAATGGCTTCCTCGCTGTTCTCCACAGGAGAAATTCTGCATGTGTTTCTCAAGGGGACAGTGTCAGTTATTCTGAAAATGTCCTTTCCCAACCATCGGGGCTACAAAAATAACCAAGCAACAGTATCTTGAATGCACTAATTAACCCATGTGGAGCACCTCCTGTCCTTTGCTCAGTAGTGGTCAAAAGGATGCCTCTTGTTAAAAGATGCCCCAGCGGATAAAGCAACTTAATATTCTTTCCAGAGTTCTGGAATCCAGGACTATGCTGTTACTGACATCCCCACCCTCTACATTCCCTGTGCATACACCCATGAATAGAAAAAAAAAATTCTAAAACGGTCCAAGGGAACCTCAAGGCCAAGTTGTGTCCCAGATCAGGTACCCTCCAGAGAGGAGGTGTGTTATTCATTCAGTCACTCATTTCTGGCCCCTCTCCTCAGCACTATCCTCAGAAGCAAATAGCGGTCTCTAGGTTGGGCTGTGCTGGTCATTTCCACAGATAAATTAAGCTCAGGTTATCTCTTCTTTCTAGGAATTTCTTGTCCATCTAGCCTTTCAACCCTGGTCAAGATTTGCTCCTGGCTAAATTTGAGAAGTGGGTAGCATTTGTATTTGAGACCATGTACCCTTTCTCTCCCCCAGTTTAATGTCACCCCTTCCTTTTCCTCATCCTTTTGTCAGGAAGGAAAATGATTTGATGGACTCACTAGTTCACAGATAGTGTTTTGGTCTGGGTTTCCCTGAAAGAAGACCTTAAGAAAAGATTTCGGTATAGGTGGTTTATTTGGGAGGTGATCCCTAACTGCAAAAGGGAGAAAGTGGGGAAATTTAAACAGAGAAGGGGGAAAAGCCAAAGAATATATGTTAATTGAGAGGGTTACTAGTATGGACTGATGAGGCTTCATCTACTGGGAACTTTTTAAGGAACCATAGACCTCAGAATTGCTCTACCAAGGCTTGAGAAATAGGGATATATATAATCTCTATTAATTCCTGTCCCTCCTTGAGAGATGACACTTTGGGGTTGCCCTGCTTGCGAGCTGAGCAAGCTCCCAGGGCACTGGAAAAATCCCTTAGGCAGAGAATCAGAAAGATGTGGGCACTTGAGGTGGGAGCTGTCACATCTGTCGAAGTGCACAGGATCTGTCCATGGCAGCTTTAGGACAACGCAGAGGTGATCTGAGAGGATATGAAGTGGGGCATCCAGAGCATACACTGCTTGCTGTCCATTCAAGGAGGATTTCATTTGTTCAACATTTGTTGAGCACCTACTGTGTGTCAGGAATAGTTTTCCTAAGATGAGTGCCCAGGTAAATTAAAAGAAGCAGGATGAGGGGCACCTGGGTGCCTCAGGTGGTTAAGAGTCTGACTCTTGATCTCAGCTCAGGTCTCAGTCTCAGGGTTGTGAGTTCAGGCCCTGTGTTGGGCTCCACACTGGGCGTGGAGCCTTCTTAAAAGTAAAAATAAAAATAAATAAAAGAAGCGGGATGAGAAAAGATCTGAGGGATGGAGCCGCCTGGGAGAGCAGGTGTTCCACTGCTCAGAAGGATGACATCCCTCAAAGGTCTGGGGAAATAGGTGCTCTGGGAATAGGTATGCTGCTTAGAAGCCATGGGCTGCCTAGAACACACCTGTCACATCCTGCAAGGCCAATCAGAGACCTGAAAGTTTAGGTTAACATGACCCTTCCCCTCTCCTGCAGCCTGGTGCCTCCTCCCAAGTCCATTTGGCCATCCAGAACCCTGATACCTGCCATGCCAGCTTGAAGTCATTCCCCTTTCCTCTTCTGCCTTCTCTCCCCAGCACACCCACCATTCCATTTTATCCCAGTGTGCCCTTGCCCTGCTCAGCCTTCCTGCCCTTTTCACCCTCCTCCTCACCATGAAGTACAGTATTCCCATTATCATTGCCTAGTTCCCCATCTACACAGCTAATCCTGTTAAGGACCAATTTAAGCAATGCTGGAGTCTGGAGCTTTTATGACTTAAGCAGTTGAGGATCTCCTTATGTTACCAATGATGAATGATACAATAAATAAGTAGAGTCTCAATTAAAATACTCATCCATCATGTTTGATGTCACAGAAGTCTAATCTCAGACATAATAGGTCTGTAAATTAAAAATACTGGGTCTCAGTAGCCAGAAGGTCATTCTGTCTTAGAGCCTCTGGGCACTGTCCCTTAATCTGCGTCCGGCCCCATATGTCAGTTTCACACCCCCCACCCCTTCCCCAGCCTGTATGCTGTAGGCCAATCCATTCCCTTTCCCTGGGGATGAGAGAGCAGAAGTGGGCTGTCAGGAGGAAGGAGGGACTTTGCCACAGTCCCCAGGACTGTGCTGGTCCCAGCCACCTGTCTGGGGTCACCTGGACCCCAGTCCAGAGAGCCACAGCAGAGGTCCTCAGGATACCAACCCTTTGGTAGCTGTACAAACCAAACAACCATTTCCGCTGTAGATACGCCCTGGGCCTCCCTGAGCATGAGGACTCCCTCCCTGTGGGCAAATGAAGCAGATGGGAGCCCATGCTGGCCTTTCTCAGCTGGCTTGTGCACAGAGGGGAAGTTCGGGCTCCCTCTGCCCTGTTTTGGTTCCATTTGCCTCTCTGGCTCCATCCTGTTTTTTTGATAGCAAAGGTTAACATTATAATTAAACAATCAATTTAGCAAATCTTCTTTGGGGATTTCCTTTCCTCTCCTTTTGGCATCTGTAGCTTCTCTTATCTCCAGAGATCCCCTGTGAAGTCTATCTGAGGTGTTTTCACTTTCTTCATCTACAGTTGTTTTTTTTAATGCTGTTTTCTCATACTACCAAATGATAAATAAGATGCAGCATGTTCATGGTTTATGTAAGCAGGAAAGAATATATTTGCTTCTCTCTGCAGAAGAGAAGGAGGCAAGCTGATGGCTGTTACCCAAGGCCTTGTTCCCAAATATCATGGGGATTTGGGAGTCTACTAATATTAATTGGATATAGCGAGAACAGTGGCAATTTCAAGTACCCAGGAGGGACATGTTGTGCTGCAATAGAGTGTGAGAGAAATTTACCTGGCGGTGATTTGGTCATTTCTTCCACGTTTTGTTTCCTGTGCAAAACATATATGTGGCAAGAGATGGGAATAGGGAAAGGGAGTTCATGGAGGGGAGAAGAGAAGAAATAAACTTTGAAAATTCTAGTTGCCATGACAACATAATGAGCTCCAAAAGTGGTATCTCTGAACTAGTTTTGCATGGAAAGGCAGGGGAGCCCAGAAGGAAAGAATTAAAATAATACAAATAATAAAACAGTGATCATGAAGCAAAAGACACCACGGAAGAGCCACTTCTCCACTGCTTGGGGACTGGGACTGCGGAAGCTGCCTGCGCCCGGCTAACCACAGCAGTGACAGTGGGATTACTGTTGGTGGGGGTGAGGTGGGGGTAGAATTCTCTTCACAACCTCCTGGGCTCTGGGTGATGCACAGCTAAGAGATTCTGACAAAAGAAACTCTGTGCATTGTGTGTGAAGCAGAGCGTGCCGAGGGCCCTCGAAAAGCCAGGCTCTCCTCCTGCCCTGGTCTCCTCCCTTTCTTTCCTCCCACCTGAGCTCCCTTACAGCCTAGCTTCGTCCTTCCAGTGGGTTTCACGGTGGCCCTAGCCACAATGTGTGCTGTCTCACTTTTACCACAGCAGTTGGGAGCAGGGTCCCCATGGCCTGGCATCTGTTGTAACTGTAAGGCTCTCCTCCCCCAGCCAAGGGCCCCAGAGCTGTATGGGGTTTAGAAAAGAGCAGGCAGCATATAGAAGCATAAACTAGGAAGGCTGAGAAGGAGTTGTAGGTAATGGTTTGTCGACTACACTCAAATTGGAAACGCACCCAAGGCATCTTAGAAATGTTTACTCTTAAAAAAAAGGGGGGGGGGTATTTTAATAAATAAATCCCTCAATACTTCCTTATTCTTATTCAAATGTTGTTCATTTTTTCCTCGTTAGGATAACTATGGACACTGCAATACATATTCTTTTCTCATATCATCAGCATTTATTTTACAGCATTTTGAACGAATCTGTGAGTTAATGCGCTTTGTTCTTAGGACTGGGTGAATTTGGGGATCCTGCTGCCACCTTGTGCTTGCTTGATACTGCTCCTCACTAGTCTTGTACATTGTTCTGTCTCTACCCCCAAACACAGTGGCTGCCACACAATCGTTACTTAATATTATGTTTGTTAAATAAATAGAATGAGTGCTTGATTCCACTTGAAGTATCAAGCTCTCTTTATTATATGTGCTCTGGCTCAACTCCAGCAAATGGCTGTTTGGCAATAACCCACATCAAGGTCAACAGATGACTTACAGGTGTATATGTACATGAGCTACTACCCCTGAGCAGGGCAGCACCTCCATGGAGAGAAGAAAATCATTGAGATCAGCAAAGACGAATCAACTAATTTTCTAACCCCTTTCAGATATTATCGTTAAAGTATTAATATTAAAGCATAATACTTCCTGCTTTAGAACCATTTATTAGTGAGGGGAATCTTCTTTTCCCTGGCTCCAACATGTTTTCATATGGAGGTACTTCCTCTAGAAAACTCTAGGCTTCTCTCTCCGCCCTTCATTCAATTACAAGTCAGACTTGTAATTGATGAGCTTAGAAGACCTGGGTATGCTTCTCTCTGCCTCTCTTTTTTAGGGCTGACCTGCCCTCCAGGTGTATAAACCCTCTCCTCTGCTTTGTTCTTAGCTCACAGGGACAGCACCCTAGAATAGGGCAGGTCTGGGATCGTGTCGTTGTGCCTATGATGAGGTGGCTCAAAATGTTGGGGTAAATATTAGTGATAGAATTAAAGCCACGTTCTCAGTGGGTTTTATCAGAAATACTGATATTTTTGTCTTCATTTATCTGACTCCTCTATATCCTGTTTCTCTCAGTTGGTTCCATAATCCAAAGGAGAATAAATATATTGATCCCCATAGGACTGTTACGCTTGATTACAAAGCCTTTTTTTTCCTTTAAATGTGCAATTTTCAATGATACAATATAGTCTCCAGTGTGATTTTCTTCCCATCCAAGGAATCTAGAAATTCCAGTGCACATACATTAGATATTTATTTTGAAGGTCAGTTGGGAAAGAGTAGTCCGAGAACAGAAATTATCTTTATAGCACACTTGATTAGTGTATGACCTTCTGATCACCAAAAATAGGAGAATGCAAAAGAAGTGTAAGAACTGGTTCATCCTCTTGGGGGCTCACCACCTCCCCCAGAAGCTTAAACCCGCCATTTTTTCATATCAGGCATCACTGCAGCAGGTATTCTGTGGCTTCTACCATAACAGCAGCTTTGCAGAAGAGGTGGAATTTGAGCTGGGCTTTAGGGGTGCCTAAAATTTACATAAGCCTGGGATGGTGTGGATTTAAGGGAGGGAGCATTAGGTGGGCACCAGCTTTGAGGCAGGCCCTAATCTATTTGCAGGATAGAGAGGACATTGCATTTGAGAGTTGGGCAAACAAGGTTGGATCAGTTGGGTCTGGCCAGATTTTGGAGAGTCTCACAAAATAGGGGATTAGGCTTGAGCCTGCAGACAGGTGAGTTATTGTGGGTACCAGATGGAGGATACGGGATGACCATGTGGGACTTAGTATTTTAGTAAGATTAACTTGCAGACCTGTCTTGTGTAAGGACATCTGCTTATCTAGTTCCTTTGCTACCTCCCCAACTCTTTAATCTTCCTTTGAGCTGCTCCTGCGTGGGGACCATGGCTGGGTCTCTCTGTCAGCCGCTCTGAACCATGGTTAGATGTGCCTGGCACAGAAGTTAGGTAGGCTGCTTCTAAAAAGACTGAGAGCATTCAATCCACCCAGACCATGGCTTTTAGATTTGAGACTGGATATCAGGATGTGCATTTTTCATAAGAAAGGCGTTTGTTTGTTTTGGTAAATGAAAAAGGAGAATAGTCCCCTTTCACCTGTAAACACACCACTATCTGGGAACCATAGCAAAGAGCTATATGTAATAACAATAATATTAATAATAATAGCTACTGTCTATAAAGTGTTTGCTGCATGGTAGAACTTATCTTATTGTCTTTACTGCATCTCTAACATGTAGGTCTCTGATAAGGGCATACAGAACAGGCATCAGGGTTTTAACATGCTGGGAATAAATACAAAAAAAAAAAGGCAACCCCTGATGGAAAGATGTTGGATGGGCCCCTTACCAAAAGTGGGAGGCAGTCCAGCATGGTGGTGGTTTTGGAATTAGAGGGCTCCCGCTTGACTCCTAACTTCATTTTACCATTTGTATGGCTATGGGCCGATTTCCCAACCTCTGTAATATAGTTTCAGTTACCCAGTCTGTAAAATGGGGCTCATAATACTTCAAATCTGTTGTCGTTGTTGTTGTTGAAAGTGAGGTAATTAACGTAATAAACTTACTAGCACAGTGCCTGGCCTGTAATGGATGTTCAGTAATGTGTAGCTATTATTATTAAGGGCCTCCTTAACCAGCCTCCCATGAATCATAATTTTTCTGCCATCCATTGTATCTTTGACTTGAGGCTTTGGAAGAGCCTCCAAATAACTAAAAATATGATAGATCATCAAAGTTACACATTTTCTCCCTCATGTTCCCTGAATATCTTTGTGCAATTCATTTATTAGCACTCTAAAATGATGGAGCCTTGGGGGAGAGGTACAGGCAGGACAGAATCATCTTGATAGCTAGGGGATGGAATTGTAAAAGCTGAAGAAATCTGAAAGAAAAAAAAAGAGGCAAGTTAACAAAATGTATTGAATAACCACAATATGGTAGGAAAAATTTCATGTATTGTTTATTTAATCCTCACAACAACTCAGTAAAGTGGCTATGTTCTCCTCACATACAGAGATAAAATAAATAGCCCAAGGATCCCCAGATAGTAAGTGGGGGGACTGGGATTTGAATTTAGATTTCTTTTCATCCAAAACCTGTGCGTTTTGTCATGCATTCTGCTGGCCCTCGAGGAATGCACAGAACAGCAGTGCCTATTGGAAGAAGCCAAGCATCTTGGGGAGACCAGGGGGAGGCTAAGGACATGGTGTCAGAGAGCCCAATGTAAGCATGTGAAAGAGGCAGACATTTTCCGATAACAGGGAAATGGGGGTAAGGTGGAAGAAAGGTATACTTTCACAATTTCCACTTCTTTTTTTTAAGATTTTAAAAATTTATTTGACAGGGGCGCCTGGGTGGCTCAGTCGTTAAGCATCTGCCTTCGGCTCAGGTCATGGTCCCAGGGTCCTGGGATCGAGCCCCGCATCGGGCTCCCTGCTCAGCGGGAAGCCTGCTTCTCCCTCTCCCACTCCCCCTGCTTGTGTTCCCTCTCTCGCTGTGTCTCTCTGTCAAATAAATTTTTTTTTTTTAAGATTTTATTTATTTGACAGAGAGAGACACAGCGAGAGAGGGAACACAAGCAGGGGGAGAGTGGGAGAGGGAGAAGCAAGCTCCCTGCCAGGGAGCCCGATGCGGGGCTCGATCCCAGGACCCTGGGACCATGACCTGAGCCGAAGGCAGATGCTTAACGACTGAGCCACCCAGGCACCCTCACAATTTCTACTTCTAGTATCCCTTAGGGCTCATTTGGTCTGTGGGAGACAGAGAGACTGAGCCTCTGACCACACTTCCAAGGCTCACTACCCAACAGGACAATGCTGCAGGGACCGGGGTTCTGAGAGGGGCTGCTCAGCATCTTCCCCTGTCAGTGACTGGGCATGAGCAGGCCTGACTAGGCAGAGGCCTGGGGAGTGTAGGATAGGCAGGCCACTTGTTACCTGCCATAGCAATGTGCAGAATTGACAAATCCACGTCTAGAAGGGGACCAAAGTCATAGTGAAGGCTGATGTTCTAAAGCTGGGTCCCCAATCTAGAGAGCTAGACAGAAAACAGGAGTCAGGATGCAGGCTGGAGGAACCAGTGGGTAGGAAGGGGGCAGTGAGGGAAGAGAATCAACATGGACATTGGGAGATGGCCCAGGAGGTATTCTGTGGGCAGGGAGTGGGCTTTTAGTATGGTTCCTATCTTAAGAAGATAGGCTGGACACTTTTCAAGGAGCCAGTTCTGATGTGCTGTGATGTATGAACCTCCAACCTTTGGGGTGAGGGATGTGATTTGGGGTGAGAGCACAAGCCAAGGATGTGACAACCAAATGTGCTTGAGGGAGAATTGCCACAGGGAGAAATGTGTAGGTTGCCGACCAACAGGCCCAAGGAGAGTCAAGGAACTGCGTGTTCTCTAATTCACGTGCAGACCAGCACCAGCCCAGTCGACCCTACTTTTCAGGCTCTCTGCCTCCAGAAATGAAGAGCCAAAAAAGAAAACCTCAAGAAAATGATTTTTACACTTCCAGACATAGGTCCACTCAACAGCAAAGTTGACCACACTCCTGTACCTGCCCTCAGTTATCCCCAGTGAACCCAGGTTGCCAAATCATGTCTCTTTCTGCCATGAAGCCCTGTTACTGCCTTGAAGTGTTTAAAAAAGTTGAGGATTTCACTGAGACCTCTTTCTCTTAAGTTTCTCTTTTTCACTTCCTACATTTCTGACCACTTGCTCTCAGTATTAGTCAGTATAGATTAGGCTATGTCGCCGAAACAAACAACCCCCAAATCTCAGTAGCTTAAAACAATGGAGGTTTATATTTTGCTCAAGCTTCAAGGTCAATGTTGCATATCATAGATGCCTCTTAGAGACTCAGGCTGACAGTTAAATGCTTTGGCACAGAAGTGTCTCCCAGCAATGCTGCTCACATGTCACTGGTCAGAACTAGTCACGTGGCCTTGCTAACATTAAGGGGGGAGAAGAGCACTCTTCCATGTGTCTTTAAGTTGAGGAGAACTGGGTATGAGCAAATATCAGTAATGTCTACCTTACTCTCTTTGCTGATTTCTTTTTCTCTATGTCCTGTGAAACGTTGGTTTCCCACAAGGTGCCATTCTGAGCCACATCATCCTTCTCTTCCTTGGAGGTCTCATTTACTTCCATAGCTATAAGTCATCCATGTCCTTATGACCCTTGGATCACAACTTTTGCCTCTCTCCTGTGCTACCAAGCCGTATTTTCAACTGTATGATAGATCTGAATGAATTACTTCAAGCTCATCATGCTGCAAACCAAATTAACTTTCTATACCAAAATCCCCACCTCCTCTCTCTACTAACACACCCACTTAGCCATCGTGGGGGCCTTGGGAATTTCTGGCTCTTCTAATCTGGTCTACAAATTCCTTTTTTATTCTGTGATGTCTGTTGACCTGTCCATTCTCCTTTCCATTTTCAATGCCCTTGATCATGTGAGGCCCAGGTTCCTGTCATAGCCTATCAAATAGTGCCCCCCCCCCATCTTTAGTCTTTGGCACAAATATAGCTATTTTCCCAAAAATAGATTTAATCACGTTGCTCCCTTGTGAAAAAACCTTTGAGAATTTCTTGCGACCCACAGAATAAATTAAATTACATCAAGTCGTTGGGGGAACAGGGTTGTATTTGAACAGAGCCAGACAAGGATTTGAATCCTGGTCTACCACCTACTAGCTGTGAGTAAGTTATTTAATCTCATTGACTCTCAGTTTTTCAGTCTATAAAAAGAAGACAATAATACGTACCTCTCAAGGTTATTTTATTTCTTGCTCATGTTACGTGTCCATCATCCATTTGGCTGGGGCTCCATGCCAAGTTGTTATTGTATTCCCTCTAGAACCTGGACTGATGGAGTACTCATTCTCTGACCTCATCACCTCCTGCTCTGTCCTGGCCCACTGCACTTCAGCCATACTTTCTCACACTGGGGTAAGGAAAAAGACAGCTCTGAAGGTTCTTACTCTGGCAGGAAGTATTTGGCCTCAAACTTATTTGTCAGAATTGGTCATATGTCTGTATCCATCCTTAGGCACTAAGAAGGCAAAGAGCCAAAAGTATTATGTGAACAGCATTAATGACTACCCTGTAATCCCACAGAGGTTACCTCAGATCCTTGCCCTGTGGCTGGCTTCTTGGCCTGATCAAGCTCTGACACAGAGACTCCGTGTGACCATTAGCTAGTCAAACTTGTCAGGTTTTTCTTAGTCTCTTTCAAAAGAGGATGGGACACTTCAAGTGTGTCAGGGACTTGAGGATTAAAAACTGACCCACAAAGATGCTCTAACTAAAGGGGATGGAAACCATCTTTTAGTCAGTTCTACTCATCACAGATGAGGAAACTCAAGGACCAAGAAGAGTAAGACATCCCGCCTAGTGCTCTCTGGCGTCTTAGACTCTTCATGTCTGTCTCTGAACCCTCATTATCCCTTCCAACAAGCCCCACCAGCCAACCTATATTTTCTCCGTGGCTGGTGTCATCATCTATTGTCTGTTTATCCTTTGGAACACAATGTCCTCTTTCCTAGACACCTTCCCTAGTTCCTCCCATGGAATCAGAGCCTTTCCTCTTTATGTCATCTGTGTCCCATTTATAGCATATGCCATTTTGTATTGATTTCTTTGTCTGTCTCCTGGGAATATTGGATTTACTTGAATAAGGAATGGTATCTTATACATCTCTATATTTTCCAATCTAGCAAGTGGTACTTTATCCGGTGGCACTGGATAAAGACTCTGTGTCTGAATAATTGGAAAAAAAAATTCCCATAGCCACACAGGCAGTAGCAGAGTTGGTACCAAAACCCTAACACTCCTGATTTTTGTTCCCATTAATTTTCTACTGAATTTTATTCAGCTTATAATTTTTCAGTCTCTTACAGAATTGTGTCCTGTACTCTTCTGCTGGGGTTTAAGAGACTATTTCTTACCAGATTTTTTCCCTCTATTCTTCATTGGATTTGCTAACTTGAATTTTTTTTTTTTTTTGGTTTTGGTTTCTTGTTTGGTGAGAATACCACATTCCCATTCAAGATGGATATTCTCCATAAACAAAGGGTGTTTTGTTTTTATTTTTGTTTTGCCTTTCAAGTATCATGCTACAAGAAATAAGTTAATTCTAATTTGCAATCTCACAAGCTTTGAAAGGGGTCTATATGGCTTTGGGGGCTTAATGTATTGCAAATACTGAGTTACTCTCAAGATACTCTGTATGAAAGTTTTTTACAAACTATAAGGTGGCATAGTGTTACAAGTATTATATTTCACATGATAGCATTAAATTATACTTAACATCCAGCATCATGTCTGGTGCTGGTAGATGCTTAATGAGAATTTGGTGAACAAATGAAGACTTTCCCCCCACAGATTATTTCATGTTGTCCTCATGAGAAGTTGTTCTGTAGCCATGGACTGTACCCCTCGAGTCAATCAGTGCTGTGTCCTGAATACCTTTTACAGGTCTCCAGGGGAATTGAGCTGGACACTGTAGATAACTAACCCAGTGCAGTCTACTTTCTACCAACAGCAGGTTCATTGCACCACCTTCCTTCTTGGAGGACAGTCTCCCTACCCTCACTGACTCACTCTTTTGGAGTGTCTCTTTTACTTCTGGAAGGGTCTCAGGTCTTTCTGATAATATTCCAAATTGTCATGTTTTGAGCGGGTGTTTTCAGTTGTAAAAACCATATCAGCAAACCTCTCTTTAGCAGATGTTCTCAGTCCTGGTCTCATTTATTCAGTAAACATATATAGTTCTTACTCTGAGGCAGATGCTATGTTCTGTAGGAAAAGCATGACTTACTTTTGGGAGACCCTCTCAAACTTTGTCCAGAAGACCTTTTAGAATAATTAATCTATATCCCATTGTTTTATTACTCCCTGGCTTCCCAAATCTTCCTCATTTTATACACTGACTGTTTGCATTTTATATAACATGGACTTTTCCTTCATATTCTTCATCCCCTGCATCCTTCATGCCCTGCATCTTTGTTCTCTAAATTTTATTCCCTGGGGACCAATCTGATGTGACTTACATTGCACTTCATTTGAGTTGTAACCATAGAGTACTCAAGCTAACAAGGCCCTTAGAGAACATTTCAGGGCTGAAGTAAAGTCCCCCCACCCCCATCCCGTCCCCACAACCAAATTGTCTTGACAGAGACCCAGAGGTGGTGAGTGGTGGAGTAGGGCTAGAATCCAGACCCCCTGGCCCTTATTCAAATAGTGTTCTTTGCCTACCTCTATTCAGTGCTCTTTGTCCTTATCAGATGAACCTTTTGATATTTGACTTTCATCCTTGTTATCCCTTTCTCTTGTTGGTGTTAAGACCATGGTTTCCATCCCTCATTAGATTGATTACAGAGCTGTAGGGACCAATAAGAACCCAGGTTTCAGAGGGATGGCTTCATGTCTCTGTGTGTCAGCCTTTGAGGATGACATACTATGGTTATGGTTGGTAGCAAGATGATGAGCCTTTTTTAAATCCTTATTTCTATGTAGATAATGCAGCTTGGATTGTCACTGGTAGTCATGATAAGGCCCTTCTAATCTAGTGAGGAAATGATCAGAGGACAGGCCAATGTGGGGATGCTAGCAGGACTTTCCTGTGAAGAATTCCCGTGTATGGAGTTGTTTGGGGAAACAGGCTTGTGGGTGAGGGACAAAGAGAATTCTAAAAAGACTCTACATCATATTTCCTTTAGCTCACTCAAAGACAGGTGGAAATCCTGGATGACATGTGATGTTAATTTTTATTGTTATGCATACTGGTACGATAGGTGTGTCTTTTGTTGTCTCTTTGGCAAGAGTGATGTGAATGGCTTTTTTGGGAACATGAGATAGAGGCTCACCGCTGTACTTGCTGAGGGTAAAAACTAAGATGAGTTCTGACTGCTTTTATATATTTTTGAAAGACAGGGCATTGGGGCAACTGTAAAGATACAGCTGACAGACAATTTCTTGAATTGGGAGAAAAACTTATTTCCTCTTTGTGTTTTTAGGGTTTCTGTATTCATCTATGAGAACATATGGTTTATTAAAATTTCCAGAGCACCTTTGTATATATTTTATTCTTTTATTCCTACCATAACTTCAAAAAGAGTTATCATCTATTTTGTAAGAAACTGAGGCCATTTAGTGACTTACCCAGAATTTCTATAACTAGAGTATGTCAAAGTTGGGACCAAAAAACAGCTCTTCTTCCAGTCTGGTCCTTTTTTTGTTGTTGTTATTATTCAGGGTAACTCAGTGTCCTCATCACTATGTTTTCATGACTCATGGTTCATTGACTTACAAAAAAACCCTTCTGTCTGAAATATTTCATATATACCCCCCACTATGTGTTTGTGTGTGTATATATACACATACCTATAGATGTGTGTGTGTATCTGTGTATATGTGTGTGTATATAAAATGTTTTATATAGTTTACTATATATGTGATATAAACATAAATAAAATACCTGGGTACTCACAGTGAAGCTTAAGAGAGGGAGTATTAGTGAAACCCAGTGGCCTTTCCCCAACTGTATCTCTTCATCTCCCCCTTAAGGGTAGTGCTTATTATTCCTTTGCTTTCCATTAGTTTTACTACCTATATATATTTCCCTACACAATAAATCATTGAATGCTATATGAACTGTAGCATCCTGTGTATATTTTTATACCTATTGGTTCACTCACTGTTATTGCAGTATAGAATTGCACTCTATACATGTGCTGCAAGTTATGTGTTCTCCACCTGGATACTTCTAGTTTTTTGTTAAGGCAAATACGCTGCCAGAAGATTCTGGAAGTGAATTTTTGGGTTATAGGGCATCTGCACGTTCAACTCCACAAGATAATGCCCAATCGCATTTAAAAAAATCACTTTTTAAAGTAACTGTACCAATTTACGTTTTCACCAGTAGCATATCAGAGATCTTGTTCCTCATTCTTCTTAATACTTAAACTTTTTGACTTCTGAATTTGTATCAGTTTGATATGTGTAAACAGCATATTGTGGTTTTAACATGCATTTTTCTTGTTTACTGTGAGGTTGAGCATATTTTCAAATGTTTATTGCCCATTTGTATTTGCTTTTTACTTTTGTGAGGCCTTAACTGCTTAGACTTTTTTGTGTGAATGATTTAGGATAGTGACCCATTTCTATTTATTTTCCGTGTAGATAATGAATGCTATATGAATGCTCAACACCACTTATAGGAAAATATCTGGCTCTTCTTGGCTTTTCTTTTCCATGTGAATTTTAAAATCCTTATCAGATTCCAAGTAAGCCTCTGTTAGATTTTCATTAGAATGCTTTTTATCCTATAGTATGATTTAGTGATATTTATAATAAGTCTATCCATTAACATACAGATGTCTTCATTTATTTGTGCCTTCTTTAATGTCTTTCAACATAGTTTTATAACTCCAGAAAGGTCTTGCACATCTTTGCTTATATTTATTCCTGGATACTTCATGGCATTTTTTGCTAGTTTATTATTTTATTATTAATTGTACTCGTGTCTAGAGTTTCAATTGATTTCTGGATACTGATATTTTTATTCATTGATGTTGTTACACTCTGTTAATTCTATTAAATTATATGTACGTTTTTTGAGGCTTCCAACACATAGACTTATCATTAGAGATTCGTGGCTTTTGTATATTTTTTCACTTATTCTACTTATACCATCTATCAAATTTGAAGTTATTAGCATTTATCTGTTCTTTCAATGGCTGAATTTTAATTTTTCTCAGGCATTCTTCAATTAATGAAATTTTTATAAACTTAATACCTTCTGCCACAAAATATAAAATCTCAGTAAGTCATATTACCCTGTCCTGGGATTATTAGACCAATATGAAGTTGTAATTTATATTTTTAACTGAACGATTTAGGCATAATCTTTTAAACATATTTTGTTAGATTTACTCACAGTTTCCTACATATTTTTTTACTGTTCTTTCTTCCATCTTAGACTTTTCTTTTTAGACTGTTTTCCTTATTTCTGAAGTACATTCTTCAGAGATTCCTTTGACAGTGCAAATTCCCTCAGTTTTTAGTTGTCTAAAAATATCTTTATTTTGATCACATCCTTAGTGTTTGTCAGGATTCATAATTCAAAGGTGACAATTATTTTGTCTCAGCATTCTAAAGAAATAATCCCTGTATCTTGGCTTCCATCATGGCTGATGAGAGCTAATTGTGATTCCTTAGTTAAGTGATCAATTATTTTCTTATTTCTTAGGCTCCTTTAAAGACTTTGGTGTTGTGTAGTTTTACTTTAATGGTTTTAGTTATGGATTTCTAAATTTATCCTACTTTTATATATATTGTACTTACTATACTTATATATTTGAGTATTTCCACAATTCTGAGAAATTCAGGTATTATCTTTTTCAAATATTTCCTCTCTTCACTCTGTCTTTTCTCTTATTATGGAATTCTGACTTGACTTAAAGACCTTCATCATATCTAACATTTCTATTAATCTCCCTTTCATTTTTCTCATCTCTTTATTTTCTTGTGCTGTGTTTAAAAACAAACAACCCCCCCAAAAAAACTAAAACCTCACAGTTCATTGACCTTTTATTAAATGCTATTTGCTCTGCTGTGCAATTTACCTTTGAATTTTAAATTTCAAAGAAAGAAAGAAAACACAAATTTTCGACATGAGGAATAAAAACAGGGTTATCACCAGGTCCTACAGACATTGGAAAATATGAACATTTTCTGCCAGTAAATTCAACAACTTAAATAAATAGCAAGTTCCTTGAAAACAAAAATTGCCAAAACTTACACAAGAAATTAAAAAGTTAAATAAACCCGTATCTATTAAAGAAATTAAATTGATCTAAAACCTTCCTACCAAAAAGCAAAACAAAACACCAGGTCACATGTCATTTTTACCAAACATAATACCAATCCTCATGAGCTCCTTTAGAATATAGAGGAGTATAGAACACTTCCCAACTCATTTGATGTGGCAGGCATAACCCCAATATGTAAATCTGACAAATATAAGAAGATTACAGAACAATATCCATCATGAACATAGATGCAAAATTCCTGAATAAAATATTATCAATCAAATCTGGCAAAATAGAAGGATAATACATTATCACCAAGTAATATTTAATCCATGAATACAAGGTTGGTTTAGCATTTGAAAATCAATCAACATAATATGCCATAGTAACAGTATAAAAGGGAAAAAGCATATGACATTTTGATAGAGGCACAAGAAGAATTTAACAAAATCCAACTCCTTTTTATAATAAAAACTCACAGTAAACTAATGAAAGGAGAGAACTTTCTCAATCTCATAAAAGAATGTCTAAAAAACCTACAAGCTAGCACCATACCTATAGATAAAATATTAATCCCTTCCCCTCTGATCTGGTTCAGCACTTATTAACACGGTTCTGTAGATCTGAGCCATTTTAATAAGGCAAGAAAAAGAAATAAAGGGCAAGAATATTGGAAAGGAAGAAGTAAAATTGTAATTCTTTCAAGAACAATATCATATGTTTTGAAACTAACAATAAAATGTATAAACTACTGGAGCTAATAAGCAAATTTAGCAAGATTATAGGATATAACGTCAATATACAAAAAGTTAATCAGGTTCTATATACTTGCAATGATCAATTTCAATTTGAATGAAAAATGAATTAAATTTTTTAAAAGTAGCATGAAATCAAATATCTAAGCATAAATCTAACAAAAGATGTGTAAAACCTTTATACTGAGAAGTACAGAACATTTCTGAAATAAGTCCTTTAAAAATGGAGAGACATACCATCTTTATAGATTGAAAGACAGGGGCGCCTGGGTGGCTCAGTTGGTTAAGTGTCTGCCTTTGGCTCAGGTCATGATCCCAGGGTCCTGGGATGGAGCCCCATGTTGGGCGCTGCTCAAGGGGGGAGTCTGCTTCGCCCTCTATCCCTTCTCCTGCTCATGCTCTCTCTCTCTCTCTCAAATAAAATAAACTAAATCCTTAAAAAAAGACAATATCATTAAGATATCCATTACCCCTAAATCAATATATAGATTCAGTATATTCCCCACCAAAATTTCAGCAGGCTAATTTGAAGAAATAGGCAAGACGATTAAAAAATTAACATGTAAATGCAAAAGCTTTAGAGAAGCCAGACAATTCTGTAAAAGGAGAACAAAGTTGTAGGACTTGCACCATTTGATTTTAAGATTTACTATAATGCTACTCTATCAAGACAATATGGTATTGGTGCAAGGATAGAGAAATAGATCAGCGGAACAGAATAGAGAGCCCCTCATATATGTGGTTGGTTGATTTTTGACAAAAGTGCAAAGTCAATTTAATGAGGAAAGGACAGTTTTTTAAAATAAATCATGTTGGATCTACTGGATATTGGTATGGAGAAGAAAAAATGAATCTAGACCCCTGTCTCTCTCTGTAGATAAATATTAATTTGGGAATGTCTGAGAATTTAGGGCAGGCAAATATTTCTTGCACAGAATACAAAAAACACAATAAAACAAAAAATTGGTAAGTTGGGCTTTGTCAAAATTAAAAAAGAAAAATCTGTTCATCCAAAAGGCAGCATTAAGAAAATGAATGTAGACAAACCACAGACTGGGTGAAAATATTTATATAGCATATGTCTGTTTTTGTTTTTCTGACTACGGAGATTTCTGTTACTTTAAGCTTAGCAATGTATTAATTGCTATGCTTATTGCAATTTACCCAGCATCTGGGAATTTTGTATAAAAGGTATTTCAGAACACTAGTGGATCATTCTGCCAGAAGCAGAAGTTAGTTTTTTTGACTTTTCAGATTCTTTATAAAATGCAATCATTTTCTGAGTAGCACTGGGGAGAAATACAGTGATAGCAACCTAGTGACTACCGTATTTCGCATTTGAGCAGAATTATTTAGCTAATCCTATCTAGTTACCCGCCCCCCACCCCCCCACCTTAGAAGTAAAGCCTATACTTACTGGCTTCCCAGGTAGGGGGCATATCTACAAAGGAGTAGGTAAACCTCTGAAAAAACGTTGGCACAATAGATCTTTTCAGGTGTAAGTGGGCTTCCTGTAAGTGGGTTCTGGCCATAAATGTGTGTATGTGTGTATCCACATGTATGCGTGTACTTTTTCATGACTGTGGAGCCATATGTATGCACGGATAATGTTTTCAAATAAGATGTATTTTCAGGTAAGAATTGAAGATTTGGAAAGAAGTCGGGCGCCTGGGTGGCTCAGTTGGTTAAGCGACTGCCTTCGGCTCAGGTCATGATCCTGGAGTCCCTGGATGGAGTCCCGCATCTGGCTCCCTGCTCAGCAGGGAGTCTGCTTCTCCCTCTGACCCTCCCCCCTCTCATGTGCTCTCTCTCATTCTCTCTCTCTCAAATAAATAAGTAAAATCTTAAAAAAAAAAAAAAGATTTGGAAAGAAGTCATATTTTAACTTAGAATTCATTGTAATATTTGGATATAGGATAGCTAAAAAATGATCAGTGTTTATTAGCAGAACATGTTTCCTTGCAAAAGGATATGGCTATTTATGCTATTGAAAATTGGCACTTTTAATGAGAATCCATTTCTCTTAACTACTGTTTGATAATAAAAGGGTAATATACATTTCCTACTTCCTGCACACGATAGAATGTGAATTTAATGCCTTTGTATGATTTCATCCCCTCAACTGCACAGAGCAGGGTAGGGCAGAAATATCCTGTAGTGAAGTTCGGGGCCCTACCTAAGAAAGGGGGGGGGGGAAGGATGTACTTTCCTCATGGTATTCCTTCCTTTCTGATGTTGACTTATTTGTATTATCCTTGATCCAAATGTCTATTTTGAGTTAATATCCCAAGGCAATAAAATAACAACAGTAATCCACCACAGTGCTTTGGACTTTAAGAGTATCAGCTGCTTTGGGCTTCAGATTCAGCTTACATATATTTAAGACATGCCATGCTAGGTACTCTTGTGAGCCCATTGACAACAGCTCAGTAAGGCTGGTATTTTTATCAATGTCGTGTATTAGGAAATCGAGCCTCAGAGAGGTTAAATGACTTGCCTGTGGACTCTCTCTCTCTCTTTTTTTTTCACTATACTACATGTTTAAGTATCTTTTATGACATCTTGTTACTTTAGTTGTATATTTATTGTTACAGAGTCCTCATGGGAATGTGCATAGTCTCCAGTAGTCTTAAGCGGTAATGTCCACCACCTGCTAGCCTTTCCAAAGGAGAACATCTTTGCTTGTACATCACCTGCTTTTGTAGCATTTGTCTCTAATAGGCATTGAAATTTTCAATGAGGTAATAATTAATTGCATTTTATCAAAGAACTTAGGTTAACTGTAAGATAAGCTAAAGAAGTTGGTGATTTATTAAGTATCTTCAGTTTAAGAAAGACCGCTAAATAAAAGAGAATAGCCATCAACGTAAGTGAGTCTGCAGAGGGATGAGCTGTCAATGGCAGCAGAAAAAATTTAAGCCGAATGTACTAAAGAATTCCCTGAAGTGACGGATACTTTGCAGCTTTGGCACAGCTTTGAAAGTTCATGTAAAGTGTCAGAGAAGAGGTGGATAGCTTGTTTTCAGAGTGGCTTCGTTGAGAATTAATTCCGGAGGTAGAGGGATTGATCCTACAACCACTAGATGGGATGTGCAGTGGTCATGACTCATAAAGGTAAATTACCTCCAAAGAAAAGAATGCATAATTTTGAATGCTCTGTTATTTTATCATTTATTCAATAAGTATTTGTTGAGTTCCTTCTAAGTATCTGGGCACTGAGGACACAATGTTGAACATTATAGAAGAGACTCTTTCCTCATATAGATTATATTCTTGTGAAAAGACAAAAAAAAAAGGTGAAAAAAATCATCTTTTAGTGACAAAGGTTACTAATGAAATGAAACAGCCTAGTATAGTAGAGCATGACAAATAGTGGGATTATTAACTTTGGTTCTGTGGTCAGGAAAGGCCCCCTGAAGCCAGGGAGATAGACAAGGATCTGACCTATATAGGGTCTTGTAGACTATAGTAAAGAGTTTGGATTTTAGTAGTGAGATGCTGGTGGGGAATGGGGAACGGGGTCATAAGCTGGGGATAACATGACTATTTTGTATTTCAAAATCACCCCCCCAGTTTTCCTTCCATGAGGGAAATAGGGGTATCGGGAGAAGGGTGGAAATAAGAAGTCACTTAGTGAGATTATTGTGGGCTACTGAGGGTAGGAAGCATCTAGGCAAGAGACAAGAGTAGCCTGAGCAGCCAGTCGGTGCTGGGACTAGGAATGTGATATTGAACAAAAGCTATTTGACACGGCCCCTGCCCTCACAGAATTGACAGCATAATAGGGCCACCAACAAGTAAGTGGACAGTTTATAAGGAACAGAAATGTTTGAGGTATGGCTGTTTCTAATACAGACTGTGTGATTTGGGCAAGTTTAGTTGTACTGAGCCTTGATTTTTCTGTCTGAAAAATGGAGCTGAGTTTGAGGGGCTCTTTAACATACCCTGAAGATACGAATGAATACATGTGAGTGAAAACTCCTGCATAGCCCATCATGGAGATGTTTACCAGGATAGTGAGTAGAAAAGCCTGGTCAGCCTTTCCGTGTGGTAAGCTCACACTTGGTGCATTAGCCAACACCAAGTCTGCAAACTTTGTTCACCTCACTCAGGACTCTCTCCCCATCTTGTTTGCTCCAGCCCATTTTTTTCCTTCAGATTTCTGCTCCACTCCTCATCATCCGCCACTCCCGTTCTGTCAGCCCTGGGCCTTCTCTTTGGTTCCACTTGTCCATTCCAAAGCAGAAGAAAGGGCTTGTTTTAACAGGGAAGAATCTTCTGATGCTGAACCAGAAGGATTTTACCTCCCTGAGAGGAATCTTTAAGGTTTAAGTTATCTGGGGCTGTTGAACAATGGATTCTGGGAAATTTAAAGCTTTTTACAAGGAAAAAAAAAAAAGCCCACACAGTATTAAAGTGTATAATGACTCAACTTGGTAATAAACTCACAGTCATTCCCTTGAATGCAGCCACTCCCGTTCCTCAGAAGCCTCCAGACCCTTGGTGGGGGGCGGGGGCGCGCAGGATTGACTGCTTCAGCTTCTCAGAGGAGTGCCAAAAGTGTCTCTTAAAAGAACACAGCCATTTGTTCCCTGTCAAGAAGCCTCTTTCCTGCTGTGGAGTGCTGTGGGGGGCGGAGGGGGGGGGATGGAAATGAGGGAGAAAGAATATAAAATCCCTTACTTCCCCTGGCTCATTCTTCCTTACCACAGGGCTTTGAACCCACTGAAATATTGTGACTGAAACATATCCCATTATGTGCAGAGAGAGAGACAGAAGGCGACATGTGTGCCCCTGAGTTCACGCCTCGATAGTGTCTATGTGCTACAATGGGGTGGTGCGGACTGGTAGGTAATTATACAGGGTTGGGAGATCTGAATTCCTCTTCTAACTCTGTCTCTCCATAAGTCACATTGATCCTCTAGGCCTTTGATTTTTCTGATCTGTCGAATAGGGAGAGAAGCATGGTTTCCTAGTTCCCATCGTAAAAGCTTGTAAGGTCAAGCACGTGAGAACAAGTAACTTTTCTGTGTCCATAGTACATGCTATCCCTTGATCATCCCCGCTGATGGGAGGAACTGTGAGGTAGTTGGAATATAATAATGCATCACTCAAGAATATTTGTGGGGTTTGGTTTTGTTTTGAATCTTATTTGCGGCAACAGCAACAATGATTTCTGGATTGTATTCTGCTGAAAAATCAATCACCATCTTTCTAGCATATGACAGCAGGGGAGAAGAACGGAGGGGTGGTAAGGAGACCGTGTAGAATACTCCTTGAAGCAACTAGCACATACCACACGGGTAACAGAATTAGTGCTCTTGGGCCTAATGATTTTTAATGTGAATGTGTCTGGATATCCCAGCTGACTTACATACACAGCTGAACTTTTGATCCCCACCCCACCCTCCAGAAAAACCCCTACTCCTCACAGTGTCTTTTCCGTCTCAGTTCATTTAACTCCATCCTTCTCGTTGCTCAAGCGAAACAACTTTTTGTCGGGGGTGGGGGGAGTCATCTTTGATCCAGATCTCTCTTATACTCCACATTCAGAGTGTCATCGCGTCTTCTTAGCCCTACCTTCACGACATATCCAGAGCCCTGGTATTTCTCAGTATCTGTACACCTGCCACTCTGGCCAAGGCAGCCATGATCTGGATATAACCTATAGGGTCTCCCTGCTCCCACCCTTAGCCCTCATCTGCCTGTTGTCAACAGGGTGACCAGAGACATTCTATGAAAGCTTAGGTCGTTGACTCCTCTGCTCCAATTCCACCAATGGCTCCCAGATCACACCAAGTAAAAGTCAAATAGAGGGCCTCTGAAGCCCTGCACGGTCTAGCTCTCCACCTCCATGCAGCCTGTGACCCACTCTGACCTCATCTTATTTGTTTTCTGTTTATTCAGTCCATTTCAAAGCCATATTGGCTCCTTTCTATTCTTAGAAGGCTCCTCTGGGGAGTTCCTGCCCCACAGCTTTGCTCTGGCTATTGCCTCTCCTAAAATGCTCTCCCTCAGATACCCTGTATGGCTCACTGCCTCCCACCTCTCAAGTCATTTCTCACGCCAGGCCTTCCCTGGCCACCCTACCCCAAATCCCAGACCTCCTCCCCATACTTACTGTTCCTCTTCTATGCCTTAGTTTCCCCTTAGAACTTACAAGTACATATTTTATATTGCCCTTTTTTATCTTGTGTATTGTCTGTCTCCTCCGCTAGAATGTAAGTTACATGAAGACAAGGATTTCTGCTTTTTATTGTATCCCCATATTCTAAAATAATGCCAACCACCCAGCAGGCACTCAATTAATTTTATTTTGGATATGTAGAGATGGATAGATGGATGGATAAAGGCCTTGGTAATATGTTAAATGTATTATGATACATTCTCAGGAGTGTCAGTGATACTTAAAATAGGCACTTGGAACACCTACTCTCCTAGATACTATACTTGGCATTTTCCATCTAATATTTAATTTAATCCTTACAATGCTTTGAGACAGGTATGGTGTTTATTCCTATCTTACAAAGGAGGAAACCGAGACTTACATGTTAGCTTGCCCCAGATCATACCCTGATGTAGACGGGATTCAAATCCAGTTTGGTTTGGTTTCAGAGATTTTAGTTATGCTCTAACAGTCTGGATTACACCAACTTCAAGGTTAAAAAGCAAAAAGCAAAACAGGAAACATATTCCAGCTCCTTCATTATCCCCTTTGTGTTAATTGCCAGGCCTTCCCCTGCATCTACTCCAACAAATAAATGAATTCTCAATGTCAAGACGAACAAGACAAAAAAATAAAAAGACCATGCCTTCCCCAAGATCCTAAAAGAACCTGCTCCTTTGACTTCTCATGCCTGAAATGTCATGAAGATATGAAATGCACTGGCTTTGGGATCCAGAGATCCAAGTTAGGCTCCAGGCAGCCATCACATGCTACCAGCCTTGGACCAGCAAGCCATCTGACCTATCTGTGCCTTGGTTTCCTTGCATGTGAAAGGAGAGGCTTGGAGAGGTGATTTGTTAGTCCCCTACCCCCCACCCCGCACCTGATATTCTGGTCTGTGAGACCCATGGCCTTTCTTTTGTTGCTGTGGGTATAAGGTGGAGGAGTCGGGGTGGGGTACAAGACTCTGTGTAAGGTCATTGATTTGCCATAACTGCCTTAGAAAAGGACAACTTCTCATTGGAGGAGCCCTCCCAAAGCCCCTGATCTCTGAGGAGGTGTGACATGGTGTGATACAGGGCCTGAGTTAAGCATCCCTCACCCTCCTGGACTCCCATCCATCCTGCTTATTAGAGTCAACACTGGATGGCATTTGGAGAATTGGGTGCTCTTCTGGCCTTTATTTATTAGCAACCTAAGGCTCCTTAAATCCTTTCTAGAACAAGTCAAGGGATAAGACGTAAATAACTATAATACAGCTGAACTGTGTGACCTTCAGCAAGGTGTTTACCTTCTCTGGGCTGTGTTTGCTCCTCTGAAAAATGGGAGAAAAGCTTCCCCAGACTCATAAGAACAACCAAAAAGCTGTTTTACCCTCCATCCCCCAGCCCATGTTCCAATGAGACTGAAATGAAATCCCAGCCAACACACAATTGCCTATCTGACTTACCCCAATTTCTCTTAATTTCAGAATATTTAGGGTTGATGAGGTTTTTTCTTGATGTCTAACCCCAACTCCCCCTTCCTGGAGCAAACAGCTTACGGGAAGACTGGCAAAGTTCCCCTGGGAGCAGTGAAGCATTTTGGAAATATGGGCTCCGAAGAGTAATAGGAATATGACCATGTGGCCATTTGTGTGCTTGGCAAAGTCTTTCTGCATAGGCTTCTACGTGCCAGTGTGAGCGTGTGTGTATTTGTGCCAGTGTGTGTGTGATGAAGCGTACAAGTGTGTACAGGAGTGTGGGTAAACAGATCTTTGAGTCACCCAGGCCAGCCCATCCTGGCCGGCTTGGTCTTCTTTTTGTTGCCATGACAGCCGCAAAGGCCTCTGCATGGGTAAACAAAGCTCCCTGTGTGTACTGAATCAGGAGGAGGGGTCTGGAGCTAGAGGCTAAAACAGGAGCCAGAGTCCTCCAACAGAGCATTTCTTGTCACAGCAGACCTACCAGAATGTCTTCCTCACTATCTAGATAAATGTAGAGATACCTGTCCAGGTGCCCTGTGACTCTGAGTTCACATGACATAACATGGGCAGGAATTTCAGGCGGGAGCAAGGCTTCATTGAATCTCCCAAGAGTTAGTCCCGGTGACTTAGTCACCTCATGATAAATTCTAGCAATGTGAATGACCAAGTGCCCTCACATCAGCCCATGGACAAAAACCAGTCACTTTAATGTATTAATTTACAGATGAGCACTTCGTGGATTATCTGTAGCAGTGGCTCCTTTATAGGTCTGTAAGTTCAGGAAATATAAACCCATTTTAATGTTTACCTAAATATGACTTGAAAGAGAACTTTGCCTTCCCCTTTTCACCTCCCACCAGTCACACATGACAATGTTTTGGGTGTTACACCTTGTGTGAGATTATATAATTCTTCCACTTCATCTAATTGTGAATAATTTATAATTGGCTGTGTAGGAATAGTTGATTTTTTACAAATTATGCCTCTCATGTAAACTGCTGGAAAACAAAAGCAGTCACAAATGTAAATTCACTACCTAGGCTGAAAGAAGAAGATTGTACTTAACCAAGCAGAACATGGAGATCAGCTTTCTTCTTAGTTCCCATAACTGAAATTCAGAAACCCAAACCTTGCACACCTAAGTGACAACTAGAATAGAGACTCATCCATGCTTAGCTTTAGCTTACTTTCCTTCCATCTGTGTGAGAGCTCTGTCATGGGAGGGAACAGCAAATTATCCTCCTGGACGAAAAAAAGGGGAGGGGGCAGTGCAGCTAAAAACAATAGATGACAGAATTGGGTAAGAAGTATTTCCAGTGAAACAGAATTTGGATTTTTACCATTATACAGTCTTTTACGGGAACCCAGTCTGGACTCCCAGAGTAACCCAGTTTATTCCTGTCGTGGGCTAAGAGCAGAGGGATTTTTGTGTCCTTCTAATGATTGACAGGGAAATTGAGTCAGAGAGGTTAACTGCCAGTTTCTTAGCACAGAGGTTACCTGGATGCCTAGCTCTGAGAATAGACCTGGTAGTATTTTTGCTACCTCACATGGGATTTATTTTCGTTCCCCCTGTTTGGGTTCTGGAGTCTAGATGCATTCCATCTTGAGTTTTGTTATATCTGTGGGTATTTCTACACTGGATGGAGCAAATAAAAAAGGAGTTATTTAGCCATCTCATACCTTAAGCCACAGGCCAATGCAGAAAGGCTGAGGGGTTGTGAACGCTTTCTACAAAAGCCAGAGTTCCTCCTCTTAAACTTCCTTGCTTGATCCAAGGGAATTGGATAAGTTGAGATACTTGGAGGGCCGCTCTTTGAGGTACCTTTCAGTAGGAAGTCTGGCAGTAGTCATCTGGATGACTAAGTAACGTAGCAGCTATATGCTTTATCTTTGCCAAAACACCATCATCTGAATAATCCCAGGATCCTCTGTGAAAAGGAGAGAGTACTCAGGTCTTCAGGGAAGAGGGGATCAGTGGCGGGACATGTTTCCCTTTCCTCGGGGCCAGGCACGAATATACTCCCAAGAATGGTGGACATAATAGATCTAACATTAGAATAGACACTTATTTTTGGTAGGTATTGGAACTGAATCCTGTCTGTCCCTGTTCTCTCTAGAATGTAATATACATATGAATAAATGGTGGCTATGCTACAGACAAAAAAATCAAGGAGTATATTACTAGTTTGACTAATATCCTGAATTTTATACTGGGTCTTTATTAACCGAACACAGAGCAGTGGATTTTTGTGCTGTTTGCTCAATCAAAAAGCTAGTCCTTTTAGAAAAAGCACAAAACTCTGTTTTTAGGTCTTTATTTTCCTTGACCTTGAGCTGAAACTAAATCCCTTCTGATTTTAAATGTTGACATCTAAATAGCATGTAAGACAGCTGAGGAGTTGTGGAAATGGCACTTAACCTCACTTTGGAAAATATTACCTTGAATTCTGGCTCTGTCTTCTGCTGATGCGGTGATCTTGGGCAAGAGCCTTTCTGAATCTCCCAGGGTCTTTACAAATATAAATGAAATCATTTACATGAAAGTGATTCATGGATTAAAAATGTCACAGGGGTGCCTGGGAGGCTCAGATGGTTAGGCGTCTGCCTTTGGCTCAGTCATGATCCCAGGGTCCTGGGATCAAGTCCTGCATTGGGCTCCCTGCTCAGGGGGGAGTCTGCTTCCCCCTCTGCCTCTGCTTCTTGTGCTCTGTCTCTCTCTCAAATGAATAAATCAAAAAATATATTTAAAATTTAAAAATGTCACAAATATGTTAGGTGAATATTAGCTGTTCTTTATATGTTATCTCCATAATCTGTGGAATCTACTGTAATACCAGACCTTGGTATTCAACTTCATAGGGCCTCGTTGGAATGTGATACAATCAATGTAGGCTCTTCTTGGCCTCATGGAGCCTGTAGACTAGTCAGGGAGATAAGCCATGGGCACAGTTATGACGACAAGGGAGGGATGACAGGTGTGAAAGACACTGGTACCAGATTTGTGCCCTAGGCCCCCAATGGAAAAACAAAACCTAAAAGTCCCCTTGATAGACATAATACAGAACCTTCCCCCTACCCAGCCCTTCTTCCTCCACTGACACAGGGGCTGCTCAGGAAGTATCCGCACTGGTGCTTATTCTTTGCTTCTTAGCCAAGAGGCTTCTTCAAAAGACCAGGCCAGTTTTGTTAGGCCCTGGGCCCTTGAGCCCTGCCAGGAGGCCAGGTGGAAGGGTGAGAGTACACAGTGGTCTGTAGCGGGAGTAGAGGAGAGCAGGGAAGCCAGCTGATGAGACCCAGAGCCAGAAAACTTCCAAATACGCAGGGAGGCTAGACTGGGGTTTGTTGGCCTCTCTCTCCCACCGGAAATCAAGCTACGTGGTCATTCTGGGGGCCAGGTAGAAGTGACACACTGCATATTTCATAGACTGATTCTACAGAGATTTTAGTGGAGCCAAACCAAGAGAAACAGTGGTGGCACTTACCTGGCAACTGCTGCTGTCTGGCTAGTTCACCTGCCTCCCTTTGGATCAGTGCAGAGTTGGAGGGTTCCTTCATTTAAGCCTTTGAGAACCAGGATAGAGCTATCAGTTTACTCTCCAAGTCAGCTTGGATATTTTTAATTAAAAAGAAATCTAGGGGTGCCTGGGTGGCTCAGTTTTTAAGCATCTGCCTTTGGCTCAGGTCATGATCCCAGGGTCCTGGGATCGAGTCCCACATCGGGCTCCCTGCTCGGTGGGAAGCCTGCTTCTCCCTCTCCCATTCCCCCTGCTTGTGTTCCTGCTCTCACTATCTCTCTCTCTGTCAAATAAATAAATAAAATCTTTAAAAAAAAAAAAAGAAATCTATTGGGCCTATTACCATGTGTCAGGCCTAGTCTGTCTAGTCTGGGAGGATACAGAGTTGAGCAAGACATGGAGTATTTTCACAAAAGGCTCACATAGAGGGAGAGACAGAAACATGCACAGCTCACCACAGTAAAGCATGGCTGGGAGATGAGCTGTAAAGGCACAGAGGAAAGAAAGGATAGAGACTGGAGGCTGGGGAAGGAGGAAGGAGAGGAGGGGAAAGCTGAACAGAAGAAGTGACATTTCAACCTGGCCTTGGAGAAGGATTCTGACAGACTCGGGCAGTTAAGAAGGGATTCCTGGCAGAGAACCAGTGGACCAAACCTTGAGAACTGTGCTGCATTCTCCAGAACAGGGAGAAGGGTGCAGCTGCTGGCGTCAGCCACGCTGGCTGCAGGCAGGTGGGTGGGTGCGAATGATGGGAAGCGAGGCTTAGAGGAAAGGTTAGTATCAGGCTGTGAAAGACTGTGAAGGTCATGTTAGGTGTTCGTATTTCTTTTTTTTTTTTTTCTTTTTTAAAGATTTTATTTATTTGAGAGAGAATGAGAGAGAGCACGAGAGGGAAGAGGGCAGAGGGAGAAGCAGACCCCCTGCTGAGCAGGGAGCCCGATGTGGGACTCGATCCCGGGACTCCAGGATCATGACCTGAGCCGAAGGCAGCCGCTTAACCAACTGAACCACCCAGGCACCCAAGTGTTTGTATTTCATTTAGCAGAAGATGGAGGAGGCTATGGAGGAACAGAGGAAGAATAGAAAGAATATGGAATGTAGAAGATCTGAAAGTCTTGGTTCCTCTTAGTGGCTCTGTGTCCTTGGACACTTAACTCCCCTTAGATTCAGTGTTCCTAGCTAGAAAATGGTGATGTTGGTAATGATGCTCACCCTAGATGCTAAAGGATTATTGTGTTCTTGTGCTCATAGCCTACTTAAATTCTGCTTTTTTCAATGTCATCCTTAAAATATTACCTCCTCTTTAAACCTTTCTGGATCCCCAGAGTGTAGTTGAAAAATCAAGACACACATATATATGAAACAATAAAGAAATCAGCATATAAATATGCCATTGGGCTAGGCAGACATGTGGGTCATGAAGAGCCTAAGCTCTTAGAGCAGACAGGACTGGGGTCCAATCCTGGCTTTGTTTCTTACTTAAATTTGAACAAGTTGTTTAACTTTTAAATTGAGGATGAAAATACCTGTTCTACCTTCTTAAAAATATGAGCAAAATGTGTGAAGGTGCTTGGAAACTAGGTGTTCCACAAATGTTACCCACTGTGGTTATTATTTTAGGTTTGGAAGTGATCAGATCTAGTGTGTGTTTTAGAAAGTGTTTGTGTGGGGCGCCTGGGTGGCTCGGTTGGTTGAGTGACTGCCTTCGGCTCAGGTCATGATCCTGGAGTCCCAGGATCGAGTCCCGCATTGGGCTCCCTGCTCGGCAGGGAGTCTGCTTCTCCCTCTGACCCTCCCCCCTCTCATGCTCTCTCTCTCTCATTCTCTCTTTCAAATAAATAAATAAAATCTTAAAAAAAAAAAAAAAAAGAAAGTGTTTGTGAGGGACGCCTGGGTGGCTCAGTCATTAAGTGTCCCAGGATCCTGGGATTGAGCCCCGCATCGGGCTCCCCACTCGGCGGGAAGCCTGCTTCTCTCTCTCCTGCTCCCTCTGCTTGTGTTCCTTCTCTTGCTGTGTCTCTCTCTGTCAAATACATAAATAAAATCTTAAAAAAAAAATTAAAAAAAAAAAAGTATGTGTGAGATGGATAAAATGAAGGGAAGAGAGACAGGTGGTTGAGAGACCATGGGATTGCTTTTGTAATAGTCCAGGCAGAAAAGGATAAGGGCCTGGACAAGGGAGGGTAGATCCAAGTGCTGTTTTGGGGATAGAACCAATAGAACATGGCACTAATTGGACAGGAGGGATAGAAAGAAGACAAAGAGCCAAAGGTAAAAACTTTGATAGATGGTAATGCCATGAACCAAGCCAGACCCTTGTTTCTTTCTAACTGTAGCAATCCAGAGAAGGAAAGGAAAGGAGGTGCCCCAGGACTTGCATTCTCTTATTCTGACTCTCACTGGCCCTGGCACTCTTCATCTGACTGTTTCCCTCTCTATTCCCCCACAACACTGTTGGTAGAACCTGCTGAACCTGAAGATGAGCCCAGAATTTCTCCTTTAATGTGCCCTATTCTCAAACCCTCAGCCTATGGCCATGATAAGGTGTCTGTGCCAGAGAATCCATATATTGTGGCAGGAGAGGCTGAATGAGGTTCCTCCTCTTCCCCTGCCCTGGGGCTGTGGCATGTCCCTCAACCCCTGGCTTGTTTCTTCCTTCCTGGATATGAGGGCTGTTTTATTTTGGGAGGCAAAATATGCTCAGAGGCTGAGTTTGTCTTTGCCAGCAATTTATTTAACATAGGTTTACTGCAGGAATCTTACAAGCCAATAGTATACAGGATAATTTCTCTTAATAAGCCAATAAAGAAATAACATACTCCAAATCAATGACTGATTAATCACACTATTGTTCCAGGTAAGGGGAGAGGAAAGGAGTAAAATACAAACTTTTTTTTAAAGATTTTATTTATTTATTTGAGAGAGAGAATGAGAGAGAGAGTGCATGAGAGGGGAGAGGGTCAGAGGGAGAAGCAGACTCCCTGCTGACAGCAGGGAGCCCGATATGGGACTTGATCCTGGGACTCCAGGATCATGACCTGAGCCGAAGGCAGTTGCCTAACCAACTGAGCCACCCAGGTGCCCCATAAAATACAAATTTAGTTGAGGTTCACCTTTATACAAGTTGGTACTGGGAAGAGACAGCTTAGCCAACTGAGAGCTGATGTCCAGCTACCAGTGCAAAAGTAAAAGTCTCGTGTTGCTAGAACATACTGCTAGGGAACAGGGGAGGTGGTGTTGATGGGCAAGATGTTCTTTATGGGGCTGCTATATGACTTTCACCGTTGCCTGTAAGTATTACCTTTACGGATGTCCCTGATGACCATTTTTATTCAACATATTACTGGAAGTCCTAGCCACAGCAATCAGACAAGAAAAAGAAATAAAAGTCATCCAAATTAGTAAGGAAGAAGTAAAACATTCACTATTTGCAGATGATATAATACTATTTATAGAAAACCCTCAAGACTCCATCAAAAAACTACAAGAACTGACAAATTAATTCAGTAAAGTCACAGGATACAAAATCAATATACAGAAATCCATTGCATTTCTATACATGAATAATGAAGTAGCAGAAAGAGAAATTAAGAAAACAATTCCATTTACAATTGCACCAAAAATAACAGTATACCTAGGAATAAACTTAACCAACTTAACCTGGCCTCTGAAAACCAGAAAACATTGATGAAAGAAATTGAAGACAACAGAAAGAAATGGAAGACATTCCAGGGGTGCCTGGGTGGCTCAGTCATTAAGCGTCTACCTTTGGCTCAGGTCATGATCCCAGGGTCCTGGGATCGAGCCCCACGTCAGGCTCCCTGCTCGGCGGGAAGCCTGCTTCTCCCTCTCCCACTCCCCCTGCTTGTGTTCCCTCTCTCGCTTTGTCTGCCTCTGTCAAATAAATGAATAAAATCTTAAAAAAAAAAAAAAAGAAATGGAAAGACATTCCATGCTTGTGGATTGGGAGAATAAATACTGTTAAAATGTCTATAAAGAAATCTACAGATTGAATGAAAGCCCTATAAAATACCAACAGATTTTTCACAGAACTAGAACAAACAATTCTAAAATTTGTATGGAAATGCAAAAGACCCCCAAATAGCCAAAGCAGTCTTGGAAAGGAAGAACAAAACGGGAGGTATCACAGTCCCAGATTTCAAGATATACTACAAAGCTATAGTAATCAAAGTACTATGGTACTGGTACAAAAGATCAATGGAACACAATAGAAAGCCCAGAAATAAACCCATGATTATATAGCCAATCTTCAACAGAGGAGGCCAAGAATATACAATGGGAAAAACAGTCTCTTAAAAAATGGCATTGAGAAAACTGGACAGCTACATGCAAAGGAATGAACCTGGACCACTTCTTACACCATACACAAAAATAGACTCAAAATGGATTAAAGACCTAAATATGAGACCTGAAACCATAAAAATCCTAGAAAAGAGCACAGGCAATAATTTCTCTGACATTGGTCATAACATCTTTCTAGATATGTTTTCTGAGGCAAGGGAAGCAACAGCAAAAATATTGGGATCACATCAAAGTAAAAAACGTCTGCATAGCAAAAGCAACAATAAAACTAAAAGCCTTCAGAATGGGAGAAGATACTTGCAAACAACATATCTGATAAAGGGTTAGTATCCAAAATACATAAAGAACTTCTACAACTCTACACCCAAAAAACAAATAATCCAATTTAAAATGGGCAGAAGACATGAACAGACATTTTTCCAGAGAAGACATCCAGATGGCCAACACATCCAGACACATGAAAGGATACTCACATCACTCATTGTCAGGGAAACCACAGTGAGATACCACCTCACACCTGTCAGAATGGCTGATATCAAAAACACAAGAAACAAGTGTTGGGGAGGATGTGGAGAAAAAGGAACCCTCATGTACTATTGGAAAACAGTATGGAGGTTCCTCAAAAAAATTAAAAATAGAACAACCAGTAATTCCACTACTGGGTATTTACCCAAAGAATACAAAAACACTAATTCGAAAAGATATATTCACCCCTATGTTTATTGCAGCATTATTTGCAATAGTCAAATTATGGAAGCAGTACAAATGTCCATTTATAAATGAGTAGATAAGGAAGATGTGGTATAATATACACAATGGAATATTATTCAGTCATAAAAAGAATGAAATCTTGCCATTTGCAACAACGTGAATGGATCTAGAGAGTATAATGCTAAGTGAAATACACAAAGACAAATACTCATATGGGAATTTAAGAAACAAAACAAATGAAAAAAGAAAAAAGAGACCAAAAAAACTACAAAATAGACTCTTAACTCTAGAGAACAGATGGTTATCAGAGGGGAGGGGATGGGGGATGGGTGAAATAGGTGAAGGGGATTAAGAGCACACTTACCTTGATGAGCAATGAGTAAGGTATGGAATTGTTGAATCACTATATTGTACACCTAAAACTAAATATAACATTGTGTGTTAACTGGAATTAAAAAAATAAACTGCAAAAAAAAAAAAAACAAAAAAAAACCAAAAACGTCTGCTTTGCGAAGGCGGGAGCTGATTGCCCCAAGGTCTTCAGGGAGCTATCTTTGATCAGCAGAGTGTAGCCTTGCTTAGACCAGATGCTCTTAGATGGTCCTCACAGACTCTATGTTCACAGTTTAATGTTCCCTTGCTATAGTTGTTTCTTCATACGCTTTCATGTTCAGCCCCCAGTGGAGCCCCTCAGCAGCTGAGCAACTGAGTTCTGATGGGCAAGAACATATGAGATGGTGCCATCCTGACACAACTTACTTCATTCTTCTATCAAAACTTTACTTCTGGGGCGCCTGGGTGGCTCAGTCAGTTGAGCATCTGCCTTCGGCTCAGGTCATGATCTCAGGGTCCTGGGATCGAGCCCCACATCGGGCTCCCTGCTCAGCGGGGAGTCAGCTTTTCCCTCTCCCTCTGCCCCCACCACTTGTGCTCTATTTCACTCACTCTTTCTCTCTCGAATAAATAAAATCTTAAAAAAAAAAAAAAAAGTCTACATCTTTTTTTTCTCTTTTGTCATATACAAGTGGATTAAAACAGCTTCACCTAAGTCATAAGCAAGTGGGTTTGAAGTCCTGTCAAACAAATACACAACAAGGGAGTAGCTGAGAGGACCCACAGTGGGTTGCTGGGCTCCCTCATCTTCAGGCTGCGCCTCTTCAGTCACGGGGACCCCCTTGAATACGTGCAGCGCTCCTGGGGCAGGAGGAGCATGCCTGAGCCCTGGCGAGCATGACACTGCTGAGCGGCATGGTAGCCTGGACGGGTGTCTGGTGATGAGAAGGCGTTGGTAGAGGTGGTTGCTGGAGAGGCCTCTCAGCAAATGTGCATTTCTTTATACCTGTGTGCTCATCCTTTGAATTGGTTTGTCTTCCTCTCTGCCAGGGAGCCCTCGGGTCTCTTCTCCCTTCTTTCTTCCCATGGGGCTTTAGGCTTTTGACTGTCTTGTGCCACAGACTCCCCTGCCCCTGTCAGTGGACTGTGTCTTCTCCCTGATCTTTGATCTTGGCTTGCCCTCTGTCCCATTATCTCCCTTCCTACCCCTCCCACCTTCCCATTGTCTTTCTGTTGGAGCCAGGGGCCCTTTCCATGGCCTTCCCTTCCCTTCCCTATTTAACCTCCACCAGCCATCTTCACACAGAATCGGCCCTTCGAGGCCTTGGTGCTCTTGGTCTTACTGAGTGCCGCGGGATGTGGGACGCCAGAGGAAGCATAGCACTGTGGTTTGACTTCAGATCCCAGCAAGTTATTTACCTTCTCTGATCCTTGGTGTTTCCCCATCTGTTAAATAGGTATTTTAATAGTGCTTATTCCTTCATAGGGTGACTGTAAGGGATTAAACGAGTCCATGGGTCTGAAGCACCTCACACAGGGCGGGCACATAATTGGTCAATATACATTAATCACAGTTGTTACTAAAAGCGCAAAGGGAAGGTGTGCCCCCCAGGGCTGGTGTTGTAGCTGGGGAAACAGAACATAGCATTTTGAACCCTAGTTTGTCGCACTTTCCAGATAGAGCACGCAGAGGGTGTTAGGGCTGACTGGGACGAAACCGATCTGGAAAAGCTTCCTGCACGAGGCTGAAGGAGGTAGGTTTCTGTGAGGCATTTTAAGATCGTAGTTGCCGTCTAGAAGGAGAGGGGACGCGATGGGTAGAGAAGCACCTGCTCCAACACTCCCTCGCTTCTACAGGCTTCACCCTTCCTCTTCGTCCTGGTGCTCCCCATACATTACATACTCCTGCATCTCAACCTTCTCATCCACAGGGAATTTGCCAAAGAGAGAGAGAGAGTGGAGAACCGGAGAGCATTCATGAAACTGCGGAGGCAGCAGCAGATTGAGCGCGAGCTGAATGGGTACCGCGCCTGGATAGACAAAGCAGGTGAGGCGTGGCGGGCTGCACAGATGTCCCTGCAAACAGCCCCTTGCCCCACCCCCTCCGCTTCCATTCACAGGGGCAGCCCTGGCCAGAGCACAGAGAAGCTCTGGATGTCTCACCAGCTTTTTGCGTTCCCTGCTGGTCCCTCTTCCTTCCTCTGGGGTCTAACCGTCCCTGTTCTACCAAACACCTTTGTGAGGCCTGGAAGGTGAAGTGAGTGAAAGGTAACAGAGCCCAGTCCAGGAACAGAGGTTGGGTGGGTGACATTTTACACTACTGCTAATAATAATAATAATAATAGCAACAACAACAGCAGCAGCAACAACAATCCATTCATTCCACAAATGTTGAGTGTTTACTTTGTGCCAACACCTGTTCTAGGAACCTGAGACACAGCAGGGAGCCTTTCTTGCAGAGCTCAGTCCCCTCTAGCTGGGGAAGGCAGAGATAAAATGATGAGTAAGTAACTTGTAAGAAGGTGATAAGTAC
This sequence comes from Mirounga angustirostris, assembly GCF_029215605.1. Lineage (NCBI taxonomy): Eukaryota > Metazoa > Chordata > Mammalia > Carnivora > Phocidae > Mirounga > Mirounga angustirostris. The sequence goes on from NW_026991714.1 coordinate 42,220,029, forward strand.
ACTAGAAAACAGATCAAGGTAGGGTTATGGGGTGTAGGGTAGGTTGTGATCTTATTTAAATTTTTAAAGATTTATTTATTTATTTATTTGACAGAGAGAGACACAGCGAGAGAGGGAACACAAGCAGGGGGAGTGGGAGAGGGAGAAGCAGGTTTCCCGCGGAGCAGGGAGCCCGATGCGGGGCTCGATCCCAGGACCCTGAGACCATGACCTGAGCCGAAGGCAGACGCTTAACGTCTAGGTGCCCCTAGGTTGTGATTTTAAATAGGGAGGTCAGGGAGACCCATTTTGGAGAAAGACTTGAAGGAGCTGAGGCCTAAGTCATGGGAATGTCTGAGGGGGGCATCTCAGTGCCAAGGCTCTAGTGTGGAAGTGGGCCAAGAGCAGGAGGAGGAATGAGTAAGGGGAGGGGAGCAGGAAGACAGGGAGGGGGGCTGTAATGGGAGGAAGGGCAGACTTTATGGGCCATTGTAAGGGTTTGGGGCTTTCCTGTAAGTGAGGCAGGAACCATTGGACTGTTTGGGTCAGAGGTGGGAGATGGTCTGTTTGAAGGTTTGAAGGGAACACTTGGTTGCTGCATTAGAAGGAGGGCAAGGTCAGAAGTAGGGAGGTTGACCGTGAGGCCACTGCAGTAAGTGGGTAATAGCTGATGGTGAGAACTGCTTGTTGCTACTCCCTGAGCTGTCCCCAGTTCCTCACTACAAGCCTCAGCATCAGGAACAATTCTTACCCAGCCTTGAGAATAGGTCCAAACCTATCACGGTTTTATTAACCCACAGAGCCACCAGATTCAAGTTTGACTGTGGCTCAGCTGCTTATGAGGGGTATCGATCACCCCATATCTGTCAGTAAAATGGATGCATTTGCTTTCCTTATCATTTTAAAGATTGCATTGCATTGCTCTTATAGATCTTTATTTTCATCCTGAGCAAAGAGTAATTTATTTTAATAAAAAAATACACATGACAGCATTTTTTTTCTCTATTCCTGGTAGAAAGCATAGCTCAAATGTGAGGTCTCACAGGAAAAATTTGGAATATGATTTGATGTTTAGCTGCCTGAGCCTTATTCTTCTACAGGAGCTTTGGAATGACACCATGGCCCTCCTGTTCTAACCACCAGCACACAAAAAGCTCACTCTCCGCTCTGGAGTCAACCTTTGATCACCTGTCGGGTGTGAGAGTGTGTGTGCAATGAAAAGTGCCATTTCAGTGCCCGATAGATTAAAAACCACCTCCCGTTTAGGACTCCCAGCATCTCTTTGCTGCCTCTGGAGGCCTGCGCCGTGCCCACTGATGGCGCTTCCCAAGTTGCCCTTTCTTCTCTGAGGCTCTCGTGTGGGGGTGAATGTGAACCTCTCCACCTTCTTTCCAGAATGGTAACTCAGCCTTACCGAGCAGATTTGCCGCCAGGTCTGGCAGGCAGCTTGAAGTTCCCCACTGTCCTTGGCTTCCTGGGTGGAGGAGCCATCTGACAGACCGCCCCTGTGAACAGGCTGGCAGCAGAACTGGAAGAGAACCTTCCCCTCCCCGTCCGTGACCCCACTTGTGGTCAGGCAGCATGGGATGCTGTTCTTTGTGGCTCTGCTCTTCCGATACACGCAGAATTCCAAGGCTCCACTTTCTTCCAGTTGGCAAAGCCAGCTCTCTCCTTCTAAGAAAAAAGACGTACTGCGACGTCAAATTGTGCTTCCTGGCCCTTCCCTTTGCAAATGGGGTGTGAGTGAATCAGAGACATATGGGTTACATTTCCCTGGAAAGACACTTTCAAATTTGAAAGAGAACTTGGCAAAAGGCAGTGGGGGAGGGGGGCAGCTTGGGCACATCCAGAGCCCTCAGAGCACTTCTCAGAGCTCTTCAGCAGCACCACACACCCTCCATCTGCCTTGCGGGTCCTCCGAGCTGCCCACCCCAGCACCCAGGCACTGTACACCGCAGATGTGACTCCCAGGCTGACGTCATTCACGTTGCCATGGGGGGTATTTTAATGAGTACCTAATTTTTAAATGATGCCCTCCGAAAAACAGTGGGCTGTAAATGACTTTAAAACCCTCTATGTCTGCATAAAGGAGCATCCCACCAGTAACACTTAACCTGTTAACTTAGAGTTTTGCCAGAGGCTGTACTTAAAAAAGAAAGCTAAACATTTATGACTTGGTATAATGGCCATCCTGTGTGGTCCCCTCCAGCCTCAAAGTGTTCCCCTCCCTGGGAAATACATTACATACTCTCTGTTTTATTATGCAGGTGGAATTATGGTAATGACTTTGCCCTCTTCTGCTTGTCCTTTTACTTGTTAAAATTGCTTAAATTAAACCATTGTTTAATAGGGCCTGCTGCAAGCTTTTCCCCAGCAGCTGGGATCTTAAGGAATGATTGCTCAAGGCCTCTGACATCCTCGCCTGTGGCTGAGGTGGGGCGGGGATCAAAACTCATCCACATCACTCCCAAAGGGGACTCAGAATCCTGCCAGACATGGGACAGAAGGGCTAGTTTGTAAGTTTGGAGGGATGCTAGTGAGGTTTATTTTAAACAAGTCTTACTAGAATTCCTGGAATGCAGGACTGTTCCTGGGGAGGTCATGAGGAAAATCCAAGGGACTATTGGTTCTTTTCCAAATACCAACAACCAGACACATCATTCCAACACTGGCCAGTCCTTCAGTTCTCCAACTGGGTGTCCAACGATTCAATTCAGATCTCATAGGTTAGGGACTCAATCCCACAAGCCTGCCCTCACTTCACACAACAGCCCTAAGTGGAGTCCCCAGGTGACCTGCATTTTTGCCTTCTGGACTGCAAATTTAGAGGGCTCCGGGTTTGATAATCCAAGGGACTATTGGTTCTTTTCCAAATACCAACAACCAGACACATCATTCCAACACTGGCCAGTCCTTCAGTTCTCCAACTGGGTGTCCAACGATTCAGTGCAGATCTCATAGGTTAGGGACTCAATCCCACAAGCCTGCCCTCACTTCACACAACAGCCCTAAGTGGAGTCCCCAGGTGACCTGCATTTTTGCCTTCTGGACTGCAAATTTAGAGGGCTCCGGGTTTGATAATTCCTCAAACGACTTCCAGAACTCAGGAAAATTATTCTTACCACCACCAGTTTATTACAAAGGATTCAACTCAGGAACAACCAAATGGAAGAGATACGTGGGGGTGAAAGGGGGGCAAAGAGCCTCCATGCCCCCTTCAGGCATATCACCCTCCCAGCATCTTAATGTGTTCACTAACTCTGAAGCTTCCTGAGCCCCATTATGTAGGGTTTTTTTTTTTTTTTTTTTTTTGAAGGTCCCATTACATAGACCTGCTTGAGTAAATCATTGGCCATTGGTGATTAAACATTCTCAAGCCCCTCACCCATTCCAGGAGTTAGGAGGGGGAACGGGGCTAAAAGTTATAGCCAAATATGTGGTTGGTTTTTCTGATGACCCGTCCAGATCCTCAGGTAGTGTAGGCCTCCCCCACAATGAGTTATCTTGTTAGCATACGGAAGACAGTAAATTCCAAGGGTTTGGGAACTCTGTGCCAGGAAGGTGGACAAAAAAACAAATATTTGTTTGTTCTATCAGAGGAACAAATTCATGATGGGCCTAAGCCTCTTTCCCTCAAGCAAAGCAGACTGTGGTATGGGGGTAAGAGGAAGCAAGCCCACAAGTCCTGCTCCTCTGGGCCATTAGCATCTTCTTCTGCTCCTCCTCCAAGAAGCAGACAGGCTGGAGCTGAAAACATGGTCTTACCTCCTGAACGAGGCGGTAGATGTTGTACCCTGGTATGCCTGGTATGTGCTGCAGATGAGGAACACCAAGGAAGCTCCTATTGCTAGGAAAAGTTTACAGAACCTGGGTAAAATAAAAAAACAGAAATGGAAATTTTTCACTCCTACCAATTTAGGAGATTTCAGTTAAAAAAGATCAGGTCTTGCTCGCAGCAAGTGTTATCAGACGCAGAGCTGAATTTTACCCATCAACCTCCACGCGGCCCCTCGGTACAGAACTTCCTTTCTGTTCTGATTTGCACTCAAGAGCTCCCTCTGTGGCCCTTGCTGTCTTTCTGATGCTGGTGCCTGCGTGGAGCTGTGACCTCTTTGCCCCCCCCCCCCCTCTCTCTCTCTCTTTCTCTCTTTTTCTGTTGCCCTGGAGCCACAGCAGTCCCTGGGGAATTTTTCATTTTGCAAAATAATTTGACATTTACAGATAATTTACTCAACCAATTGTTTCCATATAGAGGAAGTCATGCTCGCTGAAGAAAATAAAAATGCCGGGACATCAGCCTTAGAAGGTAAGGACGTGCTCCCGCACTTGCCTGCTTTTGCGCCCTCTTAGGCTGTGGCCATCTCTTGATCAAAAGAGGAAAAAAAAAAAAACACAAGAGGAGTGCCCTGGGATTTGAAATGAAAGTCTCTCTGTCATAAAATCTCTCATGCTTTAAAATGAAGGGAATTGACTCATGGATTTAAATGCTTTTTAAAGTGATGGAAATGAAATCCAAGAGCTGCTTTGTTCTAGGGTGTATGATTGATAACCGTACAATGAAAAGACCATCACACAACCAGCGGCACGTAAAGGGATCTTCGGTGAAAATTTGTGGGGATCATCTTGGGACCATTTCATTAGCAGGAGGTGGCGTTGTTTAATAAGAGAACAAACAGACAGGGAGCGCCTGTTTACCTACTGCAAGTAGATAAGGTCTAGCAAGGGTTCTGGAGCCCGTGTGTTTCGAGGTGCTGCCGAGCACGGGAGTCCTGTTTCTGTAGACACTGGCGACTTCTAGAACCATGGCTCAGGTGCTTCAAGGCGGCTGCCTGTGTCACAGAGGCTTCTGGCACACAGTCCTGAGCTTTGATCAGAACAATCTGGTTGTTCTTGTGTTCTTTCACCGGCCTCCCCACTTCCCTGGTGTAGTGCTTCGAAGGGCAACCATCAAACGGAGCCGGACGGAGGCCATGACTCGAGACTCCAGTGATGAGCACTGTGTTGACATCTCCTCTGTGGGTGAGTGGAACCAGTTAGATCTTTGACTTGTCTGGGCTCCTGTAAGAAAAAAGATCCTGTCTTTTGAGAAGCACCATGAAGAGAAATAGAACCAAGAGAATCCAGGATTTAGGGATGTAATTAGGGAAGGACTTGGAAATCTAATCTAGAGAAAAATGGACCATGGGGTGTAGGGCTAAGAATCCCACCCAGATTCTTTAAGTGTGACAGATGTATTCCATTTGCATATAAATGCTATCTCTCCTGGAGGTGGTATTGAGAACCCACTTTGAGATATTGTTCCGAGGATCCCGAGGACCTGTTGCTTCTAGTGACCCCCATTTGAGGACCTGCAATCATTTGCTTAACCTTAGTGACACCCACCTACTTCCATGTGATATTTCAACAAATTCCTACTGACAACTCTTAAATGATTGTTCTTCAGTCCCAGGTTCTCTTAGATATGCTGGCTGATGGCAGATTTAACCTCCCCAGAAAAAGGGATGGCAGATTTTTACCTCTTCCCTCACTTCATCCTTAAAAGCAGAAGAGGTATACAGAACTCAGTGCTGCTCTAGGCTGCCCATGGTAGAAATCATCACAAATGTAGCAAAACGATTCCAGTGCCTGAAACATACTTGAAAGGCCAGAGAGAAGCCCAATCTGTTAAAAACATAAATGCCATCCCATTAGGATTCAGGACACTGGGTATATGTCTGGTGTCATGCCCAGGGAATCTTTCAGTTTCCTAGAACTGAGAGTGTCCAGAGAGGAAAAGCAGGGATCTCTGCTATGGAAACTACTTCATTCATACCATGGGGATTTCCCTGGGCCTGCAATGTGGGGGTCACCTAACCCCCCAGGACTGAAGCTGTCCACCTCCCCCTTTGACTGCCCCCCTTGCCATGGAGGGTGATCTGTCATGCAGCCTCATTCTTCCTCCTTACTTCTCTCCCCTTAGGCACACCTCTTGCCCGAGCCAGCATCAAAAGTGCAAAGGTAGATGGGGCCTCCTATTTCCGGCACAAAGAAAGGCTTCTGCGCATCTCTATCCGCCACATGGTTAAATCCCAGGTGTTTTACTGGATTGTGTTGAGCCTTGTGGCTCTCAACACTGCCTGCGTGGCCATCGTCCATCACAACCAGCCCCAGTGGCTCACCCATCTCCTCTGTAAGTGGCCAGTGACTGCCGGCCGGCACAGTGCGGCTAGATTCGGGTGTGAACATAAGAGGACGGGCGTCCTCTGGGCCTGGCAATGCTCTGAGGGGGAAGCCAGAGTTGGCCTCTGGGGGTTGGGATAGCACACCACAGGTCCCCTTGTCATTCATTATTGAATCAGATGAATCTTTGCTGATAAGACAACAAAATGGTGTTAGCCTTGGGTACTTTAAGGCCTTCACTTAGTATCTAAGGAGACTCAATGGTGTAGAGAGTTTTGGTCACCTAAGTCCTGGGGAGAAAGTTCTAAGGGCAGTGGTTACTTCCAATAGACCAAGACAGGAACTGATAGGTCAGCTCTGGGTAGGGCCTCCATTGGGGGTAAATGGGGATCCAGGATGCTGTCACACAGCTGGGTGTGTGTAAGGCGAATCTGGCTCTTTCATCAGCACCATGATAAAGCCCTTTCTTTCTCTCCTGAGAGCCATAGACCATTTAAAGGCCAGTGACCAACCCATCCATTGAAAGAGGGCAAAGCAGACATGTGGAGTGTGCCTGGGCCCCCCAGGTCAGAGTGTATTCAGATATCATTAGGTTTTGCCTGCCATTGACCTGACGTGGTCACTAGATGTCTTTGCCTTGGGGGTCCTGCTGGTGTTGAGGGCTCCTCTGTAAGGTGAGGGGGTTGGGCTGGGGGGTGTGGGAGCCCACGGCATCTATGGAATAAACACTTCTGCTCTTGATGCTTTCAGACTATGCAGAATTTTTGTTTCTGGGACTGTTCCTCTTGGAGATGTCCCTGAAGATGTATGGCATGGGGCCTCGACTTTATTTTCACTCTTCATTCAACTGTTTTGATTTTGGGGTAAGTGCTCTGGAGCCCGCCGGTCCTCCTGCTTCATGTTGATGTGCCTCAGTTTGAGATAAGCAGCTCGCTCCACTGCTCAGCATGAAGCCCTGAAATCAGAATTTATAAAAGGGGACTAAGTAAGTGAGCTAAAGGGAGGTCAGGAATGAGGAAATCCTTCCCATACCAGGATTTGTTTGTTTGCTTGTTTAAAGTTCTTTTATTTTTTAATGTTTTTATTGAAGTATAACATGCATACCATTGTGTACACTTAAGTGTGTAGCAGAATGATTTGACTGAGCTGCCCATAGCAGGTTTTAACCACTTACTATCTTAGGGGGAAGCCTGAGAGAGAACAAAGGAACTGATTCCAGAAGGTGACTCAGTAAAAATGAGAAGCTTATATACTTGTTTTTTGTTTTTTTTTTTTAGTTCAGTTTAAAATTGGGAAAATTATCTAGATACACCCTCATGCAAAGATGCACACGTGCGCACGCACACACACACATCCAGTCTTAGCAAGTCCCCACATAGTCTATTTCATCCAGTGTTCACTTCCTAAATTGTGTTGATATGTAAATGCGTGCATATCTAACAGTCTTCAAGGTGCTCTGACAGACATTTTTGCCCTCCACTGCTTTCAGGACTCCTAGCCACTCTATTACATATCAGGAGTTACCTTTCCCATTTGCAGATGAGTAAACAGAGAACATCGTGTGCAAGGTCACATTGCCAATTAGCAACAGAACAAGGTTGCAAAACTTTGGGTTCCTGAACCACTTCTCTTTCTGCCAAACCCATTCTGTTCCTGCCAAATCTTCAGTTAGGTACTAAGGATTTTGAGCACTTGCCAATCTGCGTTTTCACTTGGACCATATGCTTCTGGGTATATGGGCAATTTTCAGGCACAACAGCTAGTGAAAGACCATTCCCTATATACGTACTTTCCAGCGCTGCAGCGAGGATTAATTTTTGTCACTCCTCCTAGTGTGTTGTGTAGAACATAGTAGACATTCAGTGAACATGTAATTAAAACAAAAACCAAATTGTTAATTTGACATTGCTACTTCCTACAGCAATCAATATCTATATGCCACCAAGTAGTACTGTCCCACTGGGGTGTGTGGGACCTGAGTGACTGAAAGATATTTCACATACGGGTGACTGAACCATTCTTGGTAGCACTAAATTCTAGGACAGTGAGAGAATGTGGACCTCCTCTGAGGTTTTTACATTGGAATGCAACCTGTATTAAATTAAATTTGTTTCCTTGCTTTGAGTACCGCTCTTCCCGTGTGTTTGTTCAAGGTGTTATTATGTAAGAACAGCTGTGGCTCTCAGATTTGTGCAGAAGAAACTACAAGAAGACTGGCTCTTGTAGTTTCCACTAAGGACAGAGCAGCAGTGAACCAGTCTCCAGCATGAAGGAGTGACGTCAGGAAGGGGAGTGGAGAGCAGTGGGGAGGGAGGCAGTAGAGTCTCATTTTCCCTTGGCAGCCTTCACAAATAGGTAGTCTTGTTGGAGCTGCACTGGGTGGGGAGGGGAGAGTTTTAATTTCACCATAGCCCAGCGACAGGTGTTGACTGCTGAATGCCAGAAGGCTCTTCTCTTCTCCTCCTCCTCCTCACTGTGGCTGGGTTTGGCTCTTTAGGTCACAGTGGGCAGTATCTTTGAAGTGGTCTGGGCAATCTTCAGACCTGGTACATCTTTTGGAATCAGTGTCTTGCGAGCTCTCCGGCTTCTAAGAATATTTAAAATAACCAAGTAAGTGATCAGAATCTGGACTCTTCCCAACCACCTGTGAGAGTGGAAGCTTCTCTCTGCCTTAATATATTTCCTTCCATCCCCTGTTCTCCTTTGCCACAGTCCCCTTTCCCTACCACGTCCCCTACTCCATTCTTCAGCTCCTCCTCCAAAAATCAAACCAGAAAAATACCTATGATGCCAGATCCCATGCCACATTCCCCAGGGGAGCCTCATTGTTGCTCACATCTCTCCTTCACACAAGTACACAAATACAGCCTATTTCATAGACTACCAGGCAGATGCCCAGCTAGATTTGGGGATAATTTTACATTCAGTGTTCACTGCTGTAATGTTTGGGTTTTGTAGGTATTGGGCATCTCTGCGAAATTTGGTGGTCTCCTTGATGAGTTCTATGAAGTCTATCATCAGTTTGCTCTTCCTCCTCTTCCTCTTCATCGTTGTCTTTGCTCTCCTAGGAATGCAGCTGTTTGGAGGCAGGTAAGCACCAATGAACTTTCCATCCAAAGAGCCTCAAAACCCAGTCTTTAGCCTGTGAGCGCCAGGGTTTCTAATTTGGTCACTGCGCTATCATCCTGTTTGCTTTGGCCCACATCAACCACTGTGTGTGTGTGTGTGTGTGTGTGTGTGTGTGTAAAACTTATGTCTCTGCTTTTAATCTTTTCACACTGTACAGGGTTCTGGGTCTGGAGACCTCTCCTTGAAGCTGTCCCCAAAATGTACACCATGGGGCCTTATAACTCAAGATCAGCCCAAACCCCATCTCATTATCCATACCCTTCAAAGTGCACAGTCCATCAGTAGTAGTCACTAATAATATGATCTTTATAAGGTACATGGAATGGGGAGAAATTAGGGAAGAGGAGGATATGCAGAAAGGGTAAAAGAAGTGATGAAGAAGGAAGGGAAAACTTGGTATGTGGGATTTTCATTTTATTCTTCTCTCTGAACTTCCTTTTCAGGTTTAACTTTAATGATGGGACTCCTTCGGCAAACTTTGACACCTTCCCTGCAGCCATCATGACTGTATTCCAGGTATGAGGCCAACTGGCACTTAAAAATGTTACGTAGGATCTTTTGGATCCTACACATCAGCAAAATGATATGTTAGGAGAAACCTACTTTTCTGCCCCAGGCTCGTCCCAGGCAACTGGGACTCTGGTTGAGTAATTATAATCACAATAATTCCTAGAATTTCTGTAGCTACATTCTTTTTTTTTTTTTAAAGATTTTATTTATTTATTTGACAGAGAAAGACCCAGCGAGAGAGGAAACACAAGCAGGGGGGAGTGGGAGAGGGAGAAGCAGGCTCCCCGCCGAGCAAGGAGCCTGATGAGGGACTTGATCCAGGGACTCCAGGATCATGACCTGAGCCGAAGGCAGTCGCTTAACCAACTGAGCCACCCAGGCGCTGCAACATTCTTACCAATAGAAGAGCTCTATCATAATTATAGTATTGGCCTGTTTCCTATACTTGTGAGTTCACAAGAGATATTAGGGCAAAGACATTCAGTAACTTACAATATTTATGACTACCATCAAGTGGGCTTTATTCCAGGAATGCACGGATGGTTCAGTATCCACAAATCAATCAATGTGATCTACCACATTACCAAAATAAAGGTTAAAAATCATATGATTATTTCAATAGATGCAGAAAAAGCATTTAACAAAATTTAACATTCATTCATGATAAAACTCTCAATGAAGTGGGTATGGAAGGAACCTACCTCAACATAATTAAGGCCATGTGTGACAAACCCACAGCTAAATCATACTCAGTGGTGAAAAGCTGAAGGCTTTTTCTCTAAGACTAGGAACAAGACAAGGATGTCTACTTGCACCACTCTTATTCTGCGTAGTGCTGGAAGTCCTAGCCACAGCAATCAGACAAGAAAAAGAAATAAAAATCCAGATTGGTAAGGAAGAAGAAAAACAGTCATACCACATTTATGGTTTTCTGAAATTGGAAGCATCTGACCCATATGTCCATTTAATGAGTTATTTTTCCACCCACCCCACCTCTCCCATCCCACAAAAAATATGTTTTTAAATCATGGAGGGAAACTCAAAAATCAATAATGCTGAGAGCTAAAGAAAACACTATTTAGCTAGAATCTGAGGCTAAACCAGAACCCAGTTTTCTGGAACTGGAACCCCTGAGGCTCTTTCTAATAGTGCTGCTGTCCCACGAATTGTATCTTAGCTCCCCTGGGATGGGCTTGTAGTGACCAGACCACCTGATCTGTGTGATTCCCATAGGCCTGGCAAAGCCGGAAGTGGAGGGAGTCTGTAGTCAGACTCAGAAAAGAATCTTTCCTTGTGATACTCTTTCCATTTTCAATGCCTAAAATTATCATCCTTATCAGAAGGAAGTTTAGAATTATTCATGGAAGTGACTTTATTTTTTCTCCTTGGCAGAATAACCAAGCAAGAGGGTAGATGGAAAAGATGGAGGCCAGAATTTTCCTTTTTACATTGGCCCCATTTTCTCAATCAACCCAAGTCTCTGACTTGCCTGTTGTTTGCTTTGCGTAGATCCTAACAGGGGAGGACTGGAATGAGGTGATGTACAATGGGATCCGTTCCCAGGGTGGGGTCAGCTCAGGCATGTGGTCAGCTATCTATTTCATTGTGCTCACCTTGTTTGGAAACTGTATCCTTTTTAAGATACTCCTCTTCATGCTGCCTGCCTGCCTGGACCAGCATTTAAGGAGGGTGGTGGTGGTGATGGTGGTGGTAGAGGTGGGTGAGTTTTTTTGGCCAGTGGCGGCGGGGGGGTCAGGGTAGTAGTGGGGTGGATATTGCTTGGTATACTAAGAGAAACAAGGATTCTGATCTTAAGGAACTTGTGTACTAGTTGGATAAAGAAGACAATTATAAACAAGGAGATAAAGTATTATCCAAATCTTCAGCATACAAAATAATAACATGTGAGGCTCTTATACTGAATAGTTGGAAATACTAGCAGCTGGGGAAAATAAGAGATGACAAAGATTACTGCAGACTGAAATAGTGGTCACATTGTAATGTTAATAAATTAATTACATGTTAATATAGAACAGGACCTGCACATAATAAGATCTCAGAAATATCAGTATCATGATTAATGCTAATACTATTTAGCATAGCTAACATTTATTGTATTTGTGCTATTCATGAGACCCTGTACTAAATGTTTTACAGGCACTGTTTCATCTGATCCTTACTTTCTAAGACTTAGAAGAAATAACTTGCAAAGTCAAACAATTATTAAATTGTAAGGGGAGACTGGAAATCAAGTCCATTTAATTCCCAAACCCTTACCTGGTCATAAGACCTAGACTAGGAAGATTTAGGTTTTAATACCAGCAATTCTGCTTACCAGTTGTGTAGCCTTGGGAAAGTCCCTTAATCTGTCTGAGCTTTTAGTTTTCACATCTGTAAGGAGGATAACAACATTGATCCCTTTGTTAGTTGTGAATAGTAAATGAGCTCATTTATTTGGATGCACCTTATGAATGAACTGCAGACTTCTACACAGTCACTAGATGTTTGGGGGGGATGGGACTTGCCTTGAAATGGCATTGATGGAGTAAGAAGGGAGAGCTGTGTGATGTAGCTGTACTTTTGCTTTTCCCATAGTCTCACGGAGACAAGATACTCCTTTAACCTTTTTTGCCCTGAAAATTTCTAGGGGCCAGAGCAGACTATGAAACAAACATGAGACACCCATAAGAAGAAAGTTATGCAGTGCGTTACAGAAATGGAAGACCAGTTTGTCACAATGGCACCTTGATTTTCCTGTTGCTCTGAGGGTAGTCAGACCTGGACTTTGATGCTAAAACCAGCTCTATATTCCACACCACCTGGATCTCAAAGAGAGTTGGAAAATTGGGACTTCAGAGGTTAGAGTTTAGAATGGAAATGGGTTCCATAATGATCATGTGTGCTCTGTGACATTTTTGTTAAATGAAATATGGAAGCCTTTTAGGATAAGAAGAATGAGAGAAGTTAGCATTCCATTATTGAGAGCCGCTCAGTGATGGGTCTGTGGGATCCCATTTCTTTTCACCTTTAAGAACAGAGTAGGATCTTGATCTGGGTGGGCTTCAATTCTAGCCTCCCAGAAAGGAGAGGTAAGCTCCTGCATTGAGCTCCCTACTGTCATGTTGTTCCATGATTCTCTATTCAATATTGCTATGAGTGGGGACCATACATGTCGAAAGGCCCCCTTACTCCAACTTGGCCCCTGAGTGATTGGATTCAGCTATCTCTGTGTCTTAGGCAAAGAGAAGCCATGTGGAAGGAAGAAGAGATATTCTTCTTCAGACAGGGCTGCATAACCTCTGCTTAATTGATGCTGTGGGGTAGCTTCTGTTCCTGCTGGATCCCAGGCAGCAAAGACTTCGAGAAACCCTCTCAGTCTTGCTGAAGCCTTTTGGTTTTCTTACTTGCCCATCCTTAACTCATCACCCCAGACACACTGCTGAATGTGTTCTTGGCCATTGCTGTGGACAATCTGGCCAATGCCCAAGAGCTGACCAAGGTAAGCATTCTCTGCAGATCTGATGATTCTCTTGTGCCATTGGGCACTTCATCTAGAGCATGGGAATGATGTATCTGCTTTGCATACCTCACAGGATTATTGTTAGGATCAAGTAAAATAATGTATGTGAAGATCAGAGCAGGCTGAGCAGATGTGTGTTCTTAGTAGCTCTAGTCATTTCACCTGAACTGGCTTTTCCCAGTGTCATCACAAAGAAGGGACACTTACACCAGGAATGTAGGTTAGGGGATGAGGTCCCTGCCTGATCACCTGGGGTAAGGCCACTTCGCTGGGCTGGGGAAAGGGTGTAAGTAGAGGCACAGTCTTAGCATTTTACTTTAGGGCGGGTCTGCCTGGAAGGACCCTGGTCCATCACTTGCAGATACTGCAGAACATCTGAAAGGTGTCAGCTCCAGCTTCTGACCTCCACAGCCATGGGCTCCACCGAGAGCTAGAGCCTGGGGTAGAATTCCATGGCTTTCCTGAGGAATGGTGGGGAAGCCTGTGGGACAGGGTAGAGACCAGAATTACTGGCCATGCCAGAGCTGTGGAGGCTTCTGTCTCCTAAGGTGCCTGGCACCTGGCCACCTGAGGCCACCCACCCTCCTACTGCCTTGTTTAACCCTTTTTCCTGCCTTCCTCATTTCACCTGGTCTCCAGAACTTGTGGGGAGAGCCAAGGGAGCTATTCTCCTTCATGGGGATACCAGGCAAGGCCATCTCTGCTTTGTGTCTAGGATGAGCAAGAAGAAGAGGAGGCTTTCAACCAGAAACATGCATTGCAAAAGGCCAAGGAGGTCAGCCCGATGTCTGCACCCAACATGCCCTCTATCGAGTGAGTTGGCTGTCCCCACTTCACTGACCCCTGGGCTCCTGTGCTAACAGCCAATTCATCAACTCAAAATGGTATATTATCAGAGGATGCCTACTCCATGCTGGGAAATGTCCTAAGAATACAGCAGTGAGCAAGACAGAGTCTCTGTTCTCATGGAGCTTTTATTTCAGTGAGAGAGATAGATAATTAACACACATAAATAATTTTAGGTGGTGATCACTGCTCTAAGGTAAATAGAACAGGGTAATAATGCAGAAGAATAAGAATTGGGTGGAGTACTTACAGGCAGCCTGGGAGGGATTCTTTGAAGAGGTGGAAGTCAAGCAGAGATCTATATGTGGAGAAGGCGGTCATGTAAAATTACAAAGGAGGAGCATTCTCCAGCGAGGTGCAGTGTGGCTGGTGGGCAGGGAACAAGGACGAATAGAAGGAGACATGGCCAGGGAGATCCTGGAGGCCCAGGTGCAGCGTTTTAGCTTTTATTCTAATTGCAACCATGGAGGCTCTAAGGCAGAAGGATAGATACTACATGATCTACACTTTTTAAAAAATATATTTTATTTATTTGAAAGAAAGAGAGCATGAGCAGGGGGAGGGGCAGAGAGAGAGGAAGAAGCAGACTCCCCGCTGAGCAGGGAGCCCGACGCGGGGCCTGATCCTAGGACCCCAAGATCATGACCTGAGCTGAAGGCCAACACTTAACCGGCGCCCCCTGCCGCCATGATAAATATTTTAAAAGTTCGCTCTGCTCTATGAAGAATGGATTGTAGGGGCCAAAGGTGGAGACAGGGAGACAGGGTTGACTATAAGAATAAAGTAGGTGACGGGTAATGGTCGTTGAGACCATGGTAGCAATGGAGGAAATGAGAAATAATCCCATTCAGTCTGTGCTTTGGAGGGAGAACCAATAGGACGAGGTGATGGACTAAATGTGTTGGAGGTGGGGATAAGAAAGAAAAAGAAATATTTCTCCCATGTTTTAAGGTTTGATGCCTAAGCAACTAGGTAGATGGTGGTGGTACTTACTGATAGTTTGGAGAACAGTGGAAATCCAAGGTTCATTTTGGCCACATTAAATTTGAGATACTTAGAGGACATCCAAGTGAAGATGTTGAATAGGCTCTCATTGGTCACATGAGTGTGAAGCTTGGAAGAGAAGTCCAGGTTAGAAATAAAGATTTGGGGGGAGCCATTTGTATTTGGATGGCATTAAATATCAGCACGGGTGAACTGGCACAGAGTTGGTGAGACAGAGTTGCTCAGGATGGAGGCCAGAGCACTCCTGTGCCTTGATGTCTGGCAGAGGAGAAACCCACAGAGGAGATAGACGGGGAGCAATTAGGAGTAGGAAGAAAGAACAGGGAAGTGCCCTATCCTGGAGACCTAGACAAGAAAACTCTTCAGGAAGGAGTGAGTGGACAGTGCAGCTAAATACTCTCAAAAGATCACATAAGCTGAGGACAGAAAAGGGACCATTGGGTTTGGCAAAACGAACGTTGTTAGTGACCTTCAGTTTCAGCGGCCCGGTGGGAACAGAATCCAGTTGGAGTGGATTAGGGAGAGAATGGCAGGTGAGAGAGGAGAGCAGCGAGTGTAAACTTTAAGGATCTAGCCTGGACCTGTGGTTGCTGGTAGAACTAGCAAGGCGTGGGCCCCGTGTGGAGCTGGAAGAAAGTGTTGGAGGAGGAGCTGAAAATCCCTTTTGTGGCTTCTGAGCCTCGGTGAGGTCTGCGTGGGTGGCCCTGGGGATCGATGGGGAGGCTTTGAGACCCCCGGGAGGTGCGAATCTATCCAGACACCAGACCCTGTCATCCACCACTTGAAGCTGGTCAGGAGGAGCCTTTCTTTGCCAAGTGCTCATGGGAAGGGCTCTGAATGTCCTCTGTCTTGCCCTTTAGAGTCATTCCAGAGTTCTGTGTGGGGCCCTTCTTCCCCTGGACGGTCATCATCTTGCCCTCACCTTTCAAAACGGAAGGCCTGGCCTCTGAGCCCCTTCTCTGTGAGTGAGAAAAAACCGGCCCTCAAACTTTGTTAAAGATTGATGGAGAGAGGTAGAGCAACTCCTTTCTCTCTGGAATACTCTCTGGGCCTTGAGTCGTTCCTTCCCCACCTTCCCTGCACTCATGCGCTTGGGTTAAAAATACACACACACAGGTATGCAAACATGCCGTTGGGGAGGGCTGGCTGTCACTTAGGAGTGGGTGGTTCTATTTACTGAGATGAGGAAGCCTGGGGAAGAGTGGGTTTGGAGACGTGAGTTGGGAAGATGCTTGGCCCAGAGTAGAAACTCACTATTTGTGGAATGGAAGAATGAATGAAATGCGGGTAGGCATAGAGCTGTAGGCAGTGAGCTGTGTGCGTGTCTGGGCACGGTGAGGTGGAAGAAGGTGCTACAACCATCCAAGATGAGCAGAGATCCAGCTCTGGTTGCTGGGTGGGTGCTGCTGACGGGAGCGATGTCAGGGTGGGGTGTGTTTCTCCGGAGTGCAGGCAAGACCGCTGATTCCTGGGCTACCGGACAGCCGAGGAGGTGTCTGTCCCTAGAGAAACCTGAAAAGAGCATTGTTACAAATCAGAAGGTCTGAGGGCTGGTTCTGTCACTCCCATGCTCAGTGTCTTTGGAGAGAGAACCACTTAGGATCCTAGAGCCTCTGTTGTCCCATCTTTGAAACGGGAAGAATGCTGCTGCCCTTTCTGATCCACAGGGTTAATGTCAGGTGTATGTGAGGTCACACATGCATGAGTTGGAGAGATGTCGATGCCTCTCTGTGTGATTTTAGGAATGAAGGTGTATTGCTGATGGGCTATGAATTTGGATATGTGTATGTGTGAGTGGAGAAGTGTAGTTTGAAGCGTGTATCTGATTTGTATGGGAATTAAAAGTTGGGTCTGTCTTTGCCTGGTGTGTGTGTGTGTGTGTGTGTGTGCGCGCGCGCGTGCACTCATGAGAAAGAGAATTCTTCCATGTACTTAAACTCTTACACATGTGCTTCTGGAGAGCTGATATTTGAGTATTTGAGAATTTGCAAGTAGATGGTAGCGTCTGCTTTCCCTAGTGGGTGTGCTCGCTGCCTGACTAGAGTGTGTCCTTCTATTTCTATGTGTTACCCATGCTGCTTGGCAGTGGCACCCCACGTGGGCCTCATTGCATTGCAGCTGCCCCTGCTGAGGGGTGCACACAGTCGGGGAGCTCACAGGCATCTCCGCAGCGATGTCTGCCCCCACTCTGTGCATGCTTGTACACACTGTGCCTCTTCCAGATGCCAAGTGAGGCTCCCACCAGCTGCCGCTCCTCCCCCAGCCCACCCATGTATCAGGCTTCTCTGCGGATGTGGGACATGCCAGTTGAGCAGTGCTATGAGGCCTAGCATGTTCTCCGTTGGTCAGGGCGGGAACAACGGTCGCTAAGCATCCCCCAGGTCTAGGCAGGGCCCAGTGGGCCAGACTACGTCTGTCAGCCCAGGACTAGGGGCAAGCCTGCTCCACAGTAGTCCCATGTGTGTTGTCCTTGACCTGAGCATTGACATTGCCCTGAGAGCTTCATTTTTAGGAGTCCCATTTGCCTTTGTGGGTGATGCCCACACCCTCCTACCAGTCTGACCTTCTCTGGACCTTGTAAGCGAAAGGGCACAGCATGTGTGTGTCTGGAGAAAGATTTTTTTTTTTCCCCCTGCGCATGGCTGAGAAGGCTGGGACTGCGCTTTACCTGGCTGAACAGATGGAGCCTGGAAGGCCTCTGGCCAGGGTCACTGGGTCGCAGAGCCACAGGGGCGCCGCCCATGTCCTGACGTCCATGCAGAGCAGCCTACGGCGGGGTGGCCCTGCCCCCAGCCGTGGGCTGCTCTGTGGTTCTGATGGTGTGCATGGCGGAGCAGCTTTCCCGCATGTGTTGCGTGGCTGGAGTGATGAGCTTGGGGGCGGGGGGGTCACACCCATGTGAATGTCCTAGACGTGACTGGGGGGAATACAGCTCTCATCCAAGTTTGTAGGGTTTCCAGAATAGATCCCTGGAGGGCACTTAGGGGCAAGCGTGAGTGCCGGGGGGGCATGATGATGGAGCACCCGAAGCTGCGTCCTCTATGAAATGAGGCCTCCTTTGCGCCTGCATGTGTGCTTCCAGCACCGGGTCCATGTGTCTGCACGTCGTGAGGAATCCAAGGTCACCCCCTGGGCCAGGTGGAGGTTGGGAGCCTCAGAGGGCAGCGGGCATGTGGAGAGCGTGTGGGCACCTAGAGGACTCCGCGCCTCTCCCTGGACACTGGCTGGTGGCTGTGGGGCTTGTGGTTCCGAGCGGCCGGGGTGAACTGAACCTGTTCGTTTTTCTTTCCCAGAAGAGACAGAAGGAGAAGACACCACATGTCGATGTGGGAGCCACGCAGCAGCCACCTGTATGTGTGTACCGGTCTGCGTGTCTGTGAGCGGTCATGTGTGTGCGTGGGGACACCGTGTCTTCGTCCTCACCGCGGACACAGTGGCGCCGGGTGTGCATGTCAGTGTGTGCCGTGGTGTGTGCGTGTGTCCCGTGGACACTCTCCTCTGCACCTCTCCACTTGTGCTCGGTTCAGTGTGTGTCTACGGTACGTGACCCCGTGTGTTGTGCACGCCTCTGTGCGGCCCGCGAGCGGGCACGCGTTGGTGTGGGCACTTCGTGTCGGCGCGTGGGCCTCCGTGAGGGTGCGTGTGGGCACATGTGCGTGAAAGCAGGGACTGCCCTCCCACCCGCGGGAGCCCACTCCTGGGTGCGTCACGTCGCGTGGGCCTGCCGCCACGTGAGGGCTCGTCTCAGCCCCTGGGCTGGAGCGTTCGCAGCGGTTTTGAGAAGCAGGGGCCGGCGCTCTCGGCACACAGAGTGCCGTGGTCTGCGTCAGCTGTCGTGGAAGAGAGCCACGGCACTCTCGTTTTTGGAGGGCGATGCCAACAAGGGTCTGCTAGTCACCGTCGCCAGGCTTCCTCTCGTCGCACCCGGCCGCTGTACTTCTCAGCCTGTGCTCCCCCCCTGTCTGAGGGGCAGGGGGAGCTGCGGGAGTGGGGGGGGGGAGCAAAGGTCTCTGACCCGGAATTAAGGGCCAGTGCTGAGCACAGGGTGGGTATAGGTGGATGTCCTGAGAGCGAAGGAGAACAGGGGAGTGCAGACCGGGTGAGCCTTGGTACCGCAGTCCTGCAGGCCCCAGGGGCTCCGTCCCGGGGCTGACACCCACCCCCCGCCCCCCCGCCCCCCCAACGACTGCAGAGCAGGGGTGAGAGTGGGAAGCCCCACATGCTCGGAGGCGCTGGTCCCACCACCTACTCGTGTGTGGCCCACTCCGCTCCTTGCATCTTTCTGTGCTTCCTGTCTGCAGGTCCTGGGCTCTCCCATTTGCTGCCCACCCCCCATGTGTCCCACCCCTTTGCCACGGCCGCTGAGGGCTGGTCTGCACCCCGGGGGCTCCCTCCCTGGCCTTCAGCTGTCAGGCTCTGACCGTGGTCCTCGCCCTTTCCCCTTCGGCAGGAGGGAGCGGAGGCGCCGGCACCATATGTCGGTGTGGGAGCAGCGCACCAGCCAGCTGAGAAGGCACATGCAGATGTCCAGCCAGGAGGCCCTCAATAAAGAGGAGGCCCCACCGATGAACCCCCTCAACCCCCTCAACCCGCTGAGTCCCCTCAACCCACTCAATGCCCACCCCAGCCTCTACCGGAGACCCAGGCCCATCGAGGGCCTGGGCCTGGGCCTGGAGAAGTGTGAGGAGGAGCGCATCAGCCGTGGGGGGTCCCTCAAGGGGGATGGAGGGGACCTGTCAAGCGCCCTGGACGACCAGAGGAGCCCCTTGTCCCTGGGCAAGCGGGAGCCACCGTGGCTGGCCAGGCCCTGTCATGGCAACTGTGACCCGACCCAGCCGGAGGCTGGGGGAGGGGAGACCGTGGTGACCTTCGAGGACCGCGCCAGACACAGGCAGAGCCAGCGGCGCAGCCGGCACCGTCGGGTCAGGACAGAAAGCAGGGAGCTCTCCTCCACCTCCCGGAGCAGGTCTGCCAGCCAGGAGCGGAGTCTGGACGAGGCGGTGCCCCCCAAGGGGGAGAAGGACTGCGAGTCCAGGGGCAGCCACGCGGCCAAGGCAGCCACAATCCAGGAAGAAGAGCGAGGCCAAAAGTTAAGGAGGTGTGTTAGTCACGGGTGTGCCCCAGAGACATCTAGCCTTGCGGGGGTGAAGGACTCTTCAGTACGATCCTATCTGACCCTCCGTTTTCTCTTTTACAAAATGGAGAAGATGCTAACACACCCTTCATAAGATATGCGTGACTATGATAGGAGATGGACTCTGTCCCCTTGAAAACCGGGGTCTGTTCTTCTAGGGCATCTCCTGTTGGGAGCGGGTCCCGGGCCGATTGACGGGAACAAGGCCTGGACGCTGGCTGGGGGTCTTAGCTGCCCCCTGCCTGGGCGGGTCAGGGTGGGAGGCAGCGGATGCCTCTCCAGCAAGGCTCCTAGGGCTTCCCTCACCTTTCCCTCTTGCCTGGCTCACCCGCCACTTGAGAACAGCTTCTTCCGATCTGAGCACCAGCCGTCTCCTCCTTTGTCCCTCCAGGACCAACAGTCTGATGGTGCCCAGAGGCTCCGGGCTGGGAGGAGCCCTCGACGAGGACAACATGCCCCTGGTCCTGCCCCAGCTGGAGCTGGAAGTGGGGAAGGACATGGTGCTGACTGAGCAGGAGGCGGAGGGCAGCAGTGAGCGGGCCCTGCTGGGCGACGTGCAGTTGGACATGGGCAGGGCCATCAGCCAGAGTGAGCCTGACCTCTCCTGTGCCACCAACGTAGACAAGGCCACCACCGCGAGCACCAGCGTCACTGTCGCCATCCCCGACGTGGGCCCCTTGGTGGACTCAACTGTGGTTCACAGTGAGAACGCAGTCCCTGTCCCCCTTCACCCTCACCACCCATCCCCCCCGGGGCTGGGGACCATTGTGGCTCTGGAGTCACCCAATAAAGCTACGTGAAAAACCCCACCAGCAGGACGAAGTCATTCTTCAGCAAGTAAATGATAGCAGTAGTTTTAGCTCAGTTTGCAGGAAAAATAAGTTAGAATGTTCTCCGTCTTAAGTTTTGCCCATAAAATTTCCTTCAGCCTTGGTCCCTGTGACCACCATAGAGACTTCAAGGAGATCACACGTGGTTTGGTACCCAGATGTATATTCAGCTATTTGACTTATCGTGTGAATATTTGGTGGTATTCTCCTTGGACAGGTTAGGGAACCTCTGATGGAGCAGGAGATGGCCCAGATCTGTTCAGTGTGGCTTGAACAAACCTCAGTTTCTCCCAAGGCTTCAGGTTGTCAACCCTAAAGTGAAAGCATTGAATTGGGTGATCTCTGAGGTCTTTCTCAGCACTAACATTTTATGAATCTGTTACTGTTATCTACTCTTTCCTCCGAGGAGATTTAACTCAGTTTTTATCCTAGATCCCTCAGGCAATGGATGTTAATCTCCAGACCTCAAAAGGAAGAGACAAAAATTACTGGGCCTACCCCCTCATCCCCACCCTTAACCCCACCCAGCCTCACTCCTATCCTTGTTTCAACCCCATCCCTTTTCCTCCCCTAACCCCATCCCTCTCCCAGCCCTAACCCTAAACTCCACCCCTGTCTCTGCCCTAACCCCATCCCCGCCCTAAGCCCACCCCTATCCCTGTACTAACCCCACCCCATCCCTACTTCCCCCCCAACCCCATCCCCTACCTAACCCTCACCACACCCCCATTCCTGCATTAATCCCACCTGCTGCCCATGGCCACTGAATTGCGACCACAGATTCCACCCTTGCTTTTTTTGCCTCTCTTTTTCCTTATTTTTCTCTTTTCATAGAACAGTCTTCTCGTCTCCCTGTTTTTCTTTCTTCCACTGCTCCATCTCCATTCCATCACCTTCTCAGCACTCAAAACGCCCATACTACTTTAGAAAATGAAATCCCCCATGTCTAGTGCTGCTGGGGTTGACTTGGGCATGTCTCAGGATTTCAGACAACCTCTTTTGGTGTCTGTTACATTTTATGCTCTAATAAGTGCTTTGGACCCTCTCTGATGAGAAATGTTAAGAAGTTTGACCTTTTTCTGTTCCTGTTCTGGGGCTGGTCGATGGCCTTCGTCATAGGTAAGAGCATATTATCAGAGGGCTTTTGGATGAGTTACCTCTTGGAAGGACCCAGAAGGGGCCAGAAGCTCAAAGGTTTGCTGCTTGCACAAGGCTCCAGGATAGAGTCATTAGCTGAGGGAGGGGCTGACTGTATCCCTTGCCCCGCTCAGAGAGCTTCCACCTTTCTGCCACTTACCCCACCCTGTGACTTGCATGTGGAAACTGAGGGTGGCCCAAGAGCTTCACTCAGTCTCTGGCTCCTTCATTCTCCCAGTCCTGGAATGCAGTCATGGTCCCATAGAGGTATGAATATTGCATTGCCATTTTAACATTAATCATGACTGGAACAAGCAGAGCCAGCAAGTCAGCCACAAACAGAGTAATGGCTTCTTAAAATCTTCCACTGCAGTGGGAGATCATCGAAACACTACAGGATTTGGAATTGGGAACTAGCTGTATGAACCTAGGATAGGTACTTGAATTCCCTGAACCTCAGTTTTCCCATCTGTATAATGGGCAGAGTACATGCCGCTCAGGGTGTAGTGATGTGAAAATTCAAGAAGTGAACGTAGGCAAAGAATCTAGATTTTAGATATGTCAGCCTTGTAAACTTTACAGCAGAAATAAGCCTTCTGTGACCCTGGGAAACGTGATTATTATTTATATGGCAAAAAAAGTCATACCATGTAAAATTAGGATGATGGCCAGGAGAGAACGAGAGCAAGGGCTTGACTCAGTGTAATAGTGAACACCCCCGTGTTTGCAGGGTACCTGGCTAGACACATTCCTCTAACCCCTTCCCCTCCTCTTGATCCTACCCCCATGGAAAACAAAGGGCACCGTTCTCACAGGCGGCAAGATTTCTGATGATTTCAACACGTTCCTTTGGCAGTTAGCAACAAGGCTGATGGAGAAGCCAGTCCCCTGAAGGAGGCAGAAATCAAAGAGGAGGAGGAGGAGGTGGAGAAGAAGCAGAAGAAGGAGAAGCGTGAGACAGGCAAAGCCATGGTGCCCCACAGCTCCATGTTCATCTTCAGCACCACCAACCCGTAAGGCGCCCTCCCGTCACTCCCCCTTCAGTGCCAGGGTTAGAGCCAGGGCAGGGTGATGAGGAGAAGGAGAGATGAGGGACCACTTAGTGGACTGTGGCCAGACATCTGAAACATGCGGAGTGCTCACTGGTGGAAGTGGTTCATGGGATTGAACAGCCTCTGAGCTCTGTGCTGAGCCTACAAAGTAATTTAAGACAGGGAAGCATGAGAGATGTCATGAAAAAAGGACCCTATAACTCTTATTCCTCTTATTTGGTCAGTAGGTTGTGTAGGGGTGGGGTGGGAGGAAGGAAATCTACTTGGGATGTGTCATCAAATACTCCAGTGGTGGACAGAACTGAGAATATGGAACCTAGAATAAATAGATCATCCACTGGAGTTTAAGAGTATTGGTCCCACTGTCCCATATGTGAATTTTGAAATGGGCATGTTCCTCAAAGCAGAGGTAGGGGCATGAGATGGAGGTGGCAGAGAAGATTCTGGAAGGTTACACTGAGCTGCCTTTTGCCCTGGAAATGAGCAAGATGTACACATAGACCTGCTTCTGAGGCTAGGAAGACAAAAAGGTTTTCAGTGACCACATGGGCAGTATTTCAGGCAAGTCTCTGGGAAGGAAGGAACTTGGGCTAAGGTATGTCAGGTCACACAAGTCCAGAATACAGTCTATAGAACATAATTACTTTAATCAGAATACGTGGGGCTCATGAAAACCTGTTGCTGCTCTTGTTAGGAATCTTAGAATCAAGGTCTATTGTTACGTTTCTTGGTTCTTCTGATTTCCTTGCTATGTCCCAGTTTCTGTATGGTGGGGGAGTAGACACTGAGATACGGTGGAGGGTACCATGTGGCCATGCGGAGTGTATGTCATCTGATGCTGGCTGCTCCCTTGGCTCAGACGTGCCTACAGATAATGTATCTTGGCTTGCGCACTGCAGCCTCTAACCAATCTGATTACCTTCTCCCACTGGAGCTTTAAATCATGGGTGGTGCCTGCGAAATTAAATTGCTCTCCCCACAGCTTCCTCTGGCCAGGGCCTGGCTGTCTGGAGGAGGCTGATGTGCACGAAGGTGGGGAGTAAGGGATGGGGAGGGGAGGGAAGCCGACGCAGCTCTGTTGGCTCCTCCACCCCACAGGATCCGCAGGGCCTGCCACTACATCGTGAGCCTGCGCTACTTTGAGATGTGCATTCTCCTGGTGATCGCGGCCAGCAGCATCGCCCTGGCAGCCGAGGACCCCGTCCTGACCAACTCGGAGCGCAACAAAGTGGGTGCACGGGAGCCCTTTGCCCTGGGACCTGCCCTGTCTCAGCCCCTCCCCATCCCAGTATTAAAGGTGAACTAAGGAAGGTTCCTGGGAAATGAGGAAGGCTTAAGAAATGGCCCATTCCTGTTCCTCAGGGCAAAGTATGGACCATTTCCAGATCAGCCTCTTCTCCCCAGTCCCCACCGTGTGCCCTGAGGCTTCAGCAGTGGGCCTTACATCCAGAGCCAGCCAGTCTTTGCAGCCGCCCAGGGGCTTCTATAGTGTGTGTGGGGGGGTCTGATGTCAGGTCATGAGGGATGTGCATGAATTTGGGGAGCTGAGGTTCTACCCCAGGGAGCTGAGACGTCTCCTGGAGGTCCCAAGGGTGTATGTTGGGAGGTATGACAGGGGTGGGTGGGGAGGATTGCAACCGACAAGGATTCCAGGTCCTGAGGGAGAGATTTGTGGGGCAATTGGGACCCAAGAAGTTAAGTTCTGGCCAGGGGGCAGGAGGCGCCAAGGACTGACCACCAGATCCTGCGGCTCTAGCAGAATGCATGTCTCCTCTCCTGCCTGTGTCCAGCTAGCACTTACAAGCCCACGCTTCTGTTCTGAGGTAGAAGTGAGCTGGGGTGTGGGGGTAGCACTGCATGTGTGAGGGTAGGCAGGAGTATGTACGGCCTGGTGGCCACACATGGTCCTCTTGCCCTTCGCTGTACGTGTCTTACAGGTCCTGAGGTATTTTGACTATGTTTTCACTGGCGTGTTCACCTTTGAGATGGTCATAAAGGTAAAAGCCTCCAGAGAAAAGCTGGGCTCCAGGGTTTGGATGGGTCACGGGTCTGCTCTTCCCCAGTGCTGCCACCTACCAGCCAATGACAGACCGCAGGCCTCTGGCGACCCCTCTTCTGGCCTCAGAAGTCTGATGAAGTCTGTCATGACCAAACTTCATGGCACAGCATGGCTGTGTGGATCTGTTTAGACTGGGGCAGACCTGTGGGAGTGGTCCAGGGAGGAGCCACTCCACTCTCAGGCAGGCAGGAGTGCAGACAGGCCTGGGCACTGTACTTGCCTCCCCAGTGTGCCCCCTGATTTGAGCCAAGGCAAAGGGCCAAGGAGGGATGAGTCCTCCTGGACTCCATGTGGTCCCAGCTGCACTCGCTGCTTACCAGTCTGGTCCCCACCACCCTAACACCCCACATTTCTATCTTGTTCCTAGTCTCTCCCATCTGGGGTTTTCCCCATCTGTGCATATGTGGTGACGCCTGGTGTTCTGAGCCACTAAAGGAAGGAGGAATGTGAGAGCCAAGGAGTCTAGCTGAGCCCTGGTGGCTACGACACGGGGCCTCGGGCTTCACAGTTAGGTGGAGAGAGCCTGTGGGACCTGTCCTCTTGCTCCTCGGGTCCTCTGTAGGGTTGATTGTGGAGACAGTGGTAGTAGGGGCATTGCCCTGAGGAGCCCTGAGCTCCAGGTGCATTGCCGGCTCCTGTGGGCTCATCCACGGCTGTTCACGTCCTTCTCCTTCAGATGATAGACCAGGGCTTGATCCTGCAGGACGGGTCCTACTTCCGAGACCTGTGGAACATCCTGGACTTCGTGGTGGTGGTTGGCGCGTTGGTAGCCTTTGCTTTGGCGTAAGTGTAACTTTCTTCTTGCTCAGTTTCCTTTTGTCCCTTCTTCCTGGGTATCGGACTGATATGAGGCCTTCTCCTAGGCCAGCGTGAGAGGCAGTCCACTCAGAGTGGTGCCAAAGAAAGCTGCCCTGGAAATCTGGTTCCCACTTGCCCTCTGTGGAACTCTGGCGAGCCTTATAGCTTCAGCTCCCTGCCCCAAATGGCAGCACTGGTGAAGGAGGAGCTGGGGGAGTCCCAAGGAAGAAGTCAGGGGCCCTGGAGTTCCTTTCTTGGAGATGAGCAAGCATAGGCAGGTGCTCACCCATGTGGGCAGTTCCTCCATGGGCTCAGGGAGGGACCCAGGGACAGCTCATGTACCCTTTCCTTCCTTGGATATGTCAAACAAAGAGTCAGCTTGGAAGAAGAATGCAAAGTTGGGGATCACAGACTCTTGAGTATGAGGAGATTTTCTGCTCATGAGCAGGGGGAATCCAGAGCTATTTCACAGACATAAGAACCATGTTCATATGTTTAGCTCCAGAATGTAAGACTTTCACAACTTCCTTGATAACGCACTGAGGAAAACATTCAGGTGACTAACCATGCTCATTACATTTGGAGAATTTTTTTTTTTCCAAACATTGATTCAGCTGTAGCAGGTTTTCAACTACATGCTGACATTTCCTGTGGCATCCCGCCAAGGAAGGGGCTCTCTTGGCCCTCCAGGGTCTAGCTAGGAAACACACATGGTCAGGGCCTTTTCCCTAAGCTGGTGCGTAGAGTGCCCAGGAGATGAATGACAGCCTCTGGGCCCCATCGGCACCTTGTTGTACTGCCAGAGAGCTCCTGCCTTTTCCAGGTGGCCCAGAAGACTTCCCTCCAGCCTCTCCAAGTGCAAGACAGAGCCGGGTCTTTAAGCCAGTCTGGCTACACTGTGATGAGGCAGAAGGAAAGCATTTGGGAGCTGCTGTCAGTGATACCACTGCAAAAGGGAAGGGGCAGAGCACCTGCAGAGGTTGGGCCTTCCCAGGTCCAAGTGGTCAGAAGGGGCTGATCCATCCCCCTCTTCTCCCCAAACACCATCAGCTTCCATTTCTGTCCATCCTGGAGGAGAAAGAGGTGGGGTGACTTCGTGGTGGTCCACGGGGGATCCTCCAAAGGAGAGCCAGGTTGAATGTGGCTGGTAGCCCTGAGCTGGGCTGGCAGGACAATTTCAGTGTCCCCCATGTACACCAGTGTAATAACTGTGCCCACCCCCCTGCCCACCATTGGAGTCACATGGAATCACCTGTGTCTCTCACAACCAGAAAGCCTCCTATTAGATGTGACTGAGCTATTTCTAAGGAAATTGCCCCAAAGCGGGGTATTTTCCCCCATCATCTGGACCTTGTATAAATTCTCACCCCAAGGTAAAAATCAAGGCAACTCTGGCTCTACCAAGGGGACTCCCAGCTCCTCTTCCTCCTTCTTAGAAAAAATCATTAAAGTCTGTCTTTTTCCTAAGGAGGCCTACTTACTTTGTTAGGGATAAATAGCACCCTTGAGTTTTTAAAACATCAAGTTCCCTTCTCACTTTATCAATTCAGTTGCATATATTATTCACCATATTGTTCTTCTTTCTTATTTTGATCTCAGTAAACTAGTTTGTCTCTCTATGAAGAAACGAAGCACAAGGAAGGAGAAGTATATGGGAAAGGATCCTCCCCATCTTTAGGAAGAACAGAGCTCCTTGGGGTGACAGGGCAGAGTGGGAGGAAGGTGTGGGCTATGGACTCAGGCAGGCCCTGCTTCGAATCCCAGCCCCTCTACTTAACTGCATCATGTCCCAAAGCAACAGAGCAAGATAGTACCCCTCCTAACCTCAGTTTCTCATCCCTGAAATGCAGTCAAAATAATGCGTGTGGCGTGCTTAGCACATAGGGCGTGGCACAATGTGAATGATCGTAAATTTTTTAAATTTAAGTTCAATTAGCCAACAAATAGTAAATCATTAGTTTTGATATAATGTTCAATAATTCATTAGATGTTAATTTCCTTCCTTAACCTTCCATTCTCTCATCACATCCTGAAGTCGAGATACTGGAGCCAAGTATGTGTTGATATATAGTGTGTGCAAATGGTTGAAGATGAACACAGGCTGGTTTCCACAACTTGGTTGTCTTAGACACACACACGCACTCACACACACGCACACACACGCACACAGACACACACCCTGGTAACCAGACAGGTGTGTAGGTGCCTGTGGGGAGGAGGTCTGTTGTAGAGGAAGCCTCTGCATGCCTGCCCCATGTCCACAGTCCAGTTGTCTCTCCTCAGATCCAGAGGGATGACAATGGGCTGGAGGGTTGTCATCTATCTTGTTCTTTTTTTGTGCCCTTTGAAAACATGGTGGTGGTGGCTTTGGTGCTGGTGGCAGGGGAAGCCTTAACAGCCCCGGAACCGAAGCCTCTCTGTGGGTCCTCAGACCAGGTATAGTGCAGGGAACCCCAAGAATCCCCTGGTTCTGGAGTCCACACTTATGTGATGGATTGAGAGTTATGATCCATCACTTGCTTTTAGTGATGTCACTTCCTGAACTTTTTCTTAATTTCCCTGGAAATGTAAATGGTACTTGCTCACCCTTCTCCATCCACTCTCTTCTGTTACCATCCTTCCAAGCTGGCCATGCACATTTCCTCTCCCCTTTCTCCTGCTCGTGGAACAGGCTCACACCCCTCTCCTCTGGCCTTCGTCACATTGCTGAGGTCCAGGTAATGCTTTCTCTTCCTCATGCACCACACTTCCTAACTCTTTTCTCTCCCCTTCCTCATTAAGGGCACCAGAGAATTCAGCTCTCCCATCACTTTGGTAGGGTTGGCCGGGGTCCCACCTACCAGCAGAGTGAGGGCCTGGCCCGGGGCGCACCGCAGAAGGAAGCCCATGTCTCACTGCCAGGCCATGCTAGGAGGCTCAAGCCAACAGGAAGCCAAATGTGGGGTTTTCTGCAGGCTTTTCAAGGGCCTCCCTCCTTGCAGTTACAGCTTTCATCATTATAACCCATATATTTGCCCCTGGGGAATGTCTACCACTCAGATGACCTTAACCCTGCCCTGTCTCGCTCTCCTCCTCCTGAGGAGAGGCTCCTGCAGAGGCTTCTGCTCAGGCTGTTACTCAGTCTGAGCAGAGCTGATGATTGCCGTGGTAACACCTTCATGCGATGCCTCAGAAGTCCGAGGCGACTTGGCATCCCTTTCACCGTGACCAGCCAGGATCTTCTCAGAACCCAACCCAAGTTCCAAGAGCACTACCCCTAACCAAGGGGAGGGATTGGCCGGTAGCTGAATTCTCAAAGAAAGCTGCGTGGTCCCCTGAGCCCTTCTGCAGAGGTCTGCACCTGCCATCATGTATGTTTTCTATAAGCATATATGTCATTTACGTAGTGGCTGAAGAGAACTCTCTCTTCTCTATAGCTGCGTACCTCAAGTGAAGGGATTCTTTATAATGTAAACCTGACAAATTCGGTTTGGGAACTTTTATTACTGACTTTTGAGGAGGAAGGGAAGGGTATTTCTTTTCTAAGTGGGGGGCATACTGGGAGATGAGAAAACCAATGGAAAGATACCCCAATCGCACCTTTCCTGTTCCTCCCGGCACACTTTTACATTATAAAGCATTTATAAGAACACTCAGGTCTCCTGTCTCAGCCAGCCACCCGTGTAGGGAGATGGGCAGAGTTTTGGCAGAAGTTGGGTATGTTTCTCCCTCATTCCGCTGCCCTCACAACACCCCACTTTCTGGGCCATATGGAGACACGGAGTGTTTGCCAACTATAAATGTCCTGACTGTGCCTTTTCCTCCTTAAGGTTTCAAGAAAAGTCTGGTGAGTGACTGGATCTATGAAACCTTTCTCTTTTATCTTTTTCTATCTGAAAAAGAGGGATTCTTCGGTTTGATCATTATTTTACACTGACGGGCCAGCAACTGCTTTTCCCAGTTTCCTCACACCCTGTTGCCATCGTGTCTGCCTCCCAGCCTCCTGGGTGGGACAACAAAGATGGTTCCAGCCTTGGCATTTCTGGGTTTCTGCACATCAGGCATATTCCCTCACTTTGGGGCCTCCTGCCAGAATCAGCTGCCTCGTAGGGAAGTCATGTGACCCCATGGCAGGTTGAGTTCATGAGCCTTATGGGATCATGCGCAGTGATGGTGATGCCATCTGGCCCTCAGGTTTCGTATCTGAAATGTCTCATGAAGGGATTTGGACAGGCAGCTGGGCAGGGACAGCATCTCAGGAGGAAAGGTAGGATAGCACAGGGACGTATGTGTGTATGAGATCCTGCACTCCAACCCAAGCCCCTGATCCTCTTCATTCCCATTGTTCTACAACATGTTACTTGACTAGCTCACATCAAGTCACCAGGTGAGCCATCCTGGATTGGATTCTAACTAGTAAACTTATAATGACTTGTCCACACAAACAATTTCAAAGAAAAATAACCAGCAGTTCTCCTCCTACCTCCTCCCCCAACTGGGGCCTGGGCCTCAATCAGAGTCACACAGGCTCTCTGGCAGCTAAGGCCAAAGCTTTCCCTTGCTGTTTGCCATCTTAGCGGGGCATGAGGTAAGGTCAGGACTCCTGGCACGCAGGGGATCTGGATCACAGCCGTACTTGGCCTTTAATTATTCAGTGCTTAGTCAGAAAGGAAAAACATGAGTCAATCTGCCTCTTGATGCCAGAAGGAACCAGAATTCCCACATTAGCTTTTATTACCTTCTTCTCATTGAAGTGTGTTGCTTTTCTGACACTTGACACTCTGCCCTGGTCTTTAAGATGGATAAGGTCTTTCGGAATGCATTTCCGAACCAGCCGCAGTGGCCGAGCTGGTTCTGAATTCATTCAGTGAAATACACAGATAGACACAATCTTAGATTTGGAAGGCCCCTGAGGAGCCACAGAATATGGTGCCCCGGTTCTGGTTTTGTATCTGTAAAGGTGTGAATGTGTGCTCTGAGAAAGGAGTGGCTTCCAGAACTGAAATGCTAGGATGTACTTAGCAGAGCACAGAACAATAGAACAGACATTTCGCCCTATACCTGGCTCCTTCTTATTCTTCACTGCCTGCCTGTGTCTGAGGCAGTCCCCCTCAAATCTTACGCTTTGCTGTGCGACTTCTTTCTTGACAACCGCTATTCTTCTAAAACCGAAAGGGGCGTCTCCCAAAGGAAGTTGTGACTACACATTAATCTTGGAGGGGGAAAAAAAAGAGTGGACAAAGTCCTACTTCATGCAAAGAAAACCCATTTACCACTGAACCAGACAGGTCATCCAGTTCCACTGTTCTGTGCAAGTGAATGAAGGATTAAAATTAAATTTAGCCTTCAGGTAGCCAATTAACTGTGGATTTAGGATGCTGGCTGAGCTGGAATTAGAAATTTCCAGCAGTGAGCAGATAGAAAGATGTTTCTCAAGACTCCAGCTTTCAGAGTCACCTCAAGAGTGACTTTCCCTGACTTTGTGCCCAGGCAGGGACACTAAAGATGATTAATGGCCAGGGACTCTTGGGGTGCCTACTGCTGTATTGTACCCGAGTTGCCTTGAAAATGGGTTTTGGGATGAATTAGGAGGTACAGAGTGGGAGCCACATGGAGGGGGTGCCTGAAAGAAAGAGATAAGTTCTCAGTCTACCTGCTCTTAGCATTAAGCTCCAGCATGCGTGTTTTTTGATGAACGCTGGAAAATGCATCGGCTGTGATCTGTGCCATGGGAAATGTGCATTTGGAAACCTTTATCATATGGAGGCAGTGGGTGTGAATGCCCTAGCATTGCTCTTTATTAACAAGCACAAATTTGGAGAAGGTTGATTATAAATGGGATCTCAGCCTCTGGCCACATAAACAAACAAAGTGAAATGGTCCAGTCAGGGAACACGGCCCCATTCACACGGTAGCCAACAATTTGGCTAACCAGCCTCAGATGCAAGACGCACCCTGCACATGAGGCAAGCCTTCACAGACGGAGGAAGAGCTCAGTCCTGCAGGATTAGTAGAAATCCATCACCATGCACTCCAGATTTAAAAAGTAAGTTTTAGAGTAACTCAGGCCAGATTTCGTGATGGGCCTAGGGAAGGATCAGCTCAGATCATGTGACCTGCAAGCCATCTGTCTAAGCCACGCTCACAGAGCCACAACCTAGCATTATGAATTAGTCTCCTGCTGGGGGAGCGTATTGGCTGGACTTTAGCCAGTGCCAAGGCCTTCTGGGAAAGATCAGCTGATGAGGGATCTTGGGTATGTTTAGAATATGAAGACTAGGAAGCAAGACAGATCGGGTCACTGTTCCCCAGCCTGAATAACAAAGCTGCTAGGAGACAGTGAAGTGCTTTGCTGCTCAGTGCTCTGACCTTCCAGTTAGAGTACAGTGCTGGGTTTTCAAAGGCAACGATGACTGTGTATTGGGAGCTCACTGAGGTGCATTTGCAGGAAGGAAAGGATTATGCACTAACCACTTATTATGGAATTAGTGCCCTGGTCACAGAGCAAAGGAAGTTGGCAGAGTTGCAAAGGATTTGGGGCTCATGGGAGAACCCACGTGATGCTGAGGTAGGGGTGAGGAAGAAAAATACACAAATAGATGAACTAGCCTGACCAGCAGGTCCTAGACTTCCTCTGGAGATAAGCACTGCCAATGCAGAGAACTTCTCATTTCTACTGGTCTTTAGAATTTTTAAAGTTCTTTCACACTATTTATTTCATGCATCACTCAACAGTCCTGTTTTATAGTTGAGAAGTGGATTGCTTGAGACTTTAACTATTTTGACTCATTTGACTAGTAGTCTAGTAGTTCTTTTTTTTTTTTAAGATTTTATTTATTTACTTATTTGACAGAGAGAGAATGAGAACAAGCAGGGGGAGTAGCAGAGGGAGAGGGAGAAGCAGACTTCCTGCAGAGCAGGGAGCCCGATATGGGGCTCGATCCCAGCACCCTGGGATCATGATCTGAGCCGAAGGCAGATGCTTAACCGACTAAGCCACCCAGGCACCCTGCAAAACCAGTTCTTAAGCAGCTGGTATTTTTTACTTCAAGCTTAGGGGCTTTCTCTATTACATTAAACTTCCTTCTACCTCTGTTGTTGTAGTTAGTTCCAAGCCATTAACCCCTGTAAACTCAACTTGGTGGCTTGGTATAGATCTCTCCTCAGCCTTCTGATCCATCTTTCCCTGCTTGGAGACAGACAAGACCTATGGACCAGGTGGACAAGGGCATCCCTGACCTTGTCCATCTGTTCCATCTGTACCTTTTTCTTTCCGTGAACACTCACAGGCCCTAGACTGATTACGCCTAAGGATAAATAGCTCAATATTTGAGCTCAGGAACTGCTCGTTTCTTTTGCTGTTCCTTCTTTGGTTAAAACCCTCCTGTGATTCCCATCCAAAAAGGCACTGTAACATCACAAATAAGGACGTAGATTTCAGAGCTTGACTCAGGTCTGAATCCCAGCATTATGAATTATTAGCTGTCTTAATTCTCTGAACTTCTATTTCCTCATCTATAAGTGGAAATTAAAAATAACTATATTTTGGTTTTGCGAGAATGAATAATATATTCAGTGTCCGGTATGGTGCCAACCCCTTAGCAAGTGCGTATTAAAGTTATGATTGCCTCCCAAATAATAGCCCAGACATTTTAGCAAGGCTCAAGGCTCCTCACAGCATGACCTCCTGTCCCCACCTTACACTCCAGCAAGCCTGTCCATCCTTCTAATGCAAGAGATTCCTTCAGATCCCTGTGCTATTCTCTCCGGGGCTCATGGGGGAAGGCAGAAGGCCATTCCACTTAGAGGAGGGAGAGCTCTTCAGAACCTGATGTCCCTGCTCTGCCTGCCGTGGAAAGAGTTGGTTCCTTGCAGAAATCAATGTGAGAGCATGTCCTTTGAGAAAGGGGGGACCTGGAAGCTGAGGAGCGAGATTACAGTGAATGATGAGTGATTATATATGAAAGATCTGGAGGGCAACTTGACAATTGAGCTGGAAAATTCTCATCTTTTACTGATGAGACATAAGAGAAATGTGGCTTTTTTTTTTTTTTCTGTAGAGCAGCCGGAACCTTACCAAATAACAAATAAGTAGGAAATAAATGGGAAAATGAGTGGCCCAGTTGAGTCCCAATTAAAGGCGGACCAGTACATCCTAGCATGCGAAATTATCCTCAAATTTTAACATTAGAGTCAATTTTTAAACCCGATAAATTTCACTAATTAGTTAGGCAGTGTAAAAAAAATTCTGACTCTACATAGAGTAGCAAAGACTAACAAAGTGTTATCAAGTGATTATATTTAAATGATTTGTAAAACACATGAATTATTTCAAAAATAATATGCCTCCATTAAAGTGAAGAGTTTGTCCTCTTGGTTTGATAAAACATTTCTCTTGTAATCGTGTAGACTTTGATAATGGCTTAAATAGCTCCCCTGTGCATGGATTCAGGAAAGGTAGTTTGGCCTAGCATATGTGTAAGTTGTGATATATTTTAATTAATATTAAAATTAATATTGGGGCGAAGTTGTCAAGACTTTTCTGGACACCGTGGCTTTGTTATCTGGTGTTCCTTTCATTTCAAACGGCAATTTTCAAATCCGTGTTGAACATATGTTAACAAACCCGAGAACCAAGTGTGCTTTTCTGCAACCACTCAAAATCATAGCTTTTCAGTGGTTCCTCTGCTGTGAGGGACTTGTTTGAAAAATGTGCAGAGCAATGACTAATCTTTATTTTGCTTTGGGCCTCTGTCTTATTACTATCCCTGGCTCAACTTTGTGGGAGTCAGCAGGGGACAAATGTCCCCCCCCACCTCTGCTGTACTTTGGCAGCCACAATCAGCTGTTGAGATCAGAGTGTGCTATTAAGGAACCCCATTTTCCAAAACAAGGGACACACAAAGTATACAAGCAATGGGGTCAGATGCTCTTTGTTCCATAGCAGAATATTTTAGTAGGATCCTGGGGCAAAATTAATTATAGAGAACAAATTCTGTCCTTTATCCAGGTGTGTGGGAAGAGCAAGAAATTTGGGGCCTTCCTTCATAAAATGGGCATCTGTGAGTATGAACCTCTGAGAACCCGTTCAGATGCTCTTGGACGTAAAGGTCCCAGAGTTGAGGACCTGGGCTAAGCAACAGGTAAAAGCCTGGAGTGTGTCACTCTAAATCACCTGCCCATCTATTGATCCTACTCTGTTCTCTCATTTTAGGGATATGGAATATTCTCCCTAAGCTTTCCCTCAAGATGAATGTAGCCTGGGGAAAGGAAGGTGACCTATGTAGTTGTTTTGGGGAAATTTTCAATCAAATGATTGCATTTTTCCCCTGGCACGTAGCTTGCGATTATACTTTCATTGGTTTGCTTGTTTACTTGAGGTCTTTCCTCCCTACTAGACTTGGTAAGTTTCAAGAAGTGAGGGACGCCATTTGTTTTACTCACGGTGGTATATCCACACCCAGAAGAGTGCCTGGCGTATATTAAAGACTCCATCAGTGCTGTGATATGAGTGGATAAAGGTGCGTTTGGCCTACTCACCATGTGCCCAGTCTCGTGCATGAGAAGGCACTGTTATAACTCAGGAAAAGATACTATCTTTGCCTTCTGAACACTCAGAGGGTGTCACACGAGGGATTTAAGATTTATAAAGCCTTGGGTTTGATCCCAAATCACCATTAATTTGGCAATTACTGTGAAAATGAATGTAATTTTGAATATGAGATCATTTACTGAGTAAAATAATCGTGAGAAGTCTTTGCTTGTGACATAGAGTGGTGTAATGTAGGTTTGTGTTACATTAAAAAGATTAAGGATGGAGAAGAAGTACCCTTTCCAGCAACCAGCAACTGGGAACCACAGCCTGAATTCTAGACAGTTCTACATGGCTGAAGGTGGATTCATCAATGGTTCCACCGTGGCTCACTCACTGAGGGATCTCATGCAAGGCACATCTTCCTGGGGATGCAGTTAAGTGGATTTCAGGGATCTTTTCCCGCTCTAGAATTTGGTTTGACAGAGCCTGGAACCAAAACCTTCTGCTGCCGAGGCTTAGCGGTATAGAGCAAGAGCTCCGACCATCGTATGGTCTTAGCTTCAAGGCCCAGCTCGCCCTGCTAATGCTAGGTACTCCTTAGCCTCTCTGAATCATGTCTGGTGAAATGGGGATAGTCATAGCTATGTGTCCTAAGGTTATTAGAAGGTCCAAAGAAAGAGTTGCACTAAAAGTGCTTAGCATAGAGTCTAGCCAAGAGGAAATATGCAGAAAGTTAGCTCTCATTAT
Organism: Mirounga angustirostris; assembly: GCF_029215605.1. NCBI lineage: Eukaryota > Metazoa > Chordata > Mammalia > Carnivora > Phocidae > Mirounga > Mirounga angustirostris. The sequence continues at coordinate 42,256,448 of NW_026991714.1, forward strand.
TTCTAATCTCAAATATTTCATATTTATGCTCTCACCCTTTTTATTATTGGTAAGCCTCCAAATAGAGCTGGGATGATTTTTCTCTGAGCTGCACAGTAAATAGCTCATGATGGACAGTTGGTCATTTAACTTATCAAAGGGCATCCCTTTATGTGCCATCAGGACCTTGATACACAATGCCTTCCCCCATATTTTGAGATGGTTTTATGGTGTTGCTCATCCATGCTTTTAGGAGATGTCCTACTATCCCTGTCAGAGGGGTCATGTGCCCCATTGCAGATGAAATCCTTCGGAAGCGTAGGTACGCCACTGTGACATGAAATGCCTTGCCTAACAGAATTTATGGCCCAGAGCAGACCTAATTCCTTTCTCCTGGTTTCTTATAAATTCACTGGAAGTAGAGTTTGTCTGAAGACCACTAAGGAAATGGAAGTAAAAGACTCTATTTAGGAAACATCACTAGACTGGGCTCCATGAAATCAAGCACAATATGGGGAATGCCATCTAGTTAGACGCAGTTTCACTGGTGCTTGCAAAGGGCCTTTGCCTTTGCAGGTTGGAGAGGTGGGTGTGAAGCAAATGGTGCACTGGTCCTTCCTTTCACAAAGCGTGTGGACTCGACAAGTGCCAAGGCTGTAAGCGGGATCTCCTGGGCCTGTGCTTGTCCAATTCCCTGTCGCTGTACAGTTTCCTGTCCTCCCTGAAGTTTTCTGACTGTTTCCTTCTCTCCACCCCCCTTCCTCTTTTTTTTTTTTTTTTTAACTGCTTTCTGCTTGGATCCTCCATAGGAACGCTTTGGGGTAAATATTGTTCTCACTTTTCTTTGAAGTAAAGAATCCGGGAAGTGGGTTGGAGGAGGGTGCAAGTACAGTTGGGAGGGAAGGAGCCTGCCCACTGAAAAAGGACTGGTGAGTGTATATGAATGGTAAGTTCTCACTGACATCCAAGAGAACAAAAATTAGGAGTCGCCAAGCCTTCTTGGGAAGTGATCATTTACATTGGTTTGGGTATGTATTTGGCTTGGAAGTTGCCTTTTTTAGGTAGGTAGATATATGAATGTAATACAGTAAAAGAGTTTATAAAATATACAGAACCCCTGGATGCAAACGACCTTCTAATGCAGTACTCTTGGATTATCTATATCCGAAGCTCGAATGGAATAAGAATGGCTTATAGGCCATGGCCTACAGCCATTAAGAGGGTCTTTAAATTCACATTCTGGGCAAAGCCAGCATTCCCTGAATGATATTAAATGTCTTCCTACCTTGCCTTCTGTGGAAGCATAGATCTTTTATCTCCCTGCCAGAGGGTGGGTGGTGGGTATGGCAGGAAGGACGAGGTAAAAAGCAGGCAGAAGCCCTTGTAGTTCCCATCTGATGTTCTGGATCCTGTTTCCCTGAGCTGTTGGTGTCATGGTACTCTGAACCAACAGGAGGAAAGAACCAGAGCCTGAGCTCACTCTTCAGAGTCTTATTTCCTACCATCTGTGTGTGTCTTTTACAAATTGCAATTGTTTGTATTGAATGCAAAGATCTCAGGGGATAAGCAGGATGGAGAGAGAAATGCAGGTTGATTGATTCATTTCGTTCCTGAAAATAAAAAGAGAAGTGTATTTTATCTATTAGGAGCAAACGTTTCCAAGCGGCTGAATAGGGATGCTCATGAGCTGAAGGGCAAGGATAAAGGTGGGCAGGGCCTGCAGTTTGGGCCTTCTCCAACTCTCTGGCTCTCCACAGCCTGTGCTAGGTATAGAGTGTCTCAGATGGGAAGGGACTGCAGAAAGAGCCAGCCATGCACAGATAACTGGGGTGTGAGCCAAGGTCCTGGCAAGAAGCCCGCGTGACATGCTTTCTCTGGAAGCGGTAGCCAACACAGCAGGAGTGTCATGTCCCCAGTGCCCTTCCTCACCCTGCTCTCCCCTGAACTAATGAACTCTGCAGGGGTGACAAACCTACAGCCAAAGAAAGGACTAGGTCAAGTCCCCTGATGAGACTTGCTTTCAACTGGGGTTTCCTCAAATGGGTATTCCTCTCAAATATCATTTGAGAGCCTGCTACTGAAGAAGCACCAGAGCAGGCACAGTGGGGATCCAGAGTGGACTGCCAGTCATGTTCCCTAGTCAGTTGGTCTTCCATCTGCATTCTGCTGGTGTGGTAATGAGCCGCATTACTCCGGCCAGTGGGGAGAGGAAGCGTTCATTACCATACATGCATGGATGCCTCTGGGTACATGCCTGTGTGTTCCTCTGTGTGAGGACACGTGGGAGTGTGTGCACACTGGGGAGTGAATTGAAAATTTTCCCAGGGCATGTTTTGTGGGGTTATTCTGAAGGGAGTCTACTCTGACCCAATCTCTGGTCTCTTGCCTAAGTGTCTCCCCTTTTACCCTGTTGTTAATGCAGTCGTATGAATGCCACTTTCATTTCTCCCCCTGTCCTCTGACCTCTGGGGGCCTCCCCGCTGCAGAACAAACAAGGGGCGAGACATCAAGACCATCAAATCTCTGAGGGTCCTCCGAGTTCTTAGGCCGCTGAAGACCATCAAGCGCTTGCCCAAGCTCAAGGTAACATTTCCCGAGGCCCCTTCTCCCATCTTGTCTTTAGCTGTGATCAGCCTGCTTTTGGAGGATCATTTCTGGGAAATTCCTTTTGCTCACACAGAGACTGGGGTTCTTTCAAATGCCTGAGTTAAAGGCCTTCATTTCAAAGAAAAATAACCAATGGGCCAAGAAATCTATAAGGGGGCTTTGACTTCTTGAGTCCAGCCCCAGGTGGTATTTTGTATATACTCTGCCTGTGGCATGTCATCCAGAAAGAACCCTGTGTCATTTAGGTGCACTCAGAACAACAAAATGGAAGTGGCAGGAGTCCTCTATGTTGTGGGCTACACGTTAGATCATGCTGAGTAACCTGGGATGCTTTCTTCCCTCATAATTCTTGGGAAGGAAAGGATTTTCTAGCCCTGACCCTTCATATTTTTAAGGCATAGATTGGTCGGTAACTTGCCCAAGAACACAGTCATTTTTGGCAGAAGCAGAGAATGGGGAAGCAAGCTAACGTGAATTGAGTTTTTCCTGTTGCCAGGACCTGCGCTTTCATAGCTATATTACCTTGGTTCTCCTCTTTTCTGGCCCATGCCCTCCCTGCTCCATCCTCCTGGGGCACCTGCCCTCAAGGTGTGCTTTACCATTCAAGCCCAGTTTGCTAACATGAGCCCTCCTTCCCCCCCCGCCCCCTCCCCCCACACATAAATTGCGATTAACGGAAGCTGAAACTTCATGGGGGAAAAATTCTTCCTCTGAATTCCTGAGCGACAGCCTGCCACCATGAGGGAGGGACCAGGACTCCCGGTTCACAGTCCAGAGGTCCGCTCACTGCTGCCCCAGGCCACAGGGCCAGCCGACTGAGCCACAGCGCAGGGCCTGAGCCCAGTCTCCAGGTTCCTTACAACCCTCTACCATCGTAGTGCCAGGCCTTGTCCGTGCCCATAAATACTCCTTTCTGCCAGGGGGCCTGGGGCCCTAACCACTATTGTTAGCTGCAGCCCAGGCCCCAGGGGTCTCCTTTCTTCTGAGCTATGCTGGGGTCCTAAGGAGACTGCAGACAGCATGATGAGATTAGTTAACAGGCTGGAGAGTGCAACCGCACCCTTGGTTAATTCCATTTAATTAGGAAGTGCTGGCTTCTGGCTTCTCACGCTCTCTGCAGCTCCATAACCTGAGGCAAGTATAGGTGGCTCTGATGAATCTGTAAGGCTGCGGGCTGCTCACCTTCCCTGCAGTGTTGAACTAATTAAACCAGTGCTGTTCATCCAGCGCTGTGACGAAGCAACTGCACAAACGTGCAAGGGCACAAATGCAGTGCCACCATGGGGCACCACTTTCCAGTGAGCTAAACCTAAAAACCTAGAAAATAACCTAAAAATGGCTTGCAATGTGTTGAATTCCTGTGTAACCCCTCAGGATTCTGCAGAGGGACACCCATGGCCTGTAACTGGAGAGCAAGTCTCTGATTCTGCCCACCCGTCCCCCTACCCTATGAGAAGGCAGCTCCCCATCCCCACCCGCACCACCGATTGAATCTTCATCCCCAATACAGCCCGCCTTAAGCTAAAAACATTTACATGAAGTGTTGAACATACTTGGAGCGAATGTAGGAATTTATTCCAAGTATCATTAAATACTAAGTAATAATTTACTCTCTGATCCATTTAAAACGGTAAAGAGAAAAACAATACATATTCAGTATATAAACCGAATCTAAGAATGTCACCAAATAGATGTCGGGTTAGGGACAAGCCATTTAATGGCCAGAAAGGGCTGAATGTTCTCAGAGATCCCTTTCTGCAATAGATTTCTGTGCCTCCCGCTAATTGGAGTACACCTGTTGGGAGACCACAAAGGACTCCCTGCATTGCCTGCTGCCATTTGGTTTCTACTGTTTTGGGTTTGCTTTCAGATTCAGAGCAGGTGTGCCCTTCCAGGTGGTAGATTCTTGCAGTCATGACCGGCTTGGAAGCCAGCTCTGAATCCCATGCGTGTTACTTCTTAGTAAGACGCACCTTCTATGTGGGGCTGGCAGGTGGTGATGTGGCCCTCACTCAGCTCTAGGCAAAGGCACAGGCCTTTCCGGGGACCCACAGGGCTTTTGACTTCTCTTTGCAGGCTGTCTTCGACTGTGTGGTGACCTCCTTGAAGAACGTCTTCAACATCCTCATTGTCTACAAGCTCTTCATGTTCATCTTTGCTGTCATTGCAGTCCAGCTCTTCAAGGGAAAATTCTTTTATTGCACAGACAGTTCCAAAGACACAGAGAAGGAGTGCATGTAAGTGCGACCAGCACGCGCTGCTCACCTTCTCTGACACGTATTCCGGTGATGCCCGCTCAGCCCTCCACACATAGCTCTTCTCTTTCTCTCTTACCTCTCTCACATTTCTTCTTTTAGGAAAAAGGCAAGATAGGAAATTGTTAAACTTTTATTGAGCACCTCTTTTGTGTCAGACATGGTACATGGCATTTTACACCCAGTTTTTCACTTTAAGTCTTTGCAGTGACCTTTTGAGATAGGTTTCATTTACATATTCTAGATGTGGAAGCTGAGGCTCAGAAAGTTTAAATTGCTCAAGGTTACACATGGTGACGGTTACACACGGTGACTAGTAAAAGGATTAGGATTTAATCTTCCATGTCTACTAGGCACCGAATACAACTTTTATCCCACAATCATAGACTGCCTTTGATAAGGCTCTGCTTTCTTCCTCACATCTGTATGCCGATTATTACTCAGCCACATTATTGAAGTTTGTAGAATCTCCTTCCTCTCCCACGAGCTATAGTGAAGAGGCCCTATTTCATCTGTACTCTGGTTTTAGAGGCAACTATGTAGATCATGAAAAAAACAAGATGGAGGTGAAAGGCCGGGAATGGAAGCGCCATGAATTCCACTATGACAACATTATCTGGGCCCTGCTGACCCTCTTCACCGTCTCCACAGGGGAAGGATGGCCTCAGTGAGTGATGGGTTTGAGTTGGCATGCTTGTCTGTGAGCTGGGATAGGACCCCGTGGTTGCCTTGAGAAGCTTATTCAAGATAAACGAGGCTGACCCTTTCTTATTCTCCTAGGGAAAATAAGTGGTTATGAGTGGGCGAGACAGGCAGAAGAGAGGAGGAATGAAAAGCCTTAAGGCAAAAATCAAGAGGGAGATAACAAAGTCAGAAATATTTGCAACTCTTATTGTTTTAGTCTCTGGGGATGGTTTTAGACATATTTATCCTCCAAGTTGGCCCTTCACCTGAGGATTGAGGGTTAAGAATGAGCTGGAAGAGGGGCACCTCAGTGGTTCAGTTGGTTAAGCATCTGACTCTTAATCTCAGCTCGGTTCTTGATCTCAGGGTCATGAGTTCAAGCCCCACATTGGGCACCATGGTAGGTATGGAGCCTACTTAAAAAAAAAGAGAAAGAGAATGAACTGGAAGAACTCAGAGACCCTTTCTGTGATCATACCTGTCATGAAGAAGACAACAGAATGCAGTTTCTTTTTTCTTTTCTTTTTTTTTTTTTTTTTTAGAGAGAGTGTGAGTGGGGTGGGAGAGGGGCAGAGGCGGAGAGGGGGAGAAAGAATCTTAAGCAGGCTCCACGCCCAGCATAGAGCCCAATGAGGGGCTCGATCTCATGACCTGAGCCGAAATGAAGAATCTGGTGCTTAACTGACTGAGCCACCCAGGTGCCCCTAGAATGCAGTTTCTTAGGCTGCCGATGGCTGATTTTTCAGAGACTTGGCAATTACTAAGACCCCACTTTCTGGTGGCAGCATACCCTAGTTGGTAAAATGCCAAATAGACATCCGGCATCTCTTGGTATTAAATATGACAACCTAAGATATAAAATAATGTCACTCTTTCTTAGCAGTTGGATGCATGATGGGACAGGGCTTAGAAAGGGCAGTGGACTGGGGATCACTGGATCTTCACCAGCTTGGTTATGGACCCTAAAAATTACGGTGGATCTTCAAAGTCAGGGAAGCCACATAAGAAAATATAATAGGTGGCACATCTCCTAACGAAGCCTTAAGTCAGGGCCACTGCCAAGATTGCCGTCCACCATCCATGCCCCCTCATTCTGTCCCTACAGAGTCTTACAGCATTCTGTTGATGTGACAGAGGAAGACCGAGGACCAAGCCGCAGCAACCGCATGGAGATGTCCATCTTTTATGTGGTCTACTTTGTGGTCTTCCCTTTCTTCTTTGTCAATATCTTTGTGGCTCTCATCATCATCACCTTCCAGGAGCAAGGGGACAAGATGATGGAGGAGTGCAGCCTGGAGAAGAACGAGGTAAAAACAAGTGGTCTAGAGCATGGGAGTGCAGGGGTTCCAGAAAGGATGCTTGGAACCGCAGTGGTAGGAAGGAAGACTGAATTGTCTTAACTTTATTAAAAATGACAGAAGATAGGAAAAATTAATTATTCAGTCATTAAATATTTTTTGAACATATGCTCTTTTAAGACCTAGGCATGAGGCACAGAGAACTGGAAGGTTTATGATGTAGTCCCTACCTTTAAGCAGTGAATAGTCTAGAAGTGGCAGTAAAAGATGTGTACCAAAATTACAACATTAAGACATTTGCTTACCCGGCTGTGTCCTTCTGTGGTATGTATTTGCTGTAAGGATAAGGGATATGGCTTGCTTATTGCAGCTTTTCTAGTAACAAGCATAGTTTTGGCATGTTGTAGGGTTCATTATTTTTGTAATGGAATGGAACAGAAACTGTTTGAGACTATGAGAGAAATTCAAATACAGTGCTATGCGAACGCACAGGGAGATAGATTTTTACATCTGACCGAGGGCATCGGGTAAGGCTTCCTGCCTGCTCATGTTGGCTGCAGCCTGTGTAAAGGACATCACTAATCACCATGAAGTCCACATCCCATGTGCTAGCCCAGTTCTGTGTACTCATTTAAAGGGACCAAGTAGTTTTGTCCCCATAATCCCTGCTGCCCTTTTTACCTTTTGCTTGTCCAGCCCGACCCTATGTTTTCCTGCACTGTCCTGTTCTTCTAGCCACCTGACAGAGAGCCCACCAGTGGGCGAGGTTGAGGGAACTTGAGCTTGGGCTAATAGCTGTAACTTTCCTTCAGAGGGCGTGCATCGATTTCGCCATCAGTGCCAAACCTCTCACCCGCTACATGCCGCAGAACAGACACACTTTCCAGTACCGCGTGTGGCACTTCGTGGTGTCCCCGTCCTTCGAGTACACCATCATGGCCATGATCGCCTTGAACACTGTCGTGCTGATGATGAAGGTGAGGGCGTGGTGGCTGGGAGGCACTCAGCAGATGGGGCCTTTGGGGCCCGGTACCTCCCAGGGCTTGAGACACCGGGCGGACGCTTCCCTCCTTCCCTTCTTCTCTCCTGCGGAATCTCTTTTTGATCTTGTCCCATTCAGCAGCCCAGCCTCTGGGCCTTCTGGGCAAAATGCAGTGAGACCTATAGTCGCAGGCCAGTAGTGCCCAGGGCCCCGGGGGCTGGTGACCATCAGATTCAGACGAGAGTGGGAATGTCAGGAGATCTACATGATCATGGAGTTCTAAAGGAGTGTTAGAAGAGGTGTGATCTTATTTAATAATAAATGGTAAGAAAATGTTTCTGTCCCTCTCACCTTCCTCTTTAGGAAGACTGGCTGTTTTTGCTAATAAGTAGCCACCGTAGGGCATGGTCTGTGGTTTCCCCTGTGTTGTCTTGTTCTGCTATGTGGGATGCATGGTCCTCCTCGCTGGCACGTCCGTCGTGCCTCCTACACCACACGCCAGAGTGTCCCCCAAGGGCAGGGATGAGCGATGTCCAGCCTCGATGACAATGGAATATCCCCCCTCACCTTAAGGGTTTGATTCTTTTTCTCCTCTTTTCTCTTCTTGGCAGTACTACTCTGCTCCCTGTACCTATGAACTGGCCCTGAAGTACCTGAATATTGCCTTCACCATGGTGTTCTCCCTGGAATGTGTCCTAAAGATCATCGCGTTCGGCTTCCTGGTACGGCATGCCATGTACCCCACCATCGCGCTTGTCTTCCCTGCCTTCTGCAGGCCTTCCCAGCCTTTGCTAGAAGGGGAGTGGCTCCCACTCTTCCAGAAATGGTTCACACACCTGACCTAACTGTGGGCCTGTTTCAGCTGCTCAGTAAACTGCCCGAGAAACAAGAGGATGCATGAGGGTATTAGGAGAAAGGGCAAAGGAAACCAGATCCCCAGCTCCATACTCCTCCAGCCATCAGCTCTGGTCCTGTCAGGTTCTATCAGTGGTCAAGGGGTGACAGAATTCTTAATAGAACTGCAATTTATTTGTCAATAGGGAGCAAAACAAAATTTGGACTAATAAGCCTTGAGTGTTTATTTACTGGTAAAAGGTATAAGATTTTATAATTCAAGTGGGAAAATGTCTGTCCCTCTTACCCTCAAACATAGCAGATACTAGATTTTACCTAATTGTCCTCCTCCCGTTAGTTACATGAAGCACAATTTCTGCTAACAAAAATAAATGTTTATTACTTAAGCTTACAAAGGCTTGTGACCATTAAAGGGTGTGAGAGAGAGAGAGAGAGAGGGAGAGAAAGGTAAATTGGTAGATAGGTATGCTGGAATTAGGTTTGAAGAGGGTTGGGCTGAGTTTTTCTTGTATGAGTCTTTTATTTCTCTTCAACTATTAATTACAATTGCTTGGCACATTCATGCATCTCCTTTCAATGGTGTTAAGCAAACCTAGCCCTTGGTTTCAGTGTCCTATAAACAAAATAGTTCTCTCTGCTACCACCCTCCTTGTTCCAGCGTTTACAGTGAGATCAGTAAAATGCAGATTAACCCCACTTGATGGCTGGTTCACCCTTACTTAGTATGTGAGCTACCATTTTAAGTTATGTGTGTATGTGGCTTTCCCTGCAAGAAAAGAAACTTTGCTGATTATCCGAATAGGGGTTTGTCTGGTAGCAGCTTTAGCAGGGACTCTGGACTGGGCTTGATAATTGTGAGTGTTGATTGTGGGGGTTGCTTTTGGTCTCCTAATGGTTCTTTGAAAAGCCATTAACTTGATGGTTTGGGGAGGGGAGTTGAAGAGAGCCCATTGCAGGTGGCTGCATTGTTGCTCGCTTGACTCCCCTTTGAGTATTTTGAGACTTGGGGAAATAAAAAAGTAAAAAGAAACTACCACCAACAAAGATGCCTTTATAATACAGTCTAGCCCTGAGCAGGGTGAGCAGAGTGAGGGACAAGCTGGTGCCACAACAGGGAAAGTTTTTCTATGCATCTTGATTACTTGCATATGCTATTGACATTGTCTGCGACTTAAGTCCCCAACTGTGCAGTAATTACGGTGAACGCTGAATACATACTTATAAGCTTAACTAGACTCGCTCCAAAGCCTGCCTCCTTCCCACCCTCACCTCCATATTTTCATTCAAGGTCTAGAGGCATTTTCACACGATAAAAGACACCACTACTCCCAAATAAGTCTTTACATTGTTATAGTACTCTGGGTTTTCGGAATATCCTAACGTATACTATTTTGTTAGATCTTCTCAATGATTCTGAAATACACATGGCAGATGCCATCATTATCATTGTTGATGTTGATTTAAATGAGGAACTTGAAGTTCAGAAAAATTGTGTAGCTTTTTAAAGATGACAGAATAAAAGGCAGTAGAAATGGAAAGTGGGATGGGAATAAAAAAGGAAGAAGGAAAAAGAGGGAGAGAATGAACATTGGTTGCCATATTAAGTACCAAACTCTTTATATGTTACTCATTTTAGCTTCATAACAGCTCTACTTAGAGAGGCGTTATCAGTTTCTTTTATGGATGGGCTAGGGCTCAAGAAGATTCAGTGCTTTGCCCAAGGTCACTAAAAGGCAGAGCCAGCATTCAGATCCTGATCTAATCTGGCTTGAAACGCACAGTCTGTCCACAGCAATCTACTAGTCTACACTACACTGTGCTATTCTAAACCATATTGTATCATAAAGCCCCTTCAGCTGGAATCCAGAGCTCCTGTCCTCTGAGACCTAGATTCATGTTCTCTCTACTATATGGGGGCCTATCCAAGAATTAAGAAGCTTAGCCAAGGTTGGAAATAGGAGAGCCCTGAGAGCTGAGGAACTCTGAGACTTGATTTGGTTCCACTCCTGAGGAAGTAGGTATTCTTCATGGAAAAGTGAATTTGTGAGGCTGTGTGCCCTGTTTCTCTGCATGCCCAGCAGGTGCTGGTGGCTTTGGAATCAGACAAGCCTCTCTAAGCCTTAGCTTTGTCACTCAAAATGAGGATCACTATAGTTGCCTTATAGCCTTAGATACTTTGTTGTGTGTACCTAGCTAAGCAGTGTACCCAAGGCATCAAGGCTCTAGTCCCGAGTAGGTGCTCCTTAAAGATCACTAGTGGGGTGCCTGGGTGGCTCAGCTGGTTAAGCGTCTGACTCTTGATTTCAGCTCAGGTCATGATCTCAGGGTCATGGGATCAAGCCCCGTGTGGTGCTCCACACTCAGCAGGGAGTCTGCTTGAGATTCTCTCTTTCCATCTCCCTCTGCCCCTACCCGCCCCCGCCCACTCACGTTCTAAGAAAGAAAGAAAGGAAAGGAAAGGAAAGAAGGAAGGAAGAAGAAAGAAAGAAAGAAGAAAAAGAAAGAAAGGAAAAGAAAGAAAGAAAAAGAAAAGAAAGCTTTGCTCTCACCATACTCCTTTCCTCTCACTATTTGTGTGTCTCTGCCCACTCTTCTTGCCAACCCTGCTACTGAGTATTTTATGAACATAGGGTATTGAGGGTATTGATCACGACCTACCCATAGGATCCATGGGAGAAACGAATGGAAAGAACACAAGGGCCTAGCCATTATCTGGCACATACTGTAAAAGTCACTAATGCTCATTGTGAAGGTGGGGGGGTTGACTTCAGCAGTGCTCTGAGAGTCTGTTATGGGAGCTGCTGCCCAAGGACAAGCCAGTGATTTTGGAAACCCAAGTGTTCTGTTTCTTTTAAGGAATATAGTCCAAGGTCTGTTCACCTGAGTGGTGGAGATGGCAGCAGAACCTACCTACTGTCTCTGTTAAGCAGGCTGTTACATGGCTGGTGCATTTGCCAGGTCCTTTATTTCTCCTCCATCTCCTTCAACCCACTCATTTTATTACTCAAGAGGTATAACAGAGCTGAGAAAGAGGGGAAGGATGAAGTCTATTCATCCTATTGCCCTGTGGAGTTAGGAGAAGATTTTTGGTACATCTTTTGGACCTTAATGACTTAAGACATCACTGTGAATTTTATTTTGGCCTTTAAAGACTTAAGACATCACTGTGAATAGTTGAAAGTCAGAACTGTATAATTATAGGGTCACATGATATAGACAATTTAAAAGTTGTAGAAAACCTTAGAGTAATATGGTAAATAATTTTATTGTCTTGTAGGTGACAATGATGATCTTTCCTTTTTTTGACTTTATAATATTCTTGGCCACAGATCTCTTTCTTACATATTTTTTTATGTAGCTTTTTAGTGACAGCTACAAAAACGAGGTCTTCAAGTAGTGAGAAGACTGCTTTCCCAAATGAGAAATTCCCAAGTCAGTAAAGAAATACCATTTCCTGTTAGAAATGGGAAAACAAAAGCCAAAGTTAGAATTGCTCTTGTACGTGAATTGACAAGTTTTAATTCCAAGTGACAAACTTATGTAATTAAAGATATCTTTTCTCCATTTCTTTTTCTTTTCCTCCTTTTTCTGGTGCTCCCGTGACTGAATTCACATGGCAGAACTATTTTCGAGACACCTGGAATATCTTTGACTTCATCACGGTGATTGGCAGTATCACAGAAATCATTCTGACAGACAGTAAGGTGAGTGGCTCGTATATCCTTGTCTTTAAGCTTGGCTCTGAAGTAGCATTAAAAAAATCCTTTGTGCATGCAGTCCATTTTTTAAAAAAGGTTTATTTATTTATTTATTTGAGAGAGAGTGAGTGAGCACGAGCAGGGGGAGGGCCAGAGGAAGAGGGAGAAGCAGGCTTCCCGCTGAACAGGGAGCCCGACACGGGGCTCGATCCCAGGATCCTGGGATCATGACCTGAGCCAAAGGCCGATATTCAACCAGCTGAGCCACCCAGGCACCTCCCCCATACAGTCCATTTTTAGCTCATCGAACCAAATGTGTAGCCCTCTTAAGTGCTGGGAGCTTATTTCCTCACTCCTGAGCTGCAAACACTGGAGTGGCACTGGGTCTCGTGGAAGGTTTTGTTCATTTGCATGACTCAACAGCAGCCACCTAATGGGGTCAGTGCAATAGGCAGTACCGGAAGAAGCCTCGCATGCACAGTGTTCTGCTAGATTCTTTGGGAGAGACAAAAGAAGCACAGTATCATTGCCCTCAAAGTTGTTAGACCTGAATCGTTTCCCTAAAATTGTTTATCCTAAAGAAGACTTGGAGACCTCATTGTAATTCTCATCGAATGTGGGCATGACCGTCATATGTGCTAGAGGGATTATTCGGTCACCTCTTTGGCCTCTAAGTGCAGTTAGGACCATGAGGGCCCCTTGGAAGACTAGAGAGGCTGGTTTTCTCTGACACATGCTGGGCACTCTTCTGGGGGTACTACCCATACCCTTCTACCTGGGAATAGAGGGCAGGCCTGGGAGGGCTTGGAGAGATGGTCCTCACTGGCCCATCAGTTGGAGATGGGGTTGAAAACACAAGACAGGATCCGTGTCCAATTTTATGATCTGAATGAGGGATAAATATGCAAATACTAGTGGGTAGTGTTTTCTAAATGACCGTAATGTCACTAACTAGGAGCTTCCTTTTGGTCCACCAGCTGGTGAACACCAGTGGCTTCAACATGAGCTTTCTGAAGCTCTTCCGAGCCGCGCGCCTCATCAAGCTTCTACGGCAGGGCTACACCATCCGTATTTTACTTTGGACCTTTGTGCAGTCCTTTAAGGTAAGCGGCATCAACTCCCCCTCTCTGTCTTATCAGGTGGAACACTGCCGGGCCACAGCGTGTCATTACACAGGTCCCTTGACCTCCAGGAATGAGTGTTTGTCAGATGCATCCAATAAATACAGCAGTTCTCAGTTACAGTGCAGCTTAGCTGGGCCACAGTCAGCTCGTGCCTAACTGGATAGAATGTCATTCTAGAAAAACACCTCCACTTTGTTTTGTTTTTTTTTTTTTATTTTTATTTTTTTAATTTTTTTAATTTTTTTTATTTTTTTTAAAAGATTTTATTTATTTATTTGAGAGAGAGAGTGAGAGAGAGAGAGAGCACAAGAGGGAGGAGCGGGAGAGGGAGTAGCAGACTCCCTGCCGAGCAGGGAGCCCGATGCGGGACTCGATCCCGGGACTCCAGGATCATGACCTGAGCCGAAGGCAGTCGCTTAACCAACTGAGCCACCCAGGCGCCCAACACCTCCACTTTGTAACTCGCTTATCTTCTCTGTTGACTGAGGCCAGGGCTTGTCTGAGAAGATAGTCCAAAAAGCTCCAAGCAATCCATCCGTGTCTGGAGCCAGCTTCTGCATTTTCAGGGACTTGCCAATGGCTTAATTTCACATGACCAGTTTTTCAGAGGACTCCTTGAGTTGTGTTTGATTGCAGGATGATTCATACAGTCCCGTTCTTGTCTTTGTTAGTGTGTTTCCTCAACCACTGAGTGTATGGCATGTTCATGGTCACCTCTGTGTCCTACAGTCTAATAGGATTTTTGGGCCAGGCTGATGTAGTGAGCTGCTTCAGATGGTCTCATGGGGCCATACAGGGGTGTATGTATAAGAAATAGAAGTTTAAAAGTGACCTGAAATCCACTCTAATTGCAGAGACTTCCTGCAAAAGAAGTTTTACAAACAGATTTCAATGTCTTCAGGCTGTAGCAGATATCATAGTTTGTTTTGAAGTTTGGGGGGTCTAAGTGCTGTTCAAATGCCTACTATTTTTCCTCTTATTAAAAAAAGCTTTTCAATGAATGTGTTTTGAAAATAAATTTGATGACCTTGATTCAAAGCTGAGAAATCGTGAATTTACCAATTGTCTCCTTTATTTAATTTAATTATTTATGTATTTTAATTGAACTAGAGAAGGTCAGCCAGTGAATACAATAGTTTCTCATCATTTGGAAAAGTGTTCACCCCACACCATCATTACTGACTTATTCTCCACTGAGGTCCTGCGGGTTTGATATGTGAGACCAGTTGTAAGGATGTTCAGGCTCCTACAAGCAACCTTGACATTTTTATCATATCCAGAGTAATTGTTTGGTGTCATGACTCCCACAGAGGCCTCACCTCAATGAAAAGAATTTTGCCAAAGCTACATGACAGAGGAGAAATCTAAAACCTTAGTAAGAATTTACCGAGTCTCAGGTGAATTTGGATTTGGAATCTGATACATGAAATACTCCTAAAACCTTTTTGCTAGAGACCTTCCAAACAAGTTACAGATAGTCTCTCAAGAAATACGTGTCAACCTGTCACGTTATCATGCTCACCAGCTCTCTGTAAAAATGCATACTGTTGAGGGCAATGAAAAGCATGTCAAAACTTGATGGCCAAGTGGTTGGCTTATTGCAGTGAATATAGAACAGTGAAGACAAGGTGAATCTGCCTCCAGGTGACACCATGATGGATAGGTGTTTCCCTTCTGGAACAGTCCCAGTACACAGTATAGAAATTATTTTCTTAAAGTCAGCTTCACAAAGGTTGCCTCTGCAGATACACAGCAGGGAGCCACACAGTATAAGCTGCACCCCCGTGGCCTACCCAAGCCACACCCCTGCACCCCACCAGCCATGAGCATAGCCCCCAGTTCTCCATCACTGACCCCTACTTCATTCTTCCCTGTTTTTCCTTGTTTTGAGTTAGAATTTATAACATGATAAGAAAGGCAATCAGAATGTATCTTTGATCTTTTTCCAAAACCTGGGGGTAAGGAGAGATGAGCTAGGGACTGAAGACATTGGAGTGTAGAAGGTGGAATGAGGGCAGGAAGTAAGCAGAAGGTGGGAGAAGG
The DNA here is from genome assembly GCF_029215605.1 of Mirounga angustirostris. Taxonomy (NCBI): domain Eukaryota; kingdom Metazoa; phylum Chordata; class Mammalia; order Carnivora; family Phocidae; genus Mirounga; species Mirounga angustirostris. The sequence goes on from NW_026991714.1 coordinate 42,271,973, forward strand.
TAGCAGCACCTCGAGCAGTAAGAAACCTATCTCCCTTCCTTCTTCTATCAGCAGACAGAGTCTTCACATGGCCCCTTGAAATGAAGCCATTTTTCTTCACAGACCTTGGGAGTCAGCACTTTATCGGGGAAGGGATTATCCTGGCAACTTTCAGTTGCATTTTAATTTTATCCTTTTTTCAAGTTGTAAAAGTCTCCCAAGGCTCTTCATTTAGTTGGCTCTGTTGATAAGCCCTACCCTTGCAGTCTGAAAGCCTTCAATTGATCTCCTGGGATTCACGCTGCACACAGTCAAGATAGAGTGGAGACTCATAGTTGCATCGTCTTCTATGGAGCTTACTGGGTGGTAAAGGAGGGAGGTTTCCATGTCAGCACTGGGATCACCCCAGAATTATGGAACCCACTCTGGCCCTAAAACCAAATTGCCCTATATCCTCCCCCAGCCAGAGGCCAGTTCCCTATCTTACATTTCCTTCACTTGCCCCTTGCCCCCCTTATTGAAATGTTATCATCCCAGGGTGGCAGTTACCTTGCACAATATGGAATTTTGTGCCGCATGGCTTCATGGCAGGGTTTTGCAGTGGCTAACACTTGAAAGGCTTTTTGGAGTTTTGCATGACACATAATGAAGTGTCAGGAGGCTTAAACACTAGAAGGTGATGTTTCCTCAGAAGATGAAGGTGCCTTCTACGAAATGATGAACAACTGAGACTCTCAGCCCGTTCACTTTGCTCCCAGATTCTCCATCAGGGGCTTGGCATTGAGTGAGGGAGTGGGAAGGGGAATTTGGGAGCCAAAGCTAGGCGCTTACTATGTAATTTGATCACAATTGCCCACATTATTAATATTCTGCAATGCAAATTGGAATGCATCCCAAGCCCAGGAAGTTTCCCCAGCTCTCCTTGGAGATCTGGGCCATACTTCTGGGTGAGTGAATATTCTTGACAGAAGGTAAATGACAAGCCTCTCCACGGACAGCAGCTTACCTGTCTGTCAGAGGACATGAACATCTGCAAAAGTATGGCACTCTAGAACAGCACAGCCCCAGGGAATAGAGAGTCCCAGCGCCCCCATTTAAATCAGCCTCAGGGCAAGAGTTCCAGTATTGCTGGTGACTGTGGGGTGCGGAGACTGGGAGCTATCTGCCTCTGAACTCATGGTCCTATCTCTGCTTTCCTTCCAGGCCCTCCCTTATGTCTGCCTTTTGATTGCCATGCTTTTCTTCATCTATGCCATCATTGGGATGCAGGTGAGCTCATGTATCGGGCCTGGTGGGGGACAGTTGTTGCCCAGATTGTCACTGGCTTACCAGCCCAAGCACACAAGATTGAGGGTGAGGCTCATGATGATCCATTTCTCAGGATCTCCCATATTTGAGCTAGACCTAAAAGAAAGTCAGATGGTTGTTCTCTTGTATACAGCAACACAAAATGTGTCTAAGTCTTGAATGCCTGAGATTTATGCCCTAAGACCTACCACTGGGAGCAACTCCCGGGGTTCCTAGTAGCCTGCCTAATCCTAAGGGTACCCAAGGGCCATGGTCCTGCTGATTCCTCTCAAAGGGCCAGGCAGCTCCTAGACAGGCCTCTTGGGTTACCACATCTTTTCCAGTTTTGGAGTTGAGAAGTGGATCAGGTTCCCACCCTGGATATTTATGCGGGTAGCCAGAGGCCCACGGAGCAGAAGAGGCCATAAGATCTTTCTAAAGCGACTTCATCTGTGACAGATGGACTCCTGTAAACAGCCAGCAGCTCATCCCATGAACCTATCCAGTTGGATACACTGGATTGTCTGCCTGTCTCAGGGAGGCGAACTTTCTGACTTGGAGATGTGGAGACTAAACCCCAGCGTGGAAATTTAGCCAAGTGGCAGTCTCCTGCATTCAGCCAGTCTGGCCGCCTTTGGACTGCCAGCCGTCTTGTCAATAGTACCTGTCATCTGGGGCCACTGTGCACATCTCCCAGGCTTGCTGTGTTAGGAGCCTTTTTCCAGAGTGTCTCTGAAATGTCTCTTCTTTTTGCTCCTCTCTCATGTGAGCACTTCTTAATTTTATTCATCTTCTAACCACATTCCTGGAGAGTTTTTTGTTCTCCAAAAAGACAGCCGAATGTCAAATGTGAAAAGGTGTGAGATTTGGTTGAGAAGTAATGAGTTCTCCTTCAATGAGGATATTTCGGTAGAGATGTCATGATGGTGTCAGGGCTGTGTTGTAAGTGGAATCCCTACTGAAATTTCTGATCAGCGTGATGATGTCTATTAAGGCCCTTCTAACTCTCAAATATTTGATTCTAGAATTTAAATGTTCTTGAATAGCCAAATAGAAACTTAATCAATTATTGCCCATGCTTAAAATAGCTCTTACCTCCTTTTCATCTTAAACCAAAATAAACCAGTATAATACCATCTCCAGTACTCAACTGTTCTTGATATTGCTGATAATGATGATAAGGCTGTTTATCATCACTTGATTTCCTGGATGTTCCAGACATGTGTGCTCTTACCCCATGTGTGCTCTTATCCCCATCCTTCCTCCCTGTCAGCAGGCACACACACAGTCCATGACTAACATATTCAGGAGTGATGTGAAAATGTTTATGGGTGGATTTCATTGACTCCATTGATGCTTAGCATAGTTAAGTAACTTATAACATGCTCAAGGGCTCAGTAAGTGGGAGAACTGAGATTTAAATTTAGCTTTGTCTGCTACACGGCGCATATTCTTACTGTACTGCATGTTCTCTCCTCCCACCAACAAGCAAATACAAGTATTTCTTTGACCCTTTAGTGGAATGTGAGAGTTGTTCAGTCATGAAATTGTGATCTTTACAATAACTGCAATGGCTAATATTTTATTGCCCCGAGACTTCTTTCCAAAAAAATAAGAGCACTATTTCCATTACACAGGGATGCAAATGGCTTTGCCACTGTGATTTGCCTTTAGATGGCCATCTTCCTCCTGGTCCCTGATGGAGACCCCGCACCAAGCACATTGCTGACACCTAGCTTGTGACTAGAGAAATTGTATCTAGTATAGTCATAACAAAGCAGAGGGATCCATTTAAACAGAAAGACATAAAGGCAGAAGACCAACATTGGAAAGATATAAATAGGAATAGGATGAATCTATGAGAAGAACCATTATTCTGAACTTCCACAGGCATCTTGGAAGAAGAGAGAGCTTTGCAGAGGAATCTGAAGATGGAAGGAAGGAGTAACTTGCTGGGTATGGGAAAGAGTCCTGGGGCACAGATCATTAGAAGGTGAGGCTTTCAGCCTCAGCTCCTGCACTGACCACCTGTATAAACTTGGTCAAGTCACTGAGCCCCTCTGGGCCTTAAGACCCTCACCAATACAGTAGAGGAGTTAGATAGATGTCTTCACAGGTCCTTTTATGTGCCAGAGTTCTGTGATTCCAAGTGAAAGTATATTTAAGCTTGTACTTCCATTAAGTTTTCTGGTGGGTCTCGGTATCCCTTCTTTCTTTTTCATGCCCTTTTGGTGTAAGAAATTTGGTTTGGGACAAGAGCTAAGTGAAGGCTAAAAAAAAAAAATTAAGGACTGACTTCACTTTTGGCTTGAAAACTAGAGTAGATTCAAAACAGCTTCAGTTTCTTTGACTGTTAGACACATGCCTCATGCAAAACCCCAGCATGCCCTCCAACCAGCTGATGACTGGATAAGGTATTGGAGAAAATCATAACGAGGACAATTAATGATGGCTGATGACTGTCATATGTAGAAAGAAAAAAAAAACAAAACACTGTAAGTTGTGTGGATGTGATGAATGAGGGATAAATCGTGGATGCTGGACCAAGAGGGTGAAAAGGAGAGACGGTGATGTGAACGTAGGCAAGGATGTTGGACAGTTTCCTCCTGGGTGCCTGGAACTAAATGTAAGGGGGACTTTTTAATTGCTACTATTTCTGTTTGTGGGCCCTCCACCTGCTTATCTTTCTCCTTCCTTTCTTCACTGGTGCTGCCTCGCTTGCCACTTCCATTCTCCCTGAGAGACAAGTAGTATTTGGGTTTTGAAAAACAATGTTGAGAACAAATTCCCAAAGCAGGTGTCAGTAGGAGTTATTTGAGCAAAATAGCTGGGGGCAGAGATTGTTCCTCAATTGCACATTCTCAAAACTGTTCGGGGGAAAAATGTGTTCCATTTAGCATAAATTAGGTAAACTGAAGCATGTCATGTACAGACTGGAAATTGTCTCAGATGTCTGGGAAAGCGACCTGTAGGCCTTCGGTAGTACTGATATTGACTTGTGAGACTAGATCCTGACACCTGAAACATGGTTGGGGGGGAGGGCAGGGAGTGCATGTGGAAGGGCGCCCTTCTCATCTGAAGAGACTTAGGGTCTCAGAGTTCAACATTATTCACTGTCTGTGGACAAATATCTCTGAGTTTTCCCTCTTTTTTCACATTAATTTGCGTGGTGACCACATTCCAAGCTCAACAACCAACAGCAGACTAGTAAACTCATTCTATAGCCAGATCTACCCAAATTCATTTTCTTTCTCCTTTTCTAAGTATCCGGTTGTCCTGACTTTCTTCATCCTCTTTGCTGGGACTTGGCTTTGTGTGCCTTCGTTCTCGTGGATTCTAGATTATAGATGTACTGACATTCTCAGTTTGACCCTCTGGATAAGAACATATCCAAGGAAGATCAAGGTGCCCCTCTCTGACCCACACTGCTTGCAAATTCCAGGATAGTATCTGCCCAAGCCGTAAATCACATCTTCTGCAAGTACACATGCCCCTCTCATTACTACCTGAGACAGGAAGAGAGGGGTAGTTCCTTCCCTGCACTTCTGTGATGGGGTACATCTTTGACAGACTGCTTGAGTACCATGGTGACAGGTACCATGGAAATAAAAAGACCAAATTAGGTGTGGGAGGAACTACCTACAGGCAGAATGACTTCAAAAAGTTCTTGCCTTCTATGGTCCTGCGTCCCCTTTGCTGCACTGGAGAATGTAATTACTTCTTCACAGCAGGCCGGGAGCGTGGGATCCACCAACCTGTCTTGGTTTGAGTTGTCTGCGTCAGGATTAGGCCACTGGGAAGGGTTATGCGTATGGATTTGCCAACCCTAGTAGATGCAGGTGCATCTAATATTCATGTGCAGGACAAGACACATCACACAGCCAGTAATGCTCTTTGGTTTTTGTTGTTTTTTCTTTTCAAGGTATTTGGAAACATAAAATTAGATGAGGAGAGTCACATCAACCGGCACAACAACTTCCGGAGTTTCTTTGGGTCCCTCATGTTACTCTTCAGGTATCTGGATGCATAACTGTTTTTAGCTGGCGCTCTCTTGTCGAGGGAGATGGAGTCAGTCTGCCTTTTCCTCCTATTTGTCTCTTTATTCTGCTTGCTCTGCTCCTATTAAGATACACAGTGGAGTAGAGGCAGGGGATGGGGAGGGGCAGTGGCTCTGAAAAATGGCTCCATTGATGATGGGAAGTTTCCTCAACATCTTTGACTCAGCAGGTAATTTGTAAACTGCAAGTTTAGAATATGTGCACCAGGACTGAGTAGGGAAGGTGAGGACAGATTCCTCCAGATCAAATTCCATTTAAGGGCTGAAACCCTGATGGCCAGGTTTATGTGGGGTCTCGGATAGTCCCACCACTGTCTCTACCACTGTCAGCAGAGAAGCAGTGGGTGAAGTGGCAGAGCCCAAGAGAGACCTCCTTGGCATGCTCCCATCTCCGGATGGAAAGCACTAGAGGGAGGAAACCTGCAGAGGAGAGAAAGGGATTAGGTGAGTTGGGAAGGAGGGCCAAAGAGAGGATGAGACACGCAGACCTCCTACAACTAACCAACATGTCTTTGGGGCTCAGGAGTGCCACAGGTGAGGCCTGGCAGGAGATAATGCTGTCGTGCCTCGGGGAGAAAGGCTGCGAGCCCGACACCACTGCACCTTCGGGGCAGAACGAGAATGAGCGCTGTGGCACAGATCTGGCCTACGTTTACTTTGTCTCCTTCATCTTCTTCTGCTCCTTCTTGGTGAGCAAACCCTGCATTCTTGGCTCGAGATATGGCCTGCCCTACCCTACCCTACCCTACCCTACCCTACCCTACCCTACCCATCCCATCCTCCAAGGAACTCTTGAAGGCCAGGATGCTTAGCGGACTCCCAGGTAAGTGGCTTCCCATGGCTGCCACCAAACAGATTTTGTTGCCTCTAGGGAAGGTTTGCTGTGAGAAGGAATGATGAGTAGAGTGGAGTTTAGGGAATAGATTATTGAGTTTCATGTTGAATCTGTTGTGACCCAGAGGACATCTCTCTTCGCCGTACCTCAGGGATTTTAGCTTACAGGTAGGGCTAAGAATATCTTACCTCTCTTTTGGAGCCTTTCAAACTGTTGAGAAGAGGTACCTCAGGAATACAAAGTGATAGGATTAATAAGAGTAGAGTGGTGACAAGATACAGTGTCACAGATGCAGTCTCTTGACTCATGTCACTATATTTGACGACAGTTGGCCAACTTGACAGACATGAAAGGAAGTGATCACTTTGGGCATATTAGTAAATATTGAGTGACATATGTGGAGCACGGCTACTTATAAAATGGTGAGAAGCCCTAGGTGCCTTCTTAATCCGTTCTTTGGGCGAAAGCATGAATCAGCACCCTGGCCTCTCAAAATCTCTACCCTGCACAACCCTAGACAAGGTGCTACCAGATCTATTAAATTGTCAGTCTGGTGTTTCTGGCCACCCTGACATCCCTCAGCGTGGCTTCACTGCTCATGTCACTGACTGTACAAAAATCTAAAACTAGGGGCACCTGGGTGGCTCAGTTGGTTGAGCATCTGCCTTTGGCTTGGGTCCTGGTCCTGGGGTGCTGGGATCGAGCCCCACGTGGGGCTCCCTGCTCAGCGGGGAGCCTGCTTCTCCCTCTGTCTGCCTCTCTGCCTACTTGTGCTCTCTCTCTGTCAAATAAATAAATAAAAATCGAAAAAAAAAATCTAAAACTAAAGCGGTGCCACTGAGAAGTGGTTAACTTTGCAGCTATGCATTAGCAAATGAATTAGGTCGTGTCCAAGCATTTCTGCCTCTCTAAAGTGATCACGAGGGATTTGCCATGTGTCCAGCTCACTGGTGTGGAGAAGCTCTCTGGTGTGGCTTGCAGGCAGACTTTTGAGGGTGGCCATCAGGTTAACCTAGCAGGGAGTGAGCCAGCTGGAGACTCAGGTAGCCCTACATTGTGGTCTTGGCTTTGCTGCTGTCCTAGCATGGTCACACACTTTCCCTTTTATAGCTTCTGTAAATGGGAGGAAAAATGACTTGATAATAAGGGTACTATTTACATGGTGAGCGGGTACATGTGTTTTTAATACACTCCCGTCTTGTGGGTGTGAAAGGTTTTTCAATTAAAAAAGGAGCACAAAACAGCATCTTAGAAGCACGGGGGTGAGGCTGTGAGTGGGTTACAGCCTCTCTGTCAACCAGAGGTAAAGGGAGGAAGGCCCACGGGTGCCGGTGCTTATTGGTGGGGCATGTGGACAGCTTGGTTTTATCCTCCATGGTGTAAGTGTTTAATAATAAATATTTAAAAAGAAACCAAAGATATAACTGGAAAATTCATTAGAGACTAAAAAGGGACTTTTAGAATTATGAGATAGAGGGTGCTGCATAATTCACATTCATGTTATTTTTAAAGAGGATATGATTCAGTATGAGCTGATGTGCTTTTGAATCTCAACCCTCTGGGAGATTGACTTTGTGACCTTGGGCGAGTCACACAGCTTCTTCGCTCAAACCAACCACTCCAGAAAGATTTACTGATCCGCTGCGATGTGCCAGGCTGCATGCTTGGAGCTGAGAATACAAACGTGTGTAGGAAGCACTTGTGTCCTCGAAGGGCTGATGGCAATTAAGTCTGCCTCCCGAGGTTAGAGCAGACACCACACTATGAAAGACTATACAAATATAAAGCAATGATTTTGTTAACATTAGTAATAAGTACCTTGAAAGGCATGTAAAACACATGTGTGGATACGTGGAAACCCCTTTAGAGCCCAGGCAGTGATTGAATATATTCACTAGGGCTCCAATTTCAGGGACAGAAAGAAAGGCCCGGCACATGCTGGGATGTGCTCCCCAAATAACAGCGGCTTAACCAACAGGGAGGTTTATTTCCCTCACACACCAGTGAGGTCTGGAGGAAGGCAGTCCAGGCTTGTTATGGTGGCTCTACAGAGTGCTTAGTGCCCCAGACACCACCTCCAGGGGCCAGACCTCCAGGCACCCACGCATGTCCTAGGTGGCAGGACGGAGGAAGGCAGGCAGGCAGGAATGAGACGGGTTGTTAGGATGCAGGCAGCAGGCTCTCTCAGAGAAGACTCCAACCACGTCCTGTCTCCAGACTTTCTCCTTATCTTTATTTTTTAAGAGATTTTTATTTGAGAGTGAGAGAGAGCATGAGAGTGGGGTGAGGGGCAGAGGGAGAAGCAGACCCCCCGCGGAGCAGGGAGCTCAATACAGGACTCGATCCCAGGACTCTGGGATCATGACCTGAGCCAAAGGCAGATGCTTAACCAACAAAGCCACCTAGACGCCTTTCTCCTGATCTTCTGTGTCATCCGCACATCTGGCACCTCCATCCACCTGGGAACCAACAGCCTCCTCTCACCCTGGCAGCCGGTTGTGTCTCTCAGGCAGGACTCTTACTCTGGAGTGACGGAAGGCCCAGCTCCATCTGGCCTAAGCAGAAAGGGATTTTATAGGCACGTATAAATGAAAAGTCCTGGGGCAGGAGAGGCATAAGCAGGTTTCTTTCTCTGCGTATGATCTCTTCCTCCAGGCTCCTCCATGAGAGCTCTTTCCTCAAACACCCCAACCTGTGGCGCCAAGATGGTGGTAGCAGTTCCAGACCCGATCCTCACACATTCAAGACGGACAGGGAAGAACAAATCTATTGCCCAGAAGGTCCAATACCATTTTATAGGCCGTGATTGGATCACCAAACAGTGTGGCCCAGGGAAATGGGATTCAGCGACTGGCTGAGGCCCAGATCACAGGTGGTGCCCCATTGAACCATGTGAACTGGGAATAGGGTGGGGGTCCCCAAGAGACCAGAGGTACAGTAAATGAGTGCTAGGCAGCCAAGAAGCAACAACAGTGTGTGTTCACGGTGCTCAAGTCCTGTCAATTCCATGTCCTTTGATTCTCGACTATCACCACTATTGGTCCAGGAGCACCGCAAAAAACTCCCCACAGGTCTCCTGGGCACCCTCTGCCGCACTGCTCCCAAGGGTTCTTTCTGGATGAAACATATCTCGGTCTCTCTCCTAGTATAAACCCTTTTGGTGGCTTCTGTTGCTTCCTCATAATTCAGGCCAGAAATGGGCAAACTGTAGCCCAAGGGCCAAATCTGGTTTGCCACCTCTTTTTTTTTTTTTTTTTTAAGATTTTTATTTATTTATTTGACAGAGAGACAGCAAGAGAGGGAACACAAGCAGGGGGAGTGGGAGAGGGAGAAGCAGGCTTTCTGCGGAGCAGGGAGCCCGATGCGGGGCTCGATCCCAGGCCCCTGGGATCATGACCTGAGCCGAAGGCAGACACTTCACGACTGAGCCACCCAGGCGCCCCTGCCACCTCTTTTTGTATGGCCCCTGAGCTACCAATGGGTTTTACATTCCTAAATCGTTATGGAAAAAGTCAAAAGATGGAAGAATATTCAAGTAACAGTATCTAGTGAAGGCTTGCTGTGTTTTAAGCAAGGTGCGAGGCATAGGAACGTATCTCTGGACAGCAGCTTTCTTATTTCCCCTCCTTAGCGTCTGGATCTCTACAATACAGTGGGTGCACAAGAAATGTTGAGCAAATAAGTGAGAGAACAGGGTTTTGGAAGCCACTGAGGGGCATGGACAGCTTCCAAGTGATCATATAGTAAGCCATGCAGTGAGCTCTAAGACACCTCACCAGGTCTCTTGATGGCTCCTTTGGTGGAACAAGGGGCAGGGATGGGGGAAGCTAGAAGGGAAGGTTGGTGTCAGGCCTTGACTTTGAGAATGTTGTCACTGTTGCTGCTCCCTCTGCTGCACATCAATTAAATTAATTGAACAGATAAGAAAGTGACTTTTTGTGGAGTTCTTTGGAAATACAAAGTGGCACTGACGAGTGAAGTAATAAAGCTCACACAATGAAATGTGTGGAAATTATGACGATAACATGTTGCGTTCAGCAAGATCAGCAGTGCTTTAGCTAGGATCTTTCGCCTCACGAACTTTTGCATTCTTGATTTGCCTTGAAGCCTGTTTTCCTGCGTTAGGCTTCCCCTAACTCCACTTCTCCCCTTTGCCCTCCAGATGCTCAACCTGTTCGTGGCCGTCATCATGGACAACTTTGAGTACCTGACTCGGGACTCCTCCATCTTAGGGCCTCACCACTTGGACGAGTTTGTCCGCGTCTGGGCAGAATATGACAGAGCTGCATGGTGCGTAGGCCTCCCGGCCATCCCAGTGGGGCCAGTAACCAGGGCCTCTGGAGTTCCCAAGGAAGGGGTTGGAACCAGATGTCTGCCTGTTACAGAAGGAGAGGAGAGTCCTCTCAGTCGTGGCCTGTGCGGGAGCCCAGGCCCTCAGATTGGCTCTGGTATCAGGCCAGTCATCAAAAACATAGCTTCTTTATCTTCGTTTCCCCTCTCATTCCTTCTGTGACAGGCTTTCCTTTTCTTTGCCAATCTCATCACACAGCCTGTACCTCAGAATGGTTGGTTTCAGTTGCCAGAGGGGCTTCCCGTAATCTTTTTCTTTTTTACCCCTGCCAATGTTTAGTGGACTCCTTTGAGTCACCGGAGCGGGGAGGGGGGTGGGTTGACAAGGGTTTTTCTGGGTCAGTGGAACATCTGGCCATCGTGGTCAGTGACAACAGCGTTTTGTCTCTCTCATCCCTCTCAAAAGATACTGTTCGAGATAACTCAGAAATTATGTTAAAAACTGAGCAAGTAACACTTGAGGATTTTTACTGCATAGAATTGAATTACATGGCAGGAATTAGCGTGAATAACCTCCCCAGGTTTCTTCCACTGTTCCGTATTTCTCAAGTGATGTGCCTTCTGGGCTTTCGAGCAGGGGTTGGCAAACTACAGCCTCAGGGCCAAACATGGTCCGCTGGCTGTTTTTGTAAATAAAGCTTTATTAGAAAACAGCCAGACCCACTCATTCATGCATCGTCTGTGGCAGCTTCCACACTATAAGGCAGAGCTGTGTAGTTGTGACAAAGACAGTGTGACCCTCAAAATCAAAAATATTACCTGACCCTTTACAGAAAAAAAAATTTGTTGATCCCTGCTTGAGAGCTCAAAGGCAGCAATTTGGCCCCTCATGGTTGAGGACAGGGTGACCATTCTGGGAGCACTCACTCCACAGGAACTTTTCTGTCCCATGTCATTTTACCTTTAGGATCTTATCTCACCAATCTACCCATTCTGGTCCCCTTCTAAAAATACTACAAAAAAATGCCATCCTTCCCAGGAATGGCCCACGTTGCTTCCACCTGGAGCCCCTTCATAATCCTAGACTCTTCCTAAAATCTACCCTCCTCTGAGGCTGTTGAACTTGGGTCAAGCGTTGGAAGAGTGAATCAGAATTCCTCTTCCCCTCCGTAATTACTAGTGACTTAGGGCACAGAGTTCTCCAAATCCATTCCTGTTACAAATGGGTGAGCAATGGCATTTACTTTCTGGGTCTACTTTCTGGTAGATAGGCTGCTTAGGGGGAATGTAGGCAGGGCCTGCATCGAACTGGCCCTATGGCCTTGGACAAGTCACCTAACCACACTGAGCCTCCTCATCTGTAAAATGGTGCTAATGATGCCCTGCCTACCTTGAAGGGTGGCTGTGTGGCTTATATTAGATCATGTATGTAACTGTTGTTACAACTGATAATAACCATATGGGAAAGCAACCAGAAATGATGGAACATTGGTTTGAAAAGCGTGGACGGCCATGAGATGGGGAGCCTGAGAAGGGATGTCTTCACTCCCCTGAGAGAGGAGAACTGCTTGTAGAAGAGGCCATTGCTCACCTAGCCTCACTTAGGTGTCTTTGGCTTTCATGTTATCTTGGGACCCGAAAACCTTGTGCATTAAACATGCTCCTCCCCACTCATTCCAGCTGCTGGAAAGAAAGAATTCCATGAGAACTAAAAAAAAAAAAAAAAAAATGAGACTTAGATCGAAGAGCTATGAGAGAGCAAAAATAGAAAGGAGAACCCCTTCTGCTTCGAAATTCACAGCATAACAGGCTGGTTAGAGTTTCATTGGCCTTCTCTTTGAGATGCAGGCGGAAGCGCTATCAGGGATAATGTGAGCCAATGTCTTGGCCAACTGATACAGGATGCGCAGAATACCAGCTTATAGGCAGTACGAACCCACCCACATTCCAATCTCAAGAAACAAAGAGCAAATGGTTAACTGAACTTCCTCTCAAGAATCAAGAGACTTGAAGTACTGATGAGCTGCTATTTAAAAAGAGGAGGAATTAACACCAACATCAAGAAAAGACTAGAAAGAGTAAAGCTGGGACAAAGCCTCACGTGGCTGCTGGCAAGGACCAGATGCTCAGAGGCGGACATGTGGGTTCATAATTTCAGGTAGAAACCATGGTCCATCCCGGGACCAGGAGGTTGCTTCCTTGTTCTGGTCTCTGACAGAGCAGATGCTTTAGGCCCTGAAAATGAATCCATTGTTGATTCTGTCCTTCCCGCAGAAAGCCAGGACTCCCTAGCAGGCCCTTGATAGAAGGGTGGTAAGATAGGTCACATTGTTCCTGGAAGTCTGGCTGGATCTGACCAGGCTGCCTGCCTGTGGGCTGGCTGGCGGGAGCAGAGCTGGAGGGAGAATGTCCACGGCTCCCTCCCAGGCCCCTGAGCACAGATCCAGGCAGTCTCCCCACTGAGGAGAGCAGAGCTTGCCCAAGCTGAACTCTGGAACAATCTGCCGCCTCAAGAAGCAAAGCCCTTTGCCAATTCCCTTGTGCTAACTGTGCTCCTTGCTAATTAGCCTAACGGGAAATTCGTCTCTCTCCATCTGCAGAAAAATGCGGACTTCCCACTGCCCCTGACAGGCGGGTCTGAGTGACTGGCTGTAATCGGTCTCTGTGAAAAGCATACCATTGGGCAGCCCACTTCACGGCAGCCTGGCATCTGCTCTGACAGCTGTCAGAGGCCTGCCTGAACTCTCAAACTCTGTTCTCCGAGGCCTGGCTCGAGCCAGCGTCCATTTTCTGCATCTGGCCGAGAATGGGCCAGACAGGTGTCTTGGGGGCGCTCTGGGCCATTTGGCAGTCCCTCGGGCGCTGGACAGGCTCTGATTTCCTTCGACAACCGGGGCAGTGCAGTTCAGCAAGGTGGTGGTTCTCTGAGGCTTACTGTTCTCAGTCTGTCTGGTCTGGCTTTGCCGGGTCCCAGCGGGGAAAAAAAAAGAAAAGCTGCTCTTCTTCTTCCGGCCATCAGCTTCATGGCTCAGCTGTCAGGTCTTTCCCACCCTTTTCTGAGTGTCCTCTATTAACCCGCCTGTGCTTCCTTTGCAGCGGCAGGATCCCGTATAAGGATATGTACAAATTAGTGCGGGTGATCTCACCGCCTCTGGGCCTGGGAAAGAACTGCCCCTACAGGGTGGCTTGCAAGGTTGGCCTCCCAGTCCCCAGCCATGCCCGGCCGTGGGGTGCAACCTCCAACCCTCCTGTCCGTTCTGCTACACCACCACTGCGCCACATGAGGGAACCTTCATGTTGCTTTCCTTTGAGTTTAAAGAGGTCCAAACCCTCCCAGAACCAGCAGCTGTTACATAAGGAAGAAGGGCACATGGGGGGGGGGGGGGGCAGGGAGGCGGAAAAAAAGGACTTCATACAGAAGGCCGATGTGACCTGTCTCACTGTTCAGCACATGCACACACTCAGTCACGTGTGTATGCACACACAACCACACACACTCGGTCTCTCTCCCCACTCCACCTTAACCTGTAGCTTTCACCAGAGGGACCTCTCCGTCCTCCAGAGAATGTGGACATCTTTGCTGGTTTCCCTTCACTGGAGAACAGAGGGCCTCTTTTTGGTAAAAGTAGCGTCATCCTCCCATGTGTAAAGTAGCAAAGTGTGATCCTAGTCAGCCCTACCTCTGCGCATCCTCCAGCTCCTGGGTAGTCTGGCCAGAAGGGATCGCAACAGCTCAAGGATAGAAAGGAGGTGAGAAACCATGAAGAATCAGAGCTAAAGGGGAGAGTGGTAAGAGAGGGTAGCCCCGGTGGCGTGTGGAAGAATGCAGTAGCTCAGGGGGTCTGGGAAGGTCTTTGTAGGTGACGGAGGGCTCCTGAGCAGATTGCTTGCCTTAGGGTCCTCTGGATATTGCTGAGGGGACCAAGGGGCCTGTCATAACTGCCGCATCACTGCTTGTTTGTGAGACCAAGGACGTTGTTCAGGGGCACATGGGACCCCCTCTGCAACTCTGCCAGACCCTGGGAACTCGAGCAGGAGTGGCTCTGCCAAGCCACCGTCCAAGGCCAAGCCCACTAGATAAGGAAGCCCCTCCTGGCACTGCAGGAGGGAAGGGTGGGCTCTCTGGGCATAGCACGGTCCGGCAGCTGGCAGAAGACGTAGGCCCAGGAAGATGCCAGCGTGGGCAACGGGAAGGAGCTGGCTTGGGGTGGCGACACAGTGACTCCCGTACCCCAGGGGCCAAGCAGCTGCCTCTGCTGAGACTCTTTAAACTGCACCCCTGTGAAACCTGCAGCCGCATGTGGGGAGAGCCGGGAGGGCAGCATGGCATGCGAGATGCTCTTCCTCCTCCTGGTTTGGTTTCTTCTGTCCCCAGCATGCCATCGCCCCGGGGCATGCCGGGAGTAAAGAGCACTCTTCCCCGCAGAGCCAGGTGGAAGCAACGGGGCCGGCCGACGCGGAAAAGCAGCCCACCACTTTGAGTGCAAGTTGCCGCCTCCTGATGCACACACACCACAGAGGGGGATACACGACGTTCCGCCTGTGGGTTGAGAGGAGGAGAAAGGCCCGACTTCCAGGTCGGGGGCCCCATCCCGGCGGGGGCCAGAAATCCTAACCCGTGGCTGGAGCACCGTCTATCCGTTTTATACCGCTCGCACACAGCCCTGGGAATTGCAAACAGGCTTGCGGTGAATGGGGGATGGATAGAGTGAACAGCCAAGTAGGGTCCTGATCATCCAGGAGGAGAAAACTGAGTCCCCACGACTGCGCTCTAGAGTCAGAGGGACCAAAATGTTGCCACCAATGTTCCCGGGTCTGTGTGGGGCGTGATATAAATCCGCACCAGGATGGAGTCACACGTACGATTTGCCTTGATTAACAGGTTTCCTATTCTTTTTCTGTTTGTCCATTTTGTTTCTCTTCTTCTGTTTTCTGTATTATTTTGTTTGTTTTGTTTTGGCTCTCTGGGAATGCCTGTTCTCCTCTCCTCCCGGTTTGCATCCTTTTCCCCACTTCCTATTCCTTTCCCTGCCACCCTCCCTGCCCCACCAACCCACCCCACCCCCACTTACCACCCCTCCATGAGCAGTGGCCGCATCCATTACACTGAGATGTATGAAATGCTGACTCTCATGTCACCACCGCTAGGCCTCGGCAAGAGATGTCCCTCCAAAGTGGCATATAAGGTAGACCACCCCTTCCTTTGTTCTGGGCTAGAGACCAACAGGAAACGGGACCCAGCTGTGGGGAGGCCAGAACATGGGGAGGAAGCTGGGCTGGGGAGGTGGAGGAGGGAACCAAGGGGGAAAGAAACAATGAGATTGAAGGGCAAGGAAGGTTCCTGGAAGTATGGAGTCCTAGAACAATACAAAGCATGCTTGGCAAGACTTCACCATGAGATGTTTTATGTGTGATTCTGTGTTTCTACAAGCATGTGGCTTCTCGTGAATTACCAGATTACCAGAAAGGAAGTGTTAAGTAACGTGTTTCCTCAGAGGAGGCAGAGTGGTGGCCAGCAGGATAGCGTATATGGGCAAGAAGGAAGCCTACAGCAAAACCGCTATCAGAGCCTATAAAAAAAAAAACAAAAAAAAAAACAAACTTTCAATTAGATAAGCTAAGGAAATAAATGCAGAAATTTGTCTAAACACGGTTCAAGAAATTTTTAGGAGAGGGGAAAATCATTAACAAATTTCTTCTTCTTTGACATAGGAAGGAACTGTGGCATGGTTCCTTCTAGGTATCAGAAAAAAAAGAACAACATGATCTCTATGATATATGAGGAAGGATCCAGCCCCCTCCCCCCATCAGCCCAGCTGCTGGGCTCTCTTGTCAGTACAAGGGAAAAGGTGACAACGGGCACAAGTTGCCCTCAGCATTAGATTTGCTTTCTTGGCATGACTGATGATGAGGGCTAGCCCTGAAGTCACGGCTGGATTCCCCATGGCTTGCTCAGAGCAGTGTTGTGTATTGGAAGTCACCTGCTGTCAGGGTACTCCGAGCTTTGGGGCCTGATTTTCTTCTCCACCCATTAGTAATAGTTACTGTGGGGTGTTTAGACTGACCCAGCACTCCGGAGCCCTTTCATCTAGGAAGGCACCCCAGCAATGTTACCACTTGTCTAGAAGCTTAAGGAAGTGGGAGAGAGATGGCACTCAGATACAAACAAGAAACTGACTTTACACTCTAAAACACCACGTCTGTGGAATCACATTAGGTGAGATGTTCCAACGGAGCATTATAGATCCTGCCTTGGGAAGAGACACATCCCTCCCTGCTAGGCTGGTGGTTCTGCCAGAGGACCTTCTAGCTGCTTCTACCTCCAAGTTGTACGGCTCCAGAGAGCATCTCCTTGGAACAGGGCCATTTCAGGTCCAGGACATGGCTCTTCATGCGCAGCTTATGGGCTGGCATCCTTTTTGCTCATGATGGCCACATCCAAAAGGACCAGGTGGTGGGACATGGCATTGAGTTCTTTGAATTTCTGGGATGAAGCTTGGTGGGAGAGGGGGTGTGGGGCCTGGAGGAAAAGTTAAAGGATTCCAAAAGCAAGATACTCTCTGGAAAGTGGATTTGGCCATTTCAGTTTGATCCCTTCCTTCGGGTGAGGGGAACAAGGCCTGCCCACTCTGCTCCTGCCTTGGTCACCCTTCTCTCATTCTCTCCTCTGCGCTCCACAGCCTTCTTCCCCTAGACCCTGTATGCACTCTCTTTTCCATCCTGCTCCACCTCATCCTTTGGATAAGTTGGACTTATGCATGTTTAATCATGTGCTGGCAAATTTCACCTTTTAAAGACTCAAAAAGGGGGCATCAGGATGCATCTTTCAAGTCAGATAAGCAAAGCGAAATCTCCCCCATCACTCTCTTTCCGTGTGAGTTTTGGGGGTATCCATGGGACAAGGGGAAACAGAGAGCAGCCTTGAATCAGGGAATGGAGTCACCTCTCAGAGCTGACTCTTTTCTCTGAGCCACTTCTTTTAAAAATCACTTTCCATCCCTATGAAAGACATTCTTAGGACCATGGAGGAGTCCTGCAGAATGCTAGTCCCCCTTCTTTTGGAATTCGGCAACATTCCCTAGGAAAAAACTAACTACATAGCAGCGAGTGAGCCTTAAGTGAGAAGCAGAGAGAGGAGGTGGGACCGGGGACAGGGAATCCTTGCCCTTCTTTTTTGTCTCTGCATTGACCCTGTACTTCTCTTCTCTTCTCACCAAGGTTTCTTTCGATATTTTTTTTTTCCTCCTGCTGTTTCTTTTCTCTCTTTCGCACAGAGGTTGGTCCTGATGAATATGCCAGTAGCTGAGGACATGACAGTCCACTTCACCTCCACACTTATGGCTCTGATCCGGACAGCTCTGGACATCAAAATCGCCAAAGGTGAGCCGGGGAGGGAAAACGGGATTCTGGAACAACTCACCCGAGGTGGCACAGGATGGAGACGTTCGAACTTGCATCCATCTGACAGCGCCATGATGTGGAAATCAGCTCTGTAGGGTCCTAGTTTCACCTCTGACTTGGTAACTGTAATGTTTGCCATTTCTTCCTGGAAAAATGAATGGTTTGATAATCTCTAAGGCTCCTTCCAGCTCTACCAGCCTGCGATCTTCATTGTCTGGCACATAGTAGGCCCATAGAAGTCTTTGCTTATTGAACGAATGACTTTTGATTCTGTCCTTTCTTTCTTATGTGGTATCATCTCTAATGCCCTGGAAGGTTCATGGCAGGGGCTATCGGGGCAGTACTTTGCTCCTCTCCATTTCTGATTCAGTGATTTAGGAGAGGAAAAGATTACTATTTCCAGATGCACCTCCAGCCTTCCTGCTCTTGCCTGATCCAAATCCTTTTTAAAATCAGGTCACTCAGACTATGGAGTCAGAGTTGCTGGAAGAATTGATGTACGTCTCATGAGGCATGGGAGGCTCCTTATGGCTTTTTTCATTTTTCCCTCTGATATATTA
Source organism: Mirounga angustirostris (assembly GCF_029215605.1). Taxonomy (NCBI): domain Eukaryota; kingdom Metazoa; phylum Chordata; class Mammalia; order Carnivora; family Phocidae; genus Mirounga; species Mirounga angustirostris. The sequence goes on from NW_026991714.1 coordinate 42,290,382, forward strand.
AGCACCTGGGAGGTGTTTCTAATGAATGAGGAAGCTGCTCTTGGTCTCAGGGCCTCAGATCTGTGGCAGGTTATCCCTGAGTCACTAAAAATGGGAGCAGATTTGTGTTCTGCTTCTGGTATTACAAGATCCACTGTCACTAAGTGCCAAGACTTCCTCTGAGAATATGAGGTGCCATGCTGATTCAGCTCCCACCCCCCACCCACTCCCTCAGTCCTTGGTATTTGTGTGTCTGTTCTATTTATGAAAATTTATCTTCTAGGTGGTGCAGACAGGCAGCAGCTAGACTCGGAGCTGCAAAAGGAGACCCTGGCCATCTGGCCTCACCTGTCCCAGAAGATGCTAGATCTGCTTGTGCCCATGCCCAAAGGTGTGGGGTCTCCTCCTGGGTAGCGTTGTCACTGTGGGCTCAACATGCCACGGTCACGTCTTTTGGGAGACTAGGAAATGATCAAGGAGATAAAGGTTGCTCTTTTATCCTTAGGAAACCCAAATCCCCCACTTCTTAATCCCTTTGCATTCACTGAAAACGTTTTTTCAAGATAGGTTGTGGGTGAAACTTCTTGGGCGCATAGCTCTCTCCCTGCCTGTAGTAGTGTTCAGCAAACCCTCACTCATTGGGAATAAGGGTGCTGTGACTTGGACATGGGAATCTAGACCAGTGGAGGTGATGCTTACTCATATGTGGTTTCTCATCAGTATCCTTACTCTCGCTGGGTGGCAGTGGAAGCTCCCTGAGGGCAGATCTGGGACCTCATCACTTTGTATCCCCAGGGTCCAGCACACATGGAGCTCTCCATAAATGTTGGCTAGATGGGTGGCTGAGGGAGCAAACCTGCTTCAGAGAGTGGGGAGGCTTGTGAGGTGTCCTCACTCTCTGCCACCTGTCTTCTCCCTGTTCCCTCCCATGCCACCTTTGTGGTTCTAGCCTCTGACCTGACTGTGGGCAAAATCTATGCAGCAATGATGATCATGGACTACTATAAACAGAGTAAGGTGAAGAAGCAGAGGCAGCAGCTAGAGGAACAGGTGAGGGTCACTGACAGCAGGGGAAGTGGGTGGGCCATGAGGAGTCATAGGAGGGCCCCTCTAGGGCCAGGCCTGCGCCTCCCTGGGGCTCAGAAGCAGAGGCTGGGGTGCAGGGTCCAGGAACGTTCTAGTGTTGGGGATTAGAAACCCAGGGGATCAGAGGATCAGGCATGATCCTATCTTACCCAAGTGAATGGTATCCCCCACTCCCCTGCTGGTAGACCCCATCATCACATGAATTCCTCCTTCCTGCTTTTAACACAGAAAAATGCACCCATGTTCCAGCGCATGGAGCCCTCATCTCTGCCTCAGGAGATCATTGCCAATGCCAAAGCCCTGCCCTATCTCCAGCAGGACCCTGTTTCAGGCCTGTGAGTATAACCAAGGACTCCACAGCCGTCCTGCTTGCATCCGATCACCCAGAAATGGCCAGGAAGTAATAGTCTGAGCCAAGTGGTCCTTTCTCTGAGTTTGAGAAGACAACAGTTTTTATTTTAAAATGGTTATTCAGCGGGGCTAATAGCATGTTCAGTCCTGGGGCCAGCTCGAGAGAGAGTGAATGGACAAAGAAAGAAGGGCATACGTTCATGTCTTCACTCTACAAATAAGAAACTGGGGACTAAATAAGTTACCGAAAGGCATATGGCTAGTAGGAAGCTAAACTGGAAGTTTGTTATTCCTAACTACAGAGTATTCCCACTACACTGTTACCTGTAATGAACAAAAGGAACCTTAGATCAGGAAAAAATATATATATATTGGAAGCAGAAACAAAGCCTCAGTTAAGGAATTTGCCAACTCTTCTGAGTTGTAAGCCCTAGCCCCCTACTTGGTCGTTAGTCATACATGATTTACTATAGCAGACATACCTCATTATAACCTGAACTTCTTTACATCAGCAAGCATGTCCAAGTTCCCAAAGGGCAGGAATCTCTCTACCCAAGGTGAGTGAGTTTTTGCAGTTGGGTTTAACCCAGTCTTCATTCTCATGGAGCTGATAATCATTAAATACCACAACCTCAGTAATTATCAGGGGAGTGAAATCAAGGCGTGGGAATGAGACCTCTGTCAGAATGCCATTTGGAGTTTCTCACACCACCAATTCCTTTCAGCCTGTGATGCTGGACACCTGTTTTTGAAAAGCATTGATTTCAGAGGTCTTAATCCAACACATTTGCAAGAGAAGCAAAGGACCAACATCACGACCAAGGCTATTCATTTTTACAGATATTTGATGTGATAAAGTAGCAAGGTATGGATTCTCCTGTCTACAGAAAACCAGGAGAAGTCTGTCTTTGGTCTGTGTAGGAAGGGGGTATGACTGGAGCAGTGGAAACTTCCCAGGGGAAACTTCCCAGGGGAAATACAGGGTCTTTCAAGGGCTTTGGCTTAGAAAGAGAGGACACCCCTCCACCTAGGTCTCTCTCACCCCAACAATTTGCCATATTTAACTCCTACTACAACATCAGTCCAACTCCTCCCTGTGTTTATTGATACTTCTCCTCGATTTGACCAATATTTATTAAAACCCCCTATGAGAGAAGAGCTGGCTCAGGCACTGGGGAGTTATCAGTCAACATGATCACAGCCCCCATGGAGATAAATATTGAAAAAGAAATTACAAAAGTGATGAAGGTTAAAATGCAGAAGGGTAGCCTCATGTGATACCACAGAAGAGAAGCAACACAGCGGTTCCAGGGTGTGGGGAGGCCTCCCTGTGGAAATAACATTTAACGAGACTCAAAGGCATGGTCTTCAAGAGAGCGGGGGAAAAGGGGAGAAGCCTCAGGAACCTGAAAACTGTCAGGATGGCTGGAGTTGAGGTGATGAGCTCCATCGGGGCCAGCACGGGGAAGCATTATAAACAGGATACAGGAGTGAGGGTTTATCTAAGGATCATGGGGTTTTACTCATCAGTGTGACATGATCAGACTTGGGCTTTTCAGAGATGATTCTTGAAACCAATGTGGACTTGGATCAGAATGGAACAGTTTGAACGACAGAACTGCTTTTAGTATGTGATGGCAATTGTGTGAATTATTAATGACTGTGGCTTGGACTAATAGGATGGAGATGGGGAGAGATGCTCAGACTTGAAATATTATCAGGAGGGAGACTGGATGGGATGTGGTGATTGATTTGCCTCAGGGAGTGAAGGAGGGGAAAAAAAAAATCAAAGATGACCCACAAGTTTCCAGCATAAGGCTTTGGGTGGATGTTGGCACACTTCCTGAAAGGGGTTCAGAGGTAGAGGTCCTCAGGACCTTCTGCCCTCCCTGAGCTTATACCTGGTGGAAAGCCAATCATGAAACAGAATTATCGGAAAGCAGAAAAGTTGTCATTTTCAGTGATTTGTACTAGGAGGAAAACAGTGGCATAATCTGAGTCCACCTCCGTTCTGGCGGTGGGGAGAGATCAGAGAGCATTTCCTGAACAGAGTGAATTTGGAAGGATGAATTAAAAATAATATGAAAAAAGTTTGCCGAGGGCAGGGGAGTTGGAGAGAAGCACTCTGCTCTCTGGGAACAGCCGGTATTAACGTCTTGAGGCAGAGAGAAGCCGGGCGGGCCCATTCAGTGAACTAAGAGAGTCCCGTGTGTCTGAAATTCAGGAGCAGGAGATAAAGGGCATGAGAAAGCAGGCAGGGTAGGAACCAGATCAGGAGAGGCCGTGTTCCAGACTTTATCCTAACAGTGAGAATCCAGACACGGTTTTTAAAGGAGGAAGTCACTCTCACTTCAAGTTACTCAACTCTAGGAGGTTGTTCAGTGATCCCAAGTGTCCTTTCTCTCTATTGGGGATTCTGTGGTGACTCAGAGAGCAGTGTCCATCTTGCTCCCAGTGGTTCTCAGAAGGCACACTGAGGACCTGTAAGCAGGTCATTTAAATATCAGATTGCTCTGTATCAGTTGTGAAAATTCAGCAAACATCCTCCTGGCAGCAAGGGGACAGGTGGGATGACTCTCCGCTCTTCAGATCTCTCCCTGTGATCCCAGTCAAGGTAAGATTGTGCCTATGGATTATTTTTAAGTAAATTTGTTCATGCCTCAGATTTTCCAGCGGATTCATTCATGAGTGCAGTACCCTCCACTATGAAATGGCTGTCCCTGGAGTACAGGACGATGCCCCCTCTCTCCCTTCCAGCTGCAGCCCCATCCCCGACCACCGTCCCTCTTCCCACCATCAGGAGGCTCACTCCGCATTCTTGAGTAGGTCGGAGGGCACCTGTTACAGTGCTAGTCGCAGGGAATGGCAGCAACAGACACCTTCTCCGGAGAGGCTGGCTCCCTCTTTCTCTCCTAACCAGCCCCGTGGGTCCCATTGGCTAAGAGTGTCTGCAGGTTCCCAACAGTGGTTTAAACCGGGATGGCTCACCATAGCTTTCATTCAGAGGCCTCTTACCTCATCACCATTTAAGTATCCTCCTCCATAACCATCAACCCAGAAGTTACCACCTCGGAGATCATTCCACCCAGTTCATAAACCAACAGACATAGTGTCTGGCACAGAATTGTCCATCAGTGAATGTTCATGGCATTGAATTGTTTAGTTTGGCCAAGGATGTTGGCACAATAAGACCATATTTCTGCTGAGACTGGGGGAAATTTTTTAAAAGACCATGACTGCTTAATATTTAAACAAACTGTTCACTGTTTAAACTACAGTATTTTTCTTTTCCTCTGCTGAAGGGAGAAACTGAGCAGAAACAGGTTTGTAATCGAGCATGGGTCTTCCATATGGCTGAGTGTGACAAATAATGTCGTTTGTCACGGATAGACTAGTCACCAGCAGAATTCTGATGAATGGTTCCAAATGCAGGTTGAAAACAGTGGCTTCTCCTTTCCAATGCTTTTTTCTTTTTTTTTAACTTTTTTTATTCTAGGGTCCAGCCCCCTGTCAGTTGCCAGCCTTACACCCAGCCAGTGCTGACGGGTGTTGCCCTTGCCAGAAAGGAAGTCCCCCATCTGGGGTGGGGAGCTAGCAGCAGTGCTATGACAGGACTTCCCCTTTCTCCCGTGTACACGTGACGTCTGACTTTGCCATTGCTTTTCAGGAGTGGCCGTAGCGGGTACCCTTCGATGAGTCCGCTCTCCCCCCAGGAAATATTCCAGTTGGCTTGTATGGACCCAGCCGATGGACAGTTCCAGGAACAGCAGTCTCTGGTGAATGAATGAGTTACATGACCTCAAAAATAGTTCCTTGGTTTCCCGATCCCTCCCACTCTCATTTCCGAATCTTATTTCATAGCTGTGGTTTATCAGGAAAACCCTTTCCGATAGTCCTGCCAGTTAGTTACCGTGCTTTCTCTCCTTTTGTGGCTGAATTTCTCATGTTCTCTGACAAATGCTCCCTCTGCAGGTTTTAACAATCCCAGAGACCCCTTACCTGCTGCAGGAACCCAGATTGCTTCAGGCCAAACCTTCTTAATTTATGCCTGTAAGCAGCAAATGTAGACGCCAGAGTCACTAAATCTTGCCTTTGATATGGAGCCTTAGGATGAACCATCAGAATGAGTGGCGCCAAATGGACAGCTTAGTGTAGCCAGGTACTGCTTCTGGGAACACAGGAATGCCCTATGCCAGCCCTCTGGAGATGCCCACCTCCTGGATAACTCAGGGGAGCATGTGTGACCATGACGAGCTGTCAGCCAAGAGTTACAGAAAAATCTCTTACCTCTTTTCTTTGTGTCCCTTTTGGTCACAATTCTATAAATCAAGTACATACTAAGAGGTCCCTAAAATCCCTCCCCTGAGCCTAAAGTTTTTCATTAGCATAAAAGGTAAAATTCCTGAGAAACCTATTGAATCAAGTTTAAGCTGGGGGGCGGTGCACATTGACCTTTAGATTTCGCTAATACAAAGCTAAAATAGCTTTGTGTTTTGATTCCCAATGATAATAGACTTTACCGTTATCCTTAGTTCAGGAGCCTGAGATCAACGTCCGTCCTGAACTTAGAATCAAAGCCCAAGTGTTCATGGGCCTGGAAAGAAAAAGACACAACTCAACATTTGCAAAAGTCCACATAGACAGCTTATCCTGAGTTCCGTGTCACTTTGATTATAATTCATCTGTGTGTTTTTTTTCCTCTCCCCTTCTCTCCTGACCCCCTCCACTGCTACTGTGTACCCCAGAGCCATCCTGGATGGATGATGTGGGTGGAATGTGGGACTGGCCTGTTGATGGAGTGCATGTCTGATGGCATGGGAACCCTTAGAGGGGGCAAAACCCTCCGGTAGCTCAAACAAATGGGTGATTCCGTCTCCTGTGACTGCTGAGACAGGGAGTTCTGTGTAGATGTTTGGGAGACCACTAGACCAAACCCTCTTAGGGTGTGAGTACCTTGGGTGTTCTTGGTAAGGTAGGCAGGAATCCTCGGACTATTTCCTGCCTTCCCTTCTGAGGAACTTAGCACCATGGACTAATTGGCACAGATAGTTTGATTCTTAAAAGAAGTGCCTCTCAGCATTTTACAGCTTGTCTGCCTGATGATGTGTCTGGCTGGGAAAATCTCAATAATGTGTCCTTTCTTTCACAGGGAGGCTTTCTTTATTATGTCATTATTTCTGTGGGTTCCCCAGGGCTGAGCCATAGGGCCAGGACATTTTGGATCTGTGTTCATCTCATTGTCAGTACTGGTGTCTGTAATTCAGTTCAGGTGTCAGCCCATGCCACACGCTCACCACTGTGTACTCCTGCCCATCCCTTGGGGCCCCCTGCTCCACGTCCAGAGGCGTGGCCATGATTTGTGCATGTGTCTTATCCCACCTCTCACACCCCACAAACTGCAGTGTTGTTACCACGTCTGTTTTAAGTCAGACCTGTGTGCTTTATAAAGCATGTAGTGCACACATTTCCTCAAGCGCACATATCACATGTTCTAGGAGGGCAGTCCTCCCGTTCACACCAGAAACCACCCGGTCAAATGGTCTTGGAGGCGAGCCGGGTCTCGGGCACCCTTGCCTTCAGCAGTGCCCTATTTAAACAACTAGGTTTTCAGGGTGTCATTCTCTAAATATAAAATAGCTTTTTTTTCCTGGTAAAATCTCCAGATGTCCAGGATATTTCTAGGTCTCTTTGGTGGCCCATGTAAACATTTCTAAGGCAACTCTTCCCCTTAGGCAGTGACAGTAGCTATCTGTGTGGATCACGTACGTTTGCCAAACTAACAAACATCCTTTAACCAGGAAAACCACCTATAAGAGCTGGCCCCTTAGAGAGTTCCAATCTAATCTTCTAGAGTGGCACAGGCCAGTATAATAGCCACTGCCCACATGTGGCCATTGAGCACTTGGACTGAGATGTGCTGTACGTAGAAAATACATGCCCATGTCAAAGACGTGGTGCCAAAAAGAAGGTGAAATATCCCAAGTTTTAGATTGATTACATGTTGACATGAGAATATTTGGATATATTGGGCTAAATATATTAAACTTGATGGTTTTTAAAATTTCTTTTAAATGTAGTTCCTAGGAAATTTTACAGAGGCACTTTGCATACTATTTTTATTGGACAGCACTAGTGGAGAGCATCCCTGACAAATGGCTATCTATCACATTTTTCGAATGGTTTCAATCAGAAAGTAAGTTTTCAGCTAATAAAATCATGCGTCTTAAGGTTTGAGATGATATATTTGACACCAGAAATTGGTGACTTTCCTTAGAACAGTGGTTTCTGTTTGACAAATAGCTTCTTCCAATTAATAACCCTAATAAACACTACCAACTTTCAGAAGGTAAACTTCACAAATCTAAGAAGTACTATGACTGATAAGGTTTTACAGAGCTATAAAATTGGGAGCACTGCTTAGAGGTCAATAAGAGGGTACTTGACTAGAAAAGGTAGTCTTTACCTTTCAGTCCCTGGTAGAGTTTTCTGTTTGGGACATCTGGTATACCACAAGTGCACACATAGATGCACACATATATACACATACAACTGAGACCTTAAAGATGCAAGTCTCTCTTCTAAAAACCATTCTTGTTATGGAGGAGGCAGAATCATCCACCGGAGGTGAGAAGCAATGAGATGGAACCAAGTCCCACAAGCTTGGCTGTGTGTTTATTTCCAGGAGCCAGAGGTTAGTGAATTAAAAAGCGTGCAGTCCTCTAACCATGGCATCTACCTTCCTTCGGACACCCAGGAGCATACGGGATCGGGGAGGGCATCCTCTATGCCACGCCTGACTATGGATCCCCAGGTAAAAAGCTATCACCACCTACCATGTGTAGTGGCATCCTGGACTGTATTGAATTGGTGGGTTATGAAAAAAATCATCTGATATTTTCAGGTGAGCCCTCGACTTGCCCCCATCCCTTCCATATAAGCAAAATCTGGCTCATGGGCCTTCTCTTTAGAGTCTGCTTGCTCCTCCACAGTGTGTTTTTAGTGAAGCCCTAAGCATAAAAGTCTAACTCCTTCTGGATGGGCTCAACATCTTCAAGACTCAACCAGCCATGCAAGAAATATTTTCCAGGATTTTCCCTGTGGTTCTTTTTTTTCCTTTCCACCTTTCCTGGCTTCCCCAGCACATATGCAATTACTTAACACACACAGCTCTGTGTCAGGACCGTCTGTCCTAACCAGTGCAGGCCACGCCTCATTTCTTTGTCTGTTTTTCTGGCTTCTTTTTTTCTGTCTGTCTGTCTTACATCAAGTTTTGACAGAGAGAAGAAGTTTTTGTGGATCTGTTTTAACATCTGTGGCAAATCAAAATGCAAGAGTTTAAGGTGGGGCCGGGGGAGGGGGGCGGGGGGATGGACGATAGAGAGCAATGCATTCTTAGATGCTGCCCAGCTATGACGAGCTGTCCTAAGCTCCTGTGCTATAGGGAAGGGCCTTCCCTGGTGAGAGCAACAAATAAAAGGCAAAGTTATGCTGCTTTCATGGTGCAGACTTTTTGTAATTGCCCTCACATATTTCAGAGTGGCGCAAGGTTCACTGCAGGTCCTGGCTGGGCCCCTATGGTAGAGGGCTCTATGGAAAGCTTGCACTGTACGCTTACTGCTTGCTTTCCTGAGCATGAAGACAAGACCCTGGATAAGTCTCAGTGTCTCTGTTAACATAGCATAGGACACTTGCTGCCAGCTAAGATCTGAGCAAGAGGGATTCAAGGAAGGTTACAGTTTGCAATCTTCAACAATCTTTAGCTCACTTCTCCCTTACTTTTAGACCTTTTCCGTAATTAATCCAGATTTTGTGTTCCTCTGGGGGCTCCTATTTCCAGGTGGTGACAGATCCCAGCTCCATGAGACGTTCATTTTCCACAATTCGGGATAAGCGTTCAAATTCCTCATGGTTAGAGGAATTCTCCATGGAGAGAAGCAGTGAAAACACCTACAAGTCACGTCGTCGGAGTTACCACTCCTCACTGAGACTGTCAGCTCATCGCCTGAATTCTGACTCAGGTAAGGGGGTCTTCCCTGTTCACCTCTTTTCAGGCTCCTGCGCTGGTGACCAGTTCTGACAAGAAGTGAAAATCACTGGCACAGGATTCAGATAAGGATACAGGTTGAGGAGAGCAAGGGAAGAAAGAACACTTGTCACCAGGAAAGAGTTCCCTATCTGATTTATCCTGAAACAAAGTCTTCTATATTCATCATAAAGGCTGAAATTTCTTTCTTTCAGAGTAGGGCTGTAGAAGTCATTAAAATGTATAGAACCGTTGAATCAATTACGTTTTACACCTGAAACTAATATAATCTTCTATTTTAATTATACTTCAATAATTTAAAAAATTGAGATTTTCAAATAACCTTCTGCAAAACCACTGAGGTTCCTTAGGGGGTTTCTTCTTTTTATTATTATTAAAGATTTTTATTTATTTATTTGATGACAGCACAAGTAGGCAGAGCAGGAGGGAGAAGCAGGCTCTCTGCTGAGCAGGTAGCCCGATGCGGGGCTCGATCCCAGGACCCCAGGATCATGACCTGACTTGAAGGCAGCCGCTTAACCCACTGAGCCACCCAGGTGCCCTGCCTTAGGGGGTCTCTCTAACACATTCCTGGCAGGGGCTGGGCTCTTACTGCCAACTCCACTTCAACCCCAGTAGTGCTACCTGGAATTTTTTTAGGTTTTTGAGTTTTGTTTGTCTTTTTTAAGGAAAAGGGTCATACTGATAGAGTTTGAAGCATTCTCATGATTTTCTAATGGTTTCTATTTTACTAGATGAGGAAACAGATCACAAAGCAGTGACATGCCTCTAGCATAGGGCCAGTAAGTGGCAGAAATGGGACTAGAAGTCCTCAGTGGACTGAAACCCTTTGACCTCCAGCCCTTTACTGATGCCACACCCGTGTTTAGGACATAGAGAATTCCTGGGCCATATTGTTGGCAAAGATTCTATCTTAATTGTGTTTTAGCATAAACAGAAGCAGAAGAGAATCAAGTGCATCCTTTGACATGTGTGTCTTTCCAATGGCAACTTGCACACTTTCCTCTTCACAAAAGGGTAATTTTCTAACCTTTCCTTCCTGCCTCCCTTTCAGATCACCTGTTGACATGCCTGGAGAAGCTAGTATTCCTCAGGGGCCCAGTCCCTCCCAGGCTGTATGACATCTCTTTATGTTCAGAGGCCAGTATGTGTAGAGTTGTGATCACGTGCTTTTGTCATCTCTCCCAGGCCACAAGTCTGACACCCACCGCTCAGGGGGCAGAGAGCGGGGACGGTCGAAAGAGCGAAAGCATCTTCTCTCTCCCGATGTCTCCCGCTGCAACTCAGAGGAGCGAGGGACCCAGGCCGACTGGGAGTCCCCAGAGCGCCAGCAGTCCAGGTCTCCCAGTGAGGGCCGGTCACAGACCCCCAACAGACAGGTGAGCCTGGAGAGGAAGTGGAGCCCCTGTAGAAAGAAACGGAGGGGTGGTCTGCTAACATTAGGTGCAAAATGTGGGCATCCGGTATGTGACAAAATGTGACACCTTGGTGTCACAGCAAACTCTACCCATTGTGTGTGGAAGTTGGCTACTTCATGCTTGTGTACTCAGAAACCCAGATAGCTCCCCCAAGAAAGACAACGGTATCTAGAAGTCATTCCATCTCAGTTCTCAGAACCCAGAGGTACAAAGTCACAAGTAAGTTCACAGAAGTCTCAGCCAGATTTAGGAGGAAAGGATCCCCTCTAGCCAGAAAAGTTTCTTTGACCAGTTGCATGATCCTTAGTTACAGTGATGATTCATCTCTCAGCACAGGATTTATCATTTGGATCAGTTCAACCTCATTTACCTAGCTTCCAGCCATCCCAAAAGGAAGACCCCGTTCTCCTTCCAGCCCCTGCCTAAGAAATCACTACCCGAGCTGTCTGAAAACATTCTCTTGACTCCCGCTTTCCTCCTCACTCCCAGCCTGAACTCTGTTTAAGGCTGTGGGAGCCCTGATGGGAGACCCCTCACCAGCAGTGAGCAGAGGGGAAGGGGACGGTCTGCTACAGTAGACTTTAGAGGCAGTTAAGAAGTTTCTTCTAGAGCAGTGGCTTTCACATTTTAGTGAACAGAATCACGAAAGCTTGTTAGAACTGCATATTCCAGGGACCTAGAGGGCTCTGCTTGCTTCAGTAGTGAGACCAGCTAGAAAGGGAAAAGCAGAAAGTTGAAAGGACCCCTACTTCCCCAGGAACTTCTGAGCAAGAGGTTCGTTACCAGTGCCGGGCTCAGGGACCCTTGGGTCTAGGTGAGCAGATCAAGTAAGGCCTGAAGCAGCAGCTGAGCATGTGGGTAGAGAAGCTGAGTTAAGCTCAACCAGCCACTGAAGACATGAAGGCAAAGAATGAAGATGAGGGAAGGAAGTTGCCATTCTCTCAGATCCACTTCCCAGGGAAGGTTTCCCAGACAGCGACCCCTTAGCATCCATTCACCTTGCATGTAGCTGTCTTCCTTCAAGGTTGCAAGGCTTTCTTTCCGTGTGCCCCCTGTTAACATTTTTTGAGCTTCCAGATCCGTGCTCCTCTAAGTGTATGCTCCATGGTCCAGCCGCACCTGGGAGCGTGATAGAAATGCAGAGTCTCGGACCCCACCCCAGACCTGCTGAGCCTGCTTGCCCTGGTCTCCACGGTGGAGACTCCTCCGTCTCCTTTAGTCCCTCCCTTCCTAAGCGGAGGGGACCCCCCAGCTCAGATCTCCCTCCCCCAGGCTCCAAGGACTCTCTGGAGGGAGGGTTGGGGACCTTACCCAGGCCCCACGTAGGGATCAGGCCAGGCGCGGCCTAACCTGCCTTGTTTGTCCCGCTGCACAGGGCACAGGTTCCCTGAGTGAAAGCTCCATCCCCTCCATCTCTGACACCAGCACCCCAAGACGAAGTCGCCGGCAGCTCCCACCTGTTCCCCCAAAGCCGCGGCCCCTCCTTTCCTACAGCTCCCTGCTGCACCACACCGGGAGCATCTCCCCGCCGCCGGCTGACGGAAGCGAGGGCGGCTCCCCGCTCACCTCCCAGGCGCTGGAGAGCACGGAGGCCGGCCTGGTGGAGGCTCCCGGCTCCCGGCTCGGCCAGCAGGGCCAGCACTGCTCCCCCCAGCGCTACATCTCCGAGCCCTACCTGGCCCTGCACGAAGACTCCCACGCCTCGGACTGTGGCGAGGAGGAGACGCTCACCTTCGAAGCCGCCGTGGCCACCAGCCTGGGCCGCTCCAACACCATTGGCTCGGCGCCGCCGCTGAGGCATGGCTGGCAGATGCCCAACGGGCACTATCGGCGGTGGCGGCGCGGGGGGCCTGGGCCCGGCGTCATGTGTGGGGCTGTCAGCGACCTCCTGAGTGATACGGAAGAAGACGACAAGTGCTAGAGGCTGCTCCCCCCTCCGATGCATGCTCTTCTCTCCACCGAGTTGGGAAGCCAGTGCTGCCCGGGGGGGAGGAAGATGGGAGGACACCGTGCATCATCAGACGAGAGGAACCAAGGGACACCAGGAAAACCAGGGGCACCCGCCCCATTGCTTTACTTCCCTTTGCAAGATGGGCCCTGCCCGCGTGCTGCCTCTTTGCTGGGGACAGGAAATTTGAGAAGGCGCAGGGGGCTGCCCGTGGCAGGAGGGACGTGAGGATGGCTTTGCTTCCCCTTGCCCCTTGCCCCTTTGCTGTCAGCTCAGCCGCAGAGGGATGGAGCTGGCCTGTGTCTACACCCCTTGCCCTGAAAAGCCTGGAAGACTTTCTGGCTCTTCGCTATGGAGTCGTGGAGACCCCAGCAGAGGGGTCCCCTCCCTCAGCGGCTCTTGCTCCCCGGCCAGCACCCCTGCCAGGGAGGGCAACCACAAGAGCATCTCCTGCACACTCCCTCCGGCTCGCTTCCCCCAGAGAAGTGCAGGCTAAGTGCGGGAGTGTTGGATGCCAGGGGTCGGAGGCCAAAAAGGAAAAGCTGAAGTGGCAGAAGGGGTCAGGGTGCTATGGCAGCAGCAGCGAGGGCTGGTCTGGGTGAGCAAAGCCATGGTCAGGCAGCCGCACCCCGGGGGAGAGGCTCAAAGAGATGGAGGGAATGGGGGCTGCGGGGAGGGACAGTGCCGTCTCTTTGAAGCCTGTCACCTCTTCAGTAGGTGCTGGGTTAGGATAGGCCAGGGACGGCCCTCAGTCTCCACTGAGGCTCCGGGAAGAGTATATTTGGAAAGCATTTAACAACCCCTGTGCCAGAGCACTAGCCGGTGTGAGCAGAAGTCCAGTCAGGACTCCGCCAGGCCTTAGCCCTGCAAATGCTGGTCCTAAGGATCCCTGGTGGTGGGGGGCACTTAAGGCAGAGTCTGTTTTCCATCCAGTAGAGAAGAATCTGGAACCAGCACATAGGACCGAATGTCAAGGTAGACTCTGGGCCAGGAGGCAGTGGGCCTTTCTGCCAAGCAGCGAGGCCCCGAGCCAGAGGCCCAGGCTTCCCTGCCACTCCCTGAGATGGTAGTGCACACATACCCAAGGTGGGCCCTCCATCACTGAGTAGAGACTTCTAGAGCGAGAGGAAAGGCGGCCAGACCGAAATGTGAAACTTCCATGAGAGAGGCTGAGTTCACTGAGGACCTCCTGGGAGGAGGGCCCCTTCCGCAGCTAGTTGGTGAAGTGAGGGTCAGTTTGTCCTGACACTTTGAAGGTGATTAGTAAATATACCTCAGCTGAGACCTGGGCTGCTCCTCCTAGCCACGGAGACTCTGATGCGACCTCATCACAGTGTCATGAGATGGGGGTTCCCCATGGCCCTGCGTACTTCCTGGGGCCGGGACGAGGCTTTTTCTCTCCCCAGGGGAGGAGCTGGGCAGAAGACGGCCTCAGGCCACTGTGTCATTCTTAACCACCACCCCCCCAAACTCAGAAGCATGGAGAAAGAGAGAGACTTACTTGACTAATCAGTCCTCGCCTTGTATCGACTGTCCACTCGGGGAAGCACATCACTCCCTCTATCTGGTGGAAATGTCCCATCCCCTCAACTTCCTCCCTTCTCTCCTCCCAGGGGCTGGAAGGGCCTGCTGGAGAAGGGTGCCAGGCAGGCGTTCCCTTCACAGCCACGAGCAGGCCGAGCTGGCCTCACAGGCCCCTCCCCTGGCCCGAGATCCCCGTGGCTGAACACTTTCTCCATCCTCCTCCAGCCAAGCCAGCCTCCACCTCTTGGGGGAGGAGAAGCGAGGGGCTGTTATTTTTCTTAGAAGGAGCCTCTTTTGACTTCTGGTTTTTTGTCTGTTTTGGTTGAAATAGAACTAAGGCATAGTTGCATCTACCCTGAAAAGCCAAATACAACTGTGGGGCTGCAGAATCATTGCTCACGGCCCTGCCTTCTCTTTTAGATACTGCTGGAGCTTCATGACCCCCAGGCAGCCCCACATCAAAGTAGGCCCAGGGCAGGAGACCACGGAGGCAGAACAGAAGCCGCCTCCTCCCCGACCTAATGTCCGTTTTCACTGCGCTCTCCTGCTCACCACTTGTGTGCTCGGGAGTAGCTGCCCCTGTGAACGTGACTACGTCACACCCTGATCTGAACAGGCGTGCCCCCCTTTACGGAAGACTCAGACGCTGGGTCTTGTAATGTTTGAAAGGTTTCCTCTGCCCAGTCATTTCATGCCAAAGTGCTGCAGTGGGCTGTTTTCTGTGCACAAATTTGCTTTCTTCCCCCTCAGAAATGCAGCTTCCCCTAGGGACAGGCCTACTCCAGGACAGCCGCTCTGAGTCAGCAAGCCTCTTGCACTGTGGTGTGAGAACAAGAATTGATCTCTTCTGCCATCTCAACAGGAGGAGGAATTTAGCCTGGCAGAGCAATTACCAGAAATGGGATTTGCCTGTAAACCACATTATGAACACTAAATTTACTGTGCCAGGAACTCTCCCTGGACACCTGAACTCCTTAAACTCACATACACACATAAGCACCAGAGTCTCGAATGCAGTGGTATCGAGCCTTGCAGAGGCAGTCCCCCGACCAACCACTGGGCTTTTTCTAGAACCAATGAACTTAGGAACGCTCTTATTCAATTTCCCCTGACCAAGAAATTGGGTTTCTTATCCCTGAGCCTGCATTTACCGTTCTAGTAAGACCAGAAAATAAAAGACAGTTTTATGTTAAGTCACGGAACTCCTAATCTTGTTTCCTTCCACCTCTTAATAAATGTGACTTTCCCCCTTCCCTCTAATAGCTGACCAGGATATCCCTTCCCATGTGTCAGATTCTGTCTCTTCTCTCTCCCTTGAAAAGAGGGTCCTTGAGATCTCAAAACCTGTGCTGCTCTTTGGATGAAAAAGTATGGCAGCATCTCGAGAAATGCCGAGCAAACTGGAAACCGTTGGAGATACACCGAATGATCAAATGGAGTACTGCAGGTCCCCTCAGAAGAACATTTATCTCTATGTCCAGTTTCCCTTGCTATTGTTAGTCTTTGGCATCCCCTCAAAACAAAGAGGGAGGGATGGGGGAAAAGAGTAGAGGAGGAAAAGAAACCAAGGTAGAGAGTCGTTCTAACTAGGTCTGTGTTTAGATGCTCCTCTCTTCACTTCCAGACTTCTGGTGGGGAATTCACGTGTCTCCCTCTGAATCCCCATGAGGGCAGAATGCCAGCAGGCTTTCAGACACAGGGGTAGAGCTCTAGGCCAAGATACTCTGTGAGCCAGGGTCTGGATAGAATTACCTCCACTATGAAGAGATGGTACCTTCGAGCATCTCCCCCACCCCCCAGGGTTGACATAAGCCATGAACACGACCGCCCAATGTGGGTCTGTCCACTCTTCTAGCTGAAGAATCTATTTCTATTCTGGGCTTCACTTCTCCCTGCTCGATGTCCCTATGGGGTACTGAAATCACAGATAACGTTTCTCTGAAACCGAAATTCAGATGTTCTGGATTAGACCACTTTTTGACTCTGGGACCACAAAAAAGACAACCCCATATTCCACCACTCAGCCAACGTCTTCTTTCTATACACACATCCATCTCTCCTCTTGCCTTTGTGATAAGCCTCAGTATCTCCTGCCTTCTGTTCTCCCATCCCAGCTCTTGTTTTGCTACATGTTATCACTGACTTAACTCCTGAAATGTTTTAAATCCACCCAGTCCAAGCTTATTTGCTGACCTGTTTCTGCTGTTGGGGAATGCATCAGTCTCATAAAAATAGTTGGGAACTCACCAGGTAATATTCACAAGGTGATCTGAACCAGTATAAGGCGCAGCACTATTAGGGTGAGTGGGGGATATGAAATGTCCGCATATTCAATGAAAGTCCACTTGAGGGAAATTAGGTCTGTCTTGGCATAATGGAACAAAATTTAATAATTTTGGTTTTTTAAAGAAAGTTCTCAATTTTCCATTACATCCTATTTCTAAAGCCTGCTCTGGATGTTTCATTTTTGGACAGAGTATTTGTTTAGTGGGTTGAGCCAGGGATAAGCTGAGATTCTTTAATTTCTCAGCCTAGCTGTAATAAATATGAGGTCATAATAAGAAAAGGCATATGTATAGCAGGCGGGAAGCAGATGGTCATCTGCTTTGCTGGGATTTTGTGAGACTTGAAGGTTAAGGAATTTTTACCCTATTTTTATCAGTTTCATATTTGTTAGTTTTGAGACCCTCAAAGACCTGGTGCCAGCGTGCACAAAGAATCTTGGTGAGGAGAGGCATTCCCATGCCTTGAGGTAGCCTCTTCCTCACCAGATTCTTCCATCCTGTCCATCGTTCCTTCCTGGATTCCCAGGCACTGAACACTGTCCAAGAGGTGCAGGTGAGGAGTAAGGCAAAAAAAAAAAAAGAGAGAGAGAGAAATGGGCCTCCTGCACGTGGCTAGAGCATGATGGTTTAATTCCAGGCAAGAGCCCCCTGAGGAACAAGGTCTAGGTTTGGATAAAGAGATCTCCACGCTGAGACTCTTATTTTAACAAAAGCCACACAGAGGTAGCTTAGGACTTAGGACCTAACTCGGCATGATATGATCAGAAGAGATGCCACGCTAACGAGCACTGCCTTTATCTGTAGCTCTGTCTTTCTTTTGTTTTTTCTTTGGTGAACTACCCTGTATACTGTAGCCGTTTACCCTGACAGAGCCCCAGGTGATGGCTTTGCTGGTTGCAGCCCCAGACTTAGCTGAAGACTGGTGGGGTGATCTGCCAGTCATCATGTGCTGTTACTCAGAAGAACACAGATGTACCATTTTGGGCAGGGGGAGACTAGGAACAGAAAAAATTGTCTTTGGTTTCTGATGGCTGTCTTTTTCTTCCCTTAAATCCTTTCTGCTTTGACCCTCTGAGGCTCAGGCATCCCAGAGAAATCATGCCAAGCCAAAGATAACAAATTCATAGATTGTCCCAACCTACCCAAAGGGCCTAGAAAGCTTCTCTAAACAAAACTCAAGTCAGTTGGTTGAGAAATTTGAATGACACTCACGGCAGAGGCAAATGGATGGCTGGGGTACCTCCGAACTTCCCTTCTATTTTTGTAGTCTTCCTTTTGATCCCTTCTATCGTGCTAAAAAAGGGGTGGGGGCGACCCTAGCATCCTGACCTTCTAAATGCAAAAAGATTTTATAATAAGCCATGCTACTATGTAAATACATGATTGAACTTTGAATTCTTATTTCTGGGGGTACGAAAGAGTTGAGCAGATCTGATAAAAAAATGGTAAGGGGATCTACGTTTATTTTTATTTGCGATCTTTTTGTTTGGATTTTTTGTATCAGACCCGCTCTAAAATAGCAATGAAGGATAAATGGGTGCTCTGCAGTGTTTCTGAATCACCTTCTAATTAATTTCCATCAAACTTAATATATTTGAGCCAAAAATCTGAGGTATACAGTACCAGTTCCATCTTCTCTCTTTGGTGGATTTTTGTTTTTTGGGGTTTTTTTGTTTGGTTTTTTGTTTGTTTGTCTTCTCCTTCTAAGTCAGCCTCTGTCTCTTGTTTCTAGGGACTTAAAATATAACCTAGATTAACGTAAAACAGCCTGAAAACTTCAGTGAAAGCCAAGGAAATAATAGAACGGATATAGATTTTTTTTTTCAAGACATCTTTAACCAATAAATACAAAGTTTATGTCTTGAGAAGATAAAATTTTAAGAGTGTAGTAATCTGGTAACTGGAAATTATTGGGAGTCAAAAATAATTCTATCCCAGCCTTCTGTACTTGTGCCTTCAGCAAGGTATTGCATCTGCGTGCTTTATTTACCTCATTAGGAAAGCTGAAATACTAATGCTTGGCTAATTCATGGGGTGTGTTTGTAAGTCAATTAATATCACATCATTTAACATACTTAGTCTCCACAAATCAACTCAGAAAAATCTTCTCTTCTTATATCCCACTAAGGACCTATGAAATTCTTGGCATCACTATACACATTCCATTTTTTGGAAGAAACTTCATGTTTAATGGAACCTGAATCCCAGATTTGCTTTAATTTCACCAGCTATTGTTCCTGTTTTCCCTTCCTCTTCTTTTTCACTCTCTAATTTAAAAAAAAAAAAAAAAAATCAAGACTTTTTTTTTTTTTTTTTTTTTCCTTTCTTAAATGCAGGAAAGAAGTGGAGTTTTCATGATCAGAGCTTCCTAGGATCTTCTTTTTGTGGACACTTAAGCCAGTGTTAGATCAAATAACCATTCTCTAATGCTTAGGACCCTCACGAAGACCTCTTTTCTAATGCAGCATTGATACAGGAGTCTTTTCTGTCTCTCTTTGTTCTGCCAGTTTGTCAGAGAGAAGGGATGGATTACTCTCTCTATTCTGGAACCAGAACTGTAGGATCTGTACCAGGTACTACCATGTCCTCCTCAGTTCACCCAGAGGTGGGCCCCAAAACTGAAAGAATATTAATCACAGCTGCCAAATCCAAATTTGACCTTATCTGGTGACTCAATTTTCTTTCCAGTAATCTGATTTCTTACAGTGATGGCCTGTACCACACAGGAACCCACTGCCCAAAGGAAGTCTATTAGAAATCCGTATAAGGGGTGAGCAAGAAAAACACACTCCAAAATTTAAGTGCCATTAAACCAATTTAAAAAAAAAATAAGGGTAATATGAAATGAGGGCTAAACAGTGTAATCTAACTGCCAATTAAAGTATACAGTAGTTCTGGTCTTAGCTACATTTGATATGGAATTATATCACATTAAGCAGATCCCAGCAGATTTAGTAAAAACATAGGCATTCAATTTTAATGGCTACCAGTGGGGATATATACTTAGCCTGAAGGCCAAACTTCAATCAGTGTTTTTCTATCCTGGTGTTTTGTGAACTAGCCAAAATTTATACAAAGCCACCCTAAATGCTGCAATTGCAGAGGAACCTCCCTCTTGGTGATATGAGAGAACAGTCCAACTCCACTCAAATTGAGTCTAAAATTTGGAACTCGTCCAGAAAAACAAATGGAGGAGAAAAATCTAATGCACCAAGTTGATAGGACATACTTGTAGCTGGAGCAATGTGAGCAGAGGCTAGGAAGACAAACTATAGAACAAAGACAAGGTTGAGGTGGAAAATATCAGCTAGTCCCAGGAAAAGAAGGTGTATGACTTGAGATCGTCTCTTACACTAGATCATTGGTATACGTGTTAGCACGCTACAGGATTCGGAGCAGTTCTTCCTGCTAAGCTCACCAAAGGTGGTGGATTTGAAGGCTTCAGAGGATTACTAGAGCCCTGAACAAATTTTTCAGACCTGGGAGATGGAGAGAAAGGAGGTTCATGCTTTAAGGCAGCCGAAGACAATCTCTGTGACTTTACCAACTCTTCAGTTGGTAGTGGGGAGATTTCCCTGATCTTCCTGGTGGTGCAAGTGCCAACAGGAGGGGAGGGGAGAGGGGCGGTGAGTGGGACAGAGGATGAGCTTTATCAGGAAGAGATTTCGAACTAGGAAGGGTGCACCAGGACTAGCCTCAAAGGCTATCATTGCAAAAAAGTAGACCAACGGGTGTCCAGGCCATGCCCTCTGTCCTTTGGGACCTAAGGCCAGGCCATTCCCACCTTGATTTGCTCTTAGAGGAGGAGCTTGTAAGATGGGATCAAGAGGGAAAATGGGTGCTCTGCCTTAGGCTGTTAAAAACGCTGCCATCTGCATTACAAACCACATGTGAGTCAAGACGCTTGAGACACTTCCTTATGGGCAGCATCCACTGTGGTGTGCCAGACTGACGCCCCTTCAGGAATGGTGTTTAAATGGCAGCCAGTGCTGGCCCGCCCAGAGTATCGGTGCATCTTTCCTAAAGCCAGAATTCAGCACTGCATGTTGACCAGGTGGATATCCTGTAATATAAATGCTCGTTTGGATCCAAAAGGAAAATTATTAAAAATAAAAGAAAGATGAACAACTTTAATGGTTTTTTGGGGGGGGGTGGTCAAAGAAAAGAATAAATAAAGCCTTGTTGTAAAGAATTAATTGGCCTGATTCCCCTCACTCTGTTTCTTTGGTCCCTAAAAAGGGAGGTCTCAGGAGTGAATCCTCGCCAGAACTCTCGGGGTAAGTGGGCAGCGGGTCCTGCAGTGCAGTTGCATGACAGCTGCTCAGCCCAGCTAGTTAGGAGGAATTCCAGAGTTTCTCAAAGTTTCAAGGACACCCTGTCCCTAAAAGATTTTCTTTTCTTAAAAGCATTATCTTGGAGGAAACAACAACACAAAAATAGGCTCCAGATAAACAGCTTCCCTGAACAGGTTATTTCCTTTTCTATTTATTTTTTAAAGATTTTATTTATTTGAGAACGAGAGAGACAGAATGAGTGGAGGGAGGGGCAAGAAGCAGACTCCCCGCTGAGCAGGGAGCAGATAGCAACAGCAGGGCTGGATCCCAGGATCCTGAGCTCATGACCTGAGCTGAAGGCAGACATTTAACCAACTGAACCACCCAGGTGCCCCCGAACAAGTTGTGTTCTGACCAGAAAAGTTCTGTCTCTAGGTAAGGAGTTTAAAAGTAGACTGGGACTCTATGGAACACAGGGCTTCATGACTAGAACTATAGCCAGCCTCCTCTCGGAAAGAGCAGGGAAGAGGGGACATCCCAAGACTTTGAGGAGATACTGTCTATTCTTTCCCACTGCCTGTATTACTCCTCATTTAATCCTAATAGCTTCCTTAATAAAGGGGAAGCAGCAGCCCTCAGATCCAGTGGTCCCTTAGGAGTCTCCCTCTAATCCTAGTCGGGTCTATTGTTTTAATATGAATTATTCTTCTATTAATTAATTTAATGGAAACCAGCTTCTACAATGGATCCTCTATTTCTGCAGTTCTATAAAAAATGGCTTCTCAAGCCCTACATGATTTTTTTAAGTAAGGGTTCTTTAGGATAAAAACCATCCAAAAATATGGTGGGTGGCCAATAGAGCCCTTCGAGGCTGGATTGCAAATCTCTACTATCTTGTCCAACGCTCAGAGTTTATTTTCCAGTCATAATTTTTTCCCATGGCTTCCATCACCACTGAAGTTGGAAAGACAGAATTTGAAGAATCATTTTTACCTAATTACACACTTCTATGGGATGACTAGTTGGTTTGGGCAAAGATTGGTTTGTAAGAGATTTTTAACATTGAGGAGTCTTTTGGTTTCTTTCCATTCTGGACCTTAGGTCCATAGTATTTCCCAGGCGAATGGTACTAGGAAACACATATAAAGAAAAATAGACACTACTCTGAACTTCTCTCCAGTGTTTCTGTGTTATGCTTCTGAGCATCTATTGGTTACCCTAACACAACATGTCCCTTTACCTAAATTTTGCCTCTGGGATATTACAAAACTTGTCTTTCCTAGTATACCCTGTTCTTTTGTTAATAAGCTAGAAAATTTTCAAACCAGAGATGAAGATTTTAGTTCCTTAGACACTTAAACACAAAATATTAGGACTAGTCACAGGTGCATATAGCTCTAGAACACCATAAACTTAAGAGGCAACAAAGAGCACGAAGAGAATCAAGGCTATAAATGCAAGTTCTGGAGTCAGATCCAACTAAATTCAAATCTGTGAACCACCACTCTTGAACTGTGTGTCCTTGAGCAAGTCACTTAACCTTAGAGTCACTTTCTTAATCTTTGCAAGGAGAAAATTGTAGCAATGACATCATGGGGTTACTGTACAGAGTGAATGAGTTTTTGCACATAAAGAGAACAGCCACCGTCTGCCCCATAAGAGGCATTTGATAAAAGTCAGATACCACCATCGTAGCTCTCAATGTTATCACTTAAAAGTACATTCCCCAAGCCCGAAGAACTGAGCCCTACAGAGAGGCAATCTAACCGGAAGAGTGTGGCAGGTGAGTGTGTTCCCCTTATGCTAGTGGAACATGGAGGACAATTTGATCCTCAGGCAGATTTCTAAGGAAAAGGGAATAAAGCTTTCAAAAGCAAGCAAATCATTATATATATCTATTTTTGAATAATGCCTCCACTCTTGTCTCAGAAACAAACACTAATTTGCTTACTCTTCACTTCTGATTTCCATATTCATTTAATAGTGAAATGGGGGAAACATTAGTGGGAGATACTAATTGTAATAGTAGCAATAAAGTTAATGGCGGGCGCCTGGGTGGCTCAGTTGGTTAAGCGACTGCCTTCGGCTCAGGTCATGATCCTGGAGTCCCTGGATCGAGTCCCGCATCGGGCTCCATGCTCGGCAGGGAGCCTGCTTCTGCCTCTGACCCTCCCCCCTCTCATGTGCTCTCTCTCATTCTCTCTCTCTCAAATAAATAAAATCTTTAAAAATAAATAAATAATAAAAAAAATAAAATTAATGGCAACATTAAAATGCTGTACACATATAAGCAGCAATATTCAAGACAATTTGAAATATCAAGCAACTCACAAATTAACAGCACATGTAAGGAAATCGTATATTCAGCGTCAATGGCCTGATTATGACTCTATTAAAAGGAAAAAAATAGCAGCTCCTGGCTGGCTCAGTTGGTAGAGCATACAACTCTTGATCTCAGGGTCATGAGTTCAAGCCCCATATTGGGCATAGAGATTACTTGAAAAAAAAAAAAAAAGCCAAAACTTTTTATTTTATTTATTTGAGAGAGAAAGAGAGAGAGTGAGCACGCACACAAGCAGGGAGAACAACAGAGGGAGAGGGAGAAGCAGGCTCTCCACTGAACAGGGAGCCCGATACAGTACTTGATCCCAGGACCCTGGGATCATGACCTGAGCTGAAGGCAGACACTTAACCGACTGAGCCACCCAGGTGCCCCCCAAAAAGCCAAAACTCTTAAATTGTAATCTATAACGAGTAGTATATTTCTGTGAAGGCCACATTACTTGGAAAACAAAAAATCCTCAACTCTATAAAATAAACAACATAAGCATCCTGAGGTTACTTCTATAGTAAAGCAAAATTAAAAAAAAAAAAAAGGAAAAAAATAAGATCCATCCTTTTAAAAAAACATTTCTAGGTGATCAGTAAAGAACCATCATTTCATAAGGCATCAGCTCTGGATGTAAATAAATTATGCAATGCCGTGCAGGTGTTTCCTGGGGGAATAGTCAGGATACCACAAAGGCAGAACAACATAAGAAAGCCAACCACTACAAGTCTGTCCACAGTGGGAACCCCCATGCCTCAGAGCATTGCTTCCAGCTCTCTCACCTCTGCTTCCACATGCAAGACCACATGTGCTCATAAAAATAATAACTATAATCTCCAGCTGCTGACATTTAAATGACAGGAACCGGGGTGCCTGGGTGGCTCAGATGGTTAAGCGTCTGCCTTCAGCTCAGGTCATGATCCCAGGGTCCTGGGATCGAGCCCCACATCAGGCTCCTGGCTCAGCGAGGAGCCTGCTTCTCCCTCTCCCTCCGCCTCTCTCCCTGCTCATGCTTTCTCTCTCTCTCTCTCTGTATCTCTGTGTCTCAAATGAATAAAATCTTTAAGAAAAAAAAAAATGACAGGAACCATAGAACCCAGAATGTTAGAGCAGGAAAAGGCCTAGGGATCAATTCTGTCCTAGTTTATTTCATATGTGAGGGGTTTAAGACTCAGAAGAACTCTCATGTGTGCTTTCCAGAGGTCAAGCAGGTCTCCTGTGAATCTGGCCAGCCACAGAAGGCTCTGGAGGTGACCCCAGCAACCCTTAAACAACCACCTTCTAAAAAATAAGAAAATAACAAGAGAAACACCCGAGGAGGCCCTTTGCTCTTGTGTCTAGAATTAATGGACACCGTGCACCCTCTCCCTTGCAAAGGGTATAAAGAAACCCGACTCTTCACATTCCCCCAGCCCTACCCCAGAGTCTTTCTATAAGCCCTGAAACAGTCCCAGGAAATATTAGGGAGCGACCAGGCACAGGCAAAGCTACTTGCACCAAAGAAATGCAGATGAAGAGCTGCAACAGACCAAATTATCCAGGCCTGAAAATACGGAGTGGAATCCGGGCCAGTCCCCAGCATGTTAGAAACACTGCTTTCCTCTGCCTCCAGATCAGAGGGCTTGACTTGGATGGGAATATAGTATGGATGGCTGGGAGAGGGGGTGAGAGCCTGGTAAATACGCAGACATAAAGTATTAGGCAGACCGGGGTCCAAATTCCAGCTGTGCACTGAATAGTGTGACCCCAGCCTTGACCGTGTCACTTAGCTTCTAACCCTTGGTTTTTTCAAATGTAGAATTAGGATAACAAGACCAACTGTGTGCAGTTGTATTTATGATTAGAGATCACACACACACACACACACACACACACACACACACTGAGTACCTATCATGTAGCAGACATTCAATGAACCTATTGCTATCATTATGATATCCATTCACTCATTCATTAAATGTATTTATTAATCACATATTCTGGTTCCAAGCACTAGGGTTTCAATAATGACCGAGCCAGGTGAAGTAGTAGTCTTGAGTTGTCCACAGCCTAATAGAAATTCCATCAACAAAGAAACCATTGCACGTAGTATGATTCTTGTTAGAGTGGGGAACTTTCAGAGTACTCTGTCAGCCCCCAGGAATGACTTAGGGAGTCACAAATGGCTTCCTGAGAGGACTGGTATTTGAGCTGAGGCCTAAAGACTGATGGGTCAGCTAGGCCACAAGGAAGGGGAAGAGAGTGTCAGGTAGAGGTGTGGGAGAAAAGAGCTTGCTGCACCTCTAGGGTGGAGCTTTGAGAGGACGTATTAAGGGATAAGCCTGGAGCCTAATGGGGGAGCTCATATACCGTGTCCAGAGTTTAACCTTCATGCATCCACCGTGTTGGCAAATGGCAATGGCAAGTATCAAATCACGAGAAAACGAAATACAGATACCACACAGGTAAGCCAAACGAGGTTTGCTCACCTAAAGGCTAAAGAAGAAAGTCAGCGTAGTCAGTAATACAACACAGAGAAATAATATTCTTTGAGACATCCTGCGATACAAGCTTCCTCCCCTCTCCACCCCCCACAGCAATGTGGGTACACAGCTGAAGATGATAATGTGAGTGAGGAAGGGGTACATCAGACCCTCTGGAGGCTTAACTGTCTCCTCCAGGTTCCACTCACGAACATGACACCAAAGCTGTTCTCAGTGTAGGTTAATCTGAGGAAATGCCAGGGTGCATCTCAGCGGGCTTGCCTCATCAATCTTGGAGTCACACCATGGTGACGGGGCTTGTGCAGAGCAGAACCCTCAGGCTGGAGAACAAGTCTCATCTATCACGCTCAACCTCAGCCCTTCCCCAGCCTCAGTAAATCCCGGAGTTCAGTGCTGCAGAACCCAGCAGGGCCCACGCTCCCAGCTGCCTCTGAGCAGCAGAGCGGGGTGGAGCCCTCTGACCTGTGACTCTGTTTGTACCCCAGGCTTTATCTTGAGGGCAGTGAGTAGCCACCGAGGTAAAGGAAGCACAAGAATGACATGGTCTGCTTTGTAAAAAATAAAACAAAAACCCTCTAGCAGAAATGAGGAGAATGGGATCTAAAGGAGAAAAAACAAAAACAAAAAAACAACCCCATTATAGTAGAGCTGGTCAGAGGGGCCTGGGATAGGGTAGTGACAGCAGAGAGAGATACAAAGAACTGGACACAACCAAGAAGTCCATTTAGGGGAGGAATAGATAGGATTTGATGATTGGTGTGTCCCCTGATATATAAATCTGTGGTTTCCAGTAAATGAGGGAGGCAGTTAGTTGAGATGGTACATTGAGTTTCCTTTTGCTACTGCAACAAATTATAAAACAAAACAAAACAACAAAAACAAGTGGCTTAATACAAATTTTTTCTCTTAGAGTTCTGGAGGTCAGAAGTCCAGAGTCAATTTCAGTGAGCTAAGGTCAAGGTGTTAGCAGGGCTGGTTCCTTCTGGAGTCTCTGAGGGAGATTTCCTTTCCCTGCCTTTTTCAGCTTCTAGTGGTCATCTGTATCCCTTGGCCTGTGGCCCCTTCTTCCATCTTCAAAATGTGTCACTCCAACCTCTGCTTCCAGAATCACATTGCCTTCTCCTCTGAGGGGCTCCTCACATAAGAAATACTGTGATTACATCAGTCCACTCAGATAATCCAGGATAATTTCTCCATCTCAAGAGTACTTAATCACATCTGTGAAGTTTCTTTTGCCTTGTAAGGTGACATTGACAAGTTCCAGGGGTTAGGATGACATTGGCAGGGATGGGGGGCATTTTTCAGCCACAGAGGGTTATCCTTCATTTATTTGAGCAACAGCAGCTCCACATATCTGTACCTCCTCGTGGAAGGCAGAGGCCGTTACCAGCCCCATGGAGCCTTCTGGTCCTCCCTGTCCAGTTGTCTGCTGCTCAAAGAGCCCCAATGGACTCTCAGTAGGATAATTTCCATGTTTTCCTTAGTAGCACATACAGCTCTGTCACTCACATATTCAGCTTTTTTAGAATATTTCTCATAGGGCAAGATAAGGACCAAAAGAAATCATACCAGCATCTCATTTTCTAATTGGAAAATCTTCTGTCAGAATCACAAACAGCAGTTGAGATAAATTAAGCTTGCTTTAGGTCATCAAATCATTCTTTGCTTCATTAAAGCCCAACAGTGGTCCCTTTATGTGTTTAAAAATATGACTGAGTTTTATAATAAATTGATTCATAAACAACTTTCAGGAGTACACCTTAAGCAAAAACTGAAATACATCTCAAATGTTTGTCTCTGGAGAAGCAAACTCATTGCAGAGGTCCCCATTTTGTTTTCATTTGAAGTCCTCACTTGAGAGTAATAAGTCCTTCTGTCAGGGACTCTATTTCCCGGTTATATTTCTGCCCCAGACCTATCAGCTCGCCTTTCTTATTTTCCAGGTATTTAGAATCTGTCTTTTCTTTCTCAATCACTTTTATTTTATGTGTAGCCCCTTTCCTCTGATTTGTAACTGTGGGTTTGTTAGTAAAAATGGAAGAGAGGGTCTTCATAAATAGATTGTACTGGGAACAGTCTCGGTGAAGTTTTAAATAACTCCTTACTTCTTAGATTCAATTCAAAATAAGTCACCTTGCAGGAGCAAAAGTGCTTCTTAGGCGGGATTAGTAAACCCTTCCCAGATAGGTACTAAAGAGAGATGAATGAACTAACGAGGGTCCCAGGCACTGGGTGGACCACTTGGCTCCCCACCAAGACAGGATGTGGTATAACCTCTGCATCCTGAGCTGGACTCCATGAGGCACAAGGAGCTGCTGCTCAGATCTGAGCTGAGAGGTAGTGGCTTTAACCTTGGGCAGTAATCAGAGTTCCAAATGGCAGGGGCTCTGCCAGATAGAGGGATGAAGAGAGGGTTTTCAGGCACCATGACTGGTGACAGCAGAAATTTCTTAGAAAGGAGAGATGGCTAGGAGAGGGAGAAGAAGAAGAAATATTAACACAAAGTGTAACTTTATCATTACCAAGCAACACAATTTAATCACCAAACATGGCAGAAAGGTTCTTTTGTAATTAGAAAAATCAGCAGGTTAGTCACACACTAATCGAAATCTGTTTTTGCTTGAATTAGGTCAGTCTTCGTTAAATGCCTCTCTAGAAATAGGCAGAGGTCGAACTCCCCATGGGTGGTTTGCACTGATGAAGCAGAGATGACTCATGTTTGCTCATCTTACAAGCTGTACAGATGGCTGATGGAATTCTTCCTGCCAACTCCCCAGAGAACGAAGAACCCTCCCCACCCCACCCCCATCTTCACTGGAAGCCCTGCAAATGCACCTCAGAGTAGGTAAAGTGGTTTCTGAACTGATTCTCATACCAGCGGGGCACAAAGTTTCCTTGACCCCTTGCTAACAGAGTGCCAGGAAATTATAATATCAGCTAGCTGTTTGGTTGTGGCTGGACAGAGGAGTTCCTGCTGTCTCTGTGGACCAGTGGGTCACTGAAGTGAAACAAATAACCACTGTAGCTGAGTCTTCGTGGAGTGACCAACTTGTTTCAATTTGCCTGAAAGGCCTGCATCCTGGGAATCACCTGGGTCCTGGGCAAACCAACCACTGGTCACCACAGGCATCTTTACAAAGGTTAAGATCCAAGACCAAATCTTTACTTGACAGATACTCTAGGTTCTTCACAGTGGATAAAAATTACTGCATGAGAAAATGTTCAAGATGAAAAGGATATTAGAACTATTTGATCCAAGAGAATAAGAATCCACTGGGCTATTTGTTGAAAATGCAGATTCCTGAGTTTTACCTCCAGAAATACTAAATCAGTAGGTCTGAAGTGGAGTTCCATGTTTTACAATTTTATATGCACTCTGGATGATTCAGATTACAAGTGGTCCAAGAAACCATGTTTGAAAAATAGGGATTTAATTCCAGTGCCTCATTTTATTGATAAATCCACGCTGTGTGAGACCACACAATATGCCACTTACAGCCTGATCTAAAATAAACCTCAAAAACACACTCTCTTCCTAGTCCAAAGTTATTTTCATTTACAGCATTTGGGGGCTATGTAGTTCTTTTTTTCTTGCAAAACTCTGTTTACATTATCCTTCTAGAATATATCATCTGAGAAAATATTTGACAAAAAGGAAAACTGAGACTCATTAGATATAGCTATATTTACAGGGTTTAGCATTTCTTCTCTGTGAGTAGCTGTTATCAGCTTCAAAGAAAAGAGGTGTAATGTTTTGTTTTCCTTATTGAGGAGTTTCTTAGAAGCATTAGCTACCTTGAACTAGTCTTTTTTTTTTACTTTTTTATTGTTATGTTAATCACCATACATTACATCATTAGTTTTAGATGAAGTGTTCCATGATTCATTGTTTGCATATAACACCCAGTGCTCCATGCAGAACATGCCCTCTTTAATACCCATCACCAGGCTAACCCATTCCCCCCACCCCCTCCCTTCTAGAACCCTCAGTTTGTTTCTCAGAGTCCATAGTCTCTCATGGTTCATCTCCCCCTCCGATTTCCCCCCCTTCATTCTTCCCCTCCTGCTATCTTCTTCTTTTTTTTCTTAACATATATTGCATTATTTGTTTCAGAGGTACAGATCTGAGATTCAACAGTCTTGCGCAATTCACAGCGCTTACCAGAGCACATACCCTCCCCAGTGTCTATCACCCAGTCAACCCATCCCTCCCACCCCACCCCCCACTCCAACAACACTCAGTTTGTTTCCTGAGATTAAGAATTCCTCATATCAGTGAGGTCGTATGATACATGTCTTTCTCTGATTGACTTATTTCGCTCAGCATAACACCCTCTGAACTAGTCTGCTCTTATATACGAGGTTCTGAGACCTCACACTGACTCAGCCGGGATAAAGGATGTTAATTATAAAGATACCTGGGATTAGACACACACACAAAAATATCTTAATTCAGGCTCCCAAATTTGCACCCTGTGAAATTGGACCCCAGATATTTTGTGTGAGTGTGCCTCATCTCTGGTTTGCCCATACCATGTAGAACCAGTCTTTAAATATAAAAGTGTAAGCTTTTGAAAGCAATATTTTAAGGTAGTTCTGGCTAAAAAGGTGGCAATTTGGGATAGGCCCCGTTTTGTGCAGTTTCATTCCCTCTGTGTGTAACTTTCATCTGTTGCAATAGAACTGTCCTTTGGAGCTACTTATAATCTAATTTCTCTTCCAGAAGACAGTTCTTTAAATATTTGAAGATAATAATCAAGACTTATTCAGGCTAAATATCTCTAATATTTAGGTGTCCCTTTTCCAAGCTCTTTGTTCTCCTCCAGGTTTGATCTAGAATACTGCTGTCTTCTTAAAGTATATCATGCAGAACTGAACCCAGTTCTTCAGTCCCATACTCTCCCCTCACACCAACATCCATTATTAGAACTAGGTGGAGGGGCGCCTGGGTGACTCAGTTGGTTGGGCGACTGCCTTCGGCTCAGGTCATGATCCTGGACTCCCAGGATCGAGTCCCTCATCGGGCTCCCTGCTCAGCGGGGAGTCTGCTTCTCCCTCTGACCCTCCTCCCTCTCATGCTCTCTATCATTCTCTCTATTAAAAAAAAAAATCTAAAAAAAAAAAAGAACTAGGTGGAAAAGGTGAAGGGAAAGGACACATCTCACGTGGAGGCTTGAAGATTTCCAAGACTAAAGAGAGTTTGTGAAAATAGACCCATCAAGGAACAGAGGGAGAAAGCATTCATGCCTCCCACCTGCCAGGTATGGACTGGGAATTGCTTTAGCAGTGGTGATTATAAATTGAATTCAGAGGAGCAAGATGGCAGAGGAGTAGGAGACCTAAATTTCCTCTGCTCCCAGGAATTCAACTAGATACGGATCAAACCATTCTGAACACCTACGAACTCAACAGGAGATCGAAGAAAAGAATAGCAACAACTCTCTGAACAGAAAAGCGACCACTTTCTGGAAGGTAGGACCTGCAGAGAAGTGAATCCGAGGCGATATTTGGGAGGATAGACAGCGGGAGAGGGGCCTCCGTTGGCCGCTTCTGGCAAGTGATAGAGCCGCGGAGCACAAAATCGGAACTTTTAAAAGTCGGCTCTGCTGAGGGATGTCGCTCTGGTGGCTAAGCGGGGGGTGAAACCCTCGTGGGACAGTGTGGTCTCAGGACCCTCATGGTCACAGGAAGACCGGGGGTGCCTGAGTGTGGCAGGGCTCCCAGGTATCGGAGCAGGGAAGCCGGCTGCAGAGACGGAGCCAAGGCGCGGGCTCTCAGCTCGGGGTTGCTGTAAACCGTGATCTGCAGCAGTCGGGCCCCTGCTCCTCCAGCAGGGACCCAACAAGCGGCAGATCCGGGGAGACTCACCTTCCTCCCCCGGGAGGAGCCGCGCGGGAGGGCACCGCAGGGATCTGCTGGGTTTGGAGACTCCACACGGGGTCAGGTGCCAGAGATAGAAACGTGCAGTCACAGGCCGGGTGAACAGGGAGTGTGGCCGGAGACCGGGGAGCTGGGAGTGATTGACTGCTTTTCTCTGGGGGCTCACTGAGGAGCGGGGCCCCGAGTTCTCGGCTCCTCCGGGGCGGAGATTGGGAGGCCGCCATTTTCACTCTCCGCCTCCAAAGCTGTACGGAAAGCTCGCAGGGAACAAAAGCCCCGGAGAGCAAACCCGAGCAGATTACTTAGCCCGGAGGGGGCAAGGGCGGGGCAATTCCGCCTCCGGCAAAGACATTTGGAAACCACGGCAACAGGCCCCTCCCCAGAAGATCAGCGAGAATAGCCGGCCAAGACCAAGTTTACCGATCAATGAGAACGGCAGAACTCCAGCGCTAGGGGACTACTGCACATAGAATTCATGGCTTTTTTACCATGATTCTTTAGTCTTTCAAAGTTAATTTTTAAAATTTTCTGTTTTTTTCCTTTTCCAATTTTTGAATTTTTCTTTTCCCCTTTTTCAACCAACATCTTATCAATCCCTTTTTTAAAAATCTTTTTTATTTTTCATCTTTAGAGTCATATTCTATCCCTTCACTGTAGTCAACTTATTTTTTAAATATATATATAAGTTGCTCTCTCTTTAAAATTTTGTGATACAGTTTTTTCTAACAGACCAAAATATACCCTAAATCACTAGTGTATGGCTTTGTTCTAGTCTCCTGCCTGATCACATTATCTCACCCCCCCTTTTTTTCCTTCTTTTTAAATTTCTCTTTTTTTCAACCAACTTATCAATTCCTTTTATAAAATCTTTTATAATTTTCATCTTTACAATCATATTCCATCCCTTCATCCT
This sequence comes from Mirounga angustirostris, assembly GCF_029215605.1. Taxonomy (NCBI): domain Eukaryota; kingdom Metazoa; phylum Chordata; class Mammalia; order Carnivora; family Phocidae; genus Mirounga; species Mirounga angustirostris. The sequence continues at coordinate 42,322,896 of NW_026991714.1, forward strand.
ATTTACCCTTATTTTTGTACATATATAAGTTTTTCTTTCTTTAAAACTCTGGGAGGCAGATTCTTCTAACAGACCAAAATACGCCCCAAACCTAGTGTGTGGCACTGATCTATTCACCAGCCTGATCATATATGATCATATTCTTTTTTTATTTGTTTTTCTTTCCCTTTCTTCCCCCCCACACCCCCACCCCCAGTTTTAGGTCTCTTCTGATTTGTTTAGTGTATATTTTTCTGGGGTCACTGTTACCCTGTTAGCATTTTGTTCTCTCATTCAACTATTCTCCTCTGGACAAAATGACAAGATGGAAAAACTCACCTCAAAAAAAAAAAAAAAAGAATAAGAGGCAGTACCCACTGCCAGGAACTTAATCAATATGGACATTAGTAAGATGTTGGCACTAGAGTTCAGAATGACGATTATAAAGATACTAGCTGGGCTTGAAAAAAACATGGAAGATATTCGAGAATTCCTTTCTGGAGAAATAAAAGAACTAAAATCTAACAAAGTCGAAATCAAAAAGGTTATTAATGAGGTGCAATCAAAAATGGAGGCTCTAACTGCTAGGATAAATGAGGCAGAAGAGAGAACTAGTGATATAGAAAACCAAATGAAGGAGATAAAGAAGCTGAGAAAAAGAGAGATAAACAACTACTGGATCATGAGGGCAGAATTCAAGAGATAAGCGATACCATAAGACAAAACAATATTAGAATAATGGGGATTCCAGAAGAAGAAAGAGAGAGAGGCACAGAAGATATATTGGAGCAAATTAGAGCAGAGAATTTCCCTAATTTGGAGAAGGAAACAGGCATCAAAATCCAGGAGTCACAGAGAAGCCCCCTCAAAATCAATAAAAATATGTCAACACCCCGACATCTAATAGTAAAACTTACAAGTCTCAGAGACAAAGAGAAAATCCTAAAAGCAGCTTGGGACAAGAGATCTGTAACCTACAATGGTAGAAACACAGATTGGCAGCAGACCTATCCACAGAGACCTGGCAGGCCAGAAAGGACTGGCAGGATATATTCAGAGCACTGAACGAGAAAAATATGCAGCCAAGAATACTATATCCAGCTAGGCTGTCATTGAAAATAGGAGAGATAAAAAGCTTCCAGGACAAACAAAAACTAAAGGAATTTGCAAACACAAAACCAGCCCTACAAGAAATATTGAAAGGGGTCCTCTAAGCAAAGAGAGAGCCTAAAAGCAACATAGACCAGAAAGGAACACAGACAATACACAGTAACAGTCACCTTACAGGCAATACAATGGCACTAAATTCCTATCTTTCAATAGTTACCCTGAATGTAAATGGGCTAAGTGCCCCAATCAAAAGACACAGGGTATCAGACTGGATAAAAAAACAAGACCCATCAATATGCTGCCTGCAAGAGACTCATTTTAGACCCAAAGACACCTCCAGATTGAAAGTGAGGGGGTAGAATATGATTTACCATACTAATGGACATCAAAAGAAAGCTGGGGTGGCAATCCTTATATCAGACAAATTAGATTTTATTTTTTATTTCTTTTAAGAGATATTATTTATTTGACAGAGACAGACACAGCAAGAGAGGGAACACAAGCAGGGGGAGTGGGAGAGGGAGAGCAGGCTTCCCGCCAAGCAGGGAGCCCAATGCAGGGCTCAATCCCAGGACCCTGGGATCATGACCTGAGCTGAAAGCAGACGCTTAATGACTGAACCACCCAGGCACCCCGACAATTTAGATTTTAAACCAAAGACCATAATAAGAGATGAGGAAGGACACTATATCATACTTAAAGGGTCTATCCAACAAGAAGATCTAACACTTGTAAATAGCTATGCCCCTAACATGGGAGCAGCCAATCATATAAGCCAATTAATAACGAAATCAAAGAAACACATTGATAACAATACAATAATAGTAGGGGACTTTAACACCACTCCCCCCTCACTGAAATGGACAGATCATCTAAGCAAAAGATCAACAAGAAATAAAGGCTTTAAATGACACACTGGACCAGATGGACTTCACAGATATATTCAGAACATTCCATCCCAAAGCAACAGAATACACATTCTTCTCTAGTGCCCATGGAACATTCTCCAGAATAGATCACATCCTAGGTCACAAATCAGGTCTCAACCAGTACCAAAAGATTGGGATCATTCCCTGCCTATTTTCGGACCACAATGCTTTGAAACTAGAACTCAATCACAAGAGAAAAGTCAGACAGAACTCAAATACATGGAGGCTAAAGAGCATCCTACTAAAGAATGAATGGGTCAACCAGGAAATTAAAGAAGAATTTAAAAAATTCATGGAAACAAATGAAAATGAAAATGAAAACAACTGTTCAAAATCTTTGGGATGCAGCAAAGGCAGTCCTAAGAGGAAAGTATAGAGCAATACAAGCCTTTCTCAAGAAACAAGAAAGGTCTCAAATACACAACCTAACCCTACATCTAAAGGAGCTGGAGAAAGAACAGCAAATAAAGCCTAAACCCTGCAGGAGAAGAGAAATAATAAAGATCAGAGCAGAAATCAATGAAATAGAAACCAAAAGAACAGTAGAACAGATCAACAAAACTAGGAGCTGGTTCTTTGAAAGAATTAACAAGATTGATAAACCCCTGGCCAGACTTATCAAAAAGAAAAGAGAAATGACCCAAATCATCAAAATCATGAATGAAAGAGGAGAGATCACAACCAACACCAAAGAAATACAAACAATTATAAGAACATATTATGAGCTACTCTATGCCAGCAAATTAGATAACCTGGAAGAAATGGATGCATCCCTAGAGATGTATCAACTACCAAAACTGAACCAGGAAGAAATAGAAAACCTGAACAGACACATAACCACTAAGGAAATTGAAGCAGTCATCAAAAATCTCCCAACAAGAGCCCATGGCCAGATGGCTTCCCAGGGGAATTCTACCAAACATTTAAAGAAGAATTGATACCTATTCTTCTGAAACTGTTCCAAAAAATAGAAATGGAAGGAGAACTTCCAAACTCATTTTATGAGGCCAGCATTACCTTGATCCCAAAATCAAAGATGCCATCAAATATGAGAATTACAGACCAATATCCCTGATGAACATGGATGCAAAAATTCTCACCAAAATACTAGCCAATAGGATCCGACAGGACATTAAAAGGATTATTCACCACGACCAAGTGGGATTTATTCCTGGGCTGCAAGGTTGGTTTAACATCTGCAAATCAATCAATGTGATACAATACATTAATAAAAGAAAGAACAAGAACCATATGATCCTCTCAGTAGATGCAGGAAAAAGCATTTGACAAAGTACAGCATCCTTTCTTGATCAAAACTCTTCAGAGTGTAGGGATAGAGGGTACATACCTCAATATCATAAAAGCCATCTATGAAAAACACATAGCGAATATCATTCTCAATGGGGAAAAACTGAGAGCTTTTCCCCTAAGGTCAGGAACATGGCAGGGATGTCCACTATCACCACTGCTATTCAACATAGTACTAGAAGTCCTAGCCACAGCAATCAGACAACAAAAAGAAATAAAAGGCATCCAAATCAGCAAAGAAGAAGTCAAAGTCTCACTCTTTGCAGATGATACTTTATGTGGGAAACCCAAAAGACTCCACCCCAAAACTGCTAGAACTCATACAGGAATTCAGTAAAGTGGCAGCATATAAAATCAATGTACAAAAATAAGTTGCATTTCTATATACCAACAAGGCAGAAGAAAGAGAAATTAAGGAGTCAATCCCATTTACAATTGCACCCAAAACCTTAAGACACCTAGGAATAAATCTAACCAAAGAGGCAAAGAATCTGTACTCAGAAAACTATAGAATACTCATGAAAGAAATTGAGGAAGACACAAAGAAATGGAAAAACGTTCCATGTTCTTGGATTGGAAGAACAAATATTGTGAAGATGTCAATGTTACCTAGAGCAATCTACACATTTAATGCAGTCCCTATCAAAATACCATCAACTTTTTTCACAGAGTTGGAACAAATAATCCTAAAATTTGTATCGAGCCAGAAAAGACCCCGAATGTTGAATAAGAAAAGCAAAGCTGGTGGCATCACAATTCCGGACTTCCAGCTCTATTACAAAGCTGTCATCATCAAGACACCATGGTACTGGCACAAAAACAGACACACAGATCAATGGAACAGAAGAGAGAGCCTAGAAATGGACCCTCAACTCTATGGTCAACTCATCTTTGACAAAGCAGGAAAGAACGTCCAATGGAACAAAGACAGTCTCTTCAACAAATGGTTTTGGGAAAATTGGACAGCCACATGCAGAAGAATGAAACTGGACCATTTCTTTACACCACACACAAAAATAGACTCAAAATGGATGAAAGACCTCAGCATGAGACAGGAATCCATCAAAATCCTAAAGGAGAACACAGGCAGTAACCTCTTTAACCTCAGCGGCAGCAACTTCTTCCTAGAAACATCTCCAGAGGCAAGGGAAGCAGGGGTAAAAATGAACTATTGGGACTTCAAGATAAAAAGCTTTTGCACAGCAAAAGAAACAGTCAACAAAACCAAAAGACAACTGACAGAATGGGAGAAGATATTTGCAAATGACATATCAGATAAAGGGCTAGTCTCCAAAATCTATAAAGAACTTATCAAACTCAACACCCAAAGAACAAATGATCCAATCAAGAAATGGGCAGAAGACATGAACAGACATTTCTGCAAAGAAGACATCCAAATGGCCAACAGACACGTGAAAAAGTACTCAACATCCCTCAGCATCAGGGCAATCCGAATCAAAACCTCAATGAGATACCACCTCACACCAGTCAGAATGGCTAAAATTAACAAGTCAGGAAACTGACAGATGTTGGCGAGGATGTGAAGAAAGGGGAACCTACCTACACTGTTGGTGGGAATGCAAACTGGTACAGCCACTCTGGAAAACAGTATGGAGATTCCTCAAAAAGTTAAAATAGAGCTACCCTCCGACCCAGCAATTGCGCTACTGGGTATTTACCCCAAAGATACAAATGTAGTGATCCAAAGGGGCACATGCACTCCAATGTTTATAGCAGCAATGTCCACAATAGCCAAACTATGGAAAGAGCCTAGATGTCCATCAACAGTGAATGGGTAACGAAGAGGTGGTATACACACACACACACACACACACACACACACACACACACACACAGGAATATTATGCAGCCATCAAAAAAAAGAAATGTTGCCATTTGCAACGATATGGATGGAACTAGAGGGTATTATGCTAAGTGAAATAAGTCAATTGGAGAAAGACAAGTATCATATGATCTCACTGATATGAGGAATTTGAGAAACAAGACAGAGTATCATAGGGGAAGGGAGGGGAAAATGAAACATAGATGAAACCGGGAGAGGGAGACAAACCATTAGAGATTCTTAATTCAGGAAACCACCTGAGGGTTGCTGGAGTGGAGGGGTGTGGGAGGGATCGTGTGGCTGGGTGATAGACACTGGGGAGGGTATGTGCTATGGTGAGCGCTGTGAATTGTGTAAGACTGTTGAATCACAGACCTGTACCCCTGAAACAAATAATACATTATATGTTAATAAAATAAAAATTTAAGTCAAATAAATGCCACTTTTGCTGAATGTTTAAAAAAAAAAGAAAGAAAAAGAAAAGAAAAGCTGGAAGCATCACAATTTCAGATTTCAAGTTATATTTCAAAGCTGTAGTAATCAAAACAGTATGGTGCTGGCACAGAAACAGACACATAGATCAATGGAACAAATAGAAAACCCAGAATAAACCCACAATTATATGGCCAATTAATCTTCAACAAAGGAGGCAAGAATATGCAGTGGGAAAATATCTTCAACAAATGCTGCTGGGAAAACTGGACAGCAATATGCAAAAGAATGAAACTGGACCACTTAAACTATACACAAAAATAAATTCCAAATGGATTAAAGATCTAGATGTGAGACATGAAACCATAAAAATTCTAGAAGAGAACACAGGCAGTAACTTCTCGGACATTGACCATAGCAATGTTTTTCTAGGTATGTTTCCTGAGGCAAGGGAAATAAAAGAAAAAATAAACTATTGGAACTACATCAAAATAAAAAGCTTCTGCATAGTGAAGGAAACAGTTAACAAAGCTAAAAAGCAACCTACAGAATGGGAGAAGATATTTGCAAATGACATATCTGATAAAGGGTTTATCAAAAATATATAAAGAATTTATACAATCCAATACAAAAAAATAACAATCTAATTAAAAATGGACAGAAGACATGAACAGACATTTTTCTAAAGAAGACATACAGATGGCCAACAGACACATGAAAGGATGCTCAACATAACTCATCATCAAGGAAATACACATTGAAACTACAATGAGATATCGCTTCACACCTGTCAGGAAATGGCTAGAATCAACAACTCAAGAAACAACAGGTGTTGGTGAGGATATGAAGAAAAAGGAATCCTCTTGCATGGTTGGTGGGAATGGAAACCAGTCCAGCCACTGTAGAAAATATGGAGTTTCCTCAAAAAGTTAAAAAGAGAACTACCCTATGATCTAGCAATCACACTTTTGATATTTACCCAAAGAATACAAAAACACTAAATCAAAGGGATACATGCACCCCTATGTTTATAGCAGCATAACAGTAAAGATATGGAAGCAGCTCAAGTGTCCATTGATTGATGAATGGATAAAGAAGTGGTATATATGTGTGTACACACACACACGAATATTACTCAGCCATAAAAAAGAAAGAAATCATGCCACTTGCAATGACATGGATGGTGCTAGATAGTATAATGCTAAGCAAAATAAGTCAATCAAAGAAAGACAAAAACCATATATTTCACTCCTGTGGAATTTAAGAAACAAAACAAATAAGTAAAGGGGAAAAAAAGAGATAAATCAAGAAACAGGCTCTTATTTATAGAGAACTGATGGTTACCAGAGGGTAGGTAGGTGGAGAACAGATGGGTGAAATAGGTGATGGGGATTAAGGAGTGAACTTGTTGTGATAAGCACCTGGTGATGTATGGAATTGTTAAATCACTGTACTGTACACCTTAAACTAATATAGCACTGTATGTTAACTAATGAATTAAAGTAAAAACTTAAAAGTATTTTGTGAAAGCCTATAGTTCAGTCTTGCTGTTTTTTCTTTTTCTTTTAAAATCAAATTTGACAATCTCCATATTTCAGTTGAGGTACTAGCACCATTTATACTCAATGTAGTTACTTATGGGGTTGGAAATCTACTATCTTCCTATTTGTCTCATCTATTCTTTGTCCCGTTTTACCTATTTTCTCTCTTTTGGGATTAAGTATCTTAATTTAATTTAATCTATCCTGTTTAATTTCCATTCTTGGTATATTAGCTACAGTTTTTTAAAAAAGTTTTTAGTGGTTGCTCTAACATTGACAAAATAAATCTTCAACCTTTCACAATCCATCATCTAATTTTATTCTGCTATGTCATATGTAGTATGAAGTCTATTCAATAGTATAAACCTATTTTCCTCTCCGATTCGTATGCTATTTTTATCACATATTTCACTTCTACATATAAGCTCCACAAAATATAATTTTTTAAGAAGTCAATTATGTTTTTAAGAATGTTGAAAATGAGAAAAAAGTATTTCATATTTACCCCATGTTTCTTTATGGGCCCTTTGTTCTTTTGCATCAATTTGTGCTTCCATTATTTTCCTTCTGCTTCCTACAGCAATTCCTGTAGTGCATATCTGCTACTGATAAGGTCTCCCAGCCTTGGTTTATCTCAAAATTTTTGAATTTTACCTTCATTTTAAAAAGATGCTTTCACTGGTATAAAATTACAGGTTAATTGTTTTATTTTTGTTTCTTAACCTTGAAACTGTTATTTTATTTTCTTCTGGATTGCACATTTCTCAGCAAGACGACTAGAAATCCTTCTCTGTCTCCTTCTACATAATGTACCTTTTTTTCCCTTTGGCTCTTGTTAAGCCTCACTTGGTATCAGTTTTCATAAACTTTGCTTAGGATATGCCTTGGTGTGGTGTGTGTACATACTTGTGTGTATGGGTGAGTATGTGTATTTATCTTACTTGGAGTTAATTTTTTTTAATCTGTGAGTTTTTACTTTTCATCAAATTTCAATGTTCATTTACTATTTCTTCAGATTTTTTCTACCCTCCTTCCACTCTTACTCCTCTTCCACTTATACATGTTAGACTACTTACTAATATCTATCAGTCATTGAGCCTCTGTTCTTATACTTTTTAGTACTTTTCCTTCTCCATGCTTCATTTTATGAATAGATTATCTTGCTATATCTTTGGGTTTATTGATCTTTTCTTCTGCTGTGTCTAACCTGTTGTTAATCCTATCCAGTGAGATTTTAACTTCAAATATTTTATTTTTCATATCTGAAGCTCCATTTGATTATTTTTATATCACCATTGATTTTCTCATTATGTTCATTTACTTTAAATATTTGAACATAGTTACAGTAACTATTTTAACATCCTTGTTTCTAATTCTATCATTTCTGTCATTTCTGCATCTGTTCTTATTGACTGATTTTTGCACTAATTATGAGTCACATTTTCCCGTTTCTTGGAAAGCCTAATAATTTTTATTGAATATTGGACTTTGTGAATATTATATTGTTGAGTGTCTGGTTTGCACTGTCTTTCTTTAAAGAGTGCTGGTCAGGCAGTTAAATAATTTGCAGATGTTTGTCCTTTTGAGATGTGTTTGAACTTTTCTAGAGGAAGTCTAGAGTAGTCTTCACCCTATGATAGTACAGCTCTACTGCTGAGCTGTGACATCTCCACTGGATGTCCTGGTATGATCACCAATGGCTCTCCAATCTGACTGGTCATAGTTTGAATACCTCCCCACAGCTTAAACATCACACTAAGCTGTGTGAGCTTCTAGGGATTATTCTAATTACAATTCTCCGGATATTCTCTGCCTGGTATTGTAAATTTTCCTCTATGAATGTGCAGCCTAATACTAAACAAAGACTCATGAGGATCCTTCTTCAGGTTTCTGGAGTTTTTTTCCAGCTCACATCACGTTTCTAAAATTCTAAACTGCAACACCCAACAGCCTTAACTTCCTTGAGCTTTAATTTTCTAGGTTAGAAATCTCTATCTGAAATTAGATTATTTCTAGATTAGAAATTTCTATCTCCTGAATTCACTAAGGTTACTGGGCTTTGCTTGGGTTGAACCCACCTCCACTATGCCCACTGTCCAGAAATTGCCTCCAGGCAGAAATACAAGGTCATTAGGGGGTTCACCTTTTTTCTCTCCATTAGCAAATAAGGGTCACAAAACTGTGTTGCTTGTTGCACAATGTCTGAAAATAGTTGTTTCAATTGCTATAGAGTGTGTTCCACCCCCCAATTCATATGTTGAAATCAAATGCATAGTGTGATAGTATTTGGAAGTGAAGCCTTTGGGAGGTGATTAGGTCATAAGAGTTGACCTTCATAAACAGAATTAATGCTCTAATAAAAGAGCTCCTTGGCCCCTTCTCCTATGTGAGGACACAGTGAAAAGGTGGCCATCAATGAACCAGGAAGTGGGCTCTCAACAGGCACCGAGTCTGCAGGTGCCTTGATCTTGGACTGGCTAGCCTCCAGAACAGTAAGAAATAAATTCTTATTGCTTATTATCCACCCAGTCTATGGCAAATTGTTACAACAACCCAAATGTGCTAAGACACATATATTTTGTCTAATTTTCTGGTTTATGATGGGAGGTCTCCCCTAGTCCTTATTTCATCATGGCTTTAAGCAGAAGTCCAGTCAGAGACCTTTATTTAATCATTTTTTTATATATATAAGCTAAAGATTTCATCTTGACTCATTCATGTAAAGGAAAAGTTCATATACAATGTAAATAGAGAAAGGATAGGCAAAGAGGAGGTGAAAGAGTGAGTTTGCAAAGTGTGAGTTTAGGTCCCTCATCTTTTAACCCAAATCTGACTTTGATCATCTTTAGTATTGTTTTGAAAGTATAAAAAGAAAATATTGAGTTTCCTTTCATTGGCTTCTAGATAAATAGTGCAAATTCTAAAAGTAATTAGGCTGAACTAGTAAGCAAAAGGGGTTTCATGCCTTGAGGGAAGTTTTGATACAAGCCTGTAACTCCATAGATTTAAGGTTAGTTACAAGTGATAAGCCTATTCTGGTGTTAACCAGAGTCCTTTTATCCCGAAGACTGATCAGCCTTCCCTGTAAGCCTGAAAGATTAGGAGAACAAAGATCCATGGATACAGCCCTGAATGTTCACAGAAGAGTGTATAAAGACGGAACCCAAAAGTTAATTCCCAGCCCTGGTAAAATTTATAAAATAACAAAATAGATACATCAATAATGCCTAAATAAAGCTGAAAAATAACCTTTGCTGAAAATTTTCCTTTAAAAGCTCTCATTTGTTATCATTTAGTCTGAGCTGAAAGCTAGTGGGAGGAACAGGTACTATCTGTATATTTCTGGACCATCCTTTCTGTTTTTCAGCCCGAAGCTGTAGTGCATCCACAGGAAGGATTATGTCCAGTAAATGTAAATTATTAGCATCATCACTCCCAGCATATTCTCCTATATTATAAATATTCATATTCAAAAGAAATAAAACACTTTTCCTTCTAAATTCAATAACCAGGGTCTCTTGGGAAGCTCTTCCCTTGCTTTGATCAAACTTGCGGAGCAGCAACTGTTACTGCTGTGAAAGGATGAGTTTTAGAAAGAACTATATTGTCTCTGCAAAATTGTTTTCTTTGTGAAAGCTGCAAGGTGGTAAGGAACACACAGGGTATATGTCTACATATTCAAAAACATGAATGCATGTGTGTGTTTAAAAGTTTGTTCCAAATGGAAAACTTTTATTGAGACTTTTCTAGACTCTAAAACTGTGTTAAGTACTAGGAGGGATATGCAGATGTTAAATAAGGCAAGGACTTTAAATGAAATAAGCTCACAAATCAGATGAGAGATTGACATTAAGTACATAATTCTAAGACACAGCAAAGAGTAACAGGGTGTAAAATGCTCAAGAGAGACACATATATACAAACCCAAGAGAGTGGAAGTGCCAACTAGTGTCTGGCACATAGTAGGTTCTCAATAAATATTTATTTAGTGGATGAATTGATGATGAGTACATTTCTCTCCCCTTCCCTTCAACATAAAACAATTCTACTCTCAAAAATGGAATAGGGACGATATTTAACCTCCACCTGAAACAATAAAAAAAAAATTCAAATATATGAAACAATGGTTTGAAGACACTGAATATAAGGCAATAAAGGAGAGTGATTGTAGGAGTGCTGACAACACTAAATCCACCTTTGGCCCTCCATCTTGTTCTCCCCTCTGGCACACAGATGGCACCATTTTAGGTAACTACCTTGTGGCCTCACCACCATGCCCCTCATCCCATAAAAGTGGGGGATTAAGGTCTGGATAGGGGCAGAGAATACCTGCATAGTGCCCTGGATAGTCCCTGTCCACCCATCTACCCTGTCAATAAGTTACTCTAAATGAAACTCTGTATAAATAATATTCAGTGGCTTTTTGTTTTGTTTTGTTTGTTTTTATATTAAAGTGGCTTCTCATTCTGGAGGATACATTACTGACCCCCTCCACCTTCTAACAGTGATCCTTGAGAGGTAGGAAACACAGTGATTCCTATGAGAGATGAAACACTGTAACTGTCCCAGTTTACTGCTTTGAGAAAATTTCCAGGCCATAGTGAAGGGCTGATGGGAGGAGGACCATGTGGAGCCCAGTGAACTTCCAGAGCTGAGGAGAAGAGTGGAGAATTTGTAGGAGACTATAGGGCTCAAGTTGGTAGAATAGAATACCAGAAAGCAAAGAGCTACACAGAAAGAGAGCTCTGGAGATATGCAGAGACTACCCTTGAGTATTAAGCTGAATACTGATCAACACATGCATATGCGGAAACTGCCCAAGTCTGGGGAAGAACTATTTAAAATAATTAGAAGTAACAATTCCTAGAGGTAACAATTCCTGGTGATTAGACGGGACTTGGAATACTATGTGTTCCCCCCAACAGACAGAAAACCCAGATTAGGGAGGCATTGGGTAGAGTACAAACAGACTTCTACCTCAGTATTGGGGAATAATAAGCCAGAGATTGATAGGTATTCCAGTCCTGCCTTATATATCTTAACAACAAAACATGAAAGGATCAAACTGTTCTTAGATAATACAACTACCAACCAGAACAAAGCTCAAGTATGTGGGAATACAAAAATATCCAGCACCCCACAGGGTAAAACTCAAAATGTTTGACATCCAATCAAAAATTACCAGCATGCAAAGAAGCAGAAAAATACAACCCATTGTGATGAAATTAATTAATTGAAACTACTTAGAACTGACACAGATATTAGAATTAGCAGACAAGAACATTAAAACAATTATTATAGCTGTGTTCCATATGTTCCAAACCTTAAGAGATATGGTATATATAAAAATTACTAAAATTGCACTTCTAGAGATGAAAATCACAAAGTGCAAGATGAAAAACTGAAAAGATTAATAGCAGATTAAAGAGAAGAAAAGGTAAGTTTCAAGACATAATAGAAAACACACACACAGAAAAAAGAATTTAAAAATGTTAACAGAACATCAGTGATCTGAGACAACCTCAGGTAGCCCAATAAACATGTAATTTGAATCTTTGAAAATCCTACAGAAAAATGATTTGAAAAATAATGGTTGAAAATTTTTCAAAATTGATTAAAAACTATAAACTCATAGATCCAAAAACTAGATGAATCACAAAAGAAACAGGAATAAAAATACTCTAAGGCATATCAAAATCAAATTGCTCAAAACCAGTGCTATAAGAAAATCTTAAAAGCATCCAGAAAAGAAATACATGATATATGCAGAGTGTGGAATGTTGAACAATGGCCTCCCAAAGATGTCCATGTTCTAATCCTTGGAACCTATAAATACATTAGGTCACATGGCAAAAGGAATTAATTTAAAAGATGGAATACAATTTACTGATCAGGCAACCTTAAGACAGGAGAATTATCCTGGATTATCTAAATGTGCTCAATGTAATCACAAAGGTCCTCAAAAGAGGAAGAGCGAGACAGAAGAGAGAACCAGAGAGATGACAGTGTGAGGAGGACTTGGTTGCTGATTTTAAAATTGGGGGAGGGAAATCATAAGCCAAGGAATGCTAGAGGTCTCTAGAAGCTGGAAAAGGCAAGAAAATGCATTATATCCTGCAGCCTTCAGAAAAGAATGCAGCCTTGTCAATTTTTTATTTTAGCCCAGTGAGACCCATTTCAGACTTGAATATTTTTCCAGAACTATAATTCTACAACCATAAGATAATAAATTTGTACTGTTTTAAGTCACTAAGTTTATCATAATTTGTTACAGCAGCAAATAAAAAAGCAATACACAGAAGAACAACAACAAAAGGATGAAATCTAGTTTTTTATCAAGAAGCAATGTAAGAAAGAAGATACTTGAATAATATTTGTGAAGTACTAAATTTAAACCTAGAATTCTATACCCAGGCAAAGTATCTCTTAAAAATAAAGGTGAAATAAAGTTTCTTTTAGATATACAAAAGCTGAAGAGACCCACAAAAAGAAATGTTAAACGAGGTCCTTCAGGCAGAAAGAAAATGACATCAGATGGAAATATGAATCTACGCAAAGAAATAAAGAGCCATGGAAATAACTACATGAGTATAAAATATTTCTATTACTTAAATATTTTAAAAATATAATGTTTAAATAAAATAATGTATTTGGTGGTTTACAACATCTGTGTAAGTAAGATATATGACAACAATAGGGCACATGAGGGGTGAAATAAAAGTATACTACTGAAAGTCTCTTGTATTTTGTGAGGAGTGGTATAATATCACTTGAAAATAGACAACTGATAAGTCATAAGTTAAATATGTATACTATAAACTCTCAGGTAATCCCCAAAATTATAGAATGAAGAGTTATGTTGAATAAGACAAAAAATGAGATGAAATGGAATTATAAAAAAACCCTCAATGAATTCAAAAGCCAAGAAAAAAGGAGAAGGGAATGAAAGCAACATTGGACAAACAAAAAACAATAGCAAGATGATAAATGGTCTAAATATCCCAACTAAAGGGAAAAATTGTCAGATTGACCTAAAAAAAGCAAGATTCAAATCTATGCTAACTACAAGAAACACAAATCAAATATAAAGACAGAAATAGATTAAAAGTATGAAAAAATACACAATGCTAACAATAGTAGAAAATAAAAAGCTGAAGTGGCTGTACTAATATTAAACAAAATAAATTGCAGAGCAAACATTACTACTATATATAAAGACAATTATTTCATAATAACAAAGGATATTGTAAATAACCATCATAGAAATTTAGGCACCATATAACAGAATTTCAAAACACATCAAGCAAAAACTGGCAACTACAAGGATAAACAAACATATTCACAATTATTTTTGGACATGTCAATACCCTTCTCAGAATAATTGATAAAACAAGTAAATCCATAATGATATACTTAAATAAGACTCTCATTTAATTTGATCTAGTTAAGAGTGTAAAAAATTCGGGGCACCTGGGTGGCTCAGTCATTAAGCGTCTGCCTTCGGCTCAGGTCATGATCCTAGGGTCCTGGGATCGAGTCCCACATCGGGCTCCCTGCTCGGCGGGAAGCCTGCTTCTCCCTCTCCCACTCCCCCTGCTTGTGTTCCTGCTCTTGCTATCTCTCTCTCTGTCAAATAAATAAAATAAAATCTTTAAAAAAAAAAAAAAGAGTGTAAAAAATTCTACACAATTGTAGAATATACATTTTTTTCAAATGCACAAACAATATTTACCAAGATAGACCATATTGTAGACTGCAAAACATATCTCAGGAAACTTAAAATTATTCAAGTCATACAAAGTATGTTGTCTGATTACTATGTAATTGAATTAAAAACCATTAGCAGAAATATCTCTGGAAAATACCAAAATATCTGGAAACTAACACACTTCTAAATTACATAATGAAAATGAAAACAGTACATATAAAAATTTGTGGGATGTCACAATTTTATAGAATTAATGCCAATATTAGAAGAGAAGAAAGTCCTCATATGAATGACCTTAGCTTCCACTTTGGGCAACTAGAGAAAGAAGAGCCAATGAAACTCAAAGAAGTAGAATAAAGGGAATAATGTCAGAGCATAAATCAATGAAATAGAAAACAGGAAAATAGAGAAAATCAAAACAACCAAAAGCTGACTCTTTGAGATCAAGTGATAAATATCTAGCTAGACTGGAGATTAATATGGATTATGGATATTAAAAGGCTAATAAGTAAATATTATACATAAATTTATGCCAATACATTTGACAGCTTAGATAAAATTTGTAGTCAAAAACCTTCAGAGTACTCCCCAAGTAATTCTGTGTGTCCATCATTAAACTGATAACAAAACAGGATAGAAACATTATAAGAAGTGAATTACCAATTAATAGCCCTCATAAACATAGTTGCAAAAGTCCTATACAAAATTTTAACATCAAATTTGATAATATATAAAAACAATAATATCAAATGACCAAATGAGGGTTTTCCAGGAATGCAAGGTTGGTTTAACATGCAAAAATCAATCAATGTAGGAGGATTCTGGGAAGATGGCAGAGTAGGAAGCACCAGAAATAGATCTTCTCAATTATACAATGACACTGGCAGAATCTGTGTGATATAACCACTTTGGAACTCTGCACTATAGACTGAAGCCTTGTAACTTCCAGGGAAAGACTCCAGCAGTAAATTGCAGTTAATTTCATTCAACTTCAGCTCTTAGCACAGTAGCAGTTATGAATTCTCACCCTCTCAGCCCCATTATGATAAGTAGCTATGCATGTTTTCCTGGAGCAGCTTGCAGGAGCCAGAGTGGGCAAAAAGAACCCTGTCCTTCAAATATTAGGGATCTGTGCTCTGACTGCTGATTCTAATCACAGAGGTACAAAGGGGTAGCAGCTAATGTTGTATCTCCCCCAATCTTTGTAAGCCCATCCCCTTCTGATTAAAGTGACTTCTACAGCATTTAAAGAGCCAGCATAATTTTGTTAAGAGCCAGAATAATTTTATTTCATTATTTACTTTTTGAGAGCTCGAAATTGAAGACTAGGACATTCAAAAGCAGCCATATAGATGGCAGGAATTAGAAAGTCAGTATGCATGCCCAAAGAAAGGTACAGATTCAGAAAAGACCTAAGAAGAACTTAAATTTACAACTAAGGTGATCCTTGGCACAGAAATAGCCAACAAAAAAAACCTAAAAACAAATGAACCAGCAAAAACCAGGAAACCCTGGAGAAGGGAGAAAATCAGATTTTCAGTTACCACATTATTTGATTCAAGTGTCCAGTTTCCAACTAAAAATCCAGGTATACAAAGAAATAGGAAAACATGGTTCATTTATTTTTTAATTTTTTTTTAAAGATTTTATTTATTTATTTGACAGAGAGAGACACAGCAAGAGAGGGAACACAAGCAGAGGGAGTGGGAGAGGGAGAAGCAGGCTTCCCGCCGAGCAGGGAGCCCGATGCGGGGCTCGATCCCAGGACCCTAGGATCATGACCTGAGCCGAAGGCAGATGCTTAATGACTGAGCCACCCAGGCGCCCCTATTTTTTAATTTTTTTAAATATATTTTTAAATTAAGATAAATATTAATTTCAGATGGTGTTTGTCATACCATAAGACTTATTATGTAGTTACTTGTTTGTGCATTTATTTCCCCCTCCCCGACCCCTACAAGAATGAAATATCCGGGGCGCCTCTCCCACCCCCCCTGCTTGTGTTCCCTCTCTGGCTGTCTTTCTCTCTGTCAAATAAATAAAACCTTTTTAAAAAAAATGAATGAAATATCCATGTATGGAAGGACTTTATCTAGCTATTGACTATAGTATCCCCAGTACCTCAGACAGTGCTGGTTCCATGGTAAATCTCATGGGTATTTGTTGACTCAGTCAATGAATCAGTGAATTAAAATATACGAGTCCAAGCATGAAAGATGGAAGACTTCCTCTGTGCTCACTTTCCTTCCTGCTGGTTTGGAGCAGACAAGGGCAGAGGTTCTTAGCCCTTGAGAGCTTGTAGACAGAATTCAGAAGACTCATGAACTTGGATGGGAACAAATTTTATCTTTTAGCTAGCCCCTAACAGAAAGTTAGCATTTCTTTCACTTACGATGGCAATTAAATACCACCACTAGTACTAGTAATATTTGTGATTTGGTTGCCAGTCAAAAATCATAGATATTTTATATCACATTTCTGCTGCTATAGATATCTTGGAATATTATTTACCCTCATCACTACTTCAAAAGTATTGTAGTTATTAGAACTATGGTGCTAGATCTAGTTAATGTTAATTAAAAGCACATGTATTTACTGTGTAATAAATTCATTTTAAACACATTTTAATAAATTATGTCAGTATAATTGCTTGCCTTTATAATCCCATATCTTTTATGTATTTAAAAATGTTATACTTAGGCTTTATCAGAGTGAAAGATGGGTCCATGGTGCACACACAAAAAATGAAGGACCCTGCATCTGAATTGGCAGAGTAACAAGATGTAAGGAGTGTGGGTCCATGAATTACCACAAGAGGAGAGCTGCCAGTTAAAAAGTAGCCCCTTCTTTCAACTATTAAGGGTATGAGGGGAAAAAAAACTTCTATTGTTTTTTATCCTTTATTTGTGTTGGGGAATATTTCTTTTTTTTATTTGTTTCTTGAAGATTTTATTTACTTATTTCAGAGAGAGAGAGAGAGAGAGTGAGCGAGCACAAGCTGAGGGGACAGGCAGAGGGAGAAGCAGACTCCCCTCCAAGCAGGGAGGCTGACCTGGGGCTCGATCCCAGGACTCTGAGATCATGACCTGAGCTGAAGAGGCTTAACTGACTGAGCCACCTAGGCACCCCAACAATGGCTCATTTAAAGAAAAAAGTAAACCAACAAAAAGTGTCCCTGAAAAAGAACTGATCTACTAGACAGGGACTTTAAAATTGCTGTCTTAATGAAGACAAGGAGAAAATGAAGAAAATGATGAACAAATTGGAAATAAAGAAAAAGATAGAAAACAAAACAAAAATCTAAGAAGATGTTTTGGAACTGAGAAGTACAGCAACTGAAATGGAAAATTTACTAGAGTAATTCAAAAGCAGATCTGAGCAGGCCAGAGAAAGAATCAGCATATTTGATAATTGAATAATGAAATTATTGAGACTGAGGAAAAGAAAACAGATTTTTAAAAAAAAGTATTCAGAGCCTAAGGGACCTGTACGATACCAAGTGGACCAATATACATATTGTGGGAATCCTAGAAAAACAAAAATGGGCAGAGAGAATATTTGAAAAAGTTGTGTTTGGAAAGTACCCAAATTAAATGAAGGACATGAATATAAACATTATGAAGCTCAACAAACGCCAAGCACGATGAACCCAGACTCATACTGAGACATATTATAATCTAACTGTCAAAAGCCAAAGACAGAATTTTGAAAGCAGCAAGAGAGGAGCAACTTGTCACATATAAGGGATCATCAATAAGATTATTAGCATAGTTCCCATCTGAAACTTTGGAGGCCAGAAGACAGTGGGCCGATACAAAGTGCTAAAAGAAAAAAAAAATGTCAACCAAGAATCCTATATCTGGCAAAACTGCCCTTCAAAAACATGGGAAAATTTAAGTTACTCTCAGATAACCAAAAACTGAAGGAGTTTATTACCACTATATCCCTTCCTGCAAACAAACAAACAAACAAAAAAAAAAAAAACCTAAAGGGGCTCCTATAGGTTGAAATGAACACACACTAAGAATATACACAAAAGGAAATGAGAAAGGAATTTGAATGTTTCACTAAAGTCAACTAAGCACAAAAAATTATAATAATGCCAGAAACAAAAGACCAAAAAGCTATAGGTATATAGAAAACAAATATCAAAATGACTGAAGTCAATCCTCCCTTAGAAGTAACTACTTTAAATGTAAATGGACTAAACTGTCATATCAAAAGACAGATTGGCAGAATGGATAAAAAAAACATGACCCAAGCATGTGCTGTCTCAAAGAGACTCGCTTTAGATCCAAAGATACAAATAGATTGAAAGTGAAAGGCTAAAAAAGATATTCCACGTTAATAGTAACCAAAAGAGGGAAGGAGTGGCTCTATTAATATCACATAAAATAGACTCTAAATAAAAAAAAAACTGTATGAGACAAAGAAGAACATTATATATTAAAAAAAAATTCAAGACAGCAAAAAGATATGATTATAAACACTTACTTACCCAATAACAGATTATCAAACTATATAATGAAAACACTGGCAGTATTAAAGGGAAATATAGTTCTACAATAATATTTGACAAGTTCAATACCCTGCTCTCAATAATGTATAGAACAATCAGATAGAAGATAAGTAAGGAAATAGAGGACTTGACAACATAATAAACTAACTAGATCTAAGAGACATACACAAAAACACTCTACCCAACAACAGAACACACATTCTTCTCAAATACATTTTAAAAGATAGATATCATACATAATATCTTCTCTGACTACAACAGGATGAAGTTAGAAGTCAATAACAGAAGAAAAACTAGAAAATTCACATATTTGTGGAAATTAAAAAACATTCTTAAACAACCTATCAGTGAAAGAAGAAATCACAAGAGAAATTAGAAAGTACTTAGGAATGAATGAAAAAAGCAGAGCATATCCAAATTTACAGAATGCAGGGAAAGCAGTGTTAAAGGGGAAATTTATAGCTATAAAACTTATATTAGAAAACAAGAAAGATTTCAACAATCTAATTTTACAGCCTAAGGAACTTAAAAAAGAAAACAAAAAACAAAAAACAACCAAACCTAGGGTGCCTGGCTGGCTCAGTTGGTGGAGCGTGTGACTCTACTCTCAATCTCAGGGTTGTGAGGTCAAGCCCCAGGTTGGGTGTGGAGCCTACTTAAACAATTTTAGAGAAAACAAAAACAAAAACTAAAGCCACAGCTAGCAGAAGGAAGACATAATAAAAATTAGAAAGGCGATAAACTAAGTCAAGAATAGAAAAATAATAGAGAAAAATTAGCACAACCCAAAGTTGGCTCTTCAAAAGGATCAACAAAATTAATAAATAAGAAAAAAAGACTCAAATTACTAAAAGTTAAAGTGGGGACATTACCACAATTCTGTAGAAATAAAAAGAATTATAAGCAATTATATGCCAACAAATTGGACAACTACATGAAATGGAAAACTTCCTAGAAATACAAAACCTACCAACAGTAAACCATGAAGAAATAGAAAATATAAATAGACCTATAACTACTAAGTTATAATCAGTAATAAAAATCTCCCAACAACAAGAAAAGAATTCTGGACCTGATGGATTCATTGGTGAATTCTACCAAATATTTAAAGAAAAATTAACACCAACCTTTTTCAAGCTTTTCCAAAAAAGAAAAAAAAAAAAACATTGAAGAGGCTGGAACACTAACTCATTCTCTAAGGCCAGAATTACCCTGACACCAAAAGCAGACAAAGACATTATAAGAAAACCACAGACCAACATTTATTATGAAAATTGATGCAAAATACTCAATAAAATACTAAGCAAACAAAATTCAGCAGCACATTAAAACTATTATACACCATGACCAAGTGGGACTTACTCCTAAAATGCAAGGATGGTTCAAACATAAGAAAATTTATCAGTATAATACACCACATTAACATAATGAAGGCAGAAAAAATCCTACATGATCATTCTAATTGATGCAGGAAAAGCATTGGGCAAAATTCAATACTCTTTCGTGATAAAAAAAACAAACAAAAAAACACTCAACACACTAGGAACAGAAGAAAACTATTGCAATATAATAAAAACCATATATTAAAAACCCACAGCAAATGCCAGATTTGATGATAAAAACTTGAAAGGTTTTCTCTAAGATCAGGAATGAGGCAAGGATGCCCACTTTCACCACTTCCATTCAACATTGTACTGGAATTTCTAGCCAGAATAATTAGGTGAGAAAAGGAAATAAAATGCAACTAAATTGGAAAGAAGTAAAATTATCTGTTTGCAGATGATAAGATCTTATATAGAGAAAACTAAAAATTCTACCCCCCAAAAAAACTGTTAGAACTAATAAATTCAACAAAGTAGGATACAAAATCAACAACAACAAAAAAATCAGTTGCATTTCTAAACACCAACAATGAATAATCTGAAACAGAAATTAGGAGAACAATTCCATTTACAATAGCTTCCAAAAATATCCTTGGAGTTAACTAAGGAGGGAATGAAAATAACAAAACATTTCTGAAAGAAATTAAAGACAACATAAATAAATGTATAGATATTCCGTGTTCATAGATTGGAAAACTTAATATTGTTAATATGCCAGTACTACCCAAAATAATCTACAGATTTAATTCAATCCCTATCAAACCCCCAAAGGCCCCTCTTTTTTTTTTTTTTTTTTCAGAAATAGAAAAATCTATCCTAAAACTTATATGGAAACTTAAGTGATCCCAAATAACCAAAACAAGCCTGAAAAATACCAAAGACAGAGATGCACATTTCCTGACTTCAAAACCTACTATAAGGTTACAGTAATCAAAACTGTGGTACTCGTATAAATTCAGACATGTAGACCAGTGGAATAAAGAGTTCAGAAATACATCCTTGCACATACAGTGAAGTGATTTTCAACAAGGGTGCCAAGACCATTCAATGGGGAAAAGAGTCTTTTCAACAAATGGTTCTAGAAGAAGTGGATATCCACAATCAAAAGACTGGAGTTGAATCCTGAACTAATACTATATATAAAAGTTAAATTAAAGTAGATTCATGACCAAAATGTAGACCCTAAATTATCAAACTCTTAGAATAAAATGTAGGGCAAAAGATTCATGACATTAGATTTAGGAATGATTCTTATATATGGCAACAAAGGTACAGGGAACAAAAGAAAAAAAAACAGACAAATCCAACTTCATAAAAATTTTTAAGATTTGTGCATCAGTGGAATATTACTCAACCATCAGAAAGGATGAATACCCACCATTTGTATCGACATGGATGGAACTGGAGGGGATTATGCTAAGTGAAATAAGCAGAGAGAGAGAATTATCATATGGTTTCACTCATATGTGGAACATAAAGCATAGCATGGAGGACCACAGGGGAAGGAAGGGAAAACTGAATGGGAAGAAATCACAGAGGGAGATAAACCATGAGAGAGTCTGGACACCAGGAAACAAATGGAGGGTTACAGAAGGGGTGGGGGGATGGGGTAAGGAGGTGATGGGTATTAAGGAGGGCACTTGTGATGAGCACAGGGTGTTGTATGAAACAAATGAATCATTGAATACTACATCAAAAACTAATGATGTATTATATGCTGGCTAACTGAACATAAAAAAAAAATTGTGCATCAAAAGATACTATCAACAGAGTAAGCAGGCAATCCACAGAATGGGAAAATATTTGCAAATTATATATCTGATAAGAGATTAATATCCAGAATGTATAGATAATTCCTAAAACTTAAGAACAAAAATCAACCCAATTCAAAAATAAGCAAAGGACTTGAATATTTATCTAAAGAAGATATATAAAAAGCCAATAAGCACAATTGAAGATGCTAAACATCACTAATCATTAGGGAAATGCAAATAAAAACTACACTGAAGTATCATACCTACTGGGATGGCTAATGTATAATAGAAAAAAAAAAACCAAAACAGAGGAGCTAAGATGTTGGAGTAGTAGGAGGACCCTAGGCTTGCTTTGACCCACAAACATAGCTAGATAAATATCAAGTCATTCTGAACATGTAAGAAATCAATATGAGAACAGAACAAACTGCACAACTAGAGGGAGAGAAGAGGCCACATCATGGAAGATAGGAGGTGTGGAGAGACATGGTTTGGGGGAGAAAAGGACTGTGAAGCATGCAGAGGGGAGAGAGCCCTGATTGAGGAGAGAGAGAGAAATACAGAGGGGATCACACAAGGAAAACACTTCCACAAAGCCACTGACTGGGAAAATGAGAGGAACTGATTATCATGAGTTTTCACAACCAGCATAGCTCAAAGACTGGAGTTTTAGAGGTCCATGCCATGGCCAGTGTAGAGCCTGATGGGCATTGGGGTGTTCCTGTGGGGGGCAGGTAGCCGGGTAGCAGTCTATTCAATCTGAGGATTCCCTGGGACATGCTTGGAGAGACAGTTCCCCCTTCTTGGAACACATCTGGGTGAGGTGGCATTACCTCTCTAAGGACAAAGGAGCGGTGTGCTTATTCTCCTCCCCTGCCCCTCAGCACAGGCACAGGGACACCTGCTGAGGGCAGCTAACCTGGACACTGGTTTTTTGCTGTGCTTTATTCCAAACCCCAAGCACCTGCACTTTGGTGAAATGCCCCTTCTTGGACAAACTTGCACCAGCCCCAGCACAGTGACACTCCCCCAGAGGACCAGCACAACACAACAGGTCCATAAAGTTTGGAGCTTTAAAACTCAGCCAGCCTGCCTGGGATAAAACACAGGTGTACTGCACTGCCAGTTGGGCAGATGGCCCGGACACAAACAGGGTGAAGGCAGAGATCTGAGGGATGCCTGGGACAGATGAGGGGAGGGGAGATTGTTCTCTCTTCTGTGAGGGCTACCCAGACAGTGGTGAGCACAAACTCCCCTCTCCGGGGTCAAGGGAGAGTGTTGGCACCATTTCTCTCCCCAGCCACTCAGCATAAACTAACTTCAGTAAGCAACACAGCACCAATAGTAGTGGCGTCCTAAACTGCTTACACCAAGCCCTGCCCCCCTTGCACTTGGCAGGTGCTGTTTTACTCTCAGGACAAGTGTGCCTGAGAACCAGGGCAGTGGTCCCTTCCCCAGAAGACAAGCACACCCCCCCCACCAACACACACACCAAGTCTGCTGACCATAGAGTTCTGCAAAGCTTCAGCTCTAGTGGAAATAGCATCAGGTCTCTTTTACAAACAGACCAGAGCACACCTATTTAAAACTTGCCACACTCTGGCCAAGGTCTAAACACTCCCCACTGCAGGCAAGGAGAAACTCTGAACTGAGCACTGTCCTGAGGGAAAGAGCAGCCCAAATACAGCAGCAGAGGGCATGCAGCATACACCAGAATCACTTCCTAAAGTGCCAGGCCGTGGACAGTATATGACCTCTTTTTAATAAAGCCATTAGTCTCAGGAGCAGGAAACATAACAGACTCTCCTAACACACAGAAGAAAGAATCTAGACAAAATGCCAAGATGGAGGAATTCATCCCAAAAGAAAGAATGAGAAAAGCTCATGGTCAGGGATCTAATTGAAACAGATATAAGTAATATGCCTGATACAGAATTTAAAATAAAAATCATAAGGATAACAACTGGGCTCAAGGAAAGCATAGAAGACACCAGGGAGTCCCTTACTGCAGAGATAAAAGACCCCAAAATTAGTCAGGCTGAAATAAAAAAAATGCTATAACTGAGATGTGAAACTGAGTGGATGTAATGACCACAAGGATGGAAGAAGCAGAAGAACAAATAAGTGATATAGAAAATAAAATTATGGAAAATAATGAAGCTGAAAAGAAGAGGGAAAGAAAAACTTTGGGTCTCAAGTACTGATTTAGGAAACTCAACATCTCCATAAGGTATATTAACATTCATATCATAGGAGTCCTAGAAGAAGAAGAGAGGGAAAAGGGGGCATAAGGTATATTTGAGGAAATTATAGCTGAAAACTTTCCTAATCTGGGAAAGGAAACAGACACCCAAATCCAGGAGGCACAGAGAACTTCCATCAAAATCAACAAAAGCAGGCCAACGCCAAGACATATCATAGTTAAATTTGCAAAATATAGAGATAAGGAAAAAATCCTAAAAGCAACAAGAGAAAAGAAGTCCCTAACTTACAAGGGAAAACAAATAAGGTTAGCAGATCTCTCCACAGAAACTTGACAGGCCAGACAAAAGTGGCACAATATATTCAACATGCTGAATGGGAAAAATATGCAGCCAAAAATATTCTATCGAGCAAGGCTGTCATTAAGAACAGAAGAAGTAGTGAACAGTTTCCCAGACAAACAAAAACTAAAGGAGTTCATGACCACTAAATGAGACCTGCAAGAAATATTAAAGGGGACTCTTTGAATGGGAAAGAAAGACCAAAAGCAACAAAGACTAGAAAGGACAGAGAAAATCTCTGGAAACAATGACTTAACAGGTAATACAAAGGCACTAAATCCCTATCTATCAATAATCACTCTGAATGTAAATGGACTAAATGCTCCAGTCAAAAGATATAGTGTGTAGTGGTGCCTGGGTGGCTCAGTCGTTAAGTGTCTGCCTTCGGCTCAGGTCATGATCCCGGGATCCTGGGATTGAGCCCTGTATCGGGCTCCCTGCTCAGCGGGAAGCCTGCTTCTCCCTCTCCCACTCCCCCTGCCTATGTTCCCTCTCTCGCTGTGTCTCTCTCTGTCAAATAAATAAATAAAATCTTAAAAAAAAAAGATACAGTGTGTAAAAATAGATTAAAAAATAAGACTCATGTATATACTGCCTACAAGAGATTCATTTACACCCAAAGACACCTCCAGATTGAAAGTGAGGGGGTGGAGTACCATCCAATGGCTGTCAAAAGAAAGCCAGAGTAGCCATACTTGTATCAGACAAACTAGATTTTAAAACAAAGACTACAACAAGAGATGAAAAAGGGCACTATGTCATAATAAAGGGGTCTATCCAACAAGAAGATCTAATGATTGTAACTATTTATGCCCCCAACTTGGGAGCACCCAAATAAATAAAACAATTAATAACAAACATAAAGAAACTCATTGATAATAATAAAATAGTAGGCGACTTTAACACCCCACTTACAACAATGGACAGATCATCTAAGCAGAAAATCAACAAGGAAATAATGGCTTTGAATGACTTGCTGGACCAGATGGACTTAACAGATATATTCAGAACATTTCATCCTCAAGCAGTACAATATACATTATTTTCGAATGCACATAAAACATTCTCCAAAATAGATCACATACAGGTCACAAATCATGTCTTGACAAGTACAAAAAGACTGAGATCTTACCATGCCTATTTTCTGACCACAATGCTATGAAACTTGAAGTCAACAACAAGAAAAAATTTGGAAGACCACAAATACATGGAGGTTAAAGAACATCTTACTAAAGAATGAATGGGTCAGGATGCCTGGGTGGCTCAGTTGGTTGGGGGGCTGCCTTTGGCTCAGGTCATGATCCCAGAGTCCTGGAATGGAATCCCTCATTGGGGTCCTTGCTCAGAGGGGATCCTGCTTCTCCCTCTGTCTGCCACTCCCCCTGCTTGTGCTCTTTCTCTCTCTCTCTGGCAAATAAATAAATAAAAATGTAAAAAAAGAATGAATGGATCAACCAGGAAATTAAGGAAGAAAATAAAGATACATGGGAACAAATGAGAATGAAAACACAATAGTCCAAAACCTTTGGGATGCAGCAAAAGAGGGAAAGTATACACTTCCCTTCATAAGAGGGAATTATATAGCAAAACAATTGAACCTCAAAAAGCAAGAAAAATCTCAAGTACACAGCTAACCTTACACCAAAGAGAGCTAGAAAAAGAACAACTAATGAAGCCTAAAGCCAGCAGAAGGGAAATAATAAAGATTAGAGTAGAAATAAATTATATAGAAATAACAACAAAAACCCCATAACAGATCAATGAAACCAGGAGCTGGTTCTTTGAAAGAATTAATAAAACTGATAAACCCCCAGCCAGGCTTATCAAAAAGAAAAAAAAAGTACCCAAGCAAATAAAATCATGAATGAGAGAGACTACAACCAACACCAGAAATACAATTATAAGAGAATATTATGAAAAATTATATACCAACAAATTGGGCAATCTGGGAGAAATTGATAAATTCCTAGAAACATATAAACTACCAAAACTGAAGTAGGAAGAAATAGAAAACTTGAACAGACTGATAACCAGCAAAGAAATTGAATCAGTAATCAAAAATCTCCCAACAAACAAGAGCCTGGGCCAGATGGCTTCCCAGGGGAATTCTACCAAACATTTAGAGAAGAGTTAATATGGATTCTTCTCAGATTGTTCCAAAAATAGAAAAGGAAAGAAAACTTCCAAACTCATTCTCTGAGGCCAGCATTACCTTGATTCCCAAACCAGAAAAAGACCCCAGTAAAAAGGAGAATTACAGTCCAATATCCCTGATAAACATGGATGCAAAATTCTCAATAAAATACTAGCAAATTAAGTCTAACAGTACATTAAAAGAACCATTCACCACAATCAAGGGGGACTTATTCCTGGGCTGCAAGGGTGTTTCAATGTTTGCAAATCAATGTGATACACCACATTAATAAAAGAAAGGATAAGAACCATATGATTCTCTCAATAGATGCAGAAAAAGCATTTGACAAAGTACAGCATCCATTCTTGATAAAAGCCTTTAACAAAGTAGGTATAGATGGAACATACCTCAACATCATAAAGGCCATATACAAAAGACCCACAGCTAATATCTTCACTGATGAGGAAAAACTAAGAGTTTTTCCTCTGTGATCAGGAATAAGACACGGATATCCACTCTCACTATTGTTATTTAACATAGTACTGGATGTCCTTGCCTCAGCAATCAGACAACAAAAAGATAAAAAAAGGCATCCAAATCAGCAAGGAAGTAGTCAAACCTTCACTATTTGAAGATGACAAGATACTGTATGTATCCTGAAAGTCTCCGCCAAAAAATTGCTAGAATTGATACACAAATTCAGTATAAAGTTGCAGGATACAAAATTAACATACAGCAATCTATTGCATTTCTATACACTGATAATGAAGCAACAGAAAGAGAAATCACGGAATTGATCCCATTTATAATTACACCAAAAACCATAAGATACCAGGAATAAACCTAACCAAAGAGGTAAAAGATCTCTACTCTGAAAACTATAGAACACTTATGAAAGAAATTGGAGAGGACACAAAGAAAAGGAAAAACATTCCAAGCTCACAGATTAGAACAAATATTGTTAAAATGTCTATACTACCCAAAGCAATCTACACACTTAATACAATCCCTATCAAAATACCACCAACATTTTTCACAGAGCAAAAATAAGCAATCCTAAAATTCATACGGAACTACAAAAGACCCCAAATAGCCAAAGCGATCTTGAAAAAGAAAAGCGTTAAAGAGGGCATGTGATATGATGAACACTGGGTGTTATACTGAACTAATGAAACATTGAACATTATATCAAAAACCAATGATATACTATACTTTGGCTAATTGAATTTAAATAAAAAATTAAAATTAATATTAATAAAAAAGAAAAACAAAGCTGGAGACATCATAATTCTGGAGCTATATTGCAAAGCTGTAGTTACCAAGACAGTATGGTATTGACACAAAAACAGACACATAGATCAATGGAACAGAATAGAAAACCCAGAAATGGACCCACAACTATATGGTCAACTAATCTTCAACAAAGCAGGAAAGAATATCCAATGGGGGAAAACAAAAACAAAAACAAAAACGGTTTCTTCAACAAATGGTGTTGGGAAAACTGGACAGCCACATGCAGAAGAATGAAACTGAACCACTTTTTAAAATTTTATTTTATTATGTTATGTTGATCATCATACATTACATCATTAGTTTTTGATGTAGTGTTCCAAACACCCAGTGCTTGATTCAATACATGCCCTCTTTAATACCCATCACCAGGCTAACCCATCCCCCCAACCCCCTCCCCTCTAGAATCCTCAGTTTATTTCTCAGAGTCCATAGTCTCTCATGGTTCGTCTCCCCCTCTCATCCCCCCCACCTTCATTTTTCCCTTCCTACTATCTTCTCTTTTTTTTTTTTTTTTTAACATATAATGTATTATTTGTTTCAGAGGTACAGGTCTGTGATTCAACAGTCTTACACAATTCACAGCTCTCACCATAGCACATACCCTCCCCAATGTCTATCACCCAGCCACCCCATCCATCCCAACCCCCACCACTCCAGCAACCCTCAGTTTGTTTCCTGAGATTAAGAATTCCTCATATCAGTGAGATTATATGATACATGTCTTTCTCTGATTGATTTATTTCACTTAGCATAATACCCTCTAGTTCCATCCATGTCATTGCAAATGGCAAGATTTCGGGGTTTTTGATGGCTGCATAATATTCCATTGTACATATATACCACAACTTTATCCATTCATCTGTTAATGGACATCTTGGCTCTCTCCACAGTTTGGCTATTATGGACATTGCTGCTATAAACATTGGGGTGCACGTACCCCTTCAGGAAACTGAACCACTTTCTTACACCACACACAAAAAATAAATTCAAAATGGCTGAAAGACCTAAATGTGAGACAGGAAACCATCAAAATCCTAGAGGAGAACGCAGGCATCAACCTCTTTGACACTGACCACAGCAACTTTTTTTTTTTTTAAAGATTTTACTTATCTATTAGAGAGAGAGAGAGAGCACGTGTGCACAAGCAGGGGGAGCAGCAGGGAGAGGGAGATGCAGGCTTCCCATGGAGCAGGGAGGCCAACTTGGGGCTGGATCCCAGGACCCCGGGATCATGACCCGAGCCGAAGGCAGACGCTTAACTAACTGAGTCACCAAAGGCACCCCATTGACCATAGTAACTTCTTACTAGACATGTCTCTGGAGGCAAGGGAAACCAAAGCAAACATGAACTATTAGGACTTCATCAAGATAAAAGGCTTCTGCACAACAAAGGAAACAAGCAACAAAACTAAAAGGAAACATTTGGAATGGGAGAAGATATTTGCAAATGCTGTATCTGATAAAGAGTTAGTATACAAAATCTATAAAGAACTTATCAAACAACACCCCAAAACCAAACAATCCAATTAAAAATGGGCAGAAGAAGATGATAAGATACTTTATGTAAAAACCCAAAAGACTCCACCCCAAAACTGCTAGAAGTCATACAGGAATTCAGTAAAGTGGCAGGATATAAAATCAATGCACAGAAATCAGTTGCATTTCTATACACCAACAACAAGATAGAATAAAATTAAGGACTCTATCCCATTTACAACTGTACACAAAACCATAAGATACCTACAAATAAATCTAACCAAAAAGGCAAAGAATCTGTACTTAGAAAACTATAGAAATACTCAAGAAAGACATTGAGAATGACACAAAGAAATGGAAAATTGTTCCATGCTCATGGATTGGAAGAACAAATATTGTGAAGATGTCCATGTTACCTAGAGCAATCTACACATTTAAAGCAATCCCTATCAAAATACCATCAACTTTTTTCACAGAGTTGGAACAAATAATCCTAAAATTTGTATCGAGCCAGAAAAGACCCCGAATAGCCAGAGGAATGTTGAAAAAGAAATGGAAAGCTGGTGGCATCACAATTCCGGACTTCCAGCTCTATTACAAAGCTGTCATCATCAAGACACTATGGTACTGGCACAAAAACAGACACATAGATGGATGGAACAGAAGAGAGAGCCTAGAAATGGACCCTCAACTCTATGGTCAACTAATTTTGAGAAAGCTGGAAAGAATGTCCAGTGGAAAAAAGACGGTCTCTTCAACAAATGGTTTTGGGAAAATTGGACACCCACAAGCAGAAGAATGAAACCGGACCATTTCCTTACATCACACATAAAAATAGACTCAAAATGGATGAAAGACCTAAATGTGAGACAGGAATCCATCAAAATCCTAGAGAACACAGGCAGCAACCTCTTTGACCTCAGCGGCAGCAACTTCTTCCTAGAAACATCACCAAAGGCAAGGGAAGCAAGGGCAAAAATGAACTACTGGGACTTCATCAAGATAAAAAGCTTTTGCAAAGCAAACAGTCAACAAAACCAAAAGACAACCGACAGAATGGGAGAAGATATTTGCAAATGACATATCAGATAAAGGGCTAGTCTCCAAAATCTATAAAGAACTTATCAAACTCAACACCCAAAGAACAAATGATCCAATCAAGAAATGGGCAGAAGACATGAACAGACATTTCTGCAAAGAAGACATCCAAATGGCCAACAGACACGTGAAAAAGTGCTCAACATCCCTCAGCATCAGGGAAATCCGAATCAAAACCTCAATGAGATACCACCTCACAGCAGTCAGAATGGCTAAAATTAACAAGTCAGGAAACGACAGATGTTGGCGAGGATGTGAAGAAAGGGGAACCCTCCTACACTGTTGGGAATACAAGCTGGTGCAGCCACTCTGGAAAACAGTATGGAGGATCCTCAAAAAGTTAAAAATAGAGTTACCCTCCAACCCAGCAATTGCACTACTGGGTATTTACACCAAAGATACAAATGTAGTGATCCAAAGGGGCATGTGCACCCCAATGTTTATAGCAGCAATGTCCACAACAGCCAAGCTATGGAGAGAGCCCAGATGTCCATTGACAGTTGAATGGATAAAGAAGATGTGGTATATTTATACAATGGAATATTATGCAGCCATCAAAAAAAGAAATGTTGCCATTTGCAACGATGTGGATGGAACTAGAGGGTATTATGCTAAGTGAAATAAGTCAATCAGAGAAAGACAACTATCATATTATCTCACTGATATGAGGGGAATTTGAGAAACAAGACAGAGGATCATAGGGGAAGGGAGGGGAAAAATGAAACAAGATGAAACTGGAGAGGGAGACAAACCATAAGAGACTCTTAATCTCAGGAAACAAACTGAGGGTTGCTGGAGTGGTGGGGTGTGGGAGGGATGGGGTGGCTGGGTGATGGAACACTGGGGAGGGTATGTACCATGGTGAGTGCTGTGAATTGTGTAAGACTGATGAATCACAGACCTGTACCCCTGAAACAAATAATACATTAAATGTTAATTTAAAAAAATAAAAATGGGCAGAAGACATGAACAGACATTTCTCCAAAGACGTTGTCCAGATGGCCAACAGACAAATAAAAAGATGCTCAACAACCCTCATCATCAGGGAACTATAAATCAAAACTACAAGGAGTTCATCTGATACCTATCAGAATGACTAAAATTAACAATGCAGGAAACAACAGACATTAGCGAAGGTGTGGAGAAAAGGGAACCCTCTTGCACTGTTGGTGGCAGTGCAAACTGGGGCAGCCACTCTGAAAAACAGTATGGAGGTTCCTCAAAAAGTTAAAAATAGGTATTTACCCATTTGAAAGGACATAGCCACCCCTCTGTTTATAGCAACATTATGAACAATAGCCAAATTATGGAAAATCCCAAGTGTCCACTGACTGATGAATGGATAAAGAAGTTGTGGTATATATATACAATGGAATATTTGTCATAAAAAAGAATGAAATTTTGCCATTTGCAATGATGTGGATGGAACTAGAGTGTATTATGTCAAGCAAAATAAGTCAGAAAGACAAATACCATATGATTCCACTCATATGTAGAATTTAAGAAATGAAACAGATGAACATAGCAGGAAAAAAAGAGAGGCAAGCCATAAAACAGACTCTTAACTATAGAGAAAAAACTGAGAGTTGCTGGAGGGGATGTGGGCAGGGGGCATTGGTTAAATGGGTGATGGGTACAAAGGAGAGCAGTGTTGTGATGAGCACTGGGTGTTATATGTAAGTGATGAATCAGTAAATTCTACTCCTGAAACTAACATTACACTATATGTTAACTAACTGGAATTTAAATAAAAACCTAAAACAAAAATGTGAGAAGAAATCAGAAAAAAAAGCAAATGATGGCAAGGATGTTGAAAAATTGGAACCCTAAATGCATTGTTCATTGGAATGGAAAATGGTACAGTCACTGTGTAAAACATTATAGTGGATCCTCAAAAAATTAAAAATAGAATTACCATATAATCCAGCAATTCTAATTTTGGGTATATACTCAGAATTAAAAGGAGGGTCTCAAAGAGATATTTGCATAGTATCTTCAAAGCAGTTTTCACAATAGCTAAAAAGTGGAAGCAACCCAAGTGTCCACTGATGGATGAATGGATAAGCAAAATGTGGCATATATGTATATACAACAGAATGCTATCCATATTTAAAAAGGAAAGAAATTCTGACATATGCTACCACATGAATGAACCTTGAGTACATTTCCTCAGTGAAATCAGCCAGTCACAAAAAAATAAATACTGTATGATTCCATTTACATAAGGTATTTACAGTCATCATAATCGGAGACAGAAAGTAGAATGAATGTGGTTGCAGAGGCTGGAGGAAGAGGTAATCAGAAGTTATTGTTTAATGCACATAGAGTTTCAGTTTTGCAGGGTAAAAAGAGTTCTGGATTGATGGTGTTGATGTTGGCACAACAGTGAAAATGTACTTAATCCCACTAACTATACACTTAAAAACTGGTTAACACAGTAAATTTTATGTTATATGTAATTTACCACCAAACCGTGAAAGATTTTCTTCTATTTTTCTCCTCAGCTTCATTGAAATTGGAAACTCATAGGATAGTATCAACAGCAGACCGGACAGAGGAGAAGACAGATTTGGTGAAGTAAAGATATATCAGAAGAAAATACTCAAAAAATTGAAGCCAAATAAAAAAGATTTAAAAAACAGAGAAGAGGATAATACATGTGTGGAATAGAGTTTAAAACTAAAGGTACGTAGGGCTGCCTGGGTGGCTCAGTTGGTTGAGCATCTGACTCTTGGTTTAGGCTCAGGTCATGATCTCAGGATCCTGAGATCAAGGCCCAGGTCAGCTCTGCGCTCAGTGGGGAGTCTGCTTAGGATTCTCTCTCCCTCTGCCCCTCTCCCCATGGTCTCGCTCTCTTAAATAAATAAATAAATAAATAAATAAATAAATAAATAAATATTTAAAGAAAATGAAAATAAAGGTATAGCATGTTTATAGTCCCAGGAGGAGGTGAGGGATAGATTGGGTCAGAAATAGTAACTGGAGAGATAAGCGTTGAGAATCCAACTCCAAACAGGATAAATACAAAGACAGCCAACCAAAGCACACAGTTAACCTGCTGAAAACCAAAGACTAATTTCAGTTTTACCCAGTGTCCAGCCTCTGCCTGGGCCCAACCTGATACCCAGTCCTTTTCCTGATTTGTAAAATACCCTCAGGAAATAAAATGATGTCATTATCAGCTCACACAGGAAGAGGTCTTCTTTTTATCTAGTTGGTCTGGTCCTATTGCTTCCACATTTCTCTGAGATCGTAAAAAATAATTTTTGCAGTTTTCCCCTCATTTCTTAATTGTTGCAGATACAGTTTCTGATTCTGTAATGAACACTGGAATGCCAATCTTCTGCTAACAATCAACTGTAATGAACTTTGGTGTGGAACCTCATGTTATATTTTATTTAAAGAAAAAAATTAACAGCATCATTTCAGAAATTTGAGAAGCCTACACATCCACTAACCTTAATGACATTTTATTTGAATGTCTGTGAAAAATAAAAAAGTTTCATAAATTATTTAATTGGTGTTAAGTTTATAAAATCTTAAACATTAAAAAATTTTAAAAAACAGATGTCATAGGAATATAGGAAGAGGATATATACTGTATCTAGACTTTGCTTATATTCACAATTATTATACACTTATAATGCAACAGACTTTAATTAAAAAGCTCTTTTCAGTTTTCTGTATACAGAAATATACAGGTGACTAGATCTCTATCCTCAGCATCCTTTGACTCATTGAGCTAACACAATGCCATGTTCATAACTTTGGACAATGGTTTGCTGCTAAATGTCTAGCAACTAGCTCTTCAAGAAAAAAAAATTAATTTGTATCATTTGCCAATTTCCATAGTATATATACTCCCACTATGTCCAATTTCAAGCTACCAACATGAAGTTACTGAATGTGGGGCTTGGGAAGAGATATGAACAATTGGTTTGCCGTTTGTGACAACATGGATGGACTGAGAGGGTAAATGAAATGAGTCAGACTGAGAAAGACAAATATTATTTTATTCGTATGTGGAATCTAAAAAACAAAACAAATGAATAAACAAAAAGCAGAATTGGACTTATAAAGAGAAAAAACTGATGCTTACCAGAAGGAAAGGGAGTGAGGGAGGCGCACAATGGGTGAAGGGGAGTGGGAGATACAGGTTTCCAGTTATGGAATGGGGTAAGTCATAGGAATAAAAAGTACAGCATAGGGAAAGTAGTCAGTGATATTATATGTATGGTGACAGATGGTAGTTACACTTGTGAGCATAGCACAACATCTAGAGATGCTAAATCACTACCTTGTACACCTGCAACTAACATAACATTGTGTGTCAACTACACTCAAAAACAAATAAAGAAGCAAACAACTGGCTTGCATGAGCCAATGCCAACCAGCTTGTGTGTACCTCTGAGTTTCTAGGATTGACTAAGTTGAGGGCAGTGAGAGGGAATTCTTTAACAAAACCCCTTCAGGCTCCCAGGAGGCCTTACCACTGGCCATTCCTATGTGGTCTGAGTGAACAGTAGATGGCCTTGAGTGATCCCCTCCTTGTCCCCTGGCCCATTTTCCTTTTTAGACAGGCAACTCAGAAACATAGCATGTCCTACAGAAACACTAAGGGAATAATAACAATAAAATGCAAAAAAAAAAAAAAAGTTCCTAAAATCCAGGGTGCTGTTTCACCTGGGACATTTATTAAGATGATATACACAGATTTCAAATGAGAGCCAGTTCTCATTGGGAAGGGAATTTCAGTGGAAGGTGGGGAGAGTCGGTGACAAAAAGAAAACCTGGGGCAGCTATAGCTGCAGACATACAGTTATTCCAAGAAAAAGTGGCTGAGGAGCCTAAGAAGAGCCATGAAGCTGAAAGAACATCAGGGTTGGAAGAGAGCTTAAGGATCATGTAATCTTACCTTCCACCTAGGACAGTGGTCTCCCCCACAGAGCAATCTCAACCTCCCCTGGAATTCAGAGATTTCTTTCTCACTCTTTAACTCAGTTTCTCTATCCTCTAAGTAATTCCAATCAAAGAAAATTAGAACTCTGATATTCCTAAATATGTTGAGAATTTATGTCTTTACGAACTACAACAAACTTAAAGGGATAGGAATGTTTCATGGCAGTTGCAAAGTTCAGATGACTAGCTCAGCCATGATCCGTGACTGACACCTGCCTTGGACACAGGAGAGGCCACTATGCTAACACCACAAATCTGTCATCCTTCCCTTAAAAGAATCTGCTTCTCTTTGGTCTCTTCCTAGGTCTGATAATTGATTAAAACATTAAGGGATAAGAAATAAGGAGAAACCTCAAAGCAGAGTGAAGTTGTTTACTTCTTTCATGCCATAACTTATCTTTCATAATTTACAGGGGATACTTAGAGGCAAAAATAAGACACCATGCAGAATTTGGGCAGGTGGTAAATTTGCCTAATAGAATTATGACTCAGCACATAATATGTTACAGGAGAGATGCAAAATCATCTTTAAAAAACAGCAAAATGTGGGGCACCTGGGTGGCTCAGTCATTGGGCATCTGCCTTTGGGTCAGGTCATGATCCCAGGATCCTGGGATCAAGCTCCACATTGGGTTCCCTGCTCAGCGGGAAGCCTGCTTCTCCCTCTCCCACTGCTTGTGTTCCCTCTCTCGTGTTCTCTCTCTCTAATAAATAAAATCTTAAAAAAAAAACAAAACAACAGCAAAGTTTGACTGTAAACCAAATGGATATATGAGTACAACCCAAGAAAGCACACAACAGTCAGGATGGGGTTGATTAGCAAAGGAAACTTAGAAAAAGATAATTCAGAGGGATGATTTAAACTACATAAAAGTATACAGCAGAAAGTATATAGCAAGAGGCCAGTGTTGGCAGAACTTTTGAGCCCTTATTGGTAAGGTCCTTTCTATAGTGCCCTAAAGGATTTCAAGCCTTCTTTTCTGGGGAGCAGAACCTCATCTAAATAAATGTCTTCTTCTGTTTGCCTGTTCCTGGAGCATTTAACTTTCCAGAGAGCTCTGCTTCTTTGTGGTGGATGTGGTCCAAGAGGATAAAGAGCATGGAAGATCGAGCGATTGTCTGAGAATCACCTAGTGTACTTTCCACGAGGTGTGGGAATACCATGATGGGGAAGGCAAATAGTCATTTTTAAGTTGAAATGCTCTCTAGGTGATCCCTGATATCCCACTCCATCACCCATCCTTGAGTATCACCAGACTTTTTAAAAAGAGTACATCACACCCACATGAAATTCTAGCACATGTGACAACTATATTTATTTTCATAAGTTAGTAAATTATCAAAGTGATGGATGTAGCAATTCCTGTGAGTTTAGTTAATGTAAAGTTACCTTGAGTAACGAACTCACTCTCAGTAAACCAAAATCACTTTCTGGTGCTCAAAACTGATGACCAAAACCTTGACTGAGATGAAATCACCTGGGTAAATGGCAGCCAGTCAGCTCACCTTCCTTGATGTTACTTTAGGATGAGGACTCAATTTGAGGCAACACAATGTGGTGTGACTAAGAGTATAAGTTCTTTCCAGTCTCTACTTATAAAATGGAGATAATGATACCTTCCACATAGGACTGCTGTGAGGAGTGAATGAGGTAACAGTGATAAAGAGCCTGGGACATCCTTGGTGTGGCAGAGGTAGGCTAGATGCTCATCAATCCAATTTCTTGCGCACAGAGAAATGCTACATTTCCCAGCCTCCTCTGAAGCCATATTGAGGCCATCACATTCTGGCTAATGGAACGTGGGGTAGAAGCGACACACATCACTTCCAGTCTTGGCCATAAAATTCTCTGCACAATTACCCCTTCTCTCTCTTCCCTTTTAATAGCGCTCTTGGAAGCCACATGTTTAAATGACAGTTTCACGGTTACAAAAAAAGTGAACCTTGAGGTCACTGCCAAACAGAGAGCCCTCAAGGAGAGCCTCGAATCTGCACTGGATAGGGTGTAAGCCAGAAATAAACCTTTGTGGTGCTAAGCTCCTGAGCCTTGAGCGTGGTGGTT
Organism: Mirounga angustirostris; assembly: GCF_029215605.1. Classification (NCBI taxonomy): domain Eukaryota; kingdom Metazoa; phylum Chordata; class Mammalia; order Carnivora; family Phocidae; genus Mirounga; species Mirounga angustirostris. Next base: position 42,360,966 of record NW_026991714.1, read on the forward strand.
AAAGCAGCTAGCATAAATTCCTCTAGCACAGAAATTGGTATCTTTGAATTGGGATGCTGCTGAAAGTCTAGAATTTGTGCCAGTGCCTAAAAAGCAGCACTGAGTGGCAAGCAAACCAATGTTGGAGGCTAAAAAAAGATCAAGATGCATATTAAACAGTTCCATACATTTGATAAAACACTAGAATTTGAAATACAATGCTGTAACCTGGAGGTCAGATCACATGCCTAAGGACTTCAGAGCTTTAGGGAAAGAATGCAGAAAGCAGGATGCTATGGCATGTGTTGCTGACTATTGGTTGCTTTTGATAAGGTATTACAAGAAAGAGATGAATTCAGAAAAGAATCAGCTTGCTTGTAAGCAGAAATGAAATGAATAGAGAATCCAGAAATTCAGGGCTTTGCAGGATTGTAACATCGGACTGCTTCTAACTCTAATGTGTTAGAAGAAAGTGGGTGTGGTTACTGGCATATGAAATGCACTGAAAATAGATTAGAAGCCCACTACATTTTTGAGGGGATTATATTGCCTAAGAAACCATGAATCTGGACTAAAAAAAGGCTTTGACCGTTCAAAACTTAAAATAATCCTTAAAATTTCCTTGAGCAAGGCAGGCTTCAAAAGCTGCACAATTTCCCCAAAGAGCACTTCGTATGTGGTTAAGAAAAATTACACATGGTGGGGTGGGGGGTAGGGAGACTCCCGGAGGAACCAGAAGCCACAGAGAACAATAAACAAGAGAACTGTTTCCAGAAGCAGGGTAAAATCAAGGAATCACCCCACCTCAAGGATGGGTACATTTAAAACACTTGCCTAAACAAAATTCCAAAATTGCTCCAGATGAGTGTCTGTACAGTGTCTCCACTCTTTCCATTTCTTTTTTTTTTTTAAAGATTTTATTTATTTATTTGAGAGAGAGAATGAGACAGAGAGAGAAAGCATGAGAGGGAGGAGGGTCAGAGGGAGAAGCAGACTCCCCGCCGAGCAGGGAGCCCGATGCGGGACTCGATCCCGGGACTCCAGCATCATGACCTGAGCTGAAGGCAGTCGCTTAACCGACTGAGCCACCCAGGGGCCCCCACTCTTTCCATTTCTGAAGGGGGTATTCATCATGATTATCCCAGCCCTGTTCCATCAGTGTATATTGGTGGGGGTGAGGGGAGGCAGACAAGCAGTAGCACATAAATTTCTTTTTATTTCATCAATTGCCAAACTAAGAAAAGCTGTATTTGCACTTGATGGAAAAGACTGCATAACACCAGGGTTCCTGAACTTTAAGTAAGATGCAGGGACTGGGTGGAGGCTTGAGTGATGAGTATGTGTTATATGTGAAACAAGAGTGAAAAAGGCCTTTATGATCAGACGGACAGTCTATGTCACAGTCTTGCTAGAGGCTTACCAATTCTGTTTTCCTCTTCTTGAGCCCGTGGAAGACTACATTTCCCAATATAGTTTGCAGTTAGGTTGGAACAAATAAGAATTGGTTCTGGCCAGCCAGTTGTAGATAGAAGTGATCATACATAGCCCCTGTGCTGTCTGATAATATGGCCACCAAATTTAAATTTAAAAAAATTCAGTTTCTCAGTCACACTATATTTCAAGTGCTCAATAGATATAGATCTAGTGGCTATCATACTGAAAGGTGCAGATATAAAACATTTCCTTCATCAGAGAAGATTCCATTCAAGAGTGCTGGCCTAGCCCTTCTGCAGTGAACTTAGCAGTCCATTCCCTAAATGAGATGAAGACTCAGGGGGCCCAAATAGTGGGGAGAATGGTGCTTCTAAGGATTAGGGCAAATTTTATAGGTTTAAGTGTCAATTAGAAGAAAATGCCTGGAGTTAAACAATTAAGTGGCCAATGGGTAAAACAGTCCTACTTGTGTCTATTGCAGAAAGTTGGGGACAAGAGGAATCTTTGCTACTTTAATAACAATGCCATCTTCCTCAACACTGAAAAGTAATTGTATCATTTATCTGTTTATGGTGCTATGAAAATAAGTCAACAGTTTATCCTGACTTCTAGAACGATATCCCCCCAGAAATCTTTTTTTTTTTAAGATTTTATTTGACAGAGAGAGACACAGTGAGAGAGGGAACACAAGCAGGGGGAAGTGGGAGAGGGAGAAGCAGGCTTCCCGCTGAGCATGGAGCCTGATGCAGGGCTCGATCCCAGGCCCCTGGAATCATGACCTGAGCTGAAGGCAGACATTTAACAACTGAGCCACCCAGGCACCCCCACCTCAGAAATCTTACCAACACTCTTGAATTATGCTCTCTATGAAGGGAGAGTTTGTAAATCATAGGTAAACCTCAGGGCTGTTGAAACAAATTCCTAATCAACGTAGCCCTGGGATGCCTGTAAAAATGCTTTTGGAAATACTGAATATTATCTAAATTATGATTAGGGCTAGTAACTTCTAGTATGGCTGAAAGATTCCCTGTGGGAGTCATAAAAATTCTCCACACCTCCAGCCTAGCAGAATCAAGTAAATCAGAGCATTTTGTGAAAATTTTCAGAAGGAAATGAAGTGGATTTTTTTTCCTAAGGAAAACAGAATCCACCATAATTTCCACCCTGAACATGTTCTCTTTCCCAGTTTTGTTACTTCTCCAAAAGAATCTAATGGGTAACAAAGCATCATTTATGACACTAGCTTTTTCTCTGATGATTCTGACAGGGTCAAATAGCCCACGTTATTCTAGATCCACAGATGTTTTCTATTTATTTTTCATATATGAGTATGTGTCTATATGTACCTAAATGTTATACTCCCTTTTTAAGATTTTGCCCTTCTTCACATTCCTACACACACAAACACATCACACTGGTAGCATTTTGAGGTGAAAGACAGCATGATTCGACCACAATCTATGTGACCATATGCAAAGTTACTTAATTATTTAGGACCTTGCTTCACTGTACTTTAAAATTCATTCCTTAAAAAATGCATGAACAAAATAATCTCTAAGGTATATTTTTATTAATTTACATCATTTATGACTTCCATATAATTGAAAACCAATAGAAAAATATATTAATAAATATGCTACTTAAAATTCCATTGTCCAGTTTAACCATTTATTAGTGTTAGGCAAGAATATTTGACTTATTTATTATGCCCATAGATAAATTAAGGTTTGTTTGAATTTCCCTAAGTATTCTTGAATTCACAAGAACCCCTGGCTATAAGAGCAAACTATCATACCATTAAATACCAGAGTTGATAAGCTGAACCTGCTGGCTAGATAAACCAGGGTGACATTTGCCATAGTACAGATTTTGACCAAACCAAATGTTTATTTTTGTCCTATAAATTGAAAAATTGTCCTGCTGACATTGTTATCACATATAAGGCTCCATCCATCTAACTTTAAGTCACTCTAATCTTTCAGAGACCCTTCTTTCATCAGGTACTTTTAAAATACCACAAGTAATCATATGGATACTCAGAGAAAATACTCGATCTTTGTCAATATCCCCTAATACCTTCATAGGAAAATAATGTTCAGTCATGAGGCAAAACTATAGTGTGAAATAATGTCACACTGGGAGCCAGAAAAACTAAATTTGAGCCAAAATTTCCATTTAATCTAATAAATATGTATTGAGCACACTATGTCCAAAATGTTGGGCTAGCATCTGGAGATAATAGTGGGAAATAAGACAAAAATAACTTACTAATTTGTTGGGGGAAATTAAGCATTAAACATGTAACTACAAGTGTGATAAGCATTTCCAAGTGTGATATAAAGGGGGTTATGGGAACATAGAAGACTTTTACTCAGTCTGAGGGATAAGCTCAGAAAGAAAATTGAGAGTTCTTCAGAGAAAGATAATGGAGAATTAATCCAAACAGTGGGAAAAGCATGTGCAAAGGCTTAGGAAGCAAAAGAGTATCACACCTGTGAGGAATTAAAGGAAGTTCAAACCAGCTAGAGTACAGAGAACAGTGGAAATAGTCTGAGATGAAGTTGAGGCACACAGGTACCACAAGGTAGAAGACTCCAAAATAACATTAACCAGCTGTGGTCTTGGGAAGACCTCTAACCTCTCTAGGTCATTGTAGTATGGGAGGTTAGGTACGTGAACTGTTTTTTTTGTTGTTGTTGTTGTTTGTTTTTTTTTTTTTTAAGAATTTATTTATTTGACAGAGAGAGACACAGCAAGAAAGGGAACACAAGCAGAGGGAGTGGGAGAGGAAGAAGCAGGAGGAACCTTCTATCTCTGAGGTTGAAAGGGTCTATGACAGCGGCACCTGGGTGGCTCAGTCGTTAAGCATCTGCCTTCGGCTCAGGTCACGATCCCAGGGTCCTGGGATCGAGCCCCTCATCGGGCTCCCTGCTCGGCGGGAAGCCTGCTTCTCCCTCTCCCACTCCCCCTGCTTGTGTTCCCTCTCTTGCTGTATCTCTCTCTGTCAAATAAATAAAATCTTTTAAAAAAAAAGAAAGAAAGAAAGGGTCTATGACATCTAATTAGTCCCTGTTGCAGAAGTCCACTAGCTTAAATTCAAGGCTTGAGGGAAAAGCAGATATTTAGGGTAAACCTTAGCCTTACATCTCAAGCAATTTTTCACTATTCCATGAATTTTATGGATGTCTATGTTGTTAGGGCCAAAAAGCATGAAAATGCCAAATTTTTAGGCTGTGTGGTCTAGTCATTGGGTGGAGATTCTGAGAGTGTTGGGTCCTTGGTCTTACTTTGGGCCTTTGCTGACTCACCCCCCACCCCTGTCTCTACCTTTTCATTTCTCTTTGTCCCTCTGAAATTATCATGGGGTTGCTAAAAAACACTTCTCCTAGGACAGTCATGATGATTACACGGTAAAAAATGTTCTAAGTGTCTGGGATGAAAGGTGTGGGCAATATAATTGGTTCAGTTCAGCCTGGCCAAATACGTTGCCTGAATTTCAGAGAGATGACATTCTTGATAGTCTTATGAACTAGGTAAGGCAATTTGGCTTGGAACAAAGTTCCACTAAGCAGAGTTGCAACTGGCAAGTAACAACTGCCAAGACTGTGTGCCTTGTAAAATCAGGAAAATGTCTTTTGTGTTCTGCTGTATTTGGAACACCCAGATGGTGTCAGAGCCAAAACTCAATAAATATTTACAGAATATGCAAATTAATCAAAGTATCTATTGGTATGGCTTGGGTTGACTCAATTTACCTTGAATATGCAAGCAAGAACTCATCAAAATCATCAAGGATACTAATCCACATTTTCAAAACTGACCCAGTTCCTCTCCTGTTTACCCATTATGATTAGCTTTGTGTAAATCTTGACTTCCTTGGTTTTCCAACCTTAGTTTGGCTCTATCCCTCCATGTTAAATTTCCTCTAATGCACTCCCAGCTTTGACAATCCATTTTGGATTCACTACTCCAGCTTAACTTGGTATCTCACTTTGTACCAAATGCTAATATTTGACCTTTGGAATAATATACACTATGACAGGAGTCTTTAGTTTAACCTACTAGTGATACAGAATAAGCCATTTGTGAAACCAAGGTCCATGTGTCACTAGGAAACCCTTTGTTGCATTGTGGCAAAAGTTGCTTCCTTTAAATTCAAGTCATTTAACCTAATTCTTTGCCTTGGAGAAACACAGAATAAGTCCACCCCTCTTTCACACAACAGTCATTCAAATATGTGAAAATTAGTGATTATACTCTACCTCAGGCTCTTTACTGGAAACTCAACAATCTCACAGGACATAGATTTGAAATCATCTATCTTTCTGATAAATTTGAGTACAAAAAACAAAAATTGTTTCCATAACCTAAGTTATGGAAACTGGTAAATGAGGAGAAAATATTTTCAAGATATATCACAGACAAAAGCTAATATCCCTAATGTTCATAAAATTCATAAAAATTAAGAACAGAGGCGCTAAAATCTGATAAAAATATAGGCAAAGTAAAATTAGACAATTCACAAAAATATATTTGAAATGGTCCTCAAACATATGAAAAGATATTCAATCTCACTCAATTAGATTTTATAAAAATTAAGTTAATGCAAATTAAATTATACGGAGATACCTCCTATCCTAGAAAGGTGAAAACTAAAAAACAAACAAAAACAACATCATCAAAAAACCCTCACATTTTGTTAGTGACACTATGTGGAAACATACATACATTGTTGGTGGGAGTATAAACTAGTACAATTCTTTTAGAGAAGAATTTAAGATTACATAATAAAAATATATATGCACTTACCTATTGACCCAGCAAAAGAATCAAAACAATTCTTAGAAGTCATTTGAGGAGTCTATCTCAAAGATACACCCTCAGCAATGTAAAAATACATATCTGAAAGATTATTCATTGCAGAATTGTTTATTTTTGCACACTATTGGGAACAGTTTAAATATAGCAAAGTGGCTGAGTAGACCTTGGTACATCCACACAATGCAATACTATGAAGCTGTAAAAAGAATGAGGAAGTTATTTATGAACTAATATAGAGTAATTTTTAGGGTATAATGTTAGGACAATGGAAGCAACTTTCATAAGTGTCTACAGTACATTACTTTGAGTGTAAGGAGGGAAAAATAAGAAAATGTGCTCATTTATGAATAAAGAAAACAGGAAGGATAAACCAGAAACTACTAAGATTTGTTACCCACAGATAGTTGGTGGAAACAGGGTGAAAATGGAAATGTAGTAGAAGGGATTAGGAGAGTGACACTTCCTGAATTTTAAAAAAAATTATATATATTACATATATATTTATATATTTATATTTGTAATATGGTTTATTTATTTATTTTTAAAGATTTTATTTATTTATTTGAAAGAGAGTGACAGCATGAGCAGGGGAAGAGGGAGAAGCAGGCTCCCTACCGAGCAGGGAGCCCGATGCGGGGCTCGATCCCAGGACCCTGGGATCATGACCTGAGCCAAAGGCAGATGCTTAACTGACTGAGCCACCCAGGCGCCCTATTTTTTTATTTAAATTCAATTTGCCAACATATAGCACATCATTAGATTTTGATGTAGTGTTCAATGATTCATTGGTTGTGTATATATGGTTTTGACTTAGAATGATGTTAATATCCCACATACTCAAAGAATAGATATATGATTAAAATGAATGGTGGCAAAGATGACCCCAAATGTGAAGTAAACAGAAAAGGATGAATCAAACTCTATTATCAATAACATAACCACACTGAAGAGGTAGTGGTGGTGAATAACCAAATTAACTTTGGAAAATTTCGACTGCATACTCTAAGACTGAATGGGGAAAAAAAGAAAAACTGTATACAAATACTGAACTTTAATTAGTAGATTTACTTTCCACAGGTTATGGGTTAGTTATTATGAAATTACTTTATGTGTATTCTATGAGCCAGCAAATGTATTGTGGATAATGAGAAATAGGTTGCTCTTTGTCAGAGAAAGGGTTGTCAATTAGGAAAGGAAGAAAGCTGGAATAAGTCTTGTGGACTTGGACTGAAACTGGAGCCATATTGGAGTAAAAGCTCAAGCATTTAAAAATGTATATGGATAGATATACAAATACCTATAGGTGTTTGTGTGTATTCATACATATAGTTCATAGCTCTGTCTGCCAAGAAAGGTGAAAAAGCAATTATACTCCTACATCAATGGGCACACCTAGTGCCCATTCTCTCTAGTAAAAGTAACTGTTTTAATAAAATACCACTCTCATACAAATCAAAACCACAATGAGATACCACTTCATACCAGTCAGAATGGCTAAAATTAACAAGTCATGAAACAACAGATGTTGGCAAGGATGCAGAGAAAGGGGACCCTCCTACACTGTTGGTGTAGCCACTCTGGAAACGGTATGGAGTTTCCTCAAAAAGTTAAAAATAGAGTTACCCTATGACCCAGCAATTGCACTACTAGGTGTTTACCCAAAAGATACAAATATAGTGATCTAAAGGGGCACCTGTACCCCAATGTTTACAGCAGCAATGTCCATAATAGCCAAACTATGGAAAGAGCCCAGATTGTCCATCAACAGATGAATGGATAAAGATGTGGTTTATACACACACACACACACACACAATGGAGTATTACTCAGCCATCAGAAAAAGAAATCTTGCCATTTGCAATGAGATGGATGGAACTAGAGGGTATTTTGCTAAGCAAAATAAATCAATCAGAGAAAGACAATTATATGATTTTACTTATATGTGGAATTTAAGAAACAAAACAGAGGCTCATAGGGAAAGGGAGGAAAAATAAAATAAGATGAAATCAGAGAGAGAGAGCAAGGCATAAGAACTATAGGAAACAAACTGAGGGTTGCTGGAGGGGAGGGGGTTGGAGGGATGGGGTAACTGGGTGGTGGGCATTAAGGAGGGCACGTGATGTAATGAGCAGTGGGTGTTACATACAACTGATGAATCACTGAACTCTGCCTCTGAAATTAATAATACACGATGTTAATTAATTGAATTTAAATTAAATTACATTAAAAAATAAAATATCACTCTCAAAAAAAGGAACCAGGGCTCCTCAAAGAAAGGGCACCTTTCAAAGCTTGGATAGGAAAAGTATAGGATGAGCTTGAAACATCTTGTGAGGTCAGGGATTAGGTAACGCTCAAAGAATGAAAGAAGAAAAATGCTCATATCAAAAAGACACTGGAGGGGCGCCTGGGTGTCTCAGTCATTAAGTGTCTGCCTTCGGCTTAGGTCATGATCCCAGGATCCTGGGATTGAGCCCTGTATCAAGTTCCCTGCTAAGTGGGAGGCCTGCTTCTCCCTCTCCCACTCCCCCTGCTTGTGTTCCTGCTCTCGCTATCTCTCTCTCTGTCAAATAAATAAATAAAATCTTAAAAAAAAAAAAGACACTGGAACCAATGAAATGAGTTCCCAGTGACCAAATCCAGAACAATTTGAGCATGAAAATAAATAATTATAATGTTGGCTTATAACTCACAGAATAAAATAAAATCCATGAGTCCCCACAGATATAAATAATTGAACAGACACACAAAGGGTGGGGAAAGGAAATCTCTTCTTTGAATTAGAATAAATGTAGAAGAGACATTGGAAATAGAAAATTGCCATTTAACAAACACCAAGGTAATAGTTATCAGGCAAGAATCATCAATGGAAGCTAAAACTAGTAGATGAAAATATGAGAAAAAAGATACATTGTCTCAAAGTATCTCCCCATAAGATACTTATTTACTACAAAGGAAAAAATACAGTGGAGGAGCCTGGCAGATAGCACTTTTGCCAAATAGTCAAAGATAACATCACCAGCACACATACTGCATGGAGCACTGGGTGTTATACGAAAACAATGAATCATGGATCACTACATCAAAAACTAATGATGTATTGTATGGTGACTAATATAATAAAATAAAATTAAAGAAAAAGATAACATCACCAGCAATGGGACAAATCAACACTGTGTGCCTCTTGATATGATGCACTGAGAGGGACACATCATCACTTCTGTGACTTTCTTAAAAAATATTCATAACCTGAATTTAATCACAGGGAAACATCCTACAGATTAAGGGACTTTGTCTAAAATAACAGTCCTCTTCAAAATGTTAAGATCATGAAAGAAAAATTGAGGAAATATTCCAGACTAAAAGAGACTGAAGAGACAAGACAACTAAATGTGAACAAGCTCTGTAGATTACCTAATGGTATTAATATTAATTTCCTGATTTCAATAACTACCATGGGTGTTATGAGCTGAATTGTGTGCCCCGCCCCAATTCATGTTTTGAAATCCTAATACCCCAGTATCTCAGAATGTGACTATCTGGAGATAGGGCCTTTAAAGAGGTGATTAAGGTAAAATGAGGTCATAAGGGTAGACCCTAATCCCATATAACTGATCTTATGAAAAGAGATTAGCACAATGACAACACAGACTGAGGGATGACTATGTGAGGGCACAGTGAGAAGGTGGCCATCTGCAAGTCAAGGAGATGGGCCTCAAGAAGAATCCAAACCTGTTGACACCCTGATCTTGGACTTCTAACTTCCAAGCAGTGAGAAAATAAATTTCTGTTGTTCAAGCCCCCTGTCACTACTATTGTATTATGGCAGCCCTAGAAAACTAATACAACATACAACAGAGTATTATTTAGCCTTAAAAAGGAAGGAGATTCTGACACATGCTATAATATGGATAAGCTTTAAAGACATTATAGCAAGTAAAATAAGCCAGCCACAAAAGGTCTGTATGATTCCACTTATATGAGATACCTAGAGTGGTCAAATTCATACAGACAGAAAGTAGAATGATGGCTGCCAGAGGCTGAGGAAGGAGGGAATGGGGAGTTACTGTTTAATGGGTACTTTCAGCAATACAAGATGGAAAGAATTCTAGAGATCAGTGTGGTGATAGCTGGGCAACAATCTGAATGCACTTAATGACACTGAACTGTAATGCTTAAAAATGGTTAAAATGATAAATTTTATGTTTTCTAGATCTTACCAGAATTAAAAATAAAAATAGAGAGGAGGGAAGTTTGGATATATAGGGGGAAGACCCACAGGGAGCAAAATGTAATAATAGAGGGAGAGGTGGGGGTGATGCAGTCCACAAGTCAAGGAGCACCAAGGATTTCGGGGAGGCCCTAAAAGCCAGGAAAAGGCAATGAAGGATTCTCCCCTACAGTCCTCAGAGGGAACATGGCCCTGCTGATGCAACCTGATTCCAGATGTCTAGACTTCAGAACTGTGAGAGAATTAATTTTTGTTGTTTTAAGTGAAGGAAAGAAGAAAGGGAGGAAAAGAATGAGAGAAATAGGGAAAGAAAAGAAAAGGGGGGGAAAAAAAAAGGAAAGCATGAGCCTGAGAACCCATCTGAAGTTCTGTGGTACATAACACAGTGCTATATATCTAGCCAGCTTGGAATGGGTTCAAGAGAGTGAACTATCATTATTTCATGTGGATTAAATGCTTGAAAAGTGCAGGTCTGAAAAGTCTATAAGTGCATCTGCCCAAATAACAGCCAAGGATCATTCTTTTCCCTGGGGGAATACACTTGTCTTTGTAAATCATTGCCTAAACACAGAATTACCAAGAAGAAAGGGTAAAGTAGATAAACTTTGTCTCCTGTGACCCCACTTCAATTTCCCCCATGCTTGCTTTTCACCAGAGCAATAATGGTGGTGGGCAAATTGTAAAACAGGAAACTTCCTTCTATTTGTTTTGTGTTCACTTAATTCTTTTATTTGTTCATATTCAACAAACAGCTATTAAGTAACTTATATGTTCTAAGGAACAATTCATTTAGTTGACAAATATTTATTGAGTAGCTGCCATATGCTAGACATTGGTCTAGGTGTCAGAGATACGGTAGTGAACAAAACAATATCCCTGTGGCCACCATGAAAATGCACATCTCCGAGCTCCTACTGAGAGAATGTCATTAACTGCCAGCACCAGCAGCTGTGCTCTGAAATCCATCACCATATTCATGCCGAGGCTATAATTCCCATGGGCTGTTCCCAGTTAATGACTGAACTTGGCAGAGGCACTAAAGCAAACCAGGTCCTGGAAGACAGGAGTCTCCTCTGATGGATGATTCTTACTGGGCTTTGTGAAACTTTCTTAAAATTGTACTGCAAGCTATGGTCTTCCTTCTTTCCTTTCTTCCTCCTTTCCATCTCTCCTTCAGAAGAGTCAGAACGGCATTATTGTCTAACTTCCCTTCCAGCTTTCTCTGGTTCCTTTCCCGTACTCCTTTACTGGTGTTTCCCTCAATAAACCTCTTGCATGTGTAATCCCATCTTGGTATCTGCTTTTTGAAGGACCCTGACTAACACAGTCCCCAACACTCTGCAGGAGGGACCATCGGGAGCAGTTAAGAGCCTGGAAGCAGAATGCCTGGGTTTGAAGCCCTGCACTGCCACTTACAAACAACTTATTTCACCTCTCCCCCACCTCAATTTCATTGCAGACTTTGATTCAGTTTCATCACCTGTATAATGAAGGTAATAATAGTAAACCAAACTTGCAGGGTCATTGTTAGAACTAAACACATTATATGTAGGGTGCCTACAATGGTGGAAGGGTGCATGGTCTATGTACATGCTGGTCATTAAAAGGGGTTGCATTTTAGTGAAGGAGATAGACAAAAATACACAACTACCAGGTAATGATAATACTAAGGTGAAAAGAAGGAGGGTGATATGATAGGATGACTAATTAGTCATTTTAGATTAGGAAGTCAGGAAAGGTCAATAAGAGAGTCCACCATGTTGAGATCTGGAGAAGGGCTGATTAGGGAAAGGGAACAGCTTGTGTGAAGACCTTAAGGCAAGAAGGGTGCCTGGATGGCTCAGTTGGCTGAGCATCTGACTCTTGATTTCAGCTCAGGTCATGATCCCAGGGTCATGAGATAGAGCCCCATGTCAGGCTCTGTGCTCAACAGGGGGTCTGCCTGAGATTCTTTCCCTCTGCCCCCCACCCCTCTAAAATAAGTAAATAAAATCCTTTACAAAAAAGACCTTAAGGCAAGAATGTGCAGTCATACTTTAGAAAGAACAAGAGGGTCAGGGAAACTAGAGGATAGTGAACAAGGAGACAGGTGGGGGGCCAGATCATGGAGGGCAAAGTAGGCTGAAAGGAGTTTCATTTCTTCTTTCCTTTATTTATTTAATGTATTATTTGTCAGCCACCCAACTCAGTACTAAGAACCCTGATAATTCTAGTTCTACATTTTTTTAAAAGATTTTATTTATTTATTTGACAGAGAGAGACACAGTGAGAGAGGGAACACAAGCAGGGGGAGTGGGATAGGGAGAAGCAGGCTTCTGCCGAGCAGGGAGCCCAATGCGGGGCTCGATCCCAGGACCCTGGGATCATGACCTGAGCCGAAGGCAGACGCTTAATGGCTGAGCCACCCAGGCACCCCTCTGGTTCTACATTTTTTAATTACATGATTAGAGGCAACATGAGGTAGTAGTTAGGTCCAGGAAGTAGTTGTATAGTCATACAGGAAACAAAATGATCTTCTAAAAACACTGTGAGGAGTGTTTTTGTATAGCTTGATTCAAATTTTCTGCCCTTGGCACTTTTTTCTACTTGTAGACAATTTTAATATATACATATTAATATACATATATATTACACACACACATTGATATAATTACATATATATTACTTATTTACATAGTTATATATAACAGCTAGATTCATTTTAGCTATCAAAGATCTGATGGTTTGAAAACAACAACACTCATCCAGGAATTCTGTGGTTGGCTGTTATTCTAAGCATTGCTGAGTTCTGTTTGCCTAAATGACTGTACTGCAAGTATTCTGGCCACTCTGTGAGTACCTTTCAATAGGGGGCAACATTTGAGAACCACTTTAGCAGTTACACTATAGTCCTGAAATGCCCAGTAAAGGGTGTGTTTGTTTTACCTTCTTTTGTAGTCTATTGTAAAACCAGAGATGAAAGTTTTGGGTCTTCAAGGTCCTGAGCACTCACTTAGTTTTCCTTAACATTGAGCTATCTCTGCATAGGTCCAGAGTCATATAATTCACCAGGGTCTTCATTTCCTTGTTTATAAAGTGTGGATAATGTACACTTTCTACTTGCCTTTCAGCCTGAGTGAGTGAAGTTTTCTCTAGTGGATTCTCCTGAATCTGGAGCCATGAGGCAATGAAGGGATTTCAAAGTTATTTTTATTTAGCCCATTTCCCCACAAGTTCAGTGAAGCTGAAAAAAAAAAAATCTTTAGCTGGAATTCTAGGTGGGAAAGTGATAACCAGAGTGTCGAGATAGTTAGACAAGCTGTTGTGTTTTCATCCCAAATTCAGTCCCAAGGACAAGAATAGCATTTGCAGTAGCACTCGCCTGGGCAAAATTAAAGGGACTTCAGTGTTCAGGTCTCAGGCTGCAGGTTGGCAGTTTTGGGTCCTCCCCCCAAGGGTTGCCTTTCCTTCTCTGTTAAAATCTATGGACTCCCCCAGAGAACCCAAAGATTTCCTCATTAGATCTACCTGTGGGTCAGAGACGCCCTATGCCTTTCACTGGCCCTTGGGCTTTAACTTTTCAGTCTGCAAAATAGAACACATAATACAGTCAACATATCTTCCTCAAAGGTTATTGTGAGGCTTACGCAAGTAACTGTGTGTGAGGGGGAGGAGGGGAAATTTAGAGTTAGAGACAGAGCAGACAGTTACAGAAAGCACTTCCTGGAATCCTAAACTTGAAGGAGAATATAAGATTGGCTATTCCTTAGGCTAGATAAAGGACCATAACATCAGGAAGGAAATATCCTCTAATTTTGGATTATGGAAGAAAGAAAACAAGACTTCTCTACATTGTATTGCTTATTTGACTACAGAGAGTAAAGATGTCATTTTTCCTGAGGTTATTCTTTAGCCTAGAACAGTGGCTCTCAAGCTTGATTGCTTCTCAGAGTCATTTGTTGAGCCCAATCCAATACTTTCTGAGAGAGAATCACTGGGACTTCTACTTCTGGCTAATATGGAATAACAGAGACTATATTTATTCTCCCATTGGAAACAGCCAAAAAATGGACAAAATATATAAAACAATGATTTGTAAGACACTGGATATAAGAAAACAAAGGAAAGTAATCTCTGAGTCACAGGAAAGAAACAAGGTAAATCTTCTGATTACCCCAGCTTGCAGCCGTGCGAAAGTTGCTAGGTTTGTATAGGGCAGAGCCCAGTAGACTACTTAAGCTGGGAGGAGGAAGGTGAGATTGTGGCAAAATCAAAATGGTAGAATTCTCAGGATAGAGTACTAGAGAGAAAAAAAAGCTACACACAGAGAGAGAGAACACATTAGAGATCTGCAGATTCTCAGTATCCATCTGAGTATTGACCAATGCATATGTATAAGAAAACTAAGACTGGGGTGGGGGGAACCATCTGAAAGGACTGAAGATAACAATGTCCAGCACTCACACAGGGGCAAGAACAGTTTCTATTCTCAACACCTTGAATGGAAAACCCCAAGACTCAAGGGTCAATATGTAGATTAAACAGGGTTTTTCCTTCAGTGGTGGGGAATAAGTAGCTCTAAACTGATAACTGCTTCACGCCTGCCTAACAAATCTTAAAAGGAAACAGGAAAGAATTAGTGTTTCCAAATAACTGAACTCTGTTCCGGAACTAAGCTCAAGAGTATTTATAAGAGTATAAAAATATCCAGCCCTCCGCCTGGGTGGCTCAGATGGTTAAGCATCTGCCTTCGGCTCAGGTCATGATCTCAGGGTCCTGGGATCGAGTCCCACATCGGGTTCCCTGCTCAGTGCAGAGCCTGCTTCTCCCTCTCCCTCTGCCACTCCCTCTGCTTGTGCTCTTCTGTCTATCTCTCTGTCAAATAAATAAATAAAATCTTAAAAAAATATATCCAGCCCTCAAAAACTCAACAGGTAAGATTCACAAAATTTGATATTTAGTAAAAAAAAAAAAAAGTATATATATTTATAATATATATTATATATAATATAGTGTTATATTATATATAATTTTATTATGTAAAATATATATTTATACTATATATATTATAAATAAAATCTTTGGCCACAAAAAAAGAAAATGCAACCCATAATAAGACGACAAATAAAATCACTGAAAATAACTCAGAACTAATAGAGTCAATGATATTATAATAGCATTGTATGAGAGATGGTAGGTACATTTGGGATGAGCATAGCATAATATATAGAGATGTTGAATCATTGTGTTGTACACCTGAAACTAATGTAACATTTTGTGTCAACTATAGTCAAATTTAAAAGAAAATAAAAAGAACAAAGTAAAAAGCAATTGCTTCTATTAATAAATACTATGAACTTGATCTGGAAAAAAGAAAAGAACCCAGAACTGATACTAATACTAGGATTACCAGACAAAGACACTGAAATAGTTACATGCTGTATTCTATATAATTTAAAATAAATAGAGACATGGAAGATTTAAAAAAGACCTAAGGCAAACAGAGAAATAAAAACTACAATGTGTGAGATAAAAATTCACTGGTTGGGAATAATAGCAGATTAGACATGGCAAACTAAAAGATTAGCAGACTGTGAAGACAAAGCAATAAAAACTATTCAAAATGAAACAGAAAAGAGATAATTATTTTAAATGAACAAAACACTGGTAAACTGTGGGATACCTTCAAGTAACTTAATATATGTATAATTAAAGAACCCAAAGTACAGAAGAGTGTAAAAATAAGTATTTGAAGAAATAATGACTGAAATATTCCCAAATTTGATGGATATAATAAAAACAGAGATCTAACAGTTTCAACAAACCCTGAGCACAAGAAGCATTAATAAAAAATTACCCCAAGGCACATCATAATAAAATTTCAAAACCAGTGATAGAAAATCTTAAAAGCAGCAAAATGAATAAAGTACACATTATCTGCAGTAGAGATCTTGCAGGCCAGGATGGAATGAGATAATATATTTAAAGTACTGGAAGGAAAATAACTCCCAGTCAAGAATATTATATCCCACAAAATTATCCTTCAAAAATGAAGAGATAGGGTGCCTGGGTGGCTCAGTTGGTTAAGCGACTGCCTTCGGCTCAGGTCATGATCCTGGAGTCCCGGGATCGAGTCCCACATCAGGCTGCCTGCTCAGCAGGGAGTCTGCTTCTCCCTCTGACCCTCCTCCCTCTCATGCTCTCTCTCTCTCATTCTCTCTCACAAATAAAATCTTAAAAAAAAAAAATGAAGAGATAAAGTCTTTCCCAAACAAAAACTGGGGGAGTGTCTTACCTATAAACCCGTCTTACAAAAGCTGCTTAAGAAAATTCTTCAGACTGAAACAAAAACTAAAAAGCAACACAGAACATATGAAAGCATAAATTTCACTGGTAAAGGTAAATATATAAACAAATACAGGATAATAAAACATTATAATGGTGATATATAAATTACTTTTAACCTGGGGAACTTAGGAAAGATGTAGAGTAGGAGGATTCTGAGTTCACCTTATCCCACATACAAACTAAGGTAACAGTTGTATCTATGCAGCTAACTCTGAAAATGACCCAAAGACTGGCAGAATAGACCTTCCACAGTTAATCACTGACAGAAGACCACATACAAGGGGATAGGAGGACTGGAGATGTGTTTGGGAACCAGCATGACTAACCACAAATGGGAGAGACATGACAAACATGGAGAAGTGAGAGGATCAGACCCTGCAGAGGGCACCCCTCGCATTGGGGATCCATACTAGAAAGATGAGTCCCCATAAGATCTGGCTTTGAAAACCAGCAGGGCTTAACACTGGAAACTTTAAAAATTAGCAGGTTTGGCTCCATTAGAGCTGGAGGACAATAGGAAACTGAGTCCTGGCCTTCACGGAGCCAGAATATTAAATAACTCAGTAGAGACACAGCAGGGGAGCAGCACTTTGAAAAGTAACTGGGGTGTATGTGAAGATTTATTGACTTACCTTAGAACTAATCAAAGGGGCAGGAATCTATAGGAGATTTCTCCAGGAACAAAAGTGCTGGTGGATGCCATTTCTCTTTCCCTCCCCCAAACCTAGATAGTCAAACACTTGTGGGAGCCAGTGCTAATACTTTCCATCTACCTTGCAAGCACTGCATACCCTGTCCTGTCATTCCCTGCAGACCTGCCCCATCCAAACAGCTCACCTCAGCAGGTGTCCCTCCAAAGTGACTTCTGCTTTACCACACCCAGCAGGTAGCCCTACCTGGGAACAATGCCACTCCAAAATGACTCCTGTCCTGGGGAAGGGGGAAATAACCCCACATGTCATCTCATCTGCAGATCCTACAGCTAGGCCTTGTGGCTGGTTGTGCAGGGAACAAACCCTGCCATTTGGTGTGCCAGCAGCTGTAGCAAAGAGGGTGACTGCAGACAGCTAAGCTGACAGCCCACCCACCAAAAAGCTCATGGTGGCCACAGACAGGCTTCTCAACAGTATAGGGGCAAACCCTGCCCAGTGCAACCACAGCAGGCAAAGTGGGTCATTGCAGCTAGCTGGGATGAAGACAATTTCAGTTTAGCCACAACAGGAGGGTGCACACAGCCCACAGAGGGGACACCCCATAATACCTGGTTCTGGTGACCAGAGGGGATTGCACTATAGGTCGCCACAGGACTTTTTCTACACCATTTTCAAGACCAGGATACATAGCTGGTTTACCTAATACATAAAAACAAACACATTGAAATAGAAAAAGAGAAGAAATAGAGGGATATGTCTCACCCAAGTTAATTAAAAAACAACAACAACAAAAAAAAACAAGACAAAATCATAGTAAAGGAGCTAAATTAAGTGGAGATAAGCAATATGCCTGATAAAAAATTCAAAGTAATGGTCATAAAGATACTAGTGGAGGGCGCCTGGGTGGCTCAGTTGGTTAAGCGACTGCCTTCAGCTCAGGTCATGATCCTGGAGTCCCGGGATCGAGTCCCGCATCGGGCTCCCTGCTCGGCAGGGAGTCTGCTTCTCCCTCTCCCACTCCCCGTTTGTGTTCCCTCTCTCGCTGTGTCTTTCTCTGTCAAATAAATAAACAAAAATCTTAAAAAAAAAAAAAAAGATACTAGTGGACATGAGGAAAGAGTGGATGAACTCAGCGAGAACTTCAACAAAGAGATAAAAAATATAAAGAACCAGTCAGAGCTGAAGAATTCATTAACTGAAATAAAATATATGCTAGAGGAAATCAACAGCAGAGTAGAGGGCACAGAAGAACAGATGAGCAATCTGGAAGACAGGGTAGTGGAAAGCAATCAAACTGAAGAGCAAAAAGAAAAAAGAATAATAGGGCGCCTGGGTGGCTCAGTTGGTTAAGCGACTGCCTTTGGCTCAGGTCATGATCCTGGAGTCCCTGGATCGAGTCCTGCATTGGGCTCCCTGCTCAGCAGGGAGTCTGCTTCTCCCTCTGACCCTAACCCCTCTCATGGGCTCTCTCTCATTCTCTCTCTCTCAAATAAATAAATAAAATCTTTAAAAAAAAGAAAAAGAAAAAAGAATAATAAAAAATGACAATAGATTAAGAGAACTATGCAACATCACCAAGAATAATAAAATTCATATTATAGGGATTCCAAAATATGAAGAGACAGAGAAGTGGGAGAAAAGTTATTTGAATAAATAATAGCTGAAATCGTCTCTAATCTGGGGAAAGGAAATAGACATCCAGGTCCAGGAAACAGAGTCCCTAACAACATGAATACAAGGAGCCCTACACCAAGATATGTAATAAATAAAATGGCAAATAAAGACAGAATTTTAGAGGCACCAAGACAAGTTTCATATAAGGAAAACCCCATAGACTATCAACTAATTTTTCAGCACGCCAGAAGGAAGTGACATGGGATGTTCAAAGTGATGAAAGGAAAAAACCTACAACCAAGAATACTCTACCTGGCACGGTTATCATTCAGCCACTAAACCAGCCTTTTAAGAAATGCAGAAGAATGAAACTCGACCATTCTCTAACACCATTCACAAAGATAAACTCAAACTGGATGAAAGACCTCAATGTGAGACAGGAATCCATCAAAATCCTAGTGAGGATTTTGGCAGTAACCTCTTTGACATCGGCCACAGCAACTTCTTTCAAGATACGTCTCCAAAAGCTAGTGAAACAAAAGCAAAAATGAACTTTGGGGACTTCATCAAGATAAAAAGCTTCTGCACAGCAAAGGAAACAGTCAACAAAACAAAGAGGCAACCCACAGAATGGGAGAAGATATTTGCAAATGATACTACAGATAAAGGGCTGGTATCCAAAATCTATAAAGAACTTCTCAGACTCAACACCCAAAAAACAAATAAGTCAAAAGTGGGCAGAAGAGATGAACAGACACTTCTCTGAAGAAGACATACAAATGGCTAACAGACACATGAAAAAATGTTCATCATCATTAGCCATCAGGGAAATCCAAATCAAAACCACACTGAGATACCACCTTACACCAGTTAGAATGGCCAAAATGGACAGGGAAAGAAACAAATGTTGGAGAAGTTGTGGAGAAAGGGGAAACCTCTTACACTGTTGGTGGGAATGCAACTTGGTACAGCCACTTTGGAAAACAGTGTGGAGGTTCCTCAAAAATTTAAAAATAGAGCTACCCTATGACCCAGCAATTGCCCTACTGGGTATTTACCCCAAAGACACAGATGTAGTGAAAAGAAGGGCCATATGCACACCAATGTTCATAGGAGCAATGTCCGCAATAGCCAAACTGTGGAAAGAGCCGAGATGCCCTTCAACAGATGAATGGATAAAGAAGATGTGGTCCATATATACAATGGAATATTACTCAGCCATCAGAAAAGATGAATACCCAACTTTTACATCAACATGGATGGGCCTGGAGGAGATTATGCTAAGCGAAATAAGTCAAGCAGAGAAAGTCAATTATCATATGGTTTCACTTATTTGTGGAACATAAGGAATAACATGGAGGACATTAGGAGAAGGAAGGGAAAAATGGGGGGGGGAATTGGAGGGAGAGATGAACTATGAGAGATTATGGACCTGAGAAACAAACAGGGTTCTAGAGGGGAGGGGGGAGGGGGGATTGGTTAGCCGGGTGATGGGTATTAAGGAGGGCACGTACTGCATGGAGCACTGGGTGTTATACGAAAACAATGAATCATGGAACACTACATCAAAAACTAATGATGTATTGTATGGTGACTAACATAATATAATAAAATTAAAAACTACAAAAAAAAATGTTAAAGGGAATTCTCTTGGTGGAAAAAAAAAAAGTCCATAACTAGAAGAAAGTTATAAAAGGAAAAAATTTCACAGGCAAAAGTAAACATATAGTAAATACAGTAGATTAATCAGTTATAAAGCCAGTATGGAAGTCAAAACACAAATGTTGTAAAATCAATTATATCTACAAAAATTAGTCAAGGTATACACAAAATCAAAAGATGTAAAATACAACATCGTATACATAAAACATGAAAAGGGGAGTAAAAATTTAGTGCTTTCAGAGTATGTTCAAACTTAAGTGATCATCAGTATAATGTAGATTGCTACACAAATAAGATGCTATATATAAACCATGAATCAAAAATCTATGATGGAGGGGCGCCTGGGTGGCTCAGTTGGTTAGGCAACTGCCTTCGGCTCAGGTCATGATCCTGGAATCCCGGGATCGAGTCCTGCATCGGGCGCCCTGCTCAGTGGGGAGTCTGCTTCTCCCTCTGACCCTCCCCCCTCTCATGCTCTCTCTATCTCATTCTCTCTCTCAAATAAATAAATAAAATCTTTAAAAAAAAATCTATGATGGACACCAAAAAATAAAAAAAGAGAAAGGAATCCAAGCATAGGACTTAAGAAAGCCATCAAACCACAAGGGTAGAGACCAAATGAAGGAGAAAGGAACAGAGGAGAACTACAAAACAACCAGAAAACAATTAACAAAATAGCAGTAAGAACATATCAATTTTTACTTTAAATGTAAATGGTCTACATACTCCAATCAAAACACATAGGGTGGCTGAATGGATTTTTAAATGACCCATCTATATATTGCATACAACAGATTCACTTTAGACCTAAAGACATACATGGTGTAAAAGTGAAGGGATGGAAAACATACCATGCAAATGCAAGCAAAAAAAAAAAAAAAGTAAAAAGAAAATCTGGGAGAGTAATGAATAATACTTATAGCAGACAAAACAGACTTTAAAGACTGTAAGACTGTAGCAAGAGACAAAGAAGGGCCCTACATAATAATCAAAGGATCAATATAACAAGCAGTTATAACAACTGTAAATATCTAAGCATCCAACATAGGAGTACCTAAAAGATAAAGTAAATATTAGCATACATAAAGGGAGAAATTGAAGGTAATACAATAATAATAGGAGACTTTAATACCCTGCTTACATCAATGGATAGAACATCTATCAGATATCCTTCAACAAGGAAACAGTGGCTTTGAATGACTCATTAGACCCAACAGACTTAATAGATATCGACAGAACATCCCATCCAAAACCAGCAGAATACACTTTCTTTTTAAGTGCATATGGAACATTGTCCAGGACAGATCACATGTTAGGCCACAAAACAAGTCTCAATAAATTTAAGAAAATTGGAATTATATTAAGCATCTTTTCCAACCACAACAGTTTAAAACTAGAAATCAATTACAAGAAAAAAAGAAACTTAGTGAAAAAAACAACAAAAACCCACAAAGACATGAAGGCTACAACACATGCTATTAAACAACCTATGTCAACAAATAAAGAGGAAATAAAAAATACACGGAGACAAATTAAATTGAAAACACATTAAGTCAAAATCTTTGGGATGTGGCAAAAGCAGTTCTAGGAAGGAAGTTAGTATGCTACAGTCCTACCTCAAGAAGTAATGAGAATCTCATACAAACAACCTAACCTTACTTCTAAAGGAGCTAGAAAAAGAAAAAAAAGTCCAAATTTAGAATAAAGGAAATAAAAACTAGAGTGAAAATAAATTAGAGACCAAAAAAGTCAACAAAATCCAATAGCTGTTTTTTTAAAAAGATAAAACTGATAAACTTTTAGCTAGGCTCATTAAGAAAATAAAAAGATTTCATGAAATCAGATATGAAAGAGGAGAAATAATAACTGATACCACAGAAATACAGAGAATTATAGGGGAATATTATGAAAATTATATGCCAATAAATTGGTATATAAATAGAAGAAATAGATAAAATCCCAGAAATATGAAGTCTTCCAAAACTGAATCCGAAAGAAACAGGAAATTTAAACAGACAAATTAGTGATGAAATTGAATCAGTAATCAAAAAAGTCCCAACAAACAAAAGTTTGTCTTCACAGGTGAATTTTACCAAACATTTAAAGAAGACTTAATACTTACTCTTCTCAAACTATTCCAAATAAATAAATAGAGAACTTCCAAATTTGTTCTACAAGGCCAACATTACCATGATACCCAAACCAGACAAAGACACTATAAAAAAAAACAAAAACAAAAACCCACCCCCAAAACTACAGCCAATATCTCTGATGAACATTAATGCAAAAATCCTCAACAAAATATTAGCAAACCAAATTCTACAATACATTAGAACAATCATTCACCATGACCAAGTGGGATTCATCCCAGGGATACAAGGATGTTTCAGTATTTACAAATCAATCAGTGTGGTACATCACATTAACAAGAGGAAGGATAAAAACCACATGATCATCTCAATAGAGAAAAATCATTTGGCAAAATTCAACAACTATTCATAATAAAAACTTTCAACAGAGGGGGTTTAGAGGGAATATGACTTAACATAATAAAGTCCATATATAAAAAACCCACAGCTAACATCACACTCAATGGCAAAAAAGCTAAAAGCTTTTCCACTAAATTCAGGAACACAACAAGAATGTCCACTCTCACCACTTTTACTCAGCATAGTACTGGAAGTCCTAGTGACAGCCATCAGACAAGAAATAAAGATCATCCAAATTGGCAAGGAAGAAGTAAAACTGTCCTATTTGCAGATGACAGGATACTCTATATAGAAAACCCTAAATACTCCACCAAAAAAACTATTAGAAATAATAAGTGAGTTTAGTAATGTTATAGGATACAAAATACACAGAAGTCTATTGTGCTCCTATACACTAATAATGAAGTAACAGAAAGATAAATTAAGAAAACAATCTATAACTGCACCAAAAATATGAAAAAAACACCTAGGAATAAATTAAATGAAGGAAGTGAAAGATCTATATTCTGAAAACTACACAAACAAATGAAAAGATATACCATGCTCATGGATTGGAAGAATTAACATTGTTACCATGTCCATACTACCCAAAGCAATCTACAGATTCAATGCAATACCTATCAAAATACCAACAATATTTTTCACAAAACTAGAATAATCCTCAAATTTGTATGGAACCACAAAAGACTCCAAATAGCCAAAACACCAATGAGAAAGAGGAACAAAGCTGGAGGTATCACAACCCTAAATTTCAAGATATATCACAAAGCTATAGTAATCAAGACAGTATTGTATTGGCTCAAAAACAGACACATAAGGGGGCACCTGGGTGGCTCAGTCATTAAGCGTCTGCCTTCGGCTCAGGTCATGATCCCAGGGTCCTGGGATCGAGCCCCACATCGGGACCCCTGCTCTGCCGGGAGCCTGCTTCTCCCTCTCCCACTCCCCCTGCTTGTGTTTCCTCTCTTGCTGTGTCTCTCTCTGTCAAATAAATAAATAAAATCTTTAAAAAAAAATAAACACATAAGTCAACAGAATAGGATAGAAAGACCAGAAATAAACCCACACCTATGTGATTAATAAAGACACAACTATATGATCAATTAACCTATGACAAAGGAGGCAAGAATATATGAGGAAAAGACAGTCTCTTCAATAAATGGTCTGGAAAAAGTGGACAGCTACATGTAAATGAATGAAACTGGACCATTTTCTTACATCAGACATAAAAATTAAAACTAAAAGATGTATTAAAGACCTCAAAGTGTGGCCTGAAACCACAAAACTCCTAAAAGAAAACATAAGCAGTAATCTCTTGGATAACAGCCTTAGCAATATATTTATGGATATGTCTCCACAGGAAAGGGAAAGGAAAGCAAAAACAAACTATTGGGACTACACCAAAATAAAAAGCTTTTTCACAGCGATGGAAACCATCATCAAAACAAAAAAGCAACCTAGTAAATGGGAGAAGATACTTGTAAATGATATATCTGATAAGATATACAAAATATATAAAGAATTTATACAACAACACCAAAAAACCACAAACAATCCAATTAAAAAAATGGACAGAAGAACTCAATACAGGAAAAATGGACAAAGGAATTTCATTTTTCCAAAGATATATAGATGGCAGAAAGACACATAAAAAGATGCTCAATATCACTAATCATCAGGGAAATGCAAATGAATACAGTGAGATATCTCCCCACACCTATCAAAATGGCTAGTATTAAAAAGACAATAAAGATCAAGTGTTGGTGAGGATGTGGATTAAAGATACCCTTGTGCACTGTTGGTAAGAATTCAAACTGGTGCAAGCACTGTGGAAAACATTATGGGAGGTTCCCTCAAACAGTTAAAAATAGAAATACAATATTATCCAGTAATTCCAATATTGGATATTTGCCCAAAGAAAATGCAAATGTGAATTCAAAAAGCTATATTCATGGCTATGTTCACTGCAGCACCATTCACAATAGTCAAGATATGGAAGCAACCCAAGTGTCCATCTATAAATGAATGGATTCAGAATATGTGGTATTTATATTACTATAGCTTTGTGATATATCTTGAAATTTAGGGTTGTGATACCTCCAGCTTTGTTCCTCTTTCTCAGTGGTGCCTTGGCACACATACAGACATACATACACACACAATGTAGTATTCCTTAGCCATAAAAAAAAAAAAAATGAGATCTTGCCATTTACAGCAACATGGATGGACCTAGAGGGTATTATGCCAAGTGAAATAAGTCAAAGACAAATATCATAGGATTTCACTTAGATGTGGAATCTAAAACACAAAACAAAAAAACAAGTAGACTCTTAAATATGAAGAACTGGTACTTGCCAGAGGGGAGGTGGGTGGGTGGGTCTGGGTAAAATAGATAAAGAAGATTAAGGGGTACAAAATTCCAGTTACAAAATAAGTGAATCATAAACATTAAAATTACAGCATAGGGAATGTATTCAGTAATATTATAACAACATTGTATGGAGATAGATGGTGACTACACTTATCATGGTATGCGTAAGTAATGTATAGAATTGTTGAATCAATATGTTGTATACCTGAAGATAATATAAAGTTGTTTGTTGGTTATACTTCAATAATAAAAAAATTATTTTTAACTCTAATATGAAGGTTAAGAGATAAAACTTTGTTAATGGATACCTGCTATTAAAAAAACAAAAAACAAAAATCTCTGATTAAAACAACACAAATTATAGAGGAAGGAATGAAAATTGTAGAATTTTTATTGTGATTGAAGTCAAGTTGTTATCGACCTAAAATAGGTTATAACTACAAGATATTTTATGTAAAACTTGAGTTAACCACAAAGAAAAAAAAGATATAATAAACATGAAAAATGATAAAAAGAATCAAATCATTACACAACTTTATCAAATAACAGCAAGAGAGGAAGAGAGGGATAAAACACATGCAAAACAAAAAAAACAATAAAATGACAATAGTAAGTCCTCACCTATCAATGATTACTTTTTTTTTTTAAAGATTTTATTTGTTTGCGAGAGAGAGAATGAGAGACAGAGAGCATGAGAGGGAGGAGGGTCAGAGGGAGAAGCAGACTCCCTGCTGAGCAGGGAGCCCGATGTGGGACTCGATCCCGGGACTCCAGGATCATGACCTGAGCCGAAGGCAGTTGCTTAACCAACTGAGCCACCCAGGCGCCCTCAATGATTACTTTAAATGTAAATGCATTAAACTTACCAATTGAAAGGCAGAGCAGACAAATGGATAACATAAAACAAGATCCAGCAATACACTCCCTACATAAGACACAATTTAGATTAGAGACACACATAGACTGAAAGTAAAGGGATAAAGACATCTCATCCAAGTGGTATGAGAGAAAAGCAGGGATGTCTATTATATTAGGCAAAATATACTTTAAGTCTAAAACTGTCTCTAGAGACAAAGAAAGTCTTTGTCTATGGTAAGAGGACCAGTTCAACAGGAAGATATAACAATTTTAAGTATATAAGCGCACAACATCAGAGAAAGCCACATAACTATATAAAGCAACCAAATATATAAAGCAGATATTGACAGGTCTGAAGGGAGACATGGATAGTAATACAATAATAATAGGGGACTTTAATATCCCACTTACAATAATGGATAGAATAACTCAGACAAAAAATTCTATAAAGAAACAACTGACCCGAACAACACTATAGACTAAATTGATCTAACAGACATATAAAGAACTTTCCATCCAACAATAAAAAATACACATCTTCCCAAGCATACATGGAATATTTTCCAGGATAGTTCACATACTGGTCATAAAACAAGTCTTAAACTTTTAAAAAGATCGTTTGTTCATTCCTGGAACAAACAATCCTAAAATTTGTATGGAATCAGAAAAGACCCCGAATCGCCAAGGAAATGTTGAAAAAGAAAATCAAAGCTGGGGCATCACGTTGCCCGATTTCAAGCTATATTACAAAGCAGTGATCACCAAAACAGCATGGTATTGGCACAAAAACAGACATATAGACCAATGGAACAGAACAGAGAGCCCAGAAATGGACCCTCAACTCTATGGTCAAATAATCTTCAACAAAGCAGGAAAAAATATGCAATGGAAAAAAGTCTCTTCAATAAACAGTGCTGGGAAAATTGGACAGCTATATACAGAAGAACGAAACTCGACCATTCTCTAACACCATTCACAAAGATAAACTCAAATGGATGAAAGACCTCAATATGAGACAGCAATCCATCAAAATCCTAGAGGAGAACATAGGCAGTAACCTCTTTGACATTGGCCACAGCAACTTCTTTCAAGATCCATCTTAAAAGGCTAGTGAAACAAAAGCAAAAATGAACTTTGGGGACTTCATCAAGATAAAAAGCTTCTGCACAGCAAAGGAAACAGTCAACAAAACAAAGAGGCAACCCACAGAATGGGAGAAGATTTTGCAAATGACACTACAGATAAAGGGCTGGTATCCAAGATCTATAAAGAACTTCTCAAACTCAACACCCAAAAACAAATAAGTCAAAAAATGGGCAGAAGACATGAACAGACACTTCTCCGAAGAAGATACACAAATGGCTAACAGACACATGAAAAAATGTTCATCATCATTAGCCATCAAGGGAAATTCAAATCAAAACCACATCGAGATACCACCTTACACCAGTTAGAATGGCAAAAATTGACAAGGCAAGAAACAACAACTGTCGGAGAGGTTGTGGAGAAAGGGGAACCCTCTTACACTGTTGGTGGGAATGCAACTTGGTATAGCCACTTTGGAAAACAGTGTGGAGGTTCCTCAAATAATTAAAAACAGAGCTACCCTATGACCCAGCAATTGCACTACTGGGTATTTACCCCAAAGACACAGATGTAGTGAAAAGAAGAGCCATATGCACTCCAATGTTCACAGCAACAATGTCTGCAATAGCCAAACTGTGAAAGAGCTGAGATGCCCTTCAACAGATGAATGGATAAAGAAGATGTGGTCCATATACACAATGGAATATTACTCATCCATCAGAAAGGATGAATACCCGACTTTTACATCAACATGGATGGGACTGGAGTAGATGATGCTAAGTGAAATAAGTCAAGCAGAGAAAGTCAATTATCATATGGTTTCACTTATTTGTGGAACATAAGGAATAACATGGAGGACATTAGGAGAAGGAAGGGAAAAATGAAGGGGGAGAAATCAGAGGGGGAGACAAACCATGAGAGACTATGGACTCTGAGAAACAAGCTGAGGGTTTTAGAGGGGAGGGGTGTAGGGGGATGGGTAGGCCTGGTGATAGGTATTAAGGAAGGCACATACTGCATGGAGCACTGGGTGTTATACGAAGAAAACAATCATGGATCACCACATCAAAAACTAATGATGTATTGTATGTGACTAACATAACATAATAAAATTAAATTAAATAAAAATAAATAAAAAGATTAAAATCATTCCAAGTATCTTTTCCAACCACAATGAAAAGAGAACAGAAATCAAAAACAATAAGAAAATTGGAAAATTCATATATAAATGAAAATTAAACAACACACTCTGCAACAACCATTGGGTCAAAGAGGAAATCAAAAGGGAATTTTAAAGTATCTCAAAACAAAAGAAAATTAAAATGAAAACATAGCACACTAAAACTTACAGGATGCAGCAAAAGCAGTACTAAGAGGGAAGTTTACAGTGATAAATGCCTAAATTAAAAAGAGGTCTCAAATAAACAACCTACCTATATGCTTCAAGAAAAAAGAAAAACAAAGTAAGCCCAAAATTTAAAAAAAAGAAAAAAATAAAGAATAGTGTAGAAATAAGTTAAATTGAGGAAAAATACAAGTTAGAGTTAATTTTTTGAAAAAAATAAAATTGACAAACTCTTAGACAAAAAAAATAGAAGATTCAAATAAATATAATCAGAAATGAGAGAGGAGACATCACAATGGGTGTCTCAAAAGTAAAAAGAATCACAAACGACTATTATGAACAATTATACACCAACAAATTGGATAACCTAGAAGAAATGGATTCCTAGAAATTCACAACCTACCAAAACTATATCAAGAAGAAATAGAAAGCCTTAGCAGATCAATATCAAACAAAAAGATTGAATCAATAATCAAAAACTTCTCAACAAAGAAAAGTCCAGTACCACATGGCTTAACAGGTGAATTCTACCAAGCATTCAAAGAAGGACTAATACCAATTCTTCTTTAATTCTTCCAAAAACTAGAAAGAGAAAGCACTCTAAACTCATGTTATGAGGCCAGTATCACCCTAATACTAAAACCAGACAGATACTACAAGAAAAGAAACAGACCAATATCCCCAATGAACACAGATGTAAAAGTCCTCAATAAAATACCAGAAAACTTAATTCAACAATACAGTAATAGGATCATACACCCTGACCAAGAGGGATTAATCACTGGGATGTCAGAATGGTTCAACACATGCAAATCAATCAATGTGATACACCACATTAACAAAATGAAAAGAAAAAAATGCCACATGACCATCTCAGTATCATTTGACACAGTTCAACATCCATTCATGATTAAAATTCTCAACAAATATGTATAGAAGGAATTTATCTCAACACAATAAAAGCCATATCTGATGAGCCCACATTTAACATCATAAAGGAAGAAAAGACTGAATGCTTTCCCTTGAAGACTGAGTACAAGGCAAGGACACTCAAAAATCAATCACATTTCTATACACAAACAATGAATTCTCCCAAAAGTAAATTAAGAAAATAACTCCATTCACAATAGCAATAAAAAGAATAAAATACTTTGGGATAAACTTAACCAAAAGGTGAAAGACATGTAACTTAAAAATTATAAAACATTAATGAAGGAAATTAAAGATGACAAATGGTAAATGATAAATGGAAAGGCACTCTGTGTTTATGAAGGATTAATATTGTATAGATGTCTGTACTACCCGAAGTGATCTATAGACTCAATGCAATCCCTATAAAAATACCCACAGCTTTCTTCACAGATAAATAGACAAAACTATTGCGAGCAAGAAGAAAAAAGCTGAAGGCACAACACTTCAGATTTTGTAATATATTGCAAAGTTACAGTAATCAGAACGGTATGGTACTGGCATAAAAACAGAAATGTAGACCAATGGAACAGAGTAAAGAGTCCAGATATAAATTCATGCATCTATTTGACACTTTGACAAGAGTGCCAAAATGCACAATGGGGAAAGGATAGTTTCTTCAATTAATGCTACTGAGAAAACTGGATATCCACATGGAGAATGAAACTGGACACTCATTTTACACCATATGCAAAAATAACTTAAAATGTTGTAAAGATTTACATAAGACCTTAAAACATAAAACTACTAGGAGAAAACATAAGGGAAAAACTTCTTGATATTGGGATAAGCAATTATTGTGGGGTTTGTTTTTTTTTTTATATATATAACACCAAAAAAACCAAAAAACAAAAACAGGCAACGAAAGCAAAAGTAGATAAATGGTACTGGGACTTTGTTAAACTAAGAAGCTTCTGTATAGTGAACAGAACAGAGTGAAAAGGCAACACACAAAATGATAGAAAATATTCATAAACCATGTAGTTGATAAGGGGCTAATAGCCAATGTAAGGAACTCATACAACTCAATAGCTAAAACCAAATAATCCAATTAAAAATGGGCAAAGAACATGAGTAGACCTCACAAAAGAAGATATACAAATGGCCAACAGGAATATAAAAAGGTGCTAAACTTCACCAGTCATCAGGGAAATGCAAATTGGAACCACAATGAGGTATCACTTCACACCTGTTAGAATGTCTATTATATAACAACTGTTGGTGTAGATATAAAGAAGAGGGAACCCTTATATACTGTTTGTAGGATTGTAAATTGGTGTAGCCACTATGAAAAACAGGATAGAAATTTCTCAAAAAATTAAAAATAGAACTATCTTATGATCCATTAATCCCACCACTTCTTAGTACGTGTCCAAAAGAAATCAGAATCTTGAAGTGATATCTGTACTCCCACATTGATTTCAGCATTATTCACAATAGCCAAGATATGGAAACAACCTAAATGACAATCAATGGATAAATGGATAAAGAAAATGTAGTTATCTATCTATCTATCTATCTATCTATCTATCTATCTATCTATCTATCATCTATCTACCTACCTACCATCTAACATGCACACACATACTACATGCAATATTCATCCATTAAAAAAAATCATGCCCTTTGTTCTGGATTGGCAAAGAAGAAGTCAAACTCTCACTCTTCCCAGATGACATAATACTCTATGTGGAGAACCCAAAAGACTCTACCCCACAATTGCTATAACTCATGAAAGAATTCAGCAACATGGCAGGATATAAAATAAGTGCACAGAAGTCAGTTGCATTTCTATACACTAACAATGAGATAGAAAAATAGAAATTAAGGAGTCAATCCCATTTACAATTGCACCAAAAACCATAAGATACCTAGGAATAAACCTTACCAAGGAGGCAAAGGATCTGTACTCAGAAAATTATAGAACACTTATGAAAGAAATTGAGGAAGACACGAAGAAATGGAAGAATGTTCCATGCTTATGGATTGGAAGAACAAATATTGTGAAAATGTCTATGCTACCTAGAACAATCTATACATTCAATGCAATCCCTATCAAAATACCATCAACTTTTTTTCACAGAGCTGGAACAAATAAACCTAAAATTTGTATGGAACCAGAAAAGACCCCAAATAGCCAAAGGAATGTTGGAAAACAAACAAAGAAACAAAGCTGGTAGCATCACAATTCCAGACTTCAAGCTCTATTACAAAGCTATAATCATCAAGACAGTATGGTACTGGTGCAAAAACAAACACATAGATCAATGGAACAGAATACAGAACCCAGAAATGGACCCTCAACTCTATGGTCTACTAATCTTCGACAAAGCAGGAAAGAATGTCCAATGGAAAAAAGAGTCTCTTCAACAAATGGCGTTGGGAAAATTGGACAGCCACACACAGAAGAATGAAACTGGACCATTTCCTTACACCACACACAAAAACAGACTCAAAATGGATGGAAGACCTAAATGTGAGACAGGAATCCATCAAAATCCTAGAGAACACAGGCAGCAACCTCTGACCTCGGCTACAGCAACTTCTTGCTAGACACATCTCCAAAGCCAAGGGAATCAAAGGCAAAAATGAACTATTGGGACTTCATCAAGATAAAAAAGCTTTTGCACAACAAAGGGAGCAGATGACAAAACCAAAAGACAACTGACAGAATAGGAGATGATATTTGCAAATGACCTATCAGATAAAGGGCTAGTATCCAAAATCTATAAAGAACTTATCAAACTCAACACCCAGAGAACAAATAATCTAATCAAGAAACGGGCAGAAGACATGAACAGACATTTCTGCAAAGAAGACATCCGAATGGCCAACAGACACATGAAAAAGTGCTCAACATCACTCAGCATCAGGAAAATACAAATCAAAACCTCAGTGAGATACCACCTCACACCAGCCAGAATGGCTAAGATTAAAAAGTCAGGTGGGGCGCCTGGGTGGCTCAGTCAATTAAGCGTCTGCCTTTGGCTCAGGTCCCACATTGGGCTCCCTGCTCATTGGGTAGTCTGCCTCTCCCCTTCCCCCACTACCCCCCGCTCGTGCTCTCTTTCTCGCTATCCCTCTCTCTCAAATAAATAAATAAAATCTTTAAAAAAAAATTAAAAAGTCAGGAAACAAAAGATGTTGGCGATGTGGAGAATGGGAAACCCTCTTACACTGCTGGTGGGAATGCAAGCTGGTGCAGCCACTCTGGAAAACAGTATGGAGGGTCCTCAAAAAGTTGAAAATAGAGCTACCCTATGACCTAGCAATTGCACTACTAGGGATTTACCCCAAAGATACAAATGTAGTGATCCGAAGGGGCACCTGCACCCCAATGTTTATAGCAGCAATGTCCACAACAGCCTAACTATGGAAAGAGCTGAGATGTCCAGTGACAGATGAATGGATAAAGAAGATGTGGTATACACACACACCACACACACAATGGAATACTACTCAGCCATAAAAAAATAAAATAAAATGTTGCAACAACGTGGATGGAACTAGAGGGTATTATGCTAAGCGGAATAAGTCAATCAGAGAAAGACAATTATCATATGATCTCACTGATATGTGGAATTTAAGAAACAAACCAGAGGACCATAGGGGGAGAGAGGAAAAAATAAAACAAGATGAAATCAGAGAGGGAGACAAATCTCTTAATCATATGAAACAAACTGAGGGTTGCTGGAGGGTAGGGGGTTGGGGGATGGGGTAGCTTGTGATGGACATCAAGGAAGGCACATGATGTAATGAGCACTGGGTATTATGTAAGACTGATGAATCACTGACCTCCATCTCTGTAACTAATAATACATTATATGTTAATTAATGGAATATAAATTTTAAAATTTTCAAAAAAATCATGCCATTTATGACATGATAACCCTGGAGGACATTATGCTAAGTGAAATAAGCCAGAAATAGAATAAATATTGCATTATCTTTCTTATATATGGAATACAAAATAGTTGAACTCATAGAAGTAGAAAGTAGAATGGTGGTTTCCAGGAGCTAGGAGGAGGTGGAAATGGGGAGATGTTGATCAAAGGGTACAAAGTTTCATTTATGCAAGATGAATTGTGAAGATCTAATGTATACAATGTAACTATAGTTAACAATACTGTATTGCATACTTAAGATCTACTCTCTCAGAAAATCTCAAGTTTTCTTACCACAAGGAAAAAAAAAACAAACTATGTGAGGTGATGGATATGAAATTAATTTGATTGTGATTATTATTTCACTATGTATATGTATATCAGATCATCAAGTTATATATCTTAAATATATATAATTTTTATTTGTCAATTATACCTCAGTAAAGCTGTTGGGAGGAAAGCTCTAGGTACAAATGGCTTCACATATGAGTTGTATTAAACATATAAGGAAGAAATAATACTAATGATACACAAGCTCTTTCAGAAAAATGAAGAGAGGGAGTATTTCCCAATTCATTCTACAAGACCATCAATATCTTGCTTAAAACCAGATAAAGACAATGAGAAAACTAAAGATCAATATCCCTTGCAAACATAAATGTAAAATTTCTAAACAAAATTTTAGCAAATCAAATCCTGCAAAATGCAAAATGATAATACCTCATAATCAGTTGGGGTTTCCCAGGAATACAAGGTTGTTTTAACATTTCAAAATCAGTTGGTATATTTCACTGTCCATCATATTAAAGGACTAAAAAGAAAACCTGTATGATTTTTTCAATAAATGCAGGAAAAAAAATGATAAAATCCACTACCCATTCTTTATAAAAACAATCAGCAAACAAGGAAGAGAACTCTTTCTCAAATCAATAAAGGGCATGTTCAAAAAAATCTACACCTGATGGTGAAAGAATAAATGTTTACTCCCCAAGACAATGATGTCTACTATCATTGACTCTATTCAATATTGTATTGGAGGTTCAAACTAGTGTAGGAAGGTAAGAAAAACAAATGGAAGATATTCAGGTTGGAAAAGAAGAGTAAAACTCTTCTTATTTAGAGACAACATGATCATCAATGTAAAAAGACCCATGAAATTTATCAAAATATTACCAGAATAAGCAAATTTAGCAATGTTGCAGGACAGAAATCAATATGTAAAAATCAACTTTATTTCTATATACAATTACCCAACTATTGAAAATTGAAATTAAAAAATATAAATTGTACAAAAGTATGCTTAGAGAAAACTTTTACAAAAGATGTGCAAGATTAAAAAAATACAAAACATTGCTGACAAAAATTAGAGACCTAAATAGAGATTTACCATGTTCATGTGTGGGAACACTCAATTTTATTTCAAAATTATAGAAAGATAGGACTTTTTTCATCTCAGTCCTCTTGAACATTTTATTCTGCCTTGTCTACAGTCTTTGTTTTATTACTTACTATAGCTGTGGGACTCTATAAGCATATCTTGCATATATAGGGGCTCAATAAATATTTGTTTGAATGAATGAATATAGTGACATACTTGCTGAAGTTTGGGTAACAATGATAATGAAAGGAATTCAGTGACATTTTATACAATTAATAATTCTTTTTTTTTAAATGGGTCTGATTCTGCTTTTTGTTTATTGTTATTTTTAGATTTCACTTGTAAGTGGTATCATAGGATATTTGACTTGCTCAGTCTGACTTATTTCACTTAGCATAATACCCTCTAAGTACATCCATATAGTCTCAAATGGCATAGTCTCATCTTTTTTTTATGGCTGTGTAATATTACATTATATATATATACACACACACGTTATATATATAACATATTTTTTATATATTACTTTATATATGTGTATGTACACACATATATACATTTTCTTATATTACATTATATATTATATATAATATATATTACATTATGTGTGTGTGTGTGTGTGTACACACACATATATACATTTTTTTTATCCATTCACCAATTGATGGACACTTGGACTTGGGTTACTTCCATATCTTAGCTACTGTAATACTGCAATAAATCTAGTGGTGCATAGATCCTTTTGAATTAGTTTCATTTTCTTTGGGTAAATACCCAATATTGGAATCACTGGATCATATGGCATTTCCATTTTTAATTTTTAAAGGAACCTCCATACTGTTTTCCACAGTGGCTGTACCAATTTATATTCCCACAAACAGTGTATGAGTGTTCCGACATTTCTCTCCTCTTTGAGACTTTCTTGCTGGTTTTCCATCTGTAACTCTGGGCATTCCCTTTCTTCTTCCTTGGTGGAGTTATCTTCCTCTTGCAAAATATAAATCATAGGGTTTCTTACATCCTCTTTTCTTGCCCCTGAACCTCTCACTGCCCCATCCTCTGCCTTGTAGTCACTTCCCATCACTACATTGATGATTCCCAAATCTCTTGTCCAGCTTGATTCTACCATTCCAATTGGCATTCACATATTCCACTGCATATTTGACATCTCCACCATCAACCCAAGCTCATCAGGTGTAAAACAGAACTGATTATATACCGTGTTCCCAAGTAAACAAACAATAAAAAACAAAAAGCACCTGCTCTTCTACTTAGATTCTCTCTCTCAGTGAATATGACAGGTGTTCATCCAGGTATCAAGCCAAAGTCCCAGGTATTATTCTTACCACCTCCTTCGTATACCCCCTATGGCTAATCTTCCAATAGTTCTGTCATTTCTACCTCTAAATAACTCCTGCATTTATCAACTTCTTTATATACACTGCTGCTATCCTGGTTCAGACCACTACCATCACTCACCTGGAATACTGCAACAGCCTAACTGTTCTCCCTGCCTTCAAAATGATGTCTCTCTTCAGCCCATTCCTCAATTTGCAACCAGAGTGATCTTTCTAGAGTGAAGGTCTCATGCCACTTATATCATTTAAGAGCTCCAACTCAGCTTACCTCTGCTGACTTATTGTTCTCCACTGCTCTTCTTGATCCTACACTCTTAACCTGATCAGTGCTTCAAAATCTCCATGTAGGTCCTTTCTGCTTTGCTCAAGCTCTTTTCTTAAGGAGCTTATTTTTTCTTTTTATTTGACGAACAACTACATATCTGCCGCTATTCAGCTAACATATGATTTCCTCATGAAATCATTCTCGATTCCCCAAACGTAGGTTAGAGACTTTTCCACAGTATCCTATACTTCCTATAAGATCACTTTTCTAACCCAATTGTACCCATTGCATTATTTCTGTTCCTTATTGGAATAAAATAGGAGGCCAAGGACTATGTCCACCATATTCACAATTTATTTTATTTTATTTTTTTAAAGATTTTATTTATTTATTCATGAGAGACAGAGAGAGAGAGAGAGAGGCAGAGGGAGAAGCAGGCTCCCAAGGAGCAGGGAGCCCGATGCGGGACTCGATCCCAGGACCCCGGGATCATGACCTGAGCCAAAGGCAGACGCTCAACCATCTGAGCCACCCAGGCGCCCCATATTCACAATTTATATTCACAGAAGAGTAACTGCAGGAGGGAGCTCATAAAAATCATTTGAATAAACATGTTAACAAAGAGTCGACACCTAAGAACACCCATCTAAGTGCCAGAATTGGCTCTCAGCTCTAAAACAAACAAACAACACATCTACATAAGCAAGGGTGGAGGAGGCGCTCAGAATAGCACATGGAAGGAGTTTGGGAATCAGATGACAGGAGGCTAAGGATGAGCCAATAGCCAGAGCTGTGCTGATTATAGCACACCCTCTGCATTGTGATCACTTTGTCACTGAGCTCTGAGTGCAATAGATAAGCTGGAGACAGTCACCTGAAGTGATGAGAAAGATGGCACCTGAAACCATATGAAGGAAGCAGAACAGACACAATATGCCACTCTGGTATATTGATTATTTTGAGCTGAAGGCAATTGCAAAATAGTAGATGCATAAATTGCTCTCTGACTTCCTCCTTTCTCCCAAAAGCAGGCCATAATTTCCCATAAGAAAGGTACCCTTTCTGTGCCAGGAAGAAAAGAACATTCTTTTTTTAAAGATTTTTTTTTTTTTATTTGAGAGAGAGAGAATGAGAGAGAGAGCACACGAGAGGGGGGAGGGTCAGAGGGGGAAGCAGACTCCCTGCCGAGCAGGGAGCCTGATGCGGGACTCGATCCCGGGACTCCAGGATCATGACCTGAGCTGAAGACAGTCGCTTAACCAACTGAGCCACCCAGGCGCCCTACTTCTTCTCCTTTTAATCTATCTTTTGTTAGTTTAATTCACAGGCCCTAAGGACAGTACATAAGAAGGTAGAGGAAAAGTCTTTCTACCCCTACACATGTGAACTGAGGAGCTATTATAGGCTCAGCATAGACACGAACACTGACTTCAAACAGAGTTTCTAATTCTGAGTTTCTACAGTTGGGTACTTTGGTGTCTTAACCTAAAATATAGAATACCTAAGAGAGTAACAGAAAGCAGCAGACCTCAAATGCATTTGATCAATCAAGGACTTTAGCCGTTGACTGAGGCTTCTTTTTTAACAAAAGCCTGAGTGGTTTTCTTATTCGTTAATGTCACATAGTTTGGATATAATTAATTACTGATTTTCAATTTTTCTCAATTAGAATCCTATGGTGGAACAGTGAGAAGGATTTCTCCACCTTGAGCATTTTGTCTTCTCTATTTTCCTTTGGGAAAGTAGATTAGGTACAAGGGTACTTAATTACCTTCCAGACTCTACATGTGTGTGAGACTCCCAGTTTTAGGATCCTTGATAGCTGTAAACCAGCTTATGTAAAGGTGTTTGAAGAGGCTCCTATGGCCTATTTCTTCTCTCTTTTCTTTTTGAAGTTTTCTGAGTGCCTCTAAGATTCAATGTTTGCATATACAATGGGTATTGAAGGGATCCAGAACATGCCACCACAAAATATGCCACTTTGGCATAAGGAGTATTTTGAGCTGGAGGCAACTGAAAATCAACAGATGCAAAAAGAGTTTTCCACCCTCCCCTTACCTACTTGAACACAGGGCATAAATTTCCTTTTGAGGATGCTGTCCCCCCACCTCCTGGGGAGATAAGAGCACTTATTACCAGAGATGGAGAGTTGACATCCAGATGAATTTGCATAAACAGACCTTACTAAAATACCTTCTCTTCCATCTGTTCTCCCACTTATTTCCTCATCACCTTCTCATGATTTATCATTGTTTAGAACCCAAATTCCCTTTCCTTTGTTAAAATAGTATACACACCCCTGAGTCTAACCATTTCTTTGAGCTTCACTTCTTTTCTATGAATTCCTGTGCACATAAGTATTAATGAAAACTGTGTGTCTTTCCTCCTGTTAACCTGTTTTTTATTAGTTTAATTCACAAATTAAACCCCCCAACCCAAATTCACAATTAACCCTAAGAAGGTAGAGGAAATTTTTTCCCCCTAATAGTATGTTCAATTCTATAACTGTGCTGAGTGTGAAACAGTCTACTCAAAGCATGATCTCGGTCCTTAGGGTAAATTAAATGGGATACCAGATGGTAGTAGAATATTGCATTGAGTAAATGTTCCATAATAGTTGAGTGTGAATTTAAAAAACAAAAACAAAAACAAAACTATCTTGCCTCTAGGCTACATTACTGGGGAATGTCTCTAAATATAGTCTAGTTTTCTATAAGGATAGGCATTGCTAATGAAACCAATATAGAGAGTGAAGAAAGTATCTATTCCCATTCTTTAATCCAGGTGCTCCCGTTTTACTCCAAACACTTTACAGGTCTTGGTTATTCTCTAGAGAAGAAAGGATCATAAAGAATAGCCCCAGTGTTGTAACTCAAGGATTTCATTCACAGGGCATTTTGAGATGAATGGTCTGTCACATCTATTGCACCA
This sequence comes from Mirounga angustirostris, assembly GCF_029215605.1. Lineage (NCBI taxonomy): Eukaryota > Metazoa > Chordata > Mammalia > Carnivora > Phocidae > Mirounga > Mirounga angustirostris. The sequence continues at coordinate 42,400,621 of NW_026991714.1, forward strand.
CAGACTTGGAGATGAACACCCTTACTCAACACTGTTTACAAGAAAGTGGATAATACATTTGCTCCCTGTGAAAATGTATTCCAGGATGTAAGACCTACAAAAGCCAGACTGGTTAGTGTGATTCTGTGGACCCTTAAATGGTTGATTGGCAGTTTGTTGTTCTGAAAAGAGTTTTTTCCTGAAGGGTTTCAGGTGTTCCTCATACCATTTAGAACAAATTAAGGCCACTTGATTCGAATATATAGCATCGGCCTTGAAACTACTTGAATGTTGTACATTCTTTTAATGTTAATGGCAAAATTAACAGAATTTGTTATCATGTGCAAAGTTGCTGTCATGGATTCTCAATATTATAAAACATGATGCCATAGTTTCTCCCATTCTAGCAATCAATAACAGTTTATATTTGTTGAGACATTACTATGTTCATGGCATGATGCTAAGAGTTTATATAATCTTATTTAATTATCATAACAACTACATGGGATTAAAAAAACCTTAATTTTTCCCATTTTACAAGTAATGATGGAAACACCTAACATTTACTGAACACTTAGTAGGCACCATTCTAAGGGCTTTATGAGACTTGTTGCAATTAAACCCTCTAAGCAAAATAATCTAAAGCTTGAAAATAAGGCAAAAAGATCACACCAGGACTTTTCAAAGTCTACATAGTAATATCTAACCTCTCTAAAGGTTCTAGGATTCTCAAGGGGAGGTAACTTTGACTTGCCATTTACTATTGTTCAGGTCCCAGTCTCTGTATAGGTGGTTTTTAGCTATTAGAAAATTGACATGTTACAAATATTTTTTGCCATATAGGAAAGATGACCCCCCAAATCATGGTTCTTTTGCTTGTAGGACATTAACTAGTTTTGTATCAAATGTTGCAGTCAATGTAGCATTCTTTCTCTTTTCCTGTGAGTATATATGTTTCTTTGATCCTCCTTTAAACCAGTTTTGTGATTCTCCTGGTTCCATCATTAACAAGTCAAATAAATTTTTGATACAATCCTTACAATATATATGCATGAGAATATTAACTTTTTGAAAATTACTTTGACAATACTCCCAATGTTCCTATGAAGCAGTTGCTGTAGTCATTATCCCCGTATAAAAGTTGAGGAGACTGAGACATAGAGAAGTTAATTACTTACTCAAGGACACACAGCAATAGAGCCAGGATTCTAGGCAGCCAGGAACCTAGGCAGTATATTACAGTTTACACATATAACTTCAGAATTTTTTTTTTTAAGATTTTATTTTTTGACAGAGAGAGAGAGAGACAGTGAGAGAGGGAACACAAGCAGGGGGAGTGGGAGAAGGAGAAGCAGGCTTCCCGTGGAGCAGGAAGCCCGATGTGGGGCTTGATCCCAGGACCCTGAGATCATGACCTGAGCAAAGGCAGATGCTTAATGACTGGGACACCCAGGTGCCCCCAGAAGTTTCTTTTAAGAAGACTGAGATATTAGAAGAGTTAAATAACTTCCCTTATGAGATCCTGCTCAAGTGAATGTAAGAACTTGATTCTTCTGGCTCTGACCCTGTGTGCTTAACATCTATGTTTTGCCATATATCATGTGTAGACATTGCACAGTCTAAAGGAGGTAATTCATAAGTGGGATAAGTGGGATTTCAGTAAAAATATTCTCATCCTTCTTGATAACTTCATCAGGGTTACATTACAAGAAACCAAAACCAAAATAAGACAATGAAACAAAAGGATACTCCACAGACACCATAAAAGTGACAAAGGATTTTTCTCTTCTACATCAGCATTTTTTCCTTTGCCAAGTCAACAAATGAGCTTGCTAATTGCCAAAGTTCCAAACTCTTGGTTTTGCATTCATTCTGATTTGCACTTCAATGCCCTTAGGAAAGATTATTGGAGAAGAGTTTAAAGGATGAGTCTACTGCCGATACATAGGCCAGTGAGAAAGTCAAGTTTACTACTTACCAAGGGAAACATGTGAGAAGTAACTCACTGGCACTTACAGAATAGAGATTTCTAGTGGTCAGGAAAGAAACATATAGCTTCTAAAAATAGTTTTGCTAGCCCCTAAATTTTGGGGTTCTTTGGGAAGACAGTGGAGTAAAATCCTTCCGCTCTTTCTATGTTTTTCCCATTCTCTATCTGACCTGAGAGAATACATCTTAAACCAGAGGTTGCTAATGCAAACTCACACAGAAAGATAACTAGAGTGAGGGAACAGGTGGGGACTGTGGCCTTGTTCGACCAAAGGGGACAGTCATTTCTTCATTAAACTGATTGTTGCCACATGTTAACATAAGCCCAGTGCTACCACACTACCCATTTTGAAAAAGAAACCCAAACTTCAGATTTTTATGTAAGAATTCCTGCTTGTAAATGTTGACAATTATCTCAATTTTTGAACACTGGGCCAACTAAACAAAACATATCTGATGTCAAATTTAGCCCAGAGGCCACTGGTCCACAACTCTTGCTTTAAATAAACTTATTTAAAAGTGTAGATTTATGGAGATGTTAAAAAGGGGACATGATTATTGTTTAAAAAGATCCGTCACAGGTTTCTTTAGGGAACAAGTTCTTCTCTGTATTTAAAATATTACTAGGTTCAGGGAAACTTAATTTTAGACTCATTTTGAGTAATACATCAATAATGTAAAATATCTTATTTGCAGAGACTACCAAGTCTTGCTTGGTCCTATCCTTGTTCTAATTAAAATTAACACTTCACTCATTCAACAGATATATATATAAGATGGCCATTAGGTGACAAGAAATTTTCAAGGTGCTGAAAAATACCAGGGTAAATAAGATTTGGTCCTGGAAGAGTTTGGTTTATAGAAGGGTAATATGTATAGTGGGAAGGTGGTGGATGCCTTGGGAATTGACAGACTTGAGTCTTGAACCACATTGTTATTAGCTCTATTACCTGTTACTGGCTCTATTAACCCTTCTCAGTTTGTCTCTTCATCTGCAAGATGAGAGAAAATTCCACCATTCTAAGATTTCATTAGATATTTGTGAAAGCAGTAGGCAAATAGAAGGTGCTCAATAGTTAACTAAATTATATTTTCAAAATTCATATTCTCTTCCTCTTAATTAGGTAGGAAATTTTGTTGCAAGTGACATAAACCCAGTTCAAACAGGGTAGGAGAGTGGATTTTTTTTTGTTTTTGTATTTTTGGTTTGTTTCTGCTTTGTTCTGTTAAGAATATAAAAACAAATCCAAAAACAAAAGAAGAGTTGAATAACCAAACCAGAGCTGGGCCAGGAATGCCATCAGGCTCTCTCTCCCTCTCTCCTCTTTCTGTTCTCTTACTGCAGTTCAGCTTCTCCATGTGAGAGCACAGATGCCACAGAGCATGCCTAACCCTCATAGTTTTTACCTCTAGAGAATGTCTACCTCATTTATTTTAGTGCCAGTTCAAAGAAGGGCAGGGAAGGACCGTGATAGGCTTGGCATGAGGCAACACCCACTTCTAAAGCAATCACCAAGACTGTGGAAGTGATTATTTCCTATAACCACATGAGTTCCTGAAGAAGGAGCAGTTTCAAAGAGAAGGGGAGATGTGGGTCTTGTGAGAAATGAAGGCTGTTGGAAAGACACAATGGTCAACAATTCCACCCCTTAGGATTGGGTTCAAGATACAGGCGACTGGATTCCTTTTCACCAAGAACATCTATCTACTGTAGGGGAGACCTAGTTCCCCTACAGAAAATGTAAATATCTCAGGAAGAGGGGATGGCTTCTGGACAGTCAAATGACAAATATCTACCACTTATTTGATCTCAAATTAATTGTGTTCCACATTGATAAGCTGGGCCCAGATTTTCTGTTAGCTTTTGCAATTCTCCAGCTAATGTACCTTCTGGAACCCCTTTCTCTTCCTTTGTTCCTTACTTTCTTAGAGAGACGCTACTTGATAAGTCCACCAATCCTTAATCATCCAAGGTCTCCACCTTATATGTGCATCTAATAATAATATCTGGCATTGGAATAGTTATCCAACACTTTATCAAGATTATCCAATAGGTTGCTTATAGCACCTCCAAAAGGGGCAGAGTAAGTATTACCATCCCATTTGATAATGATAAAATAATTCCAAATCAGATCCCATAATCGAACTCAGATATAAGCCCACTATATAATTTTTATGTTGCATCATTATATCCTGAAGCTGACTTGTTTTCACTAGACAAATTCATCTAAGGACAAGAATCTCCTTGGCTTTAAGCCTTGTTCCCATAAGCACTGAGCACAGAACTAGATTGGATGCACAGCAAGATGACCTGGGCACTCAATAGAAGATCCCACAGATATCTCCTTCACCTCAAAAACAATTCCAAGTTGCAGGCTCAATTGAATGCAGGAGCTATCCCTGCATGAAGCTCCATAACTCAGAACCCCATGATCCCATGTACAGTGATAATATGTTGCCCATCACCATTTCTAACTATGCATAGACAAAGCATACCATGGGATACCACTCCCAGGCAATTGTAACACTTTCATTGAGGTATAATTAACATACTATTAACTACATGCCTTTACAGTACACATTTTGATGTTTTAACATTTTAAACACTATCACTACATCAAGCCATCATTATCATCAAGATAGTGAACATAGGCTTCACTCCCAAAAGTTTCCTCCTGCCTCTTTGCAATCCCTCCCTAATGCCCTTCTCCCCATCTTTATCCCCAAGAAAACATGACTCTGCTTCTGTCACTATACATTAGTTCACATTTTATAGAATTTTACACAGAAGGAATTACGGTGTACTCTTTTTCCTGGCCACTATGGCTCAGCATAGTTATGTTGGGATTCATCCATGTTGCTAAGTATATTAGTGGTTCATTCCTTTTTATTGCTGAGTAGCATTCCATTGTACAGATACGCTACAGCCCCTTACCTGTTGATGGACATTTAGGTTGTTTCCAGTTTGGGGATACTGTAAATTAATCAGATATGAACAGTGAACTAGTGGTAGTACGGACATATGTTTTTATTTCTGGGGCAAATACCTAGGAGAATAGCAGGATCATATGGTAAGTCTATGTTTAACTTCTTCAGAAGCTGCTATATTGTTTTACAAGGTGCTTATGCCATTCTACATTCCCACCAGCAGTGTGTACAAGAGTTCCAGTTTCTCCACGTCTTAGGCCAATATGTGGTTTGCTCAGCCTTTTTCTGAGTCTTTTAGCCATTCCAAAATGTGTATAGTGGCACTTCATTTGTTTTAATGTGCACTTTCCTAATGACTAATAATGTTAAACATCCTTCCATGGGCTGAAGTGCCAGCTGTGTATCTTTTTTGGTGGAATACCTGTGCAAACACTTTGCTTTTTTTTAGTACTTTTAAAATTGTTTTGAGAATGCTTTATGTATTCTAAGTACAAATCCTTTATCAGATAATGTACTTTGCAAATATATTTTCCCAATGTGTGGCTTTTTTATTGCCTAACAGTGACTTTCAAAGAGCACTTTCTAAAAAATTTTGGTGAAGTTCAATTTATTGTTATTTTATGGGTCATGCTTTTGGATGCCAGATATTTTGAACGTTTAGAACTATGTAAGTTAAAGTAGCAAACTCAGGAGAATGAGGAAAAGGGGGAAATAAGGGAGGGGGAGGATTTACTAAAATTAACCAGCGATTCGGCTGTAGCTAGCAAACCTGTTCTAAAGGGATTATTACAATGCTTTTATTCTGTGGGTGACACACATACACACATAGAGCTATTTAAGCACTTTCCAGAGAAGATAAAAATGTTTCTAAACAACATTTCTGGCTAGTGTTGTCACATCCAATTGGATTTATTATTATTTTTTTAGTTGGCTCCTCAGTTTTCTTGACACAGATAGTCAAGAGTCTAGTTTTTGGATTCACAACACTTATTATGTCCAAAATATGGTCCTTTTGGTATTCCCAACAGCACTGAGCCAAGATTGACTTAAATTCTGTGTTGATGACCATAAATGATCCTGAGAGGTCCATCTCAGGAACACTGGGCGTTGTTAGGAGTATGATATGTTGGTTTCTTGGAATAGCAGGACAGACGCTCTGTTGCCCTTGTAAAATCAAGGAAGTTAGTTAGGTGGTATTAGCACATATGTTGCTGGACAGTCAGGAGCCGTGTGCTGTGCCTGCATATGGGATCACTGGATGGCATTTCACTGAACTGACAACACGACCACCCAGCAGTGGGCCTCCACTTGGGTGCACCCAGATGCCTGGCAGGTGCATGGTCTGCCTGGCTGTGTTACAATCCAACACCTGCCCTTCTCTGGAGCCCAGAGGCAAACTCAAAAGCTGGGGGCACACTCAGTGTCTTGCAGCACCTTATAGTACATTGTAGCTTCCTGTGTGGGTTACGGCTGCAAGTCAGCAATGCCATCTGTGACCTGCTGGCAGGCTGTCTAGAACTGCAGTCAGAACACTCTCCAACTGTGGTCTCCCTGCATGGAGGTTGAGGCTTGGGATTTCCCCAAAGGTCATAGTGTGGCAGTCCGTAAAAGGAGCATACATCCCATTTCAGAATCATCTGCAACATGCTTGATCGTCCAGAAACACTCAGGGGCACAGTTGTGTCAATTCTTTCCACAGACCACCATCCATCATACGAACGTATTTTCCTTTCTGGGGTCAACAGATGTCTGACTGAGAAGAATTACCCACAGCCAGGGTTTACATCACCTATGTCTTATCGGATTACAGATGACCAGGTTGAATATATCACAGAAATTATCTGATCAGAAAAGGGTAGGTGGTGAAGGTGAAGGAGAAGGAGTAAGACCCATATTTCCGACAAATAGCTACAGTGAGGTTTCCACCAAAATATTTAACTGAATTTGAGGAGGCAGTTGGGGGACTTGGCTTTTTGGAAAAAATGATTTTGCAGGCCCTGAGAAAATTCCTGTCAAGAAACCACAAGACAAAATCCCAGATGATAATTCTGGGGAATATGTGGCTACAGTTTAAGAAACAGGCCCTGGGTGGAGCCTGATGCGGGGCTCTAGCTCATGACCCTGAGATCATGACCTGAGCCAAAAATCAAGAGTCAGATGCTTAACCGACTGAGCCACCCAGGTGTCCCTCACCCACTTTTAAACTGATGCTCAAAGGAGTTTCCTTAATTCCCTCAGTTACCCTAACAATTACTGAGCAGCTTCTATGTGTTAGCACTGATGGTCACCGGGGATACAAAGATGAATGAAACACAACAGTCCCCTGACTTTGAGGAGCTCATGATCAAAGTCTGTCCCATTCGAGGGGACAGACATGTGAACAGCACAATTACAATGCAGTGCTCTGTAATATCCTGTTTTAGTTCAACTGTCTCATGCAATCTGGATTTGCAGTGCAATGTTAAAATAGAAGACTAAAGAAGGGAACAGTGAATTTGGCCTGAACTGGTTGTGGAAGGCTTCTCCTAGAGAGTGACCTTGAATCAGATTCTGAAGGGCAAAGAAGTTAACCAGGCAAAGGGAGAAAAAGCAATTTCCAGACAAAGTCCTGAGTTATTACATCTCGGAATGGATTTTGAGCCTGGGTCTGTCTGATTAGGATGTCTTTGTCTTTCTGCTCTACGAGCTACTACCGTCCCAGCCTTGGAGATTCCTGAGCTCCCAGAACCTGACTCCCTCTGAGAGGGTGGAAATAGCCTCCAGTCAGGGTGGAGGCCCAGGCTTCCAGGAGGCAAGATAAACTCCAATGATCCACTTGTACTATGGTCCTAAACTGGTAGATCATTATTCACCTCTTAGCTTCTGAGACTTTAGGGGAAGATCCTTAGCACCCCTACAGTTAAATACCAGACCACTTCCACCGTTCATGTGAGGACCAAAAATAGTTCAGTCCCCACAAAATCAGATGAGTTACATCCTAGCACCTTGTGATTTTCTTAGTGGTTAATGGGAGCTAATATTTATTGAGTCCTTACTAAATACCAAGTATTGTTATTCTTTACGTATATAAACTCATTCAATATATGTAGGTAATTATATTCCCCATTTAATAGATGATGAAAATGAGACACAGAGAAGTTAAGTTGATCTCAATAGGAACCCGCGTACTGAGGTTAGGTACCCGTACTGGCTCACAGGTTGAGACCCAGAACTAGATTTGTTAAGTTAGGAGAACATCTAGAAGTCAAGATCAGGAACCTCTCAGCACATCACCTGAATCAGAACTATGACCAAATTTGGACAAAGACCCTCATTTTTCAAATCTGGTATGTGTGAAACTCCCACAACAGCAGATACCTAATAGCTAGAGGTGGCAACCCAGAGACACAGTGAGCAAAGGACAGGGTAGCTTTCCATATGACTCCAATGTTAAGGTATTACTTTGGATCAGCACTTAAGCCACTCTTACCTGCTCTTGACCCTCCAGAGAACCTGAGAAGACTCTTGGTAGTGTAACCCCATTTCCCTGTCACATACACCCCACCAGGTGGATGTGAATCCTTTGGAATACTTTTTTTTTTTTTTAACACATGTTCAAAGTTTCTCTTAATGGTCACTGAAGTTAGCAAAGAGAAATTTGCTCCAGGTGCCACAAACTCCCCCCAGGAGGGCTTTGCTATGGCTAGTGTTTTATTCTTATTGGACATCTTGTCTTGGCACATTGCCTTTAGCATAAATAGTTGGCTCCTTTACCCATGGGCTTGCACCATGGACTTACTGACTTCAACCCAGAGGGAAGCAAGTGAGGCTTCTGTAAGACAGGGCAGCGTTCTGCTAGATAAACATTCACAGATCAAATTCTGACTGTTGGAATGCTTTTCAGGCTTTTAAACTCATGTAACTCAAGGCAAGTTTCAACATTTGCTGCCCCTTCCCCAGATAGAGACAAGGATGTCAATTCCTTCCTAGTTGCCCTTAGTTTGACTCCTGTTTTTCTTCTTTCTGCAAAGAAATGTAGGTTTTATTATTCAGGTATGTCAAGGCCAATGGACCAGGAGACAATTGCCATTAAAAAGATAGTTTGTTATTGATCTCGGGGTTGTGGGTTTAAGTGTCACATTAGGTGTAGAGATTACTTAAAAATAAAACCTTAAAAAAAACCCACAAAAACTCATGTTAATACTCACGAATCCCAAGAGGAGAGGGCATGCCAAACCATGGGTGCCACAAGGGGAAGCACCAAGATCAGTCAAGAGGCAGATGTAGCAGGGAACACATGAGCAATAGCCTTTATTGTGATTTCCTTGGGCGGGGGTGGGGCACGGGAAATGGGTGAGGTTGGGAAAGTAGGCTTAGCTTTGGCTAGTTTGAGTAATTTCAGCAGGCTCTGGAGCATAGGCTGTCCTTAGTTGTCTGGTACCTAGCCCTAGGGTGATTAGGGCAGGGGTGGGAGAGTGGGGGGTGGGTGGGAATAATGCCCCAGAGTATGAAAGACAGGTAGTTGGAGGGTATGGGCTCCGGATTGGTCTATTTGCATATGAAAGCCATGCTTGTAGGCCAGTCTTTCACTGTCTCTAAGAATTGGCTAACCCTGGGAGGGACAGTCCCTCCAGGGTCAGAAAGGCCCCAAGATGTCAAAGCATGAAATGCAGAAACTAGAAAATGTGGTTATTACAGAAGGGAGTGACTGGATTCTTTTTTGCCACCTCTCTCCAGGGTCCTGACTTAAGTGGCTTTTGCCAGACTGAGATGTTCTGAATCATCCTGGGAACACTCCATTTTCTCTGATTTGCATCTAAAAATTAAAATATCCCAATTCAGCAATGGATTTTGAACTCACACATCTTTGTGTGTCAGGTTGGTTTCCCTGGATCAAACAATTTCCTCCTTGAAGAAGGAATTTTAAGTCTCTAAACTGTTGAGAATGGGATTATGGATCCCTAGGTCATGTATGAATAGCCAATTGGCTCAACCAATTGTGGGTCAACTGAGGAGGAATCAATCAAATCCAAGAGCAGCCAGTCCATGCCAGTCACTTTAATAGTTACAACAATAAGACTAAGGTCAGGTATTCCTCACACTAGTAGCACTCAGCCCCAGCTGCAAATTAGAATCACCAAGAGAGATTTTAAAATATATCAATATTTGGACCCTGCAGCAGCCCAATTAAATCAGAATCTTTGAAAGTGTGGCCTGAGTAGCAATATCTTCCAAAAATTCTCTATGTGGTTCTAATGTTCAGCCAGGATTGGAAAGCACTCTCCTACAATTAACTCAATTATTAAACAACTTGACAGTTGGTCATTATAATAGCTGGTTAATATTCAATGGATGATGTAAAATTAAAACTCTGGGTTAGTTTGGAACCATCTTGATTTTACAACATAGAGTTCTTGCCCTCAAAGGAATTTGGTCTGAGGCACTCTGTGGAGTCCAGTGACTCCAACACTGTCTGCCTTCCCCTGTATGCTGTCCTGATGAACTAACCCCCTGGACTGAAAGAACACCCAATAACTCCCTCCACCCCATGGAAACAAAAGATTGCTGGAGGCTCTGATAGATACTAAGAGGCATGTTTTCACTTCTAGTTGCCATCCTGGTGGGAAACTGGAGACCAACCCTCCAGTCATGACACATGTCTCAGCTTCTGATGGAATTCAAGTGCAGTGCCAGGAGGGAATTGAGACATCTGACTTTGGGCCAGGATGCCTGTTCTTTGTGAGTTTTCCAGATCCTTAGCCAAGCTCTTTACACTCCAATTACTGAGAGAAGCAGCCGCAGAGCTATTCACCCAAATCAGTTCAGCTCTGCTGCAGTTCATGTTTCCATAGGTACCAGGGAGAGAAACCAATGTTCCTCAAAAATCTTCAAGGTATCCATAAAATCCTGGGAAAGGGAGGACAGTCTCCAAGGAACTCCACACCTGGTTGTAAGGTACCTTAGCAAACCTTTCCTCCAGAATCTTTTGTTTCAGAGATATCATCAAAGAGTGTGAAACCTTATTTTGGCTGGATGCTCGGAAACTGTTTAGGGCAAACCTCTCCTGACTACTGCAGCTTTCTCTTGTCTTGATTAAGCATCTGAAAGGATTACTTTATTGGGGAAACAGAAGTATCTAAGCACAATTTAAATGGGCTTTCTCAAAGTCACTGAGAGAGCATCTTCAGATTCTCTCACATAAAATGTCCCATGTATCAGTAAGCTATCTCAATTATCATGGAATCAAAAAATACGTTTGAGAATCTGTAAAATAATGGTAGTAGTAATCCCTTAGCATATTGTGACTTATAAAGCATTTTTTTTTTGTCACAGCATTGTTAACAAGAGCTAGAATTTAATGAGAGCTTAAATGAGCTTACTATGTACCAAATTTTGAGCCACTTATATGCATTTTCACCTTTAATTTTCACAAAACATTATGGAAGTAAGTGCTATTTTCCCTACTTTACAAAAGAAAAGAAATTGAAGAGAGGTTAATAATTTGCCAAAGAGTTCACACTGATTAATGATGCAACAGGCTCTCTAACATAAGTATGTCTGACTCCAGAGTTAGTACCACCCAAATGCCTGTAGGGTGATATAAAAGAGAGAGGTCAGGTGTAAAATAACACTCTTCTACTGGTTCCTTCTGCTCTTCCAGATTTCTAAATGTGGAAGAGCTCTTGTCCTTGAAACTCTTTTCTACCTACCCTTCCTTCCTAAGTGATATCACCTAGTCCCGTCTATATATCAAGGACCACCAAGTGTCTAGGTTGGTCCCCAGTGTCTCCCAAACATCCAGACCCAATATCCAATGCCAATTGTTCCTTTTCTTGGATGTCTAATAGGTATCTTAAATTTAACATGTTCAAACCCAAACTCTTGAGTCTTCTCCCTGGAGGCCAATATTCCCCACCCCAGGGTTTCCTGTCCCAATAAATAGCCCCACCATTCACCCATGCACTTACACCAAAATCCTTGGAGTCATCCCTGCTGCCCTTTTTACTTTCATACCCCATAACCAATCCTCTAGCAAATCTCACAGTCTACTCCAAAGAATATTCCCGATTTCTCTATTCTACCCTTCACTACTATCATCATAGTTCAAGCCACCATCATTTCTGGCCTGGATCAAGGCACATTCCTCTTAACAGTCCTCCCTGTGTCCTCTTTGTCCCTAGACCAATTGATGCTGAGGGTAAACATCATTTGGATCAGAAACTATCAGCATGTGGGAGGACTGACTGCTTAAGCACTGCCAGTTTTACCTACCTCCTCTACCTGGCTTAAATGCTATTACAGTGACATTGCTCCCAAATGACCATGACCACTGAGCTTTTGTATTGGGTCTCAAATCACCTGTTTGGCAATCTTGGCATGGAATCAATGCTTACCACAGGGCCACTGGGTTGTTCCTTCTTTTTAGTTCCCTTTCCAACAATGGAGTTCCTGTGCCTACTTTACCTTGTTCCTGAGGCCTGTGTAACCTGCTCCCAACCTCTATCCAGCAGGCCTCAGTCTGGACGACTGGGTTTATGTTTGCTCTGTGTTTTTGAGTGTGATGGTCAGTTGGGGGCAGCTACAAGAGGAGACACAGGAGAGGCTCAGGAAAACAGAGTTTATTATACTCATAAGTCCTACAGAGAGGGTTACTGCGTGCCATGCTGGGTCACAGGGGAAAAGTTAGGCTTTGGTAAGGGGGCAGAAGACATGAACGAGGGGAAAACTTAGGCCACAGTCTTTACTGGGGTTTCTATAGGAAAGGTAAGACAGGACAGGGTAAAGAGTTTAGGGTTGGCTAGTTTGAATAATTTTGGCAGGCTCTAAACTATGGGAGTAGTTCCTAGTTGCCTGGTACCTGGATCTGGGAGGATTAAGGTAGAGGAACATTACCTTCTTGGGTGAACAGGCTTAACGCTTCTCCCAGTCTGATCCTTGAGATCAGGCCCAGCCTGGCACTGGGAGGCAAGGTAATCACTGTGCCGACTTACAGAGGGCCTGTCTGCTCCCTGAGTGTGGCATGCTGTATATAATAAGGAAAAGTCAATCAGCCCAAGGGTTGGAGGCAGCCAGGTACTTAACCATCTCAGGCCAAAGTGCTCAGATGGGCACAGCTGAGTAGCCAGGAAAAAGAAAATGATATCAACTGAATAAATTTAAACTAGGCTCGAGAGCCAGCAATTGATGATGTAAGGAACATCCTTAAGAAGTAACCTGACGAATTAGAATCTGCAGACTCTGTCTTCATGGCACCTGTGGCCTGGGGCTCCTAAGACACTTTGACAAGTATGATTTACTCAAGGCAGTACCAGAGGCCCAGCTGGGCAAGAGTTTCCCTGTAAGCCAGTGGAGTCTGAGGAGGATGGGTCACCTGGGACTGAGGACTGGCTCCCTCAGATCTGAGGAATGAGTCAGGGCCTATTAGACAATGCTGGATTTGGAGCTACACCCCTTCACCTCTAGCGCTGTGGCCCAGAACTTTTGTTTTTAAAAAAAAAAAAAAAAAGAGTTCAAGAAAGTTTATTCACATCCAACCTGTACAAAACTCATCAGATGATTCCTCCAATTTACTCTACCCAAGGCAGAAATAATGGTACCTTGTGGTACCATTTTTTTTATAGAGCTTCACCAAACATCTCCAAAGACATTTTCTCATCTGACCTTCTCAAACCCCAGTGGGTTAGGTCAGGCTGCATATTATTTTCTAGGGCTGCCATAGCAAGTTACCACAAATTGAGTGTCTCAAAACTACACAAATTTATTCTCTCATAGTTCCAGAAGTCTGAAATCAAGGTGTTGTCAGGGCTGGTTCCTTCTGGTGACGGTCAGGGAGAATCTAGTCCTTGCTTTTCTCCTCACTCCTGGTGACTACTGGTAATCCCTAGTATTCCCTGTCTCATACATATATCACTCCAATCTCTGCCTCTGTCTTCATATGGCCTTTCTGTCTGGATTTCTCATTTCTCTTTCTTACAGGACAACCACCACTGGATTGAGGGCCCATCTTCATCTAGGATTATCTCAAGATCCTTACCTTAATTATATCTGCAAAGACCCTTATCCGAATAAAGGCACATTCCAAGCATGAAATCTAGCACTTGTTTAGATCCAAGTGGACATGCATTTTGGGGCCCACTATTTAACTCACTATAGACAGAAGTATTCCTACCCATAGATGGGGACATTGAGGCTCCAGGAGGTTAAATTACTCAAGTCGCAAAGCTATTGATGAAAGTTCCAGAATTGGAAGAGAGAGGATGTGGCATACCGTACCTCTGGGGACCTTCTTAGGCACTAGGAGTCCCAACTACTTGTTTGGTTCTAAGTAGGTATCCCAACTTGCAATGTTCTGGCTGTTAATTGTAGATAAAGGAAACATCTTTGACTAAAAATTCGGAAGTAATAAATGTCAAAACCAAATCACCTTTATATATTTTTAGTTGCCTAGTTGCTTTCAACAGGATTTCCTTTCCAATTTCCAGGTGGTTTCTTCAAAGCTACCATCTCTGAGAACACACCTATTTTCAGGTTGTTTATTTATATTTATGTGACAAACATTTATCAATTGCCCATTATGCGCCAGACACTGTTCCGGGAAGCACAGCTATGAAGATGTGTAAGACATAGCCCTTGTCTGCAGGATGTTTCCTGTCTGGTGATGAACACAATGTCAGAGTGTTGCAGTCCAAAACCAAGACTGAGGGTAATGAAGGATGTTCCAGGTACCAAGGAAAGATGAGGGATGGAGCCAGTCATTGTGCCTGAGGACCACAGGGCAGGACTCAAAAGATGAGCTCTTATGGAGTCTGGAAAGAAAAGTGTTTCCTTAGGGAGATACATAGGGATAGGTAGGATACGTAGGGAATAATATGTGCAAATGGAATTACAAGTAAGTAAATAGGGCTTTTTTAGGGGAGGAAGAATTAGTGTCTTTTAAAGGGTTGAAAAGGTAAGCAGGAGCCATTGTTACTAGCCCTGTATGCTAGATCTGAAGTTCAGATTTTATCCTAAACCACAGCAAACCCCTGATGAGCTTTAAATAGAGTGAAGGGTATCTAAATGAATTTGCAGTTCCAGACTTTTTTTTGCGAAGGTCTGGAAGTCAAATGCTTAGTCTGATGGGACATGTGGCAGCGGGGATGAAGGGGAGACATTAACTAGAAAACTGTTTATTGGTGCCCATCCGGAGTTCTGCCCTCTTTTGTGCTCCCACAGGGCCCCTAGCATAACATATTTTTTGTGTATCACGTTACACCATATTTGTGCTTTACAAGTCTGCTTCCATCATTAATCATGAATTTCCTGAGACTATGCCTTATTCATCTTTGTTTCCCAGAACCTAACAGAGATGTTCAATAAATACATATTGATAGATTTTAATGAGGCAGAACCAACAGGAATTGGTGATCAATTAGATGTGGGGAGTGAGGAGGAAAAGAGGAGTCTAGAATGACTCCAAAGCCTTGCTTTTATGGCTAGGGAAAGGTGGTGCTATTACTAATACAGGAGAGAAGGAGAAGTTTTGGCCAGCCTGGGCTTATTGTTGCAACTGTTAGTTCTTTGAGGAAAGAGAACTCATCAGACTGAACTTGGTAGTGTTAGTCACAAATACTTCACAAATTTTGTTAGGTCGAATTGCCTGACAAAGGAAAACCTACCACCTAATGGCTCACATCACTGGAGTGGATTCAGAACGGAGGTCTACCACTGGTCCTACTCTGCCACTCACTACTCTGAGCTCAGGGAAGAGGTCCAGCCTCTCTACCTGGATAGTCATGCTTACAAACCCAAATGCTTAAAATGCCACCTCCTTCGGGAAGCCCTCCTGGACATCCCAATTTGAGGTAATCTCCACTTCTTTCAAGATTCATTGCCTTTTTTCTCCTCCTGCATCTCTCATGGTACTTTTGTCAATCTCCACTTTTTGTTCTATTTCAGGATGTGCAGGTCTTCTCTTCACAGATTAAAACCACCAAGAGCAACAAATGCGTTTACTAACAGTATGGAGCATAATACCATTTTTTTAATAATTTTGCTGAAGAAATGAATGAAACTCATTAAAAGGTAGGGAAATAGATCTTAAAGATTCCTCCTATATTTTACATTTATTTGATGATCATAGCCTGGTCTGGGGGATGGGTGTGGGGGCAGGGGAGGGAGAAGGAGGCAGATTTCTAGAGAAAAAGGACTCAGCCCTTCTGGTAAGCCAGGGTATCACACAAGAAATTGCAACCATTTCCCTGATGCTTCTTAGCTTAGAGAATAACAGGATGAGACTCTGGCCCATTGAGTCTGGAAAAAAATTGAAGACAACATTCAAGATGTGCAGGTGCCTGGTTCCCTTAAGGCTTCTGGGAATGTTCTCTTTAGCTAAGCCCCTTCTAGTCACTGAGAATGCTTCCAATTTATAGCCTACACAAAACTCTAGTTTGGCTGGGCTGTTTATTTCAGTGTCCCATTATCCAAACAGGCTCTGAAAGGATTCCTTGAGAAGGTTAGGGTCACACACACACGTACACACACATACACACCCACCCTGCCCACACCCACACCCTTGCAGAGTCCTGGCTGGAGTTTGCTGGGTCAATGAGAGACGCCCCCTAGCGCGGCTCTTAAATCAGTGCCTGTGGGGGCGGCTGCCAGTACCGCAGGCTCCTCCTTACTGTGAGGGCTCCCATTTGTAATCGACTAAAATACTTTGGGCTGCTGTGACTCATGCCCGCCTGACATTTGCCTAATTAATTCTGGCTCTTAAATTCCCGCTCTCTCTTCCGTGAAGGGGCGGCTGGGAGCTGCAGGGAAGTGGGATCCACCAGGAGCTCCAGGTGAATGTATAGCAGAGCCCGCAAAAGGACAGGCTCCTCTTAGAGAGGGGTGGGCAGCTGGAGCCCTCACAGCTCTCCAGGGATCCTGCTGGGGCCAACCGATGTTTCTGCAGCCAGCCGTGCTGGGGAGGCCCAGCAAGGCAGAGGTTCAGAGGGGCCTGGGGAAGTTTGCCAGGGGCTGGGACCTGCCCTCTTGCTATTATCTGATATGACAGAGATGCTCTTCAGGCAGCTCAGCATTGCTAGGGGAAGTTGAGGGTCTGACCTATCTACATCATGGGCAGGAGACAAGTGAGGAGGCTTGCCCTCTGCAATATGATCTGTGGCCAAACTATTTCTCCATTTGGGGGTGTTTTGATGGGGCTGGAGATGTATCAGGATGCTGTCAAGGGATCGTAGGAGTCAGGAAGCAGTGCTTTTAAAACTTTTGTATACATTAAAATCATCTAGGAAGCTTGTGAAAATGCAAATTCCTCGGCCCAGTCCCTCAGAGATTCAGTACAGGCATTATAAGCTCCTAGGTCATTCTGAGCAAGCAGTCCTTATACCAGTTCAGTGCTAGAGGGAGAGATGGAACAATGGTCATCCCATGACTAAAGGCTTTCCTTCCAGAAACACTGATAGCTTCCTTTGACAGTACTGCTAATTTTCTCTCCCTTCTTCCTAAACTCATGGGGCAAAATCCCAACACCAGATCTATCCAATTCCCTCCTCCTTGGACACTAAGTACTGTTGGGTAAACACACATACTTGGACCAACTAGTGGTCCTCAAAGTCAGGGCCTCTAACTCAACTGAGCTATGACCCAAACATCACAAGGCTGTCCTGTCCCCTCACTAACATATTTCCGAGGACGTTTTACCTCCCTTTGCCACTTTACCCAACTCTGCCTAGACCACCTGCCCACCCCATTCTTGGCAAACAGCTTTAACTTCCACTTCACAGCAAAATAAAGTTTGTTAGGTTAAAAATCCATTCTCTCTCAAACCTACCAAGAACCTTATCTCCATAAGCATTCACTCTTTCTTCTAGTCTCAGGGGTAAGACCTCAGTCACCCTCCTTTATCAGTGCCTTAATTACCCCCCTCCCCCATTGTCTCTTTTTTGGCTCTTTCTCCTTAACACATATACATGCCCAAGTTTCTCAGTTTTAAAAATCCGACCGCCCCCTGCAATGCCATGCCCTTCATTCACCATGCTAGGATTTTTCTTTTTTTGATCAACTTTTTGAATGAATGGTTTTACTTCAACTATCTCCACTTTTCACCTCCTCCATTTGCTATATTCCAACCCCCTCCCCCTCCACTATTCCTTCTGAAATTGCTATCAAGATAGAAAATGATCCTCCACTGCCCAATAAAACTGACATATTTCTCGCCCTATTTCACTTGGCCTCTGGGCAGCTTCTGAACCTCTCTGGATCTCCTTCCTTGAAAGGGTCTTCTTCCCTAGTTCCACTCCCCATCTGACTGTTACCTCTCATTTTCCCTCCCCAAATCCTTTCTTTACCTGCCTCAAAAGAGGGTTCTTTCCCTGGGTTCCATTCTCATTCTACATACTCTCATCGCTTCAACCACCATGTATAACCTGACACCTCCCAAATCTATATCCTGAGCCCAGATCTGCTCCATGAGTTCTGATATATTCAGTGGCTTATTGGATAGCCCCACTCCACTGGATGGCCTAACACTGAGCTTAAACTCATGTCCAAAACAGAACTTACCACTCCATCTCTGCCAATTTTACATCTTTTCCTATGTCTTTAAATTCAGTGTTTCTCTATGTTTTTCTTTTCTTTTTTCTTTTTTTTTTTAAAGATTTTATTTATTTATTTGACAGAGAGAGACACAGCGAGAGAGGGAACACAAGCAGGGGGAGCGGGAGAGGGAGAAGCAGGCTTCCCGCAGAGCAGGGAGCCCGATGCGGGACTCGATCCCAGGACCCTGGGATCATGACCTGAGCTGAAGGCAGTCGCTTAACCAACTGAGCCACCCAGGCGCCCCTCTCTATGTTTTTCACTTATTTTTATGTTCTAGCATAAATGTCACCTTTTTAGAGAAGGTTCTCCAACTACCTTACCTAAAATAGCAATCCTATCCCTACCTTCCATTAAATGTCATCCCCTTATCCTGTGTTTTCTTCATAGACTGTATAGCTACCTACACATTGCTTATTGTATACATTTTATTTGTTTATTCTTGGTCTTTCCCACTTAAAGGCTCTACAAAAACAGAAAGTTTGTCTCATTCACTTTAGCCTCTCCAGTGTCTAAAATGACGCCTGGCACATAGTAAATATCAGTTGAGGGAATGAATAAAGGCATGGTTCAATAGAATCTCCTGGAGTGCTTTGAAAATGCAGATGTATGGGCCCAGCTCCACCTACTAAATCAGGATATCCAAGGATAGAGTCCAGGAATTTGCATTTTAAAAAGCTCTCCAAGTTAGGTCTTTGTAAGAACTAGTTCCTAACAAGAGGGTTGTCACTCCCACTGACCCATAATCCTGTACACTCTCCCTAACTCACACTTCCCCTTTACAGATCCATCACAACCATGCCCTATTTTTCTCTCCCCTTGTCATCTTGTCCCATCTATCCTAATGTTTTTGACATTACTTAGATGTGTACCCTCCTATTTGCCAATGTCACTACCTTCACTCCATTACCAATTTTTGTCAGTGACCCAGGGAGGTTTCTAATTGATATCTCTACCTCCAGTCTTGACCTAGTGCAATCCATTTTCCTATGCTTCCCTCAAAGTGAACTTTCTAAAATGCAAATATCACTGCATAACTCCCCTGTTAAAAACCTCCCATCCATTCCTTACTGCCTTCAAAATTAGCCTCAAATCCATTATAATCTTCTGGCTGCCACATATCTTCAGTGTCACCTTCCTGAGTGAAACTTATCCTCTAAAACACATAGGAATAAATTTAACCAGGTAAAAGACCTGTATTCTGCAAGCTAGAAAACATTCATGAAATAAATTGAATACTACACAAATGAAAAGATATACCACACTCATGGTTTGAAAGAATTAGCATTGTTAACATGTCCATACTACTCAAAGCAATGTACATATTCAATGCAATCCCTATCAAAATGCAAATAGTATTTTTCACAGGACTAGAACAAAGAATCCTGAAATTTGTATAGAGCCGCATAAGACCCCGATTGGCCAAGCAATCTTTTTTTTTTTTTTTTTTTTTTTATTTTTTTTTTCTTTTTTTTTTAATTTTTTTATTCTTATGTTAATCCCCTTACATTACAACATTAGTTTTAGATGAAGTGTTCCATGATTCATTGTTTGTGCACAACACCCAGTGCTCCATGCAGAATGTGCCCTCCTAAATACCCACCACCAGGCTAACCCATCCTCCCACCCCCCTCCCCTCTAGAACCCTGTTTGTTTTTCAGAGTCCATCGTCTCTCATGGTTCGTCTACCCCTCCGATTTCCCCCGCTTCATTCTTCCCCTCCTGCTACCTTCTTCTTCTTCTTCTTCTTTTTTTTTTTCTTAACATATATTGCATTATTTGTTTCAGAGGTACAGATCTGAGATTCAACAGTCTTGCACAATTCACAGCGCTTACCAGAGCACATACACTCCCCAGTGTCTATCACCCAGTCACCCCATCCCTCCCACCCCACCCCCCACTCCAACAACACTCAGTTTGTTTCCTGCGATTAAGAATTCCTCATATCAGTGAGAACATATGATACATGTCTTTCTCTGTTTGACTTATTTCACTCAACATAATACCCTCCAGTTCCATCCACGTTGTTGCAAATGGCAATATCTCATTCCTTTTGATGGCTGCATAATATTCCATTGTATATATATACCACATCTTCTTTATCCATTCATCTGTCGATGGACATCTTGGCTCTTTCCACAGTTTGGCTATAGTGGACATTGCTGCTATAAACATCGGGGTGCACGTACCCCTTCGGATCCCTACTTTTGTATCTTTGGGGTAAATACCCAGTAGTGCAATTGCTGGATCATATGGTAGCTCTATTTTCAACTTTTTGAGGAACCTCCATACAGTTTTCCAGAGTGGCTGCACCAGTTTGCATTCCCACCAACAGTGTAGGAGGGTTCCCCTTTCTCCGCATCCCCGCCAACATCTGTCGTTTCCTGACTTGTTAATTTTAGCCATTCTGACTGGTGTGAGGTGATACCTCATTGAGGTTTTGATTTGGATTTCCCTGATGCCGAGCGATATTGAGCACTTTTTCATGTGTCTGTTGGCCATTTGGATGTCTTCTTTGGAAAAATGTCTGTTCATGTCTTCTGCCCATTTCTTAATTGGATTCTTTGTTCTTTGGGTGTTGAGTTTGATGAGTTCTTTATAGATTTTGGATACTACGATTGGCCAAGCAATCTTGAGAAAGAAGAACAAAGCTGGAGGTATTAAGTCCCAGATTTCAAGTTATACTACAAAGTATCAAACAAGTACGGTACTGGCACAAAAATAGACTCATAGATCAATAGCATAGGATAGAGAGCCAGAAATAAACCCATGTTTATACTCTGAGTTAATCTAGGACAAAGGAGGTAAGAATATGCAAAGAGGAAAAGATAGTCTTTTCAATAAATTCTATTGAGAAAACAGGACAGCTACATGCAAAAGAATAAAACAGGACCACTTTCTTACACCATACACAAAGATTAGCTCAAAATGTATTAAAGACCTAAATGTGAGACCTGAAACCATAAAACTCCTGCAAGAAAACATAGGCAGTAATCTCCTAGATATTGGCCTTAGCAACATTTTTCTAAATAGGTCTCATCAGGCAAGAGAAACAAAAAGAAAAATAAACTATTGGGACTACACCAAAATAAAAAGCTTCTGCAAAGTGAAGGAAACCATCAACAAAACAAAAAGGCAACCTACTGTATGGGAGAAGATATTTGTAAGTGATATATCTGATAAGGGGTTAATATCTAAATATATATATGAGATATATATATATATAAGAGAATTTATACAAATCAACGTCAAAAAAAATAATCCATTTAAACAATGGGAAGACATGAATAGATATTTTTCCAAAGACATGCAGAGAACCAAAAAAACATATGACAATACACTCAACATCACTAATTATCAGAGAAATGCAAATCAAAACCACAATGAGAAATCACGTCACACTAATCAGAATGGCAATTGTTAAAAAGACATGGAATACATGTTGGCAAGGATGGGGAGAAGAGTGAACACTCATGCACCATTGGTGAGAATGTAAATTGGTACAACTGTGGAAATCAGTATAGAGGTTTCTCAATAATTAAGAACAGAAATACCATATGATCCAGTAATCCCATTACAGGCTATTTACCCAAAGAAAACAAAAAGACTAATTTGAAAAGATATATGCACCTCTATGTTTATTTCAGCATTATTTATGATAGCCAAGATATGGAAGCAGCCCAAGCATCCATTGATAGATGAATGGATAAAGAAGATGTAGTACATATGGACAATATTATTCATCCATAAAAAAGAATGCAGTCTTGCCATTTGCAGCAACACAGATGTGACTAGATGGTATTATGCTAACTGAAATAACTCAGACAAAGATAAATACCACATAATTTCACTTACATATGGAATCTAAAAAAACAAAACAAATTTTAAAAACCCAGAAATAGATTCATAAAGACAGAGATACAAACTGGTGGTTGCCAGAGGGGAAGGGGTTGGAGGGTGGGCTAACTAGGTGAAGAGGATTAAGAGGTATAAACTTTCAGTTATAGAGTAAATAAGTCACAGAGATGAAAAATATAGCATAGGGAATATAGTCAATAACATTGTATGGCGACAGATGGTGACTATACTAATCATGGTGAGCATTAAGAAATGAATAGAATTGTCCAATCACTATGTTGTACACCTGAAACTAGTATAACATTGTATGTCAACTATATTTCAATTAAAAAAATGACAATTAAAACAAAAAGCAAAAAATAGACAACTTGCACAACCTCCTCAGAGTCTGCGTGTTTATAGTTGCTGCTCCTTTTGTCAGCATGCGCTTCCCTCTGCTTTTCTCCCCAGCCAACCCAATTAGTCACATCCTCCAAATCACGTTTGGGACCTCTGTCAGAAGCAAGTGCACATCAAGGTCAAAGCTGAATTGGAATGGTTTCTTCAACTAAACTGTAGGTCTCTTACATGTAAGGACTGCTTTTGAACTTTGCATCCTCAGAACATACAGTAGGCATGTGCTGAAGCCAGCTTGCCCGAATGTGACAGAGCCAGCTGGGCATAGCTCTTCCCAATTCCACACTTATATTGATTACTTGCAATCAGCTATGGTGGAAGTATTTATACCACAGATATTGGCAAATGCTATAAATCAGGATTTTTTTTTTTTCTGGAGAGCTTTTTTTTTTTTTTGGAGAGCTGGTTGTTAAACACTTGTCGGCATACTACTACCTACAAGGAAACATGTCTAACATTCAGTGTACACTCAATTCAATCAATGTTTGTTGGAGAAGTGAATGAATTTATGAGTAAATAAAGGTGTTAGGAGTCAAAATGGTCTCCTTAAAACTTCCAACTTTATGTTGTTTCTTGTATGACACCATGCCCACCTGTGTTCTCTTTTATAAAATAATTTTGTTATTTTATTATGTTATGTTAGTCACCATACATTACATCATTAGTTTTTGATGTAGTGTTCCATGATTCATTGTTTGCATATAACGCCCAGTGCTCCATGCAATACTTACCCTCCTTAATACCCATCACAGGGCTAACCCATCCCCCCACTCCCCTCCCTCTAAAACCCTCAGTTTGTTTCTCAGAGTCCATAGTCTCTCATGATTCGTCTCCCCCTCCGATTTCCCCACCTTCATTTTTCCCTTCCTTCTCCTAATGTCCTCCATGCTATTCCTTATGTTCCACAAATAAGTGAAACCATATGATAATTGACTTTCTCTGCTTGACTTATTTCACTTAGCATAATCTCCTCCAGTCCCATCCATGTTGACACAAAAGTTGGGTATTCATCCTTTCTGATGGCTGAGTAATATTCCATTGTATACATGGACCACATCTTTATCCATTCATCTGTTGAAGGGCATCTCGGCTCTTTCCACAGTTTGGCTATTGCGGACATTGCTGCTATGAACATTGGGGTGCATATGGCCCTTCTTTTCACTACATCTGTGTCTTTGAGGTAAATACACAGTAGTGCAATGGCTGGGTCATAGAGTAGTCTATTTTTAATTTTTTGAGGAACCTCCACACTGTTTTCCAAAGTGGCTGTACCAACTTCCATTCCCACCAACAGTGTAAGAGGGTTCCCCTTTCTCCACAACCTCTCCAACATTTGTTGTTTCTTTCCCTGTCCATTTTTGCCATTCTAACTGGCATAAGGTGGTATCTCAATGTGGTTTTGATTTGTATTTCCCTGATGCCAAGTGTGTCTGTTAGCCATTTGTATGTCTTCTTTGGAGAAGTGTCTGTTCATGTCTTCTGCCCATTTTTTGACTTGATTATTTGGGGTTTTTTTGCATGTTGAGTTTAAACTAAATAAAGAAATAGCTGTCACGTTTTTCCTTAGTCTTCTCTTTTTCTTGGTACAGTTCCCTGACCTGACTCCTTGAGCCATTCCCCAGGGTACTCACCACACTGGCAATGTCCCTGGAGAGGCTCTCTTGTGTTAGGGTTTCTTCTTAAAAACCATGGCTCCCAAATGTGACACAGTGCCGTATGGATGGTCTAACCAGAGCTGACAACAATGGAAGAATGAATTTCAGGTATGTGGTGCTTCTGTCACTGAAGCCCAAGATGTGAACTGTGCTTACACACAGACACATTCATGTGCATGCTCACACATGCATAGACACACAATTGATCATACACTTTTGCACTAAGTGGATATTGAAACAAAATGCCAGTTTTCATATATATCCTTATTAATTTTAGCTTCATGTTTCAGCCTCAGTGTTCCAATCTATTAGAATTTTAATTTAATCTTGATTCTGTCATCTCAAAGTTTTTTTTCTGCCCTGGCATCTGGATTCTGAATTATGCATCAGAGATTCTTGAATAGGCAATAGAAGAGGAACCACAGGAAGGAAAGAACCTGACATTCATCAAGGAATGCCTCCTATGCACAGGCTGTTAAGCAAGATATTTTCATATATATTAGCTCCTTTAATCCTAGCAGCAACCTGCAAGGTAAGTATTAATGGTACCAATTTAACAGATGGAGACCTCAGGGAGTTAAAGAACTTGTCCAAAGTCAAACAGAACTGGCATTGGTACTCATGTTTGTCTGAGTTTTAAGTGCATGTTCTGTGTATACCATTGCACTGCTTAGAAAATATTACTAATAACTAATATTAGCATTCATGAAATGCTTTCACAGCTATTTCCTCTTGAGATGCTTACAATTTTATGAGGCAGTTCCTATTCCCCCACTGTCTTTGGGAGACCTATTTCTTTAGCCAAATTTAGATAGTCTACTCCAAGTAACCAGGGAATAGTCCATGATGGCTGACTGCAAGGTAGAATGCCACATGGACACCCCATGGCTGCCCTCTAGTCATGAGTGGTAATAAAACCAACACTCTCTTTGTAGTGTAAGTTAGGCACCCATATACCAGGCTCTGGGTGAAACTTGATATTCACATGTTCTTGAGTAACATTCATTGCCAGCCTATGAGATAATAATTCTTATTTTCTAAGCATGTTAAATGAAACCTCAAGAGGTTTAACTGCTCAAGATCACAGTTAAGAAGAGGCAGAACTGGGGCTTGAGTCCAATATGCCTGACTTCTGCACCCATGTTCTTATCCATGACCCTTGGGGATCTTCTTCATGGAAAGGAATACAAAAGCTCAGACTGTCTCCTAGGCTACTTGGAAAATTCAGGGACTCATTTGACCTTTTATTTAAGATTCTCTGGGTTTTCTAAGGGCAACTCATGTATTTGCAATTTGGTAACATTCAGATCCATGTCCAAATTTCATTTACTGCTTAAATCTATTATAAGAAGAAAAATAAGCAAAGGAAGAGAAAAGGAAGGATTTGTGCCTGTCTGTTCCAGAGCTGCATTTTTTTCCTCCCAGTGTTGCTGTTCTGGCTGTGAGAGTCTAGTTCCTTCCAGCATGGGCATATCTAATGATGTCAAAACGGTCAATCATTCAGGCTCCCAAGGCTGTCTGATTCTGTGTCAGCACTTCACCTCATGTCAATGACCCAAATAGGCCAACAGATTCCTGACAGGTTTATTTCCCCAGACAGCCATATAATCCCCCAACCACTCCAAAGAAAATGGTATCTTTTTCCTTCACTTCTTCTCTTGCACATTCTCTCTCCAGCCCTGGACAGGTTCTGCCTAAACACTGTCACCACAGTAAGTGGTGAGCTGTCATGCAGAGAGAAGTGTCATACTGAAGGGGGCATAAGCTGCTAATAGGAGCCTAAGATCTTAAGAAACAATACTTCTGAAGGCAGAATAGCTGAGCAGACAGAAATACTGCAAAGCTTAGGGGTTTGGTCTGGATCAGCTCCTTTAAACTCCATCTCATTCCATCTTCATCTCACCTATCAGATTAGATGCATGTAATTGGCCACCAAGAGGGACTGTGGTACCTCTTAGCTCTCGTTCTGCCGCATAGCCTGGCACTGTCTGCTCACATTGCCTGAATGCATACCACTCCCAGCTTCACTTGCTTGACCTTCCTAACTTAGTGGATCTTCCAGTGGTTCAGGCTTTTATCCTAGGCTGACTTTCCACAATCTAGACTCTCCAACACAAAGATCATAGCTCCAATTTATTAATGCAGCTATTGGGTGGCTTCTTGGTTGCCAGTGTGAGTCATACTTCTTGATCTCCTGCCTAGTCGGAAGGAGGCAGCCTGACTGACCAACTCAGTACAAGAAGGGTGTCCTACACTATCACTCTTAGCTAGATTCCCAGTAGGGAGACCTGAACCCAAGACCTTTGTTTGTCACTAAAGACTCTATAAGCTACTGGAGGCTCCTCAACCCAGCCTAGCTTTGGGTGGCGTTGCCTTCATTAGAATAAGCTAGATAAGTATGTTCTAGAGCCAAGGAATATTAAGGATGATTTGAAAGGATGCAACGTTAAACTCCTGATCATACCTCATCCCCCATATATGAGAGAGCGAGAGAGAATCATAAACACCGATCTTTCAAGAACCATGACATCATGCTTGCAGACTTGGTAACAAAACCAATCACATTTATCCCATCCTAAGGCCAGCCTTAGTTCCAGATGCTGTTGCCCTGTTCTTGAGGTGATCAAGCCCACTGCATGTCCCAGATTTGAAGGAAATTCTTTAGGAAAGATTAGGTCTGCAATTCTACTACTGCTCACCATTCACCTATTGCAAGATTAGGTCTCCAATTCTACTTCTCACCAATGATGAAATAGGATTTAGGAAAATACTCTCATTTAGGGGCTTTCTGCTGGCAGACAACTGGACTATTTATCTCTCTGCAGTGGAACTCACTTATTAAAAAACACCATCTAATTTCTGCTCAATTCAACATGCATTCACTGAGCATGTAGTTACCTGGTTCTGTGTTAGCACTTGCGGGTGTAAAAACAGGCAACAGGACTCCTTCACTCAAGCAGTTTCTAATCCAGTAAGAAGATCCAAATTTCTGGTGTATCACATAATGTATGCAAGAAAAGAAGTGCATATAAGCTTCAGATACAAAAGCACTGTAATGAAGGAAACTGCTGGTTCTCTAGGTGTGGGGGCAGTCAGGGAAGGTCCTAACAGGAGGTCATGCTGTACAGGATGTGAGAGATGCTTGTGTGCTTCCTGTCAAAACTGGTGGACTGAGGGACACCTGGATGGTTCAGGCAGTTAAGCGTCTGCCTTCAGCTCAGGTCATGATCCCAGGGTCCTGGGATTGAGCCCTGCATGGGGCTCCCTGCTGAGCAGGGAGCCTGTTTCTCCCTCTGCCTGCTGCTACCCCTACTTGTGCCCTCTCTCTCTGGCAAATAAATAAATAAAATCTTAAAAAAAACAAACTGGTGGGTTTCATATGACCTCACTGATATGAGGAATTCTTAATCTCAGGAAAGAAACTGAGGGTTGCTGGAGTGGTGGGGGTTGGGAGGGATGGGGTGGCTGGGTGATAGACATTGGGGAGGGTATGTGCTATGGTGAGAGCTGTGAATTGTGTAAGAATGTTGAATCACTGATCTGTACCTCTGAAACAAATAATACATTATATGCTTAAAAAAAAAAAAAGAAGAAGAAGAAGAAGATAGCAGGAGGGGAAGAATGAAGGAGGGGATATTGGAGGGGGAGACGAACCATGAGAGACAATGGACTCTGAAAAACAAACTGAGGGTTCTAGAGGGGAGGGGGGTGGGAGGATGGGTTAGCCTGGTGATGGGTATTAAAGAGGGCACGTTCTGCATGGAGCACTGGGTGTTATATGCAAACAATGAATCATGGAACACTGCATCAAAAACTAATGATGTAATGTATGGTGATTAACATAATAAAAAAATAAAAAAAGATATTTGGATGAAAAATGAAAAAAAAAACTGGTGGACTGAACACACATTATCTTCACTATTTCCTGAAACCCTATTAAAATGGCAAGGATTCTTTTTTTGGGGGGGTAATAAATCTTTAAGGATAAAGAGAATAGGAAAGGAAATAACACCAAACACATTATTCTGAAGTGGAAAAGCAGATGGGCATTTGATAATATACTCAACAGATTAGCTGAGAAGGCTGAAACTTTAACTGGCAGCGGAAGTGGCTGCACCGCAGAACCCCAGGAAGGTACCAGATACTACGCACAATGAAGGTGAAGCCGAAGCTGAAAGCAGAAGGAAGTTCTGAAAGTCTAAGAAGAAGTGTTAAGACCCCAAGGTGCCTTCCCCCCACCTCCACCCTCTCCTTTCCATATGCAGACGGCTCTCCCACTCCACCATGGCAGGAGACCGGAGAAGGTGGACTGGATGCATGCTGGATTGTAGACATCAGGTGCAATAGAGAGCAGAAGTGCTATCTAGAAAACGGGATTAAGTGAAAATCAGCTCACAGAACTGAAAGAGACGTCTACACTCTGCAACAAGAGCATCAGCACCAAGCTCACCCCCTCTAGGAAAAGAGTGAAGCATTTATTCTAAAAAAACAAAAAACAAAAAAACTGACTAGCCCAAGATTTAAATGCCTTCCACAGTGGGAGAGCTTAGCCAGGTCACCTAATAGTGAAGCTGCTTCTAGTCAACAGACCCCCACCCACAAGCATGGGGTTTTCAGGCCACTACTCAAACTAGAGAGCACAGCCCAAAATTTTCAGATGCTTGAGAAAAGCCTCTCATATCAAAGGCAAAAACAAACAACAAACAGGAAAATAAAAGGAATTTAGAAGAAAACCAAGATAATTCAGGGAAAAGAAACCTATAAAATTATACACACACACACATACACACACACATACATATTTCAATATCCTTAGAAGAGAAAGAATTTTCTATTGGTGAAAACAACCAGGATGCTCTTCCAAGAAGGGGCACATTCAGAAGACCAATTAAAAAAAGACCTCTTGGAAATAAAAAGCATGAAAACTAAAAATTTGGATGATAAGTTTTTAAAATCTCCCAGAGAATGGAAAATACAGAGAGATATAAAATAGGGGTGAAAAAGAATGAAATTAGAACAACAGTCTAGAAATACTAAGGGATTGCAAAAATAGAGAATGGCAAAAACAAAAGTTAACTGATAACTAATTCGAGACAATTGCCTAAACCTGAAGGACATTAACTTCTAGATTATAAGGGTCTGCCAGTGGCCAGTACGATGGAAGCATACAGACTCACACCAAAGCACATTCCCCAGGACACAGAGGACCCTAAATGCTTTCAGGAGGTCACAAAGGATCAAGAACCAGAATGGCAGCACGCTTGCCTGGCTTTCTTCCCAGAATGTACCACTAATCCACTGGCAACAGCACTGGAAGCTACAAAACATGGAGCAATACCTTCAAAATTCTAAAGGAAAATCATTTCTAACCCAGAATTCTAGACATGGCCAAACTATCCATCAAATTTAAGAATAAACACATTCAACGTACATGCTTATTTTCCAAAACTTTATTTCCCATACATATTTTCTTAGGAAGCTATTTCAGGATGTGGTCTGGTGAAGAGAAGAAATAGAGACAAGACATGGGATCCAGGAAAGAAGAGATCCAGCACAGGAGGGAACGAATTCTAAGACAATAAGGAAGAGACTTCAGGAAGACAGCTCACAGGTGGGGGAGGAAACATTCAAGAAGATGAACTTGACAGAATACCTGATTGTGCAAATATATTAAGAGGAAACATATATATGGAAGAATGTCTAGGTAGGAATTAGTGGTAGGTGAACAGAGCACTACACAAATGAAGAAACAAGACAATTATTAACTCCAAAGTTGTTACAAGAAAGAAAATGCAATCATGCTTTCCTACACGGGCATGCTGTGAATATAGTCATAATTATGTAAACACTGAATACTGATCTAACTAAAAATGCTGATATAAGTCTACTGGGAGACTGAGGACAGGGAAATCGTGGAGGTGGGCGAGGGAGGTGCTAAAGAGAGCTAAAACTCATCTTCCATAATGAGAATTCAATAGGTAATTCTTGAAACTGAAAATCAAGAGGTTGGTAGTAGAAATGTGTTATTTAGCAATATAGAAGCAAATGCCCAAAGAGCAACCGAAAATGGTTGCCTCTAAGAACTGAAAATAAAGGGGGGAGAAGGGAAAGTTCAGGGAACTGTATTTTCATAATAAGGTTTATAATTGTTTGACTTTTTAGGATGAAATTAGATGAAATTTTTTAAAAAAAGTTTTCCGGGGTGAAGAGAAGGATGAAACAGTTTCCAAGGTAGAGGAGACAACATGTACAAATACACAGATGGGTGATACAATGTGGCATATACTGAGAATTGCTGTGGAGCATAGGTGTGTCATAGAAGATGGGGGGTGGGGAAGAGGTAAGCAGAACCCAAGTCATGAAGGGCCTTGTGTGCCTTGAGCCTGGACCAATCACTTCCTCAGGTGTTGGGAGAAATCTGAAATCAGAAGCTGAACCATGGATAATAGCAGAGCTGCTGAGGCCCTTCAAATGGATAAATGTTGGTCTACCTTCCAGAAAGAAGAAAGAGTTTGGTGCTATAGAATAATGGCTTATAGATTAGGTTAAATTCTAGAATGGACTTTCAAATGGATGGTTTTAGAGAAGAAAAGGAATATACTTAAGAAATCAACATGAGTTCGTGAAGGAGTCAGACCACAAAGATCTCTCATTTTTATCCAGCATGGTTATGAGATCAAGAGACAAAGGAAAAGCTGAGCACACAGGGTTCTCTTAATTTCCATTAAATATTTGTCTCCCTGCTATCCCTGTGGACAAGATGAAGACATGTGGGCTAGGGGACAGTGTAGTGGGGTTACTAGGTAACTGTTCTGACCACAAGCAGTGATGTATATCATTTGCTCAAGGACTCAGCCCAAAGTGATTTATGTTCCAATATTTTTAACCATGAATTGAAGGATGACATTTTTAAAAAAAGATTTTATTTGAGAGAGAGTGAGAGAGCAAGTGCACATGAGTGGGGGAAGGAGCAGAGGGAGAGGGACAAGCAGACTCTGCTGAGCACAAAGCCCAATTCATGGCCCAATCCCAGGACCCTGAGATCATGACCTGAGCTGAAATTAAGAGCTGGATGCTTAACCCACTAAACCACCCAAGAGCCCCAAATGGTGGCATTTTTATGAAGTCCTTGCATGTCAAAACCTGAGGTTGATTAGTAGTTGGGATGGAGAATGCAGTGTCCTAAATGACTTTGGCATATTTGAATAATGAATTGAATCTAACAATCTAAGCTTAATAGAACAAGTGTTGAATCCTCCACATAGAGTATACGGTCCCATCGTTACCGATCCACCAGTTTCCTGTCCAGCATTACTTGTGGCCACAGTTTCCTTAGACTCTGGACAAAGGCTACTCCTATAAGTTTTGACACAGATGTCCTCCATATCTTTGCAGATACAGCCTTGCTGCTTCTGTTTGAAATGTCCTCCTCTTGTCTTCTCCCCTTCATATGCTTATTCTACACAAACTCAACTGTCATATTCAGTTTAAGTCCTCTATAAATTTCTCACTACACCTTCTCCTTCTAATTACAGAAGGTAACAACCCTCCTTTGGGCTTTCACTGGACCCAGCTGATGTCTATCAGAATGGCTATAGTACTTTAGGGCCATTTTTTCGCCTTTTATTAGTGAGGAAGTATGATGCAAACACCAGCTGGAACTACATTAACCAGGTTCAAATACCGGCTCTGCCACTTGGCGGTTATGTGATATTGGGTAAATCCCTTAACCTCTATGTGCCTTACTTACTCCCTCTACAGAGAAAAGGTGATAATAGTTTGTACAATTAGGGTAGTTAAGAGGATTGAGTGAGTAAATATCGGTGACTAGCATATAGTAAGTTCTAGATGTTCTTTTAATACATCCATTGCATCTCTGTATTGCAGCCCTTGATGCAGTACATGATATATAGTAGGACACCTTCTTAAAACACCTCAATGGTTCCCCACTGCCCCGAGGGGAAAAGAAAAATCCAAATTCTTCAACTTTCCTACCACCTACCTCACCAATCTTCACTCACCCCTGAACACTCCTCAGATCCTACACTCCCGCCTTGCAAAATGAATTTCTGGTGGCCCAAGTGTCTCAAGCACTGACCTTCTTCAGCCCCTCACAATGGGATACTCCGTTTCCTCTAAACACTCACAGCTAGGCAGCTTGGAGGAGAGTGGCAGAGCCAAGAGGGGTCAAGTCAGGCTCGCTCTCTGTGTAGGTACACATATCACCCCTAAACTGCCATCTGGCTGTTCCTTCATTTGAATGAATGCCCATGGAACCTACTGACAGTTAGGGACCCCTCACTGCATGGAGCCACTGGCCCCTCGGGATGACAGCTTTTGCAACATATTCCTATCCCTCTTCAATATGGAAATACCCAGATAGTCCAGTTGACTTTGGGCTATTGCAAAACTGCATCAGCATTAGCCAGATCTGGGGATATTGGCTGAGAACATTTTGGCTTCTGTCACCTTTACTTACATAGTAAGTGAGGTCTGTTGAAGTCTATTTTCTCCACGTTTTGAACCCATCAGATTCCCAGCTCAGAGGCATGAACTTGGGAGCTGCTTCCAAAAACCTCACTCTTGATTTTGATAAATTGAAAGCCCCCGGCTTGGGGTGAAATAAAAAATGTCCTTTGGACTGAGAAGATCTGAGTTTATATTGTGGCAACTCTTAATCACTACTTTATAAAAAAAAAAAAGAGAGAGAGAGAGAGCGAAAGTACTGTGTAAGTCCTCCAGCTTTCTAGGGAATTTGGGCTTCCACAAGCTAGGGGCCATTTCCTGATACAGAAGCTCCTATCACCTGTGAGTGGAACAGCAGTGCCACCCAGTGGCAATCTCATTTAATGCAGCAGTCCTCCACAATCCTGTGCCCCCATTTTCCCCACTAACCTGAACATGAAGTCTCAGGAGCCTTGTGCTATAGAAAATTTTTTTCCAAAGCCATTTTGGATTTTTTTTTTTTGGAGGGGGTGGGGACAGTTAAACATCTGTCAAACCTTTGAAGGATTACTGTTCTATGGAATTTCTCGGAAACAGGTGTTTTTGAGCAGTATTCAAAGTGTGGTCCAGGGAGCCTTTTAGGGGTTCTACAAGGTCAGTTTTTTTGTAATACTAAGACATCATCTGTCATTTTATTTTCATTCTTTCAAGTGTGTGCTAGACATTTTCAGGATTTAAATGACCCATGACAAAGCAACAGATTGAAGGAAAGGCAGATAGAAGAAATGAGTCATTAAGCCATATATTAAAGAGATTTGCAAAATTACAAAAATGTTAAAATTATTTTCTAAAAGAAAAATTAAGAAAAGTAACTTCTTTATGTCAACCTGTAATGGGTTTATTGTTAATTTAAATGAATACTTTTTTTTCAATTCTGTTTTAAATTTGAGTATTTTAAGTACTTAAAGAATATTACCCACCCACCAGAACAAAGATACTTTGGGGTCCTCTATATTTTATGAGTATACAGGGGCACTAAGACGAAAAAGTTTGTGATCCACTGCTTTAAAGGCTTAGTTGCAATGTTACACTGTCACAGTCATCATTTCTGCTCTGAATGGTACTCAGGGGAGATCCAGGAGTGCACTGATGCAGGACACAAAGGGAGGTGAGTATTTTTTCCCCCTTCGAAAGGAAGTACTTAGCTTTCATTGGGTTTTTAGAGAGATCTGTGACACGGTTCATCCCTACAGAGGCTGGAACCACTTAAACGTGGACATAGCCTAGGAGCTCGAAGGCTTAGGGCTATTTCTCTTCATGTCTTCATGCAGAACCCCTGTGGGAACTATGGAGAAATCAGATAAGTCTCCATTTTATTACTTTACAGTTAAAGAAGCATGACCTTTTAAAGTGTGATTTATACCATGCCTTGTTTATAAAAAGACTTAACCAGCTAATATAAAAAGTGTGATCTACATCCTGGGGTAACCATAGGAAACTAGCCTGGAATTAAAATGCTTTACCTAATGTTTGTCTAGGCTACTGACCTTCCAAAGATCTGATTATTGGATTTATCAATTCTACTGCTTTGTGTTTTCTAGTTCATTAGTTTTTGCTCTTGAATTAGTATAAAAAATAAAAATTAAAAAAATTTAACACCATAAATTTTCCCTTTAAGTACAGCTTTAGCTATATCCCATATGCTTTATATGTAATGTTTTGAGGAAAACTCTAAATCTAAGATTGGACCTTTAACTTTTTCTGTTATCCAAAAATTAGAGCTTTTTAAGTACTTCATTGTTAATTTCTAGTTTCATTGCATTTTTATAAAAGCTTTACTGAAATATAATTCACATACCATAAAATTCACCCTTTTAAAGAAAAGAAGTGTTATATCCATTAGCCCTAATTCCCCAGTCTCCTAAACCTAACAACTTCTAGTCTGCTTTATCTGTATAGACGCTCTTGTTCAGGACATTTCATATAAATGGAATCATATAACCTGTAGCCTTGTGTGTCTGGTTTCTTTCCCTTAGCATAATATTCTCAAGGTTTATCCATGTTGTAGTATATGGATCAGTATTTTATTCTTTTTCATGGCTAATATTCCACAAGTAGATATACAACATTTTATCTATCCATTAGCTGATGGATATTTGGGTTGTTTACACTTTTTGGTTATTATTAAGAATGCTGCTATGAAGCTTTGTGTACAAGTTTTTATGTGGGTATGTTTTTTATTCTTCTTTGGTATATACCTACGAGTGGAATTTCTGGGATATAGTAATAGTAATTCTATGATTAACATTCTAACTGCCAAACTGTGTTCTAAAGTGGCTGAATCATTTTATGATCCTACCAATAATTTTTCCACATGCTTGCTAACATTTTTTTAATTTTAGTTATCCTAGTGGGTATGAAAGGTATCTCACTGTAGTTTTGATTAGCATTTCGCTAATGACTAATGATACTGAGTCCATTGCATTTTAGTCAAATAGTAACCAAATTTTAAAATTTATGATTTCTTTGCAGCTTTTAGGTGATCAATGAAATATTCTATGAATTAAAAAAATCTATGTTCTTTTGTAAGACATGATGGTTAGTTTTCTCCAGAGATCCCTCACTGATCCATAATGTATATATTTTTATATACACATTATTTAATTATATCCTATTAGTTACCTATTTGGCCTGTTAAAAACTCAAAATATATTAAAATCTTTTAATATTGTGTTTCTATATCTTCTTGTATTTCTAATACCTTTCCCTTAATTACTTTGAGGTAGTGTTACTTGTTAAAGGTTTATGATAGTTTCAGCTTTATTGAACATTACAATGGTTTTCTTTGTAAAAAGGTTTGTAAAAAAGTTTTGTCTGATATGATATTGCTCATCACTATACTATATTGATATTGATATTGTTTTTATATTTGCATAAAATACATTTGTCTTGTGTGCCACTTTGCTTTAAGTAAGTCTGACAAATAGCATATAGGGTTTTTAAAAAAATTTAATCTGAATGTCTGTTTTTAGTAAAGGAATTAATCTAATTTACATTTCTATAAATTGAAAATATGGTTAAATTTGGTTAATTAAAAACTCATTTTTAGAAATTAGTTTTTTGCAGTATTCTATGCTTTTAAAAATGTTTTCTTTTTATTTCTTGGTTTTCAGCCCTTTGATTAACTATTTTCTCTGCATTTATGATTTAGAGTTTTTGAAGCATACAAGCTGTTCCTAATTATATTGGTGGTTTCCTGAAAAAAATTTTCAATAGCATTCTGTTAACTTACATTTCTTTAGAGTGAAAAATTCAACAATATTTTTAAACTCCCCTCATTTGACACCATTTTTCCCTATTTCACCCCTCAATCATCACTAACTACTAGATCTTTGTTACAGTAATCTGGGCATTTTTGTTTCTTACCTATAGTGCTGTTATTATTTTATATTTTTATATTTTTTATAATCATTTTAAATTTTCATAATTTTTTTTGGATCAGACATAGGTATTTAGACAGCTCTATTTTAACTGGATTAAGCAGTCATTGCTGTTCCATTCATGTACTGACATCCTTAATCTTGAATTTTAATTTTGTTCCCTCATTCATTTGGAGCAAATCTTCAAGTGTCTATTAAAAGAAATATGCACGACTTGGACTTTTTCTGAATCCCTAAATATCTAAGAATATCTTTGTATTGCTAACATACAAGGAAAGAAAGCTTAGCTGTGTACAGAATTCTGGGGTTACATAGTTTTCTAGATTGTGTTCCACTGGTTTCTGGAATTTACTATTATAAAGGAAAAATATAATGGCTAATCTCTTTTATTAGGCAAGGCAAAATAAAATAACACAAATGCTGCCTGGCAATAAACATACCTAATGTTTTGATATTAATAATTTCATACTATTTTATGCCTATGATACTGTTTTCCATTTCTAGGATAACATTGATTGTGATGTGTACCATTAATTAACAGCTTTTGGGGGAAAAAAGATATTAAAGGATATAAAAGCTATTTGTTTTGTTTTATTGGCTCATTTTTACTTGTCTATAGTTTATTCAAATAAAGGTTTTAATCTAAGCTGCCTCATCCAAGGTTTGAAAATTAAACATTTTGTCCATTAGCAATCATACATAGAATTAATTTTATGCTTTTTAAACCAATCGTCATGATATTTTTAGCACCATGAAAATTAACACATAATTTCAAAGCACAAGAAATGCCAGAATTTTGTCTACATTTCCAACTTGGAAATTTTTATTATTTTGAAAATTGTATTATTTGACAGACCCTTCGTGATAGTTCTTCTAAGACACGTGAAATGGCCATACCTAACCCTTCTGGTTTTAAGAATTCTATTTAGTATGAGGGATTTGGCAGTACCTATTTTTACTGCCTTGCCCACCATATGATATGCAATC
Source organism: Mirounga angustirostris (assembly GCF_029215605.1). Lineage (NCBI taxonomy): Eukaryota > Metazoa > Chordata > Mammalia > Carnivora > Phocidae > Mirounga > Mirounga angustirostris. Next base: position 42,437,858 of record NW_026991714.1, read on the forward strand.
TTCTATTTACAAGACAGCTTTTTATTTCAATGCTGTAATTATGTAGATATCTTTTTAGGACATTCTATGCAACTACAGAGGAGGAAAAATATTTTTTTCCCTACCCTTTTAAGTTCTTGGCTAGGGTCCCTGTAACAAAAGTCAGATTAACAAGAGAAAAAGCACACAAATTTATTTAGTATTAGTTTTATGTGACACAGGAGCCTTTATAAGGAAATAAAAACCCAAAGAAGTGGTTAAACCTGAGTGTTTTTAAGCTAGGTTTGATAAAAACTAGAAAATCATGGAAAAACATAGCTGGACCAAAAAAGGGTATGAACTAAGTATGGTAAACTGGGGGAAACAGTAAGACCTCACTGTTCATTCCTCTGCATTCCTGTGTCTTAGGAAATAAGCATCTTTCCTTCCTTCAGGTATAGGGAGGACATCTCTCACATGAGGGCCTTGTGACCTGTTTCAGAAGGTCAGAAAGTCCTTTCTGCACTGGCCTGACTTCCTTCAGTTTGAAATAGTCAATGTGACAAATTTTGGGGTACCATGTTCTGAACTCTGTGTCAATAAAGGGCATCCCGAATTAAAAGTACAAGGGATTTGTCAGTGTTACACCAATGCAAATAAGTAAAATGACAATTTGACATGAAGTTAGAGTCCATAGTTTAGTTTGCGCATACAAAAAAGCAATGACAACCATCTCATAACTTACTATCCTACCTGACAGCTGTAAGTAATCTTTTAATATCAACTGTAACATGTATTTAATTTGGAAAAATAAGAATTAACATTTAGGAGATACCTTATAAGCAATCAGTTGGATAGTGATGTTTACAATTTTGACTATCTTTTTTAATGTTTCAATTAGGATCTAGTATAGACTTTCTTACACTTGTCTAAACATTTCCTTCAAATAAAAAAATCCTAAAAGATTGTTGAGCAGAGTTAAATATTTAAAGCTTTCAATGCACATTGCAGAATTGCCATCTAGAAAACTTGTCTGAATTTATTGTCCTGACCAGAAATGAGAGTGCATATTTACTCTATGTCCTTGCCAAAATTGGTTTTATGTTTTTTTTTATATTGTAGATGTGATGGGTGAAAATGAAATCTTATTGTTTTAATTTGCATTTTTGATGCCTAGTAAGTTTAGACATGTTTCATAAGTTCCCTATTTTCTACTGATTTGAAATACTATTTTATATGTAAAGACTAATACTTTATCCATCATATATGTTTAAAAATATTTCAGTGTCCCATTTACATTCTGATTTACTGTTCTGGTCACACTAAAGGTTTCATCTTAATGTAATAATAACCCACTAGTCCTTCCCTTTCTTTTCCTTTGCTATGATCCAGCCTGCTTTTTCCCCAGACTGGTTCCTTGTAAGATTCTCTTTAATAATCAACATTTGGCAAATTTATTTTGAAGTTCTTGAGTGTAATTTTCTTTGTATTTATCTTGCTTCAAGTTCACAATACTTTTTCAATCTGTGGCTCAAGATCTTTCTTCAGTTTTAGAAAATTACCAGCCATTATCTGCAAATATTGCTTCTGCCCCCACTCTATCTTCTCCTTGGGATTAAAATTTCAAGCATGTTAGACCTTTTCACCATAACCTATGTGCCTCTTAATTTTTTTCTATTTCATCATTTTCCCTTTTATTGAGTCTTATGTTATTTTCTTCTTACCTTTTATCGATCTTCCATTTCATTTGTATCTAACCCACTCCTAGTTTTAATTACAGTTGTGTTTTTCAATTCTAGCATTTCCATTTGATTTTAATAGTTTCTAGTTTTCTGCCAAAATTCTCCCTCTTATTTCTTTCTATTAACTATTTTAAATCATAACTATTTTAAAGTAATCATAATTATTTTAAAGTTTATAATAACTTCCATTTTGACTCCCTTATTTGAATTTCTCATGGATTGGTTTCAGTTGTCTGTTTTTATTTGCACTTGGTTTCAGTCAAATCTTGTGTTTTGACATAGTTGGTTATATTTGATTGCTAGACATTGTTAATGAAAAAAATGCATAGATAGTTGAGGCATAGAGGATATTATCTTCCTTCAGAGACTGTTTGTGTTTTCATCTCATGGGCTTCTAGGTTAGGAGCTCTAGCAATCCTAATGCCATCAGATATTTAGATGATTCAAAGCTAGCTTTCTGTTTCTATGGGAGATTTATTCCTAATTCATACTTATTCCTAGGGTACAATCCTTCAGAGCTTCAGCTAAAAACCTGGACCCTTCCTGGTTGTGAACTTAATGCCAGAGTTTGTCCCCTTGCCCCATGGGTCTAAAGCTCTGCTCAGCTTTATATCCTCTTAGCAGCCTTTAAATTCACTGTTGTTTTGAGTGACACCTGAGATTTTGGGTGCTTTGCTTCCTCTTCTAGGATCTTAGCCACACAAATTCTCACTGCTTTGGAAGCACTCCAGTGCTTTCATACAGAGGAACTTTCTAGATTTACTTGTTTTTAATCAAGAGAAAACAACCTAGTCTACCACTGCTGAAAATGTAACTCCAGCCAGATTTAAAAAATAAAATAAATAAATAAAAATAAATATATATATATATATTTGCTGTTAGTCTGCTTTCTGATGCCTGTAGGATTAATTTGAATTTTAGGAATTTTGATTAGGTGGGGGTGCCTGAGTGGCTGAGTCGATTAAGCGTCCAACTTTTTAAAAATATTTTATTTATTTGACAGAGAGAGAGACAGCGAGAGAGGGAACACAAGCCGGGGGAGCAGGAGAGGGAGAAGCAGGCTTCCTGCAGAGCAGGGAGCCCAATGCAGGGCTCAATCCCAGGACCCTGGGATCATGACCTGAGCCAAAGGGAGATGCTTAACGACTGAGCCACCCAGGCGCCCTTTAGCGTCCAACTCTTGATCTCAGCTCAGGTCCTGATCTCTGGGTTGTAAGTTCAAACCCAACACTGGGCTCCATGCTGGGCGTGGAGTCTACTTAAAATAACTTTTTGATCAGGCTATAACTAGGTATGGGTTTCTTCTTAAAGTTATTATTAATTTTTCCTAAAGCCTGCATGTAAACAAGTCTTTTTTTTCCCCTTCAGATAATGGAAATGCCTTTCTCCTATTTCTTGGATAATTGCATTACTTCCATTTACCCTGATCTTTCATTCAAGAATATGTATTATATCCATATACTTTCCATTTTCTACTATCCATTTACATCATCTTCTTGGTCAGCATTTTCCTTCATTTGTCCTTTTAATATGAATTTGGAAGATCTTCCCAATTTTTCCCCTGTTTCAATTTTCTACAATTTCAGATCTACTCACATTGCTCAACTTTGAGACCACTGAAGCATTTGAAATAATCAAAATCCTACAATACATCATTCTCAAATGTATGTTCATCCTTTGAGTCTCCCAGGTGCTCTAAGGTATCTTTTCTTTATAGTGATCCACAATTTACATACCTGCAAATTCTACCTGAGAAAACCTTTTAAGTGTATATACAAAGGAAATGAATGTTTTGAGCCTTGGAATTTTAAAATATTCTTAGGGTGACCATAAGAAATTTTGGAGCTAATATAACAAGAATAAAATTGGGTGGTTACATTGCTTAAATATTTGTAATACTCAAAACTCCCTTAAATGTTATTAGTACAATTTCATTTCTATTACGTGTTCACCAGACATTTACAGATTTCCTGCAGTAATAAAGAGAACACAATATGAAAGGACCTGTATCCTAATTTCACATAATATTAAAGGAGGAAAAAATGTATTAATGGAGAAAAGGGTATTCATGGAGAAAGGTACAACCTATTTGAAAGAGGTTTGAAGAGGGAATTGAGAATTATCTGACCTATTTCACCCAGAGAAACTATGTAGAATGTTAAGTAAGTCAGTTGATTTATTTGAACCCAATCTCATCTGTAAAAACACTAATTATTTCGGCTTCTAAGTTGCCTAGATTTTATGTGAACATTAATGTGAAGATATATGAGGAACATCTGGCGTTTGATATGAGAAAGTCCTTATATAAAGTCAAGGTGGATTACCCGTGCTATTATTTTTACTATAATTATTATTCTCTTCTATGCTCCTTTAGGTCAATAGTCTATTAACTTCAGAGGGCTGGTGAGAAAAATTCAGAGAGGAATCTATTAGGATTGATGCTTCTTCAGAATATAGCCTATACACAAATAGATATATTTTCCTTATACTTCTTGGCATTCTCTTAAATAAGAAAAGCAAAAACCCAGCTGACATCTAATACTTAAAACAGTTTTCTTATGAATATAATTTCTAAATTAAAGAAACTTTTTTTTTAAAAGATTTGAGAGAGAGAGCACAGTGGGGAGGAACAGAGGGAGAGGTCTCGAGAGAGAAACTCAAGCATATGCTGCACTGAGCACGAAACCTGATGTTGGGCTCAATCTCATGACCCTGAGATCATGACCTGAGCCCAAACTAAGAGTTGGCCGCTCAACCGAGTACACCACACAGGCACCCCTGCAAGTTGTTATTTCTTTATGTTTACATTTTTTACCTCACTGTCTTTTTAATTATACAAAGTTTTTTTTTTTCTGTATTGATTCTCTGCTATCTCCATCATTAAATATTATTTTGTCCATTTTAGCAAACATTAATGCCTAAGATTGCCTGTGACAACATAGGAGGTAAATAGATGTTTTGGGGGAGTCTACTGGTCTTAAGCATGGTCAGAAATACACTTGTACATGTATACACACATACCAGCATTGGAGAGATGATGTGTTCCCTTAAAATCTTAGAAGTTTCCATCATTAGGTTCTATATTTTCAACCCATGGGTAAATGGCAATGGAAATCACTTTGACAACTATGTATTTTCTTTGTTTAGATGGCATGAGTTTGACAGGATAGTAAAGATTATGTGTCTTGCACTTTACACTCTCAGTTTTATAGTAATGGAGATTAGGTGGAAATTTTTAATTTCAAATCCTGACCTCTCTACCTTCTTGTAAAGGTAACCCGCCCCCCCCCAAGAGCACAAAGAGCCCATGAGCCACTAGCACTGAGTTTTATGGTTCAATTTTCTGGAGCAAATTGTTTTCCATAATTGTGTGTTTAGACATTTTAACATAGAAAACAGTCTTTAGTTCAAAGACCTGAAATAATTTCCCTCCTATCTACGACCATGTGTTCACTAAATTGCACAAATTGATTAAATAGGACTGCTAAAACAGAAACAGGGTATTACAGTAACTAAAAAATACATCAGAGTAGAGGACTCTTCAAGAGGAGGCTTACTCATTTGACCACATCCTCTGCTCTTACTCCCCTCTAAAGTCAAGAGTAGACAATTTCATTTGTCTTTTAGGTTTAAGCTACTGGTTCCTAAATTCCTGCTGAGCCATGACAATCTTTGCTGACAAAGGAATTATTCTGTGAAAGCATGATGAGTGCTAACAAAATTTATCACGTCTGGACCATTATTTCAGCAAGCATCTACTGCAAAACCCAAGTATTAAACACCATGCCAGACAGTGCAGGACTAAAGGAATGAGAAAAACATGATCCTTGCACCAACAGTTTTTCCTTGAGGTACCAAATTTTATTCAGAAGGGGGAATGCAAAGTCTAGAAGACAACTAACAAAGCTAAGATGTTAAGGACTTTGGGTTTGTAGAGAAACAAGGCTCTAAATATTTACATGGCAGCACTGGGGCCCATGTGCTCAAGAGCATGTAGCCATAATTATAGCTGACATTGGGTAGCCCTCTAAAACGTATAGGGTTCCTGTTCCTGCAATATCCTATTTTGTCCACACAGTGACCCCCCAGCTACATGACCTTGGTCAAGCCATTTAATCTCTTTGAGCCTTAAAATCTCTTTGAGCCTTAGTTCCTTTGTGTGAAACACTACGGATTATAATAGTGCCTATCTCAGAGCTGTTCAGAAGGTTAACTACAGCACTTAAAATATTGACACTGGAGGGACACCTGGGTGGCTCAGTCAGTTAAGCATCTGCCTTCAGCTCAGGTCATGATCCCAGGGTGCTGGGATTGAGTCCTGCATCAGGCTCCTTGCTCAGTGGACAGCCTGCTTCTCCCTATCCCTCTGCTGCTCCCCCTGCTCATGCGCTCTCTCTCTGACAAATAAATAGATAAAATCTTTAAAAATATATTGACACTGGAAACTACAAGACATTGCTGATAGAAATTAAATGCCTGTGCTAAATATAGCATATCCATTTATATCTATCCACTGTCAATATACCATGGATTAGACGAGCCAACATTGTTAAGATGTCAATCTGTCTCGTCTCTTCAATAAATGGTGCCAGTAAAATTGGACAGCTATATACAGAAGAATGAAACTTGACCATTCTCTAACACCATACACAAAGATAAACTCAAAGTGGATGAAAGACCTCAATGTGAGACAGGAATCCATCAAAATCCTAGAGGAGACCATAGGCAGTAACCTCTTCGACATCGGCCACAGCCGATCGGCCAAAATTCTTTCAAGACACGTCCCCAAAGACTAGTGAAACAAAAGCAAAAATGAACTTTTGGGACTTCATCAAGATAAAAAGCTCCTGCACAACAAAGGAAACAGTCAACAAAACAAAGAGGCAACCCACAGAATGGGAGAAGATATTTGCAAATGACAGTACAGACAAAGCACTGATTTCCAAGATCTATAAAGAATTTCTCAAACTCAACACCCAAAAACAAATAATCAAGTCAAAGAAATGGGCAGAAGACATGAACAGACACTTCACAAAAGAAGACATACAAATGACTAACAGACACATGAAAAAATGTCATCATCATTAGCCATCAGGGAAATTCAAATCAAAACCACATTAAGATATAAACCTTACACCAGTTAGAATGGCAAAAATTGACAAGGCAAGAAACAACAACTATTGGAGAGGTTGTGGAGAAAGGGGAACCCTCTTACACTGTTGGCGGGAATGCAAATTGGTACAGCCACTTTTGAAAACAGTGTGGACATTCTTCAAAAAATTAAAAAATAGAGCTACCCTATGACCCAGCAATTGCCCTACTGGGTATTTACCCCAAAGACACAGATGTAGTGAAATGAAGTTACCCCAAAGACACAGATGTAGTGAAATGAAGAGCCATATGCACCCCAATGTTCATAGCAGCAATGTCCACAATAGCCAAACTGTGGAAAGAGCCGAGATGCCCTTCAACAGATGAATGGATAAAGAAGATGTGGTCCATATATACAATGGAATATTACTCAGCCATCAGAAAGGATTTTTACATCAACATGGATGGGACTGGAGTAGATGATGCTAAGTGAAATAAGTCAAGCAGAGAAAGTCAATTATCAAATGGTTTCACTTATTTGTGGAACATAAGGAATAGCATGGAGGACATTAGAAGGAAGGGAAAAATGAAGGGGGTGAAAATCGGAGGGGGAGATGAACCGTGAGAGACTATGAACTCTGAGAAACAATTTGAGGGTTTTAGAGGGGAGGGGTTGGGGGGATGGGTTAGCCCAGTGATGGGTATTAGGAGGGCATGTACTGCATGGAGCACTGGGTGTTATACGAAAACAATAAATCATGGATCACTACATCAAAAATTAATGATGTATGGTGACTAACATAATAAATTAAATTTAAAAAAATGTCAATCTGTCTCCAGGTGATCTATGTATTAAATGTAATTCCAATAAAAAATTGTCAGGCTTTTTTGGTAACAACTGATAATTTTAGAATTTGTATGGTAATATAAAGGACCTAGAATTACAAAGAAAATTTTGAAGAGTGAAGTTCAAGGACCTATTTTAAAGCTATAGTAACGTAAACATGACATGGTGTTGGTGAAAGAACAAGCAGAACAATGAAATATAATACAGGAATAGGACCACATAAGAACTACCACTCAATTTATGCCAAAGATACCATTACAAGTTAGTGGTGAAAGGATGGTCCTTTTAATAAATGTCATGGAATCCACTGGATTTCAATATGGGAAAAAAAAAAGAAAATGTCCTGCTTCACACCTTGCACCATACATAAAAATTTAAAATGGATCATAGGGTTAAAATAAAATTTCTAGAAGCAAGCATAGGAAGTCATCTTCATAAATCTTGAGGTAGGTAAATACTCTTAGGACACAAAAATTAATAGCCATAAAAGAAAGGATATGTTAATTGGACTTCTTTAAGAATTATTAGAATAAAAAGTCAAAACACAAGGAGAAGATATTTATAAAATATATATCTGTAGTATAAAGAACTCCTATAAACTAACAAAGCAATAAAGGCAAGAAAATTTAAAAAGCAAAAGACCTGATCTTCAAAAAGAGACTATCCAATTAGCCAATAAACATATGAAAAGTTGTTCAGTGTTATATATCAGGAAAATATAAATTAAAGCCACAATAAAATACCACTATCCCCCTACAAGAATGGCTAAAATTAAGAAGACTAAATGCCAGTTGCTGGTGAGAATACAAAGCAACTGGCACTCTCCTATATTGCTGGTGGGAATGCAATTGGTATTATTATGTTGGAAAACCACTTTGCAGATTCTACTAAAGGTAAGCAGGATAAACTCAAGGTCCAGTGACTTTCATCCTGGGTATATACTCAAAACTGGAAATATGCCCATCAAAAGACCTGAACAAGAATCATAGCAGCTTTATGAATAAGAAAATCTGGAAACAATCCAAATGTCCATCAGTAACAAAATGGATAAACAGGAATAAGAGGACAAATTACTGCTACATGGTTCATAGATGAATTTCAGACATAAGGTTTCATGAAAAGAGCCAGAAAAAAATGCATTGTGTATGATTCTATGTATATAAAGGTCAAGAATAGGTATAACTAATCTATTGCAGTAGAAGTCGAATAAGCAATTACTTTTGGAGGTTATTAATTGGGAGGAAGAGCTCTACATTTTGATCTGAGTAATAGTTTTACAAGTATATAGATATATAAAAATGTAAAAGATATGTAGAAATAGATAAGTAAAAATATGTAACTTTGTACTTAAAATTTGTGTACTTTATTATATGTGTAAATAAATACATATATTTACATATACATATTTTTATGTGAACATAAATATATATACTCACCTTTAGCAGTATCTGGTATATAGTAAACACTCAAATGTTAGCTGTTTTTGTTATTATGAGTAAAGAATGAGTAACATTGTCTTATTGAATAGATAAAAGAGGTAAAGCTTGACCATATATATTCAAGCTCTCTCCCGAGCTTACAGAACTGACAAGGGGGAGGAGCTGGGGGGGGGGGAGCCATGTCTTCTGACATTGGATCTAAGGCATGAATGCCACCTGCCTTGTCTCACTAGTACTCTTAACAATGGTGACTGGAACTCCCTTTCTGGGCTTCCTAGCTTTCAGGGCATGTTTTCTACCTTCTCTAAATGGCACTGGAAGACTTCTCAAGTTCAGTTCAGCTGATTAGGGGAAGCAGGCTGGCAATCAGAGCAAGCACATCTAAACTTTGGACAAAATGCCTCATAGTAATTGGGGACAAATTAAAGCAGAATCTACAGCTATGTACAAATTGCTTAGAACTGTGCATTACTGGGGCGCCTGGGTGGCTCAGTCATTAAGCGTCTGCCTTCGGCTCAGGTCATGATCCCAGGGTCCTGGGATTGAGCCCCGCATCGGGCTCCCTGCTCCGCGGGAAGCCTGCTTCTCCCCCTCCCACTACCCCTGCTTGTGTTCCCTCTCTCGCTGTATCTCTCTCTGTCAAATAAATGAAATCTTAAAAAAAAACAACTGTGCTTTCCTATAATTGCTCACCATTACTAGCTTGATATATTGTGAACCTAGAACACAAGGCTTGAGAAATAATGGAGTTTTATACAGTGTGTGCAAGAGATGCCCCTGCTTCCTATATTCCCACCTCTGTAGATGGCTGTCCTCTAGGCAGACGATAGAAACAAGCAGAGAGGAAAAGTCATTCCACTCTAAGAGTGCTTAACTATTCCTCATCTATGATTACACGTTCATACTTGCTAAAAGTACAAGTATGGCTACTATTACTCAGTGTAATTGGAGCTGAACAAATCTTATGGGTCGTCACAGATGCTACCGAAGTTCCCTAGGCAGCCGTGTGTCTTGGAGAAGGGCCTAAGGGTATGCAGAAGGAACAGGCAGTGCAAAGGTCCTGAAGCAGAACCATGGCTGAGGTTTTTGAAGAACAGCAGGGAGAAGTGATACAGGGGCAGGTGATGAGGGGGAGCCTAGTAGGAGCTAAGGTCATGTCAGAAGTCAGAGCATGCACCATGTATTTTTAAAGCATGAAAGAAAGGACCTTCTGAGAACTCTCTATTATTTTCTGCTGTCAGAGCCCTATAATTAAAAGGTGTGGGGAGGAAGAGGAACCAGGGCTGGACGGATTCCTTCCCCTATGGTGTACCATTGTCTGAAAACAGAGCACCACGTTGGGAAGGACTTGAGCTCTGAACTAGGCAATAGATTTTTTTTTTTTTTAAGAAATTCTATTCCCCTCCACTATCCTGCCCAAGATCCCTGGGCCTCAGAGCAGCATTGCTGGTTGGTCAAGTATCTTGTTTTTACCCAGCTTTAGTCAGAATTGATGCTCTCATTCTTGCATCCTCATGTCCTTGCTCTCCTATCCTCATGCCCTCGCTCTCTCATTCTCCCTCTCCCTCCCTGAATCAAGCAGAGAAGGTACAGGATTTATTTTTGCACTTTTGTGGCAAGGCTGAGTTATTTTTATCTTTATAAATTATTTCCCATTTAAAAAAACCTCATTTAATGAGATATATTTCTAAGTGACTAGTGTTATACATATTTCAGTAGGCACCCTTGGGGCCATCTGAGAACTTAGTTTGGCAGGAATGTTTCCAAGTCTTTCTTGCTCTTGTTCTTTCTGGGTGCAGCCCCAAAAGCCAGGTGGTAACTATGAGTATGAAGAGGGAACATGCATACTTAAGTGGGGAGGATTGACTCTGCCCTCCCAGTCCCCTTCTAGATTGCCTTTGCTAATTAATAACTTCGTAATAGTTGGAGTCAAATATCCATGGAGTCTGGGGTAGAAGAGGGCAACAAGATACCTCTCAGCCCTCAGGCAACAATTCTTACTTGAAGCTGCTGTGTATAGATCTTGTACTAGAATAAGTTGAAAAGGAAGTTTCAGGTCCTCCCAGGCAGAATAAACATTATGACATCTCTATCTTCAACATAGATCTTTCTAATTATGGGTTGAAAGCATTTTGATGTATGAGCAAACCTCTGGACTTTATAAAGGGGGCTGCCTTAAATAGAAAATCTCAGAAAACTCAAAAATGGATTTCTGATATAGAAAAAAGGGAGAATAGGAAAAACGAATAAAATATGAAAATAAAATCAATGGCTGAATGTAACAGCTAGCACTCATTATGCTCTCTTTATGGTCTGAGCTACAGTCCTTACCTATATGATCTCATTTAACCTTGAAATAACTATGAAGCAAATTATCATCATCCCCATTTTTCAGAAGAGAAAACTGAATTTTAGAGAGGTTAAGTAGTAAGTGCAATTCCAAACAGCTCCGGTGCATCAGAGGTCTGTCTGCCCCAGTTCTTTGGAGAAAAGGAAATTAGAAAGTATGGAAATGGGAAATACTTTAGGAGAAGCAGAGGGAACTTTACAGGTAGAAATATAGGAAGCAAATTCTGCATGGATGATAGAAGGAAAAATATATTTGGGCTTATAAAATGAATGTCGTATCAGTAACCTCCATGAGGTGTGTTTCCATACAGAAATGTTCTTTTTTTAACTAGTTGGCAGGGGTTATATTTGTCTAGCTTTTTAAGCCGTAGCAAGATGGTTATAAGACAATGAAAAGTAAAAATTGTTCTTGTGGTGTCACTCATCTGGTAGAAGGGGTTAGTCGCTCACAAAGCCAGCTACTACTACTTATTACCACACTTATTATCCACTTTCGGAATGATGTAATAAGTACTACTCATTATCACACTGTCAGAGCAGAACTAGGTTCTAGTGCCCTGACAGTTCATGAGAGCTTAGGCCCACTCAACTCTTCAGCATTGGAAGAGTGAGACTCTAAATAACCTCTAAGGTTCCTTCCTACACTAAAGTGTCATGATTTCCTTTCTTCTCATGTTTCATTTACTCTCTCCCTTCCATCCACCTATTCATCCTCATCTCTCTAGAAGTTACCCAAACTTAGATCATTGCAACTCAGAATTGGACATTTGTGAATCTTTAAAAAGCTGTGGTCAGGTAGAACACTAGAGTATATAATACTAATTTTTATTATACTAATACTGATAGAGTATTTAATACTAATCCCTGGGTTGGGCAAACAGGCAGGTCTGTAATTCTCTTATTTCATCTGCTCCATCCCAAGTTTGCTATATGTCCAGGCAGGATGCAAAAGTGGTACTTTAGGGGCTACTTTTTCCAGAGTTGGTCAAAGGCTAGTGACTCTTCCTGGTGATACAGTGGGTAGGAGGTGGCAGCACTGGTGTTATAGCTCTAAGATATCTCCTCTCACCTTTCTATCTTTGACTAGGTTGGGGAGAATATTGGGAGGGAGCATATTTTTTTAAAGATTTGTTTATTTATTTTAGAGATGGGAGAGGGGGAGAGAGAATCCCAAGCAGACTCCCTGCTGAGCACGGAGCCTAATGCAGGACTTGATCCCATGGCTTGGAGATCATGACCTGAGCCAAAATCAAGAGTTGGACGCTTAACCAACTGAGCCACCCAGACACCCCAGGAGGGAGCATATTTTTATTAGCATCTTTTAGAAAACTTGGGTTGAAATTCTCAAGAACCAAAGGGCTATTTCTCCCTTTCCTCTGAAAGAGAGAAATAGAAGTTATTTGCATTGGAAGCACTGTATAGATGTGTGTGAATTATGGCTTCTCTTTCTGCCATTTCTTCATCTTCCTCTACCTACTCCTCCAAGAAGAGAATTGTAATTCTTGTCAACAAAAACATGTGATTTATCTTTGTATCCAGAAAGGAACCTAGTTCTATGCCTGTAACATATAGGTGCTAAGTATTTGCTCATAGGATGGATGGATGCCCTGAGATTGACAAAGAAGAGAGGAGATTGAAAATCTAACTCTGCCACATACTAGCTATGTGAATTAGGCAATTTGGCATCTTTAAGCCAGAATTCCATATTTTCCAGAAGTAGAAATTACATCTACCTCATGGTTTCTTATGGGGAACCAATGAGAGAATCCTTGAAAAACACTTTGCCAAGTTCCTAGTGTTAATAACCTGCTCAATAAATTTACCTAGCTAAAGGAAGATAGGAATAAATGTTAAGATTGAGGGGAAGGAAACTCAGAGAGGTCATGGTGGATGATGGTAGGATACAAGGTCTTTTATTCAAGCTGGGGCTTAGAAACTCTGAATTCTATAGGGTTAGGTCAATAAGGACCCCAAATCTGGTGCCATGTGAAAACAGGGTAATTAAGGAGTAAGTTGAGAAGGTGGAATCTGATCATGGGTGAAAAAGTTTGGACAAGTACTTAATTCTTGCCAAAACAAACAAAACAACAAGAAGAAAACAACATAATCAGGAACAAAGAATAAAGCTCCTTTTCTTAAAATACAGTTGGAAACAAGCCTTATATTTTTAAGGGAATAATCCCCTAATTTAGCACTTCCTTCCTTTCTCCTTTTAGGCTTTGACCTAGCAAATATTTGTTGAATATGTTGAATGACTAGGTCATTATAAAAGGCTTCAAAGATAAATAAGGAACCCACCCACAGTTGCCAGTCCAACATATAAACAGCTTGGAAGTTGGCACTCTTTTCCTCACAGGAAGTAAGAAACTTAAAAAAATCACTCTTTTTAGATTGAAGACAGAATAGAGGTCCCAAGGCAAACGGCCACCCCCAAAACTGGAAAGACAGGTAAATACGGAGAACCACAATTTGCCTAGAACAGAAGCTGCTGCAGGAACTAGCTAGGAACATTTAAGAGTAATTGACTAATTGCTAGAGATAGAATGTGGACTATCTTGAAAGCTGAAACTTTTGGGGGCCCAGTTTTAAGGAGGGAGTCCCCATACTTTTATGAGTTTTATAACCAGGAGCCCCATCAGATTTTTGAGGTAAAGACTGAAGAAAAATTCCCCCATGCTTCTGGCATGAAGACAGAAAGCAGGCATCAAAATCTGACTCCATTATGGCAAAGACTTTGAAATTATCAGACCAGGAATTTAAAATAACTATGATATGTTAAGGGCTCTAATGGAAAAGGTAGACAACATGCAGGATGGACAATGTAAGCAGAGAGATGGAAACTAAGAAACAACTAAAAGGAAATGCTAAATAGCACTGTAAAATAAATAAAGAATGCCCCTGGCAATCTCTTCAGTAGACTGGACATGGCCAAGGGAAGAACCAATGATTTTTTTTTTAAGATTTTATTTATTTATTTGAGAGAAAGCAAGAGAGATCACAGATGGAGAGGGAGATGCAGACTCCCTCTGCTAACTGAGCGGAGAGCTGGATGTGGGGCTCAATCCCAGGACCCTGAGATCATGACCTGGGCCAAAGGCAGCTGCTTAACTGACTGAGACACCCAGGTGCCTCAAAGAACCAATGATTCTGAAGAAACTTCCCAAACTGAAAAGCAGAGAAGAATAAAAAAAAAAAAAGGAACAGGATTTATAAGAACTGTGGGACAATTAAAGGCATTAACACATACATAATAGTAATAAACCAGAAGGAGACAAGAGAAAAGAACCGAAGAAATAGTTGAAATAATCAAGGCAGATAATTTTTCCAAATTAATGACAGATATTAAAACATGGTTCCAAGTAGCTCAGAGAACACCAAGCAGGATAAATACCAAAAATCTACACCTAGTTATATTATATTCAAACTGCATTAAAAAAAAAAAATCAAAGACAAAGAGTAAATCTTGAAAGAAGACAGAGGGGGGAAATACATCTTACCAATAGCGGAAAAAGGCTAAGAATTATGTTGTGCTTCTCTTCAGAAGCTATGCAGGTAAAAAGAGAGTGAAGTATTTTTAGTGTTGAAAGAAGCCCATAATCAAGAAAGGGAGAAGACATGTGAACAAAGGATTACAGTGTGTGTTTCAATGACAAGACAGAGGAAGAAATGTTTAACTGTTAGCTGAAGTCAGTCATGTGAGAGGATGACTGTAATCATTATAAGGGAGAAGAAAGGAAATATAGGCCCAAACAGAAGCTTGTTAAATGAACAAAGGTATATGAGAGTTTGACGTTCTCATTTTTATTTCCTTAAGTCTTCATACTTTTTCCCCTATGAGGATCACCTCCATGAAACAACACAGGAACAAGCCTTCTGCAAAGATGTAGATACTTATGTAGGAGCCTGTGACCAGCTAGTGGGGTCCCATGTTAACCAGACAAAGGCCACTGGGTGGACCCTTTCACAGTCAATCCCCAGTTGTCTGGGTTTTATAATGCTAATAGTGCTGGAGAGTTCAAGGAGTTACTATGTTTGAGAACCAATAAAGTAGATGGCCAAGGCCACAAGGGATCCTGGTGAACGTATGGTATACAGTAAGAAGATAAATGAGGTTGGAGTAGGGTGGATGGACTGATGTCATGATGGGGCATAGAACAAAGGTGGATATTAGAGAGCTAAAAGATGAAGAGGTGAGAGAAGAGATTTTAAAACCAAAAATGGATTAAAGGTAATGTAGAGTTCAATCAGTTTGTGCATACTAGGCCAGGTCTCAAAGGACACAGGACATTAAGGATGGGTATGTTCAAATACATCTGCACTATTGAATGTATGAGTCAAACAACAGATCTTGGGGGGGTAGAGGACAAGTCTTGTTATCTTTATACATTTGCTTTTCATTGTAGTAATTTTTTAAAAAGATTTTATTTGAGAGAGAGAGCGTGAGCGAGAGTATAAGCTGGGGGAGTGGGGGAGAGGCAGAAGGAGCTACAGACACCCTGCTGAGCAGGGAAGCTGATGCGGGGCTCAATCCCAGGACCCTGGGATCATGACCTGAGCTGAAGGCAGATGCTTAACCAACTGAGCCACACAGGTGCCCACAGTAGAGTAATTTTTGATCCTCTGATACTAATACCTCCAGTTTCCATGTTTTATCTATTACATCAGTCTATGGCTATTGCTTTTTTATTCTACAAGAAATTTCTTTTGGAATATGGAAAAAAGGAAAGGAAATGATAAACATCTCTACCTCAATAAGTCATTGTGGTAGATTTTCTCATCACTTAAAATATGAATTTGTCAAGTAGAAAGCCAGAACACTCTGAAGCACCACAGGTTCTGAGCTAGGCAGGCCACTTCAGGGTGGAATTGACCACCCAGGTAGCAGAGAAGGAGACCCAGTGTGTCTGGGAAATTTGTATGGTTGGCAGCAGAATGCACAGGATGACAATGCTTGATTATTTAGGATGAGGTTTGATGCTTGGTAAATGCAAAGTAAGAGGCCACACTAATCATTACCCCTACATTGGTACTGCCCTTGCATTTAGTTAGAATAGACCATTGCCTGTGTGGTATGGGTTGAGGGCCATAATGAGGAAAGGTCATGAAATCTAAAAATAATAGAACTGAGAGGGATCTTCAAGATCATCTAGTCTAGAAATTCCCTCCCTTGTGTTAGGAGTGTGCCTCAGCTCCTGGGGCAGGCTTGCAAAACCTCATTCATTTCTGGGCATGCTGCACAGCTATGCTTTTCTATATGTGTTATGACACGAAAAGACATGGGAGCACTAATTGGTCCAAACTCATCATTTTCTACGTGAAAGCACTGAAGGTAATGAAGCGAAGTAGGCTGGTCAGCTGTTTTGGGCAGAGTCAGAACCACAGTCTAGACTTCCCAAATCCATTTCTCAACTCACCATGCCTTAGTTCTTACTTCATGGTCTTGAAAGTTCCTCCACATACAGTCATTCTATTAAAGTAGGGCGTGGTCTTTTAAGACTTAAATTAGATGTCAATTTCCTTCTTAAAACCCTCCAGAAGTATCCCACTCATCTCCTTTCTCACCACCCCACAGCCACACTGGCTGGAACAGGTTTCTCCAGACTTCACTCCTTCTCTTCATTTAAGTGAAGACTCAAATGTCATCTTCTCAATGAAGACTTCCCTGCTCACCACAGTTCACCAAATAACTTTCATGTTACCTTGCTTTATTTTCTTCATAGAACTTACCACTATCACAAATGGTCTTATGGGTTTTATTGCCTGTCTCTCTTACTAGTGTGCAAGCAGGAACCTTGCCTGAATTGATCCCTAGAACAAGGACTGACACATGGTAGGAATTTCACTAACCTTACGAATTAGTGAGTTCTCTCCTATGAAGATGTGAAGTGAGTAATACATGAAGTTGGGATTGCAGATTTGTGAAGAGGTTTTGTTAAGGGGAGGTAAAGAAAAGAGGCTCATGTGGGAGGCATGGTCTGAGAGAGGGTGCAGGCAAGTAGAGGACACCTGAGGGACTTCTGGAGTGTTGATCATCATGATCACTTTTGCTCTCCTTACTGGTGTGCTCACAGAGGCAGGCAGAGGGGAGCTGGAAGACACTGGGGCATTTCAGTGGCATTACCTCTGTAGCATACGACACAACCATGCCTCAACCATGAGGATGCTCATCTCTCTCTGTACCACTTGCCAAGAGGAAATTCAGAGAAGCCATTTTAGCAATTACTAGATATAAACTGGAAGAAGAATGTAAAACAATGGACTCCTAAAACTTTGGAGGCCTGACTTTCTGGAGCCACTCATGGGGTGAAGCTAGAGAAAGAAAAATGGGAAGGGAGAGTGACAGGTCAGGGAATGAGGGAGGGTGACAGATGCTCTCTCAGGAATTAAAGAACAATTATAAAGGCTTTGGGAAACAATGACAACAGTGACAGCTTTATTCAGGAGGGAGAAATTAATAAATCTTAGAATCACCCCCACAACATCTAGGTGGGAAGCACTTAACAGACAACATTCCCAATAGATGGCACCACTCACAGCTACAAACATAGAAAAGGCAAAGGTTGAATTTTCCTGAGTTTCTTAGCCTCAGAAATTCTGTTGGATTTCTCTTGGTGGTTCTTTCGAAATAGGGCTGTGCCCTTCCCATTTAATTATTCTGCAGGCCTGTGGCACACTTACGTAAGACATATGCAAAGAAATAAGATTTCTGGGAAGCAGATCTTAAAGGCTTATTTTTTTAAACTGCATTGCTAAATTTAGGGAAATGATTCAGAAGACACCCCCACTCCATCACATGCATACCTCTCTGTCTAGTGTTCCGTGCACGTTTAGCTGTTCTTCTTGGCATTTTATTTTTTCTCTAGTTTCAGCAAAGGGCCTTGCATTTGTCTGTAAAGGTTCTTTCTATAAGGATAGTTTGCCTTTTTTTTTTTCTTTTGGTGAAGTAATGACTTGCACTAACATGAATAAAATATAAAGCCAGGCATTCCATCTCTTCACACGTATCAGAAATTAGGGAACTGCATGGTTCATGAGGGGAAAATGTGTTCCTCCTCTAAGGGCCTGGGGAGGGGTTTGGGGTAATTCCTGACAGTCACAGAGCATCAATCTTTGAAATGTCAAGCTGAAAACAAGCACTTGACATCAGATTCATGCTAGTGTCTCGTTTATTTGGGTTTTTTCCCTACTATCTGGATACAGGGGGCTATGTGGTAATCCCCCCACCCCCCGTGAGAAACCCAGAATAAAAACAGGTCTAGATCCTAATCCCAGGTGACAACTAATAAATAAAATGTTTCTGAGCATGTCATTTCTCCTTTAGCCTCATTTTTCTCACCTATAAAATGAGAGGGTTGGGCTGAACCAGCCTTTCCCAAACTGATACACCACACCCTAGTGAAAATGCACCACAGTTGTATTCCTTTTCGTCATTCACAAGGTTCAGAAGCATTTTAAAGGCTTAGTATGTCCTGTAATAAAAGAACAACTTTGTTGATCACATTATTTTCCAAACCAATTTGACCCTGAGACAGCCCTAGTACCCCTCTCTTCTCACGTTCCTTTCTCCCTTCCCTCAACCTTTTAACCTGTATCTCACTGAGCCCTAAGGAACCCATTTTGGGAAATCCTGAACTACAGGACCCTGTGGATGATCTTATAGACTTCTTCCAGCTCCAGATGCAGTTCATTCCTGCCATGAAGGCCTACTTCTTGCCAAACATTTGCTAGGTACAATAAGAGATGTGGGTCCTGTCTGCAATCTGCTTATAGTCATGCTCTATTTTAATCCACGTGATAGAAAAGCAGGTTGCCTAATTAACTGATGACATCACTTTAGATGGTAAGCAGGATGCCCCCTGAGTCAAGGATTTCTTATAGTTTATTGGCTGATAAACAACAAAGGACTTAGGGCAAACTCTAACTTGTGAGTTCAGAAATATGTAGATTCACAGTGAAATATTAATGGGAAACTACCACTGTTTTCCCAACTAATCCCATAAACACTGGACTGACGGAGGGCTCTCCTGGTTCTGGGGAGAATCATGATCAAGTGTTGTCAAGGATCCATGCAGGTATTGTCAGGAACTTTTGTATATCATGGTCATGTTTGAAATCATCTGGGAGAAATAAAATAGAATTGAGAATTCTTGTTTGATGGTAGAACAGCTTAAAATCTGTCCCAGTATATTTTATCAAAACATTTTTCTGATTGGGGATTCTCTCTTACGGGCAAGGCAACTTCAAATCTGCCTCAAGCTTTACCGCTAATGGTACCACCCACCTAGTCTCCACATGGCCCCGTGACGAAGGACGTTTATTATAACTTTAAAGTGGCCCCTCACTGTGCCATAGACACAATAGTGCTTGAAATTAAGCTATTAGAGATACAACTTAGGGCAGAAGCTAGAGAAAAAAAACCTGGCAGAAAAGATGCTGCTTCAGGACACACAGATGACAGCTGGCTTACCTAAGGCATGTGGAACATTTCTTAAAACAACAGCTCACCTTTAATGAGCACTAAGACAGACAGGCCTTCTCTGCTCTTCTTCTGATACAGTGTTAACACAGATGACATTTGGTTGTAAGAGCAGTAAATGGAAATGGAAACAAGGACATAAAGATGTGGGGACACTGTAGGGAGGGGAGGAAGGTGAGCAATGGGCCCAGATGATAAAAGTGATCAAATGTAAATTGGAGAGGCTCTCAGGAGTATCGATGTGTTCAGTTTCAAGGCAAGCAGGGAAACAAAATGCCCACTCCCCTTCCCCCCGTATGTGTAGCAGAAGGCAAGAGAACATTGTTCTCTACAAAGAGTGGGAGGTTAGAGAGAGAAGGAGAGAGAGGAGGGAGGGAGAGGGAGAGGGAGGGAGAGAGAGGGAGGGAGAGAGAGGGAGGGAGAGAGAGGGAGGGAGAGAGAGGGAGGGAGAGAGAGGGAGGGAGAGAGAGGGAGGGAGAGAGAGGAGGGAAGGAGAGCGAGAAATAGCAGTGTGCCACTGTACAGCTTTTCCATCCAAGACTAGACAACCCCCTGAAGTCGCATACTGAGGGAGCCCTACAAAACTCACCAAGGGATTCGATTGCCTACAGAGCCTTTCTCCTCCATTCTGTGAGGCTGGTGGGGTGGGCTGTTATATGCCATGGGGAGAGAATGGGAGAGCCACTGCTCAGAGGCAGCACCAGCACACCGGGCATTTAGGTCCTAGGTCCCAGAGTGCCAGGAAGGCCAACCAGCTGCTAAGTCATAACTCCAAAATCCCCTTTCTGACCACCACCTTCTCCCAGTTTTGCTCTTCTACTCACAAACCCTGTTTTCCTACCTTGCTGAGCCCTGTTTTTCCCCTCTTCCCTCACCTTCCCCTCTTGGTCCCACTTCCTCACTGCCCCCTGCCCCAGACTCACAGCCCATCTCATCAGGGACTGTCTGTCAGCACTTTACACAACTTTGTGTCTGACTTTATCTTGTGATCGCTCTGCACGCTTCCTACCCCACGGAACTCTAGCCATCTTTCACATTTTTTTCTGCTTGGAGGGTCGATTGCTAGGAAAAAGCCATCAATCTCTGCTTCAGCTGAGTCCTTGGGCGTCTCTGGCATTCCTTTCCTACAGAGGCTACCTGACATTGTTGCTCCCTTCCTAACCCTTTCTTACTCACTCTCTCCCTCATCCAACACCCCTCTCTGCAGATGGCCTTACTTACATCTGCAGAGAGGGGAGTGAAAACATCAAAACCAGGCAGCTGGATCTTGCCACATGTTAATCAGCAGAGTATGTACCTTGTGGAAACTTGGATTTGCAATGGAAAGCTTAGACCAGCACAGGGGAGTAGGGGCTTGGGACAGTTCTTGGCAGAACAGAATGAGAAAAATTTAGCAATCCCAAGGGTAACATGGGAGAGTGAGAATAAAGAGGAAAGATAAAAGAGGAGGAAAAAGGGAGGAGGCAGCTAGTTGGCCAAAGTAGGCTGGCACCGTTAGATGAAGAAGCCAGTGAAAAATCCCAGTGAGAAAAACCAAAAGATCTTTAAGAACAAGGGTGAGCTATGTTCACTTGGAAGGTGTTTGTGTTGCTAGGATAAATACCTCTCTTTGCTTCCCATCAAAAACCTCCGTAAAGTCTACCACAAATACAAGTGCTTTGTAGAACTTGAGGCAGAGGCATCAGAGACTCAGAGGAGCCTGTGAAAATGCCAGCCCCTGGTGGTCTGTAGAAACCAGTGAAAGACTTTAAGACCTCCACAAAGTTTGTAATGATATTGAGGTAATGTTATCTCAGTTTAAAGGGAGAGAGGATCCCAGTGAATGGATATCAGGATTAAACAGGAAAAAAAAGGGGGGAGAGCTTCAAATGTAAGTTTATTCAGTTTTGCCTCCATTCTACAATCATACCTGCAGCTCTACCTATCTTACCTCAATCTCATTCATTTCAAAGATGTAGAGGCAGTGTAATGTGGTAGAAAAATAAGGAATTTAGGTGTCAGATTGGTTTTTGAATTTTGACTTTAACTTCATTAGTTGTGTGGCTTTGAGCAAGTTGCTTAACCTCTCTGAGCCAAGGTCAGTTTTCTCATCTGCAAACCGAGGAATAAATACAACTCTTGTAAAGTTATTAGTTTGAACGGACCTGATGCATATAAAAATAATCCCACTATCCCTGGTACACAGAAGGTGCTTGGTAAATATTAGTTTTTCCCCACTATCTAATTACCACCTCAATCTTATTTCCTCATCTTCTGTGAGGTTGTTTCATCAGTTATTTTTGTATCTTCCTATTCTCTCCATATCATTGAATGGATATGCTTAAAACTTATTCTTATAAGACTTGTGGTTCAAAAAAATCCAGTCAGAAAATGGACAGAAGATATGAACAGGCATTTCCCCAAAAAAGACCTACAAATGGCTAACAGACACATGAAAAAATGTTCAACATTACTTGGCATCAGGGAAATACAAATCAAGACCACAATGAAATACCACCTCACACCTGTCAGAATGGCTAAAATTAACAACTCAGGAAACAACAGATGTTGGTGAGGATGTGGAGAAAGGGGCATCCTCTTACACTGCTGGTAGGAATGTAAGCTGGTACAGCCACTCTGGAAAATGGTATGGAGGTTCCTCAAAAAGTTAAAAATAGAGCTGCCCTATGACCCAGCAATTGCACTACTGGGTATTTATGAAAAGGATACAAAAATAGTGATTTGAAGGGGCACCTGCACCCCAATATTTATAGCAGCTGGAGGTGGGACAAACTATGGAAAGAACCCAGATTGGACATCAACAGATGAATGGATAAAGAAGATGTGATAGATCATACACATACACACACACACACACACACACACACAAAATGGAATGTTAGTCATAAAATCACAAAAAAGAATATCTTGCCATTTGCAATGATGTGGATGGAACTAGAGGGTATTATTCTAAGCAAAATGTCAGAGAAAGACAAATACCATATGATTTTACTCATATGTGGAATTTAAGAAACAAAAACAGATGAACATAGGGGAAGGGAAGGAAAAATAAGACAAAAACAAGGAGGCAAACCCTAAGAGACTCTTTTTTTTTTTAATTTTATTAATTTGACAGAGAGAGAGAGAGCGCACACAAGCACAAGCAGGGGGACAGGAGAAGGAGAAGCAGGCTCCCCACCGAGCGGGGAGCCTGACGTGGGGCTCAATCCCAGGACCTTGGGATCATGACTGGAGCCGAAGGCAGACACTTAACTGACTGAGCCACCCAGGTGCCCCCCAGAAGAGACTCTGAACTGTAAAAACAAACTGAAGGTTGCTGAAGGGGAGGTAGGTGGGAGGATGGGGTAATTGGGTGATGGGCATTAAGGAGGGCACTTGATGTAATGAGCACTGGGTGTTATATGCAACTGATGAATCACTAAATTTAGTCTTCAAACTAAAAAAGACTTGTATTTCCCACTGCCCTAGATTTCTTCTCCAAGGTAAAAGTCTTGATACAATCATCTGAATTACATCTACTTCCTCAATGCCCAGTCAGTCCCCAAGTCCCTTCCCATGGGCTCTGCCCCATGACTCCATGAAAGTTCCCTTGCTTGGATCGCCAATGACCTTCACAATGCTCAGATCCAGAGAACTCTGCTCAGCCTCTTTTTACTCAACCTCTCAGTGACATTTGCCACTAAGATCACTCCCTCTTCTGAGACAGGGACCACTCCCACCTCCAGCTGCTAGACTACTGCTCTGTTTCTTTTCAGTGTTTTTATTTTATGGTCTTTTTAAAAAAGGTTGTGTCCCCCTCTCCTACTCAGAATTCCATTGCACCCTTTAAAAATTCATATTCTATATTATCGTCCTGAGAAAACTTATTCACCACTAAACCTTCAGCCACCACCCAAATGCTGAGAACCTTAAAATAATTATTTCTCACAGATGAATGGATAAAGAAGATGTGGTATATATATATATATACAATATTATACAGCCATCAAAAAATGAAATCTTGCCATCTGCAATGACGTGGATGGAACTAGAGGGTATTATGCTAAGGGAAATAAGTCAATCAGAAAGACAATTATCATATGAGCTCACTGATAGGAGGAATTTGAGAAACAAGACAGAAGATCATAGGGGAAGGGAGGGAAAAATGAAACAAGATGAAACCAGAGAGGGAGACAAACCATATCAGATTCTTAATCTCAGGAAAGAAACTGAGGGTTGCTGGAGTGGAGGGAGGTGGGAGGGATGGGGTGGCTGGGTGATGGACATTGGGGAGGGTTTGTGCTATGGTGAGCACTGTGAATTGTGTAAGACTGATGAATCACAGACCTGTACCCCTGAAACAAATATATTATGTGTTAATAAAAAAAAAAAACTAAAATAATTATTTCTCTGAGCAAGAGCTTTCCTAAAGTACTACACCCATTTTTTTCTGACCACCTACCTCTTCAGGTCAGCAAGCATTTATTAGGGTATTTACTATAAGCCAGGATCTTTACCAGGGATAGAAGATGGAATGGAACACACCTCCCTGGGATGTCAAGGGGGTCCTGCATGCTTGAATTAATTTCCAACTTCCCCAGATATCCCCAACTCCATTAACAGGGTAAGAGAGGGAACATCATACTTTTGAAGCAGGACCATCCCTCCTTAAGAGGGGGTAAGATTGATCTCTGTACCAGCAATAAGACCCACACTTCTTAATGGCCACAGACAAGGGTCAAGATGGAGTCCCAGATACCCATGTTTCCATACACACAAACGCTCACAGACTGACATTCACAACCTCTCATCAATATCTGTCTTGAGGGATTAATACCCAAAATATATAGGGAACTCACACAACTCATAGCAGAAAAACAAATAACCTGATTTTTTTTTAAATGAGTGAAGGATCTGAATAGACATTTCTCAAAAGAAGACCAATGGTCAACAGTACATGAAAAAGGTGCTCAACATCACTAATTATCAGGGAAATGCAAATCAAAACCACAATAAGAAATCACCTTATATGTTAGGAGGTCTATTATCAAAAATAAAAGTGTTGGTGAGGACGTGAAGAAAAGGGACCTTGTGTATTATTGGTGGGAATATAAATTGATATGGCCATTATGGAAAAACAGTATAGAGGTTCCTCAAAATTAAAAATAGAAGTACAATATGATCCAGGATTCCATTTCTCAGTATATATCCAAAGGAACTGAAATCCAGAACTCAAAGAGATATTTTTAAAATTTTTTTATTGTTATGTTAATCCCCATACATTACATCATTAGTTTTAGATATAGTGTTCCATGATTAATTGTTTGTGCATAACACCCAGTGCTCCATGCAGAACGTGCCCTCCTCAATACCCATCACCAGGCTAACCCATCCTCCCACTCCCCTCCCCTCTAGAACCCTCAGTTTGTTTCTCAGAGTCCATCATCAAAGAGATATCTTCACCACCATGTTCATTGCAGTATTATTCACAATAGCCAGATATATAAACAACCTAAATGTCTCAACTGATGAATAAAGATGTGGTATAGATGTACAATTGAATATTCTGCAGCCACAAGAAAGAAGGAAATCCTGTCATTTGTGACAACATAGATAGGACTTGCAGGCATTATGCTAAAGGAAATAACCCAGGAACAGAAAGAAATACTGCATGATCTCACTTATATATGGAATCTAAAATAATTGAAATTATAGAAGCAGAGAGTAGAATACTAGTTGCCAGGGAATAGGGGTGGGAGGAAGAGAGAATGAGGAGACAGTAAAAGGATACAAAGTTCCAGTTATTCAAGATGAAAGAGTTCTGGAGAGCTACTGCCCATATGGTAAGGTTAACAAAACTGAATTGTGTACTTGAAATTTGCTAAGAGATCTTAGACTAAGTCTTTTGACCACACACAAAATGGTACAAAGAGGTGATGGATAAGTTATTTAACTTGATTGTGGTGATCTTTTCACAATGTTTACACATGTCAAAATATCATGGGTGAGGGAAATGAGGAGACCTTGGTCAAAGGGTACAAACTTCCAACAATCAGGCAAATAAGTTCTGGGAATCTAATGTACAACATGGTAACTATAGTTAATACTGTATTACATACTTGAAAGTTGTTAAGAGAATAAATCTTAAATGTTCTCACCATAAAAAAGAAATGGTCATTATGTGAGGTGATGGAGGTGTTAGCTAACAAGATGGTGGTAATCATTTTGCTATATATAAATGCATGAAATCAACACATCGTAACCCTTAAACTTAAAATGTTAAGGGTCAATTATATTTCAATAAAACTGGGGAAATGTACATTTTAAATATACAGTTTTTGATATGCCAAAGTTCTCAATAAAGTTGTTAAAAAATTAAATATCTGCCTTTGGTCTACCCAAACCAGTCTTCTTAGTGTTTCTATCCCAGTGGTGTCAGTTACCACAAGAAGCCTCAGACTCCCAGGTCACTCCCCATCCCTATATGGCTCTGTGTAACCCCAGTTCTTTCCCCATATCCCCCTCCTTCCAAATTCCCCAAACCATCTACTGTGCTCTCTTGAACTCATGGTCCATCATTACCAAAAATTCCCTGTGTCCCCAGTCTTCCCAGAGCAGTCCTGTTACATCCTTGCTCTAAAGAAAACTTGACTCTTCCCAAGGACAAATGCCTGCAGTAGAATAGGGGCAGTGTTTTCTTAGCCCTCAGAGGTTTGGGCTTCAATGTGGGATGAGGTCCTCCTTGCTCTTCATTGCCACTTTCAGACCATTCTCCCTCTCTCCTCCCAAAACATTCCAGTTTTGAATCACACATCATCAGACTATATCACCCATTATCCCTCATTGTAGCTATAACTTACTGACACTGGCTCACTGTCATTCTCTCCAACATTACTTGTCTTAATTTTTGCTGAGTTTAATACACAGGGAAGTGAAACTGTGCATCCTGGCCACTCACTTCACTAAATGCTTCTACTTTGATGATCTTGTCCTCTACCCTCCCTCAAGATCTCACTCCCATGTTATAGTTCAGTCGAATAAACTTGTCATAACAAATCATTGCAATTCCATGATACAAACTCCATGACACCACCTCCCCTATGTTTCAGCAATCTCCCTCTAGAACCCCAGATGCAAAAACTCCTCTGACCTCACCTGGACCTGTAATCCAGTGATCCTGCTATCTTTTCACTGCCCTTACCCCTTTTATGTCTCCATCCCCTTCCTTCCTTAGCCAGCTTACATTTCATAGTCAATCCTTAGTAACTTCTGTATCTATCTATCTATATACACACATACACTTCCTATATCCCTCTTTTCATATAAGTATGTATATGTATATACATACATATACATACACACTTCCCATATCCCTCTTTTCATTGTATTTACTAAGATAAACTCAGATTATTTTGAACTGCCACACTGGCCTATGAAATCAGTGCAGCTGGAAGTGTCTAGAAACACACATAAAATGGTGTTGACTTATCTACATTAAATTTGTACCCCTAACCTGGAGGGGGCCCTTGATGTTGCCCAGCAGCTACACTGGATTCCCCTAGTACATTCTCCCTCCCATGCTAGGAGAGGATCAATTCATACCTTCTCCTTTCTCCTCACATGTCAATACCTCTGCCCCCATGCACACTCTCAGAGGACCTTGCTTCTTACTTTCCTGACAAAACTGGAACAAATTAGAAGAGAATTTCCACGAACTCACACTACCTCATGTACCCACCTCCAACCATCTGCACCCATACACGCTGCCTTCTTCCAGTTATGAAAGATGAACTCTGTGTTCTTCTCTGCAGCCAGTGCCTTCCTTGTGTATTGAAGAATACCTGACTGGGGAAGTGTGTGTGTGTGTGTGTGTGTGTGCACGCGCACATGGATATGGGTGTATTAGGGGTTGGGGCAGGGGCTGTTTTCATTTTCTTGTTATAAATAAGACTGTCATGAATATCTTAATGCCTTTTTTAAATTTTGGATTTTTCTGAGGATGGATTCTCAAGAAGTATAATGATGGGGACAGACATTATATTTTTATAGTGATATACTGTGAGGGGGAAGGGACGGAGGATGAATCAGGGAAATACGCAGCTTATGGCTCATTGTTGAATATGAGGAGGAAAAACTAATCTTATGAAACAAAAACTTTAAAAGAACCAATAAAACATAATAAAAAAATGAGTTACATTTATGAAATATGTCTGAGGCTATAGGTTACAATACAGTCAATCCAAATGATAACTTTTATATCTATTCCTTTCTCCAAAAAAGTCAATTTTTCATGTTTACAGTTTTGCTTGGAGAAATAAGCAAAGAACAAAGCAATAAAGAGCTAAAATATTAATTTCTGCTTGCCCCATTTGTGCCAATTTCCAGAAAACACTTCTGGAAAAAGATATTTAATGTGATTTTTTTCATCAATATATATGTGTGAAATTGAATTACTAGACCTTAATACTCCAAGAACTGCACAAGCACTTACATTACTCTGAAATCTTTGCAGATATTGGAGGGAGGAGAGTGGGTAGAATATCAAATAAATCATGTGCATTGGCCACCTTCTTGCTGTACTTAAGTAGATTTCAGTTATTCATAGTGAGCAGTGTTGGCATTTTCCTGTCATTGTTTCAGATTTTTCTATTATAAAAGCAATGTATCTCCAGTTAAATGAGGTGGTTTACCATTTACTTAAAAAAACAAAAACCCCTCTTCTGTCCCTAAAACACAAAGTCACAGTGAAGGAATAAAAATATATATAAATACACAAGGAACAAGAGAACTTAGAAGGAAATTATAGATAATATAATTTGGCAGTTTCGGAAGATATTTCTCCTGAGTCCAAATACCAGATGGAGTTACAGCGACAGACTTTGCAGAGTAAGTGCCAGCCCACATGCCTGCAGAGCAAAAGGTAACTTGCCTAGTAGGTTCCTAGAAAGGCTTAGCATTTGGAGACCCAACATTACCAAAGATGAAGGGGAGGCAAAGGACTGAAAATAAGGGGCTTGGTTGGAAGCTATATAAGGAGCAGTTGGATCCTTCCAGGTCCCCTTTCCAAAACTAGATAGCCAGATAACTCACACCGGAGAAAGTCAGAGGTTGATTCTTTAGTAAAATTGATTAAGAGGAATTCCAAACATGGAAACAGCAGGTCTAAAAATGGGAAATTTAGTGAAAGTTTACATTTAAACAATGGAAACCTCAATTTCCTTTCCTGATCTTGCTTTTGGAACATAGTTAGACATATATTCTATCCCACCTCCCAGAAAAAATATTGGAGGATTCTTCTATTGGGATATTGGATAGCCCCAAAGATTTTCATATACTGACACATGTGGTTCTCTCAATGAAGAGTTAGCTCCTAGTTATATTATGGTAGAATCCAACAGCCTCCGAGACCCATGCATGCATACAAAACTTCATATCAAATTTTTAGTACATTTTAAATTGAATGGTCAAAAATCATAAGACATTTAAGGAGAACCTCTAACATAAAAAAGAGAAACAAAAAAAAAAAAAAGAGAAACAACAAATGAGAAAATTGAGTCAAGAGAAAAAAAGAACTTTACAAAGAACAGAAAAATTATTTACAGTTTCCTGAGAAAGGAGAAAACACCACTGCATTCATGAAACAAGACAGTACTATGGGAAAGGAACTGTATTCATTAAAATATAATAAGCTCTACTGAAGCAACACATGCTCAGGTTTCAATGACTTAGGACAACCAAATTTGTTTCTCATTTATACCAAGTCCAAAGCACTCAAAAGTTGTTAATTCTTTAACTGCAACTCAGAAATCCAGGCTCCCTTCATTCTGTGATGCCATCATCTTTACATGTGGCTTATAAGAACACCACAGCAAGAGGAGAGAGGGCTGGGGCACAAAAACAGCTTTTAACTGCCTCAGCCTGGGAGTGACATAGGTCACCCTGCTTACAGACCACTGGCCAGAACTAGTTTTAGTCTAACTGAGGCTGGGAAAGAGAAGTACCTGGAATATTTGTTGAGCCTAATATCCCTGCAACAGGAACCATCAGGACAAGAAAGACCTCTTGAGAATAGGATAGGTGAAATGAAAAATTCTAGAGAATTTAGAAGATAAAGTTGAACTCTATCATGAAATAATTTTTAAAAAGACAAAGATAGAAATTTTAAAGTTCTATAATCCATCCAATTATTAAGAACTCCTTAAAGAGTACAGAGGAAAGCAATGGAATTTTTCTGTGAAGTCGTAACAGAAACCATTCACAAACTAAAAACTGCCACTCTCCAGATTAAGAGTCCACTGAGATGGGCATTCATCCTTTGTGCAAAAAGTTGTGGTCAGGAGTCAGGTGATACAATGTCCAACAACTTGTGGGTAAAATAAAAACCTTCAGAGGCATGATTGGCACTTGGTTTGACTAAAAGGAGAAGTAGGACCGGCAAGCACCTCACAGAGCCTGCTCGGTTCATTGTGCAAGAATTGTACTTCCATGGCACTTGATTATCTTCATAGTCATTACATTTAATGATTATAAATATTCTATTGAAGAAATACCATATCTTACTTAACTCTTACTATAGACTTTAATGTTTCCAATCTTGTTATAAGACAGTCATTGAATATCTTAATGTTTAAATTTTAATTTAAAATTTGGATTATTTTCATAGAATGAGTATTTCCTTAGAATTATTTCCAAAACTGTAAAAATGGGACTAAACCTTATTTATATGTTCACGATTCTTGGTAGATTTTACAAAAAATCACCTTCCACAATTACACCAACTTATAATGCATCCAGGTATTCTTACACATACTTGTTTAACCACATATTCACTAGCATTACATATTCTTATGGGAATTTTATTTTGCTAATTTAGGGGGAGTAAATGCCTTTGTATATATTTTTCTACATATTTGTTTACAATTATTTCATTTTAATGAATTATCACTCCATAAACTTTGCTTATTTATCCATCTAATGCTTGTTTTTTGTGTGTGTGTTTTAAGTCAGCTCCACATCCAGCATGGAGCCCAGTGCTGGGCTCAAACTCAAAACTGTGAGATCAAGACCTCAGCTGAAATCAACTGACTGAGCCACTCAGGTGCCTCTGCTTAGTTCTTTTCTTATTACTTTGCAGGAATAACCCTTTGGCACTTGCCTTTTAGTTTACTTTTTAATATATCAAAGTTTTAAAAATCTTTATGCAGTCAAATCTGTTGATCCTTTCCTTATGGATTAATTATAAACACATATTGATACAGAAAATGACAACCACCTAATTTCTTGTTTTAGTATGATTAATTCTTAGTAAGTCCATAGTATAATAAGTAAAATATTTATTTAACAAGTGTCTGTGTTCCAGCACTGGAGGTTCAAGATGTATAGAAGAGGTCCCTGCCCTCCAACAGTTTATGGAACTGATGCTTCCTACAAATTGTTAGCCCATCCCAGTACTACCACTATGCAGAATGCTTTCTTTTCCCACTGATGTCTCATAGGTCACAAATTCTTATATGTAAATATACTCTATCAAAATTCTGATGGCATTAGAAATAGAACAACCCTAAAATTAGTATCAAACCCCAAAAGACCCCAGATAGACAAATCTTGAGAAAGTAAAACAAATATGGAGGCATCATACTTTCTGACTTCAAACTATATTACAAAGCTATAGTAATCAAAACAGTATGGTATTAGCATAGAAACAGATACAGATCAATGGAATAGGGAACCCAGAAATAAACCCACACCTTTATGATAAGTTAATTTACAACAAAGGATCCAAGGATATACAATGGGGAAATGAAAGACTCTTCAATAAATTATGATGGGAAAACTGGACAGCCACATGCACCACTATCTTCACCATACACAAAAATTAACTCAAAATAGATGGAAGACTCAAATGTAAGACCTGAAACTTTAAAACTTGTAGAAGAAAACATAGGCAGTAAGCTCCTTGACATTGGTCTTGCCAATGATGTTTTGGATTTGACACCCAAAGCAAAGGCAACAAAAGCAAACATAGATAAGTGGGACTACAAACTAAAAAGCTCTGCACAGCAAAGAAACCATCAACAAAATTAAAAGGCAACCTACAAATTGGGGGAAATATTTGCAAATCCTGTAAAAGAGGTTAATATAAAAAATATATATAACTTGGGGTGCCTGGGTGGCTCAGTCGGTTAAGTGTCTGACCCTTGGTTTCAGCTCAGGTCATGATCTCAGGGTTGTGGGATCAAGCCCCGTGTTGGGCTCCATGCTCAGCACAGAGTCTGCTTGTCCCTCCACCTCTGCTCTTCCCCTCAGTCATGTTCACGCTCACACGCTCTCAAATAAATAAAATCTTAATATATATACAACTCATAGCAAAACACAAAACAAAAAGAACCAAAAAAAAAAAAAAAAGCAAAAACAAGAACTGAACAATCCAATTAAGAAATGGTCAGAGGATCTCAATAGACATCCCCCCCAAAAAACAACAACAACAAAAACACAAAAGGCCAGCAGGTACATGAAAAGGTGCTCAACATCACTAATCATCAGGGAAATGCAAATCAAAATTATAATGAGATATCACCTCACACCTGTCAGAATGGCTATTTTCAAAAAGACAGAAGATAACAAGTATTGTCAAGGATGTAGAGAAAAGGGAACCCTTGTGTACTATAGATAGGAATGTAAATTGGTGCAGCCACTATGATAAACAATATGAAGATTCCTCAAAAATTAAAAATAAAACACTACCATGATTCAGCAATCCCACTTCTGGATATATAGTCAAAGGAAATGAAAACAGGATATGAAAGACAACTGCACTTCCACATTCATTATAGCATCATTCACAATAGCCAAGATATGGAAACAACTTAAGTGTCCATTGATAGATGAATGAATAAAGAAGATGTGGTGTGTGTACACATACACATATATACACAATGGGATATTATTCAGCCATGAGAAAGAAGGACATCCAGCCATTTGAAACAATTATGTTGTCAACATAAATAGAACTTAAAGGCATTATGCTAAATGAAATAAAGCAAAGAAAAAAATGCCAAGTGGTATCACTTAGGTATGAAATTTTAAAAAAAGTCAAATTCATTAAAACAGAGTAGAAAAGTGGTTTCTAGGGAATGGGGGGAAATAGGGAAAGGTTGGCAAAAGGGCACAAAATTTTAGCTCTAAGACGAAGAAGGTCTAAGGAGCTAATGTAAAACATGGTGACTATAGTTATTTAATACCACTGTACTGTACAATTGGAATCTACAGTTGTTTTATCTTGAGTTTACCCCTTTATCATTATATAATGACTTTCTTTGCTTATTATTTGCATTTTTGGCTTAAAGTCTGTTTTGTCTGAAATAAGTATAACTTGTTTTCTCTTAGTTTCTACCTGAATGGAATATATTTTTCCATCCCTTCACCTTGAGCCTGCCTGTGTCCTTAAATCTGGAGTCTCTTATAGTCTCTGGCTGCCATTGTGACCTTGTGCTCATTATAGTCACCTTGGCTTCTGACAGTTAACTGCTGCCATCTGGCCTCTGTTTTCCAGAATCCTACCCCATTGCTATAAGGGAGTCCAACTACGTTACCATCAGTTCTAGCCTACAAAAGACAGCTACTACTGAGATTCTCAACGATACTGATGTCCTCTTCACTAGTTCATTCCTTATTGCCTTGCTAAATGGAGTGACCTCTGGCCCCTCCTGAGAATTTTGGGCAGGTAGTGCATTTTCTGGTCTCATACAGCACTACATACAGGTAGTGCATTTTCTGGTCTCATACCCACTTCTCTGAGCTTTCCTATTCCTTCCTCCATCATTTTCTGCAGTAGTTCTTGCATTTTTACTACACTTTGTGTAGGTCATTGCTTTTTCCAATCTTCCGAAAGTTAACCCAACAATTTAGAGTCATCTCCTAGGCCCTTGCCAGGATATTAACGTATGAACTGTGGCGAAGAGCTCCCATATCCACAAGCTTTCTCTTAAGCAATTTTATATTCTGTTCCCCTTTGGTCACACTCAGGGTCCTCTGTTAGACACATTCTCCCTGTTTCTGCCAATAAATTTTCTTTAGATCCTGAGCCTTCTTCAAGATATAATATCATCTCCCCCTTGGCTGGCCCAGCACTTTTCTGATTGAGCTATGCTGAGATTTGATGTTAGTTATGAGTCTGGTGGCCAAGAGGGGAATTGGGAGCATATCCTAAAAAGGACCCTGCACTCTTTTATAATGCCTTATTTGAAGTCTCTTTGCGGTCTTCAAGGAAAGAGGCGGTAGGAGGCTCTATCTTCGATAATGAGAAATAGACTGCCTCTCCAGAATCAGAGGGCTTAGGGGAATCAAAGTTCAAAATGCATCTATGCAGAGATATCTCTCCCAAGTCTCAGGGTGATACTCTTTCCCCATTAAGGCCCCAACTTTGGTTTAAGAGGCTTGCCAAAGCTGAACACTCAGCCTTCTCAGAGCTTTGCAAATTGCAATTAGGTCCTGTGTCCGATCTTCAGCTGTTTTTGCCCCAATGCCATCCCAGCTGCAGGAGTTAAGGCCTCCTGGCTCTCATGTTTTACTTTAAAATTTTGATCAATAAATCCAAATCTGTAATTTTATCTCTTCAGATATGCATCCAGTTCCAGAGACCTTATAATTATTTTCTTACATCTCTCAAAGACTGAGACATTGCACCAATTAGCACATCTCCTTCCTCCTCAATCCCAGTCCAGCCCATTACAGATAAAAATCTTAGCAATCCCACTGTGTAGCATAGCAGGGATGACCAATTCTTCACCTACCTTCAGCTGTGGGGTCATTGCCATCCAGCCAGCAAGTGAGAATTCTCGGGTTAGTTTCCTAAAACCATTTCTGATGCCAATGGTCTTCAGTTAGGTTCCTGAGTAGCTAGGATAGAGATGAAGTTTCTTATAAGTGACTGGGAAAGTGCTCCCAGGATAAGAGGAGTGAAAGCAGAGTAGGACAGAAGTAGAAAGCTTAAACAAGACCGTGGTACCTGCTGAAGACTAGTTTCAGTTTAATTCCACAGAGGCTAAAGCTGCATCACAAAGTAATCCCACCTTGAGGCAAAGGGGTCAGCCTTTTATGTCACTAAGTCTGTTGCCATTGGTTCAAATCTGCCCTGGGCAGTAGGGGGCGTTGCCTCCTGGGCAAGAAGACTCCCGTTTGGCCAAGGAGGACTATTTTCAGGAGTAGGGGCAGCTGTAAATTGTTATCAGCCAACACAAATGGCAGCCAGGGGGTGGGTGCCCTGCCTGTAAAGAGGATCCAGGTGGGGCACTAAGAGAATACATTACACTGACATTTAATGAGCACACACTGTATGCTCAGTTCTTTTTCATTTATTGTCTCATTTAAACTTCAAAACAACTCCAGAAAGGAGGTATTAAGATTGTCTCTGTTTTGGGGCGCCTGGGTGGCTCAGTCGGTTAAGCGTCTGCCTTCGGCTCAGGTCATGATCCCGGGGTCCTGGGATCGAGCCCCGCGTCGGGCTCCCTGCTCAGCAGGAGGCCTGCTTCTCCCTCTCCCACTCCCCCTGCTTGTGTTCCCCCTCTCTCTCTCTGTCAAATAAATAAATAAAATCTTAAAAAAAAAAAAAAGATTGTCTCTGTTTTATGGTTAAGGAAAATTAACCTTGAAAGTTTAAGTGACTTTCTGGTGGTCACATAATGAGGGTCTGTGTTTTCAGGTGCAATAACTTGTAGATAAAAAGAAATGCCTCAGCTTATGTATTTCTAAAATGGGTACACAGAACTCATTTATGTTCATATCTTTGGAAGCTTAGAGTCTCTGTCGTTAGCCAATTCAATTCAAATTCTATGTTTTAAGTGCTTTGCAATAATATTGCCTCTTTCATATGATTGTGAATCTTATTCCCTAAATATTCTTGGTCTCCTATGTTGATTGTGTGTGTGTATCAACTCAGTTACTCAAAATATTCAGTTACTTGAAACACCACATTTTCCAACTCCTTTGAATACTAGGTGTTAAAAATTATTAAGAAATTCTCTGTTAAGTAATGGAAAAGCCAGAAAACAGCCTAGAAATGTGATTGATAATAATTTATTTAGCTTTTGGCTGTATGTTAAGCACTTTATATCCAATTTCTCATTATGAAGCAAGTACTAGCATCATATCCCACAATGTAGATAAGAAAACTGAGACTCTGGGAGATTTATTACCTTGCTTCAAGTTATAGAGGTAGGAAAGGATGGGTCTGGAATTGAACCAAAACCACCTCTGTTTTTTTTTATTATTTTTAATTTAATTTTATTATGTTATGTTAGTCACCATACAATACATCATTAGTTTTTGATGTAGTGATCCACAATTCATTGTTTTCGTATAACACCCAGTGCTCCATGCAGTACGTGTCCTCCTTAATACCCATCACTGGGCTAAACCATCCCCCTCCCCTCTAAAACCCTCAGTTTGTTTCTCAGAGTCCATAGTCTCTCATGATTCATCTCTCCCTCTGATTCCCCCCCTTCATTTTTCCCTTCCTTCTCCTAATGTCCTTCATGCTATTCCTTAGGTTCCACAAATAAGTGAAACCATATAATAATTGACTTTCTCCACTTGACTTATTTCACTTAGCACCTCTGATTTTAAAACTACTATTGGAGGGGCGCCTGGGTGGCTAAGTTGTTTAGCGTCTGCCTTCAGCTCAGGTCATGATCCCAGAATCCTGGGATCGAGCCCCGCGCCGGGCTCCCCACTCAGCGGGGAGCCTGCTTCTCCCTCTCCCACTCCCCCTTCTTGTGTTCCCTCTCTCGCTGTCTCTCTCTCTCTGTCAAAAATAAATAAAAATCTTTAAAAAAATAAAAATAAACTACTATTGGATGTTAATGAGAAAATGGCATATCATAGATTCACATATAGACAATCAATGATACAGACCTCAGTATGAGTAAAGGGAATTTTCCACCTTCTCAACTCCTTTTCACATGAGCCAAATTTGAAAGCTATGAAGGAGATGGAAAATTTCAAAAAGCACTCATTCACCCAGCATATCAC
Source organism: Mirounga angustirostris (assembly GCF_029215605.1). Taxonomy (NCBI): domain Eukaryota; kingdom Metazoa; phylum Chordata; class Mammalia; order Carnivora; family Phocidae; genus Mirounga; species Mirounga angustirostris. The sequence goes on from NW_026991714.1 coordinate 42,474,767, forward strand.
TGAGCAGAACATTTCTGAGACAAGAAAGAATAATCATTAATAATGACCTGCTAAAATAAAAAGTATTTTTCTAGAGGCAGTGCCCTGAGCTGACACAGGATTGAGTGGCTGACTCCACAGCTTGAGTGAAATCATCAAATCAGGTTCTCTGGGATAAGAGGAGGGTGAGGTTTTGTGGCAGGGTAGATTCCTGTAACCATGGAAACCATGCCAGCCACTTGCCCTGGATGGTGGCTTCTGCAGAATGCTGCTGAAGCTTTCTTTGCTTCCTCTCCCTACTCGCATCCCCCACCTCCAATGAATAAATCATTTGCTGAATCCCTCTAGGCTCTGTACTCTGGGGTCACTCTGAAAAAAAAGCAAAGTTGTCCTACTGTTGGCAGAAGGCCACTTCTGTTGTCCTCCTACAAGTTACTCAGCCTTTGTCAGCATCAATTTCCTCATTTGTGAAATAAGAATAACCCACATCCTTGGATTGTTGTGGGGGATATATTCATTTTGTATATAAGTACATTACACGTGCACGTGTGTGTGTGTTTGTGTACCCATCAGACTAGGACAAAAACATTTCTGAATAAATCAGGTACCTTTCCCAAACCTCACCTATTAAAATTAGAAAAAAACTGGGGGAAGGGCATATTATTTCCCTGTTCAAAACTCTCATTGGCTTTCCAGGCCCTGTGAGATGAAGAACAAACCCTGTTCTGTATTCAAAACCTTCCATGGTATGGCCCCAATGTCCTTTCTCAGCCACCTTTCCCATGATATACCACTTATCACTCATCCCTGAACATGATCTGCATTTGCTCACCTTTATGCTTTTCTCATGCTTCTCTCTCTACTCCTACTGATCCCTCTCAGTTTTGCCAAAATCTCATTCATTACTTTAGTCTCAGAGAGTGTGGAAATTCTATGCAAAACAAATTTCAGGAAGTTATAGAAATTGTAAGTATTCCATTTCTTCAATGTATCCTGTCATTTGTTGTGGTTGTAAAACTCCAATTTAAAAATGTTCCTTAATGTTATCAAACTATCTATTTTAAGTACACAATTTGATGGATTTTCACAAAGTGTATATACCCATGTAACTACTTCCCAGATCAAGAAGTAGGGTATAATAAATACCCAAGTAGCCTTTCTCATGCCCCCTCCTAATCTCTACTCTCTTCTCCAAAGGTAACTACTATCCTAATATCTAATATTATTTAATGTTAATAAATTAACATTTTCCTTTTTTAAAACTTTGAGTGGAATAACATAGTATGTATTCTTTTGTATATGACTTCTTCTGGTCAATATCATATTTGTAATATTTATTCACATTGTCACATGTACAGTAGTTCATTCATTGTCATTAATTGAATTCATTCATGATTATTCCACTATTTGTTTATCCATTCTATTCTTGATAGGAAGTTGGGTAGTTTCTAGTGGGCAAATAGGATATGTGCTGAGAAGGTCTTCATCTGAGTCAGGTGCATCTCATCAATCTCTGGACCAGACAATGCACAATGTGACTACAGAGCTTGGTACATTGTACTGAGATGTGGACATATACTCATTTTTCTCCCTCAGCCACCCCCTCTCTTCAGTGCCAACACAGCATGGCCTGAAAACTTTTTTGAGCTTGGAGCTACAGAATTACAAGAGTCAGTTACAAAATGTCTCATGAAGTTATGTTAATGGGCCCTTAAAATAGCCAGATGGGCCTGTTAGGTTTTTTTTTTCCCTTCTGATCTTTAATAAGGTGTTCAGAAATTATGAGTTTGGCCCCACATGGAGGAGAGTCCTATTTCCTTATATTTTTTCTAAACCATTATGATTCATATTTTACATAATTCTAGAATGTTAGACCTGAAAGGGACTTTGAAGCTTATCTATTTTAATGCCCAGTTTTCAAATGATAAAAAAGAGGCATAGAGACATCAGTGAGTTTTCTAAAGTAAAGTATTTTCGGGGCAGAATGAAGTCTCAAACCTGACTAGAAGAGTTCTCTTCTCCACAAGATACCACCCCAAGCCACTTAGAAGATTTTATAACAATAACATGCCAAACTTATTTCCCTAGAAACATGCAAGTTTCCCACTGGTTAGTGGACAAATATGTACTTTCCTTCCAGGGTAGGGTGAGGAGTTCCACTTTGGGTTCACTTCACGTATCACTTCACCAAACGCCAGTGTCTCTTTATAGAAAAGCCACCAACAGAAAATCTGAATGCACTATGCTCCAAAATCTCATTAGAGGACATTACTTGGGGATACAGGAGCAGAAACTGTCCACCATCGTTTCCTTGAGAAATGTTAACAGAGGGTCTTTACAGTTTACCCCGAAGGAGTAGGGCAACAACAGCTAACCTAGACTGAGTGCTTATTACGTGCCAGCTACATTCTAAGCTCCTGATGTGCATTAGCTCATTTAATTCTCACAACTCTCAAGTAGGGACTATTATCCCAATTTTACTGATGAAGAATCTATGGCATAGAGAGGCCAAGTCACTTATGTGTGTTCCCACTAACTCTTATGATAAAGATAATTCCATTTTCCCAGGGGAAAGTTGAGAGCACAACAAACCTTCTGGAAGCTCAAATGGTACAGTTGTGAAGGGCAAAAGCCACAGCTTCAGAAAGTAAATGTGTCCTCTGGTAGGGACAAAGGCTCCTGGCATGAAGTCTGTACATAGCTTTGATATATATACACACACACATACACACACATATACACACACACGCACATATATATAATAAATTTTATAAGTATATGTATTTTCTGTATAGCAAGTATCTTGAAATAAATATACATTTCTTTTTGTCTGTGTGACAAGTCTTCCATTACCCAGACCAATAACACCTCCTAAGAAGTGGCATACTTATTTGGTACACCCAGAGAGAAAGTTGCAGGGTGAGTAAAAGTCCATGAAGCTTATAGGCAATGTTAACACTCCATCTCTTTTGGTAATTGAGCCAATTGTGTGGGGTATTGCTTCTGGAATATTCTATTTTCTCATAATACCCTATTTTCCATAAACTGAAAGTGGAACATGCCAGTGGGTAAGTTTATTTTGCTACAGGAGCAGAGAGAGTCCCTCATAGGTATACACTTTATAGACAAAATGTTGGCCTTCTCGGTCAAGGGAGGCAAGATGGCAGAAGTAGGAGACATGAGCTTCATCCGGTCCCTTGAATTCAGCTAGATATCTATTGAATCATTCTGAACACCTGTGAATTCAACCTGAGGTCTAAGAAAAGAATTGCTGCGATTCTACAAATAGAAAAGCGACCACTTTTTGCAAGGTAGGAGGTGTGGAGACATGAATCTGAGGGGAAGATAAACATGGGAGGCGGGGGGAGTCTTCAGAAGCCAGCTACCGGAAAGTGATATAGCCCCTGAGTGGCAAAATCAGAACTTTAGAAGTCTGCTCCCATGAGGGACGTCCCTGCCTGAAAGGTGCTCAGATGGTGAAGCAGGGCAGAATCCTGGGTAGGTAGTGTGGTCTCAGGATCCCCGGGATCACAGGAAGACTGGGGTGCCTGAGTGCAGCAGAGTTCCCAAGCATTGGAGCAGGGAAGCAGGCTACAATTAGCAAGCCCTGGAGTGGCCTCTCATCTGGGTGTGGCCATAAACCATGAACCCCACCACGATTGGGTAACAGATCTCTAAGCAGGGGCCCAGCTCCTTCCCCGGGAGGAGCAGCACAGGTGCCTGCAGGATCTGGCAAATGCTCCCAAAGAAGGAGCCCAGCAAGTGGTGGGGCAGCGGTGAGACACCCCTCCCTCTCCTGGGAGGACTGGTGTGGGTGTGCACTGCAGGAGTCTGTGGAGTTTGGCGCACATGAAAGGGACTGACTGCCTTTCCCTGAGGGTGCACTGAAGAGTGGGAGCCCCGATTATCTAGCTCCAGTACTGGAGATCAGGTGCCACCATTTTTTACCTTTTTTTCATCCCCTAAAGCAGCAGGAAAAGCCTTCAGGGAACAAAAGCCACATAGAGCAACATGAAGCAGCTTACACTGAGCTTGGGCCCTTAAAAGCAGTGCTGCAACTCTGCCCAGGCAAAGACACCTGAGACTCAGTACAACAGGCCCCTCCCCCCCAGAAGACTGGCAGGAACATGGATGGAATACCAAGTTTACGGATCATGCAGAACTGAAAAACTCCTGTGCTAGGGAAAGTAGTATATAGAATTTCAGTTTTTTTCTTATGAGTCTTTAGTCTTTCAGTTTAAAATTTTCTTTTTCTGGGGTGCCCAGTGGCTCAGTTAATTAAACATCTGCCTTCGTTCAGGTCATGATCCAGGGTCCTGGGATTGAGCCCCACATCAGGCTCCCTGTGGATCAGGGAGCCTGCTTCTCCCCCTCCCTATGCCGCTACCCCACTTGTGCTCTCTCTCTCTCAAATAAATAAGAAATTAAAATCTTTAAAAGAAAATTTTAAAAAATTTCTTTTTTCATTTTTTCCTTTTCAACTAGTCTCTTATTTTATCAACTCTTTGTTTTTAAGTCTTTTTTTTAATTTTCATTTTTACATTTACACTTTATAGATATATTCTTCATTTTGGCATCCTTTCACTGTATTCAATTTTATTTTATATATTTGCTTTCTTTACAATATTGATATTTAGTATCTTATAACAAATAGACCAAAATACACCCAGGACCAATAGGATCATCCTGTATTGTCCACCTGTGAGATTATATTCTCTCATTTCCCCCCCTTTTTTTTCCTTTTCCTTTTTCTTTTCTTTTTTGGGTTCTGACCTCTTTGGATTTGCCTAGTGTGTATTTTGCTTGGGTTGTGGTTGATATTTTTGATTTTGTTCTCTCATTCATCCATTCGTCTCTGGGCAAAATAACTAGAAGGAGGAATTCAAAAGAAGGAACCAGAGGTAATACTCTCTGCCACAGATCTAACTGATATGGATATAAGTAAAATTTCAAAGCAGGAATTCAGGAATTCAAGAAGTTGAAAATAGAGCCACCCTATGACCCAGCAATTTCACTACTAGGTATTTACCCCAGAGATACAAATGTAGTGATCTGAAGGGGCACCTGCACCCCAATGTTTATAGCAGCAATGTCCACAATAGCCAAACTGTTGATAGATAGATGATAGATAGATAGATAGATAGATAGATAGATAGATAGATAGATAGATTATAAACATAGATAAAGTTACTAGCTGGGCTTAAAAAAAAGCATAAAAGACACTAGAGAATCTCTTAATGCAGAAATAAAATCTAATCAGACCAAAATAAATGCTTTAACTGAGATGCAGTCTAAAATGGACACTCTAGCAGTTAGGTTAAATGAAGCAGAAGAGTCAGTGACATAGAAGTCAAGATGGTGGAAAGGAAAGAGGCTGAGGAAAAGAGAGAAAAACAATAGACCATAAGGGGAGGCTTTGAGAAATCAGTGATACCATAAAGCAAAACAATATTAGAATTATTGGGGTCCCAGAGGAAGAAGAAAGAGAGAGAAAGGGACAGAAGGTATATTTGAGCAAATCATAGCTGAGAAATTCCCTAATCTGGGGAAGAAAACAGGCATTCAAGTCCAGGAGGTAGAGAGAACCACCCTCAGAATCAATAAAAATAGATCAACACCCTGATATATAATGGTGAAGCTTGCAAATTTCAGAGATAAAGAGAAAATCCTGAAAGCAGCTCGAGATAAGAACTCCTTAACCTACAGGGGTATGAATATTATACTGGCAGCAGACCTATCCACAGAGATCTGGCAGGCCAGAAAGGACTGGCATGATATATTCAGGGTGCTAAATGAGAAAAATATGCAGCCAAGAATACTTTATCCAGCAAGGCTGTCATTCAGAATGGGAGGAGAGATAAAGAGCTTCCAGGACAAACAGAAACTAAAAGAATTTGTGATCACTAAACCAGCCCTGCAAGAAATATTAAAGGGGATCCTCTAAGTTAAAAGAGAGCCAAAAGTAACATAGACCAGAAAGAAAAAGAGACAATCTACAGAAACAGGGACTTTACAGGTAATACAATGACACTAAATTAATATCTTACAATAGTTACTCTTAATGTAAATGGGCTAAATGCTCCAAGAAAAAGACACAGGGTATCAGACTGGATAAAAAAGCAAGACCCATCCATATGCTGTCTACAAGAGATTCACTTTGTACCTAAAGACATCTCCAGATTGAAAGTGAGGGGTGGAGAACCATTTATCATGCTAATGGACATCAAGAGAAAGCTGGGGTAGCAATCCTCATATTAGACAAATTAGATTTTAAACCAAAGACTGTGGTAAGGGATGAAGAGGGACACTATATCATATTTAAAGGGCCTATCCAACAAGAAGATCTAACAATTATAAATATTTATGCTCCTAACTTGGAAGCAGCCAATTATATAAAACAATAACAAAATTAAAGGAACACATTGAAAATAATACAAAAATAGTAGGGGACTTCAACACTCCACTCACAGCAATGGACAGATCATCTAAAAGAAGATCAACAAGAAAACAAGGGCTTTGAATGATACACCAGGCCAGATGGACTTCACAGATATATACAGAGCATTCCATCCTAAAGCAACAGAATACACTTTCTTCTTGAGTGCACATGGAATATTCTCCAGAGTAGATCACATACTGGTTCACAAATCAGGTCTCAACCAGTACCAAAAGATTGGGATTATTCCCTGGATATTTTCAGATCACAATGCTTTGAAACTTGATTTCAATCACAAACGGAAATTTGGAAGGAACTCAAACACTTGGAGGTTAAAGAGCATCATACTGAAGAATGAATGAGTCAACCAGGAAATTAAAGAAGAATTTTAAAAATTCATAGAAACAAATGAAAATGAAAACACAACTATTCAAAAGCTTTGGGATACAGCAAAGGTGGTCCTAAAGGGGAAGTACATAGCAATACAAGCCTTTCTCAAAAAATCAGAAAAGGCTCAAACACACAAGCTAAACTTATACCTACAGGAGCTGGAGAAAGAACAGCAAATAAAGCCTAAACCCAGCAAGAAAAGAGAATTAATAAAGATTAGAGCAGAAATCAATGAAATAGAAACCAGAACAGTAGAAGATCAATGAAACTAGAAGCTGGTTCTTTGAAAGAATTAATAAGATCAATAAACCCCTAGCCAGACTTATCAAAACACAAAGAGGAAGGACTTAAGTTAATAAAATCATGAATGAAAGAGGAGAGTTCACAAGCAACATCAAGGAAATACAAACAATTTTAAGAACATATATGAGCAACTATATGCCAACAAATTAGGCAATCTGGAAGAAATGGATGCATTCCTGGAAATTTATAAACTACCAAAACTGAAACAGGAAGAAATAGAAAACCTGAACAGACCCATAACCAGCAAGGAAATTGAAGACATACAAATGGCCAACAGACACATGAAGAAACGTTCCACATCACTTGGCATCAGGGAAATACAAATCAAAACCACAATGAGATACCACCTTACACCAGTCAGAATGGCTAAAATTAACAAGACAGGAAACGACAGATGTTGGCAAGGATGTGAAGAAACAGGAACCCTCTTACACTGTTGGTGGGAATGCAACCTGGTGCAGCCACTCTGGAAAACAGTATGGAGGTTCCTCAAGAAGTTGAAAATAGAGCCACCCTATGACCCAGCAATTTCACTACTAAGTATTTACCCCAGAGATACAAATGTAGTGATCTGAAGTGATCTGCACCTGCACCCCAATGTTTATAGCAGCAATGTCCACAATAGCCAAACTGTTGGAAGAGCCAAGATGTCCATTGACAGAGGAATGGATAAAGATGTGGTATAGATGATAGATAGAAGATAGATAGATAGATAGATAGATAGATAGATAGATAGATTATAGACATAGATATAGATATCTAACAATTACACACACACACACACACAATGGAATATTACTCAGCCATCAGAAAGGATGAATGCTTAACATTTACATCAGCATGGATGGATCTGGAGTGTATTATGCTGAGCAAAATAAATCTATCAGAGAAAGACAATTATCATATGGTTTCACTCATATATGTGAAACTGTGCAGAGGAACATAGGAGAAGGGAGAGAAAACTGAATGGGAAGTCATCAGAGAGAGAAATAAACCATAAGAGACTCAATCATCAGAAACAAACTGAAGGTTGCCGGAGGGGAGGTGGGTGGATGAATCGAGTAATTGGGTAATAGGCATTAAGGAGGGCAAGTGATGTGATGAGCACTGGGTGTTATATGCAACTGAACACTACATCTGAAACTAATGATGTACTATATGTTGGCTAATTGAATTTAAATTAAAAAAAAAAGAAGTTGGCCTTCTCACCCCAGGTCCTGAGGGCCAGAATAGTCAGTTGAATGGCTGTGGCCAGATTAGATTCCTCAGGACTGAGCCTAGGGTGGGCATTTCCTGTGGGAGGCAAAGGAGGAAGCTAGGAGCCAAAGGGATGAACTAGAAGTTCAAAGGGCCAAGCTAGAACCAAATTATCAGGTAGAATATATACAGACAGGCCTACAGAGATAAAATAGAGGTCAAGGTCACTAAGTTGGAGTTGGACCTACTTAAGAGTGCCAGAAGTCAGGAAAAGCAAGGGCTGAGAATTCTCAGGCAATTCCCTTGAATTCAGGCTGCAATTTGTGACAGACCCTTAAAACTGACACTTGCATACTTAGGGTATGTGTTCAGTTGACTTGAAGGTCCAGGGAAGAGTATTTAAAATCTTTTCACTGTTTCAATATACATGTTTTTGATGACTAGTGAAAATGTTTTCCTATCTCTTCCTGCATGAATATTTCCTAGATGTCAGTCATTTGTTTTTCAATGGAGGCTCATTGACTAAATAATTTCCAAGGTGATTCTTGAGAAATGCAATGGGGGCTAATTTGGAATAATCTAAAATGTCAGCTCAGGAAGGTCACCCCTCTAATACACTTCTTCTTAGGTCTCACACTGAGATAGAACAGTATAGAGAATGCACCCTGAGGAAGACACTAGGTTAGACTCCCAAATCTGCAATTTATTAGCTGTAACTCTTGCTTTCTGAGGCTCAGCTTCATCACCTGTAAAATGAAGATGGCAATTCCTAATTTATAGGATGTTGTTATTCAATAAGGTAACATGGGTAAGATCCCCATAAAGTACCTGACACATGCCTGTCTCCTCGCTCTTTCTTTAGCCTTCTGAAGGAAGGCTGACATCATGTTAAGACAGAGCAATGGGTAAGATGATGACTTGAGGCTTGATTCAGGCAAGGAGATATTCCACAGGTATTTGCCTCTCTTCAGTGGCATTTGACCCAGGCCCTTTCCCAGATCTAACCCTGTTTGTACCAGAATTCCTCAGAACATTAAGTAAACCAAAGAATAACCTAGTAGTATAAGGCTATAAATTTACTATAGTATTTTACCTAATACATAGAACTTTATTGTCCAAAGAAGACATTTTTAAATTTTTTTTTAATAGGAGATTATAGTTATACATTGTGAATACATATTGTCCAAATGTTTTTGTTTGGGGCACCTGGGTGACTCAGTTGATTAAGCAGCCAATTCTTGGTTTTGGCTCAGGTCATGATCTCAGGGTCCTAGGATTGAACCCTGTGTCATGTGTGGGACTCTGTGCTCAGCAGGGAGTCTGCTTCTCTCTTTCTCCCTCTCCCTCTGCCTCTCCTTGTGTGCTCTCTCTCTCTCAAATAAATAATCTTTTAAAAAAAATTTTTGTTTGACTGTTATAGCCTTCTAAGTGTTGACATCCACTGCCTGACATTGTACCTGAGTATACTTTACAAATTCCTCAAACCTTGAAAGAGCCACAGAGATCCATCCTAATTCTTTACTTTCTGTCAGTGAAGAAGCAGTTAAGGGAAGGAGCCTATTACTGGGAAATCTCTCCTGTTTCCTCTCCTTTCTTGTGTAATGTGATGGTCGACCACATAAGACATGTTCTAGCTCTGGACCCCTTTCTTCAAGCAGAATCAAAAAGCTTGAATAGATCATAAAAATGGTCATATGCAAAGGCTCATTCAGGTTGAACAAAAACATTTTCCTAGAAGCCTGGACACAGGTCTTCAAAAGTATATATAACTGCTGTCCTTAGGTATTGACTGAACTGATCATTCTACATCTTAACTTCCAAACCCTAACTTCTTGTTCATTGATTTCAGCAGTGACTGACCCTTGGGGCTTTTTATTTGCCTTGTTCTGTTGGGATCCTCTCCTTATGGTACTTGGTATTTATGACGAATCTCCATCCCATTTCTTGCTTCATGAAGTAGATTTTCACCTATTTCTTTTTTAAGATCCATCCCCACTCTCTCTTCTCTTTTTCCTCATAATTCTTCCTGGTGTTATAGCTTTGTATTTCTATCCTGGTTCTGACAGAAGTAATCAGTGCAGAAAGAACATAATTATTCAGTACCCTTAAGTATTTGATACTGTGGTGAACTCAGAAGCAAATAAAGATGCCTCAAAGAACTGGCACCTAAGGGAAGACATAAAAATGTGAAGTATATTATATCCCTGTGGTTGAAAAAATACAACCTAAGCTTAATGGTCATTGCTGGTAATGATCTAGAAATCCACAAGATGAAAGTAGATTCTCAGAAAGTAGTGTCTCATTCCAAATGAAATTAAATTTAGCAAACATTTATTGATTACTTACTACATGAAAAGTATTCTTTTATGTAATACCTTTACATCAAAATAATGCACAGCAAACAAATTATCAGCAACCTGTAGTTTTCATCCTCAAAGTCCTAGTAGCTCATGGGAGGGACAGTCATCCACACACCTTACATTCTATACCAGTACTGTCCAATAGAAGTTTAATGCAATCCACATATGAAGCTTCAAATTTTCAAGTAGTCACATTAAAAAAGTAAAAAGAGAGAGGTAAAAATTAATTCTAATAACATTTCATTTATCTAATATATTTCTAATATTATCATTTCAACATGTAATCAATATAAAATTATTGAGATACTTTCCATTCTTTTTGCCATACTAAGTTTTGGAAATCCGATGTATATTTTACCGTTATAGCACATCTCAATGCAGATGTTAAAATTTTCATCAGAAATATTTGATTTGTATTGGTTTGTTGTTGATTTGTAGTTGGGTCATAAAATTTACAATTGAAAAAGCAGATTTATATACCCAAGTTGTTTTATCCAAACATATTTAAAAGTTTTCCAATAACTGAATCAAGTATCAAAACATAAAATCCCTTTAATATCTGCATTCACATTTATGAAACTGGTTCATCTTATATAGAAGAATTGCTTTGACTTAAAACAAATATATTTCAGGTTCAAAACTTTGTCCAAGTTAAATAAACTCACTAATTCTTCTATTATTAGTATCAAATTCCAAAGGATTTTATATAAATTGAAAAGCAACTCCAGGAAACAAACTGGGGGTTACAGAAGGGAGGGGGTTGGGGGGATGGGGTGTCTGGGTGATGGATATTAAGGAGAGCACATGTTGGGATGAGCATTGGGTGTTATATGCAACTAATGAATCATTGAACACTATAACAAAAACTTACGATGTACTATATATTGCCTAACTGAACATAATGAAAAATAAAAAAAGCAACTCTAAATTTATAAATATTAAACAGTTACTCAAAATTTTCTTGCAATTTTTGCAGGTAATTTATATAATGCTCCTAATCATGACTAAAATCTTACACATTGATCTGTATTAGAGAAATTGTATAAATCATTATTATTGATTTGTATAATGAAAAAGTTCAATTTCAACATATATGCTTGGCTATTTAGGTCTCATAACATTTTTTCCCCTTTAGAGCTTCAAATTTAGTTGTTCCTTGAGAAGCATGATAGTGAGAGATCATAAATAAATAACATATGGCCATTTTCATCTTTGATCACTAAATATTTGGCAAGCATTACTTTTGTTTCCAAAACCTTCGGAGTTAATCATAGAGTTAATCTTTATAAAACTCTTCTAGTACTCAACTAATACGCAAAGAACACAGTTATTAAATTTATTGTCTCCTATTTCATCATTCCATAAACCAACAATGATCCATGCTCATTTGCACATACATACTGAAAAAAATTAAACTGTATCCATGACACTTTTCAAACTCTGCTTCTGAAAACTAGGCACAAGTATTTTCAATATATCTCATACAAAGGAATAAAGAAATTAAGTGTTTTTTCTTTAGCAATTTTTAAAATTTGAATCAGTTGATGTTTGATATTGTTAGAAAGTTCTTATATGCTATGGAAAATTATTTGGTGGCCTAACTGAAGATATTTCATTTTTGTAAAATACATGTTTTAGTCCTTTCTTCATAATTTTCTAACAAAATTTCCAAAACAAATTGTAACTTTTTGTACCATCTCTCCATCTAAAAGTGTTCATGTGTGCAGGCACACACAAGAATTCAAGTTATTTTATAGCTGAACAAGTTACAAACTCAGATCATGTGAAAAATCACTGGAAAATGTTTAGTTGGTCATTTAATTTTGATTTCAGGTAATTAACTTCATTGATTGGCTACTGATCAAATTTACTATGTATTTGCTGAGCATGTCATTTTTATTATCTTAAGATATTTTTTATGTGACAGTTTTTTTTTAAATTTTTATCAGCAAATTGCAATTCAATGTGAAATTTGCAACACACCTTCTTTCAATCTGCCTTTTTCCTTTATTTTTCTGGTCCTAGTACTAGCTTCTGCATTTTTGTTTGATTCTACATCAGTATTACGCTTTTGTTTTAAATTTAAAAATCTGTGCATTCTTATTTTTTAACCTGGAAAAATAATTTAATTGCATTATAATGAAAATACTGGGTTTCAATTTAGTTACCAGTTATAATTTCATAGGTACCACTGTAACCCAAACTGCCTCAATAAAATATTCAAATAAATGTATTACATTACATTGGTGCTTAGAAAAATAAATCATTCAAATGGAATCAGCAGGTTGACACCAATTTGATCAGTGATGTGTTTATGTGTAATACTAAAAATGACACACAAGCCTGACATACACACCATACTACAATAATAAAATCTGAGACAACACAATGCTTAAAGTGAAATGCAATCCTACCAAAACAATAAATCTGTATTTAATGGAGAAATATTTTATACTACTGCAGCTTTAAAATTAATTAAAATTAAGAAAGTTTAAAAATTCAATTCCTCGGGGCGCCTGGGTGGCTCAGTTGGTTGGGCGACTGCCTTCGGCTCAGGTCATGGTCCTGGAGTACCGGGATCGAGTCCCGCATCGGGCTCCCTGCTCGGCAGGGGGTCTGCTCCTCCCTCTGACCCTCTTCCCTCTCGTGCTCTCTGTCTCTCATGCTCTCTCTCAAATAAATAAATAAAATCTTTAAAAAAAATTCAATTCCTCAATTGTACTAGTCACATCTCAAGTGCTTAACAGCCACCTGTAACTAGGAGGAGGGCAACTTCTGTCAGTTCTCTACGTTCCTCTCCTCTCTTCTATCACTTTTTTTTCTTTCTCCCTTTCCCAGAGGAGAAGAAATTGTTAATCCAGTTGGATTCCAAGTCACTGATTGAACCATATTTCCTAGTGGTCGTTTCTTCCATTTTTCAGTGCCATGCAGATGGATGGGTAAGTTAAACCAGGAGCTGCCTTCTGGTATGTCTACTTCCTTCTTCCTTTCTTTAAAAAAATATTTATTTTTCTTTAAATTCAATTAACATATAATGTATTATTGGTTTCAGAGGTAGAGGTCAGTGATTCATCAGTTGTGTATAATACCCTGTGTTCATTATATCATGTGTCCTCCTTAATGCCCATCACCCCATTACCCCATCCCCTACCCACCTCCCCTCCAGCAACCCTCAGTTTGTTTCTTATGGTTAAGAGTCTCTTACAGTTTGTCTCCCTCTCTGATCATGTCTTGTTTTATTTTTCCCTCTCTTCCTCTATGCCCCTCTGTTTTGTTTCTTAAATTCCACATATGAGTGAAATCATATGATAATTTTCTTTCTCTGATTGGCTTATTTCACTTAGCATAACACCCTCTAGTTCCATCCATGTTGTTGCAAATTGCAAGATTTCTTTTTTTTTTTTTTTGATGGCTAAGTAGTATTCCATTGTATATATACACCACATTTTCTTCATCTATTCATCTGTTGATGGACATCTGGGCTTTTTCCATAGTTTGACTATTGTTGACATTGCTGCTATAAACATTGGGGTGCAGGTGTCCCTTCGGATCACTACATTTGTATCTTTGGGGGAAATACCCAGTAGTGCAATTGCTGAGTTGTAGGGTAGCTCTATTTTTAACTACTTAGGAACTGCCATACTGTTTCCCAGAGTGGCTGCACCAGCTTGCATTCCCACCAACAGTGTAAGAGGGTTCCCTGTTCTCCACACCCTCGCCAACATCTGTCGTTTCCTGACTTGTTCATTTTAGCCATTCTGACTGCTGTGAGGTGGTATCTCATTGAGGTTTTGATTTGGATTTCCCTGATGCCGAGTGATGTCGAACACTTTTTCATATGTCTGTTGGCCATTTGGATGTCTTCTCTGCAGAATGTCTGTTCATGTCTTCTGCCCATTTCTTGATTGGATTATTTGTTCTTTGGATGTTGAGTTTGATAAGTTCTTTATAGATTTTGGATACTAGCCCTTTATCTGATAGGTCATTTGCAAATATCTTCTCCCATTCTGTCAGTTGTCTTTTAGTTTTGTTGACTGTTTGCTGTGTAGAAGCTTTTTATCTTGATGAAGTCCCAATAGTTAATTTTTGCCCTTGCTTCCCTTGTCTTTGGCAATGTTTCTAGGAAGAAGTTGCTGCGGCTGAGGTTGAAGAGGTTGCTGCCTGTGCTCTCCTTTAGGATTTTGATGGACTCCTGTCTCACATTTAGGTCTTTTATCCATTTTGAGTCTATCTTTGTGTATGGTGTAAAGGAATGGTCCAGTTTCACTCTTCTGCATGTGGCTGTCCAATTTTCCCAACACCATTTGTTGAAGATACTATTTTTTTCCATTGGATATTCTCTCCTGCTTTGTCGAAGATTAGTAGACCATAGAGTTGAGGGTCCATTTCTGGGTTCTCTATTCTGTTCCATTAATCTATGGGTCTGTTTTTGTGCTGGTACCATACTGTCTTGATGATTATAGCTTTGTAATATAGATTGGAGTCTGGAATTGTGATGCTGTCAGCTTTGGTTTTCTTTTTCAACATTCTTTTGGCTATTTGGGGTCTTTTCTGGTTCCATAAAAATTGCAGGATTATTTGTTCCAACTCTGTGAAAAAAGTAGATGGTATTTTGATAGGGACTGCATTGAATGTATAGATGTTCTAGGTAGCATAGACATTTTAACAATATTTGGTCTTCTAATCCATGAGCATGGAACGTTTTTCCATTTCTTTGTGTCTTCTTCAATTTCTTTCATGAGTGTTCTATAATCTTCTGAATACAGATCCTTTGCCTCCTTGGTTAGGTTTATTCCTAGGTATCTTATGGTTTTTGGTGCAATTGTAAATGGGATTGACTCCTTAATTTCTCCTTCTTCTGTCTCGTTAGCGTACAGAAACGCAACTGATTTCTGTGCATTGATTTTATATCCTGCCACTTTGCTGAATTCCAATACGAGTTCTAGAAATTTTGGGTTGGAGTCTTTTAGGTTTTCCACATATAGTATCATGTCATATGCAAAGAGTGAGAGTTTGACTTCTTTGCTGATTCAGATGTCTTTTATTTCTTTTTGTTGTCTGATTGCTGAGGCCAGTACTTCTAGTACTATTTTGAACAGCAGTGGTGATAGTGGACATCCTTGCCATATTCCTGACCTTAGGGGAAAAGCTCTCAGTTTTTCCCCATTGAGAATGATATTTGTGGTAGGCTTTTCGATATGGCTTTTATGATATTGAGGTACGTTCCCTCTATCCCTACACTATGAAAAGTTTTAATCAAGAAAGAATGCTGTACTTTGTCAAATGCTTTTTCTGCATCCATTGAGAGGATCATATGGTTCTTGCCCTTTCTTTTATTTATGTAGTGTATCACATTGATTGATTCGCAGGTATTAAACCATCCTGGCAGTCCAGGAATAAATCCCACTTGGTTGTGGTGAATAATCCTTTTAATGTACTGTTGGATCCTATTGGCTAGTATTTTGGTGAGAATTTTTGCATCCATGTTCATCAGGGATATTGGTCTGTAATTCTCCTTTTTGATGGGGTCTTTGTCTGGTTTTGGGATCAAGGTAATGCTGGCTTTATAGAAAGAGTTTGGAAGTTTTCCTTCCATTTCTATTTTTTGAAACAGCTTCAGAAGAATAGGTATTATTTCTTCTTTAAATGTTTGGTAGAATTCCCCTGGGAAGCCATCTGTCCCTGGACTCTTGTTTGTTGGGAGATTTTTGATTACTGCTTCAATTTCCTTGTAAGGTCTGTTCAGGTTTTCTATTTCTTCCTGTTTCAGTTTTGGCAGTTTATATGTCTCTAGGAATGCATTCATTTCTTCCAGATTTCCTAATTTGTTGCATATAGTTGCTCATAATATGTTCTTATAATTTTTTGTATTTCTTCAGTGTTGGTTGTGATCTCTCCTCTTTCATTCATGATTTTATTTGGGTCCTTTCTCTCTTCTTTTTGATAAATCTGGCCAATGGTTTATCAATCTTATTAATTCTTTCAAAGGACCAACTCCTAGTTTCATTGATCTAGGGTCTATCCAACAAGAAGATCTAACAATTGTAAATATTTATGTCCCTAACATGGGAGCAGCCAATTATATAAACCAATTCATAATAAAATTAAAGAAACACATTGATAATAATACAATAATAGTAGGGGACTTTAACACTTGACTCACTCAATGGACAGATCATCTAAGCAGAAGATCAACAAGGAAACAAGGTCTTTGAATGACACACTGGACCCAATGGACCTCCCAGATATATTCAGAACATTCCACCCTAAAGAAACAGAATATACATTCTTCTGAGTGCACACGGACCATTCTCCAGAATAGATCACATACTGGGCCACAAATCAGGTCTCAACCAGTATGAAAAGATTGGGATCATTCCTTGTGTATTTTTGGACCACAATGTTTTGAAACTGGAACTCAATCACAAGAGGAAATTTGGAAAGAGCTCAAATACATGGAGGCTAAAGAGCATCCTACTAAAGAATGAATGGGTCAACCAGGAATTTCAAGAGGAATTTTAAAAATTCATGGAAAAAAATGAAAATGCAACTGTTCAAAACCTTTGGGATGCAGCAAAGGTGGTCCTGAGAGGGAAGTATATAGCAATACAAGCCTTTCTTAAGAAATAAGAAAGGTCTCAAATACACAACCTAACCTTACACCTAAAGGACCTGGAGAAAGAACAGCAAATAAAGCCTAAACCTAGCAGGAGAAGAGAATTAATAAAGATTAGAGCAGAAATCAATGAACTAGAAACCAAAAGCATAGTAGAACAGATCTACTTCTTTATGGCTAAGCATTGGCCTCCTTACAGCTGACTGGTCTTAATCTCTCTCCCTCCCTCCCTCTCCCCCTCCCTCTTTCCTTCATTCTTTCTCTGACCCTCTCTCCCTCCCTTCCCTCCCTCTCCCTCCCTCCCTCCCTCCCTCCCTCCCACTCCTCCTATTTAACTAAGAGGGTAAATTGGCTGAAGTCTTCCCTATTCGAAATATGCCCTGTCATGTTGCATTATTTTCTGTCTTTGTCATTCATACACTGATAAGACTGAATATTCATGCCCCTCCCCAAATACATATGTTGAAACCTAATCCCCAATGTATGGGTATTTGGAAGCAAGGTCTTTGGAAAGTGAATTGATCATGAAGATGGAACCCTCATGAATGGGATTAGTGCTCTTTTAAAAGAGGCCACAGAGAGCTCCCTTGTGCCACGTGAGGACACAATGAATAAAAGGCCATCTATAACCCAGGAAGCAGATCCTCGCCAGACATCAAATCTGCTGGCACCTTGATATTGGACTTCCTACCCTCCAGAGCTGTGGGAAATAACTTTCTGTTCTTTATACGCCACTCAGTCTATGGTATTCGATTATAGTAGCCCAAACACACTAAGACGTACACCTAAGTGCAAATCCTTGGCTTGGTGGCTTGGTCTCCAACAATGTGCCACTGACTAGAAATTGGGAAATCCCAAGATTTGGGTTTAGTGAAAGGACAGATCTGCAGTGGCCTTTAGGCTTGGCTACAGGACCCTACCTAGGTTACTAGGGTACTGCACTAGAGATATATTTAGTCAGGACTCTCTGATGCAAATGAGCAAATCCAATGGGAAGTACTTTAGGGGAAGAAAAATAATTTATTGGCTCATATATATTCAAACTATAGGAAGGACAAGAATGTAGCTATTTTATCCCTAGAACTGGATAAATTTGTCTTCTGGACTTTGTTTTGCTCTGCTTTCCTCAACAAACTGGCTTCTTTCCCTCAGACCCACATCCTCTATAAGGCTAGAATCTGAGCACCTGCATCTTTCAGCTTCCCCTCCAGAGGAAAAAAGAAGAGAGGTGTGCTAGAGATGTTCTGCTTTTTATCTCTTACATTTTCCATGTCTTTCTATAATTTCCCTAACCATAATTTTAATAAATACTTATAAATGAACTTGGATGCCAAGATTGCTTCCTTTTCTTAAAAAAAAAATAAAAAATTGTGATAAACATCACCATGCATATAGCTTTTTCCATTGCTTGGGTTATTTAGAACAGTTCAATTTTCCAAAAGTTAAATTACTGGATCAAAAGTTACACATACATTTAAGTTCTTTGTAAATCTTGCCCATTTCCCAAAAAGAACTGTAATTATTCATAAAGCTATCACCAATGAATGAGTAGTGATCATATATGAAAAGTTGTTATAAAGTCAAAAGACATTCCCAAAGATGGTGAAAGTAGCAATTTCTTCAGGAGTAACAAAAATGGTTATGAAGAGGATTTTTTTAACCTTTGATTCTATGTCAGTTTTTCAGAAACCAGCCATATACTGCTCAATTATGCAGTTGTGCGTTTGTTCTTTTTTGGAAAAATTATGTTAATCATATGAGAACACAAATTGAAAGGATATTGTATAAGAAACTAGTATCAGTAACATGGTACTGGACTGTTAGAGATTTCAACTAATTCTCATTTCACTAATATCTTGAGCACAATATAGTTAAGTGAGCATCTGGGCAAATATTTACCCGCAAGAACATGTCACAATGTTGTTAAATAAGAGCAATGCAAGACAGACATGTCTTCTGAGTTTTAGGTGCCTTTCTCTCCCAGTTTGCTAGACATCTCAAACGTGAATGTTTTAAGCCATCTCAAATTTATGTCCAAAATAGAAATCATTCAGGAAATGTCTGGTGAATGAATGAATGAATGAATGAATATTGACCAATAAATCTACTTCACTTCTTATAATCCACTATGCTTAATAGCTTTTCATCTACCCAGTTACCCAAACTAGAAACCCCATCATCCTGGAGTCCACCTTTTTATGCACCCTATTATTTGATTTTGATTAATCACCAAATTCTCTTGATTCTAATTTTAAAAAGCCCATCATCCCTACTCTCCAAGCCATTTCTATCATCCTAGTTTACTCCATTATCATCTGTCACCTGGATTATTGACACAACTTCGTTGGTCTCCTGCCTCTAGTCTCGGCCTTTCTTCACCTTCCTAAACATGGTGAACTTTCTAAAATTCAGAGCCACTCATAGCAGTCTTCTGCTTAGAATTCCACAGTGGTGCACCATACCATACACAGGCTAAAATCTGATGTCGTTTGACCCCTGCCTAGCTTCACCTTTCATCTCTCCTCCCATCCCTATGGCTCACCATTTCATTTCATACTGTAGCTCCACTAAACTGATTACATCCTCTCAGTCTGTACTAATCTTTCATATCTTTTTATTTCTGCACATGATTTGCATCTGCTTGCTCAGAATACTGTCTCTACGTTGTGAGTCTGATAGCAAATTTCTACTTTTTCTTCAAAACTCATCTGAAGAAAAAGTCCTTTGAAAATATTGAAGAGGAGGTCAGATGAGGACAGGATCAGCTCTATAGTTCTGATGAATAGCTCTGAATAAAGGTGTTGGTTGAAGCTATCAGAGTGGAAGGATTGTCAGGAGAGCATGAAATGAGAGACAAGCAGTGGGCCATGTTAGAAGGCAGAAGAAAAAGAAAATAAGGAAACCAAGAGGTGCATAGGTGGATGCAATCTTCTAGAAACCAAGAGAGGGAAGAGTTTTAAGCAGAATGAGATTATAAGAACTTTAAATGCAGCAGAGAAATGGAGTAGGATTATGACCTCAAAGCATGCATTGGCTTTGATATTTAAGAGGCTTTCATGTAGTCTTAGAGCATTTTCAGTGGAAGATGGGAGCAAAATATGACTGAGGTGGGTTGGTTGAAGAGGGAATGGAGTTGACTACACATTCCTTTCAAGGGCAGGGAGAAAAAAGATGGAAAGAGAGCCATTTGGTGGTGACTTGAAGGGTAGATAGAATAAAGGAAGGATTTTTTTTTTTTTTAAGAAGGACTATTACTAAGCAGAGAGAAAGGAGCAGAGGAGGAGGGAGTGATGAAAGATATAGATCTGAAACAGAGAAAAGATCTCTGAAAAGACAAAAAGGATAGGACGAATGGCCCAGATAGAGGGCCTCCCATATAAGAGAAAGTCACCTTGGTCTCAAAGAATGTAGGAAAAGAGAAATGTTCTTGTCAATTTCTAAGATACTGAACAAAGCCTTGCTAAACTCTGCCAAATGACCAAAAGATGAGAGGATCCCTGGAGGATTTCCACATACTTTACAATATTGCTTCTGGCCAATTTTGGAAAGGAGATACAAGGGTTTATGTATTACGTGAATATGGAAAATGACTCTTTGGGAAGGAAATGGGGAAAGTAGTCTTAGTTTGGAAATAATGCCATGAAGAAAGTGAGGGAAAGAGGGGAAAATAATGCATGTGACTAAGGTAAACTGAGGACAGTGTGGTCCTTGCAGCCAGACAGACCTGGGAGGAATGTTGGCTCTTCCATATACTAGCTTTGACCTTAAGCAAGTTTCTCAACCTTCTCTGAACCTGAGTTTCTTCTTCCAAAAACAGAGTTAAAAATGCTTGTCTCTTAGGGTTGGAATGAGAATTGGAGATAATATATTTTAAAAGGTGCAAAATCTTTACTTTATATCACCTTCCATTTCCTCATTTCCAGGAAATATGACCTGGAGACATTTATTGACTATATTTAAAAAAAATCTTCATTAAGGTGTGTGCTGGAGAAGTTTTTTTTTTTAAACTTATGCATAGCTAAATTTTTAAAAATGTATAAATACATTAAGATGGTTTACTCAAAAATAGTAAAAAAAAATGAATAGGGTGAGGCAAGAAGGGAATGAAAGTGGAACTTATAGCTTGTGGCTATGAAGGATACATTATAAAAGATACATTATTTTAAAAGATAGTATTGATAGAGAAATCAATCAGTAGATAGACAGATAAATGATAGATAGATGTTAGATAGGTAGATAGATGATAGATAGATAATAGATATTATCCATAGGCAATATTGTAGAGTAAGAATAGAAGAGAGAGAACCACTCTTCTGGTGTGAGTCAATATTTGATTTTACATCATTTTATCATTGTAAAGTAGGATCAAAGATTGATTCATCTCAGTATAATCAAAGAAGCATGGATTTGGGAGCCAGACAGCCATAGGTTTAAATATGGACTCTGTCTCAGACTGGGTGATCTTGGACAAATGAAAAATTCCTTAAGTCTCAGTGTATTATTTTTCTAGACCATAATAAGGTACCTGGGTGGCTGGAAATGACAGAAATTTATTTTCTCATAATTCTGGAGGCTAGAAGTTCAAAGCCAATGTTTCAGCAGAGCCATGCTCTCTTGAAGACTCCCAAGGGAGGATCTGTTCCATGCCTTCTCCTAACTCATGGTAGCCCCAGGTGTTCCTTGGCTTGTAGAAGTATCATTGCAATGATCTGTCTTCATGCAGCATTCTCCTTGTCTCTGTGTCTTCACATAGTTGTCTTCTTATAAAGACACCAATCACATTGGATTAGGAGCCCACTCTACTCCAGTATGACTTCATCTTAACTTAAATTATAGCTCCAATGACTCTATTTCCAATAAGGAAATTCTATTTTCCTATAAGGTCACATTGTAAGGTACTGAGGGTTAAGACTTCAACATATCATTTTGGGGAAAATATAATTCAAACCATCACACAATATCTGACATATAGTAAATGAGAAAAGTAAAGAATAAAAGCCATACATCAAAATGATACTTTGGTTATTACTATTTAATTCCCTGTTATTTGCCAAGAACTTTTGGTGGAGAGGTCTTACCAGGTTCTGTGATTCTTTAATACTGCATTCACAGGTGACCTTGATTCAATATTTACTAGGCACTTACTATATGTTTGGCATTGTACCAGGCACAAAGATATTGATGTAAGGGTACCTGAGGCCATTTCTGTGATTTTCTGAGGTTGTTTGTACTCCAAGGCCAACTCCTTATCCCAAGGTATTACTCAAATCTACAAATTATGATCTAGAAAAGGGGTCAGCAAACTATGAGCCATGAGCCAAATCTGGACCACTGACTGTGTTTGTAAATAAAGTTTTATTCAAAGACAGCCATATCCATTTCTGTATGGTCAATGGCTACTTTTGTGTTACTTTAGAGAGGTGAGTAGTTGTGACAGTCCCACAAAGCCTAAAATATTTACTATCTGGTCCTTTATAGAAATATTACATTTATCAAAGTCTAGGCTTTGTTTATACTCTTCTTAGTCCATAAGCCTATCAATTCTCAGAGCTTCAGGTTCATCTACAGCTTGAACCCTGGCAACTTTAATTTTTTCTAGTTTTGAGGCTCAAAACCTTGAGGTCACTCATTCATTTGATCATTCAAATGGGTCCTTTGTGGTGCAGTTTAAGCAAAAGAAAACCTGAAAAAAATGGTGTCCATATCTTCAAGGAATTTATAATCCAGGGAGGCAGTAAAGTTTTGTTGATTGAAGTTTTGTTAATTCTATGTCTGAAATATCTCTCAAATCCATCTATCTCTTCATCCCCACTGCTTCCATCCTAGTTCACATTACTGGATCAACACCAACCTACTAACTGATTTTCCTTCCTTTAGTCTTGCCTTCCAACATGTTCTCCACACTGTCATCAGAATGATCTTTGTAAATTTTAGATCATGCCACTTTCCTACTTTAAAAACCTTTGATAGCTTTTTGTTAGGATAAAGTGTAAGCCCTCCAACCTATTTTACAGAGTCCTCCAGAATCTGATTTCTGGTTCCCTGTCTAGCTCCATTTCTTCTTGCTGGACTACTCCATGTTCCACCCAAATTGGTGTTTTTTGAATGTTTGGAACTTACTGTGATCTCTCTCACCAGAAGCCTTCCCTCATGCTGTTTCTCTTACTGGAACTTTGTCTCCTCTCCACTCTCCTCAGTTCCCCTCCTCCTTTTGCCTAGCTAACTCCTTCATTCTTCAGGTCTCACATCAAATGACAGTTCCTACAAGAAACCTTCCCTAATTTACCAGTTTAGTTAGCTTGTAGTAGTCCCTCCTTATCCCTGGGAGATATATTCCAAGACATTCAGTGGAAGGCTGAAACTATGGATAGTACTGGACCCTGTATGTACTGTTTTTTTCTGATATATGCATACCTATGATAAAGTTTAATTTATAAATTAGGCACAGTAAGAAATTAACAAGAACTCAACATAGAGCAATTGTAACAGCACACTGTAATAAAAATTACATGAATGTGGTTCTCTCTCCCAAACTATCTTATTGTACTGTACTCACCCTTCTTGTGATGATGAGATGAAGTGAGGTGAATGAAGTAGGCACTGTGACTTAGCATTAGGCTACTATGCCCTTCTGATGATATGTCGGAAAGTGGATCATCTGCTTCTGGACTCTGGTTGATGGCAGGTAGCTGAAACCAAGGGTAATGGGGGGGAACTACTATACTTGATATTTTACTCCGAGAGCCTCCAGCACTTTCCTTATGTAACACCAGCCCCCTTGTTTACTTATCCCCTCTCACCCTGAGTACTGAAGTCAGGAAAAGTATGAACATGTGCGCCTTCTTTACTTTATGTTCCCCTACTCCTCACCCCATCTTTCCACCCCCAATTCACACCCAGCCCCCCTCCCCACTCACACTTGACTCCAACAGGCGCTCAATAAAAAGTCCTAGGACGGGGCGCCTGGGTGGCTCAGTTGGTTAAGCGACTGCCTTCGGCTCAGGTCATGATCCTGGAGTCCCGGGATCGAGTCCCGCATCGGGCTCCCTGCTCGGCAGGGAGCCTGCTTCTCCCTCTGACCCTCCTTCCTCTCATGCTCTCTGTCTCTCATTCTCTCTCTCTCAAATAAATAAATAAAATCTTTAAAAAAAAAAAAAAAGTCCTAGGACAAGTGGGTATATAACCTTTCACTAGCTCACTTTTCTCTGACGCCTATTGGGGGAGGGTCTCAAGTGCTGGGACCTGAAAGGGGGGTGGGGCGTGAATTAGAGGAGGAAGATTTAAAGCCTGATTTGTTGGGATGCTCATCCGTCAGGACGGGGGGCGGGGCAGGGAACACCGTTTATTGGCTCCATGGGGATGGGCGGGCAGAAATGGCTGCAGTGTCTGCACGTGAGGGGCGGAGACCCTCACTGCCTGCTGCCGCCCCGCGGATGAGAAAGGCGCGGCTGGGGGAGAGCGGGCTGGGGCTGTACCTGGAGCTTGCTAAGTGGGCATCCTCCTTGGGTGGCTCAGGTGGGACCTGCAGAGTAAGTTGTTCGTTAGGAAGCCGAATTCGTGGAATCAGCGTGGGGACAGGAGGAAAGATAATTCTCCATGAGCAGGGAGAGACAAGCTTTGCAGAAGCCAGGACTCCATTATTGCGCTGAAGTTTTCTTTCTCTTTTTCCTCATCCCACCCCAGCTGCCCGCCACTCCAGTATTCTCCTTGTCTCTGTGTCCTGGATTATTCAGGAGGCCTCCTAAACAACTTAGAAGCAGTCCACAGTTGCCACAGAATGATAACACCACAGCTTGGATGTTAACGCTACCAGGTAGAGATGTGTTGTTGCTTATAACTTCCTCAGGTATAGTTAGAAAAAGCAAACCAAGCTCCTGCCTTCAGCTTAGGTCATGATCCCAGTGTCCTGGAATCGAGCCCCGCATCAGGCTCCCTGCTCCGCAGGAGGCCTGCTTCTCCCTCTCCCAGTCCCCCTGCTTGTGTTTCCTCTCTCACTGTCTTTCTCTGTCAAATAAATAAAATCTTAAAAAAAAAAAAAAAGAAAAAACAAACCAATTGACTTCTGTGCTTCTAGTCCCTGAAAACAATCATTTTAATAGCAGCAAACCTTTTTCTCTAATGTCTTACATGTGTAGAGCTTTAGAAAACTTAGAAATATTTTGTATACACAATCTCATCTTAGTAATTCTGCATGGTTACTTGAACTTCTTCATATTTTATAGATGAAGAAACTGAGACTCAAAGAAATTATGTCTTCTAGTCACATGGGCCAGTGTAATAGATGGCATTAATGTTCACAATTGTTTACTCCCTTCTTCTCTTCTGCTACAAAGTGACTTTGCAGTGTCTCCCAGAAAAAATCAGTGGAGTATTCATCTCTGACATATTGGCTTTGATCTTGGCCATGTAGTTGTTAGCCAATGGATTGTTAATGATCATGACATGAACACAGATCTTAAGTCTGTGTGGGTTAGGTTGACCTCTTATGCTTCTGTTGTTGCCATAATGACATGTTCTGGATCACTGTTCATCCTGGAATGAAACATATGGAAGGGACCAGTCCTAACCTAGCTTGGATACAAGCCTAGCTGGATGCAGATGAGCCTAGCTTAGCCCAGCCACATACATCCAAGATCAGCTAAACCCCAGCCAAGCTACAGATTTATGAGCAAAGAAAATAAAAACTTAAACATAATTTTACCATATGATCCAGCAATCATTCTCATGGGTATTTACCCAAATGAGTTGAAAAGTCATGTCTACAAAAATGTTAACAGCAGCTTTATTCATAATTACCCCAAACCAGCATGAACCAAGATGTCCTTCAGTACATGAATTGATTAACAAACTCTGGTAATCTATACAATAGAATATCATTCAGTGATGAAAAGAAATGAGCTATCAAGTCATGAAATTACATGGAGGAAACTTAAAGACATATTGTTCAGTGGAAGAAGCCAATTTGAAAAGGCTACATATATGCTGTATGATTCTACTTCATAACATCTCAAAAAGGCAAAACTATAGAGATAGTAAAGAGATTAGTGGTTGCCAGAGATTCAGGGGGAGTAGTGAGGATGAATATATTGAGCCTGAGATTTTCAGGGCAGTGAAACTATTCTGTATGATAATGTAGTGATGGATACACCTTGACATTATGCATTTGTTAAAACCCATTAAACTGTACAACACACACAAAAAATAAACCCTAATGTAACTAAGGACCTCAGTTAATAATAATGTATCAATATTAGCTCACCACCTCTAACCAATGTGCCACACCAAAATGCAAAAGGATAATAATAAGGCATGTAATCCCTGCAGTCCACTCTAGGCCCTGCTGTCTTAAAACTGGTGTTTTAGTCATTTACATTCTTTTCTTGGATCCTATAGAATAAGTTGTGATTGTTTTATAAATTTGGAAAGACACAACACAGAAAAATTCATTCCTCACCAAACATTTGTTGAACCCTGTTTCCTTAATTATAGAAATACTAGCACATAGTAGTTCAATAAATTTCTGATGAAATTTTAAAGTTGCATTACTTTGTAGTAGATTGTATTTTGCTCAAAATATTCATTGTCTCTTCCATAGGCCCCTGCCTATGGGAGGATGACATGTCTCTATAGCAGGTATGGTCATATGACTTGCTTTGATAATTGAGATATGACTGGAAATGGTCGTCTTGCTTCTGAACAGAGACTCTAAGAGCCATTCCATGGTCAATCACCACCAGTTCTTTTTCCTTTTGACATGAGACTATTTTGTTTTAGACAAGGGCTGCTTTTTCATCCTGGGTTCTAGAATGAAGACGATGTGGAGTTGAGTCAGCCCTGACCCCACTATAGACATGAGAAACAAACCTTTGCTGTTGTGAGCCACTAAGATTTTGTGATCATTATTGCCACATAGTCCCAACTGATGGAAGAATCACTAATTATATTTTCTTCACATTTCTTAGATTAAATGACACTTAAAAGTTATTTTTCTAACTTTAATATTATGGGTGACAATTTACAACTTGGAGATAATCAAAATGGTGTCTATAAATAAATGTCATTTGTGTACTAAATGGTGAAGAGGTATCCAAACTTCTAATCAACAACTTATTGTATACAGTGTGCTTGATAAAATACTATTGGACTTAAACTGGTGTGTACTATATATTTTAACATTTTATAATACTTGTTTTATTCACATATCTAACCATCTATTCATCCAACAATGAATTTTTCTGTGTTGTGTCTTTCCAAATTTATAAAACAATCACAACTTATTCTATAGGATCCAAGAAAAGAATGTAAATGACTAAAACACCAGTTTTAAGACAGCAGGGCCTAGAGTGGACTTTTGAAGTAATTTAAAATAAGTTAACTTTTGAAGTAATTTAAAATAAGTTGCAGGCATCAGTACACTTCACCCCTAAACACTGCAGCATGTACATCACTAGCTAGAGTTATATTGACTTATGATTTTTTTTCTTTTGAGGTAAAATTTATATGTAATGTATAAATTGAAGTGTATCATTCGGTGACTTTTGTGAAATACATACTCCTATGCAATCCAAATCTCAATCAGATATAGAACATGGCCATCACCCCACAAAGGTTTCACTGTTTATTTTTCAGTCCATGGATTTAGTGTGTGTACTTTTGAATGTTGCATATATTTTTGTCCTGAAGTATGAGGCTTTATTTCAGGAGAGATTTAAATATATTTCTAGAATTCAAACTGATATGTCATGTTTACATACCTCTTTAGGTTTTAGAAACAATATGCTTTAATAGGAATTCAGTTCTGGCCACCTGGGTGGCTCAGTCAGTTAAGGTGTCCGACTCTTGATTTCTGCTCAGGTTGTGATCTCAGGGTCCTGGGATCCAGCTGTGGGTCAGGCTCCCCGCTCAGCAGGGGAGCTTGTCTCCGTCTCCTTCTGCCCCTTTCCCCGCTCATGCTCCCTCCCTCTCTCTCACTCTCTCTCTCAAATATATAAATAAATATTTTAAAGGAATTTTGTTCTGAAAAATAAAACTTTAAGTATCTGATAACTTATGGATTTTTTTCCCTAGGCCCTTATTTTTCTTTTTCTGCCTTTGCTTTCTGAATGATTTTGTTTTTGTAACAACCATCCATTAGAAGGGATGTCCCTACCACATCAGGCAGTATAATCATCATTTGCACATAATTGAAACTTTGGCAATCTCATGCTCTACAAAAGATTCTGGTGGTGCTGGGAAGTATTTTTCTGAAGCTAATCACAACACAGTTGTGTGGGTTTAGACTGGCTGGAGCTGAGGCTGGTTAGTAAAAGAAGGATAACCACAAATAAGACAGAAAAAAAGTGATTTCTACTATATGTTTTGTGGCTGTACACACATGACAGACTGAAAGAATGAGCAGAAACAGCATCAGTAGATAAGCTGAGCCAGCATGGAAAAGACAAGGGAAATATCAGAATAAATATAAGGTTTATATTTTTAAAGAGTTGTTTATTTATTTTAGAGAGAGAGCACAAGCATGAGGGGCAGAGGGAGAAGGAGAGAGAATCTCAAGCAGATTCGGTGCTGAGCCTGGAACCCAATGCAGGGCTCAATCTCATGACCCTGAGATCACAACCTGAGTTGAAACCAAGAGTTGGACATTTAACTGACTGTGCCACTCAGGTGCCTCTATAAGGTTATTTTTATACCACTGGAAATGTG
Organism: Mirounga angustirostris; assembly: GCF_029215605.1. NCBI lineage: Eukaryota > Metazoa > Chordata > Mammalia > Carnivora > Phocidae > Mirounga > Mirounga angustirostris. The sequence continues at coordinate 42,503,748 of NW_026991714.1, forward strand.
GCCTTAATTTCCTTCTACTACTTCCCTGCTCCCATCCTTTATGTGGCCTTAGCAGCCTAAGATAACATATGCCCATGCCACAAAAATAAACATGGTAGAATAGCAGTCTGTTTATATCTTTATTACATAATATGGATGTAAAATGCTCATTCCTAGAATCTGGAGATTTGAGGGATTATTAATACTGTGTGCATACAGAGAGAGGCTGCTATTAATGGAAATTAGGATAGTGAAAGATGATTTCTATTTATTACATTTGCGCTTATCATTCCAGTTATCTTTCTCAAGGTATTTGTCTTTCAGGACTAGGCACCAAAATTTAAAAGCTTGAAATAATATTTTATAGAAATTATTAATTAATGGAACTAATATACAGTCTTTTCTGCAGGAAGTCTTAATGGAACCAAGTTTGGGAAGAACAGAATTGCTAGACAATGTAGAAGTCCCGCTTATCACAGAGTGAAGGAATTCATAACTGAATGAAGGTATCTCACCACATTTTATTCCTAATATTTTAACAATGATCTTCTTTGCATATAATTTAAAAGTCCAGACAGAAATAGAAGAATTAGGGAAGAGACTACAGACAACACGAACAATTTATAAAATCATCTAATGGGGATTTAATGCACAGCATGATGAATGTAGTTAATACTGTATTGTATACTTAAAAGTTGCTAAGAGAACAGATCTTAAAAGTTCTCACTACATACACCAAAAAAGGTAACTATATGAGGTAATGGATGGGTTAATTAACCTTATTGTGGCAATAATTTGGTGACATATACATATATCAAATCATCACATTGTACACCTTAAAATTACACAACGTTATATGTCAATTATTTCTCAATAAATCTTAAAAATAATAATAAGAAGAAGAAAAGGAACAAAATCCTGGGAAAGCAAAAACAAAACAAAACAAACAACAACAAAAAAACATCTATATGTCCTCTGAAGTTTCCTTTCATCCCAACTCACTCTCTATGTACCTTGCTGCTAAAATATTCCTTGGACTCCCTGTATGTGAAACAGCTTAGACACAAATTGGTAGAGAGGTTATAACTATAATTAAATAATTCTCCCCAGCCCCTACTTATCTCCAACCCCATCACTGAAAATTAACTGTATCCCTGGCATCTATTGAAATATAGAAATGTGTTTGTTTTATAATTAGAAATAAACTTAGTGGAGACATGATTGTTCTCTTTAGATATCTGAAGAGCTGTCATTTCTAAGATGAACTTCTTTCTTATATCTCCTTGAGGCAAAATTAAGACTTAAGAGTAGACTTAACTGTAGGCCAATTTGGGTTCACTCTAGGGAAAGCATTTTTAATAACTAGAACAATCAGATGGTAGACTAGAATATCTAATGAATGTGTGATATTTCTATCACTCAAACCATTTGAAATGTCTGGGAAGCAATTAGGTAACCATCTATATGAGTTTCCTGCATTAAGTTGATGGTCGAAGATGACTTCCAAGAGTCTTTTCTTTCATTTCTAAGAATCTATAAACAAACAAAAAAACCCAGTTGAGTGGCCCTTTATTAAAATTTTGACTTGAAAATACTTACCCCTAAGTACTTTACATCATACTTCATTAATCTAGCCAATTATCTATATATCTGTCCTATCAGATTGGATATCATCATCAAGAGTTTGCAAATGATAGGTATGTTTCTTACTGTCAGTAAGCTTGCTCTGGGTTTATGAGAGCAGCTAACGATGGAATCACATCAAACTGTTCGTCTCATTCATCAGTTGACTATCCATCAAATGTATACCCCAGGCACTGATCTGAACATGTGCTACAAGAAGCTCAAAATGCTCACAATATCAGAGCAGGGTACTTTGGGGAATTAGAGTGACCAGAACATTGCTAACAAGAAAATTTGTGTATGTGATGGCAAAATTTTACAGGTGGCCTTAAAGAAGTTCTCTCTTGGGCTGTATTAATAATTCTGTGCTTTATTCAGTTTTATATTTTCTCTATAGCAAGGTACTATGAAGACATAGTTATCCTTGCGGACATTGTCTAAGGACAGCCATGGCTATACATTATCACACTCCTCTCTTTCCAATAATAAATAACCTCAAAATTAGCATGGCCCAAGATTTCTGTTAAGAAAATTAAGCTTCTTTAAAATTTGACTTCCAGAAAAGTTTAATATATCTGCACTATATTTGTAATTCATGCTGCTCTGAAGTTGTATTTGTGATTATTCTACTGAGTCCAACTTGCAATAATTCCCTGGTTGAATTTATTATGCTTATGAGATTTGGTGATTTATTATTAAACGTGTTAGAGTTAATTATATTTGTTGCACTGATCTTCCCTGAAGGAAACTTGGGAATTATCTTTCTCATCCTTAATTAGGAAATCATAAAATGCAATTCTGAGGATATGGGAGTTGTTTTCTTTTGCTCAATAAGACTGACCTACCAAGTTTATTAAACAAAAATCTCTCTTGATAGCAGATAAAAAATTTTAATTTTTAAATAAATAAAATCTTAAAAAAAAGGGGGGCACCTGGGTGGCCCAGTTGGTTAAGCGGCTGCCTTTGGCTCAGGTCATGATCCCAGCGTCCTGGGACCGAGCCCCACATCAGGCTCCATGCTCAGCGGGAAGCCTGCTTCTCCCTCTCCCACTCCCCCTGCTTGTGTTCCCTCTCTCGCTGTCTCTCTCTCTGTCAAATAAATAAGTAAAATCTTTAAAAATTTTTTTTAATTTTACTATTAAGCTATAAAAGGATATTCTATTGAATAGCAGATCAGTTTTTCTCCTTGACTTCTGGTTCTTCATTTTACCTTTTTAAGGAAAGAAAGGTTTTTATCTTCTGCTTAAATTATATTTTTATTTTATTCCTTTTTAAGATTTAATTAATTAATTTGAGAGAAAGAGAGGGAGAGAGCAGGGGAGGGGCAGAGGGAGAGAATCCTCAAGCAGACTCCCTGATCCAGGGCTCCATCCCATGACCCTGAGATCATGACCTGAGCCAAAATCAAGAGTTAGACGCTTAACTGACTGAGCCACCCAGGTGCCCCTAAATCATACTTTTCATTTTAAATAACAAAATTGCTTTTAAGTTATAGTGTTCCATTAGTTTTTCAGGGCTGCCATAAGAAAATAACGCAAATTGTGTGACTTACACAACAGAAATTTATTAACTCATAGTTCTGGAAGCTAGAAGTCCATGATCAAGGTATCCACAGAGTTGGTCTTTCTGAAGGATGTGAAAGGGAATCTGTTCCAGCCCTCTCTCATTGACTTGTAGATGGCCACCTTTTCCCTATACATGTCTTACTCTGTGTCCACATTTCCCCTTTTTATAAGAAGAGTAATAATATTGGAATGGGACCCATCTTAATTACTTCATTTTACCTTGGTTAACTCCAAGTTAAGACTCTATCTCCAAGTAAGTTTACATTATGTGGTATGGAAGGTAGGAGTGCAACATTATCTCTTTTGGAGGGATAAAATAAAACTGATAACAGATGCCATGAAAGAAAATGTCCTACAGTGTGAATTACTTGTCCAGCAACATTTCTGATTTATTAAAAAGAGCCAGAGTTACCTTTGTAACCAATATTTCTTCTTTTATTCCCCCACATACATTTTAACTGGAGAAGATAGCATGGTCTCAAAATATATAAAGTAAAAATGGTCAAAACCAGAGAGAAGTAAACAAGTCCATAATCATAGTGGGAGCTTTTTATATACACCTCTTTTAACAATTTATAGAAAAAGCAAACAAAAGCTTATTAAGGATATAATAAATATGAGTATAATCAAGAAACTTGGGTGCCTGGGTGGCTCAGTTGGTTAATTGTCTGCTTTCAGCTCAGATCATGATCCTGGGGTCCTCAGATCAAGCCCCACATCAGGCTCCCTGCTCAGTGGGGAGTCTGCTTCTCCCTCTGCTCCTCCCCCTGCTCGTGCTTTCTCTCTCTCACTCCCTCTCAAATAAATAAATAAAATCTTTAAAAATATAATCAAGAAACTTGACCAAATGAATAAATATAGAACACTCTACCCAAGCACTTCAGAATATACTTTCTTTTCAAGCACACATAAAACATCAAAAAATTTGACTATAAGCTGGACCAACAAAGCAAGTCTCATCAAAATTTAAATGAACAAAATTATACAGACTAGATAGAATACATTATTGACCCTAATACAGTTAAGCTAGAAATCAGTAATAAAAGATAACCAGAAAATTATCATATATTTGGAAGTTTAGCACATATCCTCATAACCCATGATCAAAGAAGAAATCTTAACAGAATTAGAAAATTTTTGGAGTTGAATCATGAAATGTTACATATCAAAATTTATACAATTTAGCCAAAGAAATCCTTAGAAGGAAATTTATAGCCTTAAAGGCATATAGTAGAAAAGAAGAAAGACTGAATATTAATGAGTAAGCATTCTATTCATCTAGAGAAATTAAAAAAGGATTAAAAAATATATAGAATAGGGGAACCTGGGTGGCTCAGTCAGTTAAGCATCTGCCTTTGGCTCAGGTCATGATCCCAGGGTCCTGGGATTGAGCTCCACCATGCGGCTCCCTGCTCAGCCAGGAGCCTACTTCTCCCTCTCCCTCTGCACCTCCCCTGCTTGTGCTCTCTCTCTCACTCACTCTCAGTCAAATAAATAAATAAAATCTTCAAAACAAAACAAAAAGGAAATATATACAAGAAAATTAGAAGAAATAAAATAATAAAAATAAGAGCAGAAGTTAATGAGAAAACACATATACAGTAGAGGATCAACAAAACCAAAAAAAAAAAAATTAAGGACTAGTAAAATTGATAAGCCACTAGTGAAACTTTTTAAGGAAAAAAAGAGAAAACAAATGTCCAATTAAGAAATGAAAAAAGAGGGGGCCCTGGATGGTGCAGTTTGTTTAGCGTCCAACTCTTGGTTTTGGCCCAGGTTGTGATCTCATGGTTGTGAGATTGAGCCCTGCATTGGGCTCCACACTCAGTGGGGAGTCTGCTTGAGATTCTCTCTCCCTCTTCCTCTGCCTCTCCCTCTCATGCTCTCTCTCTCTCTCTAAAATAAAAAATAAATCTTCAAAAAAAAAAAAGGAAATGAAAAAAAGAGACAACACTACATATCCAGCATGCATTAAAAATATGATAAAAGGAGAACCTAAGTAACTCCTTCAGACAGAAATTCTTAATGCCTTTTTCTCTCTATACTCCAGCTTTGAGAGACTGCCAAAAATTACTGCTTAAAAGAAGTGGATTATTGGATATACCATGGACGCTTTTATCCTGTAGATTTTTGGCAGCAATAATATGGGAGCTATCTCCTAATTATTAATGGAAATGAGGGCCACAGAAAGCTCCTACAATTAAATTTTGGGGGTAACCTCAAGTTAAATCAATAGTGTCAGCTTTTTTCTCATTTTTTAATATTTTTATTTATTTATTTGACAGAGAGAAAGAGAGAGCACAGGAAGGGGGAGCAGGAGAGGGAGAAGCAGACTCTGCTGAGCAGGGAGCCGGATGCGGGGCTCAATCCCAGGAACCCGGGATCATGACCCGAGCAGAAGACAGATGCTTAACTGACTGAGCCACTCAGGTGCCCCAGTTTTTTTCTCATTAAAATATAATTAATTATCCCAACAAGTAGTAAAATAGAACAATTTTAAGCTTTATCATCTCTCTCTCTAGTGAAGATGAATGGGGTACAAGGTACAAAATGAAAATGCCATTAGGAAGCCAAATGTTAGAGAAATCTAAATTAGTAAGTTCCTGAATAATTAGTTCTTTCATTATCTAGACATAACTGGAAATATTGAACTAAGGGAGCTATTAGAAAGAAATTGGTAATTTTATGTAGAAGCTGCGATAGACTATAACATGTAACTCAGCAATACGCAAATTTTGCATTGTTACATTACTTTTTAAACTTTGAGAGAATTTTGTTTTTATCTTTGCATAAATCAAGATAATAACCAATCACTTATCACTGAAGAATATTTGGGTTCAAGAAGAGATCACTTATAGTTCTACATGCTCCTTAGTATATTGACATTTCCATAAAATTAAGAAATTAAGAACATACATTATGAAAATAAGGAACATGAGTTTTCCATTGATAAGTATTTCTTTTAGGGGCTCTGATTTAAAGTTGCTTTGGCATGGCCATAGCTATGCCATAGGGAGAGTTGAAGGAATGATTCTAATTTGTCAGGATCTTCATGTATGGGAATTGTAATTCATCAGAGAATAAAAACACTTCAGGCTTGTTTTGCTTCTTCAAAAAAGCAAAAGGTACAGAAAAGTTTAAAGAATAATAGACCAAACACCCATGTATCTGCCACACAGAATTAACCAATATTAACAGTTAGTAATAGTCTCTTTAGATTTCTTGATCTCTATGGGGGTGGGGGGTAAAGAAATAAAACTTTACAAATCAAGTTTAAACTCTATATAATCTCTTCCCTGATGCTTATGTCTCTATTCCTCCCCAGAGGTAAGCACTATCACGAATTTGTTGTCTGGTCAGTGCTTTTGTTCTTCAAAGACAGATTTAAATATCTACAAACAGTACGTAATGTTTACTAGTGTGTCTTTATTATTGCTCTGAAACTGGCTTTTTTCACCCAACATTTTCTAAACTTATCCATGTGGATATTTAAAGCTCTCTTTCATTTATTTTTATCTGATATTTAGTATCCCATCATATGAATAAAACACAATTTATCTTTTCTCTTACTGATGGATATTAAGGATGTTTCCATTTTTGCTATTATAAATCATGCTGCAGTTAATATTTATATATATATGTAATATATGTACAGTGGAGACAGTGATCTCCCAATTTGCTGATCCGCCTGCCCTACCAATAAAAAATTTAACTGCGTATCTCCAGTGTTTCTATATTTATTTATAAATTATATAAATGTCCTATCATACTAATAGATAATATCCATTATCAAATGTAAAATTTTTCTTAAAAGATTAAATGAATAAATATGAAATTCTATTATTTTCTCCCCACTTTCCATTTGAATTGCTAGATTATAGGATATAGATATGTACAGTTTTACTTATATTACTATCATTATCATCATATTATGTTATTATATATAAATATAATACCACATTATTATTATTATATTAGTATCCAAAGAACTGTACCAATTTGCATTCCTTCTAGCAGAATATGAAAATTTCAATTTCCCTACATCCTTACTAATGCTTGATATGAACATATGTTTTGTTTTGTTTTTTAAATATTTTATTTATTTATTTGACAGAGAGAGGCACAGCGAGAGAGGTAACACAAGCAGGGGGAGGGGGAGAGGGAGAAGCGGGCTTCCCATGGATCAGGGAGCCCGATGCGGGGCTCAATCCCAGGACCCTGGGATCATGACCTGAGCCGAAGGCAGACGCTTAATGACTGAGCCACCCAGGCGCCCCTGAACATATGTTTTTAACATTTTATTTTGAAAAATTTCAAACCAGCAGAAAAATTGCTAGAATGGCATAATGACCTCCTGTGTAAGTTCCCCATAGATTCGCCAACTATTAATACTTTTGCTACATTTGATTTCTTTCTCTTTCTGTATCTCTTCCTTTTCTTTCCTCCTTCCTCTCCTTTCCTTCATATATATTTATATTTTATTTACATAATCTTTTCCTGAGCCATTTGAATGTTGTAGATTTTATGACTTGTCAGTCCTAAGTATTCCCATACGTAGCTCGCAAGAACAAAGGCATTTTGTGTAACCATGGTACAGTTATTAAATTTAGGAAACTTAACATTGGTATAGAATTATAAAATTTCACCAATTTTCCAATCAAGTCCTCTCTAGCAATTTTTTCTGACCCAGGACACATGTTGAATTTAGTTGTCTTGTCTAAGTCTCCTTTAATCTGAAAAAGTTTTTAGACTTTTTTTTTCTTTTTCATGACATTGACATATTTGAAGAGTATAGGCCAGTTATTTTTTGTCCTGCTTCTAAATTTGGATTTGCCTAATGGTTTGTGCATGATTAGATTCAGTTATGCATTTTGGGCAGGAATATGATATAAGTAAAGTTGTGTTCTCAGTGAAGCACATCAGGAGGTTGTCAGTTTCTTTAAGTTTTTCAATCTAATGGACATGAAATGGAATTTCATTTTATTTTGGATTTTCTTGATGGATCATGAGATTGAGCATCTTTTTCTATGTTTATCAGCAATTTGAGTTTCTTCTTTCAGAATTGTTTTTTCGTAATCCTTTATTTTTCTTTGATTCTGCTGAGTTGACAGTAATATGTCATAAATGTCCTTCCAAATCTTACTTGTCTTTTATATTCACTTATGCTACTCTTTGTTTTGCAGATCTTTAAAATTTTAATGTAGTCTAGTTCTACCATATTTTCCTTTATGATTCCATTGGTGTCTTGTTAAAATAAATTCTCTCCTTTGCTGTAAAGATCTCTTATAGTTACTTCTTATAGTTTTAACATTTTGCTTTTAACATTTATTATTTAATCCTTTATGTGCTGAGGAAGAAATCTGATTTTGTTTTTTCTATATGAATATCTAGTTCTCCCAACACCATTATTGAATAACTTGTTCTTTCTCCACTGATTTGCAATGTCTGTTTATATACCAGGAGTCTACATATACTTGGCTCTCTTTATGAGTTCTCTATTCAGTTTTGTTAATCTATTTGTCTATTTTATAGCAATATAAAACCAATGTGATTACTCCAAAATTACTTGTGGTACCATATGTCTTACTAACTAGTCAGGCTACCCGCCTTGTTTCTTTTTGTCCCTTCCCCCCTAAATTATTTTGACTGTGGGCCTTTAAGATCCATAAACATTCATATTGGGGTTTGGAAGGCCATTGACTTTGTGAATTAAGTTACAGATAAAGTAATCTTTGTGATGTTGGGTTCCTCCAACTATGAACATGAATCTGATCTGTCTTGTTTTCAATCAGGTTCTACATTATGTTCTTTGATAATATTTTATAATTTTCTCCATGAGTCCTACTCGTCTTTTAATGGATTTTATTCCTAGACATCATAGTGGTTTTATTGCTAATGTGAATGTTACCTATTTTTGTTACATTTTATTTTATTTTTTTTAAGATTTTATTTATTTATTTGACAGAGAGAGACAGCAAGAGAGAAAACACAAGCAGGGGGAGTGGGAAAGGGAGAAGCAGGCTTCCCGCAGAGCAGGGAGCCCGATGCGGGGCTCGATCCCAGAACTCTGGGATCATGACCTGAGCCGAAGGCAGACAATTAACGACTGAGCCACCTAGGCACCCCTTTTTGTTACATTTTAAATTGATTATTGCTGGTATATAAAAATCTACTGAGTTTTGTATGTTAATATTGTGTTTAGTTCCAAAGGTTTGTCAATTTTTAAGACTTTTTTGTAGACAGATGTATCTACAAATAAAAACAATTTGTACGCAATTTTTTTGTACTTCATTTTTTGTCTTTGATTTATAGCATCAGATAGGTCCCAAATATAGTGTTAAATAGTAATAGTCATAAGAAGAGGCCTACTTGTCTTGTTCCTGACTTTAAAGAGTTTCACCATTGTGATGTTGGTTGTAGGTTTTTGTTAGGTGACTGTAGCAGATATTTTTGGTACGTAGCATCATATCTCTAACTTTATCTGCATCTATAGTGAACATTGTTGACTCATGCTAACAGCATCTCACTTCAAGTGTATTCTGTGTGTCTCTGGTGATTTTTTTTTCTCAATGGCCTTTTTTGCAATGGCAAGCCTTTTCAGAAACCATAGGAGCCCACTCAGTCCTTATGGGAGGGTACATTCTAGAAGTGCTGGACTAGGGATGTTAATGCTCCTGGGGTCACCCCTCAATCAATGGTGAATGGGAGCTCATGGATGGATCCAGCTCCTAGTCTTTCTTTCTCTGATGGACAATTCCTTCCAGGCTTCTAGGAGTCTCAGTGATACAAATATTGAGACCTTGTTGCTTATAGAAGTAATCTTGGTAACAGACCCATATATTGGCTTACTTTCCTTACTTGTTTCATTCTTCCTGAAACCTCCCTGCTGCTTCCTGGAATCACTTCCCAAATAAAATATTCAGTACTTTGGTCCTTGTCTTAAGCTATTTTCAAGGAATTCCAAAGAAGTAACTTTTTATTTCATAGTTTCTAAGAGTTTTTATCATGAATTTCTAGTGAATTTTATTGAATATGTTTTCCATCATATCTGTTGAGATGATCCTACACTTCTTTTAGTTTAATCAGTTAATGTAGTAAATTACTTCGGTAAAATTTCTTGATGTTGAAACATCTTTATTTTTATTTAGGGGATAAGCCCTTCTGATGTGTTTTTATTTGTTTGTTTGTTTCTATTTTTTTTAATTTTTATCTTAATTCCAGTTAGTTAACATACAGTGTTATATTAGTTTCAGGTGTACAATACAGGGATTCAACAATTCTATACATCACTCTGTGCTCATCACAAAAAGTGCACTCCTCATCATCACTCATCATCAGGGAAATGTACATCAAAACTACAATGAGATATCACCTCACACCTGTCAGAATGGCTAAAATCAAAAAAAAAACAAGAAACAACAGGTGTTGGCGAGAATATGGAGAAAAAGGAACTCTCATGCACTATTGCTGGAAATGCAAACTGGTGCAGCCACTGTGCAAAACAGTATGGAGATTCCCCCCCAAAAGTTAAAAATAGAACTACCTTAGGATGCAGCAATCGCAGTACTGGGTATTTACCCAAAGAATACAAAAACACTAATTCAAAGGGATACGTGCACCACATGCTTATGGCAGCATTATTTACAATAGCTAAGAAAGATATGGAAGCAGCCCAAGTGTCATCAACTGATGAATGGATAAAGAAGATGTGGTGTATATAATGGAGTGGTGTATATAATGGAATTGTATATAATGCAATATTGTACAGCCATAAAAAAGAATGAAATCTTGCCAGTTCCAAGTCATGATGTGTTTTGTTTTGATTGTTCATTTGTTGGCTTTGGATTTTCAATTTTTCATGCTAGATTTGATATGCTAATATTTACTTAGGATTTTTGTATTTGTATTTACAAGTGAGATTTGGCCATAACTTTCTTTCTTTTTATTGTCCTAATCCAGTCTTCATATAAAAGTTGCCTTCTCTCTTTTTATTCTTCTCTAGGGTGGTTAGATTAGAAAAGGACTGTGTTCTTTGAAGATTTGGTGAATTTAGTTCAAAACCACATAAGCCTAAGTTTTTTTGTTTGTTTGTTTTTGTTTTTGTTTGTTTGTTTACATTTAGGGAAAACAAGACTTTAAACAATAGATTATTTTTAAAGTTTATTATTATTTTTAAAATTTTATTTAAGTTTTTATCTTTTTGATGCCACTTTGATGATCTATAATCTTGTGGAAAGTTTTCCATTTCATTTAAGTCTTTATATTTGTGGGCATCAGGTTATTTAATTTATTGAAATATTTATTCTACTTTTCAAGCTTTCTATTGTAAATATTATTTTGTCTTTTTAGTTTATAATATTTTTGTTCCCCCTCCTTTTCCTCTTATCAGTCTTACTAGTGATTTCTCTTTTTGATTAGTGCATTCAAAGGACCAGCTTCTGATTGTGATCCTTTACTCCCCTGTTTTCTCGAGTATTTATTTCCTCCAATCTTGACTACATCCTGGTTGAGAGGCTGTATCTGCCTCTACCTGCTATTCCAGGTATGAAGCTTTCATAAGCCATCTCACAGGCTGGGATCACATTTTCTTCCAGCCCAGCTCCATTATTTATTTCACTTACACATAATTTGAGAATTATACTCCCAGATAGAGCAACACATTCTCTAACCCAGAACCCCATAAGTGTACATCTTTAGCCTTGATTACTACATTCTCTTTCTATTCAATTATGGTCCATGAGGATTTTAATCTTGCTTCTGAGCACACCTGTATTTTAAATTTTTCCTCTTGTTATATTTTATCTATCATTGCATTGCCATGTATTTCAGGACTGGTAGTTAAATTGTAAACTCACAGTACCATCTTAACTGTAAGTCAGACAATTACTGTTCTAATTCTTAATATAATTAGAAACTATTTAACCATTTAGAAAAGCAGAAATAATTTTGTATTTCCCAGAGTAAATTTTAACTAACTCTGAATAAAAATGATCTCTTTTCACCTTTAGAATGTTTAAAAGATAAAATGAGGCTATATCAAATCTGTTAAGAAAGTATGTAAGACCAAAGGACCCAAACCTCAACAAAAAGCCAAGAACAAATAGCTAGCTCAGTGGCCCAAGGATGGGTATAGAGGTAGCATGGCAATTAGGAGATGCCCAGGATACAGAGAAGTCATCTTCAGGTGAATGCAGCCTGAGCCTGGGGAAGATATATCAGAAATCCAGCCTCCATCTGGAATTTCAAGAAGAGTCTTTGCCACCCTCCAGGACTGGCTATCTCTCTGTGGGTCCCTCAGGTAGGCAAGAGCTTCCGATGGAACTCAGTGTGAAACGAGGAAACTGATGAAACTTACTACCACTTCCAGAGTGAAACCACTGCAGGAGTCCCTGTCACTTCTAGTTCCAACTCTGACTTATAGCATGGGGACTCAGAACCACAATCCTCTGGGCACTCAGAAGAATTTCAGGAGATCCTGTAGAGGATGATGAAAATATTTTCCTTGTTGACACATTTGATGAAGACCTAGAGCCAATCTCTGGAAAAGATTGCTCTTACCCACATAAGAACCATGGAACATCTTTTCAGGACTTCAGAAGCACGTGCAGAATCATGTAGGGGAATGTTCCTACTACTGCCCCATCTGTATCAAGGAATTCTTGCAGGCTGCCAACCTATACATGCACAAATTAATTCATTCCAAAGACCAGCCCGTAAGCGCCCTGAATGTGATAATGTTTCAACCTCACAGAAGATGTGTAGGGGCACTGGTGAAATAGTCACAACATAGAGTTCTAATATGGCTGTGGGAAATGGTGCCATGAGAAATTCCTGCTACACTGTGCATCAGAACCATCACAGTTCAGATGACTGAAACACAGGAAAAGAGGACTCCAAACTATTTTGTCCTATTTGTTGCAGGGGTCTGGAAACCAAACATTCCATCTAAACATAAGGTGATCCATCAGCAGGTCAACCCATACAAGTGCCAAGAATGGTCTTTGTCCAGCTGGTCAGGTTAAAAAGACACCAACAAACACACTCTGGAGAGCACTCCCTCTACTGTGATGAGTGTGGAGAGACCTTCACCAGGCGGGCATCCCTACAGCCCCATCAGCGGATTCGTACTGGAGAGAAACCATGTTCCTGTGCTAACTGTGATCATTCTTTTACTGAGTCAGTGCTCTGAGGAGGCAGGAACATCTTTATAAAGTGGGGGAATCCTGGTGGCTGGAACTGTTAAATTTATCATCACCTTTTTATTTTATTTTATTTTATTTATTTTATTTTATTTTATTTATTATGTTATGTTATGTTAATCACCATACATTACATCATTAGTTTTTGATGTAGTGTTCCATGATTCATTGTTTGCGTATAACACCCAGTGCTCCATTCAATACATGCCCTCTTTAATACCCATCACCAGGCTAACCCATCCCCCATTCCCTTCCCCTCTAGAACCCTCAGTCTGTTTCTCAGAGTCCATAGTCTCTCATGGTTTGTCTCCCCCTCCGATTTCCCCCCTTCATTTTTCCCTTCCTATTATCTTCTTTTTTTTAACATATAATGTATTATTTGTTTCAGAGGTACAGGTCTGTGATTCAACAGTCTTACAAAATTCACAGCGCTCACCATAGCACGTACCCTCCCCAATGTCTATCACCCAGTCACCCCATCCCTCCCACTCCCCACCACTCCAGCAACCCTCAGTTTGTTTCCTGAGATTAAGAATTCCTCATATCAGTGAGATCATATAATACATGTCTTTCTCTGATTGACTTATTTCACTCAGCATAATACCCTCCAGTTCCATCCACATCGTTGCAAATCACAAGATTTTATTCCTTTTGATGGCTGCATAATATTCCATTGTATATATATACACCACATCTTCTTTATCCATTCATCTGTCCATGGACATCTTGGCTCTTTCCATAGTTTGGCTATTGTGGACACTGTTGCTATAAACATTGGGGTGCATGTACCCCTTCAGATCACTACATTTGTATCTTTGGAGTAAACACCCAGTAGTGCAATTGCTGGGACATATGGTAGCTCTATTTTCAACTTTTGAGGAACCTCCATACTGTTTTCCAGAGTGGCTGCATCAGCTTGCATTCCCACCAATAGTGTAGGAGGGTTCCCCTTTCTCCACATCCCCGCCAACATCTGTCGTTTCCTGACTTGTTCATTTTAGCCATTCTGACTGCTGTGAGGTGGTATCTCCTTGAGGTTTTGATTTGGATTTCCTTGATGCCGAGCAATGTTGAGCAGTTTTTCATGTGTCTGTTGGCCATTTGGATGTCTTCTCTGCAGAATGTATGTTCATGTCTTATGCCCATTTCTTGATTGGATTATTTGTTATTTGGGTGTTGAGTTTTAAGTTCTTTATAGATTTTGGGTACTAGCCCTTTATCTGATATGTCATTTGCAAATATCTTCTCCCATTCTGTCAGTTGTCTTTTGGTTTTGTTGACTATTTCTTTTGCTGTGCAGAAGCTTTTTATCTTGATGAAGTCCCAATAGTTCATTTTTGCCCTTGCTTCCCTTGCCTTTGGTGATGTTTCTAGGAAGATGTTACTGTGGCTGAGGTCAAAGAGGTTGCTGCCTGTGTTCTCCTTTAGGGTTTTGATGGACTCCTGTCACACAGTTAGGTCTTTCAACCATTTTGAGTCTATTTTTGTGTGTGGTGTAAGGAAATGGTCCAGTTTCATTCTTCTGCATGTGGCTGTCCAATTTTCCCAACACCATTTGTTGAAGAGGCTGTCTTTTTTCCATTGGACATTCTTTCCTGCTTTGTCGAAGATGAGTTGACCATAGAGTTGAGGGTCCATTTCTGGGCTCTCTATTCTGTTCCATTGATCTATGTGTCTGTTTTGTGCCAGTACCATATTGTCTTGATGATTACAGCTTTGTAACAGAGCTTGAAGTCTGCAATTGTGATGCCGCCAGCTTTGCTTTTCTTTTTCAACATTCCTCTGGCTATTTGGGGTCTTTTCTGGTTCCATACAAATTTTAGGTTTATTTGTTCCATTTCTTTGAAAAAAGTGGATGGTATTTTGATAGGGATTGCTTTAAATGTGTAGATTGCTCTAGGTAGCATTGACATCTTCACAATATTTGTTCTTCCAATCCATGAGCATGGAACATTTTTCCATTTCTTTGTGTCTTCCTCAATTTCTTTCATGAGGATTTTATAGTTTTCTGAGTACAAATTCTTTGCCTCTTTGGTTACATTTATTCCTAGGTATCTTATGATTTTGGGTGCAATTGTAAATGGGATCAACCCCTTAACTTCTTTTTTTTCTGTCTTGTTGGTGTATAGGAATGCCACTGATTTCTGTGCATTGATTTTATATCCTGCCACTTGACTGAATTCTTGTATGAGTTCTAGCAGTTTTGGGGTGGAGTCTTTTGGGTTTTCCACATAAAGTATCATATCATCTGCAAAGAGTGAGAGTTTGACTTCTTCTTTGCCAATTCAGATGCCTTTTATTTCTTTTTGTTGTCTGATTGCTGTGGCTAGGACTTCTAGTACTATGTTGAATAGCAGTGGTGATAGTGGACATCCCTGCCGTGTTCCTGACCTTAGGGGAAAAGCTCTCAGTTTTTCCCCATTGAGAATGATATTCACTGTGGGTTTTTCATAGATGGCTTTTATGATATTGAGGTATGTACCCTCTATCCCTATACTCTGAAGAGTTTTGATCAAGAAAGGATGTTGTACTTTGTCAAATGCTTTTCTGCATCTATTGAGAGGATCATATGGTTCTTGTTCTTTCTTTTATTAGTGTATTGTATCACATTGATTGATTTGTGGATGTTGAACCAACCTTGCAGCCCAGGAATAAATCCCACTTGGTCATGGTGAATAATCCTTTTAATGTCCTGTTGGATCCTATTGGCTAGTATTTTGGTGAGAATTTTTGCATCCATGTTCATTGGGATATTGGTCTGTAATTCTCCTTTTTGAGGGGGTCTTTGTCTGGTTTTGGGATCAAGGTAATGGTGGTCTCATAAAACGAGTTTGGAAGTTTTCCTTCCATTTCTATTTTTTGGAACAGTTTCAGAAGAATAGGTATCTTCTTTAAATGTTTGGTAGAATTCCCCTGGGAAGCCATAAGGCCCTGGGCTGTTGTTTTTTGGGAGATTTTTGATGACTGCTTCAATTTCCTTAGTGGTTATAGGTCTGTTCAGGTTTTCTATTTCTTCCTCGTTCAGTTTTGGTAGTTGATACATCCCTAGGAATGCATCCATTTCTTCCAGGTTATCTAATTTGCTGGGATAGAGTTGCTCATGATATGTTCTTATAATTGTTTGTATTTCTTTGGTGTTGGTTGTGATCTCTCCTCTTTCATTCATGATTTTGTTGATTTGGGTCATTTCTCTTTTCTTTTTGATAAGTCTGGCCAGGGGTTTATCAATCTTATTAATTCTTTCAAAGAACCAGCTCCTAGTTCTAATGTTCTACTGTTCTTTTGGTTTGTATTTCATTGATTTCTGCTCAGATCTTTATTTCTCTTCTCCTGCTGGGTTTAGGCTTTATTTGCTGTTCTTTCTCCAGCTCCTTTAGGTGTAGGGTTAGGTTGTGTATTTGAGACCTTTCTTGTTTCTTGAGAAAGGCTTGTATTGCTATATACTTTCCTCTTAGGACTGTCTTTGATGCATCCCAAAGACTTTGAACAGTTGTGTTTTCATTTTCATTTGTTTCCATGAATTTTTTTAATTCTTCTTTAATTTCCTGGTTGACCCATTCATTCTTTAGTAGGATGCTCTTTAGCCTCCATGTATTTGAGTTCTTTCCGACTTTCCTCTTGTGATTGAGTTCTAGTTTCAAAGCATGTGGTCCGAAAATAGGCAGGGAACGATCCCAATCTTTTGGTACCAGTTGAGACCTGATTTGTGACCTAGGATGTGATCTATTCTGGAGAATGTTCCATGGGCACTAGAGAAGAATGTGTATTCTGTTGCTTTGGGATGGAATGTTCTGAATATATCTGTGAAGTCCATTTGGTCCAGTGTGTCTTTTAAAGTCTTTATTTCTTGTTGATCTTTTGCTTAGATGATCTGTCCATTTCAGTGAGGCGAGTGTTAAAGTCCCCTACTAATATTGTATTGTTGTCGATATGTTTCTTTGCTTTTGTTATCAATTGGCTTGTATAATTGGCTGCTCCCATGTTAGGGGCATAGATATTTACAATTGTTAGATCTTCTTGTTGGATAGACCCTTTAAGTATGATATAGTGTTCTTCCTCATCTCTTATTATAGTCTTTGGTTTAAAATCTGGTTTGTCTGATATAAGGATTACCACCCCAGCTTTCTTTTGGTGTCCATTAGCATGGTAAATGGTTTTCCACCCCCTCACTTTCAATCTGGAGGTGTCTTTGGGTCTAAAATGAGTCTCTTGCGGACAGCATATCGATGGGTCTTATTTTTTTTATCCTATATGATACCCTGTGTCTTTTGATTGGGGTATTTAGCCCATTTACATTCAGGGTAACTTTTGAAAGATAGGAATTTAGTGCCATTGTATTGCCTGTAAGGTGACTGTTACTGTATATTGTCTCTGTTCCTTTCTGGTCTATGTTACTTTTAGGCTCTCTCTTTGCTTAGAGGACCCCTTTCAAGATTTCTTGTAGGGCTGGTTTTGTGTTTGCAAATTCTTTTAGTTTTTGTTTGTCCTGGAAGCTTTTTATCTCTCTTTCTATTTTCAATGACAGCCTAGCTGGATATAGTATTCTTGGCTGCATATTTTTCTCATTTAGTGCTCTGAATATATCATGCCAGTCCTTTCTGGCCTGCCAGGTCTCTGTGGATAGGTCTGTTGCCAATCTAATGTTTCTACCATTGTAGGTTACAGATCTCTTCTCCCGAACTGCTTTCAGGATTTTCTCTTTGTCTCTGAGACTCGTAAGTTTTACTATTAGATGTCAGGGTGTTGACCTATTTTTATTGATTTTGAGGGGGGTTCTCTGTGCCTCCTGGATTTTGATGCTTGTTTCCTTCCCCAAATTAGGGAAGTTCTCTGCTCTAATTTGCTCCAGTATACCTTCTGCCCCTCTCTCTTTCTTCTTCTTCTGGGATCCCAATTATTCTAATATTGTTTTGTCTTATGGTATCACTTATCTCTTGAATTCTGCCCTCGTGATCCAGTAGTTGTTTGTCTTTTTCTCAGCTTCTTTATTTTCTATCATGAGGTCTTCTATATCACTAATTCTCTCTTCTGCCTCATTTATCCTAGCAGTTAGAGCCTCCATTTTTTATTCCACCTCATTAATAACCTTTTTGATTTCGACTTGGTTAGATTTTAGTTCTTTTATTCCTCTAGAAAGGGTTTCTCTAATATCTTCCATGCTTTTTTCAAGCCCAGCTAGTATCTTCATAATCATCATTCTGAACTCTAGTTCTGACATCTTACTAATGTCTGTATTGATTAGGTCCCTGGCAGTCAATACTGCCTCTTGTTCTTTTTTTTTTTTGAGGTGATTTTTGTGTCTTGTCATTTTGTCCAGAGGAGAATAGATGAATGAAAGAACAAAATGCTAACAGGGTAACTATGACCCAGAAAAATACACACTAAACAAATCAGAAGAGACCTGAAACCAGGGGAAAATGAAGGGAAAGAAGGAAAAAAGAAAAAAAAAGAAAAATGAAAAGAAAATGATCAAATATGATCAGGCTGGTGAATAGATCAGTGCCACACACTAGATTTTGGGTGTATTTTGGTCTGTTAGAAGAAACTGCCTCCCAAAATTTTAAAGAAAGAAAAGCTTACATAAGTACAAAAATAAGGGTAAATACGATGGAAGGTTGGAATATGACTGTAAAGAAGAA
Source organism: Mirounga angustirostris (assembly GCF_029215605.1). Classification (NCBI taxonomy): domain Eukaryota; kingdom Metazoa; phylum Chordata; class Mammalia; order Carnivora; family Phocidae; genus Mirounga; species Mirounga angustirostris. The sequence goes on from NW_026991714.1 coordinate 42,522,753, forward strand.
AATTATAAAAGATTTTATAAAAGGAATTGATAAGAAGTTGGATGAAAAAAGAAAGAAGAGAAATTAAAAAAAAAAAGGGAAAGTGCGATCAGGCAGGAGACTAGAACAAAGCCATACACTAGAGATTTAGGGTATATTTTGGTGTGTCAGAAGAAACTGTAACCCAAAAATTTTAAAGAGAGAACAACTTATATATATACACCAAAAATAAGGTTAACTACTATGAAGGGATAGAATATGACTCTAAAAATGAAAAATAAAAAAGATTAAAAAAATGGGATTGATAAGATGTTGGTTGAAAAAGGAAAAAAGAAAAAGAAAAAAAAGAAAAAGAAAAAAAGAAAACTAAAAAATTAACTTTGAAAGACTAAAGAATCAGGGGGAAAAAAGCCGTGAATTCTATGTGCAGTATTCCCCTAGCGCTGGAGTTTTGCCGTTCTCATTGACGGTAAACTTGGTCTTGGCAGGCTGTTCTTGCCGATCTTCTGGGGGAGGGGCCTGTTGCCGTGGTTTCCAAATATCTTTGCCAGAGGCGGAATTGCCCCACCCTTGCCTGGTCTGGGCTAAGTAATCTGCTTGGGTTTGCTCTCCGGAGCTTTTGTTCCCTGCAACCTTTCTGTTGGGCTTTGGAGGAGGAGAGTGAAAATGGCAGCCTCTCAATCTCCGCCCCAGAGGAGCCGAGAACTCGGGGCCCCGCTCCTCAGTGCGCCCCCAGAGAAAAGCCATCAGTCACTCCCGTCTTCCCTGTCTCCGGCAGTACTCTGCTCACCCGGCCTGTGACGGAGCATTTCTATCTCTGGCACCCAACCCCGTGTGGAGTCTCCAAATCCAGCAGATCCCTGAGGTGTGCTCCTGCACCGCTCCTCCCAGGGGAGGAAGGGGAGTCTCCCTGGATCTGCCGCTTGTTGGGTCCCTGCTGGAGGAGCAGTGGCCTGACTGTGCTACGGGTCTCGGTGTATGGCAACCCTGAGCTGAGAGCCTGCGCCTCGGCTCCGTCTCTGCAGCTGGCTTCCCTGCTCTGATACCTGGGAGCTCTGCCACACTCAGGCACCCCTGGTCTTCCTGTGACCCTGAGGGTCCTGAGACCACACTGTCCCACGAGGGTTCCACCCCCTGCTTAGCCACTGGAGAGATGTCCCTCAGCGGAGCAGACTCCGCGGCTCTATCACTTGCCAGAAGTGGCCGACGGAGGCCCCCTCCCCCGCCATCTATCCTCCCGAATATCGCCTTGGATTCACTTCTCTGCATGACCTACCTTCCAGAAAGTGGTTGCTTTTCTGTTCAGTTGCTGCTATTCTTTTCTTCGATCTCCTGTTGAGTTTGTAGGTGTTCAGAATGGTTTGATCCCTATCCAGCTGAATTCCTGGGACCAGACGAAATCCAGGTCTCCTACTCCTCCACCATCTTGCTCCTCCCCTCACATTTTGTTTTTATCTCCATTAAGATCTATTAGCTAAATCAAGCTTTCTAATGTGGTCACTAACTCAGTCCAGGTTTTCCCCCAGACTCTGCCCTGCCGTGGATGGCTTAAAATAAATCTAAGAATGTGGTTTCTTTTCCCCTTAGAAATGCTGTGGTCATCTACAGCCATACCACCCTGAATGCGCCTGATCTCGTCTGATCTCGGAAGCTAAGCAAGATCGGGCCTAGTTAGTACTTGGATGGGAGAAATGCTGTGGTCATTTCTAGCAGGAGTAAAGTAGGTATTTTTAGGTGCAGATAATGCTGTTATTAATGACTGAGAATTGAGTTTTTATAGTTAGCAGACTCCTTATCAAGAAGTCTGGTCCTTTTCCATAATTTGGTGTTCTGCTTGGTCCTTTCAGGACTAGTCTTTATTGGAGTGTTCCACTACAGTAATCCCTGTGCTGGTTTGCATGCAGTTTGGGATGCAAATGTAGCCTCTTCCCTAGAGTACCTTGGTAATTTTGTTTATTTTTATCATTAATTGTGCATTTTTTCAAAATAAAATATATATATTTTTAAAGCTGTGACAGTACTTATTTGGTTGAATTTGTAACTTTTTCAACCTATACGAACAAATTTTATATATTCCAGGAGTAATTGTTACCTTTATAAAAGAGAATATGGCTAATTTCCCATATTAGTAGTGAATTCATTTCCATATTTTAAGAAATCCACTCACTCCTTTGGAGTATGAGTTGTTTTAGTCATCTTCTGTTTGTTTTTTTCCTTTTAAAAAATCATCCAAAAGAATGTCTTTGGTGGGGCTTACTTTGTAAGACTGCCGTAGTCCTTTCCTATTGTAACTGACTTAAGTTCCTGGGTTAGGGTGCTGGACACATATTTGGAAGTGAAATCAATCTAACAGAGATTCTTAAATTCAAGCCAGTTGATGGGCTTTACAAAGTCTATGGCTCCCTGAAACCACAAAGGAAAACATCAGTAATGTGGATTATTTTGATAGGATCCATAGCTTTTATTGGATTCTCAAAGAGCCTGTTCAGAGCTACTTTACAAAATTTAGGGAGTGACTCTGAGTCTCATTCACTCTAATTTCATCGTTGTCTTTAGTTCTTTATGGATTCTCTCGGAACTGATGTATCATTAGAAAAGCACCATCTTTGATATACCTCTAATGAATGCCTTCTTTTACATTTGTGACTATATAGGCATTAACCGGGGTGCCTGGGTGGCTCAGTTGGTTAAGCGACTGCCTTCAGCTCAGGTCATGATCCTGGAGTCCTGGGATTGAGCCCCACATCGGGCTCCCTGCTCAGCAGGGAGTCTGCTTCTCCCTCTAACCCTCTTCCCTCTCGTGCTATCTCTCATTCTCTCTCACTCAAATAAATAAATAAAATTTAATATATATATATATATATATAGGCATTAGCCTCTTTGGCATGGTGCAAGTGTGTTTTAAGATTTTTTAAAATTTTTAAAATGGATGGAGAAGAATTTGGAGAAGTGCATGCTGACATTGCATACTTGTTTTTGCTTTCCATCTTCCAGTTAATAAGTGGTGATGGTAGAAAACAATCTTAAATAAGTAATATGGTGACAGAATAACTTGAAAGCTTAAGTAGATAGTGTCATTGAGATGGAAATGGGCATGATGAATGGCTCTTAGGAGACAGAAATGGCTATAGATTGAGAATTGAAAATGCAATCTTAAAGCCATTTTATTAGTATAAAAAGAAAATGTAAGCATTTCCATCTTAATATCTGTTCTTTTTTTAATTGTTTTTTTAAATTTTTTTATTATTTTTGGGGTTTTTTATTTTTTTATTTTTTATTTTTTTAATTTTTTAAATTTTTTATTATTTCTTTAATATCTGCTCTAAGTATTATTTAAATCTACCATAATTTCTGAAATTAATAGATTCCATTAAAGTTATGATCTTTAGTAGATTTAAAGGATAGAAATCAAACCGCAATAAAGTAGAAAAGAGGATCTGGTAGAATAGAAAGAGCTCTGGCTGCCACTGAGAGCTGTACAGTTCGCAGTTCCCTCACTTGTAAAATAGTGATCGCTAAGGTCCACTGCAGTTCCAAACTTTCTTTGCTTAAGTGACAGGACAAATTAAATTTCTACTGTCCTTTCAGCTACCTGAAGTGAAATAAGGGATTATCACTTAATGTTCATGGTCGCAAGAAGGACCTGATACTATTTGTTTTGCAGTAGTATAGTCCACTGAATAGCAAGCCACCTAAAGATAGCACTTAAAGATGCTAGTCCTTGGAACCTGTAAATGTGATAAAGGATTTTGAGATGGGGAGATTTCCTGGATGAGGTGGGTAAACTCTAAATGCCATCATAGTGTCCTTGTAGGAGAAAGGCAGAGAGAGATTTGGCACAGACAGAAAAGAAGACAATATGACGATGGAGACAGAGATTGGAATGATGTAGTCACAAGACAAGGAATGCTGACAGCTACCAGAAGCCGGAAGGGAGAAGGAACGGATTCTCTCCTAGAGCCTCCGGAGGGAGCTTGGCCCTGCCGACAACTTGATTTTAACCCAGTGATAACTGATTTCAGACTTCCAGCTTCCAGAATACCAAGGAGATAAATTACCATTGTTGGGAGCTACTTAGGTTGTGGTACTTTGTTGCGTAGCCAGAGGATACTAACACAAGGGATTCACACACACTCATATGCAGACATCCAGGCATTATGATTGTGGACCTAATTACATGGGGGAAGATAAGATCCACATTAACTGCATCTCTGTGTTTTCTGTTTAGAGTTATACTAGTCCCAGGTTGAGAGAGAATTATTAAATATATGTTTCCAGATGGGTGTCTTGTGATTTCAGAAGTACCAGGGAAGTGCCTCTCCCAAATATCTCCCTCCACTGATGCCTAAAATCCCTTTTTTAGGACACACACCTTTTGCAGTCTTAAAATGGAAAAACTAAGTATCGACGTATTTGTTCCCCATCACTTCCTTTTCAGGAACATGAATTGAGGAGTACCAAACAGGGGCTTCAGTTGCCTCACCTTTGTGTCTACATTACCCTCTTATTCAACTCCTCTCCCTCATTAACCCCCTTGGTCCTTGAGGACGGGAATTCCAAGGAGGCTGAGTACAGGGCAGTAGGCACAAATCGGGTTCAGGAGAAGAGACAGTGTTTAGAGCAGAAGGAACACTGACTGCGCAGTGAGCCACGGGCGAAGCCTGGGTGTGGGCCTTAGGTCCACACTCCTGTCCCCACTTCAAGGCAAAGGCAGTACAGCTGTGCAGATCGGAGCTGGTGTTCCAGTTGGTTCCATGCTTCCCTAACTATGTGATCTTGGATTGGTTGTCTATGCTTCCCACAACTTTGTTTTCTTATCTGAAAAGTGGGGCTAACACTACTTTCATAGGACAGTGGTCTACATTCTAGAGAATTAGAGATTTTTCCACTTTCTAGGGAAGACCATGCATTACTTTACTTATCTCCGTGAATTAGGAATTGCTGTATTCAAAAAAAAAAGAAAAAAGAAAAAAAAAAGATAATCAAAAGGGTTTCATTCTCATCCTTCCTTATCAATTGTGGTGCTGGTGTCCAGATATTACCCACACTGCTTCTGACCCCTTCCCAGAGGGTCCCTTTTGTTGGGTCTTAGAGTCAGGGTGCCTCATTTGGCAATAGGGCAGATGACACAGGGGTTTCCTGAATACCAGCTGAGCCTCTGCCATTGATTGGGGCAGAGGGGAATGTGGTGATAGGAAGAGGAGATGTGTTCCAACCCCTCTGTCAATTTTCTTAGGGCAGAAATCAGGGCTCATGATGACATCTAATGACTGCATTCTTACTCATTAGGAGCAAGTTATTCTCTATATTACCGCTTTTTAGCTATTGCTGCACTAACAAATTACCAAGCAAAACTTTGCAGCTTAAAATAACAAGCATTTATTATTTCACACAGTTTCCAAGGATCAGGAATTTGGGAGCCACTTAGATAAATAGTTCTGGCCTTGGGTCTCTCATAAGGTTTCAATCAAGTAGTCAGCCAGGTCTGTAGTCATCTGAACTCTCGGCTGGGGCTAAAAGGTCCCCTACAAGCTCACCCATGTGGCTGTTAGCAGATTTCCTCACCACAAGGGCCTCTTTATAAGGCTGCTCAATGACATGGTGGCTGGCTTCCCTCACAGCAAGTAATGGAGGGCAGAGGAGAGAGAGAGAGAAAGCAGGCTGTGGAAGCCACAATGCTTGTTATGATCTAGCCTCAGAAGTTGTGCATTGACACTTCTACTTTATTCCATTTATTAGAACCCAGTCACTGAGTCCAGCCCACACAAAAAAGGAAGGAGATTAGGCTCACTTCTTAAAGGGAGGCATATCAAAGAATTTGTGGGCGTATTTTTTATTTTTATTTAATTTTTAAATTCTTTTTTTTAAAAATTTCAGCTTTATTGAGGTATGATTGACACATAAAACTGTAAGATATTTAAAGTATACACTGTGGTGATTTGATACACATATACATTGTGAAAGGGTTCTCCCCATCTAGTTAACACATCCATCACCTCACATATTGATCTTTTTTTTCTTTGGTGAAAACACTTAAGTTCTACTCTCTTAACATATTTCAGTTACACAATACAATGTTACCAGCTACAGTCACTGTGTTTTACATCAGATCCTCAGGTGTCATTCATCTTATAGCTGAATGTTTGTACCCTTTGACCGACATCTCCCCAACTCCCCCACCCCCAGCCTCTGGCAACCACTCTTCTATCTGGTTCTATAAGTTTGATTTTTTTTTTTTTTTAGATTCCACATATACATGACATCATACAGCATTTGTCTTTCTCAGTTTGACTTATCTCATTTAGCATACATAATACCCTCAACATGTCTATCTGTGTGGTCACAAATGGGAGATTTCCTTCTTCTCACGGCTAATAGTCCATTGTGTGTGTGTATGTGTATATTAGAACTTCTTTATCCAATCATCCCTTGATGGACACTTATGTGGGAATATTTTTTAAACCACCACAACTGCAGAAAATAAAAATGTAAGCAATCACAATGTCTAAACAAAAGGTGGGGGATTTGCAGCATGTTTTCCACGTGGCAGAGATGCAACCTATTTCTTAGAAGAAGCACATAGACCTTAGTGACCCTCGCTTAACAATACTGATAGACAATAGCCAAGAACTATTAGTCTTATCTGCTTTCCGAGAAAACAGTTGCATATCCCATGTGGGAATCTTTTTCAAGGGTCTCCCATAACAGATTGTTGTAGGGATGATGGATGTAGTGCCAGAACCCTAAAAAGTGTTCACTGAATGGTAGCTATTACTATCTTCTCACCAAACCTTATTGACTCCACCTCTGAAATCTTGGACATCTCTTCATCTTACTTACTAACCCACTTGTCCTTGACTTCATCTGAACTACCACAGACAATCCTTCCTTCCCTCCTGTCCTTGGCCTCCTCTACATCCTCTTTGCTTTACAGAAGAGGTCAATTTTACTTTAAATCCTAATTATAGCTCAGGTTTTATAGAAGCTCCATTTATTCACTGAACTTGACACCACTCAGTGAAACTCTGAGCCAATTTGACTGAGGGCGTGGGAAGTGGTTAAGGAGAAAACACGGAAAAATATTATCTAGCCATTGTGGAAATTTTTAATTGTTCTGGCATGGTTTTATGCAGAATGGAGAGAGGGCAACTGATGTTAAAAATGAGCTTCCCTCTCAACTTTAAAAAGACACCATTTTCTGACTCGATGAAACATTGTCATTCCATCTGTGGTAATATTTTCATGGGTCATTGAGTTTGTAGTTCACCGTCTAGTTCTGAGTCTAGCAGTGACATCTGCTTGAGTATTCTATCAATTAAATTGATGATTTCCTTCCCTGCAAGAATTTTTAAGTTTAAGTCGGAACTCCTGGGTGATCTGTTGGGTTCATATCAGAGGTAATATAGCTCTTTAATGTGCATGCATTTGGATGACAGAATTTTGTGTAAATGTTGAGTGTCAAGATTCTTTGTTGGTGTATTTTTCTGTGTATGGCATACACAGAATGTTTCGTTAGTGAGATAAAACATCGGTTGGCCTTCAAGGAACCATTGCTCCTTTAACTCAAATCCCTTTCTGCTGGCCGGCTTCTTGACTGCTTCTCTAAGGGATTAATGATTACTAGCTGCCAACCCAGGCTCTTCCAAATCCATAGGTCTTCCTTCCTGGGTCATGCCATGATTTCTGCTGTGCTGTATTTCAACCTTTATCTTCTCTTGAATTTATGGTGACCTACTTTAAAAATGCATGTCACCAATAATTGCAGAGTATTCTTCTATGCCAAACAGAGGCAGTTGGCCCTGTAGTTAACAGCACAGTCTCTGGAACCATTAAATGGCTCTACCTAATGCTTAAGTGTCAAAACATCATAATGCTACCCCCTAGCCATGATGTCTTGGGCAATATAACTTCTTTGTCTCTTGATCTCCTCATCTTAAAATTAAAGATGATAATCACCATAGGTTTACTTTAACATTTGAATAGTTAATATATATGAAACACTTAAAACAGTCCCAGGCACACTGAATACTATGTAAGGCGCTATTATCACTATCATCTAAAGGATATGGATCATGATGACTGTGGACTCTGGTGGATTCAAGAGAATGTTTATTGAGTAGACTCTTACAAATGATCATTTTTATTTGTTATATCCAAATTAATTTTGGCAAACTAAACTGTGGAAATGGCACTAGTTTAGAGAGAAGCTTTAAATTCTATTACAAAGAAGGTCCTGCTCTGATTTTTAATTACAGAACAGGGACTTAAGATTGTCTGCTGTGATGTGAAGGTTTATAGAAAACTAGAAAAGTAGTTCACTATTCTTTGGGGTAACAGTCTGAGCCGGAATAACCTTATTCGAATGCTGCTTCTTCTGCAAACAGAGGATTCAAATGCCCCCACTTTGGATGGGCAGACTTTACTGGGCAGAATTTGTGCCACACCAGTTTGTAGTTGGTTGGCTTCTCTTTTGTATCTGCTTCTCCACTCCATGTATTGTGGCCTTTCGCTTCAGCACCACTGTCCAGCCCAGTGACCTGTGGCTACAGTAAGGGGACTTCATTCCCCTGCAATACCTATTCAATATGATGCTTGCAGCTGGTGTGAGAAAAGACTGGTTGGGAGAATTTTCCTTAAAATGTGACTTGATTATGTGAGACCACTGAAGGATTATTGAACTTCTCTTCAGTCTATTCAGTATAAATATAATCCCCTATATTCCAGAAACGCAGTATTTAGCTCCAAAGTTACCAGCACAAGCTAACCTAGTTTTTTCTGCCTATTAACAAAAAGGACACACTTTCTCCCCAAAGGTGTGCCCAGCTGGAAGCTATACCTAGATACGGCATCTAATCTGCAGAAATGAGATTATGGGACCACATCAAAACCTGCTTGCTAGTTTGAGTACACCATATCCAAGTCAGGAGGTATTCTAGCAGTGTGAACCTATTTTTAGTCTCGATCTATTGTGATCTCATCCTGATTGCCTGCTTACTTTCATGTTATCTGCTTACTAGATGATAAAAGTTAGTTATCACCAATAATTAATTATACCAGTGACCCCAACTTGGCTGTGTATCAGAAAATATGGGAAGCTTAAAAAATTAGAATCCAAGATGCACAGCAGACCTGTTTCAATATTCAGAGCTAGGATCCAGCAAGTTGTATGGTTAACAAACAGCTCAAGTAACTTCTCTAGAGCCATTTTATGAACTGGTTTGGGGAACAGCTGCCTTAAAAATTTATAGAAGCAAATTAAAATTTTAAAGTATCAAAACTGTACTAACAACCCTCTTTTAAAAAAAAACAATACAAAGAAAAGAAATAATGACTTCAGTCTTCAGAGATTTCATTGGTTACCCAGGAAAAATATATTAGCCTTTACCCTGTTCATAATCACAAGACTATGGTTGATTTTTATGACTTCTACCAATTTAATGTCTGTGCCTTCAGCCAAATTGCCTTTCCTGGCAGGATAATTCCAACTTTTATTGCCCCATTACTATCACTCCTGATTAGGCAATGCAGATGCAGAAGCTGAAGCCAAGGTCATATCACTGGTAAATGATGGGGGTGGACTAATAACTCAACCATTGGCCCTCATGCCAGACCCTGAACCAGCTAACTCTGCTGGTTGGACATGCAGATGTGTCTAAGGGAGCTAAGACACAAAACTTCCAGGCATGCAGTCCGAACTCTTTTACCAAGGTTACCTTTGTCAAACAAAGTATGACAACATGTATCACTTCTCTTTGGCTCCCATGTGTCAAGGTGGAATTCAAGAGAAATTCAGATTTAGCACCCTTTGGTGGCAATTTTAGGAATAGGCTAAAGATATCCACAAAGGGAGAGTACTATACATTCTTATGGAATATCTTATTCCATATTTGCCCCTGTGCATAAAGGAACTCTGTGAAGTCATGGATTCTTCATAGTTGGGGTCAAGAGCTAAGAACTACTGACTTTAAATGGCAGAAAATCAATCTATTTTAAAGAATGGCTGTTGGTAATACACAGATTTCAAAATAACCTCATTAGAGAGTAATTGTGAGTCATATGGGTTTCCAAACCTGGTTTTAAGGCTTTGAAACAAAGACAAACCAACTGGCACTTGGGCAAGGGGTATTTTATTCTATTTACTTCAAATTGGAGCTAATGACCTGGAAAATTGAAATGAATCTAAGAGGTTTCTTGAACTATGGTCAGGCCCATTTGGAGAAATGTTATATATCTCTCTGTAAATGGGCATATTACTCTCTGTAAATTACATATGGTTTAAGTTCCCAGGGTGGGAACAGGAAAAAAGGTGGCCAGACAGGAAGCACATGTAAATTTTGTGGGTGAGACTCAGGTTAGTTCCAGCTTACTGAGATTGACTATAAAGAGGAAGGGACTTCTTTTTCAGATGCTAAGGTTGCTCTGGACTTACAGAATAACTGGTTCCAAAACATAGGACATAAACTCCCCTCTCTTTAAAATAAAAGCCTTCTATACTTCAAAGCCAAGACCCATTTCCCCAGGGTAAAGTAATTTTGGTAGGAAAGTGAAATGATGTGCTGTCTGGCTGGGTCTGAGCTAACCCCAGGCAGGCTTTGTTGCTTTGGAAGAGTTGCTCACTGAGACCACTTCCAGGGATTCCTTTATTCACGTGAAAACTGAAAAGTACCTTTCTCCCCAGAGGACCAGCCCCTGATGCCTTCTTAGTATTTGCATATGGCTTTGAGGGCAGGACAGGACAATCTTCTTCACTGTGTCCCTGGAGGCTTGCACAGTGCCCAGGATATAATTCCCAATCCCCTGAGATCCCCCCACCAAGGAACTCAACTCTTGACCAGTTCTCACTACTGTTTCTTATCCTTTTCCCATTGACTATGACCTCTGAAATTCAGAAGAAAGACTGTTGTGAAACCACACACGTGGGTATCAGCCCTCCTCTTACTCTTTACACAAGAGATCGAACACATGGATCACATGGATCACCGGATGGCCGGCGACTCACCGGGGGGAAAGGCTGACCGGTGGGGCTAGGTGATATTACCACGTGAATGGGCTTGTCCATGAAGGAGGGTTCCAAGCGATGAGGGCGCAGCACAGCGTCTTCACCTTCCCGGAGAGCTGCTAGAGCCGTCACTCATCAGAGGAGGAGGGGACGCGCTCCTTCTTGCAGGTACCGTGCTTGGCTCGGTGCCGCTGGAGGTGATTGGACCTGGTGAAGGCCTGGCCGCAGTCCTCGCACTGGTAGGGCCTCTCCCCGTTGTGCACCCGGATGTGCTGGGCCAGCTCCGACGCGATTCGGAAGGCCCTGCCGCACTCCGCGCAGAGGAAGCCCTTCTCGCCGGAGTGGATCTGCTGGTGCCGCTTCAGGGTGGAGGAGCGGGCGAAGGCCTGGCCGCACTGGGCGCAAGGAAAGGGCCTCTCCCCCGTGTGGATGCGCTGGTGGCGCACGAGGCGCGAGGGCTGCGCGAAGGCCACGCCGCAGTCGGCGCACTTGAAAGGCCTCTGGCCGGTGTGCAGCGTCTGGTGCTCGATCAGGTTGGAGGATTTGGTGAAGCACTTGCCGCAGGTGGGGCAGGGGAAGGGCCGCTCGCCCGAATGCACACGCTGGTGCTCCATCATTCGGCTGGCCACGGCGAACTCCCTGTCGCAAGCGGGGCAGCGGAAGGGCTTCTCGCCCAGGTGCGTGCGCTGGTGGCGCAGAAGCGACAGCGGCTTGTTGAAGGTCAGACCGCACTCGGCGCACGGGAAGGGCTTGTTGTTGCTGTGCATGTTGCGCTGGTGTTTGCGCAGGTCGGAGGAGCGCACGAAGGCCTTCCCGCAGTCCGGGCACGGGTAGGGTTTCTCGCCCGTGTGGGTGCGGATGTGCTTGCGGTGGTCCGAGGACCAAGTGTAGGCCTTGTCGCAGAAGGGGCACTGGTAGGGCCGCTCGCCCGTGTGCAGCCGCCGGTGCTGCTGGAGGGTGCCCCGGTGGGAGTAGGCCTTCCCGCACAGCTCACAAGCGTAAGGCTTGGTGCCCCGCGGCTGCGAGGGACTCAGAGGGGTGCTGGCTTTCTGGAAGGCCCTTCCTCCCCGTAGGCGCTTGTAGGGAGGCGCCTCCTCTTGCCCACCCTCGCGCGCACCCTCCGGCTTCTGGCCCTTCCTGCCGGCCCGCGCCTTGGCCAGCACCGCTGCGGCCGGGCTGGCTGCGGGCGCAGACCCCCGGGCCGCGGGGCACGTCTCCTGCGTGGGGAGGTCCCAGCTGCCCCCGGGCTTGGGGAAACACATGAGAGAGGAGTTGTCTGGGGACGTGTCTACACCTCTCTGTGCACAGAAATCTCTTCCCGTCTCAGGGAAGCTGGACGGGACCCCCAAGGCAGCGGCCAGGTTTGCCCTGGAGTCTCCATCATCTTCGGCAGGTAGTGATTCCCTAAGCGGTTGCGTCCGACCTAACAACTTGTGTGAGAGGTCGCCAGGGACGGTCCCCGGAGCTGTGCCTGGTCCAGGGGAGTCCTGGGTCTGGGTGATCTTGGACTCATCTCTTCCCCAGCTGGCCTTCATCCCAGGCATCACCGTCGCTTCCTTCCCCACGCCGCCGGCACTAAAGGAGCTGGAGAATTTCCCTTCCTCGCTGGGCCGATGATGCCATGGCAAGTCAAGACTGTCTTCAGTCCCCTGGGAGCTGCTTCTTGGACAGGCCTGGGTATCAGGGTCCCCAGCGCTCCCTTTGTCTCCTGCCTCCCCACCATCTTCATCCTCTCTCTCGAAGCTCATGCTCAGGATCTGGGGGTCATGAGCTTCCTCGCTCAAGCTGCAGAGGGGAGACACCTTGCCCCACCTTTCCTGGAGGTCCACCTGTGTCATGACTTTCAGGCACTTCTATTCCTGCTCCTCCTAGACAGAATCTTTGCTTGGCTCAGGATACCTGCACAAAGGAAGGTATTTTTTTTTGTTTGTTTAATATATCTTTTGTTTTTATGGATTCTTACAGAAACATTTTTTATTATTGAATTATAGTTGGCATACAATGTTATATTTACGTATTTTTAATTTAGGTAAATCATACACACATGTATGTATATACGTATACACACATTTATCGTGTGTTTCTTTCTTTCTTTCCTTTTTTTTTTTTTTTTTTACAAAGGTAGTGTTTTCACTTACCTTCAGTTTAAATGTTTAACTTTTCCCCAAGTGTGCCATATTTATCCCACGGTATTTCTGGCAAACCCCACAGGTCCCCAGCTGTGCATGTACCCTGATTTGAGAAGCATAGACTTAGGGTTTGACAGCAAGGCATGAGACAAGGAAGCCATTGAGTTTTATTTTCTACGTGATTTTATTTTAGCTTGAAGACACCGAGAGAGCCTGCTAGGGTTGGCTAATAAGGGCTGTTTGTGTGAGCGATACGTTTTACGGGAGTCGCTGGAGTAGAGGCAGGCTCCTGCAGGCCTGGGGGGTGAGGGGCAATTTCTGACCAGAGGGCTGAGTTTGCTTTTGTCCAGAGGGAACCTTCTGGGAATCTCAGAGGGGGTAATGCTATAGTTTCACTTTCTGGGCAAACATTATGAGCCAGGTAAAATGCTGAGCGCCTCACAAGCAGGATTTCATTTCTTCTTCCTAGCAACCTTTAAGAGAGATGCTGTTACTATTTTATTATTCTTTCCGTTTCGCAGACCAGGATAGCGAGGTCTAATGGGGTTTCCTACCTGCCCAAGGCCACACTGCCCAGGGACAGCAGCCCTGATGCTTCTCTTTCACTCCGAGGCCCCGATGTTAAACCCAGAGCTGTAGGTACTACCTCCCAGACGTGGCCGCCAGACGGAGGCCTGCCCTGGGGCTGGGCCCAGCCCCAGAGCAGCCCCAGCATCCTGGGGGGAGAGCCACTGCCTTCTGCAGGCATCAAAGCCCCTTGTGTTTTCTGGGCCAAGGAGCCTTGGCTACGGGGCCTCACCACCGGGCTCCTCCCTGCTCTTTTTGACCCAAATTGCCCTCCGCAGAGAAAGAGGCCAGGACACACGCTGTGGAGACTGTTGCCTGGGGTGGTCAGGAGTATTAGTCACTGAGTGTTTACTTTCAGAAAGCTCCTTCTTTCCTCCTCCGCCCACCCTCCACTGTCTCCGGCAGAATAAGAGGGGCCATCTCTGGACTTGGAGGCTCCAATGCGCTCCCCATCGGGCAGGAGGCGTTCTATCACCCGCCAGCAAGGGGTAGTCATTCATTCAACAGATGTGTACCAAACCCTCAAAATCATAGGCTTGTGCATCAACAAGTGTCTCAGCCTTGTTTTCTTCATCGGGAAGATGGAAGATAATACGGCTGCTGTATGGTCTGCGTGAAGCTCTTGCACACGGCTGGCATTCAGTGACTAGTTCGTTGTCCCCTCTGCTGTCAGCTCCTCTGGCCCCCAGCAGGACTTCTGGGAGGTGTCCAGATGGACAGTTGAAGCAGTTTGGTGGTCAAGGTGCACTTAATAAAGCCATATCCTGGCCCCACCTCACCAAACTGCCCTGCCCCCAGCTCTTGCCTGATCATAAACCCAGTTATTGTGTGTGTGTGTGTACGTGTGTGTAGGAGGGGAGCAATGGGGGGGAATCCTCACTTTGTACGTGGGAACAGAAGCCACAGATGGTGGCATAATGCCACAGTGGCTGGGGTCCAGTGTCTTAAGTCCCTTTGGGGCCTCAAGCCCAGGGACCACTCCCTCCCTCTGACCTCCCTCTCTATCCCCATAACAGGTCAGAGTGTGGCTGGCGTAGCCTTGGGCAGGAGACCAGGCTTGATGTATTTTCAGCACGCTGGTTCTTAGAAGAGTGGCTGCGTGCGTGTGTGTCTGTCTGGTTAACAGAAGGGACACCGTGCTGGCCAGCTTCACATGGTTTCCTCAGGCCAGCATGCCTGATCAGGGACTGTGGTCCACCAGCATGGACAGCAAAGGGATGCTGGATTCCTTGGGCTTCTTTCTTTCTCTGGGACAACACTCTGCGCATGTTCAGACGGAACTGCCTGCAGACCACTCACTTCGCCGACCCCCACCCCCCTCCAGCACACGGACCCAACTTTACATACATGTCTCATTCCCCCTCCTCTGGGCTGCCGGTGAGCCTCCTCCGGGCAGCACGCCGCACTCTGCCGGCTCACAGCTTCGCCGAAGCCTGACAGAAGATTGTCTTTTCAGATGGGAAATCCCTCCCCTGTCTGAAGCCACAGCCCTAGAGAGTATATCCTGCTTTCTTCCGCCTGGAGCTGCCAGAGGTTCTCTCTTGACCACCGACAAGACCAAGGGGAAGGCAGGGGCTCAGGGTAGGATCTTCTGACCGAGTCTACACCAGTAGTCCTGGTCTGGAAGAGCCCTGTGCCATGGTGTGGCTGGAGCTTCTGCTCTCCAGATACGCTGACCCCCACACGCTGTCAGAGCACAGCCCTTTCCTGGAACTTCCACCACCCTTACCAGCCAGGAGTGGCCCACACGCAGCCTCCAGCTTACTCACCTCGTACAGGGACACCTTGCAGAATCCTGGCCTGAGGGCTTGTTCCAGCTCCAGCCCCTGCCCCTCTTCCTGCTTTCCTTCCACAGATTGTTCTAGGTCCATCCCAGGGCAGCCCCCTCCCACCTTCTCCTCTGCCTTTAGGCCTTGCTCTCTACCTTTGGCTCTGACACAAATAGAGGCTTACCTGGGAAATGCAGACAGCTGCACCGGTCCCCCACCCCGGCTTCTGTCACACGTGGCCTCTCAGCCCCTGGAACCCGAGTTTGGTACAAATCAGCAGAGGTGGTGTCTCTGTCCCTCACGCTTTTGTGTCCAGTCCAGCAGCTGCAGAGAGAGCTTCAGGAGGTGGGGCCAGTGTAATACACTCGACCTTCCTGACTGCATCCCAGAGAGCAGCCTGGGAAATAGAGCGGGGCTGCCCTCTCTCACTGCCTGAATGATCCTGCCTTCCCTCTGCTCCCGCCTCCCCTCCTGCCAGATCCTCCCTCCCACCCCCCTCCTCCCTCAGAAAGGTTGCTCAGTCCTCCTGCAGGTGGCCCTTCCCTCCTGCTCACTCTCATTGCTTCTTCCCAGCAGAGCAAGCAGTCCCTCCTTCAGTCCTGCCCCAATATGTCCGTAGGCCACTGTCACATGCGAGCTTCCTAGGGAAGCATGCTTTTTCCCTCCCTGGCAGGCAGGACAGGGTAAACTATATTCCTACCTCCCCCTTTCTGGTGCCCACCTTTTGTAGAGCTGGGGTTTGAGCAGGGATGTTCCCAGAATTTTCTGAAGTACTCATTGGCTCAAAGATTCCCATAGCAATTTCATGGGGGGTGGGCTGTGGGGAGATTGTTTTATCTCCTTATTCATATGGATGCTAGGCCTGTCTGGGACCTGTCTTCATCTTTCAGCATCGGTTCCCATGCAGGTTCATTTTGAAGAAAAAGATTGGCCCAGAATATGAGACTCACTGTGTCCGGAACTTATACCCACTCAAGTCTAATGTTATACCCACTCAAGTCTTTATTAAGGTGAAAGCTCGGGGCTTAAAATAGGAGATGGGACTGTGGTACTTGTGATATCCCTGGGTGGCCAAAAAGTACACCACTTGACAGCAGGGTTCTGGGACTGGCCTTGAATCTTACCACTCACTAGCTGTGTGACTTTGAGTGAGTTACCTAACCACTCTGTGCCTTAGCTCCTCATCTGTAAAATGAGAATCCCCATTTGATGGCACCAAACGATGGCATCCCCATCATGGGGGTCCTGCAAGATCAAAGATGAGAATGCATGTAAGGAGCTTAGCTCAGTGTCTGACACATAGTTATGCCCAGAAAAGTCAGCTGCCCTCATTGTTACGACTAATGCTGTTGGTGTTTCCAGGGAAGACATGGCTCATGGCGCTCCTTTTATATCCCCATGGCCTTGTCAGGGCTTCAACTCTGACAGCAGGTCCGGACACCTAACACATTTTTCTGAACTGCAGTTTTCAGAGTATGATCCAGAAATGCAGGCCTATCTGTGCCTTGGAGTTTTATAGCTGTGGCTTCGGAGGCAGGAGGCAGACAGCAGAGATGCCTCTAGGTCTTTGAGTCTGGAAGTCTAGAGCAGTCTGAAAGTCTAGAACTGAAAGCCAAATCCTCATGTCCATAGAACCCCTGAAGTAAAGTGCAGAATGCTACAGATATGTGGATACGTACTGTTCGGGCAAGAAGATAACTAGCAATCGCACATTTCTGAAAGGGCCATGATCCAAAAAAGGTTGAGAACCATTGGTGTTAGTGGGGGTGGTGGAGGAGGGTAAAATAGGCCCTTAAAATAAAATATCTCCCATAGCAACTTATCAGATGGTGTTGCCACCAACCCACATCCCAACACTGTTGCTCAAAATTGCCCAAGTGACCATATTGTTCAGGCCTGGGCTTCAGACACCCTTTGGCAAGGAAGAAGCTACGTTCCTTGGGAAGGGCCGGTGGAGGTGAGAGCTGGGGCTGGGGTCAGCCTGCGTGTGTCCCTCCCCACTCCCAGCTTCACCGCTATGGACGATGTACATTCACCAAGTTTTTCCTCATGTGAATGCCATGCTAACACACCGCATGTGGTGTCTCCATTAGTCCTCACCACATTCTGAGGGAGTGGCTCCGCTTTGCAGACTGAGGATACTGAGGCACAGTCAGCTGTGTATGTTCTCTACATAGCGGAGCTGTGATTCGATTCTGAGCTACCAGGGTCCCATTCTTAACCACTCCTACACAAGTGGCCCACACATTGTCCCTTCGGAGCCTGTGCGTTTGCCCTTTGCCCGGCTGCACCCTTGTTTCCTCCTGAAGACTCTCACTTCCTCCACCCCAAAGCTGTGTGACCTGGGTATGTGCGGTCACTGCAGTCACTCCCTCAGAAGACCTCTTCCCTCAAAATAGCTGCCCAAGGAGATAATGGTTCCATCGAATGCCTACCTATCGGTGTCCAGCGTGGACAGCCTATTTCTCATCATGCTTTACTTCTAGGTTCTGTAACAACGAATGAATTACCATATGCCATGGGACTTCCATGTTAACTTGCCCACTTTGTCTCCTCCTTGGCTTTCAAGGCACACTGGTGTTACCGTCTTCCTGGCACCGGCTAGACCACCTAGCAATGAATGGGGTAAAGAGTGGCCTGGATGCTGCCTACACAGAGAAATAATGTCTTCCTGAGTCACCTACCCTGAGATGTCCCCTTAGCCATCCTAAAAATCCCACTTTGAGGTGTTGTGCACCTTTTCTGTATATGAGACTTCACTGTCCTGCTGAGTTGCACCCAGGAGGCTGATCCGGTCTCAGAACTGTATTCTGGGTCTTGCTCAGATTGCTGGTCAACCTGCTGCTCAGACCCCTCTTGTTTCCCGGGTGCCTCCTACTTCTGACAGCACAAGCACATTCACTATCTCATCCAGCCTTCCCAACAGTCACTGGAAGGACCACCAGGCATTGGAGTTAAAGGACTTTCCCCTAGGACCACATCTTCCCCCCGCAAACACACCTTTCAAAGAACATTTGGAATTTATATCATTCTGCTCAATCCCTTAGGTGCAGAAACAAGGGACATTGTTTTTATTTATTTGTTATTATTTGCAAATCTGCCTTCAAAATCTGGCATTTTCCTGGAGCTGCCCTGACTGGCAGTAGTAAAAATAAGGGTCCTCCTGCTTGCTTGTCTGGGAAGGGAACAAAGCAGAGATGGAGAGAGGAATGCAAGGCAGTGAGGAGAGGAGAAGGCACTTGGCCTCCACTAGGCACCATGTAGGGGCCCAGCGGTGCCTGTGAACTGCATGGCTGGCTGGGGGGAACTGAGTGATATGGGTGGAAACCAGGTCTGACCCTCCACCCTGGGACCCTCCACCTTGCTGAGGTGGTGAACGATGGCTGCGTCTGGACATTGGGTCAGATAGTGATTCTGAGAGGACCTGAGATAATTCCCAAGTTCTGTACATGAGACTCTGAAGCTTGGACCCACCCCCCTGCGGGCCTCCTCATGCTCTGCAGCCAGCTGTCGCCAACCCGCTTTCTTGCAGCACAATGGAGACTTTAGTTATTTATTTAAAGGTATTTATTTATTTCTTTATTTGAGAGAGAGAGAGAGAGCGTGGGTGGGGAGGAGCAGAGGGAGAGGGAGAGAGAGAATCTCAAGCAGACGCTGTGCTGAGCATGGAGCCTGATATGGGGCTTGATTCCACGACCCATGAGATCATGACCTGAGCTGAAACCAAGAGTCGAATGCCCAAAAGACTGAACCACCCAGGCGCCCCCACAATGGAGACTTTAAATATTGTTGTTTTTCCCCCAGCCATCAAACTGTTGAGCAAGGGTATATGAGTGACAAGCAGAACTATAGGTGGGATAGGAACTTGGTACATGATCTTAGGTTAGGCACATTTGACTTTAAATCCCAGCTCTATTTGTTGGATGACCTTAATGAATTTCCTTAACTTCTCTGAGTCTCAGGCTGTCTGTCTGTGGAATGAGAATAAGAATACCATCATTGACAGGCTTGTTGTGAAAATACCCTGAAACAGTATTTTTAAAGAATTTAGTCCAGTGTCAGCCATATGGTGGTTTTTCAACAAATTGTATTATTATTTTTTTATCCTAGAACCCGTGGAACCTTGATGGTGTCTTTATCCCATCCCTGTTCCTCCAGATTGATTTTCCTTAATCACCTGCCACCAGAAAGCCACCATTTTTCTGGCTAGTCTCCTTATCCCAAACATTCCCACTGAGAGGCTGGTCAAGCGGGTGTCTGGGAGGACTACGATATCCCCAGCACAGGGATGTCATAAGCCTGAGCTCTTCATAAGCCTGTGATATACTCAATACATGTAATCAATGACAGGGGTGGGAGGTTCATGCTCCAGACAGGATGACAAGACACGGTGATGACTCCAAATGCCAGTAGTTCCCACACTTCCTGCCCAACAGCATCAGGTGGACACCACCACCCTTGGCTGACAACACCACTTGCCCCCGGTGAAGGATGCACAGCGTAGTGATGGAGCATGCAGGCTTTGGAGTCAGGCTGCGTGGGTTAGTTCATCTTGCTTCTGCCACCTGCTGCATGACTGTGGGCAAGTTACTTAACATTTCTTTGTCTCGTCTCTTGAACTGTAAATTAAGGTTAATAACAGTTATCGACCTTACGGAGTTATGGGGATTAAATGAGATGATGTGCCTAGCAGAGTGTAAGCACTCAACCCATATTAGATAATCATAACATAATTTGGGGAGGGGGGAACTAGCCTCTGCTATAGTCTAGACATTGGTAAGCAGTGGAGAACCCCACCTCTGGTCTCCGCCAGAACTCTCTCCTCCGGCTCTCCTGAGGCCTTACCCTATGGATGAGCTGTAAGAAGCAGAACCTCTTCGGTGACTCTCCAAGAACGCCAGCCCCCTCCTAGTTCTTGGAGGCCCACATTGTGCTGTGGTGGCCTTCCCAGATGTGCACACAAGCCCCAAGCCCATGCTGTAGGAGGACGAGATCCTAGCAGCAGGATGGGGATCCCTGATGGTCCTGGAGCCCTCTGGGTACCACAGACCAAACACTCAAACACTTACTCTCTCTTGACATAGTAACACATTTTCTTTGCCCTGGGGATAACATACCCTTTCAGGTCACAGGGACTCTCACCCTCTACCTCAACCTCGGGACCATGTGGAAGACAAAGAAAGAACACCACAGACAGGACTTCTAGGAATCTCCTATGCTTTAAGTTTGCCTCCTGTCCTTACTGGTCCTTCGAGGCTCTGAGACAGCCAGTCTGGGGAGGCTAGCAGCGAAAACACTGCGTGTCTTTAGTTAATTAACAAAATGAAATAGAACGTTCTGCCATCGTGTATCAGTGGGAATCCTTTTGACTATAGATCCCCAGCCCTGGGGCATGATGAAGCTGTTGGAAATGGACAAGAAGTCATCAGAATTTTGAATGAAAAGATCTTAGAAATGATCGAACGCAGCCCCTCTGTTTTGCAGTTGCTGAGATACAAGCATTCACTTAGTTGTTCCGTCTTTCATTTATTCATTCATCAAACACTGGTGGAGCATCACTTGTCTGTTTTCAAACTGCGGGACAAAAACCTGTGAATAGGACAGTGAGTCACAACCAACCTTCTTGTTTGAATACAGTAGAGTAGGACAGAATAGAATAGAGTAGAACCTATCAGAATATCTCACACAGAGTAAGAAAAAGTTGTTTCAAGGTTTGTTTGTTTTTTTTAATTTTAGTTTTATATACGTATATATGTGCAGGGTTGCAATGAAAACTGTGTTTCTTACTCTGGTTTGCTTCGATTCTTGGTCAAAAACATTTGAAAAACACTGTACTTTGTACCAGTCTGGCTGTGCATAAAAATAACGGGGGGGGGGGGGAGGCTGGCTAAATATGATGATTCCAGGGCCACACTCCCAGAGATGGTTCAGATCCAGGAGGATCCTGGAGTCTGCATTGCGACAAGCCCAGGCACCATCCTGAGGCATGAGTCCCAGCTACACCGACAAGCACCGCTCTGGCCAGGCCCTGCCCTGCGGGGTTTCACGGGGCTTGGCGGCGTGCTGGAGCGCTCAGAGCCACCAGACAGATCCCCCCTTGAGCCGGATGCCACTGGTGATGCTGCGGGTTTGCAAGGAGGAGGCGGGATTGCCTTTGCCTGGGCCTTGGGGACGTCTTTCCAAAAGAAATGCCTTTTGAGTTGGGCTTTGAAGGATGAGTTTGAGTTTACCAAGAAAAGAAGGGGACGGAAGGGGCCTCACTACCGTCAGGAATTTCACAGCGTATTCCTCCTGGCCCGCTTTCCCGGGGGGCTCAGCCCTCACTCCGCGCCTCTGCCCAGGGATGAGCCTCCCGGCTCTCTGGCTCCGCCTCTGGCTCGCTTGCACATTGCCGGTGGGATTGCGGCTTCTGCCGCAGCTGCTGCGGAGCTCCGAGCTCCCCTGTCCTCCTAGGCCACACCACCTACAGTCGCTGGCCACGGTACAAGGGGCCTTTTCTTTCCAAGGCCCCCACCAAACACACATGCTTTTCCTCGCAGCTGTCTAGCTCGGCTGCCTGAACACAGAGGTAATTCACAGGAGAGGCGTTTGAGGTTTCCATGAAAACATACCTCCCCTTTGCTTTTTCAACTGCTGCACTGAGCATAGCTGGACAGAACCTCTCTCTTCTTAATGCTCTGGCCCTGGGTGTGAAGCCGCGACTCTGGAAAGAAATTCCGTTTAGGGTCCTTGGAATGCAACATTACCCCGACCGCATGGATTCTCCTGGCCAAACTGAGGAGTGATCTTGCCCCCGCCCCCAGCAGCGGAAAGACCCTGAAAACCTCTGGCAAATTGAACCAGAGGGTGTGGGTGGAGGATGGAGATAGAGACACACAAACAAAATTGTAATGATTACACAACATAAAGACAACTTTCGCAGTTTCATGTCATTACATTTGAAAACAATGAGGCAAATGGTGTCCTTAGGTAAAATGAATAAAGTTAAAATCTTGTATTCAGAATAAAAAATATCAACAGTCTGCCAGCGGCTGTGCCCCATGAGAAGAAAATGTCTCCCTGGACTCCAGTCCTCGGCTTTGCAGAAACAGACCTGATTTTGACAGGGCACCCCAAGGTGATGGGGCTAGTGGGGGGTCACAGCAGAGGCATGATGATCCCAGACAGGGCTGCTGTGGAGAAGAGAACCCAGAGTGTCCTGATTCAGGTCTTCAGCCAAGTTTCTCCATCCAGGAGGAGCCGGAAGGGAAGGGAGGAGGAGGATGGCAGAAATTCTCTGCACAAAGGTATATATCATTCTTCACCTGGAGAAACAGGGCAGCGGTGAGCATTCCAGGTGAGAGAACAGTACATGCAAAGACCAGATACTGGTCTCATATAATGCCAGGCTTGGCTGAGGGGAAGCAAAGAAGCTGGTGTAGCTGAAGGTGGGACAGAAGGAATGGCCAGAGAAGTAGGAAGGGGTGGGTTGTGTAGGGCCTTGAGGATTGTGGAAGGACCTAGCTTCCTTTGGAATAAAAATTAGAACTCTTCAGAAGGTTTTGGGTAGACAGGGGGCATTAATTCATTAATCTGCAAATATTTAGTACCTACTATGTGCCAATGCCTGTTTTTGGCTTTAGAGTTTTTTTCAGTGAGCAAAACAGAAACAAAGTCAAGCCACAAGAAACTCATACTAGCATGAAAGGTCTATATTATAAAAGAAGAAAGGTCTCAAATGATGACCTCAGTTTCCCCCTCAAGAAACTAGAAAAAGATAAAAGTAAATCCAAAGTAGAATAAGAATGATAAAGATCAGAGCAGAAATAAATAAGAGAGAAAATAAATACAATAGGAAAAAAACTAGTGAAACCAAAAGCTGGCTCTTTGAGAAGATCAATAAAATTGATAATCCTCTAGTCAGACCGATCAGGGAAAAAAAAAAGAGAGAGAGAGAGAGAGAGAAAACAACTACTAATATCAGGAATGGGAGCTATGGCATCTCTACAGATACTAAAAGGGTAATAAGGGAATATTAGAAACAGCTTTATCCCAATAAATTTGGCAGGTTAGAATAGAAAAATTCCTTGAAACCCACTATCCAAGTTTAGTCAAGAAGAAATAGATAATGTGAATAGCCCTGTATCTATTAAAGAAATTGAATTTGTAGTTAAAAATGAGCACACGAATAAAGCTCCATGTCCAGAAGCCATCTTTCTACCTCCTCCTCACTTGGTTGCCAGGTGCAGGAAGCTCTGGGAGGGGCATGGTCCTGGACAGGTATCTTTAATGGTAAATTCTTTTATTTTTTTTTTTAAGATTTTATTTATTTATTTGACAGAGAGAGACACAGCGAGAGAGGGAACACCAGCAGGGGGAGTGGGAGAGGGAGAAGCAGGCTCCCCACAGAGCAGGGAGCCCGATGTGGGACTTGATCCCAGG
Source organism: Mirounga angustirostris (assembly GCF_029215605.1). NCBI lineage: Eukaryota > Metazoa > Chordata > Mammalia > Carnivora > Phocidae > Mirounga > Mirounga angustirostris. The sequence goes on from NW_026991714.1 coordinate 42,546,617, forward strand.
ACCCTGGGATCATGACCTGAGCTGAAGGCAGTCGCTTAACCGACTGAGCCACCCAGGCGCCCTTTAATGGTAAATTCTATAAGAATATTTCACTGATGGGATATTGTGAGGTGACACATGCAAAGTACCTCGCATCTCCCTAAAATCCCTCCTTGCTCTCCATATTTGTTGACGTTCCCTTTGCAGGTCTCTGCCCCGTAACAGGTTGCAAGTGCCTTCAGAGCAGGGAGCACATAGGATTCCTAGCCAGGTCCCCAGTGTCTGACCACAAAGGAGAAACAGTATCCTGAGCAAAGGGCCTGATGCCAAAATACTGTATCTTATCTAGCAACAAGTGAGGTCAGGATACAGGTGTCTCGTCTACACCCGACCTAGCACACACAAGGGAACACGTCTGCATGTCTACCTCCTCTACCTTTTTTTTTTTTTTTAATCACTATTACCCTTCCTCCACTCACCCAGACTGAAAATCTAGGAGTCAAACCCAACTTCCCCACACTCTACACATCTCATTAGTCACTGACTCCTGTATCAGATTCCTTTCCCTTTCCTCAATTTCTAACATATAAGCCTTCATCAAAGGCAAAAGCTTCTAACTCATTCCCTCAAAGTGATTCATTTGTTCATTTAATAAATATCGACTAATTTGTAATCATGTGATGTTGTCCATCAAATATTTCCAGTTTCCCCCTTGGTAGCATATGGTAGGATTTTATTCCCTGGCCCCTTGTGGTTAGTCAGGACCACGTGATTACTTCCGGCCAATGAGGTGTGGGTGTCTTTCAGACAAGGCATGCATTTTTCTCACCAAGACTCAAAAGCTCCCTCCTCCCTCTCATTTGGTAACCAGCAACATTCGAGATGGTGGGAGCTCCATCATCCAGTAACGCGGATCCCTGAGTGGCTGTGGTGAGTAGAGCCTCTGGGCAGAACCACATGCAGCATGGGAGAGAAATAAATTTTTCTTTTTCACCTTAAACCCCCAACCTCAAAAATAAACTTAATAAATAAGCAAATTATAGGGTCTGTAAGATGTTGATAAGCCTTATGGGAAACACTGAACAGTGGCAAGGGGCTTGGAAGGGAGGGGGTGGGGATTGCAATTTGAATTGCATGGCTGAGCTAGCTCTCATTAAGGAGATCACTTTTGTGCAAAATCCAGAAAGGGGGCAAGACAGCAAGATGTACAGATGTCTGGGACAAGGCAGGAGAGGGAAGAACCAGAGCAAAGCCTCTGAGGTGGGGACGTGCCTGGCATGTGGGGGGAAAGGAGGCCTGGGTGGATGATAGAGTGAGCCAGGGGGAGAGAAGAAGGAGATGAGGTCGTGGACAGATTGTGTAAGGTCTTGCACGTCATTTTATGCAGTTTGGCTTTTGTTGTGAGTAATGCGTTAACCAGAGCGGTCTGACTGCTCTTTTAAGAAAGCTGATGGGAACAACAGCAGACTAGGGAAGAAGAGTTAGGAGGCTTTGCAGTAATCTGGTGGTTGGGACTAGAGTGGCCACAAATGGTGAGAAATGGTCAAATTCCAGATCGGCCTTGAAGTTAGAATTAACATGATTTGGTTGTCAATGGGATGTGGAAGCAAGAGAAAGAGAGGCATCAAGAGAACCCTAAGATTCAGGGCCCAACCAACTGGAAGAGTGGTGTTGCCCTTAACTGAGATGGAGAAGACACAGGAATAAATTTTAGGAGAAAAGATCAAGGAGTTTAGGCTTGGACAATGCCTAGAGATAATTGATGATTGATAGATAAGAGATCATTGATACTGGTACTGGATTGGATATAGGCATCTGATTTCAAGAGAGAGATCTTGGTAGAACATAAAATTTAAAGAGTTATCAATGTATGGGTTGCATTTAAAGCCACGTGATTATATGAGTCGCCAAGAGGGTATAGTACACAGTGAAGGGAAGAGATCCAAGGGCTGAGTCTGCAAAGTGGGGAGATGAGAGCACCCAGCGGAGGAAATGAAAAGCAGAGAACACAGGGACTTGAAGAGAAACCAGAAGGATGTGATGTTCTGAAGAAATGGTTCAAGGAGAAGGAAGTGATCCATTATGTCAAATGCTGCCGAGAGCTCACTTTGAATGAGGACTATGAGTTTACCATTTGATTTAGCCACATGGGTCTCAACAGTTGATTGCAGAGGATTTCAGAGGAGAGAGGAATTGTAGCCAATAAGTATCGACAGTTCAAGGAGTTTCACTGTAAGAGAGCTGAGAATGGGAAGAGTTAGTTTGGGAGAGACCCCGGAGAGAAGGAAACATTGACGAGGCAGGAGTGGAGGGCGTTGCTGGGGTGATGTCCTTGAGAAAGTGAGAGGAGAGGAGATCCAGTGCATGAGCGAGGGTTGGCCTCTGCACAGGCAGCTCATCCCCAGGAGCAGGGGAAAGTCAGAGGACAAGGACACAGACACAGGTGTGTGGGGGGCTGCAGAGGTGGGAGCTTGAGGCAGTGCTCTTTCTAGGGCTGCTTTTTCTCGATGCAATAGGAAGCAAGGTCTTGGTGGAGATGGCAGGTGGGGCAGGAGGTGTGGGGGCCTGCAGAGAGTGCACGGGTCTGTGATTGCCAGGCAGCTATAATGGGCCCACCAGAGGTTAGCGGTCACGAGTCAGGAAGAGTGTGTTCTTTCCTGCTGCTGTGGTCCGCTGTGTGGGCACAGGCATGGAGTTAAGCAAACTAGAGTTGTGCCAAACATAACAGTAAAGCAAAAGAGGGGTACTGGAGAAGAGGGCGTAGGAAAAAAGAAGTGATTAAAGTGATAAACCATGGAATGTGAACCAAGGAGGGTGGGGAGAGAGGACTTGAGGGGAGTGGGGCGTGAGTTAAAGGTGATTGAGGCAGCCATTCACTTTGAGAAGGATTGCGGGTGATGGCATTTCAGGAGCCCTGAGCTGGGAAGTTGGGAGGTGCTGGTCAGAGAGGGAGATGCACCAAATTGAGATTCTGGAAAGGATAGAGTTATTATCCATGTCAGGCACTTGAGTGTTTGAGATAGGGTGGGGACAAAATCGCTGGGGGAGAGGCGCCCAGGGAACTGAGAAGCCAGCTACCTGGAGGGGTGGTCCCAAGAGTGATGACAGATGGTGTTGGTGGGAGTGACAGCGAGCCAGGTGCTAAGAGCCATAGAAGGAATGAAGGGTAGTCATCCGGGGTTTGTGGGAGACTGGACCAATGAGGGGTGGTGGACGCTGCAGGCTGATGACTTGATCTTCAAGCCTGGGCAGTTTTAAGGAAGAATAGCTTGAAACAGCAAGAAGGAAAGAGGAAGACGCCTGCCCCACCCAGTGGTAGGAGGGATGTGGCTGAGAAAAATAAGCACCACTGGAGAAGGCTGAGGGAACTATTCTTGGAAGAGAACCTGTGTTCAGTGAGAGCAAAAAGGAAAGAGGATGTGGTGGATATAGGATAATATTTCTATCCAGCTTAACACATTTCAGTGACTTCCCACAACTCTTAGAACCTAGCAGACCAAATTCCATGCCACCTGCCCACTCCCTCTCTACATCCCAGCCACAGCGTCCTTAGCATGTTTCTTAGACCTGCCACATTCTTTCCAACCCCAGGGCCTTTGCATTTGCTGCCATGCTTTCTCTTCTTGAAATGACACTCCAAACTTTTAGGTCTCATGTTGAGAGCATTTCCTCTAAGAAACCTTGCTGAATACCCTCTTTAAAATCAGGGTGCTATGCTGGTATCATAGAAGCCATTGTGATCCACACACAGTTTCTGTCCTCAAGGAGTCCAAAGCGTGGTGAGACAGATGGAGAAGTGGGCAGGTAGAGAGTGTGCTCAGGGCCAGGATAGGGCACACCCAGATGTGGGAGCACACAGGAGAAACTAACTCAGCTGTGGTGGTGGAAGTGGGGATTCAGAAAAAGGCTAAATGGAGGCCCAAGGGACAAGCAGGGTCTGTGGGACATGTAAGGAGTTTGGGCTCTATCCTGGGGGGATTGGGGGACCACTGAGAAGTATATACTTTAGAAGATATATACTTCTTTCACTGAAGGATTACGAGCAGGAGCAGAACATGGTCAAATTTGGCCTCCATTGTGTTTGGCCCCAGAATGAGCACAGAAGTGGCATTCGGGGGCCAGAGGACCACAACCTTCTGGAGCACAAAATGAGGCCTGGTGCCATCTGGGGGGAAACATTTGGCTAGGATCCTAGAACCGCCAGAGCTACAGAATGTCCTGGACCATTGGCCTCCCACCCACCACCCAGACAGTTTATTAACCAGCTATAATAGGTACACCTTCTCCATTTTATTCCAATGCCACATCCTGACCTTCTTTGTACCTATGACCAGTATGCATCTGCTGGACCCCGGGTGTGCAAGAACATGGAGTTCCTGTGTTTTCTCACTGTGGTCTGAACTTGTGTTTCTCATAGGGCTGAGGGGTCTGGTGTCGGGCATTTATTAACGGCAGTTACCATGGAACCAGTGGGGGCTCGTAGGTCTGCTGGCTCAGTGATGCTTCTCCGCCATTCTCAGAACCTGGAAATTCTTTGTGATGCTGGAAACGCAGTGGGTCAGGGCATGATGCAGCCATTTCCCTCCGGGCCTGGATACTTCTGTGGGGGCGCTGCAGGACCAGGTTGGGGATGGCGACCTGGAGCCCTCTCTCCACACTGGCCAGGAGAACTCTCTAGTGGGGAGAAGGCTGCTCTGCCTCCTGCCTTCCCCACTCACGTAGCTAAGTCCCTCCAACCTAGACCTGATCCCTGTACTGTCACAACAAACCTAGAGACCTCTAAAACCCAGAATCTAATTTTAGCAACTGAGAAAACCTGTCTCCCTTTCTCTTCATCTCAAAACCTGCCCGGAAATTGAGGGGAAATGTTTTCATTTCCATCACCTTGGGGCATCAAAGAGGTGTATTAAAAATAAAATAACATTTCTATATCCAAATAGCCAGACTATCCTATCTTGCTGGTGTTTTTGCCTGGAATCTCCTTTTTCATTTTTCACCAGGCTGACTCCCACTTACCCTTGAGGACTCAGCTCAGACATCACGTCGGAGAGGGAGTATCCGTCTTCATGCATCACCCCGTCTGCAAAAGGCCCTGCATTCATTTCCTCTGTGTGGCCAGCCCACACCTGGCTCATATCAAGTGTGTGCTAATCTGAATGGAATTGGGGGCAAGATACCAGATTAACAGGATCCGCCTTTGACTAGTGGCTGCCCAGGGAAGATGGGCTTAAATGAGAAACGACAGAAGAGGTGCAAGATTGGGGGATACTGTAGTTCTCAGAGTAGGCCATTCAGAGGCAGAACAAGAGGGAAGGCCAGGCCACTTGGCTTCTCCCCTCTGCTTACACCAGGCATCCAGAGAATGGGATATGTTTCTAGAACTGACCAGCAGGTGGCAGCATTGCCCCTTGAATGAGGGACGGCCTTCCCGCAGGATAAGCAAAAGGTTCTTTCTTGCTCTGGGAGGCACTCCACAGGAGGCCAATCTCAGAGTGACTTGAGGCACAGAGGAGGCCAGGATGCCAACTGCTCTACACACAAGAGATCTGTAACCATTTGTGGATCTAATTTTTTATAACTCTAAGCCTTCTTCTAGGGGTCTTGCATGCTTGTTAAATGAAGATGAATGAATGAATGAATGAATGACTCACAGGCTTCACTGGGACCACTGAATCAGAATCTCCTGGATAGTAAACTGGGAATTCCCATGTGGTTTTGATGGAGGCAGGCCAAATTCTCATTTGTGTGATTAGACCCCATGGCTAGCCTTTCAGTCATTGAAGTTGACCCAATCCATTAGGAAAACCCAGTACCTCTGGGCCCACTGCCCACGCCTCTGCCCCAGGACAGAACATCAACTGGGAGGGCTGAGCAGGGTGCCTACAGGGGTCCAGCAGGAGGTGGCGGCCAGGCACAGCCTCTAGGCTCCCCAGGGGCGCTCTCCTCTCTCCTTGTTCTTCCTCAGCCTTGGCAGATCTGCAGCCCCAACACAGCCCACCCCCACCGCCCTCCGAGCTTTAAACCAACTGCAGGGCTGGTTGACCAGCCTGCAGAAGCAAACAGGACAGCCAAGGGGTGCTTAGTGGCCAATTCTATCACCTCTCAGGCAGGCCGTATTTTCAGTAGTACCTCTTGAACCTGAGGCCCGTGAAGAGCATCCTGGTGTTGATTGGGGACATGGGTTAGCAGGGCTGCCCACACATGGAAAATCTGGGCCAGGGTGGCTGACTTGGGGTTTTAACAGTAGGTGACCACATGGTTGTTTCTACTTCTTCCTGCAGCCTCTCTGAGTCACCGCCCACCAATGGCCTTGGGCAGAAAGCTGCCAAAGTGGGTAAAGCCTGGAAGAGTGGAGCCCAGGCTCTGACTGAGCCAACTAGAAGGGCCTGGTTGGGTCCCATCCTGGTGGTTCCCCACATATCCAGCCACCTTTTCCTGTCTTCATGCCTTTGTCCATCTTGGTCTTCTACCCCAAAGTCTTTTTCTAGACTGACCGCTGCCATCCAAATCCCCTGTGTTTCAAAAAGTCACTCTTCAGGATGTGAGTGCCAGGGTTGATTCGGCTGATCTGGCTGGCTAGGCGGGTGTCCCCTTCCTCCCTCACCGCTCCATGTGCGTCCCTCCCGAAGCTGCGCGCTCAGTCGAAGAGGACGACCTTCCCCGATAGAGGACCGTTCTTCGGTCAAGGGTATACAAGTAGCTGCGCTCCCCTGCTAGAACCTCCAAACAAGCTCTCAAAAAGTCACTCTTCAGATGCCACCTGTGAGTCCCATAGCATTTGCTCTGAATCTCTGTCATGGACCCATGTGAGATGGTTGTTTCTATCTATGTATGTCTTCTCGGCTGCATCGGAAGCAACTGTGAGGGATGGGGCCACTATGTTATACCTGCCCCCTGGCCCCTAGTGCAAGGTCTTGTGTGGGCGTGACAAGAGGAGGCACACAGGAAGTGGCGAAGGAAGACACACGAGAGGTGTGGTTGTTAAATATTGTGAATCCAGAAGGTGAAAGGGGGAGATGGTGGCAAGTTGCAGTTGACGGGAGGGCTTTGTCATGGAGTAGAAGACGATCTGGGCCCTGAAGCCTGGTTTAGACGATCAGGTGGAAAGTCACCAGCATGTTCTCAGAGCTTTCTTCTTAAGTAAAGTCAGTGCTGAGAGATTCTGAGTCGGATAAAAGTGGCTCATGGGTGGGGCAGGCCAATCATGATCAGCAGTCAATCGTGTTGATCCGTTTGGTCTGTCCCCAGTAGAACCTTCTGGAGTGTGTGGATCAACCAGGGAGTGAGTACATGGACAGCAAGGCCTTGGCTTCTTCCCTAGACCCAGTTCACCCCAAGAAGGGAGCATCAAGCACAAGGCCAGAGAGAGGGCTAGAGGCAGCAACGCCGTCAGAGTAGGTATGGCACCCCCAAACTCAGTCCCTGGGCTGGAGGCAGAGTTATGATGTGGTCGATGCCTGACCAGTCCAGCAAAGTCCCATCCTAAAATCAAAGAGGGAATGGCTCGAGAGGTGGAATCCGTGTCTTCCCAGCACCTCAGAGGTGCACGTTCTGGCCTGGAGCCTGAGGACTGCACTCGCGTGAACCTCCCTACCTTCTCCTCCTCTACCCCCTAAGGTAAATGTTGCCAGACTTTGGGCTATGACCAGCTTCTCCTCTTAACTGAAAAAGTAGGGTGTTGGCCTACTGAGGGACAAGGTGTTTGGAGGAGACAACAGGTGAGATGGAGAAAGCAGAGGTGCCCACAGTGTGGGTCAAAACCTTGTTCTCTGCCTTCTCGGCTCCACCCTGGACGCATTACCCACACTTAGCATGCTTCCTTCCAAGTTTGCCTAAGACAAGGAAAGGTCCCATCAGGGAGTCCCCTCTCAGCCACTCCCTTGGCCCTGAGATTGGGTGTGGCTGGCACGGACAGGAGGGAGAGCTGCTAGTTAGTGACATAGCAGACCTCCACCCACCATGGCTTGTCTGGGATACTCACCCATGTTGGCAGGGAAAAGGGCACCAAAGGATAGAGTGTGCCTTGTGTTCGTTCTCCTAGGAGAATGTGCTCTCTACTATCTGATGGCACTCTGGCCAAAAAATGTGTATCTCCCTACCTTTCCATTCTTCCTCCTCAAGGGCCTCACTGTATTATCAAGCCATATTGCTGAGTCTGAGCAGACAAGTTATGTCCATGTGGGAACAGGCTCCTCCCTTGTGGCATCTCATGAGGTCTGACCACCCAGGGCAGCCCTGGCTTTGAGCCCCATAGCCCTCCTCCTCTGCTCCGGGCTGGCCTGCTGTCTCCCATGAGTCACCCAGGGAATCAGGAGGGCAACCACAGGAGAAAAACAACACCCTTGTGGCCCCAGATGGCAAGTCCCAGCCCAGGGAAGAGGATACTTGCTGAGGCATTTCTTGCAATTTACCAAAGTGAGGCCTGAACTTGGGACAGCAGGAAGAGGCTATAGCAGAGATCCTGGGAGGGGCCTCAGGAGGAGCATCCTGGAACCTGGCGTGCGTCCTGACTTGCCATTTCTGACGACAGCACCTTCCGATGCCCTTTCATAGGGTAGGAACCAGGAAGGGCAGAGGTAATGAGATCAGGATGGTGTCAGGTGAATTCCATGGAAGGCAGTGGTGAACCCCTCATGTTGACCAATGGCTTTTTGTAAATAAGTCACACTTTCCTCCTAGCTCATCTCAGACACACACTCCTTCCACTGCATCCACATTGCCAATCTGGTTCTTCATTTTAAAGCATGTGATTGAGGGATCTGTCCTCTCAGTGGGGACCCCTATGTATCCAGCTCTGACAGCTAAGCACTCAGCGGACATCTTTTGAGTTAGTGAATGAACACGTAGGCCCGTGCAGCACCCCACGTGGTCGGGAGTAGCTCTAATGACAGAACAGCTGCTGAATTTAGGGTGCTGATTTGGGGGGTCATACAGCCTTTGGGGCACTTCTCCAAAAGTGGGGGGAGAGACTGTGCCAGAAGGTCACATCCTCAGAGCTGCTGCCCTTACAAGAACAACAGGCCCGTCCTCAGGGTACTCTTGACTGTTGGGTGGGGGACCAGTCTGGTTAGAGTTGCACATCTGCTTCATGTTGCTTTCTCGCCTGGAGAAACAGCAAGTCCGGGTCTTACTCAGTTATGACTTCTAGCCTAGAGCCTGGCTCAGCCCAAGTACCCAGCAGATACCTGTTGGATACCTTCATATCCGGGCCTGCATGCTGTTGGCGTCCACCATTGCTGGAAGGCAGAGATGTGTGCAGTGTAATGACCCACCCCATCCCTTCCCTACACACCCCAGGACAGGAGCCCCAGTGATGGATTCTCTTCCTCCCCCAGCATCTGCCCCAGAGTATAGACATGGTTCCCCAGGCTCCTGCGGTCCTGGCAGGCCCTTCGCACACAGAGACAATATTTGTGGGATGCTCTGATGGATGAGAGAAAGGGAGTACACATTCTATTTGACTGAGGCTTGAGGAATTCTCAGGAAAAAAAAAAATGAGCTGGCTCCTCATATTTGACCCCAAACTGCTTGGAATGTTGTATCCTCTCCTCCTCTCCCTTGGTTTCCTTTCCAACACCATAAAGATGGAATGTTGAACCCATCACGTTGATCAACGCCTTTTGTCATTGAAAGAAGAAGGACCAGCCCTGTCTTGGGGCACATGTGAGAAAAACACATCCTCTCTTCTCCCCACCAGGAGTTCAGATCCCCTCAGAGAAGCCTGCTGGCTCTTCAGAGTCCAGATTCTGAACCTGGATCTTGTACTTGATACCCTGAGCCCAGCTGAAGCAGCAGGAACCACCTCTGACTTGGAAATGGACTTGTGCAAGGAAAGAGGGAATCTCCCGAGCCAGCCAGAGCAGACGCTCAGTTTTCTGCTCTATCTAGTCCTAGGTGTTTGCTTAAATGAGCACTGGCTGACAGGACTGAACCTCAGACAGCTGTCACTCCCATGCCCACCACCTCCTCGAAGCCCTGAGCTCTCGGCTGCTCACACAGCTCCCTGCAGTACAGATAAACCTAACAGAACTTCTTGGCTTGGGGAGGGGGTGGGGCATGGGCCTGATAAGCATGAATCACAAGAGAGTAGGGACCTGGTGAACTGTAACAGCCACTGGGCAGATGGTGACAGGAGAGGGGACAAAAATCACCCATAGGATCAGACCCCAAATGACGTGTGAACATAGAACCCATGAAAACGCCCTGTGGAGCCCAAAGACCAGCTAGATTCCCATCTTGTCTGTCTTGGCCAGAAGCTCATTGGTCAGTCCCTTATCCCCGTAGCAAGCAGCAGACGCAGCAACAATTACAAACAAAACCAAAACCCCCATCAGCGTCAATCTTGGGGTTTGAATGTGCTGAGTGCTGAGAGGGGGTAGGGAAAAAGCAGCTTTTAGGCAGAGATCAGTCACACAGCCGCAATGACTCGCTAACCCAGGACTGTGCATCTGAGGCAGCCCACGCATGCTCGCAACTACCTTGCGAGAAACGGGCTTCCAGGCTGGTTCTGCACCTTGCAGGTGAGCAGGCGAGGGCCAGCTCTGCCCTCAAGTAGGCTGTATCCTCCTGGCTATCTCCTATGACCTTGCCCCTCCAGGGGCAAGAAAAGGAAAGGTAAGGAGCTAAGGAAAGGTGAGGTAAGGCTGCTCAGGAAAGGTAAGAGTTTTGTTCTTGAGGATTGGAGCAGATGGTAGCCCCAGTGCAGTGACTTCTGTGGACATCAGCCCCCCGAGCAACAGTAGAGCTCCCCCTGCCTGTCCCACAATATCCCATCTACCGACCATTGAATCCGGGCTCAGAGTTGCAGTCTACTCACTGGTGGAAGTGCCAGTAAATGCTAGGAAGAGTAACGGGCTTTTTCATGGTTAGGCCTTGTAACAGCCCTCCGAGGGCTCTTATTTTCCCTTTATAAATGAAGAAATTAAAACTCAGATTACTTCAGGGATTTGCCTAAGATCACAAAGCTAAGTGGTAGGCACAGGTCTCCTGATTCCTACTTCAGTGTTCTGTCACTACACAAAGCCACCTCCTTCTCTGAACCCCGGAGTGGTGCCATCTACCCTTTTGGAGGCCCTCAGCATGGGAACAAGGCGGGAGGATGGAGAAGCAAGGTGTAGTCGGTGCCTCCTGTCTGTCAGACTGTCTGTCAGACCCGGTAGAGACAGTTTCCTCCATGTGGTCTCCTTGGTGCTGGATAGCAATCGGCAATTGGCAGTGTTTCCCGGAGGCCTAACATAGTGGTTGGGAACACGGGCTCACACCAGCCTGCTGGGTGTAAATGCCCTGCACGGCCAGGGACTACCTGTGTGATACCAGACAAAACTAGCATACTCCTCTAGCCCTCAGTCCCCTCTTCTAGAAAATGGGATTATAATAGCACCACCTGCTAGGGCTTGTTTGGGCTCTGAGTTCATCTGCGCAAAGCACTTAAACAGCGGTTAGCACTTCATAAATGCTCTGTAAGTGTCTATTATTATTGTTAATACCAATTATGTTTGAAATTTAATATGGCTTCCAAACAGGGCAAAATCATTGACTTATTCCTGTTTTATGCAGGGGAAGAAAAAAACAATATCTGAAGCCAAACAACCCACACCTGCTCCATCCTCAGGGTCTGGGGCCACAGCGCCTGCGCAGAGCGTCCTCTGCCAGGAGGTGCCAAGGTGCCGGGACTGAGCCTTCTAGGAGCGTTTCTCTGGCTGGGGAGCTGAGCCTGCGTTGGCCTTCTCCCCACCACCAGGCTCCGCTCTCAAACACCCATCTGTCCTGGGAACGCTCGGGCTGTCACCTCGGTATAAAGGCTGCACAAAGTACACATGCAGCCTCGCATGCGGGATGGACAGGCCTGCTTCTTGGCCCGCACCTCAGCGCCAAAGGAAAGTTTCTGACACGGCCTGGAGCCTGCTCCTGCTTCCCTGACAGGGAGGACACTGGCCTCCTTCCTGGATGTTTCACTTTCTTCTTACTCTCCGCTCTCTTAGGAGGATTTGGGTGGGCTTTCAGCCGAACCAGTGGTCTAAAGAGCTGCCTCTACCTTTCACTCTCTTTTCGCTCCTGGTGGGCAGAAAGCATGTGATGTGGACGTCGATCGCGACGGAGCAGATGGTGGTGGGTGCCGTGGAGGCAGTGGGACTGTTGGGAGAACCCCCTTCCTGGTAAAGCTGGGGATGGCCGAGGACAGAAGCCGGGCTCGGGCTCAGGGCGTTTCCCAGACTGTGGACAGGAGATTTCAGGAGGCTCCTGGAAAAGCGAACGTATGATGTGTTTTGGTTAAGATGCTCCTGGCTCTGGTAGTGCACGGCTTCCCCCACCTCAGTGGTTTCCCACAGGCGAAGTTTATTTCCTGTGACCACCAGGGCTTACCCTGGCACCCAGGCTGGCGGACACGTTGCCCCTTTAACTTGCGGCATCTAAGGCAGCTGGAGTGGAGACCTCCAAGCCGCAGATGGGGCAGGGGGGCTGTGGCGAGCCAGGAAGGAGGATTGGGGGCAGGGGGGTTAGCCCTGAAATCAGGATACTTCGGCCCAAATGCCGTTGGCCAGGACTCCATCGCAAGGTTCTTCATCATAAGTGAGCTGGGAAACGTGGTCTCTGCTGGGAAGCCGTTCCCAGCAACAACCCCGCCCCGTGGCCTGGAAACATGACTGGGGGAATCAACCAAATGGGGATGCCAGCTGGAGGCGTTCTAGAATGAAATTCTACTAATGAGATCTCAGCTGCTCCCGAGGTGGAAGGAGAGTGGGAGGGGTCTAAAAAGGCCGCCTTAACAAACGGGTGAGTAAATAAATAGGCAAAAGCGGCTACCCAGGAAACTCTTAGTTGAGCTGGGTCTTAAAACAGAGCATGTACAGGGGCGCCTGGGCGGCTCAGTCAGTTAAGTGTCTGCCTTCAGCTCAGGTCATGATCTCGGGGTCCTGGGATGGAGCCCCATGTCTGGCTCCCTGCTCAGTGGGGAGCCTGCTTCTCCTTCGCCCTCTGCCGCTCCCCCTGCTTGTGCTCTCTCTCTCAAATAAATAAATAAGATCTTAAAAAAAAAAAAAAAGTAGGGCGCCTGGGTGGCTCAGTTGGTTAAGCGACTGCCTTCGGCTCAGGTCATGATCCTGGAGTCCCTGGATCGAGTCCCGCATCGGGCTCCCTGCTCTGCAGGGAGTCTGCTTCTCCCTCTGACCCTCCCCCCTCTCATGTGCTCTCTCTCATTCTCTCTCTCTCAAATAAATAAATAAAATCTTTAAAAAAAATAGATACAAAAGGTGGAAAGAGTGGCTATTGACCTCAAACAACTTAAAAATATAAAAGACGGGTAGAGAGCTGTCAGAGTAATGTCAGGAATGTTGAGCCAGGATATCTGAAAAATGTTAGCAAAGCTTTTTTAAGCTTCGAGTGGACAAAGGAGCCTTAGGTCTGTCCCTAGGGATGGATGGTGGGGTGTTACTGAATGACAGAAAAAAACAACAAAACAGTCCCCTCAATTTCCACTTTGCGTCCAACTTCTTTGTGGAAGTGAATGATTTTAAGTCCAAAAAGAGAAGACATTGAAGTCCCCAATGAATGAAGAATGTGCAAGAGGGAAACTCACCCTTCAAGTTAGTTGACACATCCTAGCCCAAATGAATTCCATTCCCGAATTCTGAAAAGAATTTCAAGAAGGGATTACTGTAGATGTAGAGTAATAGTTAACAACACGGGCCTTGAAGCTAGACTCTCTGGGTTTGAAACTTGGCTCAGTCACTTGCTACCTGTGTGACCTTGGGGAAATTACCTGATCAGTCTGTGTCTTAGCTTTTCCGCCTGTTGAATGAGTAAAATAATAACAGCTACTTCATAGGACTGTTGAGGGGTTTAAATCAGATTCAATCTATTCTTCGCACTCAGCCTGGCACCTATTAAGTGTTTAATAGCTATTAGCTGATGCTGTTGCTGCTATTACATAGCTGATCTGATGTTGGTCTATCAAACATCATGACAATCAGAGAAAAGTCTAGAAGACAAAATAAACAAATATATTCCAATTTTGAAAATAGAAGAAGTGAATAAAAGAAGTGAATTTTCTCAATGCTGTCCATGCCAGGCAAAATTTTGAACTATGCAGATTTTCAGCAAATATTATTACGTACCTACCATGTGCCAGGCTCTGTGCTGGGCCCTGGGAAAAGAAGAGGGGCCAAAATAAACAGAAATCCGTGACTTTTTTGGGGTAGTTATTCTATCAGGGGGAAATATGTAATTTTACATATATGAATACATGTTGGTTGCTGATTAGCGGTATGGAGAAAAACAAAGCTGGGCAAGAAGATACACAGTAGTAGAGGGAGGAGGTTTCGGTTTTGAAGAGGGGAGTCAGGTAAGGTCTTTGACACAAGAAGAGCTTTTAGGAAAACCTGAAGACATGTGACTCTCTAGAGAAGGAACTGCAGGTGCAAAGAGGCCAGCAGGGAAACGCGCCTGCTGTGTTCCTGACGCAGCTTAGAGTCCCACGTGGCTGTGTGAGGGGGGTGGGGGTATGGGGAACTAATGGTAGAGGATGAGGTCAGAGAGATAACAGGAGGCCAGGCTGGGCAGACTCTGTAGGCCCTTGTAAGGACCAGGAATGTTACTTAGAGAGATGGCAGCCATTGACCAGGAGAGTGACACTCTCTGATTTATATTTATATTCTAAAAGTTCGCATCATGGTGTAAAGGAAAGGAGGCTACCCGGGAAGCAGGGAGGCCCATTACGAGGTTCTTGTAATGATCTGTGTAGCAAACTGTGGCAATGATGGCTTAAATCAAAGGTGTTGAGACATGGTTTAAGAAGTCATCAAATTCTGGAGAGAAATAATTGGATTTTGCTAATAGATTAAGTGAGCATGAGAGAAGAGAGGACTCAGGCTCATTCCAAGGATTTTGGCCCGACCAGGTGGAATAATGGGGTGGCATTAGCTGAAATGGGATAACTACAGAAGTACCTGGCTTAGGGGATGGGAGATGAGGAGGAAGTTGGTTGGAGATATATTTTACATTTGAGATGCTTAGTAGGCATCCAAGAAGAGACATGTGGCAGCTAGTTGGATTCATGAGTCTGGAGATCAAGAGAGAGTCCATGGTTGGAGAGGTACCTGCCCAAGAATGTTGAAATTAACAAGGGACTAAAGTAACTGGAAAAGAGAAGGAGTCCAAGGACTGAGCTGGAGTGGATCCCAACGTGGAGATGCGGAGAAGGGGAGGAGGAAGCAGCCCAGGAAGACTAAAATGGAGCAGCCAGCAAGGTCGGAGGACAACCAGGAGAAGGTCCCGGGGGCCAGTGAAGAGGTTTCAAGGAGGAGGGAGGGATCAGCTGTGTCAACTCCACTTGAAAGGTGAAGGAAGATAAGGACCGAGGGATGACCATTGGAACAGTTGGTTAAAAGGATCATCAGTGAATTCTTAGAAAAGAAAGTGGTGGTGATTAGGATTCAAGATTGGTTTTGTTAGATGAAGCACATTTTTTATTTATAAAATGTCCCTGGACAGTTCCATAGTTTGCCTAGATTTCAGCATGGTGTTTGGAGAAAAAAATAAAAAAAAAAAAAGATTCTTGAACATGATGGCAAAATAAGGGCTTATGACACAGTTTTAGTACTTAAGTTGATAAATGGCATATTCTCCTCCCTCTCTCCCCTCGGCCTGTTCAAAATGTTATCAAGAACTTGAATAAAAAAGGATTACTGCAATGGTGGTCTAATTCGCAGATGTTACAAAGCTAGGCAAGATCGAAATCTACTGACAGAACCCAGAGGGTCCCATAAAACTAGATGAACAGGTAGAGCGAACAAAATAACATTTAACAGGAATGAATGGGAATTCCTGCACTTTGGTAGCAAGACCTGAATATATAAATATCAGATGGGGGGACCAGTGTTTAGAACAGTAAATAAGAAAATGACCTCACAATTTATGTTGACAATAAGTTCTGTATGAAGCAGCATAGTGATATGTTACAAAAACCATTGTCATCCCAGGCAGCAATAACAGAAGAGTGGTATCTACAATAATTAATTATCTTATAGCATTCTGTGCTGCTTAATCCACACCTGCGGTAGTTTATTCCATTCTGACATCATATTTATAGAAGGTAATTGACAGAGTAGGGTGCATAGAGAGGAGAAAAACAGGACCCACAAAAACCACTGAAATCTGCTCTTTTCCGGCATTCCTGTCTTGCCTTCCCCACTGGTTCTCCACACTGCTCCCAGAGTGGTTTCCTTTGAAAATAAATAGAATCACATCACTCACTTATTTAAAGCCTTCAGTACTCTTTCTCCCATTGCCTAAGAAATAAAACTCAAGACTTTCCATATCCTAACCTGTCTCTGTAGCGGCATATTTCTCTGCTCTCTTGGTGGGCTCAATGCTCTTCCCTGAGCTTACCAAGTTAGTTCTTGCTTAGTGCTTTTGCTCATAGATTTAGTGCCCTTCTGTGTGCTCTCCAAGCACCTATTTTTCCCCTCTGTTTTTCTTGCCTTTCCCTACTACGTCATGTTACCACTTACAGACTGAAACTACCTGAGGGCAGGGCCGGTGTCAATTGTTTCATTCTTATTTTCCTACTTAGGGCGGATCTTGCCACAAAACAGGTGCTCAGTAAATACTGGCTAAACAAATGAATGAATGGAGGAATAAATGAATCAGTGCTCGTCCCTCTGTCTAGAATGCCCTCCCTTCCTAGTTGTCCGTGTGGTAAATTGCCTTCTTCCTCTAAAGCACCCAGCTCAGGCATCAGGCATTCTGAGAGCCCTTCCTGCTGCCGCAGACCTTTCCCTTCCCTCCACTTCCTGCAACACTTGGCACTCAGGACACTAGGCTTATTTGCCTACCTGCTTCTTCTGTCTTACTCATCTTGGTTTGCCCAGTGGCTGCCCACATACTTGCATCTGGTGTCATGTCTTGTAAGGAATGACTAAGGCAACTGAGAATGTATAGCCCAGAGAAAAGGGAAATCTGGCTCTTTTATTAGAACGAAAGAAGTAAATGGCCCTTTAGCTTGGTGTTGTGGGAGTAACTCACATCTATGAGGGGTGAGGATGGATATCCTCTAAGGTCTCTTCCAACTCTGGGACTTTGCAGCTCTGAGCTCTGGTATTCAACGGAGTTGCCGTGTTACTTAACTGATAGTCTTGTTTCCATGCTAAGTAGCCCTGGGGAAGAGCTTGGAAGAGGTGTGGCCCCCTTTGCTACAGATGGATTGTGGATGAGAATAAATAAGATGCTCGTCCTCTGAGGTAACTTCTGAGGGGCTGTTTCTAATCTCCCCTATGCCAACAGGAAGAAGGCTTCCCTGGTGCATGAAATCCCACTGGGTTGGGGGTGAGGGGAGCCCTCTTCACACTCTGCCCCAGTGGGCTCTTGGCCCTAGCTCTCTCCAAAGCCAGTCTGATCCAGGGAGTCCTGGCCAGTGCTCCACTGCTCTGTCTCCTTGCACCTGGGATTTAGAGACTCAACCTTGTGCCAATGCCACAATTCATTCTGTTTCAGAGCAGGTCTGAATTCTTATGGCCGGTCATCAGTGCAGGCAGGGAAAAGCTATGGCAAAAACCAGATGTCCCTGTGGCCATCAGCCTCATGGCCACTTCGGCCCCAGGGTATCAGTGGAAGAAGCAGTAGGTGGCCACAGAACCACTCTGCCAGGCTTCCAGCAAGAGAATAGCTTTCCAGGAAATCTGTGGGTCAGCATAGCAAGAGCCTTCCCTGGCCTCAGCTTTCAGGATAAGGTTCAGAGGTTCGATAAAGGTTCAGAGGACACGAAGCTTGTCCCTGAAGGCCTGATTTCCTAGGAAATGGCTGCAGAAGATGGTTCCGTCTGCACTGAAGCTGCTTGGGTCTACTCAGGTGTCTACAGGTCTGGACTCCTGCGTGTGGAACAAGAGCCAGACAGGCCATCAGACAGCATTTCTAGGTTTGTTTCTTGAGAGCAGGCATGATAAGATAACAGAACTCCGGTTTTCTGTTCCATTTATCTTATCAAAGGGACAGTTTGTAAGTGCCATTCTCACCATTACAACCACCTGAGAAGATACCTGACACAGTTTCAGGGTTACTCTGAAATGTTGGCCTTGCTTGACTCTCCCTACCTGTTCTCCTAACACCCTGTCTCAGCTTAATCCCATTACCAGTGTCTCAGAAAACAACTCAGCTCACAAGGAACTAGTAAAACTCTTCAACTAAATTCCCTTCTTTGTCTTTTGAGTGGAACTTGGGACCCTACTGGCCCCCCAAATTTGTAGCAGTAGCTTGCTTCTGGCCTGTCCAGCTCAGCAGCAGGTCCTGGATCCCTTGGACAAGGACTGGTCCAACCCTGCAGTGGACTGGGCTGGCACTGGCCTGTGTAAAGGCAGGGATTGGTACCGTCCCCTCTCACTTCCAGGTGGTAGCTATTTTAGGGAGAAATATTGATCGGATGGGCTATTTTTGCAAAGCAGTTGACAACAGTGTAAGCGCTTGCCTGGAAGTTCCTTGGACCTTTAAAAACAACATGTGCTTATTGGAGCAAGGCCCTGTCACGCAGGATCCATTTAATAAACATTTGGCAGATGTCTGTTGAAATTGTTCTGTCAATAAGAATTTCAAGAACACCGAGCACCAGTTCTAGACACTGAGGGAGAAAGAAAGAAGAATGGAAAGTTCCTGTCCTCAATTGTCCTGCAGTCTGGTGGTCAAAAGAAGACTTCCCTGTTTGGAGAGTGACCCACCAAATGACCATCTATATCTAGGATGCATCTGTGTATTTCAGTCCTCCTGGGTCTGAGGGCTTAGAGAGGTCCACTTTGTGCAGTGCTCCCAGTTGGCTGGGGTTCTACCCATGGTGTCCTTGGGCCATCTGCAGTAACTCTGCAGGGGCCATGATTTCATTTCATGGAAGAAGACAGCTGCATCTCCCTCCCTGGATGTTAGAGTCCAATTCTGCCTTCTCTAATTTGGCTGAAAAATAGTTTTAAATATTTGAGATGGTGTCATAGGGGAACATTACAGAGAATATGTTGGTGTTACACTAATTTTGGCAGTGAGCATGATGAAGGTGATGGAATGGGAATTGTTATAATGACTGTTTTTGATGTTTTGCAAATGAGGAAATTGTTGAGGAAAGAAGCTCGCCAAGGGTCATGTAGAGGAATGCATCGCTGGGTCTACACTAGAAAGTGCTCCTCTTTCAGATCTCTCTCCGCCTCCACACTAGTCCATTCTGAAAATCATGGCATGGCTAGAGCAGCAGGCATGCCTCATCTCTTGGAGGGGGGTTTCTTACCTGCCCCCAGACAGATGGGGACATCAGACCTTCAGCTCTCCACCCATGAGCAGACTGGCAGTGTGTGTGCTCTTCTTGACTGACCTCTGGGTGGTCAACCTAGTGTCTGTCAGTCATGTTTTATTTGCTCTTCCTTCTAGTTCTGGACTCCCTGGAAGAAGGTAGACAAGGATCTGTGATGTTACTCTGATTGGTTTTGTTTTGTTTTGTTTGCTATTTTGCAGGATGGTATTGTTCTGGCCTTGAGTTAATCTCCCTGGTTCCTGGAACAATTTCTTTATTTATGTAGATGGCCAATCTCCCCAGTCATATCCCCGGGTTCCCCTTTTCCCTAGCCCATCTTGACCATGTACAGGTGGATGCAGGCCATATGGGACAGCCTCCTTCCCCTCATCTTCACACCATGTCCCTCTTCCCAGACTTCGGCAGATTTGAAACGGAGGAATTCATGGTGGTTCTGGCCTGCAAATTCTCTGGTTGTCTTTCCTCTTTCTGAAGCTATTCACCCTGCAAGAGGCATAAATAGGCATCTCTGACGCACTTGGAGCTGCTTTTGAGCCCTTCTGTCTTACACTCCATAGGGTGAGGGAAATAGTCTCTCTGGTTGGCCATCCTAACTCCTGCACCTAGCTCAGCACAGGTAGACTCTAGGCCCTCATAACTATTTACTGAGTTAAATAATAATCTTCTCCCGCCTCTACCAAACCAGCAGAATGCCTCTTGCCTAATTCCACAGGTCCAAGAAAGTGAGGTCTAGATGCCCTCTCCTGACTCCCTTCCCCTGCCCCCCACATCCTTCCAGTCCATAAGGAATTCTTGTCTGATCTCCTTTGCATAACAAATCTCTGCTACAGGCAGAATTTCCTTTCAGGTCACAAGAAAGAATTCCAATATCAGCTAAAAATAAGTTTCTGAGGCCCATTGTGATTTCAGTGTTTGCTCCTTTGGACTTGTCATTCATTTTCAGACCTGAAAATTTTATTCTTCCACCTTTTTCCAGGATTGGTATTTTTAAGATGAATCCATTGTAGGGGTGTATGGAGTGGGAATGTGGCTTGGGGGAAGGTAATTTTAAAATGGTCACTGGCACCTCCTTGATTTTCGGATGTCTTTGATTTCTCATCTGATAGAGTTGGAGTGTTTTCCCCAAGTGTCATTATCTTCCCCAGTTCTAAACATGTCAAGTGGCTACAGGTAAAGAGCTGAGGAATGAAAGTGGACGGGTGAATGCAGACACCCAGCCCAGCAGGTGCAGGCTGAAGCATGCCTGCTGGAGCAGGAGCAGGGGAGTGACAGCTCCCTGCAGCCCACAGCCCTGCTGTGCTGGCCACCAAATCTCATCCTTGTCCTCCCCAGGCATTGCGATGGCACGGAAGACAATGCCTCTACCACCAGCCTCTTGCTTCTCTGACGCACAAAAGAATGTCTGGCTCGATAAATATTCACCCAGTGATTATAGGATTAAGGGCAACCTGCAGGAAGGTAAGCCTTTAAACAAAGGTTTTGCTTTGTTTTTTGGAAGAAAATAAAATATAAAACAGGCATATTATCCATTAATGGGAGCTTTAGGCTTAGGGCTCCAGCAATTCAGTTATTAGCAAGGATTTCCTTTTGTGAGGAGGTAATCAAGTTCAAATGTCACACTCACATCCCTCCTCTTCACAGGCTCCACCTGATTGCAGTTGCCATGGCAATGAGATTATTGTAGGAAAGCTAGAAAATGGTTGTGCTTGTACTTGGAAAGTGAGATGTTTATGAAAATTCACATTTTCTTTCTTTTCCCCTTTTTCTCTGTGGAAAGAAAGAAGGAATGGGGGAAGAAAAGTAATCACATGTTGTTGCACATCTATTAAGTGCCAGGCATAAGGCTGGATGCTTAACACATATACTGTGTTAAATATGTGTGTGTGTATAATGCCTTTTTTATTATGAACTATAACTCTCCTACCAAAGAATGCACAAAACAAAGGTGTTCAGCCCCATGATTTCTTACAAAGCAAACATCCATGTAAAATCAAGAAATAGACATTGCCAGAACTCCAGAAGTGGCCTTTGTTGACCCTCTCAATTCTTCCTCCTCACTACTTTTATGGAAATCCCTTGGTTTGTTTTTTGTTTTTTGTTTTAGTTTTACCACCTAAGCATTGATCTCTATACATTATAGTTTAATCTTTTCTTTTTCTAACTTCATGTGGATGGAATCATACAATGTGTGTTCTTTTTGTGTCTGACTTTTTTTTGCTCAATGTTATGGTCATAACCTTTATTCATATTAGTATTTGTGGCTGTAGTTGTGCATATTCACATTTTTATGCTACTTCATTGTATCAGTGGAACCCAATTTATTTACCATCCTATTATTGGTGGATTTCTGGGTTGTTTCCAGTCTGGGGTTGTTGTAAATAATGCTATGATGAATATTCTTGTCCTGTCTTTTTGTGCACATCTTCTGTGGGTATTAACTTAGGAGCAGAACTCCTAGGTCATAAGGTACTTTATGTAGATAATGCCAAACAAGGGTCCTAAGTAGCGTACCAGCACCGTATGGATTTCTGTTTCTCCACATCCTCATCAATATTTAATATTCTCAGTCTTTTCAATTTTAGCCATTCTGGTGGATGTATAATGGTCACTCAATGTTTATTTGTCATTTGGATATTCTTTTTTATGATGTGACTGTTCAAATCCCATTTTTCTATCGGGTTGTTTTTTCTTACTGATTTGTGATAGAGTGTCACATAATTCATATACAAATGGATGGCCTGTTATATGTATTGCAAATATACTGTGTGGCTTATCTTTTCACCCTCTTAATGGTGTCTTTCAGTGAAACAGATGTTATTAATATGGTTTTATTTATCAATGCTTTCCTTGATAGTTAGTATTCTTTGTGTCTTGGTTAAGAAGTCTTTCCTTTATCCCAGCATCGTAATGGTATCCTATATGGTCTTTAGGAGATTTATTGTTTTACCTTTCATATTTAGAGCTAACTTACACCAGAAATTAATTTTTATGATGGTGTTAGGCAGGGGTTAAATTTTTGTTGTTGTTGTTTATATGGACATGCAAAATGTCCTAGCACATTTGTTGGAAAGACCAAACTTGCCTCAATACTCCACAGGGTCATCTTCATAATACATCAGGTGTCCATATATGGGCTTTCTCTTCATGTTCATTGGTCTGTTTCACTGTTCCTTTCCACTTCTACAATCTAAATTTCCATAGCTTTAGCGTCTTCTTACCCAGGATAGCAAACCCTCTCACTTTGTTCTTCTTTTTCAAGAGGGTCTTTGTTGTTGTGAGTCCTTTGTATAGCCATGAAGATATTAGAATCAGCTAGTTTCTACAAAAGAAAAAAAAAAAGCTGTTGTTTATTTATTTATTTATGTTTTTGGAGGTGGGGAAATTGCTTGAATCTATAGATCAGATTTTGGGGAAATGATATCTTTATAATTTTGTTTCTAATTTCCATCATGATTTCTTCTTTGAATTTTCAAACATATGAGTATTTTCTAGTTATCTCTTTGTCAGTTTTTTTCCAGAGAAACACTTTGAATTACTTAAATTGTTCAAAATTTATTGAGACTCGCCTTATGATCTAGCATATGGTCAATTTCTATGAATTTTCTTTGTGTGCTTGGAAAAAAAAAATATATATATATAACCTGAAGTCTTGTGAATGCTCATTAGGTCTTGTATTGATTGTATTATCCAAATCTATATGATTTGGTTTTTGTCTGCTTCCCATAGCATTCACTTTAAGAATTATGTTTAAAGTCTTCCTGTTATCATAGTAAATTTGTTTTTCTCTCAGTTTTGCTTTGTATATTTTGAGGCTACGTTAGCACAGCCTCATATAAAATTAGAATTGTTACATTTTCATGGTGAATTCAACTTTATTATTATGAAGTGAGTATCTCTTGATTGCCAATAGTGCCTTTTGTCTTAAATTCTACTTTGTGTAGTTGATATAACTCTCTCAACTTTCTTTTAGTTATTATTTGCCTGGTATATCTTTTCTACTCTTTTGCTTTCAATCTTTCTTTATCATTATGTTTTAGATGTATGTCTATTATAAGCAGTATATGGTTACTATTTTTTTAAATCCTGTCTAGCAATCTTTTTGTGATATGTTTGGGTTTAAATCTCCCATCTTACTTAGTATTTTCTGTCTCTTTCATGTATTCTGTTTCATTTTTCTTTCCTTGTTTTGGTTTCTTTTATATTGATGAGTCTTTATTATTCCATTTTCCCCATTTACTTACTTGGAAATTGCATTAAAAATAATTCCAATACATGTTTACCATATTGATTCCTTTTTCCACAGTATATATCATTATTATTGTATGTTTTGATGCTCTGTATTTTAAACCTTCCATACTTGGTTATTGTTATTTTATATGGCTGATATTTATTTATATTTAACCACATATTTATTCTTTCATTGCTTTTCATTCTTGATCTCCAGTTTTTCATCTGAAATCATATTCCTTTTATCTGAAGAACACTCTTTAGTATTTCCTTCAACTGTGAATGTGCTGGTGACAATTCTCTTAGTTTTTGTTTATATGTAGTTTGTATGAGACTTTTTAAAATTTTTATTATTGATGGATTTTTTTTTCCTGGACATAACATTCTAGGTGGACAGCTATTTTCAAATTTCAGCCTTAAAGGTGTCATTCCACTGCTTCCTGGCTTCAGTTAGTTTGTTGAGAAGTCACTTGTAAGTCTTAGTGTTTTCTTTCATTGGGTTTGAAAAATGCTCAACCATTATCTCTTCAGATACTGTTTATGTCCTCTACTCCTTTTACTTTCCTTTTGACACTCTACCTACAAGTATATTACATCTCCTCAATGAATCATCTGTATCTCTTACTATCTTTTGCATATTTCCCATCATTTTCCTCTCCATACTCATTCTATATATCATCTTCTAACCCATCTTCCAACTCACAAATTCTCCTTTTGATTGGGTCTTATTAGCCACTATAGTCATTCATTAATCTAATGCAAAATTAAAGTTTTTAATTTTGATCATTATATTTTTTAATTTTAGTATTTATTTTTGTCTCTTTTATATTGTTTCTAGATCTCTGTCTAAATCCTCAATCATTTCTTTTATTTCCTTGAAAAAATAATAGCATGTATTATATATCTTCCGTTTGCCTATCCAGCTATATCTTCATTCTCAAGTTCAAAACTGGTCTAGTTTCTTTCCTGCACTGTAGAGAGCTATTGGATGATATACTGGTGCAGGTTACCTCAAGGCAATCCAGCTTCAACATGCTCTGAACTGAACTTACATCTCTTCTCCCATTTCTAATTACTTTTCCTTCTCTTTGTTTAGTACCTCAATTAGTGCCACTGCTTCTTCCCAATTGCCTATACTAGAATCTTAGTGATCATCCCTAATTCCATTTTACTTCCAAATCACCAGGTTTGATGAGTTTGGGTCCTAAATATTTCTCATATTTGTTCCTATCCTGGATATCTTTACTATGACTGTTTTAATGTGGGCTCTTAGAACTATTCCTCTGAGTTCTTCAGTGGCTTCTTAACTGATCTCACTTCCATTGTCTCTGAACCATCCTCCATAGAGTAATCTAACATTGGCATTTCATTGTTTAAAGCTCTCTGTGGGGGCGCCTGGATGACTCAGTTGATTAAGCCTCTGCCTTAGGCTCAGGTTGTGATCCCAGGGTCCTGGGATTGAGCCCCACATTGTAGGGGAGCTCAGCGGGGAACCTGCTTCTCCCACTCCCTCTGCTGCTCCTCCTCTCTCTCTCTCAAATAAATAAATAAATAAATAAAATCTTAAAAACAAAAACAAAAAAGTTCTCTGCGCTTCCCTGTCATCCATAGGCAATCTAAGCTCCTTGCCACCATTTGTAAAATTCTTCATAACCTGGCCCTCGCCTACCTCTCAAGCCTCATTTCCATTGTTCCTTTTTTTAAACTTCATGGCCTAAAATTACCAAATATATTATGCTTCTGGGCATTCCTGTTATTCCTTCTCTTCCTTGCCTCATTTCTTCACCTGTTTAATTTGTACTCCTTCTTTTAAGAATTGGCTTCCCTAGCTTCCCCAAGCTATTCCAAGTGGCCCTTCAGCGTGCTTCCATGGCAGAGTTCAATCATCTACTATACTGAAAGAATCTACTATACTGAAAGAATGGTGTTTATATCTCACTTTCACTGTGAGAAACTTCAAGGCACTCCAGTTAGTGGCAGTACTTACTAGATCCATAATAACCTCAATAGGCCCTCAGTTCTTCAGCTTGAAGAATTCAATTGAATAATATTCTTTAAGATTCATCAAAATCAGAATGCATATTGTCCAAGAATCTTGGTTATTGCAGTAGGTGGTTTGTTATATTGTTTCTTGAGCTCTATTTTGTCTCTTAATTTTTAATACTATTAATGAACATTAATACTATATTTTCAATGTCTGCTGTATTTTCCACCTTACTAATCTCTCCTTATTTTATTATTTGAAAAGTTTATTTTTCATATAGCCCCATAGGCATATTGAGAGTGAGCTCTCACTTTCTCTTTTTAGAACCCTCACACATTTTGATGGGGTTTTTTTTTCATCTTCATTATGTTTCTTTGCTGTATTCCATAGCATGGAGCTCCATTTATTAATGTGTTACATTTCTTATTAGTGGGATTGGAACCTACATATCTTTATGTCTTCATTTATTACACATTTTATCATTCCCCTGATCCCTGAGAGTAAAACCCTTCTTTCAGAAGAAACAAGAAGATCCTTTGTTGATTATTCCAGTTTCTGAAGCAATAGTTAGTCTTATCCTTCTTGTCACCAATTCTGGGGATCACTGTTAACCTTCTTGACTTGGTGTAAAAATCTCAGCATCTCTTGGCATCCTGACTGACAATAATGGCAGTGCCCGTTTCAGTGTCTGTCACCAGTGGTTTGAAGAGGCAACAAGATCAAGATGGTAGTGGATGATTTTTATAACTTCCTTGCCTCTATTTGGTTTCATTGCTTTATTTTCTTTTAACTTATAACCCTCAAAAGATAATAGGAAAGATCATGTGTCTGACAGTTCAGAAACTACTAACCCTGCAGATTGATGTCCACTCCATGGGTTTACTCCTTGTAGAAGATTGAACTTTCCAAAAATGACCCCAGCCATAGTTCTCACCCTACATGCTATTTCAGCACCTTGTAAGTTCCCTATCAAGTAGCAAAATCTATCTTCTCTCCCCTCAACCCTGGGTGAGTCATGTGACTACCTCGATGAGTATGACATGGTGAAAATGACACTAACTTCTCAGGTTATGTTGTAGAAGGCCAACCATAATTTGGAAATTCTGAGTTGACCTGTGAGAAGCCTAGCTACCCTGAAACTGTATGTTGGAAAGGCCATATGGAGATTCCAGATGGAGATAGAGAGAGATGCCCAAGGAACCCCAGCTCTTTCAGCCCCCAGTGTTGTAGTTTCCTCACTCAAGTAACAGATGTGTGAGTGGCTAACCTTTGAGAATATCCAATTTCCATCCTTTGAGCAGCCCTAACTGACATAGGGTGGATCAAAAGGTTTCCCCCAAATCTTGCCTAAATTTCAGATAAATGAACAAAATAAATGTTATTGTTCTAAGCCACTAGGTTTTGGAGGGGTTTATCATATAGTAATATATAAGCAGAACACCTCTCGTCACCAAATTTCAGACATAGAGCTCTGGTTTGAGGCTTTTTTATCAAAAGGTGGAAATGTGAGATTCTAGATGTGCCCTTGGATGGCAGAGAGGAATGGCAAGTCAGAAGGCTTTAAACTCTTTGTGTTGAGGTTTCTGTGAGAGAACAACACAGGAGATGCTTTTTTAGAGCCCTTTGGAGGGTGGAGAAAGAAAGAGGAATTAAAGTGGACCAGAAGGAAGAGAAGCATGTGACAAGCTATTCCTGATTCCTCCATACCAGATGGCAAGAGACCACCATTCCTTTCCTGTGTCGGTCGTATTATCACAGTCCCAATTCTCCAACAAAGTGTTCACTGATATATAGAAGAATATAAATATAGAAATATAGAAGAATAGAGAGCTTTATGATTCTTCCTATAGAGAGCGAAGACCCGTCCCTCTTTTCTCATTTGCCACTTCCTAACCTAGGGCATCAGGCCTCTGTAATAAAAATAAAGGTGGGTGACTGTCCATGGTGCTGGCCTGGGATTACTGTGTCTTTTGAATGCCTCCTGCTTTTGACAAGCTTTGTACCTTCATAGGAACTCACATCTAAGGATCCGCCATTTACAATGACAAAGGCATCCTAGGTCCTTAGATGATCTAGGGTTTGTCACTAGGTTTCAAATATTTGTTGTAGGATGTGATATAAAGAAAAATAAAAAATGAAAACCACCATTTGTTCATTTCTTTATTTTAGTACCATAGAGGTGTGTGTGTGTGTTTGTGTGTGTGTTTTGTATGTGTATTTATTCTTCTCAAAAAGCAAAGACTAAAAAAGCCTTCCTAGAGGGTTTTGAGGAATTTTACTCATTGACAACGTAGCATTCCTTATACTGGATTCTCAAGTATGCTTATCAGAATTTTCTTCTGTGTGTTCCATTGAATATTTTTGTTCACTGTTACTGGATGTGGGCATAGGCATTCCATGTGCCACTATCCTGGAAAGGGAAGGCTGGGAACACTTGGGTTAGGGAACAGGACCAGAATCTGAGATATATACAGTTGGAGGGTCAGTTGGTCTATCTTCTTTCCTCCCTTATATCTTCTTTTCCTCTCATATCCCCTTTTTCCATGTCCTTTTATTTCTATTCAAGACCATGACCTGGGATGGAAGTGGAGGTAAAAAGAGAATGTCAATGTCAAGGTCCTGAGGGGGGCAGGATGATAGGCTTCTACCTCCCATTATGCTCCACAATTATCCAGGTGGCAGCTGTGGTCAGATGGTGAGGGACAGCACTGCATCTGATGCCAGACCTGGGTTCAAATCTAGCCTCCAATGTTTGATTGCTATGTAACCTCAAACAAGTCATGGAGTCACTTTTTTCTCATCCATTGAAAGATAACATTCAGAGCACTATTGTAAGGATTAAATGAGATAATGTATTAAAAAGAATTTGAGAACTATAAACACTCTACTAATGAAAGGTTACCTTTTCTTGGTGGGGCCCCAAGGAGACATAAGAAGTGGTGAAGGGGTGAATCTAAGGGGCTAGTGAAGTCTTCAGCAATAAGGGGACAGATGAGAACAGAGAAATCCCCAAGGGGAGAGGATTCCTGGACCAGAGTCCTGTCACCTGGGTCTCATGGAGCTGACCCGGTAGAGGGAGAGGAAAAGCTTCCTTGGAGGTGTGCATTGTGCAAACCAAGGCAGCACACACGGCTAAGAGCTGAGAGTGGAGAGCAGTTGAATAATAGCAGCCATGTGCCCAGCACTGGCTAAGTGCCAGGCACTGTGCTGAGGCTCTACATGCTCATTTAATTCTCACAAGTCTGTAGGCCAAGTGCTGCTATTATCCTCACTTTAACGAGAGGAGAATGAGGCTCTGATAGGTACAAGAAATTTCTAAAAGTCTCACAGCCAGCAAATGGCAGAATATGGATTTAAATCTAGGCTTTTCAGACTCCAGAGCCCTAGCCAGCAAGATAGAGACAAGGTTTGCTTTTGTTTCAATGGATTTTTATAATAAGAAAGAGAGTTGGAAAACCTACTGTGAAGGAGTCACAAAAACAAAGGGTTCGAGAAACCAGAGTGAGCAAAACAGAGTGAGTGGAGAGACAAACCAGAAGGTTGGGGTGAGCGGAGGCATATGCAATCTCCCCGTGCAATGGCTCATGGTGGAGGCTGGATGCATTCAAAGGGCCATGGACAAAGCAACCTCCTGCAGCCCATTCTTATGTAAGGACCAGAATGTCTTCATCTTGGGTCCAACTGTGGCTCTTGTTCTTCTCCTTTCATTGTAATTAACAGAACAAGTGAATTGTATAGACAGCATTCACTGAAGTATGTTCCATGGAACATGACCTCTGTAGGATGTTATTGGATATGACTTAGAAAGAAGGGTCAATTAAATTCACTTCAATTTAATGCATTATTGAACACAGGACTGTGAACTACAAATTCAACCATGGGCAGTACAGGCCAAATCTCTCAGAGCTTATAGACTAATGGTCAAGTAAGTTTGGGAAGCACTATGCCAAAGTGGTATAGGGTTCCTTAGAGTAAACATTTCAGGACTTTATCATGCTAACAGGTTTTGTGACTTTCTGAGAGTGGGTTGAGTATACAAGGTTTCCCCAAATCATCTGGCCATGGAATCCTATTTTATTTGCCATAAGGTCTCTTGTGGCCATGGGGCTGCTATTCTGCAGTGTGAGCTTGGGGGAGATGTGGGAGCAGATAGAGAAAGAATGACAAGCACCACTTCCATTCATTTAACCACAATATTGGTAGTGTGCCCAAAGGAAGGGTGGATAACATTTAAGCCCCAAACATGGCATCCAGGTGATGCAAGTATGGGGGAGAGTGGCTCCATTTGTGGATACCAAGTGGTGACTGCCTCTCTACACTGAACTCTGATCAAGTCAGGGCCACACAGAAATTGCTGTAGTCGAGCCCAAGGGGGGTGAGCAATTCTCTAAGCAGGACTGAGAGGCTCACTGGGCCACTGATGTTGGAGGAGAGGGAGGCATAGGATGTGGTGACTGGGGAAGGGAAAGTCCTTTCCCCTTAGGCCATAAGAGAGAAGGGGTAGGATTCCTTGTCAGTCTTGTGGCAGGACCTAGGTGGCAGCTGTACCGACGTGGGTGGGAGGGTACAGCATGCCCAGCCTTGTGGATATAAACAGAAGCATTCACTTGAGCCAGCCATGGGGTTTTGTACGCCAGCATCAAAGTTTATCACTCAGGCAAACAAGCCAGAGGAAAAGAGCTGACAAATGGCTAGCATTTTGTTTTTCCTTCTCCAGGAAGACATTTTGGTCTTGGTTACCCTCTGGGTTTTTTCTCTCTCTCTCTGATCTCTTGCTCTCACGCAATGTTCCCTGCATAGGCGTTACATAACAGCCGGGACTGCAGGGAACACCTATACAAGAGGGCATGACAGTTAGACAATGGGCAGGCAGAGGCTGCCCTGAGAAAACAGAGTCATTCATGAGCTGTGTGAGAGGCGGCTCTGTTCCCAGCTTGGCTCACTGGTAAATGAAGTGTGCTGGAGACAAAGAGGGGAACTTTACACTTGTCCAATTTTCCCACAGTGGCAGGCTCACAGGAAAACAAGGCACTAGTTGGCTTAGAGGAGAAAAGGCAACCATATCCATAGACTTTGCTTTCTCTCCCAGATTGCTGTCTGTGCCCAAACTACAGAATAATCTCCCAGCGAGGGAACAGTGAGGCTAACTTGGGGTCAGCCTACCCGGCAGAAGCCAGAGGGTACATATGGATCCACCTTCTGCTTCTTTCTGTTTTCCTCACCACTTGATGAGTTCTAATTTCTGAATCAGCTTATATTTTACCTCTGTACTAGCTTGCCACTTTGAAGGGAAAGAATGTTGTCAGTCAAGATGATTACTCTGACACAGAAATAACAAGTTTATCTCTGAGTGCAGGGTGCTAAGCAGAATCAGGAAGCTTATTCCTCCACATAGGTGCCAGCTCACCTGTTCCTAGATGCTCTTTAGCCTGATGACAGAATGGCCATTGCTCCAGCAGGAAAATACTTACCTGCTGGTCCAAGGGCTCTTCACATAGGAATGTGCACTGCAACTGTATGTATATTGCTGCCTTGACTTAGAAACCAAAAATGCTGACAATTTAACCAAAAAGTTGAGTGCCCTGTATTGTTTTATATAAGACTACATTTCATGCCAAGGAGCTACCTGTATTGTTACAAATAACCTTATATATTTTAAAATGTCCAAATCACAGCAAAGACCTACTTATCTTGGTACAAAGCTCCTATTCAACTTATCTATTTAAAGAGGTTTTGGGGGTGCCTGAGTGGCACAGTCGGTTAAGTGTCTGACTCTTGATTTTGGCTCAGGTCGTGATATCAGAGTTGTGAGATCAAGCCTCACATTGGGCTCCACACTCAGCATGGAGTCTGCTTGAGATTCTCTCTCCCTCTGCCCCGCCCACTCACGCTCCTCTTTCTCTCTCTAAAATAGATAAATCTTTTTTTTAAAAAGAATAAAGAGCTTTTGGAGTCCATTGTCAAATGATTTGACCCATGGCACAATTCCTACCACTAGAAATTCTATCATAATCATCAGGTGCAGAGAGGATCTTGCAGTGGGATAAGTTTTAATACTGTAAGGTATAAAGATGCCTCTTTATCTACTGTGGAATGCTGTCTTCATACCCAGTAGTAGAGGATTCCAATGGATAAAGACAAGAAGAGAGTCGGGAGGTGTAAGATACTAACTGAATGATAAAAGGGCATTGATGCGATCCAGTCTGGAATAAGTGTGCAAGTAAAATAGATCTGGGTGTGTCAGCTCAGCCTCATAAAGGAAGGCTCTATCCTTCTGGGCACCAAGCCTGTGATGTGAGCAGGTGTCAGCTGAAGAAGAAAAAAAGGGCTAAATGCTCTGGAATCAGACAGATGGGCCTGGATCCTAATTTCAAAACTCAGTAGCTCTGTGACCTCGAAGAAGTTACTTTAGTTTGTTTCCTCAACTGAATTAATCACAGTGGCCACCATTTGTAGGAAAATGGGCAGAGACAGACTGACCAAGGGGATGTCCTGGGGGAGTTTAAGGAAGCAGGCTGTAGGATACCCACTCTCTAAGGCCTTTCTTAGCAGAGAAGGCCCTGCTTATAGCTCTGGGCACCCTCACGAGACAGGTGACAATTTTTTGAGAAGACTCCTCACTGACCTGGGAAGACCAACATTGTTTCATGCACTGGGGCCTGAAAACCAATGCATGAAATATCTGTTGTGGTTTAATATTCCATTGGCTTTGATTATATTCTTTAAAGAGAAACCTTTAAAATCTTCTCATTTATGCTTCAAGTATAAAAATGTGACTTTTACCAAATCCATGTGCTTCTACTTCAGTTGGAGAGAAGAATCAAAGGTCTATCAGCTTGCAGATGGTCAGAGAATAGGTACTAGCCAATGTTTCTGGAGCATTTACCATGCTAGACTTGCGTTACCCCGGGTACTTGTAACAGAGTGAGGCACAGAGGGGATGAGGTGGGTTTAGTGCCCTCTCCCTGAGAATAAAGCCTAGGAGTCTAGGGGAGCATGCCTAATCAGAACAGCGGTGGCTGGGGAAGACTTTCCAGAGCAGACGATACCTAATATTCAGCTTAGTGAAGACTAGTGAACATTAGTGAATATTCAGGCAGTGAAGGATAGGGTGCATGCAGGCAGAAGGCGTAGAATGCGAGAAGGGCATGGAAGGCAAGAGAGCCTGCATGTTTGAGAAAATGCAATAGCTCCCCATGGCTAGGGCATTGGAAGAGGTGCTGAGATGGGAGGGGGTGAGTAGGAACTGAGATGCAGACTGGGGCCAGATGTGCACAATATTCCTAGTTAGCCCAGAGGTGTCATTTCTCCCTTAACAATGCCTGCTATAGAGATATTTACTGCTCTAAACATTTACTGATATTTTCATCCTCCAAAGAGAAAGACCCTGGGTGTTCCCCTACATTTTTTCACAGCAGCAGTCCCCATGACTACCTTTTTCTTTCCAGTTTGAAGAGGATTCTTTGGGCAATTAAGTTTATGCTTCTATAACTATTTATCTTCTCCCTACTGACCTTTGAATCTGATCTTTGTTAAAAAAGCTACTTTTCATAAAATTGATCTAGCTTATTCATTGACTAGTCTATTGACCGTGGGTGCTTTTCAAAAAGGCGTCGCCTTTTAAGCTTAATGATAGCTGCCATTGTTGGACTATTATTAAATGTCTGGCACTGTGCTAAGGTTTTTGAAATATTTGTATTCAATCCTCCTGGCAAATCAATGAAGAAGATAGTATTATTATTTCTTATGGGTGGAGAAACAAGGCTTGATAAAGTAACAGCTTATAAATGGCAGCACTGGGATCCGATCTATTTGATTCAAAAACTCTACTCACCAGTTCACTCTACTGCTATTTTAAGATACTTCTGAGAACACCTTAAAAGAAGATACATGGGAGTTGCTTTGCAGGGATAGCCACATTCTTAGGCCAGAAAACAAATTTTTCTTTGCAGAAAGAAGGCAGCAAAGCAGTGAACATCCAGCGGATGTTCCAAGAAGTGATGGGGGAGGCCTGAGGTTGGCAAAGAACTTCTTTCCACTACATGAAAGCCTGAGTTAAGATACCTCTGAGGAATTTTAATGCCGATTTTCCGTAAAACCCCCATTCTCTAAAGTATGGATGTTAGTTAATAATAGTGTATCAATATTTCTTTGGTAATCGTAACAAATGTACCATACTCATGTAAGACGTTAGCAAAAGGGAAACTAGATGAGATGTATGCAGGAACTCTGCACTGTCTTTGCAATATTTCTGCAAATCCAAAACTGTTGTAAAAAATAAATTTTATTTTTAAAAAAGCAAAATAACTTGTCCTGAAAAGCCTCATACATATTCCAGAAGACTTTTTACTCTTAGAAAGTTTCAGAAGTAAGTGATACACTACACATAAGATTATGGCCCAGATTAGACCGAGCAGTAATTATTAATGACTGAAGTTTAGTGGAAAAATTCCAAAATTGTACACTGAAGTGTTTGTGTGTCTCTGAATCTTACAATATGTGTGTCAGTGATTCCTGATGCTTCTTAAAAAATTTTATAGACAAAGCATGATTGATAAAAATTGTGTGTCACATACTTTTTAATTTTCTTATCCATATGTATATCTTTGGGAATTGAGCTACATGTTCCCGACCCAGCTCCCTCCGTCTATCCCGTAAGAGCTGTTGAATTGCAGTCAAACTGCCTGGGGTTGAAGATGAAGCTTCCAAAAGGCTGATCTCATGAATACAGGCCAGTTGGCCGGCTGATCCTTTTACTCCATTAGTTAGTAGGTGCATGCAAGTGTTTTCTGGTACTAACCATCCCATTTCGGGGAATGATTGGTGCAGCCTCCATGCTTTCACTGGGTTATCTGTCCTGTCCTACCAGATTAAGGAAAGCATGTTTTATGAAGAAACCAGTTCCCTTGGTCAAGATTATCCAACTTCACAATACTCTCATCCCCACTCTCCAGGTGGAGATCAGAAGGATCCAAGGAAGGAGGTTTCTTGTCTGAGGTGTACGGCCAGGCAGGAGGGCAGAAGCTGGACAGAGGGAGAAAGATGCCAGAAGAGGCTCCCTTCCCAGGGCCCCATCCCAACCACACCGCTACTCTCTTTTTTTGGATGGCAACATAGCAAGACACAACAACATGAGTTTAATTATTATCCAGAAAGCCAGCAGGGGTGGATAAGCTCACTCACAGAGGCCACTGGATTCCAGGAGCTGGGATTTTTATCCCTCCTGACTGGGAAAGTTGGGCCATGTGAAAGGAATCAAGCTTTACTGATATCAGAGGCATAGTTCATTTCCTAGCCAAAGGTCATCCTGAGCCAGAGTGAGAAGCAAAGCTTCCCTGAAGAAGAGGATTAAGACTTCAGGTTGATTCAAGGCGAGAGCAATTTATTACTTTCCCAGTGTGGTTACAGTGCAAACTTAGTAAAAGTAGTTCTCAGGATATTGAGTTTTTCCTCTCTCCCTGCCATGGTGCTTGTGGGGTACCCCTATAAATTACTTCTCTTACCAAGATTTGGAGACCTATTGACTAGTCCTTCCATGGATTGGGATCTAGAAAAGGCAATTCCTTCCTTGGTTTGAGCTTTATCAGAATGTCTATGCAAGAAATATATAGCAAGAATTTGCAACCCATCTTCCTGGAAGGAGATATCTATCAATCAAATCAGGCACCTAGGTCATCAGGAGGAGGAAAAGTTAGACAGCCACCCAGGCCCCTTGGCTTGTGAAGGGCTCCCTCCAGGGTTAACAGGGAAGGAAGGAAGTGAGGACCAGGAGAGGGGAGTGAGCCCAAGATTCCAGTTCAACTCCTCACTCGTGGAGCGATCTCACCAACAAATGAAGGGTTCTGCATGCTGGATCCACTCATTCGCCCTTTCCATGATAGAACAAGTGAGAGGTGGCCATGGTCAGCCATTCCCCAAATCCAGAATTGCCCCCCCCACCCCTGGATGCCTTGCACTCTTCTAAAGTGATATAGGAAAACTAAGGAAACCAGTAGATTCCAGGAACTTACCAAGGTTTAGGCTATGACTTAAGGTCACAGAGCCTCTGAATGACCAAGCTATATCTCTGAAAGTTTTATTTGACTCCAAAGTTCAGGCCCCTTCTACTTGAGAATTTGAGCCTGACTGAGGTGTGGTCAAGACTGCAAAAGGGAGAGGAAGAGAAGCCCAGTGTTGAATAGAGAGAAAGGTATGAACTCCTAAACATTAGTACACACTAAACAGCAGAGACCTCATTTCAGATATAATTATAACCATCCCGAAAGGTCAGAATTTACACTTAAAAGCCCCAGTGCACTTGCCATAGGAGCCATCAAGTGCTCCCAACCCTATGGTGCAGAATTCAGCTTATTTACCCGAGTCACCGACACATCAAAGGAAAAGCTCCTCTAAGTCCATTTAGGTGAGTTAGGTCTGAGGGACTTGCCCAGAATCCCTAAATAGAAATAAGTATGGGTCATGAAGAGCAGTGTGGTCGGGCCCTTTCTGGCCATGGGGTCACCTCAGGCTCCAGGAGTTACTCGTTCAGCTCTGATATCTAAGCATTCACTTTGGAGGGTGAAAAACACCCACCTCCCACAGATTGTCAAATGAAGTTTTCCAGTATAAAACGTCTTAGTCACTTGGAGTTGGACCAAAGTCAACTCCTAGCGCGGACCCACCCATTCTTCTGAACTGGCTAGGGAGGGAAAGGGGGAAATCCTTTTACAAAGCAGATGTAAAAGCAGCCCGTCTACAGGCGAGGTGGTCCTCCCCTCCCCAGGGCGGGGCTGCTGCAGGTGAGGCAGGACCGCAGGAAAGCTGTGGGCAAGGAGCAGGTCCCGGACAGACGGTCAATGGCATCTCTGTTCGGTTCCAGGCCCGAGGGGAGCTGTGGCTTACATAAGAGTTTGGCCAGGGATGCAGCCAGGCGGAAGCACGCGGGTTTCCAGCAGTGTATAATCATCTTTGCTTTCTCTGTTTGGTCAGCAGCTTTTATGTGGTGGGGGAGGCAGTGGTACAGGAGGAGGAGCAGGATTCTGATACACTGCAATCTTCTGTTTCCTTCTACAGAGCAAACAGCCCTAAACAGATCCCCACGGCCAGGGAGTTAGCAACCACCACCCGGGTCCTCTCTGGGGGAGGAGCCGTACTGGAGCCTGGTCCTGGCCTCAGAGGGCCAGAGATTGATCTCAGGTCAGGCCCTGGCCAGGTACACAGGAGCCCGATGGGCTGACACGAGGCAGGGGCCATGGTTGCTGGCAGTGACTGACACCCTTTGCCCTCTTGACTGTGAGGGCGATGGTGTGCCCTGCTCTGATTCTGCAGGTCATTGTGTCCCATGCCATGTCCATTCCAAAAGGCAGTTTTTCAGGCTCTGTGCCTTGCTAACCAATGTCTCTCTCTCTCTCTCTCTCTATGCCATCACCTCTGTTTAGGTACCAGGCTGATCATGCTAGAATCTTGGCATGTAGGAGCAACCAATGTAGACAGTGACATTTCACTTAATAAAAACACAAATTTCCACCATCTATTGATCTTTATTTGCCTGGAGTTGGGTAGCAACTATCCCCTTTAGAATGAGCACATCCTCTCCACTGGCTATAGTCCCCACTAGTCCCTATTGTCTTTCACGCAGAGGTCTCTTCATTTACTTATTTGACTTTTTGGGTTCTTGCAGACATTTTTTAGGATAAATGCCCTGCTCTATCTGAACTGTCATCATTTGATACTATAATCGTCACTTGCATCTCTGCTTCTCCCACTAGACTTGGGCACGGGCCCAAACTGATCATTCATTTATTCATTCACCGACCGCCTATGGAGTGCTCACTTTGGGCAGAGTGCCAAGCGCTAGTCATTTTGTTAGGAGTATAGTATTTATTATGGGGCCCCCAGTGCCGGGCCCTGAGCACACGCTCTATGTATGTGTTTAGATTGTATGAAGGCATGACTAGTTTTTCCTTGTGTAGCCTGTTGATCTTGGCAGTGTGGTTCTGTTACCAAATGTGTCCATGCTCTTAACCTTACGAGAAGATGTACTGATAGGGCGCCTGGGTGGCTCAGATGGTTAAGCGTCTGCCTTCGGCTCAGGTCATGATCCCAGGGTCCTGGGATCGAGTCCCGCATCGGGCTCCCTGCTCCTTGGGAGCCTGCTTCTCCCTCTGCCTCTCTCTCTCTCTCTGTCTCTCATGAATAAATAAATAAAATTAAAAAAAAAAAAAAAAGAAGATGTACTGATAGGGTACACCTTGTTCTGCAAGTAATTTGCATGAACTTGTGTAACGTCATTGTGCTCAGATATTTCCTTGTGTTCAGATGTATTCTAATCCCCAGCTTACACCTCTGCCTCATTTTTTGCCACTCCCTACCCTAGCCAGCCACGCTGAATAGCTTGTATCATGTCTCTGTGCTCATCTCACTCCTGAGACCTCCATACCCTTGCTCCCACTGTCCCTTCAGCCTGGAATGCCCTTTACAACGTCCTTTACTTTGCCTCATTAGCATTTCTGCTGGCCAGCTCCCAGCCACCTCCTAAGACAGCTCTGATACCACCTTCCCTTAGAGCCTCCCCTGAGCCCTCCAGGCTCGGGTAGGTGCTTCTCCTGGCTCTTCTCATTTTCTGTGTAGATCTTTTATGAGTTCATCTCCATCACCATGCTGACAGCCCCCTGAGGACAGGGACTGGGTTCTTTTCATCCTGAATTCTCAGGGTCAAGTACATAAGAAGAAGTTTATATGGAGAGAGAGAGAGAACAATTCAGTCATGCTTATAAAGGAGACCGTAGTCTGGTTCAGCGCTTGTTTTAACAGCACATCAATGCACACACACTCTCAGCTTGGACATTTCCCTGCAGAGTCCACATTCCTGGCTGAGGATCTGATGAGATTCTTTCTTTGTACAGAGCCTAGCTGTCTGTTGACATGTCATGTTCTCTCCCCATTGCAATTATTACCCATGCTCCGTGTGTTTTCTCACAGTGTTTGAGTACATGAAATTCTTTTTCTTTTCATATGAAAACAATGCCATCTGTTCACTAGACGGAAATTCTGGAAAGCTTCAGAAAAGCAGCTAGGTTTTTGCTATAGAACAGCCCCAAAATACTTCAGTGGGATCCTGGGTGGGAGGCAGATAAAGTTATGACTGGAGTGACTGAGCTCTCAGTTCTGTATACTTTTTCCCACGTTCTTCCATCTTGAACTTCAGGTCTTTTCTCCCATGTCTGCATCATTGGGATCTATGCCTCAGTGAGAATTAACATCCTCCTTAACTCTCAGTCTAGCAACCCCCAGGGTGACAATAGTCCCTAGGAAGACATGGGTCAGTCCTATGTATTAAACACCCACAAAGCACTTGTGCCTACTGTATACACACCTGCTGACAGGCACTAGAAGACATTCACAAGGCTTACCTGGCAGGCGGGATGGAGAGGAGGCAACGTGCAAACCACAGTGGCAAGAGACAAACTGAAACAAGTGGTGTGATAAAGGTCAAGCCAATTGCTGTGGGAAAGCAGGAGGGGCAGTTAATTTTGATGTCACCTGCTGCTTTAAGACCATTCACTGGTTATCCATTGGTTTCAAAGTGACGTCCAGACACCTTTATAAGGCAGGCAAGGCCCGCTGTGATCCCGATCTTGGCTACGCACCAAGGCCCTTCATCCCCCCGGCACCTCCCCTGACCCAAACTCCCACTCACTGCTCTAGCTTCTGGGATTCTCATCCCCAGTGAAGCATGCTCTTTTGCCTCTCTTGACATCAGCAGTTTTCTTTGCCTAGAATGTCCTCATCTTTTTCCACCCCAACTGTTAGATGCAACTGAAGCTCCCAGTCCCCAAAAGATCTCTCAGACTGCAGTACTTGCATTTCTTCTCTGCAGCTCTGGAGCATCCTGCACACACCTCCCTTTCCTCCATCATAGTTTTCTTTCCACCACACCGTGAGCTCTCCTAGGGACAAGGACTGATTTCTATCTCTGCAGCCTCAGAAAATAATGAAATATAAGAAACTTAATAAATATGCATTGAGTATCTGTTAAACATTAAACTTGTTGAATGCATATTATGGCAATCAGGGAGATCTTTATGTGGCAAAATTCTGAAAAATGAGTTTTACTGTAATTGATGGAGAAAGGGAAAGGATATTTCAAATTGAAAGAACAAGTTATCTGGATATATTTCAAAGGGCTCAATAAATATTTGTTGCTAGTTTGGCAGAATCTTGTAAAGTTACCCTTACCCTCTTGATCCAGCAATTTTACTCCTGAGTATTTATTTACCCAAGAGAAATAAAAACACAGATCTGCAAAAAGATTTGTACAAGAATGTTTTTGGAAGCTTTATTCATAGCAGCCCCAAACTGGAATTAGCCAAATATCCATCAATAAGAGAATAGATAAACAAATTATAGAATATTTATAGCATACTACACAGCATTGGAAAGGGAACGGACTATGAATACATGCTAAAACCTGAATTAATCTCCCAAACATGCTGAGTTTAAAAATCTGGCAGATACAGGGGCACCTGGGTGGCTCAGTCGTTAAGCGTCTGCCTTCGGCTCAGGTCATGATCCCAGGGTCCTGGGATCGAGCCCCACATCGGGCTCCCTGCTCAGCGGGGAGCCTGCTTCTCCCTCTCCCACTCCCCCTGCTTGTGTTCCCTCTCTCGCTGTGTCTCTCTCTCTGTCAAATAAATAAATAAAATCTTAAAAAAAAAAAACTGGCAGATACAAAAGCACATACTAAATGATTGCATTTGTAATGAAGTTTAAGAACAGATTGTTCACTGTAAGGAAACTTTAACTCAGCTAAAAAAAAAAAAAAAATCATTTCTTGAGTAGCACCTATGTCCCTGGCACTCTTTTGGGTC
Organism: Mirounga angustirostris; assembly: GCF_029215605.1. Taxonomy (NCBI): domain Eukaryota; kingdom Metazoa; phylum Chordata; class Mammalia; order Carnivora; family Phocidae; genus Mirounga; species Mirounga angustirostris. The sequence continues at coordinate 42,586,938 of NW_026991714.1, forward strand.
CTGTTCTGGTAGCATTCCCAGTGTGGTAGGGGATGTATTAGAGAACAAAACAAACAAAATTCCCAGCCCTTGGAGTGCTTATGTTCTTCCAGGCTGACTTGATGTGTTCAATGCAAAAGGACAAGTTGATATTTATCTCATTGAAGCTGTTGACTTCCTTTAAGGGCTTGTCAATGCCAGGGCTGGTGAGTGCTCAAAACTCTTAACCAGGTGATTTGGACTGTATTGCTATTTTGTTAGCAGTACTCAGAAACATTCCAATGATGTTTGCCTTACCTAGTGATAAGCAGGTGTTTACAAAGGGGATGGAGCACAAGGCTTGTTTTATCTCAGAACAGAGACATTAGGGACTGTGGGAAAGAGTGCTGTGGAAGGAGGTCCCCTTCCAGGGGCAGGCTCTGTGCTGGGAATGTAATGCAGACTCCCTATCAGAAGAGGCCGAGTGAAGGAGGGCCAGGGTCCAGGCAAGCAGGTAGAAGATACGGAGGGGCTGGGTGCCTCTTGGTAGTTCTCACCAGCAGCCAAAAATCAGGTATTGAAAACAGAGCCATTTAGCAAAGTGCTTTGTGACAGAAAAGCATTGTAGTAGAAAGCCAAAATTGCTCCAAAGTAGCCCCAAGAAACTAATGTAGAAGTGGCCATTTTTCATAAATGAATCCATTTAGATTGGGATGATAAAATTGATGAGTTGGTTTTTTGTTTGGTTTGGTTTGGTTTGGGCAGATGCTTAGCATAAGAAATTTGGGGATATTTTTAAAATGTGCCTATCCGTGATTTACATTACTAGTAATAATCACCATTGCAAAACATGCTAAAGGATGGTGGTTTCCAGTACTTGGACTAGAAGATGTGTCACTTAAGGAAGTTATCATGCTCATAATTTTGACAACTGGTGACTGGTGCAGAAACTAGCAGTGCTACCCTTGTCTCAGGCAACAAAGGGAATGTGCCTCTGTGGGCTCATACCCAGGCCAGCCCAGGGACTGTGCTCAAATCTCTCCCAGGTCTTTACCAGCATTCCTCCCTCTGTTTATTAATGTCACTCTGGGGCCAGCCCTGATGAATGGGGATAGGATGGAGGATGTGGGTTGTGGAACTCAGGACAAATCATGTACAGTTCCCAACCTCTTTCTAATTTTTATTCTCTAGCAAAGGTCAACCTAGATTGGAAAATAAATGCAAGAAGGGCACCTTAGGGAGTTAAAGGAACATGACGGTGCCAGTTATATGCTGTGTAAGCTGTTGGCTTTCTCATACCAACCCTTCTAACACCACATCGCCTCCTGCCTCTGTCCTGCTTAGTAATGAATACTTTAAGTGACACCATTTTTGTGGGTGATGCTGTTATTATCTAAGTTTAATTTCTAGCAACCCGACTCATTTCGGTCACCTTCTAAGTTATTTTGAGCATGATGGTTTGAAGATCTTTAACAGTCTTTGTATCTTTTCTGCTACTGAACATTGATGTGTCAGAAGTAAGTATTTTAGGAAAACACTACTTCAGAATTTGAGAGCTCCATCATAGGAGTGGTTAATTAGTTTCAAAAATGTTCAATGTAGCTTTAAAATAGCCAAACAATATGAAATGGGTTAACTAATAGAATACCATACAGGGCGCCTGGGTGGCTCAGTTGTTTAAGCGACTGCCTTCGGCTCAGGTCATGATCCTGGAGTCCCGGGATCGAGTCCCACATCAGGCTCCCTGCTCAGCGGGGAGTCTGCTTCCCCCTCTGACCCTCCCCCCCTCATGCTCTCTCTCTCTCATTCTCTCTCTCTCTCAAATAAATAAATAAAATCTTTAAAAAAGAATACCATACAGAGGGATACAAATCAGTCACTGAAATAATGCTGTAAGTAAATATTTGTTGGAATATTAAATGGAAAACAATGAGACTATTTGTACAGTGTCACTCAGAGTTGTGTGTGTGTGTGTGTCTAGAAGGAAAACGAAGCAAATTACTAACATCGGTTATTTCGAAGGGGTGAGATTACAGTTTTAAAATTGAAACATTTTGCTTCTCTGTATTTATTTTCTAAATTTTCTATAATGAAGATTTTTTGAGTTTTATGATGAGAAAAAAGTTATTTTGGAAAAAAAAGTAACCAAATATATCTTAAAAAGTTAATAAACTTTAGGGGCGCCTGGGTGGTTCAGTCAGTTGAGCATCCGACCCTTGGTTTTGTCTCAGGTCATGATCTCATGGGTCATAAGATTGAGCCTCAAGTCAGGCTCCATGCTCAGTGGGGAGTCTGCTTGAAGATTCTCTCCCTCTACCCCTTCCCTAAATCACACATGTGCATGTGTGCGTGCACTCTCTCTCCCTCCCTCTCTCTCTCAAATAAATAAATAAATCTTTTAAAAAAGGTCAATAAGCTTTGAAAAAAATAAACTATGAGTGCATGATTCTTCCCATTAAAAGCATTACTAGGGACAGTCTTGATTTTATTCATTTTTGTTCTTTTTCATATTTACATTCAGCTAAGTACATGATTAAATGCACCTTTATTTTTATACCCCTATATGACCTTCTGTGTAAGGTAACTCACAATATGAAATAATTCTTTGACAGAATTGGAATTGGAGCCTTGAAGGAGGAAAATAAAGTCACTGCCAGGGAAAACATAGGCTGGCAAGTCCCTGAAGCTGCTCAGATATGGGCAAAGACATGCCTTACAGGATTTTTTTGTTATGGAGAAGTGTTGTATATGGACATTTTATTTAGCCACTGTATTTTGTAATCCAGGATTCAAGTTAAAGATTACAAAACAGCTTCAATTTGATGCATCCCAGATGGAAAATGCTAATGTTTTTCATTCTTCTGCCCAGGTGAGGTAATTACAGTGTCTGTGCATTGAGGATTATAGGACCACTGTAATCCCACTTCCTACTCATACCTTAAAGGAACTTCTGGAAAGATCTAGAAGAATGGATGGAAAGATAGTCCAGAAGGAGAGAATAGATTGAACTTTTCCCTCTGAGATCTTCCCCTCAAGAACCCTTTAGCAAGACCCTTTTGACCCTCAGCAAAACTATATGGGAAGGCAATGTGGGCTAGTATGATTTGTTTTCCCATCTAAAAAAGAGCCAACTATTCCTCTCAATCCTTCAGTCATACAAATTATAGGAACAAAGAGAATAACACAAGTAGAAATGAGCCTGTTTTGCCATTGACGAGCCAGGCAACTTTGGGGATATCACCTCTCCTTTGCAAATCTCTGTCTTCCAAACCCTCTATTCCCTAGGTGGAGCTTCAGGGGACGGAGGCCACATGCTGGCCAGGGCAGCTGCCCAGCACCATTGTGATGTGATGGAGAAGCGCACTTGGATACATGATATGTAGTGTCATGAGAAGTCTGGTGCTTGTAGGACACCAACGTATTTGCAGCTTCACTGAATGGCTTTCTCCATCTTCTTTTCTCCAATGGATATGAATTTCTCTGGCCTCCGACAACAAACAGCATGGTGAAGAAGGGCAATAAACCCAAGGAAAGAAAAGAAAGAGGTCAGCAATCATGGAAGGAGGAGCCAGTGAATCACAAGGGGAATGTGAAACCTGATACCAGCTGGAAAGCAGAACATGAAACCAAAGGGCACAGCGTATCTGTTTTGGTTATATTAATTCTTATGCAGTTCTTTGTGATGAGAGCCTCTGCTCAGGTCTCTTAAAGAAAGTCTGGTCAGTGGTGGATTTTTAGAATATCCATGTCATGAAACTTCTCTTCAAGCTGAGAGTTATTCACAGTCCCAAAGTAGATGCCCTTCCCAATCCCGACCACACAGGTTAGCTTGAAATCTTTCTAGAAAGTGATTTCCTGGAACAACAATGAAAGTTGACTACAAGTCCTCGGTTTGAGTCTTAACTCTGTTAATCATAGGGAAATCATTTATAGGCAGAGACTCCATTTCCTCATTTGTTAAGATGAGAGGTGAACGCCACCCTGCCTGCCTCCCCGAGTGAGTGTGCACTGAGAATCCATTGAATGAAGGTGAAGTTTGTAACACTGAAACCAGGGTCGGCATGTCCCTGTGCATCGTCCACAATGCTGTGCTCGGGGCAGGAGTGCTGACAGCTTAAGTCACAACAGGGTGATTATAACAAATGTGGTGCTCCTCTCTACATCTGTCATCAAGAGATCGGGTTGCAAAACATAGATCTTGTTTCAGTACCTGTTTCTTTAACTTTCAAGGAACAGGATCCACGGCTTCCTTTCTCTGCATTAACCCCGACACCCACTAAGCTTGGGCCTCATACCCAGTGTCTTCAGCATAGGCAGCCTTCAGAGGAATCTTTGACAGCCGTTGCCAGGGCCAGTCCTGCTCCTCTTTTTCCGCTCCAGAGCATGAATACAGCAACCATAGGGGTTTCTTGTGCTTGATGCACAGTTTTCCCAGCATCCGACACTTGGGAGTCCGTGCACCAGAAGGGGCTGTTTGGGGTCTCGAGTGCTTATTAGCGTAGTAATTAGAACATTCATGGTTCTTCCTGCCAAGTGTCTGAAGACATGACATTACAATCTTTCCATTTGGCATCGGTGGCTCAGGAGGTGAGTCCTGCTGGCACATGAGGCTGGAGCGGAAGAGCTGGAGGTCACTGTGACCCCTGCTCCTAGGGCCATCACCTCCCTGTCCGTGATCATCAGACTTGCATTTCCATGTGAATGAGCCAAGGGAAGAGAGTGTTTCTGAGTTTTATGGGTCTTTCATTCTTTTCTTTTCTTTAAAAAATTGGACCAGAAACCCCAGTCCTTTCAGCTTTCTTCCTCTCCCTGGAGTCCTGCTGGTGCATATTACCACTAATAGGGCTTTGGGCCCTGCCAACTCAAAATGAAGAACAGGTCCACGCTGCATCTGTGGCCTAATGAGGAGCCCTGAATGGAAATGAGAATCAAACGTGCATTGAAAATATTCAGTTCTCAGCGAGATTGTCCCTCCCCTGCCCCTTGCCATCTCAGGGTCCTGAGTCCAGTGCCAGCAGAAGGTGACCTGCCAAGCTGATACCCTGTGTAACTTGGGGAAGGGCCCTTGAATGGGATCCGAAAGCACACTCTGAACTCATTTTCTGTCTTCTCAGCAGCTACCAAAGCAGGGGCCAAAGTGCGGGGGCAAGTCGAAATGGGAACGGGGTTCACATGACTGAGCAGAATGAAAAATCTGGGGGTAGGGAGCAGAAAATCAGACATGGGGTGGCAGCCTAAAAACCCATTATTAGGAATTTCACTCTACTCTGAGTATTGATTGGGAAATTTGATCAGGGTCCTTAGTAGAAAAAGAACAGGGGAGGGGGCATAGCAGAGAAAACACAATCCAGAGCCTGGCACTGGGACAGGTTAACGGCAGGGACTTGAGTGAGTTCTGTCTGAGTCTCAGCTCCCTCCTGTTCTGGACTGGAGATGGCAGTACGTGCTTGACCGGCTGCCCGAGCCCATCGTGAGGACTTTGTGACACATGGTCAGTGGAAGGGCTCCAGCAAATGGGAGGTATTGTTAGATTATTAAAGATTTTTAGGCAAATGAATTTGTTAGGAATCTGGAGGTAATGAAGTCAGGTAAGCTGCTAGGAAATTGGCTAGGTAGGCATGAAAGTGGGGACCCCCTAAACTGTGAGGGTTCAGCTAATAAAATTAACACTGAGTATTAAAAGACAAGTTGTTCAGGCCAAACTGAATGGAGCAATTTGACGGTAGCCAAAGTGACATCCATGCTGTTAAAGAGCATGTTGACAAAGGTGCATGGCCAGCATGAAAGCCTGGGGAGTGGGGCATGGATGGTGTGTAATCTTGAATGGTCCAGGGGAAATGGTGGTAAGACATTGCTATGTGGAGATGGGCCATGTTGGCTTCATTCCCTCTGGGCCATACAGCTAGTTCCCTTCCTTGGCTTCATGTTCACCAAACCTCCTGATCATGTCCTAGATTACATGGAGATTTCTCTCCAGGGACAAATGTACAGCTCAGAGAACTTTGCAATTTTCTGTAAGACATTTTTAACCATCCTGTATACATCAGGCCCCTATGACTTTGATTTATATAAATCATTTCCTTCTGGGTCCAGTCTGGGGCACTGACATGATTGAGTTTTAGACCTGCAAGCCTAAAGAAGAACTAAAGCTCAAGGGTCTGCTAACTTGGACTATTCCTGGGCATCTAATTGGCATCTCCTGGCCCATATACCACTCCCCTCTAAAAGACAATAACTTTGATCATCTAAAAGGCTGACCTGAACCAAAGTTAGTGCTGGAGGAATGGAAAGGGAGAAAGAGATTTCAGAAAGCCCTTGTTGATAATGTAGATTTGAGTGGGGCTGAACAAGCAAAAGTCAGGCCCCAGTGAAGTCTCCAAGTAGTGAACTGGGGTAGGGGTAAGGAGGAAAGTGTTCCTGACGATACCATGAAGAGGACAATAAGGTATAAGGTTGGCAAATATCATGTGTAGGTTACTTTCCCTCTCTCCCATCCTCATGAAGTTGTCACTAATCAGTGTTGGCTCTCTTTCATTCTGTGAACCATGGAAACCTGAGAATCCTTCTCAACCCAAAACATTCCGTAAACCACTCTCATAGGCCAGAGCTATAAATCATGAGATGACTTCTTAGAGCTGATAGTTAAAGTAATTACTCACCAAATATTAATTGGTTAATTGCTGATAATAACCCTGGGAAAATTAGTTCAAATTCTTGGCTCCAGAAAAAAAAATAAATAAAAAAGAGGCAGTTGACCTCTGATATTTAATCTCCAATAAGGACTACGATAAAATACGGAAAGTTACGACATTCCCCAGGTATGCTGTGTTTGACCATATTTCCTGTCCTATCAGTGGAGGAGGAGAAAAAATATTGATGTAAGTAGGAGCTAGTGATAATCCCAAAATATATACAAACCTTGCCCATTTAAGACCCAGTTGTCCTCCTAAGTTTAGAAACTCAGGAAGCTATTATATGCCTCTCTGATAAAAATAACCCCTCCCACTGCTTTCATATATACATCTCCATCATTGTCTACCCAATCCAAACTAGACAGGAAGCCCTCAGTGTCTTCGATAGACTCCTGCTGAGAAAGTGACCCCAGGCTTTTCTTTCTGCCTGAATGGCTATGGTTTATATCATTTGCTATGAGAGATAGCAACCTTGTCCTAGTTGATTACAGTAGGAATGGGGCCCCAGTCAAAGGCAATCAAGAGTGGGATGACTATGATGCAGAACACTCCCATGTGTAGTCTTGGGGAGAAACTCTATCCAATATGGGTGAAACTCCATCCTCCATATTGGATAGAGAAAATGTAGTCACATCTCTTGGAGAGCATGGGAGGTATTCACAGAGAAGGCAGGTCACAGGAACCATTGCTGTAACTTGAATCATATCCAGTGGCTCTACTGCTCCCCTGGGTCCAATCTAGATCTATGGTTCATCCCATTATGATGGCACTGGATCAGTATGTGAGACCCAGAACAATCAGAACTACTGAGCACCTGGCCCACCTCCTTACTTCCCCATGAATTCCAACAATAAATCTCCCTCACTTAAGATAATCTAGCTATGTCTCATGAACAGACATTTTTCCAAAGAAGACATCCAAATGGCCAACAGACACATGAAAAAGTGCTCAGCATCACTCAGCATCAGGGAAATCCAAATCAAAACCTCAGTGAGATATCACCTCACACCAGTCAGAATGGCTAAAATGAACAAGTCAGGGAACAACAGATGTTGGCGGGGATGTGGAGAAAGGGGAACCCTCCTACACTATTGGTGGGAATGCAAGCTGGTGCAGCCACTCTGGAAAACAGTATGGAGGTTCCTCAAAAAGTTGAAAACAGAGCTGCCATATGATCCAGCAATTGCACTACTGGGTATTTACCCCAAAGATACAAATGTAGGGATCCAAAGGGGTATGTGCACCCCGATGTTTATAGCAGCAATGTCCACAATAGCCAAACTGTGGAAAGAGTCAAGATGTCCATTGACAGATGAATGGATAAAGAAGAAGTGGTATATATATACAATGGAATATTATGCAGCCATCAAAAGGAATGAAATCTTGCCATTTGCAACAACATGGATGGAACTGGAGGGTATTATGCTGGGCGAAATAAGTCAATCAGAGAAAGACTTGTATCATATCACTTCACTGATATGAGGAATTCTTAATCTCAGGAAACAAACTGAGGGTTGCTGGAGTGGTAGGGGGTGGGAGGGATGGGGTGGCTGGGTGATAGACAGTGGGGAGGTTATGTGCTATGGTGAGCACTGTGAATTGTGTAAAACTGATGAATCACAGACCTGTACCTCTGAAACAAATAATACATTATATGTTAAAAAAAAAAAAGAAGAAGAAGATAGCAGGAGGGGAAGAATGAAGGGGGGGATATCGGAGGGGGAGATGAACCATGAGAGACTATGGACTCTGAAAAACAAACTGAGGGTTCTAGAGGGGAGGGGGTGGGGGGATGGGTTAACCTGGTGATGGGTATTAAGGAGGGCATGTTCTGCATGGAGCACTGGGTGTTATACGCAAACAATGAATCATGAACACTACATCAAAAACTAATGATGTAATGTATGGTGATTAACATAACAATAAAAAAGATTATCTAGCTATGTCTCTTTCTTATAATCTGAAAGAGCTGGACTAATAGACTATATTGTGAAATTCAGATCATTAAAAGATTTCAAAGGTATTTTGAGATGTCATTTGAAAATCATAAATTAATCTGATAATTTCACCCTACAAAATGCATCCAATATTTTAAACCTCACCCAAAGCAATTACATATTTGGGAAATCAAGTATATCATGAGAAACCTATAAATATTGATAGGCATTTATATATCACAATATTCCATAAGTACATCTATTTGGTGTTTTGTCACTTTGAGGAAGGAACAAAGACTTCTTAGGGCAACATGAGCAGGTGGCATGTTTTCAATATTTCCTTTGAAACATCTAGCATATCTGTCACTCCCTTTCCATTTGTATTAGTATACCCTGGTTTCAGGCCCTTGACATTTCACACTGTATCTTGTAATACAGATGCAATGATTAGTTCTTCTGATTCTAGTCTGTGTCCTCCAATTTGTCCTGCATGCCAGTCATCCTTTAGAACTACATACATCCATGTCACTTCTTGGCTCAAAATCTCTCTGTGGCTCATTTATACCCTTCTTTTTGGGTATATATCATCCAGTCTTGTTCCTTGCCTTTCCAGACCCTCTCCCATCTCCATCCAGCCAGTGATTCATGAAGATGCTCTACTCATTCCTTTGTTTTTGCCCTCATTCTTGGTGTTTCTTTCCCTTGGCATGGCATCCATTCATAAATCTATCTCATTCCATCCAAAGACTAACAGATGTCCCATCTTCCATATGAAATCTTCCCTCATCACCTCCAACCCTCACAGGGCTCCCCCTTTAGGAAAATCACAGGACTTAACTCCTTTTGCTCTCAGATTTGTTCTGTCTCCTAGAATGACTGCTTTTCTGTGTGGGCCAGTTTTAGCTCCTCTACTAGATGGTAAGCTCCTTGATTTTGAACAGGAGAAAACTACTTTCTTGTTGACATTGAATGAATATCCTGAATGTTAGCCAACTCCCTCCCCCCACCGAGGCAGCTTCAGGAAGCAAGATTGCATTAGGAATGGCATTTTACTAAAAAGGAAAGTGGAAAATTTGTTTTAATCTCCTATGGCCAGTGTCCAGCCTGAAAAATAAAAACTACTGAAACAATTCTTAATTCCAGAAGGGATACTAAAACTGCTATAAATAGAATAAATAGAATTTGTAACAAAAGCATGCACAAGTCACGGTGCTATCAGGAAACCAGACTTCTCAGAGACATTAGGGATCAGACTGTGTGCTAGAAAAAGCATTAAACTGGGGTCAGGCAGTCTGGGCAAATCTGGACTTGCCACTCAGGAGCTGCATGGTTTTGGTAAAGTCCCTTCATGAAGCATCACTTACCTCATCTGGAAATAGAGCATGTCAGAATAGGGACCCCTGAGGTTTGCCCAAACACTAAAATCCTGGTGTTTGTTGCCATGCCTGGGCATGATTTCACACTAAGTTAGAAGGAAACACAGGGTTATTTTAGAAGGTGATTTGGACTATGCAGTCTAATTTAGAGGGCCACCAACCTTCTGTCGTCAGCTCTTGGTCTCCTATCTGGCTAGAAAAGTAGCTTCCCAGGGAACCCAGGGAGAGCTCTGAGTTTAGTCCCACCCTTGGCCTTGGTATAATGATTCCAAACTGCTGCCTAGTGTCTGTCAAACTTACCAGTTGGCTTATAAGATTTGTGTGTGTGTGTGTGTGTCCTTGTTTCCTTTCATTTGGTTACCCTTGAATTTGAACCCAAATTTTTTTGCTGCATTCATTCTTAGCTGACTGTTGGGCAGGTTAAGACTCTCCCAGCCTGCAGAACCTGGATTTTTTCTGTCCTAGGAGCTGCCTCTTGCCTCCACAGTGCGTTTGAGCCACGATCCCTCTTCTTTCCTCTAGTAACATTTCAGAACATCTCTGTGAACTACCATGCAATAGCCACAGATCTTTTGTTATGAAGTTTAAATCCCACAAGGATATTATCAGAAAATGGAGTAGCTGGATGACTGAAATCTAATTCAGTGATTTTGTGAAATTTGGGACATTGTCTAGCAGTTCCTGAAGTCATTCTGGATCACAGTAGCTTGAATGACATGCCTGCCTCTCAAGCTTATGAAGTTTGCCTTGAAAGCCACCACTAGGCCAGCTTCATGTATGAGTCTATAGACTCTTGGAAGATCTACCTGATATGCCTTAAGGAGCACTGGGCATGAAGATGCATCTTACTTTCAGGCATATCAGATCCACTGCTGACATGGATTCAGTGACCTAAAGTTATTAATAAAGTCAAGTCTAGGGTGTAAGTGCCTGCTCTTGAGAAAGGCTGCTGTGGGCCAGGGGTTCCTGCAATAGTCAACTTGAGGATAGTAAATATGGGCTTGGACAAAGAGCTAGAAGAACATTTAGGCCTCAGGAAGGTACTGTCAATGATTGAATGACCCCTTCATGATTCCTGGGACATAGACACCTTCATCGACTAAGGGATTCTCTTTACTGAAAACTAATCAAGAGAAATAAATAAAAGTAGACTTTCACAGGAAATGTGAGTCCATTGTCAAACAATGCTGATTAATAGTAAAACTGAACACAGCCTCCCTCTGAAGCTGATATAAGCTCTGCTGAAAATGGCAACCTTGGGCATACGAAGGGTTTGATGTCAGTCATTCTTCTTCCTTGGATACATATATTGAGAATCTTTCTATTTTTTTTCTTTTTAATTGGAAGAAAGTAGAACTGAAAGAGATGAGTGCCAGGTTCTTAGCTTTCAAATCCCAACTCAAGATAAGAAGAGCTTCCATTTCTCAAGTTTATCTTCTCTGTCCTGAGCACATACCTGGGGTTAAGGTGACTTGCATACATACTTCCTGATCCTCACACCAGTGCTGCACAGTAGATGTTCCGTCTCTGTTTTACCTACTAGAGAAATGGTGTCCCCACGGTTGCAGAGTAGCAAGGCAGAGCCAGGGTAGACCCAGCTCAGATTGACCCCAAAGCCCTTGTCTTCACTGTCTCTCAAACTTCCATTAGAAGGGCTTTCACCATCCTGGTTGAACTTAACTCTAATATTTGCCAAATTTTTCAAATTCTGAAGTCCATTTGTTCAGCTGCAGGCAATGCTGTCTGCACTGTGGTTTTGAGGATCTTAGATGATGCTCCCACTGCCAATGACCGGGGACCTCATCACTGACTGTGACCACAAGAACCCTCTGCTCCCTCTGATCACAAGCCCCTTTCCATCCAACATGCCTTTCTACACATGCATGTCCCCACACTGGGGCAAGTCAAAACTCCTAGGTCTGCAGACACCACATACAAATCCCAGGATTGTGCTATTGGAACCATCTGTTTAGACACCTCCCGCCACTATTATGGACATGGAGCTATGTTGAATGAAAACATTTCTGACAGACATACAGTGTCCCCATGCTAGACCCAAGGAAGCAGTTCGTGGCTTTTCCCAAACACATTTGGCAGTTTCTGTGGACCCCAGGGGATTCAACCTGAAAGACAGCGCAAGGACTGTCATTCTGGAAACCCTTGCACCCTCTCAGTGCCCTACTCTCCAGTGACTAGAAGACATTTCTCTTTCCTAGGGATGGGAATTCAGTCACATCCTGCTTCTCTTAACACCATGGGTTAGAGTAAAACCCTAAAGTCAGACCTCCAAGCTCTGCTCTCTATATATGAAAGGAAACTTTGGAAATCCAAAAAACCCTTTATCCCCAACAAATCCTGGCTTTCCCAAAGAATTATTTTCCATGGACTCAAAAAAGTCTAATTTGAAAAGGAAAGCAGGGCAATAATTCCCCAGTTGTAGGCCATTTCTACTCAGTGCTTGTCCTTGACTTTGATCTATTTGTTTACCTGTCTGGGACAATTAAGTACAGGAATTGAGGATGTTAGAAACTTTTATAAAAATTTGACAGAGAAGTTTTATGTCTGTTGAATTCAGAAACATTGTGCCTGCTATATTTATGTTTGTTCTTAATTTTTCTAGGAATTTATGCTTTGATTGTATTTTACAAAATGATGGATTGGAAGGGGTTTTTTTTAATGACCTTCTAACACAGAAAGTTTGAGAAGCACTGTTCTAGTCTATATCTGAACTTCCCCCTTAGGGAAGGCTATGCCACCAGAGTCTCAATGTATGGAACAGCCATAGAAAATGAGGAACTAAGTATTTTCTTTTTTTTTTTAAGATTTTATTTATTTATTTGAGAGAGAGAGAATGAGAGAGAGCACATGAGAGGGGGGAGGGTCAGAGGGAGAAGCAGACTCCCTGTCGAGCAGGGAGCCCGATGCGGGACTCGATCCAGGGACTCCAGGATCATGACCTGAGCTGAAGGCAGTCGCTTAACCAACTGAGCCACCCAGGCACCCGGAACTAAGTATTTTCTAAAACAAAAAATGCAGGGGTGCATGGGTGGCTCAATCAGTTAGCGGTTAGCATCTGCCTTCAGATCAGGTCATGATCCCGGGGTCGTGGGATCGAGCCCCGCATCAGGCTCCCTGCTCATCAGGGAACCTGCTTCTCCCTCTCCTCCTCACTCATGCTCTCTGTCACTATTTCTGTCTCTCTCTCTCTTTCTCTCTCTCTCGCTCTCAAATAAATAACAACTTTTTAAAAAATGCATTGGTTTACTATCTCAAAAAAAGATGTTCATTACGCAGCCATTACACTAATTCCACTGAAAGATAAAAATGGACCTTCCATTCTAAAGGCACAAAAAGAAGACGAAGTTGTGTATAATCAACAAGGTATTTCAACCAGCCATAATTGCCTATTGGCCTATGTTAATTGGTTTAGGACTGAATCTCAACAGCTACAAGATTCAGAAAACATTGCATTGTGAAGCACTAAGCCAATGCCTATAGTTCCCCCATTCTTAGGTGTGTTAGCAAAGGCACAGGCTCAATTTCAGCAACATGAGTCTCCAAAGTACAATAGCTTATGGGGCGCCTGGGTGGCTCAGTCAATTAAGCATCTGCCTTCAGCTCAGGTCATGATCTTGGGGTTCCGGGATCGAGCCCCGCGTCGGGCTCCCTGCTCAGCAGGGAGTCTGCTTCTCCCTTGGCCCTTCCCCCAACTCATGCTCTCTCCCTCTCTCTCTCCCTCAATTTCATAAATAAATAAATAATAAATAAATAAATAAAATCTTTTTAAAAAGTACAATGGCTTAGACAAGATCAAGTTAATTTCTTTTTCATGTGTTGGTCCAGAAGTTGGTAGTGCAGGATCAGTGGGATGGCTCTGCCATCTTCAGTGAGTGGCGTCCTTCACTGGATCCAAAGGAACCAAACTACTTCTCCCTACTGCTTAGCCAGTGAAAGGGAAAAGTACTGGGGAAATACACAATTAATTCTTTTAAGGGCAAATCAAGTAGTCTTTATCTAAATGGCCAATTGCCCAGTTAAAATTCTGTTTCTATTAATGATGAGGAAAACAGATAAATAAACAATCTGCCCCACTACGGAACTTTAGTAGGCTGAAAATTTTTACAAACCCTGAACTTTTCTGAGCTTGTCAACACCTAGTAATTCAAAATTTTACACTTAGAAACCCAAATAATAATCATTCTCTCAGTGCTTTCCAAGTTAAACACAAATTTGTATTGCACTTGTAATTTTCCAATTTTTCTTGAAAATTTCCCCCAGATATTTTCATAGTATTGTGGTAATGAGCTAAAAAGCAAAGTTGACTCATTTAAAAAACAAAACAAAAAAACCCTTTTAATTTACCAGAATTGGTTCAAAAATATGTCTAAAACCTGGGGCACCTGGGTGGCTCAGTCGGTTGAGCATCCAACTCTTCGTTTCAGCTCAGGTCATGATTTCAGGGTCATGGGATCGAGCCCCGTGTGGGGCTCTGCGGTCAGTGAGGCGTCTGCTTGGGATTCTCCCTCTCCCTTACCCTCTGCCCCTCCTACTGCTCTCTCTCTCTCAAATAAATAAAAATAAAATCTTTTGGGGCACCTGGGTGGCTCAGTCATTAAGCGTCTGCCTTTGGCTCAGGTCATGGTCCCAGGGTCCTGGGATGGAGGCCTGTATCGGGCTCTCTACTAGGCGGGAAGCCTGCTTCTCCCTCTCCCACTCCCCCTGCTTGTGTTCCCTCCCTCGTTGTGTCTCTCTCTCTGTCAAATAAATAAATAAAATCTTTAAAAAAAACATAAAATAAAAAAGTAAAATCTTTTTTTAAAAAAAAAGAATATATCTAAAACCTGAGCAATTGTTAGCCAATAAAGAAATTAAATTTATAATAAAAAAAAATCTTCCTACAAAGAAAACCTGAGTCCCAGATCCTTCCTTAGAAAGCTCTACCAAGTAGTCAAGGAAGAAATTATTCCAATCCTATGTAAACTATTGCAGAGAATAATGTGTAGACAGATAATGTGGGGAAGGGCATCCTAGGCAAGAAGAGCATGTGCAAAGACACAAAGGTAGACAAAAATACAATGAATTTGGGAAATAAGTGGTTCAGTACAGTTGGAGCTCAGGGAACTTACTGGAGAGAAGCAGAAGATGGGGCTGGGAAGTTAGGCAGGAGTCAATCTTTTTTTTTTTTTTTTTTTTACTTATTTATTTGAGAGAGATAGCGAGAGAGAGCATGATTGGGGGTGGGGGAAGGGCAGAGGGAGAAGCAGACTCCCCACTGAGCTGGGAGCCCAATGCAGGGCTCAATCCCAGGACCCTGAGATCATGACCTGAACCGAAGGCAGACACTTAGCCAACTGAGCCACCCAGGTGCCCCAGGAGCAAACCTTTTTAAGCCATACTGAAGACAACAAGGAATTTTGTTCTGTCCTGTAAACAATTAGGAACCAATTAACAGGTCAGATGAGACTTGTAATTATCTACAGTGAAGGTCTGTGATAATCCTGAGATACCACTTAATATTTATGCAGGAAAAAATGTATCTATAGAATAAAACTCAATACAAACATCAACTGAAAACCTTTTGCTAATGTCATAGGAACAAAAAGTTCCAATGACCTCTATAAAGTGCCTTTAAAAGGTGTCTTAATCACAATTCTCTACAAGGATTTATACAAGCCTGAACCTGGGATAGCAGATAGGCCAAGCCACTCCTGGGCCTATAATATTTATGATAATAATAGCTAATATTTATTGAGTACTCTGTGCCAGATACATTGCTAAGCACTTGGCATGAATTATCTCAACTAACCCTCATAATAACCCTCTGAAGTAGGTGCCATAATCTATCTCCATTTTATTGATGAAAATAAAGCCTGAAAGTGATTAGATAATTTGCCCAAGGTCACCCTGCTAATAAGTAGCAGAGACAGAACTTGAACTTCTGTCTCTCTGACAACAACACCTAATACTGTTAACTAATATGCTGTCCTGCCCATGGCAGATATCACTAATCAATTATTACATTCTTTTTTTTTTTTCACTCAGCCCAGACTGGGCCTCCCAACTTTCAGTGTAGCTCTGAGAAGCCACTATAGAGACATCGGAATTGACTCATGAGATAGGACTGATTGCTGCCCTTTGCCTACACCTTAGTGATGTCATCTCGGATGTAGCCTCAGATTCTGGTTCTTAAGGCACTGTGAGCATAAACTACATCAAAAGTGGACCTGCCACCACAGACTGTATTCTAGCACCTTGGAGTCTTTACATTAGAAGTCTTCCCTTGACTGCTTTCCTAAGCTAATGCAAACTAAATTTGTTGGTATGGAAAAAGGACAGGAAGAATTCAGGCTATCCACAAGCTGCCAATATGAACTTGCTGCCCTTTATGGGCATTCTCACCATTCTTTATGAATGGCTTTGGTGGGAAAATTACAGAAGTGATTCCAGAAAGAGGCTATGGCTTTATGTTATATGTTCCACATATCTGAATTGCTTGAAGGAGTATAGAAGCTAGAAGCACTGTTGAAGACTCAGAGTTAATTTGGATTTTGGAAAAGATTGGTGCACTTCTGTAACATATTAAACATAACCTCGTCACTCCATGCCAAGCGGTAAGAAGTCAAGTCTATAAAAATATTTTACAGAGTCCTTCTAGGTAGACAGCCCTACCTTAATGCAACTGCTTTTTCTTTTATGTCCAAACTCCACAACAGTCACAGTTTGCCACCAAGTACTTACAATGCACGAACAGTGTGATGCTTCAGGTAGTTCAGGAATGAGGAGTGGAAAGTCCAGGGCTGGGACGAGGGGAAAGGTCTGACTAGACCAAGCAGGGGCCTGATCCCTGGTAAAGAGAGGGAGCAACAGGAATGACCCACTGGGATTTCAGGTTGGTCCTGGAAGGGCAGCTGGAGGCTGTCATGGGTAGCCCAGCCATTTCTGTCTCAGTGCTGGGGCACGTAGGTGGGTGGAGGAGCTTCAAAGTCCAGGAACCTCTGGGTACCAGGGAGGCAGATGATACTGGAAGATGTGCCAACATTGGCTAGAAACCCAACTGGGGCTGAGATGTGAGGGTCACGCCCTGCTCCCAGGCTAGACACTCATTGTATGTGTCTCCCCAAAGGGAAAGATGACTAGAGAGAACCCAACAAGAGTAAGCTCAGGTCGAAATCCCAAACATGTGGACTAGGACAATGAGTGGGAGTAGGAGGAGGCGAGGAGAAATTTAAGCAATTTAGGGATAACCTAGGTATTCAGATCCTAGGATATTAGATCCTAGGAAGGGTTCAGTACAGAAGACTTTAGGACCACATGGGAGCTTATCTCCCACAGAATGTGGGGCAATGGCTTTGATGCATATTTCAGCTCTTCTAGGATTGTCTCAGTACCCAGGGAAGGGTCTACAAGGGGACCTATTGGCCTGGTGACAGGGAAGAGAATTGACATATGTCATAAAACTGCCAGTGTTGGGTGCTTTCATATCCCATCTTAATTTAATTTTCGAAATACCTCAGAAACGTTAACACCTGCAGTAAGTGATATGGCCAAGATCTGAACTCATGTATGATCTGGCCCCATACCACTGGAAAAGACACAGACAAGAAATACTGGAAGCCAGGCAAAGGGGTCTGATTCTGTCATCACCTCAATGGTTTTCAACCCTGGCTACCCATCAAAATCACACACACACATACACACCATCCCCAGAGATTCTGCTTTAATTGCTCTGTGATGGGACATTGGTGTTTTGCTTTAAGAGCTCTTCTCGTGATTCCAAGGAAAAACCAGAGCTGAGAACCATTGACCTTCCTTGCTTCTGACACTTTAAGGTAGGCTAACACACTCAGGCCTGCTGGCCCTTGAAGGTAAACTAAAAATCCAAGGCTCAGTTCCTCCCTTGCCCATTCCTAACTTTTACTTTGTTCTTATCCCTCTCGGCTGTCAGGTCCCATGTTGCCTTGGGCAGAAACACCCAGTTCCTGCTCAGGCTGTGGCACCCAATCCTTGCTCTGCACTCTAGACAAACAGGAGCCCTAGGAGCTGGGCACATGCCAGGATGCTGTCTTAGAAGCCAGTGGTGCTGGGCCTCTGGAAATCTCACAGAGGGGCCAGGTGCACAGAGGGGCAGGGGTCAAGGGGAAAACAGAATTAAATCCAGGGAGAACATTCCAGAGACTCATCATCAAAGCAAAGGATCTAGGCAAGGGGAATCCAAGAAAGAAATCCAGGGAAAACAGCACAGAGAGGAGATGGGCTTTGAGCCAAGGTCAGGAGGTAGAGCCTGGAGAAGCTCTCTGAGGAGGAGATACTATCGTAGCTGCTGCTTACTGGGAGCCTGTGACCTAGGACTGGATGAGGTCACCACGTGGCTGGGCCTGGACCTCCCGGTTTACCTGCCTGAGCTCTAGGAATGTGTGCGCTCTTGTCCTTGTGCTGCCAACCCTCAGACAAAAGATCTGGCTGAAAAAACAATGCAGGTAAATAAGAGAGCCTGAAGCAGAACTTCGGACGTTCGCCAATGAGACTGTGGAGACACGTTGTCTCGCAATGTGCAAGTTCATGCTGTTTCAGGAAGTTGATCTTGCTGAATTATTGATGAGATTTACCTAGATCAGCTCCATCCACATACTACTCTCGGCTCTTTCTAAATTACAAGAACTGGTCTTTGGTCAGCAGTCTTGAGCTGGCCAAGGAGAGCTATAGCCCTGGATGGCTCAGACTGGCATGGCCCTTCCGGGACGCCAGAATCCAAGTCACTTCTCTGTGCTCGTAGCTTCTTGCTGACTTTCGTCCTTCATGGTCCAGTCGCCTTTCATTCCCAGCCCTGTCTTGAGTTTGACTGACCCCTCCTCCCCTGAAGAAGCCAGGCCATGGAAACACAGAGGCCCTCAGGATGTGTCTAGTCCAGTTCTTCGCAAACCTGCTTATCATCAGCGTCTTAAAAACAGATTCCTGTGCCTCAAGGGAGACTTACTGAATAAGAATTTCTGGGGGCTGTGCCCCCACTGACCTGGTGTATTTCTCATCCAAACTGTCACTCCCCTCAGCGCCTGGACTAAAGAGAATCCACCTTCTGCATATTGAAGTCACAGCTCCCTTTCATGCCTATAAATGTTTTATGTGATTTCTGATTCAGGTGCAATGTGGTGCCTAGGAAAAGTCACAGCCATGACTGGTATTCGGGGAGCCAACAGTCATTTGCCTCTCGGCCTCCTAAATCATGGTTCTTCATATCAACTTTACAGTAGAAAAGCAATTAAAAGCACTTAACCACCCAGCTGTTGTATCTGTCTTAAGACAGTACCTTAAGAGACAGTAACGAGTAAGGGGAAGGAGACGGAATTTTGAATCAGAAGATCCAGGCTTTGAGCCCACATTTTCTCCATTACTACCTGGAAAACCCTGGGCCAATTCTATTACCTTTCTGAACTATCAACTTTATCATAATCCTCATAGAGCCAACATTTATGAGGCAATTACTGTATACCAGACACAATGTTAAGCATCTTACTGACAGCATTGGCTTTAATGTTCCCCAAAAACCATTTCACAGAAGAGAAAAAGGAGTTCCAGAAAGTCAGCCACTCTGGCCACGTGATCATACAGATGTCTGCCCTGGACACTGCACAGATTCGCTGTGAAACTACTGAGAGGCAATGATGTCCTAGTTGTACTGTGTATATGGTTCTCTCTCCACAACTGTAAGTTACCATAGTCAAGAGGTTATCTTACTGGTCTTGCTGCTCTGTTACCCAACACTGTACCTAGCATATTAGTAGACACTAAAAAACACAGGTCAAGTGAAAATGAAAAAATGATTAAAAAATAAGTTAACATTTAAAGAACACCCTATATAAATGAAGGCCCTATTGATCAACCTACGACATCAGAGTGACAAGGGCCCCAGAGATAACTGTGCATTATACCCACTGTGGGTATAGTGTCCTGAGGGCGCCTTATAGGCGGTTCTATTTACATGAGGTCTTGATAGGCCTCCTTGGAGAAACAATAACTGGCGAGTGCATTTGGCCCCATGAATCTGAGCCGGCTCTGCAGATTTTTAACTGGCTCACTTGAACTAATGCCATGCAGCAGACCCCATAGAGCCCCAACACCCAGGCCTTGTGCTTCTCCATAATCTCCCCCAGATCTCACATGGCCTCCTCAGACCCAACCTCTGTCCTCTCTCTGACTCTTGCTTTGCTCTATGGCCTTGGCCTGACCCTGACACTCTGGTCCCAGCCTTGGCCATGCTCCTGTTTTGCAAAGGGCATTTACCCTTCCAAGTGCATCTGAGGCTGCTGCTGGACAAACCCCTTCTCACTCAAGCTTGGCCTCCACGTTCACTGCCCAGAAGGCCGATTTTTCCATCATGCTTGCTCAGGCTCTGTGGATCAGAGTCAGACCTCTGAGCCTCCTGGTCAAAACCAGGGTGAAGTCTTTCGCCTGCATTCCCAGGGAGGGCTTCCAGGAGAGCAGGAAACTCCCCTGTGACTGGATAGAGCTGCTGTCCCCAGTCTTAGTCCCCAGATGGGGACAAGATTGAGCATTGGTGGGAGAGACAAATTCGAATGAGATACAATTTTGTGCCATGCTCACAGAGTAAAACCAAACTCTCAGAAACATGTCCCATGTCCCAAACTCTTATGAGGAGATGGAGAGAAGGATTCTCTAGAAAACTGAAAAAAGTTCAAATGAAAAAGTTGGTGTATTGGCAAAATTGTAACAAAGGGAGCAAGACCTCCCTGATTTGGGGGGGTGGTGTGAAAATAACACTGGAGGGCCAGTTAGTGAGATGAAGCAGCAGAGAACTGGCCAAACCGGGGAAACAGGGGAAGAGTGATAATAATGTGTGGATAACTGGTAGAGCGGAGGACAGGTGGACCTCACAAAGCTGGGCTAGGCGACACTGATTTAGCGGCTGTAACTCAGAAATTCCAGCCAAATCAGCCGTGGATTAGCAGCTCGGGCCACCAGGTGGCGCTAGAGTAGAGGCTGCGGGAGAGCAGCGGCGACTGGGCAGGTGGGGGGGGGCCCCAAGCGGAATGGGGGATGTCGGGGGGGAGGGTCAGCAGTTCCATAGGTGGTGGTTCAAAGAGGTGAGATGTGAAGGCACTGGGGTCCTCACACTCTTGCCTGGGCTGGAAGCTAAAGGGGTGCATGTTCCACTGGTTTCCTAGTGACAAAATTCCCAGCTGACCTCTCATTCCCATTTGAAACAAACCACACTGATGTGAAATTGGGCAACTCTGGGTGTCCCTAACTTGGGGAAGAAAGGCCATTTGCTTCCGGGTTTCCAACTCAGTGGAAATTCCATCCTGTGACTCCCTAACTCGATGGAGTATGTAGTAAGAGCCTTGCGTAGAGCCCTGCATCCAGTAAACGCCCACTAAACTTGAGTTCTCTTTCCTCGGTGAGCCCCGTTGGACAACTTGGCTCCCGCCCCCTAGGGGCTGATCTAGGTCCCTCAGAACTGAAGTGCTATTGGCCCTATAAAGCCCTCAGCCCCTCTGGCCAGAGACCCTTTGTCCCAGCGTTTTTGTTGTTCCAGATTTCTCACTGTGAGGCCAAGGCAGCTGCCAGGGGCCACCCCAGGAGCTGGAATCTCAGCTCACAAACAGAGTATTATATACAGTGGTTCTTCTGCCCCCACCGGGGCCGCCTAGTCCGGCCCCACGCCCAGCGTCCAGCCTTGCTGCAGTGCACACCCTGGGCCCGCCTACCCCCTTCTCCAACAATGTGTTTCTAATCTGCCCCGGAACAGTCACCACGCTCGGTTTTCCAGTCTGGCCTAATCAGCTTCGCCTCTGGGCCCCGGCTCACACGGAGGTGATCAGATTGCAGGGAACAGCATGTCTTCCTCCCTGCCCCTGCTTGTTTTCTTCGGGGGCAAGGGCCAGCCAGCTGAGCTTTCTCTTGCTCCGCGCCTCCGCCCCCCGCCCACGTGGTCCGCCTTCCGTGGGTGCGGCGAGCCACGAAGCTGGCCCCCCGCTGCAGGGAGTTACCCGCAGGCAGGTTTGCAGCGGGGAGGCAAGATTGCTCCAAGGCGAGAGTGGAGAAGGAAGGCGGGAGGGGAATTCGTGCAGACCAGTTCTGGCCAGATCTCTTAAAATGTTTTGTTCTTGCCTTGCTGCCTCTGTCCGGGAGGGGGTGGGGGTGGCGGCTGCCGGAGGGGAGTTTTTTTCTCCCTTCCGTGCGCTGAGCTGTTACTTCCAAGGCCAGCCGGGCCTGTATGAACTTCTGGTTCCTCGAGGCAGTAAACACCCTGGTTCTCCAGGCCACACTGTTGCTCTTTTTCTCATTTTCTTACAAAATGCAGTTTTTTAAAAAAAAACTTAGAAAAGTGGCAATGTCCATGATCAGGGCCGGGTTTAAATGTTTAAAAGAATCATTAAATACAATGTTTTTTGAGCCTGTTGGCTTCTTCAGCTTTATTCTCTCCTTTCTTGATCTTGGCAGCATTAGACATCAGCTGTGGGGCAGGCGGTACCGGAACAATGTTGGTCCTTTCAGAGCAGTTTTGAAATAAATATTTTCAATACAAACATTAAAGAGAGTTAGCAAAAAAAGCAGGAGCCTGTTAATGCCTTGAAGGGGCTGGAGCCCCTTCTGGCCACATCACATTTTCCACAAAAGCTGGTCACAGTGTGACTAAGAATGCAAGACGTGGGATGCTGAGGTCAACGGGGTGGGGAGAGCTTGCCTCCATACCCCAGCGTCAGCCTGGTGTCATCTGCCACTTGGACTTGCCCAGGGAAACACCAGCCGGCTGACCAGAGACAGCTGCTGGGCTTGCGAGGTGCTCCGTGGGCCCCAGGGCCACCCACACCCGGTAACATATTAAAGACTTCATCACTTTCTCTGAAGCTGATTTTCTTACTTCAACCACTTTGTTCCTGAAGAAAACTTTCTAGTTTCACTTTAAGTGCAAAATCAGTATCGCTTCTGTAAATTTTTTTTAAAAAAGTATAAAAACAGAAATGACATGAAACCATGAAAACAAAACAATGCTATTAATTTTTAATGTCTTGCATGTAGCAATAAATGTAAGCAATTTATGAAAATAAGTTCCTCAGAAAAAGGAAACAGTTTACATATGCGCGGCTCAGTGTCCTAAGTTTGCGGGTTAATGAGGAGCTACATCTGAGCGCAGGGGTCAGACTGGCTGCATGAGTCCCAGCTCCCCACTTAGGAGCCAGGAGGCCAAGGGTCAATTTCTCCACATCTGTGTGCCTTAGTTCCTTGTTTGTCAAAAAAGGCTAATAATAGCACCAGTCTCAAGAGTTGTTTCTGACCACTGCATGAGTTAACACATGCAAAACAGTTATGACAGGCCCACCCAGCACTTAGTAAGCTCTCGGTGAATGTCAGCTATAATAATAATTAGTAGTCACAGTATTAGCCTTAGCAGGATTCATGGATTTAAAATTCCTACTCCACTAGAGTATAGCGACAGAAAGATTGAAAAAAATTATTTAACACATTCCCCTGGTAAGATTGATTACTAAGAGTCAGTTCCTAACCAAAATGATGAAAGTGACTTTAGCCCAACAAACTTCTCTTTGGATAAGGCTTCTGAAGCAATTTCCAAAGTCTAGTCTTGGAACGTGTTGAGTTCCCTGGTAATTTTTGGACAGTGATGGAAAATGGGTTCTTCATCTACTCCCTGCCGAATTCCGGTCTAGAAAAATACTTACAGAGATATTTTGTTTCATTTTCCAAAGATCACTTAGAATATTCAAAACAAGGAGCAAGTTAGTTATTCAGATGAGTGCATAACCATATGGTTCAGATAATGAAAATATTTTCTGATATTTGAAATCAGTTGAATGCTTGGGTCAGCTTAGAAGACACATTCTTGGGTCCTTAGCATATTACTTTGACACCAGCTGCCACTCACTGAGTATTAACTACGTGCTATGCAGAGTTACATTATTGACTTCTCGTAATAACCCAGTGGCTTAGGTAGTCTGTCTCCATTTTATAGCTGAGAAACTGAGGCTCAAAGAGGTCAAGTGGTTTAAGATTGCATTGTTCATGTGGGTTCAAGACTGCAATTCAAGGCTGCTCTCCAGTGCCTGAGGCCTGCTCCGCATCTCTGTGGGGTGTAATCTGACCTACCTCTCTGCCTGAATTAATTCGCAGAGCCTGGGCCTCAGAGCAGGACACCGGGGTGGGATGTTCTGCCCCCTGTGGATTCCCACTGGTCTAGTCCCACCTGGAAATTCAGATGGTGAACAATGGAGCCTTGGCATGGGTGGGAGTAACAGTAAGTGCAGGGGTAACCAGTGGACCCACAGCCTGAAAAGAAACCGTAGTGACCTCTCCTTGGCCAGGAACTGCTGACAAATCCCCTCCCTCCCTCCCTGCCTTCTGTCCCCTCTTGCTGTTACTGGCAAAACCTGCCCTCCTACTGCAGGCACCACCTTTCCTACCTCCTTTTGTGGACCAGCAAAATCATCTCTATGTGTTTGGGAAAAACACAGGTGTAAACAAATAGTAAATGCAATTGGAAGCTTGACTGTAAGTGCCTTAGAGGTGAGAACTGTGTCTGATTTAGCTCTATCTCACTAGAACCACAGCGCCTAGCACACGGGAGATACTCAGAGAGGGTCAGTTATTGAATGTTGGGCACAAAGCAACAGGAGGAAGAAGGCTAAAGAAGAAGAGCCGAGTCTGGGTTTTATTTTTGGTGCCAGTATTTAGAAGTGTTTAAAGGAAAACCCAAACCCCACATATTTCATTGAACTTCTAGGACATCTCAGCTCTGAGAAGATCTTACTATGATGTCTCACCCCCTTCCTGATCCTATTTCATTCCGGAAGTTCTTGGGATGTTGAAGAAAGTTCTAAAGGCAGAGGGGTGGTTGTCGGGAGATGGGCAGGGACGAGAGGCAGGGGTGAAGAAAAATAAGGGATGCGGCAAAGAAATACAAGAGCAAGGAAATGCTTGTACTTCTTCCCATGCGCTGCCAGGCTGCCAAGAGGATCATGAAGACCTGTCACTGGCCCTTCCCACTGTCACCAGTGCCATGGCCGGGGTGAGGGGCTCCAGAGACCTGAGCCATAATGCCCCAGGAAGATTGAAAGCTGTGATTATTATTGTCACTCTCCAAGGTCACGGTTCTTTCCGATGCCATGTGACTTCTTTCAAGTCTTGACTGTTCCTGAGTGCTAATGTTTCTTTTCCAAAATCATTGAGATATGTAAACTCAGGGGAAGCCTGGGGAGGAGACTCTGAGAAGGAGCCAGTTAGGTGTTGGACAATAATAAGAGAAGGGAGCTTCTTCAATGGAAGCACCAGGAAAGAGATGGAGGCCTCTTTGATTGTGCTCTCCAAGAACTGGCAACAGAGGTCCTCATAGGGAAACTCATGGGGAAGGGTGGATGCTGTACTGAGAAGTGAGCTCACAGTGGCGGCAGAGAGTCCTCAGGGGTCCCCGCGTCATATTGTCATGGAGAGTCCCATTGCTCCATTACAATAGATTTCCTCAGACATTATCTAACCCATGACAAAAGAGCTCTTATAAGGGTTGGAAAGAGCTGGCTCCCACCCTACTGAGTCACTATAGTGAGCTTTTTTTGCTCTCAGTCCACTATATTTCTCTGGAGATACTCGGGACTGTTCCCTACAGCCCAGCTCTGAGTAAGTTTTTGGTCACAGAATTCAGCTTTCCAGATAGGATAGTTGTGGCCTCTAGTTTTGGCCATCTCTCCTACTGACCCATTACTCTCCTGTTTTCCTTGACTCCCAAGAGCTGTGTGCTTTGGTGTTTTTCCCCTACAAACAATTTCAACTTTCTCTTTTCGCCCAAGCCAGCCATGGCTCCCTGTTATTTCAGACTTGGCTCCATATCTCATTCACTCAGGCCATGTTATTTTAGCCTGGCCCCGACACTCTCATAGCAAGAGCTCTCAGAAGCCTCAAAGTCTCAGCCCAGCCCTGGGCACAAGACAGGATTAGCCTTGTGTGGATATTTGAGCTCAATAGTTGGACTTGAGATACCTAAAATCAAATTCACATGTGATCCAGGACCCTCAATGCTACATGTAGGAACTGCCCTTGGGTGTGTTGCTGAGCATATTACATGCAACACACATACCTGGAAGGCCCCTTATGAAGGCAAGCTTGGACATATTTATTGATTCCTTTGAAACCCTAAACTCAGGCCATAAGAAATGTCACCCCAAATTGGGCCCATGGCCCATTTAACTCAGGCACTAACCACAACAGCCAACTTCTGCTATACAACACCAGTCCTGTAAAGCACTTCTTGAGCATTTTCTTGTAATATGGCTATTCTCATAAAAATCCTGTGGAATCGGCATCACTATTTCCATTTTACAGATGAATCTGAATCTTAAAGAGACAAAGTAATTTGCCCAAGATCTTGCATGCTACAGAAAAGGACTTGAACCCAGATCTGTCTCAAACCAAAACCCAAACCCAAGCTTTTAACCAATTACACTCCAGGGCTGAGACATTTTAGGGGAGAATCCTACTCTCCGAGACG
Source organism: Mirounga angustirostris (assembly GCF_029215605.1). Lineage (NCBI taxonomy): Eukaryota > Metazoa > Chordata > Mammalia > Carnivora > Phocidae > Mirounga > Mirounga angustirostris. The sequence continues at coordinate 42,613,414 of NW_026991714.1, forward strand.
GACTAACCACATTAAGATTAGGTTGGTCTCCCCCAGACACTGTTCAGTTCTCTCAACAACCACGACGATCTTGTTACCTCGAAGTTAAATTCCTCTTGAATCTAAACCTCCTCGCACAATGTATTGAGTAAATGGTTTTAATCAGACTAGTATGTACTATATTCCTCTTATCTGAACTAATGCTACTGTTTTCAGGATTTAAGAGCAGTCCTTAATTCTAATACTACATAAGATCTGTAAATTCTAATTTTCCCTCCTATAAACTTTTAATTTTCTTTAATTTATTATATCCTGCTTTAAGGCCTCACCTTTCCACACCAAAATGTAATGTTTTCAGTGTTTCTTTAAGGCTGCCTTTTCCTATCTCTCTTCCTGACCCCACGCTCCAGGCAAATGAACAGCTGTAGGCAGTTTCCCATGACCCTTCCCTCTTATCCACCTGTTCCTTATCTCCTCAGAGCCAGTAATCTACCCTTTATGACTGGCTCAAAGATTACCTCCTCCTGGAAACCTTTTTTTTTTTTTTTGATGCGCCCCAGATGGAAGTGATTTCATTCTTTTGTGCTATAACCATAGGACTGTATACCCTCGGATCCTTCATATGGTACTTTTAGCTGTCTTTATTGGATTTTTAGTTACACTAAGCATTTCATACTTCTATTTCTAGATTATATGTACTTAAGGCCAGAGTCTGTGTTTATTTCCTAGAGACTTGGACTGCATACTCATGTGTTTGTTCAATGCATAAATGAATATATCAATCAATGGGTTTGCTTGATTTCTTTTCTGGAACATTTCTATTTCTTTATCAGAATTAGATAACTAACTGCTTGAAGCATTCCATGTGATAGATTCATGCGGATTTATACAAGGCTAAGACAAGATTTTGTAGTTCGTATCCAACAGTCTCCAACATTTTATTGGTCACTTAAAATTGCAATAGTGCATTTAATTGAAGTCTTCTTCAGGATGAGCCCTTTCCTGGGTCAGAACTGGAGCTCTGTGCTTGTCATCTCAAGATGGAGTGTGGATATTTCTCTCATCAGCGCATTACTTTCCTTAACTTTAATCTGAAAATATTCTACATACAAGATGAAGATTGCACTGGGCACTCTTTCGAATGATATATCTTACAGAGTTATGATCACTTGTTCTTTGTGCCATTACTGCCTGCAAGATCTCAAAATTAAAGGTACTTTTGTGCAAGAGAAATTAAGAATCCTAATTCATTTCCCTCGGTATTTAAAATCTGCCGTGGAGGGGCGCCTGGGTGGCTCAGTCAGTTAAGTGGCTGCCTTCCCCTCAGGTCATGATCTCGGGGTCCTGGGATCGAGTCCTGCATCGGGCTCCCTGCTCAGTGGGGAGTCTGCTTCTCCCTCTGCCTCTGCTGCTCCCCCTGCAGCTCTCTCTCTCTCTCTCTCAAATAAAGAAATAAGTAAAATCTTTTTGCAAAAAAGCTAATTTCCCCTTTAAAGAAATAAAAAAAATAAATTAAAATCTGCAGTGGGTTGGCCTGAATTTCTGGCTCATGCTGGAATGCAGAGCTGTCAACCATGGCAACACTTCTGATGAGCACTGGCTAAACCTTCATTCCCTGCACATACATTGTGAATATTTTTTTTAAAGATTGATTTATTTATCTGAGAAGGGGGCAGGGAGAGAGAGTGCTGGCAGGGGGAGGGGCAGAGGGAGAGGGAGAGAGAGAATCTAAAGCAGACTCCCCACTGACCGACCCAAGGTGGGGCTCAATCTCACAACCCTGAGATCTTGACCTGAACCTAAATTGAGTCAGACAATTAACCGACTGAGCCACCCAGGGCCCCCTACATTGTGAATATATATATATAGTTTAAAGATTTTATTTATTTATTTGACAGAGACAGAGACAGCGAGAGCAGGAACACAAGCAGGGGGAGTGGGAGAGGGAGAAGCAGGCTTCCTGCTGAGCCGGGAGCCTGATGTGGGGCTCGATCCCAGGACCCTGGGATCATGACCTGAGCCGAAGGCAGTCGCTTAACCAACTGAGCCACCCAGGCGCCCACATTGTGAATATTTTGACAAACATTGTTCAAAACATTGTGAGCCTATATGCGGCTGATGTATAGAATATTGAAAGGCACAATCTGCAAGGAATTAAAAAGCCTAAGAGCTGCCTTACAGATGAAAAATTACTCTTCTTAGACCTGAGTATGTGAAAAGAGGAAAAAGAAATCATGATCACCCACCCAACAGTTCCTGCTGCAATCATATTATGTTATCTATGTGAATACTTTCTTTCTAGAAGATCATAGTGCTTAGAAAATAAGAGCTTTTCACCCATTCTATTTTCTTACCATTTAAAAGAAATTTTCTCTGTGTCCTATAGATCAGGAGCCAATCTAGGAGCAGCAGAACTCAAAAGTGAATGTCCATAAGGAGTTACCTAAGAGGCTTGTCAAAATGTAGACTCACAGATCTCACTTCAGACCTGCTAATTTTGCATCTCTAGGGGGTGAGTCCTGTAACCTGTAATTTTTTTTTTTTTTTTTTGAGAGAGAGAGACAGAGAGAGAGGGAAGGGAGGGGCAGAGAGAGGAGAGAAAGGATCTTAAGCAGACTCCACACCCCGCACAAAGCTTGATCTCACAACCCTGAGATCATGCCCTGAGCCGAAAATCACGAGTCAGACGCTTAACTGACTGAGCCACCCAGGCACCACTGTAACCTATATTTTTAAAATACCCTTTAGGATTCTGATTAGTGGTCCTGGGACCAGACTTTGAGGAAAAGGTGGAACTGGTAAAGGAGAAAGATTGGGAGGGAGTTCTCCCAACCTCTGGGGCTACCAGAATAGAAAGATGTTTACTTTCTGTTTACTTACTTTTTGAGTCATTGCAGGGTTCCCCCTGCCCTCTGCTCAACACCAGAACCCCTAGCCTGGGTCTAAATGGTGTAATGGAAATGCCATGGGCTGAAAGCACAAAAAGATCAGGGTTCTCGCGAAATCGGCTGTGAGATTTGGAGGAAGCACTTCACCTTTCCGGTCATCACTCATGAGCTGGGAGAGCTGGGCCTGATTATCTGCAGCAGCGCTGTGTTAGCCGTGGATTCATTCAGCAAAGGCCCAGGCATTGCCTCTAGAGCATCGCTGTCCCACAAAGACATGAGCAAGCCACACGTAAGTGTAGGTATTCCAGTAGCCATATTTCAAAAAGTAAAAAGAAACAGGTAAAATTAATAATAAATTTTATTTAACCCAATACATTTGAAATAGCATCATTTCAAATGTAATCAATATAAACATTATTGAGATATTTTATATTCTTCTTCTTCTTCTTCTTTTTTTTTTTTGGTATGAAGTCGTAGAAATCCGGGTGATTTTCTATTTCAGCACATCTCAGTTCAGACCTTCCACATCTCAAGTACTCAAGAGCCATCCATGACAATGCAGTTATGGAGCAGGGGAGGGAAACTATGCCTATGGACCAAATCTGGTCTGCTGCTTGTTCTCACATGTCCACTACCTAAGAATGGTTCTTACATGTTTCAATTATTTTAAAAAATCAAAAGAAGAGTAGTATTTTATGATACATGAAAATGATACGAAATTTAAATTTCAGATCCACCAATTAAATTTTATTGGAACACAGCCATGCCCATTTGTTTACCTATTGTCTATGGCTGTTTTTGTACAAGAGCAGAGTTGAATAGTTGAGGCAGAGGCCATATGACCTGTAAAGGCTAAATATTTGCTATGTGGTTCATTACAGGAAAGCTTTACAGACCCCAGAAAGGAGGCATGCAAGCTGGCCCGGGGGCCATTTGCATATAAGCAAGGCTTGGCTAATGCTTGGCCTGGATGGCTTAGCAAGCCTCCATCCAGAGATGGAGAGCAGAGGTTCAGGGGGCCAGCCAACAATATGGAGTCTTGATAGAGATGCTGTAGCAAGCAGAAAGGAATGTCGGGCAGGCCTAACACAGGGACTGGGAGCAGAGTGGGACACACTAGGTGGCAGGAGACTGGCCAGGGTTGAAGGTGGTACCCCATAGAAAAAGGGGCTCTGAAGTTGGATTCGGCCAACCTGTGGAAGGATTCTGACTTGAGCCTTAACTAAAATGAGTACACATAACAGCAACTGTCTGCTCTTATTTGTCACATTTTTGTCTTTAAAGTTCTGCTCTTATCTGGTGAGTTCTGTTCTTTTCTGGTTATTCAACCTCTTTCAAAGTCCATTACTTGAGCTGCATTCCCTGCTCCCCATCCATCCTCTCAAGCTCTGGATTCGAGTCTTGTTGGTGGGTTGGTTGGTTTTTCTGTTGCCGTGGCTGGGTATGTGGATGACTGAGGGACAGTCTAGCCCATGACCTTTAGTTTAGGGAAACTTTCCAGGGCTGTAATTACCTGGGACTTAGCTCCATCAAAGGCATGTTTTGATCCATCAACCCCTTGTCCTGGCCCAACCCTTTCAGTTCCTGTAAGTCACCTTTGGGTAAAATAAAGATAACATGTATTAATTTTTCTCTTTTAAACAATTGGAAAAATATGACCAAGCCTTTGGAGGCGGGGGGAACCTTTCCCTGACCCTTTTGATCCATTTCCTTGTGAGTTATAAATTCCTGGTGGTATTCCTTTAATGTGGTAGCACTTCATGCTGTATTATTCCATAACTGCTCTTAACCCTTTTGACCCAAATCATTTCTGCTTTCATTCATTTTTTAAGAATTCCTTTCAAACGCTTTCATGTCCATAAGTTTATTTTAGTTTGAAAGATAGTCCTGGGTTGTGGGAAGGGTGTTATTAGTTCCATTTTTATAGATTCAAAAACTGAAGCCCAGAGATGTCAAGAGATTTGCTTAGGTTCTTACAGCTAGTTAGTGGTCAACCTGAGCCAAATATAAGGTCTTCTGACTGCTGAGCTCATGATCTTTGTGCTACATTTCACTGGTTGCCTGTTATTATTCGTCCTCTCTTCTTCCTTTGTTTGTCTCAATATTTCTTCTTCTCAACTCATTTTAACCTTAGTCCACATTTTCTCCACCCTTCAAAGCCCTCCCCCCTCTGTCCAGCCATACTCCTGCCATGTGCTCTCTGAGATAGCCATGTCCACCTCTGGCCCCGACCGTATCCTCCCTTGCTGGACCAAGGGGACCACATCACATCCTGAGAGCCTCTCTTCTCTTCATGTACTTGGTTCCATGTTCTGATCTTTTTCCATAAGCTTTTGAGCCATAGCCCACTTGATGATATGAAGAAGGTGACCTTTGTCTGCTCTGAGGAAGAGCAGTGAACCTGAGATGCCCAAAGTTGAGGTTCCCAGCCACAATTCTTTTTGGCCTTAGAGCTCCAGCAGTGAGCTTCAGAGACACTGGGAATTTTTCAAAGAAAAAAATTCAATGTTAGTTACCTTGATTTTTCTTAAATCAGAAAATGTTAGAGCTGTAAGATACGATCTTTTCCATCCTTCTTGTTGATGAGGATACTGAGGCTCAGAGAGGTATCTGAAACTCAACCCCCTTCCCAAGGTTTCAATATTTGGAAATGAGCATGATCATAGGATCCTGAAATAATAGGATCACTTCAGTTGTGAGAGAGTTGGGACTCATTGGTTAATTTATCTCTAAGGCCCCTTACTGGATCATTGCTTGCCTACATTACTGGAATATCATCAGATAAAGTGAAGGACCAGGAAACATGAGAACAAAATTATGTAAGATTTTTCTTCTGAAACTTATGTCTATCTCTTTTTGAGCTAGGTAGTCGCTCCACACTGAGTTTTGTGTGCATCTCTGAAATGACCCCTAACCATTCACTCATCCATTCATTTATTCATTTGTTTAACCAACATTGGTCAAGTCAGGCAATCTCTGTGCATCCCATATTTTTCTAGATCCTAGATTATTTTCTAGATCACCATCTGCCTGCCAAAAGGGACATACCGGTGGCACTATAATACAGCCTAAGAAAGTAGGTCCCAGCATCCAGGAAAGCACCAGAGCAGACACCTTATTCAGACCTAACGTGAACCTGTGTGTGTGTGTGTGCACGTGCGGGTGGGGTGGGGAAAGGGTAGTCAGGAAAGATTTACACAAGGAGGCAACTGACTTCCCGATGGAATTTGGAAGGATGGGCAGAAATGAGCCACTGTTTCATTTATTCAATAAATACTTAATGAGTACCCTATGTGCCAAGCAGTGTGTTAAGGCATTCCCAGATCAGAGTGGATGGAAACACTGAAAGTCTCTGATTCATTGGCCCTCACAGTTTAGTTGGGAGTCAGGCACTAAAAGGTAAGCAAACATTACAAAGTGTGACATGCTAGGAAGAAAGGACAAGGGTGCTGAGATAGAGAACAAGGAGGAGGCACAGTAGAAGAATCAAGAAGGGTCTCATGGAGGAGCTGATGGTAGATAAAACCTAAGAGATATGAATGAATTAACCATGGGAAAGTCAGGTAAGAGGGGCCATTCCAGGCAGGGGGTCTAGACATGCAAAGGCCCTGAAACAGAAAACTGCCAAGCCTGCTTTACTAACTGCAACAAGGCTCGTGTGTCTGGTGCAAGGTGAATAAGAAGAGGAGAAAGGCATGATAGACCACTAGGGAGAATAGCGGGGACCAGTGCATCAGGGCTTGGTTAGCCAAACTAAAAACCGGCAGCAGGGACTTGCCAAGCAGAAGGAATAGCCCGTGCAAAGGCCTCGAGATGGGAAAGCAGTTGGCAGTTGGAGGAATTGGTATGTGAGCATGGAGGCCTACAGCATGGTGGCTTATACTCCATACACAGTATGAGTTAAGCATCTAGAGGCTTCAGTCATTCCTAACTTGGGTCTAATAAGCCTTTCAAATAGGCTAAAGCCCTTGATTGTCTCCCTGGATCATTTGGATGGCTGTCAGTCCAGCCTCTCTCCTCAGCTGCTGGAAGCAAAACTCCAGACAGCCACCTGGAGACAGAGGCTCACCCAGTATGCCAAACTGGGTGCAAACAAGCTCTGCAGCCCCACGAGATACAAAGAAATTCAGAACTGAGAATGGCAAGGACAGCTGGCCAGCAGGGAGACGGGCACGGGGCCAATGCTTCGTGTTTGGATGACAAGGGCAGAAAGAATGAAATGCAAGAGAAAACAAGGACTCTCTCTTCAAAGAGTTGGGAAACACGCTCTGCTTCCCTTCACTTCCCAACTGGGGAGGGCGGCAGCAGAGGGACAAGAGGTCAGGAGGAAGCATTCAGTCCCGGACACCCTGCCTGCTACCAGGAGACCTGCTGGGGTGGATGCCACCGGGCCGGATGCCGGAAACGGGAGACACAGGATGTGGTGCCCAGGCCCTGCCGATGCCAGGGCCTGCCCAAAGAACTGGACATCGGCAAACAGAAAACCATTCAGACCCTGCAGCAGGCAGGGTTCCTATGGCAACCGGTGGCTCCCCAGCAACTCCACATCCCTTCTCTTCCTGGACTAAACTTTCCATTTGATCTCTTTGGGTAAAGTAAATTTTGGATAAGAGGGGCTGGGCGGGGGGTGGATATTGAAGAGGGTGTTGAGATGTGGCAAGAAGAAGTCTGGTTTTCACATTGAGTTTGAGAATTAAAAGCCAGTGGATATCTGGGAAAGAGATATAATGAAATTGTGTTTGTTCTTTTGTGTGCGTGTGTGTGTGTGTGTGTGTTTAATCCTGACTTTGCTTTCAGTTCTGGCATTTGCCCAAAGCTCTTTCAGAGCCAAAGGCCACTGGTCACTGCTTCCTCCCAACGCTTCCCTAGCCATCACTCTTGCCTGCTGAAAGAGATGCTCTGCTGCCTGATACTCTTCCCAAGTTCGAGCTGGCTGAAGTCCCGCTGCCCTTCAGGGGCTGACAGATTAAAGGACAGGGAAAGGCACCCTGGGATGTTAAAGAAAGTCGACTCCTGGGCCCCACCTCTGAGATTTGGAGTCCTTAAGATTTAGTGGAATTCCCAAATCTGTGCTTTTCATAAGCACCCTAGTTTACACAGGTTTTGATGGATGCTGAACACATGCTAAAGAAACACCGCTTTTAGGGACACAGGATCACCTGATTGGCACGTAGCCCAAGGCTGTGGGATAAACAGACTTCAAAGCATATAAGCCGAGATTCAGGCCTGAATGCAGACACACTGGAGAAACTATACCTTTGTGGAAGGAGAGGTCTTTCCCACCCCCAAAAATGTGTGCTCTCCAGGCCATTTGGAGGTGCTGAGTTTCCTCCAGCATCTTTCAGCGGACACTAAAACTTGGCAAAAGAAGGAAGTTCTAGTTCTCCTCCTAGTGAAATGCGTGCTATGTCCCTTCTTCCAAAGTGACTCCAGCATCTCCAAGAAGGGCAGGGTTCATGCAAGTGTTGACTTAAGTTAAAATGGGTTAGCTGGTTGTCATTTCTGAGGCTAACAACACAAGACACAGGGGAAATCACATGAAATGAACCAGAAAATGAACAGAAATGAGCATGACCAAGAAAACTGGAAGGAATTTCTCTCATGTTGGAAATGGAGGCAATGCTTGTGTTGATCTTGCTTTCCTCTTTGGTGCTGATTAGTCTTAAGTGAGGTTGTTTTTATTTTTGTGGGCAGTGACTATATTGTGCTTTGAGTCTCATCTGGCCCTTGGTTGCCCTGCCATTTAAGGCAAATAAATTAAGAAATCTCCAAAGAAATATTTTAATTCTTAAAGAAATTGACAAGGAGTACATAGAGAGGAAGAAGTAGGACGTAACTGGCCTCTTGTCTAGAGACAAAGATGAGTGATAATTTGTGGAGAAAATGTGCTGGCATCATTTATTAAAAGTTAACATATAGAGATTTCCCTGAATGGACCATCCATTGCTCAATACCCATGTGTTGGAAAACTTTTGTACTATCTTGTACAGGTTCACAGGGGCTGGTTTTAACAAATGGATCATGTCATATTTTTTTGTATCCATCATACTATTCAGCATGGTTGCTTGCCATCTGGTAGGTATTTAAGAAGTCATTCTTAATTGGTGGATTTTAAGAAGTCATTCTAGTGGTTTTAATGCCTCAATAAGCTATTTTCAGGCTACATTTACTAGACATTGCCTCCAGGGTGAGATAACAAAGAAAGAGACCGGCAGTGTTCCTTCTGAGTATTTCTTCTGTGTACTTGCTGTACCTGTAATAACTCTCTAGAGAGACTGACCCAGTAAGATCTTTTGGAGGCATCCATCTGCAAGACTGAGCTTGATCACAAGTTAGGCCTCTGAGTTGAAAAAGTGAATGAAGCCAGCACAGAAGAGTGCTGAAGAACGTAGGTTCTGCTTGCTACCATCTGAACTGGAATCCCAGCTCTACCATCTATTAGCTATGTGACTTCATACAAAGTACTTAGCCTGTCCTCATCTGTGAGGTGGGGATCATAATAGAATTTGTCATAGGGTTGCTATAAAGATTAAATGATAGAAGTTGTGTAAAGCATTTAGAAAATAGGCCAGTCCATAGTAAGAGCTCATAATGTTAGCTATTGTTAGCATTACTGAGTGGTGACCAGAACTGGATTGGCTCATGAACAAAGGCTGAGGACTACAGACGCTGCTCAGCCCCAACAGACACACTCAGGTGGGATTCTACCTCCTCTATGTCTCCTACTCAAGTCGCTTTCTACATCTGAATTTGTCACTGAGCCATGGAGTATAATGACATCAGGTACCTAAATGTGAAGATTCTCTGCCATCTTTGTTCCCAGTCTCATTTTTAACTCCATTTTGTAAAAACGTCCTGTTTACATTCTTCCCAAGCATCTAAGTCATGTAGAGCCTGGGTAAGTGAGGAAAAGAGAACAGTGGCACATAGCAAAATGTCTGCCCCAGAAATCACAGCGAAGTTGCATTCAAAATGAGGGCTTTTGAATGAGAGAAACAGAGGAATTAAAACAGGCACATTTTCTTCTGTTTCCCACTCATGATGCTAAAATACAGCCCTGAGAGATTCAGTTTGTTTTCAAGGGAAGCCAGGTCCTACTTCTGGGGATAAGGATTAAAGAGACATGTCAATAGGTTTTGAAGTTTGGCATTCTTAAAAAAAAAAAAAAAGTATGTCATTCAAATCTTTGCAAACTCCCAGAGTCAGCAAAAGAGTGCCAGAGAAGTCAGCCACCAGATTCTTGGTGGGATTCCCACAAGAATCCCACAGTGGGATTCTTGATCCATTGTCTCCAGGTCTTTTATGGACAGTAATAGCTTCATAAAATTCTTCCCTCTGCTGCTGGCCCAAAATGAGCATTATACCGTGAATGCCAGGGGAGAGCGATAAGTATTTTTAACATAACATCTGAGTATACATACATACAGTGGAATATAATTAAGCCTTAAAAAGGAAGGAAATTCTGACATATTCTACAGCATGGATGAATCTTGAAAACATGTTACATGACATAAACCAGAAATGAAAGGACAAATATCATAACCCCATTTATGTGAAGTACCTAAGGGAGTCAAATTCACAGAGACAGAAAGTAGAATGGTGGTTGCCAAGGGTGGCAGGGAGGGGCAAATGGGGAGTTGTTTAACGGGTATGGAGTTTCTGTTCAAGATGACAAAAAAGTTCTGGAGATGGATGGTAATGATGGTTGCACAGCAATGTGAATGTACTTCATGCAATGATACTAAACCAAAAAGGGCTAAAATGGTAATTTTGTGTTGAGTATATTTTACCACCATAAAAAACCATCTGAAGCACAAAGAAAAATGGTGTCCAAGTAATGGATGGAAAAAGTTTTCTGTTCCTCTCTGCAGGAACAGCTCTGCTTTAGCCCTCTTATATGACTATTTACCAATCTTGTAGGCAGATGTTACAATGTTTTTCAATGGATGTCCTCAGAAGGATGTGGAATCTGTTCTGAGCTTCTGACTTGTCTTACCAGTTCTGATGTCTGCTCCTCCACAGAGTGTTCCACTAAGGTGGTGGAAGGAACAGAAGGAGAGCGAGGTGGCCGAACTACAGAGCATTTTCCTGTGTAACATATGGCAGCAGACTTCCTAAGAGAAATGTAGGTTCTTGGAGTCTCTGGGTTTAACTAAAAAGCATTTCTCTCCGGTTCCCTAAATAAACAATAGACTTGCCACCTGCCAACCACAAAAGTTTTGGAGACAGTGGGATCAAACTTCAATTTAACATTTCAGTAGCTTTCAGATTATTTTGATTGCAGCCTCACAGTAAGAAATGCATTTTACATCGTGATGTAATGTGTGCATTCATATTGTTGAATTTATATAACTGAAAGAACAGTTTCACCAAATAAAACAACCTTATTCCATGCAGAGCGTTGTAATATTTTATCTTCCTTTCTCCTCAGGTCTGTTCTACCCCTGCATTTTTTAAATGTTTAAATGTTGGTTGTACTCTATTATAATAAATTTGTTTCACAACCCTCTAATGGGTCCTGATCTGAAGTTTGAAAAATGCTACAGTGTGTTTGCTGCTCCAGCCACTGGGTTAACACTAAATTGCTTGCTCCTGGGGTCAACCACAGGTGAAACTCTCTGCTAGCAAGAGGAGACTTTGGGTCAGTATCTCCACTCTCAGAGGGAGCCTGATGTGGTAACCCAGGGACTTATTGCGAAATGAGTGTGCATGGGCCACAGGCCAGAGGCAAGGCTCAGCAGGACAACTTGGATCATGTGTCTGCCCTTTAGCAGAAACAATGAATATGCATGTTAGCAAAGTCTACTCTTCTTGGATATCAGCACAAAGAATTATCAAATCAAATCTAATTTGGGCAATCAGGGAAAAGACAAAACCAGAAAACTCTGGGGTCTTGCTAAACATTTCAGTAAGGTGTGGAGTCCATGGACTATGAGACCGTTTTCCAGAGGGAAATTGAAAGTCAGGTAATGTTGGAGGGCACATTTGGTGTTTCCTGGACTTTTCAGAGCTTCCGGCTCCCAGTGACCCATCCCGCTTCTGACTGCATCTTTCTTGCTGTGTTGTCTAGGAGGGCAGGGAAACAGAATATTGGAGTTTCTTGCCTGGTTTCTCTGTCTCATGTTTTTTGGGTTTTTTTCTGCGCGAATCAGAAAGGTTTGGAGGAAGGGAGCCCCCCTGGAGGAGTGTGTACTTACTGACCACTTACAGTCCAATTCAGGATGGAAGGAATTGACATTCATTGAGATCACGTGGGAAAAGACAAATACTGTGACAAGTACTGAGGACCATAAAAAAATTTATTATTTTTGGCAGATTATGTTGAAATGATTACATTTTCCAGGGCTCAGAGACTACACTAAAATTTCCTTTCACAAGAAAAAAGAAAAGAAAAATGATGCCTATCTGTACAAACTCCAGAACACGCCCTAAGGTGTTATTGATGATTAAGAAAGCCATCCAACCTACTTCGTTTACAGTGTTCTCAGGCTGCTAAGGTCAAACTCCTATCTCCCATCTCATCTCACCTTCTCACAGATGTACCTAATGATATAAAAGGAGTTGGGCCCCTCTGTGCTACTTGGGCATTAAGAGTTTGTGGCTTCCAGAATATAAAATGGAAATTGCCACCATCAGAGTCTGTAGGATGTAGTACAGATAAAATACAGTGCAGGTTTTCACCTCCTTTAGTTTCCAGTGACAGAATGTGAAGCTGGTACAATGTTTAAAGGTATCCTTTTCCAGTTCCCTCAACACATCATCCCAAGTCACCTGGAGTACCTGGTAATGGCCTCCACTCCCAAGCAGCTTATTCTTTCCATTTACTAAATTCCAATAAACATTTTCAGGCCTTGAAGTCTTTACCACAGACTTCAACAAGTCATTTCCGTTTTTTTTGTTTTTTTTTTCTTCCATGTGGGTAGTATTCCATGTTTCTACCTAGATTGCACTTTCCCTCTTGGGCTTCCCCCTTCTTCTTCATTGGCACATGGGATTGCATTCTACCTGCTTGGTGACTGACTCCACAAGTCTCTACTTTGTGTATGTTTGTTCAGGAGAACGGTGCTTAAGAACTTATCTCCTGGGGCGCCTGGGTGGCTCAGTTGGTTAAGCGACTGCCTTCGGCTCAGGTCATGATCCTGGAGTCCCGGGATCGAGTCCCGCATCGGGCTCCCTGCTTGGCGGGGAGTCTGCTTCTCCCTCTGACCCTCCCCCCTCTCATGTGCTTGCTCTCTCTCATTCTCTCTCAAACAAATAAATAAAAAAAAAATCTTAAAAAAAAAAGAACTTATCTCCTGATCTCCAACTGAGACAGAGTTCAGCCAGAAAGGAGAAGTGTAAATTTCGGATGAGGAATCTGACCACGTGAAAGAAACTTTGTAGAACTTTTCAAGTTAGTGCCCGTAATTAGCAAAGGGAGTTGGCTATGACACTTAGAGCTGCCTGAAACAGAAAATGCCCACTCAGACAGTCTCAGACAGGCTTAAATGTAGTGCATCACATAGCTTGAAGCCCAGAGACATTTTGGGTTCCAGGAGAGATTTGGTCCGGTGCTACTCAGTAATGTCATTAAGGACAGAGGTCATTTCTGTCCTTACATTCTGCTGTCCTCAGCACTGGCTTCATTCGAAGGTTGGTTCTTCTCAGTAGCATAAGATGGCTGTCACCAGCCATCACGCTATGTGCTTCTTGTTCACACCCAACAGGAGAAGGTGAATGAAAAGTAGCCTCCTGGGGCGCCTGGGTGGCTCAGTTGGTTAAGCGTCTGCTTTCAGCTCAGGTCATGATCCCGGAGCTCCCTGCTCAGGGGAGTCTGCTTCTCCCTCTGCCCCTCACCCCGTTCATGCTCGCGCGTGTGCTCTCTCTCAAATAAACAAATAAAATATTTTAAAAAAGAAAAAAAGAAAAGTAGCCTCTTCCCAAAGCCCTCTCCTTGGCCAGAGTAAGTCACGTGTCTATCACTGGCCGGAAGACAGTTGCCAGGAGACTGCCATATGCTGATCAATGTAGATCAAGGTTTCTGGATAGCAACGCTATTGATATTTTGGACTGGATTATTCTTTGTTGTGGGGCCATTCTGTATTTTATAGGGTGTTTTGCACCATCCCTGGGTTTTATAGCTCTCCATCACCACCAATGATGAGAATTAAATATGTCTCTAGACATTGCAAAATGTTCCCGGAGGTAGGGGGAGGTCAAAATCACCCCTGGTTGAGAACCACTAGTGTAGACTAATCAGGTTTCCTCCTGGCTCTGTGCCTCCGTTTTCTCATCTGTAAAATAGAAATCATACTAGATTTTTCATATGATCATTATACGAATTTAATGAGTTATTTTACATAACAATGTAGAATATAGTAAGCACTATATAAATGTTAGCTATTACTTTTATCCACTACTTCTAATGTCGGGGGTGTAGGAGGTATTAAATAAGTATTTTCTCAATGAATGAATGAATTTGGTAGAAAAGTCATTTGTATCCATGTAACACTGATGTAGTTCAGCAAAATAATATTCTGTAATGCCACTCCTGTTGAAAATCTCTGAAGTTTGTAGGGCATTTAGTTTCTTCACTTGAGAAGAAAACTAGTGTTCCCACTGCAAATGCTTTCTTATGTGTGTAAAAGTAAAAGCTGGGGCTATTCAGAATTTGTATGACCACTACAGAATGAGAAAGGTGAGCTAGGAGGACTCAGGACCCTTGGATGAATCTAAGGATCCATTCATTTAACATATCGAGCAAGTCCTCGCTGCACTGTATCTTGGAAACCAAGACTGAAAGAACATTTCCCTGCCTGAATGTTGTACTTGGAAATGCAGTCTGAAGTCCAATGATCAAAGATGCTGAGAGGAGTATCTTGAGGACATAATTTAAAGTTTATACATTTTTTTTAACTTTGTTACTGTTGATAAGAATAATGTTTATATTTGAACAGTGCCCCCATACAGTGGAAGTTTTAAAAATCACTTTGAAATGCCTCTCCTAAGCATTCCCGGGTCAAAGGCTGCGTGAATCTGTATCACAAAGAAGTTTTATCTGTGGAAGCTGAGCTTAAGGAGTCCTGAAGGAGAACGTAAAGAGACCACACACACTGACCAAAGTTCAAGGCCTGAAAATCACCAGGACTGAGGAAGCCAGCTGATGATCATAATAAACCCCTTCATGCAAGGAGGGAGATGGCACAAACGTTTCTTTAGGGCCATTTCTCAGCAAATTAGCACAACTGGTGAGTGACGAGTGGACCAGGGGCAAATATAATGATAGAGATAAGAGCCTCTGGTGAAGCATGGTGGGTTGAAAACATGTGATCATCATCCTGAAACACTACTAATATGTCAGGGAAAAGATTTAAAAGCCACATTGCACATAAATTATCAAGGACAAAGGAAATGGGACAGAAGGCATCATGAAGTAAGAAATGGGAAGCTATGTAAGTGTGTGTGTGGTGTGAGGTATATGTGAGGGGGGTGTGTGTGTGTGTTGAGGTACGTGCATGCATGAGGTGTATGTGAATATGGGTGACGTATGAGTATATGTGGTGTGTGTCTGAGGTGTGCATAAGGTGTGTGTGTGTGGGCATATGTATGTGAGGGTTGTGTGTGTAAGAGGCGTATGTGAGATGTGTGTGAGCTATGTCTGTGTGGAAGGAGGTTGTAGGGAGAAACGAATGTCTCTTTTTCACAGTAGGAAGTTGTCTTAGTCTGCTCAGGGCTTCAACAGATATTTATTTCTCACAGTTCTGAAGACTGGGAAATCCCAGATCAAGGTGTGGGCCAATTCTGTTCCTGGTTGGCTGGAGGATGGCAATCTTGTCACGGTGTCCTCACATGGCTTTTCCGCTGGTGTTTCACCCTGGTGTCTTTTCTTCCTCATAAAGGGCACTAATCCCATCAGGTCAGGCCCCACCCTCATGACCTCACTGAACCTTAGTTACTTACGTAAAGGCCCTATCTCCAAATACAGTGCCATTGGGGTTTTGGAACTCCAACATATACATTTTAGAGGGACATGATTCATTCCGTAACAGAAGTCAATAGAAGATATTAAATGGTAACATCAAGAAATGACATATTATTTAGAAAAACGGTAATAAATATAACGAGAAATAACAAAGAGTTAGAAGAAGAGATTGTCCCTATGGCAAAAAATAAGGGTGCAGAGGACTGAGGCAGGGGATTTATTATCACTATTATTATATTATTATTATTACTAGTCTTGTAGTTCTGTTTGCCTTTTAAAATGGGTGATGGGTATTAAGGAGGGCACATATTGCTTAGAGCACTGGGTATTATACACAAGGAATCATGGAACACTACATCAAAAACTAATGATGTACTGTATGGTGACTAACATAACATAAAAAAAGAGAAAAAATAAAACTTGTTACATATATTACTGTTACAAAAATAGAAACCTGATTTAATTTAGAATAATAGTGAAATTGCTGATAATAATTATTATTATTTGCCTTTTTAAAACCCAACTCCTCCATGAATTTTGGTTGGTTAAGGCTGGGAAGAAGAGAGATAGATGGGATACTTGTCATTTATTTTCCAAGCTGGGGCATCTCTCAGAATGAAGGGGAACACTTAGCAATTCCCCTGGGACAATAGGTGCAAAATAAGACAACATTGGAGAAACTGGGATTTATGGCCAGCCTCGTCAAGAGGTAACTAAGTTGGCTTTATGAAAAACAATGGGGAAGGATTATTTCAGTGATGTGGGGGCAAAAGGATGGCTACCCTTCCTGTATTGGTGGATAGGTAGGTGATCTCAAGTGACATCCACTCAACTGAGTGGCAGCATCCAGGGAAAGGGTCCCTGACCCCTCTGCCAGACACCTCAGGGCAGAATTCTGTGCCCCTCCGTGCTCCCTAAATATATTCTTTATACCTTCATTGAAGAATTTACTGCACCCACCACTCTGGAAAACAGTATGGAGGTTCCTCAAAAAGTTGAAAATAGAGCTACCATATGACCCAGCAATTGCACTCCTGGGTATTTACCCCAAAGATACAAATGTAGGGATCTGAAGGGGTACGTGCACCCCGATGTTTATAGCAGCAGTGTCCACACTAGCCAACCTGTGGAAAGAGCCAAGATGTCCATCGACAGATGAATGGATAAAGAAAATGAGGTATATATACACAATGGAATATTATGCAGCCATCAAAAGGAATGAGATCTTGCCATTTGCAACGACGTGGATGGAACTGGAGGGTGTTATGCTGAGTGAAATAAGTCAATCGGAGAAAGACATGTATCATATGACCTCACTAATACGAGGAATTCTTAATCTCAGGAAACAAACTGAGGGTTGCTGGAATGAGGGGTGGGTGGGAGGGATGGGGTGGCTGGATGATAGACATTGGGGAGGGTATGTGCTATGCCGAGCGCTGTGAATTGTGCAAGACTGTTGAATCACAGATCTGTACCTCTGAAACAAGTAATACATTATATGTTAAGGAAAAAAAAAGAAGGGCGCCTGGGTGGCTCAGTTGGTTAAGCGACTGCCTTCGGCTCAGGTCATGATCCTGGAGTCCCGGGATCGAGTCCCGCATCGGGCTCCCTGCTCGGCAGGGAGTCTGCTTCTCCCTCTGACCCTCCTCCCTCTCCTGCTCTCTGTCTCTCATTCTCTCTCTCTCAAATAAATAAATAAAATCTTTAAAAAAAAAAGAAAGAAAAAAGAAAAAAAAAAGAAGAAGAAGAAGAAGATAGCAGGAGGGGAAGAATGAAGGGGGGGATATCGGAGGGGGAGACGAACCATGAGAGACGATGGACTCTGAAAAACAAACTGAGGGTTCTAGAGGGGAGGGGGTGGGGGGAATGGGTTAGCCTGGTGATGGGTATTGGGGAGGGCATGTTCTGCATGGAGCACTGGGTGTTATGCACAAACAATGAATCATGGAACACTACATCTAAAACTAATGATGGAATGTATGGTGATTAACATAACAATAAAAAATTTAAAAAAAAAAGAATTTACTGCACCCTTTTGACACCAGGATTTTCTTGTCTGCGTCCTGAATTCCCCTGTGGACCACCCACCCCCAATGCTGGGCAAAATTTGGAGGGACGAGGACTATGTTAGTGTCACCTGTTTTCCCAGAGTCCATCGTAGTATGATAAACAGGTGCTCCAAGTATTTTTGCTGAATAAATATTGAATAAATTTACAATGGGGATTATAAAAGCTTTTTTTTTTTTTTTAAAGAAACTTAAGCTAGACAAAGGAGAACAGGCTTATACCTTCAAGATGCCTTTAAATAGCAAAAAGAAATACAATATATCTAGAAAGTTGACCATGCATGGAATAAAATAACCTACTCAAGTTACTGATTTTTAAAATTATTCTCTGCGAGACTGCTCTCATCTTGTAGCTGGAAAGCACTTGATTTGTTCGTATCCACTGGAAAGTTAAGTTTATTTCTGCTTATTTTATGTTATCTTTGGTGGGGACAAGGGTGAAAAATTATGGTGAATACCAGAGCTAAAAAATTTAGAAGTAAAAAAATTCATGAGAAACTTAAGAAATAAATGCCACAACGGGGGCCTATGGATTAGAACTATGGGCAGGACTGTGTAATTTGATAGTAAGAAGCAAAGTTGACAGGTGCCAATAGGAATTTGATTTAAAAATTTCATAAAAAGTCCTTCCCAAAATTTTTAGTAAACCGGATATGGAAAATCATTCAATAAATGACAGAACATTAACATAGACCATACCTGATACCATACGCAACACTGAAAAAACAGGGATTTTTACTTTTTTTTTATTTTTACATTTAAAGGTTAGAAAGAACATAAGGACATGACTATCCTGATGCTATTTTAACAGTGGCGAGGAGGTTCTAGCCAATGAAATAAAAGGGAGGGTAGGAGATAGAAGAAAGGGGGATGAGAATTATTTGCAGATGATACGATTGTCTACACCAAAACCCAAAGAGAATCTACTGAAAAAGAAAATATTATAAAACATGTGGTCAGTATGACCAACAGGTAATGGTCAGTTAGAAAATGAATATACATACATAAAGACCTTGTCCTAGGAGTATCAAATTTAAAAATATAGCAAAAAAGGTGTCATTTACAGTAAAAAAATTTTAAATATATAAAATATCTCAGAATCAACTTCTCAAAAATATGTAACATGTAGGGTGCCTGGGTGGCTCAGATGGTTGAGCATCTGCCTTCGGCTCAGGTCATGATCTCAGGGTCCTGGGATCGAGTCCCGCATCGGGCTCCCTGCTCCTTGGGAGCCTGCTTCTCCCTCTGCCTCTCTCTCTCTCTGTCTCTCATGAATAAATAAATAAAATCTTTAAAAAAAAATGTAACATGTATATTTTTAAAAATTAAATAAATATAAACTATATTTGAAAGCAAATGGCCAATTAAGAAAAAAATTACAAGTATATGCCAAATCAAATCTAAATCAGAATTTGAACTCTTGGGCTGCTAAGCCCACAGAGTCAGCTTTAGGAAATCAAATAGAAATTCGTGGGGAAATCCAAGTAGCACAAAATTAACTGGGATAAATTGATCGTCTGGATGAGTTTGAGAAGAGATTCAAAGGAGGGCAGCTGCTAGGCTGAAATTACTCTTGCATCAATCTGCTGATTAATTTCTTGCTACAGACTGTGTATAAATCCAAACCTGCCATACACGAAGTCCATGCCTGCTTGCCTAGGATTTGACAAAAGGCAAGCATGAATGTCCTAGAATAAATGCAGTAATGTAGTCCACATATTCTTTTTCTCCTCTCCGGCTTACTATCGTCCTAGAAGCCAGAGAGCCAGGGCTACTCTTAGGATGAGGATGAGCAGCAAAGCTTAAGTTTCTTTATGCAAAACTTTTAAAAATGCTTAATTTTAGAAAGAGGATACAGAATCGTATGTGTGCCATGACCGTGTTCAAAACAAGACAATGGGGCCAAAATGGCATTGCTTATCCTAAGCTCTGAGTCACCAAGACTTAATTACAGTTTCAACTCTCCCAGAAATGGGAGTCTTAAACAAGCCAAACAGGAATCTCTGGATCAGCACTAGTTAGGTCATCCGCCTGATAAAACCCTGCTATTCCCTCCAGGGAAAGTAACATTGCAATAACCAATCTGGGTTTTTGTTGTTGTTGTTGTTGTTGTTGTTGTTTTGCCTCATATAACTTCCTGGTTCCTGTTCCCTTCTGCCTACATGATTCTTTCTTTTACTTTATATAGCTCTTCTGAGCTCCTTTCTATCTATTGCATTGGATGCTGCCTGATTCATGAATTGTTGAATAAAACCAGTAAGATCTTTAAATTTTACTCAGCTGAATTGTGTTTTTTTTAACAATTGCAGTTTTGTTTTTTTTTTTTAAGAGAGAGAAAGTGTGAACAAGGAGTATGGACAGAGGGAGAGAGAGAGAATCTTAAGCAGGCTCCACACTGAGAGCAGAGCCCAACGTGGAGCTTGATCACAGGACCCTGAGGTCATGACCTGAGCTGAAATCAAGACCTAGACACTTGACCAACTGAGCCACTCAGTCGCCCCAACAATTGCAACTTTTTAAAAGTACATGTAATTTGTAAGGGATGAGGGACAGAAAAAAATAAGCAAAAATGAAAGAGGTCCTCTTAGAGTGATGGGATTGTGGTGACTTTTGCCTCCATTTCCCCAATGTTCTGTGATGGTGCATTGTTAGTTCATACGCTGACTGGATAAGATATGGATTACCTACCGTGGGTAGAGCTCTGTATTTAGCTGTAGGGGAATAGTCCCAGCCTGCTCAAAGTGCACCATCCAGCAGAGAAGCCAATTCAACACAAAGTTATAATAAAAAGTGACCACAGGGGCGCCTGGGTGGCTCAGTTGGTTAAGCAACTGTCTTCGGCTCAGGTCATGATCCTGGAGTCCCAGGATCGAGTCTTGCATCGGGCTCCCTGCTCAGAGGGGAGTCTGCTTCTCCCTCTGACCCTCCCCCATCTCATGCTCTCTCTCTCTATCTCATTCTCTCTCTCAAATAAATAAATAAAATCTTTAAAAAAAAAAAATGACCACGTAAGGAAACAGTCAACAAAACAAAGAGGCAACCAATGGAATAGGAGAAGATACATGCAAATGACACTATAGACAAAGGGCTGATATCCAAGAACTACAAAGAACTTCTCAAACTCAACACCCAAAAAACAAATAGTCAAGTCAAAAAATGGGTAGAAGGCATGAACAGACACTTCTCCAAAGAAGACATACAAATGGCTAATAGACACATGAAAAAATGTTCATCATCTGAGCCATCAGGGAAATTCAAATCTAAACCAGACTGAGATATTACCTTACACCAGTTAGAGTGGCAAAAATTGACAAGGCAAGAAACGACAAATGTTGGAGAGGTTGTGGAGAAAGGGGAACCCTCTTACACTGTTGGTGGGAATGCAAGTTGGTACAGCCACTTTGGAAAACACTGTGGAAGTGCCTCAGAAAATTAAAAATAGAGCTACCCTATGACCCAGCAATTGCACTCCTGGGTATTTACCCCAAAGACACAGATGTAGTGAAAAGAAGGGCCATATGCACCCCAATGTTCATAGCAGGAATGTCCACAATAGCCAAACTGTGGAAAGAGCTGAGATGCCCTTCAACAGATGAATGGATAAAGAAGATGTGGTCCATATATACAATGGAATATTACTCAGCCATGAGAAAGGATGAATACCCAACTTTTGCATCAACATGGATGGGACTGGAGGAGATTATGCTAAGTGGAAGAAATCAAGCAGAGAAAGTCAATTATCATATGGTTTCACTTATTTGTGGAACATAAGGAATAGCATGGAGACATTAGGAGAAGGAAGGGAAAAATGAAGGGGGGGAAATGAGAGGGGGAGATGAACCATGAGAGACTATGGACTCTGGGAAATAAACTGAGGGTTTTAGAGGGGAGGGGGGTGGGGGAGATGGGTTGGCCCAGTGATGGGTATTAAGGAGGGCACATATTGCATGGAACACTGTATGTTATACACAAACAATGAATCGTGGAACACTACATCAAAAACTAATGATATAGTGTATGGTGACTAACATAACATAATTTTTTAAAAAAGTGACTAGTGCTCCATGGGAGGATGTCCAGTCATGGTAGGAACACACACCAGGAGGACTGACCCACGTAAAGAACTTGGAGAAGTCTCCCTGGAGGGAGTGAAAAAGAAGATGAGAGTGTAGGCCCTCGGCGGGGGAGGAGGGGGAGGGAGGTGAGCATCTTCGAAAATTAAAGAGATAGCAAACTGGTGTGGAGGTCTAGAGGCTAGAACCTGGTGAGGGGCAAGGACTGAGGGAAGCACAGAGCATGGGGCACCGGGCATCGTGACAGGAAGTGATGAGAGACAGAGGTGAAGCCATTCAAGGCCAGGTGAGCCACGGGACTGAACTGAGCTTTATCCAGAGGGCATGGGAAGCCGTGGAAGGGTTGTAAGCCATCACCTTTGCATGGTAAAGACATCTTTATGCCAATAACATGGAGATCACTTGGAAGGATGTAAGCCAGGAGAAGAGAGAGCAGTGAGAAGTGGGGCCATATCCTTAGGAAAATGATGCTGGCCTGGATGGGGGCAGTAAGGATGAAGAGAAGTGGGTGTTTGGGAACTCAGATCGACTTGTGATAACCTGGACTGGGGGGGATCAGGGAGAGGAGATAGTGAAGGAGCCATTCAAGAGGCTTGAGCAACAGGACAGGGTCTGGTGCTGGCCCCTGAGAACCAAAGGAAGGTGAAATGAGGATATCCCGATGAGCAGCCAGAAAAATGGAAAGACAGGAGACCATGCTGTCTTTCAAGCTAAAGAAAACAAAGCATTTCAGGAAGTAAGGACGGGTTATAGGTGGAATAAGATAAAGGCTGAGATACATTTGCAAGGGAGTATTAAAATGGGACACTCATTTTTCACAGTGAAGTGCTAAATACCTATATTGTGCTTGCAAAGAGGTGTGTGGAAATTTTATTTTTTTAAGATGATTAGCTCATCAATCCTATACAGGAGACTTAGAGGCTGGCGGCGGTGGGTAGGGGAGTTGAAGGGTCATCTGTATATTACAAGCATAGTGGGGTGGGGGAGAAAAGGAAGTATTTTCCCTTTACTCAAATCAAGTGAGAAGAACTTCAGTGGACCCCCCTGAGAGGTTGGGATGTGTCCCCTGCACCTTGTAGGGTACAGAGAACTCGGTTCCATGCCTGAGGCATCTAAAGTGGGAAGTGGTTGCTGTGAGCAGAAAGAACCAGGAGAAGTGGCTGTGTTTGACAGTTTGGGCTCCTAGGATTTGTCAGGGCCAAGAACTGTTGAGTGCTTCCCTGAACCACATATAGGCCATAGGAGAAAGGCTGCTGGATTTCTTAAACCCCACCCAGGATAGTGTCACAGAGGGGAGAGGAGGGAGGGTAGGGGATTCTAATGACCAGCCTGAGGACGCACTTGTCCATTCAAGAGAACTACAAGAGGGAGAGCCCTGCAATGAAGACTTCAAAGAATCTACAAGGTGCCCCAAGAGAGAGAGCCAGATTGAAATACCTGCTGCATCCATAGAAAAACAATGGCAATCCATCATTGCCAGCCAAGTAAGATCTCTCCTGAACCTTACCTCTGCTTTGTCCACTTCAATCTACCAGGGAGCAGAACCTAGAGCTTTTAAGTCTGGGAGCAGGGAAGGGGGACTAAGAAATTGTCAGCAGAATAAGAAGAGCAGCCAACCACAGCTCCCTTACCCAAATGAGCTTCACACCTGGACATTCCTTGAGCTCAGAGAGGGGAGAAGATTTAACGTTAAGTAAAAGTTGGACTGGGCATTTTAATATTGGAAATGAAGTTATTTGTGAAACTCGGGGTGACCAGAAGGTTTCTTATTATTTAAGAGTGGTCAGAAAAACCATGGACCTATTCTAGATTCATCCAAAGGGTATAGAAAAACTCACCCCAGAGATCAGGTGAAGGGGCAGTGGGCTGTCAGGGGAAGGGGAGATTAGTTACCTCCCTGTGTGATTAACACAGACCTTCCCCAAACACTTTCAGTGGAGTAATGGAGGAAGAAGCCAGACTGCAGTAGACCAGGCTGAGTTAGGAGGAACTGAAAATGTGTACACAGCAAAGACACATTTTCAAGAAGTGCAGGAGAAAGAGAAGGCAGAGCTGGGGGATTATGCAGGATAGACAAAGACTTGTTTTAAAATATTGGAGAAATTAGAGTATGGTTAAAAACTAGTAGAAAGCCAGCAGAGAGGATGCTGAGCAATGCATGGTCTCTGATCAGAATGGACAGGGAGGAATGGGGGACACGGCTTCAGCCTTGGACAGGAGATGTGGAATTCTTCCATTAGAATAGGAAAGAGAGGGAAAGGGAATACACAGAGACAGACAGAAAGCTAAAGAGTTTTCATCCAATTGCTTCTCCATATTTTCTATTAAGTAGAAAGTGAAGGGGAAACTAAGGGTTCAGCCCTTGGAGAAGAGTGGAGAAGGTCTGAAATAGCCATCTCAGGAATAAGGAGAGTCTATGTTGGATGGCCCGGCTGCACTGAGGGTCTAGCGGAGGCTGGAAAACATATTTAATTGGATATTCATCTGGACTGTCTGCTAGAACCGCAGGAAAGACCCAAATGCAGCAACTTTTGCTGCGAAGTCCCTGGAGTTCAGGAATGTGAAAGTGAAAATGGAACAACGCAGTGATCACTCGGATTCAGCACAGTTATTGGTTCTGAGAGGCTTGGAGAGCTGTCCCACCTTGAATCCACATCATCATCTTTATTGTTTGGGGATTTTTTAAGTTATTTATTTATTTTTAATAAATGAGTGGTGTTTGCCAAGGAGACTTACAACTCTAGCCTGTGAACAAGATGTGAGAGATCTATTACCTGGTATTATGACTGATGTTTATACAATTTTTTGCCACTGCAGGGATGGTGCTCCCACTCTTGTCTTCAGAAGGTCAATGACAAAGAAATGTAGGGAAATAGACAATGACGCACAAGCCACCACTGTTTTGCAATCTTCTGACAGGCTAATCTGCTGAAGCCAAATAGGGCCTGTAGTGGGGTGGGGGTGAGTGCACATGAAATGAGCAAATAGAGAAGAATGAACGTCACTCTGTTTTCCCAACTCACAATCTCAGACAAAGGTTTAACAGACACAAATATTCATGGAAAATATGGCTGCATATTTAAAAATGGCATTGTCCGGAAAAGATATGAGTCATCTATCTTATTCTCCATGGCATCCACATCATCTAGCATGGTGCTTGGTACAGAGTAGGTGCTCGATAAATGATTGTCTAAGGAGCAAATGAATGGTGCACCAGGGTGGAGGGCTGACCTGCTTATCCCCGGGCACCCGCCTCTCTTCTACTCTATGCATATGCGCTCATGGAAAGCTGTTTTTCTCCTCTAAATATCTGTGGGAATTTGCACATTGGAGAAAAAGTAGCATTCTTCCTGGAGAGAGTTTGTTCACTTGATGACAGTAAAACCAGAGAGATGTTTTAGATGTTGAGCTGAGACATGGATTCAGTGCAAGGCCATGGGTACAGTGAGGCAGACAGAAGACCAAGAACTTCAGGGTTCCGGGTCATTCTGTCTGTATGTAAATCAGCTGAAAAGGATTTTGTCCAGTGGGCACTCTCATTGGTCTATACAAATGGATTGTGATGGTGAGCAGCTAATACGAATTTACTGGTGTGGTGACTGCTACCAATAAGTGGTAAGCAAGAATTCACCCTGCAAGAAGGTATAGCCCTTACTAGCCGGATAAAGCTTGGTGAACAAATGAAATGATTTATGCTGTACTTTCAGGCTATTCTGTCTTTCCTGGAATTCTTGGCATACAACTTCTGAAGGATTTTTTAAAACTTTATTTCCTTTTGTTATTTTAAAACTTTATTTTCTTGGGCGCCTGGGTGGCTCAGTTGGTTAAGCGACTGCCTTCGGCTCAGGTCATGATCCTGGAGTCCCAGGATCGAGTCCCGCATCGGGCTCCCTGCTCGGCAGGGTGCCTGCTTCTCCCTCTGACCCTCCCCCCTCTCATGTGCTCTCTCTCTCTCATTCTCTCTGTCTCAAATAAATAAATAAAATCTTTAAAAAACAAAAACAACAAAAAAACCCACTTTATTTTCTTGTTTGTTTCTTAAATGGAACCCATACCCTGTGCCAATTGTCATCTATGCTCAAATGTTTGAAAACTTCATCACCTTGCCTGTCTATAATGAGGATTTTTTTTTAATTAACTTGTTTGTTCATCTTTTCATTTTACATCAATTGTCAAAAACGAAATAGTCAGCCCTCTTTTAATCGTCCAACATAAGAAAAAGAGAGTAAATGAACTTTGGTCACATACAAATGTCTGAATTACAGCTAAGACAATGGAAGATTGGATTGCATAAGCATTACGTGTACTCACAGAACCCTGGGTCGTGTCTGGGCTCCTCAGTGGACCACATACCCTGCTGCTTTTGAGGGTGGTGCATGGGAAGAAGTTTGCAGGGTTTGACACATGGGGTGATTTGCACATGTCCACTTGGTTAATCTGGAACTGTGTTTACCAAACTCCCTTCCCTGTATAGTTCTAGGCTACCATTGTCCAAAAAAATTTTTTGTGTGGGCTGAAGAGAAGCAGCACAATGATCTCTGAGTCACCGTGATTCAACGTGGTGACAGAGGTAGAAGTGCTGGCAGATTCCAATTTGTTCTTGCTGTCACCAGCTCCATATTCTGTTCTTCTTCCGACTCCTGACCCTGCTGAGCAACAGTGGCTCCAGAATCCAGGCCTGTCACCAGATGCTTAGCAGACCTCCCGTGAGCTTCCTTTTGTGGTTGCACTTCAGTGGTGCGACATGCTTGGCTGTGTTACTGACTCTCTCCGATCTTTCAACTCCCCACCTGGACCTTCACTTTCTCTTCTCCTCCTATAATTATGTGAGAGCTAATGTTTCATAATAAATCTCTTATCCCACAATGCACAGTGGTTCTCCTTCCCTGTTTGAATCCCGAGATACCCAGTGGGAAGGAATTATTACTTACTAGACGGTTCCTGTTGGCAAAGGCACTATACACTGGAGTTGGAGATACTCTGTACCAACCTCTGTTCCTCCACTACCAGTTGATTGATTGGGGCAAGATGTTGAGCCTCTCAAGCCCCATATTATGCACTTGTGAATAACATTAGCTACCACATAGGGTCACTGTGAGGTTTAAATGGCATATTGCGTGTAAAGCATTTAGCCTTATAAGTAGCAAATGCTCAGTAAACGTTAATGCTATTGAAGGTGCTGAATGTCTGAAGGGGAGTCAAGTAGTAGAGCCTAAAATATAGGGAGAGAAGCAAATGATTGAGTATAGGTGTTTTAGGATTTATGGAAAGCTGAGGTTGAAGGGACAAACAAGAATCAGCAACAAGGAGGCAAGATGGAAGGAATAGGCAGTTCAGGATAAAAGCTGTGAGTGCTGAGGGTCTAGACACAGGGGCTAGTAGTTCAGAATGGGCATCAATCATTTTACCAGGGTCCCTCTTGCTAGGTGGGCAGGTCAGGTCTCCCTGGGTTCACTGTGTGAAAAACTGCTGTGGAGAGTCTGAGGGATTTCCTGGATTGTTCTGCTGGTACACAGACCTTACCCTTAATGAAAGTTAGCTTTCGTGGCACTGGAAGAAACCCAAGACAGCCTGAACCCCGTTTGGTTCCATCCTGGAGTGTCATGGTAGTTATGGTGGGGGAAGGAGGAGTTCCGCCATACAGAATATAACGCCCCAGCCTCAGTAAGAAGGCCTGAGACTCAGGGTGAATGGGTGTGTGGTGTAATAGGAGATGATAGCTATGTGGGCAACCAGTTCATAACCCCCATCTCTTCAGAGACCCAGGAACCTGACCAGATTGGAGAATGAATAAGCCCACACCGCCCTCCTCCTGAATAAACCAAATGAGGATTGTGTTCAAGTGGGGCATTGCCCATGGGCAACTAGAAACCTTCAAGGAAATGGAAAAAGATCTGAAAACCCCATAGAATCAGAAAACATGATTGGAGAGAAGTGTGGATGTGCAACTTTAGAGAAGGCTTTGGAGGCACCTAGTAGCTGCCTTTGGCTCTCTGAAAGTTTTCATGGGAACACAGGTCTGAGATCAATGAGTGGAAATTATGAGAAGATAGGTTTGCCTCAGTGTATTCCTGTCAATAATAATTGAAAATAATGGTCAGCATTTATTGGGTACTTCCTTTGTACCAGACATTGTTTTCAGCAATCTACATATATTATCTTGTTAAAATCTTACAATATCCCTGTAAAGTACTGAGGCACTCAGAAGTTAAATAATCTGCCCATGTTTATAGAATTTGACATAATGGAGCAAGGACTCAGAACCAGGAAGTCTGTCTCCAGATCCTATGCTCCAAAAGACGGCCCTCTGATTTACAATGGAGGGAATTCCCGCATCCAGCAGGATTTGGGGCTCCGTTATGTCTGAGCTTTGTTCCAACTCAGATTCCTTGAGGTCTTTCCAGGGCTAAGTTGGTTGGTATTCAGTGCAGTTCAACAAACACTTATGGAGCACTGAGCATTCGCCAGGCTCTGGGGTGGGTACTGGGATATCAAGACAAACAAGACAAGACAGTCCCATAACAGAGGTGCAGAGAGTTTTGGTCCACAGGATAGAATCACAACTTTCTCTCTAAGAGTTGTCAAATTTGTGAAAAAGGCAATCTTTGGTTTTGAAACTCCCATCCCATCTCCTTTTGTCACCCTCTCCTCCCTTTCCCGATGTCAACCAGCAAACTGCACAGTTGTCTCACTGTTGAAAGAGTTCCTGACAGTGTTTGGTACTGAGAAGGCTGAGGGCCAAGTGAGTGTATGTATAAACCAGTCACACCTGGTTTAAAGGCTCAGCTCAACCACTGATGAGTGAGATAAAACATGTGTTTCAGACAAAGCACCAACGATATTGGGTCTCCTTCCATACCTGCCAGTTCATGACTTATTTCCACCCATTTAACCTAAAACTATCAGATCTGGACAGGAAAATAAAATAGTAATAGGGTAATCTCCTGTGGAACCTTTTATTTTCACACTATAACATTGTTTATGGAACAAAGGAATGGAAATACATTTTTGAAGAAGGGAGTATTCTTTTTTCTTTTTACTAAAGCTAAAGTGGGAATAAGACATATTTATGATCGTCCCATAACCAAAGATGACATTTATTGAGCTCTCACTATATGCCAGGCAGTATTCATGAGCTTTACCGGTATTAGTTCATTAAATCTTTATCCCAGTCATCTGGGGTCAGTGTCCTGGAAGCTCCATTTTACAGTTGAGGAAATTGGACATGGAGAAATTAAGCATCTTGTCCAAAATCACACAACAAGTAAATGGGGGAGCCAGAATTTGAAAATTAGCAGTTGAGCCCTCAAACAACATGATTCTGTTGCTTCTGTACCTGCAATTTAAAAATAAGACAGAAAAAAAAAAAAAAAAAGAGGCAGTGAGAAGATAAGAAATTAGTCTGAAAATCACATTAGTCAGGAGAGAGTCAGAATGCAATCTGGTGAGCATGTTCAACCATGTAGGGGCCTGTCCCTGTAATTCCTGTAGCTCCCGAGAGGCCATGGGAAGGATCCTTCCTCAAACGAACCGTGGCCATCCGTGGCACTGAAGTGAGGCTTACAGGGCTGAAGTCAAAGGTGTCTGCAGAGCTGCATTCCTTCTGTAGGCTTTAAGGAGAAGCGATTCCTTGCTTTTTCCAACTTAAAAGGCTACCCTCATTCCTTGGCCTGTGAACCCATCACATTGACCTCTGTTTCCATCCTCACATTTCCTTCTCTGACTCTTCTGCCTCTGCCTTACAGATTTAAGGACTCTTGTGATTACACTGGCCCACTCAGACAATCCAGGATCATCTTCCCATCTCCAGATCCTTAATCACATCCACAAAGTCCCTTTTGCCACAGGAGTCACAGGTTTTGGGGGATAAGGCCATGAACATCTTTGGGAAATGATGATTCTACTGACCACAAACACCAACTGCTGGTGAAAACCTAAAGCAACCGAACCTGTCACACACGGCTGGTGGGAATGCAAAATGGTACGGCCATTTTAGAAAACGTACGTACAAAGACTTGTACACAAATGCAACTTTATTTATCATGATCATAACCTGGAAACAATCCAAATGCCCACCTACCAGGTGAATAGTTAAAAGAAGATGTGGTATATCCATACAACAGAACATTACTCAGTTTAAAAAAAAACAAAAAACAGTGGGTACATGCAAGAACAATGATGTTTTATATAAACTATACCTCACTAGAGTTCATTAATTTTTTTTTTCTGGGAAAGATATATCACCTGCCCTTCTGAGGTGACTAAATTGCTTCCGGAAAGTAGAGTATTTAACCATAGTTTAAACCATAGTATTTAACCATAGTTTAAACCATAGTACTTAAACCATAGTTTAAACCATAGTATTTAACCATAGTTTAAACCATAGTATTTAACCATAGTTATGTACTGCTGATCCTTGTTGACAACAAGGTTGTTTTCTGGAAACAGCTTTCTGGAAAGCCGTTAACATGTTGGAAGGATGGCATAGAAGCCTGAAACTAACCCGACAGAGCAGTGGGAGAAAGGAGTGCTAACCTATTTGAAAAGGTTCTAGAGTGTTCTTTTAACCCAAGCCCCTTGGGGCCTTTGTGAGTAAACAGAATGATTCCAGAGAAACGGGCTGCAGGCCCCACCAAATTCCTGATTTATAGAGGAGACATGAATGAAATGCTTTTATAACAGTGCGTGGAGGGCACTTGGGTGGCTCAGTCGTTAAGCGTCTGCCTTCGGCTCAGGTCATGATCTCAGGGTCCTGGGATCGAGCCCCACATCGGGCTCCCTGCTCTGCGGGAAGCCTGCTTCTCCCTCTCCCACTCCCCCTGCTTGTGTTCCCGCTCTCGCTGTGTCTCTCTCTCCCTGTCAAATAAATAAATAAAATTTAAAAAAATACCAAAAAAAACCCAGTACGTGGAGAAGGAAGCAAGAATGTGGCATTCATTCATTCATTCATTCATTCATTCAATCATCCATTTAACATCCATTTCAACACTAGGAGCAGTTACTAAGCCAAGTCATTGTGCTGGTCCTGGGTACATAAGACAGATGCAGGTCCTGTTCTCAAAGTCTCATGTCCAGATGATTACCATTTGTCCTGCTTTCCCTGTTGCTGGCCAAACTCCACCTCCTAGTCTGGCCCATTCATCACAGCCTGACACAGCCAGCCCTGCCTCTGCAATGACCCTCCAAAAGCTACTTCCCTGATGTGTGTAAGATGGTAGAGGTCCCTATGGATTGGTCAATCATTCAGGAAAGAACAAGTCTCCCCCTTTCTGTCCACCCACCCCCATCCTTTTCAGTGAGCTCTAAGGAAATGGTGAAATAAGAGCTGGGATTTGCCCCAGGGCCCGTTAATAAATTATTTCTACACATCCCCTCTTGCATTTTAATGGAAAGAAAATGGGTGTGGTAGATCTCATGCACAATGTCAAAATTGAATTGAGTTTAATTCTATAAAATAGATTCCAAATTACATCATATATAATAGTATGAGAACACAGAGACCTGAGCCAGAGAGACATAAACAGCTAGTTCATAAAAGTAAAAAATTCTGATGTGCAAATAAACAATAACAAATGAGTGATTAGCTGCCCGGATCTTGGGAGGCTACATTTTCTGGAAAAGGAAGAAGTCCTGGAAAGCGAAGGCTTGACCAGAGATTCAGACTGACATGAGTCATCTGCACAAAGCCTGGCACATAGTAGGTGCACTCTCTATGTGGTTTGCAGCTGTCCTAGTTGGTGACATACAATAGTTAAACAGGTTACACAACGCTCCAACCGTCTGCACAGCTCCTGGTTTACGGTAGGCATTCAGAAATTTTTTTCGAATGTATGAACAAGGTATATTGCGGGGACCCTTGCTCCATATACACAGAGGAGTGAGGCCGTTCCACGTGATTCTGTCCGGTTAAACAAATAAACCCTCCCACCAGCCAAACATGGTTTTACTAAAATTTACAAATGCATTGAACTTTTATTGCATTCAGAGCACTATGTTATGGTGAAGACGACAGTGAAGCACAGTACCTGCTTTCTAGAAGCTACACTTATTGGGTACATGTGTGGGTCCTTCTGAGGAGGGGACAGATGCAAATGTAATTAAGTAGTATGAAAGAGCACATGGGAGCATAGAGGAAGAAGATTGACTCTTCCTTGAAGAATTTAAAAAGGCCTCTTGGAAGAAATGGAATTGAGCTGAACTTGAAGGAGGTGGTAGGGTAAATATTCCAAGGAAGGGGAATTTCAAAACGAAAGCGGAAAATGATGAGAAGAAAGAACATATTTGGGCAAGGGCCAGGAGACCCTGTAAGAGACCCATGAGCTGTTTGTTTTCATTATGAAGCTGTGAGTGCCCCGGTGGCCAGGAGAGCAAAACTGGTTTAAGACCTTCATAAATTCTTTTTTTTTTTTTTTTTTTTTTTTTTTTTTTTAAAGATTTTTTTTTCTTTTTATTTATTTATTTGAGAGAGAGAATGAGATAGAGCATGAGAGGGAGGAGGGTCAGAGGGAGAAGCAGACTCCCTGCTGAGCAGGGAGCCCGACGCGGGACTCGATCCCGGGACTCCAGGATCATGACCTGAGCCGAAGGCAGTCGCTTAACCAACTGAGCCACCCAGGCGTCCCAAGACCTTCATAAATTCTAAGACTAGAAATTTTACTACAGTGCTTCCCATGTGCAACTTGCGATTTTCAAAACACTAAATTACAAAATAAGGCCAAGGAAGTCCAACAAAGTTCTGACTTTGCCCATTTAGAATAGTTTGATCTTTTTCTTTTAAACTTAAATACATCAAACTCTTAAAAAAAAAAAATTGCTCCAGAAGTTCTGCTTTGGAGTATTAGTTAGGATGGAAGAAGCTCTGCTGTAGGAAAAATGGACTCTGGAAACTCAGGGGATCAATCCCCATGCATTTGGTTGGGGCAGCACCCTCAAGCAACGCTTCTTTAGATGGCAGCTCCAGGTTCAAGGCTCTTTGTTAGCAGCAGCTCCGCCATCCACTAGAGCCTCCTTGGAAGCCTCCTTGATCTTGCACATGCAGCTGTCCAACCAGCAGAGAGAGCGACTACGGCACATTGTATAAGGGTTCAGAAGCGAAGCCCAGATCGGGTACACATCACATCCACCCACACTCCATGAGCCAAACTGGCCTCTGGCAACCTACACAATCACTGTAGGGAGACTGGAAACTGTAGGGGAGCACAAGTGAATTCACTTCCTACGGCTGCTAGAACCAATTTCCTCGATCCTAGTGACTTCAAACAACATAAATTTTATGATCTTACAGTTCCATAGGCTAGAAGCCCA
Source organism: Mirounga angustirostris (assembly GCF_029215605.1). Lineage (NCBI taxonomy): Eukaryota > Metazoa > Chordata > Mammalia > Carnivora > Phocidae > Mirounga > Mirounga angustirostris. The sequence continues at coordinate 42,646,685 of NW_026991714.1, forward strand.
ATTTGGGTCTCACTAGGCTAACATCAAGGTCACCGGGGCTGTGTCCCTTCCAAGGCCCCAGGGGAGACTGCTTCCTTGCCTTTCCCAGCTCCTAGATGCTTCCCACCTGCTTTGGCTTGTGGCCCCCTCCTTCCATCATGAAAGCCAGCAACATCACGTCTCTTATAAAGGCTGGTATCTAATCTATTGGCTATTGTTTTGATTCTAAGAGCCAAAGGTTATGTTTTTATTGCATTATGTCTTCATATTTTCACTTCCCTCCTGGCCCCCAATTTCCAAAGTTAGACTATATGTGGTACTTGGTCGAATTCCACTTAATATGGTTCCCTAAATTCATTTAAAACTTTACCAGAATATCACCCCACATTTCGGCATCATGCTCCATGCACAAAAGGTCAGGCAGACATGCCTAGCAGAAGTGAGCCAAAGTTTGTTGGGAGAGGAGTGAATACCCCTCCGCATTTTTTTTGGTAAAGCAACTAAGTGCCCTCCAGGCCCGAGTAGAATTTTGTTTCGTTATTGAGTCACATGCAATGGAATTAGAGGCAGTAAAAACTCTACAACAAAGCAAATATCTCTTACGAATCAGAATAATACTCATAAATATGGTCTCTGAGTTGATGATCTAAATAAATGTATCTTAGAAAATTAAAGTTTTGCTGTAATGTAGTTGAGCCAAACAGCCCAGAATAAAAATGTATTACACCTTAAAAAAAAAAAAAAAAGGCAGCAAAAGTCTAGGTGGAGTAATTTGGTGTAACAGACCTCTCTGAAGGACTATGTCTCAAACTCCAAACATGGGCCTGACAAAATCTCCTGGCTGATTTTAAAGAGGAACTGTTTAACAATCCTCAGTACATAATTTAATTAAGAAGAAAACAAAATATCTGTTTAAGCAAATAGGAAATGCAGACAAAAGCCAGGTATTCTTTAATAAACTTCAAGTTCAGGGTCAATATTAAATCTGCAAAAGCAGTAAGTCTCCCCAAATAGCAGGTCTTCACTACAATGCTCTGCATGGCTGCCCATGGCCAAAAATAAGAGGAATGTTTAGGTATTGAATGAGAAGGAAGATATATCTTGCTTTAGTTAGTAAATAAAATCATTTTTGTGAATGTTCAATATTTCTTTTTTCACCAAAAGCTTTTGGGTTGAATCAGTGAGGCGATTTAAGGAAACATAGTATTTGTAACGACTTACTTGTACACCTCTCTCCGAACAGATTGCAATACACCGCGAACAAGAAGCATTTGTCCAAGGACCGCCCAGGTCTTTTCTATGTGGCGGGCCCTCCATCCGTGGTGGGCTGGTATCATTTTGCACTGGCCTGAGAGCCATCGTTCACCTTTCTTCCCAACTCTTGTTTGTTGACATCTCATTGGTAATTTACAACGGCATGGTGAGTATTTACCCCACCAAAAAAAGGGCAAATGTCACAAGGGAGGGCTTCATTTTTTATTATTTATCTCTGAGACCCGCTTGTTAAGTGTTTACCAACACACACAGCTGTCCCACACTGACTTGAAATTTGTCTTGGGGATATATTTGGGGCAATCATTATTCTAACATACTGTTTGATGCTATTGTTTCAGTGAGACTTCAGGATCAAGAGATATAATGTCCTATGACTTCTAGAAGTCCCATCAACAAAAAACAATTAGATTTCTACCTACTACTTAAAAAGAAGTGCTTTTCTTGGTTATTGCCTGTTTTCTTTGCTAGAATATAAGGACAGAAATCTTCCTCCCTTTTATTAATTGATGTATCTCAAGAACCTAACAACACAGGGTAGGTACTCAATAAATATTTGTTGAGGGGCGCCTGGGTGGCTCAGTTGGTTACGCGACTGCCTTCGGCTCAGGTCATGATCCCAGCGTCCTGGGATCGAGCCCCGCGTCGGGCTCCCTGCACGGCGGGAGGCCTGCTTCTCTCTCTCCCACTCCCCCTGCTTGTGTTCCCTCTCTCGCTGTGTCTCTCTCTGTCAAATAAATAAATAATCTTAAAAAAAAAAAAAAAAAAATAAATAAATAAATAAATAAATATTTGTTGAGTAAATGAGTAAGATTTGCCTGAAGCAAGGCCCCTGCCTTCCTGGTAGGCGATTCTCCAGGCTTCCTCTGTCATTAGTATTGCAAATTCTCAGTGGCAAAAGAGTTAAACTGCTCTCTATAACTCCTTCTTCTGCATTCTCATGGTAATTTTATTTTTAAAAATTTTAACATAGAGTGTTTTATTAATTACAGGTATATAATATAGTGATTCGACACTTCCTCACATCACCAGGTCATCAGGAGAAGTGCTCTCCTTCATCCCCATTACCTGTTTCCCCCATCCCCACCTCCCCCCCAACCATCACTTTGTTCTCAATAATTAAGGGTCTGTTGGGCGCCTGGGTGGCTCAGTCGGTTAAGTGTCTGCCTTCGGCTCAGGTCATGATCCCAGGGTCCTGGGATCGAGCCCCGCATCGGGCTCCCTGCTTCGCGGGAAGCCTGCTTCTCCCTCTGCCTCTGTGCTCTATCTCTCTCAAATAAATAAATAAAATCTTTAAAAAAAATGCCAATATTATACGAGGGCCATTATCTACGTTATTATAAGCGTCCCTTTTATTACATACATATGTGACGCTTCTTCCACTGTTAGAGCAGCTCCAAAAATCAGTGTTTGTTTTGTTTTTTGTTTGTTTCCTTTTTGAAAGTAGTATTTCCTTTCTTTTTATTATTTATTCTCATGCATGCATCACATGGAAAGGGCTTGCCTGTGCCTATGGCCCTTAGCACAGTGCAAGCCCATTTGCAGCAGGTGTATGGCCAAGACTGAACTCCACGTCTTACCCCTCGTGTCCTCAACCACGGCAAGAGAGCAGGCTCAACGCATGCTTATTAAAAGAACAGTGCTGACTTTGCCTTTGAAAACTCTGGAGGGACTTCAGCAAAACTCAAAGGAAGAAAAGCTAGATATCCTCCTAAAACGTTGCACGGTCTCCGCCTCCCACACACACACACACGTAGTAGCCAATAATCCTGGTCTTTGCCCAAGTCACCTGTCAAAGCAAATCTTTTTTTTTTTTTTTGAAGATTTTATTTATTTATTTGAGAGAGAGAATGAGAGAGAGAGAGCACATGAGAGGGGGGAGGATCAGAGGGAGAAGCAGGCTCCCTGCCGAGCAGGGAGCCCGATGTGGGTCTCGATCCAGGGACTCCAGGATCATGACCTGAGCCGAAGGCAGTCGCTTAATAACTGAGCCACCCAGGCGCCCAAAGCAAATCTTTCTTAAAGAGGCTTAAGTAGGGGGCCAGCCCAAGACTTGACTTTAACAGGAGCTGTATGAGGCTGACCATGTCCTTGGTCTTGGCTGTCCCATCTGTGACTCAGAAGTAACCTGAACTCCTCTGATGTAATCAGTTTTGAGAAGTTCTGCCTCATCAATGGACAAATCTTTTCCCAGACAGCCTGAGACGCCCAGACAACATACAAATGGCATATTGACAATAGTGATTAAAATAAATAGCTTTCCTTAAGCTTTACTGTCACTTTTGGCAGAGGTAATCCCTGAAACATGGGCCTTGGGAAAAACGTGTTTGGAGCAAACTTGGCTGCTTACCGGGGTGTTATATGTTCAGTTTGTTAAAGACTTCAAGCTGTGGGTGTAAGCAGAAGGGTCGCTATATTGCAGCCACTGTGAGATAAACAGAAACTCTAACGCTCGAGGCCAGCACACCCTGAACTGATTTTCTTTGGAAGCTCTCTAGGGACCCAGGGTTGCATAAAACTCAATGGGAAAAAAACAGCCCAACTCCATCTAAACCCTCTTTACCCAATATAGGATTCTGCAATCTTTGAACTTGCCAATTGTTGCTTGCAGAATCAATCTACCATGCAGATACTTCGCGGAAAGTTGTTTTTTTTATGGCGGCAGCTCCTTCAGGGATAGTTGGAGGTCAGAGAGTTGTATTTTCCAGAACCCTCTGTCTTCGGCTTTGGTGCCAATTGGCCAAGGCACCAGGCAACATTTTCGCAGCCAGTCAAGGTCAAAGCTTTTCAGATTGGTGGAATATATACATACAGACATATTATGTTTTTATGGGATCCTTGTCCCAGAGGGCAAAAGGGAATAATGCTGCCTCCTAGTGGGAGGGAGTGGAAAATTAAAAAGAGCGGCTGAATAGGCCGCTTTAGAATAGGCTGCAGGAATTGAAGAGGGTCTCAGACCAAAATAGACGTATAGACTCTGCTCCTTCCTGTCATTTAAGAATCTGACTCTATGCAATACAAAAGATCTTTTTTCTAAAAATCTATACAGCTTCTCTTGGTAGCCCATTTGAACCCACCAACCAACATTTTTTTTTTTTTTTTTTTACAACTTATTATGTGCTCACACGTGGTCTAGAATCATAGAGGACACCAAGGAACTAGGCAGGATTTTTGCCCTTAGAAAATGTATATATAATTCAGAGGGACAAACTGGGCTTGTGCCTTAAAGCAATTAGGAATAATAATCGAGTCTTCATCTGTGTGGCTCAGTTTATATGTCAACAGCCTAATATCCCTCTGGCTCCCTCTGTCTGCTTTTGGTATTCAGAGATCATCATCATCTGGTTTCCCACTCATACTCCACCTAGCACATTTCTCTCTTACATTCTGTGTTCTTGGAGCTGACTTAAGAGGGGCCCCTGGGAGAGCCAATCTCTAAGACTTTCTAACATATCACTAGAAATCTAGCAAGGCATGGAGAACACAATTGTCAGCACCCCTCAGGGAAAGGACATTATGTGAGGCCCTGTGATAAACTGCTAAGGGTCGGAAGTGATATCCTCCAGGGCCATGCTTAAGTAACAGTACAAGATTTCTAAATTGCTTTCTAAAGAGAGCATGTCCACTTAACTGCAGAATTTTGTTTAACTGAGTCAGGGAACAAGGAATTGACTTGCTTGGGACAATTGAGAAGAGTGGCTGCATCCTGCCATCAGAGGGCTCCTGGCATCTCTCTAAACAAACTTAAAAGAAAACAGTTGTGGGGCGCCTGGGTGGCTCAATCAATTAAGTGTCTGCCTTTGGCTCAGGTCATGATCTTGGGGTCCTGGGATCGAGTCCTGCATTGGGCTCTCTGCTCGGTGGAAAGTCTGCTTCTCACTCCCCCTTGAAAGAAAGAAAGAAAGAAAGAAAGAAAGAAAGAAAGAAAGAAAGAAAGAAAGAAAGAAAGAAAGAAAGAAAGAAAGAAAGAAAGAAAGAAAGAAAGAAAGAAAGAAGAAAGGAAGAAAGGAAGATAGAAAGGAAGAAAGGAAGAAAGGAAGAAAGGAAGAAAGAAAAGAAAAGAAACCAGTTGAAAGGGGAACCTGATGAATTAGTGAACTGAGAGGGGCTATCTGTGGGCTACTGAACTACCTATAGTTCCCAGGCTTTCCCCTGTTATCATGTCTCTGTGCTTTTGACAGTTTTGCCTGGAACCATCCCATTGATATTCTATACCAATTTAATTTGAAAACTCAACAAAAGTCATTGCCTCCTCCAGAAAATCTTCCTTGACTCTATACTGTATTCTGGCCTAGCCTGGACTGTATTAGATGCCCAACCTTTGTGCTCCCCCAGCTCTTGATGTGCATGTCTTATCAGAGCACTGTGTTGTAATAAGCTATTAATGTGTTTGGACCCTAGTGAATAGGGCTATAACCTCCCTGATATGTGTGGGTTGCATCTCATTTTTCTGTGTTCCCCAGCATCTCTACTAGCTCCTGGCCATTTTGAATATAGCATTCTTTTTTTAAGAATAGGGAAAAGTGAAATTACTGAGCAGGCCTAAGTAGTTGGTTTCATAGCAAAAGACTTGGATTGAGTGCTGATCAATAGGTAAGTAGAATTGGAAAGGTCAGAGGGATGATCTTCCTGCCAGGAGAGTGATTCTGTGCATGAATCTGTTAAACAGAAGGACACGAGCCCAACTGTGATAGGCAGAATGTTTTCCCATATATCTAAAAAAATCTAACAAAGTCCATTTCTTTTTTCTCAGTCCTTCCCAAAATGTCAGAGAGATAATTATACATATATTATATTATATATATTACATATATTACATAAGTATAATTATATACAAATATATAAATATATAAAATAATATATATAAATATAATTATAATATAGTATAAATACAGTGTATTATAAATAAATGTATGTTACATAATACATAATATATATTACATAATATAGTGTATAATTACATAATTACATAATATAGTGTTTTATAATTATGGAATTATATATTACATATTATATATTGTTATATTAATTAATATAGACAGAAACCTTGGGTGCCATTCTGGCTATGAAATAAAATCTTAGAAAGCTACATGAATTCAGAGGAGAAGGTTCTTCCCATTACATCTCTCCCCTCCAACTCCCCTGACAAGGTTCCTAAACAGAGAGATCTTAGGGGATAATCATAACATTAGACTTGAACTCTGTTATACTGAACTGTTGCAGGAAAATGGACATTTTAGAAAATTTTTCAACAAAGAAACACACAAAGCAGAGAAAATTTCATTAACCAGAACATCTTTACTGTATTTTTCAAGTTTGCCATTTAAAGGCACCGGCAGGATCCAATACCAGGAAATGATGGGAAAATGCTGAGAAATAAGAATGTGTACTGCCATTTGGAATTTGTTGACTCTTGTCCCATTTGAACAAGGATCCTGAAGATTTGGATGTGAGACAAAGAATATTAGAGCTTTCTAGGGTGATCTAAAGCCATATTTCACTCCTTATTGTTTATTAAACTGGGAGACTTTAGTGTCCCTCAGACAACCCCCGATTTGAAGACTACTTCCTTCTACCAGCTGTAAGATTCCAGACTGATGCAAATGCCTACCTTGTAGAGTTGTTGTAAGGATTAATGAGATAATAATTGGGAAGTGCATAAGTATGCCTCAATAGAAACTCACTGGATAATGATGCTAATGGTGATGATGATGATGATAGACTCCAATCAGCTTCTAAAAGTGGACCAGGTCTGAGCAGCTCATTTGTTATTTTTCAGAAATGTGCCTCCTCCACCCTGATAGCCTTAGGGTCTTTGGGAGGAAGGGGAGCATTTCCCTTCCTCCCCCAGTCCAGTGCCCATGACAGGTATCACTAACCAACCCACTGTAGCCCTCCTCAATTAGCATGGACTGGGTTTCAAGTCCCTCTCTAGGAAGACACATCCAATCATTTAGAGTTAGTGCTGGAGACAAAATATATCTACCATTCCTGATTCAAGGGTTCAGCAGACAGCTCCAACAGACTAGGAAGAGTGACCATAAGTTTATTTTTCCTACGAAGGTAAAGGCCCAAATCAAGCCAAAAGAAGGGTGGATGACCAGGGGTTCTAGAAGAAGCTTAGCTACACTATAGCACAAGGTTATTTCCTAAACAATTAGCCACTGATTAATTTGTTTTTTATTTAATTAAGTTATATTCTTCTGCTTATTCTACATTTGGGAATAAACTATTAATCATTTACTCAATTCCTGGGATTTCCTGAAAGTAGGTTTTTGACTTTTCAGATCTTAGAACCATATAACCCCCATCACACTTTATTTTGGGGGGTTTTTTGTTTGTTTGTTTCATTTTTCCCCACTTTGTTATTAGTGATGTTGTTCCTTAGGTTAAGAGGCACTTGGGCTCTATCTGAACAGCCAATAGCTCCAAGAGGCAGAAAACAAGCCTGTAAAGTCCACGGTCTGGTGATATGACTCAGCTAATAGCAATGACGCTCAAAGGGGCAGCACCACCCCCGAGGCATGATTCTCACGTCGGCTACTAAATATAATCAATTGAGCAGTTTTTAAAAAACCTGATGACCAGACAGGGGCCCTGACCAATTACATCAGAGATGGTGCAGATGCTGCCCAGGGGTCAGTATTTGAATAAAGCTCCTCAGGTAATTTTATTTTATTTTATTTTATTTTTTTAAAGATTTTATTTATTTTTGACAGAGAGAGAGCACAAGCAGGGGGAACAGCAGAGAGAGAGGGAGAAGCAGACTCCCTGCTGGAACAGGGAGCCCGATGCAGGGCTCCATCCCAGGACCCTGAGATCATGACCTGAGCCGAAGGCAGACGCTTAACCGTCTGAGCCACCCAGGCACCCCATCCTCAGGTAATTTTAATGTGCAGCCAAGGTCGAGAACAATTGTCCTAAATTGTTTGGGAAATTTGCAAGATACTCCTGGTAGCCCAATAATTGGGGCAGAGGTATTACTGGTAATTTCTTGGCAGAGATATGAGTTAGATGTTTTTGCAATGTCTTATAATGCCTAGGATGGTCCTCCCCACCCCAGTGAAAAATTACCCTACCTTTTGAATGTCCTATTGGATATTGATATAGGTGAAAAACTTCTATGCTCTGGAACTTAACTCCACCGTACATACAAACACAAAGTATTCTTTGCATGTTTTTAGTTAATATACACTGAATTTTCCCAGAATGTAATCAACATATAAATCAAGGTAGAATTGTACTTTATTCTGTTTAGAACTTTACTAGGAGTTGCTTACCTTGTCTGAGAATCCTATCACCAATGTCCGCACTACTTGTGGTATTTGAGTAATTAGCATTTGTAGCTGAGGTTTTCCTTGATTCAATATATGGTTGCAAGCATCTGATGATCTCATTATCCTTTACATATTGCAATATATAGTACTTTCTTATAATATACGTTCATGTCACGTCTCTTTCTACCAAAATATTGATTTTCCAATATTATGTGTTAGGGTGGGTTATATACGTTGTAAATTTCATTTCAGGATAGCAAATGCAGCATTAAAAAATATTTCTTTATAAAAAGAGAATTTAGGGTTGATTTGGGTTGAGAACTTCTGATCTGGGGATTCCCTTTGGGATCTGTAATAAGGTAGTCTCGATTTGCATCTCTGCTTATTGAGCATGGCCATTCCTGGAAGTCCAGAGACGGGGGTACGTGCAACTTTGAGCAAGTTACTTAATGTCTGTAAGGTTCGGTTTCCTCATCCCTAAAAATGGCCTAATAATAGTACTTACCTCATAGATCTGTCAGGAGAATTAAATGAGCTCGACCTTGAAAAGGACTTAGCAAAGTTTCGGGCATGCAGGAAGCACTGTTTTGATGCTGCTGCTGCTGATGACGACAAGGATGATGGTGATGATGACAAATTAAGTAGTACGATTCAGAAAGAGACCAAAGACTCTTTAATCCCTTCCTCAATCAAGTATGTCATCTCTACACCCTGCTTCCTCTTTTTTCAAGGTAGAACCCTGCCCAGAACAGGGAGTCAGAATCTTCAATCCTGGATGGAAACGCCTTGCATAATCACTCCTTCTTCATTCTTGTAGTTGTTTTGAGCAGAATCCATGGACAGAAACTCAGGGTATTTGTGTGTGTGTGTGTGTGCGTGTGCCGCAAATAAACTGTTACAGGCTTTATCATGGTGTCAGTGTCCCAGGAACTCAGAGACCTTGACCCTGGAGACACGCTACTTCCATGGGACACTTTTCGGGTCTTTCAAAATGAAACCAGGACCGTTTCCAGTGTGTTTGTTTGTCCCACCCTCTTTTTACCTCATTTCTCAGCCATTTCTTTAATCCCCATCTCCACATAAACTTGCAAGAGAACTGCTTCGTCTTTGGAAAAATCTAATCTAGATGTTCTCTTCTATCTTACGAACAGAAGGCCCAAACTCTTCTTTTAGGGGCCAGTCAGTAATCTTCAAGCCAGGATCATACTGTTCCCTTCCAGTTTCCTGCCCAAGCCTGACTGTGCTCATCTCGTGAGGACACTCCATTCCCCTCATTCAGTAAGGACACTACCTTTCAGAGGCCATTCAGTCTGTGCCATACACTTGAGTTTTGTAAGCATAAGAAGCCAGGGGGTCTCTGTCCAGAGACAGTCTTCTATGTAATTCAGTTTTTCACTGTGAGGACCCTGAGTAAGAGGATAGGATATGTGGGGAGGGGTCTACAGCTAGTTGTGGATCTCTAGGTGAAGAAGCACTGAAAAGGTAACATACTCCATTCTGCATACTTTGGGGTAGGATGGTTCACAAACCATTCCCAATAGAGGAGAATCCATCCCAGTGTTAAGGACCCTCTGAAATGAAGATTCCACAATCAGTAACACCATCTACTATTAGAATTTGTTCTTACTTAAGGAGAGTTAGTATTTATTGAGTACCTACTAATTGCCAGAAATAACAATAAGCCTTTTACATTCATTGTCTTAACTAATTCTCACAAAAGCTCTTTGAGTTAGGAACAAAGAAAATCCATTTTACAGATGAGAAAACTGAAGTTCAGAGAGGTTAAGTTCCTTGATCAAGCAAGTGGCAGAGTCCATATTCAACTCTAGGATGTCTAGCTCCAAGGTTCAGGATATTAGCTGCCAGGCATTAGCTACATTGTCTCACCTGGACATGCTGGACACGCTCTAGTTTATACCTGCTCCTTTGTATTTGCTTCTGGCCTATCCACTAGAGTTACTCAAAACCTTGTGTTTTTCTTTCTTTTTTTTTTAATTTAATTTTATTATGTTATGTTAGTCACCATACATCATTCGTTTTTGATGTGGTGATCCACGATTCATTGTTTTCATATAACACCCAGTGCTCCATGTAGTATGTGTCCTCCTTAATACCCATCCCCGGGCTAAACCATCCTCCTCCCCTCTAAAACCCTCAGTTTGTTTCTCAGAGTCCATAGTCTCTCATGGTTCGTCTCTCCCTCCGATTCCCTCCCCCTTCATTTTTCCCTTCCTTTTCCTAATGTCCTCCATGCTATTCCTTATGTTCCACAAATAAGTGAAGCCATATGATAATTGACTTTCTCTGCTTGACTTATTTCACCCAAAACCTCGTGTTTTACCAGAGCCCCAGACTAACCAGACCAACACTGTCCAATATAAATATAATGTGAGCCACATTTGTAATTTTAATTTTTTGAATAGCCACATTTTAAGAAGTAAAAAGAAATGGGTAAAATTAATGTTATTAATATATTTTGTGTAAGCCAATATATCTAAAATGTTACAATTTCAACATGAAATCAATATAAAAATTATTAGTGAAATAATTTACACTTTTTTTGTACTAAGCCTTGGCAACTTGGTGTGTATTTATACTTACAGTACATCTCAGGTCAGACCACCCACATTTCAGTTGCCCAAGAGCCACACTTGGCTAGGAGCTGCTGAAGTGGATATCACAGATCTAGACACATAGATCCCAACCCTCTTAATAATCCTGGGGGCTCTTCACATAGTGAGGAAACATGGACAAGATGAAGAGCATGTTTCGAGTTATTTGCTTGATTTACTCTAAGCAAAACATGAAGAGAATAAAATCCCCAATTTCTGTCTATAACTATGGTTGGCTTAGTTGCCCAAGAGCAGATGAGAAGTTGCATGCTGGAATTTACAGCATTACGTAACATGTATCAAGCGTCCTCGTGCCCTTAGAGGGGTGCTGGACACAAGAAGAAGATCAGAAAGCCCCAGGTCCCTGACCAGAGGCATGGCCCATGAAGCCAGCTCACCAAGGGCATCGACTAGGACCACCATGACTGCCTGGTCCTTCTTCTCCTCACATTTACTCCCACACCTGCCCCAACTCGAAAGGCAAGGTGTACAAGCCAGGCCTCAGAAGCAAGTATAGGCTCTGTCCTTCTCACATTGATTTTGACATCTGGAGAGCAAAGAGAAACCTCAAACCTCTCCTTCCCCCAACCCATGGACAATCCTCTACTCCAGGTGTCCACAAACTTTTGCACACCTTAGAATCACCTAGAAGGCTTGTTGAAATGGATTGCTGTGCCTTACCCCAAGAGTTTCTGACTCAGCTAGAACCAGAGAATGTGCATTTCCAACAAGTTCTCAGGTGAAACCGATGTGGGAGGTCAGGGACCACACTTTAAGAAGAAAGGCTCAATGCTAAAAAATTAACATATTATTTAAAATCAAGAACAAATCTAAGAAAAGGCACAGGCACCTTTCTTACTCTTCATGAGACAAATATGATTTTTACATAATTGATGTGTTTGGCTATTTCTCCACTGTTCCCCATTATTTCTTCTAGTCCAGGAAGGGATGGAGTGATCATGATGAGGGGAGAAAAGACTGACGGGAAGAAGTAATGGAGCAGGAAGGCTGGAAGGAAACAGGAAGTCGGACCACAATTGATCCCCTGATGTTCAGGGTAATTGTGCTCAGGAAGGAAAAGGGCAGCAAAGCCACCCCCCAGAGCCCGCAGCTGGGACAGACGCACAGACTAGAGGCAAATACACCAAGTCACAAAGGCATCTCACACAGAGGTTACTTTCCCTCTTTGTTGTTGTTGTTGTTGTTTTTAAGATTTTATTTATTTATTTGAGAGAGAGAGAGGGCACCAGCGGTGGGGGAGGGACAGAGGGAGAAGCAGACTCCCTGCTCAGCAGGGAGCCCGACAATGGAGCTCCACCCCAGGACCCTGAGATCACGACCCTGGAGCCGAAGGCATACACTTAACCTACTGAGCCACCTAGGCGCCCCTCCTCCTTGCTGTTTAAGAGGGGAAACTGTGGTTGAACCCCATGTGACAGCAGGCAAGCCCCAAACACACGGAGTCTTGGATACCCCTTTGTGCATGCTTATTCATCTCTAACCTTGCAAGGCACCTAGATTTTAGAAGGAGAGGCAGTAAAACTTGCTGAGTTGCAAGCAGCTGAGAATTTGGAATGCATCTCTGGAGATACACACTGAGCCTCAGAACTTCCAAGGAAACTCGGTGGGAGGGGAGGAAAAACAGTGCAATGACATGATGCTTTGTAAGGCCCGCCTTGGCCTTGCTGATTCGCCCAGAGATTGCATTCCAGCTTCACTGCAGGGACCCGACGTTCCAGTAAACAAGGAGGGGATGGGATGGACAGACCAGATAGACCTCAGATCAGGCTACCCTGGAGCTTTTAAAATAGAACACAGGGGGCCTGCTGGGTGGGGCCGGAGTTGGGGCGTTGCCTTTGTGCATTTCCTGGATCGGGGACGCACACCCACATCGTCCACCAAGCACATGTATACACATCCTCACTTCTGGTGGGGCTTGCACAAATACCAAAACCTCAGAGGGTCCGGTTTGCAAGGGTCAGGAACTGCTGACCTCCTTCGGGGCCCTTCCCAGGAACTCCGGAGCTGGAGAGTGTGTAAAGGGGACACTGACTCAGACTAAGCCAGGCCACTAACTAATGGAGTCCACTCTCTAAGCAATACTTCTGCCTTCCAGAAAAACAAATGGACTGTAGCAGACAAACACGGTCATTCAGTTCATTCCCCCCATTTGATGCCATGGCAGAAAACAACGGACTGATGATCCTATGATTCCTCCGGCTTATTCTACCCTCCCTGTCTCGCGCCCACACATCCCTATTTTCTCCAGTCTCTACTTCGGTTTCGCAGCCAGCAGGTGGATCTAAGTAGTACTTAGAGGGGCTTAAGTAAAAGTATGAAGGCGCGTGCCCTGGCTCAGAGAGCAAAATTCTGGAAGTTCCTTCTCTGAATGTCTTCCGCCTGGCGTAATCTGGGGGTCTGCAGCCCAAACCCATAATAGTTTCCCTCTAGGTGACCAAAGAATTTATTATCCACACTGGGACATCTCTGAGAAGGAAGGGGGGTGCTATTGAATTGTCCCAATTCTGGGACAAAGCTGTTAAGCAGGACACCCAGCCCCCTGCATGACTGGCGGGTCCATTTCTCTTCCTGCAAGTCACTGTCACCCTTTCACAGGTCTGCCCTATTTCACGAGTGATTTTTTTTTTTTTTTTTTTTTTTTTTTTTTGCTATGACTGATTTGTCCTTTCCCTTTACTGGTTTTGGGCTATTACTCCTTTGTTTTCTGCAATAAGAGTCATCTGCAAGCAATGACTGCATCTCTATTTTGAAGTGGTGAAAAGGCAAGTTTTGAAAATTCTTCATGTAAAAAGCTGTACGATCCCATCCTTGGAACGCTGCGTGGTGTGTTCCAACAGTCTCGATTCCAGAGACTTGCTTCATTCGAATGTTAGTGCCCAAGTGAGTATTTTCAGCTTTTACTCACCAATGGTCACGCCCCAATTTTTGGACAAGCAAAACAGCATGAAAACGGATGATGATTGCTTGAATGCTCATGGCAAGAAAAAAGCCTTTCTCACGCTATTTCCTTACTAATAATGATAACAGAAGCTGCCTCCGTCTCTCTAGCGTGCTTAAAGCACCATGCACGTTGCTTCTAATGTTTACAGCCACTTTCATTTTACCGACTGGGGTTATAAATTGAGGCCACGGTGGGGAATTAACTGAATATCTGAGTCCAGATCTATGTGGCCCCCAAGCCCATATCTGCACTCCATCAGGCCACGCACCTGCTTTGGCAAACCTGACTTGCTCTCCTTCCCCAGAGGCTGTGGAACCGTTAGACACTGTAGATGTCAGCCTTCATAGTGTACCCAGGCCCTCCCTCATAACTGGCCACTCCTTTTCAGTCACCTGAGCAGCTTAGACTAACCCATAATGGATCCTTGCTTACTCTTCAGAAACCCATTTTTCTTTTCCACTGATTGTCCTTTTCCATCTTGGCTGGTGATGATTGCATACTCCTGCGAGCCATACCATCTGCACACTAGCCTCGGGCAGTTCCAGGAGAGTACTGGGAATGCATGGTAGGGCTTGGGCGGGGGGGTCTGGCAATTTGGGCTAAAGTTCAGAGAGGTCAGAAAAGCAAGCACCGGGCGCCTGGGTGGCTCAGTTGGTTAAGCGACTGCCTTCAGCTCAGGTCATGATCCCAGGGTCCTGGGATCGAGTCCCGCATCGGGCTCCCTGCTCTGCGGGGAGCCTGCTTCTCCCTTTCCCACTCCCCCTGCTTGTGTTTCCTCTCTCGCTGTGTCTCTGTCAAATAAATAAATAAAATCTTTAAAAAAAAAAAAAAAAGAAAAGAAAAGCAAGCACCTAGTAATAAGATGAGATTTTAAAAAAAATCAATGAGATAAAAGGCTTAGTGACTTAGGGTCTAAGTGGCCTCCGTGAGCAAGACTGGACCCCAAGCCAGGCTCTCCCAAGCTGAGTTCATACCAGGGCAGCACTCTGTGCCTGGAAATAAGGAGCATGTCTGCTAAGAGTTGGAAGCAAAATTGGGGAGACTAGGGGCTGCTTTAATTACCTGGTCCTTCCAAGCACCCTTTCTCATCCCAACTGACTTATCTCTGGATCATTCTGCCAGATGTACATATTTCTCTTGCCCTAAGAGACCATTCTTCACAGTGCTTTTCCCTGCTCCTCCTTCCTCACTCCCCACCTGGCCTGGAACTCAGACGCCCTTGGGTTTGCTTCTTATTAGCTGTGTGACTTTGGATATGTTTATAACTTCTCTGGTCCTTAGTCTTCTCATCTATGAAGCAGGGATAATAAGAACTCATAGATTTGTTAAAAGGATTAAAATAAGTAATAATTCACTTTGTATGGGGCAAGCACTCACTCCCATTGCTGCTATTTCAGGTTGGTGGAAGTTCTTCCCCTAGAATGAGCGAGCGGAGAGCTGTGGGAACAGAGAGAATGTTAGAGATAGAGGCACTTTGGCATTCATCTAAACCTACTTCTTCATTTACGAAGGAACCTGAGGTTCAGAGGATGTTAATTGGCTTGTGCAAGGTTATATGCCTGACTAGTTCCAACCTTCCAATAAGGAAGTTAATTCGTTGGAGCGCAGAAAGGGCTCTGGCTTTGGAGTCAGATATGCAAATTTGTTTCCACTGGCCAGCATGGGGGAGGCCTTAGTTATTCAAACTGCTTCTGCCTCATTTCCTTATCTGAAGCAGGGGAATAGTAGAGCCCATCTCCCAGGAGGGTGGAAAGGACTTAATGGGATAATGTACCTCAGGTACCCACTGAGCACCAATGGCTTGGTTTCCCCTCACGTCATTGGAACATTCCAGGGCCGGTTAGGACAGGGCAGGCCAGTAGAAGTAACTGTATGGAGATTCAAAATGCAGTGAGCTTTGCCTAAAAGATGAATTAGGGACATTTAGGAATAACTTTTGCTTATCGATGCCCAAATGTTAACTTTACAGTGGAGTTTGACACATTGATTCTGGTGAGGCTAAGAGCAGATGGGGAAGATTATCTGGGGACAGACCTCGAACTCCAAAGCAAGAGAAAGGGCGGAGATCTGGGGGGCAGGGGGGGAGGAGTCAGGGAAGATGATCCTGAGGGTTGGGTTCTGCGCTGACCTTCCAGAGTATCATCCAAAACAATTTTGAAAGCACCCTGGTTTCTAGACACAAATTATGTTTTGAATTGGCAACACAAAGTAGGAGGTGGCTTTGAGATGGGTGACCATTGTTCAGATGCAGTGGTTTTGAAATAAGAAGCCTAGATAAGTTTTGCAATGAAAAGTGAGTTCCAAGATGGGTTTGTTCCAAGATGAATATAGACAAGGACACCGAGACACTCCACGGCAGGTCAGCCCCCGAATGATCCAATTACAGGTTTTGAAATGGACCCAGGGGCAGAATTTAGAAACCTAAAATGGAAAGGCAAAGGAGAAGAAATTTTGCAACTAGACAAATGACTGACTCTAAAAGAGTCCTCTAGGGACAAGGTGGTTTGGAAAATGCTGTGTACGCAGTTTCTAACTATCCCATGGGAGTTAGAATGGACTTTCCTAGAAATTATTAGGATAAGGTTGTTTGGGGTCTGAGAGGGGACTATGATATTGTGTTTGCAATTCACCCCAGCAATTGGGTGACCTGTGGAATGGAAAGTGAGAACAAGCAAAATCAGCAGAAGTAAAGTATGTGGCCTTATTCAACAAACAAACAAAAACAGCAGGGAAGTTTGTTCTGAAGTATGAAATTCTTAAGTACTAGGCCTATGCCTTTGTCCCCTCGTATTCCCAGTGCCTGGCAGAGGGCATACACTCAAAAAATATTTCATCAATCAATTAATGGCTTGGACTGCCTTATAAGATAATGAGTTCTCCAGCATAGGAGGTATTCAAATAGTAATCCCTTGGCAGCTACTATTTAGAAGGTTTCAAGTATCTTTGGGATGTGACTGATAATCATTAGGGATCTTAGAAACTTAAGATTCTGGGCACTCAGTACAGCACAGTAACTCTCTAGGACAATTGGTTCTGATTTGAACCTCACATTGGGGTCCTCACATTGACTAAAGGGAAACAAATGAGAGCCAAAGTCCTGTCCCAGTGGGAAAACTAGCCATTCTTACCCTCCATCTTCTCATCTAGACTGTGGTCTAAAATCCTTTTTTAGACAACACTGGCTTTGCAAAACCCACTCTCACTACTGCATAAACACAGTCTGCTCTAGAACATTCCACCTGTCCACTCAGGTCCACTATGGCTGAGGCCACTGGCTGAGCACAAACCCATTCTCTCCTCTTCCTGGGCAAACAGTCCTCATCTTCTGGTCCCGCTCCAGTGAGAAGTGGCCATAGGGAATATGAGCAGGAGTGACGGATGCATGTCACTTCCAGACGGGCCAATAAACGCCTCCCACTTGGCTGTCTCCCATGCTCTTGCCCCATCTGCCAGCCAGGTGTTGATGCCCAGGACAGTGCTGGCAGCTATAGTTGAAGAGGGCAGTGCCTGTAGCTCCCTGGATCCTCCCCCCTACCCTCCCTCCCACTCATTAGATGGTTAGATGAGATGGAAACTTTCATAGTGTTAAACTGTTACAGTAGCATGCATATCTAATTCAGATGTTCACCTTCCTTTGTCTTCCCCTCCTTTTTTTCTTTCTCTGTTTTTTATTCTCTGACTTGGCAAAGGACTTAGAGAGATCCATGAGGTTATGGCCACAGTTCGGAGAGATTGTGGGGTAGGTGAAGAGAAATGTCTCAAGGGGCTTTAGTCTCTTTCTTCTGCCTGAGATGTTGGTCCTTAAACGTCCTCTCCTAACGCAGAGGAATGTGAGTAAGGTAGCCAGGTCCAAAGCATTGTAACAGGTGAGCAACTGTGCAAGCTTCAGACCCTCTCTTCCCTGCTGCAAGCTTCACTTGTCCTCTCCTAGCTTTCACTGGGCCCCGGCTTCCCCCGCCCTTCCCCACAGTTTAGGCGGAGCAGGGAAGGGAGGCAGAGATGCTGTCTTTGGGCGGCAGCCATGAGACTAAAGGCCTAGCTCTTCTGACTTCTTGCATTTCTCTCCTCTTCTGTGAGTCATCAACAATATCACACACAGGAGTGATAATGTGAGGAGTCTGAGTATAACCTATAGGAACGAAAGCAAATTATAGGTGTATGGTTGGAGGGCAGCTTTGGCCACTTTAATTTTCTCTCAGCCCTGTTTAGAAATTGTTTTTAAGATTATTTATTTATTTATTTGTCAGAGAGAGAGGAGAGAGAGAGAGAGAGCACAAGCAGGCGGAGCGGCAGGCAGAGGGAGAAGCAGACTCCCTGATGAACAGGGAGCCCGATGCAGGACTTGATCCCAGGACCCCAGGATCATGACCTGAGCCAAAGGCAGACTCTTATCTGACTGAGCCACCCAGGTATCCTGCTTTTGTTTTTGTTTTTAAGACTTTTTAAAGTTTTTATTTGATAGAGCAAGAGAGCACAAGTGGGGGTGGGGGCAGAGGGAGAAGTAGACTCCCCGCCTGATGCGGGGCTCAATCCCAGGACCTCACTGAGATCATGACCTGAGCAAAGGCAGATGCTTAACCAACTGAGCCACCCAGGTGCCTGTGAGATTTTTTGATTCTGGATCCTCTCTGCTAAATGGCTAGAGTTCCTTGTTTCCTAGCACATAGTCTTCTTTCTTGTCCTGACTCCTAAGTCTACAGAAGGTCCTACAGAGTTTGTTTTCTCTTCCTGTACTGACCATGCCATTCCCTTCCTTGCCAAGCCAAAGCCTCTGCCTTCCCCTGAAATGATGATTGCTCTATTTACCTTGCATTTTGGCCAAACTCTAAAACAGGCAGACTCTTAATGATCTTGATTCCATTTTAAGTATTGATTTTCTGCTCTGCAATTTTTGGACATTTCCCTAATTAACCCCTTTTGGGAAGCTTCCTCTAGCAGAGGCTGTTATATTTCCTCTAATATGTGTTCTCTTCTTATTCCTTAGCAGTAGGAGCCCCACAGCTACCTAGAATAAAAACTATTGATATTTGATAGATCCCCTTGCAGGTAGGTATAAGGGGTAAGACTAAGTTCCACCAATGAAGTAAGCAGTGGCCAGCCACCATCTTGGATCATGAAGTGACCTTGGCAATGGAAGCCATGCTGGGCAGAGCAAAGAGACAGAAGGAGCCTGGTACCCCATTCTAGCTGTAGATGGCCAATCTCTAGGCTTTCACATGAGAGAAAAATAATCTTGAAACTTACCGAAGTCACCATTATTTATGGTTTTCTGTCACCTGCAGCCAAACTAATTCAACTACTTTAGCCCCTGACATTAAAAGTTAACCTTCCTTCCTCCCCCTCTTCTCTCTTAGAATCATATTGCATTAAAATAGAAAGGATGTTAATTATTATCTCATCTGAGCCCTTCACTTCACAGTGAGGAAACTGAGGACCCCAGAGAGGGGAAATGACTGGGCCAAGCAGGCCTGAACCTGCTGCCTTGAGTCTCATACTTGACTCCCATTTGCACCTCGTTCACTATCCAAGGCAGAAAGTATTTGCCTACAGCTGGCCTGCACAACATAGTAATGCTGAAAAGGAAAGAGAGTTTGCTATAACTTTCATCTTAAAGTGATGATTAAGAACCTACTCCATAAAATGAAACCTATATGTAAATATAAGTACAGTACACATACATGCACGCATGTTTGTGTGTGTGTGTGTGTGTGTGTGTATTAAGCACAATGCTCAGTGGAACAATCACAATCATGGAAGCTAATACCACGACACTATAAATCCTCATCCATTCTGTAAACATTAACTGAATTCCTGTCACCTGGGCATTCAGCACTGAGCAAAACAAATGGGTGTCTGACCTGGAAGTGGCCATCCATTGGTAACCTATAATTACTCAAATAAATGCCATAATTAAAAATGGTGGTAAGTGCTACAAAAGAAAAGTGCAGACACTATGAGAGAGTATAACTAGGAGTCTAATTTGGAATGGAAGGAGGTTAGAAAGCAACACTTAACCTGAGACCTAGAGGACAAGGAAGAATTGGCTGGGTGTCGAGCATTCTGGTCAGCAGGAACAGCTCGGGTAAAGTCCTCCGGAGGGAAAGATGAGAGAGCTGAGAACACCAAGACTATGGTGAGCGAAGGGGATGGCCAAAGAGGAAGGCAGTGTCACATCACACAAGCTGAAGGGGCCACTTTGAGGATTGGATTTCACCTGAGAGTCATGGGAAAACAGGAGATTTTTGAGTGCAGAGTGACCCAATGTGATTTATATTGTAAAGATCCCCCAGAACCAGATGTTTCTGGAGAGGGGCCCCCAACCTATGCAATTGGCAATCCATCAAAACATTCTTTGAAAAGCTTTTGAGTCTAGTTAATATGAAAAATGAATCCCTCCTATTCGCTGGTTGTGAACTAAGCCATAGAAGCATTCATTGTAGATCCCTGGATAAGACTGTGAATTCTGCATTCTAACTCCACTGTCAAAATAAGCAAGGCAGGAAGAGTTTCTAGAAATATCAGGCCGCCGTTTGAAGAGGATAGCCCAAGTGCAAATGCAGACAGCATGGTTTTATTACACTAACCAGGAAAGGGAGCTAAACATCAACCACAACAAAACATCAGTAATAACCCTTGGATGGGGCAGGTTCCAAGACTTAATTGGTTGATATCCACTAACTTCGTATGGTGAGTGAGTCATACAATTTCCTAAGAGTTTATTTGTGGCTGACTCATTCCAGTGGCCAATGAGGGAGCCATGTTACTTGGAACTAAACACTCCACCCCAGTCTTAGGAGGTTTCATTCTGGCTATGATGACCTGACTTGAAATATTCATGCTGGTGGAATTTTGGAGTTTCTGTTAAGCACAAATTCTAGTGGGTCACCTGTATTTGGAAGACGTGTGGCCTCCTTCTATGTGAGAATACTGATAGGTTCCTCTATTGCCATAACAAACATTGACCTTCCCACCCATTCCTCTGGTTTCATAAAACAGGTTTTATGTTAATTAGCAGGATAGAACAACTTCCTAAAAACCTAACCTCAAACATCAACTGCTTTGGAAGCTTAGCCTCCTTATCAAATTTATTTATTTTTTTAATTTTTAAAAAAGATTTTATTTATTTATTTGACAGAGAGAGACACAGCGAGAGAGGGAACACAAGCAGGGGGAGTGGGAGAGGGAGAAGCAGGCTTCCCGCTGAGCAGGGAGCCTGATGTGGGGCTCAATCCCAGGACCCTGGGATCATGACCTGAGCTGAAAGCAGACGCTTAACTGACTGAGCCACCCAGGCGCCCCTCCTTATCAAATTTACTAAACATTTGGTTAAGACAGTCCATGAGGCATGAGATCTATGCCTACTTCTAAATATTCTTACCATCCCAATGAACTGCTTTTACTACATTTATGCTTCAGCATGTTTTTTTCTGTTGCTTTTATCAAAAATTGTTAAATTTCTCTTCTTTATTCACTGCAAAGTTGATATTGAGAACCTTGTATCCCTTAGTACCTCTTCTTAGATAAAAAGAATGATTCTATTTCATTCTTTTCCCTCCCTCTTTTCCTTTCTTCCTTTTTGTTTCTTTTTCTTTCTTTCACCCTTCACATGTCCAGAAAATCTTGGTCAAGTTTTATATTTAATCTCAGCTACCACCTTACCTCTTATGGTGGTTGGAAATTGGGTTTCTACTTCTTAATTCTGTGTCCCCATTTAAACATCCTTAATTTGGTAACCTGAATATTTCTGTTTCATGAAAAAGATGTCATTCTGAAAAAAAAAAAAAAAGAGAATATACATAAATCCAGGGAAATATATTTTTCTTATGTCTCAAAGTACTTATCTGCTTTGAATGGCAAGCTGTGAGGACAGACAACCAGTGGAAGGTTAGGATGGAAGCTTTGGTCATCACTGTATGATTCAGAGAGCTGCTTCCTATGAAACCACTCTGACTACAGCAGTGTTCTCCCTTCTTAATAAATTTATCCTCAGGGAAGACACTGCTAAGAACATAGGGAGAGGAGGCAGGTACTGTGGATTCTACTACCTAGTGGCCTCCAATTAGCTATTAATCTTGAGTAAGTCCCTACATTTCCTGGAACTCACTTTCCTCATCTGTAGGAAAAAAGTTGGACTAAAGATATACTGAGTCTGCTTTCAGCTCTAACACCCTGTGGTTCTCTAGCTTCTTCTAGAAAAGGCATAGAAGAGTGGTTCTTGACCCCAAGAAGCTTATATTCTTTGAAGGATATAAAATACAAACCCATGCCCCCTTTGTGAAAAAGCACATATGTACGAGTAAATCTGCATATTGAAAGTCTAAGTTTGCCAATAGGACACCTGGCCTCTTAAGATTAGTGCAAGATAACTATGCTATTTTTTTTTTTAAGATTATATTTATTTATTTGACAGACAGAGAGAGAGAATACAAGCAAGGGGAGTGGCAAGCAGAGGGAGAGGGAGAAGCAGGCTCCCTGCTGAGCAAGGAGCACGATATGGTGCTCAATCCCAGGACCCTGGGATCAAGACCTGAGCTGAAGGCGGATGCTTAACCGACTGAGCCACCCAGGCGCCCCTAACTATGCCATTTTAAAGATGAAGTAGTTAAGAAAGAGAATTCTAGAAAGAATCAGTCACACATATATTAAACTTCAGGAAACTGAATTTTATAAAAATAAACAGAAAGAGAGAATAATCCTGTGGTCAATGACTCCAAAAGGCAGGACACTTAAAGGGGCTTGGAAAATTACAAAAAATATTCTTATTCATATAGTCATAAGGCATCCCATCTACTGTGCATGAGTGCCTAAACATGCTGAAAATAATACATGGAAATTAATAATTTGGCCATTCAGAGCCCTCAGACTTCAACGGGATGAGTGTAAAAGACAAAACAAAAGGTCCCAAAAGACCAATGTCAGAAAAAGCAGAAACATGCAAAAAGCCTAAGAACAGCAAAGATTTTTGTTTTAGTTGTGTTCAGAGCAGGGAGAACAAGAAAAGACTGAGCTGACTGCTTGAGGCAGATGGTGTAGTATTACAAACAGGACTAAAGATCTGGAAGCCAATATGGGATCATTAAGAACAGTCTCATCAAACTCTCCTTTGCTTTTTTTTTTATGAGATTACCAAACAAGTCATATAACATAGCTTGATCTGAGCAAAACATTCTACCAAAGCTCTCCTTATACTCTCATGGGCAAAATGGGGAAACCCAAGGTGCCTTCCTAACTCACCAGGCAAATAAGCCCAAGAGGCTAAGTGGACTATGTTAGTCTGAACACCAGGCATGCCTCAGCGTTGTGTCCTCTTTAATACCTGAATGTGAAATTTGGTCTGAAAGTGCACGTTATTGTACTCACAAATGACCCGAAGCCAGGAAGGATGACTGATATATATATTAAATGATAGACTCAAGTGGAAGAAATATCTGACAGGCTGAGGCGAGCAAGGTGGATGCATATCTATGTAGACACCTTGCTTTCAAAAATTATTGGAATTAGTATGAGATGTGAGAGGTTTGACTTTACAGTTTTCACTTGAAAAGGACCTGAGAATATTAACTCATAGAACAACAAGGAATGGAAAAGAACAGAGCCTTCCAAAGGGCTGCCATCTTTGGCTATTTTCATAGAAATATGGTGTTCAAATTAAGGAAGAAAGTCTTTTCAATGTTTCTGTAGCATACATTCCATATTTGAAGTAATTTTTTTGATTCAAAGAACCAAATTAGAAAAGAATCTTTAACAAATAAAAGGAATTGTTGATAGCAAAGGTCAACCATGGTATCTTGGGATCAGAAACCATGGAGAGGGGTGCCTGGATGGTTCAGTGGTTTGGGTGTCCCACTCTTGATTTCAATTTGGGTCATGGTCTCAGTGTCATGGTCTTGGGGTCATGGTATCAAGCCCCATGTCAGGCTCCGTGCTCAACATGGAGTCTGCATAGAGTTCTCTCTCTCCCTCTGCCTCTGCCGCTGCCCACCGCCCTGCATGCTTGCTCTCTCTCTCTCAAATAAATAAATAAATAAATAAATAAATAAATAAATAAATAATAAATAATCTTTAAAAAAAAAGAAAACGTGATGAGAACATCGTAAAAAAATGGTGAAAGCAAGGGAAATAATCAGCTTTGAAAAAAAAGAAGCCTGTAGGAATTCTGATGCTGAGAAAGCTCAGCTCCTTGGAGAGCAGCTTATGTGCTCCTTCTGTCATATCGCCCTGTGTAGAGTCTTCGTAGTATTTATTGCCATCTGAAATCATCTTGTGTCTTTACTGTCTATTTTCCCTTCAAATAATACAAAATTCTCAAGACAAGGGGCCTTGCTTGACTGTTCAGTATTTTATCTGCAGCACCTAGAACAGTGCCTGACACATAGAAGACACCAAGAGAAAGGATGGGATGGTGTCTACTCACAGAGGGTCTCCCTCATGTCAAGCGGGTGGGTACCAACTGATCTCCAGGGACTACCTGACAGTAGGGGATATGGGGAGGGGCCCTTCTTTAGAAGGGGTATGGGGATAAAACCCCCAAACATCTCACTCCATGCAGTTGGACTTGTAGCTTGAGCCAAAGGTTTCTGCGGACCACTGCTGAGGCTTCAGGCATGTCTGGACATGTCCAGAGAAATGGTGGGAAAGGCTGGATAGAAATCAAATTTACACAAAGACTAAAAATCCTGCTGGAAAAACAAAACAAAATGAAAACCTCAAACTATGCCCCCTAGCAAACTTTTGACCTATCTGGGCATGTCTGGCAATTTGGTGGGGTAGTCAGTCAAAAGTTTACTTGCCAGTAAAGGGGTGGAGAAACTGGATCACTCCTGCATTGCTGGTGGCCATGTGCAATGGTAGGCACCCCAGAAAATGATTTGGCAATCTCTTATAATACTACGCATGCAATTACAATACAACCTAGCAATTGGACCTCTAAGCATTTGACCCAAAGAAATGAAAACTTATATTCATACAAAACCCTGTAAGACAACAGTTTTAGTCATCACAGTCAAAAACTAGAAACAATCCAGATATCCTGCAGCGGGTCCATGGTTAAACTGTGGCATATCCCTATCATGGAACACTACTCAGCCATGAAAAGGAATGAATGATTGATAAACGAAACAACATCTGTGAACATGCAGATAATCAGGGAATTATGCTGAGTAAAAAAAGTCAATTCCAAAAAGTCACACACTGTATGATTAGACTTACATAATATTCTTTTTATTTTATTTTATTTGAGAGAAAGAGAGAGAGCACAAGCAGGGGGAGCAGCAGGCCGAGGGAGAAGCAGGCTCCCCGCTGAGCAGGGAGCCCGATGAGGGGCTCGATCCCAGGACCCCGAGATCATGACCTGAGCCGCTTAAGCGCTTAACTGACTGTAAGATCCAAGAGGGCAAACGTTGGGTCCGCCTTGTTTGTCACTGGATCACTAGGACTTGCTAGGACACAGCCCAACATATCAGAGGGTTAAGAAAAGGGTTCCCTTCTATCCAAATAAGAGCAATGGGCTATCAAATCTGCTTGATCCCCCCCAGTTTTGAACAACAAAGGGTTTATCCAAAAATGCACTTCGCTCCATGTAGTCCCTGAGTTCTGAGCAACCTGGAGCCAGGCTAGTCATACAGCCCAGTACTGCAGCCCCTAAATGGGGCAGAGGAGAGCTTCTTGGTTGTTCAGTGCACCTCTCCCAAGGCCACCCCAGATGCATGAAAACTGACAGAGCAATTAAGTTAATTCCTGCATCACACTGTGGTCATAGTAACACCGCTCTAGGAGCCTCTGACCAAGTGTAATTCCACAAAGAGGGAGCCACTGTCCTCTACTCCCCACCAAATAGCCTTGACAGCCTGTGGACTTGAAATGGGTGCCAACAGAAACTTCCAGGCCTGGGAGTTGTAGCAAGAGTACAGACCCAGAGAGGCAATGGTAGTGTTGCCGAGTCCTGGGCCGTGGCCCAGGCTGCTGTGGCCTCTGTAGGGCCCAGCAGAACCGAGGCAATCAGCAGGAGCGAAACTTCTGTGATTGGCCTTGTGTCTGAACTCATGTGAAAAGACCCTGAGGGATTCCCAGAACTAATCAAGGAGGAATTTTCCAGAGACTGGATGTGTGCATACACAGGTAGGGACCAGAATCAAGTAACTTGGACGACAGATTTTTTTTTTTTTAAGATTTTATTTATTTGACACAGAGAGACATAGCGAGAGAGGGAACACAAGCAGGGGGAGTGGGAGAGGGAGAAGCAGGCTTCCCGCAGAGCAGGGAGCCCAATGTGGGGCTCAATCCCAGGACCCTGGGATCATGACCTGAGCCGAAGGCGGACGCTTAACGACTGAGCCACCCAGGCACCCCCGACAGATTTTTTAAATAATGGTGTAACCTTATACCATATTGGTCCTGATTTTCAACGAGAGAGCTGGATTTGGGATCAAAACACCTCAACCCCAAGCTTCAGGTTTATTTTCTTAAACTGGCATAATACTGTCTTCTCTGCCTCCTTTACAAGGCTGCTACATGAGAATTATATGAAATGATGTACTATATATGAGAAAGCTTTTAAAATTATCAAGTACTATATGCATGCAATTTGTGGTGTTATTTTAAGAGCACTTCGTCACCTCCACTGTAACTTCCTTCCTTTTTATCTCATCTTCTAGAAGCTGCACAATTCCCAAGGCCCCTTTTTGTGCTCCCTATAAAATACTATGATATTTCAGGTCCTGTGTGATCTGGGCTATTTGAGGAGCATATCTACGGTCGTCTTTGTCTCTTGGACATCATCTACGAGTTGTCCTGGGGCCAGAATCTCCCATGATTCTCTGCACCCCTGCCTAGGGCTCTGCTGAGGGTGTGGTCATGGGCTGTTGGACTAAATGAGGAGGGAGAGGAGCCAATTACCCAGGGGCTAGGAATTAGAAAATGAGCTCCAGAATTAGGTTCATAATTGCCCAATGTATAAAATTTTACAAGACCCATAACCTGGAAATTGAGGAGGAGTAGTGAATCCTGGAAATGAGGGGTTGAGAGCCAAGAAGTCAGAGGCCCTACATCTGCCCCCCCACCCCCCAACTTCTTCCAGGGCTGATGCAGCAGGTGTGGCTTGCGCTTCCTGCTCCAGCATCCAGCCGAGAGAACAGAGCCAGCTCCTCACTCACACTTGAAGTAAGCAGGGGCTATAGGCTGGCGTGGCTTCATTCATTCATTCATTCATTCACTCATTTATTCACCGAGCATCTGCAACGTGCTAGATGGCAGGGGTACAGACCTAAGGCAAGGTTTCTGACCTTGAGACCCTCTCAGCAAGCAGGTGCTGCATGGAAGTCTCAGGAGAAACAAGGAGAGAGCCAAGCTGGAGATGAGTGCACACATCTGCTCCAGGTTGCCCGAATCTTCAGCTCAGGGAGCTCCTCAAGCTGCCGGCAGGAATGAGTCCCACAAAGAATCTGAAGGTTTCAGGACTTGCCATGACTCAGCTGGACACAAGGACAGAGAGTTGCCAATGCAAACATGCAGATTGGGAGCCTCTAAGTTATGATTACTTAAGAAATAAGCCACTGGATCTTTGAGGCATGGTCCTCCAACGTGTCTAGGAATGAGAAGTCAGGACCTCTTGCCAAGGTGGAAAGCAGATGCCACCTTGGGCTTCTAAGCCTGGGGTGGAGTTAGACACTTTGTCTTCGCGGCTCCGATAGCCCTGGGCCCACAGCTCTTCTCAGCATTTCTCACACTGCACAGCTGCCGTCCTCACTGCACGGTGAGCTCCTCCAGGGAAGGAACAGTAGGGTGTAGTGAGTACAGTGAGTAGGCCCCTGGCCACTGGTGGCAGAACGATCTCAGTTCCTGCCTTGACTAGGCTTCTTACAGACTGTGTGGTTTCGCAGGGAGGATGGAATTACATCACATCTGTAAAAACCTGAACTTAGGGTATAACCAATGTACCCTAATGGTGGCTGTTATTACTTTAATTTTATATCCAAGTAATAATAATTGCATACATCGAGATTCAGTGTAGGAAACAGAAATTGCTGTGTTTACATTAAGCAGGAAGGTATTTAATTAAGGAATGAGATGTTTATAAGGTGAGTGGAATAGCTGAAGGATGGGGCACCTGGGTGGCTCAGTCCATTGGGCATCTGCCTTCAGCTCAGGTCGTGATCCCAGGGTCCTGGGATCGAGCCCCACTTCGGGCTCCCTGTTCAGCTGGGAGCCTGCTTCTCCCTCTCCCACTCCCCCTGCTTGTGTTCCTGCCCTCGCTGTCTCTCTCTCTTTGTCAAATAAATAAATAAAATCTTCAAAAAAAAAAAAAAAAGAATAGCTGAAGGAGCAGGTTCTAGACTCAGGCTCCAGAAATGGCTCCCAAAACAATATAGAAATGACCCACTGGGAGAGTGAGCCCCTCTGGGAACCTCTTGAGCTCTGCTGGAATCCAGAAGCTGGGGCTACCCCTGCCTCTCGGTACCCAACAAGCTAAAAGTGGGCTCTGGAGCACCACTGCACAGAAACTTCCCATTTCCACAGGTTTGCTTGCC
Organism: Mirounga angustirostris; assembly: GCF_029215605.1. Taxonomy (NCBI): domain Eukaryota; kingdom Metazoa; phylum Chordata; class Mammalia; order Carnivora; family Phocidae; genus Mirounga; species Mirounga angustirostris. Next base: position 42,675,312 of record NW_026991714.1, read on the forward strand.
AGCAAAAATGGGTACAACGGGAACAGGTTCTGCCTTTCACGTTTTAGCCTGAGTTCATCTACTTGATGCAAGACAGTCTGCATCTGGAAATCAAAATGCAAAAGCGCCTGGAACACGTGGTGCTCAGCTTTCGGACCTCCTCGCCGGGGAGGCTGGGATGAAGGCTGAGTGAGCCACTGCACGCAGTCGCTAATATGCACGGACTGTCACGTTCCCGGTATCGCGCTGTGTACTTCATGCCAGGCCAGCCTCTGAGCAACCTAGTGGGACAAGCACTTATTTCACCAACGAGGCAGCAGAACTTTAAGGAAGTTGCCTATCCTGGGTCACAGAGTAAGGGGTGAAGGTGGGAGGTGAACAGGTTCTATCTTATTCCAGAGCCATGCTCGTAACCAGCATATTAGACCACCCATCATCCTACCTTGCGCGCCTAGCCTCGTGCCTGGCCACACCTGCTCAGCGCATGTTCGAGGAGTTAGTTCATCATGGGTGTAAACAGAAAGTTAAACCCGGAATGCTGTGGCCTAAGCGTCTTCATCTTTGGGTAGGATGCAGGTCAGAAGGCAGGAGGCCGACGATGAGGGACACGGAGGAGGTGTGCCCCCTTGCGTGGGGGTGAGGCGAAGCTGTGCGGGCAAGTCTGGCAGGGAACTGGGGCCAGGACGTTGGGGAAAGGCTCTTTGGTGGACTGGCTGTATGTCGCCCCTTCCTGCGTCCAGAAGAGGATCACGGGATGTGGCTACGGGCGGGGCTCACGAGAATGACAACTGATTCACCCAAGAAAAACAGAGTAAAAATACGATCTTGGAGAAAAAACACCCCCCTCCCCGCCCCCGCGCCCCGGGATTCAAGCCCTCTGGTGCCTGTGATAGTGGCTTCCGGAGTGTCCTGTCTCCGCTGATAACCGCACTCATCCTCCGCAGACGCGGTTGGCGTGCCGCTCGGCCACACACGGTGACGGTGCGGGCTTGCCAACACCCGCCCGCGACGTGCTGTCGCCGCCCTCCCGCCTCCCAAGCCCAGCCCGCGGGGAGCCCCGAACTCTGTCTTCTGGCACAGATGCTAACCCCTGAGGGGGGGGTCCAGGATCTCGGTGGACGGGGCGCAGCCACCACACAGGGGTGAACACGCACACACAGCACCCACACACGCACAGAGGCACACCACATACACACGCAGGGAGACGCAAACATACGCACCACGCGCGTCACACCCGCAAATGCAGACACACCCGCAGAAACATACACACCATAAATACACATACATACACAAATGTACACCACACCCACACCCACTCACATATACACAAACAACACAAATAGACACACATGTAAAATATAAATGTACACCACAAACATACAGGGACACACACACACATACCACACATACCACACAAACATACGCACACGACACATACACTATACACACAGAAACACAGATATACGCACCACAAATATATACACACCACACACTCCCACTCACAACATACACACCATGCGCACGCACAAACGTGCACAGTGCACACATACACCACATGCATGCACATGTGTGTGAATATACTCCATTTCTCAAAGAGTGCCTTGCTATGGTATGAGCTGTCTTTTTTTTTTTTTGTAGTTTTTAATTTTATTATGTTATGTTAGTCACCATACAATACATCATTAGTTTTTGATGTGGTGATCCACGATCCATTGTTTTCATATAACATCCAGTGCTCCATGCAGTACGTGCCCTCCTTAATACCCATCACCGGGCTAACCCATCCCCCCTCCCCCGTCCCCTCTAAAACCCTGTTTGTTTCTCAGGTCCATAGTCTCTCATGGTTCATCTCTCCCTCCGATTCCCCCCGCGCATTTTTCCCTCCTTCTCCTAATGTCCTCCATGCTATTCCTTATGTTCCACAAATAAGTGAAACCATTTGATAATTGACTTTCTCTGCTTGACTTATTTCACTTAGCATAATCTCCTCCAGTCCCATCCATGTTGATGTAAAAGTTGGGTATTCATCTTTTCTGATGGCTGAGTAATATTCCATTGTATATATGGACCACATCTTCTTTATCCATTCATCTGTTGAAGGGCATCTGGGCTCTTTCCACAGTTTGGCTATTGCGGACATTGCTGCTATGAACATTGGGGTGCATATGGCCCTTCTTTTCACTACATCTGTGTCTTTGGGGTAAATACCCAGTAGTGCAATTGCTGGGTCATAGGGTAGCTCTATTTTTAAATTTTTGAGGAACCTCCACAGTGTTTTCCAAAGTGGCTGTACCAACTTGCATTCCCACCAACAGTGTAAGAGAGTTCCCTTTTCTCCACAACCTCTCCAACATTTGTTGTTTCTTTCCCTGTCCATTTTTGCCATTCTAACTGGTGTAAGGTGATGTCTCAGTGTGGTTTTTGATTTGGATTTCCCTGATGGCTAATGATGATGAACATTTTTTCATGTGTCTGTTAGCCATTTGTATGTCTTCTTCAGAGAAGTGTCTGTTCATGTCTTCTGCCCACTTTTTGACTTGATTATTTGTTTTTTGGGTGTTGAGTTTGAGAAGTTCTTTATAGATTTTGGATACCAGCCCTTCATCTGTAGTGTCATTTGCAAATATCTGATCCCATTCTGTGGGTTGCCTCTTTGTTTTGTTGACTGTTCCCTTTGCTGTGCAGAAGCTTTTTATCTTGATGGAAGTCCCAAAAGTTCATTTTTGCTTTTGTTTCCCTTGTTTTGGGGGATGTGTCTTGAAAGAAGTTGCTGTGAGCAATGTCGAAGAGGTTACTGCCTATGTTCTCCTCTAGGATTTTGATGGATTCCTGTCTCACATTGAGGTCTTTCATCCACTTTGAGTTTATCTTTGTGAATGGTGTTAGAGAATGGTTGAATTTCATTCTTCTGCATGTGGCTGTCCAATTTTCCAAGCACCATTTATTGAAGAGACTGTCTTTTTTCCATTGCATGTTTTTTCCTGTTTTGTCAAAGATTATTTGACCATAGAGTTGAGGGTCCATATCTGGGTTCTCTATTCTGTTCCATTGGTCTGTATGTCTGTTTTTGTGCCAGTACCATGCTGTCTTGGTGATCACTGATTTGTAATATAGCTTGAAATCGGGCCACGTGATGCCCCCAGCTTTGTTTTTCTTTTTCAACATCTCCTTGGCGATTCAGGGTCTTCTCTGATTCCATACAAATTTTAGGATTGTTTGTTCCAGCACTTTGAAAAATGTCATTGGAATTTTGATCGGGATGGCATTGAAGGTATAGATTGCTCTGGGTAGCATAGACATTTTTAACAATGTTTATTCTTCCGATCCATGAGCATGGGATATTTTTCCATCTTTTTGTGTCTTCTTCAATTTCTTTCATGAGTGTTTTGTAGTTCCTAGAGTATAGATCCTTTACCTCTGTGGTTAGGTTTAATCCGAGGTATCTTATGGTTTTTGGTGCTATTGTAAATGGAATCGTTTCTTTAATTTCTCTTTCTACAGTTGCGTTGTTAGTGTATAAGAAAGCAACTGATTTCTGTGCATTGATTTTGTATCCTGCCACATTACTGAATTGCTGGATGAGTTCTAGTAATTTGGAGGGGACTCTTTTGGGTTTTCCACATAAAGTATCATGTCGTCTGCGAAAAGAGAGAGTTCTTTGCCAATATGAATACCTTTTATTTCTTTTTGTTGTCCGATTGCTGTTGCTAGGACTTCTAGTACTGTGTTGAACAACAGTGGTGAGAGTGGGCACCCTTGACGTGTTCCTGATCTTAAGGGAAAGGCTCTCAGCTTTTCCCCATTGAGGACAATATTTGCTGTGGGTTTTTCATAGATGGATTTTATGAGCTTGAGGAATGTTCCCTCTATCCCTATACTCTGGAGAGTTTTAATCAGGAAAGGATGTTGTATTTTGTCAAATGCTTTTTCTGCATCAATTGAGAGGACCATATGGTTCTTCTCTCTCCTCTTATTAATGTGTTCTATCACATTGATTGATTTGCGAATGTTGAACCACCCTTGCATCCCGGGGATGAATCCCACTTGGTCGTGGTGGATGATCCTTTTAATGTATTGTTGGATCCTATTAGCTAGGATTTTGTTGAGGATTTTGGAATCCATATTCATCAGGGATATTGGTCTGAAATTGTCCTTTTTGATGGGGTCTTTGCCTGGTTTGGGTATTAAGGTAATGCTGGCCTCATAGAATGAGTTTGGAAGTTTTCCTTCTGTTTTTATTTTTTGAAACAGCTTCAGTAGAATATGTATTATTTCTTCTTTGAATGTTTGGTAGAATTCCCCAGGGAATCCATCAGGCCCTGGACTCGTTTTTTGGGAGGTTTTTGATCACTGCTTCAATCTCATTACTGGTTATTGGCCTATTCAGGTTGTCAATTTCTTCCTGTTTCAGTCTTGGCAGCTTATAGGTTTCCAGGAAGGCCTCCATTTCATCCAGATTGCTCAGTTTATTGGCATATAGTTGTTGATAATAATTTCTAATAATTGTTTCTATTTCCTTGGTATTGGTCGTGATCTCTCCCCTTTCATTCATAATTTTATTAATTTGGGTCCTTTCTCTCTTCTTTTGGATAAGTCTGGCCAGTGGTTTATCAATCTTATTAATTCTTTCAAAGAACCAACTTCTAGTTTCATTGATCTGATCTACTGTGTTTCTGGTTTCTAATTCATTGATTTCTGCTCTAATTTTAATTATTTCTCTTCTAATGCGTGGCTTAGGTGTTGTTTGTTGCTTTTTCTCTAGTTCTTTAAGGTGTAGAGTTAGTTGGTGAATTTGGGATTTTTCTATTTTTTTGAGTGAGGCTTGGATGGCTATGTATTTCGCCCTTAGGACTGCCTTTGCAGTATCCCATAGGTTTTGGACCGATGTGTTTTCGTTCTCATTGATTTCCATGAATTGTTTAAGTTCTTCTTTGATTTCTTGGTTGACCCAAACATTCTTGAGCAGAGTGGTCTTTAGCTTCCAAGTGTTTAAATTTCTTCCAAATTTTTTCTTGTGCTTGAGTTCCAGTTTTAGAGCATTGTGGCCTGAGAATATGCAGGGAATAATCTCAATCTTTTGGTATCGGTTGAGACCTGATTTGTGACCCAGTATATGGTCTACTCTGGAGAAAGTTCCATGTGCGCTCGAGAAGAATGAGTATTCTGTTGTTTTAGGGTGGAATGTTCTGTAAATATCTATGAGGTCCATCTGGTCCAATGTATCATTCAAAGCTCTTGTTTCCTTGTTGATTTTCTGCTTAGATGATCTGTCCATTGCTGAGAGTGGAGTATTGAGGTCTCCTACAATTAACGTATTGTTATCAATATGACTCTTTATTTTGGTTAACAGTTGGCTTATGTGGATGGCTGCTCCCATGTTGGGGGCATAGATATTTACAATTGTTAGATCTTCTTGTTGGATAGACCCTTTAAGAATGATATAGCGTCCTTCTGTGTCTCTTATTACAGACTTTAGTTTAAAATCCAATTTGTCTGATATAAGAATTGCTACCCCAGCTTTCTTTTGAGGTCCGCTGGCATGGAAGATAGATCTCCATCCCTTCACTTTCAGTCTGGATGTATCTTTAGGTTCAAAATGAGTCTCTTGTAGACAGCATATGGATGGGTCCTGTCTTTTTATCCAATCTGCAACCCTGTGCCATTGTATGGGAGCGTTTAGGCCATTCACATTGAGAGTGATTATTGAAAGATATGAATTAATTGTCATCATGTTGCCTGTGAAGACATTGTTTTTATAGATTGTCCCTGTAAATTTCTGTTGTAGATCACTTTTGGGGTCTTTCTCCTTTTATAGAACCCCCCTTAATATTTCTTGCAGGGCCGGCTTAGTGGTCACATATTGTTTCAAATTCTGCCGGTCGTGGAAGCTCTGCATCTCTCCATCCATTCTAAATGAAAGCCTTGCCGGATAAAGTATTCTTGGCTGCATGTTCTTCTCATTTAGTACCCTGAATATGTCTTGCCAGGCCTTTCTGGCTTGCCAGGTCTCTGTGGATAGGTCTGACGTTATTCTGATATTCCTCCCTCTGTACATAAGGAATCTCTTCCCCCTAACTGCCCTTAAGATGGTTTCCTTGGTTCTAAGATTTGCAATTTTTACTATTACATGCCGGGGTGTTGGCCAGTTTTCCTTGATCTTAGGAGGGGTCCTCTCTGCCTCTAGGACTCGAATGTTTGTTTCATTCCCCAGATTAGGGAAGTTCTCAACGACGATTTGCTCAAATACATCTTCTAGCCCCCTCTCTCTCTCCACTCCCTCCGGGATTCCAATTATTCTGACATTGGAATGCCTCATGGTGTCACTTATTTCTCTGATTCTATTTTCATGGATTCTGAGTTGTTTTTCCCTGGCCTCCTCTTTTCCCTTTTTATCTATTATACTGTCTTTCAGATCACTTATTCTCTCTTCTGTCTCAGTTACCCTAGCTGTTAGATTATCTAGATTGGATTGGATCTCACTGATAGCATTTTTAAGTTCTGCCAATTCACCTTTTATTTCTGCCCTTAGAGACTCTATGTTGCCATTAATTGATTTCTCCATTCTAGCCATTGTCTTCACAATTGCTAGCCTGAATTCCATCTCTGACATCTTGGTTATGTCTGCATCCATTTGTAAATCTGCAGCATAAGTCTTAATCTCTGAGTCTTTTCTGTTTTGGGGGCTCCTCCTCCTAGTCATTCTGTTGATGGGTGTTTGAGGGAATGTATGGAGTCCAAATTATTGAGCAGAACCCAAGCAAGATGCACCTGTTTTCTTGGGACCTTAGGGTTGCTCGCCTCTTGTTTTCCCAGCCTGTCTTCTGCGGGAGGGGCCTGCCTCACTGTTACTCAGGCAACCCTGTTTGGGCGGAGTTGCCCTGCGCCCCTGTGGCTCAGTGGGAATCAGTCTTTGGGGCTTTTGTTCTCTGGCACCTTTCCCTGGCGGCTTTCCACGTCTCTTCCGTGAGTCAGAGCAGAAGAGACCGTTTCCAACCCTCTGCCTCAGAGCAGAGAGATCACAGTCTGTTCTTCAGTGCGCTCTCCAGGCCACACTGTCTCCGTTTCTGTCCGTGCTGCTATAAACTGCAGCGTCTTGGGTTGTGCGCCCCTCTGCAGCACTTCCAGTCCTGCCTTGGGGCACGTCTCTGCCCTTTGTGCTTCTAAAACTGCCAGCCGCACCCAATTCGCATGCCCGCGACTCCGCCGGCTCGGGGTTTCCACCCCGGGGGTTGCAGTTCACCAGCAGGACCCCGGTGCACCGGGTTTCCCTCTTGGAGGCTGCAGTTCGCGTGCACGCGACCGTCGCTCCGGTTTCTGTCCGGGGGGCTACGGTTCGCGCGCGCGACCCCTCCGGTCTGGTTTTCCACCCTGGGGGCTGCCCTAAAGTCCTTTCCCGATGCTACCGGTCTGCGAGTCTGTGCCCATCCGCAGCGCGCGAGGCTGTCACTCACCGGTGGTGAAAGATCCCCACGGCCAGGCACCCTCCCGCCGCCGTTTATCCTCCGATATCTGCCCGCAGAATCACGGCTCTCCACTTGGTACCTCAAAACCAACCGCCTGCGATATTCTGCTTGTTGAGATCCAGATCTTACATCTCAGGCTGGTTTCGTGGGTGCTCAGAGTAGTCTGGTAGATATCCAGCTCAATTCTGGGGACCAGTTGAAATAGGGTCCCCTACTCCTCCGCCATCTTTCCCCCCTCCCTCCTGGTATTAGCTGTCTTATAAAAGGCTTAAAATAAATATTACCTGGGCTATGAGCATAGGAGGTATGTATACAAAACAGTATCAAAAATGGAAAAAGCAGCAAAAATGGTGTATACAAAAGGGTAAACTCTGTTGAAACACATGCACGATATTTATAGAGACAGGAAGATAATGTAAGCAACACAAAAAATGGATGATTAATAACCTTTAGGTCATTTTCTATGAATGTATTTAGTTGAACAGTCCATTTTTTCTAGTGCCTGCTCTGTAGCCCTGACACACTCACCGTGTGGCCACTGACTTATTTCCACAGGGTGGCAACTGCTAGGCCTCTGGCTCACCCCCTTCCATTCTGAATGCACTCCCTGGGGCAACAGGACTGCAGAGTCCCTGCATTGCAGCGTCTGACTGATGACAAAACTTGCCATTGCTCCCTCTTGTCTTCCAACCTCCCGCCCTGCCCAAATCAGGAAAACCCCACCGTTCTTGCCTGGGGGATTACAGGGAAGTGCAGGGATTTGGTGCTGACTTCAGTGAGATGCCAGCTTCCCAGAGCCCTGATTTCTTCCAGCGCTGACAGTTTACCTCTGTGTGTCTAGGGGGCGCTCAGGTCCAGGAATTGAAAATGTCAGAAGATTCCCCCTGGATATTTGTGAAACTCCTGGAAGGAGAGGAAATCAAAGTTAGGGGACAGGCAGGTGAAAATGATGGTTGGGGATAGTTGAGGAGAAGGAGAGTTTGGGTCAGTTGTGAATATACATCCAACACCCATTGTTGCACTGAAGTTCAAATCTAAAAGGAATCATAGGGTCAATCAGGTAGAACCCCTTCATTTCCCGGATGCAGAATCCAAGGCCAGAAGAATGAAGTCAGAACTAATTAGAAGCAACTCTGTCATAACCCATGGAGAACTCTCTGGTGGAGCAATGGCTGCCATTTTCCACTTTCCGTTCCACAGTATTGTTTCACTGACTGTGTATGAACTGAAATATTATTCTGCATATGAGATTTTATTAGAGTGGGTAATCAATTAAACATACTTTAAGACTTTCCATTTTATTAGATGAATGTAGAAGAATATAAAAAGCACAAATCAGGTGTTTAATACAAGCATGTCCTGTTTTAATAGAGTTGAAAATCCAAACAGCCAAATTCAAAAATACAGTATGATTGCTTCATTGCAAAATGTACCATTCAGTAGTCTTTTTCTTCCCCCCCCCAACCCAGGAGGAATGTCCCACTACATATTTCAACACTGAAGTTTTCAGGGAAGAAAAGGGCATATATAAGTCAAGAAAAATAATGATGAATTATGTATAGTTTTGGCATCCTGATAATTCACTAGCGTGTGTTTTTACTTTGTTTATAGAACAGTAAGAAACAGGGAAGATATACGGATTAGCAATGGGAGCCAGAGGTTTAGTCCTGCATTTGCCACTAACCCCAAGGCCTTACTGAGTCTCTTAACTTTTGTGAGCTCCAAGTCCCCTCTACAAAATAACAGGCTGGGACCAGATGACCTCCATGGGTTCTCCTAAGGTTACAGAGCAGAGTGCAAGCATGCTCAGACAAAAGAGTTAGACCAACTAGAGCTGGTTTGCTCCATCTTCAACTTTCTGAGCTAGCCACGGAGCTTCTCTGGGCTACAGCTCCTCCGTGGAGTGGAAAATGTGCACTATCTTCCGCCATGTGGGGCCATTTGAATGTTAAATGAGCTAATGCACACCAAGTGCCTAGACATTGCCTGCCACATCAGAGGTGCTCAGTAATTTTCGTTGTATCCCATTCTGTCATTGGATAGCCATATTAATTTTATGAAGAATTTGTGGCCCCCATCTGGCTCAAGATAATGTCCTGGGGATGCAGTAGAGAAGGATTTGACCATGGACTTTCACACAAGGCCTTTTGCTATCAATGTAAGAGGGATAGAAGCCAGGATGGGTGGAAGGGGCCCTGTCCCAACTCCCCCACCACAGTTGGCACCTTTTTGGAGTAGATTTCTGCCCCACTGTGGTTTGGCTCCATTTTGTTTTGCCTTCTCTTTATTGAGTTGTGCTCATTTGCTCTTTATGGATGGCTTCAGTTTTTTTTGAGATTCTTTTTTCACCTGCCTCTCCCTTCACTCGTGCTATTATTTCCTGCTTAGATCATTTCCCAACCTCCCCTCCCCTTCATGTGGCTAATCCTTCAGGGCTCAGCTTTCCTCATGGAAATTTTTCTGGCCCATCACCACCCGTGCTCTTTGCTTTCATAGCACCCTGTCCTTCCTAACACTTAGCACAATTACAGTTACATAATTTATTTTTGTCCTATTAGTCTGTCTCCCTTACCAGGCTACAAGCTCCAAAACAGCAGCAGCCTTTTCTATTTTGTTCCCAGATATCTCCCTAATGCTAGAGTGCTTAGCACATAGTAGGGGTTCCGTGAAGATGTGTTGAATAAATGGATGGATAAATGTATGAACTAAGCAGCTCATTAGTAGAAATATCCTGTCCCTTTTCTCATTCCGTGTTGAGATTCATCTTCACTTCCCTCTGCAGGGTTTCTCTATGGCTTCTCCTACTTTCAGAAAAGGAATTGATTTACTAATAGCACAAAAAAATCCAACCAGGAAGTCACTGGTAGATTCTAGAGAAATTTAATCTTGCTCAAACTGTGGCTTAAACACACATCCGCAATACGCTCCATGTCCCCTAGTAGGGCATTTAAGTCTACTTTGGGATACCCAGGTGATGATCAAGAGAAGCAGAATGGCTAAGTGATCTTATTGATGACACTACCCATTTTAGATTCCACTTTGACTTCCAATTTTTCCAGCCCAACCATTCACTACTAAAGATTCTCGGTTCGCTATCTTGGACCCCCCTTTCGCCTCTGGGATTTCCTAGCCTCATTGGCCCCCCCCAGGTAATCACACGAGCAGGTGAGCAGGTAGGAGCTCCTTAAAAGCAAGGTGTGTGTTTATATAGAATGGATGTTTTCTCCTGGAAAGCGACCTTGAGGAGAGAACAGAGAGTGGGGGCAGAAGAGTGGGTTTCTCCTGAGTTGTGGCTCACACTACTCTCTTTATTTTTCTCTTTTATGTTTTTCTCTTTAATGGGATAGCAGCATGTAGGCTTCTCTGCTAAATGATAGGTAGTTTTCCTCTCCCAGTCCAGTCTGACTAAGGACTGGGTTGAACAACCACAGGCAGCTATGGAGGAAATATTTTCCACAATAGTTTTCTGGAGCTCTGCTTTGTGTGGGTCAGCCTTCAGGCTTCCTGACAATAAAGCTTTGTTCTCATTTCCTCCTGATACCTGATCCAGCGCTACGTGATTGTACTGAGCAGCAGTGAATGCCCGTTCTCCAACTCCCAGAGGTAAATTGTCATTATGAAGGGAACAATAGCCCAAGCTTAGGTGTGGAGAGTATATATTCAAGGATGCTGTGTTTAATTTCCATGAATAGTCTTCACGATGAATAGCTTCAAGATTCCTGGGATTTGTTTCTTTTCTTTTCTTTTCTTTAAATAGCATATCAGGGTCCTCCTTTTCAGCCTCGAGTCCCCATGTCAGGGATTCGGACCTGTCTGGGGGTGTGTGTGATAGAAAGGTGGGCAAGAGTCACTTCGGAAGGGATTTAGGTGGCAGGGGCGGAGTGGGCATCTCGGACACCAGCAGCTCCCTCACTTGGCCCCAGGGAAAGAAAAACTGCAAGCTCAAGTTACCACCACAGTTGACAAAGCTGGAAGAGATGTAAAAAGCATAATTCTGATGTCAGAGAAATGAATGGTAACTGAAAGTCGGAAGGGGGACCACGGTGTCTGCTTCGGTGCTCACATTGTGGCATCGCAGGCTGCAACACCCAAGTCTTTGGAGGCGGTAGCTGTTCGGCGGTCTGTGCAGCTCTGGGGACAACATGCAGCACTGACTTGGACATTAGCGCTGCCGGGAGGGCGCCGGCAGCTGTGGGGCCGAGGGGTCCTCGGTGGCTCCCCAGGCAGTGAACATCCGGAAGAGAATGTGGCCGAAAAGGAAGCACATGACAGACGTGAGCATGGGCAAGAGATCCCTGGGGACTCCCAGAAATAAATTCGGGAGAAGAGATCTCCCAGAGGGGAAGCGGGGAGGAGCCAGCGAAATGGCACTGACTGGTGGATGTCACCTCAGCCCCGGGAAAGCACACGTTCCGATGGAATGACGCAAGCCGGGCTGGGAAGGAGCTAAGAGATGACCTTGTCAAGGTCCCTCATAACACAGGTGTTGACATGGAGTTCAGAGACGTCAGACTATCTGCCCTGGTTTCATAGCCAGTGAACAACATAGTTGGGATGGACCCACTTTTCCCAAGTCCCAGCCCACGACGCGTGATGGACTCCTGACATTCTTCCCATATGTGGAGGGCATTAAGGGCTTCTGCTGTCTCTGGGAAGGGAGAGTCTTCTTGGTGCCTATGACTTTGAGGAAGGTCTCAGATGCTTTGAGTCAAATGGAACGTGTGGTGGAGGTTCTGTGTAGGAGGACACCTTGGGAAGGCGCTTTTATTTTGTTTTGTTTTGTTTTGTTTTGTTTTTTTCTAAAGAGGTTTTAGTGAGGCTGCCTGGAGCTCCCCCCCTCGGGCACTAGTGAGGAGACACGCCAACCTGCAGGACCTCAGCGGGATCAGGGAGCTGTTGGGTCCAACGAAGAGGCAGTGGAGCTTGGGCTTCCGGTCATTCCCTACCTTGCTCATCTCCTATTGCCCTTGGATCTGAGAGGTGATAAAGACAGGAGAATGGGGGTGGGGGTGAGGGGCAGGGGGCGTGGACCAGCTGCATCTCCTGGTGCAGGCAGTACGGGGAGAAGACGCTCCAAGCTGCATCGTCTGGGCGGCACTCTCCCGCTCCACGATGCGGGGCTCCGGCTGCTTGGGAGTCGGGCTCGGGGCTCAGCGCTCGGCGTTCGTCACCTGCTCTTCATCAGGCTGTCCCTGTGTCCGGGGCGCTGGTGCTTGGGCAGCACACCCTTCCCGGGCCGCCCTCACAGGTCTTCAGAGGACTGGAGCGAATCCAAGAAGGGCTTCAGTTTCTCCACCACCTCATTCTCTTCCTGTTTGCCCTGCGGGGCAGCCTTGTCAGCAAGCAGTGCAAGTTCAATGACAGGCCTTTCAGCGCCTGTTGAAGGGACCCCACGCGCTGCAGTTCAGCGTGGCCCAGGAGGGGAGCGGGGTCGGGTCAGACCCCAAAGCACTCAGCTCCTTCCCGAACATGAGAAGGTCAGCAGCACTGCCGATGGCACTGGAAGCAACCTGCTCGGCCAGATCGCGGAGCTGGTGGAAGCTGTTGTAGCTGTTCCGAATGTGCTCCCCGCTCGCGGCAAACTGCGTCTGGATGTCGGCTGGGAGGAAGTCCTTGGTACAGTTCATGAGTTCATCTCCAGCACACTGAGCCGATTCCTTCACTTGTTCTGCACCGTAGGGCCACTGAAGGACAGGAACAGCCCGAGGGCCACATCCTCGGAGAACAGGGGTGCCGGGCCACCAGCTCAATGAAGCGCCTCCGGGCGGGGCGCTGGCCTCGAGGAACTCCCGGGGCGGGGGGCGGGGGGGGCTCCCAGCATACTCTTGGGCCGAAGGGCCGGCACCCCGCGCTGGGAGAGCTTCTGCAGCAGCATCTCGTGGAAAACCGCAAAGTCCTCGTACCATCTTTTCCCGGAGGACTTGAAGCGCTGCCTGGAAACCTCATATTCCACATGCTTCAGGAAGAGGCCCTTCTTCTCGGGAATGAGCTCCAGCTGCTCCGTGTCCCTGGCCAGCAGCTCCTGCGGGCGTATGACAGCGGCAGGCGCTGCCCGGCAGCAGCCACAGTTGACCAGGCGCGGGTCCCTCCGCTCTCCGACCTGGGGTGTTGGCAATGCGCCTCCTCCTCGGCCTCCGCCTCAGCTGCCACCGGGCCGGGCGTCACGCCTGCCTCCTCTCCCCCTTTTTTATTGTAAAGCAAATGCTGCTGCAGTGCCAACGTTGCGGGGGACAGATGGCTCGGGTCTCTGTGAGTCAGGGGCCCAGACCCAGGCCCCCCAGGTCCTTCTCTGCCGCGGAAGCCTGAGAAGCTGACGGGCTGGCAGGCCAGGCCCTGCGGAGATACCAGGCAGGTGGTCTCCGCGGTGCTGAAGTCTGGGACGGCCACCAACAGCACCCTCTGGTCCTCTGGGCCTCCGAAGATTTTAGAGCCAAAGCTGGGGGTGTTCCCAGAAGGTAGCTGTGAGGGCCCTCAGGAAAGATGAATGGGTTGGTCTTGTAGGAAGGGTAGCAACCTAGTGTCGGGGCGGTGGGGCTGAAGCGACCCTTATGTAGGGTCCAATCCAGCATCTCCATGTGATCCTCCTTGCTGCGATACTGGAAAATGTCACTCACATTCTGTCCTGATGTCCCTAGGAATCTGACTCCATCGATGGTGGCTTGGTAGGAATTGGGGACCAGCTGGAGGTTGCAGTAGGCAGTGGCCAGTGGGAACATGCAGGGGTGCAGGGGTTGCTGGGGGAACATGTAGTTGGTTGGGTCAAATTTGCCTGGCATCACATCCGTGGGTACCGAGGTGCTCAGCTGCAGGAGCATCTCATCCAGCATTTTGACAGCCTCCACGCTGGCTGCCTGCGTTTTCTTGGTTAAGTACATGGCCTTATTGATGGAATCTCTGTTCTGGGTATTGTGGCTAGGAGGTTCCCTTCAAGGATGACCCAGGACATGTGGGCAGCACTGCACTGTTCCCCTCATCCCCCAGCTGCCCTGTCACCACGTCCACCAGCAGCTGGGAGTCCAGCAGGCTCCCGACCCCACCTCCACTCAGGCCCAAACCAGATACCAGCAGCACAAACCTGTCTGTGCCAAGGTGGGATGCAGGCTTCTCAGGTGCAAGCTTTGCAAAGCAGAGGTCCTCCACCAGAAACTTCCCACTGTCTCTCACAGAGGTGAGCATTGGCCAGGACTGTCCCTGTGACCAGCTTTGACACATCAATGGTGCCTTCCAGTCTGATGCACTGCAATTCATCTTCCAAGACCAGTTCATCCTCTGGGTGGATATATTTGCTCCGAGGAGGCCAAGGGAGCAGGTTGTGCTCTTCACTGATCTCCCAGAGGATGATGCCTGGAGTGGCATGGAGTGGTATGAAGAGGGTCCCCAACACACAACACTTCTCCCCAGGCCGCAGCTCACACAGCTTCTTTATTTGGACTCCATCAGCTCAGTGCTGTTGGGCCCAGCTCACCAGGAAGGGCTTCATTTGGAGGAGATGGGTGGCATCAGTGGGGCCATACTGCTGGCTAAAGCTGCGCTCCCCCAGCAGGAAGGGCTGGGAGGACTTGGTATAAGTCAACACAGGCACACGGGCAAAGGTGGCATTGTTGGCTGATGATGGGGAGATGAGAGTGTGGGCCCTTTGGACAGCTTGCTCAGAAAACATGACCTTGCTTGATGTGTCCAGACCACTGTGCTCAGGACAAAGAGGTGGTAGTCACAATGCAGCATCTACTACAAAAAGGTGATGCCTCAACCGTGGAGAGGAGGAAGGGTGGCCTCATAGAAACAGAACATTAGCTGGATCTCATGGTGTTCAGTCTATTTACCTAACCATACCCACGCCTTTGTGGTCAGACGCTTTTCCTATTCAACACTAGTTGACACACAGAGTCTAGACCCAGCCACCAGGGCAATAGGACACAATTTTTTTTTTTGCATCAGTGAGTTGTTGTGTTTTTGTTGTTGTTGTTGTTTTAACCAAAATTCTCTCTGCTGCTGTTTCAGCTCATGTACCCTTAATCTGTCCTAAGCAAATGTAAGGCAAACTTTTTTATATTTTGTTTTATATTTCTTCATGAAATCTGGTCACCTCTTAGTCTATTTAAAGTGAAACAGCCCAACTTCTTTATCCACTGTTTAGGAAGCTAGGACCAAGGTAGTCTTTTGTTATGGAATGTTCCAGACGCTCACAAGAGAACCCAACTTTCCATATGTCATAGCATTCATTTTCAGTTATTCACTTTTATTATAGTATTACTAAAGCCTGCTAAATTTAGTACCCTAGAGCACTCAGGAGATATCTTCTGACCTAGCAAAGGTGCATATTACTATGCTGGGTAATTTAAAACTTAATTTTAAAAATATACACACACACTTTTAACTTAAAAACACACATACATTAAAAAATATACACACAGGGGTGCCTGGGTGGCTCAGTCGGTTAAGCATCTGCTTTCAGCTCAGGTCATGATCCCGGGGTCCTGGGATTGAGTCCCTCATCAGGCTCCCTGCTCAGTGGGGAGTCTGCTTTTTCCTCTCCCTCTGCCCCTCCCCCTGCTTGTTCTTCTTACTCTCTCTCTCAAATAAATAAATAAAATCTTTAAAAAAAATACATACAACAAAAGTATAGTTCTCTCCTGTGGAAGCTTACTGTGTGGATTTCG
The DNA here is from genome assembly GCF_029215605.1 of Mirounga angustirostris. Taxonomy (NCBI): domain Eukaryota; kingdom Metazoa; phylum Chordata; class Mammalia; order Carnivora; family Phocidae; genus Mirounga; species Mirounga angustirostris. Next base: position 42,691,414 of record NW_026991714.1, read on the forward strand.
AAATTTTTATGTAGAATAAACAAATGGCCACCTGAGCCCATTTCAGGATCATGCAGACACCCCTATCTCTCTGTACCTTGCAGCATTCTTGTGAATGGGACCAAAGACCCCTAGATACCTTTTACATTCTCTCTCTTTCCGTCGACTTCCCTGACCCCACCCATGCACCCTTTCCCCTCACCTCCCTTCTCAGTTTGCCTTCACAAGTGCCCATAAGAAAAGGAGAGCTTATCTTTGGCTAATTTCCAGTGGCTCTCTCCATCATGGCCTAATAGGAAGGCCTGCATCCACAAAGCCAAAGCAGTCTGCTGCAATAGGCCTTAGTGAGCCAGGGGGTTTACAAAGAGAATAAGCCTTCACTGGGTTCCTGGTTGAGCTCCATCGCCCACCCAGTGCAGCTGGGGATGCTCTGGGATCTGCTCACACACAAAACATTCTCTTGAGCCTGTCTATTTACATTCCTGGACTCTTGCCTAATCTTCCTATAAAAAGAGTCAATATGAAGAATGTCTACTTGACCCCAAGCCTCTCATGAGAAAGTTTGCTCTAAGAGAAGTCCCAGACACTAACTGCTAGAATGCACGGGGCAAGATGAAGCCAGCAAGACAAAACTCAATAGAGTTTGGGAAAGTTTCCAGATATTAAAAAACAAAAAACACTTGGATAAAACCTATCACAAAAGGACTGTGATGAAGGTAGATGGGGTGTTATTCCCCACTGCAAGCTGTAAGCATCCTCACAACCACCACATGTCCTTAAGAGAGAGGGGCCATCAACATCAGGCCTGGCACAGTTATGTCCCTGATCAAGTTCCACAAGGCTGACATGTCTCAGTGGACATGACTTCATGGCCATTTGCTGCTCTGTGCCTACCCAACGAGACAGCTCATGGCTTGGGAGAGGGATTGATGGTCTTTGACCTCTGACTTCCCACCCCAATCCGGAAGAACTGAGGGTTTGTCCTATACACAGTTGTTTTGATCCAAGATGTATCAACCAGGAATGGGCAGATGGCTCTCGGGAGGAAAAAGTCCCCAGCTGTTAGAGGAAGAAATTTTCAAGTACCAGATTAAGAGACCCAAAAAATGTGGAAGAAGTACTGTGACAGGATAATGATACTTTTCTTCTCCCATCTGGTGGGGGGAGGGAAGTTAACATCTTTGGAAGGTTTATACATCTCTCACAGTTGTATAGTTTTTTTATTGAATTTTTTCAGTGTGCCCTCACTGCTCTTCCTCCATGAAGTCTTTTTTATTTTGCAACCAAAATGAAATTGTAGCTACCTGCTCTGAGAACCTGCGTTCTTATGTCTGCCTTCCCCACCCAAGTGGAAACTTCTATTTGCCGTCTCAACAGAGCTGAGCCATTAGAAGGTGAACAGTCAGGGGACTGTGAGAACACATAATTTATGAAACATCCCTGGGGACAAGTAGAGGGCCTTCCTTGCCACCATGCCCCTTCTTTTCTGCACTCCAACTTTGGGCCAGAGTTGACACCGATCCTATGGTCTAGAGAGTGGAACCCACTGAGGTTGTATGGGAAAAGGGACTGAGATGAACAAGAGACATGCATGACAAAGCTTCAAGTGAACTATCTAGAAAGGTGCATGTGGGGAAGAAAACCAATGAAGACTACCAGGAAGTTGTTCAGCATTTCTCAGATTTGAGAGGGATGGGGTAGAGGCCTAGAACCCTAAGACTCCCCAACCAATCAGTCCTCGGTTTCACACTTCATAACTTATACTCTTTTTCCAGAGACTGCCCTGTCTCCTTCAGTACATCTCCTACTCGAGTGGGGACCAGTGTTTCATGTCCTTACCTACGTATTCAAGGTTAACCAGTTGGTCTGTATCACTGTCATTAACACTATCATCTCTATGACGACCACTAAAATCATCATCACCCACACGTGCCTAGTGCATCATAGTTCACAGAGCGGTGTCATATTCACTCTCTCGTTGCCTGCTAACAACAGGTCTCCAAGGACAGTTCTGCTGTTAGGATCATGAGTCCTGAAGTCACTGGCTTTGCCTTGGGCCTTGAAGTGAGTCAGAAAAAATACTGTTGGATAACGTAGGTGAGAAGAACCCTTTACAATAATTTTGTCTTTCAGGGACATTTTGCTGGGGTCACCTAGTTGACACTTCTTTGTTTTTTTCTTTTCTTTTTTTTTTTTTGCTACTGAGATAGGGTGATAACCAAAATAAAAACAAAGACTTTAGTAATGAGGATTATAATAAAAAAGAGTAATTTCCCAAATTGGCCTTTTGTACGACAAGACTAAGACTCAACTGGGTCAAGTCGCATGTGAAAGGATGATAATGTAATAACAAAACTCATAGTGAATAACAATGGTACTATATATAAATGTTCAGCTCTTTATAAAGTGCTTTTATCTGATTTAGCCTCACAACTACCTTTCCAGTTATTTAAATATCATTATTATCTCCATTTTACAGATGAAAAATAATCTCAGTTCAATAGCTCACTAACTCGGTGTCAGAAATAGGACAAAGGTTCAAGCCGCCTCGCTTCCAGACTAATGCTTCTCCCCATACTGGGCTGCCCCTATTGCAGTGTGTCCATCAGCAGCCTGGACTGACTTAGGAACCCTCTGGAACAGTAGCAACAGGACAGATTTTTTTTTTTTTTGTAATAATTAGCACACCCGATAGGGAATTTGCCCTCCCATTTACAGAACTCAAATCAGAAACATGGTAAAACTTTAACCTTGCATTTTATAGTCTAATTATTCATAATCAATTCAGCATTAATACCTGAAATAATACTGTGTTCTGAAAGGTTCATAGGATCTTTGTTGAATATGGAGACTCATGGGTTGTCACTAACAATAGGCTTTGGTTTATCTGATTTCTGTAGAGCTCTTTTCGATCATTGCTTTAGGCCTCTTTAGGCACCCCCGCCTCCTGCCAGATGCATGTTCTTCTGTGGGGATAGAAATTACCTGGTACTAAGTCAAGGTCTAGTTCTATGGTTCCGTACAAAGGCTGCGCATTAAACCTCCTGGGAGCCTTTTTAAAAAGGCAGATGCCTAGCTCCCTCCCCAGAACAACTGAATCTCAGTCTCAGGAAACAGAGCCCAGGTGTTTACATATTTTTAAAACTCCCCAAGTGTTTCTTATCAAAAGGAAAGGTTTAAAACCACAGATAACAGTTTCACCTGATTATTTTAAATGGGATTACTCTGATTGTCATCATTATTCTTGCATGTGGATGCAAGTTTAATTTTGTTCAGATTTTTGGCAACAAGGGCATTATCCTCTGGGTCTCTCAGCCATTTTTGACTCTGTTTTCCTGAGGCCCTGAGGATTTTGAGGAATAGAGGAATAAAAGTGGCAGACTTCTTTAGGCCAGTCTTTCTTTCCATGATAAAGAAATGGCCCTTGTTGTTTAAATAAGTTTCTTGAAAGATATCAGCATAGTTTTTCATTTTCCCCTATCTGAGTGTGGATAAACTGCAATATTAATAAATTCAATAAACTGAAATGCTTAACTTATACCACCAATTAAGTGGCCAATTGAGGACTCTCCTCTTCTCCAAAACTTGACCATGTTGCCGTAAATGCGAATTTAAGTGTACTTTCCATATATGCCTAGGTATGTTTACTTTAGATCTGTATTATTATTAGCTATGCCCGGTACAGAAAATCACATGGCCTTGGGCGCCTGGGTGGCTCAGTTGGTTAAGCGACTGCCTTCGGCTCAGGTCATGATCCCAGGGTCCTGGGATCGAGTCCCACATCGGGCTCCCGGCTCAGTGGGGAGTCTGCTTCTCCCTCTGACCCTCTCCTCTCTCATGCTGTTTCTCTCTCGCTCGCTCTCCAATAAATAAATAAATAAAATCTTAAAAAAAAAAAAAAGAAAATCACATGGCCTTGTTCAGTTTTCTCAGAAGTCTGTGCCAGGAGGGACCATAACCCAGAGCTGGGGATAGAGTTTCAGAAGCTATTAGGTTTTGATATGTTCTCCGTGCGTGCCATGTACTCTCTGTCATCCTGAACGGTCAACTTCCCGAAAGGACAGAGTGGCCTCCTAAACCAATGAGGGACCCTCTGAGCTGAGGGAGGGACCCCAGAGAGAAGCCAGGTCAATCCTGAGACAAAAGGAGCCTTCCTTGGGGCACCTGGGTGGCTCAGTCAGTTAAACATCCGACTTCCGCTCAGGTCCTGATGCCGGGGTCCAGGGATCAAGCCCCACATCAGGTTCCCTGCTCAGCAGGGACCCTGCTTCTCGCTTTCCCTCTGCTTGCTCTCTCTCTCTTCTCTCAAATAAATAAATAAAATCTTAAAGAAAAAAAAAGGAGGCCCCTCCAACGGAAGGAAAATAAAATCTCAAAAATCTCACTCCCTCACTCCTAAGGCTGGATGAGGCATCAGAGATCATGCCTGTGAAAATCAGACTCCAATAGGTGAGTGCATCTGTATTCTAACCTCAGCCCCCTCCTCTTCTCACACCATGTGGATGACCTTGTGCATGGCTCAAAGCTCTGCTCATCAGCAGAATTTTCTCTTGGCCCTTCTTATTCAGTGTCAGGCCTGAGTGAGATTATAGTCCAGCTGTCACCAACATTCACGCTCACACAAACACTACGCCAATCCATCCATAAAGCAGGCTTGTGCTTTTTGACCCTCCTTCAGCATGTTGTGAAGACCCACCCACAGGACCATGAGTGTGAGCGGAGGGATGGTCACTGACCCAAGGGTGGTAGGTGCCATGTGGGTGTGAGCTCTCTGTTACACAGCCTGTATGTGCTCTCTATTCCTGCTTTACACAATCCCAGATGGACCCCTTCGATCCTATAATCAAAGGCCCACCTGAGCTTATTACTTGGTGGATATGACAGGGGTCAGCTCAAGATGAGCAGTTCTGGACTCATGGTCACCTGGTGTTACACACTCAGTCATTCAGCTTCCACAGCGACGCAGGTGCGACAGAGCCTGGGCTCACCTGGTGGGGCACTCTGGAGTGAGTGTTGCCCATCATGGTGATCTGCGGTGAGCTGAAATGCTGGGCCTTCCTATCCCTCCTCAGGATTCAGTTGCCCATGAGAAGGGCATGACTCGGGTGAGGCAGCTCTTGGCCACCGAGGTAACCCTAAAGAAGCGGTCCCGTCCTCGCCAGGGGCTAGGGGGATGCACCTCCATGTCTGTCACTCCTCCCTGCTGTGAAGTGAGAATGGTAAAATCTGGCCAACTTGCCTCACCTACTGCAAAGGATCAGCTATAAAATAAGGCAGGTGGAAGAGTTGTTCAATGCCAACATCATGAAGATGGAAATACGGCTACTTCGGTTGTTATTCAGAGATGTATTGGCCATGGGCAGGGACTTGAAATGTTTACTTTATTCGGACGTCTTTATGATTATGGTATTACATATAAGAGACTTTCACCATAAAACCAAAAAAAGCAACTTTTAATAATAGCCCTAAGGTTAATAGATGCTAATTAGAAAACATCTGTCTGTTCAGCCTGTCTGTTCAGCAGTCTGCGTGGCAAGGCTTCTTGTGTGCGTGTTTCTGTTTTCAGTGGTGGTGGCAGTGGGGACAGTGGATATTTAGCATTTGCCCAGGAGAAGCAGTGACAAAAACCCCGCATCCCCCACCCCTGCCCAGCAGAAGTGGCACAGCCCTCTTATCTTAAGTGTGTGGGTCACTCCCAAGCTTTGGAAATGGTTTTTTTTTTAAATACACCTTTAATTTTCTTATCAGCATTAGTCATCTCTTCAAGAAATTCTCACTGTTAGAATTTGATTGTAGGTTGAAAAAGAGTGGGCAGGGAGGTTCAAATCACCCAGGAAGCTGTATGCAGTGGGGAGAAGGGAGGAGGGAATCCATCTAAAGTAATATCTGAGCTTCCTTTAGAAAGACAAATTGTTTTGAGCATACATATCGCAATTGCATTTTATAATTCCATTATTTATTACCTTCCATGCAAATTATCAGCTGCCCAGGAATGCTCTCACCCCTGCTACCTGCCTAAGGAGGACCTTATTAGCACACCAGGAGACAAGTCAGATGATAATCCTCAACTGATCACAATGTTGGGGCCCCAGTCCTAGTCTTCTGACTGGCAGGTCCCATTCCAGGCTGTCTTCCACCAAGCTTCTGGCAATACCCAGCTCTGCTCTTCACGTTTTCAGCCTAGGGAGGAGGTCCCCTTCGGGCAAGAGAAGTGGCAGAGGGTTTTTGGAATCCCAGGCTCCGATGAGTGATGGTTGGTCCAGGGCCCATATCTGGTCTCTGGCCTTATTTTAGGCTGCTTCTCATTTTCCCTCCAAATTAGATTGAGCTGCCAGTCTTGCTTGAAGAAGTCATCCGTGGGGTTCATTAGATGCCTTTTCTAAGGTAAGGGATGTGCCTGGCCCAGTGCTTTTGGTGTTATGTAAGACAGACCCAGAGCATCCCCAGAATTCCCAGCTCTCAAGGTGTGTACCAGAGGATCAGAGGCAGCTGAAAACAAAAAGAAAGGGTGCTGTCGTTGGACATGTGCCTGGGTCGATTTAGATAGGTCAGAACATTCAGCCTGGGGCCAGTCTTTCTGTGTTGGCTTTAACACAGTGCTTTCAGCAAACCTTGGCAGTGAAGCCCAGCCATTTCTAAGAACGGGGCTCGCTGTATCGGGAAACAACACTTGCCAACGATATGGCAGAGGAAGCTTCTTTCTCTTTCTTTCTCTTTTTCTTTCTCTCTCTCTTCTTTTCCTCCCTTCCTTCCTTCCTTCCTTCCTTCCTTCCTTCCTTCCTTCCTTCTTTCCTCCCTTCCTCTCTCTCTCTCCCTTTCTCGAAGTGATGGAACTTTGGGAAGCCCGCTGACTTGGAGCCAATGTCTTCACCCCAGAGCTCACAGTGTGTGTATTCGTTAGCTACATTGTCAAAGTGTACACGAGCCGCCAAGGGCCCATCCTGAGTCTTCCAGAGAGGTCGGCTCTGGTCTGTGACCCAGACTTTCCCCTTTTCCCCTTAGAACTAGCAGCCACCCTGATGCCTCACAAAAACAGACCAGTACCCCTCCCCTCTCACGCAACCTCCCCAGGACTCCACAGCAACATCCCTGGGCTCCCTGAGAGCGTGGAGCCGTTAGAGTAAAAAGTATCTCAACATACAGCTCCATGGCCACCAGCTGTGGCTGGAGTCTCACAGTTGTGTCCTGCGGTCATTTTAGTCAGTTACGGGTGAACCTCAAACAGTTGAGAATTGGTACTGTGTTCCGGTGACGTCCTCAGTAACTTAGAGGCTTCTCTTTCCCTCATGAGACTGCAGAAGGAGGCTGGCAAACGCTCAAGAACAGACCATCTCATGAGATTTCCTGTACTTCCTGCTGCTGTCGCCGCTCCAGCCCGGGGCCACGTGTCCCCCAGAAAGCCCTTCTCATGACAGGTCAGCATTTCCGCTGTCAGTTGTGGCAGAAGCCGGAGTGAGGAGAAGCATAAAAAACAAAAGAGTGAAGAAGAAATATACCCTCTACTTTCTTTTTTTTTTTTTTTTTTGAGGGGAGGGCGTAGGGAAAAGAGGTGATAACTTGAAAAATGTACATGTGTGGGGCGCCTGGGGGGCTCCGTCAGTTAAGCATCCAACTCATGATTTCAGGGTCGTGAGATCAAGCCCTGCCTTGGGCTCTGAGCTGGGTGTGGAGTCCACTTAAGATTCTCTCTCCCCCCTCCTTCCCCCCTCTCCCCCGGCTCAAAAACACATTCTCTCTCTCTCTCTCTCTCTCTCAAAAAAAAAAGTACATGTAGGCTTAAGGAAAGTCTGCAAAGAAGGCTCACAGTATGCTGGCAGTGCCCCTGCCATTTGGAGTTAGCCACTTGGGTGTGTAGCTCCTTGATCAGACATTTAAATGGTAGAGTACCACTGCACCAGTCAAGAGCTCACATCCGAGTTCTTTCCCCGCTTTCAGCCAGCACCTCCTTCATGAAGTCCTGGGCAGTTCGTTGAGTATGCCGGTCTTATATTCAAAAGGGACTCACCAAGTTCAGGGCACTAGGCAACAAGGACAGGCTGTGATCACCACAGGCAGATGGCCCCGATCGTCCGAGAGGGTAAGACTGTTAATGTACAATGGTATATCCCAGTGCCCGGGAAAGTGCCTGGAACCTAATGGGCACTCAGTAAATATGCATGGAGTAAGTGAATGGAGACAATTTTGGCTCAGGTTGACTTAGAGAAAGACTGTTATTTTAAAATAAAACAGGTATGCTATTTTACTGCCTGTAGAATAATCTCTGGCCTTCCTCTTTGTTCACTATCCTTGAAAGAACCCACAGGTGAATCTCCTGTGCTCCACCCCAATCACACCCCCACTCTAAGTACTTACTTTTTTTTTTTTGGATGACAGTTTGGACAGGGGAGAACAGGTTGGTTACCACCATATGGCAAGGTCTCTGGCCCATGTATCTTCCTGAAACCTCAAGTTCTTGTTCAGCCAAGGGCTAGAGATGCTCAGGGGACTGTGGTCAGTCTGAGGTGGCTTTGCCACACCTAGACTCAGCACTGAGCCAGGGGCCTATCTAGACCACAGCACTCAAGAGATGCTCACAGCTGTCCTACATAACCTTTGGAGGAGATTCTTGAGACTTCCAGGGTTTTTTGATACTTGCCTCTAGTGCATTTGTGGAATTAACTTACATTTCTCTGGAATTTTTTTTTTATCTTTTTTTTTTTTTTTTTAATTCATGAGAGTCAGAGAGAGAGAGAGAGAGGCAGAGGCAGAGCAAGAGGGAGAAGCAGGCTCCCCGCCTAGCAGGGAGCCCGATGCGGGACTCGATCCCAGGACCCTGGGATCATGACCTGAGCCGAAGGCAGACGCTTAACCTTCTGAGCCACCCAGGCACCCTCTCTGGAATTTTAAGACTGGTCGTGGCTTCCTAGATATCTGGGATTTGGAGTACATTCCCCATTTTTATCTGAACCCATCTTGTACTTTTCAAGGTGGCCCAGGTACAAACACCTGGTGGTATTCCTCCCTCTCTTTCTCCTTTCCTTCCTAGAGAGGTGGCTACCTTATTACCATAGCATAATTAAGAACAGTGTTCAGATTCCATAAATATTTACTGAGCACCTATTCTGTGCAAGGTCTCCTTTAAGGATTATGGGGAATAGGTAGTTTTATGTCCTTATAAAAGGACTAACAGTAAGAAAAATATAGAGAAAAATAATTGGTATAAAGCAAACATGTAAAGCTTCACTGGAGACAAAAGTAAAATGAGGCAGAAGTTTGGGGAGTAGAAAATTGTATCCATTTGGGGAAAATTAGGAAACATGTCATTAATCCTGTGTATAATTTTAAATAGTAGATATAGAAAGAAAGTATATCTGTTAAAAAAAAAAAGTACAACACGAACAATGGTTTGGGGATGGGAATTTTAGTTATGTTTTGAAAATAGCAAGAAGACAGTGTATATGAACATATGTAAAGGAGCAGAGACATGACTAGAAAAAGCATCTGGAATAACTTTGGGAAGAACTATGAATGGGGGTAGATGAGTTTGAAGTCGGGGCACCTGGGTGGCTCAGTTGGTTAAGCCTGGGTGGCTCTTGGTTTCGGGTCAGGTCATGATCTCAGGGTGGTGAGATTGAGCCCTACATCAGGCTCCATGCTCAGTGGGAGTTGGAGCTTGCTTGAGAGTCTCTCCCTCTTGCTCTGCCCCTCCCCCTGCTTGTGTGCTCTCCCTCTCTCTCTCTTCCTCTCTCAAATAAATAAATAAATAAACCTTAAAAAAAAAGATGAGTTTGAAGTCAAGGTGCTTGAGTTCAAATCAGTAGATATAGGGAGTCACAGAAGGTTTTTGAGTAAGGGGTTCTTCTAGGAAGAATTTGGCTTAGAGGGAATTGAGGCCTGAGGTGGAGAAAAACATTAAGCATCAATGCCAACAGGCTTAGAGAACATTAATGAAGCATGGAGTAAGACAGTGTCTGTGTTCATGGAAAGCAGGACCCAGATTCAAGGCAAATAACAGATAGAACTTAGCTATCAGTGGGTTTGAAGGAAAGGGGCACCAAGAATGATTGAAGAACTGAGACCAATACCTAGGAAGGTGGTAGAAACCACAAACATGGGCCACGGGAAGATCAAAAAGAGAAAACAGTCCAAAGAGCCCCATTCTTGCTTCCTGTTCCTCTGCTTCACCCCATCTGGGCAGCCGTCTTGAGGCCAGCTGCCTGGAAGATCCAGACTTGCAGGAGAGTAAGAGCCTCTCTATGTAAAAGGCTGGAATTTTTTACTCTCCTCTTAACCACAGTACTTCAAGGAATTTTTTATCCAACAGACCACTTGGATCATACCTTCTGGTTCCTTAACTTCCTTAGGAAAAACCGCTGAGAAACAGGTTTTCTAAGTCAACTGCCAAATGTTCCCAATAGTGTAGGCTCCTTGTTCCAAGCAATGAAAATAATCTCCACACCAGGACTTGAATAAAGAGCTCTTAGGCTTGCTAACATGCATCACAATACTGGGATTACCCTGGTCTACATCAAAGGTAACAAGATTTTTTTCTAAATACAGTCAATCATTATTCATGGCTTCTGTATTTGCAAAATTGCCTACTTGCTAAAATTTATTTATAACCCCAAAACCAATACTAGCAGCGCTATTCCACACATTCCCAAACTCATGCACAATGGAGGAGAACTGGAGCCGCAAGACTTACATGTTCCCAGCTAAGGCTGAACTAGGCAATACTCTGACTTCATGTTTCAACTCCTATACCGCAAGCAAGTGTCCTTTTTGCAGTCTATTAAGTGCAAAATTTTTCACATTTTTGTGCTTTTTGTCAATGATTTCACTGTTTAAATGGTCTCCAAGCATAATGCCGAAGTGCTGTCTGGTATTCTTAAGCACAAGAAGGCTGTGATGTGCCCTCCAAAGAAAATACATGAGTCTAATGATTATTAGAGCAAATATTAGCAAATATTATTTGCTAAGAACATTGAGAGAAATGGACCCAGTGAGGCCCAGGACCAATTTGCCCATCATTCACGGATAGTGCAAATGCCATTTTTAGCCCCAGCTTCACTGAATATGAAAATTCCTTAATGGTAATGTGTTAGATAAGCTTTGCTCAGGCACGAGTTCTAGTGCTGTTAGCCATGAATTCCACATTAATGAATCAACAATATATGCTAAATAAGGTGTTTTAAAATAGAAATTCACATAAAACATGAGTATGCATTGATTGGTTGATTAAAAAAGTTGTGACCAATGGTTCCTACAACTTCACCCTGTATCTCCCCTGGAGTAATGGTTCCATATTCCTCAATTCAGTGTTCGTGACTTAACAGAACATAAATACTGCAAACCCATACCCACACGTGAAAATCCAAGGAGACAGAAGTCATAGACAGAGAAACCAGCCTCTGAGTTCAGCCAGATAAGAAAAATCTATACTGTTCTGAAGACTCCATGAAGGAGATGTCACTACCCCCATCCCTCCACTTGTGTCTATGAATGTATGTACTGTACACCCACCTTCATCCACAAATGGATTTGAAGTGACTTACCTAAAAGATAACACAAACCAGAACTAGGTACAATAAAGAAGTGTTAGAGAGAAAGAAAAAGGACATACAGGGTTGGGTGCAAGATGGCGCCAGGAAAGTAGTTAATACAAAACGCAGGCTCCTAGGCACTTACCAAAGGTCACAGATCTGGCCCTAAGCTTTTGAGCAGTGGATGAGAAAGGGATTTAAATGAGTTCAGATATCCAGTTCATGGGGTCCATAAGATGAATACAGCTGAGCAACCTCAGTGTGTTTCTAAGCTCTAGCATCTTCCCCCTCCCCTGGAAAGCCTAATGCACAAGTCCTTCCCAGACCTTCAATCTCAACAACTAGCACACTGGTTTCCACTTTGCTCCTTGAACACACCAGGGTCATTCCTGATCCAAGACCTTTGTGCAACGTGTGTGTGTGTGTGTGTGTGTTTCCCAGCGTGCCCTTTGCTCAAATCACTGCATGTCCAACTAATTCTTGTCATTCAGGCCTCAGCTCAGAGTCTCATCCTAGAGAGAAGCTGCTTCTGACTGCCCAGTTGAAAGCTGTCTTCCTCCTCCCCCCATCCCCAAGGTGGTACTGCTTCACCCTTTTTTTTAAAACACCTAATCACTACATGAAAAATTTCAATTTATTTGATAATTTGCCTATTGTGTATTTCTCTCATTATTTAAGGTCTGTGAGCACAAGGACCTGGTTTGTATATCCTAGGATAGAGTCTGGCACTTAGGAGGAACCTCAGTGAATATTCACGGAATAAACTAAACAAAAAGGGGAACTCTGAGCAATGTGATGGATATATCCTTAGCAGTATTCCTACAACAGGCACTGCAAGTCTCCAAGGACTCTTCATTAGGGTCAGGTCAGCTCAGATCAGGGGAAAAGGGGAACCCACCATGAATAGTTCTGTCTACACTTCCACCCGGTTCTCCTTCATCTCTGACTGCAATCTCTCCTGCAGCAACCAAAGACCATTATGCCATCCTCAGTAGATTCAGATAATATTTAACTGCCATTGTCCGCCTAAGAAAGAGATCATTTTACAGGTGTGGAAAATGCCATCAATTTGCCTTTTTGGAAGGAATTAATAAAGAGGTGACATATTGCAACATTTTTGAAAGAAAGTATTCATTATTACTGCATAGATACATTGACAAAGTTGCTAATACAAATAAATATCTTCTGGACCTATTCAAGTTATTCAAACAAAACATTAGGGATTAACTCATAAACTGTTATGTGTAAATTTGTGTTTTCTAAAGTGATGACTATGGTCTACTCTAGTAAGCATTAATACCTATTTCATCAAATCCAAGATAGCACCGATTTTAAGCTCACATATCCTTAAAAAAAAAAAAAGTCCATAAATTATCATTGTAAGACTCAATTTCAGGACGTGGCTCAGAATCTATGAAACATGGTAAGAGCTAATATTTGTTAAAGATTATGATTTAGGCACTGTGCTAAGCATTTTACATAAACTCTCTTTTATTCTCTGCAAAATACAAGAGGATAGATGCCTTTATGATTCCCTTCTACAGATGATGAAGCCAAGACTAGTTACCCCAATCCACAAAGCTGATACATAGCTGAGAGCCAGAGTAAGCTCAGAATTGTCTGACCTGGAACCTGAGCTCCTAGCTGCTACATTAAAATACCTTCTGTGGTCTTATTTCTTAGATCAGGGATGTGGAACCTCCTAAGGAGGCTATTTGTCCACCCAAAGAGTCAATCAGTCAGTCTAACAATACATACAAATAAAAAACAAACTGATTTAGTTTCTTCTCCTCTAAGATTGAAATTTATAAAGCCCTAAACAAGTGTGTTTTTTTAAAATTAAGAACATAAAAATATATTCATCCCAGCAGAGGCATTCTAGAAACTACTCTGAGCTGTGGCACTGATTATTAGAGCAATAACATTGAGAGAAATGGACCCAGTGAGGCCCAGGACCAATTTGCGTATCATTCACAGATAGTGCAAATGCCATTTTTAGCCCCAGCTTCACTGAATATGAAAATTCCTTAATGGTAATATTCTCCCCAAGTGAGAGGAAACTGTGTTTAATGGCAGCTAAGAATCTCTCATCTTTCTATTGCTCATAAATAGCTAAGGTAGGGATTTTTAAGGCATTCCACTAATTTGTGTTTTGTAAAATTAAAGTGGGCTAATTCTTCCATGGGTTCAGAAGTTCCTTGATCAGGGATGCACATCAGAATCACCTGGAAACTTTTTCAAATACATGTGTCTGGGTCCCTCCCCAAACTATTGACTCGAAATGCCTAGGGTTAGGCTGAGACACACATATTCAAAAATCTCTGTTCTGGATAATTCTGATGCCAGCTCCAGGTTAAGAGATCTGGTGGTAATTTCCATCAGAGCTAAATCTCTCAAGAAAGTGGTGCCTAGAGATGGTGCAGAGCTAGCCGTCAAAAGACCTGGCTGACTCATGACCTTTGACTGCATCTGTTTCTCTACCTGCAAAATTTAAAAATTATCAATAAACCTATTGATAATGGTTCAATATATTCCCACAGTTCCCACAGTATGCTCAAAACTGAACTGTAGTCTGGCCATTACTGCACACCTGCATTCTCTCTTCTGCTTAATGACCTGGCTCTCCACTAAAAAGGAGGAGTCTGGTAAATACACATACCTGCATCTACGGATATGCCTGGCAAAATTGAGCCCTAGTCTGCCTTTTCAACCTTATCCCAGCTGCAAGCTCCTAGACATGTGCACCCCCCCACACACACACACACTCACAAACATTCACATCCACAACTTTGAATGGAGTCCCATAATTCATTCAGTATATAGACAGAAAGTCCATACTGTGACCTCTATGACCCACTCCTCCTCCCATAGCTCCCTGATCTCATCTGCTAATTTCCTTCTCCCTCACTTGCCACCAGCCACATTGATTGCTTTGCTCTTTCTAGATCATTCCAGGCTTGCTCCTACCTCAGGACCTTTGCACTTACAGTTCTCTGTGTCAGTAATGCTTTTCCCCAGACAACCACAGGGTTGTCAGTCCCTCAACACTTTACTCCAAGTCCCCTTCTAGAGGGCCTTCCCTAGCTGTATTATCTAAAATGTCAACCCCTACCCCGGCATTTCACACATTTCTTGCCTGCTTTACCTTTTTTCAGTAGCCCTTATTGCTATCAATGTTCCAGGTTTATTTCAGAAGGTAGAAAGAGAAAAGATGCCTAAGAAAATGCACTAAAAAAACAAAAAACAAAAAACAAGACAAAACACCTCATAGGGTTTAGCATTCTGACCTATTACTAACAAGAGAGGATGAAATCCTGGACAAAGTTAGAGTAAGTGTAATAAGAACCAGGAAGAAGGTGACAAAAAGGATACTCATTTTTGCGAACCAAGGCGTTTTCTACTAGAATGAGGAGACATCCCTAGATAAAATGCCTTCTATGAAGGCTGCTAGGCGTAGCAAAGAAAGACCACAGAGGAAAATCACTAAGAAGAGGACATACATAATGGAGTTCAGTAGTAAAGCCAGAGTTTAAGTAACAAAATTACCTGGAAATTTCCATGTAAGAATGCAAACACAATTTCAAAGATTTTCTAGGGACTTAGTAGACGGTGTCTGGCAACTGCAACATGGCCATGGAAGCCAGTGCTTTGCAGATTTGCCTGACCTAGCAGACGCAGCAAGTCTTGGATAGCCATGAACTCAAGCATAGGGTATGACACCATTTAGGGGAAGTTTAAAGACAAGGTAAATCAATAGCAGCAACACGGCTGGGCTCAGAATGGTGCTGCTATCTTAACACAACGTAGAAAATATGGACATGAAATTTAAGAAACAAAACAGAGGATCATAGGGGAGGAGAGGAAAAATAAAACAGATGAAATCAGAGAGGGAGACAAACCATAAGAGACTCTTAATCATAGGAAAAAAACAGGGTTGCTGGAGTGGGGGGATGGATATTAAGGAGGACATGTGATGTAATGAGCACTGGGTATTACATAAGACTGATGAATCACTGACCCCTACCTCTGAAACCAATAATACATTATATGTTAGTTAATTGAATTTAAATTTAAAAAATAACATAAAAAAGTGAAGTCTAGTTTGTCTGATTAAAAAAAGAAAATGAAAATATGGACATGATGAAAAATCGCAAGTCTCATTTTTTTTCTAAAAACAGAATTTCTCCAAATTCTTTTCTTGCATACAAAATTGAGGAGGCAATAAAAGAAGTGCTATTCTAGACTTACTTTTGATCAACAAGTAAGGAGTCATCAGGATCATAAAGACGAGAAAAATTTAGGAAAAATAACCATGAACAGCCAAACAAGTAAATGGTGAGTTTCATATTCCCAGCTTCTGGAGGGTGGCAAATTAAAGTTCAGAGCCACAAAAAGATAACTGGTCCCATGGTCAGAAATTGATTCAACAAAATTGAACACATGCCATATGCTAAGCATGTTCTATGGCTAGAATACAGCATTGAATAAAGCAAGCTCCTGTCCATGTGATACTTACAGGAGAGACAGAGGAGAGAGGAACAAAAAGCAAATATACAAATAAATATATAATAAAATGTCAGGTAGTGATAAGTGTTATTAAAAACTAGAGCAAGCTCTTCGGACAAATGGCTGATTCCAGGACTGGGGCAGGAAATACACAGGATAAGCTTGAAACAATCTTGTAGTGCCAGAAAGTAAGGAAGTGCTCAAAAATAAAAACAAAAACAAAAAAACCCACACTGATGGGAGTATGCCAAAGGGACATGGGAGTAGAATGAAAGCACTTTCAATGTCCCACGCCGGAATAAGTTTAGTAATCAGATTAAGTAGTATTGAATTATAACCCAAGGTGTAAAATACCTATCTTTGAGTCCATAGTGATATAAGTAAATGACTGAATAAATAAATGGAGGAGAGACAGCTCTACCATGCAGAAGAATTCCAAATCGTTGATGTAAAGGATTCTCCCTCGAGGAGATGGAACATAATGCTCTCCCTTAAGTGTGGGTTGTGCTTAGTGATTTCCTTCAAAAGGCACAAGGTAGAACCGGGTACTGTGCACACTGGGGCTGACCTGCCTGAGGTCTCCTCCTGGCACTTCCATACAGTAGCTATAAGACCTTGGGAAAGTCACTTACCCTCTCTTACGGAAATTCCTCATCTATAAGGTGCAAATCCTAGGAGAACCCGCCTCAGGTGGTTGTTGTAAGGGTTAAATGAGTTAATGTATGTGAAGCACTAAGATTCCTTGGCTTATAATAAGTGCTGTATAAATAAGAATTTAGTTATTATATGGAAAGTCACTGGAGGTGCTAAGCAGAAGGGTGCAATGGCTCATATTACTTCTTTAAGGGATCTCTCTACGCTCTCTGGAGAGAATAGATTTGAGGGTAGCAAGAGTAGGTCTGAGAGGTCAGTTGGGAGGCCAGAGGTCAGGGGTGGAGGGCAGAGTGATGGTAGCTTAGACCAAGGTGCTCATAGTGGGAGTGATAAGAAATAGTTTCAGGATAAATTTTGAAAGTAAAATTGACATGATTTACTAATAGATCGGAAATAAAGTGTGGGTGAAGGGGAGGAGGAACCATGTCTCCAAGAACTTTCATTTGAGTAATTGAGTGAGTGGTCATGCCATGTACTGATATGGGGAACCCTGAGAGAGGTGTGTTGGTTTGGGTGTTTTTTTGTCAGAAGTATTAAGAAACGTTGAGAGGGGGCGCCTGGGTGGCTCAGTTAGTTGAGTGTGTGCCTTTGGCTCAGGTCACGATCCCAGGGTCCTGGATCGCCTGCTTCTCCTTCTCCCTTTGCCGCTCCCCCCTCACTCATGTTCTCACTCGCTCTGCTCTCTCTCTCTCTCTCAAATAATCTTAAAAAAAAAAAAAGGAAACGTTGAAATGAATGTTCTGGTGAAATGAGAAGGTCTCAAAAATTCAACACTGACAAAATAATTACAAATGATACTGGGGCCCCTGGGTGGCTCAGTTGGTTAAGCGACTGCCTTCGGCTCAGGTCATGATCCCAGAGTCCTGGGATAGAGCCCCACATCGGGCTTCCGGCTCAGCAGGGAACCTGCTTCTCCCTCTGACCCTCTCCCCTCTCATGCTGTTTCTCTCTCTCTCTCTCAAATAAATAAATAAATAAATAAATAAATAAATAAATAAAATCTTTAAAAAAAAATAATTACAAATGATACCAATAAGGGTGAGAGAGGACACCATCTGAAAACACTTAGGTAATGATAGGGTTTGTTATCTAATGAACTCAGAGTTTTTAATTCAAAAAAATTCAAAAAGTTTGTGTCTGGATGGCTCAGTTGGGTAAGCATGGGACTCTTGATTTTGGCTCAGATCATGGTCTCAGGGTTGTGAGATCAAGCTCCGAGTGAGGCTCTGTGCTGGGGGGGAGCCTGCTTAAGATTCTCTCTCTCCCTCTCTGTCTGCCCCTCCTTCCCCTCTAAAAAAAAAAAAAAAGTAGATGGAATGGCATAGTACTACATCCACACATGGTACCAATGTCAATTTCCTGGTTTTGATATTATATTACAGTTAAGAAAAGTGTAACCATTGGGGGAAACTGGAAGAAGGGCACTTAGGACTTTTCCGTACTATCTTTGCAACTTCCTAAGAATCTATCATTATTTCAAAATTAAAAGCTTAAATAATTACTCTCATTCAAGAGAAGGAAATAATAGTACATATTCTAGAGTTTGTAGGTAACCACAAGCTATTGTGAGTCAATACTGTGATGTGGTTGACAAACTAATGTTGATGTGGCCAGGATTAATGGAAGTGTAACATTCCAAAGAGGGACTGTAGAAACACCACTTTGTTTTGTTCAGGTCAGTCCACATCTGAGGTGATAAAGTCAACTCTGGATGCCACACTTCTAGATTAACGAGCACACTTAATGACAACTAGACAAAACACCCAGAACCAGGCGGCCCTGTCCTATAAAAAATAGCTGAAGGAGGCAAAGATATTTAGCCAAGAAAATTGCAGACTTCCATGAGACATAACAGCTGTCTTCAAATACGTGACAGATCGTCAGTTGGTAATCAAATTTAATTGAGTCTTTGACATCCCTTTAGAGGCAATAAACTTACACTTGCTTTTCACAAAATGCCAGAAGTATTTTTAAAGAGTGCTTAGAGAAGCCACTTTAGCAGCATTAAAACCTCTGATATTTATTTATCTATTTTTAATAAATTGTGTTATATTAGTTTTAGGTGTACAATACAGTGATTCAGCAATTCCATGTATTACTCAGTGCTTATCATGATAGGTGTAGTCTTAATCCTCTTTACCCACTTCACACATCCTCCCACCCACCTCCCCTCTGGTAACCATCTGTTTTGTTCTCTATAGTTAAGAGTCTGGTGTTTGGGGGGTTGCCTCTTTTTTTCCCTTTTGTTTGTTTTGTTTCTTGAATTCCACACATGAGTGAAATCATATGGTATTTGTCTTTCTCTGACTGGCTTATTTCACTTAGCATTATACTCTCTAGCTCCATCCATGTTGTTGCAAATGGCGGGATTTCATTCTTTTTTATGGCTGAATAATATTCCACAGTGTGCGCGTATGTGTGCACGTATGTGCACGCACACACATGTATGTGTACCACATCTTCTTTATCCATTCATCTATGGATGGAGCCTTGGGCTGCTTTCATATCTTGGCTATTGTAAATAATGCGGCATTAAACATAGGGGTACACATATCCCTTCAAACTAATGTTTTCATATTCTTTGGGTAAACAAATTTCTGATTTTTAAAACAACTGTAGCAAAATAAACCTGGAACATCAAAATCAGGATATGAAAGTCAGTGTCTGCAAGATTCTTTTCATTGGGTTTTATTCTTGTCCTTTTCATAGCCTTTTATTATAGCAAAGTGCCAAGTACTTCCTTTGTTTTTAAATTTTTGTCTATGAAGATATAAGATCTGTCATTTGGACTTAGGGATCAGAAATCTGTCAACCTTTCAGATAGGACCAAGAAGTTTTTTTTTTTTTTTTAAAGATTTTATTTATTTATTTGTCAGAGAGAGAGCTCACAAACAGGAGGGGCAGGCAGAGTAGGCAGAAGAAGAAGCATACTCCCTGCTGAGCAAGGAGCCCGGTGCGGTACTTGATCCCAGGACCCTGGGATCATGAACTGAGCCAAAGGCAGATGCTTAACCGACTGAGCCACCCAGGCGTCCCTGGACCAAGAAGTTTTAAATATTTGCCTTGACTAGTAAGGAGAGGTCACAGCACCTTTCCTATTTTTCCCCTTGCTCTATGGATAGAAAGGGAGATGATTGCAATATTGCAAGGTTAATGTTGCTATTCTTAATATTAAACCAATATTAATTGCTGCCTCCTAATATTATAACACTGCAGTGAAGGTTAGACAAAAATTTAAAAACAAAGAAATTACTTGGCACTTTGCTATAATAAAAGGCTATGGAAAGGACGAGAATAAAACCCAGTGAAAAGAATCTTGTAGACACTGACTTTCGTATCCTGATTATGATGGAGTCCTTCCTTGAACAGTCTCACTGCTGTGCCTATTAGGTCTGCTGAGGAATTTTTCTGTTTATGACCCAGAAGAGATGAATGTACTGCTTTGGCCAAAAGGGGCAAACAAAATGCTGAACATTATTATGAATCAAAAACAAAACAGAAAATACTATTCTTTTTTTCAAATAACACCAAACTCTTGGTATGCCTGGAATAGAGAGGGCACGGGGTTCTGGCTGCTAGCTGTCTGGAAAGACACATACAGGGAAGATGGCTGGAAGAAAGAATGAAGACAGAAGAGGCTTTGCACACTCAGGATGTGCCTGGCTTGTTACTGAAGGGGACTGTGCTAAGGGGTCGTTATTTGCACTATTTCCTGTGAGGTTCTCAGACACCCTATGAAGCAAGGTCATACTACTATTCTCATTTTACAGATGAAGAAACAAGGGCTTGGAGAGATTAAGTAACTTGCCCAAGGACACCCAAGTAGAAAGTGACAGGGATGGGATTCAACCACAGTGATCCATCCAGTGACCACCGAACATGAAGCCTTAGTGTTGAGTCCATTTTCCCCGTTTTCCTCCAGAAGAATTAAGGGTTCAGAAAGCTGAGGAGACTTGCCCAAAGCTGACTTGTGGCAGAACTGAGGCTTGAACCAAGGTCTCCTGACTCCCAGCCAGGATCTTCCTGCCGTGCCACGGGACCACTCTGTCTGGAAGGCTAAGAGCTGAGCAGGGATATCATCAAATTTTGAAAATCACAAAGGATATGAAGAGAGTAAATAAAATCTTCTAAAACCCAATAGTGTAAAAACACTAGGACAAGGAACCATTCTGGAAGCTTGAGAAAGACACATTTAAAACAAGGGGAGGAAATGCTACTGTATCCTTGCAGCAATGAACTTACAGAACTCATTGGTCTTAGCAAGCAATAAAGGCTGAGAACAGGCATCCAAATAAGACATTAGGTTTTAGTTGAATTAGTTTATTTAACACCCTCTGTCCTAGGTGCCTTTTATGGGCTTAATTGTGTCCCCCATCCCCACCCCAAACTTTACATGTTCAAGTCCTAACCCCCATGATCTCAGAATGTGACTGCATTTGGAGATAGGGCCTTTAGAGGGGTGATTAAGTTCAAAGGAGACCGTTAGGGTGAGCCCTAATCCAGCCTGACTGGTGTCCTTATAAAGAGAGATTAGGACACACACAAAAACACCAAGGGCATGTGTGCCCCGAGGAAAGACCTTGTGAGGACAAAGCAAGATGGCGGCTATCAGCAAGACAAGAAGAGAGACCTCAGAAGGAAAGAACCATACCAACACCTTGATCCTGGACTTCCACTGTCAAGAACTGTGAGAAATAAATTTCTGTTGTTTAAGACACGTGGTCTGTGGTACTTTGTGTTGGCAGCCCTAGCAAGCTAACATAATGTTTTTCAAATATACTTTGGCTAATCCCTGCAACAGCCTACTAATAATAGTAGAAACTATTATTATCCCCATAATATAAATGAAGAACCTGAGGCTTAGAGAGTTTAAATAATCTCATCCGTGTCACTCACTAGTAAGTGGCAGAGCTGGGATCCATTTGTGAGCCACAGAACCCTAGTGGATTATCAGAGAAGTCAGGGTCCTGCCTCCAACCTTAGCAGCTGGACTTCAAGAAAGACACATCTCATGCACCATTCTGCTTGGTGCTTCTGGACCACATAGATGGAGGCCACAAACTAATGTGACAATTTGTGTGGGCTTATGAAATGTTGAGGAAATCACCTTTGAATAACACACAGTGTAAAAGGTCAAAGTGCTGGACTGGGTGCTAGAATACCTGAGGTCAAATCCAGTCCCCAGGGCTTTTCCGATACTCAGATATTCTTGAGCAACTTAGTCTCTAAATCTGTGTTCTAATCTCTGAAAAAGGAATAATACCTGCTTATTGCTTTTTGGTGTTGCTTTAATTACCTTAACTTTGTATGCTCACACTGCTGCAGTAGAGCTCTCTTGAATATCACTAAGACTTAGCACAGTTTCCTTGCATATGCTTGGCCCTCAAAAAATGCACAAGGAATGAAGATGGAAGCTCTCAGCATACCGTACAAACATAAAACACCCTGGTTAATACAAGGGGACATCCCTGTATCACAATTTATTTTTTTCAAGCCCTGGTAACCTTAAAGGAGGGAAAGCTGATGAGTCAAGAAGAAAAGCCAAGGGTCCAGGTAGCTCTTAGGAAGATGACAGAAGAGAGAACTGCAGTCTGCTCCTAAGGAATAAGATGTAGGCCCTGACGTGATAGATTGAATCCATCACTTTCTCCTCTTCTGTGTCTGAGACATAGCTGTTTCCATGTCACCGTCATCTATAATCTAGTGCTTTGCCTGGAGTCCTTCAGATCAGCCAATCTGTACAAAGGAGCAGGAGGGAGCTCTATAAACTTGAATGGAAGCCTTTGTTCATGGCCTTTACTGGAGGCCACCCTAAGTCCCTTTCCCAAGAGCTATAATGGGTCGCTAGGAGTAGAGTCTATCTTGCCTTCCTGGCCTGCCGTTTTACCAGGGGAGGAGAAGTGTTACACCCAGAATAAACACTCGGCAGACATTTTCCCACTGATTCAGAGGGTGTGGGATGAGCTGCTAGCAGTCTAACCATTCTGCCATAAACAATAGCAGAGTCGCGCATCTACTTATTTGTTTATTCACCAATTCATCCATTCATCAAATATTTATTGAGTGCCTTCCATGTGCCAAGCACTGTTGCAGGTGCTAGGGCTATAGCAGAGACAAAAACCCTGCCCTCATGCAGCTTGCATCACCGTGGACAGGAGGCAATATGCAAAACAAATAAGTATAAGATAAAACCTGTTAGGTAAGATGTGTTATGGAGAAAAATAAACTAAGAAAGGAGATTAGGAAATGCTGAGATAAAGTCCTAAAGATGAGAGTGTAAGATAGGCAAGAACCAGAGAGAAAAACAGCTCAGGGAGAGGCCCGGGAGTGTAACTGGAATATTCTAGAAACAAACAGAGGCCAGCAAAGCTGAGGCAGAGTCAACAGTATGACCAGTCACAGAGCTAATAGGAGACCATATTATAGAGAACTCTGTAGGCCACTGTAAGAACTTTGGCTTCCACTCTGAGTGAGAAGGAGAGTCATTTGGGAGTTTTGAACAGAGGAGCGACCTGATTAAATTAGTTTTATGGGGACGCCTGGGTGCCTCAGTCGGCTGAGCGTCTGCCTTCGGCGTGGGTAGTGATCCCAGGGTTCTGGGATCGAGTCCCGCATTGGGCTCCTTGCTCAACAGGGAGCCTGCTTCCCCCTCTGCCTGTCGCTCCCCTCCGCTTGTGCTGTTTCTCTGATTGATAAATAAATAAATAATAAATAAATAAATAAAATAAAGGAAAAAAATAAATTAGCTTTATAGGATCCCTCTGACTACTGTGTCAAGAATTGAGTAGATGGTGTGGGGGGGAGCACACAGGTGCAAGCAGAGCGGTCAAGGAACTGTTGTAATAATTTAGGTGAGAACTAATGATGGCTTGCAGCAGGGTGATAACTAGTTGAGGTGGGGAGAAGTGATTGGGTTCTGGGAAATTTTCTTGACTGAAGATGAGGTCAACAGGATTTGCCAACAGCTCTGTTTTGGGATGTGAGAGTGGAAGAAGAGTGAAGGAAGGATGAAGCTGCCATTAACTGAGATGAGGAAGACCATGGGAGAGCAAGTTTGGAGGACAGAAGACACCAGTCTCTCATTTGGGGGGTGTTTCGCTGGATATGCCTTTTGACATTCAGCTGGAGATGACAAGCGGGCAGTTGGGTATATGAGGGTAGATGCAGGGAGTAGGTCTGTGCTCAAGATGTATATTGGGAATGGTCGGTATCTAGATAACAAAAATAGGTATTCGACTAGATGAAAACAGTGAGGGCGAGTGGGGACAGCAGAGAGATGCAGCTCACTGACTGAGGGGAGGCCACCGGCAATGGACATCAGAGTAAGAGGACCCAAGGGTAAGGTCACAGGAAAGCCGGGAGAATGTGGCTCCTTCCTTGCCCGTCCTGTTCTCTCTCTAACTCTCATTTTTCTTTTCTACTCTCACTCCACCTTTCTCAGCCTTATTCTTAGGTAAGCAAAGAAGCTTTCTATCAAAGTGCATGAGCCAAGATAGGTATTTACCAGGTAAACACTAGCCTTCTAGTTGTGTGGTTCTTTTTTTTTTTTTTAAAGATTTATTTATTTATTTGAGAGAGCGAGAATGAGAGAGAGCACATGAGAGGGGGGAGGGTCAGAGGGAGAAGCAGGCTCCTCGCTGAGCAGGGAGCCCGATGCGGGACTCGATCCAGGGACTCCAGGATCATGACCTGAGCCGAAGGCAGTCGCTCAACCAACTGAGCCACCCAGGCGCCCCTAGTTGTGTGGTTCTTTTTAAAAGGCACATAGATCGCTGTGCAGTGTGTCGTTACAATATGTGGATCAGCAGGAACATCCAGTTACTCAGCTCTGTGGGTTCTGTGGGCTGCCTGCCGAGTAGTGTTGGAGATATTCTCTATACTGTTGCTGTTGTTATTGTTCAGGAAGCCGTTGGCCCTTGCCGCACCCCTCCCTCCTTCCTTCTCCCACTCCCCACCCCCTGATCAGAGGGCAGTGAATGCTCACATCATTTCAGTTTGGTCCAGCTGCCAGGCTGGGGAACAGATGTTGTATTGTTAACACAAAGAAGAAAACAAACAGCCCCACTCCTCTGTGTCCTCCTGCCTCTCCCCTCCATCCCCATTTTAGCCCCCCGGTGAAAATGGGCAAACAGTGTTGGGGAGAAGAGAGGATGGGGCTCCAGTGAGTAATGCCATCCTCCCCAGCCAAGGTTGAGCCCTAACCGGAGGTGCACAGAGCGTTCTCCCCGGCCCTGTTTA
This sequence comes from Mirounga angustirostris, assembly GCF_029215605.1. Taxonomy (NCBI): domain Eukaryota; kingdom Metazoa; phylum Chordata; class Mammalia; order Carnivora; family Phocidae; genus Mirounga; species Mirounga angustirostris. Next base: position 42,716,313 of record NW_026991714.1, read on the forward strand.
CAGCAGACACGGGTTCAGTCAGCTGAGAGGGCTGGCTCGTGGCTGGTGACGTGAGGATGCTCTCACTGAGAGGAGCATTGAGAGAAGGAAGACAATGGCCCTCTTCTGTGTGTGGCCCCAGGAATGAATCTACCTGCGTTTTATGAGCAAGAGCTATGACCAAAAGATATCGGGACAATCCTAGGGGCAGAAGGAAATGATGTTTTGGCTGGGGTCTATCTTTGTATGTTTGATTATTTCTCCTTTGAAAGCTTTTCAGAGATGGGGGAGGAATGGTAATTTCTGGAGACCACAGGTTTAGACTTTTCTGCCTTTTCTTTCACTTCTTATGCAGACCCTTTCCTCAGATGGGGGGTGTGGGGGGTTGCAGGGGGTGGAGTGAGCACTGGAAGTCTAATATGAAGGTTAGAAGTGAAGCTATACATGGAGATGAGGAGGCCAAGTGAGAAGCAGAGTGTGCAGGGCCTTGTCAGCTAGCCTAAGTACTTGGAACTTCCCTTGAAGTTATTCAGTGGCAATAGAAAGATTTTAGCAAGGAGAGTGACATATAGGAAGCAGATATACAGCTCTGTGAAGGATGGATGAGAAGGGAGAGATAGTTGGGGTTTTTTGTTGTTGTTAATTTTTTTTTATTGAAATTCAATTAATTAACATACAGTGTATTATTAGTTTCAGAGGTAGAGTTCAGTGATTCATCAGTTGTATATAACACCCAGTGCTTATCACATCACATGCCCTCCTTAACGCCCATCACCCAGTTACCCCATCCCCGACCCCCCTCCCCTCCAGCAACCCTCAGTTTGTTTCCTATGGTCTCTTATGGTTTGTCTCCCTCTCTGATTTCATCTTGTTTTATTTTTCCCTCCCTTCTCCTATGATCCTCTATTTTGTTTCTTAAATTCCACATATGAGTGAAATCATATGATAATTGTCTTTCTCTGACTGACTTACTTCACTTAGCATAATACTCTCTGGTTTCATCCATGTCATTGCAAATGGCAAGATTTCATTTTTTTTTTTTTGATGACTGAGTAATATTGCACTGTATATATCTACCACATCTTCTTTATCCATTCATCTGTTGATGGACATCTGCGCTCTTTCCATAGTTTGGCTATTGTGGATATTGCTGTTATAAACATTGGGGTGCAGGTGTACCTTGGGATCACATTTATATCTTTGGGGTAAATACCTAGTAGTGCAATTGCTGGGTCATAGGGCAGCTCTATTTTTTTTTTTTAAGATTTTATTTATTCATTTGACAGAGAGAGAGACAGCTAGAGCAGGAACACAAGCAGGGGGAGTGGGAGAGGGAGAGGCAGGCTTCCCGCCGAGCAGTGAGCCTGATGTGGGACTCGATCCCAGGACCCCAGGATCATGACCTGAGCCGAAGGCAGACGCCTAACGACTGAGACACCCAGGCGCCCAGGGCAGCTCTATTTTTAACTTTTTGAGGAACCTCCATACCATTTTCCAGAGTGGCTGTACCAGCTTGCATTCCTACCAGCAGTGTAAGAGGGTTCCCCTTTCTCCACATCCTCCCCAACATTTGTTGTTTCCTGAGTTGTTAATTTTAGCCATTCTGACTGGCTACAAATCAAGATTTGTATTTAAGGGAGAGCTAGTTAAAGGCTGCTATAGCAATCCAGGTAGCAGACAGCAAAAGCCCTAAGATAACATCAGAGATGGCTCAATTGTTGTCAATGAGACAAAATCAACAGGGCTTAGGAACCAACCGGGCATGGAGGGGAAGTAGCCAAGGATGGCCAGAGCTCTAGCAAGGACTTACTGGTTCTAAGCCCTGAAAAAGTTATGCCCAACTTCTATATACATCATTCAAAATAAAGTAATATCTAGCCATAAAATAGGTATAAAGAATTCCAAAAAGCTTCTGTTTTTTCTAGGATGGCTGCTTTGATATACTTTCTAAGCACTAAATTCTTTGAAAATAATTTTTTGGCACCCTGGTTTTGTTTTCTTGGTGTTTCAACCATGGATGTTTTTATGCTTATTGGATAATCCAATACTGGGAGGGAGTTGCAGAATTCATGTGTGGTCCACTAGATGGATTACATGCCTTTCACAGAAAAGGGGGATGCAGGAAGAGGAGCAGTGGGAGACAGAGTGGGAATGATGAGCTCAGCCTTGGATGTGTGAGTGTGAAGTATCAATGGAGACAGACACTGCCAGAGGGCAGCTGATTAGATGGGTCTGGAGCAGAGATGGTAGAACTAGGTATCATCAGCACTCATGGGTGGGGGGGGTGGGGCGAGAGTCATGGAGAGGATAAGGTCATCCAGGGTGAATGTGTAGAAGGAGAGGGGAGACAGCCTGCAATGAAACCTGCAGGAATTTGGCATGTTAGGGACTAGGGAGGAAAAGGAGGCTGCTGAGGAGTATCTAGGAAGATTGAAGAAAATTCAGGAGAAAGTAGAGCCCCAAAGACTAAGGAGCAAAGGAGTTTCAAGAAAGAGAAAATAATCAACAACATCAAATGCTGTAGACCCATTCAAGTCAGATAAGAGGATGGGCAGAGCTGAATAGCACCAATGCATGCACCATCAAAGGCCACCAAAGGTGGCCTTATTATTGACAACAAATTCTGGGGAGTTGTATATGTGGAAGGATGAGTGAGAAGCAAATGAGAAGATAAGCAAGATGTAGAGAGTTTACACTATTAGTGGTAGTATAAAGGAATGGAAGGTTGAGGGATGGTTTTATGTAAACATGGTAGAGAACACACTAATATCTCATTTATGCCTGCCAGGCAAAACATCAAGACATACCAGATTTGGGGGGAGGTGAGGGGACTTTAATACATAAATAAGTTTTAGGGGAATAATTCCCTTTGTATTACCTACAGACTACAGAGAGTCAGCCGAGGCAATAATTTTGCTTGGCTTGGATGTGGTATTCTAGAAAGTTGGACAAGCACTTCTCAGGCACCTACTCTGCATGCTGGTTCATGTAGGAGCTGCTGTGGGGCATTCAGAAACAAGAAGCTCAAGAAGCTCTTCATGTCATGGAAAGAAAAGTTATATCAGAGGCTGCAGATCTACAATGTGAAACACCCATGGTGTTTGTGCTACAGTATTTTTATAAAATTGAATCATCATTTTTTTTTTTAAATCACATAAAAATCTGGATACCTGGCTCTGGCTGAAAAACTGGAAGATCTACGACCCTTGACCTGCATTCCTGACAGGCAGCAACTGACTGGGACAAAGATACAGCTGTCCATTCCTAAGAGCACCCATTCTCCCCTTCAGTCTGTCCTCAGAGCTCTCTATAGTGGACTCATGGAGAAGACTGCATTTACATTAGTTGCCTAGTGCTTGGGAGGCATGTATTTTTGTGACCACCCCTGAGAACAATCTAAGTCATGAATTACTACATGCTAGAATGTGTGATGCTGACAGCTGTAGGTATTCAGGAAAAAGAGAAATCAGTGGAACTCAATAGTTGAATATAGTTTCTCAGACTTGGCCTTGACAAGTAGGTAGGATAAGGATACGTGGTTGGGTGGATAAATGAATAAATAGATGAAAAGCACTTCCCTTGGTTTCTGGGATGGATGTAAGGCATTTGTATGGCAGGTGATGGCTGGAATTGAAGAAACACAGATCTAGCACTTTTCATTTAAAATCTGAAAATTCCCTGTTTTCAGAGCAGGGAAAAGACATTTCAACTTATTTGCAGACAGTGTTATCTGTAATTTCTCTTTCGCCCATGACTGTCCTATTGCAGACAACTTCCTAGTCAACAGCAGCAATCATATAGTGATATTGCAAAAAGCTTCTCCCTTGAAAGTCAAATACAAAGATCATATAACACTAGGATTTTATATCTATACAAGACTCCCACTCTTGCTTGGTGCAACTGCATCAATCCAAATTCCATGGGTAGTCATAATATCCAGGTAACCTTTCTTTTAATCTTTTCCAGCTGATTGTTTGTGCCCATCCCCAAAGAGGGTGCTCTTTGGGCTCAATGAGCTAAAGTTCCAACCTCACATCTAGTTCTAAGTTTTGGAAAGCATCTGGAATTATCTCAAAGGGGTAATCACTTATTAATCCCTTTGATGATTTCTAAAGTTCAAGAATGAAACAAAGTCTCCCTAAATGAAAGAGGGGAAAGCATTGAACTTTTACCATACTAATTCATTGCCCCCTGTTTCAAGGACATGGCCTTTGCACTGCATTTCCTGTCTTCCAAATACAACCAGCTGTGTGTGAAAAAGCCCAGTTGCCACTAGATGACCCTAAAATGACAAACTTCACTCTTAAATAAGAATTGACAAGTAGGAAACATCAGTCCTGAAGAAAACCCTTCAGGATGAAAGATGGAGATAATAACAAACAGTAACAAAACAACCTGGAGGAAGCAAAAGCAATTCAGAAAGCAGCAATCTGCCATGAATATGTAATTAGTATCTTCAGAGAGGCAGAATACAGGTTATATCCATGAAACAAGAATAAATGACAAAAACCACAACAAAAGGAACCATAAGAATAAGAATAAGTGGTTTATTGCAGAAGTTTATTGTAAAGATAAATTTTGATATTGTAAAGCTACAATAAACCCAGTGGAAGATGTAAAAAAAAGTTGAAGGAATCTCCCAAAAGGTATAAAAATGTGTAAAGTGATGGATAAGTAGATTAAAGATCAGAGAATCAATCCAGGAAGTTATTTTCTGACCAATGATATTACAGAAAGAAAAAAAAAAAGCAACAGAGAAAAATTATAGAGAAAACATTATAAAAAATACAAGAAATTGAAGAACACAAAGTTCTAAACTGAAAGGGCCCAGCAAATGCCCAATGTAATAAATAAAAAAGGACCCACACTAAAGTATATAGTCGTGGAATTTTAACATACAATGAAAAAACAGAAACTTCTAGGGAGAAAAATATCTTACAAAGAAATGAAATTAGAATAGCAGCAGACTTCTCAACATCAGCACTAGAAGCTAGTAGACAAAAAAAATTTTGAGGGGGGCACCTGGGTGGCTCAGTCGGTTAAGTGTCTGCCTTCGGCTCAGGTCATGATCCCAGGGTCCTGGGATCAAGCCCCGCATCGGGCTCCCTGCTCAGTGGGGAGTCTGCTTCTCCCTCTCCCTCTGTCTGCTGCTCCCCCTGCTTGCACTTTCTCTCTCTGTGTCAAATAAATAAATAAAAATCTTCAACATAATTTTTTGAAGGAAAATTATTTTTATCTGTTCCCAACTAAAAGTCCCAAATAATGTGAGCATTGAATACAGACATTTTTATACAAGCAAGATTTCAAAATACTACCTATAGGCACTTTCTCAGAGAACTGTTAGAGAATGTGCCCCAGTGAAACAAGGTATAAACTGATAAAGGGGAAGGCATGGGATCCAGGAAATAGGAGGTGCAACAAAAGAGAAAGATGACACAAATTCCAGAGATGACTATGAAATGAGATCCCATGTGGACACATTTGCAGTGGGTCAGGAGAACAAGCCAAAGAGGAGCTGGAGGACAGAGGCCCCTGGAGAAAGGTCTGCAGGGGAAAAAAAAAAAAAAAATGGAGCTGTACACATAGCAGGCTTCAAGATAAATGAGAAATTATCTCCATCCCCCACAGACACCAGTTCTGACCACATAGAAACTGGTATAGAAAGGGTGTTAAATGGTGTTAGGGAAATTTAGCCATAGATACAAAGATAATGAACAAAAGAAGAAGAAAGAGGAAGAAGGGGGTGGGGAAGAGGAAGCAGGCAATCATGAATTACTGGGAAAAAAATAAAAGGTTGGAATTATAGTCCACTACTTGGCTTAGCACAACCAATCTTTCAGAGATCATAATAATCTAAACACTGAATATAGTTCTAATTCTCTGTTGGAGGAAGTGGAAGCATGAGAGGAAGAAAAGGGAGTATAAGAGATCTAAAACCTCATCTGTGATAAAATTTTAAAAATAATGTCAGATTATTAATCAAGGGACAGTAGTATGAGCATTATTTAAAAATATGGAAGTACATATGATAAGAAGGCACTGAAAGACCTGAATGCAGTTGCCTCTGGGGGAACAAGATATGGGGGAGGTAGTCAGCAGGCTACTGGACTACTGTGTTGGTAAGTGTTTATAGTCCAGTTGACTTGTTTCAACTCAAAGCTTATGTCACTTTGATTAAAATTTAAATTAACTTACTGTCAGAAATAAGTAGTAGTCCCCAAACAGTTTTAGAAGAACTATGCCCCTACCAAGGTGAATACCTCAAAAGATAACAACTCACTTAGATCCATCGTTTGTGCTTCTGGCATTTTATCAAGCACTTACAACCTGGAGTTGCAGCTCCTTTCTGCACAGTCACCCATGCAGACCCACACTTGCCAGGTGTGCTCAGATAACAGCTGCTTCTGTGGGCCCATGTTTCAGGAAGAAGGAAAAGTGGATGAGTTAGACAAAAATAAGTGTCTGTGTGGGATGGAGCTATTTTCACCCTCCCCTTCAAGCCTGCTATGTGTACATCTACTATAACAGAAGTCTGAATTTTGAACAGTGTTGAAACCAACAACTATTCTCAACCTCATTTGGAGACATTTGAACAAGGCTACAGAAAAAACAATGAAATTTGCCAAGTTGCTGAGATTTATAGTATCACCTCCTAACAAAAAGCTATCAGCTTAGTCTGAAAAAAAGGTTATACCCAGAGGTGCTAGAATGCTTCACACTGAAAGGTAAAGTTAGAAGGGACTTTAGAAATCATCCAGGTCAACTATCTCATAAGACCCAGTGAGGCAAAGGGATGGACATGCCCAAAACCTCCCAGCTTACTTGCATCAGAACCAGATCTGGCACCTGGATGGAACCCCTTACTGCCTACCACAGAGATTGACCCATTGCCTTCAGATAGATGAATAGATGTAGATGCTAGAGCAAGGTCAGAGTCTGAACACAGTTGTAGTTCTGAGACTTGTGATCCGTCCACCCCTCCAAACTGCCTTACACAGCAACAACAACAAAAGGGGGGCTGTAAAATCCAAAAAGTCAGAGGCCTAACTCTGCCTGAGGTGCCGACCTTCAGGGTTTAGATAGCCCAAGCATTCAACAGTGACTTATGGAGCAGCCACTGTGTTCTGAGGGACTTCCAAGCAGAGGTAAGTGCTGGAGGCTGAGAAGAGATTTCAGAGTCATCATATATAAGTGGTGATTGCTGTCATACTGAAGAATGAGATTGCCTGGGGAGAAGGAGAACACTGAGAAGAGAAGATGTTCCACACAAAATCCTAAGGAACACCTAACCTTAAGACAAGAAGAGTAAAGGAGAAGACAAGTTGCTCCTGGAACCTACACCTGCCTCCAAATAGCTGTCTTATATGTCTTGAAGTTAGGTATGAGATCTTCATTGCTTGTTTCCTCTCAAGTATTAAAAATGTGTTACAAGCATATGCAGCCAATGCAGGAAGTAATAGAAGAAAGGAAGAGGGAGGATTTACAGTGAGCAAAGGCATTTGAGGTTCATCCTGGAGAAGCTGGTGGGACTGTTTTTGGACTTCCTGCAGAGAAGTAGGCTGATGCCCACTCTGTCCCTCATCCCAGCACTGTTGCCACCAGCACAGGACCAGGGGAACCTGGAGAGGACAGGTGTTTCCTGGAAGGGTCAGTAGAAGGCCACCCACCCTCTGCTAGGTGGACTTAGTCCAGACCAGAGCATGTGCTGCTCAGAGCCATGTGGTATAAAGGTTGGGTAAACATGCACTTTCTTTGCACTGAGGGCAAAGACCAATGAGACTGGGATGTGACCATAAAGGTTATCATATATGAAAAGCAAAGAGAAAAAGGCAATTACATCCACCTTTCACCTAGTTCAATGTATTTCTTAGAGAAATGCCATTTTGGAAAAAACAGAAATTCCAAGTAGGAAAGTGTTGAGTTGGCCTAGAAGGGGTATTGGGTGATTGTTAGCTTGGGATTGGCCCAAGACCAGGAGGTTTTATGAGCAAGGATCTCCTGATCTCTTCCCCCATGTCCTAATTACACTAGACCCTCTCTGGAAGCTCTCCCTGCCTGGGATTTCATACCCAAAGGGAGTAGAGAAAGCTGGAAAACACTGCAGTGGAGAATATAGAGCCCAGGCTTTGGAGCTAGGTGGCCTAAGTTTGAACCCCATCTTTAATGATTATTATCATTGTGACCTTGTCAGAATTATGTAAATTTCATGAGTCTTAGTTTCTTCACCTATAAAATCGGAGTGACACTTACTGCAAAGTATTGAATGAGATAGTATTCACAAAAGGTATGAATAGGTACTCAAGAAATGCTCCCTCACTGCCTACCTACTCCTGCTCATCTTACCCTTGAGAGCCACCACTGAGTGAGCAAGGTTACACTTGATCTTAGCGCCCTTCGACTCCTTGCAAATTAGACATATTATCCACATTGACAATGATCTCAGCATTTTCTCTGGACCATCAGTAGGTAGTGTTCTACTATTATGTCATCAAGTTATGGCATCCTTGACACTGCATGCTCTGATCATTGGGTATGAGCTGACATGCTTTTGTAACTCTCAGCTATTTATTTGGTTCTTTGAAAAAACATTATATTTCTATAAGTCATTGGAGGTAGTGGAAGTTTGATGTGGTTCATGGTCTTCTGTCATCTCGAAATCCCCAGGATAGCTCAAGTGTCTCAGTTAAAGACAAACCCCCCACCCGCAACCCCACCCCCTCCCACCCCAATACACTGTGATATAGCTAAGCAGCTGCTGCTGGTCAGCACTGGGGAGATTTCCCTCTTTTGCTACTGTGATTCACCAGCCATGGGTACTGTCCTTTCTGGTCTCTCTCCCTGGCATATAAGTGTTTCCTCATTTGCACTTTTTTTTCCCATGAAGTTCATGCCCTCAAGCACTTCAAGCAACCTGGATATATTTAGCTTTGCTCAGGGACCTTTGCTGACTTTGTTCCATGACTGATGAAGGTTTGGTTGCCCCCCAGAAAGAGTTTCAGACAATTCCCCTCATTGGAGGTCTCATCTGGCTCTAGTGACTGCTGTGACACTTGCTTAATTGGTCATTTGAGTCACCTCAAACCATAGTATTTACTTTGAGCATCAACCAGTTTGTGCTCTTGGAAGCTGAAATTCTTCATTCCAGCCTCTGACCCCTTAGAACTCCTTCTCTGTCTTTTCCTTGCCCTGAACAACCTGTGACTACTGCTCTTAGCTCTCATGGTCATTTCCGATCAGGGCTAAGAAGGAAATAAGTGACTGGCAATTAATTAAGGCTTCTCAACCCTCTTTTCCAGGAGCAGGGCCATAGATCCCATTACCAGGATCCAGGAGAGTGAGGTGCACTTAGCAGATACTCATTTATTTATTTATTTATTTAAAGATTTTATTTATTTATTTGAGAGAGAGAGAGAACATAAGAGGGGGGAGGGTCAGAGGGAGAAGCAGACTTCCTGCTGAGCAGGAAGCCCGATGCGGGACTCGATCCCGAGACTCCAAGATCATGACCTGAGCCGAAGGCAGTCGCTTAACCAACTGAGCCACCCGGGCGCCCCGCAGATACTCATTTAATGTTTACTAATTTGAATTGTTTTCTAACTAAGCATAAAAGAGGCTAAAGTCAGACTGCCTTGTCAGCAACTAAATGAAAGAGAAATGCACACAAAGGCCATTATGTGTTTAGACACGCTCACTTTTCAAGGATCCAAAATAAGGCTCTTGGATCATACTAAACCTTTTATCATTTTAATGATTATTGTCTTCTCTTTAATATAGACTATAGATAAATCAACCAATCAGCAAGCATGTATGGATCACCAACTTTGTGCAAGTAGCCATGGGCATTTCAGAAGTGAATGACAAAGGGGAGATAAGTGATCATGGGAATGAGAGCTATCTTAGGTAATGTGGGCAAAGCATGAAAAGAATCCAGCATGGTGTCTGCCCTCCTGGAGTTCACAGACTGCAGGAGCATAACATAAACTGACTCACATAACATAAAGAGACAAGAACCAGGACAAAACTGTGAGGAAACACAAGGGAACATTCTGGGGAGCCTGTATGGAAGAGGGAGGTTCCGTTGGACCTTGAAGAATGATAAGGATTTGAAAAGATACAGAGAAAAGGGAAGGACTTACCAGGAGAAAAAGAACAGCATGAACCCTGACAGGGAACATAGACCAGAGGAGAGATCTGGCATAAGGGGCATACATGTATATGCTATGAGGGCTGTATGTGAAGAGTTAGTCTTACTCCAGTGAAAATATGTATGAGGGGAAGAGAAAAGAAAAAATAATCTGAGGATAGTCATCATCTGCTGGGCCTTGAGAGCTAAGCTATAAGGCAAGCAACCAACCAGCTACAGACTTTCGCTACCCCCTAATAGCGTGAGCAGGCTCCTGTAGAGGAGGGGAGATTTTGCCCTTGTTCCTTAGAGAAACCACTAGAGAATGCTTCTTTCCAGTCCCATATTCACTCCCGCCCATTTATCTGTTCTTACTTCATGGGAAACCAGGTTTAAAAGTGTGTGTAGAACGAAAGTAATCTACCGCGATGAGTGAGACCATCCACGCACTTGCCCCATTGTGTGGGTCTCTAGCAGCATCTGGGGCAGCAAACACTCATGTGAGGACTCTACCACCTGGGCCACCAAAGGCTGTGGCCTCAAGAGACACTAGATGAACAAACAGCCGGACCCTGGATAGACAAGAAACCCACACGCTCCTGATTGGCCATTGTCCTGACATATGAGTGGAACCAATGGCCCAGTTGTCGCTGTTGCCATCCTAGTTGATCCACAGAGAAGAAAGGTCTATGTTAAGAATCTTTTTGACTGGTCACATGGAGAAATTGCTACTCAAAAACAGCTATTTACCGGGTAAGTAAAGCTGCCTGCAAAACAAAAGGTTAGTATACTATCCCCAGTAACTCTTTAAACCAAAGCAAACATGCAGGCAGGCCGTGTTTGCTCTGCATAGTACTTGCTTTCTGCCCTCAGTCACCTGATTCCTATGGTTCCTGGTTGATTTCCTTCTCAGGATTAAGCTGGGAAAGAGCAGCGGTAATATCAAAGGATGGGGTCTCTGAAGGGTAAGGGAATTAGGGGTACACAGCTGTTCTCTTATTAAATGGTGAGACTTTTGTTGTTTTTTTCAGGGAAGTCAAAGAGCTGGGCAAGGCAAAACCTAAAAGAATCTGGAAGGTCTAAGACCCTTCAACAGAAAAATGTCCCCTCCACTTATATTTGAGGAGTCTATATTAATGGATGGGAAGGGTTTCAAATATGGTCTATAGAGATACTGCTCAAACTAGAGGTCCAAACCATCAAGGTAATACCAAAAGCATTAAAATCAACATTGGTGAGACCAAATTGGTGCTGATTATGGTGCCTATGCAGTGGCTGGGACTCATTGCAAGCTGTCACAACAGTGTGATCCCAGCTTCTCCATGGGTATCCCCGAGCCTTCTTTACCTCTCAGCTTTGACAATATACTACCACACTGAGTCATATCAAGTTAAGGAAATCTTTATGTGACCTATCCTATGGAATTTACAATCTTGCTTAGAGTATAAGGTGACACATATGTCCAACAGAGAAAATAATACAAGGCAATAGATAAATGCTAGAGGGCCACCTGGGTGACTCAGTCAGTTAAACATCTGCCTTCAGCTCAGATCATGGTCCTGAGGTCCTGGGATCGAGCGCTGCTTCCGGCTCCCTGTTCAGTGGGGAGCCTGCTTCTCCCTCTGTCCCTCCCCCCAGCTTGTGCTCTCTCTGTCTCTCTCAAATAAATAATCTTAAAGTATATTTAAAATATATATAATAAATATATTAAATATATATATATATATTTAATAGAGAATAAGTGGCGTAAATCAGTGTGGGGGTTAGGGGGCAGAGCAGTGTGGCCTAGAGCACCCAATGAAAAAGACATTGCCTATAATGGAAATTGAAGTCCCTAGCTTGCTTTCCAGTGCTTTCCAGAATCTGGCCTCAACCTTACCTCCCAGGACCCCTCGTCTATAATCAAACTAGACAGTATCCTAAGCTCACCTTGCTCCGTGGCTGTTTTTTTTTTTTTTTACTACTTAGAACAACTTTTCCTTCCCTCTCTGCCATGCCAAATGCTAGCCATGCTTGATGTTTGGCTCACATTTCTCCTGTTCCTTGACACCTTTCCAGCAGCCTCCCATCCCCCACCAGCCCTCAGTGACCTCACCCTGCTCTATGCCCCCCAGCAAGTCATGTGCGGCACTCATTGTCTGGATGCTCATTCATTCTTCAGTCGCAGACAGCCTCAAGATGGCTCTAGGCTTGTTATCTAGACTATGCCCAACCTTTGACCTCTTTGCATATCATTAGCCCAAGTATATTATTCTGTCTTTTAGAGCTTGCATCTTGGACATCCCGCGTTACCTAGCACAGGATCTAACACATAGTAGGTGGTCAATAAGTATTTGTAAAATGAATGACAGAATAGAAAACTTTTTGATGTACAACTACCTTTCCTGATTTATTCCACTTCGGGGATAAGAGAAGGGGCTACATCTCATGAGGGTCTGTCATGTGTACACGTTGGGCACTTTCTGAATATCACATCATTTAAACTTCACACAGTCTGAGAGCTAAGAATATTATCTTCAATTTGCATAGGATGAAAATAAGGATCAAAGATGTTAAATAATTTGTTCAAGGTCAGTCAGCAATAATGAGATAGTGCTGAGAGGCAGACTCTGGGACGCCTGACTCAGAAGAGCACGCTCTTTTGACAGTGCCACACTGCCTCCCACCTCAACATCCATGGGAAGGTTGCTGAGTTTCTTCCTGTGGGTCTCTCAGGTGCCCTTACCATGACTTTCACTTCATCACTCCGTGCATGCCCCCTCCCTTTAAGCCACCCCTGAATAGTTGCTTTTCCTGCAACTCATTGGTGCTTTCAGATTTCCCTGTGATTCCCTTATAATTCCTGTATCCTGGAAAACATCCTTCCGTCTTTTCTACCTGAGAAATCTTACTTATCCTTGAAGGACCCCCCTGAACTAAATACCCCTTGCATGATGTTTTTGGAATCCTACCCTAGAAGAAAATTGCCCTCACTTCTGAGTCCCCACAGCCCACTGCCTCTTCCACAATTTAGGACTCACTTTATTCTACTTCAAATTCCAGTCATTTTCCTTCTTCCTCCTCTCCTAGGCTATAAGCAACCTGAGGCAGAGGATGCATCCTCTTCATGGCAATAATTCAGGTCTTGCATGGTCTCCCAAGAGTCTTTGACCAGCAAAGACCATTGATTCAGTAGTGGCACCAATACCTTCAGTGATTCTGCTGGGGGAATGAGCCATTGGAGACCAACTGAAGCCAAGAAAAAGAAACTCCAAGCATAAGCTCCCATGTTTGTCCCCAGCTCTCAACCCAGACATTTCATCCTTGAGTTGATGCAAGTCCCCAGTTTCAAGTGATTCAAGAATGGTTTGACCTCCCTTCTTAATCTGGTCTAAGATGGTTTCCAAGATAATTATGTCACAGGGACAGGCTGTCATAACAGTTTTCCCTCTGGTTTCAAGTACTAAGGAAAAGAAATGGCTAGATATATCCTTTTTAAACATGCCTTTAGGAATAAGGTCTAACTGCTAGGTTTAAAACACGAATGAACAAATAAATGAATAAATGAAGGATGAACATTCTAGACCCTATTTGAATGAATATAGGACATTTGTTTGATTTGCCTTATGGAGTTGCAGCCCCCCGGCCAAAGTTCTTGAACACATTCCATCTAAAGATGGAGACTGGGTATCCTCCTGGAGAGCCAGCAGCCATAAAGAGATGGTAGCGAGGAAGCCAGCTGGTGGATATGGCCAGCATGGTATCTGGAGCCCAGAAATCTGTATACAACCTCCGACTCCACACAACCATCTGGGTAATCCAAACAACAAGGTCCTTAAAAGCAATTACTACAGCAGGGGTTTAGGGAACAAATCTGTGGCAGGGCTTGAAAGTGTCAATTCTTTTATTTTTTTAAAGATTTATTTATTTACTAGAGAGAAAGAGAGAGCATGGGGAGGGGAAGAGGGAGAGAGAGAATCCCAAGCAGACTCCCCACTGAGCGCAGAGCCCAACATGAGGCTCGACCTCATGACTCTGAGATCATGACCTGAGCCCAAATCAAGAGTCAGACACCTAACCGATTGAGCCACCCAGGCGCCCCAAAAGTGTCAATATTCTAGGTCTCCAGTAGCACAGAGCCTATGACATAATAGATACTTAATACTTATTTGTACATGGATGCCATCCTTGCTCTTCTCTCTCATTTTATCCTCCACTTTCTCCTTTCTCAAGTCTCCTTCCTGCCCATTCAGAACCTACTGACACCCTATTAACTAAAACTCATTGAGGCCCTAATTGCCTTTCCCTTTCTACCTCACCTCATCCCCCAGGCAATACATGAATGCTCTTTATGAAATACTAAATATTAAATTCTATCTTCTTTTGAATTGGTGGTTCCCTTGTCTTCTGGATGGCCAAGCATTGATAGTCAGCCTCTTGGGCCTCTTGGGCAATCAGGCCCTGCTTCTATTCCTTTGTTTACCCTCATTTTCACTCTTCTCCTACTCCCAGTGGTGTCAGTCCCTGCAGAGTCCAGCTGCTGACCCTCAAAGCTGAGAAACTTGGCCCTCAGAGCCAAGCTGTGGGAACTCTCCATTGAAGCTTATGTCAGGTTTCTTTGAGGTGGGTTCACAGCAGCTGGTGGCTGTCCTTCTCACCTACACCCCATTCTCCTGTCCTGTGCTAACCTCCAAGAACCCAAAATATTGCCAGCAACTGTGCCCATGTTGGGGGCCACAGAGGCTGTGCCAATGGCCTTTTGGGCTGTACTGGCCATCGTCTCCACAGAAAGGGTGCATTTCTTCTGGAGTGTGTGCCTGATGAAAGGGAACCAGGAAAATAAACCACGATGTGGGAGGATAATGTCAGCAGCCCCAGGAAAACAGATAATGTTTCTTGTCTAATCCAGTTTTATTTTGGCAGAGTTCATGTTGAATTGTTTTGCTCGAGCATCAAAACATACACCCACATAGTTCTGAGCCCTGGTCTGAGCTGTCAGGTAAGTGGGTCACGGTCTATCCCAAAGGAAGTTCTCTGGTCAAGGAGTGGAGGCTTCAAAAGGGGAAACGAGCAGCTATAAACAATCTCTCTGTGCCCACAATTCCCTGTACCCCCAGGCTTCCACCCCCCCCACCCGAAGCCCACAAATCCCATCTGGAGAGCCTGCCCCTCATAGTGAGGGGTGTTTAATCCACCTGCCTTCCTGATAAACTTTCAGAGGGGAGAAGTGTGTGCAAGTGTGTGAGTGTGTGTGTAGTGCTGAGTGGGGATGTTAATGTCATCAATACAAATTTAAAACTAGTTCCTGGATGAGAACGCTGTCTTAGTCTTGGAAGGCAAATGTCTATTCATTAAATCATTGCTTTGGATGAATTTTTATCAGGGAAATACTCAAAAAAGAATGGCAATGGGGAAGGATGTCTGGGTGGCTCAACCAGTTAAGCATCTGCCTTCAGCTCAGGTCATAATCCCAGGGTACTGGGATGGAGCCCCGCTTTGGGCTCCTTGCTCCGTGGGGAGCCTGCTTCTCCCTCTGCCTGCCGCTTCCCCTGCTTGTGCTCTCTCTCTCTCTCTGACAAATAAATAAATGAAATCTTAAAAAAAAAAAGAATGGCAATGGGGGAAAGAAAGCAGGCCATCAAATGGCAGATACCATGTATTTTAGGCAGAGATAGAGACAAAAATAGGCGTTGAAAAAGAGTAGAAGGAAATGTTACAAGATTTCTTTTCCTTCGGCACCTGCGATTCTTGGTCACGTGCTTCGAAGAATGAAGAGGTAGACCAGACAGATGGTGGGCAGCAAAGCAAGTTTTATTGAGCAATAGCGAAGTGATGGTACAAAACTCCCAAAGAGGGAAGGGACCCGAGACGGTTGCCACCAGAATTTCTAAGTCTGAGGTTTTTCATGGGTTTTTATTGGCTGGCTGTTTTAATCTGATTAACCCTCCCAGCACCTGTCATCCAATCAGTTTGTTGTCATCTATCTATCCCATGGGAAAGGGTGCAGAGCTCCTTCCAGGGTGGGGTAAGATCCTTTTAAGGGTGGTTTCCTCTTAGGGTGGGGGCCCCTTCTCCCTGCCTGCCTGCCTTCCAACTATCCTCCATCAGAAATACATCAAAATGCCAGAAGTTTTTTCCAGGTTGTAGAGTTATGGGTGATTTTAGCTTTTTTTTTCCCCCGTATGTCTCTGTGCTGCCCAAATTTTGTTGTTTTTTGTTGTGGTGGTGGTTGTTATGTTTTTTACCATGAGAAAATGTGACTCTAGTAATGTTGGATGAGAGGAATAATTTTTTTAATTTGATTTTCAAATGTAAATCACCTTGCCCCAACTCATTCTCATCAAGAAGCCCAGGCAAAAGCTGAGTACAAAGGCCTTCAGGTCTTCTGACCCCATGGCTCCACCCTCCTTCCTGTGGCTCAGCAGTGTCCACTGGATGACATTACCCTTATCTGAGGGCAGAGACAGAGTTGAAAGCCACCAGGAGAGGTAGTTCAGGCATGTAGATTCTGCAGGAACCAAGATCAGTGATAAGCCTAGAGGCCACCAGTGGCTCCACAGCTGAGCCCCAAACCCTAGCACGCCCTGACCTTGCTCCAAAAAGATTCATTAGCAAAATGGGAAAGGGAGAAAGTCAGGAATAGGAGGGGAGTGAGGCCAAGGAGCCAAGAAGGGGATTTCTAATAGAAACTGCTCTGTTCAAGGCCTGGCACATTTCCAAGGACCTCTAAGGTTGGAAAGAGAAAAGCTGGGAGAAAACCAGGAAGAGGAGGCAAGATTCAAGTCAGCTCAGGGAGGAAGATCCCACCCCCTCCAGCCCCAACCTAGTCTACTCATTGTCAGATCTTCTATATTCCCTTTTGTGTTTCTCTTATCTCCTTCACCCAAACTCTAGCTCCCACCCCCACCCCCAACTTAATTCTATCCTGAACTAACAATCTGGGCTTTTTCTCCAGAGCCTACAGCTCCTACTGGAGGGGTGACAGTCACACATCAGTTCTTATAGAGGAACTAGCTTGCGAGATCAGGGAGGAAGTGGAGGGTGGGGCTGGTAGGGGTAGAGAAGAAAAGCTTGAAGCGGACCTCTCACAAGTGTAGAGAAGGCAACTGAGTTCATGCAGCTCCATGCCACCCCCCCCCCCCATTACACTGTTACAGTGGTCTGATCCTTGAGCAGCCCTCAGTGTTGGGTCCAGAGTGGGTGACTGCCCAAGAAGGAGAAACTATGGAAGCAGAGGGGAAGAAAAAATATGCACAGAAGTGTGGTGGGGCATTCCTACAGGAGGTAAGGTATTACTCACATTTGCATTTACCCGGGAGGGCCCTTTCTGGAAGTGAAAATAGGTTGACATTTGTTCTTTAGATACTAATACCAAATAGATTGCTTGGCAGTAGTTTCACATGCACACCTAAGGGGTGTGTGTGTGTGTGTGTGTGTGTGTGTGTGCTTTGGTGGTAGGAAGCAGTGTGAGGTAGTGGAAGGCAGTGAGGGGAGGGTCCTTCTGGAGAGTGAGAAGATTAACTCTGCATTCCTCCAAACTCTTGGGGGAAAGATTGGATAACAAGTTCAGAAAAGTTATTAAGTCTTGGGGGATTCCAAGCCAATTTTCCCACAGCAGGATATGAGCACATCTGTCCTTCAGTCTTCTTTGTCTCCAGTTTTTCTTTTGAAAAATTGACTGCTTTCAGATAAAACTATCTGTATTCTTGAAAAACATAACCCAACACATACGATTTCTACAGCAATGATACTTTGCCATAGGAAGCCATATGGGGTAGTGGTAAGTGCATGCACCTCAGACCCAAATAGCCTTCAAAAGCCTGGCTCTCACAATTACAAGCTGGTGACCAGTTTGATCACCCATAAAATAGAGATACTCCTAGTTCCTTCCTCACAGCGTTGTGGTAAAAAATAAATGAGAGAGTACATGTACTGAGCTTGGCACTCAGCAAGCCCTAAGGAAGTTAGGCTGCCATGATGGTATCATAAGGTCAGCACTCTCCACATGGCTTCACTCCCAGCAAAGCTACTCTGGGTAGTAAAGTGATGGACTCAGCACTAGAACAGGGGTAGCAAATTATGATGGCTGGACCAAACCCTGCCTGACAACTACTTCTGTATGGCCAGAGAGCTAAGCATGTTTTTTACATTTTTGTATGGTTGGGCAAAAATATCAAAAGAAGAATATTTTACAGCACGTGAAAAGTATATGAAATTCACATTTAAGCCTCCAAATGTTTTTCTGCAACACAGTGCAGTTCATATGCACTGTTATGCCTATGAACAAGAAGGCATGGAGCTGCACGAGCTCAGATGCATTCATATATCTTCTATGGCTGCTTATGCATATGAACAAGAAGGCCTAAAATACTTAACCATCTGCAGAAAAAGTTGGTCAACCTGCATTAGCGGATCAGTTGTCCAATTCCAGCCATGCTTCCCACCTCCCAAACAGAGATAACACCTCCCCCTCTTCACCAAAAACATGCCCACCAGCACACACATACACCATTTGGCTCACTCACCATGATGTTGTTAACACCAGCTGGCCTACACTTTGGAAAGTGTAAGAAGGGACTGGCTGTAAAGCATTACTGTTATTTTCTGAGCTAGCACTTGGGGGTGGTGCAATTCCAGTCACCCCTACTGAAAAAAGCTCAATGTGTGCTTTGTTCTCTTAGTCCTTGATCTTTCACTCTCATTACTATTTCTCAGGGCCTGCTGTGTCCATTTGCACTTGGTCAGCTGGGAAAAATATGAGCTGGGCTTTGTCTACCCCTTTAATCAGTTTACTGAAAAGGGGTCAGAAACAAAAGAGGGAGGAAGCATTAAAACATACACATTATTGAGTGCTTACTATACACCAGGCACTCTGCAGATTACAATGAGGAATCAGGAAAGGAGAGGAAGACACAAAGAGTGAGGTAAAGAGTTATAAAACCCTGCAGTAACTGCTAACATAGAGGCAGGTATAAAGCACGGTGGGAGTAAAGAAAATGGTTTATTCTACTTGGGTACTGAAGACAAGCATCAGGAAAAGTCACAGGGAGGGGGCAGCTTTGAAGAGTGGAGAAGAGTTTGTTAGGTGTGAAGAGAGGGTGAAGCCATGAGGAACAGAACAGCAAGGGCCAAAGCAGAGGTAGGCACCACCGGCATATCCGTGCGGAGGGGGAATGAGGGGCAGACCCTTGACAAGTAAGCTGGGACTTGACTGTGGATGGCCCTTTGAATGACAGTCAGGGGGTGACACTTTATTCTGGAGGTGCTGAGGAGCCTTCAGGGACTTCATAGACTTCAAAGGAAGGAGGGAGCTCATCAGATGTGTGCTTTAAAAGTGATCATTGTTAACTATGAAGAAGGATACACTGGCATAGAGAAATCCTAGGTTGAAAACAAGTCAAGGGTGATGTAGCAGGAAGAAAGATCTTGGCTATAGAGTTAATAGGACTTCATGACCTTGAGCTCTTAGGTTAGGGAGCTCGGTTGGTTTTTCATGAGCACCAGAAAGAAGCTGCTGGGTTTGCAAAAAGGGAGTCCTTGATGAGATGAGCGGTTTCAGTAGAATAGTGGGAACACAAGCATATTCCCCTGGTTTCAGGAGTTAGTGGATTTGAAGAAGTAAGAGCAAGGAGCATAGAGTGCACTTTCAAGAAGTGACATTTCCATAACTCTTTCTCCCCCTCCTCTTCCTTCTCCTTCTCCCCCCCTCTCCTCCCTCTTGCTCTCTTCCTCCTCCTCCTTCCCCTTGTCCTTCTTCTCCCTCTCAAAAACCAATTGTCTGTCCTGGAAAATACCTCTGCTTTCCAATTCATTAACCTGAGCGCTATGTCCTGGATATAGACAAATGGGCTTTTATAACTCGCCAAGGTGACATTTACCCTTTCACAGAATTTCAAGTGGGTCTTTTGGGAACCCATTATTGAGGAATTCTTGCTTTTTTTAAAAAAAAGTATTTCTAGATAAAATCAACCAAAAGGATCAAAAAGTCTTGCTGTGGAGGTAAGCCCTGCAGGATGGATTCCTCTGTTAAGGTGTCTGCCATGAATCCATATAAGAAGTCAGCCCTCCTCTCTGTCTAGGATACAGAAACCAGGAACCAGGAAAGAAGGGAAAAGCGACCAGCTATGCTCTAAAACTTCACGTCTCACACCAAGTTCCCTTTTCACTCTAGGCTGAGACCGAGAAAGAATAGAGAACTTAGGGTAGTAATGATGAAGGATAGTTGGAAGGCAGGCAGGCAGGGACAAGGAGCTCCCACCCTAAGAGGAAACCAACCTTAAAAGGATCTTATACCACCCTGAAAGGAGACCTCCACCCTTTCCCATGGATAGATAGGTGGCAAAAACCTGATTGGATGACAGACATAGGGGAGGGTTAATCAGAGTAAAACGGCCCACTAAATAAGCCCATTAAAAACCCCTAGACTTGGAAACTCCAGTGGCAACCCTCGCGGGTCCCCTCCCTCCTCAGGAGCTTTGTACTATCACTTGCTATTGCTCAATAAAGCTTGCTTTGCTGCCCACCATCTGTCTGGTCTGCCTCTTCATTCTTTGAAGTGGCGTGACCAAGAACCGTGGGCACTGGGGAGAAAAAAACGCTGAAACAGTAAGGGACCAGCCCCCTGGAGAGCCACATTCTAGTTCCGGCTCCACTTCTTATCCACGGGTCCTACTGAAAGGAGACAGTTGTTCCTGTTCCGATTTGATTTGCTTAAAATATAAATACGATCAATGTATTTGCTGAATAAAACATCCAATGGCTTCATCTTACCCTAGGATAAAGTCCAGTATCCTTAATAGGGCAAACGGAGCCTTGCACATCTAACAGCTCCTAGATCTCACCTCAAATTCTCTTGTCTGACCCCACTGGATTGTTTTTTCCTTCCAATGCAACATGTAGCTCTCTATTCTTGTAGCTTTGGAATGTGTTAACTCCCTGTCCAAATGGCTTTCATTGTCCCACTTTATCTGGCAACATTAAACTCATCCTAAGTTGGATGTCAGATGCTCCAGGGAACTCTTTGACATCCCCTAAGCTAGGTTAGAACCCTTAGATCAGACTCTATGTCCCCTTCTTAGCACTCCTATATACTTGCTTAAGGTCAGTCTCTCCTACTAGAATATTAAGCCCTCAGAAAGCAGATCCATAATACATGGAAAAGCTCTTTGAAAGGTATAACACAAGGTCCAAATATTTGGAATATTTTCTGCAGAAAAATGCAAAGTCAATGTAAATCAAATCAACACTCCTGAACAAAATCTCAAAATATATACATAGGATAGCCTTTATAATCAAGGACAATACCGTTATTATACACACCTCAAACTATATCATATTGCCTTCATAATCAAAGGATAATATTATTATTACTATACATGATCTCAGACAATTCATTATATCTTAGGACCAGAAGGGATCTGGAGGTCCTCTGATATTCTTGCAGACAATATAAAAATGAATCAGATGGGTGAAAATTGGAATGACTGAATAAGTTGCATTCTTCAAACACACAAATGTAAGCAAAATAATACTCGCTCAACTTCTATTGTCAATGAATGGTAAAAATTACAACTCAAATATTTTATTAACTAACATTTTTTCCCCTTAACTCTTTATTGAAGTAACGTCGAAAACTTTGAGTGACACTGGATCAATCTTTACAAACATACACAACCATAAAGCTACTACCCAGATCAAGCTATACCAATGTTATCTGCACCCCAGAAGTTTCCTTCTGCCCCTTTCTAGTCAACCCCACCCCACCAAAGATAACTGGTATCCCAACTTCTTTCACTGGGCCAGGTTTTTCTGTTCTTAAACTTCATATAAATACAATCATACAATATGTTCTCTTTTCTGTCTGGCTATTTTTGCTCAATATTAATTGGGTGAGATTCAGATATGCTTTTGCATGCAATAATAGTTTGGTCTTTTCTCATTACTGTATAGTATTCCATTGAATATATATGTTACAGGGATGCCTGGGTGGCTCAGTTGGTTAAGTGTCTGCCTTCAGTTCAGGTCATGATCTCAGGGTCCTGGGATTGAGTCCCACATCAGGCTTCTTTCTCAGCGGGGAGTCTGCTTCTCCCTCTGCCCCTCCCCCCTGCTCATTCTCACGCTCTCTCTCAAATAAATAAGTAAAATCTTAAAAAAAAAAAAAGAATATATCTGCTACATGCACTTATCCATTCTACTATTGAAAGACACGTGGGGGTGCCTGGGTGGCTCAGTCGTTAAGCATCTGCCTTCAGCTCAGGTCATGATCCCAGGGTCCTGGGATCGAGCCCGGCATCAGGCTCCTTGCTCCATGGGAAGCCAGCTTCTCCCTCTCCCGCTCCCCCTGCTTGTGTTCCCTCTCTCGCTGTGTCTCTCTCTGTCAAATAAATAAAATCTTTAAAAAAAAAAAAGAAAGACACGTGGACTGTTTCCAATTTTGGGCTATGATAACTAAAAAATGCAGTGATCGCTTTTGTGTTTTGGTGCTCATGTCTACACCTTTCTGTTGTGTGTTAATTTATGAAATTGTTAAGTCACAAGGTAAGCATATGTTGGCATTAGTAGATATTGCCCAAAAGTTTTCCCATGTGATTGTGCAAAATTACTGTGTTAATGTACCTGCCCACAAGCAAGGTATGAGAATTCCACACGCCCCACATCCTCTCTAACATTCAGTGTTGTACATTTTTGTTGGATTTATTTATCTGTAGCTCTTCCAGTAGAGAGGTACCTCCTTATAGTTTTTATTTGTTTTTCCTCAGTAATGATACTGAACATTTTTTCATGGTGTATTAGCCATCTGGATGTTCTCTTTTATAATGCAGCTTATAGAAGAAGACCATAAAATATTGCCATGTCCTTGGAATAGGCAAAGACTTTTTAAAGAGAACACAAAAAAAGATGATCCTTTAAGGAAAAGAGTGATAACATAGGCTTCCTGAAAATTTAAATATTCTGTTCATCGAGGGACACCATAAAAAAGGATAAAATTTAGGTGAGAAAATATAATTACAATCATAGCCAGAATTATTAAAGAAACTTTGGAAATCAGCAAGAAAAAAAAAGGTAACTCAATGCAAAAGTGAGCAAAAGTCCTGAACTAAACCTTTTTTATTGTGAAATATTACAAACATTAATATGTTTTTAACTGCACTTTTTCCTTTTGTGTACTTAGAGTCTTTAATAAAGACAGTTCATTCAAAGTGATTTCATTGTTTTATATCGTTGCATGATCTTTTACATAAATAAAATCACAAATCAGGATTTAAACAATTCTTTTGTGCTGTAGTTAATACTAGATTGATTTGGAAGATGGAGTCACAGTAAATACTTCATCTAGTCCAACTCCTCACGCACCCTGAGCCCTTATCTGATGAATGAACTCCCTATTCTCAGGACTTCAAATGCTCAACAAAAACAGGAGTGATCACTCCCTCTGCCTTACAGGATCAGGTGGATACTCCTGTTCAGATAAAGTTTTCTAAGCCTCCACGCCCTTAGGGAAAATATACAACCTCATCTTTCTTAATCTCTCCTGGGACTGTCTCAGAAAGTCAGTTTCCCCCACCCCCCAAGCTACATACACACTCCTCTTCTCCCCATACCACCACCACTATGACCATATTCTTTGAAAATCTTCAAAGATCCCAGGAGTGGCCGAAGAGGCAGTAAAGGCAGGAAGGGATCTCTGTGAGGGGCAAGGGAGGTGGACCGGTGGGAAAGACTGGGGTAGGTGCCAATGCTCTCTTATCTTTAGAAATAACATCTTCCTGCAGTCACTTGGGGCCTAGATGATGGCCCAAGGCTGAAAAATCTCTAGATGTAAATGCAAATATCTTTGTTTCCCTTTCTTCTCATCTTAATTTTTAAAAAGAAAAAAAAAATTCAGACTTCAGGACCTGAAGTGGCAAAGCCAACAATGAAAAAGGAAGAGAGATATAGAACCAAATATCTACTAAATGCCCACCAAATGCCAGGTAGTAGGCTAAATATTGAATAAATCACTGCCCTCTAGGCATTAAGAGTCTAGTATGGATGAGGAATAATAATAGGCAGAATAATAACAGTGACATTTATTTAGTGTTTACACTATGCAAGTCATTGTAGACAGCATTTTAACCTATATTTTAACTGTGTTTTGATATATAATTATAATATGAAATAATATATTCTAATATGTAATATATTTTAATATATGTTATAATATATTCTTAACATTTTAATACCTTTAATCTTCATAGTATATTTAAAAGGTAGAGATTATTTTCATCCCCTTTTATAGATGAATAAATTGAGGTATGAGAGATTAAGTAACTTGCCTACGGTCAGGTAGTAAGGACTTTATCCCAAAGTCAAGTAGGTCAAGTAGGCAGAGCCAGGCTAGGAGTTGACCCTAACTCCCAATTAGAAGGGAGTAATAACAAGTGCATAGATAGCAAAATGTATATAAAGGATGCTGAGAGAACAAAAGAGAGGCCTTTAGTTTAGCCTGAGGAAGTCAGGCAAGGCTTCCTGGAGGACGTGGTATGTGCACAAGTCTGAAGAGTAGGTAGATTTTCAAAGAATGTGGTTGTAGTTGTGGTGGTATGGGGGGTAGAGGAGTTTGCATGTAGCTTAGGGGAAAAGCCAGTTTTCTGAGACAGTTCCAGGTAGATTAGGGCAGGGGTTTCAGGCAGGAATTTCAGGACCTGGAAAGACATGAGGTGTGGGACAGTAGACCATGGAGTGTGGGAGCCTAGTTACAGGCGGGAGACAGAGCCAAGAGCCAAAGTGGGTAGGCAGGACCCTCTCCAGGAAGCATTTTGTGTGCCAGCAAAGGACCATGAAGAATTGGGCTTTATCTTGAAGGCAATGAGGATCTGCAGGAGAATTTCATTAAGTAGGGAAGTGAGGGAGGTCAAATTTAGATGGTGTTAAAGATGATTTGCAGAGAGAAGGAGGGTGGCAAGGAAACTGGTTAGGAGGGTATGGGAAGCCAAGGGAAAGAATTATTAGGGAAATAAAACTCCTTTGACTTAACCTCAGAACCGTACACCACCCAGAGGCAGCAGCTTCCTCTACTCGGCAAGACCCAGCCCACCACCAGCTGGGGCTAAGGTGGCTTCCTCTTACTTCCTGCCCCAGCAAACAGGTGCCGAGGCCATCTCCCCTCCCCACCCAGCCCACCACATTCAGGCTTCGCCACCCTGCGCTACCGTAAGAACTCCACGAGGTAAGGATATTTTAGCACCGCCCACATGCAGCAGGGCGCCTGGCAAAGGACCTGTGTAGGATGTAGGCTGTGGAGCCGAAGAATCCTGGGGGTGAATTTTAGCTAAACCATATCACATACGTAGCCTCTCGGGTTTCTTGCTGTAGCATGTGAATAATAACACAGGGCGCATGAAGCACGAGTGGTGTTGTAGGTAAAGTGTACTTCGTTCATCGTAGCTGTTACTGCTCTTGTTATCATACAGACCCCCTATTGCCTCTACACCCACCCCATCAATATCACTCTGCTTTTGTTTTCTCAGATAGGCTATTTGGTTCACGTACTCATGCTATTCTCAGTGTCGAAATACCATATCTTTCTTGCCTGTCATGGAGATCCCATTCCCATTTGTCTTTCAAAAGGGATGGTACCTAAACCTGGCAAATACGGCCATCATGGCATTTTTATAGAGCAAAAGGCTGTATATGCTCCCTCTAATTATCTTTGTAAATATATATGTTTTGATATATAATAATATATAATATATAATAATATATTCTAATATATAACATATTCAACATATGTTATAGTATATTTTTATATCTTTAATCATCATAGCATATTTGTAAGGTATCTGTTCCTTCGTCTACCAAGCAAAGCTGGAAATAAGCTAAACTCAAACTTCTGGACACAAAAAGCATAGATGATGCATGTATTAAAGCTTTGTACACTTACTTTCGGTTTTTGACACACAGGTGGATAAACAAATTTCCTTGTAAATTTAAACAAGTTTATTTGTGAATTTGCTAGTCCATGCACATAACTGACCTGAAAACTTAAATAGAAGGATAAGTGTTGAAGCCATTTGGAAGGCCATGTCATATCACTGCATTAAGGAAGACTTTCCTCAGATTCTGTCTCCCAGGCAGTCCCTCTATTGTGCTTTCTCTACGTCGTGCATCTTGTATGCTCTTCTACTCTTGCACTTACTCCTCTGATGATGTCCTACAGTGTATTTTTCTGATTGTTTACCTGTCTCTAAGTGCCCAGTCCCTTGTGTACTCCCAGCACATGGCCTAAGGCATAGGATCTGGTAAGGGATCAATATATCACCATTGAATGAATACTATGACAGAGAACATAAATCTAAATAGCCCAGGGGCGCCTGGGTGGCTCAGTCGTTAAGCGTCTGCCTTCCGCTCAGGTCACGGTCCCAGGGTCCTGGGATCGAGCCCTGCATCGGGCTCCCTGCTTGGCGGGAAGCCTGCTTCTCCCTCTCCCACTCCCCCTGCTTGTGTTCCCTCTCTCGCTGTGTATCTCTCTGTCAAAGAAATAAATAAAATCTTAAAAAAAACCACAACTAAATAGCCCATGGCTTCTTGGTAATGCTGGTTCCCAAGACAGGGATAATAGAACTAGTTTAGGGGTTGAGTTTGTCCAGTGGAGTTCTAGCAGGCAGTTTAAGACATATAGCTAAAGGTCAAATGAGAGATAAGAGCCTGATACGGTTTCCAGAGCCCAGTCCATGTCTATATGGTAGCTGAAGCTATGATCTTGGTTATTGATGCCCAAGACTTGTAAATAGAGTGAGAAAAGGAGAAAGCCGAGTTACATCCATTTCAAAGTCCAGCCAAAAGATGTGAAGATTAAAAGATGAGCAGCTGGAAATGCAGGAGGGGAACCAAGGAAGAAAGGTATCCCCAAAAGCCAAGGGAAGACAGAAATTCAAGAGATGTCGATCCTCCACAGATGCAAGTGGATATGGATTTGGCAAAATGGAGGTCACTGGGGAATTTAGTGGAAGCGATTTCTGCAAAAAATCAGAGGGATGGAGTGGTTGGGATTGCAGATTGTTACAGAGAAGGGATAAAAGGAGGAAATGGGGGAACCACCCACCATTATTTAAATGAAGCACTTTCTTCCCTGCTTAAAGATATTAAGGCAATATCTGTAATTTCTCAGAAGACAGTCAGCAGCTCTAGAAGTCCATAGAAAGAGCAACCTCACTATGGCTTTGCTTCTAGAAGATCAACTAATTTTCCAGTGTGATATCTCTCGGCTTCCCTACAACTCAGAGTAGACCTCAGTTTATATAGATGCAGACACGGTAGCTGAGCCTCTCAGGAGGCATCTTGCTCAAAGCCTTAATAGATGGATGTTCCCCAAATCTTAATTCCAGACCGTCTCACAGGACCCTGGTGGGAGGGGGGCGGAAAGAGTGCACACCCATCTTCCATTGACTAGATGGGATCCAAAAATGGATAAGGGAGAGGTGCTAGACCTAATGGATTTTTACAAGCCAAGTAGATAGGGGCTGAACTGAAAACATATGAATAATTTGCTATAGCCTGGTTTCTGAGATATGAAATTTTCCAATATGCATGCCATCAGTTAGATTATAAGATCCTTGGAGAGAATGAGCATCCCCCAAGTACTAAACATACAGTAAGAACTTACTAGACAATAGAATGTTTAGACATAGGAATGCCCCTTAGAGATCATCTAGCTCCACTGTATCAAATTACCCTGCAATCACTTTCTTGTTGATTTGTCGGTCTCCTCCACTTGAGTATGAACTTCTCTGGGGCAGAGTCCTTGACTTATTCATTTTTGGGGGAGGGGGGAGGTGTACTACCCAACACTAAGCCTGACCATTAAAGGCATTCAGTAAATGTTTGATAAATGAATAAATGCACACATAAAATCTCACACAAGATGTGAAAGAGACAGTGAGTAATCCTTCTCTCCAGATCTGGAATTAAATGTCACTTCCTCAAAGAGGACTTTCTTGCTCACTGGCACTCACTGATTGCTTCGCAGAACTTCTCAGTTTACATTTGCTTTGTTTACTCTTTTTTTATTATTATTCAAGTATAATTAACATACAGTGTTATATTAGTTTCAGGTCCACAATATAGTGATTCTATAATTCTGTGTATTTCTCAGTGCTTATCATGATAAGTGTACCATATCTTCACCGCTTTCCCCTTCACCGCTTTCCCCTTCACCGCTTTCACCCATCCCCCCACCCACCTCCCCTCTAGAAACCACCAGTTTCTTCTCTATACTTAAGAGTCTGTTTTTTTCAGTTGTTTCTCTTTTTTTTTCTTTGTTTCTTAAATTCTGCATGAGTGAAATCATATGGTATTTGTCTTTTTCTGACCGAGTTATTTCACTTAGCATTATACCCTCTAGATCCATCCGAGTTGTTGCAAATGGCAAGACCTCTTTTGTTATGGCTGAGTGATATTCCATTGTGTATATATCACATGGACACTTGGGCTACTTCCCATATCTTGGCACTTGTAAAATGCTGCAATAAACATGGGGGTGCATGTATCTTTTCGAATCAGTGCTTTCATTTTCTTTGGATAAATGCCATATAATCCAGTAATTCCAGTACTGCATTGTTTACTTTTCAACTGTCTGCTCTTCAACTGGAATGTAAGTTTCAAGAAGTTGGAGATCTTCTATATCTTGTTCAGTGTTGTACTCAATGCATAGTGCTAGCAAAGGGCTAACATGTAGTAGGTCCCCAATATTTGTGAAATAAAAGAATGAGTGAGTGGAGCCAGAAGAAAGTAAAGCTAAAATAGAAGACTCAGATCTGTGAAGGGAGCAAGTCTTGGGCCAACTCCACCTGCCCTGGGGGCTCTTATATTCCCAGAACAAAGCAGCTTCTAGCCCTATTTCATTCCTTCCCACTATCCATGGAATGGGGATAGAGTCTCTGGCTTCAAATCTTTATTTAACTCTCCATACTCCAGTAAATTTTGTTGGATTGAATTGTGACCCAAGCTCCCCAGGATTAATCAGATAAACCCAGCCAATGAGTTAGCTATGAGTTTTTACCTCTTCCCTAATTTGGTGTTTTAATCCCCTTCTGTCTCCAGAAGTCCCTAAAAGGAGAGCTGGAAAAAAAAAAAAAATCAATAGGGTTTTTCCAAACCCCTGAGTTCTATCCTTTCCCCTATCCACTTTGACTCTCCAAATTCTGCAGTTCCTCCCACCACACAAGCAGAAAAATGTGAACTGGTGAATGTGAAGACTTCCTCACCAGCATCGGCTCACAGGTTATGGGAGAGTCACACCCTGATTGATGGAGATGGGTTCCAGCAACCTTTTGCCTTGTTTACTTGATTTATTACCTGTGTCAAGGCGGTTCTGGGAGAACCACTGCCCCAGCCTAAGGGAAGATCTCTAGCTGCTGAAACTTGCTCACTCCATTCTGCCACCATCCAGGTTTACCCACTCCCTCTCTATCCGTGGTTTGCCTTCCGCAGCTTGCTGCTAGGGGCTGGAGGGCTCGGGGGGCTTCTTCTGTTGATGTTACTGGTATTGAGTGTTATTTGTCTTTCTCCTAATGTAGAACAACAAATAGAACAAGGAAATGAAGAACAGTTGACAATCCTATAAGCCACTCATCTTTGATAAATTTCAAAGAGAAAGTGGAAGCAAATAAACAACCACCCGGCAAAGAAATTTTTTTTTTTAATTCTTATTTTAATCCCCATACATTACATCATTAGTTTTAGATGAAGTGTTCCATGATTCATTGTTTGCGCATAACACCCAGTGCTCCATGCAGAACGTGCCCTCCTCAATACCCACCACCAGGCTAAGCCACTCCCCCACACCCCTCCCCTCTAGAACCCTCAGTTTGTTTTTCAGAGTCCATCGTCTCTCATGGTTCGTCTACCCCTCCGATTTCCCCCACTTCATTCTTCCCCTCCCGCTACCTTCTTCTTCTTTTTTTTTTCTTAACATATACTGCATTATTTGTTTCAGAGGTACAGATCTGAGATTCAACAGTCTTGCACAATTCACAGCACTCACCAGAGCACATACCCTCCCCAGTGTCTATCACCCAGTCACCCCGTCCCTCCCAAGCAAAGAAATATTTGATGCACGCTGAGGATGGTAATGGTGATCCAGATTAGTACTGGCCAATAGAAATATAAGGTGAGCCATGCATGTAATTTAGAAACTTTAGTAACCACACTAAAAACTAAAAACAAAAAAAAAAAATGTGATTAATTTTAGAATATATTTTATTTAACTTAATATACCCAAAATATTATCCTAGCAAACACAGCGCAGATCTAGATAGAAATGTCTCTTGTCCTTTTATGAGTGGGAAGGTTAGAAGATAAAGAAAGAGATTAATAAAGACGGTAACTTTAGATTATGATAAATGCTAGCAGCAAAATAATGGTGCTGAGCTAGCAACTGAGGAGTAGGGATGGGAAGTGTTGCTACCTAGATAAGGAAGTCTTCTGGGGCCTCTCACAGAAGAAGCCTTCGGATGTGTACCTGCAACCTAAAAATGGACCAGCCAGGTGAAGAAGTGTGCGAGAGCGATCCAGGCAGAGAGAACGGTAAGAACAGAGGCCCCAAGGCATCCGAATGCTTGGCTGGGAGTGTTCCCCAGTGTTGCCCGGGAACAATGATCGCGGAAGAGGGTGCTGTGGGAAGGCTTAAGGGGTGAGCCAGAACCAAAGCACGTGGGGCTTGCAGGCCTTGTCACAGAACTTGATGTAATTCCAGGAACAATGGAGAGCTGATGAAGGGATTCAAGCAGGGACGTGCTGTGATCCAGTGTGCAACTGTGAAAGAGTTCTCCCTCTTCTGCCTGAAGAATGAATAAGAAAGCAGCAAGAGAAGATGCACAAAAACTCAGAGGAGGAGGAGTAGGTTATCTGGTTGACCAGGTGAGAGAAGGTAGAGGCTTGGCTGGGGTAGGATAGTAAAGGTAAACAGGTGTAAGGGACTTCAGGACACACGTTGAAGGTGGGACGGATGGACTTGCTCACAGACTGGCTATGAGGGGTGAGAAGGAGAGAAAACATCAAGAACGTCACCTACAATTTTGTCTTGAGCACATGGCTTGCTCCCCCCTTCCTCACCCTTAGCCCCAGCTTTTATAACCCACATCCCAAGAATGTCTGGTCTCCCTGAGACTTCAGCCAGAAAACCAGCTTTACCAGGCATTGGACAGGAATTTGTCTCCAGGATTTCAAACCAGCAGATGCACCCCTCCTCTATGTCCGCTTATGCTTATGTCCTCCTCAAGTCGGTAAAGAAATTTCGAGCTCCTGTGCCAGGACCACATTCATGGTGTGGATTTCGAGCTCCTGTGCCAGGACCACATTCAAAGTGTGCCTGTGTACTTGGGCCCAAGAAGTGCTGTTAAGGCAGTCCTATTTAAGTCACTCACAGCATTGGGCAGGTCAATCAGCCTAAACTGGCATGTGAATTTGTCCCACTGATTGGAAAAAGGGTAGAAATTTATTCTAGGGGTGAGTGTCAACCAACAATACACTCAAAAGAAGGAGTCAGAAAAGCAAGCTTTCTGTGCACTGCGGTAAAAAAAACCACTATAATAACAAAAGGTACTGGTTTAGTTTAAGATGCCAATAAGATCATAAGGCATGAATTTCCTAACAGCACTTCCTTATTTACTCTAGGCAAATGTTGAGGCTTAGTACACTTGATACAAAGACCGGACTGTATATGAAATTCACATAAGCATTTAAACCTTGTCATGGCTTGAAAACTAAGGGAGGGTTTGAGTGTGCATGTGTGGGGTCAGGGGAGTGGGGGCGGGGTGTCAGTGAGCTGGGGTAACAGGCAGAACATACAACAAGGGTGAACCGACGTTGGCAAATGCCTGACTCCTACCCTTTCTCCCTGCTGCCTGGGCCGAGGGGAATAGGAGGCATCTGCACGGCAACTACACAAAATAGAACTAATAGCATCTTTGCTGCCTCGAAGTAAGTATCCCCAGTGGATGGCATTTCCCAAGAGAACTGAATACTATGCCTAAGGGGGCCTGAGTTTAAATCCTGGAATTGACTGAGTCACAGTAACTGTGAAGGAAGAATCTCCTGTTCATGTAAGCTTCTCCCCGCACAAGACAGCACCCCCTCTCTGCTCCCCAGCCCAGGCACCGAGGCTGCACAGACTTAAGACATGGGAGGACACTGTCCCTAATGTGTTTCACGCTGTGCCTTGATACCTTCTCGGCAATGGGCATAAACCTTGGGGCTGGCTTTCCGGGAATAGTCAGTAGTTCTCGGGGAAGGAAGCTTGACTTTCTCTCCACCTGTTTCCTTTTCTGACACTTGTCCATGCCTTTACTGGGGGCCTGAAGAGGGCAATGTTGTGCAAAGGAGACCCCCAAAGCTAATTCATTGCTAAGATAGAATACCATGACCTGAAGCCCTTCCCCAAGAGACTCTCAGGGGAAAGGGATGTCACCTCCCCACCAGACCCAAGATATGAATGGATAGGAGGGAGAAATGGAGTAGAAGATGAAGGTAGGAAGAAAAGTAATGGAAGAGAGAAGCCATTAACTGAGTCCAGATCAGTCAGGCCCGTTTGGACAACCAACAGGACTTTAGATCCTGACCTGGTAACCTTAATTGTACGCCATGATTAACCTTTCATTATTCACCCTCCGAGTGATATCCACAACCTTACCCAATAGCTTTTTCCCCCTCCCGTTTACTTGTGTTTTGTTTTCACTTCAAGATACTACAACCATGCACTCATATTTAATTGACAGAGTCTTTTCTCCAAATCAGAACTGGCCCTTCAGTCGGTGGTATGACACTTTCCCTAGAATTAGTAAGGACTGAAAATTCTAATCAACTGACCCCACAGCATTCTGATAATATTGTGTGCGCATGCATGTGTAATTTGAGCAAGGCCGTTGGATCTAATCAGTGCCTGGAGAGCAGAGACCCAGAAATCAGATTTCCTAGATTCAAATTTCAACTTTGCCATTGAGTTGTAAGTCTTTCAACAGGTCCCCTTCTTTCTACTGCCCACCTCCTTAGGTGAATTTAGGACAACACCAATTCAAAAATAGCAACAATTCTAGTTGCACAATGTTACATTGTTCTGGGAGTTTATTAAAGATTGAAAATGGGGCGGGGGTGGGGTGGTATAAATCACTTGCATTTTTAAACAATAGAGGTGCACATATAAAAATCCACTCAGCAATGAATAAAAACCTGATCTGAGAGAAAATGCTGAACAATATCCTCATTATGAGAATCCACAGACTTCTAAAATTTGCCAGCACTTCTTGGTCGTTTGTCTTTCTGGAGCTTTCAGATCATTTATTCTTGCTCAAGCAGCAGTGGTAATCAGGAGGGAGATTCTGCAAGGGGAAGTACTTTGCTGTTCCTGGCCAAACAGACTTGTCTTTCATGTCTAGAGACCTGGAATTATCCTGCCTGCCTGGGAAGCAGGGAGGAATGAAGGGTTAATCTAATCAGCCTGACTGCACAAAGCAGCCATATTCAAGGGAAGAAGGGTCAGAGGATTTAGGGACTTAACTACACGCCTTCAAATTACAACTGAGAAGTTAAACAGTCTATTTCTGAAACTGAGTCTGTTTCTGGAGGGGTTTGACTTTCTTAGGAGAAGAAAGGTAAAAAATAAAGTCCGGAGAGAAATGCAGTCTAGTTAGATCAGTAGTTCTTAACTTGTTTTTTTTTTTCTTTCAGTCTGTCATAAGGTGTTATTTCATTTGTTATTATTTGTTTATTGATTATTATTTGCCTCTCTCACCATAATGTAAATGCCATGAAGGTAGGGATCACATTTATTTTATTTCTATTATATTCTCTGGACTCAGTTGAGTACCTCACATACAGTAAGCGCTTGGAAAATATTTGCTGACTGAATGAATCATGAATTACTTAGCCTTTTTTTTTTTTTTTTTTTAGGTCCTGGACTTCTTTTTGAAAATTGTGTAAAAGTTGGGAGACCTGGGTGGCTCAGTCGGTTAAGCATCTGCCGTCGGCTCAGGTCATGATCCCAGGGTTCTGGGATGGAGCCCTAGGTCAGGTCGGTCAGACTGCCCACTCAGCAGGGAGTCTACTTCTCCCTCTCCTTCTGCCCCTCCCCCACTCGTGCTCTCCCTCTCTCTCAAATAAATTCAATCTTTAAAAAGAATTGGGTAAGGGGCGCCTGGGTGGCTCAGTCGGTTAAGTGGCTGCCTTCCGCTTGGGTCATGGTCCCAGGGTCCTAAGATCGAGCCCCACATCGGGCTCCCTGTTCAGCGGGAAGTCTGCTTCTCCCTCTTCCTCTGCCTCTCCCCCTGCTTGTGAACCCTTTCTCTCTTTCTCTGTCAAATAAATAAATAAAAATCTTAAAAAAAAAAAGAAGAATTGGGTAAAAGTTATAACTCCTCTCTCCATAAAACATATATTCATATATATTTTTATTTTGTGTTGCTATTTATAAATATTTATAAATTTATATTTTATTTATAGTATTTATAAAATATTTGTATTTTACATTTTATATATTTATATATACATGTAACTCTTCTCTCCCTTATACATATATAATGTGCGTATATATATGTGTGTGTGTATAGATACAGATACAGATAAATTGAATCTTCCCATGCACAGACTCCAATTTCCAAAGGATATTCCTGCTTCACCTGTGACACTTAGTATCCCTCAAAAGCACATAAACAAAAGCTCTAATGTCACATATTCTCCCGAAGAGCTCTTCTGAAAAGGACCAAGATTGAGGCTAGGGTCTTCTAACTTCCGGGCTAAGACATCTGAAATTGGCCCTTGGAGATGCCCGAAGGATTCTGGGTCACCTTTGGACACATGTCCAGTAAAAGGAGATCCTGAGTGAAAGGGAACAGGAAAAAAAAAAATCCTAAATTTGCGGCTTGGAAGACTTGAATTGAAACCCAGCTCTTGCCCTTCCTAGCTGTGGTCATATCCTAGCCAGGTGCTGGACCTCTCGGGCCTTAGTTTTCTCTCCTGTGAATTCAGAGGTCAGGCCTAGGCCCAACCTCCTATAATATAATAACTTGTGAACCAGGCCAATGATGGCAGGACTTTAATGCAACAGGATGCCGCTGTGTAGTTCAAATGTCTGTCTCACAGCCATACTCCCTTACTATAAAAAGAAAAGAACAGGGGCGCCTGGGTGGCTCAGCTGGTTGAGGGTCCGACTCTTGGTCTCCGCTCAGGTCATGATCTCATGGGTGGTGGGACTGAGCCCCACAGTTGGGTTCCATGCTTATCAGGGAGTCTGCTTGAAAATTCTCTCCCTCTACCCCTCCCCCCCTTGTGCTCATGCACTCTCTCTCTCTCTAAAATAAGTACATCTTAAAAAAAAAAGAACACAGTTTATGCTGAAGCAAGAGAGATTCCAAGCAAGGTATCAGGAAGAACCCTGAACTCTCTAAGGATTGTCAGACACTGAGTCGCCATCTGGGTGGTTGTGGACTCTCCTTCTGAAGGTGTGTGGGGATTGCAGTGGACAGCTCTCCGATGATCTCTTCACAGTATGGCCAGGAAAGGAGTCCTCCAGTCAGATTGCCTCCAAAATCCAGCCACTCTTTTGATTCTAGGAAAAACCTTGGGCTTCTCTTTGTCACAAATAAGATCTTAAATGGAAAATTCCTGGCAATTTTATTCTAATGGAACAGAATACTGGTTGCCTTGAGGTGTTTTTCTTCTAGTCAGTTCTTTAGTACAAAAAAAGCGTGAAAGAGGGGCACCTGGGTGGCTCATTCAAGTGTCTGATTCTTGATCCCAGCTCAGGTCTTGATTTCACAGTCATGAGTTTGAGCCCCACATTGGGCTCCACGCTGGGTGTGGAGCCTACAAAAAAAAAAAAAAAGAAAGAAAGAAAGCTTGAATGAAAGCAACATTGATTGAGCCCCTACCTGGCAGTCTTTTCACTTGCTGTCTTGTTGAATCCCACAGCATCGCTGCAAGGCACATTTTTTTCCCCTACCAATTCTACAGATAAGAAAACAGACACTCAGAGAAAGAAACTAACTTGCAGTCGCACAGCTAAGAAATAGAACTTAAGTCCAGGTCTATCTGGCCTGGAAATTCTTTCCACAACACCTGGCTGCCAGGAGGGAGGAGCTAAGTGTTGGTTGGGCACCAAAGGGTTTCCAGGCTTCCGGGAGTGCTCTAGACAAAGCATAGTTTACTTACCTGCTCGCTGAGGGACAATGTACACTCTGTCTGGGGCCTTCTCTGCTTAATCTTTTCCCAAGTTACTATCTCTGAGTATCTTCCTTAAAACAAGGGACTTTTAAACCCTAGTACATAGTTGGAATTCAAACAGACATCTGAAAAAACAAAGAGACAATGAATTTGTGAAGAGATGCTCAACCTCCTTAGAAATCAGGGAAATGCAAATTGAAATCACAGTGAGAGCGAGTTGACACCCACTATAAAAGCAAAAATTAAAAAGTCTGACAATACCCTATGGCAGTGAGGATATTGAACACAGGGAACTCGTGCACACCAACAGGAGAATAATATTTGCACCATCATTTTGGGAAACAGTGGGTTTTATCTTGTAATGCTGAACATCCCTATAACCTTTGACCCAGCAGTTGTTGCATATATTCGTCTGTATGTATCAACCATTTAATAGTAAAAATATCTTAATATAAACAAATTAGAATATAGTCTATGATAGACATAGACGTTGAGGGACCATGGGACTAAAGGGGTTCACAGCAGCCTTACAGGAAGAGGTTCCCAGTAGGGAGGGGTCAACCATGGAACAGAGTAACAGGTGGCCTCCAAAGGGACTGAACTCACCAACTTGGTCTCATTCATTATGACGATGGAGGCCAGATACGATACAGGATGTCCAGGAAATTTGAATTTCAGATCAAACAAAGAATAGTTTTTTTGGTGTTAAGTAGGTTCCACGCAACATTTGGGACACACTTATACTAAAATTATTTAAACTAAAAAATTATCTATCTGAAATTCAAAAATACTTGGTACTCTTTATTTTCATAGGCTAAATCTGGCAACCCTAATAATGAACCTCTTATTATTTGTAAGGGCAATGTCTTTTGACCCATAAATCAGAGCCAATTATTCAACATATAAAGAGAACCATTTCATAATAGTAGGAGTTTCATAATGGGCATAAAATAGTACTGTTAAGAGCTTGAAGTATGAAATCAGGCAAACCTGGTCTTGAGCCCTAGCTTTGCCCCTTGCTAACTGTGGTCTAGAGTAAGTTATCCCTCATTTCCATGTGTTATTCCTCATTCGGGCTTCTATGAGTATTACATGAGGTAAGATGCATGGCAGGTGCTCAGCTCACACCATGATGTGCCCTTGATAATATGAATCGCTCTTATCCATTCACTGGAGTTCCTTTAAAACTAAACACTAGAGGGGCGCCTGGGTGGCTCAGTCGTTAAGTGTCTGCCTTCGGCTCAGGTCATGATCCCAGGGTCCTGGGATCGAGCCCCGCATCGGGCTCCCTGCTCGGCGGGAAGCCTGCTTCTCCCTCTCCCACTCCCCCTGCTTGTGTTCCCTCTCTCGCTGTGTCTTTCTCTGTCAAATAAATAAATAAAATCTTTAAAAAAATAAAAATAAATAAAATAAATAAAACTAAACACTAGAATAGATGGATAGCATCTTGGGGGCCAGGACATCATCTTCATTTCTGGGATATTTAGGACAAAATCAGAGGCAAACACTCCATCCCCCCGCCCTTCCTCCCCAACAATTCACTCCTCATCTGAGAGCTAAAAGGCAACAGAAGAGACCAGATGACCTTCAAAGTCCTCCCAACACTAGCATTTGGTGGTCTTTATGTCCTTAGCAATCCCATGTCCCTGACAGCCACCCTTCTTTATAACTGTAAGTGAGGGATGGGTCAAGTCGGATTCTATCCAGCATGAGTTGGTCCAGTCACGGGGACATACTCCGAGGCTGTGAACCATATATTCACACACTTACTCTGGGAAATGCAATTTCCCTTGCTTTCTCATTCTTATTCATAGCTCAAGTCATTACTCTGGACCCAGAGAACACAACATATGTGATTCCATGAAGACATGGCCAAGATTTAGAGATTTCAGAGACCCCAACAGCAATACACCATCACCCGCAGAACTCCCTGTGTCCCTCCATGTCGCTTTCCCTTTCCTTGCTATTGTCCTCACTGTCTCTATACTCCATACTTTCTCTCTTTCCGTGTCTATCCCTATATGCCACATTAAAGATTATTTTTATTAGCATAGCACAGGTATAATTAACAGTTTCTGTCATTACATATTAACTTTAAGAACATGGTTTATAAATAATTGATACTTGATAATATTGCCGATCATAAAAATGTCCGTATAATAGAATTTCCCTCTGTCACAAGAATAAGGAACAAAGTATCTAGAAGAGACATTATCATGCTCTCCATCAGTGGCTCCATAGCATCAAATGACATAAAACTATGAACAGGGAGATCGCCCTTATAGGAGGAATGAGATGGGATTTGTTTCAGCGGCAGGCCCTGAATTACACAGTGGCCATCCTTTGTAGCAATCTACTTTTCGCAGCATGGCTGAGGGGCCCAGAATTTACACCTGGCCATCACCTCATGAGAGATGGAGTTACCCAGGACTTCAAGTGATGTCCAAGTCCTGATATGTCTCCCCAGCCGGCGGTATTCCACACCCTGCTCAGTTTCCCTCTCTCTCCATCATAAAAGTCTCATACAGTCTAATTTTGGCAAACTAATTGTGATTCAGTGTTCAGAAAAGCATCAAGCATGTTTTCAGTATCTTTAGTTTTAGGATAAGCAGCCTTTCTCATCTCTACCTCAACCCACGAATACAACCAAGGTGGCCAAGTCCTCACCAGCATGCTGATGGATGGATCCTGCTAAAGGTTCCAAAAAGTGCCATATCACGCTATGCTTCAGAGAGAGCTCCAGCAGAACTCAGGAAATCCCATAATAAATACCGCTCACTTGCAGCATGAAAGGGTAGAAAGAGGCAGTGCTGTGGTTAAGAGTCCTGAGCAGGAGCCTCCCCTTTGGGCCTCCATCTTCTCTGAGGGGTTGGGTCAGAACAATCCCTAAGGTCGCTCCTTGTTCGACATTCTGTGATGTGCACCGTGTCATGGGAAAGGGAGTGCTCCCCTTTTACTCCCAGGTGCAGATTCTAATGGCTTTCTATTGTTACCTCTCTCAAAGGAGTGATACTTTGTTGTCCTTTCCCTTTTCATTGAAAAAAAAAAAAAAGAAAAGGAAGGAAGGAGGGAGGAAGAAAGGAAGGAAGGAAGAAAATCTTTTGAAAACAAACAATTAAAACCACAGGACAAAGCCATGCTTTTTAGAGTGGCTCGGGGGCTGGGCATGGGGGATAGAGTGGCCTCTCTGTGATGCAGGAGCTCTGTAAGTGGCCCCCCATCCCAGGGCCATGAGTCTTTGACCTCACTTAGTTATCAGATCCAACTTGTTTATTCAAAGTGAAATGTGGGACCCAGACAACTTGCCAGGTGACATCAGAGGTCTCCAATGGATCAGGAGATAAGACACCACATCCTTCCCAGCCCCTGCGCCAGAAAGATGTGGGCCTCTTGACTTCTGCTTCCTGACCTAAAAATACCATCATTACAGTTTCATTAGAATGAATAATGAAAACATCATCCATTAGCCCCAAATTGGTGTTTCGTTCAAAGAATATAAGACACTGAGAAGTGTTTGATTTAAGGAAAGGCTGAACAATCCTTCCAAACACAGGAATCTTTGAATGTCCCCCCTCTTCCCACCAACAGTCAGATGTGGAAAGCAGACCTTGCTGAGCCACGTGGGGAGAAGCTTCCTCCTTGTTTCCATCACCACAGTTAGACAAACGGCCCCGGACTGCAGTGACTACAGCAATGTTAATCATTACTGGAAAATGAAGACAAAGTCACTTAGCCATGGGATCTAGGCAACCAGGGGTGCAACATTCAAATCCACTTAGTTCAAAAGGATTGCCCGAGGAAATTTCCACTTGATGCTCACTAGGCCAGGGCTTTCCTGGCTGCCTATCCCCTACTCCCAGAGCTTCCTCCTCCTCCTCTTCTGCCCATCCTCACTGCCCCTTTAAAGAGCAGCCCCCATGCCCCACCCAGACAGCAACTAATACCGTACCTCCAGGCAGCATCACATCTGGAAGGGAAGAGAACAGCAATGGTCATTTGAAGATGCTTCCTGTCCTACCGATCTGGTGATTGAGGCTAGAAGCAGCTGTGTGTGTGTGTGTGGTGTGTGTGTATCTGATTGTTCTCGCATGCCCCCGTGAAGTTTCCATCCTGAACAAAACAAAACTCCTCCCTTTGAAGAGAGAAGGTATCCAAAGGCAGCGCTGCTCTAAATATGTGCAGCAGAGAAGGTCATAAGCAAAAATGCTCTTCGGCCTTATTTCCAGAGACTGAGTTGAACAATAAAAACCTGATTTCTTGCCTGCAAGACTTCTCCCACATGCGCAGTGAGTCTCCAAGATGGGGCTATGGCTTTCAGCGTCCTCTTATTTCATTTGACCATGGAACTCTTTCATCATGACGTGACTCTATGGAACTAATAGTCTTCAGAATACACTTTGGGAAAAGCTGTCTTTGGATAAAGATAAGAATTTCTCTTTTTCACACTTTTTTTTTTCTCATTAAACTTTTGTTTTAATGGGTCTCAAAATTCTGTGACAGATTTTTGGTCAAGTTGTTTCCATTAAAAAGTACTGATTTTAAAAACTAATAACTTAAAACTACCACACACACACACAAAAAACACGTGGTCCACAAAACATTCTCCTTTCCTTCTGAAGGTTTCACGATGCATTGTTATCATTAACCAGTCTTTCACTATTAAACCTAAATGGCCAATTGACACAAACAGTTCTGAGACTGTTCTTCCACCACTGATTAAGACTGGGGTGGCAGGTATTGGGGATAATATTCACTTAGCCTTCTCAGCTTTCTGGGCAGACTTGGTGACCTTGCCACCTCCAGCTGCCTTCTTGTCCATTGCTCTGATGACATCCACAGCAACTGTCTGTCTCATGTCACGAACAGCAAAACGGCCCAGAGGAGGATAGTCAGAGAAGCTCTCAACACACATAGGGGCTTGCCAGGAACCATATCAACAATGGCAGCATTACCAGATTTCAAGAACTTGGGACCATCTTCCAGCTTTTTTCCAGAACGACGATCTATCTTCTCCTTCAGCTCAGCAAACTTGCAAGCAAGCAATGTGAGCTGTGTGACAATCCAGCAGAGGTGCATATCCAACGCTGACTTGGCCTGGATGGTTCAGGATAATCACCTGAGCCGTGAAGCCAGCTGCTTCCACTGGTGGGTCATTTTTGCTGTCACCAGCCACATTGCCATGACGAACATCTTTGACAGATACGTTCTTCACATTGAAGTCCATATTGTCCCCAGGAAGAGCCTCACTCAAAGCTTCATGGTGCATTTCAACAGACTTTACTTCAGTTGCAACATTGGAGCAAGGGTGACCCCATGCCAGGTTCAAGAACACCAGTCTCGACTCGGCCCACAGGGACAGTACCAATACCACCAATTTTGTAGACGTCCTGGGAGGCAGACGCAAGGGCTTGTCAGTTGGACGAGTTGGTGGCAGAATGCAGTCCAGAGCTTCATGCATTGTGGTTCCACTGGCATGCCCATCTGTACGGGTGACTTTCCATCCCTTGAACCAAGGCATGTTAGCACTTGGCTCCAGCATGTTGTCACCGTTCCAACCAGAAATTGGCACAAATGCTATTGTGTTGGGGTTGTAGCCAATTTTCTTAATGTAGGTGCTGACTTCCTTAACGATTTCCTTGTGTCTCTTCTGGCTGTAGGGTGGCTCAGTGGAATCCATCTTGTTAACACCAACAATTGGTTGTTTTACACCCAGTGTGTAAGCCAGAAGGGCATGCTCATGGGTCTGCCCATTCTTGGAGATACCGGCTTCAAATTCACCGACACCAGCAGCAACAATCAGGACAGCACAGTCAGCCTGAGACGTGCCTGTAATCATGTTTTTGATAAAGTCTCTGTGTCTTGGGGCATCAATGATGGTCACATAATACTTGTTGGTCTCGAATTTCCACAGGGAGATATCAATGGTGATGCCACGTTCATGTTCAGCTTTCAGTTTATCCAAGACCCAAGCATACTTTAAGGAACCCTTTCCCATCTCAGCAGCCTCCTTCTCAAATTTTTCGATAGTTCTTTTGTCGATCCCACCACATTTGTAGATCACATGACCAGTAGAGGTAGACTTGCCCGAATCTACATGTCCAATGACGACGATGTTGATGTGAGTCTTTTCCTTTCCCATTTTGGTTTAGGTTGAGCGGTGGTTTTCAAGACACCTGTGTTCTGGTGGCAAACCCGTTGCAAAAAAAGCTTTTTCACACTTATTAACCTCGGGTTTGAATCTTTGGGGATTGGTGTAGCCAGAATGGATTTATTTTTTATTTTATTTTTATTTTATTTTATTATATGTTAGTCACCATACATTACATCATTAGTTTTTGATGTGGTGATCCACGATTCATTGTTTTCGTATAACACCCAGTGCTCCATGCAGTACGTGCCCTCCTTAATGCCCATCACCAGGCTAACCCATTCCTCCACCCCCATCCCCTCTAAAACCCTGTTTGTTTCTCAGAGTCCATAGTCTCTCATGGTTCATCTCTCCCTCCGATTCCCCCCCTTCATTTTTCCCTTCTTCTCCTAATGTCCTCCATGCTATTCCTTATGTTCCACAAATAAGTGAAACCATTTGATAATTGACTTTCTCTGTTTGACTTATTTCGCTTAGCATAATCTCCTCCAGTCCCATCCATGTTGATGTAAAAGTTAGGTATTCATCCTTTCTGATGGCTGAGTAATATTCCATTGTATATTTGGACCACATCTTCTTTATCCATTCATCTGCTGAAGGGCATCTGGGCTCTTTCCACAGTTTGGCTATTGCAGACATTGCTGCTATGAACTTTGGGTTGCATATGGCCCTTCTTTTCACTATAACTGTGCCAGAATGGATTTAGAACACAGGTCACCACAGCCACTCAAGGATATGATGGATACTCATTTGGGGGCCTCCAAACCATTATTTAGCTCTGCTTATTCTGGCCCCCGAGGAGACAATGATCTGTTTGTCCACCAGGCCTTCCTCATTAGAAAAATGGCCTTTTATCTCAGAGGCCCAGGATCTCTGTGTAGAAAGAGAACTGACCATTGTCCTGGAGCCCCTTACCTTTTCCACAGTAACTTTGAGGTCAACTTATCTTGACTTCTCCTCTTTCTCAACCTGATCCCTCCTCCTAGACTCCTTCCTATGACTGGCCAAGAGATGCCCTTTAAAGGGGTTCAGGTGGAGTGTGATCTTGTGCAGTGTCTCCCAAACTATGGTCTCTCAGCACAGCATGGCAAGAACTAAGGGAGATTGTGTATTCCCTAGAAGGAATCAACCTAAAATCGAATGCTGTGATTTTGTCTATTTTAAGGGTCAGACCCAGGAACAAAACTGATGGCTGAACACATCCTTAGTTCTTGCCATGCACCCTAAACAGAAACCAGCCTACAAGACTCCCTTCATGAGCTCCCACTGCTGTCAGAGTAAAATCCAACTGCAATCTGACTGCAGCCAAGTGCACCAACCACCGAATATGCTCCTACCTCTCGGCCCTCTGTCTCATCCTCCCATAGCCCAGGCTCTTTGTCTCCTCAGAGGCTTTGACATTGCTGTTCCTGCTGTCTGAAAAGTCTTCTTCTGGCTCCTTAAAAGGATGGCTTGTTCTCATTCTTCAGAAGGTCACAGCTTAGATGTCACCAACTCAGGGAAGCCCTCACTGGCCTCTCTAGGTCATCCCCCCTCATTTATTTCACCAACCACCTTATTTATTAATTCCTTCACTGGACTCACAACAATCTTCCTCTTGTTCTTTGCTGGCTCCATTTGTGAATTGCTGGCTCCATTCACTTCCTTCTGGTTGAGGACATTGCCTGTCCTGAACACTACTGTAGTCTCGGCCTTCAGTAGATATTTGTAGACTGAATGAATGAAAGTGTAGAAGAGGGTTCCTCAGCACAGGGGTAGCCGTGCATCTCTGCAGCTCCTCATTCAATGATTCAATGTTAAAACCCTGAATTTTTTACACGGGAGGAATTTACACCATGGAGATCGGCAAACGCTACAAATCCATGCTTGATGTATTGT
Source organism: Mirounga angustirostris (assembly GCF_029215605.1). Classification (NCBI taxonomy): domain Eukaryota; kingdom Metazoa; phylum Chordata; class Mammalia; order Carnivora; family Phocidae; genus Mirounga; species Mirounga angustirostris. The sequence goes on from NW_026991714.1 coordinate 42,760,616, forward strand.
TTTGTTGACTGTCAGACTTAAGTTATGAAGGAAGTGTAAATAACATCGGTAAAAACTCAAAGTGTGTCCTATCTGTAGCTACTCTATTGTCAACAGCACAGAAAACTGAGAAAATACTCATGTCTTTATATGTCTTTTTTTTACCCATGAAGAGCCAGTTACCAGCACACAACTGGCTTGGACATCGCCAGTATTTGCAATACAGTATGACAAGAGCTATGATAATGTACATGCAAAGCAAGGATTTATCAGGAAATAGGGAGCAATAGCTTCACCTGGAGCAATTGGGGAAGGCATTATAGAGGAAGTGACTTCAGTTTTATCCGAAGGAAAGAAGGAGAAGTTTTCAAGTTAAATACCATGGGGATGAGAATTCCAGGAAAAGAATCCACAAAGATCATAAAACATTTTGTGCAAATTCCACACCCTGCTTTGTTTGTTCTGTTATTGGCCTTTATGTCAGGGGAATCATGATGTATATATTCTTCTATGTCTTGGTTTTTTCAATTAGCATCATATTGTTGGATTTCATCTGTTCATTCATTTTTACTGCTTATAGAGTTTGACATTGTATCCACTTACTGGTTTATTTATTCTTCTACTGTTGATGTGCATTTGAAAACGTACATAAACTTTTAATAAAGTAAATCATATTACAAACAAGTCATATTTATCATTTCTTTTTTCTTTTAAAGATTTTTTATTTATTTATTTGACAGAGAGAGACGCAGTGAGAGAGGGAACACAAGCAGGGGAAGTGGGAGAGGGAGAAGCAGGCTTCCCACTGAGCAGGGAGCCCGATGCGGGGCTCGATCCCAGGACCCTGGGATCATGACCCGACCCGAAGGCAAACGCTTAATGACTGAGCCACCCAGGTGCCCCATACTCATCATTTCTTAATTAGTGATCACTTCATTTTACTATTTTGGGTTGCTTGTTTCAGGTTTTTTTTTTTTTAAGATTTTATTTATTTATTTGAGACAGAGAGAGAAATAGCAGTAGTGAGAGGGGCAGAGACAGAGGGAGAGAGAGAATCTCAAGCAGACTCCACGCTGAGCACGGAGCCCAGTGGGGGACTCAATCCCAAGACCCTGAGATCGTGAGGCGAGCCAAAACCAAGAGTTGGACGCTTAACCGACTGAGTCACCCACGCACCCCCTTGTTTCAGGTTTTTGACTATAAAACAATGCTGCCATGGGCATTCTTCTATGTGTGTCTTGTACATGTGCAAGAATAGCATACCTCCCTACAAGCGGAACTGCTGAGTCATAAAGCATGCAGGCACGTTTACAACTTTACTTCGGGGTGTCCCCTCTTTTTCAAAGGGGTTGAATCACGAGCAGTCTGCCAACGTTTTTATTATACCACATGCTACTACTGACACTTGCTATTGTCATATTTTTTAATTTTTGCCCATCTGATGGGTGTAAAATGGTTTTGCATGGTCAGTTCAATTTGCTGTTTCTTTGTCTGTCATGAGTTTTGTTATTTAGCAAATTTTCCAAACGGCCCAGCTGTTCTGGCCCTGGTGTTTAAGGGAAATAAATTACCCCATCTTTTCTTATTATATAAGAAATTGTATGACTCACTTTATTATGCCCAGGTGATATGTTTGCCAGCCACTAGGTATCAAAAATACCTTCATGTCCTAACCTGAATTTGGTTTTTAGTCATGCAATGCTGATTCTGTTAGTCAGTTTAAATTAGATATTTGGGAATTCCTTCAGACAGGGTAAGTCTACTTCAATGGGCTTTTGGACCTTCTCTCTCCCCCGAGGGAGAGAGAGAAGTATGTGGTACCATTAATTTATTCAGCATTTTGAGTATATCAGGCGCTGGGAATCATTAAGAACACAGCCCCTACACTTCTGGAATTTGCATTCTAGTGGCACATACGAGTAGTCTAGCTCAACTCCCTTTCCCGTCTCTCCACGTCCCTGGGCCCCTCATTCATTCAACCAGCATTACTGAGCACAGGCTCTGGGCCCTGGCGTTGTGGGACGTGTCGGGGCTACCTCTGGGGAGCCATTCTCCTTACATGTGCTGCCTCCAGGACCGCTGCCTGGCAGTTGGTTTCAAGGCTAGCCGAGGAACCATGAGTCCCGTAAGGGAGGAACTCACTGGATCGCGCTTTGGTGTTAGCCACGTTAAGCAGCCATGTTTTTCAAACTGCAGTTTACCTGCAATGAGAGACACTTCTCAATGTCTGTTGATAATGCAAATTCCTGCACCTTTACTCAATGAGCTGCTGACTCAGCAGATGTGAGAACTCTGCACCTTCCCCAGCTCTTCGAGAACTTTGATGGCTGACGTTCGAAAACCACTCTCCCCCTAAAGTCACGCAGCTAGAAGATGGTAGAGCCGAGAGGGCATAATTCACAGATATAAAAGCGCAGATCAGGCCCCACGCCCAGGACGTGGAAACCCCGACATTGCGGCTCCCTGTGCAGTATCCTTGGCCCTAAGGAAATGCGCGCAGACAGAATCTAAAGCGGGCTGCACTGTGCCCGCCGTGCTGAGGTTGGCTCAGCGGGCCAGTCAGTGACCTTAGCTGCTGGGGTGCTAAGTGCTGCAACGGCCACTCCACACACTTCTGGGCATTTGTCCAGAGAGAGAACACACATGCTAAAACATTCCAGTCCCTAGATGGCCCCTCTGGGTGGTTAATGGCATCGATTTACAAACACAGCAGGTTGGAGCCCCACTGGCTCCCAAAAGGAATCTCGCTGAAGAGCAAAATAACACACAAAATGGACTCAAACACGAACAGCTGGGAGAAGTGACCTCCTTAGGCCTCAGACACGGAGGAGGGCGTGTTACCTCCTGAGTTCCTGCTCAGAGGAGGGGAGGATCCCTCCCCCTCAGCAGGTGCTCCATAAATACCAGCCATGTGCTTGGAAGATGGGTGACAAAGAGCTGAAGCACTGGGGATGGGAGGCTGTGGGAGGAGCAGGGGAACGTAGGGCAAGCAGCCACAGGGAGTGAAGGTGGTCTAACTCACATCAAACTGGATATCTGTGTAGCTGGCTGTCTATATGTTTTGTAAAGCATTTTTACTTTTGTTAGCCCATCACTCTGCTTGGAAAGTTTCTGCCTGGTTGACAGTCCTGCCTTCTCTCAGCTTGCAGGGGGAGGCTTTTAAATAAATATCCCCTCCTCTATTTCATCATTCTGTTTGTCTCCCTCCGAGCACGTGCCACATTCAGTAATTATCTTATTTACGCCTTTCCTGGCTGTCTCCTCGCTCTGGAAGTCAGGCTCCAAGAGGGCAGGGGCTTGTTTGTTTAGCAAGCTGTCTTGTTTAGCACCGTATCCCAACACTGGACAGAGCCGGCACACAATTTTTATTAAAGAATGAGCAGTGATTCTAAGGCAGGAGTCATTTAGATGAATTGCTGGGGCACAGAGAGAGGAAAGTTTGCCACCTAACCCTGAACACCTGGTTAGTGTGTTAGTGGCAAAATCTGTTACAGAATCTGAGGTCTCTAGCTCCTAGTCCAATAGTTTGCAGGAAGCCAGCACCTGTCCCCGTCCTGCAAAGGAAAGAAAACTCACCGACATGCTTGCAGGAGAGAGAAATGAGGGCGAGCCAGACACAAGCCCAAATTCAGTGCCAAAGTTTGTCCTCTCTATAAGCAGTGTTTCCAACTGATTTCCAACTCTGTGCTTGGGACCTGGGGCGGAGGAGAGAGAGAGTTTGGGTCCAGGCTGAGCCGCACCCAAGGGTGCATCCTCATGCACCAGCATCACTTCCTGCCTGAGCCTCGCTAGGACCTGAGGTTAGCTGTGACTGTCTTAGCTTGGACTAGTTTAATAACATACCACAGACTTTGTGACTTCAACAGAAATTGATTTCCTCACAGTTTCGGAGGCTAGACGTTGGAGATCAGGGTGCGAGGATAGCGGGGTCCTGGTGAAGACCCTCTTCCCGGCTTTCAGGTGACCATCTTCTTGCTGGATCCTCACATGGGGGAGTGTGGAGGGGAAGACGTTGGTCTCTTCCTTTTCTTAGGAGGGCACTAATCCCAGCATGGAGGCTCTTACCTTAATGACCTCATTTCCACCTAATTACCTCCAAAGGCCCCACCTCCTAACACTATGACATTGGAGGGTTAGGGCTTCACCCTATGAATTTTGGGGTAACACGAACATTCGATTTATAACAGGGACCCAGGAAGTGGCAGCCTCGGGGCAAAGAGGAACCAAATGCGAATCTTCTGTAATCTTTGGCCAAAGCGGTAAGAGGAGAGAACAGGAAGTGAGCAGGGAGATGGAGAATTCCTCCTGTGGGTTCGTTGGCAAGGGCCCTCCGATGGTTCCCATGGGTTTCCTGGGCTCCCCAGACACCACTGGGAATGAAGGCTGCTCAGCTGGACCTCATTAGCGGGCCTTGTTTTCCATTCCAGTTTGCTGCTGACCTGGCCCTGGTTAGCATGCTGCCCCAGGCTGGGAAAGAGCAGGGCACCACCTCATGCTGAGTCACCCAGCTCAGGGACCAGGAAACTTACATAACGAGCCTGATTCCAAGTGTTTGTACATCAGACTTAAGCTTCAGGGACAGAAAAGAAGGAAGTGAGCCTGGGGGCAGTGATGGGGGCATGGGAGGGGGAAGTCCTGGGGGCCCTGGGGTCTGGTGGTGCCAGGAAGTCGTTGTGGCCCCAGGAGATCGCGAGAGCTCACGCACGCACGCAGGACATGGCAGGACTCCTCGGATTACAGATGCAGATGAACAAGAATGGCCACACGTGGGATTTTAGTTTTCCATCAGTAAGGCACCGGTCCCGCGCAGCCTGTTCTCGCCGCCTGGGGAATGTGAAGCCAGTCCAAAAAGAACACAGGTGGCAAATGAGGAACTTCATAAAAATGTGAACTCCTGAACTGTCTAAGCAATGTCTTTGGGGTACTGTCACCGACACAAGAGATAGCACTGCAATGACATAGGACAGTGTTGTCTGGAGAGGGAAACAGCCCGTGGGCTAGGAAAAATGTGAGTGGGTGGCCGTTTGAACTTTGCTGCAAAGCTCCTTTCAATCAAGACCCCTTTACAGATGAAGATTAAGAGACTGGCTATGGTAGGAGACATTCCTGAGAACTCGTGGATACTTTCCTTTGTAAGAATATTTTTCTACCCTAGCCCTTTGATTGCTTCTGGAAAAGCAGCCTTGCAAAACCCTGCCCACCCCCCACACATACCCTATAAGATGTGTCAAAGGAAAGTTGTCTACAGAGGAAGCAAATCACTTTCCCACCATAAACTGAGTGTCCATTGCTTTAGTCGGACTTTTTTCAACATGCACACAATTTCTTGGCATCTGGGTACAAATAAAGTGGCATGATGTTGTACAATTTCAGCTCTGGATAGAGTGAGAAAAGAACCACCCTCAGAGTGAAAAAGACCTGAGTTGAAGCTTGGATCCACATTCGATCATCTTCCTGTCTATCTGAGCCTCAGTTTCCTCCTCTGTAAAATGTGGTGGTCATACTACCTAACCTCTTGGGTCTCTCTGAAGGCTTTTAAAGAAGCACTCATCAAGATCTTTGGATACTCTAAATTTCTGGACAAACATTTGTTAGTGCTTCTTATTAATTTTTTTAATGGTTAGAAAATGAGAGAAAGGACAGAAAGTGAAAAGAGGTATCAAAAGGACATGTTGTTATTGTTTTTATTAATAACTTCTTGGTCTCTCACACACACACACACAAGAATCTGAAAAAAAACTAAAACTCTAGGAGAAAAATACACTTTGTTACCAAATTTTCACATAATTTCAGGTTTCTAGATATTCTGAGGGCTAATATAAATCTCAAAATAAAAGTTCTATAATGTAAAGGATTAGTGCTCAAAAGGCCCACGCCTGCCTTTTGGGAATCCACAGGAGGCAAGGAGACACCAACCCTGAAAATCTTCAACCACACCAACACGCTCCACTAAGGGACAAACACCCTTCCATCCCTGTCTCAGAAGCCAGAGATGACTTCTGGGAACTGAACTGTGAATCTTTGCATAGTGTAAGGCTGGAGCTGGGAGGGGTGTCTCCACTTGTCTGGTGGCTGGACCCACTTTCTTGCCCATTGCCTGGACGGTGTGTCAGGGAGGATGGGCACTGAGTATAGATCTCTGCGCACTGCCTGACCAAGAGAACGGCGACTGCGTGCTAAGGAGGGAGCAAGGAAAATGCAGGCAATGTTTCCATCACCAAATGCTTCTGCAGCCTTGCGCTATGGGGTGAACCAGAGATTACAGAGGCAGTGAATTCTACTCACACACCCATGACTGTGAACCCTGAGCCTAGACCAGCCCTGGGAGACAGTGACCAGGTCCTTCAGACCCCAGAGCATAAGACTTTGCACCTTTATTCTGCAAAGTCCCTTAGAAGTTGGACTCAGTGCCCCTTCTCCATCACTCTGTGTTACCTTCTCAATGGCTCAACAAGAAAATAACTGAGCTTAATCTACTAAGGCTAAGAGGAAGGAAGAGAGGTCTGGGTAAGGGTCGAATCAGAGCAAATACTTTTGCCTGCAGTGCATTCATCATGAGCTTATTCTTAGGGCAAGACCCAAGAGAGGACTTTCATTTGGCAGAGAATACGGGATGTATTGGCAGTGTGGTCTCACTGCTTCCCCTGAATGCCAAATGTTTCCTTCAGGGCTTCCTCCTTTAAGTCATGGCTTCAAAAACATTTGTGGAAATGTGTTGATCGTGTCTAAACAGCTCCTTAAATACCAACATTAATGGATTCAAATTTTATCTATCAGATCAACTAGCAAGAAACAGAAGCTTAAGAGAATGGGGCACAGGGGCACCTGGGGGGCTCAGTCAATTAAGCATCCGACTCTTGATTTCAGCTTAGGGCATGATCTCAGGGTGCTGAGATGGAGCCCCAAGTCAGGCTCTGCACTTGGCATGGAGTCTGCTTGTCCCTCTCCCTCTGCTGCCCCACCCCCCTGCTTGAGCTCACTCTCTCTCTGTCTCTGTCTCTGTCTCTCTCTCTCAAATAAATAAATAAATAAATAAAACAAGGAAGGAAGGAGGGAAAAGAAAGAGAGAGAGAGAAAGAAAAAGAAAAAGAAAGAAAGAAAAAGGAAAAGAAAGAAAGAAAAGAAAGAAAGAAAGAAAGAAAGAAAGAAAGAAAGAAAGAAAGAAAGAAAGAAAGAAAGAAGAAAGAAAATGGAGCACTGGATAGTTAGAAAACTGGGAAGAAACTGGGCTGTGGAACAGGTATCCAGAAGTGATGATTGGGGTGGGGCTCTGGAAGGGCTTGAGGCATTGAGCAAAGTTCACTGGATGCCTGAGGAAGCAGGCTGTGAGGTGAGAACATCACCATCACATCATCATACACAACAATTACTGAGCGCTTTGCTGTGTAAAAACTCTGCTAAGCAGCTGGGACACTTTTCCTCATTTCAGACTCACAGGGCCACAACCTTATGAGGCAGGTACCACTATCGGTACAATGGCAATGAATAATTTGCTAAGGATGGCACAGGCTAGAAGGAAGGAGATTAACCCTCAAGTCATCTGACTCCATCTGCCTTTTACATGCACGCGAGTACCATCTCTATGCTAGGGGCTCCCAAAGATAGAACCTCTGGCCCAGGCATCTCTCCTGACTGTCAGACTCCTGATCTCTTTAAAAGAAGAAGGAGGAGAAGGAGTTTTCCAGGACTCCTCACTCAACACTTGCACCTCCAAAAGCTATCTCAGATACAACATGTTTAAGTTGCCTACTTCCCCAAACAAAACAAAAACCTCTAACATGCATGGTGGTTGCTGTTTCAACTAATGGCAACTTAATCCTTCTAGTTGTTCAGGCCAAAATCCCCAGAATCAGCCTTGACTCCTCCCCTTTCTCTCAGATCACACATCCAAACCATCAGGAAATACTCTTGGCTTATCTTCAAAATGCATCCAGAATCTGACCCCTTGGTACCACTTCTTTTAGTATGACCCAGCATCTTCTCTCTTACCCAAATAATAGTAAGAGCCTCCTATTTGGTATCCCTGTTCCTACCCTTGTAACCCTATAATTTATTCTTAACACTATAGCCAGAGTGATCACCACCTTTTTTTTTTTTTTTACCATTTTAATGTGAAAAAAACTCACAAAGATACAAAAAGCTACAAACAAATGTCTAGTTTAACAAATCTGTATGAGGTAAACACCCTTGCAATGACCACCCAGACCAAGAATGTGATGGGCCACCCTAGGCCTCCCTCCACGTGCCCCATCCCAAACACACAGTCCTTCTGTGCCCCCAACACTAAACATTATCCTGACTTGTATAGCCCTCGCTTCCTTGTGCTTCTTCATGGTTTTATCATTCACATGGGCATCCCCACATACCACAGCTCAGACTTGCCTAATTTTTAAAACCTGATGTTTTCTGAGTCTCTTTTAATCTACAGGATCCCCTCCATCACTTTCTTTTCCTTCTTTTTTTCCTGTTGAAGAACCTGGGCCGTGTGACCTGCATACTCTCCCATAGTGTGGGTTTTTATAGATTGAACACGTTCCTCTGTCCTCTTGATGTCCTGCACATTGAAAGATGGATGTTGGGATGTCTGGGTGGCTTAGTCGGTTAAGTGTCTGCCTTCAGCTCAGGTTATGATCCCAGGGTCCTGGGATCCAGTCCTGCATTGGGCTCCTTGCTCAGCAGGGAGCCTGCTTCTCCCTCTGCCTGCAACTTGCCCTGCTTGTGCACTCTCTCTGACAAGTAAATAAATAAAATCTAAAAACAAAACAAAAGAAAAACCCTGAACTGTTTAAAAAAAAAGAAAGAAAGAAAGCTGGAACCAGAGTCAGATCAGAGTCTGGTCTGATTCTTTTGGCAAGCTGTGGTATATTCTTTCAATAGGAAACACATAAAGTCTGGCATTCATTCTTTTTGTTTTATTGTTGTTTTGTGTTTTTTTAAAGATTTTATTTATTTATTTGAGAGAGAGAGAATGAGAGAGAACACATGAGAGGGGATAGGGTCAGAGGGCAAAGCAGACTCCCCGCCGAGCAGGGAGCCCGAGGCGGGACTCGATCCCAGGACTCCGGGATCATGACCTGAGCCGAAGGCAGTCGCTTAACCAACTGAGCCACCCAGGCGCCCTGTTTTATTGTTTTTAATAAACTTCATTTCTTAGCTTTCACTCTTTTTGATGTTAGCAATCGATGATGCTCATTGCCTAGACCCGTTAATTCATTAGGGTTTGCAAAATAGGCATATCCTAATTGCATGATTTTGTTTCCATTTATTAGGTGGAATAATTGTATGAGATGTTTCTTTCCATTAGTATTACAGTTTTCATAGGATAGGCAGGATATGTGCTTGGTTCTTCCCATTTATTTCCTTGGTTTTCAAGATAATGAATTGATTTCCTGTCATCCTCAAAAACTGACCAATTTTTGTGTCGTGTGTGTATAATTGCAAACTCGTAGATTTAAACATATATCATGAGTTTCAATTCTTCGTATTTCTTATCCTTACTGAAGCTCAAAAATGCTTACATTTATCAGAAATTCCAACCAAGTTCACTGAAATGAAAAGATGTTTATGACCCTTTAGTTTTCATCTTAGATTTGTGACTTTTTCCCCCATTTATTTGTCTGCCAATAATTATCCAAGTTGAAGAGGCTCCTCTGGAAGAAAATGCTTTATTTTATCCAAATTTTGGCCAATAAAAGCTTCTTCAGGGGTGCCTGCGTGGCTCAGTCGTTAAGCGTCTGCCTTCGGCTCAGGTCATGATCCCAGAGTCCTGGGATCGAGTCCCACGTCGGGCTCCCTGCTCAGCAGGAAGCCTGCTTCTCCCTCTCGCACTCCCCCTGCTTATATTCCTGTTCTCACTGTCTCTGTCTCTGTCAAATAAATAAATAAAATCTTTAAAAAAAAAAAAGAAAGAAAGAAAGCTTCTTCAAGATGAATTATTTTGACATGATCTTAGCAGTCTGTGGTGGGTTGAATAGTGTCCTCCCAAAATCTGTGCCCACCCAAACCCTATGAATGTGACCTTATCTGGAAACAGGGTCTTTGTGGATGTAATCAAATTAAGATGAAGTCATTGAATTAGGGTAGGCCTTCAATTCAATAGGACTGGTGCCTTTATAAGAAGGGGGACATTTGGACACACAGACACACAGGAAATACGTCATGTAGAGGCAGAGATTGGAGTAATGCATCTACCAGCCAAGAATTGCCAGCAATGACCAGAAGGTAGAAGAAAGGCATGGAACAGATCCTCCCACAGAGCTTCCCTAAAGAACCAATCTTGTTGACATCTTGATTTCAAATTTCTAGCCTCCAGAACTGTGAGAGAATAAATCTCTATTGTTTTAAGCATTCCAATTTGTCATACTATGTTATGGTAACCCTAGGAAGCTAAAACATAGCCTTTGATAACTTTTTCACTCCCTGGTATGAAAAAAGTTTCTTGGCTCATCTTGGCTATTTTGTGGCCCAGATCTGGAGTGTTTCTTTAACATTTTAGTAGACAGAACTTGGGGGGGGGATAAACATATGTGAAGATAAAATGAAGGTAAAATTCTCATGAATGCATAATGATATTTCCAGTTCAAATTCTGAGAGTCCTATTTCTCAAGGACTTAGGGAAAACAGAATATCCTACAAAAATTTACTTGCTTTTTCTTATGTTATAAATACAACAGTCTCAGAATACCAATACTACCACCACCAGTTTTGATTACTAAAACAATTTTAAAATTTTGGTCATATTATTCTTATTCTCCCACTTTTTAAAAAATGGTTATACTAAATCTACATTGTCAGAACATATAGCTATTATATATACTATGGCCTATGTCTTTTAACTCTCATTTAATCTAATTCTACAGGTAACTACATATTTAATACTAACAGTTCTTAGGCTGATTATTCTCAAGTCATGCTGTTGTCTAAAGTACATTTTTATTCAATAAATGGTGCTGGGAAAATTGGACAGCCACATGCAGAAGAATGAAACTCGACCATTCTCTAACACCATTCACAAAGATAAACTCAAAATGGATGAAAGACCTCCATGTGAGACAGGAATCCACCAAAATCCTAGAGGAGAACATAGGCAATAACCTCTTTGACATCGGTCACAGCAACATCTTTCAAGATACATCTCCAAAGGCTAGTGAAACAAAAGCAAAAATGAACTTTGGGGACTTCATCAAGATAAAAAGCTTCTGCACAGCAAAGGAAACAGTCAACAAAACAAAGAGGCAACCCCCAGAATGGGAGAAGATATTTGCAAATGACACTACAGATAAAGGGCTGGTATCCAAGATCTATAAAGAACTTCTCAAACTCAACACCCAAAAAACAAATAATCAAGTCAAAAAATGGGCATAAGACATGAACAGACACTTCTCTGAAGATGACATACAAATGGCTAACAAACACATGAAAAAATGTTCATCATCATTAGCCATCAGGGAAATTCAAATCAAAACCACATTGAGATACAACCTTACACCAGTTAGAATGGCAAAAATTGACAGGGCAAGAAACAACAAATGTTGGAGAGGTTGTGGAGAAAGCGGAACCCTCTTACACTGTTGGTGGGAATGCAAGTTGGTACAGCCACTTTGGAAAAGAGTGTGGAGGTGCTTCAAAAAATTAAAAATAGAGCTACCTTATGACCCAGGAATTGCACTCCTGGGTATTTACTCCAAAGACACAGATGTAATGAAAAGAAGGGCCATATGTACCCCAAAGTTCATAGCAGCAATGTCCGCAATAGCCAAACTGTGGAAAGAGCCGAGATGCCCTTTAACAGATGAATGGATAAAGAAGATGTGGTCCATATATACAATGGAATATTACTCAGCCATCAGAAAGGATGAATACCCAACTTTTGCATCAACATGGATGGGACTGGAGGAGATTATGCTAAGCGAAATAAGTCAAGCAGAGAAAGTCAATTATCATATGGTTTCACTTATTTGTGGAATATAAGGAATAACATGGAGGACATTAGGAGAAGGAAGGGAAAAATGAAGGGGGGGGAATCAGAGGGAGAGATGAACCATGAGAGACTATGGACTCTGAGAAACAAACTGAGGGTTTTAGAGGGGAGGTGGGTGGGGGGATGGGTTAGCCCGGTGATGAGTATTAAGGAGGGCATATAGTGCATGGAGCACTGGGTGTTATACGAAAACAGTGAATCGTGGATCACCACATCAAAAACTAATGATGTGTTGTATGGTGACTAACATAACATAAAAAAATAAAATTAAAAAGTAATAATAAAAAAAGAAAGTACATTTTTCAGAAAATTCCTTGAGAAGGACTCATGGGAACAATATTCCTTGAGTCTTACAATGTTGATACATGTGTCAGGGTCCTTTCTACTCTAAGGTAAGTTTTGCTAGACTTAAAATCTTTAGTTCAAAAAAAAAGAAAAAATCTTTAGCTCATATTTTCTTTCCTTGAGTACCTTAAACACGGCATTCCATTTGCTTCTGGAATAAATCACTGCTGTCAAAAATCTGATGATACAGCGCCTGGGTGGCTCAGTTGGTTAAGCAACTGCCTTCAGCTCAGGTCATGATCCTGGAGTCCCGGGATCGAGTCCCGCATCGGGCTCCCTGCTCGGCGGGGATTCTGCTTCTCCCTCTGACCCTCCCCCCTCTCATGTGCTCTCTCTCTCTCTCTCTCATTCTTGCTCTCTCAAATAAATAAAATTTTTTAAAAATCTGATGATAAACTAATTTTCTTTCCCTTATAAGTAACATGCTCTTTTTACAGAAGTGCCCAAAACACTTTTCATTTTTTTAAACCTAAAAATTTACTAGCATGTGTTTATTCTCCCTCACATTATATGCTCTTCCAATATGTTGTTTCAAATATTTTTCTTTCTCTTTTACAATTTGGGTAGGTTTTCTTAAGTCATAATATTGAGTTTCATTCTGTTTCCTTGTTTTGGTTTTCTTCTTCGGAACTCTCATTAACTTTACATCGGATCTTTTTGCCAATCTGAAATACTTGTAGTGTTTTCTCAAATCCTTGTCTTCTTCATTTCTTTTCTTTATTATTACGTTCAGTTAGCCACTGTATAGTACATAATTAGTTTTTGATGTAGTGTTCAATGATACATTAGTTAAGTATAACACCCAGTGCTCATCACAGCTCGTGCCCATAATACTTAAGATGTTGTACCTTTTTTCAGAATGGCTAAAATCAAAAACACAAGAAACAACAGGGGAGGTGAGGATGTGGAGAAAGGGGAGCCCTCATGTACTGTTGGTGGGAATGCAAACTGGTGCAGCCACTCTGGAAAACAATATGGAGTTTCCTCAAAAAGTTATACAACTACTCTACGTTCCAGAAGTTGCACTACTGGGTATTTATCCAAAAAATACAAAAACACTAATGTAAGGGGATGCATGCACCTCTATGTTTATAGAAGAATTATTTACAATAACCAAACTATGGAAGCAACCCAAGTGTCCATCGACAGATGAATAGAGAAAGAAGATATGGTATAATATAATATATAATGGAATATTATTCAGCCACAAAAAAAAATGAAATCTTGCCATTTGCAATGACATGGATGGAGCTAGAGTGTATTGTGCTAAGTGAAATAAGTCAGTCAGAGGAAGACAAATACCATATCATTTCACTCATATGTGGAATTTAAGAAACAAAACAAATGAGAAAAGGAAAGAAAAAGGAGAGAGACAAACCAAGAAGCCGACTCTTAACTACAGAGAACAAACTGGTAGTTACCAGGGGGGAGGTGGGTGGGGGGATGAAATAGGGGATGGGGGTTAAAGAGTGCATTTATCATGATGAAAAAATAAATACATAAAATAAAATGAAAAAAAATAAAAGAAAAAAGTATGTGTCTTTTTACTTTCTATTTCTGTTAAGGTGTTACTTTGTATGTTCATTTGCTTCTGTGGGCCTTCTAATTTGATAATGCTTTGGTTATTTTTCCTTTTATTTCCAATCCTCTCTTGAGTTTTGTCACCTCATTTCTGAACATACCTCATTCTGATATAAGACATTTTCTTAGTGTTCTATTTCACTTTGAGAAAACATATTCTATTTTTGATTTTTTTTTTTTGAGCATACATTTTGGCATGATTTCATCCATGATTTTGCATGGATTTAAATTTGACACTTTTTGTTGCTCACTGTTACGTGGACTAAATTTTCTAGCACTGCTAGAAGGAGACTTGATGTCATTTCACAGAGCTTCCTCCTCCATTGTTTCCGTGTAGTACCAGAAAACGAACAAAATGAAACAAAAGAAACAGTGGCAGCCTGCTCCCTCAGATCTCCTGGTTCTGTTCTCCTCCACCACTTTGCTCTGGAGCTCCTCCTCCCACGTTCCTTTTGTCCTCTTTTGTTCTGTTTTGAATCCACCCCCAGCAGCTTCTCCTCAGGTAGGACCGTGCTCAGGAAGGGGGCTGGCGTGCTTCAGGGCCCCACATTCCTCCACCAGTGGAATGCTCTTCTCAGACTGGCCTCCCGCGCCTTCCAGTGAATAACGGTTCACTATTTTGTGGCTCTCCTGTCTTCAGGTCCCGTCCCTTCCCTCTGCGGAGATGCCGATACAATGCGGGTGTTGTGGCTTTGGGTGACTGGTTTCTGCTGCCTTCTATTTTAGGGTTTGTGAGAATACCTTGTCACCTAATTCTGAGGGAAATATTGCCCAAGGGTTTTTAGTTTTCATCCCAGTCTCTCTGTCAGTTGTGATGTGGGGATTCAGAAATGTCCAAATACAATACTGCCCCTGCGGCCACCATCTTTCCAGAGTGCTCCTTCTGAAAACTGTCAGATCACGCCACTTCTCAAAAGTCCAGAAATGGGGCTTCTGGGTGGCTTAATTTGTTAAGCTTCAGACTCTTCATTTTGGCTCAGGTCATCATCTCATGGGTCATGATCTCATGGGTTGTGAGATGGAGCCCCACATCGTGGAGTTTGCTTGGGATTCTTTCCCTCTCCTTCCCCCTAAGCTCCTCCCCTCCATTCATGTGCATCCTCTCTCTCTCTCTCAAATAAATAAAATCTTTTTTAAAAAGTCCAGAAATGACTTTTCATTTCACTCAAAGTAAAAGCCGAAGTCTTTACGATGGCTTATGAGGCGCTGTAGGATCAAGGCCTCTCCCTTACTCACTTCCCAGACCCTTTCTCATGCTCTTCTCCTGTCTGAGCTCTCTGCTCCAGCTCCACTAGCATCCTTGCTGTTCTTGAACATGCCACGCATCTTCCCATCTTCTGCCTTTGCTCTAGCAGTTTCCTCTACCTCGATCACTCTTCCTCAGATAGGAACTAACTTAACCACTTCCTTCAAGTCTTTGAAATCTCTTTCTCCATGACATCCAGTCTTACTGCAGCCTCCTCACGGGCACTCCCCATCCCCTTTCCTCCGCTCCACTCTTTCTTCTTTCCAGAGTGTTTCACATCTTCTAACATTAAACATTTCATTATTTTATTATGTTACTATGTATTATCTATCTTCCCTTTGCTAGAATATAAAATCCATGAAAGCAGGAATGTCAAGTCTGTTTTGCTCTTTTATGTCTAATCGAGTGCTCAGAACAACGTTTGGCAGCAGATGTAGCTGCTTAATAAATGCATGGATGAATAAATAAATGAAGCAGCCAGGGGTTCGGCTTGCTCTGAGCCAGAGTTGCCGCCGGGGAGCAACGTAGGGTCCAGGTCACCACCTCCATCGCCCTCCTGCCCTGGTACCTCTGAGTGCCACGGTCTGCAAGCCGATTGAATGAGTACCGAGCACAGCCAGGCAGAGTTTGTCCTTGAGCCTCATGAATTATCAGAAGGCGAGAGGTGTCGGAAACATTCTTTCTAGGACTTCTGAGTTCAGCTCAAGCCAGAAATAGCACCCCAGCCATGTGCCTTCTAGCATTTCAGCACATTTGCTCCTCATCCCACTGGAAGAGCAGAGAAGGCTGGAGGGCAGAAAAAGAGGGACAACACCAGCCCTTTGCAGAGGGGCTCAAAAGTAGGGAAGATGAAGGGAACGCGTGACAGTCTGCCTGCCCCTGGGCACCAGGCCAGGCCCAGCTGCGTGCCGGGCTGTTCTGAAAGCCTGTAACCCGAGTCACCTGTGTCCTTGCCCCTTTCCCTGGAATTCCTGACTGTTATTTACTTGGTGTTCTCCACTTAGTCTCAAGGAACAGACATCACATGGCCCATCTTCTAGCTGTTCCAGCATAACTAACAAAGTCAGGACTGACCCACGCAAGCATGGGGCTCACCGGTCTTACTTTCTAAGCAAACTGGTAGGTCTCAGGCTAGCCGGCTACCCGCACTCCTCTCCTTCCCTAAGAACAAGGAAGCCTAAGGTGGAGGCCATGTTAACAGGGAAGCTCTGCGCAGACTGTCTCTCTGAAACTCTAATTAGTCTTGGAAAATGCTCCCGGACCTTGGATGCCTGAAGGATCATTGCCCAATCAGGAGATTGCAAGCCTATTGCCAGGCCCAAGAAAACAGGTAAGAGGTCAAAACTGAGGCCTTTTCCAGCCCACGCTTAGGATCTCAACTCTTTCCTTTAGTTCTTTTTTTATTCTGCTGGAAACTGCCAACACAGCAACCAAGATTAGCTTCCATACTCTCTCCACGTTGACACAGGTGGACTGTGTCCACGCCTCCCCTGAGCCTTCCCTGCCTTGTCTCCAGGGCAGCTGGAGCAGTTCTTGAAGTGCTTTCTTCTCTTCTTCTGTTCCCTCCTCATTCCCAGTTAGTGGATGCATAGTTCTTAACCAGTAAAAATGAGTGAGCTCCACTTCCATCTACTGAGAATGAGCCAAGAACCCTCAAAGCACAGGAACCTGAAATTCAGATCATCTCTCAAGTTTTCCAAAGCTCCCCTTGAACTTGGACCAAATGTTCAGTGGTCCCCCTGCCCCCACCAGCCACCAGGGGCCCCAACCCGTCTGAGAAAGACACTCCTGGGTACCAGACATAGTACATATGACATCTTACTTATTCCATGTAACCCCCTTAAGATAAACACCATCATGCCCATTATATACATAAGAACACTGAGTTCAGTGTGGTGGAGTGGCTTATGCAAGGTCATGCAACTCGGAAAAGGCCCCATCTGTTTTGACTGCCTTATGGGGTTTTCTAGCCAGCCCGAACAGATGTGTTCTCTGTGTTTAAAGGTGACAAGGACACTCACCTCTGGGTTTCTGAAATGTTATGGAAATAGGATTTCCAGATAGGGAGACCAGGCATCCTGGTGTCCCCAGGAGAGTTCTAATATCCCTGTGTATTATTAACAGTGCTCTTTTTTCAAAATCATCTTTGTTTGGATAATAAGTGACATAGTCCTCCTATCCAAAGGAGCAAAGGAGTGGGAAAACGAAAAAAAAAAAAAATTGCTCAAGAGGTCACCAAGCAGTGGGCATAGAAAGGCCTCAATAGGGCTTTGATGTTCTCAGGGTCTGCCCCACCTCAACTTCTCTTGCCGGCTTTGCCTCAGATGTTGCCTTCCATGCTGCCATACTTCTTCTTGCACAATGCTGGCGCTATGACCTACAGGACAGGAGGAAATGAGATCAGCATGCTGGAGGGTTCTCAGTACCCCAGATGACCCTTCCTGTGGATCCCTACATTACTGAAAATAAACTAAGCCTCTGTGCAGGTGACCCATGTCTTTCCAACCCTAACAGATAAAGGACACGCCTGTGGAGGAGAAATCAGAGGGATCACCAAGGTTCTGAATGTCCTGTAAGGAAGGAAAATAAGAATGTCTTCAACCAAAGCTTTTGCTCCACATTGGGGCTTCGCCAGACACTCTCTTCTATCCCATAGTGAAATGACACAGTGGAATGAGCAGGCATTTAGCAGTCAAAGATCCAAATTGTATTTTAGCTTACCCATTTATGAGTTGGGTGATCTTGGGTAAGTTTGTCAACCTCTCTGAGCTTTAGTTTTCTAATTCATCAGAAAAGTGGGTATAAGAATGCCTACTTTGCAATGCAATTGCAAAATTTCAGATGGGATTATGTGTAAAATGTCCGGCATGTAAGAGGCATTTATTTTATAATTTTTTTAAGATTTGATAGAGAAAGAGAAATCACGAGAGAGCATAAGTAGGGGGAGCAGCAGAGGGAGAGGGAGAAGCGGGTGTCCTGCTGAGCAGGGAACCTGATGTGGGGCTCGATCCCAGGACCCCAGGATCAGGACCTGAGCCGAAGGCAGACGCTTAACTGACTGAGCCCCCCAGGCGTCCCTAAGAGGCATTTATTAACAGTGATGATGATGATGATGTTGAGGATGAGGATGATGATGACTGAATGCAACACAGCAATGCTTATCTCAGGCATAGAGGAAATATTCCAAAGGCATAAACTCCAAAAGGAGTAACCAATAAATATTTGTCAAGCAGTCAGAACTTTTGAGAAGAAAAGGTTCAATTATTTAACCAATTCAAACCAAACTGAGGTTTATTTGACAACTAGTTGTGCCAAATAAGATAATGGATATTGAGGGTTACAGGGATTTATATAAATGAGTTCATGCTCTTCAGGTGCTCACAACCAAATGAAGGGTCCAAGTTAAAGGGGAACATGTGTCCCCACTTTGCCATGATCTCAGGCAGTTTTAAAATACTGTCAGAGCAGAGAGGATGAGACAAACCATTTTGCTTAGCAGGTGCAAGAACCTCACAGAAGAGTAGGCAAGGGAACTGATCCTTCATACCTGGCCAGGATTTCTAGGCATCTGACAGCACGTTTACATTCTAGGCTGAGAAAATTCAGTTCCATTCTTCCCTTGCAAAGAAGACAAGTTGTTTCTCAAAAAGGAGAATGAAGGAGACTCCTTCATACTCCTCTTCCACTTTCTCATATGAAGTCAGTGGCCAAGTGTAAAACTGAATACACATTCTGAGAACCACAGAGACCTGAGATTGAAACAGAGCTTTTGATGCAGAAATTAATCAAGACTTGGATACAAATGCACATCACATATTTAAAAAAAAAAAATGTTTCAACTTCATCGAGTTAACTATGAGACACTTAATGGAAAACAAGGCATTGAATCACAAAATAAATGCACAAAATATGACTTATCAGAGGTAAAAAGATAAACAGTACTTGAGATGTGTCACTGCTGAGAAATATTATCAATCAAGGTCACAGTCTGGAAAGAGGGATTAACAAATTCATTCATTAGCCTTCTGCTTCTACTTCTATTCCCAAACCTTGTTTAAATTAGTCAGCTTCTTGGTTAAATAAACAGATAAGCAATTGGCTCTGGAATAGAAAATGAAACCGAGTCATAATTCAGTCCAATTGCTCTTCTTTAGATATTAACTAGTAGACCATGAGGTGTTTCTATGTCTGCTATTGGCCTTCTTGTCCATTTTTCCTCCTTCTGCCCTGAGTCCGAAGCCATAGTTGTCAAGGTGGGGAGACTGCTCCCCAGGGGACATTTGGCAATGTCTGGAGATGTTTTTGATTGTCACAATGGAACTGGGGGAGCAGAGTACTACTGAGATCTAATAGATGGGGACCAGGCGTGCTGCTAAGTATCCTGCAATGCGCAGGACAGCGCCACAAAGTAAAAGATTATCCAGCCCAATATGTCAATGGTGCTGAGATTGAGAAACTCTGGGCCAAATCTGGGTAAGCCGAGAAAGGCCTTGCAAAGAAAAAACAGAATATGGGATTCAGGAAATTCATAGCTTTCTTAATCATGATAATGTGAGGAGAATATTAATATAAACAGGTACTTAAAACCAAAGCTCTTAAAGCATTTTGAGAGAAGCAATAGGAAAAGGGCTGCTCCTAGCTTCCCAGATCGGAGCCTCCACAGCTGCAGCTCGGGTCCTTCAGTGATTATATTTTATGAACTCCAAACTGAGTGATCAAGGATTTCTTTCTCTTTTCTTTTCTTTTTTTAAAGATTTTATTTATTTATTTGACAGAAAGACACAGCGAGAGAGGGAACACAAGCAGGGGGAGTAGGAGAGGGAGAAGCAGGCTTCCCACCGAGCAGGGAGCGCAATGTGGGGCTCGATCCCAGGATCCTGGGACCATGACCTGAGCCGAAGGCAGACACTTAATGACTGAGCCACCCAGGTGCCCCGAGGATTTCTTTTTCTGATTAGTGAATTTGTTCATATGAAATTCTTAAGCAGTCTGTATCCATACATATATAGCAGTTCCCTTTTATTAAAAAAAACTATACTATGGAAACAGCTTCAATATCCATCAATGGAGGGCTGCTAAAATACATGATGGTACATATATTTATATCAGAGTATCTGTGTATCCAGTAAAAATAATAAAGAAAAACAAAAATGGAAATACGACATGCTGTAAGGGATTTGTGTTAAAATCCTACAACAAAAATTTTTAAAGTAAAAGAATCGATTTAAAAATAGGCAAATTACCAATTGCTGAAGCTGAGTGGAGGTTATATGAGAGGTTAAATTTTCTATACACTAAGTTTTGCGTCACCTGGGTGGCTCAATCGGTTAAGCATCGGACTCTTTGTTTCGGCTCAGGCCATGATCTCAGGGTCGTGAGATCCAGCCCCAAGCCGGGCTCCCCACTCAGCATGGAGTGTGCTTGAGATTTTCTCTCTCTCTCTGCTTCCCTCCCCGCCCGCCCCCCCCGGCTCTCTATCTCTCTCTTTCTAAAATAAATAAATAAAATCTTAAATTTCTTTTTTTTTATACACCAAGTTTTAAATTTCTGTGATAGAAAGAGTCAAAAGTCATCACTGCGAAGCACTCTATGTTCTTAGATGGAAATATCTCGAAGATACAACGTGAATGGAAAGAAGGGAGGGACAGTATGAGAGGGGACACAGTGGGGAAACATTCTTATTTTTACATATGTAAGTAGTTAAGAAATTATAGAATAATACCTAAGAAATTAATGAAAGTGGTTACCTGGGGGCATGGATAGCGGAGTCAGGAACTGGAAAGATGGGGAATCAGGGTGGGAGCAAGACTTTTCAATGTGTGCTTTTTTGGACTTTTGAATTTTTCTGCCACGTGAATTATTCCATATTCAAAAGCTTAAGGAATAGGAAATGCAAGTTCATCAGATAAAAATCTATCTGTTCTAAGAAATGTAGGACATTTCGTTGCCACACTTACATTCCAGCCTTGAAAAGAACTCCTGTTACTTTCACAAATATTATCTCATTTATCTTCACAAAAACCCTGAAAAATTTGAAATGGGCACAGTGGAGTGAGGAAGCAGGAATTATAGTCTGATATAGGCCGGGCACATCATGTGAAATGGGAATCAGGCTTGTTCTCCCTGGTTCTTAGAAGTAGAAAAGAACCAAAGTGTAACATTAGAGAGACAGAGAGAGGAGAGAATCTTAGACTCAACAGAAAGAATTATCTAAGGTCATGTGTCTAAGGAGGCCTCCAAATACATCACTTACCCTGTGTAATCTCCACACAAAATCTTGGTGGAGCATGCAATTCAACAAAAGTTTATTGAGCTTAGGCTGTGCTAGACCCAAAGGGAGACTGGAGTTGAAGATGAAAAAAACCACATTCTTAGATACAGCTATCTCTGTAAGGGAGTGAGAGTTACCTGGCAGTATCTTAAAGGTTTAAAATACCCGCATCCTAAAGCCCAGAAATTTCATTCTATGGTGTCCATATGTGCAAAAAAAGCGTATGCATAGGATAATCTTTGCATCATTGTTTTGCAACAGCCTGAGTTGGATATGACCTATGTGTCCATTAATAGGGATTGGCTAAAAAAAACTATAGTATTATATATCCATATTAGGAAATACCACAAAGCAATTTGGCAAAGGAAAATAAAAGACAATTTGGGAAAGCTACAGATAATAAAAGAATAGATTGCCAAGATACATGGTTGAGTTGAAAACAAAAGAAAAAGGAAGTTGAAGGATGATCCATATCATAAGGTACAAATGAAATGTTAAAAAAAACCCTCCATATTTTCCATGGGGACACATGCATATATGAAATGTGTAAGAAAAGGTCTGAAGGAAAAACAAAGTGATCTGTGTTCACTTCTAGGGATTGGGGAAAGGGATGGTGAAGCGATGGGATCGTCAAAGCTGCCTTTAGCCTTCTCTGTAGTATTTTTAACTTTGACAAAGCAAGTGAATCTATGCATCAGTTGTTTAGTGAAAATAGCTGTCTTCATACTTAAAAGCAGAGAAGAGAAGACAGCATCCTTGCTCAGCAGCTCACAGTCTTTTAAATGATGCATTAAAATATAATTCAATATGATCTGTGCAGCAAATAACAATAGCTAACATTTGTTGAGCTCTTATTATGTACCATGGGCTATCTATTTATTAAATCATTTCATCCTGACCACAACCCTAGAAGTAGGAACAATTATTACCCCTACTTTGCACGTGTGATAACTGAGGCGCTGAGTGACTTGACCAAGCCTATAATGCCAGTGAGTACACAGCAGGGATTCGAACACATGTGCTTCTGACTCCAGAGTCCAGACTCTTAACCTGCATGCGGTCTATGGCAGTACGGCAGGAAATGTTTGTGAACTTGAACGGGGGCCCTCAGGAGGGGCGTACCCATTATGGCAGACAGGGCTACCCACTTACACAATATTCATTTCCCCTTTCTTTTTCACTAAGAGAACTCTGACTTGGTGCTAGGTGTCAGAATTCATTTAAAACTCTCCCAGGCCCCTCTGCACGTATGGGCAGCCGGGTGCTGGCCGGTGAGATGCAAGCTGAGCCTCTTTGCAGGAGAGCCTGTTAAATCGGCCAGTGTCGCTCATAAGGGCCACTTTGGCCTTTTGCCCTTCACCATTGCTCCTTTTTCTTGCCTAGAAGGCAGAAATAATCCTGGAGAGGCAAAAGCCGTCTAAAAGGAGTTTGCTACATTATTTACATCCTGGAACTGTTGCAGAGCCCAGGCACCTACCTCTGACTTCCTGTTGTGTGAGAAACATAAACCTCTTTTAGGTTAAGCCTGAAGTCAGGTTCCATGCTGATGAATGCAGTCTAACGAACGCATGGGGTCTAGAGAGGCTCATCTGGGAGAAAGAACAAAATGCCTGAAAGAACAAAATCCCTCAGCCTCACCTGGCTTTCGAAATATAAGAGATTGGCTGCTTCGCTCCAAGTTCCCCAGGGACCACCAGGCCCAGGGCACGTGCCAGGCACAGCCAGCCATCAGACAGAACGTCAGTCCCCAAAGACACAGGGAAATGCGGAATGGAGCCAGGGGCTCCACGGGGCCTCAGATCCCCCTCAGCAAAAAGCACACAGGGCAGAAGGACAGTCCGCTAGAGCTGAGCACCTGCAACTTGACTCCAGTGTTGAGGGCTATAGATCCCAGTCTACTTATAGCACCAGCAAGTTGTGCAGGAGGGAAGGGCAGGGCTCTGACAGCTGCTTGTTTTGAACCTGCCTGCCTGGGCAGCTCCCAGAACATTTGTTTCAAAAGCAGGCAAGGGTGGAGGGGGGGCGGGGGCGGGGAGGAGCTTGGGGAAAAGAAGAGAAGTACACACCCTGGAAACGGAATAGTGAGGGCTGACTGTCTGAGGATTCTATTCCCCAAGGCAGTGCCCTGAGCCTGACCACCCCCAAGGGGCGGGCTTGTCCAAGGCTCAGCTCCAGCAGAGTTAGAGGCTGTCCGAAAGTCCAAGGGGGACAGAAAAAGAGCCGAAGAAGAGACAGGAGTGTCAGTCACTGACTCTAAGTGGGAGGAGCATTTTGAGAAAGAGTCAAGTGGGTGGAGCTCCTTAGAAAGGCCAGGGAGGATGGGGACATGAGGCAGATGGCCAGGGAGTGTAGGCAGCTGGGTTGACCATCCTTTCCTAACGTCTGTCAATGAAGGAACAAATATGGCAGTAGCTTAACAACACGGTGCAAGGGAGGAAGGGAGGCCTGTCTAGGCAAAGGAAGTAGCTGGTTGGACCGCGGGGGCAAAGCGAGTGGGGATGTTAGACTGGGGCAGGCTGTAGCCATGACCCTCTGCCACTCACCTCCCAGGGTGCCTGTTCTCCCTTTTGGCTGGTAGGGTCCTTCATTCTTTTTGGCTTTTAGGATCTCCCAGAGAATTTGAACTTCAACTAGAAAATCTTAAAACTCAAAACATTTGTCATGTCCAAAGACACAAAGTTATCATGGTAGATACTGAGTGAGGGAGGGTAGTGTAATCCTTTTGTGTGTGATGACTTTTTATTGAAATGACATTTTATTTAAATGGTCATTCAAAGGACTCTACATCGAGCCAGCACTGGATAGAAACTTGAGAGTATTTTCCAATGACTGAAAAGAGGTCAGAAGCCTAGAACTTGAAAGTTAGAAAGGGATCTGGATCACCTAATCCAAAACCCCCTTAATTAACAATGAGAAGAAATGAAGGTCAGAGAAAGGAAGTGAGTCATGCAAGGCACGCAGCTGGTTTGGGGATCATGAAAGCAAATACACAGCACATATAGCAGGAACTTTACACTTGTACATCCATTAATTCCTGTAAGTTTTGCATCCACCCTAGACATAGATATTCTGACAGGCAAAGTAATTCAGCTGAGGTCACACAGAGACAGTCAAGAGAAGAGCTGGGATTTGAACACACATAATCTTGCTCCAGAGACTCTGTCCTCTTGACCGCTTCTTTTGATTCCCTTGCGTCCCTCAGCAACCTTTTCTCCACTCTCCCAAGCTACCTCCACAGTGCCCCACCCCTCTACTTCCCTCCCATTCCCTCACCCTACCCCTTCCTTTCAATGTCCACAGAAGTCCCCACCTTGCTCCCAGCCTCTGATGGGGGCAGGGAAGGAGGATGGTTTTCTCCGTTGTGAAAACAATGGTGAAGGGAGAATAAAAAGGACCTACCTGGCCACCATGGAGACCGGAAAGGGGCTGAGGCACAAGCCAAAGAGGATCAGGGTCTACAGCCCCTCCTGGGTGTAAGGGGTGAACTGGCCTTCCTTTGGACCACTTGTAGGGTAGAGCATGGAGACTTGGTGAGGTGGGGAAGATGACCCCCAGGAGGTGGTATGAAAAATTCTGATCATAGGCATTTTTTATCATCCCATCCACATCAATGCAAAAGCTGATCTAGAATGAACCAGACTCTTGTTGTTGCCCTTTCCCGTATCTCCTAGGATCCGGGGAAATACAGCTATGATACAGAGGCCAGAGCACTGGGGATGGAGTTAGGAAACTAGGGTTCAAATTTTGCCTCTGCCTCTTAACTGGCTGTGTGGCCTTAAGCAAATCACATTACTTCCTGGAATCTCACCTTCTTTATCTCTTATGTAAGAGTAACCTACCTCTCCCATAGCGGTGAGAATCAGATGGAAACTAGCTGCAAGCAAGTGCTTGCCTAGCTCAAGCTTGGCAAGTAGCCTTTGCAGACTGCCAAATCAGGAACACCAGAGCAATGGCAGGACTCTCAGATGGAAGATCTTAGAGGTAGAATCTGGTAGAAAGAGAGCCTTGGGCTATTTGATTTAAAGCTAGATTTGCAGAGCAAATACAGGGCTGTTTTTTTTTTTCTTTAGTTTTGTTTTACTTTGAATTCAAAATTCTGTTTTGTCATAAAATAAGCTTCCCTATTAAGAAATGAATGTTAAATGTTTTTATTATAAAGTAATACATTTTCATGATTCAACACTTAGAAAATCTAGGAAAATCAACTTTTGTTCCACCATTTAATTTTCACATCTAAGGTGTTTTTTCCAGGTTTATCAAAGCATGCCTTTCTTTGTGTTGACTTTGGTAAGGTGTTGATAAAAACTATCTAATTGGGTCTTATTTGCTCATAGGAGAAAATTTTAATACAAACGGAGAGAGAGAGAGGAAAGAGAGACAGACAGAGACAGGGAGAGGGAGGGAAGGAGGAAAACGGAGAAGAGGGGGTAGATTTATTTTAAGGAAATGGCTCACACTATTATGCAGGCTTAGCGAGTCCAAAACCTGATGACATAGGCCTGCAGGTTGGAGATTCAGGAAGAGTCGCAATTTGAGTCAAAGCAGAATTACTTCTTGCTCAGAGAAAGCCAGTCTTTGTTCCATTAAAGGCCATCATCAGATTGGATGAGGGTAAACTTTACTCAAAGTCCACCAATTTAAATGTTAACTTCATCCAAAAATACTTCACAGAAACATCCAGAATAAGGTTTGACCAAATATCTGGGCACCATGGCTCAGCCTAGTTGATACGTAAAAGTAACACTTTATAAAAGCTTTTTATAAATAAAAGCTAGAAGGATCAAATGAACCTCTATAAGTTGTTTCTCATACCGTAATGGTATTTGTGCAAAGCTTTGCGGAAACCATGTCAGGTGTTCAGCCTTGAGCATGTTCAGCTTAACTCCAAGAGTTTTCTAGTAGGTGGTGGTGGTATGAGAGGAATGGGTTTACTCTCTGGAGTTAGCAAGCACACTGCTTTTTTTAGGTTGTAAGATGGGCATGCGAGCAAGTAGATCTGATGGAAATTGAGGTGGGGGGGGTGGATAAATCACATGACTTCCCTTGGTGGGGTCACTTGGCTTGAAGGGACCCAGCAGGACAATGGAATCCCGACAGTGTCTCTTAAGAAGAAAATGAAATGTCCTTGTCTGTTTCTCTAGATCAAGGCATTTGTTCTCCAGAAAGTCTGCAGGTCCAACCCTGCTGCTTTGACAAAGCTCCATACCCTCAGGAGAGGGCTTGAGGTAGCCACAAGGCAGCAATGGAGAAAGGAAATTAAAACTCTGGCAACAAGACTTCAGTCCAAGGAGAGGATGGGAATCGGAGCCATGCGCTCTGCTATTTCTATCTTTTCAGAGATTACCAGTCTGGCTGGCAGGCATCTCTATCAAGAGAAATTTGCAGAGCATGAGAGCCAGTAGGTCATATGGGTCTGAGGAAGGCACTGCCCCACCTCCCAACACATCCCCAGCAACCTCCGTCATCAGCAACCTTAGTCATCCCCAGCCTAAGATAGAGATGTCCTGGAGCCTTAGCAGGAAAGGTCAGTTGATTTAAATAGCTATGGCATCCACTGCAACTTTCCTGGCCTAAGAAAGGAAACCCAATCCATGGGAGATGATGTGCCCATGGCTCTACCTATGGTGCGGGTGGACAGAGGGCGGGCCTGACAAGCAATCGTTAGACATTTGCTGTGTTCCCTACTAGTGTGCTTTGGCACGTCCACATGGTGGCCTGACTTAATCCTGAGGGCTGTACATCATTACAATCATGTTATAGGTGATGAAAAATCTCAGCAAGATTAAGTGACTTGCCCAAAGATAATAGGATTAGACACCTCTCCTTCACTAAGTGTTGTAGACTCAATGCCATGATGCTAAAAAGTACAGACTTTTTTTCTCAAAAGATCACAAATGCATGATTTTTTTTAAACCCCAAACTGTGGGGAAAAACAACCAAAAGCAATTCTTTCCTACCCCTGCCTCGAGTTAAGTCACTACCATCAGTACTTGTAAGTTTTTCCAGGAATAGTCTATAAATATAAACGTATAAGTTTGTGTGTCTGTGAGTGTGTATGTTCCATGCACACACACACAAATGGTAGAATACGGTATGCTCTTTTGCACCTTGCTTTTTCACTTAACAATATAGCTCCTATTTCCCTATCCGTACAAATAGACCTCCTTCATTCTTGTTAACAAGTGCATAATATATATGGATGGACCATATTTTTCTAACCAATTGGTTCCAATAGTTTGCTAACATAAACAATGGGGCAATGATCCTTCCTGTACATGTCTTTAGGCACATATGCAAGCATGTACATTCCTAGAAAGAGAATGCTGGGTGTCCAAAGGATATGTGCATTGGAAATAATGATTTAAACTGCCAAACTGCCCTCTCAAAAGGATGTCCTAATTCATACTTCCACTAGCAATGTCTGCAAGACTGCCAGTGATTCCAACCTGCCAGAAAGGTCCAGATTCTCTTTCTATGCTGTATCTGACAGAACCAGTGCCCAGACCCAGGACTTCTGGTTTTAAGTCTAGTGTTTATTTTTACTTTTATGCAAAAGTTACCTTCCACATAGACATGGTCTAAAAGAGGTGGGAAAAAGTCAGAATTTAGATGAAATAGAAGGGATAGTGTCTCTACCTAGCTTAGCTCCTAGGAGTAAAGAAAGCAATCCAAACTTTTGGACAAATCACTAAACAACCTAGGCTCCAATGGCCAGCCTTATCTCTGAGCCTCATAGCCCAGAGCAGGCAGAGAGCTACATGAAAACATTACCTTGTCTCTGCTGAATCTCCTGGGCTTATCTGGGGGGCAATGTTTCACCATGTGGACCCAGGAAGCTTTGCTTTCCTTCCCTGGTCTCTGAGGATGATGGCCATTCTACTCACGTTGATTCTACTGGTTTGTGTGATGAAGGTGCCCACAGCATTTCCTTGATTCATATCATAAAAATGGGACATTTATATGAAGACATCTTAAATAATTCTTAAAAGATTTTACTTGGGCTGCAATTATAGGAAAGTGAGCATCTTTAGAAATACCATGACCAATATGTAGTAGCAGGAAAAACTCTGCTTAGCACTTTATGGATGTTGTATCGTTAATCCTAACAATAACCTTTTAATGCTCTGTTAATCCCATTCTACTGATGAGAAAAATAAGGCACAGAGAGAGAAAGTAAATCGCAATATCACAAAATAGTTAAATAATGGGACCAACAATTAATCTTCCATCAAATTCCACATCCCCAAATCTTTCTAGTACCTCATATTGAATATAACTGAATAATACTTATTATTGCAAGGAATACAGATAATGAATGCACAAATAGATTAGCTTGGTAGATTGGTACAATAGATCGGTAATGTTATGCCAACTACGATACTTATGATGAAAGAAACCCTAAGACTGACATGATGGAATAATGAGAGGACAGAGTGAGGCTTTAGAGAGTGCAGTCAGGGAAGCCTTCTCTGGGAAGGTGGCAGTGAGCTGAGACCCTGCGGATCAGACAGCTCTGCTTGGAAATGGGGAAGATGCTTTTCTGACTGAAGAAATAACACACTCAACGATCACCATCTTGGTGTGTGCACAGACCAGAAAGTGGGACAGTAGGACTGAACACAAGGAGGAAGGGCACTCTGGTCTGAAATGAAATCAGAAAAGCAGAAAGAGTGCAGATCAATGCAGAGCCTAACAGACAGCAGAATGGAGCTCACATTTCATTGCAACAGCAATGGGAAACTATTGAAAAGTTTTAGAAGAGCTAGGACATGATCTGATTTAGGTTTTTGAAAGATTATTCTGGTTGCTGTTGGGAAGTAAATTAATTGGAGCTTAGAATTGAAGGAGAGAGGCCATTTGCGAGGCTAAAGTTGAAGTACAAGTGAGAGATGTAGTGATTTGGGCTGGGAATGTGATGGTGGAGGTGAATAACAATGGAAGGATTCAAAATATATTTGTAAATAAAAAGTACAGATTTGCTGAGGGACAAGATTGGAAGAGAGCACGTCATGAATGAAAAGGAAGAATTAAAATTAATGACTAGGTTTGGGGCAAGAATGGATGATGCCAGAGAGATGGGGAGGAAGAGTCTTGGAAAGGGTGCTTTGAAATAAAAAGCTCCATATTGGTTATATTTAAGTTTTAGGTTCCTAGTAGCCAGCCAACTGAGTTATCAAGTATGGAGTTGGATACAGAAGTCTAGAGCCCAGAGGAGAGAAAAATTAGGGCACAGAGGCTGAGGGTTACCTGGGGGGGATGTACATTTAAAAAGTCTAGGATAGAGCCCTAGAAACTCTCTAAAATGCAGAGGTTGAAGCCAGTCAAGGGGAGTAGGAGCCAGTGAAGGAGACAGAAAAGGAAAGGATGTGAGATGTGGGAGATAAGGAGGGGCCAAGAACACATAGAGGTATCTGCAAATCCAGAGTTCTGTGTTCATACATCCAACTGGCCCAGAAGGAAAGCGTTGTCCTGAAGGTTTTGGTCAAGGCAATGAGTTGGAGGGCAGATGCAGAGAATAAGTTAGGACTAGTACCAGAGAGCACAGTGGAAGGGTCAGATATGGAGAAGGGGGGGAGTGAATGGGTCCACACCAGGGGATGTGTGCAGAGCGTGGACATGAGAGACTCTGTGATAAAGGCTAAGGTTTGAAGTTCCAGCTGGTTTGAGAAAAATCGAGATGGGGGCTTGATGGAATTAGTGTAGGATAATCAGTTCAAAGCAGGGTCCAGAATCATCAACGCCTGTGGAAGCAGACTAGGCTTTGTAGCGACAAACCCCCTTGTGCAGCTTGAGGTATTATAAGCTTGACTTTACAAGAATGGACAATTAATCTTGCTGAGTTCAAGTAAACTGATGCCAGGTAGAGAGTGAACTCAGGCCCTTGGAGACCCAACTCATGGCTTTGTTCAGCCCTCTAAAACTAGTAGGTACTTGGGCGCCTGGGTGGCTCAGTTGGTTAAGCCACTGCCTTCGGCTCAGGTCATGATCCTGGAGTCCCCGGATCGAGTCCCACATCGGGCTCCCTGCTCAGCGGGGAGTCTGCTTCTCCCTCTGCCCCTCCCCCCTCTCATGTGTTCTCTCTCTCTCTCTCTCATTCTCTCTGTCTCAAATAAATAAATAAATAAAATCTTTAAAAAAAATAAAATAAAAAATAAATAAATAAAACCAGTAGGTACTTCCTGAGGTCGATTTGGGATGGTTCTTACAAATATATACTCCTCTCTCCCTCCTCTGGAGATTACTATGTAGTTAGCTTTAGGGTGAGGTCCCCGACTCTGAAAGTTTACAATTTGTCCCCATCACCACAGTTGTGGGAAGATCAATAGTGCTAGGAGCACAGAACTCTTTGGTTAGTTTGGAATTTTAGAAGACCATCTTGTATATGGTTGCAAAATTTGAGGAAAAGGTGGCACGGAAGTGAAAAGTTAGTTCTAGCTTAGACTAATGTCTCCCTGCCGATTAAAAACAAACAGCATGCAAATAAGTCCTTTGCCTTTTTGGAAAAGCAACATTTATATGGTCAGAGAATACACTCGCCGTAAAGTAATTGCCACTTCCACATCTAGAAAGCATTTCTCTGAGGGACCTCGGGGACATCACACTTACTTGCCATGTTCCTTTCTTCACTGAACTTCCTTTCCACCTGCCTTTTAGGGATATCCTAAGAATGCAAGAGGTTGTCTGCTAGTACGACCACCTCCTCATACCTAGATGTGAGGAACCAAGTTAACTGTGAGAATCATAGTGGAAAATGCATGCTGCTGGTTTTCCCTTTTCATTCATCTGGTCATTTTAGCCCCTGGTTGCAGTTGCTGAAGAACACAACAGGGGCGCCTGGGTGGCTCAGTCGTTAAGCATCTGCCTTCGGCTCAGGTCATGATTCCAGGGTCTTGGGATCGAGCCCCGCATCGGGCTCCCCGCTCAGTGGGAAGCCTGCTTCTCCTCCCACTCCCCCTGCTGTGTTCCCTCTCTTGCTGTCTCTCTCTGTCAAATAAATAAATAAATAAAAATCTTAAAAAAGAATAAAAATAGAATTATATAAAGAATACAACAGAGTCGTCATTGTTACGCTTCGGTCTTTTCAGACCACACAAGACAGCTAAATGGATATGACATATTCCCTTCGGGATCTTTCTCCATCCCCTCCTCTCTCCATCCCAGTGCCAGGTTGCTTCCCAGTCAGTGTTAAAATAAAGATATACATTGGGAGATTGCACTTTGTAAGGGAGAAGAAGAAAGCGCCAGGAAGGCAGACACCTTATCGGCATCAGAAATGCTCCCTCCTGGGAGACATGAAGGCAAAGGAGCAGGCACCGAGAGCACCAGCTCTCAAACCAAACTGTGGCCGTGTCGCAAACAAAGGTAAGACGAAGAGTAAGGGACCTGTGACTCTTGTATCTCTTGTCTAAGAAGTGTACCTTGATGCCACACTGCGCAAGTTTCAGAGAACTTTCACACTGACTGTGCTCACAGCCACGGGCCACTTCTCACTGCCACGTTCAAGATGAGCAAACAGACTGAGCCCTGGCAAACTGTGGAATTAGGTTGCTTGGGGTCAGGTCCTGACTCCGCTTCTTACTAGTGTGTGGCCCTTGGCCAGTCACTTCTTCTTTCAGTACCTCAGCCTTCTTCTCTGTAAAATGGGAATAATAAGAGTAAGGCTGCTACAAAGGGCTGTTGTACAGTGAAATGAGTCAATAGCACCTGACATGCAGTAATTACCAATGCAGGGTAAAATCTTCATCTTCATCTTTATCTTTACAGATAAAGTCCTTCCTGGTACAGGTTTGTTTTTGCTTTTGTTTTTGTTTTAAGATTTTTATTTATTTATTTGTCAGAGAGACAGAGAGGGAACACAAGCAGGAGGAGTGGGAAAGGGAGAAGCAGGCTTCCCGCGGAGCAGGGAGCCCAATGTGGGGCTCGATCCCAGGACCCGGGGATCATGACCTGAGCCGAAGGCAGACGCTTAACCGACTGAACCACCCAGGCACCCCAAAAATTAAATGCCTTTTATTCTATGAATTATTAAGCAGCTCTCACTGGCGTTAAATTCTAGGAGAACTTTTTTTTTTTCTTAAGATTTTATTTATTTATTTGACAGAGAGATAGAGAGAGAGCACAGTCAGAGTGGCAGGCAGAGGGAGAGGGAGAAGCAGGCTCTCCACTGAGCAGTGAGCCCGATGTGGGGCTCGATCCCAGGACCCGGGGATCATGACCTGAGCTGGAGGCAGACGCTTAACCGACTGAGCCACCCAGGCATCCCTGATATAGATTTTTGTAGAGTTTATAATTTTTTAAAGCAGATGCTCAAGAGGTAGAAGAGGAAGAAAGATGAGCAGCTCAATTCCATAAGAACTCATTCGAAAACATTGATTGGGTATTTTCCCAGATACTGGATAGACTTCAGGTGCCAAAGATAGGGTAGAGGGCTCTGAATTAATTCAAAATGATGTTTTGTGGGTGTAAATTCAGAGCCCTCTACCCTAACTTTGGCACCTGCTCTTCCTGTCTATCCAAGTTCCTGGAAGTGGGCTATCAGCTTCTGAAATACAACAAAGAAGAATGTGTCAGGTCTCCAGCTCCCTTTGCAGCTTCCCCACTTGCCAGCAGGCATGGCATGGTGATGGAGCCTCAGGAATGGAGACAAGGTCACCCCTGTGTGTGTGTTCTCACAAGAACACTCAGTGCTCCACCGCGCCAGGGGCTGCGGCCTCCAAAGGAGACACCAATGGGCCCCGGGCTGACGCCTGCAGGCAGCTGGCCCTCAGCGAGATCCTCCACAGATTGCGAACCCAAGGAGGCCTCAGGCACAGCTAAGATGAGGGGAGGAGAACTTTACAGGTAGCGTATGCTGTCACTGGAGACCGAGAACATATGAACAGGCAGTAAAAATTAAACGGTCTCCCTCTGTCTCTACCCTCCCATCCCTTTGTCCTCTCTCTCTCCTCTATCTCTCTTCTTGCTCTTTCCTCATTCTCTCTCCATTTCTTTGTTCTTCTCCTCCCCTTCTGTTGTGACCTCTAAGTTGGCTCAGCGTCACTGTTCCAGATCTTACATAATATGGCTTATGAAAGCAAAATAACCCTGCCGCCTGCCGTGCCAGGCTGGGCAAGACCCAGAGTGAACAGAAACACCTGGTGCTCTCGGACTTTCTTGGACTGTTTGCAAGGCGGGTCAACGGCCCCGGGGATCACGGGCCCTGAGGGCACTGGACCCCTGAGTCTCTCCCGAGGTGCACTCAGTCAGGTCTTAGAGATTCCCAATCTGCTAAAAGGCAGAGAAAGAACAGGTCAGAGACAAGGGAGGGTGGTGGTGGAGTGGGTGTTGGTAAGGGGAGACCCGATGGTTGAATCACAGGAGGAGGAGGACAAGGGTCTTCCATCCTTTCCAACCTCGGTGACTGCCTCTGGAATTCTTAGTCAGCATCTCTCCTTAAAAACTGCGTGATCCATATCAGTTTAGTGGGCCCTGGAAGTGTTTCTTGCTTTTTCAATAGTTGTGTAGACAAAAGGGCAGGGCCAGACCGGTATTTTGAAACGTCCTGAAATGGTTTATGACAACCTTGTCCCTCGGGGGATGTCCCTGGCTTCCCACATCCTGATTATTCAAGCAGAAATATTAATTGGGCCCCTTTAGGTTCCCTCCCGGGAATGCTGTGGCAAGAATATAGAAGTCTTTTGGGGTTTCTGAGTTTATATTCTTTCCGCTGAGGATTTGCTTTTCTTCCTTAAGTATCAGAAGAAGGGTTGGTTTATGAGGTTTTTTGTTTTGTTTTATTTTGGCTTTGGGATTAGAGAAAGGTTAGCCTAGGATAAGGAAGGAATCAATCACATTGTGTGTATATGTCTTCTCCCAACCCTTTAATCCAGGTGAAATGTGGTTACAATGACTCTCAGGTGCATCTCTAATGGGAAGATGTGTCACAGAGAAGCATGCAGGCACGGGCTTGCGGTGGGTCTAATGTGAAGGCAGATGTTGCAAGTGGTTTGGGAAGGCCAAAGGAATGTCCAGGATAGCCATATACTTGATATGCATAAACACACACTTTGGGGCTTTTTTGGTCCCTGTAGCCATTGTCTCTTTCTTCCTGCCTGCTCCAGGTTCCCTGAATGGCTCCCAGAGGACCCTCCTGCTCTTTGAGATGGAGAAAGGGAGAGAAGAACAGAAGGGCGTAATTAAGAACAAGAGTCAAAGGAAAGAAACCAGAAACCTTAAATAAAAGACTTTCTCCCTAGGATAATAGTTTAATCTTTACTACTGCCTCAGGGCCAAAGTTGACAAGGGAGGGTGGGGGCAAGAGTCCGTTGTGGTGAATTTTAAAATTTACCCCAAAATTCTTTGATACACATCTCCTCAAGAGGTGGAGCTTTTCGTTTCTCTAAGTGTGGACTGAATTTAGAGACTCCCTTCTAGCATATAGAGTATGGCAAAAAGTGATGGGCTATCACTTCTAAGATTAGGTTATAAAAAGACTGTGGCTTCCATATACTTTCACTCCCTCTCTTTCTCTCTCCCTCTCTGATTTGCTTTCTTGATTCATTCACTCTGGGGCAAGACATGTCCTGAGGAGCACTATGAAGAAGTCCACGTGGCAAGGAGCTGAAGCCTCCTGCCAACAGTCATGTGAAACATGATCTGCAGTTCTAATCAAATCTTCATGGGTTGCAGTCCTGCCAGTTTAACTGCAACCTCCAAAGAAACTCTGAGGCAGAACCATCCAGCTAAGTCACTCCCAGATTCCTGGCCCTAGGAAACTGTATGAAATCACAGATATTTGCTGTTTCAAGGAACCACATTTTGGGGTACTTTGTTATGCAACCCCAGATAACACACTTCGGATGCTTTCAAACGATAGGCATTCCTCAGGGATGGAGAGCGCTGGGCCGAGCCACCTAAGGAAGATTGCTACCCAGTTTTAGGATGCCTATACATGAAGCTGGAATCTTTGAACAGTGAAATGATTCTCTCCAACCTGGAAGAAATGACTTAGGGTTAAATATTCCTATTACTACTCATACTAAAATGTCACCTCATAATTTTCTCCCCAGAGAAATGCTGTATTAAAATATGACCTGGTCATTTCTTTCAGACTTCTCTAACATATCTGACTTTCTGAGTTCAGCTGAGAACGCTGATGGCAAATAAGTAATCATAAACTGGAAAATCATTCCTATCCTCCAAGAAAGCAAATTTAAGACTGAATTGCTTTATTTCAGTTTTGGAGATGATAGTTCATAGCACAGAATTCTAAATCTGGAAGGAATCTCATCCCCTCCTGGGGGGAAGAAAATAACCTGGAAGACTCAGCTGCTACCAGGATATAGCAACTGGGACGATCACTCCAAAAGGCTCTGCATTTTGGAAGACGGAGAAGATATTTCTGGACCAGGTACTTTGGGATTAACTGCAGCAGTGGGACAGCTCATACACAAGCCATTAGCACCTAAGACTGATGCTTGTGAATAAACTGCCCCCTACCCTGCCCCAGGCTTTTATCCACTTCTCCTAGCCAGTGATATTGGTAGTGACTTTTCTCTAACTATCTAATTCAACAAACATTTACTGAAGGCTTACTTGGCTAAGTACCTGAAGTGGGCTAGGTCATAATATAGTTATATAAAAATGTTTCTAAGTCGGCGGTTCTGGGTCCTAAGCCCACCTAGGAATGAGTCTGGTGGCAGGTTCTTTGGGGAGAATTCCAATATGTTCATTTTATGACCTCTTCTAAAGAAAGACCTGGAGAAGTAGATATGCCTACAGTACTGTCTCTCTAAACTTAGTTCCTAACAAATCACAGATTCCTTCCCAGAGACAAGTGTTCACTTCTTCCAAACAAAAAACAATCCTCCTCTCTCCCCTCTACCAATATAATACTGTACTTCTGTATACATAACATTATTTGAGTTATCAAAACTGTTTGCAAAATCATTTGAGGATAAGCTAGTATACATAGCGATAGGACCAGAAGTCCCATATTGCTTGGTGATGCCAATGACATTCTTTTACCTGTAAGAAGAGGAGGGCATAAGAGAAAGAGAAGAATTTCCATTGATTTGATCCCTTCATTCATGTGCTTGCACCAAAATACCCCAAATAGTGCCTATTAAATTTTGGAGGTATCCTGAATGCCTCTTCCATTTAATGTCAATATAATAGAGGTGTAATAGTTACAAGGAAGAAGTTACTCTGAACTTTTACTGAAAGGCAAATGCAGAAAGGCTTCCAGGCAGAGTTTAGATTCGTGAGCACATGCCTGCTGGAGAGAAGTGCACAGGTCTGCCGACGAGGCCACAGATAGGGTGCAGGAGCTGAGCACACTGAGACAAGCTGCCATCTCAAGACGATGCAAGTAACTCAACCTGAAATCCATGAGAAAGAGGACAATTTGCTGAGGTCCAAGGCCCCCAGAAAACAACTCATGAAATGGCAGTAGGAACCACACCAATACTCCTCGGTAAAGTGGGACTAGGGCAACAGCTCCTGACATCAGAGGGCTCTGGGCAGTGCACCATAGACAAATACTTCTAAGTTGACAGTGCCTGAAAATCTCCTACCCATGAAGCAGAGAAAGGGTTGGCGGCGGAACCATGCTTGAAGACTTAGCTTCTATGGCCGGCCGGCCTGCTCCTCGTGACAGCTTATCAGCCCAATGAATTGTACTGAGGATGTGCTGCTTCTAGAAGAGCTATTCCTAAGTTCCTGTCTCCTTCATTAAGATGCTGTACCTTGGGGACCAGGTTCATGTGGGATGCCTGTACTGTGTGTCTCATGTGTACATATATGCATGTCCAAATACGGTGTATGCCTGTCACAGGACATGTCAATGTGCGTGTATCTGCATATCATAAAATCAAGTATGACATTTTCTTAAATGAGTGGTTGGCAATTGAGCTAAAAGCTATAAAATGGCAGGGCTCTAATCAGCTCTAATCTGTTTACAGTTGCAATTTACCTGAAGCCTTTGGACTTACATAATGAATTGCCACTTTATATTAGTTATAACTCATAAAGCAACACAAGGCTCTTGGCAGCCTGACTCCAGCCAGAGTGAACCAAGCCAGCAGTTGTTAAGGTCACTAAAACAGAGCTTAACTTCAGTGCCATGACCTGGGTTAGAACACAGCCAGACCACCGAGACCTCATGGGTTCAATGTCACCAACAGAGCCAAAGGCTTAGAGCTCACAAAATGGATACTTAAAAATAATTAATTAAGCAAGTCCTTCAGGCACCATGACAGGACTGGGATATAGTGCTGAGAAAGCCGGGACCCCTGCCTTCCTGAAGTTTATAATCAAAAAGTCCTGTTGAGGGATGGGCTGTCTTTAGGATAGCAAGTTACTTTCTAGACTTGACTTTATTGGTGTAAGGGCCGAGCAATAGCTAGAATTAGCTGAGAGGCCTTTGGTGAGATAGGTGAAGTCTCGGTGCCGCGGGTATATTCAGGAACTTCCATGCTCCTGTGTGATCCCACCCAGGAGCACAGATCCGGCTTGTTAAATGGCCCCAATGTGACCATCCAAGGACTGCCGTGGGTCCTCCATTTGCTCCCTGACATTCCTCTATTAGCCTGTGCCATCATTTAGTTCCTACCCAGTAACTGGCAGGAGGATATTAAGGAAACTCATGTTTTTAAAACGGAGAACTCCTTTTGTGAACACTGGCCTGTCTCTTTAACGCGGCAGGCTTGGCCGCCATTCTTCTTAATCTATCACTGATAACTTATCAGGTAACCCAGTGTCTGTTAAATGAGCTATTAAAAAAAAAACTTAGAAATACAAGGGGATTGCCCTGCGACCTGTAGGTCAAAGCTAATTCTGGGTGCGAGGGTAGAGAAGGAAAAAAACTCGTTTCCAGCTAAGTCCGATCACATAACTTAGAATTCCTTTTCGTGTAATCTTTGCTGGGGAACTCTGCTCAGGCCATTGCCTTGATCTAGTGCTTGTGCTACAGATGAAATCTCCTCCTCCTCCCCCGCCTCCCCCAGCCCCAAGGACTGCAAGGGGTACTCCAGTGAAGGGAAGCCAGTTTCAGCTGGGAAGAGGGAAGAGCTTCAGTAGAAAGAACACCCCACATTTATCAGCAAAACCAAGAGAATGCTGAGTGACAGAGGGCACTCTTAATCATGCTGAAACAACCAATACAAACTGGGATCATACCCAGCAAACCAATAAGATCATCCTACTTTGAAAATGTGGGGAGCCAACGTTCCTAGGCAAACAAACAAAACATGAATATCTAGGATTGCTTACAATTAGAGCAAAATACACACTTGCCCAAAGAAAATGGTGATCTCTAAGTTTGCTGTGACAGGACCCACCTACTTCCAAACTGATAGAGGACAGTACCTTTTGAAGACAATAATTACTATTGCACACAATAGTAATTGTGTAATAATCCTAATTCCTGGCACATTAGGTTAAAGTGTTGGATGACTAGTGCTTTTGGCTAGAGGTACATGCACAGTACTATGGAGAAGGGCGCTCTTACCTGACCTGGCATGGACATGAGCTAAGGTAGGAATAAACCAGGCGAGGTGGAAGAACTAACTTCCAGGTAAAATGACCAAGAACAAGGGCACAGAGGTGTCACCTGGAGCTTTTGGGGGAATCCTGAGCAGCTCGTTGGGCTAGTGCCAGGAAAGGCATGTCCAAGGCCTACCTGGGCTAGCTGGCCCTGAGCATAGCCAGCCTTGGAAGGTTTCAACCAGGGTAGCCACAGGGTCAACATGTGCTATTTAGAAGAATCACTGGCAGGTGGGTAAGGATGAAATCAAGGCCAGTAGGGAGGAGCGCCTGGGCAGCTCAATCGTTAAGCGTCTGCCTTGGGCTCAGGTCATGATCCCAGGGTCCTGGAATTGAGCCCCACGCCGGGCTCCCTGCTCTGTGGGAAGTCTGCTTCTCCCCTGCCTCTCCCCCTACGTGTGCTCTATCTGTCTCAAATGAATAAATAAAATCTTTTTTAAAAAAATCTTCCCCATCATATTAAAAAAAAAAAAAAAAGACCAGTAGGAATACTGAGAAGCCTTTGAAACATTAACGATTTCAGGCTGCTATAAAATTAAGCCAGAGGGGTGCTTAAGACAATGTTACAGCATTGTAGAGCAAAGCCAAGGTCTGGAGCACAAGGAGGGGAGGGTTGGGGTTTGTACCCTCCTACTAAACTTTAGGGCCGGGATATGCCTTCATCCTGAGATTCCAAACACCCAAAGAACAGGGAAGAGCTGGTTGGCAAAAATCAGGATAGATTTTTAAAAATTCCTAGAACAAGTAAACTTGAGCTTCCCGTGTCTCTTAAAAAAAAAAAAAAATTCCCCTTTTTGGATAGGACAGAAAACAAAAGGGCACATAGGGATTTAAGACACGAAGAATCAAGTTAGAAGAGATCTTATGTTAGGTTGATTTATAAGAGCTGCTCTGGGCAGTTAAAACAGTCTGTTTACAATGGGAGCTACCTAAGGCTGAACATACTGTACATGGCAGTTAGAAGTCGTCATGGCAAGAGAAAGCCACGGCCGGCCTGCTGCAGCCAACAGGAACACGAAAACAGCCAGACACAGGAGGGGAAATGTAGGGACGAAGGTGGGGTTTGCTTTTTATTATAAAAGAAAAAGTAACTCCTCAGGAATCTTAACAAAGGAAAGGAGAATCTCACACTCAAGAGAACAGACACCAGGATACAAAATGACAGGTGTTCTGACTCCAGGGCTGTCCCCACCTCCTCACAGAGCGCACATGGGAAGGAGACAGTTGAAGCAAACAAGCGATTCTGTAAAAACAAAGACTCAGAAACCCTACGAACAGGATTAAAATCTAAACTTCTGGTTTTGCTTTTTAAAAAATTTTAATATATCAAAAGGCCTGCTTTAGTGACATGCTAGTCCCACCAGAAAATAATCCCAATAACCCCCCTTGTCAGTAACACGCTCAAGTTGACCAGCCAACTCTTATTTCTAAACCTGTGTGGACATGTGTGTCTTTTAAACCAAAGCCACAGGGCTCAGGTGACTGCTCCTTCCACAATGTGCTTCCACCTGTTACCCGACCGGTGTCCATCTCCCCCCAACCCTGGAAGAGTGGGCAGAGCACAGAGGACCCTACAGTGGCAGTGAGGTAATAGCGAAGAGCCCCGGATAGCCAGCTTTGTAAGCACTGCCTCCCTCACCCCCACGCAATAGGAGATCCTTATTTCCAACCAGACTATTCACTTCGAGTTTGGCTCCCAGTGACCAGAATGTTCCTCCTCCTTTAGGGAAAAAAAACCACACATATCTGCACACCCATATATATAATTTTTTTTGTTTTTACATTTAAATATAAAAATACTACTCTGCTGTGTTATAAATGGAGGACCAAGCAATAAGAACTTTTTCTTCTAAGGAAGGTCAATCCATCCTTATGCTGAGCTTGTCTTCAGGGGAGGGCCATTTAGCCCCAGCTAAGGGGAGCACTGTACCAGGAGGACAGGGGTGCATTTTCCTGCCTGGTTCTCTCCTAAGTCTCACTTTTAATAGAAAGTTGGTTATAACCTTACACGAAGTGGAACTTCCTACCAAGAGGGGGAAATCCTAACCTAACCCCAGAGTAAGTAACCCCCCGTCCCCAACACTCAGCTACCTCGAAGAAAGAGCCCTCCCCCTCCCTTCACAAACACTATGCTCTGTCCGGATAGCTACGCCTATTGGACAAACACACCTGATTAAATGGAAATAGTGGTTATGTCTCCCCACCCCCTCCCCACTAACGTACTAGACAGCTTCAGTGACAGGGAAAAAAAAGGGGGGGGGGTTGTGAAAAGATTAAGAACCTGACCCC
Source organism: Mirounga angustirostris (assembly GCF_029215605.1). Lineage (NCBI taxonomy): Eukaryota > Metazoa > Chordata > Mammalia > Carnivora > Phocidae > Mirounga > Mirounga angustirostris. Next base: position 42,801,830 of record NW_026991714.1, read on the forward strand.
TCTATCCTGGCCAGAGAAAGCAAAGAGATATTAACTGGGCATGAGAAATAAAAAAAGACCTTGATATTCCGCCCTTTGAGTTACAGCTATTAGGACAGTCAAGAGAGGGGCAAACATGGAGGCAAGATGGAGAATTAGGAGGGGTTTGATGGCTGTAAGTCTAGTCCACTTAATTTTTGTACTGGAAGGGTTCATCGCCAGTTTCGTTGAGAAGACACGTGCGGATGAGGGCTTCTGTCACTGAAAAGGGGTCACAGTTGGCAGAGGGGCGACGGTCTTCAAAGTAACCCTTCTTCTCCTGGCCGACAGTCCGGGGAATGCGGATGCTAGCACCACGGTTGGCCACGCCAGCGGAAAAGTCGTTGATGTTGGATGTTTCATGGAATCCAGTTAGGCGCCGGGCGTTATCCAGACCCCCCTTGGGATCGTAGGCTCGGATATGGTAGTGGTGCCGCTTGCTCAGTTTCTCAATGGACTCCTCAATGTACCTAGAGGTAAGAGAAAAGATGGGGGTCCAACCTGGCACTAGGAAATCTGCCCTTCAATGGCAGGGGCACAGGTATGGAGCTAAGAATGGAGGGACTCATCTCTCCAAGACTGTTCACAATTCACCAAAACATTGTCCCCACTGATCAAATAATCCATGAGGGCAGCAACTCTGCCTTCTTCCCTGTGTGTCCCACCCAATGCCTCACAATGGTGCTGGATGCTCAGTAGATGGTATTTGTTGAATGAAAAGACCCTAATCAAAGACCCTGCCCCACCCAGAAGGGTTAAGTTCATTCACATGCTTTTATTGTTACTAAGTTATTTCATACTGAAGATTTTCAAACACATTTAAATTAGGTCCCCCTTTCCAATCGCAATCCTTGGATTCTATTCCTAGAGTATGTTCTGATACTCTTCAAACAGGAACAAACAAGAGAATTAGAAGACAATTTTCAAAGCCAAGTACTAAAAGCTAAGGCACAAATGGAGAAGTCCGGCTTACTTATTATTATTAGCCCCAACACATCCAACCCTTGGCAAGTATGCTGGCAAAGAAAGGAAGATGGCCCCATCAGGAGAAGGCACTCACTTCAGACCATTCTCCTCTCGCATGGCCTTGGTGCTGAAGTTAGTGTGGCAGCCTGCACCATTCCAGTTCCCAGGAATGGGCTTAGGGTCAAAGGTTGCTATCACTCCAAAGTCTTCACACACGCGATGCAAGATGAAACGGGCCACCCAGAGATGATCTCCCATGTCGATTCCTTCACAGGGTCCTATCTGGAATTCCCACTAGAGAAAACAACACGCCTGGCCTTTAAAATAATACCAACTTCTCACCCCACTTCACAAGCTCCAAACCCTGCTCTTTTCTCACCTCTGTTCCAACCCACCTAAGTTCTGGGTAAACGAGGGGTGCCAGCAAAAGTCCCCACTGGCCCATACGTCCGATAGAGGAACAAGTCATTTACCTGGGCAGGCATGACCTCAGCATTTGTCCCAGCAATCTTGATGCCGGCGTACAAGCAGGCCCGGTAGTGAGCCTCCACGATGTCCCTGCCATAGGCTTTGTCAGCTCCCACGCCACAGTAGTATGGACCTGCAGAGGCATTAAGATGAGAGGTCAAGAGACAGGAAACCAAGAAATCCCTTTGCACAAAAGTTAGAAATCAGAAAGCTCTCAACACTTGCTCTCTGGAATCACTATGCCTGTCTTCACCGGGAGGTAGGGGTGTGGCGTGCAGGGGGCTCCTCTGGGCCATAACCTCAGTGGAGCCAAAGGGTTTCCCCTCCATGTTAATGTCTAAATATCCATGTCTGGATCTGGGTAACGGGAGGGATCTTTACCATATTATTTCGGCCAGCCTCAGTGTATTCCCATAGCTTCTCTGATCCATAAGGAGTCACTGTCAGCTCTGGGGAGGGAGTCTTTCCTTGGCAATGAAGCAACTAGGGAACAGGAGGTTCACATCTCACCGGGGGACTTACCTTGGGGCCCAGGGAAGCCATTGGAAGGCCAACCAAAAGGGTGCCCATCTGTGCCCATGAGAGTATATTCCTGCTCCATTCCGAACCAAGGATGCTGATTGCTCACCATGTCCATTATCCGTTTACAGGTATGCCTCAAATTGGTCTCTAGAAAAAGAGTCAGTGCACCATTAGATACATATGGGCAAATCCACTGAATCCCAGTGCTGCTGGGGAAAAGGTCTTTAGATTCCACAAAGCTGAAGTGTGGACTATAAGGTGAACTGACACAGAGTAATAAACCTTTTCTGTGCCCCATCAGCCTAAGTGGGGAAAATGGGAGAAGCGGTAATCATACATCTATAGGGAGACTCCTGGGTGACAAACAGATCCCATGACCGTGGATCTAGAACAGAGCAAGTTTGCACCTTATCAGCACGCTGGCCACCTCCCAAGTACCAATGTCAGGCACTTAAACTCTCCCATTCAAGTACTAACCAGGCCCGACCCTGCATGCACTTAAACTCTCTACGCACAAGACAGCCGCTTTTAGTTGTCAGACTTATCCCTAGTTTCGCAAGCACTTAGAGCCAAACCTACAATTTTCACTGAGAGAATCATTTGTCTATTGCGGGCCTCCCATTCCAGGTGAGAAGATGAAGGGCTAAGTCGGCTAGCACAAAAGTAAAATATTAAAATGAGATGAGCTTAACTGGAAACAATTTCTAAGCTGGAAAAGAACTTTAAAATAAATACTTACTATCAGCTACTTGACTATGTCCCAAAAAAACATTTTAAGGCCTCTGCGTTAAGGAAAACCCACAACAGAGTCTTCCTAGTGACCATGAGGGAAGTATTTTAAAGCCTCTAGTTTTACAAAGGAGAAAATGCAGCTCAGCTCAGAGACACCAGGCAGCCTACCCAGCTTACAGGGCATGTAACAGAACCGGGAAGTCCACGGCTACCTTGGCTTCAGAGCTCATGCCCTTTACAACAACACGGTACTGCCTCTCTAAACAAAGGCACCTAAGGTCCAGGCATGAAGTGACTCGTCGCAAGTTCGCACTGGCAGAGTGTAGCAAGAGCCTAAACAGCGGGGAGGGTGGGGGCAGTTCCATTGAGATAAAAACATGAACAGCGAGAGTCAGGATCAACGGCCACACCAGGCAAAAACCAAAAATGTAGTTACAGTGAACCTTGAGGCACATGTAGGTTTTCGGTGAGCCCAGACGGGAGATGGATTTTATTCCCCTTCCCCTCTTTTAAAATCAGGGAAACTAAGGACAGGGGATAAATAACTTGCCAAGGTTCATAGCCAGTTAAGCGACAGATCCAGAATTCAAACCCATCATTCCGACTTCAGAATCCATGTTTTTTAAATCTAGAGGCAGGCGGGAGGGCTGTGTCATGGGGAACTCTACTGGTAGAAAGATTTAAAGTAATTCACTGTTGTTTTATACAACCAATAGGAGACTATGGGTAGATGGACCACACTACCTTTCTGAGGAAATTTGGAGTGGAGATGCCATGTCCAATCGGCCAGACTCCTGAAAACAGTTCTGAGACATGAGATAGTCTAGTCCAGTATTCCCAGGACCAATTTTGGAATCTCCTGTCTTTCCCCTTTACAACATTCATGGATCGAGGAGCCATACCTATCCTATACACACCTGCAGGCTTCCGGTTGTACTTGAAGACTTCACAGAACACCAGCTTGTTGGGGTCCTTGCGGAAAGGGTCCCGAAACATGGCAGCAGGGACAAGATACATGTCACTGTTGGAGCCTTCAGACTGAAAGGTACTAGAGCCATCAAAATTCCACTCAGGCAACTCTGGAGGAAAAAGAAAAGGGAAAATTAAGCTAAAAATGCAGAGCTTTTCAGGCAAGAGTACAGCCCCTTACTTAACCTTTCCATGTCTAAAGATCTACACTTTCTTTCCAGAAAGTCAGAGATGCATGACTCCTGCTATTCATATGCAAACTCTTGACAACTGCACATAGCTTTAATGTCCTATGTGAGAGGCAAGTAAGACCACTGCATCAATTTCTTAAGAAAAATGACAGCCACAAAAACAGCCTGAGAGTGACTGATGTATCTTCCCTAAGTCCATCTACTAGACACCAAGAAGACAAACTGAAATATTCTGACATAACCAGGAAGTCAGTCATCATTTAAAAAATGGTAATAGGAGAAACAGATTCTGATTCCCCTACTAGGCCACCTGTGTTGCTTCTTTAACTCATCTCCCCACTGCGTCTAGGGACTGTTCCAGCTCAAGTTATGTCCTTATTCTATAGATGAGGAAATGGACAACTAGCAGGATAACTTAGTCAAGGGTGCTCCCATTATCACTTATCCACTTTCCCCACTATGTTTTAAAGGTGGGTTTCTTCATCTCTCAAGTTGACTATGAGTTCTCTGAAGGCAGAGAGACCAGACTCTTACCTTGTACCCACCCCCCACCCAATGCCTGTCTAATATCTGCCACACAGCAAGTACACACTATATACTTTATTTTATGGTCATGCATTCACCCCAGTGGGAATACTATCAGAAGAGTAAGCCATCCGAAAAATAGGTTAGGAGGTGATATTTTTTCTCTGGTTCCCTTCCAGAAGGAGGAGGGCTATGGCTTGCTCTAGACTGAAAACTGAAGGTCACGACTTATACAAGAGCTCCTAGTGTGATAAGCAATCAGGTGGCTTAAGAATTTCCAAAAGTAGAATCAACTAGAAACAAATGAACGGCCAGTCCTATTTAGAAACCACTTTACAGAGTCTGCTTTGCATCTAGAACCTCACTGATAGGAACATGAAACAGTATCCAAAGAGTTTGTGAAGCAGAGAGCATCGTCAGGATAGAGCACTGGTTTTCAAACTGGGATCCTGGGGATGCCTTGGAGCCAACTAAGCAGGGATGCCCAAGTCAGCAAAGTCTCCGGCTCCCCCTCCTGCCCCAACTAGACTTTCAATCTTTTTTATTCAATATACTGGCTTGCATGGAAGATTCTATTGAAATAAAGGGGTCTATTGTTGCTATGCTTTGAGGCAATGGAGGAGCTTAACGTCGACTGAAGTCTGAGAAACCCTGCCTTAGGAAAGCTTGACAAACAGAATTATAAAGTGGCCAAATCTAAATCTAAAATGGCTTGGTTTCAGGCTGCTCCCACCCCCACATGGCTCCCACTCTGCTTGGTCTCTCACCTTCTACACACTTGGGCTCACTGTCCAAGGTCCGGGTCTTGCAACGTAACCCTTCTCCGGTCCCATCAATCCAAATATACATGGCTTGCACTTTCTCACCCTGAGGCAGGGACATGTACAACTGCTTGATGCCTTTGTTCAGGTGGGAGCTCGCGGAGGTGGCCATGGTGGACGCTGTTCTGCAGAGAGGAACCGACCAAACAATGATCACCGACTCCAAACTGATCCTCTGTAGGAATGACTCAGTGAGGACAATTAAAGCAAAAAGTCACAATGGGAAGGTCGTCCCCTCCCTTTGGAAGCCTCACTCTCCAGGGTATAGTTAATTCATGCTGCTTTCAGAGGGATTTAAGATTTTACATGAGACAAAAATCTCCCCCTAGGCTTCCTCGAGCTAGAATCCACCCTTGTGAGGACTAAGCTCTATTTGCTCAGTGTAGCCAGGGTAGGGGAAGTGTTTTATTTTTCATATAGTGTTTTATGGGCAAAACACTGAAGTTCAGAAAGAGAGCATTTACAGAAGGTAGCTCTCTCCCAATAGGAGTAAAATCCAGCCACAGAAAAGCTTGGCTGCTTATGGTGTCTGGGTCAGTCTCGTCTTTTCCTTGCATCCTAGCCAGCACCTCTGTGAAAAACCCTTTTTGGAGATTTCTCCACCTCTCCCAAAAGCACCCCACATACTGAGACAGTAGGAAGAAGAAACAAGGGGGCCAGCTAGAAGATTCAAAAGGCTGATGGGTTTCCTAAGAGCAGGGCAGTGATTACAAATCCCCGAGGTATCAAAAGAGCTGATCTGCGTTGGATTCTAAGATGCACACTGCCAACATTTCCATTGGTTTTCTCACTTAGGAAGGCAGATTTACATTTGCAACGGACATTCTCAGATTCCAGAGAACTTTAATGAGGAAATTCCCACTTCTGTTAACAAAAAGATCTGGGTTTTCAAAAGCTGAGGCACGCTAAAAACTGCAAGCCACTGCCACAAAACCTCTGAAAGAAGAGAAACCCAACACAAGAGGAAATGTCGTACCCCACCCCACCCCCAGCTCAGTCGCCCAGAGTGGATGGAAACGGAACACTTTGTTCCCCAACGACTTGGGCAACTTTCTGAAGTACAGTGGCTAAGTTTCTATGGGCAACCGTCCATGTTTGCCCAGCCGAAAACAGAACTGCTTCTCCCTCCAAGAGCCTCACCCCTTCCCTTGGGGAAGAGCAGAACCTTCTCCGTCAGGTCTCCGCACTGCATTGCAGAACCGGTCCTTTTCCATATCCCTTTGCATACCACCCGGGCAGAGGTCTCGGTCAGGCATCGCCCCCAACCCTCCCCCACCCCCGCCTTTAAAGGCCAGAAGGAACACCTGACCCCTTCAGCTCCCACTAAAGTCTACAACCCAGTCTTCCTCCCCAACCTGTTAACACCAACAACATCAAGCCACACTTTATTCCTTTAAGTCTCAGTTCCAGGCTTCCTGCTCTTTTCGGTGAGATGAGTTAGATGCCAACATTCTAGTCTACTGTTATCGACTGGTAACCCAGTGCCCTGAGTTTATGTAGGGCAAAAATGGGATTCTGCACTTTCTAGCGGTTTCTGCAGCTGTCGCCGGCTCCGGGGTCTTCCTCCCTGTCTCTTCACTCACCGCAGCCACAGAAGGTCAATCGGATCGTTGGGGTAGCCCTCCCTGGCCCTTCTCCTTTTGGAGTTGCGTTCGCGCCTCTCCTGGTTCTCCGGCTCTCGCTGGTCCATGCACCGGAGCTTTCTGGGCGAGGGAGACGGAGACGGAGAGGGGGTCAGGGAGCGTTCGGGATCGCATCGGGACGAGGAGGAATACGAGGGCTGGTGGGTCACGGTCTTAATCTTGACTCGCGATTTCTCTCCGGAGTTCATGGAGTAGGCGACGAAGCCGAAGCAGTTGGAGGGGGATTCCGAGGACCGCGACTCCACGTCGTCTTCATCTTCGTTGTTTGTGGTCGTGGCGGATTTGCGGCTGGGGGGGGTTCCCCGCTTCCCGCCCCCCGGGCAGTTGGGATAATCCACTTTGAGGGTAGCCCTTTCCCACTGAAATGTCTCTAAAGTCGGCGCCCCGCCCCTCGGGCCCCCGTCCGGATCTCAAGGCCTGGCCGAAGGAGCCATACCCCTCCGAGGGCAGAGGCTGGGAGGGAGTCGGGGAGTCGGGGCGGGAGGCGGGGGGGGGGGGGGGGGGGGAGACAGCGCACCGCCGCTGCCTCGGCCCGGCCCGGCCTCTCCGCCCGCTGCGCCCGCCGGCCAAGCCGCAGCCCGGGCTCCCCATTGTTCAGTCACAGTGCAAGGCCCCCGGGACCCCGCGCAACAGCGGCCGGTACTAGCGACGCTCACGGCCACTCGCCTCAGTGTAGGCGTCTAGAGATCCTCAAGACCACGACGATCCCCCAAGGCCCGCCACCGCGGAGCAGAAGAGCGAGGCTCCCGTGGGGCCACCCAGCCACTCCGTCCGCAGCGCACACAACACCGCCGAGCTGGGAGCGCTGGGCCCGAGCAGTGGCTCCACCGTTCGCCTCGCTGAGCGACCTCCAGGGGCGGCGCTTAGGGCCGCGAGCAGCGAGAGAAAGATCAAAACAACTCCCCGCCCTCCTCCAAGCCTGGCGATCAGCGTACCCCACAATCGCCAGCCCAGAGCCTCCGGGAGCCGGGGACCGCGAAAGCACGCGGAGGGCTTGGGGGCAGAGGCGCACCGTAGGGGCGGGAGGTGCAAGGGGCTGCCCCGAGCCGCGGGGCCCGCAGGCCGGGCTCGGGAGGTTCGGGGAGGTGGGGGGCTGCAGGGGCGGCGCGCACCACTTCGAGCCCCCGGGCCGGCGGCGCGCTTACCTGGGCGGCGAGCAGGCGGCAGGGCGGGCAGGCCTCGAGAGCGAGGTGCGGCGAAGAGAGGAGGCCGGGGTGCTGCTCAGAAGCTCCACTCTTCTCCCATTCTCAGCTCTGCGGGGCTGCTCGGCGCCCCGCACTCTTTATCGGCGGCCCGAGCCGCCCCCGGCGCCCTGATTGGCTCCCAGCGGCCGGGAGCCGGGGCGGATCGGCTGATGCGCGCCCGGGCCCCGCTGCGATTGGCCGAGCGGCCGAGCGGGCGCCGTCGGGGTGGGGGCGCGAGGCCGGGAAAGAAAGAAAGGGAAAGGGCCTTGGGGGAAGGGGGCGTGCAGGGGGAGGGGAGCAGAGGAAGGGCTGGCCGGCGGCGGGCCGACAGGCGAGTTCCTGCCAGGAAGGACCCCGCCTGCCCCGGCTGCCGCTCGCCTCTGCGGGCAGACCGCGGGCCTGGGGTCGTCGCCTTAGCCCCCACCCCCGGGCCGGAGCGGGGCGCCCAGCAGACCGCCCGGCCTCCACCCCTGCCGTCTTCAGGTTGGACAGTTTTGCAGGAGAGGCCTCTCTTTTACGAGGTCGTACTGCAGACCCCAAGGCTCCCTAAGGACATTCTGATCCCCGGGAACGTAATTTTGCCTTTTGTTGTTAGAGAACCTCCAGCCCTCCTCGGCGCTCGCGTCTAGTTCGAGACGCGGTGCGGGAAGCGGGGCCGGGGCGGTGGCGGGGCACCCAGGGGGCTGCCCGAGGTGGGCCTGTCGCGCGCCCGCCGGCCCTCGCGGTGGGACTGGGGAGGGGAACGGCAGTCGGTGTTCTCACATCAGTAATCAACATGCTGTGCTTAGGTCCTGCCATAGAGAGGATCCTGGCGGGCATAGGAACGGTCAGGAGACCTGTCATATTTCGCCTCTGTCACTCCCGAGACACGTCTCTCAGCGACTCTTTGGGCCCAGGCTTCCTCATCTGCAAATAAAGCCTTTGGAGAGAGGACCTTTAGAGCCGCCCACCACATTTGAAATTCTGTGTGCAAACTGTTTCCCAAGGGCAGCTGAAAGAAAAGTGAGGTCTTCGCATGCCCCCTTTGAAGTCCAGGGTACGTCAAAATTTTAGAATTTTTGAAAATAATGCTTTGTTTTGCTTTCCAAGTAACTTATTGTGCCTCCTTTTTAATTTGGAAAATTAAAATCAGTACCCCTTCCTCCTCTCAGCCTTGCTATGATGGTTGAGAAAATGTGTATGTGAACACAATCTTGAAGTGGATGCTTGTCAACAGATGCATAATAACTCTGTGGTCTATATAGACACACACACACACGACATGCACACATACGATATTTTCATTGCTACCCGGGCCCTTGCCTGAGTATCTCTTTTTATTGCCAAAATACACCTGATAGTGTCTAGTCTTTATTGCATCTTTCAGGAGCCCCAGTATTTGAGACTTGGAGATTTTTCTGTTTGAAGACCAAGTCAGTCTTCATTGCCTTTGGAAGAGGAAGGGAAGAAGGTTGTTCTTGTGGTTATCTTTCGTACCACAAATATGTAAAAGAAATGTGGCCTGTGACCTCACACACATAACTTGGCTTCTTTGGTCAACATCCTTCCATTCTAGAGTGTCTGTTAAGTGACAGATGCAGCTTTCACCTCAAACGGGGTTTTGATATATTTCACACAGGTGACATTCTGCACTGGGTAAAGTTTCCTTGCAAACATAAGAGAGTCCATCTTAAGTTTCAGTGCTATATGCTGAAGTATTACGACGTGGCTAAAGGCTGGGCTTCAGGTCATACAAACACACGTTCCAATCTGGGCTTCACTTCTTACCAGCTTTGTGTTAGTTTTCGTAGCCACATGAAACCACCATTTCCTTGCCTACAGAATAGGGATAACCGTTACTTTGTATATTGTAAGGATTCCGTCTGGTAAACTTATACACTAGATGCACATAGTAAACTTAGAAAACAGTAATTATAATTATTATAGGTCAAGGTAATCCAAAGAGATTGGATTCTTTCTTTCCCCATAACAACCCATGAAGTACAACTTTCTGACTCAGTCTTGAGTTGACAAGGGGAAGTGGGGAGAGGAAAGGTAATGTTTTTATTTTATAAAAGATGGTAGTTTTCAGATGCCCAACTGCCTCAGCGTAAACCAGAGCCTTCTACTGAACTCATCACCGCCGGCATCTGAGATGCACGGGGCAAACATAATAGAAAATGGGATAGGAGGAAGCAAGTGCAGTTTTTAAAGCTTCTGGTATTTTATTTTGCCGTGTGAGGACCTGCTTTACTTGCTAGGTATCTTCACCTCCTGGAGCAACTGATTCATCTTTCTATCCCCCCATTGTGTCCAGAGTGAGTGTTCAATAAGTGATGTTTGTTGATCACACAGAAATGATAGCGGCACCATCAGGAAAACATGTGCTTTGAGCTGCTTTTCCGAGAATGCAAACGGATTTGCTTTGATCCATTCATGTGACCAGAAGCATACTTTGTGAGGGTTAGAAACTGTAATACATGACCACTGAGTCTTTCAGGAGGGAACAAGAGGCCTAGTCCTTGGTCAGCCCCATAGTTACTGAAGCCAGCCCAATTAGGGCCCAAATGAGTCTGGGGACTGATCAGGGAAGCTTTAAAGAGTATGAGGGAAAGAAAAATCAGAAGAAGCTAACTGGTTCACCCCCAGCAACCCAGACTGTACTTTTAGAGAACTTAAAAGGAGGACTGCCTGTTCCATTCAGTTTGACTTTGCTGTATCTGTAGCCCTTTGGTCTCTTCCCCCCTTCTTCCCTAAATTGCCACTCGCCCCCTTTTCCACCCTTTCCATAAAAGAGCATTAGCATGCAGGAACTGGTGAACTGTTCCATCTCTTGGTACACTGAGTATCAGAGCTGATAGGGGGTTCTAGGACGTGTGCTTTGAAGTCAGGCTTTTCTCTCTTAGAATAGGGTAGCTATGTCCAACAGGTGAGTGGAGTGGGAGAGCAGTATGACAGGTAAACATTTTTTGTTTGGAATCTGCAGAAAGCACTGGGGACTAAAAGCATCCCTTCCATGTTGTCCTGCTACCTGTAATAAAGGCCTTGTCTTGGGTGGGTTTTATTTGTGAGTTCTTCTCGCAATTTCTTTTTCTCTCTTCTACAGGGCCGATTCTCACTTGCAAGTTGTAAAGTTCTTAAAGATTTTTATTTATTTATGTATTTATTTGACAGCAAGAGAGAGAGAGAGACAGAGCACCCAAGCAGGCAGAGCAGCAGGCAAAGGCAGAGGGAGAAGCAGGCTCCTCGCTGAGCAGAGAGCCCAGGACCCCAGGATCACAGCCCAAGCCAAAGGCAGATGATTAACCAACTGGGCCACCCAGGAGCCCTGTAAAGTTCTTAATCTAGTGATCTGGGAAGTGCCTTCTTAGGGCCTGTGTGGTTGTCTTGCACTCATCATAGACAGGATTGGGGGTAGGACTCAAACATAATCAAACCTTCAACTGTAACAGGCAGTTTGGGAAATGGAGTTTTCCCTATATTTGAATGATTTCAATAAGCATTCAACAAAACTCTTAGCTCAGGCTCAAGAAACATAGCTGAGACCCAGACTTGAGGAACACCCTGGAAACCCAACCCAGAATTGTAAACTATGCTTTTTTTTTTTTTTTTAAATAAACCAACACCAGTTCTTTCCCAAAGAATAGACCATGGTATAATCTTAAAAAAAAAGAAAAAGAAAAAAGAAAAAGAACAAAACAAACAGCCTTGGAAGTTGATGTCATGACTCTTAAACCAAATTCTGGGGAGAAGCTACCATTGGCCAAGCTTTCCAGTTTCACTCTCCATAATTAAAGAAGGAAAGACCAGGTTTTACCTCAATTTTACCTCAATTCACTGAATTGAACCTCACTGAACACAGAATTGTTCTTTACATCTTTTCTGGTTGTTTGATGTTCTCCCATCCAAGTACTAATCAGACCTGACCCTGCTGAGCTTCTCAGATTCAACGAGATGGGGTGCATCCAGGATGGTATGGCCCTAGACTGATTGTTTGATGTTCTTAAGCTCAGGTTAGAAAACTAAAAGTTCAAGTCTCAGCTATTTGTTCTTTAGCCTAATCTGAGATTTGTTGAAGGCCCCTTGAAATCACTGGAATATAGGGAACACTCCATTTCCTAAAGTGTGTGTGATGACTGAAGTTTTGGGCTTGATCCCTACTCCAGATCTTGACTCCAATAGGAACCTGGGGAGCTGGGAGGAATTAAGTTGATCTTAGCTAAGAACATGGAGAAATAAGTCCTACTGAGAAAATTAAAGCTGTGCACTTCTGGAACAAATCTGCCTATCATTCTGAAAGATGAAGAGGCTGAGGCACCCATAACCTGTAATAGCTTGCTGAAGTCACCTTAGGGCAATATTTCACAGCCAAATGCACTTCCCAGGTGTAACTCCCTTGAGAGCCTTTTGCATTTCCCTCCGTCCAGTCTCCCCATGCTGGTGTGAGTACATTCCTGGGCCCGCACTTCCATTGCAACACTGCAATCCCTCTCGTACCCACTAAGGAAAGGGCTCAGTGAGGGGACCAGCCAGTCTATCTTGGAATCCTACATGGTGGCTTGCCCAGTGTCTTCCACATGGTGGACATTCTATATACTTTTTGTGAATAACTAGATGACGGGAGGTGGGGGGGATACTCTATGTCAGGTTCTCTTTAAAGGAATCTTTGGAGAACATTTTGCGTATTTAATCATCTGTCCCCAGTTTTGTTATTTCGTGAATCTGGGATTTTCATAGATAAATCTTGTTCCTTATTTTCAATATATGTATGGATCTCTCCTTGTTCTCTAGATTGATTGGAACATTAGTGAAGCTTATTTTTAAAAGCTTAGGAAATTTAGCGTTGTGGTTAAAAAAAAAAAAAAATTGCTTGGACCAGAGTGTGACCTTTAGTCAGTACTTTTCTCAGAGATAGCTTCAACTGGTTCCACAGTCCTGCCTCCTACCCTATATCCCATTAGTTGTTTTGAATCCCTGTTTACTTCACGTTCACATGCCAGATTTTAATGGGAAACAAACAACCCTGAGATACGTTCTCCGGATGCTTGCTTGGGCAATACTTAGACTTAGTTCCTTATTTTTCCTTACCTCCTTTCCCCTCCCCCCACTTTTAAACCAGTTTCGAGAAGACTTGTTTACCAGGTTGGAGAGCCAGAGGCTTAGCTGGGGCGGTGTGATCGTAGCGCCCTCTGGTGTATTTTTTTTGAGAATCTCCCCGAACTGTAAGAGTGGGAATTTTTTTTTCGATTGGCCTTCGAGGGGAGGGCCTCTGTGTTATTTCAAATATAGTAAATCAATAACATGTAAGTTTATTACCTACATTGGATACCTAAGAAATACTATGTTGGGAGTATCAATTGATTATCAGAAGTTTGTTTATTATTATAAAATTAGGCTTCAATGACTAGGAAAGAGCAGCTTAAGAGTGTTTTGTGCTTTTTCCTCATCTCCCACCAGTGTGTGCAAGAGGTAAAGGGAAAAGGATGTCCGTCCGCCAAGAGTAACTGAAAAGAGTCTAGAACCCAAGAGTTAAGGGGGAAATGGTGAGGATCAGAAAACGTGGTTACAAACAAGTCTTATCCTCAGTCCTCACTCGGATCTGAGCCCAGAAATTTAAGACCCAGCCAGAAGTTGAGAGTCTGCCAGACTCTCACTCCCAGGGGAAGCCGGAGTTGGGGGGATTGGGTGATGGACAGAAATCTGACATAGACACGCCCTTTAGGGGACTCCTAGAGTATTTACACTGTGCCACTCTTTGCATCTGGGCCTTCTGGGTGACCATTTCTCTTCCTTCCTTCCTCCCTTTTTTTTCCTTTTTTCTTTTTTAAAACAATTTCAGTTTGAGGATCACTTCCTTTACCATTGTTATTAGCAAAGTCACTGTGGGCCAGAGGACACAGCCTCTGGCTTGAGTCAGACACACCTGTACTCGAATTCCTGTCTTGCCTTATACCAGTTCTAAGACGTGGGAAGTCAACCTGCTGGGTCTCAGTTTTCAGGAAGTTCCTTATAGAAACACTTTGGAGGATTAAAAAGCAATAACAGAGTAAACAATTTAGAAATAGGTTGGTGGATTTTGTTATCCCAGGAATGAGGAAGAGAGTGGGCCCATTACTAAGGAGATGACTCAGGCTTTAGGACTGTTGGTGTTTCCCAGAGGTTCACAGAACCCTGGACCTGTCCTGGAAAACATTTAGAAGGAACAGGGGTAGGCGGAGATTCTGGAAGCAAATAAGCCTTTATTAAACATCACCTATGCTACATATTTGGGGCATTAGGAAGTTATGTAACTTGGATCTGGCAAAGTCCTTACCCTTTAGGAGTCTTCAGGTGGTGAGAAAAACCTCCCCCAAAGAAATGATTTCAGAGACCGTACAAAGCACAATGTATCAGCTATAGGAACAACTTAACCAAGCGGATTTCGTATAAGCACCTAAGAGTTCCAGAACAAAGGAGTCAGTAAGAGTTCTTGGAGAGGGCCTCCTTGGGGGTACTCAGTGGGGTGAGGGTGAAGGTGGGTTTTATGCTGGGTACCAAACAACATGATAAACATGTGATTGTCTGATGGCTTTCTGTGAGATGCAAGGGAGTGGAATTTGCAAAGACCCAAGTATACAATCCGGGAAATTACATGTGCAGAGGTGGTGGTGGTGAAATAGGTAAGCTTTGACTGGACCAGGAGTGATAGAATAAGAAGTTGAAGAAGTACTGAGCATTTGAATTCTATATTTGAATTCTGCACATTTGAAGTGTTACTAAATTAAAGGATTAATAAAGTCTCACTTTATTAATTTGGATTTGAAATGAAGGCAATCCTTAAAGGTGGGAGTGGGGGATACAAAGCATACTTTCAGCTAGTATAAATTAATTCTAAATTCTGTTTATATCACTTCCACATGGTGGTGCAACTTTGGTGAGCAAACTGAGATACCCACTTTATCAGGATGAGACTTGAATGATTCCAGTTTTGAAATGTGAGAAATCATTATACTCTCAGGTGAAAGGCAATCTTTTGTGCCTAGAGAAGTACCTGGTGACGGCATGACTGCTGGACTCTGTTCTCCTCCCTTTGAAAGCCTCCCTTCTATTGCAGCCTCTGTCTCCCCACCCCCCACCCCGCCCCAGTGGCTTTTCTTGCACACTCACCTACCCCCCTGGTGCTCTTCCACCCCACCCCCAATCCCATCAGCATCCCTTTCTCAGACTCCTCTCTCCTCATCTCCTCAGCAATTAGACATTCAAGGGCAAGAGATGTACCAGCAGATGGAGACCAACTGTACTCCTTCATGGCCATTACCTTCACTGGGGACCAAAAAGGGTACAGTGCACATGTCTGAGAGAACCTGCGAGGAGGAAGATGGGTGGACAATGTGCCAAGCATTCTAGGCTGTCTCAGGAAGGGTTTTTGGAAAGGAGAAGAGCCTGATCATCTTTCTCTGATGGATCCACTTCCTGCAGCAATTTGTAGAGGGATCCTACAGTGCTCTTGTGATATGGAGCTTCTTTGGATCCCATCAGCTTCAAGCTGGTACCGTAACAACGATGCCAAAGGGAAGAGATGCCATAGATTCCCAGCAGACACAAAGCATTTATCATCACATGCCAACAGAAGAAGGTGGTGATGAACATGATGTCGCTGATGTCATCATCCTGCCATGGGTAGCCAGTGACTGGCTTGTACAGAATAAAGCCTGCCTGTATCAGCCAGGAGCCCATCATCAGAAACAGAAAAGTCTCAATCAGCAAGAGGTGAAATGTGTCAGGAGTCCACAGCTCTATAGTCAACACCAGCATCAGTAGGAACACCACCAAGATGAGCAGACAATGTGTCTGAAGCTCTATCCCTGTTGAGTCCTGGACATGTGACATCAACAACAGCAGGAGCACATAGAAGGTCAGGGCCAGGGTACCTTTTTCTAGAAGCACACACCTCTGAGGCAGCAAGTTCTTGCTCATGACATCGACACAGCCGTTGAGGGTGAGGAGGATGAACATGGTGAGGTGCTGCCACTCTTTGGGGTACATAAATCTTGGTGGCAACTCTCTGTTCACCAGTATCAACCCTCCTTTAATGCAATTGATCTCATAAGCTATCAAGATGGAGCCAGTCACCATCTTCAGCAAACCTCCATAGGATATTTTCCACAGCCTGGCCCATCTTCCCTTATTCCTAGGATGCCATGAAAAATCCAGCAGAGAGTCTTTGAGTATCATGGCTTTGGAGACTACTATTGCCTGATACAGTCCATATAAGATTAAAAATAGTCCTGGGTACACATGACCAATAAAGGTTCCCATTGAACTACAGATCTGTCTAACAAAGGAGAGAAGAGCAAAATTTGGGCAAGTCCACACCTTCTGGGGCCACTTCAAGGTCTGGCCTTTGGAAAGAATTGCCTTCCACCAACTTTTAACATCTCACCCCACCCACTGCTCCCCCACAGAGGAAATGTTTCTTGAAACAAGCCTACGCCTTTGGTGGAGTAAAGCCTCCATTGTTCCATTCCATTCCGGTACATTGGGAACTAACTGACTTCTGCCAAAGAAGAGCTTGTGAATATGCTTTTAGAGGCTCCTCTCTGTGGCCCTTGAGGTACTCCTGTGCACCCCTGTCCCTTTCTCCCATGTCTTCCTGCCCCTTGTGCTGCCCAGCACTCAAACGAGGAGAGAGGGGCATGGGATAGGGGTAGGGGTTGCTGTGGTATCCTGAGGTAGCCTGGCCATTCAGACATAGCTTTGGTCCAGTTGTAAGGCTTTCTTTCTGAACACCTATATTTATAAACATTTGGATATGTGACCATATAATACACACCTAGTGTCAATCTGGTTCTTTTTTTTTTTATGTTATGTTAATCACCATACATCATTAGTTTTTGATGTAGTGTTCCATGATTCATTATTTGAGTATAACACCCAGTGCTCCATGCAGAACGTGCCCTCTTTAATACCCATCACCAGGCTAACCCATCCTCCCACCCCCCTCTCCTCTAGAACCCTCAGTTTGTTTTTCAGAGTCCATCCTCTGTCATGGTTCATCTCCCCCTCCGGTTTTCCCCCCTTCATTCTTCCCCTCCTGCTATCTTCTTCTTCCTTTTTTTTTTTTTAACATATAATGTATTATTTGTTTCAGAGGTACAGATCTGTGATTCAACAGTCTTGCACAATTCACAGCGCTCACCATACCACAGACCCTCCCCAATGTCTATCACCCAGCCACCCCATCCCTCCCACGCCCCACCACTCCAGCAACCCTCAGTTTGCTTCCTGAGATTAAGAATTCCTCATATCAGTGAGGTCATATGATACATGTCTTTCTCTGATTGACTTATTTCGCTCAGCATAACACCCTCCAGTTCCATCCATGTCATTGCAAATGGCAAGATTTCATTCCTTTTGATGGCTGCATAATATTCCATTGTATATATATACCACATCTTCTTTATCCATTCATCTGTCGATGGACATCTTGGCTCTTCCCACAGTTTGGCTATTGTGGACATTGCTGCTATAAACATCGGGGTGTGTGTACCCCTTCATATTCCTACATTTGTATCTTTGGGGTAAATACCCAGTAGTGCAATTGCTGGGTCGTATGGTAGCTCTATTTTCAACTTTTTGAGGACCCTCCATACTGTTTTCCAGAGTGGCTGAACCAGCTTGCATTCTCACCAGCAGTGTAGGAGCATTCCCCTTTCTCCGCATCCCCGCCACCATCTGTCCTTTCCTAACTTGTTAGTTTTAGCCATTCTGACTGGTGTGATGTGATATCTCATTGAGGTTATGATTTGGATTTCCCTGATGCCGAGCGATATTGAGCACTTTTTCATGTGTCTGTTGGACATTTGGATGTCTCCTTTGGAAAAATGTTTGTTCATGGCTTCTGCCCATTTCTTGATTGGATCATTTGTTCTTTGGGTGTTGAGTTTAAGAAGGTCTTTATAGATTTTGGATAGGAGCCCTTTATCTGATATGTCATTTGCAAATATCTTCTCCCATTCTGTCAGTTGTCTTTTGGTTTTGTTGACTGTTTCTTTTGCTGTGCAAAAGCTTTTTACCTTGATGAGGTCCCAATAGTTCGTTTTTGCCCTTGCTTTCCTTGCCTTTGGCGATGTTTATAGGAAGAAGGTGCTGCAGCTGAGGTTGAAGAGGTTGCTGCCTCTGTTCTCCTTTAGGATTTTGATGGACTCCTGTCTCACATTGAGGTCTTTCAACCATTTGGAGTCTATTTTTGTGTGTGGTGTAAGGAAATGGTCCAGTTTCATTCTTCTGCATGTGGCTGTCCAATTTTCCCAATACCATTTGTTGAGGAGACTGTCTTTTTTCCATTGGACATTCTTTCCTGCTTTGTTGAAGATGAGTTGACCATAGAGTTGAGGGTCCATTTCTGGGCTCTCTAGTCTGTTCCATTGATCTATGTGTCTGTTTTTGTGCCAGTACCATACCATCTTGATGATGACAGCTTTGTAATAGAGCTTGAAGTCCAGAATTGTGATGCCACCAGCTTTGCTTTTCTTTTTCAACATTCCTCTGGCTATTCAGGGTCTTTTCTGGTTCCATACAAATTTCAGGATTATTTGTTCCATTTCTTTGAAAAAAGTGGATGGTATTTTGATGGGGATTGCACTGAATGTGTAGATTGCTCTAGGTAGCATGGACATCTTCACAATATTTGTTCTTACAATCCATGAGCATGGAACGTTTTTCCATTTCTTTGTGTCTTCCTCAATTTCTTTCATGAGTATTTTATAGTTTTCTGAGTACAGATTCTTTGCCTCTTTGGTTAGATTTATTCCTAGGTATCTTATGGTTTTGGGTGCAATTGTAAATGGGATCGACTCCTTAATTTCTCTTTCTTCTGTCTTGTTGTTGGTGTATAGGAATGCCACTGATTTCTGTGCATTGATTTTATATCCTGCCGCTTCCCTGAATTCCTGTATGAGTCCTAGCAGTTTTGGGGTGGAGTCTTTTGGGTTTTCCACATAAAGTATCATATCATCTGCAAAGAGTGAGAGTTTGACTTCTTTGCCGATTCAGATGACTTTTATTCCTTTTTGTGGTCTGATTGCTGTGGCTAGGACTTCTAGTACTATGTTGAATAGCAGTGGTGATAGTGGACATCCCTGCCGTGTTCCTGACCTTAGGGGGAAAGCTCTCAGTTTTTCCCCATTGAGAATGATATTCGCTGTGGGTTTTTCATAGATGGCTTTTATGATATTAAGGTATGTACCCACTATCCCTATACTCTGAAGAGTTTTGATCAAGAAAGGATGCTGTACTTTGTCAAATGCTTTTTCTGCATCTACTGAGAGGATCATATGGTTCTTGTTCTTTCTTTTATGAATGTATTTTATCACACTGATTGATTTGTGGATGTTGAACCAACCTTGCAGCCCAGGGATAAATCCCACTTGGTCGTGGTGAAAAATCCTTTTAATGTACTGTTGTATCCTACTGGCTAGTATTTTGGTGAGTATTTTTGCATCCATGTTCATCAAGGATATTGGTCTGTAATTCTCCTTTTTGAGGGGGTCTTTGTCTGGTTTGGGGATCAAGGTAATGCTGGCCTCATAAGATGAGTTTGAAAGTTTTCTTTCCATTTCTATTTTTTGGAACAGTTTCAGAAGAACAGGTATTAATTCTTCTTTAAATGTTTGGTAGAATTCCCCTGGGAAGCCATCTGGCCCTGGGCTTTTGTTTGTTGGGAGATTTTTGGTTACTGCTTCAATTTCCTTAGTGGTTATAGGTCTGTTCAGGTTTTCTATTTCTTCCTGGTTCAGTTTTGGTAGTTGATACATCTCTAGGGATGCATCCATTTCTTCTAGATTATCTAATTTGCTGGCATATAGTTGCTCATAATATGTTCTTATAATTGTATTTCTTTGGTGTTGGTTGTGATCTCTCCTCTTTCATTCATGATTTTGTTGATTTGGGTCATTTCTCTTTTCTTTTTGATAAGTCTGGCCAGGGGTTTATCAATCTTGTTAATTCTTTCAAAGAACCATCTCCTAGTTTCATTGATCTGTTCTACTGTTCTTTTGGTTTCTATTTCATTGATTTCTGCTCTGATCTTTATTATTTCTCTTCTCCTGCTGGGTTTAGGCTTTATTTGCTGTTCTTTCTCCAGCTCCTTTAGATGTAGGGTTAGGTTGTGTATTTGAGACCTTTCTTGTTCCTTGAGAAAGGCTTGTATGGCTATATACATTCCTCTTAGGACTGCCTTTGCTGTATCTCAAAGATTTTGAACAGTTGTGTTTTCATTTTCATTTGTTTCCATGAATTTTTTAACTCTTCTTTAATTTCCTGGTTGACCCATTCATTCTTTAGTAGGATGTTCTTTATCCTCCATGTATTTGAGTTCTTTCTGACTTTCCTCTTGTGATTGAGTTCTAGTTTCAAAGCATTGTGGTCTGAAAATATATGGGGAATGATCCCAATCTTTTGGTAGTGGTTGAGGCCTGATTTGTGACCTAGGATATGATCTATTCTGGAGAATGTTCCATGGGTACTAGAGAAGAATGTGTATTCTGTTGCTTTGGGATGGAATGTTCTG
Organism: Mirounga angustirostris; assembly: GCF_029215605.1. Lineage (NCBI taxonomy): Eukaryota > Metazoa > Chordata > Mammalia > Carnivora > Phocidae > Mirounga > Mirounga angustirostris. The sequence goes on from NW_026991714.1 coordinate 42,822,398, forward strand.
AATATATCTGTGAAGTCCATTTGGTCCAGTGTGTCATTTAAAGTCTTTATTTCTTGTTGATCTTTTGCTTAGATGATCTGTCCATCTCAGTGAGGGGGGTGTTAAAGTCCCCCACTATTATTGTATTGTTGTCGATGTGTTTCTTTGCTTTTGTTATTAATTGGCTTATATAATTGGCTGCTCCCATGTTAGGGCATAGATATTTACAATTGTTAGATCTTCTTGTTGTAGAGACCGTTTAAGTAGGATATAGTGTCCTTCCTCATTGCTTATTACAGTCTTTGGTTTAAAATCTAATTTGTCTGATATAAGGATTGCCACCCCAGCTTTCTTTTGGTGTCCATTAGCATGGTAAATGTTTTTCCACCCCTTCACTTTCAATTTGAGGGTGTCTTTGGGTCTAAAATTAGTCTCTTGCATACAGCATACCGATGGGTCTTGTTTTTTTATCCAATATGATACCCTGTGTCTTTTGATTGGGGCATTTAGCCCCTTTACATTCAGGGTAACTATTGAAAGATATGAATTTAGTGCCATTATATTGCCTGTAAGGTGACTGTTACTGTGTATTGTCTGTGTTCCTTTCTGGTCTATGTTGCTTTTAGGCTCTCTCTTTGCTTAGAGGACCCCTTTCAATATTTCTTGTAGGGCTGGTTTCGTGTTTGCAAATTCCTTTAGTTTTTGTTTGTCCTGGAAGCTTTTTATCTCTCCTTCTATTTTCAGTGACAGCCTAGCTGGATATAGTATTCCTGGATGCATATTTTTCTCATTTAGTGCTCTGAATATATCACGCCAGTCCTTTCTGGCCTGCCAGGTCTCTGTGGATAGGTCTGTTGCCAATCTAATGTTTCTACCATTGTAGGTTACATATCTTTTCTCCCAAGCTGCTTTCAGGATTTTCTCTTTGTCTCTGAGACTCGTAAGTTTTACTATTAGATGTCGGGGTGTTGACCTATTTTTATTGATTTTAAGAAGGGTTCTCCATGCCTCCTGGATTTTGATGCCTGTTTCCTTCTCCAAATTAGGGAAATTCTCTGCTATAATTTGCTCCAATATACCTTCTGCCCCCCTCTCTCTTTCCTCTTCTTCTGGGATCCCAATTCTTCGAATGTTGTTTCATCTTATGGTATCACTTATCTTTTGAATTCTGACCTCATGATCCAGTAGTTGTTTATCTCTTTTTCTCAGCTTCTTTATTTTCCATCATTTGGTCTTCTAGGTCACTGATTTTCTCTTCTGCCCCATTTATCCTAGCAGTTAGAGCCTCCATTTTGGATTGCACCTCATTAATAGCCTTTTGATTTCGACTTGGTTAGATTTTAATTCTTTTATTTCTCCAGAAAGGGTTTCTCTAATAAATTCCATGCCTTTTTCAAGCCCAGCTAGTATCTTTAAAATCATCATTCTGAACTCTAGTTCCGACATCTTACTAATGTTGGTGTTGATTAGGTCCCTGGCAGTCAGTACTGCCTCTTGTTCTTTTTGTTGAGGTGATTTTTTCTGTCTTGTCATTTTGTCCAGAAGAGAATAGATGAATGAGAGAACAAAATGCTAACAAGGTAACAATGTCCCCAGAAAATATACACTAAACAAATCAGAAAAGACCTGAAACCGGGGGAAAATTTCGAAAGGGAAAGAAAAAAAAAAAAGATGATAAAAACAAAGAAAAACAAACAAACAAAAAAAAACCCAGAATATGATCAAATATGATCAGGCTGGTGCATAGATCAGTGCCACACACTAGATTCTGGGTGTATTTTGGTCTGTTAGAAGAAAGTGCCTTCCAAAATTTTAAAGAAAGAAAAACTTATATATATTACAAAAATAAGGGTTAATATGATGAAGGGATGGAATATGAGTGTAAAGATGAAAATTATAAAAGATTTTATAAAAGGAATTTATAAGATAAGTTGGCTGAAAAAAGAAGAGAGTTTAAAAAAAAAGGGAGAGAGTGTGATCAGGCAGGAGACTAGAACAAAGCCATACACTAGAGATTTAGGGTATATTTTGATCTGTTAGAAGCAACTGTATCTCAAAATTTTAAAAAGAGAACAACTTATATATATATATATACACCAAAAATAAGGGTAACTACTATGAAAGGATAGAATATGACTCTAAAAAATGAAAAATAAAAAATATTTTTTAAAAAAGGGATTAATAAGATGTTGGTTGAAAAGGGAAAAAGAAAAATTAAAAAAAAAAGACAGTTAAAAAAATTAACTTTGAAAGGCTAAAGAATTATGGGGAAAAAGCCATGAATTCTATGTGCAGTATTCCCCTAGCGCTGGAGTTCTGCCGTTCTCATTGATTGGTAAACTTGGTCTTGGCGGGCTGTTCTTGCTGATCTTCTGGGGGAGGGGCCTGTTGCCGTGGTTCCCAAATGTCTTTGCCAGAGGCGGAATTGCCCCGCCCTTGCTGGGTCTGGGCTAAGTAATCCAGTCAGGTTTGCTCTTGGGAGCTTTTGTTCCCTGCAAGCTTTCTGTACAGCTTTGGAGGCTGAAAGTGAAAATGGCGGCCTCCCAATCTCCACCCTGGAGGAGCCGAGAACTCAGGGCCCTGCTCCTCAGTGAGCCCCCAGAGAAAAGCAGTCAGTCACTCCCGTCTCCCCGGTCTCCGGCTGCACTCCGTGCTCACCTGGCCCGTGACTGAGCGTTTCTATCTCTGGCACCCGACTCGGTGTGGAGTCTCCAAACCCAGCAGATCCCTGCAGTACACTCCCACGCTGCTCCTCCCGGGGGGAGGAAGGGGAGTCTCCCCGGATCTGCCGCTTGTTGGGTCCCTGTTGGAGGAGCAGTGGCCCAACTGTGCTGAGGATCACAGTTTATGGCAACCCTGAGCTGAGAGCCCACGCCTCGGCTTTGTCTCTGTAGCCAGCTTCCCCGCTCTGATCCCTGGGAGCTCTGCCACACTCAGGCACCCCTCGGTCTTTCTGTGACCCCGAGGGTCCTGAGACCACACTGTCCCACGAGGGTTCCACCGCCCCGCTTAGCCACTGGAGCAACGTCCCTCAGCGGAGCCAACTTCTAAAAGTTACGACTTTGTGCTCCACGGCTCTATCACTTGCCAGAAGCGGCCGACGGAGGCCCCCTCCCCTGCTGTCTATCCTCCCAAATATCGCCTCGGATTCCCTTCTCCGCACGTCCTATGTTCCAGAAAGTGGTCACTTTCCTGTCCAGAGAGTTGCTGCTATTCTTTTCTTCGATATCCTGTTGAGTTCGTAGGTGTTCAGAATGGCTTGATCCCTATCCAGCTGAATTCCTGGGACCAGACGAAATCCAGGTCTCCTACTCCTCTGCCATCTTGCTCTGCCCTGTCAATCTGGCTTTTCTATTCTTTTATAGACACATCCTGAAGATCCCCAAGAAATCTCCCTTCACCTCCTCTTACTTCTTCCCATCTCCATGTGCCCCTACCCCCACATCAACATCTCTACTGGCCAATAAATGGATCTGTGATAATTGATTTTCAGGGACTGTGGTGGTTTTGTAGTGTGTTAACCTCACTAAGCTTAAGCCATATTTCCCAGAATGTCCTTCCTTATATGGCTCCAGGTTGAGTTGGCTACAAGAGAGATTTACATGAGAATCTGAATTAAATGAGATTCTGAAGCAACAACCTGAGCACACACTGAAGGTGTAGGGTGCCAGGTGCCACTGTAGGTCATGCATTCTGTTCCTGATCCGTTGGCTCATCTCCTTGGCATGGGCAGCAGCCAAGCCTATAGCTCCCTTCACTTAGAGTCAGGGTACCAGCTTCTTCTGCAGGTCACTTGCCATTGAAGTATGAGGTGGCAAGAGGCAGACACAGGCTCCATTTTGTTCTCATAGGTTTCAGTTTGTCCTTGCTCTTCCCTAACTTCCTGCAGTATTCTTCCTCCTGACCACTGCCACATTGACCTGAAATGACCTTGGGCCTTATTACATAGCAGCCTTCCATAGACTTCTTTGCTACAAATGTGTAAGGTCTAATAGCCATAAGAAATACATATTTCATATCACTTTGCTCCCAGGATTCATCCCTTACGGATACAAGGGATTAAGGTCAAATCCTTAAAATGCAGATACTGTTGAGTGAGTGACTCCTGTGAGTTGGTGTTGGCCATTTTATTTTAATGTGACTTAGCCCATCAGCTTCATTTATCTGTTACTCCACTAGTGTCTAAATGCATCTCAGAAGACAGATTCCTAGGTATTGGGTAATAGGCAGCTGAGTATAAAGCAGAGAGGATGGAAAATATAATAATGAAAATAAAGCAAAGAGGATGGTGGAGAAAAAAGGGTACAGGGAATGTGAGGCATGCCCTGGGCCCATACATGGTTTTGGATTTATTGCAGTAGATTCTGAAATAGGAGTTTTTTGGGGCATAGCAATTATGCTAAGGGGGAGGGAAGTTCATTATTCAGCATGAGCCCTGCTGACATCACAGTCTTCTGCATAATCATCAGTCCTCACAGTACAAAAAATGTCCTGGAGCAGAGAGGCAGCACCTTGTGCCAACAGCGCCCCTAGAGGGGAGGAGGAGAATTTACACCCAGGTTATAGCACTCTCTCTGAGCCCTTACTCCTATCCATCCAAGTACTTCTTCTCAAGTTCACTTAATTCCAAAAAAATTCAATCTCTCTCTGTCCTTGAGAATGACAATAATTCAGATTGCTTCTTACTATTGAGAGATTAGGTGGGGCTAAGATTTGAGAGGTGAAGGCAAGTTGGAAAAAAAGAAGCTTAATTCTGCTTTATGAAGGAATTTGCTTATTTTAAAATTTAGGTGTTTTTTTTTTTTCCTTTAGAGAGCATGTGAGCGGGGGTGGGGGAGTTGCATAGGGAGAGGGAAGAGAATCTTAGTATATGTGTTGCTGAAGCTGAAGCTGAAGCAAGCACGAGGGAAGAGAATCTTAAGCAGGCTCCATGCCTAGTGTGAAGACTGATGTGGGGCTTGATGTTAGGACCCTGAGTCAGATGCTTAAATGACTGAGCCACCCAGGCACCCCAGGTGTTTTTGTTTTTTTTTTTTTTCAATTAATGTATATCATTGTTGAAAAATCAGGTAAATATATAAGTAAAAAGAACAACATTAAAAATCGTATTTAATCCTGTAATCTGGAGGTGAGCATTGCCACCACTAGGGTATAGAAATGCAGTTTTAAGAAGACAGCATAAGGCAGTGAAAAATGCATCAACCAGAAGTCATAAATCTGAGTTCTAATTCCAGTTCTCCCTTCATTTGCTGAATGTCATACCTCGTATCTGGAAAAATTGAGCATTGAACTTAACTTTCTATTGAAGTGAAAATAAAAGAGCATGCATACTATTGCATAGAAGTGAGCATATTTATCTCCTGTTTCTTTTTTCCTTTTGGTGAAGTATCAAAATGCTTGGAGAGCACAGTAGAGCTCAATGCTCAGAGCAGGGAGATTCAAAAGGAAAATCTGAGTGACACTTCTGAAGTGAGTCAGGGAGGAGAGGACCCCAGGGATTCTCTTTGGTGGTTTTGGACTTGCTCTGGGAGAAGCAAAGGGTTCATCACTCCCCTAGGTAATAGTAGGGCTGGGCTGGGGAGTGCATGGTCTACAGGCCCCAGGGAGCTGCATTTAGTCACTTTTATTGTTGTTCCTCATACTTCAAGGCTGTGGTCCATATGAGGTGGGGGCAGCAGGGTTCATTCTAGCCCCCACACTCATCTCCGCTGTTGTTTCTGGCAGCTGTGAGCTGGTTGCCAGTGGTCAGGGGAGGAGGGAGATGAGCAGCACTGCACAACAGTAATGGGAGGTTGGAAGTGGCATGTATAAGGACGAGTAGCCTCACTTAAGGTCCCATCTGGGATGCTCAGGCCCCCCACCTTGGCCAGGCACCAGCACTACATGTTGCTCATTAAAACATGAACATCCTGATCTCAGGCTTTGAAGATAGGAATCACCCATCCCAAACCAGACACTGCCCACAAGTAGCCGAGAAGGAAGCCAAAGGTGGTGAATGATTAGCAGAACTGGCAGACAGCTCCAGAGTCTGTGGACAATGAGTGCCATTAGAAACTATTTGGACTACCTCTGCTCCATAGAAATCAAATATTACATGTAATTTTAAATTTTCTAATAGCACATTGAAAACATAAAATGGTGAAATTAATTTTAATGAGATATTATTTTTACCCAGTATATCCAAAATGTTACTTCAACATGTAATTAATATGAAAATCATAAATGATGTCAGATTCCTCATTTCATACTGTCGTCAAACTCCAGTGTATATTTTATACTTACAGTGCATCTCAATTGAGACAAGCCATATTACAAGCACTAAATACCAATATGTGGTTAGTGGCTACCATATTGGATTGTACAGATTTAGACAGTATGGAATGACATGTTGAGTAAATTTTAAAGTTTTAGTGAAAAGAACAGATCATGGAGATAAAAGTTTGGTCAAAAATGACATCTAGCAGGGCGCCTGGGTGGCTTAGTCAGTTAAGCATCTGCCTCCAGCTCAGGTCATGGTCTCTGGGTCCTGGGATGGAGTCCTGCTCAGCAGGGAACCTGCTTCTCTCTCTCTGCCCCTCCCCACCACTCGTTCTCTCTCTCTCTCTCAAATAAATAAAAAAAAATTTTTTAATGGCATCTAGAGAACTACACTATAAACTTCTTAATAGCTGTGAGGTTTTAGTATGATGCTTTCCAAAAGCATTTTTTAATTTATTCCCTTTCTGTTTAGAAGGGATATCCTCATCATCATCAACAAAAAATGATTGCAACTCACCTTGCTGCAAGGCAGAAATACACCACAGGAAGAAAGAAAGCCAGAGGCTGGGAACTCAAGCAGAACCACACAGGAAGTGTGGCCCTGGAAATATGCACAAGGTCAGAGATAGCCCATCTGTTCATGGGCCAAACTTTCATCTTATTTCAAGTAAGAGTTACTAAGCCTTGGGGTTTGTCATTGACTTACCAAAACAAGGCTCACAGAAGATGGAAAACAACATTCTAATTTCTTAGTTTGAAAGGATATATGTACTTTATTTCTCTTGGCACACCAGCCCATAATTTTCCTCTGAATTTTTCTAAAATGTGAGCTTTATACCTCATTGCCTAATTATGACTTAGGTTTCACAGTTTATATAACTGATTCCAGGTACTTTTCAACGATCACATTTCAATAGCTGCAAATTTCTTTTTCTTCTGGAAACTTTTGGCAAGGTGGAAGTATATACTCACTTTACCTCTGCTACACCTATTTCTTCCTTTATGACTATGCGACTAACTCATACGCATGGCTGAGGACAGAACTCAAGGACCCTGAGTCTGTTTTTCCATAGAACATTTCTCTTCTAAACCAAGTATGCATGCCCAAATTAGGAGTTAACCTTTGCTCTCTCTTGTTCAGAATTCTTAATTCTGTAATTTGGGAATTCCATGGTAAATTTTAAAATTCTCTGTGAGAGATACAGCTATCTCACCACTGAATACTCTTGCTCCCCTCCCACAATGTAGGGTGTTTCTGGGACCACACTTCCCAGCCACTCAGTGACTGAGTTTGGGCCAGTGGATTGTGTGTGGAAGTGATGTACACCACTTCAAGACAGGGCCTCTAGAAACTTCCTTCACTTCTTCACCCTTTATTTTTCCATATCTACTGGCTGATTACAGAGGACTGTGAGACACTAGAGAAGGACAAAGTCACAAGATGGGAGGAGTCATATCTGAAAGACCAGGTAGAAGGCTTATAAGCTTGGGAGAAATAACCTTCTTTTGTGTTAAGCCAATAAGATTTAAGGATTTATCTATTTTAAATCAGTTAGTTAGTATACATTGTCTGCCAAGCCTCCAAGAGGCCCCTGGAAGCTCTTGTAAATTCAACACTTGGCTGTCAACTTTGATGTGACAAACTACCTGAAGGGTTATGTTGATTTCTCCCAACCAGTTCTCTCCTCTGCCTTCGGTATCTCAAAGTCTAGAATTATTCTCATGTGCCCTGTCCATGCCACTGTTTCTGAAGCCCAGGAAATTAAGTTCACAAAGGCTGCCTTATGATTATAGACAGAGAGCAAAAGAACTTGATAGCCCTGAAGCTTCTCATTCTCATTAGGATCCCTGCTTCATTTTGGTTACAATCTTTCAGCAATGGGCCACACATCTTAATGAGATACAGTGTTTCTAATCACTGACCAATGCTGGATACACCTTCACCCAAAACTAATACCAGCTATATTAGTTTTCTGTTGCTGCATAACACATTCACATAAATTTAGGAATTCAGGCGAGGCATTGATTATCTCACAGTTTCCATGGATCAGGAATCCAATATGGGTTTGCTGAGACCTCTGCTGGGAATCTCACCAAGCTGAAATCAAGGTGTTGGCTGGGGCTATGATTCTGATCTGAGGCTCAGTGTCCTCTTGCAAGCTCACTGACTATTGGCAAAATTCAGCTCCTTGCTCCTTATTATAAGTTGGCCTGTAATTATGTACATCTTTGTATGTTTCTCCTTATTGTATTGCTAATCCCTGCATAGTACCTGGAAAATAGTAGCCGTTTAGGATTTTTTTAATAAATTAATTTAATCCTTTGGTTATCTTGATTGAATTTGGAAGATCCCCTTAATTTATTACCCACAGGTTTACAAATTAGTCTCTTTCATTGTATGTTCACATTTGTGAAATTCAGTTGTAGTTTTTCTATTGTCACTATTCTGAATATCTAAGGGTGAATTGTATTTAAGGATTCTGGCCTCCTATGCAATTGCTCCACTGGTGTTTCAGATAGGGTCCCAACAGGAAATAGAAGGCAACACAAATTGGTATAGTTCAAGGAGGGTTTCATAAAGGTACTTCTTATCCAGATGTCAGCAGGGTGGAAGGAGACCACAAGAGATAGCTGAGTAACAGTTGGGGCTGTTATTAACTCTAGTCCCGAAGGGACATGGAATAGGAGAAGTTCTGGTATATGCAAGGACAGTGTAGTGGGTTGAATAGTGGCCCCAAAAAGTCCTAACCCCTAGAACCTGTGAATATAACCTTATTTGACAAAAGGGTCTTTGTAGATATAATTAAGTGAAGGATCTTGAGATGAAATCACCTTGGTTTTAGGGTAGGCTCTAAATCCAATGACAGGTAACCTTATGAGAAAGTCTGAGGAAGATCTGAGACACAGAAGCACACAGAAGAGAAGCTAATGTGAAGATGGAAGCAAAGATTGGAGTGATGTATCTACAAGCCAAGGAACGCCAAAGACTGCCAGCAGTCATCAGAAGCTAGGGGAGAAATATGGGACAGATTCTCCCTGAGAGCTTCTAGAAGGAATCAATACCTTGATTTTGGACTTCTGGCATCCAGAACTGTGAGAGAGTAGATTTCTGTTTTAAAGCCACTAAGTTTGTGGTAATTTGTTATGGTAACCTGGGAAACTGATACTAATGGTGTCATGGGGTCAGGGTACTGCCAGGCTTAGGTTACCCCAGAAGCAGAAGCTAAAAGCATAAAAACTCTAATCTGACTCTCTTATCCATCCTCCTCCTCCTGGGGTTCATCACTGGCCAAATGTTGCTTGAAGCCAGAGGATAAGGAGCTCAGTGGTGTGCTACAGACCAGGGCAGTCTCCTGGAAGAGAGAACAGGATGGAGGTGAAAGGTGAATTTGGAGGGGCAAACTGGAGATATACAGCACATCTCTTTTTAGGTTTAAGGTAGGGTAACCATAAATCCCAGTGTGTCTGTACAGGTTGGTTTTTACCTGTTGTCCCAGTGCAAATATTAATTTTGCCTTTTCTTTCTCAAGTATCCAGGTTTGAATGATAAATTATATATGGTCATATTAGTTATAGGTTAAAATCCAATCGGATTAGTATTCAAATGGATAGAGTGTTTTCTGTAGGATATGTTAAGTGAAGTGAGTCACCACACCATCAGGACACCATCTCTCCTGATTGCTCCGTGGTCCTGACCATTCTTGGCAGGTGTAAGGAGAAAAATTAAGACCTTCTGAGGTTAACAAGAACATACCTGTCTCCAAAATCTGGATCATACACTCCATATTTTTTGGAGTTAGCTTTTTTCACTTCATCTTGGAGATCTTGATGTCAGGACATACAGATCTCTCTATTCTTTTTAATTCCTATATAGTGCTCCATAAATTATTTAACAATTTCCCTACCGGTGAATATTTATTATTTAAAGTTCTTGACAGAAAAAAAATACTTCAGTGACTGTTCTTGTATATGCTGTTCATATAGATGTATATTTCCAGACGAGGTACTGTATCAGAATTCCTAGCTACAGACAGTAAGAATCTGTTCTGTCTAGTTTAAGAGGAGGAATTTATTTAAATAGATAAGTTAGTTCACAAAATGGGCTTAGGTTGCTGCTTTTGGCACTAACCCCAGAACTACAGGGCAGACTAGTATAATGATGAACATGGGTTCCTATCTTAACCACTTCTCTTCCGTTCTCAGAAACGCCATGGACAGCCAATTTCCTTACATTGCTCACTTGTGAGTTGAAGTCTTAAGTCACATGCCTGTACCCTAGCTAGCTACAAGGGAGGCTAGGGATTAGAAATAAAAATCTACCAAAAAGGCAGGCCTGATAATGCGGAAATTGTCCAAAATGTTGGGAGGCTCTTGCAAAGATGGTATTAGGCTTATATGACAGATGTTCACTGCAGACAGCAAGAAGTGGAATTGTTTGCTTGAAGGATATGTACACTTTAAATTCTGGCACACTCTGCCAAACTGACTTCAAGGAAACATAGACAGTGTATGATAATTCCCTACATCCCTTTCCCTACATCTTTTCCAGCAATGGATAGTATTATTTCTTTAATACTTTTGACTTTTTTTTTTTTTGACAACCTGACAGTGAAAAACAAGATCCTACTTTTTAAAAATCTACTTTTTCTTAAAATTGGTTAGATTAACAATTTTTAAAAAATGTTTGTTAGCCATTTGTTCTGAGACATAGTCATTTCTATCTTCGCCCATTTTTTTTTAATATTAGGTTGCTCTTTTGTCTTTTTGTTTTGTTTTGTTTTTAAGATTTTATTTATTTATTTGACAGAGAGATAGAGAGAGAGCACAAGCAGGGGGAGCAGCAGAGGGAGAGGGAGAAGCAGGCTTCCCACCGAACCGGGAGCCCGATGTGGAGCTCGATCCCAGGACCCTGGGATCATGATCTGAGCCAAAGACAGACGCTTAACTGACTGAGCCACCCAGGTGCCCCTGCTCTTTTGTTCGTTAATGTTTGAACACCTCTATATATTCTGGGCATTGGATTATTATATGTTGAAAATATTCTTCACAGTGTCCCTTTTATCTCTTTCTCTTATGTCTTTTAGTTATAGGAAATCTAAATAAAATGGGTAATATTTTCAGAGATTTTCTCAAGAAAAATGTTCATGTCTTTCATTATAAAATATCTTTCAATCCCTTCAAAATATATAGTCTTGTTGCTCATGTTTAACTTTTCAGTCTATTTATAATTCTTTGTGTGTGTGTGTTGTATGAGGTAAAACTTAAGCTATTGTTTGTTTGTTTGTTTTGTTTTTCCAAGTGGAGAGCTAATTATTCCTTGCATTATTTGAAGAGACCATTTCTAACATGTATTTAATTCTCCCACTACATATTTCTGTTTCTGGAGTCTCTGTTTCATTACACTATGTTGATGAGACTCTATGATGATACTCACTCCTACACCACAGTTATAATTATTGAATACTTATAATGTATTATAAAAGTTGACAAAGCAATTTATTCCTCATTTTTTTTTCTTCTAGGAAAAAAAAAAAGACCTAGGCTCTTCTCTATGTTTCTTTCCCAGATGCATTTTAGAGTAGGTTTGTTGAATTCTATTAACTCACGTGGAGAATTTTTTGACTGGAAGTACATTTAATTTAAATATGTTTCTGTAAACTCAGGTATGTTACCTGGAAGATATGTTTTATGGTGTATTATGTTAGGAGAAATTCACTTATTATTAGAGATTTCCTTAGCAGTTTAGAACTGGGGCACAAATAAATTGTTAAGAACGATGAGGTGTTTTCTGTATTTCTTCATCATTTACCATAAGTATATTAAAAAATGGCAATAAAAAAATTGGAAGCACCCCCCCCCCAAAAAAATGGGAAAGCACTCAGGAATTAGGTGTAACAGGAGAAACAAGAAGGATTAGAAATACTCAAAGAAACATGTTGTCTCGGGCTCTGCTCTGACCTGTACCCGGAAATGTAAGCCCCAGCCAGAAGTGCAGGGTACCATCAGCCTCTCCATACCCCAAGGAGCCAAGGGGGTGAGATAAATAAACCCTTTAGGAGGAAGGGGTATAATTGCACTGTTCTACTGATGCACACTGGGTCTCCTTGCTGCCTACTTTCTCCCCATTTCCTTGTCTGGATCAGTCAACAGAAGAAGGGACTTGACTTTCAGACCTACCAGCTTAAGTCTCTGTCCTGCTTCTGACCAGCCATGAATCCTTGAACAAATTAGTCTGTCGGAGTCTTAGTTGTAGAAACTTCTGGAAAGCCAACAGGAGGTACCCTATGCAAATATACTAAGCAATAATATACAGAGAAACTATTTCAAATAGGTCAGTGGGGTTTTTTTACACACAGACCAGGAAGAGAGTGGACCCACCATTCAGATGATTTGAACTTTAGACTATAGAGGCCTCTCTGAGAGTTCATGGGGCAGTCAAACATTATATTTAGCAGAGACAGGAAAGGGAGGCTCTGGAAGCAAGTGAAACTTTATGAGCATCAGTCATGTAGAGGACAATGTTATATCCTGGAATATGCAAAGCAAATCAGGTAACTAGGATATGATAGATTCTCCACTCTTAAGGAGCTTGCCTTTCAGTGAGGCAAAACTTGCCCATGAGAAACAGGACACAGCTGAATATATCAGCACCATGGGCAAAATAACAGAGCAGAATTAGATAAGTTCTGGAGTTTCAGATCAAAGGACCATAAAAAATTTTTCTAGAGAAGGAATTCTTTGTGGTAGCAGTGCAAGGAGATTTAATGCTGAATATAAAATAACTCTGTGTACTAAATATGTGACTGGCACTGGCTTTTTCTAAATCATACACCATACATATTATTTGGCAAAGACACAAGTGTAGCATATAGTAAATTAGAATCTAGTAGATTGCTGGTGGGACTTCTGGTAAACAGTAGCTCATAAGTACCTTGCTTTGGCTAGATTAGAAGTCAGGGATAAGATATGTGATGGCATTTAATGAAAATTTGGCTTATGGAAACTTGAAAAATTGTGATATGAAAGTACTGACTCTCACATGTATGTACAAAATTTGAAATGATATGAATCTATCCAAGTAAAAAGGTATACATGAGATTCTTATCACTTCAGCCAGGTGGGATAAGTGAATTGTACCGCATCTGTTTCCACATGATGTTGTCACTTTAGTTGGAAAATAGAAATACCCAACATAGCAGTTTTGATTTGTGAGGAGTCTTTATTCCTTGAGTAAAACCTGGAGAAGTAGCTGGTGATGGCATGACTACTGGACTCTGCTCTCCTCCCTTTGAAAGCCTCCCTTATATTACATCCTCTGTCTGCCATGGCTTTTCTTGCACACTCACCTACCCCCCTGGTGCTCTCCCCACCCCACCCCCAATCCCATCAGCATCCCTTTCTCAGGCTCCTCTCTCCTCATCTCCTCAGCAATTAGACATTCAAGGGCAGGAGATGTACCAGCAGATGGAGACCAACTGCACTCCTTCATGGCCATTACCTTCACTGGGGACCAAAAAGGGTACAGTGCACATGTCTGAGAGAACCTGCGAGGAGGAAGATGGGTGGACAATGTGCCAAGCATTCTAGGCTGTCTCAGGAAGGGTTTTTGGAAAGGAGAAGAGCCTGATCATCTTTCTCTGATGGATCCACTTCCTGCAGCAATTTGTAGAGGGATCCTACAGTGCTCTTGTGATATGGAGCTTCTTTGGATCCCATCAGCTTCAAGCTGGTACCGTAACAATGATGCCAAAGGGAAGAGATGCCATAGATTCCCAGCAGACACAAAGCATTGATCATCACATGCCAACAGAAGAAGGTGGTGATGAACATGAGGTCGCTGATGTCATCATCCTGCCATGGGTAGCCAGTGACTGGCTTGTACAGAATAAAGCCTGCCTGTATCAGCCAGGAGCCCATCATCAGAAACAGAAAAGTCTCAATCAGCAAGAGGTGAAATGTGTCAGGAGTCCACAGCTCTATAGTCAACACCAGCATCAGTAGGAACACCACCAAGATGAGCAGACGGTGTGTCTGAAGCTCTATCCCTGTTGAGTCCTGGACATGTGACATCAACAACAGCAGGAGCACATAGAAGGTCAGGGCCAGGGTACCTTTTTCTAGAAGCACACACCTCTGAGGCAGCAAGTTCTTGCTCATGACATCGACACAGCCACTGAGGGTGAGGAGGATGAACATGGTGAGGTGCTGCCACTCTTTGGGGTACAGAAATCTTAGTGCATTCTTCGTATCCATGAGTATCATCACATCAAGACAGAAGACCACATAAACCATTAAGATGGAACCAGTCACTATTTTCAGCAAACCTCTATAGGATATTTTCCACAGCCTGGCCCATATTCCTTTATTCCTGGGGGAGCACGAAGGATAGAGGAGTGAGTCATTGACTATCATGGCCTTAAAGACCACTGTGGCCTGATACAGTCCATAAGAGAAAAGATACAGCCCTGGGCATAAATGACCTATGAACTTCCCCATGAAATTACAGATCTGTCTTACTACAGAGTGAGGACCAAAACTCAGGACCTCTCTGCTCTCTTCTCCGTTGAGGGCCCTTCAAGTTTCAGACTGCATATTCAGAGCTAACTTCTACCTACTTTTATCATCTCCTTCTGCCCACTGTTCCCAGAGAGAATGCAAAGTTCCGGACAGGAGCCTATACTTTTGGTGATATGAGTCTCATTGTTCCATTCCATTCTAGTACACTGGGAACAAACTGACTTCTGCCAAAAAAAGGAAGATGAATATTTCCTAGTATGCACCTGTGAGAATGTATGCTCTCATGAGCTCTGTGTTTGGAGTTTTGAGATGCTTCTGGTCAAACTGTCTCTCTCTCTCCCATGGCCTGCTTTCTTCTGTTCCTGTCTAGTGCTTAGAGGAGCAGTAGAGAGGTACATGAACTGGAGATTACCCAGAAAAGGCCTGGGCTACTCACAAATATTTGTGCATCTTTTAAGAACCCATACTCACATCTTTGGCCATATATTGAAAGCAATTATATTCTTTCCAGACATGGAAAGTTATAAACTTTTGGGGATGTGCTCATGTATACACACACTGAGCATCTACCTGGCCTCTGTATTTTTCTATAACAGATTTGGGGGGACCACCAAGAAAGCCCCTCACCTGCCCCCAAATCTCTTTCTAGTGGATAGTAGATAAACTTGAAAACCCACTTTTTGAGATCAATTTTGGGATGTTAAGGTGTGATTTGTTGTTAAAAAGTAGATATGTTTAGACAAGTAGATTCAACGAGCTACTTATATTTAATGTGAATGAGCTCATAAACTTTATTTTCTAATTATCATTTACTATGTCTAATACATATAGGTAGAAAAAGTCCTAAGCAGTAGATGACAGCCAGTTACATCTAAGGCAATGCATCCAGGACAAGAGTCTTCATTTAGAGGGAATCGTAGAGAACAAGGTATAGGGAATGTGAGGCAGGCCCTTGGCAGAAGTGGTTCTGGGTTTATTGCAGGAGGTACATGGAATAGGAGTTACTCTGACAGTGTTAAGTGTGGGGAGGAGGAGGAAGTTCATCACTCAACATGAAGGTTGCTGACATCACAGTCTTCTGCATAATGATTTGTCCTTAGGGTAGAGCAATGCTGTGGGGCAGAGAGGCAGCACCTGTATGAGGATAGCACCCCCAGTGGGAGGAGGGGTATTTACACCTAGGTCACAGCACTGATTCTGAGCCCTCACCACCTATCTCCCTTTCCTACACCCACTTAATCTCAGGGGGGAAAAATCCAATCTGTCCATGCTCTTGGGGATGAAGGCCATTTCTTGATAGTGGGAGAGTGAGGATTTGGATGTAAAAGTGCTGTATAAGAGAGAGCTGAAGATTGCTTTACAGAGGGACTTGACTTCCTTATTCCATTTTAATTTCAACTTTCCTTTCTTACACAAGCATGGCATACATTGGCCAGCAATTCACTATATTCATTTCCTTTTCTTCCTTTGTGCATTGATAAACTACATTTCCTACCCTGCCTTGCAGTTAGAATTAGCCTTGCAACTGAGTTCTAGCCAATGAGGTATAAATGGAAATGATACAGATTACTTCCTGGTCTCGCCCATAAAATCCTCCCTCACATACTCTTCCATGTTATTTTCCTTTCTCTGGCTTTATACAAAATATCACAGCTTACTATATATTGTTGAGGATGGAGGAGCCCTAGGATGGAAGGAACAGGTTTCCTGGATTACTCCTCCTAGGAAACTATACATTGTTCAGGAACACTAATTTTGGACTATAAATAAACAAGGAATGAACTGTTTTTCTTGAGCAATGGAAATTTTCACATCTGTTTGCTATTGTAGCTGGAATACCCAAGCAAATGCAAAACTAACACATAGCCTTTATAGAAAAAATTTAGAAAAATCCATAAGCAAAATGAGAGAAAAATAAACACCTGCAGTTCCAAACTTGATGATAACCATTGTTAACATTTTGCTGTAAAATCCCAGCTTTGGGGGGAAAAAAATGACTGGAAATTGAGAGACCAGGATTCCAATCACAGTTTCCCCCTAATTGGCTTCTGGCTTCTCTATTAAAGAAAAGAAAAACTGTGACATCTGTGTTCTCTAAGATGAGAGGAGGGGATGGATGGGGAGGAGGAGGGAGGGAAACACTTGGGGGGTTTTGCATAGAAAGGAGTAATTTTGTCACCCCACAACTTTCCCTTTTTAGCAAGTGGTCAAAACACCCAGGAAACATCAAAGAGCTAAATGCTCAGGGTGAGGAGGTACAGAGGAAAGCCAAGAGTATGACATTGTGATAGAGTGGACTAGGGAGGAGAAATTTCTGGTACTCTCTGTGGTTCTTGCCTTGACCTGGGAAATTGTTGAGCTGCTCTGAGGGGAATTGGCTCTCAGTACAGCAAAACCCATTGCTCTACTAAGTATTTACCATCAGCAAAGAGCCAGTGTGTTTCTGAGTAGCCCATTCTAGGTAGGACAGGTGTCAGAAAAGACTATTTGGGGTCACTAGTAATGTTATCTCCAGCACCTCAGTGCTGTGAGTTTAATGGACATAGTAGACACTGAGCGACAAGCAGATACCATTCATCTCCCGACCACCACATTTATCTCCATGTTTGGCCACTCCTGGCAGCTGTGAAGCAGTGGTCAGGAGAGGAGGGAGATGAGCAGCACTGACCCAATAGCAACGTTAGGTTGGAAGTGGCACCTATGGGGACAAGTAGCTCCACTTAAGGTCCCATCTGGGATGCTCAGGCCCCCCACCTTGGCCAGGCACCAGCACTACATGTTGCTCATTAAAACATGAACATCCTGATCTCAGGCTTTGAAGATAGGAATCACCCGTCCCAAACCAGACACTGCCCACAAGTAGCCAAGAAGAAAGCCAAAGGTGGTGAATGATTAGCGGAACTGGCAGACAGCTCCGGAGTCTGTGGACAATGAGTGCCTGGACAGCTGTTTCATGAGGGAAACTCCGCTTGACCACAGGAGCCCCTGGAGGTCCTTCATGTCCTGCCTGTTCCACATTGAGATGCCCCTCAGACCTGCCTTCCCACCCCCATTCTCAAGGAGCCTCAGGCACATACACTGATACTTGTGGTATGAAATGCCAGGGTGAGCAAGAATGTCCTCAGGAAGTTAGTGAACATGAATTTACTAAATGCTGTGAGATAATCTTGTCCTCACAAAGCTTACAATATAATTAAATGTGTAGTATACACGACACACACAGAAAATATACAAACAGACATTAATTACAGAATTATTTAGAATTAGAGAATGTCATGCTGAGTGGTGTATAGAGTGCATTTTAGAAGATTTCATTGACTGGAGTTGTCAATGGGGGAGGTTCAAGTTTAAGCAGAATCATCCCTAGATATGTCCTAGAAAACTGTCAGTAACTCAGGAAATGTTCTAGTGTCAGATTCTTTCAAAAGCCTTTATACCAATTTTCAAGGAATCCTTCATTTCTTATTGTTACAGGGCAGATATGGCTAAGAAACCAGGATAGCATATGGGTTCTAGAGTGGCAGGGTCAATCAAGTGCTTGGCCCACTGGTCTCTAAGTCAAGGGCACTAATAGGAGAAGGAGTAGAACTGGGACAGGACCGGGTAATGGGTGAGGCTGAGAACTTTGACCTCCTCAATTCCTTTGGACCTGCCTTTCTGATGGAGGAAACCCCTCCTCCCAATTGAGAGAAGTCTTCCTCTGCATGAACACCTTTCAATGTCTGCATCAGGGAGAGTCCTGTCCAAGGGGATGCCAGTTTCTGTAGGACCCACTCCCATCACTCTTAATACCTCCATATCCTTAACAAGACTAGATCTCAATATAGCCCAGACAAGGATGTACAAGACCTAGTCTGAAGTGGGAGAGGAAACCAATACACCAAAAAAATTATAAGGCCTCACCAATCAGCATTAGCAAGAGTGTGGGGAGCATGGATGTGAATAAATTCTAAAGATGTTTGACCATGTCAAGTGAAATTGGATTACTGATAGAGCCAAAGTCATCAACATGAGTTTACTTTCCTGAGATTCTGGTATAAAAGTCTGCTAGGTTGGCCAAATGAAACCTGGACTTAATGGTGGCTTACATTCAGTGAAGTTGACATACTGGAATTTCCCTGGCAAACTCTAGAGAAGCACTGCCAAAGAGAACTTTCTGCAAAGATGGGAATTTTCTATAATCTGTCCTGTCCAATATGATAACTTCTAGCTCCCTGTGGCTCTGGAGCACTTGAAATGTGGCCAGTGCACCTAGGGAACTGAATTTTTCCTTTTAATTATTGAAATTTAACTAGCCACACGTGGATAATAGCCATTGTATTGAAAGGTGCAGTTCTAGTGTAGGAAGTCTGAAGGCTCAGGGGAATGGCAAGGACACTTTGTTTTTTATCTAAGTCCATTCTAGCTGCATCCTACAGGTTTTGAAATATGCAGTGCTCTCATGACCATTCACTTTTCAATTTTTACATTTCTATTTTTATTTTCTACTTAATCCAAAAGTTATCTAGGAAAACATCTTTTAATTTGCAAACAAATTGCATCCTTTTTTAATTATCCTTTTTACATTGATGTTATTTCTGCTTTTTAAAACTACATCATTTTTCTTCATAAATGCCCCATGAGAAGTATTTGAATATTCTATATTCCTATTCATTTTGATATGATATGATGACTTCTGAGATGGCTGTATTATGGGTTTTTTTTAAAGGTCATTTTTTAAAAACATTTTATTTGTTTGTTTATTTATTTATTTATTTATTTGAGAGAGAGAGAAGGAGCAGGGGGGAGGGGCAGAGGAAGAGAGAGAAGCAGACTCCGCACTGAACAGGGAGCCCAAAGTGGGGCTGGATCCCGGGACTCCAGGATCATGCCCTGGGCCAAAGGCAGACCCTTAACTGACTGAGCCACTCAGGTGCCCCTGTATTATGGTTTTTGGACTATGACTAAATTTGTTCACTCACTTTATATTTCTTCCCATTTTTATTTTATGCATATAGCTGCCCAATATTAATACATTAAATTCATAATCATCATGTCTTCTCGGTGAATTGAATATAATAGAAGAAAACACATTTGTCCCTTTTAATTATTAATGATTCTCATCTTTAGTTTTCTTTTGTCTGATATTAGCATTTCAACATCTACTTTCTTTTATTATTTTTCTAGTATACTTATATGCTTATGTTTTCAACCCTCCTGTGCCCACTGTTTAAGCATGTCATGTACTTAGCTTAACTTTGTATTTTAACCTGTTCTGAAAAGTCTGTTACTTCAACAGGGGAATTTAAGATACTCACTCTTACTGTGATCATTGATATATTTGGATTTCTTTTATGGTTGCATGTTCCTTTTTTGGTCCTGACCCCAGTTCCTCCTTTGAAAATATTTCCATAGGAATGAGTAACTTACATTTACTGGATTTAAAATTTCCACTGAAATAAACATGTCTGTTAGAATTGAAGGTTTGGGGACTTGAGATTGGTGACACATTACTGTGTTTCTTTGTTCTCCAACTTTCCTCACCCCTTTGGCTCCTGCTTTGTTAAACTTTACAAACAATCCTGTGGAATATTGGAAACTTGATGGGCCACTGGGCATGTCACATAAGGCCAAGTTGTCCTTGGGTTCTTGTGGTTCTTGTAGCACCAGTAGTTGAAGTGACACCCTCTATTCTTTCATTCCTCATAAATGAATTTTTATGTATGAAATTTAATAAAAATCAAGGCCTCACCTCACCAGTGTCTCATTCAAAGCCGCACCATCCAATGCACCAGTTATGGGTTAGAATCTTTTCTTGCCTGCTAAGAAAGGCTAGAACATTCTGAGATATCCTAAGAAACAGTAGAGTGAGACAGTTAGTAGTACAGGAGTACTCCGCCTTATTCCATGGTTGGAATTTTATTTATTCCCCATAAGTATAATATAGGGTCAATAATAATATCTCCTCAGGGGGTTACTGTGAGGATTAGAAAAAAAAAATATTACATGTAAAAACATTACACACACTCCTTAATACACAATAAAAACTCAGAAAATTGTAGCTGACATTGTTAGCAATTATCTTAGTCCACACCCAGGACTCTAGACAGACAATTTTCATACAAATTGCTATTTCCTTATTGCCCTTCCCCTTCCCTGAAGGAGAGCCTTGGAGCTCATTGAAGACTCATGAAGAGACATAATCTACTTCTCTTGGTATTCTTAGCATTCCCAAAGCTGACTGAAGATGTGAGTCCATGAACAGAGGATTTGGGGTTTAAACAGGTGCTACGGGCACGGCCTCGTACTGGCAACCTCTGTCCCATGTTTACGTTTTGTCTGCAGTTGCTGCATTAAGAAGACCTGACCTTAATGAAATATTCAGTCCTAGACCTTTTCATGTCCCAAATTAACTTTAATGAGCAAACAGGGAAAGATCAAGAGGCTGCGACTGGAATTTAGGGGAAACTTTGAAGCAGAAGCCAGGATGGGGTAGATGCCCTCTGGAGATGGGCCAGCGTTTGCCTTTGATGACAGTGAACCTTCAGATCTTGTTCATTTGAGCTGCAAACAAGGTGCTCTGAGAAATCAGCATACCTGAGATCTCATCTTTTGCAATGCCTCTGTGTTCCTCATTCAACAAACATGTGTTGAATAGCTACTATGAGCAAGAAATGTGCTCTAAGGCTTTTATTATATGCTTTGGTTAATATCAAGGTGGATAAGGCACTGTCACAGTAGAGGAAATAAGGTACACACAAATGGCCACATTCTGTGTTGGGACTGGGAGGGTGTGAAGACTGTGACATGTCCCAAAAGAAGTACAAATTTCCACCAGATGGAGGAAGAAGCAATTGCTTCCACCTTGGAGGGAACGAAGACTGCTATATGCAGGAAGGTACTAATAAAAAAACATGTAGCCATAAGGGCTTGTCAGGAAGGGCTTCTTGGGGTCTTTTCTTTTGAGCTTTAAAAGAAATGATGGAGTTAGAGGAGGAGTGTAGAGGTGAGAGGGTGTTTCAGGCACAAGCCAGGGAACCAAGTTGGTCAGATGTCTGCCAAGCCAGGGAGTTTTGGGGGGTTCCAAATAGGAGGCTTGAAGAGGAGGACCTGGAGACACAGCTGACAGAAAACCTTGAATGCCAGACTATAGCATTTATTTTGAGTCTGATGAATCAGTAGGGGGCCAGAGATCTTGAGCAGTCAGGGACATGATGGGAATATAGCATAATTATATTTTTAACTACATGCTGTGCTTCTATTCCAAGTGTTGAAGTTGGGCGGGTTACAACTCATGTTCCAATCTAATGAGAAGCACATGTTTTTATGCTAACTCCAACCTTTAGTTTCTTCTCTAGGCTAGGACAATCCTAGGAATAAAATTCTAGGGATAAAGATTAATAGAAAATAGAAACTCACTTTAGGGATTTAAGGAGGTATGGGGAGAAGGGGTCCTCTGAATAAGCACATTTGATGTTGGCTTAAAAACAGACTGTTTCTGCAGAAATCCAGGGTCTGCTGTCTCAGCTAGCCCCGTTAGCAGCTGTTTCTGGTTTCTGAGGCAGGGTTGTGTACACCTTAATGGCGTCTCTCCCATTTCCACGAATCAGGGTGAGGAAACAGTGACCTCACAGGATATTTTAGAGTCAGGGCCATTCATCTTGTCACATATGGCCTTGAGGTTCTGACCAGGTATGATTGGTGCAGTCCCAGGACACAGGGGAATGAGTGGTGAGGATGGGTTTAAGTGGCTCCATCTGGACCTGAGTTTGAATTCCAATCTTTTACCTCCTGCCTATGTGACCTTTGGCAAGTCCCTGAACCTTGATTACTTTATCTGTCAAATAGAGATGATGCTGATTGCAAGGATTAGTTATCACCAGCATTTGCTGATAAGAAGAATATTTATTACTGCCATTAGTTTTTAAATTCTGTCCAGGCAATAAATGATGGAGTAAATGGAGAACAATGGGGGAGAAGCAGAGTTTTAGGCTGGAACATGATGGTTCCACCAAGATAAACCCCTCTATGCCTCAAATTATAGTGCACTCTTTGGCAATCCTATTTTGTTCGCAAGGTACGGGTTATAAGGAAAGCTCAAACAGGAGATTGCAGTCATTTCTGATTTATTTTTTTAGATTATTAGATTATATCAATAATCTAATTATCAGTATCTCTTTGGATCCTGGGGCTTTTTACATAGAGGGATTAGGCAGGTGCATAGCTGCAGGGAATGAGCAGGCAAAGAAAATGTAAATAGGTGACTTTGGACTCTCTAAGAAGCTTCAACTGTAGCTTTCTATTAGATCATCACTGCTGGCTAGGATGATTGAGACACCAGATACGTTTCTATGAGTGTGAGAGCCTGGCTTGCCCCATTCCACCATGGAAAAATTGCAATAGCCAGCTACATATGGGCAGCCACAGGAATTCAGCATGGCCAGTCAGGGAGTTGAGTCTGACCCCTCCATCTGGAAACGAGTTTGAATTCTTCTTCAAGTAGAACTTTGAAGGCTGGCCATGAGAACCAGGGTCCGGGGCAGCCTCTGTGCCTGTAGAGAGAGGTGGAGAGACAGCCACACACCAAGGTGTGATCTGAAGGGCCTTCTAGAATCTCTTCTAAGTTGCCTCTTCTCTTTTCCTGATCTCCATGAACCAAAATTCCTGAATTCTGTCATTGTATGGAGAGCCAGACCTGGGATCTGGAGCTCAAACCCAGACTCTAGCATTTATTAGCTGGACTTGTGATAATAAGTTAGCCTTTCTTTCTTTTTCTTTTTTCTTTTTTTTTAAGTAGACCCCACACCCAGCATGGAGCCCAATGCAGGACTTGAACTCATGACCCTTGAGATCAAGACCTGAGCTGAGATCAAGAGTCAGATGCTTAACCAACTGAGCCACCCCTAACTAGTTAGCCTTTCTCATCATTAGTCTCCTCATTCTCAAAGTGAAGATAATAATTAGCATTATTATTAGCATAATTTCAGATATTTTTGTGAAGATTAAATGACAAAAAACTATAAAGTCGAGAGGCACCTGGGTGGTTCAGTCAGTTAAGTGTCAGACACTTGATTTCAGCTCAGGTCATGATCTCAGAGTCGTGTGATTGAGCCCCTTGACGGGCTCCATGCTGGGCGTGGAACTGCTTAAGATTTTCTCTCTCACTACCCCTCCCCTGCTCATGCTCTCTCTCTCTCTCTCTCAAATAAATAAATAAAAATAAAATCTTAGGGATGCCTGGGTGGCTCAGTCAGTTGGGCATCTGCCTTTAGCTCAGGTCATGATCCCAGGGTCCTGGGATTGAGTCCTGCATAGGGCTCCTTGCTCAGCAGAGAGCCTGCTTCTCCCTCTCCATCTGCTGCTCCCCCTGCTTGTGCTTTCTCTCTCTCTCTCTCTCTGTCAAATAAATAAATAAAATCTAAGAAAATAATAATAGACAAACTGTGGAAAGAGCCGAGATGCCCTTCAACAGATGAATGGATAAAGAAGATGTGGTCCATATATACGATGGAATATTACTCAGTCATCAGAAAGGATGAATACCCAACTTTTGCATCAACATGGATGGGACTGGAGGAGATTATGCTAACTGAAATAAGTCAAGCAGAGAGAGTCAATTACCATATGGTTTCACTTATTTGTGGAACATAAGGAATAGCATGGAGGACATTAGAAGAAGGAAGGGAAAAATGAAGGGGGTGGAAATCAGAGGGGGAGATGAACCATGAGAGACTATGGACTCCGAGAAACAAACCGAAGATTTTAGAGGGGAGAGGGGTGGGGGGATGGGTTAGCCCAGTGATGGGTGTTAAGGAAGGCACGTATTGCATTGAGCACCGGGTGTTATATGCAAACAATGAATCATGGAACACTACATCAAAAACTAATGATGTACTGTATGGTGACTAACATAACATAATAATAATAAATTAAATAAATAAAATAAAATCTTTAAAAAACCCACATAAACAATAAAGCCTAACTCAGTGTCTGTCACAGAGTACCTCAATAAATGTTAGGAACAAGGAGATGTAAGAATGTTACATTGGGATAATAACAACATTTTTAGAAAATGTTTTCCCAAGCATTATCACTGTCATTTTTCAAAACACCCTAATATATAAGAAGAATCATCACTCCTTTTAATTAGATCATTGAGGTTCAGAGAAGCTATGTGACTTCCCAAGTTCATGTCATAAGAAAAATTAGGATTCGATGGGGTGGTCCAACTTCAATGCCAATTTTATTTTATCACCACATGCTGCCAGCATGAATGATTGGAAAGAAGGGGACAGAGCAGTATTGGGAATGGGAGGGCACACAGAAGGGAAAACAAGAGGGCACCCAAATCCGCGCTTTTATGCGGAATTAGATGTTAACTAGTGGAATCTCTGAGAATAGAGCTGTAGTTACATTCAACTCACCTTTGAAAGATCATATATAGGAACCTCAAGTATTCAGAATGTAAAGAATGTCCAAAAGAAAAGAAAGGAGCACCCCTAAAATTTTAGTTTGAGTTAATGTTCTAAGGTTAAAGCAGTGACAATTATGCATAGAGGTACCTAAAAATCTCATTCAAAACCAATTTACTCTCTCTATATATGAAATGTTAATTTGTCTTACTGATTCATTCCCTAGGTCATAGATTAGAAGCAGCATAGCAACTGAGGAAGAAAATTCACATACTGATAGCAGATAAGAACTAGTTGGTGGCCTGACAAGAGAAAAAAAAAAAAGAAACTGTGACAAGCGGAATAAAACTTAAAAGAATTTAACAGTTTGGGTCTAAGGGTACATACTCGCAGTGCTCCCTCCCCTGCTTCATGGTGTGCCTTCCTATATGATGACCCAAAGAAGATAACTGAGCCATAAAAAGATAAAAAAGTAAAATATATTCATCATACCTTATCAAAGGTAGCAGATATGTTTTAATATATTTTAGCAATAATCATGCAAAATAGTTTTAAAAAATTGAATAAAAAGAAAACCTATTTTTATTCCAATTTCCTGGGCAATTGGATGGCAGACAAACTTAGGTTTTATTGTCACTAAAAAGTAATTCATTTGCGGGCGCCTGGGTGGCTCAGTTGGTTGAGCGACTGCCTTCGGCTCAGGTCATGATCCTGGAGTCCCAGGATCGAGTCCCGCATCGGGCTCCCTGCTCAGCGGGGGGTCTGCTTCTCCCTCTGACCCTCTTCCCTCTCATGCTCTCTGTCTCTCATTCTCTCTGTCTCAAATAAATAAGTAAAATCTTAAAAAAAAAAAAGTAATTCATTTGCATAAACATTATTAAGTGCAGAAGACCAGTGGGTCAGATCTCAAAGTCATGGCACATCCTTTTCTGCTACGAAAGAGTAAGCCATTAAAAACTCACCTTGAGTTTTCTGTTTCTGTGCATCAGGAAGACCTGGTGGGACTTTTCACTTGTATGTTGTGTGTGTCCCTGCTGCAGTAAAAGTTCCCCTTTCTGTCCTGGGAAATGAGGTAGAAACTCATCCAGAAGGAATAAAAGATACTGTCCTGCCTACGCTGACAGGGTGGCAAATAGGCCTTTGTGTTCCTAAAGTTTGGATCCTCCTCCTTGGGAGGGTGGACGGCTCTCTTTTTGTCCTGAAAATGCAGACCCTTCCTGGTGGTGCTCAGACTCTTGAAGCAGAAGAGTCTGAACGGACCTTTGGGCTTCAGGAAGTTGAAAACGAGGAGCAGCCTGGTCCTGGAGGAAATCCCAGGGACTGGGAGTAAATGCAATCACTTCTTCTGAGTAGGGCCTTGGAGGGGACATCAGGGGCCTGCCAGGCTTGAATGGAAGAGACAAGGTCCTGGGGCCCAGGTAACAAGCACTGGTGTCTGAGGCCATACCGAGTGACTGTATTGCTCAGAGTGGCCCTCCTTCAAAGGCCTCTGCTGGCTTGAGCAGGGACTGGACTGTGGCAGCCACTACCTTACTGAAGCTAAATCACCAGAAACATAGAGATTCAGTGCCCCTCCTGAGCTGGAGGGGCAGGGACATTGTTGCTGTATCAACAGCAAGAATACCGTATCATGTCTCTCCTCTATCAGAACAGAAAGGCTGTTTGACAGACTTATGGGACTGCATTAGTCATGGGGTTCTTGGAGAAGGAGGGGGATAGGTAGCGGTAGATGATGAAGGATCCATTTCCTGACAATCTGGTAGATTGGGGCTGGAGCCAGTTGTATTTTCATTTCAGAAGTGAGTGACATTACTTCTGTCCATAGGGTGTGAAACGGTTTATGTATAATTTTTTTATATCTGATAGTTAGGAGACCAGGGAAAAGGGCTAGATCTTCTCATGTCTGGTGTTCATAAAACCAAACCATCCGTTCTTATGGCTATTCAAAGGAGATGAGTCATTTTGATGCTCTTCTTCTTAGCAATCCCATCTGCATCTACTAGATTTGGCACTGTGATGCCTAGATTTGGCACTAGTTAGCCAGCCGAAGGTATATCAGAATAGCCTTGTGTTGCAACACATAAAAATCAAGTCTGGGCCCTGGATGTGCCTCTGAGAGAGGAAACTTGCTTGAATTCCCCATCGTGAGAAATGAGAGCTTCCATACTGCGTGGAGTACTTCGTAGTTTTTAGGGTTATTCTGAAAGCTGGTCAGCATCTTCGGCTGGCTAACTTGCTGGCTGAAGCATCACAGTGCCAAATCTAGTAGATGCAGATGGAATTGCTAAGAACACTTCAGGGGACTTCAGGTTCTCAGAAGGCCTTAAAGTAATAGACCCTCTACTCCTTCCCTCACATGAGAAATTGGGCTCATTGTGGGCTTGAGTCTCTTAAGCTCATGATGGAGATAATGTCAATGAGAGTGGGTAGGTCCCCTTAGTTATGATCATTAACACAGATTATGGGTTTAGTGGGATATTTCTGATGGCTGTAACCCTGACTTAAGTAGTTAGGATTTTCTGTAATTGGCTCCCTTATGACTATCCTCCCAATGAAAGGGGAAATCAAAACCCTTTTCATTTGCCTTCCAGCAATGTTGCAGTCCAGCAATGTTCTCTGATTTCTCATGAGTATTGTAAAGCTCCTGTTGCCCTCCAGCAATGTTCTCTGATTTCTCATGAGTATTGTAAAGCTCCTGACAGGAATGGATGTGGGAGGAAAGAGAGTTAGTTACATTAGGGGCCCTCCTATCGGGGCAACCTCAGCCCCCAGAGGAGGCTCTTTCTAGACTGTGGAACACTCTGTCCCAGCCCCATGCACACAGTGGCTTGGCTGGACCAGCAACACCACGCCCTCAGAAGAAAGCAAAGCACGCACCTAGATGTGTGAACTGCCACAATTCAAACACCTTTGCTCCCTTTAAAAGATGAGCTTCTCTTTAGTAACTACTGTAAGGACTTATGTTTTTGGCAACATAACAGACTGATCTAACCCCCCTCCCACCTCCACAGGAAAAGACATGGGGGATAAAATAAATAAGATGTAGCAGAACAAGATTATTATTTTTTTTATCCAAGATCTAAAGAACAAACTCCCAATCCCCAGGTGATACAACTGTAGCGCCGACATAGATGGCAAGACTGTGAGTTGATTCTGTGGCAGGCAGGGTTTGACCAGTCCCAGATAGAGGCCCTATTAGCTGAGGTTTTCATGCCAATAGGGGGACAGGAGTTATGGGCTTGGGCTCAGACATTGGGAAAACTAAAACACAGATTTCTACATAAAGACTGGATTTGGAAATGGTCCTGTCCGTGTAAAAGAGACTAAACCAACTCTTCCCACCAGCTCAGGAAGTAAGGAAGCTGTTCTCTAAGAGCCCAGGGTAGAAAATAAAACGAGGCCCAAGTGAGAATCTGAAGCCTCTCTGAATTCACATTATTCAAATATGGGGGGTACAAGAATCTCAAGCCATGAAATTAATGTAAAATATAGTTAGCACCAGCCTAGTGAAACTCATCGGGTGTCCAGCAGAAGCAAATGAAACTCCAAAAGGAAAAAGTAACCCCAGGAGAAGTGGGTTCACAATCAAATTTATGGCCCCCTGCGGAAGGAGACTATAGTAATTTGCTAGAGGTGATGTAACAAAGTATCACAAACTGAGTGGTTTCAACAGAAATTTGTTCTCTCACAGTTCTGCAGGTGAAGAATCTGAGTTCTAGGTGTCAGCAGGGTTGTTCCTTCTGAGGCTGTGAGGAGGAGTCTGTTCTGTGCCTCTTTCCTGGTCTCCGGTGGTTCACTTGCAGTCTTCAGTACTCCTTGGCTTGTAGAAACATCACCTCCATTTCTGCCTTCATTTTCCTTTTTTTTTTTTTTCATTTTATTTTTTTCACATTTTTTTAATTAGGTTCAGAGGTAGCATTCAGTGATTCATCAGTTGTTTATAACACCCAGTGCTCATTATATCATGTACCCTCCTTAATGTCCCTCACCCAGTTACCCCATCCCCCACCCTCCCCCCAGCAACCCTTAGTTTGTTTCCTGTGATTAAGAGTCTCTTATGGTTTGTCTCCTTCTCTGATTACGTCTTGTTTTATTTTTCCTTCCCTTCCTCCATATTCCTCTGTTTTGTTTCTTAAATTCCACAAATGAGAGAAAACGTATGTTAATTATCTTTCTCTGATTGACTTATATCATTTAGCATAATACCCTCTAGTCCCATCCCCATTATTGCAAATGGCAAGATTTCATTCTTTTTGGTGGCGGAGTAATATTCCACTATATATATATATATTCCATATCTTCTTTATCCATTCATCTGTTGATGGACATCTGGGTTCTTTCCATAGTTTGGCTATTGTGGACACTGCTGCTATAAATATTGGGGTGAAGATTTGTATCTTTGGGGTAAATACCTAGTAGTGTAATTGCTGGATCATAGGGTAGCTCTAATTTTAACTTTTTGAGGAAACTCCATACTGTTTACCAGAGTGGCTGTACCAGCTTGCATTCCCACCAGCAGTGTAAGAAGGTTTCCCTTTCTTCACATCCTTGCCAGCATTTGTTGTTTCCTGACTTGTTAATTTTAGCCATTCTGACTGGTGTGAAGTGGTATCTCATTGTGGTTTTGATTTGTGTTTCCCTAATGCCAAGTGATGCTGAACATTTTTCCATGTGTCTGTTGGCCATTTGTATGTCTTCTTTGGAGAAATGTCTGTTCATGTCTTCTGCCCATTTCTTGACTGGATTCTTTGTTCTTTGGGTGTTGAGTTTGATAAGTTCTTTATGGGTTTTCGATACTAGCCCTTTATCTGATATGTCATTTGCAAATATCTTCTCCCATTCTGTCAGTTGTCTTTTGGTTTTGTCAACTGTTTCCTTTGCTGTGCAAAAGTTTCTTGTCTTGATGAAGTCCTAATAGTTCATTTTTGCTTTTGTTTCCCTTACCTTTGGAGACATGTCTAGCATGTCTGTAGCTATGGGCTCCATTTTTAATTCCAGTTCTTCTGTGTACAAGTTGTATGACCTTGAACTAATTACTTAATTCTCAAAACTTCTGTTTCTTCAACTGTAAAATGGAAACAATTATTTTTTGCCTTCTTAATAGCCCCCTGCCTCTTCTTTCATCCTAATGAAACATCTTCCTCCCCTATCCCCAATTTTTTTTTTTTGTGCTAGTTACTCTCCTCCTTTTGCTGTGTATCAGAGGAGGTGGGCCTGGGCACCAGCCCCAGCTGCAGAGAGTGAAGCAGACTGAGCCCATTGGTGATTCTCTTGTTGGTGTTGGGTTTAGGTGTGGGCATGAAATCCAGGTCCAGTCAGGGAAATGTCCCCATCATAAGGAAAGCCTTTATGTATATATCTATATATGTCCAGACTGGGTGGCTTTATACCCATAATGAAGAAAAAAGCTCTCTTCTCTGCCTCTGGACATTCTGTAAGGATGTGCTGTTTGGAAGTGTGGCAGCAGCTTGAAACCATCATGGTTGCTAATCTGTGAACAAGACCAATGAGAATGGTAGAGAGAAAAACTAGAGAGAATCTGAGTCCTTGATGACTTCACTTGGTCACTGTACTAACTAGCTCTGGGACTGCACTACCTGTGAAGTTCTTGTTAAGTGAGAATACTTTTCTTAATGTTTGAGTCAGTGGAATCAGGGTTTTCTATTATTTATATCCCAAATATCCTAAGTGATTTATTACCTCATAGATTTATGTGAATAAATGAGGTAATTCCTATAAAGTGTTTAGCACTGTGAAATGTTAACAATTATCATTAATAAAACACTTCATTGTGGAATTATTTACTGCTTTCTTCTTTACTAAGATGTGTCATATTTCTCCAAATATATATATGAGAATATTTTTGACCAGAACCCAAGTTTCTGCTTCTTTGGTGCCCAATTCAGCTACCAAACAAAACACAAAGTAGACATTTAATATATATTTCATGATTAATATATATATTAATATATATTTTTGATACTGGCCCTTTATCTGATATGTCATTTGCAAATATCTTCTCCCATTCTGTCAATTGTCTTTTGGTTTTGTTGACTGGTAACAAGGGTAGGGAGAGACTCCCCATCCAAGTCAGCGCAAAGGAGGCTTTGTAAAAATATATATATATATTTATATATATATATATATATTTCCCTAAATATAACCCTGATGGACAATCTAACCCAGATGCCCTTGTGTTCGGTGGAGACTGTGTCCCCAAGAAGAATGTTTTATTTTGCCACTGGGCGGTGAATATCAAGAGAATCTAAGTAGTTTGAAAAATGGGAAAATGGCAGCCCTTTCTAAAACTAGGAAGTGCCATAATCACAGGCTGTTGGGGCTCCCTGGAAATCATATAAACATCTTGTTCATTTTATAGCTGAGGCCCAGACTTCTTCATGTCCTAGAGGCCAGGCCAGGACTGGAACCCAGCCTCCAGACCCTGCTTCAATCCCTTTCCAACATTTGTCATTACTTTCTTGACTTTCTCCACAGTCAACTTCCCTTAACAACCTGAGTAAGAGGGAATTCCTCTCCCTAAAAGCCTTTTGGGCTGCCAGGAATTCGTGGGAGTCCATGGGAATGTGTGGGAATCTGTGCATCCACTCCCTCCCAAGGCCATTCTTCAGAGTTGCTGCCAGGGACCAGGTGGCCTGGCATGAGATCTGAGACTCGGCATCCTTTGCTGACTGCAAACATCAGCCCCTCATCCCTGAGGGGTCACTGAGGGCTAGAGGTTGAGAAGAGGTCTCTCCCTGTCCACACACTGATCAGCTCCTAGTGTGGAAGACTGGTAACAAGGGTAGGAAGAGACTCCCCATCCAAGTCAGAGCAACGGAGGGTATGGCATCTAAGCCTGGATAGTGCCATCCATCCCAGGGTGAGATCTAAAAGCTGTTAAAAGACTTTTGTTCCAGTCTGTCCTAGTCTGGCTCTGCATGTGGCCTACCCTCACCCTTATCCCCTGCCCTCAGACACCATACACATTCATAGCTTTGTTCATGCCATTTCCCACACCTGAATCCTCCCCACCTTCTCTCACCTGGTCCCCAGCCCCAAGTTGTTGGCCTGTTGAATTTAAATTTCAGTGCAAACGTCTGCCTTTCCATCAGAGTTAACCACACTCTCCCCTATGTTTCCATCATGCTTGGTGTATTCAACATAAAATTTAATTCAAAATGGCTTTAGTTGTGTCTTTTCTACTAAATCAGTGCTTCTCAAACTTTATATGCATACAAATCACCTAGAGATTCAGATTTGATAGGTCTGATTTGGGCCTAGGAGTCTGCATTTTTAGCAAGTTCCCAAGTGATGCTGACATTGGTGGCCTGTGGGCCACTTTGAATGGCAAGGTACTGCTTTTGAGATCCTTGAGGGCAGGTGTCATGTCATCTTTGTAATACCAGCTTTTAGCACAGTGTCTGGCTGATTATATGTAGTTAATACACATTCATTGAATTGAAATGAATCAAATTAAGGCACTGGTGTTTCTGAGGTGTCTCCTTTAAATGCAAATATGGGATCTGGGCAGCATTAGACAGCTGTAGCTGGGGTGGCAGAAAGTGGGGTGGGGCAGGATTTGGGATTCATAGGAAGACAGAATAAATCAGCATTACAGATCCAGAAACTCAATTTTATCAGTCTGTTTAGGTTCTAAAAGACTGAGTGACACTAATATGTAAACCAGAAGGCCAATTTATTAATTAGCATTAGAGGATCTGTCTTTCCAGTGATGGAAATGCCAGTGTCGGCCAATGAGATACTCTCCTGTTCCCCACCACCCATCCATGCTTCCTGTCCCCCAACCCCTCACCCTAGGATCAAAGTGGCTCTGGATAATTTAGCTTAGAACCTTGACTGAATGTAGATAACTAAATGAACTTGCAGGTAAAAGAAAAGCTTGACAGGGGTGCCTGAGCGGCTTAGTCAGTTAAGCTTCTGCCTTTGGCTCAGGTCATGATCCCAGGGTCCTGGGATCGAGCCCTGCATTGGCCTCCTTGCTCAGCAGAGAGCCTGCTTCTCCCTCTCCCTCTGACTGACACTCCCCCTGCTTGTGCATGCTCTCTCTCTGTCAAATAAATAAAGAGTACTATAATAGAGTACTTATTTTCTCCCAATAGTCTTTCTCCTTGGATGGTGCTGGATAAAGACAGATACATTCTTGTTTCCAAGTATTTGTGTCTCTCTGGGGTCTTGGGCCCCATCAGTGGAGGGGCTAGGTGAAAAGGGGGCTCACAGCCTTGCCCCACTTATACTTTGCCTCAAGTTGAGCTGGACTTGCCTTGTACTTCTTAGTGACAGTCAGCTTGTGACTAACTAAGTATCTCAGCATAGACTTTGTTACGAACTAACCCACTAACCATGTGATACTCTGTGAATCACCTTCTGTGCTTCAGTTCCTTCCTTCCTTTGTGAATCTTCAGAGATTTGGAAGAAATAGGCTCTATGATCTCATCCAGCCCTAAGATTACCAACTTAAAATACTTTACATTTATAACCTGCTTTAAAATACAATATTTCATGGATACCCCACAATTCCACATTTACCTATGAGAAGAATGAATCTTATAGAAAATGAATACCTTATCTTAAGGCATCCACCTAGCAAATGGCCAAACTAGGTCTCAAACACCAATCAGACTCCTCATTTTCTTAATCACTACCTGATAAGATTTTCTGGAGTCTGGACAAGGAGGGTTTTTTACTTCTCTCCCACCCTTGGGAGAGAAAGCACAGCTGGCTCCCTTGATTCCCCTTTTCCTTGTCTCTCTTCTCAGGGACTGGGCTGCTTTCACCCTTTCTTTCCTTTTTGTTGAGTTCCCCGTGTTCTCTCTCAGTTTTCTCCATCTCTCTTTCTCTCCTCCACCTTCCCTTCCCTCTCTCTCCCCCATTTAGCCTCCTCCCACCTCTGCCCTCTCCCCTCCTCCTCCTGCATGCCAGCCTTTCTTGATAAATGTTGTGGGTTCTGCTTTTATAAAGATGTCACCCCATACTCCTGGGTGAATTTATGGGTTGTTTAGGGCAGGAAGATGATGCCCAAGCATGGCCTAATGATCAGGATGATGTTTACTAGTATAGTGCAATGGTTTCCAAGTCTCAGGAAAGATGGCCTGCATTGGAATCACCAATGGGGGGGGGGAGGGGGCAGCGGTTGGTTATAACTCAAAATGCAGATTCCTAGGCCCCTACCCAAAGACTTTATTCAGTAGGGTCAGGGTGAAAATTTAGTACTCTGTACTTTTAAAACCTCTTCTGAGATAATTACTGTGAACAGCAAGGTTCATACTTTACTATTGGGGCCTGTACCCACCAGACCCTGTCCCTAGGGGTGAGTCAATGAGTAGCCAAGTATCCACTACAGTACTAGGAGGGTTGCCTCTGGTGGAGGCCTTGTTTGTAGGTTATGAAACCTCAGTTAGTGAGTTTGGCACTTGCTCCTTCCCCATCCCAGGTGTCTGCCCCATCAGTGGTACATCTGGCTCAATAAGAGGAACTCCTTGCTTCTGACACATTTGGTCAAACAGAAGCTCTTGATTTACATTCCACCTATTTTTGGCCACAAACACCCAAATCAATAGATGGAATCACCATTCCTTTCATCCTTTTAGATGACACTTTCTTCTTTCATACAGTTGTCCCCCTGTTACTGGCTGTAAAGGAGTAAGAGGAGAGCAATTTTCATTTATGTCCCTCTAATAGAACATGAGTTTTCTAGTTACTATACCAGGACTTTCACCATGAAATTTATGGGCTCTTACAGCCACACATGCAGAACCTGGTAGAGGTTTGAGGCCATCTAGTCTACCCCTCACTAATGAACCCTCAATGCCTATCACTGAAAGACAAACATTCTTTGAATATGAGCCCTGTGCTGCATTACCAAGCTCTTTGCTGGGATTACACTCTTCCCTTGGTTTATACTATGTGTTCTCAGTACAGGGAATATTGCCCCTAAGAGAGTATTTGTGTTACAGTTATTCTAAGTCCTCCATACTCTTTCATCCAAGAACAAAGGAGTCGAAGATAAAATTTGACCTCACATATGTTAGCGTCTCCACCTGTTCACTGGGAATGATCATATTTGCCCTGACTTCTACAGCTGGAGTGAGCTCTTTCCTCTAATTGAATAGGTCTGGTCATTTGTTTCACTTATTTGGCATTTAGCTCTTAGCATTAGTGGCTTGCATCATTTGTATGTATCTGTTCTGTCTTTATAATTAGATCATAAAGCATTTTATGGTAGAGATCATGTGTTCATGTGATAGTTCACTCATTTATTCATTCATCAAACTCTCATTGAGTACCTCCAGTCATGGGGCTAGATTCTAAAGAGACAAAGAAGACAGGACATGGTCTCCAACTTCAAATGCTTCCCAGTAAATAAGGAGTGGTAAGACCATGTGACTGTAGAGATGTGTATAAGTGTATGTGTGTAAGTGTAACTATAGAGCTGTGTATAAGTTGCATAGAGAGGTATCCTTCCTTGTTGGGAGGAGACAGTACTTGAGCTGAGCTTCGAAGGAGAAAGGAGGAGTTTCCCAAATAGAGAAAGAATGTGGAACAGGAAGTCCATTCCAGGCTGAACTTGGAAGCTTCTGACATGCCTGAGATAATGATGGTACATGTGGGAAGGGACTGGAAATGAGGCCAGGCCAAAGCGAGAGGCACCTTCAAGGGTAATCTAAGGGTATGGATTTTATCCACAAAGCCATGTGATGCTACTAGAGAATTTAAATCAGCCAGTGGCATTATTAGTTCTCTTTTCCCAAGGCTCACTCTGGTTGCAATGTGGATAGGAATAGATGAGGATTGAAACCCAGTTAAGAGATGTGGCAACAATGCAGAGTTGGGGATGCTTGGACAAAGACAGTATAGGTGGAGATAAAGAATTTGGAGAATTTGTTGATTAATATATTGTAGGGGTGAGTGAAAATTGGTACCACCACTTTGAAGGGAGATTCGTCGTTAGGTATTAAATCTTAAGAAGGTAATAGTCTATGACTCAGAAATGCTAGTTATGGTTATTTCCTCTAAAGAAGAATATTTACTCAGCATTGTTTGTTAAACAGTAATTACATAAAAAACTAATGATGTACTGTATGGTGACTAACATAACATAATAAAATAAAGTAAAATTTTTTAAAAATTAAAAAAAATTTTTTTTTAAAAGTAAATTTTAGCTAGACCAACACGTCCATCACTAGGGGACTAGATAAAGAATATAATATTAAATGCATCAGTATTATTGTCTATATAACAAAATAGTTCTATATATATAACAAAATAGTTCTGTCTCCAACACATTATGACTGAGTGAAAAACAGCCAGTAGTAGAATGATATATATAAGTGCTGATGTTCTAGAGAAAAATTCATTTGGGCATTTGGGAAAGGCCCATTGCAAACAGCTGTCTTCCTACCTTCTCCCCCTAAAGTAAGCTGAATAGACATCAAGTCACACTTATCTGCTACAGTGCTTCTACTTAGAATTCTTATTTTTGTAAAAAAAAAAATTAATATTGAGTAGATACAAAATAACATTTATAGAATACATATAAACTCTACAGAGTTGGGATATAGTCAACACTCCTGTGGTCCCCACCAACTATAAGAGCAGAAAAACATTGTTATTTGCCATGCCTGTGTCCCTCTCAAATCTATCCTATTCTTCCCCCTCTGGGAGGTAACCACTTTCCTGAATTTTGTTTATGGTTCCATGTATGTGTTCACATTGTTTAATTTTGTGTGTTTTTGAACATATATATATCTATCTATATCTATAAATAGATAGATATAGATAGATATATATAAACTCCTTCTTTCTCCTTCAAAGCTCAGCTCAAGTACTGTCTCCTCCCAACAAGGAAGGATACCTCTCTATGCAACTTATACACAGCTCTATAGTTACACTTACACACATACACTTATACACATCTCTCTCTCTCTATAGATACAGATATAGATATAGATTCCATATATATATATATTCCATATATATATTTGGAAACATACAGTATATATTATTTTGTGACATTCTTTTTTCATCTAAAATTATATTTTTGAGGTTCCATGTTGATATCAGCCGGAGTTCCCCAGAGCAGCAGAACCAATAGAAGATATATATAAAGGAGATTGATCATGAGGAAATGGTTCATGTGATTACAAAGGCACAGAAATCCACCATCTGCTGTCTCTAGGCTGGAGACATTGTATTATAATTGCAGTCAAGAGTCTACAGACCTGAGAACCAAGGGAGATGATGGTATAAACTGCAGTGTAAGGGCAGAAGAAGACCTATGTCCCAGCCCAGTAGACAGGCTGGAAGAAAAAGGGATGAATTCCATCTTTCTCTGCCTTTTG
Source organism: Mirounga angustirostris (assembly GCF_029215605.1). NCBI lineage: Eukaryota > Metazoa > Chordata > Mammalia > Carnivora > Phocidae > Mirounga > Mirounga angustirostris. The sequence continues at coordinate 42,859,902 of NW_026991714.1, forward strand.
TTCTGTTCAGGCCCCAACAGATTAGACGAGGCCCACCCACATTGGGATGGACAATCTACTTTACTAAATCCACTGATTCAAATGTTAATCTCATGGACACACCCAGAAATAGTGTTTAATCTGGGCACCTTGTGGCCAGTCAAGTCAACACATTAAAATTAACTATCACAATGTTGTTGAATGTAGCTGTATTTTTCATTTTTACTTCTCTATCATATTTTATTTTATGAATATCTTACAAATTTTTAATATTGAAGGACATTTTGATTATTCCTCCTTCTCTCTGCCAGCTATAGAGACAGTGCTGCTAGGGACATTCCTTGTATGGATATATTGGAGTTACTGTATAGTATAAACAAGTAAGGATGTATATCTTCAACTCTCTATATAATGCCATATAACATCAAATTCTTTTCCAAAGTGATTGCATCAATTTATAGTCCTGCTAGCAATATATTAATTATTCTATTTGTTTCACATTGTCAGACAGTTGTCAAGCTAATTTTTGTCAGTCTGGTGGATGAGAAATGATAGCTAGCAAGCAAATGGGGACCTCAATCCTACAGCTACAAAGAACTGAATTCTGCTACAACCCTGTAAGCTTGGAAGAGGATTCAGCTTCAGCGTGAAGTGCAGCCTGGCTGACACCATGACTGTACCTCGTGAGACTCTGAGCAGAGGACCAACAAAGCTCTCTGTCTGCATCCTGACCCACATAAAGTGAGATAAATGCATGTTGTTTTAAGCCACTGAGTTAAATTGTGTTAAACTGTTACACAGCAACAGATAATGAATACATTATTGGATCCATGGAGAAGGAAATATAATCCAAATATGTGAATTAGTTCTTCTGTAAACAGAATTTGTATAATCTATGAAAGGGCTGAGAGCTGTTTTCTTTAGTTAAATTGTTGGTGAAGGGTTTAGATTAGCCTCACTGGGTTAGGTGCTCAATCCCTTGACTGATCTGTGACTAGGAAAGCAGGATTTGTCAGCAAATGACAACTCCCATTAACCTATATGGCTTGAGGAAACACTTCCCAGGAGAGGGGAGCTTTCATAGTTAAAACAATAATAAAATTCTGTCATGCTAATGCAACTGGGAAAGACAATTAGAAAAGACAAAGGTATATCTAAAAGGAGATCATTTTTTCATTATTGAAGTTAATATGATTATATAAAATCATTTGAAAATTAGTAAGAGCAGTAGGTCCATGCAACAAGAAGATCAATCTAAAATTATGGTTTTTTATATCAGTAAAAATTATAAAATAAAATGGAAGATCCATTGATACAAAGAACAAAAGAGAATTTACCAACAAATAAACCAAAATGGAAATCTGTAGGATCAATATGAGACAAATTTAACTTGAGACATTCCTGTACTTGACTGACTGTCATGAAGAGTAACATGACCATTACATTCTAACTAAATGCTTATTTCATGAGAGAAAATATTTGATGGCTAATTCACACTAAGCTTAGCTTAATAGGATCTTCTTTCTAACCAGTACATACATTTTACTCAGTGATTCAAAGTTTAGTCTGCCTCAGAGCTACCTGGGAAGGTGTCTTGGGATGCTTATTTCGAGACACCAACCTCAAGAAATTCCCAATCAGTACCTCTGAGTAGAACTTACTCACCTGCATTTTAACTTGGAAAAACATTGCTTCAGCCCAAAGGAAAGAATCTCAAGTTGTGGCACCTCATTTCTGATCTGGAGATCAGCAGAAGACAGATTCTCAGGAGTGAATATTTTTCTGGCAAACCTCAAACAACGTCAGAGAAATTGAGTATTGTATGTGTTTACTTAAGACTATTTATACCCAAGAGAATACATTTGTACCTAGTACTTGTATGAGATTATATGTGAGGAATCTTAAGGGATATGCCCTACATTGTATGCTCTCCATGCTTTCTCTCAGTTCTTCCTTATGTTCTATGAATTTGGGAAGTAAGGAAGGTAGCAATAGCGTGAAGGACAAGTAGGAGGAGAGGAAAGGGGAGTCCATAGCATAATCTCTGAGAACTACAGATGTCCAGACATTGTGATGGAGAATATGCTTATTTTACTGTTTGGCAATGGTTGGTTAGCTATCAATGAACCAGAGCAGAAGACCAGAACGGAAACCATGACACCCACCCCACCATAAGTTTGGGTTTCCTCCAAAACCATTTCCCCTGTGTATGTGGATGCAATGAGCTGGAGAGAAGATATAAGTAGGCTTCAGGGAGCTCCCTCCACACTCTAGAACCTGAGGTGACCATTCCTGAGCTGCTTGCCTCTACCTTTGGTCAGCTCTACCTTCAGTTCCATGGGAGGCTTTGAGGGTCATCTGTACCCGGGGCTGTCTCTCTTCTTCTATGGACTTTATCATGCACGACTAGTCTCCAGGGCCTTAATATGCAACTACCCTGTCCAATATCTGCCACACCATCCCTGGAGCAAAGGAAAATGGGCAAGACTGCAGCAAATATACTATGTTGGGCTGGTGAAGATATTAAGTGCCTTCATTTTAGCAGCCCAAGAGCTACATAACATACATGGACAGTTTGTACTTATCAGCAAGATATATCATCAGAGAAACTTTTTGTACCGCAAACAGTGGCAACATCTCACTCTATATATGACCTTCTTCCTGAGCGGGTGTGTGGATGTGGTGAGCCAGAACTTGCTGCCCCAGAGGTGTGCTGCTCTGGAGCAAGGTGCCCAAGCCCTGGGCATGTGTCTGTTTCTGCCTCTGCTGGTGTCTCACATGCAGGACTCAGAAGGTGTGGAGCTGCAGTCTCACATCCTGTTCACTCAGGCCATATTCCTGCTGGTGCTGGTGGTGATTGCAGAGCTGTGGGCTCCCAATATGCTGCAGCTTTGGGTGATGAAGGCCTTTTTTTATATGATGACAGGCTCTTGGCTGATTCAGATAGGCTTCATGCTGTACAAACCAATTTCTGGCTACAAATGGATGGATGATGACAAAAACAACATTATATTTGTCACCACTTTCTTCTGCTGGCATGTGGCTTTCATTGCCATTTTGATGATCTGGGTCTATGGCTTCTCCTTTTTGTGGTATTGTTACATTTGTTGATGTCTGAACCTGGGTAAACTCAGAATGGTTCCTATCACCTGCACATTCTGGAACACCTGGATGAGAAGTTGTGGGAAGTGGAGAGTGTTAGAGAGGAAGATGACCAAGGCAACAGACTCTGCTGGGATGGACATACCCCTTTCCTCTTCTGGCTTCTCTCAGTCTCATTTGCTGAGCAGTGAGCCGGGACAGGCAAATGAAACACAGGAGGCATGTTACTATAACCTTCACTCTCGGCTCCCCAAGTATTTCCCCCGCCTCCCATCCCTCTCCTAAACTCCAGCCAAGGTGTTCTCCTTGCCTTTCTCCTCTCTGTACTCTTCACATCCCTCCCAGGAGAAAATGAAAATAAATGTACTAGATCCTGCCTTTGGGTCTTTATAAATATCCTCAGAGAGATAATACTGACCACTAGTTACGTTTAGTACATCATAATAATTGACCCATCATAATAACCACCTCCTCACCCTTTCTCTTTCTGGATCTCTTCAATACCTATACTAAATCTAAACTGTTATTTTAATGATAAAGGACTCAGAGAACTATTGTTGAATTCTTTCTTTAGATTATGATTTGTCCAACAAAGAGATCTTTTATTTTCAGCTTTATTGAGATATACTTAATTTACAAACAATTGCATATATTTAATGTATATATTTTGATGAGTTTGGACATATGTGATACCATGATAACATCACCACACTCCTTGAAGGCAATTTCCTCTGCGGGATCTAGAAGAACAGAGCAACATTTTGCACATAGTGAGGACACAAAAGGATCCAGGTGCTTCCAGAATTTATCTATCAGTCTCCTTGAGTGTAGAATCTGTCAGATTCTTCTACCTGGGTAAATCAGCCCATTATTCTGCACTCACCTCAATCAATTTCCAAGTAGTAGACTCACCTAGAACCACTCCTTTCTGGTTCTCATGTGTAGTAAAATTCAATGGATTATTTATTCCACAAAATTTTCTTTTTAATCCTCACAACTATCTTATCATGTAGGTTTATGGATGATAATCTAAAATTCAAAAGGGTTAAAAAATTAGCTTAAGGCTAGTTATTTAGTTATGTCACATAATGCTTTATCTGGGTGTCAAGGGAGGTGGAATTCTGAGTAGTAGAGTTAAATTGTTGGCAACTTGAAAAGAATGTCTTTATGACACCTGTTATGCTTCTTTCCCTGCTGTCCGCAGGATATGGACAATCTGTTAGGCTTCCCTTACTCTTGGTCATGGTTATAATATCCAGGCTTAGGACAGAGTGGGGCTGGGGCAGGGATTCTAGGGGGTCATCATCCTCCTAGTTTCCCTTTTGCTTCTGGTCCTCTGGAGGACTAGACGTACCTGACTTCCTTTGGTTCTGGCCTTAATCTTCCTTGTTAATTTTCTTGTTCAAAAGTTCAGGTGTAGCAGGGGTGAATTATTGTCTGGTTGGTAAGGTTTTCTATTCTGTGGTTTGAAGAGCTTGTGAGCATTCTGAGTTACTGAAAATGGGGAGGTGCTTCCCATTTCAATGGTGGTCAACAATGTCTCCGAATGCGGGATGGCATGCATGTGACCAGCAGGCAGCAACTCTCCATGGAAGGTTTTCACCTTACACCAGTGGGATAGCCAATCAGATAACAATGCTGCTCTCCACTGGAGATGAGCAGTGATCCCTGGGGTGGAAATAAAATATTTCTTAGGCATTAGTTCAGCTTCTGTGTTTCTCTTTGGTCCTGGTGACCAGTGGAGCTCCGCAGTTTTCCCTGTAGGTTCTTCCCTGTTCCTGGTTGTCACCGATGGCTCCCTTCGGCTTGTTTCTCCCCCACAACCTTGGGTATTTTTCAGGCCTTCCCTAGCTTTGCAGCATCTCCGTCCTGAACCCGAGTTGAACCTCCTCTAGTGTCCTGAGATGGGGAAAGTAGGGAATCTGTTTTTCCTCTACATTCTTTCCTACCGATATGGCAAACTCCTATTTTCTACTTCACTCAGCTCTCCTATTTTTGTATTAAGAGCATATTTTGGATTTTTTAAAACTAAAAATCGACTCTTCTTTTTTTACAATTACAATCAGACATCATCTTGAGAGAATGTCTGTCACTAATTGGGAGAAAAGTTATTTACAAGGGTGGAAAAGCAAAGCCTAATATTAATATATTAATATTTCAAGATATTATCTCTCTACAAAGATAGAAGTTCGAGAGATACCACAGCCATCTATTGACATCTGTCCATTTCTGAGTACTTTTGAGCTCCTGTTAGATGCTGATAAACTCATCTCTTGTAGTAAATTAATGCCTCCCAATATTATCATGTCTCACAATATGTACCTTTGAGATAAAATAAATATTAGCAGGGTCCTACAAAGCCACAAAGAATTATTACTGAGGCCTGATATAATGGCGGAATGGACAGGCCTGATGTTTGGATGAAAGGGCCTTTCTGTACTCTTCACATCACATCACAGTTGGTATGAGCACTCTGAAAGTAATCCTAACCATTTTGGAATGTAAAGCCAACTGCAGGTAAGTTTAGAAACAACAACAGCAACAACAACAAAACCCAGAGTTGTGGAGAGAAAGGTGTAATATTCACCACTGTCCACCAGAGGCCATCATCTTTACATGAGCCTGGAAAAGGCCCTTGCTCTCCATTTGGTATTGAAGTATCAATTTAAAAGAAATGAAGGGACGAAGAGGAGGGCAAAAAAATACATAACCAAGTGTCATGCAGGCATCTGGTAAACATAATGAAGGTCTGTTTCTTGTTAAACTTAGATGTGTGGACATGAATAAGCATAGAATTCAATCAATATAGATTATATGTGGATAAGATAAAGGAAACAGATACATAGATACATAACGTATATAGGTATATCCATGTATAGATGTCTATGCATACATATACAGATATGTGTGTATCTCAAAAACAAAACCGTGTACAATGCCCTTTGAGCTGAAATGGCTACTGTTTTTTAGCAACTTTATAAAATAATCAAAATGTTCTTGTTTAGCTCATCACATAATAGGTATGCAACAAATAATTGGTGAATGAGCAAATAAAGTATCTAGTACAGGTGTAACATAGACAAAATGTTGGTTTAATTCTGATCTGGGTTTTGATGGATAAGTAGAGCTTGTTAGAGGAGTTCAGGGCAAAAATTTTGAGGTCTTATATGTTCCTATGCTCAGACACCAAAGCTCAGCAAACACAAGCTTAGCAGTGCAGTACCAGGGATGGAATTTCACGGCCAATGATACAGAGAAAACTACCAAGTTCCTGTCCCTTAGGGTGGGTGGCTAAGGAAGAGCCACACAAAATTGTTTTATGAAAAGTTTAATAATTTACTTTTCAATTTGAAGGCAGAAGATTATTAATGGGCTCTTACTAATTGAAGGGGACTATTGTGCCAAAACAACAAAAATAATTGCAATTACTTGTATTGTAATCAACGTTCAATATATTAGGCATACACTTAATATACTAATTATTAAATTTTTAAAATTGACATATAAAATTATTTATAAATGTAATATTATTTAAAATTGCTATTATTTGTTCATTATATTTCAATAAAATCATGCATTTGATAAATCAAATTTTCCTAAACAGATACCATTTCCAAATTTTGTTAGTTAAAATTCCTTAGTCATTTCATATTATGAAATTTAAAATTTAAATTTACCCACTCAACCAAAAGAAAGAAAATTACTGTTGCCAACTTCTTGAGGCTTCTCTGTCCAAAACTCAGAATTTTTAATACATATTTTAGGTCAAAGAGTATAGGATCAACACTAACCCTTTGTATGATTATATCCATGAGGTTTTTGGGGGGTTTTGTGGGTTTGTTTGTTTGTTTGTTTGTTTTGTTTTGTTTTGTTTTTGCCTTTGGCCAAGACTTCACTAATCATCAGTCACAAAAGATTGTACTTCTTATAACTCAGTATCTTTCCTTAAAATGAATTGTTAGCTAAATAGGGTATCTTAGTGGAAGACTTTTCCAGTTTTTATTCTCTTTCTGTGTTACTGTAGAGAATTGCACCGAGACCTATTATGTACCAATAGCATTTCGAACCCTTTATCTAGGATGAGACTGCACCTCCTTTGACTTTAAAACTTACGTGTATTGTATTGACCACCATTCTGAAGTCTTTGATTGAAATCTATTACATCAGCAAAGATGGCAACAGTTAGGAATAAGGTCTAAATTCTACATGCTGTATCTTTTCCTTAGGTAGCTAACAAGGAGCAGCAATGAACACAAAGTTCCGAATCAGAAAGCATAGTTTGCTTAGAAGTCTATTGTCTGTTGATATTATATCTAAAGCTTTTGTAAGTTAACAGTTGGACAATGACTCTACGTTACTTGCTTTGTCTCTCCCTCACCCTCTTTCAGTGTCCCCGTTCCTCAATCACAGTTTTTAGGTCTTTATATTTGTGCAGGACTTCAAGCTTTCCATATTGCCTTCACATCCATTTCTCAGCTGAACTGAACAAACACTATCCAGCACCTACTACTGCTGGGCACTACAGGACGTGGAGTACCACTGCCTCTATGCCATTTCCTTTCAGCTGAATTCATCCAATTCCTGATTGTTGTGATTTCTTTTCCTACTGTTAAAATAGGATGGCAGTTTGAGAGAACAGATTGCAAGGGGGCAGCTATTTCAATTTATTATCATCCAGCTTTCTATTTGTTTAACAACGTTTCTTAAGTCCCTTTCCAGATGACTCCATCCTCTCCAACCTTGTGACTTTTGAATCACTAAAGTCAGCTTCCAAGGGTTTTGTAAACTAGTTAATATTATTTTGACAAGTAATATCTCCTGGACACTCTGTTCACTGAAAACACCAGCCTACAAGAGGCTTGAATTCCCTTTCTCTAAAGGGCTGTCAGGCACTTTGTTATCTTATTAAATAATTCTTCCATTTCTCTGGCTCTTTTCTCATAGGAAGTGAATATCCAGATGAAAGACCATCACCTCTATAAACCCTAATAATTTAGCCAAAAGTTACTGAGAAGAGAGTCATTCAGTGTCATACCCAAGAGAGGGTTAAAAGACTTGAAAAGTTCTAGGTTGGGAAGCATGTCATATCTAAAAAACCTTGTTGTCCCATAGAAGAGAAGAACTTTGGAAGTTGGAAGGAATGTTAATAATGAACCACCAAAAATATATCATTTACATTTGAAAAAGTTTTATGCTTTCTTTAGTATATGTAAAGACCAAATACTCTTTTTTAAAGTGATTTTGATTTTTAAAGTGAAGAGATTCATTACATCTTGATGTTTTGTGTTCCAAGATGAGTTGGTAGCCTATCATATGACAATCAATTATCAACTACCTCATTTGTTAATCAGTATAACACACACACACACACACACACACATCTTAAGAGAGATCAGGATGAAGTTCTGGATGGTTTACTAATCTCATCTATTCCTTATCTTATCATGTTCTTTGGAAAAGAGCTATCACAACCTGGGCAAAACAAAACAAAACAAAACAAACTTTCAGTCTCTTCTTAAAGAATGGCACATATGACACTGATATATACCCACATTCCTTAACACAGTGTGCTTTCAGACTTGTCTTCAGTGAAGCTGTGTGCAGGCATTCTCTACTCCTGATCACTGATCCACCATCTTCCCCACAGCCCAGAGGTTAACTACTAGAGCCATTAACAACTTAAGGGAGTGTTGTCACTCCAACAATGGCAAGGACTAAAAGCCAACATCACCGGTTACAGGCTTGGAATGCTTGATCCCTGACCCTTCAAGACCTTCTAGTTGCCAAAAGGAAAGGGAATCAGATATCTCCCAAACTTGTGTGATAGTAAGAATCATCTGGGGTACTTGTACATTACCAGGTCCTTCCTCTGATAATTCTGATTTAGAAGGGCAGGGGTGGGGCTCAGGAATCCATATATTTTACAAGTGTCCCAAGATGATTATTATTGTCCAGCAAATACAGGAAATTTTTGAATTAGATAGATTGGAGTTCACATCTCAGCTCTGATACTTAGTGGCTGTGTGTTGGGTCAGATCTACAATGCAATGATTTCCCAAAGCTCTGGGTGTCTCCTTTACCCCAATGTATCTTTACCCTGGAAATGGCAGCACATCTCTTTAGCAAAGATTAAGAAAGAGATTCACAGTAATTTCTTGCGAAAATATTGTAAAAGTTCTTCCTAAAGGGCAAAAATGCTTTCTTTTTACTTAAAACTCCTGTGTCTGACTCAGGACTGAAAACTGAATGAGAGACCCAATATTCCACTGTGATGGCTCATTTTTATATTAATTATAAACAGTGTCCTATTTATGTTAATTCATTCACTTCACAAAGATTTATTGAGCACTTCCATGTGACAGAAACTGCACTAGTTTGGGATGCATCATTAAACAAAACAGCCAAAAATCCCTGCCATCACAGAGCTTATGTTCTGAAGTAGAATCCTAATGGCCTACCCACACATTTTTCCAAGGGATCCTATGATCAATAGCCATCACAAGGAATCTGTGGGTTAGATCATTCTGATACCCACATTGCCATAGCTGCTATTATGATACCCACATATATTTTTGTCATTGGTGGTAAGCACCACCTCCCATTTAAATCAAAGCTCATTTTCTTTTTTTCTTTTTAAGATTTTATTTGTCAGAGAAAGAGAGAGCACAAGCAGGGGAAGCAGAAGCAGAGGGAGAAGCAGGCTCCCCACTGAGTGTGGAGCCCATTGCAGGGCCTGATCCCAGGACTCTGGGATCATGACCTGAGCCAAAGACAGATGCTTAACCAACAGAGCCACCCAGGCGTCCCTCAAAGCTCATTTTCAAGTAGGGCATCTTCTTTCAGCATTTGCGGCCATTCACAGTGTGCCACTGCTTCTGGCACCCACCATCGAGCACAGGTTTTCATAGCACCATCAAAAATAGTCTCTGACGGGCGCCTGGGTGGCTCAGTCAGTTAAGCGACTGCCTTCGGCTCAGGTCATGATCCTGGAGTCCCGGGATCGAGTCCCGCATCAGACTCCCTGCTCGGCAGGGAGTCTGCTTCTCCCTCTGACTCTCCCCCTTTCTCATGTGCTCTCTCTCATTCTCTCTCTCTCAAATAAATAAATAAAATCTTTAAAAAAACATAGTCTCTGACTGCCTCTCAGATTTTGAGTCATGCCTCTAAGATGAAAAGTTCTGGGTGGATTCTAGGGCAGGTGTCATGTCCTTTCTGCCAGCGCAGAAAGATTCATCCAAATAGGACAAGTGGTCAGAAACTGAGTGACCAATACAAAACAGCAGAAAACCCTACTAAACATACTTTCTCCTGACCCCACTCAGTGTTCAGGACCCTCTTTGGGCTAATTTACAGGTATCCTAGGACAGTGCAAAGAAAGATCCAAATGTGGTAAATCAGGCCCAAAGCCTGGACTACCCAAAAATGAGTTACCTATCCTTAAAGTGAACAAGATCTTAATCTTCAAACCTGTTTAAGGCAATAAAAAAATGAGTAACAAAATCTAATTTCCATATTAAACTATTCTAAACATTTATCTTACCACAAGTTGTTCTCTGTGAGCAAACTTATGCTCCAACTTGCAACAAACATTTTAAACCTTGGTAAACTGGAAATATTCTAGAAAATTCTTCCTTTTCCTTTCTTTTCATTTATGATTGTTCTTCATTTCTAGGACCATTTCTATGTGGATAAAGTGTTCTGCTCTTTTCTTCGAATTGGTCATGATAGCACATAAGCAGGCCTGGCCTAGTTTACAATTGAAAAACTTTATACCACCTTGAGAAAAGTTAAAATGGAAGACAAATAAATATAGCTTCTTCCCCATATTGCCTCTTGCTTACTTCTGTCTTTTCTGGCGTGATCGGTCTAGAAGAATGGGGGACTGATCAGGATTAGAAACTTTGGGGTCAAAATTGGTCACAGAAAATCTCCAGTTGTTGCCTATGCTATGATTTGATGAAAATGTTAAATGGCTTTGTTTCAATATTCTGGTAAATTATTAGATATACGGGATTACTTTTTCTAAGTATCTCCTTTCCATATAGATTTGGAGATACGGTTTACTTCTTTTATAACATCTGCAGGAAAGAAAGTCTAATTAAACATGGAAGGATACACACAAGAAGTGTTAGGAGGAATGATACAGAAAAATAGATCATTGTGAGGAAGTCCAAGGGGCTTATTTTTAAGTCCATTCAAATGCATTTTTTATGTGAAAAGTAGGTATGATTTACTAGCATATTTGAAATAACATGGGTTCTTGCATCAAATGGGCAGACTAAAATCTGTGTTGTACTTACTATCTTTCAGTGAAAGGGAGGTAATAACCTCTATTTTGTGGGGCTAAGAATTGAATGAGAACAAAGTATAAATACCTAGCCTAGGTTCTTCCTAATGGAAGATATTCAACGAATGTTTATTCTATTTCTTTTCAAAGCCAGTGGATTATGAAGTAACCCATAGCCAGAGGAGAAACTATCTGGGAAAGAGGAGACAGGGTGGAAAACACACTTGGATATTTGGTTGAATTTGCCAGCTTATCTGAAAGATAAGTCATTAAACATTCACTGAATACCTGTTAAATTTCTAGAAGGATATTAGATACAAAAGACACATTAGAAATAAATGAACAGATCTTTGCTTCCCTGAAGCATAGAATCAAGTTAAAGAGACAGAACTAAAACTCAGGATCTATATAATTGGAAAACAATTTATAAAGAACCTATCAGTGCACACAAAATAGTATGGACTAAAAGCCTAAGTATAGGAAGAGTCTGGTACATTGCAGGAGATCCAGGAGATCAGGTAACAAAGACTTATCTTCAGACTGAGGTGTACACCAGAGATCAATAGGCCACTTCCTGGTAGAATCTGGAACCCCTTGGAAGGGATGTCACTGCGTGTTCACAAGGGGTGGAGTTCTGTTGACTGGGGGCTAAAATTCTGCCTCCTAATCAATCACAGTGGCAGGGAAAGCATGGCAACATGAGCAATGCTGGTGAGTATCTAAAAGGGATGTTTCGGAGGGTTTTAGCTCCTCCTACATAAGGCAAACCTCTCACCTGCCAGGTCTTAAACCACATGTGGCTTTTATGTTTCATGCCCTTTGTTTTCTTTTTCTCTTCTTCTCCTTCCCAACTCCCACCCCCACTTTATGCCACCTGATCTTTAAGAATAGGACAGAGCCCCATTCATAAAACAACAAGGCAACTAAGAAGGAGGAAGAAAAATGCAGATTGGGCTATCATGTGCCATGTCTCCTCCAGGGAGAGGGCTAGCATGAGGTTTGGGGTCAATGATTTCTTTTGTTCCCAAATCAGTATTTTTATTGTATGGAATGAATGTTGAAGGCCTGCCCAAATATTAGGAAGTTTTGAGGCAGAACAGGTGATAATGGAAACACAGGAATGAAGACATAGTAGGATAGGGAAGGGGAAGATGTGGAAAGCCTTGTTGCTATACCCCATTAAGACTGTCTTATTAATGGCAAATTCTGTCATAGTCAAGCCCCTTGTCACCAACAGTGTGTATAGCTATGGAACACAATCAATTGGGAAATTTCTGCAAACCCTACTTTCCTGCATTCAGATTGTCTCAATAATCTTATTTAAAAAATCCATGCCAGGCTCTATGAATGACAAACCAACAACTGAACAAAAGCTCAAAAGATTGAAGAACTCTTGAAAGAACAATTTGTTCAACTTTTATAGAATTTAGATATTATGTAAGCAATTTTAGTGCCTAGGGAAAGAAAGGTGAAAAGACAAAGTTCCTCATCTCAGAGAGCTCAGTCTATTGAGGAAGACAGATGAGACATCAATGGAAGAAAACAGTGACTTGTTAATTATAATTATGGGAGATGTAAATAATGGTGCAGGGGAGTAGTGATTGATTTTACCATTGTGGTAGATTCTACCATGCTTGGTTCACCAAGAAGATCATATGTAAACCAGTTCTTGAGAGATGATTAGTGATGTGCAAAGGAGATGGGTTAAGAAGACATTTTAAGTGATAGGAATATGGGAACAAAGATATGGAGGTTGGAAGTGAGAGTGTATAGCATGTGCAGGAAAGAGCAATATCTTGGCTGGCAAACAGGAGGAAGCATGGTATGGTGCGATAGGAGATGGTGCTGGCACACAACCCAAAAGTCAGATCTGGTGAAGCTTTAGATTCTGTAGGACAGTGAGTAGTCTTTGAAGGGCTTTAACAATAACAGCATTAGAAGACTATGGTGGCAGTGTGTGGAAAATGCTTGGAAAGGAAAGATAGACCATTAGGTGAGAGATGATAGGACCTGAAAAAAGACGGTGACTTAATGGATGGAGATGAGAGGATACATTCCAGAGATATGTAGGAGGAGAGACCACATAACATGGTCCTCCACTGCATATGGGAGTGTTTGAGAGGAAGAGAAACAGAACAAGGGGGTAATCAAAGATGATTTTCAGGATTCTGATTTAGACGATTGGAAGAGGGTGGGTCTAGTGATTGAGACTGGGAATATAGGAAAAAGATTAGGTTAGGAAGCAAAATGATCAGATCAGCTTTGAAAATGTTGGGATAGAAGTGCTGGTAGATGTCCATGGAGAGATGTCCCATAGCTCATTTGGTATTTAGAACTAGAGCCAAGGAAAAGTATGTACTCAAAACATATGTTTTGGAATCATTCATGTGGAATATATGAAATAGATCAGGGAATGCTTCTAAAAAGAAGAGCAGTGGCATCTGTGTAGCAAAGGGCAAAAACTGACATCGGCTCTGTTACAATAGTGTTTGATTGTCTGGGTTCCTGTTTCTATTATACAAAGACAATAACTACCATCATCATGAAAAATGATGGCAGGGAGTGTTTAGTTTTCTTAAATTATCATAACTGCACTCTAGCAATTGTGAGTGGCACTTACTATTCTCACCAGACATTTAACTGGACTGAGAGATAGGACTAATATAGTATTTATGTTGCTCATTTTACAAGTCTTTCATTATAAACTTTGGGTCTGATAGAAAAATGCTGGGCATTGATGAAACAACTGGATTATTCACTAGTTGAATATTGTGCATTAAAGAGCATAGACAGTGAATTAGAGCAAACTTTGAGGGGGCACCTAGTCCACCTATGGTCTCTATGCTTGGCTTCATGACATTCAACATTCATCTCCTCAGATTAAATTCTGCTACACAATGATCAACCCTAAAAGGAGTAATAAATACTTTGCATGACCAAATCAGTATTCAAAAAAGTTCTTGTTGGGCCCAAATCAACAAGTTGAAATTCAAATGGAATAAATGTAAATTCTTGCCCTTGGTTTCTGAAAAGTGACTGCATAAATAAAGGATAGTGGAGTTAATAGTATAATGTGAGAGCACCCAAAGCTAATCCCATTTTGGGCCACACTAATAGAACATATAAATGGGCAAAGTTGTCTATGCTCTTCCCTGGGAAGCATGCAGAGTATTTGAGTTGTGGGTGCCACTTTAGCCAGAGAGGGAGGACCCAGGTAGAAAGGAGGCCATGTGAGGAATGGCTGAAGAATGGCTTAGTGACTGACTAGCCAGAGGGGTTGGAGGTGGACAGAATGTTGAGATGTTTTTATAAATATGGGAGCATTGACCCATTTAAGAGGACTTAGATGAATTCTGTTGAGCTTCAGAAGGCAGAATTTCTACAAATGGAAAGAAGATAAAAGAAGGCAGTTTACAGTAGGAAAATCTTCCTAATAATTTCATTTCTTCATAAATGGAATGGTAGCCCTGTAAGTCTGTGAGGTCCCCACAGCTGGGAGTGTTTAAGCAGAGTGATATTGTAGAGTGGTATTGCAGAGGGAAAAATCAAGATAGATGACTCTAAGGGTCATCAAATGCTGAGATTTGGCCATGTGAAATAATCCATTCTATTGCTTCATTTTCTCATCCTGAATGCAACCCTAGTTCATGGGGTGTTTTTTTTTTTTTTTTTTTCCTTCCCATATAGAGATAATTGGTTCTACAAATCTTATAATTCTGCTAGAGGATGAAATCTTTGCTGATTTTTTCAACACATTTCTTTCTCTTCCGGTAAGTATTCCCAGAATTAAATTCAAATGTTTCATCAACAGCCAAATAGTGAATCTCACAGAGCTGAGTACATTAAAAAAAGAAAATAAACTGCTACTAACTCAAAACTATTTAAATTTGAGCAAATAAATAGGAACCCGAATCTCCTTTAAAATCTCTAGGAGCTTCGCGTTACGGATAAATCCCAAATCCTCAGCTTCCTTGGTTGCCCTTGCCTGTCCG
This sequence comes from Mirounga angustirostris, assembly GCF_029215605.1. Lineage (NCBI taxonomy): Eukaryota > Metazoa > Chordata > Mammalia > Carnivora > Phocidae > Mirounga > Mirounga angustirostris. The sequence continues at coordinate 42,875,262 of NW_026991714.1, forward strand.
GTTATTTCCCATCACACCCTCTGCTGGTACCCAGATCTGCAGTGACAGCAACTGTACCCTCATGGACTGGCATTCTCTCACCTCTGCACCACTTCTTGACTGTGTTGTTAGTTTTTATAATTCCACCTACCAAAGTTTTTTTTTTAAGATTTTATTTATTTGAGAGAGAGAGGGAGAGCATGAGCGGGGGAGGGGCAGAGGGAGAAGAACAAGTAGACTTCCCGCTGGGCAGGGAGCCCCATGCTGGGCTTGATCCCAGGATCATGACCTGAGCTGAAGGCAGACACTTAACTGACTGAGCCACCAGGCACCCCTCCACCTACCAAAGTCTTAACCATTTTTCAAATCTCTACTTAAATCCTGTTTTTGAGAAATTCTTATCTTCTCCTAATCAGAATTTATTTCTCTCTGCCTCTGTGCCCCTTGACACTTTCCAACCCTCTTGTGTTATATGGGTGTTGTCTCTCCCACTTAATTGTGAGAATGTGAATTCCTGCAGGACAAGGACCTTGGATTATTTATTTTGCTCTATTCTTCTTACCAGGTGTTTGGCACCTAGCACTTTTTGAGCTGTTGCCTGAAACCAAACATGTATTTTCTTAACCTGTGCAACTAAAATCTCGAACATCAAAATATTCTTAGATCCAAACCTAGACTGATTCCATATCTTTTTTGGTTTAAGTTTCTGGTTATATCTTAAGGTTGGTGCCTTATAATTTGTGACTCAGTGTGTCCTTTTCCATGGAAAACTACCTATTAAAAGGTGAAATTCATGCAACTGGGGGAAGAACACTTTATACTACCTCACAAACATTTATTGGGTAGTTACTTTGTGCCAGCCAGTGGGCTTGGTACTGGGGATGCAGATATTAATGATGCCATCCCTGTTCTCAAGAAATTCCCAGTCTAATGAGAGAAAGTAGTATTTAAGGTGAGTGCAAAAAGGGTTCCAGGTGACATGATAGGAGTGTTTAGAAGACAGCAAGAGTATATAAGTGCATCAGAGCTGGAGAGGCCACTCCTACCTCATAGGTCAGGAAAGGCTTCAATGAATAGGTGATACAAGCCAAGTTTTTAAAGAAGACAACATATTTGACAATTGGCTGGGGAAGAAAATGAGAAAAATGTAGATAAAGAGGTAGGAGAAAAAGACGGGGGTGGGGAGCGGGGTTGAGTATTAAGAAGCAGAGGCCTTACAAACAGAATAGAGTAAGTAAAGGTACCAGGGAAAACAATCCTATGCTACTTGGGGAGAAACTCTAAGCAACTAAGGCAGGCTGAAGAAGAAGTTGTGAGAGGCAGACATAGCAAGAGACAAAACTGCATAGATAAACTCTGAGAGCATCATCCTGAAGGTACTAGAGAGCCATTGAAGGGCTTCAAGTAAAGAAGTAACATGATCAGACTTTCATTTGGGAAAATTATTTCTGCAGAAGTCTGACCATAGGTTGGGCTGTCAGGTGGATCATGGTGGAGGCAGGGAGACCAGTTAAGAGATTATTTCAGTGATGGGGGCCTAAAGGCAAGAAAATGAAGAGAATGGAACAAGTAAGGGAGATTTTTTTTTTTTTACAAAGAAAAATATTGGATTTGTCACTGTTTGAATGTTGGGGAGAGGTGGTAACGAGGGGAGGAGTCAGGTGCCTCGGTGGAAGGTGGTATCACTGTCTTAATGAAAGGTTACAGAAGTAATCTTGAGGCATTTTCGTTAGTTAATTCATCAACACAATTTATGCAGCCTACAATGTTCTAGAAATGGTGAGAATGATGTGGGAAGTAGAATCCCAGCCAAGAATGTAAGAAAGTTTTGGCCATTTAGGCAGCTGTGGTCTATTTAGAGAGACAGTATTAGTTCATGTTGAATACCACTGTCAACTTATAAATTTTGACCATTTAATTTCTATAATCACCCTGTGAGATGGACACCATTCTCTTCTTACAGATAGACCTCAGAAATTAAATGACTTGACTAAGAATACATGGCAAGTCTGGGGAAGTTCTGGGATCTGACCAGGTTTTGAGGCTTTATACCTGGCATGTATATACCTGGCATCAGCCTCATGCCCTCTGTGGTACAAATGTCACATGGTGAAACTGCTTCTGTGCACTACTCCCACATAATCTCATGACTACATAGCCCTACCATACATCTCATAAAGACAACTTCACATGCCGGGCAGGGCGTGTCATGTCAAACCCCGAGTGCCGTGCAGAAAGGGGTCACTAAAGACTGAGCCTCCTTCACAGGCTGATATTTGTAAGCAATAAGTACCATTGCCTTCCTTTTATATCTCATAGCCAAGGACAAAGGGGAGAAAAGGAGAGGGCCTCAGACTGACAAAATATGGGGCTGATAGTCTTGGGGAGATGGTCAGGCTGAAATAATGTGCTAAAAGTGCAGCCAGGACTTGGGGCTTCAGCCCCTCTAGTTTATCACAAATGATGTGGGGATACTTTGAGACATGTTGGTGCCTATGGTGAGACTGCTAAGCTTACATACCTGTAAACATAGAGGCCCTTGCCCATTAGTCTCAAAGCTGGTTGCCTGGGTCACAGTCCCTTCTCCAGGACAGTAACATAGAATTATCTATCAATTTTGGACACTCTTAATGACCCCACTAAGTAATTTGTACCCCTAATCCTCATCCTTAGGTCCCTCTACTTTCTCCAGTTCAAGAGTTTAGGCAAATCCAAAACTTTCTCTTCATAAAAAGGCTTCTAGTCTGCTCTCTCTAAATCCATGCAGAAATGAATAATGCAGGGCACCTGGGTGGCTCATCGGTTCAGTGTCTGACTCTTATTTTTGGCTCAGGTCATGATCTCAGGGTCCTGGGATCGAGCCCTGCATCGGGCTCTGCACTCACTGGGGAGTCTACTTGAGGATTCTGTTTCTCCCTCTACCCCTTCCCCCACTCATGTTTTCTCTCTCTTTCTCTCCCAAATAAATAAATAAATCTAAAAAAAAAGAAATTAATAATTCAATGCAAAAGTAAATACCTTTTAATATCATGGGCTTTGACCTTTATACACAGACAAGATAACTCCCAGGTTGGGACAGGGCAGACCCAAAAGATTGATGAATCTTGCAGTTTAGTCTATTTTGGGTGTTTTTCTGCAAGGCAAGTTGATTTAGGGGAATGAATTTAAGAGTTAATGTCCCTTAAAATAGGAAATCAGTGGAACCCCTTTCCCTTGTGGCTACCGTTGGAGTGTAACACATTTGTGAAGAGAAGCTCTACCTCTTTGGCTATTTCCTAGCTTTCTTTTGCAGGTCTTTGGTCAGACACCATTTTATACTGTTGAAAATTCACAGTGGAGCTTGTGGCCAGAAATACCTTATGACTTGGTAAGATTCTTGAATGGCAGAGCATTTGGGATGGGGAGAGAGGGAGCTAAATTTGAAGTGTAGATTGAGAGATGGAGAGATAAAAGGAAGAGGAAGCCCAGAGGGTGACTCTGGAAGAAACTATAAAGCAGGTAAGTAGGACCTTACAAACAGCATCAAGCCAAGTAGACATTTCTCCTTTTTGTGTTTTTACCACTTGGGCGACAATTGCTGGTAAATTATCTCCTGTATAATTTAGTCTATGGTCAGCAAATGATATCCATCTTTCATGTCCACTATGATAATTGGGTAGCAAATGTTTGGAACACCATTTAGAACTCTGGAGCTGCACCTAATCAAGAAAAATTCTGAGAATTGATTGTGATTGTCTGCCATGGGTACAGGATAGGAAGTGGCAGCCCATTGGCCACAGTGATTATTTGCATTATAAATTATAGCTAAGGTAAGGTGCCGCTCTGCAATTCCTAATGACTACCCTACAATTCTCCTTCAGAAACATGTCTTTCTCCCAATCTTTTTATCTCTTTATATGTTTTCCTTGTCTACTGTCTTTCTCTTCTCCTTTTCCCCCTTCCTGTTCTCCTTTTCCACTACATACACCTTGGATTTACCAATGACTTCAGCATGCTGTACCAGTGGCAGGTGGGATCAGAAAGATCACTCTAAGCCATACTCACAACAAGATTTTGTTTTTCTATGAGACCTGGAGAGCTTAGAAAGACACTCCCCTCTGATTCCCTAGGAAAACCCCAAAACTTAAAATCTTTATTTTCTTGAAAGAGGAGAAATAACCACCAACACCACAGAAATACAAAGAATTATGAGAGACTACTATGAAAAATTATATGCCAAAAAATTGGACGACCCAGGAGAAATGGAAAAATTCATAGAAACATATAATTTCCAAAAATGAAACAGGTATAAATAGAAAATCTGAACAGAATAATTACTAGTAATAAAATTGAATTGGTGATGAGAAAATTTCCAACAAACCAAAGACCAGAATCAGATGGATTCACAGGTGAATGCTACCAAATGTTTAAAGAAGAATATCTATTCTCCTCAAACTATTCTAAAAAACAGAAGAAGAAAAGTTTCCAAATACCTTCTATAAAGCCAGCATTACCCTGATACCAAAACTAGACAAGGACACTACAAAAAGGGAGAACTACAGGCCAATATCTCTGATGAACATAAATGCAAAACTCCTCAACAAAATATTAGCAAACTGAAATCATCAATACATTAAAAGGATCATTTACTATGATGAAGTGGGATTTATTTTGTAGATGAAAGGATGGTTTAATGTTTACAAATCAATCAACATGATATTACACATTAACAAAATGAAGGATAAAAATCGTGTGATAATCTTAATAGATGCAGAAAACACATTTGACAAAATTCAACATCCATTCATGATAAAAACTCTCAACGAAGCTGGTTTAAAAGGAACATACCTCAACATAATAAAGACCATATATGACAAACCCACAGCTAACATCATACTTGATGATGAAAAAATGAGAGCTTTTCCTCTAAGATCAGAAATAAGACAAGAATGTCCACTCTTACCACTTTTAGTTAACATAGTACTGGAAGTCCTAACCACAGCAATCAGATAAAAAAATAAAGGCATCCAATGGTTGGGAGCAAGATGGCAGAGGACTAGGAGACCTGGATTTTGTCTGGTCCCAGGAATTCAGCTGCATAGGGATCAAACCATTCTGAACATCTACGAACTCAACAGGAGATCAAAGAAAAGAATAGCAAAAACTGTCTGAACAGAAAAGTGACCACTTTCTGGAAAGTAGGTCATGCGGAGAAGTGAATCCGACGCGATATTCGGGAGGATAGACGGCGGGGGAGGGAGCCTCCGTCAGCAGCTTCTGGCAAGTGATAGAGCCACAGAGCACAAAATTGGAACTTTTAGAAGTCAGCTCTGCTGAGGGACGTCGCTCCGGTGGCTAAGTGGGGGGTGGAACCCTTGGGGAAAGTGTGGTCTCAGGACCCTCGGGGTCACAGGAAGACTGAGGGGTGCCTGAGTGCAGCAGAGCTCCCAGGTATCAGAGCAGGGAAGCCAGCTGCAGAGACGGAGCCGAGGAGCAGGCCCTGAGCTCAGGGTTGCCATAAACCGTGATCCGTGGCACAGTTGGGCCACTGCTCCTCCAGCAGGGACCCAACAGGCGGCAGATCCGGGGAGACTCCCCTTCCTCCCCTGGGAGGAGCGGCGTGGGAGTGCATCTCAGGGATCTGCTGGGTTTGGAGACTCCACACCGAGTTGGGTGCCAGAGATAGAAACGCTCGGTCACGCGCCAGGTGAGCACGGAGTAAGGCCAGAGACTGGGGAGATGGGAGTGACTGACTGCTTTTCTCTGGGGGCGCACTGAGGAGTGGGGCTCCGAGTTTTCGGCTCCTCTGGGGTGGAGATTGGGAGGCCGCCATTTTCACTCTCCTCCTCCAAAGCTGTACGGAAAGCTTGCAGGGAACAAAAGCTCCCAAGAGCAAACCAGAGCAGATTACTTAGCCCGGACTGGCAAGGGCGGAGCAATTCCGCCTCTGGAAAAGACGTTTGGGAACCATGGCAACAGGCCCTTCCCCCAGAAGATCAGCAAGAACAGCCCGCCAAGACTGAGTTTACCGATCAATGAGAATGGCAGAACTCCAGCACTAGGGGAATACTGCACATAGAATTCATGGCTTTTTTCCCATGATTCTTTAGTCCTTCAAAGTTATTTTTTTTTAATTGTCTTTTTTTTTTTGAAAATTTTTTTCCCTTTTTCAACCAACATCTTATCAATCCCTTTTTTAAAAAATATTTTTTATTTTTCATTTTTAGAGTCATATTTTATCCCTTCATAGTAGTTACCCTTATTTTTGGTGTATATATATAAGTTGTTCTCTCTTTAAAATTTTGGGATATGGTTTCTTCTAACAGATCAAAATATACCCTAAATCTCTAGTGTATGGCTTTGTTCTAGTCTCCTGCCTGATCACATTCTCTCTCTCTTTTTTTTTTTAATACTCTTCTTTCTTTTTTCAACCAACTTCTTATCTTATCAATTCCTTTTATAAAATCTTCTATAATTTTCACCTTTACAGTCATATTCCATTCCTTCATTATATTAACCCTTATTTTTGTACATATATGTTTTTCTTTCTTTAAAATTTTGGAAGGCACTTTCTTCTAACAGACCAAAATACACCAAAAATCTAGTGTGTGGCACTGATCTATGCATCAGCCTGATCATATTTGATCATATTCTGTTTTTTTTTTTTGCTTTGTTTTGTTTTTGTTTGTTTTTATCTTTTTCTTTTTCTTTTTTCTTTCTTTCCCTTTCTTTTCCCCCAGTTTCAGGTCTTTTCTGATTTGTTTAGTGTATATTTTCTGGGGACATTGTTACCTTGTTAGCATTTTGTTCTCTCATTCATCTATTCTCCTCTGGACAAAATGACAAGACAGAAAAAATCACCTCAACAAAAAGAACAAGAGGCAGTACCGACTGCCAGGGACCTAATCAACACCGACATTAGTAAGATGTTGGAACTAGAGTTCAGAATGATGATTTTAAAGATACTAGCTGGGCTTGAAAAAAACATGGAAGTTATTAGAGAAACCCTTTCTGGAGAAATAAAAGAACTAAAATCTAACCAAGTCGAAATCAAAAAGGCTATTAATGAGGTGCAATCAAAACTGGAGGCTCTAACTGCTAGGATAAATGAGGCAGAAGAGACAATTAGTGATCTAGAAGACCAAATGATGGAAAATAAAGAAGCTGAGAAAAAGAGAGATAAACAACTACTGGATCATGAGGGATTAGCAAATTCAAGAGATAAGCGATACCATAAGATGAAACAACATTAGAATAATTGGGATCCCAGAAGAAGAAAGAGAGAGAGGGGCAGAAAGTATATTAGAGCAAATTATAGCAGAGAACTTCCCTAATTTGGGAAAGGAAACAGGCATCAAAATCCAGGAGGCATTGAGAACCCCTCTCAAAATCAATAAAAATAGGTCAACACCCTGACATCTAATAGTAAAACTTACAAGTCTCAGAGACAAAGAAAAAATCCTGAAAGCAGCTTGGGAGAAGAGATCTGTAACCTACAATGGTAGAAACATTAGACTGGCAACAGACCTGGCAGGCCAGAAAGGACTGGCGTGATATATTCAGAGCACTAAATGAGAAAAATATGCATCCAGGAATACTATATCCAGCTAGGCTGTCTCTGAAAATAGAAGGAGAGATAAAAAGCTTCCAGGACAAACAAAAACTAAAGGAATTTGCAAACACGAAACCAGCCCTACAAGAAATATTGAAAGGGGTCCCCTAAGCAAAGAGAGAGCCTAAAAGCAACATAGACCAGAAAGGAGCACAGACAATATACAGTAACAGTCACCTTACAGGCAATACAATGGCACTAAATTCCTATCTTTCAATAGTTACCCTGAATGTAAAGGGGCTAAATGCCCCAATCAAAAGACACGGTATCATATTGGATAAAAAAAACAAGACCCATCAGTATGCTGTATGCAAGAGACTCATTTTAGACCCAAAGACATCCCCAGATTGAAAGTGAAGGGGTGGAAAACCATTTACCATGCCAATGGACACCAAAAGAAAGCTGGGGTGGTAATCCTTATATCAGACAAATTAGATTTGAAACCAAAGACTGTAATAAGAGATGAGGAAGGACACTATATCCTACTTAAACGGTCTCTCCAACAAGAAGATCTAACAACATAGATATTGTATCTAATAACATAGATATTGTAAATATCTATGCCCCTAACAGGGGAGCAGCCAATTATATAAGCCAATTAATAACAAAAGCAAAGAAACACATTGACAACAGTACAATAATAGTGGGGGACTTTAACACCCCCCTCACTGAAATGGACAGATCATCTAAGCAAAAGATCAACAAGAAATAAAGACTTTAAATGACACACTGGACCAAATGGACTTCATAGATATATTCAGAACATTCCATCCCAAAGCAACAGAATATACATTCTTCTCTAGTGCCCATGGAACATTCTCCAGAATAGATCACATCCTAGGTCACAAATCAGGTCTCAACCGGTACCAAAAGATTGGGATCATTCCCTGCCTATTTTCAGACCACAATGCTTTGAAACTAGAACTCAATCACAAGAGGAAAGTCAGAAAGAACTCAAATACATGGAGGCTAAAGAGCATCCTACTAAAGGATGAATGGGTCAACCAGGAAACTAAAGAAGAATTTAAAAAATTCATGGACACAAATGAAAATGAAAACACAACTGTTCAAAATCTTTGAGATACAGCAAAGGCAGTCCTAAGAGGAATGTATATAGCAATACAAGCCTTTCTCAAGAAGCAAGAAAGGTCTCAAATACACAACCTAACCCTACACCTAAAGGAGCTGGAGAAAGAACAGCAAGTAAAGCCTAAACCCAGCAGGAGAAGAGAAATAATAAAGATCAGAGCAGAAATCAATGAAATAGAAACCAAAAGAACAGTAGAACAGATCAATGAAACTAGGAGCTGGTTCTTTGAAAGAATTAACAAGATTGATAAACCCCTGGCCAGACTTACCAAAAAGAAAAGAGAAATGACCCAAATCACCAAATCATGAATGAAAGAGGAGAGATCACAACCAACACCAAAGAAATACAAACAATTATAAGAACATATTATGTGCAACTATATGCCAGCAAATTAGATAATCTGGAAGAAATGGATGCATTCCTAGAGGTGTATCAACTACCAAAACTGAACCAGGAAGAAATAGAAAACCTGAACAGACCTATAACCACTAAGGAAATTGAAGCAATAACCAAAAATCTTCCAACAAACAAAAGCCCAGGGCCAGATGGCTTCCCAGGGGAGTTCTACCAAACATTTAAAGAAGAATTAATACTTATTCTTCTGAAACTGTTCCAAAAAGTAGAAATGGAAGGAAAACTTTCAAACTCGTTTTATGAGGCCACCATTACCTTGATCTCCAAACCAGATAAAGACCCCATCAAAAAGGAGAATTACAGACCAATATCCTTGATGAACATGGATGCAAAAATTCTCACCAAAATACTAGCCAATAGGATCCAACAGTACATTAAAAGGATTATTCACCACAACAAAGTGGGATTTATCCCTGGGCTGCAAGGTTGGTTCAACATCCACAAATCAATCAGTGTGATACAATACATTCATAAAAGAAAGAACAAGAACCATATGATCCTCTCAATAGATGCAGAAAAAGCATTTGACAAAGTACAGCATCCTTTCTTGATCAAAACTCTTCAGAGTATAGGGATAGTGGGTACATACCTTAATATCATAAAAGCCATCTATGAAAAACCCACAGTGAATATCATTCTCATTGGGGAAAAACTGAGAGCTTTCCCCCTAAGATCAGGAACACGGCAGGGATGTCCACTATCACCACTGCTATTCAACATAGTACTAGAAGTCCTAGCCACAGCAATCAGACAACAAAAAGAAATAAAAGGCATCCAAATCAGCAAAGAAGTCAAACTCTCACTCTTTGCAGATGATATGATACTTTATGTGGAAAATCCCAAAGACTCCACCCCAAAACTGCTACAACTCATACAGGAATTCAGTAAAGTGGCAGGATATAAAATCAGTGCACAGAAATCAGTGGCATTCCTATACACCAACAACAAGAAAGAAGAAAGAGAAATTAAGGAGTTGATCCCATTTACAATTGCACCCCAAACCATAAGATACCTAGGAATAAATCTAACCAAAGAGGCAAAGAATCTGTACTCAGAAAACTATAAAATACTCATGAAAGAAATTGAGGAAGACACAAAGAAATGGAAAAATGTTCCATGTTCATGGATTAGAAGAACAAATATTGTGAAGATGTCAATGCTACCTAGAGCAATCTACACATTCAATGCAATCCCTATCAAAATACCATCCACTTTTTTCAAAGAAATGGAACAGATAATCTTAAAATTTGTATGGAACTAGAAAAGACCCTGAATAGCCAGAGGAATGTTGAAAAAGAAAAGGAAAGCTGGCGGCATCACAATTCTGGACTTCAAGCTCTATTACAAAGCTGTCATCATCAAGACAGTATGGTACTGGCACAAAAACAGACACATAGATCAATGGAACAGACTAGAGAGCCCAGAAATGGACCCTCAACTCTATGGTCAACTCATCTTCGACAAAGCAGGAAAGAATGTCCAATGGAAAAAAGACAGTCTCCTCAACAAATGGTATTGGGAAAGTTGGACAGCCACATGCAGAAGAATGAAACTGGACCATTTCCTTACACCACACACAAAAATAGACTCCAAATGGTTGAAAGACCTCAATGTGAGACAGGAGTCCATCAAAATCCTAAAGGAGAACACAGGCAGCAACCTCTTCCACCTCAGCTGCAGCACCTTCTTCCTAGAAACATTGCCAAAGGTGAGGGAAGCAAGGGCAAGAATGAACTATTGGGACCTCATCAAGATAAAAAGCTTTTGCACAGCAAAAGAAACAGTCCACAAAACCAAAAGACTACTGACAGAATGGGAGAAGATATTTGCAAATGACGTATCAGATAAAGGGCTCCTATCCAAAATCTATAAAGAACTTCTTAAACTCAACACCCAAAGAATAAATGATCCAATCAAGAAATGGGCAGAAGACATGAACAGACATTTTTCCAAAGGAGACATCCAAATGGCCAAGAGACACATGAAAAAGTGCTCAGCATCGCTCAGCATCAGGGAAATCCAAATCAAAACCTCAATGAGATATCACCTCACACCAGTCAGAATGGCTAAAATTAACAAGTCAGGAAATGACAGATGTTGGCAGGGATGTGGAGAAAGGGGAACGCTCCCACACTGTTGGTGGGAATGCAAGCTGGTTCAGCCACTCTGGAAAACAGTATGGAGGGTCCTCAAAAAGTTAAAGATAGGGCTACCATATGATCCAGCAATTGCACTACTGGGTATTTACCCCAAAGATACAAATGTAGGGATCTGGAAGGGTACGTGCACCCTGATGTTTATAGCAGCAATGTCCACAATAGCCAAACTGTGGGAAGAGCCAAGATGTCCATCGACAGATGAATGGATAAAGAAGATGTGGTATATATATACAATGGAATATTATGCAGCCATCAAAAGGAATGAGATCTTGCCATTTGCAATGACATGGATGGAACTGGAGGATGTTATGCTGAGCGAAATAAGTCAATCAGAGAAAGACTTGTATCATATCACTTCACTGATATGAGGAATTCTTAATCTCAGGAAACAAACTGAGGGTTGCTGGAGTGGTGGGGTGTGGGAGAGATGGGGTGGCTGGGTGATAGACATTGGGGAGGGTATGTGCTATGGTGAGCGCTGTGAACTGTGTAAGACTGTTGAATCACAGATCTGTACCTCTGAAACAAATAATACATTATATGTTAAAAAAAAAAAAAGAAGAAGATAGCAGGAGGGGAAGAATGAAGGGGGGGAAATCGGAGGGGGAGATGAACCATGAGAGACTATGGACTCTGAAAAACAAACTGAGGGGAGGGGGCTGGGGGGATGGGTGAGCCTAGTGATGGGTATTAAAGAGGGCATGTTCTGCATGGAGCACTGGGTGTTATACACAAACAATGAATCATGGAACACTACATCAAAAACTAATGATGTAATGTATGGTGATTAACATAACATAATAATAATAAAAATAAATAATAGATTACTGGTTGGAGTGGAAAAAAATTATAAAAGGCATCCAATTTGGTAAGGAAGAAGTAAAACTGTCACTATTTGCAGATGACATGATACATATGAAGCCCTAAATACTCCATCAAAAAAATGTTAGAAGTATTAAATGGTTTTGTAAAGTTGTAGGATACAAAATTAATAAACAGAAATCTGTTGTGTTTCTATATACTACTAATGAAATAGCAGAAAGAGAAATTAAGAAAACAATTGCATTTACAATTGAACCAAAAAAGATAAGATACCTAGGAATAAATTTAACCAAGGAGGTGAAAGACCTATACTCTGAAAACTATAAAACACTGATGAAAGAAATTGATGACACAAACAAATGGAAAGACATACCATGCTCATGGATTGGAAGAATTAATATTGTTAAAAGGTCCATAATACCCAAAGAAATCTACAGATTCAATGTAATCCCTATCAAAATATCAATAGTATTTTTCATAGAACTAGAACAAATAATCCTAAAATTTGTATAGAACCACAAAAGACTCCAGAAAACATAAGCCATCTTGCAAAAGAAGAACAAAGCTGAAGGTATCAGAATCCTAGATTTTAAAATATACTACAAAGCTATAAAAATCAAAACAGTATTGCACTGACACAAAAATAGACACACAGATCAATGTGAGTAGATCTATGGATAAATCTATCCATAGGTCTATCCATAGGACATAGAGCCCAGAAATATACCCACACTTATCTGGTAAATTAACCTATGACAAAGGAGGGAAGAAAATATAATGGGGGGGGGAAGATAGTCTCTTCAATAAATAATGCTGAAAAAACTGGACAGCTACATGCAAATGAATGAAACCACTTTCTTATACCATACACAAAAATCAACTCCAAATGGATTAAAGACCTAAATGTGAGACCTGAAACCATAAAAATCCTGAAAGAAAGCATAGGCAGTAATCTCTTTGACATCAGCCTTAGCAAAGTATTTTTGGATATGTCTCCTCAGGCAAGAAAAACAAAAGCAAAAATAAACTATTGAGATTACACCAAAATAAACACCTTTTGCACAGCAAAGGAAACCATCAGGAAAACAAAAAAGCAACCTAGTGAAAAAAGAAGATATTTGCAAGTGATATATATAAGAAAGGGTTAATATCCAAAAAATATAAAGAACTATACAACTCAACACCAAAAATAAATCCAATTAAAAATGGGCAAAAGACCTGTATAGACATTTTTTCCAAAAATGATGTACAGATGGGGATGCCTGGGTGGCTTAGTCGGTTAAGCGTTGGACTTATGATTTCGGCTCAAGTCATGATCTCAGGATCATGAGATCAAGCCCCGTGTAAGGCTCTGTACTCAGTGTAGAGTCTGCTTGAGATTGTCTGCCTGTCTCTCTCCCTCTGCCCCTCCCCCCTCTTGTGCTCTCTCTCACTCATTACAATAAATAAATAAATACAATCTTACAAAAAAAGATGTACAGATCACCAATGTACACATGAAAAGATGTTCAAATCATGAATCATCAAGGAATGTAAATCAAAACCACAATGAGATACCACCTTATACCTGTCAGAATGACAAGAAATAACAAGTGTTGGTGAGGATGTGGAAAAAAGGGAGCCCTCATTCACTGTTGGTGAGAATGTAAGTTGGTGCAACCACTGTGGAAAACAGTATGGAGATTCATCAAAAAATTAAAAATAGAACTGCCATAAAATCCAATAATTCCACTACTGGGTATTTACCCAAAGAAAATGAAAATACTAATTTGAAAATATGTATGCACACCCATGTTTATACATTATTTACAATATCCAAAATATGAAAGCACCCTAAGTGTCCATCGATAGATGAATAGATAAAGAAGATTTGGTATATATATTCAATAGAATATTACTCAACCATAAAAAAGAATGAGATCTTGCCATTTGTGACAACATGGATGAGACTAAGAGGGTATTATGCTAAATGAAATAAATAAAAGAAAAGCAAATACTGTATGATTTCACTTATATGTGGAATCTAAAAAAACAAAACAAATGAACAAATAAAAGCAGAAACAGACCTGTAATACAGAGAACAAACTGGTGGTTGCCAGTTAGGAAGTGGATGGGGGGATGAAAAAAATGGATGAAGAGAAGTGAGAGGTACAAGCAAAAAGAAAAATTATATTCTTCTTCCTTCTCTGGTGGCTCAATCCCTCAGGGATCCAACCTGTACTCTAAATGATGTTAAGTGTGAGTCTTTGTGTCTTTTTGTACATGTTATGCATTTGATATGGGTTAGGAACTTGTGAGAAATTACAAGTGTGCTTACAAAGAAGCAAGTTGAATAGAGTTATGACTTGACACCACAGATTAAAATCTCTTCTGCTTCTCTTCTACACAGCAAGACTTAGATCTTTTCTTAAACAACTTCACTCAGGAATAAGGAAAATTTTTGGATAAAAGACCAAGGCTTTTCTTTCCTACCAATTCATTCACTCCTCTGGGAGCCTCACTCAAGTCTTCACTCCCCTTAGATACTATTTTTAATCAACATACCTCTGCTGTGGGCCAGATACTGCAAGTATGAAGTTATTTATTGCCCCTTGCTAAGCTGCATTTCTTAGCAGTTCAGTTCCATTTCTCTTTTCTGTTCCCATTTTGTTTGGACTCTAGATGGCAAAGTACAAAGGATTATTGACCTGGTTGGAAAAATACCGGTTACCTTTCTTCTGTAAAACCAACTTGTGTTTCCATTACATTCTCTGTCAGGAGCTCATCAGTTTCATTAACTCCCCAGAAGGAGGTAAGCATGAGAGTGTGTGTGTGGAGAAATGTGGGAAACTAGGCTTCATAATAATCCTGTCCCTGTTAGTTCTATAGTAAGGTACAAATACTGGCCACCTTTGTAGCCTTAGATGTGAGGGTGTCTCAGCTTGTACTACAGCAGTAAGCGAAACCTTAGGCTGAAAAATTGGTACCTAGAGCAATAAGCAGGAATCAGATAGGTTGTGTGTATTAGTTGTCTCACTGCAGCCAGAAATGAGAGAATTACTGGTGGATACACAAAATGGCAAAATTGCCTAAAATATATCCAGAATCAACATAGCTCATCACCATCATTGCTCCAACCTGGTCTAAGCCACCATCGTTTCTCACCTAGCAACTGAAATCATCTCTTAATTAATCTCCTTGCTTCTTCTCTTGTTCTCCTGCTCACAGCAGCCAGAGAGAGCCTTTTAAAACTTAATTCAGATCATGTCACTCCTCTGCTCACTGCTCCATACCCCCACAAAGGGCTCCTGTCTCAGTGTAAAATCCAATGCCCCTACAATGGCCTTCACGGTCCTAGAGATGTGGTTCCATTACTTTTAAGACCTCATCTGCTCCTACTCCCCCCACCTTGCTTACTCCATTTCAGTTATACTTGACCTCCTTGCAGTTCCTCAAACATGCTGGACACATTCTCACTTCAAGGCTTTGTACTGACTGTTCACTCTGCCTGGAATGCTCTTTCTTCATATATCCACATTGGCTCCCTCTCTCACCTCTTCAGATCTCTGTGCAAATCTCACTTCCTCGGTGGAGGCTACCCTGATGACCCTAATGTCCACTCATCCAACTCTTGCCCTAGCACTCTCACCCCCCTTTACCCTCTCTTACTTTTTCATTTTTTCCTGTAGTGCTTATAACGTTCAACCTTACTAGATAATGTATTTATTGTGCTTATTGTTTATTATCTGTCTCTTTCACCAGAATGTCAGTTCCTTGAGGGCAGGGATTTTCTGTTTGCTGATGTATCCCAAACACCTAGAATGGTACTAAGTAGTAGACATGTAATAAATATTTGTTGAAAGAATGAATTAATAACATTTCCATCTAGGGCTGAATTGATCATTTGACTCTCAGCTCCACCCTGGGGAAAGTCAAGATTCAGGAGATACCATTGAGTAAAATGTAACAAAACACCCAATATACTCATCTCCTTCCTTCAATATATATATTGGATTGGCAAAATCACTGTCAGGTGGGGATTACAGAAGGCAAGAGGTCTTGGTCAAAGGGTATTTTTAATCTGTGGATTGTACTGTGTTTGTGGGTCCCTCGTATTATGCATGTTACTAGAGGGTCTGTTTCTTTTTTTTTTTTAAGATTTTATTTATTTATTTGACAGAGAGAGACACAGCAAGAGAGAGGGAACACAAGCAGGGGGAGTGGGGGGAGGGAGAAGCAGGCCTCCCGTGGAGCAGAGAGCCCGATGCGGGGCTCAATCCCAGGACCCTGGGACCATGACCTGAACCGAAGGCAGACGCTTAACGACTGAGCCACCCAGTTGCCCAAGAGGGTCTGTTTTCTACCTTCAAAAGTACCACATACTCATAACCGGCTCATCTAACTGGCCACTATTTTTCCTCACTAACTCTGACTGAATGGGGGTCTAGCTGTGTAAGGCTGAGAGAGGTGCTGGGAAAAGAGCTCATTCTCTCTCTCTCTCTCCCTCACTCCATGGACTTTTCCTGGCAGCCAAGATGATGAGATGGAGAAAAGCAGACCAGTGGCTACTCCATAAGTGCATTGGTGGGGTCAGAGGGATGTGGCGCTTCTGTACCTACCTCAACAGCAGTACAGGTAGGTTCTTGGAGTTGTTTCTGGAGCCTTTGCAAATTCTTAACAGCTTCCAGGCTGTCCCAGAGCACTTATTGACAGTAATGTATGTATATGGGAAATATAATGTTTTATATTTTTGTTTGGGTAAAAGTCTTTGAAAATGGGTCCACAGTCCAAAGCAATCAGAATGCCTTTCTTTTATTCATCCATCCATCCATTCATTTAACAGTGTTTGTTGAGCACTGAACAAGAGCCATAAATCCCCACTTAATAAAGCTGCCACAACGGTGGGGAAACAGACAAGGAACAAGTAAATAAACAAATCCCTATAGCACAAGTGTTGGGATGCACTGCTTTCTGTTCTGTTGGGTCCAGTGGTTGATGAGTGTGGGAGGTCAGCAGCCAGCACTAGCTGACACTCCAGTTCAGCAGCGTTAAGTTTCATCTAAGCACAAGCTCTAGTTTAAGGGTAAAATCCTGTATTTCCAGGGAGCAGATAGGGAAGAGCTATACAGACTACCTTTTAGTTTGTCACTCAGACTGCAGCCCTGGCAAAGATGTGAAACAGGGAATGTAGTCTTTTGCACCTTTGGGCTCCATTATTCTTCTTCTGGCTGTTCCTAGTCCATGATATAGCAAAAGTTCTTTTTTCTTCTCATCTTCATTTTTTTGGATAAAACTCAAATGTTTCATGATCCATCCTCAGAGTCTAGCAGTTTTCCCTAAAGTGACAGTTTTTCTCACAACAAAAACAGAAGTCACAAAGATCCCTATCCATTAAGTCCCTTTTCCCCATGCCTCCATCTGCCCCTATATTATGGCATTACTAGAGACGATGGCTTAACCTAAAGAAGTGACTAATGGTGATATTGGATGCGACAGAGCAGGCTGATGGTGGGGAGTGGTATCAGCTGCTACACCCAGATGCAACCACTGAAAGGGCAAGGTAGCTCTGTGCTTACCCTTTCTAATCTGTAGGTGAAGAGCTGGTGGATTTCTGGATCCTTGCTGAGAAGATCTTGAGCATAGATGAGAAGGACCTGGAAATGAGAGACCACTATCTGTCCCTCCTCCTTGTGCTGAAGGCTACCCATCTACAGGAGGGCTCAAGAGTGGTAACTCTCTGCAACATGAACATCAGTAAGAATGATAAAGCATATCTGAACTGAAATTACTGGGGGATGTAACAAAGAAATCAATTCAGCATCTGATAACAGTCTCTCATTTTGCAGACTGCTACCCTCTCCATTTTCTATGTATCAGGGATGCCACTGGGAACCCTTAACAGGGAAGTGTTGCAAGAGACCAGTTATCCTTAAACTTCTTCCTGAGATATTACTCACCAGTAAAGGTTGGCTGGAAGGAGTGAGGAGGAATTGGGACAGGGTAACTAAACAGCTCCTGCATCTTCTGAGACTGCATGGCTTGTCTTTTTTTAAACTGAGATTCCCTAGAGCAAACTACAGCTCACAGGCCAAACACAGTTCATGTAGCCTATGAGCTAAGAATGTATTTATATTTTTCAAGGGTTAAGGAAGACAACTGTGCAGCAGAGCCTGCATATGGCTCTCAAAGGCTAATATAGTCACTATTTGGCTTTTTACAGGTTTGCCAGCCTCTTCTCTAGAGTATCAGATTCATCTAAATTTATTTATTTCTTTATTTGTTTGTTTAGTTATTTACTTATTAATTAAGTAAAGAGACATTCCTAACCCAAATATAAATGTCTTCCAGAATATTTGCTGTTTGGGATTAGTCGCATTCCTCTATTCATAGAGATAATTGAGAATTTATGACATTAAAATCAGGGCTAGTAATGACTCCTTCAAATTATCCAATCTAAACCCCTTCCTACAGGCAGATCTGACTCAGAAATCCCATTCTTAAACATATTTCCTTGTGCCTTTTGCTTTTCTCTACAATAACATCCAGTTGTCTAAAAAAATAATTCAAGGAATCCCATAAACTGGCTTATTTCTATGGGGAAGAAGGAAGGTAATCAGAGAAAGGGGTCACCGTTCCCTGAGAAAACCCTAAAAATGTGTTTATTATATATTTGTCCTGTCCACACCCCAGGGTTGCATGAAGAACAAATGAAATGCTATACACAATGACATTTGGAAAAATTCAAAAAAACACTCCCAACATCATTATCATCACCATCACTACATCATTTTCATCTTTCATGTCTCTTGCTTCCAGAGTCCCTCCTGAACCTCTCCATCTGGCATCCCAACCAGTCAACCACCAGGAGGGAGATCCTGAGCCACATGCAGAAAGTGGCTCTGTTCAAAATTCAGAGCTATTGGCTCCCCAACTTTTACACCCATGCCAGGACAGTTATGGCCAAGGAGGAATCATGCCAAGGTCTGATGCAGGAATATGAGACTCGCCTGTGCACCATTTGCTGTACTCACATAGGAGGACTCCCTCTAAACATGAGCATCAAGAAGTGCCACCACGCCCAGAAGCAGTACTCCAGCAGGAAGACCAAGAGGAGGATGTGGCAATTGATAGACCATGGCTCTACTCTGGAAATGGATACCAAGCCAGACATCAACATTATGCCCTGCCAGGAGTTGTGTTCTCCAGAGAAGGCCACATACAAATACAAATATATGCAAATGTCTTCCCCAAAAGTGACTTCTTCAAAAGAGAGAATAATCAGTTCCCTGGAAAAGGATATTTTCTATGCCAGGAAGTCCAACATGAAGAAGAAAGCGAAGAGCCACCTCCACGTGGAGGGCCTCTTTGAGACAACATTCTCTACACACCTGAGGACTGTCACCCCCATCATCAATCACTCCGGCCAGATGACAGTCAAGAAGGCCATCAAGCAAAGCATCTCCTTAGGATACACCCACTGGGCCTTGTGTGCTGATGCCTGTGCAGGGAGTCCCTTCCGGGACCACCTGAAAAAGCAGAATTTGAAAGTGGAGATCCAACTCTTGGACCTCTGGCAGGACCTGCACCATTTTCTCAGTGTCCTGATGAGTAACAGGAAGACTGGGAATGCCACCTTTCGGCACATGCTGGGCAACCGAATTTGTGAGATCTACCTGAATGAACAGATTGGTCCATGCCTACCGCTTAAATTGCAAACCATTGAAGGCCTGAAGGAGATGCTGCCTTCTGGGGATATAAACCCCTGGATTCCCAGAGCCCAGAGGGAGATCTGCAAGGTAGGCCATGCCTCACAGAAGTGGGTTAGTACCTGGAAGATTAGGTCAAGACTGACCAAAAATCTTATATGGTCATCTAGACTGGTTAAGTTAATGATATAATTACCTACATAATTCTTCACATATTGAAGACTTGGTTGATCTCTTAGGAAAAAGCTATACAAATTTCCAAGAAACAGCCAAAATCCAAAGTAGAATGGAAGTGGGCGAGTGGTCAACATCCAATTTTATTTCTTCTTTAATTTCCCCTTATATGGAATCTCCCAAAACCAGGAACCTCAGAGTGTTCTACTGAGGGAAATTCTAAGAATTCCATTCCAAACATTATGTATTGAAATGCAGGGTAAACTAGACTAACCATTAAGGAAATGGCCAATTGGTAGGAGTTTATTCTTATCCCAAAACATTAGATAAAAACTATGCAACTATCCTGAAGACTCATAGGAGAAGAGGTCCATAGCCTGAATATTGTAGGGTCAAGATCTTGGCAGAAAACAAATGGCAGAATCGAGTTGGGTAGCAGATGAAAGCCTGGTACAAGGGACTGCTTACAAAGGAAAGAGCATGAGGGTAGGGAAACCACAGGAGATAGTGCAATACCTCAGGGCCAGGAAGGGTGGGTCACTTCTCTCCCTCTGAGACCTGAAGAATTGAGGAGAGGGAGTAATTACCAGAATCA
Organism: Mirounga angustirostris; assembly: GCF_029215605.1. Lineage (NCBI taxonomy): Eukaryota > Metazoa > Chordata > Mammalia > Carnivora > Phocidae > Mirounga > Mirounga angustirostris. Next base: position 42,895,771 of record NW_026991714.1, read on the forward strand.
GGAGAGAAAGAGGTGCATGGGGTGGGACACTTGGCAGGAACTCTGTCAGTAGAAGTGTATAGCCAGTCCTCTGTGATCTGGCCAGAAGGGATCAAGGGGAATAGCTAATCCCAAGCTCACTCTCCTCCTGCTTTCCCATCTCCTGCTAGGACTCCTAACTAGATCAATACAACGTGAGGTCCAGGGAGCCTGTTGATGTGGTCCATACAGGTTAATTTCCCAAGGCACAAACAGAGTGAAGAAGGATAGAGAGTAGATCTGGAAGGGCAGGTGGATATAAACAACTTATTTAGTGCATTAAGATGTATTTGCCTTATAAAGCATGTGTAAACATATCACCTCTTTTAGGCTTCTTAGAACCTCAGAGACGGACAGGGTAGTACTACTGCCACTGTTGTACAATTGAGGTGAACGAGACTCCTGGAGGGTAAGTGGATTAGCCCCAAAGGCACAGAGCAGGCTAGTGGAGAAACCAGGATCAGAACCCAGGAGGTCTTGGCTCTAATAAAAGCACAATCTCCAGTACATCTTAGTTATCAACAGTTACACATTGAGTAGATCAGTCCAGTGGATGCACAGCCATAGCTCTCCTTTGCACAGTTCTTTAGTGGAAGGCCAGAGGCCCCGCTTTTCTTTGTGGAGGTATTTGGAGCTAGAGGCTTAGACTGGGGCTGTGCTTTTTGGATCAGCAGATACACACAGCAAAGCCCCCTGCCTGGACCTTTGTCTTCAGTGATATTGATGGTATATATGGTATTTGTATATAGGTAAGACTAGCCTTTCACAGTTTCTCAGGTTAAAAATCTTGATATCATCCATGACTTGCCTTTCTGTCTCACACCCATGTATAGTCTATTGGTGAATCCTGTTGGCTCGACCTTAAAAATATATCCAGAATCTGGCATGCCTCCCCTTCCCTGTTACAACCACTCTTGTCCAAGACCCATTCAGTGCCACCTGGATTACTGCAGTGGCCTCCTAACTGATGCCTGTGGATTTGTCCTTGGAGATGACAAGCAGGCGCATTTCCACACTGGCCATGGTGATTCTGCAAAAACATAAATTGCATAATTTAACTGAAAATAATTAAAAGGAAGTGAGTGGGGACCTTGAAAACAGATGGCCTTCTGTCTTCAGGAAAATACAAAGTCCTTGCCAAAACTGACAAGGCCTACATAATTTCTCCTCTACCTCCCCTCTTTGGCTTCATCTTCCACTGCCTCTGGGCACATCACTCCAGCCATGCTAGGCATACTGCCTACTCAGTGGCAGTGCTCCGACTGTGTATAAAGTGCAGATGCTCACACAGCTGTGCCCCCCACTCCTTCAGCTGTTGGCTCAAGTCATCTCAGTGAGGCCTTCCTTAGCCACTTCATATAAAATTTCATCCCATCCCCACTTTATTTTTCTACTTAGCATTTATCATTATTCAGATCCAACCATCCATTCTTACATACATATGTACATACATACATAAACTCTGTGTGAGTGTGTGTATAATACATGTATAATCCTTACAATGTACATGTATGCATATGTGCATACAATATACATCTATTATATACACATATACTTGTATTATTTTTCAGATAGATGCATAATATGTATATATGTTTAACTTATTTTGCTTATTTCTCTCTATGAGGGCTGGGATTTTCATCTGTTTTGTCAGTACTGTCTCCCCAGCATTTAGAACACTACCTTAGGGTATAGTATTCAGTGCTTGATAGTGCTGATAGACATTCATGCTCAATAGATATCTATTGAACTAATCAATCCCATTTAGCAGTGGTCCCTCTTTTGGCCTTGCCCAGGGCTATCTTTTCTGTTTGGAGACAACTAGATTCTGTGAGAACTCTGATTTTCATCCATCTCTTCAATCATCCTCCAATTATCCAATCAACCTTTGCGAATTGCCTATAGCATGCCCACTGATATGTCCATTTCCTAACTTCCAACTCACCAATGTGAAAACAGTCTATGAGCAGTAGGGGAAAAAGTTTTTAAAGTTCTGGCTGGGTCACTGTTGGGCTATGTGGTCTTGAACAAACCCAAAGTCTAAATTCTTGAATTTCCCTAGGTCTCTTTGCCTCATATATAAAATGAGAATTGGGACAGAATCATATTTTGTCATTGTATTTGTGGATTTAATAAGTTTATGGATACACTGAGAATACTGTACTGTAAAAGGAAATGGGTAGAGAGAAGTAGGTGTGAACCTGGAAGACAGAGCATCAGCTTAAAAATTGCCTTGGGTTCTAACCAAAGAGAGGAGGATTGAGAGAAGGTACTGAAGATGGCAGGAGTAAGGAGTTCCACAGACACTGGAAACTATTTACTATCTGGCCTTTTATGCACTGCTCTCAGGATGGGACAGGAGAGTTTACCAAGTGATAGACAAACTGAATTCTGAAGGAAACCCTAATACATTTTAATGGAAAACAATTATAGAGTGAAACCATATGATAGTTGTCTTTCTCTGCTTTACTTATTTCACTTAGCATAATTACCTCCAGTTCCATGTCGATGCAAATGGTGGGTATTCATCCTTTCTAATGGCTGAGTAATATTCCATTGTTTATATGGACCACATCTTCTTTATCCATTCATCTGTTGAAGGGCATCTTGGCTCCTTCCACAGTTTGGCTATTGTGGACATTGCTGCTATGAACACTGGGGTTCATGTGCCCCTTCTTTTCACTACTCCTGTATCTTTGGGGTAAATACCCAGTAGAGCAATTGCTGGGTCATAGGGTAACTCTATTTTTAACTTTTTGATGAACCCCCATACTGTTTTCCAAAGTGGCTATACCAACTTGCATTCCCACCAGCAGTGTAAGAGGGTTCCCCTTTCTCAACATAAAGAATAGCACGGAGGACATTGGGGGAAGGAAGGGAAAACTGAAATGGGGGAAATCAGACAGGGAGACGAACCATGAGAGACTATGGACTCCAGGAAACAATCTGAGGGTTTCAGATGGGAGGGGGGTGGGGGGATGTGGTAGGCCAGTGATGGGTATTAAGGAGGGCATGTGTTGTAATGAGTGCTGGGTGTTATACGCAAATAATGAATCATGGAACACTACATCAAAAACTAATGATGCACTGTATGGTGACTAACATAACATAATAAAAAAACAATTATAGAAAAAATACATATATATTAAAAATAGTAGGTCAGGGGTGCCTGGGTGGCTCAGTCATTAAGCATCTGCTTTCGGCTCAGGTCATGATCCCAAGGTCCTGGGATCAAGCCCTACATTGGCCTCCCTGCTCAGCGGGAAGCCTGCTTCTCCCTCTCCCTCACTTGTGTTCCCTCTCTGGCTGTGTCTCTCTCTGTCAAATAAATAAAATCTTTAAAAAAATAGTAGGTCAAATTTTATTTATTTTTTACTTGGATTCAGTTAGCCAACGTATAGTACATCATTAGTTTCAGATGTAGTGTTCAATAATTCATCAGTTGCATATAACACCCAGTACTCATCACATCATGTGCCCTCCTTAATGCCCATCACCCAATTACCCCATCCCCCCTCCTCCCCTCCAGCAACCCTTAGTTTGTTTCCTATAGTTAAGAGTCTTTCATGATTTGTCTCCCTCTCTAATGACTTCCTATTCAGTTTTCTCTCCCTTCCCCTATGATCCTCTGCACTATTTCTTATATTCAACATATGAGTGAAATCATATAATTGTCTTTCTCTGATTGACTTATTTCACTTAACCCAATACCCTCTAGTCCCATCCATGTCAATGTAAATGTTAAGTATTCATCCTTTCTGACAGCTGAGTAATATTCCATTGTATATATACACCACATCTTTAACCATTCATCTGTTGATGGACATCTCAGGTCTTTCCACAGTTTGGCTATTGTAGACATTGCTGCTATAAACATTGGGGTCCAGGTGTCCCTTCGGATCACTACATTTGTATCCTTTGGGTAAATACCTAGTAGCGCAATTGCTGGGTCATAGGGTAGCTCTATTTTTTTTAAGCTTTTTTTTAAGATTTTTTTTTTATTATTATTATGTTCAATTAGCCAACATATAGTACATCATTAGTTTTTGATGTAGTGTTCAATGATTCATTAGTTGCAAATAACACCTCTATTTTTAATTTCTTGAAGAACCTCCATACTGTTTTCCAGAGTGGCTCTCCCAGCTTGCATTCCCACCAAGAGTGTAAGAAGGTTCCCCTTTCTCTGCATCCTCTCCAATATTTGTTGTTTCCTGTCATTAATTTTAGCCATTCTGACTGGTGTGAGGTGGTATCTCATTGTGGTTTTGATTTGTATTTCTGTGATGCCAAGTGGTGTGGAGTATTTTTTTCATATGTCTGTTGGCCATTTATATGTCTTCTTTGGAGAAATGTCTGTTCATGTCTTCTGCCCATTTCTTGATTGGATTATTTGTTCTTTGGGTGTTGAGTTTGATAAGTTCTTTATAGATCTTGGATACTAGCCCTTTATCTGATATGTCATTTGCAAATATCTTCTCCCCTTTTAGTTTTGTTAACTGTTTCCTTTTAGTTTTATTGACTGTTAACTTTGCTGTGCAAAAGCTTTTTATCTTGATGAAGTCCCAATAGTTCATTTTTGCTTTTCTTTCCCTTGCCTTTGGAGATGTGTCTAGCAAGAAGTTGTTCCAGCCAAGGTCGAAGAAGTTGCTGCCTGTGTTCTCTTGTATGATTTTGATGGATTCCTATCTCACATTTGGATCTTTCATCCATTTTGAGTTTATCTTTGTGTATGGTGTAAGAAAATGGTCTAGTTTCATTCTTCCACAGGTAGCTGTCCAACTTTCCCAGCACCATTTATTGAAGAGACTGTACTTTCTCCATTGGATATTTTCTCCTGCTTTGTCTAAGATTAGTTAACCATAGAGTTGAGTGTCCATTTCTGGATTCTCTATTCTGTTCCAATTGATCTGTATGTCTGTTTTTGTGCCAGTACCATACTGTCTTGATTATTACAGCTTTGTAATATAGCTTGAAGTCCAGCATTGTGATGCCACAAGCTTTGGTTTTCTTTTTCAACATTCCTCTGGCTATTTGGGGTCTTTTCTGGTTCCATACAAATTTTATGATTATTTGTTCCAGCTCAGTTGCATTTCTATACACTAATGATGAGACAGAAGAAAAATTAAGGAATCGATCCCATTAGCAATTGCACCAAAAACCATAAGATACCTAGGAATAAACCCAACCAAAGAGGTAAAGGATCTGTACTTTAAAAACTACAGAACACCGGGCGCCTGGGTGGCTCAGTTGGTTAAGCGACTGCCTTCGGCTCAGGTCATGATCCTGGAGTCCCGGGATCGAGCCCCGCATTGGGCTCCCTGCTCAGCAGGGGGTCTGCTTCTCCTTCTGCCCTCTTCCCTCTCGTGCTCTCTGTCTCTCATTCTCTCTCTCAAATAAATAAATAAAATCTTTAAAAAAAAAAAACTACAGAACACTTACGAAAGAAATTGAGGAAGACACAAAGAAATGGAAGAACATTCCATGCTCATGGATTGGAAGAATAAGTATTGTTAAAATATCTATTCTACCCAGAGCAATCTACACATTCAATGAAATCCCTATCAAAATACTGTTGACATTTTTCATAGGTCAAATTTTAAAAAGTAATTATAGGTTTAGATATTATTTTATTATATCTATTATTTATTACTATTATTTTGCTGCAAATCTATTTCTTCTAATGGAAAATGCTTATTAAGCACTGTTTGTTAAGATACCAATTAGATCACTTATTCACTAGTTATTAGAGTCATAAATCTTTTAAGCTACAAGGAACATTAACAGGGTACTCATTTCACACATGTTTATTTATTATTCATATTTAATATATATATTTAGAGATTATCCACTGGTCAGTCACATCATATTACATTATATATTGCTGATATTAAATCACTAAGCTGAATTTTCTCAGGAATATATTTCACTCCAGTTCCCCAGGAGCCCAGGAGATCTGATGAAGTTAATATAACTCGTACTCTTCAACTCATCTTTTGGCAGCATGACTGGGGCGGTTTGTGGAAACAATCTTATATTTCTTAAAAATTACTGTTGTTGACTCATTCCCTGCAAAATAATGCCTAGACTACTTAGCAAGGTATTCGAGTCCCTTCTGGATAGTCCCAACAAAACTTCACTGCCTCATTCCTTGCCACTATGCCACCCCTGTGCTCTTTGCAGGATGCTATAGCTCGCCTATTCTGGAGTCAGTACTCATCCTTCTCAAACATGTCCTTTCCCATCTCTGTGCCTTTGCTTAAGTGCTTCCTACTGGCCGGAATGCCCTTTACTCAACTTCCATATGGTGAGCTCCTACTTATCTTGCAATATGCAAATTCTGTTTAAAATTTCCTTGCCTTTATGAATTCTTTCTGGATTTCCTGGACTCTGCTCCCGGAGAACTTTGTTCACCCTTATACTGTAGCATGTGCTATCCTGAGCTGTTCATCATGCTAGAAGGTGAGCTCCTCGAGAACAAGGTTTGTAGCATATTGATCTGTATATTCCCAGCCATTTGCATAGTGCCTGGCAGAAAGGAGGCCCTCAGAAACTATTTTTCAAATAGATGAACGAATAAAGGTGAGAGTACAGACAAATAAACCTAGCTGAGCACTAGCTCTTAGGTGTTTTTGTTGTTGTTGTTGTTTGTTTGTTTGTTTAATGTAATGAAATATTCTTCACAAGTGGGTAAGGTCTTCAAGTGGGAGATATTAAGAGAAGACACTTCAAAAAAGATCTTTGGTTTTCAGGACCATTTTGAGAATCAAATGAGATGGTACTTTATTTAGAAAAGAACAAGGAAGTATGAAGATACCAAGTAATTGTCTTTCAGTAATTTGTTATTCTTTTCTTAGACAAATATCAATTACAATTCTCTGAGATTCAGAGCGAGACTGCACAAGCCGCCATATTCGGGGAGACATAGGTTGCCTCCTGGTTGATCATGGCTAATGTTTGCTGTTCCACTATATCTCCAAATTAGAGAATCCAGAATCTGCAGCCTGCTCTTTTCCCACGTGATCACTAGCACAAGAGATGCAGCGAACTGAGCATCACCTCATAACGCTTATGTCCTGTTTGGATTTCAGATGCTCAGCTCCTGGTATGATGAATTTCTGGATGAAGAGGACTACTGGTTTCTCATTTTTACAGTAGGAGGGACTTTGAGTTGGGGAAGAATCATGAGGTTGTGGGAAGAAAAAAGAGTAACTGCTCTCTTAGAAGCCTTATTTGTCAAAATAAATGAAATCTTTATTTTTCCTAGAGGCCACTAGGCATTGACATGGTCCCCGATATTCTAAACATAAACCTCAAGGAAAAAGACTCAAGTGCAATAGCTGATTGTGAAGAAGTCACATTCATATAGAATTTCTCCATTATAGAAATGGGTTTGATTAGAAGAGGGTGGGGGTTGGTGTGTAAAGGAGCAACGGTTCTTAACAAAATGAAAGCAATCAGCATAAGTTCATGTGACAAGGAGGCACAGGAGGACTGGGCTGTTACAAAAATCTTGCTGCTGGTGTAGTTCCTATAGCAAATGCTCTTTGCCCCCATCCCTTTCTCTTAGACTCAGGCCAAGTTCATCAGCAGCAAATGGCATAAAAAAGGATCTATAAGTAAAGAAGAGAACATTCTTCTTTACAAGAGGTGTGAGGAATCCCTGGAGCTAAGCCAGGGTTTGGCTAACATGGAGGAAATGGATTCTATGCAGTGGCAAAAGATAGCTACTGAGGACCTGAGACAAGGCGGGTCTCTCCAGGTAGAACTAAAGTCTCCAGTGTTCCAAGCAGGTAAAGGCAGTCACCATAATTTTTTGACCCTAACATATAGGCAACTGGGAAATATTAATATTTAACATTTAGTGATTATTTACTGCACATCAGCACTGTGCAATGCAAAGATTGCCTCATTTGATCTTCAAAATAACCTATGAGGTAAGTACTGAGTAACAGCGGCACAGAGAGGTTAAGTGACCTTCCCAAGGTCACACAGTAAGTGGCAGAGCCAGGATCTCACTGACTGGCCACTTAAGTTTGGCCAGACTCATGCTCATCAAAGCATCACCTTAGCTACAGAATAATTCATTTTTGTACATCTGATAAGCATATTCCACCTTACCATACCTCCTCCAGAGTAAGATCCAAAGCATTTCTGTGAATATATTTTTAATAGCTACTCTTCTCTCCCAACATAACAAAAGCAGATCACTCAGGCAGTGGAGAGGAGTGGGTAGGAACACAAGGCTCTGCTGTCCCAGAGGACTGGGTTATATCCTAGGTCTGCTAGTGACTGTAAACTTGGGCAATGTATTTAACCTCTTTGTAAGCCCCAGTTTTCTCATCTTTAAAATGGGGCTAATCATAATAAGTTTGCTGTTTGTTGTGAAGAAGCTCCAAGGTCACCTATGAAAGCTATTACCACAATGCTTGGCAATAGTTAAAAGTCCAATAATGTCAGCCATTAATATCCAAATTGAACAATTTGCTTTAATTATCTATGCTGAGGCAGTCAGAGTACTACAGTATTTCTCAAACTTCAATCCACAATAAACACATTTGACGTCAGGGAACATGAACTTGTATATATGTGTGTGCATATATGTGGAAAACATTTTCACAAAGCAATACTTACCCTTATTATATAAGATGATTTCCTCCAATATTCTCTATTCTGTTTTATTCTATTTCATTTTGTAAAAGCTGGCAATGACAATTTTTCGACATATTATTGAGTCATGACCTGCACTTTTGAAAACACAGAAGAGGAATAAGCCAAAGCTTTGAAAATTCAATTCCACTGCTTCCTTGCTCAGTGAGCCTGGGCGAGTTACTTCATCTCTTTCAGCCTCATTTTCTCAACTATAGAGTGGGGATAATGGCCCCTACTTGGTAGGATTGTTGAGGGGATTGGAGGCAATGCATTTACACAGCAAACGGGTGCTCAATAAGTACTTGTTAGATTATACTAAAAAAAAAATCAACTTTTTAAAAACTTTGATGTGCACTCCATATACAAAACAAGATGCCTTGAATGCTTGCCTCTCAGAGCCATGCTTGGGCATGAGTTATTAAATCTAGCATGAACAAACCCTCTGTTTCATATCAGAGTTTCACCTTCTCTCTAAATCCTGAACATGCCAGAACCTGTCCCAGAAATCAAGAGAAAAGTGGAAGAAAGGATGGCTGGTAAATTTCATTTACACACACATACTTGGCAATAGGTATTGCTTTGGTGGCCTTGGAGTGTCAGGGATGGCCAGGAAGAGTGAGAACCACTCTCCATAAAGATGCTTCTTCCCTCCCCCAGCACACATCATTATTTCCTCCACCACTGCTTTTTTTGAAATGCAATTCTGGCCCGATAAAGGTCCTCCTGTATATTTGCCTAACCCAGGGCCCTGACTCCCAGGTGGGCTGATGCCTCCACTCAGGGTACACCATAAACTCACAGTGCATCAGAGCTAGAATACTCTCAGCTTTTATATGGAGAAAATGAGTCTCTGAGAAGTGGAAAGACTTGGCCAAGTTTGCTTAGCAAGGGAGGGATTGGTCCAGGACTAGAAACCTGGATCTATTGTAGGAATGATCTACTGCTCTTACAACTTACGGCCAGATTCCCCTGGCTGAGAGATGATAATGATAACAGTGACAATGCCGACATAAGGACGACTAACATTTGTGGGTCCGTACCCCAGCATTCCTTCTAGACTCCCACCAGTATAATCTTCAGAAAGTACTGGACTGCCTTGGGAGAGTTTCTGAAGAACTGTGTGCAATTAGACTTACTTTAAACCCCAGAACTCACAACATGATTGAGTGTTTTCACCTTAGTAGGAGGCAAGGTGCTGCTAATCTGCATCTATTGTCCAGTACATGACTAAAACTTCCCTTGATGTCTCAGCATTCCTGCCTCATCTTATTTTGGATGCAAAAAGGCATTCCCTCTCAATTAACTATGTGTAGCTATAAATAATGTATGCTATTTCTAGAAAAAATAATTTCCTCTCGAAGGACAATGATTTGCAGCTATTAATGATATTCACATATATGAGCTGTCAATTGTGAAAGTAATTCCCAAAGACAGAGAAGCAAGAGAGAAAGTTCCTAGCATGTTATTTCCCATATATTATCCCTAAGTGTATCAGATTCTTTGAAGCAATAGCAGAATGTTTGAAATACATTTGCAATTCTTTCCCACAACAGATGGCTACTTTGAAGGGGTTAGTATTCATTTGGATAAATTACTTCTTGTATATGTGTTAACAATTAGTACCTCTTTCAAAATCATATCTGTTACCCTAGTCTCCCTCAGGCAGAAAATCTCCATGGGTCAGGTGTCCCAAAGAAGGGCAGAATCCCCCCATTCTGGAGAGGAGGGAAGGCTTTATTTCCTTGCTTCTAATTTGGCCTGAGGAGCTTATATTCCTTGTGTAAATGTTTTATTAAAACATTATTATCTTACTTAAATAACATTTTAAAGGTAATATCTTCAATAAAAGTGTATGAATCTTTGAACCAGAGTTGACAACCAGGCTCTATCCCTTTTTTCCCCTACTTGATAGACATAGAGAAAATGTCCTTTGAGGAACTCTGCTATAAGTTTCCAAAGGTGGCCATACAGAAGATCAGTGATGACTACAAAATATATTGTGAAAAAGCACCTAAAATAGGTAAGTGTTGACAACTCAGAGAGAGAGTTGAGACAATCCGGTAAGAGAGTCTCCAACCGCAAGAGGCATAAGCCAAGAGAGGAACCATGCTTCTTTTGAAATGAGGGATGGTCAGGGGAGAATTGCCACGTCTTTTTTTCTCCTACACAGCCACAGAAGTGCATCATGAAACTGACAGGCAATTATAAATGAATGAGGGTGGTGATGAAAATTGTTAATTCCTACCTTCTCACCTAGTTATCATCCTGGGGTTTTATAATGCAGATTTGTCTTCTACCAAGTTTCTTAGAGTTGGAGATGTGTGGAAGGAGGTTCGTTGGCGTGTGTTCTTAGTAATAACCCCTTTAAAGAAATAAGGAAAGCAGAATTGGAAAGGTAGATGCTGAACTGCAAGGCAGTTACAATAGACCTCAGCAGATCCACAGAAGAAGCTCTAAAACTAGGATGGCCTTTCAGAGTTGTCCCTCACTGAGACAAAGGATTTTTTTTTTTTTTTTACATTCACATTGACTCATAAGGGATTTGCTGCCTGGGGGGAGGATATAACCTAGGGTCAGGCAGCACCCTTTGGCTGAGGCAATGCCCAGAGGGGACCTCAACTATGAGCTGTCTGTAGCCAACACCCCAGGCAGCTGGGAATGAATGCTTTGGTCCTAAAAGGAGGATTTAAGCTGTGCATCAGCTGTGCACCACAGCACCCTGTTGACTTTCTTTGTATGGAAATTTCACTCCATCTTGGAATAGCTACCCCAGAATTCTGGTTGGTTCCTTTTCCTAGGGAACTTAGACTAGAAGGGCTGACTCACACTCCTATAGCTTATCTGGAGACCACAACGAATACTCCTCTTCACCCTCCTTTGCTACCCATCCTAGCGTCCCTTTATTTCCAGCTAGTGTCTCTGCTGGTCTTGGGGGACTTACCTGGGAGGATGACATAGACTGTCATCCCTAAGAGGCCTGAGCTCCCTGGTCATCATGATTTCTCAGACTATAGTTACTACACTTGACAATTTATCATCAAAATTGGGCAGCAGAATACCAAGAGTGCCAAATGAATTTTCCACTGCCCCTGCTGTGTTACTGGTGACCCTGATGCTAAGAGTCAATTACCCTCTCAATACAGTAACTCCTTTTCTTGCCTGCTAGCCTCTTAACCTAAGGAGCTTAAAGCGACTGAGTGCCTACTCTGTCCCGAGTAGAAGCATTCCCCCTCTGGGAACCAGGATCTCCAGACCAGCACTGTCCAGTACAGGAGCACTAGTATCATGTGGCCATCAAGCACTTAAAATGTATCTGATACAAAGAGGTTACACAAAATACATATTATTAAAATTAACTTCATCCTTTTTGTTTTATCTTTTTTAATGTGACTACTAGAAAATTTAAAATTATATATGTGATTCATGTTATATTTCTATTGGACAGCACTGGTCTAGACCCACGGAACCTAATGTTGTAAGGATTAGAAATTTCCCTAAGTAAATCATTGATACTGATGTTAAATGGATCACTCCTACTTTTATCCCTTCGTCCCCATGCCCCTTGTATTCTACTTATTGGGGACACAATACCTTATAATGGTCTTCAGTTTATCCTGGAGGATGATGTCCCATTTCCCAAGATCATAATCAAGCTGGTTTCACAGTTGCACCTTCAAGAAATGGCTCCATTGTTCTACCAGACCAGCAGCCCTCATTGTTGATAGAACTAGTGGATCCCATCATCATATGTCCATTGTCAACCTCCTGGGTTGTAAGTATATCCCTTGGTCAGGGGAAACCTTACATGGAATCTCATTCAGGGATCTTGTAAGCCCCCTGATAGCAATGCTCACTGATGCCTTGCAGGCAGGAATCCTTGTCAGTTACAGGCAAGATGAATTGATGCTCTTTCCAGAGTAGAAGTGATCCAGTGTCATCAATTTGTTACCAAGTGGGTGATTGGTTTTCTATGAGAGTTACTGAAATATGTGGCCTCGGCATTTGTCCCTGTCACTGACAAGTTGAACATTTGGCAGCAGTGGTAACTAAATCAGCCTTGGTGAGTATGGGGCCCATGCCATTGGGTGCATATACAATTTCCATCCCTGCCATCTAGCTACTCTGTTCATGAGTTCATCATGCCAGCACTGAGGTGGATTATGACACAGATTTGCTGACATCAACCATCCAAGTCATTTTGTCTACTTGGTTCTTTAGTGATTCTTTCACACTGGTTGTTTATTAGTGAGCTTTAAGATACAATACAAACATTTTTGTTCTTCATGCTTACTCTCAAAGATTCATCCACATGTGTCTTCCTTACTCCCAGTATTCTTTTTTAAAAAGACTTCGTTTAGAGTAGTTTTAGGTTCACAAAATTATTAAGAGGAAGGTACAGAGATTTCCTAGATAGCCCTTGCTCCAACACTTGCACAACCTCCCCCATCATCAACATCCCCCATCAGAGTGCTACATTTGTTACAACTGATGAACCTATATTAACACATTATAATCACCCTAATTCATAGTTTACCTTAGGGTTTACTCTTGGTGGTGTACTTTCTATGAATTCGGACAAATGACATGTATCCATCATTATCATATCATACAAAGTATTTTCATGGCCCTAAAAATCCTCTGTGCCCTAAAAGTCCTAATAAGCTCCACCTATTTATCCCTCCACATACTGCCAGCCCCTGGCAACCACTGATCTTTTCACTATCTCCATAGTTTTGCCTTTTCCAGAATATCATATAAGTTGAAATCATATAATATATAAACTCTCCAGATTGTCTTCCTATACTTTGTAATAGACATTTAAGCTTCCCCATGTCAAATTTTGTCTTGATAGCTTATTTCTTTTTAGCACTAAATAGTATTTCATTGGTTTAATGTACCAGAGTTTGTTTATCCATTCACCTACTGAAGGACATCTTGATTGCTTCCAAGTTTGGACAATTATGAATAAAGCTGCTATAAACAATCATGTGCAGGTTTCTTTTTTTTTTTTAAGATTTTATTTATTTATCAGAGAGAGAGAGAGACAGAGGCAGGCAGAGGGAGAAGCAGGCTCCTTGCTGAGCAAGGAGCCTGATGTGGGACTCGATCCCAGGACCCTGGGATCATGACCTGAGCCGAAGGCAGAGGCTTAACCGACTGAGCCACCCAGGTGTCCCCATGTGCAGGTTTCTGTGTAGTCATAAGTTTTTAACTCCTTTGGGTAAATACCAAGAAACACAATTGCTGGATCTCACGACAATAGCATGTTCAGTTTTATAAGAAAGTGCCAAATTGTCTTCCAAAGTGGTTGTACAATTTTGTTTTCCCACCAGTAATGAAAGAGAATTTCTGTTGCTTTACATCCACATCATTTGGTGTTGCCAATTTTGCAGATTTGAGCCATTCTAATAGGTGTGTAGTAGTATCTCATTGTTGTTTTATTTGCTTTTTCCTGATGATATACAATGTGAAGGTTCTTTTTAAATGCTATTTTCGGGGCACCTGCGTGGTGCCGTTGGTTAGACATCCAACTCTTGGTTTCAACTCAGGTTGTGATCTCTGGCTCATGGGGTCAAACCCTAGGTTGGGCTCTGTGCTCAGTGCAGAGTGTGCTTCAGATTCTCTCTCCCATTGCCCCTCCCACTTGTTCACTTTCTCTCTTTCAAATAAATAAGTATTCTTAAAAATGCTATTTTCTATCTGTATACTCCTTTGTTGAAGTATCTGTTAAGGTTTTGACTTTTTAGTCAGCTTATTTGTTTTCTTATTGTTGAGCCTTAAGAGTTCTTTGTATATTTTGGAGAAAACAGTTCTTTGTCAGATATGTCTTTTGCAACTATTTTCTTCCTTCTTCTAGTCTTCTAATTGTCTTTCACAGAGTAGAGTATTTATTTTGAATGAAGTACAACTTATCAATCCTTTTTTTTTCATGGATTGTGCCTTTGCTATTGTATCTAAAAAGTCATTGCCAAATCCAAAATTATCTAAATTTTTCCTATGTTATCTTCTAGGAGTCTAATTGTTTTGCATTTTACTTTTGGGTCTATGATCCATTTTGAGTAATTTTTTGTGAAGGGTATAAGGTCTCTGTCAACATTGATTTTTTTTTTTTTTTTTTTTGCATGTGGATGTCAAGTAGTTTCTGCACCATTTGTTGAAGAGACTATCTTTGGGGCACTCGTGACTCAGTCAGTTACGCATCTGCCTTCAGCTCACATCATGATCCCAGGGTCCTGGGATCCAGCCCCATGTCAGGCTCTCTGTTCAGTGGGGAGTCTTCTTCTCCCTCTCCCTCTGTGCTCTCTCTCTCAAATAAATAAAGAAAAAGAAAAAGAAAAGAAAAGAAAAGAAAAGACTATCTTTGCTGCATTCTATTGCCTTTGCTCTTTTGTCATATATCGGCTGTCTGTATTCATGTGGGCCTATTTCTGGGCTCTCTATTCTGTTCCATTGTTCTATTTGTCTTTTCTTTCACCAATACCACATTGTCTTGATTATTGTTACTTTACAGTAAGTTGTTTTTTGTTTTTTTATAGTAAGTCCTGAAGTCAGTGTTAGTCTTCTAACTGCTTTCCTTCAATATTGTGTTGGTGATTCTGGGTCTTTTGCCTACCCACAGAAACTTTAGAGTTACACACAGGTGTAACTCATTTTATTGCACTCCATTTTATTATGCTTTGCAGATGTTGCATTTTTACATATTGGAAGTTTATGGCAACCCTATGTTGAGCAAGACTATTGGTGCCATTTTTCCATTAACATTTGCTCACTTTGTGTATCTGTGCCAGATTTTGGTAATTCTTAAAATATTTCAAACATTTTTATTATTTTATTTGTTATGGTGATCTGTAATCAGTGATCTTTGATGTTACTAATGTAAGTGTTTTGGGGGTGTCACAAACCTCACCCATATAAAATAACAAACTTAATTGATGAAATTTGTGTGTATTCTGACTATTCCAATGACTGGCCATTCCCTCTCCTTGGGCCTCCCTCTTTCCTGAGACCCAACAATATTGAAATTAGGCCATTAATAACCCTACAGTGGTCTCTAGGTGTTTGACTGAAAGGAAGTGTTACACATCTCTCACTTTAAATCAGAAGTTGGAAATGATTAAGCTTAATGAGGAAGACATGTCAAAAACTGAGATAGGATGAAAGCTAGGCCTCTTGCACCAGCTACCCAAGTTGTGAATGCAAAGGAAAAGTTCTTGACGGAAATTGAAAGTGACACCCCAGTGAATACATGAATGATAAGAAGGTAAAACAGCTTTATTGCTGATATGAAAAGTTTTAATGGTCTGGATAGACGATCAAACCAGACATAGCCTTTCCTTAAGCCAAAGCCTAATACAGAGCAAGGTCCTAAGTCTCTTCAATTCTATGAAGCCTGAGAGAGGTGAAGAAGCTGCAAAGAAAAGGTTGAAACTAGCAGAGGTTAGTTCATGAGGTTTAAGGAAAGAAGCCATCTCCATAACATAAAAGTTCAAGGTGAAGCAGCTAGTGCTGATGTAGAAACTTCAGCAAGTTATCCAGGTGTAGCTAAGATAATTCATGAAGGTGGCTACACTAAACAACAGATTTTCAGTGTAGACAAAATGGTCTTATATTGGAAAAAGATGCCATTTAGAATTTTTCATAGTTGGAGAGAAGTCAAGGCCTGCCTTCAAAGCTTCAACAAACAGGCTAACTTTCTTGTTAGGGTATAATGCAGCTGGTGACTTTAAGTTGAAGCCAATGCTCATTTACCTTTCTTACTTTTAAGTGTAGGTTCCTTAAGAATTATGCTAAGTCTACTTGCCTATGCTCCATAAATGGAACAACAAAGCCTGGATGATAGCACATCTGTTTATAACATGGTTTACCGAATATTTTAAGCCCACTGTTGAGACCTACTGCTCAGAAAAAGATTCCTTTCAAAATATTACTGCTCATTGGCAATGCACCTGGTCACCCAATTGTTCAGATGGAGATGTACAAGATTAATGCTATTTTTATGCCTACTAATACAACATTCATTCTACAGCCCATGGGTCAAGGAGTAATTTTGACTTTATAGTCTTATTATTTAGGAAATACATTTCTTAAGGCTACAGCTGCCATACATAGTGATTCCTCTAGTAGATTCAGGCAAAAGAAGTTGACAACCTTCAGGAAAGGATTCACCATTCTGGATGTCATTAAGAACATTCATGATTTGGGGTACCTGGGTGGCTCAGATGGTTAAGCGTCTGGCTTTGGCTCAGGTCAGGATCTCCAGGTCCTGGGATGGAGCCCCAAACTGGGCTCCCTGCTCAGCAGGGAGTCTGCTTCTCCCTCTCCTTTGCCTCTCCCACTCACTCTCTCTCTCTTAAGTGAATAAATTTTAAAAATCTTAAGGAAAAAAAGAACATTCATGGTTCATGGGAAGAGATCCAAATATCAACATTAACAAAAGTTTAGTAGAAGTTGGCTCCAATTTCCATAGATGACTTTGAAGTGTTCAAGACTTCAGTGGAGGAAATAACTGCATATGTGGTAGAAATAATCAAGAAAACTGAGCTAGAAAGGGCACCTAAAGATGTGACTGAATTGCTGCAATTTCACGATAAAACTTGAGTGGATGAACGGCTGCTTCTTATGAATGAGCAAAGAAAGTATTTCTTGAGATGGAAACTACTTCTGGCAAAGATACCATGAAGATTGTTGAAATGACAACAAAGAATTTAGAATATTACATAAATTTAGTTGATAAAGCAGTGGCAGGGTTTGAGAGGATTGACTCCAATTTTGAAAGAAGTTCTGTGGGCAAAACGCTATCGAACAGCATCGCATGCTACAGAGAAATTGTTTGTGAAAGGAAGAGTCAATTGATGTGCAAACTTCATTGTTGTCTTATTTTAAGAAATTTCCACAATCACCCTAACTTCAGCAACCACCACCTGCATCAGGCAGCAGCCATTAACATCAAGGCAAGACCCTCTACCAGGGTTACAATGCACTGAAAACTTTGATGATGGTTAGCATTTTTTAGCAATAAAATGTTTCTTAATAAACCAAACAGACTACAAAATAGTGTAAACATAACTCTTATATGCATTAGGAAACCAAAAAAATCACGTCATTCACTTTATTGTGATACACACTTTATTGTGGCAGTCTAGAACTGCATCCAAAATATCTCTAAGGTATGCCTGTATCCACAAATAAGGAGCTGGAATTTTGATTGTAACTGCATGAATCAAGTTGGGAGTAACTGACATCTTGACAATACTGAGTCTTCCTATCCATGAACAGGGAAAACCTCCCCATTTATTTTGTTCTTCTTCGAATTAGTTCAATAGAGGTTTGTAATTCTTCATATAGGTTTTGTACATATTTTGTTATATGTATGCCTAAATGAAACAAGTATTTCAGTGTGGTTGTGCTAACAGAAATGGCATTGTGTTTCTAATTTCAAATTCCATTTGTTCTTTTCTATTATACACAAAAGTAATTGGCACTTGCATATTAACCTTGTATTCTGCAACCTTACTATAATTGCTTATTAACTCCAGAAGATTTCTTGTCAGTTTTTTTGGATTTTCTACATAGATAGTCATACATATACAAACAAGAAAAGTTTTAATTCTTCTTTTCCACTCTGTGTAACTTTTACTTCCTTTTCTTATCTTATTGCATTTGCTAGAACTTTCAGCACAATGTTGAAGAAGAGTGGTAAAAGGACATCCTTGTACATGATGTTAGTTAAAAAGCTCTGTTTCTCACCATTAATTATGGTGTTAGCTGTAAGGGGTTTTTTTTGTATATTTATATTACACTGAAGAAATGTCTCTGTATTTTTAGTTTACTGAGAGTTTTTATCATGAATGGGTGTTGGATTTTGATTTCATAGATTATTGATTTCCTGCTTTCAATTTCATTGATTTCTACTCTGATTCTTATTATTTCTTTTCTTCTACTGACTTCGGATTTTATCTGCTCTTCTTTTTCTAATTGCCTACATTGCAAACTTAGATGATTTAGATCTTTCTTCTTTTCTAATATATGCATTCAATGCTATAAATTTCCCTCTAAGCACTGCTTTCCCAGCATTCCCACAAATTTTGATGTTATGTTTTTATTTTCATTTAGTTTAAAATACTTCTTAATTTTTCTTGAGATTTCTTCTTTGACCTATGTGTTATTAAAAGTATATTGGTTAATCTCCATGTATTTTGAGATTTTCCAATTATCTTTCTGTTACTGGTTTCTAGTTTAATTGCATTATGGCCTGAAAGTAGATATGGTATAATTTCTATTAAATTTGTTAAGATGTGTCTTATGGCCCAGAAAATCATCTATTTTGGTGAATGTTCCATGTGAGCTTGAGCAGAATGTGTTTTCTGCTGCTGTTGGATTTGGTCTATAGATGTTAATTATATCCAGTTGATTGATGGTGTTGTTGAGTTCAACATGTCCTTACTGATTTTCTGCCTTCTGGATCTATTTCTGATAGAGGGATGTTGAAGTCTCTACATATGACTGTGGATTTATATATTTCTCCTTGCAGTTCTACCAGTTTTGCTCATGTAGTTTGATGCTCTGTTGTTAGGTGCCTACACATTAAGGATTGTTATGTCTTCTTAGAGAATTGACTCCTTTATCATTATGTAATGGCCTTCTTTATCCCTGATAACATTCTTTTCTTTAAGTCTGCTCTGTCTGAAATTAATATAGCTTCTACTACTTTCTTTTGATTAATATTAGCATGGCATATTTTTTCTATCCTTTTACTTACAATCTATATGTGTTTTTATATTTTAAGTGTGTTTCTTATAGATAACATAGAGTTGGGTCTTGTTTTTTGATCCACTCTGACAATCTGTTTTTTACTTGATACATTTAGACCATTAACACTCAAAGTGATTATTGATATAGTTGGTTTAATATGTACCATATTTGTTACTGTTTTCTATTTGTTGCCCTTGTTCTTTGTTCTTATTTATGCCTTCCATTCTGTCTACCTTTTATGATTATAATTTGAGCATTTTATATTCCATTTTCTCTTCTTTCTTAGCATATTGGTTATTTCTTTTTTAAACTTTTTTTAGTAGTTGCCCTAGAGTTTGCAATATACATTCACAACTAATCCAAGTACACTTTCAAATAAGTATATAACACTCACAGGTATTTTGCATACTTTATAATAACAAAATAATTTAATTCCTTTCTCTCATCCATTATATCAGTGAATTCATTGTCACTATCATTTGAATACATTGTTATTATCATTTGAATACATTGTTACTATTTTTATTTTGAACAAACTGTTACCCATTAGATCAACTAAGAAAAAGAAAAATAAGTTTTTAACTGTCCTTACTCATTCCTTTTTGATGCTCTCCTTTTCTTTATGTATGTCCAAGCTTCTGACCTATATTATTTTCCTTCTCTCTAGCAAATTTCTTTTAACATTTTTTACAAAGCTGGTCTACTGACAAGAAATTCCCTCATTCCCCGCCCCCCCCCCCCGCTTTTTTTTGTCTCAGAAAGCATTTATTTCTCCTTCACTTTTAAAGAATAATTTTGCAAGATAGAGAATTCTAGGTTGGTGAGGGATTTTTTCTGTCAACACCAAATATTTTGCTCCATTCTCTTCTTGCTTGTATAGTTTGTGAGAAGTCAGATGTAATTCTTATATCTGTTCCTCTCTAGTGAGATGTTTGCCCCCCACCCAGCTTCTTTCAGAATTTTTTTGTTATCTTTGATTTTTTATGGTTTTAAAATGATTTGCATAGATGGGGTTGGTTTTTTTGTTTGTTTTGGGGTTTTTTGGCATTTTTTTTCTGCTTGGTGTTCTCTGAGTGTATTCAACATTACTTTGGGGGAAATCATCAGTCATTGTTGTTTCAAATATTTCTTCTGTTTATCTCTTTTCATTCTAGTATCCACATTATACATATCTTACACTTTCTGAGTAGTTCTTACACAGTTCTTAGATGTTTTGTTTGGTTTTAGTTTTGGTTTTTATCAGTCTCTTTGTGTTCTTTGCTTTTAAGTTTTAAAGGTTTCTATTGCGATATCTTCAAGTACAGAGATCTTTGCTCAGCTATTTCTAATCTATTAATGAGGCCATCATAGGCATTCTTAATTTCTGTCAGTGGTTTTGATCTCTAACATTTCTTCTTGGTTCTTTCTTGGAATTTCCACCTCTCTGCTAACTTTGCCCATTTGTTCAGGCATGTTGCCTACTTAATCTAATTGAGTGCCTAGCATGTTAGTCATAGTTGTTTTATTTGTTTTATTTTTTTTTAATTTATTATGTTATGTTAGTCACCATACAATACATCATTAGTTTTTGATGTGGTGATCCACGATCCATTGTTTTCATATAACACCCAGTGCTTCATGCAGTACATGCCCTCCTTAATACCCATCACCAGGCTAACCAATCCCCCCTCCCCCCTCCCCTCTAAAACCCTGTTTGTTTCTCAGAGTCCATAGTCTCTTATGGTTCATCTCTCCCTCCAATTCTCGCCCCCATTTTTCCCTTCCTTCTAATGTCCTCCGTGTTATTCCTTATGTTCCACAAATAAGTGAAACCATATGATAATTGACTTTCTCTGTTTGACTTATTTCACTTAGCATAATCCCCTCCAGTCCCATTCATGTTAATGTAAAAGTTGGGTATTCATCCTTTCTGATAGCTGAGTAATATTCCATTGTATATATGGACCACATCTTCTTTATCCATTCATCTATTGAAGGGCATTTCGGCTCTTTCCACAGTTTGGCTATTGTAGACATTGCTGCTATGAACATTGGGGTGCATATGGCCCTTCTTTTCACTACATCTGTGTCTTTGGGGTAAATACCCAGTAGTACAATTGCTGGGTCATAGGGTAGCTCTATTTTTAAATTTTTGAGGAACCTCCACACTGTTTTCCAAAGTGGCTGTACCAACTTGCATTCCCACCAACAGTGCAAGAGGGTTCCCCTTTCTCCACAACCTCTCCAACATTTGTTGTTTCTTGCCCTGTCCATTTTTGCCATTCTAACTGGTGTAAGGTGGTATCTCAATGTGGTTTTGATTTTAATTTCCCTGATGGCTAATGATGATGAACACTTTTTCATGTGTCTGTTAGCCATTTGTATGTCTTCTTCAGAGAAGTGTCTTTTCATATCTTCTGCCCACTTTTTGACTTATTTGGTTTTTGGGTGTTGAGTTTGAGAAGTTCTTTATAGATCTTGGATACCAGACCTTTATCTGTAGTGTCATTTGCAAATATCTGATCCCATTCTGTGGGTTGCCTCTTTGTTTTGTTGACTGTTTCCTTTGCTGTGCAGAAGCTTTTTATCTTGATGAAGTCCCAAAAGTTCATTTTTGCTTTTGTTTCACTAGCTTTTGGAGATGTATCTTGAAAGAAGTTGCTGTGGGCGATGTCAAAGAGGCTGCTGCCTGTGTTTTCCTCTAGGATTTTGATGGATTCCTGTCTCACATTGAGGTCTTTCATCCATTTTGAGTTTATCTTTGTGAATGGTGTTAGAGAATGGTCGAGTTTCATTCTTCTGCATGTGGCTGTCCAATTTTCCCAGCACCATTTATTGAAGAGACTGTCTTTTTTCCATTACATGTTTTTTCCTGCTTTGTCAAAGATTATTTGACCATAGAGTTGAGGGTCCATATCTGGGTTCTCTATTCTGTTCCATTGGTCTATATGTCTGTTTTTGTGCCAGTACCATGCCGTCTTGGTGATCACAGCTTTGTAATATAGCTTGAAATCAGGCAATGTGATGCCCCCAGCTTTGTTTTTCTTTTTCAATATTTCCTTGGCGATTCGGGGTCTTTTCTGATTCCACACAAATTTTAGGATTGTTTGTTCCAGCACTTTGAAAAATGTCATAGTTGTTTTAAATTCCTAGTCTGATAATCCCCAAATCCCTGCCATGTTTGGTTCTTATGTTTGCTCTTCTCTTTAGATTATGGGGCTTTTTCCTTTTGGTGTGCCTCATATTTTTTTTTCTAATAGTAGGACATGATGTACCAGGTAAAAGGAACTGCTGTAAATGGATCTTTAGTAATGTGGTGGTGAGGTGTGGGGGGGAGGGCAAGCATTCTATAGTCCTAGGTCTCAGTCTTTTAGTAAGCCTATGCCTCTGGACTGTGAACTTAAAAAGAGCCAGGAAATTAACACTGATACATTACTACCATTTAATTTTCAGGCTATGCTCAAGTTTTACCAAATGTCTCTTTTTTATCTGGAACAGTTCCTCAAATATTCTGACTTTTATATCCTTGACACTTTTGAAAATTGCAAGGTTATTTTTATAGATGTCTCTCAATGTATTGTCTGATGTTTTCTCATGTTTAAACTTGGATTATACATTCAGGTTATTCAGAACTATCATTGCAGTCCTTTTCAATGCAGTAGGTGGTGCACAGTTTTGCTTTGTTCCATTACTGGTAATATTTTCTTTGATCACTTAGTTATATGGTGCCTTCTAGGATTTTCCACTGTAAATTAATTTTTCCATTTTGTAATTAATAAATATTATGTGTGTGGAAGAGAAAGAGTACTTTGAAATTATGTAAATATCCCATTCTTTACCACACTTATAACTTATTCATTTAGATATATAAATGACAGATGATAGATAGATTATAGATAGATAGATGATAGATGATAGATAGATAGATAGATAGATAGATAGATAGATAGATAGATGATAGATAAATAGATACAGAGATTCAGTATTTACTGATATTATTTGATGGGTTTTAATCTATTACTATGGTTACTTATTTTGTTGTTCAAATTGTCTCCTACTTGGTCAGTGTCACTCCATTCAAATCTGGCTTCTGTCTCCTCTTGACATGTCTCTTGAGTATTGTCTTGCTTTCTTGTATGAGATATCTCTTCCAAGCTCATCTTGCATTCTCCCTAATCTAGCCCTAGAATCAGCCATTTCTCTAAAGAGTGTGATTTCTTCTCTTAGAGAATGATATTTGGAAGTCAAGATCCAGGAATTAGGTTAGTTCATTGCTATTGAGATCACTGCAATCAGATCTTCTCAATGGACAGAACTAGAGAACATATATGTTTGTATGTATGTGCATATGCATACACAGACACATTTATACTTATATTTTTCCATATCTATATAAAGAAAACCATGAGATCCCACCAATATCTCCAACTTAATCCAACACAATTGAGTTCATTCTAGTTTTCTACTTTTCCATATTTTTACATCTCTTCTCTGACAATGAGAAAATTGACTCCTATTGCCCTAAATGTATTTACTTATTTGATTAATTCTTTCTGTGTAACTAACACCTTGTCTACACTGCCACCACCTTCCTCTTGCTGATGCCCTCCTCCCCTTACCTGGGCTCCAACACCTTACACCAGGCCCTTTCCATGCATGGTACCCTCCTCACCTTGCTTGAATTTCAACACCATTTATAGGATGCTTCTTCTTGGGGAACACTCCTCACTCTGTTCTGATGACCTCTGCCAGGATGCTGCTACATGTAGCCATTCCTTCCTGCCACTGGGGCTCTGACTTCCCACACCTGGCCATCCCTCTTCCATGGAGAGGTCTTCCTTATTTTTCTCAGGAACTGTTGCTCCATACCAGGCTGCACCATTTCCTGTGTAGACTCTCTCCTCATCTTGCTTGAACTCTGTCACCAGGCACCAGGTGACCCCTTAACATGGACGTCCTCAACCTGCTCAGGTTCTGATACCCTATGCTAGGCCACACCTAATGAGATATCTTCCT
Organism: Mirounga angustirostris; assembly: GCF_029215605.1. Classification (NCBI taxonomy): domain Eukaryota; kingdom Metazoa; phylum Chordata; class Mammalia; order Carnivora; family Phocidae; genus Mirounga; species Mirounga angustirostris. The sequence goes on from NW_026991714.1 coordinate 42,920,185, forward strand.
CATTCTTTTTTGTTTAAGATTGATTGATTGATTGATTGATTGATTGATTGATTTGGGAGAGAGAGACATCAAGAGCCAGGGAGGGGCAGAGAGAGAGAGAGGAGAGAAGCAGGCTTCCCACTGAGCATGGAGCAGACACCTGGCTTGATCCCATGACCCCAAGATCAGAACCTGAGCCAAAATCAAGAGTCAAACACAACCAACTGAGCCACCCAGGTGCCCTTATCTTTCTCATTCTGTTCAAGTTTCCACACTTCATGCTGGTCTTCTCCTTTGTGTCCCAATGTGGGTGCCCTTCTCACCTCAGTTGAACTTCATATGTTGGGCCTCCCTTTGTGCAGATGCCCTCCTCATCCTTCTTGAATTCTGAATTCTCCAATCCAAGTTGCCCTTCATGTGGATACTCTCCTCACCCAGCTTGGCCTTCAGCACCCAGTGTAAGGCAGTACTTCTGTGGGGAAAGCCCCCCTTACCGTACCTGGAATCTGTGGCTCTTTCTCCCTTTTTGTGCTGACACCTATCTTGTTCTGCCCTTAGTAATGATTTTATAACTTAATTATTTAGGGTATAAAGCCATCTCTTCATTTTTTTAAGGGTGGCATTAGTCTCTGCCATTATCCCCAGAATGTGATATTGTTTTTATCATCTTGAGTAGAGGCATGAAAAGAGTTTAAGAGACTTCCACTTGATCTTTCTCACCATAATAGCTCTTACTCCTTAGACTAAGGAAATAATGTGGGGATCCTACAACTACCAAGTAATTCCATTCCAGTATACATTTAGGGATTGGAGAAATGACTGCTGAATGGATTTGTGGGCCCAGTGGACCCACTGTGCCCACTGTGAGCTGTACCTGGGCCAGGACTCCATTTATTACCTAATCTTCATAAGTGCCTTCTCTAGTGGGGTCGATAATGACATTCTGGGGATCCAGATAGTGTTAACTAGGACCCTGTGTTCAATAGTCCTTAAAATGACTGGATATTTTCCTTCCAGTTACTGGAATAAATGCCCAAAGGTCCCATTGAAGAGGGACTATGAGTATCATTAGAATTCGCTTTCCATAATGTTGTAGGGTCTTCCTTCATGGCGACCTTTCTTCAGTCAGTGCATTCAAGGTCTGAAAATTGACTCAGGTTTAGAAACTGAGCAAGGGATTGTTGACTTTCCTTGGTGCAAGTGCTCTCAGTTATTTATCCTTGGTGTCTTTTGGTTGTAGATATTAAACAGTAATTTTTTTTGGCTGCCTATCTATTTAACCTCTAGGAACACCATGTTCTATTAACCATACCCACAGCTTTCTGAGGGTCAGGTGGTCCTAGCTACCACCCTGTTGTTCTATTGCCAATTGATTGTTCATTATGATAGTAGCATCTTCCTTACTTCTGGCAGTAAAGTGCCTCCACCTCACCTCTATGATTTTGGGATTTGATTTCCATTGCTATCAGAGACCTCAATTTAGTAATAGTTAGCCCTGACCTACAGAGAAAAGTGTGTTGTTGGAAAACCCAGAGTTGGTGTGTTAAGAATATGCAGACTATGACTTGCTGAGTGAGAAAGCACAAGCCACCCCCACAGGGTTGGCAGGTAATTCCCTTGGCATCTGAGCTCCCACTGTAGGGAAGAGAAAACCCTAGGACCATTTTGATTGAAAATACAGTTTCAATACACTCACACAGAAAAAGCAAAGTCACAAAATTTATTACTTTCAAGTCCCAAAATGGGGTGCAATGAGAGAGAGGAAAAGCATTCCTACATCCCAGGTCACCAGTGAGCAAGAGAGAGAGCACAAGCAGGGTAGCAAACGCCTATTACTTATAAGGAGGTTGGGGCAGCTGTCACTAATTTTTCATGGACCCAACTCTGAATGGCCATTTTTAAAGATACCCAGGAAAAGCAAAGCGGGAACTTGGGGTGAAAATCCTAAGGTTGGGTCCTTATCTAAATGTCCATACTCTGGATGTGAACAGAATTGTCACACTGAAAAATGCCTAGGCAGCTACTCAAAATGGATGTTTTGTCATCACAGAAAGTCACCAAGAAGCTCCTCAGTGGATGGCTAATGCTGCTCTCATCAGTGCTTCCCCCTCCTTCCTCCCGCCCCCCACTCTTTGGCTTTAGTGAAAGGATTGAGCCTTCTATGGCACATTGTTGGCTGGTGGGTTTTTTAGTCTTATGTAATTTATCTTCTGTAGCAGTCTCAGTTCTATGAGCTATTTGATGTCTTCCTCACCTCTTTGTTTTGGCCACTAGAATTTCTACTTATTATGAGCCATTGCTTTCTCCGAACTTCTAAGAGTCAGCCTAGCAGTGTTGCACTGCTTCCCAGGATCCCTACTAGGCTCTTAAATCCTATATCCTAGGAGAACGATCCCATATTAATCAACTCGCCCTTAACCAAGTTTATATTCTGTCCACTTTGAGCCAGCACCCTCAGCAGTATTCCCATACATTGTCTCCTAGCTTCTGCCAATACATGTTGGCTAGGTTCACTGCTCCTATGAAAGGCTCACTTCCCTGGGTTGAGCAGCTCCTCTTTCAGCTGAGGGCCTCAACTGTGCACCATCACCAGGCAAAATTTAGAGCAGGTTAGGAGAAGGAATGCTTCAACTCAGATGGGGTGGGGTGGGATCTGAGCTGCATACTACAGCATCTACTGCTGTATTCTTGACCCAGAAGAAGCTTAGGATATATTAACGAGCATGGTTAAATCAGTATAGTCACAGGGAGAACTTCTATGTCTACTCTGATTGTTTCTCCAGGCTCTACTCCTATGTACATAGTTTATATAACTTTAGTCTGTGCATAGCTTAATAATCTCTTAATATGATCTTGTGACCTGATGCATTTGCATGCTCCCACTCCAATATCTCAGCTCTGTTCTCCCTGACAGAAGGGAATCAAGAGCCAAAGCATCATGGCTTTTTTAAATTTTTCCCAATATGGTATTAAAAAATTTCTACTTCAAATTACCCAGCCTCTGTTCTTTTCTCTCTTCTTAGCCCTTATTTGCCTCTTTTCTAATAATTACTAATAATTGTGAAGAATAGAAAAAGGAAGAATATGTTTGATCATCAACTGCCCTTTTGAACAAAGGTCACCTTTATGTTACCTCTCAATTTTTAATCCCTTCCTATTTCCCAAAGGTAATGGTAATTTAGTTTTATCTGGTTTTTTAAATTTACATAATTTTTTTAATATTTATAGAAATTAAGTCATGCAGTATGTACTCCTATGACTGGCTTCTTTAATTCAACATTATGTTTGTGAGTTCAATCATGTTGAATGCAGCCATTGTTGACTTATTTTTAGTAATGCAGAGCAGTTGCATAACCCTCACTTCAATTTTTTTTTCATTATTTCCCCCCCAAGGAGCCTCTTTAGACATGAATTTTAATGCCATAGATATACTATATATCTGTGGTATATAAAAGAGTAAGACTTTTCTGACCCTAAAAAACTAATTTTCATCTATTGGAAACAATATTGTCCTTTGAGAATGCATGCTATAGAGTATTCTAATATATGAATATACCATTTTTAATTCATTCAAAAGTGATGAATATTTGAGTTTCAGTTTTTAATGCTCTTATGAACATCTTTGTGCATATTATTTGATGCACATATGAACACATTTCTGTTGAATATGTACCTAGAATTTCCGGGTCATAAGATATACATATATTCAACTTTGGTAAATAATTCCCAATACTTTTGCAAAGTGTTTGTACATGTTTATGGTCTTATCAACAAGGTATGAGAATTCCAGTTGCTCCACAACTTCACCAATATATGATGTACCAAATTTTTATTCTTAGCTCTTCTTGTGCATATGTGGTGATGTCTCATTTGTTGTTTTGACATCTATTTCCCTATTGGGTAATAATACTGAGTGCTTTATATTTGTTTAATATTTAGTTGGATATGGTGTGTGTGTGTGTGTGTGTGTGTGTGTCCATCACATTCTTATTTAAGTCTCTTGCCTACTTTTCTATTTGGTTTCTATCTTTTTTTTATTGATTTGTATGGGTTATTTATATATCTTATACATGAGTCACCTATCAGTCACATGTCTTATAAGGATAATATTCTCTCTCTCAATGGTATCTCTAACAAAAAGAATCTCTTAATTATAATCCAGTTAAATCCAATTGTTTCTTAACTCCAAGTAGCTTTACTCCATAGAGATACTCATGTTTTTAACCATAAGCTTCTTTGCATTACCTTTAATGTTAAGATCTATAGTCTTAACTCTTTAAATGTTATACTACAGAATTCACCAGTGAAGCCATGTGGTCCTTGTTTTTGCTTTGTTGAGAGGTTTGTCATTACTGATTCAGTCTCTTGTTATAGTATGTTCACATTTTTTATTTCTTCTTAAGTCTGTTTGATAGTTGTACATTTCTTAGAATTTTTCTATTTATCTAGATTATCTAATTTATTGGCATACAGTTGTTTATGATATTCTCTTTTTATTTCTGTAAGGTTGGTAGTAATGTCTCTACTTTCATTTCTGATTTTAGTAGTTTGGGTCTTTTATTTCTTGTTCAGTCTAACTAAATATTTATCAGTTTTTTTATCTTTTCAAAGAAAAAGCTGTTGGTTTTGTTGATTTTCTTTATTGGTTTTCTATTCCCTATTTTGCTTACTTCCATTCTAATCTTCATTATTCTGTTTTTCTGCTAACTTTGGGTTTAGCTTGCTATTCTTTATCTAGTTCCTAAAGATGTTAAGTTTCATTTACTGATTTGGTATCTTTTTTCTTCAATATCTGCATTTACAAGAATAAATTTCTCTTTGAGCAATGCTTTGCTACATCCCATACGTTTTGGCATGTGATGTTTCTTATTTCATTTAGCTCAAAATTGTACTTTTCAGCTACAGAATTGCTATTTTATTTCTTTTTGCCATTTCTATCTTTTTATTGATACTCTATTTGGTGAGACACCATTCTCTTGACTTCCTTTAGCTCTTTGAGCATATTTAAGACAGTTGATTTAAAGTTTTTATCTAGTAAGTACAATGACTGGACTTCTCATGGACACTTTCTATTGATTTCTTTTTTTCTGTGAATGGGCTATACATGGTTTTTTTTATATGCCTTATAGTTTTTCTGTTGAAGACTGGACATTTTGGACATTATAATGTGGCAGCTATGAAAATCAGATTCTCCCCTCTCCTTCAAGTTTGCTACAGCTGCTTTTGTGGGTGTTGTTTTTTTCTTTGGTGAAATTTCTCAACTATTTTTGTAATAGTTTTGTAAAACTGAAGTTCATGTTCTGCTAGCTTGTGGCCAACCAGTGTTTTGAGAGTTTCCTTAAATGTGAGAAAGAAAGAAAAAAGAAAAGGAAACAAATAAAACAAAAGGAAAAATTACTCTACTGGTCTTTGCAGATTGGCTATGTGTTGGAATACTCTTTCAATGCTCAATCAAGCTATTTACAACTCTGCCTTAACCTTCATTTTCCATTTGCCTGGACCCTGAAGTTCAGCCAGAGGTGAAAGTTTTGGATCTTCTCCTGACTTTTCTGAGCACACATCCAGTTTTGGGTATGTGAATAGCTTTCTTGACTCCCCGGTAGATGTGGGAGCTTCCATGTATCTACTTTTACAACCTCACCTTTCCCCAACTTTGTGTTGTCTGATGTCCCAACTGTAGGCCCAGACTACTGTAGCCCATACTTGTGCCTATAAATGCTTTCAACAAATGTCACATGAGATGCCTCTCAGCCCTGAAAATACTCTAAATAGGGAAAAACAAAGGCTAGTCCTTATGCCAGTCCTTCAGGGAGCCAAGAGACAACTTCATTTCAAAAAAAACAAACACATTATTTGAAAATTAGATCCATATTGCTATCTCTGGCAATAGCAACCTGCATTGAAATGTAGGCTGCTATCATATGGCCACCACGATGTGGGATGGGGGAATGGTAGGTGGACAGCTTAAAATGCCACAACACTTTCTTAGCAGACTTCAGCCTCTTCTTTCTTCACTAAGCCTTCCCCTGGTTATTATAAGTTCTTGACCAGGTCCAGAGTTCTGTAAAACCCTGATTATGACCATTTTGCCACATCTCTAGTTGCTTTTATGGAAGATGGATCCCTGGAGCTCCCTACTTATCATTTTCTGTGATGTCATTCCCTATTGTACTTTTAAATCCATGAATTTAGTGTATTTCTCCACATATTTACGTTTTCTTTAATTTCTTTCAATAATGTTTTATGGGGACACCTGGGTGGCTCAGTGGGTTAAGCATCTGCCTTCAGCTCAGGTCATGATCCCAGGTCCTGGGATCGAGTTCCACGTCAGGCTCTTTGCAGGGAGCCTGTTTCTCCGTCTGCCTGCTCTGCCTGCTGCTCTCCCTGCTTTGCTCTCTCTCTCTCTCTCTGACAAATAAATAAATAAAATATTTAAAATAAAAAAAAATAATGTTTTATGTTTTTCCATGTAATATTTTATAGCTTCCATTACATTTGTTTTTAGGTCTTTGATGTTTTCTGATACACTTGTAAATGGTATAATTTTTAAAGTTTCATTTTTAAATTGTGTCTGGCATATAGAAATATGTTGATTTTTACATATTGGTCTTGTGTTCTACTGCTTTATTGAATTATAAATTCTAAAAATTTGTCTATAAATTTGTTTGATTTTTATACACACAATTGTGCCATCTGCCAATAAAGAGTTTTATTTATTGTGCTAAAATATTTGTACCTTTGATTTCTTTTCATTACCTCATTGGTCTTACTAGGTCCTCCATTACCCTTTTAGGTAGAAATGGTGTTGGCAAGCACACTTGTCTCAATCTCAGGGAGAGGTTTAATTACAAACTTAATTTCTTTAAAATATATAGGACTTTTTAGACTTTCTATTTCTTCTTGTGTCATTTTAATATTTTGTATTTTCTACAAATTTGTTGATTTCATTTGAAATTTCAAATATTTTGTTGTTTATGATACCCTTTTATTACAATTAATTATCTATAAGGCATATAATGTTGGATAGTATTCTGTATATGCAGGTAGATGTATTTGACTAGGTATATTCAGATTTTCTATATCTTTTTTTTTAAGATTCTATTTATTTATTTATTTATTTATTTGAGAGAGAGAGAGAGAGAGCATGAGTGGAGGGGAGGGGCAGAAGGAGAGGGAGAAGCAGGCTCCCTGCTGAGCAGGGAGCCCAATTCAGGGCTAAATCTCAGGACCCTGGGATCATGACCAGAGCCAAAGGCAGATGCTTAACCAACTGAGCCACCCAGGCCCCAGATTTTCTATATTTCTGATGCTAGTTTTAGTTTACATTTGTATCCATTATTGAAAGAGAAAATTTTAAATCTCCACTCTGGATTTGTCCTTCTTTTTTTAAGACTTGCAGTTTTGGGGGCCCCTGCGTAGCCCAGTCAGTTAAGCATCCAACTCTTCATTTCAGCTCAGGTCATGATCTCAAGGTCATGAGATTGAGCCCACTGGACTCCACATTCAGCAGGGAGTCTGCTTGGGATTCTCTTTCCCTCTGCCCCTCCCCGCACTCACTCTCTCTCTTTCTCTCTCCCTAAAATAAATAAATAATTCTTTTAAAAAAAACAACTTGCAGTTTTTCCTTTATATTATTTGATGCTAGGGCGCCTGGGTGGCTCAGTTGGTTAAGCGACTGCCTTCGGCTCAGGTCATGACCCTGGAGTCCCGGGATCGAGTCCCGCATCAGGCTCCCTGCTCGGCGGGGAGCCTGCTTCTCCCTCTGACCCTCCCCCCTCTCATGTGCTCTCTGTCTCTCTCATTCTCTCTTTCTCAAATAAATAAATAAAATCTTAAAAATATATATATATATTATTTGATGCTACACCTCTAGATACAAAGTTGGAATCATTATAGCTTTCTGGTAGAGCAATTCATTATTTCTAATAATGCTTCTTTATTGTTTACTTTGTCTAATATTATCTAATCTAATTAGATATCTAATTATATCTAATACTCATCACCTTTCTGTCTGGCTAGTGTTTGCTTGTTACATCCTTTTCCATACTTTTATTTTTTAATATCTCTTTCTTTTGTATCTAAGGTGAGCCTCTTCTAGGCAGAATCTCTCTTTTTTTTTGGTATTTGCATTTTTGTTAAATCCAATTTGAGAATTGCCGTCTAATTATTTAGTCTGATCAGATTCACTGTAACTTCTCATGTATTAGGTTTTAAATATTACCTTACTGTTTTCTATTTGTCCCTTCAGTTCTATGTTCTCTTTTTTCTCCTTTTGGCTTTCTTTAAGATTACAAAATTTTTTGTTGTTGTTGTTAATAATTCTATATATTCTTTCTGTTAATGTGTTGTTTTTACATGTTTTCTTCTCTTACTGGTTACCTTATAGATTTCAAAATGCATCCTTGACATATTAAAGTTTAATGTAAGTTATTACTTTTATTGCATATATATTACTGTTTTATAAATCAATATTCAGTTAGGCTTACTCACCTATTCACTTTTTCTTTCTTTTTCATCATTTCCTACTCCTCTAAATTGCCTCTAAGAACACTTATCATAAAGGCATTTCCTTTAGTGTGAGTTTTAAAACTATCTTTATTTTGGTTTTATTTGCTAAGAATACAGTCTTTGGCTGTAGAATTCTTGTTGGAATTATTTTCTTTTAGCACTTTGAAGATATCATTTTACTATCTCTTGGCTTCCTTAGTTCATTTTGAGGAGTCAGCCTGAAGTCTTCACTGGCATTGTTTAGTAGAAGGAAATATTTATTTTATTCACTGTCCACCCCCCACCCATTTTCTCTTTGTTTTTACTTTCATGCAATTTTGCTAAGATATATCTAAGTATTTCTACTACTTGTGGTTTCAGGACTTCTTGCATTTCTGATTTGATGTCATTTGTCAGTTTTAGAAAATTTTCAGTTATTATCTCTTAAAATATGTGTCATGCTCCATTTTATTTCTTCCCTCTTTCTGATAATCTTACTACACATATTTTTGACATTATACTGCTTATGTCTTATATGATTTTTTCTTTATTTTCCATATTTTCCTCCATATGTTTCAATCTGCATATTTTCTTTTGATCTAACTCCTAGTTCAGTAATTCTCACTTTGTTGTGTATAATTTGTCACTAAACCAATTTACTAATTATTAATTTTCTTAATTTCAGTCATTAAAATTTTATTTTCAGAATTTTTTCTTTGTATAATACTTAGTCTATGTTGATATTTTACTCCTTTTAATTCCTTGAACTATATTAATAATAGTAATTTTAAAATCCATATTTGGATTTTCTATATTGATTTCAACTATCAATTTTTTTCCCCTTGGTTTTTGGTCAGGTCTTTTTAAATACCTTGTTATTCCTGCTTTATTTGTGAACATATTTGGTTAAAAAAAATTTGTAGAGATAACTTGAGTCTCTGGGTAATGTTATTTTCCTCTAGAGAGGATTTTATCTAACATCTGACATACACTAAACTAGTAGCATCCAAATAACCTTAATCCATTTAGGGACTGAGTTGGTTCAAAGCTGGGTTTTATTCCTTTTGATGGATGAGCTATTTCTGGTTTCCCTTACTTCTTGGGATTGCAACTGAAAGACTGGGATACTTATCAGAGCCCCTTTTCCTTTGCTGGTTTGCAATTTTGCCTTCTTCTGCCCTGAGACTCTGTCAAAAGCCTTGTTAAATTTTTCAGTAGCGCCTGTCATAATTGATAAGTGTCTTGAGAAGAAAAGCAGTGCCAGGGTTTTTTGTTGTTGTTCATTTTCTAAAGGCCAATGGTTTTGTCTTCTGACCTGTTGTGGTTTTAATACTGCAAATACCTCTAGGGTGTCAGCTTAACTTTCTGGTTTCTAACATCCTCTTTGTTTTTAATTTCTGTTTTTATTTTGTTTTGTTGTAATTTTCTACAAGCTTATATATGAGTTTAAAAATGTGGGGTTTTTTTATCCAGCATTTATAAGTATTTGCATCAGGAGGTTTTCAGGTTTCTTTTGTGTGGATTTTTTTTATATCTAGTCTTCCATAGTCTGGATTTTATTTTTTTCACCTATTAAATTGCATTTATTTAGAACCAGTATATACTTCTATTGCTTTCTATCTTTTTTCTATGCTATCACTGCTAGTATTACCAAACCATACAAAAATTTTCTGTGGGAGTATATTCTATTTAATAAACATTTTAAAGCATTGACTACATAACTAGGACATGTTCTAATTTCTGGGGGTGAAATAAGTAATATATCATCCTTGCCCTGAATGAGTTGATAGTTTATATTTTCTTCTACAATACTCACCTCAAAGGGCTTTCCTAAGATACTGAGATTCTTGGACTCTATTATTCTTCAGTAGTAATGTTTTAATATACTTTTTGAAATAATGGTTTTTATATGGCAATAGGGAACCAGACACCCACTCCAAATTGTGTATGGTGTGATAGAATACCTTTTAAGAAGCTTGCAGTGGAAACAGTGTTCTCAGGAAAGAGAATGATTTCAGTTAAAGCAAGAAGATAGAGGAAACACTTAACAAAGAGCTCAAGATTCTGTGACAGTTTGCTGATTACAGAGCAGGAGTTCCAGAAAGCGAAAGGGCATAGGATGGGATAACAGAGGTGTCAAGGCAGACTGAATGTCTTGTGGAGTATGGTCTAGACAAAATGGCTGATTAGGGGAAGGATAGATAACATTTGGTGTTAAAATGAAAAGAAATACAATGGACTTGGTCTTAGGAGTCTTCTGAGGAAGGTGGGTTCTTGGCCTAATGGCCAACAGACCTAGAAAACAATCTGGACTGAAGTCAGGGGTAAAGATCATCCCCAAGTCTCTTTTCAGCAGTAATGTCCTGAGATGCTGGCAGTTGTGGGGACTGTGGTGTTTACATGTACTCAGTGTCTGATAAATATCCTTTTTAATGTGTCCCTTCTTGTTCTCTAAAATGTTCTTTATAATATGGTGTATAATCACCTAAATTTGTGATTTTTCATTAGATTTTGCAGTGAAAATTGTCAGAGAACCAAAGGTGTTTTCACCCTCACATAGGAAAATGTCCTTCCTAAGAAAGACTGGTGCAAGGAAGCCCTCATTAAGACCCAGGTAAGACATAGGATCTAGTTAAAGCAATATTTTTCAGACACAAGCTCTCTTTAATCTCAACATGTTTAATTCTGAATTTATCTTCTTGTATATGGATTTTTTACTTCTTTCCATATATCATACACATATGCAAGACACACTTTGTAATTTATTATTTATTTATTTATGTATTTATTTTTAAAAATTTTTATTTTAGTTAGTGAACATACAGAGCAATATTGGTTTCGGGAGCAGAATTCAGTGATTCATCACTTACATACAACACCCAGTGCTCATCATAAGTGCCCTCTTTAATACCCATCATCCATCTAGCCCATCCCCCACCCACCTCCCTCCATCAACCCTCAGTTTTTTCTCTATCATTAAGAGTCTCTTATGGTTTGTTTCCTTTTCTCCTTTTTTCTTTTCCGCCTTCCCCTATGTTCATGTTTTCTTTTTAAATTCCATATATGAGTGAGATCATATGGTATTTGACTTTCTCTGACTGACTTATTTCACTTAGCATAATACATTCTAGCTCCATCCATGTCATTGCAAATGGCAAAATTTCTTCTTCTTTTTTTTTTTTTTTTTTTTTGATGGCTGAGTAATAATCCACTGTATATGTATATATGCACCACATCTTTATCCATTCATCAGTTGATGGACATTTGGGCTCTCTCCATAGTTTAGCTATCGCTGATAATGCTGCTGTAAATATCGGGGTGCATGTACCGGTTTGAATCTGTATTTTTGTATCCTTTGTGTAAATACCTAGTACTACAATTGCTGGATCATAGGGTAGTTCTATTTTTAAGTTTTTGAGGAACCTCCATACTGTTCTCCAGAGTGGCTGCACCAGTTTGCATTCCCACCAACGGCGCAAGAGGGTTCCCCTTTCTCTGCATCCTCACCAACACCTGTTGTTTCTTGTGTTGTTTATTTTAGCCATTCTGACAGGTGTGAGGTGGTATCTCATCATGGTTTGGATTTGTATTTCCCTGATGATGAGTGATGTTGAGCATCTTTTCATTTGTCTGTTAGCCATTGGATATCTTCTTTGGGAAAGTGTCTATTCATGTCTTCTGCCCATTTCTTAACTAGATTATTTTTGGGGGAGTGGGTGTTGAGTGTGGTAAGTTCTTTATAGATTTTGGATACTAACCCTTTATCAGATATGACATTTGCAAATATCTTCTCCCATTCCATAGGCTGACTTTTAGTTTTGTTGTTTCCTTTGCTGTCCAGTTTTTTATATTGACAAAGTCCCAATAGTTCATTTTTGGTTTTGTTTCCCTTGCTTCTGGCAACATGTCTACTAAGAAGTTGCTATGACTGAGATCAAAAAGGTTACTGCCTGTGTTCTCTAGGATTTTGATGGATTCCTGTTTCACATTTAGATCTTTCATCCATTTTGAATTTATCTTTGTGTATGGTATAAGGAAGTGGTCCAGTTTCATTCTTCTGCATGTTGCTGTCCAGTTTTCCCAACACCATTATTGAAGAGACTGTCTTTTTTCCCCATTGGATATTCTTTCCTGCTTTGTTGAATATTAGTTAACCATAGAGTTGAGGGTCCATTTCTGGGCTCTCTATTCTGTTCCATTGATCTATGTGTCTGTTTTTGTGCCAGTACCATACTGTCTTGATGACTACAGCTTTATAATATAGCTTGAAATCTGGAATCATGATGCCCCTGGTTTTGTTTTTCTTTTTCAGAATTGCTTTTGCTATTTGGGGTCTTTTGTGGTTCCATACAAATTTTAGGATTGCTTGTTCTAACTCTGTGAAAAATGTTGGTGGTATTTTGATAAGGATTGCATTAAATGTATAGATTGCTTTGGGTAGTAAAGGCATTTTAACAATGTTTGTTCTTCCAACCCATGAGCATGGAATGCTTTTCCATTTCTTTGTATCCTCTTCAATTTCTTTCATAAACAATCTATAGTTTTCAGAGTATAGGTCTTTTACCTCTTTAGTTAGGTTTATTCCTAGGTATCTTATTGTTCTTGGTGGAATTGCAAATGGTATCGATTCCTTGATTTCTTTTTTTGCTGCTTCATTACTGATGTATAGAAATGCAACAGATTTCTGCACATTGATTTTATATCCTGCAACTTTGCTGAATTCATGTATTAGTTCTAGCAATTTTTTTGGTGGAGTCTTTTGGGTTTTCTACATAGAGTATGATGTCATCTATAAATAGTGACAGTTTTACTTCTTCCTTACCAATTTGGATGCCTTTTATTTCTTCTTGTTGTCTGATTGCTGAGACTAAGACTTCCAGTACTGTTAAATAGTAATGGTGAGAGTGGACATCCTTGTCTTGTTCCTGACCATAGATGAAAGTCCCTCAGTTTTTCCCCATAGAGAATTATATTAGCTAGGGTTCTTTCACATATGGCCTTATGATGTTGCATGATGTTCCCCCATCCCTTCTTTCTTGAGGGTTTTAAATGGATGCTGTATTTTGTCAAATGCTTTTTCTGAATCTATTGACAGTATCATATGGTTCTTATCCTTTCTTTTATTAATGTGGTGTATCACATTCATTGATTTGTGAATATTGAACCACCCCTGCAGCCCAGGGATAAATCCCATTTGATCAGGGTGAATAATTATTTTAACATACTGTTGAGTTAGATTTGCTGCTATTTTTGGTGATATTTTTACATCCATGTTCATCAGGGATATTGGCCTGTAATTCTCCTTTTTAGTGGGGTCCTTGTCTGGTTCTGGAATCAAGGTAATGCTGGCTTCATAGAATGAGTTTGGAAGTTTTTCTTACATTTTTATTTTTGGGGGACAGTTTGAGAAGAATAGGTATTAACTCTTCTTTAAATTAATTCCCCAAAATAAACAAACAAACAAACACATAAATTCCCCTGGGAATCCATCTGTCCCAGGACTTTTGTTTATTAGGAGATTTTTGATTACTGATTCAATTTCTTTGCTGGTTATAGGTCTGTTCAAATTTTCTATTTCTCCCTGTTTCCGTTTTGGTAGATTGTTGATTTCTAGGAATTTGTCCATTTCTTCCAAGTTGCCCAGTTTGTTGGCATATAATTTTTCATATATTCTCTTATAATTTTTTATATTTCTGTGGTGTTGGTTGTGATCTCTATTTGGGTCCTTTCTCTCTCTCTCTCTTTTTTTTTTTTTGACAGGTCTGGCTAGGAGTTTATCAATTCTACTAATTCTTTTGAAGAGCCAGGTCTTAGTTTTGTTAATCCATTCTACTCGGGTTTTGTTTGTTTGTTTCTATATTGTTTATTTCTGTTCTAATCATTATTTCCCTTATTCTGGGTTTTAGGCTTTATTTGCTATCCCTTTTCTAACTCCTTTAGGTGTAAGGTTAGGATGTGCATTTGAGACTTTTCTTCCTTCTTGACATAGGCCTGTATTGCAATATACTTCCCTCTTAGGACTGCCTTTGCTGCATCCCAAAGGTTTTAGACTGTTGTGTTTTCATTTTCATTTGCTTCCATGTATTTTTTTTTTTTATTTCTTCTTTAATGTCTTGGTTAACCCATTCATTCTTTAGTAGGATGTTCTTTAACCTCCATGTATTTGAGGTCTTTCCAAATTTTTTCTTGTGGTTGACTTCAAGTTTCACAGCATTGTGGTCTGAAAATATGCATGGTATGATCTCAGTCTTTTTGTTCTTGTTGAGGGTTGATTTGTGACCCAGTATGTGATCTATTCTGGAGAGTGTTCCATGTGCACTCAAAAAGAATGTGTATCCTGCTGCTTTAGGATGAAATGTTCTGAATATATTTGTTAAGTCCATCTGATCCAGTGTGTCATTCAAAGCCATTGTTTCCTTGTTGATTTTCTGCATAGATGACCTGTCTATTGTTGTAAGTGGGGTGTTAAAGTCCCCTACTATTATTGTATTATTATCAATGGGTTTCTTTATGTTTATTATTAATTGATTTATATATTTGTGTGTCTCAATTTGGGATCTTCTTGATGGATAGATCCCTTAATTATGATATAATGCCCTTCTTCATCTTTTGTTACAGTCTTTGTTTTAAAATCTAGTTTGTCTGATATAAGTATGGCTATTCTGGCTTTCTTTTGTCATCCATTAGCATCATAGTTGGCTCTCTATCCCCTCACTTTCAATCTGCAGGTGTTTTTAGGTCTAAAATTAGTCTCTTGTAGGCATCATATAGAGGGATCTTGGTTTTTTATCCATTCTGATATCCTATGTCTTTTTATTGGTGCAGCTAATACATTTACATTCAGAGTGATTATTGAGAGATATGACTTTATTGCCACTGTGTTACCTGTAGATCTGGTGTTTCTAGTGATATTCTCTGGTCCTTACTAGTCTTTATTGCTTTTGCTCTTTTTGTCTCCCCTAAAGGGTCCCCCTTAAAATTCCTTGCAGGGCTGGTTTAGTGGTCACAAACTCCTTTAGTTTTTGTTTGGGAAACTCTTTATCTCTCCTTCTATTCTGAATGACAGCCTTTCTGGATAAAAAATTCTTGACTGCATATTTTTCCCATTCAGCAAGTTAAATATTTCCTGCCACTCTCCTCTGGCCTGCTACATTGCAAACCTGATCTGTCTCCCTTACAGGTTTAGGACCTTTTTCTCCCCATCCTGCTTTCAGGATTCTTTCCTTGTCTGTGTATTTTGTGAATTTGACTATGATATGCCTTGGCAATGGTCAGCTTTTGTTGAATTTAATGGGCATTTTGGTGTCTGTGTCCTTCCCCAGATTAGGGAATTTTTCAGCCATAATTTGTTTGAATAAACCTTCTGCCCCTTTTTCTCTCTCTTCATCTTCTGGGACTCTTATGATATGAATGTTATTATGTTTTAACAAGTTGCTGAGTTCCCTAAGTCTACCTTCATTGGTCCATTACCTTTCTTTCCCTCTTCTTTTCAGCTTCATTATTTTCCATAATTTTATCTTCTGTATCACTGAATTGCTTCTCTGCTTCATCCATCCTCACTTTTATGGCCTCCATTTGGGATTACATCTTGGTTATAGTATTTTTAATTTCAGCCTGACTAGATTTTAGTTCTTTTATCTCTGGGATTCTCTAGTGTCTTCTATGCTTTTTTCAAGTCCAGCTAGTATCCTTGTAATTGTTGTTTTAAATTCTAGTTCAGATATCTTATTTATATGTGTATTGATTAAATCCCTGGCTGTGAGTTCTACTTCCTGATCTTTCTTTTGGGGTGAATTTCTCCATCTTGTCATTTTGTTCAGGAAAGAAAAGAAGAAAGAAGAAAGAAAAACAAACAAAAACAATGAAAAAAACCCCAAAAACAAACAAACAAAACCCCTAGATCCTTGGTGTGTTTTGGTCAGCCTGTTAAAAGAATGTAGATCCCAAAATTTAAAAAAAAAAAAATTTCAAAAACAAAGGGAAAAAACCCTGAAAATAAACCAAAAAAAGAAAAAATATATATGTAATATATATAAATAAAATTTTTTTAAATAATAAAAAATTAACAAGAGGAATTGAAAAAAATAAGAAAAATGAAAAAGCACTCTATGATCAGTAGACTTGGTGCAAGCCAGTTGTTTGTGCTGGTCTTCTGGGTAAAGGGTCTGGGCCCTGATTCTCTGGCTGACTTGTTTCAGTGGAAATGCACCTCCAGGGCACAAGGGGCGGGGTTTGCTGTAAGCAGCTCCAGCTTCCACTAGATGGTGCTGTTTTGCTCCCTGAAAGCTTTCAGCACTTATGGATGGGATGAATATGGCAGCACCCTGCTCTCTAGTCCTGGAGTTGAAAGTTCATGGCCCCCACTCTTCAGTGAGCCCTCACAGAAGAGCAATCAGTCACCTCACTTGTATCCCCAGTTTCCATCTGAACCCTGAATTCACCCTGCCTGTGTCCAAGCTTTTTTATCTCAGTCACATGGCTGAGTTTCAAAACACCAAATTTTAGGGACTCCTGAAACACAGATCCATGCTGCTCCTCCGGGGGAGGGTCTCGCTGCACTTTTGCCCTTTGCCAGGGAGTCCCAGGAAAGCAGTAACATGACCGTGCATAGCAGGACTGTGTAGTGGTTTGAAGTTTATGGCAAAACAGAGCAAAAGCCAGCACCAAGACCCACAGCTCTCAGCGGGCTTTACCCCCTACTATGCCTGGGAACAGTCAGCAGGTTAGTGCCACCCATTCTTCTTGCAACCCAGGGGATCCTGAGACCATGCTGTGACTCCTCAGATTCTGCCCCACTTTGCCACCTGAGTACCTTTAAGCCAGGCACATCCCTCACAGTAGCAGACTTCTAAAAGTTCAGATTTTGCACTCTGCTCCTTATAATACTTTGTGGTAGACTCCATAAGCAGGCTCCCTCCCTGCCGATGTATCCACAGCTATATCTCCCACAAGTCAACTCTCTTCACCTCCTACCTTCCAAATAAGGCTGCTTTTCTACTTGTAGACTTGCAGTTTTTGTTCTCTCAAACCTCCAATTGATTTCTTGGGTGTTTACAATGATTTGATAACTATCTAGCTGTGTTCAAGGGACAAGAAAAGCTTAGGGTCCCCCTACTACTCTGCCATCTTAACTCCTCCCCACACACACTTTGTATTTTAAACCCATTATTTGTTTCTAAAATTGACACCATGCAATATATATTATACAATAACATTTTTTAACCTAAAAAAACTATCATGGACATCGTTTCATATCAGTATGTAGAGTTCTACCTCCTTTCATGGTATAGATGTAGCATGTTTGTGGGGTTTTTTTTTTTATAAGATTTTATTTATTTATTTGTCAGAGAAAGAGAGAGAGCACAAGCAGAGGGAGTAGCAGGCAGAGGGAGAAGCAGGCTCCCTGCTGAGCAAGAAGCCTGATGTGGGACTCAATCCTAGGACCCTGGGATCATGACCTGAGCCAAAAGCAAATGCTTAACCGACTGAGCCACCCAGGCATCCCTAGCAAGTTTTTTTATGGACATTTTCATGGACTTTAACAAAAAAGATTTATTTATTTATTTAAGAGAGAGAAAAGATGAGCATGGAGTGGGGGGAGGGGCAGAGGGAGAGGAAGAGAGAGAATCTCCAGCAGACTCCCCACTGAGCAAGGAGTCTGACACAGGGGTGGATCCCATGACCCTGAGATCATGACTTGAGCTGAAATCAAGAGTCAGACACTTAACTGACTGAGTCACCCAGGTGCCCTTTTACTGACTTTTTAATGGACGTTACATTATTTTTAATTTTTCATGGCCATAAACAGTACCACAATAAACATCTTTATACATATATCCCTGCTATTTGTTTTTCTGGATTGTGTACTACTGTAGTAGCCTCCTAAATGGTTCCTTACTTCATGTCTCTCCCCCTTATAATCAGTCCTAGAGTCAATATTATTAAGGTTTTACTGCTAGGAAAAAACTCTGTGGCCCTTTCTTTCAGAGGTGCCCACTCACCTTTCTTTCTACTTACCTTAGCATAAGTGCCACCTCTACATTAAAACTTTTTCAATTAGATGTATGCTATGATTTCCTCTTCTCTGAATACTAAATGTCTGAAATACAACACAAACACTTACCATGTACTACTTTTTACTGCTCTTTATTTTTTAAGTATGTTTTTCATCTTCTCAACTTGACTATGATTTTCTTGTAGGCCATGTCATCCATTCAATAATTCATTTTTTTATTCAGTAATTACCTATTAATTACTAGGTATATGAAAAGTCCTTAAAGAAGATAAAGATATAGTAACACATACAAATTTGGTAGTCAAAGTCACTGGGAGAATATTTTGCACAGAGAAAGCTCTCTGAAGTATGCTTTCAGTTACTGATAACATTCATTGAGAGTGGTAAGTCCTCTGTCTCTTCTAAATACACTAGATAGACCTCCCTTCCCTTCGGGGAACTGAAATTATTCTCTGAGCATCAATCATTTATTCCTTTTGCTGTTCCAATTTGTACCACTCACCACTCTCCATTACGTCTACAGAAATACTTATTTTCCAATTTAGTTGAGTATAAATATCACAGAAGTCATATAGTTCAGTTTCATATCTTCAGTTAAGACCAAAAGAAAATGGCCCAGGGATACCACAGTTGCAATTCTCTTAAACTTTGTCCCTAGCCCTCATTCAATATAATAAACAGTCATTGATCATATACTGTGTCCCAGACACTAATGTTACAAAAAATGAAATATAGTCCTTGTCTTTAATCTAATACAGAACTAAATAAAATACAAGGCTGACTTTATAATGTTATAATAAAATATTGGCTAATTACTATAAGAGTATAGGAAAGAGAAGGAAATTCTGAGTGAGGACTAGGAAAAGTTAGAGTCAGAAGAGGCCCCAAACTACATGTACAAATTCATGTGCATGTGCAAAGAAATGAGAGTATTTGGGGCTAAACCTTCCAAGCTAAAGAAATGACACCAACATATAAACTCACAAATATAAAAATACTTAAAAACTTAAAAATAGTCCAGTGGTGTTAAAGCATAGAATGCATGAGGTGAAGGGACATAAAGCGTAAGATTAGAAAGCCAGATTGAGACCAAATAATAGAAAGAAGATTTTAAATGAATTATTAAGGAATTTGTATTGCTTAACTGGAAATGAGAATTCCTTGGCATTTGTTGGAACAAGAGTACCAGAAATAACTGTTATATGGATTTTAAAAACATTACCCTGGCAGAAATAGTAATGATATATAAAGAGTCTGAGAATCAGAGACTGAAGACAGAAATAATAGTCAGAAGGTCACTGCAGTTGTTTAGACAAGTGATATTAAAAGTTTTAATTAAACAGTGGGAGTAGAAATGGAAGAGAAGATACAGAGTTTAAAATGACTGAAGAGGAAGAATCAGACTTCTGGAATAGTGAAGTAAGCACATCACAAATTGTCTCCCCATTAAAGCAGTAATAAAACTGGACAAACTTTTCAAAAAAAATTCAGAACTCTGTAAATTATTTTATCTAAAACATCAGTTTTAAAGAACAACAACAAAAAATTATGAGACATACCCCCCACCTCCCAAGAAAAAACATACAGAAAAGTATGGTTCATACACAGAAGGAAAAAACAGTCAATAGAAGCTGTCTCTGAGGTGATTTAGATATCGGACTTACCAAAGTCTTCTAGGCAAATTGCTTCATGAAACAAAGGAAACCATGTTTAAAAAATTAAAGGAAAGTCTTAGGACAATGATTCATCAAATAGAAAGTATTAATAAGATAGAAATTGTAAAATAGAACCAAATAAAAATGTGGAGTTGAGAAGTACAATAACTGAAATGAAAAACTCACTAGAGAGAATCAACAGCAGATTTGGCAGAAGAAGCAGTGAACTTGAAAATAGCTCAATAGACATTATCCAGTCTGAAGAAAAAAAAGAATAAAGAAACATAAACAGAACCTCAGAGACTTGAGAGACTCCAGTAAGCACACCAACATGCAAATAATGGAAATCCCAGAAAGAGAGGAAAGAGAGAGGCAGAAAATTTTTTGAATATTTTCCAAATTTTATTAAAGCCCTAATTAAGACATACAAAAAGCTTCATGAACCCCAAGTAGGAAAAACTCAAAGGATCCAAATCTAGACACATCATAGTAAAAATGTTGAAAGACAAAGAGAAAAATCTTAAATGCTACAAGAGAAAAATGACTTATATTCAAGGGAACTACAAAAAGATTAAAGTTTACTTCACATCAGAAATAATGGAGACCAAAGTTGGAATGATATATTCAAACTAAACTCAATGAAAGTAGAAGGAAGTAAATAATAAATATAGTGGAAGTCAACAAAATCTAGACCAAAAAAAAAAAAAGAAGAAAAAATCAAGGCACAAATAGGTTTTTTGTAAAGATCAAAAAAAAAAAAAAAAAGATGAACATTAGCTATACTGGTCAAGGGGGAAAAATGAGATGACACAGATCACCAAAATCTGAACTGAAAGAGAACATAATCACTGACTCTACAGAAATTAATTAGATTTTTGAAGAAATGCAAGGAACAAATTAGACAACTTAGATGAAATTAGTAAGTTTCTAGAAATAACCAAATTTCTGAAACTGACTCAAGAAGCAGAAAATGTGAATAAATCTGTAACAAGAGAAGAAACTAAATTAGTAACTTAAAATAGTCTCACAGAGG
Organism: Mirounga angustirostris; assembly: GCF_029215605.1. Classification (NCBI taxonomy): domain Eukaryota; kingdom Metazoa; phylum Chordata; class Mammalia; order Carnivora; family Phocidae; genus Mirounga; species Mirounga angustirostris. The sequence goes on from NW_026991714.1 coordinate 42,941,354, forward strand.
AAAGTCTAGATACAGATGGCTTCACTGGAGAAATCTATGCAATAGTTAAAGGACAAATAATACCAATAATAGTCCATGAACTCTTTGAGAAAATAGAGGAAAAGGAACACTTGCTAAATTATTCTATGAGGTCAAAAAAGTATTATCCTGATCCCAAAGTCAAACAAAGATATCATAAGAAATGAAAGTTACAGACCAATTTCCCTCTCAAATCTAGATATAAAAATCCTCAACAAAATATTAGCAAACCAAATCCAGAAAGATATAGAAAATATTATACAAAATAACCAAATGGGATTTATCCCAGGAATGTACAGTTGCTCTAACATCCAAAAGTCAATTAATACAACATGCCATATTAATAAAATAAGGTGGAAAATTCCACATGATTATCCCAATTGGTGAATGAAAAGCATTTTACAAAATCCATCACCTATTCATGATAAAAATTCTCAATAAAATTAAAATGGAAGTATACCATCTTATTCAAATAGAGGTCATCTATTAAAAAAAACTTGCAGCTAACATCATACTTAATGAAATAAGTATATAAAGGAGAAAGAATAAGTTGGACAACATATGGATGTGTGTATAGAGGTTTAAATAATAACTATGACAAAGATGAAGTTGAATGGACAGTTGGAATTTTGAAATGGAGGTCATGAGAACTAGAGATAGGCTATCAATGAAAATCAAAATAAAATGAAACCATTTTAGACGAACCATGAGAGACGATGGACTCTGAAAAACAAACAGGGTTCTAGAGGGGAGGGGGGTGAGAGGACGGGTTAGCCTGGTGGTGGGTATTGAGGAGGGCACATTCTGCATGGAGCACTGGGTGTTATGCACAAACAATGAATCATGGAACACTTCATTTAAAACTAATGTTGTAATGTATGGGGATTAACATAAGAATAAAAAAAAAAAGTAAAAAAAAAAAAAAAAACTGAAACCATTTCCTCATATCAATGAAAACTGAAACCCCAGAGGATGCAGACATTACCCAGGGGAAAAAAAATCATAAAGCAAAAGTAAAGAAGATTGAGGATAAAACATTAAGAGCACCTATATTTAAGAAAATGTGAAAGAATAAGTCAGCAAAAGAAATTTAGAAATATTGATCAATAACAACTGATCACTCATGCTCTGCCTCACTGAAATGAGTGTCAATTAGAGGTTGCTTTGAATTGACAGTGTAAAAAGAGGGTTTCCTTGGGAAAAAAAAGACATTATCTCCTTTAAAATACCTCTCCTCCTCTTCTTTTGGGGTTGTCAAATGATTGGACCACGCTTAGGGTAGATATATAAAAGTTCACATTTATCTCCAAGGAAATAGGCATAGTAACCAATTTATTCACTCCACTTTTCACACATGGCTAAAGTCTGGGGTCACCATCCTTTTCTCTTCACCAATGATGCTTTCTTGTTTTCCAGAAACCTAACAGAAGTCCTCCTAAATACACACCACTTGGAGTTCTTCAGAGAGTTCCTCAAAGAACGGAAGGCTGAAAGCCCCTTGCAATTCCTGGTAGCCATACATAAGATCAGTATTGAGACAAATGAAAAAATGTACAAGTCTCTCTTTGAAAATATAATCAAGACTTTCTTCCATGGCAAAGCCTCTGCTGGTATGCATCCTCTTCTCCTGCTCCCTTCTCCCTTTAGCATCTTAGGAGAAGAGTTTGGCAGAGAACCTGCCTCATGTGAGCCCCCTGAAAGAGCAGAACAGAGCAGTGGCCACATGGGCAGTACTGAGACAAAGATTAAGAGGGACAATAAAAGGAGAGAGCAACAATAATAAATCTAAAGTAAATACTACTATGATAAGTCAAGCACAAAACACTTGTACTTAAATGTGAAATATATCCTCTCATTTAACTCTATTCAGCACTGAAAATAGGATTTTATTTAATCTCTATAAGATAGGAATGAATACCTCCATTTTACTAATGAGGACGATGAAACACAGAAATCTTGAATTCAAACTCAAGTTATTTGACCCTTAAATCAACTAGACAGTAATTTAGATATAAAAGCAAGAGTTAGCTGTATATAAAGTTAGAGTATTCACCTATTATGGGTTATAGAGAGAGTTGTCCTGGGAAGAACTGTCTCCCTGAAAATCTTTGTTTAATAAATTTTGTTTACTTGCCTGTGGAGGGAGGGCAATCTGACCCACGTAAATTCATCTTGGCCAGAAACAGAAGTTGCAAGTAAAGTGTTGACCTCTTATTCTAGAGGGAAAAAAGGGAGGTGAGCATAATCCCATCCTCAAAGTAAACAAATCTATAGCGAAGCAATGAAGATAAAGTCTTTTATTTTGGCACAAATGAACAAATGGGTGTGTGTGTGTGTATTTGCTTGTGATAACCAAGATAAGGTTATAAATTTTATGAAAGTAAAAAAAGAAGTAAAACTGGCAAATGTTTACTTGTAAGAAATATTTACTTGTTGATTCTCAGGAATAAGACAAAGAAAAGTTTGCAGATCTTGTCCTTGATAAGTTTTCAAGTCTTATTAATGAACACAATAGTCTCTGAACACCTGGAAAATCATATTGCCCTCATGATACTTATTTGTAATCTTGGATTCCCTCCCTATCTGCCCCAGCAATTTAACTTTAATCCTTTACTCTTCTGCTCTCTTCCTAAACCAAACACTTTAAGCTAGCTGCAGAAATGAGTCTTTTAAATATTTCCTTCCCCTTAAGCACTCATTTTTGAAATTTGAATGGAAGTAAACCAGGACTGTATTTGCTCTACAATTATGCTTTTGAGATTTTCAAACAAATTTTGGAGAGCTCAGAGTCTAACCAGATTAAGGATAAGGGACTGAGTCTCTAAGATGAAAAACACACCTGCTACCTCAGAAAAAGTAGACAAAGAGATGATGACTTTTTTCTCTCTCTTGCATTTTTTAGAAGAAATACTGCAGTGTGATGCCCCTATTATCAAAGAAATCTCTCAAATGCATCATGTCAGCACAACCACACTGTTAATGCTACAGGGCTTTGTCATGAAATCTCTGGAAGAAAAGTGGTAAGTATTGCTCGGTGAAGGCGATAATTCTTTCTGGAGCTGCTCATTGGCTTCTGAAAGCCATAGTACTCAAGGAGTCTCAAATTTATTCTTACAGTTCACTTCCAGAGCTTCCCTACAAGAGAAAAATCAAATTTATCTTGAATCCTCTACCTACCTACCTGTGCACATGTGTGTGCATGCATGTGTGTGTGCGTGCGTGCACATACACACTTCAGTGCATTTACCTGAACAGTGGAACAATACAGTATTTATAGGCTGACATTAGCAAAGGATTGAAATGGTAAGAGTATTTGTGAGTGTCTTACCATTCCCCAGTTCCCACTTGGCCTTCCTCCAAAAGCTGAGATAGGTTTGCCTTGTTACCTTTTATGTACCAGGTGTTTGCCTTCTTGATGTTCTTGGTCTCCTTCTGGCAGGTTTAAAGATTACCAAGAGCTGTTCCCACCTTATCCTCAGGAAGGGCATATTGAAGTACAAACTGCTAAGAAGCCCTCAAAAACCGCAGCTCACCTACAGGAATCCCAGGTCAGTGAGGAAGACAATGAAGACAAGACACTGGGGACAAGGAAAGCACTGCTTAGGCATTGTCAACCATGCAAAGAGTTTCCTTGTTAGTTTATTTATTCACCCAAACAACTACTCTTTGGTTATGTTTCTTAATTCATGTTTTACAAAGGAGGACCCTGAGGCTCAGAGAAATTGTCACAGTGGGAATTTAAGGAAAAATCCTTGCCTTCACTCTGTTACTAGAACCAATTGTGTGATAGACACAGCGGTCAGATACATGGAGATCAAAATGTCAGGTTTTTTACCGCTAAAAACTAGTTTGAAGGGCGCCTGGGTGGCTCAGTTGGTTGAGCGACTGCCTTCGGCTCAGGTCATGATCCTGGAGTCCCGGGATCGAGTCCCGCATCGGGCTCCCTGCTCGGCGGGGAGTCTCCTTCTCCCTCTGACCCTCCCCCTCTCATGCTCTCTCTCTCTCTCATTCTCTCTCTCAAATAAATAAATAAAATCTTTAAAAATAATAATAATAAAAATAATAAAAATAAAAAGAACCAAGTAGGGGCACCTGGGTGGCTCAGTTGGTTAAGCGACTGCCTTCGGCTCAGGTCATGATCCTGGAGTCCCGGGATCGAGTCCCGCATCAGGCTCCCTGCTCGGCGGGGAGTCTGCTTCTCCCTCTGACCCTCCCCCCTCTCATGTGCTCTCTCTCATTCTCTCTCTCTCAAATAAATAAATAAAATCTTAAAAAAAAAAAAAACTAGTTTGAAGCACATGGGTTGGCCATAAAGCCAGATGGGTTTAATAATCCTCTCTGCAGCCAAATTAAACTCAGTCACATGTGCAGCCGCTGGTGTAACGGAACAACTTAGGCCTCCTGGGTGAACCCCTTATTGACTGACAAAGGGCAGGCCTAAGCACAGGAATCCTGCAAACAGAGAATGCAGAGGGTTGAGAGCAGAACATGTCCATTTTCTTCTTCCAAACTCATCAGTTATTTAGCTCATTCTTTCTCCATGCCAGCCGTAAAAAAAAAGGGGGGGGGGGAGGAAGAGACAGGATTTTTTCCAGTTTACACAAAAGCATTTTAAATGACAGTACACAATTTTCCAAAATATAGTTTTGTAAGAAAATGGCAAGAATTAAATATTGTCTTTACAAAGAAGTTTCATCAGTAAATTCCAGTGCACTTCAGACGCCTGTCCAGTAAGACACATGCTCCCCCCAGACAGGAATGTTACTCAGGAAAGTCTCTTCATATGATTTGAGAAAAACACATGTTCCTTTTAAATAATCACTTGCCCAATGTGTTGTAGAGTTGGTTAGTATCAGAAAAATTTGAGCCCAGCTCTGACTCCAAAAATCATGCTAAGATATTTCTGAAAACAGAAATGGACTATGCCCATATGAAAATGTCTACTCCTTGCTTTCTCTTCTTCTTTCCCTCCATGCATGAGTCAGCTCTATGTCAGGGTACTGTGAATGCTGATGTAGGACATTAAAAAGAATATTGCACCCAGAACGACTTCGTTTTAATTTCAGGTCTTCCAGTTGCTCTTAGATAAGAAAAGATAAAAATAAATTGTCACGTACTTGTGCCTACTTTGTACCAAGCACTACATTGGAGTTTACATATATAATCGCTAATCCTCACCACAACCCTGAAGGCTATTGTTTCTCTCTTACACATGGAGACATTGGAGTTTACATATATAATCGCTAATCCTCACCGCAACCCTGAAGGCTATTGTTTCTCTCTTACACATGGAGACCTGAGACACAGATTAAGTACATTGGCCCAAATTACACAATTAGAGAAAAGCTAGGCTCCAGACTCCCAAGTTTCTGATCCCAAATCCAGTGATTTTTGTATTTCACTACTGGTCCTCTAAAGCCATGCTTACATTGAAGATCCCTCTTTGTAGAATGAAACAACTAGTTGATCAATAAGATTCTTTCTGACTCCAAATATCCATTTGTCCAAGGGGTAAATGAATTACAGAATGGTCACTGGGTATTAAGAAACAGACAAGGAACTTATAAAATGCATTTGTGTGTGTATGGTGTGTATGTGCATGTAATTATACTTTCTCTTTTTAATGATTAGAAATGATTTTATTCATTTCCTTATTTCTTCAACATTTCAAATTTGCCTGAGCCATCATTCCCTTCTTGTGAGTTATGCTTATCTCTGACCCCTGTTTCTTCCTATTTTTAGCACTCACTCTCTCTCTCCTAATCATGGCATCTCAAATCTTACTGCTGAAAGACTGTAGTCAAAGGAGCATTGCCAATGGCCCCGTGCCTGGGTAAAGCCAGAATCTTCTGCCCACTAGGCACTTAATTTGGAGAAGGTTTGCAATTCTCTGTTTTTCCTCACCTTTAAATTGGAGCTAAAGATTATTCCTCATAAAGGAGGTGTTGTGAGGATTAAATATAATGAATGTCAAGTTTCTGGCACATAGTAGACTTCCAGGGAACAGCAGCTATACTAATGAATGTGGCATACCCGTCTCTCTTTTCCCAGGGAAGAGGCTGGATGAAAATGATTAGCTTTATTAAGAGCTTTTGCAAGTACCGCAGATTTGTGTCTGATCCCAGGAAGCGCCAGGAATTTGAAGAATATCTTCACCTAGAACTACAAAATAACAAGGAAAGTAAGTTACTTCTCTATTTACTGTTTTTCCTGTTGACATTTCAGACACAGGGGTTAGCCCAGGTAAGAAGCTGCAGAGCTGTTGCTTTGCGTCATGCCTGTGTTAACCTGGGGTCTAGCAAGAGCTCTAGGTCCTGGGTGCAAAGCCAAGCTCAGGCCTGCTTAGAGAGAATGTGAGTCCAGTGGCTTCTGCTGACAGAGTCAGCAAGGATGAAAAACGATTAGTCTAAAGTGCAGCAAGATCTTACATTTCACTAAACTGTTGTCCATAGTATAGATTTATTCAACTACTTCATTTGTTAGTTCATTCATTCATTCAACACACTTTTTGAGAATCCACGATATGGCAGGAACTTTGCCAGGTGCTGGGGATACAGTAGTAAACATGCAGTATAGGATAGGTCTTCATAGCACTTACATTTTGAGGGCAAGATAGAAAGTAAGAGCCACAGATTTTGGAGCCAAATATCCTGGGTTTGAATATGCCATTTTTTAACTGAAGGACTTGTGAAAGTGATTCTGTGCCTCAGTTTTTTCATCTGGAGAGTGGTAATAATAATGGTGCTTATCCCATAGATTGTTGTGAGGATTGAGTGAGTTAATACATACAAAGTATCTTTACCCATTACTATAAAAGGGTTAGCCAGTGTTATTGCTATTATTATGTGGTGAGTAATCCCAATGATAATTGTAGGGAGACCCTAGTTAGTCAAGGAGGAGGATCAGGGAAGACTTCTAGAAAATGACAAATTTGTCTTCTGGAATGAGCAAGTTAGACAGGCAAAATAGGTGGGGAGCAATTTCTAGGTCTGCATAGAATCCTAAAATAAGAAAGAGCATGGCACATTGCAGGAATGGCAATCAGGCCAGTTGGACTGGAGATTAATGATTATGATTAATTAAGTAAGATTAATGAAATGACAAAAGTGCCTGAGATAATACTAGAGGAATTGATAATGACAAATCTCATCTCTCTTATTTTTTTGAGTTTTTTTATTTAAATTCAATTAATTAACATAGTGTATTATTAGTTTCAGAGGTAGAGTTTAGTGATTCATCAGTTGCATATAACACCCAGTGCTCATAACGTCAAGTGCCCTCCTCAATGCCTATCACCTTCATCTCTCTTGATGACTTTTGAGTTGTTTCAATTGTCAGTATAACAAATAATGCTGCAAAACATACATATATTGCAATCCTGTATTTCTATGAGATTAATTCCCTAAAATGGGAGAAATGGGTAAATGGTTAAAAACAGTTAAAATTCAGGGGCACCTGGGTGGCTCAGTTGTTAAGCGTCTGCCTTTGGCTCAGGTCATGATCTCAGGGTCCTGGGATCGAGCCCCGCATCCGGCTCCCTACTCAGCGGGAAGCCTGCTTCTCCCTCTCCCACTCCCCCTGCTTGTGTTCCCTCTCTAGCTGTCTCTCTCTCTGTCAAATAAATAAATAAAATCTTTTAAAAAGTAGTTAAAATTCAGCGCTTTAAAAACATTACACTAATTAAACTCTTACCAACAGTATAAGTAAGTGCCCCACATTGTCACCAACCTGGGGTATTAAGCACTTCTTAAAAACTGACAGTCTGGTAAATGAAAACTAATGTGCCATTCTTATGTATATTTCTTTAGTAATTGAGTACCTTTATTTGTTGGTCATTCGTATTCCTTTCTGAATTATTTATGTCCTTTGTCTATTTTTTTTTTGAAATTTTAATTTTAATATTATGATATTTTCTAATTTGCAAAAGTTTTTGTATATATGTTTTAGGAACTGCTTCACAAACATTTAGGATTTTTGAATAGTTCTAGCTCTTTTGTTTCTTCTTTTAAATAAAATTAGTTCAAACCCTTACGCCCCAGAATGGTAGAAAGTCTAATTTCACCCTACTTCAACTTCCCACATCCTTAGCTTTGTATGAGACAGCCCAAGAAGAGTGCTTCTGTAGCTCAGTGGGAGATCTACAGTGGTCTGTTTTCTTTCACTATCATTTAGACTTTTCTGGGATTGTTATGTCCTTCAATCAATTGACCCATTTATCATTACAAAAAAATACTTTATCGTTGGTAATATTTTTTTCTCTGAAATCTACCTTGTAGATTAAGATAATCACTCCAGCTTTCTTTTTATTAGTGTTAACATGCATGTATTATCTTTTTCAGTTCCTCTACTTATAACCTATTTCTGCCCTTCATTTAAAGTGTTCTTATAGCTAGCATAGAATTGGGTCTTGCTTTTAAAAAAATAAAACAAGCTGACAATCGTAACCCAGTTGAGAGTCAACTGTTAAATATTCAGGACATTTTGTGAACCATCAATAGCTGAAATCAACTATGGTGGAAGTATTTATTATAGAAATCAGCAAATACCACAATCAGGTCTCCCCCACCCCTACCAGAGCTGGTTTGCAAGTATATCACTGCTCCCAGATTTCTTGAGTGGATTTAGCACACTTTTTTCCTAAAATCCTTGATCATCATACCAACTTCCACTACTATTCAAACTTTTTTTTTTCCCCTTCGAACTCAAGTCTAAGAGATAAAGAGAGATTGTAAGATAAGAAGGAGGAGGCTTTGCTTTATGTGATGCTGTAACCCTAGGACCTAGCACAGGGTCTGGAACATAAGAGGTGCTAGCTATTTATTCAATGTTGTAGTACCCTCCCATTTTATATATAACACTTCTCCAAAAGGAATCCCACTTACACCAATAGGAAGCACCATACCCACATCAATGGTTCCTGAACAGATATCCAGAATAATGGGTTTTATAGGAAGAATAGTAAATTCTAGAGCTGGATTAGACAATTTTCTTAAACCCAGCCAGGCCGTTAACCAGGGTTTACTTGCCAGATACAGCCTAAAACTGTTGTCTTCGCAGCCCTAAATTCCTATGAATGGATTTCTTTGTATATATCCTAGTCAAGAAACTTTCTAAAATAAGTGTCTTGTTTTTCTGAAACACAATCCAAACCTTCTTGAATCTTCTATCTTCTTCTTTACTCATGTGTCTGTTTTCTACTCCACCGCCCTACTCTCTGTTTCAATAAACTTCTTTACTCTTGACGTTTTGACTTTTTTGTTGTGCTGCTTTCCCAGTTTCCTTCTAAATTACTTCCCTGATAAACCTAGAATAAGCATCATCAGAACCACAGACTCCATTTTGAAGGTCACACCTGCATATTCAGTTTCTGCAGAAATCTTAGGGATTAGCATACCTACAGTGCAATTATATTTCTATGAGACATGCGCCAGGAAAACACCTTTCGGTACTCAGTTGATTTGTGTGTGTGTGTGTGTGTGGTCATATCATCTGAACAGATGGCTTTTTCAGCAGTCCTTCAAGTCAAAGTAAAACGTTGAGCCCAAGGGTAGGAAATCACTATTTGGATAGGCCCAAAGATGGGTCCACAGTTTCCTTTCTTCATTTTAGTTATGCCCAAGTCAAAGGCTTCAAGTTTAAGAGTGACTTCATCAAACTAGATTTTAATTCCTTCCTCTTTCTCTCTCAGATTTCTCCACATCACCAAATGTATCAGGACGCCCAACCGCATATGCCACAAACGTCCGGAATGCAGACCTTGAGAATGGTGATATAACACTTATGAAGCGCCGTATATTTGGCCACAGAATTATCATTGTCAACTTTGCAATCAATGATTTGTATTTTTTTTCTGAAATGGAGAAGTAAGTTTCCCATCTCTCCCTATCATGGCTTTCCCTGATTAGTACCATCCAGCAAAGTCTTGAGTGGCCTATAAGTGATTTCAGCCCTGCCAGGCAGCAATCTCCAACTGAAAATCTCACTGAATTCTGTGTGTCACTGTATCAATTTCTGCCATTCTTCCCTTTAGGTCCTAGAAGCTCTTCAGTATTCTGGAGTTGCCAATATTGAAATGATTGAAATATTGAAATATATTTATACCCAGGAAGTGGAGCACTTTTTTTTTATTATTTGTTAATATGATAGAAGTCCTCTTATGGAGCACCATAGGGCCAATAGTTCCTTAGTTAGAACAAAGAATTATAATAATAAAAATTGTGTGTGTCTGTGTGTGTATGCATGACATTAAACGGATATATAGGAATAAAATCTATATATATTTATTTATTATTTGCTTTATTCATGCATCTTATGAAAAAAGCAAGTAGTAGGGAAAAAATGGAGGTCATTCCATTACAGCTTTGGTGAAATATATAGAGCAAAACATCTTTCTGGTCTGGGTCAGATTATTCTTACCTGTTGTTTAGTGCGGTTTCTACTTAGAAATATTTCTTTGGGGGGGGCAGAAGGAGAGAGAGAGAAGCCTGAGCAGGCTCCATGCCCAGCATAGAGCCCAACACGGGGCTCAGTCTCACGACCCTGAGATCATAACCTGAGCCAAAATCAAGAGTCATGTGCTTAAGTGACTGAACCACCCAGGCACCTCTCTACTTAGAAATATTCTTAACCATGTGTGTCTCATGTGTAAAGCTCTCCAATTTGTGAGCTCAGGGCCTGAACTTGCAAAACAATCATACTGGGGTATAGGAGTTAGTCAATGGTTCTCAACACTGGTACACATCAGGGTCACTGGGGGCTTGTGAATACTGCCAACGCCAAGGTCCCAGAGATTGGGATTTCACTGTTGCAGTGTAGAGCCTGGGAACTGGTACTTTAATAAGCTGCTCGTGTGATTCTGATGTGCAGCACAGTTGGGAACACGAGTCTAGCACATCTGAAAGAGAGAATTGACTTAAAATTTTCTTGAACATTTGCAGATAGAAACAAGTGACTCTAAGAGAAATAAGAGTCTCTACTTCTTTCTCTGTCCTCATCAATGGGAACATCTTTGCCATTATCAGGAAGGGCATGTTCCTGAAATACTGATTTGAAATTTGGAATACATTTCCCCCATAGAAATGATGTACTATGTTAGGTATCTTATGTACTAAAGTAGAATGGCTTATGAGTCTATGTTTTAGAATGTGGTGGGCTTTCTTTTTTTTTTTTTTTTTTGAGAACTGTTAAAAGTTCTAAACTAATTTAAAAATAAAGATAGAGATGCATAAATGATATTTAAGTTGATATAAGTTGGAAGTCTCCTGTACATACATACAGGTTATTCAATCCTCTATATTACTTCACTCATTGTGTATCATTATTATTATTATTTTTGCTTGCCTTTGGTTGATTAGCTTTTTAAAATTTTAATTCCAGTATAGTTGACATACAGTGTTATATTAGTTTCATGTGTAGAATATATTGATTAAACAATTCTATACATTATTCAGTATTCATCATGATAAGTATATTCTTATGACCTATTTCACCTATCCCCCCACCCACCTCCCCTCTGGTAACCATCAGTTTGTTCTCTATAGTTAAGAATCTGTTTCTTGGTTTGTCTCTTTTTTTTCTTTGTTTTGTTTCTTAAATTCCAAATATGAGTGAAATCATATGGTATTTGTTTTTCTCTGACTGACATTTCACTTAGCATTATATCCTCTATCTCCATCCATGTGGTTGAAAATGGCAAGATTTCATTCTTTTTATGACTAATATTCTATTGTATAAATATACCACATTTTCTTTATTCATTAATCTGTCAATGGACACGTGAACTGCTTCCATAATTTGGCCATTATAAATAATGCTACAATAAACATAGGGGTGCATGTATGTCTTTGAATTAGTGTTTTCATATTCTTTGGGTAATACCCAGCAGTGGGATTATATGGTAAATCTATTTTTAATTTTGTGAGGAACATTCATACTTAAAGAGATATTATTATGTTAAATCATACTGATGTACTTTCACTCACCTGACAAACTTTTGATGTAAAGTCAAAGCCATTCCTCTAACTGGAGATCCACATATTTTTCTTGCATAAACTATATCCAAAATGCTATGCTAATTCTAAAATTTCTCTTTTTAAAGTGGAGTGAGAATTTAAAGGCAATTTAATCCTTCTGGATTTTTATACTTGTTTTTTCAAAGTTTTAAATTGCTTTGTCATACCTAACTCAATAGCAACTTTTTAAAAAGCAACTTGCCGTTACTGGAACATTCCAATACATTCAAATTTATTTTCACAGAAACAACAAATACCTTTTCCTTTTATGTTCATATTTTATCAATTTTCATAAATTACAAATTACAGTAACAAGTACAACAGACAAAAATATTTGAGAAGAAACATGGCTAATTCTCAGTATATATCTGCCTCAACTCACTGGGAACATGTGAGAGTATATTACAGAAGGAACAACCAGTGTGTATATAGTGAGCATGTCATAGGCATCAGTCAGTGTGTTTTCAGAAGAGCACCTGGTCATTCAGCACACTAGTTAGGAGAATTTGGTTAAGAGGTCTCCACTGCACCCCAGTGAGGCATTTAGCTCAGTTCCACAAATGCTTACTGATTGCTTGGGCACTGGATTTGACATTGGAGATACAAAAGACATGCTCTCTCTTCTCTAAGATCCTGCAAACCAATCTGGATGGCAGACAAAACACAAATGAGAGTTAAGAAGTAGGATGATAGATGCAAGAAGTGCATTTAGACAACTAAAAACAAAAGCAGGACTTTGTTTACCATGTTCACTGCTGAATCCCTGCTCTTGGAACTGCACCTGGCACAGAGTAAACCCTTTTAAATGTCCACTGATGGAATAAATAAGTGGATATGCAAAACAAGCTTATAATGGGAAAATCTTGGTATTCTACTCTTAGGAAAAGTTTAAATGGTTAAGATTTAAAGAGGCCTGAGAGAAATAAACTGTGTACTTAAATCAAGATAAGGTATAACTGACAGGTATCTGATGGTTAGTAAAAGAATATGTTGCTAGGAGACAGAAGGTAATTGCCAGAGGCTGGGATATGGGAAGAATAGAGAGTTATTGTTTAATGGCATAGAATTTCAGCTGGGGAAGATGAAAAAAGTCCTGGAGATGGATTGTGTTGATGGTTGCACAACAAAGTCAATGTACTTAATGCCACTGACTGTATATTTAAAAATGGTTAAACTGGTAAATTTTATATTGCATGTATTTTACTATAATAAAAAAATTAAGTAATATGCAGCTTCAAAGAGTGGTTGTAATTGTGAGAGCATCAGCACAGGAGAGGAAAGAAAGAGCAAGATAACCCTTAGTCCTTAAAGTCTTCAGAGGCAAAACTGGTACAGAGGTCAGGATGGAGGCAGGATGAGATGCATAAGGGAGTTTATGGTAAAGAAATACACTTGAAGAAGTACTTAGCATATTACCTGACATGTGGTAGGTGCTCAATTTGTATTTGCCTATGGAGGCATTATGATTGAATGAACTAAGTTGCAACCTGGCCCAGGATTGGCCCTGTCATTTTTAGGTCAGAAATGGGTCTGGGCTGGCTGCCCTACTTAGCTGCTGCTTTTATCTTCTCCTCGCTGATTTCCTACTTACTGCTTCTTTTTAGATTTAATGATTTGGTGAGTTCAGCTCAGGTGCTGCAAGCCAACCGGGCATACAACGAGAATGATGTGGTCCTAATGAGGTCCAAAATTAACATCATCCTAAAGCTCTACCTGCATTCTGAAATCCCTCCAAGGCTGAGGGTAAAGGGGATTCCCACTCCTCTCTGGGCTTTTGCCAAGAAGCATTTCTTCCACAAGAACTCTGAAAGCACCTCCTAAGTCTTGGGTCAACCAGATGTCCTTTACTTAGCAGTTGCATGAAAAGCTGCTGCCTTCTGGGGAGGGGGTGGTCTTATAAGTCCTGGGGGTCAAGAGAGGTTTTCTGTCTTCCCTGGAGCCTCTGCCAGTAACAGGCTCCCACTCTATGGGTAGGTGAACATCTCTGAATCCCAGAAGGATGCCATCCTTGCTGCCATTGCAGAGGGCCACCTAGATCGGAACATCTTCCACGGGACTATCATGTCTCTCTTCCCTGTCATTATGTACTTCTGGAAAAGGTAACTATTTCCCCTTGCCCAAGGACCATGAGAGCAGGAAAACACATTTGACTTTCTAGAGAGTCTTCTGTCTTCTTCTAGCCCTCTGCTTCACAGTTCCCAGTCTGTTGGGAACTACAATGGTGTATTCTTATCCTACTTGATACACTCCATCCCTCACACTCCCACGCTGAAACTGAATCAGAGGATGGAAGGCCAATTAAGACTGAGGATCAGAGTGCCAGACCCCCACCTCCCCTGTGCTTGTTTGGAAAAAGGATGTTAATTTTCTTTTTCTTTTTTTCTTTTTTTTTAAGATGTTAGTTTTCTTAGGCATAGGTTCCTCACTTAAGAATGAGTATGGACCAAACTGAGTGTTGTTGGAGTGGGGGGTGGGGTGGGAGGGATGGGGTGACTGGGTGATAAACACTGGGGAGGAATTGTGCAAGACTGTTGAATCTCAGATCTGTACCTCTGAAACAAATAATGCAATATATGTTAAGAAAAAAAAAAAGAAGAGGAAGAAGAAGGTAGCAGGAGGGGAAGAATGAAGGGGGGGGAATCGGAGGGGTAGACGAACCATGAGAGACGATGGACCCTGAAAAACAAACTGAGGGTTCTAGAGGGGAGGGGGGTGGGAGGATGGGTTAGCCTGGTGGTGGGTATTGAGGAGGGCACATTCTGCATGGAGCACTGGGTGTTATGCACAAACAATGAATCATGGAACACTTCATCTAAAACTAATGATGTAATGTATGGGGATTAACATAAGAATAAAAAAATAAATAAGAAAAAAATTAAAAAAAAAAAAAAGAATGAGTATGGACCATAGCTACCTGGGAAGAAATTCTGTCAAGGTTAACACAACTGTACTTGTGCTTAAGGAGCTTCACTCAGACAGTAAGACAGAAGAGTTTTATTCTGTTATGTCCAAATCCCATAATTACCATAAGAGGCACAGTTGCTAGACACTTCCATTTTCAAGAGGAGCTTAGAAATTTAGGAGTTTCTTTTGTTGTTAAAGACTTATTTATTTGAGAGAGAGAGAGTGAGTGCAGGGAGGTGGAGAGGGAGAGAATCTTCAAGCAGACTCCCCGCTGGGCACAGAGCCAGACACTGGAATCCATCTCATGACCCATGAGATCATGACCTGAGCCAAAACCAAGAGTCCATCACTCAACCAACTGAGCCACCCAGGTGCCCCAGAAATTTAGGTTTTTATGTCATATCTCCCAATGTTAAAGTGGCAAATGTGGCAGCTAACTCAAAACTAAAACATGGTGAGGAAATTATGAAGGCCCAAGAGCAAAAATGAAACAAACAAAATATCTGCAGGACAAATGCAACCTGTGGCTCACTGGTTTCTAACCTAGCCTGTCAAGGTTTGGGTTGAGACACTGGCCCAGGTTCTCCCAGATGGTTATTGACTCTTATAGTGCACTGTAGCGCCAGCTTACACCTTCCACAGAGTGAATGACAGTGCCCTGTATGACAGTGACCAGAGGACAACCGGCTGAAATGTTCCAAGACAGGGCTAATTAGGATATTTAGATTATGATGTGATTCCAGCTCTTAGGGGACGCCCTCCCCCCCACATACACATACATGCATAAATGTTACTTTATTAGAAGAGAAGGATAAAGGTTGCTTACCAATCTCCAACCTTTATTTTAAAATCTCTATGAAACTAGAACTACCCTACAACCCAGCAATTGAACTACTAGGTATTTACCCAAAGGATACAAAAATACAGATGTAAAGGGATACATGCACCCCAATGTTTATAGCAGCATGATCAACAACAGCCAAACTAGGAAAGAGCCCAAGTGTCCATCAATTAATGAATGGATAAAGAAGATGTGGTATATATATGCAATGGAACACTACTAAGCCATCAAAAAGAATGAGATCTTGTCATTTGCAACAACGTGGATGGAGCTAGAGTGTATTATGCTAAGCAAAATAAGTCAGTCGGAGAAAGACAAATACCATGTGATTTCACTCATATGTGGAATTTAGGAAATAAAACAGATGAATGTTTGGGAAGGGGAAGAAAAGAGAGAAGGAGAGAGGGGAGGCAAACCATAAGAGACTCTTAATGATAGAGAACAAACTGAGGGTTGATGGAAGGAAGTGGGTGGGGGATGGGCTAAATAAGTGATTGATATTAAGGAGAGCACTTGTTATGATGAGCACTGGGTATTATATGTAAGTGATGAATTACTAAACTCTACTCCTGAAACCAATATTACACTATAAGTTAGCTAATTAGAATTTAAATAAAAATTTGGAAGAAAATATATAAATAAATATAACTCAGTTCCATTTAAAAAAAAATAAAATCTCTACGATAATGAATTATTTAATACAGGATTGAAAGAATTAAAAATCAAGGTTCAAGATAACCGGTTTATCCTTTGAACACCAATTGTTATCTAGCACCAAGTCTAAACTTGATTCTAGTTCTACCAATCAGGATTAAATAGAAATTTGTCCTGAAACTTTCTAGAGAATCAAAAACCCCTGAGAAATGCATGCTACATCTGGCTTGAATCAGTGCTCAGCACTGCCTCATACCTATTTAGGAAGTATAGGAGTGCTTCAGGGAGGCTTTGAATCCCTAATCTTTATGCAACTGGTTCTTCACTTACTTTCCTATATACTCCTATATAAAGAGTGTTATATTGCACAAACTGTGTCTACATATGTTATCCCAGATGAACCTCTCAACAGCCCTATGAGGTGGGTGAGGCAAAGTGTTATTATCCCTATTTTATAGATGAGTGAATTGAGGTTCAAAAGGGGTAAGAGACACCTAGGATCACTTGGAAGTGGTAAAACCAGGATTAGAAACCAGGTCCATAGCAAGTGGAATGAGAGAAACCAACTGTGATCAAATAGAATGCCCCTTGGAGAAGGGAAAGAGGGCACCCCGTTAAGACCATCAGAGCAAAGGCAAGATAGAAAATAAATCCAATCTTAGCCAAGACCAACCTCCAAAGGGTCCAATGCAAGGGTAGGCTCAGGGACAGCAAGGCGTTAGGGGCCAGGGAGGAAGAGATGAAGAGTGTTGTGAGCGATTCCAGGGAGCAACAGTTCTCAGGTTGCAGTGGGTATATGAATGCAAGTTCATGTGAGGAGCAGGGGTCTACTCCAGGGAAAGGGCTGCTGGGAATGTGATGACGGTGTCACGACCTTCGGTAAGGGACAGGATAAAACCAGGGATTGGGACCTGGGAGGAAACCAGTCAGACACTCTGGCTGCACCAGGTGAAGTTAAGTGGGGAGCTCATAGTCTGATGCTCAAGCAAGCATCAGAGAGATTGACCCCTCCTCAAACCTGGATATAGCAGATTCTTTACAGACTCCATTCACTGGTTCCAGAAGGGAATCCCAACATACTGTCCATACCAGGTCCTCAGTGGAGCTAGGCCTAGACACAGAGAGGGCTCAGAAGAAGGGCCCCTGACAGGCAGAACTCCAAGGCCAAATCTTTCCTCTTCTCTATTGGACACTCCACTCTCTGTGAGGAGTGGTCTTGACCCAGTTGCCCTATGCTCAGTGTTCCAGCCTCCTCAGCTGGTAGCTTTCTCCATGTGACCAGAAGCCAATCTTCTCACAGGTTTTGTTCCTGGAAGGCAACCCGCTCTTACTTCCAGTACAGGGGGAAGACATACAAGGATAAACAAACTTCTCCTAAGCCCATGCACAAGTATTCTCCTTGGAGTGGAGGTAAGCTCTACCATGACCTATAGCCCCATTCTCTAGCAAATGAGACTCATGAAGGGAAAGCAAGGGTCCAAAGGACCAACTTAAGACTTCATAGAGGATATTTCCTGGAGGGGTGGGCATCTCATTAACTTCGCTCTCAGAGAAGCATTGAAGTGTGTTTTATCTGTTAATATCAGTACCAGCAAAAGGGTATCCCACCCATGTACCACACTCCCCAGCAGTACCTCTCAATAGCCTCAGGATGTAGGTCATGGTCCATGTGGTGGGTAAATGGAGGTGGTGACTTGCTTTACTGCTATTTAAGAAGCCCCCTGTTCCAACTATCTCCAGAAATCCTACCATTTGAAAAGCATCTGTTTTATAGTGTTGTGAGAAAATTAAAAAGTGGATGTAGGGTATGATTTTAATGTGGTAAATATATATATATATCTTTATGCATATATATAATTTTTATGAGAGCATGGGAAAATTTCAGAAATAAATTGTTAATAGGATTATCTCTGTATGGTGTGATTATGAGAGATTTACATATTTATTATTATATTCTTAATATGTTATTCATATGTTGTATATTATTAATATATTTATAAATAAGCAAATAGATATGTTTGAAAACATATACAGACATATGTTTTCTTAGCAGAGCAGTTGAACTCAATCCCTTTCTTAATATCTGCACTGAAATCAATACTTAAGCAAAAGGAAATTTTAAAGAGAGGGAGGAGGGTGCACAGAGCAATGCCTTGAGAGGGCAAGGCTGGATGTCACTGCAGTGAAGGTTCTGAGAACCAAAGAGAACAGGTCTGTGAGTCTGAAAACAGTACCAGCATCAGAACAAAATTTGGAGATAAGACGGGAGTCTTAAAGACACCAGAGAATTGTCCTGTGAGAGAACTGAATATTCCATGGTTTTAGCTCAAACCTGTGCAGTTCTCATGTCCATTTTTACAGATACTTAACCCTGCCCCCCTTCCAGCCTCCTCACAAACAGGTATCCCACTCCCTTTGGGGAATACAAATGAGGCCTTTGAAACTTAACCCATCCCTAGCTTGCATGAACAGTGGGAGAAGCAGCTCTGGCTGGTTGTAGAGCTAAGTTCCTGCCCCTCTGAGAGGTTCCTCACTTAAGTAGGAAATAAATCCTCTACCTCCCTGGCTACAGCGGCCCCAATGGTCAATGAATGTTGCTCATTATCCTTGTCTCTGCCTTGTAAAATGTCATACCAGTAGACAGAAATCAGCAGTCTTTGCAGTATGTGGGGAAAAGTGTCCCTGGGGGTACAAAGGGCTTATTTGGGGTGAGGGTGGAGGGGTGGAGGTGGGGCATAATAAGAGGGAAAGGAAAGGGGAGTGAGCAGGCAGGGTGGGCAAATGATACTCAGAAGAGCAAGAACATGTCCCTTAGTGGCAACCAAAGAGCTTCCACCTTTGGCTCATTTCCTATTGCTGAGCTCCAGGGAAGTAAATCCCCAAATCTTTTCTGGTGTCTGAAATTGGAAGAGGGTAACAGGATGCCCTAAATTAAGGGGTCAGGGCACTTGGGTCCCTGGCCTGAAGAGTCACTGTGTATGAGCTGAGGGACCTTGAGCATCTTGCTTCTCCTCTTTCCACCCCAGACCCCTGACCTCAAATACAGAGGTCTGGATTTAGATAATGTCTATCATTAACAACCTATACTCCAGGGAATATTGTCAAGAACTTCCTTGCTTACATATAAACATTTATTTTGTTGGGTGTTATAAGGGATTTTAATACTCCCTCTCCTTCTTCTCCAGGAGACCATGCCATCTTAAGATTCACCTTACTCAGAGGTATTGAGTGGTTTCGGCCTCAACAGCGAGAAGTAGTAACAAGTCCAGTTCAAAATTGTGAGTTGGAGTTGGAATCCCACTGATCTAACTACTTAGATGGTGACTCTAATCCAGTTTGGCCAATCTCCTTATTGACCACAAGGAGACTGAGGTCCCCAAAATGTGAAGCGATTTGCTCCAAACCACACAGCATGTGAGTGGCAGAGATGGGATGAGAAGCAGGTCTCCTGACTGTCTTTCTGGGGCTCTGAGCACAACTCTCATCTGAATAATTCTATCTTCCTAATTCTTTTATAGCCCCTTGAAGGCAGGTGCCTTAAGTTTCTCTGTATCTCTGCTGGCTTATCTGTGTGTGGTGTGTGATCTTTGTGAAGAGACAATCATAACGTCCCAATTGTTATTTTCCCCTCCCTCTGAGAGCACCTGCTGGCTTGAACAGGACCTCTACCCCATACCTCCTGCTTCCTGGAAGTGCCTGCTACTGATCGTCTTATCCCTGTAATAAACACTCTTGTCCTAGCCTCCCATATTTGAGCCATGTTATATCCTTTTTCTCCCCCATCTTCAGCCTCAAGGAGTTAATCCCACTTCCAAGTATTAAAGTTGCCTTGGTTGCCACATGGTCTCTCCTGACAAGCTTTTTTTTTTTTTTTTTTCTATACCAATTGTTCACTTCTATTTCCAGGTTGGAGATACTGCTTCTCTCTACTGCTTATAGACATAAAATGCCAGCTTGCCTCTTCTGCCCATTTGCATATGTCCCCTCATTGCTTAATGGGGAAGGACACTATGGAATATTGCCCATGATCCATAGGGTCCAAACAGCCCTAAAGTTCTGTGATTCTAGTGTTCATCTGGCTTAATCTCCTTATGTTACTTCCCTGGGTCTATGGGGTTGGCATCATGACCTTTGCATCCAGATAAAATGTCTCCTAAGACCAAAAGTTTTGCAGCATTCAAACCAGGTCTCCTTAATGTCCCTGGAGCATCACTGCTTCACCTTCCATTTCCCAACTCCTTCCCTGAAGGTGTTTCCCTGGAAGCTGTTCTGGGATGGCCTTCCTGGGCTGGAGGCCCTCCAGTGAGTGCCTGTGCCCTGAGTTCTGAGGCAGTGCTTCTCTATATTTATCTTTAGCTTCATCTAGCAACCTTACCCCATCAAGACATGTGCTCTCCACCACGCAGCTTTGTCCTATCCTAGGGTAGACATGAGTCAGAAGTCCTCTTCCTCAGTTCAGAGCTGCTTTGTCCAAGTGTACAATGGGAGATGGGGGAGAAACTTCCCAGAGACCTAGCTCCACATCCTGACACTCCTTAGCATATGGAAACCAAGAAGTTGAGCTTGCTTCTTCCAGAGAGTCCTATAGTCAAGATAGTTAGGGAAGGGTTTCTCTGTGGGTATCCCAACTAAGACAGGCACTTTTAGGAAGTTGGATCCCCTGACCCACCTTCCAGGAGAACATTATTGCTGTGGGAAGAGTACCTTAGATGATGTTTTATTACCAGCCTCCCTAATACTCCAGCCTTCAAGGTAAGGTGCATAAAATGGGAAGAAGAAGAATTGTTCTACTGGGCAGGATATTGGCAATAAAAGCAAAAAGGACTTGAGCCTGTCAAAATCTGATTCAGCCTAATTCACTTCTGTACAACCACCAAAGTGGAATTAATGCTAAGTTAGGGCTCTGAGAAAATCCCCAGGAAGTCATGGAAAACACAACTGGGCCAAAGAGCTGCTTGAAAGTCAAGGTTATAGATAGGAGGCTCCGTGACTAGAAGGCCTGGTTTCCTCACCAGCCATCCCATCTTCTCAGACCTTCTATAAGGCCAACAGGAATTTAGAGCTGCCCCAGTATCACTTGCCTGTGCTGGTGCCTGGAAGGCAAGAACTTTGGAGTTCTTTGTACAGAAAGACAATGCATAGCTTCAGGGGTTAACAGTTCTTAGAGAGGAAGGTGAGAATAAGAATGCAAGGAGCTCTATCCTGAGGTCAAAGGGTTTTAGTTTGGACCACTGCCATTCCTAAAGGGAATGACAGCAACAAACCAGCAGAGTATGCCAGTTACCTCATTGCCATTCTAATAACTGGCCACTCTTCTCTCTTCCTTCAGAACAAAATTACCTGGCACCAAAAAGGAGAAAAAGTAGTCAAGTCAGGCTCAATGGGATGTCAGCCCAGACATGGTAGGATGGGACTTCAGTGGATAAGATGTGAGCAGAGAGCATGAACAGAAGCACCTCTACCCTCCTTGATCCTGGGGGTCCTGTCAGAGATGGTCTTTCCACAATGGGCATGTACCAGATCACCTAACTCTTGGAGTCAAAAGACCTGAGTCCTTAATTCACTCTGGAGCTGCATGGCCTTGAGCAAATCTCTGACTCATGGTTGTCAAAGAATCCCATGACAAATGTATGTAGATGGCATTAAACACTCTAGTAAACAAGGTGCTGTTTTTATCAACAGTAAACAGATGGGATCTTAATGCTAGGATCTCCCATTTGGACAATGACTCACATCCATTCTTAGGAAATCCTCACAACCCTGTTAAAAATTACTTATTTTTAAACAGATAAAGAAACTGACACACACAGAAGGTAAGTGGCTTTCCCCAGATCACCAGGTAGTAAGTGGCAGAGTCTGGACCAGAACACACCACTTCTGAATCTTTGGCTAGTTCTCATCCCATGGTCACCCTCAGGGTGGCCAGAGCTTCCTAACTTAAGACAAAAATAAGGAAAGAAAGAAAAAGAAGAAAGGGAGGGAGAGAGAGGAGGAGAGAGAGAAAAGGCAAAAAGGAAAAGAGAAAAAGAACATGAAATTCTTTTTATAATACTATGCAAGTCAAACAAAACTTGGCTGTGGGCAACATTGGCCCACAGACCAACAAATGCAATCTTTGTTTTAAACTTTTTCTTTCCCCTTGTAATTATATTTGGGTCCTGGGTCTATCTTAGAAAATATTAGAAGGGAGGAAGAGAAGTCCAAACAATAGGCCCATGAGGGTCACTGGCATCAAAGGAAAAGGCCAGGGAAGGATGCTGGCCTCCTCTAGTATTAGTGTTCTAGCTAACATAACAAATTACCAATAAACAACACAAAATTACTATCTTACGGTGCTGTAGGTCAGAAGTCTGACCTGGGACTCATCAGGTTAATGTCAGGTGTGCAGAACTGCATTCGTCTCTGGAGGCTCTGGGGGTGAATCCATCCCCTTGCTCATTCAGGTGGTTGGCAGAATTCAGTACTTGTAGTTGTAGCACTGAGGTTTTGTTTCCTTGCTGGCTATCAACCTTTCTTTGCCTGACTGAAAAAGCCTCAACTCCTTAATGACATATTATATAAGACCACTGACAATTTGGCTGAATCTGGATTTCCAGATTCATCTCTTGCCTCTCTTCCTCATGCCTTCCATTCCCCAGCAACATAGTGTAAAACGTCCTTCCCTCTCCCACTCCACCTGGTGATAAGAGACATCGCAACAGTGACACCTCCTGGTTGTCTCCTCTCTTTTCCAACCATTTCCTCTGCTTCTGTAACACTTTTTCTCCCTCTTTGGAGATCCTTGTTTATATAGATCCCTCACCTACTAAACTATAAACCTTTGTAGGACAGAGACCATGTTCTGTTTTTCTTTATGCCTCCAATACCTAGCATAGTGACATGCAGATAATAGTTGCCCCATAAATACATGCTGATTGCATGAGTAAATGAACAGTGCTAGGTTTGGGAATATAGAGGAAAAAAGAGAATGTGCACTTTATGCCTGCCCTGACCTTCCAATTAATTATGCTGACTTCACAATTAGTGTAGACCGTGATGTTTACCAGAAAAATCAAATCAGTAATCAAATCTAATTGTGACTAGCCCATTAAAGAAGAAATATCAAATTTTCCTTATGAATTTTTTTTTATGTTCCAATAACTCTTGATACTTTAAGAACTCTCTATTTTTTTGAGGAAGTTCATACAACCCATTCAAACTAAACAGTAACAGTAAGAGGCAGGGGAAAACAGCAAGAGAGACAGAGATCCACCTTCCACCTTCCATCTTCAGAAGCCTTCCAGCTGCATGTGTCAGGAAATGACATAAAATCTTCCCTCTTTTTACAAAAGTGTGAAAAGATGTCTGTCCTTCATTTTGAAAGCCTCCAACTGGTCCAAAGTGTTGCTGCAGAGGAAGGGGCAGTTTGTGTGTAGTATCTCGGGGTGCCAGTCCTCACCCCTATACTTCAACCAGAGCTGCAGATCATTAACCAGAATAAAAGATGTCCATATTCGCAATTGGTGGGCCTCCCACACTCTTCTTAAAGGAAAGGGCACAGGAAAACAATATGTTGCTCCCCAGAGGCTCTTAAGGTCATTTTCAATTCAAGAAATTCATGGAAATATTACTTCCCATTCTGGATTAAGACCATGGACCAGCCAGGCCCATCCAGAAGCTCTGACACATGGGCCCTCCCCTGAACAACAGTCCAGGCCAGGAGGCCCGGCTGCCATTCCTATGAGCGCGTGCTTTTCCATGAGGCAGGCTGGTTTTAAGTCCCATCTCCACTGCTTAGTACCTTTGCAATCATCAGCAAATTACTTAACCTTGTTGAGTCCCAACAAGTGCAAAATAAAGATGTTAATGTCTACCTCCAAGGTTTGTTTGAAAACCAACTTGGAACAATGTAGGCCAAGTGCACTGCATGGGGCCAGGCACAAAGCTGGCAGAGAGGACATTGGTTGCTCCCCCTCTTTCTACCTTTTCCCTAAATTTCCTGGAACATGAAGGAAATGATTGACCAGGAGTGACATAGTTGAAGAGTTAAATCCTGAAAAAATTCTGAATGCTTTTCTTCATGTGGTTCATGAGCATTGATTAGCCAGGACATCCACAAACCCATGAATTTCTGTGTAATTTCTACATAGTCACTTGGAGGATTTCTTTATGTCCTATGAATCTACTATTAATAAGAGGTAAAATTTTTTTTTTTTCCTCCTGAGCCCCTAACAGATACTTTAAAATATCCAAGGCCCTTCATGGACCATTTACTATGTGAGAGCTGGGATGGAAATCACAAGATTTATTTTACAGGTGAACTAATGGAGGTCTGTAGAGAAGTCTCTTTTTGCCTCTTGCTTGCATGGTTACTGAGAAATAAGATGTAACTCTTATCTTTGCTCCTAAAGTGTTTTATTCCTCTGGCTTCTTTCAAGATTTTTTCCTTTATCTTTGATATTCTGTAGTTTGGATATGATGTGCTTAATTGTAGGGTTTTTTGGCAGTTATTCTTGGTGTTCTTTAAACTTCCTGGATCTGTGGCTTGGCTTCTAGCATTAATTTGGGGAAATTTTCAATCGTTATTGCTTCAAATATTTATATTTTTCCTTTCTTCTTTTTCTGGTTTTCCCATTACATGAATTTGTATTCCCATTTGTAATTGTCCCACAGTTATTGGATGTTCTCTTCCCTTTTTCCAGTTTCTTCTCTTTTTACCTTTCAGTTTTGGAGGTTTCAATTGACAAAACCTTGAGCTCAGATTTTTTCTCAGCCATGTGCGATCTACTAATGTGCCCATCAAAGGCATTCTTCATTTCTGTTCAGTTTTTTTTTTTTTTTATCTCTAGCATTTATTTTTTATTTTTTCTTAGAATATTCATCTCTCTGCTTACATTACCCATCTGTTCTTGTCTTTTGGCCACTTTTTGCATTAGATCCCTTAGCACAGTGGTTTTAAATTTGTGGTCTGATGATTCCAATATCCCTGCCATATCTTGATCTGTTTCTGATGCTTGCTCTGTCTCCAGACTGAGTTGTTTGCCTTTTTGATGTTGTTGTTATTATTATAATTGTTTTGGGGAGGCACAAACTGCCCATATATGACAGCAAACTTAATCATAAGTATCATATGTATTTTGATAGAACAGCTCTACCAAGTGGCTATTCCCCTGCCTCTCTCCCCTCAGGTCTCCCTGTTCCCTGAGACACAACAATATTGAAATTAGGCCAATTAATAACTCTACAATGGCCTCTATATATTCAAGTGGGAGGAAGAGTCACATGTCTTCCCACTAGAAATGATTAAGCTTAGTGAGCAAGGCATGTCAAAAGCTGAGACAGTCTGAAAGCTAGGCCTCTTGTAGCAAAGAGTTAGCCAAGTTGTGAACACAAAGGAAAAGTTCTTAAAGGAAATTAAAAGTGCTATCCCAATGAACACACAAATGGTAAAAAAGTAAAATGGCCTTATTGCTGATACAGGGAAAGTTTCAGTAGTCTGGATAGAAGATCAAACCAGCCACAACACTCCGTTAAGCCAAAGCCCAATCATAGCATGGCCCTGACTGTCTTCAATTTTATGAAGGCTGAGAAGGGTGAGGAAGCTGCAGAAGAAAAGTATGAAGCTAGCAGAGTTTGGTTCATGAGGCTTAAGGAAAGAAGCCATCTCCATAACATAACAGTGCAAGGTGAAGCAGCAAGTGCTGATGTAGAAGCTGCAGGAAGTTATCCAGAAAAACTAGCTATGATAATCAATGAAGGTAACCACACTAAACAACAGATTTTGATTGTAGATAAAATAGTCTTATATTGAAAGATGCCATCTAGAACTTTCATAGCTAGAGAGAAGTCAAACCCTAGCTTCAAAGCTCATTTGTTAAGGGCTAAAGTACCTGGTGAATTTAAGTTGAAATCAATACTCAATTTCCACTCCAAAAATTCTAGGGCCTTCAAGAATTTTGCTAAGTCTACTCTGCCTACGCTCCATAAATGGAACAACAAAGCCTGGATGATAACATATCTTTTTATAACATAGTTTACTGAATATTTTAAGCCCACTGAGACCTATTGCTCAGAAAAAAAAAATTATTCCCTTTAAAAGATTACTGCTCATTGACAATACACCTGGCCACCCAAGAGTCCTGATGGAGATGTACAATGACGTTAATGTTGTTTTCATGCCTGCTAACACAACATCTATTCTGCAGCCCATAGATTAAGGAGTAATTTTGACTTTCAAGTCTTATTATTTAAGAACTACATTTCTTAAGGCTATAGCTGCTATGATTCCCCTGATGGATCTGGGCAAAGTAAATTGAAAACCTTCAGGAAAGTATTCACAAATGAACATTAAGAACATTTGTGATTAATGGGAAGAGGTCCAAATATCAACATTATCATGAGTTTAAAAGAAGTTGATTTCAACTGTCATGGATGACTTTGAAGTTCAAGACTTCAGTAGAGGAAATAATGGTAGATGTGGTAGAAATAGCAAGAGAACTAGAATTGGAAGTGGAGCCAGAAGATGTGACTGAATTGCTTCAATCTCATGGTAAAACTTGAATGGATGAGGAGCTGCTTCTTTTTTTTTTTTTTTTTAAAGATTTTATTTATTTGACAGCAAGAGAGGGAACACAAGCAGCGGGAGTGGGAGAGGGAGAAGCAGGCTTCCCGCGGAGCAGGGAGCCCAATGTGGGACTCCATCCCAGGACCCTGGGATCATGACCCGAGCTGAAGGCAGACGCTTAACGACTGAGCCACCCAGGCGCCCCGAGGAGCTGCTTCTTATGGATGAGCAAAGAAAGTGGTTTCTTGAGATGGAATCTACTCCCAGTGAAGATGCTGTGAAGGTTGTTGAAATGTCAACCAAGGATTTAGAATATTGTGTAAACTTAGTTGAAAAAGCAATGGCAGGCTTTGAGAGAATCAACTCCAATTTTGAAAGAAGTTCTCCTGTAGGTAAAATGCTATCAAACAGTATTGCATGCTACAGAGAAATCATTTGTGAAACAGTCAATCGATGTGACAAACTTCACTGTTGTCTTATTTTAAGAAATTGCTGCAGCCACCCCAGCCTTCAGCAGCCACCACCCTGATCAGTCAGCAGTCATCAACATGGAGGCAAGACCCTCTACCAGCAAAAAGCTTATGAATCTCTGAAGGCTTCAATCATGGTTAGCGTTTTTAGCAATAATGTATTTTTTTAATTAAGGTATGGACATTGGTTTCTTAGACAAAATGCTATTGCATACTTAATAGTTTACAGTATAGTGCAAACATAAATTTTATATGCAGTGGGAACAAAAAAATTCACTTGACTCACTTTATTCACATTATTGTGGTGGTTTGGCATTGAATCTACAATATATCCAAGGTATGGTTGCATAGTCTCATGATTAGATCGTAGGCTTTTAGTGAGCCTGTGCTGCTGGGCTGTCAATTTTGCAAATGCTTAGCAGTTTTTCCTTTTTTTTTTTTTTTTTTTTTTAATCTTTACCCATTTAGGTGGTCCAGGATGGCCAGAGGAGGCTGGATTTGTGTATTTGCCTTCTCCCATATGGAAGTCTAGAGTAGCTGGAGTTGGCTATTTTTCTTTCACCTGGGTTGGTTAGACTCTGATAAAACCCCAATATGTTAGATCTGGTAAAATAGTTTCTCTTGTGGGCATGCCTTTCTCAGAATTCTCTGGTGTGTTCAAAATGGTTACTTTTTGCCTTGCTCTCCTGGAAGCCCAAAGGGATTTTTCTCTGATCTTTACTGTGAGAACCTGGTAGAGTTCCTGGAGGTAAAATGCACAAAACTGTGAGTCCTGCCCCTGTGATTGAGTCCTCCTGGATTTTGTTTTGTTTTGTTTTGTTTTGTTTTATATCCCCAACTTGTCCTTACAGAACCTCTAGCAATTTATCAGTTGCAGCTTGAATTTCTTCCCCCATTTTTGGTTCTCACTGAGGTGGGTTTCTGCTCTGATAAGTTGAGATTCTCTGTACTCACCTGTCTGTTTCAGTTTGCCCTGTGATCTTCCTCCTTTGATCTAAGAAGGCTTGTTGATTTTTTAGTTTGTTCAGTTTTTTTACTTATTGATAGAATGGGGTGATGACTTCTAAGCTCCTTACATGCTGGATCAGAAACCTGAAGTCCTGGGAGATTTTTTAAAAGATTGAACCTAGGCCCACAAAGGTTCTGACTTAATTGGTCTGGGATGGAGCCCAAGTGATTCTAACATAGAGCCAGGGTTGAGAACTACTGACAGGTGCCACATACATTTTACTGCTGAAGGAGAGAAAATAGGCAATGAGAATGAGTACAGAGGGCTTTGTCTTCTTGGTCATTCTAGTCAGCCTTCTCTGGGCTAGATCCAGTTTTTTGGTATCATCAAAGGAAATAGCTACATGACATTTTACATCTTTTAAAATATATTCACAGTGTTGTACAGTCATCAATACAAACAATTTTAGAACATTTTTTGTGATCTGCAGTTCAACTTGGGGAGTACTGCCATCTTAATATTAAGTCATCCAATCCATGAACATGAAGCATCTTTCCATTTAGCATAATAACACTGAGACTTATATAATCTTAAAACAAAAATCAGCATTATGGGTATGTCTTGCTTTCTATAGCAGCTGAATTTGGTAATAGTTGAATAAAAATCCATCCTTATATCAAATTATTTTCTTAATTAAGACTTTATTTTTAGAGCAGGTTTAAGTTCAGGGCAAAATTGGGGAAAGGTACAAAGATTTCTCATATACTCCTACCCCACACACATGCATAACTCCCCCATTATCAGCACCCCCACCACCACCACCAGAGTGGTACATTTGTTACAACTGATGAGACTACGTTAACACATCATAATTACCCAAAGTCCAGAGTTTACATTAGAGTTCACTCTCGGTGTTGTACATCTAAAGGGTCTGGACTAATGTATAATGACATGCCATCATTACTGTATCATACAGAGTATTCTTACTGCCCTAAAAAGCCTCTGTGCTCTGCCTATTTATCTCTTCTCCCTTGATAACCCCTGGCAACCACTGATCTTTTTACTGTCTCCATAGTTTTGCCTTTTCCAGAATGTCATATAATTGAAATCGTACAGTATGTAGCCTCTTTATATTGGCTTCTTTCACTTAGTAAAATGCATTTAAGGATCCTCCATGTCTTTTCATGACTTGACAGATCATATCATTCTAGCATTGAATCATAGTTAATTGCCTGGATGTCCCAGTCTGTTTATCCATTCACCTACTGAAGGACATCTTAGTTGTTTCCAAGTTTTAGTAATTATGAATAAAGCTGATGTAAATATCCATGTACAGGTTTTTGGGTAGACATGTTTTCAGTTCCTTTGGGCAAATACCAAGTGGCATGACTGCTGGATCATATGGTAAGAATATGTTTAGTTTTGTCATCCAAAATGGCTGTACCAGTTTGCATTCCCATCCACAATGAATGAGAATTCCTGTTGGTCCACATCCTCACCACCATTCAGTGTTGTCAGTGATCTAGATTTTGGCCATTCTAGTAGGTGTGTAGCAGTGTCTTGTTCTTGTTTAATTTGTATTTCCCTTATGACATATAATATGGAACATCTATTCATATGCTTTTTGTCTATCTGTATATCTTCTTTGATGAGGTTCCCATTAAAGTTTTTGCCTATTTTTTAATTAAATTATTCATTCCTTATTTTTGAATTAAGAGTTCTTTGTACAATTTTAGAGAACATCCTTTATCAGATATGTCTTTTCCAAATATTTGTTCCTGGTCTGTGGCTTCTCTTCTCATTCTCATGATACTGTCTTTCACAAAGCAGAAGTGTTTAATTTGAATGAGGACCAGCTTATCAGTTTTTCTTTCATGGTTGATATCTTTGGTTTTGTATCTAAAAAGTCATAGCCATACCCAAGGTCATCTAGGTTTTCCCCTGTGTTTTTCTTCTAGGAATTTTATCATTTTTAACTTTAAATTTAGATCTGTAGTATATTCTGAGTAAATTTTTGTGAAGGGTGTAAGGTCTGGGCTTACATTGATTTTTTTGCATATGGATTCCAGTTGTCCCAGCACCATTTGTTGAAAAGACTACCTTAGCCCTATTGTATTGCCTTTGCTCCTTTGTCCTTTATATGGGTCTATTTCTGGACTCTCTATTCTGAAAATTGATCTATTTGTTTTATCTATTGATAAATTTGTCTGTTCTGCTGATCTATTTGTCTGTTCTTTTGCCAATACCACATTGTCTTGATTAGTGTTGCTTTATTATAAGTCTTGAAGTTAAGTCCTCTGACTTTGTTCTTCTCCTTAAATATTATATTGCCAATTCTGGGTCTTTTGCTCTCCATATAAACTTTAGAATAATTTTGTTGATATCCACAAAATAACTTGCTGGAATTTTTATTGACTTTACATTTAACATATAGATCAAGTTGAGAATTGACATCTTGATAATATTGAGTCTTCCTATACACAAACAGAATATCTCTCCATTTACTTTTTTCTTTGATTTAATTCAACAGATTTTTGTAGTTTTCCTAATATAGATCTTGCACATATTTTGTTAGATTTATATCTAAGAATTTCATTTTGGAGGGTGCTAATGTAATTGGTATTGTGCTTTTAATTTCAAATTCCACTTGTTCATTGCTGGTATATAGGAAAATGATTGGTGCTTGTATATTAACTTTGTACCCTGCAACTTTGCTTTAACTACTTATTAATTCCAGCAGATTTTTTGTTGATTCTTTGGGTCTTCTACATAGATAATTATGTCATCTGCAAACAAAACAGCTTTATTTCTTCCTTCCCAAAATGTATACTTTTTATTTCCTGTTCTTCTCTTATTGCATTAGCTAAAACTTATAGTATGATGTTGAAAAGGACTGGTGAGAGGGAACATCCATGCTTTGTTTCTAATCCTAGTGAGAAAGCTTAAGTTTTTCACTACTAAGTAAGATGTTAGCTGTAGCATTTTTGTGGATATTCTTTATGAAGTTGAAAAAGTTCTCTATTCCTAGTTTACTGAGGATTTTTATCATGAATTGGTATTGGACTTTGCAAATACTTTTTCTGCTTCTATTGATATAATCACGTAGTTTTTTCTTCTTTTTTAGTCAGTTGATGTAATTGATTACATTAACTGATTTTTGAATATTAAACAAGCCTTGTATACCTGAGATAAATCCAACTTGGTTGTGGTATATAATACTTTGTATATATTACTGGATTAGATTTGCTATTATTTTGTTGAGGATTTTTGCATCTGTGTTCAAGAGAGATATTGATTATTTGTTTTTTCTTGTAATACATTTGTCTGATTTTGGTATTAGGATAATGCTGACCCCATAGAATGAGTTAGTATTCCCTCTGTTTCTATTCTCTGAAAGAGACTGTAGAGAATTAGTGTAATTTCTTTCTTTAATATTTGATAGAATTTACCAATGAACCCATCTGGGCCTGATGATTTTTCTTTTGGAAGTGTACTAATTATTGATCCAATTTCTTTAGTAGATATAGGTCTATTTAGATTGTCTATTTCCTCTTAGGTGATTACTGGCAAATTGTGTATTTTAAGGAATTGGTTCATTTCATCTAGGTTGTCATCTAGAGCTGTTCATAGTATTCCTTTATTATCCATTTAATGTCCATGGGATCTGTAATGATGTCCTCTATTTCATTTATGATATTCATAATTTTTGTCCTCTCTGTTTTTCTTAGTAGCCTGGCTAGAGGTTTATTGATATTATTGATCTTTTCAAAGAATCAGCTTTTGATTTTATTGATTTTCCCTATTAATCTCTTGTTTTCAGTTTCATTGATTTCTGCTCTGGTTCTTATTTATTTTTTTCATGCCTACTTTAGATTTAGTTTGCTTTTCTTTTTCCAGTTTCCTAATGTGGAAACTTAGGTTATTAATTTTAGGTCTTTCTTATTTTTTAACATATGCATTCAATGATATAATCTTTCATCTAAGTGGTGCTTTTACAGTATCTCATAGATTTTGATAAGTTGTATTTTGATTTTTATTTAGTTAAAAATATTTTAAAATATTTTCTGATTTTTCTTCTTTGACCTGTGTGTTGTTAGAAGTATGTTATTTTATCTCCAAGTATTTGGGGATGTTCCAGTTACCGTTCTGTTACTGATTTCTAGTTTCAATGCACTGTGGCCTGAAAGTACACATTGTATGATTTCTATTCTGTTAAATTTGTTAAGGTGTGTTTTATGACCCAAAATGTGGTCTATATTGCTAAATGTTCCATGTGAACTTGAGCATAAAGAGTGTTCTGCTGCTGTTGGTTGAAGTAGTCTATAAATGTCAATTATATCCAGTTGATTGATAGTATTACTGAGTCCAACTGTATTCTTGCTGATTTTATGCCTGCTGAATCTGCTTATTTCTTTTTTTAGATTTTTTTTATTTATTTTTGCGAGAGAGACAATGAGAGAGAGACAGAGAGCATGAGAGGGAGGAGGGTCAGAGGAGAAGCAGACTCCCTGCTGAGCAGGGAGCCTGATGTGGGACTCCATCCCGGGACTCCAGGATCATGACCTGAGCTGAAGGCAGTTGCTTAACCAACTGAGCCACCCAGGCGCCCTGAATCTGCTTATTTCTGACATAGGGGTGTGAAGTCTCCAACTACGATAGTGGAATTATCTATTTCTCCTTGTAGTTAATTGTAGTTTGACACTCTGTTGTTAGGTGCACACATGTTAAAAATTGTTACACCTTCTTGGAGAACTGATCCTTAATGCCATTATTTAATTTCCTTCTTCATCCCTAATAACTTTCCTTTCTTTGAAGTCTGTGATGTCTGAAATATGGCTACTCCTGCTTTCTTTTGATTAGTGTTAGCATGGTGTATTTTTCTCCATCCATTTACTTATAATCTATATGTGTTTTTTATCTAAAGCAAGTTTCTTATAGACAACATATAGTTAGGTCTTGTTTTTTGATGCACTTTGACAATTTCTTATTTTAATTGTTATATTTAGATGATTGATGTTCAAAGTGATTATTGATATAGGTGGATTGTTATCTACGATATTTGTTGTTGTTTTCTATTTATTGCCTTTGTTCTTTATTTCTACTTTGTCATCCACTCTTTCTGTCTCTTATGGTTTAAGTGAGCTTTTTGTATGATTTCATTTTCTTGATTTCATTTTCTCCTCTTTCTTAGCATATCAGTTATACTTCTTTTTTGAACTTTTTTAAAAAGTTTGCAATATAAATTTATAACTAATTCAAGTCTATTTTCAAATAATACTATACCACTTCATGGGTGGTGTAAGTTCCCTATACTCACAAAATAGTCCTAATTCCTCCCTCCTGTCTTCTGTATAATTGTTGTCCCTCAATGCATTTATATATACAAACGATAAGCATATATACATACATATATATATAACATACATACATATACATACATACATGTGTATATATATATGCACATATGTATATATATACATATAGTTGGTAAAATAATTTTTTTGCAACTTACATTAATAAATGTCCATGGAAATTTTTAACCACCTTCAACACATACATACAACTTAAGTGAAGCAAGGCCATATACCAAAAGTATTTCTGTTAAATTAAGGAGATAAATGTTTTTTAAAAATAGAATAAAGAAAATTCAAGGTGAAGTCATGTAATCTCAGAAAGAGAAAGACTTCCTAAGCATGACACTATGGTAAAAAACTGAAAAAAAATAATGATATATCGTTATACATAAAGATCTAAAGTTTTTATTCATCAAAATTTTACATAAACAAAATTCAAATATAATTTAAATGGAGGAATGCATAGAACATATTTGATAAAGGAATTAATATCATTAGTCTATATAAGAACTCCTTAAAAATGACAAAAAGTGAGCAGCTCAAATTTTTTTAAATGGAGAAATAACATGAACATTTACATAAAAATATTATTCACAAATGGAGGATATAAATTTTTGGTTTCAGAGTAGTCACAGAAATCCAAATTATACAGGAGAGTCTATTTTTTACCTACCAAATTGACAGAGATATTTGGGGGGGGGGTTTCTTCTTCTTTTTTTAAAATAAAGAAACTTCTTCTTGCCAGCCTGGGGGAAAAAAGACACCCTCATATAGAAAAAGGAGAAGTTTATGTGGTACAACTCTTCTGGAAAGCAATATGGTAATATAAAACAAAAATATGAAGACCCTTAAATCAGTTATTCCAATTCTAGAAATTTAACTCTAAAGAACTAATAATAGGTATTTACAAAGACTAATTTCAAAATAATTGTAGTGTCATTACTATAGAGAATTAAAAAAAAAACCACTAAGTGTCCAACAAGAAGGATGCAATTAAATAAATCATGGTGCAGGCTACAAACAAATATTTAATAAAATGAGAAAATATTCATGAATGGAAGTGGATACAGAAGCAGTATTATGCTATGACTCAAGCTATTATTAATAATATATATATATGAGTCCCAAATATTATTTGATAACTACATAAAGAATATGCATCTTTTGGGTGCCTGGATGGCTCAGTCATTTAAGTGTCTGCCTTTGGCTCAGGTCATGATCCCAGGGTCCTGGGATCGAGCCCCACATCGGGCTCCCTGCTCCACAGGAAGCCTGCTTCTCCCTCTCCTACTCCCCCTGCTTGTGTTCCCTCTCTCGTGTCTCTCTCTCTGTGTCAAATAAATAAATAAAAACAAAACAAAAGAATATACATCTTTATAATACCAGAAGTTTAACAGTAATTATTCTAAGTGTTGGGATTACAAGGTGGTATCTATTGTCTCCTTTCTTCTTTTCTAATATTAACTTTCCTGGAACCCCGAGTTGGCTCACTCCATTAAACATCTGCCTTCAGCTCAGGTCATGATCCCTGGGTCCTGGGATTGAGTCATGCATTGGGCTCCTTGCTCAGTGGAGAGCCTGCTTCTCCCTCTGCCTGCTACTCCCCCTGATTATTCTCTCTCTCTAACGAATAAATAAATAAAATCTTCAAAAAAATTAAGTTAAATTAACTTTCCTTCAGTGAACTAAAATTAAACACACACACACATTTAGACACATATTTCACATATTTCAAGCAACAACTATAATTTTTTTATTTGCAAAAGGATGAAGTTATGTGCTTAGAGTAGCTTCTTGGAATGTTATTCATATTAATAAAAGGAAGCAAATAAAAATAAGTCAAAAGATGTTTAAACAATCTTTGATAACATAATTGATAGAATATTATTCAGTCATTTTAAATACTATAAATCAATATTCACCAGTATATAAGACCAATTTTTGGGGGGGGACTCTATGCTTGTATATATTAAGTTTTTTAAAAAGCAGCATCACATCCGAAGGGGCACATGCACCCCAATGTTTATAGCAGCAATGTCTACAATAACCAAACTATGGAAAGAGCCTAGATGTCCATCAACAGACGAATGGATAAAGAAGATGTGGTACATATATACACAATGGAATATTATGCAGCCATCAAAAAATGGAATCTTGTCATTTGCAATGACATGGATGGAACTAGAGGGTATTATGCTAAGTGAAATAAGTCAATCAGAGAAAGACAATTATCATATGATCTCACTGATATGTGGAAATTGAGAAACAAGGCAGAGGATCATAGGGGAAGAGAGGAAAAATGAAACAAAACAAAACCAGAGAGGGAGATAAACCATAAGAGACTCTTAATCTCAGGAAACAAACTGAGGGTTGCTGAAGTAGAGGGGGGTGAGTGGGATGGGGTGGCTGGGTGATGAACATTGGGGTGGGTATGTGCTATGGTGAGCGCTGTGAATTGTCTAAGACTGATGAATCACAGACCTGTACCCCTGAAACAAATAATACATTATATGTTAATAAAAAATAAAAAAATAAAAAGCAGCATCACAATAGAGCAATACAATAGAATGTCAGTTATGCAAACTCTTCCATGCATGTAAATAAAGTGAGGTGGAATATGGAATATTAAAGTAGTTTGTTATCATAATGAGTGTATGGGTGGTTTTTTTTAATTTCTGATGCTCTCATGGTATTATTTATCCAATAATATGAATTATAATACAAATTAGACTTATAAGATACAACAATTCATCTTATAATAAATTTGATTACTCTTTTTAAAAATTAATTTGTATCTTAAAACTCAAGTTTATTTCTGTTCTGGTTATTTTTGACTCACCTTACTTATTTAAAAAAAAAGAAACCCAACACCCAACAAGTCTTGTTTTGCTTTTAATTCACTTCGCATCCAAGAACATACAAGAATCTGGACTGGAATCTGGACTGAAATCTGGAAGGACCCCAGCCTTGACCTGCCTTGGCCCTGGCTGTGTCATTGGGCAAATCATTGAACATATCTGAATCTGTGTTGCATCCACTGAATGGGCGTGACACCACCTAACTTGGGAAAGAGGCAGGTTGGTTGCTATTCACACCTTGGGGCTAGTAGAACTTCACCATGGAGGACCATGATTTCTTCCTTACCTTGGGTCACCAAACTGGAGAAGCAAACTGAAGACACAGTTCAAGGACAATGGCAAATAAACTCTGCCCTCTGGAGACTCTTTGCTGCCATGGATATTGGCACAGCAGTATGTAAGACCAGTGTTTTTTGGGGGGAGGACTCTTTGCCTTATTTCCCACTCACTAGTTTTTCATGTTGTTCTAAATGGCATAGGAGAAACGCCAGTCAGTCTGTAATTCTGGGGTGGGGAAAGAAGCTGCTTTTAAGGCCACTGACCTGCCTACAAGGGCTGCCTGAATCAGCCATGGGGGGATAAGGATGTACATACAGAGAGGAGGTCTTGGGGGGGTGGCTTCCAGTCTAGAGCAGAAATGAAGAGAAGTGTAATACGGTGAAACAGAGGAGACACCATCCGAATCCTCTCACCCCAGGTGGGTTTCCAGCACTGCAAGGACTACGTGGCTTATGTGTGAGCCACACACGAGGATGTGGATGGGAGCATCTACCAGGTGACCATCAGTGAGGAGTCACTGCCCGAGGGCCGTGGAGATTTCATCCTGGGCTATTAAAGCCACACGCACAGTGTCCTCATCGGTGTCACTGAGCCCTTCCAGATCGCGCTGCCCACCTCGGAGCCGGCCAGCAGCAGCATAGACAGCTCAAGCGCCAGTTCAAAGGATGAGGATGACAGTATCCTGGAGCTACTCGCACCCAAGTCCAGTAGCCCGAGCCCTGGCAAGCCCAAGAGACACCGTAGTGGCAGCCCAGGCCTGGCCCGCTTCCCTGGCCTTGTCCTGTGGCCCTCATCCCGTGACCGCCGCGCTGCCAGCCACAGCCCCTCACCCCGGAGCCGCCGCCTGCCCCGGGTGGCCCCCGACAGCAGCAATGACGGTGCAGCCAGGGCAGTAATGAGGAGCGACCCTCTGGTCTGCCCGGTCCCTGGGCCTTCCCACCGTCTGTGCCTCGAAGCCTCGGCTTGCTGCCTGCCTTGCGCCTGGAGACCGTCGACCCTGGTGGGGGGCGTTCCTGGGGACCTAATCAGGAGGCCCCAGCCCCCAGTAGCCAGGGCCGGCAGGGGCTGGAGGAAGGGGGTCTGGGGCCCTGAGGGTGGGTGGGCGGATGGGCCCAGGTGGCCGCCACTGTGCCCCGATCTCCTGCAAACCCACCTGTGTTCCTCTTGCTGCTGCTTGGCTTCATCCGCACCTGCCACTCTGTCCTGGCCAGGGGTGGCCAAGTGGGGTCCCCCAAACTCAGTCCTGGCACCTCAACTGTGACAATCAGCAAAGCCCTATCTGCCCCCATCTGAGATGGGGTGGGGGGGTTGCAATGCTGGAGGTCATCAATTAGAAATTAAATTCTCCAGCATAAAAAAAAAAAAATGAAGTGTAATACTGTGAAACAATATATTCCATATATCAGTGACTTCAGAACCCTGGGGTCCAGTCACCATCTTCAAGTGGCCAGGATGGTGATGCCACATACCCCTGTGGAATTGCTATCTTCTTCATAGACTAATTCAAACTTTCTAATAAATACCTTTATACTTCTAAGTGGGGTCACTTAATTAAAGTCAATAAACAAATTTTATAAGAACTAAAGGAGGGAGCCAGCTTGGCATTATGTCAAGGATGATTCAATGAAAGAATGCAAGTATTCTGTAGGCTGGAAAGCATTGTGCAAAAGTAATTCTTAGCCAGATAATTACAGTTTATGTAACTGCTAACCAGCTCTAGTGAGAAGGGGAAATGTATACAGAGGAAAAACCATAGGCTTCTGAGCCAGATAGGGTTCCGTTTCTGGGTCTTACGAGCTGTGTGATCCTGGACAGATCATTTACACGCTCTGCATCTCATTTCCCCACCTGTAAAATGGAGAAATAAAACTATCTTTCAGGATGATTGTGTCAACGTAAAAAATATGTAACAGCCTAATAAAATACTGGACACATGTTGAATAAATATGAATCCCAGCCCACCACCACCACCACCATTCTTGTGCATTGTCTACTTATTTTCACAAGTCCATTTATCACATGATAAAGCATGTCACTCAGCCATGTCTTGGAATCTCTTGGAGGGAAAATTAAGGTTTTTTTATTTTTTGTGTTTTTTTAAAGATTTTATTTATTTGACAGAGAGAGACACAGTGAAAGAGGGAACACAAGCAGAGGGAGTGGGAGAGGGAGAAGCAGGCTTCCCGCCGAGCAGGGACCCCAATGCGGGGCTCGATCCCAGGACCCTGGGATCATGACCTGAGCTGAAGGCAGACGCTTCACGACTGAGCCACCCAGGCGCCCCAAAAATTAAGTTTTTAACAAGGTCCTAAGTCACTCATACACACACACAAAAGGCATTTCCTTTGGACATTCTGAGGTCATGTTTTGCTCAATTTTAGCTGAGATTTCTACAAAATGAATCCTTACACTTGTGACCATATATGGGACAAGCCTTGCACATGCCTGACTAAATGAGATGTCCTGTTAGCATTTCCAGGCTCACCACTTTCTATGTCAGGCCTTTGTACATCTATTTCTAAGTAAATATCATTTGTATAAAACTCCTGGGGGTACAAGCTTGCACATCTTTGAATGCCACAGTATCAGACTCAACGCTGCGGCTATTTTAAGGAATGCATGTTTTTGTTCTTTTTCAATCCCTGCAAAGTTATTTTGACTTTATTGGTCTCATCTTCCAAATGTGCCTTTACTTGTCCTAAGTTTTCTAATGTATGATTTACACTTATTAGATTAATTTGAAGAGGTCCAAGGTGAAATATTTCTCCAGGTGTTTTAATAGTTCCTGTATCTTCTATTATCTGGAATAACATCTTGTTCTTTCTATAGTGGGATTCATTAACTGTTATGGTTTTACACATCCTATGTTCCTTATTTTTCCTTTGACTCCGATAGGTTAGGGTGGAGTTTGGCTTAGTGCACATTATCCTGGTCCAGTTTCCCATGTTGTATAGAATTTGTGGAGGAGTCATCAAGCCCATAGTCACAGGTACTTATATCCACAGGCTAGCAGTGCTAAAGTTAGTTTGGTTCCATTCCAACAACATATCCTTAGGAACATGTTTTCCTTCAATTATAAGGGTGCTTTCTGAGGCCTGTAGTCTTCCACTTTCCCTGTTGGTATTGGGGAGTCACAAAAGTGTGGAAACTCATTATCGTGTTTTTTTCTTTTAAGTGCCAATATTTTAATTTCATAGCTGCCCAAGGAATCACAGCCATTAGGCTATGTGGTATCTACTTCTGGTTGGGCTGTCTGTTATCTAAGGTGACCAGTATTGCCCCGAGATTATAGCTGTTCTAAGAGTGTTCCACGTATCAACCAACCTGAAATGGAACAATCTATAAAGAAACATGTTTTATGTCCTTTTTTAGTATTTCATTATTTCTACCATTCTCTCCAACTTTTGTGTTAGATTTCCATTGTTCTATTTACTTTCACTTGAAATTTGCTTTGTATAATACATTGCTAATTTTATCTATGTATACCCAACAATGCCATTGCATTGTGTTAAATTCAGATTGTTTGGCTTTCAAAATTTTTTAAGTTTAATGTGATTTGATCTACCTCGAATTGAGAAAAGGCAGTTGCCATTATTCTTCCAATTAAACCTCCTACCAGTCCAACAATAAACTAAAAGGGTCTCCTTCCTTGTAATGAATCTGGTTCTGGTTAAGTTGTGCATTCAGCATAAACAAAAATGGATAAAATGGACCACAATTTGGGTATCTATATCTGGCTTGAAAATCCTGCATATTAAATTTCAGAACATAGCCTATTATTGTAAGTTCCAATATGACCAGGACAGGTTTTATTAACATAGGTTCCCATATTCTTGGGGTAGAAACATGTGGTGTAAGATAGAAGCCTCATGTATTCCATGAAGGACAGTGATGTGTGTTATATGCTAAGTTTTCTATGTGTCTTTTACACACCTTGCAAGGTGTTCCTGTTCTTTTAAAATCTAGACATGATATCCATGGATCTATTGTTGATTTTCTCATAGGTGAATACAGATTAAACAGTGTAAATTGGGAGGATAGTAAATGACCAGTTTTAGCCAACACTCCCTCTATTTATCCCATTCAGAAATAAACAATTTCCATGTTAGGACTTTATGGTCAGAAGTCGTTCCCCTCTGTCAGGGGTCTCCTTTACTTACTCCAGAATAGGCTGTTGGAGTTTAAGTGTAATTGGCTTATTTTCTGTTAGTGGCTCTGTATTTTGTAGGGCCTTATCAAGTGCCCAGGGGAGACTTTCAAATGATTGGTATCTGTTCTTGGAGCTTGGGTACTTAGCTCAAAATTCTATCAGGTAAAATTTGGGGTCCTGCAGTGTTTTTATCCTCAGACACCATTTGCAATCCTCTGTGAATATAGGTACTTTCATTTATATTTAGAGTCCTCATTAGCTGGTACCAATGTACTAAAATTTCTGACAGCATTTCTGAAATAAGTTAAGGCTGCCTCTTGAGTCTCTGTCCATCTGAATTCTCTACTTTTCCTATTTTATAAATGTGTTTTAATATGATCTTCTTATGTGGTATGTGCTCTTCCCAATATTGAAACAGTCTATCAGTTTGTCACCTGCTGCTTTTGTGATAGGAGTTTGTATGCTATCTTCTTTATAACTGGGTCAGTTATTTTTCTGCCTTCAGAGGACCAAATTATACCTAGAAATCTTACTGTAGTGTGGGTTCCTTGGACATTATTTGAGTCATTTGTCCATCCTCTGAGTGTAAGGTATTCTATTAACTATATTGTGACTCTAGTCTGTTGTTCCAAGTTATCTCCATAAATAAGGATGTCATCAGTACAAGAAATGCTGTAAGACCTGGATGTCTTGTGTTAGAAGGTTATGAGCTGTTACTGGGGTTGTAAAGGTATCTTGTTGATAACCTAGTATACTTGATATCATGTGAATGCAATCATGGGTGGCTCTCCTTAGCAATTGGAATAGCAAAGAGCATGTCAGATAAGTCTATCCCCATGTAATCAGTTCTAGATCCAGTGGTGATATTGTTTATGATAGCATCTATTTCTGGGTTCCCCCCACCAATTTGGGGAGGTTGTTTGTTTAAACAATAATCTACTGTAATCTACTGTAAATCTATAACACTCATCCAGCTTTTTAATAGGCTGGATTGGATTATTATAATGTGAAACAGTAGGCATAATAATTTGTTTCTTTAGGAGTTCCTGAATGTTTCCCTCAAATTTTGTACTATTACCTCCATTCCAAGAATGTTTTCTAAATTGGAATTTATAATCTATATACCCATGTGTCCCTGGTGTTAATTTTCCTCCTAATCATTGAATTAGTCCAATTTTTGGTTCAAGTTTTCTAAATGGGGACACCTTGGTAGCTCAGTCAGTTGAGTGGCTGACTCTTGGTTTCAGATCAGGTCATGATTTCAGGGTCCTGGGATTGAGTCCTGCATAGGGCTTCTCTCTCCATCTCCCTCCCTCTTTGCCCCTCTCCTTCCCCCTTTGCTCCTCCCCTGGTGCAGGTGCTAACCCTCTCTCTCTCTCAAATAAATAAAATCTTTAAAATTTTCTAAACGAGTAGGATATCCCTGTATCATTGTTACTTGGGACCCTGTATCTAACAACATAGTGGTATATGTAGTATTTCTGCTTGCAAAACAGGTTTCTATTGATATGGCCTGTGTAATATATCTGGCTTGGGCCAAGAGACAGTGACCACAGAGTCTCGGGGGCAGGGGGGCAGCTCATGGGGTCTGCTTTCCTTCGACTATCAGTGTCTTGTCTATTAATGGGATTAGGTTTTATTTTTTATTTATTTATTTTTAAAATTTTTATTTATTTATTTGACAGAGACACAGCGAGAGAGGGAACACAAGCAGGGGGAGTGGGAGAGGGAGAAGCAGGCCTCCTGTGGAGCAGGGAGCCCGATGAGGGGCTCAATCCCAGGACCCTGGGATCACGACCTGAGCCGAAGGCAGATGCTTAATGACTGAGCCACCCAGGCACCCTGGGATTAGGTTTTATAAAGCAGTTAGTATTTATAGTAAATGGGGTAATGGGTATATGCGGGTTTATTTTCTATAGGTCTATCTACCATAAAAGCTTGGCTGTTTCCATTTCTCTGCCACTGTACATACTTTCTTGCGTTCTTGAGTTTCCATTTTTATAATTTGTGTTCAAGGGTGGTGATCTAAATGATTGAGGGAGCCAAAAAGGCCTTACAGACTTAGGTCTGTTTCGATTTGGTTTATTTTCAATAGGTGTAAGCCTGTTTTGTCTATATACATGAGGTTTAAAGCTATAGCCTTTATCTTAATTCCTCAGCAGTTCTTATCAGGTCAATCAGTTCTGTTTTTCTGGCTCATGCAAATACTGTAAATAATGCTGTTCTATCCTGTAGGATACAGGTTTTAAGCTGACCTTTTAATTTGTTCTGTTGCTTCCACATGTATCAGTGAGGATGTATGTCCTCTATCACAAGTCAGAGTTAATAGTCCTAATTTCAAAATAATGAAATATAATAATGAAATTAAATATATTAGTAGCTTCCACTGTAATTTTCCATGGAGATGTTTTAAGGGATAATATATTAGGTGTTGGTCATCTTAACCTCCAGTTTGCTGCTACCTAAACAAAGATCTTTGCAAGTTAGTATTATTTTCTCCAGATGCTCTAGGGTATTGATTCATTTTTGCATTAGTGGTAATGGGTTTGAAGTGTATGATCTCTACTCTGAGGGGGATCAGGTTTTGTCCTCTTTGGACCTTCTATGGCCAAATCAGGTTGTTGGAATTCCATTCTAATTTTTGTCATTTCTTGTCTGGTATTAGCATTCTCTTCAGTGACTCTGATTGGTTCCATATTAATCATTTGTTGTAGTTTTGTCTATTATCATGGGCTTTTAGCTTCTAAATAATACTGTTGCAAGACTTCTTTTTCTTCGGTGCGCATGGTTCTTGGTCACGCCTCTTTGAAGAATGAAGAGGTAGATCAGAGGAAGAGTGGTGGGCAGCAAAGCAAAGTTCATTGAGCAATAGTAAAATTTATTGAACAATAGGACCATGCTCCTGAAGAGGGAGGCGACCAGAAAGGGTTGCCAATTTGGCATTTAAATCTAAGGGTTTTTATGGGCTCTTTAGTGTGGGCTGTTTGAATCTGATTAAACCTCCTTGCACCCGTCACCCCATCAAGTTTTTCTCCACAAGCTCATCTACCTATCAGGCAGTTAGTTGTTCATGTGGGAAAGTGGGAAAGGGTGAAGGACTCCTTCCAAGGTGTTGTTTCCTAGCCTCTTGATCCCTGAGGTGGCCCTAAGGCATGGCAGCCAGTGCAGGCCACCAGATCAAGCTCTTTGTTTAAATATTTCATTGGCTGTTGAGCTGGCCCCCAGGCCTTGAGTGAGGACACACAAGGCCATTCTCTTCCTTTCTGACAAGTTGTAAGTCTTCCCAGTAGGAAGACTTAAAGCTGGGGCACTGAGTAAAGCCTAGAATAACAGGATGGGGTCTTTTTCTGTTTAAGAGTTGTTTCCTCTTAGGAAGGGGAGGGAGTGGGGGGGGATGGCAGGGGCCCTTTTCCCTGCCTGCCTTTTTTCCAGCTATCCTTCATTATTACCAGGGTCAAAAGCGTTGAAATAGTTATTATTCTCAGGATGTAGATTGGTGCCTTAGAGGCAAAAGGCTCTGGATTTCTTCCTACCCTGGAGATAACTTTTTGTGC
This sequence comes from Mirounga angustirostris, assembly GCF_029215605.1. Classification (NCBI taxonomy): domain Eukaryota; kingdom Metazoa; phylum Chordata; class Mammalia; order Carnivora; family Phocidae; genus Mirounga; species Mirounga angustirostris. Next base: position 42,985,939 of record NW_026991714.1, read on the forward strand.
TAGCACTTTTCCTTTCTGCCTGTTGGCATCTGTGTTAACTAATGCTTCTAATAAGAGCACTGGATTATCTTTCTTAGTTGCTCTTTTTAATACATGATATAACTGACTGGGTTGGGTGATCAGGCCAATATCTGGAGGTTTTAAGTTTTTCCTAAAGTCTTCAGTAGGTCTCTATGGATCCTCAGACCTTAATAAATAATCCACTCTACACCTAAACTACCTCTTGAATAGTTTTGGTAAGGTTAGTAAGTGAAGTGTATATTTGCTATTGTTTTGCTGTCTTTAACAACTGTGTTCAATGTATGTTTTATCGTAGAGATGCCTAATAGGATTCCAAATCATTTATAATATGGTAAAGCAGAATAAGATCATCGTTGTAGCCACTGTTAACATCCAAATTATAGTGGCTCTATCAATTTTATCTATTCAAAGCCTGGTTATAATCTCAGTAGGATGCCATAGATAGTAAACAGTATATTAAGTTTAAAATTTGTCAAGCCATTAATGGGCTTTATCAGATTTTGGTTAATTATAAATTTATTACAATTTATCACCTGTTTTTAATTTACATGGAATATGACATATATTTCATAGCAATGATCAATGTTAATTATTATTACTTTGGTTCAGGTTGCAGGCTATTGCAGACTATACCATTTGTTTTGTTTGAGGAGGTGAATTAAAGCTCAGATCCTGAGTTTGTCTTTGCCAAAAATTTACTCAACATAGGTGATGTGGGAAGCAAAGGCAGAAGAAAAATTATTACATTTCCTTACTACTTACAGCCCATTGACAAGTCCTTGAAACAGGAAGAGTGACATTCCTTTAGGGACTCAACTGATTTGATGTTGATATTTTGCTAACAGCAAAAGGCAATCTTAGCCCAACCCCCAAGATCCTGTGAGTCTACTTTAACATACAAAAATTCCTTTGGAAACTTCCTTTATCTCTAAACCCCCCACGATATGTGTTGGCAATCATCCCCAAGCATATGACCCACCTATATACATCTGAAGGGTCTCATAACTAAGGTTTTATTAGACGGTAATAAATGACCTTTTCCCAACAATAGCTAGCCCCCTCAAGGTCCTGGAAACCTTGCTTCCAAAATTCCTTAGAGACATGCTATCTCTAACTTCCTCCCAGCCTGAAAATATATAATCAACCACCCCTCATGACCCCAGTGAGCTCTTTCTGCCCATGGGTTCTGTCCCCTGTGCTTTAATAAAATCACCTTTTTGCACCAAAGACCTCTCAAGAATACTTTCTTGGCCATTGGCTTCGAATCCTAACATCTTCCCTACATCAGTAGGTTCACTGTGAAATTTTACAAGCCAACTGCACACAGAATAATGTGTTTTAGTAAGCCAGTTAAGAAATACCATAGTCCAAACCAATGATAGATGAGTCACACTATTGTTCCAGGCGAGGGGAGATGAAATAAAGTTCAGATTTAGTTGAGGTGCACTTTTGTTAAAAATAAAAAAATTTTTTAAAAATATAGCTGAGTAAATTAGAATATCTAATTGATTTTATTAAGCAATTTATGAATCCAGCAGCATCACATATAGCAAGTAGAGAGATGCTCTGAGGAGTTGTACAAAATTGACAGTTTTTATAGGAAGGAGGGTGGGGCAAGGAAGTTATTAGCAAAAGAAAAGAAAGGATTATTTCAGGCCCGGGCATCTTCTTTTAAGGGGAGAGGAACCAGCAGGGTTTGTTATCATGCAGATAACCTCAGGGAAGCTGATGAGGAAATTTCAGACTGACCTTTAAAAGGTCCCATTGTGGGGCTCCTGCGTAGCTCAGGTTAAGCATCTGCCTTCGGCTCAGGTCATGATCCCAGGGTCCTGGAGTCACGCCCCGCATTGGGCTCCCTGCTCAGCGGGGACCCTGCTTCTCCCTCTACCTCTGCCTGCCACTCCCCCTGCTTGTCTGTGCTCTGCCAAATAAATAAAAATAATCTTTTAAAAAATAAAAAATAAATAAAAGGTCACATTGCTGGGTGCCTGGCAATCTTGGTTAGAAGAGTGTGCAACTCTTCATTTGCAACGATGTGGATGGAACTGGAGGGTGTTATGCTGAGCGAAATAAGTCAATCAGAGAAAGACATGTATCATATGACCTCACTGATATGAGGAATTCTTAATCTCAGGAAACAAACTGAGGGTTGCTGGAGTGGGGGGTGGAGTGGGAGGGATGGGGTGGCTGGGTGATGGACATTGGGGGGGATATGTGCTATGGTGAGTGCTGTGAATTGTGCAAGACTGTTGAATCACAGATCTGTACCTCTGAAACAAATAATGCAATATATGTTAAGGAAAAAAAAAGAAGAAGAAGAAGATAGCAGGAGGGGAAGAATGAAGGGGGGAAATCGGAGGGGGAGACGAACGATGAGAGATGATGGACTCTGAAAAACAAACTGGGGGTTCTAGAGGGGAGAGGGGTGGGGGGATGGGTTAGCCTGGTGATGGGTATTAAAGAGGGCACATTCTGCATGGAGCACTGGGTGTTATGCACAAACAATGAATCATGGAACACTACATCAAAAACTAATGATGTAATGTATGGTGATTAACATAATACAAAAGTAAAAAAAAGAAGAGTGTGCAACTCTTGATCTCAGGATCGTGAGTTAGTGCAAAGGACTCCATTTTGGATTTCTCTTTAAAATTTATTTATGTATTTATGTATTTATTTATTTATTTATTTTTAATTTGAGAGAGAGAGAGCGTGCGCACAAGCAGGAGGGGCAGAAGGAGCAGAAGAGAGAGAATCCCAAGCGGACTCCATGCTGAGTGCAAAGCTCCCCCCCACCCCCCCCGCCCCGGGATCGATCTCACCACCCTGAGATCACCGCCTGCGCTGAAACAAGGCTCAGACACTTAACTGAAGGTGCCACCCAGGCACCCTGGATTTCTCTTTTTAAACACTTTAGAGGAGTTGAAATCAAGAAAGGCTTAGCCAAGTAGGAGCTAACATCCAGCAGCCAGCGCAAAAAAAAAAAAAAAAAAAAAAAAAAAAGTCCTGTGTTGCTAGGCAACAAGGGCAGGACGTTGTTTGGCAAGATGATGTTCACAGGGACACTACCTGGCTGTGCCCCTGCTTAAAAGAGACTTGCCTTTACTGGGGCAGAAGCTAACTGTCCTGAGGTCTTTGAGAGCTATTTTAAATCAGCAAAGTTTTTGATCGCTCAGAGCAAGCATTCTCCAGTAGCCCGCGCAGCTCTGTTCTAAGTATTCTAACGTCTCCTTGCTGGTTCCGTTGTATGTTCTCACCGGTAAGCCGGCAGCCAGGTCCCGCCAGCTGAGTTCTGATGGGCGAGAACAGATCAGATGACGATGTCCTGAAACAACTTACTTCATTGTTACACCGAAACAACTTCACCTCTAAAAACAGTTTGTCTTTGTCATAAACAAGTGGACTTGAAATCCTACCAAACCAATAGACAACATAGGCAGAGCTGGAGGAATGTGGACTGCCTGGCCCTCGGGGGCGGGGAGGGCTGTCCATTGTATTCTTGGATAACACCTGGGAGGCTCCATTGCTGGAAAAGCCCAGGACCCCCAACGGGCAGCCAATCCAAATGAGGACAATCTGTCACCAATTTAAAGCTGCCCCACCCCCCACCCTCCCAACAAAGATTTTCATGTGGCGGTTTCCCTACAGCCGGAGGCAATTCAGGTGACTGGGTTCTGATCAGAATTTCACAGGCCTGGGGTGTCCCCTGCAGCCCTAGTCCGGATGACAAGGCCTGGACTGCATGTGCCCACTGCGCAGGTCAGGATAGCTAGAGGCCTGGAATAAAGCAATGTTGAGGGAGGGCAGGTCACAGGACGGGGCTATTAGGAGTACAGTCAACAGCCTACATCTGCAAGGCCTACCTACCCATTGTGGAGTTTTCCCCACAAGGCAAAGCTGGGGGTTTTCCGTCTGCTTTGCCAGGGAAGGCACAGCTTTCGGCTCAGAGTGATTTTTCAGAAGATTGGCTCCCCCCCACCCCCACCCCCACCCCCACCCCCATGCTGGAGGCTAAGCAGGTGATTGGGACCTGGTGGGAGGTCAACTAGTTTAAAGGGCGGGGTCTGCCCAAGTCCAGCTTCCGAGTGCATACTGCGCATGTGCAGGCTACACAGGTAAAGCCAGAACACAGAACAGGGCAATGCTGGGCAAGGCCCAGTTACCTGAGGAGGCTTTTGGAGGTACCCGACATCTGCCTAATCCCAAACCTTCACCTACGCAAATAAACATTCCCACTGAAGGCAGACCTGGAGTAATATGGAGCGAGGGCCTTGCCAGAGTTAGATCAGCGAGCTGGCTGTGGTATCCTCCAATAAGGACACCTAGGAACCTTGATTGCTGTAAAAGTCCCGGACCCCAGCTGACGGTAAGTCTCTTTGGGCTCTGAACGGCTCCCACTGGTTGTTTCAGAGCGATTTTCAGGGGGTTGGGTCCCTGCACCCTTGAGGTTGTGCAGGTGGCTGGGGATGAGTCCTACCTCCAAAGGCCTGGTGGCCTCAGCTGCCAAAAGGATAGCTAATGGGGCACATACTCCTGGCAAACGCCGTACAGGTTAACATAGCTGTGGACCTGAGAAAAGATGAGTGTCGTGTGAGGCCAGGTCACAAGAGCAGGCTATTGTAAGTACCAGGCATCTGCCTAATTCTAAGGCTTAACCTAACCAAATGCGTATATTCCCCATCAAGCAGAGCTGGAGAAATCTGGACTGCCTTACTAGGACCAGGTGGGATGCCCCCTTATCCGATACACCTGGAATCCTTAATTGCTCAGGGGTTGGGACCCCATCAGACAGTCAGTTCAAATGGGGACTGACAGTTCCCAGTTTAACCTGGAGCCTCAGAAAGATTTTGCCTAGCAGGTGATAGGCAACTGGTTTGAGCTTCACAGGCCTGAAGGACTCCACCAGCCAAAAGCTGGCAGACAGGGTGCAGAATGTGCATTGCAGGTCCCGAGGATTGCCAGGATCCTGGAACAGGGCAATATCAGGTACGACCAAGTCCCAGGAGGGGGTATCGAGGCTACAAGGCATTGATTGACCTAATGCACAGGGCCTACCTATGCATTGTGGAATTTTTTCCTCCGAAGGTAGACCTGGATGTTTTTCAACTGCTTCGCCAGGGAGGGGACCTGATGGCAAGACAGGTGATCCTCCATTTGGAGGCACCTAGAAGTCCTGGTCCCTAGAGAAGCCCAGGACCCCTCAGGCAGCAAATCCATATAGGGACTGATTGTCACCCATCAGCAGCTTTCAGCTCAGAGCAGTTTTTGGGAGATGGGCTCCCTCCAGGCTGAAGGCTATGCAGGTGTTTGGGGCCTGGCCAGACTCCCATAAGCTTGGAGGGCTGGGTCTGCTCGAGGCTGGTTTCAGGGGGTGTAGGACATGTGCAGGCCACGCAAGTCAGGACGGCCAGAGACATGGAACAGGGCAAAGTTGGGCAAGTCCTGGACATCCGCAGGGGCTTTTGAAGGTACCTGGCATCTGACTGATTCCAAGACTTTACCTACCCAAATCCACATTTCCCACTAGCGGTAGACCTTCAGTAATCTGGACTGCCTTGCCAGGTTTGGATCAGTGGGCTGGCTGGGATAGCTTCAGTAGCAGACCTCTGGGAGCTTAGATTGCTGCAAAAGCCCAGCACCCAAGCTGGTAGTAAGTCTACATGGAGTTTTACTCATCCATTTCAGAGGGCCCGGCTGCCTAAAGCTGGCTTAGGTGGGTCCTGCACACGTGTGGGCCTCCCACGTCAGGGTAGCCAGTACTTGGAACTGGGAAAGCACGTGTAAAGGCCCTGTCACAGGAGGGGGATGATGTGGGTACCTGGCATCTGTCCAATATCAAGGCTTAACCTGCATAAAGGCTCATTTTCCCCCTGAGGGCAGAGCAGGAGGAATCTGAACTACCTTGGCAGGGTGGGCTTGGGCAGATTGGCCTGAGTACCATTCAATAAGAGATACTTAGGAGCTTTGGTCAGGGGAGAAGCCCCAGACCCCATTAGCTAGCTGGTTCAAGTGCAGACAGACAATTGCCAGCCTAAGCAAGAGTCTCTGAAAAATGTTCAGTTGTGGGGTCTCCCCAAGCTGGAAGTTAGCAGGGGATTTTATACCAGCATGAGCTCCACAGACCTGGAAGACCCCAGCACCAAGGCAGCCTGACAGGGTGGGTACTCTGCACATGTGGGCTGTGTGGGTCAGGCTAGCCAGGGACCTAGAACAGGGCCCGGTCTAGGCCAGGTCCTAGGAGGGGTTATTGGAGAAACTGGCATCTCCCACATTCCGAGTTAACTTCCACAGATGTGCATATTCCTCCTGAGGGGAGAGCTGGAGTGATCTGGACTGCCTTGACAGAGCTGGGTCAGGTGGGATGGCCAATAAGCAACAACTGGAGGCCTTCATGGCTGCTAAAGCCTGGGACAATAGCAGATGGTAAGCATACTGGGGACTGTCACCCATTTTAGCACCTACCTCAGCAATTTGGGGGCAGGGGTCAGCCTCCTCCACACTTAAGACTATGCAGGTGGTTGAGGATGGGTCCTAGTCCCACAGCCCTGGAGGGCCCTGAGGATGGTTGCCGGACAGAATGGCTGGGGTACTGTTCCCAATAAGAGACACCTGGGAGCCTTGGTGGCTGGAGGAGCCTGAGAACCTATTGAGCAGCAGCCAGTTCAAATAGGAACTGAGTTACCAGTTTAACCTCATATTTCCAGAGAAGGGAAGGTGTGGGGCTCTTTCCCCCCTTGAAGTCTCACAAGTTTTTGTTCACTGGCGTGAGCTCCACAAACCTGGAGGACCCTGAAAGCAAACAGAGGACTGATGTGCAGAATGCACTGCAGGGTGAGCAGGTTATGGTGGCTAGGGACCTGGAACAGGGCAATGTCAGTGAGGCCGAGTCACGGGTAGGGCTTACTGGGGGGACCTGGCATCTGCCTAATTCCACCGCTGAACCTACAAGAATGCATATATTCTCCCTGGAAGCAGAGCTGGAGGAATGCTGAATGCCCTGCTAGGGCGGGACCCGGAGGCCTGGCCGCCTAGCCTCCTGTAGGACACACCAGAGCACGTGGGCAGCCAGTCCAGTTGGGAACTGACTGTGGCCAGATTACAGCTGCTGCCTCCGAAAGAATTTCGGGGTGGGTTCCCTTTACCCTGAGGCCATTCAAGCATTTGGGGGTTAGCCTCCACTCTATAGGCCTGGAGTGCCCCCCCACCCCGTGTAGTTCAAGGTCAGGGGACAGCGTGCAGCCTTGATTGCTGGGGAATCCCCGGACCCCCTCATGCAGACAGTCCAACTGGGGCAGACTGTTGATAGATAAAGCTGTTGCCTCAGGAAAATTGGCTGGGGGGTGGGGGAGATGGGGGGTGGGAGGTGGGGAGGGGTGGGAGGTGTTGGGCTCCTGCACCCTGAGGCCATTCAGGTGGTTTTGATGGGGCCAGAACTCCACAGGCCTGGAGTGCTCTCTGCAGTCCAAGACGGGTGGCAGGGTGGGGACGGCACGTTGCACGGGCCAACAGGTCAGAGTAGCCCAGCACCTGGAACAGGGCAATATCCAACACATCAGGGTTATGGGAGAGGGCTGTTGGGGGTGTCAACCTCAAAATAAAATTGCCAGTTATTTTTACTAGTAAAGCGAGTTTTGGGGGTGGGGAATAGCAGAGGAATTGTGATTCGGGACAAACAAACTATGGCAAATCATAGGCAAGCTGGAAGAAAGGGAAGGTCTGCTTTTATTAGGTTTTTAGGAGGAAAGTGGGGAGGGTTTTTATTTTTTTTAAAGATTTTATTTATTTTTTGAAACAGTATGCACAAGGAAGGGCAGAGGGAGAAGCAGGCCTGGCAGGGACCCCGATGTGGGGCTCAATCCCAGGACCCTGGGATCATGACCCTAGCGGAAGGCAGACACTTAACGACTGAGCCACCCAGGCGCCCAGTGGGGAGGGTTTTTGAACAAAAGTTCATTGGAGAAAAGTGCAAGGTTGTGGTGGTTTCTCATTGGCTGTAAGAGGTGGTCAGGGCACTGTTGCTGGGACAAGGAGAGCTCTTCCTTCCTTAAAAGCAGGAGGTAAATTTCTATATGAAAAGTGTCCTCCCTTGTCAAGGTAAGAATTCTCTTCCTTCCCCTTGCCGGATATGCAGGCTGCGAGGAGTGGTAGGAGTATGACCGCTCCCTTTTCAGGGCTTCCCCCATTCAATTTTTAATAGAGTTTCCTTTACTCGGTTTCATAGGGGTAGCTGGATTCCGCCTAATTCCAAGCCTTAAGTTCCACAAATGCAAGTAATTCCCCTGAAGGCAGAGCTGGAGGAATCTTGAATGTTGTGCCAGGGTTGGATGGGGGCAGGGGTGCTGGCTGGGGTATCCTTCCATGAGAGATACCTAGGAGGACTGGTTGGTGCAAAAGCCCAGGATAGCAGCAGACATTAAGTGTATATGGGGTCTGGCACCCATTTTAGCAATCGCCTCGGAGTGATTTTGAAGTGGTAGGCCCCCTTCACCCTTGAGCAATGCAGGTGGTGAGGGATGGCTCCTAGCTCCACAGGCCTGGAGAGCCCTGGTTGCACAGAGGGGATAGTCTGGGTTTATTGCACATGTGCAAACCCCCCAAACAGGGACCGGTAACTGGGTAAGTGTCAGGGTCACCTGAGCTGAATGGGGGCGGGGGGGAGGTACCTGGATTCCACCTTATCCCAAAGCTCAACTGACACAAATGTACATAGTTGCCCTGAAGTTACAGCTGGAAAAATCTGGACTGCCTTGCCAGGGCATGGCTGGTTGGGATGGCTGGGAGTCTTGATTGCTGGAGAGGCCTGGGACCTCATCAGGCAGCCAGTCCAAATAGGGACAGACTGTCACACAATCTAAACCACACTGAAGCCATTCAGGGGGTTGAGTCATGGCCAAAGCTCCACAGGCCTGGAGTGCTTCCTGCATCCCAAGGCCAGGTGACAGGGTATGAAGTGCCCTGGTACGAGCCCCACAAACTAAAATAGCCAGGGACCTGGAACTGGGCAAAAACTGGCAGGGTTGGGTCATAGGAGGGGTGCTGTTGGGGGTACAATAGCACCCATTGTTTCCCAATCCCACCCATTGTTTCATAGTTCCCCCCGAAGGCAGAGCTGGAGGTTTTCCAACTGCCTTGCCGGGGAAGGGCCATGCCTGCACGAAAGTTATCCTCCACTGGGAGCCAGCTGGGAGTCCTGCTTCCTAGAAGCCTGGGACCACATCAGGCAGCAAGTCCACATGGGGACAGACCATCCCCAGTTAAAGCTACCATCTCAGACAGATTTTCAAGGCTCCTTCCATCCTGAGGCCGTTCAGGTGGTTGCATTCCAGCCAGAGTTCCCTAGGCCTGGAGAGCCCTTTACAGCCCAAAGTTCACTGACAAGGTATGAAGTTCACAGGCTATGCAAGTCAAGGTAGCCAGCTACCTGAACTGGGCAGTGTCAGGAGAAGCTGGGTCACCAGAGGAGGCATTTTGGGGGTTACAAGGCATTGGCCTAATGTGCAATGATAACCTACCCATTCTGGAATACTCCCCCTGCCTTCAGGGCAGTTTTCCAACTGCCTTGCCATGGAGCAGCCATGCTGGCAGGATGGGGTATCTTCCTCTGGGAGGCACCTGGGAGTCCTGGTTCCTAGAGAAGCCCTGAATCCAACAAGCAGCGAGTCTATGTGGGGACTGTCACCCACTGCAGCTTTCTAATTTTTTTTTAAGATTTTATTTATTTATTTGACAGTGCACGCACAAGCAGGGAGAGGGAGAAGCAGGCTCCCCACAAAGCATGGGGAGCCCGATGCAGGACTTGATTCCAGGACCCTGGGACCATGACCTGAGCCGAAGGCAGTCGCTCAACCAACTGAGCCACCCAGGCGCCCTGCAGCTTTCTAATTAAAGTGATTTTCGAAAGGTGGGATCCCTCCACACTGGAAGCTCTATAGGTGGTTGGGGCTGGCCAGAGTTTCACAAGCTTGGAGAGTCCGGTCTGCTCAAGGCTGGCTTACAGGGTACAACTGTGCATGTGTGCATCTCCAAGTCAGGGTAACCAGGTATTTGGGATAGGGTAAGCATCCAGGGAGTGCAGCTCAGGAGTTCAGACTCTTGGGTTACATGGCATCTGCCTAATTACCAGCCCGAACCCACACAAGTGCAGTGAAGGCAAGGCTAGAGTAATCTGGATTACCTTGGCATGGCTGGATAAGGCTAGCTGGGTGGGGTATCCTCCAATAAGACACCTCTGAGAGGCTTGATTTCTATAAAAGTCTGGGACCTCAGACAGTAAGGCTAAATGGGGACTGAACTATTGCCCATTTTATCAGCCACCTCAGAGCAATTTTCAGGAAGGGAGGCCTCCACCAATCTTTGAAATGCAATGTTAGGAAATGAATTTTAGTTCCACAGGCCCGGAGAGCCCCGACTACCCAAAGGTTATTTTCAGGGCATACACTGTGCATGTGTGGACCATGTAGATGATGGCAGCCAAGAACCTGAAATAGGGCAAGATTTGGGGGAGAGCAGGTCACAAGAGCGTGCTGTTAGGGTACCTGGCATCTGCCTAATTCTAAACCCGAACCTATACAAATGTGCATATTCCCACTGAAGACCAAGATGAAGAATCTAGCCTGCCTTGCCAGAATAGAACCAAGTGGGGTGCTATAGGATTCTCTCCAATAAGATACCTAGGAGCCTTGTTGATGCAAAAACCTGGGATCCCAGCAGACATTAAGTCCACATGGGAACTGACCTCTCTCATTTTAGCAGCCACCTCAGTGATTTTCATGAAATGGGTTCCCTCCAACATTGAGGCTATGCAGTAGTTGTAGAGGGACCCGAGCTCCACAGGTCTGGAGGGCCTGGGTTGCCCATGGGCAGCTGACAGGATGCATACTGCATATATGTGGGACATGCAGGTCAGGCTTACCAGGGATCTAAAACAGGGCAAGTGTCTGGGGACACTGGGCCATAGGAGTGGGTTACAGGGAGTTCCTGGCATCTAATTCCAAGCATTAAGCTACACAAATGTGCATATTGGCACTGAAGGCAGAGCTGGAGGAATCAGGTGGGATTTCTGGGGTGCCCTCTGAAAAGATATACTTGGGAGCCTTGATTGTTGGAGAAGCTCAGGATCCCATCAGGTAACCAGCCCAAAGTGGGACTGACAATTGCCAGTTTAGGATGGAGCCTCAGAAATACTTTTGGGGGGTGGGCTCTCACCACACTGAATGCCAGCTGGTTGGGCACTGACCAAAGCTCCACAGGACTGGATGGTTCTGGCTAACCAAGGCTAGATGACAGAAGGCATACTGAGCATACATGGAATGCTCAGGTCAGGGAAGCCAAGGACCAGGACCTGGGCAATGTCGGAGGATCCAGTTCACATGATTGGGCTTTTGGAAGTTCATGGCATCTGCCTAATTGCAAATCCTAACCTACACAATTTTGCATATTTTCCTTGAAGATAAAATTATTAATCTGGACTGCCAAGACTGAGCCAGGTGACCTAGCTGGGAAACCTTTATTAAAGACATCTGGGAGCCTTGGTTATTGGTAAGCCTAGGTCCCCATTAGGTTGCCGGTCCAAATGGAGCTCTTCGTACCTTAAAGCTAATGCCTTAGAAAGATTTTTTGGGAATTCTGCACCCTGTACCCTGTGGGTATGCAGGTGGATGAGGACCAGTTGGAGCTGTAGAGGCCTGCAGTGCCCGGCTGCCCAAGGCTGGCATGTGGGTGCATACTGCACATTTGCAGACTGTACATGTTGGGTTCAACAGGATCTGTTACAGCAAAAATGTCAGCAGAAGCCTGGTCAAATGATGGGGCTGTTTAGGGTATGAGGCATCTGCCTGTTTCCAAGCCCTAACTTAAACAGATGTTCATATTTCCCATGAAGGCAGATCAGAAGTAATGTACTGCCTTGCCAGGGTGGTGTCTGGCAGATGGCCAGATATCCTCTAATAGGAGACACCTGTTACCTTAGATTGCTAGAGAAACCTGGAACCTCATCAGGCAGTCAGTCCAAGTGTGGAGTGACTTGCCTGTCTAAAGCTGCCTCCTCAGAAAGATTTTTGGGTAAGGGATCCTTCTACCCAGGAAGCTATGCAGGTGGTTGGAGACGAGCCTGAGCTCCACATGCCTGGAGGGCCCTGGCTGCCTATGGCTAGATGTTGGTGGGGGGTGGGGGGTAAGCCATGCAGGTCAGGACAGCCAGAGACCTGGGACAGACCAAGTATTGGAAAATGCCACGTTACTGTGCGAGCTTTTGTGGTTCAAAACATCTGCCTAAGTCCAAGCCCTAACGATCGTTAATGTGCATATTTGCCCTGAAGTTATGGTTGGAGGAAACTAGATGCCTTTCCAGGGTGAAGCTGAGCAGTCATCAGGGGTATCCCTCAGTAAGAGACACCTGGGTACTGTGATTACTGGAAAAACTTAGGTCCTCATCAGGCAGCTAGTCAGATGTAGACTGTTTAATGTTAATGCCTCAGAAAGATTTTGAAGGTAGGCTTTTTCTGCCCTGGAGGCTAGGCAGGTGGTTGTAGACTGGCCCAAGCTCCACACTGGAGGGCCCCAGCTGCCAAAGGATGGCTGTTAAAGTGCATACTATGCACATGCGTGCTGCACAGGTCTGAGAAGCCAAAGACCTGGAACTGGGAGGGGTCTGGAGTATTCTGGTCTTGAGAGCAGTCTCTCAGGGGTCCATGGCATCTGCTTCATTCCAAGCCCTAACCTACACAAATGTGCATGTGGGGGTCAAGGGTAGTCTGCCCCAAAATGTGGTACTTCAGCATATTGATTATTTTGAATTAGAAGTTATTTAATAAATAGGCAATGCAAGAATACCCAGACCCCCACTTTGTCTTGAGAAAGCAGGAAATAGATCTCTCATATGAAAGATACCCTTTCTGTACAGGAGGTAGAAAGACATCCTTATCACCAGAGGTAGAGAATTCAGAGAAGAGAAGGCTATTTAAATAAATATTGTTACTTTTACTAATTTACTACCCCCAGCCCAAATTCCACTTAGAATTCCTTACTAATTGAAGCCCTCAAACATTAGTTTTTCTTTTTACTGTCAATTCCTCACAAGTTTATTGTTTCTTTGTCTAAAAAGTATGAAAGCTGCCTGCCTTGGTCATTTCTTTGGGTCTCAATTTTAATATTGGGCCTATGTACACAGTTAAGTTTTGGGTTTTTTCTCCTGTTAATAGGGCTCCTGTCCATTTAATTCTTAGGCCAGCCAAGAATTTTGAATAATAGAGGAAACTTTTTCCTCCCCAACAGTTGGCATAGTTAGCAGGATAAACTTCTGGCTGGACATTGCTGCAGCTGAGAGATCCTGGGACATCTGACAAAAGCCAGCAGAAGGAATTCTTATCACAGCAGCCCTTGGGGAGAGTCCTGTTTCTCTCTAAATTTAGATCAGTGGGAGAAAATATTTGTGGAACTAGTTTCTTGGGCTTAGCAATTCTGGTAAATTTGGTAGCATACTCTTGGTTTGATTGATCCATTTTCTCCCAGAGATGGTCACAGTTTTTCTATTTGTGTCATTTGTCATAAAAAAGAATTGCCATAGAGAAAGGCAGGCATAGGATCTATCAGCCTGCTGTTTGAGCCAGGTTCACAAAGTAGAGAGTTCATGATTCTCATAAAACTGGCTGGCGTCTGTTTAGACAAATTTTGCTGTGGGTCCTATTTGTAAAAACTGGATGAGGTTTTTCATTTCACTGTGTTCTATGTCCTAAGAGCCTGGATTTCTGACCAGTGATAATATTCTCTCTGGTCTCCACCATCTGGAGTATATACTTACTTGGATGTACCTTAGTGGCCAGTGAAATTGCCTGGGCTTTCAAGGCACATATTTGCAAGCAGTACTCTTTGCCAGCCATACCAGCTCTCAGAAGAATTTGTCACAGGACGTCCTAGCCCTTAAGGGACTTTATCATCTTAATCTTTGTTGCTTGTTGGTGCTGGAAAAATCTCATTTCAGTAGCATGTGCTCAGTGTCACAAGTTAGCAGGCCTTTGATTAGAGGTGTCTCAAATTTTCCTGGGACCAGAGCTACCATGTTTTCTATACCACCCTTACTGCCTGTGCAGCAAAGCCTTTTGCTTTCTTAAACTATTTTTGGGAGTAAACTTTTGGATCATTGGGCTACATCATCTTGCCCTCTCCAGGGATGCCTCTTGCATCTATGAGCTAAGCCTGGAAAATTGCCTCCAGGTCATTCCATAGAGAGGCTTATTGGTTTGAGTAGCTATTGAGGATTAACAAGATCCTACTTGTCAATGGCTAGCCAGTGGATCCTTTAAAAGAAAAAAAAAATCCTTACAGAGCTCTCAAAATTGTCTTATTAGTATTAACAGCTAGCCTTAGGGACTTCCTTGATAAGATGAAAGAACAGAAATTAGACTTAACACAAAAAGTTATGTCCACATCTAGTGTAAATTTCCCTTCTCACAATCTGGTGCCACCTTCCTGTTTTAACTTCCCTTTCCCTGCATGATCTACAGAGAGCACTCTGGACTAATCTCTAGATTCAAAATACACAGGTTATTCATATAAATGCTGAAAGTTAGTAAATGAATTTAACACAAGTTCCAGAGACTGGTAGTAAGGCTGGATTTGCTCCTACTTTCCAGGGCTCTGTAATCAGGTTCTTCCAGCTTCAGGCATTCCTATGCAATGTCCTTTGCAGATGTACCCTAGATACCCCACCAAAATGAAATTCAGGTCCCCTGAACAGCAGCAGATCTCTTAAGTTATAAAACCCTTTTACCTTCACTTTCAGAAGGTCCTACCAAGTTAGAGAGGAATTAGAAAAATTAGTGGCCATTCACAACATTCGCCTCACAGATAAAACAGGTGACCAAAATTTCTCCTGGGCCCTCCTACAAAAGATCAGCAGAAGGAATGTTTAGGGACTAATAGAAGCAAATGTTGAATTATGTACTCAGAAACAAGGCTTTTATTAAAATGCCTTATACAGATACCTATTTTAGTTAAAAATCTTTCTGACATAAAGTAGTAAGTTTGATTGAAAAGGTAGGTCAGTCCCTTAATACTTAGGCTGTAATCCATTTCTTTTGGGGGAATTAAAAACAACTTCATCTTGCATATCTCTACAAAACCAGAAATGCAAATCTAGAAACAAGTCAAAGCCTACCTATCTTTACTAACCTCCAAAGCTTGCCTATTTCTGTCAAAGTGCTTGTAGATAAAGGCCAGGATATTGGAACAAAATTGTCCTGTACTTCAAAAAGATATATTACAATTACCCTGAAACTCTTAGGAAAAGAAAAATTACATTCTTTCTCTGTTCCTTAAAGTTACAAATCTTATGTCTTTGAAATGTAAACACAGGC
Source organism: Mirounga angustirostris (assembly GCF_029215605.1). Classification (NCBI taxonomy): domain Eukaryota; kingdom Metazoa; phylum Chordata; class Mammalia; order Carnivora; family Phocidae; genus Mirounga; species Mirounga angustirostris. Next base: position 43,001,313 of record NW_026991714.1, read on the forward strand.
CACAATCATGTGAGACTGAAGGAGAAAAAAAGGGAAGAGGCCTCTTTAAAATACAGACAGCTAAAAGGGCCCTTGTGCCCAAACTCTAGCACAGTTTAAGATTACTTCCAGGGACAAATACAAATCTTAAAAGTCATCTCCATATATGTATGTATGTACATTATATAGTATTTTTCTACCTGTGGATGGTATTGCCAAAATTAATTTGTAAAGAAACTTGAATTGGCTTAAATTTAAGCACATAAAATTCTCAAAAATAAAACACTACAAATGAATTTCAGGTTATATGATCTGGGAAAATATTTGCTATTAAAACTACTTAAGTTGGTTGGTTTAATTAAAATAGACAAGTCTTTAAAAAAAAATGGATGTGTTGGGGTGCCTGGGTGGCTCAGTCAGTTAAGCTCTGATTCTTGAGCTCAGCTCATGTCTTGATCTCAGGCTCTTGAGTTCAAGCCCTGCTTTTGGGTGTGGAGCCGACTGGAAAAAAAAGTAGACATGTCTTTAGAGTTATCAGCATTAAATATACTACTGTCCAGGTTTATTAATCAAGTAAGTTCATGTTACCCCTGTTATAAAATTTGTGAGCAAACATCTTAGAATAATAATTGACTTTAATGTCTCATGAAGTGGGTAATCTAAACATAATTTTGGGGAGCAAAGGATTTAGATAGATGTAAGTAAAATATAAATTAACTTTTAGCAACAACAATTATATTTTATGGTATGCATACTTAAAAACAGCTTCCAAAAATTTTTGGTAACCTGAAACTTTACAATTTTGCTAAGTTGGGTGATGAGTTAATTTAAATTCATTGAATATATTTCCAAATAAGATAAAATAATGAAACATTAATGACTGAATATAGGTTTATCTACTTTTGTCTTCCCAATTTAACGATAAAATTTGGGTTTGTGAATATACATGTTTTGTGTTTATTTAAACAAATGGACACACATGTCCAGAATAAAATGTATTCACAAATTTGTCAATCTAAAAAAAACAGGTGTAACAGTTCACAATTGCTTACTACTTAAATCTAACTAGACATTAATTTCTAAGGTTTAAGAATTCTAATTAATATATGTGCTTAAAGCTACTAGAAATAAGAAAGGAAACATCTCCATATGAAAAAAAATAGCAGGATGCATGCTTTTGGTTAAAGGAAGGTATGAGAAATGGAAATGCATTTTTGTTAAAGGAAAAAGAGAGTAATTTTGTTCAAAGGCTGGAAAAGAGGGACGGCATAAGACAAAATCTGAGTGTAAAAAAGTTGTAAAAGGTTTACGGAGGGGCGCCTGGGTGGCTCAGTCTGTTGAGCATCCAACTCTTGGTTTCCACTCGGGTCATGATCTCATGGGTTCTGGTATGGAGCCCCACACCATTGTCTGTCTTTCTCTCTCAAATCTTTAAAGGTTTATGGAAAAAGAATCTTTGAAAAGAAAATTTATGTCTGGCCAATACTGGCTAAGATGGGAGTAAACTTAAATGAGTCCACACTGACTTTATAAGTGATTAATCTATCTTTATGTATGCTTTTAACTGTAATTTTTCCTTCTAGTTATGCTTTTTCTTTCCATTTAAGAATTCCCTTTAATATTTCTTGAAAGGCTGGGTTAGGGGTGATGAACTCCTTTAACTTCTGTTTGTTTGGGAAACTTTCTCTCCTTTCATTCTGGAGGATAATCTTTCTGGGTAGTGTACTCTTGGTTGTATTTTGGGTTTTTTTAGCACTTTGAATATATCATGCCACTTTTTTCTGGCCTGCAAAGTCTCTGCTGAAAAGTCAGCTAATAGCCTTCTGGGGTTTCCATTGTGTGTAACTGTTTTCTTTTCTCTTGATGCTTTAAAATTCTTTATTGTTACATTTTGCCATTTTAATTATTATGTGTCTTGATGTGGTCCTCCTTGGGTTCATTTTGTTAGAAACTCTCTATGATTTCTAGACATGGGTGTCTGTTTCATTCCCCAGATTAGAAATGTTTTCAGCCATTACTTCTTTAAATAAGTTTTCTGTCCCCTTCTCTCTCTTCTACTTCTAGTATCCCTATAATGTGAATGTTATTATGCTTGATGATGTCACCAAGTTCCCTTAACCTATTCTTATTTTTATTTTTGTTTTCTTTTTGCTGTTTCAGCTTGTTTGCTTTCCACTACCCTGTCTTTCAGATCACTGATCTGTTCTTCTGCATCCCCTAATCTGCTATTGATTCTCGCTAATAGATTTTTCATTTCTGTTAATTGAATTCTTCAGCCCTGACTGGTCCTTTTAAATTTTTTTTTTCTATCTCTTTGTTGAAGTTCTTACTGAGTCATCCACTTTTTTCTCAAGTCAAGTATTTTTGTGACAATTACTTCAAGTTCTTTATCAGACATTTGCTTATCTCCATTTCATGTAGTTCTTTTTCTGTGATTTTTGCCTTGTTCATTCATTTTGGACATATTCCTCTGTCTCCTCATTTGTCTAGTTCTCTATGTTTGTTTCTATGTATTAGATAGATCTGCTATGTCTTCTAGTCTTGAAAATAGTGGTCTTGTGTAGAAGAACTCCTGTGGTGCCCTATAGCACAATCCCCCCCCACCCCCCCCAGCTCACCAGCTCCAGGCACTCCAGGGTATTCCCTGTCTGGGGTGGGTAGGTCTTCTTGTTGTGGATGAGCCTCAGTTGCCTTCAGTCCAGCCAGCTATAATAACCGACTCTGCCTTCCGTGGGCACACAGGACAGGGTTTACTCCCTGTTCCATTCAGAGGCCTGGCTGTGGCCACTGTAAGCTTATTGGTGGATGGGGCTAGCAATCAGTGTAGCTGTCTTGCAATTTGCCTGCCTGGCTCAGCTGCAGCTACACCAAAGGGGAGGGCTTGCTTCCTGTGCAGCCAGCCAAGAGATCTGGCCACACAAACTGTGCGTGCTGGTGTGTGTGCTTACCTCCCACCACCTCTCTAACCCCAGGGCAAGAGTCACTTTGGACTGGTACCTGTCCAGGCTAGGACTGCCTGCCAGGTGTGGGGCAGGAACCACTTTGTAGGGCCATATATTGATTTGAAGAAGTTTAAAAGGAATATGATCCCAAAAAAAAAAATATGATCTCCTTATAACAGGATATAATTGGAAGCATTGTCTAAATCCCCAAGGCTTTGACTAGAATATCATATTTGAGAAAAAAAATGCAGACTCAGATATAAACAGGCAGTTTTAAGGAACCAAGGTTGACTTTAGGGAGCCAATAAAGCTCCTTAGAAAAACAGCCTGATACTTTGTTTACAGGGTTCTTACTAGGTAAGTAAATAAGATGACTTCCAAGCAGGTATAAGAACCTCTGGATATTTTAAGCACCTTGAGAAGAGAGGAAGTAACCTAAACCTGTATTACAAGCAAGTCTGATGGCAACTATTTGGCTTTTTACCCTTGAGAGGTTGTTAAAAGTTCAATCTGCAGATTCCTATGAAAAGTTCCAGCAAAGCAGATATAAAAGAGCCTATATCATCAATTGTTATTTTGTACTTATGTAAATGATCAGGTCTGGTTTATTAGAACTAAATTTATTTTACAAACTAAAGTTAATTTGGCTAACTCTAAAAATGTGATCACTTCAGAGAGAAAATTTATATTTCAGTAACATACCTTTGTGGATATTAGATTCCATTTCTGTTAATCATCTTTGAGGTTTTGTTTTTCATCTATAAATCAGATTAGATTCTGAATTCTATTTTCCTCCTGTGTCAGGCTATACTCTAAAAAATAACATTTTCAATTTTCTCCATCCTTTCAACTTGGAATCATTGAGAACTAAAACAGCCCTTTTTCCTGAAGGCCTGCAAACTGAATATGAATGTCTTGATAAAAACTTCAGGGAGGGGCACCTGGGTGGCTCAGATGGTTAAGCGTCTGCCTTCGGCTCGGGTCATGATCTCAGGGTCCTGGGATCGAGTCCCGCATGGGGTTCCCTGCTCCTTGGGAGCCTGCTTCTCTCTCTGCCTCTCTCTCTTTCTCTCTCTGTCTCTCATGAATAAATAAATAAAATCTTAAAAAAAAAAAAAACTTCAGGGAGGTCACCCCAATAGCTCATATATAAATAATCTTCATGCCTGTTGTTCTATGAGCCTCAAAAAGATCACCAGAGACCTAGAAACTATAGGAAAATCTGTAAGATTGACAGTGCCTGCCCTCGATCTGAAGTTGTTTTGAGCCTGACTTCTATGCTGTTATTTGTGGAGAAGCCCAAGTTCCACAGGCCTAGAGGCCCTGGCTAACCAGGTGCATATTGCGCAAGAGCAGGCCATGCAGGTCAGGTTAGACAGAGACCTGGAATAGGGCAGGTGTTGAGAGAGGCTGGGCAACAGGAACTGGCTGCTGGGAGTCCACGGTAGCTGCTTAATTGCAAGGCCTAACCTACACAAATACACATATTCCCTCTGAAGTTAAAGCTGGAGGAGTCTCAACAGCCTTGACAGGATTAGGCCAGGAGGGCTGGGCCAATAACAGACACCTTGAAGCCGTGATTGCCGGAGAAGTTCTGGACCTCATCAGGCAGCCAGAACAAAAGGGGACTAATTGCCACCAGTTTAAAGCTGCTGCCTCAGAAAGATTATGAGGTCACCCTGAGGTCATTTAGGAGCTTGGAGTTCAGCCAAAGCCCCACAGGCCTGGAGTTTCCCTTGAATCCCAGAACCAGGTGACATGGGGATGACTGTACATGCGCACAGCATGCAGGCTGGGGTAGTTAGGGACCTGAACAGGGCACCATTGGGTGAGGTCAGGTCGCAGAGCATGCTATTGGGGATACATGACATCCTCCTACTTCCAAGCTTTCACCTGCACAACTGTGTGTATTCACACTAAAGCAGAGTTGGAGGAGGACTGCTTTGCCAGGTGGGGACTGGACAGCTGGCCAAGGTATCCCCCAATAAGAGACTCTGAGGAAACTTGATTTCTGGAGAAGCCTGGACCCTATCAGGAAACCAGTCCAAAAGGGAGATTGACAGTCACTAATTTAAACCTGGTACCTCAAAATGGGGGGGTGGGGGGTTGGCTTCTTTCTACTGTGGAGGGCAAGTAGGTAGTTGTGAATGGTCTCAGTTCCACAGGCCTACTGGGCTCCTGCAACCAAAGGCCTACTGACAAGGTGTGGGCTGTACGTGCATGGAAGGCACAAGTCGGGGTAGACAGGGAAATGGAACAGGGCAACGTACGGGGAAGCCAGGTCATAGGGTAAGGCTATTGGGGATACCAGCCTAACCTATACAAATGTATATATTCCCCCTGAAAGCAGAGCAGAGGAATATGGACCACCTTACTGGGGCTGGATCAGGTAGGCTGGCTGACATACTTTCCAATGCTAGACTGCTGGGAGCCTTGATTGTTGCAGAAGGCTGGGACCCAGTGAAGAGTTAAGTACGCATGGGGACTGACTGTTGCCCATTCAGTGGCCACCTCAGTGATTTTCAGGAGATGGATTTTCTCCACCCTTGAAGCAATGCAGGTAGTTGGGGACCTATCGGAGCTCCACAGTCCTGGAGGGCCCCAGCTGGCTCTGGGCAGCTGACAGGGTGTAGACTGTGCATGGCAGGCGAGGCAGGTGAGGCAGGTTAGGGTAGCCAGGGACCAGGAACAGGGCAATGTTGACTGAGGCTGTGGCACAGAAGTAGGTACGGCAGGTACGAGGCATCTGCCTAATTTCAAGACTGAACCTACACAAATGCACATATCTCCCCTGAAGGCTGTTTTTTTTAGGGAAGCAAATAAAGCTCAAAGACTGATTTTGTCTTTGCCAACAATGTATTTAACAGCTATTCCCTGCAAATTTCACATGCCAATAGTGTACAGAATAATGTCTTTTAATAAGCCAATAAAGATGGCATCTGGGTGCCTCAGTCAGTTGGGCGTCTGCCTTCAGCTTGGGTCATGATCCCAGGGTCCTGGGGTTGAGTCCTACGTCGGGTTTCCTGCTCAGCGGGGAATCTGCTTCTCTCTCTGCCCCTCCACCTGCTTGGGCTCTCCTTCTCTCTCTCTCTCGCTCTCAAAAATAAAAATAAAAATAAGCCAATAAAGAAATATACTCCAAACCAATGTTAGATGAATCACACTATGGTTCTAGGCAAGGAGAGGTGAAAGTAGTAAAGTCGAAATTTAGTTGAGGTGTATCTTTATCAGAGTTGGTATCTGGGAGAGACAGCTAAGCCAACCAAGAGCTGAAGTCCACCTGCCAGTACAAAAGATTCCTGTGTTGCTAGAGCAGACTGCTAGCGAACGGCCACTCTAGTGTTAACAGGTGAGGTGATCATCTTTGTGAGGCCTCTGTAGAACTTTCTCCACTGCTTGTGAAAGAGTGGCTTTTACCAAGCAGGAGCTAATTGCCCCAAGGTCTTTAAGAGCTGTCAGTTCAGCAAAGTGTCACCTTGCCCTGACCAAGCACTCTCAGATCATCCTCACAAACTCTTTAGTGTTTATAGTCTTAATGCCCCCTTGCCATAATTGCTTCTTTATATATATATTTTTTAAAGATTTTATTTATTTGACAGAAGAGCACAAGCAGAGGGAGTGGCAGAGGGAGAGGGAGAAGCAGGCTCTGCACTGAGCAGGGAACCCGATGCAGGACTCGATCCCAGGACCCCGAGATCATGACCTGAGCCGAAGGCAGACGCCTAACCATCTGAGCCACCCAGGCGCCCTCTTTATATGTTTTTATAAACACTGGGTCCCCTCAACAGTTGAGCTATTATTGAGTTCTTATCAGTGAGAACAGTTGAGATGACATCCTGACACAACATACTTTATCCTTATATTGAAACAACTTTGCTTCTAAAAGCATTTTTTGTCTTTGTCATAAACAAGTGTATAGGAAATCATATATACAACACTGCACCCTGTGATTTCCAAATCTAAGCTCACAAAAATATTAATCCACCCGTGATTCTGTATTACATAATCTCAATCATATTTGGGGAGTATTTTTCCTTTGATGCACATTCTTTTACACCATAGTTTAATGACCAGTTTAAGCAACCATATTCCTAATACTATCAATATAAATATAATAAAGAACTCTTTAGCATGGTACCATATTGAAACACCAAAGAACAAAAACTTAACCTTCTTAAACCACTTGGTTGAACTTCCTTGACAAATATGTACCCAAGTGGAGACCATTTTTATAAAGCTCCAGGGTTACAAGCTTCCATAGCACTATTAAATACATATTTATTTGTCATAACATCAGAATTCAAGCCTGTCATCATTTTAGGGATGCATGTCTTTGTTCCCATTTCAATTCCTTCAAAGTTATTTTAACTTTATTAGTCTCCTCTTCTAAATGTGCCTTTACTTATCCTAAGTTTCCTAATATATTTAAATTTATCAGATTGATTTGAGGAGGTCTAATGTGAAATATTTCTACAGTTATTTTAATAGTTGCTTCATCTTCTACTGATCTGGAATAATCTCTTTTTCTTTCTATTGTAGGATTCATTACCTGTTAGAGTTTTACACATCCCATTATGTTGTGTTCCTTATTTTTCCCTTGAACTGCAATAGGTTAGGGTGAGGGTTGACTTAGAACATACTATCCTGGTCCAGTTTTCCATATTATACATAACTGGTTGAGGAAGCTTCAAGGCCATATTCGTAGGTACTTACACCATAGGTATATCCACAGTCTAGCAGTAAGAAAGGTACTATGGTTCCATTCCAACATGTACTTAGGAACATGTTTTCCTTTTACCATAAGGGAGCTTTCTGTGGTCTGTAGGCTCTACTCTCCCTGTTGATATTATAAAAGTATGCACCCCAATATCATGTGGGTTTTTTTGCCTTTAAGTGCCAATATTTTAATTTTCAGTTGCCCAAGGAATCATAGCCATTAGGGTATGTGGTATCTACTTTACTTCTTGTTGGGCTGTCTGTTATCTCAGGCAACCAGTATTACCCCAAGATTATAGCTGTTCTAAGAGTATTCCACACATCAACAACTGGCAATCTATAGTTAGAGGAACATATTTTATGTCTGTCTTTATTATAGTTGATGTACAATGTTATATTAGTTTCAGGTGTACAACATAGTGATTCAACAGTTCTATACGTTATCCTAACCACAGTCATACAGTGTTAATACAATATTATTGACTATATTCCCTATGCTGTACTTTCCATCTCTATGCCTTATTTAATAACTGGAAGTTTGTACCTATTAATCTCCTTCACCTATTTTGCCCATCCCCAGTTTATTCTCTGTATTTATGGTTCTATTTCTGTTTTGTTTGTTCATTTGTTTTTTGATTCCACATAAAAAGTGAAATCAAATGGTATATTACTTTTTCTATTTCCTTTAGCATCATACCCTGTAGGTGCATCCATGTTGTCACAAATGGCAAGATCTCGGTGTTTATAGCTGAGTAGTATTCCATCATTATGTACATATACCAACTTTTTTATACATTCATCTATCAACAGATCCTTAGGTTACTTCCATATCTTGGTTATTATCAATAATGCTGCAATAATCATAGGGGTGCATGTATCTTTTCAAATTATTGTTTTTATTTTCTTTGGGTAAATACCCAGTAGTGAAATTACTGGACCATTTGGTATTTCTATTTTCAATTTTTTAGGAAACTCCATACTGTTTTCCATAGTGGTTGTGCCAGTTTACATCCTACCAACAGTGCACAAGTGTTCCCTTTTTTCCATATCCTAATTCTTGTTGTTTCTCGTCTTTTGGATACTAGACATTCTGACAGGTGTAAGGTGATACCTCATTGTGGTTTTGATTTGCATTTTCTTTTTTTTTAATTGGCTCTATGCCCAACATGAGGCTTGAACTCATGACCCTCAGATCAAGAATCACATGCTGTATGGACTGAGGCAGCCAGGTGCACCTGATTTGCATTTTCTAAATGATTAGTGATGTTGAGCATCTTTTCGTGTGTCGGCCGTCTGTATGTCGTCTTAGGATTTTTTAATCAATTTTTTTTTGGTACTGAGTTGCATAAGTTCTTCATTTATTTTGGCTATTAATCCCCTATTGGATATATCATTGGCAAATATCTTCTTCCATTCAGTAAGTTGACTTTAGTTTTGTTGATGTTTTCCTTTGCTATGCAGAGATGTTATTTTTGTATAGTCCCAATAGTTTATTTTTGCTTTGTTTCCATTGCCTGAGGAGATATCTAGAAAAATGGTGCTAAGGCTGATGTCCAAGAGATTACTACTTATGTTTTCTTTTAGGAGTTTTATGATTTCAGGTCTCACAGTTAGGTCTTTAATTCATTTTGAGTTTATTTTTATGTATAGTGTAAGAAAATAGTTTCATTTTTTTGCATGTAGCTGTCCAGTGTTCCCAACACCATTTATTAAAGAAACTATATTTACCCATTGTATATTCTTGCCGCCTTTCTCATAGAGTAATTAATCATACAAGCATGGGTTTCTCAGGTCTCCTCTGTTCCATAGATGTGTCTATTTTTGTGCCAGTACCACACTGTTTTGATTACTGTAGCTTTGTAGTGTATCTTGAAATCTGGGATTGTGATATCTTCAGTTTTATTTCTCAAGATTGCTTTGGTTATTTGGGTATTTTGTGGTTCCATACAAATTTTAGGATTATTTATAAAAAATGTAATTGGTATTTTGATAGGTCTCTATTGAATCTATAGATTTTGCTTTGGGTAATACAAACATTTTAACAATATTCTTCCATTCTGTGAACATGGTATATCTTTCCATTTGTGTCTTCAGTTTTTTTGGTCAGTGTTTTATGGTGTTAGACTATAGGTCTTTTACCTTCTTGGTTATATTTACTCCTAGGTATCTTATCCTTTTTTGGTATAATTGTAAATGAAGTTGTTTTCTTAATTTCTATTTCTTCTACTTTGCTATTGGTGCATAGAAATATAACAGGGTCCTGTATGTTATTTTTTTATCTTGCAACTTTACAGAATTCATTTATTCTAGTAATTTTTTGCTGGAGTCCTTAGGGTTTTCTATATGTATAGAATCATGTCATTTGCAAATAGTGACAGTTTTACTTCTCCCTTACCAGTGTGTATGCCCTTTATTTCTTTTTCATGTCTGATTGGTGCAGCAGGACTTCCAGCACTATGTGAGTAAAAATACAGAGAGTGGACCTCCTTGTCTTATTCCTGATCTTAATAGAAAAGTATTCAGCTTTCCACCATTAAGTATGTTAATAAAAAAGTGACTGCCATTGTTCCTCCAGGTAAACCTCCTGCAAGTCCAACAGGGAACTGCAAGAATTTCCTTCCTTTAGTGAATTTGTTTCTGGCATAGGTTATAAATTGGGCATATGGATAAAACTGAACATAATTTCAGGATTTGTATCTGGCTTAAAAGTTCTGCATACTAAATATCAAAGTATAGCCTACTATTATACGTTCCAATATGACCAGGATAGGTTTTACTAACCTCAGTTCCCATGTTCTTGAGGGTAGAAACTTGTGGTGTGCGAGAGAAGCCTGATGTACACCATGAAGGATAATGATATGTGTTATATGCTAAGTTTTCTACATGTTGCTATACACCTGACAGGTTGTCCCTATTCTTGTAAAGGCTGAACATGGTATCCATGGATTGATTGATTGTTTTCTAATATATGAATATGGATTGAGTTAATTGAGTATAGTAACTGATCAATTTCTGGCCTATTAATAAAGATACAATTGCTCATTTTGCTTATTCAGCAGCTGCTCTTCTACAAAATACTGGCACAGAAAGTATCTCAGAAATGAAATTGAGGTTATTTTCAGTCTGCCATTTGTCTGCTTACTCAATTCAGTAAGATATGATAAGGAATGTAGAAAAGTCAATATCTGATTGTCTTGGTATATAAGCTGGGTTATAACAAGGGCCAATTAGTAGTTTAGGCCAGTCTTCATCCTTCAAGTCAGTCTCTAGTAGGGGATATCATTTAAGAGATTCTTTGGAGACTTCCACTGCTTCATCAGGTTCCCTGAGTCTTTGGTTTTTCCATTGATTAAAGGTTTCTCAGTGAGCAGATAGTGCTGATACTGACAGGTGAGATGGAGAGGTTGGGCTTGGTAGTATAGATGTTACTAGTGATGCTGTCGAGTCCTCAGTTAAAATATGGTGACCCAGGATGGTGATCTGCAAAGGAAGTAGAGGATATCACAGACAGTGGAGTTGTAGCTGGACCGGAAGGCGCCTTCCACTTTGGAATGATAGCATAACTACTATTGCTGAAACTGTTAGAAGAGAAACCCATACATATAGTAAGTATGATATCCAATAGTAAGCAGTAGGTAAAATAGTATGGCCAGCAAGCAGAATGCTGCACTGATCCACTTCATAATATTGTTAGAGTTGAAGATGCATAGTGGCTTTTATTTTGTAGGCATAAAGTTCTAGGGAATTGTGTGTGTGTATTTACATTCAATAGGAGTTTTTCCATCCTTTCTATATCTATGCTTTAGAGATCTTGTCACCTCCCATTTTGTTTTAGTCCAAGCTTTCACATCTAGATTGTTAGGAAGCAACCTAAGCTTATGCTTGAACAAATCATTATACTTTTCAATTGACCGAGAGGCAGTAGGATTATAGGGTAAGTGGAAGTTCCACATCATGCCTTATTTCTTTGCCCAATCTTATATTCACGTTCTTATAAAGTGGTGCTCTGACCTGGTTTTATGATGGCTGGGATACCAGAGCAAGCATCCATATTTCTAATGCTCAGACTTGTAGATTTTTTTATTAATTTTCCTGAAAGAATAGGGTAATCCTACTCTTCACCATGTGTCTACAATGATGCATGCATATAGTTTATTCTCTAATACAGGCAGGTGTCCTATATAATCATTTGTATAATTTTAAATGGTCTGCTTTGATTTATCTGAAGTATTAATGACCTCCATGCTTTAAACTTTTAGCAATTCTCATATTTAATTTGAAATTGGAGGTATTTAATGGTACATACATGTCTTTTTCCTCTAACCATATTCTAGTGCAATGTGTACCAGCATGACCTATTTGATGTTGTGCCAACAGAATGATTCTGTTATTTGGCATAGCTGTGTGTTCAGGTTGTAAGACCATTGTCCTTCTTGCTTATATACAGTTATGCTTTGAATTGGTTTCCTCACTAACCATAAATTATTGGGTTAGTTAAAATTTGACACATTTCCACCTCTTTACCTACTGAGTTTGTCCACCTGGTTATTAAATTTCATTACTTCAGAGGGGCGCCTGGGTGGCTCAGTCGTTAAGCATCTGCCTTCGGCTCAGGTCATGATCCCGGAGTCCTGGGATCGAGCCCCACATCGGGCTCTCTGCTCGTCGGGAAACCTGCTTCTCCCTCTCCCACTCCCCCTGCTGTGTTCCCTCTCTAGCTGTGTCTCTGTCAAATAAATAAATAAAATCTTTAAAAAAAAAAATTTCATTACTTCAGAGTTCTCCTGAGGTATAGAGACATCTGTGATAAATAAGGAGATATCAGTCAGTGCTATTTTCTGCCCTATGTCCTTACCTCATTATGTTCTTATTTGGTATTTTACAGTAATTTTCCCACCATGTTCATGTCCAAAATTCTTATTCCATTAGCTACTGTCCATGAGTCTGAGAAAAGATATACCTGACTCACTTCCCTTAACAGATTATTCACTCACCAATTTGTGGCTATTTGTTCATCATACTGTGTTCTCCAGAACCTGATTCTGTCAAGTTAAGACCATCATTAGTCCTCAAGGCCACAGTGTGCCAGCCTTCTCTAGATGGTGTGAAGGAAGCTGATTCATCTAAAAACCATTCATCATTGAGTGCCATGGACCAGAGTTGTCTCCATTGCCCAACTGCTCAAGCTTAAATAGGTTCATCCCTCAGAAATTCTGTAAAGTCCACTTCTGGAATTTTGGAGGTTTCCTCAGTTCATGCAGAGGGCTGACCCTCCATCATTTAGTCCTGCTTGGAAACAGACATTCTCTATGTTAGGACTTTATGGTCAGGAATAATTCCCCTCTGTTTGTCAGGGGTCTGCTTAACTCCAGAACAGGCTATTGGAGTTTAAGTATAATTAGCTTATTTTCTGTTAGTGGCTCTGTAGTTTTCAGGGCCTCATACTGTGCCCAGTTGAGTCTTACAATTCACTGATATCTGTTGGACCACGGGAAAATCTTAGTCCAAAATGCAATCTAGTAAAAATTGAGTTCCTACGATGTCTTAATCCATAGACACCATGTTGCAAACCCTTGTGAATATAGGCACTTTAGTTTCTTGGGGTTTTTTTAAAGATTTTATTTATTTGAGAAAGAGTGTGAGGGAGCATGAGCTGGGGGTAGGGGCAGAGGGAGAGGGAGAAGCAGTCTCCCCACTGAGCAGGGAACCCAACAGGGGGATCCATCCCAGGACCCTGAGATCATGACTTGAGCCAAAGGCAGATGCTCGCTGAGCTACCCAGGCACCCCTAGGCACTTTAGTTTATATTAGGAATCCTCAATAGCTGATACCAATGTATTAAAAGTTTGAGAGCATTTTGAAATAAGTTGTCTCTTGAGTCTCTGTCCATCTGAATTCCCTATCTTTTTTGCTATTTTATAAATGTGTTTTGATATTATCTCCATTTAGTGGCGTGTGCTGTTTCCAATATCCAAACAGTCCTATTGTTTCTGAGCTGCTGCTTTTGTGGTAGAAATAGAGATGCAATGTATCTTGTTTATGGCTGGGTCTGTTATTTTTCTGCCTTCAGAGGACCAAATTATACCTAGAAATTTTCCTATAGTAGAGGGCCCTTGGACATTACTTGGGTCAGTTGTCCATCCTCTGAGCGTAAAGAATTGAATTGACTCTATTGTAACCCAGGTGTTCCAAGTTATCACCATAAATAAGCATGTTATCAGTACAAGAAATACTAATTTGTGTGTGTGTTGTGTTTTCCTGAAAGGCCTGGAATTCTTGTTAGAAGATTGTGGGCTATTACTGGGTTGTCAAGGTATTCTGTTGGTAACCTAGAAAACTGATATCATCTGCCTTCCCATGTGAATGCAGTCATGGGTTGGCTCTCCTTAGCAACTGGAATAGCAAAGAACATGTCAGATAAGTCTATCCCCATGCAATCAGTTCCAGATCCAGTGGTGATATTGCTTATGATAGCACCTATATTTGGGAGTGCTCCCTTAGCTTGGGGAGATTATCTGTTTAAATTCCTAAACATCTGTAAATCTATATGACCTGTCTAGCTTTTTGGTAGGCCAGATTAAGTTATTTATATGGTGAAATAGTAGGCACAAGAATTTGTTCTTTTATAAGTTACTGAATGTTTTCCTTATTATTTGTGTGTCCTATTATATCCATTCCAAGAATGTTTTCTAAATTGGGACTTAAAGGCATTTAGTTTTAAAGTCTGTCCTCGTTGCTGGAATCTATGTACCCATGTGTGTGGGGTTAATTTTCCTTCTCATCCTTCAATCGGTCCCTTTTTGTTGCCTAAGTTTTCTAAATTAGTAGGATATCCTTGTGTCATTATTAGGACCCTGTATCTAAAAACACAGTGGTATATGTAGTGTTTTTATTTGCAAAAGAGGTTTCTGTTGATATGAGCAATTGTCTCTGGCTTGAGCCAAGAGGAGAGACTGCTGAATCCCTATGGGGAGCTCATAGGGTTTGTTCTCTTTGACTAGCAGTGATTTGTCTATTAATTGGATTAGGTTTTATAAAGGGACAGTATTTACAGCAAATGGACTAGTGGATATATGTGTGTTTATTTTCTGTAGGTCTATTTACTGTACAAGGTGGTTGTTTCTGTTTCTCTGCCTCTCCTATGTAGTTTGTGGGGTATCTATTTGAGTTTCTACTTTTATAATTTCTTTTCAAGGATAGTGGTCTAAATAGTGTAGGTGGCCAAAAAGGCCTTGTAGATTTGGGTCTAGATGGTCTATTTTGATTTGGTCTATTTTTATTAGGTGTAGGCCTGTTGTGTCTACATACCTGAGGGTTAAAGCTACAGCCTTTATCTTTTGCTTTTAAAGTTTATTTTTTTTTAGCAATCTCTACACCCAAGGTGGGGCTCAAACTCCCAACCCCAAGATCAAGAGTCGCACACTCTTCTAACTGAGGCAGCTAGGTGCCCCTCTAGCCTTTATCTTGACCTACTTCTTGAGCTGTTCATAATCAGTTTTCCTGTGTTTCTGGTGCCTGCAAATAATGTGGATCCATCCCATGGGGATGCAGCTTAGAAGATGACCTCTTAATTTGTTCTGTTGCTTCCACATCTAGCAGTGTAGGTGTCTGTCCCTTAACATATAGGTAATAGTCCTAATTTCATTTATTAGCTTCCCCTGCTGTTTTCCATGGAGATGTTTTAAGGGATGATATATTAGGTATAGGCCATCTTAATCTCCAGGTTGCTGCTACCCAAATGAAGATCTTTGTAGATTAATATTATCCTCTCCAGATGCTCTAAGATGTTAATTCAATTTAGCATTAGTGGTAATGGGTTTGAGGTACAGAACTTCTGTTTCTGTGAGGATCAAGTTTTGTCCTCCTTTGAAACATAAATCTAATAGCCACTGGATTTCTGTGACCAAATCATTTTGTTCGAATTCTATTTTAATTGTTACCATTTCTTGTCTGGTATAAGCTCTCCAGTGACTCTGATTGGTTCCATATTATCAAATTTGTCATTTTGTCTATTACCATGGGCTTAGCTTCTAGTTAATGTTACTGGTGTCAAAAGAGTTAAAATAATTATCATTCTCAGGATGTGGATTAGTGCCCTTAGAGGCAAAAGGATCTGGGTTTCTGTCTACCCTGGAGATAACTTTTTGGGCCAGTGATGGCTGCACACAGGATAGAATTGACATGTGAGCCACAAGAGGTGAAAACAGAGTTAACCAAAGGTATATAGAGAATAAAGATACAGACAGAGTATCCGGGAGACTCAGAAAGCAAGAGAGTCTCATCTTTGCTTGGGGTCTGGGGTTTTTACTGAGGATTGTGGGTTTGTTGTATGTGTCCTCTCAGGCATCCAGGAACTGGTTAGAACAAAGATAAGGGCATATGTGTTATTCCTTGGAGCCAGGAGGTCTTGGCATTGAGATGTGTAGTGCTGGTGTTCTAGAATATGTGTACGATGGCTTTATCTTGTCCTTCTTTAGATGTTATCTATTCTAGAGAAATCATTAACTGCTTGTCCCTTATAAAGAAGACCTACACTATCTGCTTTATGAGGCATGTGTAAACTGGGGGTGCATGTTCTAGCAAGAATAGAAGCAGGAGAAGGAGGAAAAACAGATTTTTATAGAGTCCTTCAGTTTCCCTATCTCACTAGCACTCTTCTTTTCTACCTGTAGGTGTCTATGTATCTTAATGCTCCTAAGAAGATCTCTATAATGTCTTCCTTAGTTGCTCTTTTTAATACAGGATATAACTGGGTTGGATGATCAGACCAACATCTGGAGTTTCCTTAAAGTTTTGCCCAGACTAAGTCTTCAATAGGTTTCTAGGGATCTTCAGAAGTTAATACACAACCCATTCTATGCCTAAACCACCTCTTGAGTAATTTTGGTAGGGTTTGTGAGTAAGACACATTTACTGTTTCCTCCTGCCAGTCACAAAGATCTATGATATTTTATCATCAAGATGCTTAATAGAGCATTCCAAATGGTTTATAATATGGTTAATCAGTATTAAGATAACTATTGGGTCGGGGTGCCTGAGTGGCTAGTTGGTTAAATAGCCAAACCTTGATTTCAGCTCAGGTCATGATCTCAGCGTCCTGGGATTCAGCCCCATGTGAGGTTCTGTGCGCAGTGGGGAGTCTGCCTGAGGATTCGTTCGTTCTTCTTCCTCTGTCCCCCGCCCCCAAATAAATCTTTAAAAAAAAAAAAAAAGGAACTATTGTGGGCAACATTAGCACCAAATTTTAAGCGTTCTATATTTTAATGTGGAATTTTACAAGCCAATAGCATATACAATAATGTCTTTTAATAAGCCAACAAAGAAATATCATATTCCAAATCAACGATAGATTAATCATACTATTGTTTCTGGCAAAGGGCAATGAGAGGAATGAAGTCTAAATTTAGGTGAGGTGAACATTTTGTTGAACTAAATTCAACCTAGCAAATTAGAATATCTAATTAGCTTTATTAAGCAATTCATGAATAAGGCATCCTCCCATCTAGCAAAGAGCTGTTCCAAGGAGTTGTACAAAATGAAAGGTTTTTATAAGAAGGAGGGTAGAGCAAGGAAGTCATTAGCAAAAGAAAAGAAAGGATTGTGTTTCAGGCCAGGACATCTTCTGTTAAGGGGAAAGGGACCCGCGGGGTTTGTTACCATGCCACCTCATTGGTGCTGATCAGGAAATTTCAAATTAAAGATCACACTCCTGGGATATGGTGAAACCTCACTGAGTCTTGGTTTGCTGTGGTTGAGGGCAAAGGACTCCATTTTGGACTACTTGTTTCTGTTTTTAACACTTGATAGGAGTTGCTACTGGGGGGAGACAGGTTAGTCAACTGAGAGCTGACGTCCAGCTGCCGGCGCAGCACAGAGAGTCCTGTGTTGCTAGAGCAGGTGGCTAGGGATTGATGGCCAGAGTGTTGATGGGCAAGAGGATGACCTTAGCAAGGCCTCTGTATGGTTTTTGCCACCATCAGTAAAGGAATACCCTTTATCATGGCAAGAACTAATTGCCCCAATGTTTTCTGAGAGCTATTTTAGATCAGCGAAGTGTATCCTTGTGCAGATCAAGCTCACAAGCTCTCAGTGTTCACAGTCTAATGTACCCTTGCCATACTTACTTCATGTGTTTTTATTGATAAGCCCTCAGTGGGGCCCCTCAGCTGCTGAGCTACTAGTTCTTATCAGTGAGAACAGATGAGATGTTGACTTCCTGACACATTTTACTTTATTCTTACATCAAAACAACTGTACCTCTGAAAACACTTTTTGTCTGTCATAAACAAGTAGATTTGAAGTCGTATCAGACCAATACACAGCAATGGAGGAATCTGACTGCCTTTCTAGGATGAGGCCAATTGGCTGGCTGGCCAGGGGATTGTTCACTAAACAACACCTGGGAGCCTTAATCAATGGTAAACCCAGAACTTCGTTAGGCAACCAATCCAAATGGGAATTGGTTGCTGTCTCAAAAAGATTTATGAGCAGTGGGTTTCCTCTGCCCTGGAGACTATACGGATGATTAGGCACGGGCCCCAGCTCCACAGGCCTGGAGGGCCTCAGCTTCCCAAGGCTGGCCAACAGGATGTGCCCTGAGCATGTGGTGCAGTTCACTTCAGGGTAGACAACTGGAATAGAGCACAGGTCTTGAGAGGCCAGGTCACTGAAGAGGGCTTTTGGGGGTACAAGGCATCACCTAATTCCAAGCCATAACCTACATAAATGTGAAGAATCCCCCTGAAGGCAGAACTGATGAAAACTGGACTGCCTTGCCGGATGGGGCTGAGCAGACTGGACCAGGTATCCTCCAATAAAAGACACCTGGGGGAGAAGCCTGGGACCATGTTAGGCAACCAGTCCAAATATGTACTGAGTGTAGCCATTTTAAAGATGCCACCTCCGAAAGATTTTTCTGGGAGTGGGTTCTCTTTTGCTCTGAAAGCTATGTAAGTGGTTGGATACCGGCCCCAGCTCCACAGGGCTGGGGGCCTGGCTACCCATGGCTGGCTGACAGGGTATATACTGCACATGTCCCAGCCACACAGGCCAGGGAAGCCAGGGACCTGGAATGGGGCAAGTGTTGAGAGAGTCTAGGTGTCAAGAGCATCTGCCTAATTCCAAGTTCTAACCTAAACAAATGCCCGTATTCCTCCTGAAAGCATCACTGGAGGAAACCAGTCTGCCTTGCCAGAATGGGACCAGTTACCAAGGCTCCCAGTTATCTCTTGTTGGAGGATATTCCATCAGTCTGCCAGGCTATACCCAAGCAGGGTGGTCCAGTTTCCTGCAGCTCTGCTGTTGAGAGAATATGCATATTTGTGTAGGTCAGAGTTTGGAATTAGGAAGATAGTTTATACCCCTAATAGCTCACTTCTGTGACTGGCATTGCCTGACACCTTAACAGGTCCATGTAGTCTACGCATGCAGAGTACCTACCTATTAGCTGGCATTGGGCAGCCTAGGACCTCTGGGCTGTGGAGCTGCAACCTTCCCAAACCACCTGCATATTCTCCAGCATAGAGAAAATCCACACCAAGAAAATCTTTCTGGGAAGGGAGCTTTAAACTGGACAGTCTTCATTTGATCTGCCTGGTGGGGTCACAGGTTTACCAGAGCAGGGTTCCAAGGCAGCCCACCCCAAAATGTTCAACAACTGCATATTAATAATTCTGTTAAAGTTACTTAAGAAACAGCCAGTGTAGGGAGAACACTCTGATACTCCTTTTCTCCAGAAACCAATGAGTAAATCTCTCACATGAAGGACCCTCCTTGTACCAGGAGGTTTGGAGACATCCTTATCATAAGAGACAGGAAATTCAGGACCAAGGAAGCCTATGTGAATGACCCTTGTCACTTTTACTCATTTACTACCACAATTACTTACTAATCAAAGCTCCTGAACATAAGTTTTCTTTATTCTGTCACTTCCTCATAGATTTAGGTTTCTTTGACTAAAACATCTAAAAGCTGCATGTGGGGCGCCTGGGTGGCTCAGTCGGTTAAGCATCTGCCTTCGGCTCAGGTCATGATCCTAGGGTCCTGGGATCGAGCCTCACATTGGGTTCCCTGCTCAGCGGGAAGCCTGCTTCTCCCTCTGCCTCTCCCTCTGCTTGTGTTCCCTCTCTCGGTGTGTCTCTCTCTGTCAAATAAATAAATAAAATCTTTAAAAAAAATGCATGACTTGATCATTTCTTTGGGTTTCAATTTTAATATTGGGCCTCTGTGCACATGTAATAAACTTTGGGGTTTTTAATTCTATTAATATGTCTCATATCAATTTAATTCTTAGGCCACCTAGAAGAATCTTGAAGGGTAGGATGAAAGTTATCCTCCCCAACATTTGGCATAGTCAGTAGGATAAACTTCCCTCACTGGATACTATTTGCTTTGAGGCTGTTGCCCCTAAGAAATCCTAGAACATCTGATGAACAGCCACCAGCAGGTAAGAATCCTTGGCAGAAGGTAGAAATCATTATCACATCAGTCTCCTGATCTCAGCCTGCATGGTCTAATGGAGTGAGATTGGTGAGTGTCTATCTTCTCTCTTTTTTTTTTTTTTTTTTTAAAGATTTTATTTGACAGAGAGAGACAGCGAGAGAGGGAACACAAGCAGGGGGAGTGGGAGAGTGAGAAGTAGGCTTCCTGCAGAGTAGGGAGCCCGATGTGGGGCTTGATCCCAGGACCCTGGGATCATGACCTGAGCTGAAGGCAGACGCTTAACGACTGAGCCACCCAGGTGCCCCTCTTCTCTCTCTTTCTAAATTTAGATCAGCAGGAGAAAATATTTGTGAAAGTAGACCCCCAACACAAAAGAATGTCCCCTGGACAACAGCAGATCTTTCCAATCATAAAGCCCTTTTACAAAACTCCATCCTCCTCCTTCCCAAATTTAGAGAGGAATTAGAAAGATTAGTGGCCATTCACAACACCACCCCTACACACACACACACACACACACACACACACACACACAAACAGGTGACCAAAATATCTCCTAGGTCTGCCTACAAATGATCAGCGGAAGATTGGTGTTCAGGGATTAATAGAAACCAAGTTTGAATTGTGTACTCAGAAAGAAGGCTTTTGTTAAAATACTTTATAGAGACCTTACAAAGTCTTAAGTCTCTTGATTCCCATTTTAGGTAAAATCTCCCTGATATGAAATAGCTAGTTTAATTTAAAAAGGTGACTCAGTCACTTAGTATTCAGGCTGTAATCCAGTTCCTGGGAGGGAATTAAAAACAGCCTTTGCCTTGCAAATCTTTACACCACCAGAAATGCTGGTCTTTACTAACCCCAAACTTTGTCTATTTCTCTCAAAATGCTTGCAGATATTACAAAAGATCAGGATATTAGAACAAAATCGCCCAGTGCTTCAAAAAGATAATTACACTGAATCTCTTTAAAACAACAACTGGCATTCTTTCTCCATCCTTTAAAGTTATAAACCTTATGTCTTTGAAATGTAAACACAGCCCCCAGTCACCTGAGATTGAAGGGGGAAAAAAGGGAAGAGGACTTTCTAAAATGAAAACTGCTAAAATAGCCCTTGTGTACGAACTCTAACACAGCCTCCATAAGATTAATTCCAAGGACAAATACCAATCTTAAAAGTCTTTTCCACAGGGCGCCTGGGTGGCTCAGATGGTTAAGCGTCTGCTTTCGGCTCAGGTCATGATCCTGGGGTCCTGGGATCGAGTCCCGCATCGGGCTCCCTGCTCAGTGCAGAGCCTGCTTCTCCTTCTCCCTCTGCCATTCCTTCTGCTTGTGCTCTTCTATCTCTCTGTCAAATAAATAAATAAAATCTTTAAAAAAAAAAAAAAAGTCTTTTCCACAAATAGTAGAAACACTTCAGCCATCTGAGCAAGTAAACTTTATGGCAACTGTTTATAAACTAGTGAGTTTTATATTGTGTATGTATGTGCATTATAAGTAAGGTGTTTTTCTACCTTTCAATGTTATTTCCAGAGTTCATTTGTAAAGAGCTCTATTTAATTGGCTTAAAAATTAAATGCTTATAAAAATTTACTATTATGAAAATTGTCAAAATAGAAGCAGTCCAAACGAATTTCAGGTTCACATGATCTAGGAAAATACTCAATTGGAGAATTAATTTATCAGTTTTAAAATGAAAATTCTTACTTTGGGTTTACTGAAAGTCAAGTAAGTTCATATTTAGGTTACAAAATTTTTCAAGAAGAACAGAATAGCTTAGAAGAATGGCTGACTTTGGTATCTCATGAAGTGTTTGTGGGTAATCTAACCATAATTGTTAAAAACAAGTAAATTGGGGTGCCTGGGTGGCTCAGGGGGTTAAGCGCCTGCCTTCCACTCAGGTCATGATCTCAGGGTCCCGGGATCGAGCCCTGCATCGGGCTCCCTGCTCAGCGGAGAGCCTGCTTCTCCCTCTCCCTCTGCCTGCTGCTCTGCCTACTTGTGCTCTCTGTCAGATAAATAAAATCTTTAAAAAACATAAAATAAATAAATTTTAAATAAATTTAAAAGTTTTAGGTAAACTTTCTAAATAGCTTCCAAAATGTTTTGATAACAGAAAAATTTTAAGGTTTCAGGTTAAGTAATGAATTAATTACATTGAATATCTAGATCTTTAAATAATGAAACATTTATTACTGAACATGGGTTTATCTACTTTTGGCTTCCTTATTACAGAAAAACTAAAGATAAATTTGGTCTGTTAGTAAACATTTTTTGTGCTTTACTGAATTTTGTACTATGAAAAAGCTTGTTTCTAGAAATTATGAAATGTATTCATAAATTTACCAATCTAAAGAATGTTGGTGCAACAATTCATAATTTCTTACCACTTAGACTCTAAACTTTATTATCTAGTGAAATCTAAGGGCTAAAAATTCTAATATATGTGGTTAAATCTACTAAAATTAAAGGAAATATCTCCATATGCAAGAAAAGTAGGATGTGTATTGTTGGTATTAAAAAAAAAAAAAGGTATAAGGAGTAGGAGCACCTGGCTGGCTCAGTCAGTAAAGCATGTGACCCTTGATCTAGGGGTCATAAGTTTGAGCCCCACATAGGGGGTAGAGTTTATTTCTATTCCTCATACCTTTTATTTTTTGTTAAAAAAAAAAATGTAGGGGCGCCTGGGTGGCTCAGTCGTTAAGCACCTGCCTTCGGCTCAGGTCATGGTCCTAGGGTCCTGGGATCAAGCCCCACATCGGGCTCCCTGCTTGGTGAGAAGCCTGCTTCTCCCTCTCCCACTCCCCCTGCTTGTGTTCCTGCTCTCCCTATCTCTCTCTCTGTCAAATAAATAAAATCTTTAAAAAAAAAAATAATTTATCCTAAAGTGAGGCTTATTATTTAAAGAGGAAAAACAAAAGTTGTAAAAGCCTTGTGAAACAGGAATTTTTAAAATGGGACTTTAATGTGTGCTTAATTGGGTAAGATTAAAATTTATTTAAAATGAGTTAATATCAAAAGTAAGCTGGTACAAAATTAAAATTTGGTTTTTCTCTGTTAAAAGGATAAACTTAAATTATTGGTCTGCTTTTAATAAAAAATTGTAAATAGTGTTCTTTTTTTTTTTTTTTTAAAGAGTTTATTTATTTATTTGAGAGCGAGAGAGCACAAAGGGTACAGGGTCAAAGGGAGAAGCAGATTCCCTGCTGAGCAGGGAGCCCGATGCGGGACTGAATCCCAGGACTCCAGGATCATGACCCAAGAAGGCAGTCGCTTAACCAACTGAGCCACCGAGGCGCCCTAAATAATGTTTTTCTTTACCTTTAATGCAACCTACCTAGAAAAACAAAGATTCTGTGTGTTGTCTTTATCAGGTCTTTGTTGCTTTTTTTTTTTTTCTATTTAATATTAAAAGAGCTAAGGCTTTTTACAGCTATTTAACTTTCTGTGTTTGCCTGTGAAGTCTTTAAGGCACTTTGGTTAATTTGATAGCTAAGTATGGTTACATAATGATCTGTGATCCTATTTAATCAAATATGCAAAGCTTTTGATATTTGACAAACGTCCCAAAATCAAATTTTAAAATGAAGTCTTGACCACAAACTAACTTTAAAATATTCCAGAGGATTCCTAGAACATTTGAAGGATTTGTTCTCTTTATAAAAGAATTTGTCTTATTTCTATGTTAAATAACATGGGAAGCAATGTCTGATATGTCCTGGTATGTTATCACTTGCAATTCTAGTTCTAATCTTGAAGTTCTGTGTGTCACAGAAATAACCAAACTACTTTGTTGGTTGCATTGTAATGAACTCTAATCAGATCCTTAACCACTGCAATTTTTAAGACTTTTGGCATTTACAGACAAAAGATTTACTCTGATGCTTTTGCAACAGTCCTTCATTTATGGAGATTCAGGGAAAAGACTCTGACAAGTACTCTAGAATACAGGTCTCTAATAACGTTAAGACCATACCATTGAACTGGGAAGAATTTATAGAACTCTAACAGAGAAACTGAAGGCTTCATAAAACTACTAACAAAAGATCAACAAAAAATAACCACATGGTTCTGAATAAACTGAGAATGATTATAATTTTTATCACTTTTTGTTTGAAATAGTGCTTGTTATTTCATCTTTTGTTTTCAAGATACAGGAAAGCCCTTCCTCTTAAGCTAATATGACTCACAGCAATTTGATAAATTGTACCTTTGGAAGCAGAATTGAAACATCTGTCTTTTTCCCCTACTTGATCTCTCCAGGATTTGGAATCTCTCTCAGTGAGTATCCTTATAGTTTCATAGAAATATTTGCCTGAGTTCAATAAGAATCTGTTCTCTTTGTGACAGGACATAATTGGAAACATTCGTTATATTACCAAGGCTTGACTAGAATGTCATATTTGAGAGAAACATGCAGAGACTGATATGACCAGACAGCTTTATGAACCTAAAGATGACATTATGGAACCAATAAATCCCCTTGGAAATATCAGCCCAATATCTTGCTTACAAGGATCTCAGCAGCCTTATCAGGTGAGTAAAGGTCACTTCCTGGCAGATGCAGAAACCTCAGGAGATTAGGGGACCTTGAAAAGAGAGAAAGTAATTCAACTCTATCGGTATTGCAAAGTCTGATGGCAAGTATTTGGCTTGGCTTCTTAGCTTCAAGGGGCTATTAAAATCTCAGTCTAGAGATTCCTTATACCAAAGCAGATTTAAAAGAGCTTATATGACCAATTGCTACTCTTGCTGCATTTACGTAAATAATCAAGTTTTTTGAAACTATGCTTAATTTGTGAACAAATTACTTACTGTGATTATCATTGAGAGGAATGGGGTAATGGTAGAGAGAAAAAAAATGCTTCCTTTAAAACTAAAATATTTATTTTTGGATATTAGATTCTATTTCTACCTGTAAACTCAACTAGATCCTGAACTGGTCTGGTTTCATCCAAACTCTGGCTACAGTTCTCCAAACTAACATTTACAATTTCCCATCCTTTTGACTTGAAATCATTGAAACCTAAATCTGCCGTTTTTCCTGAAGCCTTCCAAACTGAGTATAAATGACTTAATGTAAACTTCAGGGAAATCATCACAACAGCACATGTATGGATGATCTTTGTGCAGGTTGCTATGTGGCCACTCGAAGGATCACCAGAGACATTCAAACTGAAAACCAAGAAAATCTCTAAGCTTCCCTCTGCCTGTTTTCAGTTCATCTAAAGATACTTTGACTCTGACATCTAAAACTCTTCTCAACTTGGTACTCTCGGAACTCTGAAACTGGTTTATAATTTGCTCCAATTCTTAACCATTGTTTTTCTCTTCTTTCCACAGAAATGCCTCTTAATACCTGACTGAACTGTAAGCCTAACTTTGGGAACACACATGCATCACTACCTCCTGAAAGGGGTTTAATAGAACTGACCTATTCTCAACACTAAGAGACTGGTTCCATGAAACAGAACAATCGACCAGCTCAGATTTTAGTATGTGAACTCTCTAGGGAAGTTTCTAGGGAACTCTAGGGGCCCAGGACAGGCTACCCCAAAATATGCCACTTTGTCCTGTTATTTTGAATTAAAGTTATTTAAGAAACAGCCAGTGTAGGAAGAACACTCTGACTCTCTTTATCTCCAGAGAGCAGAAAATAAATCTCCAATAGGAAAGATACCCTTCCTACATCAGGAGATAGAAAGACCTTATCACCTGAAATAGGTATTCAGAGCCAAGATTATATAAATAAGCAAGTCTTGCTACTTTTACTAATTTACTACTTTAGCCCAAATTGTTTATAATTTTGTACTAATTAAAGCTAATGAACTTAAGTTTTCTCTGTTTTGTTCATTCCTCACAGATTTATGTTTCTTTGCCTAAACCTTTAAAAGCTGCATGCTTTGGTCATTGGGGGCGGGGGGTAGGGGGGCGGGTCTCAGTTTCATTATTGGTCATCTGTGTGTACAAAATAACTTTTTTTTTCTTGTGTTAATCTATCTCATGTCAATTTAATTCTTAGACCAGCTTGAAGGGTAGAAGAAAATTCTTCCTCCCCACAAACCAACAATCAAGTCTCCCAGGTACTTCTAAATGCAAGGCACTCCAGCTGGCCCCACCCAGCAAGACAGTCCAGATTCCTCCAGCTTTGCCCTCAGAGGGAATATATGCATTAGTGTAAGCTGGATCTTGGATATAGGCAAATGCCATGGACACCCAAGAGCCTGCTCTTGACACCTGGACTCTGGATACTTTCCATGTTCCAGGTCCCTGGCTACAGTGCCCTGCCTGGCATATGCAGGAGTAGTACATACCTATCAACCCTGGCCACAAGGGCCCTCCGGGTCTGTGGAGCTCTGGCTGGTCCCCAATCTTCCCTATATCACCTCTGCGGCAGTGAGAGACCAACCCCCCAAATATTCCTGAGGTCTCAGCTTTAAACTGGTGATGGTCTATATTTTCATTTGTCTTCCGATGAGTTCTGGGGTTCCCCAGCAATCAAGGCACCCAGGTACCCCTTATGGGAGGATACTCAGGCCAGTTTGCATAGGCAAACTGTGCAAGGCAGTCTAAGTTCTAAGTTCTTTCAGCTCTGTCTTCAGGAAGAATATGCACATTGGTGTAGGTTAGGGCTTAGAATTGGGAAGATGCCCTGTACCCCCAGCAGCCCACTCCCATGACCCGGCTACTCCTGACAATTTTTCTGAAACAGGTCCCTAGCTGACTTGCCTATTTCTTCCCCATCAGCAGACTTCTATAATATGTGTTCTATTTTGAACGCAGTTGTGAAGGGCAAGAGGAAATAGAAAATATGCCTTGGTCACTAACCCCACCAAAATTACTCAAGAGGCAGTTTAGGGGTAACATAGATTATATATTCAGAGGATTCCTAGAGATCTATTGAAAACAGGCTGGACAAAGCTTAAGGAGACTCCAGATGTTGGTCCAATGAGTTATATCCTATATTAAAGAAGACATTATAGCACTCTTATTAGGAGCATTAAGTTACACAGATGCTTATAGGCGGAAGGGGAAAAAGTTATCTCCAGGGGAGGGAGAAATCCAGACCCTTTTGCTCCTTGGGGCACCAACCCACACCCAGAGCTAACAATTATTTTAACCTGTTTATTTGACCCTGTTTAACTAGAAGCTAGGCCTATGAAAACAGATAAAACTACAACAAATAATATAGAACCAGTCACTAAAGAGAAAGCTTATACCAGAGAATAAATAACAAAAACTAAAGTGGAATTCCAATATATTGATCGATAGTGACACAAAAAGTCAATGACTATTAGATTTATGGTCCAAAGGAGGACAAAACCTGGTCCTCACAGAGCAGAGATTGTGCACCTCAAACCCATTACTAGTGATGCTACTTTGAATCAACCCCTTAGAGCATCTGGAGAAAATAGTAATTTACAAAATCTTTCGTAGCAGCAACCTGGAGACTAAGATGGCCTATTCCAACTATATCGTTCCTTACAACATCTCCATGGAAAACAGCAGGGGAAGCTACTAATATGATGAAAGTAAGACTATTAACTGATTTATGATAGGAACAGACACCCACACTGCTAGATGTGGAAGCAACAGAACAAATTAAAGTCTAAAAGCTGCACCACCACAGAACAGCATTATTTACGGTATTTGCAGGCACCAGAAACACAGGAAAGCTGACTGATAAGAACAGCTGAGGAAGTAGGTCAAGATAAAGGCTAGAGGGGCGCCTGGCTGCCTCAGTTGGAAGAGTATATGTATCTCGATCTTGGGGTTGGGAGTTAGATCCCCACTTTGGGTGTAGAGATTGCTAAAAAAAAATAAACTTTAAAAGCAAAAGATAAAGGCTATAGCTTTAACACTTATGTATGTAGACAAAACAGGCCTACACCTAATAAAAATAGACCAAATCAAAATAGACCATCTAGACCCAAATCTACAAGGCCTTTTTGGCCACCTACACTATTTAGACCACCACTCTTGAAAACAAATTATAAAAGTAGAAACTCAAATAGATGCCCCACAAACTACATAGGAGAGGCAGAGAAACAAACAATCACCTTGTACAGTAAATAGACCTACAGAAAATAAACCCACATATACCCACTAGTCCATTTGCTGTAAATACTGTCCCTTTATAAAACCTAATCCCATTAATAGACAAACCACTGCTAGCCAAAGAAAGCAAATTCTATGAGCTCCCCATAGGGATTCAGCAGTCTCTCCTCTTGGCTCAAGCCAGAGACAATTGCTCATATGTTACACTGGCCATATCAATAGAAACCTCTTTTGCAAATAAAAATACTACATATACCACTATGTCGTTAGATACGGGGTCCTAATAACAATGATACAAAGATATCCTACTAATTTAGGAAATTTAGACAACAAAAAGGGACCGATTGAAGGATGAGAAGGAAAATTAACCCCACACACATGGGTACATAGATTCCTAACAATGAGGACAGACTTTAAAACTAAATGCCTTATAAGTCCCAATTTAGAAAACATTCTTGGAATGGATATAATAGGACACACAAATAATAAGGAAAACTTTCAGGAACTTGTAAAGGAACAAATTCTTGTGCCTACTATTTCACCATATAAATAACTTAATCTGGCCTATCAAAAAGCTAGACAGGTCATATAGATTTACAGATGTTTAGGAATTTAAACAGATAATCTCCCCAAGCTAAGGGAGCACTCCCAAATATAGGTGCTATCATAAGCAATATCACCACTGGATCTGGAACTGATTGCATGGGGATAGACTTATCTGACATGTTCTTTGCTATTCCAGTTGCTAAGGAGAGCCAACCCATGACTGCATTCACATGGGAAGGCAAATATATTTACTAGGTTAGCAACAGGATACCTTAACAACTGTTCCATATGGGTGGATGTTTCTATGATTTGTCCTGCATAACTGATCATCTGGACTTATATGTATGCAAGCAGGCTAAGAAATGTTTGTGACACTCATGCTATGTGAATAACCTTGGGAGCCTGGGTACTTAAAATATATTATCCGGCCTCCAGGTCAGAACTGGCCCTTCTGTTCTGGGTGCCAAAAGTTATAAATTTTGCCTCACATCCCCTCCTGCTCCAGGCTGGGCTGGCCCCCCGGAATGGAATCTGAGGCAGACACACATAGCCAAGGCTCCTAAAAATATAATAACATGATAACATAGAAATGCAGCTCGTACCATACTGCACGTAGGCAAACAAATGTTTAACTTCAAACCCTGTTATTTGGCCTATGAATATGGCCCTATGGGGATGGTCAGTTGGAAGGCTCACCTGAGGGGAGGACACTCTGTCCAGGCCTCTCAGGACTCCAGCCTGGCTGTTTCTACCGGGCTTTCCCAGCTGATGAGATTGGATGTTATAAGTACCTGATTTGATGTGACTTTGCCTTCTTCTCATTTATTGCCTACTGTTACCTTCATCTGTGTGCAGATTCCTTTCCTCTTTTTCCATTAGGTTTCTACAATAATAATAGTTAAGTTTTCCTTCCTTTTTGAAAATGAAACACGGCTGTTGTGGATCTTTTCACAGAAGAACAACCCAGTAATAGCCCACAACCTTCTAACATGGGAATTCCAGGCCTTTCGGGAAAACACAACACACACACAAACCAGCATTTCTTGTATTGATGACATGCTTATTTATGGTAACTTAGAACAATGGACTAGGGTTACAATAGAGTTCCTTATACTCAGAGGATGGACAACTGACCCAAGTAATGTCCAAGGACCCCACACTACAGGAAAATTTACAGGTACAATTTGGTCCTCTGAAGGCAGAAAAATAACAGACCCAGTCATAAACAAGATACACTGCACCCCAATTCTTACCACAAAAGCAGCTCAGAAAATGATAGGACTGTTTGGATATTGGAAACAGCATGTGCCACTAAGTGGGGATAATATCAAAACACACTTGTAAAATAACAAGGAAGATAGGGAATTCAGATGGACAGAGACTCAAGAGACAGCCTTAACTTATTTCAAAAAGCTCTCAAACTTTTAACACATTGGCATTAGCTAGTGAGGACTCCTACTATAATCCAAAGTGTCTATATTCACAAGGGTTTGCAACATGGTGTCTGTGAACTAAAACATTGCAAGACCTCAAATCTTACCAGATTGTATTTAGGACTAAGAAGTTCCCATAGTCCAAGACCAGATACCAACCAATTGAACCCTATGAGACCGTACAAATCATAGCACCACTAACAGAAAAACAAATGATACTGAAACTCCAATAGCCGATTCTGGAGTGGGTAAAGCAGACCTCTGACAAACAGAGGGGAACTGCTCCTGACCATAAAATCTTAACATGGGAATTGTGTATTTCCAAACAGGACTAATGAATGGAGTTTTGACCACCTGCATGAACTGAAGAAATCTCTACAATGCCAATAGTAGAGTTGCTGGAATTTCCAAGGGGTGAGCTTATCCAAGCATGAGCACTTGGATGATGGGAGGCATCCTGGTCCTTGGCACTCAACAATGCATGGTTTACAGATGGATCAGCCTCATGATGTCATCTGAATTATTCTGGCAGGCTGTAACCTTAAGGACTGCGATGGTCTAATCCTGGCAGAATCAGGCTTTGGAAAATCAGCACAAAACACTGAACTAATTATAAAATTGATGATTGAACACTCAGGGAAAATTAGAATGAGACATATGTTTTATCAGACCCATAGGCAGTAGCTAATAGAGCTAAAAGTAGCTCTTGGGTCAAGAACACAGCAGGAAAATGACTGGAAAATGGGAAATAAGAACATATGCGGTAAGGACATGTGGCAGAAAATATCACTGGCTGACATCTCCCTATTCATCATACATGTCTCTACACATCAGGAAAACTCTGAAGTAGCCAAATTTAATAACCAGGTAGACAAACTCACCCAGAGAACTAACAAAGCAAAGAATCCTAAAATTTATCTTAAAACATAAAAACAAAAGTGATTCATGGCTAAGGAGGTAACCAATTCAAAACATAACCATAAACAGGAATGACATTGGAATGTAAAATCCAAATACACAAATATGCCAAATGGTAGTGTCCTTGCATGGGCACATTACCAAAGAGGTCATGCTGGCACACTTGGCATTAGAATATGGTTAGAGAAAAGAAATATGTATATACCTACTACATACCTCCCATTTCAAGTTAAGAAATATGAGAATTGCTGAAAGTTTAAAGCTTGGGGGTCATTAATGAATACTCCAGATGAGGCTAAAGTGGACAGACCCTTCAAAATTATACAAACTGATTATACAGGACATTTGCCTATATCAAAGAATAAACTATATGCATACACCATTGTAGACATATGATCACAAACAGGAGCATCCTATCCTTGCAGGAAAATTATTTTTAAAAATCCACCATCAGGATAGAAATGTTGATGCTTTCTATGGTATTCCAACCATTATAAAATCAGATTATAGCACCCACTTCACGGGAAAGTGAATATAAGAATGAGCTAGGGAAGTTGGAACTTCAACTTACCCTACAATCCAATTGCCTCTGGATCAATTGAAAGGTAGAATGGCTTACTCAAGCAAAAGCTTATAGAGTGCTTGCTAACAATCCAGATATGAAAGCTTGGACTACAACAATCTGGGGGTGGCAAGATCTCTAAACCATAGTTGTAGAAAGGATGGGAAAACTACTGAATGAATATTGCAGTTATCCACAGAGCTAAGAATTAGCTAAGAATTCCACAGAATCTAAATTAAAAGGAAAAGCATTAATTAAAAACATACTAATATATATAGTATGGGGGGGGGAATAGCACTGGCCACAAGTAAAACCTACTGGGTGACCAAAGGAAAAAGAATATCACATGAAATTAAGGAAAATAATGTGATACCTCTATAACAATTTCAGGATGAAAGAACACCATCTTTTATTTTATCAACACTAGATGCCTAATATTTAGCCTAGCATGAGCAGGATGATTGTACTTGGAGGAATATTGACAATAATGGCCATAATCACTATAGATGTCCTTGAGTGGCAAGAACAACAAGGAAGAATGGAAAATTATAGGATACCTACCTTTGTTTTGTAGGCATGAATCCATTATGCATCTTTAACTAAGCTGATCAGTGCAGTATGCCGCCTGCTGGCGATACTATTCTGCCTATTGCTTACTGTTGGTTCCCGTACTCACTGCAGCTATGGATACCCTTCTGACAGCTCCAGCAAGAGTAGTTGTGCCACAGTTCCAAAGTGGAATATGACCTTCTGGTCCAGATACTCCATTGTCTGTGACATCCTCTACTTTCTTTACAGATCACCATCCTGGTCACCTTATTGCAGCTGAGAACTCACCAGCAGCACCAACATCATCCCCATCACCAAGCCCAACCTCTCTCCATCTCATCCTTTACTATCTACTTTACCATCTACTCTCTGGGAATCCTTCAATCAATGGAGAAACCAAATACTTAGGCAAGCTGATAAAGCAGTGGAAATCTCCACAAGAATCAATAAGGATCCTGAACAACACTCTCTACTAGACATTGACTTGGAGGATGAAGATTCACCTGAATTACTAACTGGCCTTTGTTATTATGACCCAGTGTATATATCAAGACAACCAGGTACTGACTTTTCTACTTTTCCCTTACTGTTGAGTTCAGCATTGGATACATAACGCAGATTGAACTCCTGACTTACTCTGTGTGCTAGCATTTTGTAAGAGAGCAGCTGCTTAAATTGCAGAATGGGCAATTATATCTTTAAGTATAAATAAGCCAAAAAATTGAAATTTGCTACAGTCCCAGTTAACACAGTTTAATCCATAATCACCTATGAACAATAGATCCATGGATATCACATCCAGACTTTAAATGAACAGGGACACCTTATAAGGTGTATAGTAAAATTTATATAGGAAACAGCATATAACACACATCACTGTCCTTCATGGAATACATGAGGCTTCTATTTTATACCACATATTTCTAACCCTAGAATATGGGAACCTCTATTAGTAAAACTTGTCATGGTCTTATTGGAACCTACAATAATAGGCTGTGCCTTGAAATTTAATATGTAGGGTTTTCAAGCCAAATACAGATCCCCAAATTGTGCTCAGTTTTATGTATCTTTGCTTATGCCCAATTTACAACCTAGGCCAAGAACAGATTCACTAAAAAAAAATTAAGAACCCCTTGCAGCTCCTTGTTGGACTGGTAGGAGGTTTAACTGGAGGCATACGCATCTTGTTTTAGGTCCCTGTCTCCCCTGACCTGCATGGCAGGCATCTGTGCAGTGCCCCTGTCAGCCAGCCTTGGGTTCCAGCGGGCATTCCAGGCCCATGGAGCTCCAGCTGACTCCAAGCGCTTGAGTGGCCTCAGGGTGAAGAGAGCCCTCCTCCAGAAAATTTTCGTGAGGTTGCAGCTTTAAACAGCCAATAGTCAGTCCCCACTTAGATGGGTTGCCTGATGTGGTCCCGGGCTTCTCTAGCAATCAAGGCTCCCAGTTACTTACATAGTTTTACATATGGAGGTATATGATGGGCCATAATATACACTATATTCTTGCTGTGGAACGATCCAGCATGTTTGAAGGCCACTGCTCTTATATCACGGTTGAGCAACGAAAGGGGCTGCGTCACCAGCTGACATGGGGAATGCAGAAACAAACCCCCTTTCTGCCCTGTACAGACACAGTGGCAAACTGTCTCACTCTTCGATAGGCTCACACTTTGCTGCCATGTCTTTTCAGATTTGCACCCAGGCAGCAATCTATTTAAAAGACTTTTCCCCCATTTCTTATCACTACTGGCAAGGCTTGGAACTCTGGTGAAGGCTTCCCAGATATTTATAGCTCTGCCATCAGTTTAAAAGTTGCCCTATTTTTCCAAATCTTGATTCGGCGACTCAATGTCAAGCAACCCTCTTCAACAGTAATGTGGGGATCCTGTTGCCCTTGCCTGTTCTATCATTCCTGGTCCAACAAAGCAAAGTGAGGATGAGCCTATAAACACGAGTGAATCTCATACCATAATTTCCAAAAAGCATATGGTTTATTATAAATATATTATGTAAGAGCAGTTTACATTTTTTAATGTAATGCAAGCAATTATGCTATCCTCTAAGAGTAAATCCGTAATTACTCTGTAACAACTGCCTTGTATCATTTCTTTTCTAGATAAGCTCTGTAAGTTTTTGAAATTGAGAAAATGACATTTGAACTGATAAAGTTAAAACTGTCACCAAAAAATGTTTTTTTAATAAAACTACTAGAAATGATAAAAGTGAAAGAAAAATGATTGTCTATGAAAAATAGGTTTAAAGTAGAATGTGTGTTTTAGATAAGGAAAGGTATGAAGGACATGAGGTTTGTTGTTGCTTTTGGTGGTGGTGGTGGTAGTGAAGTTAAAAGAAAAAAAATAATTTTGTTCTAAAGTAAAATGATTGCTCCAGAATTTTTAATTTTAAATAGATATATAAAGGTGTGTAGAAGGTTTATGGAAAAGAAATATTGAGGAAGGAATTCTGTATGTAGCCAACCTAAAATTAGAATGGATTTATTTAAGTTAAAAAAAGAGTTTTAGGGGCTCCTGGGTGGCTCAGTCGCTTAAGCAGCTGCCTTCGGCTCAGGTCATGATCCCAGGGTCCTGGGATCGAGCCCCGCATCATTGCTTCTCCCTTTCCCTCTGCCTGCCACTCTGCCTACTTGTGCTATCTCTCTGTCAAATAAAGAAATTTCAAAAATCTTTAAAAAAAAAAAAGAGTTTTAATATCAAAAATACACTGGTGCATGGGCGCCTGCGTGGCTCAGTCGTTAAGCATCTGCCTTCAGCTCAGGTCATAATCCCAAGGTCCTGGGATCAAGCCCCGCATCGGGCTCCCTGCTCAGTGGGAAGTCTGCTTCTCCCTCTCCCACTCCCCCTGCTTGTGTTCCATCTCTCACCGTGTCTCTCTCTCTCAAATAAATAAATAAAATCTAAAAAAAAAAAAAAAAAATACACTGGTGCATAAAAGAGCCAAGTTTTCTTATAGGTCTCTTCTCAATAAGGCTTTTCTTTACCCTTAATGTAATCTGCATAGAAAACAAAGATTCTATATTGTGTCTTCATCAGGACTTTGAGTACTCAAGAAAACCAAGTCTTCTGGATATTAAAAAAGCTGTTTTTCTTACAACTTTGTGACCCTCTGTATTTGCCTTTGAAATCCTTTATTGTCACTTTGGTCAAATAGGTAATTAAATACTGCTTCATAATGATCTGTAATCTTATTTGGTCAATCATCCAACACCTTTTGATGTTTTTGACCAACTTCCCAAAATTAAATTATACATAAAGTCTAAAAGTAACTATGAGTATTTCCACAAGATCCTTAGAACTTCTCAAAAGGTTTGTTCCCTCTCCTTATAAAAAGGGAAATGTTACACTATACTAATTAGGCTTATTTGATATGTTAAATTACATGACAAGTAGTGTCAAAAAAGTGATGTTAAACTTTCTTTGATTATATTTGTATAGATACATGTTAAAATAAGTGTTCTATAATTTGTGTGAAACTCCTAAAAATCTGATGTTTTTCTATGTTATTATCTCGAAGTATGTCACAGAAATAACCAAATTCCCTTGCCAATTACATCATAATAAACTCTCATGAGATCTCTAACCATTGCTATCTTTAAATCTTTTGTCATTTACAGTTGTCTTAAGTACTTCATCCTCAAGGAGATTTATGAGATAGATTTGACAGGTTTTAATAAGTTCAAGATATTAACACTGAACTGGGTAAGAATTTCTAAAACTCTAATGGAAAACAAATTGTTTAATGTGTCGTTTTCCAGATTTAAAGGACTTCTGTTTTATTTCTTCTATAAGCTATCTATAATTCACAGCAATTTGGTAAGGTATATCTTTAAATGAAAATTAAAGCATTTAATTTTTTCTCCCTACCTGATCCCTCCAGAATTCTGAAACTCTTATTAAACTCATATTAAATATTTAATACTAAATATTAATTACTAAATATTAAACTCTTATTAAGTATTCTTATTATTTATGACAATGTATGCATTTACATAAGTTACATAATTCTCAGTAAGAATCTGTCCTCTTTGAAACAGGAACCCGATACCCCTAACCCCTGCTTTGACCCACAGTTGATAAAAGGAGATATACCTCAATATTATAAAGGTCTAATTGCTCCTATTAAAATAATCATGCTTTTGTAGAGCAATCATTCCACAGCACACTCTGGAAGACAGAAACCTCAAACATCACCTTTATAAATTAATGACTTTATCTATTGGAAAAAACATCTCCGGAAAGAGTCTCTTCAATCCCATTGGAAAGACCTTAATCAGGTACTATTATACCAACTCTTGTGCCACCAAACTCCAAAGAATAGACTCTTGGATTCATGTGTCACATCTAAAGAAAGCACCAAACCCTGACTAGACCTGCACACCAACTGGTGACCTCAAAAGCAAAGATCTCCAGAAACTGAAGCAGACAGCTGAAGGAGAGAGCTTTCCCATGATGATCAGAACAGGCCTGTCTACCCTTTTCTCACTGCTGCTGCTTTTTGCCCCCTCTTTCATTTGAAAAGACAATGCTCTCATCTATATTTCTCAGTCTATCGCAAAAAGGGGGAAACCTCTCTGAGTATTAGATCTGTTGCCAGAAACTCTGATCTGTTCATAATGTTGGAGACCCCTTGGTCTTTCCTGTAAAACTAACTTCCCTTTAGTCCCAAATTCCACTGCCAGTTATACCTGCAAGCCTATGGATATTACCTGTCAGGTGAAGTTGTTACAACCAGGTGTTCCCATAGTTTGTTTCAAACTTTCCCCAGTCATAACCATACTAGCTCAACGAAACACCTCCCTATTTGTCAATTGTACAACCTTGCTCCCCCTGCTCTTTTCCTTACCCAAGTACCATCTCTGTTCCCCTGCACCCAAGGGAAATACCAAGAGGTTTACACCTACTTGCAAGAACTTTAGAAAAGACTCCTCTGGGAAGGAGTAGCCTCTCACAGAATAGCACTCCAACTCCTCTGACTCATGGCTGGAAAGGATCAATCAACCCGACCTTACCTAGGGCCCTTACACTGCACCTGGTTTCATTTTTGTCTGCAGTAGACAGCATTTCCCATGGGCATATGAACATTTAGATAGCTGGTAAATGGGAGATCAATGCATACTGGGATATTTAAGTGTCCCTATCAACATCCATAACAAATCAGTGGCCTCCCACTGGTATATCCATTGAGCCTCCATGACTGTCGTAAACAAGAACTTCATGGCCCTCCAAGACCGCATTCCTATAACCCAGACTCTCCCAACACTTGCCCCATTCCAGGTCTCTGCTTGGCTTGACCTGCATATCTCAAGCAAGTGCAATATACACCCAATTTGCTGTCCTTGGGTAGCTGGGGCCCTCTAGGCATGTGGAACTTGGGTCTCTGCTTAGCTTGACCTGCATGACTCAAGCAAGTGCAATATACACCCAATTTGCTGGTCTTGGGGAGCTGGGGCCCTCTAGGAGTGTGGAACTTGGGGCTATTTATAATCACCTGCATAAATGTAAGGTTCAAAGCATCTTCAGAGAGTATGAAGGCAGGCAGGAGCGATCTGAGAGAATTTCCTGGTTGGCAGTTTGTCTCTAGTGATCTTATTGAGTGGCCCAGCATAACAGGCATGAAGATTGTCTATACATGAGCTATTGTGGGGATTTCCCTGAAGTTTACAGCAAGGCATTCATACTCAATTTGCAGGGGTTAGGGTGGGGGAGGGCAATTTTAGTTCTCAATGATTTGAAGTCAAAAACGTGTGAGAAAATTGGAAATTCTATTTGGAAAGTTGTAGCCAGATACTAAAGGAAACTAGAATTCAAGATCTGGTCCAGTTTACCGGTAGAAAACAAACCTCAAAGTCAATTAATAGAGTGAGAATCTAATATCCATGAAAGTGTGTTACTGAGAAAATTTTTCTCTCTGAAGTCACCCTCATTTCAAAGTTGCTCAAATTAAGACTAATTTATTTGTAAATATAAGTTTAGTCTTAATAAACTTGGACTGATTATTTACATAAATGCAGCAAGAACAGTAATTGATCATATAGGCTCTTTTAAATCTGCTTTGCTAAAACTTTTCATAAGAAATCTCCAGATTGAACTTTTAACAGTCTTTCGAGGCTAAGAAGCTAAATATTTGCCATCAGACTTTCCCTGCAATACCTATACATTTGGGTTCCTTCCTCTCATCTCAAGGTCTCCAAAATATCCTCAGGTTCTCACACCTGCCAGGAAGTGATTTTTACTTATCTGGTAAAGCTGCTGGGAACCCTGTAAGCAAGGCATCAGTCTGTTTTTCCAAAGGGCTTTATTGGCTCCATAAAGTCAACTGTGGTTCCTTAAAGC
Organism: Mirounga angustirostris; assembly: GCF_029215605.1. Taxonomy (NCBI): domain Eukaryota; kingdom Metazoa; phylum Chordata; class Mammalia; order Carnivora; family Phocidae; genus Mirounga; species Mirounga angustirostris. The sequence goes on from NW_026991714.1 coordinate 43,039,803, forward strand.
TGTCTGGTCATATCTGAGTCTATGTGTGTTTCTCCCAAAGATGATATTTCAGTCAAAGCCTTGGTAATATAACCAATGTTTCTAATTGTGTCCTGTTACGAGTAGAACAGATTCTTTTTGAACTTATGCAAGTACATATATTGCCATGAAAATATAAGAATACTGAAAAATGGAGATACATTTTTGTTGATGGAAAAAAAAGTAATTTTGTCCTAAAGTAAAGCTGATTATTACTGAATGGGAAAGAAAAAAAGGACAAACTAAAATAGACATAGGAAGTTGTCCCTTTATAAAAAAGACCAAAATAATTTCCTGTGTTTATCAGGTCTTCGTATACTGAAGAAAACTGTATCTTCTCAATATTAAAAGAGCTAAGTTTTGCTAACAACAACCAAGTAATCTTTTGTATTTGCCTTTAAAATCTCTTACTGTCACTTTGATTAAGTAGATAGATAACTAATACTGTTTCACAGTGACATATGATCCTATGTGACCAAGACCTTTAAAATCCTTTTGGATGCTTTTGACAAACTTTACTAAATCAAATTCTAAATGAAGTTTTTTGACCTGGAAGAAACTTTGGGATTTTTTTTTCCAGAAGATTCTCTGGAACATTCGGAAGGATAGTTAAGCTTATTAGGCTTATTTGATATGTTAAATTACATGGGAATCATTGCCAAATAAGAATACTAAGCTTTCTCTATGTTGTATTTGTATAGATAGGTATATAAGTGTTAAAAAAATTATGTGAAATTCTTTTGCCTTCTGCAATTGCTGTCATCAAAATTGAGGCTCACATTGAAAAGACAAAGCTTGAGAATCAGGAAAATGCCCCAGCTGCCTTTTATGCAAAGGCAACAGAATCCATAAAAATTGTGGTACGTGTGGATAATGTCCATTCCACTTCTGCAAAAAAAATGGCCCTTATGGCCAAACTTTGTCATTCTTTTTTTTTTTTTAATATTTATTTATTTATTTTAGAGAGAAGGAGAGAGAGCATGAGCTGAGCAGGAGGGGCAGAAGGAGAGGGAGAGAGAATCTCAAGCAGACTCCATGCTGAGTGTGGAGCCTAATGCAGGCTCGATCTCATGATCCTGATGTCACAACCTGAACCAAAACCAAGAGTCAATGCTTAACCAACTACTCCACCCAGGCACCCCTTGCCAAACTTTGCCATCCTAATATCCTTGTAACATAGCAACAATCTCTTCCTGAATCAGTGAAATTAAGATGGGTAAACAAGGGCTATAAATTAAACAAATAGTTGGGGCTGTGAGAAACCCAAGACAGCCAACTGGTTCCTCCCATCTCCCTGACAAACTCCCATTTTCTGTTTCCGCATTCTTTCACCCACCTTAGTGCATTTAAGAAAAACTATTTTTGTCCCTAGAGACCTCAGATCTTGTCCCTCTGGATTTTTTGAACACCTGCAGCTGGACTTCATTCAACTGCCATGTACATGGAGTTTTCTGACTTGTTGTCCAAAGTATTATTGGTTTTTAATCTTTTGTTTTTCCAGATTTAAGGAAATCTTTTCTCTTAAGCTGTCAACAACTAGGTAAGATATACTTGGATGAAAGGAAATATACTTTAATTTTGTAAAAAGCCCAGTTGCTCTCTATTAAAAATAATCATGCTTTAGTAGAGCAATCTTTTCAATCTTTTTCTTCTTACCTTGTTTTTCCCCCCTTTCACTTTGAGAGGTAATACTCTTCTCTACATTTCTCAGTCTGTTGCAAAAAGAGAAAACCTCTCTGAGTGTTAGATCTGTCACCAGAAACTCCAATTTATTCACAATGTCAGAGAACCCTTGGTCTTGTAACTAATTTCTCTGTAGTCCCAAATGCCACAGCTGAATATAAGCCTATGGATGTTACCTATCAGGTTAGATTATTATGACCAGGTGTTCTCATAACTTGTTTCAACCTTTCCCAGTCGTAACCCTGTAGCTCAACTAAATACCTCCACCTTTGTCAACTGTGTGACTCTTGTTCCCACATTCTTTTTCTTACCTAAATACCATCTGTTCCCCTGCACCCAAGGGAAATAGAAATGGATTTATACCTCTTTACAAGGATTTTAGAAAAGACCCCTCTAGGAAGGCATAGCCTCTCAGGAAATGCCATGCCAACTCCTCTGACCCATCGCTTGAATGGGTCAACAGAAAATTCCAACTAATTAATCTATCAATAACCAGACCTTAGCTGGAGTCCTCTGTGCTCCACCTGCTTTCATTTTGTCTGCATTTTAACAAGTCTTGTTTCTGAGTACACAATTCAGCATTGGCTTCTATCAGTCCCTGAACATCAGCCCTTCTGCTGATCATTTTTAGGCAGACCTAGAAGATATTTTGGTCACCTGTTTTCTCTGTGAGGGGGTGTTGTGAATGGCCACTGATATAATTTCTCCCTAAATTTGGGAAGATCTTATGAAAATGGAGGTAAAGAGCTTAAAGATTGAAAAGACCTGCTGCTGTTCAGGGGATAAGAATTTCCTTTTGGTGGTGGTGGCTGGGGGACATCTAGGATGTATCTGCAAAGGACGTCACATAGGAATGCCTGAAACTGGCAGAGCCTGATTATAGAGCCCTGGAAAGTAGGAGCAAATCCAGCCTTCCTACCAGTCTCAGGAGCTTGTGTGAAATTCATTTCCTAGCTTTCAGCACTTACATGAGTAATCTGTGTACTTTGAACCTAGAGATTAGCCAGAGTGCTCTCTGTAAGTCATATAGGGAAAAGGAAGTTAAAACACATAGATGGGGCCAAATTGTGAGAAGGGGGATTTAAATTGGATGTGGACATTAAATTTGGTCTTAAGTCTAATTTCTGTTCTTTCATCTTATCAAGGGAGTCCCTAAGGCTAGCTGTTATACTAATAAGATAATTGAGAGCTTTCTACCAAGAAATTTCTCTTCTTTCAAATATAACAAATTTAAAGGATCATCATCTGGCCATTAAGAAGTAGGAGCTTATTATGTTGGCGGGGATGCGGAGAAAGGGGAACCCTCCTACACTGTTGGTGGGAATGCAAGCTGGTGCAACCACTCTGGAAAACAGTATGGAGGTTCCTCAAAAAGTTGAAGATAGAGCTACCATATTATCCAGCAATTGCACTACTGGGTATTTACCCCAAAGATACAAATGTAGGGATCCGAAGGGGTATGTGCACCCCGATGTTTATAGCAGCAATGTCCACAATAGCCAAACTGTGGGAAGAGCCAAGATGTCCATCGACAGATGAATGGATAAAGAAGATGTGGTATATATATATGATGGAATATTATGCAGCCATCAAAAGGAATGAGATCTTGCCATTTGCAACGACGTGGATGGAACTGGAGGGTGTTATGCTGAGCGAAATAAGTCAATCAGAGAAAGACATGTATCATATGACCTCACTGATATGAGGAATTCTTAATCTCAGGAAACAAACTGAGGGTTGCTGGAGTGGGGGTTGGGGTGGGAGGGATGGGATGGCTGGGTGATGGTCACTGGGGAGGGTATGTGCTGTGGTGAGCGCTGTGAATTTTGCAAGACTTTTGAATCACAGATCTGTACCTCTGAAACAAATAATACATTATATGTTAAGAAAAAAAAAAAAAAGAAGAAGATAGCAGGAGGGGAAGAATGAAGGGGGGGAAATCGGAGGGGTAGACGAACCATGAGAGACGATGGACTCTGAGAAACAAACTGAGGGTTCTAGAGGGGAGGGGGGTGGGAGAATGGGTTAGCCTGGTGATGGGTATTAAAGAGTTCTGCATGGAGCACTGGGTGTTATGCACAAACAATGAATCATGGAACACTACATCAAAAACTAATGATGTAATGTATGGTGATTAACATAACAATAAAAAATTAAAAAAAAAAAAAAAGAAGTAGGAGCTTATTAACCTCCATGACTACTCAAACTAACACACCTTTTAATGGAAAGATCCAAAGTCAATTTTCCAGGCTTAGACCACGGATGCAAGAGGCATGCTTAGAGAGGGGGGTCCATGATGTAGCCCCCGTGATCCAAAAGTTTACTCCCAGAAATACTCTAAGAAAGCAAAAGGTGTTCATTGCACAAGCAGTAGGGATGGTGTAGTGAAGACAGTGTCTCTGTTCTCTCATAAAAATGTGAGACAGCTCCAGTCACAGACCTGCTAATCCATTACACCAGGCAGGCACTACTAGAATGGGACTTTCCAGTATTAACAAGCAATGAAGGTTGAGAGACAAACGTCCCTTATGGGCTGGGGACCTTTTCTGACAAACTCCACTGAGAGCTGGCATGGCTGGACAGAGAGTGCTGCTGGTAGCCTTGTGTTCCAGAACTGCACTCTAGTCCACTGGCCACCTGGTGCACCCCAGTAAGTACATCAGAGAGGACAGAGACCAGAGAGGATATTCTCACTGGTACAAAGCCAAGCTCTTAGGACATAGAACAAGATGAAAGGGAAAACATCTTGTTTTTACAGAGAGGACCCACAGCTAAGTTTGTCTAAACAGACACCAGTCTTCTGGGAACTATGAACTCACCACTCTGTGAGGCTGGCTTGGACAGCAGGCTTAAAAGAGCTTAGACTTGTGTTCTTTTCCCTGTGGTAATTCCTTTTTATGACAAATGACATGAAAGACAAAATAGTGACCATCTCTGAAAATGGATCAGTCACACCAAGAGCACTCTACCAAATTTGCCAGAGTCACTAAGCCCAAGAAACTAGTTCCACAAATGATTTATCTTCCTAATCTAGATTTAGAAAGTGAGAGAAAATGGACTCTTCCCCCTTTCACTCCATTAGACCCTGCAGGCAGAGAGCCAAGGGCTGACATGTAAGGATTCCTACCTCTGCCAGCCATTTCTCAGAAGTTCCAGGATTTCTCAGCAGCAGCAGCCTCAGAGCAAACACTGTCCAGCTGACTATGCCAACTGTTGAGGAAAAATTTTCCTCCACCCTCAAAGTTCCTCTACCTTGTCTAAGAATTAAAGTGACAGGAGGCAGATTCGTGGGAGAAGAAAACAAAGCTTAATTAACTGCACATGATAAAATTGAGACCCAAAGAAATGACCAAGGCAGGCAGCTTTTATACTTTTTAGACAAAGAAACAATAAATCTGTGAGAAGTTGACAGAACAAAGAACACTTATGTTTGGGACCTTCAGTTAGCAAGGAATTCTAAAAAGAATTTGGGCTGAGGTTGTAAATTAGTAAAAGTAACAAGATTTGTTTATGCAGCCTTCTCAATTCTGAATTTCCTACCACTGGTGATAAGGATGTCTCTTAGATCTTGGTTCAGGGAGGGTACCTTTCACATGTGAGATTTATTTCCTGCCTTCTGGAGACAAAGGGGGATCTGGGTGACCTTTTGCACTGGCTGTTTCTTAAGTAATGTTAACTCAAAATAATATACCAAAGTGGCACATGTTGGGGTAGCCTATCCTTGGCCTCCACAGGTGCATCTTTATTGGTTAGGGTTTGGAATAAGGCAGATGCCATGAACCCCCTAGAGACTACTCTTGAGACCTGGATTCTCCAGACACTGCCCAGTTCCGGGTCCCTGGTTTCCTAGGCCTGTGCAGCCCACACCGGGACAGCCAGACTTAGGCATCTTGGGCCCTCCAGACCTGTGTAGTTTGAGCCAGTTTGCAACTATAGACATAGCTTCCAGGGTAGAAGGAGGCCACTCCCAAAATCCTTCTGAGGCATCAACTTTAATCTTGAAACTCTCAGTTCCCATTTGACTGGCTGCCTGATGGGGTTCTGGACTCCTTCAGCAACCAAGTCTCCCAGGTGTCTCGTACTGAAAGATACCCTTGCCCACCTGCCCAGCCCTCCCTAGAAAGGCATCCAATTTCCTCCAGCCCTGACTTCAGGGGAAATGTGTGTATTTGTAAAGATAAGGGCTTGAAATTAGGCAGATATTTTTGACCCACAAAAGCCCTCACCAAGGACACAGCCTCTCTGGACACTTGCCCTGTTCCCTGGCTATACTGACCCACATGGCCCACGTACGCACTGTATGCACCCCATCATCTGGCCATGGGCTGCCAGGGCCCTCCAGTTCAAACCAGTACCTAACTACTTGCACAGCCTCCTGTGGGGAGGGATCCTTTCCCTTTCCCAAGGTGGCAGCTAAGAGTCAGACCACACTTGGACTGGCTGGCCGATGAGGTCCTGGGCTTTTCCAGCAATCAAGGCTCCCAAGTGTCTCTTATAGGCGGCTACCCTAGCCACTCTGCCTGGAACCACCCTGGCAAGGCGGTACAGCTTCCTGCTGATCTGCCTTCAGGGGAAATAAGCATGCTTGTTTAGGTTATGGCTTGGTATCAAGTAGATGCCTTGTAAACCCAACAGCCTGCTCTCATGAGCAGCTTCTGCCAAAATTTTTCCTGTAATAGTCCCTGGTTATGCTGCCTGTGTGGACTGCACATGTATGTACCCAGAAGCCAGCTTCTGCAGACCCAGCCCTCCAAGCTTATGGAACTCTGACCAGGCCCCAACCACCTGCAGATCCTCTGGGGGTAGAGGGAGCCCACCTACCGGAAAAAGCTCTGAGGCAGAAGCTGCAAATGTACAACAGTCTGTCACCTTGTGGGTTTGCTGCCTGAGGGGGTCCTGGCCTGAACAAGGAACAAGGACTCCCACGTGTCTCCTCACAGTGGGATACTCTGTCCTGCACACCCTGCCTCTTCTTGGCAGAGCAGTTGAAAAACCTTCAGCTCTGCCTTTCGGGGGAATATTGCATAATTGGTAGGTAGGCCTTACAATTAGGTCCATACCTTGTACCCCAGGAGCCTGCACCAGTGACATGACCTCTCCTGATACTTGCCCCATTCCAGGTCCCTGACTAACCTGACCTCACTGTCCATGCATATGCAGTAAGCACCACTTCAGCCACTTTGGGCTGCCTAGGCCCTCCCGACCTGTGGAGCTAGAGCCCATCCCCAAACCCCTGCATTGCCTCAAGGTTGGACGGAGCGCACACTCCAAAAATCACTCTCAGGTAGCAATTGAAATGGGTGACAGTCAGTCCCCATGTGGACTTACTGTGGCTGGTTTCCCAGGCTTACCAGTAATCAGGGCTCCCAGGAGTCTCCTACTGAAGGATACCCTGGCCAGTATGACTGGCCCCTTCCTGGCAAGGAGGTCCAGATTCCTTCAGCTCTGCCTTCAGAAGACACAAGTGCATTTGTGTACGTTAGGCCTTAGACTTGGGCAGATGCCAGGTATCCCAAACATTCCACTGTTGAGATCTGGCTTCTCCCAAGTCTTGAGTGGTTCCAATTTTCTGTTTACCCTGAACTGCACTGCCAGGGCATGCGCAGTTGGAAGCCCCGCACAGGCTGTAGCGTGGAGGGTGCTCACCACCAAAAATCACCATGAGTCTACAGCTGCAAATTGGCTACTATCAGTCCCAATTTGGACTTGCTGCCTGACGGACTCCTGGTCTTCTCTAGCAACCGGGATCCCAAATGTCTCTTACTAGATGATACCCCAGCCAGCACACCCACCCTGCCCTAGGAAAGCAGACCAGTATCCTCCAGTCCTGTTGTCAAAGGGAATATGCACAAAGGTATAGGTGAGAGCTTGAATTGAGGCAGATGCCTTTTGTCCAAAAGATCTTGTTCCATGACTCAGCCTCCCTGGATCTGTGCCCTTTTTTCCAGATTCCTAGCTACCCTGAACTGCTCTGACTGTGCATGCATAGTTAGCACCCCTCCAGCTGGCCTGAGGCCTCAAGGGCCCTCCAGGCTGATGGAGCAGGGCCTGGCCCCAAACACCTGCATAAGCTTTGGTGTGGAGGGGGACCACCCCCTAAATTCACCCTGAAGCTGCATTTGGACTTACTGCCTCAAGGAGTCCTGGAGTTCTCCATCAACCAGAACTTCTTAGATACATTCACAAGCTTACCCCAGCTAGCCCTCTTGGCCCTGCTCAGGCAAAAGAGGCCAGTATCCTCCATCTTTACCTTCAGGGGGAATATGCACATTATGTAAGACAGGGCCTGGAATTAGGCAGATGTCATGGACACCTTGGAACCCATTCTTCAGACCTGGCCTCTCCTGACACTTGCCCAGTTCCAGGCCCCTGGCGTACCTGACCTGTGTGACCTGAGCATGTATAGTATGAGCCCTGTCATCCTGCCTTGGGCATCTGAGGCCCATCCCCAGATTGAAGGGAGCCCATCCTTGAAAATCTTTCTGAGGTGAAAGCTTTAGACTGGTGACAGTCCCCATTTGGATGGCTGCATAATGGGGTCCCAGGCTTACCAGTCATCAAGACTCCCCGATGTTTCTTAGTGAAGAATACCCAAGATGGCCAGCTGGCCTGACTCCACACTGATGTTAAAAAGAAAACCAAAGGGGTATCTGGGTGGCTCAGTTGCTTAAGCATCTGCCTTCAGCTCAGGTCACCATCCCAGGGTCCTGGGATCGAGTCCTGCATCGGGCCCCTTGCTCAGCAGGGAGCCTGCTTTTCCCTCTCCCTCTGCCACCCTCCCTGCTTGTGCTCTCTCTCTCTCACTCTCTCTCTCTCTGACAAATAAATAAATACAATCTTAAAAAAAAAAATGTATGTAAAAGCAAGGGTTCCTAAATTAAACAGAATGGGATACCCATTTTACTTGGCAAGGAAAAGCCTCCAGAAGGTTTCAAAATTCCAAAATAGTTTCATTGAAAGGTTACAAAAGGCTAAAGAAAATTTAAAGACGTAAGAAGTACCTAAAAGAAAAGACTATAAAACTGATGTAACTCCTACTACTGCCCTCTTTCCTCTTTTGAGTGCTCACTCTAGTCTAAATTGTTTGTCCACTCTGAAAGACTATATACAACCATAAACAAATGTCTTTCAAGTTAATGGAAGGACAGGAGAGTCCTCAGATGGCCAAAATTGATGACACTGAGGGATTTTTGGTAAACTATTATTCCTTAAATAACCAAGGGGGAACTCTGGTAGATACCAGAGCCTATAGGGGGGATCTTAGAAAAACTGACAGAAGCCAGCAAAGAGTAAAAATTCTTACCAGAATCAATTCTTCTGAATCTCTGTCTGTAGCACCCTGCAGGCAAGAGGTAAAGATAATATTTTACACTGTCCTTTCCTTTCCAAATCCAAACCCATTGGTTAATTAATCCTTTCTCTCTCAGAGATAGTCATTGCCTTCTTGCTTGTCTCATTTTACATAACTGGGCTTGGCTTTCTGCCTGCCTGGTACATGCCAGTTGTTGGTTTTTTCCTTTGGCTATCATTGGGAGTGACTCTGGATCTTGGGAAGGTACTATCTTTTGCACCCTCTTTGGGGACCCATCTTACACCCAAGGTGGGGGTAGTTATTCAATACTGCCAAAAAATTTTAAATTAAAACTATGTACCCAGTGAAAAGAAGTACATTAAGAATAATATAGTTAGATAGGGGGATCAACTTATGATGTAATTTAAGTTACAATCCAAGTCTCTGAGAAATTGAGAGCAACTCTCCTTATCTTACAAATCTTTTGCAAAACAAAAGTCAGCTCTGGAGGCAATTCAAACTTTAGCTATTCCCGTACCTATCACAAAACTTCCCCTATTTATCTCAGAAGGCTTGTAAATTATTGCTTTAGAAAACCAAAGTCCTACATAGAACTTACATTCTTTCTCTGTCTGTTGAAGTTATACATCTTATCATGCCACTGAAATGTAAACACAGCCCACAATCACCTGAGACTAGAAGAGTAAAAAAGAAAAGAGGCTTTCTTAAAATACAAACTGCTAGACAGGAGCAAGTCCCATTGCTACAGCCAGCCTGGACACACTGGGTAAAGGAAAAAAAAAAAAAAAAACAGCTAGAATACAAAAAGACCCACCCTAAAACTTCACCAAGTGGCAGGGGAGCTGCTGGAATGCTCTCCAGGTCAGAGAGCCTGGTAGGCACAGATTATGTTCCCCCTCTGCCTTGATAGCATGGATAGGAGCAGGGTTCAGGTGCCCTAGCTGACCTACTGCCTCAGTGAACTCTGGGCCCCTAGGTCACACCAGCCCAAGCTGTCCCACCAAAGAAGCCCCAACACAGTGCACCCTGGGACATCCCTGTTCAGCATTCACTACAGCTCCAGCCATGTCACCAAGGTGACACAGGTGCAAAGCACCCCAGTACATTCCAGGCCCATACCACTTCAGCTCCAGAAAGCTTGCTAGCGCACCCCAGCAGAGAGCACTCTCGGACCTCTCAGCTCATGCCTGCTTTGGCTCCAGCCACCCCTCCAAAGCACCTGGGAACACACGGCCCATGACCACCTTGGTTTTAACCTCCCCTCCCAGGTACCTCTTGTATGGAGTGCCCAGGACACCTTGGCTTGCACCCACTTCAGCTTTAGCTGTACTGCTTAGGAGCTCTCTGCATAGAAAGCCACAAGATGACCCCAACCCACACCCATTTCAGATTCAGATGCCCAGCCAGTGCACCCCATGCATGGAGAGTCCCAGGACCATCCCAGCCCATGCTCACTTCAGCTCTGGCCATTGCATCAGGGCAACTCCAGCACACAGTACCACAGGATCCCCAACCTACCCCAACCACAGATCCAGCCAGCCAGCCAAAGTCACCAGGCACACACAGACTACACAGGAAATGACCATACACAAGACCCTTCTTTCAGGTTTAGGAGAAGTAGGTGTTCTGCTGAATTCTTAGAAACAAACACAGAAAGTGAAGCAAAATTAGGAGATAGAGGAATATGATCCAAGCAAAAGAACAAGACAAAAATCTCAGGAAAAGAACTAAATGAAACAGAGATAACCAATCTTCCTGATAAAGAGTTCAAATTAATGTCATAAAGATATTTACTGCATTGGAGAAAAGAAGGGATGAACTTAGAACTTCAACAAAGAGATAGAAAATAAAAAAATAAAAAAATCAGGGTTGAAGAATACAATAACTGAAATGAAAAATATACTAAAGGGAATCAACAGCAGATTAGAGGATGCCAAACAAATCAGTGGCCTGGAAGACAGGTAATGTGAACACCCAACCTGAACAGCAGAAAGAAAAAAAAGAATAAAACAAAAGGAGGACAGGTTAAGGGATCTCTTGGTCAACATCAAGCAGACAAACATTTGCATTAAAAGGGTCCCAAAAGGAGAAGAGAGAGAGAAAGGAGCAGAAAACTTATTTGAAGAAATAATATTTGAAAACTTCCCTAACCTGGAAAAGGAAACAGACATCCAGGTTCAGGAAGCACAGAGAGTTCCAAACAAGATGAATGCAAGGAGGGCCACACCACAAGACACATAATAAAAGTGTTAAAGATTAAAGATAAAGACAGAATTTTAAAAAGCAGCAAGAAGCAACTAGTAATGTCCAGAAGAAACCCCATAAGGCCATCAGCTGATTTTTCAGCAGAAGGTTTGCAGGTCAGAAGGGAGTGGCATGATATATTCAAAGTGTTAAAAAGAAAAAAACCTACAACAAAGAATACTCTTCCCATGAGATTATCATTCAGAATAGAGGGAAACATAAAGAGTTCCCCAGACAAACAAGAGTTAGAGTTCAGCACCATTAAACTTACAAGAAATGTTAAAAGAACTTTTCTAAGTGGAAAAGAAAAGGCCATAATTAGAAGAAAGTTATAAAAGGAAAAAATATCATGAGTAAAAGCAAACATATAGTAAAGGTAGTAGAGCAATTATTTATTCAGCTAGTATGAAGGTTAAAAGGCAAAGTAGTAAAATCAGTTATATCTTTAAATTAGGTAAGGAGATTCAAAAAAAAGATATAAAATATGAAAACATACACATAAAATATGGAGTAAAAATGAAATTCTTTTAGGGCACCTGGGTGGCTCAGTTGGTTAAGCAACTGCCTTTGGCTTAGGTCATGATCTCCAGGTCCTGGGATCCAGTCCTGTATCAGGCTCCCCCTGCTCTGTGGGGAGTCTGCATCTCCCTCTGCCTCTGCCTGCCACTCCCCCTGCTTGTGCTCTCTCTCTCTTTCTCTCTCTCTGTGTCAAATAAATAAATAAAATCTTTTTAAAAAAATGAAGTTCTTCTAGAATGTATTTGAAATTAAGTGATCATCAACTTAATATGGACTGCCATACACTGAGGATGTTATATATGAAACTCATGGTAAGCACAAACAAAAAACCTACAATAGATACACAAAAAAAGAAAAAGAAAAAATCCAAGCATAACAATAAAGAAAATCATCAACCACAAGGAAAGAGATTACAAGGAGAGGAAGAAGGAAAAGAGAACTACAAAAACAAATGGAAAATGATTAAAATGGCAGTAAGTACATACTTACCAATAATTACTTTAAATGTAAATGGTCTAAATGTTCTAATCAAAAGACACAGAGTGACTGAATGGATAAAAAAAAGTATATGCTGCCTACAAGAGACTCACTTCAGACCTAAAGATATGCACTAAAAGTGAAATATCCCATGTAAGTGAAAGCAAAAGAACAAGCTGGGGTAGCAATACTTATATCAGAGAAAATAGACTTTAAAACAAAGACTGTAACAAGAGACAAATGTAATGCCCAACATTACATTTTATATTCTCCCAACAAGAGAATATAAAAATTGTAAATATCTACGCACCCAACATTGGAGCACCTAAATACATAAAGCAAATATTAACTGACATAAAGGGAGAACTTGACAGTAACACAATAATAGTAGGAGACTTTAACACTTCATTTACATTAATGGAAAGATCTCCAGGCAGAAAATCAATAAGCAAACAGTGTCTTTGGATCACACATTAGACCAGATGGACTTAATAGATATATACAGAACTTACAAAATACACATTCTTTTCTTTTTTTTTTTTGTTAAGATTTTATTTATTTATTCATGAGAGACAGAGAGAGAGAGAGGCAGAGGGAGAAGCAGGCTCCCAAGGAGCAGGGAGCCCGATGCGGGACTCGATCCCAGGACCCCGGGACCATGACCTGAGCAGAAGGCAGACGCTTAACCATCTGAGCCACCCAGGCACCCTACACATTCTTTTCAAGAGAACATAAAACATTCTCCAGGATAGATCACATGTTAAGCAACAAAACAAGTCTTGATAAATTTAAGAAGACTGAAGATCATATCATGCATCTTTTCTGGCCACAACAGTATAAAACTAGAAATCAGTTACAAGGGGGAAAAAAAACTGGAATAAAACACAAATGCACAGAGGCTAAACTATATGCTACTAAACAACAAATGAGTTAACCAAGAAATCAAAAAGGAAATTTAAAAAAAAAAAAAAAAACACATGAAGAAGAAAATGAAAACACAATGGTCCAAAATCTTTGAGATGCAGCAAAAGCAGTTCTAAAAGGGAAGTATATAGTGATAAAGGCCTACCTCAAGAAACAGGAAAAATCTCAAATAAACAATTTAACCTTATACCTAAAGGAACTAGAAAAAGAACAAAACCTGAAGCTAGTAGAAGAGAGGGAATAATAAAGGCCAGATTAGAAATAAATGAAATAGAGACCAAAAAAACAAAAAAAACAAGGAAACCAAGAGCTAATTCTTTAAAAAGATAAACAAAATTTATAAAACTTAGCCAAACTTGGAGCGCCTGGTTGGCTCAGTTGGAAGAACCTGCAACTCTTGATCTCAGGGTTGTGAGTTCAAGCCCCATGTTGGGTGTAGAGATTACTTAAAAATAAATAAATTAAATTAAATTTAAAAACTTCAGCAAGACTCATCAAGAAAACAAGAGAGAGGGTCCAAATAAATAACATCAGAAATGAAAGAGGAGAAATAACTGATACCATAGAAATACAAAGTATTATAACATACTACTATGAAAAATTATATGCCAACAAATGGTCAACATAGAAGAAATGGATGAATTCCTAGAAACATACAATCTTCCAAAATTGAATCCAGAATAGAAAACCTCAACAGACCAATTATTAGTAACAAATTGAATCTGTAATAAAAAAAACTCCCAACAAACAATAGGCCAGCTTCAGGTGAATTCTACTAAATATATAAAGAAGAGTTAATACTTATTCTCAAACTATTCCAAAAAACAGAAGAGGAAGAAAAACTTCCACATACATTCTATGTGGCTAGTATTTCCCTGATACCTAAACCAAAGACAGTACAGAAAAACAAAAACAAATAAAAACCTACAGCTCAATAACCTTGAGAAACACAGATGCAAAAATCCTCAACAAAATATTAGCAAACCTCATTCAACAATACACTAAAAGGCTCATTCACCATGATCATGTTGGAGATTTATTCCGGGGATGTAAGGATGGTTCAATCTTCATAAATCAATCCATGTGATACACACATTAACAAAAGGAAAGATAAAAATCATAAGATCATCTCAATAGATGCAGAAAAAGCATTTGACATAATTCAACATCCATTCATGATAAAATCTCTCCACAAAGGAGTTTAGAGGGAACATACTTCAACATAATAAAGGCCATATATGGCAAACCCACACCTAACATTATATTCAGTGGTGACAAACTCAGAGCTTTCCCTCTAAAATCGTAAACAAGACAAGAAGATCCACTCTCTTCAGTTTATTCAACATAGTACTGGAAGTCCTAGCCATAGCAATCAAACGAACTAAATAAATAAATGGTGAAAATTGGTGAAAAGTAGTAAAACTACCACTATTTGCATATGACATGATACTATACATAGAAAACCCTTAAGACTCCACCAAAAACCATTAGAAGTAATAAATGAATTCAGTAAAGTTGCAGAATATAAAATTAATATACAGAAATATGTTGTGATCCTATAGACTAATAACAAAGTACCAGAAAGAGAAATTAAGAAAGCAATGTCACTTACAATTGCATCAAAATGAATAAAATACCTAGGGATAAACCAAGGAGGTAAAAGATCTGTACTCTGAAAACTATAAAATATTGATGAAAGAAATTGAAGATGACACAGATGGAGAAGACATACCATGCTCATGGATTGGAAAAATACTGTTAGAAGGGCCATACTACACCAAGAATACACAGATCCACTGCAATCCTTCTCAAAATACCAATAGTATTATTCACAGAGCTAGAACAAATAATCCTAAAATTTGTATAAAACCCAAAAGACCACAAATAGCCACAGCAATCTTAAGAAAGAAGAACAGAGCTAGAAGTATCACAATCCCAGATTTCAAGACATACTACAAAGTTACAATAATCAAAACAGCATGGTACCTGCACAAAAATTAAAACATAAATCCATGGAGGGGTGCCTGGGTGGCTCAGTTGGTTAAGTGTCTGACTTCTGCTTAGGTCATGATCTCAGGGTCCTGGGACTGAGCCCTGCATTGGGCTCCCCACTCAGCAGGGAGTCTGCTTGTCCCTCTGCCCCTCCCCCCACTCATGCTCACACTCTCTCACATGTGTGCTCTCTCTCAAATAAACAAATAAAATCTTTTTTTAAAAAAACATATATCAATGGAACAGGACAATCCAGAATAAACCCACACTTACATGGTCAATTAATAAATGACAAAGAAGGCAAGAATATACAGTGGGGAAAAAGACAGTCTCTTCAATAAATGGTGTTAGGAAAACTGGACAGCTACAGATGTTTTTCAAGTTTACATGATCTGGGAAAAATATTTGATATTAAGGCTAATTTAATGTTGTTGGCTTAATTAAAATAAACAGGTCTTTAGATTTATCAATATTAAGTATGAAACTCTTACTCTTGAGTTTACTAGCCAAGTAAGTTTATATTGCCTCTTATAAGATCTGTCAACAAAAAAAGAATAGCTTGGAAGAATGGCTGATATTGTCTGATGTCTCATAAAATTTTCATGGGTAATTGAAACATAATTATTGAGGGCAAATGATTTAGACATAAGTAAAACAAGAGTTTATTGATACATTTTTTTTAAGATTTTATTTATTTATTTATTTGACAGAGAGAGAGACAGCAAGAGAGGGAACACAAGCAGGGGGAGTGGGAGAAGCAGGCTTCCCACAGAGCAGGGAGCCAATGTGGGGCTTGATCCCAGGACTCTGGGATCATGACCTGACC
This sequence comes from Mirounga angustirostris, assembly GCF_029215605.1. Taxonomy (NCBI): domain Eukaryota; kingdom Metazoa; phylum Chordata; class Mammalia; order Carnivora; family Phocidae; genus Mirounga; species Mirounga angustirostris. The sequence continues at coordinate 43,055,798 of NW_026991714.1, forward strand.
CGAAGGCAGATGCTTAACAACTGAGCCACCCAGGTGCCCCTACGCATACATTTTTTTCAACTATTATATTTTGTGGTATATGTACTCAAAAACAGTTTCCCCAAATCTTTTTGGTAACCTGAAACAAAGTTTTACTAAATTAACTGATGAGTTAAATTCATTAAATATCTAGATTATTTCCACATAAGATAAGCTACTAAACATTAATTACTGAACATAGGTTTATCTACTTTTGGCTTCCATTACAGAGAAACTAAAAATAAACTTGGGTCTATTCATAAACATATTTTGTGGTTTATTGAAAGATTGTACTATGAAGAAGCATATGTTTCTAGAAATTATAAAATGTATTCATAAATTTACAAATCTAGGGGTGCCTGGGTGGCTCAGTCGTTAAGTATCTGCCTTCAGCTCAGGTCATGATCTCAGGGTCCTGGGATCGAGCCCAGCATCGGGCTCCCTGCTCTGCGGGAAGCCTGCTTCTCCCTCTCCCATTCCACCTGCTTGTGTTCCCTGTCTTGCTGTGTCTCCCTCTGTCAAATAAATAAATAAAATCTTTTTTAAAAATTAAAAAAATAAAAATTTACAAATCTAAAGAATACTGGTGTAACAGTTCACAATTGCTTACTACTGAGTTTTACTGAGTTAAGGTTTCTAACGGTTAAAAATTCCAATTAATGTAAGTAATTAAAGCTACTAAAAATAATAAGGGAAACATGTCCATGTGCCAGGAAAGTAGGATGTGTTTTCAGTAGCAGAAGGTACAAGAAATGGAGATGCATTTTTTGTAAGGGGAAAGAGTGGAATCTTGTTCTAGGGTAAGGCTTGTCGTTAAAAAAAAAAAAGAACAAAATCAGAATGTAAAAAAGGAAGTTGTAAAAGTTTTGTGGAAAATAAATCTTTAAAAAGAAATGTTAATATGTCATCAGCTGGTTTTCATGTAAAGACAGCAAGAACAGAACCTATAAAGATGGTGGCACATGTGGATAAAGTCCATTCTGCTTCTAGAAAAAAAATAACCCCTCATTGCCAGACTTCTGCCAGCCTAATGTCCTTATAATATGGCAACAGTGTGCCCTGAATCAGAGAAATTAAGGTGCATAAACAATGGCTGTAAATTAAATGAACAGTTGGGTGGCTCAGTCGTTGAGCGTCTGCCTTTGGCTCGGGTTGTGATCCCAGGGTCCTGGGATCGAGCCCCGCATCGGGCTCCCTGCTCCGCGGGGAACCTGCTTCTCCCTCTCCCATTCCCCCTGCTTGGGGAATTTCTCACTGTGTCTCTCTCTCTGTCAAATAAAGGAATAAAATCTTTAAAAAAAAAAAAATTAAATGAACAGTCAGGGCTATGGAAAAACCAAGACGGTGACCTGGTTCTTCCCAGCTCCCTAACAAACCCTGCTGCTTAGTGTTTATATTCCTTCACCCGTTTAAGTGCACTTAAAATGACTCAAATTACAAATACACATTAGTGGGGAAACTTCTATAGAATTGCAAAAACATTCTACAAACCATGTCTGACTGGTGAGGTCCATCATCCTGGAAAAACTGTTTTTGTTCCCAGGAAGCATCAGACCTCCTCCCTCTGGCCTATAAACATCTACAGCCAAACTTCATTCAACTGCCACTTAGTCTGGGTTACTAATATATTTTTGTTATTGTTCTATTGTTTGTTTTTCCAGACGGGTTGAAGCCTTTCCCTGCCACAAGGCTGGTGCCCTCACAGTGTGTGTGGGGGGGAGGCGGGGGGCTGTTCAAAAATGTGTTTCCCACTTAGGGTATATGGATCTTTAATCTCCAGTAACTGAGGCACCAACTTCCCTGGGCAAATCATACAAGCCTTAACAAAAACCTTACAAACTTCTTAGAATTGTCCCATGTTAGTATGACCAGCTACTTAAGTCTCTCATGTCTTATGTTCCCGCCTATCATCCACAGGTTAAAGAAACCTCGCCAGATTCCAATTCAATGGATCCTGCTGGCCACAGTTTAGAGCCTGGTGATTCGATATTTTATAAATTTCAACACAGAAAAATAGGGACTTTACCCAGCTCTCATGACCGCTGGCACTGCGGCAAAACTAGAAGTTATTAAGCCTCGGGTACACATCTCATGCCTAAAAAGGCTCCATCTGCCACCTGGTCCTGTATAGACACTAGAGACCTCCAAATCAAATTGATGAGGAAGAGAAGTAGCTGACATTGATGCAAATTGTTTCTACCCGAGACAACGAATCAAAATTCCATACTTTAACCAAACATAAAACCCCTTCTTTTTGTTTCCTTTAGTTCGGCATTGGCCTGGAGAGATAACACCCTCGTCTTTATCTCCCAGGCCCATGCTAAGGAGGGTAACCTCTGGAATTGAATAAAACCTTTTATTCCAAGCTAGGAGAAAAGCAAAATAAGACATTTAAGACACCCTGAATTTACACTGTTGAGTTAAAAAGACATAGCAGGAGGCTTTCACGGGATTCACTCCTTTGGGCAGGTTCCTACCTCCCTGGTTAGGGATAAATATAAATGAGGCTATAATCAAAAACTTCTCCTTAATTCTTAAAATTATTGCAGAAACTGCAAATAAATAAAGCTGCTCAACAAAGATCTTTAGACTGGCCAAAGTTGTTCTTGACAATAGGATACCTCTTGATTATCTTTTAACAAGCAAGCAGGTGTCTGTGTTGTGGCCAATACCACCTGCTATGTACGTCTGCCTGTGTTAACACTTCTGGGGAAGTTAAAACTCAGTGACATCAGATCACAAAACAAACCACTTGGCTTCAAGAGGTGACTCCCTCCACGGGGCGGGGCGGAGTTTACTTTGACTTGTTCAATGTTAATTGGTTTGTGTCTTGGGTACCATGGCTCCAAAATGTACTCCAAACATTGGGAATTGTCATGGTTATAGCCATCATAATAACCCCTCAAAAGCTTTGAATGCAGGTGTATAGCCGCTAACCACCAAGCAAATGATCACCCTAAACCTGGAATGTCAAAAAACAAAGAGGATGGACAAAAACGAAGAGGATGGACAAATCAAAAATGTCAAAAATCACCCTAAACCTGGAATGTCAAAAAACAAAGAGGATGGACAAAAACGAAGAGGATGGACAAATCAAAAATGTCAAAAATCACCCTAAACCTGGAATGTCAAAAAACAAAGAGGATGGACAAAAACGAAGAGGATGGACAAATCAAAAATGTCAAAAATCACCCTAAACCTGGAATGTCAAAAAACAAAGAGGATGGACAAAAACGAAGAGGATGGACAAATCAAAAATGTCAAAAATCACCCTAAACCTGGAATGTCAAAAAACAAAGAGGATGGACAAAAACGAAGAGGATGGACAAATCAAAAATGTCAAAAATCACCCTAAACCTGGAATGTCAAAAAACAAAGAGGATGGACAAAAACGAAGAGGATGGACAAATCAAAAATGTCAAAAATCACCCTAAACCTGGAATGTCAAAAAACAAAGAGGATGGACAAAAACGAAGAGGATGGACAAAAATGAAGAGGATGGACAAATCAAAAATGTCAAAAATCACCCTAAACCTGGAATGTCAAAAAACAAAGAGGATGGACAAAAACAAAGAGGATGAACAAAAAACGAAGAGGATGGACAAATCAAAAATGTCAAAAATCACCCTAAACCTGGAATGTCAAAAAACGAAGAGGATGGACAAATTAAAGTAAACCTCAAGTCGTAACCTGTGAGTATCACAGAGTTTAAGCAAAAAAGTCATGACCTATGCATACCAGGCGAAGGAACAACGGAAACATCGAGAACTGCAGAGCTGCGGCTAAGAGAGGCGATGCCTGAAATTTTGATCCCATCTCTCAGTTAAGTTGGGGCTGATTAAAAGGGGGGAAATTATTAAAAAGAAAACCACAGGCCCAGAATCACTTAGGTTAAGGCACCAAGTCAGTAAACCAAGACTTAGTACATAACCTAATTGCAGTTTCAACCCCCCACCCCCCAGGAATGTAACCTTTAACCAGTCAACATGGAATTTCCTGATCAATACTAAGAAATTTACTGATAAACCTCTTCCACTCCCCATAGGAAGGCAAACTTGCCTAAAAAATGCATTCCTTGCTAATAAATTCCTCTTTTTTTTTTTTTAATGCCTTCTCTCTACCTTTAAAATCCTTTCTCTTGTTTAGCTCAGTGGAGCTCCCCTCTGCTTCCTAGATGGGATGCTGCCCAATTCATAAATCGTTTAATAAGACCAACTAGAGCTTCAAATTTACCCAAAAAAATTTGATATTGGCAAGGCAGTGCCGTTTCCTCCAGTCTTGCCTTCTGTGGGTATACGCACATTGGTGTAGCTTAGAGCTTTGAATATGCAGATGCTTTATGCCCCCAACAGCCATCTCTTGTGATCAGGTTTCTCCAGACACTTACCCTGTAACAAGTCCCTGGCTACCCTAAATGCTCAATACAAGCATGCACAGAAGGCACTCCATCAACCAACCTTGGGCAGCCAAGGAACTGCAGGCCTTGGCATCTCTGGGTGGTCCTAACCACCTGCATATCCTCCAGGGTGGAGGGTGCACATCCCCTGAAAATCTTTCTGAGGCATTAGCTTTAAACTAGGAAGAGCCAGCCCCCGTTTGGACTGGCTGCCTGATGGGGTCCCAGGCTTACCAATAATCAAGATTCATAGGAGTTTCAGTGGACGCTAGCCCCTGGACAGGCCACCCGGCCCCCTTTGGCAAGGCTGTCCAGATGATTCCAGCTTTACCTTCAGGGGAAATATGTGTATTTGTGTACATTAGGGCTTAAAATTAGGTAGATGCCATGGACCCCCAAGAGCCCATTCATGAGACCTGAATCCCCCAATACTGCCCAGGTGCATGTCCCTGGCTGTCCTGACATGTACATCTCTTGCATGAACAGTATGCACCCTGTCCCCCAGGCTTGTTGAGCTGGGGTCCTCCTGACCTATGGAGCTCAGGCCAATGGCAATCACTAGAAGATCCTCTAGGGTAAAAAGCCCACACCCAGAAATCATTCTGAAGAGGCAGCTTTAAACTGGTGACCATCAGTCCAGGTGTGGACTGACTGACCGGCTTTCTGCTGGTGTCCCGGGCTTCAGCCACGATTAAGGCCACAGGTGTCCCTTACTGGAGCACACCCTGAGCAAAGCAGCCCGGATTCCTCTAGCTCTGCCTTCAGCATGAGTATGTCCATTTGTGTAGGCAACAGCTTGGAATTAGGCAGATACCTTGTAAGTACAAGAGCCTGCTCCTGTGACCCAGCCACTCCTGACACTTGCCTTCTGGCAGGTTTCTGGCTACCCTGACCTGGAAGGCCCGCACATGCACGGCATGCAGCCCACAAACGGGCTTTGGGCAGACTGGGCCATCCAAGCCTGTGAAACTCTGGCCGGGCCCCAACTACTGGCACAGCCTCTGGCATGGAGGCTTCCGAAAATCTATCTGAGCCCAGAGCTGCAAATGGGTGATAGTTAGTCCCCATGTGGACTGGGAGCCAATGGGGTCCTGGGCTTCTCTAGGAACCAGAACTCCCAAGTGGCTCCAAATGGAGGCTCCCCTTTCCCTGCCTGCCTGGCCGCTCCCTGTCAAGGCAGTTAGAAAACCCCTAGCTCTGCCTTAAGGAGGAATATTAAACAATGGGTAGGTAGGCCTTAGGCATTAGACCAATGTCTTAGTCCCCCAGTAGCTCCCTATGGTGACCCCACCTCACCCAACATTGCCCTGCCCCAGGTCCCTGGGTGCCCTAACCTGCACAGTCGGGACACGGTCAGCCAGACTCAGGCTGCGGGGGCACTCCGGGCCTGCACACTGTCGGCCAGAACCCGGCCACTTGAACGGCCTCAGGGTGGAGGGAGCCCACTGCCCCAAATCTTTCTGAGGTGGCAGGTTGAAACTGGCAACAGTCCCCAACTGGGACTCAAGGCCTGATGGAATTCCCGGGCTTCTCCAGCAACCAAGTCTCCCAGGGGTCTCTTACTGAAGGCAGCACCAGATAGCCTTCCCAGCCCATAATGGCAAAGCAGTTCAGATCCCCCGGCTCTGCCCTCAGCGGAAACATGCCCATTCTTGCAGGTGAAGGCTTAGACTCAGGCAGATGCCTGGTACTTCCGATAGCCTGCCCTTCTCACCCAGCCTCTCCCAACACGGGCCCTGTGCCAGGTCTCCAGGTTCCCTGAGCAACGCATCTCACACCTATGTATTTCGTACCCCATCAGCCATCCTCAGGAAGCAGAGGCCCTCCAGACCTTACAGCTAGGGCCCATCCCCAACCACCTGCAGATCCTCAGGGATGGAAGGAGCCCACGCCCGTTGCTCTGAGGTTCCAGCTAAAAAGGGCACCCATGTGGACTTACTGTGTGCTGGGGTCCCAGGCTTCTGCAGCAATCAGGGCTCCCCGGTGTCTCTTATTTAGAATACCCAGCCAGCCCATGTGATCCAGCCCTGGCAAGGCAGTCCGGAGGATTCTGGCTTGGCCTTTAGTGGGAATATACACACTTAGTAGGTAGGTGAAGCTTGTAACCATGCAGTTGCTTTGTAACCCCAAGAGTCCGCTCCAGTGACCCGGCCTCTCCTCCAGAGGCTTGCCCTGTTCAGCGACTTGGCTGACCTGCCCCGCCCACACATGCGCAGTAAAGACCATAAGCCAGCCTCAGGCCGACCCGGAACTCCAGCCGGGCGGTAATTACCTGCAGAGCCTCCGGCCTGGAGGGAACCAACATTCTGAAAATCGCTCTGACCGAGGCGGCAGCTGCAAATGGGTGACAGACCCCATGTGGACTTGCTCTCTGATGGGGTCCAGGGCTTCTCCGGGACCCAGGACTCCCAGGTGTCTCCAAAAGGAGGATGCCCTTTCTTGCCCACCTGGCCCCTCCCTCACAAGGCAGTTGAAAAACCTCCCGCTTTGCCGTCGGAGTGAATATTCCACATTATTAGATACGCCTTGAGATTAGGCCCACGTTTTGGACCTCCAATGGCTCTCTGCTGTGACCGAGCCCTCTTCCAGGTCCCTGGCAAGCCTGACTGCTCCTCCCACGCATGTGCAGTATACATTCCAGGGCAGCTGGGACCCTCAGGCCTTTGGAACTATGGCTCATCCTCAAACACCTGCATTGCCTTAGGGGTGGAGGAAGCCCATCCTCCCGCCCCGCCCCCCCGCCGCTCCCCCCACCAAACTACTCTGAGGTGGCTGCTGAAATGGGCAACAATCAGGCCCCATGTGGACTGGCTACCTGATAGGGTCCCAGCTTCTGCTGCCATCAATTCTCCCAGGTGTCTCTTATTGGAGGCTACCCCAGCCAGCCCACCAGATCTAGTCCTGCTAAGGCAGTCAAGCCTCCTCCAACTCTGCCTTCAGGGAACTATGTACATTTGGGTAGGTTAAGGCTGAGAATCAGGTAGATGCCTTGTACTCCTAATAGGCCCCTCCTGTGACCGTGCCTCTCTGACTTTGCCCTGATCCAGGTCACTGGTTATTCCCTATCCGCAGGGCCCATGCCTATGCAGTCTGCTGTCTGTCAGCCAGTTTTGGCCTGCAGGGGGCACTCCAGGCCTGTGCAGCTCGGGACTGACCCCAAGCACTTGATTGGCCTCAGGGTAGAGAGAGCCCTTCCCATGAAAATCTTTCCAAGGTGCCAGCTTTTAACTGGTGAACTCATAACCACCCCACCCCCATTCGTTTGGACTGCCTACCTGATGGGGCCCCAGGCCTCTCCAGCAACCAGGGCTCCCTGCTGTCTCCTACTTGCAGATACCCCTGCAAACCAACCCTGCCCACCTTGGTGAGGAAGTCCAGACACCTCCAGTTCTACCTTTCAGGGGAAATATGCCCATTTGTGTAGGTTAAGCCATGGATTTGGCAGATGCCAGGTATTTCCTGATAAGATTTTCCTGATTTCCTTCACAATGTGGAAGAAGTTGTTTTTTAAATGTGAACAAATACGAGGGCGCCTGGGTGGCTCAGTTGGTTAAGCGACTGCCTTCGGCTCAGGTCATGATCCTGGAGTCCTGGGATCGAGTCCCACATCGGGCTCCCTGCTCAGCAGGAAGTCTGCTTCTCCCTCTGACCCTCCTCCCTCTCATGTTCTCTGTCTCTCATTCTCTCTCTCGCAAATAAATAAAATCTTAAAAAAAAAAAAAATATGAACAAATACGTTTGATAATTTCAGGTAATGATTAGTGCTATAATGTCTTCAAAAATAATGACAGCTGTGAACAACTTTGGAGAAGGAAGGCCTGTCAAAAGACAGCAGCTGAAGCCTAGCAGATGAAAAGGGATTACCATGCCAGGATCAGCAGGATAAAACTCCAGGCAGAGGGGACCACAAAAGCCACAGCCTTTGAGCAGGCAATGGTGTCAGCATTCTTGAGGAACAGAGATAAAGCCAGGGTGGGAGGAGGTGAGCAAGTGAAAGCAATAAGCACAGAGTTCTAGGGCCCTGTATGTGATGGCGACAGTTTGGGCTTTATCCTAACTACAATGAAAAGTCATTGGAGGATTTTAAGCAGGGAGGTGACCTGATCTGATTTCCTTTTCTTTTTTTTTTTTAAGGTCGTTTTGTAGAGGAAGGATTGTTAGGGGACAAGTATGGAAGTCCAATAATCATTTATGAGGCTCATGCTCAAATGAAAAATCATGGTGGTTTGACCCAGCCAGTGGACACAACAGGTTGTGAGCAGATTTGGGATTTATTTTGGAGGGAGAACCAACTGGACTTAATAGATTGGATGTTGGCAGGTGGATAAAAAGAAACAAGACTAATAATTTGGTGGCAACTAGGCAGAGGATGGTAGTAACATCCATAGGTAGAACCTGAATTTCCAAACATGAATATCATCTGCCAACTTATGATGCCATCAGTCATGGTATTTGAAGAGGTTATCTAAGGAGAAAGGGAAAAAAGTGAGTTGTTCAAGGACTAAGTCAGGGACACTCAGTGTTTAGAGGATGAGCAGAGAAGTTGCTGGCAAAGGACACTGTGGAGGAGCAATCAACAGGGAGAAAAAGCAGGTGAGTGGTGCTAAGGACAGGTGACAAAGCAGAAGAGCAGCCAGCTGTTAGACTGATGAAAACAGAGAAGCCACCTTTGGACTTGGTGCTATGAAGGTCATGGGTAACTTTGGTCATGGGTAACCACCTAGGCTTCACTGGGAGGAACAGATGAAAGCCCTAATAACCCCTACTCACAATAATCATCCAGCCTGCCCAAGCTCACCATCTTTGGCACTCCAGCAAGACCATACCCTGTGGACTTGCAGACCTAGGTTTTGCATCCTGACTCTTCCACTTACCACTTATGTGAACCTAGGCAACTTATCAATCCTTTCCACACAGTAGTTACCTCTTCTGTAAAATGGGAAAATTGCATCTCATAGGATTGTCCTGGGCGTTGACAGACATCATGTATAAAAGCATTAGGCAGTGGAGCAAGATGGTGGAGGAGTAGGAGACCTGGGTTTTGTCTGGTCCCAGGAAGTCAGCTGGATAGGGATCAAACCATTCTGAACACCTACAAACTCAACAGGAGATTGAAGAAAAGAATAGCAACAACTCTCTGAACAGAAAAGCGACCACTTTCCGGGAGGTAGGACATGCAGAGAAGTGAATCCAAGGCGATATTCGGGAGGATAGACGGCGGGGGAGGGGGCCTCCGTCGGCCACTTCTGGCAAGTGATAGAGCCACGGACCACAAAATCGGAACTTTTAGAAGTCCGCTCTGCTGAGGGACATCGCTCCAGTGGCTAAGCAGGGGTGGAACCCTTGTGGGACAGTGTGGTCTCGGGACCCTCAGGGTCACAGAAAGACTGGGGGTGCCTGAGTGTGGCAGAGCTCCCAGGTATCGGAGCAGGGAACCCGGCTGCAGAGACGGAGCCAAGGTGCGGGCTCTCAGCTCGGGGTTGCCATAAACCATGATCCGTGGCACAGTCGGGCCACTGCTCCCCCAGCAGGGACCCAAAAAGTGGCAGATCCAGGGAGACTCCCCTTCCTCCCCCGGGAGGAGCGGCTCAGGAGTGCACCACAGGGATCTGCTGGGTTTGGAGACTCCACACCGAGTCGGGTGCCAGAGATAGAAACGCTCGGTCACAGGCCGGGTGAGCACGGAGTGTGGCCGGAGACCGGGGAAACAGAAGTGATTGACTGCTTTTCTCTGGGGGTGCACTGAGGAGTGGGGCCCTGAGTTCTCATCTCCTCCGGGACGGAGATTGGGAGGCCACCATTTTCACTCTCGTCCTCTAAAACTGTACGGAAAGCTTTCAGGGAACCAAAGCTCCTGAGAGCAAACCCGAGCAGATTACTTAGCCGGGACTGGACAAGGGCGGGGCACTTCTGCCTCCGGCAAAGAAATTTGGTAACCACGGCAACAGGCCCCTCCCCCAGAAAATCAGCAAGAACAGCCACCCAAGACCAAGTTTACTGATCAATGAGAATGGCAGAACTCCAGAGCTAGGGGAAGAGAGCACAAGAATTCATGGCTTTTTTCCCATGAGTCTTTAGTCTCTCAAAGTTAATTTTTTTTTAACTGTCTTTTTTTTTTTTGAATTTTTCTTTTTCCCTTTTTCAACCAACATCCTATCAATCCTTTTTTAAAAAATATTTTTTATTTTTCATTTTTAGAGTCATATTCTATCCCTTCATAGTGGTTACCCTTATTTTTGATATATATATAAGTTGTTCTCTCTTTAAAATTTTGAGATACAGTTTCTTCTAACAGATCAAAATATGCCCTAAACCTCGAGTGTATGGCTTTGTCCTAGTCTCCTGACTGATCACATTCTCTCTCTCTTTTTTTTAATCCTCTTCTTTCTTTTTTCAACCAACTTCTTATCAATTCCTTTTATAAAATCTTTTATAATTTTCATCTTTGCAGTCATATTCCATCCCTTCATTGTATTAACCCTTATTTTTTGTACATATATAAGTTTTTCTTTCTTTAAAATTTTGGGAGGCACTTTCTTCTAACAGACCAAAATACACCCAAAATCTAGTGTGTGTGGCACTGACCTATGCACCAACCTGATCATATTTGATCATATTATGTTTTCTTTGTTTTGTTTTTGTTTGTTTTTATCTTTTTCTTTTTCTTTTTTTTTTTTCTTTGTTCCTTCTTTTCCTCTGGTTTCAGGTCTTTTCTGATTTGTTTAGTGTATATTTTCTGGGGACGTTATTACCCTGTTAGCATTTTGTTCTCTCATTCATCTGTTCTCCTCTGGGCAAAATGACAAGATGGAAAAAATCACCTCAACAAAAAGAACAAGAGACAGTACCGACTGCCAGGGACCTAATCAATATGGACATTAGTAAGATGTCAGAACTAGAGTTCAGAATGATGATTTTAAAGATACTAGCTGGGCTTGAAAAAAGCATGGAAGTTATTAGAGAAACCCTTTCTGGAGAAATAAAGAACTAAAATCTAACCAAGTTGAAATAAAAAAGACTATTAATGAGGTGCAATCAAAACTGGAGGCTCTAACTGGAGGATAAATGAGGCAGAAGAGAGAATTAGTGATATAGAAAACCAAATGAAGGAGAAAAAGAAGCTGAGAAAAAGAGAGATAAACAACTACTGGATTGTGAGGGCAGAATTTGAGAGATAAGTGATACCATAAGACGAAACAACATTAGAATAATTAGGATCCCAGAAGAAGAAGGAGAGAGAGGGGCAGAAGGTATATTGGAGCAAATTATAGCAGAGAACTTCCCTAATTTGGGAAAGGAAACAGGCATCAAAATCCAGGAGGCATGGAGAACCCCTCTCAAAATCAATAAAAATAGGTCAACACCCCGACATCTAATAGTAAAACTTACGAGTCTCAGAGACAAAGAGAAAATCCTGAAAGCAGCTCAGGAGAAGAGATCTGTAACCTACAATGGTAGAAACATTAGATTGGCAACAGACCTACCCACAGAGACCTGGCAGGCCAGAAAGGACTGGCATGATATATTCAGAGCACTAAATGAGAAAAACATGCATCCAGGAATACTATATCCAGCTAGGCTGTCACTGAAAATAGAAGGAGAGATAAAAAGCTTCCAGGACAAACAAAAACTAAAGGAATTTGCAAACACAAAACCAGCCCTACAAGAAATATTGAAAGGGGTCCTCTAAGCAAAGAGAGAGCCTAAAAGCAACATAGACCAGAAAGGAAAAGAGACAATATACAGTAACAGTCACCTTACAGGCAATACAGTGGCACTAAATTCATATCTTTCAATAGTTACCCTGAATGTAAATGGGCTAAATGCCCCAATCAAAAGACACAGGCTATCAGATTGGATAAAAAAACAAGACTCATCGATATGCTGTTTGCAAGAGACTCATTTTAGACCCCAGATTGAAACTGAGGGGGTGGAAAACCATTTACCATGCTAATGGACACCAAAAGAAAGCTGGGGTGTCAATCCTTATATCAGACAAATTAGATTTTAAACCGGAGACTATAATAAGAGATGAAGGACACTATATCATACTTAAAGGGTCTATCCAACAAGAAGATCTAACAATTGTAAATATCTATGCCCCTAACATGGGAGCAGCCAATTAATAACAAAAGCAAAGAAACACATCAACAACAATACAATAACAGTGGGGGACTTTAACACCCCCCTCACTGAAATGGACAGATCACCTATGCAAAAGATCAACAAGAAATAAAGACTTTAAATGACACACTGGACCAAACGGACTTCACAGATATATTCAGAACATTCCATCCCAAAGCAATAGAATACACATTCTTCTCTAGTGCCCATGGAACATTCTCCAGAATAGATCACATCCTAGGTCACAAATCAGGTCTCAACCAGTACCAAACGATTGGGATCATTTCCTGCCTATTTCCGGACCACAATGCTTTGAAACTAGAACTCAATCACAAGAGGAAAGTCAGAAAGAACTCAAATACATGGAGGCTAAAGAGCATCCTACTAAAGAATGAATGGGTCAACCAGGAAATTAAAGAAGAATTTAAAAAATTCATGGAAACAAATGAAAATGAAAACACAACTGTTCAAAATCTTTGGGATGCATCAAAGGCAGTCCTAAGAGGAAAGTATATAGCAATACAAGCCTTTCTCAAGAAACAAGAAAGGTCTCAAATACACAACCTAACCCTACACCTAAAGGAGCTGGAGGAAGAACAGCAAATCAAGCCTAAACCCAGCAGGAGAAGAGAAATAATAAAGATCAGAGCAGAAATCAATGAAATAGAAACCAAAAGAACAGTAGAACAGATCAACAGAGCTGGTTCTTTGAAAGAATTAACAAGATTGATAAACCCCTGGCCAGACTTACCAAAAAGAAAAGAGAAATGACCCAAATCAACAAAATCATGAATGAAAGAGGAGAGATCACAACCAACACCAAAGAAATACAAACAATTATAAGAACATATTATGAGCAACTATAGGCCAGCAAATTAGATAATCTGGAAGAAATGGATGCATCCCTAGAGATGTATCAACTACCAAAACTGAACCAGGAAGAAATAGCAAACCTGAACAGACCTATAACCACTAAGGAAATTGAAGCAGTAACCAAAAATCTCCCAACAAACAAAAGCCCAGGGCCAGATGGCTTCCCAGGGGAATTCTACCAAACATTTCAAGAATTAATACCTATTCTTCTGAAACTGTTCCAAAAAATAGAAATGGAAGGAAAACTTCCAAAGTCATTTTATGAGGCCACCATTACCTTGATCCCCAAACCAAAGACCCCCTCAAAAAGGAGAATTACAGACCAATATCCTTGATGAACATGGATGCAAAAATTCTCACCAAAATACTAGCCAATAGGATCCAACAGGACATTAAAAAGATTATTCACCATGACCAAGTGGGATTTATTCCTGGGCTGCAAGGTTGGTTCAACATCTGCAAATCAATCAGTGTGATACAATACATTAGTAAGAGAAAGAACAAGAACCATATGATCCTCTCAATAGATGCAGAAAAAGCATTTGACAAAGTACAGCATCCTTTCTTGATCAAAACGCTTCAGAGTATAGGGATAGAGGGTACATACCTCAATATCATAAAAGCCATCTATGAAAAACCCACAGCGAATATCATTCTCAATGGGGAGAAAATGAGAGCTTTCCCCCTAAGGTCAGGAACACGGCAGGGATGTCCATTATCACCACTGCTATTCAACATAGTACTAGAAGTCCTAGCCACAGCAGTCAGACAACAAAAAGAAATAAAAGGCATCCAAATCAGCAAAGAAGAAGTCAAACTCTCACTCTTTGCAGATGATATGATACTTTATGTGGAAAACCCAAAAGCCTCCATCCCAAAACTGCTAGAACTCATACAGGAATTCAGTAAAGTGGCAGGATATAAAATCAATGCACAGAAATCAGTGGCATTCCTATATAACAACAAGACAGAAGAAAGAGAAATTAAGGAGTCGATCCCATTTACAATTGCACCCAAAACCGTAAGATACCTAGGAATAAATCTAACCAAAGAGGCAAAGAATCTGTACTCAGAAAACTATAAAATACTCATGAAAGAAATTGAGGAAGACACAACGAAATGGAAAAACGTTCCATGCTCATGGATTGGAACTACAAATACTGTGAAGATGTCAATGCTACCTAGAGCAATCTACACATTCAATGCAATCCCCATCAAAATACCATCCACTTTTTTCAAAGAAATGGAACAAATAATCCTAAAATTTGTATGGAACCAGAAAAGACCCCGAATAGCCAGGGGAATGTTGAAAAAGAAAAGGAAAGCTGGCAGCATCAGAATTCTGGACTTCAAGCTCTATTACAAAGCTGTCATCATCAAGACAGTATGGTACTGGCACAAAAACAGACACATAGATCAATGGAACAGACTAGAGAGCCCAGAAATGGACCCTCAACTCTATGGTCAACTAATCTTTGACAAAGCAGGTAAGAATGTCCAATGGAAAAAAGACAGTCTCTTCAACAAATGGTGTTGGGAAAATGGGACAGCCACATGCAGAAGAATGAAACAGGACCATTTCCTTACACCACACACAAAAATAGACTCAAAATGGTTGAAAGACCTCAATGTGAGACAGGAGTCCATCAAAATCCTAAAGGAGAACACAGGCAGCAACCTCTTCGACCTCAGCTGCAGCACCTTCTTCCTAGAAACATCGCCAAAGGCAAGGGAAGCAAGGGCAAAAGTGAACTATCGGGGCTTCATCAAGATAAAAAGCTTTTGCACAGCAAAAGAAACAGTCAACAAAACCAAAAGACAACCGACAGAATGGGAGAAGATATTTGCAAATGACATATCAGATAAAGGGCTAGTATCCAAAATCTATAAAGAACTTCTTAAACTCAACACCCAAAGAACAAATGATCCAATCAAGAAATGGGAAGAAGACATGAACAGACATTTTTCCAAAGAAGACATCCAAATAGCCAACAGACACATGAAAAAGTGCTCAACATCGCTCGGCATCAGGGAAATCCAAATCAAAACCTCAATGAGATAACACCTCACACCAGTCAGAATGGCTAAAATTAACAAGTCAGGAAACAACAGATGTTGGCGGGGATGTGGAGAAAGGGGAACGCTCCTACACTGTTGGTGGGAATGCAAGCTGGTTCAGCCACTCTGGAAAACAGTATGGAGGTTCCTCAAAAAGTTGAAAATAGAGCTACCATACGACCCAGCAATTGCACTACTGAGTATTTACCCCAAAGATACAAATGAAGGGATCCAAAGGGATACATGCACCCTGATGTTTTTAGCAGCAATGTCCACAATACCCAAACTGTGGAAAGAGCCAAGATGTCCATCGACAGATGAATGGATAAAGATGTGGTATATATATACAATAGAATATTATGCAGCCACCAAAAGGAATGAAATCTTGCCATTTGCAACGACGTGGATGGAACTGGAGGGTGTTATGCTGAGCGAAGTAAGTCAATCAGAGAAAGACATGTATCATATGACCTCACTGATATGAGGAATTCTTAATCTCAGGAAACAAACTGAGGGTTGCTGGAGTGGTGAAGGGCGGGAGGGATGGGGTGGCTGGGTGATAGACATTGGGGAGGGTATGTGCTATGGTGAGTGCTGTGAATTGTGCAAGACTGTTGAATCACAGGTCTGTACCTCTGAAACAAATAATACATTATATGTTAAAAAAAAAAAAAAAGAAGATAGCAGGTGGGGAAGAATGAAGCAGGTATTTGGAGGGAGAGACAAACCATGAGAGACAATGGACTCTGAAAAACAAACTGGGGGTTCTAGAGGGGAGGCGGGTGGGAGGACTGTTGGCCTGGTGATGGGTATTAAAGAGGGCACGTTCTGCATGGAGCACTGGGTGTTATATGCAAACAATGAATCATGGAACACTACATCAAAAACTAATGATGTAATGTATGGTGATTAACATAACATAATAATAAAAAAAAAGAAAGAAAGAAAAAAAATATATACCTAAGAAAAAAAATATATACCTCAAAAAAAAAAAAAAAAAAAGCATTAGGCACTGGAAACCAGCAGGTGCTCAAGAAGTGGTGATTGTTACTTTACCATTATTTTCTCTCCTATGTTGCTTGTCCAGAACATTCCAGGTGGGCAACCTCCTCTCCTCTCTCTATAACTGGCACTCCTGCTTGACAAGCCCAGGCACAGAATCACCTTGCCTAACACAGTACCTAACATGATCCACAAACTCAATTAAATGTTTGTGATAACGACCATGGCATGAGAAATATTTGCAGAGTGTCCAAGAAACCTTCAGAGAATTAAAGCAGAAAGTAAATTGTTCAGTTCTTTCCTTGCCTCTCTACAAAGACACCCAAGCTGGCTACTGTTCCAGAATAACTGGAGGGCTGAAAATAGCCTCCTTTTTCCATTACTAAAGAGCAAGATGACCTTTCTTAAAATTCACCCAGGCATTACTCATTGAACATTTTCTATTATACTTATCACTACCCTTTATAATGAAAATATCACTTTGAGAAAATCAGACTTAATAAGATGATTCCAAGTTTTATTGAATATGCTTTACAAATGGGCATTTTGATTGACATATCCAGGCTTACTACAAATCAAAAAACAAAACTTAATTTTAAAACCTAAAGCAATCTTCTTGTTTCTAAAACCTTATAGAACAGCCTAAAGTTTCTTTCTTCCAGTACTTCCTTTTTTTTTTCTTTAAGCAAGGAGAGAATTATCCATGCAATCACAGGTGAGAGCAGAAGACATCAATGTCAATTTTGTTTAGTTTAACTTCCAACACTTCTTGACTTTAATGAAGTCAATGAAGCCTGGTTCAGGCTACCTTCTCTTCAGAAAGAACCTAAGATACTGTTGTTTTTTGTTTGTTTGTTTGTTTGTTTGTTTCCCCAGATCCTCCCATTACAAAGCTCCACCTTGACCACCACAATGAGGATAAGTGGAAAATACATCAGACTTAATGCCAGAAAATATGTTCAAATCAAGACAGTGATACTTCCTAGCTATGTATTAGAGCAAATCAACATGTCTCTATCCTCATCTGCAAAATGAGGATAACAGCATTTACCTCGCAGGATTGTTTTGAAAACTAAAAGAGAAAATATGTAGGTGTAATTTATAAATTATAAAGCACCATTAAAATGTAAGGTAGCATTATTATTCATGTATGAAGATGGTTCATTCATTTTTCAATGAATATTTATGTGGCAGACTTTTTGCTAAGCATTAATGATACAAATAAATTATATATATATATATATATAACTCATTGGCACTTGAGCTCTTATAGTCCAGTAGGGAAGAAGCATGTGAAGGTGGAGAGAAGCATGCTTTGATGTGGCTATAGGTGCTAGGGAGCCAGAGAGAACACTTGGACTGGGGTGTGGAAAGTGAGGGTGTTCAGGGGACTTCTTGGAGAGGTGACACTGGAATTGTTTCACTACAAATTCAAAAGCAAGAAAACAAATCCAAGTCACTCCTCTGTGAGGTGGTCCACATAATCCATGGTCCTGGGGCCCAAGTCATTTCAAAGGTGTCCTGATCCCTTAAGGAGAGTTTCTCAGTCTTGGTACAACTGATATTTTAGGCTGGATAATTCCATGTTGTGGGGGGGCTATCCTGTGCACCGTAAAATGTTTGGCGTCATCCCTGACCTCCATCTACCAGATGCCAATAATATCCCTTTATCTTCCAGATTTGAAACCAAAAGCATCCCTGGACACTGCCAAATGGCCCCTCAGGGGCAAAACTGCCCCTAGTTGAGAACTACTGCCATAAGGTCATAGAAAACCAGTGCAGGCGGTTCTAGAAGGAATGGAATTCATACAATTAGTGCCTAGGCTTATTCTAGGTGCTCAAAAAATATTGAATGAATGAATAAGTGGAGTCAATGAATGAATGAGCTTCCTGGAGTCCCCTTGACATATTCCTTTTGGGATCCATCCAGAAGATCCCTGGGCTAGTAATTAAGTTCAAAAGTACCCAGGTGAGTAATAACAATAACACAACATGCATTTATACAGTGCTCCTTAAAAACTGTGTGATCTTGGGCAAGTAGTTCAAACTGTCTGAGTCTCAAGTCTACCAGTTCTTGTTCTTTTTTTTTTTTTTTCAGAGATTTTAAGTAATCTCCACACCCACCATGGGGCTCAAACTCACAACCCCAAGACCAAGAGTCACATGCTTTACCGAATGAGCCAGCCAAGTGCCCCAGGTCTGCCAGTTCTTATGTGGAGATAACAAACCCTAGCTTGCAAGGCCATTGGGAGAACCAAATGAGATAATCAAGCATTAGAGGTCTAAGCACTCACTCCTTCGTTGCAACTGATAAGAGGACTCTTAGCAAGATGCCCCCCCCCACCCAGCTCCTGCCACTAAGCTTTACCTGTAAGAAGGACAAGGAGGGTAGTTGGAGTGTATACTTTTTTGGTTATAAACATGTGGGGAATACTGAGCACTGTGCCAGGACCTGACACATCCACTATCTAACTCACCCTTGCAAGCAACCAGGTTAGTTAAGAGGCCCAGAGAGTTGTGACATGCCCAGGATCACACAGCTAAATAAGTGCCTCCCTGAAAGCGAAAGCCTCAGCCACCACTGAGGGCTGACCTTCATCACACCAATGCTTGTTTGGATTGTGAGTTTTTGGGGAAATGCTTTCTGTATTCTGTGTTCTGTAGTTTCTTATAGACATACATGACCAGATCGGGAAAATTCTTCTGCAAATACTGGAAAGGTTCTCCAATTCTCGACCTCATCCTGAAATGAAACATAAATGTATTAGCATGGTGGTCCCCAGATCATCTTCCCCCTTTATAGCATCTGGGCCCGGAGATCTCTTTGCTCCCTCAATTTCTAGAGCACAGCATGTCAGGACTTTGGAATCCGACAGAACAAGATTCATCTCCTAACAACTCTTCAGCTAACTGGCAACTTATTTGTGAACCCCAGTTTTATCATTCATAACATGGAGATGATATAGTTCCACAATCTCTTACCTACAGTTCCAAAATCCAAAAGAGCCCTGAAAACTGCAAGGTTTTTTGAGTTTGCAGCTACCATTTTGGGCAGCAAAAGCTGATTTTACTAACACGGGTCTACTTTTTAGACATTTACAGTGCTACATTCACCTTACCCAGCTGCCCAGTCCCCTGCACTGCTTCCCACGAGGGAGTCACTACCCTTCTGTTCAAGAGGGCTCAGCAAAAAGCTAAGAAGGAGGGGCGCCTGGGTGGCTCAGTCGTTAAGCGTCTGCCTTCAGCTCAGGTCATGATCCCAGGATCCTGGGATCGAGCCCCGCATTGGGCTCCCTGCTCCGCGGGAGGCCTGCTTCTCCCTCTCCCACTCCCGCTGCTTGTGTTCCTGTTCTCGCTATCTCTGTCTCTGTCAAATAAATAAATAAAATCTTTAAAAAAAAAAAAAAAAGCTAAGAAGGAAGATGAGAACCTGCCAGGCACATCCAACATTCATTGTTCTGACAATGTGTTGGCCCTTTTCCAAACAGAGGGAAGGAATTACTTTTCATTTCATCAAAACAAATTTCTTCTTTCTAACAAATAGCAGATATAAATTTAGAATGGGATTTTTTAATCATCCTCATTTCATATATGGCTTACAGGAACAGAAATAATACTCACTCCTTATTTTTTTCTTCATTAATATGTTCTCCCAGATTCCGGATGAACTTTAGCAGATCATGCACAGTGTCCTTATAGGTGTACCTTTTATATCTATAAAACTTATTCATTTCTTCCATAACATACTTGTCAATCTAAAAAAAACATTATGCAAAAAATGTGGTAGCACTACAGAATAAATCCTCATGAGATGTTAATACAAAGAGGCAAAATACAAATTTGAATATATGCCCAATTTACCACTAATTAATAGAGCAAATTAATAGAAAGAAATGAATGGAAGTAAATACTATACAGTAATGGTGTCTGGATGCAGGATCATAAGGAACTCTACATTCCAGTCTCTCTTTTCCAAGTGAACTATTTTCATGAGAAATTACATATATTGAAACATGGCTTAGGAATTCTTTGGCTGTTATACCAGGAAATTTGCTCATCATGCTATGCAGTATTTTTATCCTTGCAGTGACCCATCCGAGTTGGTAACTGATTACATTTCCCCCTTGAAGAGGATTCATTCAGACTAACAATAGACCTGACAGCCATTGCCGAAGCGAGGGTGGTTGTTTTTGTTCGGTTTTGTTTTGAATTTATTTCCAAAGGTGTCATGTTTCTCCTTGCCTCTAAGTGTCCCAGAGCAGCTTCTCTCAAGTCGACGCCTCTCTCTTTGTGCGTGCACCCTTGTCGATGGCTGTCATATTTAGAAAGCCTGTCTGTGTGGCAGGACGGGGTGGCCTGTGGAGAGGAGGCAGCAGCAAACACTGGAAAACCTGGCTCCTCCGCACCGCCACAAAGCTGAACGTCCAGCCGTGAAAATGGGCAAGTCACGAAAAGCAACAGAAAACCAAAGTCTCACTTGGGAACTAACAGATAAGACTTGAGTCTGTCAAAATTCAGTATAAGTCAATGAAGTTTAGGGGAAAGAACTGATGAACTGGGAAACGAAAGAACAGGTTTTCCTCCCGGTTCTGCCAATCTCTGCCTCTCCAGTCCTGGCTATTTCAGGTCACACCTCTGAGTCTCAATGTGCTCAACCATTAAATGGATTGGTGGACTCGATGGCACCATCTCTTCCTGCAGGGAGTGGCCTTAGCGCACGGCCTCGGCAGCCAGACTGCCCAGCAGCAGACTCTGGGGCTGGCTCTGGACCGTTGGAAAAAGTGATTTGTCTATGCCTCCATGGGCCCACCTGTGACACGGAGGCAATTAGCTCAGAGGTTGTTATAAGGATTAACTGTGGAGACTCATAAAGCCCTGGGAATGGTAACTGCCATATAGTCAGCACTAGAGAATTGTCAGCTATTACTGTCATCGGCTTTGGTTTCAGACTTCTCTATATCTGCAAGTTTTAGAAGAGGCTTTTTTTTTTTTAAGATTTTATTTATTTGAGAGAGAGCACGAGCAGGCTGAAGGGGCAGAGGGAGAGGGCAAAACAGGCTTCCCACTGAGCAAGGAGCCAGGCACAGGGCTCGATCCCAGGACCCTGAGATCATGACCTGAGCCCAAGGCAGACGCTTAACCGACTGAGCCACCCAGGCGCCCCTTAGCTGAAGTTTTATAGACATTCATTAGCAGAGTCATGGTGCACCTACTCCATGCCAGGAATTCAGTAGTGACAAGACAACAGACAGTCTCTTCACTTGCGGAATTTGCAGGGTAGCCGGAAAGATGGACACCAAGGCAGCAATTATGAGTGTGATGTATCATCTAGGGGCAAGCGAGGGAAGGAAAGCAAAATGAGAGCCAGAAACAAAGAGGTGTGGGAGAAGCAGTCCTAGATCAGGCACAGGATAGGGAAGCTGTTGGTCTCAGTCAAAGAGCTGAGGAGTATGGATTCTCCCATAGTGCTTTGCACAGTCTCTGGGCTGCCCAGCATGCATCCCACAGGCAATGTTTCCGTGGGTCTCTCGGCCCTGCATGGACCATGCTGTACTCTGCTTCACATGCCCATGGCCTCGTGTGGGTCCAGCAGGTAACTGGTACTTGATAGATGTCTGCTAAGTAATAATAATGAAAGTTCTGGGAGGTGCCTGGGTGACACAGTTGGTTAAGTGTCCAACTCTTGGTTTCGGCTCAGGTCATAATCTCAGAGATGTAGCCCTGCCTCGGGCTCCACACTCAGCACAGAGTCTGCTTAAGATTCTCTCTCACTCTCTCCATCTCCCCCTGCCCCTCCCCCCTCCCTGCTCTCACACACACGCATGCACTCTCTCTCTGAAGATAAATAAACCTTAAAAAAAAGAAAGTTCTGATAGCACCGATTAGCTTGAGATGACGGCTGATTTTTTATGTTTTACTATATTTAGTTCAAGTTAGGTGGACCCTTTCCTGAAGAGGAGGAATTTGAAAGATCACCTTTTCTTCACGGTGTGTTTTCTCAGGCAGAAGGTAGATGTGACTGCTCAGAGCTGGGCTGTACACAGACAGCAGAGGCAGCCGATCGCTCCCTGGATGAGAAGCCTCATGGTGGAGCAGCTCCTTGGGGTTAAACTCTTATTTAATCAGCTGCTCTTGTCACAGTAGTAATAAGATCATTAGCCGGGCCTCTCTTAGAACCAAGGCTGGAAGGAAAGAGCCCTAAGAAAGGAAAAGACCCCTAGACTGGGACAAGGCCTTCCTAAAGAGGAGTGTAGATGAAAGTCTGTCAGGAGGGCCTGGCCTCTGAAAGATGGAGCAGGGACCCAACAGGGCAGACGGGGACTGGGATGGAGAGACAGGCAGGGAAATCACCTCTTCCACCCCTTGGTTGAGCCAGGCCAACAATAAAAAAAAAAAAAAAAAAAGTTAGAAAAACTAACTTAACACATTAACAGATCCTTATTCCTAGAATAACTTCCAGACCATAGGAATTGTTCATACCTTAGAAGTCCACTTGGCAAAACTTCTGGAACATTCAGATTTTTCAAGTCGTAGTAGTTGGACAATCTTGCTTGTAAGCAATGGCCTTTTAATGTCAGATTCATTTCCCACATCCCTAAGGGTCCTATAGCGGCTGAGGATGACAGAATTATCATGGTCATTCCATCTGCCCTCTCTTTTCAGAAAGAAAACAATGTTACATTTTGCTTTTTGATAAAAGTAGTAAAACCATGTCTCTAAAAATCCTGCATGATGAGAGAGGCAGACAGGCATCTTTTTCTCTCTCTCTTTTACTGTTCTTCAGAAAACAAAACCAGAGGGATGCCTGGGTAGCTCAGTTGGTTAAGCGTCTGCCTTCGGCTCAGGTCATGATCTCAGGGTTCTGGGATCGAGCCCCACATCGGGCTCCCTGCTCCATGGGGACTCTGCTTCTCCCTCTTCCTCTGCCTACTGCTCTGCCTACTTGTGCTCTATCTCTCTGTCAAATAAATAAATAAAATCTTTAAAATTAAAAAAAAAGAAAGAAAACAAAACAAAAACAGAATCTAGAGAGGTTAAGTCACTGCTCCAAAGACACACAGCCAGGAAATGCCAAGCTGAGAGGAGAGCCTGGGTCTGTTGATTCCTAGCCTGACTCATTCCCACACCGCCCTACCACTATAGTTAATGTCATGTGTTAATTTGTCTGGCCACAAGGGGCCCAGATTAAATATTATTCTAGGTGTATCTGTGAGGTGTTTCCAGATGAGATTCGCATTTGAGCTGGTAAACTCAGTAAGGCAGATCACCATCCCCAGTGTGAATGGGCCTCATCCAACCCACTGACAGCCTATTTAGAATAGAAGATGGAAGAGGGGAAAAGATGGCGGAGGAGTAGGGGACCCTATTCCAACCAGTCCCTGGAACTGAGCTGGATATCTACCAGACCACTCTGAACACCCACAAAATCAGCCTGAGATGTAAGAAGATAGATCTGGATCTCTACAAACAGAATATCGCAGGTGGTTGGTTTCAAGGTACAAGCAGGGAGCTGGGATTCCACGGGCAGATGTCAGAGGATAAACAGAAGGGGTAGGGAGCTGTGGGGATCCTACACCACTGGTGAGCAATGGCCTCTCGTGCTGGGGCTGGGGCACAGACTTGCAGACCAGTAGCAGCAGGGAAAGGACTTTAGGGCAGCCCCCCCAGAGGGAAACCCAGAGCAGGGCCAAGCGTGCAAACTGGGGTGGCTGCTGGTTTTAGAAGCACAAAGAGCAGAGACGTGCCCTGACCTGGAGGCAGGACTGGGAGCCCTGCAGAGAGGCGGACAACCCAGGACGCTGCTGTTTATAGCAGCACGGACAGAAACTGAGATAGTGTGGCCAGGAGAGCTCACTGAAGAACAGATGGCGATCTCTCTGCTCTGAGGCAGAGGGTTGGAAATGGTCTCTTCTGCTCTCTCAGAAGAGACGCAGAAAGCTGCCAGGGAAAGCCCCCAGAGAACAAAAGCCCCCCAAAACCGGTTTTCACCAAGCCCATCCCACCCCATAGGGGGCAGGGCAACTCTGCCCAAACAGGGTTGCCTGAGTAACAGTGAGGCAGGCCCCTCCCCCCAGAAGACAGGCTGGGAAAACAAGAGGCCAGCAACCCTACGGTCCCTAGAAAACAGGTGCATCTTGCTTGGGTTCTGGTCAATAATTTGGACTCTATACATTCCCTCAAACACCCCTCAACAGAATGACTAGGAGAAGGAACCCCCAAAATAAGAAAGACTCAGAGATTATGATTTATGCCAAAGATTTACAAATGGATTCAGATATAACCAAGATGTCGGAGATGGAATTCAAGCTAGCAATTGTGAAGACAATAGCTAGAATGGAGAAATCAATTAATGGCAACATAGAGTCTCTAGGGGCAGAAATGAAAGCTGAATTGGCAGAACTTAAAAATGCTATCAATGAGATCCAATCTAATCTAGATAATCTAACAGCTAGGGTAAGCAAGGTAGAAGAACGAATTTGTGACATGGAAGACCATTTAGTAGATAAAAAGGGAAAAGAGAAGGCCAGGGAAAAACAATTCAGAATCCATGAAAATAGAATCAGAGAAATAAGTGACACCATGAAATGTTCCAATGTCAGAATTATTGGGATCCCTGAGGGGTGGGGAGAGAGAGAGGACTAGAAGATATAATTGAGCAAATCGTATCTGAGAACTTCCCTAATCTGGGGATTGAAAAAAACATTTGTGTCCTAGAGGCAGAGAGGACCCCTCCCAGGATCAAGAAAAACAGGCCAACACCCCAGCATGTAATAGTAAAACTCACAAATCTTAGAACCAAGAAAACCATCTTAAGAGCAGTTAGGGGGAAGAGATTCCTTACGTACAGAGAGAGGAACATAAGAATAAGGTCAGACCTATCCACAGAGACCTGGCAAGCCAGAAAGGCCTGGAAAGACATATTTAAGGTACTAAACAAGAAGAACATGCAGCCAAGAATACTTTATCCGGCAAGGCTGTCATTTAGAATGGATGGAGAGATGCAGAGCTTCCAAGACAGGCAGAAACTGAAAGAACATGTGACCACTAGGCCGGCCCTGCAAGAAATATTAAGGGGGGTTCTATAAGAGGAGAAAGACTACAAGAGTGATATAGAAAAGAAATTTACAGGGACAATCTATAAAAACAAGGTCTTCACAGGCATCATGATGACAATAAATTCATATCTTTCAATAATCACTCTCAACCAATGAGAACGAATGAAATCAATGTGGACGGCCTCAATGCTCCCATAAAACGGCACAGGGTTGCAGACTGGATAAAAAGACAGGACCCATCCATATGCTGTCTACAAGAGACTCATTTTGAACCTAAAGATACATCCAGACTGAAAGTGAAGGAATGGAGATCCATCTTCCATGCCAGCGGACCTCAAAAGAAAGCTGGGGTAGCAATTCTCAGACAAATTAGATTTTAAACTAAAGACTGTAGTTAGAGACACAGAAGGACACTATATCATTTTTAAAGGGTCTATCCAACAAGAAGATCTAACAATTGTAAATATCTAGGCTCCCCAACATGGGAGCAGCCATCTACATAAGCCAACTGTTAACCAAAATAAAGAGTCATATTGATAACAACAGGTTAATTGTAGGAGACCTCATCTGAGCAATAGACAAATCATCTAAGCAGAAAATCAACAAAGAAACAAGAGCTTTGAATGACACACTGGACCAGATGGACCTCATAGATATATACAGAACATTCTACCCTACAACAACAGAATACTCATTATTCTCGAATGCACATGGAACTGTCTCCAGAATAGACCACATAGTGGGTCACAAATCAGGTCTCAACCAATACCAAAAGATTGAGATTATTCCCTGCATATTCTCAGACCATAATGCTTTAAAACTGGAACTCAATCACAAGAAAAAATTTGGCAGAAATTCAAACACCTGGAAGCTAAAGACCACTCTGCTCAAGAATGTTTGGGTCAACCAGGAAATAAAAGAAGAACTTAAACAATTCATGGAAACCAATGAGAATGAAAACACATTGGTCCAAAACCCATGGGACACTGCAAAGCCGGTCCTAAGGGGGAAATACATAGCCATCCAAGCCTCACTCAAAAAAATAGAAAAATCTCAAATTCACCAACTAACCCTACACCTTAAAGAACTAGAGAAAAAGCAACAAACGATGCCTAAGCCATGCATTAGAAGAGAAATAATTAAGATTAGAGCAGAGATCAATGAATTAGAAACCAGAAACAAGTAGATCAGATCAACAAAACTAGAAGCTGGTTCTTTGAAAGAATTAGTAAGATTGATAAACCACTGGCCAGACTTATCCAAAAGAAAAGAGAAAGGACCCAAATTAATAAAATTATGAATGAAAGGGGAGAGATCCCAACTAACATCAAGGAAATAGAAATAATTATTAGAAATTATTATCAACAACTCTATGCAAATAAACTGAGCAATCTGGATGAAATGGATGCCTTCCTGGAAACCTACAAACGGCTAAGACTGAAACAGGAAGAAATTGACAACCTGAATATGCCAATAACCAGTAACGAGATTGAAGCAGTGATCAAAAACCTCCCAAAAACAAGAGTCCAGGGCCTGATGGATTCCCTGGAGAATTCTACCAAACACTCAAAGAAGAAATAATACCTATTCTCCTGAAGTTGTTTCAAAAAATAGAAACAGAAGGAAAGCTTCCAGACTCATCCTATGAGGCCAGCATTACCTTAATCCCCAAACCAGGCAAAGACCCCATCAAAAAGGAGAATTTCAGACTGATATCCCTGATGGATATGGATTCCCAAATCCTCAACAAAATCCAAGCTAATAGGATCCAACAATACAGTAAAAGGATCATCCACAACGACCAAGTCGGATTTATCCCCAGGATGCAAGAGTGGTTCAATATTCACAAATCAATCAGTGTGATAGGACACATTAATAGGAGGAGAGAGAAGAACCATATGGTCCTCTCAATTGATGCGGAAAAAGCATTTGACAAAATACAACATCCTTTCCTGATTAAAACTCTTCAGAGTATAGGGGTAGAGGGAATATTCCTCAAGTTCATAAAATCCATCTATGAAAAACCCACAGCAAATATCATCCTCAATGGGGAAAAGCTGAGAGCCTTTCCCTTAAGATCAGGAACACATCAAGGATGCCCACTCTTGCCACTATTGTTCAACATAGTACTAAAAGTCCTAGCAACAGCAATCAGACAACAAAACGAAATAAAAGGTATTCAGATTGGCAAAGAAGAAGTCAAACTCTCTCTTTTCGCAGATGACATGATACTTTATGTGGAAAACCCAAAAGACTCCATCCCAAAATTACTAGAACTCATCCAGCAATTCAGTAATGTGGCAGGATACAAAATCAATGCACAGAAATCAGTTGCTTTCTTATACAATAACAATGCAACTGTAGAAAGAGAAATTAGAGAAACAATTCCATTTACTATAGCACCAAAAACCATAAGATACCTCGGAATAAACCTAACCAAAGAGGTAAAGGATCTATACTCTAGGAACTACAGAATGCTCATGAAGAAAACTGAAGAAGACAAAAAAAGATGTAAAAATATTCCATGCTCATGGATTGGAAGAATAAACATTGTTAAAAATGTCTATGCTACCCAGAGCAATCTATACCTTCAATGCCATCCCAATCAAAAGTCCAATGACATTTTTCAAAGTGCAGGAACAAACAATCCTAAAATTTGTATGGAATCAGAAAAGACCCCCAATCGCCAAGGAAATGTTGAAAAAGAAAAACAAAGCTGGGGTCATCATGTTGCCCGATTTCAAGCTATATCACAAGTTGATCACCAAGACAGCATGGTACTGGCACAAAAACAGACATACAGACCAATGGAACAGAATAGAGAGCCCAGATATGGACCCTCAACTCTATGGTCAAATAATCTTCAACAAAGCAGGAAAAAATATGCAATGGGAAAAGGCAGTCTCTTCAATAAATGGTGCTGGAAAAATTGGACAGCCACATGCAGAAGAATGAAACTCGAACATTCTCTAACACCATTCACAAAGATAAACTCAAAATGGATGAAAGACCTCAATATGAGACAGGAATCCATCAAAATCCTAGAAGAGAACATAGGCAGTAACCTCTTTGACATCGACCACAGCAACTTCTTTCAAGATACATCTCCAAAGTCTAGTGAAACAAAAGCAAAAATGAACTTTTGGGACTTCATCAAGATAAAAAGCTTCTGCACAGCAAAGGAAACAGTCAACAAAACAAAGATGCAACCCCCAGAATGGGAGAAGATATTTGCAAATGACACTACAGATAAAGGGCTGGTATCCAAGATCTATAAAGAACTTCTCAAACCCAACACCCAAAAAACAAATAATCAAGTCAAAAAATGGGCAGAAGATACGAACAGACAATTCTCCGAAGACATACAAATGGCTAACAAACACATGAAAAAGAGTTCATCATCATTAGCCATCAGGGAAATTCAAATCAAAACCACATTGAGATACCACCTACACCAGTTAGAATGGCAAAAATTGACATGGTAAGAAACAACAAATGTTGGAGAGGTTGTGGAGAAAGGGGAACCCTCTTACACTGCTGGTGGGAATGCAAGTTGGTACAGCCACTTTGGAAAACAGTATGGAGGTGCCTCAAAAAATTAAAAATAGCGCTACCCTATGACCCAGCAATTGCACTCCTAGGTATTTACCCCAAAGACCCAGATGTAGTGAAAAGAAGGGCCATATGCACCCCAATGTTCATAGCAGCAATGTCCACAACAGCCAAACTGTGGAAAGAGCCAAGATGCCCTTCAACAGACTAATGGATAAAGAAGATGTGGTCCATATATACAATGGAATATTACTCAGCCATCAGAAAGGATGAATACCCAACTTTTACATCAACATGGATGGGACCGGAAGGGATTATGCTAAGTGAAATAAGTCAAGCAGAGAAAGTCAATTATCATATGGTTTCACTTATTTGTGGAACATAAGGAATAGCATGGAGGACATTAGGAGAAGGAAGGGAAAAATGAAGGGGGGGAAATCGGAGCGAGAGATGAACCATGAGAGACTACGGACTCTGAGAAACAATCTGAGGGTTTTAGAGGGGAGGCGGGTGGGGGGATGGGTTAGCCTGGTGATGGGTATTAAGGAGGGCACGTACTGCATGGAGCACTGGGTGTTATACGAAAACAATGAATTGTGGATCACTACATCAAAAATTAATGATGTATTGTATGGTGACTAACATAACATAATAAAATAAAATTTAAAAAAAGAAAGGTAAAAAAATAAATTTTATTGACATAAATATTAAAAAAAGAAATAGAATAAAAGATGGAACTCATCCCTTCTTGTCTGATTTTTTTCAGCTGGGCCATCAATCTTCTCTTGCCCTCAGCCCTCCCAGTTCTCAGGCCTTCAGACCCTTACTGGAACCCACATCATCAGTGCCCCTGGTTCTCAGGCCTTTGGATTTGGACTAAATTACACTATGGGCTTTCCTGCGTCTCCAGCTTGCAGAGGCAGATCGTGAGAATTCTCAGCCTTAATACTGCATGAGCCATTTCCTTCTAAAAAAATAAATATATAGGGATGCCTGAGTGGCTCAGTTGGTTAAAGTGCCTCACTCTTGATTTCGGCTCAGGTCATGATCTCAGGGTCCTGAAATAGAGCCCCACATCGGGTTCTGTGCTCAGCACAGCATACTTAAGATTCTCTAAATAAATAAATAAAATATTTTTTAATAAGTAAATCTAAATTTATATTTATCATTTGGATATCTATATCTATATCTATCTATCTAGCTAGATATCATTTGAACATATATATATCTCATGACTAATACACTCATTGTCTTGCTTCTGGAGGCCTGGAATATGCCATCAACTTTTTTTTTTTTTAAAAGATTTTATTTATTTATTTATGAGAGCAACTTTTACTTACTTCTGCCAACTCCAAAAGAAGGGATGACCCAGCAGGCCACTCAGGTGCCCCTGCACATTGTCTCCAGGGTTAAACAGTTGATGAATGAGGTCCCGAGTTTCCTCATCTGGAGAAAGTTGAATCACCTCTTCATTACTTTTAGTCTTCAGTGTCTCAAAAGGGAGCTCTCCCTTCCTTACCACATATAGGACTAGCTGTCCAAGGGCCTGCACGAAAGCCACAAATCAAGCGAAAGGTGTCTGTGAATTCTCGCTCTGTATGGAGGTGTGGTGCAGGTTATGACCAAATGGAAAGTGGGAGAAATCTCGAGGAGTCCACAGGTTCTGCATGGAGAACCCTTCAAGACAGTATACGGTCCCCACAATTTAGGTTTATAAGGAGCAAAAGATAATCCTAGGCCAGAGTTGTCAGGGCAAACTGCTTAGAGGAAGAGGAATTTGAGCTGGACCTTAAAGTATGGATCGAATGTCAATAAACAGGGGAGAGGAAAACTGTTTTCAGCAAGGGAAATGCCAGGACTCTGGCTGGAAACTGAGACTTTGGGTTGGGACTATGTGAGATGGCAGATCAAGGAGCCAGTCCAGGTCCAGTGGGACACGGTGACAGCTCCAGGAGTTAGGCCATGACAGGGAAGAAAGGTCAAGCAGGAGGCCAACATAGGCACTTCCTACAGCAGGCAAGACACCAGTCACGGAAGGAGCTAAAATCCTTTTAGCAGCAAAGGCCAGATGTGGCTGGAGAGCTCTTGCCCTGGGGTTGAACGTTCTGCACCCTGGAGAACCCCCCCAGGAGGAAATTGCCTGGACAGGGTGAGAGTCAGCCTGGGAGCTTTGGTCCACAGGGGTCAGGCTCTGTTTCTGTCTCCTCCCAGGAGAAACAGCTATTTCAGGCTCTTAACCTCTGTGGCCAAGATTAGTTTCTTTCAAGCTGAGGACCAATCCAATCCCTCCCATGGGTTTCAGAGAGCCTTCATATCTGGCCCTCCTAGGAGTTTAGCATACAAGTTTGAACGGAATGGGAAAAGAAATCCCATTTGCTTTGTCTGCAGGCAGGAAATACCTCCTGCAGGAATTTTGGAGGCCATTTGGACATACCTCCTGAAGGTAATTTTAGAAGAGGTATGGCATGCTCAATTCATTTCCTATCTAGCTGGTGGAGGAAGAGAGAGCCAAAGAGATACAGAAAAGGGCCACAGCAGCCCAGAGAAATGCCACTGTCGGCAAAGGAGTGAAGGCAGTGAGCCCTGGGGGAATGCCTTGGAAGTTAGTTAGAAGAGGTAAAACAGAAATGACGTCTAATTGGCCATAGGAAATAAGGGAATGAACGAAACAAATAAGGAAGCAGAAAGATGGGAAAGTAAACCAATTGTAGAATTTACCTGTAGATCTCTCTTGATTTCCTGCAGCTCTCCAGTCCACTTGATGCTTTCATTAAAATCTGCCAGGCAAACAGCATTCTTGGAATCTAAGGGATAGTTTGTAGAGATACAGTGAAAATCCTCTCTCTTCATGTTGTAATTAACTTAAATAAATATGTACCAAAATGCGCTATCATCTCTGAAGAAGGCAATAATAAAGCTTATATCTGCATGGCTATTTACTCTTCAAAGAGCCATGTGCACAGTGTCATTTGACTTATTAGTCAATGGCAGGATTTAAATTTCATTTTCTCCAGGCCTGGGCATGGGGAAGGATGAGGATAAAGTTAACCAGTTCCCCATTCAGGCAATTCCTGGGGGCAATGAGCACAGATTTATTAAGGGACTGTTGGCAGGAGATACGTTGACTTCCTAAGGCTAAGTAACAACTAACCAACGAGACTCCAAATCCAAGAGCAGCTTACCACAGTGCTCCACTCAATCAAGCCCACCAAGCACAGCCCCCTATGACACTGTAATCAGTTATCATGGATTAACCATGTGCTTGGAATGAGCCACTACATCCTTGCCCTCCTCAGAATCGCTCTCTCTTGAAGGAAGCCACTGAGTCTTCGGGAAGAAGGATGCATGGATGGGTGAGGTCAGGAACAAGATGAAAGGAGAGCAAGTCAGTGACCTGTCCTTGAAGAAGTAGCTCCTGCTTCTGGCTTGAAGGTGTCTAAGAAAGCAAACTGGGTAACTACAGGCAGCAGGATGGTCAGCACAATTGTGTGCTTCTCAAACCCCTTTGGTTCTAAACTTAGATATCAAAGTTGAGCGGAAACCCACAGTCCAACAAAAACGAAACAATTAAACTATTCAACCAGGGTCTAGTGAGGGGAAAAATGACAGTGAAAGAGGAGAACACAGCACAGGCCCTGTGGAGTTTTGAGTCTCTGAGCAATGAGTGAATATAAAATTAATTGCAACTTTATTTTTTTTAAAGATTTATTTATTTATTTTAGAAAGAGAGAGAGCAAGTAGGGAGAGGGACAGAGAGAGACAAGCAGACCCTGCGCAGAGCATAGAGCCCCATGCAAGGCTCGATCCCAGCACCCTGGGATCATGACCTGAGCCGAAGGCAGATGCTTAACTGGTTGAGCCACCCAGGTGCCCCTAACGGCAACTTTAAAAATGCTAGCCCAAAGTGCAGGATGCTCTGAAAGTGTATAACAAGAGCCACATGGCTGTGTGGGAGTGAAAAGTCTTCCTTTAAGGAAGGACACTGAGAACAGAGATCAGTAGAATTCACGTGGGTGAATGGAACAGGGAAGAGAGAATTCCAGATAGGAATTCCCAAGGTGGAAAGGAACCTGAAGAATTCCACTCTGACAGAAAGGAGGCCCGACAGCCTGGAGAGAAGGGATGAAGTTGGAAAGTAGCCTGCAACGAGGTTGAAGGGGCAGAGGGTGAAGATTGGAAACCAGGGACTGCTTACAGCTATCCCAACTAATAAATCCCCTTCACTGTTTAAGCCACTTTGAGTTCTCTGCTACTTAAATTTGCAAGCACCTAAGGGAACACTTCACAACTCTTCTAACACTTGATTTTTTTTTTTTTAACGAGCCCCAGGGTTTTTAATTTATTTTTAGATTCAATCAACATTGTTAAAGTGCTATAAAAATTTTAAACTCTTACACTTAGTTTCTGCACTTATAGAATCACAGACTGCTAACAGCTGATGGGCAGAGTTAGGATAAAATTTGCACACTCCACCCTGCTGTCAGTGAATCAAGAGTCTCTTCATCCTCACTCCCACCAGAGCGATATCATCTAAGATGATATTTTTTAATTAAAAATGTTAATTAAATAAATAAATAATTTTTCATTAAAAATAACACATATTTAGGTTACTTAAACAATTAATTTTTTTGTTTATTCTTTGCTGCTTATAAGTCACTGTTGTCTATCAGGCTCTTTCTCTCCTTCCTTATGCATATCCTCTAGCAGTTCTTTCATATATGGTCTGTGGGTAGGAAGTCTTCCTAGATCCTTAAATGTTTAAAAAATGTATTTCAACAACTGGTGCTTAGAAAAACTGGACAGCTACATGCAAAAGAATGAAAATGGACCATACACAAAATAAACTCAAAATGGATTAAAGACCTAAATGTGAGACCTGAAACCATTAAACCCCTAGAAAAAAAACCAGACAGTAATTTCTTTGACATTGGCCATAGGAACATTTTTCCAGATATGTCTCCTCAGGCAAGGAAAACAAAAGCAAAACTAAACCACTGGGACTACACCAAAATAAAAAGCTTCTGCACAGCAAAGGAAACTATCAGCAAAACGACAAGGGAGCCTACTGAATGGGAGAAGATATCTGCATGATATATCCAATAATGGGTTAGTATCAAAAATGTATAAAGAACATATGCAACTCAACACCAAAAAACACAAACAATTTGATTAAAAATGGGCAGAGGTCCTGAATAGACATTTTTTCCAAAGAAGACACACAAAGGGCCAACAGACACAAGAAAAGATTCTCAACATCATTCAGGGAAATGCAAATCAAAACCATGAAGAGATATCACCTTACCCTTGTCAGAATGGCTAGAATCAAAAAGACAATAAATAAGTGTTGGCAATAATGTGAAGAGAAAGAAACACTTATGCACACTGTTGGTGGGAATGTAAATTGGTGCAGCCACTGTGGAAAACAGTATGGAGGTTCCCCAAAAAGTTGAAAATAGAAATACCATATATCCAGTAATTCCACCACTGAGTATTTACCCAAAGAAAACAAAACCACTAATTTGAAAAGTTATATGCACACTTATGTGCTGCAACATTATTTACAATAACCAAGATATGGAAGCATCTCAAGTGTCCATCAATAGATGAGTGGGTAAAAAAGATATGGCATATATATACACATATATAATGGAATAGTACTCAGCCATCAAAAAATGAGATCTTGCCATTTGTGACAATATGGATGGTCCTAGAGAGTATAATGCTAAGTGAAGTAAGTCAGTTAGAGAAAGCCAAACACCATATGATTTCACAAAGGGAGAAAAAAGGGCAAACAAAAAAAGACTCTTAAACACAGAGAACAAACGGGTGGTTTCCAGAGGGGAGGTGGGTAGGGAGATGGGGGAAATAAAGGGGATTAAAGTACACTTTTCATGATGAGCACTGAGTAATGTCTAGAATTGCTGAATCATTATATTGTATACCTGAAACTAATATAACACCGTATGTTAATAATACTCAATCAAAAATATGTATTTATTTTGAATCATGTATAATTTGATGGTTGTCTTAGTCAATTCTGGATGCTATAACAAATTACAGTAGATGGGTGTGGCTTAAACAACAGAAATTTATTTAGTTCGCACAGCTCTGAACACTGGAAATCTGAGCTCAGGGTGTCAGCAGCATTGCGTTCATGGTAAGGGCCCTCATATTGGTGTATAGACAGCCATCTTCTTTGCTGTATCTTCATATGGTAGAAAGACAACTAGCTAGCTCTTTTTATAAGGGCACTAATCCATCCAAAGCAATTTTGAGAAAGAATAAAGCTGGAGGCATCACACTTCCTGGTTTTAAATTATATTACAAAGACCTAATAATCAAAATAGTACAGTACTGGTATAAAATCAGGCACATAGATGAATGAAACAGAATCAAGAGCCCAAAAATAAACCCATACATATGCAGTCAACTAATATTTGACAAGGGAGCCAAGAATGCTCAATGGGGAAAAGATAATCTCTTCAAAAAATGATGTTGGAAAAACTGGATAGTTACATGCAAAAGAATGAAAGTAGACCCCTATCTTATGCCACTCACAAAAGCTAATTTAAATGGATTAAAGACTTAAATGTAAAACCTGAAACCGTAAAACTTCTAGAAGAAAACATAGGGAAAAAGCACCTTGATATTGGTCTTAGCAATGATATTTTAGATATGACACCAAAAGCAGAGCAACAAAAGCAAAAATAAACAAGTGAGACTACATCAGACTAAAAGCTTCTGCACAGCAAAAGAAACCATCAACAAAATGAAAATGCAATGTATAGAAATGAAGAAAATATTTACGAATCATGTATCTGATATGGAGTAAATATACATATTAATATATATTTATATATATGAAATTTCTATGCATATGAAATATATATGTTTACATATATGTGAAATTTATATATATGAAATATATACTTATGTACATGAAATATATATATATTTATATATATGAAATTCATTCAACTCAATAGCAAAAATCAAATGCTCTGATTAAAAAATGGGCAAAGGACCTGAATAGACATTTTTCCAAAGACATTAAAAGAGCCAACAGGTACATGAAAAAGTGCTCAATATCAGTAATTATCAGGGAAATGCAAATCAAAACTACAATGTGATATCATCTCACACATCTGTTAGAATAATTATCAAAAAAACAGGAGATAACAAGAGTTGGTGAAGATGTGGACAAAAGGGAACCCTGTGTGTTTTTGGTGGGAATGTAAATTGGTGCAGCCAGAGTGGAAAACAGCATGAAGGTTTCTCAAAAAATTACAAATAGATAAAACAGAAGTGTATCTGAAGAAAATGAAATCACTATCTGGAAGAGATATCTGCAGGGTTTCAACATATGAATTCTGGGGGAATACTAAGATTCAGCTGTTAGTAGGTTCTTTCTCCTCAGTTCCTTCTTTTTGTATTCAGGTTACTGCTGAAAGAAGTCTCTTACCAATCCTGATTCTGGTTTCTATGTAGGTAATTTGTTTTCTCTTGGGAGCTTTTGAGGTTTTCTTTTTCTCCCTTGATGTTTTGATATTCCTTTAAGTTGCGACTCAATGGGTTTTTTTCCTTATTTACCCTCAGCTCTTGGTGAGTTTTCAATAAGAGAACTATATCTATATTTATTTCTGGGACATTCTCACTTTTTTTTTTTTTCCAAATATTGCTTCAACCTCATTACTTCTTCCCTCTGAAATGCCTGATAGAACTTCAGATCTAAATCCTGACTTCTAAACCTTTTTCCCTATCCACCCTTTTATGCTTTTCTATTATTTCCTAGGAAAATTTCTCGGGCACATCTTCTAGCTCGCTAATTTAATCTTCAATCCAGTCTTGAGTTTTAAATTTTTAAACAATTATATTTTAAATTCCCAAATTCTCTATTCAGTTCTTTTCACAATGCTTATTGTTGCTTCTTGGATGAAATAACCTATCTTGGTTCTCTGGTTTTATTAATTATACTTACTTTAAAGTACTGTGGTTACTCAGGACGGCAAACTAAGTAAATGCCCATGTCCTAATCCCTGGAATCTGCAAATATTAGTTTATATAGTTACACACTCACACAAAAGGACTTTGCAGATGTGATTAAGAATCTTGAAACAGTGGGCACCTGGTGGCTTAGTCAGTTAAGCGTCCGACTCTTGATTTAGGCTCAGGTCATGATCTCAAGGTAGTGGGACCGAGCCCCATGTTAGGTTCTATGGTGAGTGTGGAGACTACTTAAGATTCTCTCTCTTCTCCCTCTGCCCCTCCCTGCTCACACTCTCTCTCCCTCTCTAAAAAGAGAGAGAGAGAATCTTGAAATAGTAGAGATTATCCTGGGTTAGCAGGGTGAGTCCTAAATGCAATCACACATATCCTTATGCAAGGCAGGTAAAGGGAGATCTGACAACAGAAGAGAAGGCAATGACTACAGAGGCAGAGATTGGGGTGATGCCACAAGCCAAGGAATACTAGCTGCCCACCAGAACAGGGAAAAGGCAAGGGTCTCCCCCCACAGCCTACAGAAGGAATTTGGCCTTGCTGACACATGATTTGGGGCCAGTGGAACTGATTTCATACTTTTTGCCTCCAGAACTATGGGAGAATAAATTTCTACCTGTTTTAAGCCACCAAGTTTGTGATAATTTGTTCCAGCAGCCATAGGAAACTAACACACTCAGTTAGCTTTGTTTCTTTGGGTCTAAGTTCTTCTATTTCATGCATCTTTTTCATGGTATCAGCACTTCATAAATATCTTCAGTGATTTTTTACTATAAGCCTTACTTTGCAGTTGAGAATCCTTGATCCCTTTGAGTTGCTTCTGTTAATGCCACCCAACACAGGGGAGAGAAGGAGGCAGTTGTCTGAACTTCTGCTTTGCGTTTTATTCAGTGAAACTAGGGGGTAAGCAGGATGTGCCACTTAGTAGGGTGCTTTGGCAGAAATCTTGTGGATTTAACTGCTCTTTGTTTCTCTTGAGATTATCAGGCACCCAGTGTCTCAAATAGTAGCCCTGTCTGCAGACAGACAGGCCTGGCACAGATGCTTGGTCTGTGGGGAATGCACAGGGTATGATCTTCCTATTTTCTACTGATGCAGCAATCTGCCTGTTAGCTGATCTTTTGTCCTCTCCTGCTTCTGGCTTCCATTACTCCTGAGTGGTGTTTCTTTGCACTGTTCCCACTTTTATGAGTAATATTTAGCTGTGGCATCCTGCGTTTGTCCTGGGCTCCCATGTATTTCTTTAATCCCATCCTATCAGGTTCAGTCTCTTTATGATTCCTCAAAGATTTTGTCCTGTAAAACCTCTTTTGTTATTTTGATTCCAGCTAGGGATTCATTTAACAATCTTTCCCTATCATTTTAGGGATCTAATACAAAGAACAGTCTGTAGTATGTGTTAGGTTCACCACCTGGAGGCAGAAATATAGTCAATTCTCAATTCTCTACTGTTCAAGCTTAAGAATAAAAGAGATGGTGCCAGAAATTCTGGAGAAGAGTTAGTGACAAGTAATTTTTCTTTATAATGTGACATGTGACTCTTTTGCATCAAGATCAGCAGTTAGAACTGGGAAGGACCCTGCCCTTGGCTGCATCTTGAGGATTCTGCTTCACTTTGTAGAGCTGCACATATTTCTGGCCTTTGTCAGTCTCCCCAACAAAGTTGCTTAAAACCAGGAAGGAGTGCCACTAGCACCTGTCCTCAAATTAAAAGCCAGATTCCAGTTGTATTCTGATGTCTACCTACTTCCTTCCAGGTCTTGTCCAGGATCTTAAATACTGTTCTCTGCCTTTCAATACCTGAACCCTCTTTTTGTCTTGTTCCCTTACACCTACCTTAAATCTCAGTACATGTCTGTAGATTAGGTATCTGTTTCTGCTTAGCCCTCTAGACAAGTACCTGGCCTTTGCTGAGTACCTACAACGTACAGGTAACTTGTCTAACACACTGCACTTAGACCTCATAACAACCTTATGAAAGAGGTGTTCGTCATCTTAAATGAGGAAACTAAGGCTCACAGAACTAAGTGACTTGTTTGAGGCTGCAAAGCTACAAAGTGGCATGACTAGGCTGCAAGCCTCCCTACACATGGCTAAAGCCAAGACTCTTCCTACTGCACCACATCACCTCTTGGGACTTTACACTCAGCTCTGCTTCTTTCCTTTAATGTTTCTTTCGTTTATTTTGTTTTTGGCTGAGGCCAGTGGGTGCTGACTCGTTCTGCCCACTTGGAGTCTGTTTCACTTGTTGCATCTTATCCTGGCATGCCCAGTTTTGACCTTGGTTTTGCCATTAAATTTCACAGTGGAGGGATGCCTGGGTGGCTCAGTCACTTAAGCTTCTGCCTTCGGCTCAGGTCATGATCCCAGGGTCCTGGGATTGAGTCCTGCATCAGGCTCCTTGCTCGGAGGGGACCCTGCTTCTCCCTTTGCCTGCTCTGCCTGCCGCTTCCCCTGCTTGGGTGCCCTTACTCTCTCTCTCTGACAAATACATAAATAAAATCGTTTAAAAAAATTTCACAGTGGCTACCATCTTGGCTGAAGGAACACACCTTCAGGATTCTCTGACTGGCAGGCTACTTTAGGAATTCAAATTTCTGGAGCTGACTCCATCCAAGACATAACCTTCATATTTGTATTTGCCAAAGGAAATATGAGGTTAGCCTGGTATTCCATTGGCATCTGTCACCTCCACGTGGGGTAAGGGTTATACCTGGTAGCAGGAGAAATAGCACTCTCATTGTGAATCTGTTACATTAATCTCCACTGAATCCACACTTACTCTACTCCTTTCCTCCTTGTAATGAAAATCTTTTCTTTTTGTAAATAAAGACCTCGCAATTTCTAAGAGAAGACTGGGGACTCACCTATTAAGATGTTTTGTGGGCACAGATCCTGGTGAGTGTATTCACACAGCAGATGTAGCTCTTCAACAGCCTTAAATACAGATAAGAGGGTGTTTCGGGCAAACTCGTCTTCCCCGTTTTCCACAGCCTGCCCACTGTGCTTGGCCAAGTGTTCCTCCAGGGTCTGCTCACAGAGGGCAAGACACACATACAGACAGTCCTTGTAGCTCTCACTCCCGTAGAATGTCACCAAGTCACTGTTTACTCGGGAGCTCTGCAGACAGGAGACTTCCTGATGTCCACGTGTGCTGCCTTCATAGAATCGTTTCACAGCTACTTCTTGCCCTTCATAGAACCCAAGGTAGATGCCCCCTTCAGAAGTGTCAGCAATCTTATATTCTTCATCAATAAAGATCTTGAGTTTGCCAATCATAGGACGGTATATTCTGCGGAGGTGTTCCAAGGCCTTCCCCCAGCGTGAGCTCTGAGGCTTCCAGTCTTCAGCGGGAGGGGGACAATCTTCTCTGGCCCCATGAGAGAGAAGAAGCTTTACAAGGGAACTGTCATAGTTGCGCCTCGCTATCATCACAAGTTCCCCACAGTCTGTGATGGCTCCTTTGTTGCATAACAGTTGAGCAATTTCCTTCAGTCTGAGCTGGACAGCCAACAGAAGCGCTGTTTTGCCCTCACTGTCTGTCTCATTAATCTCTATATGTTCTTGTTCCAGAAGTATCTGCACCAAACCCAAGTGCTTCTTTTCCACTGCCAGGATCAGGGGTGTCTTTCCTTTCTCTCCCCTCACATTGACATCAGCCCCATGGTGCAGCAGAAGGCGAGTGATGTCCTCCACATTTCTATCATCAGAACTCCTAAATGCATAGATCAAAGCATTTCTGCCCATATTGTCACGGGCTTTGACATCTGCCCCCATCTCATCAAGGAGGATCTTCAAGACATCCACATGTCCATTTTCAGCAGCATCCATTAGAGCTGTGGCCCCTCCTTTCCTAAGCCTCTTTTGATCCTTCTTTGTCTTTCGGCTCAAATTCACGTTTGCCCCATTCTCGTACAGGAATTTTAAGGCTTTATCCCTCCCATTCACAGCGGCTTCCATGAAAGCTGTGAAGCCATTAGCATCACACTCATTGACATCCGCACCTTTAGAAAGGAAAAGTTTGAGCAGCTTCACATTTCCCACAATCCCAGCAATGATGAAGGGAGTGGCCTCATTCTTCTTCTTCACACAAGGGTCAGCACCATAACGAAGCAGAAGATCCACCATGTCCTCCAGGCAACTTTGTACCGCGTTATGCAAAGGTGACCAGCCCCACTCGTCCTGGAAGTTGACATCAGCCCCTCTTTCCAGCAATTGTTGGACCAGCTCGATGTCTTCGTCTTTAACGGCTCCAATTAACTTATTGCCATCCACTGATGTCCTCTCATTGCTGGAGGGTGTGAGTCTCTCCTGAAGGTCGTTATGGCTCTTGGTCTCCATGATGGTAATTACCACTGGCTACAACTCTGTGCCTTTGAGAAAATGAAAACTTATCTCCTTGGGACTTGATCAAAGAGACATGGAGCTCTTTGCACTATCAGGTTAAACAGGGATTATCTGGCTGTGGACCAGCAATATGAGGAAGGAAATACTCTTGGAGTCTTCTAACGTTCCACCTGGAGATGAGCTATTTTGTAATTTTATAATAGTGAGAAAGCATTTGAATTAGAAAAATTAATTTTACTAGCAACTTTTTCAAAATACATCTACTTATTTATATATAACTTTTTATTATAGAACATTATGAACATATATAAATTAAAAACAAGAAAATTTTTACACTGCAGTCCCACCACCCAGAAATAGGCATTGTTAAGATTTTAGGGGACTCCTGGGTGGCTCAGTTGGTTAAGTGTCTGCCTTAGGCTCAGGTCATGATCCCAGGGTCCTGGGATCAAGTCCCACGTCAGGCTCCTTGCTCGGTGGGGAGCCTGCTTCTCCCTCTGCCTGTGGTTCCCCCTGCTTGTGCTTGCTCTCTCTCTCTCTGACAAATAAATAAATAAAATCTTTTAAAAAAAGATTTTAGTATTTTTTTTTAAGATTTTTATTTATTTATTTAGAGAGGGAGACAGTGCAAGCAGGGAGAGGGGCAGAGGGAGAGGGAGAGGGAATCTCAAGCAGACTCTGCACTATGCCGGGAGCCCACCCCAGGGCTCAATCTCACAACTCTGAGATCATGACCTGAACTGATATCAAGAGTCGGATGCCCAACCAACTGAACCACCCAGGTGCCCCTATTTTAGTGTATTTCTATAAATTTTTAAAAAAATAGTTGAGATCATGCTATGTGAGGATCCCGTATAAATATCCTGCTTTCTTTCATCTAATGCCATTGTATAAATAATTTCCTATGTTATCACAAAGTCTTTTAAAACATTTTTAATGGCTCCGCAATACGCCACCAGTCAGTTGCTTCATTTCCCTATTACTAAACAGCTTTTAAAAACAACTTTTAAGCAAGATTTTTAAAATTGGAATTTTCTAACCATTCTAAATAATGTTGCAGTAAATTTAGCTTTTTAAAGCTTGTTTTCTTATGATAAATCTTATAAGAGATTTCTTATGATAGATTTCCAAGAATTGAATGACTGGTCGAAGTGTAACAGCATTGCCAACAGGTCTTAAGTGTTAATTGGCTTCAAGCTTATCCACTCTTTGCTTGCTGACCTAAGTCCCTTGATCTGTAGCAGAACTAACTTACTTTCCTTGAGATTTTCAGACCACTGGCCTTGAGGAGTGAAGGACCAGACTTTCCCAGAAGATAAGGCCTAACTCCATTCAGGAACAGCTGCTAGAGATGCTAGCCTACCTGTTTAGGGTCATACTGACATACGACTGACTGCCTGCACCTGCCACTCCTGCACGCAGCTCCCACCCCCACCCTCTTTCCCATGCCTTTCCCCCTAAAGCCCTCCAGCTTCCCCTAGGATGAGGAAGACGGTCTTTGAGACATTAGTCTGCCATCTTCCCAGGTTGCCAGCTTCCTGAATAAAGCAGCCTTTCCTTTCCCACCATTACCTGCCTCTCTAGTACTGATTTGTGAGCAGCCAGCAGGCAAACCTGAGTTTGGAACCGGTTCTCTGTCCGGTAACAAAAGGATTATGCTTGTTTTAAAAATTCTCAACCTATGTTAATAAATTTTTTCCAGTGTCATATTAACAACCTCTCACTAGAAATAG
The DNA here is from genome assembly GCF_029215605.1 of Mirounga angustirostris. NCBI lineage: Eukaryota > Metazoa > Chordata > Mammalia > Carnivora > Phocidae > Mirounga > Mirounga angustirostris. The sequence goes on from NW_026991714.1 coordinate 43,098,955, forward strand.
ATGGTCTCTTAAGAGGAAAAAAAACCCCTCATTTATAGGGAAAAAAATGTGTTTTGTGTCAATTTGCATTTCTTTTTTTTTTTGTTTAAAGATTTTATTTATTTATTTGAGACAGAGAGAATGAGAGACAGAGAGCATGAGAGGGAGGAGGGTCAGAGGGAGAAGCAGACTCCCCGCCCAGCAGGGAGCCCGATGCGGGACTCGATCCCGGGACTCCAGGATCATGACCTGAGCCGAAGGCAGTTGCTTAACCAACTGAGCCACCCAGGCACCCTCAATTTGCATTTCTTACACCTCTCAATGCATTTACTGGCTCTGGGCATGTCTTTATGCATGTGTGCTTCTATTCAAAGTAGTAGAGAGAAGTGGAAAGAGCTCAGACTCCAACCTCACAAGATTTAAGTTTGAACCCTCGATCATTTAACTTCAGACTGTTACTGCCTAGTTGTGTAACATTAGGTTATTCTCAATTTTCCGTCCCCTCATGCATATAAAGTATGGCAAATATTAGTCATTCAATAACCGATAGACTTAATAAAGTCCCTTCACGAAAACAAATTTCAGCGATTACTACTCTCGCCATCCAAGTGCATTCACACGCTACACAAATGGGGGAGCTGGTGGTGTTGAGTTAGTCCAACTGCCCTTCGTCAGAGGAGGGCAACAGAGCCGCAGTTCAGCCACCAGACAGCACCGAACTGGTCCTTGAAGATTTGTAAAACTGCACCTGCTACAGGTGCAAAATTGTGCAATCAGCAAAATTGTGATTAAATCCAGATATTCCTGCTTTCCTTTGACTCTAGTAAACATTCATCTTAGCTATTCTGTGACTTGTTAAGAATAAAATAAAAAGATGAGGAAGTAGAGGTGTGGCTAAAATAGGAAATTAAAATTTGCAAACAAAACAAACAAAAATGCTCAGGACCCAGGTGATCATAAAGCAGAATTCCAAAGGAATAAACAAAGGAGGTGTGAGACAGGCTGGTCTAAAGAAAGGAGCAGAGAAGGGAAGTCGAAGAAACCCCCAAGTAAAATAGCTGTCAGGTACAAGCCTGCTTTCGGTTTCGTTTTCTCGCTCTCACCATTGGTGCTGGACAGAGAGAGACGGCTTGATTAGGTACGGCGTGGACTGGACTGACTGCGGGCGAACCCTGCAATTCCGGGGTGGGGGGGCGGTGGGGGGGGTCAGGACCAGAGAGCCCGGCGGGCTCCGCGCTGTGCATCACCCCTTTCCATCTCCAGAGCCCGGAGCCCAAGGAATCCCTCAAAGGTAACAATTTCTCAAGCTACCCCAGCTCTCCAGCCCCTCTTACCTTCTAAACTCAGACGCCCCTCGGCTCTTCCTTGGAGAGCGTTCAATCGTCAGATCGCGGGGCCAGCAGCAAAGCACTTCCTCTCTGCGATCACTGAGTCCGCGGGGCGGGGCAGAGAGAGAGAGGGAGTGAGGACAGAGTCCGGAAAGTAGAGCCACCCGCCCCGGAGCCCACAGCGCATTTAACCCTTGGCAGGACCGCGAGGCCTCCGCTCTGACCGCAGAGGGCCCATCTGACGGCCACACCGAGCCGAGCCCGCTTCGTCTTTACCACGTTATTCCAAATCCCCTATTGAGGGAAATGAGTGGTAAAGAAACATTTATTGAGCACCGACTGGGTGCGGGGGCCCCCTGACCATTGCTTCACAAGTGACATGACCCCGGTTAACCCCTGACAACCCTGATGATGAATCTGAGGCTCAGAGAAACTACATAAACCCAGAGCCCAAGCTCCCTCACTCATCTGGGCACACTCAACTCACTCATTGCCTGGAGGCCCTGAGCACCCCCCCCCCCTTCCCCCGAAGGGCACCAGTCTGGCAGTCTAAAGACTTGGTCCTGCAGCCAGTGCTGGGGCCCTTTAGGGGAGTGAACTCAGGTGGGTGGATGGTTTACCCATGTGAAGTCTCAGTTCTCTCGTGTAACATGGTTTTTAAGATTCCTTTCTGCTCTAGAAGTTCTGTTCTTGCCACTTTCCTAGCACTGAGATGCATACTGTGTACTGAACGCTGCAGTGGGAAATATTCCTGTCCTCAAGGAATAGCCAGTCTTGCTGGGGAGACCAACTCCTGCCTATCTTGAACCAGGAGAATCAAGAAGGGGTGGCCCAAGAGACATGTAAAGTATGACAACTGTTCTGGTAGGAGGAGACTTCAGTCTGCCCACAGAGACCCCAGGCACGAGGCTGAGTCCAGAGCTCCAGCCTCTGAAGAAGGAGCCACCACCAAGAGCACAGGCAAGCAGGCTCAGGAGTGGGTGGGAAACCAAGGGGGAGGACATGCAGAGAGACGCCTAGGCCAAGGCCAAGGCTAAAGATAAGGATGTCTCCCTCCATCCCTTTGGCTTCCCGTTTCCACACACAGCATGTTAGATATTGGGACACGGTATCTCACCCTTCCCTTCTTTGGACCTTCTTTGCATTTGACTTATCAGAAGCTCCTCTTCTTCAATCTTGGCAAGAAGACAATGGGGTCAAATTGAATCAGATATATTACTAATGTTCTCACAGCTTCATCACAATTTTGCTGATTAAATCCAGATATTCCTGCTTTCCTTTGACTCTAGTAAACATTCATCTTAGCTATTCTGTGACTTGTTAAGAATAAAATAAAAAGATGAGGAAGTAGAGGTGTGGCTAAAATAGGAAATTAAAATTTGCAAACAAAACAAACAAACAAAAATGCTCAGGACCCAAGTGATCATAAAGCAGAATTCCAAAGGAATAAACAAAGGAGTAGCAAGAAATGTGGGCAAGGCCAAACAGCTGGTATGGCTAGAAACTCCCTAGCACTTGCGAGTGAATGAAGGCTCTTGCCAGGGCATTCCATGCCCATGGGCAGGAGCAGGAAATGGCAAGACTCTTGCTAGCAGATGTCAAGGCATTAAGTCTCCAGAATGCTTCAGAGCAAGGACTCTAGTATCAGATTACCTCGCTTCAAATCTAGACTCTCCCACTGTGTGTGATAGAATAATTACAAAAAGTAGCCACATTTTTTTTCAACCCTCCCTCTACCCGTGCCCTTTACAATTTAACTTCATATCTTTTCCTCATTAAGTACTTTCATTACTCCCCTCTTTGACTCTGGGCTGGGCACCCTGCCACCATATGAAGATGCCTGGACTAGCCTGATGGGTGATAAGAGAGACACAAGGCCCAGACACCACCATTGCCCAAGCCAACAACCAGCCAATCCTTAGATATATGACTCGGGCCAACCTGGACCAGCCAGCTCTCACCAGCCCACCAGTGGATCACAGACACAAGAACAAGCCAGTTGAGATTGGCTGAGCCAGGCCCAGAGAAGCAGAAGTGCCTAGCTGACCCACAGACTCATGAGCAATAATAAATGCTTATTATTTCAAGCCAGAGTTTTGGAATGGTTTGTGATGCAGCAATAGCTCACTAATAGAGCCCCCGGCTAACTCTCTGAATTTGGGCAATTTCCTTAAACCTTCCAGCCTTTGGTTGCGACGTCTACAATATGGTGATATCAAATAATAACATAAGTTACCTCACAGGAATATGGTGAGGATTACAGAAATGGATATATGTGAAGCACTTGGAATAGTGCCTATCGCACATATGTAGCTATAATTTGTGGATTATAATCTGTGGAGCACTGTGCTGAATATTTTCCATAAATTTTCTCATTCTGTCATCACAAAAGTCCTTTGAAGCCAGTCCTATTTCTTATTCACAGGTTACGGGAAAAAGTGAGCCTGTGAGAAATCCAGTAATGTGCTGAAGATCGCTCGGCTGATCAGTAGCGGATGTGGGACTGAATTCAGAGCCTGCTATCTAAAGCTTGATTGTGAAACCGCCCCTTGGTACCGGCAGGATGGAGTAAGTTAAGACAATGATACTCTCCAGCACAGAACTCTCTCTTAAGTGGAGGCCCAAATTATAATCCAAATAAAGGATTAATCCACGCATTATCACTTTTCTCAAAGTTTAAATCAAATCCTTGTCTAGGTTGGTGACCAAAGCTTGGGAATCACCAACACCGTAAGTCAAGAGGTATCTTTTCTAAATGATGGAGATTCAAACTGTTAGCTCCATCTAGCAGCTAACGGCATTACATCCCTCACCCTTGGGATCTCTCCTCCGTTATTTAAATTTCAAATCTTTCTTTTCTTCCCTAAAGCAATTTGAAGAGCTGGACCAATTTAAAAGTTTCAGTGAAAGGGAATTATCTTGAGATCAGCCCTTAATATGCCCTGAACACCTTTCTCTCTTTACCTAAGAGCTTCAGTTTCTAAAGTTAATTTAGCCCTATTGACTAAAGAAAATCTTGTTTTAAACCCTATACCCACTGGTTGTCTTAACAGTTATGCTAATTATTCGCATTTATATTAAACGTTCACATATTTAATAAAATGCATTAGTAAACAAAACTATAAATTATATCTCTTGGATATCATTCCAAAGGAAGGAGCCAAACAAAATAGGACCAAAGTCAAGCAATACCAGGGAAAAAGTTTGCCTTTCCTGGTATGGACACAGGGGGGTGAAGGATGGGCCAGAGTTGCCGGGGGTCGGCGGGGGGGAGTGGCTTCGAGTCATGTGGGAGCAACAGCAGCGATTTGGAAGGAGCGCTAGCTGACCCGGGTTTGAGGGAGTTGATGAATGGCTCAAGCCTTGATTTCCTCACTTGAAATTCTGTAATGCTCTGCACATCAGATGATATATAATAGCGAAACAGCTGTACTGTTCTTGAAAGAAACGTAGACTTGGACTCTGGTTCTTCCATTCTATTCAAGAAGTCAATGCAAGATTACTGACTGCTGCCTACTGTGTACAAGGCACTGTGCTAAGTACTAGGAATCTGATAATAATAATAATAATAGTAACTAATATTCATGGGACAATAACACTGTGCCAAACACTTACTTCATTCAATGTCTCCTCTGAGGGTTCACTCTTCTATCTTCATTTTACTGATGAGCGAACAACCCTAATAACTTCCTAAGTCATACAGAGAATGAGCCAGGATTCCAACCCAAATATTTTGATTCCACGGCCAGGGCTGTGAACAGCTTTGCTGCAGTCTGTTCGGTGCCATCTTATCAAGGTAGATAATATGACTTCTGGCCACAAAGAGACCAGTGTAGGGGGAGGAAAACAAGAAGTGTGGACGGCAAAGTCAAAAGAGTGTGTCCTAGAATCATGGACATGGGTGAGATTAACTCTGTGCAGTAGACATCTGGGAAGGCTTCACGGAGGAGGTGATGCTTTTGCTGGATTTAGAGGAGGGCATTCCCCTCCTCACCACCCCCCAGTTAAAAAATAAGAGGAAGAGGAAGAGGCCATTCCAAGCAGAGAGAACAGCGTGTGCCTAGAGGCCATCTGGGCAGGAGACAGCTCAGGAGAGGGACTTGGGTCAGCTCAGAGTGAGCCTCAGTTGCCGTGGTCAGATCTGGACTTTCTCTTGGGAGGCAAAGGGGAGCCATCAAAGGGGTTTGAGTGCAGCCACAACCTGCTCAGATCTGTGCTTTAGGGATGAAGACTAGCAGCGTGGGCAACGAGTGGGAGAGGCCGGGAGAGGGAGACCAGGTGGAAAGCTGTCTTTATAGCTCGGGCCAGAGAGGGCGAAAGGCTCCTCTAAGGAAGTCTCGGTGAGCCTGGGGAGGAGAAGCTGGACTCAACCCCTTTCCAAGACTGGATGAGATGACATGTAGAAGAGATGGAGAAGCCTGAACTTGGGTGGCCAGTGCCTCTGTGTATCAAGGTCAGAGAAACGGAAGGCGGTGCATATCTGTTGGGGACGATGATGACCCTGGTTTCAAATGTGTTGTGTGAAGACCCTGCAGGACATAGTTGTAATCTGAACTTTCCTCCGGCTGGATTTGAAACTAATCATTAACTCAAGAGCCATTTGCTGAAAGCTTAGCTGCAAGGGCCTGGGGAGAAAAAGACCTGCCTAGTCCCAGGAGCTTGCCATCAGGGGCAGAGAGGTAGAAAGCAGGGATCCAAGTGCTCCAGTTCAGGTGGGCATCAGCAGCAGTGGTACATGAAGGAGAGGCATCCATAATCAGACCCAAAGGCTCAGGCAAGTCTCCCCAGAAAGATCCTTGAGTTGGCCCTTGGAAGATGCCTCCCTAGCTGATTAAGGAGGTGGAGGGCAGCAATGAGAGCAGGGGACACAGCAGGGAGGTGGTCCAGGAAGGTTGGAAAGTTGAGACAGTAACAGCGAATCTGGGACCCGGGACAGATCCGTTTTCAAGGGACAGGGGAGAGAGTAGCGAGAGAGGCCTGGGAGGCCAGCCACAGGCTATTTAGGAAATGCTTTCCCTGCTGAGCCAAAGCCTAGAGTGCTCGGGGAGGAGGCAGAGCTGGGGAGTCCAAAGATATCAGAGCCACTTGCTAGCAGCGTGATCTTCAGGAAATCCCTTAAACTCTCAGTGAAGCATTAGAGCATGGGACTGTTTTGAGCCTGACACCTGGGACATGTCAAAGGTCAGCAAAGAGCAGTTCTCCTCTCTAATGTGGACCTACCACCTTCAGCCACACCACGGAAGCCAAGACCACTTTTTATGTGAAGGGGGATGGGAACGAGCCTTGAGGATGGTCTCACTGGACTGTGGGGCCCACCAGCACGCACCCCCGCCACTGGATGTCCATCGTCCCCATTCATTTCTCTATCACTCGCTGATTACACCTGCTTTTTCCTACTGGCTGCCCACATTGCTTCAAAAAGCACACATTGGTGCCCTTGTCTAACCATAGTCAGAATCCCCACCCACTATTAAATAAATGAGGTTACTTTCTGTTGAAAGTACAGTTACTGCTTTTGGTTTTCTGCCAGGCACACGTGATGCATTCAAATGCATGTAAAAAGGCAAAAAGAAGGAAAGGAAGGAAGGAAAAGAGGACAATGTGAATACCTCCCCGCCTCCCTGGGTACCCAGCTTTCTTCTTCCCTCATCAATCTCCACACCCATCTCTTGCACACCGGATATGCCCCCCAATGGTATAACTGGGCTGCCCTCGCATCTCCATCTCCGCTGCTCTCTCTGGCCAGCTGCCCGGGGTCTGTTCCTTACCCCACGAGCCTCAGTCCCCTGAATCACAGGCTAACATACCTACCTCATGGAGCTGGTGGAAGGACTTCATGAGATCGGGGCCTGCCACAGCATCTGATCCAATCTTCCTTCTCAGGCCCCTCAATCCTGAATTCCTCCTGGAGTTGCCCACAGAACCCTCCCTTAGACCTGGGCTTAGAGTGTGAATCCACCGGGTTTTCTACCCGCCATCCCTGGAGTCTGGTCACTTACTCAGACTAACAATAGGGGAGAAATAAAAGCCAATAGAAGGTCCAGATCTGTGTACAAACAGGTAATTCAAGAAAAGTGCTTGGGAAGATGGCAGTAGGAAGACCCTGAGCTCACCCCGTCCCACATTTTTAACTAGATATTGTCCACCTCCAAGTCAATAAACCAGAGTACAAACAGATAATTCAATAGAAAAGGAATTTTTAAATAGTGGTAAGGGGGGAGGGGAGAGGATTTGTAGCGTAAGAAAGGCTATTGGCGAAGGAAGAGCAGATATGATCCTTGCAAACCTACCCCCAGATTGTTTCAAGCCCAGCTCAACCCTCTTGCTCCCTCAGCCCATGGAATAGAGCAGCCTCACATACAGAGTGGCTTCCCATAGCTCATCTCAGAGACTTCTATGAAATTATTTGCAAAATACTAATGCTTGGAATTTATATGAAATTCTAATGCAAATTAAAAATGGGCAAAAGTGAATATGCCCCGAAAGCCACCGTCTAACTGATCACCTGTGGCTACTGGACCAAGGGGAGCCTCCCCTTGTGTTGTGAGAGGCCAAGTTGGGAATGGTTCACTCTGGGCGAAGGACATGGGCTCTCTGATGACAGCAGGCGGACTGGGTCCCATGGACACAACAGTCCGACGCAAGTTGGGGCCATCATCGGCTACAGGAAGTTACCAATCTTGGTGACCACCCTCAGCACATATCCCCTTTTCATCAACCCTGCCAGTCACCAGGCAGACATGGGTCTTTCACTTGGGCCTCTGCCCGGGACCCAAGAGCTGTCCCATGCGCGGGGAGGGATCGCCCGGGGAGGGGAGGGCGGGGGGCCCCTCCCCTCCCTCAGCCAGACCACACAGCCCTTACAGACGGGATCTCATATTTGGGTTTTATTTTTATTTTACAAGAATATAACATGCTGAAACAGGGAAACAAGGATAAAGTACATCATTCCTATCCAGGAAACCAGCTCCATTGTCAACAATAAATAAATATTTAAACGGTGAGGAGCCCCTGACAGGCGCTCAGAGGTTCCCAGCACATTCAGAGGTAGAGTCTGGTGGAGAGGGAGACAGTTGGGTGACCAGCCCCTGCTGAGATTCTCCAGCAGAGGCAAACTGAAATTACAATAATAAATAACAGTAGCAACAACACAACAGTAATAAAAATACTATGCTATGACAATGGTCACAAAACCAACAACACATTATACTTAAATAATTTTCTCCTGGAGGAGCTCATAGTGCAGAGAGAACAATGTTGCTTTTCTTGGGGCAGAAGGGGGCCGCCTGGTTCATTCACCTCCTGGGCCTGGGCTCGTGCCAAAGTCCCAACACAAAAATGTGTGTTTGGTGTTGCCCTGAGGTGACAAGCAGGTTCTGATTTCCCCCAGTCCTGCTCTTCCAAGCAGCCTCTCTCTCCAGCTGCACCCCCGGCTTCTGTCTTCCAAGGGCCATCGTGGTCCCTGGTCCAACTTCTCCCCATACTCCGGTAAGTGCACCTCACATCCACAGGAAAGAAACATAAGGTTCCCCTTCCATTCTAGGCATCTTTTTCCTTGTTCTCACACCCACAAAAAATACTGGCTTGATTTCAACGGAACTTTTGGGAACTGCCAAGAGATGTCTTAGGATCCTTTTCTCCCTCATTCCACACTGCAGAGCGTAAGAACTCATTGAGAGGCCCCACACCTTCCTCCTCATGGGCCCTACGGTCCAGGGCAGCCCGGGGCCGAGGGAGGGCACACCCCCGCAACAGGCCCTCGCGGGCCCTGCCCACAGGTGGACCTTGCTGCCAGCACAGGTTCGGGGACCGCCTGCAAAGGTCACCAAGAGCACCAAGATCAATTTCACAGGAGCAAGATGGCCCCTTTTCCAGGCTCTCTACTGATGTGGGAAAGGGGCTCCCAAGGCCAGCTTTTGGGGTATAAAAAAGAAATCTCATTTTGGGCAAGGGTCAAATTGGTTCTCTGGCCTTGAGAAGACCGTGAGGCCGGGCACAGGAATGGGAAGAAGTGCAAGCTAAGGGGGCCCTGGGCAGCCCAGGGGCAGGTGAGGAGGACAGAGTGGGAAGGCACCGCATCCACAGCTCCCTTCTGGGCCTGACAGCCTGGGAACTAGGGAAACAGGACGCCATCTGAGCCAGCTCCTCACCAGGCAGAAGAGCTGATCTGGTTGTCTTGCTCTGTCTCATTTTCAAGTTTCCTTTATCTGTGTTTCCCAAACCACCCCGGAATGTTTCTTGCCCCGTGGAAAACGGTAAGAGCCAACAGTAACTCCTTCGCCACCTTCCCTTTCCCCGGAGAGCCCCACACAACCTTCCCCTTCGGCCCATATGTGCCGGTCCTGGAAGGGGAGGTGGGGGGGGACCCTCTCATGCATGGAATCCAGTCCCACAGTATCTGGAGGAGAGGGGGCTTCCAAAACAGGCTACCAGATGGGCGTCTTCCTTCACTGTCCTCTCGCGCTTGCTTGGTAGAATCTGCCCCAGGGATGGGTGACCCCACCTCTCCTCCCGGCTGGCTCCCTCACTGCCATGAGGCTCAAGTGTGCAAGGGCTCTGCGGGGCCGCAGCTGGCTGGAGAGGCAGAGGTGGCCGAGGCTTGGGCTGCCAGGTCCCGGTAAGCAGGGGACTTCAGGAAGCGTGGATAGGAGTCCTTCTCCATCAGGGTGCGAGTCTTCCCCTGAGCCACGTCGAAGCATGTGGCCGTGACAGCCTGCAGGTTCATCCTGGTCAGCTCCCTGGTCTCGTGGTCTATGTTCACCTGTGGGAAGGAAGGCAAGCACATGGGTGAGGGGAGGGTGGGCCAGGCAAGGGGTCCAGCAGGCCGGGGGGGGTGGTGGGGGAGAGGGCTGACTGGCAGGATTCTGAACTAGGAACCTGGGGTCTCCTGAGTTGACCATTAACTGGCTTTTCAACTCTGGGCCTGTTTGCGCATCAGACCCAGGGTCTGCCCTCCAAAAGTTATCAAGCATACAAATCTAATGCCTTTTCATCTCTGCCTTGGGACAGTCCTGGTTCAGATCGCCATCACCTCTCTCCTCAGGTTAGTGCCAGAGCCTGCTAACTGCTCTCTCTCTCCTCAACCCTCACTCCTGTGGTCTGTTCTCCAGCCAGCGGCTAGAGTGAGCCTTTGAAAACTCAAGTCAGTTTGCCAGCAGTAGGGTCGTCCTCCCATGTCACTCAAAGGAAAAGCCAGCGCACGTGCTGGGCCCACATCTGGCGCCCTGCCACTCACTGGTCCGACCTCCTCTCCTAGTCTGCCTCCCTCACTCTCCGTGCTCCACTCGGGCCCACTCCCTGCTGGGTTTGCACTTGCCATTTCCTGTGTTGGAATGTTTAGACGGGAGGGAAGTGTTCATCTGTCACCTTATGGGACAGACCACCCCTCACTTCCCTTTGTAAAGCAAAAAGACTTCAAGTCCACCCACCCAATACTCCGGTGCTCCCTTTCAAAACCTGCTTTGCTTGGATCAGAATACGCACCATTCCCTGACATGTATTTACTCATTTAATCGGTTATTGTCATCTTCTCTCATTAGGGTAGAGACTTTTTGTCCCTGCTATGTCCCCAATGACTATAACCGTGCCTTGCATGTAATTGGTGCTCAATAAATCTTTATGGAATAACATGGAAAAAATTCAAGTGCTCAGAAAATACAATACAGCGTAGGATACAAAAGCAAGGCATTACTAGTCTCTCTCCACAAGGTGGCCCCACTCACTTTAGCAAATGCTGGTGGCCCGCCGCGGAGACCTGAGGGCAGGTGCAAAACCTCACCGCCCATGGACCAGCCAGCCTGAGGCAGGTCAGCCAGGGGACTGAACTGGGTCACACAAGGTCCCCAGGTTGCCCTGTCTCCACACTCGTGTGTTTTGAGCCTCTAAAAAGGCCTTGGCTTGCAAAAGTGGGTATGAACAGAAGCCACACCACCTGCCAAGCCCTCTAGCCCCATCAGCGAGACTGAGGGTAAGGGCACCAGGAGCAGCAGAGCGCCTGGGTTTCCTAGTCTCCGGCCCCAGAAGCCCATGCAGCCCCATGCCAAAGAAGATCACTCTCTAAACTCAACCCTCCCCCTGCTGGACAGCCCCCAGCCCCAATCCTCAGTGGGGAAGGAGCAGGCACAGCAGCAGGATCCCCAGAACATGCTGAGGCTCTGACCTCTTTGGGGGCTTCACGGCAGATAAATTCCTCAAAGATCTTGTGAGCCCGGGAGGCCAGCTTGGTAGCTGACCGGAGCTTCTTGAACTCCTCACAGGCCAGCCAGAACTCCAGGTTCTCCTCACTGAACTCCGTCTTCAGGAAAGCGTGGAAGGCGGCCACTCCATCTGGGGTTGAGGGAAGAGAGGGAGAGACAGGTCAGACAGCAGGACAGCGGGGGAATAAAAGGAGAAAGACAGCAATTGTAGTTAATGGCTCTATTTTTAGGATGTAATTTCCTTGAACAAGGACCTGCCTTTGTATTCTGAACAGAGCCTGGCACACTAGGGGATCATTATTATTATTACTACGACTATTATTTTGCCCACGCTTTTCAGCATCCCTCAGGCTGGCTCTAAGCACATGGGGACACATGTGCCATCCACAGACCGACACAACAGGGTCCTACTCACTTTTACTGCTCAGTAGCAAGTCAAATGATTCTTTCCACTCCAGCACATCTTCTGAGAAATTTCTGCTAAAAAAAAAAAAAAAAGCCAAGATTTTAATTAAAAAAAAAAAAAAAAACCAACACACTAATGCATAGCATAAATCCTAGCCAGAACTCTGATGGAAGTTGTATAATTCACACAAAGATTTGCTCGGTGATTATTGGAGCTGCCTCCTCAAACTCTTAGTTGAGGCTACAGGTATTTTTCTAGAGGAAAGTTCAGTAATAAGAAACCAGAGCCAGGAACCTTCTGGCCCTCAGTAAGTAACTCTAAGATGGTCTCTTCACTGTCCAAAATTGTTTCTGTTCCTCTGACTCTGAGCTTTGTTTTCTACACTCCCCCCATGGCAATAAGGGCCTCGGGAATAGAGATTAAGTCTACCCATAACCCCAGACGCTAGAGCAGCTCCTCACACCCCTGATGTTCAATATGAAAGGGCTCGTAGGCAAAGTGCATGTTAATGGAAGAAGAGTCATTGACTGAAAAGCCTCAAGTGTTCTTAGACCCTGTCCTAGCCCTGGTTGCACAGACGATGACATCTCCAGGTGGGACAGGCTGGTAACTGGACATTCCAACCCTGATACACACAGCTGTTGGTGGCCTCAGAGCCCTGGAGCCAGCTACCTAGTCACCCACAGCAGACCAGCAGGAATCTTCACTAAAATCTCCAGGAAGGGGTCATCACGGCCCACCCTAGCGCGTCCTAATTTCTCCTTGTATTTTCTCTCTTACGGCTCTTTTCCTAAATCTGGCTCCCTCCCCTCCAGGGCCCTAGGCCAGCTAGTGGGACTTACCCCTCTTTGCTGTGTTTGCTGCTCCACTCGAACTTGCCAACACTCCCAGTGTCAGAGCCCAGCTCTGATTTGTGAAGAAAGATCCCCAGCCGTGTCTTGAACTCTTTGGCTCTGAAAGACAAAGCAGGAACACATAAGGATCCTACATTGGCTCAGCCGGGGCTCAAAGGTTTATGGGGTCCCGAAGAAGAGTTTAGGCTGGTGTCACCCTCATTCCAGCCTCAAGGGTTCCTGGGAATCTTCTGCTGTTCCCAGGGCTTAAACTCTGCTTGTCTCTTAATATCACCAGGCCAGAAACAGCCCAGAAAGTAATGTCTCAGCTGTTCCTCAGTAGGACTTACACTTTCTGAGTTTAGAGCACAGCACACATGGGCTTTTTCCCACTTAAGTCACGCCGATCTATCTTTGTGCCTGTTGATTAGCAGAAGGCAGTTCAGCACCCTCTAGGCTTATCGTGAGTATTTCTGGAACTGTGTGGAAATTGATTCCTGCTTTCACCTTCTCCACTTTTTCCTTCCCAGCCACGAGCTCCAGCAAGGACTAGAGGTGGTTGAGTAGCTCCCTGGGAAGTGGGGACATCCCTCACTGGTGGACCCAAAAAAACACCTCTCTGCCTTCTCGGGGCCCGGGCAGGCCATGGTCCTAGGTCTGGGCTGTAGAATGAAAACCAAGTGCTGAAGAAACTAGAAAAGGGAGTTCTGCCTGCTGATGCCAATGTGCCCCTCCTGCAGCCGGTCTTCGGCAGGTCCGCTGAGGACTGCCATTTGTCAGAGGATGGGGAATGACAGTAAGCAGGGGTTCCTCTGCTTCCCGTGGTTCTTCCTTCTCCCTTCTGGGACTCTAAGGGAAGCATCTGAAAAGGTGGAACCCAGGTGACTTCCACCTCTCCACTCGAGTCACTAGAGTCCCATTCTCCCGCCGCCCGGTCCCCAAGCCTGCCGCTCCACAACCTAAGGATTGGGGGCGGGGGGGAGGCTTGGACTTCTTCCAGCGGGCAGCGGGCAAGATCCAGGGACAAGCTCCTCTTACCTCTCCAGGCAGGTGGTGGGGAAGGTGGCCAGGGTTCGGCACATGGCTGCGGGTTCAGGGCAGCACTTCGTGGGGAGGATGGTGACGGGCTCCAGTGGTCTCCGCGAACGTGAGGAGGCAGAGGGGCAGGGGCGGCGGCCGGCACTACTCAAGGAGCTTTAGCTTGATCAGGCTGCACGCGCGGACTCGCGGCTACCTCGTCTTTTATTCCCTCGGAGGGAGCGGGGCGGGGCTGAGCGCCGCCGACCAATCGGAGAGCGGGACGGCGCGCGGCTAAGGTGGAGGCGGGGCCCGGGAGCTCGACGGGGCGGGGCGCCCGCAACTTGCACACCGCCGGGCGTACGCGGCTGCCCTCCCCTCCGGGCTGCTCCGGGTGCGGAAGGAGAAGCGGCGGGAAGTCACACGGCCCGAGAAGCGCCCACTCAGTTTAGGAGGAAAAAACCCGTCGGCCTCTAGTAAAATCAGAAAACCAACTCAGCGGTAGCGGGCGGATTTGCGTCGGGGGTGACGCGTTGGGGAGGTACACACCGTGCGGACCACTCACTGCCTGCGCCTGAACCTGCTCGGTCCTCACGGACGGGAGCAAGGGGTGCAAGCCGCGCAAGGCAACGTGTTGATTATACTGATTACTACCATTTATTGTGCTCCTACCCGAATGCTTCTGGGGCTAAGTAGTAAGCCCTTTACCGCAGCTCCTCATCTCATCTCCTCTCCTCCGTTTCAGAGATGAAGAAACTGAGTCAGAAAGTTAAAGAGACTTACCCAGGATCAGGGGGTTGGAATTAGCAGACAAATGGCCCGGGGTGGGGTGGGGGCGGGGCGGGGCGGGACTCTTTATTGAGCATCTGTGCGCCAGGCATTTTTACTAAGTGTCAGGTTAATTAATTTGCTCAGCGTTACACAGTGTTACGCCAGAATTCAAATACGAATTTACCACGCTTTTTCCACTGCCCTCCCGGCCAAAATTAGAATCCCCACACCTCTGTAAAGTGATGAATGATCCTGGGTTTAAGCAGCAGCTAGTTCAGTGTCCTTATCTCTAAGGTCAAGGTAAGAAGTACCCTCCCTCTCTCCTCACCCTCCCATAAAGGCCCTACAGCACCCTTCGCCTCCCACCGTGACCCCTCAGTTGCCCTTGGGATTGCTATTAATGAGGCTGCGTGTGAGGTTTAGAGTGTGGAATCCAGAGCTGGATTTCCAGGTTTCGAATCATGGCTCCACCACTTACTGATAGGAGACCTTGGGCAAGCTTCTTAACCTTTCTGTGCCTCAGTTTCCTTTTCTCTAAGATGAAAATATGATACACCTATTTCATAAAGATGTGAGGATTAGGTCAGTTCTCAGTTTGCGTTCCCCAGGAGACAGGAAACACAGTTCCCCTGAAGCAGAGCCTTGCTAGGGAAAGTTCTCAGACCAGAGAGGGATTGAGGGAAACAGGGTTGCTGAGAGGAAGGAGTTAAATGCCAGGTTGCTGCAACAGAGACCACAGTTGGCCCCAGGGCCTTTGTACCACACTGACCATTCATTGGATGTGATTGCTCCAAGAACGTGGCTTAATCTTAAGCAAGGCAACCCCCTCTGTTAAGGCCAGAGGGACTGTGCTGGCAGCCTACAGCAGACAATAGGGTGGAGAATGAGGGCCGAGGTCCCAAACAGGGGATCTTGGTGGTGTACCATAGCACCCCCAACAAGGTGCTTAGATCAGTGCTGAACACATAGTTAGCACTCAATAAATGTTAGTTCTCAGATTTATTTACTAGGGACACAGGAATTGCTAGACAATAAGGAAAAGTAGTAAGTTTTTTGTGTGTCTTGGGATTTAGGTTTTTATTTCATGAGGGGCATCTAGGAGTTGCTGTTCTTCAGCAAGGCCTGGAAATAAAGGGTCAGAAGAGAGAGAGGTAAGAGGAGAAGAGGTCCCCAGCTGAGAGAGGTGAGTGAGACAGCCCAGAAAACCTGGTTGGGGAAGGAAAGGTTGAAACCACAAAGGGGGAGGGGACAGGAAGGCCTGGAGATAGTAGTTGAGCAAAAGAGGCCCAAATCAGAGCAACATGTGGGGTCATCTGTCAAAGGAGAGTCTCTGGGTAAGCCAGGGCCTGCAGAAGATGACCCAGTTAGTCAAAACATAATGCGCTCTGAAGAGTAGAGTCCAATCCTTCCCCAGCCTCCCAGTGGGTTAGTAAACAGGGGCAGGTGCTGAACAGCTCACACACTGGCAGCATCATCCCAGATGTCAGCATCCCCCCCATCTCCGGTTCTTCCTTTCTCTCAAGTGCAGGACTGCGTTGGCGTGGGGCAGGGAGAGGGGTAAGGGTTGTGGTGTGCAGCCAGGCAATGGAAGGATGCCTTTTGAACGTCTCTTTCTCAGCATAAGCCTCCGTCCACACGAGGCAGCAGCCCATGCGGCCCATCAGCAGGACTTCTGTAGAGGAGCTGGTCGGCTGAGGTGAGGCCTGCTCTTTCACCCATGCTGCTCAGGCTCCAGGGCATGATTGTATTATTCAGCTGTGGTGTCTGGGACAGCTTCTCTTCAAGCGACGAAAACAAGTCTATGGATGAATCGAATGCCCAGTCTTGCCCTCAGGAGCACCATGTTGGAATCAGCCCAGACATAGGCACATAACAATAATAATCGTGATTATGCACAGAATCTCCCTAAACCTTCCTGTCCCATCTGCATCCCTGTGAATAGGCCAGAGGAGCCTTTTAATTTCCATTTTGCGACAACAAAACAGCCAGTGCCTAAGGTGCCCTCTCTGAAGTGCCCTGGATCAGAAAACAGCTGAATCGTGGCCAGCTCTCCAGATTCCTGAGCTGGTGCTCTCTCCCACTCGACAAAGAAAGCAAAAGAGGCAAGAGAGACAAAGCGATGCTCACAGTCTGGCACATCCAATCCAAGAGCACAAAGCTCAGGGCTCAAGAGGAAGGGCCCTTTCTGAGTTCAACCTGCCTTCCCAGTTGCCATGGTTACCTCTTCAGTTTCCAGGCAGAAACTTTTTGAAGTTCACAATGTATCCCAAATTCTCTTCCCAGCAGGTAGGCTGGTTCACGTCTGCAATTTCAGTGATGACTCGACAGTTGCTGTACATCCCGCAAATGGAGCCCACCTGTGAACCGCACTGGTTTTGACATGAACCTGACCTCGTTTTTCGCCCAGCACTCGCCGCACAGCTGTGCTGTCTGTCATGGAGGGTGTGGGGACACAGCTCCGCAGCCTGGGTCATCTGGGATCAGGATTAACCGTTCCACGACATCCCAGCCACACGGCCCTCCAGCGGCTTCTGCCTCTCTGCCCTCCCCATCCCCAGCACCGTGCTCTCCCCCCAGCGGAAGGCCACAGAAGACCTTTATCTCCTGAAAAGGGTCAGGGGAAATGGATACACTTTCTTGACTTCTGATTTGGCACAGATGGTCCTCACAGGGGTCTGGATGTTCCCCATTCAGTCATCGATCCACTGATAAGAATTTATTAAGAATTTATTATGTTCCCTAGCCGGTGGGGAAATCACACAGCTTTTAGGCTCTTCGCTGAGTTTAATGACCTTCTATTTCCTCCTCGCGGAGGAAACGGAACTAGCACAGCGGGGAAGGAGAGGTGAAAGGAAGTTGTTGACAGGAGTTGCAACAGAAGTCCAGAAAGAGGAGAGATCTGGGAGGGTCTGCAGTATTGAAAGAGGAGGGAGTGAGGTTTGAGCAGGATGGAATACAGTCAGAACATGCCGGACATGTAGGAAGGAGCATGCTCCACGTGGGAGAAATAGCTAGGAAAAGCCAGTTGTAGTCTGGCGGTGCAGAAAGGTTTAGAAATTCCCTATATACAGCAGAGGCTCTCAGGCATGTAGGATGCACAAGTGGATGTCACTGTTTGGTAGAACAACAACAATTCTCCCTGATTGCCAGCGCCTGGCGTCCTCCCCACAGCAGGCCTGTCCCCGGCCTATATGCACACTCATCCCTTGCTGCCTCCGCTCTCACCTACAAATGCTCCTGCCATCATTTTGATGCAGTCCCTAAAGTGCCAACTAAATTAATGGCAATAAATGAGCCCTGTCTCATCCTAAGACTGCAAAATAGGAGAAGTACTCAAGAACCCTGGGTTTCTAAATGTCTTCCCCTTTCTCACCCTCCCTCCTCATCCCTTTGTTCACTTTTGTCACGAATGTCATATTCCTGAGAGCATTTCACTTCTACTCCTGGAGACATAGAAACACAGTTATCACAATGTGAATTTTTCTCATTTAATAATTCTTCAAGGCCCTGAGGAACCACTTAGGAAGAAAGATCAGAGGGGAAAAAAGGGAGCTCTGGGATTTGCATATCACTGAAAGGTGACGTTTACAATTCCAACTCCCTGATCCTTCCCAGGCTGAGGAGTGAGGACCTTAGGATTCCAGAACTGGAAAGTCGGGCAGGTGCTATGTGCTGGACTGTGCCTCTTTCCAGGCAGGAAACAAGTACTGGGGGGCGGGGGCGGGATCTAATAGATGCCACCCCCTAGTTGGGGAGGAAAGGGGAATTCTGACCAACTCACTCTGTCACATTCCTCAACCAGGACAACCACCTGTGCTTGATGTGAATAAAGAGAAGGCACACTGCTCTCTGGGAAGACTCTGCCAACAGCCTAATTGTTGCTTCACGGGGGACAGGGATACAGAATAGGTGAGGATGAAGCATTGTTTTACTCTCAAACTGTGTGTGTGAGTGTGTGTGTGTAGGGCAGGGGACTGAAAGACCCCCACAGAGGGAACTCTCAACTGCATCAATTTCAGCCCCAACCCACCCCCCTCCTTTCTCAGGAAACCTCAGCACATCAGATGATCCCTGATTCCAGAGACTCACAATGTGCTCTCCGTGGTTGGAAAGCCACCTTTGAGATATGGGTGCTCGTGTGGGCAGATCTAAACTGGCCTTAGGGAGGCCTGGCCCCCTGAATCTTGGTGCCCAGCCCAGTGTCCCGCACAGCATGGGGGATGGTGAATGAGGAATAAAGGAAATGCATCCCACTCTAGATGCAGTGGATGTCTTCGGGGTCATTGTCAACCCAGCTTTCCAGGATCTTGGGGATCACAGACATTCTTGGCCGAACTTCAACCAGACAACTTCCTGGAAACGGGTCACAGACAGGCCGGATTACGCAGTGAAACATGACTACCCACCTCCCAGGTGTGCCTCCCCCGGTGGCTTCTGGAGTCCCCCAGGGCAGGCAAACCGGCACTAAGTCAGGGAAGGGTCTGACAGGCATGAAGGGTTCCAGAGCCCAGCTTAAGTTGGAATCTGTGCCACGTCATCCTACTTGTCTGAGGGTCTCGAGCAAGGAAAACCCCGACACACTTGGGCCCCCTCGCCCCCTCTCATAGGCATTTCGGAGAGGCATGTGCTGGGAAGAAGCTGGGGGCTGGACCCAGTAAGAACAGACTTCAGCTGCTTGGCTGACACCTGGCCTGCTCGAAACCCCATCTAAGGAGGAAGGGTAACTGCCATTTGTAGGCCTCAATGCGATCTAACGCTGAGCTCAGTGCCGTATAGACACCACTACAGACGGCGAACTGGACAGCCATGGGTACGTAATCCAACCAAAGTGACATACCCAGTAAGTGGAGGTGCTAGGATCGGAACCCCAGTTCTGTCTAGCAGGTTCCAACCCCCGGCTACTCTAGGCCTGTCCTCTTGCTTCTGAGCAGCGGACGCTGGTGCTACTTCAGGCCCTGTCTCCACACTGCCCTAGTTAGGGATTTCTGGGTGCTTGCGTAAGCTGCAGATGAGATATGAGGCCCATGGAACAGCAAACCCAACATGTGAACAGCACTGGCACGTGCAGAGATGATAGGTCGGAGCTCTAGGAGGGTTTTTGCCGTCTCCTGGGAGTTAGGGACCTGCCCTCCGTGCAGCCTCTCTCCCTCCTTTGAGTCACCTCCCATGCTCCCCCATGTCCGTAGAGAGAGGGGGGTGAGGGTGCGGTGGGCTGATGCAGGGAAACAGAGGAGAAGCAGTTTTGTAGGAAGCAGAGGAGGTTCAAGGAGCAGCAATGTGCCCGCTGTCACAATGTGCCCGCAACACCTGAGCAGAGCGAGAAACGTGCTGTGCTGTGTGAGCAGTCAGAGGCTGGGGCTGGCACGGTTGGGGCGGGCGGGGAGGGGGCAGGGGGGGCAGTGGGAACAGGTGGTCCTTTCACAGGCTCCCGGGCCATCAGCCCCTGACACAGCAGCTGTCCTAGAAACAGGCCCAGGTGGACAGAGGGAAGAGCACAGTGGGGGGTGCGTGATGTTTTGCAGAGAAAGAAATGAGCTCTCCCTAACGGGCCCCACACATCTGAGCACGGGGAGACACGCGGCGAGCTGGGTGACTGAGCCTGCCCGAGCCCCTCCTTCTGCACCAGCTGTCTGGCTGTGCTGCGCCAGGTGTGGCCGCAGGGGAACCTGCCGGATCCAAATCCCCGGGCTTGCCGAACCCCCAGGCTTGCCGAACCCCCAGGCTGCAGGAGAAACAGTGATCGTGGCTAGCCCTTAGTGAGCATTTTCTGTGCTCTGCATTTGTGGTGATTCTGGTCTTCATCTCGTTTAATCCTCGCACTAACCTCTGGAGATGCTACTCTCCTGCTGTTGTTTTACAGATGGGGAAACTGAGGCACTGAGAGGTTGAGGAAGGAACAGAAGGCAGAACAATGACCTCGTATGGGGTCATCTGACTCCAGCACCCGTTCATTAGCCACTCACTCCACACATCGCCCCCGCCTCCTCCAGAGTTCCAGAAAGCTCTTTCCTGGGAGCCTGGGTGGCTCAGTTGGTTAAGCGACTGCCTTCGGCTCAGGTCATGATCCTGGAGTCCCGGGATCGAGTCCCGCATCGGGCTCCCTGCCCGGCAGGGAGTCTGCTTCTCCCTCTGACCCTCCTCCCTCTCATGCTCTCTGTCTCTCATTCTCTCTCTCTCAAATAAATAAATAAAATCTTTAAAAAAAAAAAAAAAAAGAAAGAAAGCTCTTTCCTGCTCTGGGTTTCAAACGCTCATTTCTCCAGCTCCAAGAGGATTCGAGAGATGAAGTTCTATCTTCTCTTACAGGTCAATCTGGTCTTCACTTCTCGGGAAGGGTAGAGGAGGCACAGGAAAAGAACGTTCTGCTTCCAAGACTCAGTTTAGAGAGGGCCAGCCTTGGGACCCCCAGCAGCTTTTGACCCTGGGGCCATGCTGTTCATCTAGAACCTCCCTCCAATCTAGAAATGGTTCTTCACTTACTCAGCAACTACCGAGTCCTCACCTGGAGTTTGGAATCTCACACATACGAGCTCATATAATGCTCACTGTGAGCCTGCCCCAGGGGCTGCCACAGAGGCTCATCTCCCACCTCAGTGGCCGCTCCTCTCGCCTTCTGTCTGTCCATCCAGTACAGGCCATGCTCAGGCTGTGGCCTTGACCCGCCTCTCTTTTTGTATGACGGCCTCTTCCAGAGTAAGTTGTTATTGTAACCATGTCTATAGGCTGATGACCACCAAACCTATCTCTCTGGCCCCTGCTAGAGTTTAAGGCAAGTTAGGTGCCTTCATACTTAACTTGTCCAAAACGGATTCAGTATTATGTACATGCCGCCGCATTTGACTAGATTAATGACGTTAATTAATGGCAATAAAGCATCTATTCACCTGCCTTTGAAAGAGATCTCACTCGCCATCAGTGACCCTCCCTTCCATCCCTCCTAACTCCAGTCAGCCTCCAAATCCTATCTACTCGGATCTGATCTCTGGAATCTTCCTCCATCTTCACAACCTTTGTATGTTAACCCTCTCGTATGCTAATCATCCTACCCATTCCATCTACTCTGGTGCCAGATAAAGACAAACCAGAGCATGGCATCTCTCTCTTTCAAAGCCTTCAGTGTCTCCCACCTTCCCCAGGGTCACCCTGAAACTCCTTATCAGGACATTCCAGTTCCTCCACAGTCTGGTTCCCATCAGTTGCTCCAACCTCCTCTTCTACCAGCTCCCCTACCCCTTCAGCTCTGGTCACCCTCTACCTTTCCACCAAATACTCCATGTTGCTCGCCCACTTGCTTTTGCTTGCATTGTCATTGAGACCTGGAATGACCCTCCTCTTTCGTCTGACAAACTCCTAATTATCTGGCAAGACCCAACTCAAAATTCACCTCTGTGAACGTCCTTATTCTTCGAAGATGCGTGCTGAAATGCTTGGGAGTGTGGTCATGACACCTACCACTTACTGTCAAATGATTCAGCTATATGCCTACATAAATGTCTACCTATCTATGTGTCTGTGTCCACTGATCTGTGTATCAAGAGAGAGAAAGACAATATGGTAAACCGTGGTTGAATCTGAATGGTGACTGTAATCATCTTTTAATTCTTCCATATGCTTGAAAACATTCAGTTATAAGTTGGAGGGGAAAAAATGACCTCATCCCTGATAGTTTCCTCATTGCCTCTGACAAAATGAATCACCCCTTTCTCTCTATTCCCATAACACTCTGTGTTTGCAACAATACAGCACTTTACTACATTTTCCTTTAATTTTGTGTCTAGCAACTTTCTCTTACATAGATTGTGAACCTGCAAACCCACAGCAGCTGCACACAGTAGGCACTCAATAACTGTTTATTTGCATGAATGAGTGTCCTCTCCTGTAAGGCTGAGCTGAAGGAGCAATAAGCCATAGGAACAGGAAGTTACCATACTCCAGCCCCCCGAGGCTTCTTTTTCCATCACATGGATGCTCATGAGCACACAGGAAAGGCACCTGGATAGGGAGCGAAGATAACAAATGGCTATTTACTGGACTGACAAAACGTAATGTAAAACTCAGGAGATCTAGTCTCTGTGACTGGTTCTATGACTAAGCGAGCTGTGTGACCATGGGCAACCACCGACTTCTCTGTGTCTCGGTTTTCTCACTTGTAAACAGGGAGTAATGATGTCTGTCTTAGGCATCAAATGGCGGGAAAGTGTGTGAATGAGCTCTGAGAAGTCTAAGATACATGCAAAGAATGCAGTGCTATCCTGATTTTTGTTATTAAACTGAGCAGGACTTTGTCCTGACCTTGACCGGTGAAGAATTCTGAGTCACTGGTTTTTAGGGCAGGGGAGGGGCTTTGCGTCCATAAAGAATGGGAATTTCCACCCAGCTAGAAGTAATGAGCGACTGTGGCTTGGGCCTCCTTTTCCCCACCGCTCTTTCCCTTTGCTCTGATCAAGTGATGATTGCTGGGAAACAGACAAAACTGGGGATCTTAAAATAGAGCAGCTAATGTCTGAACTCTCTGCCCCAGGCTCAGTTGCACCACCAGTCAACTTACACAGCACACACACAGAGAAATTGGCTCACGTGGCACCCAGCCCCCTGAGCCGGAAGACTGAGGCCATGGAAAAAGTCATGCGTTGATTCCAGAGAAAAGCTGTCATCCAGGAATGCAGTGTCTTGGGTGGCTGCCCAGCCCCAGCTCCATCCGTCCGGATGAGATGCTTTGCCCTGATGCTCCTGTATCCTCCAAGGCCCTGGGCCCCGCCAAGGACCAGCTCTTTGTGGAAGACGAGGCTGTCCCACTAGCCGCAGCAGGCTGGGGAAAGTCAGTGAGGGGCCTCTGGGGGAGAGGCTCCATGACTCACTGGTTTCAGAAAAGCTTGACTTCCCAGGCTGTGAATGCTTAAGGTGGGGATGCTTATGGAAAAAAAACATGGGCAGACTTCAGTGCCTGGCAGTCGAGGGGCCCCCCGTGAGGATGGGGAGGAGGTCCCTCAGGCAGCTTGCGTTCAGGGGAGGAAAACAGGTCATGAACAAATAGCAAATTGGGAAAAATAATTGCCAATAGTGACTAACACAATCAAGGAAACAGAAACAGGGGGAACTACTTTAAGTTGAGGGGTTTGGAAAGGTATACGAGTCAAGTTCCTGTTGCTAAGGACAGAAATGAACTTTCTCTAACTTAAAGAGAAAAAAAAAATTTTGAAGGCAGTTCGGGGTAACCCGAAGAATTTTCGGGCAGTCTCAGAACACAGATAAGAACAAAGGGAGTCTCAGCAGCCAAAAATCCCTCCACCAAACCACTCTGATGAACGCCCAGCAGGTACCAGCAGGTACCAGATGCCTCAGCCCGCTCCACAACCACAGCTGGGACTCCCCAGACCCCGCGGCCGGCTTTGCTGCCCTGGAAACCGGATGCTGCTGCCCGCTAGCCCCAAAGTGGATTCTCCACCACCTCATTTTTTTGCATCACCAGCTCCTGACTCAAGGTCCCAGAGGGGTGTACCTAATTGGCACCATGCTGCTTCTGATGCAAAGTTCCAAGCTGTGCCGGCCAGGCCTGGCCCCAGTGCTGCTGGATGTGTGCAGGCCTGCACTTAAGGCACGGGGAGGGGGAGGCGTGAGGGGGTGTTGACTATCCATCCGCTCTTTATTGAAGTCCTCTCCCAACCCTGTGTGGCAGGGACAGCCTTTCTCTTTCCCCCTATTGGGATTTCAGCCTCTCTTCCAAGAAAACTAATAGCTACCAATTTTGAGTGCCTGTTCAGTGCAAATCCTTCACAGACATCATCTCTAAGGCTTATCACCTCTTTGCAAGGTAGTTAGGTACCGTCTCCATTTTCAGATGCAGAATCTAAGGCTGGGAGAAGTGAGAAATCCTGTGCAGGAAGTGGCTGAGCCCATAGTTGAATGCAGCTCTATTATGTTCTCAGGAGTACATGCTGCCTCCCAAGGGCATTAAAATTCAGGCAAATTTTCAGCACTGAAGTGATCCCCCGCTTCTGAATCCAGGACATCATACATGGGGGGAGGGAACAATAAACTCCATCTAGATCTAGGGCCTTTACCTGCCAATCACCTATGGCCCTCTTGATACTCCAGGACTGCAGCTGTCCCAGCCTTTCAGGTAGCCAAGCTCTGTAAGGCCATTTGGCAGGGATCTCTGGTGTCTTCTTTGTCAAGGCAGACCCCTCCACCCCCCTGAGCCTCACCCCACCAAGGCTCCATAAAGCCCCCCTGGGGTTCTACACTTCTGGGTTTATACTGCCATAGGCGAGGCTCACGTTCATAAAATGATAAAATGCATATGGCCCTGAAACTGTGTGTGAGTTGCATTTTTGTGACTCAATTCTATATACTCATTGGCTTACACCATCGTTTCAGAAATCATTGTTCATCTCCGGCTGCTCCTCACTGCTCCTTGACAGCCAGGTACTTCAGCTTCAAATAGCATCCCCCTCTGCCTTCTCTACTTTTCTGTGAAAAGATCCATCAGTCAATATTTAAATGTACCAGGAAAGCTTACCATTAATGGACGTCCAAGGGGAATCATCTTAAAGTGAAAAAATTGCTCCTGCATAAGAAAGATCATCCCCTAAGACATTTGTATTATGAATTGGACTTTTTTTTTTTTCTTGGCTTTAATGCATCAGATTCTATGTACATACTTAGCGGTCTAGTAATAAACCGTACTGTTAAATGGGTAATATGCTCAAAGACAATGAAGAAAGGAAGAGAGAGGTGATGAGAATAAATAGGGATTTCTGGAGCTTTTTGTTACAGGTTAATCGTGGGTCACACAGCCAGTCATTCAGGACTCAGTTTCTCTCTTTGACACACAGAGCACAGAATCTTTTGTATATTTCATGAGGCTGTCATGAGATTTTAATGAGGCTCTCTGGTTAAGGTCCTTTGAGATAAGCACAGAGTATTATTAGAATGCCATCAGTATGCATCTATTAAGAGAGCAGCCTCTCCCCTATGGGTATGATGAGGAGGCTATTGCCACTGCTGGCTAAGTGCCCCCCACCCCCGGCCAGGGTTCTATTTTCCCAAAGTGCTAGTGCCCGAATCATTCCTAGCGAGGAGCGGGGGCAGTGCCTCATTCACACTTTTCCCCAAGGCCTCAACAACAGGACAAGCAAAATGACTGTGAGGTTGAAGACTTAGTCTCTGGCTACTGCTGGAAATCTGCACAGCGGTATTTCCCCTGGTAGCAGACAGCTGCCGTGCTAGGTGTGAATCAAACACGCAAACCTCTGGAGATTTGTCTTTCACTTCTCCGAGACACAACTTAGCGGAATTGCTGAAAATATGGTGACACATTGCCTGAGCACGAGGACTCCCTCCCGGGGAGATGGGGGAGAGGAGGGAGGACGGCTCCTCACTAGTGCTCAGGAGGGAGTGCAGTCCCATTGCCATCCTCCTGTGGGCCTCCATGCCCTGACACCATCTCTGTTCTCCACCTTGACTTTCGGGAACGATCAAACTATGTAAGAAGCAGAGCAAGCCCCCAGCTGCCCCAGACACCTGGGACTGTGATTACATCTCTAGAGGCACTAGGGGCTCTGCCTGGAGACCCCAGGGCAGGAATCAGCCTGGAAATGAGCTTGGTTCCCCCATCTGTACCCTGAATACTTGAGTTAGGAACCTACTCCATGTGTGCACCTATGTGTACCTGTGTGCACACACACGTGTGATTCTTAAGCGAAAGGACTAAAATTCTCTCCAGGAATGTTAGGGGTTTCAACTGCATTCATTTGCCTTTCCCATTGGAGGGGTGGCAATGCCCTGATGATGTGCAAGCAGGAAGACACATTCTGCAGCCTCCTGCAATGATGGATGTAGGTAGACTTGCCATGTAGAAGCTGAGGGCAGCCAGGGAGCCAACAGAAGCCTATCCAGAACTCTTGCACTTGAGGCCTAGGAATTTATTTTAGGTCAATATTGTTTGGTACACTTGGCATTAGTTTATATGCAAATATATACATATCAGCTATGAATCCCAGTCCATTAACTATTTTCTTTACTTCTTATAGCTTAACGTAATCTTTTGAATTTGAGCATCCATTCCACAGACTGCTTGAGAAGCAAAAAACAAAATAAGAATCAGATCTATCTAAGGTACCTCTCTGCAAACTGGTATCAGTGTTATGAAGCTTTCTATAGCACCAAGGCATGAAGTAGTGGGAATGAGTGGCCCTCTGATCTTTGATCCTGTGTCCACTCAGGTTTCTGCTCAGACAGTTATAATCCTTATCTGTGATCAGGTCCAGCAGCCCCCTGCTACTGTGTTACTTATTTTGCTGAACAGGAACCTTTTACAGTATTGTCTTATGGACCCCTTGCCCTCCCAGCCCTTCCTTTCTAGCATCTTGCTGCTCCCTGGAGACAACCCTGGAAAACAGATCACAGGCCCCCTCTGCTTTGATCACCAAGAAGCTGTTTACTCCTTCCTGCCCCAGCCCCAGAGGAATCTCTTTTGAATAGTAAGACAAAACTCCTCCATAAAGGAGACTTATAGATGCCGACATTTGGGGCTCCCCATGGGGAAAAAAAAAAACACAAAAAAACAGTGTTCTAAAAGCCCTGCTCATGCACACAGAGCTTCCAATGACACTCTTAGTGCTTTGCTCTTAAATATGAGTGAACAACCAAGAATTGCCAGACCTTAGAGCAAAATCTCAGACATTAAAGAGACTAAAACAAATGGCAAAAAGGAACCTGAGAGAAACAGAAACAATGGAGGGAACAGAATAAAAAATAAACAAACTAAAACAAAACAAAATCCATCATTAATATCCTTAGAGAAATAGGAGAAAATATTGCATTTGTGAAACAAGAACAGAGTTCTGTTTTGCAAAAAAATAATCAGAGAAAAAGTACAAGCTCTTGGAAATTAAAAATATGATAGCAAAAAAAATGAATTAGAGGATAAAGCCTAGGAGCCTTATTTCTAACTAAAAGAAGTGCAAGGGGGGAAGAGGGAGACAGAGAAAACAGTGGGAAAGAAATTATCAAAGAAATAATATAAGCAAATTTTCCCCAAAGTCAAGCATATATCTCCAAATTGACAAAGCCTATCACGTGTTCATATTGAATGTTCATATTGACTCACATCAAGCCCTGCATCACTGTAAATTCAGAACCCTGAAACAAAAAGGAGATCCTACAAGTTGAGAGAACACAGTGAGGGGGACTGGGGAACAGACCAAAAATGTTGAGTAGGAATCAGGACGACATCAGTCTTCTCAATCACAATATTGAAAATGGAAGACAATAGTAATGCCTCCAAAATTCTAAGTGAAAACCATTTTCAACCTGGAATTCTGTACCACCCAAATCAAGAATAGGCAGAGAATTAGATTCTCAGTCAGAAAAGTCTCAAAAAAATTATCTTCAGTGTACTCTTCCTTAGAAAGCTACTACTGGAAAATATGCTCTGTCAAAATAAAAACAGAGGATAGGTGGGAGACAAGAATTAGGGGACGAGAGAGGTGAAAGGAATTCTCAGGAAGTTGGCAAAGAAAAGGGTTACAACAGCTAGATAGCAGAAAGCTCAACCAATCTCTAATCAGGGAGTCAGAGAACTCCAGGAGAGCCATCTGGGTGTGGGATATCTGACAGACTTAACTATGTGGAAATGTTATTGAGCAGTGTTTCACAGAGCTATGGGAGTATGTGAGAGAACTTAGTCAAGTGTTGATATAAAACTAAACAAAGGAAAATTAGAGGCAATTATTAACCCCAGGAAAAACAAAAAAATATGTGCAAGAATTGATATGTAATTAAAATACATTAATTGGTTTAATAGTAAACAATATTTATACAATTATGATAACAAAAGCATTGTTAACCAGAAATAGGGGAGGGCTAGAAGAAGAGAAGGAGGGAATGTACATGAATTTAAAATCCTCATTGCCATTATAGGAAGTTTATGACTAATGTCTAAAATTGGTAAGCAAGCAGCACACTCTGTGAGTTGGAAATGTAGGGGACATACCAGATGAGTAACTTAGAGTTGAAAGTGATTTTCTCTTTGGAAAAGGAAGTGGGGCAGAGAGAGAGGAATAAGAAATAGCTAATTTTTATTATGTTTTTTTTCTACATATATAACTTAAAACTAATTACCCAGGAATACTTTTATTTAAAATAAAAAGTATATTAAGTAAATATTAAAAATGAACCCCACTGGTCATGTATGCAAAACAGACATATAAACAGATCAGTAGAGAAAAGAATTACAGGTCCTACCTATACATAGGTAAGGTGTGGACATAAAAGAGAGAGATCACTCCACCTAAGGAAGGAGGGCCAATTAATTCCTGACTTCTACTTTTTCATCTTATCCAGAGACACTGCGGCCTGTGTGCATATACAGATGTGGCTCACTTGAAAAAACCTGAGAAGCAAGGTAGAAACTCACCAAACATTCCTGGAAAGGTAGTAGGGTCTGCAGGTTAGGACTCCAAACCTGAGCATCACACTGCCTGGCTTTGAATCCTGGCTCTACCACCTACTAGCTGTGTCATTTTGGGCAAGTTACTTACCCTCCTCGGTCTCCTCAAATGTTTCTACCTCGTAGGATTATTTCAAGGATTAAATGAGTTAATGTATAAGGGGCTCAGAAAAATTATTGGTACATCTCAGTATTCTCTCAGCAGCCACCAGGTGAATCAGCTGAGTGTAGGCGCTGGATAAGCAGTGTGTGTGTGTGTGTGTGTGTGTGTGTGTGTGTGTGTGTTGGGGGTGTGTGGATTACAAAGAGCTCTAAGAGTGTCCCTGCCCTCTAGGAGCTTAAGGAGGGTTAGGGACTGGGGAAGAGGGAACACCTATAAATAAGGATATTACCAGCAATAGTGACCAGTAGCTGGATGCAGAATGGGGGGACTTGTTTCCTAGAGACAGTGGCTGTCGATATGTGCTCCACTCCATAGAAGGGTCTAGGAGACACTTTTTAGATGCCCCTTTAGACACTTTTCAGTACCTCTTTCTCTAGGAATTTCTCCTTCCCCTCTTGCCTCCACACAGTAGCAGCGGAAGCTGCTGTGTCCTGCCTTCTTGCCTCCTTGATCCAGGAAACACACTCAAATCAAGCTGAGCCAATCAGGCTCTTACTTGGGGATTTCGGACCCAAGACTGAGAGATAGAATGTTTTCTCTCTTGATTTCTTTGTGTCAGGACTCATATATAAACATGAAAGCTACTGGCAATTTTTTGCCATGGGAACTGGGAACTAGGAAACAGAAAAACAGTATGCAAGCAGAGAAAAGAGTGTGGCAGATACACAGAGAGAAACCAAAGTGGGAAGAGAGACAGGGCTTCTGGGTTCCTGAGGTTTTGTTCATTGTTTCTGATCCCAACCAGGTTACATCCCCGTCTAGATTCCATGGGATTCCTGAATACTCTGGCCAACCCCTCCCCTCCCTTTATTAATGCTGGTTTGAGTTGAGTTTATTTTGCAAACCAAAATTCTTTAGTAATAGAAGAGGTCCTCCCACTCCTTGCTCCTATACAGGCAGGAAAAAAAAAGATATGACCATATTCCCTGGTCTGGTGAGACATTTGGTAAGTCTAAACCTGGAAAAACCTAAAGGAGTCCCTAGGGTTGCATTGAGATAGAATCTGGCTCTGGCCCCGGGCCAGAGCAGCTTTGCTTCCTGGGATGGACTTGGACCTTGGACTATGGAATGGGCTGAAAGAGTGGACAGAGACTGTGGGCTGTGGGAGAAGTCAAGGCCATCTGGCTGAGGTTCATTCACGCTTGAAGTACAGAGGCAGAGGTGAGAGGACTGACGGGAAGGCAAAGAGGACCAGTAACCACAACAACCGGAAGGTGAAAGGAGTGTCAGCAGCTACTAAGGCAAAGGTGAATTAGA
The DNA here is from genome assembly GCF_029215605.1 of Mirounga angustirostris. Classification (NCBI taxonomy): domain Eukaryota; kingdom Metazoa; phylum Chordata; class Mammalia; order Carnivora; family Phocidae; genus Mirounga; species Mirounga angustirostris. The sequence continues at coordinate 43,129,357 of NW_026991714.1, forward strand.
GGAGGAGGTGACAAAGCAAGATTCAGGTGCAGGCCAATAAGTGGTAGCCTTGCCACCCATTAACATGTCCTCTTCTGCCCATTGTAAGCTAGGCAGCAAAATTTTGGGACAAAGGAATGAAAGACCAGCTTTTCCAGGATTCTGCTATGGACATGAGTCATGGAATTGAGTGTTTCCATTGTGTCCCCTTGGTAGGTATGGCTGAGGAGTCACTGATGAGCAGTTAGAAGCACCACTCAAAGCTACAATTCAAATATGCCAAAGAACCAAAGATCAGAGATCACACCTGGTTGGGAAACCTGAGAAGGCTTCCTAAAGGAAGTGGACCTGGAAAGATGGATAGAGTTTAGACATTGAAAGACCAAGCTTTGCAATATCCAGTAGCCAGATAGGATTCCTCTTTGTAGCTCCATCTCCTGCAGTCCTAACACAGAAGATGCTCAAAAACTATATTGAACTGGATTCCAGGCAAAAGGAATAGCATAATAAAGGCAAAGGGTTTGAGCTCTGTGTACTGGGGCCACATGTAGTAGTCCTGTTTGTGGTAAGATGAGGCACAAACTGGATCAGTGGAAGGCATATTGAAGAGGCAAGTTGAGGTCAAAGCTGTAACTTAAGAATGGCTGATCAGGACTTGAACTCCCTGAGGACAAGGGCCATGGCATTTATCTTAGTCTGCCTCATCATGGGCTCACCTGTGCAGAATAGATGCACAGAAATTAGCCCATTTTGGGGTGCCTGGGTGGCTCAGTTGTTACGCGTCTGCCTTCGGCTCGGGTCATGATCCCAGGGTCCTGGGATCGAGCCCCGCATCAGGCTCCCTGCTCCTCGGGAAGTCTGCTTCTTTCTCTCCCACTCCCCCTGCTTGTGGTCCCTCTCTGGCCAAATAAATAAATAAAAAATCTTTAAAAAAAAAAAAAAAAAAGGAAAAGAAATTAGTCCATTTAATTTAGGACCTAGTGCACAGAAATTATTTTTGCACACAATTTTTAGGATGAAACCCATTGAAATGGTAAATGCTTTGGAATGTAGACCTGTGTCTGAATCCCTCTTGACTGTTGGGGATATACTTTTTTTCTGATTCCTTGTGTTTTGTTGTATTTGTAGCTTCTGTCCCCAACTTGTTCCCCAATTTACTCAGTCCTACCCATGGAAGTAGCAACACACTGGTCTGTGAGTTTGGGAAGAGGAAGCGGGCATGCCCAAAGTGGCTTGTCTCCAGAAAGCCTGCAACCCCTACTCTAATCTAAGTTTAGTGGGGCCCCAGAGGAAGCTTGCAATTTCAGAGTTCAGTTCGGTTCAAGAGAGCCTATTAGCAGACCCATTTGGCAGCACCTCTCAGCCAAGCCTTCCAAACCAGCTTTTATCAGTAATAAAGTTGATAGTTTCATCATTGTATGCCTGACTCCCGAGTCAGACAGAGTTCAGAACTCAGGAAGTGATTGGGGAAAAGGACTGTTAGTTATTGACTCCCTGAAACACCAACTATTACTGGCTTGAGCACTTCTTACCAATATGATGGGTATGATGGTAATGGCCATCACATAGGGTTCAGTGAAAAATCTCAGATAATACATTAGATGTTTCTTAGTTAACAAAAATATCATAGACCAGGTGGCTTAAGCAACAAACATTTATTTCTCACAATTCTGGAGACTGGGAAGTCCAAGATCATGGTATGGATACTGTGCAGAGAGCCGGACTCCTGGGTTGTAGAGAGCCACCTTCTCATTGTGTCCTCACATGGTGGAGAGAGTGAGTACCTTGGTCTCTTCTTCTTCTCATAAGGACACTAACATAATCATGGGGGCTCCACCCTCCTGACTTCATCTTTACCTATCATCTCCCAAAGCGCTTACCTCCTAATACCATTCCACTGGGGGTTAGAGTTTCAACATACGAATTTGGGGGAGGGGACAAAAATAAGCAGTCCATAACAGATGCTCAGTAAATGTTGGCTCTCTTTTTTGAATATCTCTACAAAGGCAGAGTCCATATTATTCTGTAAGTCTAGCATGTTTTTTGATGTTTTGTAGAGGCTCGAAAAGTGGAAATGATAAACGTAGGGCCTCCCTGCAACTGATTCATTTCTGCCCATATTTTTTCAAACAGCTTTATTGTGGGATAATCAACACACAATAAAGTGTACATATTTAAAGTATAAAATCTGATGTTTTGACATATGTAAATGCCAGTGAAATCATCACAATAAAAGAGTGAGCAATCGGAGTGCCTGGGTGGCTCAGTCAGTTAAGTGTCTCACTTTGGCTCAGATCATGATCCCAGGGTCCTGGGATGGAGCCCTGCTCCATGCTCAGCAGGGAATCTGTTTGTACCTCTGCCCCTCCACCCCTCGTGCTCTCTCTCTCTCTAAATAAATATAAAATCTTTAAAAACAAAACAAAAGCTCAGTGAGCCCTCTATTACCCCCCAAATTTCTTCAAGTCCCTCAAGTTCCCACTTGGCCCTGCTCTCCTGTCCCCAGGCAGCCACTGATCTGCCCTCTGTCTCTAAGAATTAGATTACATTTTCTAGGATTGCATATAAAGGGAATTACAGCATATTCTCCTTTTTGTCTGCCCACTCATAAATTTGAAAAGGGGTAGCAATTACCACTGAATAGTGGAGGAATACTGATCCTGGAACCAAGGGACCAGGGCTCTTGTTCTGAATAGATAGTAACAAGTTGTGTGACCTTGGACAAGTCATGTAATTCTTCTGTGCCTCAGTTTCCCTTATCAGTAAGATGGGGAATAATAGTATCTGCACTACCTCACAGATTCATTTATGGTAGAAAACTGCATAAGGCATAATACTAGAAGATGTATAATGTACCACATGTGTGTAGCTAGATGATATTTGACAATACTAATCTGAGGGGTTTTTTTCACTGCCTAAGATGTCCTCTTTCCCTTCCTTTCTTCAAGCAAATACCTGACTCTATACCTTCTTTTGTCAGGGAAGTATTGTACAGAGTGGGAAAACAGAAGTAGCCTGCAGATCTTCCTGGCTTTAGATTTCTCTGACTCTAAGCCTTGAGAAGGGTACAGGTTTGCAGAAAAGTAAAAGAAGGGCTTTGTGGGTTCATAATGATTGTGTCTTAGGGAAGTAGTGGAGAGGGTGTAGTGAATACTTCTCATCAGGTTCTCAAACAGTCCTGCTACAGCATCCACCCCTCCTTCTCCCTCCTGATTCCTCTGGTACCTGAGCCTTTCTGGGATTCTGCAGGCCAATGAACTTGCCTCTTGTCAGTCAACAACCCCATCCTTTCACCTTATCCCTTTGGGGTCAGGTTTGACCTCCATCCTCTCGTAAGTCATTTGTCATTTCTCCATCTGCTGTCTCCATATATTATTGTGGGTTGTAGATGTTATCTAGTTTCACCAAGCTAAAGTTTATTTTGCTGTTTCTTATTCTCCTAGTTGTTTCTGAGTTGTTCTCACAAACAGTTTCATTGCTACCATCCCACCCCATCCGCAACCAGGTACTTACTTTTCTGTTTTTGCTGTTGTTGTTGTTTTATCATAGATGAGTTTGCCTGTTTTAGAATTTCACATAAATGGAATCATACAGAATGCAGTGTTTTGTATCTGGCTTCTTTTTTGAGTTATGTTTATCAGTAGTACATTCCTTTTCATTGCTGAGTAGTGTTTTCCATGAATTGATAGACCATGATTTGCTTATCCATTGTCCTGTTTATCTGGGTTGTTTCAAGTTTTTGCCTATTGTGTATACAGCTGTTATGAACGTCTGTGTACATGTCTTTTTGTGGACATGTTTTGAGACCTGTGAGTGGAGTGGCCGGGCCACAGGGTAGATCAATATTTAGTGTTAAAGAAACTGTCAAACTGCTTTCCAAAGTACTTAGTACCATCTTATGGTTCCACCAGCACTGTGTAAGAATTCCAGTTATTCCACATCCTTGCCAACCCTTGTGATTAGGATTTTCATTTCACATATTCTAGTGGGTGTGCAATATATCCTCACTGTTGGTTTTGGCATAATTTTTCCAAATGTTCCCTAGTCCCTAGCTCTTAGAGCTCTGGACAGGGGTCTCTGAGCCCTCTTTTGGGTTGTCATTTGTCCTTCACAAATGCAGCTGTTTATGGGCAAGGGAGAATCATTATGATACTATGCTAATAGTCACGTGGGTTTCTGAGTTTACAGAGGGTGGGGACTGCAGCCCATTGAGAGATCGATCCTTGGCAAAGAGAAATATTAATATGTCATTTGTGAACTTAGAAAAGAGGCTTCAGAGGCCACAAGTGAAAGATTATATAACCATTGACATCTATAAAAAAATCTAGCTGTACCTTCATGGGTTCAGTGCTGTGGATAAAAATAATCTAGAGGCAGAGAAAGGATATAAGAAAATGTTTTATAACTAAAATATGAAGAGGCTCTTGGGAATCCATCCAACTGTTAAGGACGCAAAGCTGTCTCAAATGCTGGCCCCACTATTTACAAAGTTAGCTGTTGGCAAACTGATTTGCATTTTCCTAATGACTGATGGTGTCAACCAGTTTTTTTTAATTTGGTTTATTGGCCATTAATATGCATCCTTTTGTGAAGTGTCTATGTGAGTCTTTGACCAGTTTTTAAAATTGTTCTTTGATTTGCATTGGGTTGTAGCAGTTCTTTACATATTCTGGCTACAAGTTTATTGTCTAATGTATGTATTGTAAATATCTACTCCCAGCCTGGCTTCCCTGTTTATTTTAACAGTGTCGTTTGATGAACAGAAGTTTTAAATTTTTATATAATCTCATTTATCATTTTCCCCTTTTATGCTTAGCGTTTTTTTGGGTTCTAAGAAGCCTTTCCCTGTCTTCAAGCCAGAAAACTATTCTCCTATTTTCTTCTAGAAGCCTTATGCTTTTTGAACTGGCCTCTGAGAAACCCTGGAAAGGCCTGGAGGGGAAATGGTGAGGTCTAGCCAACTTGACCCAGACTTTCTACCTCCTTTGCTTCCTCCTTCCTATGTCTCCACCTCAATCAAAGCAGGCTTCCATCTTCATTTTAGGTACTTTTTTTTTTTTTTTAAGATTTTATTTATTCATTTGAGAGAGAGAGAGAGCACAAGTGGGGAGGAGGTAGGGGCAGAGAGAGACAGAGGTGGACCCTCCAGCTGAGCACAGAGCCCGATCTCAATCCCAGGCCCCGAGATCATGACCCGAGCCGAAAAGACGCTTAACCGACTGAGCCACCCAGGCGCCCCTATACTGGGGTTTTAATTAAAACTTAATTTAACCAAAAGATTTCCATTTTGTCTTGCTTTCTTCTTTTTTTCTTTCTGGGACTGTAAATTCCTTGAATACAGGAACTATGCAATCTTTTACTCTCTGTTACGTCCTCAGCTATGCACAATGCCTGGGCACCTTGTGAACACTTAATACAAATTTTTAATTGAAATAAACCTAACCAAATTTGAAATGGGAAGAGAGGCTCTATTCAGTTTAGCCAAATCTTACATAATATGTACTCCTGGGCTTCAAATCTGGGCCAGGCTCCTATGAGGGGAGAAAGGCTCCCAGTGGGAATGAGATCAGAGGCCTCTGCCTGCAGCAAGCTCCATAGGAAGCAGTAAGAAAAGCATTGCCTTACACTTATGTAACCTTTTACTATTTATAAAACACCTTCATATACCTTACCTCCAAAAAAAAAAAAAAAAAAGAGCTCCTAAATGTAAAAAAAAAAAAAAAAAAGGCAAATACCCCAGAGCTTCAGATATTTGGGAGGGTACCAGGAGTGAGGAGGCTGGTCACGTTTTCAAGTTGGACAGATTCTGAGCCCTTGGAGTGATGAGGACACTGAAAGGGCCCTTTTTCAAGCGCCCCCCTTTCCCCAAAATTCCCACTGATGCTCAAGATCTCACCAAGGTTTCAGACGAAGGTCTTTATCCCAGTCAAATGCTAGTCACCCTCCAGTTTCCACATGGTGAGGCAGGATGGGTGGTGTGAGAAGGTCAGTAATGGCAATGGGGGTACATATTTCCGGTGGGGACACTAGGGGCCTCCAGGGTCTCCCTTCTGGGTCTCATAACTGCGCTCTGGTCAAAATCCGCAGCCACCACCCCCGTCTCTAGACAGGCAGGTGTGACCTAAAATACAGGATGCCCTCGCTTCCTGTCTGTGGCACCCACCTCCACCCCAATGCCTGGTTTCCGCCCCCACACTTTCACTATTGATCTCCGGGTAACCCCATCTGACCTAAGAAACTGTCCCAAGTCTGTTTCACACCTAGAAAATGAATAGTTGGAGACATTCCGATGGTTAGATACTGTGAGGATTTTTTCTTAAGTATATAAGAAGCTCAGCACCATGCCTAACACATCATGAGTGTTATATCTTTTGAAAATAAGTACAGAATTCACCCCGGGCTTCCGGTCTGTCTCATAGATCTAGACCTAATCATGCTGCTGGGCTGGACTAAGTCACTTTTTTGAGGGAAGAGGAGGTAGCTTTCAGGTCAAGCCTGATGATTTTTGAAAGATCCATGGGTTGTGAAATCACCTGCACCCCCAAACCATCTGCCCAACTTCCATCACCATTAGGGTTTTCCAGGATTGCTTTCCAGTGACTTCTTTTCCTTTCCAGGCTTGCTGTGGTTGTCTCCTTTCCTTAGTTCTATCTGACACAAGAGCTGAGAAAAGGGGTCAGTACGTGTGATTGCCACATCTTCTCCAGGTATTCTGTTCCCACAGATAGGAGGCTTGGGATGCAGGGATAGAAATCAGGGGACTGCTTCCAACCCCATGACAGATGTCACCCAGCTCTTCCACCAACCTTAACAGCACTGAGACTCAAGATGACACTTTCTTGTCAAATCTGAATTAGGCGTTTTCACTCTAACTGGAGTTGAGTCTATCAATCCCCTGGAGGAAGCCTGGAGCTCTGGAGAGCTTTCAGATTCAGCAAACAGTTTTCGGATGCCTGCTGCGTGTCAGGTAGGCCTTGTATTGTGTGTGTGTGTGTGTGTGTGTGTTTAATTTCTATTCCCAGTTGCATAGTACAGATGAGGAAAGCAGGGCTCAGTGAGGCTGAGGGACTTGCCCACCTACAGCCAGCAAGGGGAAAGGTCAGGTTTCTAACCTAAGTTTACAGCCCCAGGTCCAAGTCCACTGTTCTTTCCATTAGACTACAGATGCCGCTCTGGGTGCAAAGCCAGACCACCTCCCCCAGCATCCTCCTAGAATATTACAGACCACATCGGGCTCTCACCTCTCTGAACACCAGCAGCATGGCCCTGTGTTCATTTCACCTGCAGAAGCTGCCCAGGCTCGGGAGTTGTGTCTTGTTCTTTCCATCCACTGATATAATGCAGGACATGTAGGAAAGCAACCGTTTCCTGGGAGAACGTAACAGTCTCAAAGGCTTCTCATACATACTGTCCCCATCCCTCTGTCCCACAGGATAGGTGAGCTTCCTTTGCTCTAGTGAGGGAGAGGAGAGTAGTGGAAGGGAGGAAGGAAGCAGAAGGAAATTAATGAGTGACTTAGGATCCATCCCTAAAGGACCAAAGCACTAAGGATCCTGATTTATGGGAAGCAAGATCAGGTCCATGGTTGGCTGGGAAAATTGAGAGATTAACTTGATTTCTTGAGTACCTACTGGATGCCAGACAGTGCTTTAGTAGGTTGTTATGAACATTGCCTCATTTAATGCAATCCTGTAATGTCTGCAATCATATTTTTAATGCACTTCGGTGCACAAAACTGAACTAATCTTTATAATACTTTATTCATTCATACTATCCTTATTGGTCCATGCTTGGGTCTTAATTATTTTTTTTCAGTCATTTATTTTAGTGATCTGATGAACACCCTTGAATCTACACCTGACCCAAGAATAAGAGCACGAATGGTAATTTACCTCTACTCATGTGTTCCTTCCCTATATTGTCACAAATTAAAATAACGTACCAGCCCTCTCCTGTAGTTAATTTTCATAAGAAGCTATTAAGACTGGCTTCAACCGTCCGGTCCATAATCTCTCGAAATAACAAAATAAATAATTTTATCTAGGTGATTAAGAAAAATCCTTCCCTACCTCCCCTTACAACAGGCCAACCCCATCCCCGATCATTTCCTTGTTCTTTTTTAGTTTTATTGTATATATATGGAAACTTAAAATATATTGTTTATTTTGATTATATTTAAATTTTAATAAAAGGACTTGCTTTTTTAGCTTAACATTATTTTGCCAAGATTCATCCATACTGTTGCTACTGTATCACCGGAGACCATCCATTTTCACAGCTCTATGAATTCCGTTGTGTGAATGGGCCACAATTTATCCACTCTTCTTTTGAGAGCCTTTCGTGTGGTGTCCGGTCTTTTGCTATTGTTACTAAGTGCTACTGTTGCTACTTAGCGCCACTAAGAACAGTTTTTTTGTGTCCGTCTATAAAAATATTTTTGAGGTTTATATATCCAGGAATGGAAATAGCTGGGCCCATTTTACAGATAGGGAAACTGAGGCTCAGAGAGGTTAAGGAAACTGTTCAAGATCACACAACGAGTAAATAACCAGATCCAGGATTTGAATCCAGGACTGCCATGAAGAACAGAGGCAAGGAAGTACTGGGGAGAGGGGATGTAGGGGGCAATTGGAATAACAAGGACACCTTACACTTTATCATCTTATCTTGAGACTAGAACTTATAATTACTGAATGTTTTCAGTACTTTGCATACCTGTCCTCATGGCTTGGGCCTGTGCTGGGCTTGGGAAGCTCCAGAGGTTGGAAGAACCTCCAGCCAGCCCTGGTTCTGGATGAAGCCACTTGCCCTTTAATCCCCAGAGCTGGCTGCTTAGTTACTGAAGGGGCAGAGCTTTCTGGGTTTCAGAAGCAGTCCGTTCCCAGGGTACCTCCTCCCCCCTACCACATAAGGTGCTCCCAGACTCTGCCCCTGCCCAGCGCCATCCTCCCCCACTGCACACACAACCTCGCCAGAGCCTCCCCCGTCCTTCCCGATGGGCAGCCTCAATCCTCAGCCGCCCTGGCCCCGCCTGCCCCCTCCACCCCAGGCACACACACTACAGAGTGAGGCCACCCACAGAGCTATTTAATCATCCTGAGTGCAAGGCCACACCACAGGCAGAGGCGACAGGAAGGGAAAACAGGACCTGCAGCTGTGCTCTGATGTCAGTGATGGGGCAGGTGGGCATTCAAATAAAAATGAGAATTACCAGGAAATACGCCCTTGGCAGAGCAGCTGTTCACTGGCCTCAGGCTTATAGGATTCCCAGATCTGTGTATATTTAAGTAATGGCAGGGCCTATAAAGCCCCTCCCCAGAGGGCCCCCAGGCGCAGATCCTGTTCCTCTGGACAGAGGCCTCACTCTTTCCCAAGGCCACACACCTGCCCTCACCCACGCCTTCACCTTCTAATGGAATTTGCAATCCGTTTTAAGGGAGATTGGAATTGGAAAAACTAATATCGAAGCCCTATAGATAGAGGGCCAGGGATATCTATGCACAGGAAGGACAGCCCCATGTTACCTTGGATCATCGGGGAGCATCCAGGCGTTCACTGTGCATCAGATAAGAGCCCTAGACAGCAGAGACTGCCTTCCAAGAAGGTTTAGACTTGACCCTTGCCCTTGCTTATACTCTGGGTTAAAAGAGGAAGACAATGAATGACAGATGAAAAGTTAAATAAATGGCTTAGCTCTCCCATAGAAGAAGTGACCTAGAGAGGTCTTTTCTCCCGGAAGGCAAAGCCCAGCCCCAGGAAGTGATGGAAGGCCATGGCCAAGAGCTCGGTGCTCATCGGCCAAGTTCGGTCTGCAATCCCATCCCGCCATTCGCCTGGAGACATGGCAATAACCCCTGAGGGCCACATGTACCTTTCTGTAAATGGGACAATAATGCCTGTTCCCTCAGGCTGTGGTGAGGATTGAACAATAGGATGTTTGTAAGTTCCAGTTATAAAGTCAGTCAGTCCCGGAGATGTCCTGTGCAGCAGGGTGACTATAATTAACAATACTGTACTCTGTGTCTGAAAGTTGCTAAGAGAGTAGATCTTAAAAGTTCTCATCACAAGAAGAGAAACTTGTCACTATGTGAGGTGATGCGTGTTAACTAGACTTCCTGCGGTGACCATTTTGCAATATATACGAATAGCAAATCATGAGGGTGTACACCTGCAACTAATAAAATGTTAGATGTCAATAATATATCAATTAAAAAAAAAGCAAAAACAGGGATAGCCTTGCCTCGTGATGATGAAGGGGGGGAAAGAACGTGTTTGTAGAACATGGGCTTATAGTCTGCACTTCACAAATAGCAGTGATGCTTCCATCGAGAACTGCGAGCCCCCATCAAGTTCTCTGCTCCAATTCGACAATTATCAGACGTGTTCTATTTCCTCACCTTGTCTATTTCTTTCCTCTCTTTCTTGACGGGTTGTGGATGTGTACATAAAGCATTTTTTCCTACAGCTTTAAAGAGTATCTCCCTGCTCCCCTATCCCCGCCGAGCCACCCTCCACCGACTCCCCCCAACCACCACTCCCCCCAAAGGTGGGGCCTGGGAGGGTAAGCTGGGCTGGTCCCCGTGGAAGGGCAAGGGCAGTAGGCCGAAGCCCCCGAATCTCTCCACAGCAGCCCAGCCTGGCCGGCCTCTGCCTGGCCTGCGACTCGCCTGCCTGGCTCTGGGACAGATGCTTCCCCGGGGACAGGGAAGTGGAAGCAGGGGCAGGTGCTACCAAGACAAAAAAAGGCTGGCAGACAGGCCAGCTGCCAGGGTGTGGAGGGGCCCTGTGTGTGGGACCTGAGGTGGGGCAGGGTGGGGCACGTGACAAGCACCCGGGCCGCGGCACCCCGCTCACGGCTCACCTCCCAAAGCTAATGGCCCAGGCAGGCCGTGCTGAATGCATCCTTTATTCTAGAGGCCAGGCTCCCTCGCTCCTCAAAAGAGGGCTTAACCCAGGCTGGTGAGCAGGTGGCCAACAGCTGCTCCCTCGACACAGCAAGACTGTCTCCGTGGCTACAAAGCAGGCCCAGATGCCAGCCCTCTGTGTGAGAATGTTTCCTCCTGGCTGAGACAAGTCCCTCCACAGAGCTGCCTGAAAAGGGCCATTTGCCAGGGGGAGGGGCTGAGTCCCACAGCTCCCCTGGCTGCCCACAGGCACTACCTCCCCTCTTCTCTTGCAAGACCCCTTTCTGTTAGCAACTGCCAGTCCTGAGTCAGGAAAGCGAACCACTATATTCTCCTGGGTAATTGCTGTCTATTCATCTCCCCAGGACTCAACTCCCTTTCTCCCCTCCATGCAGAGAGAGGAAGTTTGCCCTATTCAGCATGCTACCATCTGGGGGATTCTGTGATTTGAATGTGATTATGATGTAGAAGGTCCTAGAAGCTCCTTTCCTAGCTCCTCACCCCTTCCTTGCCGTTTCTCAGGACCGCTGCCAACCTAGGTCCTGCAGAGTTGTGGATTTAAATCATCCTCACTATTGGTTACAACTGACCTGAGAATGCACCTACTGGAAAACCCTGACCATTTCATTTTTAAAGCATGGGATTAAGATAACTTCCCTTAACATCCCAGCAAACATAACACACTGCCATTCTGTATTCGAGGCGGGCTCCATTTGACCTACTCCAGAGCCACTTAGTACTCTGCACCTTGAGTGAGAATGACCACCATCAGTTATGTTTCCCGTGTTTCTCCAAAGGCTACAAGTCAAAAGTCTAACTCTGGCTCCACAATAAACTAGGTCAGAGCATACCAAAAGTGCCGAGCAGTTGATCTGGTTTTGCAAGACACAGGATTTTGTTTTTAGACTCTGCCAATTCAAAGTTCAGTTAATTTGTTTGCATTTTGTGTGTCTCATTGGAAAGCCTGCATGACAAGTGAGAGTGATCCCTGTTCTATTTAGGTCATAGGGCATGTAAGGAGGGGTCCTAATACCCTGGCTAGGGCAGAGGACCCTGCTGAATGAAAGGCACCTTGTTTTGGTCCTAGTGACAGAGGTCCCGTTTTTCAAATGAAGCTTACATTCGACCTACTGTGATACACTTGCCAACCGCCCCAGGACAGGCTCTGGGATGTCTACAAACCAGAGTCTGGATCTCCACTAGTTGTGGCTACTATTTTGGGGACACCTACATAGACCAGCTCCTGCCCAGGTGCTTTGCCCAGCTCCTCCCCAATCCTCACAGCCGCCTTGCCTGGAAATGTGGGAACTATTATCCCCTTTTTGCTAATAGGAAACCTGAGACTAGGAGAGGCCAAGTTCCTTCCCCAGGGTCAAACACCCAGAATAAGTAACAGTTTCAGGATTCAGTCTCAGGCATCTGAATCCCCATGTTCTTTCCTACCACGTGTTTAAGAGGAGAGCCCCTGCCCCTTTGGGTACCTGCAAGACGGCTCTTAGTGCCTGAGGAGTTGGGGCTATTTCTCCCTCCGCGGGAAGGGCATGCCTGGAGCATGGATGTGCTCGCTCCCTGCAGCTTCGGGAGACAGAGACCCCACACTTGTCCGGGGTTGGGGACGGGGCCGTGACTCAGCCTCCCCCGGAAGAACGTGCCGAGTGAGATGGCAGTGGACTGATCTCTGTCCTAATGGAGACAGAATACAAGAGCGGGGCAGAAACGGAACAAACTAGCGCAACCGCTCCTGAACACCCAGCTCAGGAACAGCTCGGGCAGATAATCGGCTAATCCAATTTCCAGCCGGCTTTGCAGTGCGTGTCAGCCACCATCATTTTCCACCAGGCCTTCAGCTTCTCCAGGAGCCTGGATTTTTGAGCGAGCAAAAGATAAAGAACTGACCCCCGTTTCCACACCTCCCCTCACCTCTACCTCAGCCTGCGTTGGCATTGACACGCATCCTTCCCACTCCAGGGGCAGCTCCGCTCCGGCACCCCCTCCCCTCCCCTGCACCTATGCACCCCACCCCAGCCCTGCATTCCTTTCTAGTCCACAGCGAAGCACGGGTTGAGAGCACCCATTCTGGATTCGTGGAGCTGGGCTTCTAAATCTGATTCTGCCACCCACAGGTTGCATGCCCTTGCCTTTGGTGCTTGAGCTCTCCTGCTTCAGATTCTTCATCTGTATAGGGGGATAATAACCCCAAAATGGTATCTACCTGTTATGGGCTGAACTGTGTCTCCCCCAGGTTCATATGTTGACGCCCTAACCCCCCATATTTCAGAATGTGACTCAACTGGGAGATAGGCCTTCAGAGAGGTGATTAAATTAAAATGAGGCTGTTGGGGTAAGCCAGAATCCAACCCGACAGGTGTTTTTACAAGAAGAGGAAGAGAACAGGGGGGCAAGGTCACCGGAGAAAGGCCATGTGAGGACACAGCAAGAAGGTAGCCTTCTACAAGCGAAGGAGAGAGGCCTCAGAAGAACTTAATCTTGCCTGCACCTTGATCTTGGACTGCAGATTGGGGATGGAATACACGTCTGTTGTTTAATCTGCTGTATTTGTGATGGGAGGCCTAGCAAATCAATACCCTACCTCAAAGCATTGTTGTGGGGTTTCGACTAGATGGAGCATCTAAATTGCTCTACAAAGTGCCTGGCTCCTAAGCGTTTTCTATTAGGATGGCCTCACTTTCTGTAGCACTCATTTGGTAAGCCTTGTGCCAAAGTTGTGAAGGGTTGAGTTCCTGGGAGATCGAAGTAAGTTCTCCGAGGGCCCTGGTGGTAGATTTCTGGCCTCCGCCTCCAGCCTACCCAAGTGCCTAATCTCTAAGGGCTGTTCAAAAACATTTGTAGATATAATATTCTTGGATTTCAAGAAATATCTAGGGACTGGAGTAGGGAACAAAGAAAGCAAACAGTCTTCGGGACGTTGATGGTTTAGCGGGGAAGGAGGAGACACTGATCACATAACATCACTTGCTTTGAGTGGTGTCCTTTTGCTTCCACCAAGAAGCAAGTGAGCTCTGAATGGAGGTGCTCCTTTGAGTCCCGGTGAGCCCGATGAGAGAGGAGACCGCAGCTTGCACCTGCTGTGGGCCTACTATGCACATCGTCTGCACAACAGCCCCAACTGGTTGACTCTGTTCTTATTTTAGTTTTTCAGATGAGAAGACTGAGGCACAGGGAAATAACTTCCCTAGGCTCAGACCACGTGTAAGAGTTAACAGCTGGGATTCAAACTCGGGCAGTCTAGCATCAGAGCCCAAATTAGCAGGAAGAGTGTGCTGATGGAACCGCAAAGACAGTTCTCGCAGGCTTGTGGTTTTCTGTTTCCGTGGCCGGGCACGCAGCCACTGTGATGTGGGGCAGGGACCTGGTCTCTCCTCTGTGCTCTAGAATCAGTCGTGGACAGGGAAGGCAGCACCCACTGACGGGTCCCCACACTTTCCTTCTAGCCTTCAGAATGGCTTTGTCCCATACCTCCTGGACAGGGGACAAGGACAGACCTCAACTAAGAAATGCAACCACAAGAGGGAGTTCTATCAATGACTTCTCTTTTGTTTTCCTCTGGCCATTTTGTTGATGTAGACAATAGGACCAGAAGGGATTTTGCTTGTTTTTCCCACATTTACTGCGTGTTAATGAGATGCTCAGCATAGTGTTAAGTGTTTTCCTCTGAAAGAGGCTTTGTCAAGGCCTCGGAGACAGACCTTGGATCCAAAGGGTTCCAGACCAAGCAAACACCGCAGGGAGGGAGTAGAAAACCAGTGAGGGGCATTCAAAACCTGTCCCACAGAGGAAAAGTTCAGGGGCTAGAGAGAATTTGTGAGGGTTTTTGGAGAGAGCTTTTAGCATAGAGTGAGTCCAGCCCCCCTCCCATGGGGCTAGGGGTCTGCCTCTCACCTCACTCCCAGGGAGAGCGGGTACAGTGGGTCCCTCGGAAAGGGAGGCTTGGAAACCTGACCCCAGCCTGGAAAATCAAAACCATGAGCTATGGGCTGGCTGGGCACCCTGGCAGCAGAACACAGACAGAGCAGCTGCCGTCTTGTAATTCTAGGGCGAGGAAGACCCAGATGCTTCCAATGGGTCAGCTGTGGAGCTCTGAGACCAAAAGACTGGCATGGGGTCATCTGAGGAGCTCTCCAAAAGGGTGTCCTGGAGGGACAAACAGATGGCAGCAGTGAGAAGTTCGGGCACTTCCCAGGACGGGGCAAGCCACCAGCCAGAGTAGGAAGGCATTCAGCCTGTATGGGGGGAGCTGGGGGTAAGAGGGGAGGACTCCTCAGAGACTTCTCCAATGAACCCAGGAAGTTCTCCCAGGCCCAGAGAGCCTGAGGCCTATCCCAGAAGGCATGCATGTCAGGTAGGATCCCCTTGTTCCCTTCCCTCTCCTCCTTCTCCGCTCTTCTCAGTCCTGGAGGGGACAGAAACCCAAGTGGCAATAGGGGTGGGGGGCGTGGAAGAGAGAGGCTGGAAAGAGAGGAACCAGTCACCCGCCCTCCCCAACAACAGCGTCCTGTCTGCACCAGCCCAGGCTGCTACCACTCATAGCCCAGTCCACCAAACTGGAATTTGGAAGCCGTTATTTGCGTCACAGAAGGCTTTTTCATTTAACCCAAAGCATTCACCTTTGAAGAAACATCAGCTTTCCTTTAAAGATAGACCTTCTCTTGTGCATTTTAATTATTTGTATTATTAAGATTATTATTAAGATTTTATATATCTCTATCTTATCCCCACACCTGACAAATGAGCTTTGATGAGCAGACACTACACCTTATTCTCCTTCAGCCCTCTCCACGGGACCCGATCACCAGAGACACTCAAAGATTTGATGACTAAAGCACACTTTTCAGGGACATGCTGACTGTAAAAAGTGAAGTGCAGTCATAAGCAGGATCAACCCACTCCATTTTCAGATTGCTCCAGCTGAACAAATATATAAACCATCCCTCAGCCTTTTCTCCCCCTGCATTTCAAGCAGTAGGTGGTACTAATAAAAACACCACCTCATATTTGTATAGCACGTTACAGTTCCAAAGCCACCCTCATTGCCCAAAGTCACTCTCCACCCCCGCACAACCCCAAACCCTTGCCACCCCAATTCCACCCACGTGGCTGCCTTTCCCCATGGCCCGCCCTGTGCCAGTCCTTGCCTGGTGAAGCCACGTGCCCCCTGGGGGGAGGCCATGTGTTATGTGAAGCGTCTCCTCATAAAGAGTCAGCTGGCCAGAAATGTGGGCAGAGAGTGAAGGGCAGCGCGTTCAGGTTCTGTTTATTATGTTCTCACAGCCTTGTTTATAGCAAAGGTGAATGACATTATTCCACTTTGCACAGTAATGAAACAACTCAATGAGGACTCCACCAGCCAAGCGGTTTATATGGCAGATGAGCTGCTACGAATCTCCTGTGCACGCCACGGGACTCAGCTATGCTGCCGTGGCTGGGGGGCACGCCGAGCCCAGCCACCTTTTCCCGCACGCAGCAGAGGGAAGGCCGCAGAAGGGTCCAACAGGAGTAACAACCAACAAGGGCACAGTTTATTGAGAGGGCCTGGACCCCACGCCTGGGAAGGCCAGTGGTGCCGTCTTGCAGTCTCCCATATCGGTCCACAGCACCCTGTGGGGTCCTGAGAGGCCACGGGCACAGGAAGACATTTCTGCTCTTGGCTTCTTCCTCCACGATCTCATGCCAAGCAGCACAGGTTCTCAACGGCAGGGGTGACTTTGCTGCCTCTCTTGCTTCCAATCCGGAGAGACACATATTTAAAGAGGGCTGACGCTCAGCCGACTGCAGGACAGTGTCAGATGGAAAATGAAATTCCTCTGCTTTGCTTGGGAGTAGGCACAGACAGGGTCCGGAGAGTTCCGGGCACTCATGTCGATGGGAGCCATCTTGCCTCTGAATGTGCCGCTTTTCACCTGTCCCTTCTGCTTGGTGGAAAAGCAGACGCCACGTCAGCTGCTTGTCTTTCCCACCCTGTTCCTTCCTCTTCAGTCTTCCCCACTCCTACCGTCCCCCAGCTCTCAACACAATGGGTTCAGGTCTTTCCCTCACAGTCCAGGGCCCGGGCTATGGGGACACCTCGGCCCTGCTGAAGAAAAGCACCCAGGCCCTCCCTGCACCCAGAGGCTGGGCCTACAGCCTGGGCAGAACACCATTTCCCAGCTTTGGTTTGTTCAGAGCACAAATTCTGGGGGGAGCACCAGAGAAGAAAATCAGCTAGGAACCTTCCAGCTGCCCATCCAGCCTGAGACCAAAGAGGGAATCATGAGGGCTTAGAGCAGGAACTGAAACCCCACTGTGGCCTTGGAAAAGAAAGTCCCGAAGAGCATGATATTCCCAGGATGGGACACACCCTTCGCCCATCACCTGAGTTCCAGCTACCCTGTCGCAAGGCCTTGGACACAGAGGCACAACCTAATGCAAATGGCCAAACACAGAGTGCATGAACACACACAAACGAGGGAGAAGCCCAGGAGGCCAGCTTGGAGGAAGCACTACGAATGAGACTCGGATGCATGGCAAAGCCTCTCTGAATCAAATACCCTCCAGAGCTGCCCACCATCGGCCTACCCACTGCCTCACGCCCCATGCAGCTGGGGCAGAAACATTATCTCAAAGGGGCACCCAGAGTCTGACTCAGGGCCGGCAGGTTCCTGGTCATTGTGCCAGTTCGCCTCTGGGTGTTCTCCAGCCCCCTAGGCCCTGCCGCTGGGTAAGCTCAGCCATACTGCTCCCCACTCCCCAGGCCGGTGCTTCCTAACCTCATCCGCATGGGCAATCACCGGGGGTGCTTTAAAAATGACTGCTGTCTTGGGTCCCAGCCCCAAGGTGCTCTGGGGTAGGACCAGGACATTTAGGTCTGAAAACTCCCCACGTGATTCCAAGGAGAAGCCAATGCTGGGAGCCACTGTCTCAGACCATCTTCTTTCAAAGCCTACTACTCCATGGGAACATATTAAAAATGCAGTTTTCTGGGTGCCCCCCCCCAGGTCTTTTGGATCAGCATCTCTGGGTGTGCCACCTGGGATGCTGTGCCACCTGGGATGCTGTGCATTTCTGGGTGCCCCCCCCCAGGTCTTTTGGATCAGCATCTCTGGGTGTGCCACCTGGGATGCTGTGCCACCTGGGATGCTGTGCATTTCTGGGTCCCCCCCCCCAGGTCTTTTGGATCAGCATCTCTGGGTGTGCCACCTGGGAATTAGCACTTGTAACAGGCTCTCCCAGTGAGCCCTGGGCACGCTCAGAGGATGCTGGGCATGCTCACCCCACGGGCGCCTGGGGCTATGAATGGTTGTCATTAATTAGGTTCTATTTGGTTTGCCGAAGGCAACAGGTAATCTCACACCAGCCTAAAAACAGGTTGACACTCAAGTAGGGCCAAAAGGCCACTTGCTGGGTGAAGAGCAATCCTAAGAATCGCAGCTCTGCCTGGCCCACTGCCCTGGCTTCCCTGGGTCTTCAAAGGGCCCAGGCCCAGAGCAAGCCTCGAGCCTGGAAGGCAGTCCACAGCACGAGCCCGGCCTGAGGACCAAAGGAAGACCTTACACGGAAGAAGTGGCACCTGCAGATGCCCACCTAGTGAGGCGGACGAGGGTCCGTAGAAGAGGAACTAGGAGAGAGGGTAGGACTAGGAGACATGGAAGGTCAGGGATGAGGTATGCTTTGATATTGCTCTAGGTGTTGTAAACATTTCTCTTTGTTTCATCACAGACCAAAATCTGGCTTGGCATGACCTAAGTGCCTGAACATAGGCATCAGAGCAGAGAGCTCTGTGCCTTTGGTGGGAAGCAGGACAGAAAGGGTGTGAGGACAGCTCCACCCCATGGGAAGACCATCTCTGTGGGGTACTGGCCTCATGCTCACAATGGTCACATACACACGCACGCACGCAGACACTCCACGGGAGTAACATAAATATAGCTATCACATTCCTCTACACACAGACACACGCCCACATGCCCTCCCATAGCGGCAAAATTCACGATACCCAAGCTTGGTCCTTCACACCTCCCCATCGTGGGAGGAAGTCACCCAGCGCCACGACACCACCATCTGCAGCCTTCATTCCACAAACGGTTGGCAAGAACTCCAGGCCTCAGGTGAGGCCACTGCCCAACACTCTTGTGCAGACTTCTCCTGGGGATAGTGGAAGTGGTAAAAAGGCCCCTCTTAAACATTTCATTTTTCCATAACTCTGTGCTGTTCCAATTTACAAGCACTTCCTATTCGACAGTAGAGTTGGCAGCAGATGCACGTTTCATATGTAAACAATGTTTAAAATACCCTGTTCAAAATTTGATCATTAAATTAATTCTGGCAGCTTTAGCTAAGAATGGTTTTTTACCCGTGGGGGCAGGGGAATACTACCTGATCTAACTAGGAACACCCATTTGAGGCTTCAGAGTTCTTGAACATGAGATTTCACAGGATGCTTCAGTGTGAGGGCTAGGAGGCATGTGTTCTCTCTCTCTTTGATGGTTCAGACAGACTCACCAACCCTCGCTTACAGATATAATGTGTTGTGGCAGGGCAATGGACCCTAACACCAGTGGGACTCAAGAGCCTCCTTGACCTTGTCTAGCTGCAGCCAAAGAAGGAAGAGATTCACAAAGTTACTGGACAGGAATGCAAATGCTGGAATCCCAGCAAGTGTATCTAAAGAGGCCCATCACCCCACAAGGGGAGAATGCAGCCCAGTTCTCAATCACCTAAACTCCAGAGCTTGTGCCTAATCATAGCTCTTTCATTTAGTCAAGCTGAAAGTTTTGGAGATCTGCAATGAATCCAAATGCACTGGCTGTGAATTATCCCAGTAGTACCTCCACCACATTCTCTATGATTTGGTCCACCTGGAGACCAGCTTCTTCCAGACTCCTCTTCCACTTTCCAGTCTCTCTGCTGAGGATTCACATCCCAGGCACTGCAAACTTGTGCCAAAGTCCACTTTTTCTCAGGCAGCTAGAGTGCTTTATGCTCATCCTCCAAGGAAGAGTTTCCTGACACAGTTCCAAAAGCAGCCTCAGGGTACCATGAAAGCATTTTAGGAAGATTCTCCACAGCCAGATGTTCACAGTGATCTTAGCCTCACCTCCTGTTCCATGTTCAATCCCAAAAGGTCAGAGATCAAGAAAGAAGTTGCTGAATAGCCAAGGTGGCCCTCATGAGAGAGACCTTTCTAAGAAAGCATGCTCCCAGGAAGCAAGCTGAAGAGTTACAACCTAAGTTCCCATTCTCCCCCATCATAATTACATGACCTGCATGGAAGGGGGGACAGGGAGAGACAAGGAAAGTATTAGGCACCATGAGAGCTGTCCATGCTAGGGGAATTCACCTCCCTTTGTCAAGCTGTCTGTCATTCTAAGAGATCAGTGATGTGTGATGCCACAGGGAGGTGAGGGCAGAGAATACAGTAAGCAACAGAAAGGATATATGGTGCCCCATTGCACAAAAGTCTACTGGTGCTATGTTCCCTGGTCATTTGACTTCCGGAATACTTCTTGGTAGAATCGAGGAAGATTTGCAAGCTGTATCTTTCTTAAAAGCAGCTCCACATCAGAAGTCATGAAAGTTATCTCCCAAGACCCTTCCTGGAATTGCGAGGGTAAAAAAAGTCTTGTGAATTTCCTAGGCTAAGATGGGCAGTAATCACAGCTTTTCATACTGGTCCAGTGGAAATGGAAGAAATAGCCAACCTCATGGAGTTTGCCCCTTCTCCCAGGGCCACCTGTTAATGACAGTGCTAGAAACCTGGGATTCCCCAGAGACCTCTCTCCTACATTGTGAGGTCCCAGCACGCAGGACTGGCCATTACATTGTGACAGCAAATCACAAACATGAGCCAGAGTCTTCTAGCTCTTCCTCACAGGGGTATAGTACAAGTTAGAGTCAGGAATCTTAACTGAGGAGGGTATGGAAGTGGCGGAAATTGCATTTGCATTATTTACATATTAGCCCAGCTAGCAAATCTGCCTTCTCAGTGGAGATGACCCAAGGCATTATGGAGGGCAAGTCGCTGACCCAGAAGAAGGGTAAAGCAGCAAGGTTCTACCACTAACCGAAACACAAACATGGATAAATGGAATAGAGTCCAAGCTCTGGTGACTGGATCTTACTTTGGAATGGCCTTTCATCCATTTCTCATTCCCAGGCTCCCAACCTAAATGCCATTGCTTTTTGAACACCTATCACATTTCACGTTAGAATATGGTCTTGGCAGCAAAGGGAGGGGAAAAGCCAGTGATCTCCAAGAGTCCCCATCTGAGGTCTAACTGAGCCTCCTCTGGCTTTGGGATAGCAAATCTAAGTACATTTTGGACCTCAGGAACCTGGGATAAGAGTCTTTCTCCATGAGGCTGTGTACTTTTCCCTGGGCTTGGTCAAAGCAAGTCAGGGATGGCTCCTGCATGTTCTTCCTCGTGGCTTCTCGGGTCTGGAAGTCTATGTTTACCTGGAGACACAAACAGAGAGCATGGTCACAGGCCCTCAAGGGCCAAGGTGCCTGGCAACTGTTCCTAGCTATGTAATAATTATTAATGACAGTATCTTATATATGTCAGCTGATTCATGCTTTTCAAACTGTTTTCCTGGAGGTCATCCCTTTTGATCCCAGCAAGAATCCTGTGAGGTCTGAAGACCAGATATACCTCACCCCAATTTACAGATAAGGACACTGAAGAAAGGAGATATTGAAAAGCTGGTCTAAAGTAGTATGGAAAGTTAGTAACAGAGTCAAGGCAAAACCCTAATCACTTAACTCCTAAGCCAGGGGTCTTCACCATATCAGGCAAAGGGTGAGACTGAAGGTAAGTATTAATGTGGATTCCGTAAAGAAAGCTTGCCCTACCTATTAGGGAAACAAATGTCCCCGGAAGAGAGACCATGGTTATAATGGACATCTCTCTTCCAAGCAGCATTATAAGGAGCCTACAATGTCCTGGCCACTGGCCAAAGATCTTCTACATCCCAAGTCAAAGGATAATTGAAGAGTTCTAGGTATATAATGCACTGAATTATAGATAGATAGCAATCATAGATAACAAATATTTTTCTTCTATAAAACCATCCCAAGTAAAATTCTGCTTTATAACTCAGCATAGCAATTCATTTTATTATTGTAATGATACTAAGTTATAATAAGATAATATAAATGACTGTAATGACTCATTAAGAAGCAGTGACAGGGGGTGCCTGGGTGGCTCAGTCGTTAAGTGTCTGCCTTCAGCTCAGGTCATGATCTCAGGGTCCTGGGATCGAGCCCCATGTTGGGCTCCCTGCTCAGCAGGAAGCCTGCTTCTCCCTCTCCCACTCCCCCTGCTTGTGTTCCCTCTCTCGCTGTGTCTCTTTCTGTCAAATAAATAAATAAATAAAATCTTAAAAAAAAAAAAAGCAGCAGTGACAGATGTTGAATAGGTGCTTTATCTCTAATACTCAGAGTAGTCTTGAAAGGTAGGGGATATTATACACTTTTACACTGGGGAAAATGTGATTCAGAGAGACTAGCGGACTTGGCCAAGATCACACAGCTAGTAACAAGATTCCAAAGTGGATGCTCATCCCATTAAGCCATGCTGCCTTCCACTAGGAAAACTAACATGGATTCAATGGCATCTACCCTTGCAGAATCCCTATAGGAACACAGGTCCTGCAGGCGCATTTTTGACAGCTAAAACATTCCTAATAGAGCTCTTTTTTAGAAGTCCTGGGCTCTGCACCTAAAAGTGATCCTTTTTTTTTTTTTTTCATTAAGAGCCATCAGAGAGGTAAGGCTCCGTTCAAAGACAGTACCCATCAAGGCTGGCTTGAACCCCCACAGGAGAGTGATGTGAGCCAGGAGCCATGGATAGAGGTCTTACAAGACTCTCGCCACTGCCAACACACCTCCCTCGGAGCCTGCACATCCACAAACTCTTCAAAGATCCTATGGGCCTTGGAGACCAGCTTTGTAGTTGACCTGGTCTTCTTGAACTCCTCACACGCCAGCCAGAATTCCAGGTTCTCCTCGCTGAACTCTGTCTTCAAGAAGGCGCGGAATGCAGCCACCCCATCTGTGGATGTGGTGGGTGGGGAAGAAGAGAGAGAAGAAGAGGCTTGAGCTCATGAACTATAGAAGCAAGAGAGAAAGGCAGCAATAATGTGAAACCAGCCCGGACTGTCCAACCCCCAGTGCCCCACATCCTCTTGAAGACTCTCTCCTAAACACACAAGTACACTCAGAGGCAAGCTCTGCTCCTGCTCAAGGACTGTAGGAATGTGAGGGAGAAATGTTGAGGAAGCCATAGTAATAATGATTATGAGAAGCCCTGGTCACTCTTCATCAGCCTTCGGGGGTCACTGCCTGTCCCCTAGTGCAGAGTCCGCTGTCCCGAGTCCACTGGTGAACCTGTGTTTCTAATGAGGCCAAAGTAATATTTGTAATGCATTCCCTACCCGAATCCAAGTTAACCACCCTGAAACAACAATCTGTTACAAGACAAACTACAGGAGGGTGTTAATGCCTCAGGGCAAATCCTTCACTACTACCAGAAGAACGTCTGAAAGTAAACACTGAAATTCAGTCACTAAAGCCACTCTATTACCTTCACAGTGTTCCCAGCCTCTTCTAAAAGACTTTTGAGGCCCTGTGTTTTAATGGTTTAGCCTGTGGATACTTTATTTTAAAATATCTTGCTTATGAAATTACATGGTTTAATTAAGATTAATTATAATTTTTCTCCCGAATGATTTAATTATGAACACACCTTTTCATTTTTTTTAAATCCATGTCATGCATACTGCAAACAGAGTTTCCAATCAGAATAAGATGAGCAGGGTTACCATGTAGATTTGGAAAACAACATCCACTGATAGCCTATACATTCAGTTAATGTTTTTATATTAAGATATATTTTATAAATTATCTTAACCCTCAAAACACTCTCCTCCACTCAAATTAGAGCTATATCTTTCTACAAACTGTCCTCAGGGAATGGGCAGACACAGCCTAGAATGAGGTGACTGCATTGGTTAAATATGACTCTGACCGGAATGTTTTCTTTCTTTTCTAAAACTTGTTAAAAGGACAATATGTCATTAATTCTGAGAGAGTGGATCACCTGAGCATCTGAGGCCCCCCAGTGTGCACCAGGACAACGTGCTGCCCAGGGTCATCCCACGGATTGGTGGCGCCCTGCTATCGACATATTTAAATGTTTGTTTTTACTTTTGTGAGACATTTTCATTTCTAATTAAAAAGTCATTGGGTATCTTTGTCTTTCAAAATAGATGTTGTAATGTCCTACACTGGAACAATTGTCATAAAAAACCAAGACTTTTAGTTGCCAGAGCCAGGAACTTGAGAGAAAAGGGTTTTGATGGAATTCCCAAATCAAAAAGAAATCTAAGTTTGGAGGCCTGAGTTTAAAGTGTGTAACAAAAGTAGGGTAGCCATGAAAACTACCCCCCGAGCCAGTACGTTTTTGAGAGTCAATGGGGGGTATGCCTATTAATTACACAGAGACAATGGGCATAAACCACGGCCACCATAGACAAAAACCAGAACATATGATCACCGTAAGACAAGACATATGGTCCTCTAAGATAAGGAGTATGGAGAAAGCAGAACATGATGTAAGGCTGTTTCCCGTCAGGCAGGATGGAAATAAAATTGCTCCTGTGCCAGGGAAGGAAGAGGAGAGTAGTGTTTAAACTCATATGAGAGTTTGGCTCAGGGCCCCACGCACCCTCATTCTTACATTGGGTTTAAAACCCTGAGAGGAGGGAGTAGAAACCAAAGATAAAATGAGAATCAAAGAGAGCAGGAAGCACTAACATGACGAAGATTAGACAGAGAAATGGCCAGAGAATCATTCATTCATTTTAACGACTTTTTTAAAACTACCAATGTACAAAATATGTCAGGTCATAAAATCTACCCATAAAATCCCTTGTGGATGCTCTTTTTTGCCACACCTTGTCTCCTCCAAGTTCTTTTAGAGGTAACCCAGAGGTTTCCCCAGGCTCTGAGGAACTCAGATCTGAGAGCTAGCCTGCCTGCCAGGAGATTGCCACTGCTTGCAGAAAGGGCCCCTGTAGCAGAGGCCACAGGCAGAGGTTGGCTGGAATACCATTTGGAGCTGTGGAAGCCTCCAAAGAGACTCAGTGCCCATGAGAGCCAAGGTGGAGCTGGTCCAGCAAGGCAGTCTCTGAGCAGTGACCGGTCCACACATGGCAAGAGCCATGGATGCTATCGGTGGATGCAGGGGGGACATGAGGACCACAGGCCAAAAGCCTTCTCCTGTGGGCAGGGATTGGGAAGGAATGGGCAGGGGGAGAACCCTAAAACACTGTGCATTTATCTAAAAGAGTAAATGCAAAGTGGCTTGGAAGAGTCACTTGGAAGGGCCTCTTGTTTCTAAACTGGAAGAGACCAAATCCTTTGAATGGCAAAGCTGAAGTTTGTTGTTTGTGTTAGATTTTGTGTTGTTTTCCATCGAGAAAAAATTGAATCCAGTTACAGATAAAGGAAATTACCTTTCTGCCTCCCTTGATGGCATTGGTGAAGATAACCCCGCTAGGGAAACTCCCCGACCTCATGCGAGACAAGAGACAGACATTATCTCCCTTCACTGAAGTCTCAGCTTTGTTGGGCCTTTGTGTGGATTGAAAAAGAGAGAACACCTGCAAGGTGCTCTCAGGAATGTTGCTGTACTTCTCCCAATCTTACAGGGGAAGAAGCTGATGCTTGGAGATCAGGCTTGACGGAGTTCACGCAGGTAATACTGTGTAGCATTAAAAATACGAAGTATACTAACTCCCAACCCAACATAGCAATAATGCCTCTTCCATTCATTCACTCGCTCATTCATACACCCATTAAGGGACCCAGGCATTCTTCGAGATGTGCTAAAAACAGGCACAGCTAAGCCCTCAGAACTTGCAGTGAAAGGGCCATTTGAGCCAAGAAAATATAATTTGGTAGTTCCTTTATACACAATAAGTGGGATGGCAGGGTAAGCATAGGTTGCTGTGAAAGCACTCAGCAGGGATGCCTCAGCCAGACCTAAGGCCCTAAGAAGGACGGGGAAGCTTCTAAGCTGAGATGTAAAGTAGGAGGAGCAGGAAGCTAAGTGAAAGAAGGGAAGGGGGGATGGAGAAGAGAATTGTAGGAAGGGAGAGCCACACCAGCGAAGGCCAATAATTAAGAATGTTTGAGTAATTAGAAATAGCTCAGGAAAACTAGTGTTTAATAATAATAATCACGTAAACAATTATTGAGCCTACTTATAAGATACATCAAGAATCCTGTGAAAGAGCCAGAGAGACAGAAGGATAATACAGCACTGCAAAAACCCAGGGAAGCGAAGGTTTTGAGGAAGAGAAAGCGGCCATGTGGCCAGTGCTACTCAGAGATCAAGCTAGCTATGGTCCGAGAGGCAGTTGTTGGATTCAGTGATGAGATTCAGCGACCATGGGCAGTTGCAGCTTTAGTGGTGTGATGGGGGCCCTGGGCACTGGGGTGAACGTGGGGGTGAAAGAGAGGAGAGGAAGCAGAAATAGTTCATTTAGATGTTTCTTGCAAGAAGGGGAGGAGAGAGATCAGACAGCATAACTGGAAGGAAATCAGAGGTCAGGAAAGAAGGGCTTGGGGTTTTCTGGTTTTGTTGTTGTTGTTGTGTGTTTTGTTTTTTGTTTTGTTTTGTTTTGTTTTTGGTAAGATGGTCTTGAGTATGTTTGAATGCTGATCTAATTAGAAAAGACTGCTTGACTAGAAGGAGTTGAAATTAAAGGACAGAAAGAGTGTAACTAATAAAATGTTGCAGAAATAAGCCTGAGAAGAGAATTATGATGGAGCGGAAGAGAAAGGGCTGCATGTGGATACAGGGAAATTTCTAGTTTGGGTGCAGGAAAATGAAGGAATTCCTGTCTGATTTTAGCTGGAGAAGGTGGTGGGACCTAGGGATGGCAGGGTTTTATTTTTATGTATTTATTTAGGATTTGGGGCATAAAATTTTATTTATTTACTACATGCCATATTTTTTGCTGGGGATTTTGCAAACACCAGCTCAATTTATTTTCACAACAATGCTGATACATAGATAGTAACACTCTGGTTTTCCAAACGAAGACATTAAGACTTACTTACAGAAGTCGAAGATGTGTCCCAGTTCCACAGCTGGCAAGGGGAACCAAGTTTTGCTACCAGGTCCATATGACTCTAAAGCAAGATCTTTTTTAGATGTATTTGCAGGCAGAAGGAAAAGACCAAGGGAAGAGAAAGATTAAAGAATCAAAAGAATATATCTGGTGAAGACAAATCCTAGAGAAGGAGGGGGACCAAGAAGGAGTAGGAGAACTTGTCTCCCTTAAAGTCAAAAGTAGAGAAAAAGAAAGTGGGGTGGGTGAGGATAGAAAGAACTGGCCAGGGAAGGGGCATCTTTGAGATGTATAAGGCTGAACAGCTTTGATCTTCATTAATTTGGGGTGAAGTCCCCGTGAAGGCAGTCTGCCTCCACGTGCTAGGCTGTGAGGATATGGCATGAGTAAATCAGATGAAGTCACCACCTCACAGAACTCAAAAGCTAGTCCAGTGTCACAGACATTGAGCAATAATTTAAAATAATTAGTTGAATATTATAAGTCCAGTGTGTGATACAGGGGTTTGGGAAGGGTTTGGAATAGGTACTTTGGAAAAATAAGCAGGAATAGGGTAAGAAATAGGCAAAGACTTGTGAGGTCCTAGGTTCCAGCTCCTGAACAAGGTTATGAGGCACCAGGAAGGGAGCAAGAACTTTTAACTCTGAGGATGCGCCCATCGTTCAAAGAAAGGACCGTCAGTTCCAGGTTGGCAGACGAAGCTTGAACCCGGAGAACAGTAAGGATTTAGGATCTAAACGTTGGAACATAGGAAAAGAGGAGAAGGATAAACATGAGGTTAAAAAAAAAAAAAAAAAAAGGTTGACGTTAGAGAAGGAATTTTGAAAATGGACCACTGCAGGCCCTGAATGCGCACTTACTTTGGGCCAGCCACCACATTAGATGCTCTATGAACCACCGGCATTTGCTCTATATGGCAAAGTTAGAGCATAGGTCCTGAACTACTGCCATTTTGTAGAGAGATAAAGGAAGCTTAGAGAAGTGAGATCACTTGCCCAAGGTCACAGGGTTAGTAAGTGGCATGGATGCCAAACTACAAAGTCAGCGTTCTTACGTGAGTCAGTGGTCCAGTCCCTGGTTCGGCATGATGGCAGGGCCTACAGGAAGCCTACACCAGCAATGGCTGGAGGGGCAGGGAGGGGAGTGCCATCTCAGCCCAAGACAAGGGGGCCATGAGTAACTCCACAGATGGTGATGTTTCCAGAAATGATGGCAACAGATGAGGTGGGGAGAAATCGAAAGTCACTGTGGAAGGCAGAGGAGTATCTTGGAGTAGCAGAACAACCTAGAGACAAGGATGGACATGGGCAACAGAATTCAACTGAATGACATTGGAAGCAATTGAGACTGACTCAGGCGGGGATAGGGATTTGATATAAAATGTGTGGTAAACTCATACCCAGCTCATGATCGCCTGTTGGCTTCACTGAGGCAGCCTACGGAACCCTGCCCGTCCACCTGGGACAGAAGCACCACTGTCCCAGTTGGGAGCATCTGTTCTGATCAGAGTCAGGCCCATAATTAGCTCTGTGACCTTGGACAACATATTCAACTTCCCTGGGTCTCAGCATCCTCAACTGTAAAGTGAGAGGGATGGATCCAATTAACTCTCCCTGCGTAAGATCGTGCTCTGCTCTGCGCTCCTTTTGCAACTCAGGCCTGCGTCAGACACAGCTCTCAGCCAACTGTTTCCCACCTCCCCCCCAGGAACATCGTCACCACCACACACTGAGGACTTACCCTGGGCCCAGTTCTGTGTTGTCCAATCTACATATATCAACTCATTCAATCTTCACACCCACCCTATTGTCAAGGCAGAGGTCCTGGAGTCAGACAGCCTGGGTCTGAATCTGTGCGACCTCAGAAAAGGGTCCTAACATCTTGAAGCCTGCCTCATCTCATCTGCAAAATGGGAATAATACTGGGACTTGCTGCCCCAGATTGTTATGAGGACGAAATGAGGCGATCCAGCAGTCAATACATGTTAGCTCTTATGGAAGCTCATTTCACAAAGAGGGAAAGTGAGACTTGGAGAGTTTAAGTTCAATGTGTGGGGTCACTCGGCCAGTAAGAGGTGGACAGTGGATTCGCACCCACATCTGTGTGACTTCAGAGCCCACTCTGTGTCTCCTCTTGTGATCAGAGAGCCTCATGTTAGCTCTCCCTCCAAAGAACGGATGGACAAAAACCCCAGATCAAGCAATCACACTGAAAGTACTAGGGCAAATGAGATGTCTAGCTCACAGAGCTGGAGGTTCTCCTGCAGGAGGACACCTGCCATCACCTTATCTGTGGTGACAACTGAGGCCATGAGGTGCTCCCGGTAACCTGGAATCTGTCTAAACTCTCTTCTCTCCCGCAGCACGGCCACCTCCCTGAGGCACAGGGCCATCCTAAAGAGCAGACTGGCACACTCCCCAGTGGTGGCCTGGGGACACTGTAACAAAGTGTGGCTAAGTGACCTTGTAAAGACATTGAGCTCTTTCAGGCGGCCTCAACCCAAGATGCAATCACCTGAATTTCCAGAGCTGGCTTCAGAGAGAGTGGGAGGGGGACCAAAGCAAAATATGGCACTTAAAATTTGTCAGGGATTTCAAAAGAAGAGCTTGAGGAGAGATCGGAAGTTGGGGGGAGAAGGCCTAGGGAGGTGAGATGGGGAAGTGAGGGGGAGAAGGCCTAGGGAGGTGAGATGGGAAAGTGAGGAGGAGAAGGCCTAGGGAGGTCCGGACCTAAGAAGCAGCATCTAGAGAACAGACTGTGGCAAAGAAAAAGCTCACAAAGCCCCACACAGACTGTGCCTGTCCACAGCCCTCGTCCTCTGCTCATCCACCCCTCTTGGTCCCAATCTCTTCCCACCCTGCCATATTCCCAAGGCTGCCTCTGAACAAGGCTGGGGTGAGGGTCACCGTGCAAACAAAAACTTCACCTGAGAACAATGGAAGTGAGAAGGGGGTGGAAGGTCCTCTGAGGCTGGAGGAGACCCTCCCCTTCCCAGAGCAGACAGCACCAGCTGCCTTTGTATACAGCCCACCTGGCCCAGACCTGGCCCACCTTTCCTGCTTAGGGGACCCAGCAAAGGAATTGTACGGGACCAGAACAGACGCTTTTCTTCCCAGCTATATCCTTTCCTCCTCCTTCTAACCCCTCCCATCTCTTCCCAGCAAACTTTCTGCCTGGTCCTCTCTCTGACTCTTCAGCATCTTTCTCAGCCCCTCATCCTTTTCTTCTGTCCTCCGTCCCTTTTTGCCCCTCCTTCCCTCTTCCCCCTTCCTTCTCTCTACCAGGACCCTCTCCTTCCCTTCTGCTTGTCCACAAACTGGGTTTGGTTAAAATGAAGGATGTCCGTTTATTTCTGAAAGGCTCATGAGCATTTACTGGCATCTCTCAGCGGGACCTGCTTTGCATTAGCGGTGCTCCTCTGCCTGGGCCCCTGTGTACCCCAGACCCTGCTCCTTCCCAGGTACCTAGGGAACTGGAGGCCCCCCTTTAGTACCTCCACAGATTTCAAGAAGCTGGAAGGAGTGACTTCTCTCTGATCCCTCATACTATTCTGCCTGGGATTCTGTCCTAAAGCTCTTCTGTCCTGGCTTGGACATGTAACTAGCTCAGCACCACCTTGGGCACCATGCTTAAACACTCTGTGCCTCGTTCCCTCTTCTGTGAAATGTAGATCCTAACAGGACCTGCTCCATGGGGCTTTTGGGGTGAGGTGGAGTTAATACACAGGGCCCAACCCTCAGTGAGGGCTCTGTGCGTCTTCGGGACCATTATGCCTGTAGAGTAATCATGCAGAGTAAACACATCTAATTCCCCTGAACAATCCTGGTCACTTAAAGGTGGTAGGTGGTAAACAGTTCAGGAAGATGGAAGAGAAACAGAAGGATCTTTTTTTTTTTTTTAGTTTCATTTTTTCAGTTCACTTTGGTTTTCTTTGTATGGCATGCTAAGAAGTCAAGGCTCTATGAACATTACACATTTTTTTTTAATTAGTATCCGTCCAGTCGCAGGAAGGGAAAGGCTTATGTCCAGAATTCCTAGAACACTCGGCAGAATCCGGGCATCCCCCTGAGCCTGCATGGAATCTACAAGAACATCCCCATGGCCACACATGCTACTGCCCACCGGCACTCTCCCGCTTGGTTCTGTGATGCAGGGTGCTTACATAAGAAAAGAAATTGGGTCACTATGAATGAGCAGTGCAGCTGGTGCAGCAGGGAGGGTGGCTTAGGTAACAGTTCAAGGTCCAGGAGCCCTGATACAGCTGGCATGTGGGTGGGCTTGAGCCTCACTCATTTCCCAGGCTTGGAAACATACCAGATCACAAGAAAGATTTCTTTTTTGGGCGGGGGGAACCTCTCTGTTTACTAAAGTGCTGTCCCAAAGACCAGAGCCCTCTTGCATCCCTGATCAATAGGAAAAAAATAAACTGGTGAATGGGTTCCAAGGTCAGACATTGGATAGGAAAGGAAAATATATTTATAAAATCCAGGATACATATACTAATGGTGAAGTCAAAAATCTCTTTCATTCACAACTGAGTTCACCACTTTGAAATTTGTGATGAGAACAGCAGTAGGATCAAAGTCTTTTTTGTGTGCGTTATCTGTAAGATACAGGTTTTTTAAAACAAATAACGGGCTTAGCAAGGTTTAGGTAAGGAGATTATTTAGAGAATAAACCATTTCCAGTTACTGACATTTATTGGAAGCAACTGCCATGCTAATTATACTTCAGTCTTGCGATTAACATAATTTTCTTCAATGATCTTCACTTTGTTAGTATACATACAGCAAGATGGTATGTTACAATAGTAGTAGGACCTGACAGTTGTTAGACTCTTTGAGCCAGAAGGGACATGAGAGACCCTAGGATCAAGCCCTAAACTGGACACAAGGGAATGGTGAGGCTCTTAAGTTGAGTGGCTTCTTATTCCTAGGACATGGTAGCAGCAGACTGTGGACAGCCTGGGTCTTACAACTCCCATTCCAATGTTCTTTTCTATTTCATCAAGCAGAAGCTGGGTCAACTATCATGAGAAATTAGCAAGGAGTTTTCTATTGAAGGGAAGACAAAAGAGAAGGGTCCCTGGTAGGGTAAAAGCATTCCCAAATGACTCCTTCAATACCAGAGAAGTATTATAAAACTCCAGGTGCACCAGTCCCTCACCTAAAAGATTCTAAATGTCCAGGAATATTTGTCTAACTAGCCTGATATAGGAACACTGCTGGGAAGCTCAAAGAGGGAATATATCAGATTCGCCTGCAGGCCTTTTGAAAACCAAATCCCCAGAGGGAGTCTCTCACAGTCCCTGAGAGGAAGTTGGGAAGGGATGAGGGAGGGGTGCCAAAAGCTCATGAGGCAAAGGAGGGTGAGGTATTATGGAATTTGAATAAGCCCCCTTGCGATTCTAATACAGTCCCCACTCAACCCTTGCGTTCAGCCTTCAGCTGCCTGTGGAAAGAAGCTGACGT
Organism: Mirounga angustirostris; assembly: GCF_029215605.1. NCBI lineage: Eukaryota > Metazoa > Chordata > Mammalia > Carnivora > Phocidae > Mirounga > Mirounga angustirostris. The sequence continues at coordinate 43,161,845 of NW_026991714.1, forward strand.
CATCTCTAGCATACAGGAAGTGTGAAATCCATGTTTTCTCAGTGAACTGAATGTTGTATTACAGCAAAAATAATCCAAATCGTTCTCCTCTATGGAGCCCCCCCATCTCACGTTCTCATGCTTAGCATTTCACAACCACAATCACAATTAATTCTCAAAACAACTGTGCAAGGCAAGTCTTACTCCCCTTTTACAGATGAGGAAAGCAAGGTTTAGAGAGGTGATGTAATTGGCTGGAGGTCACATAGCTAGCAAGCAATGGAATGGGTGTTGGAGGCCCATCCAATTGCTTTTCATTCAAACGTTTTGCAGCAGGCTTGGATTCTTTATAATAGAATTATCTATTCCAGGCACTCCTTGTAGAAAGGCTAAATGCACCCATATTCCTGGGTGCAAGTAAAAATGATAGCAATGCAGACAGGTTAGCAAGGAGGAAGAAAAGCTTCTTTTCGATCCGTGTCGACTTCCCATGTCTCTTTCTAACCCTTAGCCTCCATTTATCCAGAAAACGCACTTGCTGTATATGTTTATTTACTGCGAACAGCGTCCACCATACCTGCTAGGTAGCTGGCATCGGTGATCCATGGATGTCATACCATCGAAGGGACATTGGAAGGCTGTAATGCAGTGTTCAGTGGGTTTCTTGGAAAGCACAGGCCACCTGCCTCCCAAGATGCTCCAGATCCATGCTTTACTTCCCTATGTTTTAGAGCAGTGCTTCTTAAGCTTTGGTGGGCATAAATATTACTGGAGGGCTTGAGGAAAAATTACTGCACCCCACCCCCCAGAGATGCTGACCCAGTAGGTCTGAGACAGAACTCCAGAATTTTCATCTCTTCCGAGTACCCAGCAGCTGCTGGTGCTGCCTTCTTTGGATCACACTTGGAGTAACACTGTTCTAGGATTTTTTGGCTTGGAGAAGGATGTGGGGAGGGCGAGGCAATAAATGGGAACCGGATAGTTAAATTGTACATTCTAAAGCTAAGGACTGTTTGGATGAATAATTAAGGAATTTCATTAGCTTTAAAAACTAGATTTAAAAACTAGATCTAAAAACTAAATTTTAGCTAATAAAAACTTTCATGTTTTTGCTTGTTTTGGGTTTTCTGCTTGGTTGCTGTGTGACTAGATCAAGTCATTGTATTTTCCTATATCTCAATCATTATCCCAGAGGGGCTAATTTTAAAAAACTAAAAGCTTCTTTATTGGTCTCCTTTTCTCAGAGATGGATACTAACTCTGTGAATGCAAAAGAGCTTTCAATTGTACTAGTCCACTAACCTGGCATTCCCTGGGCCTGGCGGGGACAGGTCAGCATAGACCCTCCACACTCTGTGCAAACAATGAAACAAAGCCAAGGACCAAATGGATGCCCAGGGTGAGGTGCTCTGTCATCCAGGTGTGGGATCAGGCTGAAAAAAGGAAGAGGAAGGAGAAGGAACCCTGTCTACACTGTCCCCTTAAAACTGGAATGAATCCAACTTTTATGTCCCCCCCCCCAAAAAAAAAAAATCCCACAAAGGAAGGAAGGAGGAAGGAAAGAAGGAAGGAAGGAAGGAGAATCAGAGTTTGAACTGATTTAGAGCTCAGGACTGAATGTCCCACTAAAAGCTGGACAAATAACAAGCATATGCCTCAACATAATGAGAAAATCAAAGCAAAAGACATACAGTTTTGTGCACGCTCTCCCGCAACCCGTCAGAAAAAATTTCCCACAAGCTGGGAGTCTTTACTCTCCTGGGGATGAGCTGCAGAGACAGGAAGTCTTCTGGGTGTGTGCACACACACACACACCCTCGGGGGCAGCCTAGGTGCACAGCTCACAGACACCAAGTCTAACTGTCCCTGAGTGAGCAGGAAGAAGATGCCAAATTAACCCACATTAGAAATCCTTTGGAAACAAACTGAGGGTTCTCGAGGGGAGGGGAGTAGGGGGATGGGTTAGCCCAGTGATGGGTATTAAAGAGGGCACGTATTGCATGGAGCACTGGATGTTATATGCAAACAATGAATCATGGAACACTACATCAAAAGCTAATAATGTAATGTATGGTGACTAACATAATAAAATAAAAAATAAAATAAAATAAACCCTTCGCTGGGGCACCTGGGCGGCTCAGTTGGTTAAGCGTCTGCCTTCAGGTCAGGTCATGATCCCAGGGTCCTGGAACTGTGCCCCATGTCTGGCTCCCTGCTCAGCGGGGAGTCTGCTTCTCCCTCTCCCTCTGCCTGCTGCTCCCCCTGCTTGTGCTCTCTCTCTGTCAAATAAATAAATAAATAATCTTTTAAAAAAAAGAAGTCCTTTGGGGGCGCCTGGGTGGCTCAGTTGGTTAAACGACTGCCTTCGGCTCAGGTCATGATCCTGGAGTCCCGGGATCGAGTCCCGCATCGGGCTCCCTGCTCGGCGGGGAGTCTGCTTCTCCCTCTGACCCTTCCCCCTCTCATGCTCTCTCTCATTCTCTCTCTCAAATAAATAAATAAAATCTTTAAAAAAAATAAAATAAAATAAGTCCTTTGTTAGCTAATAAAGTCATCAGCAATTTCAATTTTATTTTTCATTTCTTAGTTTAAAAAAAAAAACCCTCAGCAGGTATCTGTCCCCCAGACCTCCGTGCATGCTTCTTCAGCTTTATCCTTGTAAGCAAATGTGATTGGAAACCAAACCGCTCCAAATATTTACTCTCCAGATTTCTTTTCCCTCTTAAGTTTAAAAAGTAAAGTTGCTTTCTTCTTTTCCTGAGGTTTGAACCTGAGAAGTGCTGCCTACACAGCGGGACCCTGTCAAGGAGAGAAAGCCTCATAACACAAGTGCTTTAGCCCCTCATTTGGTTGCTTGAACCATTTCAGTTTTGAAGGGGTTTTACATAACCCTGCAAGCAGCGCTGACTCAAACCACCTGCCTAGGTGTTTGCTAATGGCCAGTCTCAGCATCCTAGAACGAGAGGGTAGGACTGGATCCCCAGTGTCTGAGACATCCTCTTCCAGATCCTTCAGTGCATAGATGAAGAACCAGATCTTCCAGGAGATTGAGGGATTCCGTTAAGGCTACCCAGCTATTTGGAAGCAGAAGTGAGTTAAAATCGTCCTTACGCAGGTCTGACAACCAGCTAATGTTCGTAACTTAATTGTACAGAAGCATGTTCTCCAATTAAGTGGAAACCATGCTCTAGACCCAAAGCAGACCTGCTGCTGTCAGGTCAGTGAGGACTTCTAATACTGACAGGATGGAACTGAAGAGGAACACCGAACGTCAGGATTCTATTTGAAATCTTGAAGCTCCCTCGTCTATAGGCAGCACACTGTATTATTTCTTACGTGATTTGTATGCATGTCCATGTCTCCGAAGGCTGCACTCTCCACCAGGGAGGTACTGTCCTGTTCATCTTGGTGCCCTCGCCCCCAACCAGCTGCTTAGCACAGACTTCAAACATCATGAACACTTAGTACACCTTTCTTTAAATAAATGAGTGCCCAAAACAGCCAGGCAGAGCAGGGAGGGTAAAGATGCTCTATAAATTGAGAATGGGAACAAAAATAATTATCTGAATTATCCGAAATAGAAAACTCAGGGAGGACAGTTTCCTAGGTATAGAGGATTTCCAGGGAGGTGGTTTCTAGACTAATGCACATTTTTTTCCGGAAGCTCATTCAGTGATTCTCCTTTCTTTACTTTTTAGGACATTTTGCTATCTTAATTGAAAGCCCTGCACACCTCTGATCAACTGCTGTCCCTCCTAAGGGACCAGCACACATGCAATCCCTTTGGAAAAGATTAATCAGCCCTAATTGAGCCACAATATTAGCCCAAATTAATTAGACTTTAAGAAAGTTGTCAACACCCTTCAAGGTAACCTGGCTCTGTCGCCTCCCAGGGAGGAGTCGGTCAAGCTCTAAAACCTTCCAATTCTGCCAGTGACCCATGAATACAGGCCTCTTTCTTCTCAAAGACATTTACTCCATTGGCTTTTTATTTCTGTACTAAACAGAAATCAAAACAGAACATCAGACTCCAAGAAGGATCACAGAACTTTACAGTTCATTCTGCAGTGGTCTGACAAGGAAGCAATCTGGTGTCAGCTTGTAACCCCTTAGTGGAATCCCCATCTCAGAAAAGTGTTACTGCATTCCTGGAAACTGAAGCCATCCCCCATAGAAGCAGAAGCAAGCATCTTCAGGTCTAAAAGTCATTGAATCAAATAACATGGAAGCTCTTAAATCTCCAGGTCTTGCCACTGCAGCAATCCAAATATACCCTGAGATTGCATCCGTTAATTGAACCACCATAAACTCTGTCTGTATTGGCTCAGCATTAATAATTGGCGGTGAAATTTACAAACCTATTCTTAAGGCACGTTTATTTTGCATTCAATAAATAAAAGCATCATTTAAAAAAAAATACCACCATATTCTTTCAAAATACCTTTAAGTAGAGAACGCCAAATCATCTAAAGGTGTCCTCTTATGAAGATTCCCTGACCCAGGTGAAAGGTAGCACACAGGTATTTCTATCACCATTTCGGAATGAGGAAACAGCCTCAGGGACTTGAACTAAGTGAGTCAGTCATGAGGCTGAAATAGAAACCAAACTCCAAGATGACCTTGAAGCAAATGCAGCCAGAAAAGAAGGTGTAAGTTAATAGTGACGTTTGTTTAGCCTATTGTGACTCCAGAAAACAAGTCAAAATGGCCTCATAAAGAACAAGCCTGGGGCACCTGGGTGGCTCAGATGGTTAAGCGTCTGCCTTCAGCTCAGGTCACGATCCCAGGACCCTGGGATCGAGCCCCACATCGGGCTCCTGGCTCAGCCGGGAGTCTGCTTCTCCCTCTCCCTCTGCCTCTCCCCCTGCTCATGCTCTCTCTCTCTATCTCTGTGTCTCAAATGAATAAATAAAATCTTTAAAAAAAAAAAAAAAGAAGAAGAACAAGCCTTACTGTCGAATCCTATCACTGTACATATGTCATTACCTTGGCAAATTCACCACATAAGCTTGCTGTTTGTGACATAAGCCATATGTCATACACACTGTATCTTTGCTGCCTTGTTTTCCTTCCTAAGTGTAATCCATAGAACGCTAAAATGACTGTCTCACAAAACTACATGCTACAAATATATGCTTATTCTTAGATTTTGCATTTCATTTTAAAATCTATTCAAGAGCATTTAGTAACCAGTTTATTAGGATCAGGGGCCTAGTCAGAGGGAAGTGCTCATCCAGCTGAAAGAAAAATCACCTCTAAAGACATCTGAAGATTGGGGGAGTCCATCAAGGCCACTCAATTGTCTAGTAGCTGAGCTGGGTCAAAATCAAGAATACAGGTCTGACTACCAGCCAATGCCCTTAACCTCATTGTACAGAATCATGTTCCCCAATTAAGTGGAAACAAGACTCCAAGCTGAAAACAATCCTTCTGCTCCCAGATCAATCAGGATTTCTAATATTGACAGGAGGAATTTAAAAGGAGCACTGAAAGTCTACGTGAAACCTTCTTTTCTCTGCAAAAGACCCTTCTCTCTTCCTCACCCCTGCTCTCCCACTCCCATGTATTTCAATGGCACTAGGATTTCAAAGCCCGATGAATTTGGACTTGCTTGTGATGGGAAAAAAGCAAGAGCTAAACAGTTTGGCCGGCGTCAAGGTGTCCTTCCCACAGGGAAATATGCATGATTATTTCTGCAATTTTTGGGGGGGTGGTGGGTATGGGAAAACAGAAGAGGAGAGACAGCAGAAATGCATTCTAGTAAAACCCACACCCAGCCAGAAACTGAGGAGTGTGATACAGCCGGGGTAGTAAACCCCCAAAATAAAAAACAAGAAAACACAAAACTGCCAACTCAAGTGACTAACAAAATGCACACAATATTCATTTGATGGATAAGTAAACCAAGACTCTCCAGCGACTTGGCGGAGAAGGTCATTTAATTTTATAAACAAGATCTAAGATGGACACTAGACTGTCATTCCCACTGAGCCCATCACTCCAACTCCCTAAACTAAATTCTTTCTTGCTAAAACTGCTGAAAACATGAAGGCCTCTTGGGACCATCCTTTCAACCCAGAACACAGAAAAGAAGGCCCTCTTCCCACTACATTTAAATTACGTCTTGTTATCTATATACTCCCCTAAGCAGGAGGCTCTGTGAGCGTAGGGACTAGAGCTGTCTGGGGCACCCGGCATAGTACCTGGATCATGGTGGGCATTTGGTGCCTCTTTTGCTAAATGGATGATTTGCCGCAACATGATGAAACCTGGATTCTACTTACACTTATGGGACAGAAGCACGTCAAAGGAATCTGCCCACCTCGTGGCTTCTTCTGTGGATAGTCTCCTAGGAAAGAAGAAACATCTCTCTTGAATATTTCTGAAATGACCCTCCTTCTCCATCAGCAACCACTGAGATTTCCTCGGGGAAACAAATCAGAACAATGGCGGGCAGGGGGTGGGATGCAAATGAAAACCACCTGGATTCCTGCAAGTCTGTTGCTGTAAATGTGTACATTCTTAACTAACTGATGGCAAACCTCAGTACTGGAATTCAGTGTATTTGTATATTGGCTTTCAGTCTAAAAAACCAAGCTAAATAAGCGCAGGATATAAAGTTGTCAAGATAACAATGGAAAGAAACTGGCCTTAGCGTCAGAAAAAGTAGGCTGAGCTCCCGACTCCATATTTTACCATGACCTTAATCTCTTCACCTCTGCAATGGGGATCACGATGCCCACATCCCCAAACCCTGTAAGGGTTAAATGAGGTGCATCTATGACATCATTGAACCCAGTAGTTGCCCAGTATAGGCACTGAATCCAAATTATCTGAACCTAGCAGAGTTTTAGAATACATTTGAGTGTTTGTTTCCAAACTGAGAGCTCAGACTGACAACTAAGTAGAACCAAGAAGCATCCTTCACCACAGCTTTATAAGAGTGGTGGATAATACGGTTTTCTGAAAAGTAAAAAGAGGGTCCCTATTCTGAGTTAGGTCACACATTCTGAAAAGGAAAATTCACATCCATGCACTCAGGGATATAAAAGGAGCCGCCAAGTGGCAGGAATTTATTGTCCCTCGGCTCATCTGGTCAACAACTCACTAGAGAACAGGTCCTACAGCTCAGTGGTGGGTGCCCCACGGTGAGCACCCTGGGAATGCCGTATGGCCAAACTACTCACTTTAGAGCACGGTTGGGTTTGTCGGGAAGAATAGCTGTGAAATCGCTACACGAGTCTGACTTGTGAGACAGGCATCCCAGGCGGGTCCTCATCCCTTTGTTCCTGCAAGAAGCACAGGGGCAGAAGGATGGGGAACTGTCATGATCATAGCTGTCAGCTCTATAAAGGGCCCCAGGAACTCTGCTGCAGGAGCCCGCACTGCCTCCCCTGACCGCCCCCCCCCATCCTTCCCCAGGGGGTCCCTAAAGATTTCATGAACAAGAGGAGAAATACCTAGAAGATCAAGGGATATATATACTCACTCCCTAACTTGACTCCTGGCATAGTAATAAGTACCCTACCCCTAGAGGCTTAATGCTCTTTCAAAGCTAACATGCAAGTTGATAGTAAGTCAATGAAGGTCATTATCTTGGAAGAATTTCTAAATTAAGATTCTCTGTAGGGAAAGGAAATACAGTGAAGACAAAATAACAATCCACATTTTGCTCTCCCATCAGGAGGGCAAGACAGCCGCAGCTCCTAATTGCAAAGCCCCAGAAGAGGTACCCACACGCACGCACGCACGGAGAGTAGAGGGTTGCTTGCATAATACAGGGGTGTGTATCACAGAACCTCCAAGCACAAATGAAGCTTCCAGGCAAATTAATTCTGACTCAGGTGCTCCCCACTCATCCCGCAAACCTGGGGATACAGATTCATGAACGGCTACGGACCAGCCAGAACCAACTCCTGCAGGTGAGGGCCAGAGCAGCTGGTACAATCAGCAGCTAAGAACCAGGGCCCCTTTCTCCATTCTTTTAGTTACTTAACTAAGCTCTCATATTCCTATTTGTATTTTGGCTTCTCTCAATCAACCTGTTTAAAACTTTAGCATGTATGTTTAAAATTCTCATATTTTTTATTTTCCTAAGGATCAGACATTTACATGTTATCTGTTATGGAAGATCCGATGAGGAATTACACTAATGTCTCTCTCCGACGTCCAACATTAGCCCCTTTTTACCTTTAACCACAGACCAGCAAACTGTGTCCCTGAGAGACGCCTGTTTGTGTAAATAAAGTTTTATTGGAACACAACAACACCCATTATTTACATATTGTCTAAAGCTGCTTTCGAGCACCAGGGCCGAGTTGGGTGGTTGCAACACAGACTGTATGGCCCATAGAACTCAAAATATTTACTCTCTGGCCCCTGACAGAGTAAGTTTACTGACCCCTGGCCTTTAACCCATGGCAGCTCCTCACATGGAGAGCAAAGGGATGTGAGAAGGGTTGGCTGTAATCCAATCAGGACCAAAGAGTGACTTATAAAAGGGCACTGCCACGTGCACGCTGGTAACAATGTGCCACAGAAATAGTCCCAGAGATGTTATTCTCCACGTGGAAAGGAAGTCCTTCTCGCCTGGCTTTCCCTCCCCCTGATTTGTGAATCCCGGGCCTGGGCAGAGACGCTAGAGGCCGTCCAATTCAATCTCTTCCTTTCACTCCAAATGGGCATCCATCCCTGACCCAAGCTAGTTATTCACAGAAATCTTATCCAACAAATCTAGTGGGATGGTATTATATTTGGCAAGGATTGACAACATTTGTATTCCACAGCCCATCTCCAAGAGCCTTTTAAAGCTGGAACATCCAAGTTCCCAGATATATCCCCTCTCCTGCAGAAAACTGGGCCTGCACGTCCTGTGCTCCCACCTCTTATCTCTGCCAGGCGCATGATGAAGCCATCAATTTTGTGGCGTTTTGAAACATTGGCGATAGCTATTCTCTCTCCTGCGATGGTGAGCATCCTATGTCCACTCACTCTTATAAATCACAGGGTGCTCTGCCCCCAGGCCACGTGAGCAACTGATTAAGGGCCTTAGAGGCACCACATTCCATGAATTCAAGGAAAGGTCTTGCTTGGGCTGCACCAAGGCCAAAACCCAACTTCCAGTGAGTCAGTTCACTCCTCGGTGCCCCAGGATCATCAATCACAGAATAGTCAGGTCGATGCCCCCAAGAGCAATTAAGAGGACTTCAACAAAAAAATGGCAAATCCACACAAGCCATCTAACAACGTTTAGCAGGGGCTAAACCCTTTAAATGTAAAGGGTATACTCGTTACCGAGACAACAGTGGTTCTCCCCAGTAGTTTGTAAAATCTTCCACAAAATATTCTTTGGGGCCCAATGGTTTTGATTTTCCATCTGGTCTAGCTGAGATCTGAATTATAACCTTGTTAGTTAGGTTTGAAATAATGGAAGCAGAAGTGAGAGTCAAAGGTTAAAGTTACTTAAAAAGGAAGGAAGGAGGGAGGGAAGGGAGGAGGGAGGGAGGGGAAGGAGGGAGGAGGAAGGGAGGGAGGGAGGGAAGAAGGAGGAAGGAGGGAGGGAAGGAGGGAGGGAGGGGAAGGAGGAAGGGAGGGGAAAGAGGGAGGAGGAAGGGACGGAGGGAGGGAGGGAAGAAGGAGGAAGGAGGGAGGGAAGGAGGGAGGGAGGGAGGGAGGGAAGGAGGAAACAAAAGTAAAAAGAAGTAAGCTTGCCCTTATCTTTCTTTCCTGTGCCAGGACCGTATAGAGGTCCCTAAATGGTTCGATGCAAGCTCATGCACAGTCCCACCCCATGAGTCCCACCAGTCAATGGGAGGGTTTGGCACGACTTTGCAAGAAGCACCCCAGAAAGGAGAGCACCATCCACACCAATGGCCTGAGGGGACGGACCACCCATGGGAGTCGAAGGCCGGGCAGGCTCACACAGCGGGGGGGTGGGAAGGGGCAGAGAGGGGGAAGGGCAGGGGCGGGGAGACAGGTGAGCATCATTACCTGCGTGGCATCAGTAAAGCGGCCATACAGGCAGCGCTTACGGTTAACCCTCTGGCCGGTGTGCAGGGACGTCAGGGCGGGAGATAGGACTGCGGGGCACAGGGATTTACCCTTTCACGTCCTCTCACCTAAAATCAAAGAATCTGCTGTAAGAGGGGAGCAGCCCTCTCTTATCTGACTGTGCTACAAATCCTCTTGGATGGCTTTCCTCTGACAGAGGGCCTCCCCCCACACAGCCCCTTCCCACAAATGCCTGCTTGTCCTGACGAAGGATGACCAGCTAAGGATGACCCGGGACAAATTGCTGGCTGTATTCGCATTGCTGCCTGTTGGTCAGGAGCTCCTATTTCCCCAAACACTGGCCATGACAGTGAAGTGGGGCACATTGCCCCAGGGGAGGAAGGCTCAGGCCTGGCGAGCCAAAAATTACTGCTCTTTGTCTTATTGCAGTGGGGCCCAAGTGACCAGCCAGCCAGGGATGGTGGGGGAAGGGGGGGTCAGCACTTGCTCCAGAATTCCTTGATTGGCTGCTCTTCTGATTCTGGCCTGCCTCTCAGGGAACCTGTCCTGGAGTCCTGGAGCTTTGGGAGGGTGTGAGCAGGGGGAAGGGTGGAGTAACTCCAAGGGAGACTAGTCAGGCCCCTGTCACTGCACAGGCCTGCTCCTTTGCAGGATCGCAGGCACAAACTGAAGAAATGAATATGCAAGCCACTCTCTCTTGCCCAGATGGAGGCCGCCCGACCTTCCTCAACCTGGGACTGGCCCATTCCAGACCTGAAGTGGGGAGAAAGTCTGGAAAGGGGATACTGAGGTTGAGGGCTTGTTGACTGATCATCTCTCACTCCTGAGGGTCCCCTTCTCAGTGCTTCAAACCCTTTGTTCCCACAGAAATGATAGGAAGAATCACGTGAAGAGAGCAGCCTATCCGTAAAGGGCTTCCCTGGGGAACCCTGACACCAAACAGAATCCATTTTAAAAGAAACCTAATTTAGATAGATAAGGCCCCTACTGGATCTACTCTGTTTAAATTATTTTGGTATTACACGGAATATTTCACAAATACTTTTTTAAAAAAACACCTTCTCTAATAATACCAAAATTCATAAAATTAAAAGATTGCTTTGTTAAAATTAAAAAAAAAAAATAGCTAGACTTTGTATCAAAGCTCATCCTCCAGGAGACTGGGCTTAGACTGTGTTCCCTAACAGTAGGAACAATTCCTTAATCTTTGTCCTAATGGTGCATCTACCTGCCTGCCCAGGAGTCAGGAAATCAAAGCCCTTCCCAGCTTTAAGGTTCTCTTCCAGCTGCGAGAAATCACTGTTTGGGGCACCTATGCCTCATTTTCTCTTGCTTATGGTCTACCGCCCGGAGGAGGGGAACCCCGTGCCAGGGGCCTTCATTACGCTGGTGCTGAACAGAACCAGGGATGACTCCCCCACAGACGGAGCACGCAAGGTCATTTGGGGCAGGTATTACCAGGCCTGCAGTCACTGCCTTGTCGCTCTTCCCGTTCCCACTGCTAGCTCACCCTGGGACTGCTTCCATGCCTGCCTCTCTCCCTCCCAAATCCAGCACTGCCCACCACTGTCCCCCAGACCTTCCACCCTCCCTTCACTTAGCCTTGACTTCAATTCAATCAGAATCTGCAGGAGATTCTGGCCCCTGCTTCCTCATTCATCCCAGCACCTTGGGGCTCTAATTCCATCTGGCCCTTGACTTCCGGGGGACAGAGTTTGGGGTCCCCAGGGCCCAGGAAGGCCCATGGCAATGTGCCCTGTTAGGTGGACATCAAGTGACAGGTGACTCTGGGGCAGACAGGATGGGACATAATGGAAAGAGGGAACTCAAGGAAAAAAAAAACAAAGGTTAAAAGCAAAGAGCAACGATTTTTAAAGAGGGGAAGAGAAACTAAGAGTCTCAGCGGGGAGAAAGCAATCAATATGCATGGAGAGGCAGGTTAATTAAATATGGATAATGCAATCAGCCCACATGGGTACCTTGAAGAGGAAAGAGAAAAGCAAAAGCAATACTCACTGTCTTTGACCAGTCCTCATGGCCTGCGGGTCTTTGCCAACTGTGTGGTCAGAGAGGCTGCGGGTTAAGGAGTTCTGGGGAAAGAGTTGATCTTTCTTTTAGCAGTCAGATCCTTGATGGGTGAAGAACATGTGTGCATGAATGCACAGGCACACTCGTGCGTGCACACACACATATACACACGCATGCATGCACAACACACCTCCCCACCACTTGAGCCGGGCAGCAAGCGGCCCCGCTGAAAGCTCTTCTCTCTGCTTGTCACATCCAGTAAATACTGAAGCAGCCTACACCCAGCGGGCGGCGGCTCAGCTCCCGGGCACAGTCTGCACGCCCATCCTCATTGGCAGGATGCAGGAGGTGCCCCTGAGCAGAGCTCGCCTGGCACTCCTCCCGTACCTTCCTCTTCACTAACCTGCTTCCTTGCTGCTCTGGCTGCAGCTCCGGGAGAAGTCCCCACAGCCCAAAGCTGCCTCCCTCTGCACCCAGAGGCTGGGCAGGGGGCAGCGAAGCTGTAGGTATTAACTCTTTCCAGCCACCAATGAGCTGAAAACCAAGTGTCCAGGGGGCCCTCTTCTAATGAGCTCTGCTGCTGGCTGAAGGCTGGTTGCTGCTCAGGGAGCAGGGAGCATAAAGATCTTGCCCCAGACAGCTGCTGACAGCAGGAGCCAAGCCGAATCAAATCTCCTAATGAGCCAGGAGGAGGGGGGCTGTCTTGCTGGGTGTGATGTGATGTGATAAATGCAGAGAGCAAGAAAGCTACGGGGCAGGTCACACATCTAAATTCCACCCCCTTTCTCCCAATTTCTATTGTGCTTCACTACCAAGCCAAACCACACAGCCCTGAAATTACCCCCTCCGCCACATCTCAGCTGTCCCCCTTACTCGACAGAGGCATTTCTCCCCCAGTCTGTCTCTACTCCCACCCCCCAGCACCAAACACACCACTCCTCACTTCTTAATGAGAAATTTCCACCTCCTCTGCCTCCTCAAAACATGTAGATTTCCAACTCTGTGCTCCTGGTTTTTCCTACAGTGGAAATTCACCTCTCTCCCTCATCCATCACCTAGCGACTTCCCCGTTTGCATTTGTTATGAGTGACTTTTCCCTTTGTTCTGCCCAATCGGCACATTATCCCTAATTTTTCTGTCTTCTGCAATTTTTTCTTCCAAACGACCTTACCCATATAGATCTTCACACTGCCTGTTTCAGCTCCAGAAGGAGGACTGTCTCTTCCTCTTGCCCTAGTACAGTAGTTCTCTGAGTATGGTCCTTGGACCTGCAACGTCAGCATCACCTGGGAATGTGTTAGAAATGCAAACTCTCAGGCCCCACCCCCAGACCTATAGAATCATACTCAGGGGATGGAGCCCAGCCTCCCAGGTGATTCTGATGCATGCTAAAGTTTGCAAACCACTGCCCTGGGACAAAGCTTCCCTTCTCCCCATTCCACTCCAGTCTCCAGCTCCCTCTCAGGAACTAGCTCCAAATGCACCTAACCTTTACCATAAGTCATTTTGGACACCCGGAAGGCGGCATTTGCTGGAGGCAGCAGAAAACTCTATGGAAAGTGATGGCTTGATACTAAAAATATTAGATTGCATTTGTTTAACCTTCTATAATGTAGAAAGCATGTTCATGTATTGTGACTCAACAACCCTATTCCATAGCCAGAGAGAATATTATTATCCCCAAGTTACAGATGAGAAAACTGAGGCAACTCAAGGACCAGACTTGTTTTCTTAGAACTCTTATAGCAGAGCTCTTCCCACCACGTCATGCCGGGACCCAGAATTCCTGGCAGATCTATTGGTGGCATAACCTGTATTCTCCCAGTGACAGGAGTCTGCCGCAACCCCACGTTGCCTGACGAGAGGATGAAATAAAAAGTCTGATGCTGCCTCCACAGTGACTCATTGTCTCTCTTGCAAAATGTCCACAGTGTGCCTCTGTTAGGTAGAGGGAACTTAGTGTTATGAAATGAGACGCAAAAGAAATGTTTCCCTGCCTTGAACGCCAGTGCTAGCCAGGATTTAGAATTGAAGCATAAAGAGAATCCTTTGCTTCTGGACATATTCTTGATACACTGCCCCATACCAAACAGGTCCACAGATAAACTGGGAATAAAAGCCCAGTGATAAGCACTTCCCTAATCCAAGATTAGGTTATACGGTAAGATGGAGCCTCCCAGATTCCATGCACACAGCCATTGTCCAACAAGCCTTCGTATGTGCCAGGTACTGGGCTAAACATTGCGCTACTGGTAACTCTCGTAACAAACTTAAAAGGCTGACATCTTTATCATCCCCATTTTACAGATGGAGAAACAGAGACAAATCAGTTACAAGTGGCAGAGCTGGTGCCTGATACCAAGCTTCCTGTTCTCAACCCTTGCTCTGCCCCTTGCTTTAACACAAAGGTGGCATCATCACAGGACTCCTCGTTCAGTGCTAAAATAGTGAAATAAAGGCCCCCTCCGAGTCTCATGCTGCCCCATCTGGCATCCAGGATTTAAAGGCACTGAAGAGATAGGGCAGGGCTGCGGAAGGGCCCAAGTCTCTGGTGGGGGCTGACTAATATTAACTAGGCATCAGAATCTTCAATTAGCCTTTGGAGAAATAATATAGTCCTAGGAAGTCAATAAGCCAACCCAAATGTTTAAGGAAAGATGTAATTATTAATAACATTTTAAGAAAGAGCAGGAATATAAAGAGCAGAGGGATAAGAGCGTGTGGACATGCATCTAGCAGGAGTAAAAAGAAAAAATTTAAACTTTTTTTTAAAGCAAAACATTCCTGAACACCAAAGCGTAACCACACAGCACCCTAGTTTGAGAAGCACAGACCTAGTACAGGCCCCCTCTCAGGGAAGGCCTCTATGTTAAATCTTCCTTTCTGCAGAGGCAGGTGCATAAGGAATTCCAGGGGCTGTTGGGGGGGGGGGGCGGCGAGGCTGGCGGCGAGAATTAAGCAGAACCGAGGGGATAAGCATTCTGGCATGGTCTCCTTTCCTGAAGGAGAGAGAGAGGCAGAGGCAAGCAGGCTGGAGTACTAGTGAGGAAGGCACTCACCTACTTGGACTCTGTGTCCCAGGGCTTATAGCCCTGGCCCAGGAATAGAGAGCTCTGGATTCCTTTCTGGTTACTGCTTCTGAGTTTCTGGCTGGAGACTGGGCACGGCACGTTTCCGCTGGCGGCGACATGTGGATTTTCCCAGGAAAACAGGCATTACAAGCTGTGCTCTGCCTTCTCAGCCTGCCCTGCACCTCTCAGCTCTTCCCATTCTTGGTTTGCTCCTCCTGGGAAACCCAACCTTCCCAGGCCTGGGCCACTGCGTCTCTCCGGCATTGGTGCTCAGCCCTGCCTCTCATGAGCTCCAGACTGGCTTTTCCAGAGGACAGCTAGACAACTCCATCCCTCTCAGACTCTGCAGATGCAACTGTGTCAGAAACAACCACCTTTGCCTCCAAATCCTCCCTTCCTGCCGGGCTCCCTATGCTTGCTAATGAAATGACTCTGTCCTAGCCCCTCGAGGTAATGAGTAAAGGTATCTCTGGCTTCTTTTTCTCTTTTGCCTTGTTGAATTGATTTTTAAAACTTCTCATTATATTTCTGAAATATTTCTCAACTTTATCCACCCCATCCATTGACACTGCCATTCAGAGGTTATTGGGCACCCACCACGGCGTATGCCTCTTCCACGGTGTCCTAAGTAACTGAGCTTCCTGCCCCCATGTCATTGCCTCCCCCATTCCCCATAAACCTCCTAGCCTGCTACACTACTACCAGAGTTAACCCCTGAACAGGTACCATAAATGGTCTGTACAGTCATTTTTGATGGGCTTCATGGTAGCAATTTGTCCTGCCTGACGTTCTAACAATTCGGTCCCATTTACCTATCCAGGCTTATATCCCATTGTGCATACACACATGCACACACACAGACCTGATTCCTCCGCTGCCCCCTCTGCCCAGAATGTTCCCCACCCTTGCCCCCGGATCTGCCTCTTAACTCCCAGTTGCTTCTCTAAACCTAATACCTGCAAGATAAAAATTCCCCTTTCCAAAGCTTTTCAGAACGGCCTCAATCAGAAGGAATCCTTCCATCCTAACACCACCACCACATTGCTGTGTGACTCTCTGACAGCCCGTAACGGAGTCTGTAGTTTATCCTTGTGATTTATGTTTTCTGATCCTCCCAAATGACTGACTACGTGTCCCACAAAGACAGACTCTATGACTTACTCCCCTTGCTATCAGTTCTCATTGCCTCGTATGAAGCAGGTGTTTAATAAATGTCAGCTGCATTTGATTTTGAGTTCATGAAAAAAATCTGAAAAATCACCGAGGATTCCTTATGGCGGAAGCACTTTAGACTTCTGCAGTCTCCGGGTCAAGTCTGAAATCGGTCTAATGCTAATGACTCTCAGGGGCAGCAGCTTGAGTACCTAAGGCATTTGCAAACTATTGTTCCCCACAGCCTGGTCAGGGCAGGGTGGAATTAATCAAGAGGAAAAGGAGCACCTGGCATTGTCACACAGGCCACAAAAATGTAATTAAATTGAAGATAAAGGGAATTAAAGTCTGCAATATAATATTTTTAAAAGCCATGTTAGTAGAGGTGCAGGTTTATTGCCAAACGCCCGCTGTGTGTTTATTTAATCAACATACCACCTAAGACAGTACCATATTAAAAGCTTTTCATAAAACAGTCATTCAGATATTAGATTTGAATTCTGGTCAGCATGCTAGAGCTCTTCCACAAATCTTTTAAAAGCAATTTCCACTTTGTAGCTTCCTAGTAACAGCAGAAACATGAATCAACATATGCTGCATTGATTTGGGGTTTCCATGGAGACTGGAAGGACACAGGGAAAGGAAGGACAGAAAGAGGCCACTCGGCCCAAAATTCTACTAAAAAAAAAAAAAAAAGTCTCTATTTCATTCCTCTGAGTATTAACAGCCTCATTTCCTGCTCATCAGTTCAAGCATCCGGATATTTAATTTGTAATAAGCCTGCTCAACTTCTCACAAGAAACATCAGAAGGGTGGAAAGAAGTCAGCAAAGGTGTCAGCCCATGAGGTTTGCAAAGAGAACCGAACAAGCACAGGATCTGGAATGGGAAGAAAGGACCTCTGGTCCTAATTCTGTCATTAACTAGCTCTGTGACACTAACTACCTTAACTAGTTAGCTATGTGATCCCTAACATAATGAAGAACGTTGAATTTCAATTCCTTCTTCTGTAAAACCCAAATTACCTGTCCTATTTTTCAGAATGGTTGTAGGAAAGAAATGAAAAAGTCTGTGGGAATGAAAATGCCTTGCAAATTCTAGTCCACTGTATTACCCTACCACAGACGGTCGCCAACTTACGATGGTTCCGCCTATGATGGTTCCCTTATGACTGTCTGATTTTACCACAGTGAGAAAGTGATACGCATTAAGTGGAAACCACACTTTGAGTTTTGCATTTTGCCCTTTTTCCCAGGCTGGTGATATGTGGGATATCAGGGTGCTCTGTCCTGATACGGCTCTGTGGCAGCAGCCACAGCTCCGCCAGTCACATGATCACCAGAGTCAACCACTGATACACTTACAACCACCCTGTGCACTTACAACCATGCTGTTTTCCACTTTCAGGGCAGGACTCAATAAGTTACATGAGATATGCAACCTTTATTTTAAAATAGGCTTTTATGTTAGATGATTTTACTCAACAGTAGCTAATGTCAGTGTTCTGAGCATGTTTCAGGTAGTCTAGGCTGAGCTATGATGTTTGGTAGGTTAGGGGTATTAAATGCATTTTCAACTTATGATATTTTCAACTTATAATGAGTTCATCAGGACATAACCCCATCCTAAGTCAAGGAAAATCTGTGTTATGCTTGGTGATGCTCTGAGCTTCCTTTTAAATGGAATTCTGCCAACAAGCAAGTCTATGCAAATTTTTTTTAAAAAAAAAGAGAGAGAGAGAGATTGCTGATTTAGTGGGAAGTAGACTGACCTGGAAAAAAGAAGAGTGGGTTGGACCAGCCTGAGTTTCAATCCCCACTCTGTAATCTTCCAGATCTGTAACTGTAGGCACATTACTCTCCTTGAGTCATTTTCATCACAGGTAAGAAGATCACAGTACCAATGTCGTAGGCTTGTTAAAGGATTGTTATACATATTAACTGAGGGATTCGCACAACGCTTAGCAAATGGCAAATGAGTGTTTAGTGTGAGCCAGTAATATTAGCTATCTCATCTGCTTCATCATCTGTAAAATGGGAATTAGAATTCCTACTCCTGGGCGCCTGGGTGGCTCAGATGGTTAAGCGTCTGCCTTCGGCTCAGGTCATGATCTCAGGGTCCTGGGATGGAGTCCCGCATCGGGCTTCCTGCTCCTTGGGAGCCTGCTTCTCCCTCTGCCTCTCTCTCTCTGTCTCTGTCTCTCGTGAATAAATAAATAAAATCTTTTAAAAAAAAAAAAAGAATTCCTACTCCTTCCTTACTTCACATAGAGGATTACTTGGATGACATCTGCTCAGCTATTTGATAAACTGCTCCAGAAAAGGCACTAAATAAATACAATGTTATTATTTAAAGATGCATGTTTACTACCTGCTAATGGAGGTGACACAAAAATGAAACACATTTGTGAGGATTTTCAAACGTCTAGGAGTCTAGGCGGAGAGGAGGTGACATGTGTCTGTTACCTTTTTCATTCTCTTTTGTTCTTCTAGAGTTTTCATTTGTCTCCTTGCTACTCACAGCAGCCTTTTCTTTTTTCTACCTCTCTTCTCTTTTTACTATCTTTATACTTCTCCTTTTAAGTGTGTCTAGAAGGAATTTTAAAATTAAACTTCAGAGACTTTGGAGTCTAAACTGAAATTGTTCCTTAGGCTTCCTAAAATTAAATGGTACACCAACATGGGGCAAAATGACACAAAATCAGGAGACGTCATAGGATTATAGGAATTACAGGACTGTCCCTCTGGCAGTGGTCACCAGTGTTAGATATATATCTATATATTTAAAGAAACACATCAACCAAATGCAGTATGTGAGATAGATTTTGGATCCTGATTCAAATTTAAAACCATAAAAAAAATCAGGAGACAATTTGGGGAAATTTGAGCACTGATTAGGTATTGATATTAGAGTGATATTGATGTTGAGGTTATTTTTTTAAGCAACTTATTAGTTAGAGATACATTCTGACATATTTAGAGTTGAAATGATATGCTATCTGGAAATTGCTTCAAAATCATCTAGGGTGGGAAGTGGGAGGTAGTACACAGGTGCTCATTGTTCTATTCTCTTGATTTGTGTATATTTGAAATTGTGCATAAAAATGTTATAAACGGTGTGACCACTAACAATACGTGCTTCAGGAAAATGAGCCTACAAAGTGTAAACTTTTAGTGCAAGGAAACTGAAATATAGAAAGAGGCCATTTGAATGGGGATTGATTTCCTGTGTTGTAAGTTTTCTTCCCCATGAATAAATCCATTTTCAGAAAAGCCTTTTATTTGACTTCTAGGGAGCAGGTGCCAAAATTCGTAGAGATTTAGAATGGGTATGACTCTTAGATATCACCTACAGAAATTAAATTTTAAAGAATTTGCCTGAGAAATCACACCTTTTTTTTTTTTTTAAGATTTTACTTATTTATTTGAGAGAGAGACAGAGATAGCAAGAGAGAGCATGAGCAGGGAAGAGGGGAAGAAGCAGGCTCCTTGAGCAGGGAGCCTGATGCAGGGCTCGATCCCCGGATCATGACATGAGCCGAAGGCAGAAGCCTAACCAACTGAGCCACCCAGGCACCCCCCAAGGTCACATTTCTTAAAGCATGGCCAGAACTCCAGCCCAGAGCTCCAGGGGTGGAATCCCACTACATCCTATCTTCCCACTGCTGAGCTGCCCACCCACACATCCAGAATCTAGGGCAATAAGTCAACCTCAGATGAAGATACAAATGATGATCTGTTCACTTATCTCCCCAAACCTTCTCCATTCCTATTGTAACCAGAGACTTAAACAGTAAACTTGGTTTTTATGAACTAGTGTGAGCTAGTCCAGTGGCCAGCAGCTGAAGGGCAGAAAGCCACAGTATAGGGAAAGAGAGGGCAACAAGCACAATCCTTCACACATCCCCAGCCAGATCTCCTGTTTCACCAAGATAATCGCTGCCTTAAGTATGAAATATCTCAACCTCTTTCCCTGTCTCCTCCCCTCCAAGTCCATCTGCATTTACACACAAGCTTACGTCCTACCCACCACTCACAGACGTGTCTACTGAAGGTAAATCCTTCCTCCTCTTGCCTTGAGCCCCTCCTTCCCACCTGCCCAACTTTATCAACCCTTTATTTTTACTCTGTCCTTCTCCCATGTTATTCTACACTTACAAATAAAAATACTTTCATTTAAAAAAAAATTCTCCCTGGTGGTGGGGGGGGGGGCCCTCCTTTTGTCAGCAAACTACCTGAAAACATTTCCTGTTTCCCTCCTTCCTATCCCTTCATCAGACCTTTACAATTTTGGCCTCCATCCCTACCATTTTGCTGGATGAGCAACCTCTATATTGTGAGGCTCAGCGGTCCAACGGACCTCTTAGCTGCACTTGCCATGGTGACCATTCAGTTCAGGTACCTCCACCCCCTTGACCTCCTCAGCCTTACACGCTCCCTAACTGGCCTTCCTGTTGGTCTCCTTTGCTGGCTCTTCCTCTGCCTACCTTATAATGCTGACATTCTCCTACCCTCTAGCCTTGGTTTCCTGCACTTTTCTCCTTAAATTCTCCTTGAGCAATCTCATCCTTGCCCATAGTCCCAACTACATCAGGTATACTGACCATTTCTGAATATTTTCCACTAATTCCGGTCCCTCTTCCAATTATATAGATTTTTATGTCCCATGGATTGCTGAACATACCCCTCAGGTATCCCACAGACACAACAAATACAAATACATCTAAAAATTGAGCGCATCCTAGTCCCTTCTTTTTCTGACCCATTCTAACCCCCACCCCCATCCCCCATGTCAGCTCACACACACATACAAATCTTCTTCCTCTGGAATTCCTGGTCTCAGTTTCTGACACCACCATCCACTGAGTAACTCAAGCCGGAAAGAGGGAAGTAATTAGACAGGACTCCTTTTCTCTCATCTCCTATAGTCAGCCAATTACCAAATCATACTGATTAAATCTCCTTGCAATTTTCACATCTGTCCCCTCCTCTCCATCCTTACTAGTACTGCTCTGCTCCATGTTCTGCTCCATGGTCCCCGGTTCTTGTCCTCAGTGTCTTTGGTCTCTGTGATCCAGACATGCTTCTCTACATCAGAACGTGCCGTGATTAGGTGCCTGCAAGTCCCTTCTCCTAACTGGACTCTTAAGGCCATCAAGAGCAGGAAAGTGTTTTCATTCATTCATTCATTCATTCATCCACTTATTCAACTAATTTTTTTTTTTTTTAAGATTTTATTTGACAGAGAGAGACACAGCGAGAGAGGGGAACGCAAGCAGGGGGAGTGGGAGAGGGAGAAGCAGGCTTCCCGTGGAGCAGAGAGCCCGATGTGGGGCTCGATCCCAAGACCCTGGGATCATGACCCGAGCCGAAGGCAGACACTTAACGACTGAGCCACCCAGGCGCCCCTATTCAACTAATATTTAGGTATCTCCTATGTGCCAAGCAACGTACCAGGCATAGTACATTACCTATGCACGTTGCATATGTGAAAGCCGTATTTTTCGTCTCTATATCTCCAACATCGAGCACAGTGCGTAGAACCAAGAAAATGCTCCATAAATGTTTGTTGAACCTAACTGAACCAGCCAGCAGACAGGTGAGTGAGACCATGTTTAGAGCAGGATGCTGGCAGGGAGAGACAGCTTGAAGTCATAGAAATGGCACAGACTCCAATGTCTAGTGACGAGGGTTCAAGTTCCAGCTCTGCCCATTCATGGCTGGGTCATCTTGGCTGAAGGCCTTGCTTTCTAATCGATGAAATCAGAATTCCTAAGGCCATGCCAACCTCCTGTTTTATTGTAAGAATTCAGTGAGATAGATAAGCAAACATGGATTGTGCATTATTCAGTCTCCATGAAGTCACATTGACAGCATTGGAGTCATAGAAAGCAGGGACCCAACACCAAATGGGGGCAGGGGTGGAAGCTGCAGAGGAAGGGGCAGCAGGCCAGAGAGACAGAAGCAGCAGGACCTAGTTTTCAAGGCCCTGGGGCTGCAGTATCAGCACGGGGGGCTGCCACGATTGCAATGTGGCTCTCTCCTATCTCGCAGTGCCAGGGCGCTGGCCATCAATCTCTTCCCCTCCTTAGACAGTGACAAAAGCTTTACCACTTGCCATCAGGGTCTACAGCTGTGGGCAGAAAGCAGCTTCGGCCCTCTCCTCTCCTCTGAATATAAAACAAGCTCTTGCTAATCTTCCATTTTCAATGACTTCAGCCCATGGCTTTTATGTCCTCCCAGCTCCATTCTGGCCAGCCACTTAGAGTCACGCGAAAAGGAAACCCCACGGCCATCAGACCGGGGATGGGCTCCAGCTCCGGGCGCAGCGGTTTAGTGGTAGGAAATAGTGGAGCGGAGTCTGGGCCACCTCCAGGGACAGCTCTTCTGCTGGGATCTGCTCCTCCCTGCACAGAGCCCTCAGGGAAAGGAGGTGACTCGCTTTTGTGCCTGTGTGGGGTGCACATTAATGTCTGTACTGGGGGCAGGGGGAGGGGCCAGAGCTGTGTGGGTGCGCTCTGATGCACAAAGATGCTGAGCAAATTCTGACACTTTTCCTGGCGGGCGAGACAAGGCCTGGTAGGAAGGTAGGAATCTGCCTTAAGCCATTTGGCTTTTCTGAGGCCTTCTTCTTCTAGGACTTTTGGTCGAAAAATTCAAAAGCCGTTTGGAAATTCCATACACAGCACACTAATAAAGGCCCTGATGAGAAGGCTGACGCTGCCTGGACAGTGAAAAATATCCTGATCTCTGAGGCACAGATGGGAGCAAGGAGCAGTTCTAGCATCTCTGGAGATGGAGGTGTTTGGACAAAGAGGAAATTAAAAAGCACAAAACAGAGAGCCTGGGATCGGATAGGCAGCACAAAAATGCTAAGACATAAAGTCATTACACACAACAAAACTCATGTTTACATGGCACAATCACAACCTCCAAATTGCTTTCACTTCTCTGGCCGAATCTGATCAAGTTTCTTAGCCTCCACGAGCTCAGTTTGTTCCGGGAAATTGAGAAGATGAAACAGCATAACATAGGGAAAATACCTAGCCACGCTGTCTGGTACACTGTGATCATTGGCAGCTACCATTATTCCTTTTAGTTTATCTCACAAACACCTCTGGAGGTAAGCTGGGTGCTTGTTCCTGTGCCCCTTTTACAGACCACAAAAGCAAAGCTGTTCAGTAGCCCTGAGTGAAGGGCCCAGGATAATTCCACTAATGGCCCTAGGGACACTTGAACCCAGGACCCCCAGGGTTTTCCCTACTCTACACACATTACAACAGACTCGGTTGCTGCTGCATACTCATCACTGAGATCTGCATTTGCAGGATTTTTTTTTTTTTTAATGGAAGTATAATGGGTTTTGTTCAGCCATCCATCCACACTCTCACTCAATCCCCTGGGAGTACCTGGCATTTGTGAAATAGCTATCTATTTAATTCAACTAGACAACGATTATGAGAAAGTTTTCAGATTCTTTGTGTGTTAGGCAGTGGGTGAAATTAAAGGAAAAAAGTGCCTGTCGGACCGGGTCCCTAAGGGCAGCTTACCGATGCCCGGCCCTGGGGGGCTACGGGGCACTAGAGACGCCAATCCCTGCTCACCCTAGTCCTATCGACCTTCTCCAAGAAATCTACTCTGAGGATTGAGCAGAGAGCGAACGGTTAATAAAAACTAGTTTACTGGATTGATTGAGTGCTCATGCGGCTATCATTCCCAAAATAATAACAGCCATCAATAGCATCATAAATACCAGATTGCACATTTACAGCTTTGAGATTTCCCCAAACATGTATAGACTCTCATGAAAGCAGCTATCTTGCTGCCCCACTTTCCAGCACCCCCTCCATCTTCCAAAAAAACCCTGAAGTTTTCCAAATCTGTAGGAACAAATAATCCAAAGATAACCCAAGTTGCAGGCTGTGGTAGGCTTTCCTTATGTCACTAGGTTGAAACCCCAAGATCAGGACTTACAAGGACCTGAAAACCAGATTTTCAGTATGTGTGTGTGAAACAACGGATTGAGAGTGAATGGCTCTAACACAGAAAGAGAAAAGCCACTCTCCTCCTCTACGCCTCCCAAAAGTCACTACTGAGACAGCCCTCAGAAGGACCCATTCAGCTGATGCCAGGGACTCATTACCTCCTATAAGTGGCAACTGTGCCCTCAACTCATTGCTTAGCAATTGCTGACCTGTTAAAAAAAAAAATTGGTAGCTACGTGTGGTGATGGATGTTAACTACATTTATTGTGGTGATCGCTTTGCAATATGTCCGTATATCAAATCATTATAGTGAATACCTGACACTAATATAATGTTACATGTCAATTATATCCCAGTTAAAAAAAAAAAAAAAGCCCTTGCCCCAGCGAGTCTAGTTTTAAGAATACATCTAAGAAAAACAATCCAGAAGGTGAGCAAAATTTTAACTATGATGTTATTTCAGTGTTGTATATAATAATAAAAAAATTTTTAATTAAAAAAAAAGAAATCAGCAACCTGCCAATGGATATTAACTTGACTGGGGGGGGGGGAGCCTTTCACAATGTATCTGTGTATCAGATGGTCACATTGTACACTTTAAACATATCACAATTTTATTCATCAATTCTACCTCCATAAAACTGGGTGGGGGGGGAGGAACACAGAAGAAGCTGGTGACCTCCCATGTATTTTAATCTCCCTCCGACTCATTGGGATGGTGAGTCCTTCTGCATCGAAATGTGTCACCAGTGTTAGTCACCAGCAACGCTGGAGACCTGCACGCTGACAAAACAAAACAGATGCTGTGGGCAGCCAGACAGCTGTGCAGGTGACCCACTTGAAAGAGCAGCAGTAAAGATGTGAATGGAACGAGAAGAGACGGTGTCACAGCGCAGATATCAAACCTACGATAT
Organism: Mirounga angustirostris; assembly: GCF_029215605.1. Lineage (NCBI taxonomy): Eukaryota > Metazoa > Chordata > Mammalia > Carnivora > Phocidae > Mirounga > Mirounga angustirostris. The sequence goes on from NW_026991714.1 coordinate 43,186,982, forward strand.
TTTCAGAGCTCCCACAGGGCTCTGAGCAAAGAAACCGCATCTCTCAAGGGGGGCCAGGAAACAGGTTTCAGGGGACGTGGGGAGTTAGGACTGAGGAGAAAGGAGAATAAAAAAAGAACCTTTGCAGCTAAGGGCCCACTAAGTGGGAAGAACGGGCACAGTCCAGCACTCTTGCTCCTGGCAGGGGTGACAGGCTAGCCCCCCTCTGCAGAGCTCTGTTAGAGAATGAAGGAGGACGACAAGAGGATAGTGCCTTTTCTGCCCTGAGGTGCCCTGCCCTTCTCACAAGACTTGTGGCTGGGGATGGCCAGTCCAGGGACCCATCCAGGCCCTGCTGGAAGGAGCTGCTCTCTCTTACCTGTCTGGCAGTGGGCAGTGCAGCGGGGAAGGTGTGGCTGGCCCCGGCCCCAGCTGGGCATGGCTCGGTGAGGCCCTGAGTGACAGAGTCAGCCACCTCCTCGTACATGGGAGAAGGTGGCGGAGGACGGCCCACCTCACCTTAGCGCCCCTAGCACAGCTGCTGCAAAGTGCCGCTCGCTCCCCGCTCCCGCTGGCTCTGCTCGCCGGGGCTTTGCATCTCATGAACAGGGAAAGAGCGAGCGGCAAAGGAAGGGGGTGGGGAAGCGGAGGGAGGGAGAGGGGCACTCTGACAGATGATGCGCGCTGCCACCCAGAGGCAGAGTCGCAGAGTCGGGGGAGGACCCAAGACTCAAGACTCGAGCAGGATGGCACTGCCTGTGTGGCTCTCCCGCTGACAGCTCGTCACTGAGGGGCCGGCTGCTCTGGAGAATTCAGGGAGAGACAGAGAACAGAGAGGGTGGCAGAGCCAGGAAGTGGGGAGGGAGGAGAGCCCCGGCTTGCACAGAGGGGAAGGAGGTGAAGTGGGGTAACTGGAACGGGGGAGAGAGGATCACCTGCTTTGGCTCAAAAACAGACCAGGTTGGAAGCATCACTTTATGAGGTGTTGTGGAGGAAAGACTGAAGCATCATATGCCTGGCCTGCCTTCAAGGTTGTCTCTGTCCCCCCTCCCGCCCCCCCCCCGCCCCCCCTTCCATAACCAAGCAACAAGCCCACCCTGCCTTAGGAATTTGGAATGGCTAGACACTTTAGATCAAGCACAGCTGGAGCTTTCTCAAAGAAAAGAAAAAGAATTGGCATGAAAGAGTATAATACATTAAATACTTGGTGTCATATGTCACTCTACCCTGCAGGCAAGTCTGAGTGTCCCCTCCATCATCTGCCCGACCTCTGACCAGGGGGCTGCGGTGGCAAGAGCAGGAGCAAAGGGGAGCACCCCCCCCCCACCGGGAGGGGATGGAGTGTGTCACTGATGCTTCTGTCTGTAAAGTTCCGTTTGGATGGTCAGGAGCAAAATCTGCCGGGCAGCTTGGGCCAGTGCCTGGGGAAGCTTCTGAGCCTGAGGGGTACCCCAGAGCATCTGATGCTAGAGTCTACTTGACCTGCCACTGACACGTGGCGGGTTCACCACAGAGGCCCCAGAGCTGACTGTCATCAGGCTCTACTTACAACCACAGCAGAGGAAGAGGCTGACAGGGAAGAAAATAAACAAACAGTGGAAGCCGAAGAAGACCAAAGGAAGCTGCAGCTAGCTGGGGCACAGGCAACCGGCTCAGCTAAGGAGGGGAAGAGAGCACTTAAAGAAGGGACTTCTCCAGAGGGAGGGGACTGGAGGCAGAGGGGGTGGAGAACCAGTATGCTGCGAACTTCTAGGGAGCTGTCCACCCCTGGTGCAAGCTAGTGCTCTTCTTCGGGCCTGTCTCCAGAGTCCTGACGAGTGCTGCCCCAGATGTCCCCTCAGGGGTGGCGGATGGTCGGCACACCGCCTCGCCTCTGCAGACGGTCACGGTCCCACCATCTCACTGAGGCATTAAACGTCACACCAGTTCAACAAAATCAGGTCAATTCAGCAAGCCATCGTTGAGCCTACTGTGTGTTGGGGGGATGCAAAGGCGACAAGACAACTGATTTACATCTCACGAGATCCAGAGGAGAGAGAGATTTAACTACGTGACTCTAACACATGGATAAGTAAGCTGAAGACTCAGTGACACCGCGACACCGGGCGGAAAGAGAGACAGTCACCTAAGCCATCACATATGTCCTCCCAGAGGAGGTCTCATCTGACCTGCCCTTTAAAAGTGACCCATGGATTTTGACAAGCTTGAGTTTAATGGAGAGAACTCAAGACAGAGGAACAGCCTGGGCAAAGGCACAAAGTCTAGAGGTGCCTGGTACGTTTGCAGAATAGTGAGTGCTCTTTCTGGGGAGGCTGGAACAGAAAGTGAAGTGGGATAGGAGGCCAGCGTGGAGGATGTGATTTAAGGGGCTCATTGTGACCAGATAGTAAAAAACTTTAAATGAAAGAATGTTGGTCAAGTCATTTTCATGATCAGACCTGTGCTTTGAGAAGACACTGAATGGTGAAGGACTGGAGGAGAGGGAATGATAATCAAGGTTATGCTGTAAATCCCCAGGCGAAAGGATGGGCACCAACATAAAACAGTGAGCCCAAGAGGAAAGAACAAAGGACAGAGACTTGGGATGGTTGGATCAGCCGGACTTGATCTGGTGTGAGGGATGGGGGGGAGTCCAGAACAGGGGAGGGTGGGAAGGAGTTGAGAATGACCCTACAACCTCTCATTTGAAAACTGGCTTCAAAGGCTAGGGGACCTCAGTCCTGCCCTGCAAGGAACTGCATGGATCCAAAGAACCCAAGAGAGCAAGGAAACAGGTCCTTCCCTAGAGCCTCTAGAAAGGAACAAAGCCCTGTGGACACCTTGCTTTTATCCCAGCGAGACCTGTGTCAGACTTCCAGCCTACAGAACTGTTAGAATGTGATCATTTGTTACGGCAGCAGTAGAAAATAATATAAAGGAACTGTCCTTAGTCATAGTTAGGATATGTTTTGCATAATGTAGACATACAGAAATCATTGAAGAACCAACATCAGAATTAGATAACCTCCTCATTTCAGTGAAGCATAAGGTCTAAATATCTCCCGTAGAGTATGTCATTCTCATACACACACACAAATGCAAGCACTCGTGTGCACACACACACCCCCCCAACAAGTGAATGTCTGAGCTCAGTCTTAAATGATTTGTTAGGCTCCCTCCCCATCCCAGGCATATTCTACTTCTAGCAAAAGTGGCCGTATCTCTCTGATTGATTAGCCATTGTTGAGGAAGTCTTTCTTTGCTCTCCCATATAGTATCACCTGTCAAAGGAAACACAATTAATGCTTAAGGCTTAAGAGAAGAAAAGTAGAGAGGGGGACAACTCCTTTAGCAGAAGAGAGCCTCTGACAATGAGAAAGCAGAGCCTACCAACCCGAAAAAAGAAAGTAAACAAACACAGAAACAAAATCAAAATAACCCTATCCCAGGGTAGGAGAAGTAGATTCTGAATAAGAAGAAAACAGAATAGAAGAATGGGTAGATACAATTAATCAAAGGAGCAAAGAGAGCTGCTGAACCTCACCCTCTGGATCAATCTATATATAGCTCTGTTAGAGTTGAACCCTCTCTGTACTTGGATGCATATGGGCACAGGCCTGCATGTGTTCATGTGCAAACACACACATGAGCATCACTCACAGAGTTGGAAACTTGCACGTATCTGAAGGTTATTTGTAGAGAATAGAATTTATATGTATCCAGGAATTCTGTTCTCAACCAGATCATTCTGTAGGAGGTCTAAATGATCCTTCAACTATACCCACTTCTCCCCTATCCCCATGTCTACAGGCAGCAGATGGAAATGATGAAGAACATGGACTCTGGTACATTAGGAAGAGGTACTCTGTATACAAATTGCAGTTCTGACACTTACTGGTTTTGTGACCTCAAGCACATCACTTAACCTCTCTGTGGCACAATTTCCTTTCCTGTAAAATAGGGATACTCATAGCACCTGCCTCATAGGGATGTTACAAAAATTAATGAGTTTATATGTAAGCAGCTTGGACTACTAACAGACATCCCATCTGCTCTCTCAGGATTTATGCCCCCCCTTGATTCCTCATAACATCCTGTACTTATCCGTGTGTGTGTGTGTGTGTGTGTTTAATTATCTGGTTTCTTGTCTGCATATTCCCACTAGACTATAAGTTCCATGAAGGCAGAAACTATATCTTGTTTCACTTTGCTTTTCTCACATCATCCCATGTGTTCAAAAAATCAAAGATGAAATGGAGTTTTCTTTTTTTTTTTTTTTAAGATTTTATTTATTTCAGAGAAAGAGAGAGAGCACAAGAGGGGGTAGGGTTAGAGGGAGATGCAGACTCACTGCTGAGCAGGGAGCCCGATGTGGGACTCGATCCCAGGACCCTGGAATCACGACCTGAGTCGAAGGTAGACACTCTACCGACTGAGCCACCCAGGCACCCTGAAGTTTTCTTTCTTAACCAAGATTAAATTCCCAGAGTATAGGCTTAGATGTCTAAAACATGTATCAGTACTAGCTCTCTGTGGGCAAGCCATCCAACTTCTTTGTGTCTCCATTTCCTCTTCTATTAAATGACAGGGCTAAGCTAGGTTATCTATACATTTTCTTCCATTTCCATAATTCTACAATTTTGTCCTACATTTCTCCTGCTCATCTGGAATAAATCCTTGGAAGAGTTTGGACAAAGGATGTTTAGTAATTTGATAAGACCATTGCTCAGGTATTTTCTATCACAGGAGTGTAGACTGCGGAAGTGATGGCCCTCAGTTTGTTCACAGCTCTCTGTACCCACGCCCTTGGATACTCTCTCCTGCACGGATTCTAGATGCAGCCATGTAACTTGCTTTAACCAATCAGACAAGAGCGAATAGGACACAAGTAGAGGTTTGGGGAGCACTTATGAACTGGGGTTTTCTGTCTCTTCCTGCTCTTGGAATCCTGCAGCCTCCATGTGAAGAAATCCACACTAGCTTACTGAGTAGAAACATGTGACCTAGTCACCACTGTTGTACCAACCAACAGCCAGTCAACTGCCAGACATGTGAGGTTGTGCTAGATAATCCAGCCACCAGCCAACCCACCAGCTGACTGTGGACACATGAACAAGATCAGCTAAGCCAGCCCAACCAAGATTGCCCAAATGACCTACATCATCATGACCTCAATAAATGGTTGTTGTTTTAAGCCAAGTAGTTTTAGGATGTTTTGTTATACAGCAAAAGCTCACTGATACATCATAGAGTAGCCCAGATTTTGAAGCCCATTCTGGGTACTTCAAGCTCCATTCCCTGAACACCAGTCATTTTTCTTGTACCACGCCCCCAACTTCATTTCTAACATTAAAGAGCAAAAACTGACATAAGCAATTAAATGAAATCCAGGCTTTATGAGAAAGTCAGTTTGTGTTTGTTTCTTCTGAAACCTTGGACAATCTTTCTTTGCTTCTGGGTGGTTCTATAATGGGTATATTAATTTACCTGCCTATCACTTATCAAACACAGCTTTGGAAGTTAACTTTGTGCAAGCGATTTTGCCGAACTGTCTAATTTTTCCACAGGAATTGCTTACTCTCGGAGAGCAAATAGTCATCCTTCTTTGCCCATCACAGTCCCTAGTGTAGCATTTCAGTGATTTCCAGACCTGTAAATCATGGCCCAGTTACGTTTATAAAATTCCCAAATGGCAACCACAAAGTTGTCAAACTTTTATTTTTCCAAATAAGAACATTAAAAAGTTATCTACCATTGCCATCATTTTATAAAATAAAGATAATTTCAATGCCAAAAACATACAGGACATAATCTCAGAAGGAAAGATAATTCTTCCCATAAAAGTACAGTTGGCAACCCCGCACCACATTTAGGTACATAAATATTAATATAAAGAAATATTTAAACACATGCAAATGCCCATGTACGCACATGCACACAAACACACACACACACACTACACTGTTATTTTTTTCTTTCATGTCTCTGTGACCAGTGATTTATCTTTGGCACCTATGGATGGACTTGATTTGGGAACCACTAGCCTACAACATTGCATATACAAAACAATTACGTAGTAGAACACCTAGGGGATATTTTAGCATTCGTAACCTCTGCTAAAGGGGTTAGTCTTTTTCCAGACTGACCTGGAAGCCTATACTAGAGCAGGCTCTGATCCTTATCACTGCAGCAGATACAAGTGAGATAAATCTGCAGCACCACAAAAATGGACATGTTGTAACAAATAGCCGCCAACTCACATTTTCCCAGAACACTCTGAGGGAAAATGATCTTCCTCCATTCCAGCACACTCAGAATGGTGCAGCTAATGGAGATCAGGAATCCTACTGAGGGGACTCTGTGGACAAAGTCTCAATTTTGAGAAACTGCAATGCTGCTTACAATCACTCTTAAATAGGCATTTAAAAAGCATTCTCTCCAAGACTAATATCTAACATGAATGGCCCAGTACACAGAAGTGGTCACTAAACAATGCAGAAGCAAATGCAAGAATAAGATAGTTACTACCTGAACAGAAGAGACATTTCCCAGTCTGCACCCTGTCCTTTAGATATGAAACATTGGACATAAACAGCAGAACACACTACAGTGCAATGTACATGTTGTGCACATGCTTAAGATACATGTTTGGTAAACCACTTATATACAACCTGTGTCAGGTAGATGTGGAATTTCAAAACTTCCATAGATTTGTGCACCTGCATCTACTCACTTACAAGCAACCTGTACCCATATATACTCAATATAAAATTTGTTGAAAGGATGAATGAATGAACAAATGAACCTCTACAAGAGAGATGATTTACTTATTAATTTAATCAACATATGTTTATTTAGCACCTCCTATGGGCCAGGCACTGTGCTAAGGATACCATTACTAGGAATACTCCCACGAACAAAACAACCTTGGCTTCTTCTCTAGTTTTCATTTTCCTTACTCTGCCTTCATTCCTTTGTCAAAACCCATCTAATTTAAGAATCCACCAGCTAGTCCTGAAGATAACTCATGGACATCCCAAGGCCTTTCTCAATGGTGACTTAATAAGCCCATCTTTTGTTTTTCAATTGTGGTTGCTCCAAACCTAGTCTCTTATTCTATTCTAAACCATTAGGTCTGAATTTATTTCTAGAGTTTGAATCTCTCTACTTGCCCTGGTGATCTCAAATCTGGCTCACCTCCCTTGACTTTTCCAATCCTTCTGCCTTAGGTAGGTATCTCCACTCAATTTCCAGCCTATTAGGGGGCAACCACTGAAGCCAACCCCTTCCTAACAAGAAAGAAGCTCTGACCCCTTCCATGAGTCAGTTCCCTTATTCTTAAATAATCTTTCTCTTGTCTTGAAAAAGAGCAACCCTTCAGCTATTGTTAAAAATAGATATCTGAACCAGGCTGAACTCCAGCTGACTACTGTAATCAAAATTTTGATACTCAGAGAGAGCAGACCATGTAAGAGGAACCCTGACAAAATACTATCTTAACAAGGCTTATTCCTTGTTGAAAGATGGAAATAAAATACATTTTCTCAATTCTAAAACATATTTTTTCCTCACATTTTAACATTTCTGTAGCAAGATGTTTTATAATCAGCATATAATTATAATGTGGTAAAGGTTGGTGACCCCGATCTGTGTCAATGCCCCTCAAAATATAAAGCTGTATTAAAAACATAACTCATCTTTCAATTGACAGAATCTTATAACTGAGAAAATGTAGTGGGCCACGACATTGCCAAAGGCCAAGTGAGGGCTTATTAAAATGACTCAAATTGAAGAAGGAGAAAAGAAAAGCCATGGGAAAGGGTAGGGATTCCAAAATTTTTAATGCATTAATAATGTCTCTAATTCAGGGAACCAGAGGAATACTGGGAAGGATGACACAAATAATCATTTTCCTCACTTGACAGTTTCTAGAATGGCTTATGATCATTGAAAGTGAAGGGATTTGAGTTCCCCTGTCTCTCCCTTCCCCTGCTACCCTCTGGCATAGGAGCTGCTGGATAATAGAATGAAGAACAATATAAAATCAAGGAGAAGGAAGACGCCAAAGCCACGCAGATTCTACAAACCAGTTGATAGACTTTGAATAAGGAGTTGACACCATCTGGGTCATTGTAGGGTTTGTTTCTTTGTTTAGATCTTTGTTTTATTTTATCCATCATAAGGACTAAGGAGGGCAGGTCTGGAACCTCACTGTTTTCATTTGAATCCCAGCTCCACAGTGTATGTGACTTTAGGCAAGTGACTCAACCCAGCTGTGCCTCAGTTTTCCTATCTGTAAAACAGGGATCATAAGTGAGTTGATACCTTTACACTTACACTTACTTTACACTCCACACAGAAGCACTCAATAAAGTCATTTATTATTACTTTCTACTTGAAATTTCCTTAAAGAAAAATAATCCCTTCTCTCTGGAAAGCCGAGAAAGAATTCCTCCATAAAGTCCTAGAAAAAACTTACATCCTTCCCTGATGCAGAATTATTTCCCCTCTAAGATTAAAGTCACATATACCTTTCCCCAGGACTTTTCCTTTTGGTGGGTTAAAAAAAAAACAGCAATATTATTTAGGTGAGGGTGAATTTGCTACTGGGCAAAATCCTTTTTTGGTGTTCACATTTTCACTAGTCCTGAATAAGAAAAGGGCAGGGTGGTCCCAGTTGGAGTCAGATGCTTACCATTATTTTGTTTAACCCTGAAGTGAGTCTTACTTCACAAGCACAGAATTTACTGATGAAACTGGAACAGGAGGAACTAGCCACTGTGTGTACACATCTCCATAATCAATGTGTAGTTCCATACAATCAACTTGTCCATGTAAGTGCTCAGAGACTTACAAAAAAGAGTCTGCAAAAGACCTAGAGTCTGCAAAAAAAAAGCAACCAGAGAAACACAGACTATTTATTTAGACTGTTTTTTTATATATATATAATCCTGCAGAAGGTTAAGCAAAAGATGGGTTATTGCATAGACAGAGCTAGGACTCATACATTCTGATTCATTCTTTCATATTAAAAGCAGCCTCTCCATTTTTGCAAATGACGTATCTGAGAAAGAGTGTCCAAAATATATAAAGAACTTATACAACTCAACACCTCAGAAACAAATAACCCAATTAAAAATGGGCACAGGACATGAACATACATTTCTCCAAAGAAGACATCCAGATGGCCAACAGACACACGAAAAGATGCTCAATATCACTTGTCATCAGGAAAATGCAACTCAAAACTACAATGATAGTTTGAGCTATTACCTCACACCTGTGAGAATGGCTAAAATAAAAAATACAAGAAACAACAAGTATTGTCAAGGTTGTGGAGAAAAAAGGACCCTTGGGCACTGTTCATGGGAATGCAAACTAGTGTAGCCACTGTGGAAGAAAGTATGGAGGTTCATCAAAAAATCTAGAAATAGAACCACCCTACAATCCAGTAATCATACTGCTGGGTATTTACACAAAGAATACAAAAACACCCCTATGTTATTGCAGCATTATTTACAATAGCCAAATTATGGAAGCAACATAAGTGTCCATCGATAGATGAATGGATAAAGAAGATGTGAGATATATATATATACCCAATGGATATTGTATATATACAATATTACAATGGAATATTATTCAGCCATAAAAAATGAAATCTTACCATTTGCAACAACATGGATGGAGCTAGAGAGTATAATGCTAAGTGAAGTAAGTCAGAGAAAGACAAATACCATATGATTTCACTCATATGTGGAATTTAAGAAACAAGAAATGAACAAAAGGAAATAAAAAGAGACAAACCAAGAAACAGACTCTTAATATAGAGAACAAACTAGTGGTTACCAGAGGGGAGGTGGGTGGGGGAATGGGGGAAATAGGTGAAGGGGATTAAGGAGGGTCACTTATCATGATGAGCACTGAGTAATGTATAGAATTGTTGAATCACTACACTGTAACCCTGAAACGAATATAACGCTGTATGTTAACTATACTGGAATTAAAATTAAAATCTCAATTAAAAAAAAAAAAAAGCAGTTTAAGCAGTTTCTCCTCCTGCTGTACTTTCATTGCCCTGAGCTCCTCCAGCCCTGGGCCAGAGGGTTTTCCACATGATGATAGAAACAGGCCCTCATTCATTTCATCTATTCCATCTGACATTAAAGATATTGAAAGGGGAGTTATGGCTGAGTGTGGCTTTCTATCAGCAAGGCCTCGCATTTGGAAATCAGAGAAATTGGCTCTCTGTGTGGGTAGTGGGGTGCAAGGGGGAGGCGGGCTTCTGCAGACCCACAACTGCTCCAGACACCTCCCAGGGAGCAAAGACTAGCTTGGAGACCCAAGCCTCAGTGGCAGGAGGACAAGGGAAGCGGGCCTGAGAACTTTCCCAACTCCAGCCTCTGGGGATTGGCATTTGCCACAGGGAGCATGGAAAGGATTTTACAGGAGAGGCTAGACACGCGCCATATGGCTATGTCCTCAGAAAACTCTCATGAACATCCCTGTTGGAGGCTCTTCTCCCTGCGCGCTGGCTCCCCAAAGTCGGCTTCATTGCTGTGGGGACTTTAGGAATCCAAGGGGATTCACAGCACCATGGGGATTGCAATGAGGATGCAGGGAAGGAAAGTCTCTTGAGCGGCCTGCAACACGCTGCAGACTTGGGGTCTTCCCGGCAGGACGGATATCTCTATTCCAGGAGCCAAAGGTCTGAAATCTGGAGAAAGGGCTCCCTCGGGACCTATAATGACTGCTGTGCTCCAGCAGCGCCAGCATGGTTCAGCTGTTTGATTAATGCCACATGAAAAGGCAAATTTAATAGGAGAGCAAACCCTTCCAGGGTGCCTGCACTGGATAAGATCCGACACCTCACACCCCCGTCAAGAGGACTGCAGAGGGGTTGGTAAGACTCCTTCCAGAGCTCTGGGCCAAAGGCAGAAGTGTGGGAAGAGTGTGCCTTGGTCTCAGCTTCTGAGTCCTGAATGCGTAACAATGTGCCCTGAGAGCCAGCCAAGGGGAGAAGGGCCTCCATCTGCTCCTTCCCCATTCTCTGTTCCAGCGAAGGGGAGGGGGCATCCTTCAGCTGTTAGGCTGGTCCTGTCTGGCTATTGGCTGACACATTTTGAAAGCCACTCTCAAAGGCTTTGATGAACTGGCTTGTTGCTGGGCAGCAGCTGAAGCCATTTGCCCTGGAAAATGGAAGGAAGCAGGTGTAACCACTCACCCCAAACTGACCCCCCCAAAATACACCCCCCCCACCCCACATACACTCTACAACTGATTGGGTTACTTTGTCCCTGTACATTTTAATGAGTGCACCAATTTCTGACCTCTTAGCATCCCTTCCCTAAAATGAAACCAAGGGCAACACTGTTCTTGACCTCTCTTTCAAGGGAAAGGAAGTGCTAGCCCAGGGTGGTATCCTGGATAAGACTCCAGGTTCTCCTCAGGCTGACTCTGGCTGCAGAAGATGTGGGATTGCTCTCCCGATGTCTACTTTCCATAGCCTTCATGAAATAGCAGAGAGGCCGGAAGTCTCAGGAAGACTGAATGCTTTTTATTAGATTCTCATTTCATTAAGTACAAAAAAAACCCAACCCTGAAAAAACACTTTACTTAAGAATTAATGCAATCTCTAATTTTTATTAACTGATGGGATTTTATATCTGAAAGTGCTTTGAATTTAAAATTTAATATTTAAAAGGACTCTTTTGCAATCAACTAATTTGATCACTATCACAATCTAGTGGGCTAAGTGCCTTTGAGGAAATTGAGACACCAGAAGAAAACTAAATTATCTAAGGATTTATTCTAGTAATACAGCAGAACTGGGATTCATATTCGAGTTTTCCCAATCCCAGCTGAATACCCTCTCCAAGCTTCCTAATTTTAATAAATAAATTATATAGATCATGAATCATTATTTAAAAACCTGTCGTATAAATTTACCCAACATGTGTGTCATGTTTCTTGCAAACCTGTTAAATGCTGCCCACATGACACTTAGGCCCCTTCTTCCTCTACCTGCCTCAAATGAGGCAAAGAAGTGAAATTGGTGGCAGAGAGTAGAAGAGTGGGAGTTTGAGCTGATGGACAACAGACAGCCACTGGATGTCCTTGAGCAGAACTGTGACCTCATCTCAGGAGCATTTTAGGAAACTGTATCTGGCAACAAGGTACTAGTCTCCGAAGCAAAGGCAGATCAGAGTTATCACTTCTCTTGGGCCATATTCATGCCCGATCTTGCTTTGGGACAAGTGCAACTTTTTGCCCCTCAAAACGTACCACGAATGAGTTTCCTGCAGCTGCTCCTGGGATGAGCTAAGACTTCAGGGTTGACCTCAAGATCAGTATTTAGAAACATCTGTCCCATCCAGCAGCCTGAAAAACTGAATGCTACTGACAAAGGATCTTGATTTCCTGCTGGTGATGGGGCAGAGCCTGGATGAAACTGGGAAGCAGGTTATTCTATCTAAATAGGCAGAGTCAAAAGTCCAGTCAATCTTTGAGCTGAAATCCTTGAGTTGTCACCTGTCCTCTGATCTTTCCTCCATCACTAATGGCTTCTCTGCTTTTAAAGCACTTGCCTTGTATGTCAGATACTCGTTAACAAAGGAATCAACCAGCTAACCTGGGAGAGGGGTAAAGTTCCAATCCTAAGTAAAATATTTCCATCATCTCAGATGTCCTAAATAAGCACATATTCCATTTTTCTGTGACTTCCTAAAGAAATTCAATTCTTTAACTTTGTTACCTAATCCCTAAGTGATAATAATGATGGGAATTTTAGACCAGGTCAAAGGCATGGGTCACCAGGGGATGACCCAATATTTCCAAAGAGATAACAACTTTTGTCTCATGATACCTAGCATACTTATATCACAGTTGTCTAATTGCAAGCACATGGCCCAGTAAGTCACCTCTTCTAAATGAGAGTGCATGGGATATGTAGGCAAATGACAAAAGGGCAGGAGTACTTTGATTGTTTCCAGCAAGTTCATTCATGCACTCATCCACTCATTCATCAGAAAACCTGTTATGGGCCCTGCACTCTGCAATGCTGGACAAGATAGAGGGGTCCAGAATTGTCCAGATTCAGTATACAATTCCAAGTTAGAACCCTGACATAAATTTTGCAAAGATCCCTACCTCTAGGGGTGCCTGGGTGGCTCAGTCGGTTAAGCATCTGCCTTAGGCTCAGGTCATGATTCCAGGGTCCTGGGATTGAGCCCCATGTCAGGCTCTCTGCTCAGCCAGGAGTCTGCTTCTCCCTCTGCCTGCCGCTCCCCCTGCTTGTGCTCGCTCTCTCTCTCTGACAAATAAATAAATAAAATCTTAAAAAAAAAAAAATCCCTACCTCTAGGCTTCAACCTCTCCAAAGTTCCAGCTCCTCCCCTCTGAAGAGGAAGGACCACTTTTTCCTGCCACCCAAATTTCTGGGAGAGATGCTCGTGTGGTAGCAGAAGTTATTAAATAAAATCTTAAAAAAAAAAAAAAATCCCTACCTCTAGGCTTCAACCTCTCCAAAGTTCCAGCTCCTCCCCTCTGAAGAGGAAGGACCACTTTTTCCTGCCACCCAAATTTCTGGGAGAGATGCTCGTGTGGTAGCAGAAGTTATAAACCAGAACTCTTCTCTGGGGGCTGGGAAAGTTGTGGCATCTAATCTGAATGACAAACTGTTCTGGTCTCACAGGTCCTACCTACCACCCACACCCCACCCTCCACCCTGAACAACCTGGAGAGAGAGCAAATAGAAATCATCCAGGGGTGGCCTAATGGTAAACGTGTATAGACAGACTTCAGCTAAGAAAAATACTACCCTTTTGTCTTGGGTCTTCAACTCACCACAACTCCAGGGTTTCTATAACTTTATTTTCTCCTAATACATGCTTATAGCATCCTCTCATCTTTTCCCTCTGTTCTAAAGTAGAAATGCAGAACCAATATCAACTATAACCTGATTATCTATAAAAATTGGGCCAGCACAGGGTCATGGATAATAACCACAGACAGTTCTGAAGAATCATTCCAATTTGCTTTGGCCTACATTTGTTTATATGTGTGCATTTCAAAGTAGATTTACCTTCCTAATTAGGTTTTGTTGGCTTTCCTTCAACACACATTGACCGAGAAGTCAGGGAGGGGGCCGTGGAGTGGGCTGAGTGTTAAGAAAAGCTGGTTTGAGATAAAAATTTGTAGGAGTGAAACCTCAAGTTGCATCATTCACTTAACAAATATTCATTGAATAGTAACAAATGGGATAGCACGGCACTTGGTTTTGCAGGAGATACATAGTCGGGATGAGATACAGTCTCTGCCTTAAAGAAGTTTGCCACCTTCTTAAAAAGAGTGCATAAAGACTTTACATTTATACAATGGAGATTTCACTATAGCTTTAAACATAAGCCTAAATAGCACTGTTTGCTTTTTTTTTAAGATTTTATTTCTTTATTTGAGAGAGATAAAGAGAGAGAAAACAAGCAGGGGGGAGGGGCAGAGGGAGAAGCAGGCTCCCTGCTTAGCATGGGGGTGGGGCTCAATGCCAGGACCCTGAGATCATGACCTGAGCCAAAGGCAGACGTTTAACCGACTGAGCCACCCTGGTGCCCACAAATAGCACTGTTTTTAACCCAAATATCCACAGGGCCCAGATGGCTTTTGATCTAGTGAGACTCAGATAAATAATGATTCCTCCAGCAACCACACTGCAGATTTCTAGGTTTCTCTGCTTGTATAAAATGCAAGTTACTCAGCTTATATAAAATAGCACAGGAATCACTTCCCAAAGTACATGAGTGTTCACGATAATGGGTTGGAAATGTTTCCCCTTGAGATTCCACATCTGAATTTACTGACAAGTTAATCACTGAGAAAGCAAATACATCTTGATGTCTCACGTTGTCCTCAGTTTAACGATTTCCAGGCAAGCCCCACCACAGTTTTCCCTCTGGTTTATATCCCTGCGCCTGGAATCTGTTACACTCCCTCAAAGTGCAGAAGCCTTCCCAATTCAGTCATCCACAGAAGCAAAACATGCCAATTTGGGAAAAACAAGTAAGGGGGCAGGGCTGTCTTGGACCCACATGGAAAGTGGGACAAACGTATAGTGCCATGCACTAACCTCCACCCCGGTTCTCCCCACTAAAACTGGTTCCTTTCCACTCCCTCTCTGTTATTTCCACCAAAGGGAATTGGCAACGTGGATTATGTGCATGTCTCTTGTTAGGTGTGAATCCCAGATCCACTCTTCCTGCCCCCATTTCTAGGAGTCCATCTCAGACTCAAGATATCCTTGGTAGAGTGCGAGGAGAGAAAGTGTCCCTGTGCTAGGAATGAGGGAAGAATTCACAAAAGGCACCTCCAGCCAGGACTACCAAGGGCCAACATTTTTAGCATTGTTGTCAGAAGCACTCATGATACACCTGGCCACTGATGCTCGTGCAAGCCAAGTGCAAATGTGAGTCTTGGCCTCCTGACTGCAAGGGATCTATGAGCTCTGTTTCAGAGGTCAAACAACATTTTTTACACACAGTGAAGGTAACTATTGTTATGTGAAATGACAGATACATTATGGATATTCTTATTCTGTATCACAGTTAAAAAAAAAAAAAAGCTACTCTATCTACAGTAATACAGCATTAATATAGGTGAGTGTGAAGTGGAAAGCCTTAGAAATGATCCCCTAATATTCACTGAATCAATGCTATAGTAAGAGTAAATATTTGTACGTGTACAAGCAAATGACAACTTAAATAAAGGACAAGGGATGTGGAGGGTGAGGTTCCTTTTAAAATAAGCCTGTGTATAGGAGAACTGTCGGCCCTTTCCAATTCTTGGAAGGCATTCAAGTTCCCAGAAATGCCTCTCATTCCCCTGACTCAGCAAGGAAAAAGCAGCCATCGATTTTAATAGCTTCTCCTATAACTGAAGAGTTTTAGGAACAACTCAGGGAGCAAGAGGGTGAGATTCAGTGCTTCAGAATCCCAAAGAAACTTTTCGGACCTAGATCCTATAAATCAGGCTAATAATTTGGCTCTCCTGTTCAACTGGTGCTAATCACGCCTACGAAAGCTGAGCCACACAGGAGAGATTTGAAGACCAAGATAAAACAGGTAATTAACCACCTAAGTAGGAAGACCTGATGTCCCCAGAATGCCTTCCCTACTCTTAAAATATCATTTTTTCTGAAAATCCAAATTTCCCGGAAGAAGTAACACTAAATTGTCAGTCATATACATCTCAGTGTGAATTTGTTTCAGATCATTTTCTAAAGGTATTGATTGGAACTAGAAAAGATTATGAAGACCCCACATGCCTTGGAGGATACTACTATGGTAAACGGGGCCTTGAGGAAGATGGCTGGAGAGGCAAAGACAGACTTTCTACTTTGCTTTGCTCGGAGCTGGTCCAGCTGAGGAACATGGCCTCCTGCCCACTAAGAACACTGGAGCAACTGTGAACATTGGCCATTTGAGCTTGGCTTTGAACCTAGAAGTCCAGCTTTCTAAGAACATTGGCCATTTGAGCTTGGCTTTGAACCTAGAAGTCCAGCTTTCTAAGAACATTGGCCATTTGAGCTTGGCTTTGAACCTAGAAGTCCAAACCCAAGTATGGAGCAGGGTAGGACGTCCTAGAAGCGTCAAGAATTTGATTTCAGTATTTGTCAAACCATCTTTATTCCTTTTCCTACACCTACCGCCATCTGCCATCAGGATAATCATTCCAATAACCCCCTAACTTGGGACCAGATGATCTTCATGCTGTGGCCAGAAAAAGTTCAAGGGGCAGAAGCACCTAAGACAACTATCTGGTCATCATCATCATCAATAAGTAGAGGTGTTAGATACTAGCTATATGCCAGCATGGTGCTACATTTTTTATGTGGACCATTTCTTATGATCATCACAACAACATGTGTGGTAAGTTTATCATTGCACAATGATAACAATGAGGCTGAGAGAGGCTAAGCCAAGGTCACATAACTTGTAAGTAGGGCAGCTGGAAGTGAACCAAGGTAGCAGCAACTCTTGGGAAGAAGTGCTAGTTAGTTGAGTCAACCAGGAAAAGTCTGCTTCCTTCTGTGTGTCTTCCACTCAGTGACCTCATCCCTTCACAACGTGACCTGGCAAAAGAATTTTTGCCCATAGTACCTTCCAGGTCGTAGTGGAGAGGAAAGCCTGGCCTGGGCCCTATGATGTTCTTCAAGGAGATGCATGAAAGAGAAACAGGACCTGACTCACAGCCACCATTAGCCCTGTGCTAAAAAGCAGCCCTCTCTATGGAGGCGTGCCTGGGCTCCCCCACCCCTGAGATGAAATCATGGCTCAGACAAGGGGTTCGAAGCCATCAATGGACAGACAGCATAATACCCATGACTTTCACCGCATGTTGTCTTTCAGCTGCAGAAATAAGGGCAGGATAATTTTAGCTCTGCGTGTCTTAACACAGCTCCATCTCTCCTGCCACCAGGCTGGCTCCAGACAGAGGCCAACTGTGTCTTCTGCTCCCAGGCTCCCAGACCCTGCAGAGAACCACTGACTGCAAAGTCTGGGGAGTAAGTTTGAGCGTCAGTGCAGAACAGGGCTCAGGGCTACCACGAGCTCTCACCCCAAGGGCTAGAGCCGTGCGTCAGCAGGAAACCACTTCTTGTCTGACCACAGGCCTGAGGTGGTGACCTCTGAATGAATATCCAGACTGCTGCCCCAACATCTGCTCACTGACACATAGCTCCCCTCAGCAGCTCTCCACAGGCAGAGGACAGGGGAAGGAAAGAATCACCTGTGTGGAATGCCGGGACGGCCAACATCCTTTGACCTAGAAAGAGTGACCCAACCAAAATGCCTTTTCTCATTTTCCACATACCTTCTTCTCCTAATTTCTCTCTTTGGTTTTAGTGGCTCGTCCTTTTCCTGATTTTCCTTCTACTTTTGCAAATGTGCTTTTATGTATGTGTAGGGTTATGCCTTTTTTTTTTTTTTTTTTATCCTTTACAGGACATTGTACACCTCTCTTGCAAAATCCCCCTTTTATGGGTCTTATGTCTTAGTGGGAAAACCTAGGGTCTCATCATTTATACTCTGACCAGTATTGCTCTCTTCAACCCTTCTCTCTTTGCTCATCAAAGGCCAGGCATGAGTGCTTACTGAAGGAAAAGACACAGAATCTCTGAGTTATGCACACACATGCTCTTCCCACTCAGGCCACAATATGCTTGGCTCAAACTTATCAGAGCCCTTTGAAAGGATGACCTTTCTCTTTTATGGTCTGATTATGGTCTCCACATCAGTATGGTGCCTTACACCTAATTGCCTTTAGAACCCAGGGACTGAGCTTCCTCAGTTCTTGGTGAACTATGGGCCAAAGACTGAATGGGCACCTACCATGGTGGGGGGGTACAAGGCATTGCCACTGAATGACACTATATTTCACTGGCACTCCCCTACCTAGTTGGAATTTTAGTTCTGACAAGCTATCTCTATTCTCTGTCTTTAAGAAGAAAATACCAAGTTGCAAACTATTGTCAAGTTAATTCTTCTTTTTTTCTTTTAAGATTTTATTTATTTGTTTATTTGACAGAGAGAGCAAGAGAGTACAAGCTGGGGGAATAGTAGGAGGGTGAGGGAGAAGCAGGCTCCCCGCCAAGCAGGGAGCCCGATGTGGGGCTCGATCCCAGGACCCCGGGACCACGACCTGAGCTGAAGGCAGACGCCCAACCATCTGAGCCACCCAGGCGCCCCTAATTCTTCTTTTTTTCAAATCTCACTATTGCCCTTTACTTGCTTTGTGAACTCAGGAAATCCTAACAATGTCTTTGCTTCAGTTCCTTCATCTTTAAAAACCACTATCCTTTAGGGCTATTGTGTCAAATAAATGGGAAACACTATAGTTCTTCGTTGCAAGCAACAGAATCCAACTCTGGACAACTTAACCAATGAGACAGCTCCCAAATTCAAGAGGAAAAACCGAATGCTCAGGTCCCAGAAAAGGCATGGTCCAGAGAAACACCAAGATTCTTGGTTCCGGAAATGAACAATTTCCCCAGGGCAGCCCTATCTGGACTAATCAACCCTATTCATTTTTCCCACCTTGTTTCATTGAATTCAAGTTTCATATTTCCACAGGGAGAGACCCTGATTGGTCCAGAATAGGTCACACACCCATCCTCATTACCAGGGGAAGGCACAGAACTTGGATTCACAGGTGTGGTATAAGGCCTAAAATTAAGATCCAATATTACATGTGCCTTGACATCTGGGGAAAACAGGGAGGACCTCAAGTGGCCTAACCACAGATTCATTCTCCTCCCCCCACCCCATTCCTGCAAATAAGGTCCCCTAGCCAAAAGACCTTTTGTATCAAACAGACACTATATGGTGCAATTCCTGTTTATCCCTGAGTAGCTGGTTTCAGTTCCCTGCCAACTCATGGAATTACTCAAACAACCCAATCACATCCTCATGTGAGAACCAAGGGCCACCTTGTCCTCTTGATACTATGAAGTCTGCCTCCCACAGCCCCTGCTGGTTTACTCTACTCCCAAGGGCAATCCCCATGTGGCTCTGTGTGACATGCAGTCTCTTCCTTCTCACTGAGTATATATGACTAAGAAACTGCTGTCAATCCCATCTGTCCAGTGCCAGGTGTCATGCGTCTGGCTATCCCTATAACCATCACCAATGGGGTGAAGAGGAGGTGATAAAACAGGTCCCCAAAGATCACATACACTGGGTGAGTCCCAAGAGAAAAATCCAGGTGGTATTACCAGAAGATGAGGAGGAATGCAGGAAAAGCACAAACAACAGGTGTTCGATACATCATGAAAAGTGTTCAACACAGAGCCTAAAAACCAGAAAGTGATCCAAAACAGGTAGGTAGTAGTAATATTATTTCCACATTGTCCTAGAAATCGACGGTCCCTGAGAAGACTCTCCCACTGTAGCATTTTCTATGTTCAGAGAGTACTTTTCGCCCCCTTCCCTGGCACCTCTCCCTAGCACCTTCCTGGCAATGCAGAGCAACAGGCATCAGGAAGTCAGAGGGAACACCCCCTTACATGACACCCCCTTGCGTGGGATTCCTGACTTGAGCAGATGGATGAGGCACCCGGAGTACATCACACAAGCACCTTGCTCTGCAATTAAAGTCACTGTCAGCCCAAAATGCATCAGGCTGGAAGTGAACAGGTGATGAGCCAGTACCTCCTTGCACTGAAGCCTTCCCCTGATTATTTCCCTCCTCCTGGTAAGAGTTAAAAACACGACGTCCAGCAAGTAGTGGCCTTCTGCGCCGGAAGTGTGGCCACCGCACCATGATGTGTTCTAACCACAAATGCTAGACACAGAGTCCCCGGACCTCAAACGTCAACCTGTTGCCTATCGTTCTGCCATTAAAATGTAATTCTTCCAGTGTCTGAGAGTCCTTTTCCAAATAACACGGGTCCCACCTTGTCAGCAAATACCTTTGCAGAGGTTTGCTCTCTTTAAGCTGAGAACCAAAATAGGACACAGACTGGGTACCTGACTGCAAGCAGAACACCTGACTAGGACAAGACCCAGGAGGAAGGAAAGGAGGACTGGGAAGTGGCTGGGGACACACACCAGTGACAAGTATCAAGATAGCTACTCAGTGGACCGGGGGCAACCAGCATTGGCCCCACCTTCAGCTGTGGGACCACCCAACTTAGGGATGTGGCTGCGGGCAGGGATCCCCCTAACGCCCCTGTCTGCCAAGTACTTGGCATCTGCATTGACAGCAGGAACATGCTGGCCCCAGAGATTGGCTAAATTACCTGAATTTTCAGATGCTGCACACAGCCTGGGATCTCAGCTCCTTGAGCACCAAGAAACCCTAACTCCGGCTTCCCACCATTTTCCTCCTTGGCTTTCCACCACTCTGGCACTTCACATTTGTGTTGTTTAGAAATAAAAATTCTTAAGTAGCAGGGTACCTGGGTGGCTCAGTCAGTTAAGCATCTGACTCTTGATCTCAGCTCACGTCTCGAAAGCGGGGTTTTGAGTTCAAGCCCCACATTGGGGCTTGGAGCCCAGCATGGAGCCTACTTAAAAAAAAAAAAATTCTTGAGTAGCTGCAGGCATAGCTCTCCGCAGCTTAAAAGTGCATATAATAACAACAGTAAGAACAACAATTAAAGACTTTCTTAAATGCCAGGGACTTTATAAATATTATTTATTTCCCTACAATAATCCTGAAGGTGGGCTTTGTTACTCTCGTTTAACAGGTGAGGAAATCTAAGCCTAGATGTCAAGGGACTTGTCCAAGTTCACACAGATAATAAGTGGCTTAGCTAGGACTCAAATCTAACTGCAAAGCCTCTAACACACTCATTGCCTCTTGAAAAAAAGGTGCTAACTTATCATCATGTCCTAAACATGCTGGGAAGCTTAGCCATACACCCATGAATGATGCATGAAAACAGGACAGTTTTTCTTGGAGTTTTTACTCAGACATTCGGAATGTAAACTCATACAACTACTTGGATGTCAATCCACGGCCACATTTGACCTTATTACCCAGGTCCCGAAGAGCCCAGACCCTGCCCTAGAAGCTAAGTAAATAAACATATCTCGCCACATCTGAATTCTGCCATGAATCCTCTAGTCTGTTTCTCGAGTCTTTATTGATATATCTTCCCAATGTGTTCACATATCACCCACGACCAGAACATAAAAATGGGTCCCTGGCTTGGAACACCATATGAACAGCATTACACCTTTTAAAATGTGGGCATCCTTTAAAATAACCACATTTTATAATAAACAATGCCGTTTAGGATGTTCCGAGACAGAACCATTCTTTTCCTTCTGTTCTTCTATTGTAGTCATGGAGACCTCAGATTTGGTTGAAATGAACAGACAAAATTAAAACCTGCACGGGGGCGCCTGGGTGGCTCAGTTGGTTAAGCGGCTGCCTTCGGCTCAGGTCATGATCCTGGGGTCCTGGGATCGAGCCCTGCATCAGGCTCCCTGCTCCGCAGGAAGCCTGCTTCTTCCTCTCCCTCTGCCTGCCTCTCTGCCTACTTGTTCTCTCTCTATCTCTCTGTCAAATAAATAAATAAAATCTTAAAAAAAAAAAAAAATTAAAACCTGCACAAAAAGTTGGCATCAGAGAAAATAATAATGACTGTTTATATTTCAGTGATATTTGTGTGTGAGGAAATCAATCATTCTACAGATGCAACCTTGTTCTGATCTCTCACTAAGGTAGGAAAAGGACAGGTGCTCTTGATGCTCCTAAGACCCACAGGGGACAAATGGTGAAAACCATAATAAGGAGACAGGGAGTCTGTACTACACAGAACTACGCAGCTGAGACATTAAAAAAAAATTGCACCCACCCAGTTGTTTGGCATCAGACTGGTCTTTTTAAATTTTTTTTAAAGATTTATTTATTTATTTGAGAGAGAGAGAGAGAGCCCCCATCCTGCCTGGCCAGAGACACGTACACCTAAACCTTGACCCCATCATTGCCTATTTGAAAACACTCTTTTTCTCTCCTTCTCTTTAGGATTCCTTTTTTAAAGTAGCTTTATTATTATTATTTTTTTAAGATTTTATTTATTTATTTGAGAGAGAGAGAATGAGAGATAGCAAGAGAGGGAAGAGGGTCAGAGGGAGAAGCAGACCCCTTGCTGAGCAGGGAGCCCGATGTGGGACTCGATCCCGGGACTCCAGGATCATGACCTGAGCTGAAGGCAGTCGCTTAACCAACTGAGCCACCCAGGCGCCCAGCTTTATTATTATTATTCTTCTTACAAGAACGTATATAAAAAATATAGTAAACAAAACAGAAACAAGAAAATTAAAAGTAGACACAATCCCATTACCCAGAGATAAAACCCTGTTAGCATTTTGGTATACTCCTTACAGGCACAGATAGAGGCATTTGGTACCAGGCATTTGGGCAGAGGAAGAAGGAGAAAAGCAGACTCCCTGCTGAGTGGGCAGCTAGACGTGAGGCTCGATCTCACAACCCTGAGATCATGACCTGAGCCGAAATCAAGAGTTGGACGTTTAACCTGAGACACCCAGGCACCCCATCAGACTGGTCCTAAATTAATCATCTGAAGCTAATGATTAATCACTCAACTCGGCCACATTGGTCCATACAATCAAGAATCGCCAAATTTACCAATAAGCCATGAAGAGTAGCTGAAGCCACTCTGTTGAATGTACCACTTAAAAAAAACAACAACATTCCCCTGCCCTGCCCTATGTTGCTCACCCTGCTAACTACCATTGTTCCACATAATCTCTCCATTGTCACCAGGGGTGTGTCTCTAAAAAACAGATCTGATCATCTTACTCCATATTGACTTGAAACTCTTCCTGACCACATAGGTCCTTCCTGACCTGACCTCTTGCCTACTTTCCTGTTCCATCTCTCACCCCCATCCCCACTGCCATGCTGTAGTCATTAAGAAGACATTCAAGTAATGAGCAGTTATATAAACATTGCAAGCTGTTGCCTGGCAATACAACCCACCCACCCCCACCCTGCCTGGCCAGAGACACGTACACCTAAACCTTGACCCCATCATTGCCTATTTGAAAACACCCTTTTTCTCTCCTTCTCTTTAGGATTACTTTTTTAAAGTAGCTTTATTATTATTATTCTTACAAGAAAGTATATAAAAAATATAGTAAATAAAACAGAAACAAGAAAATTAAAAGTAGACACAATCCCATTACCCAGAGATAAAACCCCGTTAGCATTTTGGTATATTCCTTACAGACTTCTCTATGTGCACAGAGAGAGGCATTTGGTACCACACCAGTTTGACTTCTGAGACTCCATTCTAGTGCCACTTCCTGTAAGAAGATGCTTCTAACCTTTCCTCCCCCGCCTCCCCCAAACTTAATCATGTTCACTCCCACTCACCCTTCAGGTCTTCACTTAAATGTCACATCCTCAGACAGTCCTTTCCTGAACACCCAAAGCAAAAACTGCATCACCCCATTACTCTCTCTGATAGCACAGTACTTTCCTTTCATCCCATTCTCTGAATTTATCACTATGTGTTTTTGTGTTTATACATTCATGTTTTTCCCATTAGACTGTAAGTTTCATGAGAGTAGAGACCAGAGCTGGTAATGCTTATCCCTGTACCCTCAAAGCCTAAAACAGCATCTTTGTCATTAAACAACAATGAGTATGTGTTGAATAATGAAACGAATGGTGGTTCCCTTCTCCACAAACACTCCCACCCCCCACAAACACCTTACCAATCTCTACTGTGTCAATTTATTTCATTATACCAGTTGCTCACTGCTAAACTATGCGCTCTTGGAAGACAAAAACTGTCTTCCTTTCTATAAAGTAATACTTACATATGAAGTCATACCTACTCCCGCCCCCCAATACACAGGATCCCGAACACGGCAGATTTCTGTTCTTTTGAATGACTGAAAACATGAAGGAAGCAATTGCTGGATGGGCAGCATACCTTGCCACTGATGCTCTAGGGTGATCCTATTTCTTGCATAAACCCTTTATTCCTGGCTCTTCTTAGTAATGGTCTCAAGACGATACCAAAATCTAGCTGAAAAGTGAAAACATGCTCTCGATGTTTTCATTTTCAGAAGCCAAACATCCGGATCGTTAGACACATGAGAACAACTAAGTGTCTCTTCATTGAGCTGTCTGACATCTTGGTTCGTCCTGAGTCTAATGAAAAAAACAAAATGAATGCTTTGCCCCTCCACCACCAATACAACTAAATAAATATAAATAATTTTAAAGAAAACTAAATAAATAATGACTGTGATTAAAGCCCACATTTTCCATGCACCATAATCTTTGCACATTTCGGAGAGCCCTGGTTTACACAAAGACAACTGTTATGTGGGAATATCAGACAGTTTGTTTTCAACTGCAAATAAGAAACCAACTAAAAGCAGCTTACATATCAATAATTTTATTATAGCACATAAAGGAAAGTCCAGAGTTTGGCTAATTTGGCAGCTCAGCAGCATTAACAAAGACCCAGTTCTTTCTACCTTTCTGCTCTGCCTTTCTTAAGAAACATCTTCCTCATAGTTTCAAAGTGGCAAGAATAATTCCAGGTGTTCCATACACCACAAGTAGCATCTTGTAAGGAAGAATGCACCTCTTTAAATGTGCAAAGAAAACTTTAGCACACTTCCCCTTCCCAGCTGACTCCTTCCCAAGTCCTATAGACCAAGACTGGGTCATATGGCCAAGCTTAACCCAATTATTGGAAAGGGCAATAAGATTATCATGATTGTTTTAGATCAGTGGTTTTTAAGCTTTAACAGAGTCACCTAGAGGGTTTGTGAAAACACAGATTGCTGGGCTCTATTCCCAGAGTTTTTGATTCAGTAGATCTTGGGTACAGCCTGAACTTGTGTGGTTTTTTTAAAGATTTTATTTATTTATTTATTTATTTGAGAGAGAGAGAACACAAGCTGGTGGAGCAGCAGAGGGAAGGGAGAAGCAGGCTCCCCGCTGAGCAGGGAGCCCGAAGCGTGACTCGATCCCAGGACCCTGGGATCATGACCTGAGTCAAAGGCAGATGCTTAACCAGCTAAGCCACCCAGGCACCCCTGAACATGTGCTTTTTTAACAAGTCCCCAGGTGATATTGATACTGCTCATCCTCGGACCACATTTTGAGAACTTCTGACTTAGACCAATCATGATCTACCTACCAGGGATGGGGAGAGGGTCAAGTCTGTCAGGTATTGTGGTTGCTTGACAGCTACAGAGAATTGTGGTTTCCTTTGCATGGAAGTGGGTGGTTGGCTGTAGAATGGCAATAGTAGGGTCTGCCACAGTGAAATGGAATGATAATGGCTAGAAAGTACTGAGAACTTCATATGCACCAAAAATTGCTCTAAAAACAGAATATGCATTATTTAATTCCTCCAAATAATCCTTTGAGGTAGGTGTTTATTATGCCCACTTATAGATCAGAAAACTGAGAATCAGAAAGGCTCCATAAATTGCCCACAGTCACACTGCTAGTAAGTTCCGCAGCCGGGATTTAAACCGAGATCTGTGTGACCCCCACCACAGCCCATGCTCTTAGATACGATGCAATCTAGGGACTTGAGTTTGAATTCTGGACCTGCTGCTCTTCCATGACTCAGATCATAGAGGTTCTGGGGTCACCTACATAGGCCTGATTTCACCTTAGGAATGATCATAGTTTGATGGAAAATGAATGGTGTTTGGGAATCAGGCACAAAATTATGCTCAATACTTGTGTGGCTTGACAACCTTTTCATCTCTCCAACCTCAACTTCCTCCAAAACATAATGAGCATACTAATGCTTGTCTCCTAGAAAAATTGGAGCAAATATGTGGTAAAAATACTTTAGCTGTCCCGGCACATAGCAGGTAGTCATTCTGAGTAGCTCTCATTACTATTACTAGCTCTGTGACCTAGGACACTCACCTGTACAAAGTAGTTAGGAAGACTATATAAGCTTTGAGAAAATGCCTTGTGCATTTGTTTATTTGAATAACATGCTGCATTACAGTTACATGTAGTTAAATGAGGGCCGCAGTATGTGCTGGTGTAAGAAGGTAAAAATCATGCTGAGATTGGGAGGTGGGGGGAGGGGCAGAAGAAACTACTGGAAACACCAATAACTTCTGTATGGAAAAAAGTCAAGCCCATTTTTCTTCCTGAAACAAACAGTGTCTCCTTCCTTTTATATGCCAATGACTCTGAACTGAAATTATTGAAAAAGAATGATACCTCTGACCTCAGCACACAGATATAATCACCTCCCCGGCTCATTTCATGATAACACCCAGAAGGGACTACCTGCAAGTAAAAGGACTAAAAGTTTGGTGTTTCAGAGACTCTGAGAGGCCTGCCCTGAGGGATAACCCTATCTCAAAGAGTGTCCCCCCACACCTATGCCCATCGTTACTCTTAATTCCCTTTCTGGTTGTATTTCTTCAGAGAACTTACTGCTATCTGAAATCACTATGTTGGTTTACTTTTGTCTGCCCACAGGAAGGTGAACTCCAAGAAGGGAAAAACTTTGTCTGTCTTGGTCACTGGTTTGTCCTCAATCCCAGAACAGTCCCTGGTATATAGTAGTTACTAATTAGATATGTGTTGAATGAACCAACAAATAAATACATGAATGGATATTTAAATAACAGAAACAAGCACGTCTCCCTATCAATACTAGAATTTTCATTGGGTATGAGACAGAAACCAATCATCCTAATGATATATGCATTATTTCTCCAAGGAGCAAATACAAATGAAAGGACTATGAAAACTATTATCCACCTAGCTGACATGAGGGCCTGAACTCCACACTGAGATTAAGATGAGTCTAAACATGACCTTGAGGAGCCTCACGTGATGGGCCAAAGCACCTCTAATGACAGAACATGGCCTCAGGTAAGAGAACATTGAGACCTATAAGAAAGATCCCAGAACAAACCAGGGAGTATTTCTGAGGCTAGCCTGGCTCTGCCTCCCAGCATGTCCTATCACCATGGTCTCATAACTGTGTTGTAGAGAGAGGGGACTAAAGTAAAAACCACAAGGGAACAGAATGGATTCCACAGTTGGAGCAGTGGACAACCAGCAGCCACATCTGGAATTGGAAATGTCAGAGATGGTATGATATCAAACGTAGGCAGTACCCTGGTACCTTTAGAGGCATTCCCTTCATAAGGTAGTAGGCAAAACCTTCAGTTGATTTTGGCAGCATGGTCGAGTCAGCTACACCTTGGTGGATATCACCAGTGGTGACTTGAGTAGTCATCTATGACATGATGGCCATGATATCAAAGACATCACCTAAGCTGACTAGAAAAGAAAAAAAATGGTGGAACCAGATGGTAACTGAGAGGATTAGTGCATGAGTACACATCAAATAGCACAGAATCTGGAACCCTAGAATGATATGAGAAATTTAAGAGGGACTAAAGAAGAAAAACACTGTTTTATAGCTGTTGTCATGACCCTCTTTTATAGAAAGTCTTCTTTTTATAGTTTTCATCACCAAAAAATGATATTTTTTTTTTCTTTAAAAAGTAACCCAAATAAAACTGGGCCATCTTCTCCTCTCACCTTGAATCCAATCTCAACACACTGGTAAATTAGAAAAACTCTTGCATATCCACAAATCTGATTGTAAGAGCAACAAATGGACACAGGATGCTTTTATGGAAATTTTTAAGGGATTCAGTCATAGGTGTGACACTTTTTATCCCCAATCAAAACTTCCTTAAAATTGCTTATACAAATAGTTTTTCCCCACCCTCAATTCCCACCAGCAGTCACTGAAATCCTCCCATACTCCTCTAGGTTCTTTCTTGTCTCAACAGCTCCTTAGACCTCATCAATCCCATCATTATTATACCCAGCTCTCTGTCCTTGCCATGTCTATCACTTACTGCACTCATCACCACAAGGGCTGAGTAATCTTACCCTAAGAAGGGAGTGGAATGTCAGCACTTAGGATCATTTTTTCCTCTATCACAGAAACCAAAATATAATTTTAAGTTAGAAGAGAGTAAAAAATTAAACTCTAATAATGTACTTACAAATAATAAATGCATTTTCATGAGAGATATCATGAAAAGAAGAAGAAAACTGATGAAGAGAAATAACAGGATACCTTGAAACCATAAATATAAAATATCTGAAATCTACATCAAAAGGAAAAAGCTTTTTTAAATTTATATAGATTGGGAAAAGAAGAAACAACATATTGCAGAATAATCAAAATAAATGCACTAGATTTACATAATTTACAGTCCTTTTGTTAGCTA
Organism: Mirounga angustirostris; assembly: GCF_029215605.1. Lineage (NCBI taxonomy): Eukaryota > Metazoa > Chordata > Mammalia > Carnivora > Phocidae > Mirounga > Mirounga angustirostris. The sequence continues at coordinate 43,215,727 of NW_026991714.1, forward strand.
AGGGTATAAAATATGTTACATACTCTAACTGGATTGCTCACAAAATTGTTTTTTTCCTCCATGCTCCCAGTCTAATTTGACCACACCCTACTTTTTCCAGTCCGATTTATATCACTTACTCTAGGTTCCAATCAGCGTATGCTTAATTGGTCTTAGTTTCTGGGCTATTCACGCAATTTCTGCTTCTTCAGATGTTTCACTTTTAAATCATCTGATGGTTTTATCATTGCTGAAAACTTATCTTAGTTTATTCATCGTTTTGAATTTTTCCAAAAGATAAAATGTACCCGAAGAGAAAAAAGCATTTTCTTCATTTTCCATTTTTCTTTCCTTTATCTCCTCCTTTCAGGTCTTTGTGCTTCTATTTCAGGGTACTAAAAGTTGCAACTAGGTTTTTGTGAAATGACTGAACTTAACCCCAGATTATCACAGGAAAATAACTAGTCATAAGACAGCAGTGGCCTACATGGTATAATTTGAGACTATTGAAAGTTCTTTCACAAAAATCTTCACTAACCTGCCCTATGACCTTAAATTCCTATTATGTAAAAGTAAATCCTTTTAGGTAGAAGCTTTGGGTTTTCTGTTAAAATGAAACTGTCCATGGAAGAGATAATATTTCACTTCTCTGCTCAAAAATCACCCATTGACTCCCCATTGGCTACCAAATAAATGCCAAGTTCTTCATCTGGTCACCCACATCTCTCAGAGATGAGCTACCTACCTTCTCAACATCTTCCCCACACCCTCCAGAAACTTACTACCCAACATGACCACTGCACTCACGTTCTCTGAGCATGTCCAGCACATTCCTTTCTCTGGGCCTTAGCTTTTAAGGTGCTCCAAGCATGTTCCCTCTCTGTTTAATTATGTGTACTTATCAATAGCCTACCTTTAGCATATGGTCTATAGCACTTAAATTCTACCTTGATTATAATTAATTTTTAAAAATCTTCCTGATTTAGTAAGGCCTTCTCTGGTTTAAAGAAATCAAATTTAGGGGCACCTGGGTGGCTCAGTCAGTTAAGCATCTGCCTTCAGCTCAGGTCATGATCCCAGAGTCCTGGGATCGAGCCCCGCATCGGGGTCCCTGCTCAGCCGGGAGCCTGCTTCTCCCTCTCCCACTGTCTGCCGCTCCCCCTGCTTGTGCTCTCTCTGTCAAATAAATAAAATCTTAAAAAAAAAAAAAAAGAAATCCAATTTATCCACTCATTCAATAAATATTTATTTAGTGCCTATCATGTGCCAAATTCTAGAAGTTGAGGAGGAAATAGTGAAAAAAGAAGGAAAAGACAAACCGTTCAAGCTCAGTTAAGCAGAAACAGGGGAGTCTAGTATGTCTTGGCTCAGGTAACTTAAAAAACTAAATTTGGTTTCAATCACAACTGGATCTAGGGATGTCTTCAGAAATAAATCTCTCTCTCTCTCTCTCTGTGTCTCTGTCTCTTTATCTCCCCACCTCTCCCGCCCCCTACCCTTATCTTAATTCTGCTTTTCTTGGATATGCTTCACTCTCTGGCAGGATTTCTTCACAGAGAGATAGAAATGGCCGTTGGCAGTATTATGCTTGTATCACCCAAAAGGCAATAATGCCAAAGAAAAGAGTGCTTCTTTCCCAGGGAAAGGGTATTTTGGGGATCTGCTAAGGGGAAGTTGAGCCAGGGATACATTTAGCTTGAGCTTTTCTGTGTCTATCAGTCGCTTTCATGTATATTTCAAGTCATTTCTAGCCACCCTGGTATAGGAATGGTTTTCCAGGAGGAATCCTATCACCGACTGAGCTAACTCATTCCGTTTTACAACACAAAGATGCAGGGCCAGAGGTCATATCATGACATGAAAGTGAGCAACACTGGAGGTACGTTACGTAGGTAGTAGAGAAGCCAGGTCTGAAGCTTACAGAGTCATAGTTAGTCTATGGAAAACACTTCCAATCATATACATGTAAAACTGTAAGCAGAAAATTTGGTTTTGTTGATGTCTAGTCAAAATATGCACTCCCTAACACAGTGCATGTAATTATAAAATATCTCCCCCACCCCTTGATAGAGATAGGCAAAATCAAACATATCAGAATTGCTGTGTGGCAGGGCCCAAACCCATAGCCGCACCATAGGTTCTGTGTTTGAAGCTGCATGCTTTATGCACCCCAGTGTGTCATGTCCTGAACACATCTGACCCCTCTTGCCCTGATGAAAAAGGTAGTTCCAGGTAAAATTTTGCAAAATTGCCAAAAACACAGAAAAATGGCCCGAAGAAACAAGTGTCTTTTCCACATACTCCCTCATTGAAAAGTCAATGAATATAGTAAAAGAGTAACTTGGTTACATAATTGTCTCTGTTATCCCCTGCTGACTCACAAATTAACCTGTATTAGTTTGCTAGGGCTGCCATAACAAATTACCACAAACTAGGTGGGTTAAAACAACAAAAAATGTATTCTCTCATAGCCCTGGAGGTCCTTCGGCCTCAGTTCCTCAGCACATGGGCTTGGTTCCATGGGCTACCTGAGTTTCTTCACAACATGGAAGCTGGCTTCCCCCAGAGTAGTGATTTAGAGAGAGAGAGAGAATATGAGCAAGGGAATAAGAGGTACCCAAGACAGAAACTGCAATTTTTTATAACCTAATGTCAAAAGTGACACACCAGGGGCGCCTGGGTGGCTCAGTCATTAAGTGTCTGCCTTGGGCTCAGGTCATGATTCCAGGGTCCTGGGATCGAGCCTTGCATCGGGCTCCCTGCTCCGCGGGAAGCCTGCTTCTCCCTCTCCCATTCCCCCTGTTTGTGTTTCCTCTCTCGCTGTGTCTCTCTCTGTCAAATAAGTAAAAATCTTAAAAAAAAAAAGTGACACACCATTATTTATGCTGCATGCTGTTGGTACCACAGACCAACTCTGGCACAGTGTGGGAGGAGACGACACAAATGTGTGAAAACCAGGGGGCTGGGATCCTTGGGGGCCATCTTGGAGGCTGCCTACCTCCGTAACAATGCACCTCAGTACCTCATGATAGCAATTTTTAGCTGTTTCTAAATTGTTCCATTGTATGCCTTAATTTCAGATTAATTTTGCATTTTATTCAGAATTATTAATGATTCTAAGTTGTAAAAGTATTATAGAAGTGTGTCATAAAGTTAATTGCTAAAACAGACCCAAAAATGTAGGAGATGCTCACCATACTCCCCGGCAGGCCTGCTGCTAACTTCTGTGGACCCAGACTGGATGTGTCTTGACACTTCTTTGCATACTTCTTAGACCAAGAAGAGCATCTGAACCTTTCCAGTTTCAAAACCAGCGAGACCAACTGGTCATGCAGCAGAGCCATGAGAGGGAACATACACAAGGGGGACATGGTGATGGGAATTTGGGGGAGTGATATGACAGGATCCAAGAGCCACCTCAAAGCAGTTAAGAAGTGCTGGGGTAACTGTGGAATCCCTGGAGTCCTAGGAGTGGGGGGAGAAGGACCTAAAAACGAAAATTGGTAATATGTGCCACCATTTTCCAGGGTTGACTTTGTAAGGCTGGTATTCTTGGTATTCTAGAGGTAGTGTGTTTTCTACTAGATTCTATGTCTTGACATCTGGTAGACTCAGCTACACGGTGTCTGAGGTTAAGGTCATGTGACTTAATCAGCCAGACTTTCCCTAGTCACAGGCAAAAGAAAGACACATTATGGAGCTTTAAAAATAAAGTATATAACCCCACCAAAGTCACAAAACATGAATGTTAACAATTCATGAGTACCATTTGCACACATTTTAAAGGCTGCACTGTAAAGAAGACAGTTAATAAATTGTGAACACTTAGGCACAAGTGAAGCAGCTGTCTCAGCTTCCACAACTGCTATTAGCACTGCTTCAATTTCCTCTGGATCTTTAACATCTGGGCCCCAAACTCCTACTCACTGGCTTCTCAGTGACGTGCAGTCTGCAGTTCTTAGTTAATTACAGTAAACTGGCAGTGATTGCCCTTAGGAAAGAATTTCATTTGTGCCTACGTAGGGCTAATCCCAGAAAAATCCGTACATTTCCAAACCTTCTCTGCTCTAAAGAAAACAGCTTTGGGGTTTACCAAGCTTTCTCTGTAGAATGCTTACAAGTATCCTCTAAGCAACCCTAGGTAACCTTCCCTCTTTTCATCTAGGGGAATAGCTAGTTGTACAAAGCACCCCAAAACCCAGTGCTGTGATGACATACCACTCCACTGAAATCTCCAGCCCACCACAGTCGTCCCCAGCAGAGCTAGAAAGTAATGCACCCAATGTTAAAGAAACTGTAATGTTGCAGCCATTTCCATGGTTACTCTTACAAAGTGAGAAGGAAGCTGATGGTGGAGCCCAGTCACAGGAGCCTATGTGCTCCAGCAGGTGCCTGGCCTCCAGGAGCTCAACAGCCAGACTTGAGGCTTTCAGTGGAGGCTTTTGTTATCTTAGACCCTCCTGGCTGAAGCTGGCTTCTTGGCTCCCTGGGGCCATGTGCACCCCCTTCACCCCCCACCCCCCACCCCCCAGAGGCTGGGAGAGTAAAAGGTGAACAACCCATCAGTTCCTCTCCCTCTCTCATTCCAGCACTCCCCACCCCATGTGAGCAACTGGATGATAAGAGCTAGCTTTTTTTGGATGCTTGCTTCGTGCCAGGAACCCCGTCTAAGTATTTTTCAGGTATCTCTTACTTAAGAGATGACACCTTGGTGTAAAGAGCACAGATTTGAATCAGATTGCCTGAGTTCAAGTCCTGCTCTCTCACTTCCTTGCTGTGTGGCCTTGGATAAATTGCTTAATCTCTCAGTCTTGGTTTCTTCATCTCTAGAATGAGTTAATAATACCCACACTTCAAGGGTCCGCTGGGAGCATTAAATGAGAATATAGAGAGAAAATAACTATTGGCTATTAATACTATGTCTGGATTGAAGACAGTTATGATGAATTTTGATTTTCATGATTTGGAGTTTTTCTCTTCATGACATTTCAAGAAGTAAAACTGACATTCTGCTTTTTACTTACTCTCATAAAATGTGAAGAATTTCCAAATAGAACCTTTTCTTGAGAGACTCATGACCTAAACCAAACTAAATAACTAAAACTAAATATAGTTTTTACAGGCTATTTTGTTTAATGTTATGAATTTTAGAACACCAAAAAATTCTACAAAGATTAGAATTCTGATATTGTCTATTCTATATTTCTCTACCTTGTGTTAGAATTAATTTATTTTCTTAAAGCTTTTATTTTTTTAAGATTTTATTTATTTATTTAATTGACAGAGAGAGAGGGAGAGACAGGGAGAGAGGGAACACAAGCAGGGGGAGGGGGAGAGGGAGAAGCAGGCTTCCTGTTGAGCAGAGAGCCCAATGCGGGGCTCCGTCTCAGGTCCCTGGGATCATGACCTGAGCCGAAGGCAGTCGCTTAACCAGCTGAGCCACCCAGGCACCCCTGTTATAATTAATTTAATGTTGTAAGTGTTTGTAGGTTCAGAAAGCATATAGTTTTCTCTAAAGTAATCCGGCTAATATATTCTCTTATTATGCGTATTAACTGACACTCTTTCCTTATTTATTTACCTGAAATTTCTTAGTAATTATCTTTATGTGTTAAAATTATAGTTCTCACGATCATATTAATTAATGCAGAGTTTTACTCTTGCAAAAATAAACATGTTTATATTTCATTTGACTAAGAGATTTAATTAAATAAAGCATATAGATTTTTCATTCAAATTACATCTAGAATAAAACTTACCCATATTTGAATGTTCTAGTATCCCAATATGCCAATATTAACAACAAATCCAAATAACATGATATGTTCATCTTACAGGTATTGTTACACTGATATTTTATGATGGTAAATAAGCAATTACACAATCACCGCTCACACTCAAGTTCAGAGATGTCAGAAATGTTATTGAAGTACATATTCATCTATTAGGGCTTCAAAGATAAAGCCCAAACCAAAGTTGAATAGCATGTTCTGGCTAAATAACAAAGCCAAAGCGAAGCTGCAGTGTGTCTAACATTTTAGAATAGCCTATAGCCATGAAGAATGATACTTTAAAAAATAAAAATACCAGGGGGCGCCTGGGTGGCTCAGTCGTTTAGCGTCTGCCTTCGGTTCAGGTCATGATCCCAGGGTCCTGGGATCGAGCCCCGCATCGGACTCCCCGCTCGGCGGGGGGTCTGCTTCTCCCTCTTCCACTCTCCCTGCTGGTGTTCCCTCTCTCGCTGTGTCTCTCTCTGTCAAATAAATAAATAAAATCTTTAAAAAAAAAATAAATAAATAAAAAATAAAAATACCAGGAAAATGCTCGTGATTGCATTAAGTACATAAGAAAACAGGACATATAGTTACATAAATAACATGCTCTAAATCATTTCCATATGGACTCTTCAGATCCTGAAGAACAGAGGCCCACTCTAGATAGCACAGGTAAGAGAAGTTTGGCATAAGGATAAACATTGAACGATATGGATAATGTCCATGAAATCCAAAACTTAATGGAGCTAGTAAAGAGGAAGAAAAAATAGAGGAAGGGTAAATGTGCTCAATTCTTCATCTAACACATGGGGCTATTCATTACTAAAGTTGATTGAATGAGAAAAGGAGATTTGAAAAACATTTTTTTAAAGACTGAAAACAGGAAACCAACAGAACTACCAACTGCATTAAAAAATTAGAAAAAGAGGAGAATAGTGTAATACTCATATCTGATAGGGGATAATCAATACATATACCTTAAAATAACCCATCAATAATGGTAAAGGACAAGTATACTACTTAGAAATAGAAAGGTAACTACCAAAAACACTAAAAACAAAGTCACTTGAAGATAGTTGCCTCCAGCGAGTGGGAATGGAGTAAGACAAACATTGTTGCTCCTTTTAAAGGCTTTCTACATGATCATTTTTTAATTCAAGGTTCATGTATTACCTGAATAAACATTTTTTAATGAAATGGCTGATTGTATTAGAGACATTATCTCTCTAGGACCTGTATAACTGCCTGGATGGTAAAGATGCAACTTCCTCGGGCGCCTGGGTGGCTCAGTTGGTTAAGCGACTGCCTTCAGCTCAAGTCATGATCCCAGGGTCCTGGGATCGAGTCCCACATCGGGCTCCCTGCTCTGCGGGAAGCCTGCTTCTCCCTCTCCCACTCCCCCTGCTTGTGTTCCCTCTCCCGCTGTGTCTCTCTCTGTCAAATAAATAAATAAAATCTTTAAAAAAAAAAAAAAAAGATGCAACTTCCTCTCTCCACCCCCAGAAATCCCTGAGGTGAGAAGACCCACATCCATCCCCTATGCTCCCTTCTACTTGCTGTGTTAATTCTGATCATTGGCAAAAGTGGGAAACCTCCATTTGTATTCAAAAATCACATCCTTTCCTTTCCCCAAAGACAGCACAGTGAAATTGTTTCTCATTTACATTTTGAAACTCCCTCACATAATAATTCATTATTCTAGGAAAATGTGCATTATTTTATAAATATGAATGGCTTCAAAAAGCAAAGCATTAGTAAAAAATGTAATGTCCTTCCATGCCACCTAAGTTAAATTCTGATAAGGCTGCATTAACATACTGATTAGTAATTTTTGCACATTAAAAATTTTATATAAATTTAATACCATTTTCAGCTTTTGTTTAATGAATATTTAATTCAGAAAGCTATGAAATAATAGGTAATTATAGCTCTACAAGAACACATATTGACATGTAGTTTAAAAGACTGTGAAAGGTGCCTTGTGCTTGCAGTGAGTTTATAATTTAAACACAAAGAAAAACTTTAAGGTTGCCAATCAAATATTCATCAGAAGAAAGAATGCATGGAGGATCTCACTTCCTCCGGGCACGTATGCAAAGGAGATACTAAAGATAACACAGGAGCAGGTTTGCCTAAGACCTTGTTTAGGCAAAATTCCAAACACATCCAAAAAAGATGAAGGAAAAAGTTTCCCTAGCTTGAAAAAAGGCAACAGCATATAAGGGTCAGGTTGGTAATAGGGGCCTTAGAAGTAGGAACAAATGGGCAAGCCCAAGAATTTTATTTGAATTTTATTTCCCTACCACTTCTTTTCATTTTTTTCTTAACATGAACTATCCTCTACCATTTTCAACCATGATTCACAATGGAGCCCAGGTCCCTCTTGCTGTCCTTAAGAAACTCGGTGATTCTAATGTGTAGGGACTTAATGCATTCTCTCTGCTGGGGGGGGCTTACATTTTAAGAGCCCACACAGGTTTAAAATATGTATGCCCTATCACTCCAATAGGTGTTCACCTTTTCTCGCAGAGTTTAGCCAGGTTTCAAAATGAACATTTTAGAGTCCTTCCAGTAACTCTGTCCCCTACCTTATAGAGAAAGTCCCTAGGCCAGTGGATCTCAAATTCTAACTTGCCTAAGAATTTTCTGGAATGCTAAAACTAACCGGTCCCATTCCCTGATATTCCAAGATTCTGAGTCAGCCCCAGAAAGCTGTATTTTTCACCAACATTATAAGCAATTCTGATGTAACCCATCCCCTAGCCCACAGTTAAAATGCATGCATTGCACTGAAATACTGAAGAGTTAGAGAAACCTTCACTTCCCACCATTGCAAGGAAATCAACCAGGGCAGGTTTTCTGAAGATTTTCTCTGACCTGCATTCTTTTTTTTTTTTTTTTTAAGATTTTATTCATTTATTTGACAGAGAGATAGGGAGAGCAGGAACACAAGCAGGGGGAGTGGGAGAGGGAGAAGCGGGCTTCCCGCCGAGCAGGGAGCCCGATGTGGGACTCGATCCCAGCACCCTGGGATCATGACCTGAGCCAAAGGCAGACGCTTAACGACTGAGCCACCCAGGCGCCCATCTCTGACCTGCATTCTATCTTCTTGTCCTCACCCATGACTTGCTTCTAAAAATTCTCAAGGATCTTTCACTGTCCTTTCCTTCCCAAGCATGGACATGGGACATGGGCACTAATCCACCAGCCCCCTGGTAGCTCCTTCAGCACTCACTCAGAAACATCTGCAGGCCCTGAAGGTTTAGGTAGAAATGAGCCCAGTAATCCTGCATCTTCAGGCCTCACAAGCCTAGCTGTGCAAAGAGACCTGGCTCCACTCTTGTATTTTTAATTTCTCCAATTTGCTGCCTATTGGTTGACTGACTGGCAGTTGGATTCCTTCCTATTTCTTATTTACCTGCTATTATAAAATAATTCCTCTTTGCCTTTTTCCCAAGCCCTGTGTCACGCATGTGTGTCCATCCTGCCCCAAAGGAAATAGGATAAACCCCCTAGCTATAATTAAAATGTTTCCTTAGAGCTAGAAAAGATGGAAAAGTCTTCTTCCAAATCAAGATTCTTGCAATCACTGCTGAAAAAAATTTCACAATCTGCTTTTTTCTCAAAAGCCAATCCCAACTAAAGCAACATTACTCACCTCAACGTTACAGTGAGCACAAACACAATTGAAACTGCATTGCAGTCCTCAGCAAGGGTCACTTTGGGTGGTCTAGCTCTAGCTCAAGGTTAAGGGCTTATGATTTAAATGAAAAAATTTACAAATCATCACAGAGTACCTGGGAATGTCCTTAGGCCTCCAGTGTTCTACAGATCACAGTTTTAAAAACACCAGTATAATAGAACTCTTGTTACTGCCACTTGTTACCTATGTGACCTTGTTTGTGGCACCTAATCTCTGAGCCTCACCTACAACTAAAGATTGCTCAGTAAAAGGCAGCCAGTAATAGTACAGTATGGAGGATGGACTGCACTGGGAGAGACTAAAGTCTTGAAGACCAGATAGAAAATTATTGCAATGGCCCAGGTATGGCAGATAATGAATGGGACTAAGTCACTGGCAGTGGTAATGAAAAGGGGTATTGACAAAGTTAGAAGGCTAACTTAGAAAGAACCAACATCAGTGATCAACTGGGTATCTCCCCCAGCTAAGCTCCCCAGATGTTGTTTGGTGTTCTGTGAAAACTATGATTCCATCTTCCCAAAAAACGTGGGAAACTCTGCTATAAAATAAGCAGAACAATCCTCACATATCTTATTCCAGAATAATATTTGCTAGATCTATAACTATTAACCCAAATGAAATGAGAAGTGAAAGTCCGTCTAATTCCCTCTTTCTCTCTTTCCCTTGCCCTCTCTTTCTTCCTCCCTCTTTCTCTCTTTCTCCCTCTCTTCCTCCCCATCTACACACACACACACACACATACACACACACACACTTAATCAGCACTATAACAGTACTTTGGCTATCTAATGCTCTTAATCTTCGTTTAGGCTGCTACATTCCAGTGCCTCAATCAGGACCTATCCAAAAGCAGGTATTAAGTAAATATTTCTTGAATGAATAAATGAACAATGAACAAATAAGTAAACAAGTAGATGGTGGAATTTTAAGAGCCTGGAAAGTACACATATCATCACTCCAAATTCTTTCTCCTGATGGCTGTTAAAATTTCACCAATAGAATTTAAATCCTTTGGCCAAAATCTTTCAGGAGGATGCACCCGGCTTGCTCCATTGGTGGAGCATGCAACTCTTGATCTCTGGGCTGTAAGTTCAAGCCCCATTATTAGGTGGAAGCCTACTTTTTTTTTTTTTTTTAGATTTTTTATTTATTTGACAGGGAGAGATAGCGAGAGCAGGAACACAAGCAGGGGGAGTGGGAGAGGGAGAAGCGGGCTTCCCGCCGAGCAGGGAGCCCGATGCGGGACTCGATCCCAGGACCCCGGGATCATGACCTGAGCCGAAGGCAGATGCTTAACAACTGAGCCACCCAGGCGCCCCGGAAGCCTACTTTTAAAAAATGGGAAAAAAATCTCTCAGGAGAAGATATGGCTTCAGCAAAAGATTTCTCAGACTTATCAAGATGGCAGAGAACTTAAGAGTAATGATGGTCATTGTGAAGCACCTAAGAAATAATAATTTTAATAATTATTATATTAGTGATATAATTTAATAATTATTATTTTAATAATAAATAATTTTATTATTAGGAACTGAATGTTATATGTTAGTAATGATTGACAAATAGGAACATGCTATTATAGAACAAGGAATGGCTGATTGAGTAGAAGTTCCTGGAAGATTCTTTCAAGACAAAAGTAAGTTGGCAGCCACAGTAAAAAGATTCAAGGGTCCTTCACCTTGGCAACTCCAAAGATGATTTCTTGTGGCACATGCCTCAGGTAGAGTCCTGGCTAGAAAGCCAAATATTATTGTGAAGTGAATCACAAAGTGAAGCCATCACAGTTTAATACAACCAAGTTGAAAGGTCACTTTGGGAAATTAAAATATCCAATGTATGAGACTTTTAGGAAACCTGAACACAGAAGCAGGTGTATTTCATGGTTCCATAGCCTTCTCTGTGAAAAAGGATTTCAATGTCAAAAGTTTGAGTGAGGTGGATGGATTTCAAAACAGAGGACACAAGGATATCTGAATGCTGTATTTATAGGCAGTGACTCCACATAGTCTCTGATACATGTGTTATACAGGGTTTTCTGTTAATTAAATCTCAACACAATTTTGTAGCAAGATTATTCATCCTTTGTTTCAGATATTTCCAGGTTTGTTGGGTAAGAAATGATATGCCATGCTCAAGGGTCACCTGGCTGGCTTAGTCGGTAGAGTATGCAACTCTTGATCTCAAGCTCCATGTTGGATGTAGAGATTACTTTAAAAAATAATAAAATCTTTATAAAAATAAGGAAAGAATGATGTGCCATGCACCATATTCCAGGAAATTAATTGCCTAGGGGAATTCATTAAAGATTGCAGAATTTTGATCCTGCATTTTAATATCCATTTGCCATATATTCGTTGACTTTGATGACTGCTAGAACTTGTTAGCTGACACAGGGCATCAGGTTTCAAAAGCCCAAGGAATTTTGACAGGGTAAGACAAATATAGGCAGCAGGTAAGAGCTAAGCGAGGAGTGGGATTTGGGCCCAGATATAAGTTTGGCCAGGACAGGACTAGGACAGTACATTGGAACAACTCACCCATTTCTCAACTCTGAAGCCACACTGGAGCATGGGGAGACCAGGGACAGCTTGAAGACTGAGGAAGAAAAGCAAATAGAACTAAGGATGATGTCGAGGACTACCCAGGGTTCAAGTGAAAAGAAGAGTAATGAAGAAAGACTCAGGCAGATCCACCTCCAGTACCCAGTATTCATCTATACTGTGTAATAAAATTAGGAATATATGCAGACACAACATCAACAGACTAACAGAGGCCCCTGAAGCCAATAGTATTCTGTTAAATGGTATGGCCAAAACAAAAGATACAGCTTGGATGGCAAAATTATTTATTCCGGCTTCAGATGTGGGTAAACAAAAAGCAGGTCAGTCACAATATGATCTAATACTCTACACTCATAGATGGGTACTGATTGGCTGGAAGCTGAAGAACTCAATTATAATGATGATAGTTATGATTTTCAATGCCTAGTGTTATAATACCTGTAGCAAAAAAAACTTTATGAAGTCTAAACACTCCACCTCAGAAGAGGGTAATACTTTCCAGATAAAAAATTGGAAGATTCTCATCAATAAGCCAAAGGAAAAAATAACTGAAGGGATCTTGGACTTGTTACAGACGTTATTTTCAATATCCTGATGTTCCTACAATCTTCTTTGACTTTGTAGTTGATCCAAATACTTTTCTACACATCTTTATGTTGTCTTATTTTAAGGTATGGTTTTATAAGAATTAGGCTTGACCAAGATGATCTTTCTGTAATAGAATCTACTAATATTAACTAAGGAGGTAAGGGAATTGACCTAAATACCCAAGTTAGGAACCAAAGAGCCATAACTTTGCACTGTCAGCACTCTGAGGATATTGGGAAATTCAGAGCCCATGATCATGGTCAAGTCAATAAAAGGCTGGGATTTATTGCAAGTTGAACTTAGTATTTTTTAAGGCAATGGTGTCTATGGAAATATGTGAACCACTAATATGCTAATATGAGCTACATATGTAAATTTAAATTTTCTAGTAGCCACATTAAAACAGGTAAAAAGAAACAGGTGAAATTAATTTGTATATTTTAACACAATATAGCCAAAAATATTATCATTTCAACATATACTCAATATTTTAAAGTTATTAATAGTATATTTTACATTCTCTTTTGTTATAATAAGCTGTTGAAATTTGGTATATACTTTACACTAACAACACATCTCAATTCTGACTATCCCCATTTCAAGTGTTCAATAGCCCCATGTGACTAGTCACTGCTATACAGGGCAGCACAATCCTAAGATCTAAAATGGATAGTAAAATTCAAATAGGAAAAAAAAACACTTAATGAATATATTGTATGATGAATCAAAATTCCAAAAATAACATATTATATTACATTATTTATAGATTATAATCATCTGTAACTAAAGTCATTGCAATACATATTTTTTAAAGAAAATTAAGTGGGTTTTTTTCATCTCCAAGAAAATATATTCATTAGTTAATTTTTATGCTAAAATGCTTCAATTCAATAGAATTTGAAAACCAATGCTCTGGGAAAATATGGATCATTTACTACTCTGAAAAAAATAAAAGGCCTGAGAGCAAATTTTGATAAGGTCAGGGTGGGAGAGAAGGAAGAGGGTAGGAGAAGGAAGGAGGGGAGAGCATGGCGCCATGCCCCCGACAGAGAGAAGACCCAGTGGGGGGAGGTGGGAGGGTGCTTTATCTCCATTGCATTTTTATCAATAACCAGTCCTGATATTGAATAAATTTATGCCTCTGTACAGCTCTATTACACCCAGTTTGCAACTACTTCTTACTCTGGCTCTCTCTTTTCTATATTCACAAGAGACACACCTTGCAAAGACATGGCTCATCTATTTATTCTGACCAGCTTCACAATGGATACTGATCACCAGGGCCTGCCCCACATAAAAGCTTTGGCAGTGACCTACAAAGGGCCTTTCTGCCCCAAAATGCCTCCTCCAGTTCCCACTGTGATGCCTGAAATCTACAAAGAGCTTTTCCTTTGGGTTAGGAGAGTGTTTCCCAAACTTCAACCATTTGATTATGTCTGTCATTGTTTCTTCCAGATCTGCATAGAACCTACATATTACTTAACATATTTTCTTTAAATTAACTCTCTTTTTTATAAAAATAAATTCATTAAGGAAACTCCCAAAAAGCAAAACCTATACAATTTGCCATAAATACTCTAAAGATAACAAAAACCATGATTAACATTTTTTTTAAAGACTTTATTTATTTATTTGACAGAGAGAGACACAGCGAGAGAGGGAACCCAAGCAGGGTGGGTGGGAGAGGGAGAAGCAGGCTTCCTGTGAAGCAGGGAGCCCGATGCGGGGCTCGATCCCAGGACCCTGGGATCATGACCTGAGTCGAAGGCAGACGCTTAACAACTGAGCCACCCAGGCGCCCCACCATGATTAACATTTTAAATGGTCACACATGTAACCCCTGAAATCCCTTTGCCTACCACCAGTGGTAAAATGACCACTAATTAGGAAATACTGGGTTAAGTATTTCCAAATACTTAAAAAGGCGACTGACTGCGAAAACATAAATATCATAGAACAGATAGGTAGCATTCACAGATATCTATGAAAACTGCTTGAGCAGGAAACAGAGTTTAGGTTAGTGTTCTCATCTTTATTGTGCATAAGAATCACCTGGGAAGCTTATTTAAAATATAGGTTTCTGGGTCCCACACCAGATTTCATAGAGTTAGCAAAACTGGGTTGGGCCTAAATATTTGCATTTTTATCAAGCTCTTCAGGTGATTGATTAGGACTTAGTTGGTCAGCAAATCATGCTCCTAGAACCCTAGGACACAGCACTGCTACCCAGTAAGAGATGTAAAGCTATGCCATGGAGTACAACACCCTGGGATAGAAGCAGGACACCAATATAGAAGAGATGCATGGGGAGAGAAGAGGGATGTGAACATCAGCTCCATCAATTCCGCTATTTTGTGAAGGTACCTTCCCAGATGAACAGAGCTTAATGCAACAATCTATTTGCTTCAGCAGAAAGCCAGCAACAAAATTACTTTGATAATTATAAATAAACTGGTTATATCAGCCCTAGCTGGAATCTTTCTATGGGTATCTTGTTTTTCCTTCTCCTTCAGAACAGATAAAGGTTATGAGTTTATTATGTCTAGGGTTGGGAATCTATATAAAACTTCCAGTTAATCTTGAAAGTCTACATGAAAGATGTGAGATTTTAGGTTGGTGTGAAAAAGAGGGGTAGAGATTATGTGGTCAACCTTTTCCAGCAAAGTAGGATGAATTAAAATGGATTCTGGTGGAAATTATGTCATTCCTAACAAGAGCCCTCCAGGTAAAGGCTGCCTCAGTAAATGAATCAAGCGAGAAGCAGAAAAACACTCAGCAGAGGCTAATCTGCAATTTGAGATGCATTCTGGTTTCCCTTTATCTCACAGCAAATACTACAGGTTGCTGTGTCCCCAGTGATCCCTGCCTCCTGGTATTCAGGCCCTCACATAATCCCCTCCCCTGCTGTGTGGGCTGAGCCTTAGTGATTTGCTTCTTATTTGTAAAAGATAGCAGGAGTGATGGGACGGTCTATCTGTGATTAGGTTTTATAGAGGTGACTTCCATCCTGCTCACACTCTCTCTGGCTCTCCTTGCTTGCTATGTCTAATGAAACAAAGTGCCGTGTTGTCAGATGCCGTGTGAAAGGCCCATATGGCAAGGGCCTTAGGGCAGTCTATTGGTACCCTCTCCGTTCTGGAGGCCAGAAGTCTGAAATCAGTTTCAGTGGGATATGATCAAGGTGACAACAGGGGTGTGCTACCTCTGAAGGCTCTAGGGGAGAATCTGTTCCTTGCCTCTTCCAACTTCTGGTGGCTACCGACATCCCTTGGCTTGTGCCTGCATCATTCCAGTCTCTGGCTCTGTGGTCACACTGCCTCCTTCTCTTCTGTGTCTAATCTCCCTCTGTGTCTCCCTAATAGGGATACTTCTGATGGCATTTAGGGTCCATCCACCCAGATAGTCCAGGATCATCTCCTCATCTCAAAAGCCTTAATCTCATCAATTGAAGCTTTACTGTATGGTAAATTTTATGTTATGTGTATTTTACCAGAATTAAAAACTGCTTTTTAACTTAAGTAATGTTCACAGTTTCCAGAGATTAGGACCTCAGATCTTTGGGGGTCACCACTCAGCCCACCAAAGGTGGTCCCTAGCCAACAACCAGGAGGGAACTGAGTTCAAGCCAATTCTTCCCCAGTGGAGCCTTGATATGATTGCAGCCCAGCGGAAGCCCTGAGTGGAGTCTCTGAGAGACTTGAGCCAAAGAACCCAGCCATGCATAGATTCCTGACCTAACTGTGAGATAATAAATACTTTCATAAGCAACTAGGTTTGAAGGTTGTTACCTGGCAGTGGATAACCAAGTTGCTTTGTCAAGGCTCGTAAAATGCCAATTTAGGGGGCATGTGGATGGCTCAGGTCATGATCTCAGGGTCCTGGGATGGAGCCTACTGACAGGCTCCCTGTCCAGTGGGGAGTCTCTTGTCCCTCTGCCCCCCCCACTCATGTATGCACTTGCTCGCTCGCTCTCTCAAATAAAATCGTTTTTAAAAATGTCAGTTTATTACACTGTGTTCACATCTACCTAAGATGATAAGCCAAAACTATTTTATTAATTGAGTTGACCTGATATTGTGACAAGAGCACAAGCCATAGAATTAGAAAAAGCCCACTCACTGCATGACCTTGAGCAAGCTGCTTAACTTCCCTGGAATTTGTTTCCACTTGTGTTAGATGACAATAACAGTACTTACATGATAGTGTTGTTGATAATATTTAATGACACATATAAAGCACCTATTTCAGGATCTGGCATATAGTAAGTGCTCAAAAAATAGTAGCTTATACTATTTTTATATGCCTTAAGAAAAAATATATTTTAAAAAATAGAAATAAATTTTAGACTTATCATCTTAGATTTTTAAATAAAATTATAGTTTCTCCAAGGCCAATTATTTGGTATTACCTTAAAAAAGGGGGGGAGGTCATATGGGTGGCTCAGTGAGTTAAGCATCCAACTCTAGATTTCGGCTCAAATGATCTCAGGGTCCTGGGATTGAGCCCCAAATCAGGCTCCCTGCTCAGGGAGAGTCTGCTTCTCCCTCACCCTCTGCCCCTACCCCCCCCCCCCCTTGCACACACTCACTCACTCTCTAAAATAAATAAATCTTTTAAAAAATGTATAAAAGAATGTAACATCTCCTGTGACAACCTCTCCCATCTCCATGGACCATGGGTCAGCTATACTCTGGGCAAACTTTCTATGGTCAATCCTTTTGGAAACATTAAAAGTAGTTAATATAAAATATGGAATCAGGAAATGAGGGAATAGATAAATCAAGACCAAATTCTTTTGCTGAAGTCAGTGAACATTTATTGACGGAGAGAGAGAGGGAGATGATGCAAACACTTCAGAGTAAACTAATAAAAGACCTCGAGACCAAGTATGAGTCTGGGAAATAGTCCGGAGATGGATAGAAGGTCAATTTAGGTGGCTGGGGCAGAATGAAGAGGCTGTAATATCACTTGGAGAGCCAGGCAGACAGTTTTAGAAGCATTTGGTGGGGCAAGAGGCTGGAGGTTCCATGGCAAGGACACTGAAAGGTATGAAGGCTAGAGAATTAAGAGGACATTCTCTCTCTTTCATGGAAGGTTTGCTCTGGAGTCTCATCTCTGAACCTGATAAGCACTTAACCTCTGGTCTTTCCTCATCCCTGAAATAAGGAATCATACTGAATCATCTCCCGGGTCCCTTCTAGCTGACACTCACGGCTTCTGCCCACGTGAAAATGGATTATTCTGCCGCCTGTGTGCTGGAAGATACTCAGCTTTCAGGTGAACGATGAAATATGCTTGTTAGAGTCAGCTGCTGTTTTGCTTCTCTGCTCTTTCTCTAGTGTCAGCATGTTATTCCTCTTTAGGAAGAGAATCAGTGCTTAACACAGGAGAGAAAAAACAACTGAAAGATGGCTTTCCAAGGGGCTTCTGCGCAGCCTGGTAAGACAATTTATCTTCTCCCTCTGCTGATAGTAATAGTCACTGGGGCACCTGACCTTGAGTACTGAGATGAAGGAACTGACGTGTTTTGGATGGAGGTATTAAGGCACTGGAAGTCACATACGTACACACACATTTTCTGGAATTTATGAGGAATTAGGTTTCTTTTTAAAGGTGAGAAAAAGGAACAAGCCTAATTGTTCCTTTTCCAAGGTATTTTATATTTACTGGCTTTTTATTGTGCCAGAGATTATTATGAATAGGAAAAGGACATGCTGAGGATTTCCTTATGATTTCCATGTTTTCAGGCCTCCCCTTCTTCCATAAGTCTCTGGTGGGAATATCAGCAGCCCTGGTATATGTGCAGAGGCACCAATGCTTCCTTTCCTTTTGGCCTTGACCTCTGACTCCTTGTACCTCCCTCCCAGTCACCCAGCCAGCGAGCAGCCAAGCATAGGCCACTCCTCCAGAAGCCCTTGCAGGTGCCAGCTAGTTACCTGGCAACAGTGAGAATCCTGCTAACAGGAGACAAAACAGCAGTGAAGACCAGAGAGAGCAGCTTCTCCCAGAATCTAAGAGACGGAAAAGGAAGGGAAGCAAATGGCTCTTTTAATCAATGGCTTTTTATCCCTGCCCACATTGTTATCCTGAATCTCCAACCCCCAATTTCTAGCACCACCTGGTAAGAATAGCCTCCAATTGGAGAGTTCAATGACAGCGACGTAATTCATATGAAATAGTCTACTTGGGAAGACTCAATAATCACCACTCCCTTCACCCCAGCTCAGGAACTAATCAACCCTAATTTCCACCTGTGCACACACTGTGTTCAATCCAAGGATGTATTCTGACCACCTAACTGTCTTTCATAATGGCATCCTAAACAGTGTACTGAGAGGCACTGACAAGCGATTACCTTACTTCCTGCCTCCCTGGCCATAATTCTACAATGAGAGGGGGAGTATAAGCATACCAGCTGCTAATAGCTGGCATTGACTGAACGCCTCCTCTGTTCCAGGCACTGCACTGAGCACGGCGCACATACATTTAGCTTCCCAAGCAGCCCTATGAAATCAACAGTATTATTATATCCATTTTGCAGATAAGAAAACTGAGACTCAGAGTGACCAGTAGTCCAAGATCATACATCAATTAAGAACAGGGTCAACCTTTGAACACTTATGTTCTCAAGGGTGAGAGATGGTAGGCTTTGCTAAGATGGAGCCTGTCGAGTAAGGCAGAGATGAAAATTGCCAAACTGTAAGAGTCAGCAGATAAAAATGAATTATGTTAAGGTCACCTGACAATGCTAAGAAAACCTTACTCCCTCAGTTAAAGTGGGATTGGGTAGTAAGAGAGTCAGATCACAGTCCCTTTTAGCAGAGTCCTGGAAAACTACATATACACCCACAGGCCATGAAGGCTATAAATGCCAGCTTATTGGGAAGAAGACCTCTGAAGACCCTGTCATCCTCATCATTCTGTGACTGGAAGAGAAAAGCGATATGGCCCACGTGAGTCAACGCAAACACAATGGGATTTGGAGTGAGATGACCAGAATGTAAGTTCCAGCTTGGCTGTCCACTCCCTTTGTGACCTCAAAGAAGTTAAGTCCATAAATATTTATTGTTCCTACGTCTTACACCAAATGCTGATTTAGGAGATGAGGATATAAGAATTACCAGACATAGGTCATGTTCTGAGGTGAGATCATGGGTTCATGGAACCAGAAGAATTATGAACAATTTCCCACATTTTAAAAAAAAATTTTTTTAAGTTATTATTTAAATTCCAGTTAGTTAACATACAATGTAATATTAGTTTCAGGTGTACAATTTAGTGATTCAACACTTCCATACAACAGCTGGTGCTCATCACAAGTCCCACATTTTTCTTATCCATAGACTGAGATGACTAATTGCAACTTCTGTTGTGAGCATCAAACAAGATAACGGTTGCGAAAAAACACTTATGGATGGCATAATATGTCATGCAAAGTTAATGGTGATTTTTAGTGCTAAGATTGAGCTACTAAAGTAATTCACAGATATTACCATGATTATTACCTACATGACTTGACCCCTGCCAACCTCTCCGGCTTGATTTCTGACTAGCTCCCTGTCCCCTCTTCTTGGCCATACAGCCAATATTCCTGCCTTAGGGTCTTTGCACTGCTGGACATGTACTTATCTCATTTATCTGGATGGCTCATACTTTCATTTCATTCAGATCTCTGCTCAGTTATATTCCCCAGAGATGGCCTCCCAATTCACCTTGTCTAAAATAGAGAACATGTGTGTATACACACACAGAGATATATATATACATAAAACACACACATTATAACATGCACACAAAACCCACATGCATACATACAGATATGCTATACACTCAGACACACACACACATACACACGTGTCCAAACACAAATCACTATTTCCTCATCCTGCTTTATTTTAATGCATGGTACTATTTCTTCTCGAAATTATGTTTTTATATGTTTGTTCATATGTTTATTGCCTGACTCCCCCACTAGAATGCAAGCTCCATGAGGGCAGGGACTTAGTCTTGTTCAAGATTCTATTTTGAGTGCCCAGAGCACTAGCTCATAGCACATACCATACAATTCCCCTATTTAAAGCATAAAATTCAATGGTTTTTAGTATATTCACAGAGTTGTACAATCACCACCATCAATATCAGAACATTTTCATCACCTCAGAAAGAGATCCAATACTGGTTTACAGCCACTCACCTTCCCCTTCCAAATCCAACCCCCTCCCCAAGGCCTACTAATCTATTTTCTGTTTTGAGAAGATTTGTCCATTCTGGACATTTCATATACATGGGATCAAATAATATGTGGTCTTTCAAACCTTAAATATTGATGAGTGAATGAAAAAAAAGTTAAATCCAATTTCTTGCCACACCCCGTAGATATTAATAACCCTCAGAAAATTTCCCTCCATGAGTTTCGAGCAATCTATTATCCAATATAGAAAATGAAGAATTCATTTGGCAAAAATACAGCAAAAATCTTATTTATTCATGGTGCATTTCTGGGTTTTATTGTGATGTTTTGACAGGAGCTGATCAGAAGCTTCTCTCTGCATTATCAACAGCAAAAAGGAAGGGCTGACAACAAACAAATACTTGAAACGAAATTCTGAGGGGTCTATTTCTTTCCTTAAGAGACCAACTGTTTTCAAACACTGAATTACAAATGATTTAATTCTGATCTAAGGAGAGGCCAACAAGCCTGATGCTCTGATATGCTGATTACAAATCATTCTCTATTCATTAAAGCAGAACCTTGATCAGGCAACTTTGGTAGACATAACTCCATGCATCCATGGACTTGAAAGTCATAAAATGGCCTTTTATTATTTACAACCATTTCATAATTGACTTCATCAACCAAACCGGCTTTCCCCTTCAATTACTTTAAATCAGTGAGGTTTCAGTGCATAAATATGCTCTTCTCCAACTTACATTGTTAAACCAATTCTCGTATTCGATTCACGTAAGAGCAAATGACATCAGCATCTAAGCCAAACCACGAGCTAAGTTCTTAGAATTGGAATGGAACTTCAGGTCATCAGGTTATAACTTCTCACCCAGGGCTGGAATCCACGCCATGGCTTTGGCACATCATTGCTCAAGGTTTCCCCCCACCCCACACCATCATTCCAAACAACCTCAAGCATTGTTCCTTAGAGTAAACTTCCCAAGTATCCTAATTTAAAGATTTTTTCCCACACATACATGACTATCTCCCTGCATCTACCTTCTTTTAGTCCAGGTTCTACACCCTAGGGTAATAGAGGGGCAGCCTATTTCTTTCTGCCCTGGGCAAGGGAGTCCCTCAAACATCTGAAGACCGCTTGCCTCCCTGGGGATTCTTCCTTGAGCTAAACACCCCCCAGCCCATCTTACACCTTGATTTGCAGGCCGTCTTGCTGCTGCACCCCCACACTACTGCCACCCACCCACCCACCTTTCTGATCACCCACCACTGACGAAATTCACTGCAGTCCTTCAGTACAAATCTGCCACGTGGACATTTAATTACAGACTGCACGACGGAAAGGGGGCCACATTTAACATCCTATTAAATGCAAACACAATAATATGAATTGTTGAGACTATCAGTGAAATCATCCACACTGAGGGACTTCTGCAGGCTTTTCAGGTTCATTTGTGGGCCAAGGACTGCTTTGAGCTAAAATGAGCAGATTTTCCCTTTGAACAAAGGACAATATCCATTCAGGAGGTTTGACCCCACAGGTCCTACCTTCAGACACATGTAATTTCAACTGAAGTTATGAACTGAATCAGGAGAGCCAGAGCTATTTCAGCAGCCGTGAAAACAAAAGCAGTAATAGCGAGCTGCTGCCTCCCTTCAATCTGGAGCTTTCCCAAGCAGAAAAAAGTAAATTTCGGTGTGCTTCCCACCTAAAGATACCATACAGAGAATGTTGTGTGTTTTCACAAGTCCTTCCAGCGCTTAATCAGCGCTATAAGGGGAAGGAGCGCAAGCCTATTTTTGTCAGGGCCACAGAGACTCTACCTCAGTGAGAACACCGCATCTCCTGCCACAACAGTCTGGGCTGAGCCACCTGATGGGACATTCTTGAGGGATTACCTTTCATCCTGGGCAACCACAGGAGTCAGCACATCAATCAGGCCTGCTCAGGGATGGCCACGGATTCCACGCCTTGACACAGGCTATCCACGGGTAGTTCCTTTCAGGCACAGCCTTTCCTGGCACAGGCAGCCTGCAGCCTCTGGGGATGTTTGGTCAGACGGGACAGGGGCAGCTTGGTCTCCTTCACTAGAATTTCCTCCCACTGTGTACCTCCAGCAGGGGGACTGACTGTGCCATGGTGACTGTGGAACGATGCTAAAGTCAGACCTGGGGATAATCCAAGTTGGCTGCCGCTGACTCATGAGGAGACTCTAGGCTGCCGCTTTTCTTCCATCAAGCGCCAGTGACTCAGTTGTTTAACTCTTGTGGCAAGACACCTGGAAGCTATTTATCTTTTTTACTAAGGACTCATTCACAACGTAAAAATGTAATAATGTTCATTTACCATCACTCCATTACCCTGAGCACCAGATTGCTGCTAATTCAATGTGGTGCTGATTCACTCCTCACATCACTGAGGCAACATTCTCCTGCAATAGCTATTTATGTCCTAGCACCAGCTGAGATACCCTTCAGATACTTTCTGAAATGTTCAAGTCCCAGAGAGGCAGCCCGATTTGACGAGAACAGCTCTGGATGTGGGTCCAGGGAAAGCACGTCTGAAGGTCAGTCAGCCCTCCCGTGGCCACGACTGCCAGCTCCAGGGACACCTCCCCCTTATCCTCAAACTTGGGTCAGGACAAACTTCCTCAGATTAAGAGAGTCACAGCCCACCTGGGCTCTGGAGCAGTCCCTTGCTCACTGCAGGCAGGAAGAAGGTGGAGAGACACGTTGGTAGCTGAACATTTGTTAACATTTGCTTCAGACCCACCAGGGGCCTGGCATGAGAACTTGGTCACCCTGCATGGCCTCAAATTCCCCATCTTAAAATGAGGATATTTACCCCATATTGAGGGAAGGCAAATAAGTGACGGAATGAGGATAATTACATAGTAGTGGGGGTGTGGACACCTGATATGAAGCCATTAGAGGGGCAATAGTTGAGCCTATTTATACAATGAGAGAGTCCTTGGGCTTGCTTTCCCCATCCTCTCTTGCAGAGGGCCCGAGGTCTCGGCTCAAAGAGTGATCATCAGGAAGAAAACAAGCCAAATGCTGTCCTTGCTTCCCGCCTCCATCCCAGGCATCCAGGTGAGAGCAATTGATAAAATGCTTGTGGAGGACTTCGAACTCCTAAGAGACCAATGCTATATGAATAGAAAGTGTTATTATGTCACAAAACACCGGAGAATGGCTTCTCCGGAAGTCGTCATCCACCAGACAGAGAATAGATGGAATCATTTCTTTTCCTTTCTTCTGATCTCTGGCTAACAGCTTCTTAGCCATTTAAGGAGGATTTAATCCACTAGTGGACTGTCCCCATTTGAGGACAGCAGGGCTAAAGTTAGTACTGACCTGAACACGACAACCACAAGGGGGAAGAGACCACAGTTTCTCTCTCTACTGCTGCAAACTACTCACCTGCCAGTTTGCACACCTGTTCCTTCCCCAGAGTTTGGGAGACAAAGTCTTCCGTCCGGGTCTCTCCTTTGAAATGCCTTCAAGCCAAGACAGGCTGAAAAAAACACCTCTATGGCCTTTCTCTCATCCCTGATTTTCACTGCTTTCCTTCAAGGGACCTACTCTTACTGGTCAGCACTGGGCCTTGTTCTCAGCTGCTAATCATTACTTTGGTTATACTATAGCCCCCTTAAAGACCCTCCCATAACTACCACCAATCTTAAAGCTCTGAGGAAGTCTTTCCAGGGGCTAAAGAAGACATTTTTGAGACTAGGGGGCCCACTCTTTTCCCTTCCAATTGCTCCACAAAAGTAGCTTCTAATTCCAGCTTTCCTACTGGTTCATTTTTGAAGGCTACAACCGTATGGTCTAGAGAGAAAGGACCAAGAGAAGGAGTGGACACAGGGCATGAAGATTAACAGGTAGAATTGAAGGTGTTTCACTTAGAAAAGGAGTATCTCAAGGAGATGCATAGGTGTTTCCAAATATGTGAATGTGTGTCATTGTAGTTTTTATAATAATAAACTACAAAAATCCATTCAAGCGAGCTCAACTGAAATGGGATAGTGACAGGGCTTGTAAGGGGACTCCCAGGGAAATCCAAGAGATGGAACCATAATAGGCCTGGGCCTCCTGGAGAATTGGGTGGGAGTGGATTTGAAATTAAGGTGGTCTAAACACTACAGTAGCAGAAGCTCAAGTGCCTTTTTATAGAAAAGTCACCTTTCACATGACTCATCTACAGGCCACCCATCTGCTTCTTCCCCTAACAACTAGCAAATTCTTTTCAAGTTTCTTCATTTAAATATCATTGAGTGAGAATCCCAGTGGCTTGGCTTAATTTTTTTTTAAGACTATTTTTTTTTTTTTTTAGAGCAGTTGTAAGTTCACAGCAACATTAAGAGAAAGGTACAGAAATTCTCCATATACCCCTGACCCCACATATACATAAGCTTTGCCATTATCAACATCCCCCACCAGAGTGGTACATTTGCTACAACTGATGAACCTACACTGACATGGCATAATCACCCAAAGTCCAGAGTTTACATTAGGGTTCACTCTTGGTGTCGTGCAAATATATAATGACATGTATCCATCATTATAGTATCATACAGACTAGTTTCGCTGCCCTAAGAATTCTCTGTGCTCTGCCTATTCATCTCTTCTCTCTCACCTCCAATCCCTGGAAACCACTGATTTTTTTACTGTCTCCATAGTTTTGTGTTTTGCAGATGGCCTTTTCAGATTGACTTCTTTCACTTACGAATATGCTTTTTAAATTTTTTAAATTTAAATTCAATTAAATGTATTATTAGTTTGAGAGGTAGAATTTAGTGATTCATCAGTTGCATATAACACCCAGTGCTCAACACATCACGTGCCCTCCTCAATGCCCATCACCCAGTTACCCCATCCGCTCACCCACCTCCCCTCCAGCAAGCCTCAGTTTGTTTCCTATAGTTAAGAGTCTCTTATAGTTTGTCTCCCTCTCTGATTTCATCTTATTTTATTTTCCCTTCCCTTCCCCTCTGATCCTCTGTTTTGTTTCTTAAATTCCACATATGAGTAAAATCATACAATTGTCTTTCTCTGATTGACTTATTTCACTTAGCATAATACCCTCTAGTTCCATCCACTTCATTGCAAATGGTAAGATTTCATTTTTTTGAAGGCTGAGTAATATTCCACTATGTGTGTATGTGTGTGTGTCTATATATATATACACCGCATCTTCTTTATCCATTCATCTGTCAATGGACATCTGGGTTCTTCCCATATTTTGGCTATTGTGGACATTGCTGCTAATAAACACTGGGGTGCAGGTGCCCCTTCGGATCAATACCTAGTACTGCAATTGCTGGGTCATAGGGTAGCTCTATTTTTAACTTTTTGAGGAACCTCCATAGAGGTTCTCCAGAGTGGTTGTACCAGCTTGCATTCCCATCAGCAGTGTAAGAAGGTTCTCCTTTCCCCACACCCTCACCAACATCTGTCATTTCCTGAGTTGTTAATTTTAGCCATTCTGACTGGTGTGAAGTGGTATCTCATTGTGGTTTTGATTTGTATTTGCCTGATGATGAGTGATGTTGAGCATTTTTTCATGTGTCTGTTGGCCATTTGGATATCTTCTTTGGAGAAATGTCTGTACATGTCTTCTGCCCATTTCTTGACAAGATTGTTTTTTGGGTATTGAGTTTGATAAAATAATAATAATATGCTTTTAGGGTTCCTCCTTGTCTTTTCATGGCTTGATAGCTCATTCCTTTTAGCACTGAATAATATTCCATTTCTGGATGCACCAGTTTATTTATTCATTCACCTACTGAAGGATATCTTGGTTGCTTCCAAGTTTTGGCAGTTATGAATAAAACTGCTATAATCATCCATGCGCAGGTTTTTTTGTGGACATAAGTTCTCAACTCCTTTGGATAAATACCAAGAAGCATGGTTGCTGGATCACATGGTAAGAGTATATTTAGGTTTGTAAGAAACCACCAAACGGTCTTCCAATGTGGCTGTGCCATTTTGCATTCCCAGCAGCAATGAATGAGTGTTCCTGTTGCTTCACATACTTCCTGGCATTTGGTGGTGTTGTCAGTGTTCTAGACTTTGGCCATTCTAATAGGTGTGTGGTGGTACTTCATTGTTGTTTTCATTTGCATGTCCATAATGACATATGATGTGGAGCATCTTTTCATATTCTTATTTGCTATCTGTAGATCTTCTTTGATGGGCTGTTAATGTCTTTAAGTCCATTTTTTAGTCAAGTTGTTTTCTCATTATTGAGTTTTAGAATTCTTTGTATATTTTGGTAACAGTCCTTTATCAGATGTGTTTTTTGCAAATATTTTCTCCCAGTCTCTGGCTTATCTTCTTGTTCACTTGACATTGTCTTCCCAGAGCAGAAGTTTTTAATTTTAATGAAGTCCAGCTTACCAACTACTTTTTAGCAGATCCCCCAAATGATAAGTTGTAGTATAGCTGTGGATGGCCTAGCATGGATCAGGGATCCACCTCTCTTCCACTCAGCTATAGCAAGAGGGTGGAGTTGAGTGGTATAAAATTTTTAAAAATTGCTCCTGCTCTGGCAATCTGGTCTGTGAGCAAGGTAGCAGGAACTTCTCCTCAAAAGAAGCATGTAAGGATGAGCAAAGTAGCATGGAAGGAAAGGGCATAGATCCTGGAGTCACACTGCCTGGTTTGATTTTGTGCACAATGGATAAAACTTGAGCAAGTCACTCATCTTCTCTGTGCCTCAATTTGCTCAATTGTGAGGTGGGAAAAAATAAGATTGTTGAAAAGATTAATTAAACAATCCATATAAGGCACTTAAAATAGTGCCCAGCATAAAGTAGTGCTCAATAAATACCTGCTATTGTTAATCTGTCCAGTACCATGCTTCTCCAGCTTTAATGTGAATATGAATATTTGAGCTTTTAAAATGCAGATTCCAATTGAGTAGATACAGAATGAGACCTGAGATTCTGCATGTCTAATTAGCCTCCAGGTGATGTCAAGGCTTTTGGTGTATGTCTCACACTTCGAATAGCCAGGCTTTCGTACACAGCACATAGGGAAGAGGAACTAGACTATCTCTGGGGAAAAGAACTACTATAAAGTCTTTAAATTAAAAAAAGCAGACTTCGGGGCGCCTGGGTGGCTCAGTTGGTTAAGCGACTGCCTTAGGCTCAGGTCATGATCCTGAAGTCCCTGGATCGAGTCCCGCATCAGGCTCCCTGCTCGGCAGGGAGTCTGCTTCTCCCTCTGACCCTCCCCCCTCTCATGTGCTCTCTCTCTCATTCTCTCTCTGTCAAATAAATAAATAAAATCTTAAAAAAATAAAAATTAAAAAATAAAAAAAAATTAAAAAAGCAAACTTCAACTCAAAATAAGAAAGAACTTTCTATTAAATAAAGTCATCCTTGGGCGCCTGGGTGGCTCAGTCGTTAAGCGTCTGCCTTCGGCTCAGGTCATGATCCCAGGGTCCTGGGATCGAGCCCCATATCGGGCTCCCTGCTGGGCGGGAAGCCTGCTTCTCCCTCTCCCACTCCCCCTGCTTGTGTTCCCTCTCTCGCTGTCTCGCTGTCAAATAAATAAATAAAATCTTTAAAACAAAAAAAAATAATAATAATAAAAAAAATAAAGTCATCCTTAAATAGACTATATGAGCTGCTTTGCTTTGTAAGATAGTGAGTTCCCCTTCTAGAAGTAGGACCAATGTCTCCATTAGGTACAGGAGGCAAGTGCCTAGGGCCCATGATTCTTTTAGGGACACACAAAATGTTTTAATTTTAACTTCTTTTAAAATCAGAAGAAAAATGAATACATAATCATGTATCCATCCTGGATTATAGTCAGTAGTACCAATAGAGTCATAAAATAGAATTTTAAACATATTTTATGGAACAAGAGGCCTACAAAAGCAAATGTGCCTGACACTATGAAATTCACAATGTGGCCCTGACAGGATGTCTTCACAGGATTCAAGCTTGAGATAAAGGATAGAGATGAAGGAATGCTAAGGTTCTTTCTGACTTTGACAGTCAATGTCTCTTCCAGGATTCTATGACTTTGTTCTAGGTCTGCTACCTCAAACCTCACATCTGCAAAATTCACTTCCTGCAAGTATGCAGAGTGGCAGGAAGGGGGAGAGGGAGAAGCAGGCTCCCTGCTGAGCAAAGAGCCTGATGCTCATGCTCTATCCCAGAACTCTGGGATCATGACCTGAGCTGAAGGCAGGCGCTTAACCGACTGAGCCACCCAGGTGCCCCTTAAATAAAGTATGATTTTTATTCTTACAAAATACATTTGATTCCAGCATTTTGCAGACATTTCCTCATTAATATAAATTGCTTTATCAAAGACAGTGGAATTTTATTTTGTTTTCACTTTTAAAGTGAAAAATGAAGCTAAGAAAAAATTGAGAGGTATGCTTTGAAACTCAGTGAAAGAGAAAAAAATGCCTACAGTGATTGCTATTATTATTAATATTATTATTATTATACTTGTGGGTGTAAAGCATACATTAGGCACTCATAAATCACCTAGGAAGTGATTCTCAACCATTGGTACAAATTGAAATTACCTATGTAGATTGGATCCTACCATAAAACTTCTTCCTCAGACCCAGAGAAAAAAAACCCAGCCCTGTGTTTTGAAAACACTCCCTATGTGAGTCTACCATTGTGAGAGTTTAAAAGCCACCATGTCACGGCCATAGAGAAGGATACTGCAGAAGCCTACGAGGGATAAAGTTCCAAGGAGAGAATGGTTGGTGTTTGAGGGTGCATAAAGATGGAGCTATATGGAGATGGAAAAAGATGCTTTGAATTTGGGGGAACATTGGTAACATTGGTGAGAACAGTGACCCTGGGCCAGGGGAGTAAAAACCAGATTACAAAAGTTTGCTTACCCTAATACCCACTCAGCACTCAACAGAGATATGAGGAATCATAAACCAGAGACTGAATGGAAGATAAGAAAGTGGGCAGGGAGTACCGACTTTAAAACAGGGCTTTAACCTGGGGTTCATATTTCCCCACTCCTCCAAGGGATTCATGAATAGAATTCAGGAAACGAATGAACTTGGAGTGGAAAAAAGACTGCATCTTGATTTTTACTCACCTCTGAAATGCAGCCTTTCCTTCTATTATAATTGTAGACATCACTCTCCCCTAATAGAAGCAGCACCTGTGACTTTGCCATCTGTGAAAATCACGGCTATTTTATTTTTATTTTTTATTGAAGTATAGTTGACACACAATGTTACATTAGTTTCAGGTGTTCAACATAGTGATTCAACAACTCCTATATGTTATGCTGTGCTCCCCAAGTGTAGCTACCATCTGTCACCATACAACCCTATAGTACCATTGACTATATTCCTTGTGCTGTATCTTTCATCCGCGTGAATTATTCATTCCATAACTGGAAGCATGTACCTCCCACTCTCCTTTACTCATTTTGCCCATCCTTCCAACCCCCTCCATTCTGGCAACCATCAATTTATTCTCTGTATTTATGGGTGTATTTCTGTGGGTTTTGTTTGTTCATTTGTTTTCTTTTTTAGACTTCATATATAATGAAATCACATGGTATTTTTCTTTCTCTGACATTTCATTTTGCTAATATCTTCTAGGTCCATCTATGTTGTCACAAATAGCAAGATCTCATTCTTTTTATGTTTTTATGGCTGAGTAATATTCCATTGTGTGTGTGTGTGTGTATACCACATTTTAAAAAATTTTTGTTTAAATGTTAGTTAGTTAACATACAGTGCAATATTGCTTTCAGGAGTAGAATTCAGTGATTCATCACTTACATACACAGTACCTGGTGCTCATCACAAGTGCCCTCTTTGATACCCATCATCCATCTAGCCCAACCCCTACCCACCTCCCTCCATCAACCCTCAGTTTGTTCTCTATTGTTAAGGGTCTCTTATGGTTTGTTTCCCTCTCTCTTTTTCTCCACCTCCCATATGTTCATCCATTTTGTTTCTTAAATTCCACATATGAGTAAAATATGGTATTTGTCTTTCTCTGACTTATTTCACTTAGCATAATACACTCTAGCTCCATCCACGTCACTGTAAAAGGTAAGATTTCATTCTTTTTGATGGCTGAGTAATATTCCTGTGTGTGTGTGTGTGTGTGTGTGTGTGTGTGTGTGTGTACCACATCTTCTTTATCCATTCATCAGTCAGTGGACATTTGAGCTCTTTCCATAGTTTAGCTATTGCTGATAATGCTATTATAAACACTGGGGTGCATGTACCCCTTCAAATCTGTATTTTTGTATCCTTTGGGTAAATACCTAGTAGTGCAATTGCTGGATCATAGGGTAGTTCTATCTTTAACTTTTTGAGGAACCTCTATACTGTTCTCCAGAGTGGCCATACCAGTTTGCATTCCCACCAACAGCGCAAGAGGGTTCCTCTTTCTCCACATCCTTGCCAAAACCTGTTATTTCTTGTGTTGTTCATTTTAGCCATTCTGACAGGTGTGAGGTGGTATCTCATAGTGGTTTTGATTTGTATATCTCTGATGGTGAGTGGTTTGAGCATCTTTTCATGTGTGTTAGCCATCTGGATGTCTTCTTTAGAAAAATGTCTATTCATATCTTCTGCCCATTTCTTAACTGGATTATTTGTTTTTTGGGTGTTGAGTTTGATAAGTTCTTTATAGATTTTGGATACTAACACTTTATCAGAGATGATGTTTGCAAATATCTTCTCCCATCCTGTAGGATTCCTTTTAATTCTTGTTGATTGTTTCCTTCACTGTGCAGAAGCTTTTTATCTTGACAAAGTCCCAATAGTTCATTTTTGCTTTTGTTTCCCTTGCCTCCAGCAATGTGTCTAGTAAGAAGTTGCTATGGCTGAAGTCAAAGAGGTTGCTGCCTGTGTTCTCCTCTAGGATTTTGATGGATTCCTGTCTTACATGTAGGTCTTTCATACATTTTGAATTTATTTTTGTTATACCACATCTTCTTTATCCACTCATCAAATGATGGACCCTTGGGTTACTTCCATATCTTGGCTATTGTAAATAATGCTGCAATGAACATAGGGGTGCATATATCTCTTTGAATTAGTGTTTTCGTTTGCTTTGGAAAAATACCCAGTAGTGGAATTACTGGATCATATGGTAATTCTATTTTTAACTTTTTAAGGAAACTCCACACTGTTTTCTACAGTGGCTGCACCAATTTACACTTCCACCAAAAGTGTGAAAGAGTTCTTTTTTTTTCCACATCCTCGCCAGCATCTGTCATTTCCTGCCTTTTTGATACTAGCCATTCTGACAGATGTAAGGTGATATCTCATTGTGGTTTTGATTTGCATTTCCCTGATGAATAGTGATGTTGAACATATTTTCATGTGTCTGTTGGGCACCTTCATGTCTTCTTTGGAAAAATGTCTATTCAGGTCATCTGCCCATTTTTTTTTTTTTAAGATTTTATTTATTTGAGAGAGAGAGAATGAGACAGAGCACATGAGAGGGGGGAGGGTCAGAGGGAGAAGCAGACTCCCTGCCGAGCAGGGAGCCTGACGCGGGACTCGATCCAGGGACTCCAAGATCATGACCTGAGCCGAAGGCAGTTGCTTAACCAACTGAGCCACCCAGGAGCCCCTGCCCATTTTTTTAAAATTTTAATTCCAGTATAATTAATATACAGTGCTATATTAGATTCAGGTGTACAATATAATGATTCAGCTATTCTATACATTACTCAGTGCTCATCATGATAGGTGTACACTTAATCCCCTTACCTATTTTATACAGACCCCATACACCTCCCCTCTGATAACCATCGGTTTGTTCTCTACAGTTAACAGTCTGTTTTTTGGTTTGTCTCTTTTTTCTTTGTTCATTTGTTTTGTTTCTTAAATTACACATATGAGTGAAATCATATAGTATTTGTCTTTCTCTGATTGACTTATTTCACTTAGCATTATACTCTCTGGATCCATCCATGTTGTTGCAAATGGCAAGATTTCATTCTTCTTTATGGCTGAGTAATATTTCATCACACACACACACACACACACACACACACAGAACCCACATTTTCTTTATCCATTCATCTAACAGTGGACACTTGGGTTGTTCCACATCTTGGCTATTGTAAATAATGCTGTAATAAACAGAGGAGTGTTTTTTCTTTTCCTTGGGTAAATACCCAGTAGTGGAATTACTGAATCATATGGTAGTTCTATTTTTAATTTTTTGAGGAACCTCCATACTGTCTTTCAGTGGCTATACCAGTTTGCATTCCCACCAACAGTGCACAAAATTTTTCTCCATATCCTCACTAACACTTGTTGTTTCTTGTGGTTTAGATTTTCACCATTCTGACAAGTGTGAGGTGATATCTCATTGTGGTTTTGATTTGCACCTCTCTGATGATGAGTGATGTTGAGCATCCTTTCATGTGTCTGTTGGACATCTGTATGTCTTCTTTGAAGAAATGTGTGTTCATCTTCTGCCCATTTTTCCATTTTTTTTAATTGGATCATTTGGGTTTTTTGGTGTTGAGCTGTATAAATTATTTACATATTTAGATACTAACCCTTTATCAGATATGTCATTTGCAAATATCTTCTCTCATTCAGTAGGCTGTCTTTTAGTTTTAATATTTCCTTTGCTGTGCAGAAGCTTTTTATTTTGATGTAGTGCCAATAGTTTATTTTTGTTTTTGTTTCCCTTGCCTCAAAAGACGTATCTAGAAAAATGTTGCTATGGTTGGTATCAGAGAAATTACTGCCTATGCTCTCTTCTTTGAGTTTTATGGTTTCAGGTTTCAGGTTTAAATCTTTAATCCATTTTAAGTTTATTTTTTTGTATGGTATAAGAAAGTGGTCCAGTTTTCCCAGCATGATTTATTGAAGAGACTGTCTTTTCCCCCCAAGTATATTGCTGACTCCTTTGTCATAGATTAACTGTTGTAGAGTAAGAGTGGGTTTATTTCTGGGTTGTCTATTCTGTTCTATTGATCTGTGTGTCTATTTTTGTGCTAGTTCCATACTGTTTTGATTATTATAGTTTTGTAATATATCTTGAAATCTGGGATTGTGATACCTCCACTTTTATTCTTTTTCAAATTGCTTTGGCTATTCAGGGTCTTTGTGGTTCCATACAAATTTTGGTATTGTTTGTTCTAGTCCTGTGAAAAATTCTATTGGTATTTTGATAGAGATTTCTTTGAGTGGTAGATTGCTTTGGTAGATTTGCTTTGCATGTAGATTGCTTTGGGTGGTATGAAAATTTTAAGAATATTAATTCTTCCAATCCATGATCATAGTACATCTTTCCATTTGTTTGTGTCATCTTCAATTTCTTTCATTAAAGTTTTACAGTTTTCAGAGTACAGGTCTTTCACCTCCTTGAATAAGTTTTTTCCTAGGTATTTCATTATTTGTGGTGTAATTGTAAATGAAATTATTTTCTTAATTTCTCTTCCTGCTACTTTGTTAGTGTATAGAAATTCACAGATTTCTGTATATCATGGCAATTTAAATGTCACATTATAGTTGATATAATGTTGCAAAACACTATTTACAATCATCTCAATTTTGACATTACAGGAGCTATTAGACCCACTTCAAGATCTGGTTATTTAATGCATTAATAAAAGACACACAAAAATAAAATAAATACACTCTGTGCCAGGATGGTTGCCTAACTTAACTCACAGAACCTCTCTCCTGGAACCTTCTATCCTCAGCCTTCAGACACAAAACAGGTGGCATTCCATTCCTACACTACCCAAACTCTTCCATACCCCTTAAAAGTGAGAGTTTAGGAACAGAGGAGCAAAAGAAGAGGAACTGGGAAGGGGTTTAAAAACAAAAAACAAAAAACGGACAATAGTGGTACATACAGGACAAAAAGTAGTGAGTAAGTAGGAAGAAGAATCAAAGGCAATCCATAAATCCTAAGAGCTGATAACATATACACTCCTCAATATTGTAATTGTCCCCACCCCCCTCCAACCCTGTTCTAGTTCACTGTGCACTGTTCCCTTCCCTGCTCACATAGTTTAATCAGGTAGAATAAAGCCACTGGACAAAAGAGGAAGAAGACCCTATCATACAGTGCTCCCCAAATGCCAGGCCCCTAAATGGGGGCTGTTCTGGGCAGAGCTTTTACAAGGCCCCAGTGAACTGAGGAAATTAATAACAAGATACTGAGTATGCTACAAACTAATATATCCAATTTTGAAGAACGTTTTTTATTCTGAAATTATGGCTTTTTTATATTTTTTAAATTGAAAAGTCCTTTTATCAAATAGTACTGGTATTAGATTTGTTTTATATTTTAATATTCTTACTTGGCAGTATAAAGTATTATAAGCATTGTGTCTATTCCCTAATTTTTAAAACTATTTTTATTGCTCTATGAAATATACGAAGCTGGGAAGTACTACCTTATGCATTTTGTTTTATTTACTCCTCTCCTTTTAGAGATGAATTCCAAACAAGGCAATGTGACTCCCACTCCAGAATGTGGGATTAGAAGCACAAGCATCAAAGCCGGGTTTTGAGACCTGGGTTTGACCCCTGGTTCTTCCACTCTCCACTTTTTGACCTTGGGCAAGGAACTTGATCTCCCCAAGCCTGTTTCCTCATCTGTAAAGTAAGAATCATTTTTACCTTATGAGATAAAGGATAAATTGAGATAATGAATATAAAAGTACTTTACATATTACCAAATAAAGTCATTATTATTACTATCATCACCATCATCATTTTTACTATTGTAACTCAATATCCTGTGGTTAAATGGCAGAATTTGGCTTCCACATTGGACTGACTCCCTGTCCAGTGATCTTCAAACTATCATTTAGTGAATCTATCTTGGATTGTGTTTTCAATTTAGCTCAAGAAACATTAACCACTTATTTAATATTCCTGCCAAAATTGTACAATCTGACTCTAATCATGAGGGAACATCAGACAAACCCAATCTGAGGGACAGTCTAAAAAATAACTGGCCTAGGGGCGCCTGGGGGGCTCAGTTGGTTAAGCGACTGCCTTCGGCTCAGGTCATGATCCTGGAGTCCCGGGATCAAGTCCCGCATCGGGCTCCCTGCTCGGCAGGAAGTCTGCTTCTCCCTCTGACCCTCCCCCGTCTCATGTGCTCTCTCTCTTGCTCTCTCATTCTCTCTCTCAAATAAATAAATAAAATCTTTAAAAAAATAAAAAATAAAAAATAACTGGCCTAAATTCTTCAAAATTATCTGTCATGAAAATCAAAGAAGGGCCAGAAAACCATTCCAGATGTATGATTCTGGATTGGATCCTGGACCAGAAAAAAAAAAAAAAAGCATTGCTATAAAAAAACATTATGGGAACAATTAGCAAAACGTAAGATCTATAATTACATAATAGCACATCATTGTTAAATATCCTGACTGAATATTCTTCTTAGAAAATATATACTGAAGCATTTAGGGGCAAAGGGGCATGATTTCTGAAACTCGTTGTTAAATAGTTCAGAAAAACTTATATCTACATATTACTATATGTAACATACGTTTGGCATAATTTCTAAGCAATTCCCTACCTGGGACTCTCTTCTATGAAAAACCTGTGGTTTCTTATTGTCCCTTATTAAATGAGGCCTAGCACAGAAACCGGTAATTTTTTTATATTCTCCTTCTCACACACCATTAAGAACACAATGCTCATTATATGTGTTGCAAGTGAATTTTCACAACTTAAATAGAAGACTTTACAATTATTCTTGTTGAGTTTATCCTATTAAATTTTATGTTTTTATATATATGGAGAGAGAAACAGAGAGAGAGAGAGAAAGAGAGAGACAATGATAGAACAAATTTTGCAAAGTGTTAAATGCACCCATTCCACGTAAGGCACTATGTCTGATGATAATACCTGATATTAGGTAGGACTTTACTGTTTACAACATACTTTCACATGACTTCCCATTTGATTGGATTCTCACTGAGTTCTAAGCGAAGTACAATGAAGCCATGGCTTATGGGGATGGGGTGGGGAAGAGGGGCCTAAAATTTTAACCAGGAAGGCAAAAACTCAAACAGTTTTAAAATATTTTCCTCCTAGAATACTCTTTATGTTTACCATTTTATCTTGTAAGCACAAAGGATCTGGTCTTGTGTCTGGGGCCAGACTGTGACAGTGATCCGATTCTTTGACCACTCTGCTCATTTATTCAGAGTATACAGGTGGAGCAC
Source organism: Mirounga angustirostris (assembly GCF_029215605.1). NCBI lineage: Eukaryota > Metazoa > Chordata > Mammalia > Carnivora > Phocidae > Mirounga > Mirounga angustirostris. The sequence goes on from NW_026991714.1 coordinate 43,252,705, forward strand.
AGCAAGGTTCTCTGACTGTGCGAGGTACACCAAGGAGACAGACAGCCCATGTCTCCTATCATGCACCAGATCTGAGGTTCTCTCCTTGAGTAGAGTGGTCAACACAACTGCTCACCATGTTTAAATCCCTCTCTCTCCCTCAATGAACTGGTTTGGTTTTGCTGAGAACATATTGTTGAACTGGACAGTCTGACGGGACTCAGATAAGGTGGTGTGCAGGATTTGATTAATTGTGGCTCCGAATCTGTTCTCACTTATTTCCAAGAGCTTTCCAATGTGACAGAGGCCAGAAGCAAAAAAATACATTTTCCAGATTCTAGTTAGGCGGCTGTAAGCCATCTTCCTGCTACTTTTTCTGTTTTCTGCAGACAGAGATTTCAGTGTGGTCAGCACCCAGTCCTCACCTTTGTGGATGTTGAGAGGTGCTTGGGCCACCGAGGTCACCAGACTCCACATTCCACGGTGATTCCCCAAATCAGCTACTGCTGCTTCTTCATGCTGTCTTTCTGATCTCTAGACCTATGGCCATTGTGTTGTGAAAGTCAATGGTTGTAGCCTCTGGTTGCCCTTCCCAACAGGAGCAGAAGTCCTCATTTCTCTTGTGGGTCAGTTCTGCAATGTCCTAGGAGTCATTCTGGAGGCTCAGCCTAGAGCACACTCCTTGTACCTCTTCCAATAATTTTGGAAGCACCGAGTCTCCTATATTAATCCGCCTTCTGTTTAAAATACCTAGGGTAGTTTCTACTTCCTGAATTGAACCCTAACTGATGTTTCCCTGTCTCCCAGATACAAGAAACAGGCTACAAGAGATTACAGCGACACAGTGCTTAAATGAAGCTCTCATACAATCACATACAACAGTTGGGATTTAGTGCACTTGGTCCATGGACACAATGCTGACTTTGGACCTCTAGACTCTTTCTCCCTTAGATTACATGGTCCTAAAACGAGATGGCACCTCTGCACAGACTAGGTGAGGGTGCCTAACAGTAACCAGGCTCAAAAAATAGTAAATTTTCAATTATTATTCCACGGCTTTTCTTCAGGAAATTAAAGCAAACTTCCCTTCATTATCAGTTCATTTTTTTACTTCCTAAGGCAAAAAAAAAAAAAAAAAAAAAACCAGGGCATTGCTCCAGACAGAAATGAATACAGGTGATGTTAACTCTCCAGATTCAATAACGACGAGTAGGGGTAGAAAACACACCACAGGAAATTTAACCAGGAGAAGGGGTTCAAAACCTAAGTATCCATAAACATATACAGCCTCTATTTTACCTCTGCAAAGATAAAAGGAGAAAAGATAGGTAGATGATGGAGAGAGTTAACATTTATCTGACATAAAAGGCTCTTACTCAATTTTCACAGCAAACTTAAGAGGCAAGTACATTATTATCACCTGAGTGAGGGGACCAAGGCTCAGCTGAAATAATCACTCAAGGTCATGCAGCTATTAAATATCCTAACTCAAGTGGAGGCGCAAGTATCCTAGCCCAAGCTTCTGTAATGCCAAAGTCTACCCCTTTAACAACTTGCAAAATAATGCCTCTCTCCACAAGGTGAATGATTGCCAATATTCTTTCCACTCCCCAAAATAGTGTTTTCTAAGCTGAAATAGACAACCATTGATTAAACCCAGCAGCCCTCATTAATCAGTTTCTTGAGTGAAAATAAAACAGCAGGTTCCAGCATTTTTATTCTTAGCTCCCTTAGGAGGAGAAAGGAGAGGAAAACGGAAAGGAAGGAAATTAGCATCAAGACCCAAGATGACGATTCAAATCCATCCTTCTGCCACCCTTGCCAGCAGCCCCTGGATTCCCTCCCACATATCCTTCCCCCAGCTCTACAACACCAGAACTCCTGTGCCTCACCCTGGAGCCCCTGCAAGATCTCCATTCTCTATAACCATGTATTCCTCCACAGCCAGTAAAGGCCATACAATTTCATTTCCCTAATCTTAACAATGAGTTTTTCTGCAACAGGAGCTGGCTAAAATTCTCCATTTAGAATGACAGTGGATCTGCCACTGAGAGCCCTCTGACCCCTCACCTGGCCCTTCGGTCCAGGTGGCCCCTGCTACTCTTGATGACAGTGCCAAGGTTCAGACACTCCTCCCGCCACCACACAAATGGCCAGTGATTCATTCCTAACTGTCACCCAAGCCGCCACTGCTCACTGTTGCAAAAAGAATTTGTGAATCTCTGGGAGTTGTAACCTTCCCCATTTTTCTTTTTTGCTGATAAATTCTGGGGAGCAGGAGGGATAGCAGTAAGACATCCATCATCTTGTGGGGTTTGCAAGCGGCTGGCGCGACGATTCTCAGCCAATATAACTGCAAGCTGACTTTAATCACGGTCTGTTGATCTCAGCTTCCAGGAATATTGCCTTGATACATCATTCTCTTCCTTTTCTAAACGCTCTGAGGAAGGCTTTCTGAGTCTCACCATCCAAACCCCAGGGAGGAGGGAGGAGAGAATGCATAGAACTGTTATTTCCTTTGCAAGGGTAACTGGAAAACAGTTGGATCTTAAAAGTCCATAGACCTTGAAAGAAGATAATATAAGCTAAAATCTGAGCACGTGAAAGTATTTGCAAATGTTAGGAAAATCTGTGCCAAACAAATGTTCCATCTTGCTGAATTTCATTGATTTCCAATAATGTTCACTGAGTATTTCCACATTTTCTAAGATGACCCTTGGATTACCAATAAGGCTAGTTGCTTTTTATATAATTAAAAATCTGGCAATCTGAATTTGAGCCTTCCTAAAAATTTCACTTTCTGCAAAACTAAAACTCATCTGTTTTAAACATCATTCCATGATAATTAAAACTTTTGATTAAGTGAGGGAATGGCTTAGAAATGGTAAGCTATCGTCCACTGCATCTGACAGTCTACTAAGACAACCCTGACATTTGCATTTGGCAAATGCTATGACCAGTGCCTCTAAATATTTTACACATGTCCCTCAATTAAAAAAAAAAAAGTTACACATGCTTCCTGTATGCTAAGCAGAAATAAGAGAGACAGAGATGTGTGTAATGGCTCAAATACACAAAAGTTTATATCTTGGCCCTGTAATAGCCTGAGGTGGATGTCCTTGGTAAGTGAGTGGTTTCTCTCCCAGCAATGTTTCAGGATGCAAGCTCCTTCCATCTTGGACCTCCATCATCCCCTCCGTGCCCACCCCCCCCTGCCCCCGCCACCGCCCCGGGGCCATTTTCTGCATCTAAGCCAGCGGAAGAGCTAGGAATACAAAGGAGGCTTGCCTGCTTCTCAAAAACTTTGGTCCAGAATTGACATATATCACTTCTACTCACCTCCCATGGGGAGAACTGGTAACAGCTACTTATGAGGGGTGTGAGAAAGTTGTCTATGGCTGAGCAGCAACTACAGCTACAACCATTCCCAGCTACAACTGTATAATCTGGAATAAAGGACAGATTTCAGTGAACAATTAGCTATCTGCTATGACTCACGGTTTCTTCTTTATTTAGTCATTCTTATTTATTTATAAGTGGTATGCAAATGTGTATATATAAAACACATGGCATTAATATGCAGAATATAAAGCATATGTGGAAATAGATGTTTAAGAGGATGAGAAGAGAAAACAAGTTTAAACAGCAATTTTAAATGTTCTTCCTGCAGCCCACTGGATCATCCCATGCCTCTCCTGGTCAAGATTCACACCCAAAATTCATCACTCAAGACTCTAGAAGGTCCTGGGAATTAGCAAGTGTTTTTCCAGCAGAGTTTTAAGAAATGAAGGACATCACCCTCCCCCTAGTCTTTCCTATCTTTAGATGGCAACACACACACAGCTACTCAAGCCCCAAACCTAGAAATCATCTTCAATTCTTCACTGCCCTTTACCTCCATATCCAGTCCCCAGCTGGTCCTGTCTACTTACCTTCCCAACCAGATCCAGAATCTCCAGTTATCTCTCCACCTCCTTGACTCCCACCCTATCCTAGACACTGTCATCTTTTATCTGGACCTCTATAATAGCGTATTGTCTTGCAAATCCACCTTCCATGGGATAGATGGTACCATCTTTAAAATGTAAAAAAAAAGATTCAGTGACTGCCCTGCAGATTCCCCAATGGGTAGACATTTCGAATGAAATGCAACCTCTTCATACAGCCTTACAAGGTACAGCAAGAACTCAAATATCTCCTAAATACTGTTAAATGTTATATGCTTATATGGGTAGTAAAAAGAGGTCTGAAAAAATACATACCACGCTGTAGTTTAGTGTTAATTTGCTCAATGGCATCTTTTATCATTGAAAACAAAGTTATTTGCATTTTGTAAAGAAGAAGAGAGGAAGAAAATAAAAAGAAATGAAGGATATTTGCTTCCATGTAAATTCTACTCTAATGACCAGATCCTATTACTTTTATTACTATTTTCCCCTTCTGACTCAAGCAGATTCTAGTCTACATGCCTCACAGGAGGTTAGCAGCAAGAATAAACAGAAAGAATACTTCACTTCCTGGCTTGCTTTTTTTTTTCCCCTCCCAAAGAGCAAAAACCCATAGAGGAGAATCAGAATTTGATCAGAGAAAAAGGGCATCAGAGGAAAAATGGGGAGGGATTTCCCTCTGAGGAAAAGAACTGGTCTGTGTTAGGAAGAGAGACAGGTCAAAGGGATCTCAGAGGAAAAGGCCCTGTGCCACCTTGGGGAAGCTGGGAGATTGGGTTCTCACTCAGGGCTCCCAGATTCCTCATGGGTTTCAGCCCCAAGTGCCAAAGGGATCCTGGGGACCAAAAGTGGCAGCCATCTCCATGGAACCAGTAGAGATAACTGTTCTACACAATGTTGGCCCTGCATAAGACAACAGAATCTTGACACAACCTCATGGGAAGTAAGAGAGGTGAGCTCAAAATGACAAAGGCTAAATTTCCTGTCAGTCCACGGGGCTGAATGTCCAGAGCCAAAATTAAGTTGATTTACAGAAACAAAGGAAATGTCCTATTTCTTGGATACTTTCATTTGTGCCCTGAGATTTATATCTACTAGCTTCCTGTATGAAAATATGCAAAGGATTTATCATCTTCATAAATTAGCTCTGATTCAATGTCATTACTATAACAGTGTCACTCCTACTCATGTGCATTCCAACATGCTTTCCTGGGGCAGGAGGGTGGGGTGAGAGGGGAAAGGAATGGAGTCATGCACAATGCTGGTGTTGTCCCAGAGAATGTATCTCGTGCATGCCTATCAGGTGGCATACATTTTGGTGGGAAAAAGACTGAGAACCAGTGTTCTATGCCTGTCTCATTCTGACTTGTTTACAGTTTGTTGCTTGCATCCCTAACCATGCCTGGTATAGAACCTCGGACATAAGGAGATGACATAGCACAGCAGAGGCTGGACTAAGACTATCTGTGAAGAAAAGCTCTGCTGGCTCAACAAGCAATGTCACATGGAGCAAGTTTCCTAATCCTTCCATTTTCTCATCTGGGGATAATAATATTCTTAGTCCACAGGATTATTGGGAAGATGAAACACGATCATTTTAAGGTGCTTAGCACAGTGCCTGTCACATGGTAAGCTCTATTAATGGTAATTGTTATTACCAGCTTGTATTACAGTAGGCATTTAAAGACGCTGAATGAATAAATGAATGACCTATCTCAGCGTATTGAGAGCAGAAAATTCCCAAAGAAATATGGAATTGGCCAGGTGATCCTCCACTTAGGTGCTGCTCTGGGCCAAATATGGCCACACACTTTGTTTTTGCTACTAAAGTACATACCTCTGGGGCACACATCACACGTCCCGAGGAGGTGGTAAAGTACTGTACGGAGTATACCGTCTCACTTGGTGATCAATCGCTGACATTGGCAAGAACTTTGGCCACGACCAAGAATATACTTTGTCGTGTATTTTCGTCCAGAAATGCTGTCTTCTGTGGGAATCGCAATTTTGGACTCAGCATTAGAATAAATCAATTTCAGGAATAATGGGAAATCAAGAAATGTGTATCCTTCTGGGGATGTATTTAAAACAACCCTCACCCAATAACTCAGCAGAGCAAACAGTTGGACAGTAGGCATTTTAAAACGCTCAAATTTTAAGAAACGGTGTTGATAAATTCCTTTCCAAATATTCTCTAGGAAAGCTTCTGCAATGAAAGAAAAATGATGCATGTATGTTGAATGGCTCTGTGTTGCCTTCCCACCACAATTCAAAGCAAGAATCACAAACATGTCATGTTTTCACACATCTTTGGGCCTTTGCCCATGCTGTTTCCTCAGCCTAGAATGTCCTCCACGCCCCAGCTCATGCTATCCCAACCACCCCCCAATCCTAGCAAATCACAGAAATATAGCACAGAGGTTAACAGCATGGTTCAAATCCCATCTCTATGTTTCCCCAGCTAGGTGACCTTGGGCAAGTTATTTAACTTCTCTGTGAGTCAGGTTCCTATGGGGATGATAACTGAACCTAACCTTATAGGGTTTTTGGATAATTAAATAGGTAAGTATATGGAAAATGCTTAGAACGGGACAGTTCATGGAACATAGTAAGCACTACACAATTGATGTCATTCTTATCCTTCAAATCCTAGCTCCAGCTTTAAACCCTTGGGAAGGTTCTTTCATTCCCTCCTGGGCAGAGTTACACATTTCCTCCTCCACGCTTGCCCTAGTCTCTACTGTAGTATGTATCACATTCAATTACAACCATCAGTGTGTGTATGTCTGCCTTGCCACTATGCACAAATAGGAGGAATGCAAACACCAACACGTTACCTTGAGAGTCTCCAGGCCTTCCAACAGAGCCATGAACATGAGAGATGCACGGTAAATATAAGGTTAACATATGAATGCATTAATTAAATGTTACCTGAGCTTTTTGAGTTTCTCATGCAGTCAGTATGTTCCCATCCTTGCATGAAACTGCTGAGTGATCGCTGTGGCTGGGCGTGCTTCTAAAAGCCAAACGAGGTAAGGTTCTGAGCTGCCTCAGAGTTTGTATGCTAATCATTGGCATCATAACAATTCATCATTAGCACCATTAACAGAGTGGACCGATGTGATCACAGAGACAGCAGAGGGACTTGGCCCAGCACAGGGCATGTCTCGCGATGAGCTTTAACATTTCCCCCAGCTGCTCTTAGGCCCTGCATTCCTCCAGTGCTGCTGGGACACGGGACAGGTCACAGTTCTGAGGGGTGATGCAGGAGTGCTTAGTCACAGTCTATCTGCCAGTGGAGGAAAGGCTTTGGCAGGAATGTGATCCAAGGAGATGCTGAAAATAGCAAGTCCATCGCAGGCCAAGGGAACTTCCTCTTGTGAGAGTGGGAAAAAGGGATTGATGAAAGAAGCTGCTTCCTGGCAGAGGGAAGAAAACATCCTGTCTGAGCTGGACTGAGAGAGAGTAACCAGGGAAAGTTCTGGCTGCCTCGGGAAGGCAGGGAAAGCACTAGATTTGGAATAAAAACAATAAGTCTTAATCCTTCCATTTGGTAAGCTTTCCCCTCTTCAAAATGGAGAATCAAATGAAGAAAACTTTAAAGCACCATATAAACGTTTAAGACACGATTCAATACAGCGGGAAAAGGCTCCTTCATACACCGACTCCCAGGAGGGGCTCCCACCTGAACAGAGGCCTCTCCATCTTTACTCTAGGGAAGAAAGAGAGGTCTCTGCCTCCTGTTCATTTAAATTAGCAAGTTTTAAAGAAGTTTAGAAGGACACAACGTTTCAAAGTTTCCTTGGAATAAAACTTATTAGGAATCTGCCTTTGCTTTATTGTTTTTTGGGGTTTTGGCCAGTATAGCTTTGAGATATATGCAACTAAACAGTGTGATTTATGGCCTACGTGGAGTTTTCTTACCTTAAGAGCAAACATTTACAATGCAAATAGTGGTGTGCCTCCAGCTAGCTAGAACTGATTTTGCACATGTCCTCCCAACCCCATGTTTTGTGACATCACATTGGTAGCTTGAAATTAGCCATGGTGGGCGTATTTCACCCTGGCAACTGACAAATGCTGTAAATTAGAGGGGTTTTTTTCCGCTCCAAAAGTGGCTTGCCAACACACCACTCACTGAGCCCAAAAGGCCTCAAGAGTCCTCCAGCCATCACTTTCTACACCAGATGCCACAAAAAGATTACTGCAACCACACACACAAAGATTGGATGGGAAACATCACAGAGATACATCACTATGCAGATAGAAACACAAAAACAAAGTGAAAACCTTGGTAAATTAATTGTACATTCCTTCCACACAGGGTTCTGACAATGAGGTGTCAAGTTTTTTTTAAACCAAGAGTAACTATAATATGCCAGAGAATTTTGAATCAGCCTTATCTGGAGCCACAAATGAATATACTCAAAAGACATATTACAGCTGGAATTCAAGCATCTCAATTGCACACTAATATAATGATGGAATAACCCACTTATCAAAATAGGAGATCTGTCATTTGTCCCAGTGAGCGAATGTAGTGTTGCAATTATAATCCTGTAATGATCAATGAATAATAATGGTCAAGTGAATGAACAGTCTTTGTTTCCTCCTACATGTTTTATCTATTCTCTTAACGTTTAAATGGACTGTTCCTTTTCTTCTGGAACTTTAAACATTATGCTATGTTCCTAAGGCTGGCAATTGTGATAGAAGAAGCACAGATTAAGTGCTTGATGGTTCTCAGAGGCCTTTTTCAGAGCACATCCTGATTAATGCTTACACACACCCACTAAAGTAAGGTGCACCCATTTTCAGAGAAGGAAAAAGATTTCATCATGATAGTAAGAGCTGTGGACTCTGCACCCTATTGTCTTCATTGCTACTGACCATCAGAAGCTGAACATCATAGCCGTCAACACCACAGCCATTAGAATGACGACCAAACTGCCCTTGCTTCTTTCTGTCACTCTTACTGGACAGCTCAGGACAAGAGCTTGTCTCATGTCCACATACTAAGTCTCATGTCAAGATTTCAAGTGAACCAGCATCTGGTCTTCTTTTGGCGTCTGTCGTAGGATGAAGATCCTCCACCTAGCAAGACTCTCAAAATGGTGGCATCCCTAAACAGAAGAGAGTTCAGATTCTGGACAGTAGATATTATTATTATTATTACCACTACTATTATGGACATCTATCCTATTCATGGCAGCTTATTATCTTTTTTGAGTCTTCCTCCTATATTTGGGGAAATATTCAAATCATGAGTCATCACCACTCCAACATAGGAGTCAGAATGCAATCTGCAATCTTAGCCTAATTCAGGCACATGGATTAGTTACTGCCCATCAGGGACCCCATCATAAGCTACTGATTCAGCGGTAAGCAACAAAAGGAAAGAGGCTCTACATGGACCTTCCATTTTTGCATCTTCACTGGTGAGGGGGAGGCAGAGGTGTCTGGTTTTTTGTGGTGACTGTTTCCCAGGAATTACAGTAGTATCTTTCTGATGTAGAAGCAGAAGCTATGGAGCAGCAAGAGTTTCCTATCCGATCTGTGGCTTGGTTTGGGGTATTGTACACCAAGACTTAGCCTCAAGCCAGTTTTCCAGTGCACTCAACAGTTCTGTGATCCACCTGATATTTTTTTAAAGATTTTATTTATTTATTTGACAGACAGAGACAGCGAGAGAGGTAACACAAGCAGGCGAAGTGGGAGAGGGAGAAGCAGGCCTCGTGCCGAGCAGAGAGCCCGATGCGGGGCTCGATCCCAGGACCCTGGGATCTTGACCTGAGCCGAAGGCAGACGCTAAATGACTGAGCCACCCAGGTGCCCCCCACCTGATATTTTTTAAATAAAATGCTTTTCCATTTATTCAGCAAGAGTCATCCTCTGTTGCTTAGAGAACTCTAATACAGGAACACTAATACAATTATTTTTCCTATTTCTCAGGTATGGAAATTGAGCTTTAGGAGGTTAAACTGCTTACGATCACAAAGTTAGTCAATGAGAGAGCAAGGATTTGAACCAGGACTATCATAACCCAAAGCCCACCTCTAAATCAGAAAGATTATACCACAAGACCATAAAACTAATGAATCAGAATTGAGTTGTTGCTATTTTTTTAAGTTAGAATAAATGATAGAAATCTATAGTCTCACCTGAAGTTCTGAAAAATAAAGTGTCATAGCAGAGGCCACAACCCAAATCTTCTGACCTGATGTGCTTTCCATGGTATCTCTCATCCTCATAATCCTGCCACATTTTTGCTTTATATATTTTGAGATGAGTTTTTTTACCGTAATTGAGTTTAAGAATATTATACAGGGAGGAGGTGACCGATTGTTCTTGCATCCCACACTTTCCTTGTGTATTCAATGTCCATCTTACCAAATTATATTCCTTCGTAGCTCTTTCGGCAAGAGTCTATTTTTAAATTATTTATCAGAAAATGCCTTTATTTTTTCCTCATTCTTGAATGACAGTTCAGTTGGATATAGATTCCTAGGTTGAACATTTTTCAACACTTTGAAGATACTATTTCATTGTTTTCTAGTGTCTGTTGAGGCTGATAAAAACTTTACTATCGATCTACTTGGCCTACATTTGTGATTAATCTATGTTTTCTAGTTGTTTTACTATTTTATTTTTCTTTAATAGTCTGCACTATCAGTCCACTGTGAGGTTTGTTCTAAGTTATCTTGCTTGGGACATGCTTTTCATTCTTAGGACCCTTATCTTTCATCAGTTCTGGAAAACTCCCCATCATGACCTCTTCTAGCATTGTCTTAACCTCTCTGCAGAGTAAACTGCTAGCTGTCCTCTCATAGCCACTGTTCTCTATTTCCTTTGGGAGAACTATCACTTTTTTTTTCTGGGAACATAGATAGAACCTCTCCCTGCCTCCCTAATGGGTCTGTGATAGAAGTGCTATGTGTATCTTCTAGATAGTGCTTTTAAAAGACACAGGCAGCCATGACCCTTTTCCCTTCCTTGCAACCCCCCTCCCCACCACCACCACCCCTGCTTAGGATGTAGACCCAAACACCAGAGCTAAAGAAACCATGTGGGATCCTGAAATAGAAGCCACAGATTAAAATAACAGAGCTGCTTACTAGCCCTTGGCCTCTAGACTGTTATATGGGAAATAAATTTCTATCTTTAGGCCTTTATATTCTAGGGTCTTTTTTTTTAAAGCAACTTCTATTATATCTTAGCAATTATATCTCTGTTCTCTCTACTCTCCCCTTTCCTTATGCCTTCCTTAGTGTGTGTGTATGTGGATGTGTGTGGATGTGTATGCGCGCACGCATATGCACACGTGACCTCATTCTAACTTCCATTTCTCTTATTCATGTTCATATTTTTCTACCTCATTATTTTTCCGTGCTACATTCTAGGTGAATGTAGTCTTGGTTCTTTCTTAGAGTTCACTTGTTCACTTCAGAAGTCTAATGTGGCATTTAATGGGTCCCTTTGAATTTCTAATGTCAGTAAATACATTTTTAATTTCTATACTTTATATTTGATTATTTTTCAAATAAACCTCCTCTTTTTTCATAAGCTATTCTTTCATTCTATTCCTTTATGTCTTTGACATTCAAAAGACACCTATATCATAACCTCTTTCAGATTTTTTTAAGTTAGCTCAGTTTTGGGGTAACTAACTTTCCTATTTCCAGGTTCCCCAACAGGGTGATTCATTTCCTCATTTGGTTTGTAATTTTTTATTAACACTTCATCTTCAGCAGGACCAGTTATCCCAATGGATACCTGTGTGATAAGTTGTAGAAATACCCCTAACACAGCAGTTTGTTTGTCTCCGGTGAAATTCTGAGGTTTCAAAGGTCCTGGACCAGTTTTTATGGTAACTCCTCAGGCTGAAATTTCTATATCCCATAGGTTATATAAATTTGAATCCTACATTAACTCATGGTAAGGCCTGGGGGACACTTACATTTTCCCACCAACAGCCCCAGATAAAATAAAGCTTCCTTTCTGCTTCCCCACAACAGTTGTGAATGTTTCCCCAAGGTAGTTACAGTCAAGTAGTTAACACAATCCCTTCATGGATGAGGCACCACCCCCCTCCCCACCCAGCCCCCAGGGTTTATTGAGAGAACTCTGTCATGGAGTTATCAGATGAAATACGAAACACCTGGCTAAATTTGAATGTCAGATAAACATTTTTTAGTATAGGAATGTCCCATTCAACTTTTGGAACATACTTATATATATATTTAAAGTGTTCATTGTTTATCTGTACTTTTATTTATTTTTTTAGCGAGAGCGTGCATGTGGGGGTGGGGGGGGGGGGGGACAGAGAGAATCTTAAGCAAGGAGGGCTTGATCTCAAAACACTGAGATCATGACCTGAGTCAAAATCAAGAGTCTGACGCTTAACCAACTGAGCCATCCAGGCACCCCTGCATCCTGTACTTTTAAATGCTAAATCTGATAATCCCAGTCACAGTGCCCTGCCTAAACTTGGCCTTGGGGCCACATATCCTGTCCCTACATGGCCTCAATATCTGAGCCTCCAGATTCTAGGACCTACATGTAGCACCAGCCAGTTAGCTACAGTTATCACACTGGCTCTGAGTTCCTTTTTCATACTAAGAATAAGACTATTATCCTTACTTTTTTCAAGACTGGTTATATATAAATATTTGACATTTCTGCCACATTTTATCTAGGCTTTCTATGTGGCAGTAGAGGGAGGGAAGGCTTGTCCATGTCAGCTCAGGCTGCTATTTGTCACAAATATTTCAGTTGAGCACTATACTATGCCATCCAATGGAAAGCCTGGAGCACAGAGGGGTTAATTCACCCAAATTAATTGAAAGATGAGGGAATGTGCAGAAACAAGTCCTTACAACTTGTACTCTGGGGATGCTGCTCATTTTGGCAAAAGGAAGTTTTCCTACAGGATGGATTCTTCAAGAGAAGCAAACATGTCCCAGTTTTAGCTAAGGTTTGGCTTCCCAAGAACCTGGGCCTCCAAGGATTTCCCCTCTATTTGGGAAGCATAGGAAAGGCAGTAAAATTCTGACTTTACTGCACTTTATTTTCACTGGGCCAACTACGAGATGAAAAGCTAGATGGGAAGGTAAAAATAGAAAATTATTAACTAAAAGGGGTTGAAACATTTATATTTTAAGACCTTAAATTAGTCAAAATCTAGAAAATGGAAGACACCAAGTCATCGGATGAGAAAATACAGTGCTTTTGTATTGAAATCTTTCAGAGAAAGGCCCCTTTCAACACAGTTCTAAATAAAGTTCTCAGAATTGAAGAACAGTATTTTGTCTTCACTTTAGACACGGAAAATCCCCTGGACCAAAAATTCCAAAATCCTTCCCGGATATTTTCCGATGTTTTTCAATAATTCCACACCCCCCACATGGTTTCCAGGCAGTGCCTAATTTAGCCTGGACCCAAATATTCACCAAAGATCTCAAATCCAGGCTTTTAATATATTCTCAAAATGAAATTTAACTTCCTGGTTTCGTATTCTCTGGGTTAAAGGTACTGATTTCCTCAAGATAAGCATTTTTAGAACACAACAACTTTTGAAACTGTTTTGGTACATCTATACTTTTTTTTTTTTTTTAGTATTCCGTAAGTCCTGAAAATTGATCCATGCCCTGGGCTTTTTCTGCCCCCCTGACAGGCTCTGCTGCTAAAAATTCATGTTGTATAAGCCTTAAAGAGTATGCATACCTTTCATTATCTCCTAGCTTGATGTGAGTTCATGAAAATAATGTACACAAGGAGTTATTTATAAAATAGAAAAATGGACTAATGCTTCTGAAGCTTGTCTCTTGGCCCAGAACTTCTTTGCTGCATGGGATCTGCCACTCTAACCTACCCTCACCTCCATTTCTACCTCTACCTCCACCTCCTAGGTCTGTAGGAATCCTCCCAGGACAGGTCTACTCCACTTTAAGGAAACTCACTGGTTGATGACAGTCCAAATTATGACCCTCCAAACTTCCAAAACAAATCAGAGAACCATAGGATTTTTAATATGTTTTATTTCAGAGTAAACCATGTAGCCTGGAAAACATTTGGAAATTTCACAAAAGCATAAAGAAGTGGAAGTAACATATATCTTCACCACTGAGATATGTTTCTCTGCATAAAACAGATGTTTCACAAAAATGGAATCATACTCTAGGAGCTGTAGAATTTTCTTTTTTCGCTTATCTATATATTGTGAACATTTCCCACCACATTCAATGGTTTTGCTGGTAACAATGTAGTGACTACACATTCCATTTTTACAAATATGTTCATTTATTTCATTATTCCTCTTTTTGGGAGCATTTAGATTGTCCCCAGTTTCTCTCAACTCTGTGATAACGATCCTTGTTGAAGAGTTATTCTTGCAGTCAGCCATGATTACATCGTTAGGATAAATTCCCAAAGTAAACCTGGTAGACTGAAGAACAGGCACATCTTCAAGGTCTGAGGTACCCACTGCCAAGTTACCTTGCAAAAGGTTTATCAGTCCTGCACTAGTATACAAGAGTATCTATTTACCTGCTTCAAGGAGTCTTGCATAAACTAGTAAGTGATTATCTGTCATGCAAAAGGACTCTTCATTAATGAAAAGAATTTACAACATGATTTCTGTAAACACAGAACGCTCCTAGTCCAATGTAGAACATTATTCAATTTAAAATATGACTTTAAGTTTCTGTGGAAATTTTCTGTAACACAATTGAGAGAGAAAATAAGTATTTCTCTATTTGATTTTTGTTTTAAATGGTGAATGCGACCTCTCAAAGAACTCTTTCTCTTTCCCTTTCTGCCCTCATCTAGACTGAGAAGAGATACCAAAGTACAGTACAGTTATTCTGCTGTTCATCCATCCTCTATTTCGTATTCAGTTTCCCATCATGCACCGGATAAACACGGCAGCCCTGACATGATGAGAAGTCTTCCCTGAAGACTACAGCCCACACTCATCCATCCCTTCACTGAACTCCTATTATACTTATTGTCTGTACCACACAATTAGCACTTTATTATATACTGTCTTGTTCTCTAATTGTCTGTACCACACAATTTAGCACTTTATTACATTCTGTCAGATTCTGTAATTGTGTCACGAATTTTTGCCTTGTCTCTCCACCTAGATTAACAAGCACCAGGGTGGCAAGGGGCCCTGTCTGGTGCTGCTCTGGCATTCCAAACCCTGCCCTAGGAACAACAAAGTGGGCTTTCGACAAATGCTGAGGGCTTCACTGTTGGTGGGTGAGTTGGGAGAGGGGTAGATTGACTTTGTGATGGGCTCTAAGTAGATGGAGCTACGGCGAACAGAGACAGGGAAGGCGCTGAGTGGCAAGAGGCTCCGTGCTGTGGTCATTCCCGCCACTCCCCTTCAGTACCACCTGCTCTGTCAGCTAGCAAGTCATTTAGTTTCCAAGTTTTTCTAGGTACATAGAACAGGGAAACCAAAACATCTAACCATACAATACCCATGAGAATCACATGTTTTTCACTGTCACATTCTCCAATGAGGGAGGCACTGCTCTGCAGAGAAAGAGGTCATGCTTTAGAATGAGACTTACCACCTGTGTGACCATCTATACATTGTTTAACACCTCTCCCTAAAATCAAACCCTTGTTCCTCATCTCTGAAAATGATTCCAATGACTGTGATTATTTGTGATACTGCCACTGAGTATCCAAAAGCCCGTTGGAATATTCTTATTTTTTCTAACTTCTACAAATGCCATTCCTTGAGTTAAGTGTTTAATATTGTTATTATTACAATAAACATAATTAGTACCTCTGTTAGTCTCACACACTAGTTGAAGAGTGTCTGCCCTGCCTGTGTTTCATGGGTTTGCTTCTCAGAGAATAAAGTCAGGTAGTTACACAATTTCTTTATTTTTCTTGGTCGAAGAGTCGTTTACACTTAGTGGTCTATCACATGACATCAGACTTACTTCTAGTAAATAATAAGAGAGGAAACACCCAATATCCAGCATTAGCAGATCCATGCCTCAGTCTGTCACTTTTACCTCCGCTGTGAACATTTAGGTGACTGGAGCACTGAGTTAACCACATTTCTCTGAATTTGGGATGATACAAATAAAATGTTCTGTCCCTGTATGTCATCTGCCTTTCCCCTTTCTGATCAATGTTTTGCCATACTGTACTGTCATGTTTTTGTCCTTGTTTTTTCAATTGGCAGGTGCACAATATGATGTAACCAGTCAAACAGTTGTTCAACATGCTACTCTCTCAAAACAAGACCAATGCAAGCCTCTCCCAGAAGTGCCGCTCTCCCCTAAGGACCCAAGGAGCCCAGAGAGCCTTAGATGGATATTTTGTAGGGTAGGGGATGTCCCTTTAAGAACAGCTTCCCTCCCGGGCACCTGGGTGGCTCAGTTGGTTAAGAGACTGCCTTCAGCTCAGGTCAGGATCCCAGAGTCCTGGGATGGAACCCCACATTATCGGGCTCCTGGCTCAGCGGGGAGCCTGCTTCTCCCTCTGACCCTCTCCCCTCTCATGCTGTTTCTCTCTCTCTCTCTCTCTCAAATAAATAAATAAATAAAATCTTAAAAAAAAAAAAAAAAAGAACAGCTCCCCTCCCTGTGTGTGTGTTGCCTGGATGTCCCTCTGGTAAAGACGAGAGGTTTTCTTTTGCATATCTTTGCAAAATGAGTGTTTGATTATACTTCAAGGGATATTTACCAAGGTCTGCCATGTGACAGGCAGGAATGGGGTGCTGGCCATACAAAGACGAATACCACAAAGATAGGAGCTCATACTTGAGGAGCCAGCAGTCAAACGGGGAAACAGACTTGCCAACAGATAATTACCATGCACTGAGATAAGTGTGCAAAGAACGTGTGTGGCCAGCCCACCACAAAGGATCAACTTTGTTTGATCAATCTAAGGGAACAGTTGACCTGGTTAGGAGTTGATTAGACTCAAGGAAGCCACTGCTTAAAGACGGTTTTGTGGCAGCCTTGGGTGGAAGAAAGGAGGACAGGAAGGGAAGCCTTGGGGTGGAAAGGAAAAAAAGGCCTTGTCTCCACCTTTGGTTCCCTGCCTTGGCTCCGTAGGCTCAAACCTGAGCCCTGTGCAGGCAGATCCTTCAGACGGGGAGGGAGGGGGCTCAGTGAGACACTGAATACACGTCATGCTGCTCTGGGGCCTGGGTGACAGAATGTGGCAAGGCAGAAGACAAAGGGCTTCTCTCCACACCTTCAGGCACCAGGAGAGAGCAACCTTGGCCGAGTGGCTGTGGCTGAGAGGAGACACTGCCCCCCAGTGGTTTCACAGCAGGGGATACCAACAAGGAGCTCAAAGCAGAACAGCAAAGGATGAAAGGGGGCCCACTTCAAGTATCACCCTGCCCCTCAGACCAACCTCGGGGGGAAACGTGGAGGCAGGGGTGGTTCTGCACGAGGCAGGCAGAGGCACAAACCAATGCAATGTGAGTTATTACCATGGTTACAATAACCATGACCATGCAGGCTGATGCTCAGGTAAAAGGCAGGGAAGCGCAGGTTCACCATACACAAGAGTTGTGTGGACACAAAAAAAAGCACTTATTTTCTGGTCCTGAGAATAAGCAGAGCAATGTCTATGCTAGTTAGTAATGGAACTGACGTCTGGTAAGGTGGAGAGACAAGAGGTGCGGGATAAGTAACAAAAGAAGATTCAGACAGCAACGCTGAGGACTGGGGGTGGGGACTGAGTGCTGGTATAAGGGGTTCAGCCAGGGGAGCAGAGGGGTGTAAGCAAAGCTCTGGGTGGGGGAGCTTCCTGCAAGATGGCACTAAAGAGAGCAGCCCCGAGTCTGTAGGCAGACTGGAGTCGGATGACTAGACAGAAATGTCCAGATCCACATTCTAAAAATAAGACTTATCCCCTGAGCCAAACAAAATTAAATTCGATCTCCGAGTCCATGATTGAATAGAATTCAAACAACGAGAACAACCACCAAACATTGTAAACAGTACTAAAGGGCACACTGAAAAAGAAGTCTCTCTGAACCTCGATCCCCTCCCCTCCCAGGAGAAATGGCTGAGGATAAGCGCAAGTTGTTTAACTGTTGACAGATTCTCTAGATTGGTAAATAGCTGCTGTTTAAAGCCCCCTGAGTGCTGCCCCCCCAGAATTTCAATCAACCATTAAAGAGTTACAGCTTAGATACTTGAGGATCTGCAGCATGCTTTCAGATCTAAAGCCAGCAGCCATCCCTCTTCCCAGCACTGACCCAGTTGTTAAATATTTGAATATCACTGTTATCCTCCCAGATAACATACCTACAGATACAGGTACCTCTCGACACACACCTTTTTTTTTTTTCTTTTAATACAAATGGAAGAATTGAATAAATACTGTTCTGTACTTTGCTTTTCTTTCTTTCTTTTTTTAACCTAGTTGGCCCACCTTTAAATGTACGGCCAAATATAGATTGTAGGCATTTCTTTCAGAGTTGACATAATTTAGCTGTAACTAAGATACCTAACCTGAGGAACAGAGCACAGGAATAACAAACTTTAGAATAACTTATGTGAACTTTGGGGGGGGGCCCAGAAGAACCTGGTTGATGGGGGCAGTAGGAATAACATGGGAAGCTGAGTCTGCTAGTCCAAGACAGTAGCGCCCGGATGGCTTGGGCAATGGGTATGAGAAGGGGCAGGACTAACAAAATTTCCCCCAAACCCCCACAGAAGCCATCTGAGCTCCCGCCCCCTGCTCCCAGCTGACAGGAGGGGCCCAGACTTCCCTGAGCCCAGACTGTTAGTGCTTGAGTTCAGCTATTACCCAGAACTGAAGCAGCCTTGGGTGGAAGCAAAGGAAATTTCAAGTTGCGCTTACCTCACTGAACATGTTCCAGGGAGTTTTCCCTTCACTCAAAAAGGACATAAAATGAAAGTTCTTCATAAATGAGCTAAAATATATTTCTCCCAAGAGCTCCATCTTCACCTCAAATGCTGAAAGGAAGCACAGAGTTATATTCATGAGGGAGAAAATACTTATAAACTAAACTTGAACTAGATTTTTTAAAGCATCCTCTACATATCAGAAAGTCAAGACCACTGAGTGTACTCTTTTCATAGCCATATTTATCTTCAAAACCCAAAGAACTAGTTTATGGGGGACTGAATTTTCTATGTCTGATTTCTGTGTGATTTTCCATACATCATTTTTTCATTATTTTAATATTGAGACAGAGATTACAGAAGCATGTTTAAAATTGAAGATGTCCGCTCCATAGATTTTTGGGAAAAGGAGGCTAGGGAAATGGGGTCAGAAAAAGATTACCTAATATTTTTATTTTTACTGATATTCCCAAAAACTTTCAGTTGGGGAAAGTCATTAAACAAGAAAGCAATTTCTGCTGACAGACTGTCACCTAGTGGTGAGTTTTCACCTAATTCATAATATGACCAGCTTCTGAGCTTTGGCATGTTCTTGGAAGACATGTTTATTTCTCTTTGAGATCCCTGGGGAACCTTATAGAGTGCTGTCGCAAGTAAAACAGACTCACTTGGGAGAAAGGCTCTTTCCTTTCTGTCCGGCAGCAGCCATCAGCTCAAAGGTAGGCCAAGACGGGCGCTTACAAGTACTTCCAGGAGCTATGGAGGAAGCAGTCCGATGAAATGCGCTTCTCAGGGTGTGCTGCTGGGAGTACCGCCAGCTCTCTGTGCTCCACAGGGCCCCCCGCCTAACCTGGCCCGATAAAGTATGCAGGCTGGGGTACAAGGCCAAGCAAGGTTATGTCATATATCGGATTCGCGTGCGTCGTGGTGGCCGCAAACGCCCAGTTCCTAAGGGTGCTACCTAAGGCAAGCCTGTCCATCATGGTGTTAACCAGCTCAAGTTTGCCGGAAGCCTTCAGTCTGTTGTAGAGGAGTGAGCTGGACGCCACTGTGGGGCTGAGAGTCTTGAATTCTTCCTGGGTTGGTGAAGATTCCACATACAAATTCTCTGAGGTTATCCTCATTGATCCATTCCATAAAGCTATCAGAAGAAATCCTGACACCCAGTGGATCACCAAACCAGTCCACAAGCACAGGGAGATGCGAGGGCTGACATCTGCAGGCTGCAAGAGCCGTGGCCTTGGAAAGGGTCACAAGTTCCACCACACTATTGGTGGTTCTCGCCATGCGTCACGGAGAAGACGTAATACTCTCCAGCTCCACCGTTACCGCTAATGTAAATAATGTTTGTAAAATTCTTACCTAATAAACAGTTTAGGACAGTCATGTCTGCTTAAAAAAAAAACAAAACAAAACAGACTCACTTGTGTGCCTTCCAACAGCCTATAGGCAATACCTAATACAAGCCGAACATCCTTCAAAAGGAAGTTTTGCCTCTGTAATTATTTTAATATTGTCAAAGAAGACCTGCCAAGCAAAATTAATATTAACTTCCTTTTCTGTTTTCAAACGATGGCACCCTCATAATTCTCCCTTGCCAACCATTAAACTAGGCCCAAATTTTCAAAGTGTTTTCCAATTATTACGAGATGATAAATCAATGTGGGGATCCCACTGGCATGTCAGACCATAGATACAATCCAGAAAAGGGGGCTCAAAGTCAACAAGGCAACATCCTCCAGATTTTTTTTTTTTTAAAGATTTTATTTATTTATTTGACAGAGACAGAGATAGCGAGAGCAGGAACACAAGCAGCAGGAGTGGGAGAGGGAGAAGCAGGCTTCCCCCCGAGGAGGGAGCCCGATGTGGGACTCGATCCCAGGACCCTGGGATCATTACCTGAGGAGAAGGCAGACGCTTAATGACTGAGCCACCCAGGCACCCCACATCCCCCAGATTTAATGCAGTCAGCAATCCCTTCCTTCTTGCTCTCAGAGAGGCACTGCAGGCCTCTTTATCTGGCCCCTGTGTCCTCGGTGCTCCCTAGTTCTCATTCTCTGTGTTGACACCATCCCTCTTGGCCACAGGGGGCCTGACTCTTGTATAAACACCAGTCAACAAGGAGGTACCCTCTTCCCATCAATTCAAAAGTTTATGTTCAGGCAACAGAGCTAGGATACTGCTCTCACTTATCAAGATTCATTCTGCATTGTGTACTATTTCAACTACTTATTGAGTGCCTACCACGTAGCAGGCACTATATGTGTCCCAAGGAAGAGAACAGAAACTGTTCTAGTGAAACTTAACCAACTAATGGGGAGCACTAAACACACTAATGAGTTGTAATGGATGCTATGAGGTGGTCTGGGTGTTATGAGGAGAGTCTGCACACCAGTTAACTTCTCAGGAGGGTTACATTTGAGCCAAGATCTGAAGGATGAGTGAGTAGCAGTCAGCCTGAAGAAGAGCAGCTTGGGCACAGATGAGAGCCCTGATCGTGATAAGGACTTGGGGCTTCGGAAAAACTAAACAGAGGCCAAAATGCCATAAACTAACTCCACTGGAAAAAAGATACCACAATATTCCAGGAGGTCTAAAATCTGCCATCACAATAGTAACATTATCCATAATAGCCAAAAAACAGAAAGAACTCAGATGTCCCTCAACCGATGAATAAAATGTGGTATACCCATACAATGGAATATTATTTGGCCATAAAAAGGGACAAAGTACTGATTCCTGCTGCAATATGGATGAACTTTGAAAACATTACACTAAGGGAAAGAAGCCAGACACAAAGGACTACATGATGTATGCTTTCATTTATATGAAATGTCCAGAACAGGCAAATCTATAAAAACAGAAAGCTTAACAGTTGCTTAGAGCCAGGGGCCAGGAGGAGGAAAAGAATGGGAAGTGACTGCTAACTATGGATTGTTGGGGATCATGAAATTGCTCTAAAATTGACTGCAGCAATGGTTGTGCAACTCTGTGAAATTACAGCAGAGAATACTGAAATATGCTAAAAATAGGTGAATCGTATAGTATTGAATAGTATCTCCATAAAGGTTAGTATTATTAAAAGATTAAGATTATTGCTATTAGGGCGCCTGGGTGGCTCAGTTGGTTAAGCGACTGCCTTCAGCTCAGGTCATGATCCTGGAGTCCCGGGATGGAGTCCCGCATCGGGCTCCCTGCTCGGCAGGGAGCCTGCTTCTCCCTCTGACCCTCCCCCCTCTCGTGTGCTCTCTGTCTCTCTCATTCTCTCTGTCTCAAATAAATAAATTAAAAAAAAAAAAAATCTAAAAAAAAAAAGATTATTGCTATTAAAAATAAAAATCTGGAGTCACAGATCCCGGGTTAAGAATGCCAAATATGGAAGCGCATCTTCTGTTCCTTTTTTCCTTTGAGCTGGAACCAATATGCCTTCACCAAAGGGCCGGGCCAGGAGACAGTTGAGCATGACTGATCTCAAAACTATCCTTTCCTGTGACCCCAAAGCATTCTCTGAAACCCAGTTTCTGTACAGGACTTTTCTTCTCTCAAGAGATGTCCCTCTACTAGTTAGCATTCAGCCTCAGAAATAAAACCCTGAAAGGGTCTTTGTCTTGGGGACCAGCAATCGTGTCCCACTTCTAGTCATGGCCTGCTCCCTGCTCTGAAGATCTCTGAACTTTGATGCAAAAAATAAACTTTGGCTTTTCCATCAGCCCCACCAACATGCCCACACAACCAGAATTCCCAGGAGTAATTCTCATACCTATGAGTCGGTTATATGTCTTTACAAGGAATGCAAAGAGCTCTTCTTGCTCACCTATGGACAGAACTTTTTTAGGCCCACAATGGATAGCAACACTTCCAAAATCCAAATTACATTCTCCTTCCTTCATGAATGTTCCTCAGTATAGCAGTGTTCTGGCTGTCTACAATCCATTTCCTCTTTTCTGGTGACAACTGTATATATATAATATACAATGTAGATAATATATAATAAAAAATGTATATTTTGCTTTCTTCCATTTCCCCCGAACAGAGCTCCTCAAACTCTTGGCATTTTGTAAGAGATGAGAGCAATAAATGTCTTTTGTTATGTTAATAAGGTGACTTTGGGAAAGCACTTACGATGGGGGCTGGGTGCAAGGAGAACCAACCATGTGATTAGAAGGTTGAAACTTTCAGTTCTACCCGCAACCTTCTCCAAAGTTGAATTAATCACCAATGGCCAGTGATTTAATCAATCGTGCCTATGTAATGAAGCCTCCATAAAAACCCAAAAAGGAGGGCTTTCGGCGGGCTTCTAGTTGGTGAACATAGAGATTTTAGGAGAGTGGTACACTCGTACTCAGAGAAAACAGGGAAACTATGAGCCCTTTCCCCACCCCTTGCCCTAGGCATTTCTTCCACCCGGCTATTCCCAAGTTACATCCTTTAATAAAAGCCAGTGATCTAGTAAGTAAAATGTTTCTTTGAGTTCTGTGAGCTGCTGCAGCAAATTATCAAAGAAGGGGTCTGGTTTATAGCCAATGGGTCAGAAGCACAGGTAAGAGCCCGGGTCTGATGTGGCGTCTGAAGTGGGGGTGGGGTGGGGAGAGCAGACTTGTAGGACTGAACCCTTAATCTGTGGAATCTGATGCTATCTCTGAGTAGATAGTACCAGAATTGAGTTAAATTGTAGGACACCCAGCTGGTGTCAGAGAACTTTTCATTCTTAGTGTGGGGAACACCCCCCACACCCTGCAATTGGTACTAGAGCATTTAACATCATTACAAGAAGGTGAGGGGAACCCTTCTGGGGAACCACCCTTTTCCCACATTAGTTCCGGAGGCCATGATAGGGTCCACTGCCCTTTCCAAGGATGGAACATGTGACCAGTCTGATCAATTACAGTGCACTGTATCCCCCAAGCTCTTTCCTCCACGTCACTGAGTTTCAAACTTGAATTGTAGTGAACACAATATGATGTGGAACCCCAATATATTTTTTTAAAACAAAGGACAGTTGAAGGGAGTAAAGGAGTAAATGTCTCCAAATCCCACCCTCTTGGCCTGCAGGTGGACAGGACTGCACTCTGCACTGTAGGAAAAACAAAAGAACAGGACATGGCACCTGCCTTGAGCACCTCACAGTGGAGTTGCAGGACAAGAAATAAGAGCATGAGAAGTAATGATGATTAAATGATACTGTATAACAATAGAAGACAGGTCACAGAGTCCATGCCACTTAGCAGACAAGTGTTAGAGGACTTCCGGCCAGCAGTGAGCCTTTTGCTGCCTCTTCTTTCTCCTTGTCTAGGACAGCTCAGGTGTCACCTCCCCAGGAAGACTTTTCAGAAACACTGTCCTGCTTCATCATACACACACATACATGCATACCCACACACTCACCCCTCTGCCCAGCTTAAGGTCTTCCCCTCCCTCAGTGTTTCATATTTTTGCACAGGCATACATATTTTTAAAGATAAATGTCTTTCCCACAATTCATCAGAGAAGCTCTGAGTGTCTTAAGGGGTGAGGCCCTTTCTTCCCCATTCCAGTGAGACCCTTCCTTCCCCACCCTCTTCTTTCCATAGCTTCTTCCACAGGTGTCAGCCCTGAATGACAATCAAGGCTCTCCCTGCCTTCTCTGGGTCCCTCCCCCAATATATTTCTTGCACATCAAATTCCATTTTAGCATCTGTTTCTTAACAAACCCTAACACATTACTAGAAGGCATTGCTTTATACTACCATATTTCTTTAAACAGTAGTTTATTCATTTAGCATATTGGTTTATTGGTTGACAACCTTAAACCTAATGTCCTATACCTTTTGGGTACTGAAATATTTAATTTTGCATATATTAAAGTGTGACTTTGAAAAAAAATTACTAACATTGTCCCATTGGGATATAATATTCTTGTCAACATTACAAGACAAACCTAGGATTTTCCCTTTCTTTTTTTGTAGGATAACATAGAGTGGTGATTAAAAGTATCATCTTCCAGACTACTTGAATCCAGATCACCACTCAACTACCCACAGCCCGCTAGCCTTTGGCAAGTCACTTAAACTCTCTACGTCTCTGAATGGGATGATGCTTCCTCAACCGTAAAATGTGAACTTAAAAAATAGTACCTATCACAAAGGATTGTTCTATGAATTGATTAATGAATTAATTTCTGGAGCTGTGTGCAATGAAAGAACTTCTACAATGGATTTAAAAGCACGGTGCAAACTAGAAAGCCCTTGGGAAATTTATTTTCTCTCAATGAAATAAGCATCGACCACTGCCTTTTATGGAACATTGAGGTTAATTCACCTCAACAAGAGGGAGCTGAGGACTTGTTTATGGCTGTGTTTCTGATTTATTAGCACAGTACATGATATTAGAAAATAAACTCCTGACATTCCTACAAGTAGAGATACTTCGTTTAAAATTATTTCTCCCTTTCAGAACTCAACTGTTCTCCAGAATACGCAGGAAAGCTGCCACTTTAGTAACTAATCCGCTTTTAATATTCGTCATCTCCTTTGAGATGGCAGGCGGTGTTCTCAGCAAGCTTCCGAAAGAGCACACATTTCAAAGCCCACAACCACGAAATACCTGTTGCTGCAGGGCCCTGGACAGAAGTTAAGGCGAAAGAGAGCCCAGGAGGCGTCAGCAAGCGGAAGGACCCGCTGAGCCGAAGAGGAAGAGAGAGGCTTGCCCGGGGGAATCCAGACGCACCGCAGCACGCGCGACGGGTCCCGAGGTGCAAAAACTCAGGTGCTCGCAGTCCCGGCGCCTCACCCACACCGCCCAGGTAACGCCGAGATGCGGGAAACTGCACGCGTGCGCAGCGTCGCGGGGGCGCGCCTCTCCGCGCGCCGCGGGCACAGGCGCGGGCCCCGCCGCTCCGGGCCCCGGGAGTGGGGGCACGTGGTGTGGGGCCGCGCGGCCGCGGCGGGGGCGCGGGGCGGCGCGCGGCGGTGCAGGGAGCGGCGGCGGCTGCCCGGCGAGCTAGGCGGACCCGGGCGCGTCCGGTGAGCGCGGCTCCCGCGGGGTGGACGGACGGACGGACGGAGACTACCAGCGGATGGGGGCAGAGGGTCGCGGGGACGGGACTCGGGGCGGGGAGGCGGCCGGGGACGGCCGGGAGGAGAGGGGAGGGCAGAGAAGCGGGGACCGTGGGGCTGGAGGAAGTGTGAACGCCATACCCTTCCGCCTGGAGCGAGCGTCCGCACCGCCGCGGGCAGAGGAACCACTCCCCGGACGCTTTCAGGACCGCATAGCTTTCTCTAAGGCTCCTTTCCTCAAAGTGACCCGAGGCCGCGGTGGAGCGAAGCAGACTTTAGCGATGGCCTTTGATCCAACCCCTTCTATTTATGGGAACTTGCTTATATTTCTGCGTTTTGTTTTTGTGTTTGTTTCTTTAGTTTCTCCATTTTCTCTTTTTTTTCTACGTATTTCTCAAGTCATTCACCATGCCCAGAGCTGCATCCTTCTTCTCCCCCAGAGATTTTTTTTCAACTGTGTCCTTTTTAAGAGGACTGACTTAGGCAACTTGAGTTCTTTGCACTAAGTGTTGTCAGTGAACAGAGGTACAGGATTTCAAGAGTAATATCCCCTCTCCAGCGTTTCAGTGTTAACATTTCAAATTCACATTAAGCCTTAGGCTGGAGGACGTTCTAACCATTTGCTTCTGATACAAGCTATGACGAATACCAAAGCTAGACATTACCAAGTTTATTTAAAATTCAAATTTTACGAAATAGCAACCATTTGCTAACCATCTGTTACTGTTGTTGTGATCTTTTTGCCTCATCTCTTGCTGGAGTTTCAGTGTTCACAAAGTCAGCAAATTTTGTTCATTTAGTGTATTGCTCTGCAGATAGATTTTTTTTGAAGCTGTTCCTGCCCCCTGGTGGCTTGCACTGTAGAAGAAAGCCAAAACTACTCTAATAACTGAGGTAAAATTTTTAAGGAAAAGCAAGTGTTTGAGGGAATTTTGAGGAGTAAGAAATTATCTTCCTCTTGGGGGATCAGGGGATATTCTCTAGTTTTTCAGTGAATTTTTAAAGTTGGCTGAAGTGGGAGATAATGTCATTCCAGATGGGAGAGGCTCCGGAGAGAGGAAGCAGGCCAGACATGGTAGAGACGAGCACCAGGAAATCAGTTGAGATCAAATGAAGAGATCTATACAGAGACCTGCACCAGGGAGTTTGGTATTTCTCCTACGGAAGCCAGGGGGAAGTTACTGCATTTTCTGAGCAGGGCAAAGGCAGGACCAGAAATGTCTGTGTTACCAGGAGATTAACCTGGCAGCCTATGTGGATTTGAGGAGGAAAGTGGGGATTAGAACAATAATTCCCAACTCTGACCCCACACCCCTACAGGCTCTATGTTTTTGAAATTTTTTTTAACCAGATTGCATTTACATGCACTTAATAGTATTTCTTTCAATTAACAGCATATATAAAACTACCCATCCAAGCTTCTGACAGTCCTAAGAATATCAATGTAGTTGCCCTAAGTATGAAATAAATACAGGTAAAAGCTCAGAATCAGAAGTATAGTGTGAGCAGCCTGGTAGGGTTTGACTTAGGAGACTTTTAGTGCTGAACCTAGCTGTTGAGAGTCTTATCATTTGTGCCTTCTTGAGCCCCCTTTGGGCCCCTTGGACCTGAGGTTGTGTCCATCGGTCTAGATAAGAGGTAACAAAGGGTAAGTTCTGAGAGGGGCAGTAAGCAGGGAGGGAGGGATTGCAGGGAAGGAAGATAAGAGCATTGAAATGACTTAGTCCCTGAATGGACCAGAGTACTGAGGGTCAGAGAAGCAATACCAGTAAAAATGAAATGACAGGAAAGCAGGTGCTGGTAAAAATAATAATACTTGTTAACGTCCTATAGCTATCTGACAAGACTTCACAATTGTACTTACTATGTGTCTGGCACTCTTGTTAATCATTCTATGATAAGTAATTCATTTTACTCTCCACAACCTATGAAATATGACTGCTGTTATTTACAGGAGTGAAAACAGACTCACAGAGAAGGTGAATAACAGTTCCAGGGCCGCCCCGTTGCTAAGTGGTGATGCCAGGATGCAGACCCATGATGTCTGACTCCAGAGCTAGTGCTCCAACCCCTCTACTATAAGGAACAAAGGAAGAAATCTTGGGGGACAAGTTGGCAGGTATCTTGAGTTCAGATGCTTGCAGGAGTGCCCGGTGAAGATATGCGGCAAGCATAGCATCCATCTCAGTTAATGTACAGACATTCCTCTGGGACAGACAGGGTCTGTGCCCTGGCCCTGTGTTTTCCCAATGGACCCCCATTTATCTCTCAAAACCTCCCACAGGATTTTAGTCTCCTCTTCAAACTAGGAAAAGTCAGAGAAATTCTAGAATCCCGTATATCAGGTAAGGTTGCCCTTTATTGCCTGCCCTTCAGTGCAGAGCAAAGCTACTTGAAGTATTGGTGCTTAATTTCAGGAGCAAGTTTTGCTAGAGGGACATATCTGTTTGTCAGGGGAGGTATCAAGTTGGCTTTCTACAAAAGCAGTTAAGTTTTGCCATACTGTGCCCTTTCATGTCTTTGTCCTTGTTTTGTCCTCTTTCTGGCTTCCAGGGTTCACCAGAGCCAGAACTCTTGGGGGATACAGAAAAAGTAGAAGATACGATACATGTACTCTGTAAGTTTATATTCCCATTTAGGGAGTTGAGATGAACAGTTAAAAGAACGAACAAAATGAGATAGTTTGTAATTATTACATTATGTAGGTCAAATTTAAGTGTAGCGGGCATTGGGTTTTTAAATATGCCAGTGACCTCAGAACTGTAATATACCCCATCTTCTCTGTTACCTATAGATATCACTGTGCTTGCTCTAAGCCAGGCATCTTTTGTCTGTCACTAAATACACTCTGATTATATTTTTATTTTCTTCTGCAGTTGTTAGACTTTGCATTCGTGGCTTTGAATTTTTATGTCTACAGCTCAAAAAACAGTAACACTTCCGTAACTGGTAAGTGGCAAAGCTGGAGAGCTGAATCGGAAGTCTGCCTGTGGAATCCAGGCTATGAACTAGGATACTCTGTTGTCTCTCATGCCTGTTTTCCACAACCTCTAGACTTTTTTCCACTGGCATGACAGGTGTACTCTCTGTCAGATGGTGAGGAATCCTTTTGCCCCAAATGAGTGGGGTCAGGTTGAGTCTCTGAGCAGTGATCTCCCTGTTCTAGAAGTCATCATCTAGCTACAGTCTGAATACCTCACTCAGTTACCCACATATTCATCACTTTTTAATTGAAGAGAAGGTGTCCAGCAGGTATTTCAGTACAGGAAAAGCAAAGGCAAATAAAATGTATTCCCTGTCCTGGGGAGCTTGGTCTAGTGGGAGAGAGGTAAATAAACAATCATGATAGAGTATACATGGTTTACTAGAGGTAGCAAAACAGAGCAAAACTGGTCAAAATTAGAATATGGAAAGGATAGTTAGGGAAATCTGAAGATAGTTAATTAGATCACACTGAAGCCTTAAAACTGTAAGTGCTGGTTTTAGGTGAGATTCTTGCTTAAAAGAATGAAGCTATGGAAAAAGAAAGGGATGTCCCTTTTGTCCTGACCATATTACAATTTAAGTAATAGTAATTTTTTATATATTTGACCTCCCTGAGTTAGATTCATTTTCTTTCTTGGGTCTGCTGTTGTTTACCCCTGCTCTTTGAGGTTTCAGACTGCCTGTATCACCTGTAGAGATAAAGTGGGAGGCCTTTCTGATAGTACTTTCCCGAACACTGCTCCCTTCTTGTCTCCGCCTTTTCCTGTCTTTAAAAATGGTCACCTCCTCTACAGAATTAAGCTCTACATGTTACATTCTTTTTGTTTGCTCTGTGTCTTTGTGTACTTGTAAGCCTTTTTCACGATTCTAAACTGGGAATGGACTTTGCCTGGGAGTTTTATCATTAATGGACATTCCTTGAAGAAGGAGAGGAATTACATTTATGTTTTGTAGACTTTTTTCAGCAGCTCAATGGCCTCCCCGAAGAAGAAGCTTCAAGGTCTCGTTGCTGCAACCATCACGCCAATGACTGAGCATGGGTAACTATCATTTGGGACCTAAGGGGAATCTGTTCTCACTCCACCAAAATGGACAGAAGTTCTCTATAGTAGCAGTCACTTAGATTCTGCACCTCTGTGGTACTCCTGCCAAATGGCCGCTTCTGTCAGTCATCCCTCCCCCGTACTGTCTCTGATCCCAACTCAGAGAAGAGTCTCTATGTCACAAACAGTGCAGAAAGAGAGAAGGTAAGATATGGCATCTTGCCTTTCTCCCAGTGTCTATAGCTCCACAAAATAAATTCTCTTTGGATTTCATCAGAGGCCTGGCTTTCCCAAATAAGGCCGGTGGAGTTAGATGAGGAGAATCTCATTTTAGCAGAATTTGCTTCTAAGCCCTGGCCTGGCCCCTCTAGATCCTGTCTCTAGATAGCTGCATGATTCCACCTCAGGCTGTTCATAGATGTGATGAAAATGTCCTCGCCTGAGTAAAGAGGGGAAGTTAGCTGCAAGTTGGACCCCTTAGTATGTTTACAGTCTCATTTCAACATGGGTTAAATGTTGGGGGCCTGCAGGAGTGGGAGGTAACAACAGATGATTGCTGAGAACTCATTACCCAGACAAGCACCCTAACTCCCAGGTGAACGTTATGTCAGTCCCTTTGCTCGTACTATCAGCTAACGGTCATGTGCCACAGGTGTATAACCCCTCTCTGGACATTGCCATGGACAAAAAGGGAATTTATCCACCTGGATCTAAATGCTTTTGACCCCTTAGAGTGGTCAGTCTGCCAAAACAGAATTCTGGCTTCTTTAAGCTTCTCCTTTCTTTCTCTTTAAAATACAATGATAATTAACCTGCACGGTGGAGTTCTGGGTGTTAAAGTGAGATATTCCATATAATGGTGCTCAGCACAGGGTCAGGAGGCACTTAGGTCAGTATGTTCATTTGAACCAGACAGGGATAAAAGGAAGATGCGGAATTTAAGAGATCTTTAAGAAAGGCTTTTATTTTTTTGGCCTTCTGTTGTTGAATTTGTAAACCTTAACCCTACCCCCTTTAAAATAGGTGAAATTTCTTATGACTTAGTATTCTCATTCAAAGTTGGCCCTATCGCAGTTTACCCTTAGATCGCTGGAGTTCAAGACCTCCAGTTTCTAAGTTTCATGAAAAATCCCATCTACGTCTAAATCAAATTCTTGCTGAGATGGCATTTAGATTACTCAGTGATTGGTAGCAATTTTTTTTTCTGTTGCTTCTCAGTTTCCGTAAGTCCAAAGAAAGACTGAAGTCAGCTCTTTGTTGATGTGTTAGCCACTTGTTGGGCCAATAAAACAGATAAATCATGTGATTGCATGAGCAGGCAGGATTCACTTCCTGTTATTGAGAAGGATCCTATTTGCAGGCTTACAACACTACATCTGGTTGCTGCTTTAACCTTCTTAATCAGATCCCTCAGCAGAGAAGAGACTCCTTGAACAGTCTTATTTGTTCATTTAGGACTCACTGAGAGTTTTGGTGTGTTCTTCCTCCCTATTCTGCTGTTTTCCGGGGACGCCAAGCCCCACATATGAAGATAAATGACTCTGCTTTTCTGGATCCTTCTCCATTCCCCAATACCTCTGGCCCTGCTTCCTCCATTTCTCTGTTTCTTCTTCTTTTTTTTTTTTTATCCTTTTCCCTTCTAGGACTTTCTAGGACCTTCACTTTCCTGATGTGTGCAATCAAAATAAGAATGTATTTTTTTTGCAAGGGCCTTAAGAATTAAAATGTACAGGGACGCCTGAATGGCTCAGTCGGTTAAGCATCTGCCTTCGGCTCAGGTCATGATCCCAGGGTCCTGGGATTGAGTCCCACATCGGGCTCCTTGCTCAGCAAGGAGCCTGCTTCTCCTTCTGCCTGCCTCTGTCTCTCTCTCTCTGATAAATAAATAAAATCTTAAAAATATATATATATTAAAAAATTTTGTAAAAAAAAAGAATTAAACTGTATGTCAGTACAGAGCACATAGTAGGCATGTAAGCTATATTAGCTCCCACATCTCCCACCACCTGCCCTTCTCATTCAAACATTACTGTGGGTACAAAGCAAGATTGGAGCACCCACTGAGAGCAGATGGGCATTTGCCTACTTGCCCACAGGGGAATGTGAACTTATGACATGTTTCCAGGAGACAGAAAGAAGGGTCACATGGAATCGAATAAGTGGAAATTCTGCCTGGTGACCTGCCATCATGGGAGTTTTCCCATCCTGGCTCATAAAGTAAGCCACAGTCTCCATGCTTGAGAATGGCTGAACAAGAGCTATTCTCCTGCATCCTTTTTTCTTTATAATTCTAAGAAATATCCAAATTCAATTCTTGAATATAAGTTGATGTTCTGAAGTGGGGAAGTTTACAGGAAGAACATGGTTAAATGGATTTTAGTTAGAGTATCTGGGTTCTTGACCCCTAGCTTTGCCACCAGTTAGCTGTCTGACCCTGGGGAGGTCTTGTCACCTGTTAAAAGTTCTCTTTCATATTCTGTAAAGTATTCAGCCATATCATTTCCAAGTTGCATTTGAATCCAAAGAGTGCAGCCCTCTGGTGTTATGTCATGAGGGATATTGGAGTGATCCCAGGAAGAATGTATAAAGTACCTATAACCCCAGTCCAACCTGCACACTGCAGCCCAGTGAGCGTCCTCATAAATAAATCTAATTGTGTCACTTCCCTCTTTAAGACTCTCTGCCGATCCCCTTTTGTCAAAGCCTTACTACTCGTCATGTGGTCCATGGACCGTTTGCTCTATATCACATAGGAACCTGCTAGAAAGGCAGAATCTGAGGCCCTCCTACATACCACTAAGTCAGAACCTGCATTTTCACTGTCCCTGGATGATTCTTTAGCACATTAAAGTCTGAGATGAACTGATCTAAAGTTAAAGCCCAACTTTCTGCATGGAGCACTGGGTGTTATATGCCAACAATGAATCATGGAACACTACATCAAAAACTAATGATGTAATGTATGGTGATTAACAAGACATAATAATAATTAAAAAAATAAAGTTAAAGCCCAGACTATCTGGGATACTTCTCCTGCTACATTTCTATTGCCCCATCACCTCATGTTCTTTATTCCCTTCGTGCCTTTACACATTCTGTTCCCTCTGCCTTTTTCTACCACCACGCACTCCTCTCTCTACTCCACATGAACACTTCTACTCATCCATCAGAGCCATCCTCTGGTGCTTCTTTCCCATTTCCTATAAAGAATTACAGAGTCCTTCCCCCTGCGCTCCCACAGTAGCCTGGGCACACCTTTTCACATTACATCAGAAGTACTTGCTAATGAAAATTACTCTAATAACTGTTTGTTACATGCCTGTCTCTCCCAACAGGCTTTGAGCTGCTTAACCTTATTCCAGAGATATTTATCGAGTACCAGGCAATACACAAGGACTGAGCATGTTTCTTATTTATATTTGTATCTTCAGCATCTAGCACAGTGAATGGTAAATTTTGTTATTTCATGAGGAAAAGAAGCTAACACTAATTGGCTAAACACTACGTGTCAGTCATTGTGCTGGCATTTTAATGTACATATTCCGAATTCATCTTCATAACAACTCTGAGAGAGAACTGCAACCTCTGTTTCTGCAGTTGATGAGACCACGATCCTAAAACATTAACCCACTGCACCTAGCCTTGGAGCCAGAGAGAAAGGTCCTTCTCTACCCATCTCAACTCTTGTCTTTCCACACACTAGAAGATGTTTGCTTTCCTTAGTTGTTTCAAAAAGTCACTTATTCCCTTGGGCAAGTACAGTCATTAAAATAGAAAGTCCATTTCATGGGCACCTAGGTGGCTCAGTCAAGTGTCTACCTTACCTTCAGCTCAGGTCAGAATCCCAGGATCCTGGGATCGAGTCCCGCATTGGGCTCCCTGCTCAGAGGGGAGCCTGCTTCTCCCTCTCCTTCTGCTGCTCCCCCTGCTTGTGTGCTCACTCTCTCTCTCTGACAAATAAAATCTTTAAAAAAGAAAGACTATCCAGATTGGCTAAAATGTCAAAAAAAAAAAAAAGTTTTCTCCCTCAAATGCCTTTGGCTTCACCATGGGAATCTTCACAACACCCTCTAGTAAAAACAGACTGGTTACCCCAGTCAGAAGGGTCTTGGACTGTTGGGAGTTGGAGTTTGGTATTGTCTTTTTAACTGGGTGGGGAGACTACATGACCCAGATTCCCAGAACAGAATGTTTTCTGGCAAGGCAGGGCAGTTATGGTCCCTGAATACTTCTCTGCCGAAGGAGTTTTAAAGTAGCCAAGTAGTTATTTTGCCAAAAGCGCACATAACTTTCATCTGATTTTGAATGCTGAGAGTTATATGTAAAAGGCAAAAAAAAAAGAGAACATCAGATTTTCTGACATGTGTGCCAGTTATGAAAAGACCTCCCTGGTGATTCTGTATTCTCAAATACAGTGAAAGTCTTTCATTTTGTGTCGTACACCAGGAGAGGAAATGAACAGCAATAGAGATTTTTCTCTGAAAAGCCACCTCAGAAAAATTGCTTTATCCTTCTGTCCTAGGAGAAGAGATACAGCCTACATGCTGTTTCAAACAGTATTCACTCAGGGCCTCAATTTGTGGCAAAAATAATTGGATAAACATTCTCTCCTCTTACATGGTTTGGAAGTGAACGAAATGTCCGAGGGTCTAGAGGATTAGCTAAGTTCTGTTCATTCATACAATGAAATGCTGTGTAGCCCATACAAGAACAGAATATCTGAAGAAGCGGGAAAATACTCAATTTGGCATGCTAAGTGAAAAAAATATCACAATGCTTTGTACAATATGACCATATCCATTTAAGAAAACGCTGCACTGACCTAGGAAAGGGCACGGGATGCTCTCCTAAGATCAGCAAGGCTGCCTCAGTGGGAGAAGCCATTCCCCTGGGCTTTAGTGTTGATGGGGCCATGCAGCTGGTCTGTAAAATTACTGCAAAAGGCAGTTTGCAAAAAAAAAAAAAAAAGAAAACACTACTGTGTGTTTGTGAGTAGAAAAATATCAAAACTATTAAGAGTGATAATCTCCAGGGAGATAATGAGTGGGTTTTTCCTTCTTTTTATATTGTGTGTACTTTCAAAAATAAATGACATAGCTTCTATGGTATGAAAAATTGGAAAAAAATCATAGACCTAAGGCAAAGAATCTGAACCCATGGGAATTGAAATTAAGATAGTGAATTGGAGGTAAGTAGGGGAGTGACTTCAGCAAGCATGGGATTTGGTTCTGAGTCACTCAGCCCTGAGATGACCAGTACTTGGATGTGTTCTTGAGGCTCACGAAGGAAGAGACATTCCAGTCCCACCTTTGAAAGAGAACTGGTTTGTGCCACCTCTTACTTCCATGAGCAATGAACCCCAGACAGCCATCCAGCAAGGAAGAGAATATTCTAGTCTTACCATTTGCATTATCTCTAGTGACTTCCGGATGCCTGATACAGTGCCTGCAGCAATCAACATAAACCCACATACCGCAGAGAGGTAGATTACGGTGGAGAAACAGGGAAGGGAGCAAAGTCCCCAGAGAGAATTATCATCCTGCTCCTACCTCGGCCCTGCTGTTGGGATACTTTTGTGACAACCAGGGTAACAGCTTTGGGTAATTTCCCTGGGCTCACTTGTGATTGTAGCCACTGAACAACAATGCCAAGGGCTGCAAACTTGCACCTCTAGTCGGACAGAGACCTGAAATCCCTGAGGTGGTCTGGGGGGCTTCTATGCCTCCAAAGGGGGCAGCCATGACCCTCCCCGCCATTCAGTACTGTACAGAAATGTAGGCCTGGCCTTGTTAGATCTTCTGGCTTTTCCGTCATCTTTTATAACAAGAAAACAAATTTTTATCACTGTGAAGGTCAAAACACATTTAGGAGCCATCTCTTTTCAACCTTTTTCTCTCTCTAAGAAGATTTGGTAGTTCCAAAAGACTATCTGTCCAAGGACGTTTTGGGGTAACTCTGCCACTGCCCAGAAATTCTACCATTAGCATCAGTCCTGTAGGCTAGGGGCATTTTATAAGAAGCAACAAACTGCTTTCTTGAAGGGATAGATAATGTATTACCCCTAACCCAAGGGAACTTGTAGCTGTCATCCAGCAAAGTCTAAAGGAGTAGGGGGTCAGTGTAGATGGAAGCATTACCCACTGAAGCCATAGAGTGAAGTGTGGAGTTCACTGAGGAAGGAGAAGAAACCGCGGATTTCATATACTGGCCTCGATCTGCCTAAGGGGGCAGCCAACTCCCTGGAAAGAGGAGGGCACCAGAATAGGGCCAGATAGACAGCAACTCAAGAACGTCGGAGGGAAGGAAGAGTGCAGGGTTTCATCCTGTTTATTCCAGACCCACCTCCTCCTCGAAGTCTCCTCTCCCAGCCTCCCTAATTGGAGTGATTCCCTCTTCTGAACCCCTGTACACTTTCTATCTCAGTCATAGCCCTCAACATACATTCCTTAATATTCTAGTTATTTGTATACTATGCCATCTCCTTTCCTCAGTTAATAATGTTTACATGTATCCTGCAGGTGTGGGGATAGGCTGCTCTGAAGGCAGAGATCATGGGTGTTTCCTCCTCATTGAGCTTCTGCACTATGCCAGGTGCAGACAAGGGATTGTCAGGTATAAAAGGCACAGTGTCTGCCTTCAGGAAGTCCTTGCTCTAGCCTGGAGGGTGGGCATAAACAATTTACAAAATGATCCTCGTGGTAATGGAGACGTGAACTTTGATGAGGGTGTGAGGTATGTGTGAGATATTTCTGGGTTTCATCATGAGGAATAGTAACAGCAGTAATGACTGAGTGTTTCATTGGAGCCAGGTAGAGTGCTGAGTACATGCAGTAGACTGGCGGTGTGGGTCCCTGCTGAGTTTAGAGTCCACTTTGGGTATATACATATACATCCCCTAACAATCAGTTTCTCTCCTTAAGTATTTCTGAAAATGGAAACAAGCTCTCTAGCTTCCCTTTCCAAATGATGAAGCATTAGATTAAACCAAAAGAACACACATCAGAAGGAGTACAGTACCTACCAGCCCTCACCATCCAGAGCTCTCCAAGCTCCTCCTCAATGAAAAAGCCAGGCCTACTCTAGGTGATCTTGAGTACGGGGCTGGGATCAGATTGGAGAGGTGTCAAGACTTCAGTGAAAGTGTCCAGGAGCCACTGTGTTTGAATCTGTGATTCCAACACAGGCTGTTGCCCACTAGATTTATTTCCTGTTTCCAATCTGTGATTTGGTAGTGTGATTGGGAGCTGTTTCCTGGTTACTTGCATTGGTAGATGGACATCATAGGTCAAAATCTGGGTTTTTATCCTGCAAACAAAACCACTGCTGATTGTACATCTAAAACTAATGATGTAATGTATGGGGATTAACATAACAATAAAAAATTTAAAAAAAAAAACACTGCTGATTGTCCTGCATCTCGTCGCTTATCCCAAGTGGTGAAGGGCTTGATGGAAGCAGCCAAGAGCAGGTTCCAAATGGTCAGGAATGTCTGAGGCTTAGACATTTCAAGTTGAGCAGGTCAAGCTGACCTAAATGAGGGTGTTGAGATAGATTGTCTAGGCGGATAACTTGCCCATCCGCCCTTTAGGTGAGAACAACCCAAGTTTGTTCCTGTTGTGCATTCAGGAATCCTCCCTGCTCAGCAAGACAGAGGCCAGGATTTGGCATTTGAGCAAGTGGGGCAGGGAGGGCAATGTTACAATACCATGAGCCATTAAAGAGGGAGGCTGCTCTGCATTTCTTACAGACTCTCCAGACGCTCTTCCACAGACCGTGCTTTGAGAGGCAGTGGGAGCAAAGTTCCTCTCCAGTGTTAATCTTTTTTGCTTTAAAACTAGCAAATACAGTTGAAGCTTTCATTTGCTGTCACAAATATTAAGTGCTAAAATTCTTAAATTAGTAAGATCCAACTTTCCTATCTTGTAAGCCTAAAAAATGATTGCTTCTCACCAAGTGGAAAATATTAAATTCTCATTTAACCATGGCCCCCGTCATCCTTCTTCCCCAAAAGAGCAAAAGATTACTAAGTAATTACTTTTTAAATATTACTTGTGGGGATGTTTAAAGGTAAAACCTTTGTGATAAATAACGGTGTGTTGCTCACATAAGTGAGGCATATATGAATAAGTAGAGAAATCACCAGGCTCAAAAAACAAGGAAAAAGCCGGCATTATTTAGAGCAAGTTAAGAATTTTACAAATTGGCTAGGTGGAGTTTTTTTTTTTTTTAATTCAACTTAGTTAACATGTAGTGTATTATTAGTTTCAGGGGTAGAATTTAGTGATTCATCAGTTACATACAACACCCAGTGCTCATTATATCAAGTGCCCTCCTTAATGCCCATCACCCAATTATCCCATCCCCACCCCCTTCCCTCCAGCAACCCTCAGTTTGTTCCCTATGGTTTGCCTCCATCTCTGTTTTTATCTTATTTTTCCTTCCCTTTCCCTATGTTCATCTGTTTCTGTTTCTTAAATTCTACATATGAGTGAAATCATATGGTATTTGTCTTTCTCTGACTTATTTTGCTTAGCACAATATGGCTGGGTGGACTTTTAATAATTATTAACAAAAGAGAGCAGTTTATAGATTTGAGGATTGGTTGAATAATAATCTAAAGACTAAATATGCTTTTTTCCCATTTTTTTCCTGTGTCCTTTAGAGAAATCAACTTTTCAGTCATTGGTCAGTATGTGGATTATCTTGTGGAAGAACAGGGAGTGAAGAACATTTTTGGTGAGTCATCTTTAAACATTTCTCTAAACATCTCTAGCCTGGTCCTTAGAAAGTAGCTCTCACCTGGTTACTAATTAAGAGGTTACAGTGTCCTGTGTCATAGGTTATGACTGAGCCTGGCTAAGCTAAGTAAAATTTGTGAATCTGGAGACTCATCAATTTTAGACTTGGAAAGCACCTTTGGTGGTGTACCTTCAAAACAGATAAGGTGTTATTTTTATCCCAACTTAAAGAAGAAAATCTGTGGCTCAGATATATTATTTAGGGTGCCTAAAGGCACTCAGCCAAGGAATGGTAGAGTAACAGCCAAATCCAGACTTCTCTCTCTTAAGAATGGGCTTTATTGTGTCTTCACCCAGACTTTTCATATAATAAATGTAGAAAGACTAAATGCAGCACACAAAAGAATCACAGGTCCAGCAGTTATCCTCATTTATTTCATGGACGGTGGAAATTAAAAAAGCAGACCTTGAACATTTTAGGCCTGAGAACTATACAAACCTGTGATTGAGTTGCTCCTTGTGTCGTGTTCTGAGTGCTTGAACACCTACAGACTGGACCCTACAGCTTTTTCCCAAGCTCCTGCTCTACCAGGGTCCCTCAAGAACTGGAAGCACGAGGTCATGATCCAGGCAGGTTAAAACCTCTGCAAACAGGTGGTCAGGACACATGTCAAAACCAGACCCTGATTACAGAACCACTTGGTGTCCCCCTACAGCTCCAAGCCATGGTGGGGGAAGACTGATTCTTACTCTTCAAAGGGCCACGGCTCTCCCCTGGGTATAGGGAAGAAGTAGGAACATCCCTACTAGTAGAGCATACTTGAAGTGTCTTAAGACCCTAAAGGAGTGATAAAAACACTCTTTCCTACTCTCACCCCCCCTTCTCCAGCTGAGCACTCAGTATTTGGAGATCCAAATGCATTAGGCCCCAGTAATGGATCCTAGTGCTGTTTGCATACTATCTGTGATCCATTAAGAGATTACTGTATTAGAAGGGAAAGTTTTAGAAACACAGCTTCGGATTCAAATTTATTTAGTGATTTAGAACCTCATCTTTGCCTCTGTAGATGAGAAGAACCATTTGTACTTTGCAGGGTTGTTGTGAAAATAAGTGACTATTGAAAGAGTGCTTCAATAAGAAATATTAATATCCTTGGTGTTTTCTTATGAATTACCATGAAAAAATTGTCCTAGAATGCTACCATCATGTTAAACTATAGACTGAGGTCTTTGTAGATCTGTAGGATGTGCCACTGTCCTCATGAGTAACTCCCACTTTTGACCCCTTTGACAGCCCAGTAGTGGGTGGTGTTGATTTTCCTGCCATTCAAGCCCAAATCATTGGATATTTGCCCAAAATGAGAACAGTTATCTCAGTCTGCTTTCAAATACTCTGCAAGGACAGATTTGTCATTACAAGTCATAATTAACCTTCCCACTGCTTTGAACAAGGTGAAGATGGAAAAAAGACAGAGTCTTAGATAAAAATGGAAACATGGCATTTCACCTCCAGATTCCATCGTCTGATCTTTCCCCACGT
Organism: Mirounga angustirostris; assembly: GCF_029215605.1. Lineage (NCBI taxonomy): Eukaryota > Metazoa > Chordata > Mammalia > Carnivora > Phocidae > Mirounga > Mirounga angustirostris. The sequence goes on from NW_026991714.1 coordinate 43,292,829, forward strand.
CCCTTCCCCTTAAGCAGGGAGTTCTGACCCTGCACTTCCTGCGTTGGTGTTGGAGGAGCGAAAGGAATTGGTTGGCCCCACTAACTGACTCTATTTGGAACAGTGAATGGCACGACGGGAGAAGGCCTGTCCCTGAGCGTCTCAGAGCGTCGCCAGGTCGCAGAGGAGTGGGTGGCCAAAGGGCGGAACAAGTGAGTGGCGTCACCAGGATAAAAGCGCTCTTCGAGAGAGCTGCATAGAGTATGGCTCTTTTCTGATGACACAGCCTCCCACCTTCTGGTCAGAGGGCAGGCCTGAGGCATGGGGATTCTGGCACTTTGGCAAGGAGCTGAGGCAGAGGAGAACCCCTCCCTTCTGGGTGGAAGGGCAGCCAGACTGCAAGGCCCACCTGGCTCCCAGAGGGTCCATCTGGAAGCTGGAAGCTGCCCCTTATCTATTTACAAAGACAGTCCCCTCGGGTTACTTGTCCTTGGGCTGAGGGGATAAGAGGGGGAGGGGCTGGTGACGGACTCTGCTGTCCCCTGGCTCTTGTAAACAACTCCAACCCCTTCCCCTCTCAGAATGGGTACCTGATGCTTCTATCAGCCCTTGCTTCCCTACCTCTCTGTGCATATGACTCAACATGCTCTCTGTGGTGCTGCTTTTTGTAGTCTTCGGGACTCAGTTCATGCCATGGTAGTCAAGTAAGACGGATCCATTCAGTAAGCACACTCAATTAACCAAGCTTTATTTGTTGTCTGTTCTGTTGTGTGGGATGCACTGTGCTGGCACCGGGGAGATGAAACAGGGTCTCTGCCTTCAGCTTGCTTGCCATCCAATGGAGATCATGAAATTTAACACTGATTCTTCTGATAAATAGTGTAAACAAGGATCAGAGAAGGCAATGATTGATGTTGCGTTAGGTGGAGGCGAAGATTGAAGGTAAGTCCCAAGTGAGCCTGGAGCAGTTGTCAGTGTGAAGCCCATGACCTCCTTGGGGATCCTCAAATGGCTTCAGAGCACCTTGAGGACTCTGAAACTGTATGCCAAGGCTGAGTGCATGTCCATGGAAGCAGTTTCTGCTGATCCATCAGCTTTCAGCTCATTTCCAGTCAGATTGTGAGCCCTAAAAGATTAAAGACCATGGACGGAGAAACAAGGAAGGTTAAGGATCAACATTAAAAAAAGCACCAGAGGGGTGCCTGGGTGGCTCAGTCGTTAAGCGTCTGCCTTCAGCTCAGGTCGTGATCCCAGGGTCCTGGGATCGAGCCCCGCATCGGGCTCCCTGCTCGGCAGGAAGCCTGCTTCTCCCTCTCCCTCTCCCCCTACTTGTGTTCCTTCTCTCACTATCGATCTCTGTCAAATAAATAAATAAAATCTTAAAGAAAGAAAGAAAAGCATCAGAAATGGGGAGATAGGGAAGAGGGCAAAGACAGAAAGCCCTCAGAAGGGCAGGAGGGAGGTCGGAGGTGAATCCTGCCACTTAAGGAGGAATGGTTCAGAGCATGCCACCGTAGCATGGGACTCTACAGCCAGACAGCCTGAGTTTGGGTCCTGGCTCTGTCTCTCGCTAGGCTTCTGAACTCAGACAAGTCACTTAACCGCCCTGTGCTTCACCTATGAAATTGGAATAAAAGTATGTATCTTATGGTGGTGGTGAGGATTCGAGCCGTGCCTGGCACGTAGTAGCAAGTCTTATAGGGGAATTCATTGTAATTATTTGCGGTGGATGCTGTGTTCGTCATCACATTTGTCATAAATGTTGGATGTTGTGAAAGTCAGTAGATGGAGGGCTGAGAAGACGGTTGGTTTGAAGTGACCGTGACCAATGACCTCAGAGAGAGCAGAGCCAGTCGGTTTGTTGAAACGGGAGCAGCCTGCCGTGAACTGTGGATCGTGGATCGCCGCAGATGTGCGGGGGTGGGGGCCGTGAGCACAGCTCGTTCTCGGAACATTTTCTGGTGAAGGGAAGGAGAGATGGAGTGGTAGGTTAGGGAGGAGGAAGCAAGATGAAAAGAAGGGTAGTTTTGTTTTTTGGTTTTTTTTAAGATGTTATTTATTTATTTGACACAGAGAGAGTGAGAGCACAAGCTGGGAGACAAAGGGAGAGGGAGGAGCAGGCTCTCCGCTGAGCAGGGAGCCCAATGGAGGGCTCGATCCCAGGACCCTGGGATCATGACCTGAGCCGAAGGCAGCCGCTTAACCGACTGAGCCACCCAGGTGCCCTCCTGGTTTGTTTTAAAGTGGGGAAGTCTTGGGCATGTTTCTCTGCTGAAAAGACACTGTTACAGGAGAAGAGAGTAGACAGCTGATACCTTTGATGGGAAGGTCTGGGGGATGGGGGGAGGGTTGAAACAAAACCAAAAGTAGATAGCGTAACTTGAGAGGACAGCCCAGAAGCTGGGAGGAAAGCATAGATGAGGATGCGGCTAAGCGTGGAGGTGCAGAAGAGGAGAAGTGGGGCAGTCTGTGTATGAAACCTCTGTATATTTCTGGTGTGTGGGAAGTGAGCACATCTGCCAGGAACAAGGAGTTGAGTTAGAATTAGCTTGAGAATAGTCCAGATTTGAAGTAGCCACTGCAGGGAATTGGAAGGGAAGTAAGTCATGATGAACAGAAGGCTTTTTGGAGCCTCGCTCTCCTGATCTGCGAAAGGACAAATTGGGATGAAAGCCATAGGATGGTTTTATCTAGCAGCACCTAGCAGCAGGGTGGAAGGGAGGAAGGCGTGGATGGCTTCTTTTAACCTAAGCCAGGAGAAGAGGTGTGAAAGATTTAAGGAGGTCGTGCAGAAAAGCTGCTGGTAAGAGTAGAGCCTATCAGTCAGGCTTCCTTTCTCCTTTCAAAGGTCTTAATCCTTTAAAAATGCAACCCCGGGGCACCTGCGTGGCTCAGTCGGTTAAGCATCTGCCTTCAGCTCAGGTTGGGCTCCCTGCTCAGTGGTGGGGGGGGGGGGGAGTCTGCTTCTCCCTCTCCCTCTGCTCCTCCCTACCCCTCTGTTCACTCTCTCTCTCTCTCAAATAAATAAATAAAATCTTTAAAAATGCAACCCTGATCACATCACTTCCTTAGTGAGGCCCCATTTCACCTGAGACACGGCAAGTCAGGAGTCACTGGGGACTCACTGATGGGGCCTAAGCAAGAATATGGTGTCTCCACCCCTTGAAGATGGCATGTGCATGTTATTCAGGGTCCCTCAGGAGTCGCTGGGGTGACTGGACTCACAACTGAGTTTTATTAATCCTCTGAGAACACCAGGCTCACTGTGGCCTCTGCCCATGGGGCCACATGGAGCACCCCCAAAGATTGGGGTCTCAGAGGAAACCTCTCATAAGAGGCCAAATTCTGAAGACTGACAAGATAGGAAAAAGCTTTTTACAGTGAATTCATTTCTCATATGGCTTGTTCCTGGCTGTACTCTTTGAAGATCCTCTTTGTTTTTATCTCCAACCAGAAATACCTCCATGTTACACCAATCTCCACACAAATACCACCATCAATACACCATCTAAAACAGTGCTTCGTGGGCGCCTGGGTGGCTCAGTTGGTTAAGCGACTGCCTTCGGCTCAGTTCATGATCCTGGAGTCCCGGGATCGGGTCCCACATCGGGCTCCCTGCTCGACGGGGAGTCTGCTTCTCCCTCTGACCCTCCCCCCTCTCATGCTCTCTCTCTCTATCTCATTCTCTCTCTCAAATAAATAAATAAAATCTTAAAAAAAAAAAAAGACTCTCTCCCTCTACCTCTCTCCCACTCTCCCCCTAAAATAAATAAAGAAATCTTTAAAAAAAAAAAAAAAAAGTAAAACAGTGCTTCGTCAAAGTACGTATTCAAATACTGATTGACTCTTGGCTTCAAAATTTTGCTTGGTTAGACCTTAAATTTTACTCCCTGGACATTTTTTTTAATCCCCTATTAGATTCATTTTAAATAGACCACTATAGAATTTAATAGTTTTGAGGTTGAGATTAGCAGGACATTAATTAACTGCCAAAACCAGTACAAACCAGAGTAGTTCAGCCCTTCCTTCCATGTTACTGTAAACTTCCAAGTGATGCAACAGCCTTTTCTCTTTTGCAGGTTGGATCAGGTGGTAATTCATGTAGGAGCCCTGAGCTTGAAAGATTCACAAGAACTGGTAGGTATGTAGGTCCATCTGGGAGAGACCACTCAAGGGGCCTCCTTTTCCTTTTATTATTAGAGCATGGATGATGGTATACAATGTTATATTCATTTTAGTTGTACGACATGGTGAATCGATAATTCTGTGCATTACTCAGTGCCCACCAGGATAAGTGTAATCTCCATCTGTCACCATACAATGTTATTACAATATTATTGACTACATTCTCTATGCTATACCTTTCATCTCTGTGACTTGTTTATTTTATAACTAAAAGTTTGTACCTCTTAATCCCCTTCACCTATTTTGCCCTCCCTCCACTGGCAACTACCAGTTTGTTCTCTGAGTCTGTTTCTGGTTTTTTGTTTATTTGTTCATTTGTTTTGGTTTTTTTTTAGATTCCACATAAGGGAAGGGGCTCCTTTTTTATGCTGAAGTTAAACTCAATACCATTTTTGCTATATATTGGGTGCTATCACTGGGGAATATGAGGTGTGGGACCTCAGAGTTCACCATCCAGAAGCAGGCACAGAGCCATAATGAGAGTAGCCCGAGGTGATAACTTCTGTAGCAGAGTTTTGAGTAGGAGACAGAGGCCCGTCTTCCTCCGAGGGGTGGGTATAGAGGTAGCTCAGTTTGCAAGTAGGGAGAAGAACTTGAGCCAACCTCAGTTTTTCTAAGAAGCAAAAGGCAAAGCCATCTGCTGGGCATGAAGGAGATGGAAGATGGGGTTCAGAGATGAAGAGCAGTAAAAATTGAGAATCACTGCCCAGGAAAATGGGAGGGAAAACTGAAGCACAGGAAGATTGTCCCCACCCATGTTCTTATCAGCATTATTTACAATAGAAAGAGGTGAAAGCAACCCAAATGCCCATCAGTGGATAAATAGATAAACAAAATATGGTATATACGTACTATTAAAGGACAAAAATACAAATGAGTAATTTAAAAGATCAAATTGGCTTTATTGAATGAATCCAGCAGCATCCAATCTAGCAAATAGAAAGGAGCTCTATCGAGCTGTGGAAAAGGAAAGGTAAAAGACAGAGAGGGAGCAAGAAAAAGGAAATTATTAGCAAAGAACACATTGTTTTAAGCAAGGTCGCCCTCCTAAGGGCAATGGTATGGGCCTGACAATAAATTTCCTAGGGCTGACCAGGAAATTCCACGTTGACAGTTTAAAGGTTACATTCCTGGGAGGATTGAAACTGAAGTCAGGTTAGGTATTAAGTCTTGGTTTGCTGACATGGATCCTTAATATAAGTACTCCATTTGGGTCCTGTGGTTTTCTTTTTAACAATACAATGGAATATTATTCAGCCTTAAAAAGGAAAGGAATCCATCCTGTCACCTGCTATAATATAGGTGAAACTCTTTGAGGACATTATATTAAATAAAATAAGCCAGTCACTAAAAGACAAATACTATATGATTCCTCTGAAATGAGGTATCTAAAGTAGTCAAATTCGTAAAAACAGGAAGTAGAATGGTAGTTGCCACGGGCTAGAGGCAGAGAGGAAGAATTATTTAATGGGTATAGAGTTCCAGATTTGCAAGATGAAAAGTTCTAGAGATCTGTTTTATAACAATGTGAATATACTTAAAACTACTGAACTGTACACTTAAAAATGATTAAGGTGGTAAATTTTATGTGGTTTCGTCACAATTTAAAAAAATTTTTTTCAAAGTAAGCTCTACGCCCAACATGGGTTTTGAACTCATGGCCCTGACATCAAGAGTCACATGCTCTACCGAGCCAGCCAGCCACCCCTAATTAGTTAATTTTTTAAAAAGGATTGCCCAATGGTGCTAAAAAACCAAATGAAGTTGTAAGTCATAAATCTGTCTTACCACCATTCAACTAAGTTATGAAAATTTCTTTCTAGGTATAGTCTTCAACCAGGACATAGGTTCAAGAACACGAACAATTGGATTGCTCCAGGTTTAGAGATTAGCAGATTAGGTAGAGCAAAGGCCAGGAATGGAAGGAGTTAAAGTTTCTGGCAGAAAAGTACATGACCTGGTGGTTTTGAGGACTTTGTGAATTGGGTAAAAAAAGAAAGCTCGAAAGTGTTGAGGTATTTACCAGCAGGCCCAGAACCTGGACCACTACTAAATTAACCATGTTTTCAGAATTTATATATTCTGATTTCCAAGATTACAATGACTTGATCTAGCCCCAACATCTTCTTGATGGGTTTTGTTTTTCCTATTACTGAATTTAGAAATGGGATATATATATATTTGCAGAATTGCAATTCAGTACTCTTAGGTAAGCCACAAGGGAAGGCATATTGCTAAGTGGTTGCTTAATAAGCCTAGAATCAGAACGTGGAGACTTGATTTATTCTTCTTATGCGTCATTTGTTCTTCTTTCAGTAGGCCTTTCAATTAAGGTAGTATGATGTAGGAAATTTGTTTTCATCTCTTTTTTTTTTTAAAAGATTTTATTTATTTATTTGACACAGAGAGAGCGAGAGCAGGAACACAAGCAGGGGGAGTGGGAGAGGGAGAAGCAGGCCTCCCGCTGAGCAGGGAGCCCGATGTGGGGCTCGATCCCAGGACCCTGGGATCATGACCTGAGCCGAAGGCAGATGCTCAATGACTGAGCCACCCAGGCGCCCCTGTTTTCATCTCTTTTTAATTGCTTTCTTTTCCTATGTGTGATATAAATTTTAAAATATCGTCATGACGTGGAAGGTTGTCATCCATTGAGCTGAACACTAGAATAGTGTAGAGATAATCTTAGGACAGAGATAATCCCCTTCTATAGGGATAATCCCCTACTGTGGGGATAATCTTGCCAATGAGACTATAATTTGGCATCTGCTTAGCCATAACTCCATTGGATGATGTTTGGGCACTGCCATCAACTGTCTCTTAGCTGTTTCCTTTTTTCTTATTTTCAGCTAAGGTTATCCTTCTACTCTTGTCCTAATGGAGTGCTAAACAAATGATTCAAATATATTATATGCAACTGGTGGCCAGTGATTTAATCAACCATGCCTATGTAGTGAGGCCTCCATTAAAACCCAAAAGGGCAGGTTTCAGAGAGCTCCCAGGTTGGTGAACATGTGGAGATTTGGGGAGAGTGGAACACATGGAAACTACAAGCCCTATCTCCATACCTTGCCTTAGGCATCTCTTCCATCTGGCTGTTCCTGAGTTAATATCTTCTTATACTAAACTGGTGGCCTAGTAAGTAAGATGTTCCTCCGAGTTCTGTGAGCCAGTCTAGCAAATTAAGTGACCCAAGGAGGGGATTATGAGAACCTCCAACTCTGTAGCCAGTCGGTCAGGAACACAGGTGATGACCTAGGCTTGTGACTAGCATCTAAAGTTCAGGGAAGCGGGGTAGTCTTGTCGGATGGAGCCCTGAACCTGTGCAATCTGACTGTCTCCAGGTAGATAGTATCAGAGTTGAATAGAATTGCAGGACATGCAGCTGGTATCAGAGAATTGCCTGTTGATGTGGGGAAACCACCCCCCAACCCACAGACATCTAAATTGTCACCAAACCCAATGGTCTTCTTTCTTCTTTTAAAGGCCCGACATGCAGCAGAAATAGGAGCTGATGGCATCGCCGTCATTGCACCTTTCTTTCTCAAGCCAAGGAACAAAGGTAAGCAAATAGTCTAAATACACAATGCCTCGTGTGGTCCACTTCTTTTTGCCTTCATTCAAAATGGTCATGCTGACCTCCTGAAAGTAAAGTTGTATGGACTTCTGTGGGAGTGAAGTTGCAGTGGTACAGTAGCTGTCCAGAATATTTGGTCTCCCTGGATCCATACAAGAAAAGACTCCTTTAAGAAGTCAACTCTTTTGCCAAGTAATCTGATTGGGTCATCCACCAAGCCCCAGGTCAACGTACAGGTACCTGTGTTGGGTCAGGCTTCCACCCCTAATCTAGTCAGTTGTGTAGGGAGTCAGAGTTACATGGCAAAGCATGGGATCATTTTTCTCAAAAAAGGAATATAAGTGGTGGGCATCTTGAGACATGTTCTATTCAAGGTTGAGTCAGTAATGAATTTGAGGGAGATTTCAGAGAAAGATCCATGGTCTTCCAAATTACCAAGTTAATTGCTTTCTCCTTCTCTGCTTTCTCTACGGAAACTTTTGTGGTTTCCAAGTATACTGAGTCTTTTTAATCCTTCTGATTAGCAAACGAAGGAATACAGATTTTGAAAGGATTGAAAACAGACAATCCATGATTGCATGCATGATTAAATAAATTCATAGCTAAATGTAATTGGGTCAAAATTATCATGAAATACCATCAATTATTGGTAGAGAGAAAATAATTGTCAATATAGGATAAGTAATTTAAATACTGCCATCTTGGGAATTGAGAATGAACATTTTAAAAGTTTTGTCACATGGTTATAAAAATTTTACGTGAATACGTTTCCCAAAAAGACAGACAAAGGAAAGATAATGAGTTATTCATAATATTTTTGTCAAATATTTATCACAGAGTACATCATCACAGTATTCAGATGAAGTATTTTCTCCCCCACTCTCCAGTGTAAGCAAGTCTGCTGGATTTATTTATCCTCTGCAGTAATGTCGCAGTGAAAGCTCACGGAGGATGATGTAGGAAATTGCAAATCCTCAGTAAACTAGAATGAATTCTCTTCTGCTATATCTGGATTTCTCCCCAAATGGGAAAAGTGCCAACCTCTGGTTGAATTATTGTGAGGTGTGCCACTATTCTTCTAACTTCCCTCTTTGAGCAAATGTTTATCTTTTTGTTGTAGAATTTTCTCAGTTACAACTTGATGATTCTGATCCTAATGCAAATTCCTTGTTCACTGACCACATTTAGCCCTTTTGGGGTAAGAGCACAGGAGTCCAACCAACGGGCTTCTGGCTTTGATAAGAGTATTTCAAGAGCTTCTCTTAATATGTGGGAAGGTTTGCACCAGTTTTTTTTTTTTTTTAAAGATTGTATTTATTTATTTGAAAGAGAGAGAATGAGAGAGAGCACATGAGAGGGGGGAGGGTCAGAGGGAGAAGCAGACTCCCCGCTGAGCAGGGAGCCCGATGCGGGACTCGATCCCGGGACTCCAGGATCATGACCTGAGCCGAAGACAGTTGCTTAACCAACTGAGCCACCCAAGCGCCCTGCACCAGTTTTATAATAGTATTTAAGGACAGCAGGAAAGTGATCATCTTATTTTGGCCTTTCTACAGAAAGGAAAATAAACCTTTGAATGAAGTGTTGCAAAGACATTGCAGTATCGATCTCAGGGATGACTGAGAGGGATCAAGAATTTTCAGCTTCTGAGAGGGATGGTTGCATTTCAATAGATGGTTAGGTTTTTTTTACCAGGGAAAGCCAGTGTTTTATACTTGTTCACACCATGGCTTGTCCTGCTATTCTTTCAGATATCTTGATTAATTTCCTAAAGGAGGTAGCTACTGCCGCCCCAGCATTGCCATTTTATTATTATCACATTCCGGCCTTGACAGGGTTAAAGAGTAAGTACTGCTTCTTTCCATGTTTCTTTCCCTCCATCTCTCACATCTTACCCTGTTTCGCTAAGAAACTCCCACTCCATCGCACTCCACCCTGTGTCACAAAAGCATAAAACTATTCACCGGATGGTTCGGATTGGCTCCAAAATAAGTCAGTCTTATCAAAAATAAGTCCCTCTTATCAATCATTGACACTACCTTATAATGAACGTTTTTAAGTGTGAAAGATGCTTTTCTAGCAGACACCTTGTGTCTTGTATGAGAAGACACAAGCCTATAAGCCCCGTAAGGACGAAGGCTGTGTCTACCTTGTCCTCTACTGTATTCTCAGTGCCTGGTACATAGGAAGGTACTCTGATCCCTCCTCACTTTTCTTTTGGCTTTCTTTCTTTCTTTCTTTTTTTTTTTTTTAAGATTTTTAAAATTTATGGGATCATGACCTGAGCCAAGGCAGACGCTTAACTGACTGAGCCACCCAGGTGTCCCTTCTTTTGACTTTTCTTTTATTGTTACTATGCTTCTCCAGAAAGGAGATTGTTAAAATTAGATGAGATTTCTTAGGAGATTATTTTTTAGATACGATTCCTTTCTACTTCCTTAAAAGAAAAAAAAAAATAGAAGTTGTGCTTTGGAAAAGTTCATCTGTTGTCTTCGAGGAATGGAAGCGTGGGGGCTGAAATTTGATGAGTACATAGGAACTCCTAAGTGAGGGCAAGGGACGTCCAGCTGAGAACAGCCCCTGGCACTCAGCGCAGATGTGAGGGGCTCTACAAGACGGGATTTGACATTTTCTGGAGGGGTGCAGATTCGTGAGGCATTTTCTGTTTTGAGCAGTTCGTGCTGAGGAATTGTTGGACGGGATTCAGGATAAGATCCCCACCTTCCAAGGGCTGAAGTTCAGTGACACCGATCTCTTAGACTTCGGGCAATGTGTTGATCAGAATCGCCAGCAACAGTTTGCTTTCCTTTTTGGGGTGGATGAGGTAAGTCACCCACTGGCCTGTCCCAGCAGGTTCGTTGCCCTCCAGAACAATTTGTAAAGCTATTTAGATAGCAACATTTTTTTTCTCTTACTCTTTTTCCTAAAAGTGAATACCCTGTGTCTGTTTTTGCTTAGCAACTATTGAGTGCCCTGGTGATGGGAGCGACTGGAGCAGTGGGTAGGTAAGCCTGACTCGTTTTTCCACACGGTTATAAATGTAAAGTCCCCCCATGGAGGCATTCACTGCCTATGTGGTTATACTTCTTGCATGGATGCCTTTTCTAATGAAAGCTGCCTTTCTTTCCCCCAGTCTTTCAGCAAAAAGGAATTAAGTAGAGCTTAGCAGTTTGTTAGCAACTCAGTCACTGTTTTTAGAAGCATCTGTTGCAATTAGAGGTGAGGCACATGAGCTAAGAGCATGCACAGAATTTGTCAGAAATTACTTAGTTATTAATAAGAGGAACCCACTGAAAGTAGCTAATGCGGAAGAAGACACATTATTATAAACTACTGGGAGATTGGGTAAAACTCAAGAGGAGGAAATGCAGCCAGGCCTCAGAGAAGATGAGAACCCAGGCCTGCAAAATGCTCAATAGCCAGGACAGATCGTTCTCCATCTGTGGTCCTCTGGAGACTCTCACCCCTGCGTCTCTCTGCATACCTCTCTCTTTCCCTCTCTTGCTCTCCAGGTGCGCTCTCTATGCTTCAGCATGCACATGGCCAATTGTGGCTGCCCGGTTGTGAATCTCATCTCAGGATATCACTAGATAGCACTGCCTGTTGGGCTTACCTAAGTCCAATCAGCTGCAGCCAGCTAAATAGACATACATGGCCTGATGCCTACTCAGGCAGAGGCAGGCAATTCGATTAGCATGTCCACTGCACATGTTTACCTAATTCATTAGAAATATGCCTGCAAGGGATTGAGTGAAATATTCGTGTTAACTGAAAGTGCATTACCTCCATATAGGAAAAGTGTAGGAGAAGCAAAGTAGTGTTGATAACATGTCTTGGTGAGCATGGCTTTGATGAAGAATAAGTAAGTTGGATGATCTCAATGGCTTATTCACCAAGCCAGGATGGTGACGTCCTGCAACATCCATTGTCACTACAGGGACATTTCTACCATGGGAACCTGAATGCCTGGGATCTGCTGACCATGAAATTCTTACTTTCTTTTCCCCCAGAAATTCTTACTTTTTTGACTTTTGTTTTTTGGCCTCCATACTAGGCATTTTAATTTTGTCAACATAATCTATAAGCAAAGTACATTTCGTTAGACTTTATTTCTTCTTAATTATAATTACATTTCTCTCTAACTAAACATGCCTAAGACCCCTAGAATTTGAATTTTAGTATTCTGAAACTCCTCCGGCATATTGTGATTTAGGGGTGTTTCACATCCATAAGGGACTTATCTCAGCTATTGTATTATATTTTTTCCTTACTTTTTTACCAGAAGATAATGTGAACTTCACGTTCTTGGAATCCCTTGCTGTTCAGTCCAGGGTCTCCATGTGAAGGACCAACAACATTCTGTTCTTGGTACATCAAGATAAATATATTTTTCTGAGACTGACTTACTATATGAGAAGTTGCTAGAAACTGCGGAAACATCCTTGTTAAGAATTTCTGTAAACTTCTACCTTGCTGATTTCTCTAAGAATTCAGTGATTAGTCTGAGGTATTTGTCTTTACTGGTAGAGTTGGATATTATATTTTTTTTCAAGATTTTATTTATTTATTTGGCAGAGAGACAGCGAGAGAGGGAACACAAGCAGGGGGAGTGGGAGAGGGAGAAGCAGGCCTCCCGCGGAGCAGGGAGCCCGATGCGGGGCTCGATCCCGGGACCCTGGGACCATGACCTGAGCTGGAGGCAGGCGCCTAGCGACTGAGCCACTCAGGTGCCCCTGGATATTATTTTTTTAAGTCCACATTTTATCAGATCAAATAACTTATTTTCACTTTCATTTGTGCTGAATTGTAGTAGATAGCAGCATGAAGGGATGAAAGCCTTTGCCCCAATTGTGTGGCCTTCTTTAAGTCATAGTTTCTTCACAACCAAACAGAAGCCAGGGATTTGAGGGGATTAGACATGATTTATGTCAAGCACCTGGAACACAAGAGACAATAAATGATCTCTCATTTTATTATCATCTTTATTATTATTATTATTAGAAAGTAATCTCTAGGTAATATATAAATTGTATAAGCATATATATTACAGGTAATATATAAACTGGCAGAGAACTCAGATAATCTGCTGGGATTTACCCCATTCACCTAGTTCCTCGGCATAAGGCTTTAGGCCTCACCTCAGATACTACGTTTTACCCACAGTTCGAATCTAGCTTCGTGCCTGTGCACGTGCCCTGGGGCAGGTGTTGGCCTCTGTTATTCCCTACCAAATACACCTCCATCTCTAACTTTTCCCCCTTTTTTCTAACTTTATCCTTTTCCGACTTTTCTTCCTTTCCTTTATCCCCTTTGGTATTCTGTGCCTCCTCTTGGCACTGCTTATTGTCGCTGGATAACTCAGAAGTGAAGACACCTGATCTCTAATAGATTAGGGCCAAAAAACAGACTTCTGGGAGGCCTGGTCTATTTTTCCCTTTTAGGCATCAAAGGGATTTGAAGATCTAGACTTCTCCCGCTGAGTTACTGATACTGCAGTGTGTGCTGTTTTCTTTCCAGTACCTATAACTACATGGGAAAAAAGACAAACCAGATGTTGGAGGCTTTCGAACGAAAGGACTTCTCTTCAGCCCTGAACCATCAGGTTAACTTTTCTTTCCCACTGGATAATTCTTATTCTCTCTCATCAGCACTCCTAGCACACCTGCCCTCGTTAAAATTGCCTTGCTGCTTCTTTCTTTACTTTTCTCCTGCTTCTTACCTGTTCTTGTTTAGAGCCAAACCTGTCCCCATTGTCTATGTTCCCTACATGTCTAATCAGGACAGGCCCCATACGGGAATGACTTCTCTCTCTGTTCCTCCTAGAAAGGATCATATTTTTACTCTGTGTTCAAAGTATGTTTGTGACTATAAAATAATAGTGATAGATTTCTGGGGAAATGACCCATGCCATCCCCTTGAGGACTTCACACCCAAGTCTCCAGAGTATATGAAGAAGCTGTGAAGCTGGTAACCCAAAATGGGGAGACTTAATCCAAAGTCAGAGCAGGTCAGTCATCTTCACCTGCCATGTGCTGAGAATTGGAAGCATCTACCAGGCAGAAACAAGAGCCGAGTGAGTGATCTAAAAGGAGACACTGGCTTGGAGAGAGGAAGAGAAAAGCCGCAGGAGCTGATGTGTTACAGGGAAGACCCCAGGGGAAATGGCGGCTGCCATTAATGTTACACCGAGGGCAGGCTAGCTGTCCAGAGAATGGAGAGCCTCATGAAGGGCAGAACCAATCTCGCAGCTGGGTAATATGTGTGCTTGAGGTAAGTGGAATGAGGTGGAAAGAAACAGCATAGGCACAAGAGAAGGACTTTTCAGAGGCCAAGAGGCCCAGGGATTTTCAAGATAGTAAAAGTAGCTAAGTGGAGTATCCCAGGGAAATAAGTGGGAGTGAAAGGCATAAGCGAGATTGGAGCAGGTTCTGAAAATTCCAGCCTGTTCTGAGTTGTATGACAGGAAAACCATAGGACCGAATAGATAGTAAAACGGCCCTGAGAGGAGCCCTTCAATTCAGCAGCTTCTTTTATTGACTGGTCCCATTTCCATCTCTTTTCCTCCCATTAGTCCCACACAAATAAGTCATCCCTCTCAAAATGGTATTGGTGAGGAATGTAGTTTACCACATTCTCTGGCTTTTCTTACAGAAGGCTAGTGTGAGTGGGTCTCATTGACTCCTTTATTCATATGCCAAGGGCTGAGCCAAGTGCGTAACTTCAGTCAAGCTGGTCTCTGCTGTAAAGGAATTTGCAGTCAGGTGAAGAAGCAGACCAGCAAAAAGTCAGGGCAGAATTTATTCATTCTCATGGACTCAAACGCCATCTGTTATATTTACATAAGTGAAATGACAAGCATACAGAGATGTTCCAGACTACATTGTTTATAAGAGCAAAAGACAGAAACAACCCAACTATCCATCCATAAGGAAATGGTTAAAAAACATTATGTTTGAGTTATGCAATGGAGTTATATGCAGCCCTTAAAAGGATGAGATCATTTTCTGTGTACAGATCTGGAAAGACTCCATGACCTATTAAGTGTGCAAAAGCAGTGGAGGACAGAGTTGTGAATGTAATATACTAGTTTGTGTGAGAGGGGAAAAAAGAATGTATACATATATGTTTTTAAGGCTCTGGGTGTTAAAATTTCATTCTGTACTGAATTTTTTGTTACTAGACTGTATGTAATTGGTTAAAACAACATAAAATGTCATCGAAAATGCATCTCTTAATGAAATGGATGGGAGTCTGCCTTTATGAATTAGTTCACGAATTCATGGATGAATATTACTTAATGCTAGGATGAGTTACATTTCAGCAGCGATACTATTTCTGTTTTTTGTTTTTAGAGAAATAAATGCTATGAAACCCTGTTCATATAAATTAGTAGTAAGAATAGAAGAAATTTTGTTATAGCAATGTCACTCAATTCTTTGAACAGTTTTTTGAGTTGTGTTAAAAATCACAGAATGCGTTAGTGACTTTCAGCTGACAGGCTGAGTAGCAACATTGAAAGCGATGTTGAAAGCAAAAAGTTGAAAGCCCTATGATTTTTTAGAGGACATGTTACCCATTAATTAGAGGAATCGCTTTGTCACTCTGTCGATGCCAATACCAATATTTTGATCTGCTCCTTTATTTGGTTCCCAGAGGTGTCCCAAGGCAGTGATACAGGAGATATGTCTTTATTTTTTTCAAAAGTGGGAAAAGAAGCACTTATGAGGAGGAAATCTAAAAGAACAATCTGCACCTCCATGCAAATTCTTAGTCTCATCAGTTTTAGAAAAATAGCACTTATGGAAGTTAAGGATCTAGAAATTATTTATTCCCATAAATCTTAGCCTTGCTAAGTGCCCCTTAGAGAGTACCTCAGAAGTTAGCATACCCCAGTTTGAAAACAACCTCTCTAGCTGATAAGTTTAGTTGGGTAAGGGTTGGCTAGATGGATGAAGGGTGCCTACCCCTTTCTTTACTGTACAATTCTATCTTTGGCACCTCTTTTCTCATGGCCCCTTTTTATAAAGCTCACATGTATAAAAAGATCCTACCTTATCCTGGATGGATCTCAACCATCCTCACTTAGCTGTTTTTCTCCACTCTGACAGGCCTTCAGAAAACTAAGGTGTTGGGCTTTTTTGTTTGGGGTTTCTGTCCTTTGACCTCCAAAATTTCTAAATTGTTATCACAGCTTATGTAATACTGACTGTAGATTTGTTTTTTCCTTTCCAGTTTTGTATTCAGAGATTTATCAACTTTGTGCTCAAACTCGGTAAGTTTTCTACTTTGTCTGCTGTGAGTTTGAAGGAAATGGTACACTGTCACTTTCCGTGAGGGTTCAACAAGGACACCTTTCAATGTTCTGTTGCAAGCAGAGTTTTATTTCCAATACTAGCCTCAGGGCCAACCCTATAAAGTGGTGAAGTAAATCTAGTTGGCACCCTTCTACAATTCTTGTTCCTCAATCTTAGCACTTTGCTTGCCTTCCCACTCTGCACACCATCATTTGATCCTTCTCAGCACTCACTCCCTGTACTTGCCTCTGCTCATTAAAATTCTACCACACCGTGGCTGATTTCAGCCTGAGTGCTTGGAGGAAGGCAGTCTGAATATAGATCTTACTAAATTGTGAATGACTGACAGCTCTCCCAAGAGTATTTGCACTGTAAAAAGAGTTTATTAACATAAGTGAGCTCAAATGGATGGAGGTTTGGATAATATGACAAAGAAAATTTGAGGGAAATATAGTGAATTTGCATAGAGAAGCCTTCTCAGAGTCTCTTAAATATTATCCCATCACAAATGACAAAAGCCACCATTCACCCCACTTCTGAGGAGATTGGTGCTTCATGAGAACCTGGGTCAAGTCCAGGAAAAGCTTTAAGTTTATTCTTGGCAGACCTCCCACCTCCCTTTCAGAGCCGTTCTACCTTATCATGGCAACTCCTCCCGAGCCCCAAGCACCCATTATGTGGTATGGCCCGCATTCTTGCAGGGTCGTCTGCGAGCTCTCTTAATTCTTTAAAGACAGTGTTTCCCATCTGCTTTTCACTTTCACAATTTCTGTCATATTTATGTGCCACAAGTATCATTAATTACCTATTATTACTCCCTTGTCCTAAACAATACTTTTCACAAAATTGGGGGTTTGGTGTGATAGTTTTTTATGTTCCTAAGGTGAATTAAATAAATATTGAACTATTAAAATTAGAACTAAAAGTGTACCCGTGTATATATAAGATCATTCTGTATACCAGCAGTGAGACTGCAACATTTTTGCCAAATATAGCTCTAAGATATTAGCTGAAAGAATTTACTCTCTTGCCAGAATATTTGCATTTTAAAAGTGGACTCGGGGCACCAGGGTGGCTCAGTTGGTTAAGCGTCCAACTCCATTTCAGCTTAGGTCATGATCTCAGTGTCATGAGATCGAGCCTTGCGTTGGGCTCCATGCTGGGCCTGGAGTCTACTTAAGATTCTCTCTCTCTCTGCCCTCCCCCCCATAGATAGATAGCTACATACATACATACATACATACATACATACATACATACATAATATAAAGTGGACTCTTGTAGATAATTTTTATGATTTAAAAGAATATATCTTTAAAGAAATCATTTCAGACTTCTTTGGCAGGTTGGAGCTTTCATGGTTTAGGCAAGGAGAGACTTATCTTAATAAACTTGTAGTCTTGGGGCTCCTGGGTGGCTCAGTTGGTTAAGCGACTGCCTTCAGCTCAGGTCACGATCCTGGAGTCCCGGGATCGAGTCCCGCATCGGGCTCCCTGCTCAACGGGGAGTCTGCTTCTCCCTCTGACCCTCCTCCCTCTCATGCTCTCTGTCTTTCATTCTCTCTCTCTCAAATAAATAAATAAAATCTTTTAAAAAAAAATTTTTTTTTAAATAAACTTGTAGTCTTATTATGAGGGTAGCTCCCTATTCTGCCATTTGTAATAAGCCTGGAAGGGCCATTTTGCATTCATCAAACTATACTCTGTATCTTTGGTCATGCTAGTATTTTCCTTCCAGATACTTAGTTGTTACTATTAGCTTAGCAAAAGAAAGTTACTTCTCATATCTTGGATCCAAAAACCATAGCCAGTTAAAACAAATACCTTTCTCTTTCTGCTGTATTGTTTCCTTAGATCTACCTTCAACATCCCTAATTCTATCCTCAGCTCTGTTTTCTACTATTTCATTTCATTGAATATATATTTTTTTTCATTTCTAGTATTTGTTTTTCCAGATTTTCCTGTACTTTATTTATATGCCCTTCTCTTAGCCTATGGCTTCTATTCCTCCTTTATCTCTGTGAGGTCTCTTTCAGAATTGTGTATCATCTGTTCTCAGGATGTGGGATTTGTCAGTTGTGCATTTGCAAGCTCTTGTGCAGCTTCTTTTTCTCATGTGTTTTGTAATTTTTAACTTTGAATTTGTCTTCAGAGACTGTTGTTTTCTGGAGAATCCATTGTGCTCTAGGTTATAAGGTGTCCTAACAAGTGGTTTTACATTTGCCTCTGTTGGACGCTATAGTTTCACCAATTCTAACGAGTTTTTAGGTTAATTTCTTAGTCCAATTTTTACAACAAGTGCCTAACGCAAATATGGATCCAGATTCATAGATGGCATAGGCTTGGGGTTTCTTTCGTAAGATCTTTTTCCATCCACAGCCTGGAAGAAGTCAAGCTTCCATGCCTCTCTATCCCCAGGCCAGCAGGCCAGGTTTTCTTCTATTGCCTTTCATAGAAGGCTGACTACCAGTTTTATATAGGGCATTTAATTTCAGCCCCCTGCTCTGCACAGACCCAAGGCTTCATCTTGCATTCCTGCCCCAGCTTTAGAACATGAGCTCTAAAAGAGCAGCATCTTAAGGAGTGCATTTCTCAGGGACTTCTTAGATGTGATTGAACTAAATTCTGTCTTAGTGATGAAGTCCTGCGTCATTTGATCCACAGTCATATATCCCTGAATCAGATTATCCTCATGGACCACTTGGCTTCAGCAACTCACCACACTGACCTCTTTGTTCCTGGTACCTTTGGTCCCTCCTTCTTGCTTTTGAGGTTGACTTAGAGTCTTCCTTTGTTTTGTTTTACAGTTTGTCAATTTGTCAAAAATTTTCCAGCTTTTCTATATGTTCGAGGCAGGAAGAGGGATTCCTATGTCTGCTCAGTCTGCCATAGTGATAAGAAATGTTCCCCTCTTTTACTTCCACCTTATCCTATCATAGAAGTCACTAGTATATGATCTCTTCTTTAGGATGTTTGTGGCAAAGTGGATGGTCCCAGTCACATTTCCTTATTTATTTTTCCCATCTAGGTTTTGGAGTGTCGCAGACCAAAGCCATCATGACTCTGGTCTCTGGGATTCCAATGGGACCACCCCGGCCTCCACTGCAGAAAGCCTCCAGGGAGTTTATTGATGATGCAAAAGCTAAGCTGAAGAGCCTGGATTTTCTTTCTTCCACTGATTTAAAGGATGGAAACTTAGAATCCTATAGCTAGTGCCTCTCTATCAAATTAGAGTGTGTACCTTGAATGGTACCTTCATTTCTCAAGGACTTTTTAGATGAACTTGAACTAAACTCTTTTCTAGCAAATGAAATCTCACCCAATCAACGAGTACTTAAGTGCCTTCTAAGATCCTAAAAAATGTTTTATTTTGTGAAGGGGCAAAACTCTAAAAGGAATCATGAGCCCTGAGTTATTCAATATTTCACAAAATTTTTGTGGAGAAATTTCTGCTTATATGGATGAAATGGAATCAAGAAAAAAATTATAATGATTCATTCCATCTGCCTTTAGGAGCTCCCATTATCTTGATTTCTGATTCTTAATCCTATTTTAATTTTTTTTTTAAATTTTAAACCACTATAATGTACTTCCATTTTAATAAATATTCATTTGGAGTCTAGGACAACTCTGAGCTACTTCATTTAGGCAAATACACTTACTTCAATGCCAAATTACAACATAACTCAACTCTACACAACTATTAACACACCCGCTCACTTGGCTGCTCAGTCTAATTCTAGAATATCTGCTTTCTGATTCACTGTGATGTCAGTTTTCCCCCAAAACACTGCATTAGGTGAAGACTTGCTTCAGTTCTTATCACTCAACGGCCCATTAGAGTAGCTTTTCATAGAACAAAGAAAAGGCCCTCCCCAAAGATGAACTCAAGTCTCCACTTCTTCATATATATAGAGAACTTCTCAGAGCTCAAAATCTCAACCAAAGAGCTCTCCTCTGGGCACCACACACTTCCCCTTTCCCCACAGGAAGTGAATGGCTCCCCCACAGTGCCCTGAATGTAAGTGAAGGCCAATGTCCCCTCTATTGTGAGCCCAGGGGCTAACTGTTATTTCCTGGTCACACTTCAGCACATTTCGAAGATTGGGGGAGGACCAAAAGATTTCACTCTCACTATCCCTACATACCTTCTTTATTCTTTCTTTCTCAGTAGTATGGCTGTTTTAGTCTCCTTTCCAAAAAACCCTGGTTAGTGCCTCTAATAACAAAGTGTATTGCCAGTCAACCCTTGGTGATTGTAAACCTGACTATCCAGTCTATCAATTACTGAGGATTTTTTTTTTTAAGATTTTATTTTATTTGAGAGAGAGAATGAGAGAGAGTATGAGAAGGGGGAGGGTCAGAGGGAGAAGCAGACTCCCCACAGATCAGGGAGCCCGATATGGGACTCGATCCTGGGACTCCAGGATCATGACCTGAGCCGAAGGCAGTCGCTTAACCAACTGAGCCACCCCGGTGCCCAATTACCAAGGATTTTTACTCTTTTTTTTTTTTTTCACTCTTTATATTTTATCTCTGAAAAGGAGAACTTTTTCAAAATGAGAATTTGAAATTATCTGTGGATTCAGTTACCGTTGTCAATTGATCAGTTAAGAGTTGTTATATTTATGGCTCCTCACTCCTCTTTTTGCTCAGGAATGACATGTGCTGTTTTCTCATATTTCTACCTCCTTCAGGAGTAAGGCGTTGGAATAAGAAATTGAACTGCAGTGGTTTATGTGAATTTATATTCTCTCACTGAAACATTTCTTTATAGCCGTTAATTTCCTAAAGGAAGAAAAGGGAGGTTTTTGGTTCTGAAGAGGTCATATCCTTACTTAAGTATTTAAGTCAAATTAATTTTTTCTATGAAGATACATCTTGGCTATCCACTAGCCAAGATTTTTTTTTTTTTTTTCTGTTTTTCTGTTTTTGTTTTTCTGAAGTCAGTGCTTGGAGAACTTTGAAGATGGTTAAGAAGAGTTTGTAAACACAAAGAGAAATAAGATGATTTTTCTTCAGTGACAAGGGTTGAATTTAACTCTGTGTGTTCTAACATCCAACTCCTTGGAAATGAATGTTACATAGCAATAGTTGCTAATAATGCCTTTTATCAAAAGTAAATTTTTGGAGTATTATGAATTTACTATTACCTTTGAGTTTAGTCTTTAATATTAAAACTAAAATAATGATGTGAAATACTTCACTCAGCACGATACTAAAAGCGGATTTTTAACCTCTGTTTCAAGATGGAATTCTGAGATTAATTCACTGGGGATGGTGGAAAGACAAAGTGATTCCAGGGACTGGTTTTACTTAGGATCTCTTGGGTTTATTCACAGATGTAGGAAAATGCCATGGTGTGTGGGGCACCGGTGGAGGTGGGGAATGGGTAATGCATGCTCTTCTCCAGAAAGGCTGTTTGCTACAACTTGAGAGAAATTTCCTCTTGATGATCACATGAAGAGCACATAAAATCCCTTCTGTCAGGAATCTGGAGCCTGAGGGAAGGCTGGGTTAGGCTGGGCTGGGCTAGGCTGGGCTGGGCTAAGGGACATTCTAAAATGACTGCAGTCCAAGACCAGGCACCCACCTAGACTCACCCGGGCTTTTCACATAAGGAAGAATGGAGTGGGACTTAAATGCCTGTCAAAGCAAGAAGAGCAAAGAATGGATCTAACCCATTTAACCACTGTCCTTATCACATGCTCACTCAACCCCAATTTGCTTCAGTTACATGGAGAAGGAATCTTGGAATCAAAGTTATACAAACAGCAGAGCTAAGCCCTTGCTAGAGGGGGGGCCTCACCTTGCACTTTGGGTTTCTGGGGCTGAGAAATGGCTACTTGGTGGACAAAATAACTAACCCAAATCATGTTTTCTCTGCCAACCCCTTTGGTGACTCTTGAGAGATCATTTGTTACATAGGACACATCAGCATTTTAAGTTAGACAACCAAAAGAAAAACCTTACAGAAATTTCCTAGATCTTAATCATGCAATTAGTAAACATAATGGAATGGATTCCACCAAATGTGTATAGAACCTGTATCCAGCAGGACTTGTCACCTGTATCTGTATACCAGGTATAGGGAGTGTTCGAGTTCTACGCCACATGGACCACCTAGGAGCTTGGACATCAAGTTCACCTCCAGTATATTTTCTACACAGCAGCTAGAATGACCTTCCTCAATGCCAGGTTCCCAGATTTGAGCCAGATGTTGGATGAGGTCCTGTGGGCACAGAAAATTTTTTCAAATATCAACCTTTGGTGTAAGGGACAGGCCTCTTGCCCATCACCAAGCACACATAACAAAGTTATCGTTGAAGTCCTGGAAGTGGGCTCCCACTGATGGGCAAGCACATCAGGGGCTCAGAGTGATCTATATATAGTCCAAGTCCAGTTGGCCCCATTTAAGGTCCCCTGCCTCGGGTAGGAGGAGGTGGCACAAGGACTACAAATCGCATTCCTGGGAATCCTTGGACTGCAGTTCAACAAAGTGATTCACCTCAGGACTCAAGGGAATGGGTACATCTAAACCATCTCTTACTAAGAGCTGCAGGTAATATTCACAAGCCTGGGCGGTCTGCAGGTTGTGGTTGCTATCTGGACTCCCCAGAACATTGACCCAGTTAGTATCGTCCTTGTCCTTCCCCTAAGGAAATAACCTCAGTCAGCTTTGTGGTCCCAATTTGAACATTCCACTGAGTATTCCCTACCTTTTGCTCTTTCACTTGTCTGTACAGAACTGCAGTATCTGTGGGTCTTCCATCAAGATCACTGAATCTGGCCAGAGGAAAGTGCTGGAGAATGGTGGTGCAGGAGAGAGACTAACTCCCACAAAGCAGTGAGGGAAGTGTCTCTGTGTCCCTTAGACTTCATCTGAGATTAGAATCCTGGGAAGGAGCCAGACAGGTAAAGAGAAGCAGAGGGTATATTCCTGGTGCCAAAGATCTGACAATTCCAAGCCACAACAGAGGCTGTAGAGTGTGAACATCTGAACAGAAGCCAGTGGGCCAGAGTTCAGACACTAAGGAAAGAATAGGAAGGGAAATAGTTTAAAGGGACCGGAGGGAGCCAGGTCCTGTAAGGCCTTGTAAGTCATAGGAAAGTTAAACTAAAGATGTTACTCTGTGCTTTGAGTGTAAAATAACTATAAGTTGCCCAGAAGATTGAAAAATGGGTTAAGGAAATGGTGCAGAAGGAAGAAAAGTTTACAATAAGGTTTAATTACATTGCAGCTTACGTACAGCTATATATATTGTTACAAGTTTTTGTTATTATATAAACATTTTGTGGAAAAATATATTTTTCTATCTGGAATTTTTTGTTTTCTTGGGTTTGGGTAATATACACCATGATTTTTCTGGTTAAATTTAAGCAAAAATTTTTTTTTTAATTTTGTGGCTTTTTATTTATTTAGCAGTAGGGTGAATTAAACATGAAGGAAGGATAGGTATGTGCATAGTCTGTATTAGATAATTCTAACATTTAAAATATGTACAAGTACAATTTTGCTGGTTGGTTTTTTTCTTCTGCTGATGCTCTTGGTACTTTTTATCCTCATATTTTGTGATTTTTAAATGTGTTTATGTACAGTGGAACCTTATATGTAATAATTACTTCAAGTCTGGATGGAAAATGCATTCTACCAAAGAGGATATGATTTGAATTCATCCAGGTGATTTCTCTCTGCTGACTAGTGACCACTTTAAAATAATTGACTTGAAATTTTTGGGAGCATCACAGGAAGTGAATCTTTTTTTTCCCCCTTACCAAATACCTAGTTTGTAACAGACAAGCTTTCTTTTTTTTTTTTTTTTTTAGATTTTATTTATTTATTCGACAGAGAGAACACAAGAAGCAGGGGGAGTGGGAGAGGGAGAAGCAGGCTTTGCGCCGAGCAGACAGCCCGATGCGGGGCTCGATCCCAGGACCCTGGGATCATGACCTGAGCTGAAGGCAGACGCTTAATGACTGAGCCACCCAGGCACCCCCAGACAAGCTTTCCTAATATGCTCCTCCTCTGGGTTTGTTTTTATTTTTGTTTTTTTGATTTGTTTTTTTTATTTTGTTTTATTGTTGCTATTGCTGTTCACTTTTCACTGCAGGTGTAAGGCATTCTGACTTATGGGTATATATCTCAGCCTCTGTTCACTTTTCACTGCAGGTGTAAGGCATTCTGACTTATGGGTACATCTCAGCCTCTGCACTCTGGGCAGCCTCCAGGCTTTGTCTCCTTTCTCCTAAGCCCCATGCAGCTTTCAGTGAAAGGAAGCTCAAGTCCATCAGGGATCAGCAGACTCTGTCAGGGTAGGCGCTTACATCACGGTTCTCTTGCCTCTTTGGCCTCTTTGCCTCCCCCCCCGTTTGGATTCATTTTTCCCTTTAACTTTTGTTTACCTTTAAGGCATATTTTTACTTTGCTGGCAGCATAGCAATGCATTTTTTTTATTGTATTCTACACTTTTTTGTTATTTTTTTCATTAGTAGATTTATTCGAACATCTCCATTTTTTTTCAAGTTGTTGGAATCTTTCACTTTAGATGCTTCTTTTAAATAGAATAAATTTATATTTTGCTATGTGTTCCAATCTAAGAGTCATTTTCTCTTAATAGGTGAGTATATCCCATTTACCTTCATTGAAAGTTTATTAAAAAGGGGGAGCACCTGGGTGGCTCAGTCAGTTAAGTGTCTGACTCTTTTTTTTTTTTAAGATTTTGTTTATTTATTTGATAGAGACAGAGAGAGCACCCAGAAGTAGGCAGAGCAGCAAGCAGAGGGAGAGGGAGAAAAAGGCTCTCCGCTGAGCAGGATCCCAGGACCCTGGGATCATGACCTGAGCCGAAGGGAAATGCTTAACCACTGAGCCACCCACGTGCCCTGGTGTCTGACTCTTGATCTCACAGACATGAGTTCAAGCCCCGCATTGGGCTTCATGTTGGGCGTGGAGCCTACTTAAAAAAAAAAAAAAGAAAGTTTTTAAAAGTAATTTGTAAAGGAAAACATTTGTTCATGAAAATACAGTACATTCTGTACTAGTATCCAATAGGAAATTACAAATTCTAGATATGTGAAACTATTTAACATTAAAAGAAGGTAACATCTCATTATCTTATAGAAATGTATTAGTATCCATGAAAGCTGGTGTAAGCAGGCAACAAAATGCTCCAATACACAAATGCATGGGAAAATAAAACCCCACACCTTAATATGGGAACCATTAAAGCAAATGTGGATATGGTGTTTCGGTGGCTACATAAGTAAGAAGCATGACAAACTGTAAACTAAATCTAAATGAGTTTCTATAGGATAAAGGCAGAGAAAGCAAATATAATTGTAAAGCAGAACAAAGCAAGTTGCGAAATCCAATGAACTTGAATAAACTTGTAGGTAAACAAATGGCTCCGTAGAAACTGGTACAACAGATACAAAAAAATAACACATGAATGATTTCCAATGTCATGTTTGCTTGTAAAAAAAAAAAAAAGCAAATCTTCACTGATAAATATGCACAGCAAGCCACAAAAATGAATTCTGATAGAAACTGGCATTTCAATGAATACCAGAACTATATAACAAGGAAGAGAGTAATTTTAAAGGTATCAGATATATTACATTCTTTATCCTCAAGATCTAGACAATTGTTCTGCTGGACTCCAGATTATGTACTTCATCTGTGACATTTGCCATCCTGAACAAGTCATCAGTCCTTTAAATTTCAAGCTGTTATTAATAACATTATTAATTCCACTCTTAATAAATTGAACTTTCATCCTACTATGTTCTATTTGCTGTATCTAGCATCCCTCAGGCCCTCTCTTCATGGTCTCCAGTTCTGTATTGTGGGCTCAGCTAGTGGGCATACATAGTTCCACTCAGCAGCCTCTCTCCACACTTACAGCACTAAGTTTGAACTTAATGTTAGGCCAAAGCCTCCCTGGCTTTCGAGCCATGGGTTACTGTTGGTAACGCATTTAAAACTAAATCTTAGAAGGTAAGATTCTATGACTTGTTATTTTGTGAATAAAACTAGTCCAGTGGGCAGAATAGGCATCCTTACTGGGATATCCTGGGTTGGTACATTTTGTCCTTAAAAGGTGGCACATCACTTTTTGTGCTTTGGGACATACTGATCACTGCAGCTCACCCTGGATTCCTTATGGATATACCCCTTGCCATTCTCGCTCTAGGTGGGGCCTAATCTTTTCAACAGTGCATGCGTACAATGAACACAAGGTAGTTTTCACGTTTTTTTTTTTTTAGGGGAAAAAAATGTTTTAAATATGGTATATGTTAGGTCCTGAATTTTATATGCTTATTTATCTATTCTTTGTAGTTAGTTTATGATGTAGGTTCATGACGTTTCATCGAATTTCTAAGGTGCTCTTGACTGTAAGACATCATTTGATACACCTCTGAGGAAGAAAAAAAAAACACTGATAAAGTAGAACATGCCATCTCAGTCTAGAGATATCAAAATGCTTTTTGAAGTATATTTTAGAATTGATACAACTTAGCATCTTCCCATTTTATTTTTATTTTTATTTTTATTTTTTTTTTTTTAAGATTTTATTTATTTATTTGAGACAGAGAGAATGAGAGACAGAGAGCATGAGAGGGAGGAGGGTCAGAGGGAGAAGCAGACTCCCTGCCGAGCGGGGAGCCCGATGCGGGACTCGATCCCGGGACTCCAGGATCATGACCTGAGCCGAAGGCAGTCGCTTAACCAACTGAGCCACCCAGGCGCCCCAGCATCTTCCCATTTTAAAAATGAAGTAACTATGGCTAAGAGATGTTAAATATCTTATGGTCACACATGGTCTGTGGCAGAGCCAGAATATGAATCTTAACTGGGTGACACCAGACTATATTTCACACCGAGAATCTTAAAACTGTATGTCCACTTTTAACAATATCTCTTAGCTAGTGTTGTCCCTAAGATTCAAGCCCAAGGACCTACTGATGTAGTGGAGAGTTGGGTTCCATAGAGTATGGAAT
This sequence comes from Mirounga angustirostris, assembly GCF_029215605.1. Classification (NCBI taxonomy): domain Eukaryota; kingdom Metazoa; phylum Chordata; class Mammalia; order Carnivora; family Phocidae; genus Mirounga; species Mirounga angustirostris. The sequence continues at coordinate 43,319,861 of NW_026991714.1, forward strand.
GACAAACAGTATACCATGGTTGTATGACAGGCAGAGTTGCCTCATGGTTATGAGTATGTGCTCAGATCCAAGCTGTTTGGGTTCAAGTCCTGGTTCCACTGCTTACTAAGTATATGACCTACAACATTTTATTTAACTTCTCAGTCTTTCCGTTATCTATAACATGAGAATTAGAATATCCATCTCCTGATGTTATCTGTCTCCTGGTTATTATGAGAATCACACCAAATAATACAGATAAAGTTCTTAGAACTGTATCTGGCACAACATAAACACAGTGAAGTGTTAGTTTTTACAGCTATCCAAGGCATTCGGTATAAGCTCTTTATACAACAGAGAAACATTACATCACTGGTAAACCTTTTAACTAATAGCTGGCAAAATAAAGTTGAAAATGATACTAAACCCAAGGCAAGAACTGCAATAGAAATTTGTATTTATTATTAATGGAGCCCAGATGATAGTGCCACTCTCAGATTTTTTCCTAGGTTGGAAGTTTTTACTGTGTTTCCATCTAACCATAGAGGGTAGGAAATGAAAAATATCTGTGGGCTCTTGAATGAGCCATGTGACTATTTGGAACAGTGACGTACACAATGAGACAATGCCTTTTGCTAACTGATTTGAGAAGAACAAGTAAGTCGAAGAGGCCTGGGTGAGAAAAGGGAAAGCAACGAGTCATCATCACTAAAAGATGTGCGTGTGGGATAGGTAGGTATGTGACACGACTTTGTATTAAAAATGTCACTCTAGAAGCAGTGTGATGAGTAGACTGGAAGACAGAGACAGGAAACAGGTAAACCATTGGGTGGCCTACTGCACTTGGTACCCAGTGGTGAAGCTCTAACCTAAGGAAGTGGCAGCAAGGAATGAAAGAAGAGACAGAACCTAGATATAGAAGATACTTGTTTTTGTTATTTATTCCATGTAACAAATCACCCCCAAACTTAGCTTAAAACTGCAAACATTTATTAACTCATGCAGTTTCTGAGAGTCAAGAATCCAGGAGCAGCTTAACTGGGTGGTTCTGGCTCAAGTGTTTTATAAGGTTCCAGTCAAGTTATTGGCCAGAGCTTCACTCATCTCATGGTTCAACTGGGGCTGGAGAATCAGCTTCTAGGTTCACTTACATAGCAGTGAGCAGACCTCAGTTCCTTGCTGGCCATTGGCCAGAGGCTTCAGCCTGCTTCCTCTGGAAAGAGAAAAAGAAAGAATGTGCCAGAGCCCAAAACAGAAATCATAGTCTTTTAGAGCAACCTCAGGAGTGACCTACCATCCCTTTCTGTATGCTAGTCGTCAAAAAGACCAGTCCTAGTACAATGTAGGATGGGACCAGCCACTTAAAACACTTCAAACTTAGCATCATAAAATTTGTTTACTCTTTCTAAGAGCAAATAGGATCACAGTCTTTTTTTTTTTTTTAAGATTTTATTTATTTTGGGGGCGCCTAGGTGGCTCAGTCGTTAGGCATCTGCCTTCGGCTCAGGTCATGGTCCTGGGGTCCTGGGATTGAGCCCCGCATCAGGCTCCCTGCTCGGCGGGAGGCCTGCTTCTCCCTCCTCCCCTCCCCCTGCTTGTGTTCCCTCTCTCGCTGTCTCTCTCTCTGTCAAATAAATAAACAAAACCTTTAAAAAAAAAAAAGATTTTATTTATTTTTGAGAAAGAGAGAGAACGAGCACAAGCAGAGGGAGGGATAGAGGGAGAAGCAGGCTCCCCGCTGAGCAGGGAGCCTGACGTGGACTCAATCCCAGGAACCCAGGATCATGACCTGAGTCAAAGACGCTTAACCAACTGAGCCACCCAGGTGTCCCAGGACCAACCACAGTCTTTTTAATGTTCTATCCAGAATGTGACCTACAGAAATGTGAGGTAATAACCAGGTGTTGAGTTAAGCCACTAAGTTTTACTAATTTGTTAAGTAGCAATAGAAAACTTAACTTTGCAATGATTTCGTGGAAATGGTACATTCAACCTACATTTTCTTTTCCTTTAGTCTCTGAATTTCTTCTTTAAAAAGCTGCCCAAGGTGGGCGCCTGGGTGGCTCAGTTGGTTGGGCGACTGCCTTCGGCTCCGGTCATGATCCTGGAGTCCCAGGATCGAGTCCCGCATCAGGCTCCCTGCTCAGCAGGGAGTCTGCTTCTCCCTCTGACTCTCCCCCCTCTCAGGTACTCTCTCTCTCATTCTCTCTCTCAAATAAATAAATAAAATCTTTTTAAAAAAAAAAAAGCTGCCCAAGGTCTTTTAAGTTCTTTCAAATCATAATCAGAAGACTCAACTATTTCTAAGCCCCCATTATTAATGATAATTGAATTAAAGGCTACAGAGCTGGGGCCACATTTTAATACAGTATTAAATATTGCTTTGTTGGAATTCTAATACCGCAAGACATTCAAAGGGCTGTGGTTTCTCCCATTGCAGACAAAAACTAAAACTAAAAACAGAGGGGCCAAAGATGTAATCAAGAATGTTCATAGCAACTCTAGGGGCGCCTGGGTGGCTCAGATGGTTAAGCGTCTGCCTTCAGCTCAGGTCATGAACCCAGGATCCTGGGATCGAGCCCCACATCGGGCTCCTGGCTCAGCGAGGAGCCTGCTTCTTACTCTCCCTCTGCCTCTCTCCCTGCTCATGCTTTCTCTCTCTCTCTCTCTGTAGCTCTGTGTCTCAAATGAATAAATAAAAAAAAAAAAAGAATGTTCATAGCAACTCTATTCATACTAGCCCAAACTAGAAACTATTCCAGTGCCCATCATCAGGGGAATGGATAAACCAATTGTGGACAATAAAACAGAGTACTAACAGCAATCAAAAGAAAAAAAAAGTACTGCTATATCTAACATGAATGAATCTCAAAAATATTATGTTGAGTGAAATAAGCCAGATGCAAAACAGTATATACTACATGATTCCACTTTTGTGAAGTTCAGGAACAAGCAAAACGAACTCTTGTGATAAAAGTCAGAATGGAATTTACCTCTGAGAAAGGACACAAGAGAACTTTGTGGATAATAGAAATGGCCAATATCTGGATTTGGGTGATAGTTCTATTGGTGTATACACAAATAAAAAAAAAAAATGAAGGGCTATACATTTAAGCGTTGTTCATCTTCACATATATGTAAAATATCTCAGTTAAAAGGACGGCAATTAACTGAATTCATTATGTATGAAAATTTGGGGTGAGTTCTTTTAGAATGGTCTGTATATAACTGAAAGCGTGGTGATCTGCCAGAACAGTTCACCCCCTTGAGGGAGGTCAGGGAAGACTCATGCTTGTGGCCCAGTCAGGGAAATCACAGACCTTTCTTACAAGAGATTGACTAAAAATGGATCAAAAGAAATGAAATAAAATGCAAAACCTGTGGCCACCAGCTCTGCTTCCAAGGGAGGAATTTGGATCATTTGGAGAAATAACAGCCATTTATTCCTCCACCATCTTCTCCTCCCAAGTATCCAGGTATCCATGCTGCAGACCTTTCCTACTAAGAGCTTAGGTCTTTACCATAAAGAGCTGCCTTGGCCTGTGGTAGAGTTTCCCCTTGGAGATGTCTTGTTTTTAACGGATAATCTTTGGACTTCCTTGGCTGGGAAGATCGTGGTGCTCAAGGCACTTTGGAACACAGACACTTTTCTGTTTCAAACTTTATCCAGCCCTACCTGACTTGACCTGTTACCTCTTTTCTTCTTTACAGGGGGATAGAAAGAGCCTGCAATGTTCTTCTCCTGATTCTCACATGGTTCCCTTCTTGTCTGCTATTCAGATGTTAGCTTAAATATGACCTTCTCAGGGATGATATTTTTAACCTCCAGTTTAAAATAGCCACCCACTCAAATTCTATCCCAGCATTATATTTAATTCTCTGCATAGCAGCTTATTACCAGTGAATATTTTACTTGCATCCTTTTTTATTGACTGCTAAAATTCAAGCTTTCATCGAAACTATGGCTTTATGTCTTCATTGGTTTTAGGGAATACTTCTTCAAATATTGCTTTTTCTCCATTCTATCTCTCTTCTACTTCTGAAACTTTAATCACATGTACATTAGATCTTTTTACCATGTTCCACTCATCTTTTACGTTCTTTCATGTATTTATCATTTGTTTTTCTCTGCAAGGTCAATTTGGATATTTTCTACTAATCTATTTCCAATTGACCAATTCTCTTTTCTGCTATGTACAATCTATTAACCCATTAACTGAGTCCTGAATTTCGGTGATTCTATTTTCACTTCTAAAATTTCTATTTGATACTTCTCATTTATTCCAGCTCTCTGTAAATTACCTCCAATGTTTTCATCTATATTATTGAATATGTTAATCACAATTTTTATAAAGTCTGATAATTTCAACATCTGAATCATTTATGGGCACATTTCTGTTATATTTTCTCCTCTTGATTTTCAGTTATTTGGCCTGTCTCCTGGCTTGCCGGAGACTTTTTTTTTTTTAATTTGGGAGATTCTATAAAGAATTGTACAAATTATAGGTCATTCTGTCTTCCTCTTCTGGCAGAAAGAGAGAGATAAGGCACTTTGGTCCAATGAGGAAGTGAGATGATTTAAGGCTGGTTTTCATTCCCCTGAGTTTGTCCTTCCTTTTAGAATGTACCTCTGCAGGGGGTGTCAGATGAAAGCCTGGTCTCTCTCTTCCTTGATGAACTCCAGGTTTTGTCTCTCTAGTACCATAAGGCTCCTGAATGCTCTACCTAGCTTTTCAGCCTTGCAGCCTCTGAAGTCAAGCTACTCCAGCGGTCAGGAAGTCTCTGTGAGCCTTTTAAAAAACAAACCAAACAAACAAAACTTCATTCCTGTCTGGATACAGCATTGTATATGGTAGTACAAGAATGTTGAAGGGTGCAAGTGTCACTGGTGTTCACAAGCTTATGAGTTGGCCCAAACTTTACCAGCACTAACTTCCTCAAGACATCATGACCCTGCTTAAATCCTAGTTCTGGTTGCAGGCTCTCTTATTCCATTCCCCCCATCCCTAACCCTCTGCTTATTTGAGAAACAGAGGAAGAGCAATGAACCAAAACATTCTCCCTCATTTTTCATCTTACATTTCAACTATAGGTGTTGGTGATCATCATCTCATTCTCCCTGGCAGAGACTTTGCCCCAGTCCATTGAGTTGGCAGAAATAACAAATGACATGAGAAACTTGGCTAGTATTTTTTTATACACCCTACAGATTGAATTTAATACATATACTTATAACCTTTATTTTCTACCAAACTCAGGAACTAAGTCAACTCTTCCATAACTAATTTCTAACCAAAAAGGTCAATGTGAAATATTAAGTACCAATAATACTACTCTATCCTGCTTTGCTAACATCTGTAGTCATCTAGCTAGTCATATACTGGGAACATCTAGTTGTTGTATTGAAATCTGACCACACTGTACTTCTGGAGCAGGTTTGGAAGCTTCACTTACAAACGTTAAGATCTAGTTGCTAGTTGCCAACAGCAACCTACAGAGGTAACGCCAGTTATGGCCCACAATCCCCTGGGAACTCTAGCTCTCAGGAGCAAGGCCCAGATTAATGAACCAACTCAATAATAAAATTCCCCATAGTTCTTGGAAAGATCCACCTCTGAAAGTTTTATTTATACTTAATATGTTGACACTTTTGCTGTATTCATCAATCTGCTACAAAACATTTGCAATCCATGTATGCTGGTTGAATTTCCCTTATCATAAATAACTATCAGGAACCTGCTGCTTTAAGCACCCTGAAAGGTACAAAAAAAATAAGATTAAGGTCTTTCTCTGAATAATTTTACTCTTAACTGAAGACAGCAAACACGTGAAGAAAATAAGAGTAAATGCTAAACTGTTATTCTGACTACAGGAGCAACAGAGTTTTAAAGGGATTAATCACTATGAGCTAGAAGAATCAAGAACAAAAGACAATAAAAAGTGAAAAATAAGGATGGATATGGTATGATGGGCCCAGACAATTGATTAGTCGGGAATCTCTGAAACAACCCCAACTTGAAATATTTTGTATTGTTGCCTTCATGGGAAGCACTACAGTTCAAAAATGTAACAATGACTACTACAATAGCTAAATATACAAATTATTCCAAAGACTCTGAAGACAAAAGGTTATCCAGTTTAAGCAAAAACAACCTTGCAGGGTTTATCCACTCATTCGGCTGGTTTTTACTGAGCACTTAAGATGTGCCACACACTGCAGTGAGTGGCCTCAGCTAGCCAGGCAGGTTTCCTGCCTTCACTGGGCTTCTTTCTTTCAGAAGACACTGGCATTAGAGTATCTGAAGCACTACAATAACAAGACCTACTGAACCCCTATTATGTGCCAAGTACTTCGCTAAGCACTCTTCATAGCACCTAAGATTTCCAGTTCTGTCTTCTACCTTTTATTTGTCATCTACCGGAGGGCCCCATGATAGAAGCTGTGAAACATTTTGCTGCGTCAAAATGCTCTCAAAACGTTCCCAACTCTCAAAAACGTTCAAAAGTAGGGAGCAAGGGAAGAATCCCCGCTGGAGCGCAGCAGGCCCAGCGCCGCCGATCTCCCGGGCGACCCGACGGGACGCCGGGAAGTGGTAGCTGCGGCCCCGCCCCTCCCTGGGGGTGGGGAGCGCCCTCAGCCCTAAACTCGCTTCGTGCGCATGCGTACGCCCACTGACCCCGCCCTCCCGGCGCCGCCGTCGGAGCCATTTCTCTGCCGCCTCCACGCGAGTAGAGGTGTGTTTACCGAGTGTCTTTGAGGAAGGCCGTGGCCCCGGGCGGTTCTAAGAGGGCTGTGTTCTCGGACACCAGGAAGCGGACGCCGGTAGGGGAGAGATGTCTTTGCCACCCGTTGGGGGTGTGGGGGCCCGCGCTCCTGCAGCCGGGCTTTGTTGCGAAGCGCGGGCGGCGGTGGCGGGTGGGGGAAGGGGCGAGGCGCCCGCCGGGTTCCCGGATTGCGGGCTGCGTGCTGCTCGCCGCGCCACGCCTGCGCTGCCCGGGCCCGCGGTATAGGCCCGTTTTTCCCCCAGCAATGGCTAGTCCCTTGTCCGAAGCAGCCAAACCCTACTTCCTCCTCCGGCCTGCGCGCGGCGAAGGTGCTGTTGCCGCTGAGTGAAAGGGGGTGCATGGCCGGGTGGTGAGCCCGCAGTGACGCCACACACACCGAGGGCCCTTCATCCATTCATTCCGGCCACAAAGACCGGGCGCTGTCCTGCGGGCATGGCGGTGGAGCCGTAAACACGTGGGGCACAGCCCCTTCCCCTTCCGCATGGAGGTTTCGGTGGTGGTGGGAGGCAACAGAAGAACAAACGTCTGCAGGTTTCAGTGAAAAGATTGAGGAAATGAAAATTGCCGAGGGAGAAAGCTAGTTTAACTACGGTGGCAAGGGAAAGCGTTTCGGAGGAGGTAGACTTTGGAGCTGATATGTCGGCCCTGAGGTCGAGAATGCGTCAGCTCTGAAGATGCGGGGGGGGGGGGGGCGCAGAATTGCCGAGGTAAGAAGGGATTAGCGCTTGAGAGCAGAGATTGGGAAGAAACAAAGAAGGCCATGTTCCTGGAGTATGGTGAGGAGGAGTGAAGAGAATGGATTTTAGGGTGGCCAGAGGGGAAACGGGGATCTAGATCTATAGGTCTAGGACGTTATTTCAGTAACGCCAGGTGTGCGGTAGTGCTGGCAGGGGTTGGAGAGAAGCGAATGGATTGGAAACCCGTTTTGGAGGCAGAATTGCATGTAGGTCAGGAGTCAGACTACCTGGCTTGGAATTCTGGGTTTCCCAGTTAAGAGCTCTGTCCTCTCTGGGGCAAGGTATTCTTTGTTTCCGTTTGTTCATCCCTAAAGGGGGAGAATAATCATAGTCTTATCTGTGTAATTATTGTAAGGGTTAAGGAAAATAGTCCATGTAGATGATTCTCTAAGGTTACTACTGCCTGGCGCATACTGAGAGTTCTCCAAGGGATAGCTATGGAGGATCTCGAGGGAGTGTATGACTCCCAAGTTGTGACAGGAGTAACTTGGTAGATGGCGGTGCCATTTCGGGAGATGGAAACACTTGGACTGAGGGAAGAAGGAACAGGTTTGGGGAGGAAACTTAAATTCTGTTTTTACTGAGGTGTCAGGTTAGTATTTGCACATTATTGCTGCAGTTGGATGAATTTGATTTGGGAGCTTAAAAGAGAAAAGATTAAGGTTTCAGTATATATTTGGGCATCATTAGCCTATAGTTGTTATTGAATATAATGGAGTTAGATGAGACTGCCCAGGAAGGAAGGAATTTGATAGTGTAGTCCTTCATATTTCATGGTACTCACTCACCCTGAGGTCTTGTTTTTTTAGTTAATTATTCAGGGGTGGAATTTACAGATAGAAAAGCTTTCCACGGCTTTTCAGTTAACAGGATTTCTCCAGGGTTAGCTTGTGGCTACAGAATAAGTTTATACTGGGGTCCAGTTTTATGATGTTAAATTTAGGTGCTAACAGAATGCACTGAACATGAGGCGCTTGGGTGGCTCAGTCGGTTAAGCGACTGTCTTCGGCTCAGGTCATGATCCTGGAGTCCTGTGATCGAGTCCCACGTTGGGCTCCCTGCTTCTCCCTCTGACCCTCCCCCCTCTCGTGCTGTCTCTCTCTCTCTCTCTCTCAAGTAAATAAATAAAATCTTTTAAAAAAAATGCACTGAACAGAAGACAAAGGTTTAATGCTAGTAATGAGGTTTCTCACAGCAAACTAATTTTTTTGCATATTTTTTCTGGATCTAAATTTGGTCTTAGATATCTTTTTTGTGTGTGTGTAAGATTTATTGTTTATTTTGAGAGAGAGAGAGAGGGCATGTGTTTGTGGTGGGGAGGAGTAGAAAGCAAAAGAGAATCTCCAGTAGACTCCCCATTGAGCATGGAGCCTCACAGAGGGCTCAGTCCCACGACCCTGAGATCATGACCCCAGCCGAAATGAAGAATCAGGCTTAACTGACTGAGCCACCCAGGCATCCTTCAGATACCTTGATTTTAATTTAGATTCAGATTTTAGACTCACAGGCTCCATATCTTTTGGTATATTTATAAACTATATTAGAGGGAGAGTGCCAATAAGTATGGTATGGTGTACATCAAGAAAACTTAATATCCTCAAATTTTAATGAATAACAAGGCCTAAAGGAGAGATTTAGTACTTAACAAATTAGTGTTTTTAGTCTAAGTAGAGTAATATGTAGCCTACAACTTTGAGGACAGTCTGCTAGGAGACACCTCAGAATGAGAATAAACTCTGATTTACACACAAAATGATTGATGACCATTTCTTTTTTTTTTTTTTTTAAGATTTTATTTATTTATTTGACAGAGATAGACAGAGATAGACAGCGAGAGAGGGAACACAAGCAGGGGGAGTGGGAAAGGGAGAAGCAGGCTTCCCACCGAGCAGGGAGCCCGATGCGGTGCTCGATCCCAGGACCCTGAGATCATGACCTGAGCTGAAGGCAGTCGCTTAACCAACTGAGCCACCCAGGCGCCCCTGATTGATGACCATTTCTTAATATAGTAGTTTGACTTTGAGTTTATGCCTCACAGTAGGTGACTTGGAAAAAAACTTTCTATGCCCTTGTTTCTTCCTTTGTAGAGACACAATAATAGTATTCACTATATAATTTTATCTCCCATTGTTTGAGGATTGAGTTAACACATAAGGTGCCTATTGTAAAAAGTGGGACATTACATAAAAAGATTTTTTTTTTTTAAGATTTGTTCATTTGTGAGAGCACCTGCATGTGACTGGGAGGAGGGGCAGAGGGAAAGAGAGTCCTCAAGCAGACTCCCTTCCTAGCCTGGAGGCGGAGCCTGACACTGCTCAGTCCCAGGACCCTGAGATCACGACCCCAGCTGAGATCCAGAATCAGCCACTCAACTGAGCCATCCAGGCACCTCACATAAAATGTTTTTAAGAAAAGGTCAGGGGTACCTGGGTGGCTTAGTTAAGCATCCAACTCTTGATGTAGGCTCAGGTAATGATCTCAGGGAGATGAGATTCATCCCTGCGTCAGGCTCCATGCTGAGCATAGAGTCTGCTTAAGATTCTCTCTCTTGCTCTCAAAAAAAAAAGTCAAAATCACTTGGAGTCACCCAAAGATAACCATTTTGAGGGATATTTCTTTTTTAGTCTTGATTTATGCGTATAATTCAAGTCGTGTATTTTGTATACTGCTTTTTTGTACAACATGTTATAGGCCTTCCAATTATGTCATTAAAATTTTGTCATAAGCAATTTTAATAGCAGTATGATAGAATATCCTGTGTTTAACCTAGGTTTTCAGTTAATTCCAGTTATCGGTCACTTGTGGTGTTTGCTCATAAATAATGTGGTTTAACTTTTGTTTTCTTAGGTCGGAAGAAGACACTTGAATCATGGGTGATGTTAAAAATTTTCTGTATGCCTGGTGTGGCAAAAGGAAGATGACCCCATCCTATGAAATTAGAGCAGTGGGGAACAAAAACAGGCAGAAGTTCATGTGTGAGGTATTACTATATTTTTGTGATTTTTTGACACTTATTTTGGTGTTAAGAGAAAAATGTTTTCTGTTCAGAAACAGTAGTGTTGTATGTTATTTATTGTCGCTTGTTTGCTATTCTGTTTCATTATAAATCATTTTCAAGCGAGCATTACTTTTAAAACAATCTGATAGGTAAATTATTCTGGTTAGAACATGTATCTCCCTCAGCTGCCACAGTACCAGTAGTGCAGATTAGAAAAGTTGGATCAGCTATTTGCAGTTTCACTAATTCCTTTGGAAAGTGGAGCGATTCTTGATTGCTTCGAGTCAAATTGCTTAAAATAAATACAAATGGGGAGCTTGTTCTTGGGTCTTATAAAATCAGATTTTAATGTGGAACATTCTGTTACAGAAGAGAATATCTGAGCCACATAAATTAATATTGTTGTTTTTAGATTAGTTTATCACTGGGCAGCATAGCATAATTCAAGCTTTTTCATAAGTCAACGATTTTCTTAGATGTTATTTTCTGTGTTTTTATGGAGTATATCTTCAACATTTAACTGTTATCTCTTAATGGACTATTGAATTACCTTTTTTTTTTTAAGACCCAGAATTACCCGGGTCAATCTCTTCTAATACATTTTTTTTCTTGACTGTAAAAGGTTCGAGTGGAAGGTTATAATTACATTGGCATGGGCAATTCCACCAATAAAAAAGATGCACAGAGCAATGCTGCCAGAGATTTTGTTAACTATTTGGTTCGGATAAATGAAGTAAAGAGTGAAGAAGTCCCAGCTGTTGGGGTAAGTACTTAGGCAGGCCCAGCACTTAACATATATGTGGTAAGGTAATGCCAACCCAATATGTATAGAGAGACAGGGTGATGATTTTTCAATGATGTTTTCAAATATATTGTGTTCCTTAGTGAACCTGGGAATCTTGTTTTCTTGGAGCCCAGGGATGAGTTCCTGAAGATTTTGATTTTATTGTGATTACATACCTGACTTGTGGGCTTGGGAAATTCCATTAATCTGTGTGTCTCATAGTTTTATATATTTCATTCATTCATAAACTGATTTTCAGAGCCTGTTGTGTTCTGTGTACTTCCAAACATAACATTTTAAACAGAATATAAAAATCAGAAATACCTTAAGACAGTGTTTACTTCCATTGACAGTTCCTTATTACAGTAGAGAGAAAATTCTGTTTTGTGCAATGGCATATCATTTTACTTATATTGTGTAAGTATGCAACAGACTCCTTTCTAGTACTGTTTTTAAGAAATAAACTTTATTTCTCATTTAATTAAAAAATGAAAATTTGAGTTTTCACAAAGATAGAGGAATTCTTAACAATATAAAAAGATTCACATTATGATTTAAGTAAATACCTAAGGTAACTTAAATGAAAGATTCAGTTTTTATAAAACCTTTAGGAATAATATCTGTATCAATTTTAACAATTTATTTTCACTGTGTATTCTGACTTATTTATAAAGGTTGATATAAATGTTTTATTTCCATTGCTTTGACGCAGAAATTAGACTTGTATATTATACCACTAGATAATTGATATTGGTTGGCCCATGAGCAAAATAAAGGAATTGGACAAGATGATCTTGGAGATTTCTTAGCTATGAAAAGAATGTTGCAAATATCTTTCATATGTTTGGAACATTGGCATTTGCTCCATCTTTTATGACCTAATCTGTATCTTTTAACCTCTTCCTCTTAAAGTGTAGGTCTGCTGGTGACAAATTCTTCTTAATTTTGTTATATGTGAAAATGTTATTTTACCTCCGGTCTCGCATAGTTTCACTAGATGTAGAATTCTGATGTGCCAGTGTCCTTTTCTTTCAGCACTTGTTTTCTTCCATTGTTATCTGATGAGAAGTCAGTTATAATCAAATCATTTCCTTCTATATGTAATGTATTATTTTCTTTGATTGCATTTTTTTTTCTTTGTTTTCAAGCAGTTTGACTATGATGTGACTAGGTATGGTTTTCTTTGTACTTACCCCGCTTGGAATTTGCTGAGATTTTTGAATCTGTAAATTTCTGTCTTTTACCAAACTTGGGGAATCTTTGGCTATTATTTTTTCAATTTTTTTTTTTTTTTTTGCCTCGTTCTCTTTTTTTGGGACTCAATATGTTAAACTTTTGTATATTATCCCAAAGGTCCCTGAGGCTCTTTCTTTTTTTCTTTCTGTTCTTCAGGTTGAATGACTTCTACTGATTATCTTCAAGTTCACGGATTGTTCTCTGTCAGCTCCCTTTTGTTGTCAGCCCATCCAGTGAATTTTTTATTTCATGTATTGTCTTTCTCGTTTCCAGAATTAACAGGTTGTTGTTGTTTTCATTTTTGTTTTTTAAGATTTTATTTATTTATTCATGAGAGACAGAGAGAGAGGCAGAGGGAGAAGCAAGGAACAGGGGGCCCGATGCTGGACTCAGTCCCAGGACCTGGGATCATGACCTGAGCCCAAGGCAGACACTTAACCGTCTGAGCCACCCAGGCACCCTGTTGTTGTTTTTTTAAGAGATTTTATTTCTCTGGTGGCATTTCTTACTGTTGCATTCATTATAAGCATATGTTCATAATACAAATGTGAATTTTGTTTATGTCATTGAGCATAGTTATAATAGCTGTTTTAAAATTCTTGACTAGTAAATCTAACATCTGGATCATCTCAGGTTGGGTTCTCTTGATTGTATTTTCTCTTGAGATTTGTTCACCTTTTTCTTTCTGTGTCAAGTAATTTTGGATTATGTCTTGGGCGTTGTGATAATCATGTTGTAGAGACCCTAAATAATGTTATATTTCTCAAAAGGTTATTGATTTTGTTGTACTGTCAAGAAATTTGGTTGGACTCCAGACACTTATCTTTTGGGTGACAGTGTAAATCTCATTTTAGTTTTCTGATCCTTGCTAGGCAGCTTGGAGTTTGTCTTAATACTGTTGTTCAGGGGTTAGGCAGTGATTTGGGCAGAGTTTATGGAATTTGAGATTCTTCCTTCTTTCCTTCCCAGGATTGCTGCCTCTTCTCGTAGCAGCGTTCATTCTTTCCTTCCCAGGATTGCTGCCTCATTTCTCTAGCAGCGTTCATTTACCCAAGCTTATGTTCTCTGATTGCTCAGGCCTAAAAGACTGGGTTTTCTTTTGGAGTTTTAACTGCCTCACATGGTCTTCCCTTAGGCTAAAAGCCATAATAGACTGGAATTACAACCTTTGGTATTCCTTGCTTTCTCATTTCAAGTCACCTCCATAATCTTCCAGCTTTGTTCACTTTTTAGTGCTTGCATAAATAGTTGGGGGGGTTTTGGGGGCAGGTTTTTTTGTATCTTTTCCCCCTAGATTTCATGTTATTTGCAGGAAGGTCAATCTAGTCTATGCATTTGCCACTTTCCCTCTAACTTCCTCTGCTCCAGCTACACTGGCTTATCATTTCTCAGTGTGCCAACACCTCTCTACCTCAAGACTTTTGTATGTAACTATTCTTTCTGCCTTGAGTGCTCTTCCCCAGCCATCCTTGTCAAAGGTGCAAATCCAGTGCTACCATTACCCTGGTATTTCTTATCCCCTTTCATTGTTTCATTTTTCTTAGTAGCACTTACTAACTTCTAACCCAGTGCTTGTCAGCTGGAAGTGATTTTGTCTCTCAGGGATGTTTGGCAATGTATGGAGTCATTTTTGTTACAACTGGAAGGGAGTGTCAGCAATACTAACCTGTAATATGAGGCCAGGGATGCTGCTGAACATCTACAATGCATAAGATAGTCTCCTACAACAAAGAATTGTCCAGCCCAAAATGTCAGTTGTACTGAGTATAAAAAACACTCTTCCAACCTCATTTTTCCCCAAACTTTTCATATAAGAATAAAAGTTCAAAAGAGCAGGTTTTTGCCCTTTTTTTTTAAGAGTTTATTTATTAGAGAAAGAGCATGTTTGCCAGGGGGCAGAGAGAGAGGGAGAAGCATACTCCCCGCTGAGCAGGGAGCCCGGTACTCCCTGGGCACAATCCCAGAACCCTGAGACCCAAGAGCTGAGCCGAAGGCAGACACTTCACCGACTGAACCATCCATGTGCCCTGGTTTTTGTTTTGAGTTCATTTGCTGTTTCTACAGTGTTAAAATTACAGCAGGCACTTGAAGTTCTTTTTTTTTCCGGTTGAATGAATGAATGATGAATGGGTGAATTTGGAAAAACATCATATAACAAACCAATCCCTACTTTTAGCTACCATCTTTATCTCATCTCATTCCTGCCAAATCCTTGATCATGTCACTTACTTCATTTAGCATTTGCCCTTTCATTCCACAAATTGCTCTTCCCAAAAGTGACCTGTTTCTGAATGCAAAGGATACTTTAAAATTTTTTTATTGTGGAAATTTCAAATGTGTATAGAACTACTTCTTTGAGCTCATGTTTTCATAATTCATTTGCAGTACTTTACAGTAGGGCCAGTCATGACTCATCTCTAGTCTTTACTTTCTTCAGATTTTTTTTTAAAGATTATTTATTTATTTATTTGACAGAGAGGGAGACCACAAGAGAGGGAACACAAGCAGGGGGGAGTGGGAGAGGGAGAAGCAGACTCCCCTCTGAGCAGGGAGCCCGATGCGGGACTCGATCCCAGGACCTTGGGATCATGACCTGAGCTGGAGGCAGACGCTTAACGACTGAGCCACACAGACACCCCTCTTCAGATGATTTTGAAGGATATTCTAGGCATCCTATCCTCTGTTACTATTTCAGTTTGTATCTCTTAAAGATAATCCTTCTAAAAAGCAATAACAATTCCATTATCAAATCTAAAAAATTTTAGAATTGTTTCTTAATGTCCTCAGATATCCAGTTAATACTCAAATTTTCCTGTTTCACAAATCAATTTTTTACATTTTGTTTAAATCATGCTCCAAATGATGTCTGTGTTTATGATTAATATCTCTTAATCACTAGATTCTCTTACTCTTTTTCTCATTTTTCTCTGTAATTTGTTGAAGAAAGCACATCATTTATTCTTTAGTTTCCCACAGTTTGGAATTTGCAGATTACATCCATGTGGTATCACAAAACATTTCTCTGCCTCTTTGTTTCCCACAATTGGTAGTTAGATCTAGAGACTTGATTAGATTCAGATTTGATGGGAGTGGAGGGGCAAGAATAAGAAAATACCAAAGGTGATGTTCTGTTCTATCAGGAGGAGGCATGTAATGTTGTGATGTTAGCAGTGATTTATGATCACTGCTTAGATTTATTCATTAGCAGTTTCCTTTGATTTTGAGCTGGAATACTTTTATAACAAGAAACCTATTATCAATAATTTAGTCACCCTGAGTTAGAGTTTAGACAGAGAAGGCGAGATAAATGATAATTTCACTTTACTTAGTGGTGTTCTATAAATATCTGTTGTCCGTCTGCTCTAACAAGTCATTTAAATCCAGTGTTTCCTTACTGATTTCTGTCTGGATGACTGTCCATTGACGTAAATGGGGTATTAAAGTTCCCTACTATAGTTGTACTGTTATCTCTTTTTCTTTTATGTCTGTTAATATTTGCTTTTTGTATATTTTCCTGCTCCTATGTTGGGTGCCTAAATATTTACGAATGCTATATCCTTTTATTGCGTTGACCTTTTTATCATTAGGAAATGCCCTTCTTTGTCTCTTATTACACTCTTTGTTTCAAAGTTTATTATCCACACACGCACACACACAAAAACAAAAAACAAAGTCTATTTTCTGGTTGCTTCCCCAGACAAATGGAAATGTTTCTTTTCATTGCATGGAATATCTTTCTGTCCTTTCACTTTCAGTCTGTGTGTACTTCCATCTAAAGTGTATCTCTTGGATCACTTTTGGCCTCCCTTTGGCTGCCATCTTGTGTCCCCATGTGTGTGCACTGAACCTCAGCTGGTCCACCCAAGACCTCCTAAGTGCCAACCCTATTCCCTCATGTGGTCCTGTTTCCATTCCAACAAGATGAAAGAAACTATCATTAACTGGGAGAAACTTGCCAAACTGCAAGCACGCGTGTGCATTGGTGGGAAAGAAACTGCTCACCAAGAAGGTGGTTGTTCATGGAACGGCTACAGCAGATGATAGAAAACTTCAGTTCTCTTTCAAGAAGTTAGGGATAAACAATATCTTTGATATTGAAAAAGTGAATGTGTTCACAAACCAAGGAACAGTGATCTACTTTAACAACCCTAAAATTCAGGCATCCCTGGCAATGTGAACACTTTAATAACCATTATAGGCCATGCTAAGACCATGCAGCTGACAGAAATGCTACCCAATATCTTAAACCAGCTTAGTGGAGATAGTCTGACTCCTTTAAGAAGACTGACTGAAGCTCTGTCCAAACCAGTCTATGGATGGAAAAGCACCACTTGCTACCAGAAAGGATGATGATGATGATGAAGTTCCAGATCTTATGGAGAATTTTGATGAAGCTTCCAAGAACGAAGCAAACTGAATTGAGTCAACTTCTGAAGAAGATAAAACTTGAAGAAGTTACTGGGAGCTGCTACTTTATATTATGCTGCTTTTTTAAATTCTGTTCATGGATCTGATAAAATCGAGATCTCTAATATTTTTAAAGCCAAGCGCCTAGGACATTATAGCTCTTTTCAGTTTTTGCTTATACACAATTCATTCCTTATAGCTAATTAAGCCAAAGAAGCCTGGGAATAAAGTTTGAAAGAAGGTTAATAAAGTTCTTTTTGTACTAAAAAATAAACTGTATCTCGTAGGCAACATACAGGTGGTTCATGTTTTTTTATCCATTCAGTCACTCTGTTTTGATTGGAGAATTTAGTCCATTTACATTTAAAGTAATTATTAATAGGTGTGTGCTTATTGCCATTCTGTTCATTGTTCTTTAGCTGTTTCTCTAGTTTCTATTCCTTTTTCTGTTTGTGGTTTGAGGATTTTCTTTAATGGTATGCTTGTACTCCTTTTTCTTTTGTGTATTTCAGAATTTTGCTTTGTGATCATCATTACACTTACACGTAACAATGTATACCGATGTTTTAAGTCCGTAACTTAAGTTCTAAAGTGCAACGTTTTTACACCTCTCCACCACCATGTTATATATTTTTGATATAATTTACATCTTTATTTTGTGTATCCTTTAATTATTAAAATCAGTTACTTTTACTGTTTTTGTTTTTTAACCTTCATACTAGTTTTATAAGTATACTTAATCTATTACATTTATTATGTATTAATTTTCCCAGTGAGATTTAGTCTTTCATATTTCTTCTTGTTACCAGTAAGTGCCCTTTCGTTATAGCTTAAAGAAGTCCTTTTTAAAAAAATACTTATTTATTTGAGAGAGAGAGCACAAGCAGCAGAGGGAGAGGGAGAAGCAGGCTCCCTGCCAATGCAGAGCTCAATCCCAGGACTCTGAGATCATGACCTGAGCCGAAGGCAGACGCCCAATGACTGAGCCACCCAGGCAGCCCAAGAAGTCCTTTTAACATTTCTTGTAAAGGCGTATTTAGTGGTAATGAGTGAATTCTAGCATTTGCTTATCTGGGAAACTATTTCTCTCTCCTTCAGTTCTGAATGATGACTTTGCCAGGTAACATATATTCTTGCATGGAAATTTTTTCCCCAGCACTTTGAATATATCATGCTACTCCCTTCTGGCCCACAAAGTTTTCACTGAAGAATCTGCTCATGGATGGGGGTTCCCATGTGTGTAATGAGATATTTCTCTTTTGCTGCCTTTTATTCTCTCCTTGCTTTACCTTTTGATATTTTAATTATAATGTGTCTTGGTTTGGGTTTCTTTGCATTCATCTTATTTATAACCCTCTGGGCTTCCTGCATCTGGATGGTCTGTTTCCTTCCCCAGGTTAGGAAAGTTTTCAGCCCTTTTTTTCATCAAATAAGATTTCTGCTCCTTCTCGCTCGCTCTTTCCTCCTCCTTGAAACCCAGTGATACGAATATTAGTCCATTTGATGTTTTCCTATAAGTCTCTTAAGGTATCTTTACATTTTTTTCACTTTTTTTTCTTTTTGCTGCTCTGATTGGGTGAGTTGCACTGCCTTGGATTTGAATTAACTACTCCTTTCTTCTTTTCCATCTGGTCTGCTGTTTTAACAACTCTAAGTGTTATTTTTCAGTTCAGTTACTGTATTTTTCAGCTCTTTGACCTCTCTAATTGGTACTTTCTTATATTTTCCATCTCTTTGTTGAAGTTCTGTGTTCATACATTCTTCTCCCCAGTTTGGTGAGCATCTTTATAACCATTATTTTAAAGTTTTTATCAGATAAATTACATAGTTCCATTTCATTAAGGTTTTATCTGGTTCTTTCATTTAGAACATATTCCTGTTTCATTTTGCCTGACTATGTTAGTTTCTATACAGTACATGAAACAATTCTCCCAAGTCTTGAAGGAGCGGCCTCATATAGGAGATGAACTTTTTCATTCAGCCCTGCCCCAGCTTTTGGTGGTTTCTCAAACCTCTGTTCTTGTCCAGGCAGTTCATTAATAGCTCCTTGTAGTTGAGGATGTGCTAAGATCACTCAGTGTCCCAAAGGGTAGGATCTCAGCACCTAGATTCAGGCAGACTAGAAGCCAGACCCTCAGGCAGCATCTTTTAAAAGAATGTGAATATATATAAAGTTCTGAGGTGCCAAAAGCGTAAGTCCTGCTGGCCACCAGAGCCAGGTAATCTAGAAGTGTTCCCTGGGTAGCAGTTGCAAATATTTGGGCTCCAGACGAGTGTATAATCTCCTTTTGGGGAGATACCAACAAGCTGGAACAAGGCAGAGGAAGATCACCATATGTTCCTTCAGAGCAGCTACGTAGGCAGTGTGTGCCAAACCTGAAGCCTGCCTCTGTCTGAAGCTTCAGGACAAACGAAGTGACCTCCTTCACAGAAAGACTGGGGGTATGCCTCAGTCCCCTCACTGTGCCTGGGAATGGTAGTCTGCCAAGAACTGTTGCTCCATTTGACACAGTCCCAGGGGACCCAAGAACATAAGCCCCTGTGGCAACTGGAGCCAGGTGATTGAGGGGGCATTCCTGGGTGTTAGCTACAAAAACCAGATGCTTGTAAAGCTTTTCCTCAGGAAACACTGGCACTCTGGAACACAGTAGAAGGAGATAGCACCTTCTCTCCGAGGTCTCTGGAATACAGTCAGCCCCTAGATGCCTGTTTAATTAGAAGCCTACTCCTCAGGCCACGGTCATGATGATTAGCTAAAAGTAAGCCTCCTTCACCGAAAGACACCCTCTTCCTGTGCCATGGATGTGATAGCTGTTTAAGAGCTGTCTCCAGTAAGCATGTAGCAGTCTATATTAAGCTGATGGTTGCATAAGTTCAAACCATTCTTTACTCCTCTTCCCCCCAGTGTTTTATGTATATGGTGTCCTACTTGACTACATTCTTTTATTCTGTGAATTTATTTTGTTGACTGAGTTTTTACAGAAATACTTATCTTTACTGGTTTTGTGTTTCCTACTTTTCATACTCTCACTTAACAGTCTTTCCTTCCTACTCTGAGTCCTCTTTAATATTTCTTGTAGGGCTGGTTTAGTCCTGAACTCCTTTAGCTTTTGCTTGTCTTGGAAACTCTTCATCTCTCCTTCTATTCCAAGTGATAGCCTTGCTGGGTAGAATATTCTTGGCTGTAGATTTCTTTCCCTTTCAGCACTTTGAATATCATGCCTTTTCTTCTGGCTGCCAAAGTTTCTGCTGAAAAATCCACTAAGAACCTTATGGGGGGGTTTCCCTTGTATGTAACTGTCTTCTTTTCTCTTGCTGCTTTAAACATTTTTTTTCTTGGGGCGCCTGGGTGGCTCAGATGGTTAAGTGTCTGCCTTCGGCTCAGGTCATGATCTCTCCAGGTCCTGGGATCAAGCTCTGTGTCAGGCTCCCAGCTCAGCGGGGAGTCTGCTTCTGCCTTTCCCCCTGCTTGTGCTCTCTTTTTCTCAAATGAATACATCTTTAAAAAAAATTTAAAAAATTTTTTCTTTATCTCTACTTTTTGCCATTTTGATTACTGTGTCTTTTTGTGGACCTCCTTTGGTTGATTTTGTTGGGGGATCTCTGTGTCTTCTGGATCTAGATACCTGTTTCATTCCCCAGATTAGGGAAGTTTTTAGCTATTATTTCTTGAAGTAAATTTTCTGCCCCCTTTTCTCTCTCTCCTCCTTCTGGGATCCCTGTAATGTGAATGTTACTATGCTTGATGAAGTCACTGAGTTCTCTGAGTCTATTCTTATTTTGCATAATTCTTTTCTCTCATTTGTTCACCTTGATTACTTTGCATTACTGTCTTCTAGTTCATTAATTCGTTCTTCTGCTTCTTCCAGCCTGCTATTTATTCCATCAAGTGCATTTTTAATTTCAGTTGTGTTCTTCATCTCTGATTGGTTCTCTTTTATGTTTTCTATCTCTTCCTTAAGGGTTCTCACTGATGTCCTCCACTCTTTTCTCATATTCATTGAGTTATCTTTATGATCATTATTTTAAAGTCTCTATCAGGCATGCTATTTATGTCTGTTTAACTTGTGTCTCTTGCTGTGGTTTCCCCCTGTTTCATTTGTGACCTACTTTTTGTGTCTTCATTTTGCCTAACTCTGTCTGTTTCTGTGTGTTAGGAAGGTCAGCTACATCTCTTGATCTTGAAAGTAGTGGGCAGGATGCCCACTTTTAACTAGGTGGCACTGGCCCTTCTCCACAGCAGATGCGCAGCTGTTACGGAGACCGAGCTGGCTCGGGCTGCTCTACAAAATGTCTGGAGGCAGGTGGTTAATACCCTCTTTGCCTCTACCTGCATCCTAGTTGATCAAGAACTGTAAAAAAGAAAATCCTCCCTGTTTAGTTCAGGCTGCTATCACAGAGTACCATAGACTGGGTGGCTTGTAAACAACAGAAACATATTCTCACACTCCTGGAGGCTGGGAAGTGTTAGGATACTAGGTTCTGGCTGATTTAGTGTCTGGTGAGAGCCCACTTCCTGGTTCATGAAAGGCTCTCTCAACTATATCCTCACATGGTGGAAAAAGCAAGAGAGCTCTCTCTCTTTTTTTTTTTAATAAGTCACCAATTCCTTTTATGGGGGCTGTACCCTCATGACCTAATCCCTTCCCAAAGGCCCCACCCCCTAATACTATCACACTGGAATTTAGGATTTGGCTATTGGGACTGTCCCTAGAATAAGCTGTACTTTGCCTTCGAGCCCTAACCTTGGAAGAGCACTGTGCTTCATGTTATGTGCTATCTGTATAAAACAAATCCTTCAATTAGAAAGATTGAAAGTAAAGACATGAGTAAAGCTATACCAGGCAAATGAAGTACAAAATAATATCAAAGTAAACTTCAAGGAAGAAAGCAGGAAAGACAAATACTAGTTCACAATATATACCCATCTACCTAATGTTAGAAATGCTAATGTGTATATAGGCCCAACTAAAATGGTAATGTGAGAAAGTAGCAAAAAATCCTGAACATTAGGAAATTTAAACACTTGGTTCTAAATGAAAATTAAAAAGTATACACTCTTTAGGTAACAATGTCAAAACTCTGGAAGACCAAAGGAATTGTCATTTAGTCAAAGTAGTATCAAATACTTTTATTATTGCAAAAGAAATAGTTTTTTAGATGAGTAAACTGGTAATTTTCTTTTTTTTTTTAACTGTTAATTTTCAACTCAGGAAAATAAAACAACTAAAGGAATTAATAGAGATGAAACCAGAAATTGTAGAATTAGAATTGATGAGTAAAAATCTTAAATAACTATAAAAGATAGATAGTCCATCCCAAGTCTAATTAAGAAGATAGTAAATAACTATTGATTCATAGTCCTTTATCCAAAACCCATGTGGTGTAAGATAGGTTTGAGAATTCAGGATTTTTCATATTTTAGAAAAGTAATATGGTACACATACCGTATCTTAAATGACAACTCCAGCAAATCTGAAGCAAAACCTGGTAATCAGACTTTCTTGCTACATCATGTTAATGAGTTCATAAGAGAAAAGTACCTATCTACTCAGTGGTTTACTTAATAGAGGTTTAAAAAAAGCATTTGAGGGGTGCTTGGGTGGCTTCAGTTAAGCATGACCTTCCGCTTAGGTCATGATCTCTCAGGGTCCTGGGATCAAGCCTTGCGTGGGGCTCCATGCTTGGTAGGGAGTCTGCTTCTCCCTCTCCCATGACCTCCCCCCCCATTCGTGCACGCATGAGCACTCTCACAAATAAAATCTTTAAAAAAATAAAATTAAATACTTATTACCAATAAAGTACTTAGGAAATGGAGTAGAAAAATACTTCTTGACGTGTTGAAAAGTATCATCTAAAAATAATAGTAGGTGTGCCTGGCTGGCTGAATTGATGGAGCATGCAACTCTTGATCTCGGGGTTCTGAGTTTGAGCCCCATTTGGGTATAGAGATTACTTAAAAATAAACTTTTAAAAATAATAAATAGCAAAAACAATAAACACTGTACTAAAAACAGCTCATAGAGCAGTGTTCAAAATGTTGAGGTGGTAAGTACATAAATGCATGCATATCTAGAAACACTAATGGAATTGTGATACACTTGGGTTTGTATTTTGTATGTCTGTTTTATATTTCTAGGAGCAATTCATTTTGTGTATATTTACAAAAATATTGTTTCCAGTGGATTAGGGGAAAGAACTCAAAACCAGTTCTTCACTGCAGATAGTTTAAGATGCATTGAACTAGGGGAGTTTCTGTAAAGTTAAGACAAGACCAAGCACTATCACCATGAATACAGTAAATAAAAAATAAGCAGGATATGTAATATAAGAGAAAAAAATGAAGTGTAAATATCATAAAGAATTTAATTGGAAAAAATCCTATTCACTGTAATAGTGAAAATTACAAAGAACTTAAGAATATGTAGTTGGTAGGACCTTTAAGAACAATGTAACAGATTTTTACTGAAGGATAGTATCAAGAAGTCTGAAAGAGTCTGAGATTTTACCATATTTGCAGTCTGACAATTTAGCATGCTTGCAGAAGACAGAAGACTTCTGAGTGAGAGACAAAGGATGTTATTACTCATGGGATAGCAGGCAGCATCAGCTTCATGTTTGTATTGGTTCCCACGTGTCCCCAAATCTTGGGGACGATATGGAGCAGATCCGTGTGGATACTGAGGGCACAGAGAGTTTGTATTATACTTGAGGTACTTTGAGTTTAAGAAACCCTCAGTCTTATAAGGGGGCTGCTGGCAAACCTGCCACCCTCCCTATCTTTACTCATTTGGAAAAAATCTGCTCCCTATTCTGGAGGAAAATATCTCTACCTTCCAAGGTTGTTTGCTATTCAGACATCCTTGAGAAGATGTTTAAATAAGACTTGGAGAACTACAAGATATTCATGGAGAATTGTCTCAACAGATAGATGATTTGATGAAATGTAGAGCTATACTGTTTCTGGGTGGGAGGTTCCATTATCATAAGATGTCAGTTACTCTCTTGTAAGGAAGGAAGGCCGTTTTCCCCAAGTAAATTGTATATATTTTACCATTATTTAATAAAATAGAAAAGTTAATTGGGGGGGGGGCGCCTGGGTGGCTCAGTCAATTAAGCGTCTGTTTTTGGCTCAGGTCATGATCCTGGAGTCCTGGGATTGAGCTTCACGTCAGGCTCCCTGTTCCTCCCTCTTCCTCTGCCACTCCCCTGCTCCTCCTCTCTCACTCTCTCAAATAAATAAATAAAATCTTAAAAAAAAATGAAAGAAAAGTTAATTAGGAAAAATAATTGCTGAAAAATAGCCAAGGAGAATTTTAAAAAGTTAGAAGTAGTAGCTGGTCCACATATTAATAATTTTAATTATTGTGAGATTATAGTAACTGTATTTACATGAAACTATCTCCAAAATGAAATATATGAAAATAATGCAGAATAGGTTTTGGACAGGAAAGGCCATTTTATGGAGGATATCATAGGCAGAAACTAGATTGGATTACACAAACAAAAAGTACCTTTTTGGGCAATAAGCATTTACAAAGTGAAAAAAGGAAAAGGACAACAAAAATTATTTGCAACTTGTATGACAGAGTGAAGTGAGCAGCACTGAGATGTTAAATTCTTAGAAATTAATGAGATCAGTGAATATTCAGATAAAATAATAGGCAGAGAAAATGTAAATTAAAATAGGTTGCCGTAACAAAAAACTAAGCTAATATTGGTAAAGATGTAAAAACACTTGATGTAATTCCTAGAATTGGAGAGGACGTGAGGAAATAGATTGTCAGATATATAGTGCAGGTGCAACCTTTCAGTAATGCACTATGGTGCTTTTTAAAATGTTGATGCCGGGACGCCTGGGTGGCTTAGTTGGTTAAGGGTCTGCCTTTGGCTCAGGACTTGATACCAGGGTCCTGGGATCAATGGACCCCCCCCCCCCCCAATCGGGCTCCCTGCTCAGCAGGGAGTCTGCTTCTCCCTCTCCCTCTGCCCCTCCCCCTGCTTGTCCTTAAGTGAGCACGCTCTCTCTCTTTCTTTCTAGCGTGTTCTCTCTCAAATCTTTTTTAAAAAGTAGATGTACATAAAATATTTTACATCTTGGGATGTGACATTCTCTCTGGAAATCTCTCCTGCCCGTATTCTTCTTTGTTCTCACTTGTTCGATCTCTCTTTACTTATGAGTGTGGCTTCACCAATTAACTTTATTTAAACAGATATCTCACAGTCCCTATTTCTCTTTTGTGCTTCATTTTTTTCTATAGTATTGTATCATAATTGACATATTATGTATTTATTCATTGTTTAGCTCTGTAAGAATCAGAGTATAGCTATTTGAATAGCTCTAAGTACAGAACATCTGTTTCTTTTGTTCATTTTATCCTCAGTACCCAGAACAGTGTCTACTCTATAGAAGGTTCTTAACAGATATTTCTTGAATGTGGAATGTATTTATAAAGCTACTAAGTGGAAAAAATTTATACACCATAAACCGATCCCACTTTTTGTGGAAAAACTGTATTTGTTTACACATATAAAATCTCCAGGTAGAGAATTACAAGTAATTTTTACTACCCTTCTTTTCTGCCTCAAGTAAGGATATAATAGATTCTAGACATTGAAAACAAAGATGTTAAAATTATGGGGTTAGGAGGGGGTGACACATGGACCTCCTTTAAGTATAAAAAAATTTACTACTCCCTGTGAGGATGAAATTACTGATCCTGCCTTGACTTTGCCTCTTGCAGGTAGCACCTCCTCCACCCCCAATTACTGATACACCTGACACCACAGCAACTACGGGTGGAGGTTTACCAGCAACCATGGGAGGGCCTCTTCCTCCACATTTGGCTCTTAAGGCAGGTAAGGGACTTGAATGTGTATGTATGACACGATAAGATATGCATAATCCTTCTTAGTCTTCATCTCTTTCTCATTTGGATAGAAAGATAACTACGTGAACTCATAATGTCGAGACAACCCAGGGCCTTCATAAATTTACAAACACCACCAGTGATTTCTCTTACAAAGTGTGATATAGCTTAATTCCTTACTTCATTAGCTTTTACTAATTTTTATTTCTGGATAAATTTTGCACAGGCTAGAACATTTGATTAAAGGGTCTTATTTATTGCCCTTTCTTGTTTCTAACTTATTCCTATCAAATGTATCGTAGACTTATACCTTGTGCATCCAAGGTGTTACTGAATTCTTATGTTATCAAAGCTTTTTATTGGTCTTGCCCCAGTATAGGATAGATTAACTAGGATCTTGGTCAAGTTACTTAAGTCTTAGATCCAGTATTTATAAAATGAGAATAACAGTAGTATTTATTTCATAAGATTGTTGTGAGGAATAAATTTTTAATAATCAGGCAGTATTAGGTATCTTTAGTTAGTCTGCTTTCTTACCAAGATTTAACACTTGCTTATACCTTTTCAGCTTCTTATCCCCATCACTAGTGCTAACAGGTTTCTCTCAAGGTCATATTTAGCAAAGAAGCAGTTTGAACAAATTTAATCAGTCATCAAGTTTAATCAACTTGAAAATGTATGCTAGATTGTCAGTCACTTATGATCATTGCTAGTAGCTCCCCCCATACATACCAGCCTTGAGGTTATCAATTTAGACTTATATTTCAATCATGAAACAGTTTTCAAGTAAGTCATGAAGATTTGGGGCACATTTCCAAATAATTGAGAAACTCTGCTTTCTAGTTACAGAATGCCAAAATCTAAAAATATTCTTTAAAATATTTAGGATCTTCTTAAATATTTCATTTTCTTTTCTAATAGAAAATAATTCTGGAATTGGGGCCTCTGGCTATGGTCCTCCTGGGCCCACCTGGGATCGAGGAGCCAACTTGAAGGATTATTATTCAAGAAAGGAAGAACAAGAAGTACAAGCGGTAAGGCTATCCTATCACCCTTTGTCACATACCCAGGATTGTCACTTAGTACTTGGTTCACTGCAAGACTTAAGATATTCACAACTTAATGATTTGGTGATTCTTTTAAGTCATTGTTTGAGGCTACTTGTTCACACGAGACAGTATAAACCTAAGCTACCCATTAAATCTGGTCACTAGAATTGCCTATGAAACAAAACTTTTTCTGGTGATAGAATGTATCCTCATCTGTTTTACAGGAAATGTAATTACCTTAGTAAACCTCATTTCATGAGCCCTCAAAAATGTCTTCATAGAAAAGGTTATTTTTCCACTTAATATGTTTAAAGTGTTAAAGCCAACACAAAATTTGTCAAGGTTTCTCAGGAATAATTTAAATACACAATACATTAACTAATAGCTTGTTTATACAGTAGGATCACCAGATGTAGCAAAAACTTTCTGGTTCACTTTGGTCTAGGAATAGAAACATTAAAAACAGTTTTTGCATTATAAAGGGTAGTACAAAGAAGATACTGTTATAAATTTCTGTACCTTAGATATGCATAACTAAAATTAATGCAGCCAAATTTAATTGTCATTGATTCAACAGACTTTAGAGTCAGAAGAAGTGGATTTAAATGCTGG
This sequence comes from Mirounga angustirostris, assembly GCF_029215605.1. NCBI lineage: Eukaryota > Metazoa > Chordata > Mammalia > Carnivora > Phocidae > Mirounga > Mirounga angustirostris. The sequence continues at coordinate 43,347,319 of NW_026991714.1, forward strand.
GCTTCATGGAAACTGGACATTGGAAAATGCTAAGGCTCGTCTGAACCAGTATTTCCAAAAGGAAAAGATTCAAGGAGAATATAAGTACACCCAAGTGGGTCCTGATCACAACAGGTTTGCTTGTTTCAGTCTTTTCCTTCTATAGTAAGTTAGGGTTGTTTTATATAGTCATTGTTCTATTTTTGTGTGTGTTACCTAATTCAGTTTGTGGATTAGCAATGAATTGTGAAAAGAAGATACTTTGCCTAAGAAAAATTATCATTGATTCGTAATTAGTAGTTTACCATGATTTTTATTTAGGAGGAGGATTTTAGAAGTTCTGCAAAAATCTACTGTTTGTGTTGTTAGACTTACGAGGTTCTCATTTGTATCTGAGAGGCAAAAATCATGCCACAAGTGGTGGTTTGTCCCTGATTTAAAAAGCAGCCTGAGGTGATGAGTTTTTTCACTGTGGTATTGTTAAAGGTAGTTATAAGGATTATTTCTTTAATGGGTCAAGTTAGACACTTAAGTTCCAGAGTCTCAGACTGCATTGCATCTAGATCCAAATTTTCCTTTCGCTTTGAAAGTTGCCAGCTCTTAGAGTCCTGTTGAAGTGTTTAAGGGCTTACTGTAAAGCTGAAGGATAGCTTCAGTCATTGTATGTGAGTTAAAATAGCTTACTTTTATTCTGTTAAATATATAAAACTGAATATAAAGGGAGGTCGTTGTAACAGTTGACAGTATGTTTCTCAGCCTGCTTGCTCTTCTTCCTGAGAGCATTCCAGGGTGTAGTAATTATTACTCCCAGGAAGGCTCATACGGATTAGACACTTTCTGGGGGCACTGTATTTTTATTGGAAGAGAAAGAAGGCTATAGTGGAAACCTTCTGGTTGATTTAATTTGCTGTCCTTTATATGAAATAAATTATTCAAAATACATAAAAAGTATTTTCCTTGAAAATCAGAGTGTTCTCCCTTCGATGCATCTAGTAATCCTAAAATAATTATTACTAAAAAAAAACTTTGACGCTGTGGTCAAAATGATGTTCAGAGCATGGATCACCCTGCTTCCTGTTTGTTCAATCCTGAATTCTCAATACTTAATTTGACATCAGATTTTTTAAAACCCTCAGGTTATAAAGGAAGGATCCATTTGTTGATTTTTCTTTAGTATTTTGTCCTTCTGAACTGATGGAGCTTATTAGTAGCCCTTGGTGACTTTAAGAACAAGTAAATGTGTCTGAAGCTTGTTGTAAACATGTTTTGATACCAGTATCTTATCATTGACTCCTGATAGAAAAAGAATTGAAGAATTCAGGATATGACAATGAGGAAGGCAGAGACAATTGGGGGAGCTAGGACAGCATCTCCTTGTATGTCCTTTATTTAAAGGCATAACAGACAGCAACACCAGAGGTCTGTGTTCATACACACATGTGCTGCTGCTTAGGCTGAACTAAGCAATCACATGGAAAACTATTGTAAACTGATTTCTGGTGTCGCTGTTCCCCCTAGGTGGAGGAGAATGAGATTGAGTGCTGACTTTAAGCCTGGCTGAGAAACATACTGGCATCGGTGTCATTAATGAAAGGGTGGATGTTGTTCCCTTGAAAGCCAGTGGCCTTTGACCCCTGAAGCCGCTGTGCCTGAAGGTCAGTTCACAAGAGGTATAGGAAGGAGTCTAACATTTACTTTTTCTTAAGCCTTACCTACCTTCTATTCACAGCACAGTCAAGGCTAGAATGTACCTGAGCAGTGGAAGGATCAGAAAGCATATAGTTTTCAAAGGACAGTTTTTGCTTTATTGAAACTAAATTCATCCCCTAGAATCTGCTAGCGATTTGAGCTCTAATTTCCAAAAATATTTTGTTCCCTGGTTTAAATAAGTGTGGTATAAATAAGCTAAGTTTTTTGTTATCAAGGGCTGCTTCCAACTGCAGGCAGATACCAGACCCCTGCCTCAGGAGCCACAGATACATGCATAGTGTTTGTATGTTCATGTGTATGTGGATGTGTAGACTTAACAGATAAGTCTTTAGTGGGTGGCCCATGCAAAGCAATCTTAAAATAATCACAACCATAATTTAAAGAATTTGGGGACTGTGTTATTTCTTGGCCCCAGGCTAAATGGAAAATTCCTTTTCATTGAATGTCTTCTAGCTATTGAAACTGCAACCTTTGGAGTAAGTAAACACAGAATCTAAAACCTTAACATTTTCTTTTCGTGAACAGTTGGCTTGTCAGCTTTGATTATAGTTGTCTTGTACCATGTTGTACATTATTTGAAGTTTACATATACTTGATTCATTCTAGGATTGAACAGAAATAAGTGTTTACAGTGGTTTTTTGCTGTGCCTTGCCTAAGCAGTTGGAAAGCCTGCCTGATTTGGGAGTCCTGGATTTAGTAATTTCTAACAGTGAAATTCCTAACCTTGTTTGTATATGTTGTTACAGGAGCTTTATTGCAGAAATGACCATTTACATCAAGCAGCTGGGCAGAAGTAAGTGTTACTGCTTCCCTGATAACTCTTGAGTCTTATATAGTGGAGTAATACATTAAAGTCTTCAGCCACATACATATAATCTTTATTAATTGAAAGAGTATTAATTGAAAGGTAGCATCCTGGGGTATTTTAGAATATTAGTAATTACATGAATTCGAGGGCCCAGTTTCCCAGTTTGCAGGTGAAAAAAAAAAAGATTGTGCTAGTATTTATTTCAAAGGGTAAGAGATGGTAGGTAGGCTAATTAGGAATCTGCCAGCCAGACAGCTCTAAAACATTTTTTTTTAATCTTTAATCAGGTAGTTAGGTGTAAAATTTAGAAAGTAGAGTAAATGTAGAGTAGATGATAGCATTTGAAGCCCCAGGGTGGATGTGTAGCATTTAAGAGTCTTAGAGTCAAGAAGAGGTGTAAAAGTTACCCTGAGGAAACAGGAATGGATTTGGGGGGGGTATTCATAAAGGAAGTGAAAAGGTAAAGCTATAATCCTGTATTCTCTATTCTTAGTAAGTTTACAACAGGCAGTGTGTGATGCTTGAAAGTAAGGAACTAGTTTACTGGTTTTGTTATTAACATTGCTGGGACCCCGTTAACTTACCTGCAAATTGAGAGAAACGGCCTAAGATTCTTTTCAGCTTGAGAATTCTGCAACTAACACTAAGGATTTAAATTTATAGTGTATGAAAGACTTTCCTCATAAAATCAAACCTTCAAATGAATCATCAAGAGATGGTGTTGAATTTTTTTATCCTAGACTTTAAAAATAAAACTTTGAGTAGATGGGATGTTAAGAGAAGAGGATAAAGGCAGTCCAACTTGTTGTGCCGTTGATCTGACTTTCAGAATTAATTTGACTAAATTGGCTAGTAGGCCTAAAAGTATCTGTGCCCCTTCCTTACCTTATGTCATCTCCTAAAGCTGAATGATACTGGAGGAGAAGACACTTTGTATTAGCATTTTCTTTAAGAATTTGAGTAGTTGCTGGCTTCAGTCTGATGCCAGGATAAGCAAATTATAGGCCTCTGGCCAAATACAGCCCATTACCTGTTCTATAAACAAAATTTTATTAGAACACAGCTACACTTGTTTGTGTCAGGGGCTAGCAAACTTTGATAAAAGGCTAGATCGTAAATATTTTAAGCTTTGCAGGTCACATATATCACCCATTGTTATTTTTGTCTTATTTTTACAACCCTTTAAAAATAAGCCATTTTTAGTTCCTGGGCCCATAGTTTGTAAAACCTTAGTTTATGTGTTGTCTATGGATGCTTTCACGCTAGGCAGAGTTGAGTGGCTGTGATAGACACTATGTGGCCTGCCAAGCCTAAACTATTCATTATCTTACTCTTTATGGAAGATTGCCAACTCCTGGTCTAAGTAACCACTTTGGACCCATTTTCATTTCTTGCCTTGTTTCGCTTTTCAAAAATTAAACTACGTTTTCTTTCTTTGTTTTAACACTAGATGATGTTAATAATGACAACTTGGTTGAAATAGGTTTTCTGCTTTTATAATGATTTGTCTGTGTCTTAGTATCTGCCTGTAATCAAGATGGTTATTTAGTCAGTATTGCTGTTAATGGAATTGCTTTTGGTTAGCAGTTAACATGAAAAAGAACTTAAGAGTCTGTAACATACTCTGTATTTTAGGGGACTTTTGTACCTAAGCCCCTAGTTGCCTATGATGAGATGTTTCTTTACTAGGATGATTTATCCTTTCATCTTTAGTAATCCTGAACTTAAATTATAGGGATTTTCGCACGTGAACATGGATCAAATAAAAAACTGGCAGCACAGTCCTGTGCCCTGTCACTTGTCAGACAACTCTACCATCTTGGAGTAATTGAAGCTTACTCTGGACTTACAAAGAAGAAAGAAGGAGAGACAGTGAGTCTTTAGACTTAGTAGCCCGGAGGGAATGATTCAATTTAGTTTTTGATTTGGCTAAAGAAGTTTAATTCATAGTTCTTGGAATCTTAACCTTAAGAAATGGAAATGGCCTGACTAATCATCTGTCTGGCATGATACTGTGTTTGAGTAGACAGTGAGTAAATAATCATCAGTCAGTTTTACACGATGAGGAACTGACTTACTGGCTTCAGGAATATTGTAGACCTAGTGCTGATTGCATGCTCTTAGCCCTGCTATAGTAGATTTGAGTAGTGTTCATGTGTATGTTAACATAATTTTCATGGCTATCCTTTTTCTGTAGGTGGAGCCTTACAAAGTTAACCTCTCACAAGATTTAGAACATCAGCTGCAAAACACCATTCAGGAGCTAAATCTTGAGATCGTGCCCCCAGTAAGCATACAGTTAATTTAGTACACCTTTGTATTGAAAATTTCTAGTCCGATAAGCGACTGGTATTATTTTTTGTTTTTCTTATTTTTTAATAGCCTGATGATCCTTTTATGCCTGTCGTACTGAACCTTGGCAAATTGGCTCACTTTGAGCCATCCCAGCGACAAAACCAAATGGGCGTGGTTCCTTGGTCACCTCCACAATCCAATTGGAATCCTTGGACTAGTAGCAACATTGATGAGGGGCCCCTGGCTTATGTGAGTGCAACATTGTTTTTGAGCTCAGACTCTTGTGTTTTATTTTTTAATATATTTTATTAAAAAGCCCAGATTTTTAAAAATGTTTTCAGTTTGAGGCTAAGTTATGTGCTTTTGTTTGACTGTTGCCTTCTCATTTTATAGGCTACTCCAGAACAAATAAGTATGGACCTCAAGAATGAGTTAATGTACCAGCTGGAACAGGATCACGATTTGCCAGCAGTAAGTCAGTGAAGTATTTAGACATATGGTGCCCAGAGCTTTAGAACTTTCTAGGTATGGGCAAAAGAACAGTGAATAATGTATTTTGCTCTTTCTAGGGAGGTGGATCCAAAGGTATTTACCAAACCTCTAATTGTGTAGTTACCTCTGAGGTTAATTTTTTTGGGTTAAGGGCCTGGGATTCTTAGTTAATGTAAATGGAGAGATTAGGGGAATAACTTTTTTTTTTTTGGCATTTTTCACTATTTTTTGAGTAAAACAACATTAAAATGTAAGAAGGGGAATGTGTATGGAATGTTCAGGGAGAAAGGAGGAAAACAAGAGGGTAGACAAGGCCACAATATAGATTCTTCAGAAATTCAGGGAAGAGAGGCAGTTCTGTTAGAGATATAAATATATGCATTTTTATGAAAAAATATATTTTGAGTATGAAGCCAGTGGAAAGGAATGTTTTTATAGAGATGGGAAATTTTTTTTAGGATTAAGAGAGTTGCTTCTAATGTATATGTTGGTAAAACTTTGACTGCCATGGAGCTTTCGTAAAACAGATTTTAGGGGTACCTGGGTGGCTCACCTCGTTCGTCATCTGACTCTTGGTTTCAGTTTGGGTCATGATCTCTCAGGGTCGTGAGGTTGAGCCCCGTGTCGGGCTCTGTGTTCAGTGTGGAATCTACTTAAGATTCTCTCCCTCTGCCCCTCCCTTCATCTCTTTCAAAAAAAAAAAAAAAAGATCTTACAGGAGAGAGAGTTGCTGCCTGTGAAGAAATTTGAAAGTGAAATCCTGGAAGCAATTAGTCAAAATTCAGTTGTCATTATCCGAGGCGCTACTGGATGTGGTAAAACCACACAAGTTCCACAGTTTATTCTAGATGACTTCATCCAGAATGATAGAGCAGCAGAGTGTAATATTGTAGTAACTCAGGTAAGTAGTAAGCCAGCTTACAAGGTATGTGTCTCGTGTTGATAGAGTTTGAGAGGTGGAAACACCTAGAGGCCAGGCTATTTTTAATTCTTTTATTAACTCCCCTCGGTAGCCACATTAGGCTCTTTAAAATTAAAAAAAGAAGAAGAATTTAAGTCTTGTTCTAATTTTCAGTGATAAGCTGAACTGAACCATGGGAGCGATTCTTTTTGTCTGGGCTAGAGAGGGACTCTTTGGGCCTAGAATCAGACAAGACTAAGGATACTTTCTCCCCAAGTTCACATGCAAGTCTTGCTCCTCTCCATCTTACCGTAATACTCAGAGCAAGAGTAGGCAAGCTAACAAAACAGTTAACGGTTGACTCTAACTGAATGCTTAAAGTATGCCAGGTTCTGTTTTAAACATCTGGTATTTTTTAGGCTCATATAAAGTTTATTATGATTCTAAGATGTACATATTATTTTATTTAGTATTTCTCCTGCAATAAATTAAGGCACAAAGAGTTAAGTAAATTGCCCAAGTTATTAACACAGGACGTAGTGGAACTGGGATTCAAAACCAAACAATTTGCCTTTGGGCTTCTTTCTTTTAACTACTACATTATATTACCTTACCAGCAATTAGTGATGCCTGTGAATTTGTCCCAGAGCTTAGGGAAAAGCTAATTACTCTTCCAAGCCTTCTCAGGTTAAAGCAGTTCCCATCAGCTCTAACCCTGTACTTTTGGCACCTAGAAGGAGACCATTGCATAGAAGCCAGATACCACCTGTCAGGCTGCCTCAGACCTTGACTTAGAATCTGATGCTTAATCTGGGGCACATAATTGATCCTTGGGGAGGAGTAGTGAACCTCAGAGTAGCCAGAATTGTTTGTGCCTATGCATTTATGTATATACATACAAATCATATTTTTTAAAATTTCTGAAATTGAAGTAGATCTTATAATCAGTGTCTGTGTTTGATATGATAGTTGGGTTTTTTGGCCTAAAAAATATTACTGAAGGAATGAATGTTGCATTTAAAATCAGTGCTATCTTAGGCTTAAAAAACATGATAGGTCTATATTTTTCTGGGAAAGGACCCTCAGCTTTCTTCTCAAAATGTTCTTTGATTATCCTTCCCACTCCCAAAACTGGCTCTGAATCCTTTGCCTCATAGTGAAAGTTCCAACCCCAAGTACTATGACCAATAAAATGTCTTTGCTCTTTTTTTTGTTGTTTGTTTTTTTGTTAATATCCTTGCTCTTAATGCTTACCTGTCTTATACGAGATACATTGTTTAGAAGCAGCGTATGTTGTTTAGAAGAGGAGTCCTTTGGGGTGCCTGGGTGGCTCAGGTCATGATCATAGAGTCCTGGGATCGAGCCCCGTGTTGGGCTCCCTGCTCATCGGGGAGTCTGCTTCTCCCTCTCCCTCTGCCTCTCCCCCTGCTGCTTGTGCTCTCTCTCTCAATCAAATGAATAAATAAAAAAAATCTTGGGGGGAGAAAAAGGAGTCTTGAGCTCTGCTTTGCCCTCCTTCCTTACTACCACTTTCCACTTTTAATCTCAAAAGCAGTTCAGTCGTATAGGAAGAGATGCAGAATTCAGCAGATGAGCTGAAAACCTATGTTCTCAGAAGTTGTTCGCATGTCATGAGTAGAATAAAATCACTTCTGCTCAAGTGAGAAGGTGTTTTTTTCCACTAGCCATCTAATAAATATCAAAGCCAGGTTAATTTAGCCAAAAATAGCTTTTGTGTGTTCTAGACAAAATAGGCTTTTGTTATTATAGTCTTAAACTTAGTATAATTTGCTACTATTTTGTGTCCTTTCCCAGATAATTTGGACATTTCTAGTGGCTTTATCTGTGAAATGTACAGGTTTCGATATATATGCTGTAACAAATGTAAGCAGTGAGCTATAGGGTGAAATGAAATGTTATTTTACTTCTTTGCATTTGAAAACAGTTTTCACTTCTCTATTGGTCCTCTTTTACTTATATTCCTTCATAAAGTAAGAGAATCATGAAGTTGAAAAATACTTCAGAGAATTCCATCTTTTTTCTCTGGGTAGAATGTTCATAATAGGTGGTCACTTAACTTAATAGGTGGTCACTTATGCTTGAAAATTTCCATCCATGTGGGAATGTAGCTTGTGTTCTGATTTTGGACAAATGACTCTGAACTGTCAGTCATAATGAATCTTTGTCCTAGTGCTTGTCCCAAAATCAGTCTCTGATACATTTTTCCTGTAATGTCTTTAAAAGTTTAAAAAATTCTGTGGGGTCCTAGTATGTTTCCTTTGTCTTACAAACATCTATAGTTCAGCCCGGGAGATAGGCTTTAAGACTCCATTAACCACATTTGAATGCATTGACATCATACCTGGAATATAAAAGATGGACCTGAGCATACTGATTGGTCATTGTAGAATACAGTTTTTAATACTCTTAATATTTTTTTTTTTAAAGATTTTATTTATTTATTTATTTGAGAGAGAGAGAGAGAAACAGCATGAGAGGGGATAGGGTCAGAGGGAGAAGCAGGCTCCCTGCTGAGCCGGGAGCCCGATGTGGGACTCGATCCCAGGACTCCGGGATCATGACCTGAGCCGAAGGCAGTCGCTTAACCAACTGAGCCACCCAGGCGCCCAATACTCTTAATATTTTTAATAATATAAAGTATTCCAGGGGTACCCAGGCAGCTCAGTTGGTTAAGTGTCTGCCTTCGGCTCAGGTCATGATCCCAGGGTCCTGGGATCCAGCCAGTGCAACGGGCTCCCTGCTCAGTGGGGAGTCTACTTCTCCCTCACCCTCTGCCCTCCTGCCTCCACTTGTGCACGTCCCCCCCGCCCCAAATAAATAATATCTTTAAAAGAAAAAAGTTAAAAATACATAGTATTCTGTTAAGGCAATCTGAGATAGCATTTGTTTCTTTAGCCGTTTGAATGAATAGTCCTCTTGATACTGAATCGTGTACATAGTGAAGGAAATGTGGCCCATAGTGCTTCTGAAGATTGTTGTTTTAGAACCGCTTATGTTAATTGTAACCTCCATTATGGATGGCTTTCTTGAGTCTCTTAGGACAGCTGTATTGGGGGGCCATATAGAGTTAAGAACTACAATAGGTACTGATTAGGGAATATGCCATCTGCTGTCCATAGTCATTTTAGAAGGCTGGAAAATATAAGGATCGTAAACCTGAAAGTAGCCCCAAGGAGATAAAAGCAACCCCCAGGTACCCAATAGCATATGAATATACCTCCAAGTAGTCAAATAACCTCATAGATTTGAAGTTCTTCTAGAAGCCAGCTATTTAGTAGGAGTATTGAAAACTTCAGGAAAGAAAAATAGAGCAAGGAGATGAGTGGTGTCAAGAATTTATGATATTTAGGATGCCTGGGTGGCTCAGTCGGTTGAATGTCTGCCTTCAGCTCGGGTCATGATCCCAGGGTCCTGGGATTGAGCCCTGCATCGGGCTCCATGTTCAGCAGGGGTTTTCTTCTCCCTCTACCCTTCCCCCCACTGCTCGTGATCTCTCTTTCTCACTCTCTCTCAAATAAATACTTCTTGAAAGGTCCCAGAAAACACTGTATTTTGTACGTTTAGTGGAGTATCATTTTTACATTTCCTGATGTAAGTATATAGTCGAACTCTTCTTTTGAGAGCAAAATACAGAGCTCAGTTCTTCATGTAACACTTAACAGTTAGTGAGGTGCAGAGTACAGGTCAGTAGTGGTCAGTAAAAGCATAGCTCAGCAAGTTAAGGCGCATAAACCAGAGTATAAGCTCTGGAAAACTCGACACCATGTGTTTCAAGAAGGCATCTTTTAATTCCTTACCTTTGTGGACAAGATGAATATAAACTAGGTGATTGTATACTTATCTATATTTGTTATTAGCCCCGTGCCCTACAGGACTCTTAAATTAGGGATATAAAAATTAATAAATCATGTTTTGTATTGATTCAAAAAATATTAATAGCTTTAGTGAAGTTACTGAGGTTTTGTTTTGGACTTTTTTTAAGATTGTTATTACTCTCTGATTTCCTAGTCATGTCATACCTGGGATAACATCATATTGGTATTTAAATATAAAACTCAGAAAAAGTTTTCTCAAGCAAGGAACTAAAGTACAACCTGTCATCAAGAACTTTGACAAAATTAAATTCAAGGCAACTTAGAAGCATTCAGTCTTTATAAATCTGCATGTACCTCCATATCTATACCTTCAGGACATCGTAATAGCCATAGTATCCACCAAGTAAATACTGTTTTGTGTACTTACAAGAATACGGAATACTTCAGAAAATTTTATTTTCAGAAAAATTAAGGTCCAACACTTAAAACATTAACAGCATTCCCCTTGGGTTTGCCATATTTATTGCTGGAAGCAGTAATACACACTCTTTTCCTCGCCATATAAGCTCGTCAAGAACAAGAATGATTTCATCTAGTTTTCTGTCTCTAGCACTGTCTGTAGCACCTAATGCAAATATGCAATGAATAGTTACTTTATGAGTTAATAAAATGATTGAATGAAAGGTGGCCATAGTAAATATGGCAATGAAGGAGCTTATTTACCTTCCTAATACTTAACACAGTTCAGTTAAATAATTTTTTACATGTGCCTTCACTTTGGTGTAGGCAGTTATAAGAACTCCCGATGTGCTGTCCCCTTCCCTACTGGAAAATTACTCTGAATATTAAGAGTTTGGGCCAATGGTGAAAACATTTTATTTTCTGTAAAAACCTGAGAATTATTTTATATACGAAATGAAAAACAGCATTTTAAGAGTCTGCCATAGAATTAAGTGGTAATTTTTTGTTCTGATTTATTCTAATTAACTTTGGAGCTTTCTAAGAAAGATCATTACTATTATTTGTGTTGATTGCTGAGCTGGCAGTGGGACAGATATACTTCAGTAATTTAATAACCCTGATGAACAAGTGTAAGTAATTTGGTAGCTTTCAGTCACTTTTTTTTTTTTTTTCCTTGTCTCAGCCCAGGAGAATAAGTGCAGTTTCTGTGGCTGAGCGAGTTGCCTATGAGAGAGGAGAAGAGCCTGGAAAAAGCTGTGGCTACAGTGTTCGATTTGAGTCTGTCCTTCCTCGCCCTCATGCCAGTATAATGTTTTGTACTGTTGGTCAGTAATTTGTTTTATTTTGGTCTTTGACTTGGAGTTTATATTGTGTTATTTATGAAGAAACTTGGTAACGGTGCAGAGTGGCTAAAAATAAGAAGTCAAGGAGCCAGTCTCAGAATTCTCGTTTCAGTAGAACTTGTGGCACTTTTTCTCTAAATGGAGAGCGTTATGTTACCGCTGGTTATTGTAGCTTAGAGAAGATAAAATCTGCTTAGTTTACTAGAGTTACGTCTTTTAATACTCTTTTCATTAAACAAATGTGTTTCAGAACACACTGTTACCTTTTTAACAGTTTAAATATACAGATTACTGTTTCTTCCCTAAAATGATGCTGGGGTTCTATTAACTGAAGCACAGTTGATTGTCTAGAAGTTTGTTTCCTCACACATTTTTATACCTCCCTACTTTAATCAACATAGAAACTCATCTCCAGTTGTTCTGCTCATTTCCTTTTCCAGGTGTGCTCCTAAGAAAATTAGAAGCAGGCATTCGAGGAATCAGTCATGTAATTGTAGATGAAATACATGAGAGAGACATAAATGTAAGTAACTTGAGAGTTAACAGTAATGTACTAATACTAATATTCTGAATAAAAAAGTCAAAGTAGAATGTCTTCCTTTTTCCCACTTTTTACATCTTCTATCAAAATCAGGAGCTTCAGTCACTAAGATACTGGACACCTGTTTTTAGCAAGGCAAATAAACCTTTTTTGTTGTTAACTGCATAGAATGCTGAAAGTCCTCTTGTTAAGTATCATTGCAGTGATCAGTAAGAGCATAATTCAATAGCTGAACTGTTTATGACTGAATCATTGATAGAATTTTAATTAGTTTTTCTTTGAACTGGAGATTTATCTGGGATAAATTTTGTAAGTTTTAAATTCCGTGTAATTAGGAATGTCTTTTTGGATGTTTGTAGCTCTCATCTTTTCAGGTATTAATGATAATCATGCCAAATTAGGAAGAAACTAAAATTTATTTCATAACCCTTCCCTTTTTTGGTATTTGGCAAAATTTGTATACAATTACTATATAATTGTGTAATTTGAAGGTTGATAGCCTAAAGCAATGATTTGTTTTTATGCCGCTATTTTACATATCCAAACAAAGGTGTCAGTGAATAGGCAATACGTCATTCAAACTGTTACCACGCTGCTATTGTTCAAAACATTTATTGGAGCACCTTCTCTTTAGAAAATACTTGTATAGCTGTTGTTGCTAATCATCTTTACTTTGGCAAAACTTTGACCTTTATGGTTGGGCTAAAACAAGTAAGAAAGTTTGGTTTATTAGATAGCTTCTAAAATCGGAAATTTAACTTTTCAGTGGGATAAAATTTTTGCTGTTTTTGTCATTCAGAATCTCTTGAAAACTAGTTCTTTTCCTGATTAACTTAATCAAAATGAAATGTTTCAATATTGTCTTCACTAGCATGGTAACATACCAGTGTTTTTAGAGTTTATCCCAAATCTTAACTGGACGCATCATGGATCATCACTATTTTCCTAAAAAAAAAATAATAATAATAAGCGTTTTGGTCAACTTTCCTTCAAAGACTGTCAGGTCTATACAAATGTACCGTTCACAGGGAACAATGAAAAAATGCCTTTGTAGAAACTTTTAATATTCTCTTTCAGATGAACCTTATCCTAAATTATTCAACCTAGAGACCAATTATTATAAATAATAGGGAATAGGAAAATTTAACAATGCGGCTGGATGAAAAGGTTAATTACAAAAGTCAGTTGTGTTTTATGTATTATAAACAAACAGCTAGAAAACAACTCAAAAGATAACCACTGGAATAGTCAGAATGTCAAGTACTTCAGAATAAATCAACCCTATAGATATCACTTCTCCCCAAGTTGATCCAGTTTGAATGCAGGCCTAATCAAATTCCCATCAAGGTTTTTCACAGAATTTAATAGACTGATTATGAATACTTACAGGGAAGATTTATGGCCAAAAATAACCAGGATTTCTGGAGAAGAGCAGAATGGCTTGTCTTGGCTTTACAGATCTCAGGATGTAATTCAAAGCTATAATAATTGAGATAGTACATGGATTGACAGTTTGAGCACTGAATTATTCAGAATGTGGAAACAGATGGTGCATTGAATGCAGTGTTGGTATAAGAGTGATGGCATGTCAGGAAAGGGGAGTGGGTTCTTCATTAAATTGAGCTGGAAACAAATGGTCATCATAAGGAAATAGTTGCAGTTGGATCATTGCCTCCTATCCAAATACAAGAATCAATTCCAGACAGATTAAGGACTTAAATGCCAAAGCAATTTTAAAAATCATAAGTAAAAAATAGAAGTAAACATTAGACAGCACTGTCCAGTAAAAATATATATATATTTCCATATATACTTTCTCTCTATATATTGTATAGGTACTTGTACATGAGAGATAACATGTTGGATAACATGAGAGAGGAAAGGAAGAAAAAATAAAAGTAAACCTCTAGACAGCACTGTCCAAAAGATATATATATATATATATAGTATAGGTACCTGCATAGATGAGAGAGGAAAGGTATATGAAAAGGATTAATAAGATTCAGGATGGTTTTCTCTAGGTGAGGGAGGCGGTGATGGGCAAGAGGGCCACACACCCAGAGAAAAGTTTTTTGTCAGAGCTGTAGCTTTCATGTTGTTTGGTAGGTAGATGGATACTTTACCTTATTAAGTTATAACTGTTTTGGCCATTATTTTGTTTGAACCAAATAAGACCTTTTCAACATTTTTAAGATTAGCTTTGCAGGTGGTTGGATAACTGAGTTTTGGTTCATCATGACTTTCCCTCTTCCCTAGTTAAAGTTTGTATGCCTACGAATATAAATTTCACTGGAAATTTTCAGATGAATTCTTTGCTCTCATTAATTTTTTTTCTCTTCCCTTCTATTAGGCTACAACTATTCTTAAAAATACTACTGAATCCCACATTAACCCTTTATCTTTCACTTCTGCAAGCCACCAAAGAAACTGAATTTCAGTGATTTCTGCATAACACAAGAAATCTCTTGGGTGTCTCTTAATTAGCATGAACTTCTTCAGCAATTTTTTTTCATTTGTGTTTTAATAGACCGACTTCCTTTTGGTAGTGTTGCGTGATGTGGTTCAGGCTTACCCTGAAGTTCGCATTGTTCTCATGTCTGCTACTATCGACACCAGTATGTTCTGTGAATATTTCTTCAATTGTCCCATCATTGAAGTTTATGGGAGGACTTATCCAGTTCAAGGTAAATAGTTTGGAGGTGGGGTGGGAGGGTGAACATCTTTTATGCGTTGGTGTTTGGATTTTCTTAATCTTGGAGATTGGAGTAATAGTTCAAAACACATTTAAAATACAGGCCAAAGTAGAATATCAAATGCATCATAACTTTCTTGGGCTCTTACTCAAGCAGTAGTGAGTACAATCTGGGGAGCAAGAACAAGTTTCATTCATTACTTGAGGACTTGGCATATCCAGTAAATTTCCTGCCTTTTCCTTATAGCCAAAGATAACTTTCAGAATTATATACTGTCCAGTGTAAATCAATATGGCCTATAGATGTTTATGGGAAATACTATTAAAAAGTTTAAGCAGCGAGAGTCAACTTACAAGAGAATCTGAGAGCCAAAGCAGGCATGTGTTAAAATGATACTAAGGTGAGTGTGTCAAGATCAACTATTTTTGATAGGTAAAAGAGTATTTCTGATAGGTAAGAGCTCCTTTACTTTCTTCTCTTTTTCTTTTTAGATATATTAATTAGAGAGAGAGCACGTAGGCCAACTAGAGCAAGGGGAGGGGCAGAGGGGGAGGCAGACTCTCCGCTGAGTGCAGAGCCTGAGAAGCCTGAGGACAAGGGGCTTGATCTCCCCAGAGATCATGACTTGAACCGAAACCACAAGTATGATGTTTAACTGACTGAGCCACCCAGGCGCCCCACTCCTTTACTTTCTTCAGAGTATTTTATCACCATTTTTTAGGATAATTATCTAATAGCTTGGTTAAAAAAGTGAATTCTAGCACAAATTGAGGGCATGAAAATAAGCTAAAAAATTTGCTGTGTGGGTATGAGATGATAAATGGTTATGTCAGGGTACTATTTTTTAAAATTCAGAAGTAAGGGTAGCTCTACAATAAAAGGCAGTGCAGTTGTATCTTGTGAGGGGACAGGTTGACAGTCGTAAAACTGTTTACATGTATACTGTGATTGAAAAAATAAGTGGATGACAGATGGGGGAGCCAGGTTTACTGTGGGAGCGAGAGGCTATAGGTAAGTAGGGAAGGCTTGAATGAACCATGTGGTGTATGATTACATGTGGAAACATCAGTAAGAAGTCATGTTCAGATACAAGTGAATAGATAGAGAAATAATTAAAATATGTATGGATACATGGGTGAGTGTGCTTGCATACATTTCCTAGCTCTTTCTGCTGACCACAGTGATGGAGACAGAGGGACACAGGAGCCAACCTGAAAGAGCTGGAGTAATTTGAACAAAAATAAATAAAGTAATACAATACTGGATTATAACCCTAAGGATAAAATAAATACCCATGAGTCCATATGGTGGTTGAATAAATAAATGGGTAATAAAGACACATCTCTCATATGGAATAATTCTAAAAAAATTACAGATATCTCCCTCTTACCTCAAAAAAGTGAGGCTTACCTCCCTGTCCCTTGAGTGTCTTGTGTTTAATGACCTGCTTCCACAGAGTAGAGTATGGAATGGGAGAAACAACAGTAACTTCACAGTAACTTGGATTAACTTGACAAACACTACCTCAGGTGAACAAGTTTAACATCATCAGTGATGAGTCATATCAGTTGTATGTATCCTTTATATAATGTGAAGAGTAGCACTTTGGGGCTCTTAGCATATAGAGGGGAATTGTTTATAGATTATGAGACATTTCTGGGCCCAGCAGAGTATAATTGATCAGCAGATATCCCAGCTTTGCTGATGTCCTTCTTTAGAGTGGTAACTAAAGGAAACCCATTTTATGTGTACATCCTGATAGAGGAAGGATGGACTACAGTATATTACTGTATTCACATTCTTTCCTTATCTAAATGCCATACCATGGGAGGGTACAGCATAGTGCGTGTACCCTGTACCCATTCCACAAATGTTTGAGTATTGTAGATAGAGGGTACCCTGTCTGGCTTAGTGGGAACATGTAGGAGAGATACTTCACCCTCCTTCAGGGACCAAGAGATTGGAACACTGAGTTTGGAAAAAGCTTATTTATTAGCACTGGAATTTCTTGCTAATTATGAAGTATCAGGGGGTATTAAGGTCATTTTGCGTTGTGAATTAGAAAATGAGTTTTGAAGACTGCTGCATTCTGAAAGTTGATGGTACTCACCTGACTGGATTGTCTTGGCAGAATATTTTTTGGAAGACTGTATTCAGATGACCCACTTTATTCCTCCACCAAAGGACAAGAAAAAGAAGGATAAGGAAGATGATGGTGGTGAGGATGATGATGTAAGTGAATCTTCATGGAAAATTTTTCATTAGGGACAGATTTTGTTATTGTAGTGAACAGATGATTTTAGTAAAAACATGTAATGAATTAACATTATAGAAAACTTTTTAAAAAGGTGACTATAAAGTCTGTTTTTAAATTAATTGATGTATTTTACTCCAAAGGATTCCATGTTCAGTGACAAGCTCTTTTCTTACTACAAGTTAAGTCATTTCTGGATAAAAGTCAAAAGAAAAAGGAAGAAAGAGTTAAGATGTTTAAAGGTCCACATGTGGTTAGAAATAACTCCTGTTTTCCATGGGTCACAGTACCTGGCAAGCTGATAGAAAAGCAAAAGTCTTGTGCCCCATCCCAGATCTACTAAATCAGAATGTACATTTTAACAAAATCTCCATGTGATCCATATATACAATAAAGTTTTCAAAGCAGCAGCTACCCTCCTAGATTAGAGAGCCTATGTGGTGATGACATTATCAGATCGGTATTAAACCAGGGAGTTAGTTATGAGGGATTTCCTAAGAAGAAAGAGGAAAGAAAAATGACACTTATTTTGAGATTTGGACCAATGATAATACAAAAATACATCTTCTATCTGGAATTTTGAACAGAATAAATATTGTAAGACAGCAATGCAGAATTTGATAGGAAATAAGCTGGAATATTTTTAATTAGAAGATATGAGGATATAAATGAATAGCAAATTAGAGAGTTTATCAGGCAGAAAAAAGACCAATTGTAACAACTTTCTCACTACTAAAGGCTTGGTTTAGCACTGATTCTAAGGCAGACTTTTTAGAAAATACCACATTATTTTGGAAATAGATGATCAAATGAGCTGCCAGCAGGATACTCATTTAAGAATTAAAGGACTTCATATTTGGTAGGAGATGAGCCTGGGAATTACACAGGGAGGTGTTGTGTATAGGTAAAGTAATCATATGATAATTGATGCACAGACAGGATCATAGTAGCAGTTCATTTATCAGTAAGGAGAATATTTTTGAGAGACCAGTGAAGTAGAGTCTTAATAAAGAAATACATTGGTAGAAGGAGCCATTAGAAGTTTCAGAGTCAAATTTAAGAGTTTGTGCTTGAATTATAGACATTGCCTATGGGAAATAATTGGTCATGAGAAAAATACAGTATCTCAATATGTAGTAGGTTCTACATTTTTGGAAATTAAATTTCTTCTGTATGCCAGATAAGACTAATAAGCTAGAATTAATAAGGACAGGTGTCATTTGAATGTTAAGAACAAATCTAAGAGACATCTCGTGAGCTGTAGTAATTAAGATAGTTCAAAATATGTCTCCCTATGTTTTGCAGGCAAATTGCAACCTGATCTGTGGTGATGAATATGGTCCAGAAACAAAGATGAGCATGGCTCAGTTGAATGAAAAGGAAACCCCTTTTGAACTCATAGAAGCTCTACTCAAGTACATTGAGACCCTTAATGTTCCTGGGGCTGTGTTGGTTTTTCTACCTGGCTGGAATTTGATTTATACTATGCAGAAGCATTTGGAGATGAATCCACATTTTGGTATGAGTCTTTGAATTCTCACATATTTGACAGTGAAAAATGAATATTTTTGCTTGTGCCCTAGCCAGCGTGTATGTGAAAACAAAATGTAATGTTGTGTCAATATTTGGATAAAAATATACGTAATGTAGAGCAGTTTTACAATGGAGTATTATTTTTAGACCTTAACCTTTCCTTAATTGTTATAGGAAGCCATAGGTATCAGATTTTACCTCTGCATTCTCAGATTCCTCGAGAGGAACAGCGCAAAGTATTTGATCCAGTACCAGCTGGAGTAACCAAGGTAAATAATAAACATTTACACTTATGGGGTTGGAGGTTACATAGATATTAAACAAATATTACAGGCCTTCATAGAGCTACCACAAAAAAATTGTATAAATTGAGGAGGGAAAGAAGGGGTCTTCTCTTCCTGAGCTTAGTAAGTTTTTCATTAGTCGGGCAGTGGGTGAATGATTTTTTTAAGGCTCCTGGAATTCTCTTGCCACTTGTTACATAAGCAAATCCTTCTTTTAAGTGCATAATAGGAAAATATTTTCTGAAGTATAATTTTTCTTAATATTTCTTCACAGGTTATTTTGTCCACAAATATTGCTGAGACTAGCATTACCATAAATGATGTTGTTTATGTCATTGACTCCTGCAAGTAAGTTTCCAAGGAACCTGTTTGCCTAGAATAAATCTTAAGAATGTTCCATGTAGTAGTTAGTATCAGTTAACAGAATCAGAATCACCCCCTTTTTTTTTTTTTTGAAGTCCTGTGTTCTTGTACTGTCTTAATTATTGTGTACTGTATACTGGGTTACAGGCTAATTAATAATTCTTGGTGTTGATTTATCACAAATCATTTATCATGGTAGGAAGTGACAAAGCTTGACACTCTAACTCCTGAGCTTCCCACTGCTCGTCTGCTGATATTTGCTCATTTCTCATTGGTGGGTGTTTGCATTGATCACAGCCATATAGTAGCATACTGCTTAGTGTATGAAGATGACCAATATTTATCTTATGACAAATATCCTACCTGTGCGACATTCACTTAAGAATTAAAAAATTTAATTTGGTATGCGATGAGCCTGGGAAATACACAGGGAGGCATTATGTACAGATAAAGTACACAATTATATGGTTACTGATACACAGGACAAAAAAGTCAAAACTTTGTTATATCTGGCTAGCTTGTGCCCCGTGTCTTCTCTACATAGTCCCTCAGCCTCCCCGGCAATTGAGAAAGACCTGCCAGTGCCCACTGTAGGGAATGGTGACTAGCACGCAGCTCCCCTGAGCCAGCTCCAGTCAGTTAGTGCCAGCTGCCTGTGTGAAGCATTGAAGGGTTCTGAGGTTGCTTTGGGGTTCAGCAGGACTGCGCGGTCACTGCTTGGTGAGGTCATCAACTTTTAGATCATAGATAGCCTGGAAGTTACACTAAACTTTGGGACAGACTTGGCTTAAATAATTACTGTTTATTCTCATGTATGTGCCAAATCCCGTTTGAATGCTTTCCATTCATTAATTCACTTAATGTTTATAAATAAAAATTCTGTGAGTTCGGTAAGAGTATTATAGCCATTTTCAGATGAGGAAAATGGGACACAGAAGGATTAGTAACTTGGCCAAGACCATCTAGCTGGTAAGTGGCACGGACGTGTTGTTGAAGGTTGACGACTCAGAAGGTGCAGTCAAATTCTTCCTGGTGCTGCACAGAGGCTTCATGTCGGCATAACTACCTGGAAAGCATCCCATCCCTTAGTGGAAATATGATAGTTAAGTACTGGTGGTACATGTGAGTCTAAGAATTAGCCACTGTTTCCTATTTAGGCAGAAAGTGAAGCTGTTCACTGCTCACAACAACATGACCAACTACGCTACAGTTTGGGCATCTAAAACAAACCTTGAGCAGCGGAAAGGACGAGCTGGCCGTGTGCGGCCTGGATTCTGCTTTCACCTGTGTAGCCGAGCTCGTTTTGAGAGGTAAGACCAATTCTTAAATAAAGACTATAGATTTGTTTTTTTACCCCTTCATACAATACATCACCTCCCGTCCCCTGCTGTGAACTTACTGAACTCAGAGTACATAAATGCCTCCAGTTACCTATATTGGAGGATAGATACTTGGCTTAAATAACAAGATTGTGGCAAGAATGAAATTGTCAGTGATGGCATGTTTGCTGATTTTCTGCTTACTACTAATCTTTTAAACGGAGGCTATATGGACATTACTTTAGTTCCACATAGGTCACTTTAGGGATTACTGGTATTTATGGAATGGTTAACTTCTTGAAAAATACATTTAAAAAATACTTCCATATTTACAGATTTTTTTTTCCCCCTAATGTTAGCACATCACTGTATCTCATAGGATCCTCCTCATATGCCTGAGAAATAGAGGGCATTATTTGGATAAGGAAACTAAAGCTTAAGGCTCTTAGCTGACTTCTCCAGGACTGAAACCCAAGTCTGTTAATACCTTGTCCAATTCCATTTATACTATAAGCCTGTTCGGGAATGTTTGTGGTTGGGACTTGTTTAAAAAAAATCCTTATCTCTCTGAATTATAGATTTCAGATGCATAGTTATATGTTTCTGGATATCCGTGTGTGTGCATTAGCTTGAACCAGTTGACCATAAGATAGAGTTAGGGGTTTTGTACACGTGTGTATTTATCACAATAAAGTATTGTGGGACATACTTAATTTAGGTGACCAGATGTATATAATGCCCTGAAGAAAAACCAAGGAAACTTTGATTTGCTTTTGTGCTGGTAACTACGGCTCCCTGGTAATTGTAAATGTGGATTTATTTGAGCATCAGAAGTTAGCTCAGGATACTGGCTGCAACATTTGGAAGGTACCTACTTTTTAAAGGTTAGATTGTCCCTTGAAGAAACAAGTACTGTACTTAGACATCTTAGAGTGAAAACCACCTACTAATTAGTAATGGCATGAATAGACCTATAATAAAGGATTTTTGTTCTTTTCTTTATAGGGTGAGAAACAGATAATGCTATCTGCATTTATGTAAACCTTATTTAAGCTGACCAGTCTTGCCAGCAGTGTTGGAATCATCAGTAAATGATTCCCATGAATCTTCATCATGAATAGTGTATAGCCAATAAGTCTGAATTAGAAATTTAGAGACCTGGGGGTGCCTGGGTAGCTCAGTCGGATAAGCATCTGACTCGATCTCAGCTCAGGTCTCGATCTTGAGGGTTGTGATTTCGAGCCCTATATTGGGCTCCATGCTGGGCATAGAGCCTACTAAAAAAAAAAAAATGTAGATTTTAATACCATTTGTACCTATTTGCGGAATTTAATGCCATTTGTACCTATTCTATGACATAACCTAAATATTTACACTCTCTAGGCCTCTGTTCCCCCATTTTGTAAAATGAGATTGTTACTTAACTGTCTGCTCCTTCAGTTGAAAATGGAAGATACTATAATACCCACAGAATTTGTTTGAGAACTAAATGAGTTAATAATGTTAAATACTGAGAACAATGCTTGGCATATGGTAAGCTCTCAGTAAATGTTAGCTATTATCATTGTTAATATTAATTTGTAATAGTAACTTTTATTAAAATTTTTAAGGGTTAGATGATCTGTAAAATCCTTGCTGGTAGCACTAAATTTTATGGACCAGGAAGGGAAGGTGATTATGGGGATATGTTAGTATTAGCCCACATCTCCACAGAAAGTCTTAACTACCATTGGGAGGTGGGGGGGCAGATGGGGGGAGGTGTTTGTTTTTGAGTATAGTTGACAATCGATGTTAAATTAGTTTCAGGTGTTCAGAATAGTGATTTAACAACTCTATACATTATGCTATGCTCCCCACCAGTGTAGCTACCATCTGCCACCATACAGCACTTTTACAGTACTATTGACTATATTCTCTGTGCTGTACCTTTCATCCTTGTGACTTATTCATTCCATAACTGGAAACCTGTATCTCCCCCTCCCCTTCACCCATTTTTGCCTGTCCCCTCCCCCCGTCCCCTCCGCTCTGTCTAGCCACCGCTTTTAACCCATGTTTGTCACCCGGTGAGACCTGAAGAAGTCATAGGTATGGGTAATAACATTAAGGATTTGGGATAATTTTTCATCCTCCTTCACTCCTCAGATGAAAATACCATCAAGCTATAATTGTAAAGTCGTAAACCACTGCTCAAGCAGTTAAGAGGGTCTTGTCCAGAGAGTCTTTGTTATAAATACAAAACATTGTTTGATAATTGTAAAAGGATGAGGGAGGGACAGCTCTATAAAGCTGATTATCTCTCTGCAAAGATTTTATTAAACAGACGTGTATATATTAGAGTGGATGGTTATTTTATGCTTTTCTTCCCTTAGACTAGAAACCCACATGACACCTGAGATGTTCCGAACACCATTACATGAAATTGCTTTGAGCATAAAACTTCTGCGTCTGGGAGGAATTGGACAATTCCTGGCCAAGGCAATTGAACCTCCACCTTTGGATGCTGTGATCGAAGCAGAGCACACTCTTAGAGGTACCTACAAATACAGACCTACCTAACAACATGTTAATTATTGTCTTGTCCTGGCAGCTAGCATGTAACAGATGAATCAAGGTACACTCAGCAGGCTGGTGAGTGGTAAGACTTCCAGTGTTGCCTTACATATTTAGTGTGGTCAGTTTCATAAAATGAGGTAAGAAAAGGGTAACCTGAGTCTTCTTTTGGTAAAAAATGTCATTTCTTAACCAATATTTAATAATCAGAACATGCATTACTCACGATATTCTTTTATGTTTATCTGTTAAAACATATCTGTTTGTGTTTTCTAATCATGTCATAGAAGTCGTGTAGTATTGTGGGAAAAACTAAAGGTGTTCGCCATGGGAATCTGATTTTGAATTTTGAATCTAGTACTCATCTGCTATATGAACTTTAGACTTTCACTCTCCAGATTTCATTCCTCTCTAAAAATTATTAGTAAATGGTATTAGACTTGTTAGGGCATGTGTACTTAGGCTGTTACTTTAGTTTTTGTATGTATAGAGTTTGCATGGACTATATTCAGTTTACAATCTACAGGGCCTAATTCTAGTACCACCTTCTTATCGGTGCTCCAGAATTTGGTTTTGTTGTGTTTTTGAGTGAGGAGAATTGTTGGCTATGGGCATGGTGCTGGTAGTTGGTTTGACAAATAATGAAAACTCAACCTGTAAAGAAATGTTTCATCTTTGCCTCAGTTAAAGGGGTTTTCGTTACTATTTCCGCTGTGTTACTATTTCCGCTGTTTTACTATTTCCGCTCACAAAGAACTATCTCCCCACAGAACTTGATGCATTAGATGCTAATGATGAGTTGACTCCTCTGGGACGAATCCTGGCTAAACTCCCCATTGAGCCTCGTTTTGGCAAAATGATGATAATGGGATGTATTTTCTAGTAAGTGCTTTGTATTATTGCTGATACTTAAATGGTAGAACAATTTCAGAATCTTACTCCCCTCCCCATAAAAACAGGATAGGCTCAGAAGAAAAAATTAAATTCTTAGGTATAGAAGTGGCATACTTCAGATACTAAGAAAAGAATGAAATGAGAAGAATGCATGGTCCCAGTAGATGGACACCTGGGCCCAGCTTGTTGGGGGAAAGAGCACAAGTTTCTCAAAAGAATTGCAGTTCGTCTTAGGAGCATAAGTAGTTGTCTTTGAAAGACAAATAGCACTAGGAAAACAGGTATATTTTATCAGGAAATTTTGAAGATTAAGAGATTTGAGAAGATGGGGAAGAGAATAAGGAGAGGGAAAATATAATACTTGGTCATAATTTATGGTAAATATGCATCCATTAATTATCAGAGCTCCTTGTTTTTTCCCTTTCCGCTTCTGGAGAGAGCAGCTGTAAAAGTTCTTTGTTAAGCCAATCTCAGTGCTAATAAAGTGGTATCGTAGCCAGTAAAGACTCTGACCCACAGTGACAGTATTGCTCGTGAACTGCTGGAACAAGAGCGTGACAAGACTGAATTTTCCTGTCTGTTTCAGTGTGGGAGATGCTGTCTGTACCATCTCTGCTGCCACCTGCTTTCCGGAGCCTTTCATTAGTGAAGGAAAGAGACTGGGTTATATTCATCGAAATTTTGCTGGAAACAGATTTTCTGATCATGTGGCCCTTTTATCAGTCTTCCAAGCTTGGGATGATGCTAGGTACGGGTTTGAAAGAGGGAAAGTTGTGAGTTGTGAGAACTGTCTCTAGTTGCTAATGTATTGGGGGCTTTAAGAAATGACTCTTAATCTATTTTAGAATGGGTGGAGAAGAAGCAGAGATACGTTTTTGTGAGCACAAAAGACTCAATATGGCTACACTAAGAATGACCTGGGAAGCCAAAGTTCAGCTCAAAGAGATTCTGATTAATTCTGGATTTCCAGAAGGTAAGGCTCTCTAAAGATCTATCTGAAGTGACATTTATGCAGCATGTGCACATTGACAGTGCAGTATATTTTAGCTTCAGACTTTAGACCCTGTGCTTTTTCTGTGTTCCTAGCTATTTCTTCATTCTTTGAACTATAATGATAATCAGTTTTTCACATTTATTCTGTCTTTTAAAAAAGGAAGCAAAAGGTTTGTGATGCTCAAATTATAACATACTACACAGATGATTAATAGATGTTTTAAGAATTTTGCTACTTTGAGAGGTTTTTTTTTTAGTCTCTTTTACCTTACGAAGAACAGAGGTGTAGCTTTTAGCAGTTGTAGTACAGAATAAGCAGTTTGTTGAATAACCTCAAATAGTGGTTTGTGAAGTGATTGATCATTCTGCCCACATGTTCATGTTTAGACATGAAATTTACCATGTTAAATTTTAAGTGCCTTTAAGTAAGGTTTTAGTGTGCTGGCAGGTAAGAGGGCTTGGATAATGTGATGGATATATTAGTTGAGCTGTTGAACTTTTGTTCTCCAACTAGATTAAAATTCCTAAAATTGGGGATTGAAGCACATAACCAGAAATAGCTGTGTAGTTGAGAGTATAGTTGGGCAAGATGGCAGATTTTAAAAGGATATGATCTAAATAACTTACAGACAGAATGTTTTCCTCTGTTGCAAACTGACTTAAGTTTGTAGTTTTTTATCAAAATCAAGGAAAGAGGAAGGGCATATTTTGTGTGATAGGATCCTCACAATAATCCTGAGATGCAGGTATTGTTACCCTGTTTCATAGAAGAGGAAGCTAACACAGAGGTTTAAATTACTTGTCCAGATACATTGAGTTAGGAGGTGAGAAGATTAGAACTCAGGTTTTTCCAGCACAGAATATATCCATGCTCTTAGTGGTCACTGTCATACTTCCCAAACCAGGATGAAATACTCCTAAAGCATAGTCTGGGTGAAAATATCCGCCCTCATTCCAGTGGGCTTCCTTGGATTGTTAGTCTATCTAGAAAGAACAGCTATTTAGGAACAGCAGATGGAATACTTTGTTCACCTATTGGTTTAGCTCACTTGGCGAGTAGATGATTAACCTGGGGGTGGGGGAGGTGGCTTTTTGTCATTAAGTAATCACTCCAAGCTTGGGTTGTGGTTGAGTCTATAAGAGAATGCAAGTATTTTAGTTTTCTTGCTGTGGAGACTCAGCAGAATTTCTCCTTGAACTTAATGTGGGTGTAAGAGTTCTGAGAAGACAGGAAATTAGACAGGTTATCTGAAAAAAGAGGTGGGAAGGAGGAGTCAGTTCTCGTAATTCTCTTAACTAGTTTACATGCAATATGAGGATTAGCCAGATATCTGATATTTGTACCCCTTTCCTTTTACAGATTGCTTGTTAACACAGGTGTTTACTAACACTGGACCAGATAATAATTTGGATGTTGTTATCTCTCTCCTGGCTTTTGGTGTGTACCCAAATGTGTGCTATCATAAGGAAAAAAGAAAGATTCTCACCACTGAAGGGCGTAATGCCCTTATCCACAAGTCTTCTGTTAATTGTCCTTTTAGCAGCCAAGACATGAAGTACCCATCTCCCTTCTTTGTATTTGGTGAAAAGGTAAGAAAAGATTAGTTTAGAAAAATTTACGTTGAGGGGCACCTGCATGGGCTCAGTATGTTAAGTGTCTGACTCTTGATTTTGGTTCAGGTCATGATCTTGGCCCCGTGTCGGGCTCTGTGCTGAGCAAGGAGCCAGCTTGAGATTTTCACCCTTTCCCTCTGCCCCCCCCCCCAAAAGAAAAATTTACATTGAAAATCTACATTGTCGTTACTTATTAATGTGCAGTGGGAACATGAGTTTTAATTTTTGAAGCATAGTTCATTATCATTATATGGCAATTGCTTGGCAGCTGGACTGTCATCTGTTTCTTCTTGCCTCTTTTTTCATCTGCAGATTCGAACCCGAGCCATCTCTGCTAAAGGCATGACCTTAGTTACTCCCCTGCAGTTGCTTCTCTTTGCCTCCAAGAAAGTCCAGTCTGATGGGCAGATTGTGCTCGTAGATGACTGGTATGTGTTTTCAGATGTGAACTCCAAACTGCATTCTTACCATTGAGGTGTAATGGGATTCAGCTGCTAATCTAACTTAATTTGTGAAAGAAACATGACACAATTTCATGACGTAAATGAGGTGTTTTATAGCATTGTCTTTTCTTGGAGAGTGGCTATCTTGGTAGTATAGTTCGTAGGTAGTAAGTCATACCATTGGAAGCAAATGCATTAGGCATTGAAGCCACATCTGCCCCCGTGAATACTACCCTAGAGAATTGGAATTTAATTGGAACTGGGGTACCTCTTTCATGTACTCTGTATGTTGGCTAGAGACTACTGGTAAGCATGTACTAACCACTTGACAAAAATGGAATAGATCTTAGTGACCCATCAGTAGGCTCAGTCATATTCCTGAAAACTCCAGCAATGTGAGTCTCTTCTTTCATTCTTTTATTGGAAGCTGAGTGATCTGTATTGCTAACAGTAGTTTGCTTGATAGACTTCCTGGTTTACAGTACCCGCCAGTAGCCAGCAGTGGGTTTTAAGAAGTTAGTGTAAGACTGTTACCATTCTTCATACCTGTGTTTGCCTAAGTCTGGGGAATTGAAAGTATTGGTACTTAGTAAGAAGTTAAATTTATTCATCACTTACCATATGTGAAATTGAGAGACAGTAGTCTTTTGCTGTGTGTACCCCTCTTGTACTTTATCATTTTTCTCTGTTTTAGGATCAGACTGCAAATCTCTCATGAGGCTGCTGCCTGTATCACTGCTCTCCGGGCGGCCATGGAGGCTCTGGTTGTTGAAGTAACCAAACAGCCTAATATCATCAGCCAGTTGGACCCTGTTAATGAACATATGCTAAACATGATCCGCCAGATCTCTAGACCATCAGCTGCTGGTATCAACCTCATGATTGGCAGTACACGGTGAGTACACAGTAACGTCTCTGAACCAAGCAGAGGACGATGATCTTATACTGGCCTAAAATTCCCACAGGTAGCTGATAGAGGCCTTGTTTATTTAAGTTAAAATTCTAGACAAACACTGAATATGAAATTTAATTCTGGTTAACACACTCAGAGAAAAGGATGTTACTAACTTTTACCTCTGTTAATAGTGTATCAGTGCATGTTGGAGATTTAAAGGGACCTTAAAAGTACATACAAAGTCCAGGGTGGGTCACATGACGGGAAAGTGACAGAGCCCAGACTCTTCACTTTCCACAGTACTGTTTTGCCATCTCTAATGAAAAAATGTTGATTGAAGAGTTAAATTGCTGCTACTTCAAATGAAAAGCCTCAAGGTTTATCTTAGTAGGGAAATGCAAGAATGTGACTGACTTAAAGAAGTGTGGAATTTCTCTTAATTCTTAAAATGTCTTATTTGGTTTGCTTTTTTCCACCTTTTCAATCTTCCTTTGCTCACAGTTCTTTCTTTGGAAATATTTGATACCTGCAGAGAAGGCAGAGGATAGTACAGTGAACACCCATATAGTCTTATAACTTAAACTCACGAATCTTCCACATTCTGTGACGATTTCTTGCTTTCATACATGTGTGTAAACACACATACCTACTTTTACTTAATCATTTGTGACCGAGTTGCAGAGGTTATGACATTTTACATCAGTATATTTCATGCATCTTTTAAGCATATAACTGCAATACCATGATCACACCCCCAAAATTTAAGTGTTTAACAATTGTCTAATATACATATTAAAAATTTTCTAATTATCCAAAAATATTCTTTAATCTCCTTTTCAAGGAACAGTTACTGCTTTCGGTTATAAACTGTTAATAATTTTAATATATAGAACTGCTAGAATTCATAAAGCATTCTGGGTCCCATTTTGCTATGATTTACTTTTTAAAATTTATTAATCATACACATAGTATTCATTGTGTGCCAGGCACTGTGCTGAGTGCTTTTCTGATATTAACTCATTTTAATATTTGCTCTATCTATGACGTAGGTAGATCTTTGTCCCCTTTAATATGAATAAGGAAACTAGCACAGAGAAGTTAAGACCCAAGGCCATACAGCTAGTGAATGGTAGGACTGGATTCAGACTAAAGCAGTAATGGCTCCTGAAATAGTGCTCTTACTGTGCTATACCTTGCTCCTCCAGTGGGTCAAATACATATGAGAATTATTGAGCAGTCTTCAAAAAGAAAGAAATAATAAGTGTGTGTCATAGGTAGATGTGGTGCTCATAGGTATTTAGAAGAGAGTTTACTTTTGGCAGGAGGGATGGTGAATAAGGAGGCTTCACATACAATCTGCTCTGTGGAGGACAAAAGTCCAGAACCTAGAAAGGATGGGATAAATACAGGAAAGAGTTTAGGATGCATGAATATAATGGTGGCTTGAATTACAGTAGGGAGAATTGAAATGGGGAGGAGTAGATTAGACAAGTTTGCAGGACCATCAGGAGGAATTGGTGATGGATTGAAATGGGGGGAGCAGGGCAGTGAAGGAGTGAAGACAGATCCCAGCTATATTTCTAACTTGGACAACTGCTGAATTCATAGTGCTGGTCTCTATAAGAAAAGCTGTGTGCAGGAGACTGTTGAATCACAGATCTGTACCTCTGAAACAAATAATGCAATATATGTTAAGAAAAAAAAAAGAAGAAGATAGGGGAAGATGAAGGGGGGTAAATCGGAGGGGGAGACGAACCATGAGAGATGATGGACTCTGAAAAACAAACTGAGGGTTCTAGAGGGGAGGGGGGTGGGAGGATGGGTTAGCCCGGTGATGGGTATTAAAGAGGGCACATTCTGCATGGAGCACTGGGGGTTATGCACAAACAATCATGGAACACTACTTCAAAAACTAATGATGTAATATATGGTGATTAACATAACAATAAAAAATAAAAAGAAAGAAAACTCCTATAAAAAAAGAAAAGAAAAGCTGTTCAGGAAGAATAAGCAGTTTGGGGTGTGCTGAGTTGGAGGGTTGTTAAGTGAGACATCTTGATTATGCAATTTTTCTTTTCTTTTTTTTTTTTTTTAAGATTTTATTTATTTGACAGAGACATAGCAAGAGCAGGAACACAAGCAGGGGGAGTGGGAGAGGGAGAAGCAGGCTCCCTGCAGAGCAGGGAGCCCAAGGCGGGGCTCGATCTCAGGACCCTGGGATCATGACCTGAGCTGAAGGCTGACGCTTAAGGACTGAGCCACCCAGGTGCCCCTTGATTATGCCATTTTTCATTACCCCTCATTTTCTTTATTTGCCACATGAAACATTTATGTGTAAACAAATCACCACAGGCATTTTTCAAAAACATACTTCAGAGTTAATGCAGGAAAATACGTGGTGATAAAGATCAAATAACACTGCCAACTCCAGGAGCCTCTTCCTTACATATCATTGCTTTCGTAGAATGCTGTATAGCTGAGGCTCAGTGAAAGCGAACCATCCATCTTAAGTCGTAAGGACATACTGCCAAAATGGAAGATCTTTGAGAATGAACCAGAAAGAACTTCAGACAAACATACGGTTACAGTAGATGCGTTCTTCTGTATATATTATGGAGTAACAGATTTATTTCATTTCAGTTTATATTTGTGCACTTGGGTTCGTTCCCTTTGTGTATTGAATTTCCAAATACGACTTTATATTTTACGACTAGTTGAGATGTATTAAGGATGCTTTGCTAACGTGGTGATTTTGTGCTTTTCCTAGGTATGGAGATGGTCCACGTCCTCCCAAGATGGCTCGATACGACAATGGAGGTGGATACCGACGGGGAGGTTCTAGTTACGGCGGTGGGGGCTACGGCGGCGGGGGCTACGGAGGTGCCGGCGGCTACGGCGGCGGCGGAGGCTACGGCGGCAGCGGCTATGCTGGCGGCTCCAACTCCTATCGTGGAGGCTATGGCGGAGGCTACAGAGGAGGTGTCAGTGGTGGCTATAGAGGTGGCTCGGGAGGAGACTATAGAGGGTCTAGTGGAGGAGGCTACAGAGGAACTGGGGCATTCCAGCGAGGGGGTGTCCGAGGGGGCTATGGGGGTGGTTACTTTGGACAAGGAAGAGGAGGTGGTGGCTATTAAAACGTGTTATGTCAGTGCCTATGCATAGACAGTTTAAAAAAAAAATGCATGCTACCTGTTTTCCCAAGTTGTTTATTTGATGCCAGTAAGTAAACCCATTTTCCGCCCATTTTGTGGTTCATTATAGTTTAAGGAAACCAAGCATATAGATACATTAGTGGTTTTGTTTATATTATGTAAAGTACACTGATTCTGAAACTACCACAGTTTGTATTTTTTCTTTAAGGAGTAAAGATTTGCCTTTAAAATTAACTTGATATTTTCTTGGCTTTAGTTTATTAATACAATAGAAAATAAAGTATTATACCAAATACTGGCCATGTAGTTCATTGTTGACATTACACGTTAGAATAATTTTGCAGTGCCGGTTACATCTATTTTAAGCGTCACAGGAAAAATTGTACTTTCTGTTTTCCAAAGTATACCAAGTGATACTGTTACTTGTAGTATTTAGAGTAAATAGCCTTGAAATAGAATTGTTCTTCCAGTAAATACTGGCCAGTGCACAATTTCACATGGACCTCTGCCCCTGAATAAAACTTTTGACCTAGGCCTGAACATTTTGACTTTTTCCCAAGCTTTGTATTCGGAAAATCTAAGACCAGGTAAGCATTCTCTTTTCTAAGTTAGTTTGCAGTGTAAAAATTAATTTTAATTAGAATTAAAAATTAACCCACAGAATTCTTGAATTAAGGTTATATTTAGTCGAAGAATGAAGATAAGTGAAGCTTCACCAATGCATCAAGTTTATTTGAGTAGAGATGTTTATACATTTATAACATTTTATGGTTTTCAATAAATTTTCACGTTTCTCATTTGAAATAGCATAGTACAGTAAAGATCACAAAGGCTGGGGCGCCTGGGTGGCTCAGTCGTTAAGCGACTGCCTTCGGCTCAGGTCATTATCCCGGGGTCCTGGGATCAAGCCCCACATCGGGCTCCCTGCTCAGTGGGAAGCCTGCTTCTCCCTCTCCCACTCCCCCTGCTTGTGTTCCCTCTCTCACTGTGTCTCTCTCTGTCAAATAAATAAAATCTTTAAAAAAAATCACAAAGGCTTTGGATTAAATAGAAGTAGACTCATATCTTTTTTTTTAAATTTTATTTTATTACGTTAATCACCATACATCATTAGTTTTTGATGTAGTGTTCCATGATTCATTGTTTGCATATAACACCCAGTGCTCCATGCAGTACGTGCCCTCTTTAATACCCATCATCAGGCTAACCCATCCCCCCACCCCCCTCCCCTCTAGAACCCTCAGTTTGTTTCTCAGAGTCCATAGTCTCTCATGGTTCATCTCCCCCTCAGATTCCCCCCCTTCATTTTTCCCTTCCTGCTATCTTCTCTCCCCCGCTCCTTTTTTTTTTTTTTTAACAATGTATTTGTTTCAGAGGTACAGGTCTGTGATTCATCAGTCTTAAACAGTTCACAGCGCTCACCATGGCACATACCCTCCCCAATATCCATCACCCAGCCACCCCATCCCTCCCACCCCCCACCACTCCAGCATCCCACAGTTTGTTTCCTGAGATTAAGAATTCCTCATATCAGTGAGATCATATGATACATGTTTTTCGCTGATTGACTTATTTCGCTTAGCATAATACCCTCTAGTTCCATCCATGTCGTTGCAAATGGCAAGATTTCAGGGTTTGTTTTTTTTTTTTGATGGTTGCATAATATTCCATTGTATAAATATATACCATATCTTCTTTATCCATTCATCTGTCGATGGACATCTAGGCTCTTTCCATAGTTTGGCTATTGTGGACATTGCTGCTATAAACATTGGGATGCACATACCCCTTCGGATCCCTACGTTTGTATCTTTGGGGCAAATACCCAGTAGTGCAATTGCTGGGTCGTACAGTAGCTCTATTTTCAACTTTTCAAGGAAGCTCCATACTGTTTTCCAGAGTGGCTGCACCAGCTTGCATTCCCACCAACAGTGTAGGAGGGTCCCCTTTCTCCACATCCTCACCAACATCTGTCATTTCCTGACTTGTTAATTTTAGCCATTCTGACTGGTCTGAAGTGGTATCTCATTGAGGTTTTGATTTGGATTTCCCTGATGCCGAGCAATGTTGAGCACTATTTCGTGTGAGTAGACTCATATCTTAAAACTGCTCTAGGACACATGAATTATCTTGGGCAAGTTATATTTTGCGTTTGTATCCTTTTCAAAATCTCATTCTATATATGTCCTTTAGATAACCTACTGTTGATCAGCTGATGACTCCTACCTATTTGCAGAGTCTCAGATCTGTATGTCCAACTGAGATTTCCTTGCGGAGCATCAGATCATATTAACAACTGCTTGCTGGACATACACTGCTGCTAGATACCCCATGGAAATAAAGAACTCAGCAGTTTTCCAGACTGAAGAAAACCACCTAATTCAACCTGTGACCTATTCTATACTCTATTCCCTGTTCAAGTATGTGTGGTTTTTTTGTTTTGTTTTGTTTTAATCATGGGAGTTTCAGCTACTTAATTGCCAAAGCCTTAATAAATTACCACATGTAGTTCGTTCTACTCCCAAAACACCTTCCAGTTGTGCTTTTATAAACCAACTACCTACTCTGTTCAGGCTGTCATTAACTTGGGTGTATAGTGATGCAACAGCCTCTTAACTGATCTTCCTGCTGGAAGTCCTGTCTACAATCCATTCTCCATACTACAGCCAGAGTAAACGTCCCCATCTAAAGCTAATACCACCGCCACCACCCACTCCTGGCCTAAACCAGTGATTCCTGCTCTTGCCTCAGTCCTCCTTACCAACCATACTGAACTTCTAGCCTTATCACTGGACCATGCTTTCTCTTGCCTTCATGTTGTGAAAACTTGTACCACAGAAAGTATAAATTGAATAATGCCTCGCTTAACTGGTACTCATTTCTCCAGTAACTTTAACTAGAAGTGAGAAATCAAAAGATGACTAAAATGGCTGAGAGAGATGTCAAATTACATTCTCTAAAGCTTGAAAACGACTTAGGCATAGTTCTAATAGTCTTTGAGTCTTTAGCTAAAAATCTAAGGAAGTGCCTGTGCAGATTTCTAGAACCCTTTGTGGCTGCCTCCTCTCTATTCTGCCCCACAAATCGTAGCTACCCTCCCTAAACCGGCCTCTGTCTCCCCAGCTCTGTGAGACTGCTTGTGCTCTGCTTCGTTCTCTCTTCCTCTGCCGTGATCTATCAAAGTGCCTCCACACAGAAAGGCAGGGTGGCTCATCTCATTTGTTCCCCTTAATTTGGTGATCACTGTTCTGCATTGTTTGATGCCTGAAAGCAGTTGATTCAGATATATACACACACACATATACGTATGTAGAGATACATAAAATGTGTATGGAGATAGCTTTTAAAAAATAGATCATTTGGTTTTCTAGTTTACATGGGAGTGGAGAGGAAAATCAACCATCAGACTATCATCACTGTAAGTGGAAGTCAACTTAAGATGATTTTGTCAGTCCATTATAACATCATATCCAGAAATCATTCCTTCAAAAGAATGATCAGATTTATGGAGCAGAAGGCCATATAGAGTATTTTTTGTGGCATATTAATACCTGGAGATTTCAACCAATGTGCTGTGTTTCTCAAGCATCCCTCTACAGTCTGCCTAAAACAGAATATTCAGTTTAAGGGATGTTGCAGCAGGTGCAAGATGACTGGAAAGTGTTTCCAAAACAAGAGCCAGTTGTACCCCTCTCCCATTCAGGAGATGAAAGGAGCTAGACACAGTATGGGGGAGAGAATGTGGAAAGAAAAAATATGTAGATCACCACACACATACGTTGGGGTTTGGAAATACAGTGGGAGTTGGCACCGACAAAATTGGGTCTGCCCTTCTAGAAATTTAGGCAGGGATGAAAACGGACCTGTTCTGTGATGGCATCTTCACTGTGTACTTAGAAGCTTGAAGATTATAGCAGTGACAACCCAACAGCTTTCTTTGGGGCTGAGGGTGATGTAGAAGGGAATTGTAAATTTCCTTTGGGCCCAGAGAGAGGCCGAAAAGTTAACTGGGGGAATAAGTTGATGTGCCATTTCCAGGAAGCCATGCTGAAGAGACTGTTGGCCCTGTGTTCTTTAGCAGCAGCTACAGTTTGATGGGATTTCCCATGCTCTGGAGCTGCACATAAAACCCTTGGGACATCACATGTACCAAAGGAACAGACCAGGAGAACATGAACAGTGTGTCAGTTTAGGGTCAGCACAGATGAGAAAGAGGACATCAACTGTGGCAAAGCCCATATTTGAAAGCCAGTTTCCCTGCCTCTGATTCTAGAAGCAGAATTGGGATCGTAGGGCAGTAAAGGACACTAGAAATGGAATTTTGAATTGCACTGGAACTGACAGGTTTTGGTTCTGACTAGAAATAAAATTCCTGAATTCCACTGGATTTACCCGAAAGATTGGCCAGAAGACAGGAAAGTTATTTAAAGTGTATTTGTGTGCCTTTGCTATTTGTGGACTGTCCCATTAGGTGTAGTGTAAAAGGTTTCTGACTCAGCCTCTTCCTTTTGGTCCCATGTTGAACTTGAGTTGGAAGAGGCGAGTCCGGTCTCAAAATGGAGGTAAGACCGCCGCCCGGTCACCCCCAGCCCAACTCTGGCCGTCGTCGCTGCTGCTGCCGGGGGGAGGAGGGCCATGATCCAAAGGAACCAGAGCAGTTGAGAAAACTGTTTACTGGTGGTTTGAGCTTTGAAACTACAGATGATAGTTTGAGAACATTTTGAAAAATGGGGTACACTTACAGATTGTGTGGTGATGAGAGACCCCCAAACAAAATGTTCCAGGGGTTTTGGTTTTGTGACTTACTCTTGTGTTGAAGAGGTGAATGCAGCAATGTGCCCGACCACACAAGGTTGATGGGCGTGTAGTGGAACCAAAGAGAACTGTTTCTAGAGAGGATTCGGTAAGGCCTGGTGCCCATCTAACAGTGAAGAAAGTTTTTGTTGGTGGTATTAAAAGAAGACACAGAAGAATATAATTTGAGAGACTACTTTGAAAAGTATGGCAAGACTGAACCATAGAAGTTATGGAAGACAGTGGAAAAAAGAGAGGATTTGCTTTTGTAACTTTTGATGATCATGATACAGTTGATAAAGTTGTTGTTCAGAAATACCACACTATTAATGGGCATAATTGTGAAGTGAAAAAAGCCCTTTCTAAACAAATGCAGTCTGCTGGATCACAAAGAGGTTGTGGAGGTGGATCTGGCAACTACATGGGTCATGGAGGAAACTGGAGGTGGTGGTAACTTTGGCCGTGGTGGAAACTTCGGTGGAAGAGGAGGCTATGGTGGCGGAGGTGGTGGCAGCAGAGGTAGTAATGGAGGAGGTGATGGATATAATGGATTTGGAGGTGATGGTGGCAACTATGGTGGTGGTCCTGGATATAGTAGTAGAGGAGGCTATGGTGGTGGTGGACCAGGATGTGGAAACCAAGGAGGCGGATATGGAGGTGGTGGTGGAGGATATGATGGTTACAATGAAGGAGGAAATTTTGGAGGTGGTAACTGGTGGTGGTGGGAACTACATTGATTTTGGAAATTACAGTGGACAACAGCAATCAAATTATGGACCCATGAAGGGGGGCAGTTTTGGTGGAAGAAGCTCGGGCAGTCCCTATGGTGGTGGTTATGGATCTGGTGGTGGAAGTGGTGGATGTGGTAGCAGAAGGTTCTAAAAAAAATTCAGAAGAAAAGGGCTACAGTTCTTAGCAGGAGAGAGCGAGGAGTTGTCAGGAAAGCTGCAGGTTACATTGAGACAGTCGTCCCAAATGCATTAGAGGGACTGTAAAAATCTGCCACAGAAGGAACGATGATCCGTAGTCAGAAAAGTTACTGCAGCTTAAACAGGAAACCCTTCTTGTTCAGGACTGTCATAGCCACAGTTTGCAAAAAGTGCAGCTATTGATTAATGCAATGTAATGTCAATTAGATGTACATTCCTGAGGTCTTTTATCTGATGTAGCTTTGTCTTTTTCTTTTTCTTTTCATTACATTAGGTATATTGCCCTGTAAATTGTGGTAGTGGTACCAGGAATAAAAAATTAAGGAATTTTTAACTTTTCAATATTTGTGTAGTTCAGTTTTTCTACATTTTAGTACAGAAACTAACAAAATGCAGTTTTGAAGGTGTTTCCTTGTTAGTTAACAAGAAGATCATTGTTAATTACTATTTTGTATGAATTTTGCTAAAGTTAACTGTAAAGAAACACCTGCTGACTTGCAGTTTAAGGGGAATCTGTTCTCCGCATTTCCAAACCATGAAATGAATGGGCTCTGACATGTGGAGAGAATAGATATTTGTATGTTTGCAATGTGTGTTTTAGATAAATAGAATTGGGTATTTAAATTAGCATATTTGTGAATTTAATAGCATTAAGATTTACCTTCAAATGAAAAAATCTCAAAATTCCAAAAAAAAAAAAAGTTTCTGATTCATGTGGGTAAAATTTACTATTGAATCTTTCAGAGCTAACTGAGGTTATCAGATGACTTTAGTGATGATTTAGCTTTTAGTAAAGAATCTACTTCCTGGGAACGAATTAGGGTGGCAAACTGGAACAAATTGGTCACCCTAGTATTACTGTTAATGGGTGATCAGTCAGGAATTTCTAAACTTTGAAATTGCGTATTTCCTTCAAACCTAGAAATATAAGTATAGAGGCAATAAAGGAAATTGTCTACGTAATTCAGTGTTTAACACTTCTGACTTTGGTAAACCTATATTTAAACCTATATTTAAAACCTATATGTAAAAATGTAAAATAACTATAGTGATTATTTTTAATATTTTAGTAATTCAAATGAAAATTTATAGTCTTTAATAGGAAGGGGGCGCCTGGGTGGCTCAGTCGGTTAAGCGTCTGCCTTCGGCTCAGGTCATGATCCCAGGGTCCTGGGATCGAGCCCCGCATCGGGCTCCCTGCTCAGTGGGAAGCCTGCTTCTCCCTCTCCCACTCCCCCTGCTTGTGTTCCCTCTCTCGCTGTGTCTCTCTCTCTCTCAAATAAAATCTTTAAAAAAATAATAATAAATTAAATAAAATAATAGGAAGGGCGCCTGGGTAGCTCAGTTGGTTAAGCGACTGCCTTCGGCTCAGATCATGATCCTGGAGTCCCGGGATCGAGTCCCACATCGGGCTCCCTGCTCAGCTGGGGGTCTGCTTCCCCCTCTGCCCTCTTCCCTCTCGTGCTGTCTCTCATTCTCTCTCTCTCAAGTAAATAAATAAAATTAAAATTAAATAAAATAATAGGAAATACAGTAAGATTTGGTTAACCTTCTGATCTAAGTAAAATTTAAGTTTTTTCAGCATTAGTAATAGTTTTGAGCATTTTCAAAGTAACCTAGTATTTCTAATGATACCTGTCAATGGCTTCAGAATTTTATTGGTAAGTGAAGGAAATGTGCATCTTATGCTGCCGCAAAATCTGAAATCACCAAAAAATTTGTATTGTCATAATGTTTGGTATTAAAATACTGAGTTACAAAGTTGCCTGAGTTTTCTACGGAACAAATCAGAGTGTTCTCTAGAAAAAGCAACATATTTTGTTAAAAGACAACTTTGAGGTTTCAGTTGAACAATAATATGTGAAAGGAAACTTAAATGTTATCCAAATCCGTGGTCATAGGCTTCTGTGGACTGAGAGGCTCCTTTGAGAATATGATGAAAGCTGTAGACCGTCCACCAAAAGGCAGGTACACAAAATTTTTCTGACTTAAAATCTCAGTAATTCACAGACTCTTGACACCTGTCTTATATATTCCAGTTTAAGAACACCTGATTTGGTTCAATCACTGAAAGTATAGTATATTTACATAGTTTTCTCATTTTTCACTTTAATACTTTGGAAGAATTAGACCTGTCCTCAAATGCAATGCTTTCTGTAACTCTTCAGTCTAGAAGATAACACATATGCACTTTGGGACAGATATCTTACCAAGAATGGCCACTTGATCCTATAATCAGAGCAACTTTTCTTTGCCCTGTGCTGCCAGAGGAGTGTCTTTGTCTTTTGATCTGTAGCCACCTGCCATTTCACTGCTTCTACTTCATAAACTGACAACAGGCGCTAGCATTGTGGGTCCCATTCTGCTCTTCAGCTGAGGCTCTACCCTAGCTGCTGCTGGCGTGGTAATGGAACAAAGGAAGTCTCCACTCCCACTGCCAGTCTCTTACGAAAAGCAAAAAGGGATTCAAATTCATCCCTTTTCATTCCACATTGCAGGCCACTCTTCTAATCTTGATTTGTCCAGTCTACACCTTCAGAATCCTAACCTTTTCATCCCCAGCAACTGTGATGAGATATCCTTAAAAGCCCTGGACTGTAAATCTTATTTCCGTTTTTAGCATAGGCAGAGAGCCACTGGTATCATTCTTTACAACTAAGTTATTACTTGGATTGCACAGACAGTGTGGGATGTAATGTTCCTAAGACCCAGAGCCTATACTCTCTTAAGAAACTTAACGTCTCGTAGGAAAGCCAGTTATGTGCACAAAAGGGAAGGGCGGAGCAGAAATACGGAACCTTCCCTCCTTTAGGTTCTAAATTAGAGTCTCTTAAATGGATACAAGCTATGCATTGGGTAGTTGTCCTGGTGGAGGAAACTTTTTCAATCCCATTTGAGGAACAGACTTAGGATTTGTCTTCCCTTGACCTAGAAAATTGGTTAAGATAAATGGTAGACTAATGCCCCCCACCAAAGATGTCCACATCTAATCCCCAGAACCTGTGAACACACACCTTACATGGCAAAAGGAACTTTGCAGATGTCATTAAAGTTGAGGACTTTGAGATGAGGAAATTATCCTGGGTTATCCAGGTGGGCTATATCTAATCACATGAGTCCTTAAAAGTGGAAGAGTGGGTCAGGGCAGTGAGACAAGAAGAGGCAGGAGAAATTCAAAGCAGGAGAGGGACTCAATGCCTCTGAAAATGGAGGAAGGAAGCCATAACCCAGGGAATGTAGTTGGCCTTCAGCTGACAGCCATCAAGGAAACCTCTCAATCCTACAACTGCAGAAAGTAACCCTGCCAGCCACCCAAATGCACAGGAAAGAAAGTTCCTGTCAACACCTTGAATTTAGCCCCGTGGGACCCATGTCAGAATTCAACCTACAGAACTGTCAGATAATAAATTGGTGTTAAACCTTTAAATTTGTCATTTGTTACACTGTAGGGGAAAGTAGAGATGGGAAGGTGAAGGAGAAAACTTTGTCGAAGACCAAATTTCTTAGAAAATCTAAAAAATGCTTTTACGTGCTTGAGAGACATGAGAATAGGAAAAACAAAGAACAAAACCTACTCTGAAGTGGGCCTGGAAAAGAGAAATTGGTTGGAAACCAATGGCAGCAACACGTAAAAGGCAGATGACCGATGAGTGAGCAGTGTGCTCAGGAAAAGCTCTTGCTCTTTTTGCTGACTCTCAAAAGATCCTTTGTCCATCACCTCTTCCTGAAGCCAGAAACAGGAAAATCCCTCCTCTTACAGCTCATTTAATTCATTGTAGAAAGACTGTTCTTGTTAAAGCCTCCATGACAATACCTGAAATTATCTCATGTAACCCAGTTAATAGGACCTTGTGTAAAAAAAATTAATGAAAAGGCTGTTGATGAAACTGAAGAACAACCATGCCTTATTAGACTCTCAACCTCAAGAGATTCTCTATGGCAACACAGGGTCACCTTCGAAGTTACAGATAACATGAAATAAAAGTCAAATTGAGGAAGGAAAATAAGTGTGTGAGCCTGAGTGCTTATTTCCTTTTATATACAAAATCAAAAATAAAATACAATATAAGTTCTGCTTTGTGAAAAAGACCATTAGTTATATCTTAGGAAATGAACCCCCTATTTTAGAGGACACATACCCATCCAATTTAAAGATAACTCTTAAAAAAATAAAGTTAATTCCTAGCTTCAGTTGCAGTTAGGTGGAGCCACGTAATTAGATTCTAGTGGGAGGGAAGCATGTAAGTTGGAACAATGTGTGTAACTTTGTAGAAAGGTCCTATCCCTTCTGATGCATGGTTGGAATTTAAACAATGGCTTGAGCTATTGCTCAATTGCTATCTTGGCCCATGTGGTGATTTTGAATGGAAACCATATAATGGTAAGACAAGATAGACATTTGAATTTTTTTAAAGATTTTATTAATATTTGAGAGCACAAGTGGGGAAGGGCAGAGAGAGAAGCAGACTGCTGAGCAGGGAGCCTGATGCAGGGCTTGATCCTAGGACCCCAGGATCATGACCTGAGCCGAGGCAGACACTTAGCCAACTGAGCCACCCAGGCGCCCCAGACATCTGAATTTCTAACATGGAACACCTACCTACCAACTCTACACTGAGTACCAACATGCATTATCTATTAACCCTATACTTTAGATTACCTCTGGACTTACTGAATATGAGGAAGAAATATATTTCTTTTTTTTTTTTAAGATATTTGAGAGTGAGTGGGAGAGAGAGAAGGAGCAGGGGGAGAGGGAGATGCAACAGACTCTGCTGAGGAGGGAGCCCAGTGTGGAGCTGGATCCCAGGATTCTGGGATCATGACCTGAGCCGAAGGCAGACACTTAACCAACTGAGCCATCCAGGCACCCCTATGTTTCTATATTCTTTACTTCTTTTATTTTGGATTTCCTTATTTGCTGCAGTTGAACCTGATTCTATATAATATATAGTGAGTGCTATAGTGCTGTCTTATTCCAGTCCTAGCACAGATAAATAGGTGAATCAGGAATTGGCTATAAACCTGTTTTCTATTATCTACATAGAACACCTAATGCTTATTGGACTAGGAGTATCAAAAACAATGTTTAAAACCACATTTGCTTTAGAATTAAGTAGTGATGTTGGTGGTACCTATATACTAAAAATATACTAAATACTGTTAAATTATATACTTTAAAAGGGTGAATTTTATGGTGTGTGAATTATATCTCAAAACTTACTTTAAAAAGTTAAAATGAATCATCCAATGAAAGCATTCAAATGTTTAAATATTTTTTAATTAAATAGGTTTTGAATTTAATTAAAACTACCATTTCTGTGGGATATGAGAATTATTTACTAAACAAATCTCTGAAATATAAAACATTAACATAAATCCAGATGCTTTAACTTGTGACTATCCTGATATCCCCCTTCAAGTTTGCTTCTATTTTATTGTTGTTCATCTCCAGGTTCAGATTCTGCATTACCCTAGAGAGCATACTGTCATCTTTTTTATCCCCTGAAGCTGCCCCTTTGTTGAGGGCTTCCTCTGCTACAATAAAATATTGTTCAGTTGGTTGAAGAATGCTTACACCATAGCCATTGTTGTTGTAAATATGATTATTAGTCATCTTCAATTTTGGTGCTGGAAGAACCTGTTAAATTATTCAAGGAAATTAGTTTTTCAATAATTTCTATAAAAATATGAACTGTAGAATTTATTCTTAGGTTTACATGTTTCTTTAAAACAACTGAATCTGTTTTGAGCAAGCGATATTTTCCTCACACTGATTACTGTAATAATAACCAAGGAAATCTCTAGTGTTGAAATATTAAATGAAGTTTTCAATTTATTTTATACAACAATATCTCATGAAGCTTTTAATGTAACAAATATGAAAATAATTTCAGATATCAAAAATGATAAATTTTGAAATAAAGTAATTTCAAATAATTATATGTAACCTAGAATTCTAGGGAAAAACTTCATTACATACATCTAGAGAGGGACCTAGAAGAGTAGAACTAATAGAAGTAGAAAGGAATGGGAAGGCATTTCACTTACAAATTATTGTTGTTGTAATTGGTTATTTTAA
Source organism: Mirounga angustirostris (assembly GCF_029215605.1). Classification (NCBI taxonomy): domain Eukaryota; kingdom Metazoa; phylum Chordata; class Mammalia; order Carnivora; family Phocidae; genus Mirounga; species Mirounga angustirostris. The sequence continues at coordinate 43,389,978 of NW_026991714.1, forward strand.
TTGCCTAGCTTAAATTATTTTATAAACTTAGAAAGTAAGACTTAAATATTTCATAATATATTATTATTTGCTTTACTTTCCAAAACGTATTATAGATCTGCCCAATGAAAAATCTAGAACATTTTTATAAAAGCAAAACTATCCACTTTATCAAAGTTATCTGCTAAAATTTAAGTTGAAACTATTAAATTAGAAAGCTAAACTTGTTTTATATCAGCCTTCATTTAAACCATATTTTAATTATCTCTACTATTCTTTTCCAAATCAGTAACATTTAGACTAGACTTTGTCTAGAAGTAATTTTTTTAGTTATTTTTGTGATAATTATTCATAATTCTTATAACAACTGTATATTAAGAAATATGAAAATACCTTCATATTAACTCCACCTAAGGTGCTTTTTGAATTGTCACTGGTTCTGAGGTTATTACAGTGATGAATTTCATTTCTTTCTAAAATGGCTATGCTCCCAGGATACAGTTCAACACCAGCACCCTGTAAATTAAAAGCAAATAGAACAATCTCAAAACACACATGTACCTCTCCAAAATTTTCTTTAGATTTAAAACTTGTAATTCTATTTTAGCAGTCTCAACACACTAAGTTACACAAAAATATGATAATTCATGTAATGATTTATTGTAGAGATTATGTTTAAAAACATTGAAAACTAGTATTATCTGTGTTAGAAGATCATTGGGCCTAGAAGGAGGGTTGAGGTCACACAGTCTCATTGAGTCACATTGCTCTCCCACCCAAATGAAATCTCTAGAAGGGAGCCAAAAATCTCTTTAAGCAGTTCTTTCAATTGTTATAAAAATTAATTTATATATATTGTAAATCCCTCAATGCTGCTAATGTTTACTTCCTCAGTTTAGTGGAAATTAAGTCATTCTATTAAAAAAAAGAGTCCTATTATTTTCATCCTTTATTCTTTCTTTTCATTCAATTTTCCAGTATTTTAATACTCTTTGTGATTGTTATCTGAAGATCCAAACTCATTTCTTTTTAAGTAGACAAGTTAACTGACTCATCCGTTTTGTAGCCACCAATTCCTAGATTTTAAAAAAAATCACATTTAAAGCCAGTAATTCTTTACTTTGGACTTAACTTAGTTCATTTTTCCTATGTGTGCTATGACACTCTGTACTTGTCCTCATTTTATCAGTTTCTAAGCTTGATTATAACTCAATTCAAAGATGAAGTAATTGTTATCCTTTGCATATTAAGATCACTCAAAGTTATTTATTGTCATATAAAGCTGTTTTTATAAAATGAAATACCTGGGCACCAGTTATTTCACTGTCTGTAATTGTCAAAGCAGCCCCCGTAAGAACACACACTCCTGTTCCTTCACATTTTAATATACAGTTTTCTAGAGTCATGTGACCAGACTCCACCACCACAATACCATCAACTGTCCCTTGTTGTATCAAAGATAGATGCATTAGCTTCACATTATCAGCTTTAGACACCACGAAACTGTCATGAGAAGGTTCAGAAGTAATCATAATTTCCTCTCTCTTTCCAATTCCTGATTCATGGAGAAAAACATGATTAAATCAGTAATCCCAAAGTTTAAAGTTCTTTAGTGATTCAATAATACTGTTTTTCTTTTCACATTTTTAATAAGTAATATATGTAATTACTTAATTATATAATCTTTTGTCCATATTTTGATGCATGAGGGGAGAATCTGGGTTTATAGTCAGTATAGATGTACCTATGTATTTATTCAACATACTCATTCCATAATATATTTTCCTAAATTTCCTATTAACATAATCAACAGTCATTTACAAAATGTCTAAGATATAAAAACTATCTTACCATAACCGGTTTCAAAACCATAATAAATTACCATAACTAAAAAAGACTGTCAAAGACCTGTGAATTAGATTATAAGATTAATGTAATCATATCCACAATTTTGATCTAGAATAGTCAAAGCAATCATCTAAATTTAACAATCCAAAAATAAGGGGTTGTATCTTCAAGGCTATAAAATTTGAAAATGACAAATATATTATTACCCATGCAGTTCAACAAAATACTACTGATTACAGTTATCAAGATCTAGTGAATTTTTTGCTCAATTTTTGAATTGATAGGCAAAGCCTAAGTCACCTGGTTCTTTTCTTTTGGCCAGACAGTGGGAATATCCTTACTTCAGTGTTAAAGGGCAGAATTAAAATTACTAAAATAGGTTCAGGACCTAAAAGAAATTTAGTAAACTCTTCTACTTGTAGCAAGTTTGCATATGAATTAACCTGAGAAAATGCTGAATATATTTTAATATATCCTTACATTTGGGTTTTCCTACTAAAGTGATAAAAAAAAAATGCAATAGAAGAAGTAAACATAGTTTGGGTAAAAATAGTACAAACAGGTTTTTGGGTTTTTTGTGGTCTTGATCTTTTTAGAATCTGTGCTTGTAGTGCTACACTATCATGGGGAAGAAGTAGTCTCATTGATTTGCTTTGGTACATTATGTCTAAATGAAGTCACCTGTACAGATTATACACTCATGAACAGGTGAGAAAATCTTAACTGTAAAAAGCACATAAGGGATTTTTTTGTTAAGTAAATCATGTTTATAATATACAATTTTTCCAGGATACATTGCTATAAAAAGATTGCAAAGGATGCCCAGCTAACCCTTTATAATGATGTCATCAGTCAATAAAGCAAGATTTACAGCTTGATATTCTCCTGGAAAAATAACTACGGTATCTCCACTATAACAACTGTCCAAAGCCAAATCCAAATCATCATGCTGTTGGAGAAGTGTGTCTGAAGATAAGTCCTTTACCTGAAAAGAAGAAATAAAACAGTACACTTTTAACAATGAATTAAACTGAAACAGGTCATTTTAATCAGTTAACTTATCAGTAACATGTGCTTTTCTCAAAGACTTACCTTGTATATTACACTGTAATACACTGTAAATACTATATGTCTTCATGTTCATTAAATATTCCAAATATCAGTGTATCAACTAAGGGAATGGTGAAATGGGATTTTCTTTACAATCACTAATAATTTTACAGCTCTGAAAGACTGTGCCAGAAGGCAGAATTTTAACTTAGCATATTACCTCCCAAGCCTCACAACAGCATCAGGTGAAGGACATTGAAACTCAGTGAGATGAAATGATTTGCCCAAGGACACAGAGTTGGTGAGTGGTTAAGCGAAGCTGTAGAGGCAGGGCTTTATGACACCAGATCTCTTTACAGTCTACTATTTTATTTCTTTAACTTAAACTAATCCTACAATTTTAGTAAATCAATAAAACTTTATATATTAAATATTCTAGACCTAAATATAAAAGATACCAGGAATCTGCATTGAGAGTACAAAAGGGAAGAAAACTTCATTATTAGTACCATGAAGCGTGGGGAACTTTCAAAATAAAATTTGAAAACTGAAATTCTGAAAAATGCCTATTATTTTATCCCAATAGAAAAGGCATTATCATTCATATATCTTTTTTCTTATAAAAGTGGTTATAAGAAAAACATAAAAAAATGAAAACATAACAAATGGAAATTTTAACCTAAATAAATGTATTTATATAGATATTTCCTTTTAGTCTTTCTCCCACGCATATATTCATTATTCATAATACCAACATATCATACCATACATATACATGGCTTTGAATCCTGACTTTTTTAAGATTGATTTATTTATTTTAGAGAACATGAGTGGGAGGGGTAGAAGGTGAGGGAGAGAGAATCTCAAGCAGAATCCAGGCTGAGCACAAAGCCCAGCTCACGACCCTGATATCATGACCTGAGCTGAAACCAAGAGTCAGACACTTAACCAACTGTACCACCCAGACACCCCTGAATCCTGACTTTACATTACATCATATTTTCCCATGTCCCAAAGCCTAATGTTTAATGATTACATAATAATGTATCATATGGACATATAATTTATTATAATTTAATTATGATTTTCTTACTCTTATTTAGATTGTTTATACAATTTTTCAATATTCTGAAAATACTACAACAAATAAATCCGTATGCATGTCTCTAGTTATTTCTTTAGGATAAATTACTAGATGGGGAATTATTGTGTCAGAGGTACAAAAGATTTTAAGTGTCTTGGATACATACTGCTAAATTGCCCTCCAGAAAAGTTTAACCAATTAAAATTTGGTTTGAGAACTCATTTTGCTGTAAACTCATCAGCATGGGGTATCTTTTAAATTTATAAAATATTTGCCACCTTAATAGGCAAAAATCCTCACTGCCTCATTTTAATTTCCATTCCTTTGATAAGCAAGACTGAACATTTTTTCAGATATATTTGAAACTCAATCCTTACTAATTCAGCAAACCACTATATTCATTTATGTGTGTATTCTAAATACTTTGGTGGCAGAGAGTAAATAAATAATTTGGAAGAACTCTAGAATCCATCTCATTTGTATTTTTCTTATGCATGAAAATAGGAAATCCAGGAGAGAGAAGTTTGCAGGGGAACATAATGAGTTTAGGGCTTTTGGGTTTTTTTTTTTTTTAAGATTTTACTTATTTATTTGAGAGAATGAGATAGAACATGAGAGGGGGGAGGGTCAGAGGGAGAAGCAGACTCCCCGCTGAGCAGGGAGCCCAACGCAGGACTCGATCCCGGGACTCCAGGATCATGACCTGAGCCGAAGGCAGTCGCTTAACCAACTGAGCCACCCAGGCGCCCATGAGTTTAGTTTTGATGCCAGTTAATTGGAAGTACTGGTGGAGTCACTAAGCAGAGGTACACAGTAGACTGCATGTAAGAGTCTAGAATATAGGACTAAGATTTGACTGGGCATAAAGATCTTGGAGTTATTTACATATAATTTGAGCATAGGAATGGATAAGATAGCTACAAGACTGTATAACGAAGGAAAGATAGCACTCCAGGGTGGAACACTGGAGATAGCACTCCAGGGTGGAACACTTTAAACACTGTTTAAAGAACAGGCAGAAACGAAGTCTCAAAGCTGAGGCTGAGGGGTAGCCTAAGAGGTGGTAAGAAAATTAGGAGACCAAGATGTCAAGAAAGGAGGAAGTAGTTGATAATATCAGGTGCTGAAAGGTTAAACGAGATGGTGATCCTTGAGTTGTGCTTACTGCATTTGGCCACAGCTTGGTCCCACATTGACCACAAGGACATTTTCACTGGTATTCTGGAGGCAGAAACAAGATTACTGTGAGTAGAGGCATGAATATGAAGGCAGACAGAGACAAGTATAAATATCTCAAGAAGTTTTGCTCTGTAAAACAAGAGATAGAGATGTGGTATTTAGGATACACACTGTTTTATTATTTCAAAAAACAGAATTGAGGGGCGCCTGGGTAGCTCAGTCAGTTAAGCATCTGACTCTTGATTCTGGCTCAGGTCATATCATCAAGGTGGTAAGATTGAGCCCCTCATCAGGCTCCACACTGGGCATGAAGCCTGCTTAAGATTCTCCCTTCTCCCTTTCCTTCTGCCCTTCCCTTGCTCTCTTTCTTTAAAAAAAAAAAAAAAAAAAAGTGGTTGTGCATTTTGACTAGTCAGTATCTCAGGGAAAGGACTGACAAAGCTGACTTGTTTCACATCCCCCTCAGAATTGAGTGACAATGTAGGTATCACTTGATGAAAGCATTTAAAAACATACACTACCTATAGACACCTGGGGCAAAGGAAAAGCCTGCAAAGGAGGAGGCTGAGAAGGAAGATTCTTGGGGAAATAAGGGCTACCTCATAAAGTAGGACATCTAGAGTGAAATGCACATGACCAGGGCTGGATGCATGCTCAGGAGAGATCTGAAAGGACCCTAAGCTTTACTTCCCACTGATCATTGGGCCCTGTGCAAGCAAGAGGTGAAAGCCAAGGCAGAGTTGTAAGCAGCCTGGCTTAGCTTTGAAGGAGTGCCTCAGCTCAGAGCTAATTTGCAAAGACTGTGAGAGATTCTTGTTTTTGTTTTTTAGCTGTAGGTGTTTATGGAAATTTGTCAGGTAACTGGCTACCTGCTGAGATTACATAATAGAACTTCAGTAACCACACACAAAAAGAAACACAGCTTTTGCAAAAATAGTTGGAAAATTTGCTAACCATATGGACAACTGCAGTCCTCAACAATTAACAGAGCAAACCCTGGGGACAGGGTAGACTGATTTCCAGTTATTAGATTATAATATTCAAAATAACCGATTTGCAACAAAAAATTACAAGACAGGAAACTGTGGCCCATTTATAGGAAAAAAGATTGACAGAAACCATCTCTGAGGAAGTGCAGACAAGCCTTTGGATTTATTAAACAAAAACTTTAAATCAACTGTCTTAAATATGCTTAAAACGCTAAAAGAAACTGTGGACAAAGAACTAAAGGAACCAAAAGGACAATGTATGAACAAATAGATAATATCAATAAAGAAATAAAAATTACAAAAAGGACCCAAATAGGAATTCTATTGTTGAAAATTACAATAGATGAAATTAAAAAAAAACTCACTAGAGAGGCTTAGATATCATATTTGAGTGGGAAGAAGAAATAATCAATAAACTTGAAGACAGGACAATTAAAATATCCAGTTCGAGGAGCAGAAAGAAAAAAGCATAAAGAAAAATAAACAATGTTGAAGGGACCAGTGGTATACCATCAAGAATACAAATATATGTATTATAGGAGTCCCAGAAGGAGAAGAGAGAAAGGAGCAAAAAAGAATATTGAAGAAATAATGGCTGAAAACTTTCCAAATTTGTTGAAAGATGTGAATCTACACATCCAAGAAGCTTAATGAGCATCAACAAGGATAAACACAAAGAGAGCCAAACCAACACATATAATCAAACTGTTGAAAGTCAAAACAAAGAATCTTGAAAGCAGTGAGAGAGAAGCAATTCAGTATACAAGGAATTGGCAATAAGATTAATGGCTGATTCCTTAACAGAAGCCATGGAAGCCAGAAAGCAGTGGGATGACATATTTAAGGGGGGTGGGTACTGTCAACCAAGAATTCTATATCTAGCAGAACTATCCTTCAATAATTTCTCAAATATATGAAGCAGCAAGACTGTGGATCTGGTTCAAAATGGTATCTCCCTCAAATGCAGTCTTTTTCATATTTGTCTCCTATCCTTCCCATAGCTACTATTAGCATAGTGCCTAGCAATAAGGTTTGTACTCTAAATAGTTGCTGACATTTATTTATTTAGTACCTATTATATGCTAATCACTGAAATGGATATAATGGGGGAAAGAAGGCATTAATGTCAGATAAGAACCCTACCCTCAAAGAACTTCTTTTCTGATTATACACAACTACAACTCAAATGAACAAATAGGGATAAAGTGTATTTCTTACCATGTCAGTAGTCATCACTTTTGCCACAATATGTGTTATAGTCTTTCCAAAATCTCTTTTCCCCTTCCTGCGCCTCAGAATTCTTGGAAAGAAAGGTCCATGAACTCTAGAGTTGAAAATATTTATTATGATTAAATTAACCTGAAAAAGACTCAAGCTATACTTACTTAGAAAATAAAACTTGGCACCAAGCATCTTTGAGAAGTAGGTTTCACTAATTTTAAGCTCTTTGAGAGCAATGAGCAACTTGAGAGCAATGGAATGATTAAAATCTTTTAGATAACTGAGTGTTTAAACCCTTGAACTCTAAAATCTTTTCATTTTCATGGTTTGTACCTGGAAATCTGTATGTAACCCCCTGCAATCAATACCTCTCACCTCAACTCTTTAATACAGTAGAAAATTTTCCTGATTGTACTTTCATAGTCCAATGAATGTGGACTCATAACAAAGCAAAGGTGGGTTATGTCTGTGATACGGGGCATAAGAATGTTTAGGGAAATGCCCAATTTTAGATACTGTGTTCAACCAACAGACTGTTTTGTTTCAAAGGATATGGTCTCCATAGATATGTTGACTGTGGCTTCCCAACAGAACAATTCTAGCTTCTCTCTGAGTTGTGTTTTTTTTTTTTAATTATTGTTTGCTCTTCAGCACTTCTGATTAATTCCACTTTCTCTTCTTTCTGCTCTTCTTTACAATTCCTATTTCCTAACTCTTAATCATGTAAGTGTTATCAAAAGAAAGTTTGAGCATAATTTTTATCATTACTTATCAGCGGAAAGGGACACTCCTTTACCAACAGATGTAGCTTTACTAATAATCTCCTTAGGTGTTATATTTTGGGTTCTCTGCAGCACTTTATTGCTTGACATGTTTCATTGAACATTTCAAAAGTAAACCCATTCAGCATTTTCTTTTTTTTTTTTTTTTAAGATTTTATTTATTTGTGAGAGAGAGAATGAGAGACAGAGAGCATGAGAGGGGGGAGGGTCAGAGGGAGAAGCAGACTCCCTGCTGAGCAGGGAGCCTGATGTGGGACTCGATCCCGGGACTCCAGGATCATGACCTGAGCTGAAGGCAGTCGCTTAACCAACTGAGCCACCCAGGCGCCCAACCCATTCAGCATTTTTATACCTATTTAAGCAAGTGATTATGATCTTGAGAAAGAGAACTACTCACACATTTCTTCACCATATACCTGATCACTAGCTGCTCAAAGAGTACAGCATCCTATGTTCAGGAAATACAGTAGTTTATCATGCAATCCTAGTTTTAAAATCAAAAGTATATATCAGTGGGTTTTTTTTAAATCAAATTTATTTAGGTATAATTTACATAACAGACACTCATTTTAAGTAAACCATCCATGAGGTTTCACAAATGTGTATACCCACTTAACTCAATCACAATAATCAAGGTATAGAACATTCTCATCACACCGATAGGTTCCTTCATGCATCTTTGCAGTCAATCCTCCACACCTATTCCCAGGCAACCACTGATCTACTTTCTGTCACAGATTTCCCTTTCTTGGATTTTTTAAATGAAATTTTAAAGTGAAATAATATATGAGGTACTCTTTTGTGTCTAGCTTTTTTTCATTCAGTCTGTTTTGAGATCCATCATGTTATTTTGTGTATCAGCATTTTGTTTATATTGCTGAGCAGTATTTCATTATTGGATTTTCTGTATACAAAATCATGTCATCTGCAAATAGAGATAATTTTATCACTTCTTCCTTTCCAATCTGGATGGCTTTTTCCTTGCCTATTGCTCTAGCTGGAACCTCTAGTACAATTTGAATAAAAGTGGTAAGAGTGGACATCCTTGTCTTCTTCCTGATCTTAGTGGGGAAACATCCATTCTTTCACCTTTAAGTAGGACTTAGTTAAAGGTTTTTCACAGATGGCCTTATACAGGCTGAGAAATATCCCTTCTATTCCAAGATTTTAATTTTTATCATGAAAGCATTGCATTTTGTCAAATTCTTTTTCTGTGTCTGTTAAGGTGTGGCTTTTGTTTTTTTATTTATTAATATGGTGTATTATATTGATTCATTTTCATGTGTTAAACCAACCTTACAACCCTGGGATAAATCCCACTTAGTCATAGTGTCTGATCCTCTTACTATGTTGCTAGACTCAGTTTGTTAGTATATTATTGAGGATTTTTGCATCTATATTCATAAGGGATATTATTCTGTAGTTTCCTTTGATGTTTTTGTAGTTTTGGTATCAGGGTAATAATTGTGGCCTCACTGAATGAGTTGGGTAAATGTTCCCTTCTTTTTTTTTTTTTTGAAGTTTGTAAAGATTTGGTGTTAATCCTTTAAATATTTGGTAGAATTCACCAGTGAAGACATCTGGTCTTTGGCTTTTCTTTGTAGGTAGTTTTTAATTTGCTAATTTAATCTCCTTACTTGCTATTGGTCCACTCAGGTTTTCTGGTTTGGCTTGAGTCAGGTTAGGTAGATTTTATCTTTTTAGGAATGTGTCCGCTTGATTTGGTAATCTAATTTTCTGGCATATAATTGTTCAGAGTGTACCTTAGTAATCCTTTCTTATGTCTGTGCAGGTTTTTATGTGGATGTAAGTTTTCAACTTATTTGGATAAATACCATCGAGGAGCACTATTGCTGGTTCATATGCTTAGACCACATTAAGCTTTTAAGAAACTGCCAAACTATCTTCCAAAGAAGCTGTGCTGTTTTGCATTCCAATCAACAGTAAATGAGAGTTCTTGTTCCACAACCCTGCCAGCAATTGGTATTGTCAAGGTTTTTTGTTTGTTTCTGTTTTTGTTTTGTTTTTTGGATTTTAACCATTCCAGTAGGTAAGTAATGGTATCTCATTCTTTTAATTTGCAATTCCCTAATTGCAATGATGTTGAGCATTTTTAATTGGCTTTTTTTTTTTTTTTTTTTTTACCATCTGTATATCTTCTCTGGTGAGGTGTTTGTTCAAAATGTTTGTCCATTTTTATTTGGGCTGTTTGTTACTTGGGATGAATTTTAAGAGATCTTTGTATATCTTAGATACAAGCCTTTTATCAGATATGTATTTTACAAATATTTTCTTCAAAGTTTTGGCTTGTCTTTAATTCTCTTAACAATGTCACAGAGCATAAGTTTTTACTTTTAATAAAGTCCAATTTCTCAATGTTTTTCTCTCACAGATCATATTGTCAGTTTTTATCTAAAAAACTCATTGCCAACCCAAGATCACCTACGTTTTCTTCTTTGATTTATTCTAGAAGTCTTACAGTTTTATTTTACACTTAGGTCATTGGATCACTTTGAGTTAATTTTTGTGAAGATGTAAGGTCTGTGTTTACATTCATCTTTTTGCATATGGATATTCAATTACTCTATAGCACCATTTGTTAAAAATAATATTCTTTCTCCACTGAATTTTCTTTGTTCCTTTGTTAAAGTTCAGTCCACTATATTTGTATGGATCTATTTATGGACTCTTTATTCTGTTCCATTGGTCTATGTGTCTATTCACCAATACCATGCTTTCTTGATTACTGTAGTTTTATAATAAGCCTTAAAATTGGGTAATATGAGTACTCTCACTTTATTCTTCTTCAGTACTGTGTTAGCTATTGTAGGCTTTTTGCCTTTCCATATGAATTTTAGAACTAGTCAATACCTACAAAATAGCTTGCTGGGATTTTCATTAGGATTGCATTGAATCTATACATCAAGTTGGGAGGAACTGACATCTTAACAATATTGACAGATAATAGCTCTCATTTACAATTTTCTCTGTCATCATAGTTTTATAGTTTTCCACATATAGATCCTATACATATTTTGTTAGATTTATACCTAAATATTTAATTTTTTGGCTCTATTATAAATGATATTTTTAAATTTTCAAATTGTTATTAGAATATAAGAAAGCAAGTTATTTCAAATATTAACCTTGCTATATTCATTTATTAGTTCCAGGGTTTTATTGTTGTTGTTGATGATGAGATGATTCTTTGAGATTTTCTATGTAAACAATTATGTCACCTTCAAAGAGTTTTATTTCTTCCTTCCCAATCTGTATATCTTTTATTTCCATTTCTTGTCCTATTGCACTATCTAGGACTTCCAGCATGATATTAAATAAGAGGGATGAGAGAAAATGTCCTTGCCCTATTCCTTATATTAGGGGGAAAGCATCCAATTTCTCACCATTAAGTATTATGTTAGCTGTAGGTTTTTTGTAGATGTTCTTCATCAATTTGAGGAATTCTCCTCTATCCCTTATTATTGCTTGATCTATCAATTATTGAAAAAGGGATGCTGAAGTCTCCCAACTATAATAGTGGATTTTTCTATTTGTCCTTGCATTTCTGTCAGTTTTTGTATCATGTATTTTGATATTCTTTTGTTGGGTGCATACACATTAAGGATTGCTATGTCTTCTTGGAGAACTGCACCCTTTATTATTATGCAGTGCCCCTATTTATCCCTGATAATTTAACTGGTTCTTCCCAAAGCCTGCTTTGACTGAAATTAATATAGCTAATCTAGCTTTTTAATGGTTGTGTTAGCATGCAGTATCTTTCTCTGACTCTTTAACATTTCTAAGCCTTTATATTTAAGGTTGATTTCTTATATATAACATACAGTTGGATCTTGTCTTTTTATCCACTTTGACAATCTCTATCTTTTGATTTATATATTTAGACCATTTGCATTTAAAGTGATTACTGATGGGGGTGCCTGGGTGGCTCAGTCATTAAGCATCTGCCTTCGGCTCAGGTCATGATCCCAGGGTCCTGGGATCGAGCTCCACATCAGGGTCCCTGTTCAGTGGGAAGCCTGCCTCTCCCTCTCCCACTCCCCCTGCTTGTGTTCCCTCTGTCTCTCTGTCTCTGTCAAATAAATAAATAAAATCTTAAAAAAAAAAAAAGTGATTACTGATGCTGGGACACCTCCCTCTCTGTTTTTCTTATTTTATTTTTCCTTCCCTTCACCTATGTTCATCTGTTTTGTTTCTTAAATTCCACATATGAGTGAAATCATATATTTGTCTCTGACTTATTTTCCTTGGTATTATACTTTCTAGCTCCAGCTGTGTCTTTGCAAATGGCAAGATTTTGTTCTTTTTGATCACCAAGTAATATTCCATTGTGTTCTTTATCCACTCATTAGTAAATGGACATTTGGGCTCTTTCCATAATTTGGCTCTTGTTGATAGTGCTGCTATAAACATTGGGGTGCATGTGCCCCTTTGAATCTGTATTTTTGTATCCTTTGGATAAATACCTAGTACTGCAATTGCTAGGTCTTGGGTAGTTCTATTTTTAACTTTTTGAGGAACCTCCATACTGTTCTCCAGAGTGGCTGCACCAGTTTGCATTCCTACCAACAATGCAAAAGGGTTCCCCTTGCTCTGCATCCTTGCCAACACCGGTTGTTTCCTGAGTTGTTAGTTTTAGCCATTCTGACAGGTGTGAAGTGGTATCCCATTGTGGTTTTGATTTGTATTTCCCTGATGATGAGAGATGTTGAGCATCTTTCCATTTATCTGTTAGCCATCTGGAAGTCTTCTGTGAAAAAGTGTCTATTCATGTCTTCTGCCCATTTCTTAATTGGATTGTTTTTTGGATGTTGAGTGTGATAAGTTTTTTTTTTTTTTTTAAGATTTATTTATTTATGGGGTGCCTGGGTGGCTCAGTCAGTTAAGCATCTGCCTTCAGCTCAGGTCATGATCCCAGGGTCCTGGGATCGAGGCCTGCATTGGACTCTCTGCTCAGCAGTGAGCCTGCTTCTCCCTCTCCCTCTGCCTGCTGCTCTGCCTACTTGTGCTCTCTCTCTCTGTCAAATAAATAAAATCTTTTTAAAAAAGATTTCTGAGGGGGGAAGGGCAGAGGGAGAGAATTCTCAAGCAGACTCCCCACTGAGTGTGGAGCCTGATCCAGGGCTTGATCCCATGATCCATGAGATCATGACCTGAGCCAAAACCAAGAGTTGGACACTCAACCAGCTGAGCCATCCAGGTGCCCTGAGTTTGATTAAGTTCTTTATACATTTTGGATACTAGTCCTTTATCCAATATGTCATTTGAAAATATTTTCTCCCATTCTGTCAGTTGCCTTTTAGTTTTATTGCTTGTTTCTTTCACTTTGCAGAAGCTTTTTTTTTTTTTTTTAAAGATTTTATTTATTTATTTGAGAGAGAGAGAATGAGAGAGAGCACATGAGAGGGGGGAGGGGCAGAGGGAGAAGCAGACTCCCTGCTGAGCAGGGAGCCTGATGCGGGACTCGATCCTGGGACTCCAGGATCATGACCTGAGCCGAAGGCAGTCGCTTAACCAACTGAGCCACCCAGGCGCCCTGCAGAAGCTTTTTATCTTGATGAGGCCCAATAGTTCATTTTTGCCTTTGTTTTCCTTGCCTCAGGAGACATGTCTAGTAAGAAGTTGCTGCAGCCAAGGTCAAAGAGGTTGCTGCCTATTTTCTCCTCTAGGATTTTGATGGTATAAGTCTTTCATTCATTTTGAATTTATTTTTGTGTATGGTGTAAGAAAGTGGTCGTTTCATTCTTCTGTATGTCGCTGTCCAGTTTTCCCAACACCACTTGTTGAAGAGACTTTTTTCCATTGGATATTCTTTCCTGCTTTGTTGAAGATTAGTTGACCATACAGTTGTGGGTCCCTTTCTGGGTTTTCTATTCTGCTGTGCCAGTACCACACTGTCTTGATGATTGAAGCTTTGTAATACAGTTTGAAGTCTGGCATTGTGATGCTTCCCACTTTGCTTTTCTTTTTTCAACATTACTTTGGCTATTTAGGGTCTTTTCTGGTTCCATACAAATTTTAGAATTGTTTTTTCTAGCTCTGTGAAAAATGCCAGTGTTATTTTGGTAGGGATTGTATTGAATGTGTAGATTGCTTTGGGGAGTATAGACATTTTTTTTTTAAAAGATTTTATTTGAGAGAGAATGTGTGACAGAGAGAGAGTGCAAGCAGGGGAGATGGGAAGAGGGAGAAAGCAGATTCCCTACTGATCAGGGAGCCTGATGCGGGACTTGATCCCAGGACCCTGGGATCATGACCTGAGCTGAAGGTAGATGCTTAACTGACTGAGCCACCCAGGCGCCCCAGGAGTATAGACATTTTAATAATATTTGTTCTTCCAATCCATGAGCATGGAATATCTTTCCATTTCTTTGTGTCTTCAATTGCTTTCATAAGTGTTCTATAGTTTTCAGTGTGCAGATCTTTTTTTTTTTTAAGATTTTATTTATTTATTTGACAGCGAGACAGAGAGAGAGGGAACACAAGCAAAGGGTAGTGGGAGAGGGAGAAGCAGGCTTCCCGTGGAGCAGGGAGCCCGAAGCGGGGCTCGATCCCAGGACCCTGGGATCATGACCTGAGCTGAAGGCAGACACTTAATGACTAAGCCACCCAGGCACCCCTCAGTATGCAGATCTTTCACCTTTTTGGTTAGGTTTATTCCTAGGTATCTTAGGGGTTTTGGTGCAATTGTAAATGGGATCAAGTCCTTGATTTCTTTCTGCTGCTTCATTATTGGTGTATAGAAATGCAACAGATTTCTGTACATTGATTTTATATCCTGCAACTTTGCAGAATTCATGTATCAGTTCTAGCAATTTTTTCATGGAGTCTTTTGGGTTTTCTATATAGCGTATCATGCCATCTGCAAATAGTGAAAGTTTTACATCTTCCTGCCGATTTGGATGCCTTTTATTTCTTTTTGTTGTCTGATTGCTGAGGCTAGGACTTCCAGAACTGTGTTGAACAACAGTGGTGAGAGTGGACATCCCTGTCATGTTCCTGACCTTAGGGGAAAAACAGAGTTTTGAGGATATTGAGGACATTGAGGACATTAGCTGTGGGTTTTTTGTATATGGCCTTTATAATGTTGAGGTATGCTCCTTCTATCCCTACTTTTTTGAGGGTTTTTATCAAGAAAGGATGCTATATTTTGTCAAATGCTTTTTCTTCATCTATTGAGAGGATCAAATGGTTCTTATCCTTTCTTTTATTAATGTGGTGTATCATATTGATTGATTTGCGGACTTTGAACTACCCCTGCAGCCCAGGAATAAATCCCACTTGATCATGGTGAATAATCCTTTTAATGTACTGTTGGATTCAATTAGCTAGTACTGAGAATTTTTGCATCCATGTTCATCAGGGATATTGGTCTGTAATACTCGTTTTTAGTGGGGTCTTTGGTTTTGGGATCAAGGTAATGCTGGCCTCATAGAATGAGTTTGGAAGTTTTCCTTCCATTTATATTTTTTGGAACAGCTTCAAGAGAATAGGTATTATTTCTTCCCTGGGAAGCCATCCAGCCCTAGACTCTTGTTTCTTGGGAAATTTTTTATTACTGATTCAATTTCTTTGCTGGTTATGGGTCTGTTCAAATTTCCTGTTTCAGCTTTGGAATGTTTCCTATGTTTCTAGGAATTTATCCATTTCTTCCAGATTGCCCAATTTGTTGGCATATAATTGCTCATAATATTCTCTTATAATTGTTTGTATTTCTGTGGGGTTGGTTATGATCTCTCCTCTTTCATTCATGATTTTATTAATTTGAGTCCTTTCTCTCTTCTTTTTGGTAAGTCTAGCTAGAGGTTCATCAATTTTGTTAATTCTTTCAAAGAACTAGCTCCTAGTTTCATTGATCTGTTCTACTGTTTTTATTTCTGTATCATTTATTTTTGCTCTAATCTTAATTATTGCCCTTCTGTTGGTTTTAGATTTTATTTGCTATTCTTTTTTCAGCTCCTCTAGGTATAAGGTTACATTGTGTATTTCAAACTTTTCTTGCTACTTGAGGAAGGCCTATATTGCTATGTACTTCCTTCTTATGATCACCTCTGCTGTGTCCTATAGGTTTGTGACTGTCGTGTTTTCAGTTTCATTTGCTTCCATGTATTTTTTTATTTCTTCTTTAATTTCCTGGTTAACCCATTCATTCTTTAGTAGGATGATCTTTAACTTGATCTCCTGCTTAGATGATCTGTCCATTGCTGTGAGTGTGGTGTTAAAGTCCTCTACTATTATTCTATTATTATCAATGAGTTTATTATTAATTGATTTACATATTTGGCTGCTCTCAAGTTGAGGGCATAAATATTTACAACTGTTAGGTGTTCTTGTTGGATAGAACCCTTTATTATGATATAGAGACCTTCTTCATCTCTTATAGTAGTCTTTTTTAAAAATCTAGTTTATCTGATAGAAGTATGGCTGCTCCCTTTCTTCTGATGTCCATTAGCATGATAGATGGTTCTCCACCCCCTCACTTTTAATCTGGAGGTGTCTTTGGGTCTAAAATGACTCTCTTGTAAGCAGCATATTGATGGGTCTTTTTTTTTTTTTTTTTAATCCTTTCTGATACCCTACATCTTTTGACTGTGGCAGTGAATCCATTTACATTCTGAGTAATTATTGATAGATATGAATTTAGTAGCACTGTATTACCTGTAAAATCGCTGTTCCTGTAGATTGTTTCTGTTTCTTTCTAGTCTTTGTTGCTTTTGGTCACTCTTTCCTGCTCAGAGGGTTCCCTTTAATATTTTTTGCAGAGCTGATTTAGTGTTCACAAACTCCTTTAGCTTTTGCTTGTCTTGGAAACTCTTTCTCGCTCCTTCCATTCTGAATGACAGCCTTACTGTATAAAATATTCTTGGCTACATATTTTTCCCATTTAGCACCTTGAATATATTATGCCACTTCTTTCTGGCCTGCCAAATTTCCGTGGACAGGTCTGCTAACTTTATTTGTCTACCCTTGTAGGTTAAGGACATTTTGTCTCTAGCTGCTTTCAGAATTCTCTATCTTTGTATTTTGCAAGTTTCAATATGGTATGTCTTGGTGTTGACCTGTTTTTTTTTTTTATTTTGAGGGGAGGTCTCTCTGCCTTTTGGAGTTGAATGCCTGTTTCCTTCCCCAGATTAGAGAAATTCTCAGCTACAATATGTTCAAATAAACCTTCTGCCCCTTTATCTCTTCTGGGACTCCTATAATATTATCGTGCTTTGTGGAATCACTGAGTTCCCGAAGTCTATATTCAAAATCTAATAGTTTTCTTTTCCTTTTTCTTTCAGCTTCATTATTTTCTGTAATTTTATCTTCTATATTACCTATTTGTTCCTCTGCTTCTTCCATCATCATTGTGATTACATCCAGTCGGTTTTGCATCTCAGCTAAAGCATTTTTTTATTTTGGCCTGACTAGTTTTTAGGTCTTTTGTCTTTGCAGCCAGGGTTTCTCTGGTGTCTTCTATGCTTCTTTCAAGCCCAGCTAGTATTCTTATGACTGTTCTAAATTATTCTTTAGGTATATTGCTTATATCTGTTTTGAGCAAATCCTAGCTGTGATTTCTTCTTGATCTTTCTTTTGGGGAGAATTCCTCCATCTTGTCATTATGTCTAGGTTTCTGTCTTTTGCGTGTTATCAAAGCTTGTTTCGTTTCTGCTCTTGAGAGTAATACTATATTAAGAAGGGGTCATACACTGTCCAGGGCCTGGTGCTTCAGCAAGTGTTTCTGTGTATGCTGTGTGCTCTCTGCTGTTGTGTTTTGGCTGCTCTTTCCCACAGATCAATCCTCTACAGAGTTCCTCCTTGCTTGCAGGGGGGAATGTTCAGACCTTTAACTAGGTGTCTTGGATTTGTCTGTTAAGATAAGCCTGAATAAAAAAAAAAAAAATCTGATCCAAGAAAAGAGAAAAGGAACAAAAAAAGCAAACAAAAAAACTATAAACCCAATTCTAAAGAATACAAAAGAAGGAAAAAAGAAAAAGCCTGATCGAAAAAAAAAGAAAAAGAAACAAACCAACAAATGAGCAAAAAAAACTATAAGCTTGATACCAAAGGAAAAAGAAAAAAGAAAATATAAGAAATTAAATGATAATAATAATAAAAAAATAAAATTTAAAGAAAGAGGGGCGCCCGGGTGGCTTAGTCGTTAAGCATCTGCCTTTGGCTCAGGTCATGATCCTGGGGTCCTGGGATTGAGCCCCACATCAGGCTCCCTGCTCGGCAGAAAGCCTGCTTCTCCCTCTCCCACTCCTCCTGCTTGTGTTCCCTCTCTTGGTGTGTCTCTCTCTGACAAATAAATAAAATAAGAAAGAAAGAAAGAAAGAGAAAGAAGAAAGAAAGAAAGAAAGAAAGAAAGAAAGAAAGAAGAAAGGAAAGAAAGAAAGAAAGAAAGAAAGAGAGAAAGAAAGAAAGAAAGAAAGAGAAAGAAAGAAAAGAAAAGGAAAGAAAGAAAGAAAGAAAGAAAGAAAGAAAGAAAGAAAGAAAGAAAGAAAGAAAGAAAGAAAGAAGAAAGAAGGAGAAGGAAGGAAGGGGGGGGAAGGAGGGAGGAAGGAGGGAGGGAGGGAGGAAGGAGTGGGAGGGAGGGAGGGAGGGAGGAAGGGAGGAAGGAAGGAAAGCCAGCCTGGTCCTATTTCCACCAGGATTGGGCTGACACTTTGGAGAACTCCATGATCAGCTGACCTGGTACATGCGGTGGGGGGGGGGGGTAGGAGGGGGGTGTTGGTCTTCTGAGGGAGAGGCCCTATGAGCTGGTTCACAATCAGACCTGCCTTTGCATAGAATCCCCTGCTGGGTGCAAGGGGGGCAGGGTTTTGTGCAAGTGACTCCAGCCTCCACTGGAGGTGCTGTGTTTCTCTCTGAAGTCCAACCACGCTGGTGGGGGGAGGGGAGGAGGGATGGTGTCACCCTGCCCTCTTGTCCCTGGGGAGGGGAACTCATGGCCACAGGTGTTCAGGAGGCCCTCACAGAAAAGCAAACAATCTCCTCTTCTATGTCCTAGGCTTTTGTCAGATCGCTGCCCTCAACATGTCTGTGCCCAACTGTCAGCACACCGGAGACCCCAGTTCTCCTGTGTTTTATCTCTGTCACATGGCTGGGATTCAAAACTCCAAATGTTAAAGGGCCTGGCAAGGCATGGACTGCTTCCCTCCCCTGGAGGAGAGCCTTGCAGTGCAGTCAGCACCATTCTGTCCCAGAAAAGCTGTCTCATGGCACATGCTCGGTGCCTGGAGTCTCGCAATATACATTTTAAACTAATCTTAGTCCACCTTCAAATAACACTATGCTACTTCATATATAGTGCAGGTACCTTTTAAGAGAGTAGTCCCATTTCTCTCCTCAGTATATTACTGTCATTTATTTTACCAGTCTATACACTATTATCACCCAATACCATCAAAACTACTATTAAACAGTATCTTTTCAATCGAGATAAAGAAAAATAAAAGATTTTAATTTACCTTTATTTATTCTTTCTCCAAACTCTTCTTCCTTCCTATACATAGATCTGAGTTTCTGACCTTTAGCAATTTTCTTCTCTCTAAAGAACTTTTCATTTTTTTTGCAAGGTGATATATTCCCTCAAGTTTTTTTTTTTTTTCCCTTTTTGTCTAAAAGAGCTATTATCATTTCACTTTTGAAAAATATTTTCACCAAATACATAGAATTCTAGGTTGGTAGTTCTTTAACACTTTGGATATTTCACTCCTCTCTCATCTTGTTTGCATGGTTTCTTGTAAGAAGCACATTGTAATTCTTATTCTTGTTCACCTATAGATAAGGTGTTCCTTCCCCCCCTCAGCTTCTTTATGTATAGTTTTCTTCAGTTTGAATATGATATGCCCATGTATAGATTTTTTTTGGTATTTATCCTGCTTGGTGTTCTCTGAGCTTCCTGGATCAATGGGTTTGTGTCTACATTTAATTTTGGAAAATTCTCACCATTATTAATTCACATTTCATCTGCTGCATTTGCTCTTTTTCTCTTCTGGCATTCCAATTACACATATGCTGCACCCTTTGAAATGGTCCCATAGTTCTTGGATGTTTTCTTTTTTCATTCTTTTTTTTTCTTTGCATTTTTTTTGAAAAGATTCTGTTGACATACCTTCAAGCTCACTGATTCTTTCCTCAGTTTCATCCCATCTATCAGTAAACCCACAAAGGTATTCATCATTTTTATTTTTTTTATTTCTAGCATTTTCTTTTAATTCATTCTTAGAGTTTGTGTTCTTATGCTTACATTATGTCTGTCCTTACATTTTGTATCCTTTTTTCATTAGAGACTAACATATTAATTAGGTATTTTAAATTCCATCTGATTAATTCCACAATCATAATTGAGTCTGGTTCTGATGCTTGCTTTCTCTCTTCAGGCTTAGTTTTTTTCTTGCCTCTTAGTATGTCCTGTAATATTTTGTGGAAAGCCAAGCATGATATATTGACTAGAAACTGAAGCAAATAGGCTTTTAGAGTGAGGTTTTATATTAATCTGGCCAGGAGGTAAACTGTGTTTAATGTTTGCTATAGCTGTAGGTGTCAGAGGCCTCACATTCCTATGGTTTCCATATTTGTGTCTCCCCTGTTGCCTTTGAGCTTCCCTAAGAACTCCTCTTTAAACAGAGTTTGTGTCTTGTAGTTCTTTTTGCTATAATCCAGTTATTATACTGGAGCCTGGCTGATGTGGTTGGTATGGTATGGTGGAGAGGAACTGTCCTATAATCTTATGATTAAATATTAGTCTTTGAGGGGATCTATGTCCCTGGACTGTAACCTTCACAAGTTTCTTAGTGCCATCCACTTCCCAGATAGGAAGGCTAAAGGGGACTGGAGTCAAGGAAATGCCCTGCTCCCCTAGGTGGGAAAAGGCTCTGGTAAAGTCTTTTCCTCTGGTGAATAAATCTTTGTCATGGAGATGCTCTGGGTATATTTCTTTTTCTTTTTCTTTTAAGATTTTATTTATTTATTTGACAGAGAGAGACACAGCGAGAGAGGGAACACAAGCAGGGGGAGTGGGAGAGGGAGAAGCAGGCCTCCTGCAGAGCAGGGAGCCCGATGCAGGGCTCGATCTCAGGTCCCTGGGATCATGACCTGAGCCGAAGGCAGACGCTTAACAACTGAGCCACCCAGGCGCCCCCCCCCCCCTTTTTTTTTTACGATTTATGGGTATATTTCATAATAGTAACTTTTCCCATCCCCAACCAGAGGCATAATGGGATTTTTCTTGACTCTTCACCAGAATTCCTGGAGGCAAAACCCCACAGAGATGTGGGGTATCTCCCTAGGAATTTCATCCCTCCAGGAGTTTCTCACTTGCATACTAGTCCACACTCAACCACCAGCAGTTCATCAAAATTACCACTTGTGTTCTTACAGTTTATGGCTCTAGGTGGTTATCTGTTTCAGGTAAGCAGATCTTGGTTGTGATTCTGAATTTACTTCTTTCTCCAGATTTCAAGGTGGCAGTTTGCCCTATGACCTCAGTTTTCTTATGGGTCGAAGAAAGTCATTTTCAGTTTGCTCAGCTTTTTTCTTTTTTTAAGGATGGGAGCGATAATTAACAAGCTCTTTACATGTCAGAGCTACATCTGAAAATATTTTATTTGTTTTTTAGTTTCCATTTCTCTGTTGAGATTCTCCATCCACTTATTAACACCAGTTTTCCTGTAATTTGTTGAACATATTTATAATAGCTGCTTTGAAGTCTTTCAGATCTAACATCTGGGTCTATTCAAACTCATATTTTATCAAATATCTTTTTTCCTGGGTATGGATCTTATTTTCTGGTTTCTTTCCATGCCCATTAATTTTTGGTTGAACACTGGAGACTTTGGAAAATAGATTCTCATAACTCTAGATTGTGTTTTGTTCTTCTGAGGATTGTTATTCTTGTATTCTAGCAGGCAGTTAACTTGTCTGGGCTCAAAATGCAGCTGACATCTCTCAACCTCCATGCTTCAACTACATATTTTTTTAAAGCATGGTTCCCAAATTTCTCTCCCCAACCAGTGCTAGCACAGTTTAGTGGTCAGTGAAGAATTTGGGCAGAGTTTATGCTAAAATTCTAGATCTCACCCCTTTTACAACTCTCTTCTTTCAGGATGCCCCACCTATATTTCCAGCTCTTCTGCCAGCTTTGAACTCTGTCCTTTGCCATCATGAAATAGTTGGACTGCATTTTTTGCTGCCAGAGCTAAAAGAACTGGTGATCCCTCTCAGACTGAAAAGCAACAAATTCCTATTTCTTACCCATTCCAAGGATAAATACATTTCAAGGCTGTTGCCTGCTTTGGTTATTTGACAGTACCTTCAAATAGCTGGATACTTTTAATACATTTTTGTTCAAATTTTATAATTGTTATCTATGTAAGGGATTGGCCAACTTATTTAACTTACTCCACCACTCCCAAACCTAGATTCTCTGTGATTATAACTTTTAAGATGAGAGAACCCTGTGCTCTATGCCATTAGAATCTGAAGTCTAGTGATGATAGCTTGTATTCAAATTCAACTTTTGTTGAATCTGGATTTCTAGATAAATAGATTTCAAAAATCTTATCTATACTGACTTCCCAAAGTAATCCCAAGGTTTTCTTATATAGGAATCCCAATAACAACATCAACAATAGGCACTGAAATGGGATTCTTAATGATTAAAAAAGTAAGTCAAATTTGAAAGAAAGTACAAAAAGAAAAGATTTAGGCTAATAGTTAATTGTTGGACAAATAAAATGTGGCTCAGAATTTCTATGGCACAGAACGTGTACAGGTGGAACACAAAGGAAGAGGTTTAACTATCTAGTATGAAATAGTCATATGTCCTTTGGCTCCATTCAAAATTTTCCATTAATTTTGAAACCATGAGCAAGAATTCTTGTTTCCTCTCTATCTAAAACAGAAATATGTACTTTACTACATAGTAATGTAAAAATATTTTAAGACATTTTAAAGTATTCTGGAGAATGATGCTAGTTAAATCTACATTGTTTTATTTATCACAAAAAGAACTTATCAACTTATGTTGGTTAAAAAAGAAGAAATGAAGAGGCAGCCAAATTATTCAACTTTCTCTTTACTTTGCATATTATATGTGTTGGAGATCTACCTCCTCTTTTCTTAGGCTTTGGCCAAAATCAAGAGTGTAAAGATGAAAGATAAGGAAAGAACTAGTTTGATGACATGTTTTTTAATCCAAAAAGCCAATGATTTCAGTGAACTCAGTTATATAAAAATAACTTTCCAATACTGGTAGTTGCACTTTGTTCTTATCTCAAAAACTGGACATCTAATTTTATAATCTACTTCAGTCAGGGTAACATATATGACAAGTGATATGATAAAAGAATGACCATGTAATCTTTTTGTTTAAAATAGAGCAAATTATTACCGGAGGCGTAAATCTTCCCACATTTTCAATAATCCACAGAGCATTACTATCTCATAGTATTTTTTCCAGCATTCAACGGCCTCTGCTGCAGATGGATCTTCCTTAATATTACTCTGATACTCGATGAGCTCAACACGTTTGTTTTTATATTTCTCCAAAGTTTTTTTGAAACGTTGTGCAATAGGACCAGGTATGGTTCCATCTTGTATATCACACCACCTGAAAAGTATCAATATAATTACAGTGTTTATCTTATAATAATAATGTGCTGAGTTCGTTTTTAACTATACTTACAAATTAATTCTTTCTTCAATCAAAGCAGTGTAATTCTCACAACTTTCTTCATCATCCCAGTCCCTCCAAAGAAAGTCATAAAAAAACCTATAATGAATCAAAATAATATAAGTGATCAAAAAGAGCCAATACCATGTATATAATTAAAGACACTGTCATGTCAGAATTCTTTGTATGAATTCTAAGAAAAATGACTTCTCAGTGAACTAATATTAAAATCAAACCTTTAAAAATTAGATTATCTAGATTCTATTTGAGGTTACTACAGATAATGTTCCTTGAAGTGGGAATGAAAAATGTTTCCAAATTTCCTAGATTTTGGCTATGGTTTTGTTCAACAAAGAAATAATACTTAAGATATAATCAAATTTGTATATTCAGGGAAAGCATTAGAAAAACAAAAATATGCCCCCAAAATATTCTGTATTATATTTTTAGACAGCTTCTCTCAAATTGTATCAACTTTTAAGAAGCAATCATAATGTAGATGATGACATCTAGCATTTGTAATGCCCTTACACATGAAACATAAAATCTAATATACTTAAGATGCTTAAATATGAACAAAATTTAATGTTACTTGTCTCTAGAACTTTTTTAAATCAATTTTTGAAAAAGCAAGATAAAAAAATGGCAAACTTTTCATTGCCCATATATAATACTTCTGCAAGAGAATGTTAAAGGAGTTACAAATATGTGTTCATTAAGAACAGACAGGAGCACCTGGCTGGCTCAGTCAGTGGAGCATGTGACTCTTGATCTTGGAGTCATGAGTTCAAGCCCCATGTTGGGTGTAGAGATTACTTAAAATAAATAAATAGACTTTAAAAAAATGGACAAATTGAATTCAGAAGTGAGTAAAAATTAAATCAATAAGTATTTATTAAGCGCTTATATACTTACGTATTAACTTTTTGAATAGGAGAATTTTAACTTTAAGAGGTAAAAAGCTCTAATACCTTACAACTTCCAAGGCCAAAGCAATATCATGTATATCAGAATCTTGTCCTTCAACAGGGTACACTTCCAAGAGAGGCACACTATGCTCCAGTTCTTCCAAAATCTCATTGACTAAATTCCTTGGAATATTTGCAATGTTAGAAGAAAAGGGCTCAGCAACAGATACAGTAACTTTGAAACAAGACGATAAGCTTTGGTGTGGTTTACAAGTTACCTACGACAAATATTATAAAATTTGTAATTACAAATCAAAATAAATCACAGGATTTTTTTCCTCACACATGATCTGCTTATAAAATTTCTTCTTTTAAATTTTATGACCTCTTTAACCACACACAAAGTAATTATAGCTCAATATTAAATAAAATAACAATTTTTCAAACTTTCTCCCTCCCTCCCTCTCTCCTTTTCTTTTCCTTTCCTTTCCTTTTCCTTTCCTTTCCTTTCCTTTAGTTCTGGTGTAGTTAATAATGTTATATTAGTTTCAGGTGTATAATATAGTGATTCAACAATTCCATATATTACTCAGAGCTCATCAAGATAAGTCTTAATCCTCTCCAGCTATTTCACCCATCCCCCTACCCACCTTCCCTCTATAATATTTGTTCTCCCAATCCCTAAATACAGAATATCTTTCCATTTCTTTGTGTTGCCTTCAATTTCCTTCATCAGTGTTTTATAGTTTTCAGAGTACAGGTCTTTCACCTCCTCGGTTAAGTTTATTCCTGGGTAGCTTATTATTTTTGGTGCAATTGTAAATGGAAGGATTTTCTTATTTCTCTTTCTGCTATTTCATTATTAGTGTATAGAAATGCAATGGATTTCTGTATAAAGATTTTGTATCCTGCAACTTTACTGAACTCATTTACCAGTTCTAGTATTTTGGTGAAATCTTTAGGGTTTTCTATATATAGTATCATGTTATCTGCAAATAGTCAAAGTTTCACTTCTTTCTTACCTATCTGGATGCCTTTTATTTCTTTTTCTTGTCAGATTGCTGTGGTTAGGGCTCCCAGTACTGTTGAATAAAAGTGGTGACAGTGGACATTCTTGTCTTATTCCTGACCTTAGGGGAAAGGCTCTGTTTTTCACCAGTGAGTATGATGTTAGCTCTGGGCTTTTCATATATAGCTTTTATTGTGTTGAGGTATGTTACCTCCAAACCTACTTTGTTGAGGGTTTTTATCATGAATGGATGTTGTACTTTGTCAAATGCTTTTTCTGCATCTATTGAAATGATCATATGGTTTTTATCCTTTGTCTTGTTGATGTTATGTACCACATTAACTGACTTGTGAATACTCAGCTACCCTTGCATCCCAGGAATAAGTCCCACTTGGTCGTAGTGAGTAATTCTCTTCATGTATTGTTGGATTCAGTTTGCTAATATTTTATTGAAGATTTTAGCATCTATGTTCATCAGAGATATTGGCGGCCTGCAGGTCTCTTTTTTTTTTTTTGGTAGTGTTTTGGTATCTGGTTTTGGTATTGGAGTAATGCTGGCCTCATAGAATGAATTTGAAAGCTTTCCTTCCTCATCTATTTTTTTTAAATAGGTTCCAGTTATTGATTCATGGATGCTTTTATCTTGTCTTTAATTTCTGAGATTAATAGGTTTTTAAATATATTTATGTACATATGTGTGTGTATATATATATTTTCCTTTTCCTTATCATTTGTTTCTTCAAAATGTCTTCTTTTCTGCTGTTTTAACCACAATTTTGATATTAGAGTTTCTTCAAATGCCTGGTGATCCTTGGCTGTCTGTTCATATTTAAAAGTGGAGCACTAAAAAGGAGGTCTGTGTATACAGGTGGAATAAGTACAGATGTTCTATCTGTAGATGTAGAACATCTGTAGGATGTTCTGCACCAGCTCTTTCCATGGGAACTCAATATGACAACTACCTTTAGATGTGTTCTTTTGAGCTGAATATAGAAAAATCTTCCAACTCTCATGCCTGAAGGAATATGCCTTAGCTGCTTGTGTTCAGAGTCAGAGTAGAAGGCAGAAGATCCTAACATTCAGTACCAATAAACTTTGACCTATTCCCTTCTTCTCAATGGGATACTTCTATCCTTAACCATACTTCTCAAGCCAGCTTCTGAAATCTGTACATTTATGTCTTTTGCCAAATTTGGGAAATTTCAGCCATTATTTTATTCAAATATTTTTTCAGCCACACCTCTTCTCTTTTTCTGGGACTCAGAAGACATGAATGTTAGGTCTTTTGTTAGAGTCCAACATGTCCCTACAGCTCTCTCCATTTTGTTTTCCAGTTTATATTCTTCCTGGTGTTCAATTAGGTAATTTCTAATTTTCTATTGTCAAGTTCACTGATTGTTTCCTCTGTCTTCATTCTGCTGTTCAACACATTCTTTTGAGTTTTTTATTGTAGTTACTGTATTTTTCTAGTTCTAAAACATTGCTTGGTTTTTCTTTATATATTTCATTTATTTGTAGAGACTTTCTATTTTTTGCTGAGACTTTCTATTTTTTAATTTGTTGCATATGCATTCATAATTGCTCAGTGAAGCATTTTTTTTTTAAAGATTTTATTTATTTGAGACAGAATGAGAGAGAGAGCACATGAGGGGGGGGGGAGGGTCAGAGGCAGAAGCAGGCTCCCCGCTGAGCAGGGAGCCCGATGTGGGACTCGATCCAGGGACTCCAGGATCATGACCGGAGCCGAAGGCAGTCGCTTAACCAACTGAGCCACCCAGGCGCCCCTCAGTGAAGCATTTTTATCATGACTGCTTTAAAGTCCTTGTCAGATAATTCTAACATCTGTGTTACCTCAGTGTTGGTGTCTATTGTTTTATCTCATTCAAGTTGAGATCATCCTAGTTCTTACGAGGGATTGAGAAGAGATGACAAGTGATTTTTCTGGACATTTTGAGTATTATGTGAGATTCTTGACTTTATTTAAATCTTTTATTTTATCAGTCCTCTTTTGACACCAATCTGCCATAGAAAGTAAGTTGCCACCCTGTTACTGCCAGATAGGGAGAGAAGTCCAGATTCTTCACTCTGTGTCTGTTGACTGGGGGAGGGTGAGGAGTGTTTCTTCTTTACTGCTATTCTGGGGTGAGAGCTCAGGTTCAACATGAGATCTCCACTAATACCAGCTTGGAGAGAGAGGAGCACCTCATTATTGTTCCCCATGTTTTCTTTGACATCGTGGTAGGGTGTTGAGTCCTGATTCTCCACTAGATTTTTTCTGACACCACTGCTCCAGGAAGTGGAAGGAGTCTCTCCTTACTCGCAGGGGTGGAAGTATAGTCTTCCTACGTAGTCTACATTGACACCGGCGGGGGCAGGGGAAGTTCCTTATCACCCAACTCCCCATTTTCTTCCCACTAGGTCTTCTCTAACACCACTCTGGCAGTGGGGTTAGACTGCCTTGTTTCAACTTAACAAGGGTGGAAGTCTAGGCTCTTCACTTGGGTCTTTTCCTGCAGTGGGGAAAAAGGGGCAGCAGGTTTGGGGTTTTTTTCCCTGTGGTGTTTGGCTGCCCCTTTCCTGGTCCTTTGGCTAGAGAAAGCAGGCCTTTGGGAGTGGGGAGTTGGGGGGGGTGGGCTTTTTCATTTTTATTTTTTACTTTTAGTCTACACCTATTGGTGTTTTTAGGTTGCCAGATTCTCTGGTACCCAGTCTAGGATATATGAAGCAAACCTCAAGGAAGTTACTGTTATTCCTTGGGTCATGAGGTCCCTAGGCACTCTGCCTTCTATCCATCTTTTAGAGTCTTATGTTGGTTTTATATTAATTATCCAGGTTTTTTGTTATACTTGGTAGGAAGAATAGGGAAAAATATGTCTACTCCATCTTTCTGGGAGTGGAAATCTCTGTTTCTTAAATAGCTTTCAACAATTCTTTCTTAGCTCCATATTAAACCCTATTTCCAGAGATGTAAGTACAGTCAATTCTTTAGGGTATTTAGTGTATATCAAATTGTTTTTTGGCTTTCCCTACTACAAACTTAGAATTCAACTTTCTTAGCTTTACTGTCGGTTGCCACTTATTTATCTCTTTTATGCCTTCTAAGTTTTGTTGCCATTATCACCTTTCCCATCTCTTGTCCTTAAATACCTTTTAAAAAATTCCTTTGCTATCATTTGGTGGAGGACTCTAGGGATAAAGAAAAGCTCCTACAAGTTTCCAGAGAGAAAAAATATATAGGTGTTATCAGAGGACTGATGACATTGGCTTCTCAACCAACAACACTGGAGGCTTGAAGACAATGAACAGTATTTTTCCAATTCTGGTCATAAAAATCAAACCTAGAATCATGTACCCTGTCAATTTTTCAAATAAATATGAGGATATTTTCAAGAACACAAGACTGCAGTAATTTTATCTTCTTTGTGTCCTTACCCATGAAGCTATTAGGATAAGGTCCCAGCCAAAATGAAAGAATTAAGAAAAAGGAAGATAGGAATTCTGGGAAATAGGTTATTTATACAAGAGAATGGCAAAAGGAATTCCTAAGATAATGATGGAGGGAGATCCCAAAAAGACAGCTATCCATCGGGTTTAGAGATCACCAATCCAGATTGCAGATCATAAGGATGCAAGAGATACCTCTTTAAGAAGACAAAATTGATAGACATGTTTATGTTGAGAAGACTTACATAACTGGGGAAGAGTCTAAGGACAAACTAGTAAGAAAACTAAAAGAAATGAAAAAAAAACAAGGTAATCAACTCTAGGAAAACTTTTTTAAATGTCCAGGAAAGGAAAATTAATCATAGTATACCAGTTTATCTATCTCTGAAATGAATACTACATACAAATGAAGTAAACACTGAGTATATGATAGAACCAAAATTATTAAGTGTTTTGGGAGGATGGGAGCATGTAAAAAATATGGGTATAAGGTGGAACAGGGAATGTATTGGTGGTGGTATATAAAATACCTAAATCCCCATTTTCCATAGTGGGAGCCTATATATAAAACCTAAAACAGAGAAATCAAGAAGTAGCAATATAAGCATGATTCTTCTTTTTTTATTTAAATTCAATTAGCCAACATATAGTACATCATTAGTTTCAGATGCATTATTCAATAATTCTTTTTTTTTTTAAAGATTTTATTTATTTATTTGAGACAGAGAGAATGAGAGAGAGAGAGAGCACATGATAGGGGGGAGGGTCAGAGGGAGAAGCAGGCTCCCCGCTGAGCAGGGGGCCCGATGCGGGACTCGATCCAGGGACTCCAGGATCATGACCTGAGCCGAAGGCAGTCGCTCAACCAACTGAGCCACCCAAGCGCCTTCAATAATTCATCAGTTGCGTATAACACCCAGTGCTCATCACATCACGTGCCCTCCTTAATGCTCATCACCCAGTTATCCCATCCCCCCACCAACCTCCCCTTCAGCAACCCTCAGTTTGTTTCCCAGTGTGAAGGGTCTCTCATGGTTTGTCTCCCTCTCTTAAAACTGAATGGGAAGAAATATAAGCATGTCTCTTGGAGATAGGGAATTGATACTATAATAATTAACTAAACTGGTTAAAATTGGCTGCACCTGGAAAATACAAGAAATTGCAGCAGAAGGTGGATAGAGGTTGGGTGATCACAACATTTCATAACAAAAGTTGTAACTGTATTTGACTCTATTAACTATGTGCATATTGAATTTTAATAACAATAAGAAAACATTTAGCAATAAGTGGGTACACAAAAGATAAGGAATTGAGACATTTAATATAAACTACTATTTGGGGGACTTTACGATGAAATAAAGGAAAGAGACAGAGTAGGAGCTAGAGGGAAGAGAAGGGTCCCAAGCAGTCTAAAATGTGAATTTAAATGCCTCCCAATTTGTTCAGAAAGCAAGTTACAGACAGGCTTTAAAATCAAGGATTCTAGGGCGCCTGGGTGGCTCAGATGGTTAAGCGTCTGCCTTCGGCTCAGGTCATGATCCCAGGGTCCTGGGATCGAGTCCCACATCGGGCTCCCTGCTCCGCGGGGAGCCTGCTTCTCCCTCTGCCTCTCTCTCTCTCTCTCTCTCTCTGTCTCTCATGAATAAATAAAATAAAATCTTTAAAAAAAATAAAAAATAAAATAAAATAAAATCAAGGATTCTAGGGGTGCATAGGTGGCTCAGTTAGTTAAGTGTCCAGCTCTTAATTTTGGCTCAGGTCATGATCTCAAGGTTGTGAGATTGAGCCTCACATCGGGCTCCATGCTAGGTGTGAAGCCTGCTTAAGATTCTCACTCTCCTTCTCCCTCTCCCTCTGCCCCTCCCCCCCCAAAAATAAAAATAATAAATAATAAATAAAACCAATGATTTTATAACTAAAGGTGGGAGTTTGTGGAAATAGCCACAATGCAAGATGTAAATGTTGAGAACAGTTCAAAGTGACTATTCCCTCTTTAGAACTATGATACAGTAGAATCAGGTAAATAACCAGCTTCGGAATCCACTGAGAGATCCCTTAAACGTCTCCAAATTAAAGATTCTCTAAACTGGGAACATACCTCAACATAATAAAGGCCATATATGAAAAACCCACAGCTAATATCTTCAATGGGGAAAACTGAGAGCTTTTCCTCTATGGTCAAGAACAAGGCACGGATGTCTACTCTCATCACTGCTGTTCAACACAGTACTGGAAGTCTTAGCCTCAGCAATCAGAAAACAAAAAGAAATAAAAGGCATCCAAGTCAGCTAGGCAGAAATAAAACTTTCACTATTTACAGATGACATGATACTCCATATAGAAAACCCAAAAGACTCCACCAAAAAATTGATACAACTGATACATGAATTCAGTAAAGTGGCAGGATACAAAACTGACATACAGAAATCTATTGCATTTCTTTACCAATAATGAAGCAGCAGAAAGAGAAAGTAAGGCAAAAACCTCATTTACAATTGCACCAAAAACAATAAGATATCTAGGAATAAACCTAACCAAAGAGGTGAAAGACCCGTACTCTGAAAACTACAAAACATTGATAAAAGAAATTGAGGATGATAAAAAGAAATGGAGATATTCCATGCTCATGGATTGGAAGAATAAATATTGTTAAAATGTCTATACTGCCCAAAGCAATCTACACATTCAATGCAATCCCTATCAAAATACCAACAGCATTTTTCAGAGAGCTAGAATAAGCAATCCTAAAAGTTGTATGGAACCACAAAAGATGCTGAGTAACCAAAACTACTGTGGCGGGCGGTGGGGGGGGCGGAAACAAAGCTGGAGGCATCACAATTCTGGGCTTCAAGTTATATTACAGAGCTGTAGTGATCAAAATAGTATGGTATTGGCACAAAAATAGGCACATAGATCAATAGAACAGAACAGAAAACCCAGAAATAAACCCGCAAGTATATGGTCAATTAATCTTTGACAAAGCAGGAAAGAATATCCAATGGAAGAAAGACAGTCTCTTCAACAAATGGTGTTGGGAAAACTGGACAACTACATGCAAAAGAATGAAACTGGACCACTTTCTTACACCATACACAAAAATAAACTCAAAATGGATTAAAGACCTAAATGTGAGACCTGAAACCATAAAAATCCTAGAGAACACAGGCAGTAATCTGACATCAGCCATAGCAACTTCTTTCTAATATGTCTCCTGAGGCAAGGGAAACAAAAGCAAAAATAAACAATTGGGACTTCATCAAGATAAAAAGTTTCTGCACAGCGAAGGAAACAAGCAACAAAACTAAAAGGCAACCTACTGAATGGGAAAAGATAGTTGCCAATGACATATCTGATAAAGAGTTAGTATCCAAAATATATGAACTTAACTCAACAGCCAGAAAACAATCCAAGTAAAAAATGGGCAGAAGACATGAATAGACATTTTTCCAAAGTTATCCAGACAGCTAACAGACACATGAAAAGATACTCATCACTAATCATCAGGGAAATACAAAAGTATAATGAGATAACACCTCACACCTGTCAAAATGGCTAAAATCAACAACACAAGAAACGACAGATGTTAGTGAGGATGTGGAGAAAGGGGAACCCTTGTGCACTGTTGGTGGGAATGCAAACTGGTGCAGCCACTCTGGAAAACAGTATGGAGGTTCCTCAAAAAGTTAAAAATAGAACTACCCTATGATCCAGCAATTGCACTGCTAAATATTTACCCAGAGAATACAAAAATACTAATTCAAGGGGATACATGCACCCCAATGTTTATAGCAGCATTATCTACAATAGCCAAATTATGGAAACCGTCCAAGTATCCATCAATTGATGAATGGATAAAGATGATGTGATATATGTATAAATACGTACATATACAATGGCATATTACTCAGCCATAAAAAAGAATAAAATCTTGCCATTTGCACCATGGGTGAAGCTAGAGAGTATTATGCTAAGTGAAATAAGTCAGTCAGAGAAAGACAAGTACCATATGGTTTCACTTATATGTGGAATTTAAGAAACAAAACTAATAAGCAAAGGGGGGAAAAAAAAGAGAGAGGGAAGCAAGCCAAGAAAAAGATTCTGAACTATAGAGAACAAACTGATGGTGGGCGCCTGGGTGGCTCAGTTGGTTAAGCGACTGCCTTTGGCTCAGGTCATGATCCTGGAGTGCCAGGATCGAGTCCGGCATCGGGCTCCCTGCTCAGCAAGGAGTCTGCTTCTCCCTCTGACCCTCCCCCTCTCACGTGCTCTCTCTCTCTCCTTCTCTCTCAAATAAATAAAATCTTTTAAAAATTTTTAAAAAATAATATTAAAAAAAAGAGAGAGAACAAACTGATGGTGACCAGAGGGAGGGTGGGTGCGGGGAATGAGTTAAATAGGTGCTAGGGATTAAGGAGTGCACTTGTGGTGAGCACTGGGTGTTGTATGGAAGTGTTGAATCACTATATTATACATTTGAAACTAATATTACACTGTATGTTAACTGGAATTTGAATAAACTTTTAAAAAAATAAAGATTCTCGGGGCGCCTAGGTGGCTCAGATGGTTGGGCGTCTGCCTTTGGCTCAGGTCATGATCCCAGCGTCCTGGGATCGAGCCCCGCATCGGGCTCCCTGCTCAGCGAGAAGCCTGTTTCTCCCTCTCCCACTCCCCCTGCTTGTACTCTCTCACTCTCTCTGTCGAATAAATAAATACAATCTTAAAAAAATAAATAAAATAGTCTCTAAATTTATTGATAGTGACTACACATGCTCTTTGTAAAAAATGTTTAAAAATCAACCATAATCCTATCAACAGAGATAACCAACTACCATTAACCTTTTTATCTTCCAGTTTTATTCCTATGTCCTTATATTATTAACATAATTGGATCATACTGCATATCTAGTTCTCTAATCTTTTACTTTACCTTATATATACAATGAGCGCTTTTCTAAATCATTAAAAGTTTTTTGTTAATATAAGTTTTATGACTACATAATATCCTATCTTATGGATATATCATCATTTATTTGACCAGCATCTTACTATTAAAGTCTTATGGTATTTTTAATTTTATAAATAGCACTGTGATCACTCAATATATAAATCTTTTTCTGTATTTCTGATTTCTGTAGAATAAATTCTAGAAATTAAGTGAACTTTTTCATTTTCATTTTTATTTGTTTTTATGTGCAGTGGGGTCTATTTATTTATTTTTGTTATTTTTATTTTTTCTAGCTTTATTGAGATAACTGACATAATGAGTGAACTACTTTAAAATTCTTTTTTTTTTTTTTAAGATTTTATTTATTTGGGCGCCTGGGTGGCTCAGTTGGTTAAGCGACTGCCTTCGGCTCAGGTCATGATCCTGGAGTCCCAGGATCGAGTCCCGCATTGGGCTCCCTGCTCGGCAGGGAGCCTGCTTCTCCCTCTGACCCTTCCCCCTCTCATGTGCTCTCTGTCTCTCTCATTCTGTCTGTCTCAAATAAATAAATAAAATCTTTAAAAAAAAAAAAGATTTTATTTATTTGACAGAGAGGGAGAGCGAGAGAGAGAGAGAGCTCACACGCACAAGTAGGCAGAGAGGCAGGGAGAGGGAGAAGCAGATTCTCCGCTGAGCAGAGAGCCCGAAGTGGGCTCGATCCCAGGACCCTGGGATCATGACCTGAGCAGAAGGCAGACGCTTAACCGACTGAGCCACCCAGGCGCCCCTACTTTAAAATTCTTAATATATTTTGGCAAACTGCTTTTTGCAGAGGTTATAAAAAAGTTCCTTAATTTCTGGACCATTTTGTAACCAAGATTAAGAATATGCTAGATTTTCTTCCAGTCAAATATTTCTAAATTTTTTCTTTGTTTTTGTGTGAATTTGTACCAGGCAGAATAATGGCCCTCAAAGATATTCATGCCTTTATCCTTGGAACCTGTGAATATATTAATGTTACTTTACATGGTAAAAGGGACTTTGCAGGTGTGATTAAGGTTAAGGAGTTGAGATGGGAAAGTTATCCTGAATTACCCAGTTGGGCCCATTCTAATCATGAATCTTAAAGGACATGCACTTTTTCAGCCTGCAAAGAATCAGACAGATAGAGTCCGAGAAAGACTTTGAAGATGGAGAGAGGGGGCCAGAAGTCATGGAATGCAGGAAGCTTCTAGAGGCTGGACAAGACAAGGAAACAGATTCTCCCCTACAGCCTCCAAAAGGGAATGCAGCCTTGCCTATATCTTGATTTTAGCTCACTGGGCCCATGTCAGATTTTTTTCTATAGAATTGTAAGATAATAAATTTGTATCGTTTAAGTCACCAAACTCATGGTAAATTCTTGCAGCAGCAATAGAAAATTGAGCATCTAAAGAAAAAGAGAATGAGGTCCATAGAAATAAATTATTGTGACTTCAGAACAAGGAGTATCATATAGCAACTGTTGATACTTCAATCCAAGTAAGATTTAAGAAGCTTTGGCAGACAAAACAACATCTGAATTGTGCAGCACTACCTTAAGAGATCCCAAGAGCTACCTTAAGAGGTCCCAAGATCTAGTTTTACTGCCACATAATTCAAAGAATTAGAATCTGCCAACATACTATTCTGCTTTTTGCTCTGTTCTCTTCTTTCCTTCCTACCTTTCTAATGTTTAAACGGACACTGGCAATCTCTAGAGGATTGGTAATCCCTAGAGGATTCTAAAGCAATATAATTATCTGTAATCTTGTTATTTTGGGAGTAAGAAAGAGAGCAAACAATCAATGTATTGCATGTAAAACCTTAGGACTTGATATATTTTCTAGATAATCTAATCCAGTGAGTTTTCATATAAATTTAAGGATCTTCCAGGTTTTATGGAGAATAGGGGCTATCATGAGGTATCGGAAGAAAAGCCAAGTAATTGCTAGAATGCCATCCCCTTCATTTCAATCAGAAATGTCCTGCTTTAATGTGTTGTATACGTCAGGATTCCACATAAAACTTGACTAAAAAATCCCCCCCCAAAATGTTAAAGATACCAATATAGTATACCTCCACTTATTTTATCCACATGAAAAAAGTCCAGAGAAGTTATGAAAGTTCCAGGGAAAAGCTACTCAAAATGTGAAGTTGAGCAAACCTCAAAGAAACACTAAAAACAGAATATTATTGGAAAACTAATCCCAAGTCTCTATTATATTTTTTGTATAGTCTTTATGATAAAAAATATGCCATTTTTTATCTGTAAAAATACCACAAACTTACTTTTCCATAGAAGACAGAATTGAATTGTTTTCAGGTAGTGTGCAATGTAATGAATTTCAAACACAAATTTTTCTTGTGACCAAACAACAAACTTGAAATATCTGAGGCAGGGATACCATTTGCAATTATAAATATTAATGTCTATACAAGGATAATAAATCTTTAAGGGAATCAAACTTATGACATCAAATATGCCACAATATTTAACCTATAGACTTAAAAAAGTAAAATCTTATCAGATGAAGGCTTGGAAGTTGAGGTATTATACTAAAAGAGTACTTTTTATAGGAAGAAATTTCAAATTTTACCAACAGTTTTCTGATCCACTTTTTCTGTCTTACTTTAACTAAACCTCGTAATTCAGACAAAAGAAGATTAAAGGAAAATGATGGAAAAAGAAGGCCCAAATCTGTTAAAGCCTAAATTACTAATTTTAAAGAAATGCACTTTTGCTATTTGAGCAATTGAAACTAAGCTAATAAATACTGTCTGATACACTAGATTCCATGTAATAATTAACTGTGCCCAGGTAAATGAATGCTAATATCCCCCTTCTTTTTATGCTATTAATTTGCTTAGAAACTTAAAATAGACATTAACCTTTGTCAATCTGTGTTTAAGTATCAAAGCCCCAAATTAGTAAGGTCATATTTTGGTCTTAAAAAGAACTGATAATTTCACTCAAAAGAACAAAGCTCAGGTAAAATTTATTTACCTCAACCAGTACACCAACAAAAGGGATAGAAGCTTCTTCATATTTCACAAAGAATAACTCAGGATTCGTCCTCCAGACTCCAAGCCATTTGTCTTTCAACTTTAATTTTTCTGATAGATAATTACTCATAGCCTCATCAGCATCTTCTGCCTAGCAACAGAAAAAATATGTATAAATATATAAAATTATAGATTTATATAGAAATATTTTTACTGATTTCTATTTAAATATACCCTTAAATAATAAAAAACCTGGAAAGTAACAGATTTTAATTGAATCAATGTTTACTGGAAAATATCATAAACATTAAAAACTTAAAAGAGATCCATTCACTCAATAGAGTAATTCAGTGCTGAAACATCTACTTGTTATTTATATTTAAGTAATCTGTTTTATTAATCCACTGAGGACAAAGAACTGTAATTATACTTTAAAAAAATAGTAATTATCATTTTTAAAAAACAGCAATGGGCGCCTGGGTGGCTCAGTTGGTTAAGCGACTGCCTTCGGCTCAGGTCATGATCCTGGAGTCCCGGGATCGAGTCCCGCATCGGGCTCCCTGCTCGGCGGGGAGTCTGCTTCTCCCTCTGACCCTCCTCCCTCTCATGTTCTCTGTCTCTCATTCTCTCTCTCTCAAATAAATAAATAAAATCTTAAAAAAAAAAAAGCAATTATTTTTTCTAAACTTTAAAGATACAGTAACCTATTTAAAACATAGTACATAAAAATTTAAAACAGCACTCCATTCTATAAAACAAATGAGCATATTAAGCATTCAAAAAATACTACCCATTTTATTTTTTAAATTTAAATCAGCTACCTCAAGGATGATAATCATCTAAGCTATTGTGAAACCCAGTCATTAGACCCCGTCTGATTAAGGGCACAAAAATGTCTATAAACGTTTTTCAATTGCCTTTCAGAGACTTCCTCTTTTCCAACCCTTGTTATCAGATATAAGTTGGCCATTAATACTGTCCTAGTTTTATGGTAACTGTGTTTGTTTGTTTGTTTTTTAAGATTTTATTTATTTATTTAATTGACAGAGAGAGAGAGACAGCAAGAGAGGGAACACAAGCAGGGGAGCGGGAGAGGGAGAAGCAGGCTTCCCGCCGAGCAGGGAGCCCGATGCGGGGCTCGATCCCCGGACCCTGGGATCATGACCTGAGCAGAAGGCAGTCACTTCAACTGAGCCACCCATGCGCCCCTATGGTAACTGTGTTCTTAAAAATAAAATTTCCGTCTGATTATAAAATACGGTCCGCCTACAACAAAATCTGAAAAACGCACAAAATGCAAGGAAAACAAAACCCACTCTTGATCCTGACAGCCCAAATAACCCTTGTTGCTAATTCCTTCCAGTCATTTTTCTATGTTTGTATTCATCCATTCATATGAATCATGTTTTTTTTTGTCTCCTGGATTGTTTTTTTTTTTTAACATTATCGCGTAAGATATAACTGTTCTTGAAAACCTAATTTTTACCCCTGCATGGGTCTCCAGTATATGCAGCCACCACAAGTTCTTTACTGCCCCCATAGTCGTTAGTTCCTAATTTTTAATTCTAATACATATCAGTGCAACGAATATCTTTCTACACCAATTCTTCTACTATAACTTAAAAAAAAAAAGGTTAGAAACATATATTTGCTCTATGCAGTGTTACGAGGCACGTATCTTGGATACGAAACATCATTCCACTTCCCAGACTCAGAGTCTGGGAACATCGAGTGTAGACCCGGGCAGTACTGTCGGGTAAAAGTCAAGGCTGGGTCATCGTATCGTTATCTGTGGACGCAAGCCGTTAAATGCGAAAACTAAGACGCAAGCCTGGGCACTGATAAGGCTTATCGATCTAAGATGTAAACCCGGGCCCTGATTAGCCTATCGATCTTCATCTCTTGGAAGCTGCCAGAAACCGGGAGCACGCTCCACCAGGGCTGCCCCCTCACTGACAATGGTTTGTGTGCGGGAAAAGCCAACGGTCACCCGCCGGGACGGGCCGGTGCCTCGGGCTCGGCGGAGGCCCTGCAGATGCCGAGCGCCCGTCCTTCCTGGAGCGGCAGCTGGCCCCTCACCTTACAGCCGCGCAGCACCTCGTCGCAGTACAGCGCCACCTTCTCGTCGCGCCACATGCCCCTCATGGGGCACACGCAGACCGGGGGCAGTGGCTGCGCCTCCTCTTCAACCTCCTCCGGCACCGACAGAAGGGGCTCCTCGTCCTCGTCCTCCTGCGCCCCCTCGCCCCGGCCCTCGGCCTGAGAGGCCGGCTGGAGCTGCAGCCGCCGCCGGGCCGCCTCCCGGCCCGCCTTCCCCTTCGCGGGCCGCGGGGACGCCGCCACCGCCCGCGCCGGGGATGCGGCGCTCTTCAGGGTCCCTACCGCCACCGAGTCCCCGGGGGGCGCGGACACCCCCTTCCCTCCTCGCCTGCCGGGGCTGGCGGTTCGGACGGAGTCCTCCGGCACGGGAGCCCGGGCCCCCGACGCCATCTCCTCACACCGCGAGGGCCCGCTGCAGCCGTTAGTCACTTTTCCCGCCCTCAGCCCGCTGGCCAACGAGCGGGCGGCGCCCGCCGAGTCCGCAACGAGCGCGGGGCCTCGAGGGGAGGCGACCCGGGTGAGTTGGGGGATGGGTGTGCGGGCAGGGCGGGGGTGGAGGAGACCGCGGCCCGCGAGGTGCTGGGGGGCGCGGGTGCTGCGGAGGGGGCCGCGGTGGACGGTGTGGTGCTCAAGGCTGCGCCCCCACTAGGTGGCGCCCCCGCGCAGGGCGCTCGCCCTAACCCTGCGCCGCTCCCTTGGACCCACCCAAGGAGAGAATTCTCTCCCCAGGGTCCTCTTACGTTTTCAGGGTGCTTGTGAGTCACCCCCAGGTCATCATGACCTAACTCATGCGCCGCCTACCGCTGCACACACGCGCATCTGCACAAACACAGTCTGAAAGAAAATTGAGTTTTACGCTGGAGACCGATAGTGACTGGAGCCCTCCGCTCATGAATGACCAAAGGTCACTCTAGTGACATATCCAGCGACCTAGGTTTTCCCCAACCTATTCACACGGTTCCCAATACAAAACTGCCTTTACGTTTTGAACAAGACACTTTTTGCCAAAAACGGTAGGTTAGTCTATTTCCATGTCTCTGTTGTGCTGCTCAAAATTCTCATTGAAGATCATGTTATGTAATTGTTTTGTTTTTTTTTTTAAAGATTTTATTTATTTATTTATTAGAGAGTGAGCGAGAGAGAAACAGCATGAGAGGGGATAGGGTCAGAGGGAGAAGCAGGCTCCCCGCTGGGCCGGGAGCCCGATGTGGGACTCGATCCCAGGACCCTGGGATCATGACCTGAGCCGAAGGCAGCCGCCTAACCAACTGAGCCACCCAGGCGCCCATGTTATGTAATTGTTAAAGTAGACTCAGATTTCCAGCGGGGAGGAATGTGTGCGAACGATGAATACCCTCACGATGAAAATCTGCTCAAGTTAATACATTTTGGAGAAGAACAGAGACCACTCGTTTCTGTTACATTACTCTGAAACGTGCTTGGAGCCAGTTGGAGTAACTTCTGTTTGCTCTCTAGCTGTGAAGTAACTGCCCTGGGGGGGCCAGCAGCTCCCACAAAGAGCAGCCCTGGGAAAACACCTGCCTTCCCTCACACTCATCTGGAAGGACACTGTGTTGAATTTGGAGTTTATTTTGAGGAAAATCTTAGTCTTAATATCACGTTCAGGGAATAATTACAACATTTTTCACGTGTTGACTCTAAGTTTATTCCTTTTGTCAGGAGTCCTGGATTTTGTTTAAAATTGTACTTAGCTACAGATTTCACTCACCAGAAGTAAAATCTATTTACTCTAGCATTTCTTCAAAAAGTTTGTTTTTTAATAAATTGTGGGGTTTGATTCAGAATAACAGAGACTACTCGTCCTAGTCAAAAGTTTAAAAACAACAACCTCTTTCCAAAAAACAAACCAACACAAACGCAAACAAATATTTGTAGGAATCTACCATGTGCCAGACAATGCATAGATGCCAAAGTTACAGAAACAAAAGACAGAATTCCTATCCTCATAATCTTAGTGAAGGGTGCAGATGGGTCAATAGATGATTGTGTTTGGTAAGACCCTGATTTAAAAAATATATATATATAATATATATATGCTCAAAATTCTCTTACGTTTTCAGGGTGCTTGTTTGGATAAGCATTTTCTTATTACAAATTATTTAAATACATTATTTTCAATAGCTGCATATATTTCCATAAACCCATACTTTCAGATGTTTGGGTTATGTTAATTTTTATAATAATGAATTGACCATTTTGATATATTTGTGCATAAGTTTTGCCTATATTTTGTATCCCCCTCCCTCACCCCCAGGGAAAAGTGGGATTCCCAAGTCAGGATGTGTAAACATTTTAAGGCTGCTAGTATTGCCAACTTGTTTCCCAGAAAGGATGTGTATGAATTTCTACTTCCATTAGCAGATATAATTCCCAGATGGGCTGTGTTATGAAATAGTAGATTATAGGCACCTAAGCTGGGAATAGAATGGAAGATGGAGTAGGATAAACATTCCAGGCAGAGAGAGTTGTTAGTGATTTTACGGAAGAGTAAAAGAATTTGGTCTAGGTAGCTTGGTATGGCTGGAATAGAGGGGGCAAACTGGGACAAATTCTCAGGTTGGAGAGACATACAAAAGCCATCTCACAGAGGTCATGTATGTTATGTAGATAAAGGAGTTGAATTCTTTTTTTTTTTTTTTTAAAGATTTTATTTATTCATTTGAGACACAGAGATACAGAGAGAGAGCATGAGCAGGGGAGAGGCAGAGGAAGAGGGAGAAGCAGGCTCCCCGCTGAGCCAGGAGCCCGATGTGGGGCTCGATCCCAGGACTCTGGGATCATGACCTGAGCTGAAGGCAGATGCCTAACCATCTGAGCCACCCAGGCGCCCCAAGGAGTTGAATTCTAACCATATTGAGAAACTCTCCCTTATCTAACTTGCTATTCCATTTTCTGACTTAGCACCCTCAGTATCCAATCCCACATAAACTTTCCTAGGTCATGCTAGTACATGTTGGCCAGTCCTTATTCTCCCTTAGAGGACCCAATACATCTCTGCTGGGTTATGTTGTGTCTTAACCCTATTTATTGGACTGGTGGCCAGGAGGGAATATAGGGTAGATCCTCAACGGTGGTGCATGTAGTCTTCCAAGGCAGAAGCCTGTGTCATCTGCCAGCATGGGGGACTCTAGCTTTTAATGGGGAGAAGTGAGCTCAGAGGGTTCAGGGGAATCTGGGGATTCAGTATCTCCCAGTGCATCAACCAGGATGTCCTCATACCAAGTCTCAGGATCTCTCCTTCCCAATCAGAGCCTGACTGGTTTAGCAATCCTGCTTCTGAGAACTCAACCTTTTCTGGAACTTACTTTTTTTTTTTAAGATTTCATTTATTTGAGACTGAGAGGGAGCATGAATGGGGAGGGAGAAGGAGAGGAGAGAGAATCTCAAGCAGACTCCCCGCTGAACATGGAGCATTGAGCATGGGGCTCAATCCCAGGACCCTGAGATCATGACCTGAGGCTGAAATCAGACGCTTAACTGACTGAACCACCCAGGTGCCCCTGGAGCACCATTACTCTTATAAAAAAAAACCTGGAGCCCAAGTTTTTTCTGCCCTTCAGCTGGAAATGAGTCTCTTTATGTGCTGCAATGGAGGCCTTCTGGTTTTGATACTTCACCTTAAATTGGTTATCTCAGCATTTCTTTATCTTATGCCAGTAAATACATAATACTCAGCAAGAGACAACTGATTCCATAGTCCTTATAAACACTATGTCCACCAAACCTCTCCAACTCCTGACATTGCACCACCAGGGCATTCTCTTCCCTCTCACCCAGAGTGGAAGTTTGAACAATTGCACCAGCACAGCACGCTAGGAGTGATCAGTATTCCACGTGCCACCAATGACAGCGTCCTCATTGACAGCTGCCTAGAAGGTGATTCAGCTCCAACATATCATTTTATAATCTGCTTCCATACTGTTTGTCTTAGCTTGGGTCTCCTGGGAAGGAGCAGAGGCAATGACTTGCATAAAGAGAATTTGGGGGGGTGCTTTCGAGAACAGTATCCATAAGGGAATGGGGGACTCAGGAATGGGCAAGGAGAACTGTGGAACTATAATGTGTTTGTAACAGAGTTCTCAGCCCTTCCTCCTGGAAGCTCTGGACTAGGACGGCCCTTTCGAGTTATGGCAAGGGGTGGGCCTTTACATCCATGCCTCTTCTAGTCACTGGGGGTGAGCTGCCCACAGAGAGAGACATGATCTTGATGTGGCAGCTCCCTTTGTAAGAAACTGCCAAACTGTCTTCCAAAGCAGCTATATCATTTTTGCGTTCCCACCAGCAATGAATGAGAGTTCCTATTGCTTTGCACCCTCACCAGCGTTTGGTGTCAGTGTTCTGGCCGTTCTAACCGATGTGGGGTAGTGGCAGCACCTTTTGGCTGAGGGTCACTCCCAGAGAGGGATTTAGAGGTGAGTTTTCAGCAGCCTACACTCCCAACATCCAAGAGAATGAATGTCTTGGTTCTAAAAGAAGGCTTGGGGCAGGAAGCCATAGCATCCAGTCCACACAGTTATCAGACTGGGATATAAGAACAGAAC
Organism: Mirounga angustirostris; assembly: GCF_029215605.1. Classification (NCBI taxonomy): domain Eukaryota; kingdom Metazoa; phylum Chordata; class Mammalia; order Carnivora; family Phocidae; genus Mirounga; species Mirounga angustirostris. The sequence goes on from NW_026991714.1 coordinate 43,433,763, forward strand.
TCTACCAAAGTGGACTTGCTGCTGACTCCTCTGAGCCGTTGGCCTTGAACACAGCCTTAGTCCAGCACTTGAGATTATTGTCTAGAAGTCAGTTGGTTTTAGCTCTGGGTATTGATGGGAAACCATACAAAGTGTTAGTCATGCTCTCCCTAAGCCTGGGATTCAAGGGATTTGAAGGATGGACACAGGCAGAGTTTTTGAATGTCCATGTAGCTGATTTCACTGGACTCATGTCTTTGAGCTTTCTTTTCCTCCAGCACTTTCTCTCCATTCATTTTTTTGGTGAAGTTATATTGCAAAATGAATGGTCAAGAGCAGGGACTCTGGCCAGACTGCCTGGGTTCTATGGTGTGGTTCTGATATAAAGGTAAATTTCTCTCCTCTTCAAGGCCTTTTCCTTGCCAGTAAAATGGGACTTAAATAACAATTTGTGGTAAGGAGTTTCTGTGCCCTCAGTGTTCTACTTTTTTAGTAGTGCCTGAGGCCCATCCCACCCAATGGTCAGTCAACTTTTGCTTTCCCATAGCAGTTAAAACAATTGTTGCATTTGATTAGTGATTCTAACTAACAAGGCCTTGGGTGTTAAATGAGGCCAGCTCTGTTCTACATCTTGGGGTGGAAAAACTCATTTCCCTTCTTTCTCCTTGGAGGCTTTTCCTTGAATTGGCTCTTCCTTCCCATTGAAGTGGTGAGATACAAGAGGGTGATTGTTGAGTGGGGCCCTGGCTTGTGGGGGCACCAGGACTCAGGCCTGCCTAAGAGGGGCAAGAGAGTCTGTGGTTCCTGCATACGTGGGCTAGTTTCCACATTGGGCTTTATGGCCCAAACCTGCTGGCCTTATCTTGTTTCTCACAAAGACCTCTGCCTGGCTGTGGCAGAATTGAATTTGAGAAATCTAAGGTCCTGGCTATCTTTCTTTATCTCTTGTTTCCAGGGATCCAACCAGTAGCCACTGTCCTGCCTTGCTCAGGCCATCTTCTTTACCTTGAATGCCCTTCCTGCTTGTCTCTACCTGTCAGAATTCTCCTAGGCCAGGTTCCACCACACAGCCCTCATGAGAACTAAGCTTTTTCTCCTCTGTTGTCAGAGTACTTTCTGCCCAGTATTACAAACACTGAAAACACTTCATGTACAGGGACAGATATATTTTATCCCCAGTACTTAGCACAGTCCTTGACACATAACAAGTAAAAGTTTTAAGAACGGTACCACTATAGGAGTATAATCAACATTTTTTCCAATTTCTGAGTTGAAGTGTGTATCCGTTCTTCTCTTCCCCTAGGACGTCACTTCCTTGATGCCCACCCAGGATCAGGTCTACTCATCTTTATGTCCATTGCAGAACTTACTTAGCATGTGGTTTACGTTTTACAAATTAATGGGAATATTCACAGGCTTTTATTCTCTTCGGGTTGGGCTGAGGGACCACTAAGTTAAATCCACAGGCTGCCTCCAATATATAAATAATCTACATTACAAAAGTTTATTTAAAAATTAGGGATGCCTGGGTGGCTCAGCAGGTTAAGCGGCTGCCTTCAGCTCAGGTCATGATCCTAAGGTCCTGGGATCGAGTCCCGCATTGGGCTCCTTGCTCAGCGGGGGAGCCTGCTTCTTCCTCTGCCTGCCACTCCCCCTGCTTGTGCCCACTCTCTCTCTCTGATTAAAAAAAAAAAAAAGTTAGAACTCATTATTGTCTACCTGAAAAATCTTTCTGATCAAAACTTCTCTTCCTAGGTCACTGAAGCAGAAAGTAGGCTTATAAATGCTTTCAGTCTTCCAGTCTCTGAAAATTAACTCTTTGAGATCTTCTTTTTTCTTTTTTGCTCTTAGAGGGAAAGAGCAAAGCACTGATGAATAATAACACCTAGCTGTAGACAAAACAAGAATAGATAAGAGTTGGGGTGCCTGGGTGGCTCAGTTGGTTGAGCATCTGCCTTTGGCTCAGGTCAAGATCTCTGGGTCCTGGGATCCAGCCCCCATGGGCTCCCTACTCAGCAGGAAGCCAGCTTCTCCATCTGCCCTTCCCCCTGCTCCTGTGCTCACTCTCTCTCTGTCCCCCTCCCTCTCAAATGAATAGATAAAATCTTTTTTAAAAAAAGGAATAGATAAGACTCACTGACATTTCAGAGATTCACCCAGACTCAGTTTCCTTGAGGTTTCATTATTATGTAGAGTAGGGACTTGGGTTCAAGAGTGGACAGATCTACTGGATATAAGTACAGAGATGTTACAGGGGCTGGAGTGTAATGCAACCAGCTCTGGGACTGGGGAGATGGACTGGAGAGACAGCAGAGACTGGGAGTATTCACCTTCCTTTCCTCCTAGTGATGACTAACTGGAACTTAGGGGAAGAGTTGGGGACCAGAATTAAGAGGAACTGAGGGATCCCATGTAGCAAAGAGAAAAGAGAAGTGCTGTTGTTTCATTAGACAGATTGTTGTTGTCAACCTACTTTGTGCTGGCGTGGTGTTAGGTGTTGGGAATATAGCAAAATACACAAAAATCCCTGAGCTTGCGTTCTGGATAAGGGAGATAGACAATAAACATTTTTTTTAAGTAAAATTCCCAAGAGAAACAAACACTTGTCCACACGAAAAGTTGCACAAGAATGTTCAGAGCAGCATTATTTATAATAACCAAGAAATGAACTCAAACGTCCCTCAGTTGATAAACAGAAAAAGGAAATGTGGTATAATCCATATAATGGATATTATTCCAGATGAAGTACCGATACACACAACATGGAAGAACCTTGAAAACATGCTAAGTGAATGAAGTCAGTCACAAAAGCCCACAGGACGTATGATTCCATTTATATGAAATGTCCTGAATAGGCAAATTATAAGGACAGGAAGCAGATTAGAGATTGCCTAGGATTAGGGGCAGTGGGATGGCTTGAGGGGAAATGAAATCCTGCTAACTGCTAATGGGTCCAGGAGTTCTTTTAGGGGTGATGTGAACATACTGTAACTGATTATAATGAAGGTTGCACAACTTTGAGAATACACTAATAATCATTGAGTTATTGGTGTTAAATGGATGAATTGTATGGTATGTGAATTAAAGTCAATTTGAAAAAGTAAAATTTGTAGTGATAAGTGCTATGAGAATGATAAAAATATGGCAGGGAGCAGAGATGGGGGAGTTTTGGAGGGTAGGGCTGGGGATACAATTTTTACACAGAATAGGGAGGGTAGGTCTCACCCATAGGTGACATTTGAGTGAGTACAAATCTACAGGAGGTCAAGAGGAAAATATTGGACTTTGACAGTACAAGGGAAAGAAACTTTTTTCATTCACCCAGTTATTTCCAGAGGGCAATTTGGATAAAAGGGACACAGATAACTACAGTTTTAGAAAGTCTGTAATACAACTAGCATATTATTTTCACATTTCCTTACGATAAGCATTTAAATAAGGTTCACATTGGTCAGAAAACACTAAATGAGTACATCTGGGGATTTAGGAATTTTAGAAGTTTTGTCTGGTGGAGATTGGTTTTTATCATTTTGGTGAAACGTTTGATATTGTTTTGTGAAATGCTGTTGTATTTGTTTCTCCACTTGGTTTTCTCAATTGAATAAACAAGTAAATATTAATAAGCACTTCAATCAGCAATTTATTCTCAAGCACTTTCATTTTTCCTCTCTTCGAACACGAATTTTCCCCTCTTCCTTAACTCTTTGACCTTAACTTTGTAAAAGAATACTCTGGGGGGACCTGGGAGGAGCAGCTCTCTTGGAAGCATGTAACTCCTCATTTTTGCCAGAGGAGGGCACTGGAGAGCTTTTGGGCCGTTTTAAGGGCCCTAATCCCAAAGGGCTAGGTGGAGCCTGAAGCCATCCTTCAGCCCAGCCCGCCCCAGTCCTGACTCAGAGTCAGACTGGGCACCACTTTGCTAGGGGACAAGCTCAGACACATCTCTCTAATGTCTCACACTTCTTTAACCACAAATGTGGTGTTCTGCTAAATCTTCAAACTTTGACAGTGTGTACTAACTCCCTGATACTTGTTTTGTGTTCTGCTTTTATTTTTAGCTCTTTTTGAGATAAATACAGGATTTTAATTTTACATTAACCAGCAGACATACTAGGGGCACATGAGCTCCACTAAAGAGAGGCAATACGGGATATGGACAGGGAACAGCCTAAAACCGCTGACAATATCTTCCCGGGCAAAGAGCTAACAGGCCAAACTTGCCTGAATAGTGCTCAGAAGTCTTACATTTCAGTCTGACAGTAAAGGACACTAAGAATGACAGGGACAATGGCTAATTAGCCTACATTTCAAAAGGTGCCTAGATATCTAATAGTAGGGCAAACACGTAATATTGATAATGACCACTGTAAGAAACTCACTCTCGACCACTGTTGATAGAAGTCGAAATTGTTAAAGACATTTAGGAAGGCAATCTGGCAAAATCTTTCAGAGTGTCAAATGTGCTTAACTTCAATCCAGCAATGCCATCTTTAGAAATCAGTTCCCCAGAAATGGCTTGTGCAGAAAGGCATATGGAATAATCATAACGATGATAATAGCACTTATAGTAGATAATAGTAGAACTCCATGTACATTGACTAATGTAATTCTAAAAGTAGCCCAGCGATCCCCTCTTCATTGATGAGGAAAGAGGCACAGTGAGGTTAGTGACAACCACAATTCAAATACAGGCAGTTTGATTGCAGAGTTTATGCTTTCTTAACCAAGACATTGGGCAGTAGAGGGTATTTACTGTAGCATTGTTTCTAATAGTGTAAAACTGGAAACAACCTACACCCATGACTAGTGGAATACCTAAATCACGGATGATACATCCATCTTATCAAAATGAGGTCAACCTAGATGCACTGACTCAGAAAGAGCCCCAAAGACATATTGTAGGGAAAATGGCAGGCGGGCAGGGGGAGGAGGGAAACGATTCTCAGGATAATATATATAATATGATTCCCTTTATGGTTCTTTAAATTTCAAATTTGTACTTGGACATATATACAAGCATAGAGAAAGGATGGAAGGACATTACAGGCATCAAACTGTACTAGCTGTAACCTTTGGGAAGAGAGTGGGTTTGGGGATGGGGGTGTTTGTAAAAGGGAAATTTCAATGTTTTACCCTATATAATTCTGAATGACTTAAATGTTTTGAAATAAAATGTATTTATGTACTAGAGGGACATCCGTTCCATAGGAGGGAAAATGATATAGTGTAAAAATAGAAGGTCATCTTGGCAAGCAGTCCAATCAACCCCTTCACATCACAAATAAGGAAACTGCAGTGTTGAGGAGAAGAATGGAGCGTGCGCTGTTTTACGTGTAGCGGCCGAGCTAAGCTAGAGCCTGCCGGCCCCACTCCTGCCCCAGTGTTCTCTGCATTGCACCATTTTGCCCTCACTCTAGTGAAACCTCTGAAAATGAGCCATGCACTATCTTAATATGATCTCACAGTTATGTTTTATTTCAGAGATTCATAATCATCTGGCCTTTAAAAGTTTTGGAAGGTATATAATGTCAGTCATTCAATCAACAATTATTTATTAAATCAAATAATTAGAGAGTACTAATTCGATGCTCATTGTTATATGCCAGGTACTGCCCTAGGACTGGAAGTACAGCGGGATTTTTTTGTCTATTTGTTTTATTTCAAGTTTTTATTTAAACTCTAGTTCGTTTGGAAGTACGATGTTGATCGAGGGGAAAAAAAACAGTTGTTGCCCTCAAGAATTCTGGACACATGTTCACCACATAACCATGTATGGATTAACGAAAATGTGAGGCTTGTGCCTGCTGGAAGAAAATGCACAAAAATGTTAATGGCTTTGTCTTAGGAGTGTTAGGGTGTTTATGTGGTTCTTTACAGATTTCCAGAAGTTTCCAATTTGTGTGTATTTCTTCCACACTCAGAAAAATATATTTTAAAGAATCAAGTAGTAGCTCTTTGTCTGTGTCTGAAGCATGTTGAATTATATGGAAAGGGAAGAAGGTCATTATACTGGAGGAAATGAAATGTTTCCTGGGGGGAGAAAAGGCTTGGGCAAGCTGTTCTCTCCCTGACACTAAACCATAATTCTATGGAATTCTCAGAGAAAAGGCTTCTCAAAGGGCACTGAATGGAGGTGGGAGATCTTTTGTCACACTCCAGGGAACATCAAGCAGTATGCTAAAGGGGAGAGGGTGCTGGAAGCCAGGTACACACTAACGGGTCAGTCCTCAGGCTTTGGAGACAGACACCTGGGCTATGCACCCTTGGGAAATATACTTACCTTTCTGAACTTGTTTCTCCATTCATAAATGGGAAGAAGATAGATATCATACCATTGGGTGGTTATGAGAACTAAATGAGATAATGTGTGTAAGCAGCTCAAAACCAAAAACAAAATTAAAAAAAAAAACAAAACCCCTCAAAACCATGGTTGGCCCATAGCGGTGCTTAGTTTATGTTGCCTGCTGCAGAGTTCAGCAGCAAAACCTAATCCTCACTCCCTTGGCCATCCCCTCATGCCCACACAGTCCACACACATATATGCACTCACACACTAAAAACACAGGCCAGGCCAGAGAGAAAATGTCATCAATGCTATTTCAGGCAGTCATACAAATTAGTTCATTTTCCTAGCAGTTGGACCAGAAATAGAACAAATATAATAATAGAAAATGACCCCCATGACATTTCTTTTCACATTATTGCTCAGGGGTCCTCTATGTCCAGAGAAATAGGTCTTAGGGTGCCTGGCTGGCTCAGTTGGAAGAGCATGCAACTCTTGATCTCGGGGTTGTGAGTTCGATTCCCACATTGGGTGTGGAGATTACTACAAAAATAAACTTTTAAAAAAAAGAAATAGGTCTTAATATTTTACTATATCCATTGCCTTATTTTTCCAATTCCTTAAAAGGAACCTATAATGGAAGGACTCTGAAGAAAAGTGGCCATGTGGTAATAATGTAAGAAGGGTTAGTCCTGAGTGGCAGGGCGTCCAAATAAGCAAAGGCTTGGATGATCCCTGACATGTGATCAGCAGAGCTATCTAATTTGAAGAGACCACATGGGCTCAGACAAGGAGGATATCCATGGCACCCATGGTGACTTAACCCTTAGTCATTGTCCAACACCAGAAGTTTGGGCTTCAGCACTTTGATGCTTCAGAGAACCATTTGTAAAAGACTCCTATCTTTGTCTAATAATGCAGCACCTGCTAGATTTTGAAGGAAAGTAAAACAATGTATTAAACCTACAGTGAAATCACAAGATCACTTTCCAACAAGTCGTCCTACTGCTAAAAGCCTTCTTGCAATCATGAAGGAAGCCAGACTGGGTGCAAAGCCAGAAAAACAAGAAACAGAAAGGAGAGCCAGAGCCTCAATCCAACTATTCCTGAAGCTTGGAACCATTTCTGGACTCTTCAGTTATATTGGTCAATAAATCCCAAGGCTTTTTGAAAAATAACCAATAATAGATAGTTCATATTGCATATATTAATGAAGGAAACAGATATTCAGTAGAACAAGTGAGTTTCCTATTCTGGTTTTGAGTCAGAGAACCAAATTTATGGAGCATGAACTGATGCAGAGTCACACCAAAGTTTTTACACTAGTATGTTTGTTCCCTATCACTAGCAATTCCAAATTCTATTGATTTTGGAATACTTCTTCACTCAGACTTTTTAATATATATTTAAAAGTCGAAGCTGTAAGTATGTTTTACTGGTGAACACAATTCGTCAACTTACCAGTTAGAGGTTTGGAAGGCTCACCAAGCCCAGGACTCACTGCTGGGGAAGAGGTACCAGAGCACTTGGCTGACCTGGGGCTCCCGCCAAATGGGGGCTGAGGGAGCAAACACTGTTCCAGGGAGTCACTCATCCATCTTTCTGCTGTGGATTTGTTGCTGGAGGGAACATATCAAACATTAAGGAAAGGGGAAATGAGCTACATTTCAGATAAGGAACTGTTTGACTTAAAGAGGATTTCTCCGTGCCCTTCTCTTTGATCTCAGAATAAGAGGAAAGAAACGTGCTAGTGGAGAGGTAAACGAGAAGAGCAGCCATGTCTTTGCCTCATGAATGCCAAGAAACTTGAGTCCCAGGGCGCCTGGGTGCCTCAGTCATTGAGCGTCTGCCTTCGGCGCGGGTCAAGATCCTGGGGTCCTGGGATCCAGCCCCGCATCAGGCTCCCGGCCCCACGGGGAGCCTGCTTCTCCCTCTCCCACTCACCCTGCTTGTGTTGCCTCTCTCTGTGGGGAGACTGTGTCTCTCTCTGTCAAATAAATTAAATTAAATTAAATTAAATTTTAAAAAAAGAAACTTGAGTCCCTGAATACTGGAATACTGCTAACTGGCCTTTGCCTGGTTAGAGTTAAAAAACCTCCTTCAGGCAGCCCAGGGAAGAATATAGAAATGGAGAATTGGAAAACTCCAGCAAGGCTAGTTCAAAGCAGGTTCCAATTTGACTTAGAAATGTAATTCATTTTATCCTGTAGCTGTGAAAAGTTAATGCCTTTCTAAAGAACTTAGAATCAGAGGGTAACTAATGGACTACAGAAAAATGGAATGGTTTGAGGTAGAATGATTTGGGAGGGCTTGGGACACACACCCTTCCTTTGTATAAGACAACTGGAAGTTCCATTGCATTCATAATCAAGTGCATCTCCCCAGCCGAGAGCTGAACACACTCCACAAATTGGTCTAGACTTCTTTTCTTGCCTTGTCTCTGGCTAAACTTTGTTTATCCCATACCTTTGATACCATTTCTTACCTTTGGGCTTTTGTTTAAGCGGCTCCATTTCTGCTTGGAATTCCCTCATCCTCTCCCTCCCCATAGTATCTGCCCATCAAATTTATACTTTTTTTTTTTTAAGGCATAGCTCCAAACTGACCTACCCCAAGTGCCTCACAAAGTTCTTCCGGCAGGAAAGAATTTCACTGTCCTTAATATTCTCATAGTGTTTTGTGTGTACTGATCTTGTACACTTACTGCTGGCTGTCTTGTATCACAGTTATTTATGTGCTTATCTTCCATGCTTGGTTACCTGCTCAGAATGCAAGGACCATGCCTCTTTCACCTTTGAGCCTCCATCTATGCTCTTTGCCCATATTGTATAGCTCATGGATTCAGTGCATTCCCATTTTCTTGTAGTATTTATGTACTACTACCCATAATAATAGCTCACCTTTATTCATTCAAGCATGGTTTTAAAGATTTTATTTATTTATTTGACAGAGAGAGATCACAAGTAGGGAAATAGGCAGGCAGGCAGAGGGAGAGGGAGAAGCAGGCTCCCCGCTGAGCATGGAGCCGATGCGGGCTCGAACCCAGGATGCTGGGATCATGACCTGAGCCAAAGCAGACACTTAACCGATTGAGCCACCCATGCGCCCTCAAGCATGGTTTTAAAAGCTCTGCGTATATCAACTCATTTAAAACACATAACACTGCTATGGGGTAGGTTACCGTTATTATCCACAGTTTACAGGTGACAATACTGACATGTTACAATAAATTACCCAAGGTCACACAGCTAATAAGTAGCAGACAGGGATTCAAATCTAGAAAGTCTGGTTCCGGAGTCAGGCTCTTAACCACTAAGAGATATGTGTGTGTGCATATGTGTGTGTATACATCATCACCATTATTCTTAATTATTATATTCTTTTGGAGAAATCAAAGACTTTGGTAAGTCACACATTGCATGGGCAATTCTAGAGGTCTGACATCATAAGTACTAGATTAAGAGAATTTGTCTGAACATGAGTAAAGCCATTGACATTGGAAGCTGTTGAAATGGATATTTCTTATTTTTAGTCTGCCCAGCATTTTCTGATCACTTTTGCTACATCAGGGAAATCTCTAGACCTAGGAGTCCTGCTTCCCCAAGACAGAAACCCAGAAAATTCAATTCCTTGGGATCCTTTGCAGCTAGCCCATAGGTATGCGAGATTTTATCTCCGAAGTTGTACAAGGAAACAGACTCAGTGGAAGCAATCCATTTTGCAGATAAGGGTGGAAGTAGAGGGGACAGCTGTGATCCTAAGGTTGGTTTCTCACCTGGGAGTTAGCTGTGGTGCTGGCCAGAGTATGGACACTGTCAAGTCAGTTCCTGGCAGAAGGACCATAGTGAGCCGTCCAAGGTGGGGAGAGCAAGGCCAGCAGGTTCCTCATCAGACCATTCCTTCACTAGGGTTTTCACTGTTGCTCCTGGAAGTGTAGCTTCAATTCACATCTGTCTTCTCGGGTTGTCCCCCTGATTCTGTGGGTCATCCTGTGATATGATTTATAATAAGAAATGTATAGTTGGTTTTTGTCCAGTGAAGAGAGTGGGGAAAAAAAAAGATGTCCTTTGTTATATTAATGAGATGACTTTTGGAAAGACCCTAAGGATGGGGCTGGTCAGAGCAATTACAGGGCTGGAGTTTTCAGTGCCTGCCCCCCCCCCCCCCCGCCCCCACCCCGGGCCCATCCTGAGGAAGGAAGAGGGGCTGGAGATTGAATTCAATCACTGGTGGCCACCGATTTAATCAGTAGTGCCTGTGTAATGGTGCCTCCATAAAAACCCAGAAGGATGGGGTTTGGAGAGCTTCTGGGTTGGTGAATACTTGGAAATATATGAGGGGAGAATGGCAGGACCAGACAGCATGGAAGCTCTATGCCTCCTTCCCACACACCTGACCCTGTGCATACTTCATGAGAGAGCTAAGGCTGTCTCTCAGTGCTGGAAGCTAGGATAGCTCAACAGGTGAATCTTGCTTATCAGCAAAAGAGAAACTGAAGGCTGACTGAGGAGCCTGATGCAGTTCAGGCCTTTGAGAACTGACGATATAGCAAAGGAATGAAGAATCTCATCCCTTATGAGTTTGGTATCTACATGATAAGAAGATTAGATCAGAAATGACAAACTGCTGAGTTTTTCTGTTGTCTTTTTTTTTAAATCTGAGTCTCAGGAGGTCTTAAATATTAAATCATTTTGTCTAGAAATCTTGTGTAAAATTGGACTGGAATAAATTCAAGACAGTAAGACATGGATTGTATTTCCAAATGGTATCTTTTTAAAATATTTTATTTATTTATATATTTATTTATTTATTTAGTTAGTTAGTTAGTTAGTTAGAGAGTATGCGTGAGCTGGGGGAGGCGGCATGTGGGGAGGAGCAGAGGGAGAGAATCTCAAGCAGACTGCGCTGAAGTGTGGAGCCCAATACGAGGCTCGATCCCACAACCCGAGATCATGACCTGAGCTGAAATCAAGAGTCATCACTTAACTGACTGAACCGCCCAGGTGCCCCTCAAATGGAATTTTTAAGAAAAATCCAATCATGCCTTTTCAGCATTCAGAACTCAACCTCAGTCCCACCATACACAGCTGTACCACTGTTAGCACAAATCCAGGGCCTAAAAGAGATTGAGAGAATAAATACTCCTTGGAAGTTGTTTCTAGCCAGAAAGTAAATATGATCAAACAATGGAGCATGGTTGTGGTATTTTTCAAATATGAGCTAAATTCAGCGTGCTGTGTTACCAAGCTCAATGTACTCAGCACAAAATGTTCCAATTCACAAGGTGTGGGGAAGAGCCCCAGTTTACTTTACTTGCAACTGGAAATTTTGGAGGAAGATTAAGTTTAAAAGTTATTTTTCTCATTCTGAAGTTTACTTTTGGTTTTTAAGGGCTCCGTGGCTTCTCAGGACATGAAGGCAAAGCATGCTTGTTGTTTTCACTGTGAAGTTACTAACTAACTGGTAGTTTTTAGAAACACAGAGTATAAGTTTGCCTTTGTCAGCAAGCTATTAGAAATAGACTGTTGATTAACCCTTACTCAAGGTCTGATGTTTAACTTCTTGAAGTAAACATTTGCAGGTCGCAGTAGTGACTATGTGTAGGTTTTACATATCACTTCAGGTGAAGAGGTGAAAGTGTTAATGGTAAACTACACATTTGGTCAATGTATCCGTTCCCTATGTTTAAGAATTGAATGTGGGGGCACCTGGGTGGCTCAGTCGTTAAGCGTCTGCCTTCGGCTCAGGTCATGATCCCAGGGTCCTGGGATCGAGCCCCGTATCGGGCTCCCTGCTCCGCAGGAGGCCCGCTTCTCCCTCTCTCACTCCCCCTGCTTGTGTTCCCTCTCTCACTGTGTCTCTCTCTGTCAAATAAATAAATACTAAAAAAAAAAAAAAAAAAAAGAATTGAATGTGAATTACAATGATAAAGGAAATCAGTCTCTTGGATTCTAAACTACAAATTCATGATAATTTTAAGAAAAATATTTATAACTTTATGATTTCAATGTGGAACTATGATTTTTGAAATTTAAAAGTTTGCAGAAAACTACAAAATCTTTAAAAAGTTTTAAAAAAGCAATTTACGTTGGTTTTTTATTTTTTTCTGTTTTATTTTATTTTTAAGATTTTATTTATTTATTTGGCAGAGGGAGACAACACAAGCAGGGGGAGTGGGAGAGGGAGAAGCAGGCTCCCGCTGAGCGGGCAGCCCAATGCGGGGCTTGATCCCAGGACCCTGGGATCATGACCTGAGCACGAGGCAGACGCTTAACAACTGAGCCACCCAGGCACCCCACGTTGGTTTTTTAAATTTCCAGGACACAGTAGGAATCCAAACATTCTAGTAGTTGCTAGATTTCTGGAAATAATTACCTGCAAGGAGATTAACACCTCTCTAGGAGTTAGTGGCCCAGCTGTATGCTATTGTTTGTTGGTAAAGGAGCTATTCATTCATAGAGCCGAGCCTACCAAACCAAACAAAGAGACTCTTGGTGGCTATTCAGGTAACTCCAAGCCAAGAAAAAAGGATTGCCTCATTTCCTCAAGACTGAACTTTTGATCAGTGCTGTGTGGTCAATCTAAAAAGTTTGATGGAATTTTAAACAAGGTTTTAATGGCATTTCGGAAGCCACCACCAAATATCCTCTGCTAAGGAAGCAGGATAACAAGACAGATGGAGTCAGATAGGAATTTGTTAAGGAAATTCGCCTCTATTACTACACTATGCATAGAACTCTTTCTGACATCTATTGTCAAGGCTGATGACTATTTTACAAATAATAATAAATTATTCACTTTGGCAAATCTGAGGATGTAACATGGGCCTATTTCATAACTTTCAAGTTTTTTATAACTAAAATGAGGTTGAGTTTGCAAGATGCTGGGGTACAAGAGAGAAAAGATTGACAAAGCTCCTGTTCCCATGGACCTTAGATGCTAGTGGTGGAGACTGACTGTAAATACCTTTTTAAAATATATTTTTACAAGTTGTGATTAGTGTTTTGAAAGAAATAGGGTACTGAGAAGAAAATAACAGAGGGAAACTAATTCAATAGGGTGATCAGGGAAGTCCTTTCTGAGGTGTGGACTTGAAACTTGAGACCCAAAAGATGAAAAGAAGCCGTTCATGGGAAATCTGGTAGGAAGAACAATGCTGGCAGACGCATTGCAAGTGCAAAGGGCCTGCAAGGCAAAGGGCTTGGCGTGTTAGAAAAAACTGACAGAAGGCTCAGATGAGGGAAGCATCAGGACCAGGGTGGGTGGCATGAAATGAGATTAGAGAGATAGGTGGATACAGATCCTACAGGAAAACATTTCTCAAAATTTTTTGACAGTGGCTCACTGTGGGAAACACATTTTATATCTCATTCAGTACTTAAAGCAAATGCACAAAACAAGACCTACTCTTATAATGTGTAATGTCTACGATATGTTCTATTATGTTCTGTAATTTTATTTTAAAATGCTGATCATTACCTACTGAATTGATTTCCTGACCAACTAATGGATTTTTGCAAAAATACAGATAAAGGTCCTTGTAGGCCAGGGTAAAGAATTTGGAAAATCATTGCAAGTCTTTAAGGAAGGGGGAGCATTATTAATAATAATAAAAAAATCATTTTAGCTACTGTAGGAAGAATAAACTGAAGGATTACGAAATGGAAGTGTGAGGATCAGTCATGATCTTATCGCAGAAGGCCAGGTGAAAGATAATAGTAGCTCAATCTGATAGAGATGGGTGGAGCAATGTGTTCAGATTCAGGATATATTTTAGAGGTAGAACTGACAGGACATAGTGATGGGTTGGCTGGGTGAGGATGAAGGAAAGGGAGGCATCAAGAATCAATCCCAGGCTTCTGGTTTTGGTAACTGAAAGAATGGTAGTACTAAGATTTATGGCGGAAAATAAAAAATTCCACTCTAAACATATTAAGTTTGAGATGACTTTGAGTCATCTAAGTAGGTAATATACAACTAGAGTTCAGAGAAGCAAGCTGAGGATCAATAAAATTGGGGTTTAAGACAAATAAATGGTATTTGAAGTCACAGAAATAGATGGGTTCACCTAGACAACGTATGGATATTGAGCAGAAAAGGAAGGGCTCAGGAAGGATGTCCAAGGAGTTCCCATGCTGAGAAATGGGATAGAGGGGTTAGGAGGACCTAGCAAAAGAGATCAAGAAGGACCTACCTTGAAATATGAGCAATGGCAGCAGAGTGCACTATCCTAAGAACCACCAGGCAGAGTGTTTCAAGGATGGAAAAGCTGTGTGAAGTACTATTAAAGAACCAAGCATAATGAGAACGGAAAATTACCCCTCTGGCACTGTGAAGGCTTTTGGCAATCTTGACAAGGGTATTTGAGTGTAACTGAAGGGACACAAGCTAGATTAAACCCTATAACCCAGAAATTCCACCCCTCGGTTATTGGAAACAAACTCTTGCATGAGTACACCAAGAGACTCCTATACAAGATGGTCATAACTGCTTTGTTTACTGGGGCAAATAACTGGAAATGACCCAAATCTGCATCCTTAGGAGAATAGGTAAATACATTGTGCTGTATTCATGGAATGGAGTAGTATAGAGTAATGAAAGTGAATTCTTCAACGGGGGTAAATCATGTGTACTTAATGTTGATGGGGAAAAAGGCATAGAAAAAAGGTATGATTCCATTTATACAAAGATTAGAAATACATTGTTTAATGATGCATAAGCAAGGGAATGACAAACACAAAATTCAGAAGGGCCGTTAGCTGGTACATATGGGAATGCTCAAAGATTAAACTGTTTATGTATTGTATACATTTTGGTGTATATAAAATATTTCATTAAAAATAGCTACCTAGCTCTGTCCACTGAATAGGCCTAAATGCATTAACCAACCGAGTAGCAGTAGCAGTGAGTACTGCTACTCAGTACTCTGGTCTCCAAATGCTATTTCCTACTGAAAAGAATAAGGACTCTTTGGGAAAAGGGCTGATTTCAGGTATGGAACAAGGGAATATACAGGACAAGCTTGAAAATGTTGTCTTAGACTACAAGGAAGATCTTGGGATTGCTAGGGTTGTGTCTAAAGAACTCAGAAGCCAAGCTGAAGGGCGCCTGGGTGGCTTAGTTGGTTAAGCGACTGCCTTCGGTTCAGGTCATGATCCTGGAGTCCTGGGATCAAGTCCCACATCGGGCTCCCTGCTCAGCGGGGAGTCTGCTTCTCCCTCTGACCCTCCCCCCTCTCATGTACACTCTGAAATAAATAAATAAATCTTAAAAAAAAAAAAAAGAAGCCAAGCTGAAGAGGCTCCCATTGAAAAGATGGGAAAGTTTGAGCACCCATAAGGATAAAAAATGCAGTAAATTGAAAAACACATCAAATATGCTTACCTACTTTTCTTATATAAACTATTATTACTATTGGTTATCTAAATGGCAAACAAAGACAGTTTCTCTTTATAGTATTCCAGATAATAAATGAAGAAGAAATGAGAAAATATAACCATTTTGCAATTTGTAGTCAATGAATAGACTTAGACATCGTTCATCAATTCCTAACATCACAGAAAGAAAATCAGACATTATGTGCAAAAAGAAATCAAACCTGAATCTGATCAAGCCTCTAGATCCAACTACCAATTTGTAGGAAATGTAGAAGACACAGGACTATCTTAAATCACACCGCAGGGATGTAATCTGCAAGATGAATACTGTGGAAAATTCCCAAAGACAAACAACTTGTTTTTTTTCAACAACAACAACAAGAACAACTGTAAACTGGTAAAGGAAACTGAGAGATGAAAGAGGAACCTACTGATTTAAGGAGCTTTAAAAGATAACCAATCCCAATATGTGGACATTATTTGGATTCTGATTCAAACAAACTATTAAACATTTCTAAGAAATGTATGGGACAATTGGAAATTTGAATGCTGATAGATACTTAGGATGTTAGGCAATTTCTGGTACATATGGGAATGCTCAAAGATTAAACTGTTTATGTATTGTATACATTTTGGTGTATATAAAATATTTATATATTTATATATTTTTATGGTTTTGTGACAAGCTAGTATATTATAAACTAATCACATTTTATATGTGATAAGGTGATTGTGGTTATAGTAAAATGAATTTTACATTTAAAATGACTTTGGTTTGGAGATAAAAATTAATTTTAAAAAAAGAGCTAATTTGCGGCACCTGGGTGACTCAGTCAGTTAAGCGTCTGCCTTCGGCCCAGGTCATGATCCCACGGTCTTGGGATCGAGCCCCGCATCAGGCTCCCTGCTCTGCGGGGAGTCTGCTTCTCCCTCTGCCTCTGCCCCTTTAGGCCCACATGTACTCTCTCTCTCTCAAATAAATAAATACAATCTTTTTTTTTTTTAAAGATTTTATTTATTTATTTGAGACAGAATGAGAGAGAGAGAGCACATGAGAGGGGGGAGGATCAGAGGGAGAAGCAGACTCCCCGCCGAGCAGGGAGCCCGATGCGGGACTTGATCCAGGGACTCCAGGAACATGACCTGAGCCGAAGGCAGTCGCTTAACTGACTGAGCCACCCAGGCGCCCATAAATAAATACAATCTTAAAAAAAAAAAAAAGAGCTAATTTGGGTTAGTTAAATAGACAAAAGAAGCATTTAGTTAAAATATCTGATTGAATGCACTTTCAAAGTTGCTTTCTCCCAAATTAGAGTGATAGAAAAGTGTATACTGTACATACATACTTGTATGAATTTTAAAGACATAAATCCATGAGTACAAAAAAATAATGGAGCAAAACAACGACAGAATTCTGGACTTGGGGACACAATGCCCATGGGAGGGTGGGAGTATATCAAAAACAGAGAGTTAAGTGAAAGCTTCCTTGGCCCATCCAGCTGGAGAATGTTGGTTTTATCACTTTAACTTGCATTTCCCTAATTAAGAGTGAGGTTGATCATCTTTATTATTGGCCATTTAGTTTCTTTTTTTGTGATTTGGTTGTTCATATATTTTGCCTAATTTTCTAGCGGGTGGCTTGTTTTCAAGTATTCTGAATACTAAACTTTCATTGGTTGTATATGTTGCAAATATCTTCTCTGAGGCTGTCACTTGTATTTTAACTTTGGGGTGTCTTTTGTCATGTATATATTTTATGTAGTCAAATTTATTAACATTTTCCTTCATGATTTATGGTTTTTATCTTATTTAAGAATACTTTCCCTTCCAAGGTCATAAAGATTTTTCCTGTATTTTCTTCTAAAAGTTTTAAGGCTTTACCTTTCATTAAACACTTAACCCATCCGGAACGATTTTTGTGTAAGATTTAAAGTACAGATCTATGGGCACCTGGGTGGCTTAGTCGGTTGAGCGGCCAACTTTTGATTTCGGCTCAGGTCATGATCTAGAGGTCCTGGGATTGAGCCCCAAGTCAGGCATTGTGCTCAGTGGGGAGTCAGCTTGAGGATTCTCTCTCTCTCTCCTTTGGCTCCTCCTCCTGCTCACACTCTCAATCTCTCTGAAATAGATAAATAAATTTTAAAATTAAAGTATAGATCTAATAGCTTTTTAAATTTTTAAAAAATTTTAAAAGATTTTATTTATTTATTTGAGAAAGAGAGAGAGAACGAGCAGAGGGAGGGGCAGAGGGAGAAGCAGGCTCCCCACTGAGCAGGGAGCCTGACACGGGCTCGATCCCAGGACTCTGGGATCATGACTTGAGCTGAAGGCAGACGCTTACCTGACTGAGCCACCCAGGCGCTCCTTAATAGCTTTTTTAAAAATGTGAATTATCCAGTTGTCCCAAGATAATTTACTGAATAGTTCATCATTTTCCCACTAGTTTAACATAGCTTTTCCCATCACATACAAGTTCCCAAATAATCATTAATCTGTTTTCAATTGTTCTCTTCTATTTTATTGATCTGTTTGTCTCTTTACCCATGCTTCTTAGTGTGAATTACTATGGCATCAAACAAAATCTTGATAGGCAGTTGGGCAAGTAAAAGAAGGCTTTGTTTTTTAAAGCAAAGTCAGAACATTATTAGAAGAGAAAGGAATTAGACTGAGAAGGGGCAAAGGCCATAAAATGCTATACTTTATTAAATCATCCATAAGAGCTCATTATCACTTTCAGTGTTCAGAGGAGAATAAACCGCATGCTTTCTTTGAGCAGGATTTGTTTTGGAACAAACTGGAATATTCGTGTTACAACTAAAAACCAACAGAAGATTCACACTAGACAAGACAGGGACTTGCCCTTTTGTACCTGATGTGTTTATGCATAGATTTAATTTTCATCCAAGCTCCGATCAGAAATTGGTTCAGCTTTTGTATGAAGTGAACGTATGATGAGTAAATCACCTGGATGAGGTACCTACTTTTTATCTAAAATCCATAAGTACTACTTAATGAAGAATATGCAAAGCCATAATTAGGAGCAACAGAGATATTCTGTTTGGAAAGATTTCTAAATTAATAGAACTTATGGCTTCCGTTAGTGGTTCTTTTAAAAGTTGTCTCACAAATATCTCAGATCTGATCTGTATTTGAAAAAGTAAATCACTTTTATAAGCATAATTTTTTAAATGATAGAGGTGGTTTTGTGACAAGCTAGTATATTATAAACTAATAACCATAGTATAGAAAATTTGAAAAACTAAAGCCAGTAAGTCACCCACAAAGTCAGTGCCCTAACACAACCTTTACTATTGTTTTAGAAAATATTTTCAGTGGGGTGCCTGGGTGGCTCAGTCGTTAAGCATCTGCCTTCAGCTCAGGTCATGATCCCAGGGTCCTGGGATCAAGCCCCACATCAGGCTCCCTGCTCCACGGGAAGCCTGATTCTCCCTCTCCCACTCCCCCTGCTTGTGTTCCCTCTCTTGCTCTGTCTCTCTCTGTCAAATAAATAAAACCTTTAAAAAAAAAAAGAAAATATTTTCAGTATGTTTTTCACCTGAATAAGTTTCTACTAATAATTTTGTATTGCATTGTGCATGAATATGTATAAATGAACTATTACAAAGTGAACACATCACGTAACACCATCCAGAAGAAGAATATTAACAGGACCCTAGAATCCACTAAGTGTCTTCCCCTCCCCAAGTTGTTAATGCCTTCTTTCTCCTAAAAGGAATCACTATCTTGCCTTCTAAAGCCATAGACTAAGTCTGTCTTAAAATTTTATGTGAGTAGAATTAAACAGTAAGCTTTCTTTCTGGCTTCTTTTAGTCAATGGTACATTTGTTTCATCCATGTTGCTGCACGTAGAAGTAGTTGGTTCATTTAATTGCTATATAGTATTCTATTGCATGACTAAACCACAATTTATTATAATCCTTGTGGACATCTGGATTGTTTACAGATTAGGGCTAATAAGAATAATGGTGCTATAAATATTATTTTTTTCCCCTAAAGATTTATTTATTTACTTGAGAGAGAGAGTACAGAGGGAGAGGGACAAGCAGATTCCCCGCTGAGCAGGGAGCCTGATGCAGCGCTCCATCCCAGGACCCTGAGATCATGACCTGAGCCGAAGGCAGACGCTTAACCGACTGAGCCACCCAGGCACCCCTATAAATATTCTTTCAGTTGTCTTTTCCTGTATATATGTATTTATTTATGTTGGATATATATCTAGGAGGGGGTTTGCTAGGTCATAGGGTATGCATATGTTTAACCTTAGTACACATTACAAAACAGTTTTACATTGTAGTTGTACTAATTTACTCTATCCTAAGTAGGGCACGAGAGTTGTGATGAATATTAAAATCATGAGTAGGTATCGAATTGCACCACATGTTTTTCTTTTACATCTGTTGTGATGAGTATTTGGCTTTCTCCTATATTTTGTTCATTTTCAAGTGTTAAACCATTCTTGCTTTCTTGGAATAACTCCACCTTAGTTATAATGTACTATTCTTTTTAATTAACACTGGATTTGTTTTCTAATATTTTGTTTAGGAGTTTGTATACAGCTCATCAGAGACATCTGTGATGTTTTCTTTCTTTCTTTATATGCCTTCAGTTTGGATGTCAAAGTTTGCTGGCCTCATAAAATAAGTTGGGAGTGTATATACTTTCTTCATTTTTTAAGTTGTAGTACAATATACAGAATATAAAATTGACCATTTGAACCATTTTTAAGTGTTCAGTTCACTGGCATTAAGTACATTCACACTACTGTTCAGTCATTGGCACCATCCATCTCCAGAACTTTTTTCATCTTCCCAAAGTGAAACTCTGTGCCCATTAAACAATAACCCTCCGTTCCTCCCTCCCCTCAGACTCTAGAAACCACCTTTCTACTTTCTTATCGATGAATAAGACTACTCTAGGCAGCTCCTATAAGTGGAAGCATACAGTAATTTGTCCTTTTGTGTCTGGCTTATTTCATTTACTATATCCAAAGTTCACCCATGTTGTAGCATGTGTCTGAATTTCCTTCCTTTTCTTTGGCTGAATAATTTCATTGTATGCATCTATCACATTTTGTTTATTCATTCATCTGTTGATGGACACTTGGGTTTTTTCTTTTACATTTTATTTATTCATTCAACTGTTCAGGAACACTTGGGTTTCTTCTATCTTTTCTTCTACCTGTTTCTTTTCTTCTATTGTATATCTTCTGTGGCCATTGTGAATAATGCTGCTGTGATTATGGGCATACAAATATATTTTCGAGTCTGCTTTCAATTATGTTAGATATATTCCCAGAATTGCTGGATCATATGGTAATTCTATTTTTAACTTTTTAAAGAAACTCCATACTGTTTCCAAAGCAGCTGCACCATTTTACATTCCTACCAACAATGCACAGGTTTCCAACTTCTCCACATCCTCACCAACACTTACTATTTTCTGGTTTTGTTTTGTTTTTGTTTTTGTTTTGTAATAGGCATCCTAATGGGTATGAATTGTGATTTTGATTTGCATTTCCGTAATGATTAGTGATGTTGAGTAACTGTTGATCTTTTAAGGTTTCTAATACAATTCATGACTTTTACTTCTTCCCGGGTAATGGAAGGACCTTAGAACACTTGATTTCGATTTCCTCTTACTGCCTATGTGCTACTATCATTATGTAATTTAATTCTACATATATTTTAAAATTCCATGAGGCATTATTATTGTTTCATAAAGTCACTACTGATTTGTTTTCCTGAAAATAAGAGCTAAGAAACATGTGCTGTTCTCATATCCATTTTTCTCTGTTCCCCTGCTTTTCATAGGGATTGCGTTTCCCAGGCTCCCTTGCTAACTGATCCCGTTAGGTTCATACAAATGGGAGGCATGGGCAAAAGATTGGAAGGTAGCAGAAAGGGAGAAGTCAAGCCATTTTCCTGTTTCTCCCTCTGCTTCAGGTGATATCTCCATCAGTCACTGTGCCTTCTCTGTGGCTGTAGCTCCTACTGGGTGTCCCTCTCCCTGGGATCCTAGCATCCATTGGGCACTTCTCACTATTGTTCTGTCCCCTTGCTGCATGGCCCTGCCCTCTAGGCCCTCTAGGCTCTGATAAGAACTCCTCATCCAGGGCAAGTCTTATCCATTGCACTCCAGATGTGCTGACCCCTGCGATTTCCCCAAATGTGGGAAACTCGACTGCATAATTTGTGGTAGTGGGGGACTGCGTTCGTGCTTTCCCCTGAAAAAAAAAAGAACTCCTCATCTCATTGCCCCTGCTAATACCTGGGCTGTCACCCTGTCCCTGTGAGGCTTCTCAGGGCCTTCATCACTTACATAACCAAGTCTCTGTACTAAGGTCCTTTTGTTCATAGGTCTGAGAGTAGTTCCCATTTCCTGACTGGATCCTATTATTACACTCTACAAAACACCATTTGCTCACCAAGGTATAGCATTAAGAAGCTGTTACCTAGTTATTCTGAACAGAGATCCAAAAAGAGAAATGCAATAAGATGTGTGTTGATTTTAAGTCTTGAGAATGGTGTGGGTTGATTTTCATTCTATTATAAACCTTGGAAGCCGCAAATCAATGTTTGCCAAATAGGAAAAAATAAATACACTGGTATTTAGGGGAAGGAAATGTTATTTTTAAGAATCTAAGTTACATATTTAAAACAATAGAATGCTTAAAAAAAAACCTTAAGAATATATAAAAATAAGCCAGTTTCCTCTGAAATACTGCATTATTTCCTTTATGAAAAAAAAATCAGTCAATACCTATTTAGAAAATTAAAATATTCAATTGTTTTTAAAAACAAATTTAAATTTATTAAGTTTTAAAATTTTAATTTAAAGTAGATAATAAAAATTATGGGGCACCTGTTCTGTGCTAGGTAAGTATTATGGGACATACAGGATGAATAAGACAAAAATAACTCAAAAGACAAAACAAAACACAGGAAAAAAAATGTACATGTCTGGAAATCCATGTATAAGATTAGCCATCACTTAAGTTAAATTTATTTATTTATTTATGATTTATTTATTTGAGAGAGTGAGTGTATGTGGGGGGAGGGGCAAAAGGAGAGAATCTTCAAGCAGACTCCCCACTGAGCACGGAGCCCTAAGTGGGGCTTGATCACATGCCAAGAGTCAGATGCTTAATGACTAAGTCACCCAGGTGCCCCGACTTAATTTAAATTTAAATTTAACTAACATATTCTATCTTATCATGGAATCAGAAGGAAGATTTAATATTAGAATACTAGTGATACAATGCTGATTTCATTTTTTACCACTTTCCCTTTTGCTCCCCCCATTCTTGCTACACCAGACTTATTGCTCTTCCTTAAACAAGGTAAGCATGCAGACAATGGGAATAATACATAAAAATATAATATATAAAATACGAGTATAATATATAAAAATAACAAAATATATTAATGATGATGGGTGCCAAATTCCTTATTTTTTGGAGAAACAGATATGGAAAAGGACAAAACTAGAATGAACACTTTGATTGGATTAGAATTAGAAGTATTGGTGTGAACTCATAGATTTCAGTATTTGTAGACAGATATGAAAATGCATATAAATATAAGATACATACATTCCCTAATCTTGGCCTAGAACAACAATGCTTCACCATAATAGCAATGAATACACCAACTGTCCAGAAATTGTCTTCTAAATACTATTATTCTCCACTAAAAGGAATCAGGACTCTTATAAAAATGGCTGATTCCAGAGTTGGTGCAGGGAAAGTAAAAGATGAGCCTGGGATATTTTATTATTCCAGACAAAAAAAAAGAAACACTCAAAGAATGACGGGGACATGTCAAAAGGACACAGAAGTCAATTTGAACAGAGTTCCCATTGGCCAAAATGGGGATCATATGAACAACAGAATGATTCTTGAACAGGTTATGAATTCATGAGTCCATTGTAACATATATTAATAAATGAATAAATTGAAGGTTTGGTGAAACTTTATAATAGTCTCAAAGTACCACTTTACAAAATGCTTATTAATAATAAAGGGAAAAAGAGTAACTGTAAAGTGGAGAAGCCTGGCAGACATCACCTTAATCAAGTGATCAGAGTTAAATGGAACAAATAAAAATTCTGTGTGCCTGGATTGGATGGAATGAGAAAGGGCATTACTCCTGTGATGTTCCTGACAAAGGTTCAATACCTGAGAGCATAAGGAAATCTCACACAAATCCAAATTCAAGGACATTCTACAAAATAACTTGCAAGTAATTCTCAAAAATATCAAGGTCATGGAAGTGAAAGAAAGACTAAGGAACTGTTTGATACTGAAGGTGTCTAAAGATGCAGCACAAGTAAGTGCGATCGGTGATTCTGGATTGAACCTGTTCCCTATGAAGGAGATCACAAGTGTTAATTTCCTGATTTTGATGGTTGTATTGTGGTTATGAATTCATAACATATTCCTACTGTTAGGACATCAAATCAGAAATTTAACTTCCAAATGATTTAGGAAAAGGTTCTTTGTGGTATATTTGCAAATTTTCTCTAAGTTTGAGATGTTATCAAGATAATATGATGCATACAAAGAAAAAGAATGGAACTCTTTCACAATCCTCTGGGTCAGGAATTCAGGCAGGACTCGGGCAGCTTTTGTGCTCTGTGTAGCAAAAGCTGGGGTCACTCACTCAGCTGCATTCAACTAGAAGTTGTGCTAGAAGTTCCAAGGTAGCTTCACTCACTGTCTGCTCCTCCATGTGTGCCCCCCTACCCCTCCACACACAGTGTCCCATCACTCAGGAGTCTAGCCCAGTCTTCTTTCAGTCTGATAGCTGGATTCCCAAAACAACAGAAAAACAGCTAGGCCTCTTAAAGTCTTCTCCACCTGGCTGGTGGTTGCATAGGTGTGTTCACTTTGTACAGATTTAATCAGGCTGTATACTTAAGATTTTATTTACTTTATATTATGTTCGATGTACTTCAGCAAAATAAGTAAAAATAACTTCTAGTTACTGTTTGCACTGTTCTAATTGCACATCCTCCTTTTTTACCTTTCCAATTAACAACATCTGATAGACAAATTCTTCTGGAATGAAGGTAAGATGGTAACATAAGCACATGTATTTCACAACCTTCCTTTCTAAATATCTACAAAAATAATCCAGCAAATATAAAATGGATATGTTTTGCCTAATCCTGGAAAATAAAGGCCTATCCCACCTACATATTTCAAGACCCCAGGAATTTTCACTGAGCTAACATAAGCAAGAAAATGGAGCACCAGCTTGTTGGCAGTTACTTTTAACCATTCTTTCTAGGGAGAACTAGAGAATGGCTTTGACTCATATCCTTTTTGCTTGCAAGGAGAATTGGCTGGTTCACAAATATTTATTAGCCTCCCACTCTGGAGGAAACCTCTTTACAGGTTTGCCCCCAGGGAAAGACGTGCCTGGTCCTGTTCTCAAAACCACTCAAGAGGAAGCCTGCTTGGAAACTTGCTCCAGGGAGATTGCAATCTCTGTAGCCACAGGCTCTGCTCCTGCTCAAAGGAAGGAATCTGAGAATAAGAAAGAGAAATATATTTTATTTTTTAATCTAGTTAAGGTAGATTATAACTGAATGAGCACCAACTTATGGAAAATTAAATGTGTGAATTGTCCCATAATGGAGAACAAACTGGCTGATGGAAGTTATTAGATTAAAGGTAAAAACATGGAATGCAGAAGTAAGTAATCCAGTGTTTCGTTTTGTTTTGTTTTTAATGAGTTGCTAGAAGTAAAAATAAAGAAAATAACCAAAAGAAATTTATAAATAGATATGCAGTCAGGATCACTGAAAAAGAGATGTACAGCTACATGCATTCTGATAAAATTTATAGATTTCAAAGATAAAGAAATTTTATATACTTCAAGAAAGAAAAATATCTACAAAGGAAAGACAATCAGACTGGTAGATTAGTCCAGATGTTCACAAAGATGTATGAAGTTTTGGAAACAAATTAAAATATCCTTTGGTAGAATTTACTGGTTACATTTTAAAGGAATAAAGTATTTAGTCTACCTATCCAGGAACATGATCTCTCTCTCTATGTGTCAGATAGTCTTTTGTGTCTCTGAATAAAATTTTATAGTTTTCTTCATTTGGTCTTGCTCATGTCTTAATAGATTTAATCTTTGGCATTATATGGGTTTTTGTGTGTTTGTTTTGACATTGCTTGTTTATTTTTTTATTACATTTTGTAAGTAATATTAGTAATACATATTGCTAAAAATAATGACCATTGGTTTATCCTGTTTCAAAATTTATACTGTATTTTTTCTTATCTTATTGCATTACTTAGTACCTCTAGTACAGTGTTGATACTTGCAGTCTTTTTTTTTTCTGACTTGAATGGGATTGCATTTAATGTTTCACCATTAAATATGAAGTTTGCCTTAGAGTCTGGTAGATCACTTTTATCAGATATATTCCTAGCTTACTAAGGTTGTTTATAGATGTGGAATTTTTATTGAATTTTTTTTCTGTCATCTTTTGAGATGATTGCTTTTATATAACTCTGTTAATGTGGTGAATCTCATCCTTAGATTCTGTAAAGCTGATGCATTTTTATATTCCTGTGATAAACCTAATTAGGCAAAAGTATTCATCTCTTTGTATACTACAGAATCTAATTTGCTACTAATGATTTAGCATTTTTGCATCTTTGTTCATTAGTGAGACTGCCTATAATTTTATTTTTGGTGTGCTATAATTGTATTTTAGAACTAGAACTATGGGTAGGTTAGATTCATAGAACAGGTTGGAAACACTTTTTAAGCACATGTTCCTGAACAGTTTGTACAATATAAAAATTATTGAAACTAGGAAGAAATTGTGTAAAATTCATTAATTTTTTAGAGTGGTTCTTTGACAGGTTCTAATTTCTCCTAAGGTTTTGTTGTTGTTGTTGTTTTAAAGATTTTATTTATTTAGGGGTGCCTGGGTGGCTCAGTCGTTAAGCGTCTGCCTTCGGTTCAGGTCATGATCCCAGGGTCCTGGGATCGAGCCCCACATCGGGCTCCCTGCTCTGTGGGAAGCCTGCTTCTCCCTCTCCCACTCCCCCTGCTTGTGTTCCCTCTCTCGCTGTGTCTCTCTCTGTCAATAAATAAATAAAAATCTTCTTTAAAAAAAATAAATAAATAAAGATTTTATTTATTTATTTGACAGAGAGAGAGCGAGAGACAGCAAGAGCAGGAACACAAGAAGGGGGAGTGGGAGAAGGAGAAGCAGGCTTCCCACCGAGCAGGGAGACCGATGAGGAGCTTGATCCCAGGACCCTGGGATCATGACCTGAGCCAAAGGCAGACGCTTAACCACTGAGCCACCCAGGCGCCTCTCTCCTAAGGTTTTAATGTATTTATTGTTTCTACTCCTTTTTTAATTTTATTTTATTATGTTATGTTAATCACCATTCATTACATCATTAGTTTTTGATGTAGTGTTCCATGATTCATTGTTTGCGTATAACACCCAGTGCTCCATTCAGTACGTGCCCTCTTTAATACCCATCACCAGGCTAACCCATCCCCCCACCCGTTTCTAATCCTTCTTGAGTCAAAAGTAACATTTATATTTTCCTAGAAAATCATCCATTTCAAGTAGCTTGTCAAGTTACTTTGGTATAATAGTTAACAATATTATCTAAAAGCATTTAATCTTTCTTTAAGCAGTTGTGTCCGTTTCTTGTTTTTAATGGTGTTTAATGATTTGTACTCATTGTTTTCTTGACTGTTCTTACCAAAAGTTTTTCTATTTTATTGGTATTTTCAATGAAACAGCTTTTGGTTTTTTCAATTAAGATTACATTTTAATTTTTGGTTTTGGTTCTTATTTACCAGTCCATTTCTTTGTTCTTATTAATTATTTACATTTACTTATATGGCTATATTTTGCTATATTTTCTTCTGACTTCTTGAGTGGAATATTTAATACCTGAATTGTATTTTGTTTTAATTTGTAAAAATTTCATCAAAGTAATATATACAAACAGATAAATTATCAAGTAGCATTAGAGGCTTACATCAAGAAATAGTAGCCTTGGTGGTGGGGTGGGGGTTGGCACTGTTTGTAAGTGGCCCTGGCCCCACTGTCCACCTGGCCCCATGGTTCACCCCAGCCAGGCGGCCAGCCTACAATCCCTCTACCCACACCTCCCCAAATGGAAGGCTGCAGCCCTTGCCAGAGTAAGGCCAGCCAGAGTGGGAAGGAGCACAGAGCACAGGCTTGCCTGGAGAGAGGAGCCCATGCTGGGGGGTGGAGTCCACCTCCTAGCATTACTGGAACAAACGAGAAATGGCTGTATCCTGTCCTGTGTGCAATCTGGCCTGGCCCAGAATGTAGGTGTTCCAGGTGCATCTGCTGGACCACTGACCAGAGGCAGAGACCTGGTACCCTCCAGTGCCCTCTGCTCCCTACCTCAGGGGACTCCCTTGCAGATGGTGCAGTGCCAGCGGGTCTCCACATGGTGCTTGCACTCGTTGCAGTGTAGACAAAGCAGTCTTGGCTGTGGGTGTACAGCTCCACCAGCATGCACATGGTGGACCACTGGGCTCTTTGGAGTGGAGAGAACTCCAGGTTCTTGTCCCTTGTGAGGGTAAGGAAGGCGACCGGCTCATCCATCAGATAGCAGGGGATGAGGAGGTCAGGATCAATGATGTGAGGCAGGTAATAAGAGGGATCACAAAGAAGACAATCTCAATCTGACTCTGGAACAAGAGCACCGCATGGCGCTGGATCAACAGCAGCCAACAGGTGAGTTGAGCTAAATGCCCATGAGGCTGGTGATAAACTTCAGTTAGTTTACAACCATACAAGTTTCGACGATACAGCCCTTGCTTTTTCCTGCTCACAAACCTCTGGTCGCTTCTCTGAGAATGACTACAATGGACCTAAAATCTACATCTTTTTATCTTCTCATTTAATAATTCCTTCAAAATAAGAACCATTTAGGTCAGGTACAGTGTATGTACAGTGGACATTTCGCCTCAAAGGGTCTACTCTAAAATGTAGCCCATAGTTCAATCTGAATCTAATCACAAGGAAACAAGTCAGACAGATCCAAATTGAAGGACATTCTAAAAAACAATTTTTGGCCTTGACTTTCAACAAAATGCCCATGTTATGAAAGAAAAGAAAGCCAGGAACTGAGACATGGCAACTTAACCTGACACAATCCTTGATTGGAGCAGACGCTAGATAGTGGCACTGGGGGAAGTTTCCTGTGTGAAGCCCTAGTGTGGTTAAGCAGAGAACTACAGATAAAGAAGATGTAGCAAAATGTTAGCAATTGGTGAATCTAAGCAAGGGATAAGGGAGGGGGTCCACTATGCAACTTCCTGTAAGTTTAAAATTTTTGAAAGTTGGTGGGAGTGGGAAAAATAATAAAGCAAAATCTTCTTAGTCCTTGCTGTGGAAAAAACAAGAGTTTTTCTCATTAATGTCTGAGAAGACACAACCACCATTAATTCTCATACCCATTAGTGTAAAGGCTGCAATAGAAAGCTGGTATTGCATATCTATTTTACATTAATTCCTATATAACTCTAAATTCTATTAAACTGAAAAATGTAAAATGGTACCTTCAAGAGATCAGGAACTCGTGAGCAACTGCTGTGCTGCCCACTATATTCTACCAGTTTCTCAGAGACTGAAAATCTGTGCAAACTGGCAGTAACACTTGTAATATACTTGGGCAGCAATGTTTGCATAAAACAAGAGTCTTAAGATAAGACACATTTCTAGAAAAAGAATGTAGGGCAAGAGAGCACACTGAGTAGAGACACCTCTCAAACAGACGCCAAAAGTTAAAAGCATCAAGGGAGGACTGTGACATGTGTTTGACCTTGTAATACTGGGTATAAGATTGTGACTCAAAGAAAACACTCATAAAACAAGGAAGAGCATTTTGAAAAGGTGATGCACAGGAAAACACTAACAGTGGAGAATGCTTGTAACAACTCATTCAAAATAGAGGCAAATAAAACCATCTAGTGACCAAAAAAAAAAAAAAAAAAGAGAGAGAGAGAGAGAAATAAAAGAAATAGTAGACTTTTCTCTTTCTACCACCAACTATAACTCCTTAAGAGCATCCATTTTCACCTTTTTTAGCTGAATCTTCTGCTATTCATCTCCATCTTTCTAAAATTATGCTATTTCTTGACTTGTCAATTTTAGGCAGAACCTATAGATTACCTTTTATGGTAGTTGAGGATTTACTTCTGTACTTCCCTTTTTCCATTCTCAAAAAATTTTGTTAAAGCAATATCCAATGTTATATATCATTCTGATATGTAAATATTGTTCACTATTTTGCAAAATAATGTACTATGATGATAGGTCCTTTCTGTAAACACTCTGGTTTTCCTGTAAGTAATAATTGCCTCCTTTCAAAAATTTGCTTAAGTTTTTTCTGTACGTAGCTCTAAGTGTTTTCCAAATACTACTACCATTTATTTTTCCAAATCACCTAGCAGTTTTTCCAAATGCCCCATCATATCAGATAATCTGTAAGTTCCATCTATTTTGCTTGATGCCTTTGTCCCAAAGTCCACCGTCCTCCGACTCTAATATGAACCAATTGGCCCCTAGGCCTGGTGTGTAGTTGTTAAGATGGGCATTTCTTTGTCATTCTCCTGTGGAAGATCTCCTGTTTCCTAGCTCCCACATCTCTTGTTATAGATTAACAGTCTAGAGACTATATTCTAGCTAGTTTAAGTCCAAAGAAAATTATTTGATTTGTACAATCATTGAAAGAGCTGAAGGAGGAATCTCTGGGTCAAGCTTTCAGGACCTCTGCCAAAGTCATACCATAAAACTAAGTAGTGTCGGGCCCTGTCATGATCAGGAAGCTGCTGAATCAGGAAGCTGCTTCCACAATGGCTGGCACCAGAACCAGGCCACCTCTGCCACATCAAAGTTGCTGAAAATAAAGCCTCCTGCTAAACCAGGAGGCTCCCTGGCAATCGGTATGCCGCAGCCATAGCGGCCAGCTCTAGAACCCTATCTCCTCTTCACAATCTGTATCCGTCTCTATTCTCACATAATTCAGTTCCAGGTCAGATTCCCTCAGAGTGCATATGCTTGGCCCAGTACACATAATCTGAATCTAGAACCTTAGCTGCAACTTAAATCTAAATTCTGGGATGAATGGTTTTCTGCTTTCCAACCTCTGCATTACAGGAAGGCATTCTGGGACAAGGGTTAACAGCACAGTAGGTGTTGTGCAAACCATTCCACAGTATGTGCGATAGTCCTCTTGGTTACCTAACATCTATACTCACCATTCTTCCCAGACCTAAACTTCCAACGACAGTGTATTCCCACTTAACACAATGCAACTATACTTTGTACAAATGAAAACATCCTTACCATCTTTCGAGAAGAGGAGACCCAAAATCTCAGTCACTGCCTCCGTTTCTGGGTGATGCTCTTTCTTCCTCTGGTTCGGTCACAAACCTCTCTTGCTAACCTACGACATGTAGATTAAATAAACTCACCTCTACCAATACACTTTGTATAAAAGCAGAGGAAAGAAAAAGGGAAAAAAGGAAAATCAAGTCATTATGCAGATCTTCCATGATTTACAATGGCATTATGTATGGAGAAGCCCATCATAAATTAAAAATATCCTGTCAAAAATGCATTTAATACACCTAACCTACCAAATATCATAGCTTAGACTAGTCTACATTAAAAGTGTTCAGAACACTTACACGAGACCACAGTTGAGCAAAATCATCTAATGCAAAACCTATTTTTTAAACAAGGGCTGCATATCTCACATAATTTATTGAATACTGTAATGAAAGTGAAAATGGGTACAAAATCATTGTAAGTGTGTTGGTTGGTTCATGATTGTGTGGCTGACTGGGACCTGGGCTCACTGCTGGTTCCTGGCATCACAAGAGAGTAGCATACTGCATACTGCTAGCCCAGGAAGGATCAAAATTCAAAATTTGAAGTATGATTTCTACTGAATGTGTATTGCATTAACAGCAATGGCTTTATAGGTTACTCAGTAAAAAGTCAGAGCTGTACACCCAACCATGGCACATACTAACTCCAAAATGCAGACAATCCTACTAAGTGTTGTGCCTTTGTTTTCAAAGTAGAGTTTTAAGGTATATCACTGTATCTTTCCCTTTGGAGGGACTATGCTGCTGTGACTCAAATAATTGGAATCTTAGAAACTTTATTGAGGTAGCAGGACCATGCATTTTTATGGGATTTATTTACCATTCTTTAGCACACATGACATCTGCTTATCAAGATAATGAAGGTGTAGTACTGTTCACATTGGAGAAACCAGGCTGCTTTTAGTGTTCTCAGCTTACTAAGATAGAAAAAAATGCATTTATAAATCAGTAGCTTCATACAAGTTGTAGAATTATGTTGATTTGACCCAGTAAAGAGACCATAGGTACAATTGTCTACTCTTCTTGATTAAGCTTATGATACCAGGACCTATCTATCTTCAGCACAGGACAATGTCAAGTTCAATGGAGATAAGATGGGGACTACTACATCTTGTTTGTTCCAAGTTTTTTAAACCTTATTTTAAAGCACTCATTTTAAGGATTCTCTTAGGAAGGGAATGCAATGTTGCTTTTGGTTTGCTATTTTGATCGGGAGGGGTGTTCTACTTGACCCTCTCTACCATAAGAGCCCTTTACTACTTGATTGGAAGTTAATGTTAGGATTCTACCAGTTGCTGAGTATACTATTCCGATATACATTCTGGAATAATAGAAGTAATGATAGAATGGGTTTGTAAATGTCAAGACCCATTGTGAGATGCCCTGGAGCCCAACTCCATTTATGATCTGACCTTGTAAGTCAAACTCAACTGAGTGACCATTGTAATGTTCTGGGTTCCCAGGGATTCATGGCAGCTCATAGCCATTGGTGTTCAATAATCCTGAAAGAGTATTCCTCTTTCCCCAGTGTACAGTTAACTCAGTAAATGACACAAGGTCTTTTGGAAAAAGCCAGGAGCTCTGGGTTTGAAACAGACTCCTACTATGGTGAGGGGTCATGACTCAAATCAGGCTCTATATACCAGACCTAAAATTTTTTGTTTATTTGGTTGGCTGGTTGGTTTGATTTGATTTGGTTTGGTTATATAGGTCATGTAGAACCTTATTTAATAACCTGCCCAGTTATTTAGTCCTAAAGACTACATGACCCATTAATGATTGCAGAAGATTCTTGAGAATAAAATTAGTCTGTCCCTCCAGTCCTGATGCCTATTACAGCAACCATGCCCATTTGCCTCTGTGGTTAAGTACTGCTAGCTGGCCTTTGCATTCCAGTTTCCCATCATTCCTGTTGAAATTAGAGAGCCCATTTAAATGGCAGCATCTCCTTCCTTCACTCCCAGCCTACAAGGACAGGCACTTTAGCAACTCTCAAGAATAGTCTTATTTCCTTGACCATTAAACTTTGTATGCCCAAGTAAAGGAAATATCCTTTGGAACCTCCCAAGAGGATATAGGGGGTTGTTGAGCTGGTCACACATGATCAGTCCACTCTAAGATCCCCATATCTCTGAGTGTTTAGATCTGTTCTTGTGTACCTCTTGAGGGAATTTTGGGAATCTGTGGAACCATTGGATGTCACAGTGATTAGGGAATGTAGTAAGCATTTGCTGGCAGGGGCCAGGAATAGTAAATGTCCTGCAATTCATGGGACAGACTGACTCAACAAAGAATTGTACTGCATCCCGCATAACATTCAGTGGTCCTCCAGACATTACTGTATGTGAAAAATCTGTTTACAATCATCTGAACCTAACTCCACCTAATATATAAACACAAAGTACTTTTGCAAGGTTTTAATATACACTAAATTTTCTGGAAAGCAAGAATCGTGTAAATAAAGATATTACTATATGTTTTGTTCAGAACTCTACCAACACTTGTTTCATCACTTTGGAAAAATCATATTACTGACTGCAGTACTGCTTGTGAACTTTTATCTTCAAAAGAACACATCTGTATCAGTCTGCATCTGGAGCTGTTGTAATCAAGGCAACTCTGAATATAGATGCCGACATAGGACTACTTTGCTGTGTCTTCTAGCAGAGTTGTGCCTAAGCATTCATACAGAGAAATGATGATAATTTCCTTTTGTTTTCTTATGTCACAGAATATTATGTTGATTTAAAACATAATATGTATAAGTAGATTATATTAACTATAAATTTCATTTAAGAATAAAGGGGATATTACCATAAAATTATCATAAAAAGGGGACTTTGGGTCTAACAGGGTTGAGAATCACTGTTCATATAAGACCAAGGAATTTCTATTATCTCAATTTAACTCAGCATAGAACACTATTAAATCAAAGCCAACAATTAGAACTACTCTCAGCTGCTTGAGTTAGCTCACTGAATCCAGAATCTCTCATGGATACATGCCAATTGATAAATTCAGCCCAGTCTTAAGTTATGTTCCTGCCTCCTGATCTAACATCCTTAGAATTTATTACCACACATATTCACTGTTCAGGGTTTGGACAATGTAAATTAGCACTTAGGAGCAGCCAGCCTGCCTGACAGTTTTTGACTCCTTGTGTGCACCACCCCCGACTTTCTCGCTTAAGATCTATTGCAGTTGATGTGACATCTGCTAAAGCCTTGCCTTTAATAGACAATTCTTTTAAAGTCACCACAGGTGGTAATTTATGTTTTTTTTAGCACCAGTCCTTGGACTACCAATGTCCTTTCCTTTTCTCGTTATGGTTTTCTGATACTGTTTCATAGAGGCTATGTCTTCTTGCATTTTATGGAAGAGGACAAAAAAACGGAAATTTCTTTCTGAATAATGCTCTAGGATGATTTTCAGAACTATGTTCTGCCCCTCCTTCCCCATTGGATTGTGAATCAACAAATATTATAGGAAATCTATTATGTGCTAGACATGAGGTAGGTGTCAGGGCTATATCAGGGCTATAAGACTGGCATTGTTCCTGCTCCCATGGTATGTTAAAAGTACTGTTTCCCTCCTCTTATTCTGTAGAACTTTTCCATGGCCTTCATTTCTTTATGAAGTCAGATCTTTCCAGACTTTATATTTATAGTCTTTGTCAATAAAAGTGGCAGTTGACTGGATCCTTTTATCTGATTCTGGATTACATCCAAGCATCTGCTAATTCAATTCAAAAAGCATGTATCTACTATACGTAAAACATTGTGCTAGGAGATATGGCAAATGATAGTAATAGCTAGCACGTACTGAATGCTTAATAAATGTTAACCACTTTTTTAAAAAGATTTTTATTTATTTATTTATTTGAGAGAGAGAGAATGAGAGACAGAGAGCATGAGAGGGAGGAGGGTCAGAGGGAGAAGCAGACTCCCTGCTGAGCATGGAGCCCGACGCGGGGCTTGATCCCAGGACTCCAGGATCATGACCTGAGCTGAAAGCAGCCGCTTAACCAACTGAGCCACCCAGGTGCCCCGTCAATCACTTTTAAGTACTTTGCATGTAGAACTTGTTTAGTTCTCCACCATTTTCTGAGGTGTTGCTGTTATTACCCCCATTTTACAGATGAAGAAACTGAAGCATTAAGTGGCTTAGAACCTTGCTCAAGGTCACATGCCAGTAATTAAATTAAACACAGGTGATCCACATCCAGGGCCAAATCTCTTAACTACTTTCTTATGGTAAGTAAGATACTAAGTTGAAAAATATGACTTGCGTCAAACAACTTGCCACCAAGGGGAAGCTTTGAAAATTACTGTAACTTATTATTAGTTGAAAAAAAAGTCAACTAAGATTCTTGAAGTTTTTTAGAACAGCTAGCTCAGGTAACCTTTCTGTTGACTTTTTTCTTTCACTTTTTTTTCCCTCTACTGATTCACTTGACCATTCATGAAATTATACCTATTTACATTGACTTTTTGATCTTATTGTTTATCTTCCCTACAAAAATGGAGAATTTCTTGAAGGTAGGAATCGTATATTATTTATCCTTCTATCTTCAGCACCTAACATATAATAGAGGATTACTAAAAATAAGGACTAAATTAATCCCTATATTCAAAATAAATAGCAGTAATCATTCATACTCAGTATTTATGAATACATTTCACCCAAGGGTACACCAGTGTTTTAAAGCCTTTGATTGAATGTCTCAGTAACATTCTCATAGGAGAGTTAAACATCATTATCCTGTTTCACAATCAAGAGCTTAATTGTCAAAAGGTCAAGTGGCTCACAAGTTATAAAATGAGTAGAGGAAAAAACAGAATCTAACGGTTTCTTATTACAAAAAGTTTCCCCCAAAGTTAAATGAATTCACATAAGAATATAAAAAAAAAATAATAAAGATCTTTATCAAAGCCCAAGCAATACTTGAGCAGAAAACATTAACTTATGTTAACTTTTGGAGTAAGTTATTTTGAAAAGCAGCTATAAAGATCATGTTCAGAAATTTCTTTCCATGCTATTTTTGTTTTCTACACATTATTTTAGTAATAAGGGCTATATCCTCCCATGAGATCTACAGGACGGATATGAGATAAGCCACAGATGAGTTAACTTGTTTTGGCCCGAATAAGGAAATGTGGCTGCTCCAGATGCTTCCATGCTCCAAGCACATCAGATCTAGTAGGCCATAGAAACTGGACTAAGACTCAAAGAGGGGGCAGTTTTAGCGAATAACAAAGTCTACTCCTTCAGTGTTTCCCTAGACAAAGGTTTTTTTTTTTAAAGAAAAATATTATTACAACATAGTTCTAGATTAGCTCTTCATAAACAAACTTCAACAAAGGATGATCCTAGAGTCTTGAACTTTTTTTTACTATAGAAAAGTTATTTTTATTTTTATTTTTATTTTAAAGATTTTATTTATTTATTTGACAGAGAGAGACACAGTGAAAGAGGGAACACAAGCAGGGGGAGTGGGAGAGGGAGAAGCGGGCTTCCCGCCGAGCAGGGAGCCCGATGCGGGGCTCGATCCCAAGACCCTGGGATCATGACCTGAGCTGAAGGCAGACGCTTAACGACTGAGCCACCCAGGCGCCCCTAGAAAAGTTATTCTTCACTCTGTTTCGGTGACTGCTTTCCCTACTTCTGTTCATGGTTTCACCATCCATTGAACCAACCAAGCTAGAAACTTTAGATTTATTCTCCATAGCACGTTCTCCCTCACCCTCACATGTCAATGGTTTTCCATATCCTGCCCATTTTCTTTTCTTTTTCCTTTTTAAAGATTTATTTATTTATTTGAGAGAGAAAGAGCAAGAGTGGGAGAAGCAGAAGGAGAGGGAGAGAGAATCTCAAGCAGAGGCCATGCTGAGTGCAGGCCTGATGTAGGGCTCTATTCCTTGATGGTGAGATCACGACCCAAGCTGAAACCAAGAGTTGGACACTCAACCCACTGCACCATCCAGGAGTCCCAGTTTTCTAAGTAGGTATATCTCTATGGCCTCTTTTAAAGGTTGAGCCTCTTATGGACTATATGTCAGTCTCTTAGGTGGTTTTCCTATTTCCAGTCTCACCTCTTTCTAGTCGTTTTTCTTCCCTAGTCGATAAGGTTATTAACCTAGAAACCACTAATGGCTCACCTTTGCCTATGGATCAGAATACAGCCTCCTTAGTAAGATATTCATGCCCTCCCCAATCTTTATAATACCTTATTTTTTTGTATTTCCTTGAAACACTCTATGCTAACTACAAGTTCCTTTTTTTTTTAATATTTTATTTGCTTATTTGACAGAGAGAGACACAGCGAGAGAGTGAACACAAGCAGGGGGAGTGGGAGAGGGAGAAGCAGGCTTCCTGCAGAGCAGGGAGCCCGATGCGGGGCTCGATCCCAGGACCCTGGGATCATGACCTGAGCCGAAGGCAGACGCTTAACGACTGAGCCACCCAGACACCCTGCAAGTTCCTTCTTGCCATCGCCCAGACATCTCTAACATCTTGAGCTCTTTCATGCTTCAGTGTCCTTGCCCATGATGTTCCCTTGGCCTGCAGAGTTCTTCGCCTGTATTCATCACATGGCCAACCTCCTAGACTTCCCTCAAATCCCAACACAAATGTGCCTCCCTATTAAGGATTTCTTGACTCTTCCATTTAATTAATCACTCTTATTTCAGACCCATGGCAGAAACTCCTGCTCCTCACTGAATAATCTTTTGATGTCCCACATTTCCCAGCTCCTTTCTAATGAGGTAGGGCCATGTGACTTCTTCTGGTCAAAGAGTTAGAAGTGCAAGTGAGATATGCCACTTCTGATCCAAGACATGAACTTTCAACACTCTCTTCTCTTTTGGGAAACTAAGGGGGAATTTTGACTAGATGGCAGAACCACAAGATGGAAATGGCCCAAACACACCACGTTGGGGGAGCTGCTCTGGAAAGTCCTTTGAAACTGCATTAGAATTCATATAAGCAAGAAATAAATTTTTTTGGTTAAGTCACTGAGATTTGGTATTTATTCATTACCACAGTGTAACCTCACCTATCCTGACTAATTCAATGTTCTGCCTATCTCTATTTGGCCTTTCATTATGATAAATTATGATAATGTGTTAATTATTTTTCTCCTATACTTTGAACCCTCAAGGTCAAATGCAATGCTGTGTTGCATCTAACACAGTGTTATGACCAAACTGAACTTGTTGAAAATTAAACTCAGCATCTTCAGACTTTACCCCCAAACCTGTTCTCCTTCAGTATTTCTTATCTCAGTGAATGACATCACCATTAACACAGTCACTCAATTCAGGATCTGGAGTTACCTTTCTTTATTGTCTTCTTAATCATCTTAAGAATACCTAGAAGAAACTTATTCTGCCTCCTAAGTATGCCTTGAGTTTGCCATGTTTCTCCATCCCCTTATCCCTCATTACCTATCTCTTGTTGGGATGATAGCCACCAGCTTCCTAAATGGCTCTCTTCTATTGCTCCTTTGTGATTCATTTTTCATCTGCATTAAGAGGAAGATGTTTTAAAATTTGCGAATTTGATCACATAATTTCCATGCTTAAATAAGACCAAATACATATGAGAAATATATTTTGGCCATCTGAATGACCAAACGTATACATTCATTCATTCATACATACATACATACATACACACATAAGTATAAATTACAGTATCACACCTCCCCTTGGGTTTCAAGTGTGTTCAGGGAATAGCCCTGTCTTGCCTGTTCACTGCTATATTTCCAGCTTCTGACACACAACAGACAGTACCAAATATTTGTTGAATAAACGAATGAATGAATACTTGGAAACTAGTAGGTACTCAATAGGTGTTTCTTGAATAAACAGCCAACAGCTAGCTCATATATTCAAGCAAATATGAATTTCAGTACACTCTGAAATGTATTATCAGTGCATATTTAAACTTTCAGTCCTCTTTCTCTTCTTTTATGTCAGCCCTTGCAACCTTTAAAATTCTAATCCATGGCTCATTTATTCATTCTTTTATTGGGGAAGGAGGTTCTTTGCATATTAATTCTTATGCACTTATGTATCTGAGTTACATAACATCATTTAAAATTTTGTGTTATTTTGTAAACATGCTTCAATAATTTTAACATTTATATAAATATATATATGTCTTCTCGACTGAATTATAAAATCACTTGGAATTAAATCTATGAGCTCTGTTTTGAAACTCTTGCCTCCCCTCACAACCTTAACCCTCCTGGTGCCCAGCCTTCTGCATAAGCTGATCACTTAGTTAAGTAATAGTAATTAAAGGATTGGCAAGATTTAGCCTACAAGAGTGAAAGATAGATGGGAGAAATGCTCAGCAGACAAGTAATTGGAATGGATTCCTGGCTTTGCCTTAAGGTAGAAATGAACTTTGGGGCTGGCATCTAGGGCTTGGGTCAGAGGTATAGATGCCTTGTGTTCATTGTCTTAGTTTTGCTGGGCTCCATCCCCGCATGCATTTTTTTCCAACAACTCAGTCAATTACTTTTAATGACCCCATGTTATGTGTAAGACACCTTAAAAACAACCCATGGAGAAGAAAATTGTTTTTCTAAGGTCCTTTTAAACATATTTACAACTTGCAAAAACCTAAAGTAAACTACATTTGTTCATTACAAATTAGGTAATGTTAAGATCTAACTTTACTTTTTTTTTTCTTACACCCTCCCACCTCTCATGAGTATTAACATTTAAAATGAAGCAAAAACAACAAAAAAAATCTTGGTCTTTAATGTCAGGTGATCTGGAATATAAAAGACCCATCTTGTATGAATGAAATCAGGCACACATGTGAATTTATTCTTTGTGTGTCGCTGGCCATGGCCTTGACTCTGTGCCAAGATGGACTCTTTCCTTGACTGTTCTGACACAGCAGTGGGAAATACATTCTAGTTTCTGTAGCTCCCATGCTGCTGTGTAATTATAGATCTCAGATGAGGGGATAAGACTGCTCAGGAAGGCAGCCTGATAACCATGATTCTTTCATGTGCTCAACTGATACTGATATGTTTTCATAATGAGCTATCCAAGATGGAAGCTCCAGAATAAGAAATACTCAAGTATTTGAAAATAATGTAAAGTTGTCCTGTTAATTAAAATGATCCTCTACACAAAATGAGGGAAAAGTACTATTTTTAAAAAAATATTCTACTTATTTGACAGAGAGTGAGACAGCGAGAGAAGCAACACAAGCAGGGGAAGTGGGAGAGGGAAAAGCTTCCCACGGAGCAGGGAGCCCGATGCGGGGCTCGATCCCAGGACCCTGGAATCATGACCTGAGCCGAAGGCAGACGCTTAACAACTGAGCCACCCAGGTGCCCCGAGAAGTACTATTATAATTCTCAGTTCTTACACCTCATGTCCATGAAAATGTTCAGATGTTATACATTCTGAGTGAAGAAAATCCATTCTTAACATTATTGAAATTAAACTTTAAATAAAACCACAAGATTTCAGAATGGAAACATAGCTTGGAGCTATAGGCAAATAGGATTTTGGCACCTTGCTGTGACTACTGGAACTTTACTGGTAACTAAATTGTTACTTTTTTGGTATATGTTAGACATCAGTGAATATTAGATTGTGACAAATTTGGGCATATTAAGATATAATGTATTCCTATTTTTAGGTTCCACAACTGATTAAGAAAAAGCAGGCTCATTTTCAGCACATACACAGAGTCACAATTTCTGAGATATAACAGGTTCAACTTTGTGTCTACTGAAACAAACTAGTTTGTAACAATTGTATTAGTCAGGTCAGCGGCTGTAACAAATGCCATAGACTG
This sequence comes from Mirounga angustirostris, assembly GCF_029215605.1. NCBI lineage: Eukaryota > Metazoa > Chordata > Mammalia > Carnivora > Phocidae > Mirounga > Mirounga angustirostris. Next base: position 43,474,676 of record NW_026991714.1, read on the forward strand.
CCTGGCTCAAACAACAGAAATTTATTTTCTCACAGTTTCAGAGGCTCAGAAGTCCAAGATCAGGGTGCTGGACAAGCTTGCGGACAGCTACCTTCTTGATGTGTCCTCACATGGTAGAGAGAGAGAGTGGGAGAGAGCGAGCTTGCTCTCTGGTGTCTCTTCTTATAAGGGCACTAATCTCATCAGACCAGGGCCCCACTCTCGTGACTTCATCTAACCCCAATTATTTCCCAAAAGCCCCATCTCCAAGTACCATCATATTGGGAGTTAAGGCTTTAACATATGAATTTTGGGGTCCACAATCAGTCCATAACAATTATTTAAAGCCTTTTTTTTTTCTTGAAGCATTTCTGGCTGTTGCCATGGTGCCAATTTCTGGAGTGTGTTACTTTTTTTTTTTTTTTTTTACATTCTGCTGGTTTTTATTTCTCAGACTTTAACGATTTGTTTTGACCTTCATTTTGTGACATACTAGGAAGAATTCTTTGGAAGTGGTTATTTTCTTTTTCTGCTTAAGAAGCCATAGGGAATATTTGTGCTTACTTGCCTTATGTAGTGATTATATTTATTCCTGCTTTATAGCCTAGAGTATTTTCCTTGCTAAAACTGCAGTGATGTCATAGAGGTCCTTTCTGTTCAGACTGTCCTTTCCACAACTCATTCCAGAATAAGTGATCAATGCTTCCATTAGCACAAATGTTCACATGCTATTAAAAACAAAACAAGGGTGCCTTATGCCTAAAAAGTTCTACTGACATGCAAACAATGGACATCCAAAAGATCATCCAGATCTTTGAAAGAAAATGTCATTCTTGTATTCAGTTAAGACTGATGTCAAATTACTTCCTGGAATGACTTTTCTGTAAAATCAGTTTGAGCCAGTATCCATTCTTGCTTTGGAAAAGCATATCCTGTGTCATTAACAAATGGGTATAGTGAACACATCCTAAAGATCAAAGGTGAAAAGTTAGTAGAAAACTAATATTACTTCAGTCGAGTATGATTGGATAAAGGATTTAAAGCCCTATACCTAAAATCGTGGCACGCTAACACTTAAAAGCAAGTGAAGGACTTCAATTACTCTATAATTTACTGGACAGTTTAAAATATATAATGTATGGGAAGAGGATTGTTTGCCTTTGCTGTCATTAAGCTTAATGGGTTATTAGGTGACCCTCTCTCTGGACTTGGAAGAAAATGGACCCTTTTTCCCTTCATGTGGAACTAACACTGAATAAGCCTTGTCACTACAGCATATTTATGAAGCCCTTGAGTGGTTTAACATTAACGTTTAACTTCTAAACTTTAATAATTCAGATTGCAACTGTGGAAAAAATAACCTGTGTGCATAACTTAAAGCAAATTGAAATTTTCTTTCCCTCAGCTGATTTTAGCTGTAATACTCATTGCTTTTTGTTACAGAATTCAACCTAAAAATATAATGTGTATTTGCATAGTGATTTTTGTCCTAAACATTATTATTTGCAGGTTATTTCTATTATGCCTATAAATTATGTTTTTAGATTTTAAAAATTGGAAAAAACTTTGCAAATACCTTATTTATGAGCAAAGCATCCATTCAGAAATAAATATCTCATCATTCCTGACACAATTACCAAACATAGATGAATGTTAATTTGATAATATATGTGAACGGATGTGTCTGACACTGGCTATGTCTTTGCTGTTGTTTTTTGTTAAGTTTTTATTCAAATTCCACTAAGTTAACAGACAGTATTATATTAGTTTCAGGCGTACCATATAGTGATTCAACACTTCCATACATCACCCAGCGCTCATCACAAGTGCCCTCCTTCATCCCCATCTCCTATTTCACCCATCCCCCCACCCCCTTCCTTCTGGTGACCATCAGTTTGTTCTCTATAGTTAAGAGTCTGTTTCTTGGTTTGCCTCCCTCCCTCTCTCTTTTTGTTCCCTTTGCTCATTTGTTTTGTTTCTTAAATTTCACTTATGAGTGAAATCATATGGTACTTGTCTTTCTCTGACTGACTTATTTCACAGCGTTATACTCTCTAGCTTCACCCATGTCCTCGCAAATGGCAAGATTTTGTTCTTTTTTATGGCTGAGTAATATGCCATTTTGTATATATATGCCACATAATCTTTATCCACTCATCAATTGATGGACACTTGGGCTGTTTCCATGATTTGGCTATTGTAGATAATGCTGCTATAAACATCAGGGTTCATGTATCTCTTTGACTTCATCTTTTTGTATTCTTTGGGTAAATACCTAATAGCACAATTGCTGGATCATAGGGTATTTCTATTTTTAACATTTTGAAGAACTTCCATACTGTTTTCCAGAATGGCTACACCAGTTTGCATTTCCACCAACAGTGTAAGAGGGTTCCCCTTTCTCCGCATCCTAGCCAACACCTGTTGTTTCTTGTATTGTTGATTTTAACCATTCTGACAGGTGTGAGGTGAAATCTCATTGTAGTTTTGATTTGTATTTCCCTGATGATCAGTGATGTCAAGCGTCTTTTCACGTGTCTCCTGGCCATTTGGATGTCTTCTTTGGAAAAATGACTATTCATGTCTTCTGACTGGCTGTGTCTTTGATAAGTCAATATAGTTTGGGAAGCAGTATTAGATAACAGTGAAGACAAAGACTCTGCAGCCAGACTGTCCATGTTTGAGTCTCAGCTCTGTCACTTACTAGCTTTGTGGTCTTCAGCAAGTTACTGAGCCATCCCTATAAAATGGAATGATAGTAAAAATACCTACTTATAGAGTTATTGCAAAGATTGCACTGAGCACTTAAAATGTCATTGCTACCTAGGAAACTCCAAATAAGCTTGTTACTATTATCCACAGTGGTTAGGAGCATTGACTGTAGGGTCAGACATCCAGAGTTTAAGTCCAGGCTCCACTACCAGCTGAATAACCTTGGGCAAGTTACTTAATATCACAGTGTCTTCATTTCTTCATCTGAAAATGAGGATAATAATAGACATGAAAACTAATTGAAATAATAGAGAAAAAATGATTAGAAAGGTCCCTGGTACATAGTAGGTGCTAAGTAAATATTAACAATGGATATAATAATCATATTATGGAGATTAAATTATATTCATGCCTCCTAAATATCAAGTGAAATATGATATCAAATGAAAAATGCTATATCCTATTTCACCAGTCTTGAGAATAACTTAAAGTCACGTATTTTTAGTAGTAATATGACTCCAAACATCTATCCTGCTTATTATGAAAATGTCTTTCCTTTTCTGTGTCCCTATGTCATGGTAAATGCAGGAATCCAGGGGTTGTTACTCAGCCTCAAGGGGTCAGTATTGAAAGGCCATTGCTGCTCCTGCAATATAATCTCAGTGTACTGGGTCAGTGAGGTGCTGGTACCTGCCCTCCTTTTCAATTTGCTCAAACCACAAAATCCTTTTTCTCACCTTCCTAATGTACAGCTAAGGGCAGACACCATGATCCAAGCAAGACCATCATAATAAGTAAGAGTACATTTCCTAAGGTCTCAGTTATTCAATTTTAAATAATGATGTGACAACAAACAATATAATAACAAAGGTAACTAGAAAATCTCCAAATGTTTAGAAATTAAACAATGCACTTTTAATAATCAATGGGCCAAAGTAGACTTTGAACAGAAATTAGAAAATATTTTGAATTGAATAATAATAATGGTGGTGTGGCACATCAAAATTTATGTTTTAAAGTGGTGTTAAGAGGGAAATTTGTGCTTTAAACACACATATTATGGGGAAAGTGGCTGAAATTAATTATCTGAGATTTTACTCAAGAAATTAGAATAGGATATCAAAGTTGAAGAAAGAAGATATAATAAAAAGCAGAAATGAGCAACATAGTAAACAAACAATAAAGAAAAATTAAAAAGCCAAAAGCTGGCAATCTGTAACAATTAATTAAACTGATAAACCTAGTAAGTAAAAAGAGAAAAAATACCAGTTTTAGGAATAAAGTTCCCACCATCATTAAAAAGAGAATAAGAGGTTATTATGAGTAACTCCATGCCAATAAATTTGAAATTTAGATGAGGTTGACAAATTCCTTGAAAAATACAAGTTCCTAAAACTGACTATAGAATAGAACATTTAAATAGTTCTATATTTACTTTAAAAATGGAATCTGCGGGCGCCTGGGTGGCTCAGTTGGTTAAGCGACTGCCTTCGGCTCAGGTCATGATCCCGGAGTCCCAGGATCGAGTCCCGCATCGGGCTCCCTGCTCAGCGGGGAGTCTGCTTCTCCCTCTGACCCTCCCCCCTCTCATGTGCTCTCTCTCATTCTCTCTCAAATAAATAAATAAAATCTTAAAAAAAAAAAATGGAATCTGCTGGGGCACCTGGGTGGCTCAGTCGTTAAGCGTCTGCCTTCAGCTCGGGTCATGATCCCAGGGTCCTGGGATCGAGCCCCGCATCGGGCTCCCTGCTCAGCAGGAAGCCTGCTTCTCCTTCTCCCACTCCCCCTGCTTGTGTTCCCTCTCTCACTGTGTCTCTCCCTGTCAAATAAATAAATAAAATATTAAAAAAAAATAAAAATGGAATCTGCTATTAAAATGTCTTCTCCTCTTCTACTCCCCCCCCCCCACCGCCAAAAAACAAAAACAAAACAAACTAAAACCAGAACCAAATGGCTTCACTGGTGAATTTCAAGCATTTAAATATGCAATAATGCTTAAAATAATTTCCCCAGAGAATAAAAAATGGGATACCTCCCAACTCGTTTTGTAAAGCCAGCATAATCTTGGTACTAAACCTAACAGGATGTAAAAAAAAGGGGGGGGAGCATATAAGAGGGCAATTTCTCATTAACATATAAGAGGGCAATTTCTCATATACCTAAGTATAATATTAGAAACTAAATTCAGTGTAAGATAAAAAGATAATAGCACAACCAAACTAGGTTTATTTCAGGAATACCAGGTTGGTTTAGCATTTAATAATTATTGAATATAACTCAGCACATTAACAAACTAATAACATATAGTACGGATAATAGAAAAGTCATGAACATTTCAATAGGTGAGAAAAATCATGACCAATTCCAACATTCATTCATAATTTAAAAATAAAGACCTCTCATCAAACTAGTAATATAAAGGAAATAGCTTAATCTGATAAAAGGTAAATATAGAAAATGTACAACAAACATTATACTTGTGAAATGTTGAAAACTTTTCCCCTGAGATCAGGAACAAGATAAAGATATCCACTATCACCATTTCTATTCAACACTAGATGTTCTATTACACTAGATGTTCTAACCAACAGAAGTAGAGAAGGAAAAGAACTAAAAAGTATTAAAAAGGAAAATAAGAAATAAAACTGTTAGTATACACAGATGGCCTGATTGTGTGGATGGAAAATTTAAAAGGATTTACAAGCTATTGGAAATAAAAGTGAACTTAGCAAGGTTGTTGGATTGCTGGATATAAAGCCAAAATAAGAAAATCAGTTCTATTTTTATATTCTAGTAACAAACAATAGGATAAAAAAGCAAATACCTAGCAAAATATTTAATTAAAAATGTGCAAATTTCTACACATTGTGTAGAAATGATAAATGATAAAAGATTACCATGATAATCTAAAGAAGACCTAAGAAATGGAGAGATATATATCTACACCTATATCTATATTATATGTATAGATATTGAGGGATGGAAGACTCAATGTTGCATAGACGTGACTTCTTCCTAAATTAATATATAGATTGAATGCAATCACAAACAAAATTCTGGGTAGAAATTGAGAAGCCAATTCTAAAATTATATGGAAGTGCAAGAATAATCACCATGGTCTTTAAGAAAAAAAAAAAAGTGTTGGAGAACCTATCCTAGTGGATATCAAGACTTATTATAAAGCTACAATAAAACAGAATACAGATGTTTGAAATAGATGACTTGGGTGTTTGGTGACAAAGTTCATATTGCAGAGTAATGGGGGAAAAAATAGTCTCTTCAATTATGGTGATTTAGTAGTAGGGTAGCCGTATGGAAAAATATATTTTGAGGTCTACCTCATACCATACACAAGAATCAATTCTAGATGAATTAAAAATTTAAATGTGAAAGATAAAACAAAATTTCCAAATCATAGCACAAGAAGATATGTTAATAACCTTAAAGATTTTTTTTTAAAAGATTTTATTTATTTATTTGACAGAGAGAGACACAGCAAGAGAGGGAACACAAGCAGGGGGAGCGGGAGAGGGAGAAGCAGGCTTCCCGCAGAGCAGGGAGTCCAATGTGGGGCTCAATCCCAGGACCCTGAGATCATGACCTGAGCAGAAGGCAGACGCTTAACGACTGAGCCACCCAGGCACCCCAACCTTAAAGATTTTAAATAAGAATAGAAATAGCACTAGTCTTAAAGTTCAAAATTAGATTACATTTAAATGAGGAATTTCTTTCATCAAAGGATACCATTAAATGAAATGGTATAATATCTGTGATTTTGCTTCAAAGTAATTAAGTGGTGATGGGAGGGAGTGAGGTGGAGGAGAAATATGAAAGCATAGCTGAAACAAAATTGGCTATGAATCTTTTTTTTGAAACTGGAGTTTTATTGCATGTTTCTCTCCACTTTTATGTTTGAATTTTTCCATAAATTAAAGTTTAAAAAACGAGAGACACTATTAAAGAAGGAAAAGACAAAGCAAGGTGAAAGAAGATATTTGCAATATATAGAACAAGAAAAGGGGCCTATGTCCAAAATGTATAAAGAATACGTACATATGATTAAGAAAAAGACAGTCAACTCAAAGAAAAATGAGCAAAAAAAGTGAAAAGGCACAAAAAAGGATTCCCAAATGGTTAAAAAATATGAAAAGGATGTCAGTCTAATTAGTAATTAAGGAATTAGAAAATAAAGCCACAATTCAATATTACACATTCAGTGACACAAGCAATTTATCATTTATTTATATATAATATACACACGTATAATACACACACATGTACATACACACTGGAGTGAGAGGCCCCGGAGTTCAGCACCAATACCATGATAATGTTAGCCTAGGATGGTGAAGATTAAAAATGTTGACAATACCAAGTGTTTTTGTGAGGAAGTGATGTAACCGCAACTCTCATACACAGTTGGTAGGAGAGAATATTGGTTCAACTAGTTTGGAGAACAGTTTGGGAGTACCTACCAAATTTGAATATGCCTACCCCTATGACTCAGCAGTTCCATTCCTACTAGATACACTTAAATGTGTGTGTATACATATTTATATATATTTCCATAGGACAAGTAAGAATTTTGGTAGTAACAAGTAATATTGTTCATAATAGTGGAAACTGGAAATGACTGAAATGTCCACCAACAGTAGAATGAATAAACAAGCATGTTTATTTATACAATAGAATACCATGCAATAAAGAAAAACAATGAACTATTGCTACTTTTGAATTATTATTTTGAACTATATCAATACAGATGGGTATCAAAAACATAATATTAATCAAAAGAAGCCACCCACACACAAAATACAAATTGTGTGGTTTCATTTAAATAGCATTCAAAAATGAGCAAAACTAATCTAATCTGTGGGAGACAGAAGTAAGGATAGATGTCACATATGGGGAGAAGGGAGGGGTCCTGATTGTCAAGAGACATGATAGGGCTTTTGGGCTAGGGCAATATTCTGTTTCTGGACCTGAGCAGTAATTACAGAAGTGTTTGCACTTTGTGATATGAGTCCTTGGAATTTGTGCATTGGTTCTTGATATGTAGATTGTACTTCAATAAAGGATGTCTATTAGAACAGTAGAATGACAGGGGCTAGGAGAGGGAATTCTGATAGATGACAGTCACTTTAGCACAGCATAATTATGAGTGAATTTTTAAAAAATCTTGCTTTTATCATACCAAATTTTAATTTGGTATGATAAATAAAATTTGCATTTTTATGATAAATAAAATTTGTGTGGGAGGAAAATTAATTTATCATTTGTCCAAATACATATATAAACTGGAGATGGAGGCCCTTGAGTTCTGGGCCAGGACCACAACAATTACAGCCAGAAAAAATTGTAAAGCTGTATTATAACAGCCTCCCCAAAAATATTGCTTCAGAGGCCTGGGTGGCTCAGTCGTTAAGTGTCTGCCTTCCGCTCAGGTCATGATCCCAGAGTCCTGGGATCAGGTCCTGCATCAGACTCCTTGCTCAGCAGGGAGCCTGCTTCTCCCTCTGCCTGCCACTCCCCCTGCTTGTGTTCTTTCTCTCTCTCTGACAAATAAATAAAATCTTAAAAAAAATCTTGCTCAAAAAGGTGTAAACTTCTAATTTTAAACAATATAATTTTTAGGCACATCCTCAAAAAAAAAAAACCCTATTGCAATATATATCTAAGTAGCTGAATAAGGTAATGAACTATAAGGCAATCAAATGTTGGGAGAAAACTACCACTAATAGTATTAACTTTGGTTTTGAATGAAATATACTTTCTTTTTCTTTTAGAGTTGATTTTTTTTTTTTAAAGATTTTATTTATTTATTTGAGAGAGAGAGAGAGAGCACATGAGAGGGGGAGGGCCAGAGGGAGAAGCAGACTCCCTGCTGAGCAGGGAGCCCGATGTGGGACTCAATCCCGGGACTCCAGGATCATGACCTGAGCCGAAGGCAGTCGCTTAACCAACTGAGCCACCCAGGTGCCCTAGAGTTGATTTTTTAAAATTGCGATATAATTGACATATTAGTTTCAGGTGTACAATGTAATGATTTGATATCTGTATATACTGCAAAATGGTCACAATAAATCTAACATCCATCACCATTCATAGCTAACTTTTTTTTCCTTGTGATGAGCACTTTTAAGACCTACTCTCCTAGCAACTTTCAAATATGTGATACAATATTGTTAACTACAGTCAATGCTGTACCTTTTCTGACAGTATTTAACCAGTCAGGGTCAACAACTTATTAAGGATATTCTGAATTCCCATAATAAAACCATGTCATCTGCATGTAAAAGATTATTTATCTCTCTGTTCTCTATGGTGAGATGTAGTCCACATCTGGTTAGTAGAACAGTAAAATTTTTGAGATGTGAAGTTCTTTGTTCCTTTGATGGGAAGATTTTGGGGTTGGGGAGGGGTTGGGCTTTGCTCCTCATTTTGGGAAATATTTCCTTTTTTATTGTTTTTGTAATAAAGTTCAAACTTAAATTTTATGAATTATGATATGTGTCCTTTCCTCTTCCTTTTTAAACCAGCATCACAATATAAAGATGGTTTAAATCAAGTACATGTTGGTGGGTGGGAAGGAAGGGTTTTACCTCATACATGAGGAATCCTGTCTTTACCTGAGCATGGCCACAAAAGATACCTTATCTTGTTATGCTTGGACTTGTACCAAGGATCCAGGAAGGATCTATAAACCTAACACAAAGGATCGTGTGTAGTTAGTGTAACTCTGAAGAGGGATATTGTTAATTTTCTTCCAGTATCACATTAATTTTCATCTAATTTAGAATTCCCATTTGATAACCTAAAAACCTTGAAAGTTCGAGGTAGCTCTTCCTTTACACTCGACCGTGACCTTTACACAACAGAAAAAGAAACAGCACTGGATAGGGAACCAGAAAGTGCAGGCTCCAGTCTTGATCTTGCTGCTTGCTAGAGATTAATCTCTTTGAGTCTTAGTTTCTTCAACTCGACAAGTTAATATCCCCTGCTTCAGAGTTATTACATTTTGAAAAGCACAAGACAGAAGGTAAATATAGGCTAACATCATTATATTAGTAGTAACTATTATCTTTAGGTTGCATTCTAAATATAAAAGATAAAGCCTAGAGTATAGTGGTGCTTAGGCTTCGGGAAAATACAGGGACGTGAAGTCAGCAAAAACTAAGAAATGGGAAAATGGACACATTGGTAATTACAGAAGATTTTTTAAAAGGGCAGTTTCGATGTTAAAAGGTCACTATAACCCTTTAAGTTGTTTTTCTAACCAAATCACACATTCTCAATTTGGATGTAGTAGACATCTGTTGTATTTTTCTTCCTTGTAACCTGCCCCCTTCTGGCAACAGCAATCGCTTTCCTTGAAGAACTGCTTTTCCCAAATTCCATGGCTTTCTGTTGGGCTGCTTTAGCGCGGTTACTTTATTCAACTGGCTAGGGGTGGGTATGCCCAGGGATTTGCAGGTGACCCAAGCCAGGGAAATCAGCATCCGTCCTTGAAATTGTTTAGATAGATCCTGATAGGGGGAAATCTCTTTTCTCTGGAATTCTAAGTGGGATTTTTAAAATTTTGGAACTCTTTTGTCTGTATAATAAACAACTATATCCTCTCATTCTACATTTCTTGCTGCACAGAGACCCTGGAGGTTGGGCACTAATATCATTTTTTAGGGGATCTGAAACCATTTCTCCCACACCTTCACATTTTTCTTCTAAACACTACATCTGTTTACTAGATAATGTAGTTTGTAAGCAGTTAAGAACATGTATTATTAAAGGGCGCAGAATTTTTTTTTTTTAAAAAACTGGGTAACCTCAGGGTGCCTGGGTGGCTCAGTCGGTTAAGCTCTTCATTTCTGCTCAGGTCAGGTCATGATCTCAGGGTTGTGAGATCGAGCCCCACGTTGTGCTCCCTGATGGACCTGGAGCCTGCTTAGGATACTCTCTCCCTCTCCCTTTGCACCGGCCCCCCGAAAAAAAACCCCACAGGGTAACCTTAAGTAAAAAAAAAATCTCACACACTTTCACTTTAAAAAAAAAAAAACCAAGTCTATTTAGTAAACAGTAAAATCTTCAGGTACCTAAAATACTTAATTTGTTATCACAAAATATCTAATTAGCATTTAAATTTTCCACATTGTCTTAAAATTTTTATTTTAACCTTTGTTTTGTTTGAATCAGAATTCAAACAATGGAGCAAAGTTGTTGTTGTTTTAATTTTTTTTACCAAGCCCCCCGGCCTAGGCCCGGTTACATTTTACCTCTCTCCAAAATAGATATTTCCTTGTCACATTCCCATGAGCAATAGAATTTAGAAATTAATTCAAAGTCTCTTTATGGGCTTTACAAATATCAGATGAGGTTCTGGTAATGAAATTTTGGGGCAGAAGTAATAAAGTTACCCTTGGATATTAGAATCCAAAAGGGAGCAGCGACAGCAAACATTTATTTTGATTTTGCAAACTTGGGTATTTCCTTACCTTAATCTGTTTTAACCTGGTAGAAAACAAAAGGACCCCCACTGTTCTGTTTGCCAATATCTAATAAAATACTGAAAATTTCTAAGGGCAAATGCATTAATGTATTTACTTAATTATATTTATTAGAAATACCTTTACAACTAACATTCTTTATTTACAACTAACATTCTTATCTTCGTCCTATATGTCTTTGTTCTCAAGTACAATGAAAGAGAGAGAATATCATCCTCTTTAGGTATAAATGAATGTATTTATTTTGCTTCAACTCGAATATGAAAGGATTAAAATACTGTTACTCACAGTCCCACAAGTTTCTTCTTCCAAAGCGGAGGTGCCAAAGGATGAGGAGTTAAGAGACTTTTAGTCATGCATCACCTTCACCCAGCTCATCAAATAAATGAACAATACAAGTGATCCATGTGCCTGCTAAGCAAACTCAGCATTTTGGCAAGACACCCCCCACCCCCCCGCCCAACCAGACCATTATCCTTAAAGTACTCTTGGAGTTAACACTGACCCCAACCATAGTAATCTAACATTTACTTACTTCATTATTTCAGACCCCCACTCTCTTAACGGAGCTACTGAATCCAAACGTAGTTTGGGGTTTTTTGTTTCTTTTGGGGGGGTTGGGCTTTTTTCGAGCGGGGGGGGTGGGGGCATATATTTATTATTCTCACTTTACTATTAAGATCTGGAAAAGTTAAAAAAAAATCTGTCTCATGAGCATCCACTAGTTGCATCCACTTTGCCTGGGGACTCCAAACGTTTAAAAGCCACCACCCCGGCCGTCCACTTTTACAGCACCCTCCTTTCCCGGTCCTTGCTTGTCGTATCAGCACTGGGTAAGTGCCCAGGTTCTGATCTGGGACTAAAACTCATGATCTTCTGGCTCAGGTTCTGTGAACTGAGTCATTCTGGCACGGAGAATATTCCGTGACTCAGCAGGCCCGAAAAGGAGGATGTCAGATGCAGATAATTTCGAGTCTTTTAAAGGCAAGATGGGGAACATAAACAACACAGTGGAAGAATTTCGCAGTGGGTCTGCCTACCCAGGGGAAAAATGTCATTCCATTCCCAGCCCTTTCACTTCCTTCTCTGCCCCTGTTGAAGGATGGGTTACACCTTAGAGGCAGGAAATTGCTTCAGAAAATTCATTTTGATGCTGAGACCAAGGCCCTGAATTCTCCGGGGACCGTGTATGTCCCCGGACGCCCCGGGACCTCTCCTTGGAAAAGGCTAGAGCCCCGCCCCGCGCAGCAGGGGGCATTCCCGGGGCGGCCCGCGGGGGCGAGGAGCCTGCGCGCAGCTCCCAGCGTCCGGTCCCTCGGGTCCCGGCCCCAGGGCGCGGCCGGCTGGACGCAACGACCGACACCTGGTGGGGCGGAGATCCGCGTTGCCGCGGCCCCGGGTTGGCGCGGGGCCCAAAGGCCGATTCCAAGTGACCTCACCGACCCAGCGTCGCCCCTTTAAGGCTCCCTCCATTACCCCTTCCCCCCACCGGAGTCCTCCGGAGACGCGGAGCTAGGGGACCCCGGCGTCCGACTCCCCCAGGGCGCGGGCTCTCCTTAGCCTCCCCTTCCCTCCCGTCATGCACCGCCCCGCCGCCCCTCCTTCCCCCGCTCTCCCTCCGCCTCTCTCTTCCCCCTCCCATTCCCCGATCCCCCACCCCTTCCCTCACTCCCCGCCCACCCCTCGCACCCCTCAAGGCCCCTCCCCCGCCGATCCCGCGCCGCGGGCCCGAGCGCGAGATGCCGCCGCCCCCGCCGCCGCCGCCGCCGCCGCCGCGAGTCGCCCGGGCGGACGCTCAGTCCACGGCGCGAGGAGGGCGGGGGAGCAGCTACGGGGGCCGCGGGAGCTGTTGAGAGGAGGCCGGGGTTGGGCTTACTCCTCCGCCAGACCCCACCCCACTCTGCCGACCCCACCCCCTGCTCCTTCCTCCCCGGGGGCGCGCTCTCGGGCCCGCGCTCGGAAGTCGGGGGTCGGCGCCGAGTGCGGGCTGCGTTGCGGGTGGGTGAGGGAGGCGCGGAGGCGGCGAGCCGGGCAGTGGCCACCGAGCCGCGCGGTCGTCGCCAGCGGCGCCCACTGGCCCGTCTCTCCAGTACGAGCCGCCGCCACCACCCGCCCCGAGAGTCCGGCCCCTGGGCCCCGAGGCTCAGCCCGCAGAGCGGCCTCCCCGGGACACCGCTGGGCGAGAGGAACGCGCCCGCGCCCTTGCCTTCGCCGTGGCCCAGCGCGCGGGCGGCGGGATGAAGGGCAGCGAGCCGGCCGCGCCGGCGCTGCGGCCCCGGGGGCGGCTCTGGCCGGTGTTGGCGGTGCTGGCGGCCGCTGCGGCCGGCTGCGCCCGGGCAGCCATGGACGAGTGCACGGACGAGGGCGGGCGGCCGCAGCGCTGCATGCCCGAGTTCGTCAACGCCGCCTTCAACGTGACCGTGGTGGCCACCAACACGTGCGGGGCTCCGCCCGAGGAGTACTGTGTGCAGACCGGGGTGACCGGGGTCACCAAGTCCTGTCACCTGTGCGACGCCGGGCAGCCCCACCTGCAGCACGGGGCAGCCTTCTTGACCGACTACAACAACCAGGCCGACACCACCTGGTGGCAAAGCCAGACCATGCTGGCCGGGGTGCAGTACCCCAACTCCATCAACCTCACGCTGCACCTGGGTAAGCGGTGACAGCCCTGTTCCTGCTGCTTCTGCTCGCCAGCAGCCCAGCTCCCTGGCCATCTTCACCTCCTGGCCCAGCCTGCGGGGCCCAAACAGCCGCATGCTGGCTCTCTGCTCCCCAGCATGGGCCACACAGATATTCCCCTTTCCAACTTCTAAACTAAATCTAGCACTTAACATTCCGCCGAGGGCCAGGATGCCTCGCGCTAGCATCTTTGTTTGCTTTTCTGTTCTTTCTAATTTAACCAGATTTTCGCTTCCTTGATGATTCGCCATTTGGTCTGTTTTTGTCCATTTTTTTCGGAAGCGTTGATCAGAAACCCCTAGTCTCGCTTTTCTCCCTCCTCGCAGGGCCATCACGGAGCGTTCTTGGATCAGAGATAGGAAGGTCCACCTTCAGCACTTTTATCTTGTTTAAATGCCTCTCTCTCCAGGATTGAGCGTGATTGCTGTTTGCTCTATTGAATAAGCTAGAGAGCAAAGGGTCTCTAGTGAAGGGAATTTGAGAGAAGCAAATGCTTTTACTACCGGTATGGCCTATGTGTAACTAAAATAGAAATTCGCTTTTAAAGTTATTGTTCTTTAGAGTTGTTTAGCGGTAATTAAGGACCACAAAACTATTTCACTGCTACTCCTGGAACAGAGAAAACAAAAGAAAGTGTGCACTCGCTGTAATTTCTGGCCACAGTTTGGTCCCTGGGTATAGAGGCTCTCCTTACTGTCTTTCCTTTTACTTTGATTCAAAACGAGTGTAGCAACATGTATGAATGACCTTTTAGAAATCAGGAAAAGGATGTATAGAAAACTTTTTTGCTGGGTGGTAGATGAGGATGGACATTTTATCCTAAGGTAAAAAAATCATGTTTGGTCTAAGTAAGTTTTTCTTCATCACTGAACTATATAAACAAGCAGAATAATTCATTATTGTGTTTAACAGAGTAAAATATGTGTGAGAAACTGGCATCTGATTTGTAGAGCTGCAGTCCCCATTGCATTGAAATAATTGATTTTCCTGGTAGCTGGTAGTAATGAACTTCCAGAGAGAACATAGGGCCCAAGCCATTCTTTGGTCAAAGCCAGATCATCCTGTAAGGCTAGTATTATTTGAGGGTCTTTGAAAGGAATGTTTTATAGGCAAATAGTTCTTTTGGTCATGGTTTTGCATTTTTCTTTCCACTGCTCTCTGGCACATTAGATTCTATGTAAGTGTCAAGATTCCAGAGAAAGAATATAACTTACCAAAAGTACCTTGAAAAGTAGTTAAATTACTGTGTGTGGAGTAAGTTTTAGAAAAGCAGTGTTTAGCAGCTTTGTAATACCATTTTATTTCTAGACAAGTTATTAGGAAGATGAACTTTTGGAAAATAAGTTCATAAAGTGAAACTCTGGGGCCCCTGTTTTTCAGAGATGGAAGAAGTAAACTGTACTTCAGTGTTTTAAAGGTGTTGGAAATGCCTAGAACCAACAGTATGTTGGAACAGGTGCCTTTCTAAGACACAGCAAGAGACCTAGGGTCTTCTAAGACTTCATGGGAATACTCTTTAACTCTAGACAGCTATATGCTCTTAGGTGTTATATTTTTAAACTTGGCCAAAATTATTTTTGAAATTTATATCCAATTATTTTTGTGGAAACTTTGACTTATTAAAGTTTCTGTGTTGAATTTGGAATGCCCACCAAGTTTTACTTAATCTATTTTCAAATACTAAAAATTTCAAAGTGAAAGCATTTGAGTGCCTGAGATTCAACTGAAAATTTCAGAATACGAATCTGTTATTTAGGTAAAGGTCAGGCTGTCAATCTTGGCCTTCTGAGTTTTCTGCTCTGGGCACTGTATAGCAAAAGGCTATTTCAGGTGATTGCAGAGGTAGGTAGATTACTCAAAGATTATTTCTCTGTTACAAAGGTAAAAGATAAGACAGTAACAGTCAAGTTAGGTTGTTACTCTTGGGGAGCAGATATATTAATTTTGGGTCATGGTCATTTAAAGGTCAAAAGAAATCTCAGAGGCCATCTACTTAGGACTCTTACATGACTTTGTACCCTAAAAATGTATGCTTGGACTTGTTTTTGCTGAAAAAATCTTCTTCAGTTTTTGGTAATATTCGTGGTAAATGAAGTTCATAAAACTATGGGTTTAAAAAAAGTTATTTAAAATAGTTTCCATATGAGTATTGTGATTAACTGTGAAAACATTTACTTGAGACTTTTAAGATAGACAGTTTCTAAAAGCCTGACTAGAACTTACTGTACTTTTTCTTGGATCCTAAATGATGTCCCAGAGGAATTTGTGTGTGGTTGAAAAGGTGGAAAAGGGGAGGGAGATTTGTGTGTTGTGGGGGTGATGTCTCAATCTCTCTCTCCCCCCCCCGCTTCTTTTTTAATGACAAGGATGTATGTATACATGGAAGTTATGATCTAGAACATATAGGCAGGGCTTTATATATCATTGTGTGTTTTGATGTTCAGCATATTCAGTTCCTAACATCAGTTACTCCATGGGCTCTATCTAGCTCATTGTTTCCCATGAATTCAAGTACCATGACTGTTTGTGCATCTATTAAATCTCCCATCCAGTTCAAATTTCACATACCCTTAAGCAAGTGATGCATATTGTGCTTTGCCCTTACAGAGCCTGTGAAACTCCCAAGAGAGCAGTGTGAAAGAAGCAGGGCTAGCCAACACTTTTCTCCCCTCCCTTTTGATGTTGAACTTTAAACGCAGTAAACTTTAAAATAAGCAAAGTCAGACTGCACTTATGTCGTTACAAGAAACATACATGTTTTGGCATTAATCGTAGGTCATTTTTTTACTGTAAAAATAAAACATGACATGGTGAATTAAAACAGTTACATATAATGACTAGGGAATCTCTTCCTCTTCAGTTGCAAAGTTGGAAGAGACCACCATTCACAATTTCTCATGCAGCCTTCCAGAAACTTTTCATGCATACACATGTATATATAAAATTACGTTATTGTTTTAACTGCTACCATTTGGGGGGGTGTGGTCGGTAAGGCAGATTTTAACTGATGGCAAGGACAAATTAGATCATTGTACCATTATCATCACTTGTACAGAAGCCAGGAAAATCAGTGTGGATTCTGAAAGCAGCCATGTCTTAAGCACCATATACAGTAATCCAGGGTGCAGTGTATCCTCAGATATAATCAGTTCAAGTTGCTGTGGGAACAAGAATTGCATTTTCTGTCTGTTGTGGAGAGAAATCTCAGCCAGGCACCCTGTTCTAAAAAGAAGTCTTATTTTGCATTCAACTTCTGGATCTTTCCTAACTTCTGTATGGATTATTCATCTGCTGTTTAAAAGTTTGGCTTTTATGTTATATAATAAGTCATAATAAGTTTTATTAGTATCAGGGGGATAGTTGATAGTAAGATTGTAGCTGAGGATTTGACTTTTATTAAATAGCCTTTTTAATTAACTTGATAGTCATTGTGGATGGAAACTTGGCAGGCTGGGTCTGAATCTTAGAGGAAGGTAGCTCTCCCCCTTTCTGAAAACAATTAGATTAAGGAAGAAACTGCTTATAAACCAACTCAATCAAAGTTTATGGAACTCCTAAAATTTACACCAAGACCAGATTTGTTTCCAACCTCCTTCTATAAGCTTTAGGAACAGTGATTAAGTGATGCTTTTTAGGTGTTTCTTCTTTGTGTGTCTAAATCAGAATAATTGATATGTAAGGATACTGCATTTTATTCTGTTCCTTTCAGTGTATATTTAAAATGAAACAAACAGCAATTTTTTTCCCCAGGACAATCTTTGCAAGGTAGGTTCTGACTGTGTCAGGGAATAGTTCACTCTGGTGACTTCACTGTGGTATTTGCACACCCCGAGGGGACACTATTTTAGTTTGTCTCACAAAGGACTGATTTACATGTTGCAGGTTTCAACTTGAGAAGTTAGGGAGCTCTTCTTTAATGGCCAGCGATAGTTGAACACAGTTTTATAAAGTTGCTGTTGGCTGTTTTCCTTTTCTATAATTCATGGCTTTTTCTGTAAATACCTTCTCCATGTTTCTAAAGCATTCAGAGAAACAATTTACGCATTAGGAGAGAAGTTGGGACTATAAGCACCCACCCCCCGTTATTTTCTCACTGGCCACAGTTGTGGGAGGGTTGGTTTGACTATTTCAGTTCTAAATCCTTTTAGGAAGTTGGATATGCCTTTTGCTATGTGCTCCTTCCCCACCCCCCCATGCATACATTCTCATGTTACTACCAAATATTCTGCAAACATTTTTTAAATACCTACTAAATACATAGTACAGTACCTGATAGGTATACAGGATTGAAGGTCGTGTCTTCAGAAGTTTACACTCTTAGATGGAATTTTCGTACTCTGTCGTAATGATGATGATAAATCAGGAGTGCTTTTATAATATTTTACACTTTATGAAACTTTCAGTTTATCACTGATTAGACTTCCACAACTCAGTGAAAGCAAAGATGAGGATCCTGAGGTGGTGATTTGCCAAAAGTCGCAGTGGAGGTAGGTGTTTGACTCCTTAGTCTATTGCACTAACCCCTGCAACTCTTTGCTTCTTTAACAGATCTTTCAGAAGAGTGACTAGTTTATTCCAGGCCAGCTTTAAAATACAAGTTCAGGTACACACTAATTCAGAGATGTCAGACTCCCTTGGTTTTCCTCCTTTTCCCTCTGTTCTTTTTCACTTATATTTTTGGATTCCTTTCTTTTTCATGGGACTCACTTTCCTTGAGTGAATTCCTCTTAGTCTCAAGGCATTATTTACTGTTTGCAAATTAATAAATTCTAAACTTGTATCTCTAGGCCAGCTCTTACTCCAGTCCTAAAGACTTATTGGCCATGGTCAGTTTGGGGTGTCCAAAGGCCATGTCCAAAACTATATTCATTCTTCACTGTCTTACCCAACTCAAAGTCATATCTCAATGAATGCACTACTGTTTAATCCTAAGGCTCTAGACCAGTTTTTTGCCAAGTCTCTCATAAAAGATAACCAGGCTTGATAGGCTCTCATCAGTAAGATTACTCTGTGTGGAGAGCAGATAGGATCCACTGCTGGAGGCAGGTCAGTTCTAGGCAACTGTAACTCCACCCCTTTCTTTCCCACCCATCCTTACTACAATCTGTCCAAGATACCACTCTTACCTCCCATATCCAGCCACTGTGTCTCTTGAATCCTCACCTTTATCTCTACCTTATTTTAGCTTTCCACTGAATTTCACCTGAATTACTACAACAGCTTTCTAACTACTTGGTGGTCTTTCTGCCGCCATTTTGCCCCTTCTGATCAAGCAGCCACACTTTGGACTGAGTAATGGTTCTAAAATGCAAATCTGATGATATCATTTCCCAGCTAAAATTCTTCAGTGGTTCCTCAAACCTTTAGGATAAAGTCCAGAGTACTTGGCATGATATACAAGGCACTTTAGGATCTGGACTGTTGTTTTAACCTCTAGGTTTATCTCTTGTCATCTTATATGCTCAAAGGGCTGCTTCTCTGGTTTGGAACTCTTCTCCTAGGTGTCACCACCTTCAGGAATTCTTTCCCAGTTTCTCTATCTTCTACCCTTTTCATCCTTCTCCCAGGCATGGATTAGGTGTCCCACTCACACCACCCTGTAGGTATCTACCACAGCACTTATAAGTGATATATGTTTCTTGATTTGTCTGTTACCACTTCTTGACCATGAAGTCTTTGAAGACAGTCAGGGACTTAAGTCTTTTAATTCAGTTCAGTATAACGAACATTAGTTAATTGCTTGCCATTCCTCAGCACCATATCAATTCCTGGACGCATAGTGATTCATAGGACATTGCCCTGACCTCATGGAACTTGTGGCCTAAATGTGGAGACCTGTATCTCTAGACTGGGATGTAGGCAGATTATAGCCTGCTGGCCAAATCCAGCCCAGGGTTGCCACCTCTTTTTGTATGCACCGTGCAAATGTTTTTACATTTTTCATTCAATAATCAAAAGAGTGAAATTTTGTGACATGAAAATCATATGAAATTCAAATTTTGGTATCCATAAAGTTCCATTGGAACACAATGAGTTTCATTTATGAACCTATTGTCTATGGCTGCTTCTGTGCTATAAAGTGATTGAGTTACTGCAACAGATACTGTATGTCTTGACCCTCAAAGGCTGAAATATTTACTCTCTGGGCCTCTACAGCACACATTTTGTGACTTCCGCCCTAGACCAGTGCATTCAATGTTATATAATAAGTTGTAAGTGAAAGGTGTGAGCACATAGAGCATTCACTTATCATTTTGATGGAGGCTAGAGTCTTTGTATCTCCAGTGCTTAGCAATGTGTCTGGCATAGTGTTCCATAAATGTATGTAGAGTGAGTGAATACATGAATGCCTGAATTATAAGGAGTCCCCAGACATCGCATGCTACTTTACATTCTCCTCAGCAATACTGTGGAGTTTGTGTTTATTTTTATCAGGGTCATCTCTCTATTTTCTTGAGACATACGCCACTGTAATAGCTAATATTAAACGTGGTACATGGTTTTTTTATTTCTATAGTTTTAAAAAAAGTTCTGAGTTAGATGTAACTGACATGGAATTGAAAGATCTGTGAGTGTCCTTTTTGGGTAAAAACTAGACTTTTATGTGATTTGAAGTCATCTAGATAAATTATATGAGTAAGCTATCTTCTCAGATTTGAATCTCATAGTGAATATGTATTTCTGAAAATTTAATGTTAATATCGTGTGTGTTTTCTTTAGAAATGGACCTGCACTCATGTCCGTTGTTAAAATATACCCCCTTCAAGGATATCTTAAAGGGCAGTTGTGGGGAAGAGTTACAATGACATATCTGTCTATGTGTGTGGCATCATTTTTAGTTTATTTGATTCATTGGGGTACAATTAGAAGACAGGCATACCGAGGGACCCTTCCCTCTTCCCTGTGCTAGTGAAGAACCACGTTATAGTCGTCAGGCAGATGGACGGTCATCACTTACTTGTCTAGAGTTAACGGGTGCAGAACCAACAGATGCTTCCTTACTTGTTCCTTGTTTCCAGCTGTACCTAATTGACAGCTCTACCACTGTTCTGTTTGAGTTTCAGGGAAAAGTGTCAAAGCTCAGAGCAGAGCTGTTTGTTTATTTTTACTGCCCCAAATTCCTGAGAACATTTTTAAAAATAAGGGATTAATCTGTCCCTTATCTTAAATTGTCAGTTTCAAAGGGTAAAGTTCCAAGATGACTGTGTGCTGGTTCTGTTGTCTTGCCTAAGTTGCTTGCTTTTAGATTTGTAAGAGGGCCTTCCTTGCTAGGATTTGCAAGCATCTCTTTTCTTATAAAATGATAAAAGTTAGATGTTTGCTCATTAGTGCCTAAAATTGATAGCTTGCTAAAAGTGGTTACCAGAAAACGCATTTATAGAAATGTCTCTGAGGTTTTAGAGTATTGTGCCAGACTGTGGGGACACTAATTAAGTACATCTGCTTTTCTTTCCATGGGCTCTTCCAGGAGGCCATCCTAAAATAACTGGGCCCAGTCAGCCTGGTGCCCTATGAAGCTACATATTCATGAATTAAAATAAAGCAGACTTATCTCTTTCTCAGACAATGGGGCTCTCAGATCTCTTGTGGGAGGAGAACCCTGTGGCAAGGCTGGGAGATGAATTAGGGGATTTACATGATTTCTTTTAAAACTTTTGGAGTTATATTCCCTGGGCTCCCTTCTTTTACTCTTTGTTTCCAACTGTGTGGCCGCTTCCTGTTATATGGAAGGCAACATGGAATTTTTGTTATATCATCTTCTTTGGATTTTTATTATCTTTTTGTTTTGAAAGTTCTTGGAAATATTGATCGAGAATCAGCCTCCTTCACATTTTTTTTTAAAATTCTTAAAATAAAAAATGGAAATGGTCTTATGTAGAGTTATGGACTCAGTGAATTTTGTTTTGTGATGATAAATCACAGAGTACATGAAGGTTTCTGCTAACCAAACTGATTCTCCATGACAGTGACTACAGAGGAGGCGCCTGTCAGTGTTTTCAGAGATAAGGTTAATGGCCAGTCTTTTAGCTCTTAGTTCTGACTTTATGTTCTGTCTTGATTTGGGGGGAGGTTACATAGATGTATAGATATGTACAAGTTCGGAGCTGTATATTTGATATTTTTGTACTTCATTGTGTGTAAATTATTCCTCAAATTAAAAAAAATTAAACTTTTCAGTCAGGTATACAAAATAACATACTGGTGATTTTGGCTTAAAATGGTAGTGCACGAAATCTGAGGCTTAATCATCTAAGATCTGTTTCTCGTACTGTCTTTCTATTCTCTACCAGCAGTCGCTAGCAATAATAGGTGTTAACAGATGTTTCTTAGGTGAGTGGACAGATGGTTTTAATTGAAGTACCTGCAGAATGCTTTCAGGAAAGCATTCAGGTGAGCTTCATGGAAAGTCTCAGGAAGAGAAGTGTGGGGAATGGTGTGGGAAGAGCACCCATGTGTCTTTGCTCTTCTCACGTACCTTTAAGCAGGTAGTGGTTTTGGTTGATGCTTTTGTGATTTCAAGTGGTAAAATCGTAGGTTTGCGGGTTTTGCTGCAGGTTTAGAGAATCCTCTAAGAATGTCTACGTCGTTGTGATTTGGTTACAATACCTGGTTTTTATATAACTTATTATTTAATTTCTGTGGTGAAATCTAAATGTTCCATAAATTACTTAAAGTGTGAAGACCCCATCTTCTTTCGTTTGACATGTTCTGAGTAATGGCTTCCTCTCATTGAGCCTTTCAGAATAGTAAGTCTGAAGCTTGAATTGTGTGGCTTTCCTAGAGAAGTTTATGAAATTTTGTAAAGTATTTCCAAGTAAATGAAAAGAGCTACCTACCAAAAAGAGATGAGCATATTGGATTGTAAATCTAGTTAGTGGGCAAAGGTGTTCTGTAAATAAGGTGACCCTGGTGGGAAAATCCTTCATTTAGGGCTGTTGTAATAAGCGATGGGTGGGTAACAACAGATGTTGAGACACTCTATGTTCAGGTAATTTGTAATGTGTTTGAGGAGATGAGACAAAAACATTCAAGCAGAGGGAATCAATGGAGAATATAAGCATAGTAAAAATAATTCAGTTGAAACTCTGGGACACTGAAGAGCGTAGATTGAAGTTAGCCAGGAAGAGCTTCGTGGGTCTTGAAGAAAAATAGCAGATGGGAATGAAGGACTTTGCAGGAAGGGTGAGTTGTTTAAAGATCTAAAAGTAACTGGATAATGGTGAAGGCATTGTTTGCTTTCCGTGGAGTAGTGAAGACATGCATGATGGGTTCTGAGAAGACGAGGATCCTGAAAATTAGGAGACAGAAGAAAGTAAATCACCTTTCATGGAGAACGCCCCTTCCTACCTTTTTGAATCCTCAAAAACAATTGAGAACTGTTGTTACATCCTATGGAATAATCATGTGAGGTGACTAGTGACTTCTCTGAGGTCACTAGTGACATTCTGACTTCAGGTTGGAATCTAGACTTGTCATGGATAGGTTCTGCTCTTCCTAGTCTACCATGTTAGAACAGACTCCATGAATGATAGAGAACTAGAGAAAGATCTTTAATTGAGGGGTGAAATGAAAGTAGGTTCTCTGAGAGACCTGCTTGAGGGGCTCTGGATTGGGATTGCTGCTTTTACAGAGGGCTTTGCACTTTTTATGAAGAACAGAGGATTGTTGGCAATGGAAGAATTTTAGGTTTGGGGTACTTATGCTAGAGTTTTATTAATATTTAGCTCTTAATGCTTCTAGGAATTTCTAAGGAATTTATTGAATTTCTGAATGAGATCCTGGGTTTTGTCAGTGTCTACTGATAGGAAAAGTATACCATATACCCCATTTCCTGAAGGGTGGTCAGGGGAGTGCCGCCTTATCTCCTTTCTGCCTTATCCATGACTCTTTTCTGGTTGTTGAGAACTGTTGAATTTAGTTCAGTTGCTTACTTTATCTGACATCCTTAAAGATAAGGCTGCCAGGTCCATCTCCAAAGTTTTATTTCATTTCCATTCTGCTCCAAGTAAATTCTAACTCTTACATGGTGGCTTTTTTTTTTTTTTTTTTTTAAGATTTTATTTATTTATTTGAGAGAGAGAGAGTGGGGTGGGGGGAGGGCAAAGGGAGAAGCAGACTTGCCGCCAAGCAGGGAGCCCGATGCAGGACTTGATCCCAGGACCCTGAGATCTGGGCCTGAGCTGAAGGCAGACGCTTAACCAACTGAGCCACCCAGGCGCCCCGCGTGGTGGCTTTTTTGTTGTTCAAGTTTGCCAACTAAATAGGTCTAATCAACCTTTTATGGATTGATTGATATGTAACTACTGTGGTCCTAGGAGTCCTAGGAGATTTCTTTCAGGCTCAGAAGTGACTCCCCCTTCATCTGGGTTTCTGTATGTGCTAATTTGTAAATCTCTGTCTATTTAGTTCATGTATCTTCTCTGTGTATCTATCCTTTATTTAAGTTATATCTCCTTAGTTTCCCCAGAGCATGCTGAGCTAAGGTTCAATCAGGGGATTCTTAGATACCTAATTTTTATTTGTGGTTTTTTTTGCCTGATCGCTGAAGGGGAGGTCATAGTTCCTGCTTAGATTTTGCGTGTTGTGCCGCTGCCTCGCTACAGACTACCCCCTACTTCTTGAACTTGAGATTCTAGGATTGGTTTTTCCTCACAGGTGTGAGTTGACTGATTACATTTTAAGTAGTACTGAATCGCCGTCTTACCTTTTCTACATTTTTTATAGACCTGCTTAGCACACATTGTGTTTTCTGTGATACATGTGGCTACATCATCACATCTTAGTGACTAATCGTGTTTAAAGGTATGCTCCTTTCTTACGGGTGGTTGGGTGGGATGGTACCCATTGCTACATTTGAGGGCTGAATGTTGGGCTTAAAACGCACCCCCTCTTTTTTTGCCAGTTGGTAAAATACAGAAGCGTAAGTATTTTCCTCAAAGCTTTTCCATCAGTTTTCTTCCAGGAGAATGAAAGGATTCTATTTCTAAGAGAAGAGCTTCACCGTCTTTGAAGAGGGGATGGTGATATCTAGATGACATTGAGTTGAACAGCTCTTGTTGTAAGGGCTTTCTGTTCTTTGGCAGGACTGGGAAGTGGTATTTTCCGGCTCTGGCAACACAAATCCTGATTAGAGGAAAGAATGGTCCGTCTGCCCAGATGTTCTCAAGAGCAGAGATCCTTTTATTAGGATCTGTTAGGATATGTTGGGATCTATTAGGAACTGTTGAGGATCTATTAGGAACTGTTGAGGAATAAATGAGAGTAACTTGGCAACGTAAAATGATTCGATCTAGATGTGGATTTTCATGTGAGGGTGTAGTTGCCTTGGTTTAGCAGTTGGTCTGTCCACCTGCACCTCTGTGCTGTGGTTCCTCCCCCAGTGGCTCCTGCTTGTCTCGGACCTTATTCTGATAGGACTGTTGACCTCTGTTGTTTTGGTGTCACCAAATTTTTAGATTATTGCCATTTTAATGCCAGACCATGATCTGGTAGAGATGAGCCTCCTTGGATGGGGGTGGGTGGCTGGGGATGTGAGGGGAGAGGGCAGTTGGAAACCAAAAGAACAATCGTGTACTTCAATTGCTTTGGTCATATGATTGCCTTTCATGGAAAAAGGGTCATGTTCTGTGGGGTTGAGTGTCTAGGAGTAACTTTTAGAGTGGCTCTCTACAGAGTTGAATTTATGGCAAATATTTTAGGTAAGTTCATGGGATAGACAGTCTGCTGAAAACCAAATTTGTAGAACTCTACTAGATTATGAAAGTTTCTGGGAACATCTGTAATACAGCTGTAATAAAATTTGTTTACTTTATCAGGATTGCTTTAGAGGCTCAAGCTGGTTTGTTTACTGCTGTTTTCAGCATTCTTGCCACATGCCAAGAAATAAGTGAGCATCAACTCCTGGTGGAATTGGGGGTCATTCAGTTTTATGGCCATTCTAATAAAAGTTTTGGTTTTAAACTTATGTCCACTTTAAAGCTCTTATATCCTAGCACAAGACACAGATGGTGAATTCAGGGTACCAAAAGATGGACTGATTCTGGAAATTAACATACTTTCCAGATGTTTGGAGAATGTAGGCTTGTTTTCTCTGCTGCTGTTTGTGTTTTCCTTTGTGTACCTGTATCTCTGCTTTCCTGTGTTTTTATAGGAAACTCCCTTGGGGAAGTGGGGGGGATCTGCTTTTTGGTTTGGGAAATAAAATAGGTATTAATTTTTTTTGCATGAAATATTTTGAATTGGTATTGCCATTTTCTGTGAGAGAAAGGAGAGGCAGCTTTGTTCCCACGAGAGGGAGATTGTTGGGAAGGGTGGGGGTGGGGCTGAGACGCTGGAAGTAGTAACTGGAAACAGACTTATTCACATCTCTAGTGACTTTAAATTATGAAACGGGTCACTAATGCTCTGAATCAGCAGACTTTTAACCATGCCTGACTAAATAGACCTTGTTTTTGAAATTCACAGCAGTGCCTAGATCCCTGCTGTCTTTTTGTCCATCCTGCTAACACACAGCTGTTTCTGTTCATACATTATTTTGTGTTCAACTGCCTGGTTACTTCCTCAGGTCCCTTTTATGGTGAATAATGAACACATGGGAGTTTTGAACGCCCAAGTGTGTGGTTATTCAAACAGGAAGTCTCAAGGAAGCACAGTAACCTTGTCAGAGGAACAAAAGATGGAACTGGAAAGGCCATTGATGATTCCAGGCTTAAAACATCTGCCAGGAAGCATCTGACAATTTCTGAGATACAGACATTCTGCATCCTACAAATGGGATCGTTTATTTGGAACTTGTTCCTTTTTTTTTTTTTTTAATGCTTAGAGGATTAAGCCCTAACCCAAAATAGAAATGGAGGCGAAAAAGGAAGTAATGTGGCATTATTGGCATTAGAAGCAGGAAGGTAGCTCTACCTGTGGGGTTGGCTGTGGGTCGTAGGAAAAAAGGTGCAGCATCTCATCTTTACCGAAAGGAGCAATGGGGCTGCGCCCAGAAACAAGTAGATGGGACTTGACAGGGGCTGCCAGAGCTGACGGGGTTGGGTGAAAAGATGATGTCATGCCAAGCCTTTGATTATTGAGCACGGGAGGAATATGAGATAAAGAAGAATGTGGATGCTGCATGAAGAGCATGCAGTCTGGTGGGGGAGCAAGGATGTGTACATCAACAAATACACTCAGGCAAAACCAGACATGCCATAGGAGAAGGATAAAAAATCCCATGCAACTGCAGAGGAGATCTGAATATAGCTGATCAGGGTAAGTGACTTCCAAGAACTTTTATGCAGTGACCTTCCTGATTCCTATCAACCTTGAGATTCCTTGATTGTACGATAGAGGACTTTTTAGAATGAGTCCAGTAAGTCCTGATTTTTAGATTAAAAATGAAAATTAAATCTGAACAGCAGTTCACATTAGGCAAGCGGGGTGATGCAAACGCTAGAGAAAGAATTCAGCTGTAGACTTAATTAAGGGAAGCGGTAGCATTCAAAGGAGTACTAGTTGTGTTCATTGTATGACTGGAACCAGTCATCGTAGACGTGTTCACCCGGCACAGGGGCCACATCTTTTCTTGAGGCCTTACCTTTTTTTTTTTTTTTTGGATTTATTTGGCTACCTTCTAATTGTTCTTTAGAACTCATGCAAATTTCAGCTTTGCCAGGAAGACTGTGCTGATTTCTAATGCCTCCTGCCCCTCCATGGCACTTGCATTAAGTTGTTTGATACATTCATTTCTAAAAATCCATGAACATTGGGGCGCCGGGTGGCTCAGTCGGTTAAGCGGCTGCCTTCGGCTCAGGTCATGATCCTGGGGTCCTGGGATCGAGCCCCACGTCCGGCTCCCTGCTCAGCGGGAAGCCTACTTCCCCCTCTCCCTCTGCCTGCCACTCTGCATACTTGTGCTCTCTATCTCTGTCAAATAAATAAATAAAATCTTAAAAAATAAATAAATAAAAATCCGTGAACATTGTGCATGCCCATGAGGTAAGAGGTACTATATTGTTTTCTCTGTTTCCCCTATTAGACTGAGTTCATTGAGGACAGGACTCAATTTATTGATTTCTTCATTCATTCACCTAACAGCCACTTCCTGAGCACCTGTTACGGGAAAGGCCCCACAAAGTTCTGGAGACAGGGCAGAGCTTGCCTTCTGGGTGAAAAGCGTGCAGTACGGAGGACCTGACCCGGGGAGGGATTCATTTGCTTTCTTTTTCCCGTTGACTTTTTATCCCTAGTGAGGAACATACTACCTTTTATATAGTAGTAGGCGGCTCAAAAGTTTGCCGAATGAACGAATTCCTATTTCTCTGGGGCTATGGCCACAAAATGCAGATGAGGCTGAGAAACGGCAATTTTGTCTAGATTATCCCGAGATGGAGTTTGCCTTTTAGATAGGGCTCTTGAAATTGGACAGGTGGGATGGGATGGTTCGCACATGGTGTAGCTTCCTCATCAGCGTTGTTAGGTAAGGACTGAGGCACAGTAGCAAAGAGTCCAGCGATAAAGTAGTATAAAAACATTGAAGTTTGTTTCTCGCTCGGGTGGTAGTCCTGAGGTAAGTGGGCAGCAGGGTAGCTGTGATCCACACAGAGGTCCTGGGACCCAGGGTCCTTTTATCTTCATGATCTGCCGTGCCTTAGGGTGTTGTCCTTGTGTGTGTGGTGTGGTTGAAGTTGGGTGATAGGCACTTCTGTGTTCCCGATGGGAGGACGCTGCTGAAGGGCGGATGCCTAATTCTTTTTTTTTTTTTGTATTTAATTTAATTTATTTTTTAATTTTAGAGATGGGAAGGAAGGGGCAGGGGGAACGGGAGAGAGAGAATCCCAAGCAGGCTCCATGCCCAGTGTGGATCCCTACACAGGGCTGGATCTCACAACCCTGAAATCATGACCTGAGCTGAAATCAAGAGTCAGACGCTTAACTCACTGAGCCACCTAAGGGCCCCATAATTCTTAAGACCCAAGACCCGAAAGTGGCATACGATCATCTGCCATCTGAGAGCATTTAGTCACCTGGCCACCTCATACATACCAGGGGCGGGGGTGCGGGGGCTGGAAAATGCAGCGCTGCTGGGCGGCCCTGTGGCCAGTCTCAGATCTGCTGTGGTCGCGGAGAGGGAGAACTGATTCTGGCAGATGGGTCTGGCATGCCTGCACGTCTGCTCCGCTGGTAGAGCTGCCGGCTCCAGCATCCTTTCTCTCTCAAGTTTTGGTCTTTCTGAAGCACCTTCTTTAGAGGATCTAGAAAAACTAGCAGACATACTCTTTGTGGACGCTCATACTCTAGGTCTTCAGGAGAAGACCCATGAAGAAAGGGGGTGCACCCTCATTCTGCTCTTCCCAGTGTGCAGCCTTCACACCCCACCGTTGCAGAGTTCTTTTATTCTGAGACGTCACCAGTTTTCATTCCCGTGGTGCCCTCTTGTAGTGAGATCTCCCTGTGTTGCTGCTGAATGTACTTCACCTGGTGGGCTCTGTCCCCGCTCCATCTTGGAGGAGCACATCCCACGCAGTATCATTAAATCTTGATTTACTTGACAATACCGAGCATGTATGTATGTTTACCTTTAGCTGTGATGGATGAATAAAAGCTCTTTTAAAATACAGATGTGTCTTAGATATGAGGATTCCAGAAATGATAAAACAGTGCCTGTTGTTTGTACCACTCTTTGGTCATTTGGACATTCCGTTTTGTGCTGGAATCTTTTTAAATGTGTATTTATCTTTTTCTTCAATATGTGTTCATCGAGGTCAGGAACTGTGTTTTAACCCCTAATTAGGTCAGCAACTTAGAGCTAGGCACTTGACTTGGGGAATCATAGTAAATTTTGTCAAGTGGGTCTGTATTAACTAACACCTGCAGCAAAAATTTCAGTATTTCTACAACGAAACGTTTTCACATTTGAGGGTGATTAAAGACTGTGATGGCCTCACACTAGTTCAATTTGTGTTTTGTTGTCAGATGTTATGAAAATGCTGTTTAGGATTTTTGAATGTAGAATCACAGAGGTAAGAAATTATGGACTTGCATCACATTTGATTATATAAAGTACACCACTTTTTACAGATAATGACAATAGGATTACTAAAGATCGTAAAAATTTGGCATACAATAGGCGTATGATAAATTTGTTACTTAAATAAGTGAATAAAGTCCATTTAATAGGGACTTTTATTTCATTGAAAGGATGAATTTTAACAGATTTATTCTAAGACCGTTTGAGTGGTTGGGTTATTATATTAAATTATAGAAGTACAAGTATGGCATTACATAAATATTTTTAAAAAGTAGGAGTGATTGAATTCTAACAAAAAAATTACGACTTTAAAGACAAGTCTTTTTTTTTTTTTTTTTTTAAGATTTTATTTGACAGAGACACAGCGAGAGAGGGAACACAAGCAGGGGGAGTGGGAGAGGGAGAAGCAGGCTTCCCACAGAGCAGGGAGCCTATGCGGGGCTCGATCCCAGGATGCTGGGATCATGACCTGAGCCGAAGGCAGACACTTAACGACTGAGCCACCCAGGCGCCCTGACAAAAAGTCTTTCTTTTAGTCTGTGGGCATTGGTTCATTTTTTGTTTTTGATTGTTTTGTGTAAAAATGCAGCTTCATCCCTGGTGCCTGTGTGCAGTCTTGTTAGGAACGTGGCTATATTAAAGCCATTTCATTTGAGATACTTTTTGAATTGGGAGTTAACTCCGATATTCTTCTTGTTCTCAGAAGCAGATGATTTTCACAATATCTGTGTCCTTACTCTCTCCCTGTCTACCTACCTCCTTTTTTCTTTCTGTTCAGGTGTTTTAAATCAGTAAGAAATTGGTGTCTCTAGGAATCTTTAAAGAATCACTCATGTTGGGACGCCTGGGTGGCTCAGTTGGTTAAGCGTCTGCCTTGGCTCAAGTCATGATCTCAGGATCCTGGGATTGAGCCCTGCACCAGGCTCCCTGCTGATGAGAGCCTGCTTCTCTCTCTCCCACTCCCCCTGCTTGT
Source organism: Mirounga angustirostris (assembly GCF_029215605.1). NCBI lineage: Eukaryota > Metazoa > Chordata > Mammalia > Carnivora > Phocidae > Mirounga > Mirounga angustirostris. The sequence continues at coordinate 43,505,535 of NW_026991714.1, forward strand.
GCTCAAGCTCGCTCTCTCTCAAATAAACAGATCTTTTTTTTTTTTAAGATTTTATTTATTTATTTGACAGTGAGAGACATAGTGAGAGAGGGAACACAAGCAGGGGGAGTGGGAGAGGGAGAAGCAGGCTTCCCTGCGGAGCAGGGAGTCCGATGTGGGGTTCGATCCCAGAACCCTGGGATCACGACGTGAGCCGAAGGCAGACGCTTACCAACTGAGCCACCCAGGCGCCCCTCAAATAAATAGATCTTAAAAAAAAATCACTCATGTTGATGGTTATAATGGTTATAAATGACTGCTTTTGCCTTTAGAGTTCTCTATCATGGTTTTTGCTTTCTAAAAGATTATGGTGTCCTTGAATTCAAATCTTTTTTTTTTTTTTCCTCAAACTCATTGTCTTTATTTACTCAAGAGTCCTTTGCTGTCACCCTATGCCTAAAATATATCCCATTGTCCTCTGGGTTTTATCATTCCAGTTTCTTTTGGAAGGAAATTGCCTTCTCTATAAATTCATTTCAGCATTCTAGAAGTATGATACAACAGTACGTATTGTACCACCCAGTGATCATACCACCTTGTTCTGGAATCTTTTTAATGTGTATTTTGTTTCTTCATATCAGCTCATTGGAAAGCTATATATCTTAAACCATTAGGTCAGGAACTTAGAGCTGGGTACTTGACTCGTGAACTCATAGGCATTTGAATGTTCTTCGGGAGACCATGGCTTTGGAAGAGTGTTTGAAAGAGCTATGTTTACTAATCTTTGGAGAAAGACCACAGAGCTGTTTTCTCAAAATTTAAGATATCCTGTGTGGACAGTAATAATAGAGGACCTGTCCATTTGTTCTGATGAACTTTCTTTCAAGAACAGGAACATAGCTGAAACCAACAATAAAATTGTTTCATTTTAAGAAGCCTCCTCTTCCTTTCCAGGATCCAGGATGCCAAGTTAAATACCTTTCTTTTTTTAGAATACTAGAGTTTCTCAGACTGAGACTTTTTAACAGTTTCTGTTTCACCAAATATAAAGTCCTATAAAGTAGGTGTTTAAATTCCTTCTTCATATCTTTTGAAGGTTATTACAATATAATACTTCTCTTTTAAATACTTAATACTGATTGTTAGTGAACCTAGGGACTATTCCTTTAGGTAGGAAATCCTGTTGTCACCTGCGCTAGTGGTTCTCAAGTACTCACCAGTGATAAATGGAATCATCTTGGGGCGCCTGAGTGGCTCAGTTGGTTAAGTGACTGCCTTCAGCTCAGGTCATGATCCTGGAGTCCCGGGATCGAGTCCCGCATCGGGCTCCCTGCTCGGCAGGGAGTCTGCTTCTCCCTCTGACCCTCCCCCCTCTCATGCTCTCTCTCATTCTCTCTCTCAAATAAATAAAATCTTTAAAAAAAATAAAATAAAATAAATGGAATCATCTTTGGAGGTTTTTTGTGTTTTGTATTGAAATACATATGGTCAGCTGCGGATTAGTATGAAGTGTTGTTTTGTGTTTATAGGTAAATACAAGTTAAAATAGATAATTACATTGTTTGTGCAGCAGATAATTCTGTTTCAGTGCACAGAAATCTGGAATAGAAGTGAAAACTTCTCTATGGAGTGATCGGTAACTCTAGGAGCATGTCTATCCAACTTATCCACCCCAGGTATCCACTACCCTCGACTTTGTGTTTTATCCTCCTGCTTTTAAAAGAAAATAGTTTGATCATCCCTAGACAATAAAAATGGTATATTCTATATACTCATCTGCAACTTGCTTTTTTTTTTTTCAGTGCATTTCCAAAGTGTAGTTGTAATTCATTCATTTTCATTCTTGGGGGCATTTTATTTTATTTTAAGATTTTTTTTTTTTTTGACAGAGAGATAGACAGTGAGAGAGAGAACACAAGCAGGGGGAGTGGGAGAGGGAGAAGCAGGCTTCCCGCAGAGCAGGGAGCCCGATGTGGGGGTCGATCCCAGGACTCTGGGATCATGACCTGAGCCGAAGGCAGACGCTTAACGACTGAGCCACCCAGGCGCCACCTTGGGGGCATTTTATTAAGTGATTATACTAGAGCTAATTTATTGATTATCCTGCTGATGGACCTTTTTGTTGTTATCATGAATAATGTTCTGCAAGGGTTCTCACGCATGTCTACTGATGTTTTCGTGCAAGAATCTCCATAACTGAGTTGGTGAGTCATAAAGAGTATCTTCAGTTTTATGAGATAATGCAAATTGTTTTCCAGAGTCATTGTGCTGGTTTAGATGCTCACTAACAGAGTTAGTAGGCTGTTGATCCACATTTGTGTTGTGAGAATCTGTAAATTTTACCTATTTGGTGATGGAAAGTTGTTTCTCATAGTGGTTTTATTTATAAGGGTAAATATCTTTTCATGTGATTATTGGTCTTTCATATTTCCTCTCCTGGAAAATGTCTCTTCACATTTTTTGACCATTTTTCTTATTGATTTTTAGAATTCTTCTGGATACTAATCCTTTATCAGCTACATATTGTCCGTATTGTCTTTTTATTTTCTCTGTAATATCTTTTAGACAGAATTTCTTAATTTTAGTGTGATCGAATATATCAGTATTTTCTCCGGTAATTATGTGTCTTATGGAAGAAATCTTTCCTATATTTTATTTAATTTGCTTTTTACATTTAAGTTCTTAATTCACCTGAAATTCGTTTGAGTGTTGTCTTTATTTCTTGGGCTGGTCCCTTTTAAACTTATTTTTCTTTTTTACAAATATTCTAGCTGTCTTTCGGCCTTTGGTCTCTCATGCAAATTTTAGAATCAGGTTGTCAAGTTCCTCACTGACCTCTGTTTGGATCTTGATTGAAATGGCATTGACTTTATACATTCTTTTGGGTTGAACTGACATCTTGATAACATTGAGTCTATCCATGAACATAGTATAATTTAGGCCTTCTTTTTGAATTCCAGTAATGTTTTATAATTCTTTCTCATGAGCCTTGCCTTGTTTTGTTAGATTTATTTCTGGGTATATTTTATTTTTTGTTGCTATTTAAAATTTATTCTAAATTACTTTTTCTAACTGTTGCTGGTATATAAAAATGTAATTGGTGTTTGTATATTAATCTTATAACCACTTGTTTAATTCTCTTATGCTAATGATTTGTCTTTAGAGTCTTTCTTTTTTTTTTTTTTTTTAAAGATTTTATTATTTGTTTGACAGAGAGAGACACAGCAAGAGAGGGAACACAAGCAGGGGGAGTGGGAGAGGGAGAAGCAGGCTTCCCGCCAAGCAGGGAGCCCAATACGGGGCTCTATCCCAGGACCCTGAGATCATGACCTGAGCCGAAGGCAGACACTTAACGACTGAGCCACCCAGGCGCCCCAGAGTCTTTCATTTTTGTATGCAGACAGTCATCATCTGTAAATAATGACAGTTTTGTTTCTCTTTACCAATTCTTAACTTTTATTTTTTCTTTGTTGATTAGAACAATATACAAAGTTCCTGTTAAATATATCCCTTAAAGTACTGATTTTACAAAAGCTTTGCTAATTTGATAGATGAGAAGTGCTTTTATTTTAGGTTACAATTCTTTTGTAATTGTAGAGGCTATTTTTTATTTTGTTGCATAATATTTATTTTTGTAAACTGCCTCACTTCCTTTTTTTGGAAAGAGATGTATTAATAAAAAATTTTTTTAGTTTAATTTCCAACTTTTTGCATTTTAAGATATGTTTTGGGTATAGGTTTTAGTGTATTAAAATAGCTCTAAAATATTAAATGTAGTCATATACAGGTATTACTCTTTGGTAAAATCAGTTATCAAATTAGTTGCTCTTCATACTGTTTGGCATGATAAGTGGTGATTTGAAAAACGAAAACATTGCTATTTATAAAATTCACTGAAGATTTGACTAGTATATTTGTCTCCCTAAAGAACACAGCAAACTGTGTCAGTGGCAACTCTAGGAAGCACTTAGAGGGGGACCTGGGTTTTACTTTAGTCTTCATAAATGAGTCATTCTTGTTTTCAGATAAATTTCTCAAGCTCCTGAGATGTTTTAGGCCAGTCTTCATGGTTTTCATAATGTTAATGTGGGTCATATACTTTAAGCTCTTTCTCCCTCTTTAAAGTCTTAACACACTCTGAGACATTGTTTATAAATCTGAGAAGTTGACTGAATTTAAAGGTCTTGAAACAAAGAATGGTAGATCCGTGGGACTTTGTGGAAAGATTGTCTTGTACAATATAAAATATGATAAATGTGAGTTTATCTTTTAAGTTCTTGGGATAGATAAGCCCCATGTGTCATTCACCTATAAATCCCACAGAAGTGGTTTTCAAAGGAGTCTGGTATTGTCTGGTTAGGGGCATTTAGTGGACAGGAGGCAGGGAGTATGAAGTGGGAGGGAGGAGAGCAAGCCCCATACAACAAAGAATTGCCCAAATCCTGCCCAATTTGGGATTTCTCACGGGACATTTGTGCTATTAAAAAACCTGATTATAAATATCTGAGCCTAGAACGTAACTTTGTCTTTATATATAAACACAGTTTTCTTTTACATAATTTTATTATACATAATTTCCCATGAATACAACCACTATGTAAATAAATATTTTTTGAGCTTAGCATGAGTTAGTACACCAATTAGGAAACTCATTCCTCAGCCACAGGTGCCTCTTGTGGTGTTCAGGTTGCCCATACAATTCATGTGTATTTCTCTGCATTTCTAGCACTCACAATCAGAGTGATTCTGTGTATGTATTTGTATATTCTTATGTAGCCTTTTTTTTCCCTGAAATGTCAAATGTAAAGAAAAGTGTTGATAATATTCAGTTGGTATTTTGAAATTTGCTTTTGCAGCTTTTCCTACACATGAGTAGTTACCAACATGTCTACTCTGCCAACTTTTTTTTTAATGGAGCAATGAAAGCAGGTTAAGATTAAGTGAATATTTTATAAGGAAACATGCTGATAAAGTTGGCAGAGATATATCATTCTTCCTCACGTTCTCCATTTGACAGTCTATAATTTGTCCTGACTCAGTTAAAGTGATATACCTATTCAGTTGAAGTGATATTCCTCTTTATCATAAAACATATGGGTAAATCTGGTGTGTCATTACCTTTTCTGACTCCCAAGTTTTATTGCTATGTCCATCCGTACCTCTGCCCCTTCATTTTCCTATATGTCTTGTACCGAATGGCATCCAATCCAATTTTTAAAAATGCAGATTTCTTTGTTATAATAAGTACAAGTGTCTGACAGCTTTGTTATTGCCCTCTAGTGAAGTAATCCCCAGGACTTTATCTACTGAAATGGGTATGTTTCCTTTTAATTTCTGCTTTATATTATGGTTAGGGCTACACACATACACATACCACTTAGAAGTTATATATGTTGTAGATTATGATTTATGGATTTCATTTTAGGGTGATAAATGGGAGGCATTACAAAATATTTGTCGCAAGAGCAGGCACGAGTCTGGTAGGCTTGGGAATGGTCCCATAATGCATTATCTTCACGTGTGATCTTCTAACTTGTGACTTCCCTCCATGTTCTCTCTCCCCTCCAATCTTTTGTACAAGGGAAGCCAACCCATCTTTCTAAAATACCAAATGTTACTTCCCTAAGTGCTAACTTGTATTAACTTTTGGTGTATATAATGTCTCACGAACTGGAAACATGCTAGGCAGGGACTATATCTTAAATTTGTTTATGTCTCCAGGATTAACATAGTTCTTTGTGCCTAGTGTATACTCCAAAAGTGTTTGCTGATATTTTTAGTCTACTTTTTCCTCCCTATGATAGAAACTACATTTGGAGAAGGTTCTCCACGTTTCCTTATAACTCACCCTTTTTTTTTGTACACGACTACTCTTTAAATGGGTCTCGGCAGTGAATATCATCTTAATATTTTCTATGGTGGAATAGCATGTACACCACCCCTAGATATAGAGATGTATAGAAATGGGAAGGCCTTAATACTGGTCTGATTGTAATTAGAATATTAGAATAAACTGTGGCAGCAGTCTTTTTTTAAAAATGTACTTAACAGTGATAAAAGTAGTCTTACTTTTCAAGTTTATCTGAAAGGTTATGTCAACACTATATTCTTGATTTTTGTTTGTAGCTATTTTTTCTAATTTGGAATTTAATTTATTGTGTACTTTTTTGTTTTTGTTTCCTGGTGAGGGAATTTCTTTTCTCCTTAAACACCATACTGTCCCATTCTCAGCAAAATTAAAAAAAGGAAATCATTCTGGACCTTTTCTGTGTCACCTATGTATTTTTTTTTTAAGTTTATCTATTTAAGTAAACTCTACCCCCAGCGGGCCTTGAACTCATGACTGAGAGATCAAGAGTAGCACGCTCTTCCAACTAAGCCAGTCTTGTGCCCCCTTCTATCAGTTTTTTTAAAGATTTTATTTATTTTAGAGAGTGTGAGCAAGCAGGGGGAGAGGGAGAGGGAGTTGGAGAGGCAGAGAATGTCAAGCAGACTCCATGCTGAGTGAGGAACCCAACGTGGGGCTCGACCCCAAGACTCTGAGATCATGACGTGAGCCAAAACCAAGAGTCAGACGCTTAACCAATTGAGCCACCAAGGTGCCCCCTTCTGTTTTTTAACCTGGGTATAAAAAGAGGTTGGGAGGCATCAATAGTAAGTTAGATCTGTAGTGGATGGCATTTTACATGTGTTTCTTCTATGCATTATTCTTTCAAATTCAGTATTCTTGCCTGATACACTTAGCATCCTATGTGCTGGAAATAGAGTTGCCAGTGAACATAAAATTACTTATTGATCTTTATCATCAGATTTCAGAGTTGTTGTCAGTCACACTGTGTAGGATTTACTACGTATTTACTCTTCATGTGAATTTCATTATATTGCTTAATCTTTTTTTTTTTAAAGATTTTTTATTTATTTATTCATGAGAGACAGAGAGAGAGAGGAAGAGGGAGAGGGAGGCTCCCAAGGAGCCAGGAGCCCGATGGCGGGACTCGATCCCAGGACCCTGGGATCATGACCTGAGCCGAAGGCAGACGCTTAACCATCTGAGCCACCCAGGTGCCCATCTTAATCTTCTTTTAAAAGACATTTTTGTCTATATTTAATCCATTTCTTAGTAGAAATATAGATTACTTCCTCTTTGTGACTATTATAAATAGTGATTTGATATATACCTAGCTTTATGTGCCTTTCTGCTTGTTCTTTTATATTAAATTCTTAAAGATGGAATTATTGAATTGAAACACATGCATATTTTTAAGGCCTTAGTGGTTCATCCTTAAACTCTAAGTAATAGGGTCTAAGAGTATCTATTGCTGTAGGAATTCCCTTTCATCCTGTCCTAATGTGAGGTAGTCAAATGAATTTTTTTCATCTGAGTTTTTAAATTCCCAGTATTCAATAGTTAGTAAATTATGGCAGCTCTGAGTTTGGATTGAAGATGATCACATACTCTGACACTCCTCCCTTTGTATGTGAGCTGGCCTGAGCTTTGCCCAGGATGCACTAGCAGGTGTGATGATTTGCCAGCCTCGGGCTTGTCCTTTGAGAGGAGTGGCAGCTCTCACCTTGGTCTCTGGGTGCCTGAGCTGCCATAGCGACTTCCAGCCACCCTAAGACTGGCAGGCTTGGGAGGACATGGACAGGCACTGTGGTGTGTCCCCAGCTGTGTCCAGCCTCCTGTCCATCCCCATCAAGGCATAACCAACTCAGATGCCAGCTGACTACTACTCGGTGACTTCAGTCAACACTGTGTGGAGCACATGAATCCCCCTGTTGAGCCCTTCCCCAATTGCTGACTCTCAAAATCATGAGCTCTGAAAATGGTGGCAGCTGTAAGTGACTAAGGTTTGGAGTAGCTGGCTGTGCAGCCATAGATAATTGTAGGTTACTGAGTCAGAGCATTGAGTTGGAGAGCCTGCACTGTTTTTTCCCAGGAGGAGTCAACCTTTATTCCCTCCTAGGATGGTTACTTGAGAAAGGCCCTATGGACTTTTGGTAGGCACTGTACTTCTCCTGAGCTTTAGCTAGAGAGCAGTGGGGGAAGAGCCAGAAGTCTCCTGAGGCTGTGCATTTTTGTGTGAGAACTGAAGCTTGGCCGAAGTTTCAAACCAAGTTACTGTCACAGGACTCTTGTGTCCGAGAGAGCACCCTCTTTTCTGTTCTGAATCCTTTTGTGTCTACTGCATGGGAGGCAGGGATAGGGAACCATCTTTAAGATGATCTGAAGGGGAGCCGTAAATGTGGGTAACCGTAAGAAGACAGTCCATAGGTTTCTGCCATTCCTGACCAAAAAGCTTCCCTTTCATTGCCTACCAAAGCTCTGGTTGCTATTCAAGGCATTCTGGGCCTAGCGTTGTAGTCCTGACTCCCACCCTTCTCCTATAGCTACCTGTCCCATTTTCACAGTGCTTTCATGCCTTTTCCTTGCTGTTCTCCCCTCTAGAGGCACCCCACTCTCCACTCCTCATCCTTTCTTTCCCAAACAATGCCAACTGGTATTCTGTTCATTCTAAAAGGTTAATTTCAGTTGCTTCCTTTTTCTTAAAAATCTTTATTTCTTTATTCTTCCTGCTTGTGTCCTTCCTCCCTCACCTTGAGCACAGTCAGCCTGGCTTTTGGGTATTTGTCTCATATCCCTTAGTAGATTACAAGAAGTTTGAAGACACAGAAGGGACTATTCATTCATAATATATAATAGTGTACATTAAAGTATTAGGATTATTTTCTATATTTGCATTTTTTTCTCTTACTCAAAGGAAATACATGAAAGTTCTTTAGGGGTTTAGAGACTAGAAACTTAAGGAATTATTGTCTTAAGACCATGTGGCTTTCCTTATGCAAACATAGGTAAATGAGGCAAGAGACTTAGACAATGAGTACTCTGTACTTCCTAGGGTTGGCTGGAGTTCTCTGTGATTCTGCTTCCTGTCCAGGGAGGGTAAAGATCAGTCATTTCTGAATTTATTTGTTTGAATTATGGTACCAGGATGCTGTAAATCAAATCTCTTGTTAGGGTTTGATTTAAAAAAAAAAAAAAAAAACTTGCTTAAAAACTTGAAAAACTTGGTGTCCGTGTCTATTTTTAATCAGTTTTTCCTGGATATTTTTGACTGTAGCCCATTAGAAAAAGCATGTTTTCCATTGCCACCTAGTCAGAACATATAATTGAAACAAGTTCCTTAAAACAAATCTTACCATTGTTTCATATATTATGCTCTGATATTTTCTATTCTAATGTTTTTAAATGCTGGTTTTGACCTGGGAACTTGCTGTTTGTTTCAAACTATTGTATTGTTTGAAATATATTCAGATAATAAAGGCTTGAATGGTAAGGGACTGATTCTGAGGTTGATCAGCTTCCCTGAGAGAATTGGTGTTTTTAAAGGCCACATTGAGGGGCGCCTGGGTGGCTCAGTTGTGAAGCGTCTGCCTTCAGCTCAGGTCGTGATCCCAGGGTCCTGGGATCAAGCCCCACATCAGGCTCCCTGCTCAGCAGGAAGCCTTCTTCTCCCTCTCCCACTCCCCCTGCTTGTGTTCCTGCTTTTGCTGTCTCTTTGTCAAATAAATAAAAAAAAAAAGCCACATTGGTGGATGAATCTGATCAGAACAGTCACATTTTATAAAGATCTTGTGTAATTCAAAATGTAGGTAGTAAAAGGTAGATTTTCGTATTGGAAAGAAACATAAGGTGGGATCTGTAGTCTTTGCTCAAATGCTGCTTTTTATTTTCTTGGCATCATCACTAGCTTGAGGAATGCTCTCTCAAAGTAATGGCACTGCCTACCAAAGTAGTTTAGTTTCTGTATTTTTTCTATAAATAGTTTAATCATTTCCAGTTTTCATTTTAAAGTTGTTGATTTTCGGGTGTATTCATAACACTAGTTTCATTATTAGTACCAACACTTAACAGCTAACATTTATTGAAAAGTTATTATGTGCCATGCATGGTGTTGAGTGCTTTAATTTAACCTTCAGAGTACACCGATGGGGGTGGTAAGCTCTCCTAGTTTACAGAGGAGGAAGCTGAGACACAAAGAGACCACACACCTTTGTCTGTGGGGAGCCAGAGGTGTACCCTGGGGCCGGCTCACAGAGCTCCTGCTCTGAACTGGCCTGTGATTGATTCTACCTCTCGGAGTAAAATGCCTTGTATAAAATGTAGCGGTACTATTTATAACTTCTGGGGCTTGTTAGTACTTGTAACTCATCCCTAAAATTTGAGTGTCATTTGTGGCTTTCTATACCACTTTCCCTAGGATATTGATATTCTGGGATAATGTTAACAATGAAACATAAGTATGGGGTAAGTAAGGTCTTTTTTGATATTTCAGTGGACTTGGTTGCGTAATTAAGGGTACAAGATTCATCTGCATTGTATATCTCACAGTAAATCTATGCTGAAGTTTCTCCTAGCTTGAAATTTACTTTTATTTGATAAACATTGAGTTTTTTAAACATTTAGTGTCTACCATATGCTAGACCCCGTAATTGGCTCTAAGATCACAAAAATGAGTGTAGAAAATTTGGCTCTGATTAGAGGATAAGACATTGACTGTTCATGGACTCCTAGAACCACAAACCTGAGAGATTTTTTTTTTTCACTTAACCTCTTCTACCAATGAGAAAACAGGCCAGGTTATCAGGGTCTCTTGTTCTTTGTGTTCTATTGTGTTGCCTTTTCTTCTGCCAGCTTATTCCTTTGGTTAGTGCGAACCCTGCACATTCTCTTTCTGATTACCATTTTTTTTTTTTTTACCAGTTTGTGAAATGTGGTAGGTATTTTTAACCATTTACTAGTGATTGATTGAGTTGTGTTGTTGACACTTGCTAAGGATGACTTAACCCCTTGAAGCCTGTTTTCTCATTTGAAAAAGTGGGGTAATAATGACACCTATTGGTAAGATTGATGTGAGGATTAAATGAAGTAAATGCATTAATAGTGTTCACATAGTGTTTGGCACAAACACAAATACATTCAGTGATGATTATTTTTAATGAGCTTAATTAAAGTGAGACTCTAGTTGGGGACATTTCTTAAAAGGTGAATTAGGTATTATAAAGACACTGTTGCATTAACAGATCTTGTGTAGGAGATGGGAATTAAGTAATATTTTCATATTTTTACATTCCAGTCTTCTTTCCTTAGCAAGGCTTGACTGGAATTGGCCCAGCCCGCTCTGGCTGCCCAGCCCTGTAAGTGGGCAGTGTGGTGCCGTGGAGAGAGCATGGGCTCGTGTTCCAGACTGGCTTCAGCAGCTTGCTACCATGGGGACTTTGGAAAGTCTCCTCAGGTATAAAATTCCTTCATTTTCTCAGGTATAAAAAATGAATACTAATACTTCCCTTATGGGACCGTAAGGATTAAATCAAATCGCCAGTACAGAGCAGTGGTGCAACCCTTACCACCCTCTGCTTGCTTCTCATCATCTTCTAGCTCCTCCCTCTCCTAATCCCCATTGCCTCCTTGTATGAACAACGACCTTCCCAGATGGGGTGTAGGACAAGTGGCACCTCTTCATCCTTGAGGATGCTCCTCTCCTGCTCCCATCCCCACCTTGTGGATCATACCCTCTCTCAACGAGCTCCCCAGTACCATTGACCTGGCCCTGAGAGGCAGCCGGAAGGTACCTCAGAGGCCTCAGAGGCCATTTCATCGACCACACTCATTTTACAGAGGAAGAAACTGAAGGCCAGGGGAGATAGTGGTTGCCTAAGATCAAGTTTCCCACTTTTAGACTAGGGCTCTCTCCACCACTGGGTGCTCCATCTCAGTTTCTGAGCTTATTTATAAAAGAAAAAACACATATACACGACACAACGGAAATAGGAGGTTATGTACGCAGCCTCTTCTGAGTGTGCTCAGAGTCGATCCTGCTCACAGTATACCTGTGTTACCTGTTTTATTTAGGTGGTAGGTATAATGTTTGAGTAATTTTTATTAAAAATCACAACATAAGCATTGATAATCATAATCACTAATATATCACTAAGCACCTACTATGTGCAAAGCTTTGAGAACGGTGAACTTTACAAAAAAGAGTCTGTGCCTTTGGAGAGCTCCCAGCCTACTGGGCTGTTAAGAAACCATGGGGCTAAGGAAGATTCTGGAGGACCGAATGAGCTTTTCCCACAAGACAGATGCAGAGAAACACAGATTGGTGTTCACCTCACTCTCACCTTGGCTTCTCCAAGAGAAGGTGTTTGGTAGAGGCAGGTATGTTTCTGTTTCAGAGCCACGGTGTCCACCTCATAGCTTCCTGGGTGCTCCCAGGGACTTGCTTTGGTCAGCTCTCATTCCTTACCACTCCCTTAGCCATCTCTGGTGGGTAAACAGATTTTATAACACAGGCTAATGTCCAGTTTGACGAGGTTGCCTGCCTTCCGGAAACTTCCCAGACCATCCCATACTGTATAGAAATTCACTGAACAATTTTAACACCTATCAAACTGCAGCCTAAGCTAGCAGGGTTGGGAGGCTGAAAATACACATATAAATCACTCTCATTCAGTCTATTGAAGTGTTTCTTATTTTCTCTTCTTAAATAAAACTGTGTGCCTTCACCAAACATAGCATGTATTTTCTATGTGCAGTTCAATACCTAAGAAGTAACTAAGTCATAATCGAAAGTCATCTTTAGAAAGATTTGCTCTTGTTTAGCAAATAATGGCAGACCTCATCTCTTTCTAAAAATAAACCGTTAGTGTATGTCACTGAGTATATTTGACTCTTCTAAAAAAGAGGCCCTCTCTCTTTCTCTCGAACATGAGAGGGCATTTATTTTTTTTTGTCTGTGATGTAGTTTTCCAAGAGTTCGTCACTATTGGCTGCTTCATTTTGGTTCTAAATTTAGTAAATTCTTGGAAGTATACTTAAAGAGGCGATTTAAGGATTTTATCTCAAGCCTGGCTGGTTGTGTTGTTGCAAGTGGTCAAGTTGTTACATTTCATAGTGACAGTGTAGGGATACAGGGAGTGACTGAATTTAAAATGGTTTGCAGGGCGCCTGGGTGGCTCAGGCGATTAAGCGCCTGCCTTCTGCTCAGGTCATGATCCCAGGGTCCTGGGATCAAGTCCCCCGTCGGGCTCCTTGCTTGGCGGGAAGCCTGCTTCTCCCTCTCCCGCTCCCCCTGCTTGTGTTCCCTCTCTTGCTGTGTCTCTCTCTCTCAAATAAATAAATAAAATCTTTAAAAAAAATAAATAAAATGCAGTTCTCTACATTTTTGTGTCTGACTGCTTCTTGAAAAATGAATGCATTCCATTTTGTGGTGAAGACTCCTCTGTGGTTATTTGAATTTACCTGGCAGGTGTGAATTTATCTGGTATCTTCTCTGCAGTTTTTTTAATAGAGAGCCAAGATGATTTTTTTTTTTTTTTTTTTGTCCCCAGAAAACACTCATTGGAGTGGAGAGTGATGGAATTTGGTAATTCAGGAGTCTGGTGTGTGAATGAATCAGAAAACACATGTTAAAGACTTCAGGTTTAAGTTCTGTAGTTCCTATGCATTTCCCATTTTCTTGTAACATTTTCTTATGTCTCAATATATAAGTATTTTATCTCTACTCATACTCGTATTTCTTGTTAACCAAATTCTTTCCTAAGACTGTTGATGTAGACTTGAAGTACTTTTAATGTCTCTGGGTGTGGGTGTTCTAAGTACCTCCCAGAAAACCTCCAGGAATTTTTGCCCACCTACTTGGTTTCCCTGGAGGGTGAAAGAAGGTGATTAGTGGAGGAGAAAAACCTCACAAAAAGCCACCAACAAAAAGCTGCCTGCCTGTTTGTTAAAGGTAAGACCCATGGGCTGCCGTCTCCTCAGCTCTGCAGGCTCTTTAAGTAAGGTAATATCCATATGTCGTTCTGTTTTATAACATGTACGGTTTTCTTCCCTCAGAATAAAGTCTCAAAAGATCTTGAACGATAGCTATACTGTGACAGGAGATTTTTTTTTTTTTTAAGATTTATTTATTAGAGAGAAAGCAAGAGACAGAGCACAAGCAGGGGGGAAGGGCAGAGGCAGAGGGAGAAGCAGACTCCCTGCTGGACAAGGAGCCCAGTGCAGGCTTGATCCCAGGACCCTGGGATCATGACTTGACCCAAAGGCAGACGCTTAACTGACTGAGCCACCCAGGTGTCCCCAGGAGCTGTTTTTGTTATGTGTCTCAGTTGACTGGAAGTTTCACGTGGGTAATTGCTTCCACTGTGTTGTTCCCTCTACCCTGTTGCTTATCTTGTGATTTTCTTAGAATCACCTGGTAATGAAGTGGCCTCTGATTCAAGCCTTCACAAGCAAAGCATCTATGCTTAGAGAAGGCTGTGTTAGGAGAATAAGAAACCTGCTAAAAGGGAGGCTTCACTGTTGATGATTTTATTAACTCAGGCTTGGATTCCTGCATTGAGAGATGTTTTGCCGAAATGTTGATGGAGGGACTATTAATAAGTTATATCATGGTGGACTGTAGTATCTCAGACCTTCTCAGCCCACTTTCCCTGTTAGATACCAGCATGTGTGGTTTGTATTAACCCCAAGTGTGTGGCGGGAGAAAATGGAAGTGATCTGAGAGACCACCTGGTCTAATTCTTCATTTCAGCTGAGGAAACTAGACAGGGTAGTGACTTGCCCAGTGTAAGGCAACACCTAATTTGTGGCCGCCGTGGCCATGGGCCCCAGTCCTGCAGCAATTTATGAGTTCAGGAAGAGAGGGCACAGAGATGTGGAACCAGGGAGAGGACAAAAAGAGCACAGTTCAGGGTAGGAGTATATGTGGCATTTAGGATCTGGAGTTAGGTTTGAATGGCATCTCCGACTTACAAGCTATGTGATACTTGGACAAGAAACGTAATTTCTCTAAGTTCCTTTATCGTTGAGGTGTAGTAGTTAGATAAAATGATGGTATGAAGTATCTGGCACAGTGCATGGGACCTAGGAAGTGTTCCATAATGATAGCTGTTACTGTTCTTGTAGTTTAATGGGGGAGGGAAGCATGGAGAGAAATGTGAGCATTGTTGCAGTAGGAGGTACATTGGTCAGGGCTCTCCGGAGAAACAGACCCAATGGCAGATATACATATAAAGAGATTTATTTGAGGAATTGGCTCATGCTATTATGGAGACCGAGAAGTTCCATGATCTGCTGTCTGCAAGCTGGACACCCAGGGGAGCTGGTGGTATAATTCCAGTCTGAGTCCAGCGGCTAGGGACCAGGGAGCCAGTGGTGTAGATCCCAGTCCAAGGGCAGCAGAAGACAGATGTCTCAACTCATGCAGGCAGACAGGAAGCAAAGATGGTGAATTCTTCTTTTTCTGCCTTTTTCTGTTCAGGCCTTCAGCAAATTGAATGATGCCTGCCTACACTAGGGAGGGCAGTCAGCTTTACTGAATCCGCACATTCAAATGCTAATCTCCTCTGGAAAACACCCTCACAGACACACCTAGAAATCATGTTTAATCTGAGCACCCCATGGCCCAGTCAAGTCGACACATAAAATTAACCATCACAAGAAGGCATTACTGATCTTGAAAGGAGGGTCTTTCGGAGCATGTCTTTAAAATCTTCACACCTGGTCATGTCACTCTTAAAAATCATCCTTGGCCCCTCATCACATATCTAAAAGTTCAGGCTGACATGAACGTACTTTCCAGCTTTACTTCTTGTGTTTTTGTCATGCTGAATCTCTTGCAGTTAGTTCCTGGAACGTGGTCTGCGTTTTCATTTTTTTCTTGAGTAGCAGTTGCTCCTTTAACCTGTCCCACCAGTCCCCATTAGTCATCCTTAAAGACTTAATTCAATTCCCATTTCTTCTGTGTAGTCTCTTAGACCATGGTCTCTCTGTCCCACCTTCCTTTATGGTGAATCACTACTTGTATTGTGTTTCCATAGTACCCTGTACACAATGTTACAGCAATTACGAAACTGTCCTAATGATTTGTTTACATGTCTGACTCACTAAATAATCATTACATTCCCTGAGGACAAGGACCAGGTCTTAGTCATTTTTGTATGCCTAGCACTAGATTGGTGCCAGACACATAGTAGATGCTCATTAGGTGCTTATATGAAGGGAGGGAGGGAGGAAGGAAAAAAGGAAGGAAGGAAGGAAGGGAGTTATCCTAATTAAGCGTTGTCCTAAGTTGGTATAACAGCACGAGCAAAGATAAGGCTGCAAAATTAGCGTTATTTTGATGGGAAGAATGAGACCGTTTGATTGGAAAGGGTTTGTGTTGAGAAGTAGGCTTGTGTAAAATCGAGGTAAGAAGATATGATCCCTTCATTTGGAGGGCTTTGAATATGAAGCAGAAGAATTAAGATGTGTTAAGAATTGAGATGTGTTAATGAGCCATTTTAGGTTTTTATCAGAGAAGTAACATAGTTCCATAGCAGAGTTACAAGAAAATTAGCCTAGTGGCTGGATGGTTTGGAATGAGGGTAGGTGTGGATCCTGGGGTACTAGTAAAATTATTGCAGCAATAATGAGAGTTGAGATTAGGGCGATGCCAATCAGAAAGGCAAGAGGAGAGACATTTAAAACAACAAACCACAAAATTCTGGCAAACTAGTTCACTTTAAGATTTCTCACATTTTGTTTTGCCAGAGTTTTTGTTTTTTCTTCCTCCCTTCAAAAGTAAAGTCATCTCCATTTGGGTCTTTTGGTGTTAGTGCCTAAAAACTCCACCTTAATCTGAAACTCCCTACTCTGATTTTTCAAAAAGGAACAGAAGTTCTTTCAGTAATTTTTGTTTTAGTTTTGTTTTTGTGTTTTGGTCTGGGCTGTGGGCCCAGAAGGAAACTTGGGAAATAATTTGTCAGTTCTCTTTGGCTTTTATAAGATGTTCCTATAGTTGTCTTATTAGAGCATGGCTTCCTGACATTGAGTTTGGTTGTCGTTGAGAGTGCTTATTGAAAAACAGTACCTTTATCATTTTTCTTCCTTTGTTTTTTAAATTATTTATTTATTTATTTATTTGAGAGAGAGAAAGTGAAAGTGGGGGGAGGGGCAGAGGGGGAGAGAGAGAGGGAGAATCTCAAGTAGACTCCCTGCTGAGCCCGACGTGGGGCTTGACCTCAAAGCCCTGCGATCGTGACCTGAGCATTCATGACCTGAGCTGAAATCAAGGGTCTGATGCTTAACCAACTGAGCCACCTAGCTGCCCCTTTTCTTTCTTTCTTTTTTTTTAAGGTTCCTATATCTTTTTAGTTTTCTGTCTGAGATATTCTCGTAAGGTATTTTTTTTATAGATTATGAAAAATGTCAAATGGAATTCTAATCAGAGGTCAGTTTGGTTCTGTGAATTTGTACATTGAAAAATAATTATCTAATTGATTGACCTCTCTCATTTTCATTTAATATTGAAGGGAAGGAGAACAGATATGAGTGCCTGCCTAGCCCCAGTCTTGGAGCTCGATGCTTCACACACATTATGTTGAATGCTCCCATCACCTGGTAAAGTAAATATTAATAATTTACTAGGGAAATGAAGGATTTGGGCTGTTGTGTCACTGCATAGCTGGGAAGTGGTGGAGAAGGAAAACCACATCTTTCTGAATATGCCCAGCTGACACTGCACATTTGAATACAGCAGTTCTCAACCTTTCTTAGTAAGAGGACCTTTTATCCAATGAAATTGAATTCCTGGTTCATCAAATGGATAAGAATAATGTTCCGTTATATACATATATTTTATATGACACACAAAATTTCAGGTTGAGAGTTATATGATGAAAGTGATTGGACTGAAACATAACTTATTCTTATACATGTAAGATACATAAGAATTCAAATAAGTATTCAAAGTCATGTGATAAATTCTAATAGCTTATTTTTTCCTGTGTCAATATTGTTAAGAGCACTAAAAATTACAATGTGGATTTTTAAATGAATTGCTTTTTAAATAGCTTGTCTGGCAGTTTGAGAGCAGTGTCTGATTATACTGATCCAGAAAACTAGAAAGGGAAATAGTAGGAGATTTTGTTTTAAAGTTGAATTATTAATCATACCTAGTGATGTCCAAATTACTTATCAGTTAAGTTCATGGCCAGTGGGCAGCGAGGAGCAGACAGGGAGTTAGTGAATTCCTCCACATCCGGTTTCATTATTCACTGTTTGGCAGAAAACAGTTTTTGAATATACCTTATAATATTTTAAGATGTTCATGGTCACTTAAAAAAATCAGAAAACTGTTAGCTTTTCACTCAAAGGTTCAGGAATAGTCAAACGTATTTTGTTTTACATGCTGAATACAAACTAACTTACCTGCAATTCTTACTATAGTAAGATTAGAGCTTGTTCAGCAGGACAAGCAAGTTAATGCATATGTTTTATTTCAGAGATAGTTAAATATGGAATTTATCAACCAAAAAGTAATTTTTTTTGAAATATTTTATTTATTTATTTGACAGAGAGAGACACAGCGAGAGAGGGAACGGAAGCAGGGGGAGTGGGAGAGGGAGAAGCAGGCTTCCCGCCAAGCAGGGAGCCCGATGCGGGGCTCGATCCCAGGACCCTGGGATCATGACCTGAGCTGAAGGCAGACGCTTAACGACTGAGCCACCCAGGCGCCCCCAAAAAGTAATTTTTAAAAATGTCATCAGAAATTTTTATATCAGCACATGGCCCCAGAGCAAATAGCAAGCCTAGATATGCAAAAAAAAAAAAAAGTTGAAATTGATGTATATGGGTATAGAAACCTTGGAAAATGAGCATTTCAAAGATGGCTTAGTGCAATTTGATGGCTTTGCGCATTACTTTTTGGAAGATGCTGACATCTAATGCTTATTATTGACCACTTGAACATATTTTAACAGTGGCGTTTGTAGGAGCCATGCTACTCCTGAGGTCTTTCCTATCATTGCTTTAAATAGTACAGTGTAGGGGCGCCTGGGTGGCTCAGTCGTTAAGCGTCTGCCTTCGGCTCAGGTCATGATCCCAGAGTCCTGGGATCGAGCCCCGCATTGGGCTCCCTGCTCTGCGGGAAGCCTGCTTCTCCCTCTGTGTTCCCTCTCTCACTGTGTCTCTCTCTGTCAAATAAATAAAATTTAAAAAAAAATAATAAATAAATAAATAAATAGTACAGTATAATGACTTGTAAGTCTGCCTCACGTGTTACAAAGGCAAGCAAGACAGGCACATCTGTCTCATCAAAGTGAATTGTTGTAAAGAGTTTCGTTAATTTCAGACATGGAATGAACTCATCATATGCAAAGGATGCTCTTGCTTAGAATCTTCCCTGGGTGGTGTTATGAGATAATGCTATTAATTTTCTTTTCATAATATCATATTCATCCATCAGCCTCAATGTTGTGTTTCTACTTTTTTTTTTTTTTTGGATAATGTTTGCCTCTCGTATAGCTCATTCTGTGATACATTAATTTACTTTGAGTGACAGAGTACTTACATTTTTATTGTCAGGTTTAAGTGTAAAAGACAGTAAGTCCTAAGACTTTAAATCTGTATGGAGGTATTATGAAGCAAAGTGGGCAACCTCTTTATTATTGTATGATGGACTCTTACACTGTGGCAGGTGCAGGCACTGGGTAGGCAGTTGTGCTCAGGCTTTCCCTGGCATTTGAGGGTGACACACGAGGACAGTGGACATGTGTGTTCTTACAAAGTTTTATACAAGTGGACAAGCCCAAAACTAAATTCACTTAAAGACAAAGCAGAACAGTAAACAATCTAATTAAAGACACATATATAGGTTCAGATATACCACAGAGGTGGAGAAGAGTTTTTCCAAGGTCTGCATAAAAACAAATTAACTTGTCTGTATCAGTTAGTGCATTTGGTGGTTCAAATTTTATACGTAGTACATCTAAGTGTATATATGGTTAGGGTTCTTCAGAGAAACAGAACCAATAGGAGATACGTGTGTGTGTATATACAAACACACCTATAAACACACACACATAAATATGTTTATCCTATATGTGTGCATAAATCAATATTATGTGCGTAAGTACATTTCTGTATATGTATATATAAATGAATATATATGTACATATGAATTTATTTTAAGGAATTAGCTCACATGATTGTGGGGACTGGGAAGCCTAAAATCTGTGTGGCAGGTCAGCAGGCCATAAATTCAGATAAGAGTTTATATTTCAGTCTTGAGTCCAAAAGCTGGAAAGTTAGCTAGAATTTCTGTGTTGGGGTTTGGAGGCAAAATTCCTTCATCTTAGGGGAACTTTAGTCTTTGTTCTTAATGTTTTCAACTGATTGGATGAGGCCGCCCATGTTATGGAGGGTCATCTGCTTTGCTCAGAGTCTACGGATTTAACTGTTAATCACATCTAAAAAATACCTTAATGGCAACATTGAGAGTGGTGTTTGATCAAACATATGGGCACCATAGTCTAGCCAAGATGACACATAAAATTAACCATTACAGTGTGTATTTTTAATTACAAGTTTTGAAACATTAAAAATAATTCAGACATTAAATTTTGTTTAGTGTGACAACTTCTTTGGAAGCCCAGAGCTCCAAGAAGAATGAAAGGGTAGTTAGGTATTGAAAAAGTGAAGGGTTGTAGCTGAGCAGCTTGGTTTCAGACTCCAACTCTGCTGTTTACAATTTGTGGGACTTTGGTTGAGTTCCACTTTCCCCATTTATAAAAGAAGGTGTGACTTCATCAGACTACTTTGATAAATCAATGAGAGAATGCTCGTAAGAGTCCCAGCATAGTGACTGGTGTATAGTGGCATTCAGTACATGATAACCTATCATCGTGACTATTACTATAGACTTATATTGCATTTTAAAGTTTTTAATTTCCCTTTATCTCTTTTACACGGTAGCCTGGTACACAAGTGTCCTGTTGAGCATGCTCTTGGTATTATTTAGGAGGAAGAAAAGGAATCAAAATCCAGCATCTTTCAATTTTATTTTTTAAAAGGAATATTATATTTGAATAACCAAGAAGATAAGTGACATTATGACCTCAAAGTATTGTTTGAAGATTAATGAGGCATGCTAAAGAGCATCTGCTACAGAGTTTGGGACAATAAGTTGCTTATTGTGTTTTTAGGTACTGGTATATAATTTTTCTGGTGTCATGGGTTACAGTTAAGTTCATTCTAAGAGTACATCCAAAACTTAATTTCTTGTTTTGATACTAGGGTTCATTGAAATGGAACCATATTTTGTAGAAAATCTTTAAAGCAGTTCATATTCTTACCTAGGGCCTTACTAACAATTGATGACTTACTTATTGATGGACTCTGGGATTTTGCTCAGAAATAGAAAGTAATCTTTGTAAGGTCTTCAATTTTGTTTGGAATTTTTTTTTTTTTATTATTTAATAAGTGCATTTTTTAGAGATTTTTTTTTTAAAGACTTTATTTATTTATTTGAAAGAGAGAGAATGAGAGAGAGAGAGAGAGCACATGAGAGGGGGGAGGGTCAGAGGGAGAAGCAGACTCCCCGCCGAGCAGGGAGCCCGATGCGGGACTCAGTCCCGGGACTCCAGGATCATGACCTGAGCCGAAGGCAGTCGCTTAACCAACTGAGCCACCCAGGCGCCCCTTTTTTAGAGATTTTTTTTGAGAGAGAGAGAGAGAGCAGAAGAGGGCGGAAGGTCAGAGGGAGAAGCAGACTCCCTGCTGAGCAGGGAGCCCGACACAGGACTCAATCCCGGGACTTTGGGATCATCACCTGAGCCAAAGGCAAATGCCTAACTGACGGAGCCACCCAGGCACCCCAATAAGTGCATTTTTAAGGTTATAAAAATACCCTTGTTTTGGTTTTTTAAAAAAATAGTGTGACGACTCCTAAAGTTGACCATACTACTGCAAAATGTATTATGTTCATTTCTTTTCTGCTGTAGTTTCTGCACTAAGTGTTCTGTAGCTTGTCAATATTGATCTTTTTTTTTTTTAAAGATTTTATTTATTTATTTGACAGAGAGAGAGAGAGTGCACAAGCACGGGGAGTGGCAGGCAGAGGCAGAGGGAGAAGCAGGCTCCCCGCTGAGCAGAGGGAGCCCGATGTGGGACCCGATCCTGGGGTCATGACCCGAGCTGAAGGAGGTCGCTTAACTAACTGAGCCACCCAGGCACCCTTGTCAGTACTGATCTTAGTGGTGTTGGGAGTATATGATAGCAGAGAGGACTTTGGAAAGATCCATTTTTGGGGTCTTCACATGGGTGCTGCTGTGATAAAATGAATGGCAAAAAGAGACTTAATTCTTTTTGGCTGTTTCTTCTGGTGAATCTCCCAGGAAAAGTGGATTGGAGTCCATTAACCTGAGCTTCCTATAGCAAAATGCAAGATGTGCTTAGGTTCTGTTTCCTGGTAACCTCCTGAGAGGCTTAAGGGCTAAACAGAAAGTATCTGGTAATACTCAGTTTCTTACTTGAAAGTAGAGTTTAAAAAAAAAATCTTTTGCTAAATCTTACTGCCTAAGATGAAGTTACCATTTTAATGGTTTTGCATTGTGGTTTCTCTTTATGAAACATGGTACTGAATAGTCCCAATCTTAGATGCTTAAGTGAACTTAAAGTATAAGATAATTATTTTGATGTAAATTAAAGTAGCACCTGGGATATTACAGTCTAAGGTAGGAGACAGAAGCTAGTGCTCGTTGATAGTACCTAAGCATTGGTAGGTAAGTAAGTCCACTCAGGTGAGAATGAAGAAGCAGTCCAAACCAGAAAGGTTTGAGCGGTATGGGTGCTCTTCAGATTAGTCCGGGAAGGCTAGCAGCAGCCCCTGACTTCTAAAAGGACCTGCTAAGTGCAGACACTGTGCTCGTATTTTATGGTTAGTCAAACCACTCCAAGAAGTAGGTATTAAATTATCACAGGTCTACGGTCACACATCTAATACTCTTGGGGCAAAACATAGTTTTAGAATTTATGACTTTTTGGATGTTTAGACTATTTTAGCATATGCTTTATATTATGTATTCCCCCCTGCCTCAGCACTTTTTGGCCAAATCCCCCTTAATTGAACACGTGACTACTTCTGTAGCGAAATACAGAAAAATTCACACGTTAAGTGGGATAATGACTACAAATAGCCCCTCCCCCCCATCATTCAGGTCAAATTTTGCTACAAATGAGTTTTCTACCAAAGGAGTTTGCTGTTAACCTCAAAACAAAACAGAACAGAGACTGGTTTAAAGAGCTTTTAAAATTCCAGATTTGAGGAAAAGGGGTTATGGATCAGTATTTCTATTTTTATAGTTAGAAAGAATGGCAAAGAAAAATAATTTTCCCAAGGGAATTTGAACTCATATGTTTACCCCCATACCACTTATAGCAGGTAGGATGTGGTGTTTCTAACAAATCATGCCATTTCATTTTTTCTCTACCTTTTTTCATCACCTCATGTGTTTCTGATTTTTTATACATCATTGCATTCTAGAGACAGTATAAGTCAATATTGGCTTTTCCACCTCATTCTTTTCCATCTAAATTAATATGCACTTTAACCTGGGTTTAGTGTGTTATTGGGAAGTTTCAGTACTGCAGGTGAAATTAGGAGATTTCCTGTTTTACATACTTTCAAAGGTTCTTTATAATTTATAGTCTTACTCCATGGAGATATTTTGTTAGATATTTTGCATTGGTAGGTTTTTATTAGCCATCTCTTAACTTTGTCTCTTTTCCACAAAATATAAAAATAGCTTATTTGACAGTAAATCAGTGCATGTTCACTAGTTTATATATAGAAACAACATGGTGGTTAAGATTTTGCTCGTTTTTTTAAGAGTTTAAATCATATTTTTCTGTTTTCCTTAGCTTAAATATGCTTAAATCATAGTATTTACTTTCTTGATTTGATTTGAGTGGGGAGAACTGAGAAAACAGAATAGGCTCATGATATCAGGGCGGGGGGGGGTGGGGCTTGGGGGCATGGGGAGGGATGATTCTGAGGGCCTAACAGCCCAGCTGCCTGGGTTCTAATCCTACCATCATCTCAGGCTTTTCATACAACTGGTTTTGAAGAGCTATCAGGAGGATTAAGTGAAGAGGTATTTGCAATGCACTGCAAAGTGCATTACACCTGTCACCTGGTGAGGACTCAGGGTTAGCTGTTATGATTGACATCCCGAGCAGAACTAAAGTTTTCACCTCATGTAGTTCTTTATCAGATTTGCATTTAAGTTTAAGCGGTTTTTGTTTGTTTGTTTGTTTGTTTGTTGGTCTCACCTTTCCCCTCACCTTCCAGTAAGTGGCCTTCTCAGCCTTTTTCCTGCTTTCCACTTGCAAGAGCTATAACATCAGATCCATATCAGGTGCGGCAGTAATGCTCAGCTGAGGGCGGTGTCGTGTGGGGGAGTAGAGGGAGACTGACTAGGGACCTCATCTCAGACTTGAGGGAGTCTGAGTGTGTTCGTTGGTTTCTACTCCGTTCTCTGGGGGCCCTACCATTGAATCAGTGAATAAGTAGTCTTAGTGATTGTGCTTGCTAAGTTTCTAGTTAGGAAGTTTTCAGAAATATTTCAGTATTTAAGATAGTCACCTCTGATGGGAAATGTACCAAAATACTATGGTCTGGCGACGAAGAATTAATTTAAAAATGTGTTTCTTTGTGTGACTCTTACTTCTTGACTAAAGAGAAAGCAGGACATGAGTTTACATTTAAGTGTATACTTTTAATATTCCAGTTCTTTACCTTTAATTATTTAAACCATATAGCTTTTTGGAAGTTGCTTTAGATAAGACCTTTATGTATATCAGTCGCTGCAAATTTCAGTCAGTCATAGAAGCTTATGTTTTAATAAAAGTCAAGGATTTGAGGGTCCTTGCTAGTTTACTTGCATGAGTGTGGGGTGCTTGTTATGTGCAGGTCCTTATGTGCTTTCACTTGAATAGATGATTTTAGGTGCTCTGTCAGTTAAAGGTAATGAATCGTAAGGAAGCTTTTGAAAACCAAGTTGTGAATTTACAAAATATTTCCAGGGTAATAATTTAAAGATGCGTTTGGCACAAATCCAGTATTTATAAAAGAAATAGCTAAGCAGTGCACAATGAACTTTTCTAATCCCCATACGCTGTCATGATGATCTTTATCATCTTTTTTCTTTTAAGTTACCACCAAAAAATTAGAATTTGTTGACACATAATGCTATCCAATACTTAACATAGCCTTGTACTTACTGGGACTTTGTAGACTTTTCCAATCTGATGGTTTCTTTTGCTTTTAGAGAATATGTCAGAAAGCCTTATTTTTAAAAAAGATTTTATTTATTGAGAGAGAAGGAAAGCAAGCTAGAGAGAGTGCATGAGCAGGGGGTGGGGTGGGGTGGGGTGGGTGGAGGGACAGAGGGAGGGTGAGAAGCAGGCTCTCCGTTGAGCAGGGAGCCTGATGTGGGGTTCCATCCCAGGACCCTGGGATCATGACCTGAGCCAAAGGCAGACACTTAACCTACTGAGTCACCCAGGTGCCCCAATTCTTCTCATACTTTATGTAATGTTCTAGAGTTAAAACCTTTTAAAGCAAGTGCAAACCAACCTGAACTAATAATGAAGTTAATTTGTTCCCCTTTTAGGTGAGCAACTCATTGGCCACTTAGCTATTAATTCTTCTGGGTGGGTCTTACCGAGCTGTGTTATTTCTGTAAAATAAAGAATCACTAGGAAATAGTGCCTGTGGAGGATGGATCTAGGTGGCTTCCAAAGGTGAGGCTCTTTTTGATGTAGGTACGTTCTCAGCTTAACAGTGGAGTGAGGTTCTCATTAAGTAGCAGGTATCTTTTTTGGGGGGGGGAAGAGAGCGAGTAGGAGTGTGAGGGGCAGAGACAGAGGGAGAGAGAATCTCAGGCAGACTGCACGCTGAGCGTGGAGCAAGGCAAGGCTGGATCTCATGACCCTGAGATCACGACCTGAGCCGAAACCGAGAGTCAGACGCTTAACTAACTGAGCCCCCCCAGGTGCCCCTAAATAGCAGGTATCTTAATAGATGATTGAGGAGAGTTCTTATAGGAAATTTATTATAATCAGTAATATTTCAGTCATGGTGACTAGAGTAGGGATGGATGACGGCTAAATAGATTGAAAATATTGATGCATTTGAATATTTGTGCCTTAGATGATAGAAAGAATAACAAATGAAATGCAGTTTCCAAGTTGTATTTTTTTTTAAGATTTTATTTATTTATTTGAGAGAGAGAATGAGAGACAGAGCACGAGAGGGAAGAGGGTCAGAGGGAGAAGCAGACCCCCTGCTGAGCAGGGAGCCCGATGTGGGACTCGATCCCGGGACTTGAGGATCATGACCTGAGCCGAAGGCAGTCGCTTAACCAGCTGAGCCACCCAGGCGCCCTCCGAGTTGTATTTTTTAATTCTCAGAGGGTGAGTAGGAAGTGGCAGGGGTGGAAAGAAGTATTTGCATCCATGCTCTTTTAGACTTGGTCCTCAAATAGTTTTAGAACATTCTTTCATTGATAGAGTAAACATTTATTGAAAGACCACTATATGCCTGGTACTGCAGGAAGTTCTAAAGATATGCTTTTGAGGAACTCAGCCTAGTGGGGAAAGTCTTAACTTTTAGAAAGCCTTTTCTAACATCTCTTGGGGTGATATGCCTCCCCTTTCTGTGTACCCAGAGCATTCTTCTCATTATACTTACTCAAGTATTGTAAAACTCCTAGAAGCAAGCATAGGGTAAATGGTTGTGACCTTGGGTTAGGCATCAGTTTGTTAGGTATGACACCCAGAGCACCAGCAACCAAAGGAAAAAACATAAATTGGACTTGATCAAAATTAAAAGCTGTTGTGCTTCAAAGGACACTATCAAGCAAGTAAAAAGATAGCTCACTGATTGGGACACAGTATTTACAAATCATCTATCTGATAAGGATCTGGTATTCAGAATTTATAAGCTCTTACAACTCAACAATAAAAAAGACAAATAATGCAACTATAAAATGGGCAAAGGATTTGAAAACACACCTCTTCCAAGAAGATATGTAAAGGAACAATAAGTACATGAAAAGATGTAATGCTCAACATTAGTAATCATTGGGGAAATGCAAATCCAAACCACAATGAGATATGACTTCACACTCACTAGGGTAGCTATAGTTTAAAAAAAAAAAAACAAACACTTAACAACAAGTCTTGGTGAGGATGTGGAGAAGTGAGGAAGAACCCTCATGCATTGCTGTTGGGAATGTAAAATGGTGCTTTGGAAAACAGTTTGGCAGTCAAGGTAAACATGGAATTATCATATGACCCAGCAATCCTATTCTTAGGTGTGTTGGATTTATATGTCAACTTTGCTGGGCCATGGTATCCCAGATATTTGGCCAGACATTATTTTGGATCTTTCTCAGGGGGTGTTTTCTGGATGAGACTAACATTTATATCTGTGGTCTTTAAGTAAAGCAAAGTGCCCTTCATATTGTGGGTGGACCTTATCTAATTGTTGAAGGCCATAATAGAAAAAAGACCGACATCCCTTGAGCAAGAAGGAATTATGCCAGCAGACAGCCTTCAGACTTAACTGTGACACTGGCTCTTCCCTGGGTCTCCAGCCTGGTGGTCTTTGGCCTTAAACTGCCATATCAGCTCTTCTGTGGGTCTCCAGCTTGCCAGCCCACCCTGTAGGTTTGAGCTTGCCTGCCTCCATAATCATGTGAGCCAATTCCTTAACATAGATGTCTCTTTCCATATATACCTCTCCTGGGGCGGCGGGGCGGAGGGGGGGAGGGCAGCGCGGGGTGCGGTTTCTGGAGAACCCTGACTTACACAATACCTAAGAGGATGAGAACCATGAGTTCACACAAAAATTTGTACACAATATTCATAGCAGCATTATTCATAATATCCAAAACATAGAAACAACCCAAATGCCCATTAACTGAATGAATAAACAAATGTGGTGTAGCTATACAGTGGAGTACTGTTCAGCCATAAAAAGGAATGAAGTACAGATTCTATGTATATGTATATATATGTCCATATACATGTACACATACACACACACACTACAATATGGATGAATCTTCTAAACATTATGCTTAATGAAAGAAGCAAGACACAAACGGCCACATATTGTAGGATTCCATATATATATGAAAAATTCAGAGTAGACAACTTTATAGAGACAGGAAATAGATTATTCTTGCCAGGAGCTACAAGGAAGAGGAATGGGGAGTGACTGGTAGTGGGTTTGGTGTTTCTTTTTGGGGTGATGAAAATATTCTGGAATTGGATAGTGATGATGATTGCACAGCTTTGTGAATATACTAAAAAACACTGAATTATATACTTTGGGTGAATTTTATAATATATGAATTATGTATCAATTAAAAGACATTTTCAGGAAGCTTTCACCAGGTATATTATACTTGGCACATCAATCTAAATCTCTTGGGCTTTGAACATTTTTTATTTACACAGTAAATACTGAGTTAATTCAGTTACCATGTCCTACATACTCTAGGGAATAAAGACATAGATCAAAACACAGATGCTAGCTTATATATTATAATAATGTAACCCATATTTATGGATGGATTTGTCACTTATAAAAGAGTTTTACACATCTCATTTGATCCTTACTACAGTCCTCTGATTTAAGTAGGACAATTAATTGGTTTCTTATCTGTGTTTTCTAAAGTCTTTTCATGCCTTTTACTATGACATCTTTCTTCACAGTAGTGTATCTGTTTACATGTTCTTCTTAAACCATTATTTATCTTGTCTGTCAGCTAATAGGATCTCAATAAATGTATTGTTACTGGAATGGTTTATCCTCATTTTCTAGTTGAGGAAATCAAGACTCTGGGGTTGAAGGGACAGGCTCCTCTTCCCACACTGGGTCGGGGCATAGCTGTGGGCTGGGGTCTATGCTGGGTCCTTTCCATTTTTCCTCACTTGACCATGCACAAGAAAGAAGATGATTATATACCAGAACAGAAACTCTATCAGAGGATTTCTGAGGCTTGGAAATGAAGGCAGTGAGTTGTGAATGGAGTTTTGAATGAAGGTGGTGAAGCGGGCATTTTTGTCTCATAAGAGAATGCTTTTAACGTTTCGCTGTTGAATATGATACTTGCTGAAGGCTTTTTTTTTTTTTTTTTTTTTACTAGGTTAAGGAAGTTCCCCTCTCTTCCTTTTTGAGGTACTGGAGGCACTGGAAAAGAAATGTGCTCATCAGACACTTGTTATTTTTTGTCTGTTTTTGTTAACCTAGTGTTTTGGGAATGTAGTCTACCTAAAGTGAAAGAGTCCTTTGAAAGCCAAAATTGGAAAATATTGTCGCAAAGCCATTATGGTGACTAAAAATGTTTTAGGGAAATAATGGTCTCAACATTGTGTTTTTCCTACTTTGATGATAACCTGTTCGAATACCTTACACCTGGGGTATAAAGGTTTTTAAAACTGCATTTCAGGAGTTTCAAAATTTAGCATAAACTCTAAATACGAGTTTTGATAATAAGAGCTACTTGAGGAAAAGTACTGTGTGGGATGTTGGGCAAGGATTCAAATCTCTACTGTGTCACTTAATGGTGTGACATTTTTAGATCTTAGTTTCCTTAAATCCAACAAACAAGGTTCTTTCAGGGAGTCCCCTTCCATGAATCTGGTAGTTAACCTTGTGGTCCTGGGGTGTTTGAGATGATATCCAGATG
This sequence comes from Mirounga angustirostris, assembly GCF_029215605.1. NCBI lineage: Eukaryota > Metazoa > Chordata > Mammalia > Carnivora > Phocidae > Mirounga > Mirounga angustirostris. The sequence goes on from NW_026991714.1 coordinate 43,535,100, forward strand.
GTGGGTTGTACTTAACAAATTTTGATAAATTGATTACTAGAAAGCTTATCAGTTACTGGGTGAACCAATAAGGGAAATCTCCGCAGTATTCCTGTTTTACGGGGATGTAATAGGGAATGTTTATTTGTTTCTAAAATTTATGGTTGAACTCTGCCTGGTTTATATATTTTAAAATTTAATTGTGTGCCTTCACATACAAACTCTATTGTATCCACTATATTGCATATGACAACTTCTGGAGAACCAAATGAGTGGTTTTAGGCTATTGTCAGGGTTTTAGGTCCCTTTATACACTGGCAAATAGGCATATTTTAGGTTGCCTTTCTTGCCAGATTTCAAAGCAGCCTTGTATGTGTCTGGGAACAATAACCAAGGTCTTTCATTGTCAGTCTTGTGCTAATGCATGTTCAAAAAAACAGGTGGAAGCCCTTCACCAAGATCTATAAAACCTAATTATTAAATGCAGTTTAATGTTCTACTGTGTTTGTATGTTTAGAAGTAGAAGTGGAAGATAGAAGGGGGCATTCCAGGTAGAAGAGCATAGGCAAAGGCTCTGAGACCAAAAAGAGAATGGCCTAAGTACAGATCTTCCTCGACCTACAGTGGGTTATGTCCCAATAAACCCAGTGTAAGTTGAAAATATCCTAAGTCAAAAATGCATTTAATACACCTAACCTACTGAACATCATAGCTTAGCCTAGCCTTCCTTAAACGTGCTTGCAGCACTTACACTCGCCTATAGTTGGACAGCATTGTTTAACACTAAACCTATTTTATAATAAAATGTTGAATATCTCATGTAACTGACTGAATGCTGTACTGAAAGTGAAAAACAGAACGGTTGTAAGTATATGGGTTGATCACATGGCTCCCTGGGAGTCGCGGCTCGCTGCCACTGCCCAGCCCAGGAGAGAGCATCATACTGCAGATTGCTAGCTTGGGAAGAAATAAAAAAATAAACATTCGAGGTATGGTTTCTACTGAAGGTGTATCACTTTCACGCCATCCTAAAGTTGAAAAATCATAAGTCGAACCACCCTAAGTCAGGGACCATCTGTAATCTTAAGTAATTTGGGATGGCACAGTGCCCAGCACACAGTAGACTCTTCATAAGTCATTATCAAAGAATGATTGAGTGAATGAACTAATGAGTGGATGAATGCACTGGATTATAGAGTGAGTGTAGGATTAGGTAAGAGATGCATAGACTTGGCCATGAAAATCTTTTATGCCATGTACTAAGGAGCTTTTTTTAAGTCCAGGGTGCTTTGGGAAATTATTGAAAGATCTGAACAATGGAATGAAATGACGTATTTTGTAAAACTTGGGTAGTTTTACTGCCTAATAAATCATCTTTCCATAGCCCCTTTATGAGGCAAATACACAAATAGTTCAGTCTGTGATTCAGTAGTTATATTAGCACATTATTTCATCTCTGGGCTATTTCTTCACCTATAAATGAGGCAGATGGCTTGGGATTTTTCTGTTCCTTCCTCCTGACAACATGTATGTTTTTAAGTAAGGGACAGGGAGCAGTGCTTCTGATGGGGCTTCAGAGCTGAGCCCTTTCCGTTGGATTCCATGGCATGGCTCTGCACACATCACTGTGGGCTGTCATAGAGTTTAGATGACTAAGATGCTTTGTGGACGCCCAGATGTTCCTGGGATGCCTCCAGTTTTGTGGGTGATGGTGACATCTGTGTGTTCTTCCTTTGTTGTCTGGATCATGATCTCATGGGTATAACCACCGTTTGTATTTATTTGGCCACTTTGATCTCTGGGGTAGTGAGGTAAAAGCTCTTGTTAGATTTGTATAACTGTAAGTAGAATAAGTGCTGTATTTAGTTGGTAATTAGGGAAACCTTACTCTTTGGAAGCGGTTAGGGGAAAAGGGTTTAACATTTAACAGTTCCTTGAGATATTAATGTTACATTTTTAAATGTAGGGCTTAAGGAGATGTGGTTTTAGGATTTTTTAAAAAGGAATTTAGGAATTTTTTTCTTTTTTTTTTAAAGAGTTATTTATTTTTGGAGAGTGTGTGTGCACACATGCACACTCACAAGCAGGGGGAGAGACAGAGGGAGAGGGAGAAGGAGAGAAGCAGACTCCCGCCTGGGCACAGAGCCTGACTCAGGGCTCAGTCTCAACCCTCAAATCATGACCTGAGCTAAAATCAAGAGTCAGACACTTAACCAACTGAGCCACCCAGGCACCCCATTAGGAATTTTTTTTTTTTTTCACTTGAAATCAGTGGGATCTTTCTCACCATAATGTCACCCTTGGCAAACTTCTTCTGCTAATACGTAAAGAATAGTGGGACAGGTGGGAAGGGTCACTAAGCAGTAGGTGGGGGTAAGTTAAAAGAAGAGAAATCCTACAGATGATGACTGGTTGGATGATAAAGATGTGGGATTGTGTGTTGATATATTATTCCCTGCGGTGGTCTGCAAGTTTGTGTGGGAGACATTTGTTCTCATTTCCTGTTTCATCACACCCTGCCACCTGCTGCGTTGCTATACAAAGTAACAGTACTTTTCAAGATTGCTGTTTAGGAAATGTGTTTTATGTGTCAGGAAGCCAATTTTGTTGTTGTTCCACAGAAGGCTGATCCAGGAAATGTCTCTCAAGGCTCTAAATTTGAAAAGTGTGTGTGTGTGTGTGTGTGTGTGCGTGGTCAAGTTAGTGAGTTGGTGATTGATGCCAGAAGAGACATGAATAACTTGGAATTGTGTGAATATAGTCCACATGTGGGTGGAGGAAAATGCTTTACACTCTGTTCTGTAGCTGTTATCCTGTGGGATTTCTCACTTAAAAACAAACTGTATCCAAAGACAGCTGTAATTTAAAATAATAATAAGGTTAGTACAGTCTGTATTTTTCTCTTTGTGGACACTGGGAAGATAGCACAACTATATTGCTCTTTGACGTTCACACAAAGACCCTGTAAATCCATCTTCATTATTCAGATGTGATATTTACGAATTCACCTATTCACTAACCTTTATTTGTAACTCCCAAATCAATATTCATGACACTTTGGCAATTATTTGAGGACGTGGGCAGAGCAGTGAAAAAGTTGACATGCTCCTCAGCTGAAGTTGAAGAAAATGATGCTTTGCCTTCTTTTCTCGGCTCTCATCCTGTAGACAAGAGTCTTTCTCATGGCCTGTTTAGTGCCATGTTTTTCATTTTTGTGCTTTTTCTTGGTGATTTTGCTACCTAAAATGGCCCTCAAGTGTCTAGTGTTCCTAAATGCAAGAAGGCTTTGATGTGCTTTAGGGAGAAAATACTTGTGTTAGACAAGCTTTGTTCAGGCATGAGCTTATAAGCACTGTTGGCCATGAGTTTAATGTTAATGAATCAACAATATATAATAAATAAGGTGTCCTAAAACAGAAACATACATAAAATAAGTTTATATATTGATCTATTGATGAAGTATTGTGACTAGAGGCTTGCAGGAGTCTAATCCTGTATTTCCTCTAGGAGCGATGCGTCAGTATTCACAACAACTTTATAGAACCTAACTACCAGGAATAATGAAAATGGAGTCTATTTAGGGTAGAAGGTTATTGGTCTTACTTATGGGCCACACCTGTCTGGGTGAACATGGGGTATTTTTAATGCCTTTGAAAAGATAAAATAAAAATCTCTTGAGAATTAAAGGAACTGTTTAATTTGGAGCCAAGAACAATAATAGCACATAGGTAAAATTTGACTTTCTAAGTTCTTTATTTAAAGTTTGACCTTCTGAAATCTGTTAGTTGGGGGCACCATCTGTGATAATGTGACCATGGTAAGTGTCTGAGTTTAGATAAAATCTTACTACAACACATTCCAGAGATTGTGAGGCTTGGGGACATTTATTTGAAGTGGTCCTTGTAAGGTCTGCCGACAGCTCTTGGACTATCTCGGACTCTGGGACTTGGTCCTGGCTGACTGTATGTGTATGTTTCTGCTTCATTAGAGTGCCTGAGTTGACAGCCAAGAGCCTCTTGTTCCACTGGTTTTTAGACACTGTATTTCTTTTACAGAGACCCTTCTTTATAGGTATGGTCCTTCCAGAGCAAATGCCTGACTTGAATCCAGGAAATGGTGGGAGAGAATTTTCCCACATTACTATTATAACAGAGCTGTGAGAGAATGTACGTAGGTGTGATAAATGGATGACTTTTGGGTAGAGCAGGTTAGAGGACAGAGTCAGCAGGACATTATTGTAGCATCATTGCTTGGTATTTTCTTTTAATAGCATTAAAACTGAAGTTTTGCTTTTTAAATTCACCTATTACCTTCCATGTCCTTTCACTTTATCTCATTCATTATTGTTTGAAGAGTACTCCTTAAACCAGTCTTTAAGATCAAATATATATGTGGACTTAAAAAGAAAGTATTAGGCAGTGTCACACTAACAATACTAATTGTATAGTTTAATCTAGAAGATGCTCTTATGTCATATGATAAAGGAACTTAGAGGAGATAGACACTTTTATATGAATCAGATATCTAGGAGTCAGTCCTCAACTTTGTATGAGTTTGATACACTCCAAATGTTTAACCATGAATATTTATAAATTTGTAAATTTTTTCCATAAAAATTGTCAAATGTAAGCTTCCAAAATCTGTTTGAAATGATACTTACTATGTACTGAATGTTTGTATCCCCCTCAAATTCATATGTTGAAGCCTTAGCCCCCAGTGTGATGGTATTTGGAAGTGGGGCCTTTGGGAGGGAATTAGGTTTAGATGAGGTCTTGAGGGTGGGACCCTCATAGTAGAATTAGTGCCCTTATAAGGAGAGGAAGAGAGACAAGAGCTCTTTGTTCCTCTCTCTGCCATTGAGGAAACGGAGAAGGCTTATAAGCTCTCTGCAAACCAGGAAGAGGGTCCTCACCAGGAACTAAATCTGCCGGCAGAAGTCCTTGACCTTGGACTTCCTGGCCTCCAGAACTGTGAGAAGTAAATGTCTGTTGTTTTGTTTTAACAATATTTTGACATTTTATTATAATAGCCTGAGCTAAGATAATACTGCATGTGCTATAATGAAGAATACATTTTAATGTCCTTGGTTCTTAGTAGATTGAGCTCAGTCATGTGGCCAATGATTTAATCAGTCATGCCTACATAATGAAACCCCAATAAAAACTGGTCCTGAGGCTCGGTGGAGTGTCCTGGTTAACACACACTGATGTGTTGGGAGGGTGACTGTCCTGGATTCCATGAGGAGAATGCGCAGAAGTGCTACATTTTCCCCCACCCTCATCTCACTCTATGGGAGTCTCCATTTGGCCGTTTCTGACCTGTAAGTAATTGTAAGCATAACACCTTCCTGAGTTCTGTGAGTCATTCTAGTGAATTATCGAATCTGAAGGGGTTGGGGAGCTCCTGAATGTATTGCCAGTTGGTCAGAAGTCAAGGTGGTCTGGGAACTCCTGAAGAACAGCTGGTATCTGAAGTAACGGCATCTTGTGGAGGACTGAGCCTTAAGCCTGTGGGGTCCAATGCCAACTCCAAGTGGTTGATGTCGGAGTTGTATTGCGGTACACCCAGCTGGGGGTGAAAATGGAATAGTGGAAAGCTCACTACTAGCTCATATATTTAATAATACTTTACATTGATGAATCTTTAATTTTACTAATCAGATGGGTACAGAATGGTGTCATTGTGGTTTTATTTTTTATTTCACTGATTTAAAAGCCTGAGCATTTTTTGCTTATTTGCTATAAATGTTCCTCTAATCCTTATACTTTTAAGTTGCTTTTGTGCTGGCTAGGGTTTCTAGTATGATGTCAAGGAGTTAGGCATCTTTGTTTTGTATTTTTATGGAATTCACCTTGCCATCGAGTGTGATGATGCTAAAGGCTTTTTTGTTTGGTTTGGTTTGGTTTGGTTTGGTTCAATACCTTTATTAGGTTAAAGAAGTTCTCTTTTATTCTTAGTTTGAATTTTTTATCATGAAAGTATATTGAATTTAATAAAATGTGCTTTCTTTGCCTATTGAAGTGATCAGTAATTTTTCTTTAATTTCAGAAAAGGACAGATTACATTAACATGTTTTAAAAATTGTTGAACCAACCTTGTATTTCTCGAATAAGCCCAACTTGGACATAATGCAATATCTTTTTTGTATGTTACTAGGGAGGACTTACTTTTGCCTCTGGTAATGTTCAGCCAGGCTTTTTAGCACAGTCTTTCTGAGGGGCAAAATCATCTCAAAGTATTAACAAAATAGGTAGGAGTTTCTGGGTATAAACCTAGGAAAAGGTAGGAACAACAGAAGTAAACCTTGAACACATTTTCCAGTCTGCAAGAAATACAGGTTTCCTCTACTATCTGGAAGCAGAGTGTTCCTATGAAACCATTCTTAAGCTGAAATGGCATCAAGCAAAGAAGCGATTACCCTTACTTGATATGAAAAAATTGAACATTCCCAGACCCAAAAAATAACTTCTCTCAAGATTTTCTGATACCTTAGGACATATCTTGCTAATGGATGCACAAAATAAATCAAGATAAGGCACAGGTGCTCACAGACACAGTTCAAAGCTCTGGCAACTTGATGCTGAGGTACTGAGTGCAGTTCCCAGGGAAGGAGTTTGGCAGTGCCGCTCTAGCTGCCGGGGGAGCCCACTGCAAGACAGAGGCTGAATGCTACTTTTGTTCTTTACCTTTTTTCGTAAAAGCTAAAATCCTTTTTGAATTTCTTTTAATTAGTGCAAATGTATTAATGTAGGTCTTCTGTAAAGGCAAAGTAGCATAACACAAACTTTTGAAAAGTGGGGTATACCTATAGCTACAAAACAGAGGTTTTGGTAGCCTCATGGGGCAAGGGAGACAAAGCCCAGGACCCATCAAAGGTAGACTGTCTGACAACCCTCCCAAACCATTCAGCTGGGCCCCTAAGAGGCCTTCATCTTCGGATAAAGTGAAAACAGAAACATACCATCCTGCAAAGAGATTTAGAGCCAGTTTTGCATCACCTGGCTAATCCAGGGGGCACTCAGTCTTTGAACTTGGATTCACATGGAGCCAGTTTGGAACCACTCCCAGGTGCCCGGCATAAACAAACATTCTTTTTTTTTTTTTTTTTAAAGAGAGAGAGCATGCAAGTGGTGGGCAGAGGGGCAGAGGGAGAGAGAGAATCCCAAGCAGGCTCCACACTCATCACGGAACCCATGGAGCTTGATCTCAGAACCCTGAGGTCGTGACCTGAGCCGAAATCAAGAGTTGGATGCCTAAGCAACTCAGCCACCCAGGTGCTTGTTGAACATTATTTTGTAGGAAGATAGTGCATCTCAAATTATTCGTGTGGGTGTGTGCATTTTTAAAGTACGTTGTCTAGCACATAGTCAAAGATAACTAGGCATGTAAGAAAATAAGATATAATGAAAGAAAATCAGCAAAATAATAAAGAAGCAGACACACAAATTTCAGTTATTGAAATTACTGGTCTACAAAACATCTATGTTTTATATACTCAGAAAAAGGATAAGTGTGAAGATTTCTTTAGGGAATGAGAAACAACAAAAAAGTGACATAGATTAGAAAACAACCATACAATTTTAGAACTGAAAAATATGTTGCTGGATTTAATTTACTGGATGTTTTATATCTGTATTCACAAGTGATAATGGCATGTAATTTTCCTTATTCATCCTGCCCCTATCTGACTTGGTATCAAAGTTATACTAGTTTCATAACATGAGTTTAAAAGTATTCTTTATGTTTCTATTCTCTGGAAAAATTCTAAAGAGAAATTTAATTAAAATTAATCATGAAATTATTCAGGTCGATACGTAGTAACTTTAGTCATATGTGTCTTTCATAGATTTACAGGTTAGCACCATTGAGTATGCATAAATTTCTGTTGCTTGTATAATATCTTTTTAAAATATTTATTTGAGAGCGAGTGAGTGAGAGAGGGAGAGCACACACAGGAAGGGCACAGGGAGAGGGAGAGAGAATCCCGAGCAGACTCCACACTGAGTACAGAGCCCAGCACAGGGCTCAGTCCCACAACACTGAGGTCATGACCTGAGCTAAAATAAAGAGTCGGATGCCCAAGCAACTGAGCCATCCAGTTGCCCCATATAGTATTTTTATAAAGAAAAGTGATTAATTGCACTTCTTATGCTCTTAGTCACTTAAGCTCCATGAATCTACAACTTAGAAAGGGCTGAGTTTTCAGAGTCCAAGAATGATATTTCCTTGTGGAAAACAAGTGCTGTTGTCTAAGAAGTATATCCATACAAGTTTATCATATAGTGTGTGGTTCACTCTTGTGCATGGAAGGCAAAAGCGTATAAAGCCACATAGGCATGGTTTACTAAGCATTTCCCCAGTCTTTATAGGATCCTTTAAAGCTGGAACTGTCAGGTTGTGAAAGACTTAGTTCATAGGGACTTTGAACAGAGAGCCTGAGTCACATGTTTTATTAATGAAGAGGAGGCGAAGTACTTACCTAAAGAAGAGCTGTACATAGAACACCTTTTCCATCTACTCTGTTACAGAGCATTTTGACATTTTATGAGTTAGAAAAAGTTGTTTTTTTCATTCTGGCCTGATAATCTTATTGGAGTCTATAAGGAAAAAAATGTTGGAAATTCTCTATTCAGTGCTGCAAGAATGAAAGATGAAACTTTACCTAAATACCAGGTAACTGAATAGAAGTAATTGAAACCGATGATTCCATTTATCTACATTTGGATATACAGATCGACCTTTATCTCATTCACTTTACAAAAGGAAACTTACTCCTTTTAAATCCAAACACACCCTCAGTATCACTTAAGTTTAAAAGAATTGTACTGAAATAGTTTGTCCACTGCTTATATTTTTTTTGTCTAATGGAAAATATTTTCCAAAAACAGGTTATTAGAATTGTAGATGTATTTGAGCAAGAATGAAAGGATGTTAAAGTTAGGAAGTGAACTCTCAGATTATCTCAAAGTCCTACCCAGTATTTGAGTCCCTTTACAATCACAGGCTCTAAGTGGCTCTCTGGCCCTATGGTCTCTCAGTGTTTTTGATCAAGCACAGTAAAATATTTCTTGGCATATATACATAATATATATATACTGACTTATTTATAAATGCTACACGTATATGCTATAGTAATATGTACAAGTATAGTAAATAGAAAGTTTAGAAGGATAAGATCAAACACATGTAAATAGAGTTTCTAATATTTTCTTCTCACACATCCCAGTGAACCGTCTTGGTTGCTCATTTTGGAGAGCATTGATCTGGCCTCCCTCATCCTTCCCCAGAGATAGGGAATTTACAACTTCTAGAGTTAGCTTACTTCAGGTATGGTGTTAATTTGTGTAGTACAGTGATTGGAACGAACAAACATCTGGTATAGAAAACTCTCATATCCTTGGAGGGTTTTTAAAACTTCCATTTCCTTTACATCAAATCCTCAAATTCTGGGTGCTTGAAATGTTTTGGCTTTTGACTCTCAGCTGCCTCCTGGATGGAGAAGGGTAAGAGGTAGTGCAGTCAGAGTTTCTTAATTTCTTGGCACACTGGGACATACGAAATCAGTGGATTCGAATCATGGTGTCTGGCCAGTTTCTATAAATGCTTCTGCAGCTGTCCTAAGCCGTGCATCACAAAACCTCATTCTGTCATTTTACCAGATCTCAGAGTTATTATAAAGGGAGAATATTCTTTCCTTGGCAAGTGCTTCCCAACAGTGAATCTGTAAATATATCTCCACAATGGTAAAGAAGGATGAAAACGAGGAATCCATTCACCATTTGAAAGGCTGTGTGCTATCCAAGCTTTTTTTGTGATTGTGAGGCACACCTCATGTCGATGCCTTGAGCCCCACTTCCTTTGCCTTTATTTCTGAGTAGGGAAGGATATTTTGTTTAACTGAGCTTTGTCATTTTTTTTATTTTTTACCAGTAAGGACTAAAGGAATGCTGTCATGGGGGTTTTGATGAAGAATGAGAAACACAAGAGAAAACATTGCAGTAGTTCTTTTTTGTTCCATGACAGGTCCAACGACTATTAACTTGTTCATCATCCTTTCCCATGTTTTGTCCAGTCCCCTAGGGTAACAATGCAGCCGAGCTGGGTTTAACCTGCTTTCTCTCTTCCCTTATTCTGCGACGGTTGAGAACCAGCCTTCATGCATCAGCATATCCTTACTTCAGGACCACTGTAGACCTTTAGGATGAGACACTGTACTTAGACCACACTTTCCTAAGACCGCATCTGAGCAAAGTCAGTTTCCACTTGTTTTCCTTACTTTTCTGCCATCTCCGTCACCAGTTCATTATGTGAATGTACTGTAATTGATGTTACAGGTTGGATCCTTGGTTATTGAAGCTTTGAAAAAATTTTTGACAAAAAACCACTTGGCATTCAGAACATTAGTGCATGTGCAAAAAATGAAAACTTAGTTTTTCTCTTAGAGACCCCAGTACATCCCTCCCCACCATTTAATGCCTTATAAATATTTAAACACAAAAATATTTTAACTTTATGTCTAACTAATTAAAGAAGGGCCTGTTGATTTTGGTTGTTACCTAGTGATTGACCTTTTCATTACAGTCTCTTGAAGTAGCTTGAAAAGCCAAGGGTGTCCTTCATGAATTCATGAGTTTGGCAAATTAGTGTAATTAAGAGGTACTCTGGAGAACAGTGAGGGTTGCTTCTTTCTAATTTATAGAGAGAACAGAAGGAAGGACCTAAAAATGCAAGCAGGTACACTTGCTGAAAGTTTTGGGGAAGTGGAGCTTTCTTTGAAGTACCTGGCAGAATAATTCTGTAGCTTTTTTTTTTTTTTAATTATTTCTGATCCCAGAAATAATCCTATTGAGTTGTTTTGACCAGGGGAGACTCATGGTTGTGGGCAGTGCTGACTGTTCGCAAGAATGCCTTTTCCTGTACCCTCTCCCGGGTTCTGTCAAGCTGTTCTTAGTACCATTGCCTGTCTTGACTTGCTCTTACAGTTTTCTGTCTTGTCTCTTTGGAGTTTACTTGTTTGGAGCAATAAAATTCTTTCTTAGATTTATTCAACTCTGATATTTTTTTTCTTAACCTTTAAAAAAAGTTGTATTTTGCTTTTTGTTTGCCTGCTTATGTGTCTTTTTGTATTCAATATACTTTTTTCCTTGATAGTTTAGATACGGATTAAAATGATGAAAGATATTGGTTCAGAGAGAATGTTCTTAACAGGAACTTTATCATATTTGTTATTTTTTTTAAAGATTTTATTTATTCATTTGAGACACAGGTACAGAGAGAGAGAGGGATCATGAGCAGGGGGAGAGCCAGAGGCAGAGGGAGAAGCAGGCTCCCCCTGAGCCAGGAGCCCAATGTGGGGCTCGATCCCAGGACCCTGCGATCATGACCTGAGCCGAAGGCAGACGCTTAACCATCTGAGCCACCCAGGTGCCCTATATTTGTTATTTTTGACTAGTTATGGATCCTGTGAATTTCTACATCTGGAGATAAGGAGTTAACTGGAAAGATATGTATCACATTGGAATGTTAATCGCTTTTTTAAATGCACTTAAATCTAAAAACTCAAGTTAATGAGATAAGATCTTCAAATCCCCAAATCTGGAATCAAGATGATAAAGCTAAACCTGTAATAGGTGGAATAATTTTGATTCATTTTTATGTTATGGTTAAATGCAGCATTGTGAGATTAAGGGGATTATGACATACAGTTAATGTAAGAAGCTTTAGTGACATATAAGGAATATTGAAAAAGAAATGGGTAAAAATTTTAATCTGTGCCCCATTGTCTGGGAGGGCGAGTCTTCCAATTTTAGATAACTGGTCTGATTACTTTTAGAGAGAATTATCTCTACATCAGAGATGGGCAGTTTTCTATAATTTGATAGAACTGTTGCCTGGGAGTGTTCAACTCCCATTTATTTGCTCCAGTGTTCTGCTTACCAAGCAACCTATTGATCTCGAAATTTTGGTCTTCTGTGAGGACTTGCCCTGTCCAGATACCTGCCTTTGTTGTTTTGACCAAAAAAAAAAAAAAAAAAAAGTTTCACTCAAAAATGAACATGCAGTTGTTTCTGGTATGTAAATCAGTTTGGTTGAGTTTGGTTAGCACAAGTCAGTTCCCAGAAGCCTAACGATTTGCTAGACTGATAAAAATTAAATTTCAGAATTTCCAAAGCTGATGATCAGATGATTTTGCTTAAAATAACCAACCAGTGTTACCAGTCTTTATAACAGATTCCATGGAATTCTATTGAATAGAAATATAAATGTTCTTTATTACTGTAGTTCTCTTATAATGAGGGGATATCTTATTGAATAATAACAGTGCCATGAAAATATTTTTAAAAAGGTTTTTTTTATTGTTCTTGCTATTTTTCCCACAGGTGATGTTTAAGATACCAACATAGTTTCTATAGTTTCTAGGCTGTATCTTTTATCTTTGGTTACCCATTTCTGAGAGCACTAGATTGAACAGTGATGAAATACACATGGGCAGAATCTGGAGGTGTGGACATTTGTTTTAGCTGTAGCTCCTGAGCGGGTTGGATGGGATGTGGCTTATTCCTGGAGTCCTCAGAGGATCAGCCCTATCTTCCTCCATCCCCAGTACTTTGCCCTGGCCCTTCCTATGGAAGCTAAGGCTTCCCTGTTCCCTTCTTACATTCTTAGACTGAAGCCTTGGAGGTTAGTGTTGAGAAAATCAGTCAGTTGAGTCATACCTTCTGGGGACCAGAGATTTTGTTTCCTCCTGTTTGTTTTCTCCAGACCTAGTAGTTAGTATGTTAAACATCAGCCATTATAGTTCGATGCTAGTGTTTTTGATACTGTGTTAATAGGGAAATTTATGCTGTCTGTGATTTTATTAGTGTTATTTATGTTAGATTGGTAAGGTTTTATTTTTTAGTTGTGTTTTTTTTTTTTATCAACACAATCCTTGTCTTTATTTGGATTTAAAAAAACTGGCTGTAAGACAACTTTTTGGCAGTCCATTGTTCTAAGATTTTAATACTTTTGAATGAAAAATGCCTTTGAAAGGCTATAACAAAGTTCATTTGGCTTCTAAAACAAGTCTTTTAAATGAAATTTAGTAATGCTCTTTTTTTAATTAGTAGACTTTATTTTTAGAGCTGTTTTAGATTAGCAAAATTGAACTGTAAATAAAGTACCAGGATGCCCCATGTACCTTTTCGCCCCATCTCTACACACAGCTTCTCTCATGTCAACATCCTACAGCAGTGTGGTACATCTGTTACAATTAATGAAACAACAGTGACTACATTAGTATCCCCCAAAGTGCATAATTTACAATGGGGTTCACTCTTGATGCTGTAAACTCTGTGGGTTTGGACGGTGTTTAATGACATGTAACCACCATTACAGTATCATACAGAATACTGTTACTCCCCTAAACATCCTGTGTCCACCTGTTCATCCCTCTCTCCTCCCAAATTCCTGGCAACCACTGACTTTTTTACTATCACCATAGTTTTTCCTTTTCCAGAATGTCATATAGTTGGAGTCATACAATCTGTACCCGTTTCAGATTGTCTTTTATTGCATTTAGTAAAATGCATTTAAGTTTCCTCCATGTCTTTTCATGATTTGATAGCTCATTTATTTTTATCCCTATATGATATTCTATTGTGTGGATGTACCTCAGTTTATTTATCAGTTAACCTGTTGAAGGACATTTTGCTTGCTTCCAAGTTTGGGTAATTATGAATAAAGCTGCTATAAACATTTATGTGCAGGTTTTTGTGTGGATGTAAGTTTTCACCTTATTTGGTTAAATACCAAGCAGCACCATTGCTGGATATTATGGTTAAGATTATGTTTGATTTTATAAGAAATTGCCAGACTGTCTTCCAAAGTGACTATACCATTTTGCATTCCCCTGAACAATGAATAAGACTAGTGATTCTTTTTACTCCTAAAGAGATTGATATACTAAATGTATTTTTGATGACTTCCTTGCGAGGATATCATATGGGCAAAGGACTGTGAAGTTTGAAGGATCAGGGTAAAAGCGTTGACTGGGGGGTGTGACACATGCGTGCGTGCATGCAGGGGCCTGAGAACGGTCGAAGGGCAGGGGCCTCCCAACATCCTCTTTTTCCAGATTACCACAGCTCATGCAGAAATTGTCTTCTGTTTTGGAATCATTGTTAGAAATAGAGTTATGCTGTTAGTGTGAGTATAGCACTGATGTTCTTTCATTATAATAGTATTGATGGTGAAAATATCTGTGGAATTTTAGGCAGATGCCTGGACCTCCAACAGATGGGTAAATCTGGGGTTTATTATGATCTGTGCCAACCATATCCTAGTGCTGAGAGTTGAAATAAGAACCGTGACTTTGGACAGTGTTCTTTAGAGTCAGGATAGTTTCCTAGTGAGGTTCCCCCACCCGAAGCCTTGATGTGGACAGTATCATCGTTTGTCCTGTTGATGATACGGTCGGTGGAGCGAGGTCTCTCTGGCATTGCATAGCAGAGGTCATGCAAAGTTAGCAAAATGCTCACATTTCTGCTGTCTGCGCTACTGACTTCCGACATGTTTGCTCTTCACTTGAAAGGACAAGAGGACTTTGGAGGAAGCAAAGTTTTTGAATTGGTACAAGGCAAATAAGAGAAAAAAAGAATCCCTCCCCCATGTTATTGTTATCATAAAGGGTACATTGCATGCTGTTTCTTTATAATGATTCTATACTGATGCTCTTTCATTATATTGGTGTTGATGGTGATTGATCTGCCTTTACAGTTGATTTTCCTTTTTAAGTAGGAATAAAGTGGGAAGGAAATGGAAGGGTCTCAAGCTGGGCTCCTTCCACTTGGGTGACTTATAGCTACTCCATGGAAACAGTAAGAATCATACCTGCACGAGTGGCTGGCCTACCACCCATATGCTACCTGACTTATGCTGGAATCTTCTGGGACTGAAATTTTGGTGTGGGTACTGCTCTGCTGTAGGACAGTTCTCCTACAGAATCCCCTTTGGACTACCATCATATTTCTTTTGAGTCTTAACATGAAATTTACCATATGAATGTGTAAAAGACAACCCCCAATATTAAGCTATTTCTCATTTTCCCTTTGGGAAGATTTTTAAAACAGGTTTATACCAACTTGAATATATAAAAATTTTAGGGAAATAGGTGAAATAATTAGATGCCTATTTAAAATATTTAATTTATTAACTTACATGTTATAAATAACATATATAAAAATTAGGATTAAATTCCACATTCTTATATCTTATGGAACCATTTTTTTAAAAGATTTTATTTCTTTATTTGAGAGAGAGAGAGCACATGAGCAGGGGCAGAGGGAGAGGGGGAGAAGCTGACTCTCCTGAGATGCAGGACTCAATCCCAGGACCCTGGGATCATGACCTGAGCCGAAGGCAGATGCTTAACTGACTGAGCCACCCAGGCACCCCCTTATGGAACCATTTTATTCCAGTTCTTTATATGCATCTTTAACATCAGTGATTATTAAAGTCACCTTTTAGCCATCAGCATAGTTTCCCAGATCATATTATATTCATTTCCATGAATAAATTATTTATGATAGTGTATTTTAAAAATTTGTATAAGATTGCTATCACTGGAAATTTTATTTTAAGCCATATATACTGATTCATGTAACATTAGTATACATTTTTCCATTTCTTCTTTTAGTTTATATTTGGGATCTTCACAATATAACCACTTATTCTCCTGCCTAATAAAGTATTCTTTAAAAGGCTTATTATTTACAGTATTCAGCACTTTTAATTTTAGAGCCATACCTCCCAGGGATAATTACATAAATCTGGGTTAATCTCTTTCCCTCTTAAAAAACAAAACAACAAGAATCTTCTATTATGTGTCCTATAAGCTTCCAAAACTTGTATTATTTGAGGTCATTTCAAGCTAATTTGATTTCCCCACAGTAATTTGTGGTCTAAAATGAAGTAACTGGGAAGCTCTGTAAGAACTAGAATACAAAGCAATTCTTCCCTTTCTGAAAGGATAATTTAGGGGAGAAATTCTTTTATTATATTAAGGCATATGTGGTATGTAGAACTAGGCTCTGTCCTTATCTGTACATGTATTCATAGAAGTTCTCTCTGTGGATTCCTTACAATGCTCCCTTCTTTTATTCTGGTGTTAAGAATGACAATGCCAGGCATTTTACTCAATGTCAATGTTCTAAAAACTCGTGTAGTAAGACATCAGGAGAAGCACTGAAAGAAAATGCAGTTGAGGGTGTATATTATATTGATCATATTGTGTCAAAACCACCCACTTGTATTTTATCAGTTATTTGGAAAAATCTAAATTTGTCCATAACTGCTTTTTAAAAGTTTATGAAATCATCCATTTGGAATCAGTCGGCCCTGATGATGCCTTTGCTAAAACGTAGCACATCCCTCTTTGTGTTGTACTTTGATTTGTGGTCCCACGTGGTTGTAAACTTTGTGACGGCGGAGTACACATTCATCCTTACATACTCCATTACTTCAGGCATTCAGGAATGTGCTTAGAAATTAAATTAGAAAGGAGGTGCCACTAAAAAAAAAGTTTATAAACTTGGTCTGTAAATTCTGGACAAAACTGGGGAGAATTGGTTCACCCTCTTGCTGTCCCTTTGCTGGTGTTTTTACCACTTAGCTCCTTCCCATTTTCATCGTTCTATATATTATTAATATACTATCACTAGTATACTATTATATTGTATTATATTAATATATATAGTTTAGGTTCTCCCTGGACATTTACGAACTTGGAGTGTTTGACTTTCAGGACGTGTCCACTTAGTCTGGCCTTTGATGAGACCTCTACCAGGGCTGGAAACAGCACTCAGTATAGACAGGCAGTTGAAGTAATGCCTGTCTCTCTATTTAGAAATATATACACAGGCCTGCTTTAAGCTAAATTACACATCTATGGTATATGGTAGACTTGAAATTTTATTGCCGAGGAAAGGAGGAGAACGGAGAAAAATCTCGAGACGGCTTCCTTGACTTACCAGCACGGAGTCACGGTGCAACAATGTGCTGCATGGCTGCATTACAATTCTAATCCGCCTACACGCGGAAGGCAATGGGGTCTTTGTTCCAAGCTTGCAGAGGAATGCGGGAGCCAAGTAGTGGTGGGAGTTCAGTTTAGTTCCAGTGTTTTATAGATTGGGCTAATTTTCAAAGAGATCCAGACATTTGCTTTTTCAAGTGAGGGAAGCAAGAGCAGAAAATCCATTCTTTCTTGCTACTGAAGAACTTAATCTAAAACATGACGTGTTGTCTGTCCCTCCTAGCTAGACGTGGACAAAGATGTGTGATCATTTGTTTAGAGCCTGGAATAGAACTGCGTCAGCTTTTGTGGACCTAGAAACCAAGAGTTATCTTTTTCTCCTCCAAAGATGGAAACAATTATTTGAGAACCCTGTGCTCATTCATTAGAAAGCTTTAACTTTAAAACCTTTAACCTTGTACCTTAATTTCTGTTATCTTTTGCAGTCTATTCAATATAAACATTCACCTGCATCTGGGAATATAGGACTTGACTGAGCTAGGAATATTGGCAAAAAGCACTGTGTAGGTGCAGAAAATTATTTAGTTCTTTGTAGAACTGAAGTTAATTGGAAACCAGCTGATATTTCATGTCTCTGATGTCATTTGTCTTTGTGAAATCAGTCCTTAATGGCATTTTTAACATTCCTCCAGAATGTTCCTGTAAGAAAAGAAAGTATTAAAAAGACCTGGTGAGAGAGGTATCCTTAGAAACATTGCTGACAGGTAAGGTTGTAGAATCAAGCAACTTTTTAGATCTGGACGTTGAAGTTTGTCTCGTCAAGCTCTTTATTTTACAGAAGAGAAAAACAGATGTATGGTTGCTCTTTACTCCCTAGTATAGTATGTCTCTCACTTTGCATTTTAATGATTTGTGTCTTCCCTTATAGATCATATAAAATTACTTTAAGGCCAGGACTGAGTCTTATTTCTTCCTTGTATCTTCAGTGTCTAATCAGCCACCTGGCATGCAGTATGTTTTAGCATATTTTTGCAAAATGAGTAAGTCAGTGAATGAAGAACCAGACAACAAACCAGGCTTACTAGGCCACTGTCTTTCTCGTATAGGATTGCTGCTTATTTTACAAGTCAGACATTTCTCTCCCTTTAAAAAACAACAAAAATGCACCTCAAGGTGAAGGGGTAGCAGACGATAAGACAAGACCTTCCAGTCCTCTAAAGGTTACTCTCATGTCTGTGTGTGTGTGTGTGTGTGTACATGTAAACAAAACATGCAAAAATAAAAGATAATTCCAGGTACTGGTAATCCGATGAAAAAAGTGCCATGAACATGACTTATAGAGAACGGAGTTTCCCAATAAATAGCCAAATGTCTTCTCTTTAGTAGAAATCTAACTTCCAGCACCAGGCATTAGTCCATCCATCCCAAAGAGAGGAAATCCTTGCTACTACCCTGAAGGCTTATCACGTGCTCATGGTTGAAGTTCTTCTGGAACCAGAGCTGCTAAAAAGAACTTCTTTGGAAGGATTGGTTTAGCCTCTTAAGGATGCCATGTTGATGAATGGAATTTCTGGCCTTTTACCTTTAGGAAAAGGGGTTTTTCCTTTGATCTTGTTAAAAGCTGCCACAGACAGACTCTTTTAAAAATATTGTCCTGTTTTAAAGTAATTGGAAGAAGGTCTTAAAAGGCATCATCTTAAACTTTGTCAGTGTCCAGGAAACATCATTTCATTGTAGAATTCTGACCTGCTGTGTGTAAAAGATGAGTCAGTCTAGTAAGCAAGTATTTATTGAGCACCTGGTTTGTGTCAAGGACAGTGCCTGAGGGATGGTGGGTTACAACTCCCTTATGTCATGAAATCAATTTAGTGAACTGTAACTAGCATTTTATAACAAATAAAATGGAGACTAGAATAGAATATCAAATTGTATCATAGATAGTATCAAATTTGAGTTTCAGTTCTGTGTGTATGTGTGTATTCGGGATTGCAATGTAAGGTGGTGGTTTTTTGTTGTTGTGTTGTTGTTTTTACTGTGCGTCATGGTCAGAAAAGCTTGAAAAATACTATAGTAGAGGATACCCTAAAAGTACGGATAGATTCCTTAGCTTTTGAGTAAGTTACTCTCTTGTAGGGTAAAAGAAACTTACACAAAGAAGTGAATACTCAAGTACTGAATTCTGTGGTTTGGATAGTAGGTGCCATGTGTTCAGGAAAGTAAGATGATAGATAACACAAGCGTCAAGTGTCATGGGGACCATAGTACCTGAACTCAACCTGGAAAGACAGGTAGAGTTTGGAAGGAGTAAAGGCTAGAGGGTGACTCTGAAGTGAGAAATGGTATATGGATAAAAACGATGGCAAAGCTGGAGTAGAGGTGTTAGATTATGCTGGAGAGTTTTAGGATGTGGTTTGAAGGCAAAAAACGAAGCACGGTTGTTGAGATTTATGAATACCTTGCAATAACATGCCTAAGGAATTTGCACTGCATCAAGTAACTTGCACAGATTGGTAAGCTGGAGGATGATAGGATGTAGGATGGGTTTATACGGTATTTTCCCACTCCTTCCCAATTCCTCTTTGGTCCTGGAGCTCCTAAGGGAATTTCTTCCAGGTGGGTGTTAGATACCAAGTCTCTGGCATCAGATCAAAGAGAACTAGAAAGGACTTTGGCCGTCCTCCAGAATGTAAATAGAAAGTTAGAACAAGTCCCATTGTGGTACGTGTGAAATACTCCCATGGATGAGAGCTGTAGCACTGTCTGTTTGAAATACAGTGAAGGATGGATTTGAAGAACATTTCTTCTGATAGCACTGCTAAATGTTTGCTCTCAATGTAGAAGGGAAAGCAGATAAGAAAGGCTTATGTTTTTGAAGTACTAGGAATCTGACCGACCTACCTGAAGCATGCTATGTGAATAATTTGTCAGGTGATCTTCTCCTTGCCTTCGACATCCCCTCACTGAATGTGGTATAAACATAATGTATAAAAACAGTTTCAACAGTGATCATAAAAAGTTTCTTCTCGCTGGAAAGGGACATTGAAAACTCTTAACTACTTTCTAATTGAAGAGAATTTAAAACAAGTTTCTGGAATTATAATGTACATTAAAGGGGGGGTGATTTAACTAGAAAAAAGCATATTTGAACACAACTACTTAATCTGTAACACTAAATAACGCTGATAATTTAGATTGACTTCTGGATGGAAGTTTTGATTCTTGTTGTGGTAGATTATCAAATGTTCTAAACTGAGGCTATAATGGAGAATATTCAGTGCTTAAGTCTTTAGAAAAAATAAGCAGATGATTGCATCTGGGAGTGCAAGATTGTTTACAAATAGTCTAGGGAGATTGCATACATGTTAGATATTTGGTGGGGCTGTAATTTAATAAGGAATGCAATAGCAAGTTCAAGTACAGCCCACGAGAGATGAAGGGATGTGAAGGACACAAACTTTGGTTTCTAAAAGATAGTGTATAGGCTGTGTATTTCCATTCCTCTGCAAAGAGGGTGGAGGAATGAAAAATGAGGAAGAGGGTATTCGTTCATACTTATCCCACGAAGGCATCTGCTCACAGTCAGTCACCTGTGGAGAGAGTACCAGTTGGCAGAGTATTTTCACGATGTAAATATCCGTCCGCTCAGAAGAGCCACAGCACAAGGAGGCCTGTATCAAGGACCACATTCCTACCCACGGACACTGGAGGGAGGTTCTCACAGAGATCTCAAGGGGATCTACTCACATTTTCCACTTTTTTTTTTTTTTTTAAGATTTTTTTTCTTTATTTGACAGAGAGAGAGAGATAGCGAGAGCAGGAACACAAGCAGGGGGAGTGGGAGAGGGAGAAGCAGGCTTCCTGCTGAGCAGGGAGCCCAATGTGGGACTCCATCCCAGGACCCTGGGATCATGACCTGAGCTGAAGGCAGACGCTTAACCGACTGAGCCACCCAGGCATCCTTCCATCCCCTCATCTTTTAACTGCTGATCTTTTTGCCTGTTCATTTGCCAGGAAAGAAAAAGATGGCATTTTTTTTTTTCCTATGAAGTAGTAAGTAATTCTTGTATCAGAGATATTAGAATTGTTATTAATCTCGTAATATTTCTGAATAAACTTCCTGCTTATTTTTTGTGGCAATAGAGGAAAAATTTAGATCCTTGGACCAGATTTTAAAACAGTATGCCCTGCAGACAAGAGGTAGAAGAGGTTTTAGTAGAAATCTTTGTTCTTACGGTCTTTGATTTCTTAGGTCAGTATTGGCAACTGTCTTCTTTGCAAGGCCACATAGTGAATATGACAGGCCTTGCATGCTCTCTCACAATTGCTCACCTCTGCCCTTATAACCACAAGGCAGCCAGAGACAGAGTGCAAATGAATGGGTGTGGCTTTGTTCCAGTACAACTATTTACAAAATAGCTAAATTCAGTCTGCAGGCTATAGTTTGTCAGCCTTAGATTCTAAACTACTAAATGTGTGTCCTAAGGCTTGAGTCTGGAAGGAGACGGGATCAGTTACTTCAAAGTATTTCTAAAATGAAAAGAAAGCACTCCCTGCAGATGAGATGTGAATGCTCTGAGAGTATGGAAAATCCAGAATATCAAGTCTGGATTTTTAGACTGTTCTTAATGCTTCCTCAGTCAATCTCTACCTCCCCCTTTTCTCTCCCTCCCTTTTTTTCCTTCTGGCTCTCTGCTCCTCTCCCTCTCTTCAATATCAATATGAACTCCTGGTACTTTGCTCTTAAGTCTCCCTTCACATATATATAATTACTACAATACAATTACGTATATATGAAATATATATTTTTTTAATACCTAAAATTTCTTCTCTGAAAAGTAAGTATTTTCTACACTGGTCCTGAGCCAACAGAACGTAACACCCTCCCTGAAAATGCCAGCATTACCAACACAGACTAGGATTAAACAAGTCTAGGCTTTTAGACAAAGAAGAAAAAGCGTTTTCTTATCTTTTTGAGTGTCCTGAAGCAGAAGTGAATTCTTTGCTTCCAGATTTGCTTCTTGCCATTGAGAATTGCTGTTGGTTTTGTTATCATTTTATTAAATATTAGTAATTGTCCAGAGAAGGAAGGAGGAAGTACAGGACCCAGAGGGGATGGGGAGTTTGGTTTACAGGGAATCTTGACCAGTATCTGCATGGAAGGAATAGCACTGTGAAACCCCCAGCAGCAGGAGATTTCTCAAAAATCAGTATATTTCTACTTGCCCGGGAAATAGGACCTCGAGGGTATAAACTGACTGACAGAGGAAACTGGCATGGAGAAAAATGTCGGGGAGTTTGGGTTCAGCTAGTCTAATCACCCAGCCTCCTGGGAGGGGAAGTGAGCAACCCCTGTGAGTGTAACGTCTGAATGTGTTTTAAGAAGGACCGCAATGATTCTGCTTCACCCCTCCTGCCTGTACAGTTAATGTGATAAATTTCACCTGTGAAAATCAGAGTCACCACTCATGGGTGCCTGAGTTCATTCTGCAGGGCAGCACCAAGCTCAGAACTCTTTTCCTGCCTAAGTCTTTGAAGAGGGAGAACCAAGATGAGGAAGAGTCGACAGTATGGCCATATTCCTCCAGTGTAATTATACATAAAACTCACCCAGGGTGCTTTTAAAAATACAGATTTGGGGAACTCACCCAGAACCTATAAAAATGGAACTTCTGAGGATGAGACTCAACAATTTGCACTTTTTCAGAAGTTTTCTACTTCTACAGATTCTGACAGGCAGTCTGGTCCTTACCATGGGCCAGATGATGGGACTGCTGCAGCAGGAAAGCTTACCCCTGGGCTGGCTCTACTGGGGAGTGGCCTTCCAGAACTCCTGTGGTTTTGAACTGTTTGGATACCAGATAGCTCTTTAGTCTAGATTCTCACAGTGACCCCTGTTAATTCCATTATTTCTTCTTTCTTGAGAGAAATCTTTGAGAAGTCTCAAAGAACTTTA
The DNA here is from genome assembly GCF_029215605.1 of Mirounga angustirostris. Classification (NCBI taxonomy): domain Eukaryota; kingdom Metazoa; phylum Chordata; class Mammalia; order Carnivora; family Phocidae; genus Mirounga; species Mirounga angustirostris. Next base: position 43,558,043 of record NW_026991714.1, read on the forward strand.
CTGTGGACCAAAGTGGGTGTCTCTTACATACTCTCATCCATCTCCACCACCAGGGAAGAGGCTCACTGTTCAGTGTAAATTCATTTCCCATCGACATAACACATGCTGTCTTCCTACCTTAAAAAGGAATTTCTCCTGGAACCCCCTCTTCTCTCCTCCATCTACCACCTTATTTCTTGATAGCAAAATTACTTGGAAAATTGTCTTTATTCGCTGTCTCCAATCCCTGTCAACACACACACACACACTCCAGCTTTCATCCCTTTCTTTCTACCACACCAGTTGTTGTCAAGGGCAGCAGTAACCTCCAGGTTGTCAAATCCAGTAACCGATGCTCAGTCTTCATCTTTCTCAGCCTTTCAGGAGTATTTGGTTCTGTTGACCATTCTCTTCTTCTTAAAACAGCTTTTAAAACTTGACCTCTAGAATTCTACTCTATTGATTCTCTTCTGCTTCAGTGGCTGTTCCTCTTGGAGTCTCCTTTGCTGGGTCCTCCCTCTCTCTCCCTACCTCTAAAAGTTGATATGTCCCCAGACCCAGTTCTGTACCTCTCCTCTATCTGTATCTAGTCCCTAGGTGTGTTGATCTAATAACCCCATGGCTTTCAATACTGTCTGTATGGTGGTGACTTCCAGATTTCTCTTTACTGCTTGGAGCTCTTCCTGAAACCCAGACTTGTATATCTTAATTGTCAGCTTGACACTTAACACTTAGATGTTCTGTAAGTATCTCAAACTTGAAATACCCGGAACTGAACTCCTCATTTTCTTGCTCTCCATCTCCACACCTATTCCTGCTGTATTCTTTGCTCAATACATGGCAGCTTCATCTTTCTAGTTGCTTCAGCCACAGCCTACACTCCAGTCCATCAGTAAAACTGTTTTGCTCTACCCTCAAAATATGGCCAGAATCTGATCACTGCTCACTGCTCCCAGCCTGGACCAAGCTACCATTACCTTGTGCCTGGGTGATTGCAAAAAGCCCCCCATTAGCCTTCTTATCTATCTGTGGTCGCCTCTGTAGTCTGTTGTCAATAAAGCAACCAGAATGATCCTTTTAAAATAACACTCAGGTCATGTTACTCCCTTGTACAAAATCCTCCAGTGGGTTTTCATCTCATTCAAAGTAGGAGCCAAAGTCTTAACAATGGCCTACAAGGCCTACATGATTGGCAGTCCCTCCATCCCATCGTTTTCTCTGACCTCGTCCCCTACACTTTCCTTCTTCACTCTTACTTCAGCCACACTGGCCTCCTCACCATTCCCCAGAACTTGCCAGCATGCTCCTGCCTCAGGGTGTTTGCATTTGTCCTTCCTAGAATGCTCTTCCCTCCATGTCTCTTTCACTTCTTCAAATGTCCCCTTGTCCAGGTCTCTGATGACAATGTATTTATAAATGGCACTTCTTTGTGCTTTCCATCTCCACCTTATTCTTCACTGTGTTGTTTAGCACATAATGCATAACATTTTTGTTTTGATTTGTGATTGTCATTTATCCCATACTTACCCCACTCCCTACTGTGCTGTCAGCCCCACAATTTTGGGACCTTGTCTGTCTTATTCTCTGCCATAGCCCCAGTGCCATAACGGGCTTGGTAAATATTTGTTGAATGAATGGAAGTATTTGGACTTGGAATTGTCAAGACGAGTTGGGCTATTATCCTTGACCTAGTGGGTGACTGTGGTAGGAAATTAAGCAATTGTGAAAACTGAGAAAGATATTTTGGTATTAACATATATTATGGTATCTGTAGTTTTTTCTTCTTTTGAGGGACAGATACAAATAGTATATGATCTAGGGGAATAAGGGGCAAGTTTATTAGGAATTAAAGAAACTAGAAAGTAAAAGGCATTCTAGCAAAATGAAGGACTGAGTATTAAAAATAGCTCAGTAGACTTTCACTTAAATTCACCTAACAAATAGTTGTTGAATAAATAAAAGTACTCTGTTGGTCAACTTTCTGTGATTTTGGAGGGGAGGGGTTTACCAGAGTCGATCTTAGTCTATCATTGCACCATGTAACTATATATTAGAATCTTTTCTCTCCCAGATTTTCTCACTATTCTTCTAACATTCTTTACTCTTCTGTTGATGAAAGCCAAAAATTAGTCAATTTTCAATAGTGTATGGATGGCACAGAACAAGAAATAGCTTCCCATAAAATTATGGTGTCTTTTTTCTTTTTCATCTCTTAACAATTAGGCATTTTTAAAGTATGGGTTCCTTGCAGCTTGTATTTTCGTTGCTTCTTTATTTCTTTAATTTGTTTCCTTAATATTATAATTAACTACTTTCTCTATGGGATTCCATTAAATTCCACATGTCAGTCAATTCCTTGTAGTTAGAATTCTGCTGTTCAGCAGAATGATTTTTTGCCTCTGCTTGGATGAGTGGGAGTAAATGCTGGCTTCATTCTTTTAACTCGGCTCAAGGATTTCAGGCATGCATGTGACCCAGTAGCCTGAATTAGGGCTGGTATTGAGTCTTGTAAACATGAGGTTTGGGTTAATAAGGCATAGGCCCAGTTGTTGGCTTGGAATCTTACTTGTGAATCTTATTTCTTCTGGTGAAAGTTTCAAATAAAATTATAAAATATACAATTTAGGATGTTTATTTTGTGTCTAAATAATGGGAAATATCTATCTTCCACAGTAATTTGCACCTATTTGAAATTACCCTCCAAGACCGTTTGCTATTCTAGTCTTCAGTTAAGAATTCTCTGTTCAGATAGTGGCTGTCTGATGATCTCGTATTTGATTAGTGTGTTGAGCCAAATCACTTTGACCCTTCAGTTTGCTGAAGAGTATATGGCATTTCTGGGGTATTGCAGTTGGGTAATCCAAGCAGGGAGGTTTTATTTTTTGTGGATTGCTATACTAGGTTGGTGCCATGGTCTTATTTAGCAATAGCACCAAGGGGTAGTTTGTGGGGGAAGTGGTAGGAAGAGAGCACTGTCTTCTTTGGCTTAAATTGGTACTTTATGGAAACATCTAGTTTTCCTAAGATTATGGGTTTATCTTCCCCAAAATCATGCCAGTCAACTTCAAAGCTTTTTTCCCCCGGTAGCTCCATTGTTATAGCCATAGCACTGTTTTTATGAACAGCTTTTTTTTTTTTTTTTTTTTAAAGAATTTATTTATTTGAGAGAGAGAGAATGAGAGAGAGCACATGAGAGGGGTTAGGGTCAGAGGGAGAAGCGGACTCCCTGCCGAGCAGGGAACCCGATACGGGACTCGATCCAGGGACTCCAGGAGCATGACCTGAGCCAAAGGCAGTCACTTAACCAACTGAGCCACCCAGGCGCCCTATGAACAGCTTTGGTATAGATTTTTAGCCTTTTTTTTTTTTTTTTGAAGGTTTTATTTATTTATTTGTTTGTTTGTTTAGAGTGCAGGGGGTGGGGCAGAGGGAGAGAAAAGGGAGAGAGAACTTCAAGCAGACTCCATGATGAGCACGGAGCCTGATGCAGGGCTCGATCTCACAACCCTGAGATCATGACCTGAGCCGAAATCAAGAGTTGGATGCTTAACTGTCTGAGCCACCCAGGTGCCCCTAGAATTTTAGCTTTTTTTTTTTTTTTTAAAGATTTATTTATTTGTCAGAGAGAGAGAGCACAAGCAGGGGGAACAGCAGGCAGAGGGAGAAGCAGACTCCTGCTGAGCAAGGAGCCTGATGCGGGGCTCCATCCCAGGACCCTGGGATCATGACCTGAGCCGAAGGCAGATGCTTAACCGACTGAGCCACCCAGGCGCCCCTAGAATTTTAGCTTTTAGAGGAACTCTAACAGGGAGTCTGCTACCCCCTCTCACTCTCCCTCTCTGCAATCTCTCTCTCTCTCGCTCTCCAATGAATGGGTAAAATCTTAAAAAAAAAAATAAATAGGGTGTCTGGGTGGCTCAGTCAGTTAAGTTCTGCGTTTGGCTCAGGTCATGATCTTGGGGTCTTGGGATTGAGTCCCACGTCAGGCTTTCTGCTCAGCGGGGAGTCTGCTTCTCCCTCTCCTTCTATGTTCTCTCTCTCTCATCGTAAAATCTTTTAAAAAAATTAAAGAACTCTAAAGTGATTATCTTCACTGCTTCTTTGTCCACCTGCTTTGTATATTTCATCATGGCAGTTTGTGATCGAGACTCTCCATAGTCCAGCGCCACTAATCTCAGCATGTCTTTCTGTCAGGACAGTGGCTTGTGTGTGATGGGAAGTGCTTATTGCATGTATTCAGGAGATTTGGACTATCGAAGCATTTCGTTTAGTCATTTGAATTTCAGTACATTTCTCAAATTGTAAATTCCATCTCATTTGCTTTAATAAATTCAATTTAAAATGACTGTCTTATACAAAGCCTAATACAGGTTGCTTGTCCTCGTTCGTAAGTTGCGCTGATTGAGATGTGCTTCATATGGAATTGTCCCCTTGCACTGCTGGCCTTTAGCTGATTGACAGAGAGAGGGTATGAAAAAAGGAGCATTGACATTTAAGGGAAAGCAATGGGAGAATACGTTATTAAAAACAATCTATTTTTTTAAAAAGATTTTTATTTATTTATTTGAGAGAGAGAGAGCATGAGAGGGAGGAGGGTAGGGAGGGTCAGAGGGAGAAGCAGACTCCCTGCTGAGCAGGGAGCCCGATGTGGGGCTCAATCCCAGGACTCCAGGATCATGACCTGAGCCGAAGGCAGTTGCTTAATCAACTGAGCCACCCAGGCGCCCCCAAAACAATCTATTTTGAGGATGAGTTTTGGACAATAGAAAGTAGCTTTTCAGCAGGCAGTCAGGACTGGGTTTCCTAGCAGTGGGCATGAACTGCACGTACCCACATCACTTCAGCACATTCTGTGTGTGACTGTTCCTCTTTATGCTTTCTGGTCACCCATCTGAGTCTACTTGAGGATCCCACATTCAGCATTAACTTGGCCCTGGGTCATCTTGATTGGCCAGGCGGTGTTTGTACCATCTGTCTGCCGGGGTGGAATGATAACAGCTGGTGTGCAGCTGTACATGTCCTGGGAACTCTTATTTCAACCAGCGGTTATACTAACAAAAATGAAAACGTCTTCGGATTGCTGCTCTCTGCAACTACTGTTTGTGTTAATTGTTTGGAGAACCCCATTGCGTAGCCTAAACGTCTACCATCTCTAATGGACTTTATGTACTACAACCTTATTACAAGTTTTATATTCCTAAGATCCAGTTTGACTTCAAGGAGAGCGGTCCTTTTCTGACTCTAAGGAGTTAGCACATGAGAACAATAGTGAATCAGTGAATTCCTAATTTGATACTTCAGAATGAACTAGTTTTCTTCGTTGAATTCAGGCCATGGAAGGGCATTCTGGAGTTTTGTGAAATTCTGTATAGCCATTGTCACTCATCACTTCACTGTAAAGGGGGTTGTTTCACAAGAGCCTCATGGAATTCTTCTGAGCTGCACATAACAGAGAGGCATTTATGTTCCCCAGTAGTCAGTTCTTGAATCCAATTCCAAGGCAGGAAGGGTTTCTCCCCTACTCAGAGAGATTAGAAATACTTCACCACGTAGGAGGCTTAAGCAGAATTCCTTGGCTTGGCCCTGCATGAACAAAGGCTAGATTCTCATTGTTCAGATGGCCCCCTCCCCTTCCCTCATTCTCTCCGCCAGCCCAAAGGGAAGGATTCAGAGCAGGAAGTATTAGTTAATTTCGTGTGCTTCATTCTAAACATCTGTACTTGAGTTTTTTTGTTTATGGAAGGAATGTGGCAGGGGAAGGGGGGAAAGCAGTAGAATATTCAGAAGCTAAATATTTTCCTGAGGGTGTGTATATCCATGGTTAGTCTTCATGCTCATGAATGCAAGGCGGGGAAGGGGGGCGGGGGGGAGATGTTCTATTTGTATAGTTGCTGAATACTTTCTAGACTTCTACTTGCTGATTTTTTTCATTGTTTAGCTTGGCCTCTTTACCTTAAAGTCATACTGTCTATGTTCGCATGCTCCCACAGTGTAAAAATAGTAGAGTGGCTCTCATTGGACTGGAAATCAGAAGACCTGGTCTTGTCTTCTATTGGTCTACCATTTAGATCTTTTTACTTTGTCCACTATGAATCGAGTAGGATGGATAGATAAAGAGTAGGGAGGTATGGAGAGGGAGAGAGAGAATGAGAGCGAGCATACTTGACGGGTCTCAACTGGTAGCTGTTCAATGGAATAAAACCCAGCTCCTTAGTTTCCCAGTTCTTGATTATCCATGACTACAGGTGATGGTGGATAGATCATTCAAGACTTGACCCTTCTCCATTTTCTGTATTGGCTTCCCGATTTATTCAGATTACATTCTAAGTTCCTTGAAGTAATTTCAGTCCCCTTGTCTCTTAATTTTAAAGGGGGTGCAAAGTGGGCTATAGAAAACTACACCCGCACAAAGTCATGACCTCCTACCCTCGTCTCGGCAGCCCTGTCTCTGCCCAGCAAACCCCCTTTTCCTCTGGTCCGCTTCCTCTGCTGGCCTCTGCAGGGGCTCTTATGAAGTCTCTCCCCTCTCTGCAGATATTCCCCACTGGCCTTTGCTCTCACCCCCTTCCCCTTAGCAGGTACCTTTGATTTACACTGCACAAAAAAGATAAAGTCATTAGAACTCTTCCAGCTCCCGTCCCTTAAAACCTACTCAGTCACTTGCATTTGCCCCCGGCTGGAAAGCAAGGGTGCAGGGTTTCTCCTGTATGGAGCCAGTCCTTTCACCAGCGCAGAATCCCGTTCTTATTGCCCAGCTTATTTCCACATCCAGCCTTCCCCCTTTCGGTTGACTCGAGCACAACAACATGTAATACAACCTCCTCTCTCCTATCTCAAAAAACAAAAAAGAAAAATATTCCTGGACCCAGTGTCCCATCCCACTATTGTCTTCCTCCTCCCCTTCAGCCCGATGTCGTTGACTACACTTGCTGTGTCTGCTTCCCTGCCTCATATCTGCCATTCATCTTCCATCCCACCAACCCTACCGCGGGGCCACTCTCCCTGAGTATAGCGGCGACCTGTTTGTGGCTTGAAGCCAGTGGACATCGCAGTCATTGCCTTACATGACTCTCTTAGCATATTTTAACACCATTGATTACTTCCTCCTCAAACTCTCTTGGTATCTGTGATACTGATCTTTTTTTTTTTAAAGATTTTATTTATTTATTTGAGAGAGAGAGAACGAGAGAGAGCACATGAGAGAGGGGAGGGTCAAAGGGAGAACCAGACTCCCTGCCGAGCAGGGAGCCCGACGCGGGACTCGATCCAGGGACTCCAGGATCATGACCTGAGCCGAAGGCAGTCGCTTAACCAACTGAGCCACCCAGGCGCCCCTATGATACTGATCTTTTACTTGCCGTCCCCTCTCTGGCCTCACAGCCTCCCCTACAGTCCCACCACCTGCTGTGTGTGCTTTAAATGCTGACGCCCCTCAGAGTGATCTCAAAAGTCCGCCTTCTCACTCAGCACCCCTGCCTCATTAGTCTCACCCATACCCAACCTTCATTATCCATCTACCAGCCAATGTGTATATCTAACTCAGACATCGTCCTTGGGCTTTCAGACCACTCACTTCCAACTCCCTACCAGACGTTTCCTCTTGTTGATCCACAGATACCTCAAAACTAGGATATCCAAAATTGAACTCCTCTCCCCATCCTGCCCTCCAGCCCTGCCTCCAATCCTGCTTAACCTTCTCTGTCCTCTATTTCAGTGGATGGTTCTACTCTCCATCTACTTTTTTTTAAGTTAGGGAACTGAAAGTTATTTTTAATTCTTCCATCTTACTTCCAGACAAGAAGGTTTGACAGTGAAACAACATGTCCACAGACTAAAAGTAGAGGAGGCTTCAGCAGTGGCCCCTCTCCCCCATACTTTCCATTGGTTACCAAGTTACTACTGAGGTCGACTGACTACACCTTACCCAAATCCACTCATTTCTCTCCATTCCAGCTGTCAGCCACTGTCATCTCTAGGACTCCTGCCGCATCTTCTTAACTGTTCTCTCCACTTTTAGTCCCGTCCCTTCCAGCCTCATCTCTACCCAGTGGCAGTGGCCAGAGCGATCCTTTTAAAAGTCAAATCTGGGGGCGCCTGGGTGCCTTAGTTGGTTAAGTGTCCAACTCTTGATTTTGGCCCAGGTCATGATCTCAGGGTCATCAGGCTTTGCACTCAGTGCAGGGTCTACTTGGGGTTCTCTCTCTTTCCCTCTCTCTCCTCCTCTGCCCCTCCCTTGGCTCACACTCTCTGTCTCTTTCTCTCTCTCTCTCTCAAATAAAATCTTAATAGTAAGCCGATGACTGAAGTTGCTCTTGAATGTGGCTTCAGACCTGGCCTGTTCTCCCCGGTGAGCCCATCTCCAGCCTATAGCTCCAGTTCTTGCTATACTACGCAACTCTAACTCCTCAGTGATCATTCCTCTTTGTTCTCTGGGCTTTTCATACATGCTGTTTCATTTGCCTAGACAACTGATCCCTGTTTGCTGACGTCATTCCTCTGCATTCCTCGGGTCCTGGACACAGATGTCTCTTCTTCTAGAAAATGTTTTTTGACCCCGCAAATCCAGCTTCAGTGACTTTCCTCCATGCCCCCCAAACTTTGTGCATTTCCCCTGTCAAAGCACTCATCACATGGAATTGCAGTCATCTGTATCCACTACTGGATTGACTTGATCTCTGAAGGCAGTGCCTGTGGCCGTCTTGTTATGTGGAATGTGTGAGCCTCCTTTGCGGATGGCCACAGAGCCCTTTTTCTGTTCCAGCTGTGGCTGTGGGTTGAAATGAATAAGGCAGCTCTGAAAACAAGGCTTAGTGAGGTAGGACCAGCACCAGCAAACTAGTTTGCTTCAAAGTTTAATGCTAGCCAAGTTGCTTACTCATGTTCTGCCGCCCATTGCTCTGGGTCTGTGGCAGCAGTGAGAGTGGCCACCTGAGCGGGTTTCTTTCAGAGTGTGGCTCCGTGGTGCAGATTTTAGTCTGGAACACAACACACCCTGCTCCATTTTATCTTCTCTCCTTTGATCCAGTCTCCTGCAGGTTGAGTTGTTAAAGAACAATGAAATGTCAGAAATGGGGACAGACTAGAAAAGCAGGGGTAATCTGTAATCCACAGATTAGTGAGTAAGCCTTTGAACATCCCAAACCACCTGTTCCTGAATAAAACCCAATTGTTTTACCATTCCAGAATGTCTTAGTCTCTGGAATGCCACAGTTACTATAAGTCCATACCCTCATTTAAGGGTAACATTTTAACATTTTTGATACAGTAAAGAGAGAGAGGTTACATTTTCATTCTTTTAACAGGTGGGGTGTAAACTGGATTTGCAAAACCTGTGTCTAGGCAAAATGTTTTACTGCATCTTAGGTAGAAGATCCAGATTTGTATAATATTTTTTGGCAACTGTACATAGTCCCTGGTACAATCAGACCCTTCTATGTGGACATATCCAGGATCCTAATTCAGGAATTTTCTTCTAAACTCTATTATAATAATGCCTTATATTTGTGTAGAGTTTTACAATTAACTAAGTACATGCAAGATCTTAGTTTGACCTTCCAACAACTCTTTGAGGTAGGTGGCTCAGGGGTCATCACCCTCATTTTTGCAGAGGAGAAAATGGCAGAGCAGAAATCACACAGCTAGTAACTGAAGGAGCCAGAACCTGAGCTCAGGTCTCATAGTGCCCAGTTCTGTGTTCTTTCCATCATGTGACACACGTTTGCATTCAAAATTGTATGTGTGAGAGTGTGTTTCATGTATATGGGGGACAGTTAATCAGACTTCTCTTTTTTAAGATCTGGACCACCTAAGAAATAGGTATGGCTCATCATATTAGTTTTAATGTGGATAATACTGGATTAAAAATAGAGCCTGGACACATGACTTACATGGGCTTTCTGCTCTTCCTCCTCCCCTACCTCTCCAGCTCAGCTGGACTCATCCACGTGGTCCCACATCTAGTAGCAGGACAGCCGCAGGCCTCCTGGCACAGAGGCAGACGCACGGTCTTGCATTGAGGTATGCAGGAGAGGAGAGGAGCCCTCAGGAGGCTGGAGAGTGAGCTGAGGATATTCCAGGCCACACATGACCATCCCTCCTTCTCCCCTAGGGATGGGTGGGCACGAGGAAGTAAGAGGATGGCAGAAGTCTCTCCACAACATTTCTGAGAGTGTGCAGGAGTTCCTCTTCTGTGGACTTTGTAGGAGAGGACGAGTATGGTACTTCCTGCAGAATTAATTCGCTTGGGGAGGAAAGACTGCAAGTTCCTTGAGGGCAAGGACCTTTTATGTCTAACACGTCCTGTCCCCCAAAGTATATAGCATAGGACTGAACATGTAGTTGTGCCCAACAAATCCTTGTTGACCAGTCTGTGATCTTAACTATAGCATAGAAGTTGCAGAGAATAAATATTGTCAGAGATGGAAAGACCCAATTGGTGAATGAAAGGTGATTTAAAAACAGTTGCATTTTGTCTTTTTGACCCACCTGAAGGAATGCTGATTAGCAGCCACGCTGTCCCAGCCATCAGACCATGCCCTGGCTGCCCCAGCAAGCTGTCTGGCCAGTGGCTCTTCCTCCAGAGACAGCACCTGAGTAGCTCCTCCTTTTTGCTGTCCTTCCCTGTTCAGTGCTCGGATCTTGCATATTCTTCTTTGAACATATGCAAACAACTTTAACCCCCCCCCCCTCCTTTTCTCTCTCTCTCTCTCTCTCTCTTTTTTTTCTTTGTTCAGCTGCTGGAGGAATTTTTTCTTCATTCCTGCTCTACTCCCTGCCCCATCTCTTAATCACTGTCCTTTTCTCTTTCTCTCCTTCTCAAATTCCTCTCTTAACTTGGTAGATAAGTAGAAGAATAGTGCTCATGGAGGGAAATCAGAGGGGGAGACGAACCATGAGAGACTATGGACTCTGAGAAACAAACTGAGGGTTTTAGAGAGGATGGGGGTGGGGGGATGGGTTAGCCCGGTGATGGGTATTAAGGAGGGCACGTATTGAATGGAGCACTGGGTGTTATACGCAAACAATGAATCATGGAACACTACATCAAAAACTAATGATGTAATGTATGGTGATTAACATAACATAATAAAATAAAATTTAAAAAAAAGAATAGGGCTCATGATAGTCTTCCTGCATTAAGAAGTAACATTAATAGGGGGCGCCTGGGTGGCTCAGTTGGTTAAGCGACTGCCTTTGGCTCAGGTCATGATCCTGGGGTCCCAGGATCGAGTCCCACATCGGGCTCCCTGCTCAGCAGGGAGTCTGCTTCTCCCTCTGACCCTCCTCCCTCTCATGCTCTCTGTCTCTCATTCTCTCTCTCGCAAATAAATAAAATCTTAAAAAAAAGAAAAAGAAAAGAAAAGAAGTAACATTAATAGAGTGAGTTTTTAAGTACCTTGAAAGTTTCCAGAATACCCACCTAGAAAGCCAGCAAATATTTTCTTTTCTGTTTTTTAATTAAATTGCTTTTGCTGAAGCACCAGCACTAAGAATAAACGCACCTTTTTATGCAATTTTGGTTTTGTTTAATAGTGTTGTAAGTACAGTGCTACCATTTCTCATGGCAAACGGGATTTCAACAATGCACATCTTAAACAAGCTTTTATGAGCCAACTTAGAACCCAGCTATAACCTGTCATTTCTCTGGGGAAGTGCACACTATTTCCAGGTTTAGAATCGCCCGTTGGACACAACCAGTGTGTTGTGGGTTCTGGAACCATCTTCGGCTAGGGTGTATCCTTCCTCTGTCAAGTTCCAAAGCAACCTGGGAACAGAGGCAGTTTCTTTGCTTCATACGTACGACTTACGAACTTCATGTCTGTCCCACAGGAAAAGCTTTTGACATCACATACGTGCGCCTCAAGTTCCACACCAGCCGCCCAGAGAGCTTCGCCATTTACAAGCGCATACGGGAAGATGGGCCCTGGGCTCCTTACCAGTACTACAGTGGCTCATGTGAGAATACCTACTCGAAGGCAAACCGTGGCTTCATCAGGACGGGAGGGGACGAGCAGCAGGCCTTATGCACAGATGAATTCAGTGACATTTCCCCTCTCACTGGGGGCAACGTGGCCTTCTCAACTCTAGAAGGAAGGCCCAGTGCCTACAACTTTGACAACAGCCCTGTGCTGCAGGTAATGCATCCGGAAGCTGCCTTTGTAGTCCCTTAGTTCCCCCACGTGCATACAGGACGCAGGAAGCTTGTTGTATGGGGGCCTGTGGTCCCACTTCAGAGGCAAGGGTAGGGCTAGGAGATTCCAGGTGGATTCTATTCTGCTCTCCTGTATATTCTCAGTATGTGAAGGAAAGTAGCTTTGTTCCTGCCACCCAGGTGATGTTCTTGTGTTCTCGTGTACCTGTCAATGTATTCTGGGATAGAAATTTTAGAAATTTTTTAAAAAACTGAACAGTTTTAACTTGGGTCTTTACTTGCAGTGGAAACGTTTTGCTTCTGACCTTTCGAAGAGAGTATTTGAATCTACCCATTCTTTTCTTTTTCTTTAAGATTTTATTTGAGAGAGAGAGAGGGAGAGCGCGTGTGTGCACACGGCACACGTGCATGGGGGGGGAGGGGCAGGGGGAGAGGGAGGAGCAGACTCCCCAACGAGCAGGGAGCCTGACGCGGGGCTCGATCCCAGGACCCTGGGAACATGACCTGAGCCGAAGGCAGGCGCTTCACTGACTGAGCCACCCAGGTGCCCCATGAATTTATCCATTATTTCCACAACTTTCCTTATCTCTTCCTTCATTTGACCAAAGGAAAAGTGTTTTTTAGTATTCGAGAGGGGGACCAGTTGAAGCAAGATATTTAGGAATACCGTCTTCCTTCATTATTGTGCAAGGAAATGTGGACTGGGTTTGTCTGGGGCTATTGTCACTCATAAAACCTTCTCATCACCTGGCGGTACTGGTGTTTGTGACGGGATGTAAGTGTAGGTACCCGTGGTACAGTGCTTGAGCATCATGACAGAAACCTTTCCCCATTTAAGCATAGAAAGAATTAAAGCTTTCTTTTTTTCTCATGAATTCTATGTAATATTCTTCATACACCATAATTTGGAATCTTTCTGTAACACAGAATTGGAGATGCTTCTGTCTTTTGGCTGAAGTTGACGTCTAAGTGGGGGCAGCCTGCCCGTATGAACTCACTGAGACAGGAAAGACTGGATGTGGGTTTGCAAACTCTATGTACGTTTTATGAAATGCTGTTGTCATTTCTAAGTAGAGAGAAATAGGGAGTCCCTTTATTCTGGGCTTTATGCTTTTTTTTTTAAGATTTATTTATTTATTAGAGGGAAAGAGAGTGTGCACAAGCAGTGGGGAGAGGGAGAACCAGGCTCCCCACTGAGCAAGGAGCCCGATGCGGCACTCGATCCCAGGACCCTGAGATCATGACCTGAGCCAAAGGCAGACGCTTAACCAACTGAGCCACCCAGGCGCCCCTTTATGCTTTTGTGGCTTCCAGTCTTTCTCTTAAAGTTTATTATATTCGAGGACTCTTTCTGATTTGGCCATGTGGTTTTGGATGGTGGCAAAAGATGAGAATATGTTTCTCTGTGGGTCTAGTTCTTCCCTTCTATTGTATTTCTGCAGTTTGCTGGGAGATCGTGAATCTTGATCTTGCTAACCTCTGAGGTTCTAGTGAGCAATGAGTATGTTTGCAAAGGCCTTTCAGTAAAGTGTTTCTTGCAATGGTAATAAGATGTGTTCAGAATAATGAGTAGAAAGAATAAATGATTTTGATAGATGAAAAAACAGAAGATGGAATGTATAGGGGAGATGTGATCTACAATTTTTTTAAGTTGATCAACTAGCAGACATTTACTAGCTTAGTGTCTTCCTATACTGATGATTGTATTTGACGATCGTGCCGAGGCAGCAGGAAAAAGCAGTGACCTATGTGACTGTGGTGTTCTGGCACCTCGCCAGCTGGGTGCCTTCTCAGCCTGTCTTGAAGCAGTTCCCCCAGCTGTAGGAATTCTGATACTTGCTATTGGTTTTTTTTTTTTCCCCTCAAGTAAACTCTACACCCGACGTGGGGCTCGAACTCACGACCCTGAGATCAGGAGTCACATGCTCTATCAGCTGAGCCAGCCAGGCGCCCCTGACGTTTGCTACTCCTTATTCCATAGGAACTCATGAGACTAAATGTGGTAGAAATGCTATGGGCATCTGTAATAGATCTGGTCAGTTGCTGTCATTATGCAAAGACATTAATTATGTGTCTCTGGATGTAAGAGTTCTGGTTTTCATACCCAGTTGCCAAGGAGGGTTAGGTGATCGGACTTCAGCTGATTTCACAACGATTAACTGATTTGACAGCTTAGCTGATACGACCGTCTCTCCTCATTGCCTCCTGTGCGTCTCTCCAGAAGCTGTGATCTCCCAGATGGGAGAGGAGACCCTTCCTGGTTTCATTGTATATGAATATTACTAAGCATGTGCTGATTTACAATAATAATAATCAGCATTTATTATAGCACTTACTATAATGTGCCATAATGTGCCAAGCAGTGTTCTGAGCCCCTTAGATATATTAGCTATATTTACTATAGATGTATATACACACTCTCTATACTATTTACTTATTTAACCCTCACAGTAACTCTACAGGTGGATACTTCTGTTAAGCCCATTTTACAAATGGGGCATCGACATCATTTCTCAGAAGAGATCCAATAACTTGCCCCAAATCACCAGTTTTAAGCAGCAGAACTGGGATTCAAAACCTAGAAAGTCTGGCTCCAGAGCCTGTTCTTTTTAAGATGCCTGTTGTGGGAAAAAATGACTTGGACTCAGCCCTTGAGAAGCTTTTATTCAAGGAGAGCTGTGATAAAGATGAAGCTCAAAGGAGATATAATAAGCATTAAACACAGAGATATGTTGAGCTATTTACATTACAGACGACTCAAAGATTCCTCACATTGTGGCCATGAGTGGGAGCTGTTACTGGAGTTCCAAGTTTGGATGCAGTGGAATCATCATCTCTTCTCCTTTCTAATTATACTTGGAGGCTTCACGGGGAGTAGCTTTTATGAGCCCTCTAGGTTGCTCTCTGTGCCAGGTGTTTGGCATGGTTCGGGCCATGCTGCATGATCAGGGGCATGCCTCCCTGTCTCACGGGGAGCCTTCTGAAAACACAGACGCCTTCAGACACTTGCTTGGTGCGTCTCCATGGGTGATGCTGACAGGCAGTCCCAGGAAGGGACTTTACATGGTGTCTTTGGGCGGTCATGGGTCATACGCTACTCCAAAACTTAGTGATTTTAAATGACCACGATTTATTATTTCTCATGATTCTGTGTTGGTGTGGGCTCACTCACTGGCAGGTCGGCTGGGAGCCAGGTTTCTCGCCCTCTGTGGTCTTACTGCCTCAAGGAGGCTAGACTAGGCTTCCTGGCGTGATGGCAGAAGTATTCCAAGAGGGTAAGCCCGGGGCACAAGTGCTTATCAGACTTCTGCCTGTGTCACATTCGCTCATGTCCCCCGGGCAAAAAGCAAATCACATGCCCCAGCCCAGAATCAGGGTGTGGACACTGGCAGACATGATTCACTGGAATCATTATTCTAACAGTCCACCACAGATGTAAACATCTGACTAAAATTAGCTCAGTGAAAGGGCATTTATTATAAGGGCTTAGATCTCATAAAACCTAGGGGAAAACGTTGACTTTCATTCTTGTCCTCTGTCATTATGGTACACCTACCAATTTGATCAGTTGTGGTTTCTTCTTTTGAAGTAGGCTGATGATATCTCAGCAAATGTTACTTGAGCACCTACTGTAGGCTAAACACCAGGGAAACTGCAGTCAACAAAGAAAATGAGTCCTGCCCTCGTGGGGCTTACAGTCTTGATGGTGGCGGTGGTGGCAGGCTGGGGGTGGGGTTGTGGTGGTGGAAACAGACAATATAAATAAAATAGGCAAGTGAAACAGGGTGTTGGGCTGGGCAGCAATTCTAGGTTGGGTGGCCAGGAAAGGCCTCCCAGAGAAGTGACATTATGGGAAAGGTCAACACAAAAACCGCATCTGATTGGTTCCGGCCCGTGTCATGATTTATTACTTTATACTTGCATGCCTCTCCCAGATCTGTCCGTAGCAGATCGGGGATGGAGGGAGAGAGAGATGGTACAAAATGGCCAGGCGGAGGCGGTAACCAGCATATCGCATGCCACCATGGTGCTCCATGAGCTCTGCGCTGGCTTCTCGGACTGGATTTGGGGTGCGGATACAGGCTGGAGAGAAGGGACGTGTGTATTGAGTACCTCCCGAATGCAAAGCATTTAAAAGTATATTTCATGTAAGCCTCTCAACAACCTTGTGAAGAAACGAGTAGTATTCCTGCTTTTTGGGACTCTGAGTGGTGACACAACAACTTAGATCAAAGAAGGGAAGAGTCAAATATTAGGAAATTAAGGGAGTCATTGGGCATTGTAACAGATTTGATGCTAGAAGAGGACATAAGTCACATGATATATTAACTATTTGAAAAATTTAGAAAATGTTGTCACATTTATGTCTCTGATCTTCAGCCCCTTTACCTTTTCCTGTTTTTTTCTTTTCTTTTCTTTTCTTTCCTCCTGACAGGAATGGGTAACTGCCACTGACATCAGAGTAACTCTCAATCGCCTGAATACTTTTGGAGATGAAGTGTTTAATGACCCCAAAGTTCTCAAGTCCTATTATTACGCAATCTCTGATTTTGCTGTGGGTGGTAGGTAAGTAGACTGTTAAATAACTTTGAAAGTGACTGGAGCTGTGGTTTAGAAGAGAGTGTAACAACTTGCTTACAACCATATTAATAATTTGTTAGACCTTCTCATTATCCTGGAAACAAAGTAATTTAGGTTTTCTAAAACCTTGTCAGATCAACACAGTTGGTGAATTCTTACTGAGCACCTCAGTGCAAAGTTCTGTGGCAGGCCCTCTGAAGCCACCAAGGTAGCATGAGACATTCACCTGCTGAGAAGGACTTGACCTTCTAGCATCCTGCAGATGAGTGGAGCAGGCGATATATGAACACGTGAAAAATTAAAACACATGTGTTAGATAAAAAGAGGCCATATATCAGAGAATGAGACAGAACTGTCAAGCTAGAGAAGCAGATGGAAACTAAGCGGGGCCTTGAAGCCTGGATAAGGAAGGAGGATGTGTGAGTGGGATGCAGGATAGGCATGTCATGAGCAGAAGTGAAGGGTTGGGAGATTATATACCTGCTCGGCTTAGGGAACATCTCCTCTGTGAATTTGTAGAGTTGACAGAGTGAAAGCTGACAGAGACTGTAATCAATGAGAAACCATGTACTTTTTGAAGTAGGCCGATGATATCTAAACAGTGGTTAGGAAGATTAATTGCAGACAAGGTGAAAGTAGAGTACCATTGAGAGAATTTATATTCTTGTTATGATGCTGTGATCTGCATGTTAGGTGACAAATACCTGACATTAGGGTGGTGACAATAGAATGGAAAGAAAGGAACATTTTACATGGATTTTATTGTGAAGCAAGAATTATCAGGACTTTAGTCAAAGATGATTTTACAAACAATGAATCATGGAACAGTTCATCTAAAACTAATGATGTAATGTATGGGGATTAACATAAGAATAAAAAAAAAGAAAAAAAATCAGATCTCAAAGAGATAAAAAAAATGATTTTAAAGTTTAATGATCAGGAGAATGGTGGTAGTATTAATGAAGTAAATGAAGAAGATGAGCTAATTTAGGGAGATGAGTTTAGTTGTAGATATGTAAAATTTTAGGTTATTGGGGACATCTGAACTTGTGTACCAGTCAAGGATAGGACTTGGGAGAGAGAGAAGAGCCGGGGATATGAATTTGGGATTCATCCTGGTATACTGTAGATGTTTCGGAAAGGTTTGAAATGTATTACCAAGTAGCGGTGGGAGCTATACGGCTGATTCTATCTTTAAGGAAGCTATTAGGGAAACATCAGGGCACAGAACATGTTTTAGTATTCATGGGCATTTCCATGAGTCCTTAGTTTATGATTGCATATCCCTGCATCTAGGGATCCTTCGGGGATTCTTGCCCCAAACAACCTTGAGGGAGTACGAGGCTACCAGAGTTGCGTATGGTGGTGAGGTGTTGACTGTCTCTTACTACCTTCAGATTGGAATACTTTAAAATCATTATGACAGAAAACAGCTGTGACCTAATTTTTGACTTGTAGTGTGCCTGCACGATCTTAGGCACGTGAATAAAGCAGCTTCTTGATCCTCCCAATAACCCCGTGAAATTCACACTGTCATCATCCCTGTCTTACGGGTAAGGCACAGAGGTTAAGTGACATTGGTAAGTCACAGGGCAGGTCCCAACCCATGCAGCCGGACTTCAGGGTCCTCGCTCTGCTTAACCTACACGCTTGGTTGCTACTTGATACACACAGTTGACTTCCGGAAGTGATCCCAGAAATTGTAGAAGCCTCCGAAATTGCTAGAGACTTTCTTCTGTCTTGTTAATGCCCCATCCCCTATTAAATAAAGATGTTTGGGGTAGTTTTTGTTTTTGGGGGGTTTTTTTGCTTGTTTAATTTTCCTTCCTACCTGAAAACTTAAAACTGCCATTATTTAATTTTGCTTAGCTCCTCAGTTTACGGTCTTGAATGGTCAAACTAAAAAAAAAACAAAAAAAAACAAACCAAAAACATTCTGGGGTTGTGTTTAGTTCTCTTTGTACATCATTTTTCAGCATCCATTTCTGGGACTCGGTGGCTGTTTCATATTTTTGGGTGTCTTTTCTCTTCCCAGGTGTAAATGCAACGGACATGCAAGTGAGTGTGTGAAGAATGAATTTGGCAAGCTGGTTTGTAATTGCAAACATAATACTTACGGGGTAGACTGTGAAAAGTGTCTGCCATTCTTCAACGACCGGCCGTGGAGGAGGGCGACTGCGGAGAGCGCCAGCGAATGCCTGCGTGAGTCTGTTGAATTATCTTGAGGACTTCCAGAGTGGGGAGAAGGAATGGTTGACTTCCTTCTGTTCCTCCTTGAAAGGAGAACTCTGAAAGGCAGTGCTGCTTCTGTAATTGGAGAGCACAGAACGGTAAACTATATGCACATCAGAGGAAAATCATAGATGAAGGCAGTTGGCTATGAATAAAAATGTATGTTCATTTTGTTCAGTTTCCTTCATGAACACACGTACCAGAGTGGGAGCAGCATCTCCAAGGTTTGGAACTTCACTTAGATCCAAGTGATGGGCCAGTGTAGCCTACTATAAAATATGGTTTCTCTAGTCTTGTCTTTGCTGCACATTAAAATATTTTCCTACCAACGGTCATTTCCTCAAGCAGTCAGGGTCATTGATGAACATGTGTTGGGTGTGTTGAGTTCTAGACTAAGACTGCCATTCAGAAGATCATTTCTCAAAATTATTCTTCCCTTATTTCACTGAGGAGCACAACAGGGAGAATTTTCCTACTTCACCCATGCAGAGGTGGTTGGCTTTGGGAAGGAAAGTAGATCCTAGTATTTCTAGAAATGGGTAAAAGAAGAAAGATTGCACATTGTTTTATCCCTTCATCATGGCTTGGTTTATTCTGAACAGATAGAGAAAGAAGCCTCAGGAGAAAGGAACCATGAAACTATGTAATCATGCTGTGTCAAGGACTTAAAAATAAGAAACTTTTAAAGCAGCTATAATTTTTATGACCTTATAAATACTTCTTATCATATACTCTTGATAAAGGAATAAGACACTCTGAACTCACTGGAGTTATTGGCAGAAACCTTGAGAAATGACCAGTATCTTGACTCATGACTATTTCTGTTAGTTGCCTAGAGCAGATTTTCTTATCTTTCCTTTTCCTCAGCAAATCCCAGATTTGAAGATAAATTGTACAGCCTCCTCTAGAATTCCTAGGCACTTGCTTGAGCTTCAGTTCTTTTACTGAACTGTAAAAGCCAGTATGAGAAGCCACATGATAAAGATCTTAACAGAAACAGTGAAATGCCCCTAAGATGTGACATTTCAATAAATTTACACATGTGTTTGAAAAGTATTTTGCTTAGTGATGGGGTCATATCTTGAGTCTCCAGGAACATCATGAAAATGTTCCTGGGCCAGCAAATGAACTGAATACTGTTTCTAAAGGACTTTGAGGAGAAACTAAATCAGTTTGCCTTCCTCCTTGCCTTGCCACTCTTCAGCACTTCAAAGAGTGAAGTTTCTGGAGATTGAGAGAGTACTACAATATTGTCAGGATGCTGGGGTTGGAGAAGAGAAAATTACAGCCTTCTCTCTTACCAGCTGATGGTGAAGGAGACAGAGCGTCTGCTTTACCCATGTGTTAGGACAGTGTAGACAAGAGGACTCTTCTGCTTCATAGTCCCAGAGCACCAAACCATTTAGGTGGGGATGGGCTGGGTTTGGCCGTGAGTGGGATGTGCGGGATAATCTGGGGAGGCTTGAGGGAAGAGAAACAGAAAGGGAGCTCTCCAAGTTACTTAACACAACTCTAGTTTTTGGTGCCAGTGATTCAAGTTTCTAACAAGTTTTCAAGTATAATACTATGAAAGAACTGATTATAAAGAAGGGGAGGTGACAAGAAAGAAAAAATATATATTCAAACATTTTTTTTTAAAACAACTTGGTTTATCTGAAACCAAATAAAACTATATTTAGTGTTCAAGATACTGCTGGTACTTTGTGTGAAATCCATAATTCTAAGAAAAGAAGTTCTATAACTACATATACTTGTTCTTAAAATATAGTTGTGTTCTGCAGGGAACATAGTTACTTAATGGCGGACCTGGTTGGCATTGTGGCTCCCCAGGAGATGGATGTGTCTAGTGAAGCTAGATTTCCCTTCAATGCTGCTGCCTTCCACAGAGGTGCTAATTTTAACCCATGTGTGTCAGGTTACTCCAGTCTAGCCTTGCACGCAATCTGGCACTTCGAAAGTTAGTGTCTTAACGTATTTCAACTGTCTGGGGCCCGAAAGTTAGGGTAAATTAAAGCCTGAATATAAACTGGCTCCCTGTTGTTGGAGTTGGTATTAGAACGAAGGATAAAGATTCAGAAAAATTACAATTTGACTTGCCTTTCACTTATGTGTAAACGATTACCTGGAGATTTCTAAGGACAGGGATTTCTCGTATTTTACGATGGCACTGATTTTGATAAGAACATCTCTCAGTAAACTGATAGCCTGGCTCTCTCAACCCTTCATTGACCTCCTGTTTTTGTTTTCAAATGAACAATGCGTCAAGCGGGTGTTCTTATCCTACCACCCATTGTGCCCCAGAGACATGGGAAATCGCAGTTTTGGTTTGCTTAGAGCCTCTCGAAATGCTGTTCATCAAAGGAACATGGGTCTGACGTAACTTGTACGTTTTGGCCAACAGCCTGTGACTGTAATGGCCGATCACAGGAGTGCTATTTTGACCCTGAACTTTACCGGTCCACCGGCCACGGGGGCCACTGTACCAACTGCCAGGGGAACACAGATGGCGCCAACTGCGAGAGATGCCGGGAGAATTTCTTCCGCCTTGGGAACAACGAAGCCTGCTCTCCCTGTCACTGCAGTCCTGTGGGTAAGTGACAGGCAGTGCCAGCATCAGCCTGGTGGTTTGAAAGACAAGTACTCCCCGCCCCCCCCGAAAACAAAGCTCTGCTTCCTAGGCCTGAACTCAGGGAGTTCAGTTCCTCTGCACAGGGGAAGAGTGGAAGTGTGTGTGCACTGTCGTCCCGACCAATGACTCAGGAGCTGCCCGACCCCCCACCTCCACTCTGTTTAACCAAGTTAAACTTTCAAATGATGTTCTGGTGCGTATAAATAAGTGTGGACTTGGCCTGTGTAATGGTTTTGTGAAGATAATTGGTAGCCCGATCCTAGAGACCCTTTGAACTTTGACTGGAAAAGGCTAGCTGCTTCATGAGTTCTTGCACGTTAATGATTTTGTTTAGTTTACGATCCTCGAAGGGCTGAACTTTCTCGGTATGTTGGTGTGCGTTCAGAGATGTAAAGTGCTCTGACTTTGCTCTCCTCTTTCAAGAGTTTGACCTTTATTTTGTTGTGCCTGTAGTAAATTCTAGACATGGGCTTTCAGGAGCCTGTGCTTGCCCACAGAGAAGTGACTGGTTTTGTGTCCAGTTGATCACTGGGTGCAGAGTGACTTGTTTTTCAACATTGACGAGCAGGGTGTGTGTCCGGAAAGTTAAAATGTTACGGCTCAAAGGATATGATTTTGAGACAATGCGGATTTAAAATTTGATCTTTCTTCTCTGTAACCATCTAGAGATTACATCTTGGGTTTCAGGCATTGTTTTTAGTGACCCATTTTTTTTTTCCTTTGACATATTTACTGACATTTCTGGTTGTTGACAAGCTCTTTAAATTTTAGGTTCTCTCAGCACACAGTGTGATAGCTCTGGCAGGTGTAGCTGCAAGCCAGGAGTGATGGGTGACAAGTGTGACCGTTGCCAGCCCGGGTATCATTCTCTCACTGAGGCAGGATGCAGGTAAGACTTTTCAAAACCAGAGAAAGGGGGCAGAATCCAACTGTAGTTGATCCAGAACAATAAGAGATATCGTGGCTCGTCCGCAGCAGTATGAACATTTTTCCCCATAGTAATTCAAGAACTTCTAGCTGTAATGATGGTCCAGGACTGGTTTGTAACAGAGATGAAGCAGGGTTTTTAGTATGGAAATGTGAGAGGCATATCCTTGATTGAAACCAAATCCAGATACAAAACTGACTTTAGGACTCCTTTTGCTTTTTTATGTATTTTTTTTTTTTTTAATGTATTAACATGTAAAACAAAAGGTTGACTTTAAGAGTGGAATTTCTTTCTCATTTCTCTTCTCTCTTTGTTTTACTCCTTTTTCCATCCAACAGGCCATGCTCTTGTAATCCTTCTGGCAGCGTAGACGAGTGTAACATTGAAACGGGAAGATGTGTTTGCAAAGACAATGTTGAAGGCTTCAATTGTGAGAGGTAGCTCATTCTTTCTCTGGCTGTGCTGTGTTTTTTCTGGTCTCATATTTCAAGTCCAAGAAATTCCTGATTATATCTTTATGTTTTTCAGATGCAAACCTGGATTTTTTAATTTGGAATCATCTAATCCTAGGGGTTGCACACCCTGCTTCTGCTTTGGGCATTCTTCTGTCTGTACAAATGCTGTCGGCTACAGTGTTTATCCTATAACCTCTACCTTTCAGATTGGTAATTTGGACCTTCCCTTTGGTCTCCCAGAATTACAAGACTGGACTTACAGTATTTTTTAAAAATGAGTAACTTTTTGAGGATTTTTTGATGGTGGCAACATTTTGTTTTCAAATGTACAAGATTTTTTTGTTTGGCTCTTTGTTTGGCTTTTTATTTATTTATTTATTTAAGATTTATTTATTTGAGAGAGAGAGAGAGGGAGAAGCAGACTCCCTGTCAAGCAGAGAGCCCGATGCCGGGTTTGATCCCAGGACCCTGAGATCATGACCTGAGCCGAAGGCATACACTTACCTGACTCAGCCACCCAGGCGCCCCTGTTTGACTTTTTAATTTAATGAAAACATACATCTGTAGAATTTACTGTAGTATAAATTTATGTGAAATCAAAATATAGCTTGAGGGATATAGCATATACAGGTACTATCCTAGGATCCGTGTATTCAGAAATATTTACTGGTGACTTCCTGTATATTTTCGTGGTGTATAGAGGACCTGAATTCAGGATGTTCACAGTGTGATGGCCCTTGTGTTTTCATCCTGTTCTTGCAGATGAAGACGGGTGGCGGGTGGAACAAAGGGATGGCTCTGAAGCGTCACTCGAGTGGTCCTCTGAGAGGCAGGATATCACCGTCCTCTCGGATAGCTACTTTCCTCGGTACTTCATTGCTCCGGGTAAGTAAGGCTAGGCAGCAGTCTGCTGTGATGAGTGCTCCTGTTTACGCTCCTTCTCACGCTCTTTCACATCACTGTGTCTGCTTTTCAGCAAAGTTCTTGGGCAAGCAGATGTTGAGTTATGGTCAGAACTTCTCCTTCTCCTTTCGGGTGGACAGGCGAGACACTCGCCTCTCTGCAGAAGACCTGGTGCTCGAGGGAGCTGGTCTGAGAGTGTCTGTGCCCTTGATCGCTCAGGGCAATTCCTATCCAAGTGAGACCACTGTGAAATACGTCTTCAGGTAAGACGGTCTTCTTTGTAAAATCTGAGTTGACCAGAGTTATAAAAGTGGTTTCTTTACCTAAGCTTATCAGGCCTCAAGCTGTTGAAGAAAAATGTCTGGGTTATAAAGGTGACTTTGGCAAAGGAAGCCTTCCCTTTATTTACTGTACCCTTCCCAGTTGTACTAAAAACCAACAGATCCATTTCTGACTTGGTTGGATTGTCAGAGCATTGACTTGTTGGCAGCATTAATGCATAAGAAATGCTTTCTCAGCACCCAGAACTGTCCTGACAGAGGTTAACGTGGCCCTTTCTTTCTCCCTAGGCTCCATGAAGCAACAGATTACCCTTGGAGGCCTCCTCTTACCCCTTTCGAATTTCAGAAGCTCCTAAACAATTTGACCTCTATCAAAATCCGTGGGACATATAGTGAGAGAAGTAAGTTATGATATAATTTAAGAGCATTAAAATGATTAGGTAGAAGGATCCACAATAATGCAAAAGTTTATCTCTAAAGTCCCAATACTATAGTGCTGATTCTAAAGAAATGGAACGAATTATCTCATTACATGTGAATTATGTATAAAAATAATGCATTTGTTTAACCATTTTTAAGGACCTGGAGAAAATTTGCTAAAATTAACAAATAGCATTGTTTTATAATGACTAAGCCTAATGAGGTGACTTTATATCTAACTATAGTCTAAGAATCTTACATGTAATTCTACTGGCTCACATGCTTAACCTTTACTTCTTTTTATTTATTGCTATGTGATTATCAAGCCCTTTAAACTATTGGCTAAATTATGAAAAATTATAAATTCCTGAGTGAAGGTTCATTATAATGTTAAATAAACAAAGCTGTTTTCAGTATGCCTTTAAATTTATTTATTTATTTATTTATTTATTTATTTATTTATTTATTTATTTATTTATTTATTTATTGTAACGAGGACCTTTTCCTGTAGAAAGCTCAAGCTGTTTGGGTGGAGTCAGAGGGGTGGTGTGGCATTGTGAGTGGCATCTGCAGCATGGATGTGTTGGTTTTTGAGATGTCTACGTGAATATCCAGATGAAAATATCTTATAAGTTGTTAGAAATAATGGTCTGGGGCTTAGGAATAAGTTAGTACTGGAGATCTAGAATCAAAAGGTTGACTACCTATGGGCAATAATTTTTAAACTTGGAAATAAGACAAAAAATATAGAAAGAAAAAGTATAACCCCAGAAACATAGTCATCTAAGGGCCATGTGTTGAGACTCAAGGGAGAAAAAAGAATTTTAAGGAGGAGAAATAATTAAAGGGTTTATAAAGGTGATGCCATTGGATTTTGGATCGGGAGACTAAGGAATCATTGGTGATTTTTTTTTTTTTAAGAAGGGTTAAAACTGAAGTTATGCTACAGTGCTTTGACAAGTAATTTGAAGGAGAAGAAGTAAAATAAAGCTTATTCTTTTAAGAAGTTTGGCTGTAAGGGAAGGAAAAGAGATGGATTGTAATTCAAGAGTAGGGACAAGATTAGAAGAAGAGTACTTTTTAGAATGGGAGACTTAAGAATGGTTAGAATTGGAAGCATATTAGCCAATGGGTATATCTCATGACCTAACTGTTGACAAAATCCATAAATATATTAAAAGTAACTAAGTTCACAGTAGTCATAGAAGAGATGCCCTTCAACCTGAGGTTGTCAATTTCTAAGAATTCTATACAAGGCATATATATATTTCATAACATAAGAAAATAATGATGATGTAATTAAAGACTGCCACTTGGTGGAATGTTCCTGCTGAGGCCATCACATGCCCTTTTGGGTTGGATCACCCATTGGTCTAAGCCAATTTACGGCTTCCTCTGTTTTTATTTTCTTCTAGAAGTGGGGAAGCATTGTGATATATGGCATACTGGCTTTGGAATAATTGCATATTTGCCAAAGTGGCCCTGAGTATTAAAACTTGGTCACCAGTTTTTCCTATTTTATATGCAGGGCAAAAAAATATAATGAGTGGTGCTTGTTGGCAGGTGTTTTCCTTGCTTTCTTATCCCTGAACTCTATATAGTCAGGGACTGCTTTTGTGGCAAAAGAACAAAAACACTGCTTAATGGCTACAGACGTAAACTCATCCCCTACATTCTCACTCTGATCTCCTCTTGCCCCACAATACTGTCCAGTGCCTTTCCTCTTTCACACTGGTGATTGAGACAACTGTAAAATCCAACAGATCTGGTTGTGTGTGTGTTTAACAATGTGTTTGCTATCCTGCCTCTCCAGATACTTAGCACCAGGTACCCCATGACTGTCATGAACACTATTTTCTGGTTATCTCCTCCAATAGATGAGTTAAACTAATAGCTGATTGTCTCTGGAATTTTGTGTCTGATTACTCTTTAGCTTTATTAACTTTCTGTAAGCTTTTAGAAAACAACAGCTAGCTCAGTGACTCTCTTATCCACACCACACGCAGGTGCTGGATATTTGGATGATGTCACCCTAACAAGTGCTCGCCCGGGGCCCGGGGTGCCTGCCACTTGGGTGGAGTCCTGCACCTGTCCTGTGGGCTACGGAGGGCAGTTCTGTGAGATGTGCCTCTCGGGTTACAGAAGAGAAACTCCGAGTCTCGGGCCGTACAGCCCGTGTGTGCTTTGTACCTGCAACGGACACAGCGAGACCTGTGACCCTGAGACAGGTGAGATGAGGTTCTTGGGGGGTGGGGGTGGGGCTGCTGGGCCTAAGTGCTCTCCAGCGGATAAGCAGGGAAGTGCTCCTGGTCTTACCGGCTGGCTCACCTGCCTTTGTTCTCATCCCCGCTCTCCAAACAGGTGTTTGTGACTGCAGGGACAATACAGCTGGCCCCCACTGTGAGAGGTGTGGGGATGGGTACTACGGAGATGCCACGTCGGGCACCACCTCCGACTGTCGGCCCTGCCCATGTCCTGGCGGCTCGAGCTGTGCCTCTGTCCCCAAGACGCAGGAGGTGGTGTGTACCAGCTGTCCCCCCGGCACCACCGGTCAGTCCGCTCTTCCCGTCTGCCCTCCGTGTTCCACTGGGCAAAAGGACCTCGGGACTCAGGGCCTGGGCGTTTGCAGCTTCCGTTTGTTTGTTTGGCTCCGTGATTACAGTTGTCCAAACAGGCAAAAGTTGTGTATGGGATTCATTATGGATTCATAGAACACATATCTGATACAAACGTGGCCAACATGGTGACGGCCACGTACTTTTCTAAGCACCCTCCGCCTTCTGCCTCAGTAATCCTCACAACCCCGTGAGGTGGGTGCTGCTAGTTTCCCCGTGTGACAGCTGACAACACCGAGGCACGGAGACGTGAAGTGACGTGTCCCAGCTGCGTGGCTGGTCCCTGGAGGAGCTTGTGACGAGCCCCGTATGGTCACCCACCTAGGATGAGAACGAACACTGGATTTTTAGTTTGTGGGGCTATCCTGGGGTTCTTGATATAAAGTGGTAATGTGTAAATTCTTTAAATTGTTTCTATTCTTTCTTTCAATAGTCCTTTCAGTGCATCAGAGCCCATCACGTTTAGTTAGGAAAAGATGTTTTTATAGCTTTGGATAGACATCTGTTCCCGTTCTCTGAGTTTCTTTCTTTTTGTCAATAACGTAAAACTAGATCGTTCCTAGCTACTCAAGGAACTGTCGTGCTGACTAAGGAGACCAAGGCTCACTGATGAGCGTTCCTCTTTTTCCGTTGACTTTAGCTTCCATGTAATGGAGAGGTTCTGGCTAGGCTTCTGATAGAACCCTTGACTCCATTACATACTTTTTCTTCAAAACGTATTGCTGCCTAGAAATAAGTGAGACAGAAAAACCACTCAGCTAACAATTTGTATCTCTTGTACATCATCAAAACACTCTTTAATCCTTGAGAAACATCAAAATACCCCATCTTCCCTTTACTACTCCACTGACCCCACACTAAGCACAAGGTCTTTGCAACACAGAGAGATTCAATCATTTGCTTAAGGTAGTTGAGAAAATAAGGAGAAACTAGTGTAGACTTTCAGATTTTTTACTCTTTTCTTTGTGTATGTGTGTTTTAAAACAGTGGCCCAACAGAGGTTCATAGATGGAGTTCTCTGACCTTGTTCCCCACCACCCTCTGTTGCCTTCGCTGTCTCTGCTGCAGCTGTCCTGGGCTGCTTGTAATGCATCAGATCAGCCAGACTGTATGTCTTGTTAATGCACGGTTTTCTTTTTTTAGAATGCTTTACCCCACCTTGTTCCACCCAAACCTCACTTTTCTTGTTCAACTCCTCTCTTTACCGTGGAGTTTGGTTGAAACATCACTTACTCTGTGCTCCTACCTCAGGTTTTTAGGACCCTTTTTTACTCTGCTGCCATAGCATATAGCATCCCCCTTGCAGAATCTGCTCCTAGATGTACTTAATATGACGTTTTGATGAGAGACCCCTTTGCTCATTCTGTTGTTCCACTGGGTAGACTGCAAGCCTAAAACTAAGTTAAGCATTGGAGATGTTCTCATGGCTATGCTGAATAATACAAATGGGGGAGTTGAGACTACTTGGGATACATAATGGAGAGATGGAGTATACTGTAGGAGATCTTGCAAAATGTTGTAAACCTGTTAGTCTGTAACCAGATGTCTCTCACACAAGACTTGTGAGATATATTTGTTTTGTTAGTTATCACGTGACTTGAAGGGAATGAGCTATAGTGCTTCTTGTGGATGTTAATTAGGGTGTAGAGGTCCACGTGAAAAACAGCATAGACCCTGTGAAAGATGATGCCATCACTCGTTAGTCCTATATCCTGCTTCCTTTTTTTCGTAGCACGTTTTAACCACTTCATGTTTTTCTATTTATTCATTTGTTTATTGTCTATCTTCCCCTCCTAACCCCTGTTAAGCTCCATGACAGCAGGGACTTTTGTCTGTTCTATGGACTTTTGTATTCCTAACACCCAGAATAGCACCTGGTATGTATGCTTGTTGAATGAATGCAAATATTTTTTGGATAGCGAACAGAGATTGCAGATAGAGGGTAAGATGTTCCTCATTTAGAAGACTACTGAAGAATAGGAATAGCTACCTATAGTCCCTGAGCTCTTCACACGTGGTATGCTACACATTTGATCTTTAAAATGATCTTTTGAGGTAAATTAATAATAATAATAATAATAATGATACTCTTTTTTATCACATTTATTTGAGTGCCTGGCTTTGGGAATGCAAAGATGAATAAGGGATGGTCCCCACTCTTCTGGGGCTAAAAGTATAGAGGGAAACACAGATAATTGTAAGACAGTGTGGTTAGTTCAGGCAAAGGAATACACATAAGAGGGGTAGAGGAGAAGAAACAACACCTCTCCCGAGGTGGGGAGGGTATGATAAGGAAAGCTAAGGCAAAAAAAAAAAAAAAAGTACCTAACTTGCCCAAAGTCACATCCAGGACTTGGACCTACATCCTGGACTCTGAGACAAAAGGATAGGTTAGCCATTGTTGCCAGAAGATACTTTGGTGTGAAAGCTTTCCATGGGCTCCCATGCAGCTCTGTTTTAGGTTTTCTACCAGATTTAAAAAAAAAAAAAATTGTTTTATTCAAAACAGGTTTCAAGGCATTTTAAATATAGATCATATCTAGAATGGCTAAATGATCTGATGAAAAGCAAAACTGACATGCTGTCCTAATCCTGGTCTGGAGAAGGATCTCGGGTGAGGGTCTGGTAACTACATCAGAGACAAGAAGGGCCTGAGTAGCATCCTGTTTCTTCCTCTCCTGGCCCATGCCCAGCCACAGATTCTGTTCACCTCACCAGTGGTTTCCATTTGCCAAATGCAGGGGTCAGTTTTCAGTCCTCCTCTGACCCTGTTCTCTCAGCAACGCGGGATGCTGGTGACTGCTCACTCGGCCCCAGACATTTCTCCTCTCACCTTTGGGAACACTGCCCTCTCTTGGGTCTCCTTCCTTCCCTCTTCTCTTGAGGCTCCTTTTATCACTTCTGATTCTCAGCCTGAGACTTCCATGTCAACTTTATCTGTATTCTCCCCTCAGGTGAACAAATCTCATCTTATAGCTTCCAAAGCCTTTCTGTGCCTACTGAAAAATCTGCGTCTTAGGCGCCGACCACGCTCTCTCCCAAGTGCCAGCTACCTACTTGCCATCTCCGCTTGGCTGGGGGGCTGGAAGCCTTCCATTTGCCCCTGCACATCCTTTCTTCTTTTTTCTCCACCCCGATGGGACCTGTGTGCATGATATCACATGGGCCCTCCATTTGTGTTCAAGCAGCAGGAAGAGGGAGGAGGGTGGGGCAGAGTATTTAGTCCAAGGCCCCTTCTCTGGGGGTATCCTTGTGGCTTAGTGACTTTCATCAAGGTGTTCAGCTCCTGACACTAGCTTTCTCCAAACAGCCCTTTCTCATGTGAGGTTCCGGTTAACTGCTCCCTCCCCCCAGCCCCTGAGGCCCAGGTAATAGAGCCCCACAGTCACTACCCCCGGGGCTGCACTGTCTCCTGGGATTGCTTACACCCTGCCCACACTCGTATAGATAGTATCTTTATTAAACTCTCTTCAGGTCTTGCTAATTTGAATGTGTCTATTTAATTTTCTGCTTGAGTCAGATGACTAAAGGCATCTCAAATTTAAGCAAATCCAAGCTAAATCTTTGATTTCTTTCTTTTTCTCAACCGCAACCCTATCCTTCCCCAGTCTTGTTCATCTCAGGGAAAATACTACCATCCACCTAGTTGCTCCAGCTAGAAGTTAAACTCCTGGGCTTGTCTTTGATTCTGCTTTCTTTCATTTCCTGGAAGCAGTCAGCCAGCATGTGTGATGGACTCGATCTCACATCTGACTGCATTTCACCGCCTCCATTTCATCACCCTGGTCCACACCACTGTGGTCTCTCACCAGAATAGCCTCCTAATTGGTCTCCCTGCAATCCATTCTCACACAGCAGCCAGGATAATCCTTTTAAAATGTAAATCAGGGTTGCCTGGGTGGCTCAGTCAGTTAAGTACCTGACTTTGGTTCAGGTCATAATCTTGGGGTCCTGGGATGAAACCCTGCGTCAAGGTTCTGTGCTCAGCGAGGAGTCTGCTTCTCCCTCTCCCTCTGCCCCCTACTCATTCTCTCTCAAATAAAATCTTTAAAAAAATGTAAATCAGGGCTTATCACTTCAAAAACCCTCAATATCACCTCATTGCACTTTAATATAAACCAGATTTTTTACTGTGACTTACAAGATTGGCTCTTACTATTTCCATAAGCTCATTGTGTTTTTCTGTAACATTCTTCCCTTGGATATTAGCATGACTGTTTTTTTTTCCCTGTCTTTCCATTGTCATCCCAGATATCTCCTCTCTACAGAGCTTTCTCTAACCACCCAATCTGAAGTAGTCCTTACCTTTTCATTCTATCATGTTGCTCTGTTTTGTTTTAATTTGTTATGCTTATCCTGATCCAAAATAATCTTCTTATTTATATTGTCTGTGGATTGGTCTCCCTCAGCTATAGCATAAGCTTCATGAGAGTGGAGATCTTGTCCACCTGGTTCACTGCATCATCCTGACAATCTAGAACAGTGCCTATGTATAAGAGATGCTCAGCAAATGTTCATTAAATGAGCAAATGAGCAAACCTTTATTTCTCCAGAAAGCTTAAGCTAATTCAGTCCCTATCAGCTACAAAGATATCAAGATTCCAACTTGAGCTAATAATGATGGGAAAGTGGGAAAGGAAAGAGGAGGAGCAGTGAGTATGGTGGAAAGAGTCCCGGATTCTAGCTGTTTGGTTGTGGGCAAGTTATTTAACTTCTCTGGTCCCTTCACTATAATAGAAGCCGGAGGCAAATGACAATCTCTAAGTTCTCTTCTAAGATACTCTTGATTCTGTCCTAGTTGACACAGCTCAAACAAGGATTAGCACATGTCTTTTCTTTTTTAGGAAGATTGTCCTGCTTACTCTGCTGTATAGGAAACTTATGGTATTGAGTGGCACTTCATCTTTTTTAATATCATAAACCAAAACAAACATATGAATGTGCCATCCCTTGGGACAGGAGAGGTTAATAAACCCTGAGCCTGACTCATTTACAAAGCACTTTTAATGCATGATGTCAGTTAATCCTCAGGACAATTGAAGTGCAGTAGGCAAAACAGGTGCTATCGTCCTAATAACAAAATGGGGATGTGCCCTGAGTCCCTGTGCTGGTCTGGCACATTGCCAGGACTGCAGCCCAGGTCCTCTGCCCTCCTGGGCTGGTGCCCTGTCCACTGTGGCACGTGGCCTCCCATCTGATGGTTCACCTGGACTCTTCGTAACCAGACTGTGTGTGTCCAGCAGCACCAGGAATGTCTGAGGTCTTTCTTTCCTAACATCAGATTGTCCCACGTGCAGGTAAAAGGTGTGAGCTCTGTGATGATGGCTACTTCGGAGACCCTCTGGGTAGACACGGCCCAGTGAGGCTTTGCCGCCTTTGTCAATGCAGTGACAACATTGACCCCAACGCTGTTGGAAATTGCAATCGCTTGACAGGAGAGTGCCTGAAGTGCATCTATAACACTGCTGGCTTCTACTGTGACCGATGCAAAGATGGATTTTTTGGAAATCCCCTGGCTCCCAATCCAGCAGACAAATGCAAAGGTAATCTAGCCATCGGCCTGGTTCTGCCACTGTTGTGCTCATTTATTCTGAAAATTCATCGCGTGGTCTCTTTAAGTATTTACAGATGTTTGGTCTAACACAGCGCTGTTCAATAGAAATGTAGTGTGAACCAGTCGTGTAAGTTAAGTTTTCTCGTAGACACATGAAAATAAAGAGAAACAGGTGAAATTGATTTTAATCATATATTTTATTAACCCTAATATGTCTCGAGCACATCTCGAGACCAGCCACTTCACCTGAAGTCTGGAGAATCTGTTTGTACTGTTTACATTTTCGTATTTCGCTCGGGTGATTCGCATCTCTTGCTGTCTCCATCTCCCCACCCTAGCCTGTGCGTGCAATCCCCACGGCACCTCGAGGCAGCAGAACAGTTGTAACCCCGTGACCGGGCAGTGTGACTGTCTGCCCCACGTGACCGGCCGGGACTGTGGAGCCTGTGAGCCCGGATTCTACAACCTGCAGAGCGGGCGGGGCTGTGAGAGGTGAGGCGCCAGGCGCCGTTGCTGGAAGCAATCTGGGCTTGCCTTTTTTTTTTTTTAATTGAGAGAGATGGATTTTTATGACTTACACCCGTAACAGTAGCCTTGATTTTGTTCAGGAATTATTTGAGTGCCTCACTCAAGCAGAGCACGCTTAGGGGCAGTACGGGACAGTGGTACCGAGGCTGCTGGGAGAGGCGCGTAGAACGAAGCTGCCCTGGCTGCGTCAGTCGCCCGAGCAGCCTTTCAAACACGACATCTCGTGAGGTGCTTTCTGAGGCGCCCAGAGTCAGACCCTCTGGGGCTCGCAGCCCGGGAATTTCTATTTTCAAAGCTCCTGCTGATCAGCACTGAGGTGGTGCCAGGTTGGAGAGCCCCTTTGTAGTGGTTTTAGGAGTGGAATGAACCGTGTTGGTGGGTGAAGTTAGAAAAAGAGGTTCTGAGTAGAACTCATGAAAATTACTTGAACCTCAGGCACTTAATAACCCTTAACATTTTGTTTTAATAGCCCTGTAGATTGTTTTCTCATACAAATTACAGCAGTTCTGTGCTGACTAGGGGCCGGGGGAAGGTTTGCTGAGAGTCTGTTTTTCTTACCGGAGAAACATCACGTGTTCCCTTTCAGATGCGGCTGCCACGCTTTGGGTTCCACCAATGGACAGTGTGACATCCACACTGGCCAGTGTGAGTGCCAGCCTGGAGTCACGGGCCAGCACTGCGAGCGCTGTGAGGTCAACCACTTTGGGTTTGGACCCGAAGGCTGCAAACGTAAGGAGCTGGGAGCATAGAACTCTACGTCTTGCCCAGTTCCCGTTAGAACCACAGACTTTGACAGTCAGAGCTGGACCTAAGTCCTCACAGATGCTTCAGTCAGTGAATATTCTCCTTTTCTAAAACGGGATTGAGTGCTTCTCTAGTTCCTTTGCGGCCACCTTATTTACATCTTCTTGGATTGTATTTCTGTTTCTTTTTCCAGTCTCTTGTCTTTCCAAGGAATGTCTCCCTTTGATTACCGGGCTTTCCCACTGTGCTTAATGAAACATTTTTATTGATCACATTCTTAGAGCAGATAATGAGACAGTGAGAGACTCTGCTCACAACTTACTTGGTGGTTGACTTACCGGCTGCAGTCGCTTCCCACCCTTGGGGCCCTTTTGGGACGGTTACATCTACACATCTGCTTCTCCTTGGCGTAAACACTTGCCTGGAATTAGGCCTCAGAACAGTTTGGTGTTTTGCTTTTTGAATTCCTTCATTTCTCCTGTGGAATGTAGCATAAATCATTGACCTAGTTCAGAGAACAAAGCAAGTAAACAAACTATAAAATAATGCAAAATATATATTAGCATTTGGGTTTTCTAGTTCCTTAGTGAGAGAAATATTAAACAGCAGAGAGATGAAGGTAGAGAAGAGTTCTTGAAGTGCATAAAAGGGCATTGATTAGTTTAATAGACTAATTTCTATAATTACTAAGTAACATGAAATGTGTCCCCTCAGAGATGATGCACATTGTACTTTAAAACTCACTTTTGCCTAACATAATGTAATAAAATAAAATTAATAATAATAATAATAATAAAAGAAAATGAGTGGCAGACCAAGATCAGAAGAGGAGGAGAACTGACATTAAACCTGAGGTAAAAGTACAGAACTGAATTCTCATTAGTGGAATAATAAAATGTTTTCCTTATAATGCAAAAGTATTTCAAACTTCACTACATTGCTTATAGAAATATTTGTCATATACTGAATGTGATTCTAATCTTCGCTGAAGATCTTTTAAAGTTTTTTAAAATGTAAAAAAAAAAACCTCACTTTTGCTTTAAAAATTTTTGTTTTCTCTACTGAGCAGACTTAACCATTTGAATTCTCATAATTTGGCCTGTTTTTCAAAAAAATATCTATGTATAATGAGAGTACCATCAGCTTATTGATATCAGTCTGGGTTAAAAGGCAATGTAATCTTCCTTCCTTTCTATATCATAGACTCTTTTTACTTTATTCTGTAGCCTGTGACTGTCATCCTGAGGGATCTCTTTCACTCCAGTGCAAAGGTGATGGTTGCTGTGAATGTAAACAGGGTTTTGTGGGAAATCGCTGTGACCAGTGTGAAGAGAACTATTTCTATAATCGGTCTTGGCCTGGCTGCCAGGAGTGTCCAGCATGTTATCGTCTGGTGAAGGATAAGGTAAGCTGTCAACAGGGCATTCGCTCATTCATTCATTTATTCATTCAGTAGACATTGAATGGGTACCTCCTGTGCACTGAGCTCTAGAGAACAAATGATGAACAAGATAGGCATGGCCCCTGGGGCGCCTGGGTGGCTCAGTTGGTTAAGCGACTGCCGTCGGCTCAGGTCATGATCCTGGAGTCCCGGGATCGAGTCCCGCATCGGGCTCCCTGCTCAGCGGGGAGTCTGCTTCTCCCTCTGACCCTCCCCACTCTCATGCTCTCTCTATCTCATTCTCTCTCTCAAATAAATAAATAAAATCTTTAAAAAAAAAAAAAAAAGATAGGCATGGCCCCTGTCCTCAAAGACTTATATGTTCCAGTCGGGAGACAAATAATAAAAATTAAATAAAGACATACTGAGATGAGCACCAGAAAGAATACAAACAGAGAATAACTGGGAGAACTACTTTATGTAAGTCCTCTCTAAGGACATTTATTTAAGGTGAGATCTTAAGAATAAGAGGGAACAAGCCTAATGAGAAGTGATGGGTAGGCTGTTCCAGGCAAAGGGAATGTGGGGTACAAAGGTCTCAAAGGTGGAGGGTGTCTGGAGCCTCCTGATTGAGGAGGGAGTGGTTTGTGATAAGACCGGAGAGGTTGGTAGAGACAGCTCATGTCATACTATGTCAACCATAATAAGGGATTTAGATTTTCTGACGAGTTTTCAGCTAGGAAATCCAGTTTATATTTTAAGAAGAACACTCTGACTGCTATGTGAAGAATGATGGTTAGGAGTGGGGCAAAAGGGCAAGCCTGGATTGAATTGGGTAAGTATGTGTGTTTGGGGGGCAGGGCATTAGAGGGGGCAAGAATAGAGAAAGAGAATCACCAAGGGTGCCTCTTGGGGTTTTTGCTTAAGGTAGCTGGAGGCATTGTTTATTGAAATGGAGATGACTCAGGGGAAACAGATTTAAGAGAAGAAAATCAAGAGTATAGTTTTGCATATTGAGTTGAGATACCCATCAGAGAGCTGAGTGGAGATATCAGGAAAGCAATCTAAAATGCAAGGGAGAGGTCAGAACTGGAGAATCCTCAACATGTAGTGTTTAATGTCAAAGGAATGGGCTTGATAGTTTTTCTCTTGAAGCCAGAGAAATAAAG
Organism: Mirounga angustirostris; assembly: GCF_029215605.1. Lineage (NCBI taxonomy): Eukaryota > Metazoa > Chordata > Mammalia > Carnivora > Phocidae > Mirounga > Mirounga angustirostris. The sequence goes on from NW_026991714.1 coordinate 43,594,593, forward strand.
AAAAACTACCCATGTTATCTGTTTAAAAGTAGATATTTGTGGAGTATATAGACCTACGTAAATGAGCACCCTTTTGATGATCATTCCTGCAGGGAGTACAGCTGAGTTCTTCAGGAATGTTTATATGTGCTACCTTTCCCTTTTCTTCCTTCATTATGTCCAGGTTGCTGATCATCGCGTGAAACTCCAGGAATTAGAGAATCTCATAGCAAACCTTGGAACTGGGGAAGAGGTGGTGACAGATCAAGCCTTTGAGGACAGACTAAAGGAAGCAGAGAGAGAAGTTATGGACCTCCTTCGAGAGGCCCAGGATGTCAAAGGTAAACATGTTAAACAATGGGTAACTTCTGCCAGATGGCTCAGTCTTTAGACATGCCTCCTAGTTCAGAGTTATTTCGTATGGCTTTATAAAATTCTTCCTCAATTTTTCAAACTATTTGTAGAATCTGAATTTTTTTAAGCAATCTGTGAAAATACAAGAACTTGTTTTAAGATACAGTAAGCAAAAATAATTCTCCCAACACATCAGAAACTATTAAATGCTAAAATTCCAAGTGTTGTATAAATCTCTTCCATTACAAAGTGTTTTAAAACAGTTTTTAAAAATCATGAAAGGTATGCATTTTGGGTGCGCATTATTTTAAGTTGAAAATTTGAACTTGGATTCTTCTGTCAGTCTACTGAGTGAGAATTTTTTTTACGCACTGCTTTATTTCCTTAGAAAGGACCCTCATAAGGAAAAATTGTAATCTTCAAGTATTGACTAAACAGCTAGATACTAAATATATAACACCTGATATTTATGAAGGATTAGAAATTAGTGCCTGCTTATGAAATTTTCTGCTTAATAAGTGAACAAATGTGCTAGTAACATCATGTAAAAGCATATATTTTATATTATGTGCATATTTAATGTCCTTTGCAATTGTGTTGCTCCTCTGTATATTATCTGATGAGACTGATGATAATAAGCAGAGGAATTGGCTTAAGATTTAGAAAACAGTTTATTTTAAAATACTTTAAAGGAACCTGAATTTGTGAAACTTTGAAACTAAGAAAAAGTTATTTTACATTATTTACGTGCTTTTTAAATCACTTTTTTTTTTTAAAGATTTTTTATTTATTTGAGAGAGAGAGAATGAGAGAGAGAGCACATGAGAGGGGGGAGGGTCAGAGGGAGAAGCAGACTCCCTGCCGAGCAGGGAGCCTGATGCGGGACTTGATCCCGGGACTCCAGGATCATGACCTGAGCCGAAGGCAGTCGCTTAACCAACTGAGCCACCCAGGCGCCCTAAATCACTTTTTAAAAAAGATTATTTATTTGAGAGAGAGTGAGCAAGAGCAAGCGAGCTGGGGGAAGGGCAGAGGGAGAGAGAGAGAATCTCCAGCAGACTCCGTGCTGAGTGTGGAGCGTGACATGGGGCTCAGTCTCACAATCCTAAGGTCATGACCTGAGCCAAAATTGAGTTGGACGCTCAACCGATGGAGCCACCCAGGCACCCCTTAAATCACTTTCATATTTTATTTTTCTTACTTACTCTGAATTAAGCTTTTTTTTCTAAGTTTGGACAAATCCTTTCCTACACTTACCGAGGGCCTATAGTATACCAAGCATTGTGCTAAACACCAATAATGAAAAGATAAATAAGACTGTGCTCCTTCTATCGAAGTACTCACCGCCTGGCTGAGGTCACTTTTGTTTAGGGGCTTTCCACTCATAGCAAATGTTCATTAACATTAGGACACCTGGGACCACAATGATTGACCTCTTTATTGAGTTTATGAATCTACCCATTTGGAGTTAGGTCTTCCTGTCAGAGTATAGGTCAACAGAAATTAAGTATATTACTTATTTCTTATTGTAGATATCCCTAATATATATAATTTTGATTTTATAAAATTGTTAAAGAAGGAAGTAATGAGATGTATCTGGTTTTGGCCAGTTTAATTTTTATATGAGTGTCAGAAATTGTTTTATAAGGTAAATTTTTAGAAATTGAAAAATAAAATGAGAGGTCAGTAGTTTGTTAACTTTAGTTGTGTGTTTGTCTTTTGTGTTGTTGTTACATTTTAAGTGTTAAACGTAGATTAAGAAGAATTTATATGTTTCCTGTTCTGTGTAAACACTAGTGTTTTTTTTAGGATGTTCATTTGTTGGCAAGAACTTTTGACACACAGTTTTCCACTAATATATTCTCTTGTAACAACAAGTTCACATCTGTCCTGCCATATACACTGAAGAATCGAATGTGGGGTTATCTTTAAGTGCAGCTCAGTCCACCTGAGAGCTGGGGTCTGACACATAGCTCTGGTGCCCACACCATGAGCACATGGGAATAGTCAAGAGGCCAGAAAGGGAGGTCAGCCAGCATTGTTCGGCATCTTGGTGCAGCCCCAGCTACGTCTAGCTTCCTCTGGCCATAATGACCACCTACTTTCCTCTACCCAAGCTGGTGATTCCATCGGACAGAAGCTTTGACAAAAACCATGGATGGTCAATACCTCCCCTTGAGCCACTTGAAAGGCAGGAACATAATGGGCTGCAGCTTCTCATAGCTCGGGGAGCACCATAGTGAGGCTAGGGTTAAAGTCTCCTCCCACGAAGACTTGATTCATGGAGTTCCTGGCTGACCTTTCTTACTTGGGTTCAAACTAGCCAAGAATAAGAATATCTCCACAATGATTTATCCTTTCAAACTATCCCTGAGTATTTATTTGTAGTTTAAACTTGTGTTTATTCTGCAGCTTTAAAAGATTATATGGTGCGCAAAAAAAAAAAAAAAATTATATGGTGCAATTAGGTTTTGCAATTTGAAGGCATTTGAAGTGATCCTACAAGTTAGATTATCTATTCTCTTTTCAGTTTCTGATGTTTCTCTAAAGAGCTGGCCGGAGAGATTGCTATCTGTTACATTCCTGAAGGTCTAAAGGAAAGGGGTTTTCATAACTTCAGTGGCTGCTTATGCTTCTTGAGTCTAAATGAGTTTCTACAATTTCAACTTTTTTTTGGTCTTTTGTTATTTTCTTAAAAATCTTTAGATTATCAAAGAATTGTCTAATCATTCAAGCAGGGCCACTGTGTATAGTTAGGCGAGTTTCTCACTGCACCAACTTTGCATGTGTATTTGATGGCCCTGCTTACAAGATGCTATTTTCCAAACTTATATTCATCTTTGTTGATCTTAACTTTGACCTCTCATCTTTTTCACATTCCTTGGAAAATTTAAATGCCAACTTTGAGCATTTTGCTGAAATAAGAACGGATTGATTTTGAATAGGACTTAATGGTTCTTGAATGTTAATATACCCTCATGACCTATGAGAATTTTAATATGACAGAATTATATTTACACAGGTGTATATTTATCTTATTTATTTATTAAGACCCAGGTATGAGATTTAAGTTGAATGGGCATAATCAATAAAAAACAATTTGCAGAACTATTCAAAAGCAGAACTCAGTATGAGAGAAATTACCTGGCTCTGCCAGGAGTGGGAGGGGGGGCAGCAAGGGTCTGTGTTTAGTCTTGTATTTAGTTTAAAATACAAAATGAATTTAATTTTCCGTACTTCAACATCTGTTTGGAACCTAGATTTTTTCCTAGTTTAGAAAAATGTCCAGCTGTCAGGGCTGATAGTTCTTTCAATAACATTGTGTTTTTATGATTAAATCTGACATATGCTGGAACATCAAAGTTTTCCTTCCTCAGATATTTCTTGGGTGTCTCCTCTTTGCCAGTCACCGTGTAAGACTGGGGATATAGTGATGAGTAAGAAAGAGAAGCTCGTGTCCAGTGGGACAGACAGGCACACAGTTGGGAGACAGTCTGATAAATATAACAGGGGAGGTACTACTGGGCACAGTAAGGACTGACCAGTTCTGCCTATGGGCTTAGGGAAAGCTTATCAGAAAGATCTGTGTTTGGAAGAATAAAGTTGTGCCTCGGATTTCATGTGCGATATGTACCCCCCCTTCAGATAATTTATGGACTTTCTTCTGCAATGCCATTGCAGATGTTGACCAGAATTTGATGGACCGCCTCCAGAGAGTGAATAACACCTTATCCAGCCAAATTAGCCGTTTACAGAATATCCGCAATACCATTGAAGAGACTGGAAACTTGGCTGAGCAAGCACGTGCCAGGGTGGAGAGCACAGAGCAGTTGATTGAAATTGCGACCCGAGAACTTGAGAAAGCAAAGATTGCTGTTGCCAACGTGGTGAGTGATTGGGAAGGTCTGAGGTTCGGGTGCAGGAGTCCCTTGGTACTTTGTAGCAAGTCTCTTACTGTCCACAGAATGCTTCAGCTAAATTGACTCTTTGTGTCTTTTTGTCTCTAAACATGGAGCAAGAAAGCCACGTTGCTCAAAATTGTCATTAAATAGTTAATCACAAATTGGATAACAACCAAAGGACATCTGGGTCCTTTCTCTAGCTTTGTTCCTTCTATGGCACTAGTCAGTTTAAACTTCCTTTATCCTTTGATGAGAATAGAAATAGTAATCTGTAGCCAAGGATGCTAATATTAATGAAGGATCTTTGAATCAATAAGACATTCTTTTTGTTAAATAACACTAATACAAATTTGGTTTTGACACTTGTATTAAATTTAAATAATTCAGTCCTTTGAGATTAGTGCTCTGTTTATTTCCTCTTCAGTCAATCACTCAGCCAGAGTCTACAGGGGACCCAAACAACATGACTCTTTTGGCAGAAGAGGCACGAAAGCTTGCTGAACGGTAACCTCCAGATCCCTGTGTCTTAATGGTTAAGCTATAACTTACATGTGTACATGTTGTCCCCTTCTTTACCCACAAACACTTCGCATATAACCTACTTTTGTAAAGTTGGCTCTTTTCTAAAACGTTATTGGCTGTGTGTACTCTTTTCTTGCCTCTCCTTTGAAATCAGAATATTTACTTTGAATATTTGAACATGATGCTTTGGAGGGAAATTATATTTGCACATCTCAAAGAAAACCATAACATTTTTAGATTTTTAATTTCAAAACCTTAAAGTTGATAACTAAGAAGCTCAGTTGAATTTAGTTATATTTTTAATTTTTAAATTAATTTTTAACAAAACTGTTTAATTCTCAGATTTTAATAGAAAACGTTTACAAACCCATAGTACCTTTGAAAATCAGCCCAAGAAAACAGACCATTTCATTCCTCTTTTTTTTTTTTTGAGATTTTTAAAATTATTAAGTATAAGGTAGTTTCTTAGGAAAAACTTTAAGTTGTAAGAGAGCATTAAATTGAAAAAGTTTGTTAAGGTAGTTGCTAGAACGTAGGCTTCACAAAGGCAGGTGTTTTTGTGTGTTTCACTCACTACTAAAGTTCTAATACCTCAAACAATGTCTGGGATATAGTAAGTACTCAATAAGTGTTTGTTGAATGAATTGCAGAACAGAGCTAGTAGACCTCACGGGTGTGGGATTCTTAAGTAAGCCCGATGTTAAACTTTTAGCCTCATTGTTCAGAGCAATTACTTTGGCTTCTTGCCTTAACATGTGCTCTCTTTCTATTCTTTGCAAATGGAAATGGGTGAGTTGTATCCTTTAGTTCACAGAACATTCATGGTTTCATAGCTAGATTTTCTGATGAAAAGAAGATAGCTGAAAACATATGGAAAACTCCCAAGGAAATTAGGTCTTGAAAATAAAATAATTCTGGTGTCTTTCATACAGGAATTTTGAAAGAAACCTTTATCGTACTGAAACCGAACGGCCACACGTTACAGTGTGACACTGTAATATGACATTTTAGAGCTGAAAAAAACCTTAGCAGTTCCTCAGCTGAAATTTGCATTATTTGGCTGGATTCCCTGTTGAAATGTTGCTTTCCATTTGGTGTCAGGGTGCTTTTCCTGTCAGTAATTAGGTTATATGTGAGAAGTTTGAATAGTTGGAGGCTGTTTCGAGACTATGTAGTAACTGAACCAGAGTGAAGATTAAACATTAGGTCTGGGGTTCATGTTTATGTCTAGACGAGTCTTTTTTTTTTTTTTTTTTAAAGATTTTATTTATTTATTCATGAGAAACAGAGAGAAAGAGAGGCAGAGGGAGAAGCAGGCTCCCAAGGAGCAGGGAGCCCGATGCGGGACTCGATCCCAGGACCCTGGGATCATGACCTGAGCTGAAGGCAGATGCTTAACCACCTGAGCCACCCAGGCGCCCCCATACATGGTCTTATAGATAAATTATTCTTAAATGATTTTATTTAGAAGTAATTTTTTGAAGAAATATAGACATTTGCCCCTATGAACTTTATAGGAAAATGTCATCTGGATAATACCACTTTTTTCAGATTGTAGAATGCTATTGTAAACTTAGCCCCACTGAAATGGTTGCAAAATTCCAAATTTATAAGTTTTTCAATATTTATAGAGCTCTGTCCATGTTAGTATATGTATATATTAATAAGGTAAGCATTACCTAAGTTCTGCCTCTTTCCCTATGAAATAGTTCTGTTTCATGGCTTATTTTTTCTTTTACATTATACAGCCATAAACAAGAAGCTGATGATATCGTAAGAGTGGCAGAGACAGCTAATGATACATCAACCGAGGCATATAATCTGCTTCTGAGAACACTGGCAGGAGAAAACCAAACAGCTCTTGAGATTGAAGAGCTTAATAGAAAGTGAGTGTCATTTAAAAGTGGCTTATGGCCCTTTGGTTTATCTTGTAAGTAGCACTGGTTCAATGAAAAATTAAATGCTGATGGATTCAGTGCATGCATTCATGCAGTAAGATTTCTTTTGTTAATCATGCTTTTGAAATGGTGCAGTAATTAGAGCAGGGGCTGGAGAGCCGCAGAGGTTTTATTCATTCCAATTCCTGTAACTACACACAAAGGTAACAAGACTAGCCGTGATACTTAAATTTCTGCATAAATGAAAAAAAAGTATCATAGAGTCAGTAGAGAAAATATACTTGCGCTACACATATTTAAAAGGTGTCCAAAATAAGAAATACGCGGTAAACCATATGGTATAAATAGAAGTGACAAGATGAAATCTAAATTTAAGCTGTTTTGGTATTAACTAATAGGATTTTCTTTGAAGTTTTAGGAAATTCTGTTGCAGTGATTTGAACCAGAATGAATGTGGTTAACATGAAGATGCCAAAAGCAACCAAGTTTTTCGTTAAATCTTTTGTTCCTTAGGTATGAACAAGCGAAGAACATGTCACAGGATCTGGAAAAGCAAGCTGCCAGAGTACACGAGGAGGCCAAAAGGGCTGGAGATAAAGCGGTGGAGATCTATGCTAGTGTTGCTCAGCTGACGCCCGTGGACTCGGAAGCTCTGGAGGTATGGGGTGGACAGCCTGTGTGCACGGGGTGTTGGCGGTCACTGCCGTCACCCAGCCATAGCACGCAGCCTCGCCCGTCAGACGTGCACACGCACACACACACATAGTATGCACCCTCGCCCCTCAGACGCACACACGTGTGCACACGCACACACACACATCCCTCACAGTCCGGGTAAGAGCTATTCTGACTTGCCCTGCAGCTATCACTGGTACCGACCTCCTCTGTCCTCCAGCTGACTCACTGGTAATGTCAAGTTCTGCTTCAGATATGTTCACTTACTGAGGTCAAGAATCCTGTGAGTATAAAGATTAAACAGCAAAGACTACTTTAGTGATAGGAATAATCACTCCGAAGTGTTAACTATAAATCCAAATTATTACATATTTGTATTTATTAGAGCAGAGTACACCCAGACCGTTACGCCCAGGCAGTCTGTGCTTGAGAACGAGAGAGAAGTAAAAGAAAATGGTTTAAATGAAAGAGCTAGGGCGCCTGGGTGGCTCAGTTGGTTAAGCAACTGCTTTCAGCTCAGGTCATGATCCTGGAGTCCCTGGATCGAGTCCCGCATCGGGCTCCCTGCTCGGCAGGGAGCCTGCTTCTCCCTCTGACCCTCCCCCCTCTCATGTGCTCTCTCTCTCATTCTCTCTGTCTTAAATAAATAAATAAAATCTTTAAAAAAAAAAAAAAGAGCTATATCAGGATGCTGCTGGGCAGCTAAAATATCTGGGGATTGGTAGGATTTTATTACGTCTGTACTCTCCTCATGAATCCTCATTCCAGGCTCTGTATAAACGCTATTTCTTACATTGAATTTGAAATTTAATTAAGTTTCGCTTTTTACATCTGAGGCGTTGACTTGATTTTTTTACCATCAAGGTTTAGTTCGGTCTCTTCAGACACGTACATACTGTCTGATCTTGCATATTTGAAATTTGAGAATAGGCAAAACTAATCAGTGATTAAAAACCAGACCAGTGGCAGCTGCATTGCTGAAAAGGTAGGTGTGGACATTAACTGGAAAGAGACACAAGCGAATTTCCTGGGGTGGAAATATTCTGTATCTTGATTGGGGTGTTGGCTACACAGGTAAATATATTTGTCAAAGCTCAGCTCACTAAGTGCTGTGCATTTTACTGTGTGTAAAGGATACTTCAATTAAAAAAAAAGTCCATATAATCTTGACCTGTGCTTTTCTTTTAAAAATATCTCTGAGTGTTAAGTGTTACAGAGTTACTAAGCCTACCTTTTCATCGGTTTCATTGTTTTGTCTAAAATGCCACAACCTTACTTGCATTTCACAGAATGAGGCAAATAAAATCAAGAAGGAAGCTGAGGATCTGGACCGTCTGATTGACCAGAAATTAAAAGATTATGAGGACCTCCGAGAGGACATGAGAGGGAAGGAACTTGAAGTCAAGAAGCTTCTGGAGAAGGGAAAGACTGAACAGCAGGTTGGTTTAATTTGCAGGTGACTTCATTTCTTGAGGCAAAATGTGAAACCGTGCTGCGTGACCTGTGTCCATGATGTCACCACAAGTGCAGGGACCGCAGGCCCTCAGGAATTCAGAGGAAGGCCTTCTGTGGGGCGCACCGGCCTAGCTGCCCCATGCTGGCAGGTGTCAAGGTGGCAGCTAGGAGCTGCCTGGCCTGTTAGGAGAAAGAAGGGATTCACCTTGGAGGGTTTGTCCTCTGATCTGCCGTGTGTTTGCAGACTGCTGACCAGCTCCTAGCCCGAGCAGATGCCGCCAAGGCTCTTGCGGAAGAAGCTGCTAAAAAGGGACGAAATACCTTACAAGAAGCCAATGACATTCTCAACAACCTGAAGGGTATGAAAGACTCACATGATAGCGTACATTTCTATGCTTTCTTCACTGAGGTGATTTACTTCTTAATTTTTACCATGAGATTCTCAGAACATATACCATATGAACAATAAGAGTATACCAAATCCCATAAATCTATCATCCAGATTCAACAGTTAATGATTTTTACTACACTAACTTCATCCCCCAACATCCACCCTACTTTTTTTTATACTGAGATATTTCAAAGAAAAATCCGAGAGCTTGGGTCATTTTACCCCTTCATACCTCAGTATGAAAATAAAACCAAAAAAAAAAGAGGAAATTTTCTGATATTAGAATAACTCATGTTATCAAGATATGCCTATTTAGCTGGCTCATGTTGTTAAATGGAGATTATTTTTCATTTTCTCTGCCAGTTGCATCTCAATCCTTGTGCCTTCTGTCCTCACCCAAGAGAAAAAAGAAATGTGCTCAATTCCTGGGACAGTCCCGGAGTTGCCTCTGATAAAATAGCCCGTAGGTTCCATAAACATGGAAGCTTTATAAGATAATGGTTGACTCTATCGGCCCTGGTGTCAGTGGGATTGATTTAGAATCCCTGATCCACCTCGTACTTCCTGTGAACCCTTGGGGGAAATTCTCTCCCTCCATAGTCTTCAGTTCTCATGTATAAAACTGATACAATGCCTGCTTCACAGGCATATAAAAAAGGTCTTAACCCAGTAGCTAACACCTAGTAAACACTAAATAAACTGCAGTTTTTAATACTGGTTGCCGTGGTAGTAACAGCATACTCCGTGCTTTGCACAAAAATAAACTTCTTTGCAGAAACATGTTCGTTCGTAAGACTCTAAAGCTGTACGCTTCCTTCTTCTAAGGCCGTCCGTGGTGTTTTTCATTTTTCTCTCCCGACTTTCACTGTTCGTAAAACGAAGTCCCGTTGCCACTCCCTGACAGGTTCCCTTTTGGCTTGCTGAGAGTTGAGCTCAAATGCACCTGCTTTATTGTAGATTTCGATAGGCGAGTGAATGATAACAAGACTGCTGCAGAGGAGGCTTTAAGGAGAATCCCTGCCATCAACCAGACCATAATAGAAGCCAATGACAAGACAAGGGAGGCGCAGCTGGCTCTGGGCAGTGCCGCCGCCGACGCCACCGAGGCCAAGAGCAAGGCCCACGAGGCGGAGAGGATTGCCAGCGCCGTCCAGAAGGTGTGTGCTCCACTCTGCTCCCCAGCACTCTTTGCTCCTGTGTTTCTCCAGTCGTTTTCCAGTTTCTTTCCCCATCCCTAAAAGCCCTCATAGACTTCTTCCTCAACTCTGCTAAGATTATCCTTAAGCTGTCCTTGTTCCTTTTTTACTGGGCATTTAGAGTAGGTAAGTACATTGACTGAAGAGGGCGAATCATTGAAGTCGTTGAAAGGGCCCTTGAACATTTCTACTGTTGTCTCGGCGGCAGGGTCTCTGTGGTGAGGAGGGGTATGGCTTCCTGGGCCCAAAGAGCGCCTTGCACAAGAAAATCAGACTCTTCTCAAGTAAACACAGTTCTTTGATATGGACAGCTGATGTTTTTTCAATCTTATGTAGAGTGCCAGGTCAATACAACTCTCAGGCCCCTCTTTTGAGCATATTTTATATCGAAGCCCTACCTTATTTAGCTGCCACTGCTAGGATTCTTTCTACTCATCTTTTTTTTTAAAGATTTTATTTATTTATTGGAGAGGAGACAGAGCATAAGCAGGGGAGGGGCAGAGGGAGAAGCAGACTCCCCGCTGAGCAGGGAGCCTGATGCAGGGCTCCATCCCAGGACCCTGAGGTCATGACCTGAGCCGAAGTCAGATGCTTTAACCAACTGAGCCACCCAGGCGTCCGTCCCCTTTCTACAATCATCTTAGAGAATAATCTCTTTAAGCTGGCTTTTTCCTACTTAAAAGTCAATCTGTTTATTTTATTTAAAAGAGAGACTAGAATGGATTCTAAAAGAATGTATTCAAGAATCACAAACATTTTTTAGTTTGTTTAGAACAGTTGGTTTTGGATTAATTATATTTTATAAAATACTCCTACATCAGGATCGTGAGGTTTTTTGGTACATTGTGATGAACTGCCAAGTAGAACAAGGCCACTACGTTTGAACTGAAAATGTATCCAAGTCAAAGAGTCTAATCAATATGATGTGTTGGAAAGTGTACACCATTTAAATGTTTTATCATTTGCTAGCTGTGTGACCTCAACTAAAAATGGCAATGATAGAAAAGGAAGTACTAAGGATAAATACGAAGATACAAATGGAAGTGTTTTATAAAATATAAAATGCTATTAGGTTAGGCAGTAACGCTAGCTTTTCTTTCCTTACTGTTACTTGGAACCCAAATAAATGATACCTTAAGTCAACGTATGGTATAATTTACTTCCCTGTTCTTTCTGGATTATATTTTCAACCATTCTATAGATTATTAAAGATGCGGGAGCATACTTTAGAAAGAGGAAAGCTTTTTTTCACTAGCTGTTCTTTATCATGTGCCTAGAACGCTACCAGCACCAAGGCAGAAGCCGAAAGGACTTTTGCAGAAGTTACAGACCTGGATAACGAGGTGAACAATATGCTGAAACAACTACAGGAAGCAGAAAAGGAGCTGAAGAGAAAACAAGAGGACGCTGACCAGGATATGATGATGGCAGGGATGGTAAGCCATTTTGGCCTATTTGCTTGTGGGCAGAAAGTGAAGGGTGTTTAATGATAAAGATCCCCATCTTGTTAAGAAGAGTCTCCTTCATATTGTCTTCTGTTTTTCATTGTGCTTTCTGGCCAAGAATCGGGTTAGTAACTTACATAGAAGACAAAGAATTTGGGTCTCTTGTGGGGTTGTTGCACAATTGTCCTGTCCAAAGTTTCTCTCAGTTAAAAGCAAAACATTCTTTTACACATTGAAGTTTTAGGACATTGAAAAGTATGCATTTGTATTTTTGGATGGGTGATTCATACATGGTATAAAATAAAAAAGGAATAAAAAGGAATACAATGAAAAATTAATTTCCTTCCTACTCTTGTTATCCCAGCAACTTACTTTCTAGAGGCAAACACCAGTTTCTTGTATTTCATTTTTGAAGATGACAAAAACATACCAAACTTACATCTAATTTAATTTTTTTTTACCTTTTGTGATGATGTGTATAGACAACACTGTGGGTGACAAAATTGACTTAGGAATGCATGGCCCAATAAAGAACAAGGGTGCATTTTCCAGAAACATAACTTTGCAGTTCAGTCTGATTGCAATCACAGTAATGAACTTGTTTAATTGTGCACTTTCAGTACAAGTGAGGGACCCTTTTTCCACTCCTGCTGAAAACAGGCCTTTTACCTGGCTCATTTTCACCCTGGGACAGAAAGGAGAAATAGTAACCCTGTTTACCTAAAGAAGACTCTAGGGAAGTGATAACAGGAAGCATTCCTATGCAAACACCTTATTTTAGTACGCTTTTTGGCTTTTATTTCGGACTATCTCAGTTTTCTCTAGCAAGGTATGGCTCAATTGGAAATTCCCATATAGTAAAAAATACGCATTTCTCATATGGGGTGAGAGGGTCTCTGCATTTCCTTTTTAATATAGTTGTAGAAACATTGCATTTAGAGCCTGTGGAAAGAAGGAAAAGGATATATTCTTGATGAGCTCCAAGAAAAGGGTATGGATTCCATTCAAAGGGTGGAAGAAGATCCATCTTTTGTTCTTTTTGGTAAATAACTTCTAATGAACACAAAGCACCAGCACGCACCCCATCCCATTTGTATTTACGTCAGTCCTGAAAGACACAGCGTTGAGCCGGTATTGTTTGAGTCTGGCACATAACTTTTTTCACCAAAAGAGTAAAGGCTTAGGGTTGTCCTGGAAGAGGAGGCTGGAGCCTACAGGTTACCCGCGGTAGCATTGCTCTCTGTAGGCCCTCGCGAAGTCACTTACCCTGTCTAGGACATGTGCAGGAAAGCCTGTCAGCGCTGTGATTTCAATAGAGATTCATCATTTATTTGTGAAGGGTTTTTTCCTCGTGCATTTTCTTTTTTTAAAAAATCTTATGTTCTGTCCAAAAATGTTGCGGTGTCTTGAGCCAAACACTAGGAAAAACAATTTTGTGGTAGGGAGCTCAAAGCTGCTCGTTTATATCCTGACTGGATTTTATTTGTGAGAGCATCTGTTTTCTGATATTCCGACGCTTCCTCTTCCATTGTCATTTCCCGTGACTCACGCACAGGGTATTTGTTCAGGTTTCATGGAGTTTTCCCAAATATATTTACCTTTGGTTGATTTACAAAATGTAAACCGTATTGCCACATGCGTGTGCGTGCGTGTGCATTTGCAGGGGGGAGAGGGTGTTACAGAAGGTGTCACTTGAGTATGAAACTTCTCTGAGAATAGGACATCTCTAATAATCAAGTCTCTAAGAGTGTCCTGAAGGACATAGTTTGGTTCTAAAATGTAGTTTTTATACTCGTCCTTAAAAATAACTTGTTTCTGCTCGATGAATTTGGTTCCGAATCCACTTCCATGTATTTTTGAGTGAGAAAGTGAGAAAAGGGGATAATATTGGTCTTTTTGAAATACAGATCCAGTCAGTGTAGGCATGCGGGCTGCCTACTTGTGTCTGTTCTGTGAATTAAAAATAGCAACATTTGACCATGAAGATACTCTGAAAGACCAAAAACAAAACAAAACAAAACAAAACCCCTACAGTGAGAGATTGTAGTTTCGCAAGTTAGGAAAGAGGAAGCATCTGAAAATTGGACTTGTTGGCTGACTGGGGGGAAAAAATATTTCAAGAGCATGAAAACACACCGTCAGGACTGCCGGTATCATCTCTCCTTTTCCCGGTACAGGCTTCGCAGGCTGCTCAGGAAGCCGAGATCAATGCCAGAAAGGCCAAAAACTCCGTTACCAGCCTCCTGCACCTGATTAATGAGCTCCTGGAGCAGCTGGGTAAGTGGCTGTGGAGTGATTGTTGGCCGCCCCCGGATTCTCGGTGCTGCCCTTGCGGTCTGATGCAGTCGACGCAAAAGCAGATAGTACAGCAGGCCTGTTGTGTGAACCGAATCAGGACTCGAGGTCGTATTAACTCAGCTACGAGGTCCTTCCATGGCATGTGATCTGAGTCCTGGAATCTGACCACGGTCCAAGGACTTATAAAATCAGGAAGACAGGCTGCCAGCGAGGGTGGCTCACTTGTGGCCGATGCTTATGATACACTGAACGGTCATTATTCTGAGCTCATCCTGCTTGGCAGAGTGTCTTTAGAGGATTTAAAGTGAAGGATTTCAGTGCTAGAGTGAAAGGACACTTTAAGCTGGCAACAACTTCACTGCCTGGAATTCTTTTCATTTGCTAATTAAAAGGAGAATCTGATGAGGTGACAGTTCTTCAAAAAGAGAATAAGCTTGATTTTTCAAGGAAATTCAAGCATGTTGAAATGCTCTTTTTAAAAAAAAAAAAAAGATTTTATTTATTTATTTGAGAGAGAGAATGAGAGAGAGTGAGCACATGAGAGGGGGAGGGTCAGAGGGAGAAGCAGACTCCCCGCTGAGCAGGGAGCCCGATGCGGGACTCGATCTGGGGACTCCGGGATCATGACCTGAGCCGAAGGCAGTCGCTTAACCAACTGAGCCACCCAGGCGCCCGAAATGCTCTTTTAATCCAGGGTGGTAGGGAGCAGGCTTCGTTACAGGACAGATGTACTTTTGTCGCCAGCCTCCATTATAAAGTGGTCATGCTCCAGCCCATATGGCTTTGTGGCAAGGCATTCTGCTTTAATTTAGCCTTGAAGGTTTATTCAGTGTTTTGTTTGGGGTGGGTTTTTTTTTTTTTTTTTTTTTTTGGTCTTTTGGAGGGTGGGGGAGGGTATATTTTTTATCTGCTCAAATATCAAGAATAATAAATTATGTGCTGTCAGATGGGTTTTAAAATGAAAGGAGCTAGAAGAGGTAGCTTTTTGTGGCAGAAAGGGCTGGATTTTTAAAGTTAGTCAGGCTTGGGTTGGAATCTGTTTTGTTGCCTTGTAAACTGCGCAAACTTGGGCAAATTGCTTAACATCTGAGAATCACTGGCAGAATATGGTCTTGTGAGAATTTAGTCAAGTACGGTATGCATAAAGTGTTGAGCGCTGTGTGGCTGTCTGCTTTCATTAACTATGGAAGCAATTCTTTCCATAAGAACCTCCTTTTCTTGCTAATTTTAAAGTGAAGCTTTTGCTGGAATTATTTCAGCATTTTCATCCCTGGCCATTTTCCGTAGGAGGGTTCCAAATAGAGTCTAACTCCTGAAAGCAGGACAGGACTCCCCAGAACCAACCCAGCCTCCCTGGAAGCTAAAGAGCCGAGGGCTTACAGTTCTAGCCCGAAGATTTTTATGTTCATTAGATAGCATTAAAATGACATACAGGTTACATACATAAACATGAAAATGGTATCAAACGTTACCAGATGACCTTCAAAACCGCAGGTGCGGCTTAAGGTCTCAAGCAAGGCAGCTGTGTATTTAGACAACATCTCACAAAAACTTTCCTCAGAGAAAACATCCAGCCCAGTATCCATTATATGCTCTGACCTGTCCTCGCCGAGTTAGGTCCATGTTTACACTTGGTCTGCATAGTTCATGCCCTTGCATGACACGAATGGTCTACAAGTCCCGTTTGCAGGCCACCACTGCATAGCGGCAGCTGCTGGGCTTCATTTATAAGACAGGCTAGTGGAGGGGCGCCTGGGTGGCTCAGTCAGTGAAGCATCTGCCTTCGGCTCAGGTCATGATCCCAAGGTCCTGGGATGGAGCCCCGCATCGGGCTCCCTGCTCGCGGGAAGCCTACTTCTCCCTCTCCTGCTCCCCCTGCTTGTGTTCCCTCTCTCGCTGTGTCTCTTTCTGTCAAATAAAGTGGAGGTGCTTGCGGAGCGATGTGATGATTCTTACTGGGTGCATCTGTTTCCTCCTGTGTCCTTTCTGACTCTACAGGGCAGCTGGACACAGTGGACCTGAACAAGCTCAATGAGATCGAAGGCACCCTGAACAAAGCCAAAGATGAAATGAAAGTCAGTGATCTGGACAGGAAAGTGTCTGATCTGGAGAATGAAGCCAGGAAGCAGGAGGCCGCCATCATGGACTATAACAGAGATATCGAGGAGATCATGAAGGACATTCGCAACCTGGAAGACATCAAGAAGACCTTACCATCTGGCTGCTTCAACACCCCGTCCATCGAAAAGCCCTAGAGTCATCTTTTAGGGCTGGAAGGCAGCACCCCCCAACCGGGGAGCCGTTGTGAGGCCACAAAGTGCCTTAACACACAGATTACATTTTTTCAGACCCCCACTTCTCTGCTGCTCTCCACCACTGTCCTTTTGAACCAGGAAAATTCACAAAGCTTAAAGAGAAGTAAGTCAGACATCATGAATCGGGAACAGAGGGTTTTATCTGATAGTCTCTCTTCCACGGAAGGCACTCCCTTACCCACACTTTCCCTTCTGAGTCGCGTGAGGACGTGGCATCTTATGTGATCATACAGTGGTGTAAACACTTCGTGAGAACCATTGTCTGCCGGGGCTGAGCAAGTGGCCCTCCCTTTTCTCCTGGATACCGGCAGAACCTCCTCGGTCTCAGTACTCTTGTTTCTATGAAGGAAAAGTTTGGCCACTAGTAGCCACGGTGCGATGGCCAGGATATCCAGTCTGTCGATAAAGAAAGTGCACCTACATCTACCACCCCTCCTCCTTTTACGCAAAAGGAAATAAACGTCCTGTGCCAAAGATATTGGTCATTTAGAACGTCAAGAGCCATCGTCAGTTGCTTTAGCTATTTTGAGTATAGGACACTGAGCCATCCACGGGTAAGGCTGCAATTATTCCTGACAGTCTCCAGGAGAATGAGGCTGCAGAAGTAGGCTGAACATTTTCTCATACGTTAATAATTGACTAGGAAGATACACTTTTTATCAGATCTTTGGGCAGCTGATAAATCTGGATGGGCAGCTTGCACTCACCAATAGACGTCTTCTGATATTCCTATAAATGGAATTTATACAGAAGAAATAGGGATATGATAACCACTAAAGTTTGTTTTGTTTTGTTTTTTTTCAAAATCAAACTAATACCTAGAGCTTTTTTAGTGTGTTAGTCTTGGAACTATTGCTGTTATCTGGTAGAGAGCAGTTGATCCCTAAGATCTTGACAAACAAGAAACAAGCCACCTTGTCCTAGTCTTTCCTCGCAAAGGGATAAAACTTATATGCAACTTGTATTGTCAGGATCCCGTATATCCATTTTTTTCTTCCATTGGGGAGAGATGACACTTTTGACCCTATTCCTCAATTACCTTCTGATGTTCCCATCTTCTAGGGTCCCTCTACACGCCTGCCAAATCCTGGTGGCAAATCCCTGCACTCAGTAGTTCACACAGCTGCCAGCACCATCTAGTTCCTGCACTTTGTGATTGAAACCCATTCGAAACCTTCCCTCTCAGTGCAGAGGGAAGACCCGTAGGTGGACTTGCCTAGCTGGCTTCTCAACTTTGGATCCTCAGCTCTGTGGTTTTCTTTCAAGATCACAGTATGAAGATTCTCTGCCCCACAACGCCTTCCTCCTACCAACCCACCTTTGAGATTCATATATATCGCCTTTAACACTATGCAACTTTGTACTTTGCGTAGCGGGGGGAAAGAAACTATTATCTGACACACTGGTGCTATTAATTATTTCAAATTTATATTTTTGTGTGAATGTTTTTTTTGTTGTTGTTTATCATGATTATAGAGTAAGGAATTTATGTAAATATACTTGGTCCTATTTCTAGAATGGCACTGTCTGTTCACTTCTTCATTTTTCCCCTTCACTGGCACAATGTGTCTGTATACCTCCTTCCCTTCCGTCTGCAGTCCTTTGCCTTGCACCTGCCCCCCCATCGCTCTGCCCTGCGCCTTGTGTCTGCAGCATGTTCATTCTCTAGCGCGAATGTCCACCCACTTCCCTCCACACCCAGCCGCTCTGCAGGGGTGCCTCCCACCCTCCTCCACCGCAGGCCCGCCCCCCGAAATTGCAGCCTGATGTTCCTGAGGCCCGCTCCCGAGCAGGCGTGTCAGGTCGACAGGAGGTGGCGGGATGAGGATGTTTTGCTGAACGGCATCTTCAGCATCAATGTGGGCCTAACTGGGAATGAGCTAGAAATGACCTTTCCGACAGTTGGAGCTATGGACGGGTCCGTTGAGAAGGGAGGGTGTGATCACTGAGCACTCAGAGGGCACCAGGGATGGAGTACAGACAGGTAGAGTGGGAGCGGCCGTGCATCGGGGTCTCCCCTGCTGCCTGCTTGCATACCAGAGTCGGTTCCAAAGGCTTTGACTTGGCATACCCCTGGCTTTCCCTGGGCCGCTTCTACTGTTGCCAGAGGCCAGGCTCGTTCCTGCCAAGTTTTCACATCAGCGTCTCCTAGCTAGTTCCTCGTGGTAAGGGGCCACCTCCTAACAGAGACATTTTGTTCAAGGTCGCAGGACAAGGACTGTAGATCGACTGCCGGGATAGTTGTCCCTCTAGCCTGTGGGTCAGCCTCACACCAGTCAGTCGTAGACCGCAGTGAAATTTGGAGTTTTTTTGTTTGGTTTGGTTTGGTTGCTTTTCTCCTTCTCCATCTGTGTCATATATTTTTAAACAGAATTTTATTTTTAAAATAAAAAGCTCTTTATAAGACAATACCTTCATTACACTCCTGCAATATGCATTATTTTATTGTATGGTTCTAGTTACCTGAATTTCATGTAATAAAACTGACAGGGTGGCTGCTGAAGAATGCTGGGGGTCGCGGGGGGCGTATCCAGCTGCTCTCCGGAATTCTTCCTTGTAATCCCCGCGGTGGCCCTTTGATATGTGCCTTCACCTTAGCCGTTTGCCTTAATCTCTACAGTCTCGCTCTCCAGGGTGGTGAATAAAATGCAACACTTGGCCTTTTTTTAATGTTAAAAAAAAAAAACAGTATTTTATTTATAATAAAATCTGAATATTTGTAACCCTTTATATTTGGTGTGGCCTGAGTGTGGTACTGGGGACAGGATGTTTTGAAAGGTACGATGAAGAGAAAGCTGCTTGTAATACCTTCTTTGGGTGACTTATTTCCTTGAGAACAGTCCAATATGTGTGCAGGTACATGCTGTAAGTGTGTGTGTGTGTGTGTATATGTGTGTATATATTATACATACAAGTAATACACACACACATATATATACATACTTTTTTTCCCCTTCTCAGATGGGGATACTTTGGTGTGGTCCAGAGGTAGGCAGACTTTTTCTGTAAAGAGCTAGACTATACATATTGTAGGTTTCACAGGCCCTATGGTCTCTGTTACACCGACTTTGCCCTTGCAGCCTGAAAGCAGCCCGGACAGTGTGTAAACAAATGAGTCCAACACAACTATTTACAAAAACAGGCACGGGCCCGAGGGCTGCCATGTACCGGACCCCTTGGGCTATGATTAGTGCCTGCTTAGTGACACCTGAAGACTATTTTAAAATTATTTGGGCTTCTTAAATTAGCAGCTGTATGTAAAAAGTTGTCTTTCTACCTGTAAATATGCCCATAACTTCAGCTAAAGGGGGTCTCTTGAGGTGATGAAAACCACTCTCGAACATAAGGAAATAGAGAGAAAAAGTAAGTGATGTGCTGAGCCGGCAGGCCAGAGTAGCTCATCCGTGCCTCAGCCCATCTGGAGGGTTGACCCAGCGGGAGTCATCTGAGGCCAGGTGAAGAGTTTTAGATACGGAGACAGCAGGAAGGCTTTGGTTTCCTCTTCGGTGCTCTGTTCATAGCCCTGAGTCCCTGCGGATGACCTGCCACCTTCCTGATCTTCTAAATCCTTGTAACTATGACACCTGTGAAGAACCTGAACTCTCCTCGATTGGACTTGCTCAGAGAGAGCTTTAGAGGGCACTAGTTCCTCGCTTTCACGCATACCCTGTTCTTAACCTGTTTGTAGGACCTGATTCAAACGCAAACACATCTGTCTAGTTACTCTGTCCAAGTGATGAGTGGGATTTTAAAAACTTGCGGGTCGGCAGTTTCTCCAAGGTTGGTATTGGCATAATCTGATGCAAAATATCCCCGAAGGTTTACTCCTTAAAGTAAGCATTTTTAGCCCCCTGATAAATCTGAATTCACCAGCTCCACTTCACTAAGCTCAAAGTGGAATGCTAAAGAAGCTCTGGCACCCAGGAGAGCCACCAAGTAGAAAGGCAGATGGTGCCTGCTTCATAGGGTGAGGAAGGACCCATCCCAATGAAAGATCACCTCTCTCCAGGCCCTTAGCTTATGGGACCAGAAACAAGACAGTTGTACATAGCAGGTAATTTTGCCTGTTCACACTGAGCAGGTTTAAATGAAGTAGATATTAATCACTGGAGTGAAAAAATAAGAAACTTCCTAGTAAATAATCTATCAGAGGCTCCAGTGGTTCAGAAGTTATCAGCAAGAGTGCTTTATATTTGTACTGAGTCCCCCAAGATGATTATATCTGCTCTACACAAATGATACTCTAAATAGAAATTAATTCTATGCAGGGCGCCTGGGTGGCTCAGTCGGTTAAGCATCTGCCTTTGGCTCAGGTCATGATCCCAGGGTCCTGGGATGGAGCCCCCTTCAGGCTCCCTGCTCGGCGGGGAGCCTGCTTCTCCCTCTCCCTCTGCCCCTACCCTGCATGTGTTCTGTCTCTTTCTCTCTCAGATAAGTAAATAAAATCTTTTTTAAAAAATTAATGACATGCTTAAGAAAAGGAAATATTTAGCAGAAGTCAAATAAAAGCTAAGAAATTCCTGGTTGGGAATTTAAATAAGAGAAACCTCAACATTTCCAGTGTTGTTATAACATGTCATTTCTTTAACTCTTCTCCCTGTCCATGGTATTCTTTCTCCTTTCCATTACAGGAAAGCCTGAGGTCAAGGTGTCACCTGCTCTGTTGACATTGGTCAGTCCTTCCTTGTGTCCACCAGCCCCCCAGCCTTGTACTGGCTTCTAGCATTGACACATGTTTATTGATCAGGTGTTTCTCACTGACCTTTCCCCCCAAGCTCCCTCCTACTCCCCAAGATCCCGGTCTGTGTATTTCTGTCCACATCCTCAGGGTTAGGAGGCATACAGGAAGTGGTCACTGGGTTTTCTAAATGGTCTAAAGGTAAACTCAACCTTTCTCATTTGCCTATTCTCCCATTTCTGTTACTTTTCCCCTGCATGAGCAGAAAGCGAGGTTTACGGATGCTTGTTAATGCCCTCTGTCCCTTGCTTTCAGCATCGTTCTGCTCTCTCAGTACTCCCACCGAAGGAGGGATTTGCAGGAAGAGAAGCAAAACCGCTGTCTTTCACCAAATGGCACAGCACCCACACACCACACAGCTCCGCAAGCGGCAACCAGCTGGCGTGGTCCGCTCTGCATCCCAGCCTCACACTCGCTGCTCCCAGCGCTGCGTGTGTCTGCCAGTTTTACCCACAGCCCCTTCTGTAGATACCTCTGACTCCCGGCCCACATGATAACATTAGTTCCCTTTCTTTTTCCCTAACTCCTGGGAATCGGCCTGGTAAATTTCAACAGCTTGGTTAGTGTTTCATCCTGTTCACCCTGGTGCCTTAGAGGGCCTTGTAATATAGGCCATGCAGGCATTGCTTGTGATGAATTCAGTATAGTTTGTATTTATTTCTATAAAAAGTTGAGCATCAGGCTCTTGATCAAGAATGTAACCCTCGGATACAGCATTGTTCCCATGAGTATGTCAATTTAACTGATTCTCTGTGAAATGTGCCTGGTCATACCTTTGAGGACACCTCTCTCTCCTCCCATAATCCTTTTTCACCATGGCTAGTAACAAAAAATTCTACTTGAGCTTCAGACTGTTGCTTTTGAGCCTGTGGTTTCTGTACTTGTACTGAGATCCTTTGTCGTTTCAGTAACTAAATGAAATCATCAGGAGCGCCGGGGCGGCTCAGTCAGCTAAGCATCTGACTCTTGATTTTGGTTCAAGTCATGATCTCAGGGTCGTGGGATTGAGCCCCCCACTGGGCTCTGCACTCCGCACAGAGTCTGCTTATCCCTCTCCCTCTGCTTCTCCCCCAACTCCCTCTCTTTCTGTCTAAAATAAGTAAAATATTTTTAAAAATAATTAAATAAATTCAATCATCAAATTGTGTGCCATAGCAACTAGTGTTAAAAATTTCTAATGCAGGGGCCCCTGGGTGGCTCAGTCAGTTAAGCGTCTGCCTTTGGCTCAGCTCATGATCTCAGGGTCCTGGGATCGAGCCCCCATGTCAGGCTCCCTGCTCAGTGGAGAGCCTGCTTCTCCCTCTCCCTCTGTGTGCCTCTCTCTCAAAAATAAATAAATAAATAAATATATATATATATATAAAAAGAATTTCTACTGCAATTCTTTTCTGAATATTCTGTGCTTGCCTTCCAGGATGTAGGATCCGATTTTTCCTCTGTGTCAGTTGATCCCCATTCTTTGCATGGGCAATTTTTTCCTCCTGAGAGTGGTTTCTAAGCTGAGGTTAGTGCCGAGTAAGCTCAAATCCAGCCATGAGCAGAAATGTCTGGAGAAGATGTGCTGTCCTAGTGTGGATTACACGTTCCTGGGTTGCTGAGCCAGCGTCCAAGATAAAGCCTCGGTAGAAACAACTGTGATTTCAGTGATTACATGTTGAGCAGGGTCAGAGAAGTTTGTGTTACAACTTGCTCATCCCTCTTGGCTCAGACAGTCTGCTATCTGCGCTGTCTGAGTCGGGCTGAGACAGAGGCTCAGACCTGGCCAGAGAGATGGGTTTTGCCACATAGATTTCAGTCAGGTTGACCTCCTTACATTTCTGAAGGACTGGGGAAGGACTAACGCTATCAAGGTATTTTGCACCGTATACTATGTTTTTAAAGGTACCTTCATGATTATTTACTTTCATTTGCCCCTGATTTATTGAGGGTCTTCATTTGACCAACGAGGAGATACAACCATGGCTTGCTGCCCCATCACCCTAACCACTATTTTATTTTTTTTTTTTAAAGATTTTATTTATTTATTAGAGAGAGACACAGCGAGAGAGGGAACACAAGCAGAGGGGGTGGGAGAGAGAGAAGCAGGCTTCCCGCCGAGCAGGGAGCCCGATGCGGGGCTTGATCCCAGGACCCTGGGACCATGACCTGAGCTGAAGGCAGACGCTTAACGATTGAGCCACCCAGGCGCCCCCCCCAGGCGCCCCCCTAACCACTATTTTAGCATCTTACCGTATTCTCTCATGATTATGATCCATTTTCCTATTATGTACATGTACTTTATGATAAGGTTCCTCAAATCCCTTTTTTGGAGAGATCAAGGCAGGATTTAAATATATTAGTAATTTGCCCAATATTAAGGAACCAGTTAGTGGCAGAATTATTACGTGGAATGGAATTGTCTTTCAGCATCTGGGCCATATACCCTACACAGCTCACACCCCTCTCGTTGCCTATGGTTTTTCCCTCTCTTTCTCTTCCCTTACTTAGAATCAGGGATAAGGAGCATAGGGCTGGCTCACCTAGCTTCCTCTCATGTTAACGTCTGATATAACCATGGTACATTTACCAAAACTAAGAAACTATTGGTAGAAGATGTAACTATAGTCTTTTGCCTGCTTTTAAAAAACCTTTTTCGAGACCCCATTTTTAAAGTAATACATTAAAGCAAAATGAAAAATACTCAGCATTAATACCCAAGCTATGGGACAACAGGAGTGTGGATAGTTGATTTTACTTTCGTAATACAATCAAGACTGCCCGATGTATAATGTGTTCATAATTAACTGCAAGTAATGTCATTAAACCACTTGCTAAAATGTCCTGAAAGTTTCAAAAGAGATTTTTAAAAGATCCATCAGAATTAACAGGTCATTCATAACAATATGCCACAAATTTAAGTATTTATTAGAAATAGAAAATTTATTTATAAAGATTACATTTAAAATTTTTTATTACATCATTTCAGACCTACAGAAAAATTGTAAGAATAGTATAAAAAGTTCTTCAGTACTCTTTCCTCGGATTCCTCAAATGTTAACATTTTATCACATTTGCTTTTTCTCTGCTCTCACTCTTGCTCTCTGCGTAGAGAGAAAGAGAGAAATGTTTTAAGTTGCAGACATGATGCTCTTTTACCCGTAAATACTTCAATGTATATTTCCTAAAGACGGGGAACTTTCTTACATAACTACAGCACAGTTGTCAAAATCAGGAAATTACCATCAATACAATATGATTATCTTATCCACAGCCATTATTCAGATTGCACCATTTGTGGTAGGCAGACTAATGGTCCCTCCAAAGATGTTCACATCCTAATCCCCAGAACCTGTGAATGTGTCAAGTTGCACGGCAAAGGGGAATTTAGGTTTCTGATGTCATTAAGGTTGTGAATCAGCCCATCTTAAAGTAGATTATCCTGGGTTATCTGGGTAGGCCAACATAATAATCATAAGGATTCTTATAATTGGAGGAGGGAGGCAGAAAAGGAGGTCGGGGTGATGCAATGAGATGGGAACTCAGCCTGCCATTTGGGGCTTAAAGATGGAGTGGGAGGCAGGAGCCAAGGAACGTGGGCAGCCTCGAAAATCTGCAAGAGGCAAGGGAAGAGATTCTCCCCTAGAGCCTCCAGAGGGGGAATACAGCCCTGCTGACACTTTGAGTTTAACCCAGGAAGATCCCTGTCAGACTTCTAACCTACAGAAATAAAAGAGAATAAAGTTGTATTGTTTCAAGCCACTAAATTTGAGGTCACTTGTTGTGCAGCCATAGAAAACTAATACACCATTTGTCCCGGTAATGTCTTTTTTAAAAAGAGAAAATCTGGGGGCACCTGGGTGGCTCAGATGGTTGAGCATCTGCCTTCGGCTCAGGTCATGATCCCGGGGTTCTGGGATCGAGCCCCACGTCGGGCTCCCTGCTTGGTGGGGAGCCTGCTTCTCCCTCTCCCT
Source organism: Mirounga angustirostris (assembly GCF_029215605.1). NCBI lineage: Eukaryota > Metazoa > Chordata > Mammalia > Carnivora > Phocidae > Mirounga > Mirounga angustirostris. Next base: position 43,619,711 of record NW_026991714.1, read on the forward strand.
CTGCTGTTCCCCCTGCTTGTGCTCTCTCACTCTCTCTGTCAAATAAATAAATAAAAGCTTAAAAAAAAAAAAAGAGAAAATCTGAAACTATGTGTTCAGTTGTCATGTCTCTTTTATTTCCTTTACTCTGGAGCAGTTCCTGAGTCTTCCTTTGTATTTTCTGATGTTGACATTTTAAGAAAATAGACAGTTATTTTGTAGCATGTTCTTCAGTTTGGTTCCTTTGATGTTTTCTCTTGATTGGATTCAGGTTGTGCACTTTGACAGCGAGATCGCAGAAGTGATGCTGAATTCCCTTCAGTACATAGTAACAGGAGGCACATAAGTCGTTTCTGACAATGCTCACTTTGACAGCTGATTGGGGTGGTGCCTCCCAGATTTCTCCATTGTGAAGTTACTCAGTAACCCTTTGTAATTAATAAGTATCTTATGAGGACATACTTTGAAACTATATATATATCCTGTGACTCCTTACACTTTTACCCACTAGTTTTAGCATCCATTGATGAGGCTGCCAAAGGGAGAATTCCATCATTCTTTATATATATATTAGTTGGCATTATTCTGAGAGGTAGTTTTTCCTTCTGTCCCACTTTTTATGTTAGATCTTCATATTAGATTTATGGATTCCTCTTTTATTTAATAAGTTACAATAGGTTGTTCTTGAGATTTATTTTGATCTTTAAATGTCCCTTATTTAGCCGTGGCAGTAGCTCAAAGCTGACCCCTGTGATCTTTTGATAATTTCCCTCATTCTTTGAGCGTTATCTTCCTTTTGGCACAACAAGACATTTCAGGCTTGTCTTGTATTATCTGTGCCATAATCCTGGAACCAGCCACTCCTCCAAGGAGCAAAATTAGGTTTTATTAATTCCCCAAACGCCAAGAGCCAGCAACAACAAAAATGGGTCGCTCAAATTGATGAAAATCTCTCAAAGATGATGCTGAATTTTGAGCAAATTGTTTATTAGGCTACTTGGCTTTAGGGAGCGTGGCCTATTTTATGCATTATTGACAAATATTTTTGGAGCACCCGTTGCTTTTGCAGCCTACCTGGTACCAGTACCCATGGGTTTTACACTGTGACAAAGGCAATTCTTCCTACTTTGAGAAATCTATTTAAGTAGGGGAGGCAGCAAAAGACAAAACATAAGAGATAGTAAAAAAAAAAAAAAAATAGAGGAAAACATATCTCTTTAAATGGGGATATGTGAGCATGTTGGTAAACAGATGCATAGGAACATTATATATTAATATTAGTATATTGATTTATTCACTAAAATAAACAAATGCTAAGGACTGTTCTTTCTGCTAAGTCTGTGAAGGACAAATTATATTTGTACAAAAAAGTATAATTTTTGGCTGTGTTGAAGAGAATATGGTGTGGGAAATGGGTTCAGGGACACTGATCCAGATTTGAAAAGGCAGACAGAGAATTCGATGATATGCAATTGAGTGGTTGAATTTTCCTCCCATCCACTGCTCTCTGTATTGAAGATGTTCTGGAACCCAGCACTGTAGTCTGTAATCACAGGGAGAACTCTTACGCTCCGTGTGCTCAGTTTCCATGTTCCAGTTTTTGATTGATTATTGTTGGCTATCATCTCATAAGACCAATGACATAGCAAATTATTTCATTATTTCAAACTCTCACTGTTTATTGAGGCTCTACAGAAGTGCCCAGTTATTAATCAGAGCCCAAACGAGAAAGATCTCCCCATGTTGAGATCAAAAAGAGTAGTTACCAAACTATTGATAGTCTATTGGTGTCCAATCAGATTCTAAAGAATGGCTGGCAAAAACTATTGTGGACTTTTTTGTGCCTTTGTGCTGAGTTTGGTGAGGGTTGAATATGTAATAAGGTTTGCATTCACATAGGATTGTGGACTCAGGAGTTCTAGAGCAATCGTACTCAAAGTGGAGTCCTAGAGCCAGCAATGTCTGCCTCACCTGTTAACTTCTTAGAAATGCACATTCTCGATACCACCTCAGACCTACTGAATCAGAAATTCAGGGGCGGAGGGGTCAGAGGGTAATCTGTGTTTTAACAAGCCCCCTCCAGGGGATTCTGATGCTGGCCAGAGAATTAGAGTGCTGTGTATTGGTTCTCAACAATTATATCTTCTGTGTCTGTGTGTTGGACTCAACCAAGCATTATTTTCACTCTCAGCTACCCTTCCTGGCTAGCTCTTTGAATTGGGAAGAATGTTCAGAATATGTGCTAATTACAGTCTTAGAGACAAACAATATTAACTCTTCTCTGTGCTTAAAACTTATACTAAGAAACTCTAACTATATAAACATCAAATTTGTTAATTAATCAAGACATTCGTCTTATGGACTACAAAAGCCTTTTTAAAAAGTAGGTGAAAACTGACAAATCTATTTAAAAAATTTTAATATAAGTATTTTTGCTTCCAATTGATTTCTCCACTTTTCACAAGATCTTCTAAATAATAATTTCTATCCACTAGATGTGAACAGGCCAAAAGATCATGGGAGAGACTAGACTTTTTATGATTCATAATTATCATCTAATGCTATGAATTTGGCAAGCTTGTTCTGAACGTTTCCACAAGCATGAAATAAAAGAGAGCCAAGTCATTTAATGTGGGAGATGCATTTGAAATTAGGTAAAGCAACAAATATACCTTAAGACATCCAAAGAAGTTCAGTTTAAAACTTCAGGCCCTACTGAGTGGCCACAATTCATGGACAAGTTAACTGTGTACCCTTAACTAAGTCTCTCAACTCTGCCAATTTTTCCTATAAATGGGGCTGTCACAACCCCACAGAATTGTTCAAGTCAATGGGTAAGTATGTAAAAAAAATACAAAATTTAGTATAATCAGGTAAATTAAGCTTTTGTGGGGTTGGAAGCTTGTGCAACTTGGGGCCTTCTTTTAAAAAAATATATAAGATCACAAATGCAAAAGTAAGCGTGGAGCCAGAAAGGGGCCCATGAGCTCCATTACTTCCACATGGGAAATCCACCTCCGTGCTGTGACTATATTTATTTTCAGCTAGTTGCTTCCTTTATGTCACTGTGTCATCGGGTGTGAGCATGACTGTACTTCCCTTCCACGGCAGACACCTCAGCCGCCGTCTGGCCCGGAGAACCTGTTTGGTGTGCTCACTGCATGACAACAGTGGGTGTGGCTCCGAGGGGAGTGCCAGGCTCTACAGACCATGCCCAGAGGCTGCAGAATCAGACTTTTGCCAGAGGAAGAAAGAGTGCCCGGAGGCATGCATTCACCGGAGCAATGGTGAATGGCTTGACTGGGCAGAGCCTTCCAGATCTTCGTCATTAAACCTCTTAATCTCAAACATGGAAGAGGTAAAACTCAATTTTTAAAGATCACTTGTTAAAATAGGACCACTCCTATCCTCAGGAAATTGCACACCAGAGACCGTCTCAAGGACTGGAGTCATTTTGAGATGCTTTGTGGCCCAAGCCTGCTCTAAGCATGCACCGCGCTGAATAGAACATAAACTCGGGACAGCGAAGACACAGACCCTGATGTTTCAGCCAGGACTTGATGCTACTTGCTTTTTCTTAAAACAAGACAAACAGCAACAACAACAAAAACAGTGCTATTTCAATGTGTTGAAAGAGCTGAACTCTTTTTTTAAAAATTCCAGTTAACACAGAGTGTTATATTAAGTGCTTATCAGGATAAGTGTATTCTCAGTGCCCTTCACCAATTTCACAGTCCCTCCCCCACTGCCCCCACCAAAAAAATCTGAATTCTTTTGAAAAAAATTGTTTATTTTTAAATAATCTCTATACCCAACGTGGGACTCAAACTCACAACCCCAAGGCCAAGAGTTGCATGCTCTACCAACTCAGCCAGCCAGGCCCTCTAAAGATCTGAACTCTTAAGCTTACCCTTCTGAGTCTATACTTCTGGACCTGTGAGCTGGTGCAGAATAATAATAGTGTCCTTCATTTAGGGAGTCCATTTCACTGGGGACTCCAGAGTAACCTATGGATTTTTGCTCTCTTAAGAATGGCACATTGAAGAATATTCTGATCAGAAAACACTGAATGAAGAACTAGAAGACCTCAGTTAGTTATTTTTATCAAAGGAAAAGGATTTCTGATATTTATTACTGAAGTAGAACCGAGGCAAGCCCACCTAGCACACTTTGAGTCTACTCTGTGACTTTCTTAAGGAACCTAGGAAAGAGGCTCGCCACCTGTGAATGATTTACACAAATCACCTGGGCCCACATCAACATCTGCAACAGAGGAACTCTAGTTTTTATTCATATGGACATCATTCTATGAAGCAAATTTTAAACAAGTTTTACTTACTGACTCTTAAGTATCTAAGAAACTTTAGTGACCTTTCTACACCTATCTACTGAGAACCAGCTCCATGTGAGCCCTGCCCACGGTGGTGAGGATAGAGCAGTGTACAAAACAAACAAAGACCCCTGCTCCTATGGGACTTATGTTCTAGTTAGGGAGACATAATAAAAAAAGATGAATAAAATATGTCAATATTAGCCAGTTGTGTAGCACTTAATATGTTCCAGGTACGGGTCTAAGAACTTTATAAATATTATGCCTACACCCTGATGAGGTGGATGCTATTATTATTCCCATTTTGTAGACGACAAAAATGAGGAATAGAGAGATTCTATCTTTTTTTTTTTAAGATTTTATTTATTTGACAGAGAGACACAGCGAGAGAGGCAAGCAGGGGGAGTGGGAGAGGGAGAAGCAGGCTCCCCGCAGAGCAGGGGGAGCCCGATGCGGGACTCGATCCCAGGACCCTGGGATCATGACCTGAGCCGAAGGCAGACGCTTAACGACTGAGCCACCCAGGCGCCCCGAGAGATTCTATCTTGACTACCTGCTAAGTAACAAGCCAGGCCTCGAACTCGGGCAAACTGACTCTAAGTCCTACCTGTATCCCAACCACCACATCATACTGCCTCTATGTGGCCCCAATGTCTAGTGGGGCAGAAAGTTCTAAGGAGAAAAACAAAGCAGGAAAGGGGGAAAGAAGAGGCTTGGGGGGTGGGGAGGACCTTGCAATTTGATACAAGATGGTGGAGAAAGCCCCACAAAGAAGATGGCATCTGAGTAAACCCAGAACCACACGGATATCTGGAGAAAGCACATTCCAGGTAAGGACACAAGAGGTTGCAAAAGTCCCAGAATGGAACCCCATGTGGCTGAGGGTGAGTGAGAAGGAGGACAGTGAGGTGATGGGGGGGCGGTGGGGAGTGGGACACATCATGTGAGACTCTGATGCCATCACAGGGACTTTGGCTTCAACTCAGAAGGAGGTGGAGTACCTAGGAGCTTTTGTAATAACGCATGATGAGATCTGAATTATACTATAATAGGAGCAGCCTGGTGTTGTGTTTAGATTAAAAGTGGGCAAAGGCAAAAGGAGGGATATGAGACAGGAGGCTATCACAGTAATCTGTGCAAAAGATGAGGGGGTTTGGATTAAGGTGATCACAATGGAGGTGATGAGAAGTGGTCCAATTCCTATCATGATCTGAAGGTAGAGTGAGCAGCAAGATTTGCTGTGAGAAAAAGAGTTAAGAATGACTTTAAGGTGCTTGGACAGAACATGCCATTCGTTTTATTTTTTATTTCTTACTCATTATCAGGCCTTTCCATATAGGGAAGACTGAGGCAGAAGAGGTATAAGGGGCAGAATGAGTATCAGGAGCTCAGCTTTGTATTACAGCTGAGATGTTAATTACCCATCCAGATGTAGATTTCAATTAGGCAGTTGAACATGATCTTAAGAGTGCAGGGATGCTGTGCAAGCAAGCTAAAGATACAAATTTGAAAGTCGTCGGCAGATATGCTTCAAGCTGTGAGACTAGCTGAGAAAACCAAGGGAGTGAATAGAGACAAAAAAAAAAAAAAGAGATGAGCCATCCAAGGCCTGAGCGTTGGGTGGCTTCCCCTCCATTAAGAGGGCATGTCTATGTTCCCAGGTAAGAGAGATGCACATAATGTCCTGGAAACCAAGACAAGTGTTTTAAGGAGAAAGGAATGATCAATTCTGACCAATGATGCTGATAGATCCCAGAAGAGGTAGGCAGAGAATTGGCTATTGAGTTTTACAACATGGAGGTCCTTCTAGATCTTGCAGAGGCCAGCTCAGTGGAGTGTGGAGGCAAAGGCCCGATTGCAGTGGTTGGAGAGGCGTTGTGAGATCTAATAGCAGCAGTTTCAAGAGAGACCAGGAGGTGAGAAACTGAAGAGCACAAGCATAGACTACTCTTTTGTTGTCCATAAGGGAGGCGACTCTAAAAGGGAGCAGAGAAATAGGGCAGAGGCTAAAGTATAACAGTTGAAGGGAGTTTTTGTTTTTTAGGATGAGAAAAATTCAGAAAAGGAAGAAAAAACAACAATGCAGGAGAGAGACTGAAGAATCCTTCTCCAGGAGGTGGAGTGCTCTTCCTGAGTAGGACAAGGGATGAGCCTTCCTATGGGTCATAGGTGGGGTATATACCAGCGAGGAAAGTGGGAAGGAGGGCAGGTTGTTGGATGTGGCAGTAAAAGCATGTGGGAGAGGTGCTCTGCCAAGTGCTTCTATTTTCTCAGTCTTAGGAAATAGGTCATTGGCAGAGAGTGACATGAGGGAGGAGATGTGAGAGGATTGAAGAAAGGGGAAAGTATGAAATAGTCTTCAAGGAGAATAAGGAGAACGAATAGACTAGGGAAATGAGGTCTGATTGATCAGAAGCCCTTTGAGGTTAATGAGCATGAATTCAATCTACAGCAGTACCTTAAGCCTGGGATTCTAATGGGACCCTGAGGGAGGGAGGTGGGAAATGGGTGGGAAGCATTGGGATGGCAAGAGGGGTAAGACAAGTACAAAGATGGTCAGTTCAATGGATTGCAGGGGCTGAGGTATTATTAAAGTCAGGGCACTAGACAGACTGAGCTTCCCAATTCAGAGGTGGTGATTAGAAATTGGGGGTGGGGGGGGAGGCGGTTCTGGAAGAGGTACAGTTACTTGGAATGGCAAGATCTAGATGTGATCACAGGAGTGAGTAACTGAGTAGGATGTGTTTTACTAGAGAGTGTATTTGGTTAAGCAGTCACACTTTTCTCACATTCTCAACCCTGTCCCAGTTTAAGCCACCTCAGTAAATTGTCCAAAACGTTGTTTTATTTCTCAGATGAAACTGAATGACATCTTTGTTCACTGGCAGCCATAGCCCATGAATGACCCATGGTGACTCATCGATGCCCTGACTCTCTGCATCCTGCCCACAGACACATGACTAGGACATTTGACGAGACTCCCTGATAGGAAGGGATGGCTTTGAATCCCCAATGAAGATTACCATACATACTTGGGGTTGATGAAGTATACTTGAGTAATTTCTGTAAAGCCAATGGTTTAAGAAGGGATATTTTATTGATTCTAACCAAATAGCAGATTACCGTATTTCTCTTTGTGGTTGCCATGTGCATTCTGCAAATTGGCCTTCTTTTAAGTATACCCCATGAGGCAAAGAATTTGAAAACCATGTACCCAGAAAACCTAAATCAGAACCGTTAATTTGAATGGTTTTTCCCCCCAGCAATTGAGTTAACTGAAAAAACAAAACAAAAACAAAAACAAACTTCAAGAATATAAGCTCATATCAATTATCTCACTGAAAAAAAATATTAAAGAGACAAAGAACTATCCAAAATTTCCAAGTGAGGTCAAAGGGTTGAGTCAAAATTTGGCTTATACGGTCTGTGTTAACTGTAGTGCTAAAGAGTAAAAATGGTGGTTAGGAAAGAACCAGATCCAAACTCTTCAAGAAGATCTGCGTTGGTGGTATAGTGGTGAGCATGGCTGCCTTCCAAACTCTTCAAGAAGGATTTTAGTAGGGGTGCCTGGGTGGTGCAGTCAGTTAAGCATTGGACTCTTGATTTCAGCTCAGGTCCATGTCTCAGGGTTGTGGGTTCAAACCCACATTGGGCTCCATGCTCAGCATGGAGTCTGCTTGTCCTTCTTCCTCTACTCCTCCCCCTCCTTGGGGTTGCGCTCCTTCTCTCTCTCTCTCTCTCTCTCAAATAAATAGATAAATAAAATCTTTTTTTTTTTTTTAAAGATTTTATTTATTTATTTGACAGGGAGAGACACAGCGAGAGAGGGAACACAAGCAGGGGGAGTGGGAGAGGGAGAAGTAGGTTTCCTGCTGAGCAGGGAGCCCGATATGGGGCTCGATCCCAGGACCCCGGGATCACAACCCGAGCCGAAGGCAGACACCTAACAACTGAGCCACCCAGGTGCCCCGATAAATAAAATCTTAAAAAAAAAAGATTGTACTAATCATGCTTTAGACAATTTGGGTGACACAGAGAGGGCATCTGGCTCGTTAAATGAAGGCATGAATGCCTTAGTCTGGAAAATGAATGCTGTACCTTAGGAGAGTCTGTTAGCAAGGGTTTCGTTAGCCAGAAACCATATGCAACCCCAACATCTTCTATCCTGAATGCTCTATTTAATCACGGATTCTCCATTTGCTGCCTTTACAGGAAGTGGGAGGTTAAGGAGGCTCTGAACTGGCCAGGATAATTCATTTTAAGAATCTTTATGATGATACACAGGAGCTGTTCAAAGGCATTTTCCTTCTGCTCATTTTAATGGCCTGAGATAACAGATCGAAATGAAGGCCTGTCCTCCGGTGCTGGTGAAAGCAGAGCAGAGGACAGGAACCAAGGCCAAGGCCACTGGGGGATGAATGCTTCTACGCGCCATGCTATGGGTGGGTTTGCAAAGGGATTGTCAGAACCCTGGAATGCTGTGACGAGAGCTGTACCCGACCTAAGGGGGAGCGAGGAACCCACTGAGCACATTAGGGGCCTCTCTGTCTTGAGGTAAACTTCGGAGAGGTGAGCAAACACCTATTTCCATAAGCCTATGCTTTGGAAGCAAATTCTGAATTGCTTTCAGAAAAAAAAAAATATTCTCTTAAAAAAAAATAATGGTGGCTGAACAGATGTAGAAAGATTATAGGCTGATCCAACAATACTCTTTCCCCATTTTCTTTCAAATGAACAACCCCAAACATCACCTTTCCCTTTTTACAGGAAGTCTTTCTATGGAAAAGTTCAAGTGGATTTTCAGCTACCCAGCCAATTATTCCAATTATTTTAATTTGTAGGCATGGAATTTATTCTCAAATGGTTTGGTGGTGGTGGTGGTGTGTGTGTGTGAGAGAGATTTTTAAGAACATGTTAATGCTCGATCAATCCAAAGATGTATGTTTTAGGAGAGGCATAGAGCTAGCTTCCTTTTTGAGGAGGGGCGGGATTCATGCCTAAAAAGGAGCCTAATGGCCTGGAACATTAGAAGCACATTCTCAGGACATGCTGAGGTAACCAGTTTAAACTTGCCAAAGGATGCTTTTCCACTTGGCTCACAGCGATTCATTCATATTGGTTTTGACCATCCCACTTGTTTTATTTTTAATTCCTTATTCATTTTCAGGCCTTTCCGTATAGGGTTAGCAAGAAATTGCTAATTCCAGAGCTGGCTGGCATTTGTGACGCTGAACTAGAAGATTGTCAGGTTTTAGAAATCTTGTTTTTTCGTATTTCCTCCATGCCCAGCTTGAAAACACTCCGAATATTAATACTTAATTATAGAAAGTGGTAAGTTTTAAAGAAACCAATTTGGGGGAAGTTGGCTTTAGACTATTTTTCGGTGGTGCTTTGTAAACACTAAACAATTCATTCAAGCAAAGATTAGCCTAGAAAAGTTACTTGAGGGGAAAAAACAAATCTGCCATAGAGAAGAAGTCCAAACAATTTATGTAGCTATTCTGCTCTCGAGGAGGTGGAGGGTAACTCCCACTACTTAGCTGTGGGCAGCAGGGAGTGACTTCTGAAGAGTACAGTATGGAAAGGGGGAAAAGGGTAACTTTATGGTGGAGAAACCTGGCAAAACTGCCTCAGCCAGGTGACTAAGGTCAATGTCAACAGTGATGTCATGTTGATAGTATGTACCCTTGATAGGATGAAATGAAAATGGTACTTACCACTGTGGTCTTCCTCCCCAAAACCCATATCCCCAGTCTAATCATGAGAAAAATATCAGACAAATCCCAACTGAGGGACATTCTACAAAACACGTGACCAGCACTCAAAATTATCAAGGTCATGAAAAAACAGGGACTGTCTGAGAAATTGTCACAGCCAAGAGGAGCCAAAGGAGACACAACAACTAAGTAGAACGTGGTATCCTAGATGGGATCCCGGAATAGGAAAAGGACATTAGGTAAAAAAAATTAAAATTAAAATTAAAAAAACCTAAGGAAATCTGTAAGATATGTATCAATACTGCTTTATTGTGGCAAATACACCATGCTAATGTAAGATGTGATCGGGGAAATGGAATATGGGGTATATGGGAATCCTCTCTACTCTATATTTAAGTTTTCTATAAATCTATAGCTTTTCTAAAAATAAGATCTATTAAAAAATTACTTACACACTGCTCTCACACAGTCTGATTCAGAAAGTCTCATCACAAATTGGGCGGTCCTGGGCAGTTGGAACCCTATAAACATGGACTCCACCATTCAGACTATGCTGTGAAGAGAAGTATGTTCCCAGGATCCCAGCTTCCCCATTCTGGGCCCTTTCCCCTCATAAGGATAAGAACTAATACTAACCTAGTGCTGTGCTAAGTATTTAGCTCATTAATCGCCCTTTACCTTCACAGCAGCCAACACTATGAAGGAAGCAGGGGCTGTTGTTATTATTCTTTTATCCGGGCAGAAAATGACACCTAGAGAATGGAAGGGCCCAAGATCACTCTGCCTGGAAGGGTGGATCTGGGATTAAAACTCCAGACTGTCTGGGCCCCAGAACCAGTGTTCTTCCACCTCTCTCATTTGTGTACTCCTCAGTCTCCTTCACCCCTTCTCTTCCAGGCATTCAGGGGCTCCTATTCCCTTCAACAGGAATTCTCCTTAGTTGACGAGGGGCCAATTTTATGACGACCCATGGTGTTGGCTGTACTGTGTAGACTTGGTAGAGAAATACTGGAGGCGGGGCAGGTGCCATGAGCAGGGTGGGAAAGCACCACTCTCTGAAGTAATGCCTGGTTTCTAATTACAGCATTGGCCCTGATCCCACACTCAGATCCCCACAGGCACTTGCAGTGAGCCTGAATCCCATCCTCTAGTCTACTCTAGCCCTAAACCGAAGTATGGTACCCATCTGATGTTTTGGAAACAATCCAACCTTCGGGCATTTTCAAGTGGTTTCTATAATGAGCACTAGTAAACCCACAGGTGTGCCTAAAGGAGGATTTGTGAAGCTGAGCATACTTTCCCAACCCTATATTTCAGAAAGATTGACTCCCTTTTATTTACAAAATAAGGTGAAATTGTATGTGCCAGCCCAAACGAAGAGAAGTAGCTCTCTTTCATGTTTGCAAAAGATGTGCATAAGCCTTTGAGAGAGTAATTTGAAATGGCAGCTTCTCAAACTCTGTCCTTTCCCAGACATTTCCTTAAGTGGGTATAAGGTGCACAATTTAGTAAAGACCCTTGGAAAGGCTAGTCAAAGAATAGACCCATTCAGTAACTTCATACATATAGGGAGCTAAATGTAAAATATTCCACCATGACTTCCTGCTGGAAAAGTCAAAGCTGGTTTAGGTCACTTGGAGGGCAGATTGCTGTTTGTTTTATGAGTTCCCTGGGGCATGGTGTGGTGACAAGGTTTCTTTTTTTTTCCCCTTCGGTTATCTGTTTTCTAATGTTTCCACAGTGGACTTGTGTTGCTCTTATCCTAATAGAAGTAAACAAGAAAAGCTATATATATATAATCAGAAAGGTCAGATTGTTGTTTTGACAGGAAATGGCTTACCTGGAAAACCGTGATGTGAGCATGCGCAGGAATGATTCTTCCTGTGACTGACCAGGCATTGCTGAACAATTTGAGGGAGATTTCTTCTGGGAGCGCAGCAGGACCCTGGGGGGAATTCCTCTAACCACTGTTGGTGGGTTGAAGATCTGGCAGAAGGTTTGAGTAGTCTGGTTTCACGGAATTAACAAATAACTAGCAGACAATTCATAAAAACGAAACAAAACACCCTGCCAAGGTTGGAACACAGATCAATGTAAGGAACTGATACCAATCAATCTGGAAGAAAAGAATGAGGGTAAGTCAATGACCTTCCAAAACTAAGGCTTTCATTCTGAAGCTGGTGTGTTCATTTCTTTTTCAGCTCTGCCCAGGAAAGAACAGGGAGGAAAAAACCGACTAGGTTTACATGTGAGGGCCTTATATTGGTCCAATTGAGCCCAACTTTCTCTCCTGTAACATCATGATTTAGGGGATTAGAGTCAGCTCCAAAGTGGGTTCATGTGGACCCAAGCCAGGGGTTGGCAAACTTTCTCTTAAAAGGCCAGATTGTAAATACTTGAGGATTGATGGACCCTATGGTCTCTGTTAGCAACAACAGAACTCTGTTGTGGTGCAGGAGTCGCCGTGGATAAAATGTAGGGGAAGAGTTTGTGTTCTAACAAAACTTCCCAGAAACAGCTGGTGGGTAGGATTTGGCCCACAGCCCTAATTTGCTGACTTCTGGCGTAAGCAAATCATAGTTTTCCCACCCGTCTTGCCAGTGATTAGGTACCCAAGCTTAATCCAATCCGCATAAACTATTTTCCTGGTTATAGTTACTGATTGAGAGATACGCACAGGACCTAAATCAGCCCAATCAGGAAGGGGAAAGATTTTTGTTTCAAGTCTTGGGGAGAGAGACCAATAATCCTGATTGTTACTGGCAACCAGTCTACGACTATGAAGGGAACCAGTCTTCAGATGAAGTGGACTCTGAATGACAGAAGAGAAAGATAGAACTTGGATCCTTGATGGCATCACTGGACCATAGGATAATTTAACCCTGTTTCCCCTCCAACCTCTGGATTTTCAATTATGTGAGCCGATAAATTTGCTTATTGTAAAAATCACTTTGAGTTGGGATTTCTACTACTTGCAGCTAAATGCATCCTATCTGATGGAAAATTTTAAAATAAGTTTATGACTTTCAAAGGTTACAAATGCTAAAAAGAGTTGATACCTGTTTCTATAAAATTTCCTTTCCATCATTATAAATAATTGTGAAAAATAGGAAATGAAATGGCTCTTTTTAATTGCTTAGGTTGATGAGTGTGGGTCTTCCAGCGGGCAGGGAAGGTTGGATTAAAGACCTTTAATTTATGGAATATCTGGGTTGGAGGATACTTTCTCTGTGATTCGATCAAGAAGATAGATGTAAGAGGCACCGAAAACCTGGACAAGGTCACGGAAGACCTGGACAAAGTCACCAAAGACCTTCACCAAACACCTTGAGCACAAAGTGTCCACTCACACCCTTGGTCTTAAGCACGGGTCTCTTCCCTTTGGCACCCTCAAGCTCCAAGCATAAGAAAGTACTTTTCAAATGCACATCTAAAACTAGAATAATGAAGATAATCTAGAACCTTGGGCCTTAATGAAAAGAGTTTATCAAAACAACAATAATAAATAACCACTTGTAACATGAAAAATAAGTATTTTTCTTAAACAGCATCTCATTTAGAAGTTTAATGTTCCTTTTGCCATTCTTATTATAGTTATAGACCATTGTTCTATATTCATTGTAGTCTCTCTTAGTTGTGTGAATTTATGGCTTTAGTGATCTACCTAATTACTTTTAACAAGAGAACTTAAGTTTCAGAATTGTATTTTTTTCCAAGCAGGTCCAATCTGTATAGTATTAATGTAGTTAGTCATCTTCCTAACATTGTTAAGGGGTAATTTAGATTAGATAATGTCCCTCATCACATTAATATTTAAACTGAGGTATAGAAAGGTAAGTGAATTCAGTCTTGCAAAAATAAGTACTAAATATGCATTACTCATTCGTTAAAAAAGATAGTACTGAGGGGATACCGAGGGCCGGGCAGTGAGGGTTCTAGGCCTTGTTACAACAGAGTCATGGCTGTGCTGAAGCTTATGTTCTGGAAGGAGAGACAGATAATAAGCGTGAATGTCTGACGTGGGGTGGTGAGAAGTGCTAAGAAGACACACAAAGCAGACTCAGGCATAGACGCCGAGTGGGCAGAGGTGGGAGGTGGCATCTGATTGTGGTCATTTTCTTTTCTTTTTTGTTTTTTTTTTAAATATATATATATATTTTTTAAAAATATATATTTATTTATTTATTTATCTGACAGAGAGAGAGACACAGCGAGAGAGGGAACACAAGCAGGGGGAGGGGGAGAGGGAGAAGCAGGCTTCCTGCCGAGCAGAGAGCCCGATGTGGGGCTCGATCCCAGGACCCTGGGATCATGACCTGAGCCGAAGGCAGACGCTTAACGACTGAGCCATCCAGGCGCCCCCTTTTTAAATACATTTTATATGTTTATTTGTGAGAGAGCAAGCAAGCAGAAGCTGGGGGAGCGGCAGGCAGAGGGAGAAGCAGGCTCTCCGCTGAGCAAGGAACCTATCGCGGGACCCGATCCCAAGACCCTGGAATCATGACCTGAGCCGAAGGCAGGCAATCAACCAACTGAGCCACCCAGGCGCCCCTGATCATGGTCATTTTCACCCTCAGGTGGGACCGGCTCTGAGACAGAGCATACTTTCTTGTTTGAGAAACAGCGGAGGGGCCGTGTGGTCAGAGCAGAGATGGATGGGGCACATCGTGTATGACCTTAGAGGCCCCATATGGACACTGGGTTTTATTCTGAGAAAGATGGGAATTGTCGATGTCATGAGCTTGCAGATTCCCTGACAAGCCTAAATATCGCCAGCAATACCAAGACAGCAAAACTGATGAATTCCTACTCTTCATTAAGCTGATGTAACAAGTTGTTGAATGGCCATTGATGACAGAACCAAGGGATTAATTCATTGTTCTTTTCCAGGGCAGCTTGTTGTACCAGGAAACTCTACTCCACGATCATATTTTTCATTTGGTCCCTTCATGCCTAAGGAAGTGTGTTTCATAACACCTGTCTTATCCTTTCCCCAGAGATTATGTAGAGTGGAGCTGTATGATTTATCAAGTGCCTACCACCATGTCTGGCTCAGAGGAGACACTCAAAGAAATTCATTGAACAAGTAAGCAAAAGAATGAGCACAGCAAAATATTGTGATAAAGGATTCTCTATAAAAATTATCTCAATAAAATAAAATTGTCAGACTTTAATATTAAGAGTTTAGTCTAGGGTCACTGGAAAGACAGATTACAAGCACTTCTTTCCTCTTCTTGTGTCATATTATTTTCTTTAAAAAGATCAAATCATAAAATCAAAATCTGCATTACGATGAGAGTTTTTGAAGATAAATTCCATTTGTAGGTGATTACAGCACCTGAGTAAGATTTCAAGCATGTCCTGGGAAAGCAATTTAAAATACTTTTTTTTTTTTACATTTAACAAATGCTCAGTATTTTGCTTCTCATGAATACCCTTCAAATATAGCAAAGTGAATACAAAAGTAAGAAAATGAAAAAAAATGGCAACTTTCCAAATTTTTGGCATAAGAAGGTGAAGTTTAAAGTCAGAGCAAAGAACTTATATCCCATTTCCAGGCATCTAGTTTACAAGATTTTATTAATATAAAAATGATATTTGCCAATAGAAATGCAGGGTCAGAAAATGTTAGATAACACATAAGATAGAATTTCTGCTGGGTAAAAATGTAAAAGTCAAACAATAAATCATAAGTGTCTACCTTCCAAAAAATTTTTTCCCATCAGAAGTAATTTTATCTACTCACTAACTTAGTTACAAGTGACCACGGTGAAGGAGGTGCTTAGTGAGATGTCCATTTAAAACGGAGAGATGGGTGTCTAGGTTTAAGCATCTGCCTTTGGCTCAGGTCATGATCCCGGGGTCCTGGGATCGAGCCGCACATTGGGGAGCCTGCTTCTCCATCTCCCTCTGCTGCTTCCCCTGCTTGTGCTCTCTCTCTGCCAAATAAATCAATAAAATCTTTTAAAAAATAAAATAAGACAGAAATAAAAAGGCCTTGGACCTGTGCTGCCCAATATGGTAGCCCTAAACCACATGTGGCTATTTACACTTAAACAAAATTAAATAAATTAAAATTTTCACTCCTCATTTGCGCTCATTTCAAATGCTCAGTAGACCCATATGGTTAGTGGCTGTCTCATTAGGAAGCACAAATATAGAACATCTGTAGACATTTCCACTGGGTAGCACTGCCTTAGGGAGCACAGAGAAGGGAGTCAAGCTGATAGAATCCTTAAGTAAAGGTGGGGGTGAGCAAGCTACTCTGGAAAAGGAATAACAGATCACACCAGGATGGCTCTTTGGGAGGGTAAATGAGTTTAAACACAAGATAGACACATGTAGTTTTTTGTGGATGTTCAAGAGAGTTACTAAAGTTCCATACCAGAAATTATTTTAAAGTTTCATTACCTTAGAACCAGAGGTCATATTTTGCTATGATAGGGAACTTGCTTAGGAGAGAAGAATGGGCAGGTTTTTTTGGATGGAGGAAAACATGTTAAGAGCAATATCCTTCAAAGATTGGTGTGGTAAGCAATGTTTTCTAAAATGATTGTAAATTACCTTGAGGACATAATACATGGTTTAATCTTCCAGAAGGTATTTCGCTGAGGTTGGTGCTAAATGTCAAATTAGTGCAGCGAAAAGAAACTTTTTGGAAAAGTTCGCAAGAACTGGAATAAGCAGAAAGGTAAAATGTGAAATTCAGTGGAAAACTCGTGTTAATTATTATATTTAAGGAAAAATAATCCAAATTAGGATAACTAAATGCTAGGGTGCCTGGGTGGCGCAGTCAGTTGAACATCCCACCCTTGGTTTGGGCTCGGGTTGTGATCTCAGGGTCGTAGGATCGAGCTCTGTGTCAGGCTCTGTGCTCAGCATGGAATCTGCTTGAGTTTCTCTCCCTCTCCCTCTCCCTTTCCCCTTCCCACCCTCCTCATGCTCACTCTCTCAAATAAATAAATAAATCTTAAAAAAAAAAAAAAAAAAGAATAACTAAATGATGGTATCTGAATTACCAGCTCACATCAAGGACAAAATCAAGAATTCATGTAGACTGATCCTTTGGTTTTCATTTACTGCTGATGGCTAAAAGGAGCCCCTCTGGGTAGACAAAGTAAGGAAAAGATTTCCTTCCTCTGGATGCACGCAGACTAGTGTGCATGGCTTGGCAAAAGAAGTTCTGTGTGGGATTTCAGTGCTCTACTCTTCCTGACCCCTGCACATCTCCTCTGCTGGACCTCTCTGGGCTGGGCCTAACCCTACAAAATGCCCGGCACAGGGCCCTCCATCCAAAACCATATGCCACCAGTGAGCAAGCTGAGCTACTTCCAAACATAGGAAGTTTTACAACCTGGTCTCTCTTGGTCAAGACATACATGGGGAAGCTTGGAAACATTCTAAAGACAGCAACCAAAATCATCACCAGGGCAGGATACTAGATGAGTCTAAAAATGGATTTTTCTGCTAGAAAGGCAAAGGGACATACAGATCAAGCTTATAAAGTCATAAGGGATTGGGGAATGGTTGAAATCTACTCTTGTTTAGCAAATCCTAAAGTATTAGAACCAGGAATGATTAAGAGGTCTTCTTAAGAAAATAGAAAGTCCATATTCTATAGCAGATCAAGAAAAGACAGCTATTTAAAAGAAAGAGTTGGTGAACTTTATGGATAAAAATTCCATAATATGTTAATAAGAAAATCTGCGGATATTTTGGATTGTTTTCCTAAACATTTAAGTTAGTGTCGTGGAATACAGCATAGTTCTGCGTAAGGGGACATTGACTGGAATCAGCACAACACTTGATACGTTATCACTCTTTTGGCTCTGTCTGTGGTCCAGTGGGAAAATCAACATTGTGCTTGACTGGTTAGACAAGATCTGGTCCTGAAAGGAAGCTCATTAAGTTAATTTTTATTAGTATAAATTTATAAAGTTAGTAAGAATTCTTCAGAAAATTTCAAGAGGTAAGAATTAGTCTACGGATAACATTGGGACAATGACTTCAAGACAGGTTTTCTATCAGGCCCTGAAGAGTCAGAAGATTTAGAATTGCCCTTTCCTTAGAAAATATTGAATATAAGATTAAAACCTAACAAGCAAACCGACCAACAAAAGTCCCAAAATTTTAGTCAAAAGATTTTTTATGAAGTAGTTAATTTTAATTCCAGTATAGTTAACATACAGTATTATATTAGTTTCAACATACAATGTAGTGATTCAACAATTCTATTCAAAAGATTTTTTTATCTAGAGCTCAAGTAATATATATTCATGTCTGCATGCGTATGTGTAGAATTTTTAGTGAAGATATAATCCATTTTAAGTTTACCAAAGGCACATAAAATGTATCTGTTTCTACATAAACAATTCTGCTGCCAAACCAAGTAGCCATACTCTGCTTTGGCTGAGATTTTCTAAATTACTTCCAAAGGTTATATGAATAGAGGGCCCTGAGATAAGAAAGTAGTAAAGGCATTAGCAGCTTGATAAAGCAATGGCAATTAAATCTTGTTTTGCTGTGTATTCATATAATAAACAGCAGAACCTTGAAACAATTGTCTAAATAACTCAGTATATTATATATAATATATAAAGTATATTCACCTAAAATAAACAGATAATTGAGGGAAATGTGTCATTTTGGTTTAAGTCATCTGAATCAGTGCATTAATTCTCCTCCTGAATCTAAGCAGACATATTGAGGCTGTGGGAAATTTTTAGGCTAGTGAGGAGTGTCTCTGGATTTCTCAGTGATTATTGGTAGCTCTCTCCATAATTGCCATGGTCTGACAGTTCCACCTTGTAACCGAAGTCGAATCCAATCCACAGGCTTCCTGAAAAAGACCCACCCAGGAATGTTTGGGGATTTCTGTGTAACCTGGAGATAGCCACTAAATTCTGGTGCTCTTTCAGACCACTCAGACTCAGACGAGGCCGAAAATAATTTCCAATTATTGTAAGGAGTTTAAGAACTAAGCTACTTAATAAAAGAGCTCTTCTACTGGATTAAGGTATCAGACCAAAAGGAAAGCATCAAGACCTGGTTGGATGATGTAAAAGGATGTTGCGTAAGAATCTGAAGTCATTGTTCACCGAAAATTGCAAAAGGTAATGGGAACAGGAAAATGCGCCCCTAATAAATGTTTATTACTGATCTGCAGGAGAGGAGTCCTGCAGAATATAGTATATGTTATAAGGACTAGGCATTTTATTTTTTTTTAAAGATCCAACTCAACTTTTTTTTTTTTTTGAAGTGGAGAAGTGTGTGTTTATTTAGTGAGAGGCTTAATTTGTTTTTATCTTGTAGCTGAATAATTACTCTAGAGAGCGGTATTGGCATGGATTGTGAGGGAGCCTGAGTAACCTCAAAATGAGGATAATAATAGCACCTGCTGCAGAGGGTGGTGGTGATGATTGAGTTCCTAACCCCCTGCAAGGCTCCCTGTGTGGAGCTGGGCATGTGCAGAATATCCAGTATAGCCTCACTGCAAGTACCCTGGTTGTCAAAATTATTATTAGATGTTTATGCTTTATTTTAAAGATTTGTTTATTTATTTGAGAGAGAGAGAGAGCAGGAGGAGGGGGAGATGTAGAGGGAGAGAAACTCAGGCAAACTTCCCACTGAACATGGAACCCAATGCGGGGCGCAATCCCACGACCTTGAGATCACAACCTGAACCTAAATCTAGAGCCAGTTGCTTAACTGACTACGCCACCCAGGTGCCCCACATTAGATGTTTAAACTGTGTCCAAAGTTTCCTATCTAAAGACAAAGAATTCGACTCTAAATGATATAGGGTTTTTCAGACTTTGTAATTTAAAGGTGGGAAAGTTCCAGATTGAAATTAAGAAGCATGTTTAGAACACTGTTTCCTGGACATTTCTTCCTTTGGGAAGGCATGTGGGTGAGGACCTCTGATCCCAGGGTGGCCCCCTCTCCCTTCCAGCCTATCTTGTCATGTCTACAGCCCTGGACCCACACCAGTGCAACCCAGGTGAGAACTTCCACTATGCGGGCTCCTTCACCTCTCATTCAACTCCGAATATCTATAGATCAAGGATTAGTGTGGCTGAGGAACTGTGGGCAGCGCATTTAATCTAAGAGACATTTCACAGATGGGTGGGTGCCCACATTTCAGACTAAGGGAACACAGCAGCTGACACACCCCTCAATCTAAAGTTCCCGGAATCTTCCACCGTGTCATTTCTTACATGTTCTGAGCGTGTGTCCCCTTCTCTCTGCTCCTCCCCATTTGTCGTATTGGTAAACAAAGGCTAGATTGGAATATTTCTGTCTGCAATAACTACACCAAAAAAAAAGATGCAAATGAAACCGTGCTTTGCGTGGAGCTGTTCATTTCCCAGCACATTCCCCGCCTAGGTGTACCACCAGGCAGCCACAGAAAAAAGAAAAAAAGTAATGCCCTTAAAAAGGAAAAGGCATTACTTGAGCTTTGGCCTGGCTTCTCCGGCTCCCTGAAAGCGAACTGTGGGAATGCTATATATGTTTCTGCATAAAATGGAAGCCTGCCACTTCAGCCAGAGTGCTTGCTTCAGAGAACATTGTTTTCTGGAGTCTGGCCAACCTTCGAGAATTTACCCAGATGGCCCAGGGAACACTGAACCACTTCCATTTATGGACATTTTCCTTTATCAATTAAGAACAAAGGAGAGTTGGGTGTTTTTTGTTTTTTGGGGTTTTTTTTACCCCTTGATTGCTGTATTTTACATTTAAAATTTGTCTGCACATGCTGACATCATTAGAACTATCTGGGGAGATTCGGGGCAGGGAATCGAGTCCCACAGTCCCATCTGTTGCTGGCATGTGAACGGGCAGTGCTTCAGTTTTTATCATAAGTGAGTTTGAAAGTGGGTGACATGCCAGACATTCCTTCTGAAAGTGAGCTAAGGTAATGATGGAACGCAAGGCAAAAATCAACATGTCACTTGCAGTTCTATTTGGGAGTTTGGGGGTGGAGAGATGACAGTTCCGTGGAGGGATTTACATAGCACCGTGAAAAGAAAAGTCCCCTGGGTGATGACTGAGTTGCAAATAAAACAATGGACCTGGGGACTTCCAGGGCCTCAGGCTTCCCGGCCACGCCCCCAGGAAATGCCCCAGCACCTTCCCAGCTTTGCAACCAGAGAACTATGTGGAATGAACATCATCCCCACTAATACCAGGGCTTCTAGATGGACATGGCCATTGGGGGGGTGGGGGGGGCTGGCGCGGGAGGGGAGACGAGGACAATCCACATGCTCACTTCCTAGAACAACATGTCCAGCCGGGGGTTGAAATTTGTGCCCTCCAAGCAAATATTTCAGAATGGCATCTCTTACCTTTCATAAATTGCCCAAACAGAGAGGTTTCCAGCAAGAGGGGTCCCCCTGCCATTCCTGGGTCGTGTTTCTGCCTGGCGCTCTTTAGAGCTTCTGAGAACCAGCGGGGTGCTAGGGCTGGACTCCGCCTTGACTTTGCCACAACTGTGCAGACAGTGGTGTGTTTCTAGTCCTGGGTCTGGGTTTGCACATTTGAACTCAATAGCATCTCACTTATCATATCAAGTTTTTGAGATTTTCTCTTATTTTTTTATACCATTTTTATTGAGGTATAATTTATACATAATCAAATTTGCCTATTTTAAGTGTATAATTCAATTGCTTTTTTAAAATTTGATTGCTCTTGACCATTATTGTATTTCAAAATATTTCTTTCATCCCCCCAAATGAGCCTCAGGCCCCACTGCGCTCAGTCCCCTAACCCTGCCAGCCACTGGTATGTTCTTTCCTTGTAGTTTCACCTTTTCTAGGATTCATATAAATGGAATTATTTGGAATTTGGTCTTTTGTTGTCTGGCTTTGTTCACCTATCACAGGGCCTTGAGATTCATCCATGTTCTGTATGTGTCAGAGGTTCATTCTTTTTTTTATTGCTGAGTAGTACCTAATGATTTTTGTCTGAATTTGGAAAAGAAAGATTTATTTGGGTCACATGGAAAAGCAAATAGACTTTCACTAGCTTTTCGAAAAGCATGTGTTCACTGAAGTTAATTGTAAGAATTCTTTAAATCCATCTTACCATTCCATTTTCCCTGAAATATAAGATCTTCCTACCCCTTAATTAAAATGAAGTTCTAAATGCAAAAATCTTAAAACATTACGCAGGAAGATCCGAAGGTGAAGGAAATTTCAAGATATGTAACAAAAATACAAATTAATTAACAATTTCCAAGTAAATGTTGGCAGTCTGGATAGGAACCTGGATTAGACCAAGAGTTTCACGGAAGTTTGAAATTACTATTGAATTGTCAATTAGTAGAAGGATTGAAGCAAAACCCCCCATCTTTCTCATATGGTATTTGTTAGTAATTATAGTAAGGGAAAACTGATGGTGCTTAGTGATAATAATAGCAACAACAACTATTATTATTATTATAGCTAACTTGTATAGTGCATATTATAGGTCTGGTACTTCCCTGAGCACGAGATAGGTCATTAATGCATTTAATTTTCCCAGCATCCCTACCAGGTAACTGTTCTATCATTACCCCCATTTTACAGATGAAGAAACTGAGGCTTAGAGAAAACTAAACAAACTGCCTTGAAGAGAGGTCAAGCCAGGATCTGGCCCTGGGAATTCAAGAACCTTCAAGAACCTTCACTTTTGACAAGTAGAACACTACAGAAAAATCCTCAAATTGGCAAAGGGGGTTGATATTGTCCCTGAGCAAGGTAGGAGATTGAACCAGAGCAGGCGTCTCCAGCCTGAGCCAGACAGGTTGTTGAGATGTGTGGAGAGGCCCGGAAGAAGGCAATGAGAAGGGGAAGGAAAGGAGAAACACTGACGTGTAGCGTTCACATCAAAGAGGCTGCCGGTTGGCCTGGTGCCCAGGGCCCGGCTGCCGATTTTCTACCCCAGGTCCAGGTGACCTCTGGGGGGCCTTTCAAAGCTAACATGTTAGGAATATCGGAAATACTTGTTCAGAGTCACTGTGACTTGGCTATATCGATGCGGGCCAATAGTCCACAATCCGGTTGCGTTGTTGTGAATGTTGATGAATAACCACTGGCTGCATAGCGAATTCATTCAGTATTGTGAATTTGTCCTTTTTATGGGGCTTTTTCATCTGACCCATAAAGTCTGGAACAAGATTGCCTAGTTTTGAATCTTGGCTTCATCACTTAATAAGAAGTGCAACTCTGAGCATGTTACTTGACCATTCCATGCCTCTGTTTTCTCATCTGTAAAATGGGAAATTAAGAGTACACCTGTTCCGTAATATTGTTTCAAAGGTTAACGTGTTGTTATGTATAAAGGATGTACAATAGCAGTTACAAATAGTAGGTACTATATGTGTGATAACTTTTATTCCTATCACTATCCAAAAATGATGGTAGGTGAAAAAAATACATATTTGCATATATGCAATAAGCTATAATAATCTGCACTAAAATGAAATTTACATCCAAGACTTTATTTTGCAGGGCTCTGTTCCTTGTTCTTGCAGGTTTGTGGAGGATTGCACAACACTGATGGGTACAAGTGCAGGCTCAGGACCCCAGGGACATGATTTTAGCCTCTACAACTCTACTAGTTACTAGATGGGAAAATTATAAATACCTGGTCTCCAGGAACTGAAACTGTAGCAGCAATTGGACACCATGCGTTTTGAGAGAGAAGAATCATTATGTTATTTGTTTGAATCCTGAACAGAGTAGAAGAGAAGAGTAGAAGCTTGGGATGAGAAAAATGGGAGTTTCCTTTCTATTCCTCGTTTTTTGGTTGCTGGAGATTTGAGAGTAGATGGTAGCCAGTTTGCAGTAAACTGTCCCCCTGTGGTTCTTTGGTGCTGTATTCAGATTCTGATTATTCCCAAACACCTAGTTCCTGGCCCATGTTTTGTACAAAACTAGCTATCCCAGCCAGCCCATACTGCTCTCAATTATGTGCATAAACTGAAATTCTTACACCTTTTGACACATAATCATGTACTATGTTGTATTGTTTGTTGCCTTATGTTCTATAGAACTCTCTAGAGAACATTCATTCATTTAGTCAGTGAACGGTAATTTATTGGAAGCCTTTGCAGGCCTTGATGATGAAAAGTAGGAGAGGAGTTGTTTTGGACACATTGTGCATATATACTGAGTACGTATAAGCCTCTGGTGATTTTTATTTAGTTAATTAATTTTTAAAAGATTTTATTTACTTATTTTAGAGAAAGAGAGAGAGAGCGCATAAGCAGGGGCAGGAGCAGAGGGAGAGGGTCAGGCAGACTCCCTGTTGAGAGTGGAGCCCAAAGCCGGCTCCATCTCACCACCCCACGGGAGGTCATGACCTGAGCTGAACTCAAGAGTTGGGAGCTTAACCCACTGAGCCACCCAGACGTCCTCCTCTCTGGTAATTCTTAAGTCTCTAGTAGGAACCAAAGCCTTCTGTTTGACAGAGGCCTCTACATTATTTCCACCAGCCTCCTTAGGGATAAAGACGATGTAGGATACAGCAAGATTTGCAGTTTCCTGGTTATCACTCCCTTCACTTAGCACAATGGACTTGGATGACACTCACGGTTAGTCTTGTCAAACATTTTCTGTGGGCCCACAGAGAACAGTATGGGAAAAACGCTCCAAGTTGTAAAAGGAATATGAAATCTGAGTCCTCCTCTTTATTCTATTCAACAGAACATTTACTGAGCACTGACGGTGAGCCAGCGACTGCCCTAGAGAGTAGGAACAGAGAGTGACACCTAGCCTTCGTAGGGAGGCCAGCCAGTCAACAGGTGAGCTCATGAGTTGACAGCCCAGGTGATCAGGAAGTTAGGGGGTCCCAGGAGAGGAGCCCTCGGCCCAGCCTGGTGACGGGGAGGGAAGGAAAGAAGAGTTAGCAGAGCGGGGGTGGAGGGGTGGGGGGAGGGCTGCTGTACTTCCCAGAGTGGTGAAGGGTAGGCCAGAGGGTGCAAGGCACCCTGTTAGGACTCTCCAACTGGCCTGTTTTCCTTGCAGTCTTTTAGACCAGAGCTGATCGGGGTCCGAGTGGGTTCTAGGTTTGCGCACTTGAGACTGGGGCTCCCAGTTTGAGGAAGCGGCAGGCCGCCGGCTCGCTCCCTCTGTGAATCGGGCCGCGGACCACCCCGGGAGAGAAGGAGGGCTGCGGGGAACGTGGCACATGCCTCCAGCAGGATCCCGGGGCCGCAGCCTCCGCGCCACACCCTTGGCCCGGGCCAGGTGCGCAACCTTCTTGCGGCGAGAGGGGGGAGCCCGGCGGCTGGGGGGAGCGCTTTTGCAGCGCGGTGTGTGCCGTGTGTGTTTGTCTGCCTCCAGAGGGCTGGGTCCTCCTTATTCACAGGTGAGTCACACCCTGAAACACAGGCTCTCTTCCTGTCAGGACTGAGTCAGGTAGAAGAGTCGATAAAACCACCTGATCACGGAGAGGGAAGGCAGAGCGGAGCGCAGAGTGAAAGCTACCAGCGGCGAGCCGCGCAAAGCGACCCCTCAGCGGCGGACGGACGCGCGGCCCCGGCCATGCCTGCGCCCTGGCTGAGCTGCGGCCTCTGCCTGGCGCTCCTCCTGCCTGCAGCCGCGGCCACCTCCAGGAGGGAAGGTGAGTCGGCTTCCCCCGGAGGAAACGTTGCAGCCCTGGGCTGGTAACTGGCCTGGCTCTGCAGCCTCTGCTGGCTGAGCGCACCTCCGAGGATTCCCACTGTGTCGAGAACTTCTTTAGAGCTCCCTCCTCCTCCCGCATCTGGGGCTTCTCCAGAGAGGGGTTTAAAGTAAGACCGATATTATATACAGCTGTCCGAGTTTCAAAGGTGAAGCCAGTAGGTTGTGCCAAACCAGGATTTTCCTTCCTTTAAGAATGTTCCTTCTTGATTGCGTTTTGGGTCAGTGGGCCCCTGTTTGATCAGGAATATCATCAGTAATATGTTGGCATATAAATTCTTTTCCCATAATGTGTTTTCGTGGAAGGGATTTGGTGGGAATGTTTTCTTGTGACTGTGAACACCACAGAGATGGAAAAGGAACCTCTCTAATAATCCTTCTGGAATTCTCGGTTCGTCTTTGGGATGGAAACTGAGCCTTGGCCATGCCTCACTTTTGCATAATGTTATTTCTTAAGGGTATTCTGACATAATATTCATTCAGTGGGCATTTATTGGGCACCTCTGTCATAGATCATTTGATCTGAGCTCAGCTGTCATGTCGTGAGAGGTTCAACTCACTCATGTAAACAGAACTTGCTGAGAACCTAGCAACCGTTTGCTCTAGGCATGTGTCAGCTATGACAACACTATCGGGTGTCTTCCTTGTCACTTAGTTCTAGCGATAATATCTGCTTGTCTCATTACCCTGAATGTTCATATTTATATTGCTTCCTGCACCTGATGGCATTTCAATACTCATTTCAATAGGTCCAAGAGTCATTTTCACACATGTGAATGTGTGACCATGAGATAATGTTCACGTAGGCACAGAATTATCTTAAACTTTCCCTAAATGGCTGGCCTGAATTATGTTTGAATGGCATGGGTATTTTAGCATGTGTTCAAATGCATTGATAGTCCTTTTTTTTTCTTGGAATTAACTTCCAACCTGTCATCCCTGACTACCAGGGATGTTAAAAGTCATTTATGAAAATAATCATGTAGATTAGGTTCCCTTAGAGTTAACCTAGTGAGAAACATCCTAAAAGTAAGAAGAGTCTCCAAATATTAGAATCCAAAGGGACTGCTTATGGATCAACTACTATACCCCATGGCTTAAAATACGAAAACACAGAAATGGGTTTGCAGAAAGCCACACACCAGCTATTGGCAGAGATACATCTTGCACTTGATCCAGGGGTTCTTAGGCTGGAACTTTTGGGATCACACTGTAAAGGTAATAAAGGAGCTAGTACATATGTTTTACATAATGGGTAATTATTGAAGCAATTTTCCCATTGGCTATAGTTGAGTATAGGTGTGTTGTGTTAGCATTAGATAACAGAAATAAATATGTAGGATTTGATCAATTGTTCAATAAAATCAGACTCGGGAGGACAGAGCTTGACTTGTACTTCTCCAGGATAGACAAGCTCTGAGTATTCCATCTAGACCAGTAAGTCAGAAGCTGTGTTCAGTCTCCTTTCTAGACTTTCCCCTTCCTTGGAGATGGGCTGCTTAAGATATTAGGCCCCCCCCCCCAAAGGGCTTCATAGAGCACCCATGCTCTTCTGTTCACGGGATGCTGGGACGCAGTGAAAGCTCAACTAAAGTATGGGACTTGCCACTTCCCAAAGTGACCTGCCTCTGGGCATCCTGTGGGCTGCACCTATGAGAGCCTAAAGCAATGACATTGCTTCCCAGTTGTTCTCTTGAAGGTGAAATTATGGTGTTAGCTATCATCAGTGAGACTTGCAGGGCTGGTCGCAGCTAAAACGCAGGCTTTAGAGTCAGCCTGACCTGGCTTCAAAGTTTGGCTGACCCGCTTACTAGTTTCTTATTAGTAATCAGGCTTCTCAGCTTCTTGGAATCTTCTTCTTTGCCTGTTATATGGGAACAGTAGCACTATGCCACCTTGCAGAGGTGCTGAAAGGATGAGGAATTACTGTAAAGTGCCTTAAAATCCCTGGAAGCACATTTCTTTAAAAAGTCTGAAGCCAACAGTGCACGTATAAATAGTGAACTTGGATCTGAAAAGAGCAGTAAGCAAGATAAGGACTTCCCTTCAGGAGCTCACCGTTGGTGTGAGAGAATGTGGCATGTAACTCCATTGGTCGGGATCACAGTTCACATAGATCACACGACTGGAGAAGGGGCAAGAAGTAGACAGGAATGAGACTAGAAATATAGTGAGGGGCCTTATATGCCAGGCTGTGCAGTTAGGATAGTGCCCCAGAGGTCAACAAGAGTTGCAGATGGTTTATAACCAGGGGTGGGCACGGTCAGATTCGTGTCTTAGAAAAGTCACTTACTGAAGGCCTTAGAGGATGGAGTTGAGCTAGGAGAGGGCAACAAATGGCCATTGCAATAATCCAAAGGAGAGATGACGAAGGCTTTCATTGTGGTGGTGGAAACAGCAAAGTGGAAACAGATTACAGGACATTCAGAAGGTAAAATTGAAAGAATTTGGTGATCCAATGCACGTGTGTTAGGGATACAAGTAAGGGGAAAGCACGAGAAATAAAGAAGAGTCCAAGACGGGTCTGAGGCTTCAGGTGAGTGCGATTGGTGAGACAGTGATGCCATGAAAGGAAATGAGAACTCTAAGGGAAGGATCAGTTTTGGGAGCAAGGTTGGGTGGTGGATGAAGAGAAAGGCATGAGTTCCTGTGGGGATCTGTTGAATCAGAGACACAAGTGGAGATGCCCAACAGTCCTGGTGAAGAGCTGGAGCTATGATTTTGAAGTTTAGAACAGTTTGAAATATAAAATGAGGAGCCCAAATGTGGAAAACAAAGCCCTGACAATACATGAGATTACTGGGACGTCGAGGTTAGAGAAATCTCAACACTTACCAAGGAGATGGCACAACAATGAAGGAGAATAGGGAGAAACAAGCCTTGAGGATAGAGGAGAACATTATCTAAGAGGAGTGTTTTGCTAGCCCAAGGGAGAGCTGTAACAACGTAGGTATAATAAATGGTATTTAGATATAAAAATGTGAATACACAAAGAATGAGGACTAAAATGATATGGTTGGATCCAGCCATCAGCTAAGCTTTGAAACAATCATTCTAGAATGATGAGCTCAGAATCCAGGGTGATTATAGAACACTAATCTGGATTTCTCCCACGGCCTGATATGGGAAAAAAGGTGCTGTGGATAGTGGAAGGGACCCCTAGAAAGGTTTAGACTCTCTGATGGATTCTGCTGCTTTAAACTGTGGAAATGGTACAGCATGATGCAAACAGGTGCGGGCCTGGGTTCAAATCCTAGCTCTGTCATTTCCCATTTGTTGGGCTTTAGACAAGCTACTTCCCTTGTTATGTAAGTTCCTGGTCTCTAAAGTGAGGAAAATAAATTGTGTGGTCATTACCTCTAAAGCACTTGGAATAGTGCCTAGGAAGCTCTCACTCCGTGTTCAATATTATTATAACTAACTGCCTTGCCAGGGCTGAATGTCAATATATTACCTTCTGAGTTTTAAGTGGTAAGATTTTTGAAGAGGTTCCTTTCATTAGCCCAAGAAGGGTGATGAGGAGCCCTTCTGCTCAGGCTGAAATGAATCCCCGGTCTTACCCAATGAAACAAATGGAATTCCTGACAAGGGGCCCAAAGCAGGTTGGAATTCCAAAGTTAGCTTGCATAACATTTCTTATCCTTGCCTTTTGTCAACCACCAGATCACATCACATACAGATTCGTTGAGTCTGTTGCTCTCTAGAACATACCCAGATATGAGAGGATCCCCACAGAAGCTGGTTTCCCACTTCTCAATAGGAGAATCTCCCCCATCCCCCCGCCAAAAAAAGGATTTGGCCAACCAGGTTATGAAAACATTTAGCAGTGTACATGCAGGGGTCACATGTCTTTTTATGCTTAATTTAGCATATTAATTCACAAACCCACTTAAAGTCACATAATTTATAAAATAATAACTTACAAGTATTAATTTGTAAATCCACATTTCATGAACTAATTACATTCAAACTCCACCTTTAGCATCAAATGCAACTTGAATACAGTTTCTCCTTCACTTCGGACACGGGTGGCTTGAGATATAGCTCGATTTGAGTCTGCTTCTGATGCCGTCACTAGAAAGTACGCCATTTTCAAATTGTCCAAAAGATTAAACATTATCCTTCAACGCACATTGTAATCTTCACAGCGCAAACACCATGAAAGCCTTATTTATGACAACTTCCGGCACTCGCCATTGTGAGATAATGAACAAGTACGAGAATGAGAATTGTGTTCAACACGGTTTCTTCTTTCTTACTGATAAACATCCAAAACATTGATTGACGTCATGTCAAATTAGTGTGTGTTTCCCAAATAATATTTTAACAATAAAAGCAATTGAGAAAGTGCCCCATACCAGGGGAGATTTTGAAAACACTTCCCCCCCCCACCCTGCCCCGGAAAAATAAAAACCTCCACCTTATTATATTCAAGTATGTGCAATAAACAGCAGTATAGAACTGGGTTGGAGTATATGCTGGAAATTCCTATGAAGACTTAAATTCTGGTGTCCTGAGCTGGGGGCAGACATTGGCTTAGCTCGACTGGTCCAAGGAGCTGAGGAAGAATATTGGTTTGTGACCCGTGTTGATAGGAAGGTCAGGAGCATGGAATTAAGCTGTCGAGGCAATTTTGGGGATATTTTTCCCATTTAAGTCCTTAGTGGTTCAACTATATGTAGACTTTTTTTTTCCTAAAGAAATTTCCAACGACAAGTCTTGAATCATCTGTTACAGACCAGTGTAGAAATAGGAGTGCCATAGATTATGGAAGACTCAAATTTAGTCACAAATTAGGCCTAGCGGATTACTGAATCATTACTGGGCTGTGTACTAATATAATAACCCCCAGGTACATGATGTAATATTTGAATCATATCCAAGGCCCAAAGCTAAGTCTTTTCTGTTTCTGTGGGTGACTATATGTCTAAATATGTGCCTCCCCAACAAACATGTGCTTCCTTATGTCACAATTATGAAAGAAGAAGAGCATGGTGCTTCCTCCAACACTGATCAGTGGAAGGGCTCAATCAAGTCTTTCCCTTCTGCTATATCAGAAGAGAGATGGAGATCACCTGGCTAAAGGCATACGCATCCTGGCCTTCTTCAGGCTGGTCGACCATTCACAGAATTCCAACCTGCTTCTTTTCCAGATTTTATTCGTATTCACTGTTGTCAATATTCACGTTCTAGAAAAAATTAAATTGCAACCCAGTCATTTCCCACACTAATTTAAACATTGGAAAAGTTACTCAAATCTTTAGCTGCATGTAGGTGGGACATTTCTTACAAAAAGGTTTGCACATTTCCCCACTTTTTTCTCATCCTACAGCATCATGGTCCTAAATGAGAGTGGTCCTTAGAGGTTCTTGACACCAGCCTCTCCTTTTGTAGATGGGGAACATGATACCCGGGCCCCAGGTAAAGGAACAGTGCAGATTCTCACAGTTAGTTATTGCAGAGCTGGGCTCTAACATGTGTAATCCTCCTTTGTAGATGGGCAAATTGAGGCCCAGAACAGTAATTGCCCTGACCAGAGCCACACACTGAATACTGGGACCAGATTTCAGTTGCTTGTTTAATGTTCTTTAACAAGACAGCTTCTTGGCTTATTTCTAATTCTTCTTAAAATTTTTTCATATAAATTAATTTCTAGACTTGATGGAATCTTGACCTATTATTATAAGAACATCCTTATGTCTCTAGTAGGGACTTCTGTGTCCTGTCTATTCAGAAGTCTCTGTTTGTGTATGTGACTCACTGTAGTGGCCTTTCCTTCAAAAATGTCAGGGGACTACAGGTTAAAACCAAACACAAACTCTAGTTTGTGGGAGCATTGACAAGAGAACAGTTTTTAAATGAGTAAGTTTTCTCTCTCTCTCTTTTTCTTTTTTGTTCAACTATGTTGTCAGATTTTCCTGCAGCTTGGAATTGACCAGGTGGCTCAGTTAAAAAATAATAAAGGGACAGTTGAGGGAGAGTGATAAGCCTTTTTGTTTTACTAGTCGTTGTTCTCCAATAATTGTTGACATTTTGACTCTATATATGCATATTTGTGTCCAGAGGCTATTTTTCTCTCCCTGTTGGAGACCATTGGTCTCTCCATGAGTTTTAGAGTCTTTCAGGATCAGGACAGTTCCATGGCCAGAACACTAACCATGTAAGTTTTACACTTACTTACTACTACTATTTCAAATTATCACCCATTTTGCTTCTGGTAGAAGG
Organism: Mirounga angustirostris; assembly: GCF_029215605.1. Classification (NCBI taxonomy): domain Eukaryota; kingdom Metazoa; phylum Chordata; class Mammalia; order Carnivora; family Phocidae; genus Mirounga; species Mirounga angustirostris. The sequence goes on from NW_026991714.1 coordinate 43,651,627, forward strand.
GGATTCCAAATGTTGAAAGATCATTTCTCATCGCAGACAGACTGGTCTACCTCGCAGTGCACTGGGTCCAACAGTAACCCAAAGCTTCTGCTCTTGCCTCACGGGAGGGGGCGGTTCGTGGTAGGAGGGGACGTTCACGTGCTGTGGTCCACGGGCAAAGAGGTGAGGCCACGGCTGAGCTGGCGTGGGAGGAGATGGTGGAGGAGCAGTGCATTTGTCCAGCTGAGATGCAAGGCATGCGGCACCCACTCCCTGGTGGAGGCTTTGTGGCCCAATCTCTTCTTGGAATATTTGTTACTTCTTTTTATGGATATATAAACAATGGTCGGGCCCCTAAGAGACCATTTGATTCATTCTTCTGACTTTAAGCAGTACAGTTTTACTCTATAGTTTTCAAATGGATTTTCATTCAGAAAAGAATCTCTAAGGAAGATGCTATAAGTGTACTCCATACATATTTTCCCAACATTGTAAATGTACATGAATTACCATCATTCTTTTGTCAAACTGAGAACTATAATGGGGCACAGTAAGCATGCACATACTTACATGGGTATATCTTTGTGAAGGGCTGTAGGGATAGCAGAAAATCTATGGCTAATCTCCTTGTACAGAAATATATTGTTCATAAAAGCAATGTAAGGTTTAAAGAGGAAGTATTTATTTGGTAACTTTTTTTTAAAAGAGCCAACAAAATATAAATTTAAATGATTGAAAAACCACATTTAATATGAACTCTGAAAAGCAATTCAGTACAAATCAGAATTGCCTTTTTAGCTTTTCTTTACCCAGACTCCTTATACACATTTTTCCCCCTTTGGTCCTCATTGCTTCATGTCACCTCTAGCTGTCCTGAACACTCTAATTTTCTTTATTTCAGCTCCTCTTAAAAGGTTATAGGATACCTTTTGTTGAGTCATATAGAAAATGCTCAGTGAATACCATACTCTTTGAAGTTAGCTAAATATGCTTTCTATATTGAAACTTTTCTTTTTTTTTTTTTAAGGTTTTATTTATTTATTTGACAGAGAGAGAGATAGCGAGAGAGGGAACACAAGCAGGGGGAGTGGGAGAGGGAGAAGCAGGCTTCCCACCGAGCAGGGAGCCCGATGTGGGGCTCGATCCCAGAACCCTGGGATCATGACCCGAGCCGAAGGCAGACGCTTAACGACTGAGCCACCCAGGCGCCCCTGAAACTTTTCTTTATAGATGATTTCATAGAAATATAGAAATTGCTATTTGTGCAGTCAGAAGGATGTGGGGGTGTTGAATATTTGCATATAGAATCCTTAGCATGCATACTCACTGATGAGTCTCCATGCTGTAGCTGATACCAGCTGTCTTGGCGTGGAGCCCTTAAAGGTGTAAGGAAAGGAGAAACTCTCCTGTATCTCGTGTCCTAATCATCTCTTCACTTTCACCTTTGAACTCACTCAGACTGAGTCATCAGCCTCCTCCTTTACCCTGAACTCCTTTGCTGGTTAGAGGACAACTGGTGTCCCCAACCTACCTGTTGGCTGGGACTTTCTTTCCCTCTCCCTGCTGTCTGCCTGGGCCCTGGTCGGGCATTAGGGGAAGACATCTCCAGATGTGGTCTCCTGCTGTAGGCCTTATCAGGCCGAGTGTCTGCAGTCCACATGGGCCGTTTCCAAGTCTAGGTTGTAATATAATGTGCTATGAACTCTCAGTGAAACTAGGTGACTCCTTTTAAGCTGTAATTATTCAGAATGAAAATGTGGGGAATTTCATTGACTCTTGATGACTTTAGACTATTAAGAGTGTGGGGCACCAGGGTGGCTCAGTCTGTTAAGCGTCTGCCTTTGGCTCAGGTTATGATCCTGGGGTCCTGGGATGGGGCCCCGAGCCCCGCATCAGGCTCCCTGCTCTGCGGGGAGTCTGCTTCTCCCTCTCCCTCTGCCCCTCACCCCCAGCTCGTGCTCTCTCTCTCAAATAAATAAATCAAGTCTTAAAAAAAAAAGAGGCAGCTGGGAAAAATGTGAGAGAAAAACTGAATTCAGTTTAAAAACTCTTTAGTGAGGGAAGTGCCATTTTCAGTTTTAAATTTTAATTAGAACACATATTGTGACATGCCTTAAAAAGATGAAGCTGGAAGCAGACATTCACACATTAAACCATAATATTTCAAGATTAGTTTAAATAAAGAAATCTTCAGACTCTCACCCAACCTGAGAGACATATTAAATCTTGAAAAATCTCATAAAGGAGATTTTAAAACTAGAAAATACTATGAGCATTTTCATCATCACATGTAAGTATAATAAAATAAAAATACTCATCTTGTCATCTGGAGTATCTCAGGTTTAGAGACTTCGATTTTGGCAAATAGGATGATAGCTACCAATGCCTTTGGTATCTACCTAACTGATGGATGTCAGGAGTATCTTGCTTTAGGCTTTGTAAGTAATATGCAATTTGTGTATTTGTAAAAATAACAAAAATTACATTCGAATAGATTGCTACTTAAAGGACACTTTCAATAATTGCTTTTGTTGTGAAGATAAACATTTGCCAGGTTTTGGGTTATTGTTTGTTTTTTTTTTTTCTAATGTGAGTATACTATTCTCAATGTTAATTTTATTCATCACTTTCAGTCTAATGCTTTACATTTGGACTTCCTGTTGAACCTCATTACAACTGACTTGACTTCACGGAGGTGACGGTTGCTATATCTGAGCATAAAAGTGTTGTCAGTTTACGGGAGGCCAGTTCTTTGACTCAGAGGAAGGGAATAATATTCAATAGGACAGATGAAGGTTGAATTTTTAGTGTAACTGCTTTGAACAAACAAAAGGGAAGATGGCGATTGCCATGTTAGCCCAAATCGCCTCTCCCCACCATGATGCTTTTCCTTTACAAATCAAGAATTTTAAGAAGCAGAGGAAGTAAAGATATAAAATGAGGTATAAATGAAATGAATGGGAGAGAGGTGAAGATGTCCCAGTGGGAAGTGTTATATGAAATTATGTTGGAAAAGTAGGTAGGATTAAACCATGGAAGTCTTTGTAGCAATGTTAAGGAATTCTGCTCTTTATCCTAAAAGTAAAGGAAAGGTACTGGAGAGCTGTAAGCAGAGACGTATTGGTAAAATTTGTATTTTGGAAAGGTGTTCTGACTGCTGAATGGAGGCAAGAGAAGTTGTAGGGAATTCAGTTAGGAAGTCTTGTAAGCAAGGAGTGATAAGGGTTTGCGCTAGAGGGGCTATTTTGGACATAGATGGGCGTGAGCTTTGTAGTGGGTTATATCAATAGAATTTGGTGTTGCAGGGCACCTGGGTGGCTCAGTTGTTAAGCATCTGCCTTCGGTTCAGGGTCCTGGGATCGAGTCTCACATCAGGCTCCTTGCTCAGCCAGGAGCCTGCTTCTCCCTCTGCCTGCCACTCCCCCTGCTTGTGCTCGCTTTCTCTCTGTGTCAAATAAATAAATAAAATCTTTAAAAAAGAAAAAAAGAAGAAGAAGAATTTGGTGTTGCATAGAATATGGACAAGTAAGGATGGAGAACCTACAAGGATAACTTCCAGCCTTTTGACTTGAAGGGATGACAGCTATGAGTTTGGTTTTAAACACGCTCTGTGTGAATAGTTTGTGAGGCCACCAGTTGGAAACCTAAAGCAGGTGGCTGGTCTGAAGGTGAGCATGAAGTCTGGGCCAGGAAGGACCTTGGCGCCCTGGTCAGCATCTATCATGTTTATCCAAGCCCTTGGCTGGGGTAAGAGAGTTCCAGGGTGAGGCGTGGTGGAGGTTCAGGACAGAGCCTGGAGCAACCCCAACATTTAGAGTTAGTGTAAGGAGAGGAGCCACAGACTTGAGTGGGAGTGGGGGGACGACGTCAGAACACAAGAGGAAACCTGATAGGACGGCCTCATGGTGTCCCAGGGAAGACAATTTCAAAAGGGAAGGACAGAAAAAGATTTGGCGTCTCCAAAAGGGGACGAGGGGCACAAAATGCTGGCAAGGGCACACACCTTTCCTCTAAATAAGGAAGAGAATGGAGTGCCATCTCCGCACGAACTCCTCCGCGGGCCATCCCAGGGGACTTACTTTACCAACCTGCTGCGTGTCACCGAGTCATGCGCGCGCGAGCGGCGAAGGGAGGCGAGGGCGGCAGAGTTGCGGGCCAGGGCGGGCGGCACGCAGTGCCAGGTTCAAACTTGACGCCCGGATTCCTAGCCCCTGAGGTCGTCCCGCGCGCCGGCCAAGTGCGCTGCCTGTCGAGGCTGCCCGACCCCTGCAAGCTGATCTCACGCTCTCGGGCCGCCCTCGCCCCGGCCCCTTCCGCCCCCCTCGCTCCGGCCTTGCTGCCCTTTGAGTCGGCGGGCGCAGGCGGGGCGTCAGCGCAGCTCCCGGCTCCCGGCTGCCGGACCACCACCGGTGCGCAGGCGGTCTGGACGCGGAAATAGTTCCTCTGGTGTGAGAGCAAACCTGAGAGTCTTCTAACTGAAACTATCACCTTCCTCTCGCAGTTCTTTCTGTTTCCGTCGCACCATGCAGTTTCGTTTGGGGGGGGGGGGGTTTGGTTGAAACAGTAGCTTTTTAAATTTACGCTGAATGCCATATATGTAGACAATGGAAATTTGGTGTATTGTGTTGAGAAAATTTCATACGGGGTCCCTGGACTCCTGGGAGATTTCAGGTGCTTTTTTGGCTTTTCTTAGAGTCCACCTGCCTGCGTGCCTGCCTGCCTGCGTTCCATCCACCCACCAGTCACAGTCCCACCCCTCGGTTAGGTTCGGTGGGGGTCCAAACGTAGAAAAGGCTATAGAGGAAGTAAGTCCTGTAGGCAAATAGCGAAGGCACAGGACGGAAAGTGATTAAATGCCAGGCCGGAGGTGAGGACGAAGTCCTGTGGGCATTCAGAGGAGGGAGAAGCTGTAAAAGGGCCATCAGCAGGGGCCCTACACCCTCATTTTTGCTCTTAAAAAGATGACTGGGTTGCTGTGTGGATTTAGGGACGGTGGGAGCAGGTAGTGCTCCTGGCAAAGGATATAGCAAGCCTAGAGGCCTGCAGTAGGAGGAAGGTGGTGCTTTCCAGAATTCATGCAAGCGTCTGTGTGTTGGAGCCCAGAGAGAGAAAGAGGGAGAGAGAGAGACAAAGAGGAATGAGAGAAAGTTGGAGAGGTCAGCAGCACCAAAGCTGCAGGGTTTTGAAAGGAGCTTTGGATTTTTTTTTTTTTTTTTTTTAAAGATTTTATTTATTTATTCATGAGAGACAGAGAGAGAGAGAGAAGCAGAGGGAGAAACAGGCTCCCAAGGAGCAGGGAGCCCGATGCGGGACTCGATCCCAGGACCCTGGGATCATGACCTGAGCCGAAGGCAGACGCCCAACCATCTGAGCCACCCAGGCGCCCCAGGAGCTTTGGATTTTTAAATTTGTCGTTACTTACAGCACTAAAAAGCACGATGATCCCATAAATTGTTAGGTCACATTGGTGAAAAGCAGAGCATGTTTTTAAGTTTAGAACAATAGAAAGAAGATCTGCTTATACACAAACGATCATATTAATGCCAAGTTGTTACAATTCCTCGTAACTGCTTGCAGTGTTTCCTATGGGAAATTTAAAATGAGGGCCTGATGAATGGCCACCACTGATGCTGATTAGTCCGAGGCTTTGCAACAGTACAACCCTAGGAAGTATTTTCGGTTTCCTTTCATTCTCCTAAGGATGCAGCTTGGAAACAGCCTTTGCCCCATGCTTCCTGTCTCGACCTGTTGGAGCTGTGTGTTGGAGTGAGGGTGGGAGTGTTGTGAAGTGAGCCTGAGGGGTTCTGCACACCTTGCTCCATTGTTTGAAGAGGGCTGCCTGCCTCTCGGATCTGTGTCTGGGGGCGTGTGGGTGGTGGCGGGTGGGTCAGCCTGTGTCGGACTGCCCGGCGGGCTTCTCTAAGAAGGTCAACTTGATGAATCTCATTCCTTTAGCTGTGCAGAGACCCCTGGCTGACAGACACCAGGATTTGGGGTGGGGGGAGCTGGAGTGAGGGCACCGGGACAGGGAAGGACAAAAGCTTGCAGAGATGTCCCTAGCTTGGGAAAGCACAGTACAAAGGAATAGTAAAATAAGACAATGGATGGGACCTGGCACCGGTGGAACTGGGTTCACTGAAAGAGAGGGAAAAAACTGCCCATCTTGATTCCGATGCCCTATAATGTTTTGGGTCTGTTCAGGGTCCCAGAGTGACTTGTTTCTGTTTTTTTCCGCTGCAGTGATAAGTGAACTCTGGGCCCCAGACCCATGCCTGTCCATGGTGAAATGAGGAAAAGTGGACAATGTGACGGGTGTTTGAGAAAGCCCAATATATTGATTAAATGTATACATATTTAATCTCTTGACAAAATAAAACATTGGCATCTCCCTTTTTTGAAATCATGCTGGTTCATGAAGTCCTGGGATCCAAGCGCCCAGTGCAGCCTCCCTGTCAGGTGGGAAGTGGTATTTATTAAATGAATGAAATAAATGTACATCTAAGTGACCAAGGACAGAAGAAGGAAGGGGAAAAAGGAGTAAGACTCGGTAAAGCAAAATCTATCAGTGAGGTACTTTGGAGAGAAAGGAGATTTGTAGGAGGGGTAAAGAACATATGTAACAAAATGAGAGAGGAATAGTTTGATACATTTGTTAGGTAAATAATTCATAATTTATAAGAAAAACATCACATCTAGTAGATAAATGGATAAAGCTCATGAACAGACCAGCATCACAAGTGAAATAAAATAGCAAACCAGGGGCGCCTGGCTGGCTCAGTCGGTAGAGCATGCGACTCTTGATCTCGGGGTTGTGGGTTCAAGCCCCATGTTGGGTGTAGAGATTACTTAAAAAAAAAAAACTTAAAAAAAATAGTAAACCAGCTTATGGCACTTTCAACCTTTCCTTCCTCCTCACTTACCCCCTCCCCTTATACTTCCTATTTCCTTTTACTGCTTTATGTATTTCTCCTTAACAAATCTCACTCTCCCAATATTCTCTCTGTATTACTTATCTTGTTTATTTTCTTTCCCCCTGGCTCACGTGAAAACTCCATGAGGGCTGGGACAGCGATTGGTTTTGTTTACCGCTATATCCCCAGTGCCTGGAACAGCACCTGGCACATACTAGATGCTCCATATGTATTTGTCGAGTGAATGGACCCTTGATAAATGCTTCCCAGGCAACCCAGGAAATGTCCAAGACTCCCGTCTTTATACTTCCATCACTCGTCTTTGTGTCAAGATTCCCTGATGGAAACTAGACAGCCTATTTATGAAATTTGGAAGGATAGCAAGTAGATTATAAAATAAAAATGAAAAGGAAGTTCTAGACATGAAATTGAACAAGGCTAAATATAAAAGAAGGAAAGTATAATAAACATTTTAAGAATTTCTTCCTGTTTGAAAATGTAGCCAAGGCTTATATTTAGGTCTATTAACCTAAATAAAGCATTGTATTACAAGTTACCAAGAAAGGTTGTTTTCTGGACTGAGCTGCTGTGGAGAAAATCATCCTTTCAAGGAATAGAGAAGAGACAGACTGCCAGATATTAGTATTTGTATTTTTAAGGCAGGTCCAGACATGTGGGGCACATGGAGTCCTTTCAGTGGTCAAAACACACCTAGGGATTTCCTGAAGTTCAAGAGAACATTCATTCATTTGTTCATTAAAAAAATACCAGATAGGGTGCCTGGGTGGCTCAGTTGGTTAAACATCTGCCTTCGGCTCAGGTCGTGATCCCGGGGTCCTGGGATCAAGCCCCGCATCAGGCTACCTGCTCATCGGGGAGCCTGCTTCTCCCTCTCCCTCTGCCCCTCCCCACCCTTTGTGCTCTCTCTCTTTCTCTCTCTCAAATAAATAAATAAAATATTAAAAAAAAAAAACAGCAACAACAAAAAACATCAGATACCCACTATGACCAAGCCACTGTGCCATTAGACAAGGGCCCCATTTCTCCTTTTTCTAAAGTATGACCATGTTTTCTGCCTGTTAGAAGAGCAGAGTCAAGTGCAAAGATTTGCCCTTGGACACAGCTTTATTTCAAATAGAAATTAAAAAAAAATTATTTTTGCCCCCATTTAAAAAATCAGTAGATGTCATACACAAAGCCAGATTTCTGTCTTCTTTGGAAATCTACGTGGAAGTGCTGACCACAGTGGGCAGCATCCGCACGTGGCTGTGGTGGGCTGCTTCCCCAAGAGCCCTTCTGGCAGAGTCCGCACTGCCCCCTGCATCCTCGCTCCCAGCATGGCAGTACCCTTCTGCAGACACGGTGCCCGGGCCCGTGGCAAGGCAGAAATCAGTCACAGTATAAAAAGGACCAGGCTCAAGCAGTATGAGGCCCATTTTATTGAGCCAATTGCAAGAATATTCTGGAATTTGAAATAAAAGGATTCGTTTTTCCCCCCAGCAATGAGCGTGAGTAATAATTAGTTTTAGGGTAGTTAGTCTAAATTCAGGAGATGACTTGAGAAAGATCATGTTTCAAATGCATCAGTGACAAAAGGGGTCATCCCATGCAAAAGGAACAAATTCTCTGCTCTCCTCCTTCTCCTCCAGGTGTGAATGTTCTGAAGAGTCAATATTTTTTTTTAAGATTTTATTTTATTATTTGACACAGAGAGAGAGAGAGAGCACAAGCAGGGGGAGAGGCAGAGGGAGAAGCAGGCTCCTGCTTAGCAAGGAGCCCGACGCAGGGCTCAATCCCAGGACCCTGGGATCATGACCTGAGCCGAAGGCTCTGCGCTTAACCGACTGAGCCACCCAGGCACCCCTCGTAGAGTCAATATTAAGCAAAGTGCAGTTCAGCTAAGTGCTGAGCTCGGTGCAGCTTGGAAACCTCAAAGTCCTGCAGGCAAGGCTGGGGAGTGTCCTCATGAAGTGCTCACATCATGCAGACCCAGGAGGCCCATACACTCCCGGACACATGGCCTAGGTGTCCCTCACTCCAGTCAGCACAACCATGGGCTTTCACAGAAACTCAGGTGGCAGAGGAGGGGGATTCAGCCGTGGGCGAGTTCCAGAGTGGAGCTGCTAGCTGCTGACCTCCCTAGCTGGAAGTGTCATGCCCCTCCATGGAAGGCTGCAGATTTAAAGGAAGAACACCGGTGTGGTTTGTTTGTTTTTTCCCCCAGAGTAGAGCCCGAAAGGAGAAAGGACAGATGGGGAGGGAGGTATTAAAAGCTAGATGATAACCAGGTTGTCTGTTTTTAAAATATTGCTCTGAATAAGTATTTCATGAGTTATCCTTATCAAGTTAACTATTATAAACTATAAACTCAGCAAAGAGTTTGTTCAGGGTGAAGAGAGGCACAATGAAAATGTCGTGATTGTTTGGAGACTGTCCTCAAAAGGCATCCAGAGTGGGAAAGGGCACTGGCACATGGTGCCATCCAGCTGGGTAACCTCTCAAGGGTCGTTGGCTGCTGGATTTAGCCCTTGTACGTGCCTAACGATGTACTCGGTGATTTCACAGCGCATGACAGCTGTGTGGCACATCTGTTCGGGATCCAAAAAGTTAGTTACACAAGCATTCATTGGGAAAGATTTGGCTTGGCACCAGTTCAGCAAAAAAGACCTGGAAGCCTGAATTGAGTGCAAACTTAGTATGCTGTAAGTTTAATGAAATGTTAAATTGCGTCCCTGGAATTATAGTATCCAGTTGTGTTGCAAGCTGAGCTATTCAAACCACCCTTGGAGTACTGTCATAAAGTCTGGCCATTTCAAGAAAGACATGGGAAATTAGAGTATGTTCCTTGGAGGACAGTCAAGAAGAATCTAGAAATCGTGACACAGGAAGTGGTTGAAAGACCTGGGGGTGATAGGTCTCCAGTGTAACCAGAAGGAGAGAAGGCTGAAGAGGAAAATGCGGTCACTGTCTTCAGACAGTTCAAAGGTTCGGCTACTCTCGTGCTTGTAAGACAGTATCTGAAATAGAATAAGTAAATGGAGAAGGGAGTAGGTGTGTGTGTGTGTTTTCCAGGGAAGAACAAGAACACATAGTAAAAATTACAGGGAGGGAGGCAGATTTAAAATTCCAAAAAAATTATAATTTATAAAAAAAATAATTTATAATAACCAGTGCTGTCAGTGGAGGGATTTGAGTAGGGCCTGAGAAGCCTGTGTGAGGGATTTCTAGAAGGAATGCCTCCATGCCCAGTGGTAACCAGATTCTTGAGACGCAGGGCTAAAATGGGAAGGGGAGGGCTTTGTGGTTGGACAGACCTAGGAGCAAATGATATGGTTGCCATTTAGCCGTGTGACTTGAGGCAACATATCCATGCTCTCTGAGGATTAGTTTCTTTATCCAGTCAATGGGGACAATAAAGCCCATGTTGAAGTGTTATTGTGAGAAGTAACCGAGCTGAGGCATGTGAAGTGCGAGAAATGGAGTGGGCTCTGGGGAGAAGCTAGTTCACTTTCCCCAGATTAGAGAGCGAGTTGTAGGAAGCGTGTGTGGTAAGAAAGTCGCGTAGGAAGCTCATGGGTTTACTTCATCATCTTTGCGCCTCCAGAGCCTGACACGGCCCGCACGGGACAGGGGCTCGGTGCGCGATGTTGGCCCATTTGTCGACTCTTTCTGTCAGTGCGCTGCGTGAATTGTGGCCCTCGGCAGTTCTAGAAACAGACTGTCCTTGAGGCCACGTGGCCAATGAAGACAGTGTGCCTGGTGGAAAGAAAGTGGGTTTTGGCATCAGACACAGGTTCAAACCCCAGCTCTCCACTGGGTCAAGTTACTTAACCTTTCTGAATGGCATTTTTCTCCTCTGAGGCAGTGCCTGTCCCCCTGTCTTGTGTGAGTGAAGTAGCAGATGTGAAGGACTGGATGTTCTTTTCTCAGTGAGATCCTCTCAACAATCCAGGGAGGCAGGGAATGCCTTCCACATTTATAAGAGAAAAGAAAAGAGATTCAGAGAGTTGCAGGGATTTGCCCAAGAAAATAGTAGAACTGGTATTTATTGGATCCGATTCTTTTAACCTCAAGGTTTATCATCTTTCTCTTCTCAGCTGTGACTGAAACATTTTTTGAGGGTCTGCCCTGCACCAGGAACGACGCTGAGTATTTCCACATGTTACCTCACTGGCTTTTAGGTCCCCCATGGAGATGTCACTCCAGGAGTGTCTCCGGAATATCAACGGGGTGAACTTTCCTGGACACTTGGGAAAATGTATTCTTCATGGGGCTATGATTCTTTTTGACACCTGGCTTTGGGAGGGCCACCCAAGGCACAGTGAGGGGTGGAGAGAGATACCTGTCCAGACACTCATATTAGCTCCTCAGCCTTGACCATCACTGGAGGGACAGATGACACCATCAGCTGTTAGACAGTTGTGCGCACATGCTGGGGGTCCTCAGGTCTTCTTTAGCCCATAGACTTGTTCTAGGGGGTTGCACAGGGTTTTAAAAATGAACTCCTTGCAAATATGTAAATCGAGAATTTTTACATAAAAACACATCATGTGGGATTGTTGGTGTCTCTTGAGGAATGGGACTGTCGGGCCACTCTGAGCTCATGTTCTCTCCGACAGCACCGCCGACCCCCCCGCCCCAGCGGAGCTTCCGCTTCCTTTAGATGGGACAGGGACTCTCACAGTCCGCATCCCATTTCATCCTTCCCTAACTCCAAGTCGTTGGCATGAATATTTGGTACCCCATGCATAGTTTCTATTAATAACAGTAATATTGTCTCTGAGCTTTTTACCAGCGATGTCGCTCTCCCCCTCCCCCAGTGTGTGATTGCAATGGGAAGTCCAGGCAGTGCGTCTTTGATCCCGAGCTTCACAGACAGACAGGGATCGGATTCCGCTGTCTCAACTGCAATGACCACACGGATGGCCCTCACTGCGAGCGGTGCCAGCATGGGTTCTACCGACAGAGGGAGAGGGACCGCTGCTTGCCGTGCAGCTGTCACACCAAAGGTAAGTGTGGGACGACGCGCTGGGCCAAGAGGGTAGGACACTAAGTGGAGTAAGTCAGACCGAGAAAGACAAATCCCGTATCATTTCATGTGTAAGTGAACGACGACAGCAACAAAACCCCACAAATGAATAAACATACGAAGAGCAGAATCAGGGGAGCCTGGCGGACTCAGTCAGAAGAGCGTGTGGCTCTTGATCGCGGGGTCATGAGTTCGAGCCCCATGTTGGGTGTGGAGATGACTTAAATAAATAAATAAACCTTTTAAAAAACGCAGAAGCAGACCTATAAATACAGAGAACAAACTGACCCTGGCTGGGAGGGCGGGGGCGGGGGGATGGGCGACATGGGCGAAGAGGAGTGGGAGATACAGGCTTCCAGTGACAGGGTGAGGGAATCGCGGGGATGGAAGGTACGGCCTGGGGAATGTAGTCCGTGATATTGTGATAGCGGCCTAGGGTGCGAGATGGGAGCTACAGCTGCGGGGCGCACAGCATAACCTATCGAGATGTTGAATCGTGTTATACGCCTGCAACTAACATAAGATTGTGTGTCACCTATACTAAAAAAAAAGTAGTTGGGAAAAAGGGCAAGGAAAGAGGGAGAGGGAGGGGGAGGAGGGAGGGGGGAAGGGAGGAGCCAGCAGGCCAAGAGAGTGGTGTTCAACATCTAGAACAACTGGGAATCTACTAGACACTGGTGGTAGAGCGTCTTACCAGTTTCAAGCTGAAAGGAAACCTGCTTTTCTTAAGTCTGGGTTGTAGGAACCAGCTGGAGTCTTTAGGACACGTTGGCTTGAATTCTAGTCGCAAGAGGAACATGATTAAGTTTCCCGGCAGATGACAGTTTGACCTAGGGACAAAGGAAGCTTCTATGCTTCTGGTGATAGTTCCCCGTATCCACAACTATGCCTTTGACCAACCTCTCAAAAAATAAGGGATAGAAAGATCTGTTTCTGGGGCTATGGTAGGTGCTAGCAATAGAAAGTGGTACTGGTCCAAGAGACAGCCCAATTAATAGGCAGATTTAAGTCTTTCACAAACACGGTTGTTAACAGGAGAAAATAGAATCAATAAATAGGAAGCACCTACAGGAGGATTGGTTGATAGTAGGGCTCTTTTTTGGTTGTACTTTGGTTTTGTTTTTTAAATATGTCACCCAGTGCTATGTTCACACAACTGTGGGTAATTCTTGCACACACAGACGCACACTTTGTGCTCTATTCATCATGGACAGCAAAGACAAGTTAGTACATATTAGGGGTGCCTGGGTGGCTCAGTCGGTTAAGCGGCTGCCTTCGGCTTGGGACGTGATCCCAGGGTCCTGGGATCGAGTCCTGTTTCGGGCTCCCTGCTCTGCAGGGAGCCTGCTTCTCCCTCTCCCTCTGCCTGCCTCTCTGTCTACTTGTGCTCTCTCTCTCTCTCTCTGTCAAATAAATAAAATCTTAAAAAAAAAAAAAAAAGTACATATAGAGAGGGAGAGACAAGTAGTTGTTAGAGAAGTTGAGTTTTTTTTTTTAAACTATGTTATTTGTGTATTCTCTTTCTTGGCAGTGTGTTTCTCCTCTTTGTTAGAAAGCGTTTAATAGTGTAATATGATAAATATTAATCCACTTAAAGAGTATAGCCAGAGTGCGTGGCAATGACTCAGTGTAGCTCTGTGGAATGAATACACAGCAGCAGCTGAAAGAATCTAAAAATGGTCAGGTTTGGTCCAGCCATGAGCTGCTGGGAGAGGGTGTTGGAGAGCCTTATAGAAAACTGGGGGTGACCCCATGGTGATAGAGACCCAAATCCCAGCAAGCACTTCCAAATTCTCCAGTTGCTGTTACGGTGTTGTTTGAGTCGGATTTGCTCAGCTTTGGGGCATGGAGTCAGCATCCAGAATCTTTTGGATTTAGCAGCTGTTCCTGTGAATCAAAGAACTTCATAAAGAAAAATTAAAAGGAAAATGACTCCATTTTAGTGGGCTTTCAATCCTCCTGAAGAGCCCACATCCCTTTAGGTTATGTGGCTGCACTGTGAGTCACTGGAGTGGGTCATCCCAGCAAAATGATCAGTGAGAATGTAATTAGAAATTTAATTGGCTTAGCTGGAAAGCCTGGCCCGAAGACAAGGTTATTAGTCTTAGAGTAGACAAGGAGCCTGCTGCTTAGCAGAGAGATGGTGATGAAGGATTTGCCACACCGTCTCTTCTTCTTCATTGCGTAGTCCGTTGCTCGCCCAGCATCCACGAGCCTGGCTTTTTCTTTTCCTTCGGGCCGTAGACATCCCAGGCTCAGTGTGAACAGCTTGGTAGGAAGTGGTGGAACCCAAAAATGATTTCTAGCTTATGAAATGATAGCTAACGTGCATTACTCGTTTACTCTGTGCCGGGCGCTTTTCTAGATGCCTTCACCCGGGAAGGAACCTTCACAAGTCACCATATGAAGCAGGTGCTATTATTACTTCCATTGTAGAAATGAGGTAGCAGGGGCCGAGGGAGGGAGATGAAGGAAGCCGCCGACGGTTGTAGAGTGCAGTGGCAGAGAGGGTGCCAGCCCCAGGTTCGCTGATGTCCAAGATCATAACGTAGAGACCAGTGGTAGGTTTGGGAGCCAGACAGCCTGGGCACTTCCACTGTGTCACTCTGGGCGTGTCCCTTCTCCTCTTGCTGCCCCAGTAAAGACCCCGGTAAAAGGGTCCCCAACCCCATGCTCTTTGTATCACAAGAGCCTGTGAGCATCACATGAGGTTTGTTAAGCACGTGGTAGACAACTCAGTAAACTGGAGTTGATGGAGTTTTTATTATTAGGACAGAGATTGGTGTCGCAATTTCCTGGAACATTGGCTTTTTAAAAAATCACATTCCTGTTTAGAAGGAAGCTGTAGAGGCCATATCTTTGGTCTAAGACTATTTATTAACGTTTTATTTTTTTATTAATATCCAGAAATTGGCAGTGAATTTTTCAGTATTTTTTAAAGAGTGGGGAAACGGAGCCCTGGAGGAGTGGATAAATGGCCTCTAGTCTTCACAACAAGCCATTGCAAGGGCTAAAGTTGTAATCCAGGGCTCTGGTGGAGGACTGTTCCCTCTTACTCCTTCCACCTGAAAGTAAAAAGTATCCGAATCGTGTCCTTTTATCCCCAACAGCAGACAATTAGATGTCCAGAAAAAATTCATGGATATTATTTCCTAAGATCTGGCTAATGCATTCTGTTTTTTCCAGAATATTTCCATATACTATGCCTTCTTCAGTACTCGTAACAACTTGACAACCTGTATGTGTTAACATGCTCCACCCACCATTCTAGAGACGAAGAAGTGAAGCTCCCGAGCCTGAGCTGCCAGGCTGAGTGGCATGTCAGTGACAGAGACCATTCCCACCTTGTGCCATCTCCCACTACATGGTGGCTGCCCAGATTACTAGCCCGGTGATGCAAGCTTAATCCCTGTGTGACTTCTTAGTCTCCCAATCAGCCGGGAGAGATTTGTCACTTTCAAGGGAATTTGTTGTATATGCAATCTCAAATGCCGAAGAACACATCTTACCAAAAACTGCAGTCAGTCCATGTATGGTGAATGAAGCCAACAGCATTAATAATCCCCAAAGTGGTCACAGATTTTGGATTTCACATCGATTTCTCATAGATATAGCAGCGAGGCTTATTTTTAAGGGATGACTTTGTGGGTTCAGCCACAGGGCTGAGTTATCTTCAACTCTTGTAAGCACATGTGTAAATCCTGAGAACCTTTTGCAAATATTTTGAAATTCACTGTGTGTATTTGTGTGGTTTTCCTCCCAGGACACCTACATTCTTGAGACCTGTATGGACATCAGTGATATTGGACTTCTTCTCTTAATTTTATTATTATTTTTTACATATCTATGACCCTGAATTACTCAGACTATAACATTTGGGTAATTATTTAAAACAATCTTAAATAATAATTTATCATTATTAAATATAATTATATATTTATATTATATAATATTATAAAAATATAATAATGTTACTTTAAAATACAAGTGTAGATATATATTTAAAGGGTTCCCAAAAGGACCTACCCTCTTTTTAATTTTTATTTATTTTATTTTAATTTTTTTAAAGGTTTTATTTATTTATTTGAGAGAGAGAGAAAGAGTGTGAGGAGGGGGAGGGGCAGAGGAGGAAGAAGAGAGACAAGCAGACTCTGAGCCGAGCACAGAGCCCGACACGGGGCTCCATCTCACAACCCTGCGATTATGACCTGAGCTGAAACTAAGAGTCTTGCACACTTAACCGACTGAGCCACCCAGATGCCCCTAATTTGTAAATAGTACTCATTTTAGCTTACCTTTCTGAGCCCTCAGATGCACATAGACCGTATCTATAGAAGCCTTAAAAGAGCTTATTGGGACACAAAACTGAAACAGGAAGCTGTTTTCTGTTTTTTCAGCCCACTTGTTCACAATCCCTAGGAGCAGCTCACGAAGGAGGAGTTGGGACAGGTGTTTTTATTTTAATGAGAGAGTTTGAAAACCCAGTGCTATTAGTTTGGAAGCTTTGGAATGTGACATAAAGTGGTCATGCTCACCGTAAGGACCTGTGCATGTCTCCATGTTCACTCTGCAAGGTTTGAAGGAGGCCGGAGGGAGCAGTGCCAGCTACATTCTTTGAACGCCCGTGACGTGTGAGACACTGAATGAGGCATTTTACATATTTTAGTCCAAAGTCTTGCAACAGCTCCACAAGGCATAGGGGGTTACCCTCCCTTAAAAGAACTGATGAGTAAGCCGTTTGCCCAAGGACACACAGCTAAGTGGCAGAGCTGGTTTTGAAGGGAGATTTGTTGGATTTCAAAGTCTGGGCTCTTTGACCCTCCAGCTTTTAGAGCAGGATTCTCTAGATAATGTCCTGTAAAATACAACGTTCCTCAAGATAATCATAGATGTGGCCTGTAAGAATGTCAAAGAATGTTTAGAAATACTGGCATTAAAATTTAAACAAGGTCCATGCCTGCTGAAGGTATTATTATATTATAAGTCTCTGAGGGATCAGTGAGCACCATTTCCCAAACTTTTCTCAACACAGAATGCCTATTTTCATGAGATGATTATTGATTTCTCTCAGAAGGGTGTTTTGCAGGGTAACCATTTTGGTCTATGTGGGTCAAACCCAAAAGCCAAGTACAATCTTTTCCATTTTCTAAGAAGAATTCATTTCTGAAAAACTGTAGGGAGAATTTTCTTGGGTTGAAAGCATAATTTCCATTAATTGGAATGGGGAAAAAATGGATTTCTGAGTCCCAGATTGACACCCATTTGTGTTAAAGAAAAAAAAAAAAACAAGTGGATTGTATTAAAGAGAGATATCTTCTGTTGAATGTTATTTATCAGAGCATAATTCAGAAATTTTCCTTCTTAGCTCTGTTGGCTGCCTGCTTGTAGGTCAGGAGTGTGGAGGTCTGTGCTTGGCAGCCCAGTAAGCCTCTCTTCATGCTCATCTTGTCAAATATTCTCTTGCCTTAGGTCCTGAAACTCCCACCCTCCTGCTCTCTTGACCCTCAGAACTCTGCTCCCTTGGCTTCCAGTGTCCTGAGACTTCTTTCTGCTTTGATTATGAAAGGCCCCTTAATTAATGGGGTTCCATTTGTGTCCGAGGCTCCTCCCCTCCTTGTTCTATCTGCCCCCAGAGCGATCTTACACCTGCTCTGCTTTCCTACTCAGCCTGTGTGCTAAAGGCTCCTAGATCCTCACCCCCAGCCTCTTTCTTGAGCTCCAGGTGAACATTTCCACCTTAATATGCCACCGGAAAGTCAAGTTCACAATGTCCAAAACTAAACTCATGATCTTCTCTTGATGCTTCAACCTGAGATCTTGCTCCTTCTTTCCCATTCTCTTTGGTAAATAGCTTCCCATTGCTTCTAGTGGCGCAAAGTTGGGACCTTGGTGTCATCATGTGATCCCCACCCCCTCATCGTCTATTTCTGAAGAGGGGAAGTCTGTTCCTTCTGCATCCACGTGGCTCTCTCAGCGATTCCCTCCTCCTCTTCTCACCCAGACTCCTCCAATCCAGAGCATCCTGTCACAGGAGGATGTCTTTCCGAGGAATGGTGTTCCCTTCCCTGAGGCATCCTGCAGATGGCCTTAGAGATGCCTTTCTGAACTGTGGGTCTGCAGTTCCTGAGCCTCTGATACTTCCCTGTTACCCACAAATGGATCTGTTATTCTTCTGTCAGCTCTTATTTCACTAGGAGATAGCATTTCCTAATATATATAAAGCGCCGCACCCAGTGTCTCACATGTGGTAGGTGCTCAAAAAATGTAGTTTATACCATTATCACTGAGGGCCCCTTCAAGCCTTGCAAAGTTGACATGGCGTCTTTCACTGACTCTGTGAATGTGGCTAATTTCAGGTTCCACATGTGGCAAAAAGCCATTATATCGGCACAGAGCCAAAATCTTCATTGATTGGAATTGTATCTACTAGTGAATCAAAAACTTACAGAATAACTGATTACAAAGAAAGGAGCAACTGGTTAGTGTTCTTTTGGCTTTATCGATTATGGGTGGCCTGGTTATCATGGTTCGTTGAGATACGTGGATTCTTTGATAATTCTGCCAGCACAGGGAGGTTGCAAAGTAGGTGAGGTCCACCTCTCACCACCTTCCTGCTCATTTTTGGTCCTCCTCTGACTCTGTCCCAACAACCCTAACCTCTTTCTTGGCATACGTGTCTTCATCCAACAGATTTCTGGGCATCCTCTTCGGGTTGGATTCTGCACTGGGGCCCTGGGGACAGAGCAAGGAACACAAGCTGAGGTCATCCTGAGTAAGCAGGACTGCAAGATGGCTATTTGGGATTTGGGAGTCAGAGGAGATTTCCCTAGAGAAGTAATATTAAATCAGGACCTGACAGCTGAGGATGGGCCAATTAGGAGGAAGTTCTGGGGAAGGGGCCTTCCAAGCTGGGGGAGCAGCAAGGGCAGATACCCAGAGGAGAGAAGCCATTTGGCACATTTCACACACAGGCTGGGGGAGCTGGGAGCTGGAATGGAGTGAAGGAGAGTAGGCGATGTGCTGGGAGAGGTCGAGTCCTGTGGGCCACGATACAGAGTTTGCATTTTCTTCTGCTTAGAGTGGGGAGCCACCAGAGAACGAAACAGCTGAGTAATGTGATCTGAATTCCATTGTTAAAGCAGCATGAAAGGAGGGAAGGGAGGTGAGGATGGAGGCAGGGAAGAGAGTGGGAGGCAGGGTCCAGGGAGAGAGGACAGACCTGAACTGGGGTGGGGGAGGGCGAGGCAGTCAGATGAAGAGGCTGGGTTCTGGAGGGGTGCATTTGCTACCCTGAGCACTTCTTGTCTCTCATCAACTCGCAATCCAAGAGGGCCCACTAACAAGTAAGAGCATGTCTATACAGAATCAGTCACAGGACAAGTGCTCAGTGCACTAAACCGGGTGAGATGCACAGGGAAGGGGTGATGCCCCAAGGACGAGAATGTCCACCACTCCAGGTTGGTAGAGATATTTCTGGTTAGGAGGCCTTTTCTTACTCAAAAAAAAAAAAAAAAAAAAAGAATAAAATCACACTGACCCTTAAAAGATGGCTTTTGCCTGCCAGAAATAAGAGAAAATGTTGCTTGCTTTCTCATACTGTCTTCGAGGAGGCTGATGCGCTCATTCCCAAACTGTCCCTCTTCTTGAGATCTCAAAGGATTCAACAACCTTCTTTTAAAAAGCAGTGGCTGACACACTACTTAATGTTCGATAGAGAAGTACAAATGCTTCCAGGAGTAACTTCCATTTCTTTGCTGGAAGAAGCCGCGCCTGGCTGTGAGCTCTCATGGGGTTGCAGTTGTTTCCTAATGCCCTATAAACTAAATACTTCCTTTTCTTCTTTCCTTCTCCCCACCTCGTGTGTCACAGGTTCTCTTAGCGCTGGATGTGACAACTCTGGACGGTGCAGCTGCAAGCCGGGTGTGACAGGAGACAGGTGTGACCGATGTCTGCCAGGCTTCCACATGCTCACTGACGCCGGGTGCACCCAAGACCAAAGGCTACTGTAAGCACCTGCACCCCCCACTGCAGCTTCTGCCATGAGGGATGACAATGACATTAACATCCGTGGCCACTTCCGTTACTGAGCACCGTGTGCCCAGTGCTGTTTGAGGACTTCCCGTGGGTTATGCCATTTAATCCTTACAGTAAGCCTCAGAAGTTAGGATTAGCGTCACACTCATGTGGCAGATAAGAAATGTAAACCCCGAGGGGTTAAGTTTACCCAATATTACTGGTGGGGGTGGACCTAATATTCAGGCCCAGAAACCTACGTTCTTCACCCAGATGATTGCCCTGCTTTAGATGAATGAGGATGGAGGTAAAGCACCCTCCAGATTCTTACCTGGGACCCGTTTCGACCCAAATGAATTTGGACTAGAAAAACTTTTCTGCACAGTTTTGTTACCTTTTAGTTTGAAGCATGCTCTATCCCACGTCATATTCTTTCCCAGAAGAGTGGCACCTGGGTGGCTCAGTCTGTCACCCTCAGAGTAGCGTGAGCCTAGACAACCGAGTCCTTAAAGGGCCTGGGAGAGATGAGCGTGGACAAGGGGAGCCGAGAGGGGCCTCAGTGAAGACGAAGGATTTACTCAAGTTGGTGACATTTACTTAGAAGCACTTGATCTTTGTGTGGATAGCCGGGAAGCATTTGGAGACACATCTCTACTTTTCTTTGTCTTCTTTCCTAGAGACTCCACGTGTGACTGTGACCCAGCTGGTATCTTGGGGCCCTGTGATGAGGGCCGCTGTGTCTGCAAGCCAGCTGTCACCAGAGAGCGCTGTGACAGGTCCGTGTGAACCGTGGCCCTGCGGACACAGCAGGGAGAGCCTCTTGGCAGCTAGCGTGAGAATTCATCCTCTGAGTGCCGTTGTGGAAAAGGGACACGTAACAAATAGAGACGATCTCTATCCTGCCCGCTGGCCTCAAAATCCTAGCTTTTTAAAAAAAATACAGCTGAGCCCCCCAGATCTCCCTGGACCCCATCCTTTTGCAGGGTCCAGGGCCCCAGGGAGTCCCCTTGCCAGCTGACTCTGAATCCCAGGTGCTCCCATACAAGGTGGCATGGGACGATGAGGTCACCTGACTCAGCTTGGTCCCAGAAAAGGCCTGGCCTAATTAAGCATGTTGTGAAAATGCTAGTAAGAGGAAATATGGCCATATATAACCATCATGTGCAGCAAAGGAAACGCCCAGGGATGGGCTGGTGCTTGCATGCACACACATGAGCCGGGAGGAGAGGTAAGAGCCCTTTGGGCCCCGGGCCATGTTGCGGCAGGTGGCACAGGAAACAGCGATCCACCCTCCGTTGCGGCTTGCGGACAGTCCTTAAGGACAAATTGCTCAGACTTAAAACGCTTCCCTCCCCTATAATAGCTGGGAGGCTGGGCAGAGAGGTAAAGGCATTCTCCTCGTTTCCTTAAAAGTAAGAAAGCAGGGGCGCCTGGGTGGCTCAGTTGGTTAAGCAACTGCCTTCGGCTCAGGTCATGATCCCAGAGTCCCGGGATCGAGTTCCGTGTCGGGCTCCCTGCTCAGCGGGGAGTCTGCTTCTCCCTCTGACCCTCACCCCTCTCATGCTCTCTCTCTCATTCTTTCTCTCAAATAAATAAATAAAATCTTTAAAAAAAAAAAAAAAAAAGTAAGAAAGCAGTCCTTTGGCATCCTGACAATCACTTGTACCTGGGCAGAGAAAATACCAGATGCATTCCCAGCTTGTGTTTCCAGGGGGTTCTTCACTGCTGCAGCGCAGGGAGGGGACCACAGCTTACGTGTTAAAAGAGGAGTCACTTTTTGAAAAGGTGTTTCATTTCGGAGTGTCACACAGAAACAGAAAACTACATGAAACAAATGTCAGCACCACCCCTTCTAAGACGTAGACCTTCACTAAAAGTGTGCCATCCCAATGCAACAACCCCCTCCTTTCGAGAAGTGACACTGTTCTGACCTCCGTGTGATCACTTCCTTACTTTTCTTCATAATTTATCACCTGGTTTCATCCCTCATCACTGTCGTTGTTTTGCCTGAGTTCCTTCAGTTCCTTCCTTCCCTTCTTTTTTCATTCCCTCCCCTCGCTTTCTGTGCCCCTCCCCCTCTTCCTTCCTTGCTTTTTAATCCCTTTTAATCTGCAGGTTTCCTCCAAAGAAACCATAATGATTTTTTTTAAGCCCTTGCTCTGTAGAGAAAAAAACAATGCTTATTTATGTACAGCTGTTCTCTGAAGCATTTACTGTTCACAGTTAACCTGCTTTTCTATAATTTTGCACAATATACAGACTCCCCTCATAGGGGGCAGTGGATTAGACCACATGACTTAGAGGCAGATGGACCCGGTTTGAAAATCTTTTCTCAGTCACTTACCAGCTCTATGACCTCAAACAAGTTTCTTAACCTCTCTGGCCTGGGTGTCTTCATCTAAGAAAATTGGAAATTGGGAGCCTGGTGGCTCAGTTGGTTAAGCGTCCAACTCTTGATTTCGGCTCAGGTCATGATCTCATGGTCATGAGATCGAGCCCCTCATCAGGCTCTGCTGGGCATGAACCTGCTTAAGATTCTCCCTTTCCTTCTGCCCCTGCCCCTGCTCATGCTCGCTCTCTCATTCTCTTAAATAAATAAATAAATAAATAAATAAATAAATAGAAATTGGAAATGACAACTCCTATCTCATAGGGTTGTACCAAGGATTAAATTGGAGAACATACACAAAGTGCCTGCCATAGCATCAGCGCTAAATAAATGATCATTGAAACTTTTATTATTTCATGAAGAAGGATGTAATTAACTTGAACGGAGAAAAACAAGTCCTCCCCAGCTTTTCCTTCTTCTCTGTGGCCCCAACATCTCCGACTTGCCTGGTAGCTGTGGTCCTCAGACAGGCCACTGGCAGGTGGGACGCCAGCCTACATTTTGCTTTTGTAGGGAGCCTCCAGCCATCCTTCTTTGTCATATCCCCACCTGCCCCTTTCCCCGTGGACAGAGCAGGGATATAAGGGGCAGGGATGGTGGGCAGCAATTAGTGTTCTTGTGCGGGCCAGGACAGCTGAGCAGGTGCTGGGGCCGGGACATTTATCTTTCCTTTCTTGGCCCCACCTCCCTCTCTTTGCCCCCATTAAACACTTGCTCTAAGACAGGGCCAGCTCTACATCCCCCCTGCGCCAACCCTTCTTGTCCCGCTCATGTGACCTCCATTCAGTTCCTCACCAGGGATGGGGAAATCACTAAGTTCCAGGCCACCAAGTCCAGCGTGATTGTGCTCTACCACAGGGACAGAAAAGTGAACATTCATGCTCTCTCAGTGGGGGCTATGACTATCCATCCCGTCTGGGAGTGGGGATGGTATGTGTAAGTTACTATTTCCCAGTTCTGGGAATTAATAGGGCCAGGCGGGAGAGAAAGTAGAAAAGATCAGTCATCATATTCTCTATATGAACTAAGAAGTAACTTCTAACATTGTCCTGATCTCTAAAATGCTGCCACAGGTGTCGACCAGGTTATTATCACCTGGATGGGGGAAACCCTGAGGGCTGTACCCAGTGTTTTTGCTATGGGCATTCAGCCAACTGCCACAGCTCTGGAGACTACAGTGTCCATAAAATCAGCTCTACTTTCTATCAAGGTAAAGTGTTCTGTTTCTAGAATTTTGTTTTTAACATTGTATAGAGCTTTATGCTTACAGACAACCTCCTCCTCGTCACAGCTTGGGACCTTTGCATAGTCTTTAGCAACTCTCTTCTGGCTTTAAAGGACATTATTTTGTCTGGGCAATAAGGCAGATCCTAATGTCTTGAAAAAGTCATAGCTGCACAGCTGACTCATACCGGTATATGAATAACTTAAAAGAATAACTAAAAAGAGACCGGATTTTCATCTCCCTGCACTTCCCACCTCCATGTATTTTAAAACCACAAAAGAGCCTTTCATTTGGATTGGGGGGGGGGTTATTGAGTCTTCCTGGAATTCACACTCATTAATAATACCGCTTTCACGGGCGCCTGGGTGGTTCAGTCAGTTGAGCATCTGACTCTTGGTTTCAGCTCCAGTCATGATCTCATGGGTCGTGGGATTGACCCTACAACTCTGCTTGAAAGATTCTCGCCCTCTGCCCCTCCTCCCACTCACATGTGTTCAATCTCTCTCTAAAATAAATAAATAAATCTTTTTTAAAAATACTGTTTTCACATACATTACATGAGTTAATGTATGTGAAATTAGTTATCAAGCTACCGAACCCTATAAAAATCTAGGAGAGTGACATGATTTCAATTTTGAGTTTCTGTTGGAACATACTGGGCCCTCCCCACTCACAAAGGCCAGACCCTGTTTATGTAAATAAAATAAAAGTATGAACTCTACAGGCAGATGAAAATATGCTCTCTTATTATGAGAATCAGACTCAAAGAAGTCAGAGCTGCTGTGGGGTGGGAGCAGGTGAAGTTGAGACCCAAGTGGAATGGGGCATAGGACATTTTAAGGACTGCACACGAATGTGGAACTATTAAGAAACCCCACTAGCTGTTCACCTCTAAGACTTTTTGGCAATCAAGTCTTGCCTTATTTAGCTCAATAGATGATGAGGTTTGTCTGCCAGATGCAGAGTGGTTTTATTTGCATTCCAGATGTTGATGGCTGGAAGGCTATCCAAAGAAATGGGTCTCCTGCAAAGCTCCAGTGGTCCCAGCATCATCGGGACGTGTTCAGCTCAGCACGACGATCAGACCCCATCTATTTTGTCGCTCCTGGTATGTACGGTATTTTTCTTATAGAAGCCAACCTGTAAGCCTAGAAGTCAGGAGAGAAAAATGGAGTTAGCATATGTGAAAACCATATCACCTGGTGTTCAGAAAAGCAGTATCTCCAGAAGACAGTTGGGGCTTCAGCCCTATTGACAAAGTCATGATACAATAGAACAGGACTATGTATCCAGGCAGACGGTCCCTGGTTGAGGTTCCTACTTCCGTCAAATGGGAAGTTTCTAGGTTTTCTATCAAGACCAGAAATAAAGACAGAGGTCACATCTGTGGATCTACTGAGAAGCAGATGGAAAAGTGAAAATAAGGTTTTCTCAGTTTTAACCACTTGTACATTAAAAACATATGTATTAGTAGTTCATTTCATTAGCTACTATGTGGTGTTCAGGTAAGTTGTCCTCTTAACCTTTCCAAATTTCAGTTCTTGCAGCTGTTAAATGGGGATAATAATTCCTCCAAACATAATGAAGTCTGTGAACTATAAAGCATTATGTAACAAATGGTACTATTCCCAACATACCCGGGACCTTTATGTCCCAGGCATTCACAGGGCCATGCTGTGCATCATCTAACGCATGGAATTGTCTTACAACGTGGCCCTTTTGTCAGTCTCTAACTCTCCTTTGTAGCCAGGGGCAGTATGGCCACATCCATGAACTGCTTCTTCTGGAAGGGTGGTTGGGGGCATGGAGGCACACTGATGACACAGAACTCCAACAGAAATCACCAACAGTAATGCAAACTTGCTAGCTCGTTTACTTCTCCAGTTTCACACTGATCTCAGTCTTTTCAAATTCTGTTTCACAGCCAAATTTCTTGGGAATCAACAGGTGAGCTATGGGCAAACCCTGTCTTTTGACTACCGTGTGGACAGGGGAGGCAGACACCCATCCGCCCACGATGTGATCCTGGAAGGCGCTGGTCTACGGGTCACAGCTCCCTTGATGCCTCTGGGCAAGACGCTGCCTTGTGGGATCACCAAGACTTACACGTTCAGGTAAAAAGAGTGACTACAAGTGGGTCAGGTGACTGAAGTCCCCTTCCTTTGTTCATGCATTCGATCATTCATTCTTTTAACAAGCTTTTCTGAGCACCTTGCGTGTACCAGACATGGTGTTATGTACAGAAACAGGACGTGCTTCCTGCCCTCAAGCCCTTGACAGGCTAATGGGAGAAAAAGATAAACAGAACAGTACAGTGTGGCTTGTGAGTGACAAGATAGGCAAGGTGGGCACAGGTGTTTGGAACACACAGAGGAGCACAAGTAACCCACATTGGAGCGATCAAGGGGAGCTTCCCAAGAAGACATGACAAGGGAAGAACAGTTTTCTAAGGATAGAAAGGGGAGCGAGGGGAAGGTGAGCAAGGCAGGGGAAATAATCATGCTTGAGGACGTTTTGTGCATTAGGAAATTCTAAGTAGTTAAGCATGAGCGAAGTGTGGAGTGGGGGAGAAGAATACAGTGAGAAGTGAGGTCAGTGAACTAAAGAAAAGAGTTGGGTTGTTCCTGGAAGGATTCCAGTAAAAAACAAAAACAACATTTGAAAGACCAGTGCAGGGGAAGATGATATGATGCTGTGAGATATCATCATGCTAAATGAAGAAGTATTGGACGTGTCCAATGTAGAACGTGAAAGCTGACTTTTGAAAAGAGTAGGTGAAATGTGCTCAGTTAACAAACCATTTAAACAACAAAACCAAAAATTAATGGTAGCTCTCTTGAAGGTCAGAGCTTCTTGAACTCAGCAATGTTCCTGATACTAAGTTTTGTGTGGCCAGGAATAGAAAGTGGTCTCTGAGGACTCAGGCCAGCACTGGATGCCATGACCCCTGGGGCTGGGCTTCTTGCACTGGGATGCCCTCCATCACTTCCTGTGGGGTTCATGCTCCCTGCAGAGAGAGCAAACTCCAAGTTCAAGCCTATAAGGATGCAGCTACCCATCCTTCATCCCCCTCTAGGCAGGGCCGTGAAGGGGCTTAGTGGTTCCCACCTTCTTGGGCATAATTTATATCGTGTATACAAATTATAAGACTGATAAGAGTTGTATTTTTAAGCTTTGGGCTTTAAATCCCTCAGATTAAATGAACGTCCAAGCAGTAATTGGAGTCCCCAGCTCAGTTACTTCGAGTATCGGAGGTTACTGCGTAACCTCACAGCCCTGCGGATCCGAGCTACTTATGGAGAATACAGTAAGTGACGAAGGGAAATGAATTTCCCTCTTAGGTTTGAGTTTGTCTCAGCTTCCTGAGGTGGTGACAGTCTCCAAACAAGTAGGTAAACTACTTGATGGTTTGGATGGAGGGTCTCCAATTAGGTCTAAATTCTTATATTCTAGAAGTTGTTAGAAGTAATGTTCCTCTAAAAAGAAGTTAACACCAATGAAGAGTGGATGATGCTCCTTTGCTTAGGAGTCTCCAGATTTAGATGAAAGCTGATTATTTGAAGAAGATAATCTACAACAAATGGGCTTGTCCCCTTCGCTAGGAAATGGCATCTACAACTCAGCCCTCTATTCCTTGAGTTGCTGCTCCTTGGGGATTATACTCAGTGCTACCATATTCAGACATTACCTGTACTCTTTTAACTCCTTTTATTGAACTTCACACGGGGGGGACTCTGATCCCAGCTGGGATTCTGTAAATGTGAGTTCCTTGAGTTTTTTAGCACTTACATGAACAGGAAGCATCGCTCGCTGGCATGCCTAATTTCCACATCACTAACGAAGCAAGCCTAACAGGATATAAGAAAAGGTGTTCATTAACAATTTTATTGAATCTTTACTTCGAGCCAGGCACATTATAATATATGCATTGTCTCATTTCATTTCACAACCAACATGGGAGGTCCCTACCACTGTTACTTCTCTTCCACGCTTGAGGAAACACCATGGTAGCAAGTTGTGTGACTTGCCCAATTCGCACAGCTAGCCAGGGTGGAGCCGAAATTTAAACGCTGCCTTTCCTGACACCACGGCCTGTGCGTCAGTCAGGACGGATGGCGGTACGTCTACCCAGGGCATAGTGAGTGAACGCCACCTGTCTTTGTTAGCGAGTTAAGAAAAATAAAATCCAAAGAGCGGCCTGCCTTTAGATCTTTCGACCTCACCACTTGCTCCTTCTAACCCGATCTCCGTGTGGCAGGCACTGGGTACCTCGACAACGTGACCCTGATTTCAGCCCGCCCCATCTCCGGAGCCCCAGCTCCCTGGGTCGAACAGTGCGTGTGTCCCGTTGGCTACAAGGGCCAGTTCTGCCAGGATTGTGCTTCCGGCTACAAAAGAGATTCTGCCAGACTGGGACCTTTTGGCACCTGTATTCCGTGTAACTGCCAGGGGGGAGGAGCCTGCGATCCAGACACAGGTGCGTGAGAGGACACCTGGCCCGGGTGGCCGGGGGCGGTCAGGTGACTGGGGTCTCCCGTGCAAGAGACAGAGCTGTGTAAGGAGGACTCTGCCTGCACTCACTTCGGAGATGGGAAAGGATTAGGAAGGTAGGGCTGGAGTCAGAGAAGATGGACATGGGGCTTTCTTACACTCAATCCTTTTCATTATGGAACATGCCGCGAGGGTGTGGGAAAGGTACCAGGTTACAGGAGACGGCTGTCATGGTTCAGTGCTGGGGGTGTTGTTGGTGTCAAGTTTCAATTGTTTGGAGAGATCAAAGGCAATGTCAGGGCCTGAATGAATGTGCGGACAAATGGTGTCAGGCCATGGGGTGGGGGGGTGGGGGGGGTGGGAGAGGAAAGTGTTACATTATGGGTGGGAAAGGAAGCTAGGTCTACTGAGCATGGGGGAGCCGCATAAGAGTCAGGGTCATGGCCAGCTTTAGAGTTGGTAGTGGGGCAAAGGTGAATGCCGGTGCTCAGGCACTTCGGGGAAAGCTTCAGAAAGGAAGATTTTGGTTCCAGAGCTCTGCCTCCCATGCATCACCCATATTACAGGAAGTGTATTGTTTTACCCTGCTCGTTTCTCTGCCCTCCCTTCTTCCTCTGCCTCCCAGGAGACTGTTATTCAGGGGATGAAAACCTTGACATCGAGTGCGCCGACTGCCCCATCGGTTTCTACAACGACCCACACGACCCCCGCAGCTGCAAGCCGTGTCCCTGCCACAACGGGTTCAGCTGCTCTGTCATGCCAGAGACAGAGGAGGTCGTGTGCAATAACTGTCCCCAGGGGGTCACGGGTAAGGCCCCACACTGCTGACCCCGTGCCGGCACCATGAATTCCTGTCAGTGGCTGCTATTCCAAACAGTCTCTAGGGGATTATAATTACTTAGGGTTACTGTAGAAGGCCTCATTCTAAAGATAAGAATGCTCCCGAAGGGTGGATTGAGGAAGGGCAGGGCATGGTTTATAGGGGATGTACGTACAGTTAACGTTGTTTTAGGTTTGTCACTAGGAGATGAAGTTTTCAGATGAAATACGTGGTTTATTTTAAAGATTTTATTTATTTATTTGAGAGAGAGAGACAGACAGAGATAGTGAGAGAGAGCATGAGTGAGGAGGAAAAGGAGAAGCAGGCTCCCCACTAAGCAAGAAGCCCAACTCGGGACCCGATCCCAAGACTGAGATCATGACCTGAGCCAAAGGCAGATGCTTAATCGACTGAGCCACCCAGGCGCCCCGAAATACGTGGTTTAACTAAGCTCTACACAATGAACCAGGGTACAGAAGGGAAACTTAGTGGCCTTTTAAATGTCACATCTCTCTCCTGGGGTGCCTGGCTGGCTCAGTCGGTAGGGCATGCGACTCTGGGTCTCGGGGTTGTGGGTTCGAGCCCCACGTTGGGTGTGGAGATTATTTTTTAAAAAAATAAAAAATAAAAGAATAAAGGCACATCCCTCTGCTGGCCCGTCTGAAAGAAGAGTTAATTCTTCAGCGACAACCTCAGTGGTATTGCTATAAAACTGACTTTTCCCCAACCACCTAGTTAGCTGGCAGGAAGCCTTCTAGCAGGGCTGCTGTGTTCCAACATCGGGGACCACCGTGGAGCGAAAGAGCCAAGCCCTTGCCCTGAGCACCTGCCCCTGAGGCTACTGTTCTGGGGTCCAGGGTGGGAACCTCTTCTAGAAGGACGACTGGTCTTGCTGCCAGCAGATGACCACTCAGGCTTGGGCATTTGTTCCTTCCAGGGGCCCGCTGCGAGCTCTGTGCCGATGGATACTTTGGGGACCCCTTTGGGGAACGTGGCCCAGTAAGGCCTTGTCAGCCCTGTCAGTGCAACAACAACGTGGACCCCAGTGCCTCTGGGAACTGCGACCGCCTGACGGGCAGGTGTCTGAAGTGCATCCACAACACGGCGGGTGTCCACTGTGACCAGTGCAAAGCAGGCTACTTTGGGGACCCGTTGGCTCCCAACCCAGCGGACAAGTGTCGAGGTAGGACTGCGTCCCCAGACAGCTGGACAGGTGGGGTGTGTGTGCGCACGCACGTGTATGCGTGTAAGCTTAGCGTGTACACATGTAGGAACATACTGATCGGCGAGGCCAGCAGCAGGTAAGAGGGGGCTGCTTTGGTTTCTCTGACCAACTGGCCTATGAACAGTCTGGACCCTTCACCTGTCAAAGGCCTTAAGACCCCTGCAGCAGGCTTCTGGAAGGCAGAGCTGGAGGATGTCGAATGGGTTAAAGCTGGGTGGGAGAAGAGAAAAAGGTTGAGTTTACATTCCTGAGTGGAAGAGGAGATGGAATGGGGCCAGGCCATATGCCTCATTCCAAGGCTGGCAGGCGTGCTGCCAAGCTTGTTCCAGGACAGCAGGAAAGGACTTGAGACTAAGCCCGAACACACGCGGCAGGGGGGTGGGGGGTGGGGTGGGAGGGTGGGCAGCAGTTTAAAAGACCCTCTCAGGAAATCAGTGTAATTGATGCAGACAAAGGTAACAGTTCCAAGTTCTACTAACGAGACTTGGCCTCAACCTCACGGCTATCAGGGTGCATTCCTTAGGGCTGCTTCAGATCAAAGTGTAAATGTATACATTGGTCCTCTTGCCCGACCCTTCTATCAAGCCTCCGTACATGTTATATTCAGGAGGCAAGTTTAGTTCTAGGCAAGTTCAAATTCAGTTTTAGGGTGCTGGCCTGCCCCACAGACTCACCCCTCAGTCACAAAGGTCCCAGACTAGCCCTGGTGCCCAGAACTCAGGGGCTTGTTTATTATAACAGAGCCAGAGAGGGCCTCTGGGCACCCAGATGGGAGGGCTCCTGGTTCCCCAGGAGGTCTGCAGGGAGCCCAGCACCTCCCACTCACCCCAGAATCCCCAGCCCTGGAAATGCCTGAGGACCCCTGTGCAACCTGGGGCTTCCACCCAGGAACACAAATCCCACCTGCCCTAACCCCAACCTGTGGGTTAGCTCTGATGTGCTAGAAAGTACCCCATGATAAGGAAAGAGCCCACATGCTATGAGCAGTACTGAGTTCAAGTGTAGTTTTTTACCATACCGATCGTATTACACTGGTTATGCCAATTAATCTCTCTGAGCCTCAGTTTCTTCATACAGATGAATAATATTTAACTCAAAGTGGTTGCAAATATGAAATAAAATAGCATCTGAGAAGGTACACTGTAAAGGATAGAATACTAGTTACAAGGTGCTATTAATAGAGACTTCACTGGCTTTAGACTGTACATTTCTTCACTCCACCATCTGTTGTCAAGCACCTACTACCATGGACCCAATGTGCAGCTACATACTGAGGTCATAAGTCAGTTCCAGCCCCCAAAGAGATCATATGCTAATAAGGAAGACACACAAGTATGTAAGCACATAATGACAGTATACTTAGATATGTGATCATATTACTGCGTGCCGAGTGTTTTGTGAGCGCCATAGAGCAACCCAGAGAATCACCGTAACTCCCTTAGTGCAGTGTCTCACCCACTGGTATATCCTCAGCTCCTAGAACAGTGTGGCACGTAGTAGGTGCGCAATCAGTATGAATGAATAAAGGTACTGCTTTTTTTTTTTACTGCATTTCCTACATCAAAGGCAGCAGAGCAAAAGGAAAAGAGCAATGCCTCTTTCCAAGCTCTCATTCCGGTTTACCATTTACTTGCTGTGTGACCTAGGATAGATTACTCAACCTCTCTGAGCTCATAGTCCTCATCTGTAAAATAGAGAGAGATTACATCTGGCATGTAATAGGCCCAGAAGACATGTTATTCCCCTTTTGAGCAAAGCTAGAGTGCCTGCAGAATATCCAACAGGCTCACAATTTAATGGGAGGAAAAAAAGAATAAGTGCCACCAGAAAGGGTGGACTGTTGTAGGATCTCTTTATCCACACCCACACCAAACAAACTTCTAGATGATTCCTAAGATCTATCTATATTATAAATGTGCTTAGAGGCACAGGCAAGAGATGAATCTAGCACAATGTGAACTGACTTTGCCATTGGTGACTTGAACTTCCTTTTATCTTTGCCATACCTCCAGTTTCTAGAATTAGCTTGATATGAATGCTTTCTGTTTGTCTGTGTTTTGTCTCTAGCTTGCAACTGCAACCCAGCGGGCTCAGAGCCTGGGGAATGTAGAAATGATGGCAACTGTGTTTGCAAGCCCGGATTTGGCGGCCTCACCTGTGAGCATGCAGCACTAACCAGCTGTCCAGCTTGCTATAATCAAGTGAAGATACAGGTGTGCATGCTACCCAACCCTCACCCCCATGAGTAAAATTGTTAGGTGTCTACTGGGTGGGTCTGTCACAAATCTAGGACCCTCTTAATCTCCCGGGGATGAGGGTGGAGATTACTATTTCTTTCTTTAAAAACTTCCATATAGTAGTAATAATGCTTCAGGTTTGTGCTCTTATATACACTATTTTCAAGATCCGTTTTGAAGATACTGTCTCATTTGGTACTCTTGATGAGTCAATTTGCAAGAGGAGGCATTCTAAAGTCAGTCACTGAGCAAAGTCTCCAAACATTTGCAATTTTTCAGTCACGTGGCCAGGTGGAACCAAGAGTCCCACCCTGAATTCCCTGATTCTTGGTTCCACCTGGCCACGTGACTGAAGAATTGCAAATGTTTGGAGACTTTGCTCAGTTCAGTACTCTTTACACTTACAACATGCCACTTCCTAGCTGGATTTTTTCCAAGAGATGTCTTTGTAAAACAAATGAAGAAAAACGTAAATATGTAGAAGATTTGAGGAGTCTAAAAGGTGTCAAGGCTGCTCAAACAAGAATGGCCTCCAGAAATTTCTCATTCACATTCCAGAGAAGAATGAAATTGTTGTTGTTAATTATTGTTATTTTGTTGGGGTGAAGGGCGAAGGAAGAAAAGGCCCAAACAGAACCCCAAAGGTAGAACAAACTCGTTTTTTTTGTTAACTTTTCTATTTAACCTGCCCTCTATAGCACTTTCTTTGTTCCAGACACTGTTCCAAGCACTATCCAAATACTAACTCACTTTGTCCAAGTAATAACTATGAGATATTATTATTATCCCCATCTAATGGGTAATGAAAGCGACTTGCCCAAGGTCACACTGACAGCTAATGAGTAGTGGGGCCAGGATTCAAACTCTAGGCTCTAGCATCTTTAACTGCCATGACATGCCAAGCATTTCTGGGCTTTTAGATGTTCTCCCCTGAGTACCTGGTATCGGACTGTGATCCCCACCACCTGTTCTGACTCTCTTTCCTGTGTGGTTTCAGATGGAGCAGTTTATGCAGCAGCTGCAGAGCCTGGAGGCCCTGGTTTCCAGGGCTCAGGGTGGTGACGGAGTGGAGCCTGACACAGAGCTGGAGGGCAGGATGCAGCAGGCTGAGCAGGCCCTTCGGGACATTCTGAGAGAAGCCCAGATTTCAGAAGGTGATGAAGGCCAATTGCCCTTTAGACAGAAGGGAATTTATAATCTTCTGTTGGGTATCAGTTCAGTGGGTGTCTCTGTCCAGCACTTGGAGAGATAAAAGGACTGTGATCTCCTGGGACCTGAATGATGGTGATAAGAGAGTGGCTGCATGCATTCATTTATTGGGTTTTTACCATTTTGCCGTTAGCCAGTCAAAGTCACTCTTCAACCCTCCCTCATGTCCTATTCCTCTGTGCTGACTCCAAAAGTGCTCATCCTCCTTTTCCTTGTTGGCACCAGGTGCTAGTAAATCTCTCAGTCTCCAGTTGGTCAAGGCAAGGAGCGAAGAGAATAGCTACCGGAACCGCCTCAATGACCTCAAGACGACTATGGAAAGAATCCGGGCCCTGGGCAGTCAGTATCAGAACCGAGTTCAGGATACTCACAGACTGGTCACTCAGATGCACCTGAGCCTGGAGGAGAGCGAGGCCTCCCTGAGAAACACTGTAGGTGCCGCCGGGTTCAGGGTACTGAGGATCACTGCCGTATCGGGGCACCCACCCGCCGTCTCTCACATTTTCCGGTCTACCTGGTAGAGAGCTGAACTTCTCTTCCTTGAAATAGGCGTACCCGTTCTTTGTGTTCTTGGGCTTCCTGCAATTTCCCATTTTACTGCATTTATGTTCTTCTTCCTAGCTCATTTCTTGTTAGCCATAACCTCATGTTGGCCCTCTCTCTTCTCCCTTCTTACTGCACACCTCCTAGCTTGTTAGCTCCTAGTGGGCAGGATTTAGTTTTGCTCACGTCTGCATTCTCAGCCCCCGGCACGTGTGTGGCTGTGATACGTTTGCCGCATGAATGAATGAAGGAATGAATGAGTGAATGTTCATTTCATGAACAAATGAAATGGGAGGAATGGTGGGGAGAAGGAAGGAATCCAGTGAAGACAGGATTCTGAAAAGGGGAAAAAATTGTTGCCAATGTGATTTTCTTAATGATGTCGTTTGGAGTGTGACAGGAGGGAGAGATTTGAATGGGCCCTCTTCTCTTTCTCAGTAAAGAAGGCAATGGTGACAAAAGTGTAAGTGGGTGGGTAGAAGATGAATAAAGGATATTGGAAGATAATCAGGTATGCTGGCAAAATGAAGGATTTAAAGAATAATGTGTATTGATTTTTTCCCCTTATTACAAAAATAATGTTTATTGTAGAAAATTTAGAAAATAAATAAAAATCCCCTATGATCCCATTATTAAGAAATAACCATCATTGAAACTTGGTATATAGTCTGTTGACTTTAAATACATATGAAAATACATTTAATATGTATATATTTTTAAATGAATCTTTTTTTTTTTTTAAGATTTTTTTATTTATTTGAGAGAGAGAGACTGAGAGAGAGAGCACATGAGAGGGGGGAGGGTCGGGAGGGTCAGAGGAAGAAGCAGACTCCCTGCCAAGCAGAGAGCCCGATGCGGGACTCGATCCAGGGACTCCAGGATCATGACCTGAGCCAAAGGCAGTCGCTTAACCAACTGAGCCACCCAGGCGCCCCTAAATGAATCTATTTCTATTTACAGTTTTTTTAAATTGGATTTCTACTTTATTCTTTTTTTTTAAAGATTTATTTATTTATTTATTTGGGAGAGCGAGCAGAGGAGGGGCTGAGGGAGAGGGACAGGGAAAGAATCTCAAGCAGACTCCCCACAGAGCAGGGAGCCCAGTGTGGGGCTCAATCTCACAACCCTGAGATCATGACCTAAGCTGAAATCAAGAGTCAGACGCTTAACTGAGCCACCCAGGAGCCCTGGATTTCTACTTTATTCTTGTCTATACCTTTTTTTTTAATGTAATGATTATGGTGACTAGGGACTCTTGATGTGTCAGAGTGTAGAATGCTCTGTGGTTAATGACAACTAGTTCTAACAGGACAGATGCAGAACCTACGTAGGCTCCAGGGCTGAGTGCAAAGCTTTAACCAATTCTCCTTTTTCCACAGAACATTCCTTCCTCGGAGCACTACGTGGGGCCAAATGGTTTTAAAAGCCTGGCCCAGGAGGCCACAAGATTGGCAGACAGGTAAGCAGACCCCTGCTTCGGACTACCTCTGCAAGGCCAGACTTGAACAAGATGGTAGGGTATTCAGGACCTAAGCAACATATTCATTACCTCTCGGCACCTTTGCAGCCCTTTCCTTGCCTTGAAGCCTTTTTTTTAAACCTCTTGGCTTTTAGCCTATGTAGGTGGCCACTGGGCATGGTCATTTGGCAAGTGTTGGGGTGGGGGTGTTTTTTACCCCAGATTTTTCTATGACTCACTCTATGGCTCTGGTGTATGTCAGATGTGATTTTTCGGGCCCCGTGAAATGAATCAGCCTTTGGAAAAAAACGTTCTGCAGC
Organism: Mirounga angustirostris; assembly: GCF_029215605.1. Taxonomy (NCBI): domain Eukaryota; kingdom Metazoa; phylum Chordata; class Mammalia; order Carnivora; family Phocidae; genus Mirounga; species Mirounga angustirostris. The sequence continues at coordinate 43,687,477 of NW_026991714.1, forward strand.
TTTGAGGGACTCCCAGGCTCCCACATCAAGCCTGGGAACAAGTAGCAACGAGTTGTTTGCTAGCCTGTGGGAGCCAAGACTGCAGAGAGGGAACCTCCTCCCCAAAACCGGCTCTGCAGGGCCCCAGGGATAACAGGCAGCTCCCTAGTCCTTGCCTGACTGTAAATCCTACCGTGTTAAAGAGGTTTGCTCCTGGCAGAGTGCTCAGCAGGGTGGCAGGCTCTGCTAATCCCAGATGGAATTCAGTCAGTGAAGGAGGTTGATTTGTGTTCTGTAGCATAAACTGCCTCCTGAGCTTGTTTTTTGTTGTTGTTTTGTTTGTTTTGATCACTTTGTAAGTGTTTGGGGGACTTTTATTGACAGGCTCTGTCCCCTCTAGTGGTGGACCCAATGTAGAGTTTCAGCAAAAGTGAGGGGAGAGGGGTGGGTCCCGGATGAAATAAGACCTAGGGGTTTCTTCCTGCACAAAACAGCTTATAAATACAATACTTTATCCCCCTGAGACTGCTCGCACCCGTCTCCCCGCCCACACCCTGCTCCCCTGGTTACGCCATGAACGGAAAAGATCACCAGGTAGGGTCTAAGACACGAGCTCCATCTCCAGCACACCTCCTGCTTCCTGACAGATCCTGTAATTCCGTCTAATCTGGGTCAATTCTGTTTGGTTTTTGTAGACAAACCAGTTCCCTTACTCCTCTCCCTTCCTTCCAATAAAAGACCTAAAGGAAACCCTTGCTATGAAAACTCCAATTCTTTGTTTTTAATCCTTTCAGCCATGTTGAGTCAGCCAGTAACATGGAGCGGCTGGTAAGGGAAACCGAGGACTATTCCAAACAAGCGCTGTCACTGGCACACAAGGCCCTGCAGGAAGGAGGCGGCATGGGCAGCCCGGACGGCTCCGCGGTGCAAGGGCTCATGGGAAAGTACGTTCGAGGGGTCCTCACCTGGGCCTAGATAATCCGCGTCCCTCCAGGGTGTAGCGCAAACCACGTTCGAGGGGCACCGTGCTTCATTAAAAGATATTAATCCTAAGGGACGAGAGAATGAGAGTGTTAATTTGGGGGAAGAGACATGCCTTTATGTCTGGAAGAAGAAAGGACTGATTAAGTAACACTTGTGTTTTGACTGAGAGATTGCAATGCTCGGAGAAGTTGTGGTGGTTGAGTAAATGGAAAAGAATATATTATCAAGAATTGGGAAACTTGGGCGGAATTCTTCCAACCCAACCTGTATAAACTTTAAGGCTTATGTTTAGTTTGTGGAGAGGGACACATATCTGTCACATAACCTCATTCGGTTCTTCTGGTAACTCCAACTGCATACTTTTTACACAACAAGATGAATGTTTTTTTTTTTAAAGATTTTATTTATTTATTCATGAGAGGCAGAGAGAGAGAGAGAGAGGCAGAGGGAGAAGCAGGCTCCCAAGGAGCAGGGAGCCCGATGCGGGACTCGATCCCAGGACCCTGGGATCATGACCTGAGCCGAAGGCAGACGCTTAACCATCTGAGCCACCCAGGCGCCCAAGATGAATGTTTTTTAATAAAAAGAGTGATTCCTCAAAGTTCTCTTTCTCCCCACCCTGCAGGTTGGAGAAAGCCAAGTCCCTGGCCCAGCAACTGTCGGGGGAGGCCACTCAAACTGACATTGAAGCAGATAGGTCTTATCAGCATAGTCTTCGCCTTCTCAATTCCGTGTCTCAGCTGCCAGGAGTCAATGATCAGGCTTTTCAGGTGAGGGCATGTACTGATGTGCTTGATGGACAGAAGAAGGGCCACAGTGCTTGCTTCTCTGGGGGTTCCATACTATGGTTCAGTCATTCAGCTTTTCCTCCACGGGGACCTTTCTTGTGTTTGATTAGGAAGAATATCCTTCTTGTTAACCATTTCCTTGTTCTTAAACTCCAGTCTCTGCCTCTGAAAAAGCCTTAGCCCACATCCTGAACCTATTAGTGGATAACAATTTTATATCTCCTTAGTTTTGGGGACTACTGAAACTTGTGGGAAATTATTAGAGATAAAGCTTGATATTTACATTTGGGTCCAAACTATAGTACATTTCTATGTACAGCCATTCAGAAGACTTTTGTTCTTCTCAGAAGTTTTACATTGTTTCTGTCATTGATTCCTTTAACTATTACAAATGTATTAGATTAAGAAGATTCAGCTTTCTACCTATGCAAAAAGCACTCACAATGATTCCCATAAAAGTGTTTCCATGCATGGATAAACCAACATGTAAAATTTAAAAAGAGAGAGAGAGAGACAAGACCTGTTTGATGCTGGGGGAAACTGCCACCTGACTATCATTTAGGCATTTTGCTTCATTTCTATTAAACTTTGTGTCTGGATTGCTGTTGTTTTCAAGCTCCTAAGAAGGCTGGTGTGGCGACTGGTGGGCAGAAAGTCAGACTCCTTCATGTCTTTGGGCTTACAGGTAGAAGTGAAGAGGATCAAACAAAAAACTGACTCTCTCTCAAGCCTGGTGACTAGGCGTATGGATGAGTTCAAGCATGTGCAAAGCAGTCTGGGAAACTGGGAAGAAGAAACCCAGCAGCTCTTACAGAATGGAAAGAGTGGGAGACAGGTATCCTTTTATTAACTCATTCACTCAACCAACAGGTACTGGATGCCTACCATATGAATAAATATGGCAAGAGGCCATAAATATGCAACCCTAGGAAACTCTCTGAAGGTCATGGTACCACTGCTTGTAGATGGAGTAACTGAGATACAGACAGCTTGATGTAATTAGTTCTGTTCTACCCACTGAATCAGCCCTCAAGCCTAGGAATAGGACTCAGGCCTCCTGAGTTCAGTTTTGGTCCAGCTTTTTCTACTAGCTTGGCTTTAGGAAGTATCTAGAGTATAAAATTGTGATTTGCAAAACTGTACTTGTCCTTGATAGTGGACTGGAATTTGAGACTGTTCCCTATACAGGATGTGTCATTGGTTTATAAAGTTTGCTCTGTCCCAGATTGTGGAGGGCTTTACGACAGCACCCCTAGGCTTTCTGGTGAATCACAGCACTCATTTGTCACGAACAGAAATGTGTTCGAGTGATTCTGCTGGCCAGAATGCTCCTCCTAGGTGTATGTTACATTTTAATTTTATTGTCTGCCTGTTTACAGACATCAGATCAGCTACTTTCCCGTGCCAACCTTGCTAAAAGCAGAGCCCAAGAAGCACTAAGTATGGGCAATGCCACTTTTTATGAAGTTGAGAACATCCTAAAGAACCTCAGAGGTAAGCATTTCATGGTTCAGGTCACTTGATGTGTTAAAGGAATAACCACAACTTTGATTTATTTTGAATCCCTGTGCATCTCTCTAAATGATAGGTACATTGGGATATTAACAGACACTTAATAAATACCTTCCTAAAGTAAGAAATTGTATTAATATTTGATGTAGTGGAAAGAATTTAACTAGATGTCAGAAGGCTTGAGTTCTGAGCTTGGCTGGGCCGCATGACAGCTCTGAGCAGACTGTGTGACCATGGGCAAGTCACAGCCTTTCCAGACCCTAACATCCTCTTCTTTAAAGAAAGAAGGTTGAGCTAAAGGATCTCTAAGATCCTTCACAGATCCAACATCCTACTACGACACAGATATTTTTCCCTTTTCTTTTGTAGCCTGGTTGATTCCAGGATAAAATCCATGTGGTTGTTTGTGGTGATGATAGAACAAACTGTCACAGCATCTGGATCCCAGGAAATCTGGGTTTCTGCCTTGTAGAGATTTGGTTACAATTTCAGGTTTTTTCACGAAAGAACAAAAAAAGAAACATTTCTCAAGTCTTGGGATTTTCTTCACAGAAAGAACCTCTCTATCCATTCTGTTCAACCTCCAATTCTCATCATTGGCAGCTTCGGGTTTAAGGCTCTGGCTTGAAACTTTGGGCTTCAGAGATTTCACCTATGTCTGATTTACTTTGGGGTCTTCATACTCTTGCAGTGGTGGGGACCCAGGGCAGGCTGATTGTCAGTTTCTCTAAGCAACGATCTAATCATGGCCCTTTCAGTGCCTCCTTTAAGTGGCTTTCTGCTGGATAAGAAAGGGCAGTAACAGCCACAACTTCCCACACTCTTGCCCCCAGGCAGTAATAACCCTCTTCCTGGGATTTTTCTTAAAAACTTCAGCCCCATCCAATTTCATTTGTAAGTTTGACAAGTCACTTTTGTTTCCTTGTCTTCATTTCAGAGTTTGACTTGCAGGTTGAAGACAAAAAAGCAGAAGCGGAAGAGGCCATGAAGAGACTCTCCTACATCAGCCAGAAGGTCGCAGATGCCAGTGACAAGACCAAGCAAGCAGAAACAGCCCTGGGCGGTGCTGCTGCTGACACCCAGAGGGCCAAGACCGCAGCCAGGGAGGCCCTGGAGATCACTGACAAGATAGAACAGGTAAAGAGAAATCGAAACACAGGTTGGCATGAGCAGCCCCAAACATAAGGGTCGTGTGGGCAGAGAGAGAGCATCGGGCTCATTGTGGCCCCTAGATCTCAGAGTGCTGTCGTGGTTCATGGCAGCCCCAGAGCCATTTACGTGCCCCCTTTTGTTGGTTGAGTCACAAGGCTTTCATTGACCAAGAGCTCGAACCTTCATTTTCAGCTCCCTTTTTGGACAATACCATGAGAAGAACCATCCAAGATTGGGTTTTTGTATCAACTCTTATATTAGTGTTGCTAGAGCTGCTGTAACAAGTACCACAGGCTAGATGGCTTAAGACAACAGAAAGTTATTCTCTCACAGTTCTGGAGGCTAGAAGTAGAAATCAAGATGTCAGCAGAGCCACAGGCCCTTGGAGGCTCTTGGGTAGAAACGTTGCCTGCTTCTTCCTAGCTTCTGGTGGTGACTCTCACTCCTTACCGTTGCTTGGTTTGCAATGACATCACTCCAGTCTCTGCCTCTGTCATCACGTGGGGTTTCTCTGCCTGCATATCTCTGACCCTTCTTATAAGGACAGTGGTCATTTTGAATTAGGGGCCCACTGGACTCCAGTATAACCTTATCTTAAGTAATTGAATCTGCAACAACCCTACTTCCAAATCAGGTCACGTTCTGAGGTCCTGGGATTTAGGACATGAACATATCTTTTTGAGGACACAGTTCAACCCCATAACAACAATCATCAGTGTTTGACTCAAGATTATGAAATTCTGGAGTTCTAGTTCCCTTATCTCTATTTTCTATGTCTAAGCTCTGCGTATTCATTTTTGTTGTTGTTTCCACTATGTGCCAGCGCTGTGCTTGATGCTGGAGATATGAAGATGAGAAAGACCCAGTCCTTCTCTTCAAAGAGCATTCCGTGTAATGGGGAGAGATAGACTAGATACACTACAACCCCTATGTGAAATGCTGTAGTAGAAGCTGTGCTTCTCGGCTAGAAGAGAGCTGCTTAGCTCTCATTTTGGCATGACTTCTAGAAAGCTTATGCAACTCTAGAAAGCTCAGGGGGAACTCTTAGTATCTGGACTATTTGACCTCTCTCTTGGACCACTTGGTAATTTGCAAGAATAATTTCTAACTTTAAGTCCCTTGAGGGTGGAGACCAGTTTCATGTGGCTCTCTTAATATAGCTTTTAGCACAGAGATACCTGCAATTTGATGTTTAATAACAGCTTATGGGTAAAGATATTGATAAAATTTGTCCTAATAAAAACAAAAGCCACAGCTGTAGCCCATTTTCATTCTCTGCACCTTGAACTCAACTGTCTCAAGGATCCCAGCAAAGTTGCTCAAATGACTGTGGCCGCAAAGAACTATGACAGGAAATGATGTGAATTTCTCACCCTCTGGGTTTTCCCAAATAGTTTTTATCGCGTTCACTTTTTGGTGAGCATTGACCTGTGAGGGAATCAGTGTCTCACTGCTGACCCTCCTAGTCCCTACAGACATACCCCCAAATTAATTTATTTGAAGCAGAGCTTGGGGAAGGGTGTGTCTCCAAGTCTGACTCTTGTTGTTCATCTAACTTACTCCAGCAGGGTCTGGCTGCAGCTGTTTATTTTTTCTCTATTTGTCCCTGGGACGTTTTTGTGCCTCACCCCTCTCTCTCCTCCCGTCCCTGGCTCCCTTTCTTTTCCCAGGAGATAGGAAGTCTGAACTTGGAAGCCAATGTGACGGCAGATGGAGCCTTGGCCATGGAGAAGGGACTGGCCACACTGAAGAGTGAGGTGAGGGAGGTGGAAGGAGAGCTGGCCAGGAAGGAGCAAGAGTTTGACCTGGATATGGACGCAGTGCAGATGGTCAGTTCCCATCGTTCTCCATGGGAGATTCCTTTAAACCGCCAATATGAGAGACACCCTTTCAAGATTGCTTTCTATTTCTTTTTCTTCAGGTAATTACAGAAGCACAAAGAGTTGATAACAGAGCCAAGAATGCTGGAGCTACGATCCAAGACACACTCAACTCATTGGACAGCATCCTACACCTAATAAGTATGTGGAGTATCCACAAACTTCCAGCCCCGTGCTCCAGGGCTGCTCCCAGAGGACGAGTGAGACCTAGCCCTGATAAATGGAAGCCTTAAGGGTACCCTTAAGGGTATCAGAAATTTGTTTTATTTCTAGGCCCAGATACTTTGGGCACACAACTGTACATTTTCTGGACTCTATTTTACCATCTAAAGTTGGGTCACTGCGTACCTGTTGCCCTTGGAGGTGAAAGTCTTTAGCTCAAAGATCTGGGTGTATTTAGGGAAGGTATATTGAAACACGCAGAGGTTAGTCATGTCTCACTGATCCCATAGTAAACTGTGGAGGCATATTCAAACTTCACAGCTCAAGAGAAGACGGGACAGTTTAACAGTCCTGCTAAGGATTCTGACCTTGATCCTGAGAAGCTTGTAGGCAGTTGTGGGCAGAGGAATAACATCATCACCGAAGATTCAGAAAGATCACTAAGTGGAGTTGCACGAGTGAGTGGAGGAGCCTTGGTTAGACAAAAGGCAGGGTGAGACCACTTTGGAAATGGCGGAGGGAATCGAGGAGGGAGATGACAGAGCCTGGGCTCTGTGGCAGTAGAAATGGTGAGAGGGGAGTTCTCCCAGCCTGTGAAGTCAAGAGTCACTTGCCGATTCTGCTGTTTGTCCCCAGCCCACAGTTATACCATGATATAACCAGCTGTGGGACTTGGCCTACCTGGCTGATAGCCCAGAAGAAATGTAAAGGTAGTAGGTACATGAGATACTGCAAAATTTTCAAGTAAAATAGATGTGATGGCACAGGGTGGCAAGAATTCAGATTTACCCACAGAATTCCTCCCCCGCAAAAAAAACTGATGAGGATTAACATTTCGGATTGGTAAATCTGATAGCAAACCCTCATTCGGCCTGTTTTATCAAGCGTGGACTGCAGCAGATAGGGAACAAAGGATTCAGTCACAGATTCCAGCCACATTCCGGAAAAGGCTTGGTTCTACCTTTTAGGTTCAGTAGAACAACTTTACTTTTTTCTTTAAGATTTTTATTTATTTATTTATTTTGAGAGAGAGCACACAAGCAGGGGGAGGGGAAGAGGAAGAGGAAGAGGGAGAAGCAGACTCCCCGCTGAGCAGGGACCCTGACATGGGGCTCGGTCCCAGGACCCTGGGATCATGACCTGAGCCGAAGGCAGACGCTTAACCAACTGAGCCACCCAGGCGCCCTAGCTGAAGAATTTTAAAATCTGATTTTCGGGCGCCTGGGTGGCTCAGTCATTAAGCGTCTGCCTTCAGCTCAGGTCATGATCCCAGGGTCCTGGGATCGAGTCCCACATCGGGCTCCCTGCTCGGCGGGAAGCCTGCTTCTCCCTCTCCCACTCCCCCTGCTTGTGTGTTCCTGCTCTCGCTATCTCTCTCTCTCTGTCAAATAAATAAATAAATAAATAAATTTAAAGAAAAAAAAATCTGATTTTTCTGTGGAGTACCATCCTCACTTACCCTGGGAGATCAATATTGTCTGTGTTGTTATACTAATGAGTCTGCTTTGTGGTCCAATGAGCCCTAAAGAGTAAAGAGCCTCTAAGGGTAAAAAAAACAACAACAAAAAACCCCAACTCCCCAGTGGAGATTTTAGCAGCTTTGTTTAATGTTCTGAAAAAGGTAATGAAATGAATAGGGCCTTTCAAGAGAAAATGAGAGTGTGGGGGAAATAAGTTGGTGGGAATCATTAAACATTTACTAGGTGTCAGGCACTCTGCCAGGTGTTTTCTGGTGTAATATCACTTAAGTCTTTTAAAGGTCCTGTGAGACAGGTTTTATTTTTTTTTTATTATTTTATCTCACGGAGCAGTAAACTGAGGCTCAGAGAGGTTGATAGGGTCCCATGGATCACACAGTAAACTTGGAGGTGGGATTCGAAGTGAGATCTCTTTGTTGCCAGTGCCCCCGCCCCTTTTTTGAGCAGTTTGTACCGCCTCTCCATGGACATGGTGGTTTTGTTCCCAAGCTTACTTAACTTTCTCGGCATGTCATAGACCCTGAAGTGCTGGAAATCTCCCCTGCTCCTCGGTGAAGGACCGATCCACTGGATCGGCATTTTTGTTATGGTGTTGTTTCTCCTGTTTGCTCCCTGGAGTCCTGGACCAGTCACCATGTCATCACCCCCAGGCACAATAAACTCGGGCAGGCAAATGCTATCACCGCAGCTCCGATATGGGAGGCAACCTGACCTTGAGTTTGAATTGACCAAAGGCCACCCAGACCCTATGCACATCAAACAGGTTTGGCCAGGTGCCCTTCGTGCTGACATTAGTTTTAGATTGTGTATGGGTAAAACATACCTGAACAAATAAGACTACATTTCATATGGGAAATAAACGAATATCTAGCCAGATTCCCACTGTCTCAGGCCAGAATGAAGTCTTACATCATTTCCAAACAGCTGGAATCTATCCCCCAAATAGCAAAGCATACCTTGGCCTCTATAAACCCAAAAGCCCAGCCAGTTTCTAAAGGTCTTCTAATGGAAAATAGCAAGATATTTCCTAAGGGTAGTTCAATAAACATAATTTGGAGTTGGTCCTGATCCGAGGGTGAGCTGTGTAGGGAGGGCATCTTGGACAGTACTCAGTCTCCAGTGACCTTCAGCCTTCATCCTTTCAGAGCATGCACTGTCGGCCCCAACGTGAAAGGAGAAATCCAAGCTTCCCATTTCTTAACTATAGAGCTCAGAGGTTTGAACTGGACTGTTCATAACTAGTAACTAGGCTAGAGCTCTTGGAACATTTTCTGTATTATCTATATTATATTGTGGTCCAAGTGTAAAATATCCCAGTGTAAAATAAGGCTTTTATTTATTTGTTTTTTATTTTAAGTAAACTCCACACCACCCGTGGGGCTTGAACTCACAACCCTGAGATCAAGAGTCACATGCTCCACCGCCTGAGCCAGCCAGATCCCCCTAGAATAAGCACGGCATACTGTTTCCTCTGGGCAGGTGGAAACAGGAACTAGTTAAGGGTCTAGAGGGCCCACGTGTGTTCAAGGAGATCTAACCCCAGCTCTTCTATATTAACTCTTTTCTCATTCCCTCAAATAGGTCAGCCTGGCAGTGTGGATGAAGAGAAGCTGATCTTATTGGAGCAGAAGCTCTTCCGGGCCAAGACTCAGATCAACAGCCAGCTGAGGCCCTTGATGTCAGAGCTGGAAGAGAGAGCACGTCGGCAGCAGGGCCACCTCCACGTGCTGGAGATGAGCATAGATGGGATTCTAGCTGACGTGAAGAACCTGGAGAACATCAGGGACAACCTGCCTCCAGGCTGCTACAATACCCAGGCTCTTGAGCAACAGTGAATCTGCTCTAGAGATTTCCCAACTGAGGTTCTTGGGATGCATAATTCAGGAGCCATCTCATGTGGTTGGGGTGGGATGGAGACATTTGAACATGTTGAATGGGCATGCTCAGGTCCACTGAACCTGACCCCATCCCTGAGATCTTGGCCAGATAAATGTCTTGTTACACCAATGTGATACTACTTGGGCAATGAGGCAGATAGCATTGGGTATGAGACTGGCCAAGGGCCTGGACCCCGAAGGGTAGACTGGACGGAAGGACAAGCTGCACGGCCAGGTGTTTGCCTCAGGAGAGTCACAGACTGAGTCCTGGAGTATGGACAGATGCTGCTGGGCTAGAGTCAGCTTATTTTTTGGGTAATGTGACCAACGGAATTTTTTTTTTTTTTTTTTTTTTTTACTTTGCCCACCCAGAAAATTCTTCTCAATGTCTGAACAGAGAGTGAAGTCCAGTCACACTGTGGCCAGTAAAATACTATTGCCTTATAGTGTCCAATGCAAGCTTCTTGTTGACCAGAGTTCCTCCCACTTACCACCCAGTTTGTGAACATGTGCTCTACTTTTAAGCTGGAAGAAGTGAACAGTGGTGGAGTGAGAGGCTGTAAGGCTGGTCCATTTGGAGCAATGGTGCCTGCTTGGGTCCTGCCACCTTTGAGTTCTGGGGCCTGGAAGTGACATCCTTTCTCCGGTGATGCCATGACTAGTTAGAGACTACATTTTTATTAAAGCATTTCCGACCAGCAAAACAAACTTTGGGAAGGTATTTACTTTTGGGTTTCAAAGTGATAGAAAAATATAGCTTGGGCATTGAAAGAAGTACAATTATCTAGAAGATTTATTAGTCCTTATTCGATCCCACTTTTCAAATGCTAAAAATTGTATGTGTCTTTGTGTTTTATTTTCTCACTCTCTCTGCCTATAGCAGAGAATGTTCCTACTCACACTGGAGCCGGGTAGACTCCATCCTTCCATCCATCCATCCATCCATCCATCCTTACAACATATATTTATTGAGTCCCTGCTGTGTGTCAGGGGCTGGGGTACAGTGGTGACATAGTCTCTGCCCTCACAGAGTTGATTGTCTAGTAAGGAAGACAAACATTAAAAAAATAAATTTAAAGGTACAACTCTTGTTCATCACAAGTGGTTTTTATTGCAATAACCCCCTGGTTTGCAACCTCATTTCTCAACAGAACATATGTTGTAAGACACTCCCAGGGGGGCACTTGGCTTTTGGCAAAGCCGGGATGGCTCTGGGTTGTGCACACTTCTTTGCATTCTAGCTGTCACTCCTCCCCTTTCCACACCTGATTGCAACAGACTGTTGAGTCATGATTACACCAGTGGGAATTGCTGGAAAGACCAGAGATGCTTCCATCTCGTCTTGGAAGATGTTGGTGCAGGCTCGCCTTTGTACTTCCTTGGCTTTTCATGGATGTGTTTTTGAATAAAGAATAATTCTTAGATGCCTGTGGTCAGTTTCTAACTTGTCAAACTCTTAAGTCTAAGATGGAGGTACCAAAGCAATGGAAACTAAAGTGCCCCAGAAATAGCAATGAGTCCTAGAGTTCACATTTTTCTGAACATCGTTTTGCCCTTTCCAACCATTAGAGCACTTTATATGAGTTAATTGGTGCTATCTCCTCAGCATAAAGAAGGATTTATTTCTGGAACAACCTGAACAGGGTGGGGTTTTAATTAATATTTTTGTCTTTTTTTCTTCGGCTATGAAATTAAGGTAAAATCAATAGTTTGTTGTACAGTGTCATGCTTTTTAATAAATAAAAATCTAATAAATTAAGATCCTGAATTGGCCATCTAGCCAAGTGGCTGAGGAAAAGATTCTGTTCCTGTCCACATTAACCCCACAAATTCTGAGAGGTCTGATCACTTTGCTTTACCTTCTGTAGAAGTGAATTTATAATCCTGTCTTGGCATGCTCAACCACATGTCCTATAAATCTCTCACTGTAGTTAACAATTAGTGCCCAGGAAATGTATATGTATTAATTAGATTAGATTAACTACTATGTCACATAGACCTAAAAATGTACATTACTCAAACACAGGAGACATTTTTCTTGCTCTCATAACAGATGGGGAGAAAGTCGGTAGGGTGACCCTCTGCATGGTCATTCCAGAACCTTGCCATTTACAACATGTGACTTCTAAGGTTGCCCTGGGAATCATTTCCATTCCAGTGATTAGAAAGGGAAAAAGACATGGAGGTGGGAGACACCTGGAAGGTTTCCGTGGGCTAGGCCTGGGAGGGGATGCACATCACTTTCTCTCACGTTCCATGGTCCAGAACCCAGTTTTATGACCACATCTGACTTGCAAGGGGTCTGGGAAATACAGCCCCTTGGTAAGAAGCCATGTCTCAGTGACAATCCTACTCTATGAAAGGGGATAATTCATTAGAATGCATAGCTAGTGATTGGCGTCTGTCTCTGCCAAGTATGAGATTAAGCAGTGTATGTTCTAGGGAACTTGGTGAGGGATTCCATTAGTTAATAGCATGCAATCATAAAGGGATTCCTCAATGGAATAAATTGTTAAGAAGGTCATAGAATGTCTTCCCTGATAAATGGGAGATGATCTCTAAATAGAGATGGGAAGTGGAAAAGTGACTCATATGACTCCCTTGGTATGGACATGATTCCCTCATTTTTGAGGACCTGACAAATTATCCCTAAGAAGAGAGAGGAGTGTGTGGCTGAGAGATAGCCTACTCAGGACTTAGCCTCTGTTGCCAGTCTTGTCCTACTCTGTCAAGTTAAGAGAGCTGTCCTTCCGCGTTCTCATCAGTATTTCTAACTGGTAGTGAAAAACTCCTTTGAACTTCTCCCCTGAGAGCTTTCTGATTAATTGTGCTGCTGGTAGGCCATTATGCATATCATCATCTACTTTGACTCATAGGGATTTCTGTTTAGAGGGGGGTAGGAATGAACCTGCCCATAGGCCATGGCTTCTTAGCAGATGTATTTCTGATCTTATCCCAGGATGTGGTTTCTTGTCAGTACTCTTGGGAGGCCAGGGAAAAGGGGAAGAAGATGCTCAGTAATGTCCAATGTTTGGAATGAGGCTCAAGGGCTGGGATATATTTATTATGTCTTCTTTCAATGTTTTTGCATGGTCATGGGAGCGTTGTGGATTCTTGCTGTGGCTCAATTTTGCCACCTGGAAAATAGAGATTAGGTTTTTTTTTTTTTTTTTTTTTCTGCTTTCTTTATTCTATGGGCTACATGGAACTTCCTAAGAAATTCCAAGACCTGAAGCTTACTTATGGGTCATAAGGGAAGAAGTGTGTATGTACATGTATATTAACTCATAGTTAGTACATATATTTTATAAGTTAATGTAAGTTAGCAAATTAAACCAGTGTTTATGCCCAATTTTAAACAAGCTTTCAACATTACATACTCTCAGGACAGAGAAAAAAGTGTTTAGGTTTGTGGCCAAAATAGCAAACGTAAACACAAGTAATCAATTTACAAGGCATATCAAGCATCATTACGATGGGCCACCAAACCCAGATGGACACGCACAAAGCTAACTAATTCCAATCTTAAACAATAACAACAAAACACATAGTAAGGACCAAAGTGATTTTTTTTAAAAGCACAGCTAATCTGACAAACAAGTGGCTAAGTCCTAAATGAGGGGCCTAAAGGGGAATTGCTATTTTACCATCTGAATCACGACTGATACTAGCTAATGACAACCACCACTTGGATCTATACCAACACACAATGCATGTCACAACTACAAATGAAATAAGAACTAATAGAGCAGAACTGAGCAATTAACAAATTATTCATTTTTTTTGCTTGTTTACACTGCCAAAACTGTGAGTTTAATGATTTGTCTTAAGATCTTTTATACCAAAAGTGAGTTATACAAGTTTAGTTTTTACAAATACATTTTTGCTTCATAAAGAACTAATTTCATTAGTGAGCCAACGCTAACCAATAGGAGACTATGAAGATTAGGTAGGTTCTAAGATTCAATTTTTAATTGAAAATTCTTAGGCACAGTTCACAAATTTGTTAATTCTTCTTCCCTACCTATGATTCTTGGGCGTGGCTGTACATACTTTCATATCACACACGTGGCATCAGCTAAACCATGCAGAAAATCTGCTCTAAGAACATTTTTGCAACTGTTGGCTCCCGTCAAGTAAGACTATGACAAAAAATTATTAATTCTGCAACTCGCAGAGAAGATTCTGGACAGACACAGGACTAGTAGCATTGTCTTATTTATTAATGTAATTCAAACATTTTGCTGATAAAACTTTTGTCCATGACTATCCTAGCAACAAAATTTTACTCAAAATATTTCACTATGAAATGGTGTTGCAACTTCAATGTAGTTTTTATTAATGAATTGATTTTCATAAAGCAAATCTTACTCTTAAAATGGTAGGTTCAGTGACCAAAAGCGATTAAAAAAAAAGCTTCCCCCCTCCCCATGCCAATCCTTGAGACTGTTCAGATCAAACTGAGTTCTGGACCTGGGCTAGACTGAAGGGAAAGAGTGTAGCTCATTCCCAAGTAACTAGAACAGGCTAATAGGACACCCAAACTGACACGACCAAGAAACCACATAAAGAATTGAGTTCACTGGGCAGCTCTAGAAAGGTGTAGACCGGATGAATCTGACCGAGAGCATGGGCTCCTTCACCACAATGCTATTCCTCGGGTATCCTAATTGGAAGAGCTACAAAATCAGTCCCTGTTTCCATCCTCCCCATCTCACCTGTAGGCCTTCCTGTGGTACCTTGGGAGAGATCCTGAGCTTTTCAAATTCTACGGATTTTTGCATCACTCTTTTGATGAATGGAATTACAATAACATGCTTCTCTCTCTTAGTCCCCTAAAGTGTGTGTTTATAGCAGTTTGAGAGAGTAGATTTGGGTTGCTAAAATACAGTCATCTCTCCCTATAATTCTCTGCCTTTTGCTGCAGTTTGATTACTGAGTCTCACTTTCTACTTAATTAGAACAGCGAGTTCTTCTATTCTTTCTGAGAAGCTGAAGTATGAGACCAGAAAACGCTGGGAAGTTTCGCCACGTGGAGATGTAAGAAGAGCGTCTCTAGAAGCTCTAGCTCTGGGTTTCAGGCACTTCAGTAAGAGACTTTCCTCCCCTGTTCCTATGTACATTCAAGGAAAATGAAAGCAAGAAGGCCCCAGAGACTGCCTGGGGGAGGGGGCGGCAAATGAGGTACCGGGTAGCCTGTCGGGTAGCAGCACAGGGCTCCCCAGAGGGCCACTCATTGAGGAAGAGTCATTGGCACAAAGGGTTTCCCTCCTGCCTGTTCTTACTCATATCAGCCACTTTCAGAAGAGCGGGAGAGATGTTCTTCATTGGTAGGCAGGAAATGAGGCTCCTGACCCCTCTTAACATGATCATTGCAGCCCATGCCTTTCTCCCAATCTCAGAGCCATGCCAGCCTTGAGTTGGCCTTTGGAGGAAGAAGGGGGACCCCAGAGGGGAAGTCAGGGACTAGAGGTCATCCTCATGGCACCTGGGGCACTACTTCAGACTCTGAATCTTTCTGGTGCTACCCTTTGCAGGATCACAGCCACAATGTCCTGCCCTGGACTGAGAGAGGGGGCTCTACCCTCCCCCTAGCAAATGAAGAATGGCGCAGGTTGGGGAATGGACAATTCTACCCAAAAGGAAATTCACTTTTTCTTATATTTAAGGAAAGCTATTTTAATACAATCCCTGTGATCCACCAAGATAAGATCTGCCCCATTTCATGCCAGACATCTTCTAATGACCCTGTTCTTTTCCTTCCTGTGCACCTTCCCACCCCCACATGAACTGCATACAGCCAGCCTGGTTCCCTCTCATGGGCTGTGGACTAAATGCAGCCTGACCACAGAACCCAGCAGAGTAATAGGGTGCATCAAAGAGACAAAAAATGTTTGGTTTCTCTTGGATCTGCTCATGTAGATCCTCATAATAAACTCTAACCGTAGATAACCTTCACATCCTTGAAAATGTCACGTTCCCCTAGGGATCCGTTTCCCTCTTTTCTTTTCCTGGCTTAGGACTGCTTTGCCCAAAGTCTCTTCTGTCTCTCTGTCTCTGTCTCTGTCTCTCTCTCCAGTGTCATCTTGAGCACTTGAGGTCTTTCCTAGCCTTCCATAGAGCATCCTTTCTTGGATTCAGAGGGTCACTATATGGGATTTTCTCTAAGCCGCTGAGATCTCTTGATTTCTGAGGGAAACCTAGCTATGGCCTTCCTCCCCATCACACCCCTCCTCCCTCAAGACTGGCATATGCAGTGCCATCTATAGGAGCACCCGGGTGAGACATAATTTAAGAGAAAGATGCCAGGTAAGGGCTGAAAAGAGAAGAAGCCACACGTTACCTGGTCAGTATTATGGGGAACTGGGGGACAGAGATCATGCGGTACGATGCCCTAAGGGTCAGGGAAACAATATCCTTTTGCCAGGCTCTACACTTGCCGTGTAACCTTGGACCAGCCATTTAATCCAGTGGATCTCTGCTCCCTCATCTTTTAAAGGAGAATGTTGAATCAACTAATCTCTGAAGGGTTTTTTTTTTTTCATTTATGATTCCATGATCTTTAACCAAACATTGAGACCCAAGAATAGGTTATTCATTCCCCCCTCTGAAGGTTATTTCCATAATCCAAAAGTAATAATACGCTCCTGGATGCTACTTGAACATGCTCTTCTGTTGAATCCAGTTCCTTTTCCTGGAGGCTATGGAAGACTGTCACAGATGTAAAATATGTACTGAAGAATGGTGTCCCCGATGTCAGGTCTCACCCCACCCCTCCTGGGCATAACTGGTACTAGATTTTGATAAAAATATCCTGTTGCTCAGGGACCCATTCCATGAAGACAACCAAAAGCCCAAGAGCCAGGGACTAGATGAGAGACACAGCATAAGAGAATAATTTCCTTTTGGCTCTCAACACAGGGCATGAGTGAGACCTGAACAACTAGAACAGTCTGTCAGAACTGTTTCCAGGAACAGCGGAGGAAGGTAAGAAATTAGAAAAAGGATGAAACAATTTAGTGCCCTCCCAACCATGATCTCTGTTCTGTGAACCCACTCCCCTGCCAGACAGAATTCCTCAGGCAATGACTATGGTTCTGGGCTCTGCAGGAGATATGACCAGCTCCAGAAACAAGACTGAGGTACTGTGTCTCAAGAAGAAACTGACCTCAGGCACTGCAGCGAGAGTGGGTGAGAACCATCAATTCCCTTCAGGGCAACAAGCCTCTCTCTCCTTGGTCATCTTGGACGTACATCATGACAGAAAAATTTCCCAGCCAAACAGGCAAGAAATAATTCCAATTAGCAAAGATCTCTAGGGTTGAGTGAATTCCTAGCATGTTTTATTTCAGAAATGGCTGCATTATTAGGATTTGGCCTTGAATAGGTGATTCTTCTCAGATGCAGGAATGTGGCTAGGTAGGACCTCCAAGGGCTTAGGTGGTGACCTGAAGGTTCCTTGGAAATGCTGGGCTGGCAGGGAACCCACTCTGCCATTAGTCACAACCCAAAGGAGGAACCATACAGACGCCACCAGGACATGAGGATGGACTGGATCTGTGTGATCACAGGCCCAGAGCATCGGGACAATGGTCTTCTGAAATTAAGGAAATGGACACAAATTCTTCTGAGAAACCCTACTATTCCCAGACCTGCCTCCCAGGTTTTGGAACCTGAAAGCCTCTGTCCTTAGCCTAGTCGGCAGCTGCGGTGCGTGCGGGTTTGTGGGGCGTGAGTGGGCAGGTGGGGGGTGTTGGGAAGGTGGAGGCGGCTTGGCCTTCTTTACTGGGGGTGGCTCTCACGCTGAGGCTGCCTACGCTATCCTATCGAACGGGAAGTTACCACCACAGGAATGCATCAAGACTACAAACACAAAGAACCACAGACACAGGTTTCATCCAAATTCTATGAGGAGTGAAGAACAACAACAACAACAAAACAAAACAAAAAAACAAAAAACAAGAGAAGAAAAGAAAGAAAAAAATAGCCCTTCGTGTAAAGGGCATGCTGGGAAGGCGAGAGCCAGAGCCGCCTCCCCAGAGCATGCTGGGAGGACGGGCCCCGGAGCCGCTCTCTAGAGCATGCTGGGAGACAGACACCAGCACGTCTCCAGGGGCTGCGCTCCCCCCAACTCCCACCCCTGTTCCCTCACCCACCCCCGACCCAGAGACTAGAGGAGAGTCCGTCCAAAGATGACTGCTGAAGAGGGTATGCTGTGGTTCTCTGCAGGTCCCCCACACTGTGGAGGGTTGAGTCAGCAAGTGGGGAGAACAGTCAAGATGAGGAGATGGAGAAACAGAGAGGCAGGAGGAAAACGGGGGGACTGACAGAGCCTGGAGGGGCCAGTGTGTCGGCGGAGGACGAGGGCAGAGTGGAGCGTGGGGCCGTGTGGCTGCTAGCCCGAGGCGTTGATGTAGAGCTGGCTCTTGAGAATGTAGTCGATGACCGGCTGGGACAGGTAATCCACCACGTGGCCGTCCCCATGCTGCAGGGCCAGCCTGGAGGAGAAGAGACGGTGGTCAGATGACACCTTCCTTGACCAAGGCCGAAGGACGGGCCTGCCCACTCTCTCTCAGGGAAAGGGTTTACCCAACACCCCAGTCTCTGCCTTTGCTTAGGCTCCATAAATGGCTTCCCTCTTGGGAAAAGCTCGCCTGCCCCAGAATTCCTCCCGCAGCCTGGTGACTCCATTCCATCCTGGCTCTGCCATTTCCTAGCACAGGGACCTCAAGCAAGTTATTTAAGCCCCTCTGTTCTTCAGTTTTCTCCTCTGTAAAAATGAGGGGAATATTTGGGCCCATCTCCTTCAGTTATTAAAAGGAATTAAAAAATAAAAATAAAAGGATTAAATGAGTCATGCAAAGCCTTTAGAATAGCCCAAACACACAGTAGGTATTTAAATGTGTTGACTGTTCTTATTTTTTTTCCTTCGTGTTTCTCTGCATCATGGTCTCATGAAAGTGGATCTCCCGAGGGACCACTTCTTTCCTTCCTACGGGAGCCCTGACACAGAAGAAGGTGACCTCCTCTGAGGCAGGGAGGAAGGAGGAAGGCACTACCAGGTACGAGAGAGTTCCAGTGAGGCGCTTTGGTTTCTTCACAGTTGTGCTCCAGCCTTGGTCTGGCTGCTTCCCATTCTCTGCTCAGATGATGGTCTTGGGAATGTCAGGCCCCACAGAGCTATTTGTAAAAAATGCACATACTCCTCCAGAAATGTAGATTCTACAAGGCAGCTGAGTCCTGCCCTGTGAGACGTCTTCAGAGGCTGGCTCACAGCCTCTTCAGTGCATACACTGTCTTGATCTTGCAAGCAAGCTAGGTCCCTAAGTGCCTCCCTGCACAGTTCACAGGGAGGCTTCTGGAAAAAGTGATCTGTATCCGTAGTTTCCAAATGCCAATCCCAGCTTGATCAGAATCACCCAGGAAGCAGATTCCTAGGCCCATCCACCACGGATTCTGATTCAGTGGGATTCAAGGGGACACGGGAATTTGTGTGCTTGTGTAAGCTGGTGGGGTCGTTTTATTGCGCAGCCATGTTTGGAACCAAACCCTTCTCCTTTCCCCTCATTGGCCCTTGTTATTGGGTTTCAGCTCTCACCTCACAGTTTGATGCTCCGCTACTTTTGAAGTGTGTACATAATCACCTTCCAGGGAGGAAGTCCAGTAGACCTTTAAAAATGCTGGGCCCATCTGATTTCTCTGAACTCTGTGACAGAGATGACAATGCTCCCCATCTTTGTGCCCTCTCTTGCCTTGGTTCTTGGGCCAGCACGGCTGGTGGTCTCTGACGGCTCCTTAGCCTTCTTTTAAGTGCTTCTCTTCTTACTGACTCTCCCTGTGAGCTCAGCCATACTCTTAACGTAATTTACAGCTATGTGCTCATGGCTTTCGGTTCTATTCCACTTCCAGCCCTCTACATTCATATACCTCACCATTCCACTGGACACTCCCAGTTGCAGCTTGTGGTGGAGACTGTTACCTGGTCCTTAGCATCCATTCTCTCCTTCTATTTAGGAATAGAACCTCCTGAGTTTAAGCTGGGCACATAAAGTCCATGTTTCAGCCTCCCTTGCGGCAAGCTATGGCCGCACGACTGGGGCTGAGCCCATGGGGTGCAGCGGGGGAGTGATGTGTTCAACGATGAGTCACCTTTTAAAAGACAAAGCTCCTGCCCTTTCCAGTGGTCACGGCAGCAGCTGGGGACCCACAGATAAGAGGCTTCACGTGAAAGAGGTCAGAGATTCAATCTCTTTTGACTTCAGTAAGAGGGAAATAAACATTTCTCTTATTTAAACTATGACTATTTGGGCTCTTTTTGTTATGGCAGCTTAGCCTATACTCTCATTAATACAATAAACACCTCAAACTAAAGAGTCTCAAACTAAAAACATCCTCTTCCTCCCGAGAACTAGGTAAAACTAGCTGATGATCCATCTCCCTCTTTAAAAGTAAATGACTGAGGGGCGCCTGGGTGGCTCAGTCAGTTGAACATCTGACTCTTGATTTTGGCTCAGGTCGTGATTTCAGGGTTGTGAGATCGAGCCCCATGTTGGGCTCTGCGCTGGGTGTGGAACCTGCTTAAGATTCTCTCTCTCTCTCTCTCCCTCTCCCCCTGCCCCTCCCCCCCCCGCTCGTGCACTCTCTCTCTCGCTCCAAAAAAAAAAAAAAAGAAGTAGATAATGGGGGACAAATACCTGAGGTCCCCAAAGAAGGCTAAATACCAGGCAGCAGGTGTCAGCAAATGGTAAGAGCCAGTTGTATTAAAACTTGTAAGCCCATTTGACCAAGGTCCCTCTGGCTGTTAAACGTACCTGCTCTTGGTTGAGCTGACAACAGACATGGGATGGTTGATGTCATCCTTCACCACCATAATGTTATTCTGGAGACAGAGCACAGAAAGCAGGTTGCCCTCCCCTCACACTTAAAACTCCTCGCTGCCCCCTACCACCTCCCCCACCACCCCACAGGCCCCTCAGAGAAGGAACACGCCACAGCAAAGAGATGGAGGACTCACTTTGTATTTGCGGAGTATTGAGGAGTGATTCATAATTCGGTCTGTGTCAGCTGCATCCCGGGGCACCACCACAATCCCAAAGTCCCCGACAATCACCTCCATCTGAAAAAACAAAGAGAGCGTCGTTTGGTGCATCCATGACTCCAACCCCTACTAAGCAACTACTTAGCAGGTGGAATGATCTTCCATGTGGAACCCCAAGCTCTGGTCCTAAGCTTGCCTTCTCAACCCTACCAGTCAGCTCTTTCAAGTAACAACCTGTAACAGTGTTAGTGGAATGAGTGGGAACTTTGCCTGGCACCACAGAAGATGCTTAATAAATACCTCTAGACTGAATGAAGAAATGTGCTCCTGCATGTCTAGGCATCTCCAATTCCTGAGGCTCCCACTGAGTTCATTATGCCGAAGAGTAATAGGAATGACACGTAGTCCTTACGTGGTAGACACCCTCACAGGCGACACAGGTCCCGTTGCCCAGCAAGTGTACCCCTACTCCCAGCCGGACTATTGAGAAGGGCTGAATGCTCCCTGGCTCACCCATGTCAAAGCTGCTGGGGACTCAAGGGTGATGAAGAGCATGGAAGGGCTTAGAACGCCTGTGTGCCCACAGGCAGTGATAGAAAGAATATCACTATGGGGTCACTTCTGAGATCAGCCTCTGATAAATGCTTGCTGCCCTAATGAGAAATGAAACCTTTTCATGAAGAAAAAATTATTTTTTCTGGTTATACACACAGTACAAGCTTGGGAAATTCAGGGGGAAAAAATCAATCACAACCGCACAATCTGGATAACTACTCTTAACATAGTGTGTTCTGTCCAGTGTTTCCTTCTTTATAAATAAGTGTATATACCTACAACTGGATTACACTGAAAAATTAATCATTTTATCTGTATTTTTTATTTAGTATTATACTGTATTTTTCACACTGTTAAAAATTACTTGAAAAAATTAAGTTTTAACAGTCTGATTATTTCATTGTCTGTACTATGATATACATGATATATTAAACCAACCTTGTATTATAGAATGTGTACAGTTACTTCTGATTTTTTGCAAGTATACATAACACTTTGTTGAAGATCTTTATATATAAATCTTTTGCCACATCTCTATTTCCTTAGGATAAGAAGTAAAATGATTAGATGAAAGGATATACACTGAACAGATTTCAAAATCTTAAGACCTATTACCAAGTTGCTTTCTGGAAACTCGGGCCAATTTTTATTTTCAAAAAGCTTGAAAGTTATGGCATTTAATAGACTTGGATCTCGCCCAGGCATATTACTGTTTCAATCTTGCCAATTAAGGATCCCAGATGCAGTGAAAAGGGAGGGGGAGACAGGTTGCTTCTAAGCAGGGCAGCTCATTGTGCAAGACCCACTCTGGTGGCAAGGGACCCAGGTTTTTCCTCCTAATAAGTGCCACAGAAACAGACATTAGGGAGCACTGTGGCCACCTCTTCTCTATCAGACAACTTCGATACGAGCAGAATTCCACTTCGCAGTCTGATTCATTGATTATGTTTGCATACGTATGTGTGTGCCCAAGCATGTGTGCACATGCCCTTGGGTATTTCCAGCCACCTTTCCCCTACTTCTCCCATTGCTTACAACTGGGGCTAGAGTTGCAGCTGGAACTCTGATGTTGCTGATACAGAAAGCTGGCTGAAGGTGCCCTGGGAGGGAAGCTGTGGAGAGAAGTTAGAAGCCAGGTATAGAATATCAGAGTCCCCATTGGATCATGCCATTTGGAAGAGACAGAGCATTATACCGCATGCTGCATCTGTCAGTAGTGCTCAGGTGGGGCAAACAGGCACCAAGCATTTGTCCTATAAACCAGGAAT
Source organism: Mirounga angustirostris (assembly GCF_029215605.1). NCBI lineage: Eukaryota > Metazoa > Chordata > Mammalia > Carnivora > Phocidae > Mirounga > Mirounga angustirostris. The sequence goes on from NW_026991714.1 coordinate 43,710,150, forward strand.
GTTAGGGAGAGGCAGGGCAAGGAGTTGGAGGTAAAGCCACTCCTCCTCCACAGCTTTAGAATATTGCACCGGTATTCACTACTCAGAAGGTAACCCGAGGCACTGGTTCTCAAACTTGGCTGCACACGAGAATCACCTGAGGAGCTTTTAACACTCAAAGCCCAACTCGTATCTAAGAGCAGTGAAAGTTAGAATCTCGGAGAATGGAACCCAGGCATCAATAGTTTGTCTAAATTTCCCAGGTGATTCCAATATGCAACCAGCTTGAGGACCAGGGGTCTAAGTACTGCTTAAAACTCCGGGGGAAGTGGTAGGGTGGAGAAAGAGAAAAGAGAAGGGGGAGGAGAGGAGAGGACGGGAGGGGGAAGAGGGGAGGGAATCTATCCAAGCTGGTACATACGAACATTCCTCAACTGCCTCTCTTGGTAGATGACTCAAGATACCTGGTGTACATGGCGTAATGTAGGATCTGCCTTCAATGTGATTCTGAGGACTTGGTAGATGTTCCATAAGCGATGAATGAACGAAGAGGGCTATTTAAAGTGAGCATTCTCAGTGAAAGCCTGAAAACAACGGTTCCGCCTGGAGTCCGGCCTCGCGGGGGATGTTACCCTACGGGGACACCCTATGGATGACATTAGTATAGCTGCTGCCTCCCACTCAGGAGCTATTATCTGAACACTCAATCAGTAACAGTGCCAGGTGGCTCAGTGGGTGGCAAGCAGATGGAGACCTTGCTGCCTGGGATGTTTTCTTTTTCCAGAAACAGGTGACAGACTTGCCCCCTGGGAATCACAGACGGAGCGAGGGAGACAGGGTCTACAGAACAAGACATACAGCTTAACCACATCCAAGCTGCACGTCTGTGGGAGTTCGGGTCAGAGACTGCAGATCTTTTCTGCTCCTTTGCCTAGACCCCAGGACACCGGGCTTGATTTTCATGCTAGAGGGTATCTGTGTGGGTGTGCGTCTGGGGGTGGGGAGAGATGCCATGTTCTAGAGGTGGTAAGGTGTGCCCTCCGTCCCATACGCATCCATCTCGTGCAGGGACTTAGCTGTCCTTCCCACCCCCACCCCCAAACCCCGTTTCCTGTCTTCGCCTGCCCCCCAGGAGACCACCCCTCTTGGTTTCCTCCTACCTCAGCAGCTGCAATTTTTGGTCTTCTTGTGCTGGTTCTTTCTCATGTCCCTAACCTTGACCCATTGGAGTCCCCCGGGCCTCAATCCTTGGACCTCTTCTTTTTTCTAGCTACACTCATACTCTTAATGATTTCACTCAATTTCAAAGCATTAGAGACAGACCGAAGGCTCCCAAATTAATACCTGGGGCATAACTTCTTTCCTGAACTTCAAACTCATATATCCAGCAGCCTTTTCAGTATGCCTATTTAGTGGGGCACCCCAAATCTAAAATGTCCATGGGCACCCAAACCCTCTGACATCAATCAATGAGTAAATCAGCCAATCCTCATAACCCGCAAATGCTTTTCCTATAGTCTTCCTGTAGTCTTTTTCATTTCAGGAAATGGAAACTCTCTTCTCACAATTACTCAGGTCAAAGCCTGGGAATTTTCCTGGACTCCTCCCTTTCTCTCACATCCCACATTCTACCTAAAAGGTACCCAATTGATTCCAGCTTCAAAACAAATCCAAGAATCTGCTCGTTTTTCACCATTTCCATCAAGTCTCTGCTGGTCCAAGCCTCCTTTGGTAGGTTAAATAATGGCCCCCAAAGATAACCAGGTCCTAATCTGTGGGACCTGTGAATGTTACCTTATATGGCAACATATATGCAGATGTGATTAAGCAAAGGATCTTGAAATTATCCTACATAATCTAGGTGAGCCCTAAGGTAATAACAAGTGTCCTTACAAGAGGGAGGCAGAGGGAGATTTAACACAGAAGAGAGAAGATAATGTAAAGACAGAGTAGAGAGAGATTTGAAGATGCTCCACTGTTGGCCTTGAAGATGGAAAGAAGGGTCATAAGCCAAGGAAGGCAAGCGATGCAGCTCTAGAAGCTGGAGAAGGTGAGGACACAGATTCTCCCCTGGAGCCTCTGGAGGGAATGTGGCCTTGCCAACAACTTGGGTCTTGGCCCAGTGAAACCTATTTTGGACCTCTGGCTTCCAGAAGTGTAAGAGAATAAATGTGTTTGTGTGTTGTTGTTGTTTTAAGATTTTATTTATTTATCTATTTGAGAGAGAGACAGAGAGCGAGCGAGCAGGGGGAGGGGCAAAGGGGGAGGGAAAGGCAGAGGGAGAGAGAATCTTGAGCAGACTCCGTGCTGAGCATGGAGCCCTATGCAGGGCTTGATCTTATGTCCCTAAGATCGTGACCTAAGCTGAAACCAAGAGTCAGAACCTTAACCAACTGAGCCACCCAGGCGCCCCTGTGTGTGGCCTTAAGCCACCAATCTTCAGCAACAGAAAATTAATTCATCCCCATCACCTCTCACTTGGATTACTCTGGTCTCCGTGTTTTTCTCTTGCCTTTTTTTCAGTCTATTCCCAACAGCCAGACCGAGTGTATTAAAATAGATTGTGCTGCTCCTTGGCTCAAAAGTCTTCACTTAAATGTCACCTTCTCAGTGAGACCAGGCTATTTCAACTTGTGTGGCCATGCACGCAGACCCACAGGCTATCCACACCTGCACTGTCCCTGCCCCTTCTTGGGTTTGCTGCTCCTCCTTAGCCTTTATGTCCATCTAATACCTTATATATTTTCTTTGTTCCACCTGATTTTTGTCTCTTTCTCTCTCTTCTATAAAGGTAACCTCCATGAGAACAGGGAACTGTGTGTTTGGTTTACCACTGTGTCCCCAGAGGAGAAGGACCTGGCGCCTCATACATGCTTAATAGGTGCTGTTGAAAAAGTAGATTCCTGCAGAGTTTTGTCTGGCAGCTGAGGCCGAGCCATTAGCTCATAAACTCTGTCTCAGGACCTGGCGACGAGCCCACAGTACCTCATGGGAGCTCTGGGAGACCCAAAGAAGTTACTCAAAAGATAGACTCTCAGGTCCTATGATAAGTTAAGGGTGAGCTTACTTTTGCAGGTTCCCACATTTGATCTGATTGGTGGGCAGAAGCACCTGGGGCAGCTTTAAAACCAATGACAAAAGTAGAGCCCCCAGACCTCACCCCAGGGATTTTGATCCAACATGTCTAGGATGGGCTGGAGCCTCTCTCTTCACAAAGCTCCCTAATCCTTCTGATGTGCACCAACCCCTGGGGAATTGATGCTTCACATCACATTGGCAGTTGCCTAAGCTGCTAATTCTCTGGCTTGGTTTGGGATGAGGTCAAAATGAGATACTCGTGCGACAAGCATCTCTGAGGATTCCAGCAAAAATGAGGACAAGCACGTCACTCTGTGCACTGGGGAGTGGGGGGCGGGGGCTTGGGGCGGACATCTGACCCCAGGAAACAGAGGGTGCTCAGGCTCTCCCTGCCCATGGAGCCTGCAGGAGTGTGCTCAGACCCCTGGGATGGAGCTGTTATTCCAGCATGAGGGGGGCCCATGTCTCCTGCATGTTCATGAAGAGTTCTCCGCCTCGGGAGTAGGGAGGTGGGTGAGTCGCCAAGGTAGCAGAGCTGTTCTGCTCGGCAAGTCCCTTTCCTGATGCTGACCAGTGTGACCCCATACTACCCCGCCACAGTTAGCAAGATCAGGGTAGAGTCTTCTCCTACCCCCCACCCCCGCCCAGCATATAGTGGCCCTCTCAGTTGAGCTCTGGCCGGTCATGCCTGAGGTGAGGGTCTATAACATTCATCCTGTTTCAACTTCCTGCTCACAGGCACAGCGTTTTGATCATATCTTTTCATCCTCTGGTCAAAAGCTCCCCAGGGGAGGCAGGGGTGGGGATGGGGAGAGGAAGTGGGAGGGGGTGGACTCTGCTTCCCCAAATGTGGGGAATCTGAAGGAAGGATATGAGACATGTTGAGGCAGGAAGCAACTTGGCCTTGGGAGAGAGAACACTCATGAGGACCCAGGTGGCAAATCTGGAAGGAATGTGAAGTTCTCATCATCTTTCCAGGAGGCTGAATTTCAATATCTGCACTGTTGGATTAGAGGGATGCTTTGGGTTGGGGATGCCCTGTGCTCTTAGCCAAGTACTTTCCTGGGCACCAGGGACAGAGGGCTTCATCTCTTGGATCGATCACTACCTAGGAGGAGGCATTAAACAAATGATTAATGATTTCAAGTGTATCTATTGCTATGAAGGATGAGGGCAGGTTACTATATTAAGTGGCTAATACCTTGTAGTGGCTAATGTCTTATGGGTAACTTGTAAAAGTTTGGGCCACATCTCATGGTAGACTTAAACTCTCTTATGGGCTAAGCTCCTCCAACCAAGGAGGAGGTACTCTTTCGTTCCACAAACTTTTATGTCGTGTAAATGGTAAATGGGGCACTCTCCTGGTGTTGCCAAATAAGACAGGTAAATCTAGTATACTCATAGAGCTAGTATACTCATAAACAAAAATGTAAATAAGAATACATGAGGTGGAATTAAGTATAATACTGAATATAAAACACAATGACCTTTAAGTTGAAACCAAAATGACAAGAAGGGGCCAGACATAGGGATATCTGGGGTAAGAGCACTCCTAGTTAGGTCACAACTAGTGCAAAGGCCCTGAGGTAGGAAAATATATTAAAAAAAAAAAAAGACTGAAGCACAGAGAAGTAGGAAAAATAGACAAGGAACAGATCAAAGATGGTGCTTCATTCCAATTGCAAACAGAAGTCATTAGAGTGTTTTAAACAGAAGGTTTGACTCCCATTGACAACAGGATCCAATTTACATTGATTTGCCCAGGCAAGTGTAAGTGGACCCTCTGTAAGATCATTCTGAAATCAGGATTCAGAATCCTGACCATCTCCCTCAAACAGTGCTCTCTTCTCAGTACATGGGTGACTTGAGCCCACTTGTGTTTCTTCTCCAGATGAGGATGTTCAGCGACAGACAAGGGACTGTTAGTAAGGAGGGAAACAAACAGGCATTAAGCTATTTGTTATGTGCCAAGCACAGTGCTGGGAGCTTTACTGATCACTACACTTAATCCTTACAACAATGGTCTTCTGAGATATGTGCCTCAGTTCTCCATTTATAGATGGGAAAATCAAGACTCAGATATAGTAACTAGTTAGTGGATTTGAACCCACTCTGGTCAGCTTTAAAGGCTCTTTCTGCCACATCAAACCTCTTCGAGATCCATTTCTTAAGACTCACATTTTAGTGACTTGAAACTTTTTTGGTTTGAAAATATATTCTTATTTTTTGTCCAGGTTTAGCATGGGCTTCCTCCGTTCATTACTGTACATCGCCCCCTGGAGTATATAATTTTGTATTCTTTCAACGGGGTTGCAAAAGATGCAAGGAATGGTGTCCTGCAGAAGCCACATAGTGGGTTAGGGGTTTCTGAAATATGCCCCACCCATTTCGGCAAAAGAATTCTCCACCCTTGTTCTGACCTCTGTTCCTCTCTGGAGGGAAAGCAGGGCAAGAGGTTAGTATGATCAGGGTTGAGAAAGTGGGAAGGCATTTCCAGAATGGCTCTCTTAAGTGCAAATAAATGAATGATCCTTCAGAGGGGTTTTCCAGAGGAAATTATCCCCATTCCCATTTCCAATTTGACTGGGGGTTGTGGGAAGGCAAGAGATTCCAGACTCAAGTCAAAAGCTTGAAAACCAAACCAACAGTATCTTTCACATGAGAACCAGAATCTTCCATGATAGGAGCTAAGCCTCCTTCCCTAGAGCCTGTAAATTTGACATTGGTTTTATCAGTGTGGGGGCCTAATCCCCCTGGGTGGAAGTGTCCATCGGGCTTCCTGGCTGGGGCTGGACTGTCTGATAAAAACCATCTGAGCCTGAAAGACCAAATGTTTGTCTTTGCTCTATGAGTCCCAGAGCCCTGGGATTTCTTCTGGAGTGGCTAGTGCCCCAGGCTCTTCCTCTGTTTATTTTCTTTGGTTGTTTTCTCATCCCTGGTGGATGTAGGAAGCAGTTAGCCCATGGCTGGTTGGCTGGAAAAATGTAGGGTACAGCCAATTAGAGCCAGCCCGTGGAATGCTAGGTTACAAGAAGTACAAAAAGAAAGAAAAAGAAAACACAATTTTCCTTACCTGCCCATCTCTGGTGCCTAATGTTCCACCTTCAGATTTTCATTCCTTTTGGTTAATTATTGCCCCTTGCTCATTTAAAATGCAAATGCCATTTGAAAGCAGCTAATACATTTAATCATTAAACTTAATGATTTTGCCTGTTTGCTGAAAAGTCAAAAGCTTCTCAAATAAAGACCAAGATAAACCATCTCTTTCAACCAGCCAGAACCATCTCCTCAGAAGCTCTTGTTCCCACCATTAGACCCTTTACAGCCTTCTCTCAACCCCAAAAGCCCATCTCTTTCCACCCACTTAACCCAATCCTGCCCATTACTCAAAGCCCAGCTCAAGTGCTCCCCTCTTGCAGCCTGCTATGAAAAAATATATATATTTCTCATCCTTCTCACTGTCTTTTATGGATTAGGGATCTGAAGACTTGTGCAATTTCACTTCCCAGGAGTGTGCTGGGGGGTTAACTGAGCTAATCCAGGAGAAAACATCAAAGTGTTTATTTCTCTCTGCCCTCCTAGAAAGTAAAGTGCCCACAGTGAGAAGCTTTGTTTTGTTTTCTCTGCTCATTCAGGCCTAGAGCCATGTCTGGCACTTGGTAGGTACTCAACGAATATTTTAAAACCAACAGATGAATAACAGCCAACATTTATTGAGCGCTTACTAGTTTCAGGAACTCTTCTAAACTTTTTACAATTTTATCGCATGCAATAGAAAAAACGAATGCATTTTTAGACTGCACGTGCCTTAAGGACAGATAACGTGCTTATATTCATACTGGGGTCTAAAACCAGTAAGTATTAGTGGAAAGATTGATTGAAGGAAAGAATGCTGGAATCAGAATTAATTTGCCAGACTGCCTTCCATTGTAATATGATGGACAAAGCAGCTGACAGCATAAGAGCTCTAGACAACTGGTTTTATTTGGGGGAGGGGAGTGAGTGTAACAGCTTCCTGCTTCACAAATGTGTGCTCACGGCTGACCCTTTCATCTCTGGCCTTGACTTCCCAGAGATCCTGCTCCATGCTTGGAAACCTGCTTTCGTGTTGGTGCCAGGATGTGCACAGCAAAAATCAGGTCCCCTAGGGGAGACCGACTCTGTAATAAAAACCCAGGGATGGGAAGGGCTGGCCCCCACCCCACCCCCCACTCCGGGGTGCCGCTCTCCAAGGCTAGCCCAGGAGCCTGGATCTTGAATTCTATCAGGAATCACGAATGAAAAAGCCAACTGCCAGGCCGCACCAGCAGCTCCGTTGCATCCCATGGAGAGAAACTTGATGAATATGTATGGAATTTTCTCCCCCTGGAATGTAAGGGGATGGGTGTGTCATTGGTCAGAGGAGGTCAGAATGCACTGTGGGCTAATGGAGCTTTGTGCCTAATAGGAAATGCCCAAGGGATGAGTTAGGAGGTGGATTTGTTCCTTTGGCTGTGGGATTAGACGTCTGGATGGAGAGCACTGCTTCAGGAGTCCCAATTGCAAGAGCTAGATGGACTCCAGAGAATCTGTGACCATGCTGGAGGAAGCCCGCTGCGGGACAGACCAACTCAGCTGCTTCCCAGCCCAGCTGGGGGCAAAGCTGCTCCATAGCCCGCTTTGAGTTTTCTTTACAGAAGGGTGGAGAGACTCCTATTTCTCCCCAGACCTGTGGCTTCTCTCCTGTCATCAGAATCCTGAGGATTCTGAAGAACATGGGAGGCTGGGGTGTGGAGCCAGGGCCTGTGACCTTCCCAAGGAGCTTGGCTCTTCTGCCCACCTCCTGTCCCCAGTCATGGGCAGATTCAGGGGTTTGGGCTCATGGTCACTAAACAGAGGTCTGTGGCCAACAAGTATCACTTGGGACACCAGCTAATGAAGAAACCCGGGATAGAGAAAGGTCTCATATACCTCATCCCTGGTAATCTCATGGTTAGGAACTGAAAACCCTAAAATGGAGCCCTTCCAGGCAAACTCCAGATGGTAGAATTTTCTAGTAGAATAAGCAGGATTCACACTGTACCCAGTCTTTAAAGGAAGACCTTCCTTTTCTAGACCCTGAGATCCAACCTCTGCAAACAAGGACAGTGGAATAATCCTCGGAGTTACTAACTAGTTGTGCGTTCCCTACATCCTCCTCTACCCAGCCCAACCCTATTTCTAGCAGAGAACCAGACCCTTTACCAGACCCTGCTCTCTCATTTGCAGGGCAGAAAATAATGCTTTGCAGTCAGCGGCTTTAAGCTCACTGAAGAGATTTCACTAGATATCTAGGATGAGAGAAAATAGGAAAGATACCTTTGGAAGAGAAAGAAGAGTTTCTGCATTCTCTGCTTCCCCCACTCCATCCCCCCCCCTCCCCACCCCACCCCCAGAGATAGAAGCTAGAGATCTGTGAAAATCACCCTCTCCTCCCTCCCAGGCAGCACCCTAGGGGCAAAACCTCAGAAGAAAATGAGTCCTGATGATCATTGGTGGGTGGGGCCCGGCGCTGGGCTTCTGGACTCGGCCAGGAGCCCTGCAGAACCCCACCACCTCCAAGTGACCAAGAATGTCCAGACAAGGAAGGCGTCCTGATGAACTAATGTTCACGTTCAGGGCCCACAGAAGCCTTTCAGGTTCTGCTAGTCAGTACTATAATAATTGAGACTGGGGCGCCTGGGTGGCTCAGTTGGTTAAGCGACTGCCTTCGGCTCAGGTCATGATCCTGGAGTCCCGGGATCGAGTCCCGCATCGGGCTCCCTGCTCGGCAGGGAGTCTGCTTCTCCCTCTGACCTTCCTCCCTCTCATGCTCTCTGTCTCTCATTCTCTCTCTCTCAAATAAATAAAAAAATAAAATAAAAAAATCTTAAAAAAAAAATAATTGAGACTAACTTCCCATCAGCCCTGTGGAATAGATTTGGACTTGAATTTTAATTTGATTTAAATAAATCAAAGGTGATATTTCTAGCACACCTCTTTTGTGGGTTGAGATTCATACTCGTTATGTAAGGAAACAGCTCCTTGATTTTTTTTTTCCCCTCTACCTCAGGTAGCCAGGCTGGATGCTCTGAATCTTCAGAGTAACCAACCACGGGGGAACACAGCTGAATAAATGAGGGTTTTGCTCCCCCTTCACTGTCACATTCCCAGTAAATCAACAGCTATTGGTTGCTCTTATTTTTTATCTTAACCTGTCCTGCTATTTTAGCACCTAGATCTTGTACACAATTTTGGCCACATTACTACTTTCACAGCACCATGTGAAGTTAAAGAAAGTAAAAGTTAATTAAGCCATTTCATCCAGAACCGAAAGGAGATTTAGAATTTCACCTGCAAGAAATGGTCCAGGGGTGGAGATGAAAGCCCTACACAGTATAATTCACCTCCGGGAAACTCTCCCTCCCCTCTCGGTCCTCCCACAGCATGTTAGCACTCACACCCTTCACCTGGAATATCAGTGTGTATGTCCATGGGTCTGTTGAGGTAAATTTGCTTATGAACGTTTGTTGTATGTAACTGTGTGTCGGGCACTAGGCTGGGCACTTCAGGTACACAATCTCATTTAATTTTCCCCCAATCCTATGAGATAGGCACTATTATTACACCCATTTTAGAGATGGGATAAACTGAGGCTCAAAATAGATTTTTGTCATGAGCTGTGTTGGAATAGAGCTGGAATGTGGAAGCTGATCCTGAAGGTTCTCTCTCTCTCCAGAAACGTACATATATGTACATGAAAAAATTTCATATGTATATGTCTTGCCACCTGATACTTGGGGGAATAGACTGTATTGCCTATTTTTGTAAATGTCAGAATGTGATAGATAACATGCCATAGGTTTTTTTTTTTTAAGATTTTATGTATTTATTTGACAGAGAGAGACACAGCGAGAGAGGGAACACAAGCAGGGGGAGTGGGAGAGGGAGAAGCAGGCTTCCCACTGAGCAGGGAGCCCGATGCGGGGCTTGATCCCAGGACCCTGGGATCATGACCTGAGCCAAAGGCAGACACTTAAGGACTGAGCCACCCAGGCGCCCCAACATGTCATAGATTTTTAAAAGCACAAGCAAGTTGTACTATGTGAAGTGATGTTAACTAAATTTGTGATAATATTTTGCAATATATACATATCTCAAATCATTGCGTTGTACATCTTAAACTAATACCATGTTACATACCAATTATATCTCAATAAAACTGGAAACAAACTGGTGCCCAGAGAGTTGAGTGATTTGCATGGGGTCTCACAGCAAGTTAATTAAAAAAGCACTAGGTCTGGAATTGCTGCCTTGAGAACCCAACTGGCATAGGGCTATGGAAGTGGGAGGGGGGTGGCTCAGTTGGTTAAGTGCCTGCCTTTGGCTCGTGTCATGATCCCAGGGTCCTGAGATCGAGCCCCGCATCGGGGACCCTGCTTAGCAGGGGAGTTTGCTTCTCTCTCTGCCTCTCCCCCGCCATCTCCTTTTGTGCTCTCTCTCTTGCTCACTCTTTCTCTCAAATAAAAAAATAAAATCTTAAAAAAAAAGGGGGGGGCGGGCGCCTGGGTGGCTCAGTTGGTTAAGCGACTGCCTTCGGCTCAGGTCATGATCCTGGAGTCCCGGGATCGAGTCCCACATTGGGCTCCCTGCTCAGCTGGGGGTCTGCTTCCCCCTCTGCCCTCTTCCCTCTCGTGCTCTCTGTCTCTCATTCTCTCTCTCTCAAATAAATAAATAAAATCTTAAAAAAAAGGGGGGGGGCTATGGAATTGGGAACTAGCAATAGCTCAGGTTATCCAATGAATGAATTAATGAAAGAGCAAGAATGAATGTACAGACCAAGAGTGAGTAACTTATGAATGAGCTGGTTTAAGACATCACCATCAGATCTGGCAACAAAAGATGTCCATTGAGCTTCTAAGTGGTATAAGTTTAACTTCCTGTTTCCCTCTATCCCCAGTCAATTGCTAGAAGGATTCTACTGACCTTTTGCCATGAATGCCTCCCCTCCTGACCCCTTTTTTCTTGTTGAGGGAATTCTAGGGTGGTATTTACCACCTCTTCAAAAGGAATCAAAGGAAAACAAAACACACATAATCTCAAAAGGGCCAAGGCTTTTTTAAAAATCCCTCCCTCCCCCACCTCCTGCCTCTGCCACACACATACACTCCGGGTACTACTTGGAGAAGGTATTGGAGAAGGTATTCTATGACTCCGATTGTTTTCCCCAGGGGCTTTACAGGAGCAAGCCCGAGTAGGAGTGAGTGTAAAAATGCAGTCAGAGCTAAAGCTTGGGATAGGTGAGCATTTTCTTCCATAGTGACGAGAATGGATTGTCCTCCTGGAAGCTCACAGGAGATGAGACCCTCGGGTTGGGGAGGGAGGCAGTGGGGGGAGGGAAGAGCAGAGGCCGAAACCAGGCACCCCCTCCCCATCCTCCCCATGGCAGCTGTGCGTGGTGCTGTAGGGCCCTTGCTACTCACATCCGCCTCATTCCAGAGCCCGGGGATGCAGAAGGATTCCAGCAGGTCACTGCCACACAGCAGCAAGATCCGCAGCTCTGGGGAGAGGGAACAAAGTTGGCACAGGGATGAGTGGAGACCTGGAAAACATGCAACTCTCAGCCTCGCCGCTGATAAATACAGAAGTCTCCGATTCCTGGGCCTCCAACACCCATGTCCTCCAGGCTCCCCTGCACCATGGTGTGTGCGGTGTAGACACCTTTGCCTGCCCGGCTCATTTACAGACCACTCTTGTCCCCTGTGTGAGGAATTACTCATTCAGGGAGGGTCTTGGTTTGCCTGATACCGAGGGGTTTCTGGGGACATGGGTCTTTCCATGCTAAACCAGGATGGCTGGGCATCCTCCGAGAGACAGAGCCGGCTATGTGACTTGTCTAAAGTCTGAGGGGCTCTCTCTTCTCCGTATCAAACTCAAGTGCCAACAGAGTTTGGCCCCCCTGCTGCTGTCCATTATCCAGGCTTCGTCTTTCATCACAAATGTGGAATGCTGGGGGGCCTGGGGGGACATCGAGTGTCCCCATGCAGTAGCTGAGTTAATCGGATGTCCTCTCTTTCCGGGGCCACTGTCCTCAGCAAAGAGCTTGAGAGCAAGGCCGAGCCCACCCCACCCCCATCCCAGGTGCACTTCCTGCTAGTCCGTTGTTTTCCTTCCCTTCCAGCCCACTCTGCATCATCCCAGCGAGGCCCCTCCAGACAGGCAGCGAAGTGACTGACTTACTAAAACAGAGCAATGGGGGAAAAAAGGATTCTGGGATTCTCAGGACCACGTGGGGAGAGACCCCTGCCGGGGTGTGACTCAGTGTGGAGTGTTTGGTTCCCAGGCATCCTGGGCCCTCCGGCGAGAGGCTGTGGGCATCTTGTCCGAAACGGTGAGAGAGACAGCCCAGCTCCGAGCCTTCCAGAGACCACCGCCACCCTGCACCGAGGCTGAGAGATGGCGGTTAGGTCTGCCTGCCTGAGACGTGACAGCTCGCTCGGGGACCTGACAAGGACTTACAGATGGTGACCTTGTCCCTGCTGTGGGAATCTCCAGATGGTACGGAAAAGGCAGGCCGCTGGACTGACAACAGTGTCAGTATCTCATTCCACCCCCCACCCCCCCAACCCCGCATCCCGCCCTCAGGGAGCCCCGTGGAGCGCTGTGGTCTTTGTTCCTAAATACTCCTGCAGCCTCCTCTCTCCTCCATGCCATCCTGTAGCCCAAAGATCTGCTTAGGGGCAGGGACCTTAATTTATCTTTCTACCCCCGGGGCCTGGCAGAATGACCTGCACATGGTAGGCGCTCAGAATGTAATGAATAAATGAACCACAGACAAGCTGCCCACAGAGGCCATGCAGGCAAGTGGTCTAAGAGCCTTCTGGGCAGTCTGGGATGGCTCTGCTGGCCCTTATGGCCTTTGCTTTTGCAGCCCAGGGTCCTGGAGGGAGCGGTGTCTCCCTCCTTCCATGTTATGCCGTGGGACTTCTGGCCCAACTCCCCATCTGTGGAGATGAACCAGTCTTCGTATGGCTGAGAGGAGCCACACTGGGCTCATTCCTGGGATCCTACTGTCCCCCACCCCACTTGGAACCGCCCAGGGCTCCAGAGTTCTCTTTCTGTGGAAAGAGATTGCCTGTAATTCTGTATGGTAACTCTGATCGCCTAAAATTTCAGTCAGGTGGCATTGTCCGGAGGATGTGCCGGCCCCTGGCTTTCTCTGTGTCAGTGGCTCTCAGTGGGGGGCCGTTTTGCCTCCTGAATTTGACAATGCCTGGAGACATTTCTGGTTGTCAAGACCAGGGAGAGGGGCGTGGAGGGCAGGAATGCTGGCGAACATCCTGCAAGGCACATACATGGCAGCCCCCACGACACAGAATTGCTTATTTCCAAACGTCAATGGTCCACAGTTGAGAAAGCCTGCTCTACAGCCATAAAAATAAATCTCTTTTCTATTCCCAAGCCAGGAACTCCCTTTCCCACTCGAGTACAATGTTGGTTTTTTTTTTTTTTTAAAGCCAAAGCACAGAAAGTTAAAAAGTGAGGTCTCCACCCTTTCTTGCGGGACCAGAACAGATGCATTTGTCACGGACCAGAGGCCCTAGCGGAGCTTGGGATCCCACGCATGGCCGCTGGAGGGCAGCAGCGATCTCTCGTGGTTTGTTGCCGGAGACTAGAGCTAGCATTTCCCGCCCGCAAAGCCTTCTGTCTGGGGCACCCCCCAGGAGCAGACAGTGGCTTAAGAACATGGAAACGGAGCCATAGGTGCTAGCTGAGCTAGGAGAACATGGCTTTTTCCTTCTCGCGAGGTGCAAGGGGATTTCAAGAAGGGGACTCGTGGGGCGCCTGGGTGGCTCAGTCGTTAAGCGTCTGCCTTCGGCTCAGATCATGATCCCAGGGTCCTGGGATCGAGCCCCACATCGGGCTCCCTGCTCAGCGGGAAGCCTGCTTCTCCCTCTCCCACTCCCCCTGCTTGTGTTCCTGCTCTCGCTATTTCTCTCTCTCTCTGTCAAATAAATAAATAAAATCTTTAAAAAAAAAAAAAAAAGAAGAAGGGGACTCGTGAGCCAGAGGGCCTCCCGGCACACAGTCTGGAAGCAAGGCAGCTTCCTTCCACCTGCTCTGCGCTCCACCTCCTTCCCAGGTTCACCCCCACCCAGGGATCCAGAGCCAGGAGGCAGAACTAGCGCTGTCCCACCACACTCCCCGCCCAGGAATCCTGGCTCTGTGAAGCTCCGGCCCCGGGGCCCTTTCCAGCTCCCACTGCCCCCTGAGGCCACGGCCAGCTGGACCACACCAGGCCACGAATCGATCCTGACAGCTGTGGCCGCCCCGCTTTCCTTACTTGGAAAGAAGAGTAAGAATGGATCAGGCTAGCCCTGCCCCTCACCAGGCAGCGGAGAGATGAGGAACTTGAGGGTGCAGGCCTGGCAGCAAACTGTGCAAACCCTCATCAGCCTGCCCTTCTGTGGGCGGAGGCGCTCCCGGCAGGTGGCCTCACACACTGGCCCACCAGCCGGGAACGTAAACAAGGTCATGGCTGAAGCTTGCCGCAATAAATGCTTTCTGGAACAAGGAACGCAAGAAATGGAGAAATCGACATTGAATACAGTTGCAAGTCTAAAGACTGCTCTGAGCTGGGCTGCTCAAGAAGACCTCCCAGGGAGCGCCGTTCCGGGCCAGGTGCGGAACTGCAGGACGTGGGAGTTCAGGGCTTGCTCTTCCTCGCCCTTGGCGTATTTGGGAGCTGGGGAACCTGGAGCCGAATGCTTCTGCCTTGTTTTGGGGGAGCAACCAGGAAGCCACGTTGCTGCTTTTTGTGGCCTTAAGATGGTGAAGGGCGGGTAAATAAAGGACATTAAAATACAGGAACAGGGCGCCTGGGTGGCTCAGTTGGTTAAGCGACTGCCTTCGGCTCAGGTCGTGATCCTGGAGTCCCGGGATCGAGTCCCGCATCGGGCTCCCTGCTCGGCAGGGAGTCTGCTTCTCCCTCTGACCCTACCCCCTCTTGTGCTCTCTCTCTCTCTCACTCTCTCTCTCTCTCTCTCTCAAATAAATAAAATAAAATCTCTAAATAAAATAAAATACAGGAACATAATTCAGAAGTGAGGAGTTTGGAGGACTTAGGATCTTTGTTAATACAGTGTACTGTTGTTAATACAATGTACTTAACTGTTGTTTCGTATTGGCTGCATTTGACAACCAGTTTGCATACTTCCTGAAAGTCGTAGAAAGGGTTCTAACAAAACAGTAGGCGCCAACTCAGGTACACCATGGCTCCTCAGATCACAGGACAGGACCCAGAGACACTCCTTGAAGTGATGTCACCTCTGCCTGGCCGCCTGGGAGAGAGCATGAGGCTCCGGGTACAGTCCTCCGCTCCCAGGATCCCAGCACGCACACCTGCCCACCAGCCCTCCACGGAGGCACAGCAGGAAACGGATGGCCTGGAGTATTTCTGCAGCTGGGATTGTGGATTGGGCGTGTCTGCTAGACACCAGGCTGCCCCTCATGCTAGAGCTCCAAGCATTCCAGTTGTCACTGACCCTCCTTGTCACCTGGTACGGGGTCAACTCCAGCTCCGTTCTGACAGCTGTCTGTTCTTTCCCCAGCTTCACACACTTGTGTCTCTCACCCGCTCTGGAACCTCGGGAAGAACTCAGTTTTCTGGTTTGCTCCCCAGGGTTCCGCGGGACTCCGCTCATTTCCACGGGTGGGTCAGCTCCTTCCCATCCGGCACCGTCCACCTGCTCTGGCCTTGGGCCTGCGCACGCTCACACAGACAGTGGGTGCCTTAGCCCCCGCCCACGGCTGCCGGGAAGCTGTGCAGGTGGTTCTCAGCCCCTCTCTCCTCCTTGCCCTCCGAGCCCGGAAATAAGGAAGAAGATAAGGAAGACAGGGGAGGGGGCCCAGGGGGCCCAGGTGGCTCAGTCGTTAAGCATCTGCCTTCAGCTCAGGTCATGGTCCCAGGGTCCTGGGATCGAGTGCTACATCAGGCTCCCTGCTCCTCGGGAAGCCTGCTTCTCCCTCTCCCACTCCCCCTGCTTGTTCCCTCTCTCGCTGTGTCTCTGTCAAATAAATAAATAAAATCTTAAAAAAAAAAAAAGGAAGACAGGGGAGCTCCTCCGCCTCACTCAGTGTCATGGGCCAAAGACAGGTCTCTCTGGCTGCCGCGGAAGCTTAACTTCCACGTGTTTTGGATGAGAGAGGGGAGGCTCCGAAGGGAACGTTGCCAAGCCAGCCAGTGCTACTTCCTGGGAACTGGCCAGGTGGGAGATAACTGAGAATCTGCTCTAGTTTGGAAGCCATCGTTCTGAGAGTAGACCCTGTTGCAAACACAACCCAGGGGCTCCAAGCTTCTCCCCTGCCCCCCTCTGCCCCCGGTAGAGGCAGGAAGCCCCAAGCGTCCCCGCTTTTCCGGCCACTTACCGATCTCCTCGTACCTCATCACCGTGCCCAGATTGGCGTTCTCATCTAGGGAGGAAAGAGGAAGCGGAGAAGCATGAGGGGCCTGACTGACTGCTACCCAACACGCGGTGGGCCCAGGGGCCTCCTCCGGAGTGAGTGGGATGGGGTGCAGCACATGGGGGTAGGGGGTCATTCCCTCCCTGCACAGAGAGCATCTGAGTACAGTGAATGGAGAGCAGTCCAGCCTAAAATGGAGAGGGAGCGTCTCCTCATGCTCCACGGCAGGAATTCACATTTCTGGGCCTTTAAGAATTATACAGCTTCGCTGGGAAGCCGATGACGAACACACACACACTCATGCTGAGCACCTTCTGTTTCTTTCTGTATTTTAGGGAGGTAGTCCACAAAAGCAATGTCCTCTAAACTTAGGGAAACAGCTCTTAGGGAGCCTGGGTGGCTGAGTCGTTAAGCGTCTGCCTTCGGCTCAGGTCATGATCCCAGGGTCCTGGGATCGAGCCCCGCATCGGGCTCCCAGCTCGGCGGGAAGCTCGCTTCTCCCTCTCCCACTCCCCCTGCTTGTGTTCCCTCTTTCACTGTGTCTCTCTCTGTCAAATAAATAAATAAAATCTTAAAAAAAAAAAAAAGAAAAAGAAACAGCTCTTAGAGTCACAAGGAGGTGGCCCTCTCTCCTTAGGGGTTGCCTGGTTCAAAGAACAAGCTGAGCGTGTTGAGATGGCAGATACAGCAGGCGCCTGTGAAAGAGGAGGAGACAGAGGCTTTGACCTGTGCTCTGAAGTGTGCAATGCCGGCACAGGGGTTCACGGTGTGCACAAAAACCACAGAGCCACCATCTTGGTCCCCCATCTCCTCTCCTCCTCTGCCACCCCTCTTAGTGCCTTTTGGAAAATTGGCGGAATTTTCAGAAATCTCAGAAATGGCAGAAGTCAGCCTCAAAGCGTCAAAGGAATGAGGTCTAGACCTTCAGCTCTTCTGCAGAGTGGAATTGGGGGATCCTGAAAGAGCCCCAGTGACTTGGATATTCTCATCCATGCAGAGTCCTTGAGGGAAGAGCCAGAAACGGAATTAAGGAAAGAGCATGGGTGTTGGTAGCCTATCAGCAGGGAGGCAGACGCTGCCAGAGCTGGGAGGACCAGAGGGAGGATTCTGGGCTCCTGAAAACTCTTAGGCATGTGGCCTCATTCTGTGTGTGAGGGTGGGGCGGTGGGGGTGGGGTGGGGAATGAGCACATCACCACACTGAGGTCTCAGCAGCCCCAGGCCAGGCGGGTCATGCCGCTGGGCCCTGCGAGCCTGGGGACATTCCTGCTTGCTTCTGTTTTCTCTCCATCATTGCTCTATCAACAGTCATCCCACAGCAGGTGCTGGGAGGTGTTTGCTGAATGAATGAATGCTCCCTTACCCACAAAGGTGAAGCGCTCCACTGGTGGGCGGACACAGCAGATCCGGCTTAGGCTTTCTCCCACCTTCCCCAAGATCTTGGCTAGGGGAGAGAGCAAGACAGACAGGGACAGAGGGAGAGAACCACTCACAACTTACAGCCCGGCATTTGGGCCACTTAAACAATAGGGTTGCCCTGGAGGGGGCAGGGGTGGGGGTAGTGGGAGGCAGGAAGGTGGAGAGAAAGAACAGAAATATGACAGCAAACATTCCTTCCCGTTCACAGTCCAAGGCACAAGCACTGTGAGCCACAGACCGGATTATATGTTCTGCTCGTGTTTATTATACTGTCAAAGAATGGAAAATGTAGAAGAGGAAAATATATAAAGAGGAAAATAAAAAGCACCCATAATTCCATCCTGGGAGACAACCACCACTAACACACTGGCATATTATTTATTCTCCTCCACTTAAAAAAATATGCATTATGCAGGTATGTTTGTACACCATAAGTTGGCTCATACTCTGCATTTAAAAGACATATTTGCTTTTTTCACTTTTTAATATGAGCCTTAGCCTTCATTCCTTCCCACGAAGATGGACTTTATAATAATCAGACATCCTGCTTTGCTGAGAGGGATCTGGTTTTTGATGACCTCTCTGGGCTCTAACCCAGAAAATTTTTCTGAACCCCCACTTGTAGCTATATGAGACTTTGTGACTTACTCTGTTTAGAACATACTAATAACCTTATAGCTTATGGTCTCTAGGCTTGAAAAGTAATACCAGGATCTGTCTCTTGCAATGGGTTGGTAAAAAAAAATGTTGGAAAAAACATGGACCTTGGATTCAAATAGTCCTGAACATGAATTCTGACTCTTCTACTTTTGAGCTGTGTGACCTTAGGCAAATCACTTACCCTCTCTGAATTTCAGTTTTCTCCTTGTAAATGGGAACATAATATCTTTATCACAGAATTACTGCACAAAATACGAAATCACGTAAAACACTGGGCATTGTATGGGCACACAGGACTCGGTGTTGGGTAAATGTTGGAGCCCTTGCTCTCTGCCACTGAAGAGGTGGTTGAATGTGTGGGATTCTGAATGCAGATGCCTGGGTTTGACTCCGAGTCCTGACACCTCCTCAATGTGTGACCTTGGACAAGATCCTCAACTCCCTTGGAAGAGGCAGAGAAAAATGCTGCCTTTCGTATCTTTAATTCCCAGGAAGGCAATTATAAATATAATTTATAAATATAATTTAGAATTATAAACTTATAAATATAAGAAAAAATGCACACCATCAACCCTGTCTCTCTCTCATTGTGACTGCTTCTCTCTGATGCTCTATTTTAAGGACCAGAGCATCGGTGTCACCTTGTTAAAAATGCAAATTTTCCTTCCTTCTCCCAGACCTACTACTAAATCACATTCTGGGGAAGGGCCTAGCAATCTGGATTTTAACAAGCCCTCCAGTTGATTCTGAGGTTTGAGAACCACGGCTCCACACCGGTGTCCCCCTACCTGCAGTGGGCTTGCTGGACACATTGCTGTTCTGGTAAATGGGCTGGGGGGTCTCATTTTGGGGTTGTCCGACCACAGGCGTCATGGAGGGCGTGTTGACATTGGAGAGGATGCAGCCAGTCACCCGCTGGGGAAAGGGAGAGGTGCAAGGTCAGTGTCATTAGCCAAGTGACTTATGAAAAGCATTCCTAGTGATCTTCAAACGCTCATCCGTTCATCTATCACGGGGAAGCCATTTGCAGCTGAGGTGGTGGCAGGGGCGGGTTCTAGACTCAGCTGTACCACATGGCTGCACATGGCCGGCAGGAGGCAAGACCGCTAGCTCAGGGCTGGAAAAGCATGGGACGTAGTGTCGCATAGACACTGGCTCAAGTTTGAGCTCTGCCCCCCTCTGGCTGCATGACCTTGGAGAGTTACCTTCTCTTGGACCTCAGCTCAGGAGTGTAGCATGGACAGGCCACATAGCTGCCTATCTGCGTTGTGGTCGGATTACACATGCGAGTGTTTGCAAAGCATGTGCCTACAGAGTATGTGGCCCCTGGCCGCCGATGTTGTAACCTTCTGTGTAACGTGCACACCTGCCCTCCCTGCCTGCTTCCCGGGGCTCACAGGAGGTCATGTCCGCAGAAGGGCTGTGTACGCTTGGCGCAGGTCATACGAACACCAGGCACCATCACCACCTGCCGCCTCCCCAGGCCAGAGATGCCAACGACAGGATGTGTTGGTGTGGCAGGAAGCGGGGGTGGGGTGCTGGGCACTCTCGCGCCTGCTGGCGGGTGTGCATTCCAGAGCCAAGCGGAAATTCTATGTGTATGATCCATTGTGCTGCGTTATCTGGCCTGCAGTTTTCCTCTGGGGCCGCAGAAAGCACTGAGCTGATAAGGCCATGTTCTTCCCAGCTGACCCAGAAACCACCCCCGTTCCCTGTTGTGGGTGGGAGAGCCCATTCCGGGGCAACAGAGAAACAAAGGATGGATTTTTCAATCCGTTCAGCTTTCCAAGGGCCGTTGCTTCTGCAAGGTCCCTTCCCTGAAAGCCAGTGTCCCACCCCCGTGCTCCACTCTTTAGGGATTCTGGAGTCCGGCTGCCAGAGAACCCCAAGCCGCAGGGCTGCCACGACCCTCGTGACCAGCCGTGGCTGGTGGAGTGGAAGGGCAGCCCACCTCCTTTCTTATTATTATTTCACCTCCAGAAAAGAAAACGCCACATTCTCATTAAGTAACTGGTCCTGTAGCTGAGGAATTGCTTCCTCCCGCTGCGCATGTCATGGGCCCCATGGGACTTGTTCTAGGTAGAGAACATTCTCTGTGCCCGTCACTGCAATGGCTGGGGCTCCTGGCTGAGCTGCTCTGGCCCAGACTCCTGCCTCTGGGCATGAGTAACAGAGGGAGGGTTCGGGAAGCCCAGGCATTTAGAAGCAAAACAGCGGCTAGGCCACATGGCTGGTAGAGGCAGGGTTCAGGCATGTGTGCGGGGCCCCTGATTCCTCCTTTCCGTCATGGAGCCTGAGGCTGCTGTGTGATCAGAAGGTGCACAGGCCCCCGGCTGACCCCTAGCTGACATGTAGCGTGAGAAATAAACTGACATGAAGTCACCAAGATTGTAAGGATGCTTGTTACCACAGCGTACCTTAGCCTATCCTGACTGATACAGTAAGACAGGATGGGATGCCTTTTATTATTGCTGCTGTTGAGACCAGCACAGGGAGCAAGTGAGTGCCATCCTGTGGCAGAGTCCTTTCAAGGGGACCAGGAAAGACTCAGGATGTGTGTGAAGGATTCTGAAAACGGAAGGAAGGGAGGTGCACTGTCTTCAGTTCCAAGGGGGACAAACCTAGCAGATGAAGCAACAGCCAGCTAGAGCCCTCCCTCTTCCTCTTCCTCTTCCTCTTGACTCCCTGGCTGGGCGGGAGCCCGAAACCCCTACTCTATTCAAATCAAGCACAGCTGCCCAGTTGGTGAGCATGATGCTGACAGGTCCCCCAAGGAGCGGATTCTGACACCCACTGACAGAAAACACAGATGCACAGAGGCTCTGTGTGTGTCAGAACAATGCCATCCAGATTGCCGATGGTGGCTGACGAGGGCACCGGGACAGGGTCAGTGGGGGTGGGCAGGACCCACTGCCTCTTGTCTTGGGTGGTCAGGCTTCTTGCTCTGGATGGCACTGCTCTTCATGCCATCACTGTGGAGATCCGTGCGTTGGTGTTGATCTGGGAAGCGCGCTTTCCACACACTCTGGCCAGTGCTGCTGGCTGGTGTGGCAACCTGCTCTTCGGTTGCGACAGCCTGGGCACAGGCCACGTGCTCCCATCTGTGTTCACTAAGCAGTGGCTGTGTGTCCTCAGATAGATGGGATCACCTCTCTGAGCTTCTTTTTATCCATTCATATAACAAGGACCAGAACACTGTCTGCCTTGGAACTCATGTGAGGAGGAATGAGAGTGAGCAAAGGGACAGTGACTGGCAGGGGTGAGGTGCCTCGGCCCCAGAACAGATGGGGCAGGAGCACCCGGCTGATGGCACTTCCTCCCAGCGCCCCTCTGTGCTCCTGCCCTCCTTGGCCAGGTCTCCTTCCCTCCTCACTTTCTGAAGTCTCTCCTTAATCCCACCCTGGATTTGCTGCCAGAATATGAAAACCACCCGAGTCATACTGAGCAGGCGGAGCAAGGCCGGGGGGCAGCCTCCGGTATGACTCGGGTTCCTAATCGGCTGCCCTCCTTCCTGCTGTTCGGGGCCTGGTCTCCCACACAGCTGGCTGAGAAGCAGGAAACTGAACCAGGTCAGTAGGCCAGCAGCACCCTTATCGGGCCTGCCTCGCTTTCGGGGGCCACCCACCCGTCTGCCGTGGCTCAGCTCACCTTCATGAGGTCCCGATGGTGCTCCAGCACGCTGCACGTGGTCTGCCAGGTGTCCTGATAGCACTCCCATGGGTCCACCCTAACATAACCAGAAAGAGGCTTCCCTTGGTTTCCATTCTCATACTCTTTCCTTAGTGGCTCCTTCCAGAGACCGGAGCTCAGGGAGCTTAGCACACTGGCTCATGCCGTGTCCTTAGATCCCAAATCAGATCAAACGTGGGCTTGAAACACCTTCCTACACCTCAGTTTCCCCCCTGTAAAAATGAGAGTATGGGACTTTGGGAAAGTGATGTTGTCTTTTGGTGCTCACTTTCCCCACCTGTAAAATGACTCCGTAACTCTCTTGTGGGGTTATTAGAAGGGCTCGATGAGTTTTATAAACAAAGTGCTTAGTACAGAGTCTCACTCTTGTGCTTCCCCACAAGATGGAAATTCTCCTCTGGGCCCTCTAGGATTGGGATAAGGATTAAAAGCCAGGCCGTCATTGAGTGGTCTGAATATCTGTGCAGTGGGGGGCCTTGTGGCATGGGGGGGGCGTGCCAGTCAGACTAAAGGGCACAGCCCTGCACCCTGGTCAGCCCCTCCTGTACACGAGGATGTGAAATGAGCAGGGAGCTAGCCCAGACCGATGAACTGTTCGGGCTTAATTGCCATCTTAATGAGCTGCTAAATTGGGAGATTTCTCAAACATTTTCTTAGCCGTTGAGCATTCCCTGCCCACCTCCCACCATGAGCACACACCTAAGCTTCCCAGAGGTAAGATCTCACTGACTGAAAACCCTTGAGAGTCAGCTTGTGCATCAGGCTCCCAGTATCTCTGACCACCACCCACCTGCCTAAAACAGATAGACTGGGCTAGACAGGCTCCCCCGGGGCCAGGGGCTAACTCTAGAGCTACCTGGGCCTCCCTAGTGACCTCAATTCCGGAATTCTGACCTTGCCCAAGTGCCTGGAGCAGTGCAGAGCAGGCAGGGGGCGCTGGGTAAATATTCATTGAATGAATGAAGCAATTCTTTCAGAATCTTCCAGTCACATCCAAGCAGGAACAACCTCCTGCCTGTGTTTTCCCCCAGTGGACCCCATTTTCCCCAGGAGATCCTAAGCCCCAATGTTACAAGGCCTTGTTTCTATCCCTAATGTGACCATGGATGTGCTGTTCACGCTCAAACCCCTTGACTTCTCTGGGCCTGTTTCTCACCAGAGAAAAGGCAGCTGTGTCTACCTGTATCTTAGGGGGATGAGAAAGTCGATAAAGGGCAAGTGTTTCTCACACAAATCACTACTCATGACTGGCTGGGATCACTATTTAATTATCATTGTCGCCTCCCTTCACTGTTCTCCTTCCCGCCCACCCCATCTCTTCTCCCTCATTGTGAGGTCAGCTTCCCTTCACTTCCCTGCTTTCATGGAAACCTCTAGGTGCTGCTTATTTTTCCGTGGGGGGAAATTACAGTACAAATGGTGTGCCATTATTTTTTTTTAAATGCCATTTTCTCATGCAAATTATAACTGTAGGAACTTGGGGGAGCATCATTTGCATAATTAGTGGAAGATGCTTTAATTACACTGCGAGCTCTGTGCATAAGGGTGGCTGCCATCTTAGTGAGGACGGTGGCCAGAGCCTGAGGGAAAGGCAGTGAGCGCTCCACGGGGAGCCCCAGGGAGCCTGAGTTCAGGAATGGGAAATAAGGAAGGCCAGGGAACATTCCCTAAAAGGAAGTGCAAATTCACAGGAAGTAACTGGGGAGGAAAGTGGAGAGGCATTTCGGATTTCCTGGCCAGGCCTCACTCCAAATCCAATGATGCTCCAGGAAAATCCTGGATCCAAAAGTCCCAGAGCAGAAGAAACACTGACGCTTCCCTCGTCAGTCTGCTGGGCCCTATGGCCTGGTTATAAACTAAAGCTATCAGTTGGGCCACCTCCCAAGGTTTGCATAATTATTGCCTGCAAGGGACTAACATCTGTGCGGGCCTCCCCACCCCTGTGGGATCCAGATGGCTGAGGGCATTCCTCCACTTCCTCCACTCACCCCCAGTGAGTCGCAGGCCACCCACCTGTGGCAATGGCCTGGCCAGCCCTACCTGATCCAGTCGGAGTTCTGGACGGCCAGCTGACACATGATGAGGCGGTGCCGGCTCGACACAAGGCCCTGGGGAGCAACAGAGCATCAGTGGGAGGCTCGCTGCGCTCCCCACAGCCTCCTGGAGACCCCACCCCGAGCCGGCTCCTATTCAAGGGCGCCGGGAATGAGGGTGTGGCCCCCCTGCGTGTGCACCTGCCACGCAGACACGCATGGAGCGGCGGAGGGGAAAGAAAGGGACGGAGGGCGGGGATGTGCCACTCGCGACAGGGTCCGGAGGTGGGCCTCTCGGAGGAAGCAGCCACCGCGTGCCCAGCGCAGAGACGAGACTTTTAACCCTGCAAACGGTGCTTTGTCTCGAGGCTCGAGCTGCTGGGTCGGCAACTTCCCCAGCGCCCAGCCACGGGTAGCTGGGGAAGGAGGGGGGATGGACACGCGGGGAGGGCTCCTAGACTTTCCCTTTCGTGTGGCAGGCAGGGAGCGGCAAGGACAGGAATTTTAAATCAGGTCGTAAGAGGCATGGGCCGTGTCCTCCTAAAATCCGGGAAAGACCCGTGACCGGCCGCCAGTGTGCCATCCGCGCCAAGTCCCGCTCGGCCCTCAGCGGGTGCGCGTGCTCCGCTGCTGATGAGCCCCGACCGCCCGGCGCTGCGAGCGGCCTGGCCCCGGGCACGGGCTCCTCCCGGCTGCTGCCCAGCGCCGACCCGCTCACGTCGGACTGAGCTCCAGAGCCGGGGGCAGGACGCCCGCTATCGGGCGTTTGTGTTTGCAGGGAGTGTAGCGGATGGCTGTGGGGCAGCTGTGCCCGAGGAGGAGCCATCGGGTCAGAAAGGGAGGGTACAGGAGCAGAGAGGCAAAGGACCAACCCACCTGTTTTCCGTAGGAGTCGTGGACGGGAGAGACAATCCCACCAATCACAATAAACCTTCCGGTTTTGTGCAGATAATCCCTGGCTCTTTCTAATTAAGAGAAGAAAACCACACATTATAAAGGGGAAGGGTGTGGATTAAAGGTGATCGTTGAAATCCATACGTTGCTGGCTGCAAGGCTTATTGCCTTACAGCTTTCTCGCCGTTTACATGCAAAGTGCCAACTTTCAAAGTTATGTTGGCCATTCAGAAGGTTATGGGATGAGATTCTGGCCCCAAAGCAAAAGGATTTAGAACTCAAGGGGATTAATACAGTTTAAAAGGTCCTCTGCTGGACAAGTCGGTAGCTTAGAGGGATTTAGAACAAGCATCTCACTGAAAGCCATTTGAGGGATAGATTGGAATTTACGTCTATGATCACTTGCAGAAACTCCAAAATGGAGGAGTGACTTAAAAGGAAGAAGAACCAGAGGAAGAAGAAGCAGCAGCTGCCACCTTCTTAAAATATGAAAGTTGGGCTGATTGCCTCATCTCAGAAGAGAAGAACCACCAAAACAAATTTAAAAGGCCTTCTACATAATTAGGGAGAATTAACAGTAAAGCCATCATTATCATTGATTGAGAAAAGTTCAGTCACAGAAAAACCTTTTTTCCTTTGGAAGGAATTCACGAGGCTGCTTCTTCAAATTTACCAGACAAGCCCAATGTCACTTCCATGAGAAAATTCAGAAAACTAGGAAGGGGATGAAAATTTTGGTTCTCCCTTCCAAGGGGGTTCAGTGCGCAAACCCAACAGAGCCTGAGCTTGTACCACTGAGGAGATGTGGCGTGGATTTCTGTCACAGGTGAGGGATTCAGTTCGTGAAGAGGGTCTTGGGTAGCAAGGCTGGCGGTGTAGTTTGCAAGCAAGTTCCCAGGACTTCCTTGCTGGCTCTCTTAACATTTAAAAATAATTCTCATCACATTTGCCTTTTCTTTTTCTTTCAATGTGAGATCTCTTCGTTTCTTAAAAAAAATAATTAATAGACTTTATTTTTGAGCACAGTTTTGGATTTAAAGAACAATGGAGCAGATAGTAGAGTTCTATATACTCAGCCCCCACCTTCCTATCTCCCCTGGACACCGTTTTCCCCATGATTAATATCATGCATTAGTGTGGTTCATTTGTTACACTCGATGAGTCCATACTGACACATTATTATTGATTAACTATAGGCCATAGTTCCCGTGAAGAGACACTGTGTTGTACAATCTATGGGTTTTGATGAATGACAAATGTATGTATGATACGTATGCACCATTGCAGTTGTGTTGAGAATAGTTTCCCTACACTCAAAATCCACTGTGCTCCCCCTGTTCATCCCTCTCCCTGGCCACAGACGTTGGTAACCACAGATCTTTCTACAATTTCTCTAGTTTTGCCTTTTCCAAAACACCAAATAAGCTGGGATCATGCACTACCTAGCCTCTTCAGACTGGCTTCTTTCACTTAACAGTATGCATTTAAGGTTCCTCCGTGTAGTTTTGTGGCTTGATAACTCATTTTTTAAAATTGCTGAATAACATTCCGTTGTCTGGACGTATCACCATTTCTTTATCCATTTGTACCATTTGTTTATCCATTCACCAATTGAATGACATCTTGGTTGCTTCCAGTTTTCACTGATTATGAATCAAATTGATAAAACATTCCTGTGGAGGTTTTGCGTGGACATAGTTTGCAACTTGGTTGTGTAAACATCTAAGAGTGTAATGGCTGGATCAGATGCTGACAGTACATTCAATTTTGGAAGAAACTGCCAAGTTGGCTTCCAACATGATCGTTCCATTTTGCAGTCCCACAAGCAACAGATGAGTGTTCTTGTCTCTCCACATCCTCGCCAGCATGGGGTATATTGTCAGGTTTTTTGAATTTTAGCCATTCTAATAAGGTATGTCACCTCTGCTTTTTAAGAGTGATATTACTTTACTTGTTTTCAAGAAGTCTTATTTTGAGACCAAGGACAAACTGAAAACCTTGTAAAAAAAAAAAAACCTTTTGATATTTGGATAAACTCCATACCTCCTCTCTCTTCTCTTGGCCCTTCATACCCCAGTCTTCATTGAGATCATTTACATCTGGCCCTCAGCTGTCACCAAGTCTCTGCTGCAATAAGTCAGAGCTTCCTTCCTCCCCCATCCTCTAAAAAGTGGCCTCTCCTTACTCTCTGCATACCCAAGCTTTTCTTTGGAAACTCCGCTCTACTTCACCTCTACCTCGGTCCAGCATGCCTGCTCTGTCCGACATCCCCCTTGGCTCTGCTAGCCCCCTGTGCATCCAGTTCAAGGGGCCTGGCTGGGAAATTGTTTCTGAAAATTTATACCTTCACTACTCTTCTGCATTGAGTTCTTCAAAGCCAGATATTTTGCCATAGGTAGGAGGTCCCCAAATCACAGCTAAAGGAGACGGGCAGTTAACATACATGTGAGAAGCAAGCTCTCGTTGTAAAATGATTTGCATTCAAACAACCTTGACCGGACACATTGCCACTTGAAACACTGCTGCCCTAAGAAAACGAAGCTGTGATCCAAATGTGGTTCAGTCTGTCACACATACTGAACACTTCTTGGGTTCTTAAGCACCTTCATAGTGACTCGTTTATTGACCAATGGATGTTTAACACATGCTCACCTAGAAGGCTCATGTAGCTACCTTTCCTACTCTTGCCCTTCTAGAGTGTCCTTTCACTGGTCTATCTCAGGCTAGAGAGCCACCCACCCCATTCCTCAGACCATACTCCAGAATTTCCAGAGGAAATACGTTGTCCCAAAGAAACTCAGCACCTTAGAAAATGTTACCCTTTGCTTCTGGCCAAGGTGAGGAGCCACTTCTCCTGGCAATGCTCCAAGGCTCACTCTCTCACAAAGAGGCAATTTCTTTTTCTTTTTTAAGATTTTATTTATTTATGGGGCGGCTGGGTGGCTCAGTCGTTAAGCGTCTGCCTTCGGCTCAGGTCATGATCCCGGGGTCCTGGGATCGAGCCCCGCATCGGGCTCCCTGCTCAGTGGGAAGCCTGCTTCTCCCTCTCCCACTCCCTCTGCTTGTGTTCCCTCTCTCACTGTATCTCTCTCTGTCAAAATAAATAAATAAATAAAATCTTAAAAAAAAGATTTTATTTATTTATTTGAGAGAGAGAGAGCATGAGCGGGGGTGAGGCGAGGGGGAGAGGAAGAGGGAGCAGCAGACTCCCCACTGAGCAGGGATCTTGACACAGGGCTCCATCCCAGGACCCCAAGATCATGACCTGAGTCGAAGGCAGATGCTTAACTGACGAGCCACCCAGGCACCCTACAAGAGGCAATTTCTGAAAGGAATAACCCCAAACCTGTACCTAAAAGAGGATACTTGATCTGAAGTAGTTAAACCCAGCAGAGGTATGATTGTGATGATGTAATCAAATTAATTCAGTTGTTGAGCACAAAACACCATGATGCATCCTAGAGGAATAAGGGGATAAAGATGGCTTTATTTATTATTCTCCAAAGGTTCACAATAATGGAGACACAGAAGGCTATACTGATGGATCTAATGAGAGGTGAGTTCTATAGCTATTGCTTTCAGTGTTGTTGGAGTACCACCCACAGTAAGAAATGCATTTTATATCCTGACACAATACATACCTACATATAGGTATAATTAACTGAAACAAATGTTTTACAATACCCTTAACCCAATGCACACTGATATTTTCCATGTATTCTATTCTGGGAATCATAAATTTAAATAAAAAGTTGGTCAAAACCTATTACGTCTGGCAACCTATAGTTTGAACAACTCTGTGCTAACGTTGAAATGCTAGGGGCGGGGGAAAAGGGACAGGAGAGATTAATTTTGCCTTTCCAAAGAGCACTTGCCAACTGGTTTAGTCTTTTTTTTTTTTTTAAAGATTTTATTTATTTATTTGACAGAGAGAGACACAGCGAGAGAGGGAACACAAGCAGGGGAGTGGGAGAGGGAGAAGCAGGCTTCCCGCGGAGCAGGGAGCCCAATGCGGGCCTCAATCCCAGGACCTCTGGGATCATGACCTGAGCCGAAGGCAGACGCTTAACCGACTGAGCCACCCAGGCGCCCCTCAACTGGTTTAGTCTTACCCACTATGTTGGTCTGTAGGTATGGAGGCCTGGTAGGGGTGAGGGTGAGGAAGGGGTACTATTGACTGAGCAAGTTGGAATCGAACCTCATAGTCCTCAGAGGACTATGACCTGTATGCCTGAGATCGCTGTTTGGTCAACATGGATTCTGTGGACCACTTGCACTGGAATGACCAGCAGGAGGTTATTAAAATGCAGATTCCTAGGTCTCAGTCCAGAGTTACTGAGTCAAAATCTCTGGGGCTGGAACTTAAGGTCTACATTTTCAATTAGTGTCCCCAGGTGATTCTTCTCTTCTCTGAAGTTTGAGAACCCTACACATACATAGACAATGACCATAAAGTTAAGAAGTATAGACAACAGAGAATCACTGAAGGCTGTTAAACAGGAAAGTGACTTGCTCTGAGCTGGGGCGAAAAAACTCACAGAAGGGATAGTTCCTATCCCGATGCGGGGCTCCATCCCAGGACCCCAAGATTATGACCTGAGCTGACACATAAGGCAGACATTTAACTGACTGAGCCACCCAGGTGCCCCAAATCAATTGTATTTTTATGTGCTAGCAACAAACACGTGGAAACTGAAATTAAAAATACAAGACCACTTACAACAACTCAGAAAAAAATGAAATACTTAGGTATAAATATAATAAAACATACACAGAATTTGTAAGCTAAAAACTACAACATGCTGATAAAAAGAAATCAAGGAAGATGTAAATAAATGTAGAAACACACCATGTTTATGAATTAGAAGATATAACATAGTAAAATATTAATGATCTCCAAACCAATATATAAATTTAATGCACTTCCTATCAAAATTCCAGCAAGATTTTTTTTGGTGTAAACACAGACAAAATAATTCTAAAATTTATATAGAAGGAACCAGAATAGTTAAAACTTTTTTTTAAAAATAAGAAAGTGGGAAAAAAGAAAGTGGGGAAATCAATCTATCCAAATTTTATATAGCTACAGTAGTCAAGACTGTGAGGTATTGGCAGAGAGGCAGACACATAAATCAATGAAACAGAATAGAGCCTAGAAATAGCCCCACATATGAATGGCCAACTGCATTTTGACAAAGGTGCAAAAATAATTCAATAAAGGAAGGATAGTCTTTTCAACAAATGGAGTTGGAGCAACTGGACAGCCATAGACAAAAATAAACAACAACAACAAAAAAAACCTAAGTCAACTTAAATCTCTTACCCTATAGAAAATTAATCCAAAATGGATCATAGATTTAACTTGTGTAAAATATGAATTTTAGATGAAACTATGGCAGAAAATCTTTGGGCGCAGGCTTGGCGAAGATTCTGATATGACACTAAAAACACAATGCCCAAAAGAAAAAACCCAATAAACTGGACTTTCACAGAATTTAAAACTTTTGCTCTTTGAAAGACCCTGTTAAGCAGATGAAAAAACGAGTTACGGACGGGGTGCAAATATCTGTGATCCACATATCTGAGGCCTCATATCTAGAATATAAAAAGGACCCTCAGAGCTCAAACAGTAAAAAAAAAAACAAAACCCTAAGGATCCCATTAGAAAATGGGCAAAAGACAGAAAGAGGACAAATAAGGATGGCAAATAAGCTTAGGAAATGATGTTCAGTAGCACTCAGCATCAGGGGAATGTAAATTAAGACCGCGAAGAGCTATCACTAATTCACCAATCAGAATGGCTAAAAGAAAAAATAATGATGATACCCATAGCTGACAAGGGTGTGGAGAAACTGGATTTCTCCTACACTGCTGGTGGAAATGTCAAACGGCAAGCTCCTCTGAAAAATAGTTTGGCAGTTTCTTAAAAAACTAAACATACGCTTTATCATATAACCCAGAATGGTACTCCTGGGTGTTTTTTTCCAAGAGAAATAAAAACATGTCTACATAAAAACCTGTACATGATTATTCATATCGGCTTTATTTGTAGTATCCAACTTCAGGAAATAAATGAAATGTCCTGCAATAGGTAAATTGTTAGACAAGCAGTAGTACATCCATACCCTGGAATACTTCTCCTTACCAATAAAAAGGAACAAACTAACAGTTCATGCAAACAATTTGGATGGATCTCCAGATCATCATGCTGTGTGAAAACCAATCTCAAAAGGTTGAATACTGTATGATCCCGTTCACATAACCTTCTCAGCAATGATACAGATTAGTGATGATCAAGTGTTAGGGATAGGGCTGGGGGCAGGGCAGGGAGGTGGTGTGACTATAAAGGTAAAGCTCCAGGGAGATCCTTGAGGTGATAGACTAGTTCTGTAGCCTAATTGTGTTGGTTACATGAAGCTACACATGTGATACAATGGCATATAACTATACATCCACTTTATACCAATGTCAATATCCTCACTTCCATATTGTACTGTAGATACATAAAATGTAACCAACAGGGTAAACTGGGTTAAGTTAGGCACATGGGAACTCTCTGTACTATCTTTGCAACTTCCTATGAATATATCATTATTTCAAAATAAAACATTTTTTAAAAGTTTACAGCAAACTACAGAACGCTGTACAATTGTAAGGTGGAAGTGTGCGTATCCAAGTAAATAACAAGCAAATTCGTGGCGCTGGATGCTTCTGGAACTTCTGGAATCTCTGCTCATCCTTTTCCATTTTTTTTTGCTGTCTGGATTCCAAGATTTGGGGTTGTTATGGCTTGGGAGGTCTTGTCCGAAGCAATGTTTCTCAAACTTTGATGTGCATGTGAATCCTCTGAGGATCTTGTTAGAATGCAGATGGTCTCCCCCAGTAGTCTGGGTGGGGCCTGAGATCAGGACCAAGATTAGGGGGAGGTGAGAGGGGTAGGATCGTTCAAGTGCAGGGTCAGATCCTGTCTTTATTTAAAATTATTTTATTTTGCTCATCAGTTTTTTTGCATTAATTTTGCCTTTTTAAAAATGTTATTTACCTCCGTTACTGAGTTTAGGGGTGCTCCCTTAAATTTTGCACCAGAGGGAGTTACCCCTTGGGCCTCACACTACCCCCAGCCCCTCCTGAGAGTCAACATTTCTTAACCAGCTCCCAAATGAGACCAATGCTGCTGGTCTATAGACTATATTTTGAACAGCAAGGGACTAAAGATGGGGGGGCAGCCCCTGCAACATTAGTGTACCCACAAAAGAAGCTCTCCTCCCTCCCCAACTCCACCACCACCTCCACTTCGCATGATGAGGGCATTTCTGGACATTGGCAAGTAATCCAATGGCAGAGCAATAGCTAGGGCCCTGGAATTTAATTTCATGCCAGGCTTCCCAAGATGTAGTCTATTTTTGTCCCTCAGCTCTGCCCCAGGAACAAGCCAAATCCCTCTAACATTTTACACTCAGGTCCAACCTGTCCTCCATCTGGTCTACCCTCCTTGCTCCTGTAGTCACAGAGGAGGAGCCCAAGGCCACTGGTGGCATTGCCGTGTCCTTGCCTTCCTCAACACCCTGATGATCCACGTGTCTCACAACTCATTCCAGGCCACTTTGAGCCAGGTAAATCTCCACTCCTGACAGCCTGTGCTAGACCCCCCAGCCACAGACAGACACAACACAGATGATTTGTCCATTAATAGTAATTCATGAGACAGACATGTCTTGCCTGCCTCCTGGCTACTCAGTGAAACCAGCTGATGTGTGTAATCTACTCTCCTCTTCCAGAGAGTTAATGGAGGAAACAGTGTGGTCAGGGCATCGATACTAACACAATTTTTCCTTTTCAGCTGCAATGAGAAATGACCCTTTCGGAGTTGTATTCACAGCTGGAGCTGCCTGAATTTTCCTTGTTTGTGAGTTTCACAAAGATGATCTGGATTTGTACACATTCTAAATTTTAGAATGTTTATTGGATAATAAAGGAAGGAACCAAGCAGGGTTATTCCTGCCCAGGGGTTGAAAATGGTTTTTCTTTTAAAGGAACCACCCCTGTGGCCTACCACACTGAACCTTGGGCATTCCTTAACAAAAATTTAGTGAGTATTTATTACGTATAAGGCTCTGTGCCAGGTGCTGTGGGGGACACAGAGAAGTAAAAGACACAGTCCCCACTTCCAAGAATCGTGGATTTTGATAGAGGGACACAGCACTCTCTGCCTAGATAATGGACACAAAGCTGAAGGGCAGCACCACTCCGTGCCATAGGACTTCAGGGGGAGGGAGTGATCCCAATGGGACAGAGTAGCCTGGGAAGCTCTCCTAAAACAGATGAGACTTGAGCTGGGTCCTGACAGTAGAGAAGAGGAAGGTGTATTAACTGTGTCTTTTTATTTTTCTGTTTTCTGAGGCTGACATCTGGGGCCTTGCTGACCTTGGAGGGGCCAGCCCTCCCAGGGATAGCCAGTTCCTAGAGATAGTAAACAACTCACCCTAGAGCAGGCCTTTCAAATGCAAACTAACCAATCCAGAGCCCATACCCCCAACTACCCCCTCGGTGTGGCGCTCATGCTCAGAGCCACTATCCACCTGCCCTAATCACCCCAGGGCCAGGTACCAGACACCTAGGGACAGCTTCTACGTCACAGAGCCACAGAAATTAATCAGACTAGCCAATCATAAGCCTGATTACCCTTCCTCCCGGCTTCCTCCCTGCAGTAACCACAAAAAAGTCTCTGGCCCCTGTTTCCCCAACTCTCTCACCCTCCTGACTGGTGCTTCCCCATGTGCGCCCCGCCCCCTCCCCGCAGCATGGCATGTCCTCTCTTGGGATCTGTGAGTATCATTATCTTTTCAGTAATGTTCGACTCTGGACCTGTTAGCTTTGCCGCACAGTAAAACACACACTTTAAAACAGAAGGAATATGGGGCCCCTGGGTGTCTCAATCAGTTAAGTGTCTGCCTTCGGCTCAGGTCATGATCCCAGGGTCCTGGGACTGAGCCCCATGTCAGGCTCCCAACTCATCGGGGAGCCTGCTTCTTCTCCCCACTGCTCGTGCTCTCTCTCTCTCTCTCTCTCAAATAAATAAACAGAATCTTAAAAAAAAAAACAGAAGGAAGAAGCTCATTTCAGGGGATGTGAATAGATGGACTGAGTCAGGAATGGACCCACAGGTTCCACTGAGCTCTATGGCTTGGCTTTCTTTGCTTGAGAAGCAATGGTACCATTTCCATGCCTTGTCACGGAGGGTGTCTCACCCTGGAGCATATTCCTGGATCTCCTCCTACTCCCAGACGCTCCAGTCCCAATGTGTTTGGGAAGCAGGGTGCTGGGTGATCATGTTTCCCTGGGTGGGTGAAACAGTCAATCATACCAGGTCCTCTCTCTTCGAGATGTCCAGCCCAAGCCATAAGTGTTCAAGTGAGCTTCCCACTTGAATCTGAAGCAAATGTGAAAAGGAGTATGGTCCCTAACCTTGATCCATGAGTGAGACCATGGGAGCCCACCGGATCACCACTAGCTGAGTGGGCTGCCAGCCCCCTATAATAAGTGCGGGCTAGTTATGGACTGAGTCTCCATGAGGAGCAACTGGCTTAGCCCTTTCTGGAGCTGGCCAGCCCTGCCCCCAGCCAGCCATCTACAAACGCTTGCCACCATCCCTCAGCAGAGCTGGTGGGCAAGATGCACTTTCACCAGTGCAATGGTCTCTCCTCTCCTACACACCCAGGACTCTTAACTATAAGAGAAGCAGTGAAATAGGGAGCCTCTTGGGATTATGAGAGCACAGCTTTTGTTCTTCGCGTGCTTACTCCTGTCTCTCTGGCTCAGGAAGGCTACATTTCCCAAGGCGATGATAGGGTGTGCCGATCTGGCGTGTTCTTCCGCGCGGTCTCTGTGGCCAGGGGCTGACCAGAAGAAGATGTGGGCTGGGTGTGGATGCATGTGGGGGTCAGACTGAAGCCCCTGGCCAGACTCATGCACAGAGCAGTCCAGCAAACCCCGAGAAGCTCCCCTGGACATAGAGAGTCTGGTTCTCTCGACATCTGTCTACTACCACCATCTGCCCCCATCTGCCCCCATCTGCCCCCATCTGCCCTCATCTCCGGTGCACGCACCTTGGGTTGTCTTAATTCACCAGAGAAGGCAACAAATGCTTCCCAGAACCCCCTGCATGCCTGGATTTCCTCTAGTTCCTGGGTTTTCATCCATTTGTCTGGCTAGCACAGTTCCTCCCTCATTACTGCTCATCCTATTTGCTCTGCAACCTCTAGCTTGGGAGAATGTGTGTCCCTTTGTCTTCACCGCTAGGAAATGATTTATGACCGTCAGTTCCACAAACCTCACTTCTGACAGACCGTGCCGGGGTGAACCTCTCATGTGTCCCAGCGGCTCCGTGCCACCTTCGAAGTCTGGCCTCTCCATCTGAATCCTCTCCACTGGAAAAGCTCCCCAGATTCCCGTCCCTCGCTCTTTCCAAACCCTGCTTCTGGGAATTCACCCGTTATTGAAAACGATTTTTTTTTTCTATTTATTTCTCCAGAAATAGAAAGCTAAATATATATGTAAAAAGACATCATGAACTGGTTTCCCCTTGAGACTCATAAACACATGGGAAAATTATTTTACAAACCTACAGCCTGTAATACTAAATATAACTGGATGGGTGGGGGCGGGGGAGAGAGGGGAAAGTATAGGGAAAGGTATAAAGACAGAAGAGCACACGTGATGTTAAAAAAAAAAAAAAGAAAAAAAACACCCCACCGTGGCTTCACATTAGTGATGAGTCTGTCACTGGCATGGAATCTGGCTCTATTTTTAACTACACGTCTGTTATTTCTCACTGGATGAACCATTAACTTTTTGAATATAAGTTCACCATACAGGTTTCTTATTTAGGGATAATTCAGGCTCTGAAGTAGAGTTTATCCAGGAAATTGCTTTGCTTTTGTCTCGTAAAACAAGTGGGGAACATTAGGCAGAGAAGGCTCCCTTTTGGAAGGATGTGGTCCTGCTGAGGCTCTCGTGCAGGGAACACACAGGACAGGACTGCTTAAAGGTTAAAAGTTGCTTTCCCCCTAAGAATGCGATTGGGAAAACACGGTTTCCCTTCCAGCTTTCTTACCTGTGCTCATCTTCCCTCTCTACTTTCCCAAGAATCAGTAGAAGTATCTTCCTGGATCAAGGGCACCCCCGGCCAGGGGCAACCAACTCTCCAACACTGAAGTTTCCACAACCTGGAAGTGCTCATAGTCCCCTGCAAACTGAGATGAGAAGTGTGGTTGCTGAACGACAGCCCTCCAAAGAAGTCCATGTCCTAATCCCTGAAACCTGGAAATATGTCACCTGAACGTGGCAAGAAGGACTTTGCAGGTGTGACTTAGATTAAAGACTTCATCTCAAGATGAGGAGATGATCCTGGATGCTCCAGGTGGGTCCATGTGATCACAGAGAGAATGCAGGACGGTCAGACTCAGAGAAGATGTGACAATGGAAGCAGAGAGCATAGAGGGGTTTGAAGTTGGAGGAAGGGACCTCATGACAAGGAACGTACTTGTCCTCTGGAAGCCAGGAGAGGAAAGGAAGCAGATCTCCCCTAGAACTTCCAGGAGCTATAAGATAATAGTTTTAGGACTTTCAGAAGTATAAGATAATAAATGTGTATTGCTTCGAGCCAACAAGTTTGTGGTCACTGATTGCAGTAGCAGCAGGAAGCTAATACCGCGGTCACCCTACCCATCGCTCGAATCAGCGTGCCCAGGGAACCTGTGAGTCACTCCGTCTTGCTTTGCATGCACTGAACCAAAGAACAAGTACCAACTCCTGCAGAAGTGGAGAGAGGAAATCAGCTCAAAGAAAATGTATCATGCGTTGGACTTGTTCACGGTTGCAGAAAGGACAGGTTTTAAAGTAATTTCGTTGGGATTTTAGAATTTTCTCTTTGAAGAAACCTGTAAGTAAAGAAGTGTACGATAACCTACGAACTACCAAAATCAAGCCTTTGAAATTCCTGAAATTAAGTCACAGCCCACCTCGTTGGCAATAGAGCGTAAGTTTATAGACTCTAGGTTCAAATCCTGCTCCAGGCGTGACTAGCTGCGTGACCTTGGGTTAGTTACCCAAATGCTCTGGCTACTGACACATCTTTAAAATAGAGATAATATGATCCAACCTCACAGGGTTGTGAAGTAACAGATGTGAAAAGCAGCATAACACCAGCATCCAGAAGACATTGGCCATCCATACTTTTTTTTCTTGGAGAAGTTCAACAATTCCTTTGGAGAGGAAGGTTATGAGATAATGGAAAATATATATATTGGTCTCTGCCCCTGATTCCTGGCACAGAGCTCCTAAAACCCTTGCAGATTCCTAAGGGATAAGAGTACTGGGTGCATCTGTTCTTCTGGTATTTGGTCTTTAAGCCCCATTCCTGACATACAGTTCCAACATCCCTTGGAATTTCCTGCGTGATAGCAGTGTCTTTTGTTCTAAATGAGATGACTCTTGGTGCTCCTGGATGGGAGCTGGTCACCAGAAAGACCAAGCCATGATCAGAAGCTTGGAATTTTTAGCCCCCTCTTCCCACCTTTCATCCTCCAGAGAGGGAAGAGGGGGCTGGAAATGGAGTTAATATTTGATCATGCCGATGTGAAGAAGCCTCCATAAAATCCAAATAGTAGGGGGTTCAGAGAGCTTTGAACACAACATGGGGAGGGTGACACATCTGGACTCCATGGGGACAGAAGCTCCTAAGCTTGGGACCCTCCCAGACCTCACCCTGTCTCTTCTTCTGTATCCTTTACCATATCCTTTAATAAGCTGGTAAATAGATGGACTCTGAGAAAAAACTGAGGGTTCTAGAGGGGAGGGGGGTGGGAGGATGGGTTAGTCTGGTGATGGGTATTAAAGAGGGCACGTTCTGCATGGAGCACTGGGTGTTATACGCAAACAATGAATCATGGAACGCTACATCAAAAACTAATGATGTAATGTATGGTGATTAACATAACATAATAAAAAAAAAAAGCTGGTAAATAGAGGTAAGTGTTTCCCTGAGTTCTGTGAGCCACTCTAGCAAGTTAATCAAACCCAAGGAGGGGTCTTTAGGACCTCTGATCTATAGCCAATTGGTCAAAAACACA
This sequence comes from Mirounga angustirostris, assembly GCF_029215605.1. Lineage (NCBI taxonomy): Eukaryota > Metazoa > Chordata > Mammalia > Carnivora > Phocidae > Mirounga > Mirounga angustirostris. The sequence goes on from NW_026991714.1 coordinate 43,748,493, forward strand.
GGTGACAAACCTGGGCTTGCTCCTGGCTCCTCAGGTGTGTGTGTGAGTAGGGGGCGAGGGGCCACACTTGTGAGACTGAGCCCTTACCTGTCTCTGGGTAGATACTGTCAAAATTGAGTTAAATTGTAGGGCACCCAGCTGGTGTCACAGAGAATTGACTGTCTTGGGGAAAAACCTCCGCACGACAGGTGACCAGAAATGTCCGAAGTGCGAGCATTTTGTACAAGGAGTAAAGGAGACACCCAGAGAAGAGACTCCTAGTAGGAAAGAACTGAGTTTTTCCCTACGCAGGGAGATGGAAAATGGAGGTTTTTTCTTATTACAAAAGTGAAGGTGGGACAGGAAAAATTGAAAAACTCTTTTTAAAAAAATATACAGCTTGCCATTGTGGGGGCATCAAGTATCAGAAAGCTTCCTTTGCTCCTAATGCTCTTGGTGTCCCCGATGAGCCGTTTCTCATGGTGCTCGCAGCCGCTGTTCCTGCCCTCCCGTAGAGAGCGGATGTGGCCCTCTGTCCGAGCGTCTGTCGATTCCCAGACCCTGAGCTCCCGTCCTTCGGTGCAACCGAGCAAAGGGTTCTGAGCAATGCCAGAGAAGCCAAGACTGGGGGTGGGGGCCTGCTGCACTTGGGCAGATTTCGGCTCTGTTCAGTCGGAGCTGAGCGGCGGGATGTGTTTGGATGATGGATGGGGGAGCATGCTGCATGCCGGAAATGTCAGGCTGGCCCACGGCTCTCCAGGTTATTGATCGCGCTCCGCTGGCAGCTGGACAGAGGGCCTTTCTGTGGCGATGGATGAGACAGCTTTCAGAGGTTTCATTTGTCTTCGGGAGCTCTCAGAGCTCCCAGAGGCTTTCGCTGCTTCTCCCCAAGCTGACCTGGAGGCATGACTCCAAGGGACGCCCAGTAGGAAACGATCCTAAAATGGCCTTCAGGCTCATGACATGAAAGCTGATAGCTCTGTCGTATATCTTTTAAGGCAACATTTTTTTAAAAATGATACTAATTAGTGTCAGTGAGAATGAGGGAAGTGTGTACTCTAACACACCATCGGTGGGAGTATAAATTGATTGCCTTTTAGGAAAGCAATGTGGCAGTGAGCATCTATCAAAATGACAAATGGGCATAACCTTTGACTTGGCAATCTCACTTCCAGGAATCTTTAGTACAGAAAAAATCCGCGCATGCGCATAGAGGTGTGTCCAAAAGGATGGTTCACTTCAGCATCATTTGTAATAGTAAAAAATCAGAAATAAATGTGGCAGCCATCAGACAAATTATGGTACATACACCTAAAGGAATATTACGTAGCCATTAAAAAGAATGGACTAGGCCTACTCAGTCTGACATGGGAAGGTCTCTAAGACACATTGTTAAAAAAAAAAGTCAATAATGGATTTTGAAAAAAAAATTGAAGTCACAGAACACTACGTATAGTATGGTGACATTTGACTAAAACTATATGCGTGTAAAATTATTTCAGATAGTGATAATAAGAGCAGTGAAGAAAATAAAATGGGCAGAGAGGGTGAAGACTGGGTGGTTGTGGGTGGGCTTCTCTGTGGAGGTGACGTGGAGGCAGAGAAGTGAATGACAGGGCATCAGCCACACAAAGATCAGGAGGGAGAGTGTGGCAGATCATGGGGTGCAGTGGGTACAAAGTCCCAAAGGCAGAAGAGCCAGGCTTGTGCTGAAGTCAGGGAGGCAGGAGGGAGACCAACCCTGAAGGGCCTTGGGAGCAGGGAAGAAGTTTAGGATTTTATTTTAAGCCCTTGGAAGGTTGTAAGCAGGAGAACGATATTTTTTGAAATGTTTGAAATTTGAAATTTTTACTATTTTGCAATTTTCAAAAAATTTGAAAGCACATTTGTCTATTGGGTGGAAAATGAGTTGAGGGGGAGCAAGAACGGAGGGAGTGAAACCACTTAGGTGATCCATATGAGTCCAGGAAAGACATGATGGTCATGAACTTGCAAATGGCCAGGTCTCCCATCATTTACCTCTGAAGGAGCTACAGTAATCGATTAGCATCTTACAAAGTGTTGGATAACTAAGACATTATTTTTTTTTAAAGATTTTATTTATTTATTTGACAGAGACAGAGATAGCAAGAGCAGGAACACAAGCAGGGGGAGTGGGAGAGGGAGAAGCAGGCTTCCCGCTGAGCAGGGAGCCTGATGCGGGGCTCGATCCCAGAATCCTGGGAGCATGACCTGAGCTGAAGGCAGACGCTTAACGACTGAGCCACCCAGGCACCCCTAAGACATTATTTTAAAAAGTAGAAAGGCCTACATGAGGGAGAGAGTAATATTACAGTAGAATTAAGTTTTGTGATAGCTGATTAATTATGAAGATTATTTTGTGAGGACCATATTTGATTTGGTCAAATCCCGTCCCCAGAACATGGCTGTGTATTCAACAACCTGATATAATATTGTTAGTTTATGAAATGAGTAGCAATACTGCTCCCCCAAACCCAAGAGTTGAAAGCAGACCCCAAGAATTATGAAAACCTGTGCAAAATTCCTAAGTAAGCAGTAAGTCCCATATTCTCGTGCTTTTAAGGTGTATCATGCATGTGTTTAAGCATACTTATCTCTCTGGTTTTTGTTCCTTTTTTTTAGCTGAAGTTACAATGCCCCCTAGAAGACCAGACTTGATATTCTCATCCTGATTTTAGGCCCAGCAAGTATTTTTTCTTGGATGAACCTTCTCAGCACTTTCCTGAAAATGTAGGGTGGACACCTGAAGACTCATGGAAATTCACCCTGGGTGGTCCACAGCGCTGCTCTTGGAATGTACAAGATGAGCTTTGTGACCATCTACCGGGAGGGCAATTCTAATTACAGAGCAAAGAGCGAGACTGCCAGGAGCAGGTAAATCTGCAGCCAACCTGGGCGGGGCCCAGAGGGACGCTCCCTAACATTCTTAAGATGCCGTATTTCTAATTATTCAAAGACCTTGGCCTGGCAATCTGGATCTTACTATCTCTGGGTCTGCTTTCCGTACTGCCCCGATCCTGAGATTGCTCTCAAAAACTCCTTTGTGAACAGCCGGTGCAGAATATGACACAGTCCTAAGACTTTAGATCTAGCACGCGGAGTAATACCACAAACCATGTCTTCCAGAATGCCTCACCCCTCAGGTCACAACTGTTTCTCTTCGCTCCATCAGCGCAAGCTGAATCAAATGCCTTTAGCTTCTTCTGGTTTCCCAAGAAGAACAGGAAGACCCCTATTCTTAAGGAAGTTCTGGATCAGCTCGCAACCGGGTCGATTTTGCTCTCTGGGGGACACTTGGCAAGTTTGGAGACAATTTTGGTTGTTGCTGTCGGAAGGGGGCTGCTACCAGCTTTTAGCTGGTAAAGGCCAGGATGCTGCTTAACATCCTACAATGCTCAGGACAGCCTCCATAACGAAGAATTATCTGGTCCAACAGTGCCCAGATTGAGAAACTAAGTTCCAGATAAATAAAACAAGGCCTCCGTCTGAAAGGTAAAATGGAAACGAATAACGCTAACACAGGTGGAAGAATTATAGCCCCAAGAGAAGAAAAACAAGGGCACTGGGATTTCAGAGTCCACCTTTCCACCCCTTCTATCACAAGGGACTGTTACTGGGGAAAGTGACCAAGTCAAATACCATTATGACAAAAAGCCCCACACGATGAAAGGATTTCCAAGAGATCCAGCAGGGTTGTAAGAGACGAGTCCTGCGGTTCGTGCTCACGGCAACGGGCTACACAGCGAGACTTGCCTCTGCTTGAGTGAAGGACGGTGATCTGGACAAGTTCCTGCTCACCTGCCTTCTTCCTCTCTATCTGCTCCCTTCCCTTTGCTTTTACAGCCTCTGGAGTCACGCATCTAAGCTTCAAAAATCTCCTGAGCTGACAGAATGAATGTTTTTTTTTTTTTTTAAGATTTTATTTATTTATTTATTTGACAGAGAGAGAGAGAGAGCACAAACAGGGGGAAGCGGGAGAGGGAGAAGCAGGCTCCCTGCTGAGCAGGTAGCCCGATGCAGGACTCAATCCCAGGACCCTGGGATCATGACCTGAGCTGAAGGCAGACGCTTAACCATCTGAGCCACCCAGGCGCCCGTTAGAATGAATGGTTTTTGTGCACAGTAGTGAAAGGGCACAGGATTTTGGAACGAGCAGACTGAGCGATTTAGGGAATCCTTGGCCAGAAATCAAGGGAGACCCTTTCTCCTCGAAGGCCCTACTTAATTCATGTTCCTTATGAAAAGCTGTGAGGGAATAATTCAGACAAGCAACAGCGAAAGGATTTCTCAGCAGTCTATTTTCTAGGCCCAAAGTAATATTATATAATAATCAGGTTAAAAAAAAAAATTGCACTGTTTCTTGGCACTCTGCTGTAAAGATTTTTTTTTTTTTCTTCTGGAAGTTCAAATGGTAGGGACCTGTTTGCACGGTCTTGGCAGGAGTGAGCAGAGAGGCTTGTTTCTGGCCAAGCTCCCTGGAAGGATCTGCCTCCTGCTTCTCAGGTCAGGGGACAGGAGGGTCTGTTTTATAACCTGATGATAAGAGCCATGAGATATAGTTACTACTTTTCTCATGCAGAACCTGAGAAGTGAGCAGCTGCTCCAGAGTAAGATAGTTGTGCAAGACATTCACACTTCTGGCCCCCTACACACACACACACACACACACACACACACACACACCACATCCTGGAGTTCTACCCAATTTAATCAAACAGATTTAGAAATTTGGCAGCATACTCTGACATAGGAAAAGGCAGAGAATCACTTTTTCTAAGCACATTAGTCACAGGTTCGTGTTCTTTTAAAAAATATTTTTATTTTTACATAATTTCAGATTTAGAAACAAGTTGCCGAACTCCCATATACCATACCATTCACCCCAACTCCCATATACCATACCATTCACCCCAATTCCCTACCTGTTAATATCTTACCACATTTGCTTTATCATTTTGCTTTCCGTATATTCATATTATTATTACTTTTTAAACTCTTGGATAGTAAGTGGCCTTTCGGCTCCTAAATATTTCAGTGTGTATTTCCTAACAAAAGGGCATATTAGTGACAGTTTATGAAGCTCGTCCTTTTCCAATTGAAGAATAGTTGAGTGACTGGCAAATGGTTTAAAAGTCTGTACCAGCAGAATAGGATTTTCCAAGGATCTCCTGGTATATCTGGGTTCAAATCCTGGCCTCACTACTTGCCAGCAGTGTGACTTTGGACACCTTCTTAAGTCTCAATTTCTCCATCTGTAAAATGGGGAAAATGCTCATCTCTCTTTCCTAGGTCTCTGGGAACGACCAAATGAACCAAGTTACCAAGTAAGTCTATGCAGGGACAGGTTTCACACATGGGTGAAGCAATACTCAGTAATAGTCCTCATGTTCTCTACTGTCTCCTTTTCTTTTCACTTCTCATTTCCTTGTGATTATATAGGATTATTATTCTCCAGTACTTCTCCAGCCAGTGCCCTTTGCGATGAAGTCCAGTCCTCCAGTTTTCATTGGCAGAGCTGGTATCAAACGTGCAATCTCCCTAAATGCTTTCTCTCCCTGGCAGTTCCCCTCCCCACCCACCCACATCAGTCTTCTGTTCAATGAAACCATGACAGATTTAGAGATTTATAAGCATACTACAGAATAGAAAAGAACAAAACTCCATTTCTTGTAAGATCACTAAAATACCTGTGCTTTAAAGTAGGACAACCACGGGACGCCCAGGTGGTTAAATGTCTACCTTCGGCTCAGGTCATGATCCCAGGGTCCTGGGATTGAATGCCACATCGGGCTCCCTGCTCAGCCAGGAGTCTGCTTTTCCCTGTGCTCTCTCTCACTCTCTGACAAGTAAATAAATAAAAGCTAAATAAATAAATAAATAAATACATGAATAAAGTAGGACAACCACAAAGAACCTAGTGTGCGTGAGATCACATCTCTTCCTAAGCAACAGGGCGGTGATTTGAGTATTTACCACTGCAGACAGGGAGATACCTGGCTTCTGAGCATTTGGGTCAACCAGCTGTACTTTCTTTCCCTAGGCATGGATAACTGGGTATTTGGTTAGGAAGAAAAAAAGAAAACTAATGTTTAAAATATACTTACTATGTTGCTGGTGTTTGCACAAGATGTTTAGCTACTTCCACTTTCAAGCATTTCTTTTTGAGAAATACACCTTTTATTTATATATTTGTTTTTAAAGATTTTTTTATTTTTATTTTGAGAGAGCGAGAGCAAGCAAGCACGGGGAGGGGTAGAGGGGAGGGAGAGAGAGAATCTCAAGCAGACTATCCGCTGAGCACCGAGCCCAGCTTGGAGCTCGATCTCACTACCCTGAGAGCGTGACCTGAGCCAAAACCAAGAGTCAGATGCTTAACCGACTGAGCCACAGAGGGGCCCCAAGAAAAAAATCCAATGACAACAGCACATATCAACTAATCACTAACTACCATCAATGGGCAGCTCTAAAGACAAAGGCTGGAAGAAGCGCCTGGAAGCAGAAAGTGTGGTTTGGCCCCAGCCGTAGCTGGGTTTTCTCTCCAGGGACCTGCCAGGTGTGTAGCTACTGGAAACAGGGTGGCTTTTGCTGAGCCACAGCCTTAGGCCTCACGTGTATGAGGCAGCCTCTGGCAAGAGCAGTTGCAGCTGAAAGTCAAGCAGCCTTCAGTGTGTCCCATGTGGAATCTTCTGCTTGTCTCCAGGGGCACCTACTCACCCTCTACCACGCGTTCAAACCTTCCACAGCTCCTCGCCTTTAGGATAAGGCCCAAACTCCCAAGCAGACCCCTTTAAATCTGAGCCCTGAGGCTCTCTCCTGTGCCTCCCCCACAGCCTCAAGCATGCCCTTCCCCTCCAGCGACATGGATTTTTGCACGCACACCCCCTGGTACCTTCACCCATGTGTTCCTTCTTCCTCGAATGCCCTTCCCCAGCTTGGTAACACCTGGCAAAGGACTGTGCTTTACTCTTCTTTGCATCTCCAGTACCGGGCCCCTCCTATCACTTAGACATTAGGTAATACACAATGAGCACTCGCACTGAATTACAGCACATGTATGTGTAAAAGTGCAGGTTCCTTGAAAACTAGAATTACCAGCCTGAAGGTGAATTTTTCGCATACAAATATAGTAACTTGTTAGAAAAAAAAGTGTTGTGAATTTAGTTTCCTAACATTACCACATATGGACTTCAAGAGATAAAATAATAATTAGGTCAAAAAAATTTACATTAACACTTCATCTGAATATGCCAACCAATTATTTTTTCTCTTGTTATCTAGAAGATTGGTTTACCTCAACAAAAAGGTGGTAATGATTATTTAAAAAAGAAGAAGAGGAGCATATTCAATGGGACTATCCATCATACTATGATGGCGATTCTGAAATCACGTGGGGCAGATATACCGATCGAAATAAAATACTTCTGTACTTGCTTTCATTTTATTTGTTTGTTTATTTAAGTGGGCTCCATGCTAGGAGTGGAGCCCAACATTGGGCTTGAACTCACAACCCTGAGATGGAGTCAGGTGCTTAACCAACTAAGCCACCCAGGCACACTCCCTACCCCGTACTTACTTTTAAAAGGGTTCATTTATATCTCAACTGTTTTAACAAAATAAAGAATAAGTCCCAACTCTCCCAATGGCACAGCAGTTCCACCTTGGTGAACACAAATGCACATCATGCATGTTCGGTAACATGTGTAGTGACTAGTCCAACACTCCTTTAGGGGGTACAGTCTACACAGAATGTGTGTTGTATGTGTGGGGGTGTAGGTTTAATTCAACCCAAATTAAAGACATCATGTCCAAACTGCTTTTGAAATATTAGAGTACCCCACAGACTGAGCAAACCACCAAATTCAGAGTAACCAGTCTTTCATTTTTGATTCGAAGATGTTTTTTTCTCCTTAATGACTATTGAAGTAAAACACCACCCTGTGGGAGGGATCAGCCTGTGTTTCTCTTCTTGGGCTCAGTCTGTGCCTATCCTGACAGCATCTATAGATTGGGGTGCTTGAGGCAGTGAGGCAGCTTTCTTCAGAAATAGGGAAGGGGCGCCGGGGTGGGGTAAGTGTCTGACTCTTGGTTTCAGCTCAGGTCATGATCTCAGGTTTGTGAGATCCGTGCTCAGTGCGGAGTCTGCTTAAGTCTCTCCCTCTGGCCTTCCCCCACTCTCTTTCTCTAAAAAATAAATTTAAAAAGTTTAGAAAAAAAAAAATGAAAGAAATGGTGGAGACCTCATAGGCCCAGATCCACTCCCCAACCCCATGTGCTTGCATTCCCAGAAACTTATCTCCTAGGATCTGGAATTTATTTATTTTTTATTGTTATGTTAATCACCATACATTACATCATTGGTTTTTGATGTAGTGTTCCATGATTCATTGTTTGCGCATAACACCCAGTGCTCCATGCAGAACGTGCCCTCTTTAATACCCATCACCAGGCTAACCCATCCTCCCACCCCCCTCCCCTCTAGAACCCTCAGTTTGTTTTTGACACAGGTCAGAGAGCCATGTGAACAATGAGGAAGGAGCAGGTGGTAGGGTTCTGTGTCTGTGTCACCTGTGGAGGTGGGGCTGTCTCCCTGACTCCTCCCTGCCATCAGTGGCCACTTGGTGGGATGGGGAGTGAAGGGGGGAGGGGCCCGTTCTCTCCCCTGCAGGCTCTCTAGCTTAAAAAGGGAGAGGATTCGTCCTCCACACACATTCTTTCTGACCCGTCTTCTCTGCGTCTGAGATCATGTGCAGAGCCAAACAACAATCCCAGATTTTCTTCTAGGTGTCAGGAGCCCCGGGCCCCAGATCCAGGGCCAGACAGCCCACCGGGTGTCCCAGGCCTCTGTGCTGACCCAGGCATGGGCTCCTGGTGGGCTGTCCAGGAGTGTTCTGGAGGGAGGGCTGTGTCTCACGCAGCTTGCTGCCTTCCCCCCTCCACCCCCAGCCCTTAGCAAGCATCTTAAATATTACTGATACTCAACAGAACACTGAATGAGGGAGTGATTGAAAGCAGACCGATACTCACAGGAATATTGCATACTAGGCAAAATATGTTGGAAATAGGCCCTTCTCTGATTTCCCCTCTTCCCACTTGTAGAAACTGAGGTCTTTGCCAGCAGCGCCGAGTCCTCCTGCTCGGCCCCTTCTCTGCATTTTGGAGCTCTCATTCAGCAGCCCCGGCATGCTCCATGTTCCAGACCTCAGGGCTCCCCTCCTGCCCTCCGCCAGATGTTACTTAGTATCCTGACACCACTAATCACTAGGCCTGTGTATTTTTTTTTTTTAAGATTTTATTTATTTATTTGACAGAGAGAGAGCACAAGTAGGCAGAGTGGTAGAAAGAGGGAGAAGGAGAAGCAGGCTCCCTGCTGAGCAGGGAGCCCGATGAGGGGCTCGATCCCAGCACCCTGGGATCATGACCTGAGCCGAAGGCAGAAGCTTAACGACTGAGCCACCCAGGCGCCCCATAGGCCTGTGTATGTTTAATAAATGCTACCTAGTCCAGGTCTAATAACATACATTTTAACCCTCAGCCTGCCCCTCCCCAAAGGAGCCACTCTAAAATGATCATTTCAGGGGTGCCTGGTGGGCTCGGTCAGTTCAGCGTCCGACTCTTGGTTTCAGCTCAGGTTATGATCTGAGGGTCATGGGATCCAGCCCGAGTGGAGCTCCCTGCTTCTCCCTCCTGCTCATGCACACACACACTCCCTTTCTCTCTGAAATACATACATCTTAAAACAAAACAAAACAAAACAAAACACCAAACCCCGCACCCTCCCCCTTTGGATAGGCAGGGTAAATAAATAAATAAATAAAATGATCATTTCAGCAGTCTCTGTCGAGGTAGGGTAGATCCTCTAGATTGGAGCCCTCAGGTAAGACCTCTAAAAGTGGCGGCCTCAGGGCAGTGTGACCAGGCAGGTCAGCCCTTCCATCCCAGAGGGGAGGCCCAGCTTTACCCAGCTATATCTCAGGCCCCCTCCCCACACCCCCTGCCCCCCCACCCCCCCGGGCCTGAGCCCTGGTCCTCTATGCAGTCAAGTCACCCATTCAGTCTCTGCAAGCAGAAAAACCCTTTAGAGTTGACTCCGTTTCCCCATCACTTTACTGACAGAGGGGTGAGGGCCCAGAGACTGCCAAAGCTAACCTATAGTTCTGGACAGGGATTCATGATCCCCCCCGGCCCAAGGCCAGTAACTGCAGGGCTTTTGTCACTAGTCAAGAGACAGGTCCCTAGCCAGGTTAATGACAGGAGCTTTTCAAAAAGTTTTGCCTCGGGTCCAAAGTAAAAAATTTTTTTTAGTTCACAGCAGCTGTGAGCTGGATCCTGTAGGAAGCACCGCAGATAGGGATGAGTCCCCCAGTGTGAGGGAGAGATGCTTAAATAGACAAATCCAGTAGCGTCAGCAGTTGTGATATGGTCAACTCTCTGAGCGATTTTTATGTACTGGACACTGTGCTACAGACTTCACAGTTCCTAAGCCTTTTACTGACAGAGGGAAGCTCGGAATCCCACTGCCGGAGGCGGGGAAGGGGGCCTCTCGCCCCGGGCACCGGCGCCTGGCCCAGCCGGGTCTCTGCCTCACCCACCCCGCCCCCCCAAGTCGGCCCCAGCCGCAGAGCCTGGGGCCCCAGCTCCTCTCCCTTGGGCTTCACCGGGCCCCTTCTGGGCCTCGGTCCTGGAGCTCTCGGGCCTGTTTACGGGCCGTCGCCTAGTCTGTTGGAGACAAGCCCAGGCCAGATGAAGAAACAGGGCCTGCCTTTGGAGCCGGCTCCCGGCTTGGCTCGGGGCGGGGGGGGGGGGGGCGACGATGCGGAGGGGATGCCCACAGGAAAGGAGGAAGTGAGTGAGCTCGGTCTTTGGAAGCTCGGTCAGCTCGGGAGGGTTCATTCCCCTTCCGTCTTGGAATTCCGAAACCAGAGCGAGGTCATCTTGTCCTCCCTGAGAAAGGAAATCCCCCGAAGGGGATGGTGGGGGAGGAACTTGTGGGGCTGGCTCGGCTTGACCGGGCCGGGAGGGGCCGGGAGGGGCCGGGAAGAGAGGGCCCCAGAACGTCGCACCACCCCGGGAAAGTCCGAAGTCCTTGCCGCCTCGCGGGGAGCCGGAGGCCACGGGCTCCACCTACTGTGGCCCATGGACACGGGACCAACAAGCCCCGAGCAGCCGACTTCCGCTTCCGGCGGCCGGACTTCCGAAATCCGCTGCGGGGGCAGAGGGCATGCGCGCCCGCATCGCCTTTTTGTTGTTACTTTTCATCATCACACCAGCTCTATCGGCGGCGGTATCTCTAAGCCCAGTTTAAAGGTGGCAGAGTCAGGAATCACACGAGGTGTGGACTCAGAAGCCCCGGCACGGGGGACACACTGTGTGCGCACCCCGCAGGAGACCCCCCGCCCCCCAGGACTGCCGCGGTGCAAACGTCACCGAAGTAGAAGTCAGACTTCCCCGGTGTTGACTCCACCGGACGCTGGTTGGTGGCTCTGGGCTTTAGTTGACTCTCCTAAACAAATCTGCCCTGCTTACTTCCGTCTCACCAATGCTGAGTACCTACTAAGTGCCAAGGCACCGCACTGAGGGCCAGGAACACAAGGATTCCTGTTTTCCTGGACTCATCCCAGGGTGACAGGAAACTGGTTGATGCATCTCTATCCTCTCCCCTCTCCCCTTCTCTGCCTCTGGAGGGAGCTCTGGGGTAGCACAGTCTTCAGTGCCGAATTGGGGTAGTTGAGAAAAACCACACTGGGTGGATTGATTTCCTCTGGAAAGTAACTCTGAGTTGTCGGTGGAAGAGAAATAAATAGAGCCTGGGTGAGATGAGAAGAGGAGAAGGATGCGAACCTTCTGCGCTCGGGGGCCGTTTTGGGGAGTGTGGAGGGAGATGACAGTACTTGAGGTAGTTGTATTCAAAATGTACATGGGGAGAGAGTTGGTTTTTTTTAAGTGTTGCTCTATTTTGAGCAGAACACCCTTTTGGTGTTCTTTGAGAGGTTTGAGCAGAGATTAGAATTGCTTTGTGAATGACTTTTTGGCTATCCAAAGATTGTTTCTGAGTACATCACCATTTTGGGACTGGGTCACCAGGCAGCTATGCTTTGTGTGGGTTACACCAACACTCACAGAATTTGATCCAAAGTCACCTAACCTCTTCATTGTATTACAGAAAAAGAAACAGATAGGAGCCAGACAGACCCCATTTTCTTGTTTCTCAACTAATTTCCTGACCAAGGAGTGGAACTGCTCTCTCCTCACTGCCAAAAGAGAATGAGGGGAGATTGGTGAGAAGGGGGGAGAAAGGAGAGGAGCGGGGAGAGAGAAACCATCTCCCTCCATTTCTCTCGTTGGCACACCCCCATCTCAGCCCCCTTCATGCTGGCAAGAAGTTCCTGTTCTCTCCCTGCCTTTTTAAAGCTACATGGCTCTGGGTGAGTTTTCGTTTCCTTCTCTATAAAGTCAGATTAATGAGACCCAACTACCCTGCAAGGTTGTGGGGAAGTTGGAAGGAGAGCATGGAACTGTTAGTCGACCCGTAAGTGTGCAATGAAACAAAAATGTCCATTCCTCCTTCCCACCAGAGAGAGTCCTGTCATTTCAACCTCCTTCCCTAAAACTCCTTCCCCACTTTCAAAAAGGATGCATGCTTTCCTCTTAGGAGAGAGGCCAGACACATCCATAATAAAGGGCTAAGGGAGAGAGCAGGGCAGGGAGGGAGGCATCCAGAGAGGCTGGCATAGAAGAGAGTTTATTTATGAGGGCGGGAGAGCCGGGTTTGTCAGTGGTGGTACCTGAGTCTCTGTGGTGTGTAAATCACATGAATAGAAAAAGAGATAAGATTTTAATTAACATTACTGGGACTCTGCATTTGAGTGCCTTTAACATCCTTGACAGTAAAGATGGAATAATTTTTAAATTTCAAGTGAATGCTAAGCTGACTTTCCAGAATATGACACCCTCTGAGACTATATTATGTGGGTTTATGGGTTCAGAAGGGGTACAAATGTGAGGGATTATAGTATCATCTGCCCGTGAGACTCTTGACGGAGAGAACATGTTCAGGTGTATGGTCCCAGGCTCTCCTTAGACCTGAGCACAGTGGGCCTTGAATCTTCCTTCTTCCCTGTGCTGTGCTGCACCTGCCTGGAGGTTCCAGGAGTAATCGCAGCCACTTAGGGCAAGGACAGCTCCTTCTTGACTGGAAATATCCTGCTCCACCCACCCCATCCAGATGGCCAGACCTCTCCCTCCTCCCACCCTGACTCCTCACAAGCTGGGCCTGTCCCAACCTCTGTCCCCAGCTGGGAGCTCCCACATATCACCAGACTAACAGAGCCTGCAGGGGGGGTAGCTGCAGCTGTCGGGATCACTGACTCACCACCTGGGTCCCCAGGGCCTCTGGGACAGCCATCTGGAGCCTAAGCTCTTCTTACTCAAATCACGAGGTGAAATTTTCAGGACCACACAGCAAAGCCCCAAGCCCCACCTGAACACTTGAGACTACTTAAGGTCCATTCCCATGATTTTAAATACCATCTGTCTGCTGACCACTCCCAAATTTCCATCACCTTGCAGACCTCTCCCCTCAGCTTTAATCTCAGAAATCAAATGATCTGCTTGACATCTCTTGCTAGGATGTCTCTCACGAATATCTCAAACTTGAAACATACAAAACTAGATTCTTGATATCCATCCCCAAATCCATTCCCCACCTGCTTACTCCCTCCCTGCCCTGCTCTCTACTCAGGGCCTAGTTGCTAAAGCCAGCATCCAGGAAGGTATCCTTGGTTTCTTCCTCTCCCATAACCTCCCCACCCCCATCTGATCCATCAACAGCCTCTAAACCCCACCAGCTTCTTTCCAACTTCACTGCCACCACCATCCTCCAAGTGACACTCTTCTCTAGATGACCAGGGAGTGGAGCTTAGAGGAGAATGAGATTGGAAAGGAAGAGCATTTCTTTCTTTCTTTTTTTTTAAGATTTTATTTATTTATTTGACAGAGAGACACAGTGAGAGAGGGAACACAAGCAGGGAGAGTGGGAGAGGGAAAATCAGGCTTCCCGCTGAGCAGGGAGCCTGATACGGGGCTCGATCCCAGGACCCTGAGATCACGACCTGAGCCGAAGGGAGACGCTTAACGACTGAACCACCCAGGTGCCCCAGAAAAGGGAGAGCATTTCAACTGAGGCTGGAACCTGGCTCACTGCTGCCCCACTCCCTCATGACTGTGGCATGGAGTCCAAATTGGAAAAGTTTGAGAATCTGAGAATGGAAAGAACTTGACCCCACTAACCCTCTGCAACTCTGAACAAAAATTTCAGCACCAGCAAGGGATGCACAGTTAATGTAAATGAGCAGGTTTAGGCAGAGAAAGGGACTGAGATACTACCTTCCTGACATCTTCCCCCTGCCCCGCCCCATTATCTTTGCTTCCTGTAGGGTGGGGAGATTGGATCAATGCCTAGGTGCCAAAGTGGGACAAAGGTTAGCTTGGGGGCTTGATGGGGGATCATCATAAAACGTGCAAGGGGTCCCAAAGTCAGAAGCTTCAGGGTGGGTGACCAAACTGGGGACTTGAGAGGAGGCAGAGCAGTAAGGGCAGAGATGAAGGCAGAACTTGGAAGGGGAGACCCCTAGAGAAGTTAATTCATGTTGCCCAGGGCAAGAGAACAAATGCCAAGCTACATTAAAACAGCAGATGCCAGCAGAGGACGAGCATGGGTCAGGTGCCCTTCCTTCAACATCAGAAAGATACATATGCCCCTTGGAATTTTGAGCAAATCCAGGGAGAAAGGGTGAAGGAAAAGGGAGGGAGGAATTCTGAAATTGCTGAGAGGGTATTAAAAAAGAGTACCAGAACTTACTGTGTCATCTGCCCTGACAAGGGCAAATGGACTCTCATTAGCTGAGTTTCATCATAGGGAAATACACAAAATTAAATGTCTGTACACAGTACTGTTCAAAGTGGGGATTCTCACACCGGTGACACGTAAATCCAGTCATACTATTTGCCTTAACTCAAAATCCAAATCCAAACTGCTTACTTTGACCCAGAAGGCCCTGTGGTTTGACTTCTGCCTTCTTCACTACCCTTATTTCAAGCCTCTTCCTGGACCACCGAAGGCCAGCTTCCCTGGCTTTCCTTGAGTTCCTCCATACTATAAGCCTTTTCCTGCCTTTGAACAAGCTCTCCCTTCCTCCTTTTAGATCCTTCAAACGAATGCCATCTTCTCTGGAAAGTCTTCTCTGACCCCTTTCTAAGTGCTTTTCTGCGTCATTCTCCATCTCTGCCCCTCGCTTCCATCCTCCTAACACTTCACTGTACTTTTTTCTTTCTCTTTGGCTTGCTACCTGTCTCCCCCAGGCTTAAACTCCCTGAAGGTAGGAACTTAGACTTTCCTTCCATCACCATTATGTACCTAGTCCCTGGTAGTGTGAGTAGTGGGCACTTGATAAATATTTACTGAATGACTGAATCTTTGGACCCCCCCAGAACCCACCCAGTAGAGTGTCAGTGTGGTTCAATGTGGGCAGAGTAAATGTGGGTTCAATGACTGTGGTCCAACAGAGAAATCCTTGGGGTTACCCAGGAGCCAGAAGTCACACCAAGTCCTCTCTCTGGGTATAGAGCAGATGATTAGGGACCGCTCACCCAGGGTCTGCCATTTCACCATCATCCATCCATCCTGATCTCTTGCCCCCAGTAGATCAGGACACCTAAGTAAGTCCAGTCCCTTGACTCTCCAAGTGAGAAACTTGAGGCCCCGTGAGATGATCTGACTCACCAGTTAACCTCGTGGTAGGACTGACCCCAGCAGCTAAGCTTCCCAAACCCTAGCCAGTGCTCTTTCCCTACCTCAGCCAGCTCCATTCCATATTTAATTTCTTCCTTGGTGTAGGTAAAAGGATTTTATTCCTTCTCTTTCAACTGAATGCAAACACAGTCACCTTGTAAAAGGATTAAAATCCATAAATACTCTGTAGAGATTCATACATTTGTCTACGTGAATAAAATGGAAAAATGAAAAGTGTCATGTTCTTTAAGAGACTCAGGGCAATCTTTATGGCTTCCTTTAAGCTAATTTAATGCTCGATGGTTTGGGGAAAATGCATCAGAAACCTCTAAAGAATATGTCTAAGTAGGCCCAAAGTATTACACCAGGGCTGGAGCTACTTTAAATAAAACCTTTCACCTTCTATTATTTCCCCAATGGAGCAAGCCAGATCAGTCTGTTGGTATTATTTTGGGTTTCTTAATGCAATTGCAGTGTGGTTTGGATATTAAAAGAACCATCACCTCCCCCCACCCCATACTCAAATAGTAGTTAATCATGTGTTACGACCATCAGCTCTATGTGGGCAGTCTGTTTTATTTCATCACTATTGGCCCATCACATAGTACAATTCTTCACACATCATAGGTGCTCACAAAAGAAGTAAACAAATATTTATTGAGCACCTGCTATATCTTGGGTACCCTGCCTGGGTGCTAATGGTCAGAGGTGGGCCAAAGGGACATATCCCTGTGCCCTTGGAGCTTACAACCTGAAGGAGGGAGACAGAGAAGACTGGTATTTATTTTGAAGTATACACATAAACACATAAATGCAAATTGAGAAACATGAGCAGAATGAAATAATTAGGTAATGAACAGAATGAAGTAATCAGGAACATGTAGAATAGGGGAAGAGAGTTACTTAGATAATGGTTGTCAGGGACGATAGGTTGGAAAAAATAATTTTCATTTGAGGTATGAATGAGGAGGAGGATCCAGGGGCAGAGATTTAGAGGTTTAGCCTTCCAAGTGGAGGCAACAGCATGAGCAAAGACTCTAAGATAGGTGTGTTCCAGAACATGAAAAGTCTAGCATCACTGAGGGGTTCCACAGGCAACAGACCATGTTGGGTGTATGTCATTGAGGGGATTTGAGAAAGTGACATGGTCTCACTTAGGTTTTAGGAAAGCACTCGGGGCTGTAAGGAGAATGGACTGAGAAGCTAGAGGGGCACTACTGCCACAGAAGAGGTTAAGAGTTGACAAGGGAAGTGGAAAGAGGTTAGACTCAAGATACACGTTGGAGGAAGAATTACCAGGGTAGCTGAGGGTTTGGCTCTGGGGGTTAGGGAAGGGCTTGGATAACCAGGTGGATGGAAGAAGACTGGGTGAGAACCAGGATAAGGAGATGAATGGAATCAGTCTCCAGTCATACCACACAGGAGTAAAAGGGTTGGGATGGCTGCCACCATTCCCACTTCCCAGCAGTGCTCATGGTTGTTGTTTTTTTTTTCTGTAATAGGAAAGTAGAAACAGAAATTGGTGAGATAGTTTATCTCCGTTCACACAGCAAATTATGGAGATGTGTTGGCATAAGAATCAACAATCCAGCAAGCCAAATGGGCCATATTTACATGCAGTCCCCCTTGTTACCTCTGTGGTGCTAATCTAAAGGTCAATGAGCCTTTTTAGAAGAGTTCTTCTCTGGGGTGCCTGGGTGGCTCAGTCGTTAAGTGTCTGCCTTTGGCTCACGTCATGATCCTGGAGTCCCAGGATCAAGTCCCGCATCGGGCTCCCTGCTGAGCGGGAAGTCTGCTTCTCCCTCTTCCACTCCCCCTGCTTGTGTTCCCTCTCTCGCTGTCTCTCTCTCTGTCAAATAAATAAATAAAATCTTAAAACAAACAAACAGAAGAGTTCTTTTCTGTGATTCACCATCTCTGCCTCCCTGCCACTCCTCAGATGTTCTTGGGCAATGGTCCCTTTGTCCTCTAGTCCTTCCTGAGGGTGGTGGAGACCTGTGCAAAGCCCTGGGTAGTCCCGAGTGAGCCAGCGTGGCCATTGCTGATCTGCCCACCAGATTTGCCATCAGAGCCTGCAGTCCTTCTGATTCTAGTCTAGGTGACTTGTCTCCCAGTGCCTGGCCTACAGTCCTTCCCAGCTCCAACACATAGTGCCACTGGAATGATGTTCCACAGTAGTAAACTTCTGCTTCCTGTGGGGAGAACTTAAGGAATGTCTGTCCAATTTACAGTGTCTCCCTATACTGACCTGAGAACCCACAGAGACAAGAAGCTGGCAGCCATCTTGAAAAATGTGGCCCTGTTCTCCACTCCACTCACAGTTGATTGGACTAGAAGGACAAAGAAGAATTACCCCCCTGGTATTAGGACCGGAGGAGAGAGAGACAGAAAAACATGGCGATGGAAGGATTTGGTCCTTCTGTGAGGCTGTGGTTGACCATCTTACGCTGTGAATTTTGAGGTATAGAGGTCTCAAGTCAGCAGAATGAGTGAATGATGAATCAGGTACACAGAAGAGGCAAAGATGAGAGATGACTATACTTCAAGGAATCCCCACAGTGTTCCAATTTTGAGTTTCTAGCCTCCCTGAGGCCCCTTCTTGCCCACAAGGGTTCATGATTGTTATAATAAAGTCCCTCTTCTTGCTGAAGTGATTTCTGTCCCCACCACCAACATAGACTAAAGCAACAATAATGCTATTAAATTTCTTTAATTTTAACATGGACCACAAGCATTCAATAATTCGTGTGTGTGTATGTGTGTGTGTGTTTGTATGTGTGTGTATGTGTGTGTGTGTTGCCAGATTTCTGCCCCACCACCAACATAGACTAAAGCAACAATAATGCTATTAAATTTCTTTAATTTTAACATGGACCACAAGCATTCAATAATTCGTGTGTGTGTGTGTGTTTGTCTTGGGGGAGAAACACTACATTACAAATAAGTTTGTATGACATTCCAATTTTAGAAATGTTCAACATGAAAAGCATGCATCTCAGCATTGAAGAAATAGGACACTTCAATTTTTAACTCTCTGATTCTGGCTCTTAATTAGGTAAAATGGTCCATTTAAATGCAATTAAAGTGTACACATGTCCAAGTCATTAAGGAGTAGCTGAAATCTATCTGTTACTGCCTTCGTGGGAGAGCTACTTGAGTTAGCCTTTGGCTGGTGGGGCATAGCCCTTGGCAGTTTCCTAACTAACCCTGCCATGAGGACCATAACCATGGTCATCATCATGGGGTTCATAATCATAAGAGGATCCCCCTGTTAAGATCATTATCAAACCCTTACTGTCCCCCTCAGGGAGGGACATTGTCAGAGCCTCATTAAGCTGTCCATCTTTCCAAAGGAGGCTGCCCCCACCCCACTACCTTCCTGCCAAGTGTGTTTGCCTCCCTCCCTCCCTCCCTCCATCTTCCTCTGGGGATCCCCAAGGTGAGTTCCAGGCAGCTGCAGGGATGGCTTGGCCGAAGCAGAGCTCAGTGCTCTTCGGGGGCCTTGCAAGCCTTCAGGGGTACAGTGGTATAGAAGTCAGCTAGCTAAAGATATGGAACTGGGGTGCAGAGCATTCAAGCCATGTGCACAGGGACCCCTGGCCAGATAGTGACAGAACCCAGACTAGAACCAGGTTTACTGACCTCCAGGCTGTCTTCTACTCACTCTATCCAACTTTTCTTCCCACCCAAAGCACGGAGGCTGGGCATGGAGCAGGGAGACAAAGGGAGCCAGCGTGAGTGCAGCAGAACCGGTGATTAAGAGCATGGATCTGCTTCCAGAGTGCCCAGGTTCAAATCCCAGCTCCATCCCTCCTCAGCTGCACTGGCTCTGGCCAGCTACTTAACCCCTTTAGGCCTCAGCAGTTTTGTCTGTAAAATAGGAGCTAAAAACAGTATCAGTCACATAGGTTTGTTTCAGCATTATTATAATTAATGTGAATAAAACACATTGAACAGTGCTTGGCACATGCAGTTCGCGCTATATGTGTGTTTGTTAAATACAACCCAGCAGCCTCTGGAGATCTGAAGTCTGATGAGGCATCTGGGGGGTCGAGCCATCCTGGGACATCAGGTGGACAGAGTCCCTCACCACCAGGGGCTGGGTTACAAAAGCAGCCAGGTGGAGACCCACAGGAAGGGGGGTAGGAAGGATGCTGGCTTGTGGCTTGGGCTACCTCAACATGTAGCCCATCACCTCGCCTACCACCTCCCTCCTCAGGAAGGCTCCATATTCTTTCTGACAGCACTGTAGCTAGTGGTGCCCTTGAGAACACTGCTGGTGGCAGTGGGACCGAAGGCTGACTGGCCAAGTCCCTCCACCTCTGAAAGCAGGACCTAGGGGGAGGAGAGGGTTTCAGAGGCTCCTGCTGGAGGAGGCTGTGGGTGCTTCCTGAAGTCTGCGTCAGCCTGCCGCCCGCTCTGGAAATAGAGAGCTGGGTCACAAAAGGCACTCCTAAACAAATGAGGCATTTCTTTCTTTCTTTTTTTTTTTTTTTTAGATTTTAACTTATTTATCTGAGAGAGAGTGAGAGCAAGAGAGATCACAGAGAGAGAGGGAGAAGCAGACTCCTCGCTGAGCAGGGAGCCCGACACGGGGCTCAATTCCAGGACCCCGAGATCATGACCTGAGCCAAAGGCAGATGCTTAACTGACTGAACCACCCAGGCGCCCCCAAGTGAGGCATTTCTTATTAACCCCCAAACATGTGAGGTTTGGAGTTTTTTGACCAACCTGCATTTTTAAGGATAAATCCAAACCAGAACAGAGGTCTAGAGTAAAATATGCAGGGCTCAGAGCTCTCTGAGCTCTGTCTAAAGAATTCCAACATCTCCTTCAGATCTTCATTCAACCTCTCAGAAACTGTGGAACCTCCTGTTTCCTTCCCTTTCTAAGATGCTCTCTCTCTCTCCCCTCTTTCTTTTTCCCCTACCCTCCCCCCCTTCACTTCCCCAGGTTTGTTAGAGGTCCACGCCTGATTTTCAGGCAGAGACGCAGCCTGAGACTCAGCTGGGGTCCCCTCCACCCTGAACCCCTCATGGCAATTCCAGTGACAGAACAGAAGTGAATTGGGGCAGGGTTGGCGGGGGTGGAGCGGGGGGGCAGCGGTGCGCTGAGCGCTCAGGAAGGAAAGAGGTCAGATGCGGACCACAGCTGTTGTCATAAAACATGCCGGGCCACCGGGGCAGGGGGCTGGGTGGAGGGTTGCCAGAGCCTGTTTGCAGCTCGCAGCTGGGGAAGAGGGGTGCAGGAGGGCCATGTGGAAGGATGAAGGGGAGGAGGAGAGGGAGCTGGAGGGGGAGCTGCTGGTAGGAGATCCTGCTGCCCAGACCAGATGAAAGGAGAGCAGATACCCCTGAAGGAAGCAGAGGCAGGTTTGGCCCAGGGGTGGGCCAAGGGAATTGGGGAGACTAGAATGTGAACACCTTCTCCCCATCATGAAAAGCCACCAGGCTTTCTTTTTGAGCTCCCTCTCTTTCTGGAGGGCTCCCCACTCTCTCTGTCGGGCCCTCCTGCCTCAGCCTCTTCAGGGCCAGATGCACACTGCTGACAGCTCAGGGATCCCCTCCCCGGGGCGGGGGGGGGGCACAGTCTGCCTCCCACTCACCCAGGCGGCTCTCTTGCCAGTAGCAGGCCCTGCTCTGCACCTCTTTTACAAACTCCAAATGGAACCCGTGTTCTCTGAGGAGAACTCTGCCAAAACATTGCACAGGCCTCCCAGCCAGGAGTTGGGCTTTCTGTTAGAGAACATTATGGGACTGCAAACAAAGGGCCAGTGGGCCTTTTCTAGAATTTGAATGCAGAGCCCAGATTCACAAAGTTAACCCTACTCCTTTCTATATTATCTGATCTCACCAGCAAGGGATTTTTTTTTTTCCCCAGACAACTTTATCTTATCTGACTGTCTTTGTGGGGGCACCATAACCCAGGAGGTATAGCAGAGTTAAATGGTAAGAGGCAGGATATGGTATTAATCACTGAGAATGCTCAGTGTAAAAGGCACCAAAGCCTGAATAAATTAAAGCGCTAGTCATGCAGGCCAGGACCAAAGAGAGGGGAAACTGAGGGCAACAACAATGGAGAAAAGACTTGAAATGAGCTTTGGGATCTGCATGAGCACGTAGGATGGAAGTGAAGTGCAATCAGATCCTGTCACCAGCCAGCCCTGCACCAGATAGGGAAAGAAATTCAAAAAAGTAGAAAAGACACTTGCCTGCCTTTGAGCCTGCCTGAAAGACATGCTAGCTAAGCCCAGGAGGGCCACCCCAGAGTCACTTTTAAGCTATGCTGGACCAGAAAGAAATTCCATGACTTCCTTGGATGTAACCCTTTCTCTGGGGGTCCAAACTCACCCTGGAATTCTCCCAGCTTCACACAGGTCTGGGCACCCTGCCCTCCCACCTTCCCTGCTGGCGTCATGGCCTTTAAAACCTCTGCACATTTCCCCTCACTTTGTTTGCAACAGTGACGGTCATCAGCCTATCGGGAGCCACAGGGTAATGGCAAATGAGATCACGATCCAGGGAGGTGGCCCTTAGTCTTATGGCTGGGCAAGGCTGTGATGTCCGTGTCACCAGGCAATGCTGGCACAGAGCTGGGACGCCTCTGGCCCCCACTAAAAACCCCACAGAAAAGGACTCCACCCAGCTGTTTGAAATTCTTTTGGAGGGAAGAACAAAACCTAGGAGGAGCCCAATGCCCAGAGAACCCTCCAGGGGATATTCGGAACTGGTAAAAGTGAATCCTGGATACCCTATCACTCAGAGGTGTTACTGAACATCTCCAGATAGACCCAAAGATAGGCCCTTTGGCCAAAAGAATGTTCAAATTGGGAGTGGGTTCAGAAGGTCATCTCTACCGTGGTAGGCAGAATAATGGTCCCCCAAAGATGTCTACATCCTAATTGCCAGAACTTGTGAATATGTCACCTCACATGGCCAAAAGGACTTTGCAGGTGTCATTAAGTTAAGGATCTTGAGATGGGGAAATTATCCTGGATAATTTGGGTAGACCTAAGGTAACATAAGGATCCTTACAAGAGGGAAGCAAGAGGGTCAGAGTCAGGAAAGGAGTTGTGATGAGGAAAGCAGAGGTCAAAGTAACGGGACGCCATGAGCCAAGGGATGTGGCAGTTTCTCGAAGATGGAATGGACAGGAAAACAGATTCTTCCCTAGAGACTCCAGAAGGGAAAGCAGCCCGCCTGACTGATTTTCGACCTCTGACCTCTAGAGTTGTAAGCTAATACCTTTATATTGTTTAAAACCATCAATCTGTGGCAATTTCTTACAGCAGGAATACGAAACAAGTATACTCATTAAGCGATTTGACTTCCCCATGACCCAAACCGTTTCTGGGTAAGCCTGAAACATGGCACTCCTCTTGGCTTTCTTCACAGAGCATCTACGGCTCGTGCTTCCCTCTCCTGCCATTAATTCTGTCATTTCTGGCTGTGAATTTGTTCTCTCCAGCTATCTCAGGGATCCACTGGTACAGTTTAACTGTTCCCAGAGGTGTGAAAGCTGGAAGGATGAAATGATAAATGCGAGTCCAGAGGCTTTGAGAAATGTGCATGATGGCTTTTCCTCACTGAATGAAGAGGATGCTGGGAAGGATCCCCTCCAGCGGATGAGCTTATCAAAAGTTTCTTCCCACCACACTCAGAGCAATGTATTACGTGACTGTGCCACGCAGACTGGGGTTAGCCTTCACACAATACTGTCCTGGGGATGTGCAGGGCCCAGAGCTTCTCTTGGAGGTGTGCTGGAAGGACAAGCAGCTTAGCTGTCTCCACCTACCCGACCCCCAATGGTCACCTGGGCAATCTGGCTAACAAATGTCAGGGGAGACCTTCTGTGGCCTTCTACGCAGCCTCCTCAAGGGGACGGTATTTGTCTCTATTCCCCGATGCACAGACACAAGCTTGTGTCGAGATTTGCTGAGCCCCAGTTGGAGCAAGCCATTCTCTTCAGCTCCAACTTTGCCACCATAGGCAGCAGCTCTCAGGCCTTAGGGCCCCACAACACACCCAAGAGCCTATTTGTGCCTGCTCTTATCATAGGCCCCAGAGTGGGCTGCTGAGGTGAGCACAAGAACACTAGGAACCTTAGGTCCCACTCAAACAGCCATGGAGACTGAGCACTGGTGTTTGGGAGGCTCCAGCGGAGAGGCTCTGCGCCCACTTCCTGTTTGCTCTAGTCAATGGGTCAGGAAGAGGTCACATGATATTGTCCTAAGTGGAGAGAATTCAGGAACTAGAGCACAGGTTGGGATTAGGTTATCACAAAAGCATGATTCAACCAGGAGTTGGATTCTCCCAACTCCTTACCATATTGATTAATAATAGTTATCAATAGTTAATATAACTTACTAAGCACTTTACAGATGCTCCCTCATTTAATTCACGCTACTATCTGGTTATCCTCATTTTACTGGGCTTCTGTGAAAGATCACCAAACATTTTATTTAACTTATTTTTTAATCCCCAGCCTAGCCAGTGCCTGGCACATTATAGACACTTAACCAATGTTTGTTGGATAAATAATCTGTGACTATAAGAAGCCTGCCTGTCCTCTGTGCACAGGATCTTCTTAAGAGATGAAGAGGTTTATAAGGATGTAGGAGGCAGAGACTTCCACAGCTAAGCCCCTGAACTCTACGAAAACTGCTTCTGGAAAGAAGTTAAGCCTAGTCAGAAATTGCTCCCTGAATTTATGTGATTTCCTCTAATACCAACCTTATTCCCTGGCAACAGACTTTAATGCCTCCCTAAATCAGTACAGTGAACTTCTGTTTGTTGGGTTTTTGACCAGGATCAGCACTGTGGTGTTACTAGAGTAGGCCATGATCAAATCTAAGCCTACTGGACTCGATTCAGAATCAAGCTGGGGGACTGGATTAAACATGGTAACTGTCAACATTATGAGTCACTGTCCCCTTCACTTTTCATTTAGTCCTTACAGCAGACTTCTGTTGCACACGATAGACTGAACATATGCATCTATTTCTACTCTCTTAAAACCCCACTAAGAGGGGAGCACCTGGGAGGCTCAGTCAGTTGAGCATCCTGACTCTTGATTTCGGCTCAGGTCATGATCTCAGGGTCATGGGATTGAGCCCTGCATCAGGCTCTGCACTGGGCATGAAGCCTGCTTAAGATTCTCTCTTTTTCTCTCTCCCTCTGCCCTACCCCACTCACACTCTGTCAAAAACAAAACAAAATAAAAACAAAACAAAATAAAAACAAAAACACAACCCATTAAAATGAAAGTAAAGGAATAAAAAAGTAAAATGTTAAAGACAAAGAAAATGGGATGGGAGGTAACACCAGACAAAAGATATCCACATTATCTTTGGAAGGTGAAAAACAGATGCATGAATAGTAATTGACAGAGCAGAGTGGAGAAAGTCAAACATAAATGCCCGAAGCTAATTTGCATGACTGAATCTAAGAGTGGGGATTTGAGGCACCATTACCTTACAAAGTATGGAGCTGAACACAGAATAGGTAAAAATTGGTAAAAAGGGCCATTAGACCCCCACATTCTCTGACCTCCTCCATGTAGTGTGTTTGTTGCCCTTCTCTGATCCTGGCAGGAAATGGGAATATTTTCCTCTGGAGCAGATAACCCTAAGAGGTTCTAGACTCCGAGAAACAAGCCAAAGTGAAGGGCAGAGGGGAAGTGCTTGCTGGAACACAAGGGGATTAAATCAAAGTCTCCATGCTAAACAGTGAGATCCACAGCTTCCTTTCCCATGAGGCTCCCAAAACACCAGCAGGCTAGTTGATGTTCTTCAAGCAGAAGATCGAGGACTCTTCTTTGGGGAAACTGAGTGGCTCAAGAGAAAACATGGATGGATATTGGTGGAGCCACCCTTACATGTCCATAAACCCACTAGTCAACAAGCTCCATCTCTGATTCAGCAAGGCCCAGTTTGTGAATGAACAGTCAAGGATCACCAGTCACTTGAAGAAAACATCCAACATAAAGGAGGAAAATGAAAATTAACAATGGGGGTCGGGAGAGGAAACTCAGAGAAACAGAGGAAATGCAGAAAATAGAAAAAAAAATTTCAAAGATATCATAATATCCTCAGAGAGATATAAGATTTTGTATCCATGAAATAAGAGGAAAATGCTATAACAGACCCAACCGTTAGTTCATTTGGTAGATTTTTCCTGTGCCTAACCGTGCACAGCACTAGTCTAGGTTCTAGAAACAGCATTTAAACAACCCTGCCCTCAGGGAGCTTTCATTCTAGTGTAGAGAGAGAGATAACAAACAAAAATAGGTAAACTGTAGTATGCCAGCTGATGGTAAATTCTTTGGAGAGAAAAAATACAGCAGGGAAGGGAGTTAGGCAGAGCTAGCAGGGAGATTACATAAATTTAAACACAATGACCAGAGAAGACCTCACTGAGAAAGTAACATTTGGACACAGAAATGAAGGAGTTGAGATAGCAAATATGAGAACACAAAGAGACTCTTGCGAACTGAAAACACTACAACCAAAAATTAAAATTCTAAGAAAAGTTGGAAGATTAGGTTGAAGAAATCACATAAAGTAAACCATGAAGACAAAGAACATTAAGAGAGAAAAATAAGGTAGAAGATCAATCCAGGAGATCCAATCTGACTAAAAGGTTTTCCTGAGACCCACACACATATGGTCAATTGATTTGCAATAAAAGCAGATCAATGGGGAAAGAAGTCTTTTCAACAACTGGTGCTGAAACAACTAGATAAATGTATGGGGAAACCCCGCCAGAACTTCAACTCCTATCCACAACATTCACAAATATTAGTTTGAAAGAAGCATAGCACATTTATCTAAATATAAAAGCTAAAACCATAAAGCCTCTAGAAGAAATAGAAGATAATGAATTTGTGACCTTGGAATATAGGCAAAGCTTTCTAAGGACAGAAAAAGTATTAACTGGGGCGCCTGGGTGGCTCAGTCGTTAAGCGTCTGCCTTCAACTCAGGTCGTGATCCCAGGGTCCTGGGATTCAGCCCCGCATTGGGCTCCCCGCTCTGCAGGAAGCCTGCTTCTCCCTCTCCCACCCCCCCTGCTTGTGTTCCCTCTCTCGCTGTGTCTCTCTCTGTCAAATAAATACATAAAATCTTAAAAAAAAAAAAGAAAAAGTATTAACTATAAAAAAAAGTGATAAATTAACCTCCAACAAAATTTAAAAGTTGTGCTTATCAAAAGATACTTTTTTTTTTAAAGATTTTATTTATTTATTCATAAGAGACAGAGAGAGAGAGAAGCAGAGGGAGAAGCAGGCTCCCTGCCAAGCAGGGAGCCCGATGCGGGACTCGATCCCAGGACCCTGGGATCATGACCTGAGCGGAAGGCAGACGCTTAACCATCTGAGCCACCCAGGCGCCCGATACTTTATTTTTTTTTTAAGATTTTATTTCTCTGAGAGAGAGAGAGCACCAGATGAGGGTGGTGGTGGGGAGAGGGGCAGAGGGAGAAGAAGACTCCCTGCTGAGTAGGAGCCCAATGTGGGGCTAGATCCCAGGACTCTGGGATCATGACCAGAGGGAAGTCAGAGGCTCAACCCACTGAGCCACCCAGGCCCCCAAAACATACTTTAAAGAAAATAAATAGGCAAGCAACCAACTGGAGAAAATATTTGCAACATATGTTACTGAGGACTTACATCTAGAATATGTAAACAACTCCTACCACTCAATAACAAGAAGACAAACAACCCAGTTAAAGGAAAATGTATGAAAACTTGAATGTACACTTCACAAAAGAAGATAGATGAGGGACCGAAAGCCACATGAAGAAGTATTCAACATCATTAGGAATCCAAGAAATGCAAAATAAAACTATAAGGAAATACCACTTCACACCTGTTTTTTGAAAAAACAACGTATTTTTAAACTTTTTTGTTTTGAAAATACTGCTAGATTCCAGGAAGTTGCAAAGACAGTAGAAAGGGGTCCCATGTATTCTTTCACCCAGTTTCTCTCATTGGTTATATTTTCCACCACTTTATACCAGTTTGAAGACCTACAATTAAAAAGACTGACGAAGCCAAATGTTGGTGGGGATGTGGAAGAACTGGAACTGGTGGGCTTATAAAATAGCATCCATTTTGAGAAACTATGAGGTAGTTCTCTACAAAGTTAAACAGTTACCATATGACTCAGCAATTTTACTCCTAAATACTTACCAAAGAGAAATGAAAGTGTATGTCCACAAAAATACTTCTACAAGACAGCTTATAGCAGCTGTGTTCACAATAGCCCCAAACCAGAAACAGCCCACACGTTCGTCAACAGATGGGATAAACAAATTGTGGTAGACTCTTACAATGGAATACTACTCTGCAGTTTAAAAAGGATAAACTTTGTTACTCTCAAGAGCACAGATAAATCTCAGTAACATTATGTTGAGCAAAGAAAGCCAAAGGCAAAGCAACATATACAGTGTAATTCCATTTATGTGAAGTTCAAGAATGCAAAACTAATCTACGATGACAAAAATCAGAAAAATTAGCTGTCTGGGAGGGGTAAGGGCTGCATGGATGGGGGCATGAGGACACTTTCTTGGTTGGGGGAAATGGTCTATATCTTCACTGGGGAGTAGGTTACGCGGGCGTATCTATTTATCGAAATTCACTGAATTGTACATTTAAGATTGGAGCTTGCTGCTCTACATAGATTTTACCTGTTTTCAAAACTGAAAAGAATGGGGAAGAAAGCATTTCCAAAATGACAGAGAAAATGAGATAATGGTGGGAAGGAAATAAGGAAAAAAATACTAATTATAATTTTTTTTACTTTAAAATCCTCACATCCCTATTTGACATGTTATTTAGTGTTATTTTTATAACATAGATTTTTATAAATAAAACCCTGAGACATAAAAAGGTTAAGTAATTTGTTAAAAAGTAAGTCCTGAATTTAGGTTTCCTTACTAACAATAATCTTAACCACCTCCTCTCTGCAGCAAAAAAGACCATATATTTGAGTAGCATCTATAATGGAGAATCATTATCAGTTTGTGGGCTATTTTAATTATTCCTTCAAGAGTAATGGACCAAGGGCGCCTGGGTGGCTCAGATGGTTGAGCGTCTGCCTTCGGCTCAGGTCACGATCCCAGAGTCCTGGGATCGAGTCCCGCATCGGGCTCTCTGCTCCTTGGGAGCCTGCTTCTCCCTCTGCCTCTCTCGCTCTCTCTCTGTCTCTCATGAATAAATAAATAAATAAAAATCTTTAAGAGTAATGGACCAAGGATTCAGCTGAAGCTTCCCTCTGTTGGCAGCAATCATTTCCTGCTCCATTTTTAAATTCTTAATCACTTAGATACCTTCAGCCATCAATACTCTTGATCCATTTGCACTATTACTGCCATTTTCCAGAGGTCTAAATGCCTCACAGATGATGCTAGAAGATGTTGCAGGCCCGGCTTCTTTATGGAGAGAGGCTGAGCTGCCCTCAGAGGTTTAATGCCCAAGTACCGGGCTGCTCGAGTGCGCACACCCTTCCAGGGGGGTTTCTTTATTTGCTAGTGTAGTCTAAGGAATAAACTAGTAATTCTCTTATTATTGGTTGCAAATAGGTCCCCTCCCTGAAGAAAGTATATTCCCTGAGCTATAAGAATGTCAGTGTTACAGGATACAGCTAGACAAGTGGGAACAGGTCTGAAAGATCACAACCTTGGTACAAGTATCATAAACGGAACAAGGGCGCATCAGAAAGCTGAAAGACATTCGATTCTGTTTGAGCTAGAAGGGACCTCAGAGCTCGTTTATTGCAAACTTGAACTTCACACGTGAAACTCGGAAGTTCATTGTGTGTGTGTCTGTATGGGGTACGGGGAGAAGGGAGAGAAGTGACAATGTGGACATACCATTGGGACTGCTACTAAGATCTTAGGTTCGTGTCCTGATTTTCACCTATGAGAGGCCCAATCCCCATCAGGCTCTTAACCACACCTCAGGTTCTCTTCTGTAAAATGGAAATCAGAGAATCTGTCCTGATCACTCACGCGGTCTTACAAGAATTAAATGAAACAGGGTTTGAAAGGCCGTTTTGTCAATGCTGTCTTAGTGTTTGTTATTACTATTGCCAGGTTGGTAAATGGAAAAGCTAAATGTAGAACCCAGGTCTCCTGAGTGCACTCCATCCATCTGAAAAACTGCTTCTATTCAGCTGCCCTCATGGGGCACTCTCTTACTCACTGATGACTTAGGAAGCAGCACGTGGCTTCAGGGGGCTGTGGAGGAGGGCAGCTGACCATGACAGTTCTATGAACAATGTGGCCTTGGGTTATGGTAAGAAGCAACTACAACTGCCCCTCATGGGGGAATTTGGCCAGGCAACCTTTTTTGGAGACGGCCTATCAGTCTCAGGCTAACAATTGGGGTGAAGTGGGGCAGGACGGGCAGGGCTGGGAAGAGAGATGGAAATGTCTCAGGGGATCAGAGCCAAGCGCCTCTATTTCACTGTTGGCTGAGTGCACAGGATCCTGCCAGGAGCCCCTCTCCCCCACCCCAGTCCCTCCACAAGGGCTCCCCTGGGGACACACGTCCCATTAGGGCAGACACAGCAGCGCCAGTCCCTGAGATCACAGTTTTAAGTCCTCAGGGATTGATGCCCAGAGTAAGTGCTTGGACAACACTGCTTTAGTCCCTTTCAGAGTCAGGGTGGGAGGAAGCGCAAGTCAGAGGAATCCTGAGTTCGAGTCCTGAGGACATCATTCACAAGCTGAATGAAGCTGCCTGGGAAGAGATCCATCTTCTCTGAGCTCCAGTTTCCTCCTGCTTAAAGTTGAGTTACTAACAATACTTCTTCATAACGTATTTTGAGAAAGGTAATAATGATGACTAATATTAACTAAACACTGCCTGTGTGCAGTGTTCTAAGCATTTGGCGTGGATTATCTCAGTTGTCACACAATGCATTTTTGGTAACTGTCCTGGCAACCAGAGAGGTACGCTGTGGACCAGGAAAGTGACATTGCTTTTGAGACAGCACCTTTATCTCTGCCTTCTGGGTGGCCCAGTGAGGCTCTGACAGAGGCATGTGTGCCGGGACAGGAGGGAAGAAAGGAGGGTTGGAAACATTCATTTATGCCTGGAACACATAGGGAGGTGGGGCCATTACTGTTATTAAGGATCAGCATCCTGAAAACCCAAACACGTGAAAGAGGAATGGTCGTCCCCTTGACCATCAAAAGAGCCAGTTGGGCTGATTAGAATGGTTACAATGAGCACAGAGCCTGGTCCCATGACCTTCCTTAAGGTCCACTGCCAACCAGCCTTGCAAGGGACCTCGGGCCAGAAGATCAGACTCCCTGGCTTCTCCCTTCCCAGATGCTGCCTCCCTGCAGGGGGCCAAAGTGCTGAAGAGCAAACCCAGCCTCTCACTCTGGCTCCCCCAGAAGGCACATCCTCAAACGCACACAGCTGGCTGGTACCGATGGGTCATTTGGATCCTGACACTGTCCTCTGCTTAGCTGCTTCTCGTGGACAGCCAGACTGGGAACTTTTTCCAAATACCTCCTTGACTTAGGTGTGACGATACCTGCCTGGATGCTGGGAGGTGTTTGTCCTTCCCGGCCTGCCAACCTGGGCTGAAGAAGCACAACCCAAGGATGATCTGCCATGTGGTTGGTTTAATTACAGCATCCAGCAAGTGGCCTAATGGCAGAGCAGCCAAATGATCGTCACCCAGAAGGCCTACCTAACCACCTGGATTTTTACTGAGGGCAGGTCATGGTTATTGGGATAATATCCTTCACCTGGGGTAGGCTGTCGTTCACAAAGGCCCCACATGTGTTATTTCATTAGATGCTGATGACGAACTGTGGGCAAAGGCAATACCTGTCCTCATTTTACTGCTGGGAAAATAGGTTCTGTCAGGCTAAGTGACTTCCCCAAGGTCATGCAGTTAATGGACAGCTGAGTTAGAACTCGATCCCAGCTCTGTTAACTCCGAACCCTCAGCCCTTTCCCCTCTGGTACACCGGACTGCCCAAGTTGGTAGGACTGAATGCTGTGAGTCAGAAGAAGGCATTTCACTGTGGTTCACTTCAAGATTCCAGGAACTCAGGGTCTCTATTATGTACCTACCACTCAGTTGCCCTGGTTCTGAAATGGCAAACATAATATTTTCAAATGGGATAAGTGAAGTGCTTTGGGACAAATGACCATACGTGGTAGGCATCTGATAAACATTGATTGTTGTTAAATATGACAAACTGTTCCCTTCAATTCAGATTACTTTCCAGACTCATGCATTTAAGATTGATTTCCATTAAGAGTACTCAGAGGAAAAAAGTCATCTCAGAAGCCCACTGGAAAATATATCAATATACTTACATTCCCTCAATTTTGTTAAAGTGCTTTTTGTCTGGACACACAATTACCAAATTAATTGATGGAAACCAAGCTCCATTCCTTTTGGATGGTTTGCCCCAAAGACATTACATGGGGTAGAATTCCATCTCTGAATTTTGGTGGGGGGAGCTTCTTACAGACCAGTTGCATCTCCAGGATTGTTTTCTCTTCCTTCCTCTCCTCTCTGCTGCCCCTTCCGTTGCCTAGGGCCCCTGCCCGCCACCCCTGCCGTGCCCAAACCTGCAAAGCAGTGTCTCTGGTTGAGAAACCATCCACACTGCCAGAAAATCTCACCTTTGTGGCTCCATCCTTCTCGGGCTTGCACTTACAGCCCCTGAAGACAGCTTCAGATAATCCTTTATGAAAAAGGCTGGAGGAAGATTGAAAACACCCTGACACATAGTGCACATCCTTATTGGTGTGTTAACTCTCTGAAGGGCACATCTTTAAGATATTTCTTTCTTTCTTTCTTTTTAAGGTTTATTTATTTATTTGAGAGAGAGAGAGAGTTCACAAGTAGGGGAGGGGCAGAGGGAGAGATCTTTAAGCAGACTCCCTACTGAGCGCACAGCATGGGGCTCAATCCCATGACCCTGAGATCATGACCTGAGCTGAAATCAAGAGTCAGATGCTCAACCGACTACGCCCCGCCCCAGGCGCCCTTCACTTGTTTTCTTGTTTATTCTAGGTCTATTCCACTAGAAGGCAGTCTCTGTGTTATCAGGGATTTTGTCTTTCTCATCGTGGTATTCCAATCACCAAGAACTTAGTAAATGCTCAATAAAAGTTACCAGAATGAATGGAACTATGCTTTGAGATAAAGCATTAGTTCCACTGTATCTCCCTCCTGGGTTTTTGCAAAAGTCTCCTTATATGTCTATTGGTCCCTTCTAATCTACCCTATGGACTTCAGAGTGATTTATTTTTCCTAACTCCTAAATCTGACCTTGTCACTCTCCCATTTTAAATATTCCAGTGGCTCCTCCCAATTTATAGTGCAAAAGCTGAGCTCTTTGGCATTGAAAAAAAGGTACTTCATGATGGGGCCTCACCTATTTGTCTAGCCTCTTATCCTGCTAGCTTCTAACCCCAGTCCCAGCCAACACCCCTACTTTCTGTTAACTTGAGCAGTACTGAGCTATTTGTAGTTCTTCAAACAAGTCATGATATAATCTCTCTCAGAATCTTTGCCCATGAT
Source organism: Mirounga angustirostris (assembly GCF_029215605.1). Lineage (NCBI taxonomy): Eukaryota > Metazoa > Chordata > Mammalia > Carnivora > Phocidae > Mirounga > Mirounga angustirostris. The sequence goes on from NW_026991714.1 coordinate 43,781,838, forward strand.
GTTTTCTCTGTGTCCAAAATGCCTCTTGTTGCTTACCTAGAAAACTTCTACTCATCCTTCAAGCCTCAGATGAAATGCTACTCTGCAAAGCTTTCCCAAATCTTCAGGCGGGCAAACATCATCATTATCAGCAACAGCACTGTCTTCATCATTAGCGTTAGTTGCCATTTCTTGATCAATTATTATGTGTCAGCACTGTGCGAAGTTCATTTCATCCTCACACAAACAATAAGGTCAGCATAATTATCTGTATCATAGGTGAGGAAATCGAGATTTATGGGGGTTCAGTAATTTGCCCCAAGTGATGCAGTAAGAATAGAACTAGTGATGTGGAAACAAAGGCAAAAGAAAAATTAAATATCCTTACTACCTAGCGCCCACTGACAAGTCCTTGAAACAGGCAGAGTGACATTCCTCAGGGGCTCAGCTGCCTCCATGTCGATACTTTGCTAAGGGCAAAAGGCAATCTAAGCCCGACCCCCAGGATCCTGTAAGTCTACTTTAACATATATAAATTCCTTTGGAAACTTCCTTTATCTCTAAACCCCCCAAGATACATGTTGGGAATCATCCCCCAAGCATATGGCCCACCGATATATATCTGAAGGGTCTCATGACTCAGGTTTTATTAGCCAGTAATAAATGACCTTCTCCTAACAGTAGCTAGCCCCCTCAAGGTCCTGGAAACCTTGCTTCCAAAATTCCTTAGCGACTTATGCATCCCTAACCCCCTCCCAACTTGAAAGTATATAATGGGCCACTCCTCATGATGCCCTTGCAGCTCTTTCTGCCCATGGGTCCTATTCCTGTGCTTTACTAAAACCACCTTTTTGCACCAAGGGCACCTCAAGGATTCTTTCTTGGTCATTGGCCAACCCTAGCATCTTTCCATCACTAGGACTCAAATCCAATGCTGACCAACTCCAAAGAGACTGCTTTTCAGGATGCCTGGGTGGCTCAATACGTTAAGCATCTGCCTTTGGCTCAGGTCATGATCCCAGGGTCCTGGAATCGAGTCCCGCATCGGGCTCCTTGCTCAGTGGGGAGCCTGCTTCTCCCTCTGCCTGCCACTCCCCCTGCTTGTGCGCTCTCCCTCTCTCTCTGACAAATAAATAAATAAAATCTTAGAGAAAAACAAAACAAAACAAAGAAAATGCTTTTCAACCACCATGCTGGGTTTCTTTTCCATTGTTCGTGCTGGTCTTCATATGTACTCCCATGATAACATACATCTTATTTCTGTATCATTGAACATGCCTCTTGTTGCTTACAACACTGTCAGAAATTTGAGAGCATAAATTTGCCTTTCATCTTCATATCCTCAGCTCTGTGCTTAGAGGTGGCACTTAGTAGGTGCTTTATGAATAATAAGTGCATTAACGTAAGCTTTCTCGGCCGCAGCACTGTTGATACGTTGGACCAGATAATTCTTCATTGTGGGGGCTGGCCTGTGCATTGTAAGATATGTTAAAAAGAAACCACAGGCCCAAAAGGGAGTCATCTTTGCTAAACTTCACTAAGACTTAATCCCTAACTCAACCGCACTTCCAGCCTCTCTCAGGAGTGGAATCTTAAACCAATCAGTCTAGAATTTCCTCATCAGCACTAGTAAGGTCATCTGCATGAGAAGACCCCCTGCTCCTCCCCTTGACCTTGCATGTTACAATCCTTTCTTTTCTTTTGCTAATAACCTCCTTGTCCTGCCCCCGTTTCTGCCTATAATATCCTTCCATTTTGTACAACTGTCCATTAGATGGGATGTTGCCCGATTCATGAATTGTTGAATAAAGCCAATTGGATCTTTAAATTAGTCAGCTGAATTTTGCTTTTTTAACAGATTTTTAGTAGCATCTCTGGCCTCTACCCACAAGGGAAAAAGTCCAAGTTTCCCTGGGTGAACAAACTGCCCTGGATTAAGGACCACTGTGTTATGGTAGGTAGAAAATGAATGTCAGCTGAGAACCTAATCCTCATTAACTCACCTTACTCAGCAGCCCAAATTGTGAGCAATTCATGGTCTCATAAGAGCCAACTTCTGTGACCCTGACATCAAAATAGATCTCAGAGGTATACTGGGTGACTCAGGCAGTTAAGCATCTGACTCGTGATTTTGGCTCAGGTCATGATCTCATGGGTCCTGAGATCAAACCTGTTTCCCTGCGTGGGCTCCACGTTCAGCGGGGAGCCTGCTTGAGATTCTCTCCCTCTGCCCCTCCCCTCACTTGCTTAAATAAAAAAATAGATCTCATAAGTAAGAGGTGATTCTCTCTTGACCTCCATACCAATCCTAATGGAAATGAAATAGATTTTCCATACAATATGACCACTACCTGCCATTAGTAAAACTAAACCAATGGCACTTTCATCTGGCCCCCCTGTCACTGAAGAACTCCAGCACAGCAGAAGATGGAATTCCTTTAGTCCACTCAGATGCTACCTCCTCCATGAAGCTTTCCTTGATCTTCCTGGTTGGAACTGACCTTTCCTTCTTACAAACTACTATAGCACATCCTTTGTAGCTTCTCCTCTGGCATTTTATCACTTTCTTCTGTGAGTGTTCCTTCCTTGCTGTAGAGCACAAACTCCTGGTTCATAATCTATAAAATGAAATAATACCTCTCTCATGGAACTGTTGAGAGGATTAAATTAAATAAATTATTATATGGAAAATTTCCTAATCCATAGGAAAATACATTCTGAAAATGCTGTTATTAATTATAGCTTTGTGTCTTTGAGGCACTTAGCATGGTGCTAGGACATCGGAATTTTCAAAAATATTTTTGACCATATGAATGACTGCAACAGCACCGTTCTTTGAAGATCAATACAACTGTGCAGCATCTAGCAGGGGTTCCCATTCCACCGCAGATCTTTGAATGGAAACTATTTGTTCTTCAGTGCTGCTATTCCCCACCTGTCAGGTGGACCCCAAACCATCCTGTTCCTTTAGATCAGTTGACCTCAACATTTTTATTTTTATGCCAGCACTCAGAGGGGCACACACTCTCAGAAACGTGGCTATCGGTTCAACAGCAACTCAGGGTGGGAGGAATGAATGAGAACATGTACATTGAAAATCGTTCCCAAGAGAATTCCCGCTATAGCTCCCCTCCCCACCCGCTGCCCCATTTTGAAAAGAGGCGCTCACCTGTCTCTCTTTAAAAGATAGGACCTGAATATAAAATGCCCTCCTTACTTTCCCAACATGGGTGATACATTCTCTCCTTTTCCATCCAGCCTGATGGTTAGTAAAAACGGTGGCAACCCAGCAAAGACATCTTTTAGAGGTTTTTCAGTCCGTTGAAATAATAAGGAACATGGTTGGTTTGGTCTTAATCTGTGTGTGTGTGTGTGTGTGCACGCATGCACGAGTATGTAAGTGCATGCATAGGCAGCAGGGAGAATGGAAGTAATTTATTCTGGCAAAGCTGAGTGAGTGAGTGCTGTTAAATCATTTCTATCCCTCTCACTATAAATGTCCATCCAGGGAGCTCCCTGTGGACAAGGAGCAGCACCAAGGGCAAAAAAATATTAGTTACGAAGACCACTTATGTTCTTTGCTGTTAAGACCTGTGTACTGATGTGAATGTCCCGGAAACAAAATAAAAGAGGGAGATGAAAGGAGAATGAGAGAGAAAATGTCTGTGTTTTGCCTAATGCACCAGACCAGCCTTGCAGCCCGGACCATGTTTGGAGATTTGCTGGAACAAAGGGTCTTTCATGGTACATGCACGATAACAGGCATCTCAGCAGGGTCCTTTTGCTTTAACAAAACAAAACCCAAAACTGTTCTCCTTCGCTTGTTCCTGCCACACATTCCAGGCACAAGAAAGCTATTATGCTTTTGGAGGCCGTGGGTTTTGATGAGATCTTGATGCCAGACCTATTAAATTTCCTATCTGAGTCCTGATCCTTTCGTCCGCCAACAAGCACAACTTTTCCTCGAAAAGACAGCCTCCGCAGAAGACCAGGAAGTGAATCCTTGGAAGTCATTACAGTTTCACCTCCTGTCTGCTTAGGAGAGCTGACGACGCAGGTTAGGTCCTTGCCAGGAGAAAAGAACACCAGTGTGAACACAGGGGAGGACTCATGCTGCCCTGGGGACATCTGTTGCAAAGAGCAAGGCAAGCAGTGAGAACGTCACCCATGAAACCCCTGCCAGGTGGACCCTGACCCATGGCCCCCGCCCAGCTGCTTCCTGATCTGCACTGTCCTGGGCTCTGGTTTCTGGTATTCAGAAATAGCTCAAGTGAAACCTGGCATGTGGAGTATGCTTCCCCCAAAGGACAGAGCTCTGCCAGTTTGTAATCCAGAATCATCAACTTAGAACACCGTTCTGCACGGTAGACTTGAAAGCAGGCTTGGAAATGCTCGCTGCCCAGTTTAGGTGCCTCTGTTCTTTCAGGCAGCCCCGGAGGAGCCTGAGAGCCACTGTCCACACTCAGGGCCAACAGCTCAAACTCTCTGCCTGCTCACAAAAGGACCAGTCATCCTTAAACGGTCATAGACTGAGAAGAAGGGGCAGGACGGCTCTGAAGCCGAAGACAAGGGAAGAGAAAGAAATGAAAAGATTTTAAAAGCATTCTCTTTCCAGCCCCCGCTGAGAATTTTACATGCCTTCTCCTCTGACATTTTTGAAGTCTGCATTTTATTGTCTGTTTAACTTACCCAGCAAACCTCTGGGGCAGGCGAGAACTGTGTTGTTGCATGTTTGTGTCTAGTGCTGAGTATGCTGTTGGCACTCAGAGGAGCAGAAAATAATATACCTAAAATCCACTGCAGCAGTGGGTGGCCTGGGCCCAGAATGTAAAAGCTGGGGGAGAAACTTCCTATCTGGGTGGTGTGAAGAGGACATGAGATTTCCAAAGTTGCAAACGTAAATGCAGCCAATACTGATTTCCTGCTGGAAAATGTATCTTGGCCCTGCAGACTTGGAGCCTGGGGTGGGGTGAGGTGGGGTGGGGAGAACCGAGAGGCTTACACTTCCAGGAAAGAAAACACAGAAACTATCCCAACGCTGAACTTGCGAGAAGATGCTGTCTCAATCCAAAATAGGAGGCCCCCGGGGCACCTGGGTGGCTCAGTCGGTTAAGCATCTGATTCTCGATTTCAGCTCAGGTCTGTGATCTCAGGGTCGTGGGATTGAGCCCCAAGTTGGGCTCTGCATTTAGCGTGGAGTCTGCTTGGGACTCTTTCTCTCCCTCTTCCCTCAGCCCCCCACCCCCACCCCCCGCAGCGCACGCTGTCTCTCTCTTTCTCTTAAATAAATAAATAAATAAATAAATAAATAAATAAATAAATCTTTAGGGAAAAAAATAGGAGGTCCCCTTGCTGGAATTGGCAGAATGTAGTTGGAGGCTCCTAAGCTCAGCAATTTTCCAGATTTGCTTTGTGACCCTGCCCCACCAGGCCACAATCATACGCATTCATGCCTTCATTTGCTGTACATTTATCAAATCCCTGCTCTGCACCAGGCACTGTGCAAACACCAAACACATAAAAGTATATGAGATACACACAGTCCCACATGGAGGTCCCATTCCAAGGGGCATAACTATAGAGGATGGTAAGTGCTATCAATAAATACATTGAATGACATGATTGTTAGGGTCCTCCTTCTTTTCCCCTCCTTCACCCACCAAGCAAGAGCCATGACCTAGAGTGTCCAGGAGGACAAAGGAGTCCCCTTTTCTGCTCACCAACTGAGATCAGGGAACTGTCCTTGTCAGCCTTGGTCAGTTTTGGAGGGAAAATTGAGATAAATCCATTCAAAGATATCCTGCAGTTTGAAGGTCTTGATGATAAAGGGAAGAGGGAATAAAGGGGAGAAGGAAGACAGAAGGAAATAATGGGATCCTCCTTTTATTACCACAATTTTATAGCTCAAAGTTCGTAAGTTATCTTTAGTAAAGAATATACATGTCTGACTTCCCAAGGCCAATGCTAATTTGTTCAAATTCACTTTTGTTATTGGGCTTGATTGCAATTCAGCTCCTGGAGTGAACGATTGTACATCTGGACAAGACTCTTGGAAATGGAGTAGAAGGAATTCTTTATGGATTCATTAAAGGGAGCTGCGACAAGAAATAGGAGAAATAATTATTTCCATTTACTTCATGTCTACCACATGCCACACATTACATGTAATTTCATTTAATCTTCCACAAGCAGTCCTTCTGGGTGGGTATTATTTTCTCTTTTTTACAGCTGAGTGAACTAAGGCTTAGATAAATTAAGTACCATATATAAGATCACAGAGCTATTAAGTGGTACAGCTGGGATTTGAACAATAAGCTAGTTTACTGAGTTCAAGATAAATTTGGAGGGAAAATTCCCCCGTTCCAGAATTGGGTCAGCAAAAAATAGCAATGAATCTCACTGTGGAATCTGGTTTTAAGGGTTGGGGGTGGGAATAGGGGTCCTTGGGAGCCATGTCCCATCACTGTTAGCAGCCAACCAATCTGCTAACATTCCATTTTCCCCTGTAGAAGAGTGCTCCATACTCTAAATCAGTGCTCCTGCACCTGGGGCCCATTTTGGGGGGAGGGGAGGGTCTTGTTCTTTGCTCAGCCACTTATGTCATTATCTGTTACTGACTTCATGTAAAATGATTTGCATTATAAAAGGAACCTTCTGGAGACAATGCTATAACTAAATAAGGGTCCGAAACTATGGTGGGATTTTTCAGATACTTGGACAAGCCTCATGGGGCCCTAGTAGCAGGCTATTCCCTTCATGAGCCCCAGGGTTCAGCTTTCTCCATCAAAACAGCAAACATCTAGAGTCCTGGATAGATAGGAGTCATTCTAAGTGATAGAATGAGCTCCAAGGATGCTGAGGACACAAACTGCCAAGTCTGTGAACGTCTGGACCCTCCTTCTCTGTGGAACTTTTGAAACAGGCCAGCTACCCATTCCTGATGTCATTTACTCTTCTCTTACATCCTCTGCAGCACCTTGAGAAACAAACCTCATCCAGGTGCTAGGCACACAGAGTATTGGCAGTATCTGCTCATTGGTTCACCCTTTTCAGCCTAGGGTCTTTGTTGAAAAAACTTAGCCCTCAGAGGGTGGTAAGTTCTGCAATGTTGGCAGTATTCAAGTCAAGGTGGGCCAGGGATATGGCATTGGGAATTTGTGTTTTAAAGATTTATTTATTTATTATTTGAAGGGGGGGGAGGAGCAGAAGGAGAGAGAGAGAATCTCAAGCAGACTCCCCTCTGAGCCAAGAGCGCAATGTGGGGCTCTATCTTACAACCCTGAGATCATGACCTGAGCCGAAATCAAGAGTCGGTTGCTTAACTAAGTAACCCAGGCACCCCCGGGGAGTTTGTGTTTTAAAGTGTTGGATTTGAAGAACTGTTGGTCCTTCTACAGTCCTGGAGGAGGCTCTAGTGGGCTCCCTGTAAAAATATAGAAATCAGGTACCCTTGGAAAGGGACACTATTAACAGTCAAGCTATCCAAAGAGAACATCAATAAATCAGGAGACAAGGTGACCACGGTGTGATTTGAGTGGACATAATTGCAAATGGTTTTAGCATTGAGATAGTTGAAACCCAGTGAAATGTAATATGTTATTGACAGGGTTATGCCAAAAAGAGCAAAACTGATCAGTATTTACTTTCCCAAGGCTGTCCTAGGAAGAGAATGGCAAGCTCAGGGGCATGTGAACATTCTGCTATAACCCAAAAGTGTGTGTCGTTGGACAGGGATACTTCAGCAGGGGTTTCTGTCCCAAATGAAAGATCATTCAAGGTCATCCACTTCACTTTGCTCTAAAGCTTTAATCACTAAGTAAGCTCCTGATTATCAGTTCTATCTCCCAAATACTCTGACATTGGATAAGAGACCTGAGAAATCTGGTCTCTGAAATGGGATATCCTCCATTATAAAATTTATATAGAGACATTTGAATTTATATGTCACTTTATGGCAAAACTGGTTCTTATGAGTTAGTCTATGAAACCCGGACCTATAAAACAAATGGCTGGTCTCAGGAACACAGTGACCACACCATGGTCCTGCACTATTAGAGACCTCACCTGAATGAAGTCTTAAAGTCTCAGCTAGTTCCGTGCTCACCCCTTTCTGACTGAAGCCCTTTCCAGCTCTGATATTCTGTGATTCAAGACTTGTCTGACTCATCCTGAGAAGAGCCTTGAGGGTGCCTGTATGGCCTAGGCATGCAATCTGACCAGATGAGGGGGCTTGGAGAAGAGGCCCTGGCCATCTTTTTCTGAACACAACCTCCTAAAGAGACAGAAGAGCCAGAGCAAATGTTCTCAGAGATCTTTAGGAAACAGCAGGATCTTTTCCATTCATCCTTCCCTTCTTGATATTTCTCAAAATCAGAAAAGTTGGAAAATGTTGTAATGTCCCAAGAAAGACTTTTAAGCTAGTTAAAAATCTCATACGATTGGAGCCCTAAAGTCTATCATTCCCTGGGGATGGTGCAGTGGACAAGGGGGAAGGCATATTATGAGACGGTGCTTCTAGGCTTCTATCCTAAGACTGCATCACCATGTGGAAAACCATCTGAAATTCTATCAAATGCCTGTGAACCAAGTCATCACAGATATTTCCAATCTGAGACATGAAAGTGGAGAAATACAACAGGTTTTCAAAGTAGCAGTTGAGTCACCCCCATATTGCTAGGTTGCTGGTCTCAAAAAAAGAGATGGTATTACCATTGCCATGGGAACCTCCACTTTGACTCACTGGTGTTCAAACCTCCAGCTGGAAGCATCCTGTTCCTGTCCCTGATTGCAGCTCATGACCTACTTCTACTTGCTTGAGCAAGAGGCTCTGCTGAGATAGCTGGGAGCCAGGAAGTTCCAAACCTCCACTCTGGAATTGGCTTCCTTCCCTCTCTGGCAGACAGCAAGGCATTTTGCTCCATGGTTCAGTGTTGCCCCAGTGAAATAAGGATGACAATATTAAGCTTTCTCTGATGAATGTTTTAAGAGTTTTACAGAAGAGCTTGAAATGGATACAGCATCTGTGTATGTGGACAATCCTTTTTCCCATTGTGTTTGTCAGATTGGGAACCAATGCCCACAGGTTTTGATCAAAACTAGAGTCTTGCCCTCATCTTCAGATAGTCTACTGCCACAGTAAATAGCTTAATTAGCCCAAAGAAATGGCAGATGGCATCAAGCCTGGCTTGATGGCGAAGAGATGAGAGGAAAGGGGGAAGAAAGATGAGAGGTAAGATCAAATAAAGACTGTCAGTGGATGTGTACACAAAATTTTCATCACTTTCTCGGGAAGATCATCAGATCCATCCCGCTGCTAAAATTTCATCCTACTTACCCGCAGTCATCCTTAACTGTTTTCTTTTCCTCTCTCCCACATCCAACCCATCACCAAATTTTAGCCATATTATCTCCAAACAATATCCCGGATTTACCTACTTCCCTCAATCCCTACAGGTGCCATCGATGTCCAAGTCACCATTTTTTTTTTTGGCCTGGACTTCTATAACAGTCTCCTCACCAGTCTCCTACTACCATTTTTTCCTTTTATCCAATCCATCTTTCATACAGTGGCAATAAGTTAAATCTTAAAACTATAAATCGGAACATGTCACTTTTCTGCTCAACAAAGGCTTCCCACCGTGCTTAACACATAAACCACAACCCTTCTGCTCATCTGTAAGATCCTGATGATCTATCTGACTCTTGTCCCTGTGACTTTGTCTGAACGACTGTCCCCCCACCCACCATGGTCCCGCCACACTGGCCTCCCTTCTCCAACTCACCACGCTCCCTTCCTACTCACGGCTCCTTCGTTATTCCCCGCCGCCCCCCACTCTTTCCCACCTGTTCAGATTTCAGTTTAAATGCCATTTCTTCAGAGAGGACTTCTAAGACTCTTCTGATCTGAGTTAGGACCCTCTGATACACTCTCCAGACCCTCTATATTTTTGCCCCACAGAACCTATCACAGTTTGTTATTATACATAGTGGTTCTCCAAGTGTGGCTCCTAGACCAGCATCACCTGGAAATTCATTAAGAATGCAAATGTTGGGCCCCACTCCAGACCTCCTGAATCAGAAACTGTTTTAACAAATCTTTCAGAGGATTCTGATGCACACTAAGGTTTTTTTTTTAAGATTTTATTTATTTATTCATTTATTTATTTGACAGAGAGAGAGCACAAGCAGGGGGAGGGGCAGAGGGAAAGGGAGAAACAGACTACCACTGAGCAGGGAGGCTGACATGGGACTCGATCCCGGGACCCCGTGATCATGACCTGAGCTGAAGGCAGACACTTAACAGACTGAGCCACCCAGGCGTCCCACACACTAAGGTTTGAGAACCAGTGCTATAGTGCTATTCCTGTGGCAAATTGATTGACACCTGTCTCTCCAGCTTGAATGAAAACTCCATGAGGTCAGTGGTTGGCACAGAGCAGGCACTTAATAAGATTCTGTTGAGTGAATGAATTAATAAATGTGCATTACATGGGTTCATTGGGAGAGATGGTACTGTGGCCAAGATCAGAAATGTAGCCCTGGCGTGGGCTCCTGAAGCTTGCTCTGCTCCACAGACTTTAATGGCTAACCCTCTAGCCGGGTCCCAGCCCAGATTCTGCTCACAGTATGTTTCTGGGCCATATAGGTTATGCTGTCATTCTAACCCGTGGAGCCCCTGATATAGAGACAGTAGATCTGCCGCCCCCTCCCAGCCTTAGACACTTGAGAAACAGTGTTTTGTGTTGTTGTTGTTTTTAAGATTTTATTTATTTACTTGAGGGAGAGAGAGGGAGAACACAGAGGGAGAGGGAGAGGGAGAGGAAGAAGCAAACTCCCCACTGAGCAGGAAGTCCGACAGGGACCTCATCCCAAGACCCCAAGATCATGACCTGAGCCGAAGGCAGACACTTAATTGACTGAGCCACCCAGGTGCCCCAAGAGGAAAGGTTTTTGACAGAGTTGTACCATTATTCTATCTTTGAAATCCTTCTTCTGGAAATCTCAGGGCTGCACTGAGGGTAGAGTGGGTTCAGCTTAGTCTTCTGAGAACAGCACTTCCTGCTTAAAAGCCAGAATTAATGGAGGACTGCTGCCAGAGAGGCTGGGCATCTATTACTAAGCACATGGGAATAGTCAACCCCCAATAGCTGGCAGGTACTGAGCATTGACTATGTGTCTGACACTACAGAGAAATGCACAATTCCATATAATACTCAAAACAATGAAGTGGGCTATTACTCCACCTCACATATTTTTTTAAATGAGCCTTAAAGAGATCAAGTATCTTATCTTACATCACTCCTTTAGTAGTGGGTGGAACCAGGACTTAACCTAGTTCTGTCAAAACACTCTTAATTCTTTTTTTAAAATATTTTATTTATTTATTTGACAGAGAGAGATACAGCTGGTTCTTAACCATTATATTATACTATTCCCCATTAAAGAGAGCCACGGACTCTTAGAGCCACTTCTGGGGCAAATAGCCAGCCTACTGGGTGCATCTGAGCAGCTTGTTGGCACCAAGGGCTTTCCATTCAGCAATGCCAGGGAGTGCCCAGCATGCCACTTGGTCAAGTGTGTAGTTTAACATGTACCTACTAAATTACGGAGTGCAAAAATGTAGCATCATCACCCTGTGCATTTGTCCTGCATCTCAAATCTTTTGGTCAAACTTGTCTCAGATCTGACTTCCATTAGACCATGGACCCCACTAACAACAGGCCAGAGACAAGACCAACTGGATAAACCGTGGGCTTGAGTCAAGTGGTTGTGATTGTGTTCACAGTATATACACAAGCAGAGTTAACTAGCAAGGAAGTGAGAAATGTTCACCTTTGAAAGGTGTTAAAATTCCTTTGTGCTGCAGGGGCTATTTATGATAGTGGAAGATGGATTTTTCTAGATTAAACTGTGTTTGTCAGAAAATGAACCTCTAACATCCAAACAACATTTCACTAACAGAATCAGGTCTACTGTTAAAATTCACAGCCAATATTCTATTCAATTTCGGTACCCACAGTGGTCTGGGTCTGTTCCATGTGCTATGGATAATATAAAAATTAATAAGACACACATTCATCCTCAAAAAGCTTATAATTGATTACATGGGATAGCTATGGTGGGGAGGGGTGGGCAGTGTGTGGAGGATTTTAGTGAGGATCAGAAAAAGTGCAGTAACATAACCTATGGCAGAACCCAGGTACTAGAGACAAGTAGCTCAGGGAAAAGAGGCATCAAATTCAACAGAATATTTCAGGGGTGCCCTCATGAAGACCAGGATTTTCTGAATTGGGCCACAGAGGGTGGGGAGGATAGAGGGAGGGCTCGAGCAAAGGTGCAAAGGTGAAAATGCTGCAAACACATCTGCAACATCTTGAGCTGAGTGACCAGACCAGAGACCTGGAAGCAAGCCCGAGCAGAACGGGGAGTGGCAGCTTCCAGAGAGAACAGTGGGGTATACGTGCCTCATCACTTATCATCTCTCATCCCTTGGTCTGACGATTTCAGTTTTTTCCTAACATGCTGAGTCTAAGCCATTTCTAGAATCTTCCAGTATGCCAAGATTGTGCAACTGTACCCTTTTTCTGCCCTCTCACGTCTGCTCCTCCTTTCTGGATGGCAGCACATTGAAAGGTCCAAGGCACACACTAAAGCTGGTGCATGCCTCCTTCCAGACCTCTCCTAATTCACTCAGGCTATGCTGCATGAATGATCTGAAGACAGAAGCATCCTGATGATGTAGGGGAAGGGGAGTGGCCTCTGGTGTCTCCGCCAGTTGCTCTGTGTAACCTTGGGCAAATGACTTACCCTGTTGGTCCCCAATTTCCTCAATTGTAAAACAAAAGGATTAGATAAAGTGGTCTCAGAAGACTTTTCCAATTATAAAATGTTCTGATTCCTTTCATTTTATCATTTAAAAAATATTTTATTTATTTATTTATTTGAGAGAAAGAGAGCGTGCACATGCACACGAGTGGGGGGAGGGGCAGAGGGAGAGAGAGAAGCATACTTTCCACTGAGCAGGGAGCCTACTGTGGGGCTCGATCAGAGGACCCTAAGATCATGACCTGAGCCGCAGTCAGACGCTTAACCGAATGAGCCACCCAGGTACTCCTCCATTGTATCATTTGACTTCTCTTCGAAAGGGTCCGATCCCTTCTTCCTGAAAGGAGGCATCACATAATCAAAATAAGATTTAATGGGATAGCATAAACAAAATGCTTAAGGATTGGGAGTAGAAGGGAGAAGCTTGATTTACTTGAATATAAAAGGAACAGGTCAGTCCCTGACTGAAGCAGAGCAGGAACGTGCATGCCTCACATACAGAACTTGCAGGTGTTCCTATGAACAACGCTTGTGCAAGCAGGCTAGCAGAGAACAGCTGGGCAAAGATGGTACAATTAAAGTGTCATTATTTGTTGAGTTGTTCAAATATACTTATAAAATGTTCTATCTTGATTTTTCTTTTAAAGGGTGTGGCTTTTAATACCAATTACAGAACATAACGAAACTGATTTCATTATATAATTAATTTTATTATGTAATTTTAGTAATTCTGTTACATTTCCAAAAATGTCCTTTCTTTTTTGGAGTGGGGGGTAGGGCATCTCCTGGTTCCTTCAGGCCTCCTCAGTGCCACACTACCAACAGATTATGTTAGGAAATAAGAACTTCTTTATAATACACACTGCCATTAGGAACCTTTCCATAAGGAGACAAAGGACTCTCTGGAAACAGAAATCCCCTCTTTTCCTCATCTCCCACCCAACAGATAGCCAGGAGAAGAAAACATAGCAGTATGTGAACCACCAGATTTGTCAGTTGGAATGACAGCTCATCCCATCTTTACTGTCTGGTTGCTCTGGGATGAGAAGAGAAGAACAGCCCTGGGAAGCTGATGCCAGTTGTCTTTGTTTCTTAATTTCCTGGCTCACTTTATATCTTGAGCCATGTGAGTTCTGAACTCTGTCCTTCCTCTGTGTGACGCTGCACTGGGCAAATCTTTTTCCAAGTATGGGAGAACAGGACAGAGGGCATCTGAGTCATTTGTAAGGGATGGAGATGGAGTCAGCTCAAGGCTGGTGGGAACACGTCCCTTGGGGCCGTCTCCTTCCTATCCTCTTGCCAAGATCTGGCTCAGCAGTGGGAGAGGGACAAAGGAGAGATATGTGAGACAGAGTCCAGTAGAGATAGGATACAGGTGTGGTTTAAAGGCAGGAAGCACTGGAAGGCATTTATTCTGGGAACTTTAGCCTGGATATAAATTTTTTCTAGTTAATCTTCCTGCAGAGAGACCTGCAAGATAATGACAGTGTTTTTGCTTACAACATTCTAGCAGCTTTTTTCCTGTATCCTTATTGTCTGTCCCAAGCATATCCTTATCCTTATGTAAAGTTAAGTGTAAAACACTGAAGTTTTGCTGGTTTGGGGCTTTTTTCTGATGGGCTGTTAAGTTTGAATCCTCTACTTATTCTTCCTGTAGAGAGACAGACCAGTGATGATGAGTCACCCCACTTTCCCCTCCTTATTTCTGTGTCATTTCTGCTTTGTTCCCAGAAGCTTATATGATACATTTCAGGGCAAAGCTAACTTGATTCCCAAAAACCCTTGGCAAATAGGAAATATGAAACCCATTTCACAAATGAGAAAGCCACGTTTCAACCAAGGAAAAACAGTCTGGTAGGGCTGACATGGAAAATTTGGGGCAAGGTAAGATGAAAGATGCACAGCCAATCTTTGCTCCCTGGGGTGAAATGATGAACATAGCTTGTCTTTTCACATCTGGGAAGATGTGACTGCTTCCCTCTTCTTCCTTCCTCTCCTGAGCCCCGGATCCCACCCATGACTAACATTCTCAGACTCCACATTCGCAAATAAGTCTCCCCATCACATCTCCTAGAGGAAGGCCCTGCTGGTAGACTCTTGTAAATATCACCCATCCGGGGAGTACCTGGCAAGATGGAATCAGAAAGGGGCCCCTGCAGACCTGAGGTCTAGAAACACCTGCCAGGTCATCTATCAAGATCAAATTACAGCAAATTTGCCCATAATGGAAAACAGGCTGAAGGAGCAAGGTAATGAATCTCTAAATTTGGCACTGTGCCCCTCACTGCAAAGACTCTGGTCTGTGAGTTGCACTTAGAAGACTGACTTTCTGGGGCGCCTGGGTGGCTCAGTCGTTAAGCGTCTGCCTTCCACTCAGGTCATGGTCCCAGGGTCCTGGGATCGAGCCCCGCATTGGGCTCCCTGCTCGGCAGGAAGCCTGTTTCTCCCTCTCCTGCTCCCCCTGCTTGTGTTCCCTCTCTCGCTGTGTCTCTCTCTGTCAAATAAATAAATAAAATCTTAAAAAAAAAAAAAAAAGAAGACTGACTTTCTGGGTTTCCCAAGAATCAAAATAAATACAGATGTCCTTGGGTTTGTTTTGTTTTATTGTAGAAGTATTCTTTTATTGGTGAAAGCATTATTATCAGCTATTTTTTTATTTTAAAAAGTAATACATGATTGTAAAAAATTCAAAATATACAAATAAGGGAGAGTCAGAACATCTTTCCTCTTTCTTTGCACTCCTCCTCTCTTAAGCCCACTCCCCAGAGATAACCCTTGTTTCGACTGTAAATCTGTTAGAAGCTTTTCTACCCTTTTAGCGATAGTCCTAACCTCAGAGCCATGACCATGCATGTGTGCAGAAGTGGTAATAATAATAATAATAATAATAAGGGGCGCCTGGGTGGCTCAGTCGTTAAGCGTCTGCCTTCAGCTCGGGTCATGATCCCAGGGTCCTGGGATCGAGCCCCGCATCGGGCTCCCTGCTCCGCGGGAAGCCTGCTTCTCCCTCTCCCACTCCCGCTGCTTGTGTTCCCTCTCTCGCTGTCAAATAAATAAAATCTTTAAAAAAAAAAATAATAATAATAAATGCTCTGCACATTGAATATTCACAATGTGCCAAACACTTTTGTAAGCATTTTTGCATTCAAAACTTATTAAAAATGTATACCATCCCCATGAGATGGCAGAGGCAAGATTCAAACCCAGGCATTTGACTCCAGGGTCTGGGCTAGACATTACTCACTCCACCACCGTGCTCATACTCCACATCTCAATGTTGTCCATAGATGGGCCAGCCACTGCTTGCTGTCTACTCTCTAATCCAGTCCTCTGGCTCTTAGCTCTGGAGTCAGACAAATCTTGGTGCAAATTCTGTCTCTATTACTCACTAGCTATGTACTTTTGTGTAGTTTTCTTAACCTCTCTGAGTCTCAGTTTTCTCATCTGTAAAATGGGAGACTAATACTTTATGAGATGTCTGTGAATAATAAATGTGATAAATTCTAACATAAATAGCAAAATACCTGAAACACATCCCAGATGTTGGGTAAGTACTTTTTAACAAACGAACAAATGAAAGTAGCCATAGTGGTCCTAGCACTACATTTACCTTTATTTTACTATTGTATTATAAAAGATGGACTGTGTCTCCTATTGACTGTATACTCCTAGCACCTTAATCTCTGTGAGATATATTAATATTATTGTAATGAGTGATGTATCTCACATCAGAACCAAAAGGGACATTCTTTCATCTTTTTGGTTATCAAGAGCTTCATTTCCAAACCTGTCATGGATAGACACTCCCTACAAGCATTCCATAGATCATTTTATTGTTAATCCTAAATCTTGGTAGCATGTGCCCAGTGAGTTAGTATTTTTCCCAAGTATGGTTACCTGACACTAGCTTAAACCAACCCTCTGGCCTCACATACATACTTTATAACAGCTTTCTTGAGATTCAATTTACATATGATAAAATTCACCCTTATTTTTAAAGTGCACAATTAAGTGGTTTTAGTGTCTTCACAGAGTGGTGCACTCACCATCACTATCTAATTCTAGAACCCTTTTATCACCCAGAAGAGAAATTTCATACTTCCTAGCAGTCACTGGCCATTCCTCCCTCCTCCCAGCCCCTGGCAACCACTACCTCCTATCTTTGTGGATTTGCCTGTTTTGGACATTTCATATGAATGGAATTATACAGTATGTGGCCTTTTGCGACTGGCTTCTTTCACTTAGCATCCTGTTTTCAAGGTTGATTCATGTTGTAGCATGTGTCAGTATGATAAAATTCACCCTTATTTTTAAAGTGTACTTCATTTTTTATGGCTGACTAATATTCTGTTATATAGATATACCACAATTTATTTATGTATTTATTATTGGATGGATATTTGGGTTGTTCTCACCTTTTGTCTATTATAAATAATGCTGCTATAAACATGCAGGTACAAGTTGTTGGGCAGACATATGTTTTCTCTTTTTCTTTTTTTAAAGACTTTATTTATTTATTTTAGAGAGAGAGTTAGTAGGGGGGAGGGGCAGAGCGAGATGGAGAGAGAGACTCTCAAGCAGACTCCCCACTGAGTGCGGAGCCTGATGCCAGGCTGGATCCCACAACCCTGAGATCACGACCTGAGCCAAAATCAAGAGTGGGACGCTTAACCGACTGAGCCACCTAGGCACCCGTGGACATATGTTTTCAATTCTCTTGGGTATATACCTAAGAATGGTATTGTTAGTATAATATGGTAATTCAATGTTTAATTTCTTGAAGAAATGACAAACTGTTTTCCAAAGTGGTGGTACCATTTTACAGTCTCACCAGTGATGTATGAGAGTTTCAATTTCTCCATCTCTTCACCAGTATTTTTTATTATTGGTCTTTTTTATTATAACCATTCTAGTGAGTGTGAAATGGTATTTCATTGTGGTTCTGATTTACATTTCCCTAATGACTAATAATGTTGAGCTTCTTTTCTTGTGCTTATTGGACATTTGCATAACTTCTCTGAAAAAATATCTGTTCAAGCCCTTTGCCCATTTTTAAAATTGGGTTATTTGTTGGCCTCAGATATTTTCATAACAGCTGTTGAATGAATGGTATCTTGGAAGGATCACAGGTTTACCTGTATTTGATTCTAGCTTCACCACTTAGCTATGTGTCCTCAAGCAAGACTATTTTATTTCTCTGAACCCTAGCTTTATTATCCGTAAAAAAGAGGTCAAACCTCTCTTCCAGGAATTCCAGGGCTATTATGAGGAACAAATGAGATGCAAGAGCATCAAGCACAGAGTGGAGTACCCAATAGACACTAAAAAATGTGTTAGACTCTCTCATCACCCCACCCTTGCTGTAGACATGCTTTCCCTTAGGAAGATGGGTTTGACCCTGGTGGACCAATTTCAACATGGCAAATGGAGTGGATTGAAGTCCAAAAGGCAAGGCCTTCAATGTGAAGAGGTCAGTGAGTTTATTATGAGGTCCCCTCCACACACATACACACAACAATGCCTCTCCTTTTGGGTGAGTGGTGACATGGCCCGGCTGATCTCTGCATGAGATCATCTGAGCAAATATAAACCATCTTGGCAGCCTTAAAAAAAGGAGGACAGAGACAGTTATAAAAGAGGGATTGTAACCCCTTATTCTAGCACCAGTACTCTTTACAATCTCCACAGTTTTGAATAGCAAGACTTTAAGAATGGGTGGCTTGAGAGGGCTGGGTAACATGACATTCAGAGTCTGGCTTTCCATAAAAGCAAGTCTGGCTCCTGCTTATTAACAGTCTGGTAATGCACAAGGCCTATCATTTATTCCTTCTCTAATGAATGGATAGGCTGTTTAAGTTCCTGATGGACAACCTAGTAAGTTTAGTCTCCTGCTCCAAGCCTTTGTCTGGCTTCTTCCATGTGCATACAAACAACCTTCTTCCTCCTGCTCCCACGTGCTGACTTTGCACTATAGCTCAGCTTGAGGGCCATTTAATATCTAAGTAGTATTCTCTATAAAAGGGGGAGTCAAAGCCCTGAATGAGGGGCCAGACTGATAACTCCATTCAGCCATAATCCTGCCATCATTTATTGAGCATGTACTATGTGCAAGACATTGTGCTATGTAGTTGGAACACAAAAGGGAAGATGACATAGTCTATGCCTTCAAAGAGCTCATCATATGGTGGAAAAAAATGGGTATATAAACAATATTTACCAATAACATTGTATTTCAATGACTGCCCTAAAGTGATTTTCATCATGGGAGTGCACATGGTAGGCTTGCAAAAATATTAGACCCTGAAGTTTCACCTTTCCCTAGGTATCCTATGGCAATCCCTCCATTTGCATATAGCCACTAGAAGGGAAGAGAGAAAAACATACACATGCTTTCATTTTTCTATGTCCAGGCTTACTCTGGAGAAGGCAACCAGCAGAGAAGAAATGAAATATAATAGATTTTTTAAGTTATTTTTCTAAATAGAAATTAAAGGAGAAATCACAGGAAAGTATGAAAATCAATTTACAGTGTAATTGTGTCACATAAGTAGAAGCTGCGGGGAGGAATTTGGGCAAAGGGAGAATGCTTTCTATCTCCTATGTCCCCTGACAAGGGTTTTCATCTAAACCGTGTCCCATGACAGGATCCTCAACCTTCTCTGGATTTCTGTTTGCTCATATTTTTTTTTTCTTTCTTTCTTTCTTTTTTTTGTTTGCTCATATCTAAAACGAAGATGTTGAACCAGCAGGTCTTGAAGATGCCTTATAGTTCTGACAGTCTATCAGAGTGGGCAGTTTATTCATGTGTTTATTTTTAGCTGGGAGAAAGGAAGAAAACAGGAATAGCAGGAAAAATGGAGGTGTTTTGATGTTTATTTGGTTGTAGAGCGCAACAAAGGAGGGAGAAGGACCCTTTTCATTGCTTTTCTTTCTCAATGGTCAGGGCAGAACCACAGCACAGACCCTCTGAAAACAGAAAGGAAGCTCAGGGAGGTTTAAGAACTGGGGAAGACAGCAAACAGGTCCGGCAGCACAATTTTTCTAGATTATGAAATCTAGACAGGTGGCCAGGAGCACCCCCATAGATGCCCAGGACGCTGTACTATTTAAATCCCAGGTAGAGGGCTCCCTGGGGGACGCTGGTCACGGTGTTTGTGTAGCAAGGGCTGGATGAGGCAGGATTCCAGTATCACTGCAGGCACAGGCTGTAGATAAATCACCCCTGACTCATGCCTCCAACTGAACTCAGACCTTGGACCAACCAATTTCCTTTCCCTCTCCATCAAGAATGTTTTGTCCCCTTATTTATTTTTTTTAAATTTTTTATGGTTGTCCCCTTATTTATCTTGATCATATATATCAAATTCTTATTTTTCTCTGATGTACTACCCTGGGTCAAACTACAACTGCCAAAACAGACATTTAGCACCTCCTTAGAAAGAAACCCAAGAAATGGCTTTCAATCTACCAACTATACACATGGCACAACTTATTACTATGCAACTCAGTTCCTCTTTCTGGCCTCGGACATTTATTTTCCCATTCGTGTTTTCATTCATTCATTCATTCATTCATTCATTCATTCATTCATTCATTCAACATTGAGCCTCTATAAGCTGTGGACCTTGGGCAAGTTGCTTAACCTCTCTGTGCCTCTGTTTTTCATCTGTAAAAAGAATAATGGAATGAGGGGCACCTGGGTGGCTCAGTCAGTTAAGTGTCTGCCTTCGGCTCAGGTCATGATTCCTAGGGTCCTGGGATCGAGTCCCACATCGGGCTCCCTGCTCAACAGGGAGCCTGCTTCTCCCTCTCCCTCTGCCTGCCACTTCCCCTGCTTGTGTGCACTCTCTCTCTGTGTCAAATAAATAAATGAAATCTGAAAAAAATTAAAAAAAAAAAAGAATAATGGAATGATAGAAAAAGAATGATCTACCTCCTAGGATACTTGTTAGAATTAAGTGAAGTGCTTCGAACAGGGCCTGGCACATATTGAGCACTGCATTAGAATTAGATATTCTCATCATCATTACTTATTAACCTTAGTACTATGCAGCAGGCTCAGTACTCTGCTAGCTTGGAGACTCCAAGATCAATAAGAGCACATAGTGGTGGAAAACAGTAGCCTTATAAAAAGTGTTATCATTATTAATATTGAGACATGGGAAAGAGGTAGAATTGGACAGATATGAACAAAAGAGATGCCAGAGGGGAAGAGTGTGATGAGCGTACAGGCAAGATGCTGATGCCATCGATACACTGAGTGTGAGCGGACAGAGGGACAGTTAAAAGATGAATATCCAGGGCTTATGCTAAGACGAGAGATCTGGAATAGAGACATCAATTTGGGAGTCACTGATATGTAAACAATAGCAGGAAGAAATGTGAGCCAGCAAAAGGAGGCTACAAAACATGAGGTGGGAACCCAAGATGGAACCCTGGGGAAAGATCCTCATGAAGAGACAAGAGAAGAAAGAAAAGCCAGCAAAAGAAACTGAGATGGAACTAGGAGTAGATAGGAGGAAAATCAGAGGAGGGACGCTAAAAAAATGTAAGGAGAGTAGAGTTTCAACAAGAAGCATGTGGTCAAGAGTGTCAAGAAGACTGAAGAGGGGGCGCCTGGGTGGTTCAGTTGTTAAGCGTCTGCCTTCGGCTCAGGTCATGATCCTGGGGTCCTGGGTTCAAGCCCCGCATCGGGCTCCCCACTCGGCGGGAAGCCTGCTTCTCCCTCTCCCACTCCCCCTGCTTGTGTTCTCTCTCTCGCTGTGTCTCTCTCTGTCAAATAAATAAATAAAATCTTAAAAAAAAAAAAAAAAGAAGACTGAAGAGTCCATGGGACTTAGCACCAAAGAAGCCACTGAGAGCCTTCAGGGAAGGTGAGGAGCCGTGTCCAGTCTTCAGTGAGTGTGGTTATGTGTGGAGGTGAAGTAGCTGCAGAGAGGTAAGGATATGAAACCTGGCAGTCCAGGGAGGGAGAGAAGGGAGTGAGCAGCTAGAGAGGAATGTAGGGTAGAAGAATCGTGTTGTTTCATTCTAAGCTGGAAGGAACATTAGCACCTCCCACCTCTTCTCCCTCCCTTCCTCACAGCTTATGGTCCAGCCATAGTCAAGTGCAGAAAATGCCATGCTTTGAATACACTGGGTCATTTGTTACTTTATGCCTTTTTAAAAATTGTGGTAAGATATATAAAATGTAAGATTCACCATTTTAACCATTTTTAAATGTACAGTTCAGTGGCTTTAAATATATTCACGTTGTTGTGCAACCATCACCATCACCTGTCTCCAGAATTTTTTCATTTCCCCCAACGGGAACTCTGTACCCATTAAATAACAACTCCCCATTCCCTCTACCTCCCACCCCTAGTAACCCCATTCCACTCTCTATCTATAATTTCAACTCCTCTAGGTACCTCATATAAGTGGAATCACACAATATGTGTCCTTTTGTGACTGGCTTATTTCACTCAGCATGATGTCCTCAAGGTTCATCCATGTGGCAGCATGTGTTAGGACTGCCTTCCTTTTTAAGGCTGAATAATAGTCCACCATATATAGAGACCACATTTTGTTTATCCATTTATCTATCAATGGATGCTTTGGCTGT
Source organism: Mirounga angustirostris (assembly GCF_029215605.1). Taxonomy (NCBI): domain Eukaryota; kingdom Metazoa; phylum Chordata; class Mammalia; order Carnivora; family Phocidae; genus Mirounga; species Mirounga angustirostris. The sequence goes on from NW_026991714.1 coordinate 43,804,246, forward strand.
TTCCACCTTTGGTTATTGTGAATAATGCTTCTATGACTATGGGTGTACAAATATCTGTTTCAGTTTCTGCTTTTTATTTCCTTGGAGTATAAACCCAGAAGTGGAATGGCTGGATCATATGGTAATTCTATGTTTAATTTTTGAGGAACCGCGATACTGTTTGTAATAGTGGCCGCACCATTTTACATTCCAACAGTGCAAGAGGGTTTCAATTTCTCCACATCCTCGCCAACACTTGTTATCTTCTATTTTTTTAAAGAGCCATCCTCATGGGTGAAGGCATAGAGGTCACCTCTATGCCTTTTCGCATGCTAATATTACCGAAAATATCCTCCTCCTGCCAGCCATGCAAAGCCTGGTTATCCCTCAATATCTTCTCAGGTATCAGTTCTTCTGGATGGTTTCTGAGAACCATCCCCAATGGAGTGATCCACTCTTTATGCCTTGAGTTTGTTACTGATGCATGCTAACTCAATTGCACATGTTACACCAGAAGCAATTATTAATTTGTAAGATCTCCAAAAAAAAAAAAAAAAAAAAAATTTGTAAGATCTCCGTCCTCAACTTAGACATGTACATCCCAGAGAAAGGAGACCAATTCCTAGTCATGTTTATATTCCTGTATCCCAGTACACTGACTGGAATCACATTCATGCTTTTCTCAGCTTAATAAACATAAATAAGGCAGAGTTCCTGCCCTCAGAGAATTTATAATTTTAGGACAGGCATAAATATATGAAATTTTAAATAATAGAAGCCCAATGCAGGACAAGCAATGCCCCAAAGAGGGATATCAGTAACTTTCACATGCGTAGTTGAGGGGAGTAGACTTCGTTTTTGATCACATAAATCAGGAAAAAGGTTCTGAGCACAACTTGCCGTTTTTTTTTTTTTTTTTGCTTATAAAGTGTATGTGTCTTATTTTACAATTGTGTTACATATGTTAAAAATATACACTAAAGTAAAAATCAGAAGAAGATGCATATAAATAGGTTGGCAATATTCTTTCCTACACCCCAATGGATTGTCTTGGCATACCATTCTGGAGGCCAGCAATTTAGAACAATGCCATTCAAAATGGGGTCCCCTGACCAGTGTGGGGGCACAGCCATTTTGTTACTGATCCATCACACAATAAGCACCAAAATGGAGAGCAACTATCTAGAAACTTTCATAGCAATTTGAGTAGGCAAATTCATGGCTATAATAATTTTAAAAAGTGGTCTTGTATTTTGTTTCTCTTTGTTTCTTACTTCACTTTTCCAAATTATTTCTTCATTTATTTATTAAATAAGTTTAGTAATTCATTTTAACTGTACTTCATCTACCGACAGTGGATTGGAAATTTTTTAAAAAGTGAATCAAAATACAAACTTGGTCTTTCACCATAGAGAGGCTGGGAAGTGCTACAAGACACAGTAAGTCTTAGAGTCGTGAGCTAGAAGGGCGTTGGGAAGCTGTCTGCACAGGTGGCAGGGTCCTCTGGGTTCAGAATCAGGTGAGCCTCATGGCTGCAGTGAATTAGGAAGGATCTTTGGGAGCCCAAACAAGGCCACAAGGACCAGGGAGTCTTTTCTCCTGACTGCACCCCGCCCTGGCCCAGGTTGTCTGCCCCTTAGTGAGTTCTATACACCAGACAATAAATGTTATTGGTCTGGACTGAGCTGTGGTGTCTGGGGAGAATTGCATGCAGGAAGTCTGAAGGAGCTCCTGTCCCCAGATCCAGCATGACACAGGGGTGTTCTACTGTGTGTGTCTTCTTTCCCTCCTCAGTTCCATAACACCTCACTAGCTGTTTCCTGATCTGAACTCTAAGAACTTTGCCTCCCCCCCTCCCCTGTTGACCCACCATAAAGATTTGTGGGCAAGGCCAGTGAAAACATTGAAACACCATTCTCTTCTCAGACATACTGTGTTGATGCCATTTAACTGGATGTTGTCCTCAGTGGGTTCATAATTCTTTTGTTCTTCCTTAACCACCAAATTCAGCCACACGTCAGAGCTGGCAACTCACGGAGTGAGTATGTGTAAAATGGGGTGATTTAGCAAGCAGTGTTCCATTTATAACTTTGGTGCTTGACATGGGCAGTGAGAGCTCTTCCATTAAAATGCACAGTCACCAGCCCATCCTGACAGCTGCTGAATCATGCACAGGGAGCTGCTCAAGACGCTGGCTGTGAGATCCCCTGCTCACGCAACGCTGAGCCAAGAGACAGGTGTGTGCTACAGAGCTGTGCCCCTGGCTTCAAGGATTTCCCTGGAAAAGGCAAGGTTGGAGCCCAAAAGAGCTCCTGTTTATGAAGCATTTACAATGGCTCTGTTCTAAATGCATTATCTCATTCAAGCTTGCCCCCTAAATCCTTTGAGGAAGATACTCTTTTATTTGCATTAAAAAAAAATTTTTTTTAAAGATTTATTTATTTATTTGAGAGAGCGAGAATGAGAGAGAGAGAGAGAGCACATGAGAGGGGGGAGGGTTAGAAGGAGAAGCAGGCTCCTCGCCGAGCAGGGAGCCCGATGCGGGACTCGATCCCGGGACTCCAGGATCATGACCTGAGCCGAAGGCAGTCGCTTAACCAACTGAGCCAGCCAGGCGCCCCCCCCAAAATTTTTTTAATATAAGCAATACACCCATCGGGGGGCTTGAACTCATGACCCTGAGATCAAGAGTCACATGTACTACAGTCAAGAGTCACATGCTCTACCCACTGAGCCAGCCAGGCACCCCTCTTTTTTTTTTTTTTTTTTACTATTGTGATAAAATATACATAACATAAAACTTACCACTGTAACCATTTTTAAGTGTACAGTTCTGTGGCATTAAGGATACTCACATTGGGGCACCTGGGTGGCATGGCTGGTTGAGCGTCTGCTTTTGGCTCAGGTCATGATCCCAGGGTCCTGGGTTCGAGTCCTGCATTGGGCTCCCTGCCCGGTGGGGGAGCCTGCTTCTCCCTCTCCTCCCTGCTCGTACTCTCTCTCGCTACCTTTGTCACTATCTTTCTCTCAAATAAATAAATAAAAATCTTTTTTTTAAAAAAAAAGGGTACTCACATTGTTGTACAACTATCAGCACCATCCATTTTTAGAACTTTTTCATCTTCCCAAACTGAAAGTCTATACCCATTAAACAATAACTCCCCATTCCATCCTTCCACCGCCCCCTGGCAACCACCATCCTACTTTCTGTCTCTACGAATTTGACTACTCTAGGAATGAAGATAGTATTCTTATTATTACCTTCTTTGTAGAAGAGGAAACTGAAGCACAGAGAGTTTAAGTACTTTGTCTAAGGTAATACAGCCAGCAAACAGAAGAGCTGGGATTAGAACTTGGGCATTCTGGCCATGGAGCCCACAAAGCCATGTGAAAGGAAATAGAAATCCCTCTGGGGAGACAGCCAGAGACCTCGTGTCCTTAATGCCCCGTCTGTCCAAGACACACGGCTGCGCTCTGAGCTGAAGCAGAAAAGTGGCCAGACTCTCCAGGTCCAGGACTCACGGTGAGGGGAAAAGAAACTGGGATGATCCGTACTGCTCACCTCAGCCTCTCCTAGCACCGCCCATCACGTGCGTGCATGCATGCACCCACACAGGGGCTGTAGCTGCAAGATTCTGACTTTGGGCTTCAGATAGACCTGGGTTCCAGGCGCAGTAAATCATCAGGCAGGCACAGTTCCTGACCCGGAGCAGAAACCCAGTCGTTGTGAGCTCCTGTCCCCTTCCTTTTCCACTTTACCTTCTGCAGAGAGAAAACTGAAAACCCTCCGCGAACACGCTGAATTTAGCAAGTGTGTTGGGAGGAGGAGAATGAGGGGATGAGGTATGGTTGAGGGGAAGGAGTGGTTGGGACTTGTTAATCCTGGGGGAATGAAATAACATCCCCAGAAAAATACGTGCCGCCTCTTGATCTCAAGTATTGGCGGGAAAACTAGAGCAATGGGGTGCTGGAGAGCTCACAATAATCCTAATGCTGTGAAAGGCCAAATCCCTGCCTGAACTTCCATGCCTCCGCCAGCAGGCAGGCTGGACAGCTCCTGCAGAGCCCAGTATGCTCTCCAAGGATGCCCAGAGCCTCATGGGGTGCAGGCACACAGGGGGTGCTCGTAAATATCCTCTGGATCAGCTGGTGAGCAAGTGTGGGGCACCTGACTGCAGTGCCTAGCACGTGTTTTTACTTAGGAAGAGCAAACTGCCTGGAAAAATATTTTAGGATGGATTTCCCCCATGCCTTCCACGGGGTGGGGTGGGGGTGGGGGGAGCAGAAGGTGGAGAGAAAGAGACAGAGATTGATTTTGATTGATGCTTTCAGCAACCTGGAGCATGAGACAAACTTCCTGAAACCATAAATCCAAGGAGCTGAAAAGGCCTGAAACTCTGTGGTGTTCTGAGCTCTGCTGGGTTTGCTGGCTGCTGCAGGGCAAGGAAAGAGGGAGCTGGGCTTCCCCAATTTCTTCTCTCCTATGCAAGGAACTGCGAGATTAAAGAAACAAAAGGTGAGCTATGAATGCTCTGCCTGCTTCTCCAGAGAAATAAGGGGCAGTTCACGAGACATTTGAAACAGGTAACAAAGACATGCTTCTCAAGGAACCAGGCTGCTGGGCGTTGGCTGGTGAAACAAATTAGGAGAGGGATGCTTAGCAAACCAGAAAGACAGAGATAAGGCAGAAGCAGCAACAGTGATGACTGAGAAATAAACTCCACACTACAGAAAGCCAGGAAATAAGGATCCGTGATTACTCTAAGACTTCTGCCTTCTCCTTCAAGATAGTTGAACTTTACTCTTTATTAATAATAAGGAAAAGCTATCTTTTGTTAAGTTCTCACTATGTGCCACTTTGCTAAATACATTTCATGTATTGTATCATATAACCCTGTGCAATACTCCAGGTGCTGGGTATTATTGTCCCCAAATCATAGGGATGGAAACTGCAGTTCAGAGAATTTAAGTAACCCTTACCAAGGTCACACATCTAGGGCTGAGGGTCTGAACCAGTTCTCTATACACTGTAATACCACTAAAAAATTTAATGAGAAGCATTCACAAAATTAAAGAAAGCACAAGTGATGGGTTTATCAAAAAGAAAGGTAGACTCTGCATGGGTCTGTTTGCACTCCCCTGGCTTCAGGCTACCTCACCTGGGCAATTCTACATCTGGCAGTTTGCCCACAAGAGGCCAAGGTCTGAGCACCTCCTACCCCATGGAGAAGAGCCTCTCTCCACACACTTCTGGGGGATCATCTGTTTAAACTAGGCCAGAGTCATAATCATTCATTCCAGAAGGGGCTGTGATTCACATCTGAGCTTTGGAAAATCGTGTTAGTTTAATTTAAAGGGGAGAGGAAAGCAAAATAAATGCTCAGATGCTGACGGATTTCTCTAGACCTTAATTTGCATTAGTTTTGCTTTCAGAGCATTTGATTTGTTTTTTTTTATTTTCAAACTGTGTTGTACCACATGCAAGGAAAATAGATTTACTTAATCTGAATCCTGTGATTTCATTGTTTATTGATGTCAATACAGAATAGATGAGGAGTGCTAAGAAAGGAACATCAGAGGGCTTTCCATCTTCCCTCTAGGAGGCAGAAAGGGGAGAATCATCAAGCCTAGGACATTTAGAGGCTCATACAGATGTCAGGGCCGACAGTCATGCTACATGTCACCTCCCCAGATCCTCCCCAGGAGCCAGACCAACCCTGACACAAATGCAACCAGGAGATCCTTAGTCTCCTCCCTGGGAATAGGATGTGTGTTGATGTTCCCAGTGTGTGTTTAAGCATACCCTGCATTTAACTTGAGCCCTACATTCATTGACCCATAAACATGTCAAAAGAGGGAAGTGTTCCAGCCTAGGTTTTCACAGAGGCAGAGAATCTGGCCTTCCAGGACTGGGGGCAGGGAGGACAACTTAGGACAATCACCACAGTTTCCTAACTCGGATCCTGCCCATGGCTGGCCTTCTCTCTCATGTGTCCTCCACAGAGCTGCCATCATAACGTGGTCATACCACTTCCCTATTTAAAATTCATCACCATTAGCTACTGCAATAAATAAGCAAACAAAATAACAACAACCCATGTCTGATGCTGACATTCTCTTAACCAATCATTTGACAAGTATTTATTAAGCACCTGCTCCCTGCCAGACACACTCTGATTCTGGCCAACCTCTCCAGTCATACCTTCTAGGCCCCATTCCCTCCACTCCATACACCTTGTTCTCTGTGTCATGACTTTGTATTTCCTGATCCTGACCTATACTTGTCCTACCCTGTGCCTCTGCTCAGGCTGTTCCTGTGGGACCAACTCCCCTTCTCCATAACCAGACATCCAAGTTCTGTCCAACCTCAAGGACAGCTCGAGTGACACTTACATTACGAAACATTTCCAGATCTCCCCAAGTCAACATTAATCACTTCTCTGACCACCTGCCATTCCCTCATCCCCAGGAAGAAGTAGCTGTTCCCCTCTCTGAGCTCCTTGCCCAACCATGCTCTGTCCACATCTGTTATTTATTTCATCCTATTATTTCTTTGCAACCATCCATCAAAGCAAAACTCATGCTTATTCTCCTCCCTCCACCTTAAGTCCAAAACAAAGCAGACACTCAGAGTATTTATGAGTAAATGGGCACATGAACATTTTCTTCACTGTTCCCATGGCCCTCTGTACTCATAATTAGGTCATTGATCACACTCTGCTTAGTATTTTAACTACCTCTGTACATAATAATTATAAACCACTTAAGGGCAAAATTCTTGTCTTGTTTATCCTTTTATCTCCTACAGCATCTAAAAAAACAAAACAAAAACCTCCTTGCTCAAAGTGGGCACTCACTAAATGCCATTAAGATGAAAAGAAATAAAAGTAAATATTGCATCCTTCCAGGTGGGCTTAGGGAGGTACTGGAAGAGGATCTAAGGAGTGCTAGAGAGGGCATGACAAGATGTCAGTTCAGCTCACCTAACATTTATTAGCAATGTATATACATACATGTATATGTATATACAAACACATATATATAGCACCATATATGTATATACACATATATTATGGTATTAATAATTAATATTAATATTAATCATTATCATTAGCTGAACACCTATTACATAGGCTACATTTGAGGGTCAAGTTAGAGAAACAAATGTGAATGTGACATGATCCTGCTTTCCAGGAGGTCCCAACAAAGATACAGAAAACAGAACTCCATGAAAAGGCAGCTAAGCTCTGCAGCAAGCTCATGAGCACTAGGTGAGGGCTTGTGCTGGTCCATAACTAAGCATCCATTGATCTATCATGATAAAGATAAAAAGTTAAGTTCACCTTACTGAGTTTTTCAAAGGGTTAAATTCATTCCAAGTGAAGGATTGGTCACTATTCCAAGACTATATCATTTGTAGTTTGAGGAGGGGAGTGATATTAAATGTTCTTTCATACTGAAATGATATGATAGCAAAATGAGTGCTTTTTGGTCTGAAAAATAAAAAGTTGAGAACCTGATGTTGATCCTCTTAATGATTTTTTGTTGTTGTTTTAATTTTATTGTCCCATGAAATCCAAACATGGAGCCCACTGTTCCCCATTTAGAACTTCATGATCTTGAAGATGCATTTGACTATGTGGTGGTTAGAATGAACATAAATCTTGGAAGATATTTTCTAATAAATATCATGGCCTGTCTACAGGGGCCCCAGCAGCCTTTTCCACGCTGAGGTAGAGTGGCAATCTCTACGGGCCTAAGAACTATTTGGCATCTTTAACTATCATAAGAGGACTCCAATTCTGCTCAGTTGACTATCAAAAATAAGGTTTCCCTTATAAATTCTTTTCTCTAGGAATCCCACTAAGGTCTTCCAGAGAAGATTAGAGAGAAAGCTCCTCTCATGGTGCTGGCTGAGGGAGAACAACAACCACTGCTGAACTTCTACCTCCCTTGTCTTCTCTAAGGAAGAAGATATTGAGCAGGAAGGGCAGCAAAACAATTGTGTCAGAGCATTGGTGGAAACTCACAGAACTTGGGGTAAGGTAATAGGAAAAAAAGGGAAAACTCTGCCTCTGGTAGAGGGGCAGAAATGCATGGGTGGCAGCATTACATCTGGAGGAGGAGTAAGAACACTTGAGAAAGCTACTGCCTTGAGTCCCAGATGGATAGTACCTGCCTACAGCTGAGGCTTAATCAGGACATCAGAGAATGGCCCCCACACACCCACCTTCTCCACACTAACAACCATCAAGTAAAAAACAAAACTGGAATATAGCTAGGAGAGCTACAAAAGGCAGATTCTCTCTGTAGTAATACACCCAAATCCAAGCAGGAAGATTAAAAGTCAAGCAGAGAACAGACACTGACCAAAAATTCACAAATTAGTCCATACCATAAACAGAAGTTATTAGAGGGATTTGAAGCCTTTGGTGCACTAAGAGTAACCACAGCAACAACAAAGCCAGCCTAACTTCAAACCACACCTAACTTCTGAGTAGGCTAACATTAACTCCCTACCCTACAGGTCAACCAAAAGGAAAGGTGTGTTCATCTTCAAGCATAAAAAAATATGAACTCACCTCATTATTTACTGTATTATACAACACATCTGACTTTCCAAAAAAAATTACAAAGCATACAAAAAGGCAAAAAAAAAAAAAAAAAGCCAAAAGAGAAAAAGCAATCATTAGAATCAGATTCATAACTGATACAGATGTTGGAGCTATCAGGTTAGGAATTTAAAATAACTATGATTCACGTGTTAAATGCTCTAATGGAAAAAGCAAACAACATGGAAAATCAGATAGATAACTTCATCGGAGTTGAAAAACTATAAGAAAGAATCCAATGAAAATACCAGAAATAAAAAACACAGGAACAAAGATAAAGAATATTATCAATGGGTTCATCAGTAGATTTGACATAGCTGAAGGAAGAATCAGTAAATCAGTGAACTTGAAAATAGGTCAGGAGAAATTACCAAAACTGAAACAAGGAAAAAGAATAAAAACAAAAACAAAAACAAAAAAACAGACTAGAGAATCTGAGAGATGTGAGACAATATTAAATACGCAGTATTAAATATATGTGTATTTGGAATCCAAAAAAGAGAAAGAATGGACAAAAGAAATATTTGAAGAAATAATGGCCAAGAATTTTCCAAATCAGTGAGACACACCAAATCATAACAGATCCAGACAGCTCAAAGAGAAAATCTTGAAGGCAACCAGAGAAGACAAATTATCTCATTACCTACACAGGAACAATGCTAAGAGTTAAAACACTCTTACTGTACATTTAAGCAAGAAGAGAATGGAGTGCTATTCTGAAAGTGCTGAAAGCAAAACAACAACAAAAACAACAAACAAAACCAACCAACCAAACAAACAAAACCCCCACATCCAAAAACCAATTCTTAATTCTATCCCCAGCAGAAATAGCTCTCCACATTGAGGGAGAAATAAAGATTTCCTCAGACAGACAATTTAGGGAATTCGCTACTAGCAGACCTACTCTACAAGAAATGTTAAAAGAAGTTCTTCAGGCAGAAGAAATATAGGTCAGAAATTTTAATCTATAGGGGCACCTGACTGGCTCAGTCAGCAGAGCATGCAACTCTTGATCTTGGAGTTGTGGCCCCAAGCCCCACATTGGGTGTAGAGATTACTTAAAAGTAAAATCTAGGGCGCCTGGGTGGCTCAGTTGGTTAAGCGACTGCCTTCGGCTCAGGTCATGATCCTGGAGTCCCTGGATCAAGTCCCGCATCAGGCTCCCTGCTCGGCAGGGAGTCTGTTTCTCCCTCTGACCCTCCCCCCTCTTGTGCTCTCTCTCTCTCTCTCATTCTGTCTCAAATAAATAAATAAAATCTTAAAAAAAAAAAAAAGTAAAATCTAAAAGAAAAAAAAAAGAAGAAAAGAAATTTGAATCAACACACAGAAATGAAAAAGGAAAAACAGATTTTTTTCCTATTTTTAGTTGTCCTAAAAGATATCTGACTGTTTAAAGCGAAAAAAAAAGTAACAATGTGTTGTTATGATGTTCGTAGCATAGGCAAAAGTGAAATATATAACAACAATGGCACAAAGGATGGGAAGGAGGAATTGGGAATATACGGTCTTTATATTTCTTTTTTTTTTAAAGATTTTATGTATTTATTTGACAGAGAGAGACACAGCGAGAGAGGGAACACAAGCAGGGGGAGTGGGAGAGGGAGAAGCAGGCCTCCCGCAGAGCAGGGAGCCCGATGCGGGGCTCAATCCCAAGACCCTGGGATCATGACCTGAGCCTAAGGCAGACACTTAACGGCTGAGCCACCCAGGTGCCCCAGGTCTTTATATTTCACTTGAAGTGGTATAATATTATTTTAAGGTAGACTTAGATTATTTTAAAATATGTATTATAAGCCCCAGGACAATCACTAGTATATATAAGTCAAGAGAGGAAATAAAAATAGAATTTCAAAAAAAATTCTAATTAAGCCTAAAGAAGGTAGAAAAAAATATATAAGCAAAGAACAATTGGAACAAGTAGAAATCAAGGAGCAAGATGGTAATTTCGTGGGGTGCCTGGGTGGCTCAGTTGTTAAGCGTCTGCCTTTGGCTCAGGTCATGATCCCAGGGTCCTGGGATCAAGCCCCACATCGGGCTCCCTGCTCCACGGGGAAGCCTGCTTCTCCCTTTCCTACTCCCCCTGCTTGTGTTCCCTCTCTCGCTGTGTCTTTCTCTGTCAAATAAATAAATAAAATCTTAAAAAAAAAAAAGATGGTAATTTGGTAACATGGTTTTAATCTAACTATATCAATAATCACCTTACATGTGAGTGATATAGGGGTGCCTGCCTGGCTCATTCAGTATAGCATGCAACTTTTGATCTCAGGGTTGTGAGTTTGAGCCCTGCACTAGGTGTAGAGATTACTTAAAAATAAAATCTTAAAAAAAAAAAAAAAATGTGAGTGATGTAAATATACCAGTTAAAAGAGAGGTAGTGTCAGATTGGATTTTTTTTAAAGACCCAATTCTAGGGCGCCTGGGTGGCTCAGTTGGTTAAGCGACTGCCTTCGGCTCAGGTCATGATCCTGGAGTCCCGGGATCGAGTCCCACATCGGGCTCCCTGCTCGGCAGGGAGTCTGCTTCTCCCTCTGACCCTCCCCGGTCTCATGCTCTCTCTCTCTATCTCATTCTCTCTCTCAAATAAATAAATAAAATCTTAAAAAAAAAAAGACCCAATTCTATACCATTTTCAAGAACCCCACCTAGAATATATTAAAATATAAAATATAAATATAAAATATAAAAACATAGGTTAAAAGTAAAAGGATAAAGAAGAATTATGCAAACACTAACTAAAAGAAAGCTGGAGTAGCTATATCAACTTCACACGAAGTAGACTTCAGGCCAAGGAATATTATGAGGGATAAAAAAAGACATGACATAATGATATAAGGGTCAATTCAACACAAAGACATAACAATCATAAATGTGTATGCAGCTAAGAACACAGCTTTAAAAACAAAGATCTGTCATTGATTGATAACAGAAGTCACAAACTATAGTTTTGTTTTGTTTTTTTTAATAAAGATTTTATTTATTTATTTGACAGCGAGAGAGGGAACACAAGCAAGGGGAGTGTGAGAGGGAGAAGCAGACTCCCCACTGAGCAGGGAGCCGGATGTGGGGCTCGATCCCAGGACCCCGGGATCATGACCTGAGCCAAAGGCAGACGCCCAACAGCTGAGCTACCCGGGTGCCCCACAAACTATAGTTTTAACCTCTCTCAATATTAAGAAAAGATATACTATGATATATTCATATTAATTCAAAGGATTTCTTGATGGATAAGCAATCCATCCATTTCTGTAGTTATTTTAAATTTTATTTCTTAATCTAGCCAAACCATTAGAAAGCTGTGCATTTGAACTGCACTATTTTAGTCCCTTATGGGACTGTTTTCTTAATTGCACTTTGATGTTCTGCCAGCAACTTAAACTGAGACATGTTGTAAGAAACAGTCCTATATAACTCCTTACTGGGCTTAACATAGGGTTATTCTTGAGAAAGCTTTCCTTTAGATCATAGCGTTCTCTTCATAAGACACCATGAGAAAGATTTTGCTCAAGTTTCAGAACTAGGAAAATCTCTATTTCTCTGGTCATAATTCCTTATTTCCTTTGGCTGCTAGGAAATTTAATCAGAGGCAAATTTTTAGCCCATGGAAATTTATGGCATGCATGTTTATACTAATTTTACTCCTAGATTTATTTTATTTTTCTGTCCTTATTTTCCCCTCATCCTAATTTCCCATGTGTTTATTTTTATTCTCCTTTGCTTTTACTGTATTTTTCTCTTAAAATCAATTTTATTGAGGTATAATTTGCATGCGATAAAATAAACCCATCTTAAGTGTACAATTCAATGAGTTTTGACAAATATTACCATGTCATTTTTGTTAGCCATCTGAAAACAGTTTTGAAATAAGTAAAGGTAAAAATGAATATCACAAGGCAGTCTGTGTTAAGCATTATCATAGAGATATAAACAAATTACTGGTTGTATGGGAGAGGATAAAAAATTCTGACTGGACAGGTAGTGTGTTGGGGGTGGGGGATCTTGGGGAAAAAGTCTCATTTTAAAAACTAATATCTCATCTTAAATTTTATTTATTTATTTTTAAGATTTTTATTTATTTATTTGTCAGAGAGAGAGAGAGGGCACTCACACAAGCAGGGGGAACAGCAGAGGGAGAGGGAGAAGCAGACTCCCCGCTGAGCAGGAAGCCTGATGTGGGACTCGTTCCCAGGACCCTGAGATCATGACCTGAGCCCAAAGCAGACGCTTAACTGACTGAGCCACCCAGGCGCCCCTCATCTTAAATTTTAAAGATGGAAATTCAACAGTTAGAAGTAGCGGGAGAAGTCATTTGGAAAAGGAAATATCTTGAGTGAAAGAAGGAAGCAGAGATATAGGAATTGGTTCCTTCTGGCTGGAGTAGAAGGTGAGCAGGAAAGGAGCTTGGGGAAGTGAGCCTATAGCCAGGTTCTGAAAGCCAAAAGGTGTCTTCTTACATGATTGTGCAGGGAATAGGGAGCCACTGAAGGCTTTTGGCAGAGAAGAAACATAATGAGACTTGTTTTGGAAATATCACTGTGGAAGCAGTGTGAGGACTGGATGAGAATGTTGGAACTAGAGGTGGAGAAGATGGTGAGGAAGCTTCTTTAATGGTCCAGGAGAGAGATAAGGAAACCTGGGCCAACCATTAGGAAGAATGAGAGGGAGATGAAATGGGGTCAAAGGATTAGTTGTAAGGATGAGTGAGAAAGAAATTGACTATGTAAATAACCAGGGGGACAGGCATTCACATGATTCCTGTTCTGCATGGAAGATTGACAGGCCCTGTATTCCCTTTCCCAACCTCTGCAAGCAGAGAAGTACAAAGTTACGAGCAAGAGACTAAGCCCTACTGTGCAGGGAGGGGGTTGGGGAAGGATAACCCAATTTGGGCTGGTCATGGCAGTCAGTTCCTTTCCGGCTAGAGCCAGTGTCAAAAATAATAATAACAGCTACTATTTTAGCTCAATAAAAAATAAGTATATGAGATGATAGTAACTCACACTTAAAATTAACCGTTACTGGGGTGCCTGGGTGGCTCAGTTGGTTAAGCGACTGCCTTTGGTTCAGGTCATGATCCTAGAGTCCAGGGATTGAGTCCCACATGAGGCTCCCTGCTCAGCAAGGAGTCTGCTCCTCCCTCTGACCCTCCCCCCTCTCATGTGCTCTCTCTCTCTCAAATAAATAAATAAAATCTTCAAAAATAAAATTAAATTTAACCGTTACTCTGTATGAGGTATTGTTCTAAGCCCCTCACAGAACTCCTAGGAGTAGGAACTATTATGTCACCAGTCAACAATGAGAGAATGGAGGCACAGAGAGAAGAATAAGAGTCTTGCTCCAGATCACATAGCTGGTTAATGGCAGAATCAATATTCAAACCAGGCATCTGATTCTAGAGTCCAGGCTCTGTGCCATTATGCCCTAATGCTGATGCTCTGGACTCTGTAAGAATTCCCCAAATCACATCCCCACCCAGACAGTGAGTGTCTCTCATTGCCTTGAGGTAGAAAACGCTGACATTCCTGGCTGAGAATAACAGAAATGCAAAGGAAGGCACTAAAGATGAATGTCTATGGTATATATTTGGTACCCTGCCAATCATTAGGTCCGACAGAGCAGAGCACCGGGCAAGACATAGTATATAAACTGTGACCAAGACCACAGCAGCATGAAATCTATGCAACAAATATCCTGTGAGAATCACAGCCCCTGGATATCTATGTGCGTGAATGTGCTTGCGTGTGTGGAAACCGTGAGCAGTGGATGGCAGAGGTTGGGTGAAGCAATGGCCTACAACCCACGGATGGCAGAAATTCCTGGAAAAGCATCCACCAACTATCTAACCATCTAAAAATACACCTAGGGAAGGCAACCTTGGAAGGAGGCAGGCGAACGTCTAGTTGAGATAAAACAAACTCAGAGCAGATGACTGGTCTACAAACGGGCTGAATGGGCGCATCTTCTGTGAAGACAGGGGTGTGGCCGGGCCCTAAACCAGCGCCCTGTGATGTAAACAAACAGGCTGAGCCTGGATTTTTTTTCTCAAAGAAGCCTCTACATTGAAGATGCAGGCCCTGCCTGTCCTCCATTTATCACCCCGTGTATGAGATTTGGCCACCCAGACATTTAGACGACAGATGGGAACTATCTGAATGTGTGCACATAGTTGGAATCAACAAACATTAAAGTCTGCATATGGCATCATCTGAAATTTGAACCAACTCTCTAAGATACTGGAGTGATCCTCTATCACAGGAGGATGTGTGACATTTATTTATGCCTTCAGGCATTAGGCCAGGGACTGAGGTCGTGAACAAGACAGTCTCTGCCCTCCAGACACCTAGTGTCTAGAGACCCAGACAAGTCAACGGGTATATCTGAAGCCAGTGATGGGGGCCGGAGGAGTTAAGTCCTGGGTGCTGAGAGGACAGAAGGAGGGCACTGAGTCATTATGTCAGGGAAGCTCTGGGAAGGAAGACACATACCTGATGCCCACTGTGAGGACTGTTCTAGGGAACTGAAACTTTTTGGATTTTGTTTAACTCTGCTGTAGCATTTCGTTTCCTAAAGGACTGTCTTTTAAGCAAAAACTATACCCACTTAGAAAAAAATCTGTGAGCAAAGGGATCACAAGACCAGACATTATCAATGGGAGAGAAGAGACCATATATGTCCAAACATACGGTGTCGAAAATATCCTTAGGAAAGAGAAAGCTTGAGCACCTGGGTGGCTCAGTTGGTTAAGCGTCTGCCTTTGGCTCAGGTCATGATCTCCGGGTCCTGGAATCGAGCCCCACATTGGTCTCCCTGCTCAGCGGGGAGCCTACTTCTCTCTCTCCCTCTGCCTCTCCCCTGGCTTGTGCTCTCTCTCTCAAATAAATAAATAAAATCTTAAAAAAAAAAAAAGGAAAGAGAAAGCTATCTTCTGTATAAATCTTTACAAAATCTCTAATATTTTGAGGCACCCCTTCAATTATTTTATTTCAAACAGTTATGTATTAGGGGAAGTTATTTCACTCAAAACAACCACAGTCTATGCTAAGTTTGGGTGCTTGCAGAAAACATTTGATGAAATTGGTAAAAAGCAAGGCAAAGAAATTTAATGCACATCTAATAATTAGTTCTGGGGATACAACTTTGTGATAACCGGGGTTGGATGTTGTATGTAAGCTTTTTAAAAATTACCTCTTAAAGAAATATAACTGTTTTGGGCATTTTTTCATAGCTGAGGTCATACTATATTTATATAGTTATGTATCCTGCCTTTTTTAGTTGACCTTATTGTGTCAAAATTTTGCACTAAATTAAAAATTCTTGGGGCGCCTGGGTGGCTCAGTCGTTAGGCGTCTGCCTTCGGCTCGGGTCATGATCCCAGAGTCCTGGGATCGAGCCCTGCATCGGGCTCCCTGCTCGGCGGGAGGCCTGCTTCTCCCTCTCCCACTCCCCCTGCTTGTGTTCCCTCTCTCGCTGTCTCTCTCTCTATCAAATAAATAAATAAAATCTTTAAAAAAAAATTCTTTACCAATTAAAAAAAAGCAATACAGTATTAGCTATTTCATGGAAATTATGAGCAGCTAGGAAAAATGAAAAATCAAAACTGCCCTTATGTTATGCAAATGGACACTTGTCGCTTAGGATAAAATTTTATTATACACAGATGCAAAAAGAGCTTTATATCAAACCACTTACACAAACATGAAGATATCGTGTTCTGGAAAACTACTAGACGATTCTAAAATTCACTTAGCAGGGACAAAGACATGGAGGTTGATGAGTTTGAATGCCCGTGATGAGTTTGAATAAAACTGATGAAATATGCATGAAGACAGGCAATATTTATAAATGAATATACTATTTATTTATAAATACTTATAAATACTTATAAGCATTTATAATATTTATAATATTTATATTTTTAAAAAATATTATTTTAAAATAATATTTTAAATTATTTTTAAATAATATTTATAAATATTTATAATATTTATAAATATTTATAAATATACTATTTATTTATAAATACAATATTTATAAATGAATATACTATTTCATATGGTATATAATGTTAAATATGCAAGAGTAAATAAATACATGAATTAAATGTTGTTTTAAAT
This sequence comes from Mirounga angustirostris, assembly GCF_029215605.1. NCBI lineage: Eukaryota > Metazoa > Chordata > Mammalia > Carnivora > Phocidae > Mirounga > Mirounga angustirostris. The sequence goes on from NW_026991714.1 coordinate 43,820,948, forward strand.
GTCATCTATAGCCCTATAGAGAGGGTTTATGTATGGAAAACCCTTATCTATTTTTTACAACTTTTTTTTTTAGGATTTTATTTTATTTATTTATTTGAGAGAGAATGAGAGAGAGAGATCACGCGTGGGGGACTGGAGGGGAAGGGTAGAGGGTGAAGCAGACTCCCCGCTGAGCAGGGAGCCTGATGTGGGACTCGATCCCATGATTCTGGGATCATGACCTGAGCCAAAGGCAGGCACTTAATCGACTGAGCCACCCAGGCACCCATATTTTTTTACAACCTCTTACTGAGAAAATATGGAATACCCTTGATTTGGAATATGTACTGTAGGTAATTAATTCACTTAGGTTTTCTTGACCAATCCCTGGGGAGAATCTAATAGATAAACCTAGTGGGGAAAAAATGAATAACTCAAAAAATTACAGTAGCTTTGGGTTATTTAAAGTTGGGGTAAACAGTCCTTACACCTACACACCTACATTATAGCAGAGAATAAATGTGGCTTCCTAAAAATCCGCAATAATTCCCTGTTTGCCTGTAAGGTAAAGTCTAATACCAACAACCTTAATGTTCACGTGCCTCCACAGTTTGTCCACTAATGTTTCCACACCTATCTCTTGGTCTTGACCTCAGGCATTCAGTCTTCAGGCAAATCATCTCCCGCATTGCATCAGTGCCTCTCAATATGCCTGGCCTCTGTTCTTTTGCTCCTGGAGTTCTCTTCTGACTATAGGATAGCTTTCCCCTCCCCTTCTCTGCCATTCCCAAATACCTACATCCTCCCCATCTCCAAGGTCCATCTCAAATACCACTGCATTGTGGTTTCATATGTTTCAAGGGAAAGTAGACCTCCTTTCTGAAAATCTCAAGTGCCAAGGGCTCAGCACTGGCGGCCTCTCTGCTCAGGAGGTGCAGGGTGGTCTTGAGGGTACATGAGGTCAGTTTAAATAATAATAATGAACACTTAGATAACACCGGAATAACAATTGCTAAATCTAACTCAAAATTTGCTATGTGCCAGGAGCTCTTCTAATTACTTTACATAAACTAATTAATTTGATTTTCATGAGAACCCAGTGAAGCAGGTGCAATGTTATCCACAGTTTACAGATAAGGAGACTATGGCCTGGGGACACAGCTCTAAGTGTGATAGAGCTGAGAAACCATGCACTCGATCATTATGCTTTTCTACCTTAGTCAAGAGTACCAGAAAAAAGAGACCAGCTGTGGGTAGGGAGACAGGCCTGTAAACTGGGTGACGCAGAGGTGCACATGTTTATTTGGGTGAAGCAAAGGTCGCGCATTAAAAAGGCAGGGCTATAGCAACGAGAAGGCCCAGAGTGGAGTCTATGGAAGGCTTTCTCCCACTCTCAACCAATTTCCGGATCCTAAAGAAATGCCAACTGCATTGGAAAGTTTATAGCAGTTTGGCTACCTGATCACCTTTGAAGTTACTAACAAACCCATCTCATCTCCCCTATTAACCAGATGCTCCTTGAGGATCCACGTTCAATCCACTTACTATAGGATCTAGAGCTGGACTTTGGGCATGGTAATTAATCAATAAAACTTTGTTACACAAATGTCATAAACCATTACTTCTCGATTCTCAGTTCTTGCTTCATAAAGCAGACACATGTTAAAAATATTTCAGGAAGATTTCTATCCAACACTTTAAAAATAATTCTCTGTTGTATTTTTTCCCTTAGATCACTTCCTCGTTCTTTTTTTATTGTCTGTCTCCCCCAACTACTGTACAAGCTACATAAGGGCAGAGACTTCATTCTTGTTCATCACTGTATTTTTGGCACTGTAAAACAAAACCTGGCACAGAGAAGGAACTCAGTAAATATTCATGAAGTGAATATTTGAAAAAGAATAGACTTTGAAAATGCTCACCAGACCCTTGTGGGCAGCCTTTATTCATGCCAGCCAACGTTGAGTTAGTGTATCAATACTATTCCATTACCCCCGAAGCAAGTGCATGTCACGAAGCACAAGGAAAAGAGAGGATTTTGCTGGAGGGGCGTTAGGAGATGGAGGAGAGAAGCAACCTCACACAGAGCACAGCATTTTGCTCCTTCCTGAATTTCCACTGGGCATCTCTGTGCACAGCAAGCTCCTGGCCTGTCAGCTGGCCATCCCTCTACCCTCTCACGCTGCCTCCCTCGGGCACTGCAGGTCCCCAGCTGTTCTTCCTCCTGGATCTCTGTGCTCCCCTTGGCCCTGAATACAGGGTCTGCAGGGTAGTTCCTCACACCTGTGGCCCCTTGGACTCCATGCTCCTCAGAAGCAAATATGGAAATTAAAAATCATTTTTCTGTTTTTCAAATTTCTTTATTATTTTTTTCTGTCACACACCAAGACCTGAATTTGAACCCAAGTTTTTCAATTTTATAGCTGTACGACCTCGATCAAATTACATAAACTCTTTACCACCTTGGTCATCACAGCTTGTAAACATGGGGATAAAACCAACTCTACACAGCCACTGTAAGAATTAAACGGGACAAATAGACAAAAGCACCTGGTGCAGAGTAGGTATTAAAGAAAATGTTACTTCTCTTTCTGTCCTTGAAGTAAACTCTCAACTGTCCAAAAGGACCCACGAACCAAGGAGAGTTGAGGTTTTATAGAACCATGCATAGAAACTCATCACTATTTAGAACATTGTTACTGTGGTCTCAGGGACAGAGGGCAACCACCACACAGGGTGGTGGTGAGAGAAGGTGGTGGAACATTGCTGTCTTCTCTGTGTGTGTTGCTTATAAATCAGAGGTGATGTACATCACTATGAAAACAGCGACTCAAATGCACCCATGGTACCAGCCAGCAATGAGAGGGAGACGTGCAGATCTCAATGACCAAAATGAATATGCTTTAGTGTTTCTGGTGAGAAAATGTCACATGCCAAGGTCATCTTCCCACCCCGATCTTGTCAGCACTCCCTCAGTCCTCAGTTTCCTTATTATGAGGTGGCTGAGCCTGAGAAGGCATCCTATCCTGCTTTCATTGGCATATCGTTAATGCCAAGAATGGAAGAGCTGTCATTGCACATTATGATTTCCCGGCTGATACATCATAGTTGCCTTCCGAATACTTGTTAGCTGTTTGATTCTAATGGTAGTTATACAAATTATACTTAAAACCAAAGTTGAAGAGACTCTTGGCTGCTGTCTAAAAGGTGGTGATTCAAGGGAGCATTTAGAATTTTTAAAAAGATAAAATAACTCAGGCTAGGGATGCCTGGCCAGATCAACCAAAGTCACTTTGGCAGGGAGAAATGCAAAGGATAGCACATTTATCTGAAACAAAAGAAATAAAGAATTCCTCTCCCAGGCCAGGAATGACTCCCTAACTAATGATGTAAAGGAAAAGTTAAGCCATGTATGCTGCATAAATCTGGAACATTTTGAAGGTCAGCTTGGGTTGGAGCATACCATTTTTCCTTTTTTCTTTTTATGAAGTCAATTTTTGAAAAGACTGTGACAGTTCTGATAGCTCCCACAACCTAGAATCATTTGAGTGAATCACAAGTGAGTTTTAACTTCAAAACTTATGCCTAAAAATTGATAAAAACCTGGCCAAGAAATCTTGAAGGAGGGATAGGGGCAGCTAATATTTTGCAGCAGAGAGCAGCACTGAGCTCCTCTCACACAAGAGCAGTGCCAAAGCCCTTAGAGAAACACCTGCCCCACATCATTCATGTTCCATCTCTGCTCCTGTTGCATTTTTCTCTTCTCTTCTCAAACCCCAGTGCTTGCTCCCCCATCCTCACTCTCACCTGATGACCTTTCTCCCTATTTCACTGGGAAAGTAGGAACTCTCAGAAGAGAATCTTTGCACACTTTCACCAGCATATCTATCCACCTTCCTGCATGTGACTCCCTATTCCCTGCTTTCTCTTCTCCTGTAAGTCAATTTTCAGTGCCCCTAGGCAAGGCCAACTCTACCATTTTGCCTTGACCCAACCTTCTCACCTAATCAAGAACCTTCTTCCAAGATTTCTCTCCTCTCTTTCTTGTGTTATTGGTTTTTCCATATCCATTGGATGATTCTCATCAGTACACAGACATGATGTTATTTCTTCCATCTCAAAAATAATAAAAAACAAAGACGTTCTTTTGACTCATGTCTCCCTCCAGCCATACCGTTTTCTGTTCCCTTCTAGAGCAACACTCCTCAAAAGAGTACCTAAATTTGCTCTCTCCAATTACTCTCCTCTTTCTTTGTTATGGTCACTCCACCCAGCTGCTGCCCCCACCACTCCAGCAAATCTGCTCTTGTCAAAGTCTTCAATGGCCTTTGCTTTGAGACACCAAGAGTCAGTTCTCAGAGCTCATCTTTGTTGACCTCTCATCAATGTTTGATGTGGTTCATCTTGGCCCCCTTTGAAGCACCAGCTTCACTTGGCTTCCAGCATCTCACAGTGTCCTGATTTCCCTCTGCCTCTGTAGAGGGCAAGATGGAGTCACTCATGTCAAGCAGTGACTCATGTCAAACAATGACATAAGCAGCCAAGGGCATTACAGCTAAGACCAAATATCACCAGAACCAGCACAGGCTGACGGCACCCAGGACTGATACCAGCAGAGCCAGAGGAGACCTGCAAAAGCCCAAGGCTGGTTAAACTCCTTTAAAAGGGGAGAACTTTTGTAGCAAATGGTAGACTCTCTAGACATTCACCCTTTCACATCTAACCACATAAAAAACACAACTGCCACCAAATGCTCTGCCCAAATGATCTCTGAACATAACCGAGATTCTCTACTGCTTGAACAAAATAAGCTGCGCATGCCAGGAGCTGATCTGGACCATGGCCTTATCTCACCTGTACTCACGGGCTGACATCACATTTGGTTCATTAATTTCTACCCTTTGTTGTAGCTTGTTGGTTGTGTGACTTTGTATTGTGCTTTGCATTGTGTGACGTGAATGAAGCCAAGTTAAATGCGTAGGGAAATGTCAATGTCAATGAGTTTGGAATCCTGAACCTGCTTCAACCTTGCTTTATGATTAAATAAAACTGACATTGTGGAAAGACAACAACTCATGTGTGCGCCTTCAAAGCATGCTTGCATCAGCTTCATTGATTGTCTTTCAAAGTCAGTGTCGCTGCCTCTTCCCCACACAACCCACGCCCCCACCGTGTCCCCAATCCCTAAACACTGCAGTGCCACAGTACTCAATCCTTGACCTCTGCCCTGGGGACACTCACTCCCTCAGTATTCTCAGCCAGTCTCGTGGCTTTAAATACCAACTATGTGCTGATGACTTTCGAGTTATTTATTTACTTGTATCTTGGGCTCCTGCTGTTATATGCTCACTCACCATTTTCATTTGAATAACTAATCATCTTCTCAGAAGTAACATGTCCAAGGCTGAACCCCTGATAGTCCCTCCCAAACCTGCTCTTCCTACAGTCACACCACATTAATAAATAGCAATTCCATTCTTCCAGTGGCTCACGCCAAACACCTTGGTTCATCCTTGATTCCTTTTTCTTTCTCACCAAAACAGAGCCATTAATAAATCTTATTGGAACTTGCTACAAAATACATCTAGAATTTTATTACGTCTTCCCACCTTTACTTCTTTGGTCCAAACTACCATCATTTCTTTTCTAGATTATTAGGAGTAACTATATAACTGGTTTTCCTGTTTCTATTTTCATCCCTGATGGTTTAGTCTCATCACTGCAGTCAGAATAATTCAGTGGAAGTCAGATGATGTTACACTTCTCTTCCAGACATTCAAATGGCTCCCCTTTTCCCTTGGAGTAAAATCCAAAGTCCTGAAAATGTCCTTTATGACCCTATACAATCTGGCCACCCATATCTTTCTAACCTCATCTACCACTCCATCTCTCCCCACTCCAGACACACTGGTTTCCTTATTTTTCTCTTGGGCATTTGAGAGAAGCACTCACCTCAGGACCTTTGCACTTGCTGTTCCCTCTGCCTGGAATGCTCTGCCCCCAGCATCCATACTGCTGAATCCCTTACCTCCTTCAAGTCTTTGCTTAAATGTCACCATCTAGTGAGATCTCCACTAACCACCCTTTAAAATTGCAACCCCCATCCCTGGTACTCCTTATTTTTCTGTTGTGCTCTTTTTTTTTTTTTTCCTCTGTTGCACTCATGGCACTTATCAACCTAACACACTATATAATTATTTTGTTTATTGTCTTTCTGCTTCCTCTAGACTGTAAATGTCATGAAAGCAGGGATTTTTATCTGTTTTATTCTCTGATGTACCTCCAGCAACTGGACAAATTGTTTACACCTAGTAAGCACTTAAATAAGTATTGGTAGTGAGGATAGGATGTTGGTAAGCAAAATCATAAAGAGCATATCTAGAAATTGTATGATCCCTAGCTGCTCCAGAAATTAATTCATCTCAAGAGTGAGATAAATTCATTCTCATACTAAATATACTTTTGCTATATGAAGATTATACATCTTCAATCATAATAATCATAACAGTAATAACTCATATTTATGTAGAGCTTTCCAGTTTACAGAATTCTTTCTCACATATAGTTGTATTTCGTCCTCAGGACAACTCTGAAATTGAACAAAGCAGAAAGTGTCAATCCCACTTTACAGATGAGGAGGAGAAGCCCTAGAGCAGTAAAATATCAGCTTAAGGGTCATCCAGCCAGTGAGTACAAAACTGGAATGAATCCAAGTGCCCTGAGTCCAGGATTAAGACTATTGCTTCTATAGCAGTCAGTCTTGAAAGAGACAATTTGTCCTTCACCAGATTGCTCAAATGAGTACTGACAGGATCTGGGACCTTCACTATCCTAATTTGGCTCTTGATATATTCCCACAAATATTGAATCCTTCCTATGTTCCATCACTGTTCTAAAAACTGGGCATACAGTACAGGCCAATACAGACCAGGACAAGGTTATGTTCTCATGGAGTCTCTATTCTTAGAGAAGAGATGTCGATAAACAAATAAACAACGAAAGACCCCCTGAAATATGTCAGGGGCTGATAGCTCTTTGAAGGAGAAAGGCATTGAGGTTGATGGGGAGCAGAGCAGATGATCTATCGTTAGAGATACCAGCAATAACTCATTAACATGTCACCCACAGATCCTTCTTATGGCAGGGGAGCGGACTGTGCTTCAGATTGTTGGGTGGAGATCCTACAAAATTATACATTTGAATTACGAAGATGTGCACGAGTCCCAATCTAGATGCTAGGTCATGGGGTGATCTTAAAGCTCAACAGAGCCTGGTTGGCAGTTTCAGAAGACAGCCCTAGGACAAACAGCCCCAAGTCATAAGAACACTGATTTTGCTCATGACAGAAGAGCTTTCTATTTATTATTATTATTTTTTTATTCTTATGTTAATCCCCATACATTACGTCATTAGTTTTAGATGAAGTGTTCCATGATTCATTGTTTGTGCATAACACCCAGTGCTCCATGCAGAACGTGCCCTTCGCAATACCCACCACCAGGCTAACCCATCCTCCCACCCCCTCCCCTCTAGAACCCTCTGTTTGTTTTTCAGAGTCCATCGTCTCTCATGGTTCGTCTCCCCCTCCGATTTCCCCCCCTTCATTCTTCCCCTCCTGCTACCTGACAGAAGAGCTTTCTAATAAATAAAGTTGCCAGCAAGGAAACAGACTGGAAATGAGCTCTCTGTCATGAAAAGTATCCAATAAGTGACTGAATGACCTCTGAAGTCTCTTCCAACTGCAAATCTGATTATGTTCCATTCTACAGAGATTCTCTCTACCCTAAGTCACTATCAGTTCCAGTGGGTGATGGGGTGAGGACAGGCACAAAAATCTGGCCCCAAATCCTGGTTCTCTTGCCAGCCCTCCCAGAGGATGAGCAGTCACCTGACTGTTGGCCCTAGATCTTTCCAGCAGCAGCAAAAGCTAGCTATTCTGCGGGGAGACCAGGGTCATAGATCCTCACCCTGCAGGATCTACCAAGGGCTCTCATCTAAACGAGGTGCTCTGCCCAGCAGGGACACTCGCTCTATTCTCACTGACAGGCAAGCCACTAGTGATTACAAAAAGAAGGGCAAATCGTGCTGGACAGGAGGCTGACTCCCTGGTGACTTCTGGATGCTCATTGGCAACGTCCACACTCCTGCAGGCCTCTCTTGAAATCCTAGCCCACTCACAGCATCCACTGATGTCAATCACCCACCCTCCTTTGCCTTTCTGTCATTTCCCAAATCCCCCACTAATATTGGCAAATAGACCTCCGGCCTGACTGTGTGTTGGCCCCGGCAAGACATCACGGGAAAACGTGCCCATCTCAAGACATTCCGATTGCAGATTTGAGGTTCTGGATTCCGGGTTTGGAGTTTTCCAATGTTAATGCAAACAGAACTGGCACACACATTAAGATGAATGTAATTATTATTCCTCTTGCTGGTCACTACCGTCGCTTTCTATTTCTCTTTCTTTGTGTGAATTTATTTAAAAGAAAAAAAAACTTTTTGTAACGACTATTTGCAGTTTAAAAATCAATAAACCCCGTTTTTTTCAAGGAAAAAAAAAGACATCACGGGAAAGACACTGAAGCAATTGCTAGTATTACCCACATTTATCCATCGCTTACTGGGGGCCAGATAGTTTGTTAAAAACTCTATATGTGACAGGCTTTATAATCTTTATACATGGCTGGGACATGTGTGGAGCTGGGCAGAATCTGATGAATGGCTTTTGCTTACTGAGCGGGGTAGGCAGGTTGGCCAAGGGATTGAGAGATAGGAAAGATGATGGAGGGACAGCTGAGCCAAGGAAGCTAAGAGCCGGATGGGTGGGGAGGAAACAAGGGCATTTTGTGGGAAGGACATGGGGATGGGGGGGTGGGGCAGTTGCTGGCAGAAGGGAGATGAACCTGCTACCATAGGGAAAGAACCAAATTCCCACCCCCCCTAGAATTTTGTGTGACGTTTTAGAAATTGTTGATGATTTACACTGTAACCTTTCTATCTCTTTGTAAAATATGGAGTAAAATCTACATCACTCAGTCCTTAGGGACTGGATCTGTCATTTTGCAAAGGGTGAAATAAGGCACTGGGGCCCACAGTGAAAGCCAGGCAGTCAAAGAAGGTGGTCCTACAATATATTCACTTTATTTCATTTAATGCTCACAATAGCCCAGTAAGGTAGGTATTATTAACTCATTTTACAGTGTGTGAGGGGAGCGAGTTTCCTGAATAATTATATGGACACTTTTGCCAACTGCAATGTAAAAGGAGAGAATTCTGTATTTCTATCTGTCCACTCTAACCCTGTGCCTTTAAATTAGCAGAAAGGTGAGTATGGCTATTTCACTCTGTTCATAATCATCACCCAAGGCCCTTCTTGAATGCTCCCAATCTTCTATTTCCCTCCAGTGTCTCCTGGTTCTGGGCTGAGCCCTTCTTTTTGCTCTTTTTTCTGTCCTCTGGACTTGTCCACAGGTCTCCTTGGTGTGCTGCAGAATCCACACTTGGCTGCTGTGGGCAGGATCCCCAGAGCAGCGCTGGCCTCTCTGCACACGAACCCTGGCACTGGCCTGGTTGGTAGATGCAAGTGTCAGATGAGGCCTAGCCCATTTCTGCATTGTCACAGCCCCTAATACAGTGCTCAGCATCCCTTCTCACCCAACAAATGAGCAAGGCAGCAACTTGCAGCACTTAAAACAGTGACCAGAGTCAGAGCATCTGGGTCTACACATTTGCCCACTATGTATTTGCTGTGTGGCTTGACACAAGTTACCTAACCTCTCTGATCATTAGCTGAATGAGAATGATAATAGGATTGTTGTAAAGGGGCGCTTGGGTGGCTCAGTCAGTTAAATGGATCGGACTCTTGATTTCAGCTCAGGTCATGATCTCAGATTTCGGAGGGAGGGGGAGAGAGAGAATCTCAAGCAGACTCCCCACTGAGTGAGGAGCCCCACCCAGGGCTCAGCCTCCCTTCCCCAGGCCAGGGAGAGTATCTGTAAGTGGTTTCATTTCCCACAAAGGCCTTTGGTCATGAACCCTCTGGGAATAGTTCAAGCCTAAGGGGAAGGAAGGAGAGAGGAAGCTGAGCGATTACCTCATTGACAAGTTGGATTTTCTTTTTTCTTCCCCATCCTTTTAATTTCCAAAGTTCAGACTTTACCCCAAAGCCACTGTCAGACAATAAAACAATTCCTCGCGTCAGCCATTCATTTCTTACTCCTTTCCCCCTTCCCAGTCTTTTCAAGCACAATGTTTTAAACAAACAAAAAAACTTTTTTTATCACAATAGGCTAAAATAAACCTATTTTGCATCTAAATGAAATGGATATGTGTAAATGACTGTGGGTTGTACAAGGTGGGGGATGAGAGCAAGTGAAGGAGAGAACTGCCAGAAAAACACATTAGAGGACCCTCATGGCCCACTCCGGAAACTGTCCTTACCAGCTCCCCAGCATTCCTTCCCTGTTCGTGGTCAGAGCTCCATACAACCATAAGTGAAACCAGGAAGAATCAATCTTAACAAAAAGAGTGCAGGCCGGAAGAGCAAATTCCATATGGAGAAGTCATTCAAGCCTCTTTTATGAATATTCAGAGCTGCTTGATTTACCAGGCAAACTGGGATTTTGGGCTTCAACATTTCCCAAGGGATTCAGCAGGGAGTTCTTTATTCACTACATTTAAATGCAAATGATAACAAAACTGTATGACAATATACTTTGAAAAGTTGATTTAAAACAGCAAGGGAAGGATTAAGGCACCAATAAGAAGGTTTTTATTTTAATTTTCTACAGAGGTTAAAGGCAGGCCAAACAGAAGCCCAGAATTCAAATGTTATCCCAGGAACAAAACTGTCACAGAATAGAATTTGGTCAATTATTTCCCTCCTCTTATGAAGAAGTGGAAGAAAAAAATTCCCCCTGCCTTATTTTTTTTTTTTTTTCCATCAATGACATCCATAACTACCAAGCAGGACTCCTGATCAGTACGAGCTTACCTCACCAAACTGATAACAATATAAGCAAAAGCCGGGAAACTTGATGCTTAGCCTGTACCATATTGAGGGTGAATGTATATCCTTTCTGGAAACAGTTCCCAGAGCTCTCTTCTGATTTATGAGAAGCCCTGGTTGTTCAGAGCCCCCAAGGTTGGGGCCCACTCATGTAGGAACATCTTCTAACACAGACATTTATGGCTTTGAATGACAAGGGATAAAGAGCTGAACATGTATGTCATGGAAGAATGGCCCATTGTGTTCTGTGGGAGTTCAACTCTGGAGGAGAGCCTTCCAGGCCCCACATGTGAGAAAGATGGGAAAGGCCATAAATCCCTTGCTGTAAAGGCAAAGCCAATGATAAAGTGTCACTTGCTGTTGACTGGGGTAGAAGCATTATTATGTCTGTTCAAAGACGGAAATTAGACATTGTCCCCCTACTTGCCCAACTGCAACTTGAACTGTCAAGCAAACAAACATGAACCAGGGAGGAGAAAGATCCAGTCTGTTAAGGGAGGTCATATAGACAGAGAAGCAATTATATACTAGGTGAACGGATCTCACCTTGAAACAATAGGATGTCTGGGACTTGCTTCAAAAGAATATAGGTGGGTTGGGGTATCAATGAATCAAGATTGGCAAAGAATTGATAATTATTGAAGTTGGATGACAGGTACTTTGGGGGTATCACTGTTTACTTTTGCATGTTTGGAAATTTCTGTAAGAAAAATGACCTTTTTGCTATTTGTTTTTCAATTCCACCTGCCCAGTTAATTGTGACACTGCGCACCTCTATTGTGACAAAGTCACCACTGCTGGGAACAAGAGCATTTCTGCCACTCTTTTGGGAGCCCTGGGAATAGGGCAGTGCCAATGGCATAACCATGAAGGGGAGAACTAGACAAGATAGGAAGAAAGTTCAGACTTCAGTCCCCAAACCAGGACTTTTAAACATGGAGGAGAGTTTATTTGGAACTCTCAACAGAACCCATTAAAAAAAAATAACATACCCTGCAATGAAATATCAAGAAACTTGATAATTCAAGAATTCAGAGACTTTTGGTCTCAGCCCTGTCTGGGAACCTGCAAAGTTTCTTATCCTAAAGGCAGCATGTTACTCCCAATGTAGGGTTGACATCTCACACAGCTAAGCATGTGCATTGACCTGCAAAGTTCCAGAAGATACTACATCTTGACAATATGCCAGTCAGGTTTTTGTTTGTTTTTAACCAGACAGATCTTTAAATAAATTGGACTAGTTTAGCAGCTCATTCCACTAAATTGATTGATTATTCAGAATATCAGGACATTTTAGCATGTAGGTAGCAATAGCTTGCCTTACCTGATTTAATGAGAAAAAGAGAGATAAGAGTGCCATAAATAAAGGGAATGTCCAGAAAGCTAAGTCCAATAATAGATAAGATAGTACACATCAAGCCACATTAGAATGCTGCATCATGAACTGGACATAACATTTAAAGATGAATACAGACAATGAAGTTATGATCAAAGAAGATAAGCCACGGTGGTATGAAGACTAGAAACAGTAACGGATGCCCAGCAGAAGGAACTAGAACTTTTTAAGCCTAAAGAGAAGCCTGGTGAGGACAGAATAGCTGTCTTCAGCTCTTCCAATGTCTCACAAGTAGACGACAGATTAGACCTCTTCCATGATTCCCAGGGAAAAAAACTAGGAAAAGAACTACCAACATAGGAAAGTCTCAGGAAGGTCAATGTCAGCCTAATAGGAGGAACAAGGTTGAAAAAAATAAAATTGTGCCAAGTACTATTTGGCCGCTTTGGACAATAGTGCATTCCGGGATGATCTCAAACAGAGTTTGGACAAACACTTGTGAAGATGTTTTAAAGGGGATTTCAATACTGAGTATCTGCATTATTTTTGAAATCTCCTTCAAATGGAGATTCTGTGATTTCTGAGGATGAAAGCTTAACAATTGACAAACCAGGTTTTCGGTTCATTTTGTTTGTTTGAAGTAAACAATACACAAATCTTCCTTTGCAGGTGCCTTGTGCCTAAAACATGTTTCAAACTGTGAATAAATAAGAGTAAAACTTAACTCCTCTGCCATCCTCCAATCTACTGACCTCACTGAGAAAACATTCCTAGATGTACCATGCATCTGACTAAAGCATCTAGGGGACGGTTTCAGGATTCACCTTCATCCTTGACCCTACATTTTTCACTCCTGCCAAGTTACATACTTAAAAGCTCCTCAAAATGACCTGCAGGTTCCCACTGTGGAGATCTGGAAAGGCTATACACTGGGGTAGGATTCCACAAGGATACATGAGCCTTCTCATCTTGGGACAACAAACATTTCAATTTTGAAGTCCCTGAGTGTTTGTTATTGTTCTGTTTCCTGACTCTGTCATACTTGAATTTCTGTTTTCCCGTATTTTTTGGTTCCCAAATTCTTGTCTGATTTCTGATCACCTATCTTACCTCAGAGAATTCTAAATATTCCTAACGGTTCAATCTTTCAGTTATCTGGTAAATATTTATAGTACCTTCCATGTGCCTAGAGCACTGTGCTGGGCACCTTAGCAAATACAAAATGCCATATGACCCTGGCAAGGGCCTACATCTAAATCTGATAGAGAATATGAAACATGCACAGAAATAGCTACACCCCACAGCACAATGTGCTAAGTGCTATAAGAGAGGTACAAAGCAAGTGCTGTCAGAGTTCACAGGGAGGTGAGATGCTGCAGAAAAACGAGATGTGACTGCAAGAGCAGCCTGCAAAAGCCTGATGCCATTGATGTGCTAATCTTTTAAAATCCTCAACTATAAAGTATATTAAATATTAGATTTAAAGAAGGAGGTAACTGTGAATCGGGAAAAGGATATTCTGGAAAAATACATCTAATGTTCAACGGCAAATAAATGTCCGACAGTAGCCAGAGGGGCTAATCAATGTCCAGTGTAAACCAAACACCAGAAAATCATCCCCATTGTGAACACAATCATTTACTCAGTCAGCTAGAAAAATTACGATTATGAAATTGAAACTACATTTACTGCTTAAACAAGTCTTTTTGGAGATGTAGTTTAGACTGAAAATTGTTCATTAAAGGGTTCCTTTGGGTAATGCACTTCAGCTGCACTTTATGTTTTTGGAAACCTTTAGATTCACTCCCCATTCCAACCCCCAGAGGTAGGTTGTATCAGGGATAGGCAAACTTCTTCTGTAAACAGCCAGACAGTAAACAATTTCGGCTTTGCAGTTCATAAGGTTTCTATCGCAACTGCTGAAGTTTGCTGAGGTAGTGTGAAAGTAGCCATAGACACACGTGGATGAGTATGGCTGGACGCCAATAAAATTTTATTTATAAATACTAAAATTTGAATTTCGTAAAAGTATTATTCTTCTTTTGCATTTTTTCAACCATTTAAAAATATAAAAGCCATTCTTAAGCCACACTTGGCCAGCAGGCTATAGCTTGCTGACCCCTGGGTTATCTAATCACTCTATTTACAGAGGAGAAAACAAAGGCTAAAGGAGACTAAGTATATTCCCAAATCAATAGCAATTCAGTTTATTAATGTCCATATAGAGAGAAATAATGAAGCAAGAGGAAAAACGGAGACATTTACCCACTCTTTCTCAACATTATTCACAGCATGGGCAAATCATATGTTATCTATAAATTTTGATTCCCAGGGCATAACAAGTAAATAATTTTTAAACTGTGCTTAGGCAGATTGGTTCCTGGTAAATGAAGCAATTATGGCTTAAATTTATATGTATCCTATTTTATTGTCTTTCTTAATTTATAATGGGTAGCAGTCTCTAAGTTAACAACAACAGAAAACATTTGCCTAAAGATCTTGTAGTTCATGTGATGAACCACACACTGCTAAATATTTATGAGTACATAAATATTTCAAAAGAAATATGAAGAGTTATTGATGTGTACCAAGATGAAGAGTTGGGAAATGTTGAAAAATAAAGCCCCCCACTGGAATGTCACTTACTTGAGGATTTAAAAAGATATAATACTAAATTTCAAAGTCATGGAAACCCATAGTTTTATAGTAAGAGCAGAAATATACTTGTTCGAGACCTCCTGAAAGGATATAAGCTAAAAACACATGTCAAGGAAAAAGATCTCTATAGCCCTTACTCTTCTGACAATTGAGCCTGTGGATAAGAGAACAAGCACATGATCCAAATTCTACAGAATTATGGAAGATCAAACTAGGGTGAATTGAGTTCACCAAATCTGAGAGTATTTGAACAATGAGAGGCCATCCCATTGATGTACAGAAGACATACATTTAGAAGGTAGGTGAGAACAACTTCCCCAATCAGGGAAGAGGTTGGTTGTTTGGGTGGGTTGTACAGTAGTAGTATTTTATTCACTTATTTATTTCTTCAGTAGATATGGCTTGTGCAATAGACAATGGTTTCATTTTGGAAAATAATAAATAAATAAATAGATAGATAGATAGATAGATAGATAGATAGATAGATAGATAGAATCATCTTTTAAAAAAAGAAAAGCGCTCCTTATTTCAGAGTGATACAGAAATAACTTCAAAACAGAAAAAAATCACAGTGACAGGGAAACTGACATTTGGGATGCAAGGCCCCACATGTGAAATGTATTCCCTTGCCCATCACCCTTCAGGGGCTCACTAAAAGTGCTGGGTAAAGTCTGAACTCTTTGGAACTGCCCCTCCCCTTTCCACCCAACCCTGTTTTCTGGCTGTCTCATCTCCTGCCCTTCCCTGTCCCTAGCCACATTTAGTCATCTAGCAAGCTCTTTGGAGATTCCTCAATGTGCCCTGTTTTTAAAAGTCTTTACACAGGGACACCAGGGTGGCTCAGTCAGGTAAGCATCTGCCTTCAGCTCAGGTCATGATGCCAGGGTCCTGGGATCAAGTCCCGCTTTGGGCTCCCTGCTCAGTGGGGAGCCTGCTTCTCCCTCTGCCTCTGCTCCCCCTGCTCGTGCTCTCTCTGACAAATAAATAAATAAAATCATAAATAAATAAATAAATAAATAAATAAATAAATAAATAAATGCCTTTACACATACCCTGCTCTCAGCCCAGAATGC
Organism: Mirounga angustirostris; assembly: GCF_029215605.1. Lineage (NCBI taxonomy): Eukaryota > Metazoa > Chordata > Mammalia > Carnivora > Phocidae > Mirounga > Mirounga angustirostris. The sequence goes on from NW_026991714.1 coordinate 43,837,002, forward strand.
CATTCTCCATCCTGTGCACTGGGCAGCTCCTACTTTCAAGCTCACTCTCACTAATACCTGCTTTGATGGCCTTCCCATCATGTCTTCTTCCTCTGTGCTCCCACTCAACCTCATCTCACCTCTTTTATAGCACTTACGACTTGAACTGCTATGTTTAGCTTGTTTATCTCCTGTATGGAAGAGGATCTTCCCGGTGCATGGGAAAGAGTGCCTTTAACTTTCATATCCCTGAGGCACATGCATAACTCATTAAGCTGCTGTTGGATGAATCAATTGCCCCTGAGTCCTCTCATGACTATCTACCCTTCCTGACACAAAAAGAATATAGACTTGAGGTGAGGATGGTAGGTAATTCTAACATTTCATTCATTCACTCATTCAGCAGATATTTATTGAGCATCTATTATGTGCCAGGCTCTCTTAGGAGCCTGAGATACATTAGTAAGCAGAGTAAATGAAGATCCCTGCCCTTGAAGAGCTCACATTCTAGCTGGGGACATTAAATAACAAACATGACAAATAAGGAAATAACATGCTTTGTTAAAAGGTAATAAGAGGTGGGGTTCCTGGGTGGCTCAGTCTTTAAGCGTCTGCCTTGGGCTCAGGTAATGATCCCAGGGTCCTGAGATCAAGCCCCGCATTGGACTCCCTGCTCAGTGGGAAGCCTGATTTTCCCTCTCCCACTCCCCCTGCTTGTGTTCCCTCTCTTGCTGTCTCTCTGTCAAATAAATAAATAAAATCTTTAAAAAAAATAAAATAAAAGGTAATAAGAAGTAAGGGGAAAGGTATAAGAAGAGCAGAATAAGGGGGACTGGGAAGGTGTGAGCTACAATTCAAATTATGTGATCGGGAATAGGATCTGCAAAGTAGACAAAGAGAAAGTAACATTTGGGCAAAAACTTTGAGGAGGGTGAATTTGACATGGGAATATGTGGGGGAAGGGTATTCTAGGCAGAGAGAACATTCAGCATGAAGACTCTAAGGCTGAAGCAAGGAGGTCAGTAAGGTTGGCTAAGAATGAGGTGGAAAGAGTGTGTTCCTGTAGGGGGGTGAGGGGGAAAGGTTGCAAATCATGGAGACCTTGAAGGCCGTTTTAATGACATTGACTTTGAATGAGATAGCCATTGGAGAATTTTGAGCAAAGGAGCAACATGATCTGACTTAGATCTGGCTTACTTTTAGAAAGGATTGCTTTGGCTATTTTTGTTGAGGACTGAGTATTGGGGCCAAGGGTAGAAGCAGGGAGATCAGTTAAGAAGTTATTGAAATAATGCAGGTGAAAGATACCAGTGGCTTATACCAGGGTTGTAGATGTGGAAAAGTGGTTGGTCCTACTTGTATTTTGAAGATAGATCCAAAATCATTTGCTGACATAGATGGGGTGTGCAAAGAGAGAAGGATCAAGAAAGTTCAAGGTTTATGACCTAAGCAACTAGAACAAGAACAAAACCATATGCATTTAGTCTTATCTAGGGGCTATACTTCATTCATCCTCTTCCTTGGTAAATATTAAATGAGGTCAACATATAGCAGCATGGCTATCCACATGGAGGTAACATGATGCAGAAGAAAGTAGGAAAAAAGAGTGCTATTTAAGCTGCCACCACTTCCATGGGTTAGCCTCTAAGTTTTGCTCTTTTCTACCTCTTCCTCCTACCCCTTTGTCCCCAGAATTACAACAATTTTCCTGAATGGCTCACTTGTTCAGAATAAAGATAATTGTGCAATAAATTTAACAGAAAACAATTTAATGGTAGTAGAGTTTACAGAAGCCCAAAGAAGGCAGCTCCACTATTAAAATGATAATGTGGAAGATGATGATGCTGGTGGTGGTTATCATATTTGCCTTTGCTGCAGAGTTCATAGATCATGGAGATATTGTCCAGTACAAGAGGTGGAGGGAAGATGCCAATGTCAGGGGGATGGCCTTGGTCAAACCATGTAACTTTTTTTTGGGCTAAAATACTTCTGAGGCTATCTGCCAAACTGTATCCAAAAAAAGCAAATTCGTTCCTTGCAATGGAATACTTATAATGTGAAAACCTCTGGCAATGGAAAACTTCCTTCCTTGTAAACTAATGTTACATTTACATATGTTGAAATATGGAACATGTCCATAAATTATGTAATTCTCTATCAAATAAATTCCTGTATCCCAGTTCTTAGTCTGTTACATCAAATCTTTAGGAATTATTTTAAATCCCTTGTTTAACCAAAATTCTGTGTGTTGAATATTGTTTTTATTTTTATTTTTTTACCTTTTTTTTAAGATTCTATTTATTTATTTGACAGAGAGAGACACAGCGAGAGACCGCACACAAGCAGGGGCAGTGGGAGAGGGAGAAGCAGGCTTCTACTGAGCAGGGAGCCTGATGCGCAGCCCTATCCCAGGATGTTGGGATCATGACCTGAACCGAAGGCAGACGCTTAACGACTGAGCCACCCAGGTGCCCCTGAATATTGTTTTTAAAAGGTGGTATTGAGGGCGCCTGGGTGGCTCAGATGGTTAAGCGTCTGCCTTCGGCTCAGGTCATGATCCTGGAGTCCCGGGATCGAGTCCCGCATCGGGCTCCCTGCTCGGCAGGGAGTCTGCTACTCCCTCTGACCCTCCTCCCTCTCATGCTCTCTGTCTCTCATTCTCTCTGTCTCAAATAAATAAATAAAATCTTTAAAAAAAAAAAAAAAAAAAAAAAAAAGGTGGTATTGAAAAAAAAAATTTAAAAGGTGGTGTTGAAAAAATATTTAATGCATTTCTTTGTGTCCTTAGGATCTTCTTGAGCAATTCAGGATGATTTGAAAGTTTAAAAAATGAACAAGAGGGGTGCCTGGGTGGTTCAGTAAGTTAAGTGTCTGCCTTAGGCTCAGGTCATGATCAGGGTCCTGGGATGGAGTCCCATATTAGGCTCCTTGCTCAGTGGGGAGTCTGCTTCTCCTGCTTCCCTCTGCCCCCCCCATTTGTCCTTTCCCTCTCTCAAATAAAAAAAAAAAAAGAACAAGAACTTTACTAGAAAGTGTATATTTTACAGTGTCATTAAATACTGATTAAACAATCACTACATTCAGAACACTCTATCTGTGGTGATATCATTAAATTTACACTTGAATTTTTTCTAAAGAAACACTTTTTATTTTTAAGATTTTATTTGAAAGTAATTTCTACACCCAATGTAGGGCTTGAATTTATAACCCTGAGATTAAGAGTCATATGCTCTACTCACTGGGCCTGCCAGGTGCCCTTTAAAGAAACACTTTTAAAAGCAGGTATGGGGCTCCTGGGTGGCTCAATCGGTTAAACATCTGCATTGGCTCAGATCATGATCTTGGGATCCTGGGATCAAGCCCTGTATCATGGCTCCCTGCTCAGTGGGGAGTCTGCTTTTCTCCCTCCCTCTGCCTTCTCCCCTCCACACCCCTCTTGTGCTTTCTCTCTCTCAAATAAATAAACAAAATCTTTTTTTAAAAAGTGGGTTTTCTTTCTCTTTCCCAGTCATCCATATACTACTTTCACAACTATTGCCTATCAATAGAAAATAACAGAAAATACAGATAATCCATCCAGTTTTGCATGTTCCTCTCATATCTGAAGATATCTCTGAAACAGAGGGGTCCAAACTTGAGGGTTAGCAGGTTTTGTTTTTTAGTTTGCCTCCACACATCTAGGCTGTTCATTTGCCTTGGTCTAACATTGGAAATGTGTATAGAAATGTTTCTCTTGAGATTCATAATATTTTTTATATTTTTTTAAAGATTTTTATTTATTAGAGAGAGAAAGAGGAGGGTCAGAGGGAGAAGCAGACTCCCACTAAGCAGGAAGCCTGATGCGAGACTCGATCCAAGGACTCCGGGATCATGACCTGAGCCGAAGGCAAGATGCTTAACTGACTGAGCCACCCAGGCATTCATTTTTTTTTTTTTAAGATTTTATTTATTTACTTGACAGAGAGAGACAGCGAGAGAGGGAACACAAGAAGGGGGAGTGGGAGAGGGAGAAGCAGGCTTCCCGTTGAGCAGGGAGCCCAATGCGGGACTCGATCCCAGGACCCTGGGATCATGACCTGAGCCAAAGGCAGACACTTAACGACTGAGCCACCCAGGCGCCCCCAGGCATTCATATTTTAAAGGATGTTCCTACTAAGTAATATTCAAACTTTTTCTTAAAAGGCATATGAACCTCTAATTCTGATAGGTCTAAGCATATCTTCTAATAAAATGCTTAGACATGTAGAATAAAATCAAGTAAAACAAAAAGAGAAGAGAAACTGAAAATGAATATTTCATTTCAAAATTGTTAGAACATCAACCCTCTTGTTTTTATCGTATTCCTTGGTTTGGGATGAATTCCAGATGGGATATTTGTCTCTCATAGCTAGCTTGTTCCACATGAGGCTCAGTTAATCAGTTCAGCCAGAGAACGTAAATCAAACACCTGTTCATGTGAATAAAAATGTCCAAATTTTCTTTTTCAGGCCTTATTCTCATGTCATGAGCAGACACAGCTCCTGCCTGTGAAACTACCATGATTGATCCATGAGTTTTCATTAGTGGACTTTTAACTTATCAGTGAGTTAGAATGCCCAAATCCACCTGAAAATATATTACAGCCATCATCAGTGTTGGGCAAGTTCTAGAATGGTCTTTTGAACTGTATCAACTATTCCCAATTTCACAACCTTAATATTAAAAAAGAGTCAGTTTTAGGACCTTGATTTTCTCCAAATTCATACTTTTAAAAAAGGCAGCACACCCTTTTTTATCTTTTTACTTCCATAATGTTAATGAATTTCAATATCATTCTCATGTGAGGAACTTTGAATAACCCAACTAGAACCTACTAGGAGCTTTTATTAGAAGATCCGAACGTCCCAGCTACAAAGACACTTTGAATTTAAGTATTTCCTTTTTTTGCATCAGTGCTTGGATAGAACACATATTTCCAAAATTTTAGAGTAAGTATAATCCTTACTTTCCCCACAAACCCTAAACCTGCTTCTCTTCAGTGTTCCTTATTCATCTACCTTGGACAGAAACCTGAGAGTTACCCTGGTCTCCTTTGCCCAACACCCACCCGTCAAGTCACCAAATAAACATCCCTTTTACAGCTCAGATATTTTCAGATACACTCACTCTCCATCCCAAACACCACCAGTCTGGGTGAGGTGACCATCTTCCCTTACTTGAGCTCTATATTGCTGAAATAGGTGCTTAGCTGGTCACCACATTTTTATTCTTGCCCTTCATCATTCTATATTCAAAATTTGATTAATTCATAACTTCAGAAATATAATTATGACATTCCTTTACTTTAAAAACCATGCAATGTTTTTTCATTGTCATTGGGATAAAATTTAAATTCCTTAACATGACTTACAAGCCTTCGTAATCAATCAGACTTCTATCTACCTTTCCAGTATTATCTCTTACCCCCCTTCTCCTTGAACCATCCTTTGTTCTAATATATCATGTCTCTCTGCCTCACCACCCCAGCCCTTGTGCATGGTTGATTCCTCTACCTGGAACAAGATTCTATAGACTCACTTATTTTTTATTTACTCAACAACTATGATGGAGCAAAGACTTGCTACTTGCAACTATGATTTATATTATACTATTACGGAAAGCTTACTCCATGCTAGGTACTAGGAAATAAATCAGTAATGAAACCAGGCATGGTTTCTGTTCTAAAAGAGCTTAAGGTCTAGCATGGAAAATAGTCATTAAGCACATAATGAGATGAGAGTTATGGCATGGAAAGTATAAGGTAATGTGGGATCAAATGTCAGGGTAACCATACTTAATTTAGAAGTCAGTGGAGGCTCCCTGAGGAAGTACCATTGAAGCTAAAATCTGAAGTATAAGTAGGTGTTAGCTGTGGTAACAGAAGAGTGGGGAGGAAGGAGGAGGTATGGGAGTGGTGGAAAAAAATGTTCTAGCAACACAATTATATGGAAAATATATGAGTACAAAGAAAAAAAATAGCTTTTCCTTGTTATAGTATAAGATGTTGGGAATAGATACCTTTGTTGAATATATTTTGTTGGTGGCCTGTGTTACCAAGGACAAAAGTTCTCATCACCCTTTGTTAAGAACTACGTTCAGGTGACTCCTTCTTTCATAGGTGTTGTTGCAATTAAAGGAATAAAGAGGTATCCTGAATGAGAGAGAAAGTCTAGATATCAGAAAACTAGTTTTATCTTGACTTTTGCATATGACCTTGACCAAATGACTTACACCTGTACCTCTGCTTTGTCCTTTGTAAAAAGGAGATGATAATATTATCCAGTTTAACTTGCAGGGTAGGATCAAATAAGATAATGGTGCCAAAAGTATAAAATATCACTTTGTGTTTAATGTTTTTTTTTTTACAGGCATTTCAAGCATATCAAACACTTTCTTGATTTCTGACAGTTCTCTATATCAATAGAAACTCAAATTCATTTTTCTTATGATGTCTAGTTGTAGCAATAGGGGCTACGTTTCCAATTCCACAATAAATAAAAAGCCCTCTTCATTACCCTTGAAGCGGGACAGAATTGGATCATGTCTCTTTTCAAAAGACCCACTTGTTCAAAGTAAAAATATTTTGAAGTAAAAAAACTGGAAAATCCAGTTATTTTACAATCATCAAAAAACAGAATACATTTCTGCTGTGATCAAGTCCTTCAATTCCTTTATTTTTTATGGCAAAACTTATCTGATCAGTCCTTTTTTACTTTTCTATTTAAACTTACTATCTTATTTCTGAGGGGTGAATTTATTGACAAACACAGCAATATAAACGCGAAGAAAGTTATACTGAAATATAATCTCTACATACTCAATAACTAAGATTTAATGTGTTAAAACAAAACCTTCTAGTGTCATGTTAGTCTCTTATGTAATAAAGCAGACCACGAAATAAAACACTGTTAGTTTATGAGTTTATTTTGCCAAAAATTTACTCATCCCTGAAAATATTTTAGCTATAGTTAAATATATAAGTGTCAAATTCTCCATCACAAACATTAAATTTTTCTATGTGTTTCTATAGCCACAGTTAGGAATAATACCAACTTCCCTTTCTTCAAAGTAAAAGGAAAAGCTCATTCTAAAATATTTTACAAATACTGAGAACTGTACAAGTACCACTTTTCAGAGATGAAGAATGAGTTTTTAGTTTTGAATGACACATCTCTTTTTCCTTATAGTTTTTCTCTTTTTTCTTTGTCAAGCAATTGGATTTCAAAATACAGTAACTTTGTTAAAGATGTCTAATTTCAAAGTCCTGTTCAGGTATTTAAAAAAGAAATTCATTTACAAATTTCAGGCACCTTGAAGAAAGTTTGATAACTTTATTGAATTGATTATTTCTGTACTGTTGTGGAGAAGATTTAAGAAGCCATTTAAAAGGAGAAAATAGTTTGTGGATAACTGCTTTTGTTAGAGACAGAAAAAAGCTCTTAAAATGCATATTTAGGAATCTCATTTAGTTGATGACCAATTTATTTTTTCTTTTTTTTTTTAAAGATTTTATTTATTTGAGAGAGAGAATGAGATAGAGAGAGAGCATGAGAGGGGGAGGGTCAGAGGGAGAAGCAGGCTCCCCACTGAGCAGGGAGCCCGATGCAGGACTCGATCCAGGACTCCAGGATCATGACCTGAGCCGAAGGCAGTCGCTTAACTGACTGAGCCACCCAGGCGCCCCAGTTGATGACCAATTTAATTCAAATCTCTGTTAGTCTATGTTTGAAGGAAATAGAGTTTATGGAATTATGCAGTCAGATCAGTGAGCACTTGTTCCTGCACGTAGTACAGGGCAAAGTCCTCTGAAAGAGGAATCAGGAATGTGGGCTTCAAGTCTTAACTCTGCCACCCACTCATGTCACCTAAGGCTCTTAAAGTCACTTCACCTCCGAACATCAGTTTCTTATTTGTAAAATGGAGATAATGATGACTTTCTGGTAAGCTTGCTATTAGGAATAAGTAAGATGAAAAGGCTCTGTAAACCAGAAACTACAGAAGTAAATCACAAAATTATCATGAGCTCAAAGATGCCCATAAGAGATTCTACAAAGAATAGTTTAATATGTATTTTGTGTTCTTGTTTCCTTTTCATATGTATATGAGCTAAATCCTTCATTAGGTTATAAGCTCCTTAAGGCTACAGTGAGCATACCATATCCTCTTTCAATGTTGCTCTTCGGATTACACATAACTAATGGACGCTCATAAGGCTTTGTTGACAGATATTCTCTCTTATTCCTCAGTTCCAATACCAAAAAAATAGTCACTACTGTCAGAAAGTCTACTTTCACCTCTTCCATGTCTAAACCTGCTTGCTGTAATCCATACCTATTTCCACATATTCTATCCTCTAAACTCATGGAGAATTGGCAGGTCAGCATCGAATTAACAAAAGCCTTTATCACTGTTAGCAAACTGTTTTCAGCTGCAAAACAGAATCCTCAATTCTTGATTTAAATCTACCCCTCTTGCAATCCAAAACAAGTGGAAGTGACTAATATAGCCCCAGGAAAAAAGGAGTACCGGCTAGCTCACTAAAGATTTCTAGAGCCAAGCAGTTCCAGAGGAAAGCCCAATCTTGCCCTGGCAATGGAGAGGAATAAAGTACAAGTGACACAAAATGGCTAGAGGAAATATGGACAGAGAAGAAAAGCAGGACCCGGGTAAAGGCATCAGTGAAAGTAGAGTGTTCCTAGGGCACTGATATTCCCTTAGATAAATGATGAGGTACTCTGGTCTACTCTGATGCTTAAAACTAAAGTCTTTATTTAGTAAGTAGGTTAGCATTAGGTCCTAATAAGACACTTTTAAAAGCTGAAGGCATGGTGAGGAAGGGATGGCTACCTCTCAATCTCCCTCCTTGTATCCTATAAATGTGCCTACCTGAATCTGCCCTCAGCTCAAAGTAGTTCTATATTCTTTTCATGAGGTTTTTAATAAGCGGGCCCAGTTCAACGCACCTTCTAGGTTTAAGAGAAGAGTATTTTTAGTCAAAGCCACCTCGCCCAGTCTTTACCGATATGATGTGGTTTTCATGAAACAGCCCTAGGAGGGCTCACGCAATCCTCCGGCTCGGGGTAAACACGTGTGTCCAAAGCCAGCTCCGGCGCGCCCTGCGCTTCAGCACCGCCGCCTCTGGATAGCGCCTTGCTGGCAGGCCCGCGCAGGGCCTCCCACCCGTCTCTCAACCATCTCCAGCCCACTCTCTCTCCTCTTCTCATTTCCTGCAGTGCCAGAAAAAAAGCACCCCCAACTTCTAACCTCTGCTCTATGCCTGCTTCTAAAGTGACCTCCGCGTCCCTTCCTCAGGGTCTAAACGCGCACGCCCCCGTGCCGTTGGGTCCTACCGGAGCAGCAGGGAAGCCGCGTCCACCGGTGGCCCGAGATCTCCGACAGGCATCGATCAAATGTCCCCTGACCCTGCTGAATCCCAAACCAGCAGCTGGGAGCCACCGCTCACTCCCTTTCTCTCCACGCCCCAAAGCCTCCAAGAAACAAACGCGCAATGATGCGCGCCCCCCCGCCCCAACTCGCGCGCGCGCGCGCGCGCGCGCGCACACACACACACACATTCACACTCATACACACACTCGCACGCCGCAAGCCTTCCGGGTGTCATCGCCGCCCTCGGCAGAGCCTCAGCCAACTTGGGCCCGGATCCATCAACATCGGCTTGAAAAGGGCTGCCCGCAGCGGCCACCCCGCCCCCTCCCCTTCCTGGGCAACGGGTCCCGGCAGCCGAGCCCAGGCTGGCCAGCCACTCACCCGCTTCACTCAGCCATCCACCTCGCGAGGGCAATACGCGGCCCACAACCCTCAAACATTCGCCCCTGGGCCGCCCTGAACCATTAGCCAAACCCTAAATTAATCTCTTCAAGCCCCAGCCCTGCTAATGGTGTGTTGTGTGTGTGAGTGTGTTTGTGTCTCCAAGGCATATACATCATTTAACTCCTTCGAGCTTTCCACCCATCCTAAACAAACAGCACGTTATCTCTAACCCCCTCTTTCCCTTCTCCGCGACCCAACCTCTAACCCCACCCCGATCCTCTGCAGCCAAGTGGCCAAACTACCACACCACCGTACCCCAGTTCTGGAACCTCGACCTCCCACCCGGCCCAAACCCACAGTCACCTCCGGCCCCTCCCCTCCCCCACCCCTTGGACCCCAGTGAGCCGGGTCTGGCCGGAGCAAGAGACGCCTAGGAAGCGCAGTCCACGTCCCTTCCCAGGAGCCCGGAACAGAGGGGCTGACCTCCCACCAGGGGGATGAGCCGGCGCATCCCTCCAGAGGGGCACACGCCTTACTGTTCAGTCGCCCTGGAAAATACAGGTGCCGGGGAAGGAGAGAGGCGGAAGCTGCCTCCGGGGGTGGGCGGGGGGACTCACCGAACATCTGAATGTGCCCTTTGGTGATGGGATTGAAGCTGCCGCAGGCAAGCAAGATTACGTGGGTCTTGGTGGTCTCGGTCATCGTGAGGGTGGGTCCCTCGCGCTGGTCCAGGGGTCGCCTCTTTTTTTGTGTCTCGATATGTCTGCAGAGGGAGAAAGGAAGGCGAGGCTCCGGCGGTGGATGCTGTGGACTCCAAGGAGTCGCTCCAGACGCAAACCGCGTCACTCCCCGCCTCCCCTTAACGCTTGCAGCTCCGGCAAGATCCGAGGCTGCTTTTGTATGGCTCTGCTTCGTCCTTCTCTTTTCTTTTCAGCCTTTTTCACGTCTCTCGTCCTGGTCTCCCACTCCTGCCTTTCCTCGCCGCCACCCACCTCACTCCATCACGCTCTTCCTTAGTGTTTATGTACAAGGCAAACCATGGTACCAAGCCCAGAACCATGATACTCACAGCACGGTGTGAGCTCCTTCTTTTACCTCCTTCTGACTTTTCCTCCCACACGCTAACATTTTTCTGTCCACATCTACTTTCTCTAACATTTTCAACTCCAAAAGTGTTTGATCTTAAGAACTGGCTTTTTTTTTTTTTCTTCCTAAAAGTTTTAAGTGAGAAATGACAATGGTTTATGTCAGGAATACTAATTTCCGTCTTTCTTTTCCCCCTAATCTGATGATTTTGAACTGCTGAACTCAGTCCAGATCTTCACCGAGTGGTTGCCAAGAAATAGGGGGAATCCCTATTTCTGAATCCCCCCTCTGGAATAATGGACCTTTTTATGGGTTGAAGCAATGCAGAGAACACGTATGGGGCAGAGTTACTAAAGCTGTACTAGGAAACTACTGTGATCCTACATAAGCTGTCAAAGTTGAGACAAAGATTTACCCATTCAACAAGTGTTTCTTGAGTGCTCACTATGTGTGAGGCCCCGTTATAAACCCTGCTGATAAAGCAAAGTCCTCCTCTTCTTCAAGTTTACATTCTACTGGAGGAGGGAGGTGACAAACAGAGGAGGAAAATATTAGATGGTGACTGTGCAGTGCCCCACCAGTGAATGCCATTCACTCTCTGGCAGTACAAAAGGTGAATGGGGGAGGGGGGCCACTTTAAATCCAGTAGTCAGGGAAGGCCTCTCCAGGGAGATGAAATTCAAACTGCAACCTAAATGACAAGGAACTGCTGGTACACATATTTTGGGACAGGGAAGAGTTTATTGTGCTCATAGACGTGAAAGAAGACCAGCATGACTAGAATGCACGAATAAGGGGAAAACGCTAGGAGACAAGATTGGACTGTCCTTCAGGACAGAATGGAGTGGGGCTTGGAGGCTAGGATAGGGTTGGGATTTTTTCTAAGTGGAATAATTTAGAGAGGAATAACAAAAGGAAACCACTGAAGCTTTAGGCAGGGGAGTGATGAGTAACTTGCATTTTTATAAGATCACTCCGGTTGGTAGGCAAAAAGTGGGAGGGCAAGGCAAGCATTTAGGGAATTTTTTAAAAAATTTTATTTATTTATTTGAGAGAGTGAACAAGCAGAGGGGAGAGGTGGAGGGAGAAGCAGTGTCCACACACTGAGCTGGACGCAGGGCTCCATCCCAGGGATCCGGGACCATGATCTGAGCTAAAGGCAGACACTTAGCCAACAGACACCCAGGCGCCCCAAGCATTTAGGAAATTTTGCTGCTAGCCTAGGCTAAGTGGAGTTGTCCTTGGACTAGGGTTTATAAAGGTGAAGTTGATGAGAAGCAGATGTTCTTGGGACAAGTTTGGTAGATAGAATTTATGGTCTTTGCACAAGGATTGGATGTGTAGGGTGAGGTAAAGAGAAATCTAAGAAAATGTCTAGAAATTTGGCTTAAACAAAGGAGTGGACTGAGATTGAGAAAATGGGGAAAGAAAGTTTGAGGGATAACCAAGTGTTCTATTGTGATACCTATTAATTCTTATTTTTTAATGGCCTTTAAAAAAGTTGACAAAAAATAATTGACATATAATGTTGTATTTAATTTTAGGTGTACATAATAATTCTGAACTTAGAGATCCAAAAGTACAAATATTTACCTCTCCCAGGCTTTGAGATTCTTGAATAAATTGCTACCCTATATTAGTGGGTTGGTTGTTGTTTCTTATCCAAGATCACATAAATATTTGTGCAGTAAATATTTGCTAAATTATGCTGAATAGCAAATCAACCCTAATGTGCACAAGATTTCTAGTTCAGATACAAAAGTCCTATGAATTGATGTATACTTTAATGGGGTTTATGTCTTCCCTGGCATGGGATGCAGGTTAGTGAGGAAGAAAGAGCAAGAGATATTTTTTTTTTTAAGGAATTTTAACTACTTTTATTTATTTATTTTAAGATTTTTTTTAAGATTTTATTTATTTATTTGAGAGAGAGAGAATGAGAGAGAGCACATGAGAGGGGGGAGGGCCAGAGGGAGAAGCAGACTCCCTGCCAAGCAGGGAGCCCGATGTGGGACTCGATCCAGGGACTCCAGGATCATGACCTGAGCCGAAGGCAGTCGCTTAACCAACTGAGCCACCCAGGCGCCCAAGAGCAAGAGATATTGAAGGGAAGCTGACTTGGGTCTGAAACTCTTGACACTAGCTGGGCAATTAGCATAATTATACTTAACCAATAAATATTTATGGAGTGTCTGCCATGTGCCGAGCACTTGCTTTAGGAACTGTGAATAAAACAAAGTCCCTACTTTAATGGAGTTCGAATGCTAGAGGGGAAAACAGACCATAGATAAATGAATAAACACAATGGCAATAGATACCACAATGAAAAATAAAGCAGGATAAGAAGAAAAGGAAAGGAAAATCCTCCTTTATATAAGGTGATTAGGGATGGCATCTCAGTTAAGATGGTATTTGAGCAGGGGACCTGAAGCAAGTGAAGGCATATGTTGCTTGACTGGGGAAGAATATACACGCAGAACAGCAGGTGCAAAGAGTGTGAGGAGCAAGAGTGTTAGGGAATGTTCAAAAGGACACGTGTATTGCTGGAGAAAAGAACGAAAGGGAAAATTGGTAGGAGACAGATTAGAAAAGTAGGACAGACACATAGGGCCTCATAGGCCCTGGCTAGGGTTTTGACTTTTTCAGAGAGAGATAGGAAGTCGCTGGAGGGTTCTGAGTGGAGAAGTGACATGAGCTGACTTACACTTGAAAAGTACCGGTTTGGCAGGAGATATGAATTCTGGAGTCATCAGTATAGTTTTATATTTAAAACCATAGGATTAAATGAGGTCATCCAGGGAGTAACAGATATATGAAGAAGAAAAGAGTCCCTCAGATTCAGCCTTGGGGCACACCAAATTAATAATGGTAGCTAAGGTTCATTGAGTACCACTAGAAGCCCAGGTACTATAAGCTGTTTACAGATGTTAATTCATTAACTCTATAATAACTCTAATTGTGAGTTCATATAACTCCGATAAGTTCATGTAATTTATCCCATTTTAGAGATGGGCATAAAGGAGAACAGAGAAACGACATAAGTGGTCCAAGTTCCGAAAACTAGTTTGTATGGAGCCAGATTCAAACTCTGGTAGCTTTTGGTTAAAGGACCTGCTCTTGATCCAAGTTTCACTGCTATGCTATACTGACCACATCCGTAAAAATGAGGGTAATTATACCCCCTAAGCCACAGAGATGTGAAGATTGCCAATAATGGATGTAGAATATGTAGCATATAGTAGATGGTCAATAAGTGATACCTATTTTATAAATGAGAGAATGGAACTTCTTAGCAGAGACATGAAGAACAGACTGAGAATTGCCTTACCACATTTTTAGGTTTTCTTTTCTTTATCCAGGAAAAATGGAAAGGTAGAGAGGAAAATTCAATGTTAACTTGCTGGAATGACTGGACACTCACTCAATGCTACAAGTTAATTTTAGTAAAAAGAAAGAGAAAAGATCCAACTCAGGCTTCCCATACACAATAGTGGTCAGTAAATATTTACTGATGAATTAGGGTGAAAAATCTTTTCATCAGTCCAATGCCCAGAGGGTAACAGTGAAACATGAATGTGTTATACAATGCAATAAATATTTTCAGTATTGTAGGTTATGTCTTAAGTGATAGTTTAAATTCTATTGATTAGATTAATTGGTTGTGATTCTAATTGTCTCTTGTGATTTTCCTTATGCTTATATCTAATTTCTGCATCCCCAAAGAGGGCTCTGGAATTGGAATATAAAAACATGGAGAAGGGTGCCTGGATGGCTCAGTCAGTAAAGCATGTGACCCTTGATCACAGGGTCATGAGTTCAAGCCCCACGTCGGGCAGAGAGCCTACTTAAAAATAAATAAATAAGAATTAAAAAAACAAAACAAAACCATGGAGAGCAAGTTCTGGTTCTCCCCCTTCTAATTGTTTGGCTTTGGACAAGTGATTTATTGCTGATTCTATTTTGTCAATGTGCTCTGTGTACTTTAAGGGGTGCTAAATGGATCAAATAACACCATGTGTGAGTCACTGACTTTTTAAAAAGCATAGTGTCAGCTTTTGGTCAAACTCCATAGTTGTTACCTACAAAACACCTATTGTTTTTTAAGTGTTCAGTTGTTCTATTGATGGCTTTGTCAAGAAGATTTCTGGAAGTGCTGATCTTAGAGGGCAATAACTTTGGAAATGTGCTAGTAGTGTATATATTAACCAACAAAAACAAATAGCCAAAAAGATACTAACATCGAATTTATTTTCAGGGAAGATTCCAAGGCTGGTTCATGAGATATAGAAATGGGAATGTCAACTCTTGCATAATACATGTACCTTAGTATATGTAGTGATCTATTCTCAGGAGTGCTTATTTTAACTTAGGTAATATAATTTGGTCCAATATTTCAACTTCCCAACAGCTGGGTAATTGCTTTAGGCTGAAAAGGAACCAGAGTCATTCTCCCACAGCCTAAATCTTGCAATCTGCTCTAGCCAGTTTGGTTTCCAAATGGCTCAAGACGGACAGTCCAACCCAGAACTTTCTCTGCTGTAAATATCTGTTCTGATGGGTAGGCATAAGTATCTATGAGTCTGATTTGAAATGTGCCCATGTAAGTCTAGCACAGTGGGTATGCGTGTTCCCTTCTCTCCCCATTCACCTAGTCCAGATTAATCATCCATTTACATCACCGATCAGGGGGAAACCATTCCATGTTTATAAAGCTGGTTCCAAGGTAATATTAGGGGTCATCCTTTTTAGGAAGAGCAAAAAAGCACACACTTGGTGTGGCTCCTTTAGTTCTCATCATAAAGTCAGAGAGTGAATATTTATTTTATGTTTTCCTTGTAAAAATATTATTCTGAGAGAACCATGACTCTTTGGGATTCTCTACAGGCCTCAACATTTGTACAATTCTCTCTCCTTTGCTTTCTCCACTTTTCTTCAAGATAAACATCTTCAGGGATAGAGCTAAAGTGATTGGCATTACTCTCCCCATCTTCTCCACAAGCGAGTATTTTTACATCCGTGAAGTGAAAAATGTCCCTAGATCAAGATTCCTTCTTCTAGCTCTAAATCCCCAAAACCTCATTCAGACTTATAATTTCTCTAATCATTCAAATCCTATTTCACAAGTGAAAAATGTTTCCAAAATTTAAAGCCTGGTTATCAATTACAAACATAGTAATACTGCTGGCACCACAGGTCTTTATAACCAATATGCATTGGATGCCTTTAACAATAAATTTCTTCAGCCAGCTCGGATATTTGCTGATTTATTCATCATGGCTTCTTTCAGATGGAGGGGCAGGGAGAGGAGCATATAGATCATTATTTTCATCTTGAGACTCAAGATCTCACAACTTACAAAGTTTTCCCCAGAGCAGCAATAGGAGATAGAAAAATCCGTTCTAGGAGACTTAGAAAGAAGTATCATTAAGAGGGATAAGTATTGGGGAACCTGGGTGGCTCAGCCTGTTAAGCGTCTGCCTTCGGCTCAGGTCATGATCCCGGGGCCCTGGGGTCAAGCCCCACGTCAGGCTCTCTGCTCCTCAGGGAGCCTGCTTCTCCCTCTCCCTCTGCCTGCCGCTCCCCCTGCTTGTACTCTCTCTCTGTCAAATAAGTAAATAGATAAATAAAATCTTAGAAAAGATAAAGAAGGATAAGTATTGGGGCACCTGGGTCAGTGCATCCGACTCTTGATTTTGGCTCAGGTCATGATATCAGGGTCCTGAGATGGAGCCCCACTCTACGCTCTGTGCTGAGTGTAGATTCTGCTTGAGATTCTCTCTCTTCCCTCTCCCTCTGGCCCTCCCCCTGCCTGTGCTTTCTTTCTCTCAAAAAAAAAAAAAAAAAAAGAAGAAGAAGAAGAAAGAAAGAAAAAAGAAAAAAACGGGTATATATTCCCTGAAATGACATCTGAGAATATCTCTGCTTCTCTCTTTTACATCACTCAAATGGAAAACACATTTGGCTCAAGGGAGTGTTAAATAAAGAATAGGCAACTTAAAATACAAAATATTTTTTCCCATTATGTCAATAACTCACAATTTGGTTAAGTCAGATCGACCTAGAATTTCAGTCCCATGATTCCCCAAACCCATGAGATGCAGAAAATAACAGTGGTATGGCTGAGCTACTCTCACAACTTGCCAATACTAACTAATTTCAGAAGAAATAGAGGCATAAGAAAAATTTGCACCACTTGGACCTGTTAAGTTTCAATCTTCACAACCTGTATTCATTTTTTTGGTGGAATTGAGGTGGCTCAAGGTTGATAGCTGTACATTTTTAGATTTTATAAGTTGCTTGTATTGTTATACAAGGACTATTTCAGAAATCCATAACAGAAACCCTATTCAAACCAGCATACGCCAAAGAGAGCATCTATTGATCTCTGTGAGTAGGAAGTTGTTTTGTAGTCATTTACGAGATGGTCAGCCAGGTAGGGTCATAAGAGGAGACACAGGAGAGGCCCAGGAAAACAGTTTATTATCCTCACAGGCCCTAGAGACAGGAGGCATGACATGTCATACAGGGCCACAGGGAAAAACATCAGGATGGTTAGGATGTGGAAGATAGGAGTGAGGAGAGAGCTTAGGCCATGGGCCTTTATTTCCACAGAAAAGGCAAGGCAGGGTAGAGTAAGCAGTGTAGGATAGTCTAATTTGAATAATTTTGGAGGGCTTTGGGCTATAGGTGTGGTCCCTAGTTGCCTAGTAGTTGGCCCTAGGATGAAGGCAGAGAATATTACCTCCTGGAGTTTATGGGCCAGATAGAGGATGTCTGACTCTGGATTAGTTTGCCTATCAAAGGCATGCTCTTTGTTGGGCCCTTTGCTATCTCTAAGAATTGGCTAGCTCAGGGAAGGGCAGTCTCTCCCCAGAAAAAGAAGGTTTTAAAGATACCAAAACATCAGAATATATCATATACATAACAGAAAGCTAAAAAGTAGACCTAGCTTTAGGGAAAGCTGTATCTAAGAGTTGGAATAATACCATCACGACTCCATTTCTTTCTCTTACCATCCCTGTTTACTTTCCTTTGTGATTGCTCTATTTCAGATCGGTGCTCTTTATATCAAAGGAAGATGGCGGTTGGCAGCCTCAAACGACATTGTCCTTACAGATCATAATCCCATTAAGAGGGCACATCCTTCCCAGGAATGCCAGTGAAGTGTTAAGGAAGACTGATTATCTGGCACTGATCTTGTGCCCATTCCTGATCAGTCATGTGATTAGAAAGAGAAGTATTCTAATTGGCCAACCTGGGTCATTTGCCCATGCTGGGTTCAAAGGGGGAAGGGAAACAGGAAGGAGGCCAACTCCATTCAAACTGCTTGGCTGGGCAGGATTGTTCTAGAACACAGTAGAGAAGCTTGACAAAATTATGTCCCCAACGTTGCTATAAGAAGAAAACATATAGTGTAGACCTCAAATTCAATAATCTGATTGAACCCAGGAACATGTCTTACTAATATTCAGAACTCCAATTTCTTGTAGGGGTAAGCTGAGACTGACTGATTGCTGGGAAGGTAGAAGCTGGTGGGAAAGGAGCAAAGCGTGCCAAGGTAAACATAGTCCTAGATGAATCCAGAAAGTTTGTGCAGGAGCTTTCAAGAATTGAAGAGAGTGTTGGAAATACTCTTTTGAGGATGAGAACTAGATACTCTCTAAGATGTCCTTGCCTGGCAACCAGAAGCTTTAAATTCCTTCAGTTTCTCTCCCTCTCTCCACCCCTCCCCCCCGCCACTTCCTCCACATGATCTGTTGTCTGTGCCAGGCATTGGCATCATCCTTCTCTCTGTACACCAGGTTCTCTGAAAGATTCCTGGTTCCTGCTACTCTGTAAGAATGACTTGGATTTTCATGGGCCAAACTATGGCACAGACTATACATGACTTCCAATTCCCAACATCCACTGGCCTCAGTTTCTGTGTCTTGGTACAAACTGTTAAGATGGAATTCTGTTAGCTCAGTTGGAGTCATGTAACTATCTTAGTCCACTCACCAGGGGCCAAAAATAGGTCTGCCTCTGCCCATTTACTCAGTTGGAGTTGTAAGAGGGCACTGTCCCAATTTTACTACCCCAAACACACCAAAGCAAAAGCCAGATGCAAATTTAGTCCTTGCTCCATCTTTTTTTCCACATGACCTGAAATTTGCAATATGAACATCTTTACTATGTTAACTAACATGGGGCATATGCTTCTGGAGGCCACTATATGATCTGTTACCTAAGAAGATAAGTTTGTTAAAGGTTTTTGTTTCCTAATTGAAATTAATAAAGAAAGCCAAGGAAGGACTGGAGAATAGTGGGGGGAAAATGCATACCTTACCTTCCAGCCAATTGCTTCTTAAATATCTCCAGAACTGTTCCATTTTTCTTTATCTTTCTGCTACTTCCCAGGTTCAGATCACCTTTTTCTCTCTCTTTAGTTAATCCAAAAACTTCTGGCTGGACTTCCCGCCAGTAATCGTTCCCTCCTCTAAACATTTTCCATATTCCAGCCAAAGGGATTTTTTTCTAAAATATAAATCAGGTCGTATCACTCTGCTTTGAAACCTTCAATGACTTCCCAGTGCCCTCAAAATGAAATTCAAACTTTTTTTTTTTTTTTTAAGATTTTACTTATTTATTTGAGAGACAGAGAGAGCACAAGCAGGGCGGGGGGTGGGGGAGCAGAGGGAGAGGAACTAGCAGACTCCCTGCTGACAGGGAGCCCCACACCCAGGCTCAATCCCGGGACTCTGAGATCATGACCTGAGCCAAAGGCAGCTGCTTAACTGACCAAGGCTCCCAGGTGCCTCAAAATTCAAACTCTTAAAAGTCTTGTAAGTCCCCTCATGATCTGGCTAATTGCCTTCTAACCTCACTCCACTTCCTCTGTTCCAGCCACACTGAACTTCTTTTAGTCATCAAATATAGAATGCTTTCTCCTAGCCAGTAAATGCCAACCCAGAATTTATTTATTTCCTGAGCTTTCAGTGAGCCCCCTAGGCCTGAGTTAATGCCTCTCCTCATATGTGCTCTTTTTCTTGCATCATTGCATTATTACAGTGTCCTGTACTGTAATTGCCTTTTGATTTGCTTAAACCCTTCACCAACATTTATTTACACCCTACGATGATGTACCAGGCAATATGCTTAGTACTCTACATGTGTTATCTCATTTTATTTTTACCATCTCTCAATTAAGTAGGTTCTTTGATTACATCTAGCTTACACATGAGGAAACTGGGACTTGGAGAAGTTGTTCAAGCCAGACAGCTAATAAGTGGTGGAGGTAGGCTTTGAACCTGGGCAGTCAACCAGACATTTCTAATATCCTATCTCTCAACAGGAACAGCTTCTGTGTTGTTCACTGTTCTGTCCCCAGTTATCTATCACAGTGTGGCACATAGCAAATGTGGAATCCTTTTTGCTTGTGGCCGACTCCACTCTCTATGCATAATTTTTACTCTTAATCTGAGTTATGTGTCTTAAAGACCAAGAGGCCTGCCCCAAATAAATCCCCACAGGTATTTGTAAAGGTTGCAACTACAAGATCTGTGCCCCTTTTCTTCTCCCCTCCCCTCAAATTCTCTTTTAGGCCATCATGGTGTTGTTTACTCTGTAAGGAGTATAAAGTCACTATCTTGAGCAGGTTGTCGTCAGATGGAAGTAGGCATCCATTCCCAAAGCCCTGTATGTACATTCCTGAACTTTAGGCCCTAGAAAGTCAGAAATGACATTTCTCAGACTCCTTTGCAACTAGATTTCTGGATACTAATTAAATTCTGCCAGGGCAATGCCCTTGCATGAGATTTGGAAGGCAGTGTGAGGTGAAGGCCACCCTGCCCTTGCTCTTGCTGCTAAGCAACACTTTGTGAGTTCGCAGCCAGAACCCACATTCCAGTAGTCCCCAGATTCTAGTCACTGAAATCACAGGTATTGAGAGGCAGTTTGGCAGCTGACATCTGGACTACAGCTGTTGTGCTGTGCCCTTAAAATCTAGACCCCAGGGGCGCCTGGGTGGCTCAGTTGGTTAAGCATCTGCCTTCGGCTCAGGTCATGATACCAGGGTCCTGAGATCGAGCCCTGCATCGGGCTCCCTGCTCAGCAGGGAGCCTGCTTCTCCTTTTCCCTCTGCCTGCCACTCTGCCTACTTGTGCTCTCTATCTTTCTGTCAAATAAATAAATAAATAAATAAATATCTTAAAAAAAAAAAATCTAGACCCCAGTGGTGGCCCCTAACTTCCCCTTGTTTAGCTCTTCCTGTGAATTTTGTAAGCACTGAATTTCTTGTTTTTAATCCCTTTCTGCTTAAAATACCTACACTTGTTTCTGTTTCCTGAATTGAAATCGGACACACCCCCTTAAATGCCGTATCTAGCTGTACCCACTTTTTGTGCCGGCAAGAGAAAATTATATGTAAATGCGGTTATTTTGGAAATGTAAATATGCAATGAAAAAGAAACTGATTGACAGGAGTTAGAATAATGGGTGAAAGAATTATAGGTTTTGTGCATGTGTATTTCATGAATAGGGGAAGGGAGCACGTGGGAAGGATGAATCAAGCAGAATGATAGATAATGACTGGGGAAAGAGAAAAAGAAAATGAGTGGAGGACCCCAGGGTTCTACAAGGGACTATCAGCACAATTGTAATTAATATGTTATTATTATTATTATTAAGGATTTGATCCAATAATTGCTTACATGTGTAGAGCCATCTAGGACACACAGTGCTCTCACATATGTTATTCTATCGGATCCATACAATGAATGATCCTGTGAGCTAAGCGTTTACAGGCCCTGTTCTGGATTTTCCTATGAGGAAAGAAAGCAAGGTTCAGGAAGTTTAAGTGACTTCCTCAAGGTTGTATCTAGTAAGTGTCCAGATCAGAACCTCCAGGCTGCTGGCTACAGAAATTTGTTTGGCTTGAGAATAAGGGAGAATTGAGGATTTCAGACCATCAAGGAGGATAGACATGATATTTTAAATCTGAACACAAAGACTGCAGAGCCTACTTGTAAAGATCCTTGCCTTTCTCAAGACTAGAAGGTGCCTCTTTCTTCTTTCTTAGCCACTAGTTCCTAGGAGGTAGAACCTGAATAGCCTGGCAGTGGGACCGAGAAGCAAAGTGTATTCAGTCTCTCTACTGGGTAGGTAAATTTCGGCATTTCATAGGTAGTCTTGGCTTAATGTTCCCATATTGTAGTAAAGTCACTTAAACATCTGACTGACTTCTTATTACTCATCATGGAAAAAGGCAATGGGGTGAAGTTAGAGACTAAGTTTTGGTTGTAAGGTAACATATAAGGCAGAACAGCCTTGGGGCGCCTGGCTGGCTTAGTTGGGAGAGCATGTGACTCTTGATCTCAGGGTCATGAGTTCAAGCCCCACATTGGGCATGGAGCTTACTTTATAAATAAATAAAATTGTTTAAAAAAAAAACCATACAGACAGAACACCCTTTGGTTGCTCCTAATGTGACTTATGGTGAATGGGACATGGAGGACCCCTGGTGTTCGTGTCCACCTCCCACTCATTTCCCCCTCGGCTCTCACACTTCCTGTCACATGGGTCAATCTTACTTTAAGGTGCAGATAAGCAAGGGGTTCTGCTGGGAGACAGAGAGAGCGATTTCCATGAGGGCAGTCGGATACACAAAGAGCTGCTCAGAAGTAGCCTGGGAGAGGGAAGGATGAATAAACAGTCATCCAGGGGAACCAAAAGGAGTTGGTTCCATGATTTATTTCTTCTATCTGGAGGACACTTTAGTGTCTGGTGAAAGGAAGATAGCTCTCCATCCCTGGGTTGACTGGCACCATGATAAAACACAGATGCATCTGACCCTGACCTTGGAATTTATGGGGAAGAGGAAATACTGTCTTAGGGAGACTATAGAGCTTCCCCCACTTTTGCCAGGTCTGGTGGCATTTGCCCTAGACTAGCTCCTGTCTCAGCAAATACAGGCAATGGTCACTCTCGGGTTAGCTGGGCTTCTAGCTGCCTTGGGTAGTAGAGAAAATGAAAGCAGGAAGGGAGGAACTCACCTTGTCTGCAACTGTCTGGCAGGGAGGAGGATCTAAAGGGGACTCAGAGAAGAAGAGGAGATCTGGGACTGAGAGCTACTGTACACGGATATGTGCGTGTAGATATTTTTCTAAATTACTGGTAGATGCACTCTAGAAAGCAAAGTGCAAGGACATTATAGAACATTAGAAGTCCATAAAAATACACTCTCAGCCTTCCTCCACCAAGCTTTATTGAGATAGAATTAACAAATAAAATTGTGTATATTTTAGCTTAACGTGATTTGATATATGTACACATTGTAAAATGATTACTACAACCAAGTTAATGAACACATCCAATTCACCCTCAGTTTTAATGCTGACAGATGGCCATGTAGCTATTTGAACTAAAGGTGGAAAGATGCACTTAGAGGTCCCAAGCTCTGGGAGGTCTGAGATTTCACTTTGTAAAGGTGGGGAGGGTGCATTTTATGATTCACCTTTATGGCTGCTTGTGATTAATGTTGTTCTCTTGAACTGCCCTTGTGCACACGTCCATCAGCCTACACAGGCTACAAATTTTTCTCCTGCCATCCCTCTGGATGGGAGCTCTTCTCACTCTCCACACTTTCAATTTTTAAGTGAAGGGAGGAAAGGAAATTTTGAGGTGAGTTTAAAAGTCATGTTTTCTGACTTTTTACTCTAAACCTGGGTGTGTGGAGGGGTTAGAGGTTGGCAGGCATTGTGATCACAATTTTCCAAATGAGAAACGGGTCAGGGGAGTCAAATGATTTGCACTACACATGGCAGAGTCAGGATTTGAACCAGTGCTGTCAGAGTCCAGGGTCCACTCCTGTTTCAAGGCTTCAAGCTGCCTTTTTGAAGGGAGACTGTGGGTGGGGGTACACACCTTCCTCTATCAACCGCAGGACAATGAAGTAGGTAAGGGTCTTTTGGCTCTCAAACATGATATCTAGCCTAGACAAAGAAAGAAGGCTATGCCAGCCCACTTTGTAGCCCAGTGACATTTCCAGCTAAAGGCTGAGCACACCAACCTATCCAGAAGCGACTGCCAGCCAGAGTCCCCGGGAGTTGGAATTCCAGTGATATATAGGATAGGTAAGACAGCACTCACTGCCTATGATCACCAGCACCTTTGCTCTGCTTCCTCCCACACCAGCCCACCTCTGCTGAAGTCTCCTTTCCCCTTCAGCTGTGAGACTTTGAAAGTTTTCTGGCTCAGCTGGTCTTTGATCGTTCTCCTTGTTCGAGGATTTCTTAATCCCAGGGGACATCTCTTTTAAGGAAGACTTCCTGACAGAAGGAAAGCATAGGCTGGTTTTGGTAAAAATGTTCTAGAATCTTCCTGTAGGCCCCCAACTCAAGGCTATCCATGTGTTGGGGTGGTCTCCAAGATGATTTGAGCAAATTCATCACAGTAGAGGAAATGTTATTTGCAAATAGTAAAGGGTTCATTTCCTCATCTAAATGGCATCAAAAGCGTTCTTTGAAGTAATCAAACTTTGTATAATGATGGGTCTTTTTAGCCTCTCTGGAAAAATGCAAGAGCCATAATGTGGATTAAAATGAAGTATGCAATTGAAAAGGAGGCAGTTGCACAATGCAGTAAGAAACTGCCTTGGAGGCTGCAACATGTTGTTCTCTCTTCTCTTACCATTGTACTCTTCAGTAAACCCAGGACACTGAAAGAAAAGAAAGTACTTTTCACTTGAGAATGACCCAAATCTCAATCATGGGAATGGAATTCAGAGGGAGAAGAATGAAGGTTGCTCACACCTTTTCCTAAAAGCTCCTTTAAGAAAAAAATTAGCAATTTGGGGTAAGATGGACTTTTTCTTATCTTTCTTTCTTTTTTAAGATGGACTTTTTCTAAGTATAAAGTGGGGTTTGGTATATTTGTTTGAGGTGTGTGTGTAGGGAGAGGGAAGTGTCTTGCTTAGAGAGCATAAAAACAAGAGTTTCTCTGGAAATTTTTGTTATGAGAGATGTGAATACTGTTGAAATAATATAACTAAGGGAAACCAAGGCAGAAACATATACTATATATTAGCCAAACTTTCTAGGAGGAGGATCCATGTATATGTAAATCCATGTTTACATGTAAAGAGGTAATTAGGGGGTGGTTATTTGACTATTGATGGATTTGTTTTAGAGAAAGAAAGTCACAAATAGGATTTCCCTAAATAACAAGATTCCTCATAATTTAGGAAACTAAATTGAAAGCCAATATTGTGTTAATTTGCCTAAGTTTCCTTTAGTTGCTCCCTTGATCGACCACTCCTCCATCCTGCGTACACAAAAAATACATATGCTAAACAGGGTTGCAGAAAATAAGTGTTTAAGAAGCTTGGTAGATCCACTTGTATACAAAGAATGTTCATTCCTTAAAGCTTTGTCTGAAGGATTCATTCTTGGTCTTCACCAGCTAGCCCAATTTTTACTGAGAAGATGCAGTTTAAAGTGATAGACATAAAGTTACTAAAATTATTCTATAACTTTTTAAATTTCAAACTAAGATTTATCTTCTTTCTACTTAGTCTGAATGAATGCGACAGTATAGAGGTACAAAGTGACTCATGAAAATATCCCAGTCAAATAAAAGGGTGGTTGAGATGCTTTTTGCTTACTAGATTTGGAGCTTGCCTTTGAAACAAAAAGTGAAAAAGAGCCTTTTCTTTTACGGGTGTGGTAGACACTGTTGGTTGCCAACTCTCTTCCGTTGTTCAGGCAGTCATTCCCACCTCTCTTTAAAGCCAGTGTAACTATGTGACCCGGTTCTGGCCAATAATACATTAAGGGAAGTTGGCTGAGGTGGGAGGATGGATTTACTTCTGTGAATAATTTTTATTTCTGATAAAAACAGAGATGGGGGTTCAATATAATTGCATGAAGATGCGGTCTTGGAGTTGTAAGAGCAATTTGTTACCATGAGATGACCATCCAAGGATAAACATTCAATACTCAAGGATGTCAGAATGGAAAGATTAAAAAAAAAAAAAAAATCTTTAATGGCATCATTGAGCTACTTCCCAACCCTGGAACCATCTCTCCAGATAAAATGTGTTAATTACTTAAGGCATTCTTTGTCACATGCTCTGTGACTTGCAGCTATATGTATCCTGACTAATACAACAAACTTGGCAAAGGAAAGGATTCATCAGCTAGGGCATCATTACCCCATTTGACATCTCTGTGTAAATCAGAAAAGATGCTTCTTCCTCTAGATGGATTTTAGGTCCCACTTCCTTTGCCAGGTGTCCTGGTCTCATTATTGATCACCAATTGCTCCCTTATGAGATACATGGGAGGGCTGCTTCTGCTCAAAGGACTAAGGTTGAAGTTGCTAATTCCAAATAAGGAGGAGAGGGCAATAAGAGTTCCTTCTCCTTTCTGTCACTTGTTGACTTAATTTGATTTTTAACTGAGTGGCTAAAATTTGGGCTGTTGTTATTGCTATTGCATTCCATTTTAAACAGTGAATTTGTTTTTTAACTCCAAATCCAACATTAACTGTACATTATTCAACAGTGCACCCCAAAATACAATTCTGGGAAAAATACTAGTTAATACAAAATTCTTTTTTAAGTTCATACTACCATACTTCTGCTAATAATCTGTTAAAATTAGGTTGACAAAGACAATATTGAAGCAATATATCCATTTGCAGTACGAAACTGTTATGGTGCAGATTAATTCTCCTACTCCTCTATTTAAACTACTAGAGGCACTTCTTTTGCATGAGAAAGAAAGTTAGCATGACATAATTTGACTTCCATTTGATGCAAATAAGAAATTTACATACTAGGTCAGCCACTATTCATTAGCTGGTTCTAAGTCATCTCATCATGTTTACCCCAAATTTCAAGTTATTAAATAATTTAAGCCACAGTATTTTTCTATGAAAATATCTTTCCAGTTATTATTATACTGCAAGAGCTTAGTTTTGTCTACACAACTGGTAAAGCTAATCAACGTAACTATAGCAGTATATGCAGGAAAATTATTGTCATTTTGACTTCAAGACAAGCAAATTTACAGGAGTCTGACAAGCTTTTCCACTTGTTAAATACTACATGCTGTTACTTTAGATATTCATTGGTACAAACTCAGCTAGAAACAAACATGAGGACTAACACTGTATGACAAGATCCAGAATAATCTCATATTAGATGATCATAAAATGTAGACACAACATTTAAAAAATCCTCTTTGAACTCATAGATGCATTTGAAAACTTTGAGATAACGCATTTAAGACATCAGGTTGGCAGCTGAATAGACAAAAGCACTCATCATAAGTAAACTCAGATATGAGACAGATGTTAGAACTAGACCAAGGAATAATATATATGATACATAATATATATAAATGTATTTGCCTATATATTTTATATATAAATATACATTTGTATATGTTTACATTTTTTTTTTAAAAGATTTTATTTATTTATTTGACAGAGAGAGACACAGCGAGAGAGGGAACACAAGCAGGGGGAGTGGGAGAGGGAGAAGCAGGCTCCCCGCAGAGCAGGGAGCCCGATGTGGGACTCGATCCCAGGACCCTGGGATCATGACCTGAGCCGAAGGCAGTCGCTCAACCGACTGAGCCACCCAGGCGCCCTGTATATGTTTACATTTATATATTATATATAAAAATATTATATATAAACAAAAATAAATATATGTATAAATATATAAGTATATTTATATATAAGCATATATGGAGAGAGGGGAGTCATACTACTCAATTTAAGATTTACTATAAAGTTATAGTAATCAAAATAGTATGGAATTGGCAAAGGGAGAGACACATAGATCAATGAAGCAGAAAAACCCTGAAATAGATTCACCAAAGTATAGTCAACTGATCTTTGACAAGGTGCAAAGTCAATTCAATGGAGAAAGTATAATCTTTCCAACAAATGGTGCTAAAACATTTCAACATACATACGCAGAAAAAAAAGGAAAAAATAACTTTAACACATGTTTCACACCTTATGCAAAAATAAACTCAAACTGGATCATATACCTGAATGCAAAATGTAGAACTACCAAGCTTTCAAAAGAAAATACAGAAATTTGCATCATCTTGGGTTTGGTAATTAGTTTTTAGACATGAAACCATAAGCACAATCCATAAAAGGAAAAAATTAATAAATTGGACTTACTGAAATTAAAAAGTTTGATTTTGAAAAAAAAAAAAAGGTTAAAGGAATGACAAACTATAGAGGTGGAGAAAATATTCGCAAATCGTATGTCCAATAAAGGATTTGTAGCCAGAATATAAAGAACTCTTATAACTCAGCAAGAGCTGTGTAGGGTTTTTATTGGGGACTAGTAGTGTCGGCAGTTATTTTTGGGTTTTTTAACCCAATTAAAAAAAAAAAAGAGATACTTTCCCCAAGAAAACATACAAATGGAGAAAAGCATATAAAAATATGCTCTAAGTCATTAATCATTAGGGAAATGCAAATGAAAACCATAATGGATACCTCCATTACAATGGCTAAAAAAATTTTTTTTTAATTGACAATTCCAAATGCTGGTTAATATGCGGTGCAGCAACCACTCTCAGTCATTGCTTGTGGAAATACAAAATGGTACAGCTGGTTTGGCAGTTTCTCAACAAAGTTATACATACATTTATCATATGGTGCAGCAATCTGAGTCCTAGGTAATTATGAAAGCGAACTGAAAACTTGTATATACAGAAACCTGTAAATGAATATTTATAGAAGCTTTATTCATAATCACCAAAAACTAGAAGCCACTGAGATGTACTCAGGAGGTGAAGAGATTAACAAATTGTAAAATATCCACACAGTGGAATACTACTCAGCAATTTTAAAAATATGAACTATGGATTCACACAACAACAAAGATGAATCTTAAATGCATTTGCTAAGTGAAAGCAGCCAAACCGCAAAGACTACACACTGTATGATTCTATTTGCGTGGCCTTCTGCAAAAAGGCAATACCAAAGAGACAGAAAACCCAGATTAGTGGTTGCCAGGAATTGGGAAGAGGTTAACTGCAAAGAGGTGGCACAAGGTAGATTTTAGGTGATGGAGATGTTCTGTATGGTACTGTGGTGGTAGGTACATGACTGCCTGCATTTGTCAACACCCACAGAATGGTACACTTATTCTAACAAGGTGTAATTTATTATAAAAATAAAAGTGAAATATACTGTATGCAAATTTTAAAAATCCATGAGGATGTGGGAGAATCCCAGGATAGAATGCAGACTAACAAATCTCTATTACAAATAACCTATCTATCAGAAATGGATGGGGGGAAAGGTGCTGACCTAAGTAACTTTGGAAATGTGTTTTGACTGGCTACTGTAAGGCTGAAGCAAAAGCTGCTTTACTATAAGGGGTGTAAGTTGGTGAATTTGTTCTCACAGGGGTATAAATCAACAATTCTGGAACTACTTTACATGTATGTATACTAGGGTTGAACAAATACGTAAATAAATTGTAGCTAATGGAAGCTAGGTTTCTCACTGTCAAAGAAAGAAGTTACAAATAAGCAGAGAAGGCTAGAATGAACCCTGTGGTTCTAGGTTAAAGTTGATGATACCAGTAGGAATTCACTATGTGTGTGTTGTCACAAGTAGAAAGACATAGAAATAAGTATTAATTTGTGCGTATATATGGTTCAGCAAACATACATACATTTCCTTGTCTATTGGCCCAAAGGGCCTAGAAGCATGGATGCCACATTAGCAATGAGTGCCTAGACTTTGTTTTCTCAGTATCATCCTCCAATAAAAGAAATGAAGGCTCCTTGAAGAAATGGCTGATTCTATGTATAACTAGGACAAGGAAAATACAAGTCCGAAACTTCTTGTAGTGCCACAAAGAAAGGAAGTACTAATAAATAAATAGAGGGAGGGAGGGAGGGAGGGAAGGGGGAGGGAAGGAGGAAGGGGGGCTAGGGCTTATTGGGAGGTATCCAAGACCACTAACAAATGCAGTGCTATGCTAGCAGAAGAACTCACAGGAGTTGGTTGTACTAATGGCTAAAAGCTATTACAGTGACACAGTAAAGTTACACAGCAGACCATTAAGGGGGAAAGGCACATTAGGCAGAATCTAGAGAAATCCATCCACAGACTTCCCCTCCCGGCCCAGGAAGGGGCAAACCAGGTGTGCCCACTTTTTTGGTAGTGAAAATGCAGCGGCATGTGTTTAAATGTTTCTCCTAGGGAAGTCCATTTGAGACTCAGAGTGTAGGGTTTTTACTGGGGACCAGTAGTGTCGGCATTCTTTGCCTGGCAACTACCAAAACCCCAGTATCTCAGAAGGAAGCAGGTGTTCAGTGCCTTAGGGGCAAAACAACCCTGGCAGTGTAGAGAACTTTTCTTATTAGGGTGGGGAACTTTTCACAAGCCAAGTTCCCAGATGCCACCCAAGGACAACCTTGCAGGCAGACCCTTATAAACATAGCAGCCTCTGACCTATGTTAACTTTTTCCTGTACAGGGCATATCAAAAGGACACAGGAGCCAACCTAAAACTATTCCCAAGGCCCAAACTGGAACAATCCAAACAACAAAATAAGTAATTACAACATTGGATTATAATTCAAAGAATAAAATAAATATCGATGAGTCTATACTGATATAAATATGTGAGGAAAACAAACAAATAATGAAATTAGTGGTGGTAGAGTGTGTGCGGCAGGAACCAAATCTTTCTTAGAGAAGAACTTCAGGTAATAAATGTAGAAGGAATCAGGGATATTGAAAATAACCATCAGCACACCACAGTGATAACTGCTGCAGTCAAGATCCCCTAAAATTAGAAACAGAA
This sequence comes from Mirounga angustirostris, assembly GCF_029215605.1. Taxonomy (NCBI): domain Eukaryota; kingdom Metazoa; phylum Chordata; class Mammalia; order Carnivora; family Phocidae; genus Mirounga; species Mirounga angustirostris. The sequence goes on from NW_026991714.1 coordinate 43,867,686, forward strand.
TATTTGCACAGCCTCAAAGTATCTCATCAAAAAATATTTATCAGTTATTGTGATGGTTGAAACATTTATGTGCCCACAAATTCTTTTGATAATCATCCTTCTGGAAGGTGAAGCTTAATTCCCTTTTCCTTAAATGTGGATTGGACTTACTGATTTGTTCTTACAAACAGCATGGAAAGAGAAAAATAGTAACTTGACAGTAGAGAAGTCTGGCAGACCCCATTTTAACCAAATGACCAAAGTTAACATCATCAGTAATAAGTCATATTGATCTCATGTAACCCTGATATGATGTGATGAACAGGGCACTTTGCCTCTGTGATGTCATTTCCTCAAATCCATAAGCTCAGTCTAGTCATGAGAAAATATCAGAAAATCCTCAATTTGGGGATGTTCTACAAAATACCTGACCAATCTTCTTCAAAATTGTCAAGGTCATGAACAACAAGGAAAGACAGTGAAACTATCATGGGTTGAGGAGGACTTAGATGCAATGACTAAATGTAACATGGACTGGATCTCAGAGCCAAAAAAAGGTCATTAATGGAAAAACTGGTGAAATCAGAGTGAAGTCTGTAGTTTAGTTAATAGTATTATACCAATGTTAGTTTCACAGTGTCAGTCTTGTACTGTGGCTATATGACAGGTTAACATTAGGGGTAGCTGGATGATGGATATCCTTGAGCTCTCTGTATTGTATTTGCAACTCTCTTGTAAATCTAAAGTTATTTATTTATTTATTAAAGATTTTATTTATTTATTTGACAGAGAGAGACACAGCGAGAGAGGGAACACAAGCAGTGGGGGTAGGAGAGGGAGAAGCAGGCTTCCCGTGGAGCAAGGAGCCCTATGTGGGGCTCAATCCCAGGACCCTGGGACCATGACCTGAGCCGAAGGCAGACGCTTAATGACTGAGCCACGCAGGTGCCCCCAAAATCTAAAGTTATTTAAAAAAAAAAAAAATTTTTTTTAAGCATTTTGGCTAGTACACACTAGTTGTTAGCTGTTAGTTTCTCTTAGTTAATTTACTTGATAATCATCCCCAGAGGGTGATAATGCTAGGAAATCTCTCATTGCCTCTACTCTAAATAAATTGTGTTTTTAAGGATGAGTGATTTTAGTGGCATTCATAAGCTTGGGAAATTTCATTGCCCTTTAAATGAATAGTATCATGATGGAAAGTTACTAGGCAGACAGTTCTAAAAAATAGAACTTAGTCAATTTTTGAGTTGCTGGGATACTTTGGTTTTACTGTCCAATCTGTGGAGACTGGTTTCCAGAGTGCCAACCTGGCTGGGCAAGAATTGGATGTGGGCTGTGACCACTCAGGCAAGATGAGCTCGCTATATACAGACCCTGAGCAGGCTGTAACCCTATTGCCCCGCTACCCAGGCCTGTGTTCTTGCAGCTGTTTGGAAGTCTATGACCTGGGATGCAGGAATCAAATCAACACCAAAGCCAGAAATACCTAAAAATGGGACAGTGTGAAAGTGTGGCAAATGTGGGCTTTACTGCTGGTCCTGAGGGCTCTAGATATTACTTCAACAGTGGTCAGGTGAGAGACTGGTGAAGAGTAAAAGGGTAGCTTTGGAATATGGACTTATTGTAGGCTGTATTGTATTCCTACCTATGCTTCATCCTACAGTAAAATGCTTGTTTTTCTCTCATTGGAAAAGACCTTTGTAGTTTTACCCTAGCTAAACTCCTTGCTTCGTGGCTTTTGTAAAGCTCCAGTGAAGTAGTTGTTGCTTATTATTTATGTTCTTACCTACTTCCAGAAGGGATCTAAGATGGCTTATTCACCAAACAATTTTGCTAACCCTAGGCCTCCATTCTTTTCCAGACCATCTGTTCCTCTCTACCATGAAGTCATAGTACTAAATTTGTGACAGTACAATAATTTCCATGGTAACAGGATGTGGTCTTCACCACTGAATCCTGATTTCACTCTGACCAAGATCAAGCAGCAGGAGGACTGGGGGATATATGCTGACATTTTCTATTCTTTTTCAAGTTCAGTTTCTCTGAAATTCTTCTGATTCTAAAATCTTAAACTCAGCCTGGATATGTGTTTTTGTATAGTTTACATATGAAGTATTTGTCCAGTAAATGATTAGATATGCAAGTCAAAAAATAAGCTGAGAAATATCACACAAACCTACACACACACGAAGTATAAACTTGCTTGAAGGTGAGATGATTAGCAAAGTCCTGGTTTGTAGAGAAGAAAAGAGAACACAGAATCCATTTAAAAGACACGAAACTCTAAGCTAAGAAATCTGCTCTGATGACTGTGATAAGCAGTGGGAGGCAGATGACCCAGTTCCTACTCAATGGTTTCCTTATCTCGCTTAGCACAAGTAAGACATAAAAGAGTCTTCCCGTGTGAGCTCAGACCGTCTGAGCAGAGGGTGATAGATAGGCAGCTTTACTCATATGAATGACCAATACCTGGATATTTTGTCCATTTGTTTTAATCTCACACAGCTCAATTACACAATTACACAAGTTACACAATTTTTTGAGAACTTCCTAGAACACCATTTGTTATGCTATGGAACTGAGTAAAGAGCATGAACTTTCAAGAGAACTAGTTATTGGAATTCAGAAAAAAATACCTGGCTGGTGCATTAATCTAACAATTTTACAGGACAGACTGTAATGGGCAATGACTGTTACACTGAGGCCTTGCTGGACATATTATATAACATATCATATACATGATATACATATGTGTTACATATTATATATTATATATGTATATACCAGAGAAAGAGTGTAACATGTAAGAATATTCCCTCCACTTGTTCTCTCCCAGCTTTCTTGTTGAGTTGATGGGGTAAGTGGGGGAAAGTAATGGGGGAAAAGGGTGATAAGGGAATAGAAAGAACTGGAGAAGCTAAAGAGATGTACATTAATTTTTAAAAAGATAAGAAATCACTCACAGTGGAGAAGCTATGGAAGGAAGAGGTAGGGGACAGAGGAAATAGGGTAGTGAGAGATGAGGGAGTGATTGAAAAGCAAAGAAGGGCTATTCGGACAGCAGCCACTTTGTGCTATGGGGCTTTGAGGAAATAAATAAGGATTTTAACTAAGTTCTAGTTATGTGGTGTGATTCACTACTTTGCTACTTCTTCAAGACTTCAGTGAAGATAAATGATCTTTCAAAGCTCCTTAAAGATGGATTTATGATTATTCTTTTGAATGAGATGAGATGTTCAGATGAACATTACAGCTGGAGTAAGCCCTAGTTTGGTTTTACTAATATATAATCAGACTGTCTTGAGAAACATAATCAGTGGTGCCACAATCTACTGCTACCTACTATCCTTGGAGAATATGTTGGCCAAAGATGGGTAGCATTCTAATGGCCTGGTTTCTAACTCTAATGAAATTTAATTTTAGCTTTAAAGAATTTGGAATTTAGTAGAATCAAACATGGGAAGGTAGAAAAGCCACTATTATTGCTTCAGGGAGGCATAAGGCCAAGCCCTAGACCCAATTTTTGAGGCCTAAGAGAAGGCAAGACCAGATTACACACAGCATCATGACACCTGAAAGACAGGATTACACTGACAGGGAGATGCTGCATTCAGGTCTGCTCCTATTTGGCACGGATCTCTCTGAGTCTTGCTACAGATTGCAATTGCTTCAGAAAATGCAGAGCCTCCTGCTGGTACTCATGCCAGGGATATGGTAACAAGTGGTAAGGAAGACCTTGCATGAAGGTCATCATTACTTTTGATGTCATCACCATTTTCCAAGTATGAACATCATAATGGAGGATGTGTAATGATTCAGGAGAGGGTAAGGTTAGACAATAATGAGGTGATTAGCAGGATAGAAACAAAGACCAGGAGAAAAGTAGAAAGGATCAGCTCTTCCCAAGTGTCCTATATAACATTAGTCCATAACGGGTGCTGTGATTTTAAAAAAGGGTTTTGTGGGAAGATAATTTTGAGCACATTGCATAATATTTTTTTTCTTTGGAAGAACTATATACTTGCATGTTATAGACTCTGAGAAGTCTCACCAAGAGAAAAAAAAAATCCTGCTTAAACTACTGTTGCTAAAACTTATTTAATCATGAAATACACTATGTTAACAACATCTATAAAGATCCAAAGAGGCTAGCATTATTCAAGACATACATTGATTAATATTGGGGTAGATGATGTATATGAAACCATTTTATAACAGGTTATATTACTCTTACAGCTTAAAAAAAATACTGAGGTTATGTCTATTGTCAACCTATACTCAATTACTATGACTTTTGACCTTCCTGTAATTTCCAAGTAGGGCTTCACCCTATTATATAGCCAGACATTGTTTCACGAAAACTAGGTGAGGTTTGTATTTGGCACTCCATAAAGCTGCATGCTTTTCTCAATTTCTCCCAAATGCTCAGTTCTTTCATTATGCCTGTTACTACACAGGAACTCTCATGTGGCAAATCTCAAGGGTGTGATCCTTTGCATGGTTGCAAGCATCAGAGTTTTTTAATTTCCTCCCACCAAAACCAACCTTATTCCTCAGTTAATTTTCTGCTAAAGAGAACCTGTTAATAAACCCATCTTGTTACCAGGTTAGCCAGGTTACATATGTGCAGCATAACAGGGGCTTGCTGAAAATATGCCTTTACCCTAAAAAAGAAAGTTCAAGGTAGGAGTTTTCAGAATTGGAGCAAGTTAGCAGGAGGAAATGTTTTGAGTTAGATGGATCTTTAATGATCCATAGATTGTACTGCTTGAGAGTCACTGCTTGTCTTTACATGAAGGGGATTCAATCTGTAGGATGATGCTCTACTGGAAGGAGTCATGCCTGGGTGGCTCAGTTGATTAACTGTCTGACTCTTGATCTCAGCTCAGGTCTTCATCTCAGAGTCCTGAGTTCAGACCCTGCATTAGACTCTGTGCTGGTTGTGGAGCCTACTTAAAAAAAAAAAATGAAGAAGCCATGCTTGACTGTGTGGTGTATTTCTTTTCAATAGTCCTAGAATTGCTGGTGCAGTGTTTCATATGTAACATCAAGCATGGGGGAGTGTCTATTTACATTTAATGAATAAATAAATGGCTATCTGCAAGGCTGGGGATTTTTTGTTTTTAATTTTTAATAGATAATGCATTCACATGATATAAAATGCAAAGGGCACAAAAGAGTATATTATTAGAACTATGTTTCTGTCCTTTTTCTGTCCCTCAGTGATCCCATTTTCTTCTCCAAGGGCAATCACTATTACTGATTTCTTAAATATCCTTCCATGATATTCTATGTTTACAAACATAAACATATATTCTATGTTTACAAGCATAAACATATATTCATTTTTCACACAGATTAAAGATGGCTACTATGATATGAGGAAACCTAAACCACACAGAGAAGTCATGTGTAGGTACTCCAACCTACAGTTCCAGTAGAGTCCAGCCTTTGTCTCTGTAGCCTCAACATAGGAGTGAAAAAAAAAACCAAAACCAAAAAACCCTAGTTATTCACATGACTACCAGCTGTTCAAATATTTTCACCTGACACCCTGAATATCATGAAGCCAAGTCAAGCGATCCCTGAATTCCTATCATACAAAACCTCTAAGTATAATAAAATGGTTAACGTTTCATGCCACTATGTTTTGGAGTGATTTGTTACACAGCAACACGTAGACAGAATACATTAAGGATGCACCTAATTAGCAATGTCAGAAAGAGAGAATAAAAGGAATGGTGGAAGTAATATTTGGGGAGATTATACTGCGAATTTTTGAAAGTTCTTGAAATGAAAGCACATATTAGGTGCAAAACAATGAAAATAAAATTCATACCTAGATGAGCTATAGTGAAGATGCCTAACACTGAGGATAAAGAGAAAATTTCAAAAGCCACCAAAGAGAAAATATAGATTACCCATAAAAGAATGACAGTTAGATGCCAGAATTCTCATCAATAACAACAAATACCAGAGGCCACTGTGGTAATATCTCCAAAGCATTGAGGGGAAAATAACTGGCACCATAGATTTCTATACCTAGCTAAGCTATAATTTAAGAATAAGGAAGACTGGCACAAGTCTTGATTTCTCTGCTTCCTTCCACTAGCAGCAGGTGGTATGTTTATTCATTTGTTCATTTTGTTTTTTAAACTCTAGCTCACGGTGCAAGTCATAGCTTTTCCCAAATCCCAGTTTCACTGTGAGTCTGACTTAAAGGGGCATACTCTGTATGGGGTGCCATTGCTCTCCATTACTCTGAAGGATTCAAAGTCCTAGCCAACTTCTACCTGCTTTCAGACCCACATCAAAGCCACAGCTCTATCCTCACTAACCCAGTTGTGTTGCTCATTTAATCCTGATGTCCAGAGATAATTATCTTGTTAATGAACCCAGAGATGTCTTTTAATTTAAGATAAAATGTTTTTATGATTGAAGTTTTTGGAGAAGATGTAGAAATTCAAAGCATGAGCTCACAATACTATTTTAACTATTTTCCTGTGCCATTGTGGTCTTGCTACTTTCTTTGGCTTTATATAGTAATGGGGATTGAGGTTTTTATTCTATTCTCAAACACCAGAAAATGATTTAGAATATCTATAAATCTCCTCAGGGCTTCTGGTTTCAGATGGGAGGCAGAGTACAAAGTCTCCTTGTTTTTTGTTCTTCTCTCTGATTTTCTCTATGCAATTAGAGGAATTTTTTTTTTTATATATATTCTGGTGCTGAGAGCCTTAGTCTTAAATCATCAGTTTTTGTCCTGGATTCTTCAGTCTATGTGATTTTGTAACCTGAAGTTTTGAAATCTATAGGGGCATGACATAAAAGAGATAGGGGTGAGAGTAGTGGGAGGGAAACACCACAATTACAATCTCATTATTATTCTACCAGAAAAGAAATTTCCCCTTTCTGCCCTTGTGTCCTGAAAATCTATCTTCTCCAATTTCTTCAGAAGCCATGCTCCTGTCTACTTGGCCTCTCTTATCTCTTAGTTTTCTATCCTGGATCCTTTCTTGCTGAAGTCTTTCACCTCTTTATAAGACAAAACCTCTCCTAGCTCTCTCATTTTCATAGGCAAGCTTTTTGAAAGCCCTCAAGTAACTTCAATTACCATTTGCATGCTGAGGACTCTTAATCTACAACTAGCTCAGATTTCTTCTAAGTTCTCCAGATAAACAAGACTTTTTCAACCCCAGACAAATGAAGTTCAACTGTCTAAAACAAATTCTTATCTTGACATCCATCCATCTCTCCAACTGATTTCTTATGTTTTCTATTTCCACTCAGTTTCCCAAGCAGAAACCTGGGAGTCTCCTTGATTTCTCCCCCTCCCTCCCTCACATCCAATAAGTGGCCAAGTCTTGTTATTGTATTTCCATTTAAGGAATGCTTATAGCCAATCATTATTAGGTATCACTAGAGCCGTAGTGATACAATGAATCAAAGATGAGGTTAGGTAGTAAAATTAAAAAAAAAAAATCATTAGATTCGAGGTAAAAAAAATAGTTTCAGGAAAGAAAACATGATTCATATTGCCCAATGGAACATAAAGTTTGAAAGAATAAAAAAAAAAAAAGTTACTTGTGATCTCAGTTACCTGAGAGGTAAAAAAGGAATTTCTGCAGAGTATATAGTAGTTTAACAACTGTCTGAACTCTAATGTTTTGTATTGTTTTATTTATTTTAATATTTTAAAATTTATTATTTTCTAAAAGATTTTATTTATTTATTTGAGAGAGAGAGAGAGCATGTGCTCATGGGGGAGAGGGACAGAGGGAGAGGGAGAGAGAGAATCTCAAGCAGACTCCATGCTGAGCATAGAGCCTGATGCAGGGCTCGATCTCATGACCCTGAGATCACGACCTGAGCCAAAATCAAGAGTCACATGCCACCCAGGTGCCCCTGTATTGTTTTGTTTTAGATGGTGTTTTCGAGTTGGGTGATACTCCAACTCGTACTGACAGGCCAAATTCAGACGATACTTTTTGTTTTGGAGATTATCAGTCTTTAAAATGACAGTACACGATTTCTTAAGGTGTATACCACCCTCCTTGACTTGGATCATTTTATGGAATCATGTCCAACTGTCACAGGTTATAGGCAGCAAGACCAGTCATGTCCCACTCAGAAGATAGAGATTGTTGAGTCTGTAAGTATATTCTAGAGGTCACCAAGTCCCTTTCCTGTTTTTAAGACAGACTGCGGATCTAATCTCTTCTTAATATCTCTCATGGAAAGTAGATTCTAATAGGAAGGTGTCTAAGACCTATTACTACCACTAGGCCGTGTACTTCTTTGCTCATCCATCAATTTCTTCCTCTTCCTCCAGACGTTATGGTCTTCTTTTTTTTTTTTTCCTCTTTCCCTACTCTTGCTTCTTTCTCAATTCAGTTTTCCAGCCTCTCTTTTTCTTTCTCACCCCTGAATAGAGGAGGGGGGAAAAAAAGCGCACAAATGCTGAGATTCCTGACTGGTGACATTCCAGAGAAATGAGGAAATGCGGTGGTTACATAACTGGGAGGGGTCAGAGGTGTGACCTAAAGTGGAGGGAAGAGAAGAGTAATCTAAAGGTAAAAGAAGGCAGGAGGGTTAAGTATAGGTTTAATTTTGGATTTTTATTACTTAAAGTGATTCTTTTGTGTATCCCATCTAGGGCATTCCATCTTTCTCAGGCAGAGATGGTTCCCACCAGACCCAAAGTTACTGAAGGGGGTCAGTGATGACACATTCAAAGACGACCGCCCCCAACAGTTTTTGTTTGTATGAAAGTATCAGCGCCTGATAGCACATTAAGGCGAGCCCTAGGAAATGCCTAAGGAATTGCGGATGATAAGATCTCTTTTCCAATCACCAGGATGTGAGAGCTATTACATTTATCCTTTCATCTAACTCTTTTTCAATTTCCAATGTTACTTTTAAACTCCTGTAATATGGTGGATAGCTTGGTCGTTCTTTAAAAACAACGATGAAAAATGAAACTCCTAACAATAACTGCAACAACAGCCACCCAATCTAATCTACTTTACTCTTTGGTTGGTGGGAGATGTTGAAAAATACAAGAAATAAAAGCCACCCATAAATAGTTCGCCTCACAAAAATAATTGCTATTAGAATTTTACTGTATTTCTGACCATTTTTCTATGCAATTCTATTTTGTGGTTATACTTCATGTACACTGTTTTGTATCTTTCAGGTATGTTTTCGTCTAAAATGCTTTTGGCTATAGCTTTCCATCACTTTTCTGGACAGGTGAACTGTATATATTACTTTTCCTGCTAAGTAACGGAATTTTAAACAGTAAACTCTGCAAAATCTCATTCTGAGGGACTTTGTAGTTGACTGGGACACTTAAGTGGATTATCTGATTGGATGCCTGCACTTGATCTCATGGTAGAATGGTTCCAAAGACCTCTACCACAGATTATTATTCTGTAATATAACTGCCCCTTTCCTTAATTGTCCTTTAAACTCTGACAGCAAGACTGTATTGTTCACCATCTCTACCCCAGTGATAAGCATATGACCCAACACAGAAAATTCTCAATATGGTGTTTGTTTGTTTGTTTTTTCTTATTTGAGAGAAAGGGAGAGAGAGACAGCACACAAGCAGGGGGAGCTGCAGGCAGAGGGAGAAGCAGAGGGAGGAGCAGACACCCTGCTCAACAGGGAGCCTGACACTGGGCTCGATTCCAGGACCCTGAGATCATGACCTGAGCTGAAGGCAGACGCTTAAGCGACTGAGCCACCTAGGAGGCCCCTCAATATGTTTTTGAAGATTAAATGAATGAAAGAATAAATAACTAAATACTAAAATTCTAGAGGAGCCATAACTTATCAAGCTTTTGCCTTAGTATCAGGATATATCCAGATTAAGGTTTCCAGAAGTAAAGTACTGGTTTAAATTCAGGTTTGTCTTGCAAGGGCAGTGAAAGATAAGAACTGATCATCAGTTGAATATTCCTCATAGACCCTAAACTCATAACTCTACCTAAGATTCCTAATTTGCTTTAATGCTAAAATTTGGCTGTCCCACAAATACTTATAGAAAATTAATTTCGACTTCTTTCTACAGCTAATAACCTCCTGTACATCTAGGCCACTGCTGCCTACATTTTGGAAATACTGGCATACTAATATTTGGCTGCACTATAGGCTTGATCCCACCACATGAACACTGTTAACTAAAACAATGCATGTTCTCTTGGACAAAGGACTGGATCACTTGGGGGAGGGGATGTGTACAACAGAAAGCTTACAGCCAATGGTTGAGAGAGTGAGAGAGTGCGCCAGAGAGCCTTTCCAGAGATGTCAGTTTGAAAGAGGGCAGGGGAAAGCACAAGCAGTTGGTTTTGCTCCTTATGAGCCTCCTTATCCTCTTCAGCTTTGACAGATCTTGGATCTCATCTCATTCCAACACAAAACTGCTAATGAACTGAGACATCCTCTGTAAGTAGATGAAAGCTGTTTTCCCTGCTGGCAATTTATACTTGGTCATATGATACAACTGGTCATATGATTTAGAGGCAGTGTGCTAGTACGTTTCTCTCTACAAATGTGATTCTACATTTGTGTTTGTTTTTTTAAAAAACAAGTCTAACCTACATTAATTAGAGTACGAAGTTGAGTGAGTGAAGCTCTGATCCACCCCCTATGCATAATAACAGCAGCACCACCTGTTGAGTGCCTACAAAGTGCCTAGTACTGCTAGGTAGGATACATACACTCTCTAACTGAACTTGGAGAATCTGCCTCCAGAAACAGTTTAAATGTACCATTTACTGTGAAACTGCGTGTGGAGTATAATAATTGAGTAATTATACTCAATTTATTTAGCCCTATCCCATCACAGGAGGAAAAAAAAACCCAGTAATAATGCCAGAAATTTATAGACACTTTTCTGGTGAGAGATACAAAGATCACTGAGTTTTCCATTCTATACTCTGATTCCATTTTCTTTCTGAATTTTTAAATCTAATTTTTCTATCTTATTTACCAACTGGCTAATAGCTTCTTTTCTCTCTTGCCATACAGCAGTGTTTTTTTATTTTGCCACACAATAACAGGGTTGACTACTTTCCCTATTCTCAAATCAGAAAATATAAAAGTTAAATAAAAATGATTTGGATATTGAAGACTTTTTTCCTACATTGAAGTATGAGACTTTGCTGTGAGATAATTGATGAGTTATCCATAATCGTGTAAGTATGCTCTTTACTCATTGCCTAAGTAAATTTCATTTAATTAAAACTTTCATCTTGTTAAATATCACAGCAGATTTCAATTCCCCAGATGGGTTGAAGGCCCAGTGAAGTTCTTTTCTTATTGCTTAGGGATTACTTTTATGTTCCATAGTTAGGAACAACATAAGTCAGGGTCCAAATTTCTATTTTTCTATTTTTTATTTCTATCTTTTTTCCCTAAGATTGATTCAACAAGCATTTATTGAGCACCCCTTGTATCAGGCACCCTATTAGGGAAGTGAGCAAAACAGTCCCTGTGTCTGCCCTTACAGAGCTTACAGCCAATTGGAGGTAACAGACATTGAACAAAAAGAATTATGAATACGACAAATGCCATGAAGAAGGGAAGGGTACTGGGGGAATATGTAATAGATGTAGCTAATCCAGCCTGATTGGGGGTGGGCGTGGGTAGAGATGATTTTTCCAAAGAAGTTCAAGTTTAGGCTTGAAAACATGAGAAGGAGAAGAGTGGTCCAGGAGAAATAAGGGAACAGCTTGTGTCAAGTCTCTGTGTAGAAAAGAAGGCTACCTACTGAAGGACCCAAGAGGAGGTCAGTGTGACAAGAGTGGTGATGTAGGAAATGTTGGAGAAAAGACAGGCAAGGACCAGATCACATAGGTCATCTTAAGGATTGGAAAATTTATTCTAAGGGTAATGAAAAACTAATGGAGAAATTCAGCCGAGAAATAAAAGTTTTTAGAAAGCTTAATATGACTAAAATGTAGAATACAAAAATACATTAACTTACTATTTAATTTGTTCTGGAATGTGCTCTTATATTTAGTAATCCAATGATATTAAGACTTTTTATTTTTTTAATTTTTATTTTTTTAAAGATTTTATTTAATTTTTTGAGAGAGAGAGAATGAGACAGAGAGCATGAGAGAAAGGAGGGTCAGAGGGAGAAGCAGACTCCCTGCCGAGCAGGGAGCCCGATGTGGGACTCGATCCCGGGACCCCAGGATCATGACCTGAGCCGAAGGCAGTTGCTTAACCAACTGAGCCACCCAGGCGCCCCAAGAATTTTTATTCTTCTTAATATATTTTTGTATTCAAAAAAACAAACTATCTAGATTTCTGATACACATAATTTTTCTGAGAATGGAAAAGACCTTAGAATAGTTAAACAAAGCAGAACAGTCCTTGGGTATGTATCCTTAGTATATATTGAAGTGACAGACTTACATCCTGAGTTCTTTGCTTTACATCTGTATCATATCTTAACTTGAATTGCAAATAGAGGTGGTAAAATAATAAAGACAGGAAGAGGAAGAAGGTGTGCATGTGCGTGTGTGTGCGCGCACATGTGATTTCCCAGGGTTTGGAAGAAGAGCAGATGACCAAGAATATCATATCACATTCTCTGTTCTCAAAAATAGTCTACCTTATAGAAATTAGGAAAGTGCAGACTCTAAAATATTAAAAGATTTTTTTTTCTTTTAGTTGGACATTTTAAGAAAAAAAATGGCAGCTTCTGGGTAATACAACAGATTTTGAGATGAAACATACTGATTTCACAATAGGGACACCAAGATGGCATCAGAAGTATTGTCCTTGGAGTAGTAAAGAGAACACAAACAGTGTTATAAGGCCCTTGGACAATATAGACTGTTAAGAGGCTAATGTTTTAATTTTCTTTTTTTTATTTTAAATACTCTTCAGTTTTCCCTATGAGCATTTCTTGTCTTCTCCAGAAGGTCTGTGTCCCTTAAATTAGCAGATAAGATTTTAAAATACCCAGAGGTATTTTCTAATTGGGAATTGGGAGAAGTTCTTGAAGATTAATAAGGTTTCCCTTAGTAAATATTAGGAGAATGGAGAAGGAGAATGAGCTCTGACTACCATTCTCTGTTACCTCACTGCCTCCAAAACCACAAGTTTCTTCTCTAGGATCTTGGGCTGCAAGGCTTCCTAACTGTTCTTCAGGCTCAGTGACTCCTGCTCAGGAGTGAATGAATATATACTTGGCAAACTGCTTGAGAAAGGCTGCTGACCCTCGGCCTAAGAAATCTTGAGCAACAGGAGACCTGAGTCTAAATGTCAATTTGTATATGACTCACTATTTGAAGAGAATGAATCGTTCTTTTGGTTGAATCATCTAGCTCCATGACCTGAGGTGTGGTACTGAAGATAGCATGGACCGGCTTCACACACATTGTATACTTGAATACATTCTACTCATCAAAATAGAAACACATGTAGTAAATACCTAATTGTGTACGTGATTTGCAATCATTCAGAATATGTAGGCTAAATATTAAAATAAATTAGTGCTTGTTATGGTTTCATGGGTCAGGTAAGATGTCTGTTATCATAAAAAAGGGAGGAGGCTTCCTATGTATTAATTACCAGGTTACCAAAGCTCTGGGTAAATTTGGTAGGAATGTTAAGAGTAGCTTGTCAGCAAGTAGTTACTGTCTGGTTGAAAACTGGACACTCTGTTTACTTGGGCCAAAATGCAGCTATATTAGGCTAATTTTTTTTTAAGATTTTATTTAGGGGCGCCTGGGTGGCTCAGTTGGTTAAGCGACTGCCTTCGGCTCAGGTCATGATCCTGGAGTCCTGGGATCGAGTCCCACATCGGGCTCCCTGCTCAGCGGGGGGTCTACTTCTCCTCTGACCCTCTTCCCTCTCGTGCTCTCTGTCTCTCATTCTCTCTCTCAAATAAATAAATAAAATCTTTAAGAAAAAAAAAAAGATTTTATTTATTTATTTGACCGAATGAGAGAGAGAGAGGGAGAACAAGCAGGATGAGTGGGAGAGGGAGAAGCAGGCTCCCTGGGGAGCAGAGAGCCCAATGCCTGGCTCGATCCCAGGACTCCGGGATCATGACCTGAGCCGAAGGCAGACACCTAACCAAATGAGCCACCCAGGCACCCCATATTAGGCTATTTTTAGTGATAAAAAGTTTTTTAAAAGTTTCAACTCTCCAGAATCTGACTCAAAACGTCCTGATATTGTATTCTTTTTGTTTTTGTTTTTGTTGTTGTTGTTAAAGATTTTATTTGACAGAGAGAGAGAGAGAGAGCATGTGAGTGCACAAGCAGGGGAAGTGGCAGAGGGAGAGGGAAAAGCAGGCTTCCAATGTGGGGCTCAATCCTAGGACCCTGGGACCATGACCTGAACCGAAGGCAGACACTTAACCCACTGAGCCACCCAGGTGCCTCCCTGATATTGTATTCTTTTCTGTGATCAGAGTCAGGGATAAAGAAATCTATCTTCTAGCACTGAATAAGAATAGATTTGGGTGTGTGGTCAGACCTATGAGTATTACAAAGAGTGGATAAGCTACCATTTAAAAACAATAATTTTATGCTGTAGTAGTTCTATTCCTTTTAGCTTGATATAAAAGAGTAAGAGGACAAAAAGAAAATTAACATTTATCAAGTGCCAGTGTTATATGTCATTTATACTTAGTCACATACATCATCATTAAAGTTCACAGGAATCCTGTAACAGGTAATGTTTCCATATTGGTCAAGGAAGAAACTGAAGGTTAGAGACTGGGAGGGCAGAGCTGGAATGCACACTCAGGTCTGCTAGCTTATGATCTTTCCACAAAATCACTTAGGCACAAACAAAAAAACCCTTAAAATCAGGTAGGGTTAAAAATGAACTATTGGGACTTCATCAAGATAAAAAGCTTTTGCAGAGCAAAGGAAACAGTCAACAAAACCAAAAGACAACCGACAGAATGGGAGAAGATATTTGCAAATGACCTATCAGATAAAGGGCTAGTATCCAAAACCTATAAAGAACTTATCAAACTCCACACCCAAAGAACAAACAATCCAATCAAGAAATGGGCAGAAGACATGAACAGACATTTCTGCAGAGAAGACATCCAAATGGCCAACAGACACATGAAAAAGAGCTCAACATCACTTGGCATCAGGGAAATACAAATCAAAACCTCAATGAGATACCACCTCACACCAGTCAGAATGGCTAAAATTAACAAGTCAGGCAACGGCAGATGTTGGCGAGGATGCAGAGAAAGGGGAACCCTCCTACACTGTTGGTAGGAATGCAGGCTGGTGCAGCCACTTTGGAAAACAGTATGGAGGTCCCTCAAAAAGTTGCAAATAGAGCTACCCTACGACCCAGCAATTGCACTACTGGATATTTACCCCAAAGATACAAATGTAGTGATCTGAAGGGGCACATGCACCCCAATGTTTACAGCAGCAATGTCCACAATACCCAAACTATGGAAAGAACCTAGATGTCCATCAACAGATGAATGGGTAAAGAAGATGTGGTGTGTGTGTGTGTGTGTGTGTGTGTATATATATAATGGAATATTATGCAGCCATCAAAAAATGAAATCTTGCCATTGGGTATTATGCTAAGCGAAATAAGTCAATCAGAGAAAGACAAGTATCATAAGGTCTCACTGATATGAGGAATTCTTAATCTCAGGAAACAAACTGAGGGTTGCTGGAGTGGAGGGGGGTGGGAGGAATGGGGTGGCTGGGTGATGGATATTGGGGAGGGTATGTACTATGGTGAGTACTGTGAATTGTGTAAGACTGATGAATCACCGACCTGTACCCCTGAAACAAATAATACATTATATTGTTAATAAAAAAAAAATCCGGTAGGATTAGACAAAGTAAGAATTTCTTATTAATTTCTTTTGGTTTAGATGTAATTTATATCTGCAGGGGAAAAAAGTGAATAAAAGTTATTGCATAAGGATGCAATATTCTACAACTCTTTTGATGGGGGGCAGTAGAAAGAGGTGAAATTGGAAAATGGACATTAAGCGATATGTAAATTCCGGGTTTTCTGAGTTTTATTGATTTTCAAAAGTTAGTTTCAGGATTGACATTGATGTTACTATTCTATCTAGTTTGTAGGGACATTGTAAAGCTATTGAAGAATTCTATAAAATTCTTAGGAAAACTGCTATAAAATATAAAGGTTATTTATATTTCTGTGTACCTAAAATACTTTGTTCTTACCTTAATTACTGCACCCACCATACTGCATTCTTAGCACTTCTCCACTCTCTCTATCTCTACCAGAAGGTGGGTTTCTCCAAGACAGGGACGTAGTCTTCACCATGGTATCCATAGTAACCTGGACAGTGCCTGAAATACAATGTTTAGTAAATGCTTATAGAAAAAACAACAAAAGGATTCATCTTTCTAATCCCAGTTTCCTTATTTCTGAAATGAAAAGATAGTAATACTCTCCTAGATCCCTTGTCAGGACTGTCATGACATATGCTCAAATACTGTTTATTGGAGCTGTAAGCCACAGACATAAAAGGTGTTACTGTGATGATTACTAAGGGAGTAATTATTTTACCTAACATAAATTTTTTATTCTGGCTAAAATCTTTTTTAAAGATCTAATACATTTCAGGAAAGAGAGGTAGGGTATTTTAGGTAATATGTGGTAGTAATCTCCATCCTTGGGCTCTAGAGTTGAAGGAAAAGAAGTACCTACACCAGGGATGAAGAACAATCTTTCACTAGGTGGCTCTCTTTTCCGTGAGTGGGTGGCGCGTTGGTGCAGCGAGGGATGACAGGGGTCATTGTACGGCTGCAATCCCCACGCTTCACCCATCACAGTAGGCTGTGGCAGCAGGAGGTGCAGGGCATAGTTCAAGTTCTGTTTCGTTAATGATAATCTATTCTTGGGATTTATTTCAGAGTAGCCTGTACTTTCGTTTCCTCCAAACGTATACGTGATGTTCCAAACAGACATTGGTCTAGTCTTGTTATAGGTGTGGTCTCAGGGAAGGATCTTGAAAAGTGCCTCTTTACCTAGCGTGGAAACAGCATTAACTATCTAGTGAGGGCTGCATTCCGGGGGTGGGTTCTAAGTTATACATCTACTAAAGCACTTGGGTACTGCTACGTAATGGACGCCACAATACAAAGTGAAAATATAATTTGTAAAATGTCAAACAAGTCCTTTAGACCATGAGAATGACCATTTCTCCAGCTACTTCTCACACTCCATAGTATTATTGACCCCATTCTTTATTTCTGGTTTTTAGCCCCAAACCTGATACAAAATACACCTAATACTTTCAAAAAGATTTGTTCTAAAAATGAAAATCCTTTTCCTAGGTGCCTTTCATGGGTAGTTTGCGCCAGTATCTAGGTTCTTGTCGATAGTATTTTACCCAACGTTTTCCTCTCAGACCCAAAAGATACAGAGTTCTAAAACACCTTGGACCCATCAGAGAAGTCTGCAGAGGGAGGAACTCAGGTCGGCCTTTAACAATCAAGTGGGACCCCCACTGGGGGGTGCCTCTGAGACGGATGGCAGTCGTGGGGTTCTCACCACGTCCCTGGCTCTAAATGCTGGAAAACCACTTGTCAAGTCTCCTAGGATGTGTTCCCACACTTACTCTGGCGGCCTCCCGGCAGCAGGAGGTGGCTCGGTCGCTGCCAAGGGCGTGTGCGGGCGGCAGTTGGGGGATTTCGGTAAGGGGTCGACCCGCCAGGAAAAGTCTGAGGTCCCTGCCCGGCAGGAGAGGAATCTGGGTCGTCGTGTGCCGTTCTCCTCCCTCAGGGACCCCGTCCTGGCGGGATCCCGCCTCTCCGAGCCCGAGGCAGTCCTGGGGAAACCCCTCGCCAGCCTCACAGCTTCCCGCCGCCACCCCGCCCGGCCGCCTCGCCCTCCATGCTCCAGACAGCAGCTCGCCAGCCTTCAGGCCCGGCGTCTTCCTCGCAGGCCCGGCCCTCTCCACGCCCCGCACTGAGAGGAAACTGGAGGTGGTTCCCGCCCGCAGGCGGGTGGAAAAGCCCACGGTGAATGCCTCGGGGTCCCCCATTGTTGCGGGAAGGGGAAAGGGAAGAGGAAATGAACTTCACTGCCCAGGAGAGCACTCGGATTCCCAACCTGGGGGAGGCTTTTAGACGGAAGGGAAGCCAAGGGGGAACTCTGGGCGCTTTCCCGGGAATCCATTCGCCAA
The DNA here is from genome assembly GCF_029215605.1 of Mirounga angustirostris. NCBI lineage: Eukaryota > Metazoa > Chordata > Mammalia > Carnivora > Phocidae > Mirounga > Mirounga angustirostris. The sequence continues at coordinate 43,885,849 of NW_026991714.1, forward strand.
GGGAGGGTCCCCCAGTCCGCACACATTGGTTACTATGACAATACAACCACAGCCTCCAGTTGCCATGGCAGCTGCTTATCCAATCCGATTGGTTTCCTTTCTCTTCCTCCCTGGGCTCCACCCCATCCCCTTCAACAGTCTCCAGGCGTGCAGGAGGAGGGGCCCCAGAAAGGGGGAGGGGGTCCTTAGCATCACTCTCTGGGGCGCGAGGGAAGACTAGAGTTGAGGGACTGGCGGGCGGAACTGTAAGAGAAAGGGGCAGCGTTTCCGGTAGGGAAGAGTGGAGGAGTGGAAAAAGGAAGAGAGAAATCGGGTGGAGTGGAAAGACGGGGGAAGACTTTGAGTGTAACTCCTGGTTGATTTGGGCTCGATGTTCCCGGTGAGGCTGGGGTTGCCCCCTCGCGCGGTAGAGGGGTGGATTGGCCGGAAGCCGCCAAACGCCTCCAGCAGGCCGCTCAGCAGCGGCACAGACGCCTCACAGCTAGCCGATCCCAAGAGGGAGCGCCACAGAGAGGCAGAAGTCACCCGGAGGGACGGGCGCCACTGAAATCTCGCGAGAGGGACCCCCACTTCCTTCCTCTGCTTCTCCCTCCTCTTTCCCCCCGCCCCCTTCCCTTCTCCCTCCCCCTCCCCCCTCCCGGGTCGGAGTGTCCCTGCGCCCCACGGGCCAGAGCAGCAGCGAGAGCAGCTTTCCCCGCTCCCTCCCCCTCGCCTCACTCACCCCCACCCCCCCGCCGAGCGAGGAGGAGCCGGAGGAAAGGAAGATGGCGGCGGCCGCCAGCACCCGCGGTGCCGCGGGGCCGCTTCGAGGAGCCTGAGAGACCCATAGAGGCTTCGCGGGAAGACGCGGCGGCGGAGGATGAGCCTGCAGAGCGCGCAGTATCTCCGGTGAGTGCAGAGGTCGCTCCTGTACGTGGGGGGAGCTGGTCGAGGGTTGGGGTACGGAGCAGCAGACACAGAGGTGGTGTGTCGGGGTGGCGGGGGAGTTGCTGTGTCCTCTTCTTCCCCGGCGGGGAGGCGGGGGCTGCGAGGGGATCCGCGGGAGGGGGCGGGGCGGGCACACTCTCGGGTGCCTAGCCCCCGCGGGCCGGGCTGAGTTCCAGCGTAGCCAGCTAGTCCTGGTGCCGGGAAGGAGGTTAGGGAAGCGTGAGAATGTGTGTGTATGTGCGCGCGCCCCCGGGGGTCGCAGGCTCGCTGGCGGGGGGGGGGGGGGGCGGCGGCGGCGGCGACCCCGAGTGGAGGTGGGTGTGGAGTCTGATCCGGGTGGTGGGGGTAACGTTGTGTGGTGTGGGATTGGTTGGGGCGATGCATGGGGAGAGGACGAGCTGGAAGTCTGCACACCTGGGGGAGGGGGGCGAGGACGGAGGACTAGAGGAGAGGGAGACCGCTGGGAACCCGAGTTTGTTCTTTATTCTCGGGTTGAAAGTGCTGAGGAAAAATGTCATCTGTAGTTAGTTGGCGGGGTGGGGGTGGGAGCATAAAGAGGGGGGAATGGATGAGGAAGTGAGGGAAGAGGGAGGTACTATGGACGGTGTTGGGTTCCCCAGAAGAAACTGAGTTAGAATTAGTGTAGTCGGAAGATACCATTCTGAGAGTCGTGTGCATTCATTAAGAGTGGTGTAAGGAACTTGTATGTCGGTGGTAGAGTGACGCATGGATCCAGAGCTCTGTGTGCGAGTATGTGATGTGTGTCTGGGGTGGTGTAAAGGGAGCCACTGATAAACATTTTAGGAAGGGTAAGATAGATACTTTGGATCCAAGTATGTGATGGTGAGAGCATATTGAATGGAAAGAGACCAGCGATTGTGCAGCCAGGAAGATTCCATGGAAGCAGAATAAAAGCTTGGAGGTAGAAGTAAAAGAGGGTCGAAATCTTGATGGCAGAGAAATTTAAGGTTGTTAGAGACTGAGATTAATTGGAGAGTTGCTACTTCTTAGAAAAGGGGAAGGAAGACCTTAAAAGGGATCCTTTTTGTCTTTCAGGAGCAGAACTAAGGCAGGCTTATGGGAAGATCTTTTAAAAAAATGGTTTCATACCTTGTAGAGGAGGGAACTGGATGGGACAGAAGTCTGAAATGAGCAGAAGCATCACTTTAGCTGTTTAGTGAAGTGAAAGTATTGATGTGTGATTGGCTTTATGCATATTAACAAGAGAAGGTAGGTAGTAAGTGATATAGGAGAGTGAGTAGCTATTCTACTTATGAAAGTAGTAATAGTTTCATTAAGCAGAGTGTGGAGAGAGTAGTGATGAGATCTTTGAATTATGGTTGAATGCTCGAGTTTAACAGTGACAGGATCCACACAACGTGTGTGCTCAATGACTATAGGGTAGTTGGAATGTTATCCATCACAGTCCTTTTTCTCCACTATTATCCTTTATTGTTTAACATATCAGATGAACTTAATAAATAAAACTGTGGGAAAGATCTATGGTAGATGTTGTAGAGGGAGCTTATGGGACTCATTAGGCTAGTACTTAATTTTAAGGAATTTGCAGTTTAGTTTATTAGGCAAGTAAATTAATAACAGCACAGAGTAAACTATGACAGGTATCAAAAAGATGCCAAGTGTTTTAAGAGTCTGAAGGCAGAATATTACCTGAGCAATTGGGGGAAATCAGGAAAAGCTTCCTTTGTTCATTTGCTCATTCATACACTCATGATTCATCAGTCATTTTGTTGATCACCTATATGGGAGGTATTGTCCCAACCGCTGAGAATAGAAAAAAACTCCACCCTCTTCTTACAGAGTTTACAGTTTGTTAGATTTCAAGGAGAAAATGGCACTTAAAATGGACCTTTAAGGATAAGCAAAATTCTGACAGGTGTGGATTGAGAATGGGGAATCCAATGGAAGGAGACTGAGCAGAGATACGAAGATAGGAAGGATGGGGGCCAGGGAAGATGTCTAGTCTAGTTAAACAAGAATATAGGATGATGCACCTGGAAAAACTTACATAGATTTTTTTATAGATGAAGTTCGACCTCTTCCTTTCACAGATGAAGAAAGTATAGTACAAAGAAGTAAAAATTGTTGAGGACCATATAGCTGGTATGTGGAAGCTCTGTAGGTCTTCTAACTCCGTATCAGCCATACTGTGTGACATGTCTGGGTTCATCCATTCTTTCCACAAATATGTATTGAGAGCTAAGTATATACCAGTTACTCTTGTAGGTGCTGGGGATACAATGGTGAACAAAAGAGTAAACATAGAAAGACATATTCTGGTAGAATTCTGCAATCAATAAACATATGAACAGATAAGTTTGTCAGGTGGTGACCATTAGGAGGAAAAGGCAAGGTATGGATATCTTGTTTTATATAGACAGGGTGATCAAGGAAAGCCTATTAGGTAAGGTGCCCATATTTGAGAGGGTCTTAAATCATGATCTGTAGTTTATAGTTAAAATGGATGAACAGTGGAGAATCTGAGATGCTTTGTTTAGAAGAGCATTCACATGCTCATTGATAGGTATTAGGGAGGTGAATCTGTGTAATGTAGTAATGGGCAGTTAGGACCAGAAATAAGGTGGTGGAAAAGAAAGGTACGAAAAGCAGACTGGAAGGGTGGTGATAATTTTAATGGGAAGATTGGTTGGCTTTGAGAGGCTTCTGTGTTAATGTGTTTTATATTTTGCAAAATCAGCATAATAGGGAAGACTTATCCTTAGGTTGTGGAATCACTGGTAGACCACTTGAGATGATTTGAGTTCTTTGAAGAAGGGAGAAAAGATTAACAATGAAAACCATGTTTAAATAACTTATATTTTCCAGCTGAAGTTGAGTAAGCAAAATTGAACAGACGTAGGACCTTGAGTCCCTCAAGGATTCCTGGGAGCCAGTCTTTTCTCAGTCTTGTACATCTATTCTAAGTAAATAAAGCGAGTCTTAGGGCTAATAGTAGTCTGGGACTTAGAGGGTAATGGGTAATAAAGACTTGCACCAACCCAGATTTCCCCTTTCCTCTTCAGATAATCATTCTATTTAAAATCGGCTGTCAGGAGGCTAGAGAATGTCTTCAGGGAAGCATCATGTTCACTTTCTTTTCTTTGTAGGAAACCGAACCTTTGATTTTTAGACAACTCGGGAAGGATGCTAGGTATTGCTGAACACGTGGGGTTTGGGATATAGCAATTATTCTTCGTGACCTTGACTTTCAGGAGAGTTTTGTTGCCTACCTTTCTCAATGGTATAAGACCATGACTGGGCAATTTTTATACTGCATAGCTACAGATCTTTTTGTGTAGATGAAAATTAGCATTGTATCAGCTGAATTAATTTGTTAAGAGTAAATGAGCTGGGGTGTCTGGCACTGAAATGGTAAGATTAACAATGAAAACCATGTTTAAATAACTTATATTTTCCAGCTGAAGTTGAGTAAGCAAAATTGAACAGACATAGGACCAGACTTTAAGATGGCAGTTTCAGAAGAGTGAGGTATGAGGTTATGAAGTAAAAAGCATCAGTAAGATGAAGATAGAGGGAATTCAAAATCAAGTGGACTGAATTACTCTTGAGTTGTAGAAATAGAGAAGAGATGAAAGGAAAGAAAACCTGTCTTCTGCTTGGGAAAGAAGGTGATGTTCTAGGCAAGACATGATGGACATTTTTTTTTTTTTTTTTTTGGAGGAGAAGTGTCTTTAATTTTTTTGAGAAGTGTCGTATTTTTAAATAGATTGACAAGACTCCTATCCAAATGAATAAATTGAGAATACTTTCCTACATTTTATAAAAATAAGAAATGGTTTTAAATATGAGGGTCCTAGACTGAATATCGTTGGAAATTTATTACTCAAATTGAAGAAAATTTCAGTGTTTTCTCTTTCAATTTATGACAAAATGGAAAGATCTTAAAGACTTTGACACCTCGAGTAGAAGAAAAGGGTATATTGGATATTGTTCATTTAATAAGGGGTGGGAGAAGGGTAAGGATAATCCATGGATGAAATAGTAGATGATGTATATCATGCTTTAAAACAATAGTATTTTAGGGAATAGAAATATGGGAATTAACATATCAAAGTTGGAAAAGCAAGCGTGGAGAAAGTATTGAAGTACCATATAGGGAAGACATAATCAAAGTTGTTTGGAAAGTTGAGAAAATAGAATAATCATAGCCAGAGGGAATACCAGTCAAGTAGGTCAAATCCTGTTACAAAAGGTGGCACAGGTGCCACTGGATGACTTCTGCTGCTGTTGCGGGAGGCAGCAGTCAGTACTCTGTACTCCGTCCAACTTTGCTCCTCTCCTTCCTTCCCTATTCTTGTCTTTTTGCTTTAATTTCATTCTGTGCTATAGGTTTTTCAGGGAGATCCACTTTAAGTTGATCCCTGGTATTAGACCCCTTACAAGAAACATCTACAAATTGTTTTGTTAGAATTTTTTTTTTTTTTTTTTTTTTTTTTTTGCACGATACTTCTGTTAACACAGAGGCTGCATTCCAGTGGCACACTTCTTTGTCAGAAACTTTGTTGCCAGGGGTAGAAATAATGTAACAGCCACAGGGTGGTTTTCTGAGACAGCAGAAAAATGATTATCATTTATATACTAATTAAAATATCCAGTAAGTTGTTAAGATAAAATGTGTCACTGTGAATCTTGGGATACAGGGAGATAAAAGGTGGAGATGAAGCTGAATAAAGTAGCCAGCAGAGCCTTTTATCCTAGCCTGGGGAGAGGAGCAGGGAAGTTAGTGGGAGCAGTTGGTAGGAATATGTGTACTAAATCGGTTCTGGAAGATTCTGGTAATTCTGGGCTGGGCATTCACTGTCTCTAGAAGCTTCAAGAAATCCTATAGCATAATAGGAAATTGTATTAAAAAAAAGAAATCCTATAGAGCATACACACACACAGGAATCCTATAGTACATGCTGATTCTAATTCACGTGGTTAAGAAGTCCTCCCCCGGCCCCTGCACAGGATTTAAAATAAAATAGCTTTGGTCCCAGAAAATCAGCCATACATGGTAAAATTGTTGGGGAAAAAAATTACTCTCTCTTGAGGCTTATAACTCTGTTTTTTTGTTATAATGGTTTTAATAGCATTTTACCTGCTTGAATATTGACTGGCTAAATTATTTTGGCAGTTAATTTCTGCTTCCCTTGTGGTTTCAGTTGGATTCAAAATGTATACTTCCTGTCCTAGACTGTTTCATTGCTTTCTAACAGCTGCTGTGTTCTACCTTTGTGGTAGATGAAACAACTTCTGAGCTTTTGTTTTGTTTTTTTAAGGTGCTCTAGTAAGATCTGGACTCACTAGTGTAACAAGTTTCTCAAGGCAATTTTGGGGTAGAGGGTGGTTCCGACTTAAAAAGGGCTAGTTTGTTTTATAGTGGATTAATATTGTTTGCAGCCTCCAACTACATCTCTAATCCTGTCTAGCCTTTCAGATTTTTAGTTTTAGTGGCATGAATGAGTACCTGAAAGTTTAGGTGGGTTCATTTACCTGATTGATCTTGTTCAGAGAATAAATTATTAAGCACATGTCATTTGGATAGTGGATTGGTCATCTGTATGTGGCTATTTTGGCAGGTGGTCATCACATGTCATTTAAATTTTATAGTCAAGCTGTATTTTAATTTAGTTGTTGAATTGTTGTGGATGGACTTATTAGTGGTCTAGGAGATTGTAACTAAGAAAGGCTAATCAGCAGTTAGAGGAATATACAGGGATGGAGTTTTGGCAAACATGTCACAAGGTAAGTGAGAACTTGTATATTCCTTTCTCGTTAACATGTAAGTGGAGCTCCTTAGGAAAGTTGTTTTCACTGCTTTAGACCCAATTTTTAGTAGGAAGAGTAGATGTTTAAGAAATTGTTTAAGAAAACTTTAGGAGTCTCAAGTAGACTACGTAGCAATTTTGTTTCAGTTTTTTTCTTCTTTGCTTCATTTAGAACAGGGTTTCTTAACCATGGCACTTACTGACATTTTGGGTCAGACAATTCTTTGTTGTGGGGAGCAGTCCTGTGCATCATAGGATGTTTAGTAGCATCCTTGGCCTCTACCCACTAAATGACAGTATCATTCACCTCCATTTTTGACAACCAGAAATATTTCCACACATTGCCAAATGTTCCTTGTGAATGCATATCCACTCTCAGTTGAGAACCACTGATTTAGAAAATATAAATAGGAAGGTTATATCATATATGCACAGCATAAATTCTTTTTCTTATTTTCTCCTTCTTCAAGCCGTAGATTACTTCTTAGGCTTCTCTTAGCTGTTTTCTCTTAGGTGTAATAGTTATCATGTTTTGACTTGGTGAAAACTTGTACATATTTTAAATGTATTTTTTAAAGTCTGTTTCATTTTATTGGCTGTTAATACTATGTGCAGAGCACAATTATAGGGGCTTTGCCTGTGGAAAACTGAAAGATATTGGAGAAAGACATTTAAGTAACTATAATAGCAGATATAGAAAGTGCTATGATAGAGAAACAGAGGTGCTATGTAAATATAGGGAGGAAGAACTTTATTCCAACAGAGATGGAGGTGGGGTGAAGAAGGTATCTTGGAGGAGGTGAGATTTCGTCTGGGTTTTGAAAGATGGATGGGACTTTTAAAAGTGGTATTAGGAAAATTGACATCTCAGGCAGGAGGAACATCTCATAGCTCCTTTACTCCAAATACATTTTTAAACATTTCATTTACTCTCATTTAATACATGACATTAGTATTCTAGCCAGGCCTTTCTAAGTTTTTCTTAGATAAGATAGGTTATGGGACGAGAAGTAGAGATGTAGAAGTGGTGGTTCTGAATACATGATGACTGCTATAGACGGCTGAAGGGGAAAGGCAGTTTGGTTAGAGTCCTGAAGGATCCCTTTTCCCATGTGCTTGATCATAGACCATTTCTCCAGAACCTTATTTCAGTTCTTTTGTCTCTCCTCTTTTTGTTTGTTTGTTTATTTTATTTATTTATTTATTTTTAAAAGATTTTTTAACTTATTTTTTGACAGAGAGACAACGAGAGAGGGAACACAAGCAGGGGGAGTGGGAGAGGGAGAAGCAGGCTTCCCGCCAAGCAGGGAGCCCGATGTGGGGCTCGATCCCAGCACCCTGGGATCATGACCTGAGCCGAAGGCAGACGCTTAACAACTGAGCCACCCAGGTGCCCTGTTTATTATTTTAGTCTATTTAAATATTCCCCCTAATAGTCTTTTGTGGACCACTCTCAGTTTTCTCTTAACATTCCTTTCCTGTTCCTGTTTTCCCTTTAGATTCTGTCCTTCCTTACCGAAATTTCTTATGGCTAACAATTTCAAGTTTGCCCTATGGTTTGTTTTTACTTTTCTATACCATCTGCTTTTCCTTAATCCTTTATAATCCAGCTATATTTCCTTAGCACCTTATTGGAATTGGTATTTCCAGAGGTGCCAAAGAACTGATGCCCAAATTCATCCACTGATTGTTTTTCTTTCTCACTGATGCTGACACTTTTGTTTTCCTTTTTCTCTGTCTCTCTGCTTCCCTCTCATATGCATCCATTCATCCCTCCCACAAATAAACATTCAGTTTGGCCCAGGGTATATATCCCACGTCCCTGGGGATAAAAAGAGGATCTATTGTCAAGTAGTTTTACCAGGCCCTACAAACAAGTACCTAATTACCACATAGTTCATAGATGCTATGGCTTATACATAGGGGCCTTAGGGGAGTTCCTGAAGTCTGTTGTTTTTAGCACTGAGATTCCATGATTCTGAATATCCTACCTTTTTATTTTGTTTTCCTGGTTTGCCTTGCCCCATCAGTGGCAAGAAGAAATGCATAGCCCTATTCCTCTTTTTTCTCTTCTTTCGTTGGTTCTTTTCCTCAGATACCATATCCCCTCGCTGTCACCACATCATCGTTGTTTAAAATCTATCAAATGTTTATTTAGTACAAATCATTGTGTTAAGTCCTGGGGAGATACATGTATTAGATATCATGTCTCCATTCAGAGAGTTTATAAACTATTTAATGGAATAGGCATAAACATAAAATAATACATAACAAAGTACAGTTGAGTATAGTAGTTTAGAGTATGGTCTCTGGGGCAGAATTGCCTGGATTCAAATCACAGCTCTACCACTTTACTGGCTGTGTGACCTTGGACAAGCTCCTTAAGCTTTTTGTGCCACAGTTTCCAGATCTGAAAAGTGGTGATGATAATAATAATCTTTATCTCATGAGTTATAATGATCAAGCGAGTTAACTTGCAAAGTACTTGGTATGGTTCTGGCACATAGTAAGTACACTATGTAAGCTTTAGTTATAGATAGTGCCTGAAAATTAGCCTCTGGCATTGACTAATCTGGTAATTTTGCATAGCTACCTTCTGGACATTCCTAATTTTAGAAGTCTTTCTGTCATAGCGAAGTCAACACTCTTAAAGGTAAATTGGGTAATTCTTATTCTTCTCTTCTCACCGTATCCCTCATGTTTCCTCATTTTGCTCTTTGGTGCTGCCACTCCCCATCCTCCCACCCAGGTTTAAAGTCTTGCAGTCATCTTTGAGTTCTCCCAGTGTCCTCCGACTATTCCACACCTAAACTGCTTTTGGAAATGATGCCTTCCTGTTTCCTCTTTTTTCTCATGTCTGGCACTGTCAGCTTTATGGCCCTGCTGTTGAAATAGTCTTCTACCTGATACCTTGCCTACAACTCTTGCAAGTAGCAAGAACAAAGTGTTGACTTTGGGTTTTTAAACATCGCCCACTAGCCTCTGTTTTTGAACTAACAACATCTCTGGGTCTTGATTTGTTTCTTGTTAAAATGGAACATTGATCTCATAAAGTTGTCAGTGTTAAACAAAACAATAAAGATTTATGTATGTTTAGCAAATTTTGGTTCTCTTTCACACTGCATCTGTCCCCCTGCCAGTTGATCTTTTACATTGCTCCTGCATTAATATTCCTGCTAAGCATTTGTATGTCGATTTACCTTGTTTAAACTCCTTAGTCCGGCATTCTGGGCCTTCCATAAAATGACCTTTATCTACCTCTGCCACATGATATCTTGTTATATTTTCTAAAGAACTCACAGTGCCAGCCAGAGTAATTTACTCTTTGCCTTCTAAACATGGTTTATCCATTCCTGCTTTAATCTCTCTTCCCAGGCCATTTTCCCTGTAGGAAGTACCGTCCTGCACTATCTTAAGCCTCACCTTCTCTGTGAAGACTTCTCTACTCTGGTGATTTCTGCATTCTTTGAAATTTGTAATATTTCCTTTCTTGTAGTCACTTGGTATGTATAATTTCTTAAATTTGTAATGATCTCTTTTTTTATATAAGTGAATTATCTCTGCAGCTAGACTATTATAGAGACCATGTCTCAGCATTTTTAAATACACAATGTACATAATGAGTGTTCAATAAAGTTTTTATGCTTTTTTGTTTTGTTTTTGCAAAAACATTATGGAATACTTATGGATGATAGTGCTAGGCCCTGAGAATATAAGAATGAATGAACTGATTTTTGTTCCTTAGTATAGTGGTCTCCTGGGGGAGATGGATGTTACGCAGGTATGTCCATATAATGTGGTAAATACCATGTTAAGTATTTTCAAGGATGCCAGAGTATACTGAGGGAAGTGGAACTTTGATTGCCAGGGGAGTTCAGAGAAAGCTTCCTGAGTTGAATCTCTGAGCTCAGTCTTAAAGGATGAGTAGGATTAATGAGGTGAAAAAAGAAAGGAAAATGTAGTAGGCAGAGGAACAAAATGAGTAAATAAACGCCTGGGGGCTGTGTGTTTGAGAACTCTAAAAAGTTTGGTATTAGAAATGTTTGAGAGTTTGGTTGATGTAAACACTGTGATCAGATCAGACTGTTAGTCAGGTTATGGTGTGTAAGTTACATGAGATTGTTATTAGCCCTATCTCATATCTGGTTGTTAATCTTACGGGAGCAATTTATATTTGAATGGCTGATGTTTGTTGTACACATTCCTACTAGAATAGGGAGACACAAGAGAAAGATACTTATATAATGCCTACAGTCCTTCCTTTGAGATACATAAAGATTTAAATTTCCTTTCCTTAGCTTTGAAAGTAACTTCATCTTAGCTAAAAATTAGTTATTTGGAACATTATTAAATTATTATGTTTAGATGACAGTTTTAGTGAATACATGTAATTCTGAAAATAACTGGGTTGATAGGACTGATTTTCTAGAATCTTCACCTCTTGGGTCCAGATACGGAATAGAGGTGGAGGTGAGGGAAGAAAGGGGAGAAAACCAGAACCTTAAGTTAGTGAAGTCTCTTTCGATTCAACTTTTTTAAGTCTTTCATAAAGAAAACAATACATTTGAGATCCTTTTTGATGATTAATATTTTGTTCTCATAGTTCTTTTTTTTTTTTTAAGATTTTATTTATTTATTTGACAGAGAGAGACACAGCTAGAGAGGGAACACAAGCAGGGGGAGTGGGAGAGGGAGAAGCCGGCCCCCCGCTGAGCAGGGAGCCCGATGCGGGGCTCGATCCCAGCACCCCGAGATCATGACCTGAGCCGAAGGCAGATGCTTAATGACTGAGCCACCCAGGCGCCCCTGTTCTCATAGTTCTTGATGGCATTTTTCTCTTGATGGCATTTTGCTTTCTGTAATGTCGGTCTTAAGTGAGAAGCATGGTTCTAAAATCTATTATATTTAAAGAGCTGCTGTATCTATTTTTTTTTTAATTTTTTATTGTTATATTAATCACCATACATTACATCATTAGTTTTAGATGTAGTGTTCCATGATCCATTGTTTGTGCATAACACCCAGTGCTCCATGCAGAGCGTGCCCTCTTTAATACCCATCACCAGGCTAACCCATCCTCCCACCCCCCTCCCCTCTAGAACCCTCAGTTTGTTTTTCAGAGTCCATTGTCTCTCATGGTTCGTCTCCCCCTCTGATTCCCCCCTTCATTCTTCCCCTCCTGCTATCTTCTTCTTTTTTTTTTTTCTTAACATATATTGCATTATTTGTTTCAGAGGTACAGATCTGAGATTCAACAGTCTTGCACAATTCACAGCACTTACCAGAGCACATACCCTCCCCAGTGTCTATCACCCAGTCAACCCATCCCTCCCACCCCACCCCCCATTCCAGCAACCCTCAGTTTGTTTCCTGAGATTAAGAATTCCTCATATCAATGAGGTCATATGATACATGTCTTTCTCTTTTTGACTTATTTCGCTCAGCATAATACCCTCCAGTTCCATCCACGTCGTTGCAAATGGCAAGATCTCATTCCTTTTGATGGCTGCATAATATTCCATTGTATATATATACCACATCTTCTTTATCCATTCATCTATCGATGGACATCTTGGCTCTTTCCACAGTTTGGCTATTGTGGACATTGCTGCTATAAACATCGGGGTGCACGTACCCCTTTGGATCCCTACATTTGTATCTTTGGGGTAAATACCCAGGAGTGCAATTGCTGGATCATATGGTAAGGAGCTGCTGTATTTAATGTGTTAATATTCTCAGTCTGTTTCCTAAAACTCCACAGGTTCACTGAACACATAAGTTGAGTACGTTTTCCTTCCTTCCTCTTCCCAAAAGCCTAGCATTTCAATGCTGTTAGTTGGGTCACAGTGTATTAGAATGTGTTTTACTAATACTCTTGTCTTAAGTAGGTCATGAATTATTATTTAGTTTTTGTCAGGTGAGATACTATGCAGTGATGAGATATTGGTAGAAAGATAATCAGAGTAAAATGCAATTAGAAGATGATATTCAAAGAAGAAATGAGTTAAAATGTATGCTTCTTTGAAAAATTTTTTATTGCTGGTTGGAAAAGATAAAAAGCATAGTGTTAAAAGAACTATTACAGGATGAATTTGAATATAAAAAGGGCATCCACAAAACTTTGTGCATGTGTACCCATATAGTTTGTAAGATATTTTACAGTGAAATTTTTGTATTTTAATATCTAAGTCTGGGGCGCCTGGGTGGCTCAGTTGGTTAAGCGACTGCCTTCGGCTCAGGTCATGATCCTGGAGTCCCGGGATCGAGTCCCACATCGGGCTCCCTGCTCAGCGGGGGGTCTGCTTCTCCCTTTGACCCGCTTCCCTCTCGTGCTCTCTGTCTCTCATTCTCTCTCTCAAATAAATAAATAAATAAAATCTTTAAAAAAAAAATATCTAAGTCTGTAAAATACGTATTTCTTAAACTCTGCTTATTTTATTTTATTTTTAAAATTTTTATTTATTTATTTGACAGAGAGAGACACACAGCCAGAGAGGGATTCCCACAAGCAGGGGGAGTGGGAGAGGGAGAAGCAGGCTTCCCACGGAGCAGGGAGCCTGATGCGGGGCTCAATCCCAGGATCCTGGGATCATGACCTGAGCTGAAGGCAGATGTTTAACAACTGAGCCACCCAGGCGCCCCTAAACTCTGCTTATTTTAAATAATTAAGATAATAATATTTGTTTGCCTGAAATAATCGGTACTTTTGCTTTGTTTTGTTTTTTAATGGAAAAAGGTCAGAACATTTTAGGAAGCATAACTCAAATGTTAAGGCATGTTGGTGATAACTTCTGGTTTATAATAAGAAAGGAAAAGCAGTGTTAGTTGCTTTCTAATTTAAAAAATTTTATTGATTAGGTTGTTTGTAACTCATACTCAAGGATCTTTTTGGTATCCTAAGAAAGCAGGGTGGTGTTGAATGAGCAAAAGCCTTTAAATTAAGACTGGCCTAATTTGTGTTTAGATTGTCCTGAGTTCAGATCCCAGCTCTGCTGCACATGGCAATGTAACCTTGAACCTCTCTAGTTTTACTTTTCTACTCTGTATTTTCCTTTCTATAAAATGACAGTGATAGAATTCTTAGAATTACATGAGAAAATGGGTATATAAAACAGCATAGTAAAGAGCCTAATCTATGCATTGTATTCATTTTCTGCATTTCTGAGTGTATCAATATTTAACTTATAAACTTGCTAAGGTAGTTTTTGAATTGGGTAGGAGCAAATTGTGTCTTACGGGCTGTAGAGTGCTTGAGTGATCTTTACTGTGAAGTGGGCTACTTTATTCCTCAAGGGTACTGTCTTAAATTTTATTAGTGTGTTGTACTTTTCAAAATTCTTTTATATAATTGTCTTCTTAAGCCATTGTATACAATAACTTTGTATAGCTCGCTCAATTGGCATATTGTAGAGAAGGAGAACAATACTTAAAGTACCTAATTAGTGGCAGCGCTGGATTGACCTTAGTCTGCTCCCTCTTTGTCTACTGCACATACTTGGGCAGTGCTCTTAAAAATGAAGTTTCTCTTTTGGTGTCTGTGTTTGCCATCGATGCTGTCAAATGGTATAATGTATGTAATTTAGATGGCTCACAATTAGTGGTTGCAAATTCACATATTAAGCATATTTCCTAAGCTACTTTAATTTTTTAAAATTTCAAATGGTAATACAGATTTGATTCTTGCCACTTTTAGCATCCAGGAAAGTACTTGTTTGAAATGGAACAAAACAAACCCCAGAAAATTGTAAGAATGATCCTGTGATCATGAAAGAGAGTGCAAATCATTGCTGGGACAACAGGCATAAATCTGGACTGTTCCAGGCACACAGGAATGTGTGGTTATCCTACCATCCAGAGTTGTGTTGTCTTCCAGTTATTTTTTATATGTATGGTAACATATTCACGTACTCATATATTTGTGTGTATGCATATTCTTTAATAACTGGGATTGGACTATATCATTTGTTTTTGTGATCTGGCTTTTTTTCACTTAACGTTTTATTAAAGACATGTTTGTAATTATGTATCTACAGCATCATTGGAAACATAAGCATACTGCTCTGTTGTATGGGAATACCATAGCTTTCTAAACTGATTTCCTAAAAGTGAAAATTTGTGTTATTTCCAGTACTTTATTATTATTTTAAAAAGTGCTATAATGAACATCCTCGTAGACACATACCCTTGTGTACGCTTATTTGAGTGACAGGGTATGCACATTTAAAAATAATTTGTTAGGTGTAGTAGGCAGACTAGCACCCCCCCCCCACCCCCAGGATATGTCTACATCCTGATCCCTGGAGCCTGTGAATATGTTATGTTAACATGGCAAGGGGGAATTAAGGTTTCTAATCAGCTGAGTTTAAAATGAAGAGATTATCAGGGATTATTTGGTGGGCCCAACATAATCACAAGGATCCTCTAAGTATGGAAGAGGGAGATAGAAGGATTGACTGGAAAAGCATTCTGCTGGAATAAGGAGATCACAGGCCAAGGAATGCAGGCAACCTTGAGAACTAGGTAAAGCCAAAACCCTCAAGTCTCCAGAAAGCAACACCATTGTGCTGACACCTTGATTTTAGCCTACTGGGACCCATTTAGGCTTCTGACTTTCAGACCTGTAAGATAATGTTTTGTGTCGTTTTAAGCCATTAAATTTGTGGTAATTTGTTACAGCAACAAAGGGGAACTAATAATACATGGTAGATCCTACCAGAAAGTTCGGACTGTTTATTCCCGTCCTAACAGTGTTTAAAAGTACCTGTTTTCTTGTATCCTCACCTGTACCAAGGGAGTACCCCTGTGAGGGGTATACTGTTGACTTCATTTTATAGAAGAACAGAGAAGCAGAATAGTTAAGCCCGGTGTCATGCATAAAGTAGCTGAACCAGGCAGGAGTCAGGCTCCAGAATGTTTTTCACCATACATCATATGGACTCTTCCTTTATAGTTTTATATTCTTATTTGCTTAGGATTTTAGGATTTTTAAATTGTATTTTTGTTTATTTATATATTTGTTATTAGATAATATATTTCTGTAAAACGTTTAATACACATAAGTATATATGTAGGATATATGATCTGAACAAATTTTCTCGTCAATCTCAAGCTTCCTAATGCATTTATTTTTTGTAGAATAATAAGGGAGAGGGCAGGGTAGTTTTGCCAGGAAACTTATTAAGGGAAAGAGAAGGGGGGGATTATTTTTCTTTTATATTTGTAATGAATTAACTTAGACTGCTTTGAACTCTCTTACTGACTAGTTGGCCTGCTGTTCTCTCTTAGCTGTTCTTCCTGCAGTTTCTGCCTTCAGTATTGCTACTTAAGTACAGTATATTTCCCAAAACCTTTGGGAATATCGAGAACTAGCTACTATGGGGAAAAACAGTTCTGACCCACCTGGGCTAATAGGACAAGTGGAGGATGACTTGCCAGTTTTATAATTCAAGTACAGAAGATTAAGATTGCCTTTTCCTTATTGCCTTGGTTGACTTATTACACAGAGGTGTTCAGGTATCAGCTTCTGACATTAAGGAATAGAATTTTACATGTATGAAATTCAAATCTTAGGTAATAAGTTGCTTCAGAAGGAAAATTCGGTGTGACTCTTTAAAAGTAACAGATTTTTAAAGCTTTCATACATGGCCTGACATCTTTTAATTTTCCATTTTCCTGTTTAAACACATAGCTGATCCTGAGAAGGTAAGACTATGGTTAACTCTAGAAAAAGGACAACCTTCCTCTACTTACCTCACAGTCTTAGCTTCTTTTCATGTGACTTCACATTGTCCTTGAAAGTTCCTTCTTCCAGAAAGTCTTTCTTTGAATCATCTTAGAATTTTGTCAGATAAATGACCAGATGTTCCTCTTTATTCTCAGTACTCATTCATTGGTTACATTATTTTGTGTTTGTTCACCATTTTATTCCCATGTTAGCATTTGAGGGGAGGTCTTTCTCAGTTATCTTAGTACAACTTGATTTTATTTATTTTTTAGATTTTATTTATTTCAGAGAGAGAGCAAGGGAGGGCCTGCGCAAGTGAGCACGAGCGGGGGGGGGGGGGTGGGGGGAGAGGGAGAAGTAGACTCCCTGCTGAGCAGGGAGCCAGACATGAGCCTCCATTCCAGGACCCTGGGATCAGGGCCTGAGCGGAAGGCAGACGCTTAACCGACTGAGCCATCCAGGTGCCTCTATCTTGGTACAACTTTAGAGCAATACTGACAATCAGTAAATACCGACCAGTAATGTATGAGATCATATTTATTGCAGACTTTTTTTTTTTTTTTTAAGATTTTATTTATTTGACAGTGAGAGACACAGCGAGAGAGGGAACACAAGCAGGGGGAGTGGGAGAGGGAGAAGCAGGCTTCCCACGGAGCAGGTAGCCCGATGCGGGGCTCAATCCCAGGACCCTGGGATCATGACCTGAGCCGAAGACAGACGCTCAACAACTGAGACACCCAGGCACCCCTATTGCAGACATTTTGAAATATATTAATTTCTCAGTCAGAATGGTTGACATATTTCAGACTTCAAGAGATGGTAAAGTCTGAATAATTAGTATTATTCTCCATTGTGATGTAAACAAAACTAGGCACACTTAGGCAATGAAAAGAAGCAAAAACTGTGTCATTGTCTTTTTAAGAAATGCTATTAGGGGGCGCCTGGGTGGCTTAGTCAATTAAGTGTCCAACTCTTGCCTTCAGCTCAGGTTATGTTTTCAGGGTGGTGAGATCAAGCCTGTGTCTTGGGCTCCGTGCTCAATGCGGAGTCTGCTTGAGATTTTCTGCTTTTCTCTCTCTCTCTTTTTCTCACTCTTTCTCTCCCTCTCCTTCTCCCTCTGCCCCTCCCCCCCACTTGTGTGTGTTCTCTCTCAGATAAATAAATCTTAAAAAAAAAATGCTAGTAGATTATATAGGCTTAAGGGTGGGAGAATTAGGGGAGTATATCAGTTATGTGAGCAAGAGAAGCAACTGGCTTATTGAAGTATGAAAGGGCTAGAGACTTAGGTTCAACAGCTGCTGTTACAAATTACCATAAAATTGGTGACTTAAAACAACACAAATTATTATCTTACTGTTCTAGAGGTCAGAAGTTTGAAATGGGCCCCACTAAGCTAAAATTTAGATGTCCTTCCTTCTGAAGGTTATAGGGGAGAATCCCTTTCCTTGCCTTTTCTAGCTTTTGAGGCTGCTCACATTCCTTGGTTTATGGCCACCTTCCAGCTTCAAAACTAGTAATCCTATCATTGTACCCTTTGCTTCCTTCATCACATCTCTTCTGACCCTCCTGCTTCTTCCCTCTTTTACTTGTAAGAATCCTTGTGGTTATACTGGACACACCCAGGTAATCCGGAATAATCTCTTCTCAAAATCCTTAATCACATCTGAGTTAACGTAAGTCCCTTT
Organism: Mirounga angustirostris; assembly: GCF_029215605.1. Lineage (NCBI taxonomy): Eukaryota > Metazoa > Chordata > Mammalia > Carnivora > Phocidae > Mirounga > Mirounga angustirostris. The sequence continues at coordinate 43,903,977 of NW_026991714.1, forward strand.
TACAGTGTTAGGTAACATTCACAGGTTGTGGGGATTAGGATATGGGATTTGGGGGAGGCCATTATTCTGACTGGCATGACAGCTGTATAGCCTGGAGTGTACAACCTTAAAATTCAGCCTGTGAAGACACTCCTTTTTAGGACCTTGATCTCTCCGTAATTTATATCCCTGATGCACACTTTACATGCAGGACCACTGATACTGGAAATTGGATTTAGTCGCTCTCGCTGTCCAGAGTGGATTTGCCGCAGTACTTCTTCTCTCACTAGCTGTCATTTACATGTGGTGTTGGTGTACTCCTTGATAAGTCTGATTCATCTAGATGCACCCTAGCTGCAAGGGAGGCTGGTAAATCTGTAATGGAAACTGCTTCTGCCTTACAAGTTGGGGGATTTCTTAAAAATAGGAAGGGAAATTAAGATGCTGGACTTCAAAGAAGAATGCCAATCAGAGAGAGCATGTAAGTACAGCAGAGAGTCATTGGTAATGGGATTCTATTCATTTGATAAACTCTGTATCAGAGATGCACAGATGAATAAGAGACATATCTGTTTCTGTTCTGAGGGCAGCCAGAGGAGGAATGGAAAGCTATGTGCATGTGCCAGTACTCTAACATAAATCAGTGCTATTTCTCTCATACCTTACCCGATAGGAAGCCAACTCTGTTTTGTGAAAGCTTTTCATTTTCATTTCCATTTCATTCTCTCACCTGCTTATCAAAAATTGCTGTCAGCTGTACCTTTCTTTTGAATGGTGATGTGGAAAGTAGGCAGGTTTTGAGGCTTTCCTCTTTCATTCCAGTAGGTTATCAGTAACAGTGGTATTGATACATATCTGTGCTGTCCAGAATGGTAACCATTAGGCATATGTAGCTGTTTAAATTTAATTTCATTTAAATGAAATAAAATTTAAAATGTCAGTCCTACTAACCACATGTGAAATGCTCATGTGGCTAGTGGCTACTGAATTAGACAGTCCAGGTCTGGCCCAGTGGTGTGGCATGTTTATTGTATGAGGGTCAATCAGGAAAAATGAATTTTTTGTGGGGGGCAGCAAAGCAAGGTTTATTGAGCAATTGCAAAGTGAGAATACAAAGCTCCCAAGAAGGGAGGGGACCTGAAGGGGTTGCCCAAAATGAAATAAGCTCTTTTTTTTAATACTCCTGGTAAGTTTTTCCTTTTCATATAAAGCTTTAGAGTTCACACCATCCGTTCACATGTATTATATGTTTTACTGATAACGCAAACTGCAAAATAAGCTTAATTAACTCTAACTTTTCATATAGGAAATTGAAGCTCAGAGAGACCAGAGGGTCAAAGAGCAAAGTTTGAAGGGGTTATATTCTTTTTTATGTGTGTGTAATATTTAATTCTACTCAATGCAACATAAAGTGCCTAGGGTACTAAGTACTATGTCAAATATTAGGATACTAAAAAGGCTAGATGGTCTGCCCTGGTCTGGGCCTTGTCTGATTCTTGTTGCATTTTTCAGCTTGAGCTGCATAAGGGAGGGCAAATGGAAAAATGTGGGGAAGGGGCCTCATACTCCTATGAATGGATCTAACTTTTCTCAGGGAGTCTTTACCAGACTGATACCCAGTCAGTTTCACACTGTAACCCCACTAGATTATGTATGGATTTGCTTTTTGTCTCCTCCCACAGCCCCTAATACAAAATGTAAATTCCTTGAAAGCAGGAACCTTGTGTACTTTCTTCGCTGCTATATCCCAGCTCCTAGAATAATATCTAAGATATAGCAGGCCTGAAATATTAAGAAATTATTGGTATAAAATGTTTTACAGCTGCTTCTATTATTAAGCAAAGTAGTTGCTCTGGAGGGTTTTTCCCCTGCTAAAATCTTAATGGTTTTAGGAGTTAAAAGTCTTTTGTGATATTTCTCTTTCATATTGCTAAAATAATTGATCCTCTCATGAGTGGTTTATACCTGCATGGCCCTGTATAGTAACTACTAGCCACCTGTGGTTATTGAGCACTTGAAATGTGGCTGGTGTGACTGAGGAACTGTATTATAATTAAGGATTTTTTTAAGAGAGGGAGATGGGGTGGGGAGGGTCAGAGGTTGGGGTGAGGGTGGGGCGGGGGGGAGGAGAGAGAGACTTTTAAGCAGACTCTACTCCCAGCAGGAGCCTAACACAGTGGCTCAATCTCACGACCCTGAGATCATGACCTGAGCCAAAATCAAGAGTCATACACTTAACCAATTGAGCCACCCAGGCACCTCTATAATTAAGGGTTTTTTTTTTAATTAAGTTGTAAGAATTTATGCTTGATTGAGTTGTCAGGACAATTTGTAAGTTTGTTATGAAGGTATGGCCTTCAACAGTAAATTTTATGAAATCTAAATTCAGATCAAATATTTCTGATGAAAAATTAGCTACTTAATTGACAGGTGCTGTAATTGTGAAACATACACCACATTTGGACAACTTAGCATGAAAAAGAATTTGAAATCTTCAATAATATTTATATTGACTACATGTTGAAATGCTAATGTTTTAGATATGTTAGATTAAAATACATTATTTTCTCTTTTTTTCTTTTGTAAGTAAAAAGAAATAGATTACATGTGATAAATATGTGACTCATATTAGATTTCTTCTATTGGCCAGTAGTAGTATAGACCATAAGGAGTTTCCATCAAAGGATTTTTACTGTTAAAAATTTTTTTGTGTACATATTTGTAGCCTTGAGGTTTTTATTTAATATATACTTTAAAAATATACAAGTAGTATCTTAGTTAACTACATTCATTCAACATACTTATTCAGGGAAGACTAGAAAATAAAGTACTCTTCCAGGCAGTTTTGGGGTTATAGTATGAATTACACTTCCAGAGATTAATTGAAGAAACAACATGTTAGGATGTAGTGTGTGCCATAATAGATATGAATTGAAGGGTTGACTTCACAAAAATGTCTTAGAAGGTTTTATGAAGGGCATATCATCTCCTTAAAATAGGAAGAATTTTGTGGTGAACTGGAGAAGGATATTCCAGGCAGAGAAAATATAATTTTTTATATTAAAAAAAAAAGACACAAGAAGAGTCAGAAGCATCTGGAGCCTAGTTCATGAAGGGGAGGTTTAAGGAGATAAGGTTGGAAGCTAAATTGGGGGATACTGACAAACAGGCTACTTAGTTTGAATTTTATGGATAAATGGAAATTAATGTTTTCAGTCTGGAAATTGATGTGTTTAGAATTATTTGGTATCATATATTTGGGAACTTCATGCAAGTAAAGTCATGGAAACCATTTGAGAAAACTGCCCAAGTCCATGTGAAAGGCCAAGAAAGTCTGAATCAGGATACTGAGAAGCATCTTTGAGAGAGAATACATGAATGTAATCAGTGGGATTTTGCTTACTGATTACATATGAAGGGAGAGAGGGAGGGTAATATTGAAGTGCCATGGGGAAATGGTAGCACTTTTCATGGAAATAGGTAATAGAGGTATGGGGGTTGAAGGAAATATTTAATAAATATCCATGCAGAGATGCCAAATAGGCAGTTGAAATGGGGACATAGTGTGAGCTGGGTTGGAAATGATTGATTTGGTAGTTGTCTTCAATAATGGTGACACTTAAATCCACAAACTGGGAAGTAATGATAGAGGTGTATGGGTATCAGGTGAGATCCTGAGGGGACAGATACCAGATGATAATAAGGTCAAGTTCCATTTTTCTCCCCCCGCCCCATCCTCCCATCTACCTCCCCACTGGTGACCATCAATTTGTTCTCTATTGATAAGAGTCTGGTTTTTTATTTCTTTCTTTTTTCCTTTGTTCATTTATTTTGTTTCTTAAATTACACATAAGAGTGAAATCATATGGTATTTGTCTTTCTCTGACTTATTTCATTTAGCATTATACTCTCTAGATCCATCCATTGTTGGATGGATTTACATTGTTGTAAATGGCAAGGTTCCATTCTTTTTTATGGCTGAGTAGTATTCCATTGTGTGTATAATATATGTCTGTGTATATGTACGCACACATATATATACACACATACACCACATCTTTCTCCATTCATCTATCAGTGGACACTTGGACTGTTTCTGTAATTTGGCTATTTTAAATCATGCTGCAGTAAACATAGAGGTGCATATATCTTTTTGATTTAGTGTTTTAATATTCTTTGGGTAAATACCTAGTAGTGGAATTATTGGATCGTGTGGTAATTCTATTTTTAATTTTTTGAGGAACCTCTGTACTGTTTTCCACAGTAGCTGCACCAGTTTGCATCCCCACCAACAGTTGCCTGAGAGTTCCTCCTTCTCCACATCTTGATCAACACTTCTTGTTTCTTGTGTTTTTGATTTTAGCCATTCTGACAGGTGTGAGGTGTTATCTCATTGTGGTTTTGATTTGCATTTCCCTGATGATTAGGTGTTTCATTCTTAATGACTTTGCAACCCTTTATAAGTGGGAGCAGAGAGAAGAAACAAGAATGACCTATCCAAAAGGTGGGGAAGGGCCAGGAAAAGCTAAGTGTGTGAAAAGTTTTAATAAAAGGGTGGTTTTAATGCAGTAGTTCTCAAAGTGTTGTCCCCAGACAACAGCATCAGCATCACCTGGGAACTTGTTAGAAATACAAATTCTTGTGTCTCGTCTCAGACCTGCTGAATCAGAAACTGTAGGGATGAAGTTCAGTAACCATTTTCAAAAGCTTTCAAAGAGATTTTGATGTGGGCTGAAGTTTGAATAAGCACTGATACACTATAGTATTGAATAGTTCAGTATAGTATTGAATAGTTCAGGAAGTATGAGGACTGAGAAAAAGCTAAGTTTGGGCAGTCATTGTTAACTCAAGAAAATTTGTAGTATTAAATTGCCATCAGTACTGTTCACACTATTCATTTTTTTATGAATATAGAATGTGCATTTTATGCAATATATAGATAATAATGCATTTTAATCAGATTATGATCATAGGGCATATACTTTTAAATCACATGAGTTGAGGTAATCAAAATAAAACACATTCATTTTAACTGTACAGTTAATGAACTTTTATGAAAATATACCCTCTAACCACCACCCTGATCAAGATACAGAACACTTCCAAATCCCCAAAATATTCTCCCAGACTCCTTTGCAGTATGTCGTAACCCTCTGTGTGCCTCAGGCAGTCATCATTCTGATTTGTATCGCTATAAATTACTTTTGATTGTTCTAGAACTTCAAAAATGGAATAATACAGTATTCTTTTGTGTCTGGAATCTTTTGCTAGACATAATATTTTTGAGATCAGTCCGCTTTGTTGCATGCATCAATAGTTTGTTCTCTTTGCTGCTGAGTAGCATTCCATTGTGTGACTATGCTGGTTTGTTTATCCCTTCACCTTTTGATGAACCCTTGGGTTCTTATTTTTTGCTACTGTGAATAAAGCTTCTAGGAACATTCTGTGAGTCTTTTGTGGACGTGTTTGCATTTCTTTTGGTAAATCTGTAGGAACTGAATTGTTAGGTCATATACTAAGGGCATGTGTAACTTTACAAGAAATTACCAAACTTGTTTTCCAAAGCAGTGACAACATTTTATACTTCACAGCAGTGTAGAAGAGTCTAGTTTTTCCACAGCCTCACCTACAACACTTGGTATTGGTAGTCCTTTGATTTTCACCATTCCAGTGAGTATGAATTGGTATTTTATTGTAGATTCACATTTCCCAGATGACTGAAGATGTTGAGCTTCTTTTCATGTGCTTATGAGCTATTTGTGTATCTTCTTTTATAGTGTTTAAATCATTAGCCCATTTTCATTTTTTATTTTTTAAAATATTTTATTTATTTATTTGACAGAGAGCACAAGTAGGCAGAGAGGCAGGCACAGGGAGAAGAAGAAGCAGGCTCTCCGCCAAGCAGAGAGCCCGACGCGGGGCTTGATCCCAGGACTCAGGGATCATGACCTGAGCCGAAGGCAGACACTTAACCAACTGAGCCACCCAGGCACCCCTAGCCCATTTTTAAAATTGGATTGCTTTATTATTGAGTTCTCTTTATATTTTTTCAGTGTAATTCCTTTGTTTTGTATACACACACATATATCCCAGTGTGGCTTGCTTTTTCACTTTCTTAATTATTTTGAGGAGCAGGAGTTTTAAATTTTAATGAATCGAATTTATCATCAGTTTACTTTTTCTTTTATTGAATCTTGCCTTTATGGAATTCTTTATTTGCTCTGGGGCAGTGAAGATTTTCTCCTAGAAATTTTATAGATTTAGGTCTCTGATCCATTTTGAATTAATTTTTGTGTGTGCTGTGATGTATCATTTAAGGTTAATTTTTTCCAGTTTTTAAATTTTTATCTCCAGTTATTCCAGCACTACCATTGAAAACATTTTTTCCCTATTACATTGCCTTGACACTTTTGTTAAACATCATTTGACTATGTACACAGACACATTCATATGCATGTACTTACATACATGAGTAGATGAGTCCGTTTCTGTACTCTGTTCTGTTCCATTGATCTATATATCTATTCTATACCAATACTATACTGTTTTGATTATCACCACACTAAAGTAGATTTTGAAATCTGGTAGTGTAAGTCCTCCCAAATTTATTCTTTTTGAACATTGTTTTGGTTATTCTAGGTTCTTCCATTTCCAGATAAATTTTAAAGCCAACCTGTCAGTTTCAGCCTGCTAGGGTTTTGATTGGAATTGTATTCCAACTATAGATCAGTTTGGGGAGAATTATATTGATCTTTTTAAAGTTAGCTTTTATTTGTTTTCTGTTTTTTGTTTTCTGCTTTTCATTATTTTCTTCTACTTAATTTTGGTTTAATATACTCTTTTTTTTTTTTTTAAAGATTTTATTTATTTATTTGAGAGAGAGAGAATGAGAGACAGAGAGCACGAGAGGGAGGAGGGTCAGAGGGAGAAACAGACTCCCTGCCGAGCAGGGAGCCCGATGCCGGACTCCATCCCAGGACTCCAGGATCATGACCTGAGCCGAAGGCAGTCGCTTAACCAACTGAGCCACCCAGGCGCCCCGGTTTAATATACTCTTTAATAGCCTAAGATAGATGCTTAGATTAACGCCTTTAGACCTTTTTTATTTTCATATAAGCATTTAAAGCTTAAAGAGCTCTCTGAGCGCTGCTTTGATAGCATCCTACACATTGTTTCCATTTTCATTCAATTTAAAATATTTTCCCATTTCCTTTGTGATTTCTTCTTTTGCCCCATGATTATTAAGAAACGTATTATTTCATTTCCAAATAGGTGAGGAATTTTCCAGCTCTCTTTCTGTATTGATTGGTAGTTCTGTGATTTTAATTCTTTTAAATTTCTGGAGATTTATTTTGTGCTTCGCATATGGTCTATCTTGCTGAATGGATGTGTACTTGAAAAATATGTGTATTCTTCTGTTGGGTAAAATGTTTTAGAAATGCTCATTAGATGTTTGGTTAATAGTATTGGTCTAATTTTACTAGTTTTCTGCCTACTTTTCTGACTAGTTTTCTGTCAGTTATTGAGAGAGGAGTTTTGAAATCTTCAAATAATTGTAGATTTATCTATTTTTCTTTTCTCTGTTTTTATTTTATCTCCTCTGTTGGTTTATTAGGTATCCTCCCCCTTTTTGGTTGCTCTGGGGTTTACAATATGCATTTTTATATTATACTACTTTAACTATAATATAAAATCTTAAGCAATATAATCCATCTCCCTCTCCTTTTGTTTGTACTATTATTGTCACACATTTCTGTATTTGTTTTTTTTTTATTTTGTTGGTTTGTTTGTTTTTAGAGGGAGGGGGGAAGGGACAGAGAGAGAGAGGGAGAGAGAGAGAATCTTAAGCAGGCTTCATGCCCAGTGCAGAGTCCGACACAGGCCTCAGTCTCACAACCCTGAGATCATGACCTGAGCTGAAGTCAAGAGTCAGACGCTTAAACTACTGAGCCACCCAGGTGCCCCCTTTTTTATTTTGTTTTAAAGTCATTTATTTATTTATTTATTTATTTTAGTAATTTCTATTTACCCAGCATGGGGCTTCAACTCATGACCCAGATATCAAGAGTTGCATGCTCTTCCAAGTGGGCCAGCAGGGCACTCCCTCCTTTTTTTTTTTTCCTTTGTTTTAAACCCTAGACTATGTGTTATTTTTGTTTAAAAGTTAACTTTTAAAGAAATTTAAAACCAAGGAGAAAAAAATTATATTTACTTACATATTTCTCATTTCTGGCATTCCTTATCTCTTTGTGTAGTTATAGGTTTCTGTGTGGTATCTTTTTTTCCAGCCTCAAGAACTTCCTTTTTTTTTTTAATATTCCTTATGGTATTGATCTGCTGGCATCAGGTTTCCTCAGCTTCTGTGTTTCTGAAAATGTCCTTATTTCACCTTCAGTTTTAAAGGATATTTTTGCTGGATATATAATTATAGGTTTGATAGGGCTTCTGCTCCTCCCTTGCCCCCTCCCAATATTTTGAAGATACTATTTCATTATCTTCTGGCTTACATTTTTTCTGAGAATTTGGGCTTTAGTCTTATCTTTATTCCTCCTTATATAATGTATCTTTTTTCTCTGCCTGCTCTGAAAATTTTCTCTTTATCATTGAATTTCAACCATTTGATTACAGTGCCTTTGTATGGTTTTCTTTTGTGTTTAAATGCTCAAGGTTTGTTGAGCTTCTTACATCTGTGGGTTTATAACTTTCATCAAATTTGAAAGGTATTCTGTCATTTCTTCACATGCTTTTTATGTAATTGATATGAGCCAGATTTGATATGAACTCTTAATTTCTTGGGATCTGTTGCCCACTCAACTGGTAATTTGATTTTGTTAATATGATATAGAGTTATAAAGGTTACTAAACATTTAGCATCCAAGGAAGGTATATATTTTTTTCTTGTTAGCAAAGAACTAAGAACTGGATTTTGGGTAATGTTGGAATAACAGGTCAGGCCATATCTTTGCTTTTTACATTTTAGAGGAACAGGATGGGAGAGTATAATAAAATTTGTTTGATCTTGCTCTATGTTATATCTGATGTAGAGAAGATTTGTCCATGAAGATGTCCGTTTCCCTTTTTTTTCAATCATATATTCAGGAACTTGTTCTGAGTAACTTGGGTCCTTAAAGCCATAGGGAGTATTACTCGCAGTGATGACTTAGAGTCACTCTGAGGAACATTCTATTGCCACTGAAGTCTGTGTGCATTTATTTCTCCTGTATAATTCATGCAAGAAAATACAGTAAACCTGTGTTATCTGGAAGTTGTCTTATTAATCAGCATTTTCTAAAATTGGGATTTTTGGTTTGCACTGTGATGAGGAAGAGAGTGGAAAGAACAGCTAGAGAGACCTCTTGGGACAGAACCTGTACTAGCGGTAAAACCAGGAACGTTTCCTGGAGAAGAGTTTTTTATAAGGGAAAAGATCTGGTGGGTCTTACCTTGTTAAAAAGGCAAACTCAGAATAAATCATAAGCAATAAAATATTCATAATTTAGCTTTCAATATGTGAACTGTTGAAAATTGAAGTCTGTCATGAATCATGGAATAATGAATAGAAGGTTAGGATCTGGAATTCTGATATACCTGGATTTGAATCCCAGTCCTAGCACATACTTACTATCTTTGTGATCTTGGGCAAATTCCCTACAATCTCTGAGCCTCATTTATTTTTTATTTTTTTATTTTTTTTAAAGATTTTATTTATTTATTTGACAGAGAAAGAGACAGCGAGAGAGGGAACACAAACGGGGAGTGGGAGAGGGAGAAGCAGACTCCCCGCCGAGCAGGGAGCCCGATGCGGGACTCGATCCCGGGACTCCAGGATCATGACCTGAGCCGAAGGCAGTCGCTTAACCAACTGAGCCACCCAGGCGCCCTCTGAGCCTCATTTAGAAATTGGAAAAATAGGGGCTCCTGGGTGGCTCAGTCAGTTAAGCATCTGACTCTTGATTTGGGCTCAGGTCATGATCTCAGGGTCATGAGATCCATCCCTGCCTTGGTCTCTGTGCTGGGCGTGGAGCCCGCTTAAGATTCTCTCTCCCTCTGCCCATCCCCTCCTATTCCCCACCCCTCCACGCCATGCTCACACTCTTAAGAGAAAAAAAAAGGGGGGAAGGAAAAATAGTAGTTATATAGTAGTTATCACAGACTGCTATGAAAATTAAATTGAGAATGGTTTATGTGAGTCACTTGTCATTTTGTGGGTCCCCAATAATTAATAGTTTATTTTTCTTCTCCATATATTCACTTTAAAGTTTATTCTTTCACTCAAGGACTTTTTTTCCTTTTAAAGGTGCAGTATTTAAACAAGCCCCTTATGGGCATTCATGAGACTGTTTTCATCCTTTTGCTTTTCTTCCTTGAGTTTTTCCCATGTTTATCCCATTCCATCCCATAAAAAACATTTTATGTATCCCATCTTAAAAACTCTTTTGACCCTCATAGCTCCCTCCAGCTACTGCCTCTCTTTCCTTGATAAAGATGCCTAAACTCGGTTTTAGTTTCAGTTCCTTTCCTATTTTCTGTTGAAGTCAAACCATAGGCTTACACCTCCACTTCTCCACCAAAATTGTTCTTAACAAGATCCTCAGTGGCTTCCACATTACTAAGTCGAATAGTCCGTTCTCAGGCCTCATTTTACTTGATGCATCAGCGGCACTTATTGATTCTGTCCCCTTCTTGAAGCTCTTTCTTCATTTGGCTTCTAGGACACCACATTCAACAAATTTTCCTTCTGGGGCACCTGGCTGACTCAGTCTGTAGAGCATGTGACTCTTGATCTCAGCATTGTAAGTTTGAGTCTCACTTTGGGTATAGAGATTACTTAAAATCTTAAACAAACATACAAACAAATTTTCCTCCTAACTCTGGCTTTTAGTTCTCAGTCTGTTTACTGTTCTGTTCCCTTCTCAGCTTTGGCTTCTCAGGCATACCTCAGAGATACTGTGGGTTCAGTTCCAGACCACCACAATAAAGTGAATATTGCAATAAAGCAAGTCAAATGAATTTTTTGGTTTCCCAGTGCATATAAAAGTTATACATACACTATGCTATAGTTTATTAAGTGTGCAATAGCATTATGTCTAAAAAACCAGTGTGTACACCTTAATTAAAAAACACTTTGTTGCTGAAAAATACTAACCATCATCTGAGCTTTCAGTGAGTCGTGATTGTTTTGCTAGTAGAGTATCCTCCCTTGATGTTGATGGCTGCTGACTGATCAGGGTGGTGGTTGCTGAAGGTTGGGGTTGGCAGTTTTTAAAAAATGAGGCAGTGAAGTTTACCACCTCAACTGACTCTTCCTTTCCAAATGATTTCTCTGTGGCATGCAATGCTGTTTGATGGCATTTTATCTACAGTAGAACTTCTTCCAAAATTGGGAGTCCGTCCTCTCAAACTCTGCCATTGCTTTATCAGCTAAGTGTATGTAATATTCCAAATCATTTGTTGTCATTTCAGCAGTCTTTGCAGCATCTTCACCAATAGGGTCCATCTCATGAAACTACTTTCTTTGCTCATCTATCCTAAGAACCAACTCCACATCTGTTCAAGCTTTATCAGTGCATTATAGCGATTCACTCACATCTTCAGGCTCCACTTCTAATTCTCGTTCTATTTCCACCACATCTACAGTTACTTCCTCCACTGAAGTCTTGAGTTCCTCAAAGTCATCCATGAGGGTTGGAATCAGCTTCTTCCAAATTGCTGTTAATGTTGATATTTTGACCTCTTCAGATGAATCTCAACTTCCTTAATGGCATCTAGGACTGGGAGTCCTTTCCAGAAGGTTTTCAGTTGACTTTGTCCAGATAGTGATTCCCATCAGAGGACTCACTATCAATGGCAGCTATAGCCTTATTATGAAATACATATTTTTTAAGATTTTATTTATTTCTTTGACAGAGAGTGTGAGAGAGCACAAGCAGGGGGAGCAGCAGAGGGAGAGGGAGAAGCAGGCTCCCCGAGGAGCAGGGAGCCCAATGTGGGGCTTGATCCCAGGACCCTGGGATCATGACCTGAGTAAAGGCAGACACTTAACTGACTGAGCCACCCAGGTGCCTCTGAAATGTATTTTTTAATTGAAATTATTCTTTGATCCATGGGCCACAGAAAAGATGTTGTGTCAGCAGGCATGAAAACAACATTAATCTTGTCCATCTCCGTCAGAGTTCTTGGGTGACCAGGTGTTTTATCAACGAGCAGTAATATTTTGAGAGGAATCTTTCTTTCTGAGCAGTAGGTCTCAACAGTGGGTTTAAAATATCAGTAAACCATGCTGTAAACAGATGTGATGTATCCAGGCTTTGGTGTTCCATTCATAGAGCGCACAGGCAGAGTAGATTTAGCGTAGTTCTTAGGGCCCTAGGGTTTTTGGAATGGGAAGTGAGCATTGGCTTCAACTTAAAGTTACAAGTTGCATTGTCCCTTTATAAGAGAGTCAGCCTGTACTTTGAAGATTTGAAGCCAGGCATTAACTTCTCCTCTCTAGCTATGAAAGTCCTAGATGGCATTTTCTTCCAATATAAGGCTGTTTTGTCTACATGGAAAGTCTGTTGTTTAGCCACCTTCATGAATTTATCTTAGCTAGATCTTCTGGATAAGTTAGTGCAGCTTCTATATCAGCATCTGCTGCTTCAGCTTGTACTTCTATTTTATGGAGATGGCTTCTTTTCTTAAACCTCATGAACCAGCCTCTGCTACCTTTCAGATTTTCTTCCTCAGCTTCCTCACCTCTCTCAGCCTGCATAGAATTGAAGAGAGTTAAGGCCTTGCTCCGAATTAAGGTTTGGCTTGGGGAAGTTTGTGGCTGGCCTGATATATTTAGACCGCTCAGACTTTCTCCACATCAGCAGTAAGTCTCTTTTGCTTTATCATTTGTGTGTTCACTGGAGCAGCACTTTTCATTTCCTTCAAAGAACTTTTTTCTTTGAGTGTACAGGTTGGCTGTTTTGTGCAAGACGCCTTGCTTTTTGGCCTATCTAGGCTTTCATTCTGCCTTCCTCACTAAGCTTAATCATTTCTAGCCTTTGATTTAAAGTAAGAGACATGCTACTCTTTTCACTTGAACACTTAGAGGCCATTGTAGAGTTATTAACTGGCCTAATTTCAATACTGTGTCTCAGGGAATAGGGAGACCCAAGGAGAGGGAGAGAGATGGGGGAGTGGCCAGTTGGTGGAGCAGTCAGAACACACAGATTTGTTGATTAAGTTTGCTGTCTTATATGGGAATGGTTTGTGGTGCCACCAGAACAATTGCAATAACATCCAAGATAACTGATCACAGAATATCATAACAAGTATAATAATAATATTATGAAAAAGTTTGAAATATTGTGAGAAGTGAAGTGAGCAAATGCTGTTGGAGAAATGGTGACAACAGACTTGCTGGACACAGGGTTGCCACAGACCTTCTATTGTAAAAAACGCAGTATCTGTGAAGCACAATAAAAACAAGGTATGCCTTGGGTGCCTGGGTGGCTCAGTCATTAAGCGTCTGCCTTCAGCTCAGGTCATGATCCCAGGGTCCTGGGATCGAGTCCCACATCGGGCTCCCTGCTCAGCGGGAAGCCTGCTTCTCCCTCTCCCACTCCCCCTGCTTGTGTTCCATCTCTCGCTTTCTCTCTCTCTGTTGAAAAATAAATAAAATCTTAAAAAAAAACAAAAACAAAAACAAGGTATGCGTGTATCCTGATGACTCCCAAATGAATATCTGTAGTCCAAACCTTTCCTTGAAACCCCAGACTCTAACTACCTATCAGTTCATTCCCTTGGATATATAATAATCGTCTCAAAATTACCATCGTTATCAAAAACAATAACAAGAGCTTATATAATACTATGTGCCAAGCACTGTTGTCCCAAAATGGACTCTTCTCCATATACCTACTTGTATCATCCTCCTTTTATTAGTAAATGGCAAATCCACTGTTCTAGCTGGCCAGGAATCATTTTTTATTTTCCCTCTCTCTCTCTCTCTCTCTCTTTTTTTTCCTTCATGCAACAAATGTTGTTGGTTAGAGTCTGATGACAGCCATCTTTACTGCTGCCTACTGGACCAAGCCAGTTAATTCTCAATAGAGCAGCTAGGTTGAACCTGTTAAAATCTAGATTAGATCATGTCACCTGTTTGCTCAAAATCTCCAAAGGTTTCCCATGTTTCAGACCATCTAGGTCAAGTTGGATAACTCAGTCAGCCAGGGGGTCAACCTGACCGGAATGGTCCAAGACAACCTCACTCAAATGTCTGGACCCTCAACTGAGATGAATGTGATAGGTGGGAAAACTGGGTCTCCTTTTCCCAAGTGGTCTGTTGTCCTTGGCTTCATAACATGATGATGGTGTTAGCAAAAGGGCAGGCTCAAATGCACAAGTGCTTATCAAGCCTGTTTCTGTCACATTTGGTGAAGTCCGATTGGCCAAAATAAGTCACATGGCCAGCCTAGGGGTCAGTATGTGAAGGGAATTAATAGGGTGCAGATGCCAGGTTGTGTGTGATTCATTGGGGGCCATTAATATAACAATCTTCCGTATGCCCTCCGTGATCTGTATCCAGTTAAATTACTTGATTTTAATATACCACCCCTTTCTTCAGTCAGATAGGAAAATAATAAAGAAGGAACATGATTAGGTAAAACTGACCTCTGGAAGTGTGGGCTAAATAACGTTATTTTGGTAGGAAAATCAGATTTGACTTTTGTATATCTTTTATTTTTTAATTTCAGAGACCACCTAGAAGTAGAGAGTACTATATGTACTATAATAATTTATAGATTCTTTTTTTTTTTAAATTTTATTTGTCAGAGAGAGGGAGAGAGCACAAGCAGGGGGAAGTGGCAGGCAGAGGGAGAAGCAGGGTCCCTGCTGAGCAGGGAGCCTGATGTGGGACTGGATCCCAGGACCCCAGGATCATGACCCGAGCCAAAGGCAGACTGTCAGCGACTGAGCCACCCAGGCTCCCGTTTGCTCTTTTTTTAAAATCTAATTTTTGTTCCATGTCATCTATCAAAGCATATAGTCACATACTTGTTTTCTTCAAATCTCCTCTGTACTTTGTCTTGTCTGTTGCCCTTACATCATTTTTTTTCTCTTATTGCCATTTCCAATGCATCTGGTCTGTTATTATATTAATATTTATTTTAATTCTAGTGTCTACTCATATTTTGGCTTTCATTTTTCGGTCTTTGGAATTCTATTAACCTTCTCTTACTGTTATAAGTACGTGCAAGCATTTACTTTATTATGTCTTCAAAGGTAGTCTTACCTGATCATTTATATATTCAGATGCTAATTTTATTAAAAATTGCTTTTCTTTTGGGCACCTGGGTGTCATAGTCCATTGAGTGTCCTCCTCTCAGTTTCAGCTCAGATTGTGATCTCAGTGTTGTGAGGTGAAGTCCTGCGTCTGCCTCTACGCTCAGTGCTGAGTCTGCTTGAGGTTCTGTCTCCCTCTTCCTCTCCCCCTCCCACTCATGCTCTTTCTCTCAAATAAATAAATCTTTTAAAAAAATTGCTTTCCTTTATTTTTCCCTTTTTTTTAACCTAAAAGGCATTTAGTTTTCATTTTTACTGTGTTAAATAAATAGTATAATATTATCTTGTATTTTATTTCCAGAAGGTACAGAGTTGTTACATAGAATGCATTTTTTTTTCTCCAAAGGCACTGGGTTCAGTAGAGTCGAAAACCATTGTTTTGGCATACCTCATCTAATGTAAAAATTGAGATGGGGGGGAATAGCCTTCCAATTGTTGGTTTAATCTAAATTTCTTTTCTTTTTTTAATTTAAATTCAGTTAGCCTTAATCTAAATTTCTTGTTTAACTCACTTGGGTTATTGTATTTATCCATATTCTGTTGAGGTTTCAAATTTTATATTTCTTTTTCTTTTTTAAGATTTTATTTATTTAGGGGCGCCTGGGTGGCTCAGTTGGTTAAGCGACTGCCTTCGGCTCAGGTCATGATCCTGGAGTCCCGGGATTGAGTCCCACATCGGGCTCTCTGCTCAGCAAGGGGTCTGCTTCTCCCTCTGCCCTCTTCCCTCTTGTGCTCTCTGTCTCTCATTCTCTCTCTCCGAAATAAATAAATAATAAAAAGATTTATTTATTTGAGAGAGAGCACACATATGCACGAGCAAGGGGAGGGGCAGAGGGACAAGCAAACTCCCTGCTGAGCACAGAGCCTGACTCTGGGCTTGATCCCAGGACACTGAGATCATGACCTGAGCCGAAATCAAAAGTCAGATGCTTAACCAACTGAGCCACCTAGGCGCCCCTCAGATTTTGTATTTCTGTAGAAATCTGTAGTGTATTGTAAGTACTATATAGATCCCAATGTGCAGAAAACAATCTGAATTTCGGATAGCCAAGTAAATGATCATGGACTTCTCTAAACTGACTGTATGAAATGGTAGATTTTCTGAACTTAGAAGGAAGTATGTTATTCCTGGTTATCAGATTAAAAAAACCTTTGAAATTGTTTTCCTGGAAGACTTTGGAGGCTATTCTCAGTTTTGAGAAACTGAATTTTTAGTGTCTTGGCCTTTTGAGAGACTGTGTAGTCCAAATTAACAGAAATTTACTTCATATACTTTAGTCTGGCAGGCATAAACTAGTTAGACACCGGATATACAAAGTTGCACAGGACAGTCTCTAGTGGAGGAAATAACTTCATCATAGTGCTGAGTGCTGAGATGGCGTTAAGATGCACTGGGAGTGCTTGGCCAAGCCAAAGCCCTCATATAGAAATTCCTGAGTTTTAATGAGAGAAGGGGTTAACCAGACAAGGAGGGAAGAAGGAGGGCATTCCAGGTTGAGTGCAAGAGCATGAATAAAGATAGTGAGGAACAAAATAGCTAAGAACTAAAAGTAATTTAGTTTTATTAGGTCATGAAGTATAAAGTGGGGAGCTGTGGGATTTCACAAGCAATGCTAAGGAGCTTGGGTTTTATGTGGTATTTTCTCAGTCTTCCACTAATGTACAGCTAAGGTCACTGGAGATTGAATACATGCTTTCGAAGTAAGGGAACAAAGTCCACATGGACCTCCTGCATGTTTGAAATTTCTCTTAAGACTGGTGTTTTAGGCCATGTTGGGACAGAGCATCCGGAGGTTCACAACCTCTGTGGTCCGTAGGAGCCACTATGAGGAAGGCCCAGGGAAGAATTTGCCATTTTCACTGGAAAACAAGTGGCGATTATTACTTATGATGACTTTGTACTTGGGATCTGGATTTGCTGCACCTTTTTTTATAGTAAGACATCAGCTGCTTAAGAAACAAGGATGTTTTAATTAATTCATCAAACAGATGTGAAAAGGAACATTTTAAGAGGTGCAGTCTCTTTCAAAAATGGATCAAACTCTTTTCAACATACTCAATATGTTTGTAAATAAACTTATGGCATGACTCCTTAAAAAAAAAAAAGACTGGTGTTTTATTGTTAAATATTATAACTTTGTCTTTTATTCTAGAATTGATTGGTGTGAGTTCTTAGCTTCAGTTTCCTAATTTATAGGAAGAGAATAATAATAGCACTTACATCTTAGGATTGTTGGGAGGACTAATAACTATAATGATAACAATGACAAAATAGCTAATATTTTTTGAGGGCTTACTGAGGAACAGTCCTAAGTGCTTTATTTCTATTACCTCATTTAATCCTCAAAACATCTCAATGAGGTAGGTACGTTTATTTATCTCCTTACTTCTAACAAAACTGGGGCATAGAGAAGTGATTTTCCTAAGGTTACACAGCTAGTTGTTGGCAGAACTTGGTTTGAATGCAGTCTGAATACAAGACGCTTAACTATTACATTATACTCCCATTGTTTGAGATCATGCATATAGAACATTTAGCACATACTCTACCACATAGTAATTGTAATTGTAAGCAATTAGCAGCAGCCAATAATATTAACTTAACTTTGTTCAAATCTTTGAGTTAAATTGATTTCCCTAAGAAATTTTGCTGTTTTTCTGTGGCTAGACTTACTCCCAGCATGCCATTAAATGCAGACAGTGTGACACATACACCCATGCTTTTAACCACTACCCTTAATTGCCTCCTCCTTCCTTGTGGATCTGTGTCCCCATTAGATTTTAAATCCATGGCAGGGACCATATTTATTTTGTTCATCATTGTATACCCAGTCCTTCACACAGTATCTCACACATAGACATTACTAAATCATTCAGTGAGTGAATAAAGATCTAAAAACCTGACATTTTTAGCTGATCTTAGAATTTAAACATCATTCATACCACCTCTAATTGTGGTTTAACTGCTTTACATGTTTTTCTGTTGATAACAGTCTAGTTTGGACCAACCATCTGCTCCTGTGTTCTACAGGGCACTCTCACCTTGGAACTACAAGAACCCTGCTGGGTAACTGGTATTTGTTTGCCTTATAGAGATCAGTCAGCTTTCAGAGAGAGAGGGTAATTAGATAATATTTTGATCTAAAACTAGAATGTTAGAAATATACAAAACAGCATTTTAAAATGTGTATTCTAAGAAACTTAATACAGAAAGAAAAAAGTATTTTTCATTTGCCTTTGACATTAAGTCATTTCAAATAAAGAGAAAATAATTTAATTTTTTTCAAAGGAGTTCTCTGTTACTGTGGGTTAACTCATATTTTCCTCCTCTCCTCTGTCTAGAATGTCTTAAACCATTCTACCTTATGAGAAATTGGATGTTCTTGCAGATAGTCATTGTGGGAGAAAACGTTTCATTTAAGTCCCAGATGAGGACCGGAAACTTGAAATCAGAGGAGCATCTGAAATCAAGTAATATTAGGTAGGATAAAAATTACAAGGGATTTCTACATGTTTGTATTCCTTTTAGAGATGTATGTTAAAGTATGCATATTCTGTGAGCACTAATGGAAGAGTTAGAGACTTTGTGAAGCGTTTGCTATTGGCCAGGATGGGAGATGGGAATGCTAAGATGTTTTTTTACTTATGTGGCTTCATGAGAACTTTGGCATATGTTTACTTTGTCATGAGCATTTATATCTTGTAGTTGAAGGAAATTTTTAAAATATTTACTGACATAAATCTAAGACATTTTTATGTTTATATAATATGAGGTCTCTGAATATTCATGATAAGCGTAGGGACATGTGATTCATTTTATAGATTGTCCTTTAATATGAAAATCCCTGTGTTTTGGGTTACATATATAACAGTTCATTTGCATGCAGGGAGCATCAGCTCTTATTTAGTTCTCTCTGTGTGCATGGATACAGTCCAGCCTCCCAGATGCCTATAGAAATAGGTATATGATTGCATGCTAGGGAAGCCCTCTCTAACCACATGGTGAGTTAGAAACTGTTGTCACAGCAGTTTGTAATAACAGTTATAATGACAGAATGTGTGAGGGCATCTGATCTCAGAGATGTGGCTTTTAAATTAGAAGTGATAGTTGCCCCTAGAAGTTGATACCTTGACAATGACACCTATAGCCAGGCCATTCCAGAAGACTTGTTTTACTGTACAATGCTTAAGAACTATGGAACCAGACTGACTATAGGTGGAACCTAAGCTCTGCCACCTCCTAGTTGTGTGACTTTGGGCAAGTTATTTAGCAACTCTGTGCCCCTATTTCCTTGCAGCAAAATGGGGATAAACTTACTACTTACCTGATAGATTTGTTGTGTGAATTAAAGATTTAATAAAATATGAAAGCATGTAAACATGACCTAGCAAATACTAACTGATCAAATTCTATTTTCATTAGGCTCTTAGTTAATTCTTAACAGAGGAGTTTAGAGTCTATGATTAATTATCATAACGTGTCTGTATTTTATAATTTGCTTGATCTGTTATCAGGTCCAATATTTAAAATGTGTTTAAGTTATGTAATCAAAACTACTGTTTGGAGAAAAGCAAAAAAGAAACTATTTTGCAACTTTGACGTATCTACCTCTGGTTTCATTTTCTGTACATACTAAGAACTTGGTCATCATGACGTGTAAACAGTTTCTCTTTCTATTGTCCTTGAGCATTATATGGTAGTAGATGACAGGATTTTTGACCCCCATCTTGGAGTGTTGTCTTCTTCAACCCCGTGTTCTGCTTCAGAAAGGATCCTGTGTCAGGAACCAGATTAGCAAAAGTAGCTTGGTGGTCACTAAAGTGTTGGTTTTATAATCAGATTACAGCCCTCCCTCTTGGAGTTTTCACTTAGGTTCTTTTATGTAACTTGCTGGTTGTCTTGTTTATTTCTCATAGCAACTCTGAAAGGGAGTTTGTTTCCCTGTTTTACAGATGAGGAAATTGAAGTTTTTTGGAAAGAAGCGCCAGCATACCACTACTAATATATAGGAAACCCACATTCAGACCTTTTGTATTCTGTATCACTTTTCATTGCAGAAAATTGCCTCTTGTATGATGTACATTTTACCATTCATTAATTCAACAAAATTTTAATGAACAGCTACCATATACCAGGCATTATTTTAGGTGTTAGGGATACAACCCTGAACACTATCTTCTCCCTCATTCCCATGGGCTCTTCTCTTTCTCTAGTTGAACTGTAAGCATATATCTTTATCCTTGTACTCAGCCATAACGTATTGAAATCATCTGTATGTCTTTGTATCTTCCACTTTATCTTGAGTTCCTTAAAAGTAAGTAGGACCTGCCGTCATTAAGGCTAGCTATATTTTCATATTAATTTTTCCATTGTGTCTAATCTATACAGCTTGCATAACTTTTTCTCAGTTATTTTCTTTGCCTTTGGTAAGGCTCCCTTTCCTATTCATTTTGTAATTATCTCTGATATTCACCATTCTCTTCAGTTTATCTACCTCCTACGTTCATGATCTGATCTCCTACTTTATCTCTGAAGGTAATGCAGTGATTGTAGCTTTGAATTCTCTTGGTATCTCTTCACCCCACACTACTCCCAGATTCTTCTAGCACATTTCCATCTAACCTTACCTCCCCCCCAATTTCATCCTGCCTCTTTTTCAAAGGCATTCTTGCCTCCTGTCTTATTAATCACATTCTCATTTCCTTCCATATCTTCTAGAACCATGCTCTGTCAGTTTTGTTCTCATTTTCTTAAGTCTTCCATTCTATATTCATTTCTCCATTTTAAACCTGTTTAAGTCTGTACCATTATAAAAAGGAAACTTCTCTTTATCATGGCCCTCTTCCCTTTTTCCTCACTGCCTAGCATTTTTAATTGGCCTAAGGATTTCCCTTTTTTTCTTTTCTTTCTTCTTCTTCTTCTTATTTTTTTGAGAGAGGGAGAGAGAGCCCGTGAGAGCAGGACGAGGGACAGAGGAAGAGAGAGCATCTTAAGCAGGCTCCACACTCAGTGCGGAGCCTGACTTGGGCTCAATCTCATGACCCTGAGATCATGACCTGAGCCAAGATCAAGAGTGGGACCCTTAAACATCTGAGCCACCCAGGTGCCCCTAAACTTCTCTTTCTTATTTGTTCCCTAGTCCCCTGCAATTTGACATTGTCTCTTTTCTGGCAGGGCTATCGTTGACCCTTATTTCATCGAATCCAACCCACTTTCCAGTCCTTGTAGTTATCTGCCCCTTAAAAATGAATATAGGTCTTTCTCTCTCTGACTTCACTTCACTCAGCATGATATCTCTAGGTCCATCCCTGTTTTTGCAAACAGCAAGATCTCATCCCTTTTTATGGCTGCATGATATTCCATTGTGTATACATGCCACATCTTCTTTATCCATTCATCTATGGATGGACACTTGGGTTGCTTCCATATTTTGGCTATTGTAAATAATGATGCAGTAAACATAGGGTACATATATCTTTTTGAATTAGTGTTTTAATTTTCTTTGGGTACATACTCAGTAGGAATTGGATTATGTAGTATTTCTATTTTCAGTTTTTGAGTAACCAAGGAACCATGTGATTTCACTTATATGTGGAATCCAAAAAAACAAAACGAATAAACAAAAAGCAGAATCAGACCTATAAATAGATGGTTGCCAGAAGAAAAGGGGATGGGGGAACAAGCAAAATGGGTGAAGGGGAGAGAGAGAGACAGGCTTCCAGTAATGGACTGAGTAAGTCACAGGAATAAAAGGTACAACATAGGGAATCTGGTCAGTGGTATTGCAACGGTGTTATATAGTGACAGATAGTAGGTACACTCGTGGTGAGCATAGCATAACAAATAGAGTTGTTGAATCACTGTGTTGTCCACCTGAAACTAACATTGTGTGTCAACTATACTCAGAAAAAAATGATCATTGAAAGCTAGCTTCTCCCTTCTGCCATCTGGGCAATGACATTTTCTCTTATGGTTTTAACTGTCATCGATGTTCTGGTCATTCCAGGACTATATCCGTAATCTTGATGGCTCCTCTGCTTGACACTTACTGCTAAGTTCTTGCTTATACACCTGTATTTTCTCATATACGCAGCTATCCAAGCTAACAAACTGGGAATGATTTGGACTGTTTTCTCCACTTTAGCTTTCCTTCTGCTGATTTTACTTCCAGGTATTTCTTGAATCTAGGTTTTTCTGTCCATCTGTATTGTCACTTCCTCCCTTCCAGTCTTGCCCTTTTAAAATTCATCTTTCATGCATGTTGTTGTAATCTTTTAAAAATGAAATTCTGACAATGTTGTGCTTCTGCTTAAAACTCAGCACTGGTTTCCTGTTACTTAAAAGATAGAATCTGAGCTCTTTAATGTGTCATGCAGGCTCTCACAATCTGCTGTCTGCCTTGGTTCTTGGCTCATCTCCTATGGCTTTTTACCTAATATTTTATGTTCCTGTCTCCCTCCTTCACTGACTTAGCTTATTAGCTTTTATTATTGTGCCACTGTTTCTGCCTGGTAGAAGAATTCCTTCTTACCTTTGCTATTTCCAGACCAGGGCTGTCCCTTAGTAAAACTAGGTACACATTTTCAAATAATAGAAACTGTAGAATAAATGTTGTAATATAGAGCATTGGTTAATGTTAGGAGACTTGAAAATTTATGACCAACTGTAAAGTGCCATAGAGAGAAAGCAAATTAGTGTTTTTGTTATCTCTTACTGAGAAGAGCTCCTTCAGGAGCAGCATCTTCTCTAAGTGTTCTTTTCTATGTGAAATTCAACAGTAGAGCGATATGATTGATTGATTGATTTATTATTAATACCATGAGACTTGGTGATGTGTTAGAGATCTATAGATTGTGTATTTCTGTGCATGCATGTGTAGACTCACACTCACCTTACAGTATCTGGCCTACTGTTTTGCAGAAATAATTATGATTAGGTTATTATATTTATGATTGTAATTGATGAATACTTTTATTATCCCAAGTACTCCTTAGTACTCTACGAAAATAAGTAAACAAATTAACTTGACATAAAACCTGCTATGGCTTTTATTTACATTTCAAAAAAAAAAAAATTTCTAGCCTCACCTCTTGAAACAGAAGAGGCTGATTCATGATTCACCTTTCTTTAGCAACTGTGAGTTTAGAAGATGTTGGCTTATTTTCCTGTGTTCTGCTCATAGAAGAAACGGGCTTGGAAGTTCAGGTAGAAAGAATCTTCCATTGTGTCTGCCCCTGTTTTGGAGATACCTTTTATTTTATTTATTTAATTTTTTAAGATTTATTCATTTTAGAGAGAGAAAGAGAGCATGGGGGGAGGGACAGAGGGAGAGGGGAGAGAGAATCTCAAGCAGACTCCCTGCGGGGGCTTGATCTTAGGACCCTGAGATCATGACCTGAGTTGAAATCAAGAGTCAGATGCTTGGGGCACCTGGGTGGCTCAGATGGTTAAGCATCTGCCTTTGGCTCAGGTCACGATTCCAGGGTCCTGGGATCGAGCCCCACATCGGGCTCCTGGCTCAGCAGGGATCCTGCTTCTCCTTCTCCCTCTGCCTCTCTCCCTGCTCATGCTCTCTCTCTCTCTATCTCTGAGTCTCAAATGAATAAATAAAATCTTTAAAAAAAAAAAAAAGTCAGATGCTTAACCGAGTGAGCCACCCGGGCACCCTTGGAGATATCTTGTATTTTAAACCACAAATCTTAATGTGTGTTTTTAAGAAAGATTACTCTATATATGTTACCTTGCATTGTTATATAAGTGCTGTTTATAATCAAGGTAATTGTTAAAGAAGATAAACATTAATTTTAGTATTTTTTTCTCTAATGACATTATAAAAAATTATTGCAAAATATTTAAATATTGAAAGCCCTAGTTCTGTGGGTTATTACTATCAAACATTCCAGATTTTTTTTTTCTTGCTGTCTTATACAAATGTTATGTTTTTTCTTGCTGTCTTATACAAATGTTATGATGTAATGGTTAGGAGTTAGGCTCTGGAACTGAACTGATTGAAGAGCTCAAATGCTACCTTTACTACTTACTAACTTGATGACCTAGGATGTGTTACTTAACCTCTATTTCCATGTGTTTCTTCGTCCATAAAGTGGGGGTAATAATAGTTCATAATACGGATTAAATAATTTCTATAAAGCCCTTAGAACAGTGTCCGACAGTAGTAAGTACTATATATAGTATTGGCTATTCAGTACCTAGTGCATTAGAATACATTGGATATGTTTATAGATTTTGATGATCATGTTGTCTCCAAGAATACTGTTTCAGGTTGTTAGCTTTCAGTGCATTGTTTATCACTGAATGTTTCAGATTTTATTTAGCCTTTTAATGACTTTTTCTTTTTTATTGCTTGATAGAAGTGCTTAATTTCTCTTTTTAAAGAAGTGACACAATGTGTTTAATATTCTGAAAGCTTTATATTTTGTAACTATTTAATAGTGCTATTTTATTATTGAAGGCATGATGGTTTTTCATTTTTGAATTCTTGGTTCATTCATTGTTTTCATTAATTCCTTCAGCTTAAAGTAAGAATAAAAAGGAACTCATGTTGCCAAAATCTTCTACCAAGAGAAAACATTAAAAAACTCTCTCTCTTTGTATAAGTATTGGCTATAAACTGTAAGATTAAACTTTAACATTATTGGTCTTTAACAAAACAATAGGTCAGTTGAGGTGTAGTAGTTTTTCTTTATGAAATAATCAGCCAATTATGCACTAATATTTATGAAAGCAGTTGCTGTAAGATCACATATCTATTGATTTGGTTTCCTGTATATTATACACTATTAAAAGAAGGAAAATTGTGGGGCAGCTGGGTGGCTCAGTCAGTTAAGCGTCCTACTCTTGACTTCAGCTCAGGTCATGATCTCAGGGTCGTGGGATTGAACCCTGTGTCAGGCTCTGCGTGTTGGGCTTGGAGCCTACTTAAGATTCTCTCTCTCCCTCTGCCCCCCCCCCCCAAAAAAAAGAAAAAAAGAAAAAGAAAAGCAAAAGGAAATTGTGTAGTGGGGGTTAGGGATTCGTCTTCTTGTGGGATGATAATTCTCAGTTTAACCCTCTCACCTGTCTAAATGGGTATTTTTGGTACACAGGAAAAAGGAAGAGTTAGTAGATAATAGTATATAACCCTAACAGGGTTTTAGACCGTTTATAGATTAAGTCCATCAAAAAAATAGCATGGCCTGCACTTAGTAACTTTACTGTTTGTTCCATGACACTGTATTTTTTAATATAGTTCTCTTTGTGGTAAGATTACTACATTAATAAAAATAGATCTTTACTCTGAGGAAACTATTATTGATGGTTCCCATATGGGAAAGCTATTTGGTTTGGGAACTTATAGATACTTACCTTCTCATTTTTTGATCAGGTATTCCTAGAGCAGGAGAGGCAAAATTTGCTGTAAAGGAGCCAGATAATATTTTTTTTTTTTAAGATTTTATTTATTTGACAGAGAGAGACACAGCGAGAGAGGGAACACAAGCAGGGGGAGTGGGAGAGGGAGAAGCAGGCTTCCCGCCGAGCAGGGAGCCCGATGCGGGGCTCGATCCCAGGACCCTGGGATCATGACCTGAGCCGAAGGCAGATGCTTAACGACTGAGCCACCCAGGCGCCCCCAGATAATAAATATTTGAGGCTTGGTGGGCCATGTGGTCATTGTCTGAACTACTCAGCTCTGCCCTTTTAGCAGAAAGCAGCCATAGACAGTATATAAATGAAGGGGCTTGACTGTGTTACAGTAAAATTTATTTATGAACATAGATTCAGAGCAAAGGAAGGAATTTCACCCATAGGCTGACAACTGTACTAGACTATGAATTTTACTTCTTTTGGTCTTTTTGATTAAAAATCTCAGGTAGAGTTTATTTTCTATTTGAGCAAATCTTTTTTTTTTTTTTTAATTTTTTTTTGAGAATTCTTTTTTTTTTTTTAAGATTATTTATTTATTTATTTATTTATTTATTTATTTATTTATTTGAGACAGAGAGAATGAGAGAGACAGAGAGCACACGAGAGGGGGGAGGGTCAGAGGGAGAAGCAGGCTCCCCGCCGAGCAGGGAGCCCGACGTGGGACTCGATCCCGGGACTCCAGGATCATGACCTGAGCTGAAGGCAGTCGCTTAACCAACTGAGCCACCCAGGTGCCCTGAGCAAATCTTTTAATTTAGGCTAGGTAACTTAAATGTTAGTGTTTGGTTGACAGAATCTGTGTTAGCTTTTTAAGTCACAATTTTTTTTTTTTATTCTAATTTGAAAGAAGTAGAAATGACTGGACTTTGGAGTCGGAAAGAACTAAGTTTGTACTTAATTGTACCTAATTGCTTTGTGACTGTGGACAAATTATTTCACATTTCAGATCTTCAATTTCCTTGTTTATAGAAGGGGAATAATACTAGATAGATACCTTCAGGTTGTTATGTTTTCCATTTAGTTATCTTTTCATCAGTTCAATTTACTAAGATTATTTTCATCATTAATGCGTCTCTTTCAGAATCTAGGAGAGAATGAACAGGGCAGAGAATGAGCGCCTCTACTCTTGTCATACTGAGGAATCAAAAATCCTCGAATTTCAAAATGCTTTAACATTTATGTCAGATAGGTTTTATGACATTTTTGCACTTTTGTTAGTGCTTGAAGTTTTAGTTTTTCTAAAAATTCTTAGATTATGGTATGTAAAAATACAAAGTAAAATTTTGATCTTTGTTTATCAATGGAAGCCTGCTGCAGAATTGGCTAGACTTACATGAGACATTATTAGACATACATTATCTTCTCTTACTGACAGCCTGTAGGGGAAGCAGATTATTTGTAAATGGTTCCCGTTATATGCTCAATAAAATCTTTGACAGGAAGTTGGTATCCTCATTAGGCTGATGTTAGCATACTGAAATGATATTTGTTAATTTTTATAACCAAATCTTGCTTGGAATGAGAAAACAACCTTTAGAAATGTGATTCTAAGTATAAGATATCTTATATATACTTGTATGGATTTTTTAACTAATATGTGAGAGCATAGTAAGATATATTATTTGTAACTTTGCAGCTCAGGGAGTTGAGTCTAGTAAAGATGCACAATTAGCACTGGCTTTCTCAGTATAAGGTTCATAAACAATGCTCCAGCAGGATTTTTTTTTTTTTTTTTTTTGGAGGGGTGTGTTATTTTGACATGGATAAGATCTGATATATGGCATTCTTTTTTTTTAAGTTTTTATTTTAATTCCAGTATAGTTAACATAGATTGTTATATTCATTTCAGGTATACAATATAGTGATTCAACACCTCTATACATTACTCAGTGCTCATCATAAGTGTATTCTTAACCCCTATCACCTATTTCATCCATCCCCCCCACCCACCTCCCCTCTGGTGACCATCAGTTCTCTATAGTTAACACTCTGTTTCTTGGTTTGTCTTGCGCTTTTTTTTCTTTGCTCATTTGTTTTGTTTCTTAAATTCCACATGTGAGTGAAATCATATGGTATTTGTCTTTCTATGACTCACTTATTTTGCTTAGCATTATACACTCTAGCTCCATCCATGTTGTTGCAGATGGTAAGATTTCATTCTTTTTTATGGCTGAATAATATTCCTTTATATATTATATTATGCCACATTTTCTTTCTCCATTCATCTATCAGAGGATACCTGGACTGCTTCCATAATTTGGCTTTCATAAATAATGCTGTAATATACAGAGGGGTACATGTATCCCTTTGAATTAGCGTTTTTGTATTTTTTGGATAAATACCCAGTGCAATTACTGGATCATAGGGTAGTTCTTTTTTTTTTTTTTTAAACTTTTTGAGGAACCTCCATATTGTTTTCTACAGTGGCTGCACCAGTTTGCATTACCACCAACAGTGCAAGAGGGTTCCTTTTTCTCCACATTGTTGTCAACACTTGTTATTTCTTGTGTTTTTGATTTTAGCCATTCTGAAACGTGAGATAATATCTCATTGTGGTTTTGATTTGCATTTCCCTATGAGGAGTGATATTGAGCATCTTTTCATGTGTCTGATGACCATCTGTATGTCTTCTTTGAAGAAATGTCTTTTCATGTCTTCTTGCCCATTTTTTAATTGGATGATTTGTTTTTTGGGTGTTGTATAAGTTCTCTATATATTTTGGATACTAACCCTCTATTAGATACGACATTTGCAAATATCTTCTTCCATTCAGTAGGTTGTCTTTTAGTTTTGTTGATCATTTCCTTCGCTGTGCAGAGGTTTTTATTTTGATATAGTACCAATAGTTTATTTTTGCTTTTATTCCCCTTGCCTCAGGAGCTATATCTAGAAAAATGTTTCTGTGGCCAATGTCAGAGAAATTACTGCCTGTGCCATCTTCTAGGATTTTTATTGTTTTAGGTCTCTGTTTTGAATTCATTTTTGTGTATGGTGTTAGGAAGTGGTCCGGCTCCCAACACTGTTGAAGAGAGATTGTCTTTTTCCTGTTGTGTATTCTTTCCTTCTTTGTTGAAGATTAATTGACCATATAATTGTGGGTTTATTTCTGGGTTTTCTGTTCTTTTCTATTGATCTGTGTCTGTTTTTGTGTCAGTACCATGCTGTTTTGATTACTGCAGCTTTGTAGTATATCTTGAAATCTGTAATTTTGATACCTCCAGTTTTGTTTTTCTTTTTCAAGATTGCTTTGGCTATTTGGGGTCTTTTGTGGTTCCATACAAATTTTAGGATTGTTCTAGTTCTATGAAAAATACTGTTGATATTTTGATAGGGATTGCATTAAATTTGTAAATTGCTTTGGGTAGTACAAACATTTTAACAGTATTTTTTCTTCCAATCCATGAACATAGAATGTCTTTACATTTCTTCAGTTGTCTTCAATTTCTTTCATTAATGTTTGATAGTTCTCAGAATACAGGTTTTTCACCTCTTTGGTTAAGTTTATTTGTAGGTATTTTATTATTTTTGGTGCAGTTGTAAATGGGATTGTTTCTTAATTTCTCTTTTTTTCCTGCTTCATTGTTAGTGTATAGAAATAACACATTTACACATACTGACCTTGTATCCGACTTTAATGAATTCATTCATCGGTTCTAGTAGTTTTTTGGTGGAGTCTTTAGGGTTTTCTATATATAGTATTATGTCATCTGCAAACAATGAGAGTTTTACTTCTTCCTTACCAGTGTGGATGCCTTTTATTTCTTTTTGTTGTCTGATTGCTGTGGCTAGGACTTCCAGTGCTATTTTGAATAAAAGTGGTGAGAGTGGATATCCTTGTCTTGTTCCTGACCTTAGGGGAAAGGCTCTCATTTGTTTTCCCATTGAATATGTTGTTCACTGTGGGTTTTTGCTATATGGCCTTTATTATGTTGAGGTATGTTCCCTCTCAACCTACTCTGTTGAGTGTTTCTATCATGAATGGATGTTGTACTTTGTCAAATGCTTTTTCTGCATCTGTTGAAATGATCATATGGTATTTATCCTTTTTCTTATTGATGTGATGTATCACATTAATTGATTTGTGAATGTTGAACCACTCTTGCATCCCAAGAATAAATCCCACTTGATTGTGATGAATGATTTTTTATAATGTATTGTTGGATTTGGTTTCACTAGTATTTTGTTGAGGATTGTTGCATCTATATTCATCAAAGATATTGGCCTGTAGTTCTCTTTTTTGTGTGTCTTTATCTGGTTTTGGTAACAGGAATGAATAGAATGAATGAATTTGGAGGTTTCAAATAGAACAAATTTGGGAAGTTTTCCTTCTTGTACTTTTTGGAATAGTTTGAGAAGAATAGGTATTAACTCTTCAAATGTTTGGTAGAATTCCCTTGTGAAGCTATCTGGTCCTGGACTTTTGTTTGTTGGGAGTTTTTTTTATTATTGATTCTGTTTCTTTGCTGGTAATCTCGGTCTGTTCAAATTTTCTATTTCTTCCTGCTTCAGTTTTGGCAGGTGATATGTTTCCAGGAATTTAACCATTACTTCTAGGTTGTCCAATTTTTTGGCATATAATTTTTCATAATATCTTACAATTGTTTGTATTTCTGTGGTGTTATTTCTCTTCTTTCATTAGTGATTTTGTTTATATGAGCCCTCTCTCTCTCTCCTTTTTTGATGAGTCTAGCTAGAGGTTTATCAATTTTGTTGATCTTTTCACAGAACCAGCTTCTGGTTTTGTTGGTCTGTTCTATTATTTTTTTTAGTTTCTATATATATTCATTTCTGCTTTAATCTTTACTTCCTTCCTTCTGCTGGTTTTGAGTTTTGTTCTTTTTCTAGATCCTGTAAGTTTAAGGTTAGGTTGTTTATTTGAGATTTTTCTTGTTCTTGAAGTAGTCCTGTATTACTATAAACTTCCTCTTAGGACTGCTTTTGCTGCATCCCAAAGATTTTGAACCATTGGATTTTCATTTTCATTTGTTTCCAGGTAATTTTTTTTATTTCTTCTTTGATTTCTTGATTGACCCATTCATTGTTTAGTAGCCTGTTATTTAACCTCCATGTATTTGTGCTCTTCCAGATTTTTTCTTGTGTTTGTTTTCTAGTTTCATAGCATTGTGGTCAGAAAAGATGCGTGGTATGACTTCGATCTTTTTGAAGTTGTTGAGACTTGTTTTATGGCCTAATATGTGATCTGTTTTGGAGAACGTTCCGTGTGCACTTGAAAAGAATGTATATTCTGCTATTTTAGGGTGAAATGTTCTGAATATATCTGTTAAATCCATCTGGTCCAGTGGGTCATTCAGAACACTCTTTCTTTGTTGATTTTTTGGTTGAACGATTTGTCTATTGATGTAAGTGTTAAACTCCCCTACTATTATTGTATTACTATCAATTAATTCCTTTATGTTTGCTATTAACTGTTTTATGTATGGGGGTACTCCCATGTTGGGTGTATAAATAATTACAATTGTTACATCTTGTTGGATTGTCCCTTTTATTATTATATAGTGTCATTCTTTGTCTCTTGTTACAGTCTTTGTTTTAAAGCCTCTTTTGTTTGATACAAGTATTGCTACCCTGGTTTTCTTTTGACATCCATCTGTGTGATAAATGTTTCTCCATCCCTGCACTTCCAATCTGCAGGTGTCTTCAGGTCTGAAATGAGTCTCTTTTATAAGCAGCAAATAGATGGGTCTTGTTTTTTTATTCACTCTGTTACCCTGTGTCTTTTGTTGGGAGTATTTAATTTATTTACATTCAGAATAGTTACTGATAGATATATATTGCCATTTTGTTACTTATTTTGTGGTTGTTTTTGTAGTTTTTCTCTGATCCTTCTCTTGCTGTCTTTCATGGTTTGCTCGCTTTTTTTTAGTGATATACTTGGATTCCTTTCTCTTCTTTGGGTATTACTGGTTTTTGATTTGTGGTTGATATTAGGTTTGTATGTAACATCTTCTGCAGGATATATGGTATTTTTTATTAGATTTTATGATCTTAAGAGACATAAGCCAACAAACTCTGTGAAAGTTGTTTGTTTGTTGGTTTGTTTGTTTTAATGGCAAAAGTTTAACACCCAAAGCACGCAGTGAATCTAGGTTATATTGAATAATGGAATTTGAAGTGATGTTACAGGATAAAGTATAGCTGTTTATTTATATTTTTTATTTATACTGGTAGTTCTCATAACACCCTGTTGTTTGAAAGCTTAATTTTAAAAAAATATATTTTTTAGGGGCGCCTGGCTGGCTCAGTCATTAAGCATCTGCCTTCAGCTCAGGTCATGATCCCAGGGTTCTGGAGTCAAGCCCCACATCGGGCTCCCTGCTCAGGGGGATCCCTGCTTCTCCCTCTACCACTCCCCCTGCTTGTGTTCCCTCTCTCACTGTCTCTGTCAAATAAAATCTTTTTAAAAAGTAAAAAATATATTTTTTAAAAGCTAAGAAAATGAAAAGGTTTGCCTTATGTGTTGATGAAACTAAAATTCACAACTGCTATTAAGTACATAACATTTACAGTAAAAATTTTAGAATCTCTGAATATTCTCTAGCTTTTATGTCATACTTTGTTTTTAGACATGGAAATCTCAGGGTGCCTGGTGACTCAGTTAGTTAAGCTTCTGACCTTGGCTCAGATCATGATCCCAGAGTCCTGGGATCAAGTCCCACGTCCAGCTTCCTGCTCAGCAGGGAGTCTGCTTTTTCTCTGGCCCTCCCCCTACTTGTGCTCTCTCTCTCTTTCAAATAAATAAAATCTAAAAAAAAAAAAAAAAAGACATGGAAATCTCAAGTTTATATACATACCTTTTTGGAATATATGAACATGATGTATCCTTTTTCCTTTCTTCACTTAAAAGATACTTATTGGATGCCTACTGTATGCTAGGTGCATGTGCTAATAGATTGTGGTGGTGAGCATTCTTAAAGTCTGTGATATGTACTATGAAGAAAAAAATGAGTGCTTTGAGGACATAAAATAGGAATATCCTTCATCTATCAAGTGAGATTTCTTGAGAAAATAATGTCTCTGACTGAGACAAAGGATGAGTCATAATTAACCAAAGGGGGCGGAGGTAGATATTCCTAGGGAAGGGATTCTTCTTTACAAAGGCCTGAATGTGAAGGGAGCAAAGCACATTGCAGAAACTGGAAGTCCAGTAACTGGAGCACAGAGATCAAGGAGAGAAGAGAGTAATGGTAGAAGCAGAGTGTAGACTCTAATATTTAGAGTGCAGGGAACCTTGTAGGACGCTTTAGTAAAGATTACAGTTTTTACCCTAAGAGCAGTAGGAAGTCATTAAAGTGTTTTAATTGGGCAGTTGGTAAGATAAGATTTGTATTTTTATTTATTTTTTTATTAGAGGTGGGGGAAGGGCAGAGGGAGAGCAAGAATCTGAAGCAGGGTCCACACCTAGTGCAGAGCACAAGGCGAGGTTTGATCCTATGACCCTGAGATCATGAACACTTAACCAACTGAGCCACCCTGGCACCCCTCAGATTTGTATTTTTAAAAGGTCCCTCAGATAGCAGCAGAGAGAACAGTATGAAATAGGGCAAGAGTGAAATGGAGAAAACAATTTTGGCGGCTTTGCATTAGTCCAGGGAAGAGATGGTTCAGAACTTGAGTAAGAGGAGCTGAATAAGAAATAAAGGGAAATTAACAGATTCAAGATACATTTAGTTGGTAGAATTCTCTGGAGTTGATAGATTACCAGGGCTTTGGGAGAACGTTGTCATGGGTGACTTCCAGGTATCTGCCTTTCACAACTAGAAAGCAGTGATACATTTGGTAAGGTAAAAACACCAGAAAGAGAACCCAGAATGGCAGTGGGTCACGAGTTCAGTTTTGGACCTCTTGAATATAGGCAATTCTTGAAGAATTTGAGAGAGAGAAAAGAAGCAGCGAGAGGAGGATAATCTAGGACAGAAAGAAGGTTTTTTAAAACCTGTGAAAGACTTGGGCATGTTTAAAATACTGAAGAAAAGGAAGGATCCACTAGAGAGGGAAGTTTTCAAAATTACTGAAAGAGGGAGGGAATAATTAAAGGAGCAGAAGTCCTTAATAAAGGAAGTCCAGAAAGAGCCTACCTACGTGGAATTCCTGGTCTTAAATAAGAGTTGCAGTGCCTCCAGTGTTGTCACAGGAGAAAGAAGAGGGCTGTGTGAATGTAGGGTTTGGCAGCTGGGCATTGTTTTTGCTGAGATACGGGGCTAGCCTTATGAAGAGGTCAGAAATCAACATCTGAGGAGAGTGGGGGTTTGAGATAGTTACAGTGGTTAGTGAATTGAGAAACATAGGATTTCCTGGCTGCATTGAGGGAAAATTTTTTGTTTAATGAGTGTCATTTAATGTTATCTTAAATATATCAGATTTGGAGGAAAACAGCAAGAATGTGAGCTCTACTCATAGAATTCAAGGTGACCCTGTATACTTTTAAGTAATGGCATTAGTTTGCCAAGACCTAGTCCTACCCTCACATATGGAGGTACTATACATCTTTATGTAGTATATGATTTCACTTAACTAATAACTTTCAGTGTTATTTATGTTGAGTAGGCCTAGTTTGTTTTTAATTGATGTTCTTTTTTCCCTTTTTTTAGGCAGGCAGAAGTCCTGAAGGCTGACATGACAGGTATTGGCTGGCTCATTTGTTTTTCACACTTATTTTATACCATTAAATTAAGGGAAGGGTCTCATCTTTCCTCTATTACTTGTTGCACTGTCCTAGTTGCCAAAAGGAATGATAACTTACTATTTGCTTTTCATAATTACTGTTTTTGAACTTTGAATTCTTACTTAGATGATCAGGAATTTTATATAGTCTGTGCTACATTGAATTAAATATTACCTAATTAATGCATATAATCATTTAATTGTTATGGACTATTTATTTATCATCAATTTAAGACATAGAAAAGAGAATTCATATACCATATAAACAAAAATACCTTAGGGTTTTAGGTTCATGTCTTCCTGTTTATAATTCCCCAAATTTGAGTAGTAAATAGACCTTGAGAAAAAATATTTGTAGGAAAACCCTACTAAAAGTCCTTGAAATTGAGTGAGCTGCCTTGACACCTTTCTTTTCTCCCTTACCTTTTTTGTTTTGAATTTATATAACCAAGATGTTTTTGAAAGAATAACTGGAAGTCACTAGAAGAAGCAGATGTTCAACTTTTCAAAATTGGAAAATATATGACAGTGACTTTGTAGTGATCAGTATGCTCTCTATAGCAGCATATGCTGTCCTAAAATGTAAAAAGAGAAATGGATCTCATTCTAATTTTTAAGAACTTTATTTCTGAAGTGAAATCCATAAAGAAGAGTTAAACTATTACAACCAGTATTCTGGCCAAAATTTATAATCAAGAAGAAATAGGGTCTTTAGATGTCTTTTTCTCAACATTGCAGTCTAATGTTAATGTAAATGTTGATACTAATGTTTTAAGAATTTATGGGTAGTATCATTATCCTCTGTTAAAGGAAAAGAAAGAAAAAGCTAAAAGCACTTTTTAACAGGTTTACTTAATATAGTACCTCAGTTCTTCCCATTATTAACGTGACTGTTATCATCTTCCATACTATGGAGATCAGTGTCAGCTCTAAGCTACTGTATTAGCTTTTATATTGTCCTGTTAGGCATAATATACATTATGTGACAAAAGTTATACGTGGAGCAATATTAAGCTAGCTATACCTTTTACTTTTTCTTAAGTATTGAATACCCTCAGTAAGTAGGCTTAGTTTGGCTTTTATAAGGAACATTTGACTGCCCAAGAACATTAACTAGGTTATTAAGTAATTTAAATGATAGTCTGTCTAATAGATCAGAGTTAATGATCCTTTATAGTCCTTTCCCTGCCATCGATGAATCAAAACAAGATTGAATAAATCTATAAATCTGTTTATTTAGTCATTAAAAACCTAATAAGGGACCAAGAAGCTGATAGTACACCCTGTTTTTTTGTAGCCAGTAAACTCTTGTGAGGATTAATTCAAATATCCAGGAGATTCTGTTTGCGGACTTAAAGAAGAGTAAAAACTATGCCATTGTGGTGCAGCAAAATATTAAATGTACCCAGAAGCCTAACTGAAAAGTCTGCTATTCGGTTCTTCTATTGAGGCAGCTCACCATCAATTATTGCACTCATAAACCTAGTAATCGGAGGAGCTAATGTGTCTTGTAGGACTCTGGCAGACAGTATGGCCCCAATTGGGTATTACATTTAGTCATAGCCTGACTTCTTTTCATCTTGCACCCAATCTCTCATTTGGCCTCTTGAGCAGTTTAATCAGTGTCTGCTATGAATTCTCATTTACATTAAATGGCAAGTGTGGATTGCACACAGAATTTCTTGGCAAGCAATTTACCAATCATTAAAATAACCCTCAGTGTTTTCGGCTTTATTGGGTTGACATATAGAGAGTATGAATAACAGCAGAATGTGCAAACAACTGCTGGATTGTGAGCAGACATGAAGATTCTGTAAGGACAGTTGTGAGAATGATTCAAAATAAAAAGAAAAAAGCTGCTTTGGACAAAGAGATACAGTTATGAGAGTAAACAGACCATCTTGGCAGTCTGTCATTTTAAAGATTTTTTTTTTTTTTTTTTTTTTTTTTGAGAGAGAGAGAGAATGAGAGACAGAGAGCATGAGAGGGAGGAGGGTCAGAGGGAGAAGCAGACTCCCCGCCAAGCAGGGAGCCCGATGCGGGACTCAATCCCGGGACTCCAGGATCATGACCTGAGCCGAAGGCAGTCGCCCAACCAACTGAGCCACCCAGGCGCCCGGCAGTCTGTCATTTTAAATGGGGTGACTTCTGAGGCATATGACTTCCTATGATATGAATACATAGAAGTCCAAATTAAAGCAAAGGGTGCCCATTCATGTCATTTCATGTCATTGTGTTATTTCAAAGCTAAAAGACAAATGCAGAAACATTTCAAACCAGATTTAGTCATTAGCCAAAAGGTGAAAATCATTTGAAACTGTAGTAGTATAAAACTACTGCAGCAATCTGTGATATCTACTTAAAGCAGGTTTTTGCTTTGGGAAATGGACAGGGAAGGAGTCATTGGTGTGGTATAATGATTTTAACTATCTGTTTTTTCTATCTGTCTACTATTTTGTCTTTGTTTTGTTACTCAGATTCTAAGCTGGGTCCAGCCGAGGTCTGGACATCCAGGCAGGCTCTGCAGGACCTGTACCAGAAAATGCTAGTTACTGATTTGGAATACGCTTTAGACAAGAAAGTAGAACAGGATCTGTAAGTATTATCATTTGGGATGTCCCTGTAAGATCAAGATATCACCAAGACTTTAAGATAGAAAAGAACAATTTAGTTATTTCTTCTTAACCTATAGTAAGCTCTTTCAATGAAAAAAAAAAATTCTTTCACCTGTGGGTTTTTTGAACAAAACATTTAACCATTGGTATTACTTCAGATAGTCTTGGGTGTCAAGAGGAGAAATGCTTTGGAGTTGAATGTTTTTAAGGTCTCTTTAGGGCATATCATAAAAACAAATCTATATATATTTCAAGTACTAAGAGACGGTGTTTGGATTCTCTGTATGTGTTCAGTCCTGCATTTAAGCCATGACTAAAAAAAAAAAGTTCAGTAGTAAGCTTTAGATAAATCTTCTTTGGTAAATGTGATTCTGTGAATTTCTCCCAAAGGAAAATATGTTTGCACTGTAAGGGAAGTTCTTCCTTTTATAAAATAAGTAGGTATTTCCTTTTTTTCCCCCCTAATAAGACTAAAGAAAGATTTTGTATATTTAGGCTATTCCACTTGTTCTTTCTATGAGAGGTGAAATGACAGATGACCAGATTCCCAAGTGAGTAAATAAATGCCTTTTGTGGAAGGCCTTGCCTTATAAATTGGAACAGGGATATTAGGCTGATGGAAAATTAAAAATCAGTTAAGAATATTCTCTTTAGCAATGGCTGTTACCCTAAGTTATGGTGAAAATTAGTTTTTCCTATCTTTTACACCTTTCTTAGATACTTTATTTTTTTTAGGAGTTCTAGTAATAAAAGAGCTTAATCACAGCCACTCAAAATCCATTTCCATGATATTAGAGTCACGGATAAAATGTCATCAAAAAGGCTGAGGGAGTGATTGTCCTCATAAACCATTAAAAACACCCAGTGCTCTTGAGTCTCAAAGTTGACATTGATAAAGAATTAGTACTTTCCAGGTAGGTTATGGACCTTTTATCTGTGTTTGCTTCCTTTAATTAAGGCAATAATATTCTCCCTCCATCCTAGTTCTGTTTTCCCCCCTGTGGTTTACAAGTTAAGGAATGACCGTATTTCACCATAACTGAATTTAAAATGATTCTGTACAACTTGATTAATGAAAGACATTTTATAATAGGATTTTGGTATGCCATATTTCAGCATTGTATTTTTTCCTATTTTAAATAGCCAGAATTGAAATGTCAAAAAATGAGCTTATATTTCAAGCTCTCAAGAAAATATTAACCCCAAGAGAAATAAAAGTATTAAATAGAATTAGAACAGAGTACTGTGGGAAATAGATTTTATGGAAATAAGAGATATGGCTTAACATTTTTAAAAAATTTTCAAAAAGAATTATTTCTTCACATAATACATGGCAGTTCATTAATAGCTTACTTGTACTTTGGTCTTGCCACTGTAGTTCTGTTTTTGTACTGGGATTCCTAAATAGGCTCTAACTCTAGTAGCTCTAAAAGATTAATAACTGAAGCCACAGTCTGATTATTTGAACATTTGGTAAGTGTTTACTAAGGTCAGTTGGATTCTACTGCATGTCTAGTCTTGCTCAAAGAGGAGCACAAAGTTATTTAAATAAGTGAATAACTTTAATGCAGGTTTACTGTCTAGTTATAATTATAACAAACAGTTCTTTCTTGTTCTCAGGGGGACCAGTGTCTGCCCAGTGAGTCACTGCTATACCAAATAGAATTACATTTTGTTTTCAGCTGGAATCATGCCTTTAAGAATCAGATCACAACACTACAAGGCCAGGCAAAGAATCGAGCAAACCCGAATCGGAGTGAAGTTCAGGCAAACCTTTCTCTGTTCCTAGAGGCAGCTAGTGGCTTCTATACTCAGGTGAGTTCTGCATTGTATACCAATTCTTCTAGAAATAGTTGTGAATGTTCTTTGTACATGTCTTGTTCATATAAACGCTTTTTGTTACCACTATGTGCACCATCCAGGAGTTGATCACCTATAATCTCACATAAATAAAAATATCCCAAATTGTTTACCATAAGACCTTTCAAACAATAAAGATTCAACCAAAAAAGGTTGATGTTTTGGCTTAAAGGTTGGAGGTATAACTGTGTGAGTAGAAAAAAGGTAATGAGTAGAAACACCGTATCTTAGTGGAACAGCAGAAGTAATCAGTTATAAATGGTAATAGAGCAAATGTGAATTTATGCATATGGGTATAGTCATTATGAAAGTAACAGCTGTGTTGTACCGGGCAAGAAATTGTCAAAATTTGTGATAATCAAGTGAGTTTTCATAGTATTATGTGTTCAGTAGAATTTATCTGGGGCTTTAAATGCTATTAAGCTACTTAAGAAATGGAGTAGATTTTTCTCCATTTTAATAATAAGCCATTATTTATCATCCTCAGAGACTTATCTTGTCCTTGGTTACATCCTGCTATAGCTTCTAAGTCAGGCAAGGTAAAAGAATAAATAAATCTTCAGGGTGCCTTGGTGGCTCAGTCAGTTAAGTGTCTGCCTTCGGCTCTGGTCATGATCTTGGGGTCCTGGGATCGAGCCCCACATAGGTCTTCCTGCTCAGTGGGAAGTCTGCTTCTCACTGTCTCTCCCCTTCCCCATCACTCATTCTCTCTCTCAAATAAATAAATAAAATCTTTAAAAAAAAAAATAAATCTTTTGAACAGTGAATTTTCTTCAAGCAGAATCTTTTAGAAAATTTCATCTTATCCATTTGTAGTAGCATTCATAATTTAATTAACAAAATGTGTATAACTTATGAGATGAGGTTTTGAAGATCTTGGATTAATGTTTGGCCATTCTCTCTGTGTTGCTTCTTGACCATTGCTACCTGTATTTTGGCTCCATTTTGGTTATATCATTTCTTTGAACAAAGGAAAAGAAAAGACTTTGTGTTGGAAGTTGTCCCATAGCCAGCCATCGTCTTATAGAGATTATTTGTTTTACTTAAACTAAAACATTCTTCACAGTTCATTATTGAAAGAACTCAAGTGTGGTTCTTATTCTCAAAATTCATTTTCAAATGGATGCCAACTTCTAACAGTAGCAGTCGATACTTCTGGAGAGAGGGATTGTGGTATGCCACTAACTAGTCCTTAAAGCAGATGTTAGAGATTAATTCCACAAGTGGCTTTTAAAAGCCTACTATTTTGGGGAGCCTGGGTGGCTCAGATGGTTAAGCATCTGCCTTCAGCTCAGGTCACGATCTCCAGGTCCTGGGATCGAGCCCCATGTCCAGCTCCCAGCTCAGCAGGGAGTCTGCTTCTCTCTCTTCCTCTGCCTCTCCCTTTGCTTGTGCTCCTTCTGTCTCTCTCTTTCTCAAATGAATAAATAAAAATCTAAAAAAAAAAGTTAAAAAAAGAAAGCCTACTATTTGTAATGTACAGTACAGATACTGAGGATATGGAGGGAAAAGAGTCTTTTCCTTTAAGGGAGCATCCAGTCTAAATGAAGAGATGGCTACATTAATAGATACTCTTTTTGCTTTCTGATTATAAAAATAATGCATACTACTTTCAAGAAATTTGGAAATTACACAAAAATAAAATATTTTTTAATTATCCCATTCAGGATAAATTACTACTTTAGTATATATCCTTCTGGTGTTTTAGTAATTTTGTACATAGTTGTACATATCCGGTCTTATATCTGCTTTATAAACATAATGTAAATTTTCCCTTGTATTGTTAAACAGTTTGATAAACATCTTTGTGTATAAAGCATTTTCTCTAATATTGGATTATTTCATGATGACAGTTCTTCACTGGATGATGAATGAAATCACTGGATGAATGAAATTTTAAAACTGTTGATACACATTGTTGTCCCAAAAGATTATCATTTATATTTTTGTATGCAAGTGTCTGTTTTGATGCATGCTTGCCAGCGTTAAGTGTTTTCAGTAAAAGTGAATGATTAAGTGAATAACTCCTATTTAATAAATGGAAAATAATTTTTCATTTAAAATTTAATGTCTGGGTTACTAGTGTTGAACTGTATTCATATTCTATTAGATATTTGTATTTTATATAAATCATCTATTTACTTTTCCTGTTCATTGTTTGGACCCTATTTTTTCCATGGTGATTTTTCTGAGCTCTTTATACATGAAAGATACTAATTTTTTCCATTATTTTTGGCAAATATCTCCAGTTTCTTCTTTTGTTTTTTCATTTTATTTAGAGCTTCCTAATGTTACCAGGTTTGTTGTGTTTTTTTGTAATATAGTTTTTTTCTTTGTCCATAGATGAGTGAATATTTAATAAGGACAATAATATTTATATGTAAAGGAACAAATAGATATAAATTATAATTTAAATCATAAAATTTGAAAATAACACCGATATCTTACAATAGAGTAATGATTAAATTATGGCATATCTGTAAAATGGAAATTTATGAAACTATTATAAGTGATATTTATGAAGATTTTTTAAGATGATGAAAAAATTGTATTATCAGGTGAAAAATCATATAAAATTATGTATACAGTTTGACTCAATATGTTGAGAAATCTCAGTTAGAGCCAGATGCCCATAGACAGATGAATGGGTAAAAAAGATGTACATATATATACAATGGAATATTACTCATAACCCTGACCGTGTAATCATCCCTCCCTCCCTCCATCACTACTTCCAGCTGTGCTTTGTCGAGTTCCAGATTTCCATCATAACTTCTTAGAAAGATTCCCTAACATTCTGGTTGCCTTTCCGTTTTTGAAACCTAGTCTAGGTTTAAAACTCCAGTCTCATTCTGATTCAGATCTGTTTTCCTTCCCTTCCCTATGCAGTAGAACCTGGAATTGTGAATGAACACAGCTGAAGTAGGTGGAGCAGTAGGGGCTCCAAGTAGGGGCACTGGTGGGGGGCGAGGGAAGGCATCCCCATGTTGCGATGCATTTTTATAATAGCCATTGTATAGTTTGGTTTGTCACCTTGAAACATGATTTTTGACCTTTTTAAAGATGTAATATATATGTAACACATTTTCAGAGTTTTAATTGCACATTGATGAACCAAATCTGCAAGGAAGGAAAGCAAGAATCATTTTTATTGAGGGAGCATGGTATTTGTAAAAAAAAAAATTATGGTTAGAGGAATAAAATCATTCAAATTATTTTATAAGGAAAATAGTGATCTAATTTTGAAATTTATTTTTTCAAATTTTTATAGTCATTGATTTTTCTCCACCTGCTTTCTTTAGGCAGTGGTTGAGCAATTACAATAATGGTAGAATAAGCGTTAATAAACTTTTTCAGATATTAGCATTAATAGGACTTTTTACTTGCATTTTCATGTTGTCTTGGTTTGATCATTGAAAGAGTTAATGGTGTTGCTAACAGTAATGTTTTATACATTTTTCTTGATCACATGCAGTGCA
The DNA here is from genome assembly GCF_029215605.1 of Mirounga angustirostris. Lineage (NCBI taxonomy): Eukaryota > Metazoa > Chordata > Mammalia > Carnivora > Phocidae > Mirounga > Mirounga angustirostris. The sequence continues at coordinate 43,946,333 of NW_026991714.1, forward strand.
GATTAAGCCACCAGATTGAGGGAATAGACCAAGTCCAGATCATTGTGCAACCTTACGGGCCAAGATAAGTTTTGAATTTTAATCTTTAGGTGTAGTTGTAGGCCATTGGAAAGGAGGCTAGGGAGTAACATAATAAAGTTTGCATTTTTAAAAGATTATCCTGGCTGTTGTATGGAGGATTAATTAGTGGGGTTCAGGAATGGAAGCTAATTAGGATGCCCCTGTAATGGGAAGAAATTGATGGATTTTTGAAGAATAGCCAATAGACTTGCTGATGGACCAGATTGGATATGTGAAATCAGGGTGGGGGAAAAATTATCAGGTGACTTGAGTTATCAGATTGAGCAGCTAGATGACTGCTTGTTCCATTTATTGAGATGGGGAGTACTAGAGAGAAAGCAACTATGTTTTTGTTAAATGAGATAGGCTATTTGAGATCTAAGTGCAGATGTCAGATAGGAAATTAGATAAACAAACTTGGAGTCAGTACAAAGGTCAGGGCTGGAGTAAATTTTATGATTACAATAAAGAACCCTGATTTAGTCTGAGATTAGTGTTTGGTATTTAAAACCACAGGACTAACAAACATAGTGATTTGAAGGGGCACATGTACCCCAGTGTTTATAGCAGCCATGTCTACAGTAGCCAAAATATGTAAAGAGCCAGATGCCCATCGACAGATGAATGGGTAAAGAAGATGTGGCATATATATACAATGGAATATTACTCAGCCATCAAAAAGAATATCTTGCCATTTGCAACGACGTGGATGTAACTAGAGGGTATTATGCTAAGCAAAGTAAGTCAGAGAAGAACAGATACCATATAATTTCACCTATATGTGGAATTTAAGAAACAAAACAGATGAACATAGGGGAAGGGAAGGAAAAATAAGATGAAAATTGAGAGGGAGGCAAACTATAAGAGACACTGAACTCTAGGAAACAAACTGAGGGTTGCTGGAGGGGTTGGGGGTGGGTAACTGGGTTATGGTCATTAAGGAGGACACATGATGTAATGAGCACTGGTTGTTATATGCAACTGATGAGTCACTAAATTCTACCTCTGAAACTAACCAACTAACTAAATAAATAAATTTTAAAAACCACAGGGCTAGGTGAGAACAGGTTAGCACAAGTGGAGCCACCATTGCAATAGTCTAAAATCAGACACTGGTGACTTAGAAGCCAAGAGAGAAGCATTTCAGTAAGGAGTAAGAGTGATCAACTCTGTTGAGTGCTACTGAGAAGTCAAGTGAGATGATTAAAAAGTGACCAATTAGATTCGACAACACAGAAGTCACTAGTGACATTAACAAATACTGTATTTCTTCATTTCTAAAATATTTTTCATATTTTAACATCTCTAAAACAGGGATAAGTTCACAAAAGATTGTAAGTCACTGTTCAGTTGGCAGTGTTTTTTTTTTTTCTCTCAATGTTGTGATAAATAATAGTTCATCTTATAATTTATGGTATCTTGGATTTGATGCAATGTGACTTTGGTAAAGTGATGGGGATAGAAATCTAATTGAAGTGGATTGAGAAGAGACTGATACATGTCATCCTAAGTTGTATTTTCTGTGAAGATGGTTTTTACTTCTTAGCTGTCATTTTTTGAGCCATTTAAAGCATGGTACCTCAAGCCAGAACGAAATTCCCAAAGTAAAGATGTAACATTCTGCTACAGGTTTTTTGAAAACATGAAAGAACCGAACAAACAGTTGTTACTCTAAAAAAGTGAGAGCCAAAAGGAAAGTATTATTAAGTTTCTGTAGTAATTTAAAAGGTGATATTCTGTACCTTCATCATTAGTTCTCCATTCTTGGCATAGGGTGAAGAGCTAAGGAGCAGTGGAATAGTTTAATACAGAGTTTTCACAGAATAATTGCCAAATATAGTTCTGCTCAACTTATGAAACATCTGTTTCTCTTCTTCAGTGCCACCTTGTTTCTGCCTCTAAACCCACTAGACATCTCTCACCCAGAATCTTTGAGTCAGCAGGAACTTTTCTGGTATCTTCATCTACAGCCCCTGGGTTCAGGCAAAAATTTTATTAGAAGACATTACACATGATGCTCCAGCCATGTTTGATTTACTTTTCATGAACATTCTTTTTTCTTCTTGATAGATGTTCAGTCTTGCCTAATTTTCTAGTCTGTCCTTTCAGTAGCTACTGAACTCCATTCTCCACCATCTGTCATGTTTCTTCTTGTCATCTTCTACAATCATATGGTTTGGGTGTGGGGGTTTTGTTTTTGTTTTTGTTTTTGTTTTGTTTCTTCCATTTTTTGTTCCTTTCCTGTTACTTCTTGGCCTTTTATATTTCCTGACTGTAACCATTCTGGGCTTTAACTTGTTTACCTAATTTGATGTCAGCAAATTTCTTGCCCATAACAAATGTATAGGTATAAGTAAAGCTGAAATAGATAATTTCTATGCTTAGTAAGAAAGGGTATACAGAACTTGTATTTGGTTATGAAAGTGGTTTTTAACTTAGAAAAAGGTGGGACATTTCAAATCCTGAGGGGGGTCCTGAGGATGTCTTATTTTATATTTTGAATTCTGCACATGTTAGAAAGGGTGGTGATAGAATCAGGGTATTTCTAATTCTGTAACTTTAGTCAAATCACTTGATATTTCTGTTGCTTTCATATCCTCATCTGAAAAAATGGAGCTTTATAACTACATATACTGTATTGTTAGTAGTTTATCACAAGGATAAGTGAGACAAATGTATCAAATAACCTAAGAAATAATATTGACTATAGATGTAGATTATTCTGTTGGGTTATACTAGCTATCATGTTTGATATCCCTTGCTGCTCCCTGCCTCTTCCCTTCCCCACCCCCACTTTATTTACCTATCTTGCTCATTTGGCTGTGAGCTCTTTAAGAAGGTAGATTTTCTTATCTCTGTTGCTTACCATGGTAACCAAATATTTGAATGAATATATTTGTAAGTAAATATTTGAATAAATGAGAGTAGAATGCAAAGAACTGTGTGGGAGCCAAGAATGCAACCCTTGGGGAGCAAGGTGGGGGGAGAAAAGCCTTTGAATAAAGGGGACTGAAAAGGAATGATTGGTAAGACAAAACAAAACAACTAGCAAAGCTCAGTGATCAGCCATAAGGTCAACTGTTTTAAATGCAACAAAGAGGTCCAATAAGATGATGACTGAAAAGTGTCCATTGTATTTGTTTATTAGATAACTGGTTGTCATATGGACGACAGTTTCAGTAGAGTGTTGGTAGGTGGTGGGATGGGAAAAGAGTTTGTGTGGTAGGCAGATCATAATGGATTAAGGAGTGAATAGGAATTGAGAAAGCGGATAGCTTTTCCTTTGAAGGAGTTTGGTAAGAAGACGAAGAGACATTAGAAGGTTGCTGGAGAAGGAATCTAAGGTCAAGGGGGAGAGTGTTTGGTTTGGGGGTTTTATTATTGTTTTCTGTAGATGATGCTTGATATTTGTAGGTCACAGCAAAGAAGCATGAGAAGCTGAAAGTAAATTTAAGAGTGAGAGGATGATGGGCAGGAGGCAGACAAGAATGAAATAGGTATGCTCAGACAGAGGAGTTAGTTCTGACCAGGAGGTGGTACCTTTAATAGACGAAAGGAGAAAGGAAAAAATGGGTGGTCTATATAATGTCAAAAGTCCCTTGCAGATCTGTAATACCATCAGATCTGTTAATGTATGCAAAGATATGAACTGACCTAGGGCTTAAGAAAATAAATCTCAAGGGGGCATCTAGGTGGCTCAGTCAGTTAAGTGTCAGACTCTTAATCTTAGCTCAGGTCTTGATATCAGGGTTGTGAGTTCAAGCCCCATGTTGGGCATGGAACCTACTTAAAAAATCAATCTGTCAATCTGTCTATCTCAAGGAATTCCTAAAGTCTGACAGATATGTTGGCTTGCATTTAAGTCATATTTGTAACCACTCGATCTTTAATGTTTTGTGTGTGTGTGTTTAAGATTATTTATTTGAGAGAGAGAGGGAGGGAGAGTGTGTAAGCATAAGCAGGAGGGGCAGGGAGAGGGAGAGAGAATCTCTAGCATATTCTTCATTGAGCGAGGAGCCTGAGGTGGGGCTCGATCTCATGACCTTGAGATCACTACCTGAGCTGAAACCAAGAGTCTGTCACTTAACCGACTGTGCCACCCAAGAGCCCTGGTTTTTATGTGTTCCTAAGAGGAATACTAGATAGATGATTTCTTAGAATTGCTTGTTGAATGTGAATGAATACCCTATTTAGGTAAAGTTTTTTTAAATAATGTTTCTGTTCCTTTTATTTTTTTAAAGATTTATTTATTCATTATTTTAGAAAGGGGGTGGGACAGAGAGAGAGAGCGAGAGAATCCCAAGCAGACTTCCTGCTGAGGGCCGGGCCCACCATTGGGCCCATCTCAGGACCACTGAGATCACTACGTGGGTCAAAATCAAGAGCCAGATACTTAACTGACTGAGCCACCAAGGTGCCCTGCTGTTCCTTCTACTTATTTATTTATTTATTTTTATTATTTTAAAGATCTTGTTTATTTATTTGAGAGAAAGAGGGAGGGACAGAGGGAGAGAAGCAGGCTCCCTGCTGAGTGTGGAGCCCAACTCATGGGCTTGATCCCAACGCCCTGAGAACATGACCTGAGCCAAAAGTCAGATGCTTAACCAACTGAGCCACCCAGGTGTCCCCCCTCTGTTCCTTTTAGATGCACATTCTAGATTGCTCTAATACTTGAGAATTTAAAAGATACGATTTATAATAAATGTAACCAATTATCCGATCCTATTTTCTTTGAGTCTTTGCTCAGGTCTCAATTGTATATGATATCAGGTACACATGTTAAAGTATACAAACTTTACTATTAGATCACTTCTGACTTACCAGTTCTGACTTATCACTAAATTTTGTTCATGTTTTCCTTGTAGTTATTACAAGAACTATGTACAGTGTTTAATGTAGATTTACCATGCCGTGTGAAGTCTTCCCAATTGGGAATTATCAGCAATAAACAGACGCATACCAGCGCCATAGTGAAGCCACAGTCTAGCTCCTGTTCCTATATCTGCCAGCACTGCCTCGTCCACCTTGGAGACATTGGTGAGCCTGTGGTGTGAAGGAATCGCTAATACAGTCATCTTTTTCTTTGGAGTAGTCATAGAAGGAAACTCTTTTCCTTCAAACTGATCATGCACACACAATTTAGATAGATATAAGAGGAAACTGTCAAATGGATATTAAAGAACTTAAATTTTCTCAATATTTTGGGATTGGTGAAGGATCTTGAAGGTGTCAGCTTTCATGTTAAGATTTAAGTTTTATTCAGACTCATGCAGATGTAGGCAAGTGAATAGCAAAAGTGTAATTAAAGCTAAATTTTTCAAAGTGGTGTCATAATATCTTCTAAATTAAAAGTCTGTACTCTTGGAATTGCAGGGTTTATAAGTTACTCCTTCTGAAGCTAGGTTGTCTTCTTTCCTTCCTATCAGTGTATTAAAACCTCTTTTTAAATTGTTTCCTTTTTACAGTTAAATTTGTATTTCTATTTTATATATTTTATCTGGGAGTATTCTGTAATTTATCCTTGTTCATCCCTTTAAGGCTAACCTAAAAAGGTTGTAAAACAAATTAACTATAGGATTATGTTTCAACTGTCCTAAAATAACAAGGAATGGAGAACATCACTGCTTTAAGTTCAAAGATTTTAGATTTCTTGATGTCATAAATCATTGACCTCCATGAGGGGTCACATCAAAGTAAGCACCAAGTTCTGCACGGAGATTCGGTGAATAGTGTATTTAGGTTGTTTTTGCTTTCAGTGTATCCTGTGCACACACATACTTAATATTGCAGTAGGTATGAGGCATTTTTCAAAATCACTTTATAAGATATTGAAGAAATACATAACTTTCAGATCATATTGTATAGTGTTTTTTGTTTTGTTTTGTTTTTAAGTGCCATATAACTCACCCCTTCTTGTGGGCCGGCTCCAGGTCACCAGCATAGTCCATAGTGGGAGCTGGTGATGCATGACACTGGAGGACCTGAAAATGGGGGCTAGGTAAGCTTTAACGTTGGTTACATGCTGAATGTCCCAAATAGGGAAGGCCAGATGGACACTTCACACATAATCCTATAGTTAATTTGTTTTAAAATATTTTCTGTCTTTAATTATCTTAAATTAATTTTAATGTGTTTGTTATCTTTAGAACTGAAACCTATAGTTGCTTTGGAAATATTACCCTACTAGTTTTTTATTTGTTTGTTTGCTTGTTTTTAAAATAAATTTTCTTTTTTCTCCTCTCAGCTCGATACAGAAACCAGACCAGCCAGGCAGAATCCTACTATAGGCATGCAGCTCAGCTTGTCCCCTCTAATGGTGAGTGGGCCTCTTATGTCAACTTGTGGATGACTTTATAACAATATGGAAAATAACTCAAGGTTCATCTTCCAAGTTTTATGAAAGCAAAAGATTTTGGGGTTTTGGTATTGAGTTTTGGGGATTTGGTATTGATTGATTTGGAGTTGTGGTCATATTCTTTTAATTGTATATTCTATATAACCAGAAATGAATTTTTTTTAGTAAGATTATTGTCAGTAAACCAGTATAAATAGAATATCTCCTAATGTGATCTAAAATTGTTTCAACAACTCTGGCTTCCTTAACTGCTTACAGAATAATTATCTCTTAATACCACCATTTCCTTACTAGAAAATTTATTTTTTTATTACCTAAAAGACAGGGCTTTTGTCTTTTGATGACCTCAGAATCGGAATTAGCGATGATTCTTGTGTTAAGTCACATTGAAATTCTTGATTCTGAAGGAGCCCCTTTGAGGCAGGGGTGGCGGTGTGTGCACGGCTTCCTATGGCCATGGCTGCTTTCCTGCGCCAGTGGCCATAGAGACTCTTAGGCCCAAAAAGCCAAAAAGATTTGCTGTCTAGCCCTTTCTAAAGTCTTATTTAAACTTAATAGTGCTCTCTTCCCTCATTATGTGCTTTTTAACCTAAACATAGTATGTGCTGTCGTGGGAGTGTGCTATTTTAAATTATGCCCATTTGTAATGAGGTAATCATGAGATTTACTTTATAAAATATTCCCCATTATTAATCTAACGGTTTAAAAACTGATCATCTGTATTCTGATGGCAAGATTGTACATCTTGGGTTACTTTAGAATCTTCACTTTCTCCTCTAGGTCAGCCTTATAATCAGTTGGCTATCTTAGCTTCTTCCAAAGGAGACCATCTGACCACAATTTTCTACTACTGCAGAAGCATCGCTGTGAAGTTTCCTTTCCCAGCTGCCTCCACTAATCTACAAAAAGCACTTTCTAAAGCACTGGAAAGGTAGGGTTGACTTTTCCAAGAGGAGTTGGTGTAATCTGGTAGCCTTCACCTGTCATATTTGGGCATGCGAGAACTAATAGTTACTTGTGTTTCTCTTCTGTTTGCCTAATTTCTAAAAGCACAAATATATTTTAATAGTGTTGCATGTAGTTGTTGCTTGAGTTTCAAGCAGTCTGCATCTGATTTGTTCCTAGTAGAGGAGTACAGGCTGCTGAATACTGATGACTCATCTGAGTGCATTGCAGATGAAAAGTTAGATGCAGAATCCTCTCCTTGTGTATCAGGTGCTCAAATAATGTGTTTTTGCAGACTGAAACCTCTGCTAAGAGGTGTTAGCCATTTTGCTGCTTAAGATTCATGAAAATTTTTCTTTTATTTCAGCCGGGATGAAGTGAAAACCAAATGGGGTGTTTCTGACTTCATCAAGGCCTTTATTAAATTCCACGGTCATGTGTACCTGAGTAAGAGCTTGGAAAAGTTGAGCCCTCTTCGAGAGAAATTGGAAGAACAGTTTAAGGTTAGATTTTAAAAATAGAGAACTTTTTGTCTTGTCCGAATCCGGAAGCATAAGATTTGGGGGAAGCTGACTTCTAGTTTTTATGTCATTATTTAACTGTGAACTGTTGGGTAAAATTAAATTTGAAGCATATGGAATTCTTGCATACAGCATCCCCTCAATTTAAACAGAGATACCGTCTTTAGAGAAACATCGCAGCAGTGTTTTCACTAAGTAGCTGCCATTTGGCAGAAGGTACCCAAGTGGGAAAAAACAACTTCCTTCCTTCCTTCTCAGATCAAGCACCTTTCTTTCTCAGTTTTGAAAGTACTACTTTTGATGGTTTTTATATTCTTAGGTAGGCTTCTCGTACCTACTTTATAATATTTCCATTCTGTAAACCTAGTTCTTTATTCTCATTGTGCTTTGATCCATTGGGATTTGTGGTAGTTCGAAGGAAAGGAATGAGAATTTGATTCAACAGGACTATATTTTACTAATTTGTGTAAGGAGATAAAATTAAGTAACCTTTGTTCATATGAAAGTGATCTTTTATTAGTATATTAAATTAACAGTTTAGATGTAGTATAATATGTAAAATATGGCAGGAGTCAAGATTAAATATTAACTTTATTTTTAATTCATTTATTCAACAAATAATTTGACTGCCTGTTGTGCCAGTCACTGTTTTAGTCACTGGGGTCAACAGTGAACAAGACAGTCTAAAGAACATTTTATATTAGTTGGTTACTTCTGGGTATCTAAACACTTGGGGAATTGTCTATAACTGCCTTACAGTTTTATAAGTATTATAAAAGTAACACATTCCAGAGATTGTAGAACTTAGATACTTAAGAGACATAAATTAACCAAATATAGTCAATGCGAAGTAGTTTTTGCAGGTAATCATTTTTGCAGTTGACACTTTTTATGTATAAGAGATTGTACTAAATAACTATAAGAGAAATAGTTTGTTTTAAAATAAGCTTCTAGAGTCCCCTGTTGTTTTCTGCTTCTTTTGGTGGCCTATTTAAACTTTTAGCCCATGATTTATAGAGTCGGGTGCATGAAAGGAACAGCTAATTTTTATGTCCTAAGCTCTTCTGCCTGGACAGAACAAACAAATCTAAATAGTTTTATTTTAAGTGTTCAGATATATGAAGGATTATTTTAAAATAAATTATCTTTGTCTCTTCTGAGGTCAGAACTGAAATTAAATCTATCTTAAGAAATCCGTAGGGGGTTGTTGGGGATTCTCTCTTTTGAGGACTTAAAAGTCAGGTTGACAGCCATCTTTCATGGATGGTTTAGGTACAGTTCTGTAAAATAGCAGGGGATTGGACCAGATGACCTCTTGAGATTGCTCCTGGCTCTCTGTCTATGAAAGATATACTTCCTAAGTGGGGAGAGAGGGGGAAACTACCTTAATGAAATCTTCTCTATGTAAGTTATTCTGGTCTAGAATCTAGTCATTTTGCATTCGATTCAACCTCAAACACTGATATTCTCTTCAAATATATATATATATTTAAGATTTTCTGTATTTATTTGAGAGAGAGCATGCAATGCATGCACTTGAGCTGGGGGGAGGGGCAGGGACAAGCGACTCCACCCTGAGCAACTGAGGGCGGAGCCCAGTTTGGGGCTCAATCTCAGGACCCTGAGATCATGATCTAAGCCAGAACCAAGAGTCCGACACTTAACTGACTGAGCCACACAGGTGCCCCTCAAATATGTATTTCTGTATATAAAGTTGTGGGGGGTTATGTGGGCAGTTGTAAATACACTTTGAAGTATCATTCCAACACTCTGAAGTTAAACATAGTATGAGGCAGATCTATTTTAAACTTTACTCATTTCTGAAACATCAGAAGAACATTGTCGGAATGAAATTTTAGCATAGTTGAGCAAATATTCAAAAGTGTTTCTAAAGCATATGTAGATGATTAGTATCATCTACATGTAAACTTCAGTATATCTGTCTAACTAGCAATCATTAGCTCCTAGGTTGAGGTTTATTGAAAGATTTAAGGCCTGGGGTTTAGGAAATGAGACTGTGTGCTGTTTTTTCATGGTATTTAGCTCAGTATATTCCTCAACTGCTCTTGAAAGCATTTTTTTTTTTTTTTAAGATTTTTTATTTATTCATGAAAAACAGAGAGAGAGAGAGGCAGAGGGAGAAGCAGGCTCCCCGCGGAGCAGGGAGCCCAATGTGGGACTCGATCCCAGAACCCTGGGATCATGACCTGAGCTGAAGGCAGACGCTTAACCAGCTGAGCCACCCAGGCGTCCCTATTGAAAGCATCTTTGAGTAACAGTGTGTCAGTTCTGATCTGATTTTGTTCCTGGTGAGGCGCTCTACCTACTACAGTGCAATCTAAATTTTATGAAATTACAACCAAATAGTTACACATTTACTTACAAAGGTGTGGATTATGCCTTCACTAAGTACTTATTGAGTACCTACTGTGTACCATACACTTTTCTAGGCTCTTGGAGATAGAAGGGAGAGCAAGACAAAGTCTGTGCTTTGACAATCCCTTAAAGAGCTGTAATTGTCTTCTATTGGGTATTGCCATCTAAAATAAAATGCCTGTGGATTAGTAGATACATTGTTAAATTTTACTCATAAGAAAAAAATGCTTTTTGAAAAATACAAGCTAATATTCTCATTTTATGCCAATATTACGTATTTGTGTAAATGATCAGTTTATCTAAAAGGTTGGATGTAGAGATTGAAGGAGAACTTCCATGGGAGAAATCTGAAGAAGAGATACGATTTCAGGATGTTTTACAAAAGAAAGGAAAGAAAAATGCTTGATGCCTTTGGAAAAGGAATAAGCATTCTAGATGTATATACTGGCATGGCAGATGGCAAGGAGGCTGAGAGAGAGAGTAGTTTAAGTGGAATTGAATTGTACTTTTCTGCCATGATAATGTAAAAGACCTTGCTAATAGAATCATAAAACTTACTCTGGATATTTCAGATTCTTTATATAAATAGAAAAAAAAATCTTTGGAGCTGGACAAAGGCAGCTCTAAATTTCTGAGATGGTAGGATCTTCTCACTGCTGGCAGAACTGTAATTAAGGTTATCTGTTTCCCACCATAAGGCTAGTGACAGTGAATCCCCATTTGTATCCATTTCCTGAGAGGGAAGGATGTTGGCTATAGGTTAAATGTGAAGCCAGGATATCATCTCCAGTAGCTATCAGTTTGGTTAGGACTTGCGTTTGAAAAATATTTTATATGGGAATAAGCTAAAATTACTGCAGATGCTAAAGGTAGAAGGGTGAGTAAGTTGAGGCCACAGCTGAGAGCATAGTTAGGTGATTTCTTTCTTATAATAACCTGTTTAGCAGGTTGCTATGAACAACACGTAGTTATTAAGTAAAAAAAATTTGATGGTGAAGATCATGCATGTGCTTTTCTAAAAGGGGAAAATGTCAGTGTTATAATTTGTAGAAGTTGCCTATAACACATTATTAATTGTTTTAGTATATTATTTACCCTGTGTTCCAAAGTAGGTTCTTGCTATCTACCTCATTTATAAATAAGTTTTTTTAAATGTGTCAAGCCTTTGAAAGAGTAAACTTTATGACAAATTTTGGAAGTCATACTTTATGTATAACTTATGTACATATGATCAACAGTTCAAAAACATTTTTTAGTCTTTTAGTTTGAAATTTTCCTTTTTACTGTGTACATCTACTTTCTAGTCATTGATTCCAACTTAATATTTTACTATGTATGCATTTCTTATAAAACCGCTTCTGATGGATTAAGATGTATACATTTATTAACTGATGCCCAAAACTTTTTCCTCATCATATTAAAAAATACGCAGTTTCTCAGGGAAAAGTATTATGAAAAACAGCTCAGAGAGCTCTGTGGTGTCTGGGCTAATTCCTTTCAAGGCAAAGAGTCAGCATGAGAAACATCAGACCACATCAGACTCGATTAAAATGCTGGGATTAAGGGTGGAGACATTTACTCATCCATAGCTCTGTTAGTCATGTGGCTAAATGCAGACCACCAGTTTAATTCTTGTGTGGAAAGTGGCTCCTGTTCTTGATAATATATGCAGTATTTCTGTTGTCTTTTACAGAGGCTGCTATTCCAAAAAGCTTTCAACTCTCAGCAGTTAGTTCACGTCACTGTCATTAACCTGTTTCAACTTCATCACCTTCGTGACTTTAGCAATGAAACGGAGCAGCATAGTTATAGCCAAGATGAGCAGCTGTGTTGGACACAATTGCTGGCCCTCTTTAGTAAGTATTAAATCATTTAATTTTCTGTGCTGTCTTCTTTGGAAAGCATAATCTTAGGCATTTTCATCATTGTAACAGAGTACTAGTGACATATGAAAATGTGTCCTATATTTCCTAATATTGAATCAGGAGGCCAAAACCTAAGTTCTTTCCTTTTATCTACTCACATTCCCCTCATCAACTATATCTGTAACATCTTTTATTTAAGATTTTATTTATTTATTTGACAGAGAGAGAGAGAGTGAGCACACAAGCAGGGGGAGCAGGAGAGGGAGAGAAGAAGGCTCCCGCTGAGCAGGGAGCCTGATGCGGGGCTCAATCCCAGGACCCTGGGATCATGACCTGAGCTGAAGGCAGATGCTTAACCAACTGAACCACCCAGGCACCCCTGTAACATTTTTAACATAGGAAAAAATGCCTTTTTAGAAAAAAGCTATGAGGTATTTGTGTTAAGAAGGCTTATAATGATAGTTTAATTTGGACTGGTACGTAGTTTCAAGTATCTTATGCTTCCTAAATACATTTTTTCTTTAAGTGTCTTTTCTTGGCATCCTGTGCAAGTGTCCTCTCCAGAACAAGTCTCAGGAGGAGTCCTACAATGCGTATCCCCTTCCTGCAGTCAAGGTCTCCATGGACTGGCTGAGACTCAGACCCAGGGTCTTTCAGGAGGCAGTGGTGGATGAAAGACAGTAGTAAGTGTCTTACAATTTCATATTAGCTTATGTGCTTTGTTTGTTTGATATTCATAGATATGTAGAAACTGCTTCCTAAAACACAGCATTTGAACAATGGAAGACTGTATTTTCCACCTACTCTCTGGGAATTGAACTGAAGACCTCTGCGTGCTTTTCATTTATTTGTTTGAATTTCTCATGTGAGACACAATCTTAAAGATTTCTGGCTCCCTGTGTGTCCCGTCTCCTCTGCCCCTCCCCCGCCGATACCTGGCTGCCATCATGGGGAAAAAAGCATTTTTCACATTTCAAAGTGAAATTGAAGTAAAACCAGTTTCTTACCTATTACAATATGCTCCAATTTTCTGTTTATAAGATGAAGAGAAGTGATTTTTTACTTTTTCCGTTATTTCTGTTTGATACCGTTGATACTGCCTTAGAGTAACACCCGATTTGAGTTATATTTGCTTGTTTTGAGCATAGAAGATTGGAAATTATTTTGGCTCTCACCGTTTTCTCTGTAATCTCTACTCAGAATAATTCTGATGTTTCTTAGGAGCTTTTGATTTTACAGTGACAAATGAAAGCTTTCAGTTTACCTTGATATTTTAACAATATGTGGATTTTTTGGTATCATAAAGAAAAAGGCATATTCTGAATAGAGAATGTAATTTGTCTATGGTGTACCCTACCCATACCCTGTCACAGATTAAGAACTAGCAGTGGGTTCCATAACATAATGAATGTGACAGCTCTATCAAAACATAGTATGTTGTTTCTCTAGTCAGTGTGTTCTCAGTAAGTATCAATTATCAGTGTTTAAAACTAACAATTATTTTCACTAATTGTTACATTAGGAGCCTGGGAAATGATCTACAGTAGTAGGTCTCTGTTGTGCAAATTTGACCCTTCTTGTGTATCTTTTATCTAGACATCTTTGAAAATAGGTTTTAGGAAATCATACAGCCTTTAAAATGCTGAAGCAAGGGGAAAAATACATAAAGTCTAGGCCCTTAGATAACACTGTCATGGCTTATTGGTGTTCTGGTTTTCTCTATTTTAAACAAAGTCTGAAATGTCTCTTTAATTTACAGCATTTGGCCCTGGCTAATTTCTCTTCTAAATAGTTTCCATCCCCATGAAGAGGATCTTTCAAGTACTAATGGTAAGGGCTACCTTAATCTTATGTTGTTGACATTGTTCTGTATCACTAATACTAGGCTTAAGGCCAAAGAAAAAACAGGCTTTTGTTAAGTGTTTGACTTCAAGTTCAGTGTATCTCAGAAGTGACTTCGAACTCTGTACTCATCATGATTAAGAGGATGGAAGTAGAGGTAATGTCCTTCCAGTTCTTCCAACAGCGTATTCTCCTATTTAGCTGTATTTGAATAGGAGTCCAAAGAGTTCAATACCTTTAAATTCTTTCTGTCTTCTTCCCTTCCTCCTCATTCTTACTATTTTTTTTTAAAGGAACTAATGTGAACAGCATTACTCTGTTAAAGTAATACCTGCTTATTATAGAACATCCTGGACATTCAAACATTAAGAACAGGAGTAACCCATGGTTCTCTCATACAAAGATACTTTGTGCTATTCACATGATAGTGTATTTCTTGGGACATTTTTCTTATGTGTACATACACCTGCCTGTGATTGATACCTGATAAGCTTTGGGCCTGCTTTTTATTTATTTATTTATTTATTTTTAAAAAGATTTTATTTATTTACTTGACAGAGAGAGACACAGCGAGAGAGGGAACACAAGCAGGGGGAGTGGGAGAGGGAGAAGCAGGCTTCCCGCGGAGCAGGGAGCCCGATGTGAGGCTCGATCCCAGGACCCTGGGATCATGACCTGAGCCGAAGGCGGATGCTTAACAACTGAGCCACCCAGGCGCCCCTGGGCCTGCTTTTTAAAGTTAACATTATATTGCTAACATTTTCCTTTGCCATTTGAACATTTTGAAACATGATTTTTACTGGCTGCATGATAATTCTGCCCTGTGGATATGCATCATGTATTTAATCATTGTCTATTTGCTTTAAAAATTTCCCCAGTATAAATAATTCTGCACTGAACAATCTATAGTTTGACTCCTTTCTGATTATTTTACTCCCATCAGATCAGTGCTTCTCAAGCATTAATTTGCAAATGAATCACCTGGGATTTTGTTAAAATGCAGTTTATGATTCAGTAGGTTTGGAATAGTGCCTAAGATTCTGCATTTCTTACAAGCTCCTGGGTGATGTCGGTATTGTTATTCAACACTTTGAGTAACAAGGAGATAATCTAAACAATGGGATTACTGGATCTGAGGCTATGAATTTTTAAGGCTGCTAGGGAAAAAAAGGTCCCATCATCTCCATCCTCCTCAGCATTGAGTAGTGGGTAAGTAGCAGAGGACAATTGCAAGGGCCCAGAGGCAACCTGCAGGAATTTGATAGATGAGTTCTGTTACCAGGATTACTGTAGAGAAGAGCAGAGAACTCTGAGCATTATAGATAGCATTTTTTTTCTGTATAGAAGATTGTCATTTCCTTCATTTAGTGAACAACATTCTGCTGAATAATAGTTTTTTAATTAAAATGTTTACAAATCTTTGCTTTCTGCCTTTCTGTAGCTACACCACTTCCAGAGGAGTTTGAGTTACAAGGATTCTTGGCTTTGAGACCTTCTTTCAGGTAGGTGGCAGCTGAATGAGGTTTATTTCATTACCAGTGATTACAGCATTAAAATGGAAATCAGGCTTGGGTGTAGAAGAAACTTTGATTTATCCCAACTTTGCCTTATTTTCCTAACAGCAACTAAAAGCAGAAGTTTTTGATATGAAATGGATTTGTATATGTCATCTGTTTACCTACTGTGTAATACAATACTAAGTGCTTTTACAAATATGGAGGAAGGGAAAGAAAAAGAAAATTGCTTCTCCCAAGTGATATTTATACACTGGATTTTTTTTTATAGTTTTATACTTTGTTGAAATTAGAGGGGAAGTCTCAAAAATGGGAACTAAATGTAAACCAAAGGATATTGCTTGACATTTTTCATATCAATAAAGATGATAAAACTGTTTTTACAGTCATTCTTGTCTCTTCTCCTTTCAGAGGACTAACTTTATTCCTTTTCAAGTGTAACTCTCTCATCTGTGTCCTTGATCCTACCCCTTCTTGCCTCCCTACCTGTTACCCTCTCTCTGTTGTATTTCCAGTATCTTTTTATTTTTTTAATAACCAGTTACTTCTTTTAGTAGCCTAGTAACATTCGGGTATACCTTTTCTTTTTAAAAATTCACAACCCCATCTTTCTCTGATGTTGCCCTTTCTCTTCATCATCAGACTTCTTAAAAGGGTATAGTTAGTGTGTGACCCTGCTTCACTCCCAGTCATTTCTCAGCCTCCTGCAACTTAAACTATTAGTGCCTTCCTGGTTACCAGACTCCATTGACTTTACAGTTTTCATCCTGTTCAGTTTTCTCTAGCATTGAGTCTATTGATCCCATTCCTTCATGAAGCCTCCTTTTTCTCAGCTCTGCCATCATACTCCATCTCTTTCACTTTCTCTGTACCACATGCCTCAGAGTATTATCCTCCAGAGGTCTTTCCTACCCTTCCCTTCCCACCTTCTGCATTCTCCCTGGTGATCAGATCCATCCTTTTGTCTTGAGCTTTCATCTCTTGGATAGTAAGTCCAAAATTTTCAGTTCTGACTTTTATTTTGGAGTTTGGACTCCTATTTTAACAATCTGATATCCCTTATACATTTCAGACTTTAATATGACCCAAAAGGGCTCTTATTTTCCTATCTGGTCAGCAAAAAATGATCTTTCTATATTTATCTGTGTGCCATTAACCACCTACATGAACTCTAAAAAAAAAAGAAAAATCCTTATTTCCATTAATCTTTCTCACCAAGTCTTTGTAATTCTGTGTTTAGATCCAACTCCTCCGATTTATTTCCCTTTAGTTCAGGGTTTTGTCACCATTAACCTGGAGTATAAAAAGCTTCCTAACCAACCTCCCTACGAAGAGTCCCTCTCCTTCTTTAGGTCATTTCTGCCATGCTTTCATGATTATATTTTAAATATAGACCTGTTAGTGTCCCATTACTGATGCAAAGACTTCAATTCAGTCACCCCCAGTGGTTCCAATATTTTTTTTAGCTTCATGTCCAAGTGCTTGATTTTTCAACCATATTTTCTGCCACCTCCACCTTCCTGTCCCCTAATACTTAACATACTATACATCCACTGTGTCCTGTTCTTAACTATTTTTATTCCTCCAAGACTTTGTTTATGCTATGCCTGGAACAGTCCATTTTCCTCTTCTGCCCTTCCCTTACCAACCTGTATGTACTTACGACACCTGTCAAAGTCTAGCTCTGGTAACACTCTGTGAAACCTTTTCAGAGCTTATCAGAAGGAACAAGCCCTTCTATTATTACTGTGCTTATTCTTTGCATAGTTTTTATTGTAATACTCATCAAATTGATTCATAGTCTCTTAATTTCATCCTTATGACAGAGACTCTTTCTCTTTCTCATTTATCTTTGTGTATTCGGCATCTAGCCTACTACCTGGCAATGTTTAGATGCTTTTATTTATTTTATTTTTTTTTAAGATTTTATTTATTTGCGAGAGAGAGAATGAGAGACAGAGAGCATGAGAGGGAGGAGGGTCAGAGGGAGAAGCAGACTCCCTGCTGAGCAGGGAGCCCGATGTGGGACTCGATCCCGGGACTCCAGGATCATGACCTGAGCCGAAGGCAGTTGCTTAACCAACTGAGCCACC
Organism: Mirounga angustirostris; assembly: GCF_029215605.1. Classification (NCBI taxonomy): domain Eukaryota; kingdom Metazoa; phylum Chordata; class Mammalia; order Carnivora; family Phocidae; genus Mirounga; species Mirounga angustirostris. The sequence goes on from NW_026991714.1 coordinate 43,963,904, forward strand.
CAGGCGCCCCTGTTTAGATGCTTTTAAAAAAAATCATTTAATGAGGAGAAATCTGAAAAATCCTTATTTTTTTCAGGTTGATTTACCTTTCTAATGTCAATGAGATTTTTGCTCTATATACTTTGTGATATGTATACATTTTTCTGATTTAGGGCCACCTAAAGTGCATAGATTAGCAGTTTGTTAGAATAGGCATACTCAGAGACCCCTAGCATTGCAATGGTCATTTCAAACAAATTACACAGAATACAAGGAAAGTGTTAATGAAAACCTTTATAGTAAAATTATCTTTCCTAATAAAATACTGTGATTTATTTGAGCTCCTCATTTAGAAAGTAAAATTTAAGTAAAAGTATGTTAATGTAATGAATTTGCATGTTCTTTTTTGCTTTGTTTCATTGTACTTCAAATCTTTGGGAGCTTATATTGAAGTGCAGTTGATTACATCAAGTAGCTAGCCTGTATAGAAAAATCTGAAACCATTGCAGTTAAATAGGTGAATTTGGTTGCCTGGGAAATATCTTCAGAAGTTTAATTTTGTATAATTTGCTTATATCAATTTTAGGAACTTGGATTTTTCCAAAGGCCACCAGGGTATTACAGGAGACAAAGAAGGTCAGCAACGACAAATACGGCAGCAGCGCTTGATCTCTATAGGCAAATGGATCGCCGATAATCAGCCAAGGTATTTCTAATCAGATACACTTACACACCCCACATGTGTTTCAGGCTCTGGCATAATGCTATTGATTATAAACTCTTAAGTCAAAATGTTGGTAACACAATATCAAATTATGACCCTGGTGATCCTAAGTATACTCCATTTAATCTCTGTTCTCCCTATTACACTGCCTAGTGTAGAGAAATAGGCTTTGTCTCCCTTGTTAATCATGAGCTTCTGCTCTAATTTATAAACATCTGTGTAAATCTAACTAAATGGTATGTTCACAGTTATGGTGATTTGTATTGATGGGCATGGTGGTCAGTTTCAGTCAGGACAGCTCAGAGTCCGTTAAGTTTCTAGTTCTGCCACTTCCCTAGGTGTGTGTCCTTAGGATCTCCCCAGTTGATTATAACCTTTCCAAAGTCAATAACTGTTTCATATTAATTTCTATCAATCCTCATATTAAGTTCTATATTCAGGCTACTGTAAGCACTTAAATGGTTGCATGTTTGAATGAACTTAGTCCTTCTGAGCTCTAGTTTTTACACCTATAAATGAGGAATTACAAATTACCACTTCAAGGGCCTAGTCTACTGCCTTGTACTTAAGACATGCTCAGTAAATGTAGCTGTAATTAGTAGAAGACATTAAAAGGGCATGGTAATGTGTTGTGGGGATGCTAAGCGATTATGAGAATCTAAATTTTTCTGTAAAACTTTTTAGGTTATATAAAAATAGATATGTTATACTGTGATAACCCCACTGTCTCCAAGTCTTTGGGACCGGGGATGTACTGACTGTTGGGTCCAGACTCAGTTCCACTGTTGGTGTTTTTTAGGTTAATGGTTTTCATATATGGATTTATTTTTACTTTTTTAGGCTGATTCAGTGTGAAAATGAGGTAGGGAAATTGTTGTTTATCACAGAAATCCCAGAGTTAATACTGGAAGACCCCAGTGAAGCCAAAGAGAACCTCATTCTGCAAGAACCATCCATGATAGAGTCACTGGCTTCGGATGGGAACCCAGGACTGAAATCAGTGCTGTCCACGGGCCGTAATCTAAGCAACAACTGTGACCCAGGAGAGAAACCAATGGTCACCTTCAAAGAGAACATTAAGCCGCGAGAAGTGAACAGAGACCAAGGAAGAAGTTTTCCTCCCAAAGAGGTGAGAAGGGACTGTAGCAAAGGAATTACTGTAACTAAGAATGATGGAAAGAAGGACAACAGCAAGAGGAAAACAGAAACCAAGAAATGCATCTTAGAAAAGTTACAGGAAACAGGAAAGCAGAGTGTGGCAGTGCAGGTAAGCTGTATTTAAACTATAATGCAGGTAGAGGAAGGCCCACACAAAAGGCAAGATTTTCATTTTGTTCCTAAAGCCTTGAGAATTGGCTCTTCTGGAAGCTTGAATGCATTCTTTGAATGCTGCACAGTAAGGTCACGTAAGAGCTATGGTAGGTGGCTACTCCATCAGTTCTTGGAAACTGTAATGTGAGTAAAAAAAAAATCTCAATCTGATTTGACGTTTTTATCAATCCTCTCCAATTTAAGTGATTTGAAATGACCAGTTGCAGACCTATTAACTACATGAAGAATTCTATTTTCTTTGGAAAGTGTAACTGCCATTTGTTAATGTTATGTTGGGAAATCTGGGGTCTTTTATAGATCCAATAGAACCAAGAATATATTAAGGCTTATAATTTTTGGGGGTTTTTTTAGTTCACTATAAGAAATAAACGATATTCTTGGAAAAAGGCGAGGCTCTTTTTCTTGGCATTTATACCTGTCCCAGCCAGTAGCGTTATATCACTTCAGTGTTATCCTCACTCATGGGAATTTGTAAAGTAAGAATTTAAGTCTCTTGCTGGGAAAAGGTGAACACTGCTCAATTATTTGTGACTTTGTTTTTCTTAAACCTTTCCAAAGAGATACAGACGATTACATTTAACGGAAAAGGTCTTTGCTCTGTGCTGGTTTGCATTTATACCATTAATGTTTGAACAAAGACCTAAGTAGCCATTTGATTTGTTAGTACATTTTGGCAAACGTATTTGTTTGCAGTAGGCATGAGGACCCTTATTGAAGCCTGCTTGCAAATTAATAGTGCCTTCAGGGTATTTCACCTACAGAGTTTTTTGGGGAAACAGAGAAATAACATAATAGTTGCATTTTAAGATTAATAGTAGGGGGAGAAACAGAAAAACATGGTAGAAATTGAGACAAGGCATGGGGGGAGAGAGGTGCTGGGGAAAAGCAAAGAACAAACCAAATGAACTATAAAGCCAAAGGGCCAGTGTTTTAGGGATGAGTCCAGTATTTCCTGCCTGCTCTGCCTCCGTTCTCTGCAACTGCCTCCCAGCAAGGGCCAGACTGAAAATCTCCTTTCTGGTCTCTCTTCCCTCTTAAATCTACTTCTAGATGATTAAAAAAAGCCTGACAGGAGTCAGTATATTACCACTCTCTGTACCTCATCCTAAGGTCTCTGTAAATGTCACCTGTTTTCCTTCATTTTACTCATTTTGAGCAACCCATATGACATCATATTCTCTGTGGCTCATTGTGTAGGATCTCGGGCCCTGCTCCTTACTGCTGAAAGTATCCTTATTTATTCTAAAGGGGTGTCAGCCTGGGGGGCGGATACCTGACTGGTATGCTTAAGGCTGCCCATATGAAATTAAACTGAGGACCAAAGTATCTCCCCTGTGGGTTAATAATCATCGTTATTAACTCGTAATTCATGTATGTTGTTTAATGAATCCAAGTATAAAGGGCCCTGGGGTCCATAATAGGTGGCTTAAGATTATAGGCAAGTTTTTTAACCTGTTGGCGAGATGTGTCTCATTTGTAAAACACATGAACTCTCAGGTCCTTTCCGTATTTAGTATTTTTATGATTTTGTGAAAGGAAAATAATTACACTAGTAAAACTAAGCCCTTATATCTTTTATTGACGATTAAATAATTTATTTCGATTTTCCCGTGTTTAATTTAGGTAAATTTAAATACCTTCATATGCTTTTTTTTTTTTGGACATAATGGGGTTTTAAATACTTTCTTAGAGTAGGTGCTTCTTTCTGACACATTTGAGTTTCAGATTATTATAGTTTTGCTTCTGTTGGTCATAGGTAAAATCCCAGACAGAACTAAGAAAGACTCCAGTGTCTGAAGCCAGGAAAACACCTGTAACTCAAACCCCAAGTCAAGCAAGTAACTCCCAGTTCATCCCCATTCATCACCCTGGAGCCTTCCCTCCTCTTCCCAGCCGGCCAGGTAAATATACATTTTATACTTTGTTCTACTTAATCTTATCTGTGTATGAGTTTCTGCTTGTTAATTGAATAATTTATAGTCTACTAGAGTTATATTACTAAACCATAATGTTAAAAGGTAGGAGGAAGTTCTCGTTTCTCTAATGCTTATGAAGTTATTTTTGAGCCATTTCTCTAGTTTATATACAAATGCATGTTTGTTATCATGGCAGAATTCCCATCACTAAACTTGACATTTAAGAAACCACCTTTAGAATACTCCAGTTGCTTCAATGGATAGAAATAGCAGCCACTACTCTAATTTAATTCTTGAAATCAAGTTAAAGATTGATGCTTGATAAGTCTCACTTGATGGTTGATCCCTGTTTTTTATAATTTATTAGAGGACCTCCTCTCTACCCTACCCCATGTCCCCCTCAGATGACTTATTTTTGTCTTTCTTTTGCTAAGTACCTTTAGAACTAAAGCTGCTGTGTTCTTCTATTTTGAAGGGTTCCCGCCCCCCACATATGTTATTCCCCCTCCTGTGGCATTTTCTATGGGCTCAGGTTACACCTTCCCAGCTGGTGTTTCTGTCCCAGGAACCTTTCTTCAGCCTACAGCTCACTCTCCAGCAGGAAACCAGGTGCAAGCTGGGAAACAGTCCCACATTCCTTACAGCCAGCAACGGCCCTCTGGACCAGGGCCAATGAACCAGGGACCTCAACAACCACAGCCACCTTCCCAGCAACCCCTTACATCTTTACCAGCTCAGCCAACAGCACAGTCTACAAGCCAGTTGCAGGTTCAAGCTCTAGCTCAGCAACAGTCCCCCACAAAAGCTGTGCCGGCTTTGGGGAAAAGCCCTCCTCACCACTCTGGATTCCAGCAGGTAAGTTACAGTCGCGTGTACTGTGCAGCTGAAATAAGGAGGGAAGGCTGAAATTATTCAGTGTTTGATTCATTAGAAATACTGGTTAGGCTTTCAGATGCTTTTGCTGTGTAAGGATTATGGGAATGCAAAAATATTCTCTTTGCTGTTGAGGCAATTTCACATGTGTTCCTTTCTCTTGTAAAGGATAATAGATCTTAAGTACCATTCTTTGCTGCTACTTCTTGTCAACGTTGTAGAAAGGACTTTGTATAAATAATTCTCTCCTATTTGAACATTAACTACAGAAGGGAAATAGAATCATAGTCTTAATGAGGTGTTAAGGATAGGACACCATTCTTAAATATATTGTCAACCCCACGGTACTTGAGGCAGGAAGGGGGAACACACACACACACACACTCATTTGTTCATTAAATCTCATAAATAATTGAATGGAAAGGGAACGTGAGTTCAGTGCCCATCATCTGTTCCCAGAAAGCTCTGTGTATTGAAAAACCTAAAGGGTAAAGGACTGCTGAGTTCCGTTGGTTGTAAAATCTCTCAGGTTCATTCTGTGATTTTCTGAGTATTGAATGTAACATTGCATTTTATCCTAGTCCTGATGACAGGCATCTCTGATTTTTCAGTATCAACAGGCAGATGCCTCCAAACAGCTGTGGAATCCCCCTCAGGTTCAAGGCCCATTAGGGAAAATCATGCCTGTGAAACAGCCCTACTACCTTCAGTCCCAAGACCCCATAAAACTGTTTGAGCCGTCACTGCAACCTCCTGTAATGCAGCAGCAGCCTCTAGAGAAAAAAATGAAGCCTTTTCCCATGGAGCCATATAACCATAATCCCTCAGAAGTCAAGGTCCCGGAATTCTACTGGGATTCTTCTTACAGCATGGCCGATAACAGAGCTGTAATGGCACAGCAAGCAAATATGGACCGCAGGGGCAAACGGTCGCCAGGAGTCTTCCGTCCAGAGCAGGATCCGGTGCCCAGGATGCCATTTGAGGTGTGTGTCCTTTCCTGTCACCAGGCACAGCGGAGAGAGGTCTGGGGCTGCAGATCTTTTGAATTTCTCAAGTAGATGTTTATAAAGGCCACTCTGATCCGTTAGTGCTACAGCGTGCTGATGACTAACTGGTGTGGCTCTTGGCCTCCTCCTCACAGTTGCACAGCCCAATTGGATCTGGGGGAGCTGAGGAATCCCGTTACTGATGTGCAGCTGTGATGGTCTGGCAGAGAGATGGTGCGGAAATCTCTTATCACAGCATGTTAGAGAATTCTGAAACAAAGCTCCTCTCAGTTGGGCTGAATCATCTAAGTTTAAAAATAGGTTTACTGCGTATTGAAACAAATTGCTTTCTGAGAGGAACAGAGTCAGCCAGTTATCTTTGATAGTGGAGTTCCCCTTCCTTTCTCTCTTTATTCATGAGAAACAGGTGTGTCTGTAATTTTTTAAAAGAGCTGTTTCTCTGTTAGCCCAGGATATGCTAACCCCTTTGCTCCACCACATTGTTTTACTCACAGGCCGCATTAACCTCTTATGTTCGGCTCCATGTTTGTCAGTGTTTCTTGCTGCTTTTGTTGTCTTGATCTTTTGCACCCTTGTCCTTGTGTCACTTTACTTTGTTTCAGAGCCTTTTCTTCTTTGCTTAATACTGTCTGCTGTAATTCTTCTCCTTGACTTGAGTTGCTTTTATCCCCCTAATCATGCTACTTACCCCTTTGTGCTTTTGTCATCCCTTATTGCATCTCACTGTGATCCTTTCTGTCACTAGGACCCCAAGGGCTCCCCTCTGCTTCCTCCGGACCTGTTAAAGAGTCTGGCTGCCTTGGAGGAAGAGGAAGAGCTGATTTTTTCTAACCCTCCTGATCTTTACCCAGCTCTGCTGGGGCCTCTCGCCTCTCTTCCTGGACGGAACCTCTTTGTATGTATTTGACATAATTCCTCTTGCTCTAACCCCAGCTTCCCTGAGATTTTGGAGTCCTTGGAATAGATGATTTCTTTTTTCTGGAGCTTTCCTTCTTTACAGAATTGTACCATTTATTTCCTTACTGCCCAGACTAACCGTCAAATGGTAGTAGAACATGGGAAAACATTTCTGACTCCATAGTTGTAAAGCTCAGAGTCATAGCTTTGTTATATGTGTTATCCAGAAGCATCCTTCAGGGCTGGTCACACAGGATGCAAACCTGGCAAATTAACTTACTTTTTAGGTGGCACTTCCATCTAAACCAGGAATTTCAGAGATCGTTTGATCTTGCTTAGGAGCAGTGGATTTTTCTTCATGGACTCAAAATAGGAAATGAAATACATTCTAGATTTTTTAGTGACACTATTGAACGGTATGTGGCTCTTTTCTGTTTGATTAACTGAGAGCCCGGATCTAAATTCAGAGCCAGATTCATAAACAGAATGAGTAAAAATGAAGAGAATTCTATTTATAAACATTGTTGGAGTGCCGTAGATGAGTGAATACAGAGATAAATAACTAGGATGACATGAAATAAAGTCTTAAGTATTGATTAGTGGTATCTTTTAAAAACAGCCTCTAGAAATCACTCTGCATTTCAGAGGATGGCTGTTTCGTATTCTCGTCAATATTTATATTATATTTTACTGAGGTGGGGGAACATGAAAAGGCATATGCTGTGAAGTTTTCCCCTCCCTTTACTCCATCTTAACAAAGCATAAAACAATTCTGAATTTTACTTTTTTGCTGTTTCTTTCTCATAAGTATGAGACAAGGAAACATCCATAAGATTAGAATGCATTAATGTTAGTATTAGGAGAAATAAAACTGTATGGCTCTCATGACAGAAGCTGCCATCCCTGGCACTTGGAAGTTCCCATCAGAATTTGCCTGGGTGAGTGGCCAGAGAGACGTCCTACTGTTTCACCCAAGTTAGAGAAATAAAAGATCCCTTAGAAACTTAAACTACAAGAGCACAGTGACAGCACCTCAGGGTTGTGGAAAACCTAACTGTGAAACTGTTGGCTCCCTGTGTTTGCCTTTCTTGCCGCTTTTCCACCCATGTGGCTTGACGGCTTGAGGGCCCGGGGGCAGTGCCTCTCTCTCCACTCCTTTCCTCCTCCCTGACTTTCTGCAGTGCTTGCCCCTCCTCCATCTGGGTGGGACAAGTGGGCGTGGAGGGGAGTGGTTTAGGGGTTTTTTTTATGTTTACAAAAAAAACCTTAACTGTAATCCTTTCTGTATTTAACATTGTTAATGATATAATGTGTGTGAAAGTGCTTTGCATGTAGTAGGTGTTTAGTAAATGCTTTGTTGACCAACTACTCAATGACAGTGAGCATCAGAGATTCAGCTTTTTTTCCTGGTAATTTTCTTAGGGCCAATAAATGTTAAGTTCAACTTCAGCAACTGTTTTAATATATACCACAAATAGAGCTGCTTAGGAATCATATTGACAAAACCAGTTCCATTGTCAATGGATTTGAAAGGCTTTAAGTCATTAATGTGAGTGTTTTAAAAATTGGGGGAAAAAACTGCCAGATCAGCTCAGCATCTTGTTTTGAGAGTATTTTAAATGCAACTCTTGATAAGGGTATTCCTGAAGGTCCTGCTAGTAAACACTCAGAACTGCCATTTTCCAGGGTCCCTGGTCCCTAGCAGGGTATCTGTGCTAGATGAGAAGTATTGATCCAGGAGCATTGTGTCTGACTTGCACTTAGCTGGTGTCATGGTATTAACATTTAATTCACATCTTCGAAGCCTTACCCATCACATTGTATATGATGGGTACGTACAAGTATGCTTAAATGGTGGTCTTCTACTTTTATTGTAAAGTATCTTAAAGATTAATATTAAGAAAATGGAAGCCTTATTTAACTACCTTTTTTTCCGGGACTGTGAAGAAATCCTTGTTGGAGAAGCCCTCGGAGCTCATGTCCCATTCCTCCTCTTTCTTGTCCCTCACCGGATTCTCTCTCAATCAGGTGGGTAGACGGTGAAGAATCCTGCTTTGTGCTTTTATAGTAGGCTAGTATATCCATTTTATTTCCATACCCCTATTTTTCTCTTCCTTTCTCTTCCATATATTGGTGTCTTCCAGACATTTTATTTTATCCTCTGTCCCTCTGATTCGGGTATATGAGATACTTGTATATTATAAGTTTGAACCCTTTAACTTCTCATTAATGTGGAAATCCTTAGGGCTCTGTTGTTCAGCCAAGTGAATTATTCATACTTCCAAATCTGGGTGGTTTACATAGATAGAGAAAATAAAGAGTGAGGGAAAGCAAATTAAGGGAAAATGAATTTAACAGGAAAACCAAAAGAAACTGAAATAAAAGCCTTCAAAAGTTTGTCTTGTTAAGAAAAGCTTGATACACTTAAGATGCTTAAGCATCTGAGAACATGAACATTACATTTTCTTAAATCTCTTTCCTTGGAGTGAGTTTATAACTTGGTTGTCATTGTCTTTCAGGAAAGATACCCTAATAACAGTGTGTTCAATGAGGTATATGGGAAAAACCTGACAACCAGCTCCAAAACAGAACTTAATCCTTCACTGGCCCCCCAGGAGACATCACTGTACTCCCTCTTTGAAGGGACCCCCTGGTCTCCATCACTTCCTGCCAGTTCAGGTATTGACTAGTATTTAAATTACAGACCTTGCCTTTCCTATTCACTCAAATTGATGATGAATTAGTATGATTTTGTGATTATAAATATGGTAGTTTTTTTTTAAGTAGTTTCTGAAAGAAAATAGGAAAAAAGCCTGATGAGCCAGTCACATAGTAAGTGCCACTAAAAAAGCTTTTTTACATCCTCAACAACCAGCAGAGTTATAAGAGAGAAAAATGTGGGTTCTGTCTTAAGATTTGCAGCTGTTCCTTAGCTTTGTTTGTAGATACTCATTCTTTGCAGGGAAAGTTGCACTTTTTAAAATAGAGATTTTTTTTTAATCCCTGTTTTATAAATGGAGTTTGATTTAATAGTAATACCTAAGATTAGGCAGTTCTGTTTCTAGTAGAGAAGACCAGTAGATATTTACCTGAAACAGCAATGCCAAAATAGTGCATGCCCAGAATTGTCTGGTTTTCCTTTTTTTTTTTTTTTTTTTTTTAAAAGCAAGGACCATGCCTTAGATATGTGCAGTAAGACTAGCACATGTGGCAGAGTCCCTTTGGGGGCCCTTATTCCGCCTTTCTCCCAAAGCTGCATGGTTATCTTTAGTAGAATTTAAGTGGAAACTTCAGTTCTTGGTTTGTTTGTGAAACATCTATTAATGTCTTGTGTTGTTGTGATTTAATAGATCATTCAACACCAGCCAGCCAATCTCCTCATTCCTCTAACCCAAGCAGCCTGCCAAGCTCCCCTCCAACACACAACCATAATTCTGTTCCATTCTCCAACTTTGGACCCATTGGAACTCCAGATAACAGGGATAGGAGAACTGCAGATCGGTGGAAAACTGATAAGCCAGGTGAGATCCAGATTTCATTGCCTAGTGAAAGTGAAATCACTTACTCTGTCCTTCTCTGGTGTTTGGTGTTTGACAATGACAGAACATCTTGAATTCTTCATATCTCTTTGCATCCTTAGCCATGGGTGGGTTTGGCATTGACTATCTCTCAGCGACATCATCCTCTGAGAGCAGTTGGCATCCAGCCAGCACTCCAAGTGGCACCTGGACAGGCCACGGCCCCTCCATGGAGGATTCCTCTGCTGTCCTCATGGAAAGCCTAAAGGTGAGTGGGTTTTAGGAACAAGAACCACGAGAGATGTGGTTCTGCTTTTGTTCCTATAAATAGCCAGGCTTATTCCTTAGGCCCTTAGAGTTGATCGATTCATAGCACATATCTAGCAAAGTCCTAGAAACATGGTCTACCTTATAAGGTTCTTGAATAGGAATTTTGTTTTTTAATTTGTGAACTCACTAGTGATAAAGCAGTTATCTTCAAGGGGGACAGAAACAAAGGTTTTAGTTGCATTGTAAGGTTAAGACAATTCTGATTCATTTTGGAATGTTTGATTTAAGCCTTTTGTGAACAAATAAAAGAAGGGTATCTAATTTTAGAGATGTTTTGTTTGCCTAAAATCTTTATAGTAAATATTCTGTGGTCCCACGTGGCCCTGAGTTTTAGTAAATATTTCACCTTTTCTGGTTTAAAATAATCCTAGTGGGAACTAACTGGTCTTGAAGACAGTCTTACAACAACGTTGTCTAATAGCTGGGTTTTTTAGGGGGCAGGGATCTTGGGACATATATGCCTTTATATTTGGCGAGGATTGAGAAGCAAATCCCTTTCAGACATCCAGGCATTTGACCCCTGCTGACAAGCTCTGGGCTGTTTTTCAGTCTATCTGGTCCAGTTCCATGATGCACCCTGGACCTTCCGCTCTGGAGCAGCTGTTAATGCAGCAGAAGCAGAAACAGCAGCGGGGACAAAGCACCATGAACCCTCCACATTGAGGCCAAAGTGGCAACCCTGGGAATGAAGGCTCCATAAACCATGGCATGTTGGGTTTGCAGGACTGGCCCATACAGTCCCCTGCAGGTGGCAGCCCTCTTTTCTGTTTCTTGCTGTCGAGAGGGTGTAAGCGTTCCACCGGCGCGCTGAGTGTGCACGAAATGTCCGCAGTGCAACAAAAAGAACAAAACCATCAGGAACTCTCCGTCCCCCTGGGGCCTTCCGGAGGGAGAGAGGAACTGCTGTTTGTCTCACTCAGTTACCTGATATCACCGCCTCTCACCTTCTCCATCGTGCATGTCCCCAGCCACAAGGGAAGTGAAAGCTGAGAAGGGGAGGCAGATGGGAGAAGCCAACGGGAACTTCTCAGTCCTTTTTTCCTCTTTGGGGAATAAAATAGGAATCCATTAATGGTTGCTTTGCTGACTGAGAATGTAGTTGAAATTATTCCTGAACATCTTTTATTATTGTTATTACTCTCAGTAGTAAAATATCACACTGAATTCTTCCACACACAGATGTGCTTCTTCTAGTCAGTGTGCAGCAGGGAAAGCCCCGTTCACTGCTCCTGCGAGAGGTTGGTGGTGACAGGATGGGGAAGCTGACCTCTTCAGCCAGTGGACGTGTTCCATGAGGGAGAGTCCAAGGCCTCAACTTTCACTCAGAAGGTTCTGGCAGGCCCTCCTCTGGCCTGGAGACTCCAGCAGGAAATGCCCTTCACTCTGTAGGTGCTCGAGCCCCAATCGAGGATGCAGTGTGGGTGGTGGTGCTGGGCTGGACTGGCAGATGACTGCTGTAGGATTTTAAATTAATGTTTTTGATTCCTGTACATTTTCCAGTAGCATAGCAAGCAGTCTCACAGAAGGCAGGCTGGTCCGTTCGTGGCCTGACACGTTTTAATAGGTAGAAGCTTTCAGTGTGGTTATTTTTTGTTGGATTGGTTTTTGTGACCCCCATCCTGCTTACCACCCACCTCCTCTTGTCCCTACCTCCATCCCTTTCCCACCCTATGCTGTCTGCCAGTAATTGTTTCTATTCCTAATGTGTACAACATCTCGCCAAGAAGCAACAGCATGGGGTCCAGCAGTTGGGGCCCGAAAGACAGTCTGACGAGGAAGGAAGCAGCGGCGTCTGCATAGCGCACGACGGGCCAGGCCCCTGCCCAGCTGCGCCTCCCGACCTCCACTTTCAGAGTGAAATTCAAGGCAACACGGACGCGTGTGCATCATGCACAGAAGAAAACAACGAAGTCCATTCTGGAAAAGGCGAAAGAAAGGAAAATAAACTTTTATTTGGTATTTATTAGAAGGAAAGAGGACTGAAAATTTTCTTGTGTAGAAACAGAAGGACAGCATTTCTGTTAGTTCCTGGAGAAGTAATATTTTAAGGGGAAATTATGGAAACAGTCTAAATGTCCAATTGCTGTGCTAGTGGTGAGGTCTGTTTCTGGGAGGTCTCTCTCGTGTGTGTGTGTGTGTGTGTGTGTACATGTACACACGCGTGCCCAGCTGCTCTCCCTGGGGGAGGGGGAGTGTGTGTGAATGTGTGGAGTCAGTGTGGGACTTACAAACTGGAAGACAGCTGCAGAGCAAAGCACATCCAGGAGCCCCGGTTGTCACTCGAGTCTGGGCAACCCCAGCAATGGAAGGGGTGAGATTAATGCTCATTGCTCTTCAGAGACAGTGGTTGGAGCCCCGTATGCTTACATTATTGCTCTTTAAGTTTGACATGGTGTTTGGGGTTTTTTGTTTTTGTTTTGTTTTGTTTTGTTGTTGTTGTTTTGAAAGGTCTGAAAGGGTGAAGCCCCCCCACCCAATGGCAATATGAAACCCTTTGTGCTTCTCTCCAGCCCCTTCCCTGTGTCCGCCTCTCTCCCATCCCCACCCTTCCAAGCCTTCTTCCCTACTACCTTGACCCACTTCGTGTGTTTGAGCTCTGCATTCAGGCAGCTGCAACATTCCAGTGTTTGAGCTGTCCCTGATTCTTGCACCCTAGACGAGCTAGCCAGGTTCACTGTCTCACTCCCTGTATTGCCCACATCCCATCTACAGCCCTGTTTCTGCATGAGAATTTGGTGTTTGGAATGTTTTCTGACTCTTGGGGCGGGGTTCCTCGCCTTATCATCCTCAATGTGGAGTAATGAGGAGGGAGAGGAGAATCTTCATCAGAAACTGGTTTTGTGTAGTAAACTTTCTCTTGTGTTTTTTTGTTTTGTTTTGTTTTTTGTTTTGTTTTGTTCTGTTTCGGTCTGTCTGTGCAAGACCTGCAGCTGCTGAAATCAGCTTTGCCTTTAATTAAACCATGTTCTCTCCAACCAGATCTGTGTGTACGTTGTTTCTTTTCTAACCTAAAAGAATACCCTGCTTAGAAAAACAAATATTTAAACTACTTAGAAGTCATCTAGGGGAAATCAGAGATGGTCAGAAATTGAATATGCTTCAGGGTTATTTATGCTTTCGGTAGCATTCCAAACCAGTGTGCATTATTATGGAAAGGGATGGGTGAAAGAAACTGTCAAAATTATTTTATCTAATGAATAAAGGTGGGCTTATGCAAAGAAGTCAACAGCCCTCCATTTTTATCCCTATTTTTACTGTCCGTGGGACAGTGCAGAGATGGTTTCTCTTTCTGGTCTATAAAAATCACGAAGTCTGATCAGCCCCAATGGTAATTAGTGTTCTTAGCTTTGAGGTTGCGTTTCTTTGAGTTGTCTCCAGAATTTCCAGTGGTAGCCTGCCGGGCCTGCAGCGGTGGGTTGGAGGTCAGTGCCACGGCATGCCGGTTTGTGTGTTCACTCTGGTCAGCAAGCCTCTCACTTCTGTGTTGATTCCATCTACACGTCATTTCCTAACTGCTTTTCACAAGCACCTGCACACTTGAGTGGTTACAAAACCATACATACTGTACAACGAGGAGAGAGGGAGGGAAATGAAGGCGAGTTTCTAAGGTCTAGTATTTGTTAACCCCAAGTTAACCCTAAAAAAATCAAGCCATTTGGTTAAATGATAACCAGAATAAAACCATAGCATTCTCATGTATATTAGCATAGTCCATATTATAAAATGTTAACTAACAGGATAGTCCTGACTAAGTGGCTTCCTGAATGCGGCTTCTTTACATCACATACTCAGTACTGAACTCTTAACAAATGTCCCTCCCTGAGAAGGCATGAAGGGGTGAGATTCTAGTATTTTAATTCTCTGTGGAATTGAAAACTAAGTCTAGGTTCTGTTTAAGCAATGAGACTTTTAATAGAGGAAAGTTATTTTTATGTGTGTCTGCCATCTGAATTACCTGTAAATTTACTTCAGGCTCGAGGAGTCTGTGACTGTCGTGGTACAGGAATAGGGGTATTTATAGTTCAGCCTTGGGCCTGTACTCTCGGTGTCTTGTTTTTGTAAGTTTTTTATTGAGGTATCACATATAGAAGTGCACCAATAGTAAGTGTACAGCTCAGTGAACTTTTTACAAAGTGAACACATTTGGGTAGGCAGCACTCCGAGCAAGAAACATTATCAGCACCCTAGAAGACCCCCTCATGCCCTTCCAGATACTTCCACCCACTCACCCCACCCCACCCGCCGGGGTCATCATCATGATAAGTTCTCATATCATTGTGTAATGGGTTAAATTTTCAGTGGGAAAAGTAGACTAGTTAACACTTCCGAATAGTGATGTCTCCCTACAGTGTACTTCAGGGGCATGCTTAAACCTCACAAATGATTATAGTTACTTTTCTCCAACTTTGTAAGTTATGGAACATCCTAGACTCTTCTAGGAGAGCTTTCCAAATCTGTAGTTGCATGTTCTTCAACAAACGCTTTGGGGAAAATGCCAATCTTCCCTTTGCACTCTCCTTCCAGCCAGTCTTCATTCACTGATAAAAGGAAACGTATACATCGACTTTTAAAACCAGTATAGGAGAATTATCTGATCTGGATATGCCACACAGGTCTTTGGCAATCCTTCACCCCCAATTGTGCTAACAGGGAAAAGTCCATATCGGAAAGTGATTTGAGGGAAAAGTGAACATACGACTTCTACCATCTTACTGGTTTCTGTCTTATATATGATAACGGAGGAGTAAAATACAGAAAATCAATTAGATTTTTCAAAAAACTGCCAGAACAACAAAAAAAAAGATGAAAGAAATTGAACAATAAATCTTGAGATAGGATTTTTTTTATAACAGTTTTACCTGATCACTGTTAGTAATCTTTATTCTGACTACATGCCATTAATTAAATACCTTAATCTTTGGGGCACATGGGTGGCTCAGTCGGTTAAGCATCCGACTCTTGATTGCGGCTCAGGTCATAATCTCAGGGTTGTTAGATCGAGCCCTGCATTGGGCTCCGTGCTGAACGTGGAGCCTGTTTAAGATTCTCTCTCCGGGACACCTGGGTGGCTCAGATGGTTAAGTGTTTGCCTTTGGCTTAGGTCATGATCCCAGCACCTTGGGATCAAGTCCCACATCAGGCTCCCTGCTCAGCGGGGAGCCTGCTTCTCCCTCTGCTTGTCAGTCCCCCTGCTTGTGCTCTCTGACGAATAAAGAAATACAATCTTTAAAAAAAAAAAAAAAGATTCTCTCCTCTCCCTCTGCACCTACCCCTGTTCACTCTCAAAAAAATTTAAAAAATAGTTGATCTTTGAACAACACAAGTTTGAACTGTGAGTGTCCACTTACAGATTCTTTGATACAGCACAGTGCTGTAAAAGTATTTTCCTTACGATTTTTTTCTTTTTAAGATTGATTTATTTTAGAGAGAGAGCATGAGCCGGGGTAGGGGGGTGGGGGAGGGAGAGAAATCTAGGAGACTCCCTGCAGAGCCTGGAGCCCGAGACAGGACTAGATCCCAGGACCCTGAGATAATGATCTGAGTTGAAATCAAGAGTCAGAAGGAATATGCCACCTTTTTTCTCTCCATATCTATCCAGAAGGTTTTTCTATGTGTGTTCTAGTTTTTATCTCATCCCACCCACCCCCAAACAAACACCGGACAGTGTAGCTGGTTGGTTGATACTGACACTTAAAAAGTGGTGCTGGGAATTACTAAGCCCTACTGTCCCCTGTCAGAAGACAGGCACTGCCAGGGTACCCTGCTTCTTTATTTCATTACTCATATTTTGAGTTAATTGCCAGACAGTTGTATACTCTCTACCCCCATTAACTTTAAAATCTCATTTCTTCATCTGTTGGATGGTAATGGAATTTGTTTTCACTACTCTGCATTGCTAATGCACATTTCTGCTGTTTGAACAAAGCTTTTTTTTTTTTTTTTTTTTTTTTTTAAGATTTTATTTATTAGAGCATGAGCAGGGGGAGAGGGAGAAGCAGACTCCTCGCTGAGCAGGGAGCCCAATGCGGGGCTCAATCCCAGGACCCCAGGATCATGGCCTGAGCGGAAGGCAGACACTTAACCGACTGAGCCAACCAGGTGCCCCTGAACAAAGCTTTTGATGCGACTCTTGTTTTGAAGAAGAGAAATAAGATTATGTCAAACTGAGTTAGAATTGGTGCTTCTCTCGTCAGAAGATCAGCATCACATTGGAAGCCAAAAGATCAGCATCACTCTGGAAGCTGTTAGAAATGCAAATTTGAGGCCCCACCCCAGACCTGAATCAGAATCTCTGGTTGCTGGGCCTGCGAATTTTATTTAACTCTCAAACGGGTGCTTGGGCATACTGAAGTTTGAGAAGCACTAAATTAGAACTCTACTTAAAATACTGTTTCAATTTGTAGTGTGTTTGATTCCTAACAGGATCAGGAAAGTCACCAGAGACACAAAGCAATGTCGAGTAGCTTCTTTTAAGGCAAAATTTACCCACTTCTTCCCTCATCTTCAAAAAGTACATCAGTTCAGAGAATTGTGGTTTATAGGAAAGTATCCGATGGCTTGGTGCAAAGGCAAAATGATTCCAGCCACCTTCCAATTGGCTCCCTCTGGGAATGAGAATGCATGCCTTCCAAAACACAGCCATTTTTAATGATCAAAATGTCAGCTGAGTCTGTCATTTGTTGGTTCCCTGCCATTGGAGAAACAGATGGAAAGGCTGAGCCCTCTGTTCTGCTCCCTCTAGCTGAAAGCTAGGAAGGAGATTGAAACCACTGGCAAAGTTTGGCTTGTAGGTTATTAATGTTTCTTCCTCTCTTCCCTTGAACTTACTGCTGCTCACATGGAAATTAGTTTCTATGATCCAGGAGTAGTACTTACCCATTGATAGAATCCGGATTATGTCCCCTTCCTGAAACTCCAGGTCTTCCGGCTGGGTGGCCTCGTAATTGAAGAGTGCTACCACTTGGCCTCCTTCCTTAAGCTGAGGTTCTGTTGTCTGGTTATTAGCTTCAGATTTTTCACTTTCCTTGGGTTCATCTGGAAAACCTTGGTCACCCTGAAATAATAAAAGGCCTGTTAGTTTCCTCAACTTTTTGGCCAGTGAACACTGAGCATCACTAAAGGAATCCGTGAAATGTCAGTGTAGCACCTGGGATATAAACTCACAAAGGCCAAGTCTGTGATCAGTCCCTAGCATAAACCTAATGTGTACTTTAGGAATATAGGATGGTTGGATAAGTGAACCCAAAAGGTCTGCAGGACCATAGATAGTCTTAAAATCTTACAGAAACCTTAGAGTAATCCTGAAAAAGGTAGAATAGGTACTACTGTTACTTCTTTGCAGATGGAAAAACAGAGATGGAGTCACAAGTAAGCGACAGAACCCAAAGTCAAACCTGGGTTTCTAACTCTGAATCCAACACCCTCTCCCCAGCACCCACAATACTAGGGACCTCGTTAGAAATGTAAATTTCTGGCCCCATCCCAAACCTACTAAATCATAAACTCACTGCATGTGGGGCCTAGCAATCTGCATTTTAACAAGCCCTCTAGGTGAGTCTCATACCTGCTAAAGTTTGAAAAACCCTGCAGAGCGCCATACCGTCTTTCTAAGGCCATGAAAAAAGGCCTTGCTTTCTGATATATGTAACTAACACATCTTAGTTACCATTGTGGTCATTTTTCATCCACAAATGTTGAAAAGAAGGGTACAGTTTCTAGAGATGTGAATCATGGGATTTAACAAACCCGCGTTAGAAACCCCGCGAGGGTAAGAGCTGTTCTGAGTGTTCAAAGTTCTCACTTCCTAATGTCGCTTGTTCCAGCCCTGGCAGATCCCTTTTATTGAAAGGCAGTACAGTGAGGTGGAAATGGTTGTAAGGAGTCTAAAGGCCTGGGTTTGTATCCCAGCTCCACTGCTCACTGGCTGTGTGTCCCTGAGCAAGTGGGATAACCTCTCTGAACTTCAGTTTCCTCACCTTATGAAATAGAGGCTAGAAGAATGAAATGATATGATGTAGAATAGTAATAGCTGACAATTATTTTTTTTAGATTTTATTTATTTGAGAGCATGCATGTGTGCATGTGAGCAGGGGGAGGGGCAGAGAGAGGGAGAGGCAGGAGTTCCTGTGAATATATATATATATAAGTATATATATTTTTATATGATATATAAATATATACTGTACATGTAAACTTTTAATAGTCCATCAATTTCATATAAATGGATCATGTGAATTCACGTGAATATATATACTGTACGATCCATTTATATGATCCATTTATAAGAAATTACATAAACGGTGAAAAAACATATGTCGGTATGTTGACAGAATGCAGATGGATGGTTTTCAGGAGCCATGGTTGTGGGAGGGAATTAACCTCAACAACAAAAAGAAATGGCAACTTTTCCCTTGGAGATAAAGGGACAAAGTCAAGAGTATTAATGTGTAGCTACTACTTCTAGCCTTTAACTTTGCCCCTAACTCCCTTTACTCTTACTGGCCAGTCAGTTAACTCTGTTCTGGGCCCTGAGGTCTAGAAAAGGGTTCAAGAATACAGGCCCTGGAATCAAAATACTCACTGGGCCCCGGTTCCACTACCGACCTGCTGTGTAATCTTGGTCAAGCTGACCTCTCTTTGCCTTATTATATAAGTTGGATTTCATTCCAAACTTGCTTGATAACGATGGGCCTACCCTGGGAACGGTAGGTGTGGCAGCAGACAGAAGGGACTCGGAGGCTTCTGTGCATTGTTGGTTCTGCTCTTCCCTTGCGGGGAGCCCTCTCCTGGCTGCCCCCGGGGCGCAGGGCAAAGGGACGCAGAGCTCGTGACTCACCGGATCCTCAACACCAAGCACAGTGCCAGGCTCACGGACCGGGCTCGGTAAACGCTGGACTGTTGTTGAGGAAGTGGCCCGATAGACACAGGACCTTAAGTGCCCTTGGGCTCACTGCACTCACCACTGTGTTCTCACACCACAAAGTCAGGCTGTAGTTTTTCACTTGGCCCCAGGCAGCCTTCATGTTATCTTCTGAAAGGGGCACCAGCTCCTTGCTGTCCGGAGGCCGATAGCTGGGGAGAGACGAGTAAGAACCAAGCCAGAGAACATCAGTACAAAACCATTGCCTTCTCCCCTCCAGGCCAGCACCAGGTCCCCAGGTGTAGCCCCGCTACCTTCATGGACTCACCTCAGCTTAGTGTGTTCTGGCAAGAGCTCCAGTTTCTTAGCCACCATGTCGCGGACCTGGCTATAGGGGAGCCCGGGCTGAGTCTCCATGACCACCGTGTACTTGAAGTGCACCTTGAGTGTGTAGGGCATGGGAACGCTGAGCTTTACTTCCTGAGGTGAGAGGAAGCAGAGGGAGCTCATGAGAGTCTGCGGCCTCCTCTTAGCCCCATCCTGGATCACGGGGAGTGTTCTGTGCAGCAGGGAGAGGCCAAGAGCTAACTGGTTTCACAGTAACGGAAAGGGGCTTTCAGAGGGCCCGTAGCCCCGCTCCTGCCTGGATAGGAATTCCTACTGAGCCAGAAGTGGTGGCCCACACGCTCTAGGCCTGTAGGAAATGTGTGCACGGGGGTGGGGGGCCCTAGCCCGTGGACTGTGTGTATGGTGGTAACTGGTCCACCCTTCCTCTGGACTCCTTCTATAACCCAGGGACACATGCTCATGGTGGAGAGCCTCAGCTTTTCCTTTCTCTACCACTTGAAATAGTACAAGGGGGGCGCCTGTGTGGCTCAGTCGTTAAGCGTCTGGCTTCAGCTCGGGTCATGATCCCAGGGTCCTGGAATCGAGCCCCGCATCGGGCTCCCTGCTCCGCAGGAAGCCTGCTTCTCCCTCTCCCACTCCCCCTGCTTGTGTTCCCTCTCTCTCTGTGTCTCTCTCTGTCAAATAAATAAATAAAAATCTTAAAAAAAAAAAAAAGAAAGAAAGAAAAAAAATAGTACAAGAAAAAAGCTTACCTTGGGCTCTTCTTTTTCTTTTTGACCTAAACGGAGAAGGTAAGAAGCAAAACAAAAGAAGACGGTGAATAAACAGTCCTGGCCAGCCTCTGGCTTCCACAGAATGAAACCTCTTAGAATAGGACACCCAACTTCTTACCTTTAAATCTCTGGGGTGATTCTTAACCTTAATAAACTGTAGGGGAAATCGCACTCAGGGGAAATGTGCCCGGCAAAGCACAAACACACAGACGAACCCAGTGCCTGGCTCAGGGGGAGCATACAGGCAAGTATCAAAGGACCATCACACCCCAGCAGTGCATGGGGTGAGCAGGGACCCCAAAGTCCAGCTAAACCAGTGGGCTCTGAGCAATGAAAGCAAGGAGTGCCAGATGAACCAGGGGCCACAAGCAGCAATGTTAGAACCACTTATTTTTCCCTTGTCCTTTATTTTTGTGCATGTTTCCTAATGTGCATAATATATTAATATGACCGTATGCACCTAATTTACATAAGAGAAGTCTGCATAAAGATACTCACTATAGAGGGTGCACAATGGTCACTGATTTCATTCCCAGCTAATCATTAGAATCACTTGGAAGGTTTTTTTCTAGAAATACAGATTCTGAGGCCCAATTCCAATCCTGAAGAATCAGAAGCAAAGGCCTAGGAATCTATATTCATAAAATTTTCCTAGGTTAATATGTGATCCTTGATGGGCCCCTAGACAGAAAAAGTAAAAACAAAGCTATCAAGGATGTTTTGAGGGGTAATTGGAGAAATGTGAATATGAAATATACACTCTATAATATTATATTAACGTTCAATGTCCTAGATGTAACCACTGTGTTGTGGTTATGCGGGAGAATAGGAGATAATGCTCAAGTGTAGGGCAAAGGGTCATGAATCTGTAACTTCCTTTCAAGTGGCTCAGAGGGGAGGGAGGGGGAGCAGGGCAAGTCCTTGGTACAAAATGTTAACAGTTGGTGAATTTAGGTGAAAGGTATTCTGGCATTTATTGTACTACAGTTTCAACTTTCAATCTGTAGGTTTGACAGTTTTCAAAATAAAAATGGAAGTGTGGGGAGCATCCCAAAGGGTTCTGGTGATCTGGGAAGCCTAACAATCATGGATCTAGGATCTGGACAAACCACCTCTTCAATGCATCTCTACCGAGCACTTATCCAGAATCAGCTTAAACTGCATTCGTGACCAAAAACCCCTTACTTCCCAAGGCAACCCTCTCCAGACATCAGGAGAATGTCCTTTGACATCTGCCCTCGGTTCGTGGTCTATCCCTCGGGGCTCTGCAGAGCAGGTTCGTTTCCAGATAGAGCTCCTTGGACATTTGAAAAGAGCCACTCTGTCCCCCTCTGAGGTAAGCGTGTGCAGTGACTTCAACCTTTCCTCCCGGGACATGGTTTCCGTACCTCATGATGGAGGGGTCTGGTGACTACTTGAGTTGGAACACTCACTGCCCCCCCCAGAAACCAGCTACATTTACCCACGCCCCGTGGGTGTTCTGGAGTAGGTAGGGAGAAAGAGCATCTATTTCCTATGTTTTGGGTGGGTGGGTGTTGCAAGAGAGAGGGGCCCTGGGGCTGTGGGCTCATAAGCTGAGCGGCATGCTGGGAGGAGAAGAAACCAGAATCTCCTGGAAAGCTGGGAGAGCAATGCTCTGTGAGGAAGCAGCCGGGAGCTTTCCTGCACCCAGGCCAAGGGTGTTGTTCCAGGGACACCAACCGGGTGGCAACTGGGGCCTTCCAGGAGCACTGGAACTGGGAGGAGCTGGGATATCAGACTCTGGGGAGGCTTCCTCCTGGAGGTGACAGAGATGGTGAGAGCCTTCATTCAGACAAAGTTTTTAAGCAAGAGTGGGGGAGGGGGGGCCCCATGGAAAGGAGCCAGGGGAAATTGGCTTCCTAAAAGTTGGAGTGGTGGCAACATTCAGGGGAGACTAAGGAAAGTGCTGGTTAAAGGGGAGGCAGGGTTGGCCTGGTGGGAACAAATCACAGTAGAAACAAGAACCCTAAGCCCCACCTAAAAGGCCCTTGCTGCCTAACCACCCCTTTTAGCCACATTGGAAGTCTGCTGGAGCTGAGGGAGGACGCTGAGTCTTGTCTCAGCTCACCCTCTCACTCCACATCCTGCCCCTTCAAAGGAAAAAGTCCACCTCTCATTGGTATGGCATTTAAAACATTTCAAGTCATCTGGGTAGAGCAACTCGGAGCAGGGAGGGCCAAGCCCCCCGAGGACAGCTGGTTGCCCAGGGTCCGGAGAGACAGGTCAGACGCCGCCAGTCCTCTGCACGGCAGCTCGGGTCCAACAAAGACCACCGGCAGAAGGGCCGGCCTCCGAGGAGTGAGGACGGGGCCTACTCTGATTCCAGGCTCTAAAGCGGACTTCTCTTTGTTAATGGCACGTCACCAGCCAACACACTGACTGTTCTTCTAGGTGAAGAGGACATTTCCGGGAAGACCTAACCTTCCTATACTACAGGCTTTGGGTCCCAAGTCATCCCTGACCAGGGGGAATCAGAGAGATGGGGTGGGTGGGCCCAACAGGTCCCTCGGACGCCTCCACTCTGCACATCTGGGGGCTCTCCTTCCTCCCCAGGTTCAGTTTGGCTCTGGGCGGCTGGTGCCAACCCCAGGTGGACTCAGGACTAGTGTCCCTCCCGCACTCCCGCACCTTTTCCACACAGCCCTTCCCCCCCTCTACGGAGAGGCCTGTCTGTGGTGGGACAGAGGAGGGCGGGAAGGGGTCAGGCCTCGGCACCACGTTACCTGGGGCTGCTGCTGAGCTTGGATCCGCAGCTCCACCGGCTCAAGGTAGTTGCAGGGAACGAGCCCCTTCTGCGGCGCAGCATCACGGGGTCGGAAAGGCAAAGACAGAGTTGCGCTCATCAGGCCCCGGCGGACCCCTACCACCCAATGGCCCAGGGACGTGGGGGAGGGATGGCCGCACAGACGAAGAGGGGCAGCTGGTCTGCGAAAGAGGCGGCAGGTGCTGCTCCTCAGAAAGCTTTGCCGTTTGCTGCCAGGATCCCGTGGCCGAAACCCCCACCGCCTGGTCCTCTGAATACCTGCCCGTTGAATAAGACTGTTGCCCAGTTATCGTTGCCCTTCTTCAAGACAAAGACGATGTTCCCTGGCATGACCTGCAGCTCCTCTGGCGTCTCAGGCACAAACCCAAACAGCACACGGTGAGCTTCCCCTTCCAGAGCCCTGCGGGGGATAGACGCGAGAGTCCGACCTCTCTCTGGCCTGGACCGCGTCCCGCCCGTGGCACCGCGGGACAAGCGACGGTGGCCCGGGGGCCAGGCCCTGCTCCGGCACCCTCCAGCTTGGCGTCTAGCTGCCTCGGGGACCTGAGCGACACCAGGCAGGAAGCTGCGCGTGAACATGCTCCATAACCACGCAGGCCGCGGGACAGGAAGGAAGGACAGAAGCACACGAGACACCCAGGCCGTGCCCTCCAGCCCTCGCTTCCCCTCTCAGGAGGAAGCTTCCTGGCTGTGCGGGGCCAGCCTTCAAGTCTGGGCTGGGGTGGGGCTGGGGGCATCGGGCTCGTGTGGCAAGGGGAACACACAGGGGGGAGGGGGAGAGCCAGCTTCCAGGGCTGGGAAGGGGGAGTGGGGCGGCGGGGGGCCAAGTCACCTGGGGGTGGGCGCGCAGCCGGAGTCCAGCTGTGGGGAGTGGGGGGATGTGTAAAGGGGTCCTGAGGCCAGCCAGCTGTGAGACATGTCATTGTCCCTTCACCGTTTCCTCCAGACCTACTTTGCCCTTGGAGGCTCTGGCGGCGCTGTGCTGTCTGTGCCTCCTTGGAATGTGTGGCTTCAGGGCTGCCTGAGGCACCTCTCTGGCCCGGGGATGGGGGGCGGGGGGGCGGGCAGCTCCCTCTCACCCCGGCTCTGTCCCCTTCCCCTCAGCCCTGCTCTCTGTTTCCAAACAACGGGCTATTTGCGTGGGGGAGACAGACTCCTCCAGCAAAGCAGAGTTAGCAATGAGCTCATCAGCCCCCTCATTTTTATAGTTGCTGTGGTACTTTTTTCATTTTTTAAAAAAAACCTTCTGTATTGGGTGGGGGATCCGGGCTTGCTTCCTTGCTTAGAAGAAATTCTTAAGAAAGCTGCATGTTGTGTCATTCCTGGCTTCCCATCTTCTATAAGAATGGCTTCCTTTGCTTGACTTGTTCCTCTCACTTCTCCAGAGACCATGTGTCCAGAGGGAGTGAAAAACGCCCCCTCGGGAAAGGACACACCGTCTAGCTTCCCACTTTGCTCACCCGGCTCCAGAAAGCTCTGGCCTCCCCCTCTTCTGAAGAGGCTACAGTCAGGGCGAAACTGTGCTCCAGCCTCTGGTCAGAGGGGCGATGTTCCACGGACAGCGCTGCCCTTCAGAGGTGACCACCATGTGTGGGTGGCTGTGCACGGGGACCTGGGGACCCCGGTGATCAATCCTCCCATAGTCAAGACTCCCATCCCCCCTCCATCACTCCACTCTAACCTTGAAAACAGGGAGAGCCCACCCACGAGGCTACATTCCCCTGGACTCAGCCCCTGACCCCAGCTTCATCTTCTTCACCCCCATTATTGCCATAGTTCAGGCTTGGAGTTTGGATATTCTGCATCCTGCCCTAAATCGAACTTACCTGAAGATCTCCGGGGTTTTGGGTCTGGGTGGAGGTTCAGCGGCCTATTGAACATTCGGGAGGAATGAAGGGAAGGAGTGGGGGAGAGAACAGAATGTTAATGGTAATGTGAGCTTCTCCCAGACCCGAAAATCAAAGGATGCCTGTCAAGCTCCATGGGAACATTGTGGTCGTCGAGGGAGAGGGCACCTCGCACCCTGACTACCTGCTGGAAAATAACCCCTCCCACCAGCTCCCCGGGGCCAGGTGTCACTGGCACAGCAATTCATCTTGAGCCAGTCCTGGTGTCTGGAGAATTTTCGCTGTCACAGAGCCACATGGCATCACGAGGGTGCTTTTGACCTGGAGCGCTGTCCCTTTCCTAGGACAGTTTCCAAAAGCTCTGTTCTATAATTAATGTCTGCTGTATCACGTGACACTTGTGGGTATTTAAAACCCACTCAACGTCCCCTGACCAGGCAGAAATCTC
Organism: Mirounga angustirostris; assembly: GCF_029215605.1. Lineage (NCBI taxonomy): Eukaryota > Metazoa > Chordata > Mammalia > Carnivora > Phocidae > Mirounga > Mirounga angustirostris. The sequence goes on from NW_026991714.1 coordinate 43,989,541, forward strand.
CTTTCAGTGTGTTCCCTGCTCTACACGAATGTCATGGAGTCCACTGATCTGGGCTGCTTCCGCCTTTTGGAGTCTCCGGCTGCTCTGAGGCCCCGAGGGGGGTGGGGGCGTCCTCCCCAAGGGTTTTCTTCAGCTTCATCATGAAGACACAAAGCAAAGGATCCTGAATCTCTCGATCCTCCTTGACTCCCCTCACCCTCCAGAGCCCGCCGTCGGTCCCATTCTGGGCCAGCGGCCGTCACTGCCCCTAGGGGGCTGTGGGCGCTGCTCTGGGCAGCCTGGAGGGGGTGCCACGCTCACAAGCCCCTCGCCAGCACGGCCAGCGCGTGCACAACGGCGCTCGGATTTTCCTCAGCCTGGCTTACCTTCTTCCCCTCACAAGGAGGGAAATGGCTTCACGTTTCTAGACCTACTGTCACCCAGTCTGCCTGGAAGCGTCTCTCTGAGCCCAGGCCGGGCAGAGCAACGGCTCACTGGGGGCACCCATCGTGTTCCCAAGGGGATCCCCTGCACGTGGGCAGGCCCCACGGAGGCCTCATCCAAACGCCTTCCATAGCTTGTGTTCCAGGTTCCTGAGAGACTAGGCCAGGCTTCAGGAGAGACCGTCCGTCAACAGAAGCAGAGGAATGAAGACTGGCATTTTGGGGGAAGCAGGAGGGTTGGTTTCTGGGAACTGGAGGTTAAGCCTAAAACTGCGTTTTTCTCCCAACAGTCGTGGAACCTTTGACCCAGAATGGCCAGGCAGACACCGTCAGCAGCCCTGAGAGGTCAGCTGAAGGAGCCCTTAAAATGAGGCAGCTCAGCACAAATACTCTCCCCAGCTGGGTGATTCCAGAGAGCTCTGGAGACCTGGCTCCGGGGAGGAGGACAGGACTGCCTCACCTGTGGCTGCAGAGGGGCAAACCCCGAGAAACTGTCCTGATCCACCACAGATGCCACCACCTGAAAGGGAGGAGGGAGCATGTGAGGTCTCTGCCGGCCCTCCTTCCCAATGCTTCCTGGCCTTCCCCACGATCCCCCCCTTCCTCGCACCCTGGATCCATTCTGACAGGAGCGCGTCCCAGGGTGGACAGTGGCTGAGGGATGGATTGCTGAGCCTCCGGGTTAGAAGTTCCAGGAACTCAAGAAACCAGTACCTGCCCAGCCCTGCTGCTAACCTGGCAGGCTCTCTCTCTTTTTGTCCCTTTTTTTTTTTAGAGAGGAAGACAGATGGGGGTAGGGGCAGAGGGAGAGAGAGAGAATCCTAAGCAGGCTCCACCTCCATGCCCAGTGCAGAGCCCGACACGGGGCTCGATCTCACACCCCTGAGATCAGGACCTGAGCTGAAATCAAGAGTCAGACGCTTAACGGTCCGAGCCACCAAGGCGCCCCCGTACTTTATTGCTTTTTGTGGTCATGTCACTGTATGGCTACATCACGTGTTTATCCACTCATCCACTGATGGGCTTTGGGGTGTTTCCCAGGGGAAAACCCCAGCCTGCCCACAGCTCTTGAACTCTGCTGTTCTGCCAGCCACCCAGTCAGTGGGCAGCGTTAGCCCTACGGATGTGTCAAAGTCAAGGGCAGTTTTGGAAAGGGGCTGCAGGCTCATGCTGGATCATCCCCGAGAGGACTTAAGACCTGGATTTAAAGGAGTCCAGTTTACAAAGGAGTCTAATCAGAGGGCTGTGGCAGTGGGGCTAGAAAGAGCAGCAGGCCAGGAGAATGCTGTGCCCGTCCGTTTCTCTAACATGTTTTCTCCCCATTTACTGAGTGCCCCGTAGCTGTGCTTTCTCCCCACTGGCTCAGCATCCGCGACTAACCCCGTGGCTCTCACCCAGGGTCAGGCAGGAAGGGAGGAGCGAGAGGAGCCAGAGACAAGAAGCTAGCAGCGTTTGCCCACCCCTCAGCAAGGGCTCCTCGGTGCCAACAGTCCCAGGCTGCCATCCCAGGGCAGCACCGCAAGGGGGGGGCGGTGGTCCCATCCCAGGAGTTGGTCCCCACCCTGGTCCACACAGGGCCCACACCATAGGAGCCTCCGGGGAAGCTGAAGGAGCTACTTACTGTCGCCTTGCCCAGGTAATCCTTCTTGGCCAGCTGAGCCACTTGCCTCTCGTTTGGCCGAAACAGCCTGCCCACAGGGATCACCACTGGCTCATACAGCTTCTGTTTCTGTAACACAGAGGGCACGGCGTTTTCTTATCTGCAAAACAGGGGTCATGATGCGCGTCCCGCCTCCCTCTCTGAATGGATGCAAAGGTTCACTGAGATGACCTCACAAAAGCAGGTTTCTACATGTGCAAAGACTGCACTTGTGATTATTTCTGAGGGTCTAAGGTGGGAACACTTGGTTTCAATATCGCCTTACCCTGGGGCTGTGTGGACATCTGTCCCTGTTATTCCCTAGGGGGCTGCCCCTCCCCCTCTCCACGTGGCTCGGGCGGGGCAGGCACTCAGCACAGGTTACACCATGACCACGAGGTGGCCGGGGTCCAAGCAAGGCCCGTGATGGTGCCACCCTGGGGCTGGCGGCGAGGACTCTGAGGTGGTCAAGCAGGCACAGCCTCTGCCCCCTCCCCCGCCACCCGTGCTGGGATCCAGCCTCCGGTCCCCTGCTCCCCGCACCCCCCCCCAGCGCCACCGCAGAGGCCCCCGGACTCAGCAATGTCAGACTCAAGATCCGAACATGGAACTATACCCCAGGATCGGTGTTGCCCAGAGTTCGGAGAAAGTACAAGCACCACGTCCACCGTTTCTCAATCCACCGAAATAAAGAGAACTCCAGTGGGGACCCTCTGGCCGCCCCACGTCATCAGTGCACTTACCCAAACACATTCCATGGCTTTGTCAATTTTAGTATGTCTCGGCTCAGACTTCATTCTCATAGCCAAAGCTAAGTGTTCTTCTGCCTGTTTCCACTCCTCCTTCTTGGCATACATGAAAGCAACATTATATAACACCTAGAAAAGCACAGGCCACAACACAAAACTTGAGGCTGCTCCAGATCTAGGCACCAGGGAAGAGCTCACCTGTCTGCTCCTGGAACGTTGCCTGCTGACATCCCTCCCTTCCTCAGCTTTCCCGGGAAGATCTCAAATGTAACACCATCAATCGCGCTACCAAGTTATGCCCAGCACACGGACGGTGTTAGGAAAACATCACGTGATGCAGAAATCCAACATCATGTTCGTTATTCTTTCAACAACCCAATAGGTCAGGAGGGGACCAAAACTCTTGTGTTGGCTGCCACCGAGCCTCGGCTGAAAGACCGGACAGGTGCAGGGTGGGGGGAGAGAAGGTTCCAGATGCCTCAGCCTTCACCAGCAGCCGCAGCAGAACCCTGCCTGGAGTGTGGTTACAGGTAACGAGACTGTGGTAACAGGAGGAAACTCTGCGGGCCGAGGTGCAGTGAAGCTAGGAAGGGACTCGGCACAAACCCAGGCCAGCGCTTCCCCGGGGACAAGCGAGAACAGCCCATTCATCAAGAATCACGATTTCCCAGGTCTCGAGTTGGGTGGTAGGTTCATGAGCGTCCGCTTTATCATTATGCCTTACAACGTATTCAGAGAATCAAATAATCTTTTGGATGCATCGGCAAGATAAAAAACACACACACACACAAGAAAACGACTTGACTAAGTGAAGTAAAAAGATTCTCAAGCAGAGATGGGAAGGCAATGGCGAGCGGAAGAAGATCAGGATGACAGCTAACGAAAAGGGTTTACTTTCCTCCTTTCTCACGACAGTGCAGGGGCCCCAGCACCCTGTGCGGAGGATGAGCTGAACAGCCAGGAGCTGCTGCAAGCTTTTCTCAGATGTAAGTTATAAGACTCACAGCCTGATACCCCGGGCGCGTGGGGCTGCTTCTCCAGAACCTCAGAGAAGAGATACAGTTGGTCAGCTGAGGCCTAGTAGGGAAGGGGGTTGTTGGCCTTCTCTCCCCCGTGGAGGCTGTGCAGTGCAGGGGTGAAGGGCACGGGGACCCCTAATAGGTGGCCTCAGCTTCACTGTAAAATGGTGGCAGGAACCGTTGCCTGCTTCCAGATTGTTCCAAGAAATAAATGAGATAATTCATGGGCGCCTGGGTGGCTCAGATGGTTAAGCGTCTGCCTTCAGCTCAGGTCATGATCCCGGGGTCCTGGGATCGAGTCCCGCATCGGGCTCCCTGCTCCTTGGGAGCCTGCTTCTCCCTCTGCCTCTCTCTCTCTCTGTCTGTCTCTCATGAATAAATAAATAAAATTTAAAAAAAATGAGATAATTCATATCAAGCACCAAGTTGGGGTTTGCTTGGCACAGGGTGGGTATTCAACACGTATTTACTACTACCACGACTGCTACTTGCCGCACTGTGTTGGGGCTTGCTGGGCGGCTGAGCAAAGAAGGGCTTTCATCCCCCAAGGGCCGCTTGCATGGTTTCAGGGCAGACTTTTGCAGAAGAAAGCCATCTGGGGACGCTTTGTGTTTATAATCTAAAGGCTAAAACTATGAAGGACGGTGTGCTTCTGGAAATCGGTGCTGCCTGTTGGAGGGGGTGTCACTGTCGTTCTTGTTGTCTTCCTCATCCTCGTCCTCACCGAGGCCGCCCACTGACCACCTATTATGGGCCACTTTATCTGCATGATCTCTAGCCCCCACCCCCACCAGGTGAGCTGAGGCCTCGCTTCTGTGCTTCCATGGTGTTTCCATTGCAATTCTCTTGTCCTGACCTCGCCACCTCACATTACCCGTGACCGTGAGCTTCTGGGTGCTGACACCTTGTCTTGTGGACCCCTGGACCTCTGCTGCCTGACATCATAAAATACACGGAGTTATTAAAGAGTGTGTGTGAGGTAAGTCCTCAGCCCTTCTTTACAGATGATGAGGAGTCTGAGGCTCAGAAATGACATATAACTCACCTAGGATCACACAACTGCTAAGTGTTTGGCTGGGATTTGATCCCTGTCTGCCTGATTCTAAAGTCTCTGCTGTTGTGGCAGCTGGCTTCCAAGATGGCCCCCAGTGATTCTCACTTCTTGGCCCTCACCCCCCTGTTCCCTCCCACATCCAATGGAGCTGACATGGATAGCCAATAGGATGTTATGGAAATGAGGGGCCGTGGCATTTGAGGCTAAGTTATAAAACACCTTGGTCGTCCATATTACTTTTTTTTGGATCATTATATTCTCTGGGGAGGCCAGCTGCCATGTCCTGACAAGACTCAGAGAGTATCATGGAGACCTTCATGTGGCAAAGAATGGAGCCCTCCGGCCAACAAGTAACACTACCTTGCCAGACCCATAAATCATCTTAGAAGTAGACCCCCCAGCCCCAGTCAAGCTTTCAGATGATGGCAGCCCTGGCCGACATCTTGAGTGCAAGCCCTTGAGAGCCTGTGAGCCAGGAACCCCCCAGCTAAGCCACTTTTGGATTCCTGACCCCAGAATATGTGAGATAATAAATGGTATTATTTTAAGCCACTGCATTTTAGAGTAATTTGGTATTCAACAATGGATAACCGATACACTTCTCCTCTATTACAATAGTCTGCCACCTACATCCGCAATTTGGTTCAGGGCCCCAGCCAGATAAAAAGAACAGTTTATTAAGGCAAGTACAGACATGTGGCAGGACTGTGTTTCCATGGAGTGAGTTAGTGGCTGGTGCTGGGTGATGGCATGGGAGCAAGCCCAGAAGCAGAGGTCTAGATTCCCTTCCCAGGCTGTTTCTGAGCCTTTTGCGTGCATGCTTGGTCGGCCCGGCCCAGCCCTGGCCACGTGCGCAGGAAGGAAGGAGAACTCAGGTCCTTAAACATTCTTATTGGGTTCTCTGCTCCCTTCTCTTAAGACCTTTCCCCACAACAGGCTTTTGTGACTCCAAGACTGGAAAAGCCTAAGACTCTTCAAAAAGGATGGTGTGATTTCTCAGAGGCCAGGGCTGTACCCTAGTGGGAAGGAGGGGTGGCGTTATATGTAGAAAAATGACTGAGAGTCTCATGGGGAGTAAGGGCCTTAGACCGTGAAAACCCCAGCTTCACCTGCAGAGAGGCCCAGAAAGCCAGTATTTCCTGTCCCCGGGTCAGTTCAACTCCAACCATAGGGGAAATTTCTCCCATGGGATTCTGCTTGGTTGCCAATGTTTTATGATCCTTTTTCTAGAGCTACTTGGTCCCCACAACCCTTTAGTCTGTGTAAGTGGTTCTCACTGTGGGGTGGGGGTGACTGGCAATGTCTGGAAATATTATAGGTTGTCATGTGGCTGGGGGGTTGCTACGGGCATCTGGGGTGCATAGAACAGTCCCCTACACCAACAAGTTATCTGGCCCAGCATGTCAGTAGCGGTACGGTCGAGAAACCTCTCTCTAGAAGCTGGCCAAATGTCAACCAGTCCCCTGAAATTCCCAGAGCCTCATTTCCCGGACAGTGGGAAGTGAAGCAAGTTGCTAGCCTGCTGCAGGGTGGATGGGGGCCCTTGTCCCCAGGGGCCTGGGCAGCGGTGGACTCTATTATTAGCCCTGAGCAACCCTGGGAACGCTTGGCTGTCTCCTGCCTGAGAAACTAAAGCAAGGGGACCTTTTTATCAGCAATTCTTCTAAATAAAGATCCATGATATTTGCAGGGCTTTTCATTTTTCAAGCTAGTGGTGTATATTTGGAGTTTAGGAGGGGGGAATGGGGAGTGTTGGTTGGAAAAAGCCCACAGGCCTGTGAAGTCAGCGCCGGTCATGTTTCTCCCTTTTGGTAATAGAGAAAGTCAGTTATCCTTCTATGGATACCTTCCCTAAATGTGTGCTTTGAGCTGTTCTTTGAGCTAGGGAGGACAGATTGGTGCCAAATTATCCTCACTCTTTCTTTGGGTATCAACCAAGCACACGAAGCCATGAATAACAAAGAGCGTGGTCTGTAACTCAGGAACTGAGCAGGGTTACTGCGGGTCTGGCATGGATGGTGAACCCATGATTTTGGATTTGTTAGTATAATGCTGAGCAAAGAGCTTGTCAACTGGAATTATGCAAATCATTATGAATACTTTCACAGGCCAGCACAGTCGGGTCTAGCCTCCCTTCAGAGGGCCCAGCAGGCTCATTTCCAAGCGGTCCTTTGAGCCCTACATTAATAAAATGCAGGCCCCAGGAACTGGAGACTCTGGAATGAGCCTGTAGTTATTGATCTGAGTCTTTTCTTAAGGGGAACTCTGAGTCCTGAGGCACAGGAGCCTTTTCCAAGCTCCCAGAGGTGTCAGCAGATCGCTGTGCATCCGAACGGTCAGCTGTCCCCTCAGCCTCCGTGCGCTCCCGCCCGGGGCTAGGCCCTTCCTCCTTACCTCACAGGCAAACAGCTTGAACTGTAGCCCCAGGATCTTGTAGTCTATCAGCTGGTTCCCTCGAAGCTGAGTCAAGGCCTCTTTAAGGTCTTTAATAGCTGCATCATATCTGCAGGACAGAGGGCGATGAGACCACAGGCCAGGGCAGAGAGGCGCAAACGTGGGATAGAATGTGCTTCCCTTCCCCGACCTGTCTTACTGAGACAAGAAGCCTTCTGATCCCTTTTGGCCTGCTCTGGCTCTTTGCCAAGGCTGAGCCCCAGTACTCTACTGTACTCCGTGTGAGCGGCACCCTGGGTGGGGGGCGTGTATCCCAGCACCCCTGGGGTTCCCCCCCAGACTCAGGCCATCATGGGTACTTTCTGTGGACAGCATCCAACTCCTACCTTTCTGACTTCACTTCCCAGTAGAGCCCTCGTCCTCTCCTGAGAGCTCCCAGCAGAGCCAGCGCCTGCTGCCCCCAAGCCCCTGGGGAGCGATTTGGAACACTGCTCACTCCTTGCTCCCCACCGTCAGGCCACGCTCGCCTGACCCAGCTCCGGGGAACCCTTCCAGAGCCGAGGACGGCACCCTCCTTCCCGGAGCTTTCTCTTTCGGCTTCTTCTTTTTCTTTTTCTTTTTTTTTTTTTTTTTTAAGATTTTATTTATTTATTTGAGAGAGAAAGAATGAGAGGCAGAAAGCATGAGAGGGGGCAGGGTCAGAGGGAGAAGCAGACTCCCTGCCGAGCAGGGAGCCCGATGCGGGACTCGATCCTGGGACTCGATCCTGGGACTCCAGGATCATGACCTGAGCCGAAGGCAGTCGCTTAACCAACTGAGCCACCCAGGCGCCCCTCCTTCGGCTTCTTTTGAGTCCAACTCAGCTCTTGGTTTCATGGTCTTCTTCGCCTCCTCCCCCGCCCTCCCTCTGCACACACTTTGCAAAACAGAGAAAGAAACCACCAATTAAGCCGGATGGCATCTCTAACACTGCTCCTGGCACTGCCCTTTTGCTTTGCTGGATTGGCATTGTGCCGGCTAGGGCAAGGTGTGCAGGGCTGCTGTCGCTGGCTTCGTGACACACATGGGGCCGGCCACATCAGTCGGGATGCGGGCAGGACCTGGGCCAGGTCTCCTGGACCCGCCCTTGACCTCCACAGAGGCCCTGGCGGGAGGGAGCCGCTGCTGGGCTGCAGGGGTTGGGACACTCGAAAATCAAGCCGCCCCCACCTCCTCAGCTCCCTGGCACAGCAGGAACAAATTTCGCTGTCTGGCCATGGTTCCACCTGGGCCACAGAAACGAAGGTGCCGAGGCCACTGGCTGACCTAGAGCTGCCGCATGCAGCTTCTCTTGGAGGCAAGCCTGGAATTTGGACACGGGCTGGCGGTGCACGCCTGCACCCCAGGACAGGGGGCCGAGGGAAGGGGACCAGATCCACCAGCTCTGCTCTTCACCGGGAGACCCTGGCAAAGTACTTTCCTGGCCTCAGGTCCCATGTCAATAACAGGAGCGTATCGCGTTCGAGGAGCCGATAATAGGAGGCAGTCGCTAGTATGTAGTCCCAGATCTAATTTCTGGAGTCAAAACCCCTGGACCTGAGTCCTAGCTCTGCCACGTCCGATCTGGTGACAGAGAGAAAGTTACTGAATTTGTCTGAGTCTGTTTCTTCATCTTTACAACTAGAGAGTAAATGGTAGCACGTGCCTCCCGGGGGCTGTAAGAACTAAGTGAGACAAAGCGTCCAGGTGCTCAGAACCGTGCTTGGCACACACAGTAATTTATTATTATTATTATTATTATTATTATTATTATTATTATTATTTTAGCTCTAAAATTCTGGCAACTAAATTCATACACCAATCATTTATTACGTGCATAACACCCTACAGTGAATTAGGTATTATCCAGAGATAAAACCCCACGGTCGTCGCAGCTGGAAGCGCGATCTCAACGGGCTGACCAGCAGGGTGGGCTGGCCTGACCGTCCTGAGAACGCGTGCCCAGGGCGGCTGGGGCAGAACCTAGCTATTCTGTCATCATTGCTGTGAAGTCAGTTGCTTTAGCAGGGATGGGAGAAGACAGGCTGGATCTGAAACAGGAGAGTGGCTTTCTCTAACCACGTCCTTGTTGTTAAGACAGCTGATTGTAGAACCTGTTAAGAGCACGCGGGCCACTCCTTAAGGAGCAAGAAACACGTCAAATCATTTACCTGCGCTTACAGACACTGCCGACAAGGGGGAGAGAGTAGGCATCCCCGTTTCTCCTTTCTAAGCTGGGAGATTGGGTGACTGGCTCCAGTTCACAGAGCCCAGAAGGACAGGCAGACGGAAACGCAGGTGTCCCGTTCCTCGGGCAGATGCAATTTCCACTGTGTTCCGCCGCCTGCCCGGGAGGTAGCCGAAGGTCCCCAGAGGCCAGGCGCGGAGCACGGTCAGCATTCACCCTCACATGTGACCTCCTCCCTGGCCAGCTGGCCGGGCAGGTGAATTTTAGCTATGAAGTCACACTGACTGTGTCTACCTGGTAATGAGCCAGCCCAACAAAATCCTCAGAATTTTCCCCTCCATCAGGTTCTAAAGATCTGGACCCCTGGGAGGGAGAGAGAAAGAGTTGACGAATTATTCAAAGTGCTCACTTTGTGTTAAGAAACGGGGTGGGGGGGCCCCTGCTAAATGTCTGATTTAAAGCATTGCCCTGACCGCCTTCTGCCCCCTCCCTTGTTTACCTGGAGCTGCACCCCCGGGGCATCGGCTTTGACACACAGCTCTGCTCCCCATTGTACCGGCTCTGAATAAGCTCAGTGGCAGCCCCCGCCACCCTCCAGCCCTTCTCCGAAAGTTCTCTGCGGTGGCATTTGGAGCCCAGAGTCCCCTAGGAGGCCGGGATGCTGGCAGCTTCCTGCCGGGTTCTGCTGGGCGGGGGTGGGAGTGCTTTCTTCACATACCATGCCCCCCGCCCCCGTGACACTCCCCCCCACACACACACTTCCTGGGGCCCCTGGCTGCCCTGGACCCAGAGCTCCCATTCCTCCAGGTTGGGGCTCTGAGCCCCAGAGGGTGTATAATCCCCATCTTTGCAGTACTCCCTGTAGAGGTTTCTCAGTAACCGCTGCTGTTCCGGATTGTTCCTGCCCTACCAGCGCCCCCGCAGTCCAGAATCCTGCCGTGCACGAGCCTGTGTCCAGGACACTAGAGACTTCTAGCAAGCTGAAGGAAGTCAAAATGTCAGACCCCTCCAAGACGGGCCTGGGGCTCAGGCCCTTTGCTGTTGCAAAGACAGCAGAGAGAGGCTTTGCTGTGTTGCCTCGGTGGGCCAGGTCCGTCTAAAGGGTTTGCCGTTCCTATCCTGGCCCTAAGACTCCTAAGGCCCAGAATCGGAACCGCCACCACGTAGAGCTCCCTTCCCCTTCCAAAGGACAAGGCTGGGTCAGACAGGTGAGAGTCCGTCTTAGTCAGCACTGAGGCCCCACCTGCCTTCTCAGAAATGCACCCAGACTTTGTCCTGTGGAACTTCACAATGACGGGAGGGCCGCACAACAACACGTGAAAGCGGGGGCAAACTGAGAGGAAAAGCACGCATCACATCATCACCCTAAACAAGCCCCATTGCGATCCGGAGGGATTCCTAGCCCCCTCATTAAGAAGTAATCTTCCTACGTCCCCACGGCACTTATTTCAAAATAATCTCTCCTAGCACTTGCCCCTTTCTGCCTTGCACGATAGTTCCTAGCATTCGTGACCTGTTTCCCCCTTTTAATTTGTAAGTTCCTTAAAGTAGAGGGTGTATTTTGCTTGTTTTTGTTTAATTTGTTTAATTAATTCAATAAGCATTTATTAACTACTAGATTAGACACAGAAATATAAGAGTGAATAAGTAAAGATTTCTTCTCTAAAGAAACAGAGTAGTCAAGGAGACAAATATGTAAGTCAACACCTGTCACAGAGTAGACGTATTATTTTAAAAGGCACAGAAGAGAGTGGTTGCCGCCCTAGGGCAAATGCATGGGAGATGACTGAGCGGGTAGTCAGCTGCTGGACCACATAGGAACAGCCCAGGGAACTTTATCCTATAGTCCTGGGATCCACTGGAAGTTCTTAAGCGGATCACATTTATTATCTTTTTAAAGAAGATCACTCTGGAATAAGGTAAGACTGGGGGCTGGAAAAGCAGTTTGGAAGTGATTTCAATAGTGCTGGTGAAAAGGAGGGTCTCAACCAGGGCAGGGCTGGTGGAGAAAAATGGGTGGATTTAAGAATATGAGAGGTCAACTTGACAAGGTTTGGGAAAAGAGACAATCTGGGTTGATCCCAGGGAGAGATTTAGCAGCTGGCTGGCTACACGTGGGGGTCAATGCTATGGGAGAGGGTGAGATCCCTCAGGGCTCACGTATGGATTTTCAGTGGACACTGAACCCCCTGAAATTGTATGTAGAAGGATGTATGTGCGTGTGTGCGCTCTTCTGGAAGGACAGCCCATACATTTTGCCATTAAACCACCACTGCTGGGGTGCCTGGATGGCTCAGTCCGTGAAGTGTCTGACTCCTCTCTTGATTTTGGCTCAGGTCATGATCTCAGGGTCCTGGGATCGAGCCCCGAGTCGAGCTCTGCATTCAGTGGGAAGTCTGCTTGAGATCCTCTCTCTCCCTCTGCCCCTCCCCTTCTTGCACACGTGCTCACTCTTCCTCTCTCTCAAATAAATAAAATAAGTCTGAAAAAAACCCCCCAAAAACCTAACCACTGCTGTTGTGACTAAAGGGGAAAAGAAAGAGCAGAGCCTTGGGAGATGGGGACACAAATGCGTTTGGATGAGCAAGAGACAAAGAGGCAGTTCAGAGTCGAGAAGGGTGCCTCATTTATATTATTCCCTCAATAGACAGTTGCTGAGTTGAAGATGAGCTTCGGTAGATTTTTCTCTCAGATTTAACTATTATCAACCACAATCCAATTGAATCCTAGGTCTCATTCCTAGACCTTTCTAAGATCTGTCTGCTTCGCTCAAAATCTGAGCCTTTCAGGTTCTGGGATTTGTGGACATTTTTGTGTAGAAATGTCTTCTGGGAGCCTTCCCTCTTCGTCAGTTGTCTCCCCTCATCACAGGCTGTTAGAGCTAACTAACTAAAGGATGACCTTAGAGCTTGTCTTTTGAGGTTTAAGATCAGCTGGAGGATTGGTGCTCAGGCTTCCCTGCATATTCCATCCATCTGGAGAATGTAAGGATGAGGGAAGGGGGAAGGAGAAGGAGACTAACGTTAAGAAGGGAGAGAGAGGCAGGACGCCATCAAAAGGTAAATGCTTGTATATAGCTTTCCTCCATCCCTGGCTTTCTCTCCCTTAGATAGCCTCTGTGTCTGTGGGTTTTCTCTGGGAAGACTTCACTCCTGCCCTTCCTCATTCAGGTGATTGCATCTACATCCTGCAAGTCCTCTGAGCTTCTTGTGGTTCTCCCTAGCAACAGCTGAGCTCAGCAGCTTTCCAGGCTGTTTCTGACTAGACCCTGGGATCCAAGCCTCTCAGGATTGCACAGGATGAGAGTCCTGTCCCTCCCCAGTGTGTGGATGTTCTCTGCCATCTCCCCTCTGCCCCATCAACGCCCCGCCTCACCTGCTGCTCATGCTCTCTCTCTCTCTCTCTCTCTCACACACACACACCACGCCACCCACACCATGCCCCCACCACCATTTTCACTGTTTGAACGTTTTTCTTTAGGCTGAGCCAAATTCTCCTTCCCTAGAACTTGTGCCCACTAATGGAACCTTTTCTACAAAGGGAAGTTTGCCATCCCCTAAGGCATTTTAAATCAATGCTTAGAATATTTTTCCTTTGTTATTTGTATGTCTCTTTTGGGGGGTATTCTGGGGGAGGGGCGAGGAGTGGGAATTGAGATTAACTTTCATTTTCTATTTCTTTGGGGTTTTTTTTTACTAATGATTTCATGTTGACTGTGAACACACCAGAAAATACAGATCGGCTGATGGAGGACAATTGAAATCCCTATAACATCACCACCCGGAAAGAACTACTGGCAACGTTTTGGCCTGTGGCCTTCCAGACCAATCTGTGAAACAGAAATGGGATTGTGTTATACACACAGTTTTGAAATCTGTGTTTTAAATTTAACATCTGCTATGAACTTTTTTCCATATTAATACATATGCCACTTATTTATCTGGATTGGTATATCCTCATACATAGAATGTTAATAAGTTGTAGTCTCATTCTGGTGGCTAAATTATATTTCACCGAATGGATTAAAGCAGCCTTTTGAAAACACATCCTGTGGGAATGAAGGACGGTCTTGATGTGGTTTCCTGCTAATCCTCATAGGGTGATAGCTCCCTCCCTCCCAGCAGAAGACCCTCACGGGTGTTCCCTTGATGGCCAAAATGTTGACAACCGGCACTGCCCAAGCTATGACCCCTCAGGGATGCTGGGGGGGGGGGGCGCCACACCAGCTGAAGGGAAGGCCTGTGGTGGTTCCGTAGGCTCCCTGTGTGCTATGACCCTGCTAATTTCTAACTGGGTGGCAGGTCTGCCTTCCCTCCCTCCTTCCCTGGGGAGGGCTTCTGCCTCGTGCTGACTTATTGCATAACCCACCCCCCCACCCCCACCCCCGCCCAGGAAGGTCAGTCACACTTCCCAACAGAAGCTGGAAAGATAGTTCACAAACACCAAGCCTAGCAGCAGCAAGACCCCGTTCCAGACTTCTCTGCAAACTTCCCCGGCTTGCTCAAGGCTGGACCGCTTACTTCTCCATGTGGTAATAGAGCATCCCTCTTTGGAAGTAGGCCACCGCCAAGTGCTTGTCTCGGTTAATGCTTTTAGTGAAGGCCTGTGGAGAGAAGAAGGGTCCAGACGTGGTCCAGGAGCCAGGCAGTGAGGAAGGCGAGATGAGCCCAGAGGGAGAGGCAAGAAGGGGTACGAGAAGGGTCAGTGTCTTGAAGGTGACAAGAGCCTTAGAGGTCAGGCGCCTCTGTAAGAGGGAGGTGTTAGTATCTGCCTTTCAAGATTACTGACCGGATTAAAATAATCAAAGTAACGAAACAGGAAAACCAATAAAATGCTAGGGGCGCCTGGGTGGCTCAGTCGTTAAGCGTCTGCCTTCGGCTCAGGTCATGATTCCAGGTCCTGGGATCGAGCCCCGCATCGGGCTCCCTGCTCGGCGGGAAGCCTGCTTCTCCCTCTCCCACTCCCCCTGCTTGTGTTCCCTCTCTCGCTGTCTCTCTCTCTGTCAAATAAATAAAATTTAAAAAAAAAAAATTAAAATGCTATATATAGTATTATATCGATTTAGTAAATAAATATCATGCAATTAGAATAATAACCAGAACGCATATAAAATGCTGGGAGTAAGGCCTGATGCAGGGAACCAAAGAAAGGCGCAGTGACTGAGAGCCAGAAGCAGAGGAACGTGAGGACAAATCTCTCACAGCTCGAGGGAGGCGACAGCAAAGCTGTGCCCAGACTGGCTGCCGTGCTTGGCCCATCTCTCCCTCCCGACAGTGTGTACTCGGTCTCCAGCAGCCCCTGGAATCTGGGGTGCTATTCGCTCAGCCTTTGGGGGGAGGTGGGGACTGCGGCCCTCCTCCTGCCAGACGTGAGGCCCTCGCCTGCTCCCATCTGCCCACCCTGGGGCCTGACATGGACCACCTGCTTGGACCGTATTCTAAGTGGCTTCTCTCTTCTGTCTTTGCTCACTGGCTGGTCACGGCCACGGCCAGGATGCTGGCGAGTCAGTCATCTGTCCACACCCCCTTGCGAAGACTGGCAGTCGAGGGGGGAAATAAGAACTGACATCTACCCAGTGGCGTGAAGTGACACAGCATCTACTAGTTGGTGCCTCACTTCACCCTCACGATGTTTGCCCCCCTCAGGAAACTGAGGCCCACAAGTCTTCATGACTTGCCAGAGACCCAAGTCCAGAGACAGGCAGAGCTGCGATCTGATCCTCCATCTTCTGCTCCCAAACTCCAAACCCTGTCCAGCTTACCCTCGCCCAGCCAAAAAGTGATCACGGAGAGGGCTCAGCCCCATACTAGGGACTATGAGAGAGAGAAAATATTTGAAAGAGATGCCGAGACACCCCACAGTGTGCCCTTGGCAGACATCATTAATCAATCACAGTATGATTTCCTTGTGCCAGCCGAAGAATCCTAAAAAAAGTGCCCTGCCTGATTGATCCACATTGTCCCATGAGAGGAAACCTGTATTTCTTAAGTGCCTCCTCTTGATCACTAGGGCAGGCAAAGCTCACACATATGAAATTTCCCTGAAAGCCCAAAAAGGGGCTTTCTTTCTTTTTTTTTTTTTAAAGATTTTATTTATTTGACAGAGAGAGACACAGCGAGAGAGGGAACACAAGCAGGGGGAGTGGGAGAGGGAGAAGCAGGCTTCCTGCGGAGCAGGGAGCCCGATGCGGGGCTCCATCCCAAGACCCTGGAATCATGACCTGAGCTGAAGGCAGACACTTAACAACTGACCCACCCATGCGCCCCCAAAAAGGGGCTTTCTAATAGGTGTGTAGCAGTGAGATGGAGATCCTGTAGCCAGCAGGAGTTCAGAGAAGAAAGCATAACGAGGGGAGTCTTCATAAAGGTGCTAAAGAATGATTCCAGAATGATTTGAATTGAATGGATGGAGAAGAAAAGAGCACATGGTTCCCAGCCAATGGCCCCAGAACCACCTGGGGAGCTTGTAAAAACTGAGGGCTGCTCAGGCCCCTCCCCAAGCCGATTCAATCAGGATCCCTGGGGGTGGGGCCCGGGCAACTTTTATTCTTTGAATGCTCGGGAGAGGTTTCTAAAGCACAGCCTGGGTGGAGACCCACTAATGACCAAAGCATAGAGGAGGAGGCTCCAGGGAGAGGCACCTCCACTCACCTTCTCCGCCTCAGGCATGTTTTCCAGGATTGTGTGCATGCAGCCGATGTTGAAGCAAATCCTGGAGTGGGGGTCCTGGACCGCAGTGAAGGCATCCAGGGCTTCCTTCCAGTCCTTCTTGTCGGCTGCCAGCACCCCTTCATTCCAGAGGCTGATGGCCTCGGCCAGGGACATGGTCAGGCGCACGCTTGGGGGCCGGGAGGCTGCCAGGACCCAGGGGGAGGGCGAGCAAGTGTCTCCCTCGGCAGGGCTGTGCCCAGATGGGCCTGCACTTCCCAAGCGTGGTGCTCAGAGTGGGGTCCAACTTCCCTTAAGATAACTTCTCAGTGTTGCAAAGGCTCAGGAAATGTCCCCACCTTTTGGCAACTGACGCACAACCCTACCGTGAGAGAGAAAAGGAAAGAGACAGAGAGGGCAGGCGGCTGGGGGGCGGAGTGTGGGAGGAGGAAGTACATCAGATGCTGCCTGGATGGGTCACTTCCCCAAAACGCTTCTGCTCTGTCACCCCGCTGTCCTCTGACTTCCACCCCACCCCACCCCCCGCTTCGGGGCAGCTTTTGGTCAGGTCTCTGCCCCTCAGGTCTCAGCAGGTGGATGCGCCTTCTTGGGCCTCCATTTCCACACCCTCATTAAGTGATGGTGTTGGAGGAGAGGCTAGTTCTTTCCAGTCTTACATGAACTCCCTGCTCACTTTCTCATTACCTCATAGACTATCTGGATGGAAATGTTGTTTTTTTAATCTGGAGGTAAAATGAGCAATTAACACATTGCTGATACAGGATGGTCTTGGGTGTCCACCTGGAACTGAGATAACTTTTATGAACACTTAGGAAGCTCAGAGGCGACCAATGTCCCGCAAACGTCAAAATTAGGAGGCAGATATGATGGTGAATTAAGACTTCTCCTGACCTTCTCTGAGACACTGAAGATAGGAAGCATCTCGTGATAACCAATGCATGTCCTAGTCTCCACAGAAACGGATTTAAGGCTCCTTTCCTTGCTGCCCTGGAAAAGGAAGAATCAGTGAAACCTTCCCGACCAGTAATGGGAAGCAGAGGGTGTCACCAGTTTGACTTACTCAAATTCCTGACTTCTTGTTAATATTAGTTAAAATGCGTGTTGACGAGGATCAGTTTTTATTCTGTAGCAACTGAAAGAACTCACCGGTTATCACCAAACATCCCCAAATAGCCTGAAAATAAATTTTAAAAATATACATGCCATAGGGCTTATAGGCCCGAAGGTGTGAGAATCGAGAAGATGCGCATGTGTCTACACAGATCATCCATCCCCTGTGTTTGGAAGCCCTTCCCGCCTTGCTTCTTTGCCTGGCAAACCCGTCCGCAACCCGTCCGCATCCTTAAGGCCCAGGGAAATGTCCCCGCCTCTCTGAAACCTAGCGCCATGCTCCAGCCACTGGGGAGAATTTTTCCCTCCTTTGGGCCACCTCTTCCCTAACACTTAGGTTGTATTTGTGGCAATTTATTTCTTCATCTGCTCAACTCTTAGATCCCCTGAGAGCCGGGCCCATGTCCTCTCATTCTAGGATCCCCAGAACCAATACTCAATAAATGGTGAAGGGCTATCCCAAAAAGAAGTTAGAAATCATTGGCAAGTGACCCACAGGTGACAGTGATGCTAGAAAGTGATACTGTGACTCCATCCAGTGAATAAATAATCAAAACTTGGGGGCCTGGGTGGCTTAGTTGGTTAAGCGACTGCCTTCGGCTCAGGTCATGATCCTGGAGTCCCGGGATCACATCCCGCATTCGGCTCCCTGCTCAGCGAGGAGTCTGCTTCTCCCTCTGACCCTCCCCCCCCTCATGCTCTCTCTCTCTCTCTCTCTCATTCTCTCTCTCTCAAATAAATAAATAAAATCTTTAATAAATAAATAAATAAATAAATAAATAAATAAATAATCAAAACTTGATTAGCATGCTGACTATTCCTAGGAAAACCAAGTGGTTTTGGA
Source organism: Mirounga angustirostris (assembly GCF_029215605.1). Lineage (NCBI taxonomy): Eukaryota > Metazoa > Chordata > Mammalia > Carnivora > Phocidae > Mirounga > Mirounga angustirostris. The sequence continues at coordinate 44,007,646 of NW_026991714.1, forward strand.
GCTAAGCTAGATTTTTATTTAAACTGCTATTGTTGTTCCTTATTTTTTTATTTTATCATCCTAGCTGGCCACACAGAACTCTCCTTGAGCTGACCCCCATGGCTTTTCTAGCCTTATTTTCCGGATTGTCCCTTCACAAAGCCCTGCAAACTCTATTCCCTGTTCCCCTCCCTCTACGTCTGCATTTCCTGCCTCTTTGCATTGGCCCAAGCTGCTTCCTCTCCCTGGGCTGCCCTTTTCATGTCTGCACCTTCAAGCCCACCTTGCACAGCACCCGCTCCAAGATCACCTGCCTTCAGAAGCCACCGGGAAATCGGGCTCACGTGAAAGCCCCCAAACTGTGATCTCGCCTTCTTCTCCCATGGGGCGCTTCATCACTCTCCCCCAAAGTAGAGTTCTGTGTGTGCAGGTGCATCTTAGCCCCTCGAACAGACCGTACACTTCTGGGGGGAGGTCCTGGGACTGCCCCATCCTTGTAGACCCAGAACCCCAGCAATGCTGTCATACTCAGCTCTGTCCTCTTTTCCTCCACCCTCCAGTTGCCAAGCCACTGTCACTCTTCTCCCGCCTCGTCCCCTCTATCCATTCTGCATCCTGCAGCCAGACTGGGGTTTTAAAACACAAGTTGGATCACGCGCCTGTTCTGAAACCTTCAAGAGCCTTCGGGTTGCTCTTAGAAGACAAAGCAGACTCCGTCTCATGCTGCAGACAGGACTCCACAGGTTGCCGCATGCCCTTTCTGTGCCATTTTTCCTCCTCCCGTCCTCTCCCCCAGCCCCATTTCCTTCCTGGGTTCTCCAATGAGCCAGGCCCATTCCCTCTGCCTGGAATGTTCTTCCCCCAACCCTCTGCCTGCTGATTCCTATTCATCTTTCACTTCCTCTGAATGGCCTTTCTTGACCGTGACCTCGCTATGATCACCCTACGATGTCTCACAGCCATCGGTTCTCTCTGGTCATGGTGTGGTTTTGTTTTTGTTTCTTTGTTTTTTAAGTAAGCTCTACACCCAATGTGGGGTCTGAACTCATGACCTTGAGATCAAGAGTTGCATGTTCTACCGACTGAGCCAGACAGGCATCCCTGGTCATGGTGTTTGTCCCAATTTGTAACTGCATATCATCTGTGAGATTGTTTCTGTGGCCCAATCCAGAGACAATTATTACTACCATCTTTAATTACAACAGTTATTGATACTGTTAGTGGATGGCCTGCCTTTTCAGCTGCTCTTCATTCCCCTTCCTCCTTTTGGTAGAACCCACTTTTGTTCAAGTCTCTGCTCTCCTGAAGCCATGTGCTTCAGGGAAGATAAACCCCCAACACTGGCCCAGGGACCGGTTTAGACACAAGCCTGAGATACAGTTCTGGTTAATAAGACATTAGGGGAAGTCTACGAAGGGTTTCTGGGAAAGATTTTTTTCCCCTCTCACTAATAATAATAATAATAAAAAAGACACATGGGAAGAACCAGTTGTTCTTTCTCCCCTAGACAGTACTGTGAAGATGTGCCTAGAACAGTGGCAGCTTTCTTGTGACTATGAGGAAAGCCAGCTAAGATTGTACAAGCCAGAATCTTGAGCAAAAGGAGATGGAGAACTAAAACAAAACAAAACAAATCCTGGATCTTCAATGATGTTGGTGAGCTCCTTCTTGTTCGGTGAGGTAATTAATATATTTGTTGTTTAAGTCACCTGAAGGGGCTTTTCTGTTATAGTTTTAAACATTCTGACAGAGGGGCACCTGGCTGACAGCCAGGAAGTGGGCAGGGAGACCTCATATATTATGTATAAACTTTGCCTGGATTTCACAGAGAGCATACAGAATACCCAGCATGGATCCCATTGTCCAGAAATGCTAGTTGAAAGCCTCAGTGTGAAAAGTCTTCCTTCTCCAAGAGCACATCATAAGATAGTCCTGTCTAATCTACCATCATATTAGTTTTCTATTGCTGCATAACAAATTACCACAAATTCAGTGGCTTGAAATAACACACATTTACTCTCTCAGTTTTCATGGGTATAGAGTGTGGGCACAACTTAGCTGGGTCCTCTGCTCAGGGTCTCACAAAGCTGAGATCAGGGTGTGGGCCAGGCAGCATTCTCATCTGAAGGCTTGACTGGGGAAGGATCTTCTTCCAAACTCCCTCATGTTATTGGCAGGATTGCAGCTGTAGAACACATGATCCTTGCTTCCTCAAGGCAGAAATGGAGAGAGAGTGTCTACTTCATTGAGTCTCTGACCACTAGATTCTCTTTTAAAGGACCTGTCTGATTAGGTCAGGCCCAACTGAATGCAATTGGTTTTTTCAATCCAGTGTCTTCTCCCCATAGTACCCATCCAGCAAATGTGATCTAACCACAAAGCCAGAGAGATGCGGTTTGTATTTTCCTTGGACAGGCTTAATACTCCAGGGACTTTCTCTTGAGGAAGGGATAATTCATTTTGTGTTTCTTCAGCATATTTCCCCCAAGTATGCAGATTCCAAGTCAGTGGGTATCCAAGGGAAAATTCTGCTCTAAACAAGACAGTTACTGATATAGAAGGAGTAGAAATGGACCATGTCATAATACAAACAATGGGGATGTACAGAAGAGTTAGAAACGTACCTTGCATTTAGTGGAGTAGAATTTTTAAAGATGCTCTTGCTTTCCCTGTAGTGTCCTTAACAACTAAAACAGTGTCTGGACATATGATAAATATTTGCTGAATGAATGAGTGAGTAAAGAGTAGACACTTATTAGGTTGTGTTCCTCCCCTTGCTTCTCTCGGAACTGCCCCATCTAATCCATAGCAGGAGAGTAGGCCCTGTGGCCACATTTGAACAACATGATTTCTGGCTGGTTGGATTGTAGTGGGTGTCTGATTAACCGGACCGGTTAGGTTCCATCTCTTGTGTTAGGACTGAGAGACAGCAGGCTCATCTCTTTGGGGAGCTGGACACATGACATGCGAACTTAATAGCTGTGGGTCTATGATGTTCTGCCATGAGGTCCAGGAAAGCAGAGAAAACAAGTCTGCATAGAAAAAGAATGAAGCAGATGCCCAATGAGAATCAGAGACAAGAGACAGAGACAGTGAAACCCAGTGACTTTCCAGCCACTGATTCCAGGATTTCCTGAGCCCCTCCTCAAGTTCCTGCCCTTAGTCCCTAGGAGACATTGATAGGCTCTTATAATAAATGTCAGTGTTGGCTTAGGTTTGCTCTAGTTAGTTTTGTTGTATGTCAAAAAAAGAGACTGGGCAAATAAAAAACAAAAAATAGATATGCACCCATGGCCCAAGATCTAAAACAATCAATTGTAATGAGAGATGGGAGATCCTCAGAAACAAACATAACCACATAGTAATCAGGGATCCCAGTGATAAGAGAAATGGAGAGGCACTGGGGCTCCACTGGGGAACTCTCTCAGAGGCTAGACATGCACAAGTGATGGAGGACATGGCTCTTGGCCAAAGACAAATCTAAATGCTGTGCAAAGAGCACAGGAAGCTGAAACCCAGAGTGAGCTGAGGCTGCAAAAAATACTAGGGACAACACAAAGAGCTCCTTGGTGTCGGAGGAAGAGCAGGGAGGGTCACTGCTTGGTGCAGATGGCATCACGTTAACAGATGTCAAAGAGAAAAAGAACTCCTCAGCTTCTACTTCGTTCCTGAGTTACACAGAGAATGAAGACCCAGACAGAGGACAGTGAGAAAGCTGATAGCTGCTTTAAAGAAATTCCAGTTATCAATTTCAGATTCACTAAATCCCAGGAACCAAAAGATTTTGCAAATATGATCCCTAAAACCTTGTCACCAATTGAAACATGGCAAAGACCAGGATAGATGCTAGAAAGCCAGGATGGATGGGTAAGTGTGGTTCTAGATTTCCAAAAGCTGTGAATTCTAAAAACAACATCAAAGATTTACCAGCTGATCCTTGGAAAGAATTCTAAAATATAGATTATTAAACAGGGGCATTTAAAAACAAAAAGGGAGCTGGGAACTTTAGGAACTAGCTTGAGCTTATAAAGAAAGTCAGGTGAAAGCAAACTCTCCCTTTTTTGAGAAGACTTTCCTAATCAGTGGAAAAGTGCCAAAGACAAATATCAGAAACATATTTGGCCAAGGTACTCCTAAGACAAAACAATTTACATGATTTATTTGGCTAAATATTATGCCCATAGAACCTTCTTGAAGTATCAATGTCAACTTGTTTCTTTAACCTTTTAAAAAAATCTTGGATCAGATTTGCAAATGACTCAAACCTTGGAGAGAGAGAGTTAACATGTAAAATAACAGAATCAGGATTAAAATATTGCCTGACTTACACTGATTTACAAAAACTCCCAAGTTGAAATTTGATAGGAATAAACATAAAGTTTTACTCCTGACTTTAAGAACTCAACTGTCCAGGAGTGCCTGGGTGGCTCAGTCGGTTAGGTGACCAACTCTTGATTCCAGCTCAGGTCATAATCTCATGGTGGTGGGATCAAGTCTCATGTTCAGCAGGGAATCTGCTTGAGATTCTTTACCTCTCACTCTGCTCCATCCCCAGTGTGTGCTCTCTCTCTCAAATAAATAAATAAAACTTTAAAAAAGAAAGAACTCAACTGTCCAAAGATGGGTAGAAGACAACACTTAAGAGCAATGTCTTGGAAGAAGCCCAAGCATTAGAGTTGACTTTAAACTCAGTATGAGTCAACAGAATCATGTGGTTGCCAAATGAAATCGTAGGCTGCATTAACAGAAGTGCAACCAACTCTTGTGTCAGATGGTTCTTGACTCAACAACTCACACAGAGACCTGAGTAATCTCTCTGTTGACCATTGTGGGAGATTGGCACCAACTTTCTAACTCAGAACGTATTTGCACACATCCTCTTCTATCTTCCATTGTCTGTCATCCAGGTCTCCCATCCTGACCTGGCTGGTGTTCACATCTCTTTCCTCAGAACTCTTGGCTGAGATGAGAAGACATTGGAAGGTCCTTATATCACTCCTTTTTCTCATCTGGTCACAGCTCATCTGCCAAAGCAGACATAGCTCATGTATTCTTCATAAAAGGACACAGCCCCTTTTCTTGGGGGCTCAGATTTTTTTCTGGGCTTCAGGGCAGTCAGCAACATGGACTCCATGAGCAGATAATAAGTCTAAAGAGCCGTTCTTAATGATAGGGTCTTCCACTTCCTTCTTATCTCTAAGGTTGGCCTACCTTATCCAGGACTTTCACCTGCTTGACAGTGCACACCCACGCATGTGAGCACTTGGGTGTAGAGTTGAACACATACCATCAATGGCTCACAAGATGATTTTAGGCAGTATGTAGATGAACATTTCTATCATAGTAACTATTGTATTATTTTAATTCATTTGATTTTTTTGGATAAATAATACATTCACATAGTTCAAAATTAACAAATGTGGTGGGAGCGGCTGGGTGGCTCAGTCAGTTAAGTGTCCAACTCTTCTCTTGATTTCAGCTCAGGTCATTATCTCAGGGACGTGTGATCAAGCCTCATGTTGGGCTCCGTGCTCAGCTCAGGGTCTGCTTGTCCCTCTCCCTCTGCTCCTCTCTCTCTCTCAAATAAAATATTTTTTAAAAATTAATAAATGTGGACAATTTTCTTCCCATCATGGCCAAACTCTTCCTACCCAATAAGAACCATTTGCATTAGTGTGTTGGCATTCTTCTCTCAGAAGAGATTTTAGGCATATGCAAATGTAGACCTCCTCCCCTTTTAAGCACATACCATTTGGTATACAATTCTGCACCTTGCTCTTTCTCTTAACACTAGTTCCTTCTCTGGGCATAGAGAGCTTCCTCCTTCTTTGTTTATGGCTATATAGTTTTTCTTCACATAGCCAGTTTTCTGTTGAGGGACAGGTTGTTTCCAATTATATGCCATCATAACAATGTCACAATGAATGTTCTTGCATATATGTCCTTTCACACTTCTGTGAACACATTCATAAGATAAATGTATAGAAGTGGAATAGGTGGGAGTGTTTTTTATTTTCATGTGTAATGAAAAAAAATGTATAGCTACCAAGTAACCAAACACAATTTCACAGTTATTATATTTTATAATGAGGCTAAACACTTTTAAGTGAATTAATGGAAGAGAAATACTAAGTAAATGACAGCATAGATGAATTGAAAATATCACTAAAATTTGAAAGTAATATATACGTAGGGCTGGAGTTTAAGAAATGCTGATCTAGTATGGAACTTTCATCTTCCCTGCTCGAAGCTCCTAAAATCTCCATTTTATGCAGTGTTTGAAGGTGGAGAAAATGTGCAGAAGAAGGGAGAGCTTTGGAGTCCAGAAACCTGGGTTTGAATGTTGACTTTCCTCCAGCTGGCTGTGGGTCTTATAGCCTCTTGCAACCTCATAGTTCCCATGTGGGAAAGTAGGAGTAATAATACAGTCATGCACTTGGAACATAGAACCTACTTGTTGCATGGTGTTTATTATAATTCAGCTATTTGGGATGAACTGGGGGAAGATAGAGAAGTCAGAATCTTGGTTCTGCCTGGCACCTCTCCCTTTCAACATTCCTCCTCTAGACCAAAATACATATATATAATGGCAACCAGGAGTCCCAGGCTTAGAAGGTCCCCATGCTTGGTTTCATTCCCTGCTGCCACCATTTTGAAATTCTTAGTAATTCTGAACAAGAGGCCACATTTTCATTTTGCAGAGGACTCTGCAAATTCTGTAACCAGTCCTGCATATAATGTCAGGCATGCATGGTCTCCTCCCTCCTGCTGCTACCCCAACAGACCCTATTACTCCTGAAAGCCCACTCCTTCGGTACCACCTATGAGGCTAACTGGGCCACCTGCGCTGTGGTCTGGGGCCCTTCTGCTGACCCATTCTGTCATAGTCCTACATCTATCACAGAAATAGCATCACTCTAGGGGAGAGCCTTTGGGAGCCTTGTTCCAAGTTCTCCCTGGTTTCCCAGGGAGCCTTAACTAGTCAGAGCCAGGATTTGGAGGTGGCTCAGTGACTTCTGTCCCCACGCATGCCCCTGAGTCCTGTTGAAGCACTTACCCACTCAAGGTCCTCTCTCATCCTATGTTTTAACCAAGAAAACATTGTGGGGTCAGAAATCCTGGATTCAAATCCTGGGTCTGTCATGTCCGACCTAAGCAAACTTTCATAAATCCCTCCAGTTCTCAAGAGCCTCTGCTTCCTCCTCTGCAAAATGGTTATAAGAACAGTGCCTAACTTGCTGGTTTGTCCTGAGACTGAAATGGAATGTCATATGAAAGCGCCAAGCAGTGGCTAATATGCAGTGGGTTCTTTCGGATTTCCAAATTTGTAAGAGAAGAATGAAGAGTCTTTGTTTGCTTCGTGGGGTGCTGATCCTCTGTTCTGGCATTCCCACCCTCCTACTCCAGGCTGACTGGAGCCAAAGTCTCATAGCATGCTGGGCTCCACCTCCTCAGCCGGACCCTGGATACTCAATTCCACTTCCGTCCAAGCTCTGAGCAAATTTCTCTCAGCTTCTGGTTTGCCTGCTCTCGGCTCTGTAGCCATTTACCCCTCAGAATTCCTAGCATGTAAAAACTCTGCAGAATGGTTTATTACACTGAGATGCAATTAAAGCCATAACATGCACGACCCTCTGTCCAGGGTTATTGCTATGGAAGTTCCCTTTTACACAAAACACTGGACTTCCTGCTTTAGAATTTATTGTGATTTTCCATGAAATAGAGTTCTTCATACTTCCTTCTCTCCCTCTTTGGATGGTCCGCTTACAAGCTGTAAGTGAGGCATCTATTCCTTATGGCCAAGGGTCTTCCAGACCCTCTCTTGCCCTCTCCTTCCATCCCTATCTATTGGAGCATAGAATCCTGAAGATGGGGAAATAAGGTGTTTTGAAGGCTGGAGTAGTGGTTCCTAGCAGGGCAAGGAAGCATATTAAGAAGTTACTGCAATGTTTCAGGCAAGAAATAATAATATTGAAGCAGCTGCAGGAAGACAGGAAGGGTGTGAAGCAATGCCAAAGACGATGTGGTCTTGCACAGGGAGATAAGGGAGAGGGAGGGATCAAAGATAAAGGAGTCCCTGGTGTTTCCAGCCGGAGAGGCTGCGAGGTTGCCACAGGAAGTGGAGGAAATGGGCTGGCAATCTCCTGCATTCCCACGGCTTTATACAAATCACTCTCAAGTGATGCTTCTGATCCTATTGTCTCTCCAGAGCCTAAGGCTGAGATGGGCTGATAAATGGCCTTAAGAAAACCAAGACTGAACTTTAGGGAATTCCTAGTTAAGGCAGGTGGAGCCGAGGAAGGTTGATAAGAAAGTGTTCAGAGAGGGGGGCCTGGGTGGCTATGCGTCTGCCTTCGGCTCAGGTCATGATCCCAGGGTCCTAGGATCTAGCCCCGCATCAGGCTCCCTGCTTGGCGGGGAGCCTGCTTTTCCCTCTCCCTCTGTTGCTCCTCCTGCTTGAGCTTTGTCTCTCTGAGAAATAAATAAATAAAATCTTCAAAAAAAAAGTGTTCAGAGAGGAGAGGAGCAAGGGTGATGCTGACACACACGTCAGGAGATGGAACTCTTCAAGGAGGGAGGTGAGCAGTGTGGGATGCTGCCGAGGGGTGACGGAGGCTGGAGGCCAAGGTTGGGGTGTCAGCAGAGCTGGGCAGCGCACGGGGAGGCAGAAGTCAGGTCATGAGGAGCTGAGGAGACAGTGGGAGGTGAGGGAATAAAGGGGGGAGGCACTCTGAAAAGGAAGAAGGGGAGCCCCATCTGTAGTGGGTGTGATGTTCCCAGCAGGTGGGAGTGGCACAGGGGGAAGGGAGAGTGTCCTTGGACTGCAGCCCTCATCCCTTCGCCTCTATGTCTTCCTTCTGGTCTTGAACCCCATGCAGGCTCAGTAGTCTTTCTGAAACCTTGGTCAGTCTGTAGTAACACCTTTCCACTGATGAAATGCTTTTCTTCTCCTTTCTGCATAAACTCTAGCAGCCTTCTTCCTGAGCAAAACTGAGCAGCTAAATGAGGCTACCCCTCAACTCATTTCCACCAAGTTCACCAAATAAGCCAAAGAAATGGCTGGGTCCCCAAGAAGGGGTCGGCATCAGGTAGCAGGGACTCAGGTCTTCTCAAGGGTTGCCAAGGGTTGAGATTGGAGGCAGATGGTTTCCAGACATTTTCCACACGCACTTCCCCTCCTCTGGACACAAAGTTTAGATGGTGGACATGTCTCAAAGGATGCAGAAGGAAGGGAAGTAATGACTACCGCAAACCAGTAAAAGGTCTCCCCTAGTAAGTGTACGTAAGTGAGGAGTACAGGGGGTCCACCCGGATTCCCACTTTATCTTAGAGAAGGTTAGGGAACAGAGGGCTGAAACCAATGACCCACTGGGAGTATAGAGTTCTCAGACTGTCATCAAAAAGTAGCAGGACGGCCCAGCCCCTCCTCTTACAACCTCCTTTGGTGAGCCCTGGCTTTCCCGAGTCCATTTGCGAAGCGACAAATAAAGGACGGCTGAGGTCATTTGCCAACGTCACATGAAGATGACGCTCATGAACAACCAGATTTTCTCTGCCTGGGGAAAAAGCAGGTGAATCTTTGCTCCCTCGGGCTTTCATTTTAATTCTGGAAAAATCCATGTTGTCTGCTGAGGCTCCCAATAAGCTGTTTTCCAGCCTCAAGCCGAGACTCCTCCAACAACTTCTCACTCTGGATTCTGCTCCTAGGATCTCTATAGCAACCTGGGTGCAGCTGGAAGACCCAGAAACCCAGCAGGGCCCCGCTTACCAGGCCTGAGGCAGAGCACCCAACAGTCCACAAACAAGGAAGTGTCATTTTGCAGAGGGCTTTTTTTTTTTTTAACCTCAAAACAGAGTTCTGAGGAATAACAAATGTATTTAGCTGACCATGAAGTAGCTTTAAAAATCAGATGCTTTCTGCTCCGTTCTAGGCAAATGATGAAAAGAAATTGGCTCTTTGCTATTGTCATTTGCTATTGTCAAGTGTGCATATTTTAAATTTATTTAAAATATTTATTTATTTATTTATTCAGGGTCCAGCAATTCTCTTTCATTCTGTTCAGGCAAAAAGTCACAATGCTGTTATCTCAGAACTTACTGTCTTCGAAACTACATTATAATCATGTTCTTATCTGTCTTCATACTTGTTGTCTTACCTGAGAAAAGGAAGAGGAGAACTGAAATCCAGGGTTGATGTCAAGCTTAATTAAGTTGTCCTCACATAATTACAAAGCCCTCAATCTGCATACTCTGGGGGCTCTGCAAACAGAGGCAAGGTCAAGATCCTTGCCCTGAAAACACTTCCATGCGGTTGGAGACATCATGAAGAGCTGTGGTAAGACAGTCAGGGCCAATACCAAGCCATAGGAAAATCAGCTTTCTGTTGTGTGGGCCAGACACCATTTCCAGAAGGTGAAAAAGATGTATACTTAAATTCTTAGGACTTTGAACATATATATTCAAATGAATTTTGCCTCCTTCCCAAATTAAAGCGTTCCAGCAGATTGGCTTTCCTGATGCGCCATCTTGGGTGAACCAAAGGGATTCCTTTTTCTTTTTTGGCTGTCTTTCAGCCACCTGGCTTTCGATAAGATTTTCAGTGCATCTTGCAATGTGTGAAACTGTAACACCTGTCTAGACCTTAAACCACTCTTCTGGGTCTGGTTTGCTAAATCTGGAGCCAGAATTTGATTGGTTGTCATAACTGCTCTTGCTTTAGAAACTATTTCCCAACCATTTAAGCACCCACATTGGGGTTTCTGCACTTCAGCTGATTACTCCATGCTTCCGTTCACCAGGCACCTATTTGGGGAGCTAAAACCATAGCATCTTAGATTCATTTGCTCTCTGGGAACTTAAAAAAAAAGCCAACCCACCTGTTACCTTTGGCCAATTGATCCCAGGGCTCAGCTGTTAGAACTGAATCACGCATGCCCAGAGTGAACAAGGGGAGCATTTCTTTCCCCTTCTGGGGGTAGGCCAAAGTGGGGCTGGGAGTGGGGAGAGGAGGGAGGTAAGTGGTCCAGGTGTCCACGTCGTGGATCCAGGCTTGAGGAAGCCTTTGTTCATAGCATCTCTTTCTGCTTGTGCCGTAGCAGGCCATCAGGTGGTAGTGGTTAAATACACTGGACCTTCCCTCCCTCACCCAGCCCTTGGGTATCTGCTGAGTCACATTCAGGGGTGGGGAAATACAAATGGCTGTGAAATGGGCCTCATCATGTGGTTTTCTTTTCCTAATTTGGTAAACAAATTAGGGCAGGCCTGGGCACAGAGGCCTGGGAAACAGTTTTTTTCTTGGCAAGGGTAAAGGGGAAGTCTAGTGCCTTCTCTTTTCCCGTTCAGTGTCTGAGCTGCCACTCTGGATGAAAATCTCCAGATGACAAGAGCTGAGCCATAACTTTCTCTCTTTCTCTTTCTTTTTTTTCTTTTCTTGGCTGTCCCAGTTAGGTCACATATGTGATTTCTAGGCTTGGAAAATGCATCTTTGTGCTAAGAGTGATGCAGAACACAAGCAAAAACATCCACTCCAGAGAATTGTGCTTTTGTGGCAAATGTGTATTTTCCCACTAATACAGATACGCAAAAAAAAAAAAAAAGTCTGCATTTTTTTTCCAACTCTTTATTTTTAGTTCTCTCTTTTTTTTTTTCTGGTGGCAGAAAACAATCTTATTCAGTTCCAAGCATACACAGACACTTCAGATTTAAACCCACTCTTGTTCCCTTACTCTGAAATTCCCAAACTTTCCTGGGGGCCGTTTTTTTCTCCCTTTGAAGCTAACAACTTATGAGAGACCAAGACCTTCAGCGCCTCTCCCATGAGTCCCCCATCCAGACTGGCTCTCTCCCTTGTTTATCTTCTCAGGGGTGGGGAGGGGGCAGCAGGGAAGAGGGCAGTTGGAAGAAGGGGGCTGGACAGTGCAGGACACTGGCTTGGCCAACATTCTCCATTCCTCCATTTATCTTCAGTGTTACGTTGGAAGACTCCTTCTGAATTTAAAAGCCACCAATCTGTGCTCTCTTCTCTGGCTCCACCATGATAAGCCTCCTACGGGATAAATGGCAGCCTCTTGTTTCTCCACAGGAATGGGGGAAAGGTCACCAAGTCAAAGGGAGGGTGAGGAGAGGAATCATCCAGTAATACTTCTCAATATTACATCACCAAATGTTGTTATTGTGCAGACGCTCTTTCTCTGTTACTCCATCTCTTGTACTATTGACTATTAACAATGGACGCACCATTGTTGAGCAAAGGGCGCAGGGCCAACACAAGCGGCTCACTTGGTACAGGCTGGAACACAGGCCAGAAGGTCCACAGGTCCTTTGTTCTCTCATCATCCCGGGAAGAGGTGTGCTTGGGCGGTGACGGGACGCCCTGTGGGACCCTGTCCCCTCCGGACCCTCCTTTCCCTTCTCTTCCCTTTTTTCTTTCTCTTTTATGATCTCTCCCTCCCTCCTCTCTTTTGAAGTATAATTTGCATGTAGTAAAATGCACGCATCTGAAGTGTATGGCTCTGTGAATTATTCCCTGTGTTACACACCCATGTCATCACCACCAGAGAGCTTCCATTTTATGGGAGATCATGAGTTCCATCTTGTAACTAGGACAAAGAGAGCCTGAATTTGTGCACAAAATGGTCTGACTTTGGGTGCTAGCTGTTTATAGGTGTTTCTGGCCTTGAATTCCTCTGCTCCTCCCAGCCCAGCTCAGGTTGCTGGGTCAGGAACGCTCTATCAAGGAACCTTCCCAACCCAGAGGCCCAGCAGGGTCCCCTCCACCACCGGTTGTCCTCTACTAAGCCTCCGATGGGAGGCTGATTAGTGAACCAGTCACATGAATGTCTGCTCCAGGTGAGCTGGGTCTTGTGGGGGCATCTCAGGGTCGCCCTGCATGTGATGCGGGCTCAGCTATGTGGGTGAGGCCCACACAGCCTCATTGCTTGGTCAACTACTAGCACAGAGAGAGGAAGCAGAGTCAGACCAGAATCACTGAGAATTAATCCGGGTTTTTTTTGTTATTGTTGTTGCAGCCTTGGCCTTTGACAGAGGAGTTCTGCCTCTACTGCCTTTTAGCTGTTTCCACAATTAACAGGGTCTTGGATCCCCTCGAGGGATCTGTTCCTCCAGGGACTTTACTCTGACAAATACCATCAGTTTTGGAAAAGTTGAAATTGGGACAACCTTTCTGAACAACATTTTGTAATACACTTGTAATATCCTTTGATTCAGCATTCCACTTCTAGAAACCTGTTCTGCTGAAATATGAAAATGTACAAATACACTCCTTCCCATACACACGTATACACACATTGCAGCAACGTTTATAACAGGTAAGAATTTTTTTTTTTAGGATTTTATTTATTTATTTGACACAGAGAGAGAGATAGCAAGAGCAGGAAAACAAGCAGGGGGAGTGGGAGAGGGGGAAGCAGGCTTCCTGCTGAGCAGGGAGCCCGAAGCGGGACTCGATCCCAGGATCCCGGGATCATGACCTGAGCCGAAGGCAGATGCTTAATGACTGAGCCACCCAGGTGCCCCAGGTATGAATTTTTTTAAAAAAAAATCTAAGTGACTACCCATAAGGGAATTATTAAATAGATTATGCTATGTGTGTATAGGAATAGAATGCTGTAGATCATGTGCCCATATTAAAAGATGGCCAAACTACCCTGTTAAATAAAACAACACAAAGCAAAACAAAAACCTAAAGAAACATTTGATACCTTTTTGGTAAATTAATAAGAATATGATATTAGCACATATATTGGAAAAAGGGATAGAAGTGTATAGCGCAGTATTAACATTGATAAGTTATCTCTGAGATGTGGGAAGAAGGCTAGGGAATTTTTATTTATAGTTTTATATTTTGGTATTGTCAGAATCTTACAATGAGCTTGTGTTACTTTAAAAAAATTTTAAAAAATTTTTTATTTTAAGTAAACTCCACACCACATGTGGGGCTCGAACTCATAACCCCAAGATCAAGAGTTGCATGCTCTACTGATTGAGCCAGCAAGGCACCCCAAGCTTTTGTTAGTTTTGAAATCAGAAAGCTATAGAGTTTTTTGTTTGTTTTCTTAAAAAAGAGACAAATTCTTGAAATTGCTGGGAATATAGAAAATTTTTTCCATGACTGCTTCCAGAAATCCTAGGTTAGGCTATCTATAGAGTGGGTCCCAAAAGGGAGGAAAATAGTAAAACCGGGGTGGAATGCTCAGCAGAAATCTGTGCTAAGCAGAGAGACCCTCCCTAACTAAGGGAGGTTACTGGGGGTGGTAGGAAGCCATGGGGCCTCAATGATCCCCACTTCCTAGTATTCACACCCTTGTAAGCCCCCTTCCTTGAATGCAAACTGGAACTACTGCCTTGCTTCGAAAGAAGAGAAAACAGCAAATAAAATAAGAAAAAAAAAAAAAACTAAAAGAAAGGAAAAAAATTAAAAATTTAGAAATAAAATAAATAAGTAAACTAAAAACACTTAAAAAAAGAGAGAGAGAGAGAGAGTGGGGATGTTACTTCAAAGATCAGGTAACAAAAGGTTGTGATTTCCATCTTACTAGCATTCTCTCACTTCCTCTCCCTTGCTAACTTTGATGAAGTCAGCTGCCTCGTTGTGAGCTACACTAGTGAGAGGCCGTGTGGCCGAGAGAGGGCAGCCTCTGGTGAACAGCCGGGGAGAAACTGAGGCCCTTAGTCTAACCACTGGTGCAAAAGTGATCCAGCCTCAGCCGAACCTTGAGATGAGTGTAGTTCCTGCCCCACACCATCATCACAGCCCTGAGAGAGACCCTGGGCCAGAGGGCACAGCTAAGTTATGCCCAAATTCTTGACCCATAGCAACTGTGAGATGATAAATGTGTGTTGTTTTAAGCCTCCAAGTTTTGTGGTAATTTGTTATGAAGAATACTAAGAAGGCCGACCGTGCTTCGGAATTGTAAGGAGTTCTGCCTCTACTGCTTATATTATAGTGATCACTTAGAATTTTGGTGTCTGGTTATAAACAAGACCTTTTCCACTACATGAAGGACTACAGATGGAGTCTTACAAGAGATGTAGGTGATGTGGCATAATAAAATAAACTTTTACTTTGGAACAAACAGACCCAGCAAGCGCTATAGTCTTTGTCAAGTTGCTTTACCTTTCTGAGCCTGTATATTCATCTGTAAAGTGAAAATAATGTCATCTATAGCACAAAGTTGTTATGGAACATAAACCCATAAAGAATGTCAAATGTCGGGTGCCTGGGTGGCTCAGTCGGTTGGGCGACTGCCTTAGGCTCAGGTCATGATCCCAGGGTCCTGGGATCGAGTCCCACATCGGGCTCCCTGCTCCGTGGGGAGCCTGCTTCTCCCTCTCCCTGCCACTCCCCCTGCTTGTGCTCTCTATCTCTCTGACAGATAAATAAATAAAATCTTAAAAAAAAAAAATGTCAAATGTCTGGCATATCAGATTTTCAAGAAATATTGGTTATATTTCCTTTTTGTACTAATTTTCTTTGTTGGAGTTGTTTCTCAATTTTGGTGTCTGGTTAAGTGATAGGATAGAAAAACAAATGTGACCTCCTGGTCACTTGAATGGGGCAGAGGCTTTGGGGAACAGTAACTTGTTAATTAACTCTGTATGAGAAGGTTGTTTTTTGAGACTTTCACTAGAACTTCTGAATTTGGAAACCCAGTATAATTCTAGGAGAGGTAGAGAAGCCTCAGGGAAGGATGCCCTGTCTTCTTTGTACAAATGTTTTCCATATGTCAAGGGTCTGAAAATGCAAGAGTTAAACAGAAGTGTTTGTGGTAGCCAGTCTCCAAGATGGCTTCCAGTTATCCATGCCTGCTGGTTTTCGTGCCTTTGTGTAGTCCTACCATGAATCAGAGCTGACCTGTGTGACCAGCAGAATACTGCACACATGACTGTCCATGACTTCCAATGTTAAGCCATAAAATTGCAGCTTGAATAGTTTTCTCTGGTAGAAGCCAGCTGCCATGTCTTGAGGACACTCAAGAAACTTGTGGAGAGGCCCATGTGGAGAACTGAGGCTTCTTCCCAAGAACCAGCAGAAACTTCCAGGCTCTTGGGAAGATCTCCAGCCTCGGACAAGCCTTCAGATGACTGTAGCCCCCACTGACCTCCAACTACAACGTCATGAAAGACTCAACACAAAAGATACTCAGGAAGCCACCACCAAATTCCTGACCCACAAAAACTGTGAGAGGTAATAAACGATTCTTGTTGCTTGAAGTTACTATGTTATAGATTAATTTGTTGTATAGCAATAAGCAATGTTTTTGGTCATTTTTACTGTACAACATGCATTTCTTCAACCAATATTTTCTGTACATCTGCAATACAGCTAGATGTACTAGATGTGGGAGAAGTGTGGTGAGCAAAAACAGACACAGTGCCTGTTTTCTTGAAGCAGACCATTTATTTAGTAGTGATACAGATAATCAAATAATCAGATAAATAAATGTAAGTTACCAGAGTGCCAAGTGCTACACAGGAAAAGGACTATAGCTACTCTTGGCTGTGAGGGGGACATAATTTAGATAAGATTTGGCAAGATTTTCCTGAGGAAGCACACTAAATGAGCAGTTAGGTGACTGGGAGGGAGAGGGGAAGAGCATCTGGGCAGGGGAAGCAGTGTGTACAAAGGCCCTGTGCTGAGGGAGCATGGCGGAGGCACTGAGGGGAGGCCCCTGTGGCTGAGGCTCAGAGACTGAGGAGCCAGAGGCCAACCCACATAGATTTTCATGGCCATACTAAGGAGTTTGGGTTTTATACTAAGAGCAACGGGAAACATTTGAAGCCTTTTAAGAAATAGAGAGATAGAATATGATTTTGATGTTCAAATCTTTGATTTGAAAAAATCTGGCCATGTAGAGACAGAATGGAGGGTGTCTGTGTGGTACCTGTTGAAGGTTGTTTTGGTAATCCAGGCACTTGTCACCATCAAACAGCGTCCTTACAATTCCGAAGCACGGTCGGCCTTCTTAGTATTCTTTAAAAAGAGTAATTTATAGAGACATAATGCTTGGTATCTCAGAGTCTACCTGCTAACAAAATGAACAATGGTAGAGTCAAATAGGATGACATGAGGACATATAAGATGGCCGGGAAATTGAGAAACAACTCCAAAGAAGACAATTAGTACAAAAAGGAAATATAACCAGTATTTCTTGAAAATCTGATATGCCAGACATTTGACATTCTTTTTTTTTTTTTTTTAAAGATTTTATTTATTTATCTGTCAGAGAGATAGAGAGCACAAGCAGGGGGAGTGGCAGGGAGAGGGAGAAGCAGGCTCCCCACGGAGCAGGGAGCCCGATGTGGGACTCGATCCCAGGACCCTGGGATCATGACCTGAGCCTAAGGCAGTCGCCCAACCGACTGAGCCACCCAGGCACCCGACATTTGACATTCTTTATGGGCTTATGTTCCATAACAACTTTGTGCTATAGATGACATTATTTTCACTTTACAGATGAATATACAGGCTCAGAAAGGTAAAGCAACTTGACAAAGACTATAGAGCTTGCCGGGTCTGTTTGTTCCAAAGTAAAAGTTTATTTTATTATGCCATATCACCTACATCTCTTGTAAGACTTCATCTGTAGTCCTTCATGTAGTGGAAAAAGTCTTGTTTATAACCAGACACCAAAATTCTAAGTGATCACTATAATGTTTATATTTCTCCAGGCAATGTAATTATCTGAGATAACCTCATTAAAATGGAGACAATAGGGATGCCTGGGTGGCTCAGTCAGTTAAGCATCTGCCTTTGGGTCAGGTCATGATCCCAGAGTGCTGGGATCAAGTCCCACATTGGGCTCCCTGCTCGACAGGCAGCCTGCTTCTCCCTCTGTCCCACCTCCTCCCCCTGCTCATGCTCTCCCTCGTGCTCTCTCTCTGACAAATAAATAAATAAAATCTTTAAAAAAATAATAAAAAATTTAAAAAATGGAGACAATAATATCTATAATCATTCATTCATTCATTCATTCATCATTCAACAAAAGGTGCCTGGTTCTTCAATGAAATATATGAAGGACCCAATTACATACAAGTTTTATAAACTGACCAAAGATCAGTAATCCATGGACCCTGCCCTAGAAGAACCTATATACACGAAATAGACATTTATTAGTTTGTGAAATAAGAATCCCCTGTTTCTAAAAACTTGAGTTACAACAAAAGCTTCCATATTAGTAAAGTGTGATCCATCTTACTCCTCACAGTTGATTGGTCCAGAAGTTGGTTCTTGACTCAAGCTGGGCCAATCAGAATCCTTGCCTGGGACTTTGGACGTGGAACTGAAAAAGAGAAGTCAGTTTTTGTCCGGGTGTCTGAACTTCAAGATGGAAAACTTAGGGGGATTCTGATGAACATATTTTGTCGTGTCACTGGTGAAGGAGCGGAATCTGGATGGTAATAAAACGAAGAATAGAACAGACCTACAGTAGATGCAGGCATGCGTTTTAGGCAGTGAGCATGTAAAGTTAAGCAGAACTTCAGTCACTATTATGTTGTATAGCACCAAGGGACACCATTTACACAGTTCCTGTGAGTGGCACCCTCTGAGAACAGGACTGTGTGGGCATGAATGGGGACCCCTTGAGCTATGAGACATCCCCTACTTTTAGTTGGGGATGAGGCTGTAGATAAAGGTCAGGGCCAAATAACTCAGGTATTGAATGTAATTGGATAGCATGTGTGCTGTCATTCTACCCCTCTAAAACCCGCTGCAGACCTCACTAATTATCATGGTCTGCCTTCCTGCTGGCTCCGGACATGTCCTACTCAGCACAGCACTCCAGAGTCACCATCAAGCAGCATGTGCCTTGCGAATATGCTTCCTGGCCCAACAGCTGTACCATGTCATTTATAAGTGGCTTTGTCTCCGCGGCAGATGTTTTCCCTCTGGCTAGAATCAACACTGGGAATTGCGTATAAGTTAAGGAAATCTTTTGCTTTTTATCTGAGGACCAAGAAAATTTGGAACCAGTACTCAATCATCTGGTGGTACAATGGTATCAGTTAATTAACTTGACTTAATACTGAGAATGAACAAGATTCTGGAATGCTGATTGGGTGATTTCTGATATTGTGCTGTTCTGTCTGCCTGGCATTCCCTTTCTGCTCGCGTCTATCTGGCAAACTCTTATATAGCCTGCAAGACTGGTGGAAAGATTATATTCTTGCAGCTTTTCCTTAACATTCACTCTTGGAGAGGGAACTGCTCCCCATTTGATATTCTACCTGACTTTATTCCTTTCTCTATTCTAGCTTGTTTCCTATAGAATTGCAGGCTGCTTATGGTGTCCAGTCCCTAGAATATAGCTTCTGAAAGATAAGGATTGTGTCTTACACACTCTAAGGAGCCCCTGGAGTGTAGATATTTGATTGGATGACAGCGTGCGAAATACTCTGGGTGGTTTTAGCTTATCTCTTCAGAAAAATACCCTCAAGTCCTGAGAAAGACAATCAAACTAGTCATTGAGGAGCTATGTGGGATTTCTGCACAAGGGCAAATTGATCATTAGGATCCTTCCATTTGGAACAGTAATCGTTGAGAATAAAAAAAAAAAATCAATGTTTTGAAACTAAAAAAAAATCTAAAATTTAAGATCATAGAAACAACAAAGGGAACTTTGGGACATTTTTATTTTTAAATTTTGGAGCTGGGAAACCTGAAAGTATGACTTGAATCCATAAAAGAAAAGATAGATAAACTCAATTACATAAAAAGAAAATAACATTTTTCTTCACAGTAAAAACCGTCATAAAGTCAAAAGACAAAGTGTGAGAAAATATTTAACATTCCTATTACAAACAAAAGGCTTACATCCTTGTGAGCTCCTACAAATCAATTAGAAAAAAATGATCAAGCAGGCAAGAAACATAGAAACATAGAAGTACAGGAAAGAAAACTGGCTCTTAAATCAATGAAAAGATGCTCAACCCGCTTACATGACAAGAAATGCAAATATATGTATGATACCATTTTTTTATCCTACAGATTTGCAAATATAAAAATGTTTGATGGGGCACCTGAGGGGTTCAGTCAGTTAAGCGTCTCTTTCGGCTCAGGTCATGATCTCAGGGTCCTGGGATGGAGCCCTCGCGCATCTCTCTCTCTCTCTCTCAAATAAATAAATCTTAAAAAAAATGTTTGATGACAAGCACATAGGGAAGGTAAAGAGGTGAGAAAACAAGCATTCTCCTGCAACGCAGAGCAAGTGTAATGGACAGGACTTCTAAGGAAGGCAATCTAGCCTCCAAGATCTATCAAAATTATGAGTGTTTGGACCTAAAATTCCACTTTTAGGAATTATCTATAAATAGGCTTGACCACTGTGAAATGGCTTTTGGTGTGTACAGTGTTATTTATTGTAGCG
Source organism: Mirounga angustirostris (assembly GCF_029215605.1). Classification (NCBI taxonomy): domain Eukaryota; kingdom Metazoa; phylum Chordata; class Mammalia; order Carnivora; family Phocidae; genus Mirounga; species Mirounga angustirostris. Next base: position 44,028,015 of record NW_026991714.1, read on the forward strand.
TTGTTTGTAATTGCAAAAGATTAGAAACCACCTAAATCAATAGGGAAATGGCTAGGTAAATTATGGTACATGTATTTATACAGTAGAAAATTATGCAGTCACACACACAAAATAAGGAAGTTCTTTATGTACTGATAGGAAATTATTGCCAAAATATACTGTAATGAAAAAGCAAGGCATAGAACAGTATGTATGCTATGCTAGTATTTATGTGAACAAGGGAGAAATATTATACAGGTATTTGCTTGGGACTGCATACACTCTATCCAGAGGATGGCCAAGAATTTCATAATTTAGTTGATTATTAAAAGGGGATCTGGGATGGGAGGGAAAATGACCATAGCACATCTTTCTTGCCTTTTGAATGTTGAACCATATGAACGAATTACTTACTTGAAAATAAATGAACAGGGACACCTGGATGGCTCAGTCGTTAAGCGTCTGCCTTCGGCTGGGGTCATGGTCCCAGCGTCCTGGGATTGAGCCCCGCATTGGGCTCCCTGCTCCGCGGGAAGCCTGCTTCTCCCTCTCCCACTCCCCCTGCTTGTGTTCCCTTTCTCGCTCTCTCTCTGTCAAATAAATAAAATCTTTAAAAAAAATGAACAAAAATGAAAACGAATAAAATTATAGAATTATAGGTCAATGAATACTCAGTCATCAAATTGAAGAAAATCTTAACTTAGAGGTATTTCTGCAATCTTGATTCAATTTTTGGATAAACAAAAGGAAACACAATGTTACTCAGTGGTATTGTCCTTTTATGGTTGACAGTAGAAAATTCTAAATAGAGTCAGGAATGATTTTTTGTAGCATTGTTTTGTAGCATTGTTTGTAATTGCAAAAGATCAGAAACCACCTTTATTTACCTTTAAGGGAACCAAAAAGTGTTGGGACACGTCTCCGACCTTAAAGGTGATGCCACAGAATAATGAAAGCTGTTCCACGTAAACTCCCTGGATGCCACCACCGGCCAGATGTGGCCTGGAATTCTGTCCCTCAGCCACTGTCTCTGGTGACTCGCAAACCCGTACACTATATGCCCCTGAATATGTTCTCCTATCCAGGCACCCCAGGACCCCCTGCATATAACTCATGGTATCTTATGGGTGCCTGGGTGGCTCAGTGTGTTAAGCATCTGCCTTCAGCTCAAGTCATGTTCCCCGAGTCCCTGGATCGGGCCCCACCTCAGGATCCCTGCTCAACGGGGAGTCTGCTTCTCCCTCTGCCCCTCATCCTGCTCATGCTCTCTTTCTCTCATTCTCTCTCTCAAATAAATAAAATCTTAATAAAAAAAATAATAATTCAGGGTATTTTAGATGACCCTGCTCAATCCATGTGAGCATACTGATGCTCAATGAATATGATGCAAATATGATGCAGTGGTGAGCCTTGACTATGTCAAGGGATTGCAGAGAGTAAGTAAGACACAACTGTGATTTCAGAAAGGTTGCACAGTCTGGTAGAAAGTTCAAGAGGGTGTCTCCTCCAGAGCATGAGCTAAATGCTGGGCTGAAAAATAGGGGAGTCTTAGAACGCTGGACAGTGGGATTCAGGAGCCGCATACTCTTCATTTTGTCTTTCATGTAGACAGCCTTTAGGGAACTGTTTCCTAGAGAAATAAGAGATGTAAACACAGAAAATTTGTGTTTATTACTTAAACATCCAAGTAACATAAATGAAGGAAAACAAATGAGGGGAAGCGCCATCCCACGGGCCTTGTGGTTGGCTCATCACTGTGGGGAAGTAGCACCCCCTTGAGGCAGATGCTGTGAGGTACCTCTGTGTGTCCCAGACCCGCTCAACAGGCACCTGCCATTCTAGCACACAGAACATTTTGAAACTGGGGTTTTCACATATTCCTCTATCAGTGATACTGGGTTGAGGTGGAGATGGGGTGGGGGGAAGGCCCATGGCAGGACTATGGACAGAAGCAGGCTTGTTGTTGGGCACCCCTCTCTGAAATGTTCAGAGCCAATTTGATTCATTGGGCTCGTCTTCCCATCCCCAGACACCTTGGTGCTGTTTTGTACTTTTTTGTGTGTGTGTGTGTGTCTCTAAGGTGAAATTATTTGTAAATCTAAAGGGGGAAAAATGTATTTAAAAATCAAGTCTGAAATTTTGGGTTATTTGCCCAATTGCTGTCCAAAGCAACCTATGGAAATAAAACCCAGCATTTTCGTCGTTTAGAAAGAAGCCGTTTAAACATTTTGAGTCAGGTGGAGAACCGTGGGAGGGCCGTACTTGAACCAATCTGCAGCGCCACATATTTAATCAGCAGCAATGAGTCTGAGTGCCGGGGCAGGAGGAAAGGAGGCCCGAGGAGTAGAGAGACGAAAGAGGGCAGGAAGGCCGCAGCTGCAGGAATGAAGAGAGAAAATGATTCAGGGAAGGAAAGCAGAGCAGGAAAATGCCAACAAGGAGTGGAAAGGGTACAGGTAGGGGCGCCTGGGTGGCTCAGTTGTTAAGCGTCTGCCTTCGGCTCAGGTCATGATCCCAGGGTCCTGGGATCGAGCCCCGCATCGGGCTCCCTGCTCCACGGGAAGCCTGCTTCTCCCTCTCCCACTCCCCCTGCTTGTGTTCCCTCTCTCACTGTGTCTCTGTCAAATAAATAAATAAAATCTTTAAAAAAAAAAAAAAAGAAAGAAAGGGTACAGGTAGACAACAGCAGTTAAGGGTTTCTCCAAACCCATACGAACCCACCCCCGTGTGGTGGGGCCATGCGCAAAGAACGTGGTGGTCGCTGTTGTTGGCATCGAGCCTGGTGAGCGGTGCCTTGGTTCCTTATCCACACAGGTTTATGATTTTGATTCAGATTTCCTCAAGCCCAGAGTTACCTCAGAGATGTCCCATCTCCCAGGATTTCTCCTGCAAAAACTCTAACCCTCAACTGGCTTTGAAATCAGTATGAGGGCAACTCTGGGATCCTCTTCAGAGATAAGCTGCCAATTTGGGGTACCTCCAAAATGGGGCACCGGCCAATTACAGTGGAGGTGACCAAAGTGACTCTGAGGAATTCAATTAGGCAAATACCAACCATGTATTGAGCTTGGCTAATATAATGAGGGATTGAAGCTCTGGTTCTTCCTAAATGGAATTAGGACAAAACTAATTAAAATAGAAGTTTATTAGTTAAAATACATCATCTGTGAAAACATGGAAAACAGAGAACATATTGAAAATACTGCATGAAGAGTGGGGTGCGTGGGTGGCTCAGCTGGTTAAGCGTCCCACTCGATTTCGGCTCACGTCATGATCTCAGGGCGGTGAGATTGAGCCCCGCCTTTCCTCGGGCTCTGCGCTGAGCTGAGCATGCAACCTGCTTAAGATCCGCTCACTCCCTCTCTCTGCCCACCCCCCGCCAAAACCCCCCCCCAAAACCCCCAAAACCAAAAAACTGCATAAAGAGCAAGACACAGAGAAATTACATGCTTTGAGTAGCCCTCAGCCACTTTTCTCTTTTCTAGTGGAGTTAGGCATGTTATGAGTGTTGAACTCTAACCTCACAACTTTAAAAATCATCAAAAGGCAAGTAAAACTCACAGTGAAGAAAGAGCTATGCTCTGTTTGCTGCCGGGTATACCTCCTCAAATCTTCTTCTGACCTCGGCACCTGTCAATTCTCACCTCTCTGAAGGGCTCCTGAGTGGATTTTTCCTTTCAGCGGTAGCCCCCGTGCATCCAGGGTTGAGATTTCTAGAGAAAGCCCCAGTCCTCACCTGTCCTGGAAATATCTGTATTCCCCAAGCACCAGACTTGAGAGAAAAGTGTGGTATAACCTTGGGAGTCAGGCAGACAGGGGTTGGAATTCTCGTTCTTGCCCCTACAAACCATGGGATCTTATATATATTCTCTAAGCTTCAGTTCTGAAGATAAAATATACAAGGGGTTGGACACATCCTAAGTACTCAATAGAGGGTGGCTTTTGTGTTTTAATCCACTTACTCTCTCACTCAGAATCTTGCTTTGGAAATTAAAAGCTGTGGTATGCTGGGGGTACTATGCCTTTGGTTCCCTGCTATTTGAGTTCTAACTATGTGGGTTAGGTTTCATTTCTTTTATAAAGCTCATGTAACCCTGCACCACATGGACCCAGGCAGGATTACTGATGTCTCAGTGTTAAACAGACTCCTTCGAAATGAACTCTCTAAACACAACGGGCATTTTAAGAAATGCTCAAAAATATTTAGAGGATAAAATTATTCATACCTGTTTCTTATAAGAGAAGTTATTACTAACTTACTATTACTCTTCTATTATGTCCTTCATGATCCTTGGGCACAGAGTAAACGCTTAAAAAATAAATCTTGGTTAATTTGCACCATCTACAGATTGATTGCACATATATGTCGCTGGGTTTCCTTAAGACATCAGCACACTTACTATCAAATGTGACTGCCGCCTACATGGTGCGTGCGGTCACCTAATGACCAAGAAAGGGGATGTGTGCCATTTCCCTCCCTTTAAACATGGTAAGAGCAAAACAAACGAAAATGGCTACAATGAAACAAAAAACCCCACAGATTCAAGTAGAAGGGAATGGAAGGGAAGGAACTGCTTTTGTGCCGAAAGTGCCCCTTAGCATCTGTATCTTTTTTCTGCCATCATCCTGACAGCCCCCCCGCCCCCCCGCCCATCCACGCATGGTCGGCACCACCGGGGCTCACAGCCCAGAGGAATCAGGGAAGCCAGGGGTCTCCAGCCGGCATCTGCTCTGAGTCAGTCCCTATGTTGCCCTAAGGGTTAAATATTTTTACTCTCTCCTAGTGAAGCTGATAGGCTGACAGATCACGAACACACCCGTTTTGGGGACTATAAAATATGGAACTCCAGAACTTTCTCCAACAACATGATAGTCATGAAAATGACCTTAAGAAGTATTGCAGTATCACTTTTGTTTTCATTTTCAAGTTTGTAAGGGGTTATGCTGTACCTACTCGACTACCTATTGTTTTGCTTCTCTTAACTCACCGCCCTCTGAATTGCCTGTTTGGTTTCTAGGGCTTTAAAGCAGGAATCTAATCAGGGCTGGTGTGGAGACAAGAGAGGCTGCGCTGTGAGAAAGGGTGTACGGGCCGGGGGTAACGGACCACAGCTGCTAGGCTACTCGGCACATTCTAGTTTCGGTCTCTGGGCAGTGATACTCGGGTGCTCAGCTGGCATCCGGAGGGCTATGGAATCACTCATTCCAAAGGCTCTGGCGGTGCCCTGCCTTCATCCATGACTCTCTTTTACTCCACTCCTTTATATGTGAGTAAAGGAGTTTTAGAAACCTTCTGTACCAAATTACTTCTTGTCAAGAGTACCATAACCTGCTGGGAAAACAGGGAATCGTCTCTCTTAATTAACCACACGTTCATAAGTATTAAAATAAGAGTTAGAAAAATAAATTATTCAACACTGACATTTTATTTTCCGAACTTTTATCATTTTTACAAAACAAAAAGCAGTTATCAAAAACAGCAAAGAGGTTATAGAATTTCTCCACCAGTTTTTACGTAAGACAGTGATTACGAAACTGGTGTCCAATGTAAATACTAAACACAAGCTGATTTCCCTCTTGGTCATATGCATTCAGGTGGTTTGTTTTGGAGTTACTGAATGATAACTTTTTATAAGCACCGGTCATTTTTTGAGAACCGATTTGGTTTGTCCAACAAAGTAAACACTTTTTGCTGTGTGGCATTTTCCTTTTTTGAAAACCACTGAGCTAAACTACAGAATGTGTATGTATCTGGATCTGAACCAAATCTTTTAAGATCCTAATTACCCTGAAGAACACTGAAGACATTTATAGGGCATATTAAACACTAGTTATATACCTCATAATGTCTAAGGCAGCTATTATATTTCTAAAGAAAACAGCGTTTCATTCAGAGGCTGCCCAGAGTTTGAACTTCATCATTGTTTCCATGTCTTTTCTCATTTGGAGTAGTTTCCCCAAATTGGGTCATATTATTAGAACAAAGTTTTATGCCCGTGCCAAACAGGCTCTGGCATTTCATAGATACATTTTTGTAGAGCAAGACTCCTTGCTCTGGACCCTGGAGACCACAAAGAAATCGAGAGGCCATGATTACTGGATGCAGAGAGGAAAAAGCGTACTTAAGCTCACATGATCTGGAGGTAAGGAGAAATAAAGCTGGAACTTGGGAGTGGTGTTCACCCACCATTTGTTCCAGAAACACATTTTGCTTAAATAAGGGAATTATGGTCCAGTTTTGCAACGTTAATAGCTGCCAGTTTCTCAAATATATTTTTTATAAAGATCATTTCCTGGCTAGGAAGGAGTTAGGAAACTGGCCTCAAATTCTGAATAAATTCCTCACTATTAGTCAAAAACAAAACAAAACACTTCAAAAAAAAAAAAAAATGCAAAACAAAACAAAACCCCACCAGCCGAAAGGGGTTAAAATTGCACAATTAAACTTGAAGGCAAATTATACTATATACAGACAGGTATACACCAAAACCGTTTTTGAGAGCATGAAACACTCCTATTCATAAACATTTCCTCTCTATTATCCCAATTTTCATGAAAGGAAAACTGATATGTGATTTTGCTCTTTACGGATATGAAAAAGGAAGCAAGAAGGCAAAGCTGAGAGAAAGAGACGCTACCCAAAGGGCAGCGGTGGCATTTGGTTGTTTTGGTCTTTGTACCAGCAACTCCCACACCCACGGGCTGTCCAGTTCCCTCCGACTACACGGTTTTCCTTGCGGTCAGGACTCGAACAATGGACCCAACTCCTCCAGCAGCAAGTGCCTAAAAACGAACAAAAATGTAAATGCTGACGGGATCATAAAGGGTCAATTCTCATACCAAGTAAAACATTTTTCTTAAAGGAGGAATGTGTGCAGCTATCGGCTTTGGATTCATTAATTTTCATAAACATTTCTTGAACACCGATCATGCGCCAGGCACTGCTCTCGATACTGGGGACACAGCAACCCACACCACCTTCGGAGTCCCTGCCTCATGCACCCACATGCCAGTGAGACACTAGCTGACGTTCTAGTATGTTGTTTTCACATTATGGGATGTTCTTAAGGATTTACAGCATGAGCTTGCCTAAAACGGGTGCTCACATGTCAATTTAGGACTTTGATTTTGCTCTCTTCTTAGCACTGTCAGGAAGAAATTCAAACTGGGATCAACTACCCAACTAAGTTCCATTTAGATTAGCCAGTTTGTCAGATTCTTTTTATTCCCCCCAAGCTAAGAATGTATTACTTGATAGCTAAGAACCAGAAACTTTAATTTTGACTTTACCTTCAAAACCTGCAAGTCCTGAGTACATTATCAGGAACTGAAAGCTCCAGCTTACTTACTGAATACTTTTGTGTATTGGGTACTGTGCTAGATGCCAGGGATATAGCACCTTCTGGTCTACCGGGAAGGGGCAAATATATAAGGAGAGCATGTTAGTATAATGTATGCAATGACAGAGGTGCGCACTGGGGTGAGGAGGCACTCAGGCAGACAGAAAATCCTGTGCAAAGGTCAAGAGGTGTGGAACAGTACAGTGTATTCTGGGAAAGCATACTATTATGCTGCTCACTGCTGGAGCACAAGGGGAAGAACAACGTAGAAGAGGAGGGGCTAGACTTGGGAACTTGGGCTTCATTCTGCAGGTGACTGACATGGTAGATCTGGATTTAAGAGAGCATTCTGGCGATTGGGTGGAGAACAGATTCGAGGGAGACAGAACTGGTAGCTGGTGGCCTGTGTTTCAAGTTACAGCAACAGACTGGGAGAGAGGCTGCAAAGAGCCGCCATCAGAAGGGTATCTGTGTGCATGGCTGGAGAATTATTTAGCAGACAAGACTGGCAAAAACTGGTGACTGATGTTAGGAAGCAATGAAGACTTAACGTGGGCCTCAGTTTCCCCACCCACCAAAAGAGGAATGATAGCAAGCTTCTCCTCCTGGTATTTTTATGAGGATTAAAGGAGTTAATATTTATAAAGTGCTTGGGAGAGTGCTTGGAATACAGTAAGTGCTCCACCAATGTCTGCTATGATCCTGAGACTGGACAGGAACCAGGTTGCTTAGGTTTTTACGTAGGATCTTCATCTCTAAATTGAGGATGATAAAGATGTTTCTATACCTCATAGGGTCATTATGAGGCCTAATGAAACATCAACTAATGGTACAGTGACTGACAAACGGAAAGTGTTCCTGAATAGGATGACCATGTACATTATTCTCCAACTGGTACTGGAGAGTGAAAGGGAACTAGTCATCATTACGTTGGGACAACAGGCATAAACTGGGGCCGTCTTGGGAAAACAAGGAGGTCTGGTTACCCTGTCCATAAAAGTTCGCTCTCTTTATTTGACAGTGTATGAACCACCAAGTGACTTGACCAAGACGAGTTTTACTATGTCTGTAGTGTGTGTTTTCGTCACTGAACGTGTGCTGCACATCAGAATCTCTTAAGATCAAGGTTAGTAAGCGTAAATCTAAACGTTCATTTTCATGCGTTTATTTGTAAAAACAAAGATGTACAGCCAAGAAATCAAAATAATTATTTAGGTGAGAGAATATAACTCACCTTTTCATGCCATTGCAATAACACAGCACTGCTATTGTCAGAGGGGCTCTCGAAGCCTTTATAAATATACTTCATTAGAAGATCCACACCATTCTTGTCCAGGGATTGAACTGCCTTTTCAATATCATTCGCTTTAAAAGAGATGAGCACCTTCAAGACAATGCTGCCGGCTCGATCCTGGGGATAAAGAAAGAACATTTAGACATATGGGTGTGCAGTGGTTGTTCCAGAAAGGCTACACTGAGGTGACATTTAAGACCTGAAGGACATGAAGCTCCCTGGGGGCCAGAGCGATATGGTGGAACAGCAGGACAGGAGGTCAGAAAGGTCGTGGGAAGACAGACCACATAAGCCCCACAGGCCATTGTGACGACTCTGGTTTTCATTAGGAGAAATGAGATGTTGGAAGGTTTTGAGAACAGTGATATAATCTGACTTGTATTTTAATGGGATCCCTTTGGCTGCCATGTTGAGAACAAGCTGATGTGGGGCTGGTGGGGGGCAGGGAACGAGGCAGAAGCCGGGAGACCAGTCTGGAAGGGACTGCAATAACACAGGCTGGCTTTGGCTACTAGCATGGGAGCAGTGGAGGGGGACAGATTCTTGACATGTCTGAAGGAGAGCTGAAAGGATTTGCTTACAAACAGATGTGATAACTTGACAATTTTCTTAAATCAATATTTAAATTTTACTTCTTGACCTCAAAAAAACCCTGAAGACAAAGAAAAAATGAAGTGCAGTTCTACCCTGAACCATCCTTCAAAAATAGTAAGAATAAGCTTTTAAGAAGACTTAAGTTTTATATCTACCGTCAAGATATAAGATATAGTGATCTTCACTTAAGATTTTTTTCCTTTGATAAAAGGCTGTTCCAAGAGCAAAGTTATTTTTTCACCCATGAAGCCAAACAAAGAGAACACTTAATTTACCCTTTCAACAATTTCACTTCGCCTTTTCAAGAAAGAGTGGTATCTTTGGCATTCCCACTGATCAGGAGTTTACAGAATGTTTCTACCACCTATTGTTGTCTTCAGTTTAAAGACTATGGAATTACCCAATTTAGAAAAATATTCTTAACCACAGCTATAACTTCCCACCCACAAACTGTGATAAAAACTCACCCATATAAAAGCAGAAGGTGGTAAAACTGAAATTTCAATGATGTCCCTCGCCACTTTCAAAAACCAAAGAAAATGTTTCCTCTCATTGTTGCCTAGATAATTATTATGCATTTACCTAAATTATTGCTAGTATTCAATTAAAGAGATCCTTAGGGCTCCTACAGACAATGGGTCCAGAGCTCTAGGCTTCATTTTAAATAATTAGTAAATACGTTCTCCAGAATTTCCGAAAAGACTGCTGCAGGGAATGTTAGTCATGTTTTTCTGAAGGGCAATTTGGCAATACCGCTTGTACCAAAAGCCTTAAAAAATGTGCATTCTAAAACCCAGCGATTCACTTCTAGGAATTCATTCAAAGGAAAAAATTAACAATTTACCCAAAATTGTTCATTTCAGTACTGTTTACAACAACAAAAGGTCAATAATCTAAATATACGACAAAAGGAGATTAGTTATATGTAAACTGCAGCATATGTATACGCAGCCATTAAACAAAGATCTTACAGAAATAAACTTAAGATGTTCATGTACATTGTAAAAAAAAAAAAAAGCCAGTTATAAAACTCCATTTTTATTAAAAAACAAACAAACCAAAAACCCCCCAAAACAAAACACAACTAATACAAAAGCTCTATAAGCATATAGCAACACCAAAAAGTAATAACCGATTATCTCTGGGCAGTGGGATGATGATTATCCTTTTTGTCCCCTCACTTTTTTGAGTTTTCCATAAACATTTAATACTTGCATAATTTAGAAAGATTTCTAAAAAGCAACCAAATAGAATCTTGTTTATTTTGTACAATTTTTGTTTATTCTTCAGGCCTTTGTTTAAATTCAACCCGAGTGCCTCCATTAAACACACCAAAATGATCTCTCTTATATTCATAACTCAGTATTAGAGTGCTATTTTTAATATGTAAATTTTTACCTATCAAACTACATAGTAAGCTCGTCCATGTCAAAGACAATAAATGGTTAAAATGTTTGTTGCTTTCATGACACTTCAGAGGATTTTGGTAAGAAAGCTAAGATACCAGCAGAGATCACTGTGTGTCTGACTTACCTTCACCGCCTGACTCTTGGTGTTGATAGGGGGATTTTTCAGAGCTGCCTGGAGGGCGGCTGTCATGTTTCCTGTGATGGAGGTTAAGGGGATAGCGGCATAGGGCAGCTCTCAGGAAAGCATTGTTTACCAGGTATCATTGATTCTTAAGACTTGATTTTATACACAGAAAGAAAAATTACTATAGTCACTATGTTCAATATTGGAAAACTCAGTATGTTGGTTTCAATGCTGTCAATCAAATGTAAAATACTGAAAACACAGGAGCACGTATTAAGGCAAAGACCAGTTCTTGTCTGGCTCTAATTACTAAATGAACACTTTGATAGCCTTTTATTTTCCAGTAAGACACATATGCAAACATTATCCAGTAATATTTAAAAAAAATTATATGTATCTCAGAATTATTAGGTCCCAAAATGAAACAGCATATCCTCAACCAAAAGGTGTTTTTATGTGATTCTAACTGGAAAAACAAAGACCAAACTTTTGCTAGAATTATATTGTGTATGAATTGAATGCTGGCAGAAAATGCTGGTGATTATTCTAGCACTCTAAATGATATACATCAGCAATCTCTCAATATTAATGAAAAGAGGCATTACAAAAGATGTAATAATTCAATGACATTTAGGGAGAAGCTTAATTTTTGTTTTGCGTATTTTCTCTTATATTTCATAAAGGTTATTAAAACTGTTTTAGGTCATACCTATTAAATTTAGTCTTTGAAAGCACCAGTGCGTTAGCAAGTACGAGACTCGGAAGGCCAATGAGACTGTCAGAATATACAGTCATTCCCCTAAAAGGAAAACCACAGAGTTCACTTGTTCCTCCATCTGTAGGGCCTGACCCAGAGCTTGTCTCTTCTGGTTCCAACAAGAGAAGAAGAGACAATTATCTTTTTATTTTTAGATAAAGTGATTAAAAAGCAGATCCATTGTATGGATACAGCAGTACCAGTCAAGAGTCATCACCCATCAACCTAAAGTTAGTTCACATCATTTATCCATCACAAAGAATGTTTTCAGACAGAATAATGTTCACTGCTTATGTTCGAAAAAGAAAAAGAAAAAAAAGGTCTGACCAAAAAAACCCCCCAAAACAAAAAACCCCTATAGTTGGTGGTAAGCTGTTATTTTCAAGGGTTAACGAACTTCTAGGAAAGCACGCCTTCTGCAGACTGGCTCATTTTTAAGACCTAAAGCGTTTAAGTATTTAAATAATGCAAAATAGCAACAGCTGACTGTGAAAGTTGCGGAAATCAAAGAAACATCTGTATACTGATAAATGTTTAGTGCTGTATTTTAGGTGCCTTTAAGACTAGATATAGTTACAACCAATATTTTCACTCATATTTCCCCATTATACTTTAATAGGACATTGATGAGGAAAGGGTTTAAAGAGTCTTCCTTACCTTATGAATACATTCAAGAATAATTAGAACTGAGTGAATTCAGTAACTGAGAATCTCTAAAACTACAGCATGAGTTGTTCCAACATTTACATTTTTCTAAAAAAGATGTGATGCAAATGCTCACTCGAATTTATGAATATTCAAATATGCAAAAACAAAAACCAGGAACTGACAGCCACATTTTAACTGAAATGGAAACGGTTTCAGGATTACAAAAATGATTCTGCTTTGTACAAATGACTCATCGTCTATTTTATTCATCGTCTATTTTATTCACTGGGGTTTATTTTAAATATTTCCAGGGATTCTCCATACGCCATCCCTGTCTCCTTTCCATTGTCCCCTGCTTAGCAGGTAAAAGCCTACAAGCTTCCTTCTTGGGAGTTGGTTTTTTGTACACACTCCCTTTCCCCCGGTTAACAAATTCTCTATCTTGCAACCTTTATCTTGCCAAATTCCTTTCTCTTTTTAAATAATGATTTTTTTAAAAAAAAGGCCCAGGGGCTAAAAGGACAGACAGAGGGCCTCAATTCTGCAAACCGCCCCATCCCTCCCAGCAAGGAATAAACTCTCCTAACCCTGCCAAAACCAAACCGCCAAAACAGAAGCAGCCTGCTCCTCCCAATCACAAATTTCTGGAGCCGAGGTGACTCCGGAAATCACCGTCCTGGGGAGGACAACTTAAGCGCCCCCCGAGAGCCAGAGGGCAGCACCAGATGCCTCCCTCCGCGTCGGGAGGGCGCGGCCCGCCCCGCCAGTTCCCGGCGGCAGCAACTCCGGCCGCAACCTGAGGAATCGGGGCGGGGAAGGCGCGCCGGGAAGGGCAAGTTTCCGAGGCGGGACCCTGGGTTCTCGGGGCGACTCGGTTAGAAATGGGAGTGTCCCTTACCCTCTCAAGAGTGGGGGACCCCAGAGAGACAGATTTAAGTCATGGGCCGCTGGGGGCAGCTCCGCGCCCCTGCCCCGGGGTCGAAGGGGGTCCCGGGAGAGGGGCGGGTGGGGAAGGGAGGCCGGCAGACGCAAGGATATTGCCGCAGGCAGGAGTCCACCTCGCCTTCGTCAGGCCCGGCCTGCCCATCGCCCCCGTCTTCCTCGTCTACGAACTTGTTCTCGTCGTACTCATCCACGTCCACCTTCCGGAACCGGGCCGACGACACTGTGTTCTTCGACATCCCCGATCCGGACCGGTGGCAGAAGCCTCCTCTCGGTTGCTGCCTCTACCTCGGTAAGCGTAGCCCACCAGGAACCCGCAGCCTGGCGCCTTCACTTCCCTCTTCCGCTCTGGGGCGTCGCCGGCAGCCGGGGCTCGGGCGCTTCTGGGCCTGCGCGCAGGCGGCGCTCCTTCCTCCTCAGCTTCATGCTCTTCTCTAGCCTCCTACGCCGCCCCCACTCTTTCCCCGGGGAGCGCGCGCGAGGGAGGGAGCGCGCTGGACGCAGCGCGCAGGCGCGGGCTCTCTGCAGGAAAGGGGCGGGGCTGGGCGAAGGAGGCGGGGGCGGGAGGGGGTGGGGCCGGAGGGAGGGCCGAAAGCGGTGCCGTGGGCAGAGGTAAGAGGCAATTGGTCGTCCGAGGGCATCACGTGATCCTCAGGGGGTTTCCATAGCAACGCTTCTCTGCGGTCCAGCCTGGGGGGTCTTAGGTTGGCGGCTATGGGCACTGGGGGCGGGTGGCTTTTGCTGCCGCCGCTGCTGCCAGCGACCTGTCCTCGGGGTCCTGCGTGAGGTCCGGCTGGCCCGGACTTGCCTCTGAGGTGTGATGGACCGGTTGCCGGACCAAGTCCCCTGCAGTTGGCAGGAGTATGGGGCGGAGTGATGCGCGCCCGGGCGCCCAGCGTCGTTCTAGTTGTCAGAGACATCACCTCGGACCGTGCGCTGCCGGTGGCTGCGTTCCAGAGCCGGGAGCCCCTTTTCCGGGGTTGGAACCGCGCTGCGCGGCTAGCGGGAGGTCCCCAAGGACGGAGTCGAAAGGTCATATCTTACCTGTCAGTGGTGTGTGACAGCATCCCGACGGCACCTGCAGAGCCTGAACTAGGTATCATATCCACTGGGAGGGAGGGGGAGGTTCTGGGCAGGGGCTGGGGTGGCAAAACTGGGGCGAACCTGTGGAATTTGGGGTAGGGTCGGTCATTGACATCTTAAAATAAGTGCCTGTTTGGAGCAAGAATGCTAGAAAAGGATAGGGGCGAGTTACGCTCTCCGGTGCTGTGGGGAAGCAAAACGTGTGAGGATTAGTAGAAACCAGATCTTTAAGATTTATATTTGTGACTTCAGATTTTTATGATTCTGCTAGGCCAGCTTTTCGTTACATTTGACATCCTCATTTCTGAGAGCAAAGCTCTTACTGAGGAGGTAAAGGCACTAACACTAAAGAAATGGTAGTTGTGCTGTGTGTATAACCCTGAAGTAAAAATATTTGCAGAATAAAATTATTTTGGACATTCAGCTGGACGCTGCTCAGATAGCTTTACGTTTTCCTGACATCCTATCAGGTCTAGTTCGATTCCACCTCTAGCAGAAAGCCGGTTGTTGCCCTGTGAATACCCCAATCCTTGGTTTCCTGTGCTGTATTGAAAAGAGCACTGGACGTAGAGTCAGAAAACCCTGGCTCAAGTCTTGACTTCCACTTGTAAATCATTTGACTGAGGCATGCCACTTAAAATTCTGAATTTCAGGCTCCTCGTTGCTAAAGTGGAGCTAATAATGTGTACTTCACAAGATTGTTCTGAGGATTAAGTACAGGAAAGTGTTCTGAAGCTCTAAAATTCTACATAAATGTAAAATGCATGTTACCTGTACCATTGATTTTGGCACTAGTCTTATGAATTACTTAATGGTTTTATCTTGCTCCTGGAAGAGATCAGAAGATTCTGGAGGGCAAAGACTGGTCTTATATTTATTTTGTATTTTCCTTTACATCTGATATTATGCTAAGCACGCAGGTGGTACGTAATACATTCAGGTACTCAATTATTCACTGATGAATGAATAAAATGTGAAAGGCAGACAGTTTGAAAGTCACAGTGAACATAATGAATCAGTAAGAATAGGAAGAGAGATCTCAAAATCAAACATTTGTTGGACAGATATGCATACATATGTATATATGTATATATATCTACATTGACATGTATACATATGTATACATATATATATATATATATGGAGAGACAGAAAGTTCACAGGAATGGAATACATCCTTTCTTCTTGGAAGGAAGAAGCAATGTGGCATTTTTCTCTTCTCAATTAAATCACCCTTCTAGAAAATATATCATTTAGGTAGTGGAAGTGACATTTCTTTAAGTTAAGATTCAAGTTATGAGCAAAAACATGGACACTCCCCCACGTTTTGTTTTCGTAGAGCAAAGGAAAATTTTCTACCTGTTGGTAATATTTATTTTAAAAAGTCATATACCAAAGTATTAGACCATTAATTACCATGGTGAGTGGCATTATATAAGTTACAATAAAAATTTATTTTAATATTTCTTCCTCAGTTTCAGTCTTTTGCTAACTTTGGTAAGAGCTAAACAGTATACTTGTTTTGATGTTAAAGATGATTGTACTCTTTTGTTCTTCTAAATCAAGATTTTCTTTGAAGAGAAAATTGAACATTAGAAGCGCTATTGAGAACAAACAGAAACAAGGATTTAAGACTAATGTATCCCTTCTCTTACATTTCTCTTCTTTTGTATTAGGTCTTATTTAGGAAATGTCTCTATTCTCTTATTTTAGAACTGGGAAAGAATCCTGGGGGTAGAAATCAACTTAAGCGAATAATAAGAGGAATTTAAAAAATCGAGTTGCTCAAGGGTATAATTGATTTGATTACTCAGAATTTTGTTCTATATGTTGAATGTGTTAAATATAATTAATTAATTTTCAGTTGCATAATGCATAATACATTTGAGATGTAATAATGTCAAAAAGGTCCTTTGCCAATGTGGTATTTTTTATTGTCTTACAACGATAAGTACCTAGTACATAGTAAGTATGCAAAACATTTCTATCCAATGAATTAATAATCTGACAATTTTGCAATCATATTTAGAGATTGAGTATTTCTTAATGGACACATTAATTTCCTCCCTACCCCAGTCAACTAACAGTTAAATCTATAAAGCTTTAGGGAAATGTGTGTGTGTGTGGAAACCTGTCCTTAATTATGCTTTAATTAGATAATACACATTATTGCACTTTTTTGCAAATTACAAATTTTTATGTTAATCATAGTACTTAATTCACTTTAGATAATATTATTCTCTCTATTTAATTTTCCAAATGAGTGTTTATCCCTGGAATAACAGATCCATAAGGTTTTAAGACATCTTATTTACTGTGCAGATAACCTGGTTTGGTTGAATACTAAAGTAAGACTAAGTCTGAATTTTCTCAAGGTTAATGCTGTGTGATAGTATATAGCTCCTTTTTATTATCTGTGATAATGCAAAGAGTGAAGGATCTTTTTAATTAGAAAGTATTTTGATAAAACTATTTTATAATAGGTCTTTCTTTTCAGATATTTTAAGCTGAGTACTCCACCTACCATGTGCTTCTTTTACCCAGCTTTGCCACTAAATACTTAACAAACGAAGACATTGATTGAATCCCACAGCAATGAAATGGAAGCGAGGCCAGTGTTAATCAAATATATCAGACGTGTTATAAATATAAAATAAATAAGTAAGATTCACTTCTGGTAATGGTGATGTAATACCACTGTTCTCTAGCAATATAATTACTACAATAGAAAATGATTTTTTAGCATGTTACCTAGACTATAGTATGGTCTCATGCTTGTACATAATATCCAAATGAACTGGTTCTATGTTGAACCACCAGCCTTCCAAACTTTCAATTTTTGCTTTGTGATTTATTTTAGCTTTATATAACTTTATGATTACACACTAAGGTAGGGTAGTTAGGGTGAACTATTTTACAATGGGACCTGTATTTATTTATATGTTAGTGCTTCTAA
Source organism: Mirounga angustirostris (assembly GCF_029215605.1). Classification (NCBI taxonomy): domain Eukaryota; kingdom Metazoa; phylum Chordata; class Mammalia; order Carnivora; family Phocidae; genus Mirounga; species Mirounga angustirostris. Next base: position 44,045,141 of record NW_026991714.1, read on the forward strand.
GATTAAAAATTTTTAATCTGTACTCTTGTCTCAGGGAAAACGTTTAGTGCTAAATGGAACAATAAACCTTGTTTGTTAAACATTGTTTTGAATGGGACTCTTTTATTTATTTTTTTTACCTGCTTATGATAATATAAAGAGAAGCTACGGATTTAAAAATTTATTTATTCTGTATTCTTTCCCATTGCTGGGATCTCTTATTAATGCTAACAGTTTTTTTAAGGTTGCATTTCTTGTCATAGTATATAATAACAATATTTGAGGTAAGGATAGCTTACATTTTCTTTTCTAATATTTATATCACTTTCATTTATTTTTTTTTTCTTATTGCATTAGTTGGACTATCAAAAACAGTGTGAAAAACTGGGTGATATTAGGCATCTCTTTTTTGTTTCTATTTTAATGGAAATAGTGTTGGTATTTTACTGGTTTATATTTCCTATTGTTTTAGGATATTTAGGAATGACTGCTAAAATTATCAAATGCTTTTTTTGAGGGACCTATTAACAAAAACCATATTATTTTTCATCTTTTAATTTACAAATATAATGGATTATATATATATATTTTAAAGATTTTATTTATTTATTTGAGAGAGAGCAAGCATTGAGGGTGTTTGGGAGGGGCAGAGGGAGAGAGAGAAGTTGGATCCCTGCAGGGAGCCTGATGCGGGGCTCCATGAGGGGCTTAATCCTAGGACCCTGGGATGGTGACCTGAGCCGGAAGGCAGACGCTTAACTGACTGGCCCACGCAGGCGCCCCTATTTATATATATATTTTTGTACTGAATCATTCCCACATTTCTAGAATAAATTGTGGTTACTATTTTAATTACTTGATAGATTGGATTAGTTTATATTTTCTTTATGTGATTTCAGAATCAATATGTGTAAGTGAGATTGACCCATGGTATTTCTTTATGCCATCTCTATTCAATTTTGATATTAGGATTAGTATAGCTTTGTAAGATGAATTGAGATTTCCACCTCCTTTCCTATGCTCTGGAAAAGTTTGAAAATTTCTATGCTATTTTTTCTTTGAGAGTTATAAAATATGCTTGCAAAATTATCTGGACTTGCTCATATTTTTAGGGTTAGATCTTTGATCATCTCTATCTTCTGTGGTTATTGACTTGTTTGATTTTTCTCTTTTTGAGTCAATTTTAGAATTTATATTTTCATAATAGATCATGCATTCTATCTCGATTGCCAATTTTTTGGCAAAAAGTTGCACAAAATATTTTCTCACAATTATTTTAATATCTTGCATGACCATGGACTTATTGCTTCTCTTGTTGCTTTAAGCAAAATATTAAAATCAAACTTTTTTTCTCCCCCTAACCTTATTGTTACAAATGCTAGTAATAGATCTTTACTTCTTACAGAAAATAAAATTTAGTTTTGATAAAATTTGAAAGATCCTGCAATTCCTTTTTTTCTACTGTCTATCCTTATTCTATTAATATTTTATTAATAATAGCAACTGCTTGATGTTTGTTTTGTGTTAGACTTGGTAAACAATCTCTTTATTTACATTATTTAATCCTCAGAGTAGCTCTAGGGCTTAGGAGTTAGTGTGTCCATTTTATGGATGAGGAAACAAAGACTGAGAGAGGTTATGTGACTCAGCCAATGATACTCAACTAGCATATGGCAGACTGGTATGGTAATTAGGTATGTCACATTCCAAAGCTTGTGCTTTTAATCACCACTGTCTACTCAGTAAGTCTTTCTCATTATTCCCAACTGTACTGCTTACCTCTGTGCTAAAAATAAGGATATAACTAAGTATCAGGGTCCACATAAACCTACACAGGGCTTTTCATAGCTTGAAATGAACTCTAAACTGTGAACTTAAAAAATCTTGTTATTGTAATGATTTTTTAAAAGACATTTGTTCTTCAGGTACTTGTGAGCTTTCCCCACCTTATCTCAGTATTTTGAGATAGACAGAGAGCCTGTTACCTAATATTTAGTCTATCACAAAAGATGTCACTTTTTTTAGTATATGAAGAGATCAGTAGGTGTTGATGAATAATTCCACTTAATTTTTTTTAAGTCGTAGCGAAATACACATAACATACAATTTACTGTCTTAACCATTTTTAAGTGTACCTTTAAGTAATATTACGTTCACATTATTGTACAACCATCCCTACTATCCATATCCAGACCTTTTTTTATCTTGCAGATCTGAGACCCTGTACCATTAAACAATAACTCCCCATTCCGCACTCCTCTCCCAGCCCCCAAAGACAACCATTTTACTTTCTGTCTCTATAAATTTGATAGCTCTAGGTACCACATATTAGTGGATTCATACAGTACCTGTTTTTTTTTTGTTTTGTTTTGTTTTTTGTTTTTTGTTTTGTGGCTGGCTTATTTCACTTAGTTTGATTTCCTCAAGATTCATTCACAACTCTAGCAATGTGTCAGGATGTCGTTCTTTTTTAAGGCCAAATAGTATTCCATTGTATGTATATTCTACATTCTCTTTATCCATTCATCTACTGATGGACACTTGGATTACTTATGGCTATTATGAATAATGTTGCTATGAATATGGGTATACAGATATCTGAGACCCCATTTTTAATTCTTTTGGTTATATACTCAGAAGCAGAATTGCTGGATCACATAATTCTCTTTTTAATTTTTTGAGGCACCAATTCCACTTAATTAACTAAATAGAGTAATAAAGCAATGTTCCATTGCCTCAGGTCTGTGATTTTGTACATCCCTGAGAGTCAGAGACATCAAGTTAAGGTAATCTCAGGACGTATGTTTGGTATGAGGCTCTAGCTAAAACAAGGAGTAGGGGATGAGGAGGGTGCCAAAACTCTGGGATCTAGAGCTACTTAAGTTCTCCAGCCCAGCCCACCCATCCTCCCTAGCTCCCATAGTCTACAGGATGCCTACTGATGCAATAGTCTGAGCAGAACTACAGAAAGGCCTCAGTGTGGGTAAAAATGGGTATTGATTTTCCCAGGCTTTGTAGTGAGTCCATGTTGTTGCTATTTTGAGAGCCATTAAAGCATAGTGATTAAGAACTGGGATTCTGGAGCTAGGGCTCCTGGGTTTGATCTTAGCTCAACCTTTACTACATGAGTTCTCTGTGCTGCAATTTCCTTATTTGAAAATAGATATTATGATAATACCTACCTCATAAGATTATGGGGAGCAATAAATGAGTTAATACATGTAACTGTTTAGAAAAGTGCCTGACATATAGTTCTTACTAAATGTTAGGCAGTCATAATATTATTTTTAATTAGTATAAGTTACCATGTAGTTTTCCTTAAAACCTTTGGAAATAAGATGCATAACATGATATTGTTTGAGCTAAACTTTTTGGATTTCATGTGCTTTGAATCAAAAAAGATATGTAACAGCTGTTTAAAGAAATAGGATTTGCTCCCAGGCCAGCAGGATTAGATGGTAGCTTGATAAAACATTAACATCTATAGAGAATCGATACTAGTCATGACAGGAGTTGGTTGTAAAGGTTTCTGTGGTCTCCTGTAGTCTCCCCCCACTTAAACACTGTCCGGGGGTCAGGTGCCCTTGGGCAGAGCCCACCATTTTAGGCACAGTGTCCCTGGTAAGCAGACTGTGATAGCACTAAACATTTGATTCAAATAATGAACTCCCTTAATCCACAAAGCAACCTTCTGATTATAATTTGGTTTCTCAGGTAGCTTCTCTGCATGGAGAGGCTGTATAGGCGAGACCACTTGAATTATCTGGTTGCATATCCCGTTGTAGGTCTCACTGGAAATCAGTACACAGCCTTCCGTTTTTACATGTCAGTCTTGGGAGCTTTATTAATCCAGGTCTGCCCTGGTTAATAGATTCATTCTCTCTGTATTGACTAAGTAGGTAGTTGAACCTACAAAACTGAGAGGCAAACCTGCATCATGGTAGATTCATAAAGGTAGGGTTCCCCTTCCTCTACCCTCATCAGTTTCTTGGGACATACCCCTTGCCTCTTTTAGATCACCACACCACTAGCTGCTTAATTTATTGGCTTGTGTTTCCTTTATTGGAATTTCCATAAGTGTGGCTGCAGTGATAATTCTTCACTATCACTAATGCCAGTTTGCTGAAGAGAGGTGGAACATTCCAACTTTTACTCTTCCCTAAGTCCCTGGGCCAGCCTGATGTGACCAAGAATCCATTGTGTGGTGAGTAAGAAGTGTGGTCACTGCACTGTAAAAGCTTGCTCCATGGATCTATTGTTCTGATCCAAGCCATCTTAGAACGGATAGAGCTGAAAGGACCTTATTATGAACTAGTCTTATCTCTTGTTTTACCAAAGGGGAAAGTGAGACTACATACCTAGGGCCATATATCTTTATGCTCTCTTAACAGTCTTTTGAAGGCTTGACTATATTGGCCAGGGACTCATGACCTGTCAGTGACATTCTTCCTAGCTCCAGACATGTCTAACTGGTACAAAAATTTAACTGCCAAAAGGCACTTTTCTTTCCTGTAGTTCAGGCAACATTTCTCCCTTTGTTATATACCATTGAAATACAAATTCTTCTTAGATTTCAGACGATGTTTTTTTTTTTAATGTTTCTTTTAAAGATTTATTTATTTATTTTTAAAGAGAGAGGGGGAGAGAGAGCGAGTGGGGGGAGGGCCAGAGGGAGAGAGAAAAAGAATCCCAAGCAGACTCCCTGCTGAGTATGGAGCCCAACCTGGGGCTCGATCCCAGGACCCTGAGATCATGATCTGAGCTGAAATCATGAGTTGGACTCTTAACTGACTAAGCCCCCCAGGCGCCCCTTCAGACTATGTTTTTAACTGAATTCTTTGTAGCCTGATTGTTATGTCTTTTTGACCACTTTGTAGATAGACTTCATGGCAACTGTTTGAATCTACTTTTTTTCTTTTTTTTTTTTTTTAAGAAACCTATAAGGTGAGTAGATCCTTCCCAACTGCTGCAGGCCATCACCGGCCAACCTGGCAGAAGCTTCAGAGCTGTTTCTCCAAACCCCTCAGATTTGCCAGTGCTCTTAGCTCAGTTGCCCACCTGGATAGAGATGCTGAATTTGTCGCGTTGGGTCTCTTTTATTTTTTTTTGACTCTACATCCCAGATTGCAGACATATGATTTCATGATCTAATAATAAACTTCAGTACTTTTTAAATTAATAATCACTGTATACTACAATGTAATTATATTCCAATAATTCTATAAAATTTTTCATGTTAACAATAGAATATTCTTTTAAAAATTTTAGTGATGTTTATTTTAATCACAATAGAAATTTCTTTTCTAAACATTTTTCTTTTCTTTCTTTTCCTCTTCCTCCTCCACTTCCTCTTTTGACATGGAGTACTATGTGCTTTAAGCTTTTTACTTTTAATTAAAAAATTTTTTTTCCTTTTTTAATTTAAATTCAATTACTTAACATATAATCTATTATTTGTTTCAGGGTTACGGGTCTGTGATTCATCAGTCTTATATAATACCCAGTGCTCATTACAACACATACCCTCCCCAATGTCCATCACCCAGTTACCCCATCTGCTTTAAGCTTTTTTTAATGGCAAAACTATCTTATTTTAGCTTAGCGTTACTTTTTACATACATTAAGAAAAAATTTGGGGTGCCTGGGTGGCTCAGTTGGTTGAGCATCCAACTCTTGATTTTGGCTCATGTCATGATCTCAAGGTTGTGAGATGGAGCCCACATTAGGCTCCCTGCTCAGCAGGGAGTCTGTTCGAGGTTCTCTCTCCCTCTGCCCCTCCCCACAGTGGGCATGCTCTCTCTCTCTAAAAATAAATAAATCTTTTTTTTTAAAGAAAAAATTTAGTAGCAAGTTACAAATGGATATACATTTTTCTTGTAATATATTTTTACATACTTCTAAGAGGAAAGTGAGGCAGCAAATGTAAATGAATTAAACACAAAGTGCTTTAATGTACACGCTCAGATGGTTATTCAAGGAGCACTTCCTAGAAGTGTGTTTTGAACAAGATTTTGAGAGACTGTATAGATATACATTGCTGAAAAGAGAAAACGTTTGGAAAAAGGGAAGTAAAACAAATTATGCATTGGGGAGCTATATCAGAAGAAGGGGGAATGGATGCTAACAACAAAAAAAATGATGTCTATTGCAGGATGGTTAAGCGAGCCCTTTGTTGGAATGGGTATGGAGTGTTGGGAAACAGTGATTGGTAAAGTTATTGAGATGTAGATTCACAACCTTGCTACCCACATTTTGCCTGGATACTTGGCTAGATTCTAAGGGAAAACCAAAGAGGGAGAGAGACAGTGTTTGACCTGTGGGAACTTACAATCTTGCTGATGAGACTAGGCAACTGGAAGGTAAAGGAGGAACCTTGACAGCCAGTAAGAGCAGCTTGGATTTTATATGGTGTGTGATGGAAGGAGCCTTTGCAGGGTCTCATGTATCATCCTGCCTCTATCGTCTGCTCAGGAAGGAGAGACCTGAGCTGGGAAAAATCACATTGAGCAGGTGACTAGGTTTCAAAAATCAGTTTTTGTAGCTGTATATAATCAATTAGCAAAATAACTTTTTTTTCACACAGAACTATTTTGAACCACTTTAGAAAAAAAAAAAATGGGCTGCCTAAAGTCTTCTGTCCATGATTAACAATTAATGGGAAAATCACTGGTTTGCTTTTGCAAACAGCACTTAATGTCAGTAACTGCAGGCTGTTTTCCAATTTTACAGTAAATTTTTATACTGAAATCAATTTAAGAAGCTGTTTAGTCCATGGGCTTTTTTGGTGGAAAGATGATGTGGGTAGACTAGAATAACGACATTTCCTTTTCCACACCAAAATATTAGCAAGGTACTAATGGCTCCATTTTGATAATGTCATTTTCAAAATAAAGGAGAGAGGTCAAGTTGCTTATGGAAACATCTTGGATTATGTTAAAAGTAGTGTAGCTTTATAGTAGTTGAGATAGCAAATAATTCAGGTTTTGCTTTTAGTGTATCCATTCATCTCCCATCTTGGATCAGACCGAAGAGAGAAAGGTTCCAGATTTTTGTTTGCTATCGAGTTAGTCCTCTGGTAGTTGTTTGGTCTCACGTTGTAGAAATAATAGATTTTATTTTTTTCCTTTCTTCTTCCTCTTCTTCTTCTCATCCATCTCTTTGCTACTTGCAAGCTGCTCCGTGATTTCCATTCTCTCGACTGGCATTCCCATGGGAGGCCTTCCGAGGTCCTTGGTTTCCTGGAATGACATTTGAGGCATATTTAAGTGCCTCACGATATTCCTGGGTTTATGTGGATTTTGACCCACGTGGATTGGTGGTAGGTCTCTGAAAGGCACCAGCACAAAAATGACAGGAACCCTGAGGTCTGGGGTCAGATTGGGTTGCGGTCGTCCCCTTGTCACTTGCAAAGACTGTCCAGGAAAGACCTTGTTTAAGGGGTAGCTCTCTAAAGCTGCCTGAGCTTTTATGTTCTGATTCTCTTTGGTCTGGGGAAGAACATCGGTAAAGTAAGGTTTCACCCCCGTTATGGCTTTGATCTCATATGCGTTCTGCCTATCAGCCAGTGCTCTCCCAGTTAAGATGGGCTGGAAAACAGTTGATCCCGAGACACCGCTCACAAAGCTGTTGAGGAGAAAATGCCAAATTCCGCCACTTATTGGGCTCAGAGTGACCTGTGGCCATAAACTGGCCAGGCTCCGGAGAGCCTCCCGGTTCCACGCCGAGGCAGGAAATTCGGTCTCAGTATGATAGAGCTGAGAAAAGTAAATGCTGAGAGTAACGTCTGGATACATTATTAAGAAATTGTACATTTTGCTGATGCAGCAGTGGTTGGCTTCATTACAAGGGGAGTTGTTGGAATACAGAATGATATGCCTGATAGCGTTGTTATTGTGTAGGGCTGAGTCAAAATAACCATTCATCTCGAATAGCATTGATTCTGGGTGGGTATTATTCCCAGTGCAACTGCTAGCATGGCCCTTTTGCACCAGGCTTCCAGAAGAAGTTTTTAGTTCATAAAATGTGAGGTGCTTTGTTTGAGGATACGCTGGCCCATAAGGGAATCCAAAAATCTGATAAAATTCTGTATAGGGAACTCTTGCTTCTTCACCTGTCCGAATATGGTAAGGACAGTTCGAGCAATCTAGAGAGAAGCTTAGCCAGTAGTAAGGTTTTACTATTGTTCCACGATTTGCTAGGTATTCTTCATATAAGGGCTCCATTGCTAGTTTTATGGTCTTCTAGCTGCAACCCTAAACAAGGGAGAGAAATTATACATAAAACCAGTGCAGGAAAAACTAAAGAAAATGCATTACTTTATTGAACCATACTCTTCTTTAAAGGAGGTAGCACAATCACTATAGCGTCTTTGATTGTAAAATACAGTGATATATATCCATAGACTAGAAAGCTCAGGATTCATCTTTCTTCAATTGAGACTCTTGGGGCGTGGGGAGGAGACGAAAAAGAAAGGTATAATGCACCTCTACCTCTTTCACAGATTGTGGGGCAATACAGCAAATGGGTTAACAGTGCAAGTTCTGGAAACAGACTACCTTGTCAAATCTGGGCCCTGCCACTTACCAGCTCAGTGACTTTCTGCAAGTTGTTTAAAATCTGGGAGTCACAGCTTCCTTGTCTGTAAAAGGAGGATAAGAATAGTACATTATCTTGAGGATTGAACGATGAAATACATATAAAATGCTTTATTATGTGCCTGACTCATATTAAGGACTCAATAAAGATGAGCTCTTAGTAGTGATAGTACAAATCCCAGGATTATCTAAATGATTCTTGTTTTTGAAAGTCTAAACAAACAAGCAGGGATTTTGCAGTTTTGTTTGTAATGTTCTTCCTTTGTCCCTTTTCTGAATGATATTATCTAATTATCTGCATAGGTTTTGAGTGTGCTTGCATTTAAAATCAGTTATTTCTTCAGATCAGTGGCAGTAAATTGGAGTAATTATCCTTTTGGGAAAAGGATCATGGTTAATGGTGGAGACTTCTCGTAGGAATGCCACTTGAGTTTTCTTTGGGTCGTGGACACTTTGCTGTTTGAGAGTTTTATTTCCAGTGGGTGGGTCTTGTTAGAACATTTTGGAAACTTTACCATTCTGGAAAGCACATATGGTTCTTTAGTTTATTTCAAATAAATAGTTTCTGGGATGTTAAACCACAAAAGTTGAGGTCTTTAAGTAATGATTTTTTTTTCCTTTAAACAAAAATTACTCAGTTATCATTGTTCCCAAGCAGCAACCTAGGGCATTCTAATATAGTTTTAAGAACATTTTTAAATAACTTTTTATTATTCAAGTATTATGTATTTCTTGTAGGATATTTTTAAAAATACTAATACATAAAGGGAAAAATAAAAACTCATACTGGTTTATCTCAGTTTACGTTCCCATAACTGTTAACATGTCTCTTCCCTCTAGTCTTTTTGCTATGTGTGTTTGTTATGTACAACATAAATAAAATCATGTTTTATACTTCGCTTCTCACTTAGTATTAGGTCATGAGTATTTCCCCATGTTATTAAAAATTCTTCAAAAAACAATATTCATGGCTAATTAGTATTTTATTATGCAACAAATATGTAATCAAATATTCACATTCTTGCCTCTTTTTATTATTATAAATAATGCTTTGATGAGCATTTCTATAAATAAATTTGTATTTTTTTCTTTTAATGTAGATCACTAAAAATTGTATTATTAGCTCAAACTTTGTCAGATTGCTTCTTTTTTTTTTTTTTTTAAAGATTTTATTTATTACTTGACAGAGAGAGACACAGCGAGAGAGGGAACACAAGCAGGGGGAGTGGGAGAGGAAGAAGCAGGCTTCCCACAGAACAGGGAGCCCAATGCGGGGCTCGATGTGGGGCTCGATGCGGGGCCCAATCCCAGGACCCTGGGATCATGACCTGAGCCAAAGGCAGACACTTAACGACTGAGCCACCCAGGCGCCCCTGTCAGATTGCTTTTTTAGGGAGGTGTCCCAATTCTATCTCATTCTCTTCCAGTGATGTTTATCACCTCCTTTGCCCATTTGAGAAGTGAGCATCGGTATCCATTTGTGGCTATAATTTGGACCTTTTCAATTCCTAGTGAGGTTGAACACATTTTCACATGCTTATTGGTCTGTAGTGTTTATTCTTCTGTGAAATATGTTTGATCCCCTATCTCTCCCCCTTCCCCCCCGTGCTTTGTTGAGGTTTTCCTTACTGATTTGCAAGAACTCTTTATGTATTAAGAAGATTAGCTGTCATAATTTTTGCAAGTATTTTACCTGGCTTATGAAGCCATTTAATTATGCTGATGGCATTTTTAATTATACTGATTTTTACATTTTATATGGTCTCATCTTTGCCCTTAAGATTTATTTTTTATTATTGTATTTAGAAAAGACTTCCCCATCAAAGAGGAGTTAAGTATTCCCCATATTTTTTTTCTAGTATGTACGGTTTTATCTTTTACATTTAACTCTTTGTCCAGGCAACAACACAGGTAAAGTAGAAAATTTAAGAGAGATAAACTGACCATTACAAAACAAAACCAAATATATTTCTCCCTTTCCAAAATCTAATTTGTCGTACAGGAATATTTATTACAGCCTTTCATATGGAAGCACTTTGGTCAGCTTCTTTCTTCCTCAACCCCGATCACCTCCATCCCTGCTGTTTGGTACAGCTGAAACCTGCAGAGTTTCTTTGCTAACCTGTCCTGGGCAGAAAATATTTTAGGAGCTTCCGTCCTGCTATAGAGGGAATGTGACTTTACTCAAGACACCATTCTCCTAATGGCTGATATCTCTGCAGTAATTCTGGACACCACAAACCCATCCCATTCCAGGTTTCTCCTAACCTCTGTCATGTCAATTTAGTCCATAGGATCAGGTGTTTGCCTCAGCGTCCTCCTTAGTTCTGCATTTTCCTGATGTGACTGAATTCATGCCCCGAGGCTTCCCAGACCTTGCCTACCTTTTTCTCTGGGTCCTGCACTTTCCTGCTTCACCTTTGGCAATGAATCCATCACTTGGAGCCTCACACCATCTCGGGCTTGATCCTGGGCACTGTTTTCTCCCTGGATTTCCTACTCTTTCAGCCCTACTCATCAGACTAGATAGAGCTCTCTGAATATCAAAACTTGCTGAAACCAAGCCCAGAGTCTCACTTACCTTTCAGTCTTGAGCCCCGGATGTGGTCGGCTGTTGGGTGGCACACCTGATATCCAAGTGACTACTCAAATTGCAATTTCGAGTCCCCCATGATTTGACTGAAGTGTTACAGAAGCCATACCATGAGGCCTTTCTCTGCCTTTCTGTTTTTTTTGGGGGGGGGGGTGGATGGATGGAGTTAACTATATTAATGGTCCCCCCGTTACCCTATGGGAAGCAGAAGTCTTTGTATCTTTCAAAATAAAGGCAGTATGGAAAGTCCTGACTGTTTTCCTAAGTACTCCTCTCTTTGCACTCCGTCTCCTATTTTAGCTGGGAAGGATGCATCCTTACTGCCTCTAAGGAGATCTTGAGGACTAGTGGCCTCCATAGGTCACGGAGGGAGCTCTGGAGGTTCACTCTTGCTAATGGCTTTTCACTGTCCGTCGGCTGTGGTCCCCCATTGGTGAAACTTCCACTTTTTCAGAGGGCCTTTCGGAGACTATTCTTTGATCACCTTCATCTGAAGGGGAAGCAGGAAAGACCTCCCGCCCGCTTTGAACTCTTAGAGAATTTGTGGTTTATATCATCAGTTTCCCATTGATCACAGACTCTCTTGTATCATTCACTTTTGCTTATCTGCCCTTTCATTCTGCCCCTACCCAGGCAAGGGGCATGCCCTGTTCAGCCCAGGGCCTACCTCGGGAAATCTTAGTTGGTTCACAGGCCAGGTTGGCTGAGTCTTGTCTTCCCAGCATCCTGTGTCCCTACAACCTTGTCCTTTCCCCTGTGCTTTGGCTGTGCTTGGGAAAGGCGTGCTGCCCTCAGTAGAGCAGATCTACTAGCAGTAAGAAGCAGAGATCTACAGAACCCGGCTCCTTGCTTCCGGTTGTGAGTAGCCCCTGGACTGCAGCCCTGGGACGACAGCCTTTCTTCCTTTAACATAAATGAGGCATACATGAGGACAATCTGCTCTCTTTTCACCCCCAGCTAGGATTTAGTGAGTACTGGTAAAGCACAGTTTGCACTGGAGTAGTTGGAGAATGGAGTTTGCCCTTCCCAATCTGTGCACAATCTGTTAGCAGCTAAAAACAAATGTTAGCAGTTATAATTACCATCATTTTGTCTCCAGGCTTGGATCACATTCCAGGTGTTCTAGAAGATGGTCTGTTCCCTTTTTTTCCTCCTTTAAGTACCATGCCCTGTTTCAAGGGGCTTCAGAGGCCAGTCGTGCTGAAAGCTTCGCCTCCCTAATTGGTTCAGGACTCTTCCACAGCTTATGTCTCTTAGTTCCTTTGAACTTTGCTGTCCCAAGTTAGAAAGACCTTGTTGAGGTGTGGCTGCCTCTAAGAACACTGTTGAATTGGTGCCATGGTAACGTTTGCAAAGTAGCTACTGCTAGGATACGGCTCTGACACTTATTACTTTATTTGCATTTCCAACCACCTGTTCCGAAGATGAAAATATACATGAATGCATATTCCAGTCTGGATGAAAGCATACTATCTGACTATTTAAGTGGACATGTTGGGGTTTTTCTCCCTCTGGCTGTAAGAATCAAACTCTGAGGTCCTGCTCCTCAGTGTCTTTGTCCTGATTTAGAACAGGTGCCAGGCCTGGTGTGTGGACACGATTCATTGGTTCTGTTGCCTGTGGAGGCAACAGGAACCTTTCTTAGGAGGTTTGCCCTTCTGGGAGAGGGAGGCACCTATGAAAGGGAGCAGAGACTTGATCTCCCCCAAGGGAGGCACTTTCTATTAATAGTTCCACAGCCCCTGAAGGGAGAGCTCTTCAGTTTGTCCAAATCTGGGTTCCTGGGAGACTCTAGCTATTGGTATGTATCTGTTTCCCTCCAGTTTCAGGCAAACCCTCCCCCTGGATCAGTTGTGGCCCCTTGTCCATAGCTAACAGAAGAGCCGTTCTGCCTTCTCCATTCTGTTCCCTTGCCCCCTTCAACTCCACGTCATCTCCTAGGACATTGGACATGTCAATGGTTGATTCATTGTGCTTACTCCCGATTATTCCCTCTTTCCTCTTCCTCAGGCCACTTGAAGGAGCAAGTGGTGGTCACTACTGTGTATTCCCATTAGTTACCACCAAAAGTTTTTAAGCACATTTACTTTGCTGAAAATAGCCCATCAGGGACAGGGGAAGTACCTAGAAGGCTTCCTGCAGCAGCCTTAGGACTCTTAACTAGTTTCTCAAACTCCCAGTCTGCACAACAGCAACCATCCTTTCTCCTCAAGGGGACTCCTTCTGGTTTAGATGTTTCATGTTGATCTTTGCCTTTTAAGGGTCTCAGGTGTATTCACCAACTCCTCAGCTAGTTATTTTTCAGTTACATTTTCTTTCATGCTTGCTTCCGTGAGCGCTCATGATTGGTCCCCTCCCCACCGTTTGCCACTGATCATGCCTTTGTCGTCCTCACTTCCTGCCTCCATTTTCCTAGCATCTCCTAGCTCAATGAACTTGTAAATATAAGACCAAGATTTCATCTTTTATTTAACATTAATAAATGGCATCCCATTTAAAAATGTTCCCTTAAGGGGTGTCCAGGTGGCTCAGTTGGTTAAGCATCCGACTCTGGATTTCCGCTCAGGTCATGATCTCCGGGTCCTGGGATCCAGCTGTGTCAGGCTCTGCACTGAGTATGGAGCCTGCTCAAGATTCTCTCTCTCCCTCTGCCCTTTCCCCAGGCTCTCTCTCAAATAAATAAATAAATCTTAAAGAAAATATTCCCTTAAAAATGAGCTTCTATCCGCTAGCATATTTACCAATTGCATTTTAGGGTCATTTCAGGGATAGGCAATCCCAGGTAGCCACCAGTTTTAAAAAACAGCTCTACTGAGGTTTAATTGACAAATAAAAATTGTGTATATTTAGGGTGTACAGCTTGAACTTTTGATATATTTATACATTGTGAAATGGTTACAGCAATCAAGGTAATTAACATATTTATAACCACATATAGTTATCTTTTTGGGGGTTTGTGTGAGAACATTTAAGATCTGCCCTCTTAGCAAATTTCAAGTATACAATATGGTATTGTTCACTGTAGTCACTGTGCTGTCCAGAATTTAGTCATCTTGCATAACTGAAACTGTGTACCTGTTGACCAACATTACTCCATTTCCCCCTTGCCCCAGCCCCTGGCAAACAACATTTTACTCTATGCTTCTATGAGTGTATTTTAGATTCCACATATAAATGACATTAGGCAATATGTGTCTTTCTGTTTCTGGTTTATTTCATATAATATAATGTCCTTCAGGTTCATCCATGCTGTGGCAAATGCCAGGATTTTTTTTTTTTTAAGGCTGAATAATATATAATTTTATGTATATACCACATCTTTATTCTTTCATCTGTCTATGGACATTTAGGTTGTTTCCATATCTTGACTATTGTGAATAATACTGCAATGAAAATGGGTGTGCAGATACCATCTCTTTGAGATAATCATCTCTTTGATTCCAGTTCTTTTGGATAAATACCCAGAAGTGGGATTGCCAGATCACGTGGTAGTTTTATTTTTAATTTCTTGAGGAACTGCCATATTGTTTTCCATAATGGCTCTACCAATTTACATTCCGACTAACAGCTCCCTTTGCTGTGCCATCACCAACCCTCGTTATCTTTTGTCTTTTTGATTATAGCCACCCAAACGAGTGTGAGGTGATAATCTCATTGTGGTTTGGATTCACATTTCCCTAATGATTAGAGATGTTTGAACACCTTTTCATATACCTGTTGGCTGTTTGTATGTCTTTTGAGAAATGTCTGTTCAGGTCCTTTGCCTGTTTTAAAATCAGATTATTTGGTTTCTTTTGCTATTACATGCATGCCTTATGTATTTTGGATATTAGCCCCTCATCAGATATGTCGTTTGCAAATGCTTTCCACCATCTGTAGGTTGCCTTTACGCTTTGTTGATTAAGTTTCTTCAGCTGTGCAGAAGCTTTTTAGTATCACATAGTCCCATTTGTCTATTTTTGCTTTTTTTAAAAAAGATTTTATTTGAGAGAGAGAGAGAGAGAAATCGAGCACAAGCGGGGTGGGGGGAGGGGCAGAGGGAGAGGGAGAAGCAGGCTCCCCGTGGAGCAGGGATCCCTATGTGGGGCTCCATCCCAGGACACTGGGATCATGACCTGAGCTGAAGGCAGCTGACCGAGCCACCCAAGTACCCCTATTTTTGCTTTTTTTTTTTTAAGATCTTATTTATTAATTTAGAGGGAGAGAGAGAGAGCGAGAGCAGGGGGAGGGGCAGATGGAGAGGGAGAGGCAGAGAGTCTTAAGGAGACTGGCGCTGAGTGCAGAACCCTACGTGGGGCGCAATCCCACAACTCTGAGATCATGACCTGAGCCAAAACCAAGAGTCAGAGGCTTAATTGACTGAGCCACCCAGGCACCCTTATTTTTGCTTTCGATGCCTACACTTTTTGTGTCATATTCAAAAATTCATCACCACAACCAATGTCAAGAACCTTTTCCTCATGTGTTCTTTTAGTAGTTTTACAATTTCAGCTTTTACTTTTGTCTTTAATTTGTATTGGTTTTTGTATATGGTGTGAGACAAAGGTCCAATTTTATTGTTTTGCATGAGCAACCATTTTTTTACATATCTTAGGTGTAGGAAAATTCCAAAGGAAGATCGACTTTGCAAAGCTTCATTTAGGTTGCACATAATGATTTTTAAAATTTTATTTATTTTATTTCGGGGGGGGGCAGTGAGCCCATGAGCAGGGGGAGGGGCAGAGGGAGCGGGAGAAACAGACTCCCCGCTGAGCTTGGAGAGGCTTGATCCAGGACCCTGAGATCATGACCTGAGCCAAAGGCAGATGCTCAACTGACTGAGCCATACAGGCGCCCACACAAAATGATTTTTAAAACAGAATTTAGCCACAAGGAAATGAAGAACCTTGATCATGCGGTTCCTGCTCACAATTCTTATTGCTAAATTGACATGTACAAGAAGGGAGGAACTTTGAAGAAACATCTATTTCCCCAAACAGACTCCTTTCTTCTGTCTTCCTTTGTTACCTTGCCATGCTTCATCTTCACCCAGATGAGTTACAATGAATATTATCTCTATCAGAGTAATATGACATTATAATGAAAAAGCTTTACAAAGGCAAAACTGTCTTACACTGATACATATATATATATATATATACATATATATATATATATTTTAAAGACCTTTACTCAGTTTAACACTCCAAAATATATTTTCTTTTTTTTTTTATAAAGATTTTATTTATTTATTTATTTATTTATTAGAGAGTGAGCGAGAGAGAAACAGCATGAGAGAGGAGAGGGTCAGAGGGAGAAGCAGGCTCCCTGCTGAGCCGGGAGCCCGATGTGGGACTCGATCCCAGGACCCTGGGATCATGACCTGAGCCGAAGGCAGTCGCTTAACCAACTGAGCCACCCAGGCGCCCTCCAAAATATATTTTCTAATCTGTGTTCTGGCATCCCAATTTGGGATATATCTAAGATGGCTTGTGTGTTGCTAGTTGCTGCCTATAAAGTAACTTTAATAACTTTTATTGCTATTTTTTTTTACTTTTATTTGAAGGTATGTGCCCAATTAGTTATATAATTCACTGCTTTCATAGCAGTTTGGTTGACACTGAATAATAACGCCCACATTCACGTAGCAGTAAGAAACTACCTAAACTGAAGAAAAAAAGCAAGCATGAAATAAAGGAGAGCAGAGAATTCAGTAGATTTCGTGGGGCTCATTAAGGAATTAGGTAGGAAAGATGGGACAAGGGAAGTGTTAGGGTTGAGAGGAAAAGACAAAAAAGCAAAGGATGGAGGTCCTAGCTTGGGATCATTAACGGCAAGGCCACAGGGTGGCAGCATAGTCTTACCAGCGGGAAACTTTCTGTTGTACCACAATTCATTTGCTAAATCCACACATTTGCAGAATTCCTCCATGTTGGTTTCTCCCATTGTCCCAGGTAAATACCAACAAATGTTTAGAATCAGAGGTAACTCCTACAACTTAAGCTGAGGCAAAGTGCAGAGTGAAGGCACCATCTTTACTCCCAGAATCTGTGCAGATGCTCTAAAAAAGGTTTCAAACCGTCTGTGGGGAAGGACCAATTTAAGTTTACAAACCATCATACTGATCATTTTGTAAAATTCAGTGAAAGTGATTTTATAGAAAAATGAACAAAAAAATACATAGACATCATAAGCTCATTTTACAAATAACTAAAAGATATAAACAGATCAAAAGATATAGAAATTTTAAACCATATTTCAATAAATGTAAATGGAACACTCGTCTATTTTTGCTTTTGTTGCTTGTGATTTTGATGTCATATTCAAGAAATCATTGCTCAGACGAGTGCTACAAAGCTTTCCTGTGTGTTTTCTTCTAGGAGTTTTATGGTTTCAGGTCTTATGTTTAAATCTTTAATCCATTTTGAGTTTGTGTGTGTGTGTGTGTGTGCGTGTGCGCACGGTGTAGTTTAAGGGTCCAATTTCATTCTTCTGCCTATGGATATCCAGTTTTCGGGCCACCATTTGTTGAAGAGGCTGTCCTTTCCCTATTGTGTAGTCTTGGCACCTTGGCACTTATCAAAGATTACTTGGTGTGGGTTTATATTATTTTTGTCCCATTTGTCTCTATGTCTGTTGTTATGGAAATATAAGCAGAACAAACATAACATAGAAAAAAAGAAAAAAGAATTAACAAAACTATACATGTTGTTTATTGAATATTATGTATAGATGACTAGTATAGAGAATCACTGTTGCTGTTATTATATTCTACAATTATATTAACAAAATGTGTCTGAAGGATATATCTATATTCAGTGTCCTCTATATGCACAGTTTATGTAGAGTTTATCATTTATATCAACTTACAAAATTTTTATTGTGACCAACAAACTTCCTTCTTGCTTGTTATTCCATTGAATCTAGGTCCGATTGATGATAACACTATTTGCAGGATATAACATATATCCAAACGGATTCTGTGTTTGTTGTGATAGCATTAGAATAGGGAAGGCCGGTTGTAAGAGGTATGCTGATAGGAATAGAGGAAGAGATTTTAAAGCAATTTCACAAGCTCAAGGTATTCATTTTTAACAATTTAAAAAAATAAAGCAAGTGATACTCTATTTTCAAAATTCATCAGTAGCCAGTTACAACAATTTATCCTGTAGTTATATTAAATTTATCTTTCAATGAAAGGACTAGTTTATGGTTCCATGAAATTCCTATGCATAGAATTCTCTATCAAAATTATTATCTATTGCATTGATAATAGTTGTTAAAATTATGAAACATGACATAACCATCTCTGGAAACTCTGTTCTTCCACACTTCTAATATTTATTTTGACTTTTCAGTCATCTGCTATTGAAAAACATGTTGAATTTCTTTCTTGTTTGGAAATACTAAGATTATTAACATATCAAAGATTTCAGACAAATAGGCAAATCTGACTGTCTAATATACTTTATCTTTAAAAGGTTGGGCCCAAACTGGTTTCTTATCCAGCAGTAATTCTGAGAGTTTATTCAACAGTTCCAACATTCGCTACAGAACTTTTTCCCTAAGTAACCGTAGTAGCTAACATGTAAAGCAATTGTTTATGATCAACTTCCATATTATCACTTAAACATAATGATTTCAAATGTAATGCATTAGGCTTTATGTAATTCAAAGTTTTTATTGTGTCACTAAGCACAATGATTAGTTTGGTTGACTTTTTTTCATAGTAAGGTTTTCTCAATGAAGGAAATAGTGTGTGGTTTTGCATTCTGGCTCAAGATCCTTAATCTGAGCAATTATCCTAGAACTTTCTCCCATGCAAGATTTAAACTTTAAATCACTTTTCTCATATAAATCATACAGGGTCATATCAAATTTCTATAAAAGTTTCTAAATACGTACTCTCGATTTCTGTACTTACCTTGTTGACATTGGTAACAGTTTATGGTTCACAGACTCAGCTTTGAGTGACACTGCTTTCATGCACTTCTTCCATTTCACTTAAGTCACTATTAGGTAGTGATTCTACTTAACTAAGTTCACTAAATTTTATTTAATTCCTCTGGCTATCTTATAATATAAATGATAAAGAATTTAAATGAAGGGGCGCCTGGGTGGCTCAGTCGTTAAGCGTCTGCCTTCCGCTCAGGTCATGATCCCAGGGTCCTGGGATCGAGCCCCACATCGGTCTCCCTGCTCCGCGGGAAGCCTGCTTCTCCCTCTCCCACTCCCCCTGCTTGTGTTCCCTCTCTCGCTGTGTCTCTGTCAAATAAATAAATAAAATCTTTAAAAAAAAAGAATTTAAATGAAAATATCATTTGTTGAACAGAGAAGAACATTTACTGAATGCCTCCTTTGTGCCAAAAAGTTTACATGCCTTACATCCCTAAGAGGTGCGTATTACAATTTCCACTTTACAGATAACAAAACTGAGGTTCAAAGTGTCTAATGCTAAGATAACATAGCTAGAAACTGGTAGAGCTGGGATTTGAACTCAGAGCACTCTAAAACTCTTTTTTTGATACCATAATCCCTCCATCACGTCCTACATTTTGAGCAAAAAGAAAATAATTTCAAATTTATGACCTAGTCTTAAAATAAATGGGAAAAATTAAATTTCAAAGGTGAGAAAATGATGTAGTCAAGAAAGACAGGCAGACATAGGAAAACTGTCATAGTGAGATAATAAGTATGGAAAAACAGCTGAAAATGTTTCTGTCAGGAGGAAAGAAAGTTTTTTTTTAAAAACCAACTTCATCGAGGTATAATTTATACAATAAAATGCACCCATTCTGTGTGTGCAGTGATATGAGTGTTACCACCGTTACAATAAAAATATAAAACATTTACATCAACCCCAAATTTTCCCTGGGTCCCTTCCTTCCCCATCAATCACCCTCCTTCATGGATCTAGGGAAGTATTATCTTTTTGCTGTTACTATCGGTTAGATATGTTTTTTCCCCAAGTTTCAGATACATGGAATCATAAAATATGAATTCTGGTGTCCTTCACTTGCTGCTCAGCATAATGTTTTTGAGATTCATCCATGTGATTGTGTATATCAGTACCTTGTTACTTTTTAATTTTGAGTAATATTCCATTACAGATATGCTATAATTTATTCATCTGTTGATGGACATTTGTGTTGTTTCTAGTTTGGGGCTCTTATGAAAAAGGTGCTCTGAACATTCACATCCAAGTCTTTGTGTGGACGTGTTTCTATTCCTCCTGGACAAACACTTAAGAATGGAATTGCTGGGTTGTATGGTAAATGCATCTCAACTTTCAAAGAACTGCCAAACTGTTTTCCAAAGTAGTTTATTAATTTATATTCCCACTAGCAACATATGAGCATTCCGGTTACTCTACATCCTTGACAACACTTGCTATTGTCAGTGAAAGCAAGTATTTGTCATAGCAATTCTGAATGACTGGTTTCTCTTAAGCTTGTCATTTGACAGGATGGGAGTAAACAGGGGATGGGATTCTGTAGTACTTCTGTTTCTTCATTTGCATAATCAACCCCCAATAAATCTCCAAGAGCACCACGCTTATCAAGAAATTTGATATTTAGCATCTCACTGCTTTCAACTCCTCTTATACCAGTCTCTTCCAAATGAAGTCACTGATAATGCTGAGCTGAGCTCAGTCCAATCTCAACCTTCAGTTAGGACGAGAGTATGTGGAAGCTGAGAGAAAATATTATGGCCATAGACTCAGTGTGGAGAGGATATGGTTAGCTCTGAAAATCCTCTAAGTAATCCTGTCAAGAAATCTGTTGTCAGTCTAATTGTTTCGTTGTAAATATTACCTTTTCTTTTAACACAATTCCTTGCCTTTCATGTTTTATAGTTTTAATATGACATGTTTAGGTGTGGATTTAGTTTTCTTTATCCTGCTTGAAATCCAAATTTGGTGATTCTTATTTTTCATTAGTTCTGGAAAATACTCAACCATTATCTCTTGAAATATTTGTCTCCTCTAGTCTCTCTTTTCTCTTCTTTTGGAACATTGATAAGGTATATGTTGAACCTTCTTACATGACCCTTAGTTTTATGCTGTCATTCCTATTATTCATCAGTCACTCCCCCATTCTAGGTACTTTCTCCAGATCGATCATCTAGTTCTCCACTTTTCTCTACACATCTGTCAATTTGCTGTTTAATCCACTTATTGAGTTTTTTTTTAAGTCACTGAATATATATATTTAGTGTCTGTATTTTTCTTCATTTTCATATTTTTTTAATCTTTAATTATTTTAAGTGTTCTTATTATGTAGTCTCTAACAAATAATTCTATTATCTAATGTTCTTGGGAATTTAACTGTGCTTTTTGTTATTTCTGCCTACTCTTGCTTATGGTGAATTGTTCCTTTGGGTGTTGTAATATTTTGTTTTTTAAGTCATGCTTGGTGGGGATCCTGTGTGGTCTGCACTAAAGATATGCTCCACAGCAGTGGTTCTCAATCTTTGCTGCACGTTAGAATCACCTAGTGAGACTTTAAAAGTTAGAATGGCAGCTTGAACCCCAGACCATTTAACTCAGATACTACGAGTATGAGACTTACACGTTAGTGTTTTTAAAGTTCCATGGTCATTAAAAAAGAAAGAAAAAAAAACCTCTCCCCAGTTATGGTTGAGAACCACTGCTCCAGAAGAATTTGCCTTTAATTTTTATAGGCACTCGAAGTGTGTTTCTAGCCCTGGATCACTTTAATATCAATTTCTCATCTCTGGGTTCCTGAACTATATAGGTAGTATAAATTTTTTTTTTTAACAGTAGAAAAACATTTTAAATACAGAGTATCAACAAAGCCAATTTGATTATTTTTGTTATTTGCTTTTGGATTTTCCCCCCAACTTCATTGAGGAATAATTGACAAATATAATTGTATATATTTAAAGTGTAAAATATGATGATTTTATATACATATGCATTGTGGAATGATTACCAAGATCAAGGTAACTAACACTTTCATCAACTAACATAGTTAACTCTGGGGTTTTGTTTATTTGTTTGTTTTTGTGGCAGGAATACTTAAGGCCTACTTTCAGCAACTTTCAAGAATATATCAATATACAATATCAATGTATCACATTGATCTATGTATATTGAAGTATTCATACATTCCAGGGATAAATCCCACTTGATCATGGTGCATGACCCTTTTAATGTGCTCTTGAATTCAATTTGCTAATATTTTGTTATGAATATTCACATCTATGTTCATCAGGGTTATTGGCCTGTAATTTTTTTTTCTTGTAGTGTCCTTGTCTTTCTTTGGTATCAGGGTAGTGCTGGCCTCATAAAATGAGTTTGAAAATGTTTCTTCCTCCTGCCTTGGTTAGGTAAATAAATTTGAACCTTGTGTTTGGGAATGCTGGAGAGTCTATGCGGAGATAGAGAGGTTCCTTGTCATCTCTTTTTATTGAGAAAGCAGCCCTTTGAGAGCTTATGGGGGGCAGGGAGGGGCTCTGTTCCACTTCTTCACATTAAGCAAACCTAAGGCTTTATCATCTATTTCTATATGGCTATAAAACCCCAAACTCATTGCTTATCAGCATCAACAAATAGTCTCTGGACAGTCAGTGTAATATATCTATATTTATGTTCTTCCCTTGCTCGGTTCTATAATTTACCTTACTTCCTTGAGACTTTAGACTTCCTTGTGCATTTAGAATCTTTGTTTTGTTTTATCCAACAATTCTAGATTTTTTTGTGTACTTAGATCACAATATTACTGGAAATAGAAGTTTTGCTATGACTGTGAGTCTATACCTCCATGGTCATGCCCTGTCCTTCAGTTCATCCTCCTGTTCACAGTGTCTTTCTGAATCAAGAGGGGATTTGCTGTGTCTTTGGACATGATACATTGGTTTCACAAGTGTCCACCTGGTGACAAACCTCTGGAGCTTGTATGTGTTTCCCTAGACTGTGCCTGGACTGGTTTTGGCTTCATCTTGCTCCAGCTGGCCTGTGTTGCCAAGGTCCCAGCATGTTTGAATTCCAACCTACCTGAATTATGTCAACCACTATTCTTTTTCTTCTGTTTCTAAGTCTCTGTCTTCACTGACTTGCCAATCTGAAGTCTGGTTTCAGTTTATTTCCTGGACTCATCTTTCTACAAAGGACTCTATTCCTGATTTGAGAGTTTATAGCATAGTTTATAGCAACGTGGGAGTGGGTCCAACTCAGGATTCAGAATTCTAAGATGTCCAGATGGTCTTAACAAAAAGCTTCTAACTTTCCACTTCATTTTTAAAACACTTAATTTATTGAGTGTGTAAATTCCGAAGACACTCTATTAATGTTGATAATATATGTACCCATAGTATTAATTGAAGATAAATACTGAATTACTCATTTTGTCAGAAGGAGTTTACAGTTGAGGTTACCCTTTGATTTAATCTTATTTGTTTAATTCACGAGTAGCCATCTCCTTGTATACCAAACACAGCCAGCTGTGGTTGGATTGTGGCTGTTCTAGTCCATGTACTCTTTTGCTCTGAAACCTTGTAAGGAAATTAAGTTTGGCAAAAAGCATCCAGAGAACTCCTGGCAGTAT
Source organism: Mirounga angustirostris (assembly GCF_029215605.1). Classification (NCBI taxonomy): domain Eukaryota; kingdom Metazoa; phylum Chordata; class Mammalia; order Carnivora; family Phocidae; genus Mirounga; species Mirounga angustirostris. Next base: position 44,068,855 of record NW_026991714.1, read on the forward strand.
TGGATGGATCATTTACCCCAATTTGGGCTTTCTTATTTCTTTTAGGGAGCCCTGGCAAGATCACCACCAAGACATCCGTCTTACTCAGAGAACAACCCCTAGCTCTGTGCCAGTGGTGTTAGCCTTGGATTATGGACAATGGCTTTGAAGATGAAACAAGGTATCTGGTGGCAAGAGACCACTATGTGCTCATAACAAGTCCACAGAAATTATGAGTTGAATGGTTGGTCAGTAGTCTAGTAGAATGTTTAATTTTTATTAGTTGTATCCATTGGGCTTCACGTTGGTGTCCTTCTTTCACTCATTTTGTCCTTATTTAGATTTCTCTTCATACTTTCTCTTTTGCTTTTCTTGGCAGTATCTTCAAAAGGAGTTAGGAGGCTCTTCCATAAGTTGCCTTTGAAGATTGTTGCGATGTGTATACTTGTCAAAAAGGATTGGCCAAATCCTGTGGAAAGCTATTTCACACATCAAGTCCTGAGTCAGTCTCAGCTCCTCTGTTCTGATCTGATCATCCAGAATGATCTAAAAGAAAACCATCAGAGCTCATTATAGAGCCTGGAGTGATTTTCAGATGTCTTTTTAATTTCTTTTTCTCATGCAGGGTACTCAGGAATCTTGTACTCTGGATGAACCCAATTTACATTTTTGTTGGAATTGGGGAAGTAGGGGCTTAGAATTCATTTTGAAGGAAACTTCTTTAATTTATGTAGGAAACACTTAAGTTCTACATGGTTTTCTTTCTTTCACTCTCTTTGTTCCCTTTTTTCTTTTCTCCCATTCCTCCTTACCTCCTTCTTTCCTTTTCTTCCTTCCAATCTTCCTTCTTTCCTTATGTCTTGGTAGGTTGGAACATACCTAAATATTTTGGAAAATGGATACTGTTGAAGGGAAAGTATTATTTTTATTACAAAAATGTGATTTAGAATAATGAGATCTTGGGTTTGGAAAGAAAACTTCATGTTCTTCTATTTCAGCCGTTTAACTAATATTTGAATCTTTTCTATTCTACCCACAGTCTATGATGGGATAGATACCTACATTACCTACAGTGAGAGGGAACTCCCTCTGTTCCGAAGTAGCCCATTGCAACTTTGGACAGCCCTGACAGTTACGTAGTTATTGTTTTGTTGACTTGGAATGTACTTTTCTGTAACATCTATCTGTCACTTTTTAGTTTCTCTTTTTGGAAGCATATAGAGCAGTATTTTTCAAATTTTAGGCTGAAATCCGGGGGTTGTGGAATAATTTTAGTTGGACATGACCAGCATTAAAAGAGATTAAGAAAGGGGTGCCTGGGTGGCTCAGTCATTAAGCATCTGACTTCGGCTCAGGTCATTATCCCAGGGTCCTGGGATCGAGCCCCGCATTGGGCTCCCTGCTCAGCGGGAAGCCTGCTTCTCCCTCTCCCACTCCCCCTGCTTGTGTTCCCTCTCTCCCTGTGTCTCTCTCTGTCAAATAAATAAATAAAATCTTAAAAAAAAGAGAGAGAAGAAGAAGAAATAGAGTAGAACGGAAATAGAATAGAATAGAAAATATCAGAGTGTATCATAAGTAGTAAGGTTTTCATGAAACCTTTGTCTCGATTACATAATTAAGTTATTTAATCATATAATTAACTACAGAGGTGAACTGAATCTCAATGATTTAAAAAAAAGTCTGAAAGCTGCTGAATAGAGTCTGACTTTTCCTCCCCATGGCCATCCATGTAGTTGAGCTGTTCTCATGCCACACCAAGTCTCTTCTCTAAGCTGAACAGTTCCTTTTGCTCATCCCTGGGTATTATGGTCTCACATGTCCTTGCCTTCCTTAATACACCCTAGCGTGCCTAGTTGGTATGGACCTCGAATCAAAACCATGTTTCTAGCTGTAACTCTGATTGAAACAGAAGCAAGCAGGACTATTCTTTGCCTGGTTAGCAGAATGCAATTCAGTGCATTTCATTGCAGCCCGAGGCTGTATGTTGTAATGGTTAAATGCACAGACTCAGGGGCGACTGGTTTTGGAGTCTATCTGTTCAGTTAGTGTAAGCCTTGAAGTAAGCTGAGTAGTTAACTTTGGGCAAGTTATTTAAACTCTCTGTGCCTCAGTTTTTTCATGATATGTAGGATAATAAGACTTTAGAATACTTTCGTGAGTATCCAATGAGCTAATACATGTAATGGATTTAGAACAGTGCCAGGCATATGGTAAGCACTTAGTGAATGAATATATTTCTAAACCAGTTACAGCAAATTGTTGATCCACTTAACTTTTCATCAACTCAAATGTCTAGAGCTTTTGGTGTGTCCCATACATAGTGTAATCATGTGTCCTGGTTTGCCGAGGGCAACACCACTTTTCACCTGTTGTCCTCGCATAATAGTGTCTCCTTTTACTCTCAAATGTGGCCCAGATAGAAACTCATGTTTGATTATTCTGAACTATATTTTTGTAGTTGGAATTTCTCCAGTTACATCCCCCCTCCCCCAGCTAAAAACCACATCTTCTCTAAGTACTTGATCAATTTTGGACTTATGTGGAGGATCTTACTTTTTTTTCCTCTGGAAACTTCGCCTCAATTCTCTGCCCACAAACTCTTTCCCTCCTTGACAAGTGGCAGAATCAAGATTGAAAACAGAGTCCCCCTGACTCTCAAGGCTAACCTTTCCTCACTCTGGGAAATTACCTGGGTTTCATTTGACCCATTATTCTGTTCTGTGAAGACCTTTTGGATTCTGATTAAGTTATTCAGAGTATTTATTCATTCTCTCAACTTTACATTATTTACACATTTTTTATTAATTCAATAAGTATTTAATGAACTTTCACGGGACACCAGGTCCTATTCTAAGAGCCAGGGATGGAGCAGGGGACCAGCCGACAAATTCCTTCTCCTAGGGAACTGATGTTCTTTGAAGGTTGCTTCGGGTCTTAATCTAAGTAAATTGGGTTTACCTGAATAGGATTTACATAAAGCCCTGGGACTGGTCACTGGATACTTCCTTCTGGATTAAAAAAATGTATCCCTTAAAAGTAGCATTTGGCAATCATTTAACAATGAATCTGTTTGTATTATCACTCAATCTGTATTTCTTCTTGTCCAAAGGATAGTATAAGCCTACTGCCAAAGGCCTTTTTCTTGCTATACTGTATCTCTCATATTTTCTAGATTTATTAGTCTGCTGTGAGAGCAAGGAAATGGTTTAGACTAACTCATTGCTAATGGCAGCCCTGTAGCATTCTTTAAGTGACCATATATTTTAATGGTCTATTCTAGAGTGTTGTTGTGGTCAATAGTTCTGTAGTTTGCAGAACTTGCATTCTCTGTTATTTTGAAAATTAGGACTTTCTTTCATTTAACCACTTCCTCTCATTTGCTAAGATTCCTTAAAGATACCCCCTGTTGGCCCAGTGATCTCATTTGCTAAATTCTTTCCATGTCCTACAATGTAGTTTGGCCAAGCCAGGAGATTAAAGCTTCTTTAGAGAAGCTAGATGCTCTCGTAAAATCTGACTCATCTTTGATTTCAGTTCCCTCTAATGAATATATTAATGAAATTCTTCACTGAAATTTGGATATTTTAACAATGGCTATTTATCAAGTACTTACTATGTGCAAAGCATTGTTGTAAGCATTTTACGGGCATATTTCCCTTAGTCATGTTGTATCACCACCACATAACTATTACCTCTATTTGAGAGATGAGGAAAGCAAAGTCACACAGGTAGTAAGGTGTGTAGAGCAGGAACTTGAACCCAGTCTGTAATGTCAGGATAACTGGAGACCGGGGTACCTTCAGGACTAAAATCTGGACAGAGATTCTTGATCAAATAGCCTTCTACAATGGAAGACTTTCTTCTTCTTCTTCTTCTTCCTTCTTCTTTTCTTCTTCTTCTTCTTCTTCTTCTTCTTCTTCTTCTTCTTCTTCTTCTTCTTCTTCTTCTTTCTTCTTCTTCTCCTTCAGAGGAAGAGAGAGGGGGAAGGGCACAAGGAGAGGAAGAGAGAGTCTTTAAGCAGACTACTTGCTGAGCGTGGAGCCCAACAGGGGGCTCGGTTGGAGAGAGAGAATCTCAAACAGCCTCCATGCCCAGCACAGAGCCCGAGGCAGGGCTTGATCTCATGACCCTGGGATCACGATCTGAGCCAAAATCAAGAGTCGGATGCCCAACCGACTGAGTCACCCAGGCACCACTGGAAGACTTTCTTCTAATGTGATAAAATTAAGTTTGCATTTGTAATTTATAATTTTGTTGATGACTCATAGTCCTTACTTAAAATATTTTACTTCCACAAAGATGAAGCTATTAAAGCAGGTGTAGATGAGGTGGAACTTTGGGGGAAAAGGGGAAATAATCTAAGGAAAACTGTCTAAGCATCCACAGTGTCTATTCATTTGCTTTTCTTCATAAAAATGAATAAAAATGAATATGCAGCTCTGTGTGACCTCCTAGGCAGTGAAACACAGTTTGCTTTCTGTGAAATAGACTGGTATGCCAAAGACCAAAATAGGTTCTTTTGAATTATTTTCTCTCCATAGATTCACATTCTTCCCTCCTGTGATACATGATCAGTAAGTTTCATTTTCATTAGTTCATATCAGGCTTACTTTTTAAAAGGCTTTGAGGTGATTGGCTTATTAGCAACATTAAAGCAATTATTTCTATATTACTAACATTACGTTACTACTGAACAGGAGGCTCTGTAAAGACAGGGACCCAACTCTTCTCTGTTCGCTGCCACATTATTTGCTCTGACTACCATTCATGGCAAATTGCCACATTAATTGAGTAAATGAATGAATTGGCGAATGGCAATCTCCATGTTAGCTTTAAGAAATTTTCTCTATCACTTGTATTTATTTTATTGTTGGTGAGTTGAGAAGTTACTTTGTATCTCTTTTTTAAAGAGCGAGATTCTTTAAAAAAAATGTCATGTTTGAAAGAACAGGATTACTTTTTAAGACTTTCCCTCTTGGAGAAGTTTTGTTAGCTTGGTGAATTTCAGTCCTGGCACTGGCTACTTGTGGGACCCACAGGAGGAATAGAGCAGAGCATTTGCAAGGGTGAGGCAAGAGACCTCTCAGTGTCGTTGTCAACCCCCCTTTATAAGCCCAAATAGTCCCAGAAACTGCTGGGGGTGGGGCACTTGCTGTATTGATACGGCTGGTTTTTATGTGGAAAGACCAGGGGACTTCAGTCCCAAAGTGGACAGAAGAGCCTTTATAAATGAGTTCTAAGCACACCATAGAGGTGAAGGCCCAAACCCATAATTTGTTTCCTCCTTGCCCCTCCTGCCCTTAGGATGTTAGTGGCAAGTTGCTTTAGCAGAGCCGAAGACTGAGTTTTTTCCTTTGGAGAACCTTACTTCTTTCCACTTAAGTTATAATTATCATCTGAAAGTACACCAATGTTTGATTTCAGTATTTTTATATTTACATTTATAGGTCATTATATATTTAAAAACCTCATGTAGAGAATGCAATTTAGGGTAATAGCAATTAGGGAAAGGTATAATAGTGTCAAGAAGAGAACACCCTAAATTGGCTTGGAGGGTTTTTTTTTTCATGTTTGAAATGTTTAAAATTTCTTTAGTTACTCAAGAACTTTAACTTTGTTAATAACAAAGATTTTCAAGTTCAGCCTAAAACGTGGGGGGGGGGGGGAAAAAAAGCAATCAGTTGCCTAGTTATGAGTCAGCAATGCCATCTAGTGCTTGCTACCTTGAATTACAATTGGGAGCACCAGCAGGGGACGTGAGAGACTAACTTCTACTACTCTATGTTCAATGACTTACATAGCATTGTAAAACGTATTTCTCCCCAGGTTGAGATTTTAGCTTTATATAATCAGAAGGGGTTTTCCGTTTAGTTCAAACATGGCAAAGACTATGGTTTCCTCCAAGGTATCCTTAGTATTAAATTTTTTAAAACACACACTAACCATTAAAAACAGTAGTTATAATTTCAGAAAGACTATACGAAATCTTTTCTGTTGCAGCAACTCTTTAGGTATTCTAATAAAACCTTGTGTGATAGGTTAAGTTGGATAAATCTAGAAGATACATAGGGTAATTAGATAAAATAAGCAAAAATGTGGCAAGAATGTGATCAGATAATAATCTTGCTTCCTCTCTACTTATTGTATACAATACAGTAGTTTTGTGATCCTTAATTTGTCTGCTGCTTTTAAAAACTCTTTCCAGGGGTGCCTGGGTGGCTCAGTTGTTGAGCGTCTGCCTTCGGCTCAGGTCATGATCACAGGGTCCTGGGATCGAGACCCGCATCGGGCTCCCTGCTCAGAGGGGAGCCTGCTTCTCCCTCTCCCACTCCCCCTGCTTCTGTTCCTGCTCTCCCTATCTCTCTTTCTGTCAAATAAATAAATAAAATCTTAAAAAAAAATTCTTTCCAGCAGTTAACACATGTCAATGCACTCAATCAGAAAAAAAAGTCTAACTTTTTAAGTTTATAATAGGCTAGGTAAATGTATGGGGTCTTTGAAATTTCTAGAATAATTGTACTTTAAAACCTCAGCACTTGTAACCTCACCAACACACATTAGAGTTTAGCAAGAATTTCATCCAGGTCAGTTTATCAGTTATTTGGTGATCGGTGAAAGGTTGTAGAAAGGTTAAAGACTTTGCCTAAGTTAGGTAATGATTTGAACCCCTTCTGATTACACATATCCTGAGGTGAACTCATCTGGTCCCATGACTTTAAGTGCTATGTGAATTCTGTTGAATCTCAAATTTTTATTTCTAACCCTGAGTTCTCCTCTGAGCTTTATACTTGTATATTCAATTGTCTTTTTTTTTTTTAAAGACTTTATTTATTTATTTGAGAGAGAGCGAGCGAGCGAGAGAGAGAGAGAGCAGGGGGAGGAGCAGAGGGAGGATGGAGAGAGATAAGCAGACTCTGCACTAAGCACAGAGGCTGATGCGGGGCTTGATCTCATGACACCAAGATCATGACCTGAACTGAAACCAAGAGTTGGACGCTTAACCCACTGAGCCACCCAGGTGCCCCTCAACTGTCTTTTAATTTTTTTAAATAACATCTCCACTTCAATGGCACCTCAAACTTGTCTCAGCAATAAAGAGGATCCTTGATGTTCCTACCCTCGTCCTGTTTCTCTCTAGGTCTCTTCCATCTTAGCCAAGGCACCACTGGTAAGCAACTCATGCAAAAATCTTGGAATAATCCTCAGTTTCTCTCTTCTTCAAACTTGACATCAAATCTATCAGCAAATGTTAATCTATTTTTCATCGGCCTACTTTCATCTCTTACCTGGGCTCCCATAATCACTTCTCAGCTGCTTTCCCTGCTTCCACTCTGTTCCCCATGACCTGGTTTTATTTTTTCATTATACTTAACAATATATGATACTATTTGTTTATGGGTTTATTGCCTTTCTTACTACCTCTAGAATGTAAGCTCTACAAGGGAGAAACTTGGCTGGTTTCCACTGAAACCCTGGGGCCTAGAGCACCGCTGGCAATATGAAACTCCTTGTTGAATGAATGCATGAGTGACCCAACCAATGAATGAATGAAAGGAAGAAATCTGCTGTTCTTTCAGTGGTTGCGGATTCAAGAAAAATTACTCTGTGGCTGGTTTTCTTAGGGCTCTTTTGTAAAGCGTTGAAAGAATGGAAAGACTTTTACTTCATAATGTGTTTTTGAAATTGATATTAGAATCTTATACTCTTAAATATATGGTGTCATTTGGGCCTTGTTGCTTGCATCCTGTGGTCCCTGCAATCTTTCTGAGAGGTTTTCTGTGGAAACCTGGAAGGAAACCAATTATGGTGTTTTCTGGGAGAGGCCTGGCCCAATAAATGAATGGGAAGAAATTTTACCGGCTGAGAGAGGCACTCATTATGTGCTCCAACAGTGATGTAAAAGAGGAAAAAGAGAAGTGAATGCAGAACATCGCTATTTGCTTTAGACTGCCCTTCTTCCAGGAAGGTTAACTGTGAATAACGAGGAAATCGATGTTGGGCTGATTAATACATTTTTAAAACTGGAAACTCAAAATGAAGGTCTGAGGATCCTGAAATACTATATTTAAAACCAATCAATGAGTCTATTAAGAAATGCAAAACAAAATGAGGGAAAGATGGGGAAAGAGATTGATTGGTCATTCTATATCTGGTGCAATGGAAAAGATTGTTTTGTACCAGCAAGTTCTGGGCTTTGATTCTACTCTTGCCACTAGCTGGCCTTATGTCCTTGGGCATGTCACTTCTGGAACCTAGGTTTGTTATCTCTGTTGGAGGTTTAGGATGAACACATGAGGTGAATCTGTGGAAAGAATTCTTTTAGGTATAAAGCATGATACAAATATAATGTATCATCCTGATCGTCCTGATGAGGATAATCGCCCTTCTCATATGAGGATCCAGGTCTTCATTGTCTTATCGTTTTCAACGTTGGGGTCCTAGAGCTCTAATGGCAACGAAGAGGCCAATGAAGATCTGAACTCAGAGTTTTGTGAAACAACTCAAAATAATTTTAAATGACTTTCCTAGGAAATTTCTGCTTGCTTATTTAGTTGATTGTTTATTGTGTATCTGAGATTAGTAACAACCATAAAAGCACCTTTTGCATAACACCATCAGTGAGGCTTTGTGTCTTTATTATAAATTTCTGCGCATCCTCTAGTATCTCAGATATGAAGTCTGCTTTGGATATATTGGGGGAGAGAGAACGAAGGCTCTCGTGTCTTTAAAAGCAATTACAGGCTCAGGTCTCTGAAAAAGTCCTAAGTGCCAGGAATAGCACCTCTGCAACCATTTCTTCTTGACTTTTTTCTTTCCAGCTTTTTTTTTTTTTAAAGCCAGACTATTGATGCATTTTAATATCATTAGTATTTTTAAAATAAAATTAGTTTAGCAGTGTTACTAATCTTTCTTTTTAGAGTACAAGGCAGGAAAGTGAGCCTGAAGCAGTTTATTGCCTGTGTTATTAAATGAGTCCTATTTCCAGATATTGGAAGGCATGTTTTTAAGTGTTCTGGAGAAAAGTAATTTTTTTTTTAAAGTTCAAGCAGATTGTTTTGTTTTAGAAAAATACTGAAGATGCAATATGTGAATCATATTTGGATTTTAAAGCAGGATATTAAACTTCACAGTAAAAGTGATTCCATGGTTGTTAAAGCCCAAAGAGAGGTTTATAAAGCCAGCAGACAGAGAAACTGAAACGCACTTGGAGAAGTAAATGATACAGGAATGGAAAAGTTGAATAAATAACTTTAAAACCATTTTTTTTCTTGATGTTATTTTATCCCTTGAAGGCAGACAGATCATTATAATTAAAATTCTATTAAAAATCCTCTCTATAAAAATATGGATCCTAATAAAACTAATGTTGAGTCAGTCACATGTATGTCATTACAAATCTATAATTTGGACTTGGGTTGTATTTCCAAATCCAAAATACAAAATTTACTTAGTATTATGAAATTCATATTTGCTAGGCAATGCACCTTAGTCTATCTTTAAAAATAAATCCCTGTTCAGGCAAAAAATCTGGAAGGTGAGATGAGTTGGCCTTATTGAAATGTGGACTCATTCCGGGGCTGACGAGGGAGAGTTGAGGAGGGGATTAAAGAGACATGTTATTTCTATGCTTTTGGCCTTTGCATTTGCTCTTACCTTCCTGGGATGTCTTTCCCATTGTAGTTCATCTCATACTGATTCTTTCAACATCCATTTCAAGGGTCCTGTTCTCAGTAACAACTTTACTAACATCTCTAGATAGATAGTTGCCTGTTCCTCTTTCCCTGGTGCCTTGTGCACCCATTACTGCATGTAGCATACCATAGTTCATCTACTTACCTTCCGTCACTTTTGTATTTCCAGAGCCTCGCTTAGTGCCTGACACATAGTGGGAACTCCATAAATGATTGCTAACTGATGAACAAAATCGTGTAGTGTGATAGCCACTGAGCTCTGTATAATCTATATTTTGCTCAAAAAGATGTGGGTCCTAGGGTGCCTGGATGGCTCAGTCGGTTAAGCATCTGACTCTTGATTTCAGCTCAGGTCATGATCTCAGAGTCCTGAGACTGAGCCCTGAGTCAGGCTCCACACTCAGCAGGGAGTCCGCTTGAGATTTTTCTCCTTCTCCCTCTCCCCCCACCCCTCCCACCCCTCCCACCAATCTCTCATTCTCTCTCTCTCTAAAATAAGTAAAATAGGGGTGCCTGGATGGCTCAGTTGCTTAAGCGTCTGGCTTCAGCTCAGGTCATGATCCCAGGGTCCTGGGATCAAGTCCCACATCAGGCTCCCTGCTCAGCGGGGAGTCTGCTTCTCCCTCTTCTTCTGCTGCTCCCCCTGCTTGTGCTCTCTCTCTCTCTCTGTGTCAAATAAATAAATAAAATCCTTAAAAAAAATAAAATAAGTAAAATAAATCTTAAAAAAATGTGGGTCTTGGCCTCATCCTTCTCCTTGGGTCAAGTAGCGGTGATGGGACAGAAGCTACCTAGAGGATAAGTTAGATGAGTGCGTTGATCATTCAGTAAATATTCACTGGCACTGTGCCAGGTGCTGTGGAGGGAGCTGCAGAGATGTTAGGTATATGTATCTGCTTTCAGGGATTTACCAATTAGATTTTGAGGTATAACTTCCCTGTATGAATTATCTAGAGGGAAATTGAATGCTAAGTTTTAAGACTTGACTCTGTGGGTATCAGGAAGCCTGGAAAGGCAGAAAGTGGAGATGAATTGAAGGAGTTGGGGAAGGCTTCATAGGAGATGCACAAGTTAATTTGGGCTCAGCAGTATTGACCAAAGGAAGGACTGAGGAGATGGCAAGCCCTGGGCCAGAGTTGAATGGTTGACTTGTGAGAATCAGCTTGGAACAGGGTTTACTCTGAGGACTACAGACCCTCTGTGCACCCACGAATAGGCTTTAGAGCGACTTTGAACCCCTGGAGTTATTTGCAAACTGTTGTTTGTATATGTATATGGACAGTTTTCTATGGATAGGGTTCAGCTTTTAAAAATGTAGATGTAGAATTTTAAAAGAATGCTAAATTTTATAATTTTAATCAAAAATAGGTAACATTTTAACGATTTGTCTTTTCAGGAGGTCTTATAGAGAGATAAAAAGAAGAATTCAGGGACTAGGGAGGGAAAGGAAAGAGAGAGAGAGGAAGGAGATTTAGGCTAATCCTTGAAAAGGCAAAATAACAATATAGGTATTAATATTAATGATCTTTCCCTGAAAATGTGTCAGTAACCATGAGGCATCTTTAACTTATTACCAAAAGAGATCATCTAAACAATGAAGGCCAGAATTCTGGAGCCAATACCACTGATTTCGGAGAAAGAAAATACACTTGACCCTTGAACAACACGAGTTTGAACTGTGTGGGTCCACTTGTATGGGGTGTTTTTATAGTACAGTGCTGGAAATGTATTTACTCTCCCTTATGATTTTCTTAATAACATTTTCTTTTCTCTAGCTTACTCTACTGTAAGAATACAGTATTTAATACATATAACCTACAAAATATGTGTGAATTGACTGTTTATGTTATTGGTAAGGATTCTGGTCAACAGTAGGCTAAGAGTAGGTAAGTTTTTGGGGAGTCAAAAGTTATGCACAGATTTTTGACTGAGCAGGGGTCGGCGCCCCAATCCCCACATTGTTTAAGCGTCAATTGCGCTCTACTAGACGTGAATGAAAATTTATCCCATTGGTATCCAAATGAAAAAATACTACATTCCAAGGCAGACAGTTCTATAGGACTTGGGATTTATTTTCTTTTATTTGTTGGTGTCTTTAATCAAGTAAAATTGTTGTTAAGGATTATCCCATTTAACCTTTTGAATTTAAGGACTTATAGCTAAAAATCAGTGTATTTCATACTAAAAATTGAACATAATGAACTTGACTTGGTTATTTGCCATAGATGAGGGTTCTTTTAATATTAGATGCTCAATATAAATAGAAAACTTTCATATTGAAATCCTTTATCAGCCCATTGCCAGCTGGAGGTTAACATATTAACATTTCACCAACAGGAATGATGGATTTCCATTCTGGTTTAGTGAGCATTTCACTATTAGAAACATGCTTTGAAGTGATAGCTCTGTATGCTGTAAGTGTGAGTTAATGCGAAAGGAAAGTGTCAGAAGAGAAGAATAAGTCTGTTCATTTGTTTTTTGGCTTGTTCTGAAAAGGATTGCAATGAAGAAGTATTTCATATCATTGGTTTATGGAATTGATAAGAGCTCAATAGTTGAGGAGCAAAGAAGCTGTATATTTATACAAACAAATAATGCAACAGGGGATGTTTCTATAATTCTTTTTTTTAGGAAGTTAATAATAGTTAAAGAAGATAGTAATGTTGAGAGAGGGTGTGGACATATAAACCTCAATTGTATCAAACATCAGTAGGCCATATTTTTATATAGAGTTCAGTTTAATTGGAAGAGCGGAGCAATTTGATGATGCTGGAAACATTTTGGTTTAAGTTTATAAACCTAAAAAATGCATAACCAGTGTTAACTTAATAATGTTGGATTTTAATAGCCTTAAAGTCAAGTATTAAGAAAGATGTAAATTCTCAGATCATATAATTTTATAAGAAATAGAGTGTTGAGCCCATTAAGATTCAGCATCAAGTGCCACTTTAGCAGATGTTCAAAATGTATTATCATTTCTATGTGGTCTAATCTCATTTTTTGAATCTGATAATTATATAATACTTTGTGTCTCGGGCCTGAACCAAATTTGAACCAGTCTTCTCCGGATTTTGAAGGGCTATTAAGGCAAGGCTTAGAACACATGGCCTCTTCCCTCAATACTGTCACTTTAGCTTCTCAATTCCTTGGCAACCTGATTTCTGGTTTTCTGAATGGGTGTTCCTCTGGTCATTTGCCCAGGAAACAGCTCTGGATGAGGGACCAAAGGAGAAAGTTTTGTATCCCTTGGGAAGGGAACGGTTAATGTTTCTTTCCAAGAGTACTGGCTGCATGAATTTTTGGATGCCGGAGTTCCCAGGAGAGCGCGGTGTGCCCAGCTGTGGTGTGCGCATAGCTCCACACAGGCGGGAGGGGGCTGGGCGGTGCTGTGTCCAACAGCGTCCTGAGTCTGCTAATTCCAGACTGAGTGAATGAAAGATTAGTTTGAAGTTCTCGATTCATATTCTTTACGTGAAACATTGGTAATCTCTTTTTCCTTCCATTGTTCCCTGAGTTGTTCTGGATTTTAAAATGCTACCTATGAGATAATGTCAACTGAAATTCTTGACATTTGCCAACCCCAACCATAATCCTTGCTTAAGATCATTTCGAAATAAAGCATTTGTCTTTTAGCTAGTCTGAAAATATATTGTAGTGTGTTGCTGGTAATAGATTTCTTGGAGTCGAATCTCTGGGTATAAGGTTTGTGATTTGCATTCACCATCTGATTTATATATCCCCTGGTCCTATAATAACTCAGATTTGCAAATCGGGGTACCACTGGGACTGTGGGGCTATTGTACCTGACTTAACTGAATATTTAAATATAAGGCTAGAGCTAAAGTTAAAAAAGCAGATGGATTTGGAAGAGGAGCTTGTCCTGTTTTGAGGTCATGTGGAAAGCCAAGAAATTGCTGGAGCAGTTCTGACAGGGATTTCAGGAAAATAGGCTTGTAATATATTTCCACTTCTCTTGGCTTGCAGTCTGGCTGGAAATGCGGTAAGATCAGCCTCTTTCCCAAAGGTCTGGGTATTTCTGCAGCTGTTTTCAGAAAGCCTGGAAAATGAAAAGCAAAGTAGTCCACAGAATCCCAAGTATCCATGCCCCCATCACCAAAGTTTTTGGATGATCTAAGTGGGAAAGAGTTGAAGCCATGTAAATGAAGGTGTGCGTGACAGAATATGTGTGTGGAGGCTGCCTTTTCAGATACGACATCATGCCGACGGCACCCCCCACCCCCCCATGCCCCCACCGCAGGGAGCACTGGCTCAACGGCGAGCGTGCCCTAGAGGCCTTTACAGGAGCTCTGCATGTTATAGTTCTACCTTCTATTATTTTAGGTCCTTTTTGTTCCATTCACTTGAGTCAACTGAGCCATCTGTCTAGGTCAGTCAACGTCCCAAACTTCCCAGTTGGTCCAGTCAGCTCAGTCTTAATGTATCATGTACTCTCACTACTGAGAAACTGTGTTTGCTAGCACTTTCAAAGCCTATTTAATGAGTGCTTCCAGCATTACCATCCTGGGTCTCCAGGAAAAGAAATGAGGGCTCAGAGAATTTATGTGATTGTGCAAATCGTAGAAACAGACCGCTGGATCATAAGAACTGTAGGGCAGTAAATTTTATACTGTTAGCTGCCAGCTTTCAAGTGGTTGAAGCTCTCAACCACTTGAAATATATAATATAATAACACATTATATTATATATAATGTGTGTAATGAAGTTTAAAACAATAGGAGTGATGGGATTGCATTGGATTCTTAAATATTTTTGGTAAATGGAACTTATGTGAAAGCCCAATACATTAAGCCATAGGTTCTATTTTTAGCATAAATCTGTAAGTGCAGTTTTCTAATCACTACCTATTTTCTAGTTAACCAGTAACACCAACAGACTATTTATGATGAACACAAATATTTGAAATCTGGATTTATGTAGTCAGTCAGAGCCTCAATATCTGGATATATTTTAAGTTTTGTTGATTGCCCAACATTGAAAAAAATTCTAAGAGATAAATTCTTGCCATTGGGCATGATTTTCTTAACAGTTAAGCTGACTCAGAATAATCTCCTATCCGATTGACCCAGAAGTTTGAAAGATGATTGATAGGAAGTTTCTGGTCCAATTTTAGTCACCATATAACTCTAACCTAAGAAGGCTCACTCTTCCCGTTCTCTCTTAAACCCAGTACAATGCAAGCTATTGAAATGGCACTTGTCAAGGTTCTTAGACCTCCATGTCTGTCCGAAAGTTCTCAGAGACCGCCTCAGGGGACCCATCAGCTGCATTCGCTCCCCCAGATCACTCTCTCCTTCTCTTAGCTTCCAGGTCTTCTCCTCTCTGCTGGCTTTCTTCCCACCTCACTGGCCATTGTTAGTTTTCTTCCTGCTCGCTCCTCATCATCCTGACTAGTTTGGAGTCCTCAGTCAGCCTTTCCCAACTTGGTTTCTCATCTGAACCACACAACACATGTAACAATTTGAAGGACTATTTTCTCAGTGTTCCCAAGATAAATAACTAGCACCCTTCTAGATGCATAGGAGGGAAGTTTATTTGTTACGTACAAGGAGTGTCTTAGGAAATTGCCTTAAGTGTCTCACAGACCCTCCGCTGAGAACGGTTGCCAGGCTCAGTCCACAGATGTTGGGAATCCGATCCACTTTCATGGCTTTAAATTACATCTGTATGTTGACAACTGTCTGATTGATACCTCCAGCCCAGAACTCTACTGGGTAGAGAACAAGGTAGATTCTTCTATCCAACATCTATTCAACGTCTTGTCTTAAATTTCTAACTGACATCCAAACTTAGCATGTTTAAATACAAAAGCTGATCCTTCTCCCCAAAGCTGGTCCACACATAGTTGTCATCCGTCAGGCTCTGCATTTTAGAGTCATCTCTGACCTTCTCTCTTTCTATCACACCTTACATACAGTCTTCTGCAAATTTTATTATATCTCCCTTCTCCATTCTGTGTTGTTGGGGGAGGGGAGCTTCTCCTTGGGCATCCTTCTGTCTGGGTTGAGCCAAGAGGAGTGACTAGTAGATGATGGAGGGAAGCGGGAGGGAAAAGCCAACATTTTCCTCCTCCCTCTCTGCTTCTGTGAGCTCCATGGGCAGCGGCAGTGAGTCCATTGCCATGGCGGCAGCCCCTATCATGTCAGTCCAGCCTGGTGTTTTGCAGGAGCCAGCTCATACCAGCTCATGAGGGACAATGCTGTTCATTTTTTCCCAACTTAATGTTTACTGATATCGTGTTGATGACTTAAAATAAGCCACGATGGGAGGATTTCCACCTCAGAAATTGCAAACATTACACGTGGGGGCTTTCCCCCATTAGCCATTGTTAAACATTTACCAGGGCACTCCTGTTAGCCCAGCTGCTGGGTTCTGGTAAGCTCGAACTTCTCCTTTTCTCTCTCAGGTCTCGGAGCTGTTGCTCATCTCTGGATTCTACTCCTATGTAAGGAACTGTGGAGGACTCAGTTCCTTGATCACTTTTGTGAGGAATTCCCTGGGCTAAATTTCTTCCTTTGTAGAAGCAGGAAACGATGTCTGTTTTCCTGTGAAGTGACTGATAGAATCCATGCGCTAGGGCAGCAATGCTGTATTTGAGTGAACTCAGGGAGGATCTTTAGTAGCACAAAAGATCAGCTGCATTCGCTCCCCCAGATCACTCTGTCCTTCTCTTAGCTTCCAGGTCTTCTCCTCTCTGCTGGCTTTCTTCCTACCTCACTGGCCATTGTTAGTTTTCTTCCTGCTCCCTCCTCATCGTCCTGACTAGTTTGGAGTCCCCGGTCAGCCTTTCCCAGCTGTGGTTTCTCACAAAAATTTGTCTTATCTGAGGTATTTGTACTGTTGCCTTGCTTGGAAATAGGAAGAACTATAACATCCATATCCTTATTTGGTTGAATTGTAAGGATTTCAGCCTTCTTATTCATCATATATGCTGTGTGCCCGTTTTTGGATACTGTGAGCTGTGATATCTGGCCAATGGTACCAATATTTCTAAGGCAAGGTGGCCTGGTCATCTAACACACTCACTGCAGGGTCAATAGCCCAGAATTTAATAGGTTCACTCAGTGTGTTTCCCCTTACACGTGTTGGTATGATTTGCCCTGAATGATAGTATAAAATTCATTTTCATTATTTTTTTTTTAAAGATTTTATTTATTTTGACAGAGAGAGAGAGAGAGACAGCGAGAGAGGGAACACAAGCAGGGCGAGTGGGAGAGGGAGAAGCAGGCTTCCCGCCGAGCAGGGAGCCCAATGCGGGGCTCGATCCCAGGACTCTGGGATCGTGACCTGAGCCGAAGGCAGACGCTTAATGACTGAGCCACCCAGGCACCCCCATTTTCATTATTTGAATGCTATGGCTCCAGACTGATTAGGCATCCTTGAAACTATATTGTACCCTCATCTTTGGTACTGCATCTAGGGCCTGTTCCAAAATTGCTCCAGGCCCATGGACTTGAACTATAATTCCATGTTTTATTTCAATGCCCACCTTACAAAGTCCCTAAAGAGTATTCTAGAGAGCCCATATTTCTGTATTGATCAACAGACTTTATTCTGAGTGGAGCAAGGAGGGGATATAATGAGAAAAGTCCATTGATTTTAATACTGTTCCATCCTCTTAATATTCTCCTCAAGTCTGATGTAAATTGTGTTAGGCCCAACTTGGTTTTTCCTATCCAGGGTTCCTCCTCACCCGACTAGATTCGATGTGCAGGCTTACCTGGCTTCATATCCCTCACTGCTATTGGTCTGCCTCTGCCCTTTAGCCCTTGTCTGAACATCTGAATGTTTGCTTTGTTCTCACATGCAATCCCCGTACTTTATTTTTTATAACTGGCTTTCTATCTTAATTCCTCATCTTGGTTCCAATTTACCTGCTTATTCATCTGTTCCTTCCTTGTTCTTAATTTTCCATTTCCCAGAGCCTACAGATCTGTCCCAAATTCCCACCTAAAGCCTGGGCTCTATCATCTGTTGAGAGACTTACTTGAAGCTTATGGTCTGCATCCTGTCCTTTCTCTGGAATGTCTGCCTCCCATCTCTCTGATGTTGTGTTGTGCCCACCTGTTGAGACGGTGCTACCTCATCTAGTTTGCCTTTGCCCTTGCCATCTGGACCATTGTAGACTGGATGTGGTGCTTTGCCTGCCAGACTGAACCTCCACTTATTCATGGGGCAATACCAATTCTCTTAGTGGCTGTAGCCAGGCTAATTCTGTGTTCTGATCCCTCTCCTCACTCCCACCCTGAACCTGCTCAGACCTGTACAAAGTAAGAGGAAATTACCCACCCAGTTAAGTCCCCTGATAAACCAAACTCCATCACCTACCACTGGCCTTTTCAATCATGAGGAGCGGCCATATGGGAAGAAAGTCATTGCAAGCCTATGGTGGTGGCTTTGTCAAGTTAGTACCTCCGGGTCCAGCCCTCAAGGGGAGGATTATGTCCAGATTTCAGCTTTGCAGTACTAAATTGGGAACATCTGTCTAATACTATTAACACAGGTCTTGTGTAAAGTCTTTCCACGTCCCAGGAAAATGGACAGAAAGCAGGTTTCAAGGCTCTTAGGCAACAGATGGGGAAATTAAGATCTGGATGAATCAGGGGCAGCCCCTGACGCCACATAGGGATTTGTTGAACAGATTCCAGGCTTTAGTTTTGGGGACTGCCAATCCACTAAACCAGGGGTTCCCAACCTTTTGATGAAGAAAGGATGATTTTCAGTTCTCTGAAGACTTAAAGTAATTTAATATAAGAGCTGGCCTGGAACTGAACTTGGAGGTCATCTGGTTATTTGTGTAAACCCTCAATTTTGAGGTGCTGCTAAAGTTCGTGAGAGAAGAGATGGTGTGCTCCATTTCCCTACAGTGCTTCCTCACCCCATATCATGTGGTTGGGAGAAATGGATGGGGCATGGTCTATCAGGAAAGGCCTCAAGATCTACCTGAACCTATTGTGCAACCAGGTTTATTAAATGGACACAAGTCAATGGGAATTGAGGCAAGAAACAGTTTCCTGCCCCTCCCCGCACGCCCTCTGTTGCCTTCAGTAATGTGCTCTTCCACTTCATTTTTCCATCTCCTGTTTTTTCTGGGTCTTTTCTAGGATCAGTGGTGGAGGTGGACAACTAGAAGGAAAGGGACAAAAGTTCTTTTGCGTATCTGGATGCTGCTTATCCAGCTCTCTCTTGGTCCTTGCTGTTCTGTCTGTGTGACATGCTTACATACATCATCTCTCTGTGGGCCACTCTCCTGGGTTCCTTGGAGGCCTTTCATCAGGGACGACTCTGCTTCATTGTTCTTTGACTTCCTCCTGTGCTCCTGCTCCTGGAGGTTTACCCCATACAATCTATTACTGAGTCAGCCCTTTTAGACGGAGGTCCCTTCCATATGTCTCAAGCCTGGGCATGCTTTGCAATGCCCACTTGGATCCTAGGAAACTCAAACGTCTTCATGTTGAGTGTAGCCTGCTGCCCTCTCTCTGCACTCTGCTTTTTTAGTTTGGCTCCAGTCGATCTCTTCAGTGGGACGCAGGCCCAGGCTCTGTGTCCACAAACACCCATATTCCAGGGAATGGCCATCAGTTTCTCCCCTGAACTGTCCCTGGATGCAGTTCAGTGAACATTGTCAGTGGGGTATGCAGTCACTCCCAGCCTCAGTGAACAGTTTTCTGGGAGCCCTCCAAACTACCCTTATCCCCTACTGTACTAAATGGGCATGTAGGGGGTGTGTGTAGGAATGACAGAGGAAAACCACAGAGAGGAGTGAAATATTAGAGACCCTTCTTACTGGGTCTCTCCAACTCCCTCATATGGTTACTAAGGTTTAATGGTGATAGTCTAGGGGCTCCTTAGACTTCCCCTTGGCAAGCCTTGGAAGGGAATCCATTACACGTTCTTTTATAATTATCTGGGGAATCCTGCTCTACCGTTCAGTTGAACCTGTGATGCTCAGTGGATTCAACAACCATCTTGAGCTTTGCCCTGAGGGGCTTTCTCAGGTCATTCATTAGGTATCTCTCAGCTATCTGCGGTGTTCCCAGAACTCTGGGAATAAGTGGAGGAGGGAGATGGGAGCAGAGGAGAAGCAGAAGACATTCATAATTGACATCTCTGATAGCAAATAGATACTGTTACAAGCCACTTTATCCATGAACTAAATGGTTAATCACAGATGTGAAATGCTGTGTGGTCTTGTGTAAGTCTCTCGCTTTTCCCATCTCTAAAACCAGAATATCAGTTCAGATTTACTTGGCAGGGCTTTTCTGAGGATTAAAGTATCCTAAGTCATGTAATTAAAGTGATCATAAGGTATTTTCCAAATTTGGAGAGCTGTGGAAATGAGAAAAAATACTTACCAAGAGACCAAGTCCGGAGCTATACTTGGGCTATCAGCCTCTCCTTGGGCAGTGGCCATTTCCTGGCAGGAACTGGCTTGGGAGGGGCTTTGACAGACATTGCACAGAGCTAGTTTAAGAAGGCCTGACTGACACATAGTTACTATTTTATCTTTGTAAAGCTGCAGTGTGAGGCCTGAGACAGCGGGAGGAGGCCTTGAGTTATTCGCTTGACAGCCTGCCATTGTCAGCTCTTACGGGAGGGAAACGTCAGTGCCTAGAAGGGTAGCCTTGGGTTGTAAGTGGTTCTTTTTTTTTTTTTTTTTTTTTTTTAGTTTAGCTGCAATAACTCCTGCTGGTGATTTAACACTGATTTTGGAACTCTCCACATGTGCTTGAGTGAGTGAGTGTGTGTGCACGCACATGTATTCATGTGAACAATTCCTACTTACTCTGTGATTACCAGTGGGCCACATTCTTCACTGGTTTCTGAGGCTTGGTATAAAACACATTTTATGAGGATGACCTGGTTTTTTGGACAAGGAAGCCAACACAATAAGTCTTACAATAGTTTAGTTTATGTCTCACTGGTGTGGTTGGTAGCAAGGCCAGTGGGGCTCTGATATGCACCTGAATCCCAGTTCCTAAGGTCGAATAATGTTGTGGAAATCAAGTTTTCTGATGCTATAATAAAGAAGTGTTTTGTGGAATTCTTATAAAAGGAAAAAATTGGGAAATCCTTGTTGAACCTTGATTTTTTGGCTGCAAATTATGAAAGATCCCAGGTTCCCAGCATTAGAGATATTTGTCCTGGCTAAGCAGACCAGCTAGGAGGAGGTCATTTTTATCAGTTGACATGAACAGTCTGCAGCACAGCGGTGACCTGCATGGCCTTCCTTTACCTTTGATGATTGGATGCCAGTGGGATGGATGGAGGTTTTTAAAAGATACTTTATTGCCTTTTTTTTTTTTTTATAAATCTAGAAGCATAGGGCCCCATTTTTAAATGACCCTTTTGATGGAAACATTATCTTACACATTCCAGGACCAGAGGGAAATTAGTCACTAGAATGTGATTTAAATGAACGCAGGGATTTTTTATATTTTATTCACCAATGGATCCCCAGGCCCTGGACCTGAGCCTGGTATATAGAAGGTGCTCAATAAATGTTTAATGAATGAACCAATCAAAAAAGGCATATGGCCCACCATTGGGAGTGACTTCTGGGTCTTGGTTAGTCCTTACCCTTTGGGGTTCCCTGCATGGGTGCCATAAGTACAAACATCTTAGTCCACAAGAAATAGGGCATTTGTTTCCACCACAGTGATTTTCTGTGAAAACGCTACCCAAAGTTTCTCTCCCCCTTTCTGTAAATATTCCTTTAGTGAATGCATATCATAGGTGAGGGATTTTTCCTCTTTTGGGGCAGACATTCATTTCTTTCCTTGCTTCATTTATTATTTCATACAGATGTCCCTGCAATGTTTAACTTAACCTAACTACTGGGTTTTTCCTTTTTTTGGTATCTGAGTCACATTCAATCCCGTGCCAGAGAATAATGCAGTTCAGCTTTCTGATGGCCATGTACAGTGTCTGAAAGGTGGTTTACCTTACTCTTTTTCAAGTTGAGGACCACCTCAGTATAAAAGATCAGATAAGCAACCCATTCCCCACCTCCTTCTGCTTTGCTGGCATACACGGAAACAATGCTGCAAAATCACAGGGACAAGAACTACACTCCAGAGTTAAGGCAAGATGAAGCATTTGATGAGACATCAATGAACAAATAAAATTTTAGAATCAATAATAATCTTAGCTTAGTTATGTAATTTATGCCCCTGGGTTTCCACCTGAGGAAGCCAAAGCCCAAGGGACACAGCAGGGACGTTATAGGAACCAGGGTAAAGACGGAAGCCCTGACTGGCACTAAGTTTATTCCGCAATACTGTTACAACAAGCCACAGGGAGCCAATGTCTCTTACGTTTTTTAATTTTTTTATTTATTTTTATTTATTTATTATTATTTTTTAAAGATTTTATTTATTTATTTTTTAGAGAGCGAGCGAGAGAGAAACAGCATGAGAGGGGAGAGGGTCAGAGGGAGAAGCAGGCTCCCCACTGAGCCGGGAGCCCGATGTGGGACTCGATCCCAGGACCCTGGGATCATGACCTGAGCCGAAGGCAGACGCTTAACCATCTGAGCCACCCAGGCGCCCCTTACGTTTTTTTAATAACTATATGTCAAATGATTGATTAAAACCAGAAACGAGTACAGATGCTAACAGTTTTTATATTTGTACTACCCAGCCCCCAGGCCACCTGGAAGAGCCTCGTGGGCCTCAGTGAGTCTTGAAAAGCTGGGAATTAGGAGTTGGAGGCAGTCTGGTGGCGTTGGGAAGGGACCGAACTGGGGCAGCGTCAGGAAGCTTGGGTTTGGATTCTGATTTTGTTGTAGGAAAGAAACCAACATTTATTGGCCCACTGCTATATTACCCACTTTTTATCTCATTTAATCCTAATTACCGCCTTTGCTAGGTGGGCATGTTTATTCTTATCTTAAGAAGGAGGAAACTGAGGCTTAGAAAGTTTAGGAAGCCTACCTAAATTGAAGTCATATAGCCAAGGATTGGCAGAGACACATCTGAACCCTGGTCTGCATCGTACTACCCGAAAGTTACCGCTCAGTTTCTCCTTCCGGGTCTCACTGTGAAGAGGAGGTATTTGCGATAGGGAAAAAATCTGTGTTCTAAGGTGGCCCACCAAGCCAGCATGGGAGACCCAGTCCCTGCCCCAGGGCTCTTCCGGGTTCTTCTTCCTGCTCCGCTTCCCGTGCGCCAAAGTGCCAAGTATGCGGAAGTAGAGTGTATAAATTACCTGCTCTGTCTGTGCTCGGGGCTCAGACCTTTGGAGATCGTTCTCTTCTGAGCCCGTGGTGTTAAGTAAACCTCCTGTCCTGCAAGATCTCTGAGTGCTGCTTGGTTCTTCCTTCGGGAGATCCAGTCCAGGTTCCGTAACATTTGGGCAACCTCTGAGATTCCTCCTGGGTCCCCAGTTCTGGAGATTCTATACTTTGTCCTGTTCTTTTTACTAATGTTTGACTTTGAAGATTTAATTTACCAGCTTTCCACCCCCTCTCCCCCCCTGTGCCCCCTGGACTGTGAGCTGATTTAGAGATTTTCGCATGTGCAGCTCTCAGGAGAGTGTGGTGGGGGGACCACTGGAGACCGCAGTACTCTCCTTCCCTGCGGTGTAAGCCTCGTTTCTCAGGCTGCTCTGACATCACTAGCATCTTACGGATTACGGGCTGGGTGTGATTAACACTTTATTTGCACATTTCAACACTGCAAAGCTAAGAATTGCTACTACTTTACCAGTTCTTCCATGCAACCTTTAGCTCATGGACCAAACTGTTATCTCCATATACTGGAACTTTTACATTCTTACATTTTAAGACAGGTTGAAGTTACTCATCAGACTAAAGGAAAGGAAGGGTGGAATGCTATATAAAACCTTGTGTAGGCTGTTATAACAAATGGATTCCAAAATGTATAATGGCAAAAGCATGACAGAAGTTTATTTCTTGTTCATAAGAAAGTGCTGGGGAAATTAACAAGTCAGCAGGGACCCCAGTTCAAAGAGGCTCTTTCATCTGCAATATTCAGCTCCTGAGGTCAACCTAGGGGTTGTCTCCATTGCAGCCAGTTGGAAGAGAAAAGAGCATGGGAAAGTGCCACATGGGAGGATTTTATGAGCCGGCTAGGAACTAGGAATGGCACACAGCATTTTCATCAAATTCCTTTGCCGGACTCCATTACATGGCGGCACCTAACCGCTAGGGGTCTGGGAAATGTAGTCTCTGGGAAGAGACCCCACACAATAGATGGAGGGACATACATTTATAGCCTTCTGTCACACCCTGTACCAAGATCAGAAGATATGTATTCTGGTACTGGCTTTCTTGGTAACTGGCTGGTAATCTTTTCTTATCTGTAACGGGAGAGTTAAACAGTTGACATCCACGGTATCTTTTTGCTTTAGGAGTCTGTGTTCCCTCTCTTGCTGTCTCTCTCTGTCAAATAAATAAATAAAATCTTAAAAAAAAAAAAAAGAAAAGAAAAAAAGAAGTCTATGGCTTTCTATTGCTTTTTTTTTTTTAAAAAAAAAACCAAAACAGTCTTATTCCATGGGAAGGCAGCTAGTTCTTTGGCTGGATGCAGTGAAGATCCTGGCTTAATGCGGCAGAACTTCTCTCATGCTGAACTTCCATCCTGGCAAAGCTGGCAGCCAAGTTCAGGGGCTCATTTGATCCCATACTGGGATATTCTTCATGGAGCACTGTTGGCTTTGATCTGTGGGAGGCAGTTCACTGTGCCACAGGGATCTTCTAACTGGGATGTGTGTGCCCCCCAGCATGCATGAAGATTTTCCAAGGGGTGAGGTGTTACAGTTTTAAGGGAATCAGTTGTCTATAACTTTTAATGTTTATATGTTCTTAAAACTGATCAAAGAATATCTACAGTTAAAGTGTCTTATCAGTTCTCCCTTCTTCCCCTTATAAAGAAAGGTCTCTTGCTTACTCATGCTGATTCTTGCGTAGCTCACTGTTCCAAGTGGAAAAACGTCAAGGGCACCAAAGTGGTTTTTTGAAATAATTGGCATCACTTATATTCAAGATATTAAACATGCTTCCTCCATCTATCTCAGTAGGAGATACATTTCTAATAAAAATTTTGCTTTATATGTTTAATAAAAATGCATGAATTTATGTTCTTTTGATCAATGATGTACTATTAATCATTGTAAAGACAACTAAGAATATATTATTTAACGTATAACCTTGTAGTCACAGAAATAAAATTTATATTTTATTTATATACAAAATAATTTGAAATTTAAAACTATTTTACATTAAGATAAAACTCTATAGCGAAGGTGAAACAAACACAATTTCAAGGAGATAAAGGAACAATTATGTGCTTGAAATATAGTGATAATTGAGACAGACTCTGCTTTCATGGATGAATCTTCCACTGGGGGAGGCAGAATGTAAGTGAATACATTAGTAAATGTGCAAGATAATTTCAAGTCATGATAGGTACTATGAAGATATAAACAGGGTGGTCCGTCCAGGAAAGCCTCTCAGAAGAGGTGACATTTGGTGCATGTACAGAAGATGTGGTCTCTGTTTTTGAACAGATGTATCCTTCCAGTTGCAGGGAAGGAGCAGTGGGAAGGAGGGCACAGCTCCTTTCCATTAAAGAAGATCTTGTGCACATATATTTTAAATGGATGCTGTTGAGGATCAAATTGCTGTGGTATTTACATTCCACTGGATACATTTAAAAGAGTGATCTCAGTTTTGTTTTAAAATATTTCAAATATTTCTAAGCTTACCATGTACCAGATATTACATCATCTGAAACTATTTAGATTTACAATGAAATGTTTTTATATCAATTTAAAATGTATAAGTGGCAGGGCACCTGGGTGGCTCAGTCAGTTAAGTGTCTGCCTTTGGCTGAGGTCCTGATCCCAGGGTCCTGGGATCGAGCCCCGCATCCGGCTCCCTGCTCAGCAGGGGAGTCTCCCTCTGCTCGTGTGCTCTCTCTTGCTCACTCTCTCTCTCTCTCAAATAAATAAATAAAATCTTAAAAGAAATAAAATGTATAAGTGGCAAAATAGTTTATCACGATTTTTTGAGGGATACATGAGCAAAGAATTTTAAGACCTTTGGGTAGTGGCTTAGAATATCGGCTTTGAATTTAGGCCACTGGGGTTGGAATCGTGGATCCACTATTGTGGTTGTAGAAATAAAAAGTCAGTTCTGTAAGCCACAGTGTCTGCATCTATAAAACAGTACCTTCCTGGGGGCGCCTGGGTGGCTCAGTCGGTTGAACATCCAACTCTTGGTTTCGGCTCAGGTCATGATCTCAGGGTCAGGGGATCGAGCCCCACCTCAGTCTCCGCACTCAGCATTGGAGCTGGCTTGTCCCTCTCCCTCTGCTCCTCCCCCCGTGCTTTCTCTTTCTCTCTCTCTTTCAAATAAATAACAGATAAAATCTTTAAAACCAAAAACCAAAAACAAAACAGTACCTCCTTGCATAGAGGAAAATTTGAAGTTTAAGTGAATCATGCATGTAAAGTGCTTAGCTTAGAACAAGGACTCAATATATTATCAATATTATAGCTTTACTATCAACTAGGTAGGGCTGATCCAACTCTCATGGTTGCAGAGCAAGCTGAAAGGCACACCATCGCACTTAGTTGGTTGCTGAACCGGGGTAGCAGCCCTGGAGGCAAACCCTACCATTCATGCAGTTCTTTCCTAATTGTTTCATGTGTCATGATCCAATGCAAGTTATTATTTTTCCTGTTTTACGGATATGGAGGCTGATGCTTGAAGGGTTGAATAACATAACGAAAATCACTCAGCTGGAAAAGGTAGGGCTTGTAATGATGGAGCTGCGATTATAACTAAGTCTTTATAATTCTAAAACATATTCTTTTATTGATATACTATACTGCCTCTGTGATGGTATGTGCTTCTCTGCTTTACCCCGAGCTCTGAGCTCAAAGACCATATTGTGTTTCTATTCTAAATGCTAGTGCTGCTGGCCCAGTAGTCGGTATTTATTGTTCAACAGTCCAAGCAGAACATATGTTGAGACACTTGCCGAGAGGGCTGCACGTCTGCTGGCCTGGCTCTGACTACCTGTGGTCTCTACTCCTTAAAAGTGAGGAGAGAAGTCCAAGGAAATTAGATTTTTCCTTCTCTCTTCTTCAGTGCACATGGATCCCTCTCTAGGGCATAGTGAGGTACGATCATCAGGAGAGTAGCCTCTCCCTGAGGAAGAAGCTGATGGCTTTATCTCCTGATGCCCCTGCGTGGCTTTATCTTTTGTTTTTCTTTGTCTCTTTTAAGGCTGGGAGGGGGGGCTTTATGCAACACACCCAAGGTTATTAGGGAAGAAGTTAATGTTTGCAAAGGGAAGGAGACCTTACAAGCCAGCTCACAGGGTCTGGCAGGGTGGAGAGAAGAGAAGCTGAATGAAGATGGTGTTAGAAGAAGAGAAGATTTAGAATAGCCACGGGGAAGGGGTAAGAAAAGAAACTGGAGGATGAATATAAAGTATGGTAGAAAAATTCACCTTAAAAAAATAGTCTACCAGAAGCAAAAGGAAAGATTCACTAAGATATATAGCAGAAGAGAAAATGTGAAATGAAGGGAAAAATACAGCTGATAAATCACCAGGGAGATACAGCAAGGCCCTTAAAAATCATTAATGGAAAATTTAATACCAAAATATTAGAGTAAAAAAAAAAAAATACTTGCAAGTACAGAGCTTGCCTGTGTGTGGCTCATAAAAAATTTACCCCAGAAAAACCAACTCCTTTACCTCTGGCACCCACACAAACACGTGTGCCCTGAAATGAAATCTTTCATGCCCCCTGGTACTCCCACTTCAAACACAAGCTTTGTTACCATTCTTCTGTTTCATTCCCACTGGCCCCAAACCACATATGCCCCTGTAAGAACTGACCCAGAGGGACTGCCAACATGCCAGGATTGCATCCTGGTGTTGCCTTCTTCTGGCAAAGGATCAGTTTGCTTCAGCTGTCCATTTCCCCCATCATACTACTGATGTGTCCGTATTACAAGTATTTAATTGGCAATCTCCCTTCCTTCATTTGAAGGCCCTTCAAGTCAGGGACTGTGACTGTTTTGCTTATGTAATATTCCTAGGACCTAGTGTGTGGAGAATGGATTGGATAGGGAGGAAGTAGGAGTTTATATAGTGATTCTAAGGAAGAAGTCTTGGTAGGTGTGAAAGGTGCCTTGCTTTGGGAGTAGGAAGGTGCAGCATAGGAAAGTGTTTGAGACTTTCAAGACATATGTTGCAATGACAGAGCAGGACTCAGTGATTGGATGTGGGTACCAAGCAAGGCGGAGGTGTCAAGGATGATCGGGACAGAGCTCTGAATGGGTGGTGGTGTATTTGTCTATAACAGAGGACACAAGAGGAGGAGGAAGCTTAGGAAGGAAATTAAAAAGCTGAGATGTCCAAGTGAAGAGGCTGAGTTGGCAGTTGAGTTGGACATCAAATCGGTGTCCCCTTACCCCAGTTCTCTAGACCTGACTTTTTTCCTGATTCCACATCTCTATTTCCAGCTGGAAGAGCTATAGGCTACTCACACTCAGCATGTCCAAATTCAGTTTATCATCTTCTTCTAAAGCCTGGTTCTTTTCCTGTAATCCCAGTCATTCAGCAGGAATAACCATTTCCTGCTTCCTCTGTCTCTTTCTGACCTGCAAATCCAAAACACCCATGCTGTGTCAATCTCTTTGGTTTGTATAGTTCTTGGTTCTCTTCTCTCATTTCCATTTCTACTGCTTTACAAATGCTCATTTTACCCCTGCCCATTTTAATAGCTTCAAATTTGTCTCCCTGACACTAAATAAGCATAAATTTTAAACTCCATCTTATGTCAGCAAATGTCCTTTCGCTTCCAGCCTCTGCATATCTGCATATACCAATCTTACCTTCTTCCCTCTACCACACAGCAACCCAACTTTTGGACAACATACCGTTATCCAAATGTGTGATACTCTCTAATTTGTGCACCTTACACATGTTGTTACCTCTCTTCAGAATGAACTTTCTCCACCCAGCTACCTTGCCTGCAATTTTCTCAGCTTTCTCCGCTTGTCCATCCCACCCCATTCTTTGGTCCATTTAATGTTACCTTTAATGAAAAGATAACATACTGAATGGGAGATGATATTTGCAAATCATATATCTGATAAAAGATTAATATCAAAATATATAAAGAACTCATACAACTCAAGAGCACAACAAAATCTGATTTAAAAATGGGCAGAGGATCTAAATAGACATTTTTCCAAAGAAGACATACAGGTGGTGAACAAGCACATGAAAAGATGCTTAACATCACTAATGATCAGGGAAATGCAAATTGAAACCACAATGAGATATCACTCCATACCTGTTAGAATAGTTATTATCAAAAAGACAAAAAATAACAAGTGTTGGTGAGGATGTGGAGAAAGGGGAACCCTCTTGTACTGTCAGTGGGAATGTAAATTGGTACAGCCAATTTGTTTGAGGTTCCTCTAACAATTAAAAATAGAACTTCTGGGCATTTATCTGAAGAAAATGAAAATACTAACTTAAAAAGATATATGCACCCCATATTCTTTGTAGCATTATTTATAATAGCCAACATATGGAAACATAAGTGTCCATCATTAATGGATGAATAAATAAAGAATGTTTATATATGTGTGTGTGAAAGAGAGAGAGAGAATGGAATATTATTTAGTCATAAAAAGCAGGAAATCTTGCCATTTGTAACAACATGGCTAGACCTTGAGGACATTATGTTAATAAGTGAAATAAGTCAAACAGAGAAAAACAAATACCATATGATTCCACTTATATGTAGGATCTAAATACATAGATACAGATGACAGATTGGTGGTTGTGAGAGGCCAGGGCCTGGGGGTGGGTGAAATGGGTAAAGAAGGTCAAAAGTTACAAACTTGCAGTTATAAAATAAATAAGTCATGGGGATGTAGTGTACAGCATGGTGACTATAGTTAATAATACTGTATTTTATATTTGAGGGTTGCTAGGAGAGTTGATCTTAAAAGTTCTCATCACACACACAAAAAAACTATGCATGTTGACATGTTAATTAGACTTATTGTGATGATCATTTTGCAATATATGCAAATATTGTACACCTGAAACTAACGTTATATGTCAATTATACCTCAACTAAATAAAAGAAGATGATGATACTATGAAACCAGAATGAACTTTAAATGGCAGGATTAATTTTATTCCTGGTTTACCCGGTCTTTTACCCATTCTTTTTTGAGAGTTTATAATTTAACTTGAAAGGATCATGGATGTTGGAAAGTTCTACCTGTGAAAAGCCCAATTTGGACTTAGCGAACTAACCCTGTAATTAAGAACATGTTTGGCTGTTAGATGAACCTAGCCTTGAATTTTCGCTCTATCACTACAACCTTTTATGTGACCTCGGGTACTGTATTTAATCTTTCTAAAGTTTACTTTCCATAATGAAAAGTGGGAGTACAAATACCTGCTTTGCAGGTTTGTGGAGATTGTATGAGGCAACATATGTTCAATACTCAATAATGAGATTTTTGAATTAGAAGCATGACGAGGGTTTCCTCCCCATAATGATACCCGATTACTCTGGAAGGGGATTTCTTTCAAGCTTCTGAGACAACAGTGCAATAAATAAGCTCTGCATCCTCAGGGCAATCAGATGCTAAGTAAGCACCAAGAAGCCTATAGCACTGCATGAAGTTCATTGAGTATGGCAGGGATGTTGAGTAGAATCAGTGGAAAATCTGGCTTGTGCTTTTGCCCTTCAGCCAACTGGTGGAACAACTGGCTAGCAATTTGCTGAGATGCCACTTTTTTGGAGATGCCACCAAATCCAGGATTACCATGGTTTTCATGCTCATGAGGTAGCCCCTCAATATTTGTGGGAAACAGAGGACAGGTGGAATGGAATCCACAGCAATTAAGCTGGCTGAGAACATGCTTAGCAATTTTCTCTTTAAAAAGATTTCTCCCTGAATTGGTATGGATCCTGCACAGAATCTCTAACATATAACAAAGCATCTCAAAAAGTCTCTAACATGTCTAAAAAATCCATTTCACATTCTAATCAACCAGTGTTATAAAAAGAGTTTGTATATTAACCTATGTGCAGGCTGGGACTAGCTGTATAGTAGTGGTAGTGATGGTCTTGTTGAAGGAGTGTGGGGCATAGAGGATTAGAAGAAGAATCTCCATCTCCAATAAAAATAAAGACAGTGTAGAATATTTTTTCTTGATTATTATGAATCTTGAAGGAGAAGTCTGTTTTCTAGAAAGACATCTAGTGTCATAGGAGATCTTCTATTTAGGACCCTAGTATGAAAGCTGTCTTTACATTTCAGAGAAGTGGAAACAGCCAAAAAGAGAAGAGGTGGGGTACAAGGAGAAAAGACCAGCAGTGATGATGAAATACCAGAGAAATTGGGACTGATGGTCAGAAAAATTTCCCAAGAGCAAAAAACACCAGGTAGTTGAATACTATCAGATGAAGTGTTGACAAAAACTACCAAACAGAACCCTGCATTTTGCAGAATTGATAGGACAGAGATTAGATTTCAGGCGGGTTGAGACAGCCAGACTTTATGAGACAGAATACTGGAAGGGAGGGAGCTATGCTAAGAAAGAGCATCAGAAATCTCCACATGGGTCCCCTTGAGTCTTTGACTAAATAGAAATTTGTACAAGTGTAGGGTGAAACTTCTGGCAAAGAAAAAAATTTTTAGGTGTATGTAAGCTGAACAATTCTAAAGGTCAAACAAGACCAAGAATAATTTAAGTTTTTACCAACATGAGAGAGAGAGAGAAAGAGAGATCTCATTCCACATGTAGAACATTTAATAGAGACCTTGTAAGGCTTGAACATTAGTTGGGGGGCTAAAATAGCCCTAGAGTAAAGAATAACCTAGACCCACACTAAAAAGCTTAAAAATAAGCATGAGGAAAATCAAACTAATCCACAAGAGACTTAATTTCCTGTCAGAGCAATGTCCAACATTTTTTAAAGGAGTTAAACAAAACCTAGCACTTAACGATGCAAAATTTACAATATTTAGCATCTAAGAAAAAATTGTAAGACATGCAAAAAAAGCAGGAAAATGTGACCCAAAGCCAGGAGAAAAAAATCAGTCAATATCAACAAGCTTAAAGATGACAGAGATAATAAAACTAGCAGACAAAAACATGAAAATAGGTATTATAAATACACTCAGGATCAATTATTAAATTGAAAATATGGACAGGATGAGATGAGAAAAGGAAAACATACAAAGAAACTAAAGGGGACTTTTTATCTGGAATGAAAATTTTACTTGATAAAAGGGATTAACAATAGAACAGACATGACATTAAAAGAAAGATAATTGAAAGTTGAAGATAAAACAATAGAACCTTTTGACAGCATAGCAATAGGATCTATCCAAAATGAAGCTAGCACAAAGAGACAAAAGAATTAAGAAAAATAGACCTGTGGGGAGATATCAAATTGACTAACATGTAACTAGAATCTTTAGAAGTAGGAGAGAGAGAAAAAGAGAACAGAAATAATATCTAAAGAAATAATGACCAAAGATTTTCCCAATTTTATGAAAAATATAAACTCAGATTGAAGGAACTCAGCAAACATACATAAGCCAAATACATACTACAAAAACCACACACCAAGAACCTCATAATCAAACCACAGAAAGCTACTGTTTCTGAGAAAAATCTTAAGGGTAGATAGAGGGAAAAAAGGGATGGACATATGCAGAGGAACAAAAGATAAGAATTACAGTAGACTTTTCTTCAGAAACTATGCAAGTCAGAAGATAGTAGTATATCCTTAAAGTGCTAGATAAAAGTTTGTCAACCTAGAATTCTAGACTCAGTGAAAATACCTTTAAAACATGAAGATAAAATAAAAACTTTTTTCATACAAAAAAAGCTATAGGAGTTCGTGGCCAGCAGACCTGCACTACAAGATCTATAGTTCTTCAGGTAGAAGGAAAATGATACCTGCAGAAAATGTGGATCTACATAAAGGGATAAAGAGCTCTGAAAACATGAGGAAGAAGTTCTCATTATTTTAAAATTTCTTAAAAGATAATTGGCTGCTTAAACCAATAATAATAATATATTGAGGGATTTACAACATAGGAAAAAGCAAAATGTATGACAACAATAGCATAAAGGACAAGATAGGGAAATGGAGGTATATTATCCCAGTATTCTCACATTGTATGTGAAGCAGCATAATCTTATTTTAAGATAGACAGATATAAGATAAAGGTGCATATTGTAAATCCTAGATGAACCTTTAGAAATTAAGAGATATAGTTAAACAAACCAATGGTTGTGATAAAATGGAATTTAAAAAGTACTCAATTAATCAAAAAGAAAGCAGGAAAATAGGGAGAAAAACAAAGAATAGATGAGATAAATAGCTAAACAATAGCAAGATGGTAGGTTTAAACACAACCCTGTCAGTAATTTCATTAAATGTAAATGGTCTAAACTCTGCACCAAAAAGCCAGAGGTTGTTAGATTAGATTGTAAAAATCCCAATTGTATGTGGTCTGTAAAAATTTCTGTCTATACGACCACGAGAGACTGTGGACTCTGAGAAACAAACTGAGGGTTCTAGAGGGGAGGGAGATGGGGTGATGGGTTAGCCTGGTGATGGGTATTAAAGAGGGCACATACTGCATGGAGCACTGGGTGTTATACACAAACAATGACTCATGGAACACTACATCAAAAACTAATGATGAATGTACGGTGACTAACATAACATAAAATAAAATCAAAATTTTTTTTCTGTCTTTATATAAACATACAAATTAAAAGAGAGAGGTTGGGAAAAGATAAAGGTGTTTCAACTAAATTAATAGAAAAAGTAGACTTCAGAATAGGAATATTACCAGGAATAAACAGGGATATTTCACAATGATAAAGGGGTCAATAAATCAAGAAAGCATAGCAATTCTAAATATGTATGCACCTATTAACTGACTTCAAAATGTTTGAAGCACCAACAGATCTGAAAAGAGAAAAAGAGGAATCTACAATTATAGTTGCAGTTTTCAGAACCCTTTTCAGTAATTGGTAGAACAGGCAGACAGAAAATAAATAGGGATGTGGAAGATTTAAATGACATTTCAATCAGTGTGGACTAATCGACATTTATAGAACATTCCATGCAGCAAATGCAAAATACAGATTCTTTTCTAATATCTAGGGAACATCTACCAAGATAGACCACATGCTTAGTCATTAAAAAGTTTTATTTTATTTATTTATTTATTTATTTATTTATTTATTTATTTATTTATCTTTAACGATTTTATTTATTTATTTGACAGAGAGAGAGAGAGCACAAGCATGCATCAGTCTAAGCTTCAACCTTAAGCTAGAAATACAGGAGAAAATTAAACCCAAATCAGTAGGGAACAAATAATAAATCAATGAAATAAAACACAGAAAAATAATAAAGAACATCAATGAAATCAAAAGCTGATTCTTTGAAAAGACCAATATAATAAATAAACCTCTAATTGTATTAATCAAGAAACAAAAAGGATACATATATTACCAATATCAGTAATGAAAAGGGGGCTATCTCTAAGATTCTACACACATTGAAAGGGTAACCAATGGAATGTTACAAACAACTTGATGCCAGTGAACTCCGCAGCCTGTATGAAATACACAAATTCCTTGAAAGAATTTATATTCTATTCTATTTCAGAAATCAATAGGAAATCTAAATATCAATTAAAGACATTAATTCACAATTAGAAACCTTCCTACAAAGAAATTTGTGGACCCAGATGTCTTAACTGGTGAATTGCATCAAACACTCAAGGAAGACAGGGGCCTGGGTGGTGCAGTCGGTTAAGCATCTGACTCTTGGTTGCTCTCACCCTCTTCCTCTGCAGCTTATGCTCTCTTTCTCTCTAAAACAAATAAATAAATCTTCAAAAAAAACCACTCAAGGTAGAAAAACCACCAATCCTACATAAACTTGTTTTGAGAATATAGCAGGAGAAACGCTTCTCATCTCATTTTATGAGGCCTGCGTTATCCTGATATCAATGTCAGACAAAAATATTATAAGAAAACTACAGCCCAACATCCCTCATGAAAATGAATCACTAGGGGTGCCTGGGTGGCTCAGCTGGTTAAGCGCCTGCCTTCGGCTCAGGTCATGATCCCGGGGTCCTGGGATCGAGCCCCACATCAGGCTCCCTGCTCAGTGGGGAGTCTGTTTTTGTCTCTCCCTCTGCCACTTTCTGGCACACTCTCTCTCTCTCAAATAAATAAAATCTTAAAAAAAAAAGAAAATGAATAAATGAATCATAAATCTTTAGCAAAATATTAGCAAACCAAAAATGAAATATATAAAAAGCATAATACATCATGATTAAATAGTGCTTGTCCCAGGAATATAAGGTTGATTAACAATAAAAAGTAATTAATGTAGTTCATCTTATTACTACAATAGAGGAGAAAAACTATATGGTCATTTTGATTGAAGCAAGAAAAGCTTTTGAAAAAAATCAACATCCATTCGTAATAATAATCTCCCATCAAACCAGGAATAGAAGGGAACCTCCACAATCTGATAAAAGGCTGATGATTGCACACCTCTATGAATATACTAAAGCCACTGAATTGTGTACTTTAAATGGTTGAATTTTGTGGCATGTGAATTATATCTCAA
The DNA here is from genome assembly GCF_029215605.1 of Mirounga angustirostris. Classification (NCBI taxonomy): domain Eukaryota; kingdom Metazoa; phylum Chordata; class Mammalia; order Carnivora; family Phocidae; genus Mirounga; species Mirounga angustirostris. The sequence continues at coordinate 44,104,239 of NW_026991714.1, forward strand.
TAAAGCTGTTTAAAAAAAAAATACAAACTATTACTAAATATCACTGGTGGACCTGAATGATTTTGCCCTAAGCTCAAGAACAAGACAAGGATGTTCATTCACTCTCTTCACTTCTAATCAAAATGTTGAGGTTCATTTTTTTTATATTGATAATAAGTTGGCTTCAGACCATTTGTTGAAAATGTAATCCTTTCCGTATTGAATTACCTTGGCATCTTTGTTGACATTCAGTTGACCATACATACATACATGGATTTATTTTTGAACTCTCTGTTGTGTTTCATTGATCTATGTACCCGAATTTACACCAATAGCTCACTATCTTGATTAACTGCAGCTTTGTAGTAAGTGTCAAATGAACCTCAACTCTTTATCACACACAAAGATTAACTTGAACTGGATCATAATCCTAAATGTAAATGCTAAAACTATAAAACTTCTAGAAGAAACTTTGTAACCTTTGTGTAAGCAAAGATTTCTTAGGACACAAAAAGTTTAAACATAAAACGTTTGAGTTGGGCTACATCAAAATTGAAAATTTTTGCTGCTCATAAGGCAGGGTAAGAAAATGTAAAAGCAAACTTCAGACTGGGAGGAAATATTATCAATATATATATCTGACAAAGGACTGCTTTCCAGAATATATAAAGAACTCTTAGAATTTGCTAATAGAATCAATAAAAAGTCTCTAAAAATGGACAAATTTGAATAAACTCTTTACCAAAGAAGATATACAGGCAGCCAGTATATCCACGAAAAGATGCTCAATATCACTTATCATTAGGGAAAGAACATTAAAATCACAAATGTGATATTACTGTACATCCATTAGAACATTAGAGTGGGATCACCTGGGTGGTGCAATTAGTTGAGCGTGTGACTCTTAGTTCCAGCTAGGGTTGTGATCTCAGGATTGTAGGATTGAGCCCCTTGTTAGGCTCTGTGCTCAGTGCGGAGTCTGCTTAAGACTCTCTCTGCCCCTCCCCACTGAGCTCTCTCTCTCTCTCTCTCAAAAAAGAAAAAAAGAACATTAGAGTGAAGAAAATTAAAATGACTGAAAATGCCAATTGTTGGTGAGGTTATGATGTAACTGGAACTCTCATACACTGTTGATGGGAATATAAAATTTTATAACCATTTTGGAAAAGAATTTTGACAATTTCTCATAAAGTTAAACACATACTTACCCCATGATCAAACAATTCCACACTTAGGTATTTAAGAGACAGGAAGGCATATGACCACAAAAAGATTGTACACAAATGTTCCTCGACTTTTATCTAAAGGAAACCAAACTGGAAACAACACAAATGTCCACCGACAGGTAAATGTATAAATAAAATATTGAACAGTATATTATTCAGCAGTATAAGTGAAGGAACTACTTAGACCACAACAATGTGGATCAATCTCAAAATAGGTATGATAAGGGAAAGAAGTAAGTTAAAAAGGTGTAGATATTGTATGATATTCAATGACATGAAACTCCAAAAGAAAAATGTACCATGTATTTACAGAAGGCAGATCTATGGTTGCCTGGGTACAGTGATGGGGTGACATCACCTTGGAAAAGGCCTAAAGGAATGACCTTTTGTGGTGAGGGAAATGTTCTATATTTTGATTTTGGAATAACGGGGTATATACATTTGTCAAAAGTCATAGAATACATCTTTAACATGAGACAGGTAAATTATACCTCATTAAAACTGTTCTTGTGTGTATTGGTTGCTTTGTTTTTGAGGACAAGTTCTTGTAGGGAAACTTTATAATGGTGTTGACAGTTTCATCATTGAATAAAACCTTTTTCTGTATTGAGTACTGTGTCAGACATTCCTGTGCCTTTTGCATTTATATTTAAGCTGCGATGGGGCATAGTGGATTGAGGGGGGAAAAGTAAGGATTGAGGAGGGACCAAAGATTTGTAAGTTGATTTATTCAACAAATATTTATTGAACCCCTCATATGGGCCAGCATGCACTAGGTACTCAACATATGAAGGGCAGTACAAATAGTCCTTGACCTCTAAGAGCTCAGTCTCTCCTAGGGTACAAACTAAAATACAGTATTGTAAATGCTGTGATAAAACTATGAACAACTTACACAGGGAGAGTCATTAACTCTCCCCAGTGGGTTTGGGGGTGATATTTACATTTGCTTTAAATTTAATGCCCAGTGGTTAAAATCATGTACCTTAGAACAAGAGAGATAGAGATTGGAATCATGGCTCTCTTACTTACTCTCTCTATCAAAACAGGGTGCCATGAATAATGTGTCACAGTATCAGGCATGTGTATGCCGAACAATTAAAAGCATTATATTAGAAGGATATAGATTCAGCTGCTGTAACAAAGACAAAGAGAAGGGGACAGGGTAGGGGGGTGGAATATTCTGAGTTGAAGTTACCACATAACAAAGGTATGAAAGGGCCCTATTTGGAGAACAGTGATATGAGAGAGTAAGGAACTGGGGTTGGGCCAAGGTGAAGATACGACTTGAAGGTCAGGATACAGCCATATGACAAACTGGAATAGGAGCCTTGAACTCTCTCCTATTGGTGCATTCCTATTGCAAGTTCCTAAGCAGGGCAATTTTCTAAAAAAGATTTTTAGGAAAACTACTCTGGTGATAGTATGGAGAATGACCAGGAAGAGTCAAGGTGCAGAGAGTCTAGTAACTTGGCTCTTTCACTGGTTCAACCCAGAGATAATGGAAGTATACATCAAGGAGGGTGGCTGGCATATAGAGGAGGCTCTAGCCTATGCCTCACAGAAGTGGTCAATAGGATTTGGTGACCCCTTGGATATGGAGCATTTGAGGATGACTCTGAGATTGCTAGCTTGGGTATTTGGGTGGATGGTATTGCCATTGGTAGAGATAGGAGCTTCATGAGCAAAAGAAAGTTTCTGTAGTGAGTTAAGAGGTATGGAAGTGGATGCTTTATTTGTGGAAGGCAGTAATTTTGAAAATGTTTTGGTGGAGTAGTCTACTCAGTACAGTATTTTTGAGTATCCTTCAGTAGATACACAATTACTTATAAATTGCATACATGCACTATTATTCTAACATTTATAAATATTATAAAATGTATACAAAATGGAAAAAAAGATGAGATGAGATAAACATATAAATCAAAGTAGTTATTTTTTTCCTGCACATCAGTACATCGTCTTGGGTAATAAGTGGGGTGTGTTCAGCCCGCTTTGGACTCACTGGAGTAGGACACCAATTGTTGGGACCTGCCCGCAGCTTTGTGGAGTGGAGACGTGGTGGATCTTTCTCCCCTGGGGGAAATCTCACTGACCCGTCTTTCCTTCTTTCTTTCTGGATCGTTTTTTTTTTCTTGGAACAGATATACAAGTCATGACGCACTGGGAGCAACACGTGTGAAACTTTCTTAACATCTGTGGTGCGTGGCCCTAGAAAGTCATTATAATTCAAATGAAGCAAGATTTTAACTGTTTGGCCTGTGATACAAAGTAGCTTCCCCCTTACACACTGGCTGAGACCAAGAGACAGGGGCCCTCCACTGGAAGTCCCAAGCTGGACCCAGAGGAAATTGTGCCCGTGGTCTGGCCCAGCAAAGAGGATCGTCAAGAAGTTTATTGACTTCACTACCACTCCCTGAGATAAAGGTGGAGAAAAGGAGAGTGTGTTAGATTGGCTCAGTGGCTCAGACTAAAACATCAGGGACTCTTATATTTAAAATTGATGTCCCTGCGAATGTGCTGCTTGAGTGTATGCGAAGTCCTGCCTTTCTATTTCAATTTCCTTTTTGGTTACGTGAGACCAGCTATGACAGCCTGTTATTCATGGAAGGCTAGCGTTGCCAGCTTCTAACTTGGAGAATACAGCACTTATTCTTGACGAATTGGTCCAGTAGGAAATGGAGTAGAATCTAAACAACTCTGGAGGTCTGTGGCAAGGAGACAGAAGGAGAGAGAGAGTTAATCAACCTTCACCCAGGCAGCCTGTTGACAGATTTCTAGGCCGACTTAATCGATGCACTTAGTTCTCAAGGAAGACCTGAAAATTATTTGGACTGATTTCACCATACTTCATCCTTCTTGTGATGTTATAGCTATAAAGTAACTAGCTTGAGATTCCTTTTTAGGGCACACAAAAGAATAAAAGAAGAAAGCCCCATATTTTCTTGTGGTCCAGACTGCAGTGCAGAAATGGACTGAGCATATAGAAGTTGAGATTCTGAGCCAGCTTAAGCTTCACTAGCATGTAAATCACTTTTCAGTCTACAATAAAGTTAACAATTAAAATCTCCCTGGTATCCAGAATCAATGTCAACCGCAATCAAACTGGGGCAATGAACCCAAGAACTGCATTCACTTGAGCTGTAAATCATAAACCCATCGCCCTCCAAAGCAGAAGCAAAAGTGAAGAAGTCAGTGAGTACTGTAATAGGTTCCATATGTTGTTTTAAAGAGAGTCTTAAAAAAAAACAACTTGGACTACAGATCACCATACTTTTGTAGCAAAAATTTACATATGTGAATGAGAAGTGAAAGAAATGACAAAGTCAATTTTTTGCTTCTGTTTTCTGCCACTTTTTAAAAATAGGGAAATAGTTGTTTAAGTCTGGAAGGGCAGGGCTGGGGGAGCATGTTCGGCACCCGAGAAAGTGGAAGAGGCGGCAGAGGGGACTGGAAAGGAGGGAGGAAGAAGCTGACTCTCAGCTTTGGCAGATAAGGAAACAAATTCTAATAACCCTCTTGGCTTTTCCCCTGCAACCTGAGGGCAAAGAGGTAGTGTTTCTCTTTAAGCATTAAAGTTACAAAGCTAAAAGTTAACATGGCCACAATTCTGTGAAATTTGGGAAGCACCAAGACTGAATGGAAAGGGCAGCTGTGTTCGGAGTCAGACAGATCTGTTTTCAAATTTGCATTCTGCTGTGTGATCCTGGGCAGTTCCCTTAACTCTGTGGGGCTTCAGTGTCTTCTAATGGGGAATTAATACTTGGCTCACAGAGCTCTCACTGTAATGCATTTGCGCATATCTAACACTTATCCAGCATTTGGAAATGTATCTGTGAGATGTATCCTATCCTTTTGAAATCTTTCTTTTTCTCTTCCTGTGATTACGGACTTCGCAGTGATTTGGATTCAGAACTGCAAGCATGTAGGCTGGTAAAAGGAGTTCCTAGGTTTATTGATCTTTTGTGTCCCTGCCTCATATACACCTGGCCCAATGATTAGGCTCTAGCCAAGTAAAGTGCTACGGACTTCCCTTCCCTCCTACGCATAGCACGGTGCTGAGCGGGGTCGAAGCAACCTGACCATCATATTCCCTGGAAGTTGCCACTTGCTGTGGTAAGTCATATCGGCCCATTGACCCCTCAGCTAGGAAATTGGGGATGCTGAGTGGTATATTTGCACAATTGCTATCATGCTAAGAGGTCTGAATCCAAGACACCATCTCATTCAGTTTCTACTTTGGTTTATTGGAAATAGCAAGGTCAAGCTGTGGTCAATGCAAACACCAGGGGAAGTGGAAAGTCCTGTGAAAGTTTAAGAAGGGAAAAATAAAAGAAAGAGAAAAGAAGCTACAACCCAGTTGGAATGGAACAGTGATACAGAAGGAAATGACCCTATTTCTCCTCAGACAGATGCTGTGGTGGATTCAGTGCCTCTGAAACTAGAACCATACTGAACAGAGTTCTCAAGCCCCACATTCCATCCAACCCTCATTTACTGCTCTCAAAATGGAGACATTTCACAAATTCGGCTCTGAAATACCGTATGTGTCCGTAAAAGGGCAGATAAAATGGGCCAATCAGACCATGACTACATCTGTCAAAGCTCTAACCCTTCCTTGGCCTTAGTGAAAATGTAACCTCGGACCAAACGCAGAAACCCGGCAGAGGTACACAAGGCATTTAGTGCAGCCTTTGAAAAGTCAGTGACGGATGGCTGGTGCTGTTCTGAAGGCCTGATGAGAAATCCAGGCTTGGATCTGCTGGGAATGGTTGCAATTTTAAAGAAAAAGTAGGCTCAACTTCAGTAACTATTTAATCTATCCCAGCAAGGCCTTCCCCACAAGCTGAGTTGAAAACACTCCTGACTCTTGCCGTGCAAATTAGTTTTCAAATATGTTTTGGAAATTTGTTTGGGATTTGGGAATAGAATTTGGTTTTAGGTTTGTCTCATTTAGGCTTCAGATCTTTTGGTTCACTCCAAAATAATGTGAGGGTTTTATCCTTAGTGACTATTTTTATCCTTAGTGACTACTATATAGAGGGTAAGTTCTATAGCAGCCTTGAAACCAATACACATACCCACAAATGCAGGACCATTCATCTGTGGCACGTGGGTACAGAGCTTGACATGAGACAAAACAAACGTGGAAGAAACAGAGAAGTTGAGCGTCCTCACCGAGTTCACTAAAAGACTGAAAACAGTTGAATATATTGAATAAAAATATTTGAAAATAATGATTGCATCTTTTCCAATGTACATGAAACATGACCAACATCGCTGCCTTTCCTGATAAAAATGTCATTATGCTACAGCAAGCTCAAGTCTTTGGGAGGGTTTCTTGGAATTCCAGAAGATAATGCCTTCGACTTTTTGTTGCGTTCGCTCAGGACACGCAGATCACCAGGGGACAAGCCCACTAGATCTATGCAAGAGTCAAGAGTCAGGAAGCAGCATCTCTAGGGGTTCCTCCTCCATTTCGTTGTCTTTTTAATGTTTCTGTGTCCATTTGGGTCATTGAGTTTTTGATCCCATATGGAATAAGTTTACCATGTTATATCGTGGGTACAGACCAAAAAAGCTGAGAAGAAAGTAAACAATGTGAGCCAATGGGAGAAGTCTCCCTAACACAACACACACAGATCCCTCCCTCCCCCATGCTGGATGAATATTGGACCCATTCCTTCGGCCTTAGCCTCACTTACGGGCATTTATGCTTTTAGAGGTCAAGATCAGGGAAGAAACAACATAGTTAGATGAAAATGAAGATGCTGCCCTCATTATAAAGCTTCCTGTACCTAGTTAGTCTAGCAAATTGGTGTCTGGGTATTTAGCAGTACCAAAGAGATTTAATCATTACTATATGAAACTGATCAGAGTCGTTCATGTGGGGCAAGATGTTATCTGATCTAATGAAAGAAGAGTTGTAATTAAGAATATATGGGGGGTGGAGAATACATTGTATTTGGAAAAGTCATGCTGTTCTAGCTGCTTAGAGACTAAGAAAGAGAATAAGGATTGGCCTAGTGCCAGGTCACTGTCCATGCTTCTCCCAGAAGTGTTTTCTTAAAAGAGATCCCCGCCCCCCCTCCCCCCAGGACCTGCTGTTATCCTATAGCCTAGTAAAGTGACTGTAATTAAGTAGATTAGACTTCTGTTTTTAGTCAAGTAAAAGATTGAGAACAGACTGCTCTTTAACCCGAGATGTGGAAAGGCCAGTCTCCTTGGAAGTTAAAATGATCTTGTGTGTTAACTGATAAACTCGACAGACTTCCTTCCCTGAATGTAATATTTTCAGCTTTTGGCATTGCTCTTATGAGAAGCCCACCTCCGAATCCTTTCAAGAGCTCAGATTCCTGCGAATTCAGATTTTTCACCTTTTGTAAGTGGAACACAGGCGATTATGGTGCGGCACCATGTGTCTCGGTAAAGACCCAGCTCTGGGGTCCAGAGGGCTCGACAAAAACTCTAGGCTTGTTCCTTCATCTCTCTTGATCTGAGCTTTTCCTAGGCTGCTGTGAGGATGCACTGATGCTCGTGATGGGCAAGTCCAGTGCCTGGCACTGTGAATGCTACCTCGCCATGGCATTGCTGTGGTTATTGTTGGTACCTAAAGAATGACTCCGACCTGAGTCAGCTTGACTTCCTTCAACTCGAAGATAAAGATTAGCCTGTGGTTATTGAACTGTGTGATGCTCCCCTCATGGTTTTTGCATTTTGCCCTCATTCAGCCAGTTAAAGCTGGAGTCCACAGAATTGTGAAACATTTGAGCCTGGGACGGTCATGTGATTTACGGTTTCATCTCCTTAGCTTTTCAAGCAACAGAATCGCTGAGCTTTTTGTTGTAGTAAAAATGCAGATCATAAAAAAATTCAGTTCCTTAGAATTCTTTCTGTCTCTCTACAACGCTGAAGGATTCTTCCTGATCTCGGGCTCTATTCTGTTTAGGTATCGTCCCTCTCCCTCCCCCACATCTGCTTTTGCAGATCTGTTTCCAGACTGCCCACTGTGATCGGGGGACCAGGAAGGGAGCCCAGCTGTTTTCCTTGTGTTAGCTTTCTGTGCTGAGCAGGAATTGCTGAGCAAAGAGCAACATTTCTCCAGGGAGGTTCACAAGGGTAGTACAAACTCAGTCTGGGTTTTTCTTTTTTTGAGTTATTATTAAAAACTTCTGCCAAGTACTATCAGTTGGGGGAGTGGGGGAGGCGGGGGGTTGGTATCGCATAAAGTCTGCAGTGCAGATGGACCAGCCTTTAAAAACTATCAACTCGAGTGAAGCAGGAATGTCTTGCACTCCTTCAATGTTCTACATTTAACAGGAGACAGTTGCTCTCAGAGAAAGTCATTCTGATTCCATAGCCTCTGTTGTGCAACCTTGCTCAGTGGTCAGTAAGACGGGACATAATTAAAATTCCTTTGAAAATGGTTGCCCAATGATTGACATTTGTTCCAAAATACATCATAATAGTAAATGCTTAAACTGTTATTCCAGTAAAGTATTTTTCTTTTTTAGTGGAAGGAAAATAAAATCATTTTTTTTAAAGGGTGATTGAGCTTTTTTAAAAAAATTGAAGGAATAGGATACGTTTAGGTTCAGTCTCTCAAAGACCTGGCAGTCCAGCGGGGGAGGCCAGAGTAAATCGAGAGGAGCAAAAGAAACCAATATGCAGACTCTAAGTGAATTGCCTTATAGAGACTAGAGTGCTGGTGGGTTTCCAAAGAGGAGGAGAAAATGACGATCTGTTTCCCTCCTAATACGTTGATATCAACTGTCACTTCAAACACAGCCGACTTTTCAGTATTGCTCTGAAGCAATCTGATGTGCTTGCTTTTCCAGGAGGAAAGCTGCTCAGCTCTAGAAATCTATGCCACGACTCCCTGGAGTTCTTCCTGTCTGGTGTCTGTCCGTGCTCCAGTCTCCATTTCTGGGCAGAAATCTTAGATTCTGGACAGCTGCTTCTGTCTCTGTTTTCAGAAGGAAGAGACCACTATGATGCACCCCAAAACTGGGAAGGCTGTATCTTCAGACTTCCTTGGATGCCCCAGTTTATGAATACCACAGTAGCAATCATGATTAGAGATGTCTACCCCCGAACCAGGATTTGGATGCTAAGGATCATTGAGCTCATCCAAACACCAGCCTTACAAAGCCTCTGCAGATTTACACATTAGAGAATTTTGAATTGTTCCTGAAGAGTCACAACTCAGGTGTTCAATCCATGAATGCCAAGGGGCTATCATAATTTCCTGCTGTTTGGCTTTTGAGTCGTGAATGCATGCATCATTTGGGAATAAGTACAATATGTGAGGGACCCATAGAAATCACAGCTTTTTACTGTTGTGTTTGGTAATATAAATCCCTCAGTTCTACTAGAAAAATACTTCAGTGCACATTAGTTTTGCTTTCTATATTTGGCAGAGAGAGGTGAGTACTTTATTTTATTATATCTGTAAGGGGGCTTAGCGGTGTTATGGTCTATTTATTCATATTAAAGATGAGGAACCTGAGGCTGAGAACAGTGAAATGGTTTGCCCAAGCATTACATAGAGAACTTACTGCAGTCTTATGATTTGAACCCAGGTCTTCTGACTGGTATTCCAGCGCTCTCTGTACCATGCCATTCTCAACCCTGTAAATAAAACTAAAATGCAAAGACTGTTCTTGATACATAGACGTTCGGGTGAAAGAGTTGAAGATAACCAGAGGTAAGGAAACCTGTCTCATCTGCACAGAAGCTGAGCTCATTAGGAAGCAGAATGAGGATGAGAAAAGGTTGGATGAAAGAAATGGCAGAAACACTAGTAATCGTGGGAAAAGACTGGAACAGGGCAAATACCAGACATTTTCAAGATGAGAAGAAATCTGAGTTGAGGTAAAAAATAGTTGTTGTTTTTTTTTTTAGGCAGAAGCAAGAGTGTATGTGTAAGGGAATCAAATAGAAATGCTGTATTATCAGTGCATATGATGGAATCTGTAGGGTCAGAAGAGAAGCATGGCTTTACTAGACAAAGGCTAGAAATACCAAACCATCCCAGTAAGGTTCTGAATATTAAATAGGTTCTGAATATTTCCTTCTGAAAAAATGGAAAGGGGAGAGGGAGGGAAAAAAGATAATGATACAGAGGGATGTCTCATATATTATTTACTAAGAGAGAAGGGAAAGTCAAATTCAATAAAGTCAAGACTGACTTGTCAAACCAAGGCCAACATGGGGATTAATAAAATAAATACAGATTTCAGTGAAATTGTACCCTAGCACTTATTTTTAAAGCCATGCTTCAAAAAGGTTGCATTCATGAGAATTATAATTTTTATCAAATCACAGGAACAGACACTAGTAATGTCAAATGTTTATGTTCTTAGATTATCACTTAATACTTATGTTTTTAAGATTAGCCCCTGGGTCGCCTTGGTGGCTGAGTCAGTTAAGCCTCCAACTCTTGATTTCAGCTCATGCAGCATCAGGCTCCTCTCTGGGTGTGGAGCCTGCTTAAGATTCTCTCTCTCCCTCTCCCTCTGTCCCTCCCCCACCATCCCACTCATGTGCTCTCTCTCTCCCTCTTAAAAAAAAAAAAAAAGACAATGGTCTTTGGATTTAACCAAACTGAAAAAAAAAACATAAACCTTTACGCTTTCGTGGGAATGGTAGGGCTCTAGGATTTGGAGCAAAGTGATCTTAAGAACCCTCACATGGCTTTTCTCATCTGCAGGTTGTTTCTCAGTGTCAAGTGAAAGCATCTGTCTTCCATTCCAGCAGACTTGTCTTCCCTGTTCTTATTTTACTTTTCTGTTTCATGAAGTAGAGACAGTATACAGTCATGACCCTCTTACAATTGGAAAAGGCATTTCTCCAGCAATTTTCTTTTTACAATTTTGAGCTAAATTTTGCTTCTGTGTTCTCTGATCAGATATTTGCCTTTCTCTACATACAGGTTCTTTTCTCTACCCCACCTCTAACTTAACGGTGATCTCACCATCTAGGAGATGCTTTGTTTTGTTTTGGGTATTAGGTATTTTAGGATGACAGTTCTTTTTTTTTTTTTTTTTAAGATTTTATTTATTTATTTGAGAGAGAGAATGAGAGAGAGAGAGCACATGAGAGGGGGGAGGGTCAGAGGGAGAAGCAGACCCCCTGCTGAGCAAGGAGCCTGATATGGGACTCAATCCCGGGACTCCAGGATCATGACCTGAGCCGAAGGCAGTCGCTTAACCAACTGAGCCACCCAGGCGCCCAGGATGACAGTTCTGTTTTGTTTTGGGTATTAGGTATTTTAGGATGACAGTTCTTCAAAACTGATTCCCAAAAAAAGCTCATAGGCTTATGATATCTTAGACCAATTATTAAGTGGAATTGAAGATTCTGCCTTTAGGTTTATAGTGATTTCATCTTATTCATTGAATGGGCTTATATTAGTGGTATATGCTTGGAAGTTGGCTTGTGAGCCTTGACCACATGTTTTAAGAAAGAAGGCAGGAGTTCAACTCTAAGATACGCAGTGTATCAGAGGTAGAAGAAGGTCTACATATGCCTCTTGTTTTAATTCTAACGAAAAATGGCCCCACTATATAGACTTCTAGCTCATTTTAGGGAAATGAGAAACCTATAAATAAATGTATGAATTGTTTAAAGTAGGTATGGAATAGAACTTTAGATGTGAAGAGGAAAAAGGTGGGTCAGCAGCAGGATTGGCTATATAATTTGGTGGCTCAGTGCAAAATGAAATGTAGGGCTTTTTGTGCAAAAATTAAGAAGTTCAAGACAATGATGGAGCAGTCAACCAAACCTGGGGCACTTCTGAGCATGCGGTGCTGTGTGACTGTGCAGGTTACACCTATAAAGGCAGCCCTGGTCCGAAGTTGAGATGGGGGTGGGGCACCTGGCTGGCTCAGTCGGTGGAGCATGGGACTCTTGATCTCGGGGTTGTGTGTTCAAGCCCCACATTGGGGTAGAGAGTACTTAAAAAAAAAAAAAAAAAAAAAAAAACAGAAAAAAAGAAAAGAAGTTGAGATGGGAATAAAAAGGAAAAGGAATGATCTATTTTCCCAGGATGTTTCCCTCTCTCTATCTATCCCACTCTTCCCTGTATACTCATCAGATGTGACCGCCTCTCAAGTGGGCACTACTGGACCAGTTGGCTAAGACACTGACACTTTAACTCTAATCCATGGGGGAGAGAGCAGGAGAGGGTGGTCTCATTCTACCAGTGATAGGGTCGGGGGTGTGGGGTTGAAGTTCTGCTGACCTGACATAGGAGAGAAAGCATAAACTTGGGACCTCTACTGCTTTCCAGCAGCATATTAAAGTTACTTAGCTGCCTTGCATCTAATTTGTCATAGCTGTAAAATGGTGAAGTCTATCTTACAGGGTCATTGTATGGTGTAGAGATAATGTGGAAAATCTTAGCATGGTGGCTGGTATGCAATGAGAGCTCAATATATGTTGCATATATGGTTTTTGTGTGTGTGAGTGAGGAGAGGTACTGAGGATGGGTGAAAAGACCTCAAGTCTCAGATGGGGTGGAGGATATCAAAATGATTGAAGGGCGTCCTAGGAGCTGGCTATCTCTCTGCTTCCATCCTTAGTTCCCAAGGACCTTGTAATGGTTTACAACTCATTCAATTGCATCTTCTTCCCAAACAGGGCAAGGAACAATCTGTGGGAAGTCAGTACACACTAGAGTTCAGTCTCCGATACTGAAAATTTGCCAACTCTCACCCACACTGTAGTGATGAGAAAGCAGCTGTGGGCAGCAGTGGAGTGAAAGCCATGGATGGGGTCACCGGGATACATTACACTTACAGATGTTCCATTGTTTGCCCTGAGATTTTGTAGTTCGCCTGTTTTGTCCAGTTAGGTTTCCCTGATTGGCAGAGGATAGAGCCCAAACCCTTTTCTGTAGTTTTTCCACTTTGTTTTGATTTATTATTTGTTGTTTACAGTATTATCTCCAATAACAATGATGGAATTTCCTTCCCTACTAATCTGGCGGGTTTCCATTGTGCCTGTTTATTTTAATTTCCTTTTTTTGGACTGAAACCTCCACATGACTTTGCTTTGTTTATTTCCTTGCCTGTATGTGTCAGCATCATTTATTAACATATCCTCTCACATGAACTTTGTTCATTAATTATGAAGGTTTTGTTTCCTGCTTCCTAGTAGGATTGTATTCAGTGCTGCATGTGTGTAGGGACTGTGGCGTGGTTTTGGTTAGCAGTTTCCTCATCATGGCTCTCTGCAAGCAGATGGCTTTCTCGCCACAGTTTCCAGATGGAGCGCGTGAGGCAGAGAAGGGAGTCTGCTGCCGAAGAGGCTTTTCTCAAATCCTCTGACCAACCAACGCTGCTCCGCTTATCAATACTCATTTCTGTTTACTTTTACTTGGGCAGTAGGTTATGTGAGCATAAGACCTGCTTTTTTGCAGATGTGCTCCATTCCTTGAAGACATTTCCATGAAAACTAGTCTGTTGTTAACTAATGAGCAATTAGCAGCTTGAGGATGCATGATGAACGTTAGACTTGGCTCTTTCTCATGAAGACCTTACAGCCCACTAAATAGATCAATAAAAAGGCGAAGGAGAAGAGGTAATTTGACTTTTACATCTGTTATTTGAATATATTGGATCTGCTGCCCCATTTTCACCGGATTCTCATGATTTACTGAATTAACTAATTCATCAAACATTTGTTTAGTACTTACTCTGTATATGATGCCATCTCTAGTGTCAAGATGCTTAAAAGACCAGAAGGTGGAAATAGAGTTGGAAGCAAATAAATATAATGAAGTGTTACAGGTGGCACAATAGACATCTTTCCAGAGTATCTAGAGGGAGTAACAAAGGAGGAGGGGAGCTTTATTCCCATGGAGTGGGGGTAGGAGGAGATGTCACAAACAAAGCCTAAAGGTAAATGGATGTATTTGAGATGCATATGTACCTTCAGAAGGCTGAAACAGTGGCTGAGGAGGCAGCAGGGTGTGGTGGAGGAAGGGAGGGCTGTGGTTGCCATTTTGAGGAGTTAGGATTTTATTCTCTAGGGAAAGTTTTAGGTAGGTGGGACATCATTATCAGATTTACTTTTTTTTAAAAAAAATTACCTTGAGAAGGATAGATTCAGGCAGACTTGAATGGAGGCAAGGAGATTCCTTAGGACAAGATGGCGCGGAGCAGGCACCATGTGATTTCAAACAAGCCAGGGGCGGATGGAAAGATGTCAAGGAAGTAGACTTTATGGAATTGGTATCAATTCTAAAATATTGTCTTTACAGCAACTGCTGCTGAAACTAAGGCTCAGGAAAGTAACACACCTAATCAAATGTCTAAGGGACTATTTCTCTGTGTTTCCATTGCAGTTTGAAAAAAATGATGATTGTGGCATTGAGCACACAATGCAGTAATATACCATATTGTGATTACTTGTTTACAACCCTTTCTGCCCGAGACATTACACTTCTTAAGGTTAAGAGCCAAACTACCAAATGATTTATGTATGCCTAGCATGGAGCCTCGAATAAACGAGTACCCAATAGGTGTTTGAAGAGGAAGACTCCTGATGCCAATACGTCTTCCACATGCAACACACAGCATGGAAATACGAAGAAACTTCACTCAGGCTTCTCTTACATCCACCCATTTCCATCTCGCCTCCTGAGGGGGCCAGTGACAAATAGGGATAATAGGCAGATGATGCTTCTTCCTTTGCTGTAAAATTTCTATCAGCTCATCAGAATGCACCCCTGCCTCCAGAAGCCTGCATTAAAATAACAATAATGAATATTTAAAATATAAAAAGGGGCCATGAAAGTTGATGTCTGTTGTGACACCTTCCTTAGTGGTCTCATTATCCACAAATCAAGCATGAGAATTTGCTTTCGTATCTTTTTTTTTTTTTTGGTAATTAATGTTTTAACCTGGATCACACTTTATTCTTCCTCACAGATCCGTAATGCCTCCTGTCTGGCTCTTTCAAGATGGAGGATAAACCTGTGGGAGAGCCGATGCAAGTGGTGTCTAAATTCAAACTTTCCAACAAGGTAGAGAGCACAGGACACTGGCTGGTGGAAGATCATGCTCGGATATGGGAAGTTTTAAAGACAGAGGAGGTAAGACAACTCTAAATGACTCAGTTGGTACAATGATGGATTTTCTTTGACTTGAGACTCTAGTTCTTAGTGTAGTGAGCACCACAGGCCAGCTTGGCAAATTTTTAATTCAGGGGCCAACCATGAATGGAGAACAGTAAGTTAGGAGTGTATTCCTTGGACATTAATAACTCCGCAGTGATTTAACCAAAAGAGGTGGCACTGACAGGTAGGGCTTAAAACATACAGGTAGACATTCTCCTTGTAGAATCCTGCCAATCCTAAATGGGAAACAAAATCATGGTGAGAAAGTTAATTCCTAAGGATCAATCATAACAAGTGGAATTATAGAGATTCATTGTTTGACAGCATGAGGCTCAGTGTATCATTAGGGCTCTTTGGTTACAAGGAACAGAAATTGATTCTGACTAATTTAAGCAAAATGGGAAATTATTGGAGGATATTGGGAGGCTCACAGAATTGATGGGGTGCTTTGAAAACTAGGCTTGGAAAGAAGACAGGAGCCAAATCAGTAAGAACTGCTCAGGGCACTACCCCTGGTATAAATTCCAATCTTTCCCCCACCCTCTCTTTATTCTCACAGGTATCTGCTCAAGATGCAAAGCCATGGGAGAGGGGGGCTCACTGCCAAGCTCAGTCACATGTCTTTTTCCTGGTTATTCTGTAAAGAGAAAAAGAATCTTCCATGAGAGATCATTATAGCAAGTCCTCACAGCACTTGTGTTTGGAGTCCAAATGTCTAATATCCACATGTTGTGACAATTCCAGTTCAAGAAAGTAACTTAACAAGTGCAGTCTTAAACATGAGAATACTGCCCAAGCAAATGTAAACCCTCTCTGTAGAGATACTTGCCCAACAGATTTTTTTTTTTTTAAAGGAATAAAACTCCACAGAGAGCAGTTGAAGTCTCTACATAACCCATCTAATAGGACCAAGACTCTGGTCAGATAAGTGAGGTGCCGAGGGCACAAAATTTAAGGAAGCATTCACTCTTAGGTTTATGTCCTGCATTTGCACGAACTTGAGAGTTAATGCATCCTTATATTTTGAAATGCCTTGCTTGCCTCACCCTTGTGCTGGTTCTGCCACCCAATTTTATTCTTCTCCCTCTTTCCCCCAAGTTATCCCTTTCCTGAATTAGGCATTCACCATTCTTATGCATATTTCAATATATATGGTACATACCTGTTATCCACATATCCAATATATAGTATTGATTTACATCTTTTCAATTTTGTATAAGTTTTGTACTATATATCTACTTCTATAGCTTCCTTTTTTTTTTTTTAACATTTGGTTTCTACCTTATCTGTTTTCTGTAGTTGATACATGTAGTTCTAGCTTATTCACATTTTATGTTCTTTATATTCTGTTGATTGAATCAGATTTGTTTATCTGTTCTCTTACTAACTTTTAGTTTTTTTTCAGTACAAGGTAGTGTAGTACATTTCTTTAGCATAGACACCTGGAAGTGGCCTGCTGGATTATAAAGTATGAAAACCTTCAGTTTTACTAGTTATTATCAGATTGGTTTCCAAGATGAGGACATGAGTTTATATCCCCACTAGCAGCATATGAGAATAACCCCTGCTCTGTATCTTCATCAGTTACTGATTTTGTCAGACCTTTAAATATTGGCTGATCTGATTGTTTTGAAGTGGGATCTTATTGTTTTAACATGAAATTTCCCATATGGATAATCAATTATCCCAGCACCATTTTTGAATGTCCATAATTTCTTCTTTAGTTGGTAATGTTCTCATGTATCATATTTCTTTACATACTCTCTCTGTTGATGTAATACTCCCTCAACTGTTTTAGCTTTAAAGGAAACATGGGTATCTAATTGGGCATGTCTCTCCACTGAATTATTGCTCTTCAAAATTGTTTTGGCTGTTTTTGGAACTTATATTTTTGATATGAATTTAGGATGAGCTTATTAGGTTCCATGAATACGAAGAAAAAGCAAAGTCTGCTGGAAATTTGATTGGGATTGAAATACGTTTGTTGATTAATTTGGGGAGTATCAATATCTTTATGCTACTCAGTGAATATCTTGTCTAATTATTGACTTTAATGGGCATGCTTCAATAGTTCACCCTCACTATTTCACCAATATTTTATCCTATACGCCTTTGCTGTAAGATTTTCGTTAACTAAGATCAAGGAAGTTTTTCCTTTTCCTTTTCTTTTTTGTTAAATGTTAATTTCTTTACATTATAATATTTGATATCTACAAAATAATATACATATAAGTTATAGAGTATAATATTAAAACAGATACTTGTGAGTTCACAGCGAACTTAAGAACTACAACTTTACCAATTTGTTGAGTACATATGTGGACTCTTCCACATCCTATCCTCTTGACTCCTTTCCCTGCAAAGTTAACCATTTTCTTGAAGTCTGTGTTTGATCATTCTTTACCTTTTTAAAAGTTTTTATAGAATATATATGTATCCCCAAACAATATTGTTTAGTTAAATAAACTAGTTATTTGGTCTTATATGTATGACATAGATCTGATTTCTTTGGTGACTCACTTCTTTCACTCAACATGTTTCTAAGATTTTTAGTAGTAATTCATTAATTTTTACTGTTGAATAGTATGCATTATGTGGTTATGTCATGATTTATTTATTCATATTTATGTTCATGGACATTTTAATTATTTAGTTTTTTGCCATAATGAGCAATCTGCTAAGAACATCCTTATACATGTCTGTGCCCTGGTGTAAGTGTTCCATGCATAAGAATCTTTCTAGGTTAATACCTATTAGGTGAATTTTGTAGTTGGGTATGTGCAAGTTATGTTCTGCATGTTATTGCCGTATTGCCTTCCAAAACAGTACCAATTTACACTCCCACCAGCAGGGCATAACATTTATCTTATTCTATATCCTTGCCAACTTTTGTATTTGTCAGATTTCTTAATTTTTTCAATCTAGTTGGTAAAAAATAAAATCTCATTCTTTACTAATCAATTCTTGATGTATATCACTCCATCTTAAATAATTTCTCTCTCTCTCTCTCTTTTTGGAATTTACTTTTCTGAGGGTCTAACTAGAGCAAGAGTCTTTCTTTTCTTTTTTCTTTTTGTCTGAAGATACCTTTATTTTGAGCCTACTCTTAGAATGATAGTTTAGATGGGTTACTTTCTAGGTTACTTTCTTTCAGTACATTAAAAATATTCCATTGTTCTCTGCCTTCCATTGTTTTTGTTGTAAGCTAGCTGAAAGTCTAATTTTTTATTCCTTTGGATATAATGTCTTTTCTAACTAGCTAGATCTTCTCTACATTTTTGCTGTTTTGTAGTTTCATTCTTCTGTGTTGAGGTGTGGGTTTCTTTTTATTTAACCTTTTGGAATTCATAGGGCTTCCCAAATATATGAATGCTGTCTTCCATCAATCTGGAAACATATCTGTAATTTTCTTTTCAAATAATTGCTTTTGCTTCATTTTACTTCTGTAACTCGAACAAGATTTATGTTTGTTTTTCACACTCTTTGCTTATGTCCCTTAACCTCTCTTTTGGAGGTTATATTTTTTTTCCTCTCTGTGTTGTATTTGGATTAATTTTAGATCTCTTTTACAATTCACTAATTCTTTCTTCAGTTCTATCTAATCTGTTCTTTAACCCAAACATTGAGTTTTAAATTTCAATTATTCTATTTTTTACTTCTAGAAGTTCTCTATTTTGTTCTTTCTAAAATTTACTAGTCATTTTTTAATGTCTTGCTTTCTATTCCTATTTTTTATTTTTAAAGGCGATTTGTCAAGAACTGTGAAGGCTATGAGATCTTATGCTATTTGCAAGTTAGCTTGCCAAAGTTATAGATACTGAAAGAAGACATGAGATTCCTCTGTCTCAGAGACAGAAGAAATAGTAGCCAGAGTGTCAGCATGTTTTTATTGGTTCCTTATGTCACAGTTCCTCCAGGGCCTAGATACCTGCCTGCACAGGAAAGGATCAGTGACTTTGGGAAACTTCCCAGTTTATAGTAGACAGTAAGTAAGCCTGCACTTTCTCCTAATGGGAGATATTACCTTATCCTTTAAGGTTAACAAAAGGCTGCAAACACAGGCCTGAAAAATGATCTGGGTAAAGATCAGCCAGGCCTTGATCTTTTGGCACAGAAATCAAGACATACAGAAACAAGAGAGACTCATGGAGGAGTGTTTCTCAACAATATTAAATATAATAGTCTTATATTCTGAGTTGGCAATTCTAATAACTGTGGATCTTGTTTTGCTATTTGTTCTTTCTGTTGCCTTTTGCACATGATGTTTTGTTTCTTTGTGGTTTTATGATTTTTGACTGTGGGTTCATTTTTCTTGAAATGAAGGGAGCTTTCTCTGTTGAGAATTTGCATTTACTTCTGGGAGCACTACCAACTGGAAGTGACTTTAAAGTAAATTCTTAGATTGAAGTTTTTCAGACTACTCAGTGTGAATACAGGCTGAAAGCCTGTGGATGGGTGTATTTGTGATAATTAGTTCCGAGGGGAATTGACTCCTCCCTTCCCAACCCACCCCTGCTCCTGTTCAGCACCATATTTTAAGATAAGCAACTTTCCTGGTATTGTTGTGGAGGGCATGTCATTCTTGGTTCATCTTAATGCAGAGGGAATAACATTTTGGGGTCCTAGTTTTATGCAGTGGGGATTCCCTGTAGATTCTCTCTCTTGAGCCAGTCCCCCGTTTTGTCTGTTAGTCCCTGTGTCATTTTAAGTAATAACTTATATTAAAGTAACACTAATGCTGTCTCAAATATAGTCAAAAATTTAAGTGGCTTAACACAATAAAAGTTGATTTCTTAATCACATAATAGTCTAACACTTGAGTTCATTCTTAAAGGAAAAGCATACATTAGCCCAGCAAATGGGATTTCAGAAGAAGAATGAGAGAAAAGATATTCCTGGAAGAGGGAAAACTGTGTAAAGGTATATTAGAGAGAATGTTCTGCAGTTTGGAGCATTTATAGCAGAAAAGGAATGGCAAGAGATGAAGCTGAGCAGAACCAAATAATGAAAAGTCTTATGTGCTCCACGCAGAATTTCAGAAATTATCCTGTGCGTCTTGAGGAATCAATGTAGGGTTTTAGGTGGGGCTAGTGACATGGTTGGATTTGTTTTTTAGAAATGTTACTTGAGGGGCACCTGGGTGTCTCAGATGGTTAAGTATCTGCCTTCGGCTCGGGTCATGATCCCAGGGTCCTGGGATCGAGCCCCACGTCCGGCTCCTGGCTCAGCGGGGAGCCTGCTTCTCCCTCTGCCTCTCCCCCTGCTCCTGCTCTCTCTGTCTCTCTGTATCTCTGTGTCTCGAATGAATAAATAAAATCTTAAAAAAAAAAAAAAAGAAATGTTACTTGAACACTTCAAAACCTTCTAGCCCACTTTGGTCTCTTTCTTTTCCATCTACATTGTGCTGCTCAGTGCTCAATGGGGAATTATTCGGGATGGGAATTCTCTCTCTTCAACTAGACCCTCTGTCCTTGAGATCATATTCTTTAGTTTTAATTCTACTCCACTATAAACCCAAGGCATGGGCATACTGCTGGACACAGGTTGAAATAAAAACCTGATGATTGATTGCCAAACATTTTCATAGTCTTTATGTAATCATATAGTCATTATTTTACAGTAATATGTTGTTTATCTAAGTTGTTACATCCACCAATATTGTACAAAGGTGATTCATTTGATTCACCATAAGATAGCACTTATTGGTGGTGACTTTTTTTTTTGTCATTGCTGATTGAATTTGCATTGAGTCATCTGCCATGCCACTGGACTTATATGTGTTCAATGTTTTACATTTGTGAGGAGGCTGCCAAGATAAGCAAACAAGACAATGGAACAGGGATGCTCTCTGTGTGAAATTAAACTAGTGAATGCCTGTATGGAGACTGGACATATGACCTCTTCCTGTCTATCCAGCCCAGGAATGGGGCCCCACATTGTAACATCACATTCTTGGAGGAAGAAATAGTAATGTGTTCATCATGCATGCTTTGGAGATTAAATCAGTCTCATCATGAAATGAGTAAAGTAGATGTATCATCAGTAGTGAGAAATGGAATTTTGAGACTAAATAATATTCAATTGGGGTCTGTAAGTGAGGGAAAAAATCATTTATCAAGCACCTTCTCTGGGTCAAGAACTGTATTTAGTTGGCACTTTCATATTCATCGATATATTTTTCACAGCCAAAGGTATATTTTTCATCAGGATTTTGAAGATTAGAGGCTAAGGCACATACCCAAAGATACATAGCTGGTAAGTGGCAGAGTAACGTTCAAACTCAGGTTTGTCTCTCTTCATTTTTATACTCTTATTTCCTCACAAAGTTGTCTTCCAGAATTATTTAAATCAATCTGATTCTACATTTGGTTTCCTTGCCCAGACTTTAACTAATCCTGGCCAGGGCAGGACCCTCAGCTTGATAAATGGTACCAGTCTTGCTTTCATAGAGCTTGGCTCTACAGTGTCTGGCATGAGTAAACACCAATGTGCCCACTGAGTCACAACTTTCTTGCATTCCTCAAAGCGTTGTCCCAGGGTGTGTGACTAGACTTCCATCTCAGCTCTCTCATATAGTACCCCAGTATCTCATGGAAACAGCACCCTCCCCTTAACTCTGTCCTATTTAAATGGAGCCCTAAAACTCTGCTAAACTCTTTGTAGCTCTCTTTTCTGCATAGCTGAACTCTGCTCCACATCCCCTAAGCTGTTGATTGGGGTCCAGTTGTGAACAGTCTGATTGTTTGGGACCTGATATTTTCACCAATTTCCTGAACTCTTGTTGCTTCCTTGGACATTAAAACCTGCCAGAATCACAGTGTTTTCCTATGCCCATGAGACTCTGCTCACCAAACAATCTGCTATTACCACGGGGCACACACTTGTCATCAGGGAGTCTCTCTAGCTCCAGTCGGCCAACTTTATATCTTATTTTTATCCATTGGCTCTTGTCACCAGAATCCCAAGTTGCCCAGTGTAAGACCATTTGAGTTATGGCCTGACATTTTTAATAAGTTTCACAGTCTAAACCGAAGGGGGATTTTCTGGATATCAGATCTTTCATTATGGTTACATTTCAGTGTTGATGTGAAAAGGTGCTTGTGTACCACGTCTTCAAAGAAGACATCCTTGACCCCTCTGGTCGGGGTTAGTGACCACACTGTGTGATCTCATAATACCTCTGCTTATCTATCTTGTAAGACTCACCACATGAGTGAGACTTGTATGTTTATATATTGCTGTCTCCCAAACTAGAATGTAAGCTCCTCAAGGCCTCTGTCCTATTTATCTGTATATTTCCAATAATATTCACAGTGTTTGGCACATAGTGCATACTTGATAGGTATTTATTGAATATAGAAAATATACAGAGCGGGCGCCTGGGTGGCTCAGTCGGTTAAGCGACTGCCTTCGGCTCAGGTCATGATCCTGGAGTCCCGGGATCGAGTCCCACATCAGGCTCCCTGCTCAGCACAGAGTCTGCTTCTCCCTCTGACCCTCACCCCTCTCATGCTCTCTGTCTCTCATTCTCTCTCTCTCAAATAAATAAATAAAATCTTAAAAAAAAAAAAAAGAAAAAAGAAAATATACAGAGCAACTAAGAGCATGGACTCTGGAACCAGACTTGCTGTGTGAACTTGTCAAATTTCTTAACCTCTCTGTACTTCAGTTTCCTCATCTATAAAAATGGTATACTAATAGGGTTGTTGTGAGAATTCATTGAGTTATAATGTGTAAAGTGCTCAGAACAGTGCCTTCTACATAATAAGCAATAGATGTAGACTTTTATTATTGTTGAACAAAGCTGTGACAAGGGAAGGGTACAAAATGGCACATCATATTGGCCTATCCATTGTGCAGCAGCTGCTTTTAATCCCTGCTATCTGAATTTAGGATTTCCCCTACCTTCTGGAAGGCCCCACACTCTAGGATCCTTTCTATGTTTTAAATAGAATTTGAACTGATGGACACAAATGCCTGACTGTAATGAGACTACCCTCACTAAAGTTCCCGTAGAGAATCCCTCAGGCAGGAAGACAGTCAACCCCAACTAAACAGCACTGTGTTGAGATACACAAATGATTTTGGTGTAGTGGCCAAATGTGGGTGTTTCAGAACCACTCAACTCTACTCCCCCTTTACCCTGTGTGTGAGGTAGGGTGACACGTTAGCAGTGTGCTTGCTTGCTCCTCAGGGGCAGTGTGCATGGGTCAGAGTGGACGGGCTGGGTTCTAAACCTTGTGTTATGCTGGCTGCTGATTCAGGTGGCTCAGGTGATGATTTGAATGGGACGGCAAACCCTTCTAGAGGATAAAATAAGACAGGATTGATATATCTTAGACTTTTGTAATCAATTTAGCCTGCTCTGTTTGGTTCCTAGTTCTAGAATAAACCCTGCTTTTACCATACCAGACATCAACATTTCTTTATATTTTGATACAGACAGTAAAGGAGATGCCAGGTAAACTTAGGAAAAAAGGAAGGAAGGAAGGAAGGGAAGGAAGGAAGGAAAGGAAGGAAGAATGGAAGGAAAGGAATGAAGGAAGGAAGGAAGGAAGGAAGGAAGGAAGGAAGGAAGGAAGGAAGGAAGGAAGGAAGGAAGGAAGGAAAGAAGGAAGAACACAAGTTTCTTGAGGGCCTGGAAGTCATTCATTCATGGGGCTTGCATTGAGGGGGATGTTAAGTCTCCAAGAAAAAGTTTGCAAAGCAGTTCTGTTTCAGCCCATTGTTTTCCACAGTGTGTTCACTGTAAACCTCAGGATCCCTTTTTGTTCCCTTGAAACCCCCATTATGTCAGGAAAAGCATGGCATGAGGCAGTAAAGGGTCAGGGGATGGGGGAGAAGAGCTTACAAATGGAAATCGTTCCCATGA
The DNA here is from genome assembly GCF_029215605.1 of Mirounga angustirostris. Taxonomy (NCBI): domain Eukaryota; kingdom Metazoa; phylum Chordata; class Mammalia; order Carnivora; family Phocidae; genus Mirounga; species Mirounga angustirostris. The sequence continues at coordinate 44,128,441 of NW_026991714.1, forward strand.
AAGGGAAAGGAGGTGTCTTCAGTCCTTTAAGCTTGTCTCTCCTTCAAGGGGGCACATGTGAGGAAGAAATGACATTATTTACATTTGTTCTTGGATTACAAATGCAGGGTATTTGGGAGAGGTTGCATGTCTTCCCACAGCAGTGAGTAGCTATTTTAAAGGCCCATCCTTTCTCAGGGGCCGAGGAGAGGAAATAGTTGAAAATCTTCACTACAAACTTTTCCTCTATGACCTGGCATCTGAGAAATTCACCTGATTTACATAATGGGAAACCCTGATCTAGGAATCTCAGGAAATTTGATAGATGAAGAAAATTTCAGTGAGGTAAAGATTGGGGGAGGGGTTGGCATTGCTGTTTGGAAAGGGTTGGCATTCTTTTTTTTTCCCCCTCTTTTAAAAAAGATTTATCCATCTATTTTAGAGAGAGAGAGATCAAGAGTGTGAGTGTATGAGTGAGGGAGGGGCAGAGGGAGAGAGTCCTAAGCAGACTCCCCGATGAGCGGAGAGCCCTACACGGGGCTCAATCTCATGACCCATGAGACCATGACCTGAGCCAAAATCATGATTTGGAGGCTCAACTGACTGAGCCACCCAGGCGCCCCAAGGGTATTCTTTAAAAATTGCACTCCCATGTCAGTAGCCCCAGTGTCTGCATATCATGCTGTTCTATTTAGGATGCCCTTCCTTAGCTAACATTTACTCATCACTCAGACTCTGGAAATTTTCCTTGATCTCCACACGCTATGTTATGTGCCCTTGTCATTTTCCCCTTACTCTTTTTTTTTTTTTTTTGAAAAGCACTTTGTGTCTTCTTTATGTATATTTATCACATTATATGGTAAATTTTATCATCTTTTATCATCTTTTCGAGCATACTATGAGCTCCTAACGCAAGGAATTATGTCTGTCTTATTCAAAGTTATATCACTACACTGTTGAGGTGTTTGTTGAATGAATGAATGAATGAATGAATGAACAAATGAACAAAGGAACAGACAGATAAACAACCATTTTTGTATGTTGATAAGAAGACCTGAGAACACTCAAGTGACAGAATTGGGGGGAGCGGTTTAGTGGTGTTTTCTCTGCCATCATAAAGGGGCAGACCCAAGGCCCAGAACTATATGTTTTCTTCTGTGGCTTGTATTGCCACTAAGAGGAACCATTACAATTTTATTGGATTTATTGGATATGTGTATAGTAAAAATACAGTGACGAGAAAAGCAAAATTGCCTGATGAAAAGAATCCTCAGTAAGCAGAATAACCTCTCCACCCACTCTTATTTACCCTTATGGTCAAATCATGCTTACAAACTAACTCATTGTTGCCTCAAAACTTTCATTTTAAGTAGGATGAATGCTGGGAGAAAACAAATCTTAATTGTTTCAAAGTAAAAATGTTGATCAAGGGAGCTAAAAATGGCCGAGACTTGAAACATTGTGATGGAAGAATCCTGCCCTCTCAAGGTAGGATCAGAAGTTATTTTTAAGGAATAACTGAGGGTGGTAGATCTGTGAAAGCAAGACAGAGCCAGGATCTCAAATGGGGGTCCAGAAGTATTATAATTTACTACGGGAAATGCAAACTGCTGACAATACGGTCACAGAAAGTGAGTGATTCCCAAATGCGCAGGACTTCTTGGAAGAAATGTAGCAAGCCCCTCGATACAAAGTATACATACAAGGACATGCCACCCCTTTTGGGCGGGGATCAAGGTGTCACCCCTTTTCTGAAAGGAGGCAGGGACCGCAAGGAAGAAGATGCAGAGGCTTAACTAAACCAGACTTGAACTGTAGAGCCACACAGGAGTGACCATTAAACAACCGTTGGGATTTGAACTGAGAGCTGAGATCTATGGAGAAAAGAGCCAAATTGTTCACCCCTCAGTTTCATTTTTTTTTTTATTGTGAAAACAAAAACACGGGATACTGTAGAAATCCTAAGTGACAGCCCGTTTTTCAATATGGCACTTAAATATCTAGTCACCTTGTAAAATCTTTTCACACCACAACTGCAACATTGTAGTCATTGTAGGACCGGGAGAAACCTTCAGGGGCCAATCTAGGCACAATGTTGCTTGTCCGTTTGTCATCCTTAACCAGCTAGGGGGTCTCTGCAGTCTTTTGATGCTATTTTCTCATTGCTTCTACGGTTGGATGTTTCTTTTGCGGTGGACAAACATTCATGGCATTAGCCCACCACTTAATTCTTATTCTTTAGCTAAATTAACCAGAATGCTTGTGAATACAGTGCCCTGGTTAACTTAATTTTCTGCATGTTTATGAGATAACGGACATGACCCATAGTAAGCCCTTAATTGACATTTTTCAATGAGTGGATACATAACATATGTGAAAGTACATTTCTCACTCAAAAAGTGCAAGTTCCTTCCAGACATGATAGGATTTGAGGATGTAGGCCATAAAGGGGAAAGCCTCCATGGATTTTGGATTTAGCTAGAATTTGTTTGAACAGGGGAGTGATGTTTACTAGATGTGTTATCCTGGGCAGTAGTTAATCCTCTAAGCTTCAGTTTCTTGGTCTGTAAAGTGTGGATAATAATATTCTTTTGGGGAAGGTTGGGTATGCAATGTATATAAACCACCTAGGACAATGATTGACCCATAGCAAGTGCTTGATAATATTATTTCCATTTTTCTCTCTCTAGTTAACAGGATTAATCACAAAACCACTGGAGTTTTGGCCCTTTGAAAAGTCTTGAATAGAGTGAAAGTAATAGGCAAAACTATTAACATTTGTCAATTATAGATAGTGGTAATAATGAACATGATTATATATGTTTGTGTTTCTGTGTATGTTTTACAATTCTAAAAATTAAACGTGTCAAAAGTAAATAAATAAAAGTAAATCAAATGACAGATATCATTAAATGAGCCATCTAAAATAAATCCATTTCTACCGTAGTAAATATAGAAGAGTGAAATTGACTCATTTCACAATCAATATTTGTTGAGTAACTGCTAGGAACTAGGACTGATACAACCCCTGCCTCGTGGAGCTTACAGTCCAGTGAGGAATACAGTTTAAAACAAACAAACATAAAGGCATCACACATGTGATCAGAGCAGTTAAAGGAAATACAAGGTTGTAAGGCAGCACATATGAGTCACATCTTTACCTGAATTTTGGGAGGTGAGGAAAAGTGGAGGGTGATTAGTGATGTGTGGGAGGACGTGATGTATAGGATAAGACATGGAGAATGAACAGGGTGAACGACACCAAGAGATGTGGGTAGGGAGGGAAGTCCTTGGCACGTGTGGAGGGAAAAGCATGTGCCAAAGCATAGTGCCTAGAGGGATGGGGAATGAAGATAGTTCAATATGGGTGGAAGATAGGCTTCAAAGCGGAAGGTGTAGGGGGAGATGAGTCTTGAAAGGAGGGCAGATCATGAAGGGCCGGAGTAGTTTCATGCTTCTTAGGGAGAGTTCGCCCACCAAAATATCAAGACCTTTGTCTGCCCCTGTTGGTGGACTCTCGTTTTTGTGCTAATACTGTTGGTACTTAGGAACCGATAATTCAGTGCTTCAAGTTTGATGGAAGCTGTGTTTTCTGGGGAGCCTGAAATCATGTCGCTTGCTATTTTTAGTGGACAGAAACTTAGTCTAACTACTTCCGATGAATAAAATGAGTATGGAAGTTCTGTTTCTTACAAATTTTCAATGTAACAACTTTCAGTGATGGACTGAGGCTGTCCTGAGCTGCAGTACGTTTCTGCCTGCCATCAACAGATTACTGGCAGTGGCTTGTTTAATGTCCTCTTGGACTTAACAGAAAAACAGACTCGAAGATAGCCTTTGGGAACCTAACTTGTAAGCAGATAAGTTTTGTAATAAAAAGTTAACTCTATCATATTTTTCGTAGCCTGCTGGTATCCTCTCACATCAGATGGATCAATGTTTGTGTCCCCAATCTTGAGGTTAACTAGAGTTTTTGAAACCAATAAACAATTTTACAATCTGCAAGATTTTTCTTTAACAAAACCAATAGCATTTATCCATTATCTTATGGAGCTCGGACAAATAGCATTTGGTTTGGAGAGTCTGAAACACAGTTGCACTGGGGCAGAGATGAAGAAGGGTGATTACATTCTAATGACAGTCATTCACAATATCTGATCATGTTCAAACACAGGACCATTACACATGGTTTCATAATGGAAAATAAACGGGCCAGACAATTCAGTATACACAAACCATCTGGTGACCTTGCCAGTGACTCCTCAGGGAGGGAGTTGATAGGAAAACTGATGATCTGAGATTGTGATTTTCCCAAAGTTGGAGAATAACATCATTATCCTCTAATTCCCAGTGGTTGCTCCCTGCACTTTGTTTTCCACAATTGCCTAAGATTCTTAAACATCCTAAGCTTTGCAAACTCTAGTTACACGATAAAACTCCTGGCTACTCTATTTTAATTTGGGAGTATACTTTTTATTGTCACTTGAATTCTTCATGATGACAGTCTTCCCTTCCTTCACTCTCTGCCCTGACCTGCCTCTTTCCCTCATTAATACTGAGAGAATTAACATTAAATTTAGAAGTGGGATGTTTGAAGGAGTAGATCATCTTTATGGTTTGTTACACGTGTCCAAGAAAAGTCTTTAAGCTACAACTCTGGGTAGCATTTTTCTTTCCTCCAGTTGCATTTTTTTTTTTTTTCTTATTTAATGTGAGTAGTAGTTCAAAGCAGAATCTGTTTATTCTTGGCTCGGTTTCCACCCCACTAGTTATGACTTTTAGATGTATATGTGGAATCTTGTTCTCAGAGAAAGATCTAAGGAGACCCTGTTATAAGTATGGGGTTAACCACCATAAGGCACAGCTGGTGCAAATCAGCATGATACAGCAATAGCTCAGGGTTATTGGCAGAGCCTGTGTTTAGGATTTAATAGTAAAGAAAAGGGGCTCTGTAATGTAGGATAGAGAAGAAGGGAAAAGCTGGGGAGGGAAGAGTGGAGGATATCAAAGATAAACAGGAGAGGGAAGACATTAAAAGAATGGTGGTTTTCCTAGTGCCCTCATAAACCAGTAGTAAGGGGGAGGAACCATATAGTATGGAAAGTTTATTAAATATAATGATGTTCATATCTTCATGGTTTGGAGAGATTTGGGGGCACCTTATTTTATATACAATGTTCCAGTCCTTTAGGAGGGTAAACAGAGGCACTGTGGGGTAACTTGATAGCCTATGAAGAGCTGGGAGAGATTTTTTTTTTTAAAGATTTTATTTATTTATTTATTTGTTAGAGAGAGAGAGTGAAAGAGAGTGCACAAGCAGGGGGAGTGGCAGAGGGAGAGGGAGAAGCAGGCTTCCGGCTGAACAAGGAGCTCGATGCGAGACTTGATCACAGGACCCCGGGATCATGACCTGAGCCGAAGGCAGACGCCTAACTGACTGAGCCGCCCAGGTGCCCCAAACTGGGAGAGATTCTTGAAAGAGATTAGGAGGAATAGAAATTCTAGAATGGGGAGAGGGTACAAATTCGACAGCCCAGATTCTCTGTCCATAGTCTGATTTGATGTATGTCATCTCTAGTTCAACCATGTCTCAGATTTTGAATAAAGATATACATGGTCAGCATAAATCTGAGTAGGGTAACATACTTTCTTAGATCATTAAAAATAGGCTCAACCTCCAGAGAATTATCTGTATCCTTCCCTGAGGCCTGGCTTCAGTGCCTCTGAAGACAAATGAGCAGTGATAGGTGGAGCAGTTTTCGAAAAAGAAGGTCCTATTCTAGCCTCCTGGCAGAATTATACACCTGGCCCTGTGGCTCTTTTCTCCGTCTTTCAAGGGACATCTGTAGGTGGCTGAGAGGAACAGAGAAGGCAAGACTCCTTCTTCCCCTAGCGGACAGACTCATACTAGTAAGGGAGCAGCGTAGCCGCCCATTTTCTGGAATCGGGAATTCAAAGTGGAGATTCTTATTTGTGGTGTTGCGAACTTTGATTATCTTGAGATCAGAGAGCTTCCAGTTGCAGATGTGCTCAGATGTCAAGGTATGTCAGATGGCCCCCAAGGCTAATTCTGGGTCTACGTGAGTGTTCGAGATAGTCCCCAAGGTGAATTCTGGGTCTTCATATGACTATGGATTCTGTTGGAAACTTCAAAAGCAAGGAGATAGATAAAAGCATGAGGAAAGATAATTTGTAAGTTTGTTTCTTTTTATGAATGCTGGAAAGGTATCAGCGTTGGGTTCTGTGACCCAGCTAGAAAAAAAAAAGAAGGTATTTTATATATAGTATGTGGGTGAAAGAACATATTTGTGAGGGGAGGACTGGGGCAATTTGAAGAACTATCAATTTATAGAAGAAAAGAATCAGTTTCTAATTAGCATGAAAAATGCTCAGACCAAATAGTGACTAAAATGTTCATCTGATTTAGTTTTTACATAAAATACTTAATGAGTTGTAAAGGGTATAGAATTTGGTTCCAGTGTCCTCCCTAGGGGAATACCTGTAAAGAAGTAGCATATTGTTAACATGCTAAAAGAAATAATTTTCTTTCTTTTTTTTTAAGATATTATTTATTTATCTGAGAGAGAGAGAAAGAGAGAGCATGTGCTGGGGGGGGAGGAGCAGAGGGAGAGGGAGAAGCCGACTCCCCACTGAGTGGGGAGCCCAGCTATGGGGCTTGATCCCAGAACCCTGAGATCGTGACCTGAGCTGAAGTCAGATAGTTAATCCACTGAGCCACCCAGGTGCCCCAAGAAGTAATTTTCTTTAAAGAATTATCTTAGTGGAAAAATGGGTTCATAGTTAGTAGGATAGCCTTCTTAAGAAGAAATGGGATCTCTCTGAATATGTAGCTCTTTTCTATCTGATGACCAGTCTAGCAGTTGTGCAGGTCATTGAAGTCTGCTTGGTGTTATTATTCGTGATCTCTTTGGAACAAATACTAGGTGATGTCATTTTAACATTTTTAATATGTTTTGTGTTGTTTTTCCAGGAGCAGGAGAATTTGAATTAACACATCTATTTTACTTTGGATCAGTACTCCTTGCTATCAAGGGCATCCATTTTTGAAACAGCTGTTTGGGTTGAGGGATAGAGAATATGGCCATGAAACAGATCAAAGCTAATTGGCCCTCAGGGTAAATAAGCTCATGACCTCGGCCTCATTAGCCCTGTGCTGTAACTAGCTGAAGTAACCTGTCCTGGGGGAAAGTTCACTTCCCTGAAGAAGTTCCAGCATTTGGAAATTATCCAAGAAGGCTTGTCATGTTGCTGACCCCACCTTTTCTGACCTAATGATGAAATGACTGGATGGTTGAGGGCGAAAAGGGGAAAATTCTGTGCTTAGCCTGGGCTTGGTGATCCTGGGGTCAGCATCAGGTAGAAAATAATGCTAGAGTTGGGCTATTTTGTAGGATTTGTATCTAGGCCAGTGCCAGTGGATATTTTACTCAGACAAATGTTGATGAACTTGCTCCGGAATGAAAGCCACTGAGGTGGGTTTTGACCGATAGAAAACCTCCATGTGTGTGGCAAACATTGTGTGACAGGTGAGACTTTCTGTGCAGTAGACTCTTTTGAGTCTTCGTCTTGCCTCATCTCTTCACGCAGCTGGGATAAACAATTGCGTGTGCCACACCAACCGGGACCATGGAATGGATTGATAAATACAACCTCCAGACCATATGCAGAAGCCAAAGGTTTTCCCAGGCCCCGGAAAACAAAGGAGTCATGCTGTTCAGTAGCTACAGCAGCTCTCGAAGGTCTGTTCTCTGAGGCTGGTTTATATTCCTCTTCCTTTAAGGCCTATTGCTAAGTAGCTTTGTCAATATTCCCTCCTAACACCTCCCTTCTAGCCTTCTGATTGGCCAGTGGGGTGGGGAAGGGGGATAAGAGTGCTCCTTCTGACTCTTTCTGTAGAGCTGAGACAACATTTTGGTCCCTCATATTCTCAGGCAAGGGCTAGTTCCTCTTAACCAAAGTCCCTTTTCTAACGTACAATAAGAAAAAATGAAATTCAATGAAAAATCCAGATGAGGCAGGGATTACTCTTCTTCTTTCCACTTCCCCTCCATTCTAACACACAGTGAACACTTTCTGCAGGGGCTATCCTCCTCCTCTGTGTGGACTAGAGAGCTTCCTCTTCAGGTCAGCTGGCTAGGGTATTATCGATCGCTCTGCCGACAGTCTCTTTTTTCTGCCCTCATTGGCCACACACCCAATTGCTATTGAAGACGTGAATTTAGAAACCCTGTAAAATAATAATAGAATATTTATTATATTTTTAGTAGTGGGGGGTACAAATAAGAAACCCAAACTGGTCTCTGATCTCTCTCTCAAATGGTCCCCTACCCCGGGAAGCCATCTCTCCACCCCATCTCAAAGCCTTTTCCTAAGTTAACCACTGCTAACCATTTCTGCCCGAATGTAACCAACTATGTGCCCATCTCCACATATGTGTGTGTATACTAACACATAAGGGATCACACTATACACAATATTCTATAGCTGGCTTTTTCTCCTTAATGATGTATCTTAGAAATCTTTCCACATTGACACACACAGATCCATCCCATTCTTTTAACCAGTCCATAGTAATCCATTGTATGGATGTGCCTTTTTTATCTAACCAGTCCTTGTATTGATGGACATATTGATGTATTTTTAAAACCATGACGAGTAACACTTCGGTGACCATCTTTGTCCATATGTTTTGTTGAAATATTCCTTAGATATCCACAGGATAAATTCCTAGCAGTGACATTACTTGTTCAAAGGGAATGTATGTTTTTAATATTGGTAAGTATTGCCAAATTATGCTCTAAAGAGGTTATGTCTGCTCATACTCTCAAGATAATAAATATCTATTTTTGGTACAAAGAGAAGTAATGTTTTCTCAGACTTGCGTAGCTGGTTTCTGTTTCTATTCTTAAAGTGCTCTCTATGTTTTAGCTTCTGGACATCGGATACATAAAGTAATGATGCTCACGTCATTTCTCTTCCCCACCCCTCCCCTAGAGGATCCATCCAGCACTGAAGCCTATCAATAGAGTATTCTTGTCCTACACCTTAAGAATGTGCTGGGCCAGAGAAGGATATGGGTTCTAATTGTGAGGGCTCTCCACTGATAGCACTACGCCTCCAAGTACCTGCCGCAAAGGACACCAGGGCTTCAATTCCAGCGAAGCATCTGGAAAATAAGGCTTGGCCATTTCACGTCAACCCAGGCACATAGTATTTTGAGAGGTTATCACCAACTCTGCTCCCCATCAAGGGGCAAGAGAGAATCTTCTTTGATGCTTCTAAAGGAAACTCAGTGCCTATAGCTTCAACGGGGAAATGGAACTCATCACCCAGATGGGGAAGCAGGGAGGAATGATTAAGCGCTTGAAAGCGCTGTGAAGCATGTTTAATCACAGTTAAATGCTTCTTCATAAAACCTGATATTTTGATGTCTGTCTAGCATCATAGGAATCCTGACCATAACCTAGGATTTGACACTTTGTATTTTTACAGTAGAACAGGAAAATTAGACATGAAAGCCACTCAGATGTCCAATATTAGAGAATAATGCAGGTAGTACAGACATTGTGGTGGGTGGATTATAATTACCTTATTTTTGTTGGTAATGCGCTCTCATTGCATACAGGGATTTGGTGAGATTGTTGTCATATTTTCTAAAGTATCTGGAGCTCCGAGGAGGAAAACTGGAAAATGAGTACAAATAATGATCCTCAGACTGCTTAACTCATCCCCATCACACTGTGACATAGACCCTGGCAAAATAAGAAGACAGTAGGATCTCCATGTATAGATGTACTGGTATATAGGGAACAAGAGGCTGAGTTTTCTACAGAGTGCTAGAGGCCACTTGGCCCACCTTAATCATAAATGGGAACACCCACTTGTCAGTCTGGTTTTCCTACCATTGAATTTTTAAAAGATAGCTCAGGGAGGGTGTAGCTGTGTTCCCTAGGTCCTTGAGTTGCCTTGTGTCAGTGGGGAAACTGCTGTGCCTCCTTCATCACACTTGTGGACCCAGTCGGTGCCCGAAAGAAGGACTGAAGGGATAGGAACGGGGTGATTGGATTTATTCAATCTGTTTTGGGAAGCCATGGAAACTTGGGGTGGGGGAGAGGGAGAGAGAGAGAGAGAACGAAAGAGGGAAGGAGGGATAGAGGGGAGATGGAAAGTAGTAAGTCCAAGAAGAGAGGCAAAAGGGAAGAAAATAAGGAACATATATAGAGAATAATATTATTAGCTAAGGGACTCTCAGTGAATTTCCTTAAAGTCTGTAGGGACAGGGGCCCTTATACCCTATGTTTCAGGAATGATTTGATTAAGGATGCTAAGCAGGCACTTGAAAGTATGAGCTTGTTCAGCTCCAATCCTTGATGGACCATTACTCATTTTGCAAAATTAAGCCAAGTCTCTCTTTCAGTCCTCCCCTCTCTCCTAGCTGTTCTGCTTTGCTAAGTAATCAGACATGGATCTTATTCCCAAGATGTTTTTTTATAGCCTTAGAGAGATAAGACATTTAAAACAAGTAGGAATGCAATAAAATCTGTAATCGAAGTCCAGATAATGAGCTGCAGGAGTTCAGAATGGGAAGATGTAATTTCCAGTCAGGGTGGGCAGGAGATTATGATTGTCATATTTTTAGGCTTAATATTTATTAAGAATGCCTCAGTAAATGGGGATGGAATGGGAGAAGGCCCTTTCCAGACTGAGCGGTTGGCAGGAATATATCAGGGAGGTATTGTAAGGGGGAGGCGCAAGTAACAAACAACAATTAGATTGTTTTGACTGGAAGAAAGGGCACACAAGTGTAGTGAGAAAGATGTTTCCAGCAATTGCACTACTAGGTATTTACCCCAAAGATACAGATGTAGTGAAAAGAAGGGGCACCTGCACCCCAATGTTCATAGCAGCAATGTCCACAATAGCCAAACTGGAAGGAGCCGAGATGCCCTTCAACAGATGAATGGATAAAGAAGATGTGGTTCAGATACACAATGGAATATTATTCAGCCATCAGGAAGGATGAATACCCACCATTTGCATCAACATGGATGGAACTGGAGGAGATTATGCTAAGTGAAATAAGTCAAGCAGAGAAAGACAATTATCATATGGTTTCACTCATGTGTGGAACATAAGCAATAGCACAGAGGACCATAGGGGAAGGGAGGGAAAATCTGAAGGGGGAGAAATCAGAGAGGGAGATGAACCATGAGAGACTATGGACCCTGGGAAACAAACTGAGGGTTACAGAAGGGAGGGGGGTGGGAGGAGGGGTTAACAGGGTAATGGTATTAAGGAGGGCACGTGTTGTGATGAGCAGTGGGTGTTATACGTAACTGGTGAATCACTGAACACTACATGAAAAGCTAATGATGTACTAAATGCTGGCTAACTGAACGTAATTAAAAAAAAAAAAGCATGGAGATTTTCACTCCCACTCTTCCCTCCCCCCTTTTCAACTGGCATTTACCAAAATAAAAGAGGAAATAAAGTTTCCTCTTTATATGCATAAAGCTACCTGCATATATATATATATATATATATATATATATATATATATATTTGCGGCAGGTACTTGGAGATGTAGTGCCATCAGTTCAAGGCCTTGAATGTCAATGGTCACAGCTCACAACCTTGTTGGAAATAGCCTGGTTCACTGCAAAAGATGGCAAATTGGCAGAGACTGGATCCGCCCCCAGGGCTGGGGCAGGAGCCGAGAGGGAGTCTAGGCTGAAAGACGCAGCATTGGAAGGGATAGGCAGGGGGATATGGCAACAGATGACACGCAGTCACCTAGGCAGGGAGAGCTGGTATGGCAAGGTAGGTGACAGATCTGCAGGTTGGGAGGTGCTGGTTCTGAGAAATGTAGGAACAGGTGGCACGGAGAAATGTAATCGAGGGTGAGGGAATAAGAAAGTGTGTCGGCCGTTGGAAGGCTCCAGTTGCTACGCTCAGGTTTACAGGCAGACTTCCAAGCTCTGGAAGGGGGAAAGAGTGGAATGGAAAGTAAGAAGCAGGGCCCCCACCATAGAGGGACTGGGCAGATTTCCAAGCCAGGAGTCAGACGTGGAACGGGGGTCCTGCCTAGCAGTAGGAGTGGCTCGTTGTTCCATTCCAGAGTGCCGAGCGGAGGGCTTCTCATTCCTTCTGCATAAGGTTATGACTGCTCTTCGATGTGGGGTCTGCAGGTGGGAGCGAAGAGGCCCAGCAGTGGGCAGGGGAGGGTGCAGATGCTGGAGGAAAGGCAGGGTCCACTGCTGGCTAAGGAGTTGGGGGCTTTCCTTGGTAGGCGAAAGGTGAAGAATGGAAAAGTGAAAACAAGTGGCTATCTTAATTAGAGCTGTATTTCAGGAAGATTCATTTGAGGCTAGTGTGTAAAATGAATTAAATGAATCCTTACTGTCACAAATTTCTTCTCTTCCTCTTCTCCTAATACTTCTCCAGTGTGTTCACTTCTCTCCACACCTCTTTCTAAGGCTGTTGGTTAAATAAACCATTGTGTTTAAATTAGTATATTAAGTTAAATAATACAATCCTCATTTCACCTGTCTCTTCTTACATTTTTAATGTGGCTTCTAGAAAAGTTGAAATTATGTAAGTGACTCACATTATATTTCTATGGGGGCAGTGTCCCTCGAATCCTTTCTCCGTATCGCAGTCCAGATCTTTTTAAAATACAAGTCTTCTCGTGTAACTCTGCTGTGTGGAACCTTTCAATGGTCTCCACGGCCCCCAGGATCAAGTCCAGATTCTTCAACATGCCTCCCAAGCTCGTATCATCTGATGCTGACCTCATCTCTCAACTACCCCTCCTCACTGCACTCATCCTTCGGGCAGATCAAACCATACTGAGTTCCATCTGTGAAATTACTGTTCTCTTCAGCATTCATGCCACTCCTCTTCCTGAACTGAGCATTTCTTCCCCTTCTCATTGGCTAACTTTTGCTTCCTTCCCGTTAAATTCTCAGCTTTAGACCTCCCTGACTCCTTGACTCTAGAATAGGTGCCTCTCCTTGATGCTAGGGGGCCCCGCCATGTGCTACATTATAGTCTTCTCATAAGTAAGGTCTTATTTACCTGCCTCTGTCCTCCCTAGAATTATGTTCTTCGAAAGCAGGGACTCTGGGTTGATCCCCATCGCATGCCCAGCACCTAGCACAGTACCTGGGCTACAGCAGCTACCTGCATGATTGTACGAATGAAGAAATGGGGCTGTATGAAGGAAGAAATGGGGCCATCATGGCAGGCAGTATGATCCTGAGCCAAGACAGTGGTACCAGGAATGAAAAGGATGAGACACTCATGAAAGAGCCAGTAAGGACGTAAATCTTGAGTGCAGGCAACAGGTGTGAATGCACCTCTAATTACGAATGGGTATAAAGAACTGCTGAACTTTGGTAGGTGCCAAAAGTCCTAAATAATATAAGCAACAGCAAAGAGGCAAACCAATGTTCTAAGAACAAAAGTGTATTCTTACTTTATTTTATTATTTTAAAAAATTTTAATTCCAGTGTAGTTAACATACGGTGTTATGTTTCAGGTGTACAATGTGGTGATCAACAATTCTATACAATACTCAGTGCTCATCACGAGAAGTGTAAAAGTGTATTCTTTTGAAAGCAACATGATTTTTGGAGTCAACAGACTTGGATTCAAGACACAGCTCTTGCATTTACATTGTCTTTGTGGTCTTAACATTTCATTTTCTTAGGTTATAGAATGGAGCTAGTACCTCTATTTTGGGGGTTGTGGTGAGGATTAAGGAAGTGAATATGTGTCAAATCACTTTGTAAACTGCAGTGACAAAAAGCCAATTACCAATGCAAAAATATCTATGCCTTCAAATAGGTGATAGTCATGCTGTGGTGACTAAATTGTACATAATCTTGACCTACCCCAAGGCATGAAAACCTCAAGTAAACCACCGTAGTACAGAGGAACTTGGATAGTCTACACTACGTGAAGTGACCCACTTCCATCATTATGACTCAGGGAATGCCCTGGTGAGAGTGTGAGCAGGAGGTGCAATGGGGGCTTGCGCCCTGGCAGTGTGGCTAGGCCAGGCGGCCTCCTTTTCTTTGTCTGGTCTATGATGACCTTCCATTTCACCTCTAAGCTTGGGCTCATGCCTTTCCCTCTGTTTGCATTGCTCTCTTCTTCCTGTCTACCCTGCTTCCCTAAACCCCTTCCCCACCACCTGGAAATTCTATTCCTACCTCAAGTCTTTAGGAGGCTCACAGCCTTTAGTATCTGAAGTTGCCTTTTTCCCCCTCAAAAGAGAACTCACTGTCTGGTCTTCTCTCCCATTCCCTGATCAGTTATAGCACTAACACTGAGTATTTCCAAGGTGGGGCTTGGTAGAGGCCCTTCCATCTAGCCTGTATTCTTGCACCCAGACACGTGCCAGACTCTCACCTGGGGTGGCCCGAGATGGTTTTTCTAAGTGGGACAACCTGCAACACTTGCATTCTGACTTGGAATTTAGTCTGGATGGTTCCATAGAAGGCCATAGTCACACCCTTCCCTCTTGCCTGCTTACTTTGTTCATTTGCTTGTTGGCCTCCCTTACTTTAGATCCAGGGCCAGTATGTGTAATTCAGTGCTGTATAAATAGTATGCGCTCTGGTAAAATCATTAAAATAGTTATTTATTTACCTGACCCTTCACAGAGGATTATTTGAGTGATTATTGGATTACATAAAATAAAACAAAAGCATGCCTTGTGTTTCCAAGAGACATACATCCAGTTGCTATATTATACTATTTCGATGAATTAGTGTTCACAGAGTGAAGATACAGCACTACTTCTTTTTTAGGAAAAATGAACAGCCTATTTGGCATGTTTTGTGAACTAAGGCCACGCCTAGGATTCTGCTTGATCTGTGATTCCTCTAAGTCTGGGGCCTTCTCTTATTCTGTTCCCTCTGCCTGGATGGCTCTCTCCTCCACCCCCTCCCCACCCCTTTCCTCTTCTACTTCTAATTCCATCTCGGCTTTCAGATCTTGCCTTAGAGACCATTTTCTG
Source organism: Mirounga angustirostris (assembly GCF_029215605.1). NCBI lineage: Eukaryota > Metazoa > Chordata > Mammalia > Carnivora > Phocidae > Mirounga > Mirounga angustirostris. Next base: position 44,143,466 of record NW_026991714.1, read on the forward strand.
TGGGAATAATTCCCTGAATCCTATAGGCACAGTCTGTACCTCCCAATAGCAATCTTTCTGTTGGCATTTATCATACCATAATGTACATGCTTTGTCTGTTTCTCCCTTCAATCCGTTAGCACCATGAGGCAGATACTGCAACTGTCTTGTTCAAAGCTATTTCTACAATGCCTACCTAGCACAGTGCCTGATACATAGTAGGTGCTTTGTAAATATTCGTTGCATGAATGAGTTAATAAATAGGTAAAGGAATCCCTTTTAGAGCCCAGAACAATTTTCGAATCAGAGTATATCACAGTAAATCTTAGAACTGCTTAGAATGCTCTCGCCTCTAGCTAAATGACTCTCTTACCTTTACTGATTTCTGTTCTATTTCATAGGTATATTAATTGGGATATAGGTTGGGTTGCTTGTAACAGAAAGCCAAATTTATAACACTTGAAACAAGAAGGAATTCTCTTTCTCTCTTGCAAAACAGTCCAGAGATAGGCAGTCCAGGACTGGTCTGGTAACTTTGTTCTATGAGATAATAGAGCCAGGCTTTTTCTGTTTTGTTGCTCCCCGATGCTAGGATGATGCCCTTGTCCACAGGGTTCCCTGTCATAACAACATCCTGGGAGGTCCACTTTTGTCCTGGAATTCTTGGATTCTACACCCACAGTGAATTTAATTTCTTTTCAGTACCTGGAACTGGTTCTAGGGCCTTCTGTACCCTCTTGGGGCAGCTTGAGTCTGGTGTAGATTTATAGAACTAATCCAATTGAGGAATTTCTCACCGCTTGCCCAATCCCCACTTTCCCTGCAAGTCTTTTCAGGTGGGGAAGACCAAAAACTGAGCAGAAGTTAGGCATGTGTGCCAAGAACGCCAGCTGGTCTTCATGCTAAGGTCATGCAGCCTTCAACCAAGGGTGGTGTGGTTTCCTGTGGCACAGGATGTGCTAATTTCATAGGATGGCATCCTGGCAAGTTACAGGAGAGAAATTGCTTTGAATAATGTAAAATATATGACCTATCTGGCTATAAGGCAAAAGTATATTACTCATTTTGTTATAAGGTTGCCATGTAACTTACAATCGCTCTGTCATTTCTTTACAGTGCCTTTATGTTATTTTGGAGCAGTCATTATCTTCTGTGATTAAGGTTCAAGATGAAGGCCAGCCTATCAGTTCTGCCTCCTGCAGCACACGTGTGTGTGTGGGCACACGCACACACACGCACGCACATTGTCTTTGAAGGAAAAGGACTGAGGGCTATATGCAGATTTCTAGAGCAGTAGCTATTTGCCTCTCTAGAAGATCCTGAATAAACCAAGGTAATGACTCCACCCCATCTCCTGCCCCAAATTAAACACATTTCCATCCTATAAACCTCACTTCATGTCTTAGACCAAACAGGATCAGTATGGGTTAGCATGAGTTGATTCTGCCAGTGTAACAGGCAAATAACAAGAACCAAAGATCTGTCTAAATTTATTCCTGGCAAAGGCAATATAGGAGATATTTTCTGGTTTTTAAAAAGACATTAGATAAGGGCGCCTGGGTGGCTCAGTTGGTGGAGCGACTGCCTTCGGCTCAGGTCATGATCCTGGAGTCCCGGGATCGAGTCCCGCATCGGGCTCCCTGCTTGGCAGGGAATCTGCTTCTCCCTCTGACCCTCCCCCTCTCATGTGCTCTCTCTCTCTCTCTCTCTCAAATAAATAAATAAAATCTTAAAAAAAAAAAAAGAGTGGGTTTTGTTTTCCTTGCATTTTGTGCGTTTTTCAGATTTTGTTGTAGGCGGACCGTATTTTATAATCAGACGGAAATTTTATTTTTAAGAACACAGTTACCATAGGGGCGCCTGGGTGGCTCAGTTGGTTAAGCGACTGCCTTCGGCTCAGGTCATGATCCTGGAGTCCCAGGATCGAGTCCCATATCAGGCTCCTTGCTCAGCAGGGGGTCTCCTTCTCCCTCTGACCCTCCCCCTCTCATGTGCTCTCTCTCTCTCAAATAAATAAATAAAATATTAAAAAAAAAATACAAAATATTAAAAAAAAAGACATTAGATAATTGATGTGCAATCCACAATCAGCTCTCCAAAGTGGTAAAATTCACTTTTCTTTGTGTTCTTGTGTGTTTCTGTGGGAGTAGTTCCCTGTTTGCAGCATACTGGTTAATTACTGTTAAAGTGATACTTCCGTTATATATGTTTTTCTTTCCTTTCCACCTTCTCAAAAGTTCTCCTTTAAGGCAGAAACTTTCCATTCTTGGTTTCATCCAAAAGACAAATATTTCTGGGAAAACACTGCATTTAAGCTATTCAGCAATTCTAGTGTTATGTAACTGACCACACTAAGACTTTCAATTAACTTTGGTTGCATTTTATTGAAGAGTGTCACAGAATAGAATGACCAGTGATAATTTAGAAAAAAAAATTTATATGTTTTTAAACAGGGAAAATCCTCTTCAAATATGTGTAGTGTCTTGTGGTAATGACAGGAGATAAATTGCCTGTCATTTTAAGCATTCTAAAGTCCATTGACTGTATTCCAAGACTGACTTGAGTGTATTTGAGAATTTTTAATCACAGTGAGCTTTCCTTCAGCATTAGTTTCCATAACCCACGCTCTCCTTGTTCCTCTTTCCCTCTTGCTTTCGTCTCTGGTTATTTTTGTTTGGTGTTCCGTTGTGGGTGCATCTTGAGACTGTGTAGACTCTGCTTCTCTTCCACTCAGGAGGAATCATGGGAATTCATGGTCTTGAACAACTCCCCGTATACATAGTAACTTGCAACTACTTGCGTCTAGTGTTTATCTTTCCTTCCTATCAATCTTCAATATCTTTTTCTTTCTCCCCAGAACTGACCTGATATTTCTTCCTGAAAGCGGAGTCCTTTATTATTTATTTCTCTTTATTTCCATGTCCCCTTGTCAATCCTAGTCTTAAAACCTTGCTTTCCCCTCTCATTTACTTGCAACATGCTGCCTGTCATTAAGTTGTGACATTTATTTTTCCAAAATGTCACCCCAATTCCTTTCTTTAGTTCAAAATTCTTGTCTCAGCCTAGGTGTTAATTGTTTGGCATGTATGTACTTTATTGTATTGTTTCCTGTCAGATCGCTCTGTCTCTATGCTGTCCCCCTCTGACCAACCTATGGACAAGTATTATAATCGTCTTGTTCACCGTCTGTTTTATCATTTCGATTTCCTTTTAAGAAAAATGTCAGAATCTCTGCCATCCAGCTATTTTATCTGACTATATGAGCCTCTTCTCCAACCAAATACCATCCTCTGACCTGCCATCTCTCCTGCTGAAAGTCTGTCTTTTCTTCCTCCGAGTCCATGTTTCTCTTTTTCCTCAAAAGTCATGGTCAACACAATCTCAATAAAGACTGTAATGACCTGCAAGTCCTTTAGGATTGTGTGCCTCCTGATGGAGGTGGTCATGTCCTCTCAGTGACACATTGCTCTGTTGGCCCTGTTGTCTTAATCTGGACTTGCTGATCTGTGGCTTTATGAAGTCGTTTTCCAGTTTCTCCCCTGATGTCCTTTCCTTGCTTTTAGAGTACAAACAACCTTAAGATAGAGACAACATCTAAGATTTATTTGTATCACTCAACAATTACAAAGCACTACTGAATTTACAGCATGACTTTATGTGTCTGTACCTATCAATCGATCATAGTTATTTATTGAGCATCTCCCATGTGCTACGCACTGTGGGAGGTGCTAGAGAACCATGAAGAGAAAAAAAATAAATTGCCTCTGCCCTCATAGAGTTTGGGGGAAACAGACATTTATCAAATAGTCATACAATGAAATGTAAAATTATGACTGTGGTGGAGTTACAAAGAGAAGATCATGGTGCCAGGAGAGCACAAATAGGGGGATTGAACCCATTTGGGAGAGAAGAGGGAGGAGTGTCCCAAGAAGGAGAATCGCAGGTGGAAAAGCTCTGCAGTGGACAGGGGCCAGATGTAGTGAAGACATTGCAAAAAGACCGGGGTTGCTGGAACTCAGAGAATGTATGTAGAATTGAGCGAAAGGAGCCTGGAGAGGTAGGCAGGGGCCAACCTGGGCAAGGCCCTGTGGGATATGAAAAGGATTTAGGTTTTTATCATTAGCAATGGTGAGCCATTGGAGGGATTTAAGAATAGGAGGGGATGCTATGGTCATTTGAAAATACCACTCTGGTCACTGTATGGAGGTGGAATGAGGTGGGCAAGAATACCAGGCACAGTATCTTTCTGTGCTTTGTAGCAACTCAGTAACTGTTGCTCATTGACTGAACAGTTTGTGGGGCTTACAGTTCTTTCTGGGTTCACTGCACCATGAATTTTTGGCTTCAAGCTGCAAAATCTTGAGTTACTTGATATATGTGTCTGAGTTTTAATATAGGCAGTCTCCCTTAACTTTTGCAAATTGTTGATCTGACCAAAACAACAACAGACAACATTCACTGAGAATTTACCTTGGTGCTGGATACTGTGCTAAAGGCTTGATGTGTATTATCTCATTTAATTCTCAGTGTGGGCCAGTGAGGAAGGTGTTTGTATTCCTATTTTGTGTGGGTTTAGGGATATGAAAGATCTTGCTTCAGAGAGGAGTGAGGGATCTAGGACTCACACCTAGGTATTTCTGACTGGAGCCATCACTCTTAGTCACGATGTTCTAGCACTTCTGGTTCATTTGAGCTTTCAGTACCACTTCAGTACCATTATAATAGAAAAAGGTTGTTCCTTTAGCCTAAAACAAGAGATGATTTGGCTAATTGCCCTCCTCCCAGCTCCACCCAGAATCTTGGTCAAAGCCCTTCATGGCATCAGGTCACCCATCCTCCACTTTGCAGAAGGTTTTATTATAAATCACACAGACCTGGCATCATGTCTGAGATGACTGTTGGATGTTTTGATCTTTTCAACCATCTGAATAAATCTCTGTCCTTTTTTCTTTTACAGAAATCTATAATTAGATGAGGTAATAATGCTTATTAGCCCAAGTTACAAATAGTATTCCAATAACTAACTTCTTCCTCAGGCAAGTATCATCAGCATCAATTCAGAGTAAATGCCAGCGATCGGTAAACTATTAGTTGAAAAATATTAGCCATCATGGCCAGAGGAGTCCTTTGCCTTTGGCCTACCATCTGTCCAGTGCTGTTTGTTTATGTTTCTACCGTCTTCATTTTCTACCCGCTGTGGCAGGCTCTTCTTTAGCTCTAATAGGTCCATCTAAAATTGGCTTGTAATTTGCTTGCCTAAATAAGAGAACCTAATAACAGAGCATTGAGAATTTTTAATTTGTGGTATCTATGATAATTAGTAAAAGCACTTTGGGCCCTCAGAAAATGGAAGCAAGTCATCTTTGACCAAGCACGACTGGTTCTTTACCCTTTGCAAAGCAAGGTTGAAAGTTCAAGCAAAGAGGAGGTGAATGGGGGCAATCCCAGTTAGCAGACCTGGGAGCAACCATAGTGGGATGCCCAGCTAATCGTGGGAGGCTGAATATGGAAAGTTCATTGAGGAACCACCCAGCCTGCAAGACTGAAGACTAGGAAGAAGTGTTTCATAGGGAGGTTGAAAGGATTCAGTCATTCGCAGTTTGACAATACATTGATATTGTTGGAGGAAAGGGGTTAAGAATTAGCAGATTTATTTGCTTACATCCTCCACCAAAAAGTTTTAGGGAATTACAAATTGCTGAAGATACAGTTTATAAATAAAATATTGCAAAAGGGCCATTGTTGATTTCACTCAAAGCGAGAAAGGTTTTCAAACTCATCTGTTTAGGTAAGGGCTATGGGCAAGTAGAGGCGATATGCACTTAGTGCTGCTAAGTGTGGAAGGAGAATCCTGACCTCTTGCTTTTTAGTTTTTTTCACATATTTGTTGTTGCTGTTATTCTTACTGCTCTCTTAGGACTGTTTTCCTCTGAAGTTTTGACTGGGCCTAAGACCTTACAGTCCAGCATTGAGTTTGAGGACAAAACCAAGGCCTTCCCGTATCTTACCATCTCACGCTAATGTTGCCATTTTCCAGACAAGTTTCTAAGTATTTATTTCCAAGTACAATGTCTGTTATACTTGCACTGTCCTTATTTTTCTGTCATGCAGAAATTATTTATTTATTAATAATTTATTATCCAAGTAAACAACCAAACATGCAAAGAACATGCTGGGAAAGAATGTGGGGGGTAGGGAGGGAAGGAGATACATTTTTATTCAAGACCTCTTATATTCCAAGAACTCGATTTGGTGCTTTATATAATAGTTTATTTAACACTCCTGATAAGCTTGAAGGGGAACAGATGAGGACACTCAGGCTGTGAGAAGTGAAGGTCAGTCCCTTGGTTGGAAAGCTTCTAGAACTGAGATTCAAACTCTGGCTTTCAGATGCCAGATGTCCCCTCACTCACCCGGCACATAATTACTCCATGTCATGCTGCCTACATAAATACACTCTATCATAGTTTTTGTATTTTTCACTTTTTCTTGCATCCGGAGAGGTAGAATAAAATCTAGGAAGAGAGGCCAGTGAATAGATAAATGAATGGAGGGAAGATATAAACTACATATTTCCACTTGTAGGTAGATTCTCTTAAAGAATCAGCTGCTTATGTCTGCTCTTAACCAGCTATCTCTTTATTGGCTCTGGTGAAACTGTAAAGTAAGAAAGTTTTTCCCTTCAATTTGGGGTTCTTCCATATATCTGTCCTCTTTCCTGTGAAATCCTAGGATCCTTGTATTGCTACCGACTTATCAGTGACCACCAAATATGGCAATATGAAACAATCCCTAGCAATATCCTATGTTTTAAGGATTGATCTTTGCTTCCCTCCCGACATCAAATTTTTAAGTGCGCAGCACATAATGTTAGCTATAAGCACAATGCTGTCCAGTAGTTCTCCAGAACTTTTTCATCTTGAATCACTGAAACTTTATACACACTGAACAGCAGCTCCCTATTTTGCCCTTCCCCCAGCCCCTGACAACCACCACTTTACATTCTTTCTTTCTTTCTTTTTTTTTAAGATTTTATTTATTTATTTGTCAGAGAGAGAGAGAGCGCGCACAAGCAGGGGGAACTGCAAGCAGAAGAAGAAGCAGGCTCCCCACTGCACAGGACTCTGGGATCATGACCTGAGCCGAAGGCGGACACTTAACCGACCACCCAGGCACCCCATGTACTTTCTGCTTCTATGAGTTGGACTACTTTAGATACCTCACATAAGTGAAGCAGTGTTTGTCCTTCTGTGACTGGCTTCTTTCACTTAGCATTATGCTCTCGAGGTCCATCCATATAGTAGGCATATTACAGGATTTCCTTCTTTTTTAAAGATGAATAAAATTCCGTAGTAGGTGTGTCCATATCACATTTCCTTTATTTTTTCATCCATTGATGGACAGTTAGGTTGCTTCCACATCTCGGCTATTATGAATAGTGCTGCAATTTGATCATGGAAATGCAAATACCTCTTTCAGATCTTTAGTTCAGTTGTTTTGGATGAATACGCAGAGGTGGGATTGCTGGATCATGAGGTAGTTCTATTTTTAGTTTATCAAGGAAACTCGGAACTCTTTTCCATAATGGCTGAGCCAATTTATATTCCTACCACCAGTATACAAGGTTTCCCTCCCCTCCACATCTTAGCTAACGTTTTTTTCTTTGTTTATTTGAATAATGGCCATCCTTACAGGTGTGAGGTGATATCTTATTGTGGTTTTGATTTCCAACTCCCTGATGATTAGGGATGCTTTAAGTTAAGCATCTTTTCATGTACCTGTTGGCCATTTGTATCTCTTCTTTGGAGAAATGTTTATTCATTCTGTGCCCCTTTTTAAATTGGGCTATTTTGTTTGTTTTGCATATCTTTTCTGTTGAGTTGTAGAAATTCCTTATATGTTATAGATATTAACTCCTTATCTGATATGTCGTTTGCAGGTATTTTCTCCCATTTGGTATGTTGCCTTTTAACTCTGTTGATTGTTTCCTTTGCTGTGTAGAAGCTTTTTAGCTTGATCTAGTCTTGCTCATCTGTTTTCGCTTGTGGTGTCATAGCCATGAACTCATTGCCATGACCAGTGTCATGAAGCTTTTCCCCTATGTATTCTAGGAATTTGGTGGATATCCAATTTTCCCAGTACCATTTGTTGAAGAGACTGTCCCTTTCCCATTGTGTGTTCTTGGCACCCTTGTCAAAGAGCAGTTGACTATATATGTTTGGGTTTATTTCTGGGTTATTAGGTTCCTTTGTTTTATTATTTGTCTGTCATTATGCCAGTTCCATGCTGTTTTAATTACTGTAGCTTAGTAATATGTTTTGAAATCAGAAACTGGGACACTTCCAACTTTGTTCTTTTTCAAGATTGCTTTGGCTTTTCAGTATCCTTTGTGGTTCCATATGAATTTTAGGATTTTTTTTCTATTTCTGTAAAAAATGCTATTGTGATTTTGTTAGGAATTGCATTGAATCTGTAGATTGCTTGGGGTAAGCATGGATATTTTAACAATATTAAGCCTTCAAATCCATGAACACCAGGTGTCTTTCCATTTACTTGTGTCCACAAGTAAATTGTTAGAACTAATAAGTGAATTTATTAAAGTTGCAGGATGCAAAATCAACATATAAAAATCAATTGCATTTCTACACACTAACAATGAACAATCCAAAAATGAAATTAAGAAATCAGTCCTATTTACAATAGCATCAAAAAGAATAAAAACTTAGGAATAACCTAAACCAAGGAGATGAAAGACTTGTACACTGAAAATTACAAAAATTGCTGATCTCCTTTTAACAAAACTTGACCTGTCCTCTTAGGACCATGCTAGGTCATGGGCAAGGTAATCTGGTAAATAAATTCAAACTTAATTATAAATGGCTTACTGGTTTATCCTTCCCACATATTGGCCAGGAGTATTTTAACCCAAAGGTATGTGTAATAAGGTAATACTGTCTGAGCTGCCTACAGGTGAAATATTTTTAAATGAATATTTTAAAAATTGTAAAATGCAATGCTTGATTGCACTACCTAGTATAACCAGACCTTTTTTTTTTTTTTTTTTTTTTTTGTGGCTCAGCACTGAACAAAATCACATGCACATTATCAGGTATAAATACAAACAGTTATTCTTGGAAAACCTCTCTGAAATTATAATGTAATTTAGTAAGAAGACATGATTTCAGATTTCCCCACATTGCATACATACACAACTTTTCAGTGAGTCTGGGAAAATACAGTTTGGGAGAAGTGCAATGATACGGGAATGGAACTTTTTTTGATCTCTTACCATGTGACAGTTTGCATACATTTTTCATTTAATCCTTCTTTAAACTTAATAGATAGATGTTTTTCCCATTTTACAGATGAGGAAACTAAGGCTCAGGGAGGTAGCACCCAAGTTCACTCTTTTTTTTTTTTTAAAGATTTATTTATTTGAGAGAGAGTGTGAGAGAGAGCAAGAGAGAGCGAGCAGGGGGTTGGGGAGAGGAGAGAGAGAATCCCAAGCAGACTCTGAGTTGAGCATGAGCCCGACGTGGGGCTCGATCCCAAGTCCCTGAGGCCACTACCAGAGTGGAAACCAAGAGTTAGAGGCCCAACCAACTGGGCTGCCCAGGCACCCCACCCCTAAGTTCACTCTTAATTTAAGTGTGGATTTGAAGCTGGATCCATTTGCCTTGAAACCTGTTTTCCCTTTATATGCCAGGTGGCCCGCCAGGGAATTGGTGGAGTAGAAAAGAGGGTGATGAGATCTGAAAGCTGAGCGGGGCCTTGTGAGTTATAAGCTGCTCTGTCCGGGAAGGCTTCCTGCGAGGGGCGGGGCTGAGAAACTGCTTGATACCCCTGAAGTGAAAAATTTTCAGTCGTCTCGAAATGGACAGCCCCAAATCGGGTTAAAGTAGTGGTGAAGTTAATCTTATGGGTTGCTTAACTGTCCTCAGGTGCATTTTGTGATCTTTGAGATCCCTGAATAGGTAGGTCCTCTAGGGGTGAGCCAGGGGACCTGGGGATGGCTTAAGGAGGAGGGGGGTATGGCCTCCACATGATTTTCCTCTAGACGCTGGGCACACTCTGTCCTGGTGATCACAGGAGGATCTAGTCTATGTGCTTTTACTTTTTTTAAGTTATAGAAACAACCACTTGGGTTTTATAAAAAGAGCATGCACTCTCTCCACAGTTACTGAGCTGAGTAGGTTCTGGTTATCTGAGAGAAACTTGGCTGAGTGACTTCAAGATGTTCTCAAGTGTCCAAAATCCTTTTGTTTCTCCTTGATGTGTCCTCGCTGTCATTTATTCTGCTCTCCTGGGAACATCAGTACACATGATTCTCCAGCTTTTCAGCTCATGATGTATTTATTACAGAACCAAATCCTAGCCTTACGCCTTAGCATGGCAATTAGTGAGAGGGCTTTAAAAACAAATTTAAAGGTGATTGAATCCAGTTAGGGGGAATAGTATTACAGACATGAACTCTAAGGTTTCTTGTAATTGGTGTGGCATTCTGTCATGTGCCAAAATTTGAATACATTATCATCTGGTATCGTGCTGTTGATTTATTAAAATTGGATCCAAAAGATGTTATAATCTTTTTGTCCTGGTAGCAGATCTTTCTGTTATGACAAACCTGCCTCCGGCAATCTCCTCATGAAGGGCTCCTTCCTTGCTGTTGTGATTCCGCTGTGTCCCTTCTGTAGGAAAGCTCAACCCATGGCTGTCTCACAAAGACTCAAAGAACCTCCCGGGCCACTGATGGCTCGCTTTCCACGCTGTCAGTCTCAGCAAAACCCTTTCCTGCTTCGTCTCCTTCCCACCCACAGTGGCCAGTTACTATGGATGAGCCTTATCATAATGGGTGGTGGAAGAAAGTCCAGAGCAATTTCCTGTTGGCAGCATGCTGATGCAGCACCCGGTACAGCCCCTGGGCATGGGTTTTGGAATATCCTCCGACCATTTCTTTTTTGTCCTAATGAAAAACTTCCTGGCTTGGAGTACTGCTCCTGTCTTCGGGGCAGCTCTGATTTAATCTAAATTCAGGAGGTAACAAAAGTTTTCCTGACCCTCTCCTCCCATCCTTTTGGCACTGCCCCCTCCCCCTTTATCTCTTAGCGAAGGAAGAGGACACACACTTGGATTCCCCCCCATCCCCCCGCCCCCACCCCCCGACCGCACCCGGTCCCTTTTTGGCAGTTTGGTGACCATCCAGGAAACCCGAGCACCTTGAAAGGGTTGTTTCCAGATCGCCTTCGGAGCTGCTGAAACTATTGCATGCTCACTTGATGCATGGGATTCCAGAAAGCGAGTGTGCTCGGAGCACAAACAGGAAAGCCTGACATCACGGAGCGGCGGAGCGGCGCGGGGAGGAGTCTGCGGCGCCCTCGCTCGCCGCGCTCCCTTTGTGGCCCGAGTCGCGCGCACCGGCGGCGGCGGCGGCAGGGGCAGCGCGCGGGTCTGTGCTCGCTCGGGGCGCGGCGGCTGCGCGGGCGGTGGGTTGGGGGCGCGGCGGCCGCGCCGGCCGACACTGCGTGGACCCCGGAGCAGGGCGCACCATGCCGCGGCCGCGGACCGGAGAGAAACCTGAGAATGAAATTGCTTTGGCAAGCTAAAATGGTAACGAGAGCTCTGCCTTCTCCCGAGGCTTCTCTGGTGGGGACTCTTCTCCCGCTTTCTCTGGGCGTGTTTTGGACTCACTCGGAGCGAACGCAGCCATCCGATCCCCTGCTCGGGAGCTGAGGCTTTCTCGCTCTGCTTTGTATGCCTTCCTCTCGGCGTGTCTTCTCCCTCTCATCGCACCTACTTTCTCGCCAGTAGCCTTTGGTGTGTCTGGGGCAGCTGTTTGTGGGGAAGGGAAAACTTGTCAGGACCGAGAACTGTTAGTCGGGGTGGCCCCGGGAGCGCCTCTGCGTCCCAGTGGCTCTTTAACAGAACTTCAGGTTTAGCTGGGGACGTGGAAATCCAGGGAGTCGCCGCACGCGTCTTACTTTAAGTTGCATGATGCTGTGTTGCTTTTTTTTGGTTTTAGTTTGGTTTGGTTTTTTTGCACTTGCCAGATTATTTTACGGAAATAACTTTCTACCCCCGACCGCGCTCACTCTTTGGGTCCCAACGCAGCAAGAGGAGAAAAAGACACGGGAAGCATTTCACTTCCAAAGGAGAGAGGACTCTTGGCATTTTAAACACTTGTTTGTGCCTGAGTTTAAAATGTAGTATGCTCAAATAACTGAGCCATTATGAAAGTAGTACCAATTTTTTCTACCAACGAATTATTTTTCCTTTCACTTATGGGGAGGGGAGTTAACCAGGACTAAATAAATCACAGTGTCTTAAGGGGAGGGGGAAGAAAAGACTTTAAAAGAACAACAACAAAAAAAGCAAAACAAAACCTAAGATATGTGAGTGAGTCTAGGAAAAAGAACTACATGGAAAAGTCCGGGGATCCTGATACCACAGGAAAGGACTGGGAGCCAAGAAAATTTCAGCATTCCCTCTATCGCAATGTGTCTTATATTGCTCTGATGGTAATATTTATTTTGAACAGCCCATCTTGTGCCCTGAGTGCTGGTGTAAGCAGTAAAGCAGCTGGGATAGATTGTGGTTAGCAGAGAGGAAAAAAAAATACTCTTTTTCTTTCTCTTTATCCCACCCCCTGGCAGAGCTCGATTCAGGACTGGGGTGAAGAGGTAGAGGAAGGCGCTGTGTACCATGTCACCCTCAAAAGAGTCCAGATTCAACAGGCTGCCAATAAAGGAGCAAGATGGCTAGGGGTGAGTAAAGCCGGAGAGACTGCGAACTTTGGAGTTGCAGTGTCTGTTGTTCTGTGAATATCATCATTATTTAGCAGAGGCAGGCTTTTCTTCTTCTTCTTCTTTCTTCTTCTTCTCCTTCTTCTTCTTCTTCTTCTTTCTTCTTCTTCTTCTTCTTCTTCTTCTTCTTCTTCTTCTTCTTCTTCTTCTTCTTCTTCTTCTTCTTCTCCTTCTCCTTCTTCTCCTTCTCCTTCTTCTCCTTCTTCTCCTTCTTCTTCTTCTCCTTCTTCTTCTTCTTCTTCTTCTTCTTCTTCTTCTTCTTCTTCTTCTTCTTCTTCTCTCCTTCTTCTTCTTCTCCTTCTTCTTCTTCTTCTTCTTCCTTCTTCTTCTTTGTCTTCTTCATCTTCTTCATCTTCTTCTTCGTCTTCTTCATCTTCTTCTCCTTCTCCTTTTCCTTCTCCTTCTTCTCTTTTGGCCTTAAAAAGGAAACTGCCAATGACCGAGTGTTTGCACTAGCTGTACAGGTCTGTTTCTGTACTTAATGTTTCCCAAAGCATCTTCCCTCGGTTTGTCAATAATTCAGAACCTCTTAGAAACATCTTGAGGTCTTTGGCAAATAGAGTGGGGGTGGCGTGGCAGAAAGTGACACGCAGTAACAGGATCAGAAAGCAGCACTCTGTTAGACAAGAGCCATAAGCAGTTTGGCTCAGATGGCACCCTTTTCTCTCCCTGTCCTCCCCCTACTGATGCTGACAGCCCCTCTCCTCCTGTACCTTCACCAAGTACCCAGAATGCTCAGGGGACAGACCATTCCGGATCTGCCTATCTTCCTACTGGGGGGAGGTGGTGGCAGATTTCCCACTGTTACCTCCTCTTTGCAGCCCGTGAGGAGACAAATGCATGTGTCGTGCCCATGATTTCATGTGTAGTGGGCACAGAGTGCTGGGTCTTTGGGGAAACACTGCTTCCATAAGCAAGACTTTTTCCACCAAGGTTCTGAAATCTTGGTTGGGATCATGTGAGTTATCTGTTACCACCTACTGGCTCCTTCAACACATCCCAGGGAGAAATGGAAAGCTTAGTGACAGGATCACTCCTCGGGCAGATACCAGCCTGTGGAAGAACAAAGGAATTCTCGATCTGGAGATAGAAGTAATCCTCAGAGCAGTGAGAGGTGACCCAGAAAGCCTTGAGAAAGAAGATCAGGGTGGGCTGAAGAGAGGGGATGGAGTGTGCTTTCACCTGGCCTCATTCGAGCCACACTCAGGCTTCACAGGGGATGGACTGGAGGGCAATGAAGATTATGCACTTGCATTCAATCTTCACTGGCTTTGCGTCTCACAGAATTCAGTGCTTGAGCAGCATTCAAAGGGAGGGTGTGAAGGCGGACAGGAAACAAAACTGCCCAGGGCCTCACAGGGAGGCTAGAGGCAACGTGTAACTTGTAAGTCCCCTGAGTTTCAGGCAGGATGGGCCACAGCAGGGATCTTCTCCGCTGTGGGTTCGCTGGTCTGCTGACACAGGCCTTCACTGCTCTGGGTTCCCAGCTGCCTCAACTCAGGCCTTTCCTGCTCTGTACTTTGGGCCGAGGTACCACCCAGTAGGGCAGTCACCTGTTAGTGACATCTGCGGGTGTGGCCTGGAAAAGTAGGAATCTTTTTTGAAAACCGGAGGCCTTCACTTATCAAGCAGTTACCTTACTCAGAGTATGACTTTCAAATGCATTAGGTGCATCCTCAGCAGACCTGATAGGGAAGGAAGGAAGGCAGAACTAGAGTTCTGATGAGTCATCTCTTTGTTTTGGGTGGTTGTATATACGCATTTTATTTAAATGTGGTATTGATGTGGTTTGGCCTGTCTTGGTGTTTCACAATGATTTACAAGTTCTGAACCAGCTGCCTTGGAAAGGGTCATTGTATTTCCTGATGCTGGGTTGTTCCTCTCTTTCTGAGGAGACTGATGTTGCTTGGGTGACAGTTTTAGTTTTCAGCCAACACAGCAGCCATGAGTGAAGAAGTTATGGGGAAATGGAGGGGTTAACTCTGTAGGCCCCAAACCCACAGAGTGTGGTTCATTGAGATGTTCACAGTTATTTCATGATTCTCACTGACCGTTCTGTTCACTGGACTCTGCTTCTCTTCTCTCCCCCACTCAGCATTCTCAGATTTTTACAGTTAACAGTTGGTTCACCCTGGATTTAGCAGTAGTACTGAGATATTGAGAGGGAGGACAACGTGAAAAGATTTCCTCTGGTTGGTAGAAGAATCTGTCCCTTACCTTCCAGTGCATTTGTGTGACTTGTGGCTACCACGCCAGCCCTCAACAGCATGTTCTTAAGAACTTCCCAGCTCTGATCCCACTTGTTTTCTTATCTTAGGTGTCCTGTTGGGAAGCTCTGTTTTTTTGTCCTTGGAAATTCCAGACTTAATTAAATGTGACTCAAGCAATTGAGCCATAGTAATTACAAAACCCTTCTTTTTAGGACTGAGTGGCTTCTCCATATTTGTTTTCCTATGTTCCAGTAGCCCTTTCAAAATTCTCCAAAGCAACCAGTTTTAGAGTGAACTAGAGATTGAGGTGAGGTGAGGGTATTACTGAAATATGTCAATAATCTTATGAGGAAGGTGGTGTTGTGATTATTATTTTTCCCCCCCACATAAAGAAATTAATGCCTAAAGAGGTTAAATTGCTTGCCAGGATCATACACCTCGGAAGTGGTAGAGGTTGGATTCGAACCCAGTTGGTTAGTTCCTTGTAGTCAGGAACTGCCTGGAACCTTCTGGCTGTTTCCCATGAGAGTGGAAGAGAACATTGGCTCAGAAGACCAAAGGTGCATATGGCATACTTTTTGCCTGGATGTGACGTCTGGTGCAGGACTTGAGTGATGGGACTTTCTCTTCTTGACGCTCTGAATGATAGTTTGAACCACAAGTTGAGACATTTGTTGTGAAGATATGTATCTTAGTGAGAAACTCTTGGATGTGTAAAGTGTGGAGCACCAAAGAGATGTATGAGGTTCTGTAGCGCATGAGGGTGGGCGTAGGTCTTGTTACATATCTATAAGGCTTTTTCAAAATGCCTTAAAGACTGAGCACAAGTTTTGAATTTTCTGCTACTCGGATCTCAAAACATAATTAAGATTCAGTTCGGAAAGGATAGCAAAAATAATTACACATCCTTAGACGGGAAGTATCATACAATCCAAAACATTTAGAACATTCTTTTTTTTTTATTTGTTTGTTCAATTTTGTGCATCATTGATCTTTTGAAGTAAAACCCTCCGCCTTTGGTTGTAAAATATACAACTGAGTATGGCCCAGGCTGCATTTACTTCTCTCTGCAGCTGCGGTTTTGCCTGTTACCAGTGAGGTTATGTTGGACAACTTCGAAAAGCCAAGTATTATTGAAATGCTGACCCGATTCTCCCTCTACAATAACTTCGTACACTGGGATAATTTTTCCTAGCTATAGCCCTTAAGGAGAGATAGCTGTAATTATGTCGTAGGATCATAAAGTCTCCGGATTGGAAGGGACATGAGCAAGTAATTCCATCCAACCATTCAATCAGCTTGTAGAATGTCCAGTGATTTCTGGAAGAGCAAATGGTCAAAACTTGTTATTTTTCTTTGGTCTCAGTGTTGTGGTTTTATATTGACAGTGATATGTAGAAATGATTTAAGAAAAC
The DNA here is from genome assembly GCF_029215605.1 of Mirounga angustirostris. Taxonomy (NCBI): domain Eukaryota; kingdom Metazoa; phylum Chordata; class Mammalia; order Carnivora; family Phocidae; genus Mirounga; species Mirounga angustirostris. The sequence goes on from NW_026991714.1 coordinate 44,159,870, forward strand.
ATCCGTATTCTCTGGACACAGGAAATGTACCATTTTCGGAAGAATACTCAAAGGGACAGAGGATGAGGATCCAACTGTTAGGGAAGGGGCTCTGGTATCCGGAGCCCATTCTGCTGTCTTTAGAATATAACAGATGCTGGGTACAGAGAAATGCGTCTAACCTAAGATAAGTTCAAAGTGGGGATATTTGTTTCTCAAGCAGGATTGGTGGCGCTAGGGGACCTCAGCAAGGTTTGTGGGGAGTGGTATGGTCAGTGGGTGGTCACATGGCTTTTCTCCGTTTTATGGTTCTGTGGTTATGTGGTTCTTGAGGTGGGGCCCCAGTTCCTCCCTTCCCTGTGTCCTTTATCTATCACCCTGTCTACCACATAGGCCCTTGTTGGGTTGAGTTGAAATGCTTGATTGTTGGGAGGCTGGTAAAGACAGTGAACTAGGACAGGAGAAAGCAGAATATATTTAGAAATAAAGGGAACTGGAAACCTGTTATAGAACCTAGTGTTTGGAATGAATTGTGGCCAGTCCATGAGTCGTCTGGGTGCAGCAGCAAGATGACCACTTGTCACATCTGGATCAAGAAGTTGACTCTCACTGGGATAAACTATTTGGACTGACTCTATCTGGTGTTTTGGTGGTGTTGCTATCATATTACCTTCAAATAGCCTACGGTTCCTCAAGTTTTCAGCTAACTTCACTTACGGGAAGGTTCTCTGATCTCCCAAGTCTGGAGGAGATGCCCTTTCTGCAGGTTCCAGAAGCATTCTCTATTTCTCTGTCATGTATTTAGCTCACTCTGTTGTAATTGTCTGGTTATTTGCTTCTATCCCTCACTAGACTGTAAACTTGGTGAAGTGGGAACCGTGGCCATCTAGTTGGCAGAAACTCAGTATTTGTTGAATGAATAGACCGAACTTCTTCCCTTTTTGGGACACTAATATTGTCTTGATACATATGAATGTGTGGTTGCTCCTCATTTAAAACACAATCAGCATGAAGATGTTAGCTTACAAAGAAGAGGAGGGGTGTGTGGGAGCGAGAAAAATCAATTAGGTAATGATTATAGCTATCTTACATTCTTTCCGGAACAAAGCAGGGCACAAACAAAGGTAGTGATTATTCATTTTAAGGAAAAAATTCACAGTAGTGAATTAACTATACACTTTCCCCAGTACCTTTTAAAAGCAAGAGACCCCGTTGTACTTGTCTTACTGCTGAATATTGAAGAAAGAAAGGCAATGCATGAGTTAAAAAGTGTTGGCAAGCATTACAACTATGTGTGGTTGGAAAGCTCAGGAGCGGGATTTTAGAATTGTAAGGAGCTAAGCCCTAGAGGAGCCCTAAGTTTACAGTTGGTCATCCTTGTTTTCATCTAGGAAAACAGGCCCTTCCTTGGGTTGCATTATTCCTGTCTATCAGAGTGTTGAATTTAGGCTTTAGAAAGTAAATTTCAAAATTTAGCAGCCATCTGTAGCCGAATCAACTGATCTTTTTCCTTTTGACCTTGGGAACATGTTTCTGAAATAATCCACTAATATGGTAACCTGCACCGATCAAGAAAACGTTGTCAATTTCAAGTGCCCGAGATATCATTATGATGTTGGATCCTTTCATTGTTTTTAAAATCTGTTGGGATCTGGGTGAGGGGTGTTCAGCCTGCAATTAAGAATATCCAGTTCAGTTCAGCAATTCAAGGGACTACTCAGCTGAGTTCCAAATACACGTCTACCCCTGTCAAATACATAATAATACAAATGTAAGAGGTACATTAACTCCTTATACTTAAAGTATACATTCTGTTAGGTCAGTCTTATAAACATATTTTGTTCTTATTTCTGTATAATTATAAAGAGAAAGTTTCTTGAAGTCTTCAATTTAGAAAAAGAAAAGGAGAGCAATATGGTAAATACTGTGCTTTTCTCCTTGAGTGCCTTGCTGGAATTTGTCATTGCCCTGTCCTACTTATTTCAGTTTCCTTTGTCCATGGTATATGTTCCTTTTACACATCCCCCTCCTAAATAATCAGAATCTTACAGTGACTGTCTTACACATTTTATGTTAAAATATACAATAGTAAGCTAAAATTAGTAAGACATTAAAATTTCTACCATGGTATACCATGATATCATATCTCATGATATGAAAAAAAAAAAGATTTCTGTAAACAGAGCAAGGCAAGTTTTGGTTAAATGGGGGGAAGATACCAAATGTTGCTTCATTCCACTGGAAAAGCTCAGCTAGCTCATGTCTGAGTTGCTGATGGGTGTGGCTATCTCCAGAGTGATTTGGAGTCTGGAGTTTTTGGCAGTTTCTGGGCCCTTTGCTAGTAAACACATCCAGTATGAACTTCCTCACTGCTGTTGCTCATCTATTTGTATGATTCTGTCATCTGTGTTTGAGTCAGCTAACCTTGCCTTCGATAGTATTCCTTTATTCATCAAAAACCTACATTATGCCAAGTACCATGTTAAGTCTTGGGAATCCAAACTAAAACAAAACACAACTCATTCTGAAGGAACTTCCAGGGAGTAGGGGAGACAGAAACGTAAACTGATTACAGCATATTGAGGTAAGTATGATCAGTGCCACGCGAGAAATCTGTGTGCTAGGGGAACCCCGGAGGAGGGCACGAAAATCAGATGGGAGGTGGGGAGTGGGCACTCCAGGAAGGCTGCATGGAAGAGAGGGCTCTTTAGTAAAGAGCTGGAGTTAAAAGAAGTGTGGGCATTGGAGGCAGGCATTCCAGTCAGCACAGGGTGGGGGGAAGCATGGAGGCCGGAGGTGAGAGCACTGTGTGGGGCTCAGTGTGGGGAAGAGGGAAGGACACCTGGTGGGAAGGTGACAGGAAAGGAGGCTAGCGAGAAAGGCTCAGTCATGTCCCTGGGAGTCTTTCATCTGTGTTTGAGTCAGCTAGCTCATGCCTGGGTTGCTGATGGATGTGGCTATCTCCAGAGTTGAGCTCCATCCTGGGCTAAGCTATGGGGTTCACTCCATCCTGAATGCTAGTTAGTCACGGAAGGGCTTTAAGCAGAGTGGCATGGCCAGATCTGCATTTTAACAAGATGACTGACACCTGAGGGCTGGACGCACTCTGAGGGATAGCCAGACTGGGACATGGGAGGGGGAGGAGGCGAATGTGGAGGTGAAGTGAGGAAAGGGACAAGGACCTGAATGGCAGCAGAACAGAGGGTGGGAGTGGGGGATGGGAGACCTGACAGGCAAGGCTCTCAGGCACCCTGGCTTCAAAGAGCTTGTCAAAAACTGGGCTTTCTGGGATCCCCGTCACCCTCTGTTCACTGGGTGAGATGTCCTGGGGACTTCCGGTCAGGCTTCCTCTGTGTGTATGCTAGCAGATGCCTTCTTTCCTGTCAGAAGGCCCTGCAGAATAACCAGACCCAGGCGTGCCTGACAGGTCATGTCCAGAGACAAGATCTTGGGCTCACAGTGAGCAAGGCAGCAAGCCGTGCGTGGTTCTCAGAGTCCAGAGAACTTTGAAGAGCTGGTGGTTTCCTCCTTTCTCTCTCTCTCTCTCTTTCTTTCTGAGTCTTCTGTTTCCCTACAAACTAAACAAATTAAATCTGTAGGCCACAGAGAGAGAGAGAGAGTAAATATGGGACCCACAGGACTATGATTATAGAGCTGTATTTTAGACAACAGCAGTTAAACTTATAATTGTCATGTTAGAGACACAAGAAATTTTATGGTTGGTCTTGGCCTTTTTCCTCTCCCTCTTCGCTGACTTTAACCCCTCTCTGACACTGTTTGTTCTGGTTCCCTGCATTACCGCTCTTGGAGGCTTAGTCTGATTGCAAATTCCACTCATGTACAAGAAAAAAATCTCTCTTTCTCTCTTATACACACACACACACACACACAGTCTACATTAAGATGTCTTTTCACATTTAACTTTTTAGGATTTCCCACATTTTGGAATGTCACTCCTTGGCCTCTTCTGTATAATTATTCAAAGCCTGCCTTTGTCATGTTTTGCTTGTTTTCCCTTAATTGTGTCATTTTTGTGATTATCTTGCACTGTCTAGGAACTGCCTTCAGTTTAAAAAAAGAGTAAAGACAGAGAGAAGGAGGAAGGAATAAAGGTAGGGCAAGCTTCCAACATGAGGTTGAAGCCTCCGCCTTGGAGGAAGCTCAGTCAGTCTTGTAAAGAGAGAGTCACGTCATCTCTTGCTGATCCTTTCGGCTTAACCGTTGGAGAAATACCTGTGCCTTTCCATGGATGTGGCTGCGTACGTATTGTGTTCTGATGGCTGGGGTTCCTGCCTCACTTGGTTCCACCAGGCCGTGTTCTCCTTTATGGCCTGCAGTATGTGACTTCTAAGGCTAATAACAGTGGTAGTTGGGGGTGAGATCGTGTGTTGTCAGTGGTTCTGTATATTTTTCCATCCTCACAGACTCATTACCCTACATTTTCTCCCATTTAATTGCCCGTGCCATCTGTAGGCCGTTCATTTGAATTCGTTTCCACGCAGTTAATCTTGTCCCATGTAAACTTTCCCAGACGTTTTTCTGTTTGTTTGCTCCTTTCAGCAAAGAATTGAGCAATTCAACTTTTTCCTTTATTTTGTTTCCTGCTGATTTAAATATCCATTCTCCTCTCTTATAAAAGTGAAGCCACGGTTGAGTCCTTCCAGTTTCATAATTATAGAGAAAACTGTGGAAAAGCAAAAGCAAGCCTTTTCTGCTTTGGTAAGTAGCATCAACTGAGGCTCTTTGCAACCCTCTTGCTAGCACTTTTCCCTGGTTATGTGCCCTTCTCGTGCACATAACTTCTGTTGCTGCTGGTGATGAGGCTAGAATAATGGGGACAGTTTTTATCTAACAGAAGAACATTTAATGGATATAAGTAAAAATAATCAAAACTGGATTAGATATTGGTTTAAAATGCTTTACAGTCATGATTTTTCCAGTTAAAATTGCGACACTTGAAATTATTTATTGAGATAACGGACACTCCTGAATAGAAAATTCAGGAAATCAGAAGCATTTTGTTAGTTTGTGGAGCACATGGAAAACATTTGCCATCTTCTGTCCCCATGTTGCTTCCTCCCAGCGGCACAGCACGATGAGAATATCTATTTTAAAAATGACTTACCCAAGTATGAACAAGGCCCGGAGCCATCAAGGCCCCGCTGTGGGGCTAGCACCTGGTTCTTTCTCCTCAGTTGGAGCCTTGGCAGGACCTGGCACCTTCTGGTCGCTCTTCCTTCTCACGGGTGTTTTCAGCAGAAGCTCGGGTTGAAGGAGGTCGTAGGGCACTGCTGAAGAGCCACTAGTCAGTCATATTGTAAAAACTTTGCATGGGTAACAGACGGTCACTATGCTTTTTGTGGTGAGCATTTTCGAAATGTACAGAATTGTTGAATCACGGTGTTGTACACCTGAAGCTGACGCAGTATTGTATGTCAACTGTACTTCGGTTAACAACAGAAAAAGAGAGCGCCCAGGCTCTGGAGCCAGGCCGACCTGAATTCAGAACTCGTCTGTGCCACGTGTGAGCGGTGTGGCTTGAGCTGTGACGTGACGATCCTTGCACTTGTAGAGAGGACACCAGCAGTCCCTTCTGACAGAAGGACTGTGAGGAGTGACTGAGTCATGTATATAAGGCGCTTGGCACAGTGCCTAGGTTATGGGACGCCCTCTGAGGGTGGGGCTCTCATCGGGACCCCACTGTTGGGGCCCTCTTTTGAACCCTGCCGTGGAAACTTGTAGAAGCGTGGGTGCCTTTCCTACCCGAGTCCCCCGAAGCCTGGGGCTGTATATAAACCAGATTGTATAAGAAGCAGCATTAGCAAGGCTTTAAGGCATGTTCCTGACATCACTTTCTCCTTTTGCACATCTGGGAGGAAGGACCACGGCGGTGTTTGGTAATCCTTGTTTATTAGAAGCAATATCTATTGTGTTTTCTCCGTCTGGCTGCCTGTACAGCGAAGGGCAATTATCACTTGGGCTCTAATATTTTGCATTTTAAATTCCTCCAGTTTTCCCAAAAGTTAATTGGTTGGTGTGCTTATTTTAATGCCTTAAAAATATTTTACTACTTAAAAATTATATTTGCTATTTCTGACTGAAAAAAACAGGAGGGTAGGAAACCACTTTTCTACATTGGTAAGCATTATGCTGATCATTCTTTGTTGGACATAACTTAGGATGTTAGCAAACTGTGCTTGCCCCATGAATTTCAAGTTCTGGATTCAACTTCAGAAGTTCAAATAAAGGTAAAAATTTCCCACTGTACTGCACGTCGATTAGCTAATGTAGTACTTGAGCCCCAAACTAGGAATGAGCTGAATTGCTCCTGAGGTTGTGACTTTCAGAGTGTCTCGTGGCTTTTTAAATCTTCACTTCCCTTACCTGTGACGTGGTGCAAATACCTGCTTTTCCTTCTGCCTGTAGGTTTTGTCAGGATCATCTGAGTTAATGTATAAAAGTACTTTTTAATATGTAAATAATTATACAAATATAAGGGTAGTCTTCTTGTTGTTATTTAACCTAAAGTCATTTTTTTTTCTCTCTCTCTTTCCTCACTGCCTAAGTGCTCGATGGGCATATGGTCTGTTCATTAGTCCTCCTTTTCTTCCCTCATCCCAGAGAGAATCCTTTCTATATTTTTTTCTCCCCACTTGCTGTTTACTTAATGATATCTTCATGTTCAGCAAGGAGTAGTGTTTCCTCTGCTACCGCCATTGATATTCCTGGATTTGTAGGTGCATTGAAAACGTAGACAGGGCTTCTCGCTATAGTTTGGATGTGGGGACATAAATACCCCATATTCACAGGAGTCTAAAGACAAATGCAGTGAATATTTTACATATGAAAATGAAAACTTCCTTCTTTCTCTTTCTTTCCTTATTCTCTCCAGTATCTTTTTTTTTTTTTTTTTTAGATAATGGCTGTTAGTTTTCTTTGATTCTCCCTTTCTTTCTGGTACTTTTAATTTGGTGCAGAGCAGGGTGGTAAAGTTAATGCACCAAGGAATGGAAAATGCTTCCAGCCTTCCAGAGCTGCTGGAAAATCAAAGCTTGGTTTGAGGCCAAATCCTGATGTGGGACTTGAACTCATGACCTAATGCCAGAGGCAAGAATGTTACCAGCCGACCCACACTGACCCTCATAAGATTAGGCATTTAAAATACTTCCTCTGAGTAGTCCTATTGTTACTTTCTGTTTTTCTCCTCTTTCAGCCTTTTCCTACAACGTTCCTGGCTTCCCTGTTAGGAATACAATTTTAGTTTTCAGATCTTTTTTTCTCACTTCCTTTCCATTTGCTTGTTACGGTTACTTCCTTCTTGCTTTCCATGTCTCCTGGGTGAGTTCCTTTTTTGTTGTTGTTCCTGTTCCTTCCTGTACTTCTTCTGAATTAAAAATAGTCTCCAGGGTCTCTGGCTGCTTGCACATGAAGCTGACCTTCCTTCTATTCATATAGGGTTCCCCTTGAGCATCTGAAGATCCTTTCCTCCTCTCTCAAGATACTCAAACCCCTGCACCCATTCCCTGTTATTAGCACCCATTCTCAGCTGACTTATGGACTAACTGACCCTTGTACTCAGAGCTCTAAATGAAAATTAAATCTCTTGTACAAAGATGCTGAGCAAGTGCTTTGTTCACGTTAAGTGTCACTGACAAACACTGACTTCTCCCCACATCTGCTGACTCTGTGTATGGTGCTGAAGGAGAAGGAACTCTTGGGCACTGACTTCGAGGTGCAAGTTTAATATTCATCTACGTGCAAAGCAGTGGCTCCGCGATCAGGGGAACCCCAGGAAGCAGCGTTCTTCCAACTCGCTGGTGTGGGCATCCCAGAGGGATCGGCGGTCATTGCGCTCCCACAGAAGCGTTTCTCAGGGAGTTAAAGTTGATGAAAATGTTTCTTTGTGAACATTCTTTGGTTAGAGTTGGAGGATTATGATATTCTTTACACAAATGACTTTCTACCCAGTGTTGACCTAGACCGTCCACAGATGAGGGTCTGCTTGAGGGTTTATCCCGTATACAACTTTAGATGGCTGGGCCAAAAGGTGCAGGTGGACAGCAGCTCTGATAGCAGCCCCCAGTCCTAACCTGAACTCCCTGTTTCGCTGAGCGTTCCAGCAACAGGGCTGATGAAGGGTTAAAAGATTTCCTTCCACTTGTCGCCCCAGCTCCCTATGTGGATATATCTCCAAGAAAAGAACTAGCTGTATCCCTCCTGGAGAATCCAGACTTGTAGATTTCATTATCCCTAGTGACGTCCATGTTTCTGAGCAGCTCTGTCACCCTCCTGTCACTGCTTCTGCCGCTGAATCAGCCTGTAGTGCTTTTCTGCTCCCTGATTGACTGACTGATGAACTCCCACTTACCTTTCAAGTCCCAGCTCAAATGTCATCTTTACTCTTCTACCCTTCCTGATCCCTCTTCTGGGATAATTACCCTTTCATCTGGGTCTCCTTAGCACTTTACCAAAAGCTCTCTTATAGCACTTAGCACAACATATCCTTTTATTTATTTTTTTCCTCTCTGCCCTGTTCCTTTGTGTGCTTCGGGGGTGGGGACCCCCGTTGAATCAATCTTTGTACTCCCATCACCTGGGACCATGTCTGAGCCACACTCGGTACCCAGTAAGCACCTTATAAATTGTTTGGCCTTACCTCTATTATAAAACGTGTATCTTTATGACTTCTTTTTTATTTTGTTTGCCATTTGGTGATGTTGTAAATCTTATATTTTGAAACAAAAAGGAAAAATATTAAATAAGTAAGCTAGATTTAATTTCTATTTTATGTGTCACCAAATGACACAATGAAAAAGGAAGATGCTGCTTTTGCCTCATTTTTGTTATCATTATTTGATGGACACATTTCACAATCTTACAAAACTTGACTTAACTGTGATGGTGACCTCTGTAGATGGGATGACGTGGTATTTAGAGTTAATCCATAAGTTTTGTGGTGACATATAGGTTTGAGTCACGGGTCAAAGATAGACTTTTGGGAATGCAATTTCTCTTTGGATTTCAAAGTTATTTTACTTAGGGTTTTCACATATCTTATTATATCTTAATCTGATGGTTCCAATTTGCTTCAAGCTTGCATTGACCCAGTGTCAAGCCAGTTTGGCTATGCTCTGTGCAACACATTTTTGTAAAAGGATCTGACACCCTCCATGCACATGACCACTAGGGTTATGCACATCATGGTGAAGGCTGTCTGAGACCTTTGTGGCAGGCTTGTTGTGTAGGGCACTCTCTCGGGGTGTGCTGTTCCTTACCAGGATTCACGGGCAAAAAGGGAAAAATATGTGAAGTAAATTATATGTTATTATATAAACATATTATTTGTGTACTTTTCAGTGTTCACAAGTAAAACTCAACTCCCTTTGCTCTCTTACCCTCTCCAGCTTTCCTCTTCTCTGTGGTCTTACATTCTTAACTCTTGAATTTCTACTTCAAGCGAAATGCAAAGCCTATGCCGGAAGTTTTCAGGATTCTAGCTGTTGTTAGGTGTTTTCATTCCGATTCTCCTGGTGTCATTGGCTCTGGCAAGAGCAAATTTTCTGACTGCTTCTGATCTTTCTTGCCTTTTTATGGAGCATGCTTTCCTCACCTTTTTCTGTGTATAGGGATTCAATGGCATCTATGTTTGCTTTGGACAGAAGGAAGCACCTTTTTAAGCAATTCTTAAAGTTATTCTTAAAAAAGTGATGCAACATCATTATCCATATATTTTTTTAAAAGGATCATAATCCTACCGCTATAACACAGTTGTTTATACATTGGCTCTTTATCTTCTAGTCTTTGTCCACATAGTTGCAGTCCTGCTATTTATTCAGTTTTGTAATCAGCAAGATATATTTTTCAGAACAAATTCTCTAGAAGTTACTTTCTAGTTTGAATCTTTTGTGACATTTGTTCTATTTCTCATGTCACAAAAAACTGCATTTGGACTTTGTGTTTGAGGAGTTTCAAGGTGATAGTGCCTATCTGTTATTGGTTAACGAGCTTCATTTCTGTCCTTTTTCCTGTGAAATCTCCTCTCCTTTATCAGGACTGTGGAGCTTTTACGAGGAGCCTGATAGTACAATGAGGTGAGGGCATGTGAGGAGTGGAATGCACCCCTTTCTTCTGCTGAACACCATTGTGTGCTCTGCTCTGGGGTGTGGGGCCAGAACTCTCCAGGGCTACACTATTCAATATGGTAGCTACTAGCCACAGGTGCCTATTGGGCATTTGGACATGTGGCTAGTCCAAATTGAAATGCTCTGTGCATGCAAACCCATCATGTAAAATAGCTCAGTGAGTTTCTATAGTGATCACATGTTGAAATGGTAATATTTTGATATAATGTATTAAATAAAATATATTGTTAAAATTCATTTCATCTGTTTCTTTTACTTTTTTTAAAATGTGGCTACTAGCAAATTTAAAATTACATATTGGGACTGGCATTATATTTCTATCTGTCAGTTGTTCTAGGGCCTCGCATTTAAAAACACAGGATGTAGTTTATTAGTGTGTTCTGAAATCAATTCAGTGGGTCAAAAATTGGTATTTTAAAATTGGAACAGAACGGAATAGAAAATACCAGAATGGTATTATTCTGAAACTTCTTGTTTTAAATACATGTATGTGTTTACTGAGTCACTTGTAAAATGTATCTTTTCTTTTTGCTATGAATTGTCATTAAAAAGGTTGAAAATCACTGTTCTAGGGTGGTCCAGCTTAATTTAAAGCATTACCAGGAGGCCTGGTCTGCTCTGTAAGAGGACAGGTTGGTACCATGAATACCATGTAGATTTCAGGTCTGGTTGGTGGAAGCTCTTCTAGAACTTTTCAACTAAACCAGACCCAGCATCAAAGTAAATCTGACCACGAGGGCTCATCCAAAAAACAGTAGCTACTCAGGAACAGCCCAGAGGGAAGGGTCAACTAAGGACGGCTGCCATTCTGCCATTTGACGTCAGGACCTGTGTTGCCCAGCAATAAAGTGTCCCTGGAGCTGGGAGTGACTTTGTCTGATTAGTTTCTTCTAGAAACTTCCTCAAAATGGTCTCCTCGGTGGGTGGTGATACTTTCTAAGAAGGAGGGTGGTTTCTTAATGACCTTGGAGCCAAGCTGGGTTGGACAAGTTTCTCTTTGGCCCTTAGATCTTCCACCCACCATGTCCTGTTGAAATCAGAAGAGACTGTACTGCAATCTAGGACCACACCAGTCCTCTTCCCTCCTGAGAGAAAACATGTGCTTACAGTACACAAGATAGGGGCGGGGGGGCGGGGCAGTTACCAGGGCGCTGTCTGTGACTGGGTTCTAAATAAAGGACCCCGAAAGCCACAGAGAGAGAAGCAGGGGAAAGGCTCCAAAAATGAAGTTTATGGGGTTGCATGGGCCTTGTATTTATTCTGAAAGTTGTAAAAATTCTTTGGGGCTGACCCATTTTTCCTTTCTTAATTAAAAAAAAAAAATCTGGCAGGCAAGAGGAAGAAATGTAAGACATGTGACTAATGCTTCAGCGTTTTCTCCTGGAGCCAGATTCTTTAAAATTATACCTTAGCCATGCTTGATGTTTTAAAAACAATTGCCCACAAAAGCCACCAAACATTTGTTTCTGAAACTTGTAGACTTAGATGGCATCACTTTCAGGAAAGAGTCCAAAAGCACAATACTTAGGAGTTACTGAACCGAAATCTTTTTTGGAGATTTTTGCCCTGGTGAATTAGATTACCGTAGGAACTGGCGGAGGGCCAGGCAGCCTTTTGCCTTTATTTTGCTTGAATATTTCCAGTCCTGTTGCTAGTCACCCAGAAATTTTGAGGGAGTTAGACGAAATGACTTTCAAGACGGAAAGTACTGTAATTCCAACAACGGACTGAGTTGGCAGTAAGGAACTGTGTTTATGTCAACCTCTTGTTGTTCTGTACTTATCACAAATCAGTACATTCATTCATTCATTCATTCAATTGTTCTTTTAAATTTGAGCCCATACTAGGTGCCAAATATTTGCGCTTGGCCTTTGTGGGAAAATCACAGAATTTTAGAGCACTTATCACGGTGGATTGGAGGGTCTTTAAGGTCTAGTTCCAACCCCCCCTCTAATGTTATTTCCTGGTTCCTACCTTTACATGCTCCCCACTTTAACCTAACAAGGCTACTTCCCTGCCCTGGAGTCTTTTTCCCCTACTGTTGCCTCTGTCTGAAATGCCTTCCTTTCCCCAAATATTCTTCTGTTTAAATCCTAGCCATCACTCAAATTCCAGCTCACATGCCACTACTCCTGTGAATCCACTCCAGTCGCCAAATGGTGGTAAATTATCCTTTTCTGAACTCCAGCACACTCTACTTCTCTTGTGACATCACATGTAATCTTGCATTAGGTCAACCCAAATGAGATTGCCGTGTTTATAAAGTTAAAAATGGTTGAATACTGGCAATTTTCTATGGTTCGTTTTAATATTAGGAGTGTTCATTTTTTAAAAATTTCTTAAATTAGTTCTCTTTGCAGATGTATTATACTCATGACCTATATTCAGCTAAGATTCCTTGGTATTTTTAGTTTTGTAATGTTAATTGCTGTTAAACTATGTCTCATTTAACCTGTACGTGGAGAGTTGATTTAAGAAAATCTAAATGTAAAAAATACGTATTTTTGTGAAGTACAATTTTGTTAGTTGTAGCTAGTTTTTTCTAGCTTTTTCAAAATCTTCTAAAATTCTGATTTGGTAAGTCAGTGTATCAGCTATGACTTTCAATTCATTTTAATAAAGTTTTATATAATTACCTATGTCATTTGCTAACATGATTTAATCAACATGGCCAAAGACAAAACCGTGTTCTCTTTCTGGAGACATTCTCCACTCCTAGCAATGCTTCAGGGTTCACATTGCTTCCCCAGTTAGCATCCCTTGACTATTTGGTTTGGATACACATCTAGTCAACTCTACATCTGTTCAACTCATAGAGCTCCATCATATATATAAAGATCTAAGGGGAGAGCTGGTGGAATGGTGTTTTGAGTTTGTGAACATGTCTGGAGCATTCCATGTTACTTGCCTAGGGTCAGAACAAGATGGAAAGTTAGTTTGATATGATTTTTTCCTCATGATTTATGTTTGCTCCTTGCGATCATGGCTTATAAACCATCTGGGATATTGGCAACAATGGTTGGCGGGCCAACCAGTCCATTGTTTCCAGTCTGCCTTAATTTCTGTCTGAAAATTGGTGTGTTTTCTTGTTGCCAGTCTTTAGACACTTCTATGATTCTGTGCTTCTGTGAAGATTCCACTCATTAATATTATGATCATATCTGCTGGATCTTTCAGTGCCTTTTCAGATTGCTTATCTGGCTCTGGAGACATGAAATTACTTAAAGGGCTAACTAAGTGCTTTCTTATTATCACCTTCTCTATCTTGGGCTCTACTTTCCTCTTTACCATGTTGGTCCTACCCTTTCCAGTTTGAAGATTCTTTTCTTTGATAGCGAAGATAGATGCATAAGAGGAGTGAAGTAGTTCTCTTTTCTCTGTTATCAGTTAGCATTAACCCCCATCAGCAATGAGCCTCCTCCCTTCCTCATTCTTGCTCCCAATACAGCTGAAAAAAGCTCTTTTACTTGACCTTACCATTTTCACAAGACTCAGTTCATTATGACTGTTATCTTTTCATGGGGCCATGCTTTTCGATCTGTGCTACCCTAAGTAGACAGCCTTAAGCCCGGGGCCTTCTTTCTACCTCCAGTCACTTGGAAATCCTTGACCTCTTTAGTTGCTTTCTTTCTTTTATTTCATATTTGGAATATTTGTCCTACCTTTCTTGAATCCTCTTCCCTGTTAGAGGTTTATGCTAACTTTGAAAAAGCATTCTTTTCCTAACACCTGGGCCAGCTCTCTGACGCTTCTAGGAGAACAGAATCCCTTTCTCCCAAGGTTTCTATACAGTCTACAGCAATCAGTTTTCATTAGCGATCATGATCGTTTCTGGAATAATAGCTGTTTTTACTTCCTTCAATCAGCAGAGCATTGGTGATTGAAGGAAGCCATGGTGCCCACTTGTACAGTGAGAAGGGGGATTCAGAGACGGTTCTGAGAGAATAGTTGTGTCGTTAGCAGAAACAGGGATGCTGGGAGGAAGAGCTTCTTTGTGGTACTGGTGGGGCATGCTGATTTCAAGTTCAGACATGGCATGATGGGGCGGTTTTCTGATTGGAAGAGATTCAGGATCAGAGAGATGCGTTTGGGTACCATTCACACATAGGTGAGTGAAGCAGTAAGAAAGAGTGATATGGAAAATGGAAGGAGGCTGAGGGCCAGGCCTGCATAACGCACACTCAGGAAGCAAGAAGGTGGAGAGCAGTTAGTCCAGGGGGCAGAAAAAGCACAGTTAGAGAGGTAAGGGGGAGAAGCAGGCTAGTTGGTTATCATAGGATACAGAGGAGGCCAACGTTTTCAGATGTTTAGAGGCTTATGTACCCTAAGAAACAAGAGTAACACCCTCTCGCTTTTGGTTATTTCAACTTTCCAGAGCAGATTTAAAAACTGAAAGTTAATGAAAAAGTTCTTTGAGTAACCCAAATAGCTCACTCTGGAGGAAGGGCCATCATTCTTAATATATACCATGTTAATTCCTTAGCAAAGTTGGCTTATTTATATATAGTCATAATAAAGGTTTTTGTTTACAGTTGAGTAGATGTGGCACATTTGAAAGAGAGTGAGGCAGACATGCCCATAAGACGAAAACTATCCCAGTGGTAGGTTGTTCAGATGTCACCTCTCAGTGAGGCCTTCTTTAACTACTCATTTAAAGTGCACGCCCTCATCCCCCACCCCTGTTGTGGACCGTGTCTTGCCTCTTAACAACTGTCTAGTATACCCTTTTATTTGTTATTGATTGATTGCCTCTCTCCTGCATTAGAATGCAGGTTCCATGCGTTGAGTGTTGCTTGTTTCTCTCCCTGCTGCCTTCCCAGAGTCTAGAACAGCACTTCGCAGGTAGAAGACACAATACGTATTTGTTGAATAAATGAGTGTAAGAAAGTAAAGGTGATTATACATGCAAGTGAACTAGGAAGGTGTAGGTATTTGGGATCATTTAGTTTGGAATAAGCCCTAATCTCTAGCTCAGTGTCCCCGGCGGCAGGTGCTCTAGTCCCTTGCAACGTTGGTGGCCCGCTGAGCTATGAATGAAAGGTTAAATTACGCTTAGGACATTCTACTTCTGAAGGCCGAAAAATAACACATTTCAGAAACATTCCCGGCAGATAAATAAAGCTTTCAAAATACTAGTGTTTAAAAGGCCCCTCATTGGGAAAACAATTCCTTCTGTGTTGAACATTACATTTCCCCGTGTAGGATTGCTATTATGTGATTTAAATGTTCAGCTGACCCTTGAACAGCAACAGGGGTTAAGGGCGTTGACCACCCACAGAGCTGAAAATCTCTGTATAACTTTTGACTCTCCCAAAACTTAACTACTTACAGCCTACTGTTGACTGGAAGCCTTGCTGATAACATAAACAGTGGATAGCACATATTTTATATGTCATCTGTATTATATATCGTATTCTTCCAATAAAGTAAGCTAGAGAAAAGAAAAGCTTATTAAGAAAATCATTTATGGTGCTGTATTAATCAAAGAATTCCACACAGAAGTGGACCCGCCACAGCTCAGACCTGTCTTGTTCAAAGACCAGCTGTACCGCTTTCTTAAAAATTGGATTTTTCCTTTTCCGCATTCAAACCCCGAACAACTTCCTTCCAGCTCTGCCGGAAATAAATATGAAAGGTTCCTTCCTTCCTAGTCTCGGAGGCCTTTGACCAGAGGTGTGGAATTAGCGAGAGGCTGGGGCTATGGCGGAGTCTGCGGGGGCTACCTCTCATGCTTTCTTGGCAAAATGAATGACTGTGGACTTCTCACTACCTGCTAGGTGCCCATCAAAACCCGTGAGTCGGTTTGAAAAATGCTCTATTTCCTCTCCAGTTAAGACATAGCTACAAAGCATTAGCTCTTCAGTCCAATCCTAGCCTGGCCGCCACCTGCACGTCGTACCCTCTTCCAAGTTGCCTTTTAGTCCTTGAAGAAGCATTTCTTTCTGATTCCCCTTGTGTGTTATTTACTTTGGATGCAATAACTGTTTACACATGTTTCCCGGGATCCGTCTAATTTAAAGTTTTTCAACCTCACAAGCTCTGGAAGTGAGCGAGGAGAGCTGTTCGAGGGGAAGGGGAAGCCCCTCCCCACTTTTATTCGAGTGACATGGCAGCATGGCAGCGTGGCGGGTATCCACATAGCTGGGCGCATTACATAAGGTAATGGTCACCCTCAGCCAGATCCTTAACCCATCTCACATTCAGGACCATGGTGTCCACTTGTGGAGACAGGACTTCCTTTGTTCCCGAGAATAAGCAGCTAGTGATTATTAGCTTAGCTATGAAGTTAAATCACATTCCTGGAAAGGGAAGTGTTGTAGCTTTTTTTTTTTTTTTTAAATGGGAGAGGAGAATGCATTTTTGAAAATCCAAACATATGGTTACCACTGACGACATGAGCATTACACCTCGTTGACAAGAAGTTTTATCTTTTGTTCGATGCAGACAGTTACATATAATCTCCCATCGTGACTGCTCTCCTGATAAAATGAAGTCCAAATATTTGCCTTTAAGTAGCTGTACTGACGTGGATCAGCCATGTCCTAGTTTGCCCACACTGGTGTCTTTTCCCTCCCAATCGCTCGCAGAGGGAAATTGGGCGTGCTTTTGAGTGTAGGACCTGAGAGGCTGTGATTCATTCGCAGCACCTGACACTGAGTAGGCTCTTACTATTTGCTGTATGTTAGATGCAGGGTGCGTGGGGGACCTTCAGGGAGCAGGTGGGAGTCTTACTTACTGGAGCCGTCTGGCGTTGCTCCTTCAGTGTGGCTTTGGAGTGCAGGGGTTCTGGGCTTGACTCTGAATTCTGTCAGTTACAAGCAATGTGACTGGGTAAGTTACTTAGACCTTTGAGCCTCAGTGCCCTCATCTTTAAATTGGGGTTGTTGTGGGGATCAAATGTGTGTGTCTAAAAGAGCCTTGGTATTAGAAAGGGCCACACATCAGTTGGTTAAGCGTCTGACTCTTGATTTCAGCTCAGGTCATGATCTCAGGGTCGTGAAATGGAGTCCTGTGTTGGGGGGTCTGCACTCAGCAGGGAGTCTGCTGGAGTTTCTCTCCTTCTTCCTCTGCCCCTCCCCCCACTTGAGCTTGTGCTTTCTCTCTCCCTCTCCCCCTCTCTCAAATAAATAAACAAATAAAATCTTTAAGAAAAAAAGGGTCACACAAACAAAAGATAAGAGTGTTCACAATCTGAATTTTTCTAGTCAGAATTGAACTTGGATAGTAACACTGATTAACGTTAAGTGTTCACTTGCTCTGATCCGCTTCAGTCAGAAACATTTCAAAGTCAGTATATGTATGCCTCTACTGTGAATAAAGCTAATGTCAGTTGATGACAGTGGAAAAAGGATAAAATTGGTCCCTTGCTAGGGTAAGGAAGAAAGGGAGTTGGAGAGGAGAGTGGTAACACCAAAATTTTAGAAGAGGGAATTCATGCCTAAGTAAAAGCAGATTATTTTACTCCAGTCATGGTTTATTTCATTTAATGGTCATTGGAATTCCTCTGGTGTTGT
This sequence comes from Mirounga angustirostris, assembly GCF_029215605.1. NCBI lineage: Eukaryota > Metazoa > Chordata > Mammalia > Carnivora > Phocidae > Mirounga > Mirounga angustirostris. Next base: position 44,177,505 of record NW_026991714.1, read on the forward strand.
TACTGTGCTTTTTAATTATTAATGTTTCTTATAATAATCTGGGACTTACTGCAGATTCCCCAGTTACAAGGATTTGGATTTAGTAGCTTGGCGGTTGGGTCCGTGAATCTGCTTTTAACATGTTCCCCAGGTGGTTCTGGTGCCAGCAGACCATGGTCCACATTTTGAGAAACTTGCCTTCTCTCGTAGTCTTCTAACTGAATCCATTCTTGCTTTCCTACAGTTCATTCTCCATGTCACATTTGATCATGGTGTCCTTATTGCCTAAAACCTTTTAGTGGCTTTCTACTGATACTCGGTTAAGGTTCAGAATTTTTCTGCCTAAGCTTATCTCTTGCCACTGTGGCTCACTCTCCTTTGACCACATCGCCTTCTCTCTAGCCTTGTGGTATGCCCAGTTTCTTCCTGCTTCGTGTCATTTGCACCTGCAGTTCCCTCACCTGAAATTGTTCTCTCTCACCCTTACCTGGTGAACACCTACTGATTATCCTGGTCTCTGTATTCCTCCGAGAAACTTTCCCCGATCACTGTGACAAAATCTGACCCCATTCTCTTATGTTCTTTTAGCACCTTTTTGGGGAAGCAATGATCTCTACTGTCATTAGATAGCAAACTGTTGAATTATCTCTTTAATATTTGTCTTTGCTTGAATGGTGGCTTCGTGAGGAGAGGGACCATGTCTGTGTTCATTTCTGTATCCATGGTGTCTTATAATCCATGAACATATGGCAAGCTCAAGTACTTTTGAATAAATGAATGAAAGTGGGATTTGTGGTAAAGAACCTCTGCTCTAGACCTGCACTTAAGTTTAATGACTGGGGTTGCAAATGGACTTTGTTATAAGGTGGAAAACATCCTCACTTAGCATTCTGGAATGAGATGTTTAGAACACTTACTTGTTTCAGTAATAAAAATTATTATAAATAGAGACCTCAAACAATGGTCTTAGTGTTTAAGGCTTAAAACCTGGCATGGGAGAAAGGGGAAGTTAAAAGACTTCAAATGAAATCCTTACTTACTTTATACCATGTCTTTCATGCAGGAAGTATTGGAAGCTTCTTGGTTGTCCAACACCCCACATGTAAACTTTTTACAGCGTATTTATCCTTATATCATGTAGCTGGTTGATGAGTTTGTGTATTCATCTTCTGATACTCCCACTTGGAGTTGTAAGAAATGAAAACAAGTGCATATTCCCACTCTCTGTTTTCAAAGCAAGGAATCGGCTCAATGGCTTTTACATCTAATAGAACAATGAAGGCAATGTCAGTCTCAGAGAATGAGAGATCCTTGTCCCATGTAGTTTGATTCAGCATCTCAATCTTGATGGGAAAAGGAATTCTGGAAAAAAAAAAATCCATGATTTTAGTAATTTTTAAAATCATGATAATCAGGTATGGAATTGAGATTCAAAAAAAGCCCAGAATAGTCATTTTGATAAATTCACTAAGGTTCTCACCTGCTATGAAGAGATCTTTGTTTTTACCCAAGATTTTTAGTTCAGAGGACAGAGTTTTATATGTTTTGGTACATCTTTGGAGTTTACTAAGCCTTTAATTCAGATTTCTAAGTCATCTGCAATTTAATTGCATTAATTAGTTTCTCACTCATTACTACAAACATGCAATCATTGTTAGACATCATTTTGTACGCCAGCAATACGTGAGTGAACAAGATAGATAAGGGCTCTGCTGTTGTGGAGTTGACAGAGAGTAAACAAGTAAACAAGTCAGTGCTGTTAAGAAACTAACCTAGATCACATGATCTGGTCTGGTGGAGGAAGATGGGTCGCATGACACTGAGGAGATACTCCAGATCAAAAGAAGTAAATGAGAGGAAGGATCCACATGAGAAAGTCAGGCCGAGTAGCATTTTAGGCAGAGGGGCAAATGCAGAGACCATTAGTGTGAATGAGCTTACTGTGTTTTGAGAACTGAAAGACATGTGTCTGGGGCTTAGAGAGGGAAGGAGATGGTTTTGGTGGTGAGGTCAAGGAGGTAGGCAGAGGGGCCTTGTGGGCCATGATGGAAGTCTGCATATTATTCCAAGTATTATGGGAAGCCAGTGAGAGGTTTTAAGCAGGGGAGTGACATGATCTGATTTGTGTTTTTAAGAGGTCACTATGGTGGGACCCTGGCTGGCTCAGGTGGTAGAGCATATGACTTTTGATCTTGGGGTTGTAAGTTCCAGCCCTGAGTTGGGTGTAGAGATTAATTAAAAATAAAGTCCTTAAAAAAAAAAGATCACTGTGGATGCCATAAGAACAATTTTAAAAAGGCATTTGCTTTAGCAGTCCAGCTAAGAGGTGATGATCAAACATTACATACTTTTGCTGTATATGTACACACTTTTCTTATTTATATGTACAGACTTTTTTATTTGACTGAATTTGGAATAATCAAGTAAAGCTGGTTTAGGGAACATAATGTTAAATTTGTTAGATAAAAAACTCATTCCTATCTTAAAAACATTCATTTAATACTCATGAAGTGCTTGTTGATGTGGTTATGGGCTAATTTCTGGAGATATAAATACAAATATGACTAGTCTTTGCCTTTAAAGATTTCACAGTCTACTGGAGGATGCCTAGAAGTAACGAAATGCTGACAACATACTATGGAAAATGTGTGACTACCACAGATGTTTCTGTCTGTCTCTTGGTGGACATACACAATCATTTCTTTTGGGAATGTACCTAGGAATGGAATTGCTGAATCACAGGATAGGCATGTTTGGCTTTAGTGAATACTTGGACTTTATTCTAAAAGTAGAATTTGTGCTTTAGAAAGAACATTTTGGCAAGACTGGAGGCAAGCAAGCATCGTTAAGTGCTTTTTACACTACCCAATTAAGAAATGAGGTCTAAATTAAGGCAAGACCATGCCTTAATGGTCATGGGGAGCAGTTTAGGGAATGGGACAGGTTGGATTTTGGAGTCGAGGGGAAGATAAGGTGGAGACGAGGATGATTGGCAGCTTTATGACTTGTACCTTGACTAAGTCAAGACTAAGTCAGAGGCTAGAGAAGGGGTGAAATTTTAGAGGAATTAAATGAGTTTCTTTTTGCACATGTTGAATTAGAGTTCCTAATGGATTATCCAGCAGAAGAAAAGTTCAAAGGAAAGTAAGAACTCGAGATAAAGATCTGGAAGTTAATACAACTTACGTTAGGCAAAACTGTAGGGCTATATGTATGAGATGGCTAGAAAGAGGATGCAGACTAAGAAGAGGCTGGATGTTAGAAATGTTTCCATCTTGATGGTAAGTGAAGGATGAGGAACCAGTGATCAGCCTGTAGTATGGAAAGAGAGCCTTGAGGGAGATGAGCTAGAATTCTGGTAAAGTGTGACTCTGGGTCCAGACCACCTAGATTTACTCCTGGCTTTGGCCACCTTTTAGCTGTGTGCCCTGGGAGAAGTCACTTAGTCTTTCTCAGCCTCAGTTGTCTGTAAAATATCTGTAAAATGGGGATAATAAATGTATCTGCTTTATAAGGTTATTATGGGATACATAAAACGTGCTTAGAATTATTAGTTGTTGTTGTTGAGAAAGGGATGTTCATAAACTAAAGGGGCAGAGAGTTCCAGGAGGGAATGAGTGGTGCCTGTTCTATAGGGAGACCGCAGGAGGGAAGTGCAGGAGCATTTTCATAGGATTGACGACCAGGTGGAAGAATACTGAGGGCAGAAGTAAAATCTATAGGCTAGTCTTAGTACCTTCCCTTCGTGTAGGAAAGCCCATTGAATTTCAGAGCATAAACATGTCAGAAAGATCACATGGTTTGCTCGAAAGCATCTCAGGTCATTGACATGAGTGTTAATAGCTTGGTTTATTATATAGCTCTTTTATCTCAAGCAGTTCAAAGTGCATCCAACATTTTTTTTGAATCATCCTCACAACATCAAGGTGAGTTAAGGAAGGTAAAGGTAACATTATTCCCAGTTGACAGATGAGGACCCTGAGACTAAGAGGAATCCCATGGCTTTGTCTAAGCTTATATTAATCAGCTTCTCCTTTATCCCATGAACAGAACTTACTCATCTCTCTTTTAGCATTGTCAAGCACAGGATTCCTCAAAGGGTAATCAAGGAATCTGCATTTAGAATCCCTGGGGATGCTGGCTAAAATGCAGATCCCTTGGCTTTATTCTAGGTCGACTGAGTCTCTGCAAATACGGGCTCAGGAATCAGTGATTTTGCCAGCACTCCAAGTGATTCTTTTGAAACTGTTTAGTGTGTTCAAGGAAACAGAGAAATAAATCCCCAAGTGTATATTGTTCTTAGTGACATTATTCACACACAAAAAATCTTCAAGTATTTTATATTCAGAAACTCAAACTACTGTAACTAAAACCTTAGTACCCTTTCTGAACATATTGTCTGATTTATTAACTTTGTGAAATGGAGTAGTATCTTTGGGCTTGCAAGTAAAACTGATTTGACCTATACAGATGAATAGGACAATTTATTGTTGTGTTACCATAGCACTGCTGGGGGTGTCCCAGAGAAGCTACGGCCAAGAACTCTCCCTATTTACTTCAGTTTGGTCAATGGTTCCATCTGCAATTACTGTATATAGTAAACTTATATGTATATAAGTTTATAAGTATATAAATTTATATATTAGTTACTTATACATATTATATATTAGTTACTATATATAGTAAGCATATATATATATATATTCATATATATATATTTTCATGTGATAATAAAATCAACCATATCTCTCTATGGTATTTCTAGTGGAGCAGCATAAAACTCTCAGGATCAGGTAACTTGAAGACTCTGACGCTAGGGATGGACTCCATTAGAGCAAGCCCAGGTCCAGTCAGTGATGGCTCATAAAGCACTTTCTTCTCCTTTAGTTGTAGGGGAGGTGGATTTTTCTGTGTGAGTTGGCATCTTGTCTGTCTGGTTCTCTGTTTTTACTTCTGGCTTCCAGCAGCCACATAGTAGGGACTCAGCAAATACTTGTTGAATGAATGAATCCACTCAAGTATATTTAGGAACTATCAAACACAACCAAGTTAAAAAGAGTTATTCTAGCCTACCGCTGAGAGAAATAGAAGGCACTGACAAGTACTCAATGATTAATTGAACTGGAACTAGAAACAGAATCTAGTTCTGTGGGATTCCCCCCACTCCCCTGCTCTTCTTCCTTACCGTTGATTCTCCTTCTTTACCATCGACTCAAGAGGGCTTTATCTGAAATTCTCACTGTAAGGCCCCTATTATTTACCTGGCATTATTTAATAAAAACACGCTCTAGTCTTAAGTTCTGTACATCCCTTCCCTTCCATGCCATTAAGTGAGAAGATTCACATTCATATTATATAATCTCCACTGTTAGGTTTTTAAAGAATACAGTCCTTTATTTCCTTTATAGATTCCCTTAGCACCTCATTTGGGTTCTTTGCACAATGGAAGTTCTTTTAATACTGTTTTTACTGACTTGATATTAAGAACGGGTCATGACCCATGGGAATGATGAGCATATTATTAGGAAGATAAATATTTTCTTTATGATTGACATGCCTGTCTTTTTACATGTATTTTTGACACACTAAATCTATTGAACAGAATGGTTGCTTTTTCAGTTTCTGTTCGTTTGAGAAATTGGATCTGTGTTTTTGCCAGCTATCAGTCCTTTCTATACTCTACCTTCTCCTTTATTTTTATTAAGTGTCAGCATTTACAAACCTGCCACTTCGGCTAAATCCCATAGTCAATCATATTATCATTCTACTTTCATTTTCCTTTCTTTCTAAAGATAGAAGGAAATGATCTCTTGGCTAGAGAGATTTATAAACCTAGCAGGCAGGAAAATTAATTAATAATCTGGAAATCAGAGGAGCACATCAGTATCCCCCATGGGTTCTTAGGCTGTTATCCAGTGGCTTCTCAAACAGCTTACTAACATTGTTTTCCTGGCTTCTTTTGAGCCCTTGGGTGAAGTCATTTGTCTTTCTGAGGCTTAATTTACTCATTTAAGAAACTGTAATAATGAGGGGGATGGGGGATTTGTGTTTTCCTCCAGAGAGGGTGTTTAGCATGAAAACAATACTTTTCCCCCTTAGCTGTTAAAGCTTTTGGTCAGTGTCAGGAGGTAGGAGGCATACTACTACAAAGCTTTTGATGCAATAAGACCTAACTTTTGGTGAAAGTAATTGAGGTAGGGGGAAAATTGGACAGAGGATTTTAGTATAACATACAATATTTTCTTTTATCTGTAGAATCCTGAGTAGTTCTTGTAACTGCTCAACAGGCCTTCAGATCTGTTATCTCATTTTATCTTTCTTACGACAATCGTATGAAGTATGGAGATTCTGGGCTATTGATAGTCCTGGTAGTCCTGGGTATACAAATATGGACATGGAATACTGCATACTGTGTTGCTTTGTGTTTTAACAAAACATGCTCTATAGAGAGACAGGGCTGGTTTTATATCCTGACTCTGTCCATTGTGCTAATGGGCTGGGTAACTTTGGGCCGGACCCTCACCTCTCCAAACCTCAGGTTCCTTTAGTAAAATGAGAATAATTCTCGTACCGGAGGATTATTGCAAAGATTGAGCATCTGACCTACGAGTGCTCAATAAATATCTATTAACCCTCTCTTCTCTTCCTTTTCCTTTAGGGCATGAGGATGGTTTTCTGAGAATCGGTTTACAGATTCTGAGGAGGAAAATCTCCTGAGAAAAAAAGCCTGTTTATTTCAGTATATCTTTCAGAGAGATGTACTCAAGATAAACTAAATTGTTCTTCCCACCTTGCCCTAGATTTGATCACCTGATAGGATGTTGAAAGATACCTGCTTGCTCTGTAGGTAGCCATGTCTACAAATCCATGACCTAGGAATATCACCTGTGTCAAATGCAGATCTGCGGACTAGGGTATTTGCCAGAGGCTTTATGATCTAGAGCTTTGTGGGAACAGTAAAGTTAAGCTTTACCTTTGAATTTACCACATAGATTTTTTTTTTTTTAAGATTTTATTTATTTATTTGACAGAGAGAGACAGCGAGAGAGGAAACACAAGCAGGGGGAGTGGGAGAGGGAGAAGCAGGCTCCCCGCCGAGCAGGGAGCCCGACGCGGGGCCTGATCCCAGGACACTGGGATCATGACCCAAGCCGAAGGCAGACGCCCAACGACTGAGCCACCCAGGCGCCCCACATAGACTTTAAAGATTTAGTTTTGGAGGGGAGAAGAAGCAAGTTAGAGAGTCATTACTTGAATTCTGAAATCCAGGGGGAGTAATGATTTACTGGCATTTTGATAATGGGGCTTTGATTTTTATGCTTTATCATTATAAAGGGGATAATAACAGTGGAAAAGAAATGTTTACTCTGCTTAAAACTGAACGAATCCCATAGAGGAGGGGCAGGGGTTCCTTAATGTGGTGCGTAGAGGAAGAATCAAACTCAGGACTATGTTCGGAGACATCAGGCAGTCGCCAACCCCTGCCATCCACCCCTTCCCCTCACACCCCAAGGATTGGTGAAGGAGCCCTTTAAGCCCGAGAAGGAGATAAAGCCCCATGGAACTGTCTGTGGGCTTTATGGGGGGCTGGGAAAGCTTCTGAGCTGTGGGGAAGTTTTTCCATTCATAGCAGGCTTCATTCACAGAGAATATTAGGTCACACGGAAGCTCACTACCCCCTACTGACCTTTCCAGACAGAGGTTGGCTGGACCGCACAAAAACAGAACAAGTTTCAGAAAGCCAGGGCACCTGTTAACTTGTGACCTCAGAATATGATGACCTTGGGCATTTGAGGCTCTGAATGAGAGAGAAAGGCGGAAATTATACATTTTGCAAGTTTATTCTGGATACTAAACTGTGATGATTTGTGATATGATTTGGTAAATGCAGCAGACTAGTTCAGACCTCCCTCTCCTCATGCAGCTCTAAATCCTTGAACTTCTCAAAGTAACGCGTGATTTCTAAATTTTATAAGATGGGCAAGACATTGAGGCCTTAAGTTGTTGTCCTAGACTCCATAGTAACTTGGCCTCAGAAATGGGGATGGAGCCCAGGTTAATTCAAAACATCTTAATCATAGCATTCTGAGTTTTAAGCACAAAAGTAGCATATAAAAGTGAAATGATCTTTTTGGAAAATGTAGCTAATGTCGCGAACTCCCTGACGTCCATTTGATTTTTGAATCTGCCTCTGTAAAGACTTTGGAATCCTTCCAAGAGGACCAGCATGTCAGACATAGGGACTTGCGTCAGGGAAGATGGAGTCTGATGGGTTAACATTGGACTGAGCAGCTTCACAGCCAGGAGGACTACTGTTTTTAGGCGATGGAAAACACAACTTCCTGTTTCCCTCAGGAGAGTTCCTGGACTCTGAAGGGGGGATCTAAGGAGCCCTGCTGAGACAGGATGGTGGCGGGAGCTGGGGATTCTGTGTGATAAAACAACGGCCTTTGTTTGTTGTTACAGCTCTCTTAGCATCTTCCTGAGGATGAAGGGTACTCATCGTAGAAGCCTGACCACATTGTGACATGTGGCCTCAAGTAAAGCCAACTCTTGGGGATCTTGTCATTGTCTTTAGAGCACATTCATGTGTCATGGACATGCTCCTCTACCTCTTCTTCCTTCACATACCTACTTTTTTCTTAGTTCAGAGGCAGAATTTCTACCTTCCCTGAGGTCAGAAATGACAGTGACAACACAGATGCCTTAACCGGAGCGGACACAGAGAAAAATGTTCAACTGCTATGAGGGTCTCTACTGCATTTACCATTGACATCATCTGGGAAGGACTCCTGGGCAGTGGCATGCTGATAAATCAGCTCTCCAGAACAAATGCCCCGATTTGTACCCAATCGGCCAATTTCTGTGTGTAAATCTTTCCAGGATGACCGAATTCACAATACCAACGCCATATCATTGAACGTAGAACTGAGAAGGGGTGTGCACAGTTGGCTCCTGCAAGCGGGGCACGCCAGTTCCAGCACACCACTGGCTGGGCCTTGTGTGTTTGCATAATTAGATGGAAGGTTATGTTGGCATGTGTATAAATCTGCCGTTGAAGACTTCTTCTGAGTTCTCTACCCAGAAATGTTACCAGAGATCAGGCGATGTGTACATTTGTCACGTGTGCAGGTGCTTCTTCTAGCGCTTGCCATCTCTGCCCTTGGGACCTTCTGAATTTTGGTCTTCTTCCAGATGCCGTCCTCAGCCCTCTATCCTTCCTGTTCCACACAGTCTGCCTGGGACAGTGAAGCCATTTTAATTGACGTAATGTCTACATATTTCCGTCTTAAACCCCTGTCCCCAGCTTTGAGACTCTAACTGCCTGTTGGACTGTACTATTGGAAAATCCCAAAGATACTTCAAGTTCTATGTCTGTAAGGTGGAATTCAGTACCTCGGCTCCACAAAAATCTGGCTTCACTTCCTCGATTTTCTTTCATATGGGTGGCGCTTTTATCGTCGCGGTCATCCACCTAGAAATCAGGGAAGTGTTCCTGATTCTTTTCCCTCATCTTCATCCTCTGCGTCCAACTCTTCAGCAAGTCTTGACAGTTCCTGAGTATCCCCTAAATATGCCCCCCCCCACCGACCCCTTCTCTACCCCTGTCATCGTTATGCAAATTAAGGTCCTTACAGTTGCTCACCTGGAGTACAAACAGCTTTCTTACTGATTTTCTCAACTTTAAAACTTCCCATCAGATCTGTCCTCCACACTGTGATTTCTCTGACCACTCTTGAAACTATAGGAAATGACGTCTAAGCTTTTTAGGATTTGACCAGCGTCCTCTATTATCAGGTAGTTAGTTCCCTGCTGACTCTTTGGCCAAGCTGTCCATTCCTTTGGTCTTATTGCTCCTGTAATCACTGTGCCGTCTTCCTCCTCTCCCCCACCACTGTCACACCTCTTTTCTTAATGCCTTTGTTTGTGCTGGTGTCTCTGCTACATCCTCCCCAATGTTGTTAATCCTACTCATAACTTAAAAGCTGCTGCAAGCATCCCCTACTTAGGATGTCTTTTCTGATGCCACCTTTAGGCTGGGTCCCTCCTGGTTCTTCCATGAATCTGCCTATCTATCTCTGCTCCGTGGTTTTTTTTTGTTTGTTTTTTCTTAACTCACTTTGCATCATAATGGTTTCTTTGTGTCTGTTTCCTCTGTTAGACCAAGCAACCCTGGTGTCAGAACTGCACGCTCTTTACCTTTTTGTCTCTATTACCTTGTACAGTGCCTGGCACATTGCACTGTTAGTTTATGTGTGGCTGAATAAATAAAAGAGAGATCCATGTTTTCCTCCCTGTATGCACTTAGCTTAGCCTTCCCAAATAAAGGTAGAGATACAGGATGCCAGGTTGAATTTGAAGTTCATATACACAACAAATAACGTTTTAGTATGAATTGGTCCTAAATACTACAAGTATCCCATTATTCATTAGTTATCTGAAATTAAAATTTAACTGAGCATCCTGGCAACCTTAACCTAGCAAAAAGAAAATGAGTTCACGTCCAAAGTAGTTCACACAATGCGGAAGCTCACGCTGAGCTTGACATTACTTGCCCTAGGGTTTTGTGCGGACTGTGCCTTACCTCTCTGAATGGCTTGTGTGTGCATAGCTCACAGTACTCACGGCATGGACCTTGCCATAACACTGTGCTGTGTGCCATTGCCTCCATGGTGTTTTCCTTTGCATGGCAAGGGCATTTAATCTCTATATATCTGGGCAATCTAGACAGATGGTCAGAGCCTATTTGTGCAGCATTTCGTGGCATTTCGTGTGGCTGGATGGCGTGTTGTTTTGAAAAGAGAATATTACATGTACCCTTGGTGCTCGGGGCTGAATGTAGAGTTAGCAGTGTGTACCTTCCTAAAATCTGTAAAACCCAGGATGTGGGTTTTAGATTTTCTTAGAGAGTTATGACTGGAAAAGGACTCGCAGTTGACGTTCCTGCTGAGGCCAGGATGCCCCTGAACTGATGGACTGAAGGTTGAGCATGGCTTGGAGAAGTACTGTCTCCAGTTTAATGAGGTTGTTTACTTAGCATGTCCCCTATTAAAGAATCAGATGACTGAAGTATTATTTTGATTGAAGGACATTTTTTTTTCCAAGTTAGAAACACCCAAGTTGTTAACAGTTTATGTTTTCAGAAGGCGAAAGTCTTTCTCCACGTCTTTTCTCCCGTCCTCCTCGTGCCAAATGGATAATTATGGAAATTCCTCAGCTAGGACAGTTGGGCAGAGTTTTAGATATTTACCCCATAGGAGTCAGACATGTTCTCTCAGGAAACACTGAATTCTAATGGCAAAGAGATTGCCATCCCCCCCACCACCATAAAAAAAAAATCCTGAAACATTTTTGTGGCCTCGGTATCATAATCTTGTCAGTAAAACGATGGTCTCTGATTAGATCCAGATTGAGCTGTTTCCTGTTAGTGTGCTAACCCAGAGGGCAGGCTCAGCCCTCCATGTATTCCTCTCCGAGTCTGGGTTATTAAACACTTGTCTGCCAAAGCTCTCCCCCTGCCTCCCCCACTTTCCTTTTAAACTAGAATTCAAAGGTATTGAGATATTACATATAAAAACAGATCCTAAAGTCTCTTGAAAGGGTCCTGTAGCTAGTGGATATTTTGCTGCAAAAATTAAATGAAGATTTTAGCTTCTCCAGTGTGAATCATACAGCAGATTTAGGTTTTCTGTTTCACTTTTGTATAATTTTATTTCCATGTAATTCCAGGAATAAGCAGATAATTTCAAAATTTCTGTTTCACAAAAATGTACTCTATTTGAGGGTTGGTAAATTAGAAGTCGTCTTCAGAAACCTTCCCTCTGCTCTAGCAAGTTGATATTAGGGTGCTTAGCAAATGTGCAGAACATGACATGGAGCGAGTGCCCTGACACCTTAGCACGCGTTGTGAATTTTTGTGAGAATGATTGTAGGCACCAGAGCAATTCCCATACTTCATTTGATATTGTCGTTCATGCTCACTCATCGCACTTAGAGAATAATTTTTAACATCTAAATAATCAAAGTATTTTATGAGCTATTCTGTTAGCTCAAACATGGTTCTTCCTAATGTACAGATGCAAACACTGAGGAACAAAAACCATTACAGGGAGGTATGGGGATCAGGCATGCATATAGAGATCCTTTTTTCCAGAGGAAAAGGAGGACCAAAGGAAGTGACTGGGTTAATGAGTAGCAGGACTCCATTCCCAAGGGAGAGACTTGGCTTCCTGCCAAATCTGCTTTCTGGCAGGAAAGGGGACCCCCTTCATCAGGTCCTTTGACAAGTATTTTTCTCTGTGTTTGAATTTTTGGCTACATTGGTGCTCAGAGAAAAATTAGTTCTTTTAAGTCGTTTTCGCTTTCAATAAAGAAAAGATTTAAAGCGGGATTTGCATGGTGAGTAAAATAAGAATCCTCAAATTACAAGACTGTTTGGTGAGGAAACAGTGTCACAAGGTAAAGAAACTTGATTTAGAATTAGAGCTTGAATATCCCTCAAGAATGAGAAGCGATGCCTTTCAATGTTGTTGTTAACATTTGACATCGAAGCATGTTTTTTTAACTACTTTTTAATATTATCAGGCTGATCATTTTTCTGGAACCAGCTCTTTTGAAGTGACAAAGTAAAACATAGAAAACATCCCTACATTTTGGTATTAAGAAACAGGTCAAATGGATAGGGATGTTGGAAGATAAAAATTAACATTATTGTATTTTATCATGTCTTTTTTTTTTTTAAGATTTTATTTATTTGACAGAGAGAGACACAGCGAGAGAGGGAACACAAGCAGGGGGAGTGGGAGAGGGAGAAGCAGGCTTCCCGCGGAGCAGGGAGACCGATGCGGGGCTCGATCCCAGGACCCTGGGATCATGACCTAAGCCAAAGGCAGACGTTTAACGACTGAGCCACCCAGGCGCCCCTCATGTCTTTTTTTTTTTAAGTGAAAAGTGGCAAAAGTGAAATATGGTTTAAATGCATTACAGTGACTTAACTAAGCTAACGTTTTCCAAAGTATGTTCATTCTGATGGTCTGCAAGATGCTGTGAAAATAAAGGGAAGTCCATTTGGAAGGATCATGTATCATATCCTTGTCTTAGAGTTTCATAACACGTTAGCATGTTAAAGACAAATCTGCAGTAAAGAACTGTATTTGACTTTGTTTTACTCTGGAGTTCCCAAACTTGGCCACAGGACCTTTTGTTTTAGAACTCGTGTTTACAGCACCCATGTAGGGCAACACTGTACTAACTGGTAAAAAAGTAATTAGACTTTGAAGCCATATATCCTTTCCATTTATTGTTTCTGCTTAAAGTGGATTGACACTCCTGGGAGGACAGACGGATACTATTAGGCCTGTTTCAAAACTATGTACAGAGTGATAAAGGACAGTTATTAGGCCATGATCTGAGTCAACAGGCCAAAGAGGCCTACAGAAATGTTTGGTATTTTGCCTGAACCAGATCCCTCCCCTTAGTAAAGTCGAAGTATCTTTCAAGAAGGAAATAAAGAAATAAAGTCATCCACTGTGGAAGGTGGAGTCTTACTATTCATTCCCGTTAGCATTTAGACATCATGACATTGAGCTACCCTCACCCTTTTCTGAAAGTGATAGCCACCACTTTGGTCCTACTGGAAGCAGTCTTGCCAGCTAATTTCCTTCCAGTGGTTGAACATCTGACAGGTCAGGTGAAGAAAAAGCCAACGTGAGGCTTCGTGAATGCAGGGTCATCATTTAGAGATCCGGTTCTCTCTTCTTTGCTCCTCTTCCTCGATTTTCACACATCTGGCTATTTCTGCTATTTCAGTTTAGGAAAATCTGTTATGCAACAATTCAAACTTACCGTTGTGAAAAACCACCTGGTGATTGTTTGCCTCATTGACAGTGATGGTTTGCTTTAGAAAAAGATCCTCTTGGTAGGTTGTCTTCATGCCTGTGAAGGACAAGTTAAGCTGAAAACTGCATCTCTATAGAATTTGTGAGGCAGAGATTTATGGCAGGAGGTAAGGTACATTCCTGTTGTTCTTCAGTTTAATTCTCTTCCCTCAGACTCAATTTTAAGCTTTGCATATCTTATCCATAATCAGTTGGTAAGTTTTATGTCTCCCAAGGGGCGGTTATACCTGCCAATACCATCCACAGTGTGTTCTCATGTAATAGCTACCTCTCAGGAGCCCATGTCTTTTCTTATTCATTGCAAGTCTCCAGGAGGCAGGGGTCATATACCCACACACCCTTTCCACCACTCCCCAGAGATTAGCCCAGGGCTCCTTGGTCCAGCCACTTCTGGGTCAATTCCCTTGATTGCTGATGATACTGAATCAGGAAGGCTGTTGCTTCTTGTGGGTTGAAGAATATCAGACCATGGTCAGATCTCCAGAGATTTCCATGGGGATCATACTCCTACCAAGGCTGGTCTTTCAGCCTAGTAACATGTCAGCTGGCTCACACAAATCCTAAAAATCTAACAGTCACCTCTTCAAAGCCAGTATGCGTCAGCTCCAGCACACCGCTGTAGGAGCGGTCTTTAAGAATGAGTTTGACATCAATGAATCATGGAACACTACGTCAAAAACTAATGATGTATGGTGATTAACATAACATAAGAAAAAAAAAAGGGTGAGTTTGACAGCTTACCATGGAACAATACAAAGGAAATGATCAATTAACTTCTGCTGAGCTTGATTCTGGGGTCAAAGGGAAACATCCTCTTTAGGCCAGCAACCAGGTTCTTGACAGGGGATCAAATAGAAGCAAGTGTAAGCACCATGAAGTAAAGTAACACCCCCCTCCCCCCCACCACCTCGCTCTGCTACACTGAGGTGAGAGAATTGCCTTACATGGCTTGTAGGGAAATGAAATAAGAGCAGAGAAAACGTGACAGGTTGTGTTTCAACCGTTCCAGTGTTCTCGGTTTTACTTTGGGGAGCCATTTCGCCTGATCCTAATAATGAATTTATTGTACAGGTTGAAGGGGACCAGCTGCCTCCAGGACATACAGTCAGTCAGTATGAAACCTGTAAGATCAGGACCATCAAAGCCGGCACCTTGGAGAAGCTGGTGGAGAACCTGCTGACGGCTTTTGGAGACAATGACTTTACCTATATCAGCATCTTCCTGTCAACATACAGAGGCTTTGCCTCCACTAAAGAGGTGCTCGAACTGCTGCTGGACAGGTAAGACTCTAACAGAGTTTGCGAGATGAGAGAAACACGAGAAAAGCTTTCTGCAGAGGGAAGGCGTGCGTTTCGGATTCACCTGCACTCAGTATGCCGAGTGGGATGCATGAGAAAGGATTAACTGGAAGGAATAGCTTTTGGAACAAGTGGCACAAAGGCCATTCAGGAGCCACTTTATGGTTTATTTCTGGTAGAAATACCTTATAAAAAATCTATAAAATATTTAGGAGTACATGCTATAAATCTAGACTCAGTTGAGTATGGGTTTCAGTTTACTATTTGCCACCCTAAAATTTTCTCCATATGTTAATAATTTTATATTATTCTAGTAAATAATCAGTAACCAGGAATCTTATGGGGTTGCTGGGAGAATTAAATATGCTAATATATGTGAAGCATGGGGTTCAGTATTAGACCCGTAGGAAAAAGCTAATGGATGGTAGCTTCAATGATGATGGTGATGATATTATTAACAATTACTGCGCATCGACTGCTTTATGGACGTGCACATAATATTATCCTCAGGTTATGTTGTTAAGTCACATGTTACATATAGCAGAGCAGTGTGTATTATAATTCACACAATGATAATTATATTTCCCCCCTCATTTTTGCTTTATTTATAATTAAGTTTGACCTTTTAATAAATTATTATTAAATTGACTTGATACTGGAAGGAAGAAAGCCACCAGTCAGACAATTGTTCTAGAGACATGAGAGTTCTCATCTAAATCCTTATATTCTGGGGTTTCCTGCATAAGAGAGGAAATGAGATAGGATGTTTTTCTTGGAGTAGTTGAATGCTGACTTTTAGCTAGGTTTTTAAAAAATTTTGAAAGTATTATACGCTCATGTGCTCACAGAAGGGTATAAAAAGAAACATTCATGTTTTCTCATATTGCTACGTTTTCCCAAATATCTTTTATTAGGTTTTTAAAAAAATTATGGAAGTAGAAAGAAAAAAATTAAATAGACCATAATCTAGTTAAGCAGATAACACGTATTAACATTTTAAAAATAGAAGTAATAGAGGCCCTTGGGTGGCTCAGCCTGTTAAGTGTCTGCCTTTGGTCAGGTCATGATCCCAGGGTCCTGGAATCAAACCCCACAGCAGGGAGCCTGCTACTCCTTCTCTCTCTTTCCCTCTCCCCCTGCTTGTGCTCTCTCTCGCTATCTCTGTCACTATGTCTATCTGTCTCTCTCAAATAAATAAATAAAATCTTTTAAAAAATAGAAGTAATCCATATATATAGTGAAAAGTTCAAACAATTCAGAAAATTATGAAAGTAAACATTTTCTTTTCCCCCAAGTCCCACTCCTCCTAGGTAATCACTGTAGACCATTCCTTTTGTATTCTTCCCCAATTTTTCTGGGCATATATACATATATATATACACACATATACACTTAAATAAATATATATAATATTTGTTCATATTTGATATTTGTTAAAAATATTATTTTTTATATGATATAAATAGAATCATAGTACACAGTCTGTTCTGCAACTTTGTGTTTTTTTTTTTTTTTAACTTATCTGTCTTGGAGATATTTTTTTAAAGATTTATTTATTTTACTAGAGAACACAAGTCAGGGGAGGGGCAGAGGGAGAGGGAGAGAGAATCTCAAGCAGACTCCCCGATGAGCCCAGAGACCACCGTGGGGCTCGATCTCATGACGCTGAGATCATGACCTGAGCCAAAACCAAGAGTCTGACGCTCAAATGACTGAGCCACCCAGGTGCCCCGTCTTAGAGATTTTTTATTCATTAAGAGAATTAACATATGCAAAAAGCCTAGAATAGTGGCTGGCATATTGAAAGCTCAAGAAATGTAAGATATTGTTATTTCAAAATCACATATAGATGGATTACCATATTCTTTTTAGTGGCCTTATAGTATTTATTGAATAGATTATTCTATGGATGGACAGTTAAGCTCTCTCTAATTTTTTAATTTGTTTTTTAAATTTTTAAACAATGCTGCAAAGAGTGTCTTTGAATATATATCTTTGAGAATTCTATAGGATAATTTTATAGAAGAGTGATCAATGGGATAAAATAGATAAACATTTTAAAATGTGAAAGGTGTTGCTAAATCACCCTCCGGAAAGCTGTATCAGCCACATTCCTGTCACAGAAAATGAGAGTTGCCTGTTCCTTCGCTTTCCCCACACCCTTGTGAACTATGGATGTTTTCACCTCTGCCATTGAAACCATCTCTATCATGATCTGTCCATTGAAGAATAGCTCATTGTTTTTAAGTTTATGTTTCTTACATTTGTGAGTGAGGTTTAGCATCTTTAAAACATTTACTGGGCATTTGTGTTTTCTGTTTATGTCTGTTCATATCCTTTTCTTATTTTTGTTTTGAAATATTGTCATCTAATTATTGATCATCTGATTATAATTCTTTAATATTATGAAATTTGTTTTTTGCCTATCGTGTCAGAAATATTTTCCCTAATCAGTCCCTTGGTTTTATTTATTTTATTTATTAATTCATTTATTCATTTATTTATTTAAGAGAGAGAGATAGAGCATGAGCAGAGAGGGGAAATTAGGGAGCAGGGAGGCGACTTAGAGGGAAAAGCAAGCAGGTTTCCTGCTGAGCAGGGAGTCCGACGCAGAGCTAGATCCCTGGACCTCGGGATTATGACCTGAGCCAAAGGCAGATGCTTAACTGACTGAGCTACCCAGGTGACCCTGTCCCTTGGTTTTAAAAGTTGTTTATTAATGGGTCACCTGGGTGGCTCAGTTGGTTGGGTGTTGGACTCTTGGTTCTCAGAGTCTGCTTAAGTTTCTCTCTCCCTCTGCCCTTCCCTCCCATGCTCACTCATGTGCTCTCTCTCAAATAAATAAATATTAAAAAAATAAAAGTTGTTTATTAATATTTTTCATGGAGACATTTAAAGCAATTTTTTATGCAGTCATATCTATCAGTCTTAAGTAAGGCCTTTAATAATAAAGTTCTATTCCAATGTGATTAAAGTTATTGATAACAGTGAGTTCTTCTCAAGGTATTTTCCTCAATAGATGCAAGGCAGAGTAACATCATTTGGACTGATGGTTATTCATATGTTCATATACAGGAACATTGACAAAATGTCTATCTGTCCTTTATCATGCGTTGATCTGGACATGATAACTCTGGACTTCAGCATAGATAGAAAGTTCTGTAGTTTTTTGCATGGCAGCACTTAAAATGTTAAGCTTGGAGTATGAACCTGTGGGATTAGTGAGTCATTTCTTTCACGGTTTGTTTGCTTGTATAGTATCTCACACCTATAAGTAGAACTTGGAGAATTACATGAATTTTCTTTTTGCTATTTCATGTGTATATAAAGGATGCAGTATATGCAGTATATGGTTGGCCAACAGTATGGGGAAATAGGTCAACCCATCAAAAACTCCTACAAGTTTTCCTTTGGAATTGGCAACCAATTCTACTTATGGGGCAACTCTACTGATAATAGGCCACAGATGTCCACAGTCAGTAAAGGAGTGCACATGAATCCAGCTGTTCATCCTAAGTAGTGGGCATACACACAGGAACTAGAGTGTTTAGTCTGTGACTCATGTACATCCAGCTTTTATTTGATGATTTTTAAAATTTTTTCTTCATTCTATTATAGGAGATACACATTTTTGGATTTTTAAAAGATTAACTGGATGACAGTTAATAAATAACACAATCAGCATGAATTCAAATTCAAAATTTGAATTCAGAATTCAAATTCAATTTAGTTCAAACTATCATTTAAGGTATAACTGAACAAAAGAGTTAAGATTTATCTTGACCTGTTTGGATGGGCCATGGCTTGGCCTTAAATTTCATCTCATAGTCCTATCCTTTGCTTGCCTCTGAAATGAGTGGAATCAACAAGCACTGAATGCCTATAAAATACCCAATACTCTGCAAGACAGCATTTGCGTGAAACAGAAATAGAAGACTTGGTTGGTTCTCACCCTTGTGGTGAATTTACTGTGAAGCTGTTGGTACTTAACCTCCAGGGTCATTCACTTACTTGCAATACTCTCTTACATAATTTGTATTCACAATTTTGTATTCTTTTTCTTAGAGAGGGCCCTTCAAATTCCATATGCTCTGCAAAAACCTGAATCTACCCCCTGAGAACTTAATATTTTACTGCAAAAGATAAGGCTTACACTCATAAAACAAGTGGGCAACCACTTCAGATGGTGTAAAAATGAAACTCTTAACATGTTCTGTAGAAGTTCGGAGAAATAAATCTCATTTATTTTGCTTCCTCTGTGGAAATTTGATTTGTCCATGGTATGTACAAACTCCAACATGAATATTTCTTTCTCCCATTTCCTACTTACTTAGGTCTTGTGGCCAGATGTTAATCTTTGTTTAATTTTAACCAAAATGCAGATACTGTGGAACACTGGGTTCTTAAATTGCTTGTTGGGAGTTTTAATGTCTGTAATTGGGAGGTAAGCAATTAAATTGCACAAACCTACCTTTTCTGAAGATAAATTTGATATACTCTTTTCTTGTTAGTAAATCGTGGTAGGGTTGTTTGTGAGTCTCTGATGTAACTTTTTTATGATTTCTCTTGGCTTCTTAATAGTAGATTGCTTATCTTTTGTGAAATCAACACTGAGAAGTTATTATAGGATGTGCTAATCCTAACCAGTCAAGAATGGATTGAAGGCAGATGCTGCGGTCTTTATTTACCCCCAGAGGAAAGCTTATTTGTTTTTTGTTGTTGAGGAAAGCTTATTTGAAGTCAAGCTTTGATTTTCCTTAAGACTTCCAATCCTGTGACTTTTCTTGTATGGAACTTTATGTGGTTAAAAAAAAATCTTTTTACACTTTTTTCATTCTGCTAATATGAGTGTTTGTGACTGACCAATAGACAGTGGTTTGAAGTCATATATAGCTAATTCCATGTGTTTGCTTTTTCTCTTGCTTGGGGTTATCAGAGGTTCACCAGGAATCCTGTTTTTCTGTGCTTGTCACCATGGCTCAGTTGATTCTAGGGCTCATTGACTTCCTTTTAACCTAAGAGAAAGTTTTGAATTGTGGCTCAGCTGTTTGTGTTAATGCTTTGAGATTTTATTTTCTCTTAACTTCAAATATACATTCCACTTAACATATATTCTTCCCACCATACCATTAAAAAAAAGTAAGGGAGTTAGGTCCCACTGAAAATACCCAACCTCAAATGTAGGGAGAAGCCTACTTCAACTAGTGATCCTCATTGAGGACCATGAAATGTTTATACACATACCTAGATTTTTCTTTAGACACCTGTCATTTTGGGCCATTTCTTGATCATTCTGTCTTTCTCTAATCAATATCCTTCATATCAGAAGTAATCAGAATGCCAGGGACAAGCAGAATAGGGGTGAATGTGTCTCCAGAAACTTTTGCTAAGCCATTGTTGGCACTCAGTTCACAGTTTGGAAAGAACTGAGCACATCTGAAGTACCCCTTCATTTCAAGTGAATTCTCCCAGTGGAGGACTTTTGGAGAGGATAAAGATTAAAGGCATCCATAAACATTATACTACAAGACCAATCTGACTTAAATTTGCTTGCTTAGGTCCCAGAGAGGAGACTAATTCAGGGGGTCTCTGAACTTATCTCTTCTTTTTATGTTTTCTTGCCATGCATTTTCACAGACTTCATCTCACTTTATCATTACATTACTTCCATGTTTACAGATAAGAAAACTGAGGCTCAGAAACATTGAATCAGTAAGTGGCAGAGCTGGAATTAAAACTTACCTCTTTCTGAGTTGGAATCTTTTTCCAAGCATACCATATTACTTCCCATGATCTGTTTTTGCCATTTTAAAAGGGTGATTTGGGGATCCCCCTCAGCTATACTCAATTGACTTTCCTTGGAAACTACATTACTCTCTTCATGTAGTTGTGAACAATTCACTTGGACATCAATATTCCTATTTGTTCATCTGTTCAAATGATAGTTACCAGATGTTTAATATGTACCATGTACTTTACTGTTCAAGGTGCTGTGTATATAATGGTGGACAAACTGTTCATGACTCCTGTACTCTTCATATTTAATAGCTAATGGGGGAAAAGTAACATTAAATCACTATACAAATAAATGTGTATAATCAAAATTTGTACAATCCTTGGGACGTAAGAACTAGAGTCTATCACAGAGACAATTAAGAGAGGATTTGGGAGATGGATATTACCCAAACAAAACTGGATGTTGGCCAGCAAAGTAGGGTGGTTAAATAGGTCATGGACCATCAAGGTCACTATTGGGTCTGAGTGTCTAGAGTATTTCTGTTTATTTGATGTGCTCAGGCCAAATCCACTGACCTGAATCTGCTACTTCCCAATGAGGACCCTTCTTGGAGGACAGGGGTATAGTAAATGAGAAAGCTTGGGAGGATTTATGCAAATATATTATCACTACAGAGATAGTAATCTTAAACCCATACATTATGACACCTGGAGTAGTAACATCTTCCTATGTAAAAGATGCTGTACCAATAACCAGCAAGAAAGGAGCTGACCTTGCTGAGTGAAACCAGTTCCTCCACAGCACAGACAAGAGTCGATCAACTATAAAGCTTGACAAAATAAGTCAGTCAGAGAAAGACACATACCATATGATTTCACTCATATGTAAAATTTGAGAAGCAAAACAAACAAAGGGAAAAAATGAGAGAGAGAGACAAATCAACATACAGACTTAATTGTAGAGAACAAACTGATGGTTACCAGAGGGGCGGGGGTGGGGTGATGGGTGAAATAGGCGGTGGGGATGAAGGCGTGCACTTGGGACGAGCACAGGGTGTTGTATGGAAATGATGAGTCACTATATTGTATACCTTAAACTACCATAACACTGTATGTTAACTAACTGGAATTAAAAACTTAATATAAAGCTTGAAAATGTTTTATTTATTTCCACAGACTTTGTCATACGTGCCAAATATGCTTCTGTTTCCTTTCAGAGTTTTACGATATTTATGGGAAAAGCAGTTTTCCTGTCTTTCTTTTAGTCATGTAATGAATAGAGTGTAATGGTTTAGAGCATGAGCTCAGGAGTGAGAAAATGGATTTGATTACAGTTTTGCACTTCTTACTCGCTCTGCAACATTGGGCAAGTTACTTTATCTTACTAGCTTCAATTTCTGTATCTATAACGTTAGAATGAAAAATAACCCTAATACTTACAGAGTTATTATGAGGTTTAAGCTTGATAATATTAAGTTCTTAGTATAGTGGCTGGCAAATATTAAGTGCTTAGGAAATTACTGTTAGTTTTTCTTTCTTCATGGAACTTTCTACTATTGGAAATTCCCTTTTTTATTTATGTTGCTTTTTTTTTTTAAGATTTTTTATTTATTTATTCATGAGAGACAGAGAGAGAGAGACAGAGGCAGAGGGAGAAGCAGGCTCCCTGCAGAGCAGGGAGCCCGATGCGGGACTTGATCCCAGGACCCTGGGATCATGACCTGAGCCAAAGGCAGACGCTTAACCAACTGAGCCACCCAGGCGTCCCTATTTATCTTGCTTATTTCTTGACTGTCTCCCCTACTCCCCCACTTAGTGACCATGCATATCCTGTTCATGGCTGTATCCTTAGGAATGGTATCTGTCAGTAGGTGCTTAGGAACTATCTGTCCAATGGATAAATAATGGTTTATATATTATTCATGCCTATTATGAGCACTCACATTGGAAGGTACAACCGTGAACATTACCCAGCGTCTGCCTCCATTTAGTGGGACAGACAAATAAATCTAAAGACTTGTACCATTACTGTCAAGGCAGTGAGGGCTCAATATGTACTTTAAAAAGAAAGACTTTTTTTTATAGAATTTAAGGTTCATAGCAAAACTGTGGAAAGTACCGTGAGTTCCCGCATACCTCCTGCCCCCACACATGCCCCCACTATCAACATCCCACACTACAGTGGTACATTTGTTACAGTCATTGACAGACACGTCATTATCAACCAAGGTCCATAGTTAAGTTAGGGTTCACACTTGGTATTGTACATTCTGTGCGTTCGGACAAATGTATAATGACATGTATTCATCATTATAGTATCATACAGAATAGTATCACTGCCCTAAAAATCCTCTGTGCTCTGCCTATTCATCTCTCCCTCTCCCCACCCCAATCCCTGGCAATCACTGATTTTTTTATTGCCCCCATAGTTTTGCCTTTTCCAGAATGTCACATGGTTGGAATCGTTCAGTATGGAGCCTTTTCAGATTGGCTTCTTTCACTTAGTAGCATGCAATTAAGGCTCCTCCATGTCTTTTCATGGCTTAATAGCTCATTTTTTTTTAGTGCCAAATAATATTCCATTGTCTGAATGTACCACAGTCTATTTATTCAGCTACTGAAAGGCATCTTGGTTGTTTCTAAGTTTTGGCAATTAAATGATAAAATAAAATAAAATAAAAGTGCTATAAACATCCATCTATAGGTTTTTGTGCAGATCTAAGTTTTTGGCTCCTTTGGGTAAATATCAAGGAGTAAAAAGATGCTAGATCATGGGAGAAGAGTGTGTTTAGTTTTGTAAGAAATTGCTAAACTGTCTTTCAAAGTGGATGCATTCCCACCCCAGTCAACAAGAGTTCCTGTTGCTCCACATCCTTGTTAGTATTTGGTATTCTCAGTGTTTTAGATTTTGGCCATTCTGATAGGTGTGTAATGGTATCTCATTGTATTTTAGATTTGCAGTTCCATAATGACATATGATATCTTTTCATGTGCTTATTTCTCATCTGTGTATCTTCTTTGGCAATTTGTCTATTTAGGTCTTTTGCCCATTTTTTAATTGTGTTGTTTGTTTTCTTATTGTTGAGTTTTTAGAGTTCTTTGTATATTTTGGATAACAGTCCTTTATCAGATGTGAGTTTTGCAAATGTTTTCTCCAAGTCTGTGGCTTGTCTTCTCATTTCTTAACATTGTCTTTTGCAGTGCAGAAGTTTTTAATTTTAATGACATCCAGCTTACCAATGTTTTCTTTCATGATTTGTGCCTTTGCTGTTGTATTTAAAAGGACATCGTCGCAGCATCTGGCTGTCTCAGTCAGTGGAGCATGCAACTCTTGATCTCGAGGGATTGTGGGTTTGAGCCCCACATTAGGTACAGAGATTACTTACAAATAAAATCTTTAAAAAAAAAAAAAAAAGAAAAGGACATACCCAAGATCATCTGAGTCTTGTCCTATGTTACCGTCTAGAAGTTTTATAGTTTCATGTTTTACATTTAGGTCTGTGAGTTGAATTTTGTGAAAGGTATAAGGTCTGTATCTAGATTTCATTTTTTTTGCATGTGAATATTCAGTTGTTCTATCACTCATCATTTGTTGAAAAGACTGTCTTTGCTCCATTGTATTGCTTTTGCTCCTTTGTCGAAGATCAGTTGACTGTATTCATGTGGGTCTATTTTTGGATTCTCTATTCTGCTTCATTGATCTATTTATCTGTTTTCACCAATACTGTACAGTCTTGATTACTGTAGCTTTATACAGCAAGTCTTGAAATCAGGTAGCATCAATCCTATGACTTTGTTCTGTTTCAAAATTGAGTTGGTTTTTCTGGGTCTTTTGCCTCTCCAAATAAACTTTAAAATCCATTTGTCAATATCCACAAAATAACTTGCTGGGATTTTGGTTGAGCGTGCATTGAATTTATAGATCAAGTTGAGAAGAACTGACATTTTGACAGTATTGAGTCTTCTCATTCATGAACATGGAACATTTCTCTATTTAGTTCTTCTTTGATATCTTTCATAAGGGTTTTGTAGTTTAGCTCATATAAATCTTTTACATTTTTTTAAAGATTTATACATAATATTTCATTTTGGGGACGGTGCTAATGTGAAGGGTTTATGTGTTTTTAATTTCAAATTCCACTTGTTCATTGCTAGTATATAGGAAAGCAATTAACTTTTGTATGTTAATCTTGTATTCTGCAATCTTATTGTAATCACTTATTAGTTCCCAGAGTTTTTGGTTGATTTTTTTTTTCAGATTTTCCACATAGATAATCATGGTATCTGCAAACAGAGATGGCTTTATTTCCTTCTTCTCAATCTGTTTTCCCTTTATTTCCTTTTCTTGTTTTTTGTTTTTGCTTTTTGTATTAGCTAGGATTTCCAGAACAATGTTTAAACGCAGTGGTGAGAGGGGACATCTTGCTTTGTTCCTGATGTGAGTGGGAAAGCTTTGAGTTTCTCATTGTTAAGTATGATGTTACCTGTAGATTTTTGTAGATGTTATTTATCAAGTTGAGGAAATTTTTCCCTATTCTTGGTCTGTTGAGAGTTTTATCATGAATGAGTGTTTGATTTTGTCACATACCTTTTCTGTATCTATTGATATGATCATGTGATTTTTCTTCATTAACTATTGATGTTATGGATTACATGAACTGATTTTCAAATGTTGAACCTGTTTTGTGTACTTGGAATAAATCCAACTTGGTTATGGTGTATAATTCTTTGTTTACATTGTTGGATTTAATTTGCTTTTTTCTTTTGAGAGTTTTTGCATCTATATTCATGAGAGATATTGGTCTGTAGTTTTCTGATAATGTCTTTGTCTGTTTTTGGTATCAGGTTAGTACTTGCCTTATAGAATGAGTTAGGAAGTAGTCCCTCTGATCCTATCTTCTGAAAGATGTTGTAGAGAATCAGTATAATCTCTTCCTTAAATGTTTGGTAGAACTTACCAGGGAACCCATCTGGACCTAGTATTTCTGTTTTGGAAGGTTATTGATTATTGATTCAGTTTCTTTAACAAATATAGGCCTATTCAGATTGTCTATTTATTCTTTTTTTTTTTTTTAAAGATTTTATTTATTTATTTGACAGAGAGAGACACAGCGAGAGAGGGAACACAAGCAGGGGGAGTGGGAGAGGGAGAAGCAGGCTTCCAGCTGAGCAGGGAGCCCGATGCGGGGCTCAATCCCAGGACCCTGGGATCATGACTTGAGCTGAAGGCAGACGCTTAATGACTGAGCCACCCAGGTGCCCCTGTCTATTTATTCTTCTGTGAATTTGATGTAGATATGAATTTCTGACCTATATCATATTCCTTCTCTCTGAGGAACTTTTTTAAACGTTTCTTCCAAGGCAGGTCTACTGGCTAAAAATTCCCTTGATTTTTGTTTTTGTTTATTTGAGAAAGTCTTTATTTCTCCTTTACTTTTGAAGTATAGTTTTGAAGAGTACAGAATTCCAGGTTGGTGGGTTTTTCTGTCAACATTTTAGGTATTTCACTTCACTTTCTTCTTGCTTGCATAGCTTCTGAGAAGAACTTGGATATGATTCTGGTTTTTGCTCTTTATAGGTAAGGTGTTCTTGTTTTGTTTTGTTTGCTGTACTTTTTTCAAGGTTTTTTTCTGTTTTTGATTTTCTGAAGTTTGAACATGATATGCCACGGTGTAGTGTTTTGGGCATTTATCTTTCTTGATATTCTTTGAGCTTCTTTTTTTTTTTTTTTTTTTAAGATTTTGTTTATTTATTTGACACAGAGAGAGTGAGAGAGAGAGAGCATAAGCAGGGGGAGTGGCAGGCAGGCAGAGGGAGAGGCAGGCTCTGTGTTGAGCAAGGAGCCCGATGTGGGACTCGATCCCAGGACCCTGGGATCATGACCTGAGCCAAAGGGAGCCGCTTAACCGTCTGAGCCACCCAGGTGCCCTTCTTTGAGCTTCTTGAATTTGTGGTTTTGTGTCTGACATTAATTTGGGGAAATTCTCATTCATTTTTTCTTCTTTATTCCTTAGATATTTTTTCTGTTTCCTCTCCTTCTGGTATTCCCATATGTTATACCTTTTGTAATTGTCCCATAATGCTTGATATTCTGTTCTTTTGGGGAGGATTTTTAATTTGTTTTTGTGTATTTGTGTTTGTTTGCTTCTCAGTTTTAGAAGTATCTATTTTCATATTCTCAAGTGTAGAGATTCTTTCTCTACAGAATCTACTAATGGGTCCCTAAAAGGCATTCTTCATTTCTATTACAATATTTTTGATTTCTAGCATTTCTTTCTTATCCTTTATTTCCATTTCTCTGCTTATATTATCCATCTTGTATATGGTCTACTTTTTCCTTAACAAGTTAATCATAGTTTTAAAAAATTCCCAATCTGATTTCTGCCATTCCTGCTATATCTGACTCTGGTTCTGATGCTTATCCAGTTTCTTCACAATGTGTTTGATTGTTTTGTTTTGTTTTGCCTTTTAGCATGTCTTGTAATATTTTGATGAAAGGTGGATATGATGTACCCAGTAAAAGGAAATTGGTTGTTCCTGATGTACTTGAAATGTAGGGGGAAGGGAAGCTTTCTGTAATCCTATGGTTAGGTTTCAGTCTAATGGTGAACCCGTGGCCCTGGACTGTGAACTTCACCAGTGTTTCTTAGTTGTTTTTTCTCCCCCTTCACCCTTAGTGAAAGGATGGCCAGGGTGGGCCTCAAGATGGGTATTTCCCTTCCCCCACATGGAAGGCTAGAAGAGGCTAGAGCAGGCATTTTCCTTTCCCTGGGTAGATTAAGCTCTGGTAAAATAGTTTGTCTTGAGAGCGGGTGTTCTTAAGAAGAACAGAATACTCTGGTGTATTTCAAGATGGTTCCTTTTCACTTTCCCTTGCTAGAAGTACCAGGAGACATTTTTTTTTTAAGATTTTATTTATTTATTTGACAGAGAGAGAGAGCATGATCACAGGGGAGGGGGCAGAGGGAGAGGGAGAAGCAGACTCCCCACTGAGGAGGGAGCCTGACATGAGGCTTGATGCCAGGACCCCAAGATCATGACCTGAACCGAAGCCAGATGCTTAACTGACTGAGCCACCCAGATGCCCCTGTACCAGGAGATTTTTCTCTGATATTTACTCTGGGAACCTGGTCAGCCTCCTAGAGGTAAAACTCACAAAAGTGTGGCAGTACATCTGTGACTGGGTCTCCCTGTAGTTTATCTTTCTTAGTCTTGTCCTCACTGAGCCTCCAGCAATTCAGTAATTACAGTTCAGGTTTTCCTACCCTGGCACTGGTTTCCATGGAATTTCTGCTCGGACAAGTTGTGATTCTTTGTATCTGCCTGTCTGCTCTTCAGTTATGAGGAGCAGTGGTTTGCCCTGTGAACTCACTTTTCTGATGGATCTAAGAATAGTTGTTCATTTTCCAGTTTAGTCAGCTTTTCACTTGTTGTTAGGATGGAGTGGCTACTTGTAAGCTCCTGCTGGACTGGAAACTGGAAGTTCTTTTCTGCCCATTTTTTAATCATGTTGTTCAATTTCTTACTGTTGAATTTTAGGAGTTTTTGTATATTTTGGATAAAAATCTTTATAATATATGTCTTTTGAAAATATTTTCTACCTCTTTGTGGCTTTCTTCTCATTTTATTGAGCGAATGTACACTTTTCAAAAAAATCTTTGTTGCCCCTGGGAACTGTGAGGTGGTCATAGTAAACATCCTTTCAAAAGCTTGTAACACAAATACATTCAGCTCTCAAATGATTTCTTAGCATGAGTAGCTGGGTAAGCATTTTGAGATTTTTTGAGATGTTCAACCTCATTTTAAAATAATTTTGAAATTTAGTTCTGGAATGGAACTATGCACTTGTCCAGTTTTCCTAGATTTGTGCTTGCATGCATTGCTCATGAGGTTTCGTTACTTCCTTCTCTTTTAGTGGGAGGCAGAGTTTCTAATATCTTCCCTCTATTCTTTCAGGTCCAAGGACAGAGGGTTATGAACAGAGAACTCTTGGGAGCAGATACTGGAATCTAACCTCCTTAGACTAGGGCCTCACAGCATCTTACAGTGGTAACCATAAGTCAACTCCAGTTGCTGGTCTCTCACAGTAGTAACATGTGTATTAAATGTTACTATTAAACTCATAATGTGATTTTTTCCTACACCTTTGCTTCTGAAATTTACTTATATCTAACTTCTATCACTTACATAGAAAAGTTTGTCAAAATAATGATGTACCATTCTCTACATTTATTTTAGTAATTCCCCTCTCCACCTCACTACAAAATCAAGTGGAAACAAATAGAGTGGTTCACTTATTGAGTCTTTTGTCCTAGAATCCATGAAAAAGTTGAGATTTATTGGTCAGTTGGCTCCAGGATGCTCATCATGTTCATATAGTGGGAAAGCTTTCAGGAAATCATAACATTCCTTTGTTTCCTTTTCCAGCTTAAAATGCAGACACACTGGATATCCCGCTAGGGTGAGAATTTCTTAGAAAATGAAAGCTATTTCTTAGATTTGTTTTATATCAGATGAGTTTAAATAGATTTTTTCTAGGTTTGAGTGTTGATGACCCCACAGGCAAGAAAACTCTTGGATGGTGTAGATGTTATGAGTTTAGAAAAAAAAAAAAAAAGGCAGTTTGTTGAAAGATAAATTGGACTCATATCTTATTTATTGCGACTATTAGGAAGATAAAAATATTTGCTGATAGAAAAGAGGATTATGACAAGGGCTGTGAGAATCTTTTGGTATCAGTGCTTCTAACATTGAAAAGAGCATTGAAAACTTTTATAAGGCACATCCTCATGAAAGGTCCCATGCTCTTGCTGGTTCATGCTTTATCAGGTGGAGAAAAACAGTTTAGCTCATAAAATGATAAAAGATATAACATTTATAATAACTTACATAACCATCCATGGCAGGCAGAATAATGTCCCCCCCCCCCCAAGATGTCCAGTATTAATCCCTGGAATATGAATATGTTGGGTTTCAGGCAAAGTAGAATTAAGGTTGCTAATTAGCTGACCTTAAAATAAGGAGATTATTGTGGATTATCTGAGTGGGTTCAATGTAATCACAAGGGTCCTTAAAAGTGAAAGGTGGAAGGGCATCTGGGTGGCTCAGTTGGTTAAGCGTCTGCCTTCAGCTCAAGTCATGATCCCAGGGTCCTGGGATTGAGCCCCGTCTCAGGCTCCTGGCTCAGCGGGGAGCCTGCTTCTCCCTCTCCCTCTGCCTGCCACTCCCTCTGCTTGTGCTCTCTCTGGCTGTCTCTCTCTCTCTCTGTCAAATAAATAAATAAAATCTTTAATAAAAAAAAGTGAAAGGTGGAGGTGAAAGAGAATCAGAGGAAAAGAGGTGAGGATGGAAACAGGATCAGAGAGATGCTGTGTGGCTGGCTTTGAAGATGGAAGAAGGGGACAATAGGCCAAGTATGGGCAGCCTCTAGAAGCTAGAAAAAGCAATTAAATGGATTCTCTCCTAGAGCCTCTAGAAAGGAACACAGTCATGCTGATACCATGTGTTGGACTTCTTTTTTTTTTTTTTTTTTGAAGATTTTATTTATTTACCTGAGAGAGAGAATGGGAGAGAGAGAGAGCATGAGAGGGGGGAGGGTCAGAGGGAGAAGCAGACTCCGCGCTGAGCGGGGAGCCCAATGTGGGACTTGATCCCAGGACTCCAGAATCACGACCTGAGCCGAAGGCAGTTGCTTAACCAACTGAGCTACCCAGGTGCCCTCATGTGTTGGACTTCTGACCTTCATGTTGTTTAAGCCACTGAGTCTGTAATAATTTGTTATGGCAGCAATGGAAAACTAATACAACATCAATAAAATTTTTGGTCTGTTGGAGAAGTTCACAATTTGTTAAAAACAGAGAATTCTTGTCAGGGAGATTGACTCCAAAAATCTGATGCCTCAGGCTGCTCAAGGAAGCTGAAGGTCAGGTGTTGATTCACCTTCACCTTTGTTCTGTCCAGAACATCATGCCCTGATGAGCCATGGCTCACTCAGCCCTGGGAAGCATGGCAGAAACAAAGGACAGGGCTTAGCCTCAACAAGACAAACACTGTTACTCTTCTGTCTCTGTGACGACACCACTGCTTTAGGTTAACCAGAAAAATTTTATTTGGTACAGTTTTAGAATTACGCCCAACCATAATCACTTGAGGGAAAATGAAAATAAGTTCTCTTCCTTTCTGGCTTGGCAGTCTTTGGTGAATCCTTGTTTATTTTTGCCAAATGGACCCAACTTTCACCCAGAAGCACTGTGGGAATTCTTTGTGGGAACCTGTGGTGACTGTAGAACCCTAGCTTTCTGGGCTGGTAGTGATGGTTCTGTGAAGTAGACCCTGAAGGGATGCTGTTGAAGACTTCACCTCAGGTTATAACCAGGTTAGCTTTCTTCTCTTGAGATGAGATAAAAATGTTTCTATGAAGGGCATGATGTTCTGGACAGAACAAAGGTGAAGGTGAATCAACACCTGACCTTCAGCTTCCTTGAGCAGCCTGGGGCATCAGATTTTTGGAGTCTTTCTTTCTTCCTTTCTTTCTTTCTTTCTTTCTTTCTTTCTTTCTTTCTTTCTTTCTTTCTTTCTTTCTTTCCTTCCTTCCTTCCTTCCTTCCTTCCTTCCTTCCTTCCTTCCTTCCATCCTTCCTTCCTTCCTTCCTTCCTTCCTTCCTTCCTTCCTTCCTTCCTTCCTTCCTTCTCATTTCACTTGACAAAGGGAGAGAGAACATGCAATTATCCTTCTTTTGTAGAAAAGAATACCAAATTGCTCAGCAGGGGTTGTTGTTGTTGTTGTTGTTTTTTTTAATGTGCATTTGTTTGGAAACCACAAAACAAAACTGCCAGAAAAACTGAAAGGCAAGGTACATATATCCTGAAGAGTAACTGGAATGTATTCCAGTTTTCAGTTCAGCTTTGATAATCTAAAGAAGTGGTCTTGGCCACTTTCCAGCAGGTGGTGGAAGGGCTTGATCACAAGCCCCTTTAGGAATTTGCTAGAAACTATGGGTCAGCCATATAGAAAAAAAGCACATCATCAAATTTTGCATATCATTTGGGATTCCTAGACTTCCATAGGTTCATCCAAGGACCCTCCAGGCATAGGCTCTCTAGCATGGACGATGGGACACAACACATAGGTGGCCGTTATGAGCCAGAGGAAGGCCCTGCTCCTACCTTATATCATGATGGGGCAGATAAGTATGGTTCTGGAAATTAAATTCATTAATTTCATTAAAGTAAATTAAATGGTTTAAAAAAAGGTGTGTCTGAATCAAAGTTAAAGGACTGTTTTTGAGTTAGTTTTAGTTTATCTTATCACTTTTCTCTTACTTGACATTTGCCTTTTTTCACCTGTATATTTGTGTGTGTGTGTGTGTGTGCGCGTGCAGGAGAGAACTTAGCCCTTGAGAACAACATATAAGTTGATGCTCTGTTGAGTTTTTGTAAGCATAGGGGATGAGTGATAGGAAACCACAGTCCTACCCTCATATTCATTATACGAGGTTTCACATAGCCTATTTCATGAGGTTCTTGACGAGATCTGCAATAGCACCTTCTTGTGGGTGGGGAAAACTAAGCTACAGACTTGCACTGATTCGTTGGTTATGTATTAATTCATTTTAAACCTAAGACAAATCTCCACCCACTAACAGACTCTGTGGTTGTCCGAGTGTTGCCTGCTCGCCACCCCAGATGTAACCCCATTTCTTCTGTTGTCTTTCATTGTGGCCGCGGCCACTGTAGTATACTACCCAGATGTATTTGCAGTTGATTGTTTGCAGTTGCTACACACTAGAAGTGGAAGGAGGAGATACTGATGAGCCACTGAGCTGTGATGGGGGAAAAATGGACCAAAGAAGAGAAATGGATGACAAGGACTTGGAGAGGAAAATAGAAGAAATCTTACAGCAAGGGTGTGAAACCCATCATACTTAAGGAATAATTCTAAAGTTGGATGGAAGCAAGTTATAGCAAGAGAGACCTTTTGGTTTTCTTTCTCTGGAAGAACAGGGGTTGTAAGACCTTTGTCCTTTTGGTCTCCTCTTCAGACAGTTGTGGTTTGGGGCAAGGGGTGAAGGTATTCTTCTCAAGGAAAATTTTATAACTGTGAAGCATTTTGTAACTGTGAAGTGCAACAGAAAGACTAGGTACTCTTTGCTTTAATGGTGCCTTAACTGTCAGGGATACCATGGTGGTAAAGTGGAGAATGGAAGAGCATCGAAGATGGAGGGCCCTTCCCAGCAAAGGCCTAGAGGGGAGGACGGTAGCTCTTTCTGGGTCTTCTAGCTTTTTCTCATCATGGTAAAAGTGCCTGGAGAACCAGATCTTATGACTGGAAAGCACATCCCATGCTTAGCATCACTGGCCCCTTGCAAGAGAACAGAGAGTCCTTGACCTTTGTCTTCTCCTTAAATAACCAGCTCCATGGTGGTACAAGACCTTTCCAATGTAGACTTGGTGGCAGTGACCCAGTTCTGAGGTCAGGCTTGGGTGGAGAGTGCCTGCTCTGAAGGATATTATTTAGAGTGATTAAAAACATCCCTCTTACTGATCTGTGGGATGCGATCCCCAGTCGTAATCAAAGCTTCCTTGGTGTTCCAGACATCTGCCGGCTCTTTCACCCGTATCATTCTCCTGAGTCAAGGTCAGCTTCTGAACATTTTCCTCATACCTGACCTGTGTTCCCATGGGTCAGTTAAAGAAAACCGCTTTGGATGTTCATGGTCTGGGGTTTATTAGAGGAACAGAGACTCCCAGAGGTCCTGGAGTCAGCAGCTTCATGTGAGGTCTTGCTTCCCTTTCCTTCTTCCTCTCTGTTCTTTCATCTATCCCCAGTCAGTGACTTCCTCCCTTCTCCTTCCTCCCCAGCCTTTCCTTTCTTTCCACAGGAGATGGTATTAGTTCATTCATTTAGCAAATGTTTATTGAGTGTCCGCTAAGAGTGGGCTCCATTGCTGCCTCAGGGAATATGGCAGTGAGCAAGATAAGAGAATGAAACCAAAGTCCTCACCATGGCCTATCAAGCCTCCTGAACGGTCCCTGTCACCTCCGCACCCCATCTCCTTCTCTCCCTTTACTTACTCTGTGGCGTTCTTCATGCTTCTCAAGCACACCATTTTGCCACTGGGCTACGGCCTCTGCCACGGCTCCCCCCTCCGTGGAAGACTCTTTAGAGATCTGTAGAGCCCACTCCCTCACCTTCTGGAGGATGTTACATCATGGGCACGTTCACCTCGGGCCTTGTCTGAATACCTCCTGTGAGGGAGCCATGTCTGATCATCGCTACCTGTTTTATTTTTCTCCATTGCACTTTTCACTCTCTGACTTGGTATATATTAACTAATTATTATTTTATTGTCTACCTCCCCCCACTACAGTGTCTGCTCCCTGAAAACAGGTCCTTTGGTTTGTTTGCAGCCGGTATCCCCAATGCCAAGAATAGTACCTGAACATAGGCCTTAACAAATATTCCTTGAATGGGGACTAAATGCATAAAAAGATGAAGGATTGGGTAAATTAATGCAAAGAATAAGGTTTCTGACCTCAAGGAAGTTATAATCTAGTGCATCGGAGGACATAAAATTAATAAAATAACTCAAGCTCGTGTGATTTGGTAGCAACTTAGAGACTGGGCTCTAGAGTCTGACTGTCATGATTCCAATCTCTGCTCCACGTATTAGCTGTGTCTTCGAGGGCAAATTACCTCAGCTCTCTGGGCCTCATTTTCTCATTTGTGAAATATGAATAATAATATCACATAGGATTATTGTGAGAATTCAATGAAACCATCCATATAAAGTGCTTAGCGCAGGACCTGGCACGTGGTCTGTGCTCAGTAATTATTATCTGCTATTGTTATTGGATCACTTGCTGGAATCAAGTGGAGCCTGAAAAGTTCCTCAGGATTACCCCCATCCTGGTCTGGTATTACTCCCTTTTCCATTAGGGAGCAAAAGTTCGAAAGTGTCCCCAAACCAGAAAGACTGTCCCTGAGGACAGCTTTATCTTAGGATTCCTTTGAACCGCAAATACTCCTGTCCTCCCTTCAAACACATATTAAACATTTCATTTGCCCAGATAGGCTCCCAACAATAATATCTGTCCCCTCTGGAAATAACTGTTTCCTGTTAAAATATCAGCAACCAGTTAAACATGGTTTTGTTTTTCTTTTTCTAGTAATTTTTAGGCCGCAGCAAGTAATTGCTTAAGACTGTACTTTAAGAGGCATCTGTAAATCTTTCCTTTGCCTTGTGATACACGGGAAACCATGTCAGAAGTCATTCTGACAATTTGTATTTTAATTTAAGTTTTATGAGTTACCTACCATTTAAAGAAGGCCAGTTTCTCATTGGCAAGCCTTCTTAAGAGATTGACGCTTTGATCTTAAATCCTGGGGAGACTTTGCAGAAATAGGGGGTGACATTGTTGACAGGTTCATCTGTAGCTATTCTACTGCCATTAATTAAACACCCCCCCCCCTTTTATTTACTCCCCTGGAGTAAATGAATGAACTTGACTTTGGTTTTTGATGGGAAGCTATGAGAGGGTCCAGGAAACATCAAAGAAATGCTCTTAATCTAGTAAAACTAACTCTCAACTGACCTAGCTTGAACATTAAAGAGTTCTTAATTCCAGTGCTGGTCTAGTTTCTTTTCTGTAAGGCGTTAATTCTCTCTAATGATTAGAAAAGTGCAGGGGTAAATAATCATCCCCTCCCCATGAAATTCCAGAGGGTTACAGGCTCTTTAATTTTATCTTGCTTCTAAAGGTCTCCTTTGTAAAACCATGTATACATTTTGGTTTTTTGCCTTTCCATACTGCTTATACCTCCAAGATCTCAGCTTTAAGATCTTAAAACTTTATTTCTTTTGCATTTCGGTTTTAGATTTTTGGATCACAGCTATCCTAAAGCTTTTTTATGATCCTAGACTTTAGGAATGAAGGCACAGACAGGTTAAGACACTTGTATAAGCAAAAAGCCAGATGGTGCCCTTGCAACAACAGATTCGAGCCTAGTAGTTGAAAAGTCTGTTTTCATGTCTGCTTAGAGAACCCCACCAGGCCATTCATTTGCCCCCAAACAAGTAGCCATCAGCATGCCTACTGGGTGTGCAAAAGAGACAGGAATCCTGTTCTCATGGAGTTTACGTTCCAATAGACAATGAACACAGTAACTAAATAAGACCGTATATGAGAAGGTGCTAAAGGCTGTGGAGGAAAATAAAGCAGCGTTGTGAGTGTTGGTCTTACATAGGGTGGCCGGGAGAGGCCTCACTGAGAAAGTGTCATTTGAGCAGAGCCCCATAGGAGCCGAGGAAGGTGCTGCTGACACGGGGGCAGAGAGAGGAGCGCAGAGATTCTGAGCCAGGAGGATGCCCAGGTGTGGGTGGAGCAGCAGGGGGGCCAGTGAGGCTGAGGGAGACTGAGTGGGCGTGGAAGACTTGGTCAGAGGTATCAGAGCAAGTCCTTTAGGGCCTCATGAGGCAGGTATGACTTTGGTCTTTCTTTGGAGTAGAACAGGAGCCACGGGAGGGTTCTGAGCCCGGCAGTGACGTGTTGGGATTTACATCGCCCAGGATTGCACTGAGCTGAAGCCAAGAGACTAGTTAGGTGGCTATTGCATTGATCTAGACTAAAGGTAGTGCTGGTTTGAGCCAGGGTGGAAGTGATGAGAAGGGTTTGGATTCAGGGTATGTCATAAAGGCAGAGCCAAACGGATTTCTTGGTGGGTTGGATGGAGACCAGCCTGAGCACCCAGAGCGTAGTGCATGCTACCAGACATCCCTTGCCTTCTTCTTGATGGTCCTCACTGGTCTCCAGAGTATTGTCAACCAGTCATTCTGGTCCTGATTAGGACTCTGTAGACAACTCTGGCGGCTGAGAAAAATATGCATGGGGTCTTCTGAGCACATGTTCTGAGCAGATGATACCACGTTAATTAATGAGAGCGAACATCATTCACCAGTATAAGTTGCTTAGTCCGTCTTGACAGCACCTGACTCCTCCTGTGGCATCCCATTCTTGGAGGGGACCTGGGATAAGTGCTCGTGTCATCCCAACCAGCAGCTCAGCTCCAGAGTCTGAAAAATGTAGAGAAAGAGCAGTAGAGTATGAGAAGCTAAAGTGAAGACAAGGAAGAGGAAGACCAGGAGATTTTTAGTAGAGACACCTCTAAAAAAGAAAAATATCAGGAGCATATCTTTCCCTTTCTATCTCTCTTAGCTTCCAGTTGGGCGATAAAAGGTGAAGTATTTCCTGGATAACCAGAGAGAATTAATGAACTAACACGGATATGACGAAAACAAAGATTAGGTCCCACATTTAGTTGCTGAGGCTGGCAGGAGAAGAGTTTATGGCTCTGTCTTGTCAGATAGGTGGAAGGTACCGTGGCTCTCCCAGAGCCCCACTCTCCACTGCACCTGCCGTAATCTTTCCTATTTACATAAACCACAAAGGCTGTTATGAGAGAAGATGGAGACATGGTTGACTATGATGGTGGCCAGGGAGAGAGCCAAAAAATCTGTTTGTTTAGGAGAAATCTCATTTTGCATCCCTGCCTTGCTCACATGGGGCTGAATAAATCTTAATCTAAGTTCTTATCTCAGGAAAAGCAAAGGGTGGCCCTGGAAGCCCTCTAAATAACAGGTGCAGAAAGAATGGAGAGGAATAGGGAGGGTGGAGGCCAGTGGAAAATAGGTTTGAGAGGCCAAGAAATCCATAAGGCTGACGAGCTCGAGAGAGGAGCAGGTGGAGGGGAGGGGGGCTAATGCCTCAGGGTGCAGACTGGAAACTACTGGGATAGGGTGATAGGGAGACCAGATGGGCTGGCATTCAGTCAAACCAGATGGTGGGCTTTTATTTCTAAAAGGATTTGTAAATCCTAGGAACAAGGAACATAAGGGTACTGGGGCCTTTAATCCCATTAGTAGAAGACAAAAGTGTTCTCTTTAAAAATGTAAACCCACCAATTATAGAACTTCTATTACCAAAACTTTGGGACAGAGTACCAGCTTGTGAAACGCCAAGGAATCTCTGGATTCTTCACTGAGGGAAAGAGAAACTGCAGAAATCGTCAGGGCATTCATTATAAGTTAATAAAAAGACGTCTCCTCAAGAATTTAAAGTGTACTGTTGGGACCAAACAAAATGTGATATATTTGTATGCAATAAGCCTGCTTACATATGGAGTTGGAAAAACAGCTAACTGCAATTAGGGACTGATTGTTTAGTAAATTTTGAGTTTACAGTGAGACAAATTTAAAAATTTAAGCACCTGTCACTTTCTAAAAAGTCGTCCCCCTGTGTCCCCTTGCCCAGTTGTCAGCCTCCGTGTCCCCACAGCTGCTCTCCTCGTTGCATACAAATCCTGTTCTTCAGTCCTTGTCTCAGCCATTCCTTGAGGGTCCAAAATTACTTCCATAACCCTTCTCCTCTTGGACTTATCCCCAAGGAGACCAGCCTCATCACAGAGCATGGAGTCGTCCTTGTGTGCTTATGTTGGTGCAAGTGTGAAAGTTACCCACACACAGCCATGCTTCCTTCAGGAGAGAGAGCAGAGGGGCGGTTGTATAGGCTTGGGTGCTGCAGTCCGTGAGGGATCTACTGTCTTTGCATCATGTAATACCCCATCCTCCTGCTAAGAGAAAAAGCCTAATTTCATCTAAAGGATTTCAAAGAAATGCTAAATATTAAGAGAAAGTTTTAAGTAGTGTGATTCATTGTGAAATCCCTTTTTTGTTTAAGGCTATCCATATACCCATTAAGTTAATATCACACAATATCACTTTTTGATGCTATTTCATAAATATTTCTTTCCTTAATTACTGCTGAGAAGTGGAAACTGTTATCTCATGTTTGAAATGGAATAGAGTTGCTTTCCCACACCATTGACTGGGGTTTTTTTGTTTTTTTTGTTTTTATCTGTAAAGGTATGGAAACCTGACAAGCCCAAACTGTGAAGAAGATGGAAGCCCAAGTTCATCAGAGTCTAAGACGGTGATCAGGAAGTAAGTGTGCCTTTTCTGTGCATTACAAGCTCTCAGTCAAGACTTATTATCCTAAAGGAATGTAATTTAGTAGAGTTTTTAAAAATTCCTTTTTATGTTGTCATTTTCCCCCATAATGCGTAAAATCATAGATTTATTTTTTGACTATCCAGTGATAGTCATTTATTCATCCAGTAAAAATGTATCAGGCACCTACCATGTGCCAGGCCCTGTGCTAAGGGAAACAACTATGAACAAAATAAATAAGTCTCAGCTCTTAAGAAGTTTGGATTTTAGCAGAGAGACAAAGAATCCACACAAAGGAAGAATGAAGTAGGGCAAGGGGGCTAGATCCTGATGGAGAGTTTGATTCAGATAGGGTGCCAGGAATGGGCTTTCTGATCTGGTGACATTGGAGCAGAGTGCTGAATGGGGTACAGGCTGGGCTTGGTGAATATCCAAGCAGGGAAAATGTGGACAGAGCTGTGAGGCAGATGAATGAATGAGGCTGGAGCAGAGCACATGAAGTGACAAGTGCTAGAGGATGAGATCTGTAAGGTCATATGGGTCCCAGATCACATGGGGACTTGAAGGCCTTGGGCAGGATGTTAAATTTTATTCGAAGGAAGGGAAGAAGCATTTAGAAGATTTTGAGGAGAGCAGTGCTATGGTCTGATTTATATTTCAAAAGGCTTGCTCTGGCTCTATGTGGAAAATAGACTCTGGCAGTGGGATGGGGGGCAAGAGTGGCAGCAAGGAGCCTGGTCAGGACCCTTACAAAGACCCAGGGAAGGGATTCTGGGAGCATGAACTGGAGGAAGAGGAGGAGGAGATGATGGTAATAATAGTGATGGTGGTGGCGTTGGTGTCGGTGGTAGTGATAGTAGTAAAAGTAGGAATAACTTGTAGTAGGAAGAGCTTCTGCAGAGATCTTGAGGGTATTGCTGGCAGGTTGCACTGATGAAGTGGTTGGGGCATATGAGAGAAAAAGAGGAGGCACGGGCACCTCCAAGGGTTGTGGTGTGAGCAACTGATAGAAGAGAACCTTGGTTTTGTGAGATAAGAAAGACTGGTGAGGAGGAGCAGGTGTGGT
Source organism: Mirounga angustirostris (assembly GCF_029215605.1). Classification (NCBI taxonomy): domain Eukaryota; kingdom Metazoa; phylum Chordata; class Mammalia; order Carnivora; family Phocidae; genus Mirounga; species Mirounga angustirostris. The sequence continues at coordinate 44,217,486 of NW_026991714.1, forward strand.
GGGGAGCATGTGTCAATAATTTCATCGTAGACATACTCACTTTGAGACAATTGGCTGAGTCTAGAGTTCAGGGAACAGTCTGGTTGGGAGGCATAAATCTGGGCATCCTTAGTTAAGACATGGTATTTAAAGCTATGGGGCTGGGTGTGCCCCCCGTGGGAACAAGGCTATAGAGAAGAGGAAGGTCCAAAGACTGAGCCTTGGTTCCTTCCAGTGTTCAGATTAGGAAAGTAGAGGGTCCAGCAAGAGGAGGTTGGAACAGAGGAGCTAGCGGGGAACGAGAAGAAAGAAGTTGTGTCCAGAAGTCAAGTGAAGAAGGAGTTTTGGGGGGACGTGACCAACCATGTCTAACACTGCTCATACATCAAGTGAGAGGAGCCTGGGAAGAGACTACTGCTTTTGCAACACGGTGGTCTTTGGTCCCCTTGACAAATGTAGTTTTGGTGGATGGAGGTCTGGGTCAGGAGAAGACAGAAGTTTGGAGTTTTTCTGTAAGAGAAGAGAAATGGGCTAGAGGATGATCTGGGGCAAAGGAGGGTTTTTTCATTTTGTATGTGTTTGTTAAACCTGGGTGATGCTTTAATCTGATGAGAATAATCTAGGAGACACCGAAGAATAATCCATGATGTAGGGGTGCAGGCTGCTCTAGGAGTGATGTTCTTAAGTCGATGGGATATATGCCAGGGTGCTTGAAAGTTCTCTTACTAAATATTCATCTTGGAGCCAAAAGTCCAGGCAGTTAATCCTGTGGAATATTTTAACTCCTCAGAGGATTGACTGATGGAATCCTTTCTTCAGAAGCCAGGGATATGAAGCTTAGAAAACTGAGTATCTTTTTAGTCCTGAGTGAGGCAGTTTTATTATTTTATTGGATGGACCATAATTTTCCAGAAAACCAGACACGCCAATGTAGATATTTGAATGTCAAATGCAAGGCGTGTGGTGAGCGGAACAAATACCTTTATTCTTAGAGGGCTTTGGGGGGCTTCTTTGAGGAGTTGACATTTCAGGTAGGTCCTGAAGGAGGGTGAAGATTTTGGTGGTAGAGCCACCCAAGCAGGGGGAACGGAGGGACCATATTGGGGAAATATATTTTGGGAACAACATGCCGCTTCATGATGGTGTATGTGCCAGGTTGAGGGGATCTGTAGAGCCGAAGCTATCATGAAGGGGGTTCATTCTCCCAAGAGAATAAGGACCTTCCCTGGTAAGCAGTAGACAGTCAGTCCTGAAAAGTTTTTTTTTTTTTTAAGATTTTATTTATTTGACAGAGAGAGAGATAGCGAGAGCAGGAACACAAGCAGGGGGAGTGGGAGAGAGAGAAGCAGGCTTCCCGTGGAGCAGGGAGCCCGATATGGGGCTCGATCCCAGGACCCTGGGATCATGACCTGAGCCGAAGGCAGACACTTAACAACTGAGCCACCTCACCAGTCACTGTCACTCCCCAGCCATATGACCTGGTCACTTCACCTCTTTCTCACTTTCAGTTTCTTGACCTGAAAAATGAGTGCTCAGAATGTAGGATCCCTGGCGTCCTTTCAAGTTTAATGACCACTGGGATAAAACTTGTTTAGTTTTCATCTCTTCAAAAGTGAGAATGAATATCAGAAACAGAGATATTGAGGCACCTGGGTGGCTCAGTCGGTTAAGGTCTGCCTTCGGCTCAGGTCCTGATCCCGGAGTCCTGGGATAGAGCCCCGTATCGGGCTCCCTTCAGCAAAAACTGAAAAGTTTTTGCAGGATGGAAACAGTATCATCAAATAGGTGATGTGGGGGGATGGATTAGATTTATAGACTTCCGACTTAGGCTATGGTACACGGACCAGGAGCATCAGCACCACCTGGGAGCTTGTTAGAAATGCAGAATCTCAGGTCTCACCACAGACCTAGATTAGAATCTGCATTTCAGTAAGATCCATGAGTGATTCCTGTGCACTTTAAGGGTTTGAGAATCATAGGATTAGAGAGGTTTTGTTGTTAATTGTGTTTATCCCTGAAAACTTACTGAAATAATAATTTTTTGAAAAGAACCTTTTTATAGTTAGTCTTTTAAAGCATATACAAAAGGAGACCTGAGTGGCCAGCTTGTCACACGTAACCTCCGCCTGTGACCAGATTCAGAAATGAGTGTGTTGTTCTCCACAAATTTTGGAATCGAGTCAAATTTGGAGCTACCATTCAACTAGCCACCTGAACACTCCAGGGAGAGGAACAGTCTGAAAAATATCCAGAGCTTCTCTGTTTCCCAGGGGGTGTTGTGAGATTAAGTAGGTTTCTGGGAAGTCGCACGAAAATTGGTTCGTACCCTGCATGTGAAGAATCATGCTCATTATTTTAAAGTCCTATTATAAAATTTTATTCAACTTCATTGTACACCGGGAACAGTGTGATGTGGGGGAAACTCCAGGATAAGCTGTTTTAAAGGGCTTTCCAGTTTTAAGCATGTGAGTCCTTAACAAAGAGCTTCACATAGAACTCCCCTGAGGGGGTCCATCATCTGGGGACAATGGTCCTCTCCTAAAGCCTCACAATGAATTGGTAGAAAGTGCTTGACCCTTTTCCTTACACTGACTTGCCTTTTAAAAAATTATGCCTGATGAAAATACGCCACTTTATCTTATAATGGGCCACTCTGTCTACAAATACTGGAATGCTAAAATCCCTTCTCTCAGCTGACCTCTTTCTTCCTTGCATTTTCCTTCTTTCGTACTGCTTCCTCCCCACCCTCCCCCCCCATTTTTCCTTTTATTATTTTTCATCTCATTTCGCCATTATCTTTTTGCTCTCTCTTTTGGAAGTTACCCTTCTCCTAATCATTTCTGTGGCTAGTTAGGGTCAGTGCTCTGTCTTTCTGAGAGGAAATCAGGGTAGCACCTTCTTCATTCCATCTGTAACATATGGAGAATTCCTCCACCATCCCAGAGCTCTGGCCTCTGACATGGAACCATGACCGAAGGTTTCCTGATGGCTGGTGCATGTGTAGGAGATACGGCTCTATGGCCATTCTCAATGGGCTGGTTTTGTCCCCAGAGGATATTTGGCAACATCTGGAGAAATTTTTGTCTTAACTTGGTGGGGGGATGCTATTGCTATCTGGTAGGTAGAGGCCAGGATTGTTGTGAAACAGTCTACAGTGCACAAAACACCGCCCTCCAACAAAGAATGCTCTCCCTGTAAATACCAATAGTGCGCAGGTAAGAAGCTCTACTACATGGTGAGGACTGCAGTCCTCAAGTGAAAGCTCTTTATTTATGAATATCTAGATGAATATAAAAATAGGACCATGAGTATTTGGGGATTTATTTATTTCTTCATATCCCGTCTTAGAATGAGGTGAATCCAGTGCAGAGGTCGCCCAGGAGCTGGCCTCAGAGAAGGTGAAGGGCCCTGGGTAAGGAGCCTGGAGAACTCAGATTCGAGTCCCTCACCAGTCACTGTCACTCCTCAGCCATATGACCTGGTCACTTCACCTCTCTCTCACTTTCAGTTTCTTGACCTGAAAAATGAGTGCTCAGAATGTAGGATCCCTGGCGTCCTTTCAAGTTTAATGACCACTGGGATAAAACTTGTTTAGTTTTCATCTCTTCAAAAGTGAGAATGAATATCAGAAACAGAGATATTGAGGCACCTGGGTGGCTCAGTCGGTTAAGGTCTGCCTTTGGCTCAGGTCCTGATCCCGGAGTCCTGGGATGGAGCCCCACGTTGAGAGCTCCCTGCTCAGAGGGGAGTCTGCTTCTCCCTCTGCCCCTCCTCCCCCCCACTCATACTCTCTTGTTCTCACTCTCTCTCTGAAATAAATCAAATCCTTAAAAAAAAAAAAAAAAGAAACAGAGATATGGCCCAAATACTATATTGAATTTTTGAAAGGTGCCCTTGACTGCTTTTTTCAGTCGGAGGGGCTGTGCCACCAGTTTTGATAAAATAGGAAAACAGAACAGACAGCTTCTTTGACTTGATTGTTATTAATTGTGACATCACAGCTGCTCACTGTACTTCTCAGTCCAGAGATGAGCTAAAGCTTTGTATTGTGGGGTCAAAATGGGGGGTGGGGGTGCAAAATGCCTATTGTTTTCTTTTGCTGTGAATCTGTCTTCTTGTGATTTCAGGTGGGAAACAGACGGGCAGGAATTCAGTAACTTTCTAAGAAGTAAACATCCTGTTTTAGGGCAGATGCCTGCAGTTTTGCAGATGGGGATTGTTGGCGGGGGTGGGGGTGGGGGGAGTGGAATTACTGCGAGGTTTAACCCCGAACAGAAAAATCCTCAACTCTTGTTTGGCTTTTCACTTTTTAACGTAAAGCATAGAGCAGGGCTTACATTTCATACAGGGTCCCAAATCCCAGAATAACAGTCTTCCCTGTATTTCTAAATATGGATCTAATCAACCTTTCAGAGGATAAAAGAACTTAGAAGAAAGAAAAATGGGGAAGTACAGATGGAATCGTCGAGATGAAAGATTGGCTTCTGGTGTCTTGGACTGCAACTGACTAGTGTTCTTCACGAATTTCAAAAAGTGTCAGATTGTGCTGTGACTCCCACTTGTAATTCCAGGCCCGAGTGTGCCCAGTTCGGGCTTTGTGCAATATTGGGGGCCTTTAACGTCATCTAGCCAAAACACGAATTCCTTCCGTTGCGAGGAAGGCAACTTCCAAGGCTTCTAGGTGTTGGAATCTGCCACACAGTGATTTCTGATGTTAGCGCTGGACTGTTGTATATAATAAAGCATCCAATGTTTATTTCTACAATCCCTAAACTTGCCACTATTTGGAAATCAGGAAACTCACTTCCTGTGCCAGAAAGCAACATTTCTGCCCACATCCATCCTACCTGTGCCCTTTTCCTCCTTGCTGCTGACACTTCTATATGATAAAACACTGTCTATTTAGAATAACAAAATCAGAACCAGATGGAAAAGGAAACTTTCCCTTGTGCAGATTTATTACAATCATTGAATTCAAAAGTGAAGAGAATGTGAAGAAGGGATATTAACCATACAGAAACTTGACACAGTGAATCTTCATTCTCTGGAATGGATCTGAAATTAGAATATCTATCTATCTATCTATCTATCTATCTATCTATCTATCTATCTATCTAATATGCTTTATTTAAAGAGGTTTAAGACTCCTCAGGAAATGACACTTTTTTCTTTCCTTTAATGACTATTATTATAATGTCAAAATAGTTGTTTCCTTTTCTTTTATTGACTCGCTTCACTTCCCTTCTGGAGCGCTGTGTTTTGTCTTCTCAAACTCTTTGCCACTGCAGTGCTTTAAACTTGAAATCATTCTGCTTTCATCTCTGCATATTCAGACGATATGAATGCCATTCTTGTACTTTTTTCCCAGAAGTTGTAAATAGTGACACCAGATTTTAGTCCAGTTAAGAATCACACGAATAGTAGTAATCCAAGACATTGGAACCACTTTAAAGAAAAGGGAGATGAGTTAAAGAAGCCTGGCTGTGATTCCTTAATGCCCAAGAAACTTTACAGTGGAAAGTACTAAAAAAATCTGCCCAGAGAGTTTGCAATCAATATTCATTCCAGCAAACTCAAATACCCTAAGAAGGCAGTGGAAATTAATTTGGCTATTTTAACAAAAATGGGTCAAAGAAAGGGGTAAAGAACAGAGCAAAAATAAGATTTAAAACTTGAAATTTAAAAGAATGAATGGCTATACAGTGAAAGGAGTATTTTTAAAAAGTTAAAGTAGAATGGAAGAAGAAATAGAGAAATAATACACTACGTAAAAGAACCTGGTACTGTCTTTAAAACATCCATACTGGACAAAGAAAAGTAGAAATTATCATTTTAAAAGTCATTGAAATCTTGAATCAAAATTGAAATCTTGAATCAAAATTTGGGAAGAGAGTAGGTTCCCAAAGCAGAAATTAGTTTTCTGAAAATTCAGGAGGAGTAAAACAATGTTGATGATCAGTGGTTCAGAAAGAAGAAAAATCAGTCACCTAAGAATCTCTTGGAGTTCTCGAAGTGTCAGAGAAAGGCAAACAGGCATCTCGATCAGACCCTGTCATTGACTGACCCTGCAGCCTGGCAGGGGATGACAGTGATGATACCGTTGTCACCAGCCTGGCCACCGCCCCTGGCTGCAGCGTGTGGTGTGCTTACTAGCGTGAGCCCTTCTGCTAGGGGCCTGGTATCTTCCTTTACTGTCGCAGATTTGCTGTGAGCTATTGTCCTCATTTTATCAGTGTGTAAATGGAAGCTCCAGAAAAGTTACATACTTTGACTAATGTCAACCAGCTGGTTAAGTGAGCTCTGGTATCTGAACTCAGTCCCAGACCCGGGCTTCTCACCGTTTTGCTCTTGGGTCTGCCATTTCAGAAGAGCATCGGGATCTCAGGTGCCTTTCCAGCTCATATATACCTAGATCACTGCAATCTGGTTGCAGCCAGAAGTCCATGAAGAGCTAAGGCATATTATCACCGTTGTGATTAGTGTTTTAGTGTGTTAGCATCCTGACATTTTCTAATTTGGGATTATTTACTTTACCCTATGTTGTTTTGCCTGGCTTTATTACTGAATGAACAGCCTGAGCCAGGTCCCCAGACAGCTGTTAGAAATGGGGAAATTAGGCTTGTTCCCTGGAGAAGGAGATGGGTTGCAGGATATGAGGAAAGAAGAAGGAAGATCAGATGGTTCAGGCCCATGGATCTGAGTGCCTGCTTCCTGCTCTTGGGGCCTTGTTGCGTCTTTCCTTACCAACTTACTCCATTCTAATGGTGAAAAATGGAGAAGGCCTCAGCAGTTTTTTCATTAGAGGCCCATTTATAACATAAAAACACCCACCTCAAGCAGTGAGGAATTGGAGAATACGGAGCTACAGAGGTCCCTGAGAAATAATTTGGGTGGGAATGGCAGTGTCCCTTTCCAACAGCAAGAGCTAGAATTCATGGATGCTTAGTAGGGATAGTCCCTGTGTATATCCTTTTATTATTCCCATAATAACCCTATGTATTCTTAACTCCTCTCTTACACATGAGGGGTCTGAGACAGAGAAAGGTTAAGGAACATGTCCAAGGTCACACAGGGAATAAGGGAAACCTGGGATTTCAACCCACACCTTGCCCTCTACACTCTGTGTCCTCTGCTTCTTCCCCTGTGATAAAAAGGAGACGATTTCTCTTAAGAACTGAGGTCAGACTCTCCTGTTCATGCTTTTTTCTTAAAAGTAAGATGTTTTTCTTTTCTTTTTTTAAAGATTTTATTTATTTGGAAGAGAGATAGCATGAGTAGGGAGATGGGCAGAGAGAGAGGGAGAAGCAGGCTCCCCACTAAGCTGGGAGCTGGATGTAGGGCTAGATCCCAGGACTCCGAGATCATGACTTGAGCCGAAGGCAGACCCTTAACCGACTGAGCCACCCAGGCGCCCTGCTTAAGATGTTTTTCAGAACAGTTTTAGATTTATGTAAAAACCGAACAGATAGTACAGCAGAGTTCCCATATGCCTTCCTCACAGATTCCCTTACTGTTCTTACGTGACTATAGTACATTTGTTAATTAACGAACCAGTATGACACATTATTAACTGAAGTCCAGAGTTTATTCACATTTCCCTACTTTTTACCTCATGTCCTTTTTCTGTTCCAGGATCCCACCCAGGATACCATATTACATTGAGTTGTCGTATCAACCTACGTTCTCTCGGCTGTGACAGTTTCTCAAACTTTTCTGGGTTTCAATGACCTTTACGGTTTTGAGGTCAGGTATATTGCAGGATACCCCTTTATTGGAATTTTTCTCATAACTAGACTATTTTTCTCATAATTAGACTGAACTTAACGAGTTTTTTTTTTTTTTAAAGATTTTATTTATCTGAGAGAGAGAATGAGAGAGAGAACACAAGAGGAGAGAGGTTCAGAGGCAGAAGCAGACTCCCCACTGAGCGGGGAGCCTGATGCGGGACTCGATCCTGGGACTCCAGGATCATGACCTGAGCCGAAGGCAGTCGCTTAACCAACTGAGCCACCCAGGTGCCCCTGAACTTACAAGTTTTTGAGAGGACTATTACAGAGGTAGAATGCCATTCTCATCACATGCTATCAAGGGTACATACTATCAATATGATTTATGACTGTTGTTGGTCTTGATCACCTGGCTGGAGTAGTAATTTTCAGATTTCTCCATGGAAAACATCTTCCCATACTATATTGTTTGGAAGGAAGTCACAGTACATAACCCTCAATTAAAGAGTGGGGATTATACTCCCCCTCTGTGAAGGTAAGGTATCTAATCAATGTATTTGGAAAACTTCTGCATGGGAGATTTGTTTCCCCCATTTATTAATTTATTTAAACATTTTTATCAGTTTAGACTGATGAGTAAATTCTTTTATGCTTTGGGTTATAATACAATGCTAGTTTATTTGTTGCTCAGATTGTTCCAGTTTGGGTCATTGGGAGCTCTTTTGATTGACTCGTGTGTCACTTTGATAGGCATCTCTATCATTGTGGGTGTGTTCGGTTGTTCGAGCCCTTCTTACCTTCTGGCACGAAAAGGTGCTCTAGGCTCACCTTGTATGTTTCCTGCCCCAGTCCTAGAATCAGCCTTTTCTTCAAGGAGACCTGGTTCTTTTCATTGCAGAATAGTATCGGAAACCAGGATCTGGGTGCTAGGTGTACTCACTGCTGCTGGGATGTCATTTCTTTTTAGCCCTCTCAGCTGATAGGGCTAGGAGATTTATGTTTACACTAATTATATAAACACACACATCTAGGAATATTTATGTATAACCATCTGTATCAGTATTTAAACACGAGTTCTTACTGATGTCTCCAACCCTAATCCATGACCACATAGATGGTTTTAGCCTGCTCCCTTTGCTGATTTGTAAATTCCCTCTGCAACAGCGAGAAAAGTGGCATCTACCATCTGCCGTGCATTTGCTTATTTGTTCAGTTTCAGGATACTTGGATGGCGTATCAGAGTTGTCAACTCATACCCAGTGGGAAACAACTTTATCAACTAGAGTATGGTGCTTATCTAGTCCTTAGTCTAACAGACTGCCATTCTTCTGTTTTAAAACAATAAAAATAGCTAATACTTTTTGAGCACTATGTCCTAGGAACTCTTCTAAATACTTCACATGTATTAGCTCTTGGCCTCACGATCCTATGAGGAGGCATCCATTATTGTACCCATTTTATAGGTGAGGAAGCTGAGGCATACTGAGGCTAGCTCGCAGCTAATGAGCCACAGAACCAGGGCCCCTGTTAGGCCCTCCAGAGACTGTTTAGCCACATTGGCTGAGCTGCTCATGAAAAAGCAGGCATTTCAGAGCCCTCTTAGTTTTTTTCCCTTTTTTTTTTTTGACACTGACACACTGAGTAAGGTTTGGTGATAGGGGGTTAGGTCTGTACACAATAATTCTCTTCAGTTTCTGTAAATTTGCCTTCAGATGCCAGGGCCTGCACATCTAGTTTGGGAATAAAGGACAGGTGTGTAAACACTCCTGACTTTGGATAATTGGTTTCGGGCTCATCTCCTCCTCCTCTGGGCCCTTCCCCACCCATATTTACTCGGTATTTCTGTGTGTCCTTCCTATCACAGTCTTCCTCCTCCTTCTCCTCCTCCTCACCTTGGAGCTTTTTCTCTTGCACTGCCTCCTGGCCGCTCACTGGCTTCCGTGCCCTGTACTTGCCTGCTGCTTAGCTCTGAATCTGGCCCTGTTTGCATTGATTTCCCTGAGCCTCTCAGCATTCCTCTTTCACTTTCCCTCCCAGCCTTCTAATCCCTGCTCAGCCTCTGCACCAAAAATGCACAATGGAAAATGTACAAGAAAGCCTTGCAAGATGACCTTGACAAGTCCAGGTAGTCATGTTTCCATCTTTCCCAGGCTTTTTCAGAAAAAAAGGGAAAAATTCTCTGTACCTTCCTTTGTTCTTTCTTGTCAGGGAAACCATCTTGCCGGGGGTCTCCGAGGCAGCCTCTATCTGACATCCTTCTCTGAAAAGGAAAACCCCCTCTGTGACTAGGAGAACCAGGTGGGTGTGGGGGGCTGTCTAGCTTAGAGTCAGTGTCAAGGTCACCTTCCTTTCTTTCCCTGAAGAGCAAGGTGCACTGGCTCCCACCCTCAGGGCTTGGCGGTGTCACCTGCCACGTTGATTCAGAGGCCCACCCTCCACGTGGATTTTCTTATCTTTTATCTATAGTAGGAAAAGATCCAGTTTTTGGAGAATATCCGAACGTGGAAAAAAACATTTTGCTGCTTTTGAAAAAATGGTTCCACATCTTATTAAGTAACAATAAATTATTATCTCGGATTTCTGGGGAGAGAAAAGAACTCTAAATGGACAGAGTTATTATTTTTGTCCTGATAATCCTATTTCTTGGCTTGGAGGTTACACATCATGGGAGAAATGACTTCATATTTTGAAAATTTCTTATTAAGCCTTTGACCAATTGTAGAGTATTTTGCTACCAATGGGATTTTAATATGATTTAGTACCTGTGCATTCAAATCCCTGCATGTATTTAAAAATCTGTGGTTTGAGCATCCTGGCAGCCTAGACGCTCACCTCAGGCAGCCCAGTTACTCTGCACTGAAGGTCCCCACGGCGGCTCCCAGTACTGTACTGGTTCCTTGTCCCTCCAGCGAAGGCATCTGTCTCGTATTTTCCAGCCAGGTGTTATTAAGTGTGATTTCTGTTTGGCTGAGAAATGAGTATAGCAAATCTCACTGTGCTGCATTCCTCCCCTCTCTTCCTGTTCTTTAAACAGGTCTTCTGTACATCCCCTGAAACTGTTTTGCCCTCTCTCACCTCAGGATCTTTGCTCACGCTGTTGCCACAGTCTTCACCCCAGTAACTCTTCCTTATACCTGAGATCTCAGCTGAACATTGTTTCCTAAATCCTTCTGTGGGATTCCCTATTGTGATGTTGTTCACATACGTGGTTTTTATGAATATGGAAAACAAAGTGCACTCAAATACTGTTAGTGTAATTAGTGAATTAAATCTTCCCACGGCTCTGTTTCCTTAGAAGTAAAAGCCTTAGACGCTGTGTCCTTCAGTTCCATGCATGGATGTCTGAGCATGTCTTCCTGTCCCTTACAGACCACTGCGGTAGGTTGGAGAGGGTGGCCAGGACTGCCTGAGGTAGAAAAAGCAATCCTGGTCGCCCCCTCGGCTATCAGTTTGGGCTCCTGCCCCTGGCCACCCACCCAGCATGCTTACTTGGGACCGAGGGGGTGTTGCTCCGTAACGCATTAAAGATGACTTCGGCAAAGGAGCTCATATACTGGGCTTAGATTATAGCACAATCGCGATCTTTCCGCTCGGTCTCACAAAGTACTTCTTCAGTCTTCACAAGTCATTCAAGAAGCACGTCTTGTGATTTGTATTAGAGTTTGGGGTCCCTGAGTTGATCTGTCCCGACGAGGTTGCCTTACGCGGGAGGGGGGGTGCGCATTCGCGCGTGCCTGCACGTTCGCACATGCGCGTAGTCTGTTTCCAATGACTTCGTGCAGCAGGCCTGGGGCCACACGTGGTGTACCACGGTGTGAATTCCACGTCATCCTTTCTGTGATAGAGGATTCTCTGAGTGATGTCCATGAGCGCTGACTGATTTTCACCGAGCCCTTTTACCTTTTTAAGTCCCTTCCTTTTGTGATTTATGGCAAGTAGTTTTAAGACTGCCAACAGTTAGGTTTCTCTGTAGGTACCTGGAAATGCCCGTATTGCCATCCTTTGGGCTGAAAGTACTGAACGGTGTCAGGGAACTGCAGGCAGGTATTACTGCATGTCTCCTCCAGGTAGGGGTCAGCGGAGTTGAGGGACCTGGCCAACTCCCTTTGTTCACAGGTGGCACAACTAGGACCCATCCCAGCTGGTTTTCCTCCTTCATCCTCCTTCCTTGTTCTGGTGCAGAGCCAAGTAGCTTCTCTAGCTTAATAGTCACACCTTTCCTGTAAGTTTGTGATTTTAAATCAGATTTCCCTTCAGTATGGAGGTTCTTTACATTCTCCCAAACAACCAGTTCTGGTTGGGACATAAGTTCGATCTTCCGGGTGGAGCCATGAAGGGTGAGATGGAAAGGTGTTGGCCAGAAATCCCATTGGCTGCCATGATTTTGTGATGTTCCTTTCCTTTTTGAAATATTAAATGTTTCACATTTTATCTGCTTTATAGCCTATCAAGAACAGGAAGTTTCTTCCCAGGACTGGTAAACATAAAGCTACTGTGAGCATTGGGCACGTGTCCAGGTCTTTCCAGAAAACCTCCCTTCCTAGCATGCTGATAACCACCCTGCTGATAGGAGGGCAGGGGTCTGCCTCGTGTTGTGCTGTTTGTGTGTTTCCTTCCCTTCTTCTCTTCCTTCTTCCTCCCCCCCTTCATTCCTCTTTTCTGTGAAATTGCTTTTTCTAGCCAAGTCAGTGTCTGGGTCTATAGTGAACTTTCAAAGTCCTCTTAGGCTAAGCTGTGGGAAGGGCACTGTCACAAAGGGTAGAAGGAATAGATTACCAGAGCTAGTTAAAAACATCAGACTGAGGAGGACGAAATGTGCACCTAAAGGCAAGTCCAATCTGGATTCAAGTCCCTCTTCAGAACTCCCCTAGCCCTTCCAGGCTGCAACTTCCATGAGAATAAGCTCTAAATAATGTGTCCCATAGAAATGCGTAAGTACTCAGAGATGTAAACAAGGATACATATTTTGTAATTGTTTGTGATTGTGAGAACATGAAAATAACTTGAATATTTGCACACTAGTAGAAGAATGCTTACATTAATGATGGTGTGTCCATGCAGTGGAATAGTATATGTAACTCTGGGAAACAATAAGGTAGATCTTGAATGGAGAGGTGTTGGTTTCATATATTCAGTGGGGCAAAAAAAAATCCATGTTGGCTTATATATACATAGCATATTTATTTAAATATATATACATATCTCTTGAAAAGTCTAGAAGGATATACTCCAAACTGCTGATAGGTAGTCATGGAAATGGGATTAGAATGAAGAGGACATAGGTATTTTGCTGTTTTAGTTTGTATACATTTATAATATTTACTTCTTTGCAATAAAGAATCAGCTTTGTAATTTTTAAAACTAACAATTATGGGAGGCCAAGAAGGCAATGATATATTAATATCTTTTCCTATCTGTCTTTTACCTGTGATTCTGATTTCTGCCTGGGTTTTCTTTCAAGTCATGAAACCGAGGAGTCACTAGGGTCATTGCATTGCTTGTCTTGTTGTTAGGTGGAGGCTCTTTTTACTTTTATTGATTGATGTGCATTATCATCCCTCCATGACTGTTCTTCCATCGGTATCATTGGAAGTGTATCCTCTCACTGAAGTATTAAATATTAAATGAGTAGTTCTACTCATGAAATCAATTCGCCCTTCTTTTGAGAAGGACAAAAGTGTACGTAAGAATCAATGTGACGGAGGCAAATGTCAGGTTTTCCTGCCTTCTGGGCTATGAACCCACCTGTGTGCCTACCCCGGTTCTGGGCTCAGTGCTTGTCAGCCAAGAAGAGAAAGAATTCATAGGAAAAAAGTCCCATTCCTTAGAAAAATGACATATCAGAATGCCACTTCGTTTTCTTCTTTAATTCATGATATTTGTTTTTTGTGAAGAAAGGAGAAATAACGAATGCTTTGTGTGGGCTGTCAGAAAGTAGAAGTCCATCAATTTTGGGGGGGTGGTGAGGGTTTCACCATATGAATGGCGGCGGGGACACAAGCATGGATATGGAACGATGAAGAAACGGCAAACCAAGGATCGTAGGTCCACTGACTAGAAGCCTGTTCATTTCACTTAGGTTTTCATTTAATCCCAGAGCTCGTATTAATTTCTTCGAACTTTTTAGAAGGAAGGGAAACTTTTGTTTGGCTTTTTATTTAATCTGTACTAAAGATTTAGAGCATATTTTAATCATTTCTGTGGCTTTAAATTCCAGCATTTATTTGATGGCTTTATGTCACCGAATACTTCCGACGTATGCATGTAAATATTGTAGTTCCAGACACCTTCATGTCCTCATTGGTAAAGCAACGATATCCATAGCAGTGAAAACAGTTAGTAAATTTATTTTTCTTCTGTTTGCACTCTACTTCCAGAAGTTAAGCCTTGAATTGGCTTTAGCTGTACGTATGCCTGGATCGTAGTCCTGCTCTGTGGTAGGAAATTGGGACGTGTAGAATTTAGACATGCCTGCGAAAGCCCAGCCTGCAGGTCCACATCGATGGATAATATTACCTTGTGGTCTCTTTATAGTTTGTTAACTAAGTAAACAATTTGTTTGAAGTATACTTAAATGATCATTTCTAAAGGTGCTAACATATTTTTTTATCAGCTGAAAAATTTTGGTCACTGGGGTCTTCAGCTAAAACGAAGTGTCCCATCAATAACATGTGGATTAATTTATAGCCCCCATCACCTGCAGCCATCATCAGTGCATTTGCGTTAGCCATGGGGGCGGCTGGTCAGTAAAGAGGCAAAGTACTGTCCTTCCTGGCAGACACAGCCTGGCACGTCCTCTTTGAAGATGAAGCGTAGAATCATAGCACTCAAGACCTTTTATCCTTTTTGCCAGTCAGCTGTTTGTAACCTGGATGAGGGGCTGCCCCTCACCTAAAGACAGCACAGTTGTGTTATTAGTAGCGTGGGGTGTGTGTGTGTGTGTGTGGCCCTGGCTCCTCGTGCCCCGGCCCCTGTCTCACCCGACACAGACCCTGCTGAGCCATCGGAGGGAATCCCTTTCACCGGGGCTTTGCATCTCCACGTTTTCTCCCTTACTTTACAAAGACCTACTTCTCTAAGAGGTGCTGTTTCTCCCACAGATTCTCCTCTTATAATTTGAGAAGCAGAGGATAATTGGGGGAGGACTTTTTTTGGCACTTAGGCTGAACCCCTGGGAATCTTTGTAAAATTAAATCAGTGTTTTTATCTTTTCCCAACATAGGCACTTCCTGTCAGTAGACTGATTTCGGGTCCACCGTCAGTCAGTGATTTTCTAAAATGTCAGTCCAGTTGATTTTGTGGTCTCTGACTTGAGTGAAGCCAGAATTGGAAGCCCATAATCTCACTGTCACAGATTGCTTTGAAGTTGCTTCAGGACTCACTAAATCTTCTTCCACGTGTCTTTTTTTTTTCCCCCTGTGCGGGTTTTTCCAAAGTTGATAAGTTGATGGTCCTTTGTCTTTTTGGAACTTATCAGTCTCTCCTGCGCTATACAGCCACCACTTAAAATAATAAAGATGTAACCAGCTTGTTTTCTAGCGCTTTAACTTCACTGACATTGCCAGGAACTTTGGGATGAATTCTCTGTTGACCCCAAGTCCTGTGGAGTGTTCTGGGTGAGGCCACGGTGTCCAGGCCCTGTTTTGAGCCCCCACAGCCAGTTGGGTGCAGTGACTCTCCCTTTCTATTTCTCAGTGCCATCGCCTCCATCCTGAGGGCCTGGCTTGACCAGTGTGCAGAGGACTTCCGGGAGCCCCCTCACTTCCCTTGCTTACAGAAACTGCTGGATTATCTCAAACGGATGATGCCAGGCTCTGATCCAGAGAGAAGGGCACAAAATCTTCTTGAGCAGTTTCACAAGCAAGAAGTGGAAACTGACAGTGAGTACTTGCTTGGTTCCAGAGAACAAGCTAGATTCTGATTCTGCAGGCTCCATGTTGAAGATAGGTTCTCCCTATACTTTTTTTTTTTTTAAGATTTATTTAGTTGTTTGAGAGGAGAGAGAGTGCAGGAGGGAAGGGGAGAGGAAGAGAGAATCTCAAGCAGACTCCTCACTGAGCGCACAGTCCGACGTGGGGCTCGATTTCACGACCCTGAGATCACAACCTGAGCCAAAACCAAGAGTCGGAGGTTTAACCGACTGAGCCACCCAGCCGCCCCAAACTGTTCTCCCTTACTTGATGAATGACCTTGGTTTGTCTCAGAGAGACAAGCTGCTGGAGGATTGGTGGTGGATAAAAATTCTAAAGTTTATCAAAGTGCTAATTACAGAGCCTCAGCCTTCTAGAGCCAAGAAGGAGATTTTTAAGACCACCTAGTCTGGT
Organism: Mirounga angustirostris; assembly: GCF_029215605.1. Classification (NCBI taxonomy): domain Eukaryota; kingdom Metazoa; phylum Chordata; class Mammalia; order Carnivora; family Phocidae; genus Mirounga; species Mirounga angustirostris. The sequence goes on from NW_026991714.1 coordinate 44,233,516, forward strand.
GCTCTCAATTTATAGAAGAGGAAACTGACTTTGAGAAGCGAAGTGATTTCCTTGAGTTTCTTCTAATACCGTAAAGAGGATCTTTTACCTTCTCTTGTCAACATGTCCCACGCTGAACTTGATTTTGCCTTTTATTATCTGTCTCTGGCTCCTCTATCTAATGAATGGAAACCCTTCACAACCACCCCCATTCAGCAGGCAAAGAATTAAATCCAGTTGTGCTCCTGCCCTCAGAAAAGTTCAAAAAGCCCTGAAAAGGTATTTCTCTGTCAAGCTGGAAGACATCACTGTCACTGAGCTTGCCAGTGCCCTCGTCTTGTCAGAGGAAGTTTCTGTGGCTGTTTTTTCCTATTGGAGGAACTGACTGCCTGTTTTCAAGGACAAAGGAAGGGCCACCACTGCAGGTCGTGGGCCGCTTGAAATTATCTTTGAAGAAAGTCAGAGCGAGGTTAGGACAGGCTTTCAGCCTGACGATTTATCCCCTCGCTGGCCTGCTGGCTGATGGTTGCCATGGCGGCTGACCCACTTGGAGCTTTTGACAGGCATTTCCCTGAAGTGACGCCCAATTTCCTCAGCGAGGGAAAGGAAGCAGTTCCTCACGACCGATAAGGGAAGCTGCATCAGTGCCAAAGAAAATAACCTCACATTCCAAACAGTACCTGTGGAATTGTTTTATGTTTGGGGAATCAGAGCAGGGGGAACATGCAATCGCATCCTGAGAAGCCGACTGCCAAGTACTCTGTATCTCAGATGACTTCATCTGCCGGGAATGTTGGAATACCAAGGGCACTCCTCCAGCTGCCGGACCTCCACTCCCTTCAGGGCCTCCCCGCCTGTCTCTGAGCCGGAGTGGAAAATGCTGTGTGAGAGCCCAGCTCTCCCCACTGGGGCTGCCCCTGGCTCCGGGCCTAATTGGGGAACCGGTGGGACCAGTCGTTCATTGTTTCCGACCCAGCGACTGGAAGGCAGAGCTCATTTGGCAGGCTGAGGCAGGGGAGAGGGAGATTGCCTGACTTTGGAAAGGCTTTTAGGCAATGCTCGAAAATGAATTTTTCCTGAGTTTGGAAAATTTTAATCAAGAAAGCTCTAAACTCTCTGTTTATGAAGTCCAGGGGTCGTTATTGAAAAAGGACTTTTAGGAGCTTGGTTCTCATGGGCGTATTTTGCCCAATTTCATGCTGGCAAAAGCAAAAGTTCACCTACATTGTTTTCCAATAGTAAAATTGTGCTTCTAGTTTTTACTTCCCTTACCTCTGGAAGGGAGCCAAAAGCAGAAACAGTGAAGGCATGGCCTAGTCCCTGGAGAGACAGGACCACGTAATCTTTACCCACAGCAACATCCCGGGCACATATGGGTCACTGTGAGTGTTTGTTGGCTGAGTGAGAGGATCTGACCTTACCACACATCCTCTTTGGCTGAAATGGGTCAGCCTCTGCATTCCAGAGCCACTGGGATAGATTGACATAGTAGCTAGCAAGAGGGATGGGGGGCCCATTCTGGAGCTTTGTTTGGGATTTCAAATTTCTTCTTCCTCCACTGAATTGAAGAGTACCCCCAGAGTTGCGTGGAGGCAGAGTGGTGAAGTCATAGGGTTTTAGCTCTCCTGAGCTCGTGCCTGTTTGTGTTTCAGACTCCAGAGGCAGACAGTGATTTCCTCCTACCTCCTCCAGTCGTAACCCAAGCCCGTTAGCATCAGCACCTTCAGCTTGCCTGTGGTAGGGAGGGGATTGTTGGGGAGTGGCAGCCTTAAATCCCATGCCTGACCCCGGAGTTGGCAAGTCCCCACGTGGTGCTCTGATAGGAGGAGTGATGTAATGTCTGCTCTCAGCACCCCTTTCCCCTGGGAAACCAAGAAAAAGAGAAGGCCACCCCCAACTTGACCCAAGATGCGTAAAAGTCTTCTTCTACAAAGAAAAAGAGAAAAAACTTAAAATGTAAACATCCTGGGGGAGTAGTAACATACCAATTTACATTTCTGCCAAGATAAGGTATAACTGAATGCAGCTAGATTTTTTTTTAATTTAATTTTATTATGTTATGTTAGTCACCATACAGTACATCATTAGTTTTTGATGTAGTGTTCCATGATTCATTGTTTTCGTATAACACCCAGTGCTCCATGCAGTACGTGCCCTCCTTAATACCCATCACCAGGCTAACCCATCCCCCTCCCCCCCTCCCCTCTAAAACCCTCAGTTTGTTTCTCAGAGTCCATAGTCTCTCATGGTTCATCTCCCCCTCCTATTTCCCCCCCTTCATTTTTTCCTTTCCTTTTCCTAATGTCCTCCATGCTATTCCTTATGTTCCACAAATAAGTGAAACCATATGATAATTGAGAGCCCAGCTATGGACCCTCAACTCTATGGTCAAATAATCTTCGACAAAGCAGGAAAAAATATGCGATGGAAAAAAGACAGTCTCTTCAATAAATGGTGCTGGGAGAATTGGATAGCTGTATACAGAAGAATGAAACTCGACCATTCTCTAACACCACACACAAAGATAAACTCAAAATGGATGAAAGACCTCAATGTGAGACAGGAATCCATCCAAATCCTAGAGGAGAACATAGGCAGTAACCTCTTTGACATCGGCCACAGCAGCTTCTTTCAAGATACATCTCCAAAGGCTAGCGAAACAAAAGCAAAAATGAACTTTTGGGACTTCATCAAGATAAAAAGCTTCTGCACAACAAAGGAAACAGTTAATAAAACAAAGAGACAACCCACAGAATGGGAGAAGATATTTGCAAATGACACTACAAACAAAGTGCTGATTTCTAAGATCTATAAAGAACTTCTCAAACTCAATACCCCAAAAATAATCAAGTCAAAAAATGGGCAGCAAGACATGAACAGACACTTCTCAAAACATACAAATGGCTGACAGACACATGAAAAAATGTTCATCATCATTAGCCATCAGGGAAATTCAAATCACAACCACATTGAGATACCACCTTGCACCAGTTAGAATAGCAAAAATTGACAAGGCAAGAAACAACAAATGTTGGAGAGGTTGTGGAGAAAGGGGAACCCTCTTACACTATTGGTGGGAATGCAAGTTGGTACAGCCACTTTGGAAAACAGTGTGGAGGTTCCTCAAAAAATTAAAAATAGAGCTACCCTATGACCCAGCAATTGCACTACTGGGTATTTACCCCAAAGACGCAGATGTAGTGAAAAGAAGGGCCATTGCACCCCAGTGTTCATGGCAGCAATGTCCACAATAGCCAAACTGTGGAAAGAGCTGAGATGTCCTTTAAGAGACGAATGGATAAAGATACGGTCCATATGTACAATGGAATATTACTCAGCCATCAGAAAGGATAAATACCCAACGTTTACATCAACATGGATGGGACTGGAGGAGATTATGCTAAGTGAAATAAGTCATGCAGCTAGGTTTTTTGTTTTGTTTTTTTGAGAACAGATTTGACAGGAGAGCAAGGAGTGTGGAGGGGATGAGGTGGGGGATAAGCTTGGAAAACAACCCAGGAATCGGGAAAGGTTCCAGGGAAGGGAGGCTGGGGTTCAAGTTCAACTTCATCCAGTTCCACAGTCTTTCAGAATGGAGTCTGGAGTTCCTAGTCCATGGGCTGAGTCCTTCAGCTTTTGATTTGGAATCCAGGTAGTTATTATCGTGATTTTTCTTCTCACTTCTTCAGTCTGTGTCCTGTGAATTGGCTAACTGAGGATCTTATCTATAATAAGGCTCAGGTGAATTTAGTTTCAGGCTGTTCTGCTTCACACATACTTAACTTTAGGTGGGAAACTGAAAGCTACTCCAAACATCTTGAGAATTCTAAGGACTGTCTTAGAATTCTGAGGACTTCATCAGCATTTCTGACACCAACATGGCCCATTCTACTTCCCAAAGCCTGGCCTGCTTTTATGCCCAGTCTTCCCAGGCTTCTGGTTATAATTGGCCAGTAATTACGAATTGCATAGTTGGGGCTTAGGAAGTGGCTTGATGAGTCCTTAAGCTGAGCAGAGAGTATGAGAGAGCCCAAGATGAGGGAAACCCCCAGAATGTAGCCCAGCTTTGCTTCTCTAGACTTTGCCTCATCCGGCTATGTCCCTGGCCTAAGAATCTGGCTTATCAAAGGGATAACATGAGGCCTCTGAACTTAATAAAGAACCTACAGAGATTAAGCAGACCTCCATTTCACTCAGATGCATTGTGCTTAGCATTTCTCCCTGTGGGTTTTCTGAAGGATTAGCCCTCTTCTTTCTAAATGAAGGAAGTGCAGTTTGACTCTACTAACAAGGTCATAAACAGTGGCACCAAAATGCGAATTTTTTTTTCCATCTGTGAACAGATGGGTTTCCCAGCACCATCTTCTTCAGCCTGGAAGAGGAAGAGGAACTGGAAGGTGGAGGGCCTGCAGAATTCACGTGCTTCCCAGAGGATCTCGTGGCAGAGCAGCTGACCTATATGGACGCAGTAGGTCTTCTCACTGTGCCCCAGATGGGCTTCCACTTAAATGTGGGGACTTACAGTACTGGTGGCCTGGGGAGGCCAGTGGGGGAATGTGATTTAAGTCTTTTGTGATCCTTGAGAGAGGCCGTGCCTATAAATGCAGAATGAAGATGTGACTTGAATCAATCATCTGAATAATTCAGGCCTAAGCTCTTCTTGCAATTCTGGGTGAAGGTGCTTTTTAACTTGGCACTCGATACGCAGAGGGAAATAAGAATTCTAATTCTCATGAAACAAAATCCACCCTGTTCCATGGGTATTTCTCTCCCTCCAGACTCATAAATATTTCAAGATCTGAATTGTTTATTTGGAGGGTTGTAAAGCGGTCAAAGTATAAATTAGGATAAAATAAGTTCACTGAATCCACATGTGACTCTGTCTGGCAGTTCATGTCTATGTGTGTTTCCTGTACTTTTGAATATGTTTGTTAGCCATGCATAGTTGATGACATTGGTCACGTGTCTCAGCGCAACATTAGCTGGTAAATACCAGTTAAAGGAAAGAGGGCTATTATAAATTATCATGATGGTTTTAGCTCTTCTGCACTTACCACTTTGAAGAAAGCAGCATAGAAAGTGACAGAGTTTCCACCTAGGGAGCATGCAAATAAATTATCAGAAGCAAATCAGAGTGTATGTAAAGTAAATCCTGATGTTCTCACTTTCATACAAACCCTGGTATTGAATTGTCATACAGATGAGAATCAGATTTGGTCAGCAATTTGCTTTGATTTTGTTCCACAATTGACAGCATCAAAGAAAGGTAGGAAATCTCATTGGTGATGACTTTCAGGCAAAGACCTGGAAACCAGGCTGTAACTTCCTTTCTTCCTTTTACTCTGTGACATTGAGTGGTATTGCCTTTTATATGCTTACTTCATTTTAGAAATCCTGTAGAACACAGTGATGATAATGCCATATGCCCTGTCCTTCTTTGGATCACCTGTCAGATGGTCACTGGGCGTCCATATGCATTGTACCCAATTCATGATCATGAGTGCCCAGAACATATCCTCGATATGATTCTGAGGCCAAAACCCTCTCGACCACTAGTATAGATTTGTACCCATCTTTTGAGATAGAAAAATCAAAATGTGGTTGGTCATTTAAAATTTTCTTTTGGTCGTTGTGTTCCGTTTGTGCAGTCGAGCAGATTTAGAAGGAACATGTGGGCTTTTCTGACCAGTTAACATATTAATTATTTACTTTTGTCCATTGAAATAGACACGATGAGGCAAGTCAAGTAGAAAAGGGTTGTTTGTCCATTTACAAAATACCAATTCACAGATGACCCAGATGATGTGCTTTGCCATATGCAGTGTCTGTGTCCTGAAAGCCTGTTTCTCTTTCGTTCCAGCAACTGTTCAAGAAAGTAGTGCCTCACCACTGCCTGGGCTGCATTTGGTCCCGAAGGGATAAGAAGGAAAACAAGCATCTGGCTCCTACGATCCGTGCTACCATCTCTCAGTTTAACACACTCACCAAATGCGTTGTCAGTACCATCCTGGGGGGCAAAGAACTCAAAACTCAGCAGAGAGCCAAAGTCATCGAGAAGTGGATTAACATTGCTCATGTAATTGTCTTTTTTTAAAATATTCTTTGTATTTAGTAGATGTTGGAGACTACTCCATCTCTCTGTTTAAAGGGGTCTATGCGTTTTGCAAGGCAATCAAATGACCATATGTGAGGGACCATTGGGTTTTTGTTGCTGTTATTGTTGTTCCTCCGAAATAAGAAGAAAAATTGCCTTTTTAACTTAGGAGCTTATTTTTGTTCTTTAAAGAAAATTGGTCCCTTGCACATTTCTTTCTGCTCATGGGCCTGCACACTGCTGTGTCTCCAGGGTAAGACATCCATTTGCTTTTCCCCTTATTTTCACAAACTGAGTCAGTTCTGCCCATGTTCAGTAAATAGAACTTGATGATAGTCTAAGTGTTAGACAGACTACTCTTCAACGCAGAATGATTACCTACCTAAGCACCCTTCCAGCACCTGGAAGCATTATATCTTCTACCGATATAAAGAGCTGGTACATTCTCAGAATCCTGAATCTCTTTTCCAAAGGATTGAGATGCACAGATTTCACATTCATCTGGGGCTTTTCAGAAGGGCCTTCTATCTGAAGTTGGAGGGACAGAGTTTATTTCTAGGCCTGGTTACATTCTGTTGAGTGTCAGTCTGGTCTCTTGGGTCAGCCGCTTACATACTGTATGACCTTCACTAATCAGCATCTTCATGATTCAGAAAAGGTGAACAGTATTCAGTCACTTGGTCACCAGGTATTTCATGAGCTCTTAAATGCACGTGAGCTACAGTTTTATGTACTTAGGGGACATCTTTAGGATAAGCACAATTAATGTGGTCTTACAGGAGCCTGTAGTCAAACAAGAAAGCTAAGATAGACTGGAATGATCTCAGCCGAAGCAAAAGAGGAGTGGGGCCCTATGAGATAAGTTACAGCTGTGGAGGAGGGAGAACTCACTTCTGACTGGGGGGATCAAGGAAGGCTTCACAGATAGGATGACATTTGGATTTAGCTTTGAATACTAGATATAATTTTTGGTATTTGAAGATTGGGTAAGTTTGGTTTTTTTTCGTAGGCAAAAGAAATTACATCAGCAAGAGCTATGTAATTAATGACTTTGAAACATAAGTATTATGTAAATATCTTATTAGTCAGTGTTCTGGGTTATATGGGTCAACCCTCAACCAAAACCCATTTTGCTTTCTATGCTAATATATATTTGTTTCATTAAGCCCTCATGTTCAGGGCATAGTGCTTAAATTTTCACACACACGCTCTCCCTTCTTTCTCTCTCCCTCTCTCCCTCTCTTTAACACTCTCTTTTGTTGTCTTTAATTAAGGAGCAGGGCCATAATTGTGCTAGGAAATTTGCCTTATTTTGAATTGTTAGGTGGTCTGTTACCACAGATGTTTTAGTATATAAAAAAGTAGGAAAATACTGTCTTACAACTTAGATTTCTCCTATTCTGAATTGAGCTTATTTCTCAAGAGCTACAAAAGAAGTTCTGATAGAGTGGAACAGAGCATGGAATTTCTGTCTTCTTAAAATGATAAGAAAAAATATATATATATTTTCTGCCATAAATGCTATATCCTTTAATCCATTCAACTGCTTAGAAAATCTGTAGCGAGAATACAGCATCTATGTGTTTGACAATGTGGCTCAAACCATGACTTTTGGTCCAAATTAAATATAAATTGTGCATTTATGTGATAATAAGAAATACAAGTTGAACAATTTGAGGTCTATTCCAAGTCCCATAGCACATGCTTAAAAGCCAGGGGTCCTTGCTCTTGGCGATGTGGTTTCCTAATATTGAGCATGTCGTGTCCCTTGAAATTGTGTGGAGTAATTTAATAAAATAATGAAACTCATGGGTGGTTTCCTGCCAAGATTTATCTTACTTTTCTTGCATTAATCACAGTTAATTTCTATCAAGAGGATATTTGAAAAACGATAAAAATTTTACACAGAAAATATTTGTGACCTAATGTGATCATATTTTCTTGGACTGGCCTGGCTGCTATGTTTTTGTTTTACTTTTGCATCTCCTGGAAGATACCTCCCTTTCTGGAAATGGGGCCAAATGTCTCTTGTACTCCTTTAAACCCTTAACTGAAGCCTCTTTCTGGATAATGTGTTCCATATGTCTATTACGATTTGCATGAAGTATCTGTGCCTGAGTTCCTTTATTTATTGCAAGTTTCTTGATTTTTGGAACATGACTTTTGGATTCTGAACCTTTGTTGAACCATGCTCTCGTGGGCTTGGGTTTCCAGACTGACCGTATTTCAGAGTGCTCTCTCTCTCTTGCTTGCTTGCTCGCTCTTTCTTTTCAAGTAAGGGGAGGGCATAGAGAAATATAAAAAGAGTGGGCATGACTTTTGTAAAATACTTTGGCACTGACTCTAAGAAAAAAAACGTTTGGAGGTTTGTTTTTTTGTTTGGCATAGTTTTAAGTAGCCAGATTTTGGCAAGCTAAGTTCGAGAAGGCTGTTTTTCCTTCCTATTCAGGATTAGCATGTCTTCATGAAATGACCTTGGAAGCAGTGTGCATTTATGCCCAACCACCCTGGGGTCTCTTGCTTCAGATGTTCCACACAAAGCCAAACCCGTGCTCACACAGTGCACTCAGTGGATATATTACACTCCCAAATGCCTATATATTGAAACATCTCCTTTGACATAAGGCATAGCCCACTCTCCCCATGTTGCCAAGACTGGGGCTCTCTCCCTTACTGTTCCACTGTCCCTGCCATTCATCAGCAGGATGTTGACTCCAGGGTCACCGGCTGCTGAGGCTGCAGACTCCGTGCGGTAGCTTCGATTTCAGGATCAGAGAGCCTTTCTCCTTACCCAGAAAATGCCATCCAGAATATTTCCTGTTCTCTTTCTATTTTGTTTTCTCAAATGCTGCCAAAGCAAATTTTATTTTAAAAGCCCAAGTTATTTTGGAAACACCGAAGGAACCAAGGTGTTTCTGAATGTTTATGATTGTGGCCCAAGCCAATTTGAAACCAAACGAATGTGTATAAAAATATTCCCTCTTGGCAAAGAGCATAAAAGCCAAAGTTCAACTCGTGGTGAATTTTTATTGCCAAGTTATATACACCTCTCTGGGCAAAGGTTGGCCATGAGACGTTCGATACCACCTGACTCACAGAGGCTGTCTGAAGGATACAGTGATGGTTCACATGTGGCTTTAGGGCATCTGTGTGCTCTCTGCAGAAGCAAGCTTGCTCTCCCGAGCACAGCACCGCAGACTCACCTCCATTCGTGTTTTACTGGGAAAGCTGGAAACCATAAAACTGTAACAACAATGCAAAAACTATATTAAAGGGAGAAAAACAAGCATACGGTGCCAAAACCTATAAAGTGTTTCAGTGACTGGGGTGGGAGTAAAGGAGCCACTTTTTGATGTTCAGTATTTATACAGCTGCCTATTTAGTGGTAAGAATTCATAGCAGCTGTGATACCTCTAAAACAGGAAACCACCGACTCACTGTATTATTGATATTTAAATGCCTTTTATGTTTTAATCACTCTCCGCACAGGAATGTAGGATCCTGAAGAATTTTTCCTCCTTGAGGGCCATCATTTCTGCACTGCAGTCCAATTCCATCTATAGGTTAAAAAAGACCTGGGCCGCTGTCCCCAAGTAAGTTCCCAAGTGTCCTGCTCTGCTTTTCTTTGGCTGGGGCGACTGGTCGCCGTATCAAGGGTGCGGGTCCTTGCCTTCAAAGCTCATATTATATAACTAGAGAAATATGTTTGAAAGCCTCTGTGTGTCCCAGGCAGGGTGCTCTTTACATGGAATCATTAATGAGTTTTGAGAGGGGCCGCCACAGACAAAGTGTGCCGAAGCCAAGATTATTGGCTTTGGGGATGATTTTAAGGATGTGCTTATGATCTAGATTCCGAGGGGGTAAGTTTGTGGAGTGATGAAGTTATAGCAGTTTGCTGTTCCTTCTGGTTATTTCTCAGCCACATTCCAAAGCCCTAAGCTGTGCCAAGATGTAAGGGATCATGTGCGTAGATAGGACATTAGTTCTTGCTGTTCGGCAAGAATCTCTTCAGTTCACTTCTGTTTCAGCGTGTTAAAAGCCATCTGAGTGATATTCAAAACCACCAAGTGTTCCTTCCTAGGCACCTGACTAAAGTTATCAACTGGCCCCATTTTACATTGTTTTTCATTTTGTATTGTTTTTTTATACTGTTTTCATCTTATATTGTTTTTCATATTTCTTTGTGGAAGCTGTGGAACAATTAACAATTTATTGTCCTTATTATTTTACTTTCTTCCTTCCCCTAGTTCCAGAGCTTCCCTTGTAGACCAGAGAACTTTTTGCAGAGGAGGGAAAGGTGAATGAGGAGGCAGCTCTGATTCCCTATCAGTACAGATTTAGAAGCTGGGGAATGTGTCATGGCTACACATAGGCCAATTACATTCAACAGGTCTACCTGGGCTTGAGCTAATCAAAAAGTCAGGCTGTATCGGGGAAGAATGTGTAAACTGTTTACAGTCTATACTGTATGCGGTATAGTCGGTTTCAGCCAGGAGGGGAGCCAGCTGGCTCCTCAGGCAGGCCTGCCCTTGTGGGATTGGTGGCTTCAGTCCTTAGGAGTGGAAGGTCTTAGGCAATCGGTTTCAGCAGTTTACTTAGAGCTGATTAAGCCCTAAGGGACCGACACTATCCAAACTTGCAAGAGACCCAAATTTCCTAAGTTTATGCTGAAAAATGAGTGCCAGAGTACTCACACATACCAGTGGGCTCCTATTCTCAATCAGAAGAAAGGCTACTTGGGGGAAGTCAAATTATTTGTTTCATAAGGCTTTGATGAGTCAGTAGAAAAAAATTGAAGTGGCTGATCGTAATGCCTGGTGTTACGGAGCCATAGAAGCCATAGGCACTTGGAGACTCCAAAGCTCATGCTCTGTTTACAACGCTGTTATCTACCAGGAGAAAACCTGGTAGATGGGCTCTCCAAAGGCCAGCGCAATTTTTTTGATCACCACTTATTCCTTAGGTTCTTTCTCCTCTTCATTAGTTTCAATAATCCAGCTGACTCTGTATGTGAAAGAAAGATTAGTTGATTGGTTTTCCTTTGCATATCAATCTTATGAAAGAGATGGGTCATATAAAATCATGAGATGATAGGCCTCAGTAAAATACAATGGGAAAATCAGATGCATACAGAGTCCTCATCCTCAATAGCGCGGGCCCCTCTCCTTCCCCTCATCAGTGCTCCCCAGTCATGGTATCAAAAATAAAAACAAAGGGGGCTCAGGTGCTGAAATAGCTCCTGTGCTTGATTGCAACCTTCTCTGATTGCAGTGAAAGGTAATCCTATCTTTCTTTGGTGGTTGATAAATAGCATACTGTGGAAAGTCACTTAGCCAGCCAAAGATTTCTTCTACAGCAAATTTGAGGTTAAAACACAAGTAAAAAAAAATTAGTGGAGTTGTATCTTAATCTCTTGGTTACCATATGAGGCCCATTCTTCCAGCTGGCTTTTTAAATGATTTCACCTCAAAACAAACCTCAGAGCCTCATTCTGTACAGTATGGGTGTCTGGTTTGTTTCTTAGTTGGTCGGTTCATGTTTTAGCAGGGATGCTGCAGAAATGTCATGAGAAGACGCTTTCATATCAGCTTTCCATAGTTTTCATTGCTAAATTCAAGGGACAGAGTTAGGATACCTTATTTGGTTATCACTTTCCCTGTAACCCTTAATGCTAATCACTTTTCAGTGGACAGAGAAGACGTCTATTTATTTCTCTTTATTTAGGCCCACATGTAATTAAGTTCTTAATTATTTTTTCCAAAATGCAAATAGCTTTACTGGTTTTCTTTATTACAAGAATGATACTACCCTCATTATAAAACAAATAAGTTAATAATAGCTTTCCCGTGATCATGACGTGCTGCCTGGGGAATGATACAGCCCCATTAATTCTCTGCCTCTGGAGTCCTCCACTCAGTAACCCTAGAGGGCTGGAGAGAAAAGCCTGAGGCCCGTGGAGAGGGACAGGGCCTCCAGAAGGGAGAGGGCAGAGTAGCCACTTTATGTATATGATCCTGCTGACCTTCACTGCGGTCCCTCAAGGGGACTCCTAGTATGTTCCTTGTATAGGTAAGAAAATGGAAGCTCAGGATGGTTAAGCAACGGACCCAAGAGCCCTTGGGGAGGGAGGGGCAGAGTGGGGATTTGAACCCCCGCCCCTGACCAGAGCCCGTTTGGCTTCCATCTACTCTGACTCCGATTTGAGAGCACTGGCCTGTGACTCAGGAAATTTGGCTTCTACACCTGCCATGCTCAAAACTTAGCGATGGAAACGTCAGCAAATCCCTGACCCTGGCATCTTCATCTCTAAATGAGGGAACCAGCCAGCATGATTTCTCGGTCCCCACGGGGCTGTGTGTGTGTATTGCTAAGACAGATTTTTTTTTAAAGAACATGTCCCATTTAAACAACTTGATGCCCCAATTTAGCAATCCTTATTTATGATTATAACCTAGGTGGATAGGAAAACCCCCGTCTTCACATAGGTGACTGTGTGTACCTTTAAAAAAAAAAAAAAGAGGAACGCCTGGGTGGCTCAGTTGTTAAGCATCTGCTTTCTGCTCGGGTCATGATCCCAGGGTCCTGGGATCAAGCCCCGCATCAGGCTCCCTGCTCAGCGGGGAGCCTGCTTCTCCTTCTCCCCCTCTCTCTGCTTGTGTTCCCTCTCTCGCTGTGTTTCTCTCTGTCAAATAAATAAATAAAATCTTTAAAAAAAAGCTGCATGAACAAAGTCATTGGCTTCCTCTCTGCTCCTGAGATCAGTCCAATCCTTCTGTAGCCACAGGTAATGGAGGGCAGCAGGGCCGAAGGTGTGGGCCTCTCACTGACTCTTTATTTGTGAATGTTTTCTTCATCCCTCTCCCAGGGACCGGATGCTGATGTTTGAAGAACTTTCGGATATTTTCTCCGACCATAACAACCATTTGACCAGCCGGGAACTTCTGATGAAGGTGAGGCTCTTGGTGGGGGCACCGGGCCACGTCGCGGATAGCTCTGGAATCCCTTCAAGGCCAGAGTGGCTTGAGGGCTCCCCACATTCCTGCAGTCCCAGGAGAAAGCCTGCAGCGACTAGAAGGCAGCATTTTTGTTTCCGCGGGCAAATCAAAGAAGCTCAAGGCTGAGAAAACTGAATGTCCAGCTCCGAAGCTTCACGGTTACACAACCAGATTGTGAAACTTGTGCTCACAAGTGTATCTCTTTAACGAGCCGCTCTGCAGACAGCAGGTGCTGGTGGCGAGGTGGGTGAGAGGCCCTGGAATATTCCTTCTCAGCAGAACATCTTCTAGAGTGACAGAGGCCAAGCCCGCAATTCCGTATCCTGTATTTGGACCAAGTTGCATGGGCCCATTAGCAATATTTAGTGAATGCCAAGTGAGTGCTGACTTTGGAACCATAGAAGGTAGAAGTATAGCTCGGTTGATTTCATTTCCCCAGACATTTGTTGAATGTCCAGTATCCGTGAAGCATTGGAGCGGCCTCTAGGAATATGAAGGCGACTAACCCAGAGCCTGTTTTCAAGAATTCACCCTCTGGCTGGTGGATGGAGGCACTAACTGAGAATAAGTAGTCAAATAAAGGTACAAATAACAGGTTGTGAATGGTCATCAGAGGGGCACATAGGCCAGATATGATCATCACAACCTTTCTATAAAGTAGATTTTATCATCCTAGTTTTGCAGATAGCCAAGACTCAGAGAGGTAAGCCCTGTGTCGTAAGTCACACACCTGGTAGGTCATTAGAATGTGAACCCTACCTGGTGAGACTCTGAAGCCTGTGCTTTCATCACAGAGGCATAGGACTGTTTCTTCTCGCCACTTGGTAGTAGGGGGCAGGAGAGATCAGAGAAAACTTCACAGAGAAGGTAAATCAGTAATTGAACAACAGTTGATTGAGCGTTCGCGATGTGCTGGGTGTCCGAGGTGCGACCACACTGAAGGCAGTCTCGGATCTGAAAGAGATTGCGTCTCACGGGAGTAGGTAGAGAAGTAGACAATTATAAAATCATAGGGTATGTGCTACCATAGCCCTGAACTGGCCAATTAGACGATATGATCCTTGTCCTTAGTCTCTTTTTCTGTATAAGAGACTGTATTATCTGTAGAGATAATAGTATTTAGTCCACTGACTTCACAGAATTGATTTGAAGATTGACTAAGGTAAAATATTTGAAAGCCCTATGCAAATGTGTTTTTAGTATTTGGCATGCTGTGTGCACACGAAGCCAAAGTATGCATAACAAATCAAAGTGAGTAAAGTATGGGCTACATACACAGGGCTCAGAGCACACACTTGGAGGAGGGATGAAAGTCCAGTGGAGGTGGGGTCCCTATGAAAGGGCATCCACCTGACACCTGTTAGATTAGTCATTCCTGTAAGGGCATCTGTTACGGTCTTCCTGACGGTTGTCCTCCTGAGTCCTGCTCTTCCTGCATGTCTTTCTCATCGTGGGCTCTGCCGGGGACCCAGCCTGTCTCCCTGCTGGCCTGCAAGCCTCTTGCAGGCAGGAACTGGGTTCTTTTTGTCACTGTTCTATCCTTAATGCCTGACACAGTGCCTGGGGTGCAGCAAATGTTCAGAAACTCTGTACAATTGCATGAATTGGTGGGCCTTTGGACTCATGTGACTTTGAGAAGCTGCCCACTCTTGGCCCTTCTTGGAGTCAGTGGTAGGAGCAAGGCAGTTTGTGCTGATGTCCGGCTCTGGATTTGGCGTACCTGATTAGCTGCACACTATCCAGTGCTTGCTGAGATCGTGTTACTCCCTGCTTCATGTCCCCCTGGATTTGCAGACTTTAAATGGAAACTCATCTGGCTGGAAGGAGATGGCTTAGTGGTCTCCCTGTCAGGAATACAAAGCTAGACTAACTGGAGCCACACATTCAAATCCCAATAGCTCTGAGTCATCCTTCCAACATAGATAAATTCAGTGCCGTGCAGCCCATTGCCTGGTGGCGGTGTTCTGGCCAAAACTTAGAAGCAAAGCCATATCTAGACATTAAAAGGTCCCATAAACCTTTCTTTAATGTAGAAGTTGGCCCTCGTGCTCTAAGTTAAATTTCTTCTACATGGCTCCAATCCCAAAGAAATGAAAAACTTGGCTATGAATTCCTGTGGTCTGTGCATTATCATTACAATGGTGTAATGTGTTTTGGGCAGGCCGTATGTATATGTAGGTCCCTTTCCAGTCACCTTTGTTGATCATTCTTCATATGAAGTATATAAGTCTGAGTGTTAATTCTCAGCATGGTTGTAAAAAAAAAAGGAATCAAGGTAGTTATGTTCTCAAAAGAACCACTGAGAAAAACTGCAGGCCTCTGTTTCTAATATGCCATTCCTGGACTCACACTGATTTACAGTTGGGTAATCTTAGTCTTAAAGACTGGTCTTCTCTTCCACTTCTGGGTAGATGTAATATTCCACCTCTATGATATTCTGGCTGAGGCAACATAATAATTAACAAAAATCTAAAAAAAAAAAAATCTGAGGTTTTCATTTTAATTGTTGGGGAAAAAAAATGTTTTTATTTTTCTCAAAGATTATCTTAAACCTGTGATGATGAACTTAGATCACTCTGAGCAGTTGAATTGTAGAGTCCATAAATTTTAAAGCAGTGGGAAAGCAGACTGCCACCAAATTGTCTTGGTTCTTGGGACTCTTGGATGATAACTCTCCCTGGTGGAATTACATAAAAACTGTGAGAAAGGCCCAGGAATTTGGCTCTGGCGAAAACGTATGTGTAGTGAAGCTCTGAAACATACTCAAGTCGCAGTTGGAGCAGGACTGTTAGGACTCTGAAGGCCCATTCAGATCGCTACCACTAACTTCTGGGCAATAAAGTACCCAACACTGATTGAGAAGAATCCAGTGCCTGTATACACCCAAGGCCTGGGAACAGGATGGATGAGGCAGCTGAACTCATGGAGGTAGAGAAAAGATGGGACTCAGGTGAGAAATTTTCACTAGAGGGAGAGAGGGAGGAGAGAGAGAGAAGAGGAGGACAGAGGGGGAAAGATATAGGAGGGGAGCAGGTGGTTGATGGAGGGAGAGGGAGCAATTTGGAATTCATCCAAACATAGGCAATCATTAAGGATGACGTTTCCAAAGACCCGATTATAGCAAAAAACAAGAAGGTGATTTTGGCAGAAGGAAGAGACACTAGGAGCATGAGTGTGGCCAGCAAAGGAGTCAGAAGGAAGGAACCAGAGTGATGCCATCAGCAAACCTGTGAAAAGTTCCAAGGGGTTTCAAGGGATCGGTGGAACAGAGCAAAAGATATAGGGCCAAGAAGGGAAAATGGATACCGCTGGATGTGGCAAATAGTAGGTTTTCGGTTGACACCTCATCTGGAGGAAGTGGCACTAGCCATCTCTTCCGTGACCCAGCCAGGAGCGGAGTCTAACTCTCTTGAAATCATGAAGTCATGAAATCCGCAAGCCTGCGAGCTCTCACCTCAGGTCTTCACCCTCCCTGCCAGCAGGGAGGCTGTCCCGAGTGCTCTTCCTTTCCGTCTCTGCTATTCTGTGGCTCTCAGGAGCCTTTTAACTTGTCAGAAATCCTTCTTAAGAATTTGAGGTCTGCCTTCCATAACTTCCACGCATGATACCTCTTCCAGTGATTGAGAAGCTGGAAGGGGACCAGAGGGACCCACACAGGGAAAGGATGGACACTTGCCTTCAAGTCAGACAGAAGTGAATGCTCACTCCAAGCAAATTCTCAAGAATTTGGGAGGACTCACCACCCCCTGGCTTGGGAAATGGAACATTTTAGGCAGCTTTCATTCATGCCCAGGAAAAGCTGTATGCAGGAGGTGGTTAAACAACACTGCTCCTTATCATCATTTGTGATGGAGAATTAAAATAGATTGTGAGTCACTGTGGGCTCTGGACCCAGGTGAGGGCTGGTGAATGCTAGGCGATCTTGGTGCCTCGCTGACATCAGGAGGGCCAAGTCTGCAGAAGACGCCGCTGCTCTGTGTGGTCGGGGAAGGTCACAGGCCATGGTAACATAAACCCGGGAAGACTGACCAAGGAAAAGCTACTGGAGCGCTTGTCCCTGACTGAATTGTGAAATTTGCCTCCCATTCATACAGTTCCTGGAAAATGAGAACTCAAAAGGCCCTGAAACCACAAAACCCCAAAGCACTGTGTTCAGTCAGCAGACTGGAGTTTAGTCACCATTGTGGAAGAGTTTGTTATGACAACAGACAGGGGAGCCGAGGAAGGGTAGCCATCCGTCCCCAGGCCCCAGGAGGAAGGATTGACTTGTAAGAGTTCCAGACCTGAGAAAAGCAACTCAGGAGGATGGGTTAGGGGGAGGAAGATGGGGGAGAAAAAAATTGGTGAAGGTCTGGCTTTCATAGGTTAGTGCTGCTCCACGATACGGGGCTTCCTCAGAAAACTTCCGGTACAAAAGTTTCATTTAGCTAAGAAAAAACCACAGAAAGAATCCCGTTTCTTTCACAGAATGCTGGCACATGTGTTTCAGGCCAAGAGCAAGAAATCACAAAATGTACTGAGGAAGAGATCTTCATTTCCGGGGCATGTGATTAGTCCCGGTGAAATGTAGGATATGCAAAAAATTGCCTCGGTTCTGGGGACTTCAGGCCTGGTATTGACCATTGATTTGATCACCAAATCAGGGGTTCTTCTTACAAAGCAGGGGGGAAAACAGGATTACCCGAGGCCACCAGACCTTATTGCACATAGACCGCTCGCGACAAGCCGGCTGAACATTGACGTAATTCAGCCCAGAGCCTGCTGGAGGCCTCTTGGTTTTGCACGACATGCAGGCCATTGTGCAGAGGTTCCGGACCAGAAGCTACGTGCCCCTTCTCTTCCTTCTGCTGCCACTCTCCATCGCTCTCCTCTGTCTGTGCTTCTGTTTCTTAGGAAGGAACCTCAAAGTTTGCAAACCTGGACAGCAGTGTGAAAGAAAACCAGAAGCGGACCCAGAGGAGGCTTCAGCTCCAGAAGGATATGGTACATATAGCCCTCGGTCTTCCCTGAGGACCCGTCAGAAAGCAGCCCTGTGTGGGTGGTGGGGCTCCTTCATGGCCCCAGCACCTTCGATCTGCAGGGCGCCCTTGCTTCCAGGCATGTTCTCCATCCTTTATTTATTCTCCACGGCCGGGGAGGTCTATAGGAGACATATTATCACTCCCATTTGACCCAGTGGGAAATAAACACTTACACTTGCAAAGCGTAGTGTTCCCTGGAACATTTTTTCTTCTAGAGGTAAGGAGAAAAGTCTGCAGGAGGTAGACTTCCTCCCTCTTGCTGTCTTCCTCCATCCACTCCTGCACTTAGAAGCTGCTGCTACCTTGGCCTTGAGACCTCCTGGGCTTCGGTTCCCCAACAGGAATGCCTACTGTAGTCAACTTTGGACACCCGGTGGCCTAGCACATGGGTGCCGAGGAAAGAGCGTCGACTCCTAGGAGGACTTGGTCTGTGTACTGGCAGATCTTTTCATTTGTTCCAAACCCTCTCTCCATTTTCCAGCTTTCCATACTAATCCCAAGGCCTAGCCAAACCTTTTTCTAGTTTTTCAATACTCAGGAATACTGTACCTCCTTCCTTAAGACTGAAAGATAGTTACCATCTTTAGCTTTATCTTAAAGCTTTATTTTTAAAACTCTCCTTTTAGCATGGAAGAGGGAAAACCAGAGAGAGAGGAGATTAAGAGACTGACAACCTCTAGATCTTCTCATCCCTGCTTTGGGAGGATTTTCTCCTTCTTTGGAAGGCTGGACATAAATCAGAAATGTTGTGTTTGAATGATAGGACTCTTCTGTACCATAAAGCCTGTGAAACATTTCACAGCATTTCAGACTTTTTTTAGTTGTTCAAAGATAAGTTAAAAATAGCTGCTAAAAAAAGATTATTTTAGTTCAGGATGAGACCTTGTGCACATAACAGGGAAGGACAAACTGTGCCTGAGAGAGAGTCCTCAGGGTGAACCTCTCCAGTCAGTTCTGGCCAAGGAGACAGCTGGCCTCCCATGGAGCAACCTGGTCCTACCCTGGCTGGGGCTGTATTTTCTTCCAGAATATCCTAAGTGCCTGAATGGAAGTGAGAAGGTATCCACGGAAGTTAGTGCCTCAGTGGCCTTACGGAGAATTGAGATGATCTCAAAGAAAATTTCATGAGATTAATACTGCGTATACCTGCAGTTGAAGTGATTCTGTCTTCATTTCCAAGGGACAATTTAAAAAAAATAAATAAACTTTTTACTATGAGTTTACGGATAAGTTCCAGATAGTACATGGAGTTTCTCTGAAGCCCTCAGCCCATGTCCCTCATTGTCAACACTCTCTCTGGCCATGGCCCATCTGTCAAGCTTGAGGCACCAATACCCTAGTGCTGGTGTGAACTGTGAACTGAAATCCAGACTTGATTGGGATTTCACCACTTTTGCATGAGGATGCTCTTTCTGCTCCAGGAGCCAGGCCAGGGGACCACGCTGTAAGATGCTGTCCTGTCTCCGCAGGCCTCTCTGCTCTGTGAGAGCTTCTCAGCCTTCCTTGTTGCTCCTTACCTTCACAGTCTTCTGGAATACCGTCCTGGTATCTTTAGAATGTCCCATAATCAGAATGTGTCTGTTGTTTTCTAGTGAATAGGCTGAGATTATGGATTTGGGGGAAGGATATCACAGAAATGAAGTGCCATTCTCACCACATCCCATCAAAGAGTCACTGGTGATGTTAACCTTCATCACTTAGTTAAGGTAGTATTTTGCCAGATTTTCCACTTTAAAGTTACCATTTTTCCCTTTCCCACTTCTATCCTTTGGAAGTGAGCCACAAAATCTAGCCCATTTTTTAAAAGGATTTTATTTATTTATTTGAGAGAGAGAGAGCATAAGCAGGGGGAGTGGCAGGCGGAGGGAGAGGGAGAAGCAGGCTTCCCGCGGAGCAGGGAGCCCGATGCGGGACTCGATCCCAGGACCCTGGGACCATGACCTGAGCCGAAGGCAGACGCTTAACTGACTGAGCCACCCAGGTGCCCCCCAAGAGACCATTTTCATAGTGACACCCATGCTCTCGTGGTATACGCTCTTCCTCAATGTACAGTTGCCCTCCCTTACCAGTGGTGAAGCCATTCCAAACCCCCAGGAGTGTCCACACACTCTGAAAGAGAAAAGCCATCCCTTGAAGCAACCTAAGCAAAATATGAATCCTTTGTGAACACTCTTGAACATACTTGTATGATCTCCTGGCTTTGAGGCCTATTTTCCTAACTTTGAAAGTTAGAGGGGCGCCTGGGTGGCTCAGTTGTTAAGCGTCTGCCTTCGGCTCAGGTCATGGTCCCAGGGTCCTGGGATCGAGCCCCGCATCGGGCTCCCTGCTCAGCGGGGGGTCTGCTTCTCCCTCCCCCACTCCCCCTGCTTGTGTTCCCTCTCTCGCTGTGTCTCTCTCTGTCTTATAAATAAATAAAATCTTTAAAAAAAAAAGATTAGGTGATGATAATTCCCATCCTTTTTAAAAATCTTAAAAATTTCATTCATGGAGGTTAACACTAATGGTCTTCAATGGTCCTTCATTTTCTCTGAATGCTGTCAAGGCTTACCGGGCCAAAGATTGCTGCCTTCAGCTATGAACGGTCACTTGCCAAATTTAGCCAACAATAGGTGCATTTGCTCCAGCGTGGAGGAGGCTCGTGAAACCCTTCCACTTTTTAGTAACAACAAAGACCGTTTTGCTGTGCTTGCTCTTCAGGGTGTGATGCAGGGGACTGTGCCCTACCTGGGCACCTTCCTGACTGACCTCACCATGCTCGACACTGCTCTTCAGGACTATATCGAGGTGCGTTGTGTGAATGTGGTGACTTGGATACCCAACAGAGAATTTCACTTTATTAGTGTCTGTTGAGGGCCCATTATGAATGCGGCACTGTGAGGAACACAAAGCAGAGTAAGTCACCAGAAGTGACTCACAAGCCAGTGGAAGCTATGTATCGAGGCCGGCAGTGACTGTGGAAATACTAGGAATTCAGACAGAAATGCAGTGAGAGATGAGGGGAGGTCACCATCCATTCCATATGCGGGGTGGGGGGGGGTGATGTCAGGGCCTTACAGAAGGAGTGGGTTCGAGAAAGACCTTGATTTTGAGTAGCATTTGGGCAGGTAGGGCTGAGGGGTTGATGTGCCCTAATATTCTACTTGGTGGGGTAGGGAGGTGGTCAAATTTGTGGATTTTTAATTGTTCTTTTCTTTTTTCATATAATTACCTGCCCTGAGATGCTCTTGTGCTTCTCTTGTGTGTGCATTCTTTCTCTCTCGGGGAAGAGAAGTGAAAGTTAAGCTACTTGTTAGTAGCTGTAATAACATATTAAGTGGAGAAGAAATTTGACATTTGAAGTGAGATTTAAGGATTGCTTGTAGATCTAAGTTTCCGTCCCCTCCCTGGTTCCCACATGTGATGAGTCTGCTTCTACTCTATCAGAGTTAGCAGGCCTGGTGGTGGTTCTGCGTGTACCTACCTCCAAGCTCGTCATGATGTTGTGGGCATGCTCATTCATTTTGCATTTCCCGAGCTCTGTCTCTTCATGTCCTCTGCCTCAGCTTATCTCAGGAAACACTCATTAGCACTGGGGAATTTTTGGGGGAGTGACTGATGATTTAGAAGTTATATTCAGCCTACTGAGAACAGGAGCTGGGGGATGAAGAATTGAAACTTAACTTTTCACAAAGCTATATGTAGAAGTGACTTCCCTTTTAATAAACCATTGACAATTTGGTTTCCAGTATGAGTCAATGACCATCTGTTTTTGTGGCTTTGGGTCAAGAAATAAAGTGTAATGGACTATTTACTCAAGCTTTTGCCCTTATTGGCTCTACAAGTGTATTTGGATTCTGAATTATAACTTCCTTATCATTACTATTTTAGTTGGTTTTGGACATTTTATAAGAAGGTTGTCTGCCTATCCTGTCCTATTAGAATTCAGAGTGTTTTTCTTGAAGCAAATGGTGCTTCTCTTCCTACATAGTAGCCATAATTGTAGTGTCATTGATCATTGTGACTTTATCATCCCTGTGATCTATTTTAATGATTCATAGAACAACATAGGGCTCTATTTCAAAGTAGCTTGGTTTGTCACTATTTTTTTTAATTGAATTTCTTTCAGGGTGGACTGATCAACTTTGAGAAAAGGAGAAGGGTAAGTAGAGGTCTTGGCTGCAGTGCTCCATTTTACTTCATTTGGGTATGAAAAAAGAGAAGCAGGGACTTAAGCCTTTTTTTGTAAAGGCAAAAAAAAAAAAAGAATTTGCATTTATCAAGCACTTATCATATACAATTGTACCTTGTGCAATCCTGTGTATTACTCCCCCAGAGTGCTGTGAAGTCGGTTTTATCTTCCTCAATTCCCAGGTGCAGAAACCGGCCCCCAGACCCAGTCCTACTGCTGCAAAGCCCACGTTTCTTTCCTCACCCTTCCTCATCTCTTCTTTATAATCAGCCTGGGCAACCAGGTTCATCCTATGAAAGAGAAGGGGTTTCGAAAGAGTAAATGACATATGGAAGAGTTAATAAAGATGGTGAAGAAAGGAAACTGTGACATGTCGATAATTCTCTTCCTTTCCTGTCAGCATGGGAAGGGGTGAATTTTTCTGTGGAGAGAATAGTGGATGGCTTTGCATAGCACTAAAAAAAAAAAGAGAAAACAGGGCTTTGAAAATTTGCTATGGTTTTAGTGTAAAAATGGTGTGTTTAAATAGATACTTAAATGATGCAAAGGAAAATGAGTGAACAAAGGAATGCCTTCACCTCATAACACTCATGACTAAGGAAGCTTACTCAGTCCTTCGTTCTTTCATTCTTTTACTCCCCAAAAATTGATGGCATACCTCACATGGGCCAAGCACTCTGATAGGTTTGGGGGTTGCTACAGAGAAAACCCAGCACTCCCTGCCCTCATAAACTTCACAGTCCAGGAGGAAGGTAGACAAATAAGTCGGCAGTTCTAATACAACTGATAAGGTCTTGTGAGTGGAAGTCGTGGATATCATAGGAAGATGTAGGAAGGGCATCAGTCCCCAACTTGTGGGGTCAGAGAAACTTCCAGGAGGAAATGAAATTGGGTTAAACCAAACCTTCAGGAGCCAACCAGGCTGAGCTCATGTTAACATAGACAAATAGACAAATGTAAATCTTCTGTCCCTGGTAGAGTATACTTTCTTCTTTAGCATGATGATAAATATTCCTTGAGGTTATTGAGACCAAGAGCTGAGGTTATTGGATGGGAAGTTGATACCCACAGAACCTGCCCGTTGTTGAGTTTCTTCTTTCATGTCCTGTAACAATAAAACAAATTTACTTACTGGGCTCCAGAGTTACCCATCTTTGTCCTTTAACTTCAGAATCACCCTGGATGCCTCTCTCTTTCCTTTTAAGACTAGCATGTTAAACTTCTGGAAAATTTGAGTATAAAACCTAAAGCTAAGGCTTATACCCTTCACTGACTTAAAAAAAAATCTTTATTGAAACATCTAAAGAAGTATAAATAATTTTGGACATAATTATATACTTGCTTCTCTTGTGAGCTTTAAAAGATTTAGTTAAAGGATTTACTGGAGTAGTAAAAACCCAAGGATTCGGGAAATCCAAACATTCAAGTTTATGAGGCCCTGGACTGTTTAGATATTCAACCCTACCAAAACTTATTTACTGAGGGGTAAGGGTTGAAGAACATGGCAATGGGGAACTTACGAGCCTCCTGACTTAAAGGAAATTTTTTCTCTCTCTTTTAGGAAATAGAAATGGAAATTGAAAATATACTTTAAAAGCACACAACTCGAAAAAATAAGTTTTCTATCCCTAGAATGAAAACCTAAAAGAAAAAGGGAGCCACTATGGCTTTAGGTAATAACTAGTTTGGGTTGCTCTGCTAGCCTGTTTTAGTTATATCAATTTCCTTTTTCAAGGGGGGGTGGGGATTGACAAGTAAGCATACAAAGACAGGGATTCAGAGTTGGAATTTTTAAGAGTTATTCAGTTCTTTTATTTCTAAGAAAGGCAGGACTTCAGAGTCGTCCTAGATGGTTTTCTCCATTATATATCCTAATGTGGTGTGTCTTCATGTTGAAGAGATATATTGGGTCGGCCGTATTATTTACTTTCTTTTTGGTGTTCTGTCTGCTGTAGGAATTTGAAGTGATTGCCCAAATAAAGCTCTTGCAATCTGCCTGCAACAGCTATTGTATGACACCAGACCCAAAGTTCATCCAGTGGTTCCAGAGGCAGCAGCTCCTAACAGAGGAGGAGAGGTGGGTGCTCATATTGTCCATCAGGGTGGAGCTTCAATGTTGGTGAAATGAATACCACCTCCATTTCCTCATTGGGCCATTTTTTCAGCAACTATTTAGTGAGCAGCTAGTAGATTCTAGAACCTCAGTTTTCAAAGGATAATGATATAGCAGGAGAGGTGGATGGATGGCATCAGAACACGTGCTTTCAGATTCTTGCTCTACCATTTATTTTTTTTAATCTTTGTAACCTTGAACAAGTCACTGATTCTTCCTGATCTTCAGGATGCTTTTCCATAAAGTGTTTGTGAGGATTAAATGAAATTGTATTTGGAAAAGCACCGTTCGAGTGCCGATCATCATTGCCCTCATCATCACCACCACTGCTGCCTCCATCGTCACCGTGTTTGTCATTTTTGTTCATTGGGACCAGCTTTCCAGGGAGCTTTCAGTTGGGAAGGAGAGACAGATTCATGAAGAACTGAAATCTGGCGGGTAGCTAAAGTGCTGAAGGATCTATGGGCAGGAGCAATTTGGTCAAGGATGGGGGGAAGTAGGGAAGATCATCAGAAAGGTGTGAACGTTTGGACTAGGCTGTGAAGGAGAACTAAGATTTCACCAGGAGAACTGGAAGAGAACATTCCAGACAGAGGGAAGAACATGAGCAAAGGCTTAGTGGCATGACATGGTTGGCATTTGGAAGAATAGTGAGAACCCTGTTGTGTCTGGGACACAAGGGACAGGTTTCAAAATCATGGCTGACAAGCATGGAAAAGCACATTAACTCCGGTGCCTTGAATGTCCACCCAGCAGGGGTGTAGTCTTTACCCTGTAGTCCAGCAGATTAGAGTCTGCAGGCCCTATTCGGCCCACCACATATTTTGATATTTTTAAATGGTTGCGGAAAAAAAAGAAAGGGAGATTATAACATGGAATAGTTATTTGACATTCAAGTTTTAGTATCCATAAATAAAGTTTTATTGGAATACAGCCCATTGATTTACATCTTATTTATGGTTGCTTTCATGCTTTAAAGGCAGTTAAGTAGTTGGAAGAGAGACCATATAGCCTGCAAAGCCTGAAATATTTGCCATCTGGTACTTTACAGAAAATATTTGCTAACCCGTGCCATAGACCAGGGGATTTCCTTGAAAGTTTATCATCAGGGAGAGCAAAATCGACAGCAAAATAAGTATTTTGCCAATGAGGAAATTGAGATTCAGAGAATAACTGACTCTAGTCAGTGATAGAGTTTGGTTTTAAATTCTGATCTTCTTGACCCTACAACTTAAGCTCTCAAGGTTGTTGTATGATGTTGGGCAAATCGTATAACCTCTGTAAGCCTTGGTACCCTCATGTGGAAGATAGATGATTTCTGAGGTCCTTTTTTTATCCCAGAGTAGATTGGTCCTGTTACATTCAAACAAACCTGTGATTCAGTACTCCTTTGTTGGTGAAGATTTTTTTCTTTGCCATGTAGAAAATAAAGCAGTTACTGCCTCACCTTACATTTCTGGTCTGATGATCAGTATGTATGAGTTAGTTTCTCTCTATGTGTCCATCCTTCTCACATATGGAACATACATACCATGGCTGGTGATCTGGATCAGAAAGTCTAAGCTCACAATATCAGCTGTAATAATTAACTTTTTGTCAATTGTATTAATTGACTTTTTAATGATTAGAGGAATCTTGCTAAATATATCCCATTTTTTCCTTCCTATTTACAACAACCTCTAGAGCTTAAGTTAATATTTGAAAAATTCCTTTATCAATGAATGCCCACACATGAGCAAATATCTGGATACCATCTTTAGGTTTAAAAAAAAAGTACACATAATTAACAAATTACCTAGCTACTATTTACCACACTCGCCCTTCTGCACCTATCCAGAGCCAAATACATCTACAAGTTAGAGCTACAAGCTTTCATAAAAGACATTTCAAGTCAGATATAAATCCCTCTTGTGC
Source organism: Mirounga angustirostris (assembly GCF_029215605.1). Lineage (NCBI taxonomy): Eukaryota > Metazoa > Chordata > Mammalia > Carnivora > Phocidae > Mirounga > Mirounga angustirostris. The sequence continues at coordinate 44,259,800 of NW_026991714.1, forward strand.
TTATGGAAGTTCTGTCTGCCTGGCATATAGAGATGTCTGAATTTGGAGCCTTTAAATTTCGGGTGTTTTGACAATTAAAAATCATATTCAAATATCTTTACCAATAATATAACTGCCTGTGTCTATTTACTAGAAATTAGATAGTTTGCAAAAGTCTCTTTCATTTCTCTTAGATAAAGAGTTAAGCACGTGTGCGCACCCAACACACAGTAGTGGGGGGAAGTAGCAGACAAGAAATAATTCTCCCCCTGGCTCAGTATTGGGGTGAGAATGATCAGGAAACAGAGTGGGGTCGGCCTTTGATGTTGCCAAAGCGCACAAGTCCCTCTTTGAGGCGCAAAGCACTGAAGGGCCCCAGTCCGTAGGCCAGGACGGGGATTAGAGTGGGAGGCGCACATGTAAATTTGTAAAATCTGGTCAGTAAGTCCATCCCCTCTGATACTGGTGATGGAACAACATGGTACATGCATCTTTACTTTGAACCATCAGAGACTTCCTCTAAAACAAAATCGGCAGGTCATGTGAATTTCAACCCGTTCTTCAGTTCTCCAGCTCTCGCCTCACCACCCCCCTCCTCTTCCCCAGCTACGCCCTGTCCTGTGACATCGAAGCAGCTGCTGATGCCGGCGCCACGTCGCCCAAGCCTCGGAAGAGCATGGTGAAGAGGCTCAGCCTGTGAGTGTTGCCTCCTTGATCCCTTCTCCACCAAATAGCCTGGTAGTCTCTTAAAACGTACACCAGATTATACCTCCTGCTTAAAGACCTCCGATGGTTTTTTTTAATGTAGCACGCTGATTCCTTATCCTACCTTAGGAGGACTTTCATGATCTTCCCCAACCTTCTTGACCACCTTCCTCCCAACCAGCCTTGCCCCTTGTTCACCAGGATCCAGCCACGCCCACCTGGTAGCCATCCACCAACCATACCAGGCTCATTCCTGCCTCAGGGCCTTTGCACAGGATATTTCTTTGGCCTGACATGCTCTTTCTCTGTGGCTGGCTCCTTCAGGTGTGGGCAACGGTGTCACCTCCCGAGAGAGCACCCTCTCTGATGCTGCTGCCTGCCCCCATCCCTCTCAGTCACACTGGCTCTTTCCCGTGGTGGAACATTCACCACCAGAGAGCAGGAACCTCATCCATGATACTCGTGGCTATATGCCCCGCTTGGTGCCAGGCGTGCAAGAGACACTCCACAGCTAACTTCATAATACCTGCCTCCCTTTGAGTAAAATCAGGAGTCCTTACCGTGGCCCTCAATTGAGGACTCTTCAGGAACTGCAGTGTCATCCCAGGCCTGCCTGCCCATCCCATACCTGTCTGTCCTTATCTTTCCTGGCTTGCTCTACTCTGCATTCCAGGCACCCAGACCTTGCTGAACATGCTCGGCTTGCCATTTCTTCTGCTTAGAACACTGGTCCCCAGGTGGCCAGAGGACTCACTCCTCACTCCCTTCAGATGTTTGCTGAAATGTCACCTTCTCAGTGAGCCTTCCCCCAACCACCTTACTTGCTACTATAATGTATCTGCCTTACCTGCCCATAGCATCCTCTCTCACCTGTACCTGCTTTGCATTTCTCCATTGCCTTTACCTCCATGTGACATACTATATGTTGTGTGTGTCTGTTTATTATCTGGAATGCAAACTCCATGAAGGCAGGCATGTGTCTCTGGTTTTTGCTCATTGCTATATCCCCAGGACCTAGAATGGTGCCTGGCACAGAGTGGATAATTAATAAATATTTATTGAATGAATACATTGAGCTACGTGCCAACATCATTTTAAGAACAATACATGTATTTCTCATCCAATCCACAAAATAACCTAAGTGGTAGTTCCTACTGTTATACTGACTTTATAAACCAGGAGAGTAAGGCACAGACAGGGGAAATAGTGTGGATAATAAAAATATTAAATAAAAATAAAAATATTTAGTTATTGGAAGATCTGGATTCAAACCCAAGACTTGGCTGTAGAGCCCAGGTTGTAACTTTTTTGCCATATTGCCTGTGGGGAAAAATACTTTTTGAAGGGAGAGAGGAAGGAACGATGGAGCAGTAGGTAAAAAGTGGAGGAGGGAGAAGAGGAGGGAGGGAAGGAAGAAAAGGGAGAGAGACTTAGATATTGCCATATTCCCACTAACAGAAACTGCTCAGGCTTCCACCTGATATCAGGTGACATTTGAAGATGAGGTTGGGACATGTGATTTTGTAGAAAGCATTTTAAAGGTAATCTTGATCTCTTGCCACACCTCTCTCTGTTCAGATGCCTAATTTGGCCCTCCTGCACACTAGATTTATGAGCTTGTAGATTGACCTCTATAGAATTTTCCATAGTATCTTGCTATCTTTTCATCATGGTAATTATGGAGGAGAATGAACTCTCTTTTGAGATAACCCAAGGGCCTGACCAAGCCTTGTCAGCTGGTGAGATCGACACCTACACAGGGAATCAGTCTCCCTGCGAGGTGAGTCAAGGAATGCCAGGCATCTTGATGGTCATCTGCATCAGAAATAATTGGAAATTTCTGGACCTCCTATGGCAGTCAGAGGTCTGCACAGGTAGATACAATGCTAAGTGCTTCTACTTTGCCCTCTTGCTTTTTCTTCCCTGTTCTTAGGCAGTAGCCACTGCAGATGAATTTTTATATAACTGCTTCCCACTACCCCTCTTCAACCCAGCCATCCATCTGTATTGTGCTGGGTGCTCTCTCTGCACCAACTCTGGCTCATGCACAAACTCTGCAGGGACAGTCCCATGAAATCCAGGAGAAGCGGGATCATCAGGGCTCAGTGGCCTGCATAAAGTGTGGTCGAAATTGAGTACATGTCTCTCCTTGGTGAAATCTTGCCGAGATGCTTGAATTTAACCTTTGGTATCTGCAGTTGAGTTTGAACGTTTATCATGAATAAAACAGGCCACAATATCACCCATCGTATTTCTTGTACATGTAAGGGTGTTTGTATACCTGTCGATTTCCAAAATATTTTATCATCTTAGCATTTTTTAAAATGTGGCAAATGGGGGCACCTGGGTGGCTCAGTCGTTAAGCATCTGCCTTCGGCTCAGGTCATGATCCCCGGGTCCTGGGATCGAGCCCCACATCAGGTTCCCTGCTCAGCGGGAAGCCTGCTTCTCCTTCTCCCACTCCCCCTGCTTGTGTTCCCTTTCTCACTGTGTCTCTCTCTGTCAAATAAATAAATAAAATCTTCAAAAATAATAATAATAAAAATGTGGCAAATGTACTTTTTGCTCTCCCCACATTTAATGACCCATTTTCCAAAGAATTGGAAAGAATTTGGGGGCCTTTGGGAAAGGCATGTTTGGTCTGAAGGTCAGAGATGCCTAGTATTGAGCTAGAATTAACCTTTATAAAGCAGAACTGACCTCATAGAGTTGTACAAATGGAAGAACCTTTTTTAGTCTTTGAACAATTTCATTCTAAGCTAGACTCTCAGATGATGGGCTGAGGACCACCAGTCCACAGCCTTCAAAGGTCTACTCCTCAGAATTCATGGAACAGTACAACAGTGGCATTATTTTTTCTCCTGTGAATTGTGATCAGAGTTTAGCTCTTTTCCTCTATCCCCATTAGTGCCTGGAGGTCCCAGAAAGGAGACGACATGGAAAACGGGCAAGAGGTGGGGGTGCGGGGGGTGGAGATGAGGCAGAACAAAGATATGCTTCAGGTCTTGGAACTTGAGGGATAATGCCTGAAATATTTAATGAAAAATCAAGCTCATTGTTGCTACTTGTTATTTTATACAGTCAGTGCTTGTTTGGGGTTGGCTGCATTTGCTAGTTTCTTTACATGCCTTTCCTTCTTGCATCTTACCCTTCCCTCCTTTTACTCCTCTCCCCATCGTCTGTTAATGTAAACCCTCTCCATCTCTGTCTGAGAATGTCTTTATTTTGCGCTCACTCTCAGAGTTCTTTTAGCTGGGTATAGAATTCAAGGAGGACCGTTCTTTACACTCAGCACTTTGAAGACATTATTCCATGTCTTCTGATTTCTGTTGTTGCTTTTGAGATGTCTGGTATCTGTTTATTTACTGTTCCTCTGTTTTATGCCCCCCACCTTGTTGCTTTTAAGAACTACTTCTGTCTTTGATATCCTGTTAGACAGTTGAAGCGAGGATTGAGTCTGATTTATCCTATTCAAGACGTGGTTCCTGGGTCTGAGGATTCATGCAGTTCATTACTTCTGGAATCTTCTCAGCCACCATCTCCTTAGATAAGGTCACTCTTCCATTCTCTCAATTGTCTTCTCTTGGAACTCTTCTTACACACATGTCAGCATTTCTTATTCTAATCTCCATGTCTTTTAACCTTTCTTATTTTCATGTCTTTATATTTTGATGCTGATTTCTGAAGATTTTCTTCAGATCTATCATCTTGTTCACAGTTTTTCTCTTCAACAGTTATTTAATCCTTCCACTGAGTTTTTCATTTAAATCACTACATTTTTCACTCTAGAAGTGAATTTTTTTTTTCAAACTGTCTTCCTGTTATTTTGTCAGGATATCTTGTTCTTAACTCCTGTTTTCAATTTCTTTTATGTCTTTAATATCTTAAACATATTTATTTTATAGCCTCGCCCATGGTAGACCCTCAAATATTTGTCAAATTAATGACTAAATTATTAGTTTCTTTCTGATAAGTTTTGTAGGTCAGAAGTTCTGAAATTCTCAGGAGTCTAAACCTGCTATTTGTTATGCTTGTTTAACTCCCTTTGGGTGGGATATTTCCTTGTGTGTATTTTGTAATTTTATATTATGAGCTCATCTTTATCAGAAAATCTTCTACATCCTGGTTTGAAGGTAGATTCCTCCAGAAAGTTTTTGTTGTTTTTTTTTGTTTTTTGTTTTTTGTTTAATTCTAGTTTTCACAGGAGTATTACTGGTCTGAGAGTTCCTAGTTCCTAGGTCACATTGGTAGCGAATCTGCATGAGGTGCTGGGCAAGATCACACATGATTTCAGGGGAGGCGTTTTCCTTTCACCAAAGTTCAGGCCAAGGCAGATAAGCTTCCTTGTTGTCTTCCTGTGCCAGTAGGAAGATATTTTTCTAGCCCATCTTCTTATACAGGGATAGCCCTTTGAGGGTCTTGGCTCTGTATAAGGGGTTTCGGTTTCAGCATCCCACCATAAACAAAAGCCCTCATCTTTGGGCCTGTATCTGTGTTAAAACCCTTGTCCCTCGTTTACCAAGATCGGTATTTCCCGATCTGCATCCAGAGCAGCTGCAGAATTAGCTCATGTTGCTTCTGGTTTTCAGTTCCCTGTTCATTTATGGCCTGTAGGGATTTTCCTTACTGTCTTGCAAACTCAACTTTAAAAAGAGTTTTTAATGTTTCTTTTCTAGTTGTTTTATAGTGAAGTGGTTTAGCTTCCTGTAGTTCACCCAATGTTTGGAAACAGAAGTTGTCCTCTTTGGTTTCTTTTTTTTTTTTTTTAAGATTTTTTATTTATTTATTTGACAGAGAGAGACACAGCGAGAGAAGGAACACAAGCAGGGGGAGTGGGAGAGGAGAAGCAGGCTTCCCGCTGAGCAGGGAGCCCGATGCGGGGCTCGATCCCAGGACCCTGGGATCATGACCTGAGCTGAAGGCAGATGCTTAACCGACTGAGCCACCCAGGCACCCCTTCTCTTTGGTTTCTTGACCAAAGCGGAGCCAGCCTTCTTCCTTAGCCTCATTCGTAGTTCATTTTATGGTGGGAAGTGATAGGGGACACAGCAACAGTATTTTGATCCTGCCAAAGTGGTCTGTAGCATGTTAAAAAATAAAGAACTGTTGATCTAGAAGGACCTCAGATTACTATGGCGTCTCATTCAGCTAAGCAGTCTGTGTGTTCTTTGAGGCTGGAAATTACCTATTTGGATAAGATGTTTACTATGATCTGTAAGACACTTTATAGGAAACATTGTCCAGTGATGACAGGGCATGCAAGATTGACAAAGCAGCTAAGGGGCTAATTAACACAAAACATTTGCTTAATCATGGATTCCAGATTTGTAAGAGCCCAAATGCCTGGCATTATGTTTCTTGCAGACTGTTTCTGGGGTCGGACATCATTACCAGTAGCACTCCCACCAAAGAGCAGCCCAAGTCCACTGCCAGTGGGAGCTCTGGCGAAAGCATGGACTCTGTCAGTGTGTCATCCTGCGAGTCAAACCACTCAGAGGCTGAGGAGGGCTCTATCACGCCCATGGACACACCTGATGAGCCTCAAAAAAAGGTATATGCTTATTCCCTTCCCATAATTCCCAATGTAGACACCTGACATAGTTTAGTGTTTGCCACATGAGAATGTCTGTTTTCAAGTTTATCACTCTACAGTGTTTTGAAAGTCATGTTTATAAGAGCTGTCAAAGCAGAATTCAGTCTGGGGACCCATTCCTTATAGAGACAGGTCTAAAAACAATGAGCATGTTGGTTTATTCATCTGGCCTTGAAAATATTGTTCTGGACCCACATCCAATGGTGACTGAAGGGTTGTGGCCTGTAACATGAGGTATGCTTTATTTAGGAGGCATTGGATTTTCTTAGAAGGAGTGAAAAGTCAAGAGGCAGAGATGTGTCAACCTCTTGGTGTCATACCTTGTCTTAGCCATGCTTTTACCGCAGTAATCTTACATAGCAAACCACTCCTAAACTCAGTGACTTAAAACAACAACCACTTATTCTCTCTCATGCATCTGTAGGTTGGTTGATGTAGGTTGGGCTTGGCCCTAAGTCATGGATTTGGTCCAAGTGTGCTTTCCCTGCCTCTCATTCTTGGAATAATGAGGCTCCCCAGGCCATGCTGTTAGTATGCTAAGACAAATGAGCAGGAGAGCAAGCCCGACCCCCCAAGTATGTATCAAGCCTCTACTTCAGTCATACCCACCAACATTCCATTGCCCAAAGCAAATCATGTGGCCAAATCTTATCTAAATAAATGAGGCAGGGAACCCCTTCCAATGGGAGGAACTGTGGAGTCACAGGGCAAAGGGCATGGATGCTGAGGAGAATCAAGAATTGGTAGCAATTATACAATCTGCCATGTCCCAGAAAAGAGAAAGTGATGAGAGGTGATAAAAGAATTCCCATTCCCATAGAGAGTTTCCATGTTCCATGGTTTCATAAAGAAATAACAAGGAAACAAGATTTGTCTTAATCTTCTGTACATCTTAATCATTTGTCTTAATCTTCTGTACATCTTAATACATCTGCTTCAATCTGTTGGTCAAGAAGCTTGGGTTAGAGATGTCAACTGTGACGTGACTAGAATTTGCACCATTTGGGGGAGATTTTTGGCCAGCCAGACTTGCTTGTCTTTAGCTTATCTGTAGGCCAATGAGGTGGAGTGTTGGGAAGAATTCCTCCATCTTGTTTGTATCTGCCATTCTTTAAGGTTTCGGTGTACGGTTTCACATTGTGTTACAAACAACAACAGCAGTATGGAAACCTTCAAGTGACCTTGTCATAGTGTAGCCAACCCAGGATGGACCACATCTTACTCAGGAGTCACCAGGCTGAGATGTCTCAGGTGCTGCCCCTGCTGGATTTCTTACCTTTCTACTTGGAAATCCAGAGACACATCCTCCAAACATTGAAGGAAAAGCTCTGCAAACTCCTATGAGTCTGTTCTCTGTTTTCTCAGGCATATTTCCTAAATCAGCGATATAATCATTCTCTATGACTTGACATGCAGCATTGAATTTGTTTAAAATCTGGATGAAGTCTCATTATTCACCTGTTGACAGGTTCTTATGCTTTGTAGCCCCCTTTTCTAATGGTAGACATCGTACACAAGTGACAAGAGAGGTCTTGCACACATCTTTGGGGGATTCCTCCCTGTCCAGGGAGGGATGGACTCACCCTCACAGCTGTTGGTGCATTGGATGTGTGCACAGGTCCTGACCGAGCCTTTGAAAACTACCCAGAAGCCCAGTGTGTGTCATTTGCACACCCCTTGCTGTATCCTTTTTGTCTCCTCCCTTATCACATGGGTGCTTCAATTTCTTACACAAGTCATGAATTTTTATTCTTCTGATGAACCTTTCAGAGTCAGGAATTTCTCTAGGTTTAAAGCTGAATCATTGACTTGGATGCAAGTAGTTGCTGGGCTACAGTCTTCCTGAATGTCAACTGGAGAGGCTTCGGTTCCCCTTGCTCACTGCATAGCGGGACCTGGATGACCTCCCTAGTCTCTCCCTACTCTGGATCCTCCCGTGCCTTTCCCAGGGGTACTCCTTGAGGTTGCTCTTTTCAGTGAAGTAGACTTTGCATTCCTTTTTCTTCAACCCCCTGATCATGATTTCTAAACATTTATTTTCTTTCTGTTTTTAAAAGATTTTATTTATTTATTAGAGAGAGAGCACAAACAGGGGGAGGGGCAGAGGGAGAGGGAGAAGCTGAGCAGGGAGCCTGATGTGGGACTCAATCCCAGGATCCCGGGATTGTGACCTGAGCCGAAGGCAGACGCTTAACGGACTAAGCTGTCCAGGCACCCTCTAAACATTTATTTTCACACTTGCTCCTCATAGTAAATTATCAGTAAGAACTGGGCTTCATCAGGTGGTCCATTTAAAGCTGCTATAACCCAGGCATCTACAACAGTTTATCTTAATCATAGAAGTCATTAAAATTAGGGAAAATCTAACAGAGGGAAAAGGATTTATATAGAGAAAAAGGAGGTGAAAGAATTGAACCAATAATTGGAAAATGGACCGTCTTCACTACTGTGTGGCGCACCTTCAAGCAAAGTGATGCTATTAAAACTGCACCATCAGCCCCCAGATTGAGCTACAAAGTTGATTCACTTGCAAAAATAGACCAAAAATGTTACTAAACCATACTGTGATAGAGCCACAGTTAGGGAGGTCAAATCAGCTTGCTGGTTCTAATTAAACTAATCATACAGTGGAATTTCCTGTATAGTTATGCCATAGGAAGAAGTCCATAGGAAATAAAATAGAGTAAACTCCATTTTACTTGGAAGCTAGAGAATCAGAATGCTAAATTTCTGTTCTGTTTCCATGGAAAGGCAGACAGGTATGAGAGACATTTGTATGTTATTTATTTTTTAAATGACTTCCAAAATATTTGATAGGATTAATGTGGTATAATTTAGCTTCACACACTATGAGAAATTATTTGTAATTTTCAACAGCAAGAATTGATATTTAAAATGATTCCATTTAATGACTTTTTTTTTAACACAATCTGCTGAGTTTTGGACCTCCTATTTCCTTGGTAATTAATTTTATATTGTTTATGGTAACTATGTAGTTAATCGGAAAACACATGAACTATAGCACCTCATTCCTTAATTGTCCTTGATATAGGACGTGAAAATGTATATAGTTGGTTCTAGAAGCAAATGTAGAAAGTGATGGAACCTGCTCAAAGGTTGTGTTCCCTTTGGGCAAGTCACTGTATTTCTCTGAGTCTTCTTTCCCTTTATCATGCTCTGTATTTTGTTCACAAGATAGTTGTGAGAGCAACATGAGATGAGAAATATGAAAGCTCATCACAAACATCGCAGTGCTAACTGACACCAAGGTAGTGATGTACTGTGTTCATTTACCACTTCCCATCAACTTTAGACTGAGCCTTGGCTGGGTGCCCGCCCTATGAACCTGGCCGTGGGAGTCAGGGAACTCGGGAGCGTGTCATGGTGGTGCTGCCAACGGTTTTTTCTTTGGCCTCGGGTTCCTCAGCTGTAGAGTGCCACTGGGGCTGGGTGATGCGCAGGAGCCTTTCTAGGACTAATAGTCCATGCAGAGCTGTATAATCTGTGGTCCTTATCTTAGAACCTTCTAAAAGTACAGACATTTCTCTCCTGCTACATAATCTGATTGTGAAGTAGAGCCAGGATAGGAATGATCTTGGTTGGGCTTGTTAAGCGGCGTTCCCACTCAGGGCAGTAGGACTGGATAAACTCTTGGTAAGTAAGGCTTTCCTCCAGCCCTGAAGCTTCCGACTTCCTCCCGGAGTCCATATTGCCTCTGGTTTCTGGTATTTGCTGCCATCTGCTGGCCACTTCCTTAAAAGCAGCTAAATACGGGGGAATTACGAGACCTGGATGCGAGGGACCAGGGCAAGTATGGAGTCGCTAATAAGCATCTGCCAAAAGGGTGCTTGCACCAGGGACAAGATCCGTGTGTGCTGTGGGCTCTTAGGGAGGAAGTAACGGATGTTTATTCACCTCAGTTAGCATCTACCTCTGCTTTGACAGTCGTGAGGCACCCCATTGGCCAAGGTTCTAACACTAATGTTTTCTTCTGGGGTATGTTTGCTCTTTCAGCTCTCTGAGTCTTCCTCATCATGTTCCTCCATCCATTCCATGGACACAGCTTCCTCAGGGATGTCGTCCTTAATGAACCCCCTCTCCTCCCCTCCATCCTGCAACAACAACCCTAAAATCCACAAGCGCTCTGTCTCTGTGACATCCATTACCTCGACAGTGCTGCCTCCCGTTTACAACCAACAGAATGAAGACACCTGCATAATCCGCATCAGTGTCGAGGACAACAATGGGAACATGTACAAGAGCATCATGGTAAGGCACTCAGACCCACACCCGAATGCTTACGCATTCGCCCAGACTGAATACACACGCAAATCTCCCTGGGTAGATGCCAGTAATGGATTTATATATATATATATATAAAAAAAAAAATCTTCATACCAGCAGTGCCCATAAGATACAATTTTCACATCTTAAAATTTGCTAAGACTTACTCATCCCGGTCAGTGTTGCTTTTTTCAAAACGATCAATTTGAATGAGTGTAGAAATGTATTCCAGGGAAGATGCCACTCCTGCATCGGAAGTCTTCCTGGGGAATCCCATGTCTGCGTTTATCATGAATTCCCATGCGTTCTCAACAGTCAACTCTGTGCTCCCACATTTTTCTCCTTTCGTCATTTGGAATCAAACTTAGTAAGGTGAATGATGGAGCTGGAAGTGCAGTTTGAGTCCACAAGACTGACCTTTTTGCGCTTCTTGTAAAAACCGTGTTTGTGACACAATCTCAAAAATGTTTGGAATTAATGGCAAGCTTTTTGGAGTGCATTCAGAGCCTCTCCTGGTAATAACCTTGGGAGTGTCGTCACAGGAAGAGACTCCTTCGTTTAAAGGACATGTCACGTATTAAAGAGCATGTTCTCGTTGGCAGCGAATCCCACAGCTAATTCTCTATCTTCCCTCATTTTCATCACTCGCCTTCTTGGGGGATGCACTAAGAGCTTACAAGCTCAGCTCTGAATATGACATAAGTAATATGGAGGCACTCACTGTCTTCTCACATTCCAAAGGAAAGCTTTCCTATGTAATTCATCAAATCAACAAAATACTTCTTGAACATTAGTTGTGTGCTAGTCACTGGGCCAGGCTTTGTGGATGGGGAGATGAGTGGGGCATTTCTGTCTTTGAGGAACTTATAATCAAAAGGGAGATCATAAAGCATTATTGAAAGTGTACTGAATTCTCTAGTAGAAGTGAGACCAGATTGTAAAGGGCCTGCAGCCCTCATGAAGGAGTTTATGTCCTACAGGCAGTAGCATCTCGCTGAAGGCTTTTAAGTTGTCATCAGATTTGTTCACTGGAAAAAGTAGCTGACATTGTGGAGATGGTGCTGGGGTGTGGGGGTAGATTGAAAGCGAAGAAGCGAGATAAGAAGCTGTTATCATAGTCCTTGTGGAGGATGATAAGGGCTTGAATGACGGTCATGTGGCTGGAGACAAGATGGATTTTTGAAAGATTTTTATGAGGCGTAATTGTTTAGTCATCAACTTCATGTTACTGTGGTGGGGGATGAGGAAGAGGGAAAACTGAAGGCTGTCCAGGCAGCTTGGTGGTTGGTGGTCCTATTAAGTGAGGTATGAACTGCCTGAAAAGGGGGGTTTGAGGGTGCTAAAATTGGAGGGACCAGTGGGACATCCAGCTGGCATTGTCTAATAGATGGGCAGAAGCCCTGTTGGTGCCAGGCTGGTTCTGGGGTCAAATACTGGGAGGGAGTCATCGGCCCATTGGGTGGACAGGGCCACACAGGGAGCGAGAGAGAGGTGGGAGAACCACCGGGAACCGATGTCACCGATGTTAGTATTGTGTCCTCCATGGGCTTCCTCACATGGCTTCTCTTACATGTGCTGGCCAGAGAAGCAAGACCCACCTTGTAACTCTTCGGTGTCTCTGAAGTGAAAGTGAAGAGCTGACATGTGCAACTATGGGGATGGGTCTCTAAAACACCATGTTGAGCTAAAGAACCCAGACAAAGGATTACATGCTGCAGCAGTCTTCCCTTTCAAAAACAGGCCAAGCTAACCTGTGGGATTAGAAGCGAAGCTCAGGGAAGAGGCACAGGGAATTCCTTGCCTTCTGTATTTAAGGTCCATGAAGGTGACACCCCAGCGTCACTTGATACTGCACCCTCCGTACACTAGCCACCGGGCACGTGTGGCAGTTGAGCATTTAAAATGGGAATAGTCCAAATTGAGATGTGCCCTGAGTGTAAAATATACTTAGTACAAAAGAAAGAAAGAATTTCTCATTGGCAATTTTTGTCTGGATTATATGCTGAAATAATAGTTTGGATGTATCGGATTAAATAAAATATATTATTAAAATTGATTTCCCTTCGGGCGCCTGGGTGGCTCAGTTGGTTAAGCGACTGCCTTCAGCTCAGGTCATGATCCTGGAGTCCCGGGATCGAGTCCCGCATCGGGCTCCCTGCTCAGCTGGGGGTCTGCTTCTCCCTCTGACCCTCCTCCCTCTCATGCTCTCTGTCTCTCATTCTCTCTCTCTCAAATAAATAAATAAAATCTTAAAAAAAATAAAAAATAAAAATAAATTGATTTCCCTTCTAAAAATACTTTTTTAATATGGCTACTAGACACAATTAGAAACGAGGCTTTCATTATGTCTATCTACTGGATGGTGCTGGTTCCGTATGTGAGCTGTTGATACTAATTGTGATCCTCCACCGCACTCGGTACCTTTGATGGGACAGAGGAATAAACACCCCAGGAAAGCCCTTGGCCATATCCCACTCGATTGGACACACCTGGGGAAGCTTAAGGTCAAGAAAATAAGGGTAGCCTGGCTTTCTCCTTAGGTAGGTTTAAAGTTGACAACTTAGCCTAACATGAGTCACCTTAGCCCGAAAGAGATCCCTGGAGTGGGATCCTTTCTCTTTAGCTTCATGCTTCCGGTCCGCTTTGATCTGGCTGTGGGAGTATTTTCTTTAGACTCTCAAAACACATATTTCCTCTTTCCAAATTTTGTGTGCATCTGTTTCTCCCTTGGAAATGAGTACTCCGGATGTTTAGGTAATAGACAAATGAAAAAGGTCTTGGTTGCTTACAAGGACCCCACTGTAATGCATGTTGTTTACTGCATCACAAACCCCAAATCATGACCTGAGCTGAAGGCAGACGCTTACCTGCCAAAGGGAGACATCTAGGCCCTGTCACCTTCGGGCCCTCAAGGACAGTTTCTTGGAGGATGTTCTTCCTCTCCTCTTCCTTTTCCTCCTTTCTCTGTCCTCTTACCCCCGATGAGAACAGTAATCTGTGTTTTCTTTTGCATTCATTCTAATGTAAAGAAATCACTCAAGAGATGGTATAAAAGTCAGCCTTCTTTTCGCCTTGCCCTGAGCATCCTCCAGATAGTTGGCTGATGTGCAGGGATCAAGAGGAGAAAGTCAGAACTGGAGGTGAGGAGGACCTTTACTTGCACTAACAAAATGTTAGATTTATTATTTTTAAACATTTAGAAGCTGATTTTTATTGAAGCCTAATTTACATAGATTACATACACAGATCTTAAGTGTTTAGTTCTAGTATATCTGTGTAACTCCCACCCCAAATCTCGATAAAGAACATTTTCCATCTCCCCTCAAAATTCCCTGTGCCCCTTCCAATCAATTCCCCCCCTAACCTTAATGAAGGGTCAGGTTTGTTGTTAGTTTTCTAACACTATAGATGAGCGTGACCTGTTTTTCAAAGAATAGACTCCTGCAGCATGTAATCTTTTGGGTCTTTTTTTTTTTTTTTTTTTTTTGCTCAACATGATGCTTTTGAGATCCATCCACATTGTTGCGTATGTCAGTTCTTAGTTTATATCGGCTAAGTTGTGTTCTATCAGGAATGTATTATAGTCTCTTTGTCCATTCCCCTGTTCTCTCCTGTTGAGGGAGATTCGGGTTGATTCCAGTTTGGGGCTTTTACGAACGAATCTGCTGTGAACATTTCTGTAGTAGAAGTCCTTTTGTGGACGTGGGTTTTCATTTCTCTTGGTAAATACCTATGAGCGAGATTGCGGGGTCATGGAGTCCCTTGTGCTTTTTGAAATGGTCATTGCGCAGAACTGTGACCATTTCTAACCCACAGGTTGTGACCGGTGCTCAACAGGTAAGGCTAATTTTGGCCCAGGACCAAAATCCTATGCATTTCCTCACCATACCCTCCTCTTTTTCCCCACACTGGAACCTCAACCCATATGGAGGAGATAGGCAAGGCACATGTTCTATTTCACTAAGAGAAGACACTTGATCTGAGAGAGTAGGTAGCCCATCATCATTTGGCTACTAAGGGTGGAACCAGAACTAGAGCCCAGGAGTTCTGGCTCCTGGTCCTGTTCTCATTCCACTGGGCCATTACTCCCCAAAAGGCACAAGGCAGCAAAAAGAGGAGGGTCGAGAGAACTCTTTCAGGAAACATGAGGTGAAATACTTAGAGACCCATCTGTTGTCTTTGCAGTTGACAAGCCAGGACAAAACCCCTGCCGTGATCCAGAGGGCAATGCTGAAGCACAATCTGGACGCAGACCCAGCCGAGGAGTACGAGCTGGTGCAGGTCATCTCGGAGGGCAAAGGTGGGTATGTGCTGCTTCTCGTGGCAGGTTACCCTGGTTTTAGAAGTTAGAAAATGAATGCAATGTTTTTGTGGGGTTTTTAAAGATTTTATTTATTTGAGAGAGAGAGAGCACAAGGGAGGGGCAGAGGGAGAGGGAGAAGCAGGCTTCCCGAGGAGCCGGGAGCCCGATGCGGGGCTCGATCCCAGGACCCTGGGACCATGACCTGAGCCAAAGGCAGACGCTTAACTGACTGAGCCACCCAGGCACCCCTTTTTGTGTTTTTTGGGTTTTTTTTATGGAACCAAGTAGGGGTTTTTAACTGTGCAAGAGTGGTGTTGTGTGGGGGACGCATGCCATCACCTCACTCGTAGAGTGAAGCATCTCAAGCTACCCCCGCCACAACCCTGTCTTTTCTACAGTTTTGCTGAGCACCCTCCTGCCCATTCTCTGTAAACTGTGTATCAAGCATTCTTCTAGGAAGAGGTCTCGCCCTGTGTCAGAAGGTGGGAGGGAGGTGGTTCTGTTGGGTCTTTGCAGATGGCCACGCACCTCCTTTACCCAATAATGTATGTCTAAGTTGTATGTGCATCTGAAACATAGCAGTCCTTGTAATAATTTCTCATTTTTTCAGTGAATCATGTGCAAGAGGCTTCTAGGCTCATCTTTCAGTTTATCTTTATTCATGATTGATCTTCAAGTAGCAAAAGCTTCTCACTCCAGAATCTGAAGACTTTTTTTTTAAAAAGATTTTATTTATTTATTTATTTGAGTGAGAGAGAGGCAGAGGGAGAGGGAGAAGCAGGCTTCCCGCTGATCAGGGAGCCTGATGGGGGGCTCGATCCCAGGACCCTGAGATCATGACCTGAGCTGAAGGCAGACGCTTACCTGACTGAGCCACCCACGTGCTCCTAGAATCTGAAGACTCTTTACCTCACAATTACTGAGGCAAAGAACTGGTGATCGTACTTCAGGATGCCTAGGAACCCACTCTTCGCAGAAATTCCTTTTATGAAAACGCTGGGAAAATACTCACCCGAAATGTATCTATATTTTGCTGGTTTGAATTGGGATTGTATTTGTTGAGAGGAGGAGACAGGCTGGTAGGTGACTTCTCTGGACCCTGTCACATCACAGAAACTCAGTCACACTAAGTCTCTTTCCAAGTGCAGTTGTTGACTGAGGCCAACCCTATCTGCCGATAGACCCAACACTAACCGATTCAAGCATCTTAATAGGGCTATTCACTAACAAGCAGCTGCCCTATCACGAAAAGAAGGATTATATAAGTTGGGGATATGAGAAGGGAGCAGCTATTCACACTCCATTTGGCCAACAGATCACCCAGGACTATAACTTGGGCCCAGAGAAGAGTGGCTGTATCTTTTCCTAGAGATGAAAAGCTGTAGCCCCTGAGGAGATTATTTTTCAATTACCTCTTGGGAGTTTGCTCATTCGTTCAGCTGAGCCCTCAGTTGAGGGGCAAACCCCTGTCAGTTATATCTTTTATTGTTGTTACAGTTAAAATTCTAGGCCTAAAGCGTGGTCTCTTGAGTTTGACCATGTTGCCCACAAAACAACGCTAAGGTGAGGCCGGTGATTCTGAAGAACCAGGAGCCCCGAGGTGTAGTCTGGGCCCAGCTCTCTTCACCACTTGGGTGGTCTTAGGTGGGCTGCTTGACCTCCTCGGGCCTTGGGCCTCAGTGAAAAGGAGGCAGTACCCTACTAGAGCTCCACACATCACAGGGTGGTTGTGAGGATAACAAGAGATAAGGTGCCCACAAGTACTTTGGAGGTATGCTAAGTGACATGTCGCTGTGAGGTGAATTATTACTTACCCAGGGATCTGTGGGCAGGAGATTGGGGACACTTTAAGGGAGTTATTCTTTGTGGAACATTTGTGCAAAATGTACTAGAGTCACTGAGAACCTGATTGCATCAGTCCTGCTATAGAATGCCCGTGTTTCATGAAAAAGTGCTCAATATCGCTCGGCATCAGGGAAATCCAAATCAAAACCTCAATGAGATACCACCTCACACCATCAGAATGGCTAAAATTAACAAGTCAGGAAACGACAGATGTTGGCTGGGATGCGGAGAAAGGGGACCCTCCTCCATTGTTGGTGGGAATGCAAGCTGGTGCAGCCACTCTGGAAAACAGTATGGAGGTTCCTCAAAAAGTTGAAAATAGAGCTACCATATGATCCAGCAATAGCACTACTGGGTATTTACCCCAAAGGTACAAATGTAGGGATCCGAAGGGGTACATGCACCCCGATGTTTATAGCAGCAATGTCCACAATAGCCAAACTGTGGAAAGAGCCAAGATGTCCATGGACAGATGAATGGATAAAGAAGATGTGGTATATATATACAATGGAATATTATGCAGCCATCAAAAGGAATGAGATCTTGCCATTTGCAACGACGTGGATGGAACTGGAGGGTATTATATTGAGTGAAATAAGTCAAACAGAGAAAGACATGTATCATATGATCTCACTGATATGAGGAATTCTTAATTGCAGGAAACAAACTGAGTGTTGTTGGAGTGGGGGGTGGGGTGGGAGGGATGGGGTGACTGGGTGATAGACACTGGGGAGGGTATGTGCTCTGGTAAGCGCTGTGAATTGTGCAAGACTGTTGAATCTCAGATCTGTACCTCTGAAACAAATAATGCAATATATGTTAAGAAAAAAGAAGAAGAAGAAGAAGAAGGTAGCAGGAGGGGAAGAATGAAGCGGGGGAAATCGGAGGGGTAGACGAACCATGAGAGACGATGGACTCTGAAAAACAAACAGGGTTCTGGAGGGGAGGGGGGTGGGAGGATGGGTTAGCCTGGTGGTGGGTATTGAGGAGGGCACATTCTGCATGGAGCACTGGGTGTTATGCACAAACAATGAATCATGGAACACTTCATCTAAAACTAATGATGTAATGTATGGGGATTAACATAAGAATAAAAAAAAAAAAGCAAAAAAAAAAAAAAAAAGAATGCCCGTGTTTGAAGTTAACATCAGCCTCACTGAACCCGCAAGCAGATGCCTCTGCTGATGGCCCCCCCCGCTCCACTGTCACCGATGTAGACTTGCCCATCTCACCTCTTTTATCCCCCATTTGGTTTCCTTAGATACCCATTACCCCTGAGTGCTAAATAGTATATACCTTCTTTTAAAATGTAAAAATGAATTAAAATAACTTTGCCTGATGATTTCATCTTATACTTGGCATTGTCCTTGTTCAGAAATTGTGGCTATCTGGTTGGGAATCACTGAAGTAGATACACTTTAAATGTTAACAGATATACACATTCTTATTTGGATGGTGTTCAGTATTAAACTGGTTTGATTTGGGATTACTTCAACAAATATTTCAATATTCCAAGTAGAAAGTTCTGGAAAAACCGTAGATTTTTCTTTTCTCCCCCATGTCATTGGAGTCTCTCAGTATCTGAGAAAGGCTGCATGCTGGAGTAGCAAGTGGACCGTGGGAGGAAGGACACTGGGTTGGAGTCCCGGTTCTGCCATTGCCTGGCTGCGATGCTGGGAGTGTCCTTCCACGTCGCTTGGCCTTTGTTTTCCACTGCACTTTCTTCTAGCTAGAATAGTCTGCAGTTGAACATTTAGTTCATGGGTCAAATTTCTAAGGTCGTATTTGCACTTCATTTTTAAAAATTGGGGTTGAGGAGTCGAGCGAGCCAACTTTGGGGGGGGTGGTAGTCATTGCCTGGTTCCGTTCACATCCCAGGGACACGGGGCCAGAGCCCCTGCCTTGTGGCTGGACAAAATCTCCACCTGCCATGGTCAGTGCTGGGCTGACCTACACCAGCTGACTGCCTTCCCTCTCCTGATCTCTTTCAGAACTCGTGATCCCGGACTCGGCCAACGTCTTTTATGCCATGAACAGCCAAGTGAACTTTGACTTCATTTTGCGCAAAAAGAACTCCATGGAAGAACAAGTGAAATTGCGTAGCCGGACCAGCTTGACACTGCCCAGGACAGCTAAACGGGGCTGCTGGAACAGCAGGCACAGCAAAATCACCCTCTGAACGGAGGGACCGGTGGCCCCTCGCTGGCCAAACGCAGAGTGGGGCTGAGAGCAGGCCGTGGTGATTGCAACGACCATCCAGTGTTAGAGGATCGTTGGTGAAGTCAACAGATACTTACTGAGTACCTCTGGTGTGCAAGACACCAAGATGGGCATTGTGGGGAAATCGGGGATGAGTTTGACAAGGAAATGGATGAAGGTTTCACCGATTCTCTTTGACCTATTTGAGACTGAAATGCAAAATTACCCACTTTTATAAATATATATATATGTGTATACACATATTAGGGATGTATGTGTATATATATATAAATATATGAGGGACTTATGGGATATTCTGGACTATGGAAAAAGGAATTTGCACAATGGCCTGGGATGTTGAGGTCACTCTTTACAGGGAAATAGAAAGAACTGAAAACTGAGTCTCCTACCTTCCAAGTAAATGGAATCAGTCCTAGGAATACAGTGTCCTTTGTGCCAGTATTATACGAAGTCCCACCACGTTTATAAAGGGAAAGAATTCCCTTCTCCATCAAGTGCCACCAGAACACCTGCGCTGCAGAGGCCGGAACGGCCACGGCTGAATGAAAGGCCGCTTCCGAAAGGGTTTGGATGAGCCAGTGGGCTTTCGACCTCTGCCCGCATCTGCCACTCTCTGCAACCCCGGGGAGGGAGGGCAACGAGGAGCTTCGGAGGCCCGTCTGACCCGCCGGTCCAGCCATCGCGACACCTCTGGAGTCAACACAAGCCCATTTTGATTTCTGGCACTGTGTTTCTGTTCCCCCGGCCCCCCCAGCGAACAGACCACAGCCATCGCTGCACAAGTAGCCATGCTCTTTGGTAGCTTCTGAGCCGGAAAAAAAAGCACGAAAGAACGGTGACTCGCTCGGACTCTTACCTGTCTCGGAATGCCTCTACTTCGTGGCCATTTCTGATCGCCGCCTTTTGCGTGGAAAACTGTATGTCTGGAGTCTGTCGCCATCTGGATCCTCGTACCTCTCCGTTACGTGCAATTTGTTCCTCAGGTGTAGAAATGCCTACTGCGATGGACTCTGGTGGATCATTTTGAGCCTGTGAGAGCTTTGTGAATGGCGAGCGCTCTGTCAGTAGCCCCTTGGAAGATGTTCCCTGCTCATAGCAGCGGCCTGTTTGACTTACTAACTTCTACAGCATTACTGTGCCTAGTCACGGGGAAAGAAATGGGGCTCCATAGACCATCTAAACCCTTTCTAACGAGGTACATTTCTTCCAGAGGGAATCAATAACATTTTCTTTTCAGGTCCCCACACTTGCTGTCACAGTGTTACTGTTAAATGACATTTTTGTCTCTAGGAACACCATCACCCTCTCCCTTCCAAACCTGAGCTGTGCTGTGGTTTGAACTAAAAAGCCATAATGTGGGATATCGACATGTGTAAGAAGCACTTTCAGAATGTCCTTTTTAAGAAAAAAAAAAATTCTCAAAATACCAGTTTTTATTCCAAAAATAAAAAGAACCAACCCAGATACGAAGTATAGATTGTAACATGAAGCTTTTTTTCTTCCTTTTCCCTAATCCTGTTAAGACAGCTCCCCAAGGTTACGTGAGACTTATGTCATGTAAATAGCCATATGAAATCTGCAAGAAACACCAGGGAAAGTTTGGAGATGCGTGGCAGTGGACCAAAGAATGAGCCAGGAAGGCCTCGCATTTCCTTTAGGTCTTTCTAGGAGATCAGACGGTGCATTAGAAGACCGACTGGGTTTCAGCTGGTCGAAAAGCACTTTCTTCAGTTTGCAAGGCTCGTCCGATTTGTACTTCTGTGCTTGGAGGAGAGATGGCCGGGGTGCTAGACATCATGGAGATTGAAGTAAATGTGTCCTCAGCCTGGATTACTTGGTTTGCGGGTCGCAAACTATAGGACCCTTGGCCTGGTTTAGGCTGTGGCTGCGAAGACCTAGGAGTCGCGCCTGTGTGCTCGCCCGGTGTATTGTACTGTATATGTAGAGTCTAGATTTATATACTGCAATGTAAAAAAAATATATATATATATATATATATATTTTCCTTTTTTAAAGACAGTGGAAATTCCACGTAGATAAAACATAGCCTCATTTATTTAATGCCACTTTCAATGTCTTAAATTTGTTTCCTGGTGGACAGCTGGGTAATGCTTTTAGCTGCTCGCATGCTTGTCTTTCTGCATCTCCATCGTCTGTTTACCTTTTGGTTAAACTAATAAACTGGTTTGGGACTTGGTTGGCATGTGCTGCCAGACCCAAGGGATTGTATCTGGAGTATTCATCAGGTGCGTTCTGGGTTCGCATCCGGAGTATTCATCGGGTGGTTCTGGGATCCAGATGTGTCCGTAAGCTTGTCGCAAGCCCACTCTGGCTCGGCTGGGGGGAGCAGAGGGACAGCCAGTGGAGTTAGGAGGGGATCCTCTCCGCTGGTGATGTCACGAGCATTTGGGGGAGAGAGTGACATCCTTAGGAAACTGCAATCTGGCATGATGCCTTGCCAGATTGCTGTGCTTAGGAGTCACGCGGTGGGGGACACTTAAAGAGAAACCTGAACTTAGGATCCAGGGCAGTACTTGCCCCCTTTCTGACAGCCTTTTCCCTGGTCTGCAGTTGCTACCATCTGTGTAATTCTTGAAAACCATCCGTGGTGCTCTAGAAGCCAGGAGAGCCTCTATGAAGGGAGGAAAGAAGGTTTTCCCAAAAGACAATCGGAACCAGTCCAACTTCCTCAACAGAGACACATTATTGTCATTTCGTCATATTTCCAAAAAGTTTCCAGAATTATTGTCCACTGGATTCTTAAATGGATCCAAATCATCAAATTTTCTGGACCCTTGTGGGATTTTGGAGAGAGCCAACTAGGTGTTTTAATCATTGATAATATGGGGTGGGGCCGGAAAAAGAAACGGGATTTCTATCTCTGGCGCTAGGTGACTATTTTTTTTTAAGATCATTCGAGAAAACTGGTCCCCTTGTTTTGCCTCTGTCTAGAAGCTGGGCTTGGTTACTTTCTGCCCAAAGACATAGTGTCTTAAAACTTCCTTCTTTGGAGCCTTTTCAAATCCATCACGTAGCACAAGACCATGAGGAGGCAGACAGTGTTGCTCCATCCCTGATACCTGTGGCATCCAGAAGCTTCCCTGACGCCAATCCTCCTGTTCTCCAGATGCTGCCGCGGTGGCACTGGTTACAGCAGGTACCCCCAGTTCCGCGATGAGAAGTTACTTCCATCGTGCTTTGCGCTGCCGTTTCCCCTAGAATCTGAGAACAAAATACTTCTGGAAGAGGGGATGGGTTAGGCTAGGTTTGGTTGAGCTGAAGTAAAAAACCATGAAACCTCAGTAACTTAACGACAGTTTTATGCTTCGTCCCGTCATGGTATATTGCAAATCGGGCAGCTCTCCGGAGGGGCTCTGCCCTCACAGTGGCTGCAGGACCCGGGCAGCGTCCATCTCGCCGCTCTTCCATCTCCTTCATCTGAGATGAAATAGAAACCAGGCAAATTTAATTCTTGTAGGCTCAGATTTTGAAATCCAGGATTTGGTGTGGTTTCTCAGCATCCCTACCCAGAAAACTGAGGAAGCAATTCACTTATCTAACAGTTTGAGGAATCCAGTGAATTTCATATTTCCTTAAGAGTTGGAAGCCATCTTATAAATTGCAGTCAGTCCCCTCAGATTACACATATGGGGGCCGAGGCCCAGAGCAGTCGAGTCAGTAGCCCAAGGTTAGGGGGCAAAGCTCTGAGTTATCAGAACCCCGTTGTGTGCATGCCACACTGGGCTGGCACCGAATCCAGGAGGCTCTCTTGGCAGATATTCCTTCACAGTGTCATAGAATGGAAGAGAATGCCTGGAGTGTGAGTCTGTTGGCTCCATTCCCAGCCTTCTGAGGATGAGAATTCACACAAGCTGTCTTGGTTCGATGGGCATCTGGTTGTTTCTTTAAAGTCTCCAAGGAACATCCTGCGGCTGCTCAGAGCACTGCTACCTGTTTTCCCGGGCATTATTCCATCTCACAGCTGAGGAAGCAAAGCCGTAAGGATCAGGAGGACATTGAGAGTTTGATCCCCAGCTAGGACTGGAATCCATTGCTGATCCATGAACTTGCGCGGCCCCCCCCCCACAACTGGGGGATGGGGTGGGTGCAGAGGAAGAGTCTCCTGCAAGAAGAGCCAACTGGATGAGGAGTTAAAGGAGGAGTGGATGTGACCAGGGCTTGGGTGCCATCCAGGAGCACTGGGACTGGGCTCAGCCTCTCTGTAAGCCAGTTATCAGTACCCAAGTCCTGTATCTTAGGCTTCTCAGAAGCAATCATTTTTATTCCCACCATTGTTTAATCCCAAAGCAACAGTTTGTGGTACAGTTCCAATTTCTTACACAAAGGGTACCAGTAAATCAAACTTTTTTAAAAAGTGAATAAACTTCTGGATTGCTGCAGCCATTAAAAAAAAAAATCAAGGCACCATTTTCAAAATGGGAGAAGCATTCTAAATGAGACGGTTAGCTCACCCCCAGACATATATTTGTGATCCTCGTTGACACGCAAGGCTCCAGCAAAATGTCATCAAGGAATCAAGTTTGATCAGCTAATAATCAATATACGAGGTTTCATAGATCTGGGGTTAGTGCTGCCAGCTCCATTGTGTATTGGGCTCTGTGTGTGAGAGACAGACAGAGATAGACACGTTAGATGTTAGTGAGAAAAGAAACAGGTCGCTTGGGTGACACCAGCTGAGCTGCACAAAAAGGGGGGAAAGAACAAAGAATTGCCTCTGAGCATTGGTTTTGTCTATATTTTTAATTTGCTGGGTTTATTTTTATGTCCCTCCCTGTAGTTTCTTCAGCTTGGCTGCCTCTGGAATGGGCGTTTTCATAAAATCTCACGTCGGAGCAATTCTGGGGCCAGCTTCGCAGCCCCCGGTGGTCCAGAGGGGGGCTCCCCTGATGTTTCCCATCCTGGGTGAGGCTGGACAGACATCTGGGCTCTTGCGCAGGGGGGGACTTGATTTTCAGAGTGTAGTGGATAGCACCCTCTCTCTGGTCTTCAGAGAAGCTTAGAAAATAATCGACGACAACGTGTCCTCTCCCAAAATACAACTGGCAGTTTAGAGAAGCCCCCACCGCGCCCCCCTGGCAGAAGTTGAGATGTCTGAAGGTTGATGGTGTGATCTGCAGGGTCTTAGTTGCTTTGGAAACCACCAGCCCTGACTGTGAAGACTCGAAGGGGCTATTACTGTTCAGACTGGCCCCAGAGAGGAAGCCCTGTGCAGAGGGGCGTGGGGGTGGACGGGGAATTTGAGGGCAGGGGGAAGAGGTGGCTTCCAGGCCATGGCACTCAGAGCCCAGGAGAGAGGTGCGAGGACCAGGGAGCAAAAGACAAGTTCAGGCCCTGCAGCAGAGGGAGTGAGGCCGGCACCTGCCAGGAGAAGTACGGAGGGAGCCGGAGGGGAAAATCATACAGGGGATCTTTCGAGCGGACGTGGCAGCGCCCGGTGCTCACAGTGACCGAGGTGTTGCTGAGCTGAAGGGCCTGCCGAGGAACCAGAGGAAAAGGCCGGAGGCCCGTTGCCCGCCCCCCACCCCAGGCCTGTGGAACAGCAGCACCTCCTTGTGCGGCGAAATCGTCCCTGACCAGGGCCATGGGCACAGAGGGCCCCTTCCCGGGGGAGCACAGAGGAGGGAGGACGGAGCAGCAGGGAGCGGGCCTCCTGGTGGGAAGACTGTCCCCAACCGCAGAAGGAATCCAGTGGAGGCCCTCGCGGGAGCCCCCGCCCGCTGTGTGTGGCGGCCCAGCTCTTTCCCGGGAGGGACCCTCAGCTCAGACGGGGCGGCTTCGCACCAGCGGGTCGCTCCCACCATCATGGCGCCGGGCCCGCCGGCCCCCGCGAGCTGCCCGCAGTCAGCCTCTCCGCAGACCGGCCGCGGCCGAGGCTTTTCCAGGCTGCCTTCCCACCCTGCGGGTGTGACAAAGTGTGCTTTCTCTCTTTTCCAACCAGCCAGAAAGGACTTCCTGGCCACCACGCGTCAGACTCTTCAGCCTGGTCTCACTGCCCCGTGCGGACTCGAGGCCACCATCAGCCTGCGCACAGAGTCCCTCACAGGCCACTGCCCTCTCCTGGCCCTCCTGCCTCTGCCACATTTAATCAGAACGCCCTGGGAGGGAAGGTTCTCTCTAAAATAATAAACCTCACCCCAAAACATACAACACGCGCATAATGATTCTCTCCAAAGCTGCCTATTCTTTGTTTCCTGTCACCCATGACAACTACTTTCTCATTGAATGACCAGCCTCATTATGACTTTCCCCTTGTCATTAGTTAACTCCTCAGTGAGCTGATCTCTTGTCATTCGTGGATATCACTTTTTTTTTTTGAAGTAGGCTCCATGCCCAGCATAGAGCCCAACGTGGGGCTCGAACTCACAACCCCGAGATCAAGAACTGAGCTGGGATCAAGAGTCGGGTGCTCAACCGAATGTGCCACCCAGGTTCTCCATTCATGGATATCACTTCTGGATCATTTCTCTACTACTCTACTCGGGGAGAATGTCTAAAGAGCACACTGTAGGGGGTGCCTGGGTGGCTCAGTCGTTGAGCATCTGCCTTCAGCTCGGGTCATGATCCCAGGGTCCTGGGATCAAGTCCCGCATCAGGCTCCCTGCTCGGCAGGAAGCCTGCTTCTCCCTCTCCCACTCCCCCTGCTTGTGTTCCTGCTCTCGCTATCTCTCTCTCTGTCAAATAAATAAATAAAATCTTAAAAAAAAAAAAAAAGAGCACACTGTAGGAACCTCTTGGGAAGACTCACCTTTATTTTACACTTTATTTCAACATAAGGGAAAAGATCCCCAAGTCTGTAGCTGAATGGGAACTTCTCTTGTTTTAGGCACCAGCGTTTTCCTGGAAACCTTGGCACTGTTTGTCAGGAAAGTAACCAAACCTAGAATTCCCCCAGAAACAATGGCCTCTGTATTCATAACAGATGATAACCCAGGGAGAGAGGGTGGCTGACATACCTTGCCATCGTGATTGGGTCTCAATCTTGTTTCCTGTCACCTACCCCAACACATCCCCGACTTGTCAGAACCTCCAGTCCCCCATCCCTCCCCAGCAGGCCCCTTCCTAGCCCTACACCTTCGCAGTGCCTAGAAAGCATCACCACCCACCAGACCCAACCCTCCTCTCTAAGGGCCCACTCACGCCCCCACAGCCAACACAACTGTCACCTTCCAGGCCACCTTCCCAGCAAAGCTGCACCAACAGTCTTCTTGGGCAGAAGCGGGTTCTCTGAGGTCCTACAATTTTGTTCCTGCCTCTGAAATGAAGCCTTCCTGCTTGCATGGCTGCTCCACCGGCCTGTGGACCCCCCAGCAGTGGGGATCTTCCCTCGTCCTCTGAGCATCTTAGTGCCCAGCGCAGGGCCTGAAACAAGGCAGTGCTCACACCTGGTTTGGGGGAAACTTGATCTGAAATTTGAGGGGTCACAGAAGCCAACATGGATTTTCTCTCTCTCTCTCTTTTTTGCCCCAGGATCAGGTTCTTTGGCCTTGGACAAGCTAGTATCTTTCAATGAATGGTTAGACTGACCTATAGCACAAAACTACAAGATGGGGCCCCCCTTACCACCCTCCCACTGGGGACTCCTATCTTTCTCCAGCCTAGAAAGTTTTTCCACTTACCCACCTCTCCCCAGCAGTCTAAAACTCCCACTGAACAGGAAAGTCAGTGACCACCTTTTCTTGTCTGCCATGGGGGTGAGCAGCACTGATTGATGGTCATCTCTGGCCTCCGACATCCCTGGTCCAGTGCCAAGGTCTGGGAAGGTCCAGCAGCGTTGGCCATTGGTCAGTGTTGGCAGAACCAGTAAACAATCACAGTGTTGAGCTCTTTTTTTTTTTTAATTTTTCACAAAGATCTCTAGAAGGCAAGTAGTTTATCATTTCCCCTCCCTGAAGTGATACGGCGTGATAGGCAGTGTAGGATGCTGGGATGCCGGCTCTTTCTCGTCCTCCAGAGTTCCTGCAGGAGGGCCCAGGGAACCCAAAGCAGGGCCGGGGAGTGTGTCCTCTGCAAATCGTAGGTGCTCAGTCCACTCTCAGCAGTACCAGCACTGCTGAAGTCAGGCTCATCGTCCAGAAGATCCCACCTTGGATCCCGAGACCCAGAGAGGGATCCAGATCGGGATTCCAGACTGGGTTAAACTTCCAGAGGCAAAGAGCAGGTGCCATGGCGGAGGCAAAGGCCTCTGACACTGCAAAGGTCAAATGTCCTGACTTAAGACTAGAGGGGACGCAGGAAGAATAATGCGGTCAAGGAACCCTAGGATTGTTGAAGGGACGACTTTTTAAAAACAAATGCGGGTGTGTGCAGAGCACAATGTTCACAACAAAAGAGCGCTGCTTGGGATCCCAGACCCGAGCAGGTGGAAGCAAAGGCTGTGCTGACAGAGCCAGAACTTTATTCACAGTAGAACAGTCCTAATCTAAAATTCTAGAATTTAAGACCAATACCTTTTAAGAATGAGAATTCATAAACCCATCAGACCAGCTGACAGCAAAAGGAAAAAAAAAGTTCTCTATTAAACAAAACCACACAAAAGTCAACTCAATCTTTCTCTACTGCCAATCTCCCGACCACCTCCCACCCTATTAAAAAAATATATCGTGAACATCAGGCACACTGGCACGCACTCAAATATGCAAACAAAATACAAAATACCCAAGGAAACCTTAGGGATCACCCAAGGGTTTTTCACTAGCTCCCCAGATGCTCTTTCTGTTTTTCTAGAAAAAAAAAACAATAGGCTCTGACAGGTATGTCTAAGCAGTAAAGACTGAGGTCAGCTGAGATCCCCTTCCTCAGCCTCGTTGCTTATTAGTCAATGTGGAAGAGCATCGACGATAAGTCAAGCAGGAAGGCTGAGGCCGGTGTTCTGTGGAAGGCGAGCTGCCTTGTTGTCCTGCAGCCTGGGGGCCCTCACCAGGGAGCACTGAGCTGGGTTCACGCAGCAACCCTGCCCGTGGGCTCTGCTCCAAAGCGTGAAGGTCAGGGAGGAATGTGTGGGGAGGGTATTTCAGGAGGCAAAGTCTGACTGCTTGCAGGCGGGCGAACACAGACCTGAGGCAAACCATCATGAGATATCTGAGGAACACAGACTGTGGAATTGGCAGAGAATATGTAGCCCAACACTGCACTTTCCAGAAAATCACTCTCTGAGGAAAGCGGGGAGGTCATCTGCCCAGGGCGCTGACTCCGAGAGCTTCCCTGGATGTTGGCCTAAATCAGTGGATCGGTCCATTGTTTCTGACCAAGGTCTGTCATCTGAAATGGAAAAGCATTGTGCTCGCTTCGGCAGCACATATACTGAAATGGAAAAGCATTTGTTTCCAGATGGTGAGAATCTCCCACTCCACAGGCCTCCCTGCAAGAGCCAGGCTGGGAAATGCAGGAGAACCAGATCATACACTCACTACTCCCCAGGGTGCTATGAAAGCTTGAAAAATCTGTTTCTCTGCCTTATCTTACATTTTCCCCACATTTTGTAGAATAAATAATTCAAAATAGAATGGAAAACCCAGGCAAGGACAGTTGCTGGCCTGAAAACGTGCTCTGCCTCTTAACAGTGACTCATAAAACTCACACTCCCAGTTCGTTCCCAGGCTCAGGTCTGGAGGGGAGAGCATGACATGTCGCAGCAGCAAAGAGCCCCCTGGAACACGAGTTAGACACCAGCCCGAACCCCTTTATATATTAAATTTATCTTCATAAATAGAGCATCCTAACTCAAGTGACCACAATACAAGGCCAAAGTCTGAGTTCTTTTTTTTCTCAAATATCTACACAAACCTTCAAATATCTACTAAACTCTACCCACATGGCAAACTTGACACCTCTTTAGGAGACCTTCAGTTGCCATGATAGTCAAAGGCCAAGTCTCAGACAGACCCAAATATTGGATCCCTCTTGGATAACGAGGACTAAGATGAACAGCTCACTTTGGCTCATGAGAGAATTCTTTTAAACCAAAGCCCAATTAATTTGCTTTTAAATGATTTGATCCCCCTCCCTCGCAAACTTGTTACATACACAAGTTTTCAAGGTCACATGAGACCAACGGATGTGGTCCAGTTGGCTCGACTGCCTTGCCCGCCCATTTATTGATGTGACTACTTTCTCAGGGATGAGTCTCTGGGCCATGCTGTTCATCCTTATTGTAGGAAGCAGTACCACACGAATAAAGACTGAAGGGCTAGGTATCTGGATTGAAGTTTATCTTGATGGTTGCCATAAAGCCTATCTTCTAGCCATCTTAGGAAATTTGGGTTAAGTTTCCTTCTTATCCTCCCCTGTCAAGAATATATTAATTTTGCTCAATCACAGTAGACCACTTTGGTTAGAGGACTGTGACCACTAGAAGAAACTGGAGCAAACAGATGAATAGCCCGTTAGAAAAATCAAGGGTAGTGAATCCCCCACAGAGCCTTCATAGCTCATCCCTCGAAGGCACAGCATCCAGGGAGGTTGGTGATGGCAGGGCCTCTGTGTTCTTGGCGTTGCGGTGGATGTGACCTTGCTTCCGGGACTTCCAGGAATGGGTCCTGTCCCAGTCGGTGGCCACTGTCTCATTGTCCCAGATGGTCGAGGTCTCCGTGTCACTCAGATACCCCGGCTGGCCTGTGTAGTGTGTGGGGTAGATGAGCAAGGGTTCCGCAGAGAAGGCCTTCAGGTCCCTGGATTCGTAATACTCCTTGTACTCAGCTCTGCAAACAAGAGGAGTGCAGGTGTGTGAGGGGGTAGGGCATTTAGTGAACGGGGACAGGGGGTCGGGGGGGAAGAGCAGAGGGGTCCTGCTGGTCATCTCTTACATTGCCGTGGAGGCCTTTAATGATTTTTAAAGTTGTGTCCTTTGGGGAAAAGTTTAGTCTACAAACACAATAAAAGTTTCTTTACAAGCTTTCAGATGATCTAAACAAACATACAAAGAGAAAGGTCAGGATATTTCTGTTGTTTTTGGTTGGGCTCGTTTAAAACATGAATTTCAGGTCTTACTCTAAAAGCTGAGAATTAAGCTCTGTTGGACCATCACGAGAGATCAATGTGATCACTTTGTGGGAGATGCCCTGTTCTTGGATGAATAAATTAGTTGAGATCTGGACAGCAGTGGTGGGATAAGTCACATGGTGTAGGCTTGGAGGCATGCCGGCTTGGCTCTGCATCCCAGCTCCCCGTGAGTGTAAAAGGGAGGACGACTTGCCCCGACCCCGGGGCTCCTGTGCAGATTACACGAGGTGACATCTGCTTGGCTCTGAGCTCACTCAGTGCACCGTGGCAGTTGGTTTCCTTTCTGTTACAGGGATGATGTTTGACCTCCATGTTCCTGCTAGGACACGGATATACAGTTAGCTGTACCAAAGACGGTGAGGAGATCCATCTTTGCTGAGGACAGGACACCAAATGAGCCAGATGAAGGACAGGAATTCTCAACCACTAAAATGAAGCCCAGCTAGTAAGGAGATCACCCGGCAACTGAGAGAAGGAGCCCAGGTTAGAATCTGCTCTCCTGCTCCATTAATGAATTTAGGACTCATTGATTGAGCAGCTATTATGGGTAGAGTTGGGACTAGGTTCTCAGGACACAGGGATGTGAGACTGTTCCTGCCTCAGTGGGCTCACAGGTTAGTGGGGAGACTGACCGGTAAACCACCCATCTCCACACCCATCAAACAACACTAGGTCAGAGTAAGCTCCTGCGTAAGGGGAACCCTGAGCGTCACACTGCCTTCTTCCATAGATACCCTGCTCAGGGGCCACCTCCACCCTCCCCGAGCCTCTAACACATCTCTGTGATTGCAGGTCTCACAGTACATCACAAGGACCGTTCATGAGTCTGAATTCCCGACCAGACTGTAAGCTCTGCAGGGAGGGGGACCCCTGCCTGCCCAACAAGTACACACAATGGACTGAGAAATGAACTGAACACTTGAAGATGCTCAGGAAGATGACCTTCACCTTCAGGTATATGAGTTTTTGGAAATAAGAAGATCAAAACAAGGAGAGGACCGAGCACATTATGTCCAGGTAAACTACACACGGGGTATTACAGAGGGCTGCCATGCAAGACTTGCCATTTCAGCCTCAGCTTCCCCATCTGTACAAGGGGATAGTCACTCCAGTCAGACTCTCTGAGTTGTGATTATGGAAAGATCATTTAGGAAAGCAGGGCATGCTTTAGAAAATACCACGCGCTACCAAGAATCCGAGGAGCACGATATATGAGTGGGGTGAGCCCTCAAAGGGCAGGCAGTGCGGGGAGACTCACACAGGATGCTTGTTGTACATGATTGGCAGGAACTCGTCCACTGGCAGCATCTTCCCAAAGGGATCGGCTCCAACCAGCTTCTGTGCTCCTTCCAGAGAGATGACGTAGCCCAGCGTCCAATAGGAGTAGTCAGCTTCGACCAGATTTCCCACATTGGGTACCGCTTTCTCGGGCTCTTTCACCTGCATCCTCTTCCTGCCGATATAACTAGAAGGAAGCGGATGGAGGAGCAAAATTCCAATTTGAATATTAGACATCCGGAAGAACAGAGCACAGATTTGCGGATACTTTTGAATGCTGGGACCGACTGTGCCTTACATCAAAAATATCACCACAACGTGCATCCCATCCCCAACGATGACTGGCAGCTGCCATGAAGGGGGCCATTTTCCTGGCTCCATTTACCAACATCCCAACTGCTCTTGCCTAGCACTGTGCTCCAGCCTGGAAGTTAAACTCTAGAGAGACTAAAAGATCCCTCCGATCATTTCCCAAAGACGGTATGTGTTTACAGAGGTTGGAAGTGGACAAAAAGGGCTCAGAGGGGAGATCCCTAGAGTTTCAGCCTTCGATGGTCTCCGGTTAGCTCTCCAGATGCTGACGGTAAACATAGGACAGAAAAGGCTGTGGGGAAGACACAGTCTACAATCAAAGACCTGGGAACCCCAGTGGCCCCAAGCGGGTCCTTCCTGGGAAGAACGAGTGACAAAGCCTGCCTGGCTTTCTCTTCCTCACACGTACCTAGCTCCGCCCTCATTTTGCTCTGAGAAAAGCACCTGGCCTTCTCAAAGAGCTTCCACAACAGCCATTCCAGCTTCCCCACAGTCTACTCACAGACCTGTGATCCGTCACTTCTGTCTGGACCCTGCTTGCTTTCCACCTGCCTGGAGCAAGCTGAGAAGGTGAGGGCTTCCTGCCTGGGGGTAAAGCCCTGCCTTCCTCTGTTTTGCCTTAAGACTCTCTCTTTCAACATTTAAAGGACTGCTCTTGTCAAGACATCTCGGGATTCGTGGCATGAATCGTCGTTCACCTTCTCAGGACACCAAACACAGATCCTCTCAGCCACCGTCCCTTCAGACTAAAGCGTCTGAATTTCTCTCATGTACCATCAAGTGGAAGAGAAACTCCCACTGAGCCCTTGACATGTGGCTAGAGTGATAGGACCTGAGTTTGTACTCAACAGGCTCATTTTACATGGTTTAAATTGAAATTTTAAAATAAAATTGAAGATGTGTAAAATATTTTTTCCATTAAACACAGTTGTTTCAGTAGGACTGCAGTTTATTGCAGCGGCTGAAAACTTAGCATCTAGACTGAGATGTGTTGTAAGCATAAAATGCACACTGGATTTAAAGATGGTAGAAAAGGGGCGCCTAGGTGGTTCAGTCGGTTAAGTGTCCGACTCTAGGTTTTGGCTCAGGTCATGATCTCAGGGTCCTGAGATCCAACCCCATGCTGGGCTCTGCACTGGGTGTGGAGCCTGCTTGAGATTCTCTTTTGCCCTCTCCCTCTGCCTCTCTCTCTCTCCCTCTAAACAAACAAACAAACAAAAAATGAAAACACTTCCAAACAAAAATAAAAACAAAAAACAATGTAGACTGTCTCATTAATAGTTTATAAATATTGATTACATATTAAAGTAAAAATATGTAGAGACATTGGGGTAAATAAAATGTATTATTAAATTCTCCTAATGTATTTTTTAGCATTTGAATGGGATCACTAGAACATTTCAAATGATGTGCGTGGCTCATGTTACGTTACTGCTGGACAGCGCTCCAGTGGTTTGTTCTACTCCTCCCGTTTACTGTTTCCGTTTCTGGAGAAATGTAACATAGCAGCCATGGACCACTTATCAGCTTTCATGTTTGAGTTTCAGTAACATTTGTTTTTGTGCATTTTAGAAAGAGATAGGTACGGGGCGCCCGGGTGGCTTAGTCAGGTAGGTGTCCGACTCTTGAGTTCAGCTCAGGTCATGATCTCAGTGTTGTGAGATCGAGCCTGTGTTGGGATTCATGCTCAGTGCAGAGTCTGCTTAAGATTCTTTCTCTCCCTCTCCCTCTACCACCCCAAACGGCTTGCATGCTCTGTCTCAAGAAAGAAAGAAAGAAAGAAAGAAAGAAAGAAAGAAAGAAAGAAAGAGAGAGAGAGAGAGAGAGAGAGAGAAAGAAAGAAAGAAAGAAAGAAAGAAAGAAAGAAAGAAAGAAAGAAAGAAAAGAAAGGAAGAAGAAAGGAAGAAAGGAAGAAAGAAAGAAAGAAAGAAAGAGAAAGAAAGAAAGAAAGAAAGAAAGAAAGAAAGAAAGAAAGAAAGAAAAGAAAGGAAGAAGAAAGGAAGAAAGAAAGGAAGAAAGGAAGAAAGAGAAAGAAAGAAAGAAAGAAGAAAGACAAAAACTTGAAACCACTGTCATTCTTTAATAGTATATAATTGATATTAATGGCGTATTTTCACTTGATCAGTCTGTGAAATTTAGAAAAGATTTTTGTTTTGTATCCCTATCATTCCTTATACCCATATCCTTATCCAATCATTCTGCTTTCTTGGATCTGTCATTTTTTTTAAGATTATTTATTTATTTATTTAATTGTCAGAGAGAGAGAGAGAGCACAAGCAGGGGCAGGGGCAGAGGGAGAGGGAGAAGCAGGCTCCCTGCTGAGAAAGGAGCCCGATGCGGGGCTTGATCCCAGGACCCTGGGACTATGACCTGAGCAGAAGGCAGATGCTTAACCAACTGAGCCACCCAGGCATCCCAAATCTGTTGGTTCTTTGTCCCAAGAAATGCACCAGCTAAGCCACAAGTGGACAAGGACATGTGTCAATCATAAGTCTTAGACTCCCCAAGTCCAGTCCTCTGATTCCGAGGCTTAAGTGAAAGTTGTCTTTGCAGGTCATGTGAGCATAACATGGCTTCTAGGCTCCATGCCCGTGAGGCGTAGCCACCGGCTGCAGAGCTTTAGACTCAGATTGAGGTGCAGGGACTTCTGGAGGGTTATAGGAACAGACAAGGATCCTAAGGGACAGTGCAGAATCTAATCACATGGCTGACATCTGACAGGGAGCCAGTCTCTTTTTATTACACAATACTGATTTCTGGGTCTCTTCCCCATGGATTAGTTGAGTCACTACTAGGTTTCTTTTGGGCTCAGAATGGTATGTTTTCTGAGAGAACAAGTATTCCACTTGGGCCCACAGTTAAGTTTCCCTCCAAGGATGGGAGGAGTAGGGACAGCTTGTCCGCTGCAGCTACTCCAAAGGAACAGGCTCTGATTTGATGAAATTGCCTTCGACACACAGCTGGGGAGCATACATAATGCTTAGGAACTTTCTGCCTCACTGGACAAAAGTAAAAAGTGTCATTTGGTTTGAAAAGAAAATGAGAGAGGGGGGTGAGAGACAGAAGAGAGGGAGGGAGGGGGACACAGCTTGAGGGGGAGGGGGAGAGAGGGAAGGAGAGGGAGAAGGGGGGAGAGAGAGAGAAACAGAGAGAGAGACAGAGAGACACTTAATTCCCAGAGACAGCTACCAGAGCATTAACTAAGTGTCAATTCAGAACCAGCATTACATTGGTAAGCCTTTGCACACTTCCCTTCCCAAGAGAGGCACTCTCATGCTGACCTTCAGCCCCCATACTCTCAGAGGCTACAGAGGAAACCTGCTCTCAAGTGTAACACAGGACTCTTGCCCTTGAATGAATGCCTCTCCCTCTCTCTTCACACCTCTCCATGCACCTGTTGCTTCCCTGGTGGGACTTCTGCTGTGCTCCCACATGAGCGCTCAGGCTGAAGACCCCTCACCGGCAGGCAGGCTCCAGGTCTCACCAAGAATCTCCCACAGTTTCTTTCTCAGCCACAGAGTATATAGATGCAGAAACCAGGGCCTGTCCTCCACTCACTTCTTGTTTGTGGGAACATTTATGGAGAGAAAGTTGGCAAAGTGGAAGCGTGAGCTCTATCTCCTACCAGCTGGGGAGGTGGAGCTTGTTGCCCTTGAATAGGACTGAGTCCTCTCAGTGTTCTGGGATAAGCTTGTCTTGCCACTCACATCAGTTCCCAATCCAGCTGGGCCTGGTCAATGTCATCCATCAACTTCATCAGCTTCTTCTTAAACTGATGTTCAAAGCGCACATCATCCTCAATAACCAGAGTCTTCTCCAGCTCTCGGTCAATCACCTGTGAAGATCATCAGTGGGAAGAGACCTTATGAGAAGTCCAATACCTATTTTTTATTAGGTGAATATATATTAAAAAGTCAAGAATATAGTAGCACAGTATGTAATAGCTCATAACTGGAGTCTAAGCAAATGCCATCAATGGTAGAGTGGATAAATAAACTGGGGTATATTTTCAGCAATGAGGATGTATGATCTACAATTAAATGCAATGTTATAGATGAATCTCCCGAATGTAATCCTGAGAGGCTATACCTCAATACCCTATGGTTCCATTCATATAAACAAAAGTACAAAAGCAGAAAAAACTATTCTGTGCTATTAGAAGTCAAGATGGTGATTACCCTTGGGGACTGTTCCCTAGAAGAAAATATGGAGAAGGTGCTTCTGGGGTGCTGGTAGCCTGTTTCTTGAGCTGGGTGCTGGTTGACATGGCTGTATTTTTATTTCATTTGTGAAATTTCATTGGCCTGTATTTTACGATCTATTTAATTTTATATGTATTTATTACATTTCACTTAAAGTTTAAAGAAAAAAAATAGGCATAGACTGGGTCATTCAAAGAGGGAAGGCAGTCAAGGGGTCCTTCTTTAGGGACTTTCTCTTGTGGGAACTGACCGTTAATCAAGAGCCCCACACTCCAATACCTCCCTCCATCTAAGCCATGGGTTCAAGTCCTGGCTTTGCCACTTCTTACCTAGACAAGATATTTAATTATTTTCTCTTGGATAAAATGAGCCCATGTGTCCTGACCCACTTCATATGATTCCTGTGTGACTTCTTGTATGAAATCATTTAATAAATGATGACATGCTAGATACATACAATACAAGGCATTCCTACTAAGGATAAGGATACGTCAAAAGGAGTGTGGCCAGGCGCCTGGGTGGCTCAGTTGGTTAAGCGACTGCCTTCGGCTCAGGTCATGATCCTGGCTGGAGTCCCTGGATTGAGTCCCGCATCCGGCTCCCTGCTTGGCAGGGAGTCTGCTTCTCCCTCTGACCCTCCCCCCTCTCATGTGCTCTCTCTCATTCTCTCTCTCTCAAATAAATAAATAAAATCTTTAAAAAAAAAAAAAAAGGAGTGTGGCCTCCTGAACATGGGTATCTTCCCCTGTTATCATCTCAAGTGGCAACAAGGCTCCCTTTCACTGTTTGTTGCTGGCCTTGTGTCAGAGGGAGACACGAGGTAACAGAAACTTCCAAGCATATTTCCAGAACAGTTATGGCTTCACTCTATATCTGGCTGTAATTCACCTACAAAGTCCCACTTTCCTTCCTCCTTATTATAAAACTGCATATGTAAAACAAGCATTATTTACCTCTTTCCAGACAGAGTAGTGGCTGAGAAAGCAGCCGATTTCACCCCTGGTGAGAGGCCTAGAGGAGTAGGGATCTCGATATCCAGGCAGCATTTCAATATTCAGGGCCTTCAGCTGACTTGTGTTGAGTGCTCTGCATGACAGAGAACATGTCTGAAAATTAACAAGTTGAGATGTCCCCCCTACAGAAGCCAGAAAGAGAGAGTTCTGGATGTTCCTCAGAGCCCTTCTGCAATTGAGGAAGACTTCTCAGGTTTCTTATCATCCCTTAGGAGCCCCTCAGGGTTAACGTGTCA
Source organism: Mirounga angustirostris (assembly GCF_029215605.1). NCBI lineage: Eukaryota > Metazoa > Chordata > Mammalia > Carnivora > Phocidae > Mirounga > Mirounga angustirostris. Next base: position 44,296,789 of record NW_026991714.1, read on the forward strand.
TGGCAGCATTACAAGCTTGGCAAAGACAAGAGGATGTCTTATACTGGGTATATCCCTCACAATTGCCAACATAGTTCTAAGTATTACCAGTTTTTTTGACAGCTTTGAAAAAGTATTTTCCTAATGAAGGACAAGTGGCTAATAGCATTAAATACTAGAGGGGATGAGGACAGGAAGAACTGTGTACATGTGCATGTCTTTCCTTTGGGCCTAATTTTTTTTTTGAAGTTAAGAACAAAAATAGCGGAGACAATCTTGTGAGCAGAAAGAGAGAAGTGACTCCCTACATACAAAGTGTTCTCAACAAGATTAACAGCTGGTTCTCAGAAACCATGGAGGCCAGAAGGCAGGGGGTTGACATATTCAAAGTGCTACCCTGAAAAAGACTGTCAACCAAAAATTCTATATCTAGTCAAACTGTCCTTCAAAAATAAAGGAGAAATTAAAATATTTCCACATAAACACAAACTGAGCGTTTGTCACCTGCAGATCCGCTCTACAAGAAATACCAAAGGGAGTTCTAAGGCTGATATGAAAGGAAATTAGAGAGTGACATAAATCCATATAAAGAAATAAAGAGCATGGGGACATGTAACTGCATAGGTAAATATAAATGACAGTATAAATGTTTTTCATTGATAACTTTTTTCTCTTTAAATTTTCTGATTTAAATTATAGCTGTGTAAAGCAATAATTGTAAGTCTCTGTTAAAGGGCATATAGTATAGAAAGAAATAAATTGTTTGACAACAGTAGAACAAAGGATGGTGAAAGGAATGAAGCAGTATAGAAGCTAAGCTTCTGTAGACCACTGAAATTCAGCTGGTTCTTTTAATCAAGATATAATTGACATACATTATATTAGTTTCAGATATATATTGACTTGATATTTGTATATATTATGAAATGATCACCGTACTAAGTCTAGTTAACATCTGTCACCCCACATAGTTACAAAATTTTTTTTCCTGTGATGAGAACTTTTAAGATCTACTCTCGTAGCAACATTCGAATAAGCAATGCAGTATTGTTAACTATAGTCACCATGCTGTGCACAGCAGCCCCATGACTTATTTATTTTATAACTGGAGGTTTGTACCTACTCACCTCCCTTTATCCATGTTACCCACCTTCCAACACTGCCTCTGGCAATCACCTCTGTTTTCTGTATCTATGAATTTGGGTTTTTTTTTTCTCTTTAGATTCCACATATAAATGAGACCATCTGGTATTTGTCTTTTTCTGTCTGACTTATTTCACTTAGCATAATGCCCTCAAAAGCCATCTATGTTCTTACAAATGGCAGGGCTTCCTTTTTTAATGGATGAATATTTCATTGTATACATTTATATGTACCACATCTTTTTTACCCATTCATCCACTGATAGGACTCTTAGGTTGGCTATTGTAAAAAATGCTGCAATGAACATGGGGGTACATATGTTTTGTTTTGTTTTGAAGTTGTTTTTTCATTTTCTTTGGATAAATACCCAAAAGTGGAGCTGCTGGATCATATGGTAGTTCTATTTTTAATTTTTTGAGGAAGCTCCATACTGTTTTCCCTAGTGGCTGCACCAATTTACATTCCAATCAACAATACAACAGTGTTCCCCTTTCGTTACATCCTTGTCAACACCTGTTATTTCTTGTCTTTTTGATAATGGCCACTCTAAAAATATGAGGTGATATCTCATTGTGGTTTTGATTTGCCTTCCCCTGATAATTAGTGATGTTTAGTACCTTTTAATGTACCTGTCGTCTACCCTTTAATGTACCTGTTGTCTAAAGAATGTCTTCTTTAGAAAAATGTCTACTTAGATCCTTTGCCCATTTTTGAAGTCAAGTCATTTGGGTTTTGTTGTTGTTTATGCTATTGAGTTGTATGAGTCTTTATATGTTGTGGAAATTAACCCCTTATCAGGTATATGATTTGCAAATATTTTCTCCCATTAGGTAGGTTGCCTTTTCATTTTATTGATAATTTCTTTTACAATGTAGTCCCACTTGTTTATTTTTGCTTTTGGTGTCAAATCCAAAAAACCATTGGCACAACTAATGTTGAGGACCTTATCCCCTATGTTTTCTTATAGGAGGTTTGTATTAATATAAACCAGATTGCTATACATTGAAATGGTCATTGTAATCTCCATGGCAGTCACTGAGAAAATAACTACAAAAATGTAGTAAAAGAAACAATAAGAGAATTAAAATGATAGAGTAGAAGATATCTTTTTAACCCAAGAAGGCAATAATGAAGAACAGAGGGACAAAAAAGATGTAAGACATATAGAAAACAAATGGAGACTGACAGACATAAATTGGGTACATTAAATATGAGTGGATTAAACCCTACAATCAAAGGCAGAGCTTAGGAGAATGAGTTTTTCAGAACATGATTCAACTATGTGCTGTCTATAAGAGACAGACGAGATTCAAAGACACAAATAGGTTTAAAGTGAAAGGATGAAATAGGATGTAACCAATAACCACAAGAGAGTTGAAGGAGCTATATTAATATTTGACAAAGTAAACTTTTAAACAAAAGCAATTATTAGAGATAAAGATTAATAAAAAATCAACCCATCAGAAAGACAAAAATTGTAATTATACATGCACCTTACACCGGAGCAAAAACATGAAGCAAAAACTGAGAAATTGAAAAGAAAGATACTATTTAGCAATAATACTGGGAGACTTTAATAAGACACTATCAATAATGGGTAGAACAACAAGGCAGAAGAACAACAAAGAAACAGAAGACTTGAACAACACCACAAACCAACTAGACCTGACATATCTATAGAACATGACACCCAACAGCAGCAAAATACACATTCTTCTCGAGTTCACATGCAACATTCTCTAAGAAAAACCTTGTGTTAAACCATAAAAACCATATAGATAATAAATTAAGCCTCAGTAATTATATAAGGCATGTTCTCTGACCACAATGGAATTAATTAAAAATCAATAACAATAGGAAATTTGGAAAATTCACAAATATGTGAAATTAAACAACACACTCCCAAATAGCTAATGGGTCAAAGAAGAAATCACAAGGGAAATGAGACAATAGTTTGAGATGAATGAAAATGAAAACAAGGCATACCAAAACTTATAGGATGCACTTAGTGTAGTACTTGGGAGGGTTAGTAATAGCCATAAATGCCTATATTAAAAAAGAATACCTCAAATGAATAATCTGATCTTCCACTTTAAGAAATTAGAAAAAGAAAGGCAAAGTAAACCCAAAGCAAGCAGAAGGAAAAAATTAGGACTAGAGTGGAAATAAGTGAAATAGAGAATAGACAAACGATAGAAAAAAATCAACAAAACCAAAAGCTGGTTCTTTGAAAAGATCAACAAAATTGATAAACCTTTAGCTAAGCTGATCAAGAAAAAAAAAAGTCGACTCAAACTATTAAAAAAAAAAGAAGGAATGAAAGAGTGGGCGAACACTTATTGACCTTAGGGAAATATAAAGGATTATAAGATAATACTATGAACAATAGTATGCCAACAACTTAGATAACCTAGGAAAAGATTAATGAATTGTTAGAAAATTACAAATCAATGACTCAAAAAGGAATAAACATTCTGAATACACCTATAACAAGTAAAGCAGTCGAGTTAGTAGTAAAATTTCCCACAAAGAAAGATCCATAATCAGTTAGCTTCTTTGGGGAATTTTGCCAAGCATTTAAAGAATTAACACCAATCTTTCACAAACTTTTCCAAAAAACAGAAGACGGTAGGAACATTTCCCAGCTCATGCAATGAAGCTAGTATTATCCTGGAAAAAGACATCAGAAGAAAACTATAGGCCAATATCCTTTATAAATATAGACCCCAAATTCTCAAGAAAATACTAGCAAACAAAATTCAGCAACATATCAAAATGATTATACACCATGATCAAATGGGATTTATTCAGGATTGTAAGATTGGTTTAACATGTGAAAATCAATCAATATAATACAGCATATCAATAGACAAAAGATCACATGACTACACAATCATCTCAATAGGCACAGGAAAAACATTTGACAAAATCCAACTATATATGGATTGAATGTTTATATTCATCCCAAGTTCCTAAGTTGATGGTATTAGGAGGTAGGGCCCCAAGTCATGAGGGTGAAACTCTCATAAATGAGATTAGTGCCTTTACAAAAAAAGACATGGGAGAGGGTGCTTCTTCTCTCTCTGCTCTTGGCTATGTAAGGGAACAGCATGAAAATAGCATCTACAAACCATAAAAGGGACCTCTCACCAGAATCCAACCACACTGGCACCCTGCTCTTGGACTTCTCAGCCTCCAGAACTATGAGAAATAAATGTTTATTTTTAAGCCACTAGTCTATGGTAATTTATTATAGCAACCCAAACTGACAAAGACACCAACACCCTTTCACAATAAAAGCACTCAATTAAATAGGAATAAAAGGGAACTTCTATTCAGTAAAGACCAACTATGAAAACCCTCCACACACTAATATCATACTTAATGGTGAAAGATTGAATGCTTCCCCTAATATCAGAAGCAAGACAAGGATGTCCACACTATTTCTATTCAACATTTACTTGAGGATCTAACCAGGGAAATTAGGCAAACAAAATAAATAAATGATATTCAGATTAGAAAAGAGGAAGTAACACTATCTACATTTGCAGATGACATAGTCTTGAATATAAAAAATCCTGAGGAGGAATACACACACACACACACACACAAACACACACTGTGTTAGAACTAATAAATGAGTTCAGCAAGGATGCAGAATATAAGATCAATATGTAAAAATCAATTCTATTTCTATATACTTAGAAGTAAGCAATCTAAAAATGAAATTAGAGAAACAACTTCATTTACCATAACATCAAAAAGAGTAAAATACTTAGGAATAAATTTAACAAAAGAAACACAAGACTTCTACATACTAAAAGCTACAAAAAATCAAAGAATTAAAGATCTAAATAAATGGAAAGATATCTCATGATCATGAACCAGAAGACTTCAAGTTATTATGATAGAAATGATCCCCCCAGCTGAGCCACAGATTCAATGCAATTCTTATAAAAATCCCAGCTATCTTTTCTTTGTGTAAAATGAAAAGCTGATGCTAAAATTCATATGGAAATGCATGGGACCTAGAATAGCCTAAACCATCTTGAAAAAGAATAAGAAAGTTAAAGGACTTAGACTTTCTTACATATAAAGGTACAGTCAAATGATAGTGTGGTATTGACATAAGGATTGACATAATACATCAGTGGAATCCAACTGAGAGTCTAGAAATCAACCCTTACATTTATAGTCAATTGATTTTGACAAGGGTGACGACAATTTAATGGGGGGGGGGAAGAATAGTCTTTTTAACAAATGGTGCTAAGAGACCCAAACTATGTGCAAAAGAAGGAATCTGAATCCCTATCTCACACCATATAAAATATAAACTCAAAATGGAGCAAAAATTGAGTGTGAAGAGATCTCTATGAGGTAGAACTATAAAACTCTTAGAAGAAAAGATAGAAGTAAGTTTTGGTGACTTTGGACTTGGCAATGGATTATTAGATATAACACCCAAAGCGGAAGCAACAACAAAAATGTATATTGGCCTTCATCAAAATAAAAAACTTGTTTTGCAATGGATGCCATTATGAATTGAAAAGACAACACATAGGAGAAAATATTTGCAAACTGTATATCTGACAAGAGACTTGTATGAGGAACAAATAAAGAACTCTTACAATTCAACTAGTTTCCCCTGGTCCATGTGGCCTATAAATAAAATTTGGGCTCTTAGGTATTTGAAGCAGTGGTTCCCAAACTCTCATGCACCAAAGAAAATGTTGCCAGATTTAGCAAGTAAAACATGGACCATCCATGTCAAATTTACTTTACTTTTAAATTTGACCATCCAGTCAAATTTAAATTTCATATAAACGATGAATAATTTCTTAGTGTAAGCCCATGCAATGTTTGGGATGAATTTAACTGAGTGTCCTATATTTTATGTGGCAACCTTACCTAAGAATCACTTTGAGGCTTAAGTTCAGATTCCCAGGTCCTGATTCAGCAGCCCTGGGCTGGGACTCAGGAAGCTGCTCCCTCTTAACCTTGGAGACCTGACATGGGTGTCCAGGCCACATTCTGAGAAACTCTGATTAAATTCTCTGAAAGTCATAAGAAGCTTCACAATAGCTTCTAGCCATACTCCTTAGAGCCGTTCACATTCCAAACTAAGAAAAAACACGGAACTGCAGGTTTTACAAAAATCTACGCCTTGAAATAAAGTGTCAGATAAAAGGGCAAAGGAAAGCAAAATAATAAACAACAGCTACAGCAAAACTCTTGAAGGAATTCAACGAAGTTCCCTGTGGGACTTTCCTGCCATATTCTTGGGAAAGGTGATCAGCCCAGGCAGGCTATGGTAAGATCTCACACAACAGGATATACAGATCGTTATGCATTTTTCCTCATTTATTCTCCTCAGGTGGCCCAAGTTTGGCCACTTTGCTCTAAATCAGTCTCTAAATGCAACTCTAAATGCATTCCTTCCAATACACTTTGGAAAGCTGGAAACCACCACAACCATTGCAAAAACCCCCAGAGAAGGGGGAAAATCACTTCCACTGTGAGCCTTCAGCATAATGAAGGCCAGAGTTCCCTGGATGTTGAGTGGATTTCAGGCCTACTCTACATGGTGAAATTAATTTAAATGCTGCTATCATTCATAAAGCTTTTCCCAAAGTAGGCTGCATGTGGCCATTATAACAATGTGTCTATCTTCTAATGACTCTAGATTCCTCCTGCTGAGCACTAACCCTCTGTCAGAGAGGGCACCTCCCCACTCCAGCCATATCTGCAAGGATTCAAGAGAAAAACCCAACCCACTTTCCATCCACAGCCTCGACAATCTTGACCTCAATCTCTTGCTCGTACAGGGTGCGTAACATCCGGTCCCGCCTGTCCTTTCTGCGCTTGAGGTTGATCATGAAAATCTAACACAGAAAGAAAAAAGGAAAAGAAACACAGATCATTCAAGTCTTACTTTAGGCTGCTTGAAAAGTTAAGTAAATGTAAGGACCAAAGTTTTAATTAGAATAAGGAGTGGAAGAAAATAGGGAAAACCGTGGTGAAGATCTGTTTGTATTTCATATCAAGTCAAATCATATTAAATCAAACAGAATGACTTTCGAAACTGAACCATCTGCAGTGACTTCACCCTCTCTTTGTTTCTCTGATGCTTGTTGGTGGACAGGTTTGCCGTGTTCTTGAGATAGGAAAGTTCAAAAAAATTACTCTTCAGGAGGCCAAGTGTGAATTAAACCCCAAATAGAAGACTCCGAGGTAGGAGGCAATTGGGCAAGTGTGTTAGATTTGTCAGCCGATGTAAGTCTACATCCTGACTGTTATTTATTAAGTGCCTTGGCCCAGTTCCCGTGCCTCAGTTTCCTCATCTGTAAAACTGGGGTGATACTGGTCCTATCTCATGGGTTCTAAATATTAGCTATTCTTAAAGTTCATATCCACTCTAATAAATTTCAAGTCATTCAAGGAATGAGAAAAATCTAGTCTTAACACATTCCTTGCATTTCCAAAGGTTCCAAACAGAATTATCAAGGTCTCAATGTTAAGAGCTTCTTGGCCAGAATTGTTCAACTCCCCTAGAGACAAGGGAATTTCTCTGAAAGAAGTAAAGAGAAGGGGCCCTACCCTTGGAGGCAGCCCTTTGATGGAAGGGAGAAATGGAAAAGCATCATTTCCACAACATACTAGTCCATGAAGTCCCCAAGAATATGCATCCAGATTCCTTCCCAAGGGGGTTGGGTCCATCTTTAGCCCCTCATCTTAGCCCCTACATTCCTGATGGCTGCCCTAAACACATACATATCATGAAGCCATGGCAGGGAGTTATGGAGAGTGAGACAGTCCTGATTACTCTCAGATTTAAGGAGCCACAGAAATACCTCAAGACTCATGAACGCTATTACAGGTAAATATGTGTATTCCCAAGGTCCTTTTGCTACAAGTAGTAACAAACTCGTTCTGAACATTAAATTAGTCCTCTAAAGTATGAGACTTCAGCTGCCAGCAAGAAATATTGATGACACGTAGCATGGAAAAGGAGAAACCCATAGGAATAAGTTGAATGATGTTGGCTTCATCTTGACTTAACCACCAGATGACTTTGAGGAAGACACTGAATGCTTCAGGGTCCAGTTCGCTTGTTCATTAAAGGGGTCGTTGAACAACTTCATCTTGCAAGTACAACACAGATTAAAATGCCTATGATATGTGGTTTAGATAAAGCTTGCTTTATGTCATGCCTAGAATAAAGAAGAAACTATGTCTTGTAACCAGCCTGGCGTTCAGACTTTACTAGAGATGAAGCTTTGGTTCACATAGTCATTCTGAATGTAATCGTCACTATGTTCTATGTTTTACTGGATCAAAACCTACACTAAAATTTCAACCCTTCCTTCCAAAATATCCTCACTTCTATCCATGTGTAAAGCTCTGAGCAAAGAAACTGATGGGAAAACAAGATGTCCTCTTGAAAGAAATTATCCACTTAATTTAAGGCAAAGTGAATTCAGTGCATCATGATTTCATTACTTCTCTTGATTACCTGAGTATTTTTTTAAAAAAACATAATTCTGTGGTGACTCTATTTGCCTTGTTACTTGGGACTTCATAACTTAATGGGTTGTGTTCTTTTACATTTCACGTTCTTCCTGTTTAGGATCACAGTGTGATGGGCCATGTTTCATCCCACAATTTTAAAAGATATGGAAAGGAAGGGGCATTTCCTCCTGTGTGTACATGGAGCTGCCCAAGGTCACTCCAGGAGAACAAAAACAAACCCAAACAACTCCCCCTCCCAGATGAACAGAAATACAACAAATAGTCCCCTCAAACCAGAGACCTCTAGTCTGGGAAGACTTTTGTAAATAATAATTCAGTCCCAGCTTCTGCCAGGACAAGTGCAGTAAAAATTGTAGCCATGAAGGAAAAACTCAGACGGCTTGCTCATACTTAGTGAATAGTAAACAGAGAAAGAGCCACAGAGCCAAACACAACCCAGACACTACCAACAAGGTCATGGAGTTCTGGGAGAATGAGAAAGGCCTGTGAAAATCCCTTTTTCCACCATCTTATCTCTCTTCTAGAGCCCAGGTTAATTATTTCCTGCACCTGTATCACCTCCTAGAGTTGGCATTTTCCAAAGACTTCTAGGGTGACCCAGTCCTTACACCCCCATCCAAATGGAAGGCCAGAGCTAGAAGATCCTGGTTTTGCCCCATTTGATTTCCTTCGGCTTGGTCCCCATAGGAATGTGTTTAACTAGAAAAATGAGTCTATGTGAAGACACTTGTGTTCTTTCACCTGGAGAACTGAAGGCTGATGAGAGTTGCAGGGAAGGACAGCTCTAGTAAGATGTGGAAGCTGGGACAGTGCGTGGTGTGGACCAAACTTTTCTGCAGCCCCAGTTGTTTTTAAAAATTATTTGCACTTTATTCTAATTCCTCTCTTCCACATTAAAATCATCTCTTCTCATTCTGCCCTCTGTGGAAACAACATCATAGCTGCTAACTCTTTCTATTTAATATTCATGAAATATTCTTTCCCATTCCTGAAGCCCAGATTCATATCAATTTTATAAAAGAAATACCAATGCCCATCCCAGGAGCTTTTAGATGGCTGTACCTGGGGACATGTGTGACCCAGCACAGAATGATAAGCAAGGCTTTTTCTTTCACTGGAGCAATGGCAAGAGCACACAGCGCAAAGCCTGGCCTATAACAAGCCCAGAATCCATGGAAAAGTTCTATCTCAGTGTGTGGATTCCTGAGGCACTGTCCTACTCTTTAGATCACCAAAGTCTTGAATCCTGATCAGCAGCTACATGACATAAGGGACCCGCAAAGGATTCAATGACTTGGAGTCACACTTCGGCCACTCCCAAGTAGCTGTTGTGTATATTACCAAGAGAGGTATCTCTTTATATTCTTGCTTCCTTCTTCATGCAATCAAAACCTTATATTAAATATGGCCCTCAGAGTGCTATTATGAAGTTCTTACCCACTGAAAGGCAGAATTTTACAACAGGTTTCTTTTTTTTTCTCTTTTTCTTTTTCCTCTCAACCCTGCCCTCAACCTTTCTCCGTGGAAGAACAGCACAGAGAAAATAAAGCACAGACTGTTCCAGAATGGTTTCTAGCCACTCAGAATAAAGTTAAGGTCCTCTAATACTTAAAACATTATCCTCTTTACCCTTGAATCTTTATAGAAAGGTTTACAAAATACAGCAGTATCTGCTCCTAGAAAAACATAAAATTCACTCATGATTAAATACTAACTTCTTTCTAACCCAATGATTAATTTGTTTTTACCTTTTACCTTTTTAAAAAAATTATTTATTTGAATATAGTTGACATACAATATTACATTAGTTTCAGGTACATGTGATTCTCGTTTTTTTTATCTTTTATTTTTATTTATTTTTTTAAATAGGCTCCACACCCAACATGAGGCTTGAATTCACGACCCCGAGTCCAAGAGTCACATGCTCCACTGACTGAGCCGGCCAGGCACCCCAAATGCTCCTTTTTTAAGATAAGAAAGCTGAGACATGACACAAATTGGGTTGTTTTCCCAAGACCTCGGTGCCTTTTCAGCAGCCAAGCCAGTTTTGCTGACTCTCCGATGTAAGATCAGGCTCACACTCCAAAATAAACATGTAAGCATGCCACAATAATGCACATGTGTGCACGTGCACACATGGGCACCTTTCCTACCTCATCAAATCCCATCTTGTCTGGATATTTAGGGACAGCTGAAACAAACTGGGAGGGTTCCATTGGAGGACCATCAACTGGAAGACACAAGAAACACACAGAGTGCTTTGTTAGTGAAAGGCTCAGGGAACAGAATTCCATCCACACACCTGGTGTCTAGGAACACAGTCTGGATGTCCGGGGCAGGGGATAACTGCTCAGCAGTTCTCCAAGACTGAGTGGATACACAAGAACCCTGATGGCCAGGGCTTCCAGAATGCTTGTTCATACGCAGACTGCAATATTCACTCCATTTCCCTTAAGACTTATTTTCAGAGGAGATGAGAGTCAGTCTAGGATGACGGTTAAGAGTGAAGGCTCTGAAGTCAGATGATCTGGGTCCAAACCTTGGTCTGGGAAGGTCTGGAAGAGTTAAGTGACCCTCCAAGCCTGTCTCTTCATGTGAAAAATCAGGATAATAAAAGTGTATCTCTTGGGGTGTTGTGAAATTTAAATGAGACCTGCATGCAAAGCACTCACCACCAGTAAATTGACATAGTAAAAACTCAGTAACTTTTAAGCTATTACTTACTGTGGCTCATAATGAAAGACCTCAAAAGTAGGCCAGACTTCTCCTAAATAATGCTTTCTCTGTATATTTTAAAGGGGACTAGTCTGGGACTATTTTTATCCCATTCAGGCAGGTTTAGCTACAGGTATGCAAAACGTCCTTTATTTTAACAGGAACTTGCTTTTGAGGGCCAGCCCACATCCCAAAACTTGGTACAGGGCTAACAGGTAAATTTCCAGATGGGAGGCACACTGCATCTTAAGTAATAAAAGATTCATTTATTTCATACTCGAAAAAAAGTTTTCTTTACAAACTATACATTTGAAAGGTCGGAAGCAATGCTGAGTGGAGAATCTGGAAAGGTCTTGAAGATTTTTGGAATTGTAAATCCAAAGTACTCATTTGGTTTTCCTTAAAGGGGTCATACAAAGAAAACACAGTGAGAGCTGGTAACTTGGGTGGTTTGAGGATCTGTCGGTGGTGGCCATCACCACTATTCAGCATTACCCATCTCCTCCAGTCCAGGCAGATGAGAGGAATCACTTCCTCAGCCTTGAAGTTGGTCATGGCCTTGTGAACTGCTACTTCTCAGCTCTCCAAGCCCTCCTTCCATTCCCACCCTTGCCCACCACAACGGTCACAGTGGATGTTGATAATGGAGAAGCCGCATGTCTGAAGCAGCCTAGAATGATGTGCCAGTATCGGGAGGACAGCTGCCCAGAAGGAGGCCAGGACCACTGCGGACTTTGAATTGCAAGAAACAATGCCATTGCTGTAGGAAGCCAGCGAGATTTTGTCACTATTTGATATCCCAGCATAACCTCTTCATCCTTCTGACTGAGATACTGCCCAAAGAGTATTATTTGTTTAACTTACTCTTCCCTGGGATATTAAAGAGAAACCATGACATCCAGTTTCACTTATGATTGAATGATGTGAAGTTCTAGAAGGTCGTGAGACAGGTTTCCTAAGCCAAACACAAGAGTTGGTCTCATTCATTCAAGCCTAACCCCTATGGTCACATTTCTGTGAATACACAGTGCATGTGTTTCTGTTTCCATTAGAAGCCCAGGATATTTTGTTCCTTTCTGCTCCACCCCACTCCTCATTAATTTTTTTTTTTAAATCAACAAATATTGATGGAAGAGCCACCATGTACAGAGTTAGGCTTTTGAGAGAAAGAAACTTAGCATACAAACTCCTTTTTGCTCATAATGTTGTTTGAGGAGCTGTCTGGCTCTGCCTCCTTGGGTCTTGGAGTTGGGAGGGGGTTATATTTTGAGTTCCTCTTTTCACGCTGTTGGTCTCTGTTTGGCACTCACATGGCCTGCGTGGCTTTAACATTTCAGCCAAAGAGACTGCTTTTAGCCATTTTGCTTCCATCAAACAGGGGCAGTCATTGCAATCACAGGACAAGTGTCCCCCACAAGCCACAAATGGCTGGCTTCTGAAAGCCACCATTGAGCAAAAATATGAGAAATATGTCTGGGTTTTGTCCCTGAAGACAGAGCAAAGTCACTGGGAAAGACAGGGAATGATACAAGTTAGACCTAAGAAATTTACTGTGCAAGGAGAAGGGATGTGTCTTTGCTTCATCAGAGTTGAAGGTCAGGTATATCCCAGCTTTGGTTGAGGTCATTTCTGACTCCATCGTTCATAATTTATCAGTCCCTCATTGAATCCCTCCCTAGACATAGCCCCTCACTGTGCCACACCAATTGAGACAATATGTTTTACTGGCTACTGGATAGTTTCAAGACCTAGGAATAATAATCACAACTACTATGATAGAGATCTTATTATCCACTGAACTCTGGGCTACACTCTTGACATATATAATCACAGTTATTTAATTTTCATGACATGTACCATGGGATAAGTATGAGAGTCCCTATTTTTACAGATAAAGAAACAAAGGCTTCAACAACTTGCCCAAGGTCACAGAGCTGATAGAGCCGGTACTTGAACCTAAGTCTGACTCCTGAACCTTTTACCCCCACTCGGCCTGCCCCCAAAGGTGGTCCTTGGTAGCCATTGGCATCAAGTTGGTCTTGGCAACTGGGCTGAATTCACAGAAGCTCAGTTAGCTAAGTCGTTGCTCCTGGGTGACCACCACTTGTTGCTTTTTCTGTAGTCTACACTGGAGCACACATTATCCAGCAGTGTACCAATGCGCCAGCTCAGTCATGCCCCCCAAAATATTTGAGAGATCATGCTTGTACCAAATTCTAACTAAATCATAATCATTTAATCATAATCCTGAGGTTGTCCTGAACTTCTTGGATTGCTGTAGCCACCACCCTAGCTCGGATCCTCACTCACCATGACTGGGCTGGGTTTTTTTAAATTTTATTAATTAATTAATTTATTTAAGAGAGAGAGAGGGCATGGGCTGGTGGGGAGGGGCAGAGGATACTCTCGGGCGAGAATCTTAAGCAGGCTCCACATTCAGCACGGAGCCCAATGCTGGGCTCAATCTCACGACCCTGAGATCATGACCTGAGCCAAAATCAAGAGTCGGATGCTTGGGGGCGCCTGGGTGGCTCAGTCGTTAAGCGTCTGCCTTCAGCTCAGGTCGTGATCCCAGGGTCCTGGGATCGAGCCCCACATTGGGCTCCCTGCTCTGCGGGGAAGCCTGCTTCTCCCTCTCCTACTCCCCCTGTTTGTGTTCCCTCTTTTGCTATGTCTCTCTCTGTCAAATAAATAAATAACATCTTCAAAAAAAAAAAAAAAGAGTCGGATGCTTAACCAACAGAGCCACCCAGGTGCACCCATGCTTGGGCTGTTTTAATATTTTCCAAACTCTCATGCACTTGGTCTTGCTGCATTCTAACTCGTTATGCACACTATTGTCAAAATAATCTTCTTCTTCAAGCACAGCACTGGTCTTGACCACAACAGTCACACTCAACACTTTGCAATTTGTTAAGTGCTTTCATATTCATGACATCATTTGTCTTCATTTATCTTTTGGTTGTTTTTATAGATGAAGAAATTGAGACTCACCCAGATGTAGACTTGCCCAAGGTCAAATAGGGAATAATTGGTGCCAAGATCCAATAGTGAGTGATTGGTAATATTATTAGACCTTCCGACTTCATGTCCAATAATCTTAATAATCTTTACATGACATTCTATGGTTCCAGAATGTTGTTACCGAGAAGGGCACGTGAGATCTCCCATCACCTCATGCTCTGATTTGCAAGACCAATCCCCTCATGCCTTTTATATAACCCATTGACTTCTTTCACCTTGACAAGATCTAGCCTCCTGTCATTCATCCCCCAATTTTCTGTACAGGAAGCACATTCCCAAATTTTCTGTACAGCTCCTAACATATGAAGTGAGTAGATACATGTAGAATGATGGGCAGAGTGCTTCCTGTGCACCTTAGCTGGTGCTACACCCCGTCTCCCACCCCACCTCAGCTCCTCACTCTGCTCTCTGAAACTCCAGTCTGTAATTCATCAACTCTTTGACATTTTTAGTCTCTTACTTTCTCTGAATGTCTCTTTACCTTTTTATTTTAACTAAAATTAGGCTTTCCTTGGAGGACACTGCTTCTCCTTCACCCGTCAGAGTAGAAGCTGATTTTTCTTATCTCCTCCAATTCATTCCCAAACTGTTTCCCTTTCATCCCTCAAAACCCCCAGCTTCTTTGAAGTGTATGTTAGCACCCTCTGCCCCCTAGCCATGCCCCCCTCAGCCACTGATGATGACAGCCTTTGGCTCACAATCTCGTTGTTCCTGCCATCATTCTTCAAACTTTAGCATCCGCATGGTGATCCACCTGACAACGGGGCTGCTAGGTCCTGTACTAACAATCATTCTTTCAGTGACCCACTACCATGTCTGCCTCCATCACCTCTTTCATGTACTCATGTCCATCGGTATCCAACCTAGATTTCTTGGGCTAGCACTCTAACCACCCCTTGTAAAGACTCTTGATCTGCTTCCACTGATCTTGCTTGGTAAAATCCCAATCCTGCTTAAACTTGATTATCCACTTACTCAGCCCCAAGAATACTGCAAGAGAAATTCACACAATTGTGTTGACTGAATCACTTTAAAATTACAACCACAGATGTCACATTGGCACTCGACACTGCCAAATGATGCAGCTATGCTTCCATAGTAAATTTACTTTCCCACTCTCCGAGCTATCTGTTTTATGCCTTGTCCTCTTTTCCTGACACCTCCAGCATCTCTCTCAAGCTGATGGACTACATACCTCATAAAAAAAATAGTCAAAGTAGACCTGCCTTTTCCTTCCACCTCAAGTCCACAAACCCAGCTGCATCTGTACCTACACATTCTTTCTTCCCATCTGCTAGGGTGGAAGAAGCCTCTCTGTTCCCACCTTGGACAACTTCTCCAATACTGTCTTAGATTACAACGCCTCTTGTTTTCTCAAGGACTTCAGCCTCACAACTGCCTTCTTCTCTTCTACATCATCTGGTTCTCCTTATACACTGAATCCTTCTTGTTAGTATATGAATATGCTAAAATCTTGTTGGTATATGAATATGCTAAAAAACAACACAGAACAACTTCTCCTTTGATCTCTCATTCCCTTTCGGCCACCATCTTATTTCTCTATCGCCATCTCAACAAGCTTCCACTTTCTCAACTCCTCATTGTCCTTTGGCCTACTCCAGTGGGCTTGTGTCCCCATTATTGCACCGTAGTAGCTCTTATCAAGGTCATCACAGATCTTTATCTTGACAGAACCAATGTTAAATTCCCTATCCTCATGTTACTGGACTTCTCAGCCACAGCTGGCTCCTTCCTGAGACACTTCTCAATTTTTCCTTTTAGCTTCTTGGCTGTTTGTCTCCCCCAGGGATCTCTCTTGTTCCCTCCCCTCTTCTCTTTCTATGATCTTTTACTAAACAGGTTCGCACTGTTCCATGACTTCAAATGTCCTTTTAATGCTGATGACTTTCAAATGTCTGTCTCCAGCTGGAGTATCGACCCTGAACTCCAGACTCATATCCAAATATCTCTTAACTTCTTCACTGAGATGTTTTAAAAATATCGTAAGCTTACATGACCAAAACTTCCCTCCCCAAATATTTTCCTATTTCATTAAAGGGTATTCCAGGCCCAAATCCTGGTGTCATCTGGATTCCTTCCTTTCCTTTGTTGGCTGCATCCAGGTCTCTGTAAGTCCTGTTGGCTCTACCAACAAAATATATCCTAACTCCATCTGCTTCTCATCACCTCCCTGCTACATCTTGCATCCCAACCACCATCTTCTCTCACCAAGAGAGAGGAACTGCTCCTCCTATACTCAGATGTCCACACCACAGACTGAGTAATCTTTCTAAATGCATACATCACATCATGCCACTCCCCCCGCCCCACCCCACATGTTATCCCATTACTCTTAAAATAAAATCTGAATTTTTTGCTGTGGCTGCAAGGCTCTGCTTGATCTGGACACATCTTCCTTCATGACCTCATTGCCTTCTACTCAACTCCTCTGTACTCTGACCACATTGGCCTGTTGTTCTTGGAGCATCACAATCTCTCCTAACAATCTTTGTAGTTTTTTGGGGTTTGTTGTTGTTGTTGTTGTTGTTGTTTGTTTTGTTTTAAGTAGGCTCCCTGCCCAGCGTGGAGCCCAGTGCAGGGCTTGAACTCATGACCCTGAGATCAAGACCTGAGCTGAGATCAAGAGTCAGACACTTGGGCGCCTGGGTGGCTCAGTTGGTTAAGCGACTGCCTTCGGCTCAGGTCATGATCCTGGAGTCCCTGGATTGAGTCCCGCATCGGGCTCCCTGCTCGGCGGGGAGCCTGCTTCTCCCTCTGACCCTCCCCCCTCTCATGTGCTCTCTCTCTCTCTCTCTCTCATTCTGTCTCAAATAAATAAATAAAATCTTTAAAAAAAAAAAAGAGTCAGACACTTAACTGACTGAGCCACCCAGGCACCCCTGTAGTTCTTCCTACTTGGAACACTCTTCACCCAAGTATTCATGTGGCTGCTCCCTTGGTAGATTGTCTATCTCTCTGTGTTGGAACATAAATTCCTTGGTGAAGCTTCTGCTGATTTTGCTCACTGTTGTATCTCCAGCATCTTGAACGATCCATGGAATATACTAAGTGTTTAATCAGTACTTACAGCCTGACTCTCTCTTCTAAAATCTTCCTTGCTTCCTTATTGCTTTCAGGATGGGCATTCTGCCTTAGCTGGGCAATTCAAGGGCCACAACAATTAAGCCACCCTAACCCTCAAAGTTTATTTACTTCTACTATTCAAAGCCAACTCTCTTCCAGGGTGAGAATGCTTTTTGGATGGTATCTTTGCTCAGTCTGTTTCCTCTGCCTATAGTGCCCTCACTGTATCACTCCTTCTGTTTAAACTTCTAGCAAAGCCCAGCTTGAGAACCACCAGGGCTTGGTGGACTCTCCTAGAACACACCTGCCCACAGCAATTTCTCCCTATTCCAAATTCCAACTGGTCTTATATGTGCTCCTCTTACAAAGCACTGTACTGCACTATTGGGATCTTTTAATGGTTGTCCTGTGTCTCCAGTTAAATAGGTACACCCAAAACAGAGAATTGGCTATAAAGTGTTTTGAATCCTTCATAGAGTGACTCACAGATTGTAGGAAGGCATTCAATGTTTGTACATAAATATAATTCTTGTTCTAATGCTGCAATTGGGATAGTCTATTAGCAGCCAGATTCCAGATGCTGTGCAAAATGTTTTAACATCTGGCTCATCTTTCCTGAGGACACTTGACAGATATGATTTCATGATTAATCCTTTTCTTAATCCTACAGTGGCCTCCAGTCTGTATTTCTGCATTATTACCCTCAAAGGTTTATTTTTCTAATCATTTTTCTTACTCCAATTATGTTCTACTTTTTAAAATTCAGAATCTGAAATTTTAACAAAATTATAACTAAAGAAGGTAAATGCAAGAATTAAATAAAATGCCATATATAAAGTGCCTAAGATTAGAGCTGGTATGCACTGGGAGATCAATAATGACAGCTATAAATTACAGGTTCTTTTCAGATGAATTCTACTTACATAGCATGGTGTTGTGCATGATTGTAATTTATAATAATTAATAACTTTATTGGCAATGTGTGTGTTTCTATGTACAGAGAAGCTTCTGTGCTTTCAGTTCTATGGGGGGAAACAAGAGAAGGCAAGGCTCTCACCATCCCTCTCTGAGCTGCCATATACTTGGAGTCAAGTCTGATGGCGATGAAACAGGGGTGATAAGGGGACGCACATTACCAAGGGTCAAACTGAGTCCTAATAACCACAACACTTCAATATTTTATGGAGTTGATGTCCATTATTTTATTTGCCTCTCCTATCCCTGCAAAGTGCTATTATCCTCACTCCACAGATAAAGGAACTTTATAAAGCTCCAAGAGGTGAATTCCCCCTTCCTAAGTGACAGAGCTTGAAATTCATTGAAATTCATTGAAATTCATTATTTTGGATTCAGGTTCAGTGCTCTTTGCAATACAGTTTTCATGTGTTCCCTTACTCGTTCTTTCACTTGTTTGGTCATACATTCAGCAACTATTTGTTTGGTAGCAACCATATATCATGCACTGTGCTAGGTGCTTGGGATAAAAGGCAGTAAGATACTGCCCTTGTCTAGAACATAGACAATAGGCAGAAACAGTATGTATTAAAGAAATTCACAAAAGAAATTCCTAAGGGCTGGTTCAAGAAATACTGTCTCAATGAACTAGCTCCTTATTCAATTCTCATCCTCCCCCCCCATGGAAGGCTGGATTTTTTGTTCATTATCCCTATTATTCTCTATATACTTAGAGAGCAATAGTATCTCTTGTTGCTTTTTTCAAACCCAGGGACACTGAGATGAGGAAAGACTGGAGGGCTTACAAACTATCATGCACATCAGCATGCAAAGCTTGTCATGGTAGGAGTGCTCCTCTCCTCATCCCAAGTATAGTCTATGGACGTACTTTACTCAGCACCACTGATATGCTCCGGGCATATTGAGCTGACTGATATTTTGCAAACAGAAGCTTATATAAATACAGTAGGAGAGCCTGCTATTTAAAGGAATCTTCAGATGAATCTTTTAAATTATTATTGTCTTTCTTACCTTCGGGTCCCAACTATGTTTCTTTAAAAAAAAAAAAAACAACTCTCCTTTTTCTCTATTTCCTTGCTTCTTAGTTACTTCTCAAACACTTTGAATTCTGATTCAGCCTTCTCAAAACCATCCTTGTTATGGGCATTAGCTGAAAAATCCATTGGACTTCCAGTCTTTATCTTACTTGAACTTCCTTCCACATCTCACACTCCTGTTTTATTGAAATTCTGGGATATCACATTATCTTGTTGATGGAATCTCAACTCAAGTCTTTAGGCTTGATAGATTCATCTCTCCATCTCTTCACTAGACATTTCAACCTAAACTCATTCACTCATTTATTCATTCAATTATTCAACAAATATTTACTGGGTGCCTACTAGGTGACAGGCAAAGGACTATACTTTGAGACAAATATGATGAACAAGGCATTTACTGTCTGAAGGTGGGAAGCAAGAAATAGATATTCTCAGGCAACTCAGTGGGTCTAAAAATGAACTCATGATTTTTCTTTGCAAACGTCCCCTTTATTCTGCGTGCTCTATACCATTTAAAGCTCCTACAGTGATTCCAAAGCACTCAAGTCAGAACTTAGAAGTTTTTCTCTGCTTCCTTTTGCTCAGCCACAGACTCTTGGCTGAGTCCCTTCAAGGCTATGTCACAAGGTTCTCTTAATCTCTTCCTTCCTCTCCATTCCCCCTGGTCCTGCCCTAGGTCGTATCCTCACCATCTCTTGCCTAGTTTATCATGTAATGTCCAAATGTCCTCTTCACCTCTGGTCTGAGCCCAGCCATCCCCTGCCCCACCCTACTCCAGCCATACTTCTCTTACCATGAGAGAAACCATTCTAAATCCAGATTTCAATCAGACATTTCTCTGCTAAAAATCTCTTTAAGAGCTCCCCTCCTTTCAGGAAAAGTCCAAACACCTTCTTATATACATTAGAGGTCCTTCTGGCTGGGATCCTGCCCACTTTCCAGCCTCACTTCCTGCTGTGCCTCCCCAGTCATCCCCATTGCCCCCCCACACACATCCTACACTCCGGCGACGAATAACAGAATTTCTCAGATGCTGCGTGAAAATGAAGTGCAAATATTCCGTCCTTTGGGAAGCCATTTCCAACATCCTTCCAGGCAGGGTTTATCCATTACCTTCTCCTTTAGCCACCACTGCACATTATACACCATAATTAGTATGGTGACTGATTATTGAGCATTTACCGATTCTGACATCATGCTAGACACAGAGGCAATAAGGATGCCATGTTTAAGGACATGAGCTTTGCAGATTGCAAGACGGGTTCAAGTCCCAACCTGTCATTTGTTTAGCAAAGTGATCTAGGGCAAGTTGCTGACACTCTACTTCTTCATCTGTGATATGGGGATAATAAAAACCCTTTCATTGAATGTTGTAAGGATTAATGAGACTATGGACAAAAAGTGCTTAGCCTAGTATCTGTTACAGGATAAGCTATTATTAAGTTGAAATCATAATTATCGTTATTGGACTTCTGATATATATCATGGAGAATTTGCCCCCAAGCCCTAAGTTTTTATCTCCATTTCACAACTAAGGTTAGATTGCTTTTCCAAATCATATAATTAGAAAGCAGTAAAAGTTTAGAGTTTAAGTCCACACCACAAAACACCATTCTAGCCCTTATGACCTTGTGTGAGATGTATTTACTGTGTACCCAGCTTCGGCACCTGGATTGGAAGCTTCCTAAGGGCAGACCTTGTCATATTGGTATGTTGCATAGGAGAAGTTTAAGAATGAATGAACAAATGAATGTTTCAGCCAAGGCAGACTGGTGGCTGTGAGATCTCAGTCCTGGGAGAGGGGAGGAGTGGCTGGTATGGTCACGGTGGCAAGGGAACAAAAGGCTCCAGGATCACTCACTCATCGCTTCTATCTGCACATGGATGAGGTTCTCAATGTCCTCCTGCAGGGTCTGATGGGGCTTCAGGGGGATGGGCAGGTAGCCATAGTGCTCTCGGTTGCAGAGGTACATCTGGATGCCTGAGGACCCAAGAGAGCAACAAAAGCAACCAATCAGAAAACACAGTTCTTAGTTCCCTAGAGACAACTAAGGGGAAAAAAAAAAAAAAAAGCTTGGACTGTGGCTGAAGCTGAGTTTGGCACTGAAACTGAACAGTAGTTGTTTCAGACGCTGTCTGTAGACCTCAAAAATGCTCTTTATTAAGAAAATTTAACACAGCGTTGGGGGCTAATAAAAACCGTGGGCCATTCTTCAGCTCAGAGGAAATTGATTTTTTTTCTTTCCAAAGAAAAAGCATACTCGTGGTCTGAAATGAACACTAAAGGCTTGAAGGAATCAAAAGGAGGCAAGGAATTCCCATTCCAGAGAACAGAATGGAACACTGTAATCCGCCTACAGGAAATAACAAGAAAATGAGGAATAAAATCCACATTTGATATGAAAGCAAACAGGAAAACCCTGCGAGGCTGACAGATTATTAAAGCTAAATCTAGGCATAGGGAGAACAAAAAACAAAGGAAATTTAGAATTCTCCATGGCTCTCCATGGTTTTATTTCTTCTCTTAGCAAGCATGGATTTGGAGTCAACCAACAGACGTGAAACTTGTCTAACAGATTCATAAAGGGACAAAAGAGTCTGCATTTCAAGTCCTAGTAAGAACCTTCAGTGTGACAATACCAGAAAAATGCCCCAGCCCTCTTGTATTCAACACTGGGTTTCCAGGCCCCAGATGGCTAACTCCCAAGAGTTGTACAGCATCTCTGTTTAACCAGACAGCTAGGAATATAGGAATCAGATGGGCTCATAGAGATCCAACAATTGACAGTCCCGCCTAATGAAAAGATTAATGAAATTAATGGGATTAATTTATAGGATTAATGAATTAATCCTAATGAAAAGGATGAGTCTGCCAAGCACTGGTCCATGGGTCCAAGCTTCTGACTGGTTAATTGCTGTAATCATCTATGCTTTCCAGAGACAGAATTACCTGCATAGTGACTTCTCTATGTTGTGCAGATGAAATTTCCTCCAGTCAGCTATATCACTTGCCAAATCAGGTGAAGCTGTCTCACGGCATTAACAGAGAAGAACAGGGGAAAGAAAAGGGCCTTTATCCTCCTTTTTACTGAATCTGGCTCAAACCAGGGCTGGTCCAGCACGTGCTGTCCCTTCTCTTGCTTCACCAAGTGAACTCACTAACTCTGCTGTTTGCCTACATGATCCTTTGGAGGAACTTCGAACCAAAATGTAGCCTCTTGCAAAGTCATGATGTGATTAGGAAATGAAAGGCAAGTGATTTCATGTTTCGGTTGCCTCTTGAGCCTAATTAGGTAAATCATTTTACCATTCCCCTTTCCAAAGCTTCAGTAAAAAGGGGAGATGAGGCTAGACTTAGCCAAGGTGTCCATCAAATATGGAGGGACAAGAAAGGCGTTTTCACACATGCAAGGTCCTAAGTATTTACTTACCATCGCACTTTCTCAAAAAGTGACTGGATGATGCGGGACAAAGAGAAGGGGGAAGAGTAAGGGGAAGGAGAAGAGGAGGGAGCGGATCACAGAAAACAAGGGAGACCTGGGACATAATTGACAGGGGCGCCCATGTGGGAGGGAGGAAGGGAGAGAAGGGCATCCCGGGTTGGGGTCGATAGGTGTGGCACCACTCAGATGCAAGTACATCGGAAGGCTCCAGGAGAGACATCTTCACAAACGTGCAAAAAGAACATCTGAAAAATTGGATCATTCTAAGAGAGGTTTTAGACAACTAGGGCTTAGTTTGGGATTGTATTTGGAATAATAAAACTAAGCAAGAAAAGGGGGGGCATTTTTAAGTTAAATATGGAAGGCAAACTAAGCATAGTCTGTAAGTGGCTCAGCCTGGAATTAGGTTCGTATAACTCGAACAACAAAAGCACTGACCATGATCTATCTTAAATCACCATGTAATTCTATCAAGAGGTCAGGGTGTTGGGAAGACAGTGTTTGCACTGAGGGAGCAAAGGGAGGGGAGAGAGCTAACTCCTCATCTTCTGTAGTGGACACTCAGTAGATAATGCCTCAAGCAAAACCAGGGAATCAAGAAGTAGCATATTATTTAGAAACACGGATATAATATTACACATCTACCATCATCTGTTAGAGATAAAAGTGTCTGTCTTCTAGAAGAGGGAAATGAGGTACAAGGGGGTGATGTGTAGGGGACTTCTAATTTTATAATAAATCTTGGAGGACTCTTTTAACTCTTTCAACTACATACATGGATAATTTGATAAAAACATAAACATTTTAAAAGGAAATGTGTTGATCATTAGTTAAAGTCTATAAAGGAAACTGGTACTCTCAGTGAAACCTACTTCTGGAGAAAACAATTTTCTTTCCCTTTGGAAAAGATTGGTAAATGAAACTATACCTCAAAGCTCTGTACTTGTGAAAATATCCGACATTTCCTTGTTCTCACATAGTACCTTAACACGGCAAATTGATATGCTTATTTTTAATCTTGGCGATGACAAATCAGATTCAGGAGGGCTATGACTTGTCCAAGGTCACACAGTAAGTCATTAGCATGAAACCTTTGTCCCTAAAGAGCCAAAGCCAAGTATTTTCTTATCTGCCTAGGGTTCCGACGCCAAGTCTCAGAACCAGTAGTAACTCCGAGTTGCCATTCTCACACATGGGAGGCACTTTGATTACTACCAGTGCCATGTAGGAGGCAGATCTGCCTGCCCATCACCCACATCGCTTGCCTTCTTTGACCCAACAGCAGACATTTGGAAGACGACTGGCCGGCGCCAGAGATGACTCCTGTGGATACAGAGCTCACACCCCTGGCCACAATGGGAAGTGAACTCCTGACCTTGGCTTCATTATAGCCTCAGAGACTCGTCTATGACCCTGTGCTCTCCTGGGGGACTAGATCAGCAGCCACACCCCAGCACACCAGCACACTTGGATTGCCCCTCTCACTCATCAACCCGCATGTGGCAATGACTGGAGTCCAAGGTGAAAGGTTAAGGATCAAGGTCTGCAGTGAGACGGTCCTGCCGGGTACCTGCAGACCCTTAATTGCCTGTTGGACATTTAACAAATGATGCTTCAGTGGAGGAAACACAGCTAGGGAGATTCACAGAGTGAGAACAAGAGAACGCAAATCATCTTTCATCAAGGGAGAAGTGGAGTGCTTTGCTTTGGATCACCAAAGCTTCCATGGGCTGCACAGGACTCCCAGGCTCATTCTTGTCTCTCCTGGAAATACTTCGAGAGAAGTTCAAGTGTCACCTTGAAGCATCAGGGCTGTCAGGAAAGCTCTTTCATTTCCCCCAATTGACAGTGATTCTTTCCTGCTTGCCCCCTGATGGGTGCGTGGTTTATACCACCCGTGTGACCCTCAGCTTTCCCTGCTTCACAACTACTACTCATGTTTCCACATGCAAAGACCTTATCTCCCCAAGTAACACGGAGTCTAACACGATACCAGGCATGAAGGCAAGGCCTAGAATACTGATTTCCTCTCCTTTCTTTTCTACCTCTTCTCTCCCTAGTTGAATCACCAAACAGCTTTGGGCCAATCCATCTGTTTGCAATGTGCTGGGAAAGCCTATGGGAGTCTGACTCATAAAAAATGAAGTCTGAGTGAACAGGCCAAGGAAGGGACAGAGCTAAAAAATTCCTATCCAGCCTGTGTCACTCTTCCAGCCCCAAATCCAGTTCTTGGTTTAAAAAAATATATCCTAATAATTGAGTGGCATGGGTCACAATAATACCTTATGCACTGACTATCAGAGAGGGCTCTGTTAGGCAAGGACCATTATTGTAATTGTGAATAGTTCACTTTCTTGGAACATCCTTACTGCAGGCTCGGAACCAAAGGGACTGGCGCAACCAAATGGAATGACAAGGTCCCAAGTGTGCTTCTCATCCTGGAGAAGTCAGAGCAAATCACAGACCGAGTTAAAAGAAACTCTCAATCCAGATGAGGATAGGAACCCTGCTTTTGCCCTGACACGGGGCTCAAGAATGCCTACACCTGGCCCAAGGGTCTAAATGGCTCTAGCAGCCAAGGGAAGATAATCAGCCTTCTACATTTCCACCAAATATTCTCATTCCTACCAAGTCTACAACTGATGAGTGGCACACCGATGGCTTTAAAGATGGCCTGATGTGTGAGCTGTAGCTTGAGTTTGTATTAACATTCTCACCTGCCAGCAACCTGCCTCAGCTGCCTGGGGTCCTGATCTCACCCCCACTAATGTATATGGCCACATGAGTTTATTCACCATCTGCCTGGTTTCTGAGCTCATTTTTGCTAGTGGTGAAATGACATGTTTCTGGCTCATGGATAATGGGAACTGACTTCTCTCAGGAAGGTCTGAATGATGTTGAGAATACAGCTTTGCTTTAGGAATGTCATGTATCTTCCTGCTGAGTTACCATAGTGAATGAAAGCCTCCCTGATGGCATGTGCAAGGTGACACAAGAGAAATCACTTACCCTCCTACTGACTCGTCTTCCTCAAAAAGCCTACGGGCCCCACCGGAAACGCTTCCCAGTGGTTCTTGAAAGGCTCTGGCTCTGCCTTTCCTTCCATGGGGACTGTGGCAGAGACTGCTGGTTGCCTCCCTAGATCTGTCCCCTCCTCCTTTAGAGTAAGAGAACTGGGGCTCTAGACTGCATAGAATAAAGAGTACATTCTGAGCCCTGCTTCCAGGTACGAGTTGACCTGTGACTAAATTCTGGCTAAGGGGATATGCATGGAAGTGACATGTTCAAGTCCTTAAATGAAGGAGGGCCCTTCCCTCCCAGCATTTGCTCATTGGCTAGAATGCATCCATACTGATGAGATGTCTTGGGTCATCCAATTAGAGACAATACTCATGGAGGATGAAGAAGCAACAGAGAAGGAACCAGGGGCTCTGAAAACTCTGGGGAACAGTGTCACTCTGCCAGCTCAGACTTTTTTAAGAAGAGATAAACTTCTATTTTTAAAGTCTGGGGTCTTTGCCAATGTTGTTTTGGGCTTCTGTCACAGTTTCCCAATTAATAAAAAATTCCTATAGTGAACAAAATGATGCAGCGGCCCCAGAGAGAAGCAATCACCTGCTCATGGCGGCTACCACCCGCACGGTCTCCCCAGCACTCAAAAAAAGGAGAGTGGATTTCTGAGGAGGGGCCAGCCCTGGCTCTGGGTCATTGGTGTTCACAGAGACAGCAACAGAGGGTCCTGAATGGCAAAAAATGGTCTCTAATACTACCTGAAAGAAAAGTTTTATATAGGTCTGTTTTATACGAAGATGCACAAAACAGAGGACCTGGTTATTTGCAGTGTTTCCATGGTGACAGGACAACTGAACACAACCAGTACCTGCTTGCCTGCTGGAGAAGGCAAAGACGATGATGTCATCAAAGGTCCAGGTATAGTCCTGGTGTGGGGGATAGAACATCAGCTTGTCAGAGGCCTCCTTCCTGAGGTCAATTAGGAAGGTGGAGTGAACCATGGGAACGGGAAAGCAGCCCATCCGCTTCCATTCTCTGATCTGAAGGTAGTCTGGGGTGCGTTTATAGAAGCCCTGGAAAAGAGAAATAGGTGGGTTTTGTTCTCTGATCTGAGACCTTCATCTTTCCCAGTCTTCCGCTAGGCTCCTTCCTTCTAAGCTGCCACCAGTTAAGGAGAAGTCCCCAAGCAAAGTCACTTCTGCTATTCTTATCTTGGTCTAAGAATTTCCAGCAGAGCTCAAGAAATGGTATTTGCATAGAAAATAACACTTAAAGGGTCTTGTTTTCAGAAATAATTTTGGTATTAAGGAGGGCATGTATTGCATGGAGCACTGGGTGTTATACGCAAACAATGGATCGCGGATCACTCCATCAAAAACTGACGACGTACTGTATGGTGACTAACATAACAAAATAAAATAAAATTAAAAATAATTTTGGTTTCAGCCTATCTCCGGATTTAATGATCTCATAAAAGTATATTTCCTGTTGATGTATGATTGAATGTGAAGGAAAGTATTAAGAGGTGGAGAAGTTAAAAGCAGAGGTTCTGGCGTCTGGTTGCCCAAATTCAAATTCTATCTCAGCAACTAATTGTCCGGAGTTACCTTTCAGGTGACTCAACTTTGGCCTATTCCCTCATCTGTAAACCGGGAATGATGGCACGGTCTACTCCATGGGGTTGCCTGAAAAAATTAGGTAAGGTAAAATCTGAAAAATGCTTAGAATAGTGCCTAGCACTAAGAAAGCATCAAAAAATATTAGCTAATCCATGGGGTGCCTGGGTGGCTCAGTCGTTAAGCGTCTGCCTTCAACTCAGGTCATGATCCCAGAGTCCTGGGATCGAGCCCCGCATCGGGCTCTCTGCTCAGCGGGGAGTCTGCTTCTCCCTCTCCCACTCTGCCTGCTTATGTTCCCTCTCTCACTGTCTCTCTCTGTCAAATAAATAAATAAAATCTTTAAAAAAAAAAGAAAAGAAAAAAATATTGGCTAATCCTAAAATTACTACATTATCTGGCTAATATTTTTAATGAAATCTGTAGTACTTAAACATACAAAGAGGGTCCTTCAGTGCAGTTACTTATTCAATATTCTGGTGAAGCTGCCCCCACTGCTCCACACTCTTTTGGGGATTCTCCTTTAGAAAGTTCTTTCTGGATGAGCACACAGGACAACCAACCTCCTTACTCTGTGGTTTTGAACCACACATTTCTCCTGTTTGCTTTTAATGATTAAAGCAAATAAGGAAATAATAAAAACTTAGAGGCTGTAGTTACTAGGGTAATCCAGCCTTTTTCCTGGTGTCAACGCATAACTCATTAAGAACAGCCCTCGAGCGGATTCTATCATGTGAAACACTGCAGATTACTAACTGAGAGTGTATGAATTTAAATGAACTTAATAAAACGTTCTCTCCCCAAGGAACTGAATGTCTTTTATAAATATGAACTTAATGTCTCCTTAAAAGAGATGTGGATAACATGCATTCAAGATCTCTCAGAACTGCAGGAAATAATTGTAACCAAAGAGGAATGGCTCATCCAGCAGTGTGCTAAAGCTACTGTTTGTTAAATTTTCAGAAATTTTGCAAGCCAGTCGACATTTTGGTAGCTTAAAATCTGTTAAAAAAAATGTTAATTCCCACCATTCTAAAATACCACAGATGGTGGCTTTGTATATTTTTTGTCATTATGTCACCAAGTGGCTACACTGCAATTACTCAACTTTCCCTCACTTCGACAGCATTTAAGTTGTTTACATGGTGAGAGTACCTACACCATCAAAGCTGGCAAATGGCTTTTCCCCCCACGGAGAGCCAGTTATTAAACATTTATCAGCACACCACTGGACTCATTCTGCATCCAAAACCAAACCAAATATAAAAGAGGGACTCAAAATTTAGCCCTTTGAGCATGAGACATTTTTTTCCCCTTAGCACAGCTTTATTCCATATTGATATATACTACACTGATCGGTTTATCTCTTTAATTTATCTAATTTATTAACCAGAGAATTAAAAATACAGTCAGCCAGAAGCATTCACTGTAACAGAATTCTAGACTTTGAAGATTTTTAGAATGGAAAAGAGATGATGGAAATTTAAAATTTTGTTTTTCACTTGAATTTTGTAAAAGCCAGCTACCATAGCAGCTCTGATTATTAGATGCCTTTGGAAATAAATTTGGCAACATATATCAAAGGTCATCAAAATATGTATACTCTTTGACTCAGTAATTCTACTTCTAAGAAGCTATCCTAAGGGCATAATATTAAATACAGAAAAATGTGCATTAATCATCATGGGCATTATAATCGTTAAGAGTTGCAAACAACTTGAATAATTTTAAACTAAGAAAAAGGTTAAGTAATTTGCATTATAGCCACTTGATGATATAGTTACTAACAACATGCTGTTATCCATGATGTTAGAGTTGTGGGGAGTCGCATAATTTTTTTTTTTTACTTTTTTCCATTTCCAAATTTTTCTATAGTGTTCTTATGTTTTAATACCAAAAAGTCCTATTTTTTTTAAAATCTCAGAATCAGAGAGGAAAAAATTACAAATATCAGTAAGCTTTATTGGTTAAGTTAAAGCTTCTAAGGCTAAGCTCACTAGAATATTTTCTTCATAATTCATTAATATAAAAGAGCTCATTGGATTATGCATTAGATATTGATTTTCCTCCTTTCCTGAACATGCTTACTCCTGTAACACCATGACATGCACATTTCAAGGGAGGAAGTAAGGAAAAAGGTGAATGGGGCCATGGTTGACATAATGGCTGCCTTGTTAAAACCCATAGCCTTAATCCATCAGCCAGAAGACTTGCCTGAGGTGTGATTCCGCACCAGAAATTAGAGTACAGGGCCCGAGACTCCAGCATGGGTGCCACAATGGTTTTGTTTTCTGCAATCATTAGATTGAGGGTCTGTGGATTAGTCAGGAAGTTGTCGACATCTATGAACTAGGAAAAGAAAAGATAAAGTGAAAAAGTACTTTTCTGTATTGGGTTCAAGTACTGGGTTCAAGACTAACCCAGCACTTCTGAAGGATCACAGAAACTTGCTCATGAGACATGGAACCAGTTATTTATGTTCTCCTTATTGAAACTTGTTGAAGCCAGATGGCATTCATTCAGGCAAAATACACTGAGACTCACTTCCACATGTCTAGCTCTGCATAAGGCACCAAGCAATAAATTGATGTTACCATACTGGGTACACACTCAACCAGCACCCAACCCACACCTTGGTTAGTGGTTATTAACCACTAACAGCTCCCAAGAGCTCTTAAAGAGTCATCCAAAAACACTCATTGAGTGCCCAGCCTAGGTACAAATGAACAGACTTATTTAGGTTGTCCATAGTAATGCCAAAATGGCCCAAAACAGATTTATCAGTGCTGTTTTAATGTTACAAGTAGAATTTTTGTTGAACGTACATTATATCAACCCATGAAGCCTATCCCTCTCTTAGCAGAAGTCCATGTTAACACTGATTCAGGTATAGGGCTAGTTTAACAATAGATTCTATTATATAAAATAAATAATCTCACTGAACTACACACTTAAAAAAATTAAAATGGTAGGTTTTATGTTGTGTGTATTTTACCACACACACACAAAAATAATCAGAAGCTTTCATTCTTATGATAGTCAATCTGTTTACCCAAAAATTTGGGACTCAGCATTTGTATGCTTCAATGACATTTAAACAGCTTTATAATGTTAAATATCATCAACTTGAAAACATATATGAAATTATTTGTATTGGACAGGTGCATGTGATAAATTATTGGGCTGATTTTTGTCGTGGTTATGAGCTGGGGATGGCCATAGGTCAAAAGTATTCCTTTTAGGAATCAGAGTTTAGTGATGGAGAGCAGATATTGACAAGTCTAATGAAACCATATTGTCTTTGCTTTATTGGTATTATTTCTAGGATTGTACTACAAAATGCTCACCATAAGAATTACATGGATTTTGGGGGCTACAGATGGAGAACTTGATTCCCATAAACTTGCAAAGAAAAAAAGCCCCTGTCAGCTTTCAGAAGGGAAATGCGGACTGTAGCAACTTGCTGCCTAGGAAGCTGTCTTCCTTTCCAATTAAGTTAGGTTCCTGGAGGACAAGGACAGAAGATAACACTGGTTCCTAGACATTGAGTCCAGCATTTTTCTGGACCATTCCGAAAGTTCTAAGAAAAGTGATGGAACCTCTCCACAGAGAGAAATTCTCCATGACAACCTAGCATAATTAGGAGCAATCAAGAAGCCAAGCAAGAGATGCCATTCCCCTGCCAGGGCTGCAAGGTCCCGACTGCTCCTTTAACTGGGCCATTTCTCAGGGTTGTTTGTGAAGCTGGTAACCTTGAAAGATGAAGTAACATATTTTCCCAGAGAAAGAGCAGTTATGTTGACTGCTTGCTATAAAAGCAGTAGGTTCCCTGAACTCTGGGTTCCTCAGCTGTGATACAAAACCACTGGATGCAGAGCATCCATCTCAGCCCATAACATCACCTGTGTGAGAAGTGGGGGTCAGGGGAAGTGCCACAAGCATGCTGGTAGACATGCTATTTACTGTAAGTAATAATCCATTGTCTCTTAAAAAAAGAGGGATGACAGTCCCCCAAATCACTGAGGAACAAAAGGGAATGGAGTTTCAGAGCTGTTAATTTGAATCTTTTTTTATATAATTATTTTCTTATATCTGAAAAAAAATTTATAAAGAGTTATTAAGAATCTTCCCTAATAAATCTTTAAAAAAAGGGGGTGGTACACCTGGGTGGCTCAGTCAGCTAAGCCTCTGACTCTTGGTTTTGGCTCAGGTCATGATCTCATGGGTTGTGAGATTGAGCCCCGCACTGGGTTCCATGCTCAGTGGGGAGTCTGCTTGAAGATTCTCCCCTTTGTCCCCTCACTCTCTCTCTCTCTCTTTCTCTAAAATAAATGAATAAATCTTTAAAAAAACAAAAAAGAATCTTCCCGAGCATTCCCTATGAACTGAAAGATTCAGAGTTTCTTATCTTTATTACATGAAAGAGATCAAATAATCCAGGAGTTTATTCACTTACTCACTGAAAATGCATGTCAAGAGTGGTTTGAGATGAAATCCAGATACCCCAATATTAAGTTCCCCAAGTTTTCCCTTGTGTGTTTATTAAAAAGTGGAGGAGAGGCTCCTTGGTGGCTCAGTCATTAAGTCTCCAACTGGTTTTTTTTGTTTGTTTGTTTGTTTTGGAAGACTCCAACTCTTGATCTCAGGTCAGGTCTTGACAGGTCTTGATCTCAGGGTCACGAGTTCAAGCCCCACGTAGAAAAAGTGGTGGGGGAGTTGGTTCTCAAACAAAAGGTTGTTTTAATAGCTCCCACAGTCTTAAGTTTTGGACAGTTGATTTGGACACATTCTAGATAACAGTTGTAAAGAAATCAAACATCTTTTTTTTACCAGAATATAGTCTGACCATTTTTCCCTCGCAGTTCGAAGGGCCGCCTGCCGTAGTTTCATCACATGGGCAAAACGGGAGCCTGGCCAATGCTTTGGTCCAATTTCATCAGGGTAAGATCTAAAATAATAATAATAATAGTAATAATAACAATAATAGCTTATAATTATTGAGTGCCTATATATTCCAGGCTCTGTCCTAAATGTTTATATGCACTAACTCATTTCAACTTCCAACAACCCTAGGGCGTGGGTACTATTATTGTTATCATCTTCCTCATATTACAGATAAGGAAGCAGAGATTAAGTAATGTGGCTTACTGTACACGAGAATCCTTATATGAAATATTTCAGTGGCTTCTAAGAAGAACCTACGGAGTCCTTACAAGGTTAGTATTCTCCATGTCACAGATGAGGAAATTGGTGCAGAGTGGTTAAGTCATTTGCCTAATGCTACACGTTAATAAGGGGCACAGTTTGAATTTAAATCCAGGCATAGCCCCAAAGCTCATGTTCCTAAGCACTTTTTAATATATTCTGCCATCAAATAAATTTAAAAATTTTGCAGCATAAAAATATGAGTTTCCCAGAAAAAAAAAAAACCAAAGGTTAAATTTACTTGATCAAGTATCAGTAAAGGATTCCACAGAGCCTAACACACTGATTTATCCCAGGTAGAGTGAGATCATGGAGCGGATGCATAATGTCATTGGAATCCCTATCAGCATCTACGAAACAGCCAGGGCAGGACTCTCACATGGCAACATTAGCAAGTGGGCTGGCATACCCTCAAGAACCCTTCTGAAAGCTTCCAGGTGGTATGGTTGTTGATACTGTCTCAGGAGCCATTATTTCAAGTTCTTCTAGCTGTGTTAACAGTACCTATATATACTTATATAATTATGAAAATATAATTATATAAATAAGATTAATAAAACTATGTCCTGAACAGGGGCTTTCTAAGATGTCTTTCCAATTATTGCTTCAGTGAAAATCAGTGGAGTCCTGTTTTTCTCAATATATTGCCCCCAAAATGCCTTCACTAATATTTTTCACACTGACCTTGGCATATAATATATTTAGTCAAGATCTGGGCACAGAGAAAATTACCAGGATGCAAGGTAAGTACATAATCTTTTTGGCTGTTCTAGTTAGGCCCAATTCCATTGTAAGAGACTCCAAAAAAAGCATTCAAAATCTTTTATAGTGTTCAAATTTCATTGTTAAATTTTGCTTGATATATGGACCATATGCTGGGATTTGAAATATATATGTGTATACATATATAATAAAACTATTATATATAAAGAGACTAAAAAAATCTGTTCTGGAATGGCATTTATTATTACTATTATACAAATTTGGCTTTCAACAAATGATTTATCCTAGGCAAAAATTCAGGCAACTCAATTTATTCTACTTCTACAATTTCTTAAGCTAGAATTGCAGTAGCCTTGGGAACATTTACAATAGTCCATTTTAAATACACTTATTCATGTTGTCATTTGCTCATTTGTTCATGCAACAAGTATTAATTTAGTGCCTGCCAAGAACATAGCACTGGGGGAAAATATGAAGTATTTGTATACCGTAACCTCTGCCAAAGAACCCAAAAATCACTTCGAAGAAATGCATAAATTACATAGTTAAATAACAAAGTTAGTTACATGTATTGCTATGTCAAAAAGGATGATGTAGGAAATAAGCAATACAAGTGTTGAGAGAAAGGTAGATCTTTGTAGCTGGAATGATTAGGAACAGCTTTCTGTAGTAGGTGGGGTTTGGCATAAGAGCTGGTTACAAAGACAGAAAGGGCCTTCCTGGAGAACAAACCTGCATGGGTAACAGCTTGGGGTTGAAAGTAAAAGGAACATTCTAGACAAAGCAGTTTTCTTTTGGGAAGAAGCAAGAGATATGGGTGCATAGCTGTTGGTGTTAAGTTCATGGAATTTTTTAAAAGTGTTTAAGTCTGAAGTATTTGAACTTTGTTCTGTGGGTACTGGAGAGCCACTGGAGTCCTTGTAACAGAGAAATTAAACCATGTCATTAGCATTTTAGGTAAGTTGATTTGACAGTATGGTACGTAGGATGATCTTGAAGATGGAAGTAACTAAGAAATTGCTATGGTTAAGAGAAGAAGTAACCTAAATGCCCATCAGTAGGGAATTGACTACTCATTATCATTATGGTACATCCATATAATGGATACTATGCAGTCATAAAAATAACGAAGAAACCCCTTAACTACTGCTATGGAATGATGATAAAAATATGATAAGTAAAATAGCATAGTATATATAAAAAGTATGCAAACTTTTCACTATGATCCACCAAATATGAAAGACTTATACTCAAAATATGAATAAATAATATCAATATTTTTAAATATATACTGTGGCAATTTATTTGTTATTTATTTACTTGGCTGGTGGCTGCAGAAGTAAAGAGGAAGAGAGGCAGTTACAAGGCAGGCCCTTGTAACTTACTAGATACAGAGATAACCAAGAAGTCATATGGGCCTCCAAGATTAGACACCTGAATGGCTGGAAAACTGGTTATGGGAAGTGGGATAAATAAAGTTCACAAAATGTTGTCTTACTACTCACTCTGGTTCATCCATAGGCCTCCACTCCACATAGTGATAGAATCTCTGTACATTTTTCAACCACTCCCTGAGTATTTCTGTTGTATTATCCACATTGTGATCAGTGGCTGCCCTGCATGAGAGAAAGCACAATATAGCTCAGTTGCCATCCAAAGAAAGAGGGAGACATCCAAAAGACCCCAGATTAATTGAAAGGAGAATGGCCAGTTCTGAGAAGAAAAAAAAAAGTACATATGAAAATGACATCCCTCATGGTCCAAACTAGACAACAGATTCCTGAAGTGAGAGATACTGCTTAAAATCATTTTTGTGTCATTATATCCTTAAAACAGGGCTCAGCCAATAGCAGAATCAATAAGTGGTTGTACTAAAACTGTATAAGCAGAAAATGCATTAAGAGTAAGCTAACCTTTTTTGGGAAATTTTTCTATTTGGCTTAATTTTTAGTTATCCAAGATGTAAACTCTGCCTTTTAACTTCCCTGACAACTACCATCAATTTAAGCAATAATTCAGTTGCATTTTCCTTTTAAGTTTCTTTTCAGATCACAACAAAATTGCTAATCAGTGGTACTATGATCACACACCCTCCAGGGGAAAGCAACTTTCCAGTATAAAACTCAAAAAGCTAAGTTATCTTTACCTATTTTGGATTAATGTTACCATTACTTATACAAGCTAGAGTACCTCCAAAAGTCTTCAAATAATGTATACAAAACTTGTTTCTACCTTAAAAGTTTAACAGATTGATCTACTTATAAAGGAGCTTAACTCACTTATTAGAACAAAAATATTTTCAAATTGTATTGCAAAGCAAACTCATGCTGTATAGAAGATACATATCTAAAACAAAGTTATTCAGAACACTCAAAATGAAGAGACATATCAGTTAATTGGGAAAGAGAAAGAAAGCAAGAGTTATAATCCTGACATCAAATAAGGTAGAATTGTGGCCATGACAAAGAATGATACTTTATAACGCTAAAGGACACAATTCACATCAAAGACACAATAAATGTGAACATTCCATGTACCTTCATATAGTACAGGGGTTGGCAAACTTTCTTTAAAAGCAAGACAGTAAATATTTCAGGCTTGCAGGCCATACCCTCTCTGTTGTAACTACTTAACTCTGCCTTTGTAGCAGGAACACAGCCACAAACAATATGTAAATAAATGTGCATTGCTGTATCCCAATAAAGCTTTATGTACAAGGATAAGCAATGGATCTATAGGCTGTAGTTTGCAAGCCCTTGATATAATGGAAAGGATGGAAATTGCAAGGAAAAACAGAAATACCAATAATAAGAGATGTTAGCATACCACTTTTTTTTAAGATTTTATTTTTTTAAGTAATCTCTACACCCAACATGGGGCTCCAACTTACAACCCCGAGATGAAGAGAGTCACATACCACACCACTTTCAGTGAAGATGGTGAAATGGGAGGAAGTAAATATACAGAGGATCTGGGTATTAAAGAGGGCACGTACTGAATGGAGCACCGGGTATTATACGCAAACAATGAATCATGGAACACTACATCAGAAACTAACGATGTAATGTATGGTGATTAACATAACATAAAAAAAAGAGTTAAAAAAAAAAGAACACAACGAGAAAGAATATGCTTTCTTCTCATGTTCAAGTGGAACCTTCACAACAATTGACCAACAATTATACTACACAGAAAGCCTCCACAAAATTGAAAGAATATAAACAACATTCTGTGATAATAAAGCAATAAAACTAGAAATTGGTAATAAAATAAAAAAACCAAAAAATTCCACTAAGAATTCTCTATTAAACAACTATTGAGTGAAAGAAGAAATACAAATCAATTTCAGAAATTCTAAAAATAAATCGTGGAAACACTATGTGTCAGAATTTTTAGATACAATTAAAGCAATGATCACAGAAAAATTCAGTTTTATACCCTTCAATTAATAAAAACAAGTGAGTTGAATTCCTGCTAGGAAGCTAGGAAAAGAGCAACAAAACAAACAAGCATAAAGAAAAAAATAATAAAGGAAGAAAGTCCAGAAGCATAAAACAGAAAAAGGATAGAACTAATAAATTAAAATTTTGCTTTTTAAAAAATTTTTTTATTTTTGTACAACTCCAGTATAATTAACATACAATGTTATATTAGTTTCAGGTGTACAATATTGTGATTCAACACTACTTTACTCGGTGCTATTTCACCCATCCTCCCACCAAACTCCCCTAAAATTTTGCTTTTGTTGAGGAAAATCAACAAAGCAACCATTTATTAATCTATCGAGACAACACAGATATGTAAAATAAGAACTGACAAGGATGCAGGGAATATGATTGGTAGGAAAGAAATTATTTAATTACTTTGCACAACTCAATGAAAAGTAAATTTGAAAACTGGATATAATGGAGGATTTCCTAGAAAGATGCATGTTAGCAAAATTGACTTCAGTAGAGATATAAAACTTAAACAGAACAATTACCAAGAAAGAAATGAAGAAAGAGAAAAAAGAAAATATTAAGCCCAGATGGTTTCACAGGGGAATTCTACCAGATATCTTAATAGACTAGATAATTCCAGTGCTATGTAGCTTGTTCTCCAGAGCATAGGAGAAACAAATGAAAATTCCAAGTTCTTTTAATAATGCAAGTACAATATTAATATCTAAACCTGATGAAGACACACACACAACTACAGACCAATATCTTTTAATGAATATGCTGCAAAAATCCTCAATAAAATATTAGCAAACAGAATCCAACATCCTATTAAGAAAATATTACGTAGCATAGACTAGGATTGTTCATTATAAAAGGAAATCGATTAATATAATTCACATATATTAACAGACCTGAAGAAAAATCATATAATTACTTCTGTAAATGCTAAAAAGGCCTTTAATAAAATTCAACATCTATTCCTGATTTTTAAAAACCACACTAAATAAAATTAAAACAGGAAGGAAGAAAGGAAGGGAAGAAGGAAAAAAGGGAGAGTAAACAGAAGAGTCGTGGAAAGACAGAGGTGCCTGAGACTCTTAAAAGGGAGTAAAAATGCTTAGAATTTATGAGCAATTTAGCAGTCCCTCCTGGAAGGAAAAGCCAGAGCCATTCTCAACAGTAGTGGTTCCCTGGGAACATGGCCTTGATAAGAGCAAATGAAGAGATGTGAACAGCGGTTGCTTCTTCCATATATAGGCAATTTCAGTAAATAGGATTTTGTTAAATCCAATCTGTGATGGCTTTTGTTCTTCCTACTTGAGCTTTTGGAAGTCACTGCTCTGCCAAAAGTAACAAAATCTTTAAGGGAGAGAATATTCAGAAATGTTCAAGAGAAAAAAATAAATTGTTAAGCAAAGCAGAGTGGAGCCCCGTGTGACATAGGGAGGAAATTTCTATAAAACACCAAGTAACTCGAAACTATGTAACTCTGTTATAGGGTATAGAAAAATGGGGGATAGAAGTATAGGCCTAATATTTGAAAACCTTATTTTATAAAATGTATATTTGAACTAAAACTAGCCTTATTGAAAATATTATTCCAAAAAATAGAAGATCAGGACCTGATGCCAATTGCCAATTTGATCTTTCTTTCTTTCTTTCTTTCTTTCTTTCTTTCTTTCTTTCTTTCTTTCTTTCTTTCTTTCTATGATTTATTTATTTATCTTAGAGAGAAAGATAAATGAGTGGGAGGGACAGAGGGAGAGAGAATCTCAAACAGACTCCATGCTGAGCACGGAGCCCAATGCAGGGCTCGACACCGAGCTTTATCTCACGACCCTGAGATTATGACCTGAGCCGAAATCAAGAGTTGGAGGCTTAACCCACTGAGCCACCCGGGCGCCCCTTGATCTACTTTCAAGTCTCTTCTGGAAATCAGATTAGAGTCAGCTCCTCCCTTCAGAACAAGGTCTAGGAGGGAGGAGACCCACAGGCCCACCCAGAAATTCCACTACCTGGGGAGAGAAAGGATAATAGTGTGCAGCTGGTGTTGAGGGACACCAGGTGAGCACCTATGGGCAAAAATGGGTAACATAAGGAGGCAGGAAAGTGGGCCAGAAAGCAATGTGAGAGAGGGTCATGGGCTCCATCTAGCTTGTGATTATACTGAGAAGTGAAGAATGTTAGTGACAATTGCATCCACTGTGACTCATGGCCACCAGCCACCCATGTCCAGTGAAGTAGCCATGAAGGGCACTTTGAGAGTCAAACCACTCATCTCACTGTAGGAAGCATATATAGAGCAATTCCTGAAACTGAGAATCAGCTTGATGCCCGTGAGTATGAGCACGAGTAAATTAAAACAAAACAAAATAAAAAATATCTTGACTGCAGTATTAGCTAAAAATTATGGGAATTCTACATTATTCCCAAATTACTATAAAGTGTAGGAGAATTCCTACAACATCTACTTCTTTCCTTGGTTTCTGGTTCTTCATTACGCAGGACTTACATTCTCTTTGCCCTCCCTGCGTTGATGCCTTTCCTCATCATTTTAACAAAGTCGGTCTCACTGTATGAAATTTATTTTCCTGCTGTCCAGACTAAACAACTCCAAAGTCTGCCTAAGGATCCACTATTCACAAACATCCTCAGAAATGAGCTGCTTGCATGTATGCAAAGACAGAGGTGTCTAATTAAAAACAGAAGCACAGATTTAAAATACTCTCCTTATGGAGTGAAAACAGTTTCCTATTCCGTTACTTCCCCAAATTGTTAAGATGATCTTTGTTCTCAGGCTTCCTGGGAAATGCACAAATCCTCCAGCTGTGGTTGGAGGTCCACGGACACCGGTGTTTGATGTGCGGGGTCAATCTCCCACACTGTCCCGGAGGGAGAGCCGTGCTGACCCCTCCAGCCCACTGAGGAAGACTTGCATTCTCCCCTTCAGACCAAGTGTCCTGCCCCTCCACTCCCCTGGCCCAGGCAAATAAACAGAAATCCAGGTAGACACTTCTAACTGCTGCCTTTTCCATCCCTCTGACCAAAAAAAAAGTGTTTCTGTTCGAATACTCAATCACAAAAGCCCGCGGGCACTGGTCTAGTCGGAGGGTTGGACAGAGAGATAGCAAAGGCCCAGCTGTGAGGTCCCGGGAGGAAACAGGAGGCTTGAGTCAGCAGCTCTATTTTCAGAGCCCTGCAGCACAATGCAACAGTGTGGTGCCTGTCCTGCTGAGAGTCTCCACAAGGAACTAGACACAGACAACACTGCAGCCCATGAGGATTTTTCCATCAAGCTAAGAAGCTGAGGAGTCAGAATGTGTGACCCCCTTCAGGGGAAGTCGAGGCATCTCTCCCAACCAAAAGCTCTTTCCAGTCCCATAGAAAAAGAGCCTCGGGTCGGCTCGCTTCTCCCATCAGACAGGGAAAGGCACCCAGCAAGGTAACAGACATCGCTCAGGGGGGGCTTGAAGAAAACAAATGATGTGAAGAGTCGTCTGCAGAGGTGATCTGCATGGACTGGCAGTGGCTAGTCAAACTCATGGAAACACAAGCAGGCACTAGCTGGAAGAACACGCTCCCTGGAAGCAAAGCCTGTTGATTTTTGCCACAACGCTCCCAGCTGAGGCTTAAACCAACAAGCCCCTCCCTCGCTTCCCTGGGGCTCTCTGGCTCCGGATAAGACAGCAAGGTGCGCTCAGCTCTTGAGCCAAGCCAGTCCTCACATAATTAATCTTCTTTTAAGGCCGTGATGCGACAGTGGCTTCCCTTCACCTCTAAAAAGCACCAGGCCACCAGGAGGTCTCCCTCCACCTTTGGCAGAGCTGTTGCCCCAATATGCCCGCAGTGCTCGTGATCAGTCCCCTCTCTGTGCATCCGTCCTTGCTGGCTGGCTGTGGAGCTAGTATTTGAAATGGAAGAGCTGCTAGACACAAGTGCGACATCCTCTTGGCCTCAGAGGAAAGTTTGGGCCATTACTCACCATAATGCTGCCTGCCCATCCACTTTCTCTCGGACTCTGCTTCTAGGTCCCGTCTCTCTCCTCTAGCTATGTCATCAGCAAAGGCCCGTGAGTCTCAGATTCAAAGTCACATTAGGACAAAGATAAACACATACTGCAAATGCAATCAGCAGCAGAGTGCAGGGCATCTCCTTGGTGAAGGAAGTTCCCCGGGCCAGCAAGTGCATTGTCACTGTTAACAGGGAAAAGTGAGAGCTCATAGAGCAGACTAATAAATAAACATGTCCGCAGGATGATACAATTTTACTACTTGGCTCTGCCAAAAAAGCAACATTGCGATTTCTCTGGCAATGCCTACACACACTGACATTTCTCCTTGTTCCAGAAGGTCAGTTTTCATTCCTCAGTCTTGGCTCTTACACTAACAGCCAACTTTAAATAATTAGAACTGACTCACTTATTTTTACCACAAGTCCTTCTGAGCTTGTGAGGGCCAAACTCAACATCGGTGAGCGTGGGGCCACCTGAGCCGTGGTAAAGATGCAGATTGGCTCTCTCAGCAGGTGAAACACAGATGTTGAGGACAGGTACTCCTGATTACTTCCATCTGCACTGACCCTCAGGGATTGTTCTCAGCTTCCCTGCCACCCCAGAAAGCCTAGACTTTTGATGAGATAGAACAACAGGACTGCAATCAGTGGGCCAGGATGAAGGCAATGCTGAGCAGTGCCTGCTCTTTGCTGCCCC
Source organism: Mirounga angustirostris (assembly GCF_029215605.1). Classification (NCBI taxonomy): domain Eukaryota; kingdom Metazoa; phylum Chordata; class Mammalia; order Carnivora; family Phocidae; genus Mirounga; species Mirounga angustirostris. The sequence goes on from NW_026991714.1 coordinate 44,338,426, forward strand.
AGAACCTGCAAAATACAAACCCCAGAGGCTCACGGGAAAGGTGATGGAATGAACAACAAGGTTAGTCATCAGCTCAACGATTCACGCCATGACTAATTAGTTGGCAAAAGTGAATTTTCCAACTTGGGACTTCAAAAACCGAACTACCCTCTTAACTGCCTCAAGGAAAGACTCACCAGTGTAGAACATAAAGAGCTCCCATCTAAAAATAAGGTTCCCTTTTTGAAGCAACTAATGAAATTTTTTTCAAGAAAGCTCATGTCATCAAGTCCTACCACCTTGGTCTCTGCTCTCAGGAAAGCCTCACCAGCAACTGTTCTGCCAAGGAAAAGAGATATGCTTAGCCACTTGGCAAAATATGCTGATGGATTCTTGCTTCTTGGTTACTGTGTAGAGTTGTTTAAAGATCTAGAATCTGTGTGCTGAGTGAGAACTAGATCTGGATACGGTTGAGGATATGGACATGGACTGGGGGGCTGGGGATTTCTCCCAACAAAAGCCTTTTCCTAGGTCTCACCAAGTCAATCAGTAGCGATTCTTCCTAATGAACTAAGAAATCAGGAAAACTCACTTCTCACGAAACCCTCCTCACCAACAAAATAAATGTTTCTACTCCCTCAAAATCCCTCCACGGTAAGTCCCATTTTAATCCCAGAAACAATCATAGGCATTACACACCTGAAGACTGGGTTAAGAGTGATGTAAAAAAAAAAATCTGTTTCTGGAAATGAAATCAATCAATGAATCAATTTCATTCCTAACGGTAGGAAAGAGAAATGGTAAAAATTGTCAATTGACCAGTTAAAAGTTAATTCAAAAGCCCAATGCCGTCGTATTAAAGTGAAGAGGAACTTAATTAAACATTACAGAAGAGCCATTCCTTGACACTTTTGATTCTGAGGTATGGTTTGCCTCTCTCGATGTCAAGAACCCCTCATCTGTGTGTCATGCACTATCCGATGTTGAGCCCTATAATTAGCCCAGGTAGCATTATTTTTATCTCTCCATCATATAAAAGAGAAAGGCTATGACATGCTTAAGTCATGCAAATGGTGGATCTTAGAGCCTAGACATTTCCTTTCAGGCCTCAGATGCCCCATCCCAACCCTAGTGCAAACTCCCCCACCATGCTCACCCACAGAAAGTGGAAGTACACCTGTCGGATTGGAAGGAATTCTCTGTCTTGTCAAGGACATTAATCAATAGGACCAGAGTGATCATTTCCAAATGAAAGGATGGACTTGTCCCAGCAGGAAACAAAGCAAGAAAATGGGAAGATCTGTTAGTTCCCTATGAGCTTTTGTTCTTAATTGAAGTAGAGTTGACACACAATGTTACATTGGTTTCAGGTGTACGACACAGTGATTCAACAACTCTACACGTTACGCTGTGCTCACCATAAGTGCAGCTAACATCTGTCACCAAGCTTTGTTGAGGTTCGCTTCAGCATCATTTTCCTTGGACTCAAAACTCTTGGAATTCTGTGCAAATATCAGCGGCAGGATCTGAGACAAGATAAATATGTTTCTCGTTTGTGTAAATACTCTTTTTCCTGTGTTTCTTCCCCTTTGCCGTTTGTTTTTTCTTCTCCCTGCTCTTTTTCACCCACTCCTCATTTCCTTTTTTCTCTTCTTTGCTGGATTTTCCAGATCTGTTGAGTTTTTTGTTATGTGGATGTGTCCTAAAGAAATGGAATTACCAGTGGAATATATTCCCACATAGTCAACAACTAGAGTCCTGATACTGAAGAGAAGACACACAGGATCTAGGGACACATTCTCCAGGAGCCCTAAAGCTCTCCACCCCCCAAACACCTCAGGCTGGATGGGATGCCTGAAATCTGTAATTACGCATCGATTCTCTACCCATACTTCCAGCATTGCACTCGCTCCTGCATTGTAATTAACTGGTTCTCTGTCTCTCTCCATTTACCAGATTCTCTTCCCTGAGGATAGGAGCATCCCAGCATCTAAGAGAGTTGACTGTGTAAAACAGGCACTAGCCATGGGCCTGGTGAATAAATGAATGAATGAAGAATTTGAGAAAACTTTCCCCAATCCAACCCAAATGCCTACAAAGGCCGAGCACAGATAGCATCTAGGAGTGAAAGGGACCATGTATGTATGAGAAGGGACACCTGCGGGCTCCATCAGATTGTTGCCATGTTAGAATGTTATGTCCAGAAAGGCTAGATTTTCTATTGTTTCAAGAGAAGTCAGATATCCAGGTTTTAGAGATAAAGGTCTGTTAATATCCTATAAGAACTGTTAGGCTGAAATGCTGTGAACACATTCCAGCCTGATGAGGGATCTCTGGAAACCAGGGACCTGGCACAAAGGCCACATTATGTCAGCTCTTAATAGCCCACAGTCCATCCACCTGTTCACACTTGGGGCACATAGTTCAGTAATTAAATATTTCAGATATGGCTGGGAGGATAGCAATGTCACTCCCTTGCTTTCACAAACAATGAAAGTATTTTCAACGAAAAAGGAAAGACAAACATGCACAGGTTGGGCAAGGTCTAAATAATTCTGAGTCAAATAGCAATAGAAGCAGAAAACAGCAAAAGCAAGCCTACAGCCACCATGGAGGGAGCATAAGGGTGCACTTCACGCAAACACCACACAGAACCTCTCTTTGCATAGCAACGAAGGCATACTTACTGCCCAACTTTTAAAAAATAATAACTTTACTGAGATATAATTCACATATCTAGCATTCACCCAGTTAAAGCACGCAAGTGAGTGGTTTTTAGTATATTCACAGAGTTGCACAACCATTGCCATGATCTAATTTCAGAGCATTTTCATCACCCCCAAAAGAAATCACTTTGCATTCTTCCCCGCTCCAGCTCCTGGTAACCACGGTTCCACTTCTTGTCTCTATGAATTTGCCTTTTCTGGACGTTTCATATAAATGAAATCATACCATTGTGGCCTTCCATGTCTGACTGTTTTCACTCAGCATGTTTTCAGGGTTCATGTTGCAGCATGTATCAGCAATTCCTTTATTTTTGTGTCCGAATAATACTCCATGGTATGGATACACCACAGTGTGTTTATCCATCCATTATTTAAAGGACATTGGGCTGGTTTTACTTTTTATTTATCATGAACACTGCTGTTATGAACATTCATGGGCGAGTTTCTGTGTGGACCTATATTTTCATTTTCCTTGGGATTGCTGCCTACATTTAAAATATTATGGAAAATGAAGAAAATATCTTTTATTTTATTCTCTACCATTTATGGACTACACTCTGTCACAGGAACAAGCTGGGCATTTTACATATATAACTCTAATCCTTATGGTAATTCTCAAGGAAGGTACTATTATTCTCATTTTACAGAGAAGGAATCTGAGGCTTAGACACTTTCTCCCAAAGCTTATTCTCTTTTCACTTATACTTCATCTCTGATACGTATCTTTCTCCATTTCTGAAATTCTCAGTTTTTGTTCCAATGCAGCCAAGAGGGACCATTACTCTCCCGTATCCATATATATTGATTTCAGGCGACATGAGCCGATGCGACACAGGAATGTGGGGGCAGGGGCAAGTATGCAAGAAGTGTCGGGTCTCGGCAGACGAGCAGGGCAGGTGCCACCAACGTAAACAGTCAACCCTCAGGCCTGGCAGGGCGATGCCCTGGCAAAACACAGAACCCGTGAACCATGAGGTCATGATGAATGGGGGCCAGTGTGACCACAGAGAAAGTCACAGCCCGAGGACTGGGCTTGCTAAATGAAGCACTATGGAGGACCTCGCCCTTGGGGCCACTCTCCGTGTGGAAAGGAAAGCTGGCTGAACTGGGTTCGAAGTGTGAAGGCAAAGTGTTCGTTCGAGTGGAGAATCAGGAGGAAGCTGAAAGAAGTGTTCAAGTTCTACACGGAAAGGTTCAGTTTGGTTCATTTGTTTCTGTAGGCTTTTCACTGTACTTAAAAATGACAGTAAATACTTTAGTCACCCATTGATTCTGAGTTACTGGACACTACTGTTCAACTAACCACATTATTTTTTTCCAGTTTCTTTAATATGTATCTTTTTATTTAAATTCAATTAATTAACATATAGTGTCTTATTAGTTTCAGATGTATTCTGAAACTAATAGATTCATCATTTGTATATAACACCCAGTGCTCATTACATCCCGTGCCCTCCTTAATGTCTATCACCCAGTTACCCCATCCCCCCACCCACCTCCCATCCAGCAGCCCTCAGTTTGTTTCCTATGATTAAGAGTTCTTATGGTTTGTCTCCCTCTCTGGTTTCGTCTTGTTTTATTTTTTCCTCTCTCCCCTATGATCCTCTGTTTTGTTTCTTAAATTCCACATACCAGTGCGATCATATGATAATTCTTTCTCTGATTGACATATTTCGCTTAGCGTAATACCCTCTAGTTCCATCCATGTCATTGCAAATGGCAAGATTTCATTCCTTTTGATGGCTGAGTAATATTCCATTGTGTATATATACCACATCTTCTTTATCCATTCATCTGTCAATGGGCATCTGGGCTCTTTCCATAGTTTGGCTATTGTGGACATTGCTGCTTTAAACATTGGGGTGCACGTACCCCTTCAGATCACTACATTTGTATTTTTGGGGTAAATACCCAGTAGTGCAATTGCTGGGTCATACGGTACCCCTATTTTCAACTTTTTGAGGAACCTCCATACTGTTTTCCAGAGTCCTGCACCAGCTTGCACTCCCACCAACAGTGTAAGAGGGTTCCCCTTTCTCCGCATCCCCGCCAACATCTGTCGTTTCCTGAGTGACTAACCACATTCTTTTTTTTTTTTTTTTAAGATTTTATTTATTTATTTGACAGAGAGAGACACAGCGAGAGAGGGAACACAGACAGGGGGGAGTGGGAGAGGGAGAAGCAGGCTTCCCACCGAGCAGGGAGCCCGATGTGGGGCTCGATCCCAGAACCTTGGGATCATGACCTGAGCTGAAGGCAGACGCTTAACCGACTGAGCCACCCAGGTGCCCCCTAACCACATTCTTGATCAAGCAAAAAAGTATGAAGTTCAGGAGACATGGCTCTTCTACCAACTAGCTCTATAATCGGAATGAATTTACTTGAACCCTCTGTACCTTGTTTTTCCATCTGTAAAATGGAATAATAACACCTGTTGTACATACTTAGCTCAGCGAGTTATTGTGAGGAGTCGGCGGCATGGGAAGGAGCTTTCAAGAACACTTTCTTTGAAAGCTGGCCTTTCCCTAGCTGTCCCCAACACACACATGCACACATGCATGCACATGCATGCGCACACACGCATCCTCAAATAAGAAATTAGACAGCCTGTTGAATAGGCTCTTAAGATGCATACAACAAAATTCAACACATGCATTTAAGGCGAACAAACCAGAACTACCACAGTCTACCGTTTTTTAAGAATAAAAATACATCTACCATTTACATACAGAGAACACGAAAGAATAGTATGACAATGACTGCTAATTGTCTCAGTATCAGCCTTCCTCCTCTTCCCTAGGAAAACATGTTTGGCTGAGCCTGTGACCATCCAGCTTAAGGAGTACATTGTAAGCTCCATGACAGCCAGGATGTTTGCTCTGTTCATCGCTCTATCCCTAGCACTGAAAAGAGTGCCTAGGACATAGTATGTGTTCAGCAATTATCTGTTGAATGGTTCCTTTCTCAGCAAACTTCTAACCTCAGAAGAACTAGAAAACCCCTGCATGCCTCTCTCATTTTGATAGACACTGTGCATCTCCTATGCATCTCGTCTGTGCCAGACATCATGGCACCTTCTGGAAAACAACACTTTGTCACTGATGTTAAGGTGCCCCTAGTTCCTCATCGTTTAAAAGAAAATACAGGTATATAAAGAAATCGTTGTAATTTGATGTGATGTTTGAGACAGTGGATACATAACAAGGTGGGCAAGTGCCAGAGAGGAGAGAGTGGCTGCAAGATGTGGAAGGTCGAAGGCTGAGATCTGAGGAATGACCAGATATTTATAGGGATGTGCAAGGTAGATAGAGCATTCCGGAAGAAGGAATAATATGTGTGGAGGCAGAGAAGCATGCGAACACAGCATGCCGTGTTCGCAGAGCTACGTGCAATTTCGTTGGTCTACACCTTATAGGTCAAAGGGGTGACTTGGCTGCAAAAGGTTAGGGATGACTTAACTGTCCCTTGGGAAAGGGAGGAGCAATGAAGATGTGTGTCCCACTTTTCTGGGTCCCCAGCATCTTGCCCCACTTAAAAAAAATAAACGGGTGAATAATTCTCTGAAATAATATATTTTGCCACGATGTGATAGGTAATACCTTTAGCATCTACAGACAGATGCTATAGAATCTATTCTTTGAATTCCTCAGAGGGAATGCTCAAAATACATATGAAGCGCTGACCCACTTCATTCCGCTGCCGTATATGATGGGTTTTCTGGGGAAAGTGTGATTTCTAACATTCTGACCCGTTTTCTTCAAAACTTCATTTATACTTCTCAGTCCATGTGTCCAAATTTCCCACTCCAAAACTGTGCCCAGTACATAGTAAACATTTAGCTGCTTGTCTAATGATGAAGTGAGTAAATAAATACCTGCGGAAATGGATGACAAAATAAAAATAAGGGTCTACCCCTGAAGCAAAACAAGCAGCAAATGTAACAGCAAAATACTAAACCCATATAAAGCATTTTGATTTTTTCCCCCAAAGTCATCAAACTTCTTCCTGCTCTAGTACTTGTTTCCCCATTGAAAAAATTGAGCTAGGAACATGAACAAAGTCAGAAAGTGTCCAACTTGCAAATCAAATTCAAGGCTGTTTTCCCACAGAGTCATCTAGAATGAGAACTTGGCTCTAGCTGATGAAAAATCTCTGTCTGGTCCATCACGGTTACCCGATAGCTGTTGTCTTGGGTCCAGGAATAACACTCCAGCCAGCTCAAAGGGAGAGAGAAAATGTTTGCCTTGAATTTACCTGCTTTGAACAGTGTTGAGTCTGGCGTCCCCACATCACTTCATTTGAGGTTTCTTTAAAGGGGTGTGGGGGAAGGGACCACTGTTTAGCAGGTGTTAGATCCAGGTTCATATTTTATACTCACACTCATGCTAATCGTAGAGTCCTAAAAAATATTTTTTAGGAGTTCTGAGTTTTCCTCTTATTCATGCTGTCAGAGGCAAATAGGAGAATATTCGGATGGTATTTTTTCCCCCATCTTTATTATGGAAAATTACTGTTGGAGAGAAGGAACATTCTGTGCTCCTAACATTTCCAGGGTCTGTGTGGCTTTGTAACATGCTCCGGAAGAGGTGAACATGCACCAATACACAGGACGTGCATGTTTCCCTACTACGTTGCTTTCTCACCACACTTCCACAGAGATGGGCAGCAAGGGCAAACAGCTGAGCCTACATGCCTGTCAGGCCCCGAACAGGGACCCTTGCATTGTAACATCTCACTGACTCCTCACCACAACCCAATGACGTAATGCTCTTCTTAACCCCATTATAAAGTGAGGACACTCAGGCCCATAAAGGGGACACATCAGGCCCCAAGTTCTCAGAGGACAGGAAGAGTCAGAACCAGGCTTGAAGGCAGACTCTGGGCCTCAGATGATTGTCTTGTTAAGCCCAATTCTAAGAGCCTGGTTTTGAGATCGTATTTCTGGAATGAAATTTTAAGACAGGAGGAAATATTTTAAAGAAGGTGAGGAGTAAATTGCAATCTTGTCTTCAAAGTGCTAGACACAGCGACAAGCTTGATGTCATTAGTAAAACTGCTGCAGTCACAGGATACTTAACATTATTTTAAAGCCCCCGTGGGTCACGAGCCCTCTTGTCTTCATGCCTCGGGAACAAACATACCCAACCCGGCGCTCATAATTTTGAATAATGTCTCAAAGAGCAAAGGGCACTTAATAACTGATTGATTTCTCTAATGTTTCCCAAAACTTTGTGTTCCCTTGGTTATCTCTGCTCTAACAGGTCACCATAAGGATCTTTTTTGCCCTTTCTATGAGTGGAGAAGTAGGGTTGAGGGAAAGGATGACTGAGACAATCGCTTTTTAAAAACCCACCCCAAATTTCATCTGGTGACTCTGGAAGGTAGGGCCGGGACCCTGGATCTTAGATTTGCAAGGTGCTACAGCCTCCCTGATCTCCCCACAGGGGTCAAAGCCCCTGGCTCTAAGTTCTTTTCATACCACGTACCTCTTATTCCGATTACTTATCAGAGTTGCAATTCTGTATTTATTTCTATGGTATTGAGTAATGTGTTTCTCCCCTTCTGGTCTATGAGCCGTGCAGGGCAAGAATATGTTTGTTTGTCTTTGCTCATCATTGTAACTGGAAGCCCAGGACAGCATGTGGCGTCAGCATGGAGTCACGTGCTGCTAAATGAATAATTGAACGCAAGATTGCTGTCTCCACCCTCCTTTTTAATCACTAAATATTTAAAACGTGGATAATCTACCTGTAAAAATGAAACACATAATCAGACAGTATTGGGAAATATCTTTTGGGGCACTTCCTGTTTTATAATCCATATCCAGAAAGCTCGACTTTCAAGTGGGCCCCGGAAACAGGCAGGAGTCAGATGCTATTTGGTACTGAGCTCTTGGGAGGCTCTGGGGGAGCACAATAACCTGTCTGGGAGGAAGTGGAGAATGTGAGCAGCTGCTCTGAAGGCAGCACTCAGGAGATATTTCGTGAGGGCAGATGTTCAAGCAGATGTAATTGTGGTCGATGGTAAATATGGCAATAGGCGAGTCATTCTTCCCGGCTTCCATTAGGGTGTGTCCTTCAAACCAAATTAGAAATCCAGCAAAAGGACTTGGCGCTTAACCTTATGGAGTCTAGTTCCAACCGATGCAGGGAAAAGACGACAACCTCCCTTTCAGACCTAAAAGAGGGTACAATGGCTCCCCCAGGACCAAGCAGGCCAAAGGTAGCTCTTAACTGCTCTTCCTTCCCCAGCCTCAGGTCAGACCATGTCTCAGGCAGGCTTTAGTCTTTAGCTGCCGCCATGTTCTTCTGGAGGTACATGGGAAGGAAGTCAATAATATCCAGTGTTCAAAGTTCATTTCTCCAGAGCCTCCTGACCAATTTTTCAGTTGCCTCTGTAAATTATCTCATAACATGTCACTGGTGAAATTCCCATTTTCATTCCCACATAGGAGACATTTCCAGAGGGAATCATGCATTACCAGAATGAGATTCAAACTCACTGTCCCAAGTTCCTTTGGTAGAGGATTAGAGCATAGCCTGAGAGGAACAAAAATTTTCACCAGGGCTACTATCTATATGAAGACCTAACAGAAGACCTTTAGTACAATGTAGCACTCAAGAGTTGCTAAAATGAACCACACATATTTTCTCATTTAATCTTCACAATACCCTAGAAAGTAGGTATTCTTTCCACCTTATGGATGAGAAATCAATCACAGAGCTAGTAAGTGATGGACCCAGGATTCTGGCCTTAGTAACCCGTAAATTAAAGGTGAATTTTCAAAAGCAGTGGGTGTAGAGATCTCGTTGTGATAAGATCTAAAGGACAGGAGTGGTAAAATACCTAGCATAAAATCAAGAATTTGACATGAGATCAGAATTTTAAAATCTAGAAAATAAAGTCAAGTATATCTGAATACACTGTGTGCAGAAGGATTCCGTTGTACCTAGGAGCCTGTGTAACTGAGGTAGGTTCTGGACTCCTTCAGCTGTTTAATCCTGGCTCAATTACCTAACATGTCTAAGCCTTCGCTTCCTCGTCTGTCTTGTTGTAAAGACTAAGAAACAACAAATGGAAAGAGTGAACTTAATAAAAAGAAAGAGAATGGAGAAAAATAATAACACTAATGTATAACATCAATGGTCACCTTTTTTGAACATATAAAATTTCCAAGCTTATGTCACAAGAAACTTCAACTATAAGCAGGTCATCAACAAAAGAAACACATACCTTAATCCAATAAAAGGCATTTGGGCCCGAATCAGTGGAAAATCTTCCAAATAACCAAAAAAATCTTTAAAAATCTAATATATTTGCAAAAATGATTTTTCAAACCCTGAATCTATAATGAACAATTCCACATATGTGTAGTCATATCTGAACACAGACGAAATATATCTTAAATAAAACCTTAGCAAAATAGATTTTGCTTTGTTGATTTCCCCAGGCATCCTGTTCAGGCCATAATTTTATAAGTGAAGACCCTCAGCCTTGGGAAGCCAGAGTCACATCAAAGGCTTCTTGTATTATCACTTTGCACATTTGCTTCCATCTGGCAGGTGGGGTTTTTTTTCTTTTTTTCTTTTTCTTTTCTTTTTTAATTGACCATTTGCTTTTCTAAGGAAATCTTTTGGCTTTGTTTTCAATTTTTTCATTTAATATTCCAATTTATTTTAAAAAATCCCGATTGCATTAGTACATTTAAGTGTGCTGTCTTCATTTATATTCTCGTAATTGTACTTTCATGGGGTATTCTAATTTATCATCTTTCCCTAATCTCTTTAAGATTCTTACATTTTTCTTTGAAAAGTATAACCCTGTTTATTTTTTCTTTACTCCTAATTTCTTACTTCTTATTCCTCATCCTTAATCTTCAATCTCAGCTTCAATAGATGTAAGTTTTTAATTTTTCAAATGTACTGGGTTTTTTAAAAACTATTTATCTCTCAGTTATCTCATTAGGCAAATCTGTTCTTTTATTTTTAATATTTTAGTACTATTTTTCAGCCTTATCCTAACTAGTTTGACACTCCAACACCTAATATAGTGCCAGGCCCATGAGAGACTTCTGTGATCCCTTCGGGATAACAAAAGAAAAACTATATGAGGAAGGGAATGCAGAAAGTTCAAGTTGATAATGTTTAGAAGCCACTAGAAGCTGGGAAAGTCCATCTAATAATCAGGTGATTATAGGTATAGATAGTGATTGGGTTTCCATGTTCAATAAAGAGGCCCAAAAATCAGGACAAGTGAGACAAGTGAAGAGAAAACTCTGTGAGGATGCAATACAAAGACGTAGCTCGATACACAGGATCCTGAAGTCCCATAAAGGGAAAGATATTTTCAACCAAGTTATCTCTCTGGAGACAAAAATAAATATTATTACATTCCTGCAGGCTCAGTAAATTCTCCACCTTGTGAACAAAGGCTTGCCTGTCTGGAGATGAGGACCTGAGAGCTGACATGCTGCTTATCTGCCTTCGAAACTCAGTGCACTGGCTTTCTTTAAACATAGGCAAGGGTATTGAGTGGAGGAGACTGCAGTTCTCTCTCAAGTGAGAAATACCTGCTGTGACAAAGTGAAGGTTGGGGTTGGACACACAGCAGGTGTCTGTGATACTGAAGAAAGAAAATACTGTGTAGGCTGGAAGAGATGACTATTGGAAATGGGGTGAATATGTAGCCAGAAGCCACTGCCTCTCAGATAATCAAAATATTAACTATTTAAGCTTTTTACATTCTTGAGCTTTATCCCCTTGATAAATAGTACCATGAATTTCAATAGTACAGTGCCTGAATCAAGAAGGGGGCTGTACATATTGAGTGAGTGAGTGAATAGCTGAGCAAATCAATGAACAAATGAATTCATGGCATGGGATGATGGCAAGTCACAGAAATATCTCCATAGAACAAGAGGCTTGGCATCTGCCCCCAGACAACCTAGTATGGAATTTCAAGCAAATAAATTTACAACTCAAATTTATTGTTTGTATAATAAAACTGTCTTTTCTTAACAGAGGTACTATGAAGATAAATGTAAGATAAAAATGTTCATTGGACAGCATTATATAGAGGTAAAAAATTATAAATTGTCATATTTTTCCTGTAAATGATATCATACAAGAGTGAATACAACATATGTTTAAAAGAATAGGAAATGTACCCATGTACACCCAACCTGTGAAAGAGGTAAAGCATTATCAATATCCTTGAAGTCCCTGATGTTCCTTCCCTAGTTATTCCTCTATCTCTAGTCTGAATTTTTGGTTATTAATTATTTTACTTTTCTTTACAGTTTCACTACAAATGTATGTAATACTAAACAAAGAATAGTTTGGACTGTTATTGAACTTTATATAGACTCATGCAATATGTGTTTTCTGAGGTCTTCATATTGACTTTAAAATTCAGGCATGTTGATGTTTATATCTATAGTTAATTCATTGTCAATGCTCTACTATAGTGATCTATTTGAATGTCAATGCACATTTAGGGTGTTCCCAGATTTTTGGTATTAGAACAATGCTGCTATGACCTTGGTTGTATGTATCCTCTGATGGACAGAAACAATAGTATACTTGGGAGTGGAATTCCTGGGCCAGAGGTCTGAGAATGGTCAACTTCACTAGATGAAATGCCAAGTTGTCTTCAAAGTTGTTGCACTGATCATCAGCAGGATATGTGAGCTCTTGTTGTACATTCCCAGCAATACTTGGTATTGTCAGGCCTTAAAATTTTGGCTAACTCGACTGGCAAGAAATGATATTTTACTGTGGTATTTATCTGCATTTCCTTTATTACTGATCAGGTAGTACAACGTTTCATATACTTGTGTTCATTTACATTTTCTTTTTTGTGGGTATTTGTTCATGTTATTTGCCCATTTTTCTATTGGGTTCTTTGATTTTTCTTATTAACTCATAGGTATTCTTTATTTATTCTCAATACTATTCCTCTGTCAGTTGTAAAATATTTTCCCACTATTTTTATGGGGACTTTTGATTAAAATGCCCCCCCTCCACCATTTATCTTTTGCTTTAGGAATGACTTAGATATTCTTGGTCTTTTGCTCTTTCAAATAAATCTTATAATCAGTTTGTCAAGGTTCATGAAAAATCCTCTTAGGACTTTGATTAGAATTGCATGAAATCTGGGGTGCCTGGGTAGCTCAGTCGTTAAGCGTCTGCCTCCGGCTCAGGTCATGATCTCAGGGTCCTGGGATCGAGCCCCGCAGTGGGCTCCCTGCTCAGCGGGAAGCCTGCTTCTCCCTCTCCCACTCCCCCTGCTTGTGTTCCCTCTCTCACTGTGTCTCTCTCTGTCAAATAAAAAAAAAAAAGAATTGCATTAAATCTATAGATCAGTTTGAAGAAAATTAATATCTTTATTGAGTTCTCTTTCTTCATGAGTCATATTATTATTTTTTCCTAAGAATTTTTAATATCTTACCTAATTTCTCAAATTTATTAGTACAAAGTTGCTTTTAGTTCTTAATACTCTTTTATGTTGTTAATATTAGTTGCATCATTATTTATATATTCTCTTTTTCATTTCCTATACTTTTTGTATAATCAGTCCTACCCGATTTTGTTGACTGTATTAATCTCTTTGGAAAATCATATATTGGATTTATTTATCTTCTTTATTGTATCTTCAGTTTCAATTTGATTAATTTCTGTCTTTACATGCATTACTTTCTTCCTTCATCTCTCATTGGCTTTATTCTGTTTTGTTTTGTTTTTCCCTAGTGTCTTAAATTTGCTAATTAGCTTATTTAGTAGTGTTCATCCTCAATGTCTTCTAAATTTCCATTATTATTTCTTCCTTGACTCATGAGTTATCTACAATTGTAATTTTTATTTTCAAAATATACAGCAAGTTTTGAGTTACCTTTTTGTTGTTGATATCTGTCTAGTTGTGCTATAATCTGAGAATGTGGTTTGTATGATACCAGTTCTTTTAAATTTTTTGAAGCTTGCTTTTTAACATAAACACTTTTAATTTTTGTCAATATTCCATGTGTGTCTGAGAAAGAATATGTGTTCTGCAGCTATGGTAATTTTGTTTTGTTTTGTCTTTTGTTCTTTTTTTTTTTTTTTCCCAATTTTGCTCCCCTGACTTACTTTAGATTGAACTATTTTCCACTCATTTCATTATTTCCCTTCCAATAGTTAGTGGTTATATAGTTAGAAATTAGAATATAGGTATCTGACCTAATAAGCTTAAAATGTAATAAACATTTTTACTCTCTGCAAACCAATATTAGGACCTTAGAATGATTTAACTCCAGTCACTCCACATCCCAAACTAAATGTAACTGTTATATTATATTTTAGGTCTAGCTTGATTTTTAATCCTCTAAGTTAGGCATTATTGTTATCATTTTATAAAATTAATAATTTGTTAAAATTCACCTGCATGTTTAACATTATCCTTGCTCACCATTGCTTTCTGTGTCTATCTGTATCTGGTATTATTTTCTTTCTTCTTGAATTACATTCATTTAGATCCTTCTTTAGCAAATGGATGCTCATAGTAAATTCTCTTAATTTTTGTTTGTCTGAAAATGTTTCCATTGATGCTTCTTGCTGAAAGGAAGCTTTGATAGGTAAAGAAATCTAGGATGGAGGTTTTATTTTAGCACCTTAAAGATGTTATTCTGGCTTTGATTTTCACTCTTGAAAAGTCAGCTGTAGTGTGCTGTTCTTTTTTAGTACTCTATCTTTTCTCTGTGCTGTTTTTAAGGTCTCACCTTTTTTAAAAATATATTTGGCAGTTTAACTATGACATATCAAATTGTGCATTTCTTTTTATTTATTTTGGTTGGGATTCACTGGAATCTGAATCTGAAGATTGGTGTCTTTTACAGATTCTGGAAAATTCTCAGCCATTTTCTATCCAAATATTGCCTCTCCCCTATTCTTTTTAAAATCTACTTCTGGAATTCTGACAAGCATATATTAAATCTCATCCTTTCCTGCATACATCTAAGCCTCTCTTCTATATTTTCCATCTCTCTGACTTTGTATACTGATTCAGGGTAATTCTTCAACTCTATTTTCCAGTTTATTAACTCACCCTTACACTGTACTTACTCTGTATTTCTAACCTAAAGCATTATTTTATTTCTAGAAATGACTAATACATCCCTATTTTACATTTTTATATATTCAGAGAATCACACTTTTCCAAAACACTTCCATTATAGGCCAATTCAATTCATGTATTTTTAAAATTATTATTGAACTTGGCATATGAGTCTCTTTGTTATTAGGAAAGTCTGCTAGAATCACATAGAAATATTCCGTCTCATCTGTAAAATCCCATGAAACGCCCTGCTCCAGAATCTTCTTTCCCCTGAATCTCAAAGTCATTATAATCTTCTTAGGTCAAGTCAGAAGTCCAAACCCTTAGTTATAGTCAAAAATACCCCACAGGTGTGCGGGTTTGGGCTTTATACTTCTCTGGCACAAAACCTCATTTCTTTATAAGATTCTTCCAATTAGAGATTTGGAATGACAAAGTTGAAACCGTCTAGCTGTGCTACCCCATGGGCTCCTTTTTTCTCCTCCACACTCTATTTTGAAGACTGTGATTTTCCCATTTCACTGCTACAGAAAGCAAACACTGGATCCACCAGGAGGAGTCTGGGATGGATGCCCAGTGCTCAGTGCACGGCCGTCCTGGGCTCCGACCGGCGGTGCTCCTACTCGCGGCCGTGTTCACGAGCCTGAGCCCAACAGCAAGCAGGGTCTGCTTGGCCTGCGGCGGACGGCTGTCAGGTGAGGGCTACTGCAAGCTGTGAGGAGAAACCTGGCTCGGACTCCAGGCCTGTAAATAAGCTTGTGGCCATCTGCATTCCCTTTCGTGACTCAGCTGTTCTTTATGAAAGGATTCACTGTGTGAGGAGCAGTGGGCTGGGAGATCTGAAAGAAGCAACGGCAGAAGAAAGCTGTGCAGATTGTGAAGTCACTGAAACCAAGGTGCAAGAGGGGTTGTTCTAGGCTGTTGTTGCTTTGTAGCAGCAAGAAGAGAATTTTCCACTAAAAGAACAATCATTGTGAGAAAGTTCATCTTTGCACACAATGCAAACACAGCAAAAACAAAACAAGACCAAATCACCTTATTGGGATCTCAGAAAAGAGCAGTAATATTTTATTTTTTTAAGATTTTATTTGTATTGAGAGGGGGGGGAGGGGCAGAGGGAGAGAGAATCTCAAGCAGACTCCACGCTGAGCACGGAGCCCAATGCGGGGCTTGATCTCATGACCCTGAGATCATGACCTGAGTCGAAATCAAGAGTCGGACCCTTAACCAACTGAGCCATGCAGGTGACCCGAGCAGTAGTATTTTAGAACAAGCTGAGTAAATGCTGAGTTTGTAACCTGAAGTCCTATTCCAGTTTGGTATAGTAGAAAAAGGACTTAAGTCTGAATTCTTGTTCTTATCTCTCAGACCCTGTGCAAGTTTCTTGCCATTTCTGAGCTCCAGCTCCCTCCACTGAAAAAGTAGCATAATAGTAACTATGCCTTTGTGAGAATCAAAGAGGACGCATATAAAGAAATGATATAAGTTGCTAGGTACCTGCTCTCCACTCTCCATTCTCCCCTTCTTTCCTAGTAATAAGAACTGTGGTTGTATCGGGGCACATCACCACTTGGATAAAAGGAGACACTCTCCCAAATCATGCACCTATGTATATATAAGTTTGGGCTAATGATATATAAGAAATGTTGCACATGATTTCCACGAAATGATCTTAAAGGAAGGGAAGTGGGTCACCTTTCTTCCTTCATCAGTCCATCTTGCTGCCTAGAACTCGGATGAGATGGAGAGCAGCCACTTAGAATTAGGAAGACAAAAGACATATTTACCTTTGATTCAAATCAAAGTGGGGATTCAGAGAGGAGAGTTGGAGACAGACTGGGTTCCTAATGATACCACAGAAACACCATACTGGCCTGGGGCTCTTTTATCTCCAAATTCCTTTATGGGGGAAGAAGAATTTTCTAGTGTGTTTAAGGTAGTTATTATTTTCAGTTTTTTTTTTTTTAGTCACACTCAACCAAGCTTAATCCCAATGCAAAGAACTAAGCTTCATATCTACCAAAATTAAAATTTCACATTTCTTTGACCTAGCAACTCCACTTCGAAAAATATACCCAAAAAATGTGCTGGTATATGTGCATAAAAGATACAATCAAAAGTATCTATTGCATCATTGTTTGCAATATCAAAAAACTGGAAACAAACTAAAAGTTCAACAGCAGGTGACTGGATAAGTAAGTGATTTGTACTCAAGCAGTGTATTACTGTGCAGCTGTTAGCCTGAGAGATCTATATGGAATAATCTCCAAATGGAATGAATTTCCATTTGGCGGGAGAAAGATGATACACTGTGTTTCCCAAAGACAGCCACAACATTGTTTCCCATCTCCCGATGTGACATTCCTCCCGTCAAGAGATGGGGGCTGGTTTCCTCCTCTTGAATCGGGACAGCAAAAGCGACACTATGTGACTCCCAAGGCTTAGTAGGAAAGGTGAGGCAGCTTGTTCCTTGTTGACCAAAAGACTCAAGCCCAGACTCCAAAGCTGCCATGTAAAGGCTGCCCTGCTGTGAGGAACCGAGGCCACATGGAGAGGTCATGGATAGGTGCTCTGCTTAGCAGTCCGGCCTTCCAAGTCCGCCCTTTCCAGGGACCAGACATGGGAGTAAACGAGCCTTCAGATGATTCCACGCCCCTAGCATTCAGGTCTTTTGAGCTAAGGATCCAGATATTGTGGATCAGAGGAGTCATCCCTGCTATACCCTTTATGAGTATCTGAACCATGCAATTGATGAGCCCAGTGAAATTGTTGTCTTTTTATGTCACTAAGTTTGGGGTGGTTTATTGCACAGTAATAGCATAGTTTTTATGTGTATAAAAAATTTCAGGAAGACCATACAATAAAGCCATTAACCTCAGTTGTTCCTGGAGATGAGACAGGAGATCTAGAGAGGGGAAAAGACTTAGTTTTCACTGTATGCTTTTTCATACCATTGTAATTTTTCTTTTACATGAGCAAGTATTGTTGAATTTTTCTAGTATGTATGAAAAAAGGACATTTGTTAGGAAGATGTATGAGACAAAAACAAGCAGGTCTGCCAGTTCCAACTAGCAACATGATTCTAAAAGCTTAAATTCCATTGAGCATATGTGCTAAAAAGTCCAAAGATGATGAAGATAATACTCAGCCATCAAAAAAAAAAAAAAATGAGATCTTGCCATCTGCAACTACATGGATGGAACTAGAGGGTATTATGCTAAGCAAAATAAGTCAATCAGAGAAACACAATGATCATATGATATCACTCATATGTGGAAATTAAGAAACAAAACAGAGGATCATAGGGGAAGAGAGGAAAAAATGAAACAAGACAAAATCAGAGAGGGAGACAAACCATAAGAGACTCTTTTTTTTTTTTTTTTAAGATTTTATTTATTTATTTGACAGAGAGACACAGCAAGAGAGGGAACACAAGCAGGGGGAGTGGGAGAGAGAGAGGGAGAAGCAGGCTTCCCGCTGAGCAGGGAGCCTCATGTGGGGCTCGATCCCAGGACCCTGGGATCATGACCTGATCCGAAGGCAGACGCTTAACGACTGAGGCACCCAGGTGCCCCAAGAGACTCTTAATCATGGGAAACAAACTGAGGGTTGCTGGAGGGGACGTGGGTGGGGGGATGGGTAGCAGGATGATGGACATTAAGGAGGGCACGTGATGTAATGAGCACTGGTTGTTATACAAGACTGATGAATCACTGACCTCTACTTCTGAAACTAATAATACATTATATGTTAAAAAATTGAATTAAAAAAAGGAAGATGAAGATAATATTCTAAGCTTTTAAAATTAGATAACATGTTACCAACTTTAGCAACTACAGTATTTCAGCATAACACATTCATCAGTATTTTCTTTTCTGCAATAAATTATTAATTTAAAAAATTACCATCATTTAACTTGGTGCCCAGGATTTAAAATGACATTATTTTAAAATAGATTAAGGTGCATGTTGAATACAACTTTCTCTTTACATCTTCAAAACAGTAAGCTAGCCAGAGTCTTCAACCCCTATCCAGTCATGCCAAGGCAGGCATTGGCATTCAGAAGAGAATCTCATCTCTGGGGAAGGTTGTCAGTCACTCTCCCCCACTTATTACAGGAAAGCATGCATCTTGGAATTCATACAAGTGTCCTGAAATCTGGTAATGACAGAAAAAGAAAACCCTTACCTATCCACTTTACTAAACTGTAAAGTTAATGGAGAAAGTGGGATGTAACTAGTAACTCGGAGAATTTATTCCGAACAGTACCAGGAAATATGAATAGAAATCATAAAGCAGAGCAATTGAAGTTCTTAACTGATGGAATGTTGGAGCAAAGTTGCTGCAAAACTGCTCAGCAGGTGCCTGTTTGCCCTCGGCTAACTGTAACCAGGACAGACCAATAACCCAATGCAGAGTAGCACAGAGCAAGGGCTCCAGAAACATTTGCTGATGGATGAATGAATGGATGAATGAATGAATGAATAGCAAGGAATCCCCAAACTTCTCCAGGCTTCCCCAGTCTATGGACGTAAACCCATCAATAAGTGTCAAGTGTCCAAATTGCCCTACTTTATCCTTCACCTTCTCACACAGGACCTCCAGTTCCTGCTGAGGTCCCCCTGACCTGACCCCATCACCTCATGTGAGCTGCTTGTCTTAATCTCTCCTGGGTGCTTAATCACACCCCTACCATTGCGCTCCTTCGTCGGTGGTAGGATGACCAGGAGTGGGGATATTCCTGGTGAGTGGGCTCCACAGTGGTGCTGCTTCTTCTCCAGTGCATTATAGAATGTGGTCTCTGAGGCCTAGACAGGTCTCTGGGATCTGGGCTGACTGCAGATTTGAAAAAGAGCCACCTAGTTATACTCAGAATTCCCCCCAACTGCCCCTCTTGCCTGGAACAAGTTTGATATAATAACTTTTCTTCTGGAAGGTTTCTCAGCCTCCTGCACATCCCACCCACACTGTGCCTCCCCACCTCCACCCCACCCAGCCCCTGCATGCCATGCAGCTCTGGTCCCTGGGTGCTGTTAGAACTTGAGTTACTTCCCAGGAGACTCCTCAGCCCTGGTGTAAATCATCGGACCTCTCCTCCGTCAGGCCTGTTATCATGGACTGAATGTGTGTGTCCCCTCCATCCCCAAATTCATATGTTGACATTCTAACCCCCAGTGTGATAGTATTAGGAGCTGGGATCCCCAGGAGGTAATCAGCTCATGAGGGTGGAGCCTTCTTTTCTCTTGTAAGAAAAGACATAAGAGCTTGTTCTGCTATCTGCTCTCTGCCATCTGAAGATACAATGAGCCATCTACAAGCCAGGAAACAGGTCCTCATCAGACACAGAGTCTCCTGGAGCCTTGATCTTGGACTT
Organism: Mirounga angustirostris; assembly: GCF_029215605.1. Classification (NCBI taxonomy): domain Eukaryota; kingdom Metazoa; phylum Chordata; class Mammalia; order Carnivora; family Phocidae; genus Mirounga; species Mirounga angustirostris. The sequence continues at coordinate 44,358,592 of NW_026991714.1, forward strand.
CACAGACTCCAAGGCTTCCAAACACAGAAATAAATGTTTGTTTATTGTCTGTGGTAATTTGTTATGACAACGCAAGCTGACTAAGACACTTATCTCACAAGTTCTCCAGATGAGTCCAGCCATACCTGAATCCCCAGCAAGTGACAGTAGACAACCATGGGCCAAGTGCAGCCTCCACTACAATATGTTTGAGGAAGAAACCACAAGTTATGGATGGATGAGAAAGTCACTGCATAAGAGAAAGCCAAAGGAGCCAGCAGTGACTGTAATCTGTTGCTGCCATCAGAGGAACTTGGGAAGGGTTTGGGGCATATAAGAGGAGGAAGGCCTTCCCATGCTGTCTGAGTTATTGAAAAGAAACCAGGTTGACACCAGTTTCTTTCCCTATCCTGCCATCTGTCTCTACCCTTCTAACATACGGTTAAACAAAATTGGGAACATACTATATGTACAGTTCTGTATCTTTTAGGGGACACTTGTTCATTTTGTTAAATATTCCCTAAAAACATTACTTTATTCCGTTCCCATATGTTGAACGTTTGTTTCCAGTTTTACATTTTTTAAAAATAATGATGGAATGAATATTTGGCTCATAAATCTTTAACTGCATCTCTTGTTATTGTCTTAGACTAGAGCTCAAAAAATAAGATTATGATGAGGGCAAAGGACACCAACACAATCAAGGTTATTTATGCACATCGTTAAACCATCCTCCAGAGGGGAAAAATTTACACTACTGAGAAAAAAGTGTAAGAGGGCCTATGCCTGATTTCACATCCGCACGCTTTGCATGATTATTATTGTTTTAGTTCTGCAAGTTACTTTTTTTTTTAAAGATTTTTTTTATTTATTTATTTGAGACAGAGAGAATGAGAGAGAGAGAGCACATGAGAGGCGGGAGGGTCAGAGGCAGAAGCAGGCTCCCTGCTCCCGATGCGGGACTCGATTCAGGGACTCCAGGACCATGACCCGAGCCGAAGGCAGTCGCTCAACCAACTGAGCCACCCAGACGCCGAGCAAGTTACTTTTAAAATCATGATCCACAAGTTGCACCTCATCGATTCTAAAACTCTGTTTCTCCCCCGCATCTTACAACAGCTGGAATCTGCTGGCTAGTCCGTCTATACCGAACAACAGTCACAACTGCGTACCTACCCATGACGAGTGAATGTGGCTGTTCGTTCTGACTTTAGGATTGGCTGACTACTATTCCTCAAAGCACTTCTGGGGACCATTCGGGGAAGAAATGTGAGTCCCGGATCCTTTTTTTTTAAGATTTTATTTATTTATTTGACAGAGAGAGACACAGCGAGAGAGGGAACACAAGCAGGGGGAGTAAGAGAGGGAGAAGCAGACTCTCCACGGAGCAGGGAGCCCGACACGGGGCTCAATCCCAGGACCCTGGGATCATGACATGAGCGGAAGGCAGATGCTTAACGACTGAGCCACCCAGGCACCCCGTGAGTCCTGGATCTTAACATATTCTGGTAAGATCCGACAGAGGCAGCATTAAAATGAGCAGGCCAGGTGTATGTGGCTTGGAAGAAAATCCCGTAACCAAAAGCAGAGCACATTTTCTGCAAAGTTGCAGCCCCAAACTCCTGATGGCACAGAGAATAATAGCACATGTGAACACACAGACTGCCATAACTCCAAGACAAAAGTGATTCTCTCATATTTGTATTTGTTTCTCTTATGTTTTTCCTCTTATATTTTTCTTTCTTTTTTTTTTTAAAGATTTTATTTATTTATTTGACAGAGAGAGACACAGCGAGAGAGGGAACACAAGCAGGGGGAGTGGGAGAGGGAGAAGCAGGCTTCCCGCGGAGCGGGGAGCCCGATGTGGGGCTCGATCCCAGGACCCTGGGAACATGACCTGAGCCGAAGGCAGACGCTTAATGACTGAGCCACCCAGGCGCCCCTTATATTTTTCTTTTTATGTGTTCACAAGAGACAAACATTTATGTATAAGTAACTCTAAAAGAGCTCTTTGAGTAATCCTAACATAAAAATTTTAGGGGATAAGAAAAATTATGTAATAGTTTGGCTTGCAGCTTTTTCTTTCTCCATAATACATGAAGTGATGGCATATCTTAGATTTGATGAAACACCATATTTTAACATTATCAGCATACTCAACAATAATTTTTTAATGATATTTTATACTTGCAACAAATCACGTCTTTTCTTATTAACATGTCATTCCTTCCTTGTATGTTGTCATTCTTTGAAGAAGAGTTAGAACCAGGGGCACGTTTCCTGGGGATTGTGGCTTCTCTGAGATTCAAGACCACAGCTCCATTTGGTGTGGAGTTCTGTGAAACTGGTTTACATTGGCCACAGACTCCCGGGTTCCTCAGGTGAAACCTAGGGCCCTCCAACAAATATTTTGAAAAGAGCCCTACCCTGATATTCTTCTTTAATCTTTCCTTTACCAAAAGTTATCCCCTTTATCTTAAAAAAAAAAATCTCTCAGAATGACTGGTAGAAATACACGCTCATATACATTTTACCCAACAAACATTCTAGACCCACTATCGCCAGGTCTCATGCTCAGCGCTGGAGGTACACTGGGGGAACACAGAATGCTTCATGCTCACCAGGGACTTAAAATCCAAGAAGACAACTTACTTATTAATTTAAAAAGGAAAATACTACTATAAATGAAGAAATTGGAAACCTGTCAACCAAAAGATCAAAAGTAACATCCCAGAAAGGAGCAGTCATCAGCCTCCAGATAGATAGTGAAGACACATGACTTATGCAGTACCGCAACCCAAAATGCATGGCCAGAAGAAGCTAATCATGAGGAAACATCAGAGAAACTAAAGGGGGAAACATTTTGTAAATTACTGGCCTATATATATTTTTAAACGTCAAAGATATGAAATTAAAAGAAAGGCTGAAATTAAATATTTATTCAGATTAAAGGGGGCTAAGAGAATGGCTAAATGCAATAAATAATCATGTTCTAAAATTTTTTTAAAAAGACAGAAAATTCTATGAAAGACACGAGTGGACCAATCCATGAAATTGAAATGTAGATCACAGATTAAAGAATTGTATGATGTTAAATTTCCTGCATTTGATAACTAAACTGCAGATATATAAGAAAATATTCTTGTTCCTAGGAAAAATACACAAGTATTTCAAGGTAAAGGAGGTAGGCAATCTCAAATGGTATAAAATATAAAAATACGTATACACACAGAGAGAGAATGATAAAGCAGATATAACAAAATGTTGGTATATGAGAGTTCTTTGTATTATTCTTATAACTTTCCCATAATGTTTCAAATTATTTCAAAATAAAAAGTAAAAACTAGAAAATTCACATGAAGTTTTTTGTCTATATTTATAAGGTTATAGTACAATTAAAGAGAACTCTATTCTTAAGCTGAGAGAAAAAAATCTAATAAGAGCTATAGGCAAGTAAAGTTGCAAACCCTGCTGTTAGGAGTTCCAACACATTAATCTCCAGATCTTGAGAAATGAACCTGAATGAAGAAGCCAAGATCAGAGAGGAATTTGTCAACATTAAACATGATTCATTAAATGAGAATTAAGATCAATAAAATTTCCCTCTGTTGCAGCATTTTTCAAATTACATTTTATTAAGAGACTGACATTTTCATAATTAACATAATTCCCTGCAAATCCTTTTTGGAAATAGGTGAGGTATCAGTAAATTAACAGATGTATGATTCTTATTTTTGTCTTTCTCAGACATATGCATTACATTTGGTCAATTATTCCAGAAGCTTCATAATGCTGGGTTGTAAATGGCATTTCTTCAAATTTTATATACTTGTTTTATACTCTGCCCTTCATATTAATCTCTATTCCTTCCTCTAGACATAAGTCTTTGTGCTTCTTTTGGATTTTACTTCATTTTATTTTTTAAAGATTTATTTATCAGGCAGACTCCTTGCTAAGCATGGAGCCTGATGCAGGGCTCAATCTCACAACCCATGAGATCATGACCTGAGCCAAAATCAAGAGTTGGACATTTAACCAACAGAGCTACCCGGGTGCCCCTTTGCTTCTTTTGGATTTTCAAAGGAAGTTACAAGTAGATCATCTCGGGAATTATATTCATATAGTTGACTGGAGACGACACTATTTTTTCAAATCATTGAACATCCAGAACATTGATAGTGATAATCCAAGAAGTCAACAGAGACAGAGAAAGTTAAAAACAAAAAAAGATTTTGGCTTACATTTAAAATTTGTGATTACTGTGGTATTTTATTTATTATTATTATCATTATTATTTTTAGAGATGGAGCAGGGAGGGCCAAAGGGAGAGGGAGAGAGAGAATCTTAAACAAGGTTCCATGCCCAGTGCAAAGCCTAACTTAGGGCTCGATCTCACAACTCTGAAATCATGACATGAGCTAAAATCAAGAGTCAGACGCTTAACCGACTAAGCCACCCAGACACCTCATACCATGGTATTTTAAAATATGACTCCTCTCCCTAATTTTTGGACATAACTTATATTAATTCCACTCTTACTCATGTTCTGTAGTTCATCAGAACAGTGATTATTGTAAGGACAGAAAGGAAATTGCAGAGCAACTAAAAACCTGAGCCTAAAGTTGCCAAATGCCCTGCTTTTGACGAACTCATGGAGGAAAGAACTATAAGATTCCTCTGGACTTGAGTCAGCCTTTGCTCCAAAAGTACTGGCCACCTGTCAGGGTGGCACTCCTGGCCAGATTTTGGGCAACCGAAACAAATGATCATCAGCTCCCTGGAGAGGGATCACAGCCACCGAGCAGGGAGCTGATGGTGCCTTACAGCCAGCATAAGCAAATACAACAGGCTAGTGGGAAGGAAGGTCTGTTTTTAATTTTTGGTGGCACCACACAGCAGCTCAGCGAAGGGCTGTGAGTTGGGAGAAAGCCATCACTTGACATATGATTACCCATGGCAGCAACTATTGCGGAAGCTACTGGAGATCCAAGGGTTGTTGAGCCTTTTCAAGGAACAATTCAAGACCTGGCCAGGACAATAACATTCATATTTCATCTCCCTCTTTAGTGCATGTCCTGACCTCGAGTTGAACACACCAGACAGTGTGAACACTTCTAAGTGAGTGTTAGTTATGCAAGTGCCGGCCACATGGTTTGTTTTGGGAGCTGATTTAATGAAAGCAGGAATCTGGACCAGTCAAGCCTTCATTTCTGTATCCCTTCTCCAACATAGCTCTCTGATGATTTAACTGGGAAAGAGAAATTATCCAGAAAGAGATAGTGGACTGACAATCATTTTGCTATTCACAATCTCCTGTCTCTTTCCAGCTCATTCTAGAGTCATGCCAACTTCCAGTTATTTTCAAAGCTGTCTGCTGAAGTCCTTTCTCCTCTTTGCTACTATCTGCTACCCAGAAACCCAAGCAGCCTTCATCTCTACTACTAATTCTTATTAAAGGGGCCAGCCAGTATGTGCAAAACCAATTTTGCTCTCAATGTAATTATGTAGTTACGAACATTATGCAGTTCCCTCCACCCATCTGTCTTGTCTCACATTTAGAGTGTGTCAACCCTATGTATAAAATCTCTATGTGAGGCACAAGTGGGCCAAAGTCTGATCTATTGATTAATATGTTCCCAAACTGTTATATAAACCATAATAAATGTGACCCAGTATGGTTTGGCAGGAAATGCAAATCATACAAATTCTCTGCCCTTGCACTGGCTTTTATTATAAAATACTTTATTATAATTCATAATATTGTTATCTCCAAGAAGAATATAAGGAAAAAGATGGAAAAGAATGGTATTTCTTTGTCCTTCCTCATGCCTGCTGAGAATGCATTTCTCAGACTCTTCTACCCCCAAAAGAAGAAATTAAAATAGAACAGCAAAAGGAAGAAAGAGAGTAGAGATTTCCCAAGATGTCTGCTTCGGCCAGCCCACCGGGTGTCCAAAGCCCTACAGCATTTCTGCTTCCTCCTTCTTTAGGATGGTGAGTGCAAATGATTTTTTAATCCACTATCCTTACAAGCATTGTTATGCAAATGTATTTATAAATATTTTTAAAACACTGTAAAAGGTTATCTGCAAATACAGAGTACAGAAACTTCTAATCAGAAAAAAAAAAAAAGAAGCTCCTTAATCAGAGGTTTTGGCAATCACTAAATCTGAATCAAACTGTGTGTGTGGTATCCCGCAGCATCTAGGATTATTGGAGGAAAAAACTGTTTTCCACTAAAACCAAATGAAAACACAACAGTGGGTCACATTTCAAAATCCTTTTTCTTAAGAGGGAGAAAAAAAAGATTGAATTTAATTTTCATAATTTAATTTTCATAATGAATGTGGCTCATTCTTTGAAATAATGAACCAGTTTGTGTTTGTTGAACTTGGTATCATGATAAAGAAATACAGGTTTTCAGTGTGGATGTGGGATTCTAATAAATGTGAAATGTATCCTCGCAGTGCCCTTCAAAATGCATCTATTCTCATTATCAAATAAACAAAATAAGGGAAAGGATCCCACAGAAGAGAATTCCAATTCCCCTGCTTCTGGAAAGAAAAGCATTAAGTTCTCAGTTTGGGTCCTAACTTTGTAACCAGATAGGCCCCTGAGAAACTGGGAGGAAACTATTGGTTGTCTTTGGGGACCTTAGTTTTATCTTTAAATATAAATGAAATGGGTATTGATGTAAGAATCTATTAAAATACCTTATCTACCCTTTCTCAAATATTAATTAGGTCCCTTCCTACTAGGTACCTCAATGCCAGAATCCTAAGATACAATAAGAAGTGTCAGGACAAGCCCTGTTCTCAAGACACTGAACCTAGGGGGCAGATACAAAAAGCATACAGGTAATCAAAAACTGTTACAAGAATGCTCTGGGAGATGCATGAGACCACACAAATGAGGTCTTGCCCAGATTTCAGTCCCTGGGAGGACCTATTAGAGTAAGATCTGTTATAACCCTTGACAAATAGGCAAGTAACAGTGGAGAGAGGCAAACTGGATCTAGCAAAGGGCATTTACAAAGACCTAGAGGCCAGGAAGAGTTGTGGTCTCCTGGAAGGCTGTTCCATGTGATTACACCCTGGGGCATTAGGGAGGAATGGGGAAGAATGGGGCTGGAGAAGCTATCAGAATCCCCCTATCTTGAGGGGCCTTGAATGCCATTTCAAGATATACAGATTTTACCCTCCAAAACCACTGAAGGTTTGGGAGTAGCATGGCCAGATTTTATCTAGAGAAAGATCATGTCATCTTCAGTGTGGGTAATGGATGTTTAGGGGGTTGAAAGTGAGGGCAGAGCAATCCATTAGGACACGGGAGATGATGGTGACTTGAACTAAGGAAGTGACGGACAGGACAGAGAAAAGCAAAAAACTAGAGGATTAGGAAGAAAGACTGAGAGAATTTAAGTAATAACTTTATGTGAATGGTGATGAAAGCTCTGTGTTTCCATTTTGGGCAAATGGGTGCTCGATGATGGGAACACGGGATCTGGAGCTGACTGAGAAAAGAGATGAGAAGGCAGTGAGTTCAGCGTGAGACTTACAAACTAGAGGAATCTATGGACCATCCACATGAAGATGTCAAGGAGGGTACTAGGTCTAGAGTTCAGGAGAAACGATCAGGGATAGAATAAAGAATCAGGAATCTGGGCACATATGTGGTAACTGAAGCTACAGGAATGGACAAGACCAGTGAGGTTGTTCATTGAGAGCGTCACATCTAGATCCCTGGGGAACACCATTTTTTAAGAAACATGCAAAGAGAAAGAAGTAAGTCAAAAAGAAGGCAACAAAAAGAAAATTAAGAGAGAGGAATTACGGATCCGAATGAAGACACTGTTGTAGAAAAGTAAAGTGTGGTCCACATGATTAAATGCAACAGAAAGATCGCTGTAGATAGGTTGTCAAAGTGCCACTGGATTGAATGACAGGGATTGCCGGTCATCTTGGCAAGGAAATTTGCCATGGAGTGCCGACTGTGGAAACCAGAAGAGGAATGAATGTCAAGAGAAAATGTAAATGTGGCCACTGTAGACCATTCTCTCAGAAAGCTTAACTCTAAGTCCTTGAGGGCCAATACTCTAGTATCCTCAGGTCTAACACATGACAAGTGATAAACATCTGTCAAATTAATGCTAAGTTAAAGGGAAGAAGATGAGGCAAAAGCTACTGGGAGGAGAGACTCAAGCAAGAGGATGGGATCCAGGGTAGAAATTGAGAAGTTGACTTTAGACAAGAGGGAATCTCTCTTCCATCAAAACAGGATTATGCTAAGTGAAATAAGTCAAGCAGAGAAAGACAATTATCGTATGGTTTCACTCATATGTGGAACATAAGGAATAGCGTGGGGGACCACAGGGGAAGGGAGGGAAAACTGAGCGGGAAGAAATCAGAAAGGGAGACAAACCATGAAGAAATCAGAAAGGGAAACAAACCATGAAGAAATCAGAAAGGGAAACAAACCATGAAGAAATCAGAAAGGGAGACAAACTCTGGACTCCAGGAAACAAACTGAGGGTTACAGAAGGGAGGAGAGTGGAGGATGGGGAAACCGGGTGATGGGTATTAAGGAGGGCATGTGTTGTGATGAGCACTGGGTGTTATCTGCAATTAATGAATCGTTGAACACTACATCAAAAACTAACTGTTGGCTAACTGAACATAACTTAAAAAAAAACAAGATTAGAGGAGGCAAGGAAATGGAAATAATTGTCATCGAGTGGCTTCCCTATTCTTGATGAATTCAGAAGCAAGGTGATCTGCTGAAAATGGCAGTGGAGATGATGAAGTAAGTAGCCTTAGAAAAGTGGAGAAGAGAACCAGAAAAACTGGGGAAACAGAGGATCCCTAGGCAGCTGAGGGGCCACCTGAAGGCAGAGAGCTCAACCTGTGTGGCAGAGTTAGCATGAGTGTGTGTCGAGGGATGGGGGGTGCACAGTGCCCCAATGTAGAGACTGCAGGAGGGCTGACCTGGGATTGGGCATTTTCTGGATGGGTGGAACAAAAAGACAAAGGCATCTAGGGTATCTGCAATTGGTCCAGGTTAGAAGGAACTGATGACCAAAGAGGGCTTTGGTAGCAAGTAGAATGATCAGTGAGGTGTCAAAGAGGACAAAGATTGCAGAGGGCATGGCAGAGTGAGAACTGAAGACCCATTATAAAGGGGAAATTCTATGTAGATGTAGGGTAAATATACATGTAATCCAGTCACTTTTCTGTATGGCTCTTACAGCAGAGCCATAGCCAACTCCTCCAGCCTTGTCTCAATGCCCCGCGGAGCTCTCAGAATGGTGCCTTGTTCCTGAACCCACTATGCTTTTTTTTGTGATGTTGAGCTGCCAGAGGGGAGAGAAAGGCAGTATTTTCTCACTTTCTAAGAGCCTGGTGCCTGCCATTGGAAAGATTCTTGATATCTTTGGTGAATGAATAATAGTAATTAAAAAAATAGGGGCACCTGGGTGGCTCAGATGGTTAAGCGTCTGCCTTCGGCTCAGGTCATGATCCTAGGGTCCTGGGATCGAGTCCCGCATCGGGCTCCCTGCTAGGCGGGGAGCCTGCTTCTCCCTCTGCCTCTGCCTCTCTCTCTCTCTTTCTCTCTGACTCTCATGAATAAATAAATAAAACATTAAAAAAAAAATACCTCCGTGTATTTGCATGACTTCTAATTTGGTGAAACACAGACTCTTTGCTCACTTTCCCTGCAGAGGTCCATATGGAACATTCCTGGTTCGGAGATCCGCGTGGCAGATCCCTGGCCCTGGGTCATGAAGTCATTACATGGCAGATTAGGAAAGAAGCTGCAGAGGAGGGACGCCTGGGTGGCTCAGTCAGTTAAGCGTCTGCCTTCGGCTCAGGTCATGATCCCAGTGCCCTGGGATCGAGTCCCTGCTGAGCAAGGAGCCTGCTTCTCCCTCTCCCTCTGCTGCTCCCCCTGCCCACTCTCTCTTGCCCACTCTCTCTCCAACAAATAAATAAATAAAATCTTAAAAAAAAAAAAAAAGAAGCTGCAGAGGGAACCACGTGGCTGATCAGAAGAAGGGATGTTTCTGTAGCAGGTGACAAGCCAGAGATCACAGGGCACCTCCTGAGAGGTGTAGAGGAGGATTTGGTAAATTAAATAAAAGGTTATATGCGTGAAACTATGAAGAGCTCCTAAAGTCCCAGCTGTGGACATCAGAGAGATGTGTGGAATTCAGGCATATTGGAAATTCTAATTCACTATAATTTCTTGACAGTCACTGTTAACTCTAGGGAATATGCTGAAAAACATAAAATGTCAAAGGTGATGTTACGAAAATGAATTTTTATTCCAAGCCTCAAACTGTCATGGAGCATTATTTATAGGTACATGGTGGTTTCTGAGGCCATACAAAGTTAATAAATTATGACAAAACAGGTTTTTTTATGGACTAAGTGACCTTTAATTACTAAATTTATCTGAGTCAAAATGGTTTAAAAATTTCCACTGATTATAAATTATCAGTCACTAAAATTTATATCATTCACTGAATTAAAGCAAAGATCCAGGAGGGGATTACATCGCCAGCCTGGGGCAGGCGTGTTGTGCTAAGAACTGCCCTCCAGTGTGGCAAAGCAGCTGTACAGAATGTTTTCAAAGCATTTTATTGTGGGAAATGAGTCCGGGTGTTAAAATGCTATTTATAACTACAAATTTGGGGATGCTATTTTTTTAAATGTTAAATAAGGATAAACTTCATTAATTCAGAAAGCACTACCATGAAACTTTAATTGAAAGAACAGCTGGTTTGTGAGACAATCAAAAGAAAAAACAAGGTTTTAAAGGGACTATGTACCATGCCAGTGGCTGGGTGCTGCAGGAGGGCAGGAGTTGGGTTTGAAATCTAAGGACTTAGACAGGGTTATATCAAACTTTTGTGGGACCTGAAGCTTATATAACTTGGGGGGAACTCATTTTAAGAAAAAAAATATAGGGGTGGGTGCTTGCCTGGCTCAGTCGGTATACCATGCAACTCTTAATCTGAGGGTTGTGAGTTTGAATGCCACATTGGGGGTAGAATTTACTTAAAAAAAAAAGGAATCTAAAGTTCCAAATGTAAAATTAAGTATTAAATTTTATGTAATATTTATTTATATTGAATATTAAATATTTTATTGAATATTTATTTATAATAAAAATAACAATCCAAAAGAAGATGTGGTATATATATATACAATGGAATATTATGCAGCCATCAAAAGGAATGAGATCTTGCCATTTGCAATGACGTGGATGGAACTGGAGGGTATTATGTTGCGCGAAATAAGTCAAACAGAGAAAGACATGTATCATATAACCTCACTGATATGAGGAATTCTTAATTGCAGGAAACAAACTGAGGGTTGCTGGAGTGGGGGGTGGGGTGGGAGGGATGGGGTGACTGGGTGATAGACACTGGGGAGGGTATGTGCTCTGGTAAGCACTGTGAATTGTGCAAGACTATTGAATCTCAGATCTGTACCTCTGAAACAAATAATGCAATACATGTTAAGAAAAAAAAAAGAAGAAGAAAAAGAAGAAGGTAGCAGGAGGGGAAGAATGAAGGGGGGGAAATCGGAGGGGTAGACGAACCATGAGAGACGATGGACTCTGAAAAACAAACTGAAGGTTCTAGAGGGGAGGGGGGTGGGAGGATGGGTTAGCCTGGTGATGGGTATTGAGGAGGGCACATTCTGCATGGAGCACTGGGTGTTATGCACAAACAGTGAATCATGGAACACTACATCCAAAACTAATGATGGAATGTATGGGGATTAACATAAGAATAATAAATAAATAAATAAATAAATAAATAAATAAATAAATAACAATCCAAATAATTATAACAAATTAATAAATTATTTTGTAACTAATTATAATTATTAAAATATAATTAAATATAAATAAATTAAATTATTATATAAATATAATTAGCAATTAAGGTATAGTTATAATTAACTATTTATGAAAATTTTTCAAGAGCTAAGAAATGCCATGAATGTCCAAAATTCAGAAAAATATTTTATTAATTAACTACCTGACATACTTCTATAAATATACCTTCTTAGATTTTTGTTTACACACTCTCTATATGTAAATCATACCTCTTCATAGCACAATTATTTTACTACAGCTCTTCATATAGAGAGAATACAAATATAATTTGGTTTTTCCTCAACCAAAAAATTGCAATTTGCTTTTTATTATTAATAGTTTAGAAAACTCTCAAGCCATTTCACTACCTGCGTGACATTTTTGTGTGCCATTTCAACTGGAATGGCCAGACTTTGTCTGATCCAGATGCCTTAGGTCTGCTGGAACATAATGCGAGCTCGCTGCCCTGCAGAACCATGTGTGTCCTCAGGCACACTACCAGAGGTTTGCGCCCTTCAGACACAGCGATTCTGATATAGTCTATTTCATGTGAAAAAGAAAAAAAGGAGTGTCCCATAGGTTTCCAATTATATTCAAATCTATTCACTGCATTATCACAAATGTTTCTGACAGAAGAGAAGTCTAGTTTTGCCCAGCAGCTAATGAGAACTAAATCATTCTTTAAGAAGTGTTCACGTCTGATGATGGGAAGTAGTTTCTAGAGACAAGTTTCAATCATTGTTTCTCCTCCAAACCTCCCTTCCTTCTGATACCAGCGGCACAATAGAGCCTTTGGTTCTTCACCTGTGTGTCAAGTAGACCATAAGGGCAAGAAAATATATATGTGGAAGTGTCTCCGAACCACATTATTCCCCTAACCCCAAACTAAATGTATCCCCAAGTCAGCTTCCCCTTAATCAGATCCCAGGAGCACCCAATGCCACTCAAAATAAGGGCAAGTGTGTTGGAGGGGAAACTGGCTGACTGGTCTTAACCAATTGATGATAAACTGTTTTCCTTTTGCACGTTTTACCAAAACAGCTGTTGAATACATTGCAATGGGCCCCCTAGCAGGGGGACTGGAGTTCAAGCTTCATTAGCTCCACAGTCAACCCGCATCTGGGCCTGGGTCAGGTCGGGGCTCTGCCATTGATCAGATGAAAAATCTTAATTTGTCTGGACTTTATTTTCCCTTGGTCAGATGAGGCTGCAAGTAACAATAGGTGTCTAACGCGGTTGTTGTGATCTCTACATGAATTTATTCATGAAAAGTGCTGTGGTAATACTTGGTACACAGTAAGTATCCAATAAACATTAGCTCTCATTATTAAGTGAAGGGTATTAGAGTGCAGAGTACTATAGAATATAATCAACTCTTTAGAAAAATCATTCATATACCAACAATAAAGACATTAAGCAGACACAACTGTCATGTATTAATTAAAAATGATTCTCCAGGGATAGAAAGAGCATTATCCTAAATTACCAAGTGTATCTGGAAACAATGAAACTACTTTTAAAAATAATATGTTGAGGAGCGCCTGGCTGACTCAGTTGGTGGAGCCTGTGATTCTTGATCTCGGGGTTGTGAGTTCGAGCCCCACGCTGGGGGTAGAGATTACTTAAAAATAAGTTTTTAAAAAATCGTATTTGAGAGATTTAACTCATACAAACTGAACACCCCTCCTTCCCATCTCACTACGTCTGACCTGGGGGTTGGGTGATTTGTCCCACTATTGTATTATAAGGGGAAGAAGGATATATCTTTTCTAGTATTAATTATTCTAAATGGTGTGTTACATTGCCTTCCCTAGGAAGCATATAAAGTTTCCATTCCCAGAAATCAAGGTTTCAAAAATACCTTCAGAAGCAAAGTAAACAAAAGGGAAAACAAATCTTAACAATGATTTCATTCATAGGAATCTTTTTATTGCTAATAAAATCAAGGAATAGTACCAACCTTTTTCAGACTACACACATTCTTTGCCGTACCTTAAAACTGTAGATGTTTGCTAAAATATACGTGGAATTACACACACAAAAATATTTAAGTGAGAAGACCTAAGATATTTTAGAGCCAAATTTGACATGGAGGCCCTTACAAAAATAAATATGTGATCTTTCAAAGTCATAAATTAGTATTCTGGAAGATGCTCCAGACAGCAGGAATCAGAATAAATTGAGAAAAGAAATATTTTCTGCCAGTTGCAAGCAGTAAAAATGCCAAAAGTAGGGGAGCAGGGGAAGCTTTTAAAAAATAGAGATCATTGTGGAACCATACATCTGCTTAAAGCAAACCAGATTACAATTATTATTTTATTAGAGATTAGCTTTTGAAACATCTTGAATGTGAACACTTGAATTTGAACGACTAGGATCCTTTCTTATAGTCCCTGTGAATATGCCCCTCCCTTTGAAAATAAATGAGTCATTTCTCTCTATTCTAATTTGTGGCTTCTCAGTATCAACTCGCTTTTCAGTTGCACCATATGAAGGTGGAGAAAATGTCACTGACCTAAAGAATCTAAATTGTAAGGGGTGAAATGCAGCATTTGTGAGGGCTCAGGTATGAGACAAAAAAATCCTGGCAGTTATCTTATTTTTCATGAAGAAACCAGAGCTGAGCGTTGCCAAGCAGACAACTATGAGCTCACTGGTCTGAAATAATTACTCATTGAGACTTTTCCCCAGGACAGAACTAATGGATTTATGCAGGAAACATAACTTGAATATTGGTTTATGGGGCTTTTCTTTTTAAATCAGTAATCAGTACCCTTTGTACTTGGGCCTCACAAAGTTTTCGGTTACATTAATTGACAAAGTAGGAGATTAAAAAGAAAATAAATATTCAACCAAAGCAGATTGTTTTTAATTCACATTCTTTATGTTTGGTGATCTCATTCCTGACTTATGAGATAAAGAAGTCAAAGCCTCCAACAACTGAAACTGACCGAAGAGTTGTTAAGGACTTAACATCCCACAGTTGAAACTCAGAAATTAAGTGTAAACTGAAGGAAACCCAAAACAAATTGCTTTGTTTAGCCCAGAGCCAATCTGAGAAATGTTCTTTTTAATGAAGATGAGATGTACTATGATGTCAACTAAGGGACCAGGGATATCAAAAGTGGACTGTGTTCAAATGATTTCTGTGGAAAGATGGAGAGTGAGATCTAGAACATTGATCTACATTTTTGCAAATTTTTGCTTCATGCCTAAAGAAAACAAATCAAAGTACAGCAAATAATTCACCTAAAACTCAGTGATGTAATGTTAGCAGGTCCTTTCAACACCCCGAACCTATGCTGTAAGAGATGAATGCAGATCTGATGATGTCCAGCACTCACTTGTTTTTTAGACTCTTTGGATGGCTGTGTAAAATGTCCTCATTTATTGTAAGAATTGCATGTTTTGTTTAGTTTTATTTTGTTATTTTCATGTAAAGCACTTTAATTTTTTATGAGTACTGGCCCTCTGAATCCTGTTAGTGGATGGCATTTCCACTGATGACAACAGAGGGGACAAAAAGTCTTTTGAGAATATTCCACTGCGAAATTAGGATGCAGAGGATGCTAAAGTAAGGAATTTGCTGACATTTTAATTTACAGACCTTTGACAACACTCAAAGGCTAGTAGTACAAATAATACTCATTTCCACTAATTAGTGGCACTTCAGCTGTGTAGTTAAATGGATCCATAAGAATTAAAATAAAAACATGTTCTACGTTTGTTGATGATATTGTAAACTGACCATATTTCCCCCAAGAAGAAGCTCAAAGAAGAATGGAGCGTCATTCAGAAGGCAAAACGGACATCTGTCCAAAATAGACTAGCTATACCAGCCTTCTTGGCTCTCCTTCAACAAGTGAAATCTTTTCTTAGAAAAGCGACATGGGTGGCTCAGTCGTTAACCATCTGCCTTCGGCTCAGGTCATGATCCCAGGGTCCTGGGATCGAGCCCCACATCGGGCTCCCTGCTCTTAGGGAAGCCTGTTTCTCCCTCTCCCACTCCCCCTGCTTGTGTCCCCTCTCTCGCTGTCTCTCTCTCTGTCCAACAAATAAATAAAATCCTTTAAAAAAAAGAAAGAAACCTGACTTGTTCCCTTTCTCTCCTCTCCACCATCTTGACAAGGTAGCTCCCCATTATTCAGAACTCAGCTCAAATATCACCTTCCCCAAAAGCGCTTCTCACCACCTTATATATGAAGTACTCTCCTATCCAAGTCTTCACATATACCCCATTACCCTGTTTTACTTTCTCCTTAACACCTATCTTTTGAAATCATCTTACTTCTTTATGTACTTGTTTATCATCACCATCCCCCAGTACAACACAAGCTCCATAGGAGCAGGGTCTCTATCTGCACACCCAGCACTTTCAACAATGATGTTCATTGTGTTCTTAGACTGTGTGGGTCAGGAGTTTATGACATTCTTGCTTGGAGTCTCTCAGGAGCTCCTACTTAGATGTCATCTGAAAGCCCGACTGGGCTGGAAGATCCACTTCCTAGGTAGATCACTCACATGGCAGCAAGGTGGTGCTGGCTTAGCTCCTCCTCACATGGGCTTCTCCTTGGGACTCCTTCAGAGTCCTCATGGCATGGAGCAAGCAATCCATGAGACCATGGCAGAAAAGGCAACGACTTTTATGATTGGTCCTTGAAAGTCACACACTCACTGCCATCTATACTTTTGGTCACATGGTTCAGCATGGGAGAAGACTACTGAAGGGTTGACCACCAGGAGGCAAGGATCATTTGGGGCCATCATGGAGCTTGGTTAACATCCTGCTGATTACAGTTTACTATTAAAAAAAAACCAGGCCTTTAGGAGTGCCTGGGTGGCCCAGTCGGTTAAGCATCTGCCTTCAGCTCAGGTCATGATCCCACGGTCCTGGGATCAAGTCCCACGTTGGGCTCCCTGCTCAGCAGGGATTCTGCTTCTCTCTCTCCTTCTGCCCCTCCTTCCCACTCCTGCTCATTCTCTCTCTCACCCTCTCTCTCAAAAAAATAAAATCTTAAAAAAAAAAAGCAGGCTTTTAAGGTAAGGCAAGAAAATATCCATGCACCTCATGGATATGCACCTCATTTTCACTTAAGACTTCAATTTTAAAAATACTTTTAAAGACACAATCACAGTTTTCTACTTTTCTATGGAGCCTGAAGAAAACATGAATTTCTTCTCAGTGACAGAATTAAATGAAAAGAATCATAAAATAACAACTGTTGTCCCTCTCACTTTTCGTTTCACAACAGGTTACTGGGTTTTTGTTTTACTGTCTATTTAGTTGTGGATGTGCAGCACTCAAACTCTTTGAAATATAAAAGCAAGAGGAAGGCCAAGTTCAAATTAAGCTGGGAAGAGTTCAAACAAATCTTTGGAAGCAGGGTCCCCAGACAGGATCTGCAGCCCATGTCTCTTCTGAGACAATGACATATACGATTCTTCTACCAAAAATGAGCTCACTGGTTAAGAGCTGATTGTCCAGGGGTCTGGAAACCATAGTGTATTATTTTACCACCCAGGGTGAAATTAACTATAGACTGTAGCCATGTGTAACCTTGGTCTTTTCAGGGATCAAAGGCCAAGGAAGGCAAACAATATTTTTTTAAAGTTGCTCAAAACAAGAATAAACCTGTCTGGATTCTGTAAAGTCCTAATCATTTTTTTACAGGGTGATATGAAGAAGAGCTTCTCCTAATTATTTCAGATAAGATACCTGGGTTTCTAGTACCGCCAACTCTATCCATAAATAAACAAGAGCAATCCATCAATAAATTAACAAAAACTTACCTAGAAAAATGCCTCTTTGAAAAAATAAAAAGGAAAGAACTGGAAAAGAGAAAATAGAACGAAATTCACCACATGAGTAAGAGTAGGAGTAAAAGCGGTGAGGTTTAATTAGAATGAGAACTCCAAAAATCTGCTACAGAGAAATGGTTTCAGAAGGCGAAACCCAGACTATGGTTTATTTATCTTCTTCTCCTTGGACATGCAAAAGATCAAGTGTTCCCTTTAGGGAAACTATTTGCTTTCTAGTTCAAGCTACAGAATGTCAGTGCAATTTACTTTCTAAAACTTGACGGCTGATATACAGATCAGTGGAAGCCACCAAATCTCAGATACCTTATTACATAGAGGAGAGGAAAAGCTTCAAAATCCACCTGACTTCAGGGCAGAAATTGTTTGACCCTCTGTCCCTTAAAAGCACATTTACTGTTATATCAGAAGAAAAGCTCATTAGGGCATTTTATGCTACCAGGCCTGAGCCCCAGTGTTAACTAAGGCATCCTAGGAGAGATGTGTCTACTTCAGAGGCTCAAGACATCTGGCGCTGGATTGTAGGGAACCAAGGCAGCTAGCTAGTAGCCAAAATCAGAGAAAGATGACAGAGGCAGCCAAAGAGCTGCGCTTTATTAAGATAATTCTGATCCAGTGGAAGGCTTTGCTTTTTTATTTGCTGGTTACAGCTCCGAAAAGAGTTCGATTTTAGAAACTGAACCCCAAGACTGTTAAGTCGAAGAATCACCAATGGGAAGGCTCTTTGGGGAAAAAAAAATTGTTGCCTTCTTGGTTTTATCTTTCTGTAGCACATACATTCAAAATCAGGAGACAAGGGATTCCGTCTCCCCTGTGTCCACTCCCCTCACTTATTCTGGGGCCCCTACACTCTAGCAATGGCAGGGAAGGACACGGCCCCACCCAGCTTCACATTACAGGCGCCTTTCCCTGGGCACTCATTTTCCTGGCCTCGCAAGGCATCAATTCAGACCAATCTTCAGCATCTCTACCATATAAGGACACCACTGTGCCGTAAAGCCTCTCCCTGGGGAAGAGCTAACACTTCCGTGCAATAATCCAGGAGCCTGGTGAAACTTGGCCTCCAATGGCAGGTTCTCCCAATGTCCAAATTGTTCATGCAAGTTACTTTCCTCACATGACAGATGGAGTAAAACACACAGATCCGGAGGCTGGCCAGAAGCTTCTGCAAAAATAAACATATATTGTTTCCCATCATGACGGCAAACGTCAAACTCCCATTTTTGCCTTTTCCAAAACCCAGGGGGCCTTCTAGGGCAGACTTACACTTACTTGTTTTTGCAGGGATGAGGAAAGTCAAGTTTAATGAACCATTTGCTATATGGATACTCGTACCACAAATACTCCACCCCAAGCATCCACGGCACTGATTTTCCCAGTCTTCAGATTAGGAACGATCTCTTCTGACATAATTTTCTGGGTTCCTTTCCTTCTCATCACAGCCTTTATTTTGGCTGTTGTTCATAAAGAGATGATATTTTCTTTCAAATTAAAGGTTATATTAGTCAATGCTCTCATGAGAGAGATTTTAAGGAATTGGCTGACAATTCCCAGCAATTGTGGAGATTGGCAAGTTCAAAGTCCGTGTGGTGGGCCAGCAGGCTGGAGATTCAGGGAGGAGATGACGTTGCAGTTCAAGTCCAAAGTCAGTTTAATAGCAAGCAAAATTCCTTCTTGGTCGAGGTAGTCAGTCTTTTGTTCTAGTCATACCTTCAACTGATTGGATGAGGTCCACCCACATTATGGAAGGCAACTGAAAAGCAACTTTTACACAAAGTTCACTGATTTAAACATAAATCTCATCTAAAAACAGCCTCTTGGAAACATCCAGAATAACGTCTGACCACCTATCCGGGCACCCTGGCCCAGCCAAGTTGACATATAAAATTAGCCATCACAAAGGGCAAACATTTTTTTTTTTAATTTTATAATTTCATGTAGCGATGAACCATTAGTCTGTGTACCAAGGATATGAGACATGGATAAGTCAAAACTACTGAATAAGTAAAATATAAGTACAAATAAAGAGATGAAGGCCCAAGTGGCATCCCCAATAATTCGGCAACAGAGGAAGTTACTTCATTTTACGTGGTGTCAGTGGTAGAACTACAAATACTGAGCATGCTGTGGCTAGAAAAGCTTTTCAAGATCAAGCTATCCAGCACTTATTGTATCGATGAAGAGACCAACGCAAGACAAAGAATTCAAGAAAATCTGAAAATATGGCAGAGCAGGGCACAGAGGGCACAAAAGAGCCAGAATACCTTCCAACTTATTTTCTGAGCTGAGATACAAATTACTCTCTGTTGTCTAAACACAGAACTCTTGGGCGGCACAGACACAGACGCAGCTCATGGGTGTGCTGGTGGATTGTACCACACTGACCTGCTATCCAAAGCTGGCCTCAGTATATCCAACATATAGATAATCCCATCACGGATAACTGAGAGTCCAATTACTGTCTTTATTTTGATAAGATGCACGGGAAAGTAAAGGTTTGGCCTTTACCATGCCAACATCAGCGAAGACTGACCAGTGAGCTGGGGCTTCCATGCTCCCCGGAGGGACCCTTAATAATCTGACTTTCATGGGGAAGGGGAGTCCAGTCAATCTTGGTGAGTTACTATCCTTTCCTCTTCAAATGCCAGCACTTCTCCTTCAGTTCACCAGGATTGGCACAGGCCTCAGGAAAAGCTATTAAGATTCAGCACCATTACTGAAGCAGCTTGGCAGAATCTATTCTTCTTTGGGAGACAGAAGACTGGCCCAGAAGTGGGGCTGAACCTTCAGGCACCTGCTGGCGCTGCTGCAATCTAATGCCTAAGAAATGAGGATCCAGTGTGTCTTTGATGCCCAGACGAGGCTTTGAAGCTGAGTCAAGACCACAGGACAAAGGCGGCACTGTTTATGCAAATCGAGAAACAAAAGAAGCAAAGATCCAAAGCCATTAAAAGTAGCATCAGAAATTCAATACCCAGAGATGATTAGAAGCTCTGCACCAGTATGAAACAGAATGCCTAAAAGCAAGGCCGGGCAACACACCAAAACACATACTGCAGGAAGGAATCCTGAGTGGCCGGAGCTTGGCAAGATGCGCTTAGAAGCCTTGATATATGTAGCTCCCTTAGCCACGGGGCAGCATCTGTGCACCACGGGCAGGAAGCCCTGGGCTGCGGCTGTCTCCGCACCTGGTGCACGCAGTCCCTTCGTGAGAAGCTCCGGTACGTGCCCCCGCAAAGCCAGCCCTCTTGTTGCCATCCCTTAACAATTCGGTCATCCCTATACCTGTCTTCTGCCAGAGACCACATTCTCAGTGAACACCTTTGGGCACACTATACAATAGGGTGAAATACAATGAGCTTTTTAGAAGAAGTAGATTTTTTCTTTTTAGGTCACTCCAAAAAGATCTGAGCTTAGGCAGAGGGTCCCGGAAACATCAATCGTGCAGAGTTACGATTCGTGAATGTTCTCCGGATATGGTCACCCCCATGAAGGGCATACTACTGTCAGATCGGGCAGGCACTCCAGAGAACATCTCATCCAAAGTTCTCAAGCCTGGCAGCACAGTTGTGCCCCTTGGGAAGTTCTTAAAATATGTCACTTGCCCTGATCCTACCGCAGAAATTCAGACTTGAATGGTCTGGGGGCAGGGGGCCTGCATCAGTGTCTTTCCAAACCTCATCAAATGATTCAAATAAGCAGCCACATTTGAGAAGCACAACTCTAGCATGTTCCTCTTTTGTTACAGGAGAGGAAACTGAGGCCCAGAGAGAATAAAGAGCTTGTACAAAATGACACAGCATAGGCAATGCCTCCAGCCCTTTCATGAGACAACACAAAGAACAAAAGGATGATATTTGCACACCGTGGGGAAAAATGGATGCAGCTGCTCTTGGCTAGGGGCAACTGTCCCGGAGACACCCAGGTACACCAGGCCACACCTTCCTCCCCAGATGACTGTTATTTCTCAGTGGGAGGCACTAAACGATAGAACACAACTCACATCCTTGGGAAGAAAAAGGACTAAAAGAGAAAATGGATGCATAATTTGAGAACTTTTACTATGGAATATTTCACAGACCTGTCACCAAAAGAACACAGTAAAATTAGGATGTGGAACAGCAAGAGATTCAGCAACTGAGTTGTGATCTATCCCAGAGAAGGCTGCCTGTGCGTGCACTTGAAGTAACACAACTATACCAAGTTAGAACATAACTTGGCGTAGCAGCAACCAACTCAGAACAATCCTTTGTACAGCAGACTAGAACGGTGTGAATTCCCAAACAGTTAAATTTTTATTTCATAAGTAGTGAAGACCCAGGGCTTAGGGACTTTATACTATCATATAATTAAGGCCGAACTGCCAACTGCTAGAAGCAGGCTAATTTAATAGACTGTTTATATTTTTCACAAATGAAGGGAGGAGGTTTTCATGACATACCAAAGAGAAAATCAAAGGTAAGAAAATTAATTACAAGCAACAAAGGAACCAGGCCTCGGGAATATGAGGACACTTTGAAGTGGTTCAAATGACCACTTTTTATTTAAAAGAAACACACTGATTTGATTTCCCTCCGCTCTCTTAAGAGATGGTCATCACTAGATGTCTTTTCTTCTATGAAACTAAATGCTTGATGAGCTCAAGATGTGAGATACACTGAACAAAGAGAAGGGTTTGAAGGAGTGTCATTTTATACTGAGCCCCAGTGCAAGGCACTCCATAGAGTGGGCAGCATGGGGCACCACCTTTAAAGCACAAAACAAAACATAACTTGTTTAAAAACAGCCACTGTTGGAAGGAGGGAGAACACATGCACTTGACTCAGTAAAAAACACAAAGGATGCATACCTGGCAGATGCTCTCCTTTGTAATCCTGTACCTTACTACTTCTCTTAATAAGAAAACCCTTTGGCCTTCTTGATTGCTTAAGCATCTGGATCCCGAGTTTTGAAGAGCCCACAGTATGTCAACTTTCCGAGTTCTGAAAATCCGATGGCCTGTACCTTAGATGGATACACAGTCTTCAGTCCTTTCCTGAGGGTCCCCCACTCCTCCCAGGGTTTTCTGGGAGGTCAGCTCTTGTAATTCCTAAACCCACAGGTGTATCCAAATCATTTATATACATGTTTAAGATACAAATTCCCAGGCTATTCCCACAGGCCATCTGATTGAATGTGGTTGAAAAGGAGCCCAGAAGTCCATGTAACCAATAAATGTCCTAGGTGTTGTGGCCCTGAACTAGTATTTAGGAACCACTAGTTGAAGCCCAGCAGCCTTAAACCAAAAGGTCCACAGAACAGTGATGAGGGCCATGTCCACTCATGGCCAATGAACTTGACCAATGGGGGTGAGTCACTTTTAGGCCACCTCAACTACTAATTTCAACACGATCACCTGGATTCAACCACATAGACAATCGGTGATGGCCAAATAAATAAAAGAATGTGCATAATATTTTTTAGTCCATTGCTTTAAAAATTCATAGTTTATCTCAATAAAGAAGAATTTCTAGGATGGAAATCAATGTGCCCAATTCATCTTAAAGTCTAGGAAGACTGAGAAAAGGCAGAAAGATTTATAATTTTCTAAAATATTTTAGTATGCTGGCTGTCTCAAGCCTTCCATGGCAACTCCATGGAATCCATCTGAAACCCCAGACACGGTCTGACTGTCTGAATGCTCTCCCAGCCCCCGCACCCCCCCCTCCCACCGCTTACCCCATGCTTCCAGCTGAGGGAATGCTGTAATGTGCGGGCTGCATTAAGCTTACTGTTCAATGGTGTGATGATGACATGAAAAATCCTGATTCCACTTGGCAGTAACTTTCCACTATCTTGGCGGGTCTCAACCATAGTCACTGTGGTGTGTGGAGCTTGAACAGATTATGGGGCTGGCTGGAAACCAAGAAACTAAAAAGCAGTCCAGTGGTCTAGCAAGGGACTCAGTGTTGGGAAAGCCACAGCCCCAGAAGTCCACATTTCTCACAGATATCCCAGGAATTTAAGTTCCAGTCTTAGTTTCCAGAAAATTTTGCCTTTCCCGAGACCCTGAAAAGCAGCAGTTTCTCACTTAACATGACTTTTTAGGGAAAATGCCAATCAATGTACCTTCATTATATCCCCTTTCTCAGAATCATCTCTAGTCCTACGAGAATAGAAAGCTTGCTATAGCCCACTCCCCTCCCCACCTCCAAAATATACACGATCACTCTTTGAGAAAGAATGGGGAATGGAAAAAAAGAGTGCTACTTCCCTGTTGTCTAAAATGTAGGCACTTTTAGCTACCTGTCTTGGTTTTCTTGGGCTTGACTGCTGTCTTTGTCTGTTCTAACAGACTTAAGCTGCTATAAGAACATACCACAGACTGGGTGGCTTATAAACAATAGGTTTTTCACTGCTCTGGGAGCTACAAGTCCAAGATGAGGATACCAGCATGGTCAGGTTCTGGTGAAGACCCTCTTTCAGGATGCAGTCTTCTCTCTGTGTCCTCACATGGTAGAAGGGTAAGGAATCTCTCTGGAGCCTCTTGTTCCAAGGGCACTAATCCCATTCATGAGAGCTCCACCCATATGACTTATGCACCTCCCAAAGGCCCCACTTCCTAATACCATCATCTTTGGGGGTTAGGATTTCAACACATGAATTTTGAGCCAGGACAGGGGGGAGGGGCACAAACATTGGGACCACAGCAACAGCCAAAGTGGTGAAAGTTGCCACTGACAAGCCTGACAAGTCCTTCAATAGACATTTAAGTACTTCAACCTAGAGGGTAAAGAATTCTTCCAATGCAGCCAATTTATCACTTAAAGCAGTTACTCATGAGAATGCTTTAACAGCAGACCCAACCCCACACTCGGCCCTCTGCCATATTCTTGGGGCATATGCAGTCCAGGATCATTACTTACATTATTATTTGTATTTCCAAAATGCACATCTTCTAATGGGTCTTGAAACATTAATCAGAAATGCTGAGGGGTGGAAGGGGTTACTTTTTATTATGTTTGCAGAGGAAGAAATCCCACCGGCTAAACCAACAAGTCAGGGACAGTCCTCAGCTTGATGAATTTGACAAACAACTAAAATAATAACAATTGTTGCTTCAGTTAAATGAGATGTGTTACGAAGTCCTAAGTTCAGCCCTGGCAGGATGTCATGAAGTTATTATTGGAAATCTAAGTCTGAAAAGATTACTGTATGGTGCTCCTAGAGAGGAAAAGAAATGCCCTCCAGACAGATCTAAGGTTTAATTCATGCAAGAGACTTGGCTAATGCCACCAACCACAAACGCTGCATTTTCAAGGATCTGAACGGCAGCATGTTCCAGTGAATTAATTACAGCCACTCTATTTATATTCTGCGTGGCTTTTCAATTATTACCTATAATAGGATTCTTTTTTACTTTTATGAACATTAACACACAGCTTTTCCACCAGCGGAATGGGGAGCTGAGGGGAAAGTAATATGATCTTTTACCACTGGGTCATTCACTGGCAGCTTGCCAAGCCTGCTCGTTCTAGAAAGCTCAAGTCTTAGGGCTCCTGAAGCATCTGAGCAAGGGTCACCACCCAAATTTCTACAAGGGCCAGGCAAGCCACGTCAAAGAGCCAGACAGTGGGGGGTAATCATAACTGCACAGAGGATGGGCCTGATGGGGATATGACTGCTGGACAAAGGCCAAGGGACAGTGGCTAGGCGGCCCCAACAATCACTGTTGTGTACAAATTCAGGCCTGGCGAGGCAGCTGCTGGTTACACAGTTTTGTTCAGTTTGTAAAAAGTTATCCAGTTACACATTTATGATATAAGCACTTTTGGGATGCATAATATACTTCATTTAAAAAGTGTTGTTTTGGGGCGCCTGGGTGGCTCAGTTGGTTAAGCGACTGCCTTCGGCTCAGGTCAGGATCCTGGAGTCCCGGGATCGAGTCCCGCATCGGGCTCCCTGCTCGGCAGGGAGCCTGCTTCTGCCTCTGACCCTCCCCCCTCTCATGTGCTCTCTGTCTCTCTCATTCTCTCTGTCTCAAAAAAAAAAAAAAAAAAAGTGTTGTTTTGTTTTTAAATGGGCTTAGGGCCAGATTTTCTAGGGGCCAGAGACACAAGGACAAGAGAACAGGATGAGTGTAATTAAGGAAGTGTTCAGAGTAACTACCTGAAACGGGTGTTGTGTTAAACTGGCTTTTACTGAGCCACCCAGGGCATGAGTATAGGTGGGCTGGCAGAGTTTTAAAAAGCTGGGATTAGAAACAGAGATTCTAAAGCTTATGCAGAACAGGATATATAAAACACTCCTATTTGGGTTGACATTAAAAGAATATATGCACAGAAAGTTTCTAGAAGAATGTACGAGAAACTGTTAACATTGGTTGTCTCTGGCAGGTGGCATAGAGTAGATGGGAAATTTACTTTTTATCATGTTTCTAGTCATCCTGTTTGAATCTTTATTATAGGAGGATATTATTATTTCAGTTGAAAAGAGAAAAAAATCAGGAAAGTTCTTAAAATAATTAAATCACTATTAAATAAATCTACAAGGCCCCTAAGGGATTTCAGAATTTTTTAAATCAGCAATTTTTGATATGTTCACAATGTAAGTGTAGTTAAATGAACAAGTCACTGCTTTGAGAATAATAAGTCAAGACATATACAATAGACACATGTTGTAATTCCTGATGAATAATAGCTATGATTTAAACACATACAGTGAACCGTCTTCAGCATTTGGTAACTGGGGAATAGGACAAACAACGATATTATAGGCTAATCAATTTTTTTAAAGATTATTTATTTGAGGAGGGAGGGGCTGAGGGAGAGGGAGAAAGAGAGTCTTAAGCAGACTCCACGTTGATCACAGAACCCCACTCAGGGCTCGATCCCATGACCCTGAGATCATGACCTGAGCCAAATCCAAGAGTCAGATACTTAGCTGACTGCACCACCCAGGCGCCCCTAATCAATTTTTTTCAGACATTATCTCAACTGTATACTCTATTGTTACATTATTTAAAGAAATGTGCAGAAACAAGCCTTAGAATAGTCCTACTATTGTCCCTATGTAAGCCTTATAATGGTTCTACTATACTGTGCTGAAGACTCGAAGACAGTGCCCCAGAGTGATATGATCCATGTGTACACTTAAGTGTTGGAAAAAGGGCCCGGGCACAACCAGCAGCCTCCCTGGTTACAAAGCTTCCATTGTTCATTCCTACGACCACCAGAGACAGTCAAGGGAGAGGGCCACAAGAAGCCTGCTTATGTACCTGGAGCCACAAAGAAGCTCAGTGGTAGAATCACCTGGAGAAAGCCGCTGAAGACAAACCTGTAAAAACCAAATCCTGCTTAGAATAACTGGCATGTGCCTTTAAGCCATGAGTTTTATTTGTTATAAAGTAATCAAGGGGACCCTGTGTGGCTCAGTCGGTTAAGCACCCAACTCTTGATTTCGGCTCAGGTCATGATCTCAGGGTCGTGAGATTGAGTCCTGCGTCGGGCTCCATGCTCAACGTGGAGTCTCCTTGAAATTCTCTTTCCTCTCCCTCTGCCACTCCCCCGACTTGTGCTAAATAAATAAATAAATAAATAAATAAATA
This sequence comes from Mirounga angustirostris, assembly GCF_029215605.1. Taxonomy (NCBI): domain Eukaryota; kingdom Metazoa; phylum Chordata; class Mammalia; order Carnivora; family Phocidae; genus Mirounga; species Mirounga angustirostris. The sequence continues at coordinate 44,385,860 of NW_026991714.1, forward strand.
AATAAATAAATAAAATCTAAAAAAAAATAATCAACATTAAACAGCCACACTGGGTTTAAAATCTAGAAATCTGTTATCTCATCCCACGACTTATTCACTGTATAATATGCTAGGGGAAAATCCTTTAATTGCCCTATGTTTTGGTTTCCCCATCCGTGGACATCAATTAATAAAATAGAACCAGGGGAATTTAGGCATCCTTTTGTCGGTCATTTCAGTTTTTACCCAAAGGAAATACATAATTCTGAGGCCCAATCATGTTTTGAAATTGGAGGGTGGGGAGATGACTGATAGTTTTCTCCAACCATTTGGAAGAAGGTTGAGTTTAAAGGTCAACTAAGTCTAAGACCACTAATTAAAAAGGCTGAAAAACTGAAACTGTTTTACCAGTACGAACCCAAGATGCTGCAGCCACCGTGCCTATGAATAGTGCTGCCTTATTCATTTGCTACCAACAACACTTGATAAATTTCTTTCTTTTGCTATGTAGCTGTGATCATAGCAAGTGATCTGCATATTTATGTACAATTCGCATATTTAGTCTCACTCTGTACCTATGAAATCCACCAACATAAAGCTGAGTTCGGTAACTAGAAAGTGGCTAAGCTAAGTGATGAAATTATCAAGACAGCGGAAGGGAACCACTGAGTCCCTTGTGTCATTCAAGCAGAAGGGGCCATTCTTGTTTGGAAGAAACACTGGCACTCTTATCTTCCTAAGTTGGGTCAACTGACAGAAGCAAAAACTAGAACTAATTGGTCCTTTCTTGATCTTAAACAGGCCATCTGTACTCAGTATGGGACATTAACTGCTTGGGTCACATCCTTGCTCCACCATGCACTAGCCTTGTGACCTCAGGCAAGTTATTGAAATTCCTTGCGCCTCACTTGCCTTCTGTGTAAAGTGAGGAGAGTCATAGCATCTCTTGCCCAGGGTTGTTGTCAGGGTTAAATTAGTTATCTTATCAAAGTGTTTAGTTTTCACTAGTAAATGAATGTTAGTTTTCATTCTGCTAATAATTTGTTTTGTTGGAAAGAAGAGAGAGCGCCTTGTGAATATATTGTTTTGAAAATCTTCATTTGGAAAGAGAAAGGTGAAGGGGTTGGGTCAAAAGGAAAAGATGGATAGGAAAGAGCAACTATTGTCTATTTGTTAACATTTACATGAAAGACATAGTCCATACATTATTTCACTTGTTTAAAAACTTGTTAAAGGGGCACCTGGGTGGCTCAGTCGGTTAAGCAGCTGCCTTCGGCTCGGGTCATGATCCCGGGGTCCTGGGATCGAGCCCCGCATCGGGCTCCCTGCTCAGCGGAGAGCCTGCTTCTTCTTCTCCTTCAGCCTGCAGCTCTGCCTACTTGTGCTCTCTCTCTATCTCTCTGTCAAATAAATAAATAAAATCTTTAAAATATATGTATTAAAAAAAAAAACTTGTTAAAAAAAAATCTTGGAGGAAGGTGTTATCATTGGTTATTTCCAGATGAAGAAGCTAGGCTTGGTGAGAGGTTCACTGATGTGCCCACAATCACACAGAAGATTCAAACCCTAGCATACCTGACTATAAGCTTGGATACGCCCCTCCTCAGTATCCTAAACCACCAGGCTGGGAAAAAGAAGGTGGAAAAGTGAAGAAAACAGACTAATGGGGAGAAAGGGACCAAAGTATCATCTAGTTTTTCACCGAGGAGCTGAAACTTCCACCCATAGGGATAACATAAGCATTGAATGTCAAGACTGTAATGATAAAATGTAACATTGTTCTTGCTGGTGCTGAAAACTATCAGCAGTAGTTTGAAACATTTTATAAACACACTTACATTAGTGTGTCTAGGTAAACATTACCAAAATGCGACTGGTTGAGCATCAAGAAGTGAGAATAATCCAAGGTAATCCCCCAAACACTGCAGCAATGAAGTAGTGTGCAAAATGTGGGGATCGACACCCCAGAACAAGCAGAAGCCCACCAATGTTAATGTCGATGTCAACAGAAAACCATCTCCTGATTTAGAAAGCCATACAGTGGTTCCCAGTGTAGTACTTTTCAAACCTCTACCAAATGTAATGTCAAAATCGTTGTATAATTACATGGCAGTTACTGCCTTATGATGGTACAGACTCTGAGTCCCCACTGTCTTCCCACAGCCTCCACGAGACAAACTGAATGCGTCTTTTGGGTCAAATGTTTTTCCTTGTGTCCTGCTCCATTTTTCATTATCATGGCAACTTGGCACTCCTCCCCTTAATCATAGGTTTGGGAAGGGGGGTGAGGTCAGCCTTCCCTCCGTCGCTAAGGCCACCGTTCATGGCTCCATTGAAGTAAAGTGCACCCACTGCAGCGCATATGCCACACGCCACATGCCAAACGGTTCTCTTCATCTCGGCACAGCAGTAATTCCCATCAACTCAGTGCAGGTTTTAATTAGAACACAAGGAACACTAGTTCCTTATCACCGTTATTATATTTGAAGGAAAACAATTTGCTTGATGGGGGTTTTGAGATCAGACAGGTAAATGTGACAGGTTTTCTCTTTGCCTGGTACAAAGTATCTCTAAAACATAAACTTTCCTTAATTCAATCCAATCCAAGTAAACTTAATGCTAACTGAGATAACTGTACTCAGTCTCTGACAGTCAAAGTTTTGGGGACAATTTATTGGTACTGACTGCAAATATGGTCCAGAACTTTCAATGGGCAAAAAAAATTACAGCAACAGGAAGTCTGAATGTGTTCTATGAACCACACCTCTCACTCATACAGGAAAGAAGTCTTATCAGATGTTCCTCTAGCCAGTGATAGAGGTAAGGAGATGAATGAGAAAGTTGGGTGTGCACAGAGCTCGGGAGATAAGATTAAATGGAAGCTAGCAACCCAGACTCTATATGCCACCTGGTTCTTTGTGAAAAGCTCTGGGTAGCTAACGCCATTTTTGACATTGACCATCTTTGACATTAGTGTATGCCGGGTTTGCAGAGTGGATACGAGTCAGTTTGGCATCTCAGAATGTTGAATAGAGCTTTAAACTGCAAGACTAAAAGGAAGTAACTGGCAGAAGCTCCTCAAAGCTGTAGCATTCTAATTGAGTTACCGCTTCCTCCTGGAGGGTAATATCCCATAACCTTCACAGCCAAATACTCGCCTAGTGTCAGTCTCAAAGTTAGCAGCTTCGGTGGTACAATGCAATGAGCTTGGAGATTTGCACTCAATAAACCTGCCACCTGCTTTATTGCCCTGACAGGAAACTGGTTAATGTCCCAGTGTCTTTTTTTCCCCCCTCACTGTTCCCTCTTCCTGGAACCCTCCTTACTTCCAAGGTTTTAGTGGATTCCTATTTGTCTTGCAAAACTGGGTTCCACTAAGTGTCAACTCTCCTCAAGAAGGCTTTCAAGACCACACAATCTGATCTAGAAGTCCTTTGTCACTCCCCTAAACCCTATGCATGCCATTCAGATCACCTTACACTGCCCAGTAAAAGGAGCCATATTTGTCTGTGAAAAGCCACACCTTACTCAACTTTTTTTCAGCTGGAACCTGGCATAGTGCCTCGATCTCACAAAAGCTGGTTATTAGGAGTGTGTGCTTGCAGAACCTCTCTGTGCCTCGGTTTTCTCATCTGTAAAAGGGTATGATCACAATACATACCTGATAGTGAATGTAAAGAGCTTAGAATAACTGTGGGCTCTTATTATTAAGTATTTGTGAAATTGATACATAAGTGTAATCTTAAGTCAGTTACTTTATTTTTTTTAAAGATTTTATTTATTTATTTGACAGAGAGAGACAGCGGGAGAGGGAACGCAAGCAGGGGGAATGGGAGCAGGAGAAGCAGGCTTCCTGCTGAGCAGGGAGCCCAATGCAGGATTCGATCCCAGGACCCTGGGATCATGACCTGAGCCAAAGGCAGACACTTAACAACTGAGCCACCCAGGCACCCTTAAGTCAGTTACTTTAGATACAATGTCTTCTTCTATAAAATGGAGATAAGTTTATTTCTTTACAGAATGGTAGTAAGGATCAAATGAGATGACATAGTTAATGAAAGTACTTTGAGAGCTGTAGAGGACCATTTTTAAACTGCCCTTTTTATTATTACCTAATAAATGATATAAGGTTTCTAAACCAGAATTCAAAGAAGAGTCTTTAGTGGCTAATGCAGTGGTTGCCCAAGGCCTATTCAAACCTTGGGTTTTTTCCTTAACTTTGCAACACTGGCCATAAGGGACAAGGTACAGTTACATGGACTATTAACAAGGTTAAGGGAAAATAGATCCCAAAACTCAATGAAGCATTGGAATACTAGCCATCTGAAAAGAACATCAACATCCACAAAATATGGAACATCCAGAGGACTTAGGATGCACTATCATTGCTGCTTGATTCTGATATCACAGAATCCACGGAATTTAAGACCTGGAAAGAATTTTGGAAATCATTTCTTCCAATTCCTTCATTTTACTGATGAGGAAACTGATGTCTCTGGACCCCAAGCAACTGGCCCAAAGCCACATATCAAGCTAGTGACAAACCACTTGCCTCCTAATTTGTAGCCTATAGGTTTATATAAATTTTGTTTATATCATGTTGCCACCACTATTTTTGTAGGGTAGACTTTAGGGACAAACTTGAGTTCCAATTCCAGTTTTACCATTTATTAATTCTGTGACTTTAAGGGAGTTATTGAACTGATGGAAGTCGCAGTTGCTTCATTTGTAAAATAGGGATCCTCATATCCCTTTTAAAAATTCACCCCATGCTAGAAGAGAGGAATGTCTGTACATCAGGTAGCAAAAACTGTGCCCCTCCTAACCTGCTTCAGCCTTCACTAACTTCCTATAGTAACTTAAAACCAAACAATGTTCTTTAAAACCAAACCAGTGCATAAAGACCAAGACCATATTGTAAAACATCTCTCTTGAAGAAAGCATCTAAGAACTGACATTCGCGAAATTTTCTTTGGTATCGAAGTGGTTAAAAAAAATCCTTCTTCCTTCTGGTTTAAAACCTGGCTGCACCCGTTCTCCCTTTCCACACACCGTGCCCTTCTCCGTGGCAGCCGTCACGTATAACAGGGTAATAGTAAAGCAGTGTATAGCACAGCACTGCACTGTATCTCATGTTTGCTTTCTCACCTCCGCACCTCTCCCACCAGGTACCGTCAGGCTGCCAATTCCAGCTACTGCTTTATCCTCCCTTCTCTCTTTCTGCCCAGCCGCAGCTTTAAGGATGTGTCTTGTCTGAGGATGGCTCCCCTTATCAACGCAAGATAGAAACTGCTCCGGACTGACCTGGGCTCTGTCTTCCTCGGAGGACCAGAGTCCTCTTGTGCACGTTCCCGGCTGCCTGTCTCCCGAGGCCAGCGTCCACCTCCTCCTCCTCCGCAGGCCTTTTAGCCGGGCTCCCCTGACTACCAACGTCTCGCCCTCTGATGCCCGCGTTTCTAAAAGGTGCGAGACTAGACCGAGTTCTAAAAGTTGGTGCGGGCAGCCATTCGCACTGATGTCCTAGCCCTCCCCGCAACGAACACAGTACCAGGCGCAGGGCTCTATCCCGGGGCCACAAAACCGTCTGCCTTCTCCAAGGCAGCTCCGTGCCCAGGACACAGTACCCCCAGGGCACCCCGCGTGGTTCGCAGCTGCGGCGAGGAACGAGCCCCAGGAGGATGCACAGGCGCGGACAGCCCGGAGCAGGCGGAGACGACAGGGCCCAGCGTGGCGGCGCGGTTGGGAAGACACCGTGGGCCCGACCTAACCTCGAACTCTGAGTCCATATCCCCTCTCCACCCCCGGCCCCCACCCCACCGTCCCCGGGAGAACCAGGAGCCACTGTTCTAGCCTCTGAGGTGAAAGAGCAGGGGCCGGACACCGGGAAGCCAGGGCGGCTCACTGTCCTCCACCTAGCTACTCCGGAGCCCCCCTGCCAGCCACAGTGAGTCTTCCCGCCGCGTCTGGACGCCTAGGCGGCGATGGGCACCCCATTCCCTCTCCCCAGGACTAGGGTACGAGGCGGGAAAAAGGAAACCTCGCGAGTTGGAAGGGGACGCCGCTAGACCTCTTGCGGGGTGCCCACAAGCCTCTGTCGGGGAAAGGGACGAGGCCACCCCGATCCACACCCCCACGCACACCCCGGAGCTCGGGGCGGGCTGGCCGTCCCCACTGGCACCCCAGGCGCACCCAGCCCCACGCGTCCTTCCCCAACACCACCTCCGGATCTCATCCGCCCCGGAGCGGCGCGGGCTGCCGGGGGTGTGCGCACCGCGCTCGGCGCGTGCCCCACGCTCGGGGGCCCGGCGGCCGCAGCTTCGCGCGCTCACCAGATGGCCATCCTGCTCTTGGGGTAGTCCAGCCGCTCCAGGCAGCCGAGGAAGTGAGGCAGCGCGTGCGCAGCGTTGCGGGCGAGGATGGCCACTAGCACCGTGGGTCTCTGCACCGGCGACTCGGGGAAGACCTCCGGCTCCTCTTCGTCCTGCTCCAAGTCGGGCTCCGCTCCAAAGCGCGCCCGGCAGCCGCGGCGGAGCAGAGCGGCAGACAGGAGCAGCAGCGAGCAGGCGAGGGTGGCGGCGCGGCGCGCAGCCATGTTCGCGGCCGCGGCGCGCGGCGGGAGACTGGCGGCCCGAGGGCGCGGAGGCGGGCTGCGAGGGCCGCACGGGGGACGCGGGTGCCCCGGCCGGCAGGCGCGCGCACACTGGCACCGGGCCCTGCAGCCCGGGAGCCTCCCGCCGCCGCCGCCGCCGCCGCCGCCGCCGCCGCACTGCCCAGGCCCTGACGCGGGGGCGCACCGAGGACCTGCCGCCGCCGAGCTTGCCTGGGGCTCCGGCTCGCGGACAGCCGCGCGCGCGCGCGTGTGTGTGTGTGTGTGTGTGTGTTGGCGGGGGGGCGGGGGGCTGTCCGTCCCGAGTCCCGCGGAAAGTTCCTCTAGTCCAGGCTCAGCTCGTACAGCTGAGGTCTGTGGCTTCCCCCGGAGCCGTGAGGTGTGGCCGTCGCTGCCAATGGGCGTGTGAGTGTGTGAGTGTGTGTGTGTGTGTGTACATAACGGTGCAACTCCGAGAAAATTTATTCTGCTTTTGCAAACCGCAGTCTAAAGTCCTTCACAGTGATGCAATGTATCCAGTTTTGCATAATGCACCTATTGACTAGACGGGTAGAGTTCTAAAATGGAAAGTCACCCAGCTATCCATTACCACGGTAAACATTTTTTTTAAAACTTCCACAATGGCAGAGTGTGCATTTCCCTATACACTCAGTTTCTCTTGAAGTTCATCCTTGACTGAGTAGAACTCATTACACCAAGCTTGGAGACTTGGAGAATTTTTTTTTTTTTTAAGATTATTTATTTATTTATTTGACAGAGAAAGACACAGCGAGAGAGGGAACACAAGCAGGGGGAGTGGGAGAGGAGGAAGCAGGCTCCCCGCTGAGCAGGGAGCCTGATGTGGGACTCAATCCCAGGACCCTGGGATCATGACCTGAGCTGAAGGCAGACGCTTAACGACTGAGCCACCCAGGTGCCCCGAGACTTGGAGAATTTGAAAGATAGACTGAACCCTTGCAATTAAGGGAAGCCCCTGATGGGACATTGTTCTGAAGCCTTACTCCTCTCCCTTTCCCCGCTAAGGTCCTGAGCTTCCTGACAGGATGGCATAAAAGACAAGTTTCATCTAAATGGTTTTATTTTTCCTTAATGACCCAAACTAACAAAGAGTAACAAATACAGGGAAAACTCATAGGTGTTGGAGTAGGAGAGAGAGAGAGATAAGGAAGAAGAGAAGAAGGGCTGAAGGAAGAACACAATTAGCACATAAAATGAAATTGCTAGGATACACTGCCACAGGCTATTTACTCTTGAACATAACATAGGAAAGCTAGGAATGAAATCTGGAGTTCCTTCTTTGTGGGGTTGTGTAGCCTTTGATCTATCTATGTACAGGATGGGTTGGTACCACTGCACATTCATGACCTCCAACCCCAACTTGCCCTCAGCCCTGTCCCACAGATTTTTACTTCTTGTGTCCCTCCTTCTCTGCAACTATTAGAAGTCTTCATCACTCTCCTCCCACCCCCTCACCTCCTCAGAAGAATATCACCTCCTTTACTGAACTCCCTCAACAGCCTTGTCTCTAATATCCCTACCAGTGCCGTCCTTACTTTCAGGCGCCTATTCCTAACAGAGCTTTTGACCCAATCCTCTCCATTCTTGTCCATGACTCTGCTTTGCTCCATCATTTATCTTTACTCTTTACCAAATCTACAACTGATCCCTCTCCACCAGCTCCTCCCCCTCAAGCTAAAAACTTAGTCCTCTCCTATCCTTGAATAAAAAAAATTTGTTGTTTTAATCCTGTATCTCCTTCTAGCAATCCCCTGTCTTGGCCAAGCTCCTTCAAAAAGCTTTATCTACTTCTTCATCTCCCACCTCTCCTACTTCTTCACAGAGGCTGTTCGGGCAAAGCCACAGATGACCTCAGCGTTGGAAGATTCAGTGACCTCTCTTCAGTTCTCACCTTCCTGAACCTGTTTCTGCTTGTTTGCACTCCTTCACCAGGTGCCCCTTCACAATGTGTTACTCTTCTAGCACCATATGGTCTCCCAGCATAACTGCATCTTCCGAATCTACGTCTTCTGCTCTAACCTCTTCTCTGACATTTAAACTTTTATATCCAGTGGCCTACACACCTTTCCTTCTCCTCCATCCTCCTTTGGAAACTGCCATTGCTATCCCGCATATAGGCCACAGGGACTGTTGGACAGTGCCCCTTCCCTGGAGTGAGATGGGATTGATGGACAGTTGCTGGCATTCCTGGAGCTTAGTATTGCTGGCTGTATTCAGTTTTCTGAACTTGCTGATTACAAAGTTTTCTGAAACCTTGCTGATTACAAAAAGAACCTGTTAATTAGTTATGGCGTGGCAAAGAAAATGAGATTTTCCCTGATTGTGGCAGATTTGTAAAATACACATTCATAGAATGTGTATTTTATTAATCATAAGAACAGATAAAATATGGAAACAGTAGTTTATATGTGTGAAATGTAGTGTAGATTTAATTAGTCTGCAGACAAAGCTTGGTGCAGAAGTAGATTCCACAACAGATTACACAAACGTGGCAAAACTCTATTACCCATTGGGCTAACTAATGAATTCAGTAAAATTACAAGATACAAAAGCAATATGCAAAAATAAGTCGCCTTTGTATACATTAACAACAAACTACCTGAAAAAAATAAAATAATCCAATTTTCAGCGGCATCAAAAACAACAAAATATTTGGGAATAAATTTAATGAAGGAAGTGAAAGATCTGTACATTGAAAACTATTGATGAAAGAAATTGAAGATGACAAAAATAAATGGAAATATATCCCATGTTCATGGATTGGAAGACTTTAATATTGTTAAAATGTCCATACTAATCAAAACCATCTATAGATTCTACGCTATTCCTATCAAGATTCTAGTGGCAATTTTAGAGAAAAAGAAAAAAAATCCTAAAATTCATATGGAACAACAAAAGACCCTGAATAACCAAAATAATCTTGAGAAAGAACAAAGATGGAGGCATCACACTTCCTAGTTTCAAACTATATTACAAAGGTATAATAGTTAAAAGAATAAAGTACTGGCATAAAAGACATAGAGACCAATAGAACAGAATTGAGAGCCCAGAAATAAATCCATGTATATTCAACTAGTATTTGACAAGGGAGCCATGAATGCTCAATGGAAAAAGATCACCTCTTCAATAAATGGTATTGGGAAAACTAGATATTTGCACACAAAAGAATGAAACTGGACCCTTACACCACTTGAAAAATTAACTTGAAACAAGTTGAAGACTTAAATGTAAGATCTGGAACTGTATAATTCCTACAAGAAAATACAGGAGAAAGCTCCTTGACATTGGTCTTAGTAATGGTTTTTTTCCATATAATACCAAAGGCACAAGCAACAAAAGGAAAAATAAACGAGTGGGACTACCTTAAATTAAAATGCCTCTATACTGCAAAAGAAATGATCAACAAGATGAAAGACAACCTGTGGAATGGAGAAAATGTTTCCAAACCATATATCTGATAAGGGGGTTAATATCCAAAATACACAAGGAACTCATGCAACTCAATAGTACACAAATAATCCTATTTTTAAATGGGCAAAGACCTGAATAGACATTTTCCCAAAGAAGATATACAAATGGCCGACAGGTACATGAAAATGTGCTCAGCATCATCAGGGAAATCATCAGGGAAATGCAAATCAAAACCACAATGACATATCACCTCACACCTATTCAAAGGACTATGATCAAAAAAAATAATAGGTAACAGATGCTGTCAAGGATGTGGAGAAAAGGAAACACTTTGTACACTGTTGGTGGGAATGTAAATTGAGATAGCCATTATGGAAAACAGTATGGAGATTTCTCAAAAAATTAAAAGTAGATCATATGATCCAGTGCTTCCACTTCTGGTTTTAGATGTGAAGGAAATGAAATGGCAGTCTCAAAAACATACCTGCATCCACATGTTCATTGCAGCATTATCTATAGGAGCCAAGACACGAAATCCTAAGTGTCTGTTGGTGGATGAATGGATAAAGAAAATGCGGCATATATATGTATGTATATATATATATATATGCATGAAATATACATATATAAAGAGAAGGAAATCCCTTCATTTGTGACAACATGGGTGAACTTTGAGGGCATTATGCTAAGAGAAATAAATCAAACAGAGAAATCTGTTATATAGTTATATGGGGAATCTAAAAAAGCCAAACTCACAGAAACAGAGAGTAGAATGGTGGTTGCCAGGATTGGGGGATTTGGGGGGGGAATGGGTGAGGGTGGTCAAAGGGTACAACCTTCTGTTTATAAGATGAATAAGTTCTGGGGATGTAATGTACAACATGGTGACTATAGTTAAGAATACCATATTATAGGGCGCCTGGGTGGCTCAGTTGGTTAAGCGATTGCCTTCGGCTCAGGTCATGATCCTGGAGTCCTGGGATCGAGTCCCGCATCGGGCTCCCTGCTCGGCGGGAGGTCTGCTTCTCCCTCCGACCCTCTTCCCTCTCGTGCTCTCTGTCTCTCATTCTCTCTCTCTCAAATAAATAAAATCTTAAAAAAAAAAAAAGAATACCATATTATACACCTGAAAGTTGCCAATAGAATAGATCTTAATGCAAGTTGGTTTAACATTTTAAAAATCAATCAAAAGAATTTCACAAAATCCAACATGCAGTCTCGGTCATGTAGGAATAAAAGGGAACACACGCAACCTGATAAAGGCCATATGCAAAAACCCTACACCTAACATCATACTTAATGGTGAAAAAATGAAAGTTTTCCTCCTAAGATCAAGAACAAGAATGTCCTAACTCAGCACTTCCATTCAATATTGTAGTGGATGTTTTAGATAGGGCAATAAAGAAGGAAGGAAGGGAGGGAGGGAGGAAGGGGAGAGGATAGAAGGGAAGGAGGGAGGGAAGGAAGGAGAAGGGAAGGGGGAGAGAGAAGGCAGGAATAGAGGGAGAGACAGAAGCAAACAGGAAGGGACATTTAAAACAAGCTAAGTATGTTGGCAGGCATGTTTTAACATGAACATGTAGGGTGGATTTAGTCCTTCTATGCCAATGGCTCCAAATTCAATGATTTATTGAAATCTATTTTACTAACAGGAAAAAAATATGTTGAAAGTGGGAAAAAAAAAAAAGAAAAACTATCACAAATCCACTACCCACCACAACCACTGTTAAACGTTTTGGGATAATTTTAATATGGCCTTTTCAATTTGGGGTGTTTTAATTATGGGTTTGTTCTCAATCCTGCAGGGAAATTCAACACTCATGTTGATATCAAATGTGAATACATATCTAGAGACAGAGATGAGATGTTTTTTGGATGGAGAATTAGTTTTGGTGCCTTTTCACATTTACAAAGCCAAGTATTACTTAAGACTGCATATCCGCAGCTGTTTACATATTTTATATACAGAAATTACCAATTTATTATCCCTTTTAATCTAATTCTTAGACAAAGGCTAAAATAAAATATTTAATAAACATGGAATATATACCTTATCTATTTAATATATTATATATTTAAATACTACAGATAAAATCAAAGTCCATATACCCAGCACCCATCTTGAGAAACAGAACATGAACCATCAACTTTGACACCCTCTGGGTGTCCCTTCCTGTCACAATACTCTGCTCTACTCCCCAGAGACAAGCACTAGACTGAATTTTGTATTAATCAGTCTCTTAATTTTATTTAGAACTTTACCTCCAGTGATGGTAAATTTTATGTGTCAATTTGGCTAGGCTTAGGTACCCAGTACTTAGGTCAAACCAATCTAGATGTTGCTGTGAGATGTTTTTTTGGATGTGACTAATAATTAAATCAGTAAACTTTGAGTAAAACAGATTCCCTTTCATAGTGTGGTAGCCCTCATTCAATCAGTTGAAGGCCTTAAGAGAAAAGACTGAGGTCCCCTAAGAAGGAAAGAACTCAACCTCCAGGGGAACAGCTAACCCTAGCCCTAGGGAACAGCTACTCTACTCTGTCCCTATAGATTTGCCTATTCTAGACATTTCATATAAATGGAATTATATAACATGCGGTCCTCTGTGACTGTCTTCTATTAATGAAAACATTATTCTTAGCATAATGTTTTCAAGGTCCATCCATGTTGTAACACACATATCAGTACTTCATTCCTTTTCCTTGCTGAATGATATTCCATTGTATGGACAAACTACATTTTATTTATATATTCATCAAATAATGGACCTTTGGGTTGTTTCTGCTTTTGGGTTATCACGAATAATGCTGCTTGAACATCCATGTACAAGTTGTATTTGAATTTTATGTAAATCAAATCATATTTTATATATTATTCTGTGACTCATATTTTTGACTGTACATTAGGGTTTTTTGAGATTCATCCAAGTTGTTGACTGAAGCTAGGGTTCATTATTTACACACAGTAATATGTTATATGATTATACAATAATAGATGTATCTATTCTACTTCGATAGATATTTGGGTTGTCTTAGTTTTTTCTATTCCAACGAATACTTCCATAAATATTCTTGTACATGTCTCCTGGTCCACAGAAGATAATTTTTTTTTTTTACCATAACCTTCAGGGAGAAATCCACTGGATATCATGGTATAGTACAAATATATAATTGAGACAAAGTGTTCCTAAAGCAATACTTAGTAACAGTTATTCTAACCACATGCAATGCACACTGATACTTTCTCTTCTCTTTCAAATAATTCATTTTTAAAAACTGGGCCCAGTCACTCAATTTATTTCACAACCTCTAAGGATCCTGGCCCTCCATTTGAAAAATACCACTCTAGGCTATGTACGAGGGCGTAGGATCACCAAATCATAGGATTTGTGCATCTTTCCTTTGCTCTACATTTTGGCCAACTCTTGGCTTTTGTTACCAATCTCATGAGTATTTTATGGTATCCTCCTGTCTCAATTTACATTTTCTCCTTCCACCAATGTGGTTGAGTACCAATTCATGTTTGCTAGTCATTTATATCCTTTTTAAATTTATTCTCATTTTTTTTCTATAGAGTGTTTTGTTTCACTTCTGAATTGATTTTTAGGAGTTCTTTATATATTCTGGATGTGAATCCTTTCTTTCACTTATGTATCACAGATGCCTTCTCCAAGTCGATGGCTTTTTTTCCCCACACTATCTTTGTGTCAGAAATTCTTATTTGAAATATAGTCAAATGTAGCAAACTTTTTTCATATAATTGGTATTTTTTGTGTTTTACTTAGGAAATCCTTTTCTATCTTGGGGGGGTCATAAAAATTCTTTTACATCTCCTCCTAAAATCTTTACTGATTTGCATTTCACTTTAAGCCTTTAAGATATCCGGAATTGATTTCGTTTATAGTGCAATCAGGAATCCAAATATATATATATATATATATATATATATATATATATATATATATATATATTTCTTCAACTCCTCCCCACATCTACAACATCATCTCTGTCCGTATTTGTATGACTCTGTATTTGGTTCCATTGGTTTATCTATCACATATCTGTACCAATATCACATACTCTTATTTATAGGCCTTTATAATAAGTTCCCTCTACTTGTTCATCAGAAGGGTCTTCATTATTACTGGCCCTTTTATGCCCATATTTCAGAAACAACTTATCAGATATTAGGGAAATTCCTGTTGGGATTGTGATTAGAGTTGCTATAAAATTTGGGGGGAATTACCACCTTTACAATACTGAATCTTTCTCTCCAGAAGTATAATATGTCTGTCCATTTATTTAGGTCTTCTCTAATGATCTTCAATAACATGTATAATCTATGAAGTGTTACTCCTCTTTATCCTTGGTACCTTATTTTTATTGTAGTTTTTGTTCCAAATGGAAGCAGTATTTTAAAAATAAATATACTATATCCTGATTTTGTAAGTGAGGGGTTTAGATTGTACTCTTAAATTTATGAGAAACTGGGGATAATATTTTGGATCATTCTAAATTCTTTTCTATATAATAGCAGTTCCTCATATATGCTCATACACATGAATGGTAAAATATAACATTCTAAATATTTTACTAAAGGTATAAACATCTCACGTATTCTTCTCAAAATACAGAGAAAGGGAAAATTGTATGCTTTATGTGCAAAAGAAGGAACAAAATATGTATGAGCATTCTTACAACCAGTGTATTAAAAGCTGATCCAGAATGCTAGCCTCCATTTTTCAGCTTGAGATCATTGTCTTATATGATGCTGTGTAAGAAGTTTTTCTTTTTAAAACACTAAAAATTCACATCACAATTCAAAGTTCATTTTTTTCCCTTGAGACTCTAGTTGAATTAAAATGTCTCTGCCTAAACATTAAAGGTTTTTTTTTTTTTTAATAGGAATAAAATGGTCTGGCTCAGATATCAAAATGGGAGATCAGTAGAGCAAGTACCAGATTGCATTGAATTTTGATTACATTCAGTATACTCAAGGAGAATTTTATTTGTTGTTACTTACCTAGCTTCTTCCTAACCACTTAATTTCTCTAAAATAGTGAACTATTGAAGCATTTATAAAAGGAGAAATTCTTCAGTCTATGAGAAGCCGAAACTCTAACCAGTTCTCTGGTGGATTTCACTCTAGATGGCCACAATATTCATTTTGAGTCTATAATTTAAACACTAAGTTAAAGTTTCCCCAAATCCTTTGGTTTCTGTCTTAGGCATTCCCAATCACCAAGAATTATTTATGTTTTCGTTGTTTAAAATGGAAGCCAAGATACTGTCCACTTTCAGTCTTCAACTCTTTGTACTGGACAATGACATTAAAAGTCAGAATCATGCTTAAATGTATCATGCTTTTTCTAAGGTATAGAACTTGATTTATTTGCCAAAGGGTAGCATTAGCCTGTTGCTTTTTTAGTCTATGGTTCTTTCTGCATCCTTCTGGATTCCTTAACTCCCCTCTTCCCTTAAGCTTAAGCTGAAAATCTTCCCCTGAAGATGTTTGAGCCTTGTTCACATGTACCTAATTCCACTGGATCTCCTTATTGATTTATAAAATTTCCCCTCTACTCATATTAGGAACAAAATGTTGTTAATGCTTCTATAAATACCATCATTGGAACTGATTGGGAACTTTAGGAGTCAGAGAGATTTATTTACTTCTAATTACTTGAATTAGTGTCGCTGTTCAGTGCTTCAGGGAGTCTACTAATTTCAGTGTCCTTTGCTTCTTTGGGGGTTAGCAGCTGCTTTGTGGAAATAAAGTTTAATGGCTTCATTCAAATGAAATACATTCTGGGGCAATTTACGAATCTTCATGTGTGGTTTTCCCTCACATCAAGAATAGATGTACTTCCTTTCCCTGTATGGAAGGCACTGCTTTCTTTTTTCTTTTTCCCTCCCATGCTTCCTCCCACCCACCCATGCATTCAAACTTTTCATGAGGACCTCAGTGGGGACTTCGCCATGTTTCTTTTGCTTGTTATCCATGTAGCATTTTGTACCTGCAAGTTTCTCTTTCATCAAATTTGGGGCAATTTTTTATTTCTTCAATTTTTTTTTCCTACCCCGTTGTCTTTCTTTTCTTCTTCTGGTATTCCATTTACATGTATGTTGGATTGTTTGATGTCATGCAGCAGGTCTCTGAGGTTCTGTCCATTTTTTAAAATGATTTTTGTTTGTTGTTTATCTTGGCTGATTTCTTGGATGATTACCTTCAAATTCACTTAATTTTTCCTGGGTAATTTCCATTTGGCTGTTAAATCCACCCAGTGAAGTTTGGGTTTTTATTTCTAAAATTTTAAACTTTCAGAATTTCCGTTTGCTCTTTTTTCTTTTTCTCTTATGAGATTTTTGTCTCCTGAGATTTTCAACTACTCAAAACATATTTTGTTTTACTTTATTGAGGAGAGGTATAATAGTTCAAAATCCTTATCGGTCGGTTTCAACATGTGATTCATCTCAGGGTCAGACTAAAAAAAAAATGTGACCCATTTTCTTGACATTTTGAATCATATCTTGGATTTTATGAATAAGTTGTAGAGGTTCTGGATTCTATTGCATAAATGCTTCAAATGTCCTACTCTGCCTCTCTGAAACTCCTCATCCTTGGTTTCCAGGTCACATGCTCACGAGGGTTTGCATCTTTTCTAACCGCTCATTCAGTAAGTCGTGCTTACTCTTGCTCCTCCTATCCTGAAACGTGGGTCCGGCCTAAAAACATGGTTCTTGGCAGTCTGGTCTTTCTTCTTTCCACTTTCTTCTACGGAGATCTCATCGACTTCCACACTTTAAAACTCACCTGACAGGGGACGGAACGAGGCTTTTCTTGTTACCAGGAACTGGAGACCCGGAGTCAAGGCTGCCGGCCCAGAGTCCTTCAGTATTTCCCACTTTCTCAACGGGGCTGCAAACAGCACCGATGGGAGGAGCATTGAGGGCTTCTGGGCTAAGGGTGCTCTTGAACTTTCTTCCCGCTGGTGTCTGCCCAGATGTGAATAAATGCCGAGCGAAACCGCAGCGTGTGGGCTCAGGTTCGAGCTACGTCTGCCAGAGGGAGGAGCTCCTCTCGCTTTCCTCCCGGCGTGTGCGGCCCTCCGCACGCAGGCGGCGCGCGCCGGGGAAGCGGAACCCGGACGCGTGCGCCCCTTGCTTCTGGCCGGGTGCGGGCCGCGGTGCACCACCGGCTCGCCGTGCACCGCCCGCTCGCCGCCCTGCCCGGCATGGCGGAGCGCGGCGATTCCGAGCCCACCCCGGGCTGCAGCGGTCTGGGCCCGGGCGGCGTTCTCGGCGGCGGCGGCGGCGCCGCCCACTCATGGGCCCCGGAGGACGCCTGGATGGGCACCCACCCAAAGGTCAGAAGGCGCGAGAGGAGCAAGGCGCCGATCCGGGGCCCTTCCCCAGGTGGAAGGCCGCCGCCGTCCGCTCGGCCCTCGCCTCCCTGCGGGGCCGGGTCGCAGAGTTTGCGCGCGAACCTCACGGAAGGGGACCCGCGTGCACAGCGCCCGTGGCGGGCAGTCTTGGTTTTGTTTGTTTAGATGAGGTGAACTATTGCTCTGACACCCCCCCACCCCACCCCAGCCCCGGACACACACACCCATCCAAGCCTTTCCAGAGCGGGACATTAAACCCAGCGCCTCTCCAGGCAGAGCCCACTAATAACCATTGCACCAGTTTCTTTTTTTTTTTTTTTTAATTTCTTTTTCTTTTTTCTTTTTTCTTTATTTGAGAGAGAGAGAATGAGAGAGAGCAAGCACATGAGAGGGGGGAGGGTCAGCATTGCACCAGTTTCTTAGTTTTGCTGTCTAGGGCTCCTCCTGGGGATGGTCTCCTTTAATCCTCGCAGGAACCAAGTAACCACAGTACCCACAGCAAAAAACAGCTTGCGGGCCTTGGTTAGATAAAAAAGATCAAGGCTTAAAAGCACAGCCACGTTTGCACGTAGCCTTGAGCCCAGAATGTGCGTTGTGATTTTGCTGAAGTGCAATTTCCTGACTTTTCTCATTTCTTGTAAAGTTTGATTAGGTTCTTCTCCAAAGCAGACATTTGGGTGTTGTTTGTTTGTTTGTTGGGGTTTTTTTGTACAGCAGCAAAGAGGTGTATAGTTCCTTTGCTTGCTTCTGCTTGGCAAATTGCTGCCTTGGACCAGTAATGTCCCGAGCAATGAATGGACAGTGAATGGAGATGGGGGTTTTGTAGGAATCTCAGAGACTGGTCTAGTTATTTTAGTACGATTGCAGTCTTCTGCTGTGAAGCAGTATTTCATAGATCATTATCTAAAAACAGTCAAGAAAAATTTCGAAGATGTAAGTCTGAAAAGAGATAATCCCTTTTTATGTTCTCTTTCTTGATTTTATTCTCCTCCTCTACCCCCTCATTCCCCGTCAAGGTGAGAAAAACAAACATGGATATGTTATTCGGTGCCATAAAAAAGAACTGTAACACCATTAAGTAGCATGAACCCAATAGTTCTGTGTGAGACTTTAAGTAGACTGCTTGAGTTTGAAAACCCTGTTAGGTCACTAGCTTTGTGGGTTGTTTTTTTTTTTTTTTTTTTTTTTTGGAAGTTTTAAAAATCTCATTGTTCCTCAGTTTCCTCATCTGTAAAATAGGGATAATAATAGTACTTACCTTAGAGGGTTGTTACAGGATTAAATCAGTTAATATTTGTAAAACATTTGACATATAGTAAGCCCTATATAATATATATATAATATCTATAGTATGCAACATTAATTTCATTATTCTCATGCTTAGAAATCCTCAGTGTTTCTTTATGGGTAAAATTCAGACTTTTAGCTTGACTATCAAGACCTTGCAACCTGGTCTCCAGTTACCAATTAATTTCAGTGTCATTTTCAAACACATTTGTGGTGTGAAGAGGACAACTAATAATACCCCTGTTTTCCTGCACCTGTCCATACTTATGATGAAGCTAGTGGGAGAATATGATGGCAGGTCTGTACCCATGCAGGTCTGCTAATGCCTCACCTCTGCATTAGGCCTGCTTACCCACTGAGTCACTGGGATAGCAGGCAAACCTCAGGCTTCCCTTGCAGAGGTAGTCCACTCAAGAATGTTCTCCAGTGCTGACCAGCAAGTCTGAAAGAAGTCGGGAGTGGTTATTTAGCAGACTTTCTTCACAGGCAAACAGAGACCTTGGAAACAGTGGCTCTCAGTAACGTGCTGCAGTAGAAATCCTATTAAAAGATGTGTCTACTGCTGGCAGATAGATTTCTTTATAGGCCCTTGAATATGTGTGTATTCCCACCTATGTGTGATTACTCACGCTGTTACCCTGCCTTCTGTATTTACTCAAAGCATGTCTGCCGTTCAGGGCCCAATCTATATCCACCTCTGCCATGAAACATTCACCAACCAAGCCATCCAAGTAGAGCTCCTCTGACTTGTTGTCTCATGTTTTTTTTATTTCACACACTGGTTTTTAATCACTGTCATGGGTTCTTATTTGCCTAACAATTGCAAGTGTGCGTGTGTTTACCTTAACAATTGCAAGCTTTTTAGAGATGGGGATCAGGTTTTAATTGCTTTCTAACTCCCACAGTACCTAGAAGAGAGTCTTCTGCTTTTATATATATATATTTAATGAGTAGTTGTTGATTGAGTGAAAGAAAATATTAAGAGATTCTTCCTTCTCTGACAATTACGTTTTGATTTCCAGTATTTAGAAATGATGGAATTAGATATAGGAGATGCCAGCCAAGTTTACATAGCATTCTTGGTTTACCTGGACCTCATGGAGAGTAAGTTATTTGTTTTATTGTTCTGTTGTTGGGGCTATGGCAGGGGGATGGGGAGTTGGGTTGGGATATGGTATTAAGCATTTTCTGTTAATTTTGTCAGTTTTGTAATTTCTTCATTTACATTGGGAATTACTGGGTAACAGAAAATACTAGAAAAGTGAAGAGAAGATAATAATTCTGGGTGACGTTTGCTCAGTGGAGTATTAGGTAGAAATTTAGAATTTTATCTTTTATTTTGATAAACATTATTGTCCATTCAATGATGCACTTTTAGGTAAAAGTTGGCATGAAGTAAATTGTGTTGGATTACCAGATCTCCAGCTCATCTGCCTTGTCGGTACTGAGATAGAAGGAGAAGGATTACAGACTGTGGTGCCTACACCCATCAGTGCTTCCCTCAGCCATAACAGGTGGGCAGGTGATTTCGGTCTTTTAACATGTTAGTTCCTTTCCACTAGGAATCATTAAATTCGGGGTAGTAATATATTTTTAAAGGAACATAGGGTACAGGGATCATAGCTTTACTCTTGGTTATTTGAGGAATAAGTTAATTATGAGCATTTAACAAGTATTTAGCACTTACTGTATTGTCAGTACTTTTTCAGAGAAGGAATATGTATGATAGAAATACTATATTAAGAGAACAGAAAATGTTTTCATTCTTATAAGGAGGCAAGACCATTATACTTGAAACACAGGTATTTTAAGATGTACCATAATAATTGATACAAATTATATTTGCTATAGATGTTGGTGAAGAGTGTGCTTAACATGCAAGTTGAAATCAAAGAAAGTGTCGTGCAGTTCATGGGATCTTTTTTAAAAAATCTTAGCTACACAGAATTGGATTAAACATATCTTTATTTCATGACACATTCTACAAATCAACCTCACGAAATAAAACTAGATTCTTGGCAGTAACTTATATCTAACTATATGGGTCCCCTCCTTCTTTGCTTCCACTGTCCTGAGGTAACTCATCCTGAATCCCATATTCATTGGGAATTGTTTAATTTTAAATCTTTTTAACTTTATAAGAGCATATAATCTTGACACTGACTTTATACACTCAGTATTATATTGCTGAGATTAATCCATTGTTGTGTATTTGGTTTTGGCTGCCATATCGTATTCCATTGTGTGATTGTACCCTAGTTTACACATCTGCTTTCCTGTTGATGGAGAGTTGCTAATGTTTGACTTTAGGGGATAATTTCAAACTGTTTTCCAAAGTGGTTGCCTCACTTTACTTTCCACTTGCAGTGTAAACAAGATCTCTTGAAGTTGTATTGTTTCTGACATTTGGTACCGTAAGACTTTAAAATTTTTGTCAGTTGAATGGGTTATCTCATGGTGGTCTTAATTTGTATTTTTCTGATCTCTGATATTTTGATCATTTCTTTATATATTTATCGTTTCCTCTCTTGAGAAATTCCTGTTCATATCCTTTGCCTATCGGATTGTTTGCAGTTTTCTCATTGACTTGTAGGAGTTCTTTATATATTCTTGACAATAATCCTTTTGGTTGTGTTTCCCAGTTCTTAACTCTGTTTTCAAGTATTTTTTGATGAATAACAGTTCTTAATTTGAATAAATTATATTTATACATTTTTATAATCAATGTCTTTGTGTCTAGGTTAAGAAATATTTCCTATCTAAAGGTCTTAGGAAAACTCACCTATATTTTCACTAAGAGTTTTAAAGTTTTTTTTTTTTTTCATGGTGTGAGAAGGTGAGGGACCTTGTTTTCATGTGGATAATCATTTTTTTCTACTTCCCTTTGCTGAATAGTCTCCTCCTTCCTCATTATCTGACATATCACCTCTGTCATTTTCCAAAGCTCCATTTATGCACTGACTTGTTTCTGAGCTCTCTTTATATTCCATTAGTCAATATATCTATCCTTGTGCCACTATCACATTTTCTTAATTCCTGCTTCAGAAGAAGTCCTGATATCCTTGGTATCTGGCTATCAAGTCTTCTTTTCTGCTTTTCTTCTTTGAAGCTGTAGCAGGCAGCCTCTAAGATGGCTTCTTGGACTCCCGCCTTCTGGTAGTCCCACCCTTGTGTAATTCCCTTTCCTTGAGTGTAGTCTGTACTTGCTGCCTTGCTTTTAACAAATAAAATGAGGCAAAAATGATGGGATGTTCCTTCTAAGATGACATTACAAAAGACTATGGCTTCTGTCTTGGGTACTGTCTCTCACTTGCTTGTTCTGAGGAAAGCCAGCTGCCCTGTGAACTGTCATTTAGAATGGCTGAAAATAGAGGAGTAAAAGTAACTATTGATGGAGCAAGATTCTTGAGAGTCAGGGAGGGGTGGATTCCAGAAAATAGTTGAAAGGATTAATATTGAGCTAAAGGAGGAGGATCTCAACTTCTAAGACTGTGAGGCAGTTAGAAAGGACAGATGAAAACAGAGCTATATTTGGATGGGTAAATGCATATAGAAGAGAGCAGAGTACCTTAAATTCCAACATGAAGGGCTTTAATGAATACCTTTGTTTTTCTCATTTACTGTGATTGAAGAAAAAGAGCACTGGACTGAAGCCTTAAGACCTGGGTTCTGATCTTGGCACTGACACAATATTTTGTTTGATGATTGGTGACACACCTAATTTCTCTGGGTTTTAGTTTTTTTGTCCTTCATTGAGGGATTTAGATTGTCAGTGGATAATATGTAAGATCCTTTCCAAATCAAAGCTATCATAATTTGTTCTTTTCTTTTTTTTTTTTAAGATTTTTTTTTAATTATTTTTTTATTTGACAGAGACACAGCGAGAGAGGGAACACAAGCAGGGGGAGTGAGAGAGGGAGAAGCAGGCTTCCCGCTGAGCAGGGAGCCCAATGTGGGGCTCGATCCCAGGACCCTGGGATCATGACCTGAGCCGAAGGCAGACACTTAACAACTGAGCCACCCAGGTGCCCCATAATTCATTATTTTCAATAGTGTATTCCATAAAACTATATTAAACTAATTTTTAGATTTCTATTAATATTTTTGGTACAGTTTTGTATAATTCATTATAAGAATTTTTTTTCAATATATCAGGCTAGTCATACTCTGAGAGGCTCTTTACTGTGAGATTTTTCTGTGTGTTTCAGAATCACAAATAGTTGATAGGGTTGACATCAAATTTGATCACTGATACTTTCTGTTTTTTACTAGCATGAGTTCTAAGCCTCTTTGTGTCTAAAAGACTTAATAATTCATTCATGAAAACTCACCCTTTGTGTCTTTTAGTTACTGCAACAAATACCATACCAGTTTACTATTATTGTTATACTATTTGTTTGGAAAAGGAACTACCATTTGGAATTAACCTGAATTTAATCCTAAAAAATAAAATTGGTAGTCTGTTTGAATCAAAATGATTCATAAGTCTAGAGGTAGAAATTTAAGTCCTATTACTTTCTAGTTTTTTCCAATTGGTGATTATTGATTTTCCAGCTTTATTACATAAAGCTTGTTTTCCTCTTTAAATAGAATTAGTTGGGAGGACAAAGATACAAAAGTAGGGATCCGAAAGGGTACGTGCACCCCGATGTTTATAGCAGCAATGTCCACAATAGCCAAACTGTGGAAAGAGCCAAGATGTCCATCGACAGATGAATGGATAAAGAAGATGTGGTATATATATACAATGGAATATTATGCAGCCATCAAAAGGAATGAGATCTTGCCATTTGCAACAACGTGGATGGAACTGGAGGGTATAATGTTGAGTGAAATCAGTCAAACAGAGAAAGACATGTATCATATGACCTCACTGATATGAGGAATTCTTAATCTCTGGAAACAAACTGAGGGTTGCTGGAGTGGGGGGTGGGGTGGGAGGGATGGGGTGACTGGGTGATAGACACTGGGAAGGGTATGTACTCTGGTAAGCGCTGTGAATTGTGCAAGACTGTTAAATCTCAGATCTGTACCTCTGAAACAAATAATGCAATATATGTTAAGAAAAAAGAAGAAGAAGAAGAAGAAGAAGGTAGCAGGAGGGGAAGAATGAAGGGGGGGAAATCGGAGGGGGAGACGAACCATGAGAGACGATGGACTCTGAAAAACAAACTGAGGGTTCTAGAGGGGAGGGGTGTGGGAGGATGGGTTAGCCTGGTAATGGGTATTGAGGAGGGCACATTCTGCATGGAACACTGGGTGTTATGCACAAACAATGAATCATGGAACACTACATCTAAAACTAATGATGTAATGTATGGGGATTAACATAAGAATAAAAAAAAAGAATTGGGAGGATAAATTAGTAAGCCATTTTTACCCTCTTGCATTTAATAACTCAGAGGGCTTAATGTATCTTGGTTTTTATATAAATATTCATAATTATATTATGCAGTGGAATAATAATATAGAAAATAGCACAAATGAGGCCCAATACCCAGTAGATTTATTATGCTGTCTATGGCATAAAATTTTCTCGACTCAAAGTATGCAAATAACTTTTTAACAAATAGCTATTGTGTGTGTGTGTGTGTGTGTGTGAATGAGAAAGTGTGTATTTAATTTCATTCCTCAGTCTTTAACAGGAGTGGTATTTTTAGGTAGTAGGCATACTTTTATCTATTTTTGCCTCCATGCATATTTTGTATGTAAAATGTTATATATCTAACAGATACATGATTTCAGACATTTGTTTGTTAATGTAGGAATTTTCCTTCATTAGTAACACAGAGAAGAAAATGGTTGACTTTGAATCTTTGGCAGCCTTACATAGGGAAGAAATTCATGTCCTAAAAGTATTTGGGTAGGACTTTGTGAGGCTAGTTCACCAAATAAATAACTAAATGAATAAATAGAATGTTTTATATAAGAAAGCTAACAGCTTACTTTATTCAGTAATAAATCATCTACAAAAATAAATCACTGTGTTCACTTTTAAACAGCTTTTTTTTCTCAGATAATATTGTTGAGGCTTTTTAGTCTTTACTTACCAAGTATTTATTGAGTGACTATCATGTGTCAGGCAGTGATCTAAGTGTAGGGATACCATGTTGATCAAGACAACTCCCTTTTTTGGTATCGGTGACATACAACATTATATTAGGTTTCAGGTGTACAATAAAATGATTTGGTATTTGTATATATTGTGAAATGATCATCACAAGAAGCCTAGTTAAGATCTGTCACCATATGTAGTTACAGAATTTGTTTTCTTGTGATGAGAGCTTTTAAGATCTACTTTCTTAAGTCACTTTCATATATGCAATACAGTGTTATTAACTGTAGTTTCCATGCTATACATTATATTCCCATAATTTATTTATTTTATAACTGGAAGTTTGTGCCTTTTGCCTCCTTCAACCCATTTTGTCCACTCCCCACCCCCGCCTTTGACAGCCACCAATCTGTTCTCTGTATCTATGAACTTTTTTTTTTTTTAGGATTCCAGATATAAATGAGATCATATGGTATTTAAGACAGCCTCTTGAAAATAGTGTTCTGGTACTAAATGTTGGCTTGGAAAATAAATTTTATTTTATTTTTTGGTAATTGTTGGATGGGATCTTAATAAAAACAGAATTCTCCTTTGTTCTGAGACTTAATTAACTGTGTAATTTGGGACTGCCTCCACTTATTTTATTGTTAGGTAATTGAATAAAAAGGACAATGGAGTACTGATAAGTACTTTATAGAAGGTTGTAGCAAGACTCAGAGGAAGGACAGGAAAAATCTCCTGTAGGTGGTAGAAGACTGTGTTTTAGCAGGACAACTGCAAGTAGTTAAACATGGTTGCCTGCCTATAAGCATGGTGTCTAGTTCAGAGCAGGTGCTTTATAATGTTGGGGAAGGCAGCTAATGAATAAATGAATATATAGAACTCAAGGGAAAATAAGGAAGGATGGGAAGTGAGGTGGGAAAGGTTACCTAGATCATGAAGGCCATCACTGATGTCAGTGTTTTGCTATTAAAAATTATACTGTAATGAATAACCTTATAAGTATATCTTTGTTCTCATGTATGACAGCTTCTCTAGGGTGGAAGTCTAGAGGTGGAATGGCTGGGACTTCAAGCATTTACACCTTCCTCTTTACTGGTTATTACTAAATTGCTCAATGAATAGTTATCAGTTTATAGTCCACAATATGTAAGTTTTCATAGAGTAGGAGAAGAGATTTACTGACCTATAACTGACAAAGATTAATTCATAGTATATAAATAACTTTTGTGACTCAAGGAAAAACAACCCAACAAAAAACATGGACAGAAACAGGCAGTTCGCAGAAAAGGAACTCAAATGGCTCAAATCCGTTTATAATCAGGGAAATAGAAATATAAAATGTGCTCATTGGTGGTTTGTCTTAACTATGCAGAAGCTTTTCAGACAGTTTACATTGTTATTGTGTGACAAAAAGAAGGTATTAGCTTATGGGGGAATCTTTGAATAGGGCTACAGCTAGCTCAGAGAGTACCTTTGAGTGAATTAGAAAGAGACAAAAAAAGTCTCCAGGGTTGAAAGCGTGGCAAGCAGCATAAGCCGGATTTCAGACCCACTTGTACCAGGCACTCTTGTGCAAGGCACAATCTGTGCAGCATACACAATTCCCTGTCCCTGCAGCATGTTTACTGAGTCCTGGCTTTCCACAAAGAACACTAAAAATTGCTGCTATGTGGATGGTGTCACTGAAAGGCTTTAGGCAGGGGAGTAATACTGTAGATGATTCCATGGGGTTGTAAGAGTATTTTGCATTTGTAGACAATGTTACAGTATTTCAAAGTACATTCCTAAGTGTACTCTCATCAGCACTAAAATTCTGAATGGTTTATAGGGTATTTCTTTTATCTAATTTCACATGTAAAAAGCTGAGGTTAAAAATGTATCTTTATTTATACTCTGCTGTTTCCAGAAGATTATGCGGGATTAAGTGAGTTGCATCAGAATCATAGTAGATAACAAAGTCTCATTGCTATTAGAGTTCTGTTTCTTTCTTTCTATTTCTATTGGTGTTTTTAAAATCTTTTTTTATTGAAGTATAGTTAATATATGGTATTATTTAAGTTTCAGGGGTATAACACTCTGATTCAAGAGTTATAGACATTACAAAATGTTTACCACAGTAAGTGCAGTTAGCATGTGTCACCATACAAAGTAATTATAATATTGTTGACTATATTCTCCAAGTTGACTATATTTTCATCCCCGATGATTTATTTATTTTATTACTGGAAGTTTGTACCCCTCAATCCCCATCACCTATTTTGCCCATCTCCCCACCCCCTCTCTCTCTGGCAACCACCAGTTTGTTCTCTATTTATAAGTCTATTTCTGGGTTTATGTTTATTTGTTTGTTGTTTTGTTTTTTAGATTCCACATTTAAGTGAAATCATGGTGTTTATCTTTTTCTGGCTTATTTCATTTAGCTTAATATCTTCTAGGTTCACCCATATTGTTATGAATACCAAGATTTCGTTCTTTTTTATAGCTGAGTAATGTTCCATCATATATATTATATATGCACACACATACACACACACACACCCCACATCTTTATCTATCATCTATTGGATCCATCTATTGGCACTTGGATTGCCTCCATATCTTGGCTGTTATAAATAATGCTGCATTAAACATAGGGGTACATATATCTTTTTGAATTAGTAGTTTCGTTTTCTTTGGGTAAATACCCAGTAGTGGAATTACTGAATCATAGGGTTATTCTATTTTTAATTTTTTGAGGAACCTCCATACTATCTTCCATAATAGCTGCACCAATTTACTTTCCCACCAGCAGTGCACAGGGTTCCCTTTTCTCCACATCCTTGCCAACATGTTTCTTGTCTTAAATCTTTTATTGTAGTATAAAACCAGATACAGAAAACCACACAACAAAAATGTATAGATTGAGTTATATGATAAACATCTTGAATCGTAGTAACTACCATCAAGTCAAGAAATAGAAGTTTTCCGGTCATCCCCAAGCCTCTTCCATGTGCTTTGTTCCAAGCATAACCCTCTCTTTCCCACAAAAGTAGCTGTTATTCATACTTTTATAGTAATAATTTCCTTGTGTTTCTCTGTAGTTTAGTTGTGTCCTTTTTTTTTTTTTAGGATTTTATTTATTTGGGGGGCGCCTGGGCGGCTCAGTTGATTGTCTGCCTTCCGCTCAGGGTCATGATCCCAGGGTTCTGAGATTGAGTCCCACATTGGGCTCCCTGCTCCGCAGGGCAGGGAGCCTGCTTCTCCCTCTACCCTCTACCCCTCCCGCCTGCTCATGTACTCTCTCTCTCACACTTTCTCTCAAATAAACAAATAAAATCTTAAGAAAAAAAAGATTTTATTTATTTGAAAGAGAGAAAAAGCATGAGCAGGGGGGAGGGGCAGCGGGAGAGGGAAAAGCAGACTCCCTGCTGAGCAGGGAGCCCGATGTGGGGCTCGATCCCAGGACCCCAAGATTATGACCTGAGCCAGAGTCAGACACTTAACCAACTGAGCCACCCAGGCACCCCAGTTGTGCCTTTTTTTGTTAAGTCAGGCTTATTGAGGTAAAATTTATATACAGTAAAAATCACTCATTTTAGGGATACAGACATGTGAGTTTTTAATAAATGTATATAGTCATGTAACCAATACACAATTCCCCCAAAACTTCCCTCATGCTCCTCTGTCATCAATTCCTATAGTTTTGTCTTTTCCAGAGGGTCATATCAGTAGAATCATAGCCTTTGTGTCATGCTTCTATCCCTTAGCATGATGCTTTGGAGATTATTCCATGTTGTTGCATGTATCGTAGTGTGCCCCTTTTTATTGCTGAGTAGTATTCCATTGTGTGGATGTGCCACAGTTTGTTTAACCAATCACCAGTTGTTGGATATTTGGATTGTTTCTGGTTTTTGGCTTTCATGGATGAAAGCTATAAACATTCTCTTTAGGTCTTTGTGTAGACATATGCCTGCAGTTCTCCTGAGTGAATATTTAGGCACTGAATTACTAACTAGTTCATATGATAAATGTATTTTTAACTTTATAAGAAACTGCCAGATATTCTCCAAAGCTACTGTGCTATTTTCTGTACCCACCAGCAAAGTATAGAAGTTCTAGTTGCTCCACAACTTGGCAACATTTGGATTATCAGTTTATTTAATTTCAGTCATTCAGTTAAGTATGTAGAGATATCGCATTGTGGCTTTAAATTTGTATTTCCCTAATGACTAATGATGTTGAGCAACTTTTGATGTACATATTTGCCACCTGTACCTCTTCTTTGGTCAAGTATCAGTTCAGATCTGTTGCTTATATTTTAAAGATTGTGTTATTTGTATTCTTAATAAATTGTAAGAGTTCTTTATGTGTTCTACATACAATTCCTTTATCAAGTATTCTTTTGAAAATATTTTTTTCCAGTCTATGACTTGTCTTAATTTCTTTGGAAGAACAGAAGGTTTTAATTTTGATTGATGTTCAGTTTATCATTTTTTCTTTTACAGTTTGTAGTTTTTGTGTTCTATGTAAGAAATGTGTGCTTAACCCACAGTCATAAAATTTTCTCCTACATTTTCTTTTCAAAGTTTTACAGTTCTAGTTTTTACTTTTAGGTCTGTGATTAATTTAAGTTGAATTTTATATATGGTATGAGCTAAGAGGGTCAAGATTCTTTTTCCTTTTTTTCTTTTTGCAAATGCATGTCCAGTAGTTCCAGCGTGATTTAATTGCTGCAACACCTCTGTTGAAAATCACTTGATCATGTGTGTACGTCTATTTCTGGACTCTAGTCTATACTCTTGATCTGTGTGTCTATCCTTCTGTCAGTGTCATACTATCTTGACTATAACTTTGTTAGGAAGACTTGAAATCAGGTAATGTAAGTCCTCCAACTTTTTCAGAGTTTTTTTGGGGGGGGCTATACTAGGTCCTTTTATTTTCCATATAAAATTTAAAATCAGCTTTATCTCTACAAATAATTTGTAGAGTTATTTGTGTCTCACAAATTTTGACCATTAAATTTTTTTTGTTGTTATATCTTATAAATCTCCATTGATCTGCAGTAGAGATTGGCAAACCTTTTCCATAAAGCTCTGGATAGCAAATATTTTTGATTTTGCAGGCTGTTTTGTCTCTGTCATAACTCAGCTCTGCCATGTTAGTGTGAAAGCAGCCATAGACAATATGTAAACACATGGGTGTGGCTGTGTTCTTATAACTTCATTTATAAAAAATAGAGGGCAGTTCAGATTTGGCTCACAGACCAGTAGTTTACTAACCCCTGATGTATGGGTTCTGCCTCTATCCCTTTCTTTTCTTTACAGTTTTCCTGTTAAAGAACCTGGGCCATTTGACCTGCATCCTCTCCCATAGTCTGTGTTTGCCAACTGCTCATTCACGGTGCATTGCAACATGTTTCTCTGTCCTCTGCCTTTTCTGCACATTAGCAGCTGGAACCAGAGCGTTGATAGATTTGATTTGATCACATTAGTAAGA
Source organism: Mirounga angustirostris (assembly GCF_029215605.1). NCBI lineage: Eukaryota > Metazoa > Chordata > Mammalia > Carnivora > Phocidae > Mirounga > Mirounga angustirostris. The sequence goes on from NW_026991714.1 coordinate 44,416,077, forward strand.
CCATAAAGTAGCTGGTGGTCTGTTCTTTGATCAGTAGGCATATAATGTCTGATTACCTCTCTCTGTGTGATCTTGGTAACTATTGGTACTTAATGCCTAGCATTTACTGGTGGTTTTAACCTTTGTTATCACTATTGTTCTGACTCATGATTCCAGTTCACTTCCCTTGGACTGCAGCAAAGATTCATAGTATTAGTATTATAGGCTTTGGTCATATATTGTTCCCAGAACCTCTTGGTGCTGACTTTCCCCTTTGACTCTCAGGAAAGCATGGTGGAATGTGAGTGGACAAGAATGATGATATAGGGAATATTAATTTTATATTAAAACATAACTTGCCAACTTTGGTACTTTATTGTTAGAAACAAATTACTTGTCACACACTGCACAGTCTACCTGAACACACCAGTAGTAAATCACTATCCTGTTGTATGCTGCTTAGTTACTTGATATATGGTGTGTGTGTGTTTATGTGTGTTTTAATGCTTTGTATCCCTCAAAAATATTAAATAACATTTTTATTACTAAGGAATCTGGGTAGTATACAAAGCATGAGAGCCAGAGGAATTCGTAATTTGCTGGGGGTGAAAGCTCATGTTGTTTACAAAAGACATACAGCATGTAAGGCATAATAGCTGTCTCCTTTATTTAAGTCCTAAATTTTGGAGTCTGTTGTTTGTAAAACTGGACTAAACTCTATCATTTACGTACGTAACTACAACTTAGCTATAAAATATTTCCCCAGCGATGACAATAAACAATCTCCCTGTATCTCTTATAGTCACTTCAGTAGCTGCCTTGCTGCTTGACTACTGAGTAGCCGAGAAGCATATATATTCACATGGCTTATTTTTTCCATTATTTATTTTATGATGTGTATACTGACTCCTAAAGAGGTAACAGTTCTAGTCAGCATGTAATGATTTATCTGTGTGAATTTCTAAGAATGCCTAAACAATTTTTGTATCCATTTCCCTCCTGTTTTTCCAGGCTTTGGACCTGGTTTAATTTACATAGTTTCTGGCAAGAGTGTAGGGTGAATGTGTATTTGAATGGAAGTGAGTGAATGCATTACTTTGAGCAAAAGTACACTTTGTGACTGGTGATATCTGTAAAGCAGTTATACATAATAATACGTTCATATTTAAAACACCTTGACTTATATTTCAAGTCTCAGAAGGTCTTGTGTATAATAGTCCCTTGTGAAAATATTGATTTAATACTAATTGCTGATCTCCAGTGGGAGGATAGAATTGGTAAAGAGCCCACATATGACTATCTAGTAGGAAAATTATGCTGATGGAGTAGGAGGTTGTTTGTTTTTCTTGAAGGGAAGGACACACCTCCTTTTTCTCTCATCTAAAAATACTTATTAAAGCTAATGTAAAATGATTTTTAGCTTACATTTTAAAATACTCTATTAAGTTATATATTTGGATGGGATATGCATATGGAAAGTACTCTAGATTATTTCTTACTAAAGTGAATCTAGGAATCCATGTAGCAAGTTTGGTAAATGACTGTAAATGTTATGAATACAGTTTCCCCAGACACAGCAATGATATAAAATCATATTAATAAATTCACTGAGGTCAAAGAGATCTGATGAATTTAAAGATGAGACAACCAGAGGAATCCTAATGAAAGCCAGAGGACTTTTTCAGTGCTAAGTAGCAAATGAAGTCAAATTTATGTTTGGATAGTTTGATTAGCTTCTTTTTGGCCATTGATATTTGTTCAATGTCCCTAAATGGGAGAAGTATATTATAACAAATTTAGGATAATAGTATTACAGGTTTCTGTAGTAGGAGTATAGGCAATTGTAAATAGGAAAATATCTTAACTAGCTCACACGAGGACACATAGCAAATTATGAGGAAATTTTTTTAAATTTTTTAAATTTTAATTTTTTTTAAGTAATCTCTCTGCCCAGTATGGGGCTTGAACTCACAACCCTGACATCAAGAGTCACATGCTCTGCTCACTGAGCCAGCCAGGCACCTCCGTTGTTCTGTTTTTTAACTACAAAGGTTTTTTTCTGATAGAGCCTATGTCATCTCTCAGTTTCATTGTCAATTTAGTTTCTTCAGCAATATATGAAAGATGTGCTGAAAACTAAAACCACAGTTACCACATTTTAAGCTTATCTGTGTTTATAGATGTTACAAGTTTCAAAAAAAGCTGCGTGAAGTGTTTTGTGCAATTATGAAATCCATGGACAGTTAAGATACTGTTTTTTGAAACGATCTATAAATTTCCTATGTTACAAAGGATCCTAATTCCTTGCTTAGTAGTACGAATGAATCATTCATCCTTTTGAGACCTGATTAAATTATAAACAGTACTCTCTTGGTGCTAGAGCATAGTGGATGGCTTGTGTGAGGATGGAGCTTCTCCAGCGGCTGTTTTATCCTCCCACTCCCACAAATTAGTAGCATTTATTTTGATTTATGGTGATTGAGAACCTCTTGAAAATGGGTGCCCTCAGCCATTTTATCTGAGAGAAATTTTTTCTGAATATTCTCTTTCTTTGCACCTTCCAGTCTGAATATTACTTTAGAAACTTAGAAAAAGGCTTCAACATTCTGTATACCAAATTGGTCATCTGCTAGTTCAGCAGCCATAAGGCAACAGTCTAAGAACTTCAGTCATTTGGTTTCATGATCCTACAGTTAAGGCTAATTTATGTGGTAAGAGAAGTGAAAACAGTTCATTACACATATAAATGAGTGTCAGAACCAATGTTAGGATTCCTAGTCTGTGATTTTTTTTTAATTTAAATTTTTAAAAATTTTTTATTGTTATGTTAATCACCATACATTACATCATTAGTTTTTGATGTAGTGTTCCATGATTCATTGTTTGTGCATAACATTCAGTGCTCCATGCAGAACGTGCCCTCCCCAATACCCATCACCAGGCTAACCCATCCTCCCACCCCCCTCCCCTCTAGAACCCTCAGTTTGTTTTTCAGAGTCCATCGTCTCTCATGGTTCGTCTCCCCCTCCGAATTCCCCCCCCTTCATTCTTCCCCTCCTGTTATTTTCTTCTTCTTCTTTTTTTTTTTTTTAAACATATATTGTATTATTTGTTTCAGAGGTACAGATCAGGGAACATACAGTACAATATTGGTTTCAGGAGTAGAATTCAATCACTTACAATCACATACAACACTCAGTGCTCATCACAAGTTCCCTCCTTAATACCCATCACCCATCTAGCCCATCCCCCAGCCACCCTCCTCCAGCAACCCTTTTGTTCTCTGTCCTTAACAGTCACTTATGGCAGGTTGCCTGGGTGGCTCAGTCGGTTAAGTGTCTGCCTTTGGCTCAGGTCCTGGGATTGAGTCCCACATGGGGTTCCCTGCTCAGCCGGGAGCCTGCTTCTCCCTCTGCCTGCCTCCCCCTGCTTGTGCTGTCTCTCTGACAAATAAATAAAATCTTAAAAAAAAAAAGAGTCACTTATGGTTTGTTTCCCTCTTTCCTTTTTTTCTTTTCCCCCTTCCCATATGTTCATCTGTTTTCTTCTTGAATTCCACATATGAGTCTAATTTTTAAAATCTGATGCTCAGCTTATTAAGCCATATCAACCTGTTTCCTACACCATTGTTTTCAAAAGAATACACTCTCCCTTCTTCCTACATTGAATCAAAAAAACTGCAGTTCTTTTTTCTTTGTCAGAACAAATGTAGCTTTTAAATATTCTGTTTAAAAACTATTAATAGTAATTTTCCTTTTTTAAAGAACATGATTACTTTTAAAATATTAGCTGTTCATGTGTTATCACAGCAGTAACCCAGATAATAAAAATGGACTAATTGTTTATCTTTAAATATGTTCTATCAGTGTTCTTATAGGGAGAATAAAGAGAACCCATATTTTAAAACACTGAGATGTGTAGGGAAAATTAAAATTTTATTTATTGTTCTTACACCAAAATAATATGCCTTTCAGTAAAAATGTTAAAAATGTATATAATTATGCTTTTTATTTAAACATTAAATATAATGAATATAAATATAATTATAGACTATCTAGAGGCAAAGTAGAAGTATGTTTTGGTTTTAGAGGTAGATAAAAAGGCAAATTGCAGATTACTTCAATATATTCTAGGTTTCCCATTCATTTATTGGGTGCCTGTTGTGTACCAGACTTAAGGAGTACGAAGTATCACAGTCCTTGCCCACATGATGCTCACAGTCTAGAGCTGAGACGGACAGGCATTTATGTCTAGTGTGATAAATGGAACAAGGGATAGGTACAGGGCACTGAGGAAAACTGCAGAGGTGGGAGACCCGACCTTGGCTGGTAGTGTGGGAGGCGGGGGAGACTGAAAAATCTTCCTGCAGGACAAGTTGTTTGAAATATCTGTAGGCATTCCATATAGAATGGGGATGGGAATGGATGTTCCTGACAGAAGTAATATGAGCAAGATATTGAGGGCTGAGAGAGCCTGAAAATTGCAAATGGTTCATTATGACTGGGTATTAGTAATGGCAGAGGGAGTACCTATGTGCAACTGGTGAGAAAGCCCTAGAACAAGGTGTGCGTGTGCATGTGTGTGTGTGTGTGTCTGTGAGAGAGAGAGAGAGAGATGGGACCAGGAGAATGAGGAAGAAGAGAGGGAAGGAGAGACAGACAGAGAATATGAGAAAAGTAACCACTGTCTGGTAGGCAGTAATAGATCAGGAGAGGCATAATGGATTAAGGAATTCAAAGATAGAGAAAGAGGAAGAGCTTTGCCGCTTGGATGTCTTTGAGGGACACAGATATATCCTGAAACAAAGGTGGGGAAATATGTGAATGGGAATAGTAGGAATTGTAATGCTTGTGTCCAGTTTCTCTAAAGACTCCCATTAAAATACACAAGTCTGAGAATGTAGAAAATGATCAGCTATTAGTGCAAGAGCATAACTTGGGGATTTGAGGAGGTTAAGCCACTGTCCAGCGCTTGCCATTTCTCTGCTTCCTTTGCTGAACATTTCCAGGTTTCTAGCCTCTAAATGTTAAAGTTTGCTAGGGCACAGATCTCTGAGCTTTTTTCTGTTCTTCGTACTCCCTAGATAGCCTCATCTGGTTCCATGGTTTTAAATATCATCGATATATTGAGGACCCCCAAATTTATGTCTCTACCTCAGCCTCTCCTTGAACCTAAGACTCATATTTGACTGCCTATTTGACCTCTCCACTGGAATCTAAAAGGTATCTTAAACTAATATATCTAAAAAGAACTCTCGATTTGCACCCTAAACTGGTCCTTCTGCAGTTTTCCCCATGTCAATCAATGGCAACTCTATTCATTCTGAAACTCAGGCCAAAACCCTTGGAGTCATTTTCTGTATAGATAGACTTTATTTTTGAAAATAATTTTAGATTTATGGAACAATTGAGCAGATAGTACAAAGATTTCCCATATGAGCCCCAGCCCAACACTGTTTTTTAGTGTTTATTAGTGTTATTATTAACATCTTGCATTAGTGTGGTACATTTGTTATAATTAATGAACCAATATTGATACATTATCTTAACTAAAGCCCATAGTTTACATTAGAGTTCATTCTTTATTGTACAATTCTATTGATTTTGACAAATTCATAATGTCATGTATCCACCATGACATACAGAATAGTTTCACCACCCTAAAAATCCCCTGTGCTCCATGTATTCATCCCTTTTCCCCTACCCTGAACCCCCAGCAGCCCCTGAACTTTTAACTTTCTATATAGTTTTGCCTTTTCCAGGATGTTACATAGTTGACATCATACACTATGTAACCTTGGCTTCTTCCACTTAGCAATGTGCATCCTCATCACCATGTATTGTTAGTTTTTTGAGTTTTAGCTATGCTAATAGGGTGCATAAGCAGTATCTAATTTTTTTAATTTGCAGTTTCCTAATGACATACGATGTTGAGCATCTTTTCGTATGTTTGTGTGCCATCTGTATATCTTCTTTGGTGAGGTGACTGTTCAGATCTTTTGCCCATTTTTTATTTGAGCTGTTTTTTTTTCTTTTTGTTGAGTTTTAAGGGTTTACGTATTTTGGATACAGTCCTTTTATCAAATATGTGTTTTGCAAATATTTTCTCCCCCACTGTGGCTTATCTTTTTATTCTCTTAATAGTGTCTTTTGCAAAACAGTTTTTAATTTGAATAGAGTCCAACTAAATAATTTTTTCTTTTGTGGATCACAGTTTTGGTGTTGTATCTAAAAACTCATTACCAAACCCAAGGTCACTTAGATTCTCTCCCATGTTGTCTTCTAAAAGTTTTATGGTTTAGTGTTTTACATTTAGATCTGTGATCATCTTTGAGTTAATTTTGGTGAAAAGTGTAAGGAGTAGGTCTAGATTCATTTTTTTTTTCTATGTTGATATTGGTTGTTCCAGCACCATTTGTTGAAAAGACTATTCTTTCTCTATTAACTGGCTTTTGCTCCTTTGTCAAAGATCAGTTGACTGTTTTTGTGTGGGTCAGTTCTGGGCTCTCTTTTCTAGTCCATTAACCTGTTTGTCTTTTCCTTCACCAGTACCACATGGTCTTAATACTATAGCTTTATAAGTCTGGAAGTCGGGTAATGTCAGTCCTCTCACTTAGTTCTTCTCCCCTATTGTGTTATTCTGGGTCTTTTGCCTTTCCATATAAACTTTAGAATCAGTTTGTCCATATCCACAAAATAACTTGTTAGAGCTTTGTTTGAGATTGTGCTTAATCTGTAGATCTCATTGGGAAGAATTGGCATCGTAACAATATTGAACCTTCCTATCCAGGATCATGGACTATCTATCTCTCTATTTATTGAGATCTCCTTTGATTTTTTTTCATCAGAGTTTTTTAGTTTTCCTTATACAGATCCTGTACGTATTTTTGCTAGGTTTATGCCTAAGTATTTCATTTTTTATGCAAATATAAATGGTGTTGTCTTTTTTATTTCAAATTACAATTGTTCATTTCTGTTATATAAGAAAGCACTTGACTTTTGTATATTAAGTTTGTATCCTGTAACCTTGCTATATAATCTCTTTATTAGTTTTAGTCCACCCAGTTCTCATACCCCAATTAATACATCAACAAATTATGGCCGTTCTTTCTTAAAAGTATATCCAAAATCTATCATTTCTCACCACTTCTGCTATACTGTCTTACTCTGGTGTAAGCTACTATCATCTCACTCCCTGTACAGTTACAGCCTACGAAGTAGTCCTCCTTTATAACACTTACCACATTTATTGCTACTCAGTATATTATATATTGGGTTGTCTTTGATTGTTTCCTATCTTCCTTCCTCCACTAGAAAATAACCTCCATGAAAGCAGGAACTTTGCTCTTTTTATTGCTATTGTCCCAGTGTCTAGCTCGGTACCTAGCACTTGGTCTTAAATAAGTATTTTTTGAATGAATGAATGAATGAACTCTCTTAGACTACTCAGTTCCTACAGCAGAAACTTGCTAAATAACATTTTAAAGAACATAAGGATATGCTACAAGCAACCTTCCAAGAGTTTCAAAAGAAAATAGGATGTCTGCAGAATCTATCCACTTGCAAGATTTATCACTATTTCCCACTCTTTACACTGTATCTGCAGATAGAGAACACTCACAGGTCTGAAGAGGCACTCCGCCAAGGCTATGAATAGCCTCCTTACCTTTTAGTTAAATTCTTTTTCGTGCATATCCTCCCACCTCTCCCTCCAGCCACCTTTCAACCCTTCTTTTTCCTTAGTGTCTTGGAGAAAGGACTTACATTAATGGTGGAGTAAAGGATTACCAGAACTAATTGAGTTCTCTTTTTAGGACATTTTTAAAGATGTTCTTAGTTACAAGATTTGATCCTGAAGTGCTACATACTTTTTTGAAAGATACTCCATTATTTTCCTGTAATCAAAAAATATTTCTTTTCTCCAGAGGTATATTCTTTATTACAAATGCATTTAATGACCATTATTTTATTTGAGGCCTGAAGTCTAATAACTGGTAAAATAATTTCTGTCATTGGTCTCCCTGCATATCAAAATGTGTGTCCTCATACTACCTCCGTTGGAAATCTGAGGCTGGTGAAACCCCCAATTCCAGCAGTGTCTTGCAACTGACACAGCATTTTTTCTCTTAGCCTCAAAAAAAAAAACAAAAAAAAACTTACAGTTTATTTTAGCAGAATGGCTTCCCACTGGGGTGAGTGGCCACACAGGCACTTAATTATTCACTAATCCAACCCTGGAACTTTAGCTGCCTTGATTTTTTTTTTTTTTTTTAAACTAGGAAGGCATTGGCATGATTCCCAAGGAAGTGGTCTATTATCCTTGAAACTCTTCTTTAGGATTGAGCCTGTGGATGAGTAAGGCTTCTTTGGTACCTTGGGCACCAATTTCACTTTGCATTGTGTTCAGAGTTGCATTGTGATGTGCTGTTCCAGTATATCATAATGAGGCAGATCAAGAAGGGTTTCATTCATTGCTAACTCTACAGTATGTACCAGTTTGGCCACATTGAAGAGGACAGGACATACTGCTTTCTGTGGGTTGAATTTTAACCCATGATGCATTTTATTTTAACAACATTTAAGTTAAAAATAATGTTTTCAACTTGCTTGTCCTCTGTACAAATCTTCAGAGATTACTTAGTCTCTGTTACAGGATCATCACAAAAAAATGAATGCTAAGATTTATGGAAGGCATTATATAGCTTGGAGGGAGGATAGTAGCCAGATAATGTTACCTATGTGTTTGCCGCAGGCTTTTTCAAGTGAGCTTTATTAAACTTCGGAATTACTCTGTGTTCAGAATGTTGAGGTTCTCTCTGAACAGTTATGAGAAGGAAAACCTGTTATAAACATTAACTTCTCTTACTGCTGATCAACAATTATGATTATTACTGATTTCTTTCTTTAGGTTTTTCCTTTGAAATGCAATAAACTTGAGAACCTGAACTTATTATGAATACATAGGTTATGTTTTTCATATATGGATTTCTATCAAATATGAACTATAAATAATTTTATTATCTAAGTTATTTTAGATTTATGTGATGAAGCATCTCTACAAAATATTTCCAAAGAACTGAGCTTCAAAAAATTTTACATTAGGTTTCTGAATTAAAACTTTAAGCTGTAAGCTTGTTAGAAGTTCAGTGAGATTATAGTATTTTAGTGGTACCTCATTGTTCTCAGCATCTTTACAATTGTGTGTGATTTTTAAAGTAGAGCTTTGGAACCTTTTATTGTATTCTTGCTGTTAGATTGAGAAAGTGCAGTCTGTTGACTTAAAGGCAAAGTCAACATTTTTAGGAGTTTATCGGTGTCCCATAAAGGAAACAAACAAGAAAGTCTTGATGGCATTACTTTAAACACATGTTAAAAATAGACCAGAAGAGATCCTGAACAAGAATCTTTGTAAGCCTTCCTCAGTGTGCTTTCAGTAACAGAAGCAGATAAACTATTTTATTATGTAATTACTGAGAAAATTCACTGGTAGTTTCCCCCCACACACAACCAAATAGGAGCTCTGAGATGGGAAGTTCCATTTCATTTTTGACAGTGATTTCCTTCAACTCTGAAGACAAAACCCCTTTTACACCTCTGAGCTAATTTTCAAATATTAGTTTCCCACATGGGTGTTTTAAGTAAATTTGAAAGTGTTTTGCTGTTTATATTAAAGAACTCTGGAAACAAATATGAATGAGATGGAAATTTCTATCCTAAAGTTGAGTATATGGGCTAGAATTCCCAGACAGTTTACCTTAGAAAAAACTACACATGTCTGCACGCACACACATGTATGTTTCTGATTTAAACAATATCATATCTTAAGAAATGGAAACTGTGTAAAAGTTGCCTTAATAGGTTTTTTTTCCTTCCATCTGTGTCCCATCCTTGTCATACTCTGCCAGCTAGGGATATTTAAAGAAAATTATTTTTTTAAGTGTTTTATTTTAATTTCACTTAGTTAACATACAGTGTTATATTAGTTTCTAGGTGTATAATATAGTGATTCAACACTTCCATACAACACCCAGTGCTCATCACACAAATGCATGCCTTAATCCCTATCACCTATCTAACCCAACCCCAACCCCTCCCCTCTGGTAACCATAGTTCTCTATAATTAAGAGTCTGTTTCTTGGTTTGTCTCTCTGTCTCTCTCTTTTTTCCTTTGCTTGTTTGTTTTGTTTCTTAAATTCCACATATGAGTGAAATCATATGGTATTTGTCTTTCTCTGAGTGACTTTTTTTTTTTTTTTATAAAGATTTTACTTACTCATTTGAGAAAGAGAGAGAAACCGAGAGAGCACAAGCAGGAGGAGAGGCAGAGGGAGAAGCAGACCCCTTGCTGAGCTGGGAGCCCAACTTGGGACTCAATCCCAGGACCTGGAGATCATGACCTGAGCTGAAAGCAGACAACCCTCTGAGCCACCCAGGCACCCTTCTCTGACTTATTTCGCTTAGCATTATATGCTCTAGCTCCATCCATGTTGTTGCAGATGGCAAGATTTCATTCTTTTTTATGGCTGAATAATATTCCATTCTATATATCTATATCTATCTATCTATAGATACATTCTACATATATACATACACCACATCTTTATCTATTCATCAGTCAGTGGATGTGTTGGTTGCTTCCATATCTTGACTATTGTAAATAATGTTGCGATAAACATATGGGTGCATGTATCCTTCAGAGTTCGTGTCCCTGTATTCTTTGGGTAAATACCCAGTAGTGCGATTGCTGGATCATAAGGTAGTTCTATTTTTAACTTTTTGAGGAACCTCCACACTATTTTCCACAGTGGCTGCACCAGTTTGCATTCCTAACAATAGTGCATGAGTGTTCCTTTTTCTCCACATCCTTGCCAACACCTGTTGTTTCTTGTGTTGTTAGCCATTCTGACAGGTGTGACATGATATCTCATTGTAGTTTTGATTTTCATTTCCCTGATGGTAAGTGATGATGAACATCTTTTCATGTGTCTGTTGGCCATCTTACGTCATCGTTGGAGAAATGTCTGGTCATGTTTTCTGCTCGTTTTTTTAAATTGGATTATTTGTTTCTTGACTGTTGAGTTGTGTAAGTTCTTTATATATTTTGGATACGAACCCTCTATCAGATATGTCATTGTGAATGTCTTCTCCCATTCTTTAGGTTGACTTTTAGTTTCGTTGATTGTTTCCTTTGCTGTGCAGAAGCTTTTTATTTTGATGTAGTGCCAATATTTTACTTTTGCTTTTGTTTCCCTTGCCTCAGGAGACATATCTAGAAAGAAGTTGCTATAGCTGATGTCAAAGAAGTTACTGCCTGTTCTTTTCCAGGATTTTTATGGTTTCGGGTCTCACATTTAGGTCTTTAATCCATTTTGAATTTATTTTTGTGTGTGGTGTAAGAAAGTGGTCCAGTTTCATTCAAAAGAATGTTGCTGTGCAGTTTTCCCAACATCATTTGTTGAAGAGACAAATGAAGAGACAAATTTTCCATTGGATATTCCTTCCTGCTTTGTTGAAGATTAATTGACCATATAATTGTGGGTTTATTTCTGGACTTTCTGTTCTGTTCTATTGAACTATGTGCCTATTTTTGTGCCGGTGCCATTCTGTTTTGATTACTACAGCTTTGTAACATAACTTGAAGTCCAGAATTATGATGCCTGCAGCTTTGCTTTTCTTTTTCAAGATTGCTTTGGCTATTTGGGTTTTTTCTGTGTTCCATACAGGATTTTAGGATTATTTGTTCTAGTTCTGCGAAAAATGCTGTTGATACTTTGATAGGGTTTGCGTTAAATGTGTAGATTGCTTTGGATATTATAGACATTTTAACAATATTTGTTCTTTCAGTCCATGAGCGTGGAATGTCTTTCCATTTCTTTGTGTCATCTTCAATTTCTTTCATCAGTGTTTTATAGTTTTCAGAGTACAAGTCTTTCATCTCTTTGGTTAGGTTTATTCCTAGGTATCTTATTTTTGGTACGATCATAAATGGGGTTGTTTTCTTAATTTCTCTTTCTGCTGCTTCATTTTTGGTGTATAGGAATGCAACAGATTTCTGTACATTGATTTTGTATCCCGTGACTTTACTGAACTTGTTTATCAATTCTAGCAGTTTTTTTTTTTTTGTGGAGTATCATGTCATCTGCAAATAGTGAAAGTTTTACTACTTCTTTACCCATTTGGATGCCTTTTATTTCTCTTTGTTGTCTGATTAATGTGGCTAGGACTTCCAGTACTATGTTGAATAAAAGTGGTGAGAGTGGACATCCTTGTCTTCTTCCTGACCTTAGGGGAAAAGCTCTCAGTTTTTCCTCATTAAGGATGATGTTAGCTGTGGGTATTTCATAGATGGTCTTTATTATGTTGAGGTATGTTCCCTCTAAACCTACTTTGTTGAGAGTTCTTATCATGAATAGATGTTGTACTTTGTAAGTTGCTTTTTCTGTGTCTATTGAAATAACCATATGGTTCTTATCCTTTCTCTTATTGATGTGATGCATCACACTGATTGATTTGCATATTGAACCACCTTGCAACCCAGGAATAAATCCCACTTGATTATGGTGAATGATTTGTTTAATGTATTGTTGAATTCAGTTTGCTCCATTCAATACTGGCCCTCTTTAATACCCATCACCAGGCTGCCCCATCCCCCTACCCCCCTTCCCTCTAGAACCCTCAGTTTGTTTCTCAGAGTCCATAGTCTCTCATGGTTCATCTCCCTCTCCGATTTCCCCCCCTTCATTTTTTGTTGGGAGTTTTTTGATTATTGACTTGATTTCTTTGCTGGTTTTCAATCTATTCAAATTTTCTATTTCTTCCTGTTTCAGTTTTGGTAGTTTATATGTTTCTAAGAATTTATCCATTTCTTCTAGGTTGTCCAACTTGTTGGCTCATAGTTTTTCATAATATTCTCTTATGATTGTTTGTATTTCTGTGGTGTTGGTTGTTATTTCTCCTCTTTCATTTGTGATTTTATTTATTTGGATTTTTCAACAACTTTAGTTTTTCTGAAGGTCTTCTTATATTGACTTTTTGCTCTTGATTATTAGATACTTTTTCTTGCTTCTTCATATAGCTTAGAATTGTTCACTGTATCCAGATACTGTATATAAATAAGAGACTGATATTGATGCTACTCTATGCCCCCCAGGAGCTCATCCTTTCCTCTTTCTGGCAAGTAGGGTCAGGGCCTGATTTAATCAGTCTAATCAGAAGTCGAGACGAGTCATGGCTGAGTTGCAACTTTAGTTATCCCAGTTTTCTTCTAGTTTCAAATGTCTTGAGAATGGGATTAGACCTCTCTCTTCATCAGGGCTTTGTAATTAGAGCTTGCTTGCTCTTTTCCAGTCCCTTCCCCAGCTTCTTATGCTGTCGTGTCACTTAAATGCAGAATAAGTCCCATAAGGGAGAATTGGTAAACTGGAGGGACTGCTGTCCCTCCAGATTTCAGTCCACCATGCAAGTTCATATGTAGCTATTACTAGTATTGATGGTTTCCCTTTGTCACAGTGAAGTTGCTTGCCCATGACTGTCTCACTCTTCTAGCCACTGGGCCCACACTTAGCAGTTGCCCTCAGAAATAGAAGTGGCCTATCTCTGCTTACCTGGGAAGGGCTCATTTCTCATTAGAATTTATTTCCTTTAACCTTCTTTGTGTCTACATTTCTTTTATGTCTTTAAAGAAAAATGTCATATTTTTTTAAGAAAATCAGGTGTTTTTTTCTTTGTTGTGGTAGGAATAGTGGTCTTTGATTTCTTCTATATTCTAATTAGAAGTAGAACCTCCTCCTGTTCTGACTTTTGAATAAATAATATTAAAAAAAAGTACACTGCCCTGATGATCATTTCTTACAATTCTTATTTTGAACCTTTTTCATAGTATAGAGTAGGGGTCAGCAAACTGAAAGGGCTAAGTAGGAAATATTTAGGCTTTGTGGACAAAGTGGCAAAATCGAGGCTTTTATGTAGGTACTTACAATACCATTTCAAATGTACCATTTATAGATCTAGAGACTATTTTTAGCTCACGGGCCATGAAAAAACAGATGATGTGGTTTACCAAGTTCTGGTATAGAGACAAGTGATAAAATAATTAAAATGTTTCGATGAACAAAAGCAAGCAAATATCAGACACTTTTAAGAAATTAAATTCTAGGGAGTTCTTTGGTATACCATCTACCATGATATCTACAGTAATAAGTACCAAAAATGATAATCCTGATCTGTCAAGACAAGTTGAACTTTTATTTGGTGTAATAGAATTGCATAATAAACTTCAGAAAAGTATTTGTCAGAAATATATTTAACCATATGAAATCTTCATTTAGAAAGCCTCACTCATTCATTCTGCCCAGGTATTCTACTACAATATTGGGCGTATTGGGCAATTTTTTTTTTTTTAGCTCTGACACTCAAAATGGGTCAATCCAGTGGAAAACAGACACTTAAAAGTATGAATGCAAGGTAGCGCATACCATAATGTAGGTTTGCACAGGCTTCCTCCATAGGGTAAGATATATAACTTTGCCTGGAGGTTGGGGAAAGGTGACCCAGAAGAATTCAGAGAGATGATGATGCTTTGCTAACTCTTGAAAAGGAATTAAGACTTTTTCCAGGTGGACAGATTTTATACACCCAATAAATGTTGCCTGACAGTTATGCTTAACAATTGAAGTATCACCATATTGTTGACTTGACTCACTCAAGGTCATTTTAGAAATGGTTTGAGTATGAGGAAAAAAACTTAGAAACACATTCTCTCCTTATATCATTACGTGCCTGTGTAAGCTTAAATGAGAGGTAGTAGGTAAGGAGCCTTTTGTAACTGTTTTAACAAACCGGTTATCACTGTGTGACATATTATAAAGTGATTAAGTGATAATTTAGCAAGAATAATTTAATTTCAGCTTGTCCAGAAGTTTATTGCTGCTTTAAAGTCACTGAAATCTCCAGTCTCTACTACAGAATTTTTTAAAAAAGCATTATAATTATTGTAGTAAGAATACTTCAAAGCAGAGATTTTCCTTTTTAGATTCTTTTTTCTTTTTAAAGATTTTATTTATTTATTTGAGAGAGAGAGAATGAGAGAGCACATGAGAGGGGGGAGGGTCAGAGGGAGAAGCAGGCTCCCCGCCGAGCAGGGAGCCCGATGCGGGACTCGATCCCGGGACTCCAGGATCATGACCTAAGCCGAAGGCAGTCGCTTAACCAACTGAGCCACCCAGGCGCCCTCTTTTTAGATTCTTTATAAATTTCGTAGTTAATAAGATGGGTGAAGAGTGACCATAAGAATTTTTACTTAGGGATGAAAAGTAGAACGTAAGGGGATAAATTACGTGTTTGCTAAAGAAAAGTATTGAATTATTTAGGTATTCAGTTATAGCATGTTAATAAGCCAGTAAATCTTTTTCCAATTTCTGGAGAATTGGTTAGCTTAATGAAAAAAGCAACTGATCATTTTTTATTTGCCTTTTTAAGAATGCTCCTCTGGAGGTTACATTTTACCAAATTATTGAACACAAGCTTTATTGCGTAGGTAATAAGGATTTTTAGTTTCTGGTAAACAAAAGCTAATAGCACTTTGAATTATCTAGGAGATACTAGATTTGGTAGATTATTTTCCATAACAAGCAAACTGAAACCCTTTATAACATTGATGCTTGATATATAACTTTACAAGAAAAAAGTTTTCTCTCTACATTTTTCTCTTAGCTTCTACTAAGTATCAGAATACATATTGAAAACCATAAAAATATCTATACTCATATTTAATAATTCTGACCTTGGAAAGACTGAACAGAAACAATTACCTACAGAAGGATCATCATCACATCTTTATTAGTGCCCTTCTCCCCACGAAAGGCCTGAGAGAACTCCATAGGAATAGGGGAATGATTGAGTAAATTTTGAGTCAATAGGTAATATATAGCCATTTAAAGATAGTAATGACGAACACCATGTAAAACATGGAAATGTTTATTATCTATTTTTTTTTAAAAGCAAACCTGAATACCACATTGTTCCACCCTAGGATACCAAGTTGGAAAATGAATGCCCAGGATCCATAGGCCATAGGTGCACTGAACACTGTTAGTATGCCATTCTGTAAGTTCCTGAATACAGTCTGATTCTTTCATGTGTGATGATCAGGAGAGATGAGTAAATCCAAAAGAGGGCTGAAAGTCAGTAGATGGCTCTTATTTGCACGATTTTCTATATGAGACAACTTTAGATGTTTATATTTGAGCCTTCAGACATTTCCTTAGTCAGTATTATGGATATAATGTTATTACCTGCCTCTTCCCCAAGATTTTACAGTGTTTGATCTTATTATTAATTGAGTGACTGTGAATCCTAAATGTACTGTGGCTTTATTTTCAGGATAAGGGAGATCTTGAAGGCATCTCGAAAATTGCAAGGTGATCCAGATTTGCCAATGTCTTTTACTTTGGCCATAGTGGAGTCCGATTCCACAATAGTCTATTATAAACTTACTGATGGATTTATGCTGCCAGACCCTCAGGTCAGTTTTGAGGCAACTATCAGTAAACAGTGAAAGAGGAAAATGATAACATGATTTTAAGTGCGAATCAAGCCATTTAGCTTCCTTTGCAATATGAAAATTCAAGAAAATTATGACCTGATTTTCACACCTCAGAAACTTGGCTGTTTTGTTTAAAGTAATATGTTCCTAGTTTCCACAAAAATAATTAGACTTTTTTTTTTTTTACTCTTTGGAGAATTTCATAGTCTTCATAAATTCATGATATTTGATAATTAACTGAGGTGGAATGTGAAGGCTTATAATAGCTTTAGCCAAAAGAACACTTCTTTAGAAAATGTTAAATTGGTTGACAGTTTGACAGGAAACTTTTAATAAAATAAATGTGTTATGCATGATTTCCTTATATACTTTGTTGGTGTATTTGGGATAATTACATTAAATATCATTCTGATTTTGCTTTTAAATTACCTTATTTAATATTGGGGAAAAAGTCCATCCTGATCTTTTTTTTTTTTTTATGTTGCAGAATATTTCCCTTAGAAGATGACACCTATACTTCCTGATGCTTACTGTGAGAGTGAATTTGAGATCCGTCAGCCTGGTTCATCTTTTATCTCAGAGATAGTTAGGGTTGACTTAGCTGGTCCTATTCCATAAGTTTTTCTTTTTGAAGAATAAAACTTTCCCAGATAGAAGAATTTTTGTTGTTGATAAGTATAGGGTAGTTGCTCTAGAACTTTCTTACCTGGAGATAGTTTAATTACAGTTAAATACAAGTTGATGCTTAGGATGTGTTCAGAGGGGTGGCACACGTGTGTTTCTTCTGTCGTCCACCACTCATAGCTGCCTCGTTGTTCACCGCTGCCCCTGCTAACACATTGTTGAGACTCCCCTTTCTCTAATTCAACCCTCTCAGTGCCTTTTGGCTACTACAGCTAGCCTGCTGTGGCGTTTCATGGACACCTGGACACTTGGAGAGTTTGCTCGGTCTCCTTTTAAATCCCCAATAGAAAGTAACAGTTTTCTTTCTATTGGTTTTTATGTGGCATTTACTGTTGACTTTAAGTCAAAAGTAAAGATATGCTCATCCAGAGTATAAAATTACGTACATGTCTAGATTAATAGGGACCAGCGAAGTGCTACCGATTAGTTACTTCCTACCTAAGTAAAGGAAGTACTGGGCCTTCCTTTCCATTCTTATTACCACCACCCTTATTATATCATAGTTAGAATATTATGTGAGATAGTGAGAAATGGTGTCAGCTTTAAAGACATCTTTATTAAGTAGACCCAGTTATTCCACTTTTGTTAATACCTCTCAATTATGTTGCCTAAAGTATAAAAAATTATATGCACAAAGATTCCAAGTAACATGAATTGTTATAGCCAAAATAATAATCACTTAAAAGTTTTAGGAAGGGGTCATCAAACTTTTTCTGTAAAGGGCAGAAAAGAAATATTTTAGGCTTCACAAACCATACGGTCTCTCTTAAAACTTCTCAAATGTGCCGTTTGTAGTACAAAAATAACCATAGACAATATGTAAATAAATGGGCATGGCTG
The DNA here is from genome assembly GCF_029215605.1 of Mirounga angustirostris. Taxonomy (NCBI): domain Eukaryota; kingdom Metazoa; phylum Chordata; class Mammalia; order Carnivora; family Phocidae; genus Mirounga; species Mirounga angustirostris. Next base: position 44,434,122 of record NW_026991714.1, read on the forward strand.
TGTTCTAATAAAACTTTATTTACAAATGCAGGGCCATAGTTTGCCAATCCCTGGAATAAGGAAATAGTTAATAAACAGATATAGATAGCCAGTGAATGGTACCTTATGTACTCATTAAAAATTAGTAATGAATAAATGAAAAACAGAAAATATTTAATTAAAAAAGCAAGATATGAAAGTGTGTGAATGGGTAAGATCATGGCTATAAATAACACACCAAGCATATAATAAAAGGGTGACAAGATAAATTACTAACTGTTCTTATAATAGGGTGGCAGAGCAATAAATGGATGACTTTATCTTTCTTTAGTATTTCGTATATTTTTTCTTTATTTGTATTACTTTTATAATAATGTTTTAAAATTAAAAAAATATCTTGAGATCTATATTAGTTTCTGTCATTGTATAATATTACCACAAACTTAGCAACTTATAACAACACACATTTAATATCTCAAAGTTTGGTCCAGTCAAGCCAGCCTCCACTGAGACTTGTCTGGGCAAGGTTCAGCTTCCTCCCTCATGTGGTTGTTCGAAGCTTTCAATTCCCTGTGGGCTGTTGGACTGATGGTCTCAGTTTCTAGGGGGCTGTTGTCAAGAGGCCACCCTCCACTCTTTGCCACATGGGCCTTGCCAGCACAACTGATTGCTTCCTCAAAGCCAGCAAGGGAGACAGTTTCAGCAAGATGGATCTCATAATCTTCTGCAATGTAGTCAGGTACATCCTGTCACTTTTGCCATGTTCTGTTGGTTAGAAGCAAGTCAAGACTACTCTAGAAAACAGCAGGAACAAGAATGGAAAAAGGGCAAAAAGTAAGAACATTATAAAATGGTGTAAAGCATCATTAATGGTCTGCAGTAGTTTTTGACTCCTTTCCTTTGCTCATATTTGAATTTCACTTTTATTCTTGATGCAACATCTTGGCAATTCCTTTGGACTCCCTCTGCTTTCCCAGAAGGTCTGAAGATGTACCCATTCAGAACAATGTGTGTTTCTGTGACTCTGGTTGGCACTTTGCAGACCTAAGGATCCTAAAACAATTTATGATCAATTCTTGGGGTCTCTGCCATTTGATTCCTTTGAGCCTTTTCATTACAGTGTGAGAAAAACAGTCTGCATTTTCAGAAAGAAATGTAAGGCTTAATGAACTTTAGATTTGTATGTCCGATCTGGTGACCAGTGAGCCCCTAGGTTACTGCAAGACCAGAAGTATCTTCTAGAGTTGACTCAAAAAGAGTGTTCCCACAGAAATCCTTAAAATTAGGCCTCAATCTCATTGTATGTCCTGGGATATCTCCTCTGTTTCAGAATGTTCCTTGTGTACTTCACCAAAGCTATTCGGCCCAAAGCCAGCCAGATACCTGTTAATATGAATAATGGTCCGGAACAGTTTGGAAAGGGAGACAACCCAGCTGCGACTGTCTCATTTTACTAGGTAAAATGATTTCTCTTGTATGATCAAGTAACTGTAGAATTGCAGTTCATTTTGTCTCTTGTTAGACTATGGGCTGCTTAAGAACACAGCAAGGAACCAAGTCTTTTTTTACATCTGTGTATCCCACCACCTTCCACAAATTCACACACACTAGACTCTCAATAAATATTTAGTGAATGAATGAATGTAGATCGTAGACTTGTTTAATTGCATAGTAGCTTTTACTCTTTGCCTCAAGGCAAACTAAAGTGATCCATTTGGACACCAGAGGGCAGTGCTAAATAAGCACCAAATTTTCAGACTCGAGGAGTAGGTTAGCTTGAGAAGTGGTGCTCTTGAAAATTTATTTTCAATCTGTGGGAAATAGGCATAAATAAAAAAATAAATAAGTTTTATGTGCTAACATTCCCCCCCCTTCTCCTTTCTGGCATGCCTCTAAAATTATACTCTACTGACATTAAATATGTGGCTTGATTCATGCTCTGCTCAAAATACAGATCTATATTTAAAAATAAAAGCTTGTTTGGGACAAGGGTCAATGGGATGGGTGTTTTTTCTAGACTGTGGTTTTGTTCATAACCATATGAAATGATGTATTCCATTTTTTTTCCTTGCAAAAGCCTAACTTACTAAACTTCAGGATCCTATTCCATAGCAAGAGTCCTCAGCTCTGAAACACTGAACTGACTACATACCAGTGGTGAAAGACATAGATTGCTGCCATCATAAACACAGACTTTTCCCATAACAGGGAGCCCTCTCTGGGTGGGAGCAGGAAGTGGGGAAGGACATTGCTGACTTCTCTCTAGTGCTGTCTTTGCCTTTGCTTTTTGGTGTCCCTAGTCAGTGTCCCCTCTGCACTGGAAGGGCTCAGTGGAACAGTGGATGATCTAGGTCCGAGGAGTCCCTATTTTGAGGGACTATTTTTAGGAGTCCCTAACCTATTTTGCTTCCCAGGCCTCCGGGCCTCTCTAGATGAATGTGTTCCTAAACGGTATTGATCTCTTGTGAAGAACAGGAGGGCAGAGGCACTTTGGAATTCTAAGCTCTACTGAGAATAGCAATCTCTGACAAAGTTCATGTAGTCTGCATTATTTTTTAACTGAAAACTTTTACATGCCTGGAACCAAATGACTTAACCAAAACTTCATGATGTGTCATCTTGTTCTGAGCCTTTTCCGTTCTGAATTCCTCTGAGGTCACATTTTCCACTGCGGCCCTAGCAGGAGGCCTTTTACTGGTACAGCCCAGCGTTCCTGCCAGAGCCTAGAGCTCTCTATAGAAGCTCTTTATTCAGCCGCCGTATTTATGTTTAATGTGCAGAATGACATTGTATCTGAACAATTAGTACCATTTTCCTTTCTTTCAGACCAATAGCTGTTCCGGTCCTTACCACTCTCACTCCTGCAGCCTAATCCTTTTAATGACCTTTGAATAAGAACGGCTTGTGCTCACAAAGGAAAGAGGAGAGAAAAATCATGCGACTTCCTGGGGAGGTGTACTCATAAAATGCTTAGATGATTCTGCAAAATTAAAAACCAAGTTAACCAAAATCAAACAAAGATGGGCTTTTTAGGTTTCTGGGTGACTGAATGGAGGTAATATTAGGAAGTATTTAAGTAAAGCTCACTTCGTGCATTTATTAATTATCTGCAGACATTGCTGGGCTCCTTCTGTGTGCTTGCATGACTAAGGTAAATGTGGGATACAAAGGTTAATGAGATATGACCTGTGCCCTCAAGGAACTCAGATAAGCAATACAACTCTCCTTAACCAGAACTCTAAAAGGGTGTCAATGTGAGTGAGGAACACCTGTCATGCAGTGTATGTTTATGAAGTTCATGCATTTTACTTGGTGGTGAAGGGTTTCAACAACTTTTGGTAAATTAAACTGTTTTCAAACAATCATGGTATGTATATTTGTCCCAAAGGACTGAACACTGGAAGCATACAAAGATTATACAATACATCTCTCAGGACTTACTGTCTGGCTAGAAAGGAGAAAATCTATGTGTATGAGATAATTTGAGAGCATTTCAAGGCAGTGTTATATATGAATGCTGAGTTACCATTATGTGGAGCTGATATCATGTACTTGTTATTATTAACTTATTCTCCTCATTTAATAGATGGAGAAATTAGCACACCAAGTCGTTAAGCAATGACTTCGAGTAGTAGCAGGTGAGTGGATAATGAGGGCTAGAACCAGGTCTCCCAACACCGAGCTCACTGTTCTTTTCAGGATACCATACCACGTATGGTGCAGGGAAATATATTAACGTCAAAGAGCCTTTGGGAAGAAAAAGGTAGCTCCAGTTAGTCCTGGAGGGAGTTGGGAAGTGATTTAGGGATCAGTTAGATTAACTTCTTGTACTCTTGAACAAATGTGTCAAAATGTCAAGCTGTTTGTAGATAATTTGGAAAACCATATTCATAGGCAATATATTTACAAAGTTTTATTCCAAAGACCAAATACATTCATGCCCATGCTTTTATGTTGGCAAACTTAAAATTACATTTAATGTTAAGTGAGAGAGAGAAAGAGCTCAGGAAGGTTCCCTGCTTGTTGGAGCTAAATTTTGTGCTGGCACAAAGAGTAGACTCTAGGAACTTTTAAATGATGGTTTCACACTCGATGAGAAAGGGTCTTACACCCTAAATATCCCCCAGTCCTGCTTGCTGTTGCTTGAAATCCTACCATAATTCTACTTCTTAAACATGAAACTTTGACCCAATTTAATTTGACAAACAGTTTTACAGCACCCCATGGGGTAAGGCAAAATACTAAGATTTGAAGAGACTATAAGCCCAAATATTTTATTATTAGACTCAACAGATAAAATTAATCTGATAAATTGTTAAAAGAATTTCTAACTGTTTATTCTCAGTTTCTGTACTTACTTCATTGCAGGTCGGCAATATTTTGTGGATTGATAGCCTGTGCAGACCACACTTTGAGTAGCGTGTGTTAGAGCTCAGGTGAGCAGTGATGAGAGCCTGAACGCCACCAGTAGCCAGGTATATTAGTCAGAATCCAGTCAGCTAGATTATGATGCTGTTGGTTCACAACCCAAGAATTTCCCTGGGAGAAATCTGAAACTGGCCCCATCCACAGGGGGCAGGGAGAAAACAAAAGAGAGACAGACCACTCCAGATTGGTAGATGGCCGTGTTAATAAGCAAGGGAACTTAAATATAGGGCTTATCTTGGGTGGCTGCAAGATGAGTAGGTCTCCCCACCCACCCTGCCAGAATCACAGACATTTCTATAGAGGCCTGAACTTGATTCAGTCACCTCTACCGTTCACATAGTTTCAACAACACATTGCTCTCTCAAGGTCGCCTCCTTGAAAATGGCTCCCACTGTGGGAATGGTGGGCAGAGTGTACATGCCAAGGATAGGGGAGAGGGTGAGGAGCCTCCGATTACCTGATCCAGCTCTTGGGTCAACCAGTGGTCATGTCCTCTTGATGACATGTTGTCCTAACCAGTGAATTAGTTTAACAAATGTTTATTTCTTGCTCACATTACAAATCCATTGTACATAGACTTGGAGTCCTTACTCTGGGAATTAAGTCAACAGAGCCTCTGCCATCTGGAATGTGGTCGGGCCCAGTGGCAGGAAGAAAAAAGTGTGGTAGTGTCACATACTGCAACTAGATACTTCCACCAAAAGCAACATATATCACCCCTGCCCACCTTGTCTCAGCCAAAGCAAGTCATGTGGCTGGCCATGATCAACTTTAAGAAGGAGAGGAAGTGCAAATTCTGCCATGTTCCTGGACTGAGGAGAAGAAATAGAGAACAGCATTTCCAGATAACAGGAAGGAGAGGAGAGATAGCAAGGAGGTAGGTTTAACAGCTGATTAGCTGTGGAAACGGGGCAGTGGGGGGGAGAAGGGGGCATTAAACCTGAAGCTGTTCTGAGTCTGACTTTAATGTGAATGAGTTTCAGGTTACAGTGGGAAGATAGAGGACATTGCAAGAAGGACAGGGCGCTAGGCACAACCAAAGTGGGAAAAGGGCCAACTTAGGAGGCTGGCAAGGAGGGGAGAACTTGGAAGACAAACTTTTCCCCACTGTTCTGCTCAGGTTCTGGATTTAGTATCTGAGCTAAGAAGGGAAATACTGTATGTATCAGGAATCTAGGATCACTGTAGACCTACTCTTCCATGGGTTGTTACACAGAATATGCTGCCTGGTCTTTTCTTTAGTTCCTAAGAATGAAAAACAAAAAAAGAGCACTTGTGCCTACAGTGTAGGGGGTGTAGTTGAACCCTGTGAGACTATTTCTGAAGGAAGCTAGCTAAACATGGGTACATGGATGGGGCTGGGTTTGTGAGAAAGAACCCAGGGGGCTTCTTTTCTGGGATGGAGAATTATCTAGTGGGATCATGAACCTGAACTATTTGTATAGTTGTAGGGGGCTGTCAGGGTGCATGAGCATGGGATGGGGAGAGAAAGTTGGGGGGTAGATACCAGTCCTTAGGGTTTCTCACCAGTCCTTGCTGGCATCTGCTGAATGGAGCATCATGCCACAGTGACTGTGTTCCATATAAGTCACCAATGTGTCTTCCCAGTCCCTGGCCACAAGATCTTCTGGCTCTGAGTTTCTCTCAGATATTCCTCTCGGGCACTTGGAATATATTTGGTTCTGTCCCTGAACTCCTTGGGCAAGTGGGGTAACGTTCAGGCTTTCTTGGGTCCTCTTCATCTAGACACGCTTTCTCAGCCAGGCTTTCTTCTCTGCTGTCTTCCCCGAATGCGGGGTAAGTGACCCTAAGGGCCTAGGGTCTGTGAGGCTTTACCTGAGCCTGGAGGCAGCAGCCAGAGGTGAGAGGCTGGGTGCTGGCCACAGATTCCTCTCACAGGGATGAGGGGATTGGCACAATTTCCTGGAGTATCTCTTGTGTCTCCTCTGCCCCCAGGAACTCAGCCCGATGGGACAGGGTGCAGGGAACAGAACACAGGTCTCTGCTTAGTGACCCATTCAGTTGTCTAGCTCTTCTGCTTTTGCTCTCCCCTCTTCCTGCAATTTCCCCCTAGTTTCATCTTATCTTAGGGGTAGAAAAACTGTAACCATTTCCAGATCTATTTTTCTTCCAAACATATTGTTTTTGCCAAGATTTCAGGTTTTGAAATTCAAAAGGCAAGAATTTGCCTCTTTTGTTCTGGAGTATAGTCCCATCCCTGAGGCAGCATGCCAAGAAATCCTGTATGGGAAACAGTTCACAGGTAACAAGAATAACCAAGAAGGGAAAACATACCATTTAATGTATCAAAATATTATCCTGTGACAGTTACAAACAGAAGGTGTTAATTAACATTAACATGCATATTTATACTCACAAGAACTATTTAATTTTCTGAGTGTACATCTTATTTTACCCATCAAACTATATCCTACCTATCAGTACTGCAGTACTTGGCACAGAGTAGGAGCTCAATAAATGTTTTATTTGATAGCATTCACATGCTCAGAGACAAACTACTCCTCACCCTGTTGTATTCCTGCCATTAGCAAGACAGGACACAGATTGGCTACCTCTCTGCCCTGTCGACACCACGTAGAAAGAGGAGCCCTAAGTTCCTTGGGCCACCAGAGAGACCTCATCCCATGCTGCATGCTCTTGTAAACATGCTTATGCTATGAGATCTATTATATTTTGATCCTTTGCCTTAGTAATTTTGAGAAATCAACACAGGGATTTCTAAACAAAAGTATATCTGCCTGAAAAGCTTACTTAATATTTTATTACACATTCTGTTCTATGCTAAAGCTGTCCATTTTTATTTATCTAACAATTCTGGAGGGAAACGAAGACATGTGAACACTGCTAAATTTAGAAATTCTGCTTAGAAATGGTAATTCCCAACTCAACTATAAAATTATGGTGATTATACTTCTGTTAATGACTACAGATAGGGATACTGTGATTTTATAAATGGGCAAAAATTGGTCATCTCTTCTCTCATCCCCTATTAGAAAATGTGGTTCCTGTAAATATAATCATGTAGGTATGCTTTTCCTGGACTGCAGGTTCTTATCTTAATCCTTCAGGTTTAAATGAGTGTAATTCACCCCCATGGGACCTTGCCATTCCACTTCTGCAAAATGAAGGAGTTAGTGCAGGCACTCCCTGAGATGGAGTCTGTCTCTGCACTTTGGTGGGCCTCACTTTTCATGAACTCCTTCATCACTCTCTCCCACCTACCCCTCGTTTTGAAAAAACTCCTTCCATCCTGGGCTTTGATAACCCATCATCAGAAATGTGCTCCTTTGAATTTTTGAGGCTCAGGAGGATTGGAAGGCAGAGCTTTGACTTTAGACCATCCAGGGCGATGTGAGAGAGTTATATAATTTCCTTGAGCCTCAGTTTCTCCTCCAGAAAATGATGGACAGAGTATGTCCCTCTAGGTTGTGTTTTCCTCACACATTGAAGTGCTTGGAGGGGATAATGGAGCCTGGTGTTTCCTTCCCTTTGCAGTCTCCAAGCCCCTCCTATTGAGGGGCACACTGCCACCTTAGGAGGGAATATATGATAACCAGCTGAGACCCAGGCCTCCAAGAAATGGAACCCAGATGTACAGGAGGGTAGAGAGAAGGTGCCAGATTAAGTGGGAGGACACCAAAGATAAACTCTGCCCTTTGAAAATGTTGTCAGGCCTAACCTTGCTGCTGCTGTAGCTGCTGTTGGTGATGATGATGATGATGATGATGATGGCAACGATGATAAAATTTTTTGGTCCCATTTTGGGAAACCCTTTGAATTCAGATAAATTGCACAAGAATAAGATTAGCTATGTAGTTGGAAGCTTACATCAAGTAGGGGAAATTTCCACTGCAGGGGAGCTGTATTGGGACAATTCATGGGGAGTAAAAACAACCAAGTTAAACTTAGCTCAACACAGCACAAAAGCACATTGAAAAATTCCCTCTAAATAGAAGCTGTACTGTTCAGGGTGGGTTTAAGTCATGGGACCTGGCATGGAGCCTTCTGTTGATGGTGAGTATTGGGCCTCTTCTTGAAGGAATGAATAAGTAAAGAAACACGAAATAGTAACAATTTATATCTGTATAGCATGCTTACATTAGAGTGGAGGATGTATGGGGTTTTATTTTGTTCTCTTCTGTATTCCCAGAGCTTAGAACATTGCCTGACACATAGTGGGGTTCCAAAAACATTTGTGGAAGGAAATAAAAAAAAATGAATACATATAAAATAATGTCAAGTGATGATAATACTTGAAGAAAGTGAAACAAGGTAAGGGAACAGGGTGCAACGAGAATGCAACTCCAGGTAGGCTGGTCAGGAATGGCTTTTTTCTGCAGACGACATTGGAGCAGAGACCAGAATCCAGTGAAGGAGTGAGACATGCAAATAACTGGAGGATTAGCCCCTTATAGGCAAAGGGAACAGCACATGCAAGTGTCCTGAAGTGAGAGCATGATGAGTGGCATCTTAGATTCTGCGTTTCTTTTTTTTTTTTTTTTTTAAGATTTTATTTATTTTTGAGAAAGAGAGAGAGCATAAGCAGGGGAGCGGCAGGCAGAGGGAGAAGCAGGCTCCCCGAGGAGCAGGGAGCCCGATGCGGGGCTCAATCCCAGGACCCTGGGATCATGACCTGAGCCGAAGGCAGATGCTTAACCATCTGAGCCATCCAGGCGCCGTAGATTCTGCATTTCTAATAAGCTCTCAGGTGTTGCCAGTGTAGCTGGTTCCATGAACCACACTTTCAGTAGCAAGGATTCAAACTAGAGCTTGATCACGGAGTCAGTAGCTAAAATGAGGTGGTCATGGAACTGAGAGATGAAGTCACTGCATGAGAAAAAAAGGATAAAAAACTGCATATGCAAAATAACCTTATCTATATAAAATACGTATGCAAAGATGGACATTAAAAATATTAATAGTGTCTTCCTCAGTGAGATCACATTTTAGCTAATTTAAATTCTCTTCAGAATATTGTAAAATTTCTACCATGTGTATATATCACTTTTATATTCAGAAAAAAAATTATTTTTAAAAAGTTAATTTACAAACTGAAATATGTCTTTAAGACCCTGAGTTCAAAATGTACACAAAAGTTTCTAAATTAAAAAAAAAATAAGTATAGACATAGAGAATTGGCCGGGGTTTTTTAGGGAAGGCTTCATAGAGGAGATGATTTTGAACCAAATCTAAGTAAGTGAAGCATAAGTTTGGGCTTTTAGCAACTTCTCTCTTATTTTCCTGTTCTAATGTGGGAGTGGGGAGGGGATATGGGGCACGCATCGTATACTATTTATTGCTGTGTAACAAATTATTCCACAACTCATCTGCTTAAAACATGTAACATTTATTATCTTACAATTTCTGTGATTAAGAAATTTGGGACCTGCTTAGCTAGGTGGCTCTGGCCCAGCATCTCTCATGAAGTTATCTTAAAGATGCTGGCTGGAACTTTGGTCATCTGAAGGCTTGACCAGGGCTGGCCGGGGCATCCAAGATGATTGGCAGGAGGCCTCAGTACCTTGTCGTGTGGAACTCTCCATATGCCCATTTGATTTTCTCTACAATGTGGCAGCTGGCTTCCTGAGTAAATGATCTGAGAGAGACAGAGACAGAGAAACAAGGAGAGGGAGAGAGAGAATGGAGGAGAGAGAATGCCTTTTATGATATACATGACACTTCAGCTTTCTTCTGTTCATTCATAGAAACATGTCACTAAGTACAGAGCATACTGCAAGGGAGGAAAATTAGAGTCTACCTTCTGAAAGGAGACTGTGGATATATTTTTAAACCACCACAGGTAGAATGGGGTGTGATAGTTCAAGGGCTTTCTAATTTTCATTTGAAGTGAACTGTATAAGAATAGATAGATAGAATCTAATAGTTATCTATCTATCTAGAATAGATAACTATTCTATCATAGTTATCTATGACTAACAAAGATGACTTTGTTAGTCATCTAGCATGCCTGATGTTTAGCAGAGTACAGGGTGGAAAAGATGAAAAATAGGAGGATGTGGTGAACAAAATATCTAGAAGGTAATGTGAGTCACAATGTAATCTTAAGTTTTCAAGTAGCCATATTGGACGATGTAAAAAGAAACAGGTAAAATTAATTTTAATATGTTCTTAGCCCAATATAGGCAAAATATTCTCATTTTACATATACTCAATATAAAAGTTGTTAATGAGATATTTTATATTGTTTTTTCTCTCTACTAACCCTTTGGAATCTGATGTGCATTTTAAACTTATAGCACCCTTTACTTTGGGTTAGCACTGTTTCAAGTGCTCAGTAGCAACATGTGGCTAGTGGTCAGCATTTTGGACAGTTTAAGTCTAGAGAGTTGGGCCAGAAACAGGTCACTGAGAAAGAACCTTAGGCACAACCCAATGTGCAAATAGTGGGCCCAATAAAAGGACTTAGCTGAAGAGTAACATGATCAGACTTCTATTTTAGAAATCACTATGGCTGCCTGTGTTTAGGACCTGGAGGAATGAGCAGGCATGACTGGCCTAAGAGACTGTTGGAATATTCTGTGTGAGAGTTTGAATGAGGCTCGTTACAATGAAGATGGAGAAGAGAAGATGTAAGTAAGACAGAAAGCGAGGAGGTGGGTTTGTACTTGGTTCAGTGATCACTTGGATGTGGGGAAGTAAACGGTCAGAAGAGAGAGAAGCCTAGAATGATTCCAAGGCTTGGGTGATTGACAGGATATAAAAAGGAAATACAGGACACAACATATTTTGCCCTGGGAAGATGGCAAGGGAAGATTACATCTGTAGGTTTGGAAACGTTTGGATTGAGGTACTTGTGCAGGAGAGAGATAGTGATCTCACAGAGAACTAGATGGGTAAACACGGAGCTTAGCAGAAAAATCCCAGCTTCAAGTAGAATCATCACTGAGCTTCTTCCTTCTGTGTAACATCACTGTGAAACTACAGAGCACTTTGGAGAGTTCCAGTCTCTCAGTTGCTCATTGTGGAGGCAGCATTAGCTGAGGAGGAAGGAGCAGAAGCACCACAGGTACAGTCCCCTGAGCAGTGGGCACCAGTCTGGGAGGCCTGCTGTCCTAGCCTGAGGAGCCGGTTACTTGGGAGCAGGGGAGATGCTATGGGAGCCACACGAGGAGTCATCTCAGAGGAGGGAAGGGGCCCCCTCCGCCTGAACACTGTGTTGTGTCCCGAGGGGGCATCGAGGAAAAGAAGGTGTCCAGATTAGGCATTGGAAGTTAAGAATTCCTGTCCTGGAATGTGGTTGTCTCCACCTCTGATAGAACCTATCCTGTGAGTGAAGTGTGTCCAACCACTTCCTCTTCATTACTAGAAATGATGCCTTAGTGCAGGGGTTGCAAACTGAAATGCCTGCAGGGGCCACGCAGGTCATCTAGAGGAGCGAAGTGAATGCAGAGCGTGCACAGTGGGCTCAGCCAAAGGGAGTTGCTGCCACTCAGTGCTAGGAGATTTTTGTAAAGTGGCAACAAGAGTCTAGTTGCCAGATATTCTGATCTTTTTGTGCATGTTAATTTTTTTGTGACGTTTTCTGACTTTTAAATACTGGATAAATTTTATTTAAACATTGCAAACCAAACAAAATATGTCTGTGGGCTCCCAGCCCACAGTCCACCAATTTTTGACATTGGTCTGAATGCTTTATATCATTATATGTCATGCTTTCTTATATTTTTCTGTTTATGTTTCCTACTGTAACCACCATTGTTTGTGTGGATTGTTTCTGTTTGTTTGTTTGCTTGCTTGTTTGTTTTTATTCCCTTTCTACAATGGGTCAGACCTTATTTGTTGATTAATTTCATATTTGGAAGGTGGACAGAGCTATGGGAGGTATTGAGAACCTTCATTCTTCTGGGATCTAAAATGGCAGACCATATGGAAAATGACATATTCCCCCAGCAGATTCAGGCCTCAGAATTGGGGTGAGACAGGAGTAGTTAAAGATGCAATTGGCCATATTTTGGTGATGACTCTTCTAATAAAATGGAAGATAATTTAAAGCAGATCTGTATTTAATAACAAAATGAAACATTAAAGTCATTTATGAGAGTATTAGGTCTCGTGATGAAAAAATGTTACTTTTTCCAGTGCTCAAAACTAAACATTTCTTTATAAAAATTGAAAGAAGAATGAAGTAAAATAGAAAATACAAGAAGAAAACTAGTGAGGGAAAATGGGAGAGAAATACATGGGATAAATGGATTTATTATGCATTACTCATGGATATTATGGAGCTATGTGCCTTAAGTTTGTAGAAGAGAAGCGATGCTCTCTCGTCACCTCCTTATTCCTCTTCCCTCTTTCCTACCTATGGACAGAGTTGCTATAGATTGTTAAGATTCTAGGACACTGGACCATTTTTGCCCGTAGGTCCATTAAAAGATCATGGACTGTTCATTAAAAGATTGTGCACATTGTCTGCACAAAGACTTATACACAAGTATTCATAGAAGTTTTATTCTTTTTTTTTTTAAAGATTTTATTAATTTATTTGAGACAGAATGAGAGAGAGAGAGAGCTCATGAGAGGGGGGAGGGTCAGAGGGAGAAGCAGGCTCCCCGCCGAGCAGGGAGCCCGATGCGGGACTCAATCCTGGGACTCCAGGATCATGACCTGAGCCGAAGGCAGTCGCTTAACCGACTGAGCCACCCAGGCGCCCCTAGAAGTTTTATTCTTAATAACAAAAACCTGGAAACAACTTGAATGTTCATCAGTAGGGTAATAGATAAATGAACAGTAGTGTATCCATACAATGGAAGAGTACTCAGCAATAAGAAGGCACAAAAATTATGATATACACAAGAACATGAATGACACACAAAACATTCTGTTGAACAAAAGTCAGAGCCCAAAGAGTTCATACTATATGATTCAATTTATGTGAACTCCTAGAAGAGGCAAATCTAATCTATGGTGACAGAAAATATATCCACGATTGCTTAGAGCTTGGGATGGTAGGCATGGAATACAAAAAAAGCATGAAGGAATTTGGGGGCAACGGTGGGTGACAGAAGTGATCTCTATCTTGATTGTGGTGGAGGTTACGTGTGCGGTTATAGTTTCAAAATTTGCCAAACTTACACTTAAAACAAGTGTATATTATTTTATGTAAATTACACCTTAATATAGTTCATTTAAACACAAGGGTTGTATACAAAGGGTATCGTTCTCTCTGCTACCCTCCTGTACCTTCCTCACTGGTGCTGCAGAAGTAGTTACTAGACCTAGCTCTCCTTTCTGCTTCTATGTGGCATAAATGGGGAGAAAGGCAGGGCCTTCCTGCTTGGGATATAGCCAGCCAAGTTTTGGCTCCCACCTCAAATCATCAAACATTTCTATCTCCATTTATTGCAGATGAGGTGTGGTGAAATCTTGAAGTTGGGTTTGGGCTTATGGGGAGAAAAAGTGTTCCTGCTCTGAGCTCTCGGCCTTGTGCTCTAGCCCAGCTTACAAAGGCTCTGCATCAATAGGTGGATAGATAAATGGCATAGGAGCCCAACTTCATCTGAGAATAGGACACTTACTTTGCTTTCCTTTACCATTGTTCTGTAGGTAGATAGCTCCCTCAGTGGCATTTGGGAGAGGGGTAACTAAGGTTTAGGACATTATTTGGGTATTTCTAGGACCCTTGGGTAAATGCCATCTAAACATCATAATTATTTCTAAGATAAGTCTTCTATAGATATACCATGTTCATTCAGGCCTCAGTACCTTTGCACATATTATTGCTTCAACCAGGAATGCCATTCTCCAGTCTTAATTCCTCTCTGGCTGGTCAAATGCTTACCTTTCAAAGTCCAACTTGAGTCATTGACCCTAATCCTTTCCACTGACCAGTCTCAAAGCAGATCTATGTATTTCTTGCTACATGATACAAAAGAAGGGAAAGGAGCTTGAGAGTCATACAAGTCTGCATTCACATTTGACCTGCCATTTGCTATGTGACTTTGAGCAAGTTATTTATCCTCTCTGAGCCCCAGTATATATATATAGTGTCACTGAGGCTTAGTGATTGATATATATATTTATGTACTTTTTTTATTTCTAAAAAAGTGATGATAATTCCTACTTTTTAGGGTTGTTGTGTATATTATATGAGATAATTAAAGTATACAGTTTACAAAATGAAGATGCAGAATATATTCTAGCCATGAGGATTATTAGACTCTGGTGGCAATAACAGCCACCAGCCTGTTCTTGCATCTAAGTGTGGACTTGTGACATGGAAACCATGGAACGTGACTGCCGTGTGTCACTCCTGGGGTAAGAATTTTAGAAGAGGGCGTGCCTTCTCCACCATCTCTGTCACCAGCAACACCTGTGTTGGAAGAAACAAGCTTATTTTATGTTAGGTCCCTGAAATCCCAGGGTTTGTTTATTATATCTAGTGAATTTGGAAATTTAGAAATTGGCACTTTGAGGTGAGGGGTTAATGGAAGAGAAACCTAAAATATGTTGCATTGCCTGCAGTTGGATGGGGCGTGGCTCAGACACTGATCTGGAAGGCTGGGAAGGTGGAGACCCATGGAAATGATGGCAAAGCATTTGGTAAATCTGTTGCTGGTGATAATTTAAAAGTAGGCCAAGTGCCGGAGAAGCTTTTTGTCCCCAGAGGCTGGTTGTCACTTACTGTGTTTAGCAAAGTATAACAAGACAGAGACCTGCTCAGGCAAGATTTGGTTTGTTTGAGAATAGAAATGAAAGAGACTAGGTAGAGTCCAGAAATGTGATGCTTCAGGGGACCAGAAAAGAAAACTACTTATTGACCCCAACTAGTAGAAGATATGCCTGAAAAAGGCTTTGAGCAACAGAGTTCCACTTAAAAATCTGTTTAGTAGATGCTATGTTAGCTTCCATAGAGGTTATAAAATAACTAGGGATTGTTCTCTGCCCTCAAAGAGTTTGTAACTTACTTTTAAAAAAGGAAGAAGAAGAAGTAGAAGATGTGTACAGATAACTGTGGTGGAAGACAGTTAATGATTGAAACATGTTCCTTTAAATAATGGAAGAATTACAACCTTCTAGGAGAACCCAGAGTAGGGTTCTCAAGGGGAAAGGGGGGCTTGAACCTTGGTTACCTATCAAGCCCTCAGACCCATGAATGAATGAACCTCAGTTGTCTTTCAAACTCATTTTCATCTTTTTGAAATATGAGGGTTCATATTTGGTCTGTGGGGTAGTAGTATAGAGGGTGTCCCTCCAGCCAGCCTGTGACTTTCTCTACTGACTTTCTTCCCTAACTTTACAAGTAGTCCGGGCTGAGACTTGAATAGGTTCCCCTCTTAGAGCCTCATTTTTATAAAGGCGTAAGACAACCCTGCTATCCTCCTCCTTCTTCAGCTGACTCAAGAGTATGATACGGCCCAGACCTTAAAGCACAGTGTTTTCAGAGATGGCTTGTTTTTATTATCGGTTGTTTTTTAAATAGTCATTCTCTGGGCAAACAATGAGAACTTTCAGCTTCTTATTGTTTCCCGGCATGAGCCTAGTACCTTTCAGCTTGTTTTTATTGTCTCTTTGGCAGAGCATTTATCTAAATATAGAATGGTACAACACTATGGACAGGACTGGAATAAGATAAAATTTTCTTTCCAATCAATTCCCTTGCATCTTCTAGTGAACACTAGGTACTGTTCTTTTGTCAGAGTGGCGAGAGTGGGCAGCAGAAAGAAATTATATTGAGCTGTGGCACTTTCCAAAGCAGAAGTCAATCACTGCAAGACCTTCAAGGTAGCAAGTCCAAGGTAGTCGATGCTTTGGATGCTAGCTCTCCTGTGACCTTCAGCAGACTACACAGTGATGGTCAGCAGCATATACCTGCCCACTGGAGGCAGGGCAGTGTCCTACCCCACAGACCAAATATGAACCCTCATATTTCAAAAAGATGAAAATGAGTTTGAAAGACATCAGCAGACCCAGATTGGATCTCCTGCCCCACACTTATTTCAGGGTGACCTTGGGTAAGCTACTCAACCTCATCTAGAAAATGGGTGATACTAAAAAAACCTGTCTCTACGGTTCTTATGAGAGTTAAAGGAAATGAATATATATATTCAGTACATTTTCAAGAAATGGTAACTATTATTTTTTGTAGGCTGATGTTTTATAGTATTAATGTATCAAATATGACCACATCTTTAATTTTGTTTCTGGGAGAAATAATCTATATAAATTTATTTATGATATTAATAAAAAGCAGCTCTCACCTTTCTTATGAATCAGATACAAGTCCCTTATTACCTTCATTCATTCTGGTGAGAGGGTTTCATTGCTGCAGGCAGTGCTGTGTAATGGTTAGAGCAGGGATTCTGGCACTAGTCCTTGGGGTTCGAATCCTAGTGTGTGATCTTGAAGAAGTTAAGAAGTTGCTTAACTTCTCTGGGACATAACTTTTATCTGCAATTCCAAAAAGATACTTTCCATGAGTGTTACCACACACTATAGATCTTCTTATTTTTGGTGCAGAAATATTGAGTCTAGGGAACTCCCTCAGCCCCTGATGGGGGTTCTGCCACATATGTTACATGCACCCTGTTATCTTTATTAAACCTGAATTCTGAATTCCAAAACTCATCAGGCTGCAAGGGTTTTGGATAAGGGATCTGTGATACACCCTCCTAAGGTTATTTTGAGTTACCTTAACTTCATGTAAGCCTCTTGGAACCTTATTAGCTATGACTGTCATCCTTGGAACAGTCCTTTGAGAGAGTAATTATTATCCCATTTTATGGATGAGGAAACTAAGGTATAGAGTTTAGCCACATAGCTCATATGTGGTAGAGCTGGAATCCAAATAAGGCATTTCTGACTACAAATCCCATGCATTGTGTTGAAACAGATTAATTCCCAGAGCCCTGTACATGCCCTGGCAAAACCAACCCTAGTTAAGGTTCCACTCAGAGAATTAGGGTGTATGGTTAAGGAAACACCGTAATCTGGGACTGCCCTCTGCAGACATCTCAACAGGCAGATCAGCTCTGGTGTGGGCTTTCCACCCTCTTTCTGTAGCCATGCAGAGGGGGGAAGAGTGGAGGGTGGCCAACCACATGGGATGACAAGAGAGCCAGTCCTGCACACTGTCCAGCTGTACTCCTCTCTCCATTTGGGTCTCTCCAGAAGCCGACAATAAAAAAAGGATTTTAGTGCAAGTAGCTGATCTGTGAAACACAGGAAATACCATCTGCCATTTGGTAGTGGAGAAGTAATCCGGAGAAGGGAAGACAGCCAGTAATAGGTATGTTCTTGTGCTATTTCCCACAGTGACTGACCGAAACTCCACAGGGAAATATGAGGTCACAGTATAAAACCCATGCCTCAGAATGATCCCACCCCAGGGATGAGGGAGCTGAGGTATTTATACTCCCTCTCTGGAGAGTCATTGATTGAGGGTTACTCCCAGGGATGTCCCTGGCCGGCACCCAGAAGCAGCATGGCCTTCCTCATTCTAAAATGTGAGGTCTAATCCATATGAGTGAAGCATTGACAGGGTCTATGACACACCCTTCAGCAGAGTTCTGTGCAGTAGCAGGAACAGCCTCATTTGTGAAAAGCCCAAGATGCATGGATGATGTCCCACACCCTGTGGGTTTAATGTCTACAGACAGACCTGCCTACCCTCAAAAAATCCCCGCTGTGGTGCCTGAGATGTGTGTTGTACGTCCCCAGTTCTCCAGAGACCACCAGTAAAATGTCAGTACACTACCCAGGGGGATGAAAAAAATGAGCTATGACCGTTCTTTCCTTTCCTAGCTGAGAGACTTGCCTCTAGGGAATGGGACTCGGAACAAAGATGTTTTAATGGAAGGAAAAAAAAAGTTCTGGACAGGGGTGAAAGTAAAGGAAGAACCATTAAGAAATGAGTCACCACCAGTGAAGACCCTAGGTAATCTGTGGTGCTAGCTACCATGTGGCAGATGGACACAAAGAGGAGCCTTTAGGGAGAGTGACACCAAAGGGGGACCCAGAAGGGTCTCTCAGAGAAGGAAGGGGTCCAAGGGGACATTTTCTTGTTTCCTAGTTTTATGCAGATCAGGGCCTGGGAAGGAAGACTCCGTTCACTGCTGCTGAGACAGTGAGCTCTGGGAAGACAGTGACCACGTCTTCTTGTCCGTGTCCCCAGAGCTTAGCACAAGGGACCCGCCTGAGTAGAACTGCCATGAATCCAGTCCTCTGCTCTCCTTTTCGCCTGCGAGTTCCTTTCTGACTTTTGTATGAGCGACCCTGCATTCATACCAATGAGCTCTCCGTATCACCACTTCTCCTTCTGTAAGAAAAGAAACACCACCATCACCAACATATTTATTGGCAGTGGGACTTTGGACAAATTACTTAACTCTCAGTTTACTCAGTAATAAAAAGTAGAGAATTCCCCTGACTTCCTGAGCTTGGAGTAAGGACTCAGTGAGGTGGTTACGAACTGAATTTTGTACCCCCCTCCACCCAAAATTCATATCCTGAAGCTCTAACCCCCAATATGACTGTATCTGAAGTCAGGGCCTATAGGGAGATAATCAAGTTAAAACGAGGTTGTATGATGAGGCCTTAATCCAATAGGACTGGTGTCTTTACAAAAAGAGGAAGAGACACCAGAGGTCTCTTTCTCTCTCCTTCTGTGCACGGAGGAAAAGCCTTGTGAGGACACAGCAAGTCCCGGAAGAAAAGCCTCACAGGATACCAGATTTTCT
Source organism: Mirounga angustirostris (assembly GCF_029215605.1). Taxonomy (NCBI): domain Eukaryota; kingdom Metazoa; phylum Chordata; class Mammalia; order Carnivora; family Phocidae; genus Mirounga; species Mirounga angustirostris. The sequence goes on from NW_026991714.1 coordinate 44,453,246, forward strand.
GGCACCTTGGTCTTAGACTGCTAGCTGCCAAAACTATCAGAAAATTGATTTCTGTTGCTTAAGCCACCTAGGCCATGGCTTTTGTTATGGAAACCCTAGCAGACTAATACAGAGGTAACTCACTTGAAGGGCTTTGCCGCAGAACCTGACACAAGGGGGGGATTCATGAAGAGCAGCTCTTGTCATTATTATCGCCTCGAATAAGAATGCCTGCCTTACTAGAAGAGAAAGAGAATCTGGAAATCCTGATACCAAACAGTCTGAAAATCCACTTTAAGCTTCTGAGGAGAAATCGAGGACATCCGAAAGAAGGCAAACAGCACTCGCTGAAATTTTCCAATCCCGTTTCTTTGTAAAAGGCATAATAACTTGTGTCAAATAATAGGACTGCATCTTTCCTCTGAGGAGCTTCATGTGCTGATGCCAACTGCTTATCCATCAGGCAAATGTTTGCATCCTGAGGATGAGCTAAGGGAGTATCCGAGGCCGGGACCGTGCGCCAAGGGGCACTAATAAAATAAGATAATTGTGTCTGTTTCACCCTCTCTGTAGTTTAAGCTGTGCTGTCTGGAAACAGGCCAGGCTGGTCGGTGTTAAGAATTGCAGGGTTGAGTTTACAGTACAAGACAGATTTTACTTCAAGTAGGCCTTAACTAATAATGGCTTCTTCAAAGTCCAGCTAACTCTGATTCATGGGCACATCAGGGAGAGGGACCTCCTGAAACTCCATTCTTTCACCAAAACTCTGAGGTTCTGTTTTCTGACTGTTGTTTGCATTCCTCCAGGATACCTCTGTCACGCCCCTGCAGGCGGGCTTCTGGGCCTCAGACCTCCTAGAAATAGATGGGGGCAGGGGAAGAAGAGGGCACTCAAGCAATTGCAGTTCTTTTTGTTTTCATTTTCAATCCAAATTATTGTGTTGGAGATGGTACTAAAAGCAGAACCCTCTGGAATCATTGGTCAGAGTTCTAAATGGTGTAGAAAGAGGGGGAAAAATGTGACTTCTGATAAATTGGAAGGGGGGTACATTGGCTTAATTGAAAGCAGTTAAAGGGATGGATTCTTTTGTCTGTTTTTTTCCTTAAGTTTCTCTTTAAATCAGTGTTGTCCAACTGTCCTCAGAGACTACATAAGGCACAGTCAAAACTTCTATTGTCCTTTACTGTTACTGCCTCTCCGTCAACCTGGCTTCACAGGGTAAGCTGTTGTTGCCTAGAAGATTTCTTGCCATTTATTCCTCTGTCCCAGATGAATGAAGTGCTAAAATATGGATCATTAAACTCACTTCTTTTTGTATCTCCCAGTTGTTCTTTGATTCAATGTTAATTCAATGTATTCATTAAATCCAAACATTTATTCAACACTCACCAGGTTCCAGACCCTTTTAAAGGCAGTGGGAATGCTAAGGCAAATGAGACACAGGTCCTGCCTTCAAAGAGCTCCCATTTAGTGGGAGAGCAGAGAATTCATTCCAAACACATGACCACAGAGGAGGACAGAGCACAGAGAAAGTCTTTGAAGAGAGTACCAAAGGATACAGAGTGACCTTCCAGGAGGGAAGAAAAAGAGAGGAGCATTGGGGCACCTGGGTGGCTCAGATGGTTAAGCGTCTGCGTTTGGCTCAGGTCATGATCCCAGGGTCCTGGGATCGAGCCCCGCATTGGGCTCCCTGCTTGGCGGGGAGCCTGCTTCTCCCTCACCCTCCTACTGTTCCCCCAGCTTGTGCTCTCTTGCTCTCTCTGTCAAATAAATAAATAAAATCTTAAAAAAAAAAAAAAGAGGAGCATTAGTGGGAGGGAAGATGTAATGATGAAAAAGAAGCAGTCAGCAGGTTGTTTTTGAGAGAATCAATCTTTTTGATGTATGGATGAAGGCAGCAGGTAATGTTGGTGTAGATTGCAGACAAGTTTAGGTTGGGCACTAGGAAGGTAGCATCAGTAGGTGAAAGCCTGAGTGGAAGAACCTTTCTCATCTTGAGCTGTACTACATAATCATTTGGCCAAGAAAGGGAGCATGGAAGGAAGGAAGGAAGGGAGGAAGGGAGGGAGGGCGGGAGGGGAGGAGGGGAGGGAAGGAAAAAAGAAAATCACCAGCTTGAGAAAATATCATATATGAACATCTGCCTCTATTCCATAATTCCAAGCCCTCTTCCCAGAAGGCATTCAAAGATTGGTCTACCAGAGTTCCTCTTTAACATTTATAAGATACAACTAATCAACACCGAAATCATTGTCTCCCTTGTTTTTCAGAAGATTGGGGAACGGACTGACCTTGCGTTAAACCCATGAGAAGTGCGCTGACTTAAAAAAAACAATGACACTATGATGTCTTTTATTATATAGGGTGATATTAAGATGGATAAATTAAATACCATACTATGATATGGTTTGAACATTGTAGTGAATTAGCATGTAGCTTTGAATTTGTTGTGCTGGTGGCCGAAATCTGTTATGAACAAGTTGGAATGCTGTTCAGACTGTGTCATTCTAAAAATAAGTTTCCAGAAAGGTGTCCTAGCATATGCCTACCCAAATGTAGTACTGCTCACAAGGAACAGGGAGATGAAGGGCAGGAGAGAGATCTACTAGCTACTAATTAAAGCTCAGTTTAAGGATTGCTATAAGATTTTCACGTGAATAGGGGTCAGTAGTAAATCTTATATAAAGGCCATTTGGGGAGGAAGAGGGGCCAGCAGAAGCAGGAAGTCTTCCGGAAACCACTCATACCCCTTCAGAAATATATGCCTTTGGTTTTCTCCTTTCATCCCATTAACTCATCAGGCTTCACTGATGGGATCCGGTTTTGATTATATCTGCATGGCTATTTTGTACATATCTGGACACCCCAGATAATGATAATAAAGAAGTTCACTCAAACTTGCCCAGTCCAGAGATCAGGTGACTGAAATCCTGTTTGTCTGTGCATGCCAAGTACCCAGAGTAGATGCTCAATATGTTCAGTGTCTACATTAACAGGCTTCCTTGCTCCACCAGTTGTACTACTAGAAAACCTATTTCTTTAAAAAATATTTATTAATTATCTACTCCTTTGCAGGTATTGTATCTAGGGATACAATATTGGGATATAAGAGTTAGCAAGAGAAAAAGAGTGAGCAAGAGAGGCATGACCCTGTCTTCCTGGAGCTTGTTGCTCATAAAAAGAGGCAACAGTGAAATCAGAAATTATAAGAAATTATGATAGCATCATAATATGGTAAGTGGGATGCTGTTGCAGTCAGTACCAGGGAGACCATGTCTGCTGGGGAGGTAGGTCAAGGGATGCTTCCTGATATAAGTGATTTAGATGAAGTTAGTCAGAGTTCTCAGCTCTAATAGGATTTATAATCTGTTTGGAGAAAGAACAGTGTCACACATACACCAGTAAGAAACAGTATAAGACGCTCCAGGTTCAGTGTTAGAACATGGATTATAGATGATAGAGAGGGCAAAATCAGAGGGCAGAAATGGGCATGGAGGTTTCCCAGGAGGGAGGGGTACATAACTGTCCTTGAGAGATGGGCAGAACAGTGGAATAGAAGAAGAGGAGAAAAGGCAGGGGTCACTGGTGGCTCAGTCGGTTAAGTGTCTGCCTTCAGCTCAGGTCGTGATTCCAGGGTCCTGGGATCCAGTCCTGTATGGAGCTCCCTGCTCAGCGGGGAGTCTGCTTCTTCCTCTCCCTTTCCCTCTGTCCTTCCTCCTGCTTGTGCTCTCTCGCTCTCTGTCAAATAAATAAATAAAATCTTAGAGAGAGAGAAGAAAAGGCAGAGATGAGAATTGTATCAGTTGGGGAAAGGAGGCCTAGATGAGTAGTGGCAGAAAATAGAGAGGCTGAATTATGCAAGACCTGGAAAGTCAGGCAGAAATGGAAGGATAAGTATAATCATGTAATAGTTATTATTTTAAATAATGTGATACCTGTCACGTCCCAGTCTGGGTTAGGTGCTAGGCAAGAAATATTTAGTAATAAGCCTGCAATCCATCCTCTCTCCTTTTACCAGGGGGAAGCCTATGGGAAAGAAAGAAGGAAGGTAACAATCAAATCTTCATGTAAACACACTAATGATATTTGCTAGTGTAGGGTTCTTATCTATGAAATGCTTGTAGAAGGAGGTACCTGGCCTGCCTGGGTTGCTCATTTGCAGCAAACTTGGAATCCATAGATATATTGAGCACAGGTCCTGGGAAAAGGTGAAGTAAATTATGTAACTACCTGAATATAATGTGAGGAAACTTGATGTGTAGGTGAGTTGGCCACATACGTGGCTCAGAGATTTTCTGTGAATCTGGGCAAGAGGGTATCTTGCTGTGGCATGAAAGGCCTGGGGAGCTGCATTAGTTCCGGACCATTGGCTGCTTTACCTGAGCTTTGTGATTGCTTCCTTCCCTGAAGTTAGTAGCAAAGCTTGATACTGGGTAAGACCTCTATTTTTATGAGTCTGCCTTAACACGATGATCCTTTGTGTTTTCTTTTAGGTACATGACATGTATTGTCTCACATCAACCCCCTATGGTAGGTACTCAGAAAAATTAGTTAATTGGTCCAATATCATATAATGAGGAAGCAGCAGGCTCTAAATTTCAACCCAGATCTGACTCCACAACCCATACTCTTCCCACTGTTCTGCATCGTTCCCCTTTTCAAACTTGAACAGAACAGAACAGGTCATGGGGCCCCAGGAAGGCCCGAGGGGACCATCAGGAAGCCCACAGGCCCTTTGAAAGCCACTTCCCCAAAGTACAGTTTTAATGGGAAAAGTCTTTCTGGTATAAAACCTGATTCATTTGAGATTTAAAAGGTAGTGTTTGTGTCACATTTTCCATGGAAAATCCCATTTTCACCAGAGGCAAACACTTACATCCCCACTGGGACTCTGCGACTCATGGAGGGTTTGTGTGCTATCGAGGGAATAATACCACAGTTTTTGAATGCTGAGAGAATGGCCAAAAGACTCTGCCCTTGATCAGAATCAGATGATATGAATTGGAGTTTCTAGTTCCATCTTTAGCTCTAAAGCAAACTGGGCCCTTGTGGGAAGACTCACTATTTCCTGATGGTTGGATCAGCCATATTTCACATGGGCTTGAGTGTATGAGGACTTTCGTACGCATTCATTCGTAGTTCTGAGGGTTGTTTTTTTGTTTGTGTTTTCACACGATTTTTTTCAAAGCATTAGGATCAGTTTCCTGTTAGGAACTTGAGGTTCTCTTTTTAAAGAAACTGGCATGTGAATGTGAGGAAGGGCATAGGCCGTGTTAAGGAATCCATTTTTTCTTTTCTGGAGAAGTGTTTTAATTCTAGTTGCCTCAGGTCAAGGAGTCCCATTCTTAGGGGCCAGCTGACTAGTGTAACACCTTGGTTCCTGTTAAAAGTACCACGGGACACCCATAGCTGGGATGTGACAGATTGCCCCTTGCCCGGACCTCTCTCTTGGGGCTGCCAGCGTTGTTAGTGGACAGATGGGGCCATCTTCCCTTCCTTGGCTGTTTCTGTTTAACCATCTCTGGGGGTGGCTATCATACTACCAGCTAACACAAGTGCTTAATAAATATCTAACTTAAAATACCGCCAGAAAGAGGTTCACCTTGATAGAAAAATCTGATAATAGAGTACCAGAATCTCTATTTCAACAATCAAAGCAGACCCACACATACCTGGTATCTAAATATAGCAGTATGTTGAGGGGCACTTTACTTTGGGTCTTTACAAGAAAAGCAAAAACTTAGTTGAGAATTACTGAAACCCACAGAGCTTAGTTGAGAGAAGACAGTGTTCTGAGGTAAACTTTAAGTTTCTCTTTTTCTGGATTTCATTGATCCTCTTCTTAGCTTATACTGTTGGTGTCCTACTCTGGTCTCCCCTGAGTTACTGCCTTCTTGCTTCTTTACCCTTCCATCTCCAGAGTCTTCAGTTTTTGTTTATGCTCTTATCTAATCTTTCCTTTATATACAACCTTTCTCTACAAAGGAGAATTTGATTCTTTCTAATGCATGGCAGAATACTGACTATTTACTTTGTTGGTTTGCCAGCTTATTTGCTGATGCTCCTGTGTTTTTCCAAACCCAGCACTAGATGTTCTTTATGTCTTGGTGCCCTGCTCCTTATATTCTTTCTTTGGCCTTCTGTGTAGTGAGGAAAAGAATAATAAACACCTTTTTGCTGGTGAAGGGAAGAGTAAACTGCAGCTAAATATGGATTCCCTGCCACATGCCATAGAACAGTCTTTGTAACACCGTAGTCTATTGGAGTCATCAGATTCAGTAAACAGAATATCTAACTAACTACCAGCTTAAACAAGGAGGTATCTGTTTTTTTGAGCATGATGAATACAGTAACAAGGTTATTGGGATTCCAGATTGACTTATGTGTTATTCTTTGTCTTCACACTACAACATCCAAAGGAAGACAACAAGAAAGCTCATCCCCTTAGAGTTCCCTCCTTTTTTTATATAGGGAGGAAAACTTTTCCAAAAAATATACCCCCTAGCAAATTTCCCCTTAGTATCATGGGTCAGGATAGGGTCACATGCCTGTGCGGCCAGTAATGCAGCTGGGAGAGTTACTGACTTCCATACTGGAAGTGGAATTTGTGTGCAAGGATGGAGGGAAAAGGCTATTGAGTAGCCAACTACTGTTACAGACTGAATGTTGTGTCCTTCCCCCACCAAAATTCCTATGTTGAAACACTACCCTTCCACGTCATGGTATTAGGAGATGAGGCCTTTGGGAGGTGTTTGGAATGAGTTGGGGTCATGAGGATGGAACTGTTGAGAGTCATGAGAGAGCTTGCTTCCTTTCTTTGCTTTTTCCACCATATGAGGAGAAGTCTACAACCCAGAAGAGGACCCAACCACGCTGGCACCCCAGTGTCGGACTCCCAGCCTCCAGAACTATGAAAAATACATTTCTGTTGTTTATAAACCAACCAGTCTATGGTATGCTGTTATAGCAATTCCAACAGACTAAGACGACCACTGCCATCAAATACTCATATGAAGTGCAACAGCCCAGGGTTGTTTATTAAGTCATTTCACACTTGCTGTCACATGAGCCACACATATAGTTAATATGGAGTCATAAAAGAAGAGACCTCAAAAGCTGGGAAGTCCTGAGCTTTTGGCAAGCCTTTATTTTTTAACAAAAATGCCCTCACCTGGTTGTGGTTTAATACCTGCTAAAACCCTGAGGATATCACACACACATGCACGTATGCACACACGCATACCCAACACCTTTTATGTAAACTTGATCACACCTATGCATGTTATTGAATCATTTCTAAAATCAGAACAGGAGCTTACCAGAAAATAATCTAAAAAGTCTGGGGATTATAACAAAATCTTGGATGTTGCAAGGGCTGGATGTGGCTTAGCATCTGAGTATTGCTGATTAAGTTACTAAAAAGATTTCAGCAACTAGGATTTTCTAGTGATGAAATACTGTTCTTGTGTGATTGACGCTAGCAAATTTAATAGAAGTAATTCTGAGGAATGGTGATTATAGACGTATCCCAACCTAGTTTTTCTTCCCTAGCCTATAATAAAAGGCATGGAGCTCCAACCACTGGGGAAAGCAAGAAGCTGGAGCTGTATACTTTTGGTAAAGACAGCCAGGTTCCCTTCTCAGGATGATGTGTCAGCAGAGTCATTTGGAGAAGCAGATGTGAGGGAGATTAATCTTCTTACTTAAAATATCCTGACATAGCAAGAAAAGCAGATTTGAATCTCAGAAAGTTTGTGAGGCAGTTGAATGGGTTAATCATTATTTCATGTGTCGAACTGACTTGTTGAGGGGCTCTAGGAGACACCTTTTCCTCTCCTCCGAAGAACCACAGAAATAACAAACTGGTTGGGTGAATCAAGGGTCACACCCAGGGAAGGGAACCTCTGTGGAAATATTTCATGAATTTTTCTCTTTGGTTTTATTGTGTTTTTAAAGGTTTGGGAAAAATCAAGGAATGTTAGGCCTGCTTCCGATTAGTTATTGAAACACTCACCTAGTGGTGTAATGTTTATTGAAGAAGTTGTGTATTTTGCATACAGCAGTTTTGATAGCAAGTAAGGAGGAGCCAATAAGTAGCACAACTCCATCTCCAATCAGAAAAAAGAGCACACGGGGACACATGGATTTAGAATAGAAGCATTTGATCCTTAAGCTTTGGTTAGCCACAAAGGGAAGCTTGTGGGGACAGAAAAGAAAAAAAAAGAAATCTACCCTATGGAAAAAAAGGGCAAAGGGACATTTAGAGTGGGTTAAAAATAAGAATGTTAAGAAAGATAACATTTTCTCTTTGATAAGAGTAAGTAGACGGTATGGTCTTTTTATTTAGACCATAGAAGCTCTAGAAGTTCTAGAACCAGTGCTGACAGGCCAGGTACTTTCATAATATTCATACATTTATTCACTCATTTATTCATTTGTTAATCATCTGCCCCAAATCATTTACTAGGGGCCTCTTATATTTCAGGCCCTGGAGCTTTGAGGATGAGTAAGAAGTCCTTCATCTGGAGGAATTCTGGTCGGCTGGAGGGAGGCATATATAAATAACCGGTCAGGGTAAATGTAAGTGCTGTACAAGATTTAATAACAGGTAGCTATGGGCACACAGGGAAAAGGAACCCTGACTCCTCTGGGGTTGCTGGGAAAGAGTTCATAGAGGGGGACATTTGAAGTGGGCTTTAAAGGATGAATGAGAATTCACCAGGTGAAAAGAACGAGAAAGGAAACCCCACTGAGGAAAAGCCTATGCAACAATACTGAGGCAGGACTGGGCAGGCAGAGGATAGGGAAATGGGTAAAGCGATGGGACACAGCACTGGCTACAGAAGGTGCAGGAGAGGTGAGGAGGAGGAAACCACAGTGCACAAGGAGGCCCTCCACCCTCCACCCTCCAGTGTGCCTCTGAGACCCACCTCAGGGGCCAGGAGTTACAAGTGCACCTCACGGGGTCCAGGCCCTCCACACACACACACACACACACACACACACACACACACGGACTGTTGTTTCGGTTAGCCGCTTCCTGAGAGCAGAGTGGACTTTCTCTGTTGTACCCTCCAGAGCCCAGCACTCTGGCAACACTATAAGGCGCTTTGCTAAGAGGACGCAACAATGGTTTTCAAGCATGGGACTGACACACACTCAGTATCTAGACTGGAAGTTCACTGAGTCAGGACTAGGTCTGACTGATGCGCCGCTCAGTCTACTGGGGAGACTTGGCATGTAGAAGGTCCTCCCTAAATATCTGCTGCATGAATCAGTGAACTCAATGAATAAGGCAGAGTAGAAAATGGACTAGCAAGGGCTAGTCAGCCCCATTAAGAGGCTGAGACCTAAGAATCCAGGTGAAGAACCACAGTGGGGTTAAAGAGGAAGGGCCGGTATTTAGACCAGCACCGTCCAATAGAACTCTCTGCAGTGATAGAAATGTTCTATTCGCCACTAGTCCCTTACACTAGCCACTAACCACATGTGGCTCTTGAGTACTTGAAATGTGGCTGTGAGACTAAGGGACTGAACTTTTAATTTTAATTAATTTAAATAGCCACATGTGAACAGCCACATTGAACAGCACGGAACTAGAGTTTTCTGTGGCAGAATCCAAAGAATTTGTAACACATTGGATATATTCATTAAGTCAATCAACAAAGATTTATTGATCATTTTCTGGGTTCTGATAGAGAAAATGGGGGCCAAGTTATGGTGACTATGTATACCATGCTGAGGTGTTTAGGATTTGTAATAAAGAGTGGAGGAGGGTGGACAGGCTATTTTAGCAGGATTGGTCAGGGAAACTCTCTCTGAGTGACAGGTTGAGAGTAGGATGATGAGAAAGTTATGTGGATTAAGAAAAACAAAAACAAACAAAAACCCCAAACAAGAACTAGAACCATCACTGATGAAGGAAAGCAATAGAATTCAACACAAAACAACACTCAGAGCAAGAAGGGACCTACACCATCTCTAAGTCTAACTCACTCTTCCTTTCTCTAGGAAGTCAAGAGAAGGCCAGAGAGGTAAAGTGACTTACCTAAGGCCACACAGCTACTTAATAACACAGTTGCAAACAGACTCAATCCTGACTTCCAACTCCACTCCCTACTGGGTTAAGTCTATCTTAGCATCCCAAATCCCATTGTCCTAGTAAAAAGGGTTATTGTGAGAAATGAAAAATGTAACAGAGACAAGGTATTAAAAATGGTAACTATTTTCATTACTGGATTTGTTTTAATCTTACAGGGTCCCCTCAAGTAATTATGTTATTAATAACAACCATGTCATTTTTTTAGTAATACAAAAGCATAATGCAAAAAAAAAATAGTAATTTGATAATACAAAAAGCATTAAGAGAGGCAATGAGCATTCAACTCCTAATTTGCTTTAGTCATTCTTTGGGGTGACTCTCAGCCTTGGTCCTGTGCAGTCAACATCAGGTAACACCTGCCATTTGCCCTGAGGCAGCTGCAGGAATTACAAAATTCTGGAGGTACGGCATTCTGTGTAAGGGAAGAAATCACCAGCCTCAACACGGCTGGCCTTACTACCCTGCCTTATTAAGTGGTGGCAAGTATCACCATCCTTAGATACTTCTGAAGAGAGAAAAACGAGGCTTTGGTTTTCCCAATAGACACAGCTGTCATCGAGCTCTTTATGGAAAGCTGCTGTGGCCAAGGCCTGAAGAAGTGAGGTGCAAACAGGATGCACAAGTGGAAAGGATGACAAGTGTGCACTGAAGGCGTATGGCAGGAAGGACTTTCTGCCTTAGCATTAGGCCTTCGTTTGCTTACTCGTCTCCTTATACCTTCCTCCCTCTCCCACCACATCTCTGCCCTTTGAGCTTATATTTTTGTAAATATTCAGACAAGACAAACAATATGATAAATAGGGTCATGTCTTTGCCAGAGTGACAGCCGGTGTTGACATATACATGTTGGCTCTCTCTGACTTCTCTGGGCGACTCGACTTTTCTGACCGCACCTTTAGCGTTCAACCCAGGCCCATGCTCTATCCATGCTGTTGTGTTGCCTCTGAGTTTAGTGACTATGGAACCACCTGTGCAGTGATCATTAATCAATAGTTTGATATGATCGCCCGAGGAACAAGGACAGGGAAGCATTGAACAACTGGAGATCGCATGTGATCCAGTGACCTGACAGCCACGTCTGAGGCTCACAGCCCACTGGCTCGCCATTCCAATCCCACCTGGTTGGGGCCAGGACCCTCTCCCCAGACTGGAGCACTAGCACCTCCCGTCATTCCTGAGCAGCAAAGACCCATCAGGATGGTGCCTCTGCACCTGCCAGCCCTCCAGTGCTCCCAGCGTGCCTTACAGTGGACACTGTAACATACTTGGCGCCACAGAGGGTCCAAATCCTTGGCCTGAATCTAGCAGGTCTGGATTCTAGACCTCTCTCTACCTCTCAACCTCTCTTAGGTTGGCTTGGACCAATTACTTAATTTCTCAGAACCTCCATGTTCTCAAACGTGAACCTGGAATAATGTCTACCTCATAGGGTTCTATGAATCAAAAATCTTATTATTGTATGTGCAAATGCTTTGAAAAATAGACAATACTACTCAAATGAGAGCAAAGTATTATTCAGGAATCTACACCACGTGGTTATTTTTGTGGAAAAAATAAAACCTAATGAATATTACATTATATTCACATCATTTCATTCATTCACCCATTCATCCAACCTATTCATTCATTCACCCAAGTTTTATGAGACAAGCAATCTGTGCTGTGTTGTGCTAGGTAGATAGACGATCACGAGCAGTTCAGATATTATTCCTCATGGAGCTGACAGTCGATTTAGGGGAGGGGGACGCTGTAAACCAATAATCATGCAAATGCAAAGTGTACTAGGTGTTGTGAGGAAGAAGGGTATACGGCCATGAGTGAGGATAATAGCAGAGGTACATAAATATGGGACTTGGTTGAGTTGACTGACAAGGGCCTTCAAGGCAGCAGGAAGAACATAAGGGAAACCCTTGAGAAATGAGAGCACTTAGCAAATTCAAAGACCAAGAGGTCTTTGCTGGAACACAGGAAAGAAGGATCATGTTGCCAAATTCGGGCAGGCGGAACAAAAGTCACAGATGCCTCCTAGGATTCTCTTACGAGAGAGCTGGGAAGTTTGAGCCTAGTGGAGGAAGTACAGAGCAGTTAACAAGACTGGGAAAATGAACTTACTAAAGAAATGCAGTCATAGAGTTGTGCGATCTGTTTAAGTTGAGATAAGGATAAACTCATAAAGATTCTAATCTCCTGGGTTGTGAGATTTTTTTTTTTATAGCCATGGTCAGCACTTAAATGCAGTCCTATAAATTAATTTTGACATTGTTAGTTGTGACTTTCCACTTTGTACCATTCTATATAAACATTTCTACGGGGGCGCCTGGGTGGCTCAGTCGTTAAGCGTCTGCCTTTGGCTCAGGTCATGATCCCGGGGTCCTGAGATCGAGCCCCGCATCGGGCTCCCTGCTCCGCGGGAGGCCTGCTTCTCCCTCTCCCACTCTCCCTGCTTGTATTCCCTCTCTCGCTGTGTCTCTCTCTGTCAAATAAATAAATAAAATCTTTAAAAAAAAAAACAAAACATTTCTACGTGTTTGTAGTCCTTAAACTTGTTATGTTTAATAGCTATATGCTGTTCCATCAGGATATTTCTGGCCCTTCTACACACTGGCGTGGTTTTTAGTTCTTTATGGTTTTGGGGGGTTTTTTTTTCCCTTAAAAATAGTGCTTCTGGGAACCTTTTTGTTTTCCTATGAGTTATTTTCTTGGGTTCCATTCCCCTCGTGGGTCACTTCTCTGCATGTCAGATGGCCGCTCTGATGTTCCCAGTCTTCTGTTGTCTCATGCTTTCGTTTGTCTGGATGTGAGCAAATTCCCCTGGTTCCAGCAGCTTCTGGGAGTTGCAGGGGAGGGTAGGGGCAGGCGGGAAGAGGACCATCCTCATTAGAAGTAGAGAGAATACAGGCTGTTGCCTTAATATGCTTTATCCCCTCAGGTGGGGCCTGTGTCAGGGATTTGTTCTGCACTCAGAACCTCCATGGCCCTTAGCCTGACAGGTAGCTCATTCATCTCTGTCGCTTTGCAGTCTCCCCCAGGGCCGATGACGTTCCTGGAGGGTGCTGTATGTGGAACAGAAAAGTGTAAGGTGTGGCAATGAATGGAATTGTTGTTAGCGGGAAGTGGTTGTGAGAAAAGGCATAAAACCTCTCGGACTGTAATTAACTCACAGTGATAATTCTATCATCCAAGGCAGATGGTTCCCTGACTGTCAACCTTTTAATTTATTTCTTTATTTAATATTTCATTCCGAGTCTCGAGTGTTGTTTAGAAATTGGTCAGGGACCAAATCACCAAATCAAGCAGACCTCAGGGAAACAAACATCTTTTTTTTGCCTGATCATAGCTCACCTGCTGATTTGATCCAATGTGTCTCTTAAGCATTTACTTTTAACATTGGTCAAAAAATTAACGGAACAAAGCAGAGTAGCTGAACTCATTGGATTTGGGATAAAAGTTTAAGTTCAGTTCTCTGGGGAAAAAAAAATTCTATTCCCTGAGTCAAACATAATATCACATAATAGTAAGTTAGTCTAAAGTTTTTGAAAACTGGAGAATAAGTCCCAAAAGGTTTCTCTGTTTTATCAGAGCAAAAAAAAGAAAGAAAGAAAGAAAGAAAGAAAGAAAGAAAGAAAGAAAGAAAGAAAGAAAGAAAGAAAGAAAGAAAGAAAGAAAAAGAAAAATGGAATATAATAACTATTTTGTCCTCTAACTCAAAAAGGGTATATAGGAGAGAGGACAAAATCATTGCCATTTTAATCAAAACCATCACTGACTGTCAAGGATATCTACAGTTTTAATAAAACATAAGACATATGGCATAAAACAACTATGGAGCACTGTGCTGTGTGCCAAGCACAGTGCTTTACATTCTACCCCTCCCTCACCCCCATGAAGTAGATTTTCTCAAGGTCACACAGCTAGTGAGTGATGGACTCAAGAATTCGAATGTGATCCCAAAGCTAGTGCTCTTACCGCCTCTCTACCCTGGGACTTCAATGGCTGGAGGCAGTGTGGGTTAGCAGGACAAACCCATGCCAGGGGGCAGAGCATGGAGATCACCCGTCCTGTTAGCTTCCAATCTGTTAGGTGAGTTTAGGTAAATCACAAACTCCTTGAGTGGAAAGGACTCCTATTTTTTCCTAACCCCCATTGTAAGGGCATGCTAGGTAATGGCTGTGGAAGTTCTTTGATAACTAACCATAAAATCCTATAGAAACAGAAGGACTTATTGTCCTTCTTATTGTATTGTGGTTGCTGTGATGATATGGCAAGATTCTCATATTTAAAATATGAGGCCTGCAATAGCTGCTATGGGGTAAGGTTGCTCAGCGGGGTCAAATTTGAATGGCACATCCAGTGAGCTTGTGGTTCAAAATTAATCATCTCATACACTGACATGCCAGGGAATCAAAAAATATAGAGCCAGGAGGCAGCCGGGGTCATGTATGTTGTGTATATGCCTTGATTGATGTGGTGACAGATGTATTCAAAGCATCACCAGGCTCCCTAAACAGACCTCCTTCTAGGAGAACTGATGGTTGTGGGAGGCTCCCTCCAGCGGCTGCAGGCTGGGAATTGATCATAACAGATCATGAGGTAGATTTCTAGAACAAGACTGAAGGGTGGAGCAGGAATCAGGTATTCTTTAGAGTGATTTTGTTGACCTTATCCCAACCCACACTCCACCATGCCTCGAGAAATTCAGCACATCTCAAGTCTTGGGGTTTCTAGATGATGAAAAATACATTCCGTAGCTGATCCAGGCAGTAGGACATGGAGGCCCAAGGCAGAAATTTCATCTGTATTTCCTGTAAACCCAGCAGACTAGTGTGTCTCAAGCTCCAGGAACACTAAAATCTCTTAGAAAATTTGTTCAAAAGCAGATTTCTGGGCTCCATTCCTAGAGATCACTATTTCATTGGTCTTGGGTGGTGCCCAGGACTCTGCATTCAAACAAACACTTAAGTGACTTTGATGCACATATGTACAATTTCTATTTTTAGGGGGGAAATGCAGCAGAAGAGAAGAGGGCTACTGTGATCAAAATTAAAAAGCTAACATGTATGGAGTGCCTGGGTGCCTCAGTTGGTTGAGCAGCCAACTCTTGATTTCGGCTCAGGTCATGATCTCAGGATCATGGTATCAAGCCCCGAGTCAGGCTCCACTCTGAGCATGGAGCCTGACTAAGATTCTCTCTCTGTTTCACAGGATGCAAACATTGAGACTGGGGACCATGAAGCCCCATTAGTCCAGCTTTGTTCATAGGGCCCAGCCTCTAATGAAGAAGTTGTCCTTCTCCCAACCAACTTTTTCTTTGGCAGGATCCTATTGAAATGCTGCAGGACTCATACTTGCCTAACAGGTTTATAGAAATAGGAGTTTTTAAGCCTCTACTAATTAATATAATGCTAACCATCTACGGTCAGTTAGCTCATTTAATGAGTCGATTTAGAATAAGGGTGAACTCACTGAATTTACTCTCTGTTATAATAGAACTCATTAGAATTTCTTTCATTTCCTTGGCTAAGAAGAACAAAGAGGCAGGAGACTTGGGGGACCGCCTTAACTGGGCCTAGTGACAGGGACAAATGAGCCAGCCCAAAGAGGAGGCCATATTTGAATGGTTGGTTAGAAATGCTCTTTTCTGAGTTCATTATTCTTATACTATGATTTTGATAACATTGAAGTTGGCTGAAGATTGTTTAAAAATGTGAAGCTCCAGAGTTCCAGACCTACATTTCTGTTTGACTGCTAAGTTCCATTTGATTGGCCTGCCAGCATCCCATCTCCAAGATATGTACCAAAGCAAACCCATCATGTTTCCCACCAAGCCTGTCTTCTCTGGATGACACTGTTTCTGTTCAGGATCACACCATTCTCCAGGCTAGGCTCAGAATCACAGCCACCTTTGAATGTACCATCCCTAGTCGGCTCTGAGAGAAGTTCACAAGTTCTCCCAGCTCTGCTTTTATTCATCCAATACTACCACCACTATCGGTACCACAGTTCAGATTCCTTTCCACCTTATGGAGTCTGGACCACATTCTGGAATCTTCCTGACTGATGTCTCCTTCCTTTGTTCATCCTCTGGCTTTTTCTTACCATGGGTCTGGGAGATTGAAACCATATTATTCTTTAGCTCAGAATCTCTCATGATTTTTATTGCCTACTAAAAGATTCTGCACTCAATGCTAGTGTGGGTGTGGGCGGGGTGGGGGGGCGGATTTCTTACCCTCACCACCAAGAATTCTCTGACAACAACTGGGTGTGCTACAATTCAACTCATTTCTGACACTGTCTACCCAGAGGCAGCATCAGACTCCACAGGTTGAGGACTCAGTCCCTCAAGACTGCTCTCCACTTCAGATGCCAACTCCACATCCAGATCTTCACCTATACTTCTGACAGACTGGCTATAAATAAGAGGTTCCCATGACTTCCAACTTGCCTTTGATTAATTTGCTAGAGCAGTTTACAGAACTCAGGAAACCGGTTTACTCACTAGATTACCAGTTTATTACAAAGGATATTAAAGGATACCAGTCAACAGCCAGATGAAGAGAAACAAAGTACAAGTTCCTGAACAAAGGAACCTCAGTCCTTCTGGAGTTTGGGGCCAGACGTTGGCACTTGGAAGTGTTCTGATTCATCAACCTGTAGGTTCTCTGAACCCCATCCTTCCAGTTTTTTATGGGGACTTCATTACATAGTCATGACTGATTAAATTATTGGCCATTGGCAATTGAACTCAATCTCTGGCCCCTCTCCCCTCCCTGGAGGAGGTTGGGATGGGAAGTTCCAACCTTCTAATCTTGTGTTTGGCTCCTCTGGCACCACAACCTTACCCTTTGGATATGTGGGGCTTTCTAAAAGTTACCTAATCAACATAAAAAATACCTTTGTCGTGTTCATCACTTAGGAAATTGCAAGGGTTTTAGGAGCCCTGTGTCAGAAACATGGAGGAAGACCTACTAGATATTTCCTATTATAAAGCACAATATCATACCTACTAAATAAAGTTCAAATGTATAAAATTCAAAGTCATATGTACAAGACCTTCCATAATCATATTCCATATTATTTGTCTAGCCTTGCTACCTAATAATCCTTTAAAAATGCTCTGTTAGGGGTGCCTGGGTAGCTCAGTCGGTTGAGTGTCTGCCTTCGGCTCAGGTCACGATCCCAGGGTCCTGGGATCAAGCCCTGTGTGGAGCTCCCTGCTCAGAGGGAGTCTGCTTCTCCCTCTCCCTCTGCCTGCCACTTTGCCTACTTGTGCTCTCTCTAACTCCCTGTCAAATAAATAAATAAAATCTTGAAAAAAAATGCTCTGCTATTCACAGGGTTGAATTATCCATTGGGCACAGGAGGCCCACAGTACTTTGGGGGTCCATAAAATATTTTCATTTCTTTCAAATCAGAAGAGCAAAAAACATTTTCCAGCTTGGATTATATTCATATTTATACCAATACAGTCATAAAACATAATTTGAAATATATTCTATGGAGGAATGAGCCAATGAAAACAAAAGTACCTAGGGATCATGAAAGTCACGATGCAGCCCTGGCTCTTCATTCATTCAACCAATGAATATTAATTAAGCTCCTACTATTTTCCAGGCATCAAGCAAACAGATATGGTCTCTGTCATCAGAAACTTTAGATGGGGGCGACTGGGTGGCTCGGTCACTTAAGCATCTGCCTTTGGCTCAGGTCATGATCCCAGAGTCCTAGGATCGAGTCCCACATCGGGCTCCGTGCTCAGTGAGGAGTCTGCTTCTCTCTCTCCCCCTCTACCTGCTCGTGCTCTCTCTCAAACAAATAAATAAAATCCTTAAAAAAAAAGAAAAAGAAACTTTAGATGCAACTGTTAGAGACAGGCAAGTAAATGTATCAACATTATGACTCTAAACTATGATACATGTTATGACTTAAAAGAAGGGACACTGAGAGAGAGAGAACATTGGCAGGAAGGAGTCCACTTGCAGATGGTCAGAGAAGGTCTCTTTTGAGGAGGTGACATAGAACCTGAGAGTCAAAGGATGAAAAGGAGCTAGTCCTACAGAGAGAAGCAGGAAGAGCATTCCTGCAGACTCTCTGGGTGAGATGTGGGAATCTATGTTGTTGCTGTTTTCTGGGTACCTCAAATGAAGTAGCCCTTGGTCTTGATGATGTCCTGTCCTTGCCAAATGACAAGACAAAAACAACTTAGGAGTGAGTTGGATGTCCTTTATCCAAAGGAAAACAGTCCATGGATGGGGTCATGCAGTGCCTCATAAGCAGTGGGACAATCTTCCCAAGAGATTTTGGGCAAGAGCAGGTGTTCTAGAGCATCAGAAGAGGAGACTCAGAAACAGGGCATGATTGGCTAGGAGTTTAGGGATTCCTTGATAAGGCCACCAGGTCTTCTTTTCTAGGGCAAGGTAAGCTAGCTAAAACTTGAGTCGGAGGATGGTGACTGGTGTATGTTAGGTTTCCTTGACAGATGTTTCCCTTAAGTGCAGGCTGACTTAGGTTTAGATTGGTGATGTGGGCAGGGCCACTGGAGTGGCCTCCATTTCGTGGGTCCCCATATACAAATTAACTTTATCATTCTCAAACACAATTTAAGCCTTTCTGCTTCCGTGGTTTTGTTCATACTGCTCCCTTGTCTTAAAACTCCTTCTCCTTTTCCTTCCTTTCTCTTTTTCTTTTTTCTTTTTTTCTTTTTAAGATTTTATTTATTTGACAGAGAGAGCACACGAGAGAGCACGAGAGAGCACCAACAGGGGGAGCAGAGGCAGAGGGAGAAGCAGGCTCCCCGCTGAGCAGGGAGCCCGATGCGGGGCTCAATCCCAGGCCCCGGGCATCATGACCTGAGCCAAAGACAGACGCTTAACCAACTGAGCCACCAAGTCGCCCCCCTTTCTCTGTTTTTCAAAGCGGTTCACCAAACCGTGAGACCTCCTCTCACTAGACCAGCTGGTGATCTTGCGCTCTCTGGAATCCCCGACGCACTCGGGTGCATATCATCAGTCTCCTGTTTCTTTTATCTCTCTCTCATGTCCCCTACCTGCCAGGAAATTCCTTGAAGGTAAAGAGTTTTGTATCTTAGCATTTTTGAAGCACCTCCATGGGGACCTTCACAAATTAGTTAGTAACTTACTACAGATTTTCTGGCTACATGGAAAATGAATGACTGAGTCCAAAGCAGACTGTCTTAACATTGTATTCCTGCGATCTTTCCTTTATTTCCTTTTGCAGACCAAACCAGCTCTGACTGTAATGAGACCTTGCATATTTAACGTGAGGCAGAGAGAGGAGGAGGCATGATGAATGAGCTCAGGAAGACGTGGGGCTTCTGCAGTGACACTAATAAATGGAATGTAGAATCCAACTCCAACATTTGGGGCTAGAAACTAGCTACAAACAAGCAAGCAAAAAAATGAACATGTGGGCGGGGGGCAGTGTATGCAGCAAATGAAAAGATAAAAAGCTGCATGCTGCTAATGGGACAGAAATAGGGTTTGTAGGGTATTACATTAGGATTGTTCTATTTTTCTTTTTCTTGCCTTTTTTAAAAAAAAAATTAATGGGAAACCAGTCTCCAAAGGTTTTTACACACTCTGGGAGTCTGTGGGGTAGGACAAAGAGCTTGACATTGTAGGTGGTCCCCCAGCAGGCCTTGGATCTAAATCAGGACTGTTACACAGTGAGCTGTCAGGCTGGGTGCAGCTGTAAACACCACATCTATGGCAGCGCGTGGGGCAACGCAATGCCAGAGGGAGACAAGAAAACCATTCTCCTGCTAAAACATGGGTTTACAAAATACAGTTGTCATGCTTTTGATTGCTGGATTATTAAAAGATGGCAAGTGAGAGACACTTCATTCTTTCAGTCAGAAAGGCAGAAGAACAGAGCACAATTCTAAAGACAAAGTATAAAACAAAAACAAAAACCATCAGCATAGCAGGAGTTGAGTGAATGGTGTAACTCCCAGGAGGTACCCTTGACCAACTTGTTTCAAGATTGAGCTTTCGCAAGATGTTAAGATAAGGTGAAAATATTGCCTGGTCTCCAAAGGACTGGAGATCGGAGTCACTTATTGAAACACCCTGGCATGAGATGTGAGGTGTTGCTGATGGGGTGGGCATGGGGGTGTGAGCGAGCAGAGCTCCCTGGGTGTAGAAAGTGACTTGGGTCAAAGGGCCTCTAGGGCAACGCTGTAAGTGCCCTGGCTTGAGCCCACTGCTTTCTGTTCCCTGCTTGTCAGCTGCTCATTCCTGCAACAGGTACTTATTGAGGCCTGTTGAATGACAGATACTGACTGTCACAGACTCTGGCTGAACGGCTGTGAATCAACAGGGCAAAAATATCTGCCCTCGTGGAACTTGCATTCTAAAGGGTTAAGAATATATTCTTATATTCTAAAGATTCTAAAGACAGTCTCTAGATAGATTATCCACTAAAGATAGATGATTAAAAAGATAACAAAGAAAAATGCCTCATATGTCAGATGGTGGTAAATGGTATGGAGAAAATAAAGCAGGGAAGGGAGACTGGAGGAGTTATAGGAATACAGTTTTAAATGGGGTCAGCAGAGAAGGTCTACTGAAATGGTGGTTTTTGAGCCAAATCCTGAAGAAAGTGAGAGAGTTTAGCATAATGGATATTGGGGGTCAGAACATTCCAAGGAGGGGAAACAGCCAATGCAGATGCCCTGAGGCAGGGCATGTTTGGTGGGTTAAGGGAATACCAAGGAGGAGGATGTGGCTGGAGGAGAGAGAGGGGGGAAATATTAAGGGATGAGGTCTGAGAGATCATGGGGGACAAATCATATAAGGCCCCAAGGACTTGGGGGCCTAGATGAGGATTTGGCTGTGAGCGAGATGCCCTTGGCCGGACTGAGTTACTTTGTAATGATTTATAAAAAGTAATGTATCTTTCCTCACTCCCCTTTTCAGAGGACTCTGCAGTCCTCCTCCTGCAAACATTGTTTCAGCATCCTTCAATTAGAGCCATCTTCTGGACTTTAGTCAAGAGACTAATATTATAGTCCAAGGAGAACTTACTGCATTTTGAGTGCTCGCTTACTCAGTTTCACACCTGAGGACCCCAGTGATAGAGCTGGGGGCCTTCATGCCAAGGGTCTTCATGGTATATGAATGCAAATATTCTCTTTATACTTTCCCAGAATTTCCTAAGAAACAGAGATCTGCAGTAACATCCATGGTGGGGGGAAAAAAGCACAGTTATTGTTTTTATCAGTATGTTGATCTATCACTTTTTCTGCACCTACAGAGATGATCATGTGGGTTTTGTCCTTTATTCTATTAATGTGGCATAGTACATGAATTGATTTTTGAACACTAAGCCAACCTTATATAAATTCTACTTGGTGATGGCTTATAATTCTTTTTATACGTTCCTGGACTCACTTTGTTAAAATTGTAAGGATTTTTGCATCTATTTTCATGAGAGATACTGGTCTGTGGGTTTCTTTGCTTGAAATATCTTTGCCCGACTTTTATATCAGGGTAAACCAGGCTCATAGTATGTGTTTGGAAGTGTTTTCGTGTCCTCTGTTTTCAGTATTTGTAAATCATTAGAATTATTTCTTTTTAAAAATATTTTGTAGAATTTACCAACGAATCCATTTGGACCTAACTTTGTCATTGTAGGAAGATTTTTATTTTTTATTTATTTTTTATTTTTTTTAGATTTTGTTTATTTATTTGACAGAGAGAGACACAGCGAGAGAGGGAACACAAGCAAGGGGAATGGGAGAGGGAGAAGCAGGCTTCCCGCAGAGCGGGGAGCCCGACGTGGGACTCGATCCCAGGACCCTGGGACCACGACCCGAGCCGAAGGCAGACGCCTAACGACTGAGCCACCCAGGCGCCCCTGTAGGAAGATTTTAAAAAATTTTTTATTTAAATTCAATTTAGTTAACATATACTGTATTATTAGTTTCAGGGGTAGAATTTAGTAATTCATAAGTTGCATGTAACACCCAGTGCTCATTACATCACGTGCCGTCCTCCTTAATGCCCTCACCTACTTCCCTTCCAACAACCCTCAGTTTGTTTTCTATAGTTAAGAGTCTCTTATGGTTTGTCTCCCTCTCTGTTTTCCTCTTATTTTATTTTTCCTTCCCTTCCCCTGTGTTCATCTGTTTTGTTTTTTAAATTCCACATATGAGTGAAGTCACATGGTATTTGTCTTTCTCTGACTGACTTATTTCACTTAGCATAATACCCTCTAGTTCCATCCACGTCATTGCAAATGGCAAAATTTCATTCTTTTTGATGACTAATATTCCATTATATATCTATATCTATATGTATATCTATATGTATAAATATAGATATATATGTGGGAAGATTTTAAATTACTAATTCAGTTTTTAATATTCTATTCAGATTTTCTATTCCTTCTTGAGTTCGTTTAGGTACTTTGTCTCTTTCTAGAAATTTGTCCATTTCACATAAGTTGTCTGATTTGATACAAAGTAGTTCATCATAGTCACTTATAATCCTTTCATTTTTTTGTAGAGATGGCGGTAAAAATTGTTCCTCTGTTTTTCTGATTTTGATAATTCCTATCTTCTTGCCCTATTTCTTGGTCAGTCTAACCAAAGATTTATCAATTTTGTTGATCTTTTCAAAGAACCAATTTTTGGTTTCATTCATTTTTTTCTATTATTTTTCTGTTTTCTACTTCACTGTTTTCTAAATATTTGGGTTTAGTTAATTCCCCTATTTCTAGTTTCTTATGTTGGATGTTTAAGTAATTGATTCAAGATCTTTATTCTGTTACAATGTAGGCATTTATAGCTATATATTTCCTTCTAATCACTGCATTAACTACATCCCATAAATTTTCATATGTTGCCTTTTCATTTTCATTCAGCTCAAAATATTTTTAAAATTTCCTTCTGGTGTTTTTGTTTGACAAATAAGTTATTAAAAGGAGTTTTCTTTAATTTCCAAGTATTTGCTAACTCCCCCCCCCCATTTCCTTCTGTTGTTGATTTCTAATTTAGCTAGAGAACACACTTTGTATGATTTCAAACCTTTTAAATTTATTGAAACTTGTTTTCTGTCCTAACATAGAATCTAACATACGGTCCATTCTGGAGAATGTTCCATGTGTGTTTGAAAAGAATGTCTGTTCTGCTGTCATTGGGTGGAATGTTTTATAAATACCAGCGAGGTCAAGTGTTATTTACATTTTCTATGTGCTTGCTGATTTTCTGTCTAATTGTTCTATCAATTATTGAGAGTGGAGTATTAAAATCTCCAACTATCATTTTTGAACACCATCATCTCTTGCTTAGGTTATTGTAATAGCTTACACTCCCTGTCCACCCTCCCTGTTTTATTTTTCTCCATAGGACTTATCATCATCTGACCTAGTATATATTTTACTTATATGCTAGAATATATAGGTCCCATGATGGCAGGGATTTTTGTTATTTTTCATCACTGCTGTGTTTCTGGCACCTTTAATGGTGCCTAACACATATTAGTCACACACAGATATTTGTTGGGTGAATAAAGACATTACAAAATAAAAGGCACCCCCTATTCTCTTGGGCAAGTGCAAATCCCCACCATCTGGAGGAGATCTGAAATGGGTCAATACCAGTGGGAATACTGAGATAGATTCAAGGCAAAGGGTGGGAGATGATGTAAGGGGTACCTATGCTTTTGGCCACGAGTGGAGACTCTCCCTCTCCCCATATGTTTTCCTTTGGATTTATCCTTCCTTGCGTTTTCTAGTCATAAAATTGGTAGGCACTCGAGAACCAAGATTACATGTAGGTCTTGAGGAAATAGGCCACTGTGCTTGATTTTGATCCTGGCTATTTGGCTTCCTTCTCCAGGCAAAGGAATCCCACTGACATCAGGTGGCCCTGTGTAGCTCAACCCTGTGTAGCTCATTGGGGGTTAATTCCCAAGTGGAGAGAGCAAGGTGGGGCTAAAACTTCAGAGTAATAAACAGAATGGTTTTCTCCTACATATAGGTTTCCTTCCTGAACCTGAGAGAGGTGGGTGGCTGGTCCAAGATGGGGTGGTCAGGATCCCAGCCAAATATCATTCCATCTTATACATGATTGATGCTATTTCCTCAGATGTACACCTGAGGTAGCTTTGAACTTTTATGTTTATCCTGCTTTGGAGGGCTATATTATACAACAAAATCAGAAAAAAAAAACCAGTGTATAATATTTATTGAGTGCTTAGCATATGATATGTTTCATATGTATCTGGCCTATTAGATACTTTACATGTCTATATGCTTAATCAGTGCAAAATAAAAGATTGACGGATTTTTTTCTTTTACTCATTAAAGTTAGGCCTAAGTTTTGTAAACTGTTCTTATAAGGTCTGTATAACCAACTGGAGCTCAGAGGAGAGGTCTGGGCTGGAAACACCAATTTGGGGACTATGTATAAATATGTTATAATTAAAGATGTAGGAATAGATAATATGCCCTAGAGAATGGGAGGAGGAGAGTGCCTAGGTCAAAACTTTGAGGAATTTAACTCTGAATGGCTGAGTAGAGGACAATGAGCCTGAAAAGAAAGAGGAGTGTCCAGAGAGGGAGGAGGAAAAGTGGGAGGATATTATATACAGGAACTATTTGTCAGCTTTCTGAAAACCTACCATTCTCATGACACAACTTGCTTTGGGGAAGCCTAAGTCTTAGTAAAGTATCTGTCATTTAATTGGAAATTCTCATTAAGTGGATAATCTTGAAATTGTTCTTGACACTAGATAAATAGTTCAGCCAGAGGTATTTAGAACACTGGAAGGATGAAGAGTTTTGTGTTATTAAGATGCTGTGTTTTCATCAAAAGTACTCCAGTTCTTGTGTCCCTCTTTAAGTGTGACATAGCCTTTCCTGATGGCCCTATTATCCATCTACGACTTTGGCATTCTAGTAGTAATCTGAATACTTGATATCAGCGAAACATGACAAACAAGGATTGTACAAATGAAGTTGAATTATTAGTGCACCATCCCCAGGAATCAAATTATTTCTTACTTTTGTGTTTAATGTTTGTGGCAGTAAATTCTCAATGAATTTTTATTTTATTGCTTTAGACTCGGTAACAAAATTCTTTGTAAGAGTACTGTTTTATTTGGTTCATCCACTCACTCCTCCATCCATGAAATATATATTTATTGCCTACTGTATGCCAGGTGCTGGAAGTGTTAAGACATACCAGGCATTTTTCTCCAGCTTTGGTGTGCATCAGAACCACCTGGCAAACTGGTTAAAAGTACACCTGCCCCAATCTCACCCCTCATATTCAGCAGGTCCAGGGTAGTTTCCAGGAATTTCCACAAGCTCTCCATGTGATTATGAAGCACAAAAAAGTTTTAGAACTATTGGTCTATATAAAAAAATTTAGTGAGAAACTTAAATGTAGTAGAATGTAAGAGGTGTCAAATAGAAGTATGCATGGGGTAGAGTGTCTTAAATTTTATTATGTATATATCTTACCATAACAGTAGACTGTACATTCAACAATATTATTGCAATTTTCAACCATAATGGAGTTTTGTGATAGGGCTTTAAAGCCTTAGAAGTATGATTTAGTTTCATTAATATTGGAGAAATTTTTAATGTCTTTATAAATGATCATAAAGGTAAGAGAATTCTCTAAACATAAAAATGTCATGATATTTGTGCATGTAACTTACTTTAGTATGAATGAGGAAAACATCTGGCAGTTCCTATGTAAACTCTGCAGAGCCTATTACATGGCTATTATGGGACTGGGCCTCTCATAAATGAAAGTGTTCTTTCCTTTTCTTTTTTTCCTTTGTCTACTAGGCTCTTTGGCAGCCTATTGATACAACAGGTTCAAACAGCATTGCAGGAATATTCATAGCAGTTTCTACTAAAACCCCAGCAATGATGCCATGTGCAAAACTCTGCGTCTTACATTGAGGGAAACAAGCTTTCTTTTAAAGAATAGCAGTGTTTTCTTCTTCAAATAAGGTAGTCATTCACCATGCCACTCACAAGGAAATTTAGACTGTGAGAGACAGATCAGCTCTGCTTTTATTATAGAGAAGCTAGGATGTTCTTTGATTGCAAGACTTAATAGGGGTGCCTGGTCAGTTATGCATCCAACTCTTGATTTCAGCTCAGGTCATGATCTTAGGGTCATAAGATTGAGCCCCAAGTCAGGCTCCATGCTCAGTGCAGAGTTTGCTGGAGATTCTCTCTCTCCCGCTCCCTCTGCGTCTCCCCTGCTCCCCCTCTCTTGCACGCATGCTCTCTCTCTCTAAAATAAATAAATAAATCATTTTAAAAATGACTTACTAGGAAGAGATGTAGATTAGAAGGAATTATTTAAGAAATCTAATTCAAAAATTGAATGAAAACAGCACAGAGAATTAGAAAAAAAATTTCTATGATTTCTTCAAAATGTTACTTCAAAAGGACTCTTAGTCTTTTGAATTAGCTTCAAGAAATGTGACACAGTGCTCACCAATCACCAACATTTCCTTATCTTCCTCTCCTCCATGGGCACACAGATAGGCTACACTTCTCAGCCTCCTTCGCAGGCTGTATGGTCATGTGACTATGTTCTAGCCAAGGAAGTAATGCAGTAATACACCTCTTCTAGGCTTGACCCATGAGAACGTCCCACCATGGTTCTCCATGCACCTTCTCTGTTAGCTGGATAATGACACCCAAGCAAGTTTGAAAACCACAAGTTGAAAACTGCAGGGCCTCTGTTAGCCTGGGTTCTTAAATAACTGTATGGAGCAAAGAAATCCCACCCTTACTCTTCCCCATCTCAATGCCAATGGGCTTTGTTTGAGAGAGAAATAAGCTTCCACTCTTCTAAGCCTCTGAAATGTTGGGGCTTGTCTGCAACTGCAGTTAGCCTACTTTAACTAATACAGGATGTAAGGATATAGGTAAGTCTGTACCATGAGAACATGCACTGGCCTATTATTTCTGGATCCAGAGCCCTGAATATAGTCTCATAATTCTCCTGCAGAGGTGGTTTTTACTATAATCCCCCACTGAGAAAACCCTCTAGAAAAGAATCCTCTAACTCCAGGGGGCAGTACTTAGGCTGTTGGGAGTATTCTAGTCCTGCAAGGACAATTCAAAAGCCAACATTTCTCTTGGCCTGTGGGACATGGTCCTAGCAGCACACAGAGGAAAAAATACTGAGAAATTCTAACTCCAGATTTTGAAGTGAACAAAATTGGATAGAAAGAAACCAGGGGCATAGCCACAACAGAGCCCAAGATGCAGCAGAAACAGAACCAGAACACAGGACCATCTTCTAGGCCCCTTACTTTCACCTGCCACAGACTGGCATATGCTGTCATTACAGTCTAAGAGAAAATCCTCCTGGTTTTTAAATGTTTGACTGTATGGAAGTCAGATAGCAAATTTTACAATGTTCAAAGTCCTAGTCCTTATCAGTTATGAAGAGAGAGGTTTGCCTTCCCTTTTAAGATGATGACAGAGCCCTTTCTCAACATCTCCTCTCTCCCATGGAAGCCAGCCTCTCACACACCAACACCTTACCCACTGACTGATCACTTTCCACTGGGTAGCTATTTTTAGTAATTACCATTCCAAATATAATCTCAGTGGATATAGAAACTATTTAAGAATTTGCAACCTGACTTTATTTTTAATTCTGCTGTCGTTCTTATCCAAAATATTCCTCTGTTAAAAAGAGACAGTAGGCCCAAAATGGAGTCACTTATGCTAAGCCCCACATCACCAAACCCAGAATTACTACTTAATTAGCCTCTCCCCAGAATGGAATCTTAAACCAGTCAATCTGGAATTACCCAGTCAGCATGAGTGGGCTAATCTGCCTGATAGTTCCCTGCCATCCCCTAAAGAAAGGTGATCTTAAAATATATTTTTTAGGGGGTGCCTGGGTGGCTCAGTTAAGTGGCTGCTTTCTGCTCAAGTCATGATCTCAGGGTCCTGGGATTGAGCCCCACATTGGGCTCCCTGCTTGGCAGAGAGTCTGCTTCTCCCTCTCCCTCTGGCCCTCTCCCATGCTCTCGCTCTCTCTCTCTCTCAAGTAAATAAACAAAATCTTTTAAAAAAAGAAACTTAAAAAAATAAAATAAAATAATTTTTTTTAAATTGGGTGAAATGGTAACCAAGCTGCAGATGATACTTCCAATTATTATTTTTGAACATCTGGCCATTGACAATTTTGAAAAACTTAAGGAGGTGCCATTGTGGAGCATTGGTTCTTAATCATTCCCCTTAAGAAGCTGTTTTGATGATACACATTAACTTTTGCAACAGCAAGGAACAAAAGTAAAAAGAAAGGTGACCTGACCACAACCATTTTGCTAACTAGTCCTGTTCCCTTCTGCCTGTAAGCGCCTTTCATTTTGTACAGCTCCTTGGAGCTCCTTCCTATTTGCTAGATGGGATGCTGCCTAATTCATGAATCCTTGAATAAAGCCAGTAAGATCTTTAAAATTTACTCAGTTGAGCTTTGTTTCTTAACACCCCAAACCTTAAAACTCTTCAGCCATTTTAAGTACCTCTCTCTCCTTCCTAGTCCGCTGAATAAAATGGCTCCCATCCACACAGCAGTTACTCGGTACCAGGCTTTGTGCATGGCCTTTACATACATTAGGTTATTTAATCTTGACATGAGATAGAGAGTATTATTATCCCATTCTGCAGATTAAAAAAAAAAAAAAAACTGAGGCACCAGAAGGTTAAGTAATTTGGCCAAGCTCCTATAGCTAGTAAGGAGCAAAACCAGGGTTCAAGTCTGAGCACTCTGAACTCCCAAACCTCCACTCTTAACCATTGTATTATACTGCTTCTTCTTTCATTCAGCAAATTTTTGCTCATGAAAGACACCTCTTGGAGGAGTAGTTGGTCCTTCAGAAGGTCTAATAAATAAATTTCGGTTCATCAGACCATATCTGCACCCTTTTCTTCATCCCAGCACTTGTGGCATGTGGGAACCTCTTACCATGGGGCTGGTGTTCGCTCTCAGAGCTACCTCCCTTCTCTACACCTTCGCAGCTCCCTGGCAGGGTGAGATCCTGGGGCTGTTGCCACAGTCTTCCGGAAAAGAGAAGCTTCTTGCTCCAGCACGTTCTTAACGCTCGGGGGAAGAGCTATGGGGCCAATCTGTCACTGTGTCTATATTTAGCCCCATCTGCCAGGAATATTTCAAGCTGCCTATTTTAGTACAAGCCGTTTTGTGCAAATGCCACTGTTCCACCACTAGTTCGTGGGAAACCAAGGGCATTAAGTGGATTTTCTGGTGTTTATGTTAAGTGTTGTGAGTTGGCCCTTCAGCCAACCTTCACATGAGCTAGGGGAGAGGATGGAGGCGGTGTTATCCCAGGGTGTTAGTCCCAGGGGCCCACACTTTTTAGTGGCTCAAAAGTCATCCAAGGGTGGCAACTGCAGAGGGGGTGGTGGAAGTCCTGGCAGGAGGGGGAAAAGGACTATAAAAGGCCCAAGACTCTTTCCCAGCATCCCTGAGGCAACGTGATGGCCTCGCCCATTTCAGAGCTCCCCACTCTGGCTCCATAAATTACTGCATAGACCCTTACAGCCTTCACCCAACCCGCCCCCCGTACAGCCTTGTGGATCTGTGTCCGTGAAAGACAAGGGCTCCCATTCACTGAGGGCTTCCCGTGTGCCAGTTTTCAGCTCGCTTGCACATGCACCATTTGTTTTGTCCATATGACATCCCTATGAGGGCAGTTCTAGTCCTAGTTCCACTTCACAGCTAAGGAAACTGAGGCTTAGAGGGGCTGAGCGACTTGTAGAGTCAGATTTAGAACTCAGGCCCACCTGAAGCCAGACCTCAGGATTGTAACTATTATCATCATGCTGACCCATTCTATGTGCCCTACCCAGCCAGTCTCCCCGTTTTCTACCCCCAGCTATAGACACTGGATTTTTTTGCATATATTTCCATCTCCATCTTATTTTCCAGACTCAATGCAGAACTGCATTTGAGGGGTTCTGACCACAAGTTTGTCACTCACCCCACTGTGACTAAATACCCACCCCCAAATTGGGTCCAGCAACAGCCCAGTGAGGTAATGGGGCCTGGGTCTTGCCCCTGCCTTGAGTAAGTACTGATTGGCAGAAGCAGCTGAGCAGCCTTAGGAGAGGTTGCCCCAGCTGCAGAGGTGAGTTTGACTGGAGATGTACAGAACCTGTCTTTCGTCTGACAAGGGTTGCTGGGAAAGGAACTACCACCAGGGACTGGCATGGGACTGGGACTGAGAAGACGGACACTGGGGTGAAGCTCATTAATCCAGATGTCCTGGGTAACTTATTAATCTTCAGAGTGGCTAAATCTAAGTGAATTCTGAATTGTGACAATAGGAAAATCTTGATATATATAGCACAATTCCTGAAGATAAGTATGTTTCACTAAATCACCCTAGCATGAAGGTTGGAAGAAAGTGGCTACACACCTAGCCTTAGAAGTCACATGGTGTCCGATTGTAGTCCCATAATAGTCACAGACCAGCCTAAATTCAAGAGGAGAGAACATGGACACACTCCTCAAAGAAGTATCAACATCAATTTGTAAGAGGGGCACGTGAAATGGGATATATATTATGGTGACTGTCTTTGAAATATACAATCTTCCATACCAACTGCATTGGACTAGGGGAAGAACTTGGGTTTGGAAGAAATTGGGCAAGGTTGGGTAGCTAGTATTTGAGTGCTAGAGGGTTAGCATGGCAGTGGAGAACCAAGACTCCAAGAAATTCCTTCATACAGTCAACAAATATTGAACCTCCTTGAATACTCATCATAAGCCAGAAACTGGGGAGATACACAGTGAATAAGAGGCAAGGTCCTGGCTTTCATGTAGGTTACACTCTGGTAGGGAGACAATGACCAGCTACTCAAATACAGAAATGCCATTAGGAACTATAAAGTTAGAAAGGATACTGACAATATTGGAGAGAGTGTCTATTTTAAGATAAAGTACTTAGGGAAGACCTCTTTGAGGTGGGAACGTTTGAGCAGAGGCCTGACTGAATGAACGGAGGGAGGGAGCAAAGCATGCAAACATCTGGAGGAAGGGCAATCCAGGCTGAGGGAAGAGCAGGTATAAAGTCCCTGCAGAGGGATAAGCTCAGTGTATTCAAACAGGAAGCCCAGTGTAGCTGGAGTGTAAGGATTGAGTTCGAGAAGGGTAGAAAATGCAGTACGAGAAGTTGTTAGTAGTTGTGCTTAAGTTGAGGCAAAATACATTTCAAAACCTTTTTTTTGTTGGTATTTATTTCCCCAAGTGTTAGGATGGAAGGACAAATTCTCATTAGAAAGCATCCATCATTAGTATAGGCTTCCTGTTTTCTAAATGTAAATGACCATGTTTCCATTGGGGGCAGAGCTGACTGAATACAAATTTCAGAAAAATGTCTCTGACATGAATGTAGAAGCATCTGGCCACCCTCGGGGTACCTTCCCACCACTTACCGCAGCCAATCTGGTCTTTGTCAGGGCATCTTTCTTTTCAGAGAGTAACTATGACAACGGAACGTGATGCTGTGGGTCTGCAGCAGCCCTCTATTTGCACACAACATGTGATGCTATCAGAACACAGAATTATGAATCAGGATAGCATCAGCCTCTGCCTTTGTAGTGAACAAGTAATCCGCTATTTGATTCAATTAATGTTTCGTTACTGGTTTTGTTTTTACTATGATTCTCTCATAACAAGATGAGTAAGCTGTTCTATAATCTATAGCACCATTTCCCAAATTAATTTGATCAAGACCTCCGTATTAGTTTTCTATTGCTGCTGTAACAAATTATCACAAACTTAACAGCTTAAACAACACAAAGGTATTATTATACAGTCTGTAGATCAGAAGTTTGATGTGGGTCTCACCAGGATAGGATGAAGTTGTCAGCATGGCCATGTTCCCTTCTCTAGGTTCAATGAGAGTATCTATCTACTTCCTAGTCATTCCCATTTTGGGTAGAATTGAGTTCCTTGTGGTTACAGGAGTGAGATTTCCATTTCCTTGATGGCTGAGGGCCATTCCCAGCTTCTACAGGCTGCCTGAATTCCTTGGCTCCTGGGCTCTTCCCTTATCTTCAATGTCTGCAGTGATGGGTAGAATTCCTCTCAAACTTTGAATCTCTCCTCCTTCTTCTGTCTCATCTCTCTTGGATCACAGCCAAGGAAATGTTCAACATAAGGACTCATGTGTTAGATTAGACCCACTTGGATAATCTCCTCCTCTCAAGGTCTGTACTCTTAGTCACATCTGCAAAGTTCCATTTGCCATGTAAGACAACACAGTCATAGGTTCCAGGAATTAGGGTGTGGACATCCTTAGGAGAGACAGTATTCTGCCTTCCACAACCTTCATTCCCTAACCTCCATTAACCTAGAGCTTAATGGACTACAGTTTGCAAAACACTGCACTGCTCAAAGGCATCAAAAGGGCTGACTTGTAGACAGGAAAGACACTAATTCTTTAGGAGCAATGACAACAGCCAAGGCTCTGGGTGAGCAGGAGACCAGGTGCAGGTTGGATTCCTCCATGTGGTTGGGGATGGAGGTGCAGAGGAAAAAGGTTTCAGTTATGGGTTTACTTTCTCCCCTAGCCAGAGTGTGAATCAGGTAGATTTTTGGATTGGCCCCATCTGTCAAGAACTTCTGCCTCTTAATGCCTGAAGGGAGAAGAAAGGACAGTTACTGTACCAGGTACTTTTCCCAATCACCTCATATAATGGGCATGTTAACTTGTGAAGGTGAACCCTGCATTTGAACCTATGTGTGATGGATTCATTTGGTGTCCCACCCAGGTCCCTGCTACTGGACTGGTGCATCCATCCTATAGCAGCAATACACTAACAGCTCACAGCATCCCCTTTCTCTAGAAAGTACCCTTACAGTTGATGGGAGACGCCTCAGCTGTGAGGTCATGCTTCCACAACACACACACACACCTTCCCAACCCGCAGAAGTCTGGCCCTCACGCCTCGTGGTGGGAATATATCTGTGATACCACTTATGCTCCAGAGTCTTCTATGGATCAAGTCTGGCTTTTTCTGAGACCATAGCCTTGCTCCACTCTTCCCTTCACTTTTCTGCTTCCCTTCTTTAGTTCTAAGTTTTTCCTGAATAAATCAATAAATCACATGTCCCCAGAACTTTGCCTCAGGCTCTGCTTCTAAAGAACTCAACCTAAGATATGATAAAACTAATGAGTATATCGGGACCCATGAAATGGAGGCCACCTCAGTGGCCCTGCCCACATCATAAATCTGAACCTAAGTCAGACTGCAGTTACAGGAAGTACTTGTCAAGGAAACTTAACACCATCACAATCCCCCAACTAAATTTCAGCTAGCTTACCTTACCCTAGAAAATAAGACCTGGGGATGTCTGGATGGCTCAGTTGGTTAAACATCTGCCTTCAGCTCAGGTCAGGATTCCAGGGTCCTGGGATTGAGTCCCACATGGGGCTCCCTGCTCAGTGGGGAGCCTGCTTTGCCCTCTCCCTGTGCCGCTCCCCCTGCTTGTGCTCTCTCTCTCTGACAAATAAATAAAATCTTAGAAAAAGAAAGAAAAGAAGACCTGCTTGCTTTATCAGGAAATCCCCAGCTTCCTCTCCAGTCATACCCTGTTACACGCTGCCTTTTCTAATGCTCCCTAACACTTGCTCTTGCCCGAAATCCCTTGGAAAGACTGATCCACTGCTGGGAGGCACTGCACTCTCCCAAGCCATGGTTCCCTAATTCCAGAGTTCTTGCTTTTTGCAGGTTCCTGGCCTAGAATCAGACAGAACCGAGAAAATGTCTGGAGAAAATGATACACCGGGTGCATGTCCCCTTCCAGGTTTGTGGTTGAACGAATCAAAGGAAGCTTGATGTAAGTTTATTTGCAAAAAGTCGGGGTGGGAATTCTGTGCAGGATTCTAAAGACCTAGTCTGTGGAAAAGGGTGCAAAGTTGAGAATAGAATTGAAATACAATGGTCCACGCCAGTGCTGGTTCCTTGGGGGCAAGGACTGAGCCCATCATGCTCATGCTTATCCCTCTGCTAGTGCAGAAGCTGACACATGGCAGATTGGCCGCTTGTTGAATAAGTAAGTGAATCAAGTCAAGAGAAGCAATAGGAGGTGAGGTCTCTGTGAGCCAGGAGGTTAAGCAGGAGAAAGTTGAGAAAAGAGGATCTGTTCTCAGTAACACGTGCTCTTTTGAACCCTTCCAAACTCCTCTGTGATCACACTTCCTGGAACCTGCTTATAGTTCCCAGGAATCTGTGGCCACAAGCCCTCACCTGGAAAAGCGGCATTTCCGGTCAGCCCTTCCCCCACACCCAGGCTGGAGTTCCAGCAGCCTGCTCTTGTACCTGGGCCATGCCCTGCCTTGAAGACATCTAGCAGACCTCTCGGTTAGGCTTAAATTATTTTTATTAATATGTTATTTTTTTAAATTTTATTTTATTATGTTATGTTAGTCACCATACATTACATCATTAGTTTTTGATGCAGTGTTCCATGATTCATTGTTTGCGTATAACACCCAGTGCTCCATTCATTATGTGCCCTCCTTAATACCCATCACCAGGCTAACCCATCCCCCCACCCCCCTCCCCTCTAGAACCCTCAGTTTGTTTCTCAGAGTCCATAGTCTCTCATGGTTCGTCTCCCCCTCTGATTTCCCCCCTTCATTCTTCCCGTCCTGCTATCTTCTTCTTCTTTTTTTTTTTTAACATATACAGTATTATTTGTTTCAGAGGTACAGATCTGTGATTAAACAGTCTTACACAATTCACAGCGCTCACCATAGCACATACCCTCCCCAGTGTCTATCACCCAGTCACCCCATCCCTCCCACCCCCACACCACCAGCAACCATCAGTTTGTTTCCTGAGGTTAAGAATTCCTCATATCAGTGAGATCATATGATACATGTCTTTCTCTGATTGACTTATTTCGCTTAACATAATACCCTCTAGTTCCATCCATGTCTTTGCAAATGGCAAGATTTCGTTCCTTTTGATGACCACATAATATTCCATTGTATATATATACCACATCTTCTTTATCCATTTAAACTTGTACAATAAAACACCCAGTATTAATACATTTTACTTTAATGCTTAATAAACACTAAAACAAATTTCTGATTCAAACACCAAAAAACCAGTAAAATGTACAAAACCAGTAAAATTAAAATTAACAATAGGAATGAAATGTGATATGAGATTGTTTTGGTAAAACCCTATCTCTCTTCATCACACAATGTGGTACAGACTGTCCAAGCCCAGGCTCTTTCCAGATCGGCCCATCGACATTACCACCGACCAGGTGCGGACAACCTCTCATGCTCGGCTTTCCTCAATTCAAACTACTTCTAAACCTTCCTTCTTTCTGATAAAATGCACCTGGCTGCTTTCTTTCAGCTTTCTTTCAGCTTTCAGCAGATACGAACACATTTATGCATTAAGTCCACCTCTATCCTCTCCTCACTAGGGGAAAATAAATAAAGCAACTTCACTTGGCATTAACGTGATCACAAACACAAATGTGGCTGAAATCACGCAGTGATTGGATTCGACATTTAGATAACTCAAAATATATAAGCTTGTAAGAATATATATGTATTATGTATACATATGTATGCATATATCTATATGAAATAATCATCAACACTTAATTTGAAAATAAAAAATTAAAACATGCTCTTAGAAAATCTGTGAATCCTTGAGGAAACACGGCTGCAAGCACAGCTGGGTCTGGAATCCCGCCTCTGTGTGTATCCAGCTTCATCTCTCCCCCTTGTGCATTTTCTCATATCCAGAAAGAAATCAAACTAATTGTCTTTACCTCCCCCACTTGCATATCTAAACATTAGATATATTTATTCATCTCTTCTAGAACAGTCACCAACATTTATTGAGCATCTACCATAACTGTTTCTCGACTTCTTAAGAACTCTATAAATAATATTATTGTGATTCCATTTTTAAGATGAGAAATCTGGAACTCAGGGAGCTTAGTTTAAGAAATTTGCATAAGGGGCACCCAGGCAGCTCAGTCGGTTAAGCGTCTGCCTTCGGCTCAGGTCATGATCTTGGGATCCTAGGACTGAGTCCTGCATTGGGCTCTTTGCTCAGCAGGGAACCTACTTCTCCCTCTCCCTCGGCCCCTTCCCCTCGCTCATGCTCTCTCGTACGCTCTCAAATAAATAAATAATTTTTAAAAGATTTAAAAAAAAAAAAAGAAACTTGCCTAAAACACAATTATTTGCATCGGAGGCAGGGCTCTGATTCAGTGCTATCTGACCTCAGACCCCACATTCTTGTTCCTATGGTAACCCCAGAGTATTGAAAAGTTTCTAGCACATAATAGGTACTCAACAAATATGTTTTGAATGAATACAAGAACAGTGACCTGTTTGCGTTGTGCCAGTCTGCCTCTACTCATAGCCTGTAGCAGTTGGTCTCCCCATTGACCCTATATATTGTTCCCCTATAGGCAGCAAGGCCCTTTAGAGTAGAAGCTAGGGGTCCTCACCTTGGACCCCCCCCCCAACATCATGCCTGGCATAGAGTAGATGCCCAAATAGGTATTCATCTCAATTGTTTTGAACTCTTAGGTAGTCATGGCCCAGCCTGGGATTTTTCTTCAAGGATTATCTAGAATTAGAAAAAGAGACTTTGAGGAAGAGAGCGTTTCTGACAACATGTGTCACTGGCTAGCCTTGGGAAAGGAAGGGGAGGCGTTGGCAACCTCCTTCTGAGGCTGGACTCCAAGCCCCACTAAGTAATGTAGGTAAAAGCGTGTGATTCAGAAAGTAGCAAAATCATGGAGCAGCATGCCAAGTTCAGAATCATTGAAGCAAGTGGTGTAAATGATGAAATTTCAGACAAGACCTTTTTAGAAAAAGTCCGGGTATGCAGAAGTGACAGCACGGAAAGCTGGGTTTGCGTGGAAATGACAAGTCCTCCCCCACTCCCCCTTGTAGGAGGGCCTTGGTGAGTGGCTTTTAAATGCCCTTTTAAGTCGCTGAAAAGGGCTGCCTGCTGGATCGGGGAAGGCTGAAGTTCCTCGTGATCATTTGTAACATAATTGAGGTTCGCACATTCTTTCTGGGCAGGCTGCTCTGGGGGTCAGATAGAATGCCCCAGGGGCACTCCGCAGTTCCGTTGGGTTCACATTTCCCCCCTTTATTGCCCCTCATTGAACAGGAAACTTTGTTTCCTCCCAGACTCTCTGCTGCTTCCTCTCTGTGCTGTTTTCCAGCCAGTGAGAAGCCCAGCCCATTGCTGGTTTGTGGTGGGCGCTGGGCAGCCGACAGCATGACTTGCGCCGTGTTCTCTCCTCACCATCTTGCCTGAGAGAAGGAGTGCTTCTGAAGGAGTCCCCAGATGTCTGCTACATTGCAAGGTGTTTTCAGGGACAGGCCCCTTCCAAAGCTGGGGCATCCTTCCATGCATCGCGGAGGTGGGGTGGAGGGAGGAAAGGAGCTGGTATTTATACATGCTCCAGCTATGCCAGATACTGGACTAGGTGCCCAGTGGAATGGCTGGAATTCTCACAGCCCCCTGGTGGGCTCAGTCCTGTCCTGGCTTTGCAAATCAGGGACTCCAGATTTGCCTGGGACACAACTAGGACAGTGAAGAGCAAGGGCTCAAGTCTAGGTCCCTGGCCCCAGTATCCCGGAGGGACATTAGCCTTTCTGTCCACACCCCCACGCTGCAGAAGGGAACTTGTTCTCCCCCCTTCCTTTCCCCCTCAACTCCTGATTCATGAAGAAACTAACAAATTCATGACATATAAAGAGTTTTGTTCCTTAGCTCTGCTCAGATAGGCTTCAGTTCAAAACACAGTGTGCATTCATGCCAGATTCTCCAGGACACTTCCAATTTCGTGCAATGTTATAATTTGTAATAAATCCATATTTTACATTTATGATCAGTCTGATTGCATTTTATACCATTTTAAGGCATTCCAAGTACAAAAATTCAGAAAGCAGAAAAAATTTTTTTCTTGTATGCCATGCCTTGATTTTTGAATCAGAAAATGCTTCTCTCTCTGATGCATACACCAAATCTATCACGTGATGGTCCTGGTTCTTCTATCGGCATTTTTTTTAGGGAGGCCGTTGTCTGTTTCAGGTCCTGGAAATGCTGTTGTGCGCCCCTCATTGCAGCGCGGCCCCAGGATATCCCAGCCCCTTCTCCAAACAGTCCCTGACCACGAAATCTCAACCTCCCCTCCCATATGGACAGACAAGATGCTTTTCTCAACCTTGCAGCGGATGGAACAGCCCTGAGACTCCCTTCTTCAGCCCCCA
This sequence comes from Mirounga angustirostris, assembly GCF_029215605.1. Lineage (NCBI taxonomy): Eukaryota > Metazoa > Chordata > Mammalia > Carnivora > Phocidae > Mirounga > Mirounga angustirostris. The sequence continues at coordinate 44,491,640 of NW_026991714.1, forward strand.
TTCCAGGGGCACGTGGGGCAAAACCCTGAGTGGACAGTGAGGCAGGCTACTTTGTCTTGGTGCCAAAAAGAAAGTCCCGCCCCTCCGAGGTGCCCCTCCCCTCCCCGGGCTGACTCCCCTCCCTCCCTCTGGATGGGGCTCTCCACGTGTTGCCTCCAGCCCTGCTGGAGCCCACTCTTTCCAAACCATTGAGTCATTTCCTCTCAGGGACTTGCTCATTAAAACCTTCCTGTTTGCTTTTGCTCTGGAGCTCCCCCCTGAGTTGCTGTTTCCTTCCCCGGCCCCACTGAGCTGTAATTAATGGCCCTGCACCTTTCAGCTTGCCCAGCCGTTGCCCTTTTTCTTCCCTCTCTCCTCTCTTGGCAGGAGTCTCTCCACTTGGTACACATTTGCGCAAAGCCCCAGAGCTCCTAAAGCTATGAGGGAAACGGAGGATGCCGCTCTTGTCCTACAAAGTGTTGCCTGAAGGATAAATGGGAAAGATGAGTGTCTACAAACAGGCACCAGGGAGAAAACCCTCTGTCCAACAGCTTGTCCCAGATCTAACTGACACAGCAAGCAGAGCGGTGGGGAATAATAACATTTGACTAATGCACTCTGGCTCCTGAATGTTCACTCTGATTCAAAGGAAGCCCGCCTCGTCCCGCACAGGCTCATCGGCCTCCACTGCTCTCCGCCCGATTCCCTCCTCTGTCACCTGGGCATCCTGTGCCATAAATTATGATCCTTCCTTCTCCTCTTGGGTTTTCAATTTCTTCATTCCCACTGGCCTCCAACTCTTCTCTCTGCCTGCCTCATAGAGCCTTCCCTTTGCGTCCTCCATGGGACGCCACTCTCTCTGGATAAAGGGGTGTGTTGGGGCGGGTGGGGGTTGGTTCCTTTACCTGGAACACACCTGAGTGGCAACTCTTCCCCGCCAACCTCCTTGTGCAAAGATGGGCACTGTTGCTTCCCTCTGGTTACTGTCTTGTGTCTCTCCCCACATTACCAACTCCTTGCAAGAACCATCTCTCGGGGCGCCTGGGCAGCTCAGTCGTGAAGCTCTGCCTTCGGCTCAGATCATGATCTCAGGGTCCTGGGATCGAGCCCCGCATCAGGCTCCCTGCTCGGCGGGAAGCCTGCTTCTCCCTCTCCCACTCCCCCTGCTTGTGTTCCCTCTCTCGCTGTCTCTCTTGCTGTCAAATAAATAAAATCTTAAAAAAAAAAAAAAAAAAAAGAACCATCTCTCATTCCTTATTCCTCCACATGCCTTGACTGAAGTCAGTGGCCTCTTACTCCTCCTGCTTGCCCATCCTTAGCATTTGATACACCTGACTATCCCTTCCTTCTGGACACACTCTCCTTCCCTGGCCTCTCTGCTTCTTCTGTTCCCTCATGGCTCCTCCTCAGTCTCTGAACAGCTTTCCTTCCCCAGTCTTCTCTCTGAAATCTTGACATTCTGAAATGCTGCATTCTGAGCCCGCTTATTCTTCATAGCCCCTTCCCTGGGGAATCTCATTTACTCCCATGGCTTAGGCTAAAACTTATATACTGATGACTTTCTTTCCTTCTTATTAAATTAAAAATCTCTTATAATTACAAAGCATCACATGTGCAGGTAAACAAAAATAAAATAAAAACACTAGTTCCACCAACTAGAGATTACCAGTGTTAATCTTATTGTATCCTTCCAGAATTTTTAATGTATTTTTACATCTTTTCCAAAATGAGAAAAATACAATTTTTTAAGTTGTCACAAACTATTTTGTAACTGCTTTCTTTTTTAGGTGAATAATCTGAAACTTTCCATGTCAATACATCTTATCTAATACCTGGTCCACATTTGACTACCCTAAATCATCCCCCAAATGTCCTTTCTAGCTGGTTTGTCCAAGTAGGGACCAATTCAGGCATGAATATATATCATTATCATTGCATGGCTATTTCTTAAACTCTTTTGCCAAGCATAGACATGATATCATGCTTGTTAAGTGGATTTGAGCAATTATCTATAAAACATTCCAACTTCTGGATTTGGCTTGTTGCTTCTCCGTGGTATTATTTAGCTTATTTCTCTAGCCCACTTATTTCTTATAAACTGGAAGTAAAACACAAAGGCATAATGAATTCAGGCTAAGCCTTGTTAGCTAGCTTGTATCATAGGAGATGTGAACTTCATACCGCATTTTGTCATAAGTATGTTCCGACTGACCTAGCATTGACCACTTAAAGCAAAGGGCAGTCTTATCCTTCCCTTGTAGCATGAAGTTTTCATCCTTGTGGCTAGGAAGTAAACAGTGTGGTGTTATTTTGGCAATACTATACAAGTGTCCAGTGCCCCAATAACCATATGCCTAAAGCCCTTACCGCCAGTTTATTCCTGAGTCAATAATTCCATTAAGAGTTTAAAGTGATTATCAGTTAGGATTCTTCGTAGGATATGGGTGACACATTTTAATTAATTAAAGGTTAATTAAGAACATTTGTTATGAAGGACCTATTTCCTGAGGCGTGGGCAGGACTATCAGTGTTTACAGCCATAAAACAGTGATAATCATCATTCTACTGGTTACGGAGAACCAGGTTCCGTGAGGTAAAGTGGATAAGAATGGGTTCTGGACTCGGAAAGACCAGAGTTCAAAATGTAGGTTACGCTTCTTACAGATTGTATGAAATTGGACAAAGTCAGCCGGCCTCTGAGCATCAGTTTCTTCACCTATAAAACAAGGAAAGTAATAGAACTTACCTCATAGGTGGTTTTAAAGATTAAATGCTGTGAAGCATTTAGCATGGTGCTGGCAATGAATACTCAGTAGTGTTTTGTTATTACTATGAGCTGTCCTTGCTGCCTGAAGTAAGCAGGATCCCCCCGTGTGACCCCCCTGGATAACCCCCTTGAGTGCAGTGGGACCTCTGAATATGATGAGGTATCACCCCCACGATTGTGTTATGTTGTCAGGCAGAGGGACCTGGTCGGGTCCACCCTTTAAAAGTAGAGAGCTTTCTCTGCTGGTCCCAGGGAAGAAGTCAGAAAAGAGCGTTCCAGCTGGCCTTGAAAAATATCAACATCCATGTTGTGAATGGCCTATGGGGACCATGTGGCAAGGAAAGCCAGTGGCCTCAGAAAGCTGAGCATGACTCCCAGCCGACGGCTAGCAAGAAAATGGGGAACTCATTCCTGCAGCCACAAGGAACAGAATTCTGCCAACAGTCTGGATGAGCTCAGATGAGGACCTCAAGTCTCAGGTGAAAACTGCAGCCCGACCCCACCTGCAGCCTTGTGAGACCCTGAGCCGGGATCCAGGGAAGCTGTGCTCAGACTCCTGATCCACGAAACTGTAAGATAATAAACTCGTGTTGCTTTAATCTGCTTAGCTTGTGGCAATTCGTTCTCAGCAATAGAAGACTAAAATCCTAACCAGAGTTGATCATCACTGTTTCTGCTGTTTCTGCTCTGCTCATTTCTGTTGCTAATGGCTGTCCTCTAAAGCAATACTCCATTGCATAAATCATGACAATGCAAGAATGACAAGAGGTGCCATTCTTCAGTACAAACCCCGTAGAATGTAAATATTCTCTCCAGCTTCTACTGCTAATGGACTGGTGGTGGTCATGGAGAGGAGAGGTTTATAGACCTTTGTGGCTTTAGAAAGGAACAAAAATGCCATCGGGGCTGAGTTTTTCCTGGAAGACTCAACTCATTATGCAAAAGATCTTTTCTTCATGGGTTTCCTGTTTGACACTGCAAGTCTCTCAACTACAAAGGGCTTATCTGGATCTGAGGCCAAACTTAGCCAAATGACCTGGTGAAAAGTTTAGGTCCTCACTGAGTTTACAGTATGTTGGGAAAAGCAGACATTAAACAAGTTACACAAACTTACCATTATCAACTGTATTGTGTGTCTTAAAGAAAAAACATTGAATTATGAAGGCTTTCCTGAGGAAATGCTGTGTTCTTAGCCCTCTTATTCTTCATAGCCCCTTCCCTGGGGAATCTCATTTAGGGGTTAACTAGGCCAAGGGATGATGTAGAGCATTCCCAGGGAGCCAGAACAGCTTATGGAAAGGTCCTGAGGCAGGAAGGGTCGTGGCAATGTTAAGAAACCTTAGGATTGGTAAGCCAGCAAGGAGAATGAGAAGAGCATGTGTGAGTTGAAGCTGGAAAGGGAGGGAGGAGCTAGATCTTGCAGGTCCTATTCAGCAATACTAACGATTTCAGTCTCAATCAGGTTTTCTCTTAAAAAGACCACCCTGGCTGCGATGGATTGTATGGAGTGGGAAGGCTACTAGTTCCATTTTTTTTTTTTATTGCAGAAAATGAAGCACTGAGAAGTTCTAGAACTTGACCAAGGACACAAGCTAATAAAGTATTAGCTTAATTAAACTATTAAGTCCAAAGCCTCGAGTGCACCTTAGTCACTGCTCTTCGCCAGGTACCATGTAGCCTTGGACAAAAGTGGGTCTTTTGAGCTTCAGTTTTCTCACCTGTAAAAATATGGGAAGCAATTGCAACAATCCAGACAGAAGCTCAGGGTGGCTATGACTAGGGTCGTGGTGGTGGAGAAGAAGAAAAGTTAAATAAAACAAATCCAATTCAAGGATTTTTACTTTTGCCAGTTTTTAAAAATTAAACCATTTTCTGATCACCTCTACCATTCCAGGGAGAATTCACATTCATTCATTTGCTCATTTGATAAATATGTGTGTTATTTTTATGTGCCAGGCACTATTCCAGGCATAGGAATACAGTAGCAAATAAAAACAGGCCCAAGTCCCTGCTTCCAAGGCACTTGTGAGGGAGTTAGACAATAAGCAAGAACGATAAGGAATATATATAATATATTTAGTGACAAATGCTAAGGAGGAAGTTAAAGTTGAAAAGGAAGAATAGGATGTGTTAGAAGAAGATTGCATTATATATGTTACGCAAGATCTCACTAAGTAGGCGACATTCAAGAAAAGATCTGAAAGAGGTTCAGGATCAAGGCATGCGGCTATTGGGAGTGAGGTGGGTCAGGGAAGAGGATTCTAGCCAGAGGGAACAGCACGTACACAGCCTCTGAGGTATGAATGTTTTCTGGAGGGCTATTATGGCTGGAGGAGAATGGGGAAGGGGAATGTATCAGTCATCTATCCCACAAGAATGGTGAGTAACAGGCAACCTCAGTGGTACACAATAGCATTTAGTTTTACTCATGAGTCTAAAGACCATCTGAGTGGTTCTGTTGAGATGAGCTGAGCTTGTCAGGGCTCGCTCATGCCTATGCAGTCAGCTGCAAGTCAGCACCATTTTGCTGACTTTGCCTGCACTCTCTCAGATGTCTCAGGCTTGAATAAGATAGCTGGGTTGACTTAGCTCTGCTCCATATGCTTCTGTGCCACACATCCTCTAGTAGCATGATATTCTGTTCTCATGTCATAGCGGGAGTATGGGGGGAGAGGAGAGAAAGGAAAAAGAGAAAGAAAGAAAAAAATAAAGAGAGGAGAAGAAAAGGGGAGTGAAAGAGAGAGAGAGAGGAGATGGGGAGGAAGGAGAGTACACACAAGTCCTCTTAAGGTCTGGGTTTAGAACTGAAACAATGGCACTTCTACCACATTTTCATTGACCAAAGCAATTCATGAGACCAGCTTAGTTTCCAGGGATGGAGAACAAACTCCACTTCTTTATGGGGAGACTCTCAAAGTCAAACTGCAAAGGCTGTGAATATAGTGAAAGGTGGAAAATTAGGACCAGTTTTTGTCATGAGTCTACCACATTGAGCTAGTGGGAGATAAAGTCAGAAACGTAACGGGAATCTAGATGGTATAGGGCTTTGCAGGCCAGTGTAAGCCCTTTGGCTTTTACTGTGAGATGAGAAGCCATTGGAAGGTTTCCAGGAGAAGAGTAACACCACCTAACTTCTATTTTAATGGAATCACTCTAGCCGTCAGGTTAAGAATAGACCGAAGTGGGGAAGCAGATGGTGAGGAGACTAGAGCAGCCATGCAGGCAAGAAACAGTGGTGGTATGGCCTGGAAAATAGTAATAGTAGTGTTGAGAAGTAATCAGATAATGGACGTATTCTGAAGGTGGAATGACCAGGATTTGCTGACCATGCTAATGTGGGATATTAGAGTAAAAAGATGAGAGATGGTTGACTCCAGAACTTTGGCCAGAGTAACTAGAAAAATTATGTTGCAATGTACTGATATGATTAAGGCTATGGGAAGAGTAGGTTTCAGGGAAAATATTCTTGGTAAATCCCTAACTTCCTGGCAGGTTTTTCTTTTTCAGTATCTTTAGATGCAATGAATTTAGACCAATGACGATATGACTTCGTTGAGAACAGTCAGGGGCTCTCCCGCAGCCCTTTCTACCATCTTAGACTTGAATTCTCACAGATTTTGGAGCTGTATCCACCTGGAACATACCATATAGCCTGATCAACCATTTCCAGCCAGCATCCCTGCCCTTCGCTGCAGTGTCTGTTCTGATTGGTCATAACACCCATTCTTGTTTCACAATCCATTCTGATTGGTCGGAGCCAAACTTAATTATCTTTCTCCTTGGCAAAGCCAAGAGAAGCACAGTGTGAGTGGAAGTGCCCCACTTCTGAAAAGGCAGACTATGTCTTATCCAACTTTGTACTTCTAGATGAAAGAGGGTGGATAGATCCACATAGATTCACTCTATTCATAGCAAAAGCATCTCAAGTTGCACACTCTGTCAAGGGTTGATGTATGACTTTTTTTTTTTTGCTGTGAAAAAAGGCACTTTGAAAGATAAAAATGATTCTATGTAATTAGCATAATTTATGAATTAGTATAATTCATTAGTATGATTCATCAAATACTGTGCAGACTTCTATTTAAAAAAACAAACCCTATTGGATAGGTAAAGGAAAAGTAACTATTGGAAGGAAGGACCTTTGTATTCCTTTTGTCTCCCTAAATTCCCATCTTGGCTTATGGAGGAGGGAATTACCACTAACATTTTGGTAGTTTCTTCATATGAGGAGAAAGGCAGAGGAGGGAGTTTTACCTATCTCTCTCCTCCCCATTGCTCACTCCTTCTGACAAAAATGGCAAATGTGATTGGCAAAAGTCTGACATTTACTAAGACATGCTTTACTAATGGGGAGGGACTTTGTCTGCTGAGCAAAACCAGTCCAGAATGTTCCCTTCACCAGAAGTGTGCTCCCAGCTATGGGCTCCTACTCTACCCGCTGGTAGTTAAGGGTGTGAGACAGCCCTGGTCCTTACAGCTGCCTGGTGAGTGAACTTGGGTTGGCTCTTCCCACCCAACTCTCAAATACACACTGGGTGAGCAGATCCCAAAGTCTGGTTGCAGTGGGAGTAGGAGGCTTCATTTGACCTCAGCCATGTTCCTTTGCATTCAGAATCACTGGGCCAGTACCCCACTTAGGTCCCTTTGGGTGAGTTCCCCAGTGGTGACAAGAGAGGTGAGTCACAGAACCTAACATCAACATCAAGTTCAATTGAGAATTTGCTGTCATGTTAATCCTCGGCATAGTCTTCCTTCCTCTATTTTTTCTGCCTTTAGAGTAGTTCTTTTTATCCCTCTATCCATTTTTCTAAGCCATATTTGAAAGAATGTGAAACTACATTTTTTTCAGTGATAACTCTCTTGGTTTCAAGTAACAGAAACACACTTAAGCTCTCTTAAAGACAAAAGCTAGAATTTATTTTAAAGAAACAAATTTGTCTCAGGAAGATAGTAGTTAGGAGGTAGATAGTAGACTTCAGAAATAAACTAGTGCCAGAGTTTCAAATGCAGTCAGGACTTTCCCTCCCATCTCTAGAGAAGGCAACCACACACTCGAGTTTGTGCAGAACTATCCTGGTTTATATCTGCCAGATGTAAACATTAGACAGAAACCACACTGTGACTTAAATAAGGGAAGTTCAATATAAATATTTTTAAATTTTTGATAAAAGAACACTTATAAAAAAAGAGAACTCTGTATGGCACCCTAGGGCTAAGGGAGAGTACCCAAGGAGGGACAGATATAAAAGGGGACTCCCCCTTTCCCAAGGCTGGGATTGCAACCACTGGATGGCAGAGAGATTTGCCCAGACCAGAGCTGGTCTACAATCTGTGGGCAAGCAGGAAGCAATTTTTCTGGGGCACAGAACTTCAACTGCAGCCAGTGGTCTGGCACATGGGCATGCAGAGAGAGTAGGGTGCCACTGCAGACAGAAGGCCTGCAATATATGGTGTCCATGTCAAGAAGACCACAGGAAGATGATCACTGGCCAGATTGAGGCTGTAAAGTCACCAAGGGACCATGAGTTCTGGGCCTGTGGCTGGGTCAGAGTACCACCAGCTGATAGTGTGGCTGCCAGAACCAGCAGGAGGTCCCTTCCTCCTGCATTATCCCTCTAGTACCTTCTTCTTTTTTTTTTTTTTTAAAGATTTTTTATTTATTTATTCATTAGAGAGAGAGACACAGTGAGAGAGGGAACACAAGCAGGGGGAGTGGTAGAGGGAGAAGCAGAGATCTCCCTGAGCCCAATGCGGGGCTTGATCCCAGGACCCTGGGATCATGACCTGAGCCGAAGGCAGACGCTTAACGACTGAGCCACCCAGGCACCCTCCTCTAGTACCTTCTACTGAGAAAGCTCAACAGGTGCTCTTTGTAGAGAAGAAATGCTTAAAGGAATTCCATCCATTATTGTGGATCCTGTATGAGCTCTGAGAGACAATAAATTGCTGATGCAGCTTTCAACAGTACCCTGGTAAGTATGATTAATTCCCAGAATAGTCAGATTCATAGAGAAAGAATACAGAAGAGTATTTATGAAAGGCTGGGAGTATGGGGAAAATGGAGAAGTATTGTTTAATGGGTACAGTGGTTCAGTTTGGGACAATGAAAAAGTTCTGGAGATGGATGGTGATGATGATTGTACAACAATACAACAATATAATGTACTTAATGCCCACTGAATTGTACATTCAAAAAGGATTACAATGGGGACGCCTGGATGGCTCAGTCGGCTGAGCGTCTAACTCTTGATTTTGGCTCTGGTCATGATCTCAAAATCGGGAGATCAAGCCCTGTGTTGGGCTCCACACTGAGTTTGGAGCCTGCTTGAGATTCTCTCTCTCCCTTGCCCTCTGCCCCTCCCCCACTCAGATGCCCATGCACAAGCACACACTCTCTCTAAAAAAAAGAAAAAAGGATTCCAATGGTAAATTCTACATTATACATATTCTACCACAATACAAAAAAGGGTAATGCATGGTCACTATAATTATCTCTCACCTCTGCTCCTCTCTGTACATTGACTTTCTTCTTCCTTCCTCTGTTTCTCAACCACACACTACAAAATATGGCCTCCAATAGCTCCCGACCCTACACAGCTCTCCTTTTCTCAAAAAATCGCCAAACTGAGTCTGACTCTTACAACTCCCTCTTTCAAATTCTCATGGAAATTCTGCAGCTGCTTTGATCCAGTGCTCATTTTGGCCACTGGGCCAGTATCATCTGATATAGACCAGTTTTCAGAAGAGTTTGTGTGTGGTTTTAGGAGTAGGATGGAAGAGGGTTTGTACTGACAAAACAAGAGGAACCTACTATGATCATTTAATGGCTTCCTTTCTCTCACTTCCAGTGTTTTAACTAAATCGGGATGCCAGGTAAATAAATACGTATTTTAAAATTCACATTAAGAGTAAAGTCAATAAGTAAAATGATCCAGATCAGTCAAATATTTTTCCTCCTTTCCACCTGTGTTGGTAGTCTGAATTAATAATAGAGGCATATGGCAGAATAATCACAATTAGTCATCAGGCTAATTAACCATATATAGTTTCCTAAGTAGCCACAAAATGGCAGAAATCTTTATATATACAGTGAGATTTAAAAATGAATTGCAGTTGTTACAGTGATGGTGATTTTTTAATCTTTGCAGGCACAACTTCTTGAAATGATATATATTCCCATCAGGTGCTTCAGAGAAGCACTGGCCTTTTTCTTGACAGGCAATGTGCATTTTGGCACCAGATTATCAGATGGAAAAACTACAGGCATTTTCCAAGCCCTAAACACAGAGTGTGCCATCTATTAGTTTGGATTTCTTCCTTAACTATCCTCATACTAATATGTGGTGGTTTTTTTCAAGAAGAAATCAATCCAAATCTATCTTTGGCCTCCAAATCCGGAAGCCTGGGTTTTATCACTGGCTGGTCACAGATGCACTGAAAATGGGTAAGTCACTTCCATCTTTGTCTGAATGCCTCCATCTGGCAAATGTAGATTCTGACACTCACCATCAGATAATGTTTGCAAAATGTTTGATGGTCCTTGCTGGTAGACAGTATGTAATTGCAAACAGTTGGATCATTTTTTCTGTCCTAAAAATTCTTCTCTTTTCTAGAAACTATTTTTAAAATAAAAATATCACTTAAAATATGGGCACATGGCAATAAAAATTCAGTTGGTACTAGAGAGTAATTATTTTTTTAAAAAAGGTCTTTCTCAATGGCATTCCCCAGAAGTAACAGCTTAAAAGTTTTCTATGTTTAATCCTTCTGAGGCAAACCTCACAACAATAATTTATTATCCCTTTAGTTTTGATGTGTCAACTTCAAAGTACAGCTGATGGGCCCCCTTATGAAAGATGAGGATCTTGGCTCATTTATACTTTCCTTCAACAACCACTGCCAGATATATTTTATTTTTTATTATTCCTTTAGATATGTCCAATATATTCAACCCTCCATTTCTCGATCCATCAATTTTAGGCAGGATCTCATGACTTCCCTCTAAGATAATGAGAGATCGAATAGCCCCCCCCTTCCCTCCTTCTCTCATGGCCATCCCCGGTGTCACAGCTTCAGTTCATCATATAGTTAATTTACATTGTCAAAATTCATAGAATTTATTCTTTCTGATAGAATTAATTTTTCTGTGTTTTGGCTGTTTGTTAAGTCTAAAAATAGCCAAAATTTATAATATTTTAATTAAGTGAATACTATTGATCATACAATTTTATTCTATTCAAATAAAAAAATATGTGTATTGATTGCATATGCTGTACCAGGACTGTGTTAAGTGCTAGGGAATATATCAATGAACAGAACAGAGAAAAAAAATCCCTGCCTTCACAGAGCTTACATTTTAATGTGTATGTGGACTCAGAGTAAAAGTGATGAAACTATTTCATTTTACCTGTGCTGATAGAAAAAGAAATGCACATATATAAGCTGGGAGGAGGAAGGAGGAAGTAGAGGAAGCAGGGTACTGAATTTTTATAATGTATTCTTATCATATGCCTTCACATCCTCACTAAAATAATAATCTAGACTCTGCAGCACTTTAGAGAAAAATTATTTCTTCTTGAAGCTATTCTTTCCAGGGCCTCCTCATTTGCTCACCTAATCTGGGTTGCTAACTTTTGATTCCTGCTTTTCAATATCATTTTTCTGGGGGGTTTTTGGTTTTTGGTTTTTATTGCATGAATTTTTGTGTTGGTTTTTTCTTTTTCCAGTTTTGCCTTGTATTAAGCAGCTGGTCAATTGTTATTTGAATTGCTCTCTTTATCCTGCTGGAATAAATTCTCAAATCATTATTTCAAGAAGCATCATATATTCAGATAAGGACTTTATTTTTACCATCTTACTCTCCCATTTCATTGACAGTTTTTGGTGGTTATAGAATTGTTCAAAAACCATTTCTATCAGAACTCTGAAGGTGTTTCTCTCTTATCCCAATGGAAAAGTTTGAAGCCAACCTGATTTTTACTCCAGCAAGTCTAACTTGTCCTGCTCACTCACCACCACATAATCATGAAGTATTTTTATCTTTAGCCTTGGCTTAAGACATTTTACAAAGATATATTTAAGTGTGAACATTTTTTTATATTAATTGTGCTGGGTACCTTATAGGCTCCTCCATTCATAAGATTCTTATTTGTCCTCAGCTATGGAAAAATTTCCTCCATTTTTTTTTTGATAAATTATTGACCTTTTAAAAATCATACTGAGTAGATTTATGCTTTTTTATATTACTTCTCCATATTTTTTCATTCTCATAATTCACTTCTCTGCTTTCTTGCTCTGTGTTCTGGGATACTTATTTAACCAGATGGATTCACTGGTGAATTCTACCAAATATTTAAGGAAGAAATTATGCCAATTTTCTATAATCTCTTTCAGAGAATAGAAGCAGAGGAAATACTTACTACCTCATTCTATTAGGCCAGGGTAACCCTAATTCCAAAATCAAAGAGATTACAAGAAAAGAAAACTACAGTATTTCTCATGAACATAGATGGAAAAATCCTCAACAAAATATTAGAGAGTTCAACAATGTATAAAAAAGAATTATATACCAGGAACAAGTAGGATTTATCCCAAGTATGTAAGGCTGGTTCACCATTTAAAAATGAATTAATGTAATCCATCCTATCAAGAGGCTAAAGAGGGAAAATTGCATGATCATATCAATAGATGCAGAAAAAGCATTTGACAAAATCCAGTACCCATTTGCGATAAAAATACTTGGGAAACTTGAAATAGAGAGGAACTTCCTCAGCTTGATAAAGAGTATCTACAAAAATACCCTACAGTTAACATCCTATTTAATGGTGATAAACTTGAAGCTTTCCCACAAAGATCAGATTCGGGTAAGGAAAATAGATGGGTGATGGGTATTAAGGAAGATAGATGGATGATGGGTATTAAAGAGGGCACTTGTTAAGATGAGCACTGGGTATCATATGTATATGATGAACCACTGAACTCTACTACTGAAACCAATATTGAACTCTATGTCAACTAACTAAATAGAATTAAAATTTTAAAAAAAGAACAAGGTAAGGAAGTTCCCTCTCACTACTGCTTTTAAACATTGTACTGGAATTCCTAATTAATGTAATAAGACAAGAAAAAGAAATAAAAGGTATAGACATTGGGAAGGAAGAAATAAAACTGTCTTTGTCTGCAGATGACATGATTGTCTATGTAGAAAATCAGAAAGAACCAATAAGAAAAAAAAACTCCTAGAGCTAATAAATGCTTATAGCAAGGCTTTAGGATACAAACTTAATATTAAAAAGTCAATGACTTTTCTATATACCAGAAATTACAAGTGGAATTTGAAATTAAAAACACAACCATTTTTATTAGCACTCCCAAAAATGAATACTTAGGTATAAATCTAACAAAACTGGACAAGATCTTTATGAGGAAAGTATAAAACTCATGAATGAAAACAAAGAACTAAATAAACTAATTTAGTTTATAAACTAAACAAATGTAGAAATACTCAGTATTATCAAGATGTCAGTTCTTCCCAACTTGACACATAAATTCAATACAATCCAAATCAAAATCCCAGCAAGTTGTCTTGTGGATATGGATAAACTGATTCTAAAATTATAGAGAGAGGGGCTACTGGGTGGCTCAGTCAGTTAAGCGGCTGCCTTCGGCTCAGGTCACGATCTCACAGTCCTCAGATTGAGCCCACATTGGGCTCTCCGCTCAGTCAGCAGTGAGTCTGCTTCTCCCTCTCCCTCTGTGATCTGTCTAGCTTTCTCTCTCTCAAATAAATAAAATCACAAAAAAATAAAATAAAATAAAATTTATAGAGAGAGGTAAAAAACTCAAAATAGCCAACACAATATTGAAGGAAAAGAAGAAAGTCAGAGGACTGACACTACCCAACTTCAGGATTCACTATGAAGCTACAATAACCAAGACAGTGTGGTATTGGTGAAAGCATAGACAAATAGATCAATGCAACAGAATAGAGAGTCAATCAATATATCCAAATAGATACAGTTAACTGATGTTTGGCAAAGGAATAAAAGCAATATAGTGAAAGATAGTCCTACCAACAAATGGTACTGGACCAACTGGATATCCACAGGCCAAAAAAATGAATCTAGACACAGACCTTACACTCTTCACAAAAATTAACTCAGAATAGACGAGAGACCGAAATGTAAAATACAAAACTATACAACTAGAATACAACAGGAGAAAACCTAGATCATCTTGGGTATGGCAAGGACTTTTTAGATACAACACCAAAGGCATGATCTATGAAACAAATAATTGATAAGCTGGACTTCATTAAAATTAAATACTTGTCCTCTGTGAAAGGCAATCCCATGGAAATGAGAAGACAAGCCATAGCCTGGGGGAAAATATTTGCAAAGACATGTCTGATAAAGAACTGTTATCTGAAATATGCAAGGAACTCTTTAAACTCAACAATAAGAAAACTAGCAACCAGATTGAAAAATGGCCTAAGACTTTAACAGACACCTCACCAAAGACGATATACAGCTAGCAAATACGTACATGAAAAGATACTCCACATCATATATTATTAGGGAAATGAAAATTAAAACAATGAGATACCACTGCATACCTATTAAAATGGCCAAAATCCAGAACACTGACAACACCAAATGCGGACGAGGATATAGAGCAACAGAAATTCTCATTCATTGCTGTGAGTGCAAAATGGTACAGTCACTTTGGAAGACAGTTTGGCAGTCTCTTACAAAACTAAACACACTCTTACCATATGATCCAGCAATCATGCTTCTTGGTATTTACCCAAAGGAGTTAAAAATTTATGTCCACAGAAAACCCTGTGTGCAGATGTTTATAGCATCTTTATTCATCATTGCCCAAACTTGGAAGCAACAAAGATGTTCTTCAGTAGATGAATGGGTAAATAAACTGTGGTACATCTAGACAATAGGTATTACTCAGCGCTAAAAGGAAACAACCTATCCAGCCATGAAAAGACATGAAGGAAACAAATGGTATTACTAAGTGAAAGAAGCCAATCTGAAAAGGCAATATGCTGTATGGCAACTATTTTACCTTTCTGAAAAAGGTAAAATTATGGAGACAGTGAAAAGATCAGGGGGGCAGGGAGGGAGGGATGAACAGATGGGGCACTGAAAATACTCTGTATGATACTATTATGATGGATGTATGTCATTAAACATTTGTTCAAACCCAGAGAATGTATAACATTGAGAGTGAACCCTAATGTAAACTATGGACTTGGAGTGATTATGCCATGTCAGTGTAGGTTTATCAGTTGTAACAAATGTACCAGTCTGGTGGGGGCTATTGGTAATGGGGGAAGCTTTTATTTGTAGGGGCTGGGAGTACATGGGAACTCTCTGTATTCTCCTCCTAATCTTTCTCTGAACCTAAAACTGCTCATAAAAAATTGTCTTTATTTAAAAATTATGCTAATTTAAAAAACCAGCCACAAAAGACCAATATTGTATGATTGCATTTATATGAAATGTTCAGAATAAGCAAATCTGCAGACAGAAAGTAGGTTAGTGGTTGCCTAGGGCTGGCAGAATAGTAGGTTTAGGAGTGTTGGATCAAACACAGTCTCTATTCGGCAATGAAAATATTGTAAAATTGATTGTGGCGATGTTTGCACAACTCTTGAATATACTAAACCCCACTTACTTGTACACTTAAACAAGTAAGATTGAGTCAGGAGGCAGTAGGGAATAGGGTTTAATAAGAACATAGACTTCGGGATTGGGCTGACCTGAATACAAATCCTCACTTTACTACTTACTGGTTATGTGACTCCTCACACAGTTCTCTCTGAACCTCCATTTCCACATCTAGAAAATACAAATAAAGATACCACAACACACACACACACACACACACACTCCTCAAAGAGTCTGCACAGTGTCCTGAAGAAGCAGGTCAGTGGAAGCCAAAGGTTCCTATCCCATTCCCTGCTCTGTAGCAGCACTCACCTCACTGACTGTGTGCTTTGGCAAAGGGCAGCTCCCTGTTGCCATCCTTGCCTCAGGGAGGGAAGACAGATCAAATTCACTGAGAAACCAACTAATCATCACCTTCTCTTGGCCCTTTCTTTTGCTGTGAGTTTTATCAATACCAGTCCCACATCCATAAAGACCCTCCCTCAAATTTGAAAAATGGAGAGAGGGGGAAAGAGAGTAAGAAATTAACTTTAAAAATTTCTCACCATCATGATGTTATGCCAAAGGTCCCAGGTATACTGTAGACAAGGATTGGACATTTATCAAGTACAAACTCCAGGCTAGGATGAATTACTTCATTGGATGTGGAAACTACAAGTGGTACTTAGATGCTAGTTGATTTTGGCACAGACCAAGTGGATGAATCATTATGGTGTAATATAAAGTCCAGATGAAACAAAGTCAGCCCAGCAATTTTAGCTGGAGAGGGCCGTGTAAACACTTCAGAAACAAGCAGGCAAAAAAAATATAAACTGTGGAGAGCAGCCATTTCCAAAGCCACAGTAAATGCAGGAAGCAGTTTTCCAAGAGAATGTTTTATCTCAAGCCAAGTAGACCTAAGATTAAACCCTAACATTAAAGCCTGTTGTATCTACGAATCCATGGTTATCAATAAAGGACCACTCATCCAAGGGAAAAGTATCCCAACTCCTTTTTTTTTTTTTTAACTTACTTTACTCTGATCTATAAATGACTCTCACTGAGAAGACAACAAGGAAGCCATGAGTAATATTTGGGCAGGAAGCAAATCTGCCGTACATGGCATACACAACTAGAACTAGCCATCAGGGGTGGTTAGTTCTAACAAGATGATAATGATGACATAGAGTCATGAAATTTCCAAGCTAAAGGGAAAACAAGAATATTAAACATGATGATAATACAATGATTACAGCAAACATTTATTAAGAACTTATTATGTCCAGGAAGTATTCTAATAATTCATATACTTTTACTCATTGAATCCCAAGCATAACCCTATAAGGTGGGTATAATCAATATTCCCATTATTCAGAAGAGAAATCTGAGGATAGAAACCAACTCTCTCAATGAGCACTTCTCAGTATTGAGGCCAAGGGAGGTGAGGGAACTTGCATATAGTTATTGAAGTTTGTTGTATTTGTCTTCAAACTTCCTTCTTCATAATTCTTTATCTTCTTCCTCTTCACTCCATTTCAAGTGCTCAATTCTCTCTCTCTCTCTTTTTTTAATAAAGAAACCCATTTTTAGGAAAATATCCTATATTAGTCATTTACCCCTTAATTGTCAAGACCATAGACATCCAAATGATACTGATGTCAAATCCAATGTTTAGTTCTCCATCTTCCTCTTGTTTGTCCCATCAGCAGCATTTGATATAAGCGATCTCTCTCCCTCCCTTCCTCCTTGGAAATCTTTTCTTCTTTTGGTTTCTGGTGCACTATTCTCTCTTGAATTTCCTTCTATCTCAATGGTTGCTACTTCACTGTCTCTTTTATTGGTTCCTCCTCTTTTCCCTAACTCTAAGCCCAGGATTTGTTTATAGAACCTCTTCTCTTCCATAACTACACTCACTCCCTTGGTGATTCCTTTTAGTTGCATGGCTTTAAATATGATGACTGAATTTATGTGTTCAGTCAGGACTTTGTCCCAGAAGTCCAGACATGTATAGTTAGTTATCTACTTGACATTTCCACTTGGATATCTAAGTGACATTTCAAACATACATGACCAAAGCCAAAGGTGTGATTTCTCCTATCAAACTTGTTTTGCCCACAGTCTTCCCCACATCCATAAATGGCAACTCCATCCTTCCAGTTGCTTAAGTCAAGAATCTTGAAATCATCCTTGATTCTTCTCTTTATCCCATATTCATTTGAACAAATTCTGTGGCTCTACTATCAACTACATCTACAATTCAATGTCTTACCATCTCCAAAATCACTGCACTGATCTGGTTCAAGACTCTACCGTCTTGCCTGGATTGTTTTAATGGTATCCTAATTGCTCTGGGATTCCAACCCTACTCCACTGCAACAGGTAGAGGGCTCTTTTAAAAGTATAAGTAAAAATTCTCCAATGGCTTCATATGTCACTCAGAGCAATGACCAAATTCCTTCACTGGTTCATAGGCTCTATGTGCTTTGCAAGTGTTTTAACCCCACCCAAATATCTCTCTGACCTCTCTCTCCTATAACTTCTCTTAGCTCAGTTGCTTTTGTTTGCTGTTCTTGAATTGAGTCATATCCCTACCTCAGGGTCTTTGCATGTGCTATCTCTCAGTCTGGAACACTCTCCCAGATATGTGCATGACTGGCATCCACTCTTACTTTACTTAATTTTTGCTGTGCTCAAAACTCACCTTATTAGAGAAGCCATCTATTATAAATAACAACACAGCATTTCTGTATTCCTGATACCCTATATCTTGATTTATTTTAAGCCTTAGTGATTATAAGACTTGATTATTACATTTAGTTATTTATTGTTGGTCTCCCCCAATTAATTATGAGCCACATGAAGTCAAGGATTTTGGTTATTTTGTTCACTATAATATCCCCAGCACCTCAAACAATGCTTGACATTATTGAATGAATGAATGAATGAATGAAGTTAAATCAGACTGTTACTTATTGCAGGCCTACTTATTTTTTTTTTTAAAGATTTTTCTTTGTTTGACAGAGAGAGATAGCGAGAGAGGGAACACAAGAAGGGGGCGTAGGAGAGGGAGATTCAGGCTCCCCGCCAAGCAGGGAGCCCAATGCGGGGCTTGATCCCAGGACCCCGGGACCATGACCTGAGCCGAAGGCAGATGCTTAATGACTGAGCCACCCAGGCACCCCTGCAGGCCTACTTATAATTAAGACTTATTTCTCATTGGAAGAATAAAGGCATCTCTCCTATCAAAAAACTTCAGGACTTAGATATGGTGAAGGTGAATGTATCCATGAAATTATTCTTCCTGGAGTCCCTGATTCTGCCTTCATATGGATTTATACTGATGCTATTTCTTTAAGAATTAATCTAAAAATTAAAATTAATGATAAAAGGATGACTATATTGCTTTAGTTTGGACAGGATTCTTTCAGGCATTAAAATAAGTTGATCATAATGGCCATTGGCTTGACTAGTCTCTGTGCCACCTGTATGCTATAGGAAGTCTTCCCCCACCCCATCAATTTCATATCTCTTGGGGCAAAACATGGAGAACTGAGAGAACAATGGCCACAACTATTCTCTGGGAACAGACTTAAGGGCTTTGTCCCTTCCTTAAAAAAGCATACTACGTATACCCACTGCTAATATAAATACAATAGCCATGAGTCTGACTGCCATGGAGACCCAGCTGCACCACAAACCTTATGCCAGATGAACAGAAGGTTAAAGGAAAGAATCTGCTGAAGAGGCCAAAAGTTTGGTTTGCTTACAGGCTATTTTTTTTAACCTTTGCCCATTCAGCAACTGTTAGTAACTGTTTTGTTTCTCTCCTTACCTGATAGTATTGTTCAGGGTCAAAGTGTCCATCAGTGACTTATATTAACCTTCTTCTTTTTTGGTGTTTGATGTGATTATGCTTGATTAGGGGAAACAGAAAAGGAGGTTTGAATGAGTTTCCTGTTTCCAAGGAAAGGGGGAGCCCTGATGATGCCCCACCCATATCCCCTTCATCCACCCTGAATGTCACCTACCAGTGGTTCCCACACACTTTTGGTGGATTCCGGTGGCTCCGCCTGAGAGCATTGTCTAGCTTTAGGACAAAGCTTAGCTATGTTCCCTGATGCTGTAAGCACTGGACCAGGCCAATAATGCTGGGAGCCAATGCTCCAGGAGCTGCCCTCAACCAATGAGGAATGGAAGTAAGTAAATAAAGAATTCAGTTTCTTGTTCCCTTACAGAGACAGTTCTCAGGTGTGTTCCATCCATTTCCTTATAATATCCCCAGAAGTATTAAGCCCCAGCCACCCACAATTCATTAACTCACAATTTATTGGCTTTATCCCTTTTATGTCATTTTCCTACCCCCACAATTTTCTTCCTAGAATCACTTCCCAAATAAATTACTTGTACTGAAATTTCTTTACTCAGGTTCTGATTTGGGGGAATCCAAACTGAGATAGGAGCATATTTTGCTACCTGAAATGGCCTGGGCCTACATTTGCTCTTAAAGAGAGCAAATATTCGGAGCTGCAAAATTTCTGAGCTAACAGCTCCTGCTGCCGCCTAGAAATTGTCACTGAGCTACATGAAGTGATATGGCAAGGCTGAGACTGGTAATGTATTTTATCATTTAGATAATAATAAAATTACTTCTCAGTTAGTAAATACTGAAGAAATAATACTTCATTTCTTCACTTATGTTATTGACTTAAATATATGTAAATTATCAATATGAATAATATAGTCATTCATGTTATCATTTGAATGATAATCAGATTCATTGTTTGTTATAGGGTACTTTTAAGAAATAATGATCGTTTATGAGTTTAATTTATTGAATTTTATTAACATATTCAGGAATGAGGAAGCTTTGGGGAAAAAAACCCAAAAACTCCAGAAATCTGTATAAAAATTCCTTCAAATCTTTGGTTAGTACTGGGCTACACATGCACAGACTGAAATTGCACAAACTCTTCAAAGAATGCTGAAGAGTTGTCAGCTTGCATAGAGATGAAGGTTTTCAAACTTGATCATCCATGGTGGAGAATCATTGGAGATCACGTGGGACAGTTAGTAGTCAGTCTTGAAAGGTCACACCTTAGAAGTAGGACTAAACTATTCCTGGAGTGAAAACTATTTTAGCAGTAATTAGAAAAGCTTAAAAACAGTCCTCAGGAAGATTACTTTGATTTGAGAGTGACATAAGCATCTATGAATACAAAACCCAACCCTCTTTAAAAGAACACAACAGAACCCAGACACTCAACAATGCATGATCTACAATGTCCAGAGCAAATAAGTTTTCCTTAATTAGATATAATAAGAAGGAGGCAAATGTGATCTCTAACCAGGAAAAAAAAACAATCAATAGAAACAGATTCAGAAATTACAGAAATGCTGGAAGTAACAGATGATAGAAGAGTTATTAATATAATGTTCAAGTATATGAAGAAAGACATGAACATGTAAGAAGAGAGATGGAAAGTATAAAAAAGAATAAATTAGAATGAACTTCAGGAATGGAAAAATTAAATGTTTGAAAAGGAAAAAAACACTGGATAGGATTAACAATAAGTTTTACATTGCAGAAGAAAAAAACTAATGACTTTGAAGATATAGCAATATAATCTAACCAAAACGATGTAGAGGGGAAAAATAACTTTAAAAAATGAACAAAAGCTCAGTGACCTGTGAGACAGTATCAAGAATTCCAAGTACATGTAATAGGAATCACAGAATAAGGAGAGAAAGGTAGAAAAAGCAAATATACTGGAAGAATCAATGGCAGAAACATTTCCAAATTTGATCCAAGAAGATTTCCACAGATCCAAGAAGTTCAAATGACCTCACACAAGATATCACCCCCACATACAGAGTGACATAAGACACATCATAAAGTGCTGAAAACTAGTGATAAAGAAAAATATTTGAGCAGCTGCCAAAGAGAAAAGATAGTCTATATAGAGAAACAAAGCTAAGAATTATTAATCCCTGTGGTCAGAAACTAGGTAAATCAGAAGACAATGAACAATGAACTAAAATACGAAAAGGGGAAAAATATTGTCAACCAAGAAATCCATATGTAACTAAAATATTCTTCAAAATATAGTCCATATTTTTAGACAAAAGCTGTGACAATTAATCATCAAGAGAACTACATTATAAGAAAGTTAGAAAAGGGGGCGCTTGGGTGGCTCAGTAGGTTGGGCATCCAACTCCTGATTTTGGCTCAGGTCATGCTCTCAGGGCTATGAGATCAAGCCCCTCATTGGGCTCTAGGCTCTGTGTGGGGTCTGCTTGAGATTCTCTTTCTCCCTCTCCCTCTGCCCTTCCCCTACTCGTGCTCATTCTCTCTCTCTAAAATAAATGAATAAATGAATAAATAAAATTTTAAAAAATGAAAGAAGAGAAGTTGCTCCAACAGGAGACAATGACACAAGATGGAAATGTGAATTTATTTAAAAGAATTAAGAGGATCAGTAATAATAAATATGTAGATAAATATAAAAGATTATTTTCTTATTTTTAAATTTCTTTAAAATATCATTAACCTTTTACAATAATAATAATAATAATGTGTTCTGTGCTTTATAACAGATGTACAAATAAAACAAATGGCAATAAGGGCATCAAAGAAAGGAGGAGGGAAGTGGAAACATAATGTAAGAGTCTTATATGTCAATATAATATTCTTTGAAGGCAGTTTTGATAAATTAAATATGTATGTCATAAACCCTAGGGCAACCAATTTTTCTTTTAAGTATAGGTAATAAGATAGTACATAAATAAAGATAAAATTTATAGGCCAAAATTGTTAATAGAGATAAAAGTCAATGCTAAAACATAATGAATTAAACCAAAAAAAGGCAGAGAGAAAACAGATAGCAGATAGAATGAGTAGAAAAAAATAACAAATATATAGGTTTAAACACAAATATACTGAAAATTGAATTAAATGTAAATTGTCCAAATACTCCAATTAAAAGACAAATTCTCAGACTGAATAAAAATGCAAGATCCAATCATACACTATCTATAAGAAACCCATGTTACATGTAAGGACACAGATACATTAAAGGTAAATAATGGAAGATTTGACACAAGCAACAAAAGAAAAAATAGATCAGTTGGACATCATCAAAATTAAATCTTGTTGCTTCAAAGGATACCATCCAAAATGTGAAAAGACAATCCACGGTATGGGACAAATATTTGTAAATTGTGTCTCTTATAAGGGACTTGTATTTAGGCTATATAAACTGTTACAACTCAATAGTAGAAAGACAACCCATTTTTAAAGTGTGAAGGGATCTGAATAGATATTTTTCCAAAGAAGATATACAAATGGCCATTAAGCACATGAAAAGATGCCCAACATCATTAGCCATCATGGAAGTGCAAATTAAAACCACAGTGAGGTATTACTTCACACCCATTAGCATGGTGAGAATTAAAAAGACAATAAAAAGTTGATAAGAATGTGGAGAAATTAGAACCCTTATACGCTGCTGGTGGAAATGTAAAATGGTGCAGCCACTTTGGAAAACAATATGGCAATTCCTCAAAATGTTAAACATGGAATTATTGTGTGACTCAACAACTCTACTTCTAGATATATATCCAAGAGAAATGAAAACATATATCCGCACAAAAACTTGTACATAAGTACTCATAACATTATTCACAATAGCTAAAACAACTCAAATATCCATCAAATAATGAATGCATAAATAAATAAAATGTGGTAAATCCATATAGTAGAATATTATTTAATGATTAAAAGGAATAAAATATTGATACAATCTACAACATGAATGAACCTTGAGAATATAAGGCAGACACAAAAGGCTACATATTGTATTATTTTATTTCTATGAAGTGTTCAGAATAGGAAAATCTACAGAAACAGAGAGTAGATTAGTGGTTGCCAAGGGCTGGATGAATAGGGAAAATGGGAATGACTGCTAAAGGATATACGGTTTCTTTTCAAGGTGATGAAAATGTTCTAAAATTGGTTGTGGTGATGGTTGCACAGCTGTGAACAGGCTAAAAACTACTGAATTATACATTTTTAAAATGAGTTAACTGTATGGTATATGAATTACATCTCAATAAAGCTGTTATAAAATAATACAATGATGGAGGAAAAGTTATGCCATGCAAAAACTAATAAAACAAAGCCAAAGTAGACTTTGGAATAAAAATATTACTAGGGATAAAGGGGAACTATTTTATGATGATTGAGTCAATTTACCATGCAGATGTAACAGTCCTAATGTATTTGCACCGAAAAATAGAGCTCCAAATACATGAAGCAAAAGTTGAGCAAACTAAAATTGAAATAGGAACATCCATAAGTATGGTTGGAGATTTCAATTTTTCTCTCTCAGTAATTGACACAGCAAGTATATAAAAAATTAACGAAGATACTAAAGTCTTGAGCAACTTTGTCAACCAACTTGGCCTAATCAACATTTATAGAATATTCCACCTAACAGCAGAATACACATTCTTTTCTAGTGTTTCTGGGACATTCACTAAAATAAGCTATTTTCTGGGGCATAAAGTAAATCTCAATAAATTAAAAAAATAGAGATAAAAAAATCATGTTCTCTATCATGGGAATTAAATCAAAAATCATAAAAAGAGAGTATCTGGATATTTGGAAATTAAATAAGCATTTCTAAATAACCCATGTGTCAGAGAAGAAATCACAAGAGAATTCAGAAAATATTTAGAACTGAATAACAATGAAAATGCAACATGTCAAAAGTTGGGGGACAAAGCTAAAACACTTAGCTGTTTAGTGTGCAAAACACTCTTAGAGGGAAATTCATAGCTTTAAAAGCTTATATTTAGGGCGCCTGGGTGGCTCAGTCGGTTAAGCGACTGCCTTTGGCTCAGGTCATGATCCCAGGGTCCTGGGATCGAGTCCCACATCAGGCTCCCTGCTCTGCAGGGAGCCTGCTTCTCCCTCTCCCACTCCCCCTGCTTGTGTTCCCTCTCTCATTGTGTTTCTCTCTGTCAAATAAATAAATAAAATCTTTAAAAAATAAATAAATAAATAAAAGCTTATATTTAAAAAAGAGGAAAAGACTAAAATCAATTATTTAAGCTTCCAGTGTAAAAATCTAGAAAAAGAAGGGTAAATTGAAATAATGTTATAAAACATAGAAAAAAATTAGAAACAGTCAGTGAGATCAAAAGCAATTTCTTTAATCAATAAAATCGATAAACCTCCAACCAGAATTATTAAGATTAAAAAAGAGAGAAATCACAAATTACTAACGTCAGTAACAGGAGGAGCATCACTGCATACACTTCAGATATTAAAAGGATAACAAGAAAAAACTTTTTAGAAGAAAATATAGGCAACCATCTTCATGGCTTTCAGATAGTCAAAAGTTTTCTTCGTTCAAAAAAAAAAGCATAAACCCTAAATGAAAAAAGTGATCAATTGGACTTTATCAAAATAAAAAACTTCTGCTCTTTCAAAGACACCTTCAAGAAAATGAAAAGACAAGCCACAGACAGGGAGAAAATATTTACAATACATTTATCTGACATAAGACTTATATCCAGAATATACAAAGAACTTTGCCAAATATACAAAGAACTCTCTCATATCAATCAGTACACACACACACACAATGGAAGAATGCTCAATAAGCCCATGAAAAAATGCTTAACGTTATAAAAAAGTAGGGAAATTAAAATTAAAACCACAATTTTATACCACTACAAACCCATAAAATGACCAAAAATACTGACAAATATTGGTGTAAATGTGGAGCAACTGTAATTCTAATATATTGCTGGTGAGAAAGTAAAGTGACACAACCACTTTGGAAAACAGTTTGGCAGTTTCTTATAAAGTTCAATATACACTTACCATACACACAAACCAACAATTCTAGGTACTTCCCTAAAAGAAATGAAAACATATCCCACAATATACACAACTGTATAAAATGTACACAGATTTTCATGGTAACTTTACTCATGTAGCCAAAACTTGGAAACAACCCAAAATGTCCATCAATAGTGAATGGATAAACAAATTGGAATATATTTACACAATGGACTACTCAGTAATAAACAAAAATGAACTTTTGATACACAACAGAATAGAATGAATCTCAGGAACATTATTCTGAAGGAAAGAAGCAAAACACAAAAAATATACATACTGTATGATTCCTTTTTAAACTTGATATGTGTTTTGAGTGCCTTTTAATCTACAGGTTACTGCTCCTCTCTCCATCTCTTGAAGAAACTAGGCCATTTGAATTGCAGTTTCCTACAGTGGATTTTACTGATCCTACTCACGGTCCAGTTCAACATGACCCAGATATTTCTTGCAAATTAGAAGCTAGATCCAGGAGCTTGGTCAGACTCAGATTTGATGTCTTTGGAATCAAAGGATGGTATGTTTTTTCATCAATAGACCCAAAATGTCTAGTTATTGTTCTTTTATAATGTTAGCAAAATGGTGATGTCCTAATTTTATCATTTTACTGACCAGAATATTTTTATAAAGAGAAGCTTCTCTTCATCTGCTATTTAGAGTTCCAATGTTACAGTTCTTAAAGAAAAGCAAGGGTAAGTGTTTGAGTCTTTCCTTTTATTTAATCTGTCAGTTGCTTATTATTTAAAAATGCCACCATGGACTTAAAACATTTAATGGTTCCAGTTCATTGCAATTCATATCCTTCTTGAAATTCAAATTGTGCTAGGATGTAGGAATGGAATGGAATGCAATGCAATGCAATGAAGTGGGAACCTCTTTACGTTGGCTTCCCAGTCATTTTGACATAACCCTAGTGGTCTTTGCTTTTTTGATACCTGGTATATCAAGATGTTCCAGGTTTAGTCTTATTCATTTCCTGCCCCATACCTAGAAACAACCATTTCTTCATTAAATACTGGGTTTTTTAAAAATATGAAATGACATTTCAAGACTACAATCTGAGTACAGGTATGAATGATGTTACTGGTTGGTCATTGCTTCTAGGCATTTTCAGTGAATAGATTAGATAGATAGAAAAAGAAGAAAGAAAGAAAGAAAGGAAAGAAAGAAAGAAAGAAAGAAAGAAAGAAAGAAAGAAAGAAAGAAAGAAAGAAAGAAAGAAAGAAAGAAGAGGAAGGAAGGAAGGAAGGAAGGAAGGAAGGAAGGAAGGAAGGAAGGAAGGAAGGAAGGAAGGGAGTTTATGCTATTTATTCTGGTATTTCCAATTAAATTCACAAACACAGGTTTTGTACTTAACTTCTTCTATATTACATCTCTATCTCCTTACTTCCACACTGAGAATTCTGGTTCTCAAAAATACAGGGGAAAATACAATTAGAACATCCCACAACTATTCATTTGCTCTATTTCATATGACATACATAACAGTCACAGAAAAGCAATGCTAATATTACCACTACCAGTTTTGATTACTAGATATCAGTTTAAAATTTTTTGCATATGTAATCTTCATTTTTTCTACAATTTTTAACGCATATACATGTAAACTTTTCACATACTATTTGGGTTCATACCTATCCTGAAACCAATAGATGGTTCTCAATGTAAGAATGATTGTTATTCACTTTAGCTCTCTTACACTTTCTCCTCATCAAAAGCCAGATGTGGTAAGGGTAAATTTTCCCAATGTAATCCCATTTGGATCTCTTTTTCTTTATTATCATGCATCATTATTGCATAGACAGTCTTTTGCCTAGTTAGTGTCTGCAGTGCTAGTTAGTGTCTATCATATATCAACTTTCCATATATGTGAGTGTCTGTTTCTAAGCTCTATTTGTCTATCCCTGTGCCAACACTCCACATCTTCTTAATTACTATAGCTTTATGACTATAGCTTTATGATAATTACTATAGCTTTATGTATTTGGTAGGGCAAGTGTCCCTGTCCGCTAGAAATGAACAAATCCTTTCTGAGGGAGCAAATTTTACAACTATTAAGGGACAAAAATTCGACTGAGAACATTTTGAAGATATAATTGGTTTATTAATTGATTCATGCATTGAACATCATCCCATCTAACAAGTAGAGGGGAGGTCTGGGGAGCTGTACAAACATGGAAGGATTTTATAGGCAGAAATGGGGCAGAACAATTAGAAAAAGAAAAGGAAGGATTGTTTCAGGCAAGGTCACCTTCCTTTAGGGGGAAAGGAGTGTTGTTAAATGGATTACCTCATCTTTTGGGGGTGGCTAGAGAGGATCCATGTAACAGATTACCTCATTGCTGCTGACCAGAAAATTCCTGACTGACTGGTTAAGACTACATTTCTGGGGGAGGTCGAAACTGCAACTGGATTAGGTATTAAGCCCCAGTTGGTGACTTGGCCTAGCATAACTGACTCCATTTTGGGTTTGTGGTTTTCTGTTTTAACACAACCAAACCTCAAAGAAATCCCATAGTTAAGGTTCCATGTTCCATGCACTCACCGAAATATTACTGCACACATAGGAAATACACAACCATAAATGAGATTCAACAAAAATAAAAAACCATAGAATCAGACTTGCAAAAACTGATATTATAATTATCAGATACCAAATATATAATAATAAATAAATATGTATAAATTAACATATATAAAGAAATAGAATTAGAAAAAAGCATTCTGAGGCACCTGGGTGGCTCAGTCAGTTAAGCAGCTGCCTTCGGCTCGGGTCATGATCCCAGGGTCCTGGGATCGAGCCCCACACTGGGCTCCCTGCTTGGTGGGGAGTCTGCTTCTCCCTCTCCCTCTGCCTGCCACTCTGCCTCCTTGTGCTCTCTCTCTAATCTCAAATAAATAAATAAAAACTTAAAAAAAAGAAAGAAGCATTCTGGGAAGAATCTACAGAAATGAAAATTATAATAACTGAAAGTAGAATCTGGATGAATTGATTTAACATTATATTAAACACAGTTAAAGAAATAATTAGTGATTTGGAAGATAAAACCGAAGAAGTTACACATAATGTGGGACAGAGAAAAAGCAAAGGAAAATATGAAAAAGATATTAAGAAACGTGGAGGGAAGAGTTAGCAGGCCTAACATACATATAATCTGAGTTCTAAGAAGAAATGATAATGGGAGACACACGCTATTAAAAGACACAATGACTGTTTTCCAGAGGGGATTAAGAACACCAAACCTCAAACCAAGGAAGTTCCCCAAAGTGCCAAACACCATAAGTAAAAACAAATACACCCGAGTGACAAATTCAAAACAATGAAAACACAGAGAAGATAAAAGAAGCAGCAAACAGTAAAAAGAAGAAAGAGGGATGACTGATAGCTGACTTCTCAGAAACAAAAGTGGAACCCAAAAGAACTGAAAATAGATTTTCAGGGGTGCCTGGGTGGCTCAGTCATTAAGCGTCTGCCTTCAGCTCAGGTCATGATCCCAGGGATCGAGCCCTGCATCAAGCCCCGCATTGGGCCTCTGCTCGGCGGGAAGCCTGCTTCTCCATCTCCCACTCCCCCTGCTTGTGTTCCCTCTCTCACTGTCTCTCTCTTTCTATCAAAATAAATAAATAAAATCTTTTAAAAAAAAGAAAATAGATTTTCAAAGTACTGTCAGAAAATAAGTTTCAACCTAGAATTCTTTTTTTTTTTTTAAAGATTTTGTTTATTTATTTGAGAGAGAGGGAATGAGAGACAGAGAGCATGAGAGGGAGGAGGATCAGAGGGAGAAGCAGACTCCCTGCCGAGCAGGGAGCCCAATGTGGGACTCGATCCCGGGACTCCAGGATCATGACCTGAGCCGAAGGCTGTCGCTTAACCAACTGAGCCACCCAGGCGCCCTCAACCTAGAATTCTATATAGTTAATCCTCAGACAACATGGGTTTGAATGTATGTGTCCATTTACATACAGATTTTTTACAGTAGAGTACTGTAAATGTATTTTCCTTATGGTTTTAATAACATTTTCTTCTCTCTGGCTTTCTTTATCATAAGAATAGAGTATATACTACATATAACCTACAGAATATGTGTTAACCAACTGTTTGTGTTATTGGTAAGGCTTCTGGTCAACAGTAGGCTATTTAGTAGTTAAGTCTGGGGGTAGTCAAGTTATATCCAGATTTTCAACTGTCAACATCCCTAACTCCTGTGTTTTTCAAGGGTCAACTGTATTTAGTGATAATATCTTCCAAAAATAAAGGCAAAATAAAGACATATTCAGACACAAGCCCAAAAAGTTTACTACCAAAAGAAACTTCCAATGAAGGTATATCGCATCAGAAGGAAGATCTATGATACATGAAAATGGAAAGCATAAATATTGACTGTGTACAATGGCAAAATTAATGTCTAATGTGTGAGGCTACATATCAAGAGAGAATAACACATAACTTAGGGAGGGTGATGATTGGCTTGAAACATTCTGATTCTTAGATGGTTCCAAAGAAGAGTAAAACTAGTAATATTAAACTCTGTTAATTATGCATGCTAAAATTTCTAGGATAATCATTAAAGGGATAGAAATAGCTATAAAAGTTAGCTTTTATCATTATTATTATTGTTGTTGTTATGAATATAACTATTATGTTCTAGGGATCTTATAGAAAGAAAGAAGGAAAGAAAGAGAGGGAGAAAGAAATAGAAAAGGAATGGATTCTGTAATCCAATCAGTTTTTCTTAACCAAAATAGATTTCCTGCTTGATTTCTCTAAGTTTTTTCTCAGGTAATGGGCATTATAAATCCCCAGATAGAGACTACAGAGGGTCTGCAGACTTTCCTTTGTTTATTTGACAACAGAACCTTTAGCTCACCGAATATTTATTAATATCTTGAGAAACTTGCAGGCTAGAGAACACCTTTTAAGTTGAAGCTGAATCTACTAGCACTTGATTTGCCTGTTGGAAGGATTAATAGAACCACGTGGGACTGAAGAGTGTAACAGTCTCGAATAACGAGGTCAATTTTAGAAAGACCTCAGGTCGGGGAAAATAAGACATTAAGGGAGAGTTGAAAACACTATTGTCCAATGATACCAGGAAGGATGGGACATATTGCAAGTTATTAAACTGAAAGAAAAAAAACTAAAGCACCACCTAGCAAATAGGTTGGAAAGCTTTTGCTACAACGCTGTTGGAACATCTGGGAACACCGCCAGGCAATTCTGGGGAAGAGACTTGGCACTGATTGTGGCTTTGTGTTCTCTATGAAAGAAAAAAGATTATTTTATAAGTCATAATACGCTACCTAGAAGCCAAATTGCCAGTTAAAATTCTATTTGCAAGCAGGTGTAAGGTTTCAATATAGCTTTCACCTAACATCATAGAACACTGCCTCTTTATAATCAAATAGGATGCCAACGATCTTTGCAGCTCCATTTTTGATGTTTCAAATGTTCAGAAAAATGGCAGGTTAGGAATATGTATAATTATAGTGGAGTCTCATGTATCTGGTCTAAATGCAGCTGTTTGGCTGAGACAGTGCAGAGGAAATAAACCACCACGTATAGAAAGGCCTTTTTGCTCTTACCAACCCAATGAATCATTTCCTCTAGAAGTTAATATTTTAAATGTATCCAAGCAAAGAGAAAGGTGAAAAGTATTTGGTGGCTAGCTTTTTAAATTCTATGCTGTTTCGTACCTTTTTTAAAAGTCTGTAATAGTTTAATTGCAATCGATGTAATGTAATCCCATCGATGCTTTAGGTAACTGTGCATACACCAGGCTTGTTTTCTCTGAAGACTCAAAGAAATCTGGAGGTTTTAATCTTCACATCCCTCATGGTGGAAGATGCAAGAAGCAAGTCAGATCTGAACTGGCCTGGAAAGAAGAGATAGGTGCCTTTCACCCTGTGCTCCACTACTGGAATGTCCTCCACGCTTTTTTCTCTTGCTCTCCAAATCCTAGTAAGTTCAGGGCCTGCCTCCACCAATGAAGATTCCCTCGATACCTCTGGTCCGTCTTAATCTTTTTCTTTTCTTTTTTTTTCTTTTTCTGAAGGAAAAGCCAGTATCTTTAGTTCTCTGCCAGGTAGCACTCAAATCCTACTGCTGTGCCTTGTCCCTTAATTATTATAGGACCTTCTCCTCTAAACAAAGACATTCTTGCAGGCATACCCAGCTCTTGTATTTCTGATGCTTGTTCAATTCAGTGCTGCGTTTACAGTCGGTGGCCCATAAGTCCTTGTTAATAGAGTGACTTAATGAAAGAACCAGAGAGGTCAGCTGCTTAGGAAACCATTATTCAGGCTGTCCCCTGACAGTAGGGAGGTTTGGGGTTATCTGTGGTTTAGGGATGACTTGTATGCTATCATTCTCGTCACCCATTGTCAGAGAGGTGAAGGAAACCCGCTGCTTCAGGGAGCACTTCGTTGTTTCTCATCTGTGCTTCTGATCCAACTGGACCAAAAACGCACGAAGGGGCTTTTCCAGGGATCCACGCCCCTCTCTGCCACGAGGACCTGCCCTGCAGGCAGGGGCAGGAGGGAGGGCAGGGCCAGAAGTGGAGCTGGAGACACACCTACTTTTCAGCGCACCTTTGTCCTCCAGCGGGCACACCTTGCGGCCTTGTTTGTTCGTCCACCCCTGACAGCCCCCTCTACGTTTATATCTTAAAGGACTCTGCTTCCAAGAGGAGGATCTCGAACCGTGCCTTCAGCACTTGTGAGCTAAACTAGAGGTCAGGGGCTGCCTCCTCTTGTGGCCCCCGAGGCCTCGTGCAGCTATTGCAAAGCCCGCGCGGGACCGGGCGGATGGGGGGTGGGGCGGGGGACGCGGCCCTGAGCCCTGCGGCTTTGCGGCGCCACCGTGGTGCCTGGGGGAGGCACCTGGGCCGCGGTGCGGACGCAGCGGGCGCTGCTGGAGGAAGGAGCGAGCAGGTGCGCTCCTGGAAGGCGGAGGGCCTACCGTGGCCGCAACAGCTGTCTGGTTTATTGTGTTTCCGCGGAAAAGGCAAATTGTTTCTTCTCAGATCCTTCGCTGGTTTGCTCTTACGTAATTTCCACGTCTTTAAATTATTTGCACTTTGGGGGAGCTCTGGGGCCCTCTGAAACCATACAGGTGTGTACTTTTAATAAAACACCACTTATTAAAATCTGAGCTTACAAAATTGGCAAATTATGGGGATGGATTATTATTACTTTTTTTTTTTTAAGACTTTATTTATTTATTTGACAGAGAGAGAGAGAGATAGCGAGAGCAGGAACACAAGTAGGGGGAGTGGGAGAGGGAGTAGCAGGCCTCCCGCCAAGCAGGGAGCCCGATGCAGGTCTCGATCCCAGTACCCTGGGATCACGCCCGAGCCAAAGGCAGCCGCCCAACGACTGAGCCACCCAGGCGCCCCTATTATTATTATTATTTACCACAAAAGGATTTTGTGATCAAATTCAGGGTCCCTTTTATTAATCCATCATTCTCTGTGGTGTATATAACTTCACATTTGTAGATTTCTTTGTCTTGAGTTCAGAAGTAATCCATGTCCCCAGCCACGGTACATCATGGCAGTTAAAACCATGTTCTTTGACTTCAACAAGACCGAGATTTGAGACCAGGCTCTGCCACTTACCTGCTATGCGTTTGAATGAGTTTATTATCCTCTCGAAAATACAAATTAAAATTGTTGCAAGTATTAAATGAGATAGCATAGCTCAAGCACTTAGCGCACAGTAAGGGCTCACTATGTTAGTCTTCTTATTAGAGTATTTATAAAGGTTGGTTTACCCACCTCTGATTTAAATGCAGCTTTTTGTGTCTTTGGTTTAAGTGTGAGATCTACCTTTAATGCTGTGCCTTACTTCTGTGACCCTTCTGCGGACTCTCTGTCCTGCCCAGTGGTTTTGGTTCTAGGGCTCTGGGATTCCCCCAAGGGCCAAAGTCCTTCCATCACAGAATGGGAAGGGGAAAGGGCTACTCCCAGATCATACTGGCTGTAGGCTGAGAGTCTGAAACTAGATGGGGTTTCTCTGTA
Organism: Mirounga angustirostris; assembly: GCF_029215605.1. Lineage (NCBI taxonomy): Eukaryota > Metazoa > Chordata > Mammalia > Carnivora > Phocidae > Mirounga > Mirounga angustirostris. Next base: position 44,524,973 of record NW_026991714.1, read on the forward strand.
AAATAATGCTTCTCAAAGTGTAGCCAAGGAACCCCTTTATCAGAATCACTTAGGAGTGTTTATTAAATTGCAGAGGCCTACAGTCCCACCCCAGAGCCTTTGAAGTATACTCGTTTGTGGGGGTTCTGGAGGAAGAATCCTGCATTGTAATAAGCACCCAGGTTATTCTGATGCTAACTAAATAAAATTCTGGAACTGCTCCAGTGCAGTCCTCAAGTTTGCTTGATGATGGAATGGCATAATTCCATATTAAACATCTGGGGATGTGTAATAAAAATAGAGGTTCCTGGGCCCCACCCCACAATTTCCAGGGAGGAGCCTGAGGATGTGTATTTTTAATATGTATTCCCAGGTGACTGTGATGATCTGGCAAATGCAGGAAATGCTGTTCTAGAATGACTGCTCAGTGGCATGTTTGGTGGTATGGTGGTAGTGATTAGGGAGGGGATGGGGGTTTGAATGATCCAGAGAGTGACTTAGGTCGAGAGGTGAGCCCCCACTGTCAGGGCTCATCTTTGCTTTTTATTTTTTATTTATTTATTTATTTATTTTTAAGATTTTATTTATTTGCGAAAGAGAGAATGAGAGACAGAGAGCATGAGAGGGAGGAGGGTCAGAGGGAGAAGCAGACTCCCTGCTGAGCAGGGAGCCCGATGTGGGACTCGATCCCGGGACTCCAGGATCATGACCTGAGCCGAAGGCAGTCGCTTAACCAACTGAGCCACCCAGGCGCCCTCATCTTTGCTTTTTAACATCTCTCCCAGGGTGTGACAGTCTGTGTCCAGCCCCTCCCACTGTGTTTGAAAAAGCAAAGCACACTCAATTTGGGGAGATGAATCGAATGCGAGAGTGAATAGTGAGGCTCGTGGGCAGGAACCAGCAATCCCGCATGAACGACCGTGGGACTGTGGGTAAACGGAAAGAACGGCTGCTTATCGAAACAGCCATTCCTGGTTCTCTGTGACAGCCTGGCTCAAGTCCCCACTGTGAGCTTTTCCACGAATTGCCTCCTTTCCTTAAGACAGTCCGGGTAGGTTTGTAACCCAAGCGGCTTTAATCAAAGCAATGCCTTGCACCAGCTGCTGGCTGTCCAGTGACTTGTGACTGAGCTTTGCCTTACCTCTTCTCTTTCTGGGCCTCCGGGCCGGCCTCTGCTGCCAGACTTGTTCTCTCGGGGCCTATTCTGCCTTCTTCAGGGACTTGCAGCGGATGACAAACTGTCAGGCTTTCTGCACAAGTCGTACTCTGTGGTGAGTAGAACAGTAATACTGCAACCTCATATTTTATTGACAGATGCGGCTACCAGGTGAAAAAACCTACTCGTTACAAAGAGGCTCTCTTGGGATACCCATCCCTTCTCCATGGTGCTCTCCTTACTCCCAGCAAAGCTAAGCAATACTTCTCTTAGTCGGCTGCCTACCCAGTGACGGGAAGGCAGCCTGTAATCAGAGCAGAGTCTGCTCTCTCTCTCTGTCTCCAACTGATGGTCACACGGCATCTGTTCTGTAATTCTGCCCCCAATTACTTTGGGCCTAGGTCTACCACCTCGTGACAATACTGTTTTTCCCTTTCTCTCTGGTAGGTGTTAGCTGTGATCACCGTTGGTAATAGAACTTTGCAATGAGGAAGACTCTGATACCAACAAGAGTCGTTCATCTATCTTGTTGTTTGACGTTCCAGCCAGCAAACATTTAATGATGAGGGCTTGATCCTAATGAGATATTGTAGTGGGTTCAATCAAAGGTAAATAATATAAAGTCTCAAGCTAGAAAGCAATTTGAATGAGGAGCGCAGTGACATTCCAGTGAATGACATATCCAAGGGTCAGCCATGCTATGAAAATATAAGAGTCAGGATATTAAGAAGAGAAACAATATGGGAATTTTTAAATTGTGGTATCTGTGTGTATCTATATCTTTACAGAAAACGAAAATATTATCAGGAAAAAGCATTGATAATGTGCATTGTATTGGGTGCTGTGTTGTCAACTAATCTAAACCAATTCAGTCATTCGCAGCTGTTGGGTTCTTTTAACAAATAATGGTAACCTCCTGTGACTGAAGGTAGAAGAAGGGTCTAGGTCTTATTCCCAACAAACTTGCTACCAAGTGGTACGTTACAAGGAAAGCAAACTTCAGACCAAATGCTACAACACAAACAAACATTTATTAGCACACAAACACAGAGTCACACAATATGCTCTTATTGGCTCCCTCCCTCCTTCCCTCTGCCGGTTTCCTTTCGTGACAATTTCACTCATGGCAGATGGCAGCAGTATTCTTTAGGGAGGATCGGCTAGCCATCCAGTCAGAATCAGACAATACATCCTCCGGTAAGAGACGGGACACAGGGCCGAAGGGGACTTCCAGGCTGGGGCATCATGCTGAGAGGTAATGGGCTGCTGAGAGAGACAGGTTCTCGCCCAGGTGGGGTTGTCTGTACCTCGAGAGTTCACATATACTGAACACTATTCACATCATCTTTGAAAAATTACTTCTAACTCCACTTATGCTAATGAGTAACCCCTTGACTACAGATGGAGATAGAGATAGTTGAAGTACTCATAGTTCTCTGGAGTGTGGACTCCTGAGTGGGCCTTTTAAAATTTTAACTAAGCACCCCTTGGCAGTTTATCCCAGATTAGGAATGTTAGTCAGGTACCCCTAGCATATAGATTAATACCAACACTCACACTTACATTACTTATATCACAGTACTTACGCTGAAGTATTTTAGAGTAAATTAGACAACACATAACAAGTGGACAATAAAACAAATCTTCAATTTAGTTGTCATAATAATGTCCACAAGAGGATTAAACGAGAAGGACTAAATGCACATTACATATGGAAAAATAATTAGAAAAAAAGACCTCATTAATAGCTAATTTGAACAAATTTAACAGACAAAACTCAGATAATATACCATTTGTTTGATATTCAACTCCAGTTCCGTTCACATCAGACCAAGCGAAATGACTCTGCCTCCTTTTGTCCAGATCCTCATCCTTCATCATCCAGGTTTGCTCATTCATTCATTTTTTTCCACTTGACCAACATTTACTGAGTCTCTACTCTCTGCCCAGACTGAGATTACAAAGATGAATGTAAGTGGTTCCTGTCCTCAGTGAATCTCCAGACAAGTGGAGAGCTGCCATTTATTTATTTATTTATCTATCTATCTATCTATCTATTTATCTAGATATCAGAGAGAGAGAGCACAAGCAGGGGGAGGGGCGGGCAGAGGGAGAAGCAGGCTCCCCACTGAGCAAGGAGCCCAATGCTGGGGCTCGATCCCAGGACCCCAGGATCATGACCTGAGCCAAAGGCAGATGCTTAACCGGCTGAGCCACCCAGGCGCCCTGAGAGCTGCCCTTTAAATAGGTGCCACAGGTGGGAGTCCCGGGCCATAAATTCAGGATAGCAAAAATTGTTCGCTTTTTTCCTCTAATCCCATTTCATTTCTATCTTGACCCCTCCCTGTGTTTGTAGTGAGAAGTTTACTCTTGGTCAATGCACAGTCACGGACAGTTCAGGGCTTCCCTCTTGCCCTCCTCCCTGGGGCTGCATTCAGATCCCACTAGTTCTATGACATCAGGGGGAGGAGCGTCATTGTCTAGCACGTGGGCATCAGCTGTGGTGTGTGGGCTCCTGTCTGATTTCCAGTTACCATTCCCCACTGAGAGGCCCCTTCACCAACCCACTCCCAGCAACTTGGGTTCCCTTCCTGGATATATGAAGTGAAACTCTCCATGCTCTCCTACCCTCCTGGGCCACCTCTCCCGTAGCCTCTCCTTGGGCACCCCAGCCCACCCTCATGCGACCTCAGCGTCCCGCACCAGTGGCTTCTGTCTCTCGCTCCTGCCTCCCTTTTCTCTGGCTCTGGTCCACAGGATCTTCCAAATCAGTTTAGGGGGAAAAAAACCTTTGTGCTGTGAAACATTGAGGACCTCGGCCTTTGATTCTTAAAAATATTCTCCTTTAAGCCATGAACTGCCAACTTGGGTCTATTTTGGGAAACTCAAAAAGCTATATTAACTCATTTCCTGCTCTTTGAATTTTTTATTGAACAGCCTAACTCTGGAGGGTAGTGAGTATAGACTAACCCTCTGCTCTAAATGGGGAAAGAACAGGGCTATCAGAGAACATGAGAGGAAGAAGTACAGGTTTTTTCCTAAATGCTTTCCCTCCATATGGGCAATCCCAGTAGAGTGTGTGAAGGGCTTTGATAGAGGGAACATGAGAGGGGCACTTAAAGCTGACTGGGAGGTTCAGGGAAGACTTCCCGGAGGAAGGGGATAGCTGAGTGACTAGGGGAGTGCAGGGCGGGCAGAGAAAGTAGAATGATAAAGGGCCATAGGCATGAGAGAGGACATGTCATATTTGGGGATCTGTGAGCAATTTAGTGTGGCTGAAGTATAATTTATGGTAGAATGGAAACTTGGCAAAATGTGAGGTTAAGCTGGCAAACTGGATCATGAAATATACCATCTTAAAAGCAATGGGAAGCCACAAGGCGAGTGACATTATCAAATCTACACTGCAGAGAGGTCGATCTGCCATTGGTGAGAATTCACTAAAAAGCAGTGTACAGCAGGGAAGCCAGTGAAAATGAACTTTCAGGACCCAAGCAACAGCTTAGGAGGCTCTGATCGCATATAAAGGCAAGTGGAGGTGAAGAGAAAGGGAGACACTGGAGACATACTTGGAAGTAGAATAAGTGAGATTTAGTAACCGAGTGAATGATTCCCATGTTTTTAGTGGATGATGGTGTCATTCTCCAAAACACAGAATGTAAGGGGAAGAACTGGTTGGGGAGAATAAAAGAAAAATATTAATGTCTGAACGACATCCAAACCGCTGCCCTGCAGGGTTGCCATGAAGGCAAACAATCTGGGCTGGAGATTGGAGTGGAATTCAGTTCCATAAAGAAGGTGGTTGAAATCTAGGGAGTGACTTAAAATGCTAGAAAGAGAGCATACAACAGATACAGAGGACTCATTCCCAATGCTTAAAGATGGCCAACATTCAAGAGTCCGTTCCTTTTGTGCCTTCTCTTCTATTTCCAAGCTGATTTGCACCTGAATGGTGATTCTCCTGTTTCAGGATTTAAATGCCATCTGCAGAGAAGTCTATCTTCCTGTTTCCAATTGTTCGAAGTTCTGATTTTGAGAACAGCATCTTCAACAACTGTTTTCAACATTTCCAAGATCTGGTTGGAACATCGTTTTTTTCTTACTAAATCTATTGCTGGGCGCCTGGGTAGCTTAGTCAGTTAAGTATCTGTCTTCGGCTCAGGTCATGATCCTGGAGTCCTGGGATCGAGCCCCACATCGGGCTCCCTGCTCAGCAGGGAGTCTGCTTCTCCTTCTGCCTCTGCCCCGACCCCCGCTCGAGCATTCTCTCTCTCTCAAAAATAAATAAATACATAAAATCTTAAAAAAAAAAACCCAAAACCTATTGTCAATGAATTGCAGCAGCCTACTGATAAGGGGCATGTGGTAGCTCCCACTCCAGTCTGTCCTGTGGTGAGGAGAGGAGCAGGAATGTTTTTATGGTTCCCAAACTGAAAGGAGAGAAGGATATACAACTTTTGTGCTGCTAAAAAGAGCTCCATTTCTTCTCAGAAGTCTTATACTTTTATAGTTTCTCTATTACATGACAAAGTGCCTCCTGGTCTGTAACAGAGCATTTCTTAATGTTTTGATATCACAAAACACCAGCTGATAATATTTTTATGTGTAGGGTTATAAAGTGTTTCTCTTTAAAAACTCTCTATTCTGTTAGGATAACAACAAAAACCCCAGAGTAATATATGGTGAAAAAAAAAAATAAGTAATTTGATCTCGAAAGGTAAGGAAATAAAATTCCTTCACTGTTTTTCACTGTCATGATAAAATAATTATTAATCATAAGACTTGAAAGTATCTTCCCATTTACTCACAGCACATCTGGAGGCTATTTGTGGAGCACCAGTGTTCCATGGCACGCAGTATGAGAAACACTGCTGTGGTGATTTGATTGGGATGGTCCACAGTTCTAGGCTCCTGATGTGGGGCTTCATGATCTTTAAATCTGAAAGGGAATTTACAGAAAAGAAAAGTGACGGTCCCAGGAAGCTGGGCGATTCTGTCCTTCAGTCTCTACTGTCCTTGTCCTTAGTGCCCTTGGAGAGAGCAGGGCTCTGGAAGGCCATGGAAAGACCCTACAAAGGACCTGCAGGGTAGGAGGCAGTTCTAGGTGATGCTCTGGCCACAATGAGAGGTGTAGGCGCCATCATCAGGCCACCCAGAGAGCAGCCAAGCCACTGACTGCAACCAGCCTGGTTAGCAACAGGCCCCACCACCACCTCCCAGGGGGGCGGAAAAGGCTGAGGAGGCGTCCCAGGCCTCTCATGTCCCGTTGTGCTCACACCAGCAGCAGCGGTATTGCAGAACTGTGTCACTCTCTCCCTCTCTGAGGATCCTGTGAGTGCGTGTAATATATTGTTAAAGGATATTTAAAAAAATACAAACAGAAAATGAAGACATGTCAAATATTGTGCTTAATTTAATAAATGAGGGAACCAAGAAGACATTCCTGCTGCTTTAAGGAACTCCAAGAACCACATAGAAATAGGGAGGAAAGACTTCAGAAATGAATTTACTAAAAGATGCAAGATGTGCCCACCCACAGGGCAATAATCAATTTATTTGCATTTCTATAGATGAGAATCATTTGCATTATTATCCTACAACGGACAGGGTTGCAGAATAGCTCAAAGAAGATGAAAGATGGAGATTATCCAGATGGGTGAGCTGCTTACTTTCTAGTTCATAGTAAATGCAATGTAAATTTTAGCTATGATGTATTGTCACAATAATAGCGTATTTGGAAGCAGTCAGGCTAGGGTTTGAATCTCATCTCAGTCACTCACTAATTGGGTGACCTTGAGCAAGGAAATTCATCTTTCTCAGCCCAATTTTTGCATCGGTGTGCCATTATTTGGAGACTAATGAGAAATAACTAGAATAATGTTTGTAAAAATACTCTATGTAAGGGTTAGCACAGAGTAAACATTCAATAGTGGTGGTATTATTTTTGTTATTAAAACTGGTAATTTTAACAATGCTGAAACTTCAGTTTATGTGACCAGAGGTTGCTGTTTCCATTACCGGTGTACTCAGCTAAAATTAACTTTTGGATATGAAGTTTTAAATCATCAATAGATAAATAAATGGACCTCCAATATTGAGTCTGGCCAAATGGCACTGTTTCCAAAGCTCATTATTGAGTAGGTCTGTGTTTTGGCTCTTCTTGTCTTTTTACAAAGTTAGGCATATCAGCTGCTTACAGTGTGTTTTTATCCTAATAGATTGGAAATAAATGATCAACATTAAAAAACAAAAAGTTAGGCAGGAGTACTCGTCTCTAGATGCAGAAGGCGGGTCGTCAATGCTCCTTACGCACAAAGCACACAGCACACACACTTGTATCAGTAATTATTTATGAAACAATCACTCAACATCACGAGTCAGTAACTGTTACTTCAAGAAACCCATTGTTTCAGAAAATCAGAAAACTGACACGAAACTTCAAACGACCCATCCACCCGTTCCTTTATTTTAGAGATAGGAACCTATCGTTCAGAGAGATTAAGTATATTGTCCAGTGTCACACAGCTAGCAGGGCTGGGACCAGAAGCCAAATCTCCTGATTCCTAAGTTAATTTCCTCTGAATTCCCCTACATCATATCCATCTAGTTGGCTAAAAATGGAATGGCTGGCCGTCCTCTCTACATACCGAATTGAGAAATCAAGGCCCAAAGAAATGACGCACCAGCTTGCCCGCAGCACTCAGGACGGATTGGACAATGCCAGAAAAGGAGGTTCCGCTTGACTAGAGCTGAGCAACCATCGTCCAGGGTGGAATGAGCGACGCACTCGTCTGTAGCACCTCATGATTTATTAACTGCCACGGGCGCCCATGAAATATTCATCCACCCTTTCCTGCAGTTACTGTTCCGCTGCATCAGTAACACCGCGGCTCCCCCATCTGTTTAGGAGCGCAGCTCCGAGAAGAAAAGCTCCACACAAAATGGAAGAGGCTTTTCCCACGTCTGGCTCAGAGGCAGAACACCAACGCACATCTGGGTTTCTTGTCCTTTTCCCGAAGGGCAGTCTCCGTGGGCTCCGGGGCGGGGCGAAGCCCTGACGCCTTTGTAAGGGGAAGCCAGCGATTGCCTTGCTGGTTGTAATGCTCCCAGTGTCAGTAATAAAGCAGGGCCCAGGGAGCCAAAGCTTGCCTGTCATGGAGGCTTGCCGGCAGTGGATTCCTGTTCAGTATGAAGCAAGAACCTGGGTTGCTCCACGGAGCCTCTCCTTGCTGACCAGCGGCGCTGCTCCTCCGGAGTAGAAAGAGTGAACTTTTTGCACCACTTCCCTACTCTTGAGGCTTCTTCATTGATTTTTTCTTTTCCTTTTTTTTTTTTTTCTGCATACCCCTTCGCTGTGATCGTACCCTTGGAACCCTCTGCTCTTCTCACTGTATTTCCCATAAGAGTTTGTATCTGTGATCATGCATTCTCCTTCCATCAATAATCGTTTGTAAATCTCTAGCTCCAGGCCAGGGTGCTCTCTTCAGCTTTAGATCTGTATGTCCAACTACACCATCTATCTCTACCAGGATAGCCCACTGCCCTTCAAAATCAATAGGTCTCAGCCTAAACTTATTATTCCCCTCCGATGCCTGCCCTCCCTCTCTCTACTCACCAAACCTGCTCTACCCGGACTGGATCCATTTCCAAGATGACTCACTACCTGGCTGGCAAGATGGTGCTGGTCATCAGCAGGTTGCTTACCCAGGGCACTTGACCAGGGAGCCTCGGTTCCTCTCCATTTGGGCCTCATTATGGGATTCCTTTGGGTTCCTCCCAGTGCAGTGTGGTGGCTGGGTTCTAACGGTGTTTCAAGAGACAGGAAGTGGAATATGCTGGTCTCTTAGGGCCTGGGCCTGAAAACTGGCACAGCGTTACTTCTATTGGTCAAGCAGTCACTGGGCCCACCCAGATTCAAATGGAACCCTGCCTCTGTGGAGAGTGTCAAAGAATTTAGGGCTATCTTTGATCTGCCATACTCTATGTCGGATCAAACTCTTGCCAGTCTGTCCCTGCTTCCTTGTCTTTCACACGCTGTCCCTTTGGTCTTGAATGGCTTTCTCACCCTGGCCTATTTCCTGCTCTTTCTTCAAGGTTCTGCTCAAGAGTTAGTTCCCCAAGTCTTTCTTAACCCTACCCCCTCCAGGGTATAACAGAACACCGTATGTTACCATTTATCATTTTGTGTCTTTCCCACAAGACTGTGAGCACTGAAGGCAGGGACTGTCTTACTCTTTTTTGCATCCCCGGAACCAAGCATGGAGTTGAGCAGAGGAAAGGACCTCAACAAACTTTCACCGAGTGGGTAAATGTTTCCTCATTGTAACCTCTCAATGGTGCTGCAAGGTGGCAAAAGCTGAGTGTTATTCCTATTTTACTGCCCCAACTTCCTTATCTTAGATAAAAAGAAATAAACAAGTATGGCAAAGAGACATGACATTACCCAAGGTCTGGCTTGTCACCAGGAAGTTGATTCAGTTGAGTCGATAGAAGTTCAGTTTCCCAAAGTAAGTTGGAAGAATAGATCTAGGGACAAGGTTGGGAAGGCCAAGAAAAAGCCCCACCATGAATGGAGACAGTTGTTTAGCAGAAAAATGAAGTTACCCATTCTATTCTGTGTTCACTGGGGGCACGCAAATGACCTTCTGTCTACTGCTGGGAAACTAAAAGCAGCAAAAGAGATGGAAGATGGTCCGGTAGAATCTGTTAAGAAAGAGAGTGGACACGGTGCCGGGCTGTGTGCAAATAGGAAAGGTGGATCTAATGTAGGTTCTCAAAATGACAGTGGGAGAGTGAGAGTTTGCCAGGAATTCTCAAGTGACTCTTCAGAGCAGAGACAGCTATTATCAGAGAGACTGTGCCTAGAGGCCCAAGTGTTAGGGTCAATTGGGTAATTCATTGGAGTTAAAACCTCAGCTAAGATAAAACATCCCTCAAGGACATCTGACTTTCTGTGCTCCGATTTCATGCTTAACATGTCCCTTCTGTTCACTAATTTGGCTTCTTAACATATTTTTTTATTAGAAAAATATTCTCTTGATATGAGATATGGGTATTCCAGTCACTAGAAAGAAAACTTCCTTCTTGTAAATTTATTGGTATTGAAGCTTTTAAGCCAATTTCTTTTCAATTTGATTAGTTGGGAAGAATTCTCCTGTATAGAGTTGAATGGATTTTTTGAGTTTTGATTGCCTTGGTTTTTTAAAATCACACAAATAAGTCATATATACTTTCTCATTGTAAGAGATTCAAATAGTTGAAATAAGTATACACAAAAGCCCCTTTCACCACCAGGCCCCCATCCAACTCCCAGTCTCAGAGATAATCATTGTTATGAGTCCAATATGCAGCTTTCAGTCCTTTCCTATGCATTTAGATAGAGAGATGTATGTGTTTATATATTTATAAAAGTCCCTTTCAATTTTTATACAAATAAGATCATATTAAACATTTCCCTTTTGCACGGAACTCCATCCCATGAAAATCCTTCTACATTGGTGCACAAAGCTCTGCCTTCTTATTTCTTAGGGCTGCATGTTTTTTTATAAGATGTATATGCCAGGATTCTCCAGAGAAACAGAACCAGGAGGGTGTATGTATTAGAGACCGGGTTGGGGAGGGGAGAGGTTTATTATAAGGAAGTAATTCATGTGATAATGGAGGTTGGAAAGTCCCAAGATCTTCAGGGTGAGTTAGCATGTGGGAGACCCAGGAGAACCAGTGGTTTAGTTCCAGTCTGAAGGCCTGTAGGCTCAAGCCCCAAGAAGAGCTGATGTTTCAGTGTGAGTCCAGAGACAGGGAAAAACCTATGTCCTCATTAGAAGGCCATCGGGCAAGAATTCTCTTTTATTAGGGGGAAAGTTAGCCTTTTTGTTCTATTCAGGCTTTCAAGTGATTGGATGAGGGCTACCCACATTAAGGAGGACAACCTGCTTCCCTCAGTCTATCAATTAAAACGTTAATTGCATCCAAAAACACTCTCGCAGAGACACTTTAAATACTGTTTGACCAAATATCTGGGTACCCATGGCCCAGTCAAGTTAACAACTGAAATTAACTATCACATGAGATTATGTAATTATTCTACTTTTGATGGATAGTTAGGTTTTTTTCCTTTTTTTTTTTTTTACCATTAGAAATATCATTTCAATATAAATTTTTTGATCATACATTTTTGGGCACATGTGTGTGTATTTCTCTAGGGTATATCCCTAAAAGAGGAATTTCTTGTAGTGGTAGGTAGAATAATGTCCTTCCTCCCCAAAATGTCTAATCTCCTAAACCCTGGAGCCTGTGAATATGTTAGGTTGCAGGGCAAAGGGAAACTAATGTTGCAGATGGAATTAAGATTCTTTTTTTTTTTTAAGATTTATTTATTAATCATTTATTTATTTATTATTTATTTATTAAGATTTATTTGAGAGAGAGCAAATGGGGGGAGGGGCGGAGGTAAAGAGAGAATCCTCAGGCAGACTCCCAGCTGAGCATGGAACCCAACACAGGACTCGATCCCAGAACCCTGAGATCATGACCTGAGTCAAAACCAAGAGTGGGCCACTTAACCAAGTGAGCCAGCCAGGTGCCCCAGATGGAATTAAGATTCTTAATCAGAAGTGGGCCTGCTGCAATTCCATGTGTCCTTAAAAGTAGAAGGGATCAAAAGACAGAACCAGAGAGATCTCAGTGTGAGAAGGACTGTGCCTGTATGTAGTTCCTGGCTTTGAAGATGGAGGAAGAGGTCCACAAGCCAAAGAATGTGCGTACTCTCTAGAAGTTGGAAAGGGCAAGAACCAAACAGATTCTCCCCTCACGACTCCAGAAAGGAGTGTAATCCTGCCAATACCTCGATTTTAGGTCAGTGAAACTCATTTCATTCTTCTGAACTACAGAAATGAAAGGTAATAAATTTATGTTGCTTTAAGTAACTAAATTGGTAGTAATTTAAAATAGGAGCTGCAGAAAACCATCATACTAGGTCCTAGGGAATATGTATTTATATTTTGATGGATGGGGCACCTGGGTGGCTCAGTCGGTTAAGCATCTGACTTCAGCTCAGATCATGATCTCAGGGTCCTGGGATGGAACCCCATGTTGGGCTCCCTGCTCAGTAGGGAGTCTGCTTGTCCCTCTCCCTCTGCCCCTCCCCCCACTTACATGCACACTCTCTCTTTCTCGCTCTCTCTCAAATAAATAAACAAAATCTTTTAAACAAATAAAATAAATAAATACATTTTGATGGATAATGAAAATGGCTTCAACCAAAAAAAATTAAATAAAATTTTAGGAAAGTGTTTCAATTTACAATTTTATCACTAGTATAAGAGAAAGCCCATTTCCTAATACTATCATCACTGGATTTCATCAATCTTCTTCATTTTTAGTAATTCAGTTGGGTAAAAAATTACTATTGCTTTGTTGTTGAGCTTGAGAATTTTTACATGCTTTTTTCCTTATTTACAAATGGAATGTTTATCTGTCCTTATTTCTATACAAGGTTGATGATAGTCTTTCTTATTGACATAGGTGCTTTTTAGATATTGTGGCTTTTAATCTTTGTCTTTTATATATGCCACGAATATTTTCTCCCAATCCTTCACAACTATGTTAACTCCAATTATGGTATCTTCTGTCATGTAGACAAACAATTGCTTCATGGCTATGGGTTTTGTGTCTTGTTTATGAAGAAAAGATTTATATCTTACCTAGAAAAACTACAGATGCCGGCCTGACTCAAGTAATAAAATAGCTTGAGTGACCCTGAGTAAGCCCAACATTCCATTGAGCATTAATTTTCTTATTATAGCAATGCCTTTACTCATCCAAAAATTATTTACTGTGAACCACCTTATGTCATGCATAGATGCTGGAGAGAAATAAGCAAATGCTACATTCAAGGAATATACAGTCTAAATGGAGATATGGACAATGAGACAGCCATAACAAGAAAGCAACCTAAGCTGTGATCGAATTTATGTGGAATTCCACAGGAATCTGTGGGAGGAGCCCCATACCCAGACCAGGAGGATTCATTGGGCTTGTCCAGGGGAGGTAGGAGAATAGGAAGAGCACACTGGGCATACAGAACCGCAGATATGGAGACTTGGGGACAAGAGCAGGGGCTGCAAACAGTTCACAGAATGGGGGTGATGATGAGTGATCCGGAGAGGTAGGCAGGGACTGTTGCAACCCATATTGTTCAGTTTAGTGTTTTTCCTGAAATCACTAAAAAGCCTTTGAGGTTTGAAGCAGGTGGGTGGGATATGGACTAGCCTTTAGTAGAGACCATTTGGGCTGTGCTGTGGAGAAGGGGCTCAAAGGGAGCATGATCAGAGGCAGGGAGGCCAGTGAGGAAGGAAGCTGTTATACTACCCTAGCAAAGATAGCAAGAGAGACAATAAACGAGTGGCAGGCGAATGGACACACTGGATGGATTGAGAAATCCACCCATATTTGTCATAATTCAAAGGCAATATGTAGTGTTTTTCCAAGTGGAAGTTCTTCGTAAACTAAAAAATTCAACTTAATAATGGAATTGTAGGCACCGTGACAGGCCGGTAGAGATCTTTCTGGATACAGAAAACTTTACAGGGAGAAGTAAAAATCATCATATTTAAAGTATAAAATCATGCTTATTTTATCCTTCATATGTTGATCTTCTATATATGACTATGAATGTATAACCCCAGCATCAGCCCTTTCTTCCTGCCAACCCTTTATTCTTTGTGTTCCTTATCTTCCCATGTATGTGTTAGGAAACAAGAGGGCTCATTGTCCACTTCCTGATATTTCTAGCTGCCACTCCCTGGCCTGCTACTGGCTGCCATTCCCCTCACTGCCATTCATTACCTGGAAATCCTGGACCAGGGGATAAGATTCTGCTTCCTTGACCAATGGACCAGTGAAGGTGTGAGCAGGGGAGAAGAAAATTCTCGGATACTTTTCCATCCCTTTATTCTACATGACACCACTTCTCCAAGTGATAGAGGGACCTCACACTTTACTGAAGCATTAAATTAGCCAAAGGGAATTGTAAGATAGAAGAGCAAATCATTAAAAGTCTAGACTAACATTTTTACCTTGCTCCAAAGGACAAATGCTTCCCTCTGTTCCACTCTCATCCCCAGCCCTGCTTCTGTTTCTTGTTCTCAAGCGAGTGACCAAAGAACAATGGGGGAGAAGATATGCCCTTTGCCAAGAGCAAAGCTTTCCTGATTACGGTATTATTCTCTCAGCTCTCTCTTTAACTCAGAAATGGAAAAAAATATTGAATAGCATTTCCCAGACCTACTGCTGGCTAATAGCATCAACTGCTAATGTTTTATGAAATCCATCCCAGCCAATGTGGTGCATTAAGCGGAACCCACTGGGTTAACATTTGCCCCCTTTCCTGCTCTCTCCACATTATTGGACCCATCCTGCTATGTGAAGAGGCTTCATATAGGATCCAAAGCTTCGTGTCTGCCCAGCAACAGTGATAGGAAATTAATGCCCTCTTGACATTGCTAAATGCCCTTTGGGACTGACATTTGGTGGGCCTTCCAAAGAAAGCTGAGTTTATGGACACTATGAGTTTGGTTATCACCCACTTTTCTAGGACAAAAGCCCAAGGCAGTCCCTAGTACAATTTGACTGGCATTAATTTTATCTATTTCTACTCCTCATGATCAAAAACAGAAGCTGAGTCTTTGGTGCTTTGGCATAAAAATGCTCAGTCTCACCCATGGGACATCGGGCCTTAAATGACAACATGGAGAGGGTAAAGAAGGAGACAACTGAAAGTTGTACATACATCCAGAAAGTTGTAATGATAATCATAATAAATTTACATGTGATGTCTTATCTGATCCTTAAATGAGATAGGTATTTTTATCCTTGTTTTAAAGATAAAAAAACTGAAGCTCAAAGTCTTTAGAAATTTGCCCAAAGTCATACATGTTGGTGGGAGGGGGCATAAGGATTTATGTGATTCTAGGCCTAAATGTTCCAATATCTTAGGCTGGGACCCATTATGTCCCTCTGCCCTGGCCAGGGGTGCCATCATCTGGGAAAGTCAGTGACCAGGTCCAGGTGAGTTTCGAGTTTGGTTTTGAAGAAGGAGAGAAATGAGATCTGGCCAAAAGGAAGGACAGACATTCATTTTGGGGTTGGGGGAATAGGGATCTATTAAATCCTGGGCACGAAATGTGTGGGGTTGGGAGGTAGCATGAACACTACAGATCCTACCAAGGGGGAGCTCCTGCATCCACCATTGTCCTCAGGGGATTTTTGTGTTTAACCTGCGATCAGTTTAGCATTATGGACTGTTAGCCTCAGGGTCTGTACATGGTGACAGCCTCTAGTAGAGTGGTCTCCAGTTTCACTAGGGATTGGGAGCCAGGGAAAGACAGGACTGGAATGGGCTGGATGATGGAAACCTGACCCTTTCTCTTAGAGCTTGAAAGGGTGGCCAGTGTCACAAACAGTAGCCTCAGCTGGGCACCATGGGGCTGTTTGCAGCTTGACAGCCTCTGCTAAATTATTGATGCCCCTCACTACCTCGGGACCTCCCCCTTGTTAACAAATCGCACTCCGTATTAAAATTTAAAGAGGCAAATGAGTGCAATCTCTCGCCCTATTATTCCCCTCTTCTTTTGCCATCTGAGCTCTAACTTTTAAGTCAATCAGCCTGAAAGGTGTCTCTGGGGAGATGGCACAGCTCAGAGAGCCAAGCCCAGGACAGGAAAACTGAAGGCCATGAGTAAGACCGTGACCTGAGTCCTGAGTCAATTAATGGAGTCTGAGGGATTCTGGGCCGGATTGAGCACTGACTCTCTCTGAGTCATTGAAACACGTAAGAAAAAAATCTGTTCACCTCCTTATTGGGACAGCAGTTGCCCCTGCCCAGTTGGTCACATCCTCAAAACTCCCCTAAAGCAGAGTATGAAAACTCTGAAGTTGTGGTCCAAATTTGGATTTGGGATGTTTTGTTTGGCCTGCAGAGTCATGTTGTTTTTTAAAAAACGAAAATAATTGCCAAAATTTTTTTAAAATAGGAGGTTTTACATAAACAGCAGATTTTCTGACTTTTCTTAAGAAATCAGAGGACTCAGGCTTTCGTTTGCACATCATACCACTTACTGGGGCTGACAGGGGCTGCTCTTTTCAAGGAGGTAAGGCCTCTTCGCCACAGTTTCTACCACTTCCCATGAATGGTTGAATCTGTGACGCCTAGTCTCAAGAAAGATGGCAAACCATTGTTTCTATGTGCCAACTCAAGTCTGTTAGTAGGACTGCCTGGGGTATCATAATGGATCTGATCAGTTATGAAAAATTGCTTTGCAGCTTGTAATTATTCACCTCCCTTTTCCTATAAGAGGATTAGACATCTCGGAACCATTGCCCTGTGACTATGAGCAGATTATTGAAACAGATGCTCTAAGAGGCATTGTGGGTTATCCCCGGTTGTCTGCCTTTTTCCCTCTGCCATGGGAATAACATAGTCCGTGATCCATCAGCCTGGATCCCAGTAGAAGACACGTGGTGCAGACCAGCAGCTGACTTACAGGCTGGAGCTGAGCCAGACATTGTGTAAAATAGCAGCCAACCCACAGCCTTCAGTGACATGAGTAAGTCAGCTGTAAGCAACTGAGAGTTGGGGGGTTATTTGTCACTGTAGGAGAACGGCCTGATACAGCCAGACCAGGCTTGCCAGAAAAAGGTACTGTGATGAAAAAGCAGTATCATCCTATTTTCTGAGAAGAGAAAAATCGTAGCCTTAGGGAATTCTTAAACATTAATTTTAATTGTCTTTAATTTAAAAAATAACTTCAGAAGATTCTGGAAATATAATGGCAGTGCCCTCAGAAGAACTGGGCTGAGTTCCTGAATGCACATTTAATGAATCGTTTTCCTTTTATTAGAAAATTATCTTTTTATCAAAAACTAATGATGTAATGTATGGTGATTAACATAACAATAAAAAATTTAAAAAAAAGAAAATTATCTTTTTAAAAACCATATGTATTGAAGTTGTGTTTTCAGTTAATTTCACTTTGTAATAGTAAAGAGGACACTGAGAAATACTTGTTATATAAGGGGTGTTTAGCGTCTGAAAGAGTCTTACCCACCGCTTTATTGTGAGGATCAAATGGTCTGAACTATTTGGAAATGCTTTGTCAGTACCACATGAGTATGAATGCTAGTTTTTACTAGGTTTGTAGTGATGTGATAGCATTTTCTCGTTTTCTCTCGCATTAGGAGGCAGGTCAGGCATTACTATCCCCATTTGACAGATGTGCAGACTGAGTCAGTAGGCAGGGACTTGTCAGCTTGTTAAGGAGAGAACTGAGGGAAAGTCAGTTTATCATCCAGTCTAGACCATCAGCAATCTGTCCATTGCCTTACACAAAAGGCGGCCAACCAGGGACTCTTGAATAATTTTGCTAATACACAGATTTCCAGTCTAACGGTGTCAGTTTTAATGAGATCTGGCCTGTGCTGATTTCTTAGAAGTAGCCAAAACCTAATTATCTACTTCCATATATATCTACCTTCTGCCTCCTTTGGCCCACGGCATTGTTTCTAATTTACATTTTCAGTTTATAATGTCAATATTCACCAGCCCCTTTCAATCCTTGATTAACCTGGTCATTCTCTGAACCATCTGGTGGGAAGCATGGTAGTTTTCTTATTTAAGAATTTGCATATGTACCATATTAGTTTGAAATATCCATGGCATGCAAAGTTAAATTCCAGGAGTTATAATTTGAATAGTTTGGTATCATTCAGTAATTTTGGACTGTGTTGTCCGTTATGACTCTAAGTCATCCTTTTGGACATGAAGGGCATTTTTACCTATCTGGACAGCATCTCTATATTATGTCCCGTGGGTGGCCAGAAAACCCTGAAGGACAGGGACCTAAACCGAGCGCCTGGTGCTAACTGGCACATCCCCCTTCCAGGAGATGCTGGTTTGGGGCAGAAGCCGGGTCACTGGTTGGATTTCCTCTACTGCCAGGATCCTGTGGGTCTCCTGGGGCACATGACCTCCAGAATCCTCAGGATTTGGGAATGCCATGTCAGTTGCTCAGGATTGGAGGGCAGGCAGGCCATGGGCATGGTTCTTCCTTTGGAATGACTGCACATTTTTCTGTACATTTGAGTGTAAATTTTTCTCAGGGTGAGGCCTGAGGACAAGGGGTTCCTCAAAGCACCACATTCAGTATGCTGGCCCCCCACCCAACAGTCAAGCATCATCTGACTCCCCACTTCTCTTCCTGTTCAGTGACAGGGCCCATTTCCTACCCACAGGAAACAGAAGTGCCCCCATTGGACGGATTCCTGCCCAGGCAACCTCTACTAAGCGTTTCTGGTCACTTTTGGGGGGCACAAACCAGAGCCGTGCGCCCTGACTCCCCTTCAGCACATAGCCAGTACCTGGCACCTCACCCCACCCAGCCCCACACGAGGAAAGCAATTCACCATTCCTAATGTTTCACAGACACCCTGGAGTGTGTAGAGTGATTCGACACACCCGACCACGCTTCTCTTTACCTCAGCCGCTTTTGAGGTGGGAGTGATAACCGCCATCTTGGGTGTGAGAAAGCCAAGCCTCCCCCTGGTTTCCATGCTTGACGAGGCCACACTGCCAAGAACCCGCAGAGCCAGCAGTCAGACCTTTCACTCTGAGTCCTGTCTTCTCCTCCAGGGGTCAGCCTCCTGGGCCTGTGAGGGGCAGGCTTCCCCCCTGTGCTACAGGGAAAATCTCTTCTGTTTGCCCCCAATTCCCATTTTCCTCCTTTCTAGTCGGTTCCCACAGTAGCCCTTCTACCTCACTTTGGCTTCAGACACACCATGAATCCTCCTGTCACAGCTGTATTCCCCTTCACCCTGGACTCTTAGATAGTATATCTTTCTAAACATCTGTTTCTTTTATAGTCTTCTCTGATGGATGGCTTTCTCTCTTCCCCAAGCCCTCAACAAAGGCCCTACACTGTGTGACTTCTCTTCCTTGAGATTTTTCAATGACTCCTTATTACCTACCTGATAAACTCATAATCTAACCCAGCGTACAAGCCATTTCTCCTAACCTATTTCTATTCTTACCCCTCTGCCTTGGGAATCCTGTATTCTAGTCATCTTTCTTTGACTTGTGTCCCTTACTGTCGACTGTCAACTCTGAATCCTTCCTCTTAGGGCCTAAAGGTCCTCACTCCTCCAGGGTGCTGTCCCTGACTTCTCTCCCCTCTTCAGGCCCAGGGCACTTGGTTTGTGTCACTTGTAAAACATCACAGTCTAGGGTGTCTGGTTACTTTTTTGCGTGTGTGTGCACGCATGTGTGATCTCCACTACCAGTGAGGAAAGTCCTTGAGGGAAGGGATCTCATCTAGTACGTCTTCATTTCTTGCTTTACAGTGCTCCTTGCACATAGCTAACGCCAAATAATTCCTGGCTCAGTAACCAAGTAAATCACTATTCGCCACCTTGGCTCTGGCTGTTGCTTCATTGACAACCTGTCACGTGGCCACAGCTCCTACTATGTGCAGAGCTCGAAGAACATTAGCTCGATGCCTACTGCCCTTGGGAGGACTCCCCATTTGCCTACTGGGGCATAGTGCTGCTTAAAGAACATAGGCCTAGGGGATCTCACTTGCTCATAGATTATCTGGAAGAGCAAGGTGCATGTGAGAGTGGTTTGAAACTTCATTTTTTTTTTTAAGATTTTATTTATTTATTTATTTGACAGATAAAGACACAGCGAGAGGGGGAACACAAGCAGGGGGAGTGGGAGAGGGAGAAGCAGGCTTCCCACCGAGGAGGGAGCCCAACGCGGGGCTCTATCCCAGGACCCTGGGATCATGACCTGAGCTGAAGGCAGACGCTTAACGACTGAGCCACCCAGGCGCCCTCTCTCTCTTTTTAAATAGACCTTTCTCGCTCCCTCTTTCCTTTATTTGCGAGAGAGAGAATGAGAGACAGAGAGCATGAGAGGGGGGAGGGTTAGAGGGAGGAGCAGACTCCCTGCCGAGCAGGGAGCCCGATGCGGGACTCGATCCAGGGACTCCAGGATCATGAGCTGAGCCGAAGGCAGTCACCCAACCAACTGAGCCACCCAGGCGCCCCCGATGTTGTCTTATTTAATGACTTCTCGTGTAATCTGTTCCTCCAGACTTGCCCTCATTGATGCCAGCATTGACTGCCTCCTTCACGCATTTCCTTCAAACTCCGCATGCTCTGTCATTTGGCGAGCACTGTCACAGGTAGGAGAGATCTCTGTCGTGTCGGTCTCCACTCCCACATCACTACTGGTTTTTCAAAATGAAATGAAAGTGTCCCGAAGCATCCCAGAAACCACAGGTTGATGAAGCCATTTCATCTTTGGAGTTCATTTCCACTTGCTCAGTGCCACGGCCCACTGAGGGCTAAGGAGCAGGCAATGGGGGTGAGGATTTCTCTGTAGGCTCTTGCTGGTGCATTGCAGGTGTCTGGTCTGGAAGGCACAGTGGCAGGAGCTGGTGGGCAGGCACAGAAGATAGGAGTGGAAAGGGTTTCCCCACAGGGGGAGTCGAAGGATGTAAGCTGCATCCTGTAAATGGACATCATATAGGCTACCAGACAAATCGTGTACCTGGTCTACGCTTTAGTTTCTTCTTTGGTAAAATAAAAAAGATACTGATTTTAATTTGCTTGCATTGTCAGTAAGTGCAAAATGATTTTTAAGCTTTTGAATGTCCAGGTGAGGCCTGGCATACGATCGGAATGAGTTCAAGCAGGTGGGCTCTGGCTAGCCTCATAATATTCTGGGGACCTTGGCCAGATTGCCTAATACCACCAATCCCCAGTCCCTCCAACTAGAACAAGGGAGTAGTAATTAGTACCTACCTCATAGGGTTGTGTGAGGTTTAAATGAGTCAATGTATATGGAGCACTTAGAGTTAGGTCTGACATTTCTTCATTGCTTAGTACAGTAATAGCAGTCAGAGTGAAAATAAACTAGCTTAGATGAATGGAGTTATGGGTCTAGTCTATTCATTGCCTGATGGCATTTGACAGGCTGATCTTAAAATTTTATATGGAAGAGCACAGGACAAAGGATCAAGCGAGGTAGTTTGGGGAAAAAAAATTAGGAAACTTGCCTTGCCAAATATTAAGATTTCTTATAGTGTTACAGCAATGAAGAGAGATGGTACTGGTGCAGGAATAGGAAAATAGACCAATAGACTAGAGAACAACAACTAAAACATCCCTCTCCCTCTGCCTGCCACTCCCCCTGCTTGTGCTCTCTCTCTCCCTGTCAAATAAATAAATAAAATCTTTTAAAAAATCTAAAGTAGATAGGTCAAAATGTTCAGATTTGATAAAGTTAGATAGTGGGCATGCAAGTGTTCATTATGTTATTTTCTTTCACTTTGTACATCTTTGCAGGATCTTGTGTCCATTTAAAAGATTTTAAATTGGCTTTTTAAACATCTTTTTAGAAGATTTTATTTATTTATTTGAGAGGGAGAGAGAGAGAACACAAGAGCCCGGGGCAGGAGAAGCAGGCTCCCCACTGAGCAGAGAGCCGGATGTGGGGCTCGATCCCAGGACCCTGGGATCATGACCTGAGCCAAAGGCAGCTGCCTAACTGACTGAGCCACCCAGGCGCCCCTAAATTGGCTTTTACTTCCAACGCACAGGAAGATGAAGCATAACTATTTGCCATTCAAATGCTAATGTATGACCTGCCCCCTTCCTTCCAACAGCCCAGGACAGTGATCCCTAGCCCCTACCACAATGCCTGGCTCCAGGAAGACATGCAGTCAATGAAGATGGGAAAAATGAATGGATAAAGGGGCCTATCCTTAGAAATAGAGTCCTGATCATATGTTCACTCTGCCTCTTCTGTCATTAAATCACACGGGGAGAGTCATTTTCCTCCCATCCATCCTCACTCAGCCTGAGTTGCCAGCTAGTATAATAATTCGGGGGGATTGCCTTTAGGGGCCACTGCTTGCAAATCAGGCCTGGCTGTGCTCTGAATTCATCAGTGTTTCTCCAGCATGGTGGGGGACTCAGAATAATGATCCTCTCTCAGATTAGGGCATTGCTGTCTTTCTCATATTATAGTAATAATAATAATAATAGCCAAAAACAAACCCAAGGAAGTAAAATCACCAGGGAGGCCTGTCTCTTTAATGAAGGTGTTCTAATGAGTCACAGTCCCACCATGCAGGTGACTCGATTCTCCTTTATAAATAAAGGGTTGTTAGCGTAGGGGTGTTTCCTCTTGCAATCCTGCTGCTGTGACTTCTCTCTGTACATGCATATCAACATATGTGAAATACATGACACGAAGATTTATACCTCTTTATTCACCTAGCCAGCTTGCAGTTCTAAGATTCTCTGGGTGTCATCCAAGGAAATGTAATATGGTAGCTTAATTGGTTGGTAATGATGCTAATAAAGGTAGAGTCTTAAGTTCCAGCCCCCAAAAGCCAGAATGATTTTCTTTGTTCAACAAGATACAGAGGGCATCTCAAGTCTTGGCAAATGTATCCTCATTTCTATATGGCGGATTGGACAAGGCAGGGTGGCGAGAATCGTGTCAAATGCACCACTGCCGTTGGAACTCAAAATTGTCATCACCGTGGTGAGTCTGTGGATTCCTTTTATGAGGAAAGGAGAGTATCTGACATGGTTAAAAAAGGTTAATAATGTCCCAGCTCACCTACAAATGTGAAACTGAGAAGTGGTCTGGGCCGACATTCCCATCTTTATCGCTAAAGAGTAGAAAATAGATTTGATCATTCTTACTGTCGTTTTTGTAGTTTTTCTGAATCTGAGTGTATAATGAGAAAAAAATGTGACAAACTCAAGCAAAGAGAAATTTGGGCTGAATCTCCGGGGGAAAAAAATTCATGGTGAAATCCATTAGACTGTGTAATAGTTTCCCAAGGGGAATGACATAAACCTCATAGTTTTGCAGTCATTTAAATTTAGACTGAACCATGCGTTTCCAAGCAGACCCCGGGGAACAATCCTGCACTGAGGAGGGAATAGGGAAGGTGATAGGCCAGATGACCTAATAGTTCTTTTTCAACTTAATTTCTAGGATTGTGGGATCCTAATTAAAATGAACTACATTGCCTATTATGAACCCATTCCATGAATATTCTGTAAGGTCTCCAGGCAAGCTAAGGGGGTTTCAGCTTTTTCTTATTTCTATAGAGCTGAAGTCCATAAGCCACCTTAACCACACAGCTTGCGCCCTTGCACTGACTTCTTCACCAATAATGCTTGATTTAAAGTCTTTAAAAGAAGTTAGAGCACATACTGTGAACTAATATTTTATTTGACTTTTTTTTTCAAGATTTATTTATTTTAGAAAGAGAGCAAGCGCACACATGCACGTGGTGGGAAGGGTAGACGGAGAGAACCTTTCAAGCAAACTCCCGGCTGAGCTCGGAGCCCGACCTTGGGCTCGATCCCACGACCCATGAGATTATGACCTAGACCTGAGCCGAAACCAAGAGTCAGGCGTTTAACCGAGTGAGCGGCCCCGGAGCCCCTGAATGAACATTTTATTCAAAGTAATCCAATGGAATGAGGATGCTTTGACATGTGTCATGATAATAAATATTCTTCTGGCTAATAATGCCACAGTGAGCTGGCTCTGTGATGGAAGCAATCGCCACCATGCAACATCTAGGACGAAAATCTGCTTTCTCACATCCAGCCCCGACTTTTCTTTTCAACGTCCACTGATGTTTGAAAAGAAATGCTGATTACTGGAGAAATCACAGCATTTCTGGTTCAGAGGTTCTACCATCATGAACTACACAGGTCTCCACTGACATTAGCCTCTCTTCCTGACTGTCTTCCAGAAATCGACTGCAGTGAGCAGGCTCAGACAAGGCCAGTGGCAGGCTGGCCAAGGCTGATCTGAGAACACCAGCCAAGGGGCAGAGAGCACTTTAGCCCCAAAGTGACAACAGTAGGGCAAGTGGAAGAGATTGGTGGCTCAGTTGCCCCATGTGGTATTATAAAAAGAAAGAGTGGTGACATCTAGGTGATAAGCTATTTCATCAGTCTTTCTTAAGGATCTGCAAAAGGTTCTTGCTGGGCTATGGAATTCTACCAACAGGAAGTAGATACTGGCGTGCGTCAGAATTATCAAGCTCTACCTATTTTAAATTTAAAGCTGGATTCTAATTAGCTTGCAGGGAGTTCCTATGGAAATTGAAGATACCATTTTTCAATAGGACAGGAGAAAGGCATCGGGAAGGCAGAAGGACTGGAAAATCCCTATTCCTTCAAGAGTCACTTGGTGTCACATTGTCCCTTATTCCTTTGGGCAGATCCCAGGAGCTCTCACTTCCATTATACTATTTCTAGTATGTAACTGACAGTGTACATATCCATATCCTACAGACAGGGGAGACACTGTGGCATTTTGTCTATTTCCCCCAGAGCATAGCTCAATCCCTGACATAGAAGGCTTAATAATTAATAAAACCGTGTTCAGTTATTATAGCAATATCTTAGAACCTTGGTTTATCTGTAAAGTAGCGTAGTAATATTACCTCAAAAGGCTGTTCTCAGGATTAAATACCAGAACAAATAAAGTCCTTAGGACAGTGCCCATCACTTAAATAACATGCAGTTCCTTCTCCTACTTTTTTGGTATGGGAGGGTTTTTATTTCTGGTTCTGATA
This sequence comes from Mirounga angustirostris, assembly GCF_029215605.1. Lineage (NCBI taxonomy): Eukaryota > Metazoa > Chordata > Mammalia > Carnivora > Phocidae > Mirounga > Mirounga angustirostris. Next base: position 44,549,783 of record NW_026991714.1, read on the forward strand.
AAAATTAGGCCAAAAGTGTTTTTTAAAACAGCAAATCATGTTGCTGTTTAATTATGTTTCCAGAATAGATCAGCGTTTTGTACCCTATAAGCACCCTAGAAGCTAGACCAGCTCCAGCCCAAATTCTTGGCCATTCAACCTTCTCATCACCCACTTGGCTAGATGTACACCAGGAATAAGGGAGATTTCCTGAGATGTTCACACTTGATTCTATTTCAGAAGCCATGAAATACACTTGGAGAATGAGTAAGTAACTCCTCAGTGATGATAAAAATGAAGACTGGAAGGTGGCTCTGGTATTTTGTTGATCATCGGAACTTCACTTTTGTTGTCCCAGAATACCTCCAGGCCTTCCCTGAAAACTCCCCTAGAGGTATTTTCACTCTTCTTTCTTGCTTTATTTCTACAGAACCAAAAGCACCTGCAGGGTGACTTGTCAGAAGGAGGTTTGTGCAGTCAAAAAGCACTGCAGTGCAGGGCTGGATTTGCGGGGCCATCCTCGGACCCGTTGGCAGGAACCAGCACAAGGACTGGCCCGCTTCCAACCCAAGCCCGCATTCCACTTTCCCACCAGCTCTGAATTCACCTCTTCTAGATGCACTCACATCACCACGTGGCCTGCGGAGACATCCTCTCTCTTGTCCTCTGATTGCTGCACCAGGCACTGGACATATAAGAAGCAAAAGAGGCCGAGATGGGGAGGAGGTGAACACTAAAAGCACCCAGTTGTCACCTGAAGGCATTTGCTCTGTTGTGAGCCCGGTTCCTGGCAATGCATCGGGCTCTCCCAGCCCAAGCACCACGCCTTCCCCGGGCCAATCCGCCCTGGCTTCCAGGTTCTTCGACGTCTCATCTCCACCACGTGAAATCTGTGCTGTTGTCCTGGAGTCCGTGAGCAACTGCCTTCTCCATTTCTGGCTTGTAATTCCTTCTGATCCTGAATTCTCATCTGTAGAATGGCCTCCTTGGAGAGCCGAAAGTCTCCTCCTCCTGCTCTGTGGCCCCGGCTGCCCCCACTGGCCATCCAGGGGTCCCCGTGGTCAAGCGTAGCATGCAACATGTTCCTTTGCTCTTTTCTGATTCTCATGCTTTCTCTTCCTTCTTTTTAAAGCAGTCAGTTGAATAGTCTCAGAGTCTTACAAGCAGCACCGAGACAGCCCACACCGCCATGCTCCCAATGACAGGCTCCTGGATCTCCCGTGATGCATCTCTCACCACATCTAGCACTGGTCAGGCACTGGGTTAAGTTGACCTTCGGTGTCTGAAATGGGACTTTGTGGAAATGGTGATGGAGCACTGTGCAGGGTTGATAAGCTGGAAGGCTTTATGTCTGAGCAGGGTGTCTCAAACTCAGCACTGGTGACATTTCGGACCAGGTCATTCCTCGTGGTGTGGCTCTCTCCTGTGCATTGCAAGATGTTTAGCAGCACCCCTGGCCTGCTGAGCACATCCCCCAAGTTGGTTGTCCACCCAGACACCCAAAAATCTCTTCTCCAGGCACTACCAAATGTCCCCTGCGGGGCAAAATACTCACTGCCAAGAAGCACCGCATGAGGTGTTGGGGTGGAAGGCCCCACTTTCCTCGGACAGACTTCTAAATGCTAGAAGGTGCAGGTCTGCTCTCTGGGGCCATGCAGGGCTTTGAAGGACACCCTCATTTATTTTAGAGATGGATACTCAGTTGCTGAATATGCTGGAGGGGAGTAGGGTGGTCTCATAAAGAGTGTCTCTCATAAAGACTTCAGGTGAATCCTCCTGTTTCCTGCTGGCTCAGTTCTGTCAGGCCTGAGTCCTGACTTCTGAGCCTTTCTGAGCCTCTCTTCTCAGTCATGTCCTCCCGCTCGATCCCCTCTCTCACCGCCCCCCTTCGGTGCTCTGGGCACCCGGGTCCTCTGTCCTAATTCCCCGGTATCCCTTCTGTATCCACTTCCTTCCTTCCATTGCTTTGTGAAATCTGAAGGCACTTTTCCCCTTTTCAACATCATGGCGGGTTTATACTCACAATCTGATTTCATGATAATCATTGGTTGTAATCAATTCTCTCTCTCTTAGGTTTCAGGAGAGAGACAAGTTAACCACATGGAGCTGCCTGGTGATCTTTGGCAAGGAGTCATTCCTCCTACTGCATTTGGATGCCTCTCCCGGCGCACAGCGGACTTAACCTCTCCACAGCACCTGCTGCCCGGTACTAAGATTGTCGACCTCTGTCAATCCTCCTGACGGGACTGTTAGCTCCTTGCATTCAGGTATTATGTTTTTCTCATCCTTAACAACTCCACTGCTCAGGAGAGGTGCTCACAGTGCACAGAACATGCTTAATGAAAGATTCCTGAGTGCATAAGTAACTTCAGCCTTGGAAAAAATTCTTTAATTTAAATTCAGCAGCAGACTTTCTTGAACTTTAAAAAAAAATACTAGGGACAAAAGGCTTTGAACTTCTTGCCCATGTTTCTCTCCTCAAGGAGCATATATTGTCAAAGCCTGCATTCAACTTCTGGGGTTTACCAGAATCTGGACTGGGAAGCTCCTGGTCTGTTAATGATCCACTGTATTCCGCAGTGGGATGTATGCAGCCCAACCCCCTGACATCCCGGTTGGGGGCCATGCTGATGTTGCCAAGATACTGATGCCACAGACAGACATACCCTGACCCAGAGACACCTTTTTCCCGGTTGTAACTAACAAGATATTGATGGCGTCCCCTTAGACAGCCATCTAAATACAAATAAAGCAGGATGAGCTAAGAAGATAAAGTGCAAATACCAGCTTCTTTGTGTAACAGTTCCATAATATTATCTGGGAGCCAGCCCAACGTTCTGGAAATCACTCAGAAGAATCAGACAGTCCTTTCCTTCCGAGGGCACTTTTATGCTTGCAAAACCATCATCGTCATCAGCTTCGATTAATATTGACTGATGTATAATTACCATTCATTTTATTAACTCTTGCCCAGGACTATTCATAAACTTCAGGACTGCTATTGTACAATTGGGGAAGCAGAGGCATAGAGGGCTTTGGTAACTGCCTTAAGGTCACAGTTTAAATTGGGTGTCAGGCTGAGACCAGGAGGCCCAGATCTTTCATACCCAGTTCCCCTGCCGAGAAGGGCTTTTGCTTCAGGGTCAGCTGCGGGGAGGGAGGGGATCTGCCTCACCTTTGTTCGCCCAGCTGACAAAGTGAGCCACCTGGTCGCTCTCCCAGACACTGGGCAAGAAGCAAGCTTTTGAAGAGGGAGCCAGCTCACTTTTCTGACACATGTCACATCTCGCACCAAAGGGAGAGACCCACTGCTGCCTGGATTGTCCACTGGGGCATGTCACAGTCTAGATGGCATTTGAAAGACAAAAAGCTCCCTTGTCATCTGCCTTTCACTCTACAGAGAGACAGCCCCGAAAGTGTGAGACGCCGCATCACATATTAATGAGGGGGAGCATATGTAGCATTTTGAAGCCAGGGGCCGAGTGTGGCTGTGAAGACAGCAGCTAAAAAGGAGGTTTGGGCAAGATTTGAGAGGCAGGTTCTAGGCTCAGACCCTGAAAATGAATCCGTAAGATCATCTCGCCTGCCTCCCTCCAGCCCTCCTGGTCACCCCCCCGCCCTGGTGCCACCCCATGCGGTTTCCTGGGCCCAAGCTCCCCTGTTCCGTAGCCCCTGGGACTGGTGGGGCAGGGAGGTGCGCCCACCACCCTGAGAACAAGGATGTGTGCGCAGAGCAGCCTGGGATCAACAGTCTGCAAGCTAGAAAACACGCAGCATCTTCTGATCCATTCGTTCTCCGCCTTTCACACATGCCATATCCCCTCGGGCAGCTCGCTGTCTAGAGTCCGTTTTCCACTGATCCGTCATGCCGTCTCCTGGACATCACTCTGGAACAAAGGCTCTCTTTTCTTCTTGCAAGAGGTGAGGCACCTCCCACCCTCCTGCTCAAGACCCTCTGGGTCGATCGCACCCCTTTACATCTTGAAGCTGAAGAGAATAAGTCCTTTTTCTTCCACAGGCCCTTGTCTGGATGCTGGTGACAGCTCTTGATGTCTCCCCCTCACCTGCTCCCGGTCCCAGCTCCTGCTGCCAGTGCCCTACAACACACTGGGTACTTTCTCCGGTCAGCTTCGAAAGCGACCGAGTTGTTCTCTCTCCCTATTAACGGCTTCTGGCCTGCAAAAGCCAAAACCAGTACCAGAGTTACATAACCGTTCAAGGCAACGGGGGATTTGTCACCGGGCAGAGCATGATTAATGGCCGAATGAATGACACAGGACACAGGCCACCTCGTGGCTGTGAGAGTGGAGCCTCCCCGGGTCCTTTCTGGAAGGGAGCAGGGCATGCATTGTAAACAGGCATAAATGAACAAGTTGGCTGAGAGGAAAGAGGTCAGAGTCGACAGAGGAAATTAAGTAATGTGCCTGTGAATGGCCCGTGACCAACTGGACCATCCAGGAAATATTGGGCCATAAAAAGGTATTACCTACTTAATAAGTCAAAAACCAATTGGCTATTGATTACTTCATATGGTTCAACTTAAACATCGTGGTGTTTGGTAAACATCTCTATACTCGCCTGAAAAGTTAATGTGGCTCTTTCTAAATCTGGGGCTCAGCTTTGCTCTCTTATTTGGTTATTGGTACTGACCGCAAACACTTATTTGTGGTATCCTTTCCATGTACCTTACATAGCACATGAATTGTCTCATTTCAAACTTATAAAACCTGTGAATTAGGTAATTTTTATTCTTATTTCATGCAGGAAACCAAGGTTTGGAAAGGGTAAGTAACTTGCCCAAAGTACGTGGTTGGTAATTGGTGGAGCCGAGATGGGACCAGGGTTCATCTGGTTCCAGAATCCACGCTTGGAATGCAGGAGTGCTTCACAAGTCCGAATCGTGTTTGCGTGTCGCTCCAACCCCAGCTGCCCAGTCAGCTTTCCTATTTATAGTTGATGTTTAAGAAACACTTACTGAATAAAAAACTAAATACCACATTCAAAAGTTCAGTCACTGTTCTTCCTCCAAAACACCGGATTCCCACACATGTATATTCTCACGCATCCCCTTTACCACCCTGCCCTTACTCAGTTACTGGGTATCTCTGGCCCTCATTTTCTCTTCTAATGCACAAACATTTAGTAAGTATATACTGTGTGAAAGGTACTGTCCTGGGTATGCTTTCCTGTGTCTTTAATTTCCTCAGTTAAAAAATTATTCGATACACACATATATGGTTATCAGCACCCACTGTGCCTGCTCCTATATTCTGAAATCATGGAGACAAATGAGTAATCTCTCCTGCTTTCCACGAACACACAGTTTGGAAATAAAGCGTAAACCTTAGCAAGTCCCTGTCTGACAGTGTGGATTGAAGCAAAATAATCAAAGAATACACAGGGTACACAAGGCAGGATCCATGGAGAAGCAATTACCTCAAGGGCGTCAAGGGGACTTCCCAGAGAGAGCTAAGCCTCACTGTTCTATAAGCCCAGGACACAGTGCCCGGCAGGTAGGAGATATCCAGTACATTTTTATAAACAGAATCACGTCGACTAAACATAATTTTGGAGAGGGACATGGCATGGAAGGTGGCTGAAGAGTTTATTTGGCTCAATGGATTGTTCTCTGCTGAGCAGTGGGGAGTCCCGAAGAAGGTAAAATGGAAGAGCCCTGGATCAGATTTGCTGGATGTGTGGCTGGTACTGGTGACGTAGAAAAAGAGGTAGAAGGAAGAAATGTGCTGGGTGGGAACATTCCTTGCCAATCCAGAGTGAGGGACAAGATTGGGGGGCAGGGCAGGGTTGCAGCAAGGGGTAAAAGTACATGCCGGCAGGGAACTAGGAATGGGAAGTTTCTTCCAGGGTCACCATCCTGACCTGCTGTGCCTGGTTTGCTCCAGGACGCCTCTGGTTTCCTTTTTATGCCGTGCCTACATTTATATGCTACTTTGTAAATTTGAAGTTCTTTCCAATAAGAGAAATATATAATCAATTTATTAAAATAAAACCAGATTGCATCCATATCAGATGGCACAGATCATATATATCAAACCTATTATTTATCATGTTAAGCTTAAGAAATAACACGTGGTAAATATTTATTATTTATTATATTAAATATAATAAATATAAAATCTGTATCAGAGAGCGATATTAAATCTGTGGCCTAAGCCATTCTCACTATTACTTCTGAGCATTAAGGTGGGTCCTCAGCTTCCAAGCAGCCAAAGCAAAATAGTACATCACAGAGTTATGGAGTCCTCATTGTTGTCTGAGACAGACATTTTCCCTGGCACTAAATTCTGAGAGGAATTTCTCCAGTTGGACTTATTCGAGGTGCCAACATCAGCACCACCTGCATGTTTCCCTCAGATCTGTCCTCTGAGAGCTCCTGTCTGGCAGCCCCTTCCAGAACCACAGCCTCACTCCAGCGCCGAAGGAGATCCAAGCTCTGGTTCTGCACCGTCTCTGGACCTGCTTGCTCTTAGGTATGTTTTAAGATCATGTCCTTATGCCCTGTCAGGAATGGGTATGCGCATGAAGCATCATCCTGTATTTGCTGGAAAACTGGTACTGAAGACACCACCCATGGTTTGTGCAACAGGGACTGGGGACCCCCTCTCAGTGGGACACTGGTTTGGGCAAAGATCATGGAGCAGGGAACCAAACAGATCAAGTTTGGACTCCATGGAGCCTACATTTTGGTGGGAGGACAGACATCATAAACAAGTTTGTGATGCTAGGCAGTGAGAGGTGCTGGGAGCAGACAGAGCTGGGGAAAGGCTGTGCTAGTTTAGAGAAGGCTTGCTCAGGACGCCGCCTTCACGTGGCTCAGCTGTTGCCTCTCACTGTAGGATGTGACTACATCACCTTTTCCTTAGCAACGGAACACAGAATAAATATTACAGAACTAAATACCTTTCACCACGTTGACCACTGAGGATGGTAGGAAAATGTTCTGCTACTGTTTGAGGCCAAGGCTTTTGCCAAATTGTTCCTAACGAAAATAACAGTTCATACCAGCCAGGTCATTTCAATGGTAAATCTAATCTGAACCTACACTACTGAATCCAAGCTCTTTCTGACGTCCCTTCCAGGGTGTCAGAATAACACCATTTATGCAGCACGTATATGGGCCATGCCCTCAATGTATATTAGCTCATTGAATGGGATTCCCGGTAATCACGAAAGGAAAGAGGCAAGAGAGCAGATGGCTAGGAAGCTGGGCTCTGGAGCCAGACTGGGCCCCAAGAATCCCTAGCTGGATGATCTTAGACAAGCTATTCAACCTGTCTGAGATCTGTCCTCTTGTCTGTAAAATGGGGGTAATAATAGTAAATACCTCATGGGGTTGTCGTAAGGATTAAATTAGTTAATATATGTATGACACTTAGAACATATCTGGCATAAAACAATGAGTATGTGATTATTATTATTATTATTATTCCAATTTACAGACGAGGATATTGAGGCTCCAAGAGCTTAAGTAACTTATCCCCAAGCGCAAACAGGTGGCAGATTCAGAATCTATACCTAAATTTTTCTGACTCCAAGCTCATGTTCTTCTGGCTATGACCTCCTCTGTCACTATTAATAGAAAGTAAAATAATGTTTCCTAGAAGAGATCTAGATCCAAATAACAATATTAAAGCAGTCAGGAGCACTCACGAGAAGCTGGGATCATACATTATACTGGTGAAAGATGAATCAGCAATCTTTATCAAGTGCTATTTTGCTCAAGGTCTTTCAATCAATAAAAAGTGGTAACTGAATGCAAATGGATTTTCCCTTTGCTGATTATTCACTTCATTCCTTCATGTGTTTGTTTATATAACATTTACCAAGCTTTGGGGGATTCACAGAAACAGATGAAATAATCCTCCTCTCAGGCTGGGAGAGGAAAGGGCAGAACACATATACAAACGACAAACCAGTAGAGAATCTGTTCAGATGCTCAAGATGATAGGCTCAGTCATTATGGGGTTGCAAGGAGAAGAAAGCATGGTTGGTCCAGGGTGGGACTAGTCACAAAGATTTTGGTCTAGGCCCCATGGGAAGTGACCAATATGAATTAGCCAAGTGTTCTCTGAAACAAGGATGTCAAGTTTAAGACCTAGAGATTAAAGGTGTACTGAATAAAGCTACCTGAAAAAAACATTACTAATTCATTGCATGTTTTGAAGGTAAGCTTTTTTGTCTTAAGATTTTATTTTTTTAAGTAATCTCTACCTCCAATGTGGGGCTCGAACTCATGACTCCAAGATCAGGAGTTGCATGCTCTACCGACTAAGCCAGCCAGGCACCCCTGGAGGTAAGCTTTTTGTGATGGCTCCATATTTTATAAAATATTTTTTACTTCATTGGTATTGTTATGGGAAGAAATCTGAATTAGACACCCTCATGCTAAAGGAGTTCTTTGGTTCAGTAACCGTATCAGTCAGGGTGCAGTCGAAAATGGAAACCACACAGTAAACTTAATATAAGGAATTGTTAACCAGATATGGCTATTAACTAGATTACTAAAAGTAAAACAGAGAACTCTACAGTACCATAGAGGAAGTAACTGCATGAAGCGGCTCCCACCTCCAAGCCTAGGAGAATAGGGAAAGAAATTGGAATTACTCAAACTTGGAGGCTTGGGGAAGGATTCCTTGGGGACTGGAACCCAGACCTCCAAGAAAAGGTTCCTGGCTCAAGCTGGTGTCCCTTTAAAGGACACAATGAGGCTGGTTCTGCAAGAGTTGGAGAAATTGCAAATGGTATTCAGCTGCTTCTTCAGGAGGGCAAGGAAGTATTGCTGGAGCGCTGCTCACAGGAACAGGAAGCAGACAAGAAGCCAAAAAGTGGCAGACAGGAAGGAGCAAGTCCCTTCTTCCTCCTCCAGTCTTGCAACTTCTTTCTAGTGCTCTTTTTGGCAGAGCCTAATATGGAACCAGTTGGCAGTACAAATATGAATACAAACAAGAATAAATATGGCATCATCATCCCTCATCTTCAGCCTAAATGGGAAGACAGACATGGAAACCAGAAAGCACAATGGGTTTAGGTGATACCAGAGGGTGCAGGCTTACAGGGAGCACTGTTTAGAAATGATTCTTTTTAAAGGAATGGACACGAAAGACTTCCTAGATCATTCTTAAGCTGAGCCTTCAAAGGTGTGTTTTGTTGGGGTGCCTGGTTGGCTCAGTCAGTTAAGTGGCTGACTCTTGGTTTTGGCTCAGATCATGGTCTCAGGTTCCTGGGATCAACAAGCCCCGCATTGGGCTCTGTACTCATCAGGGAGTCTACTTGGGGATTCTCTCTTTCCCTATGTCTCTGCTCCTCCCCCTACTCATGCTCTCTGTCTCTCTCTCTCTCTCAAACAAATAAGTATTTATTTATTTAGAGTGGGGTGTGGGACAGACGGAGAGGGAGAAGCAGACTCCCTGCTGAGCAGGGAGCCCCACAAGGGGCTCGATCCCAGGACCCTGGGATCATCACCAGAGCTGAAAGCAGACACTTAACTGACTGAGCCACCCAGGCATCCCCAATAAATAAATCTGAAAGAAAAGTGGGCTTTGTTGACCAGGTGGACATGGTCACTGAAGGGAATATTCCACACAAGAACAGCCTCAACATAGGAGTGGGATACATTCAGAGATCATAAAGACAATTCAGCCTGGCTGGACTGTGAGATAAGAAATGGGATGTAAGAAACAAGACAGAAGAAAGAGAAATTAAGGAGTTGATCCCATTTACAATTGCACCCAAAACCATAAGATACCTAGGAATAAATCTAACCAAAGAGGCAAAGAATCTGTACTCAGAAAACTATAAAATACTCATGAAAGAAATTGAGGAAGACACAAAGAAATGGAAAAACGTTCCATGCTCATGGATTGGAAGAACAAATATTGTGAAGATGTCAATGCTACCTAGAGCAATCTACACATTCAATGCAATCGCCATCAAAATACCATCCACTTTTTTTAAAGAAATGGAACAAATTATCCTAAAATTTGTATGGAACCAGGAAAGACCCCGCATAGCCAGAGGAATGTTGAAAAAGAAAAGCAAAGCTGGTGGCATCACAATTCCAGACTTCAAGCTCTATTACAAAGCTGTCATCATCAAGACAGTATGGAACTGGCACAAAAACAGACACACAGATCAATGGAACAGAATAGAGAGCCCAGAAATGGACCCTCAACTCTATGGTCAACTAATCTTCGACAAAGCAGGAAAGAACATCCAATGGAAAAAAGACAGTCTCTTCAACAAATGGTGTTGGGAAAATTGGACAGCCACATGCAGAAGAATGAAAACTGGACCATTTTCTTACACCACACACAAAAATAGACTCAACATGGTTGAAAGACCTAAATGTGAGACAGGAGTCCATCAAAATCCTAAAGGAGAACACAGGCAGCAACCTCTTCGACCTCAGCCGCAGCAACTTCTTCCTAGAAACATCACCAAAGGCAAGGGAAGCAAGGGCAAAAATGAACTCCTGGGACTTCATCAAGATAAAAACTTTTGCACAGCAAAAGAAACAGTCAACAAAACCAAAAGACAACCGACAGAATGGGAGAAGATATTTGCAAATGACATAGCAGATAAAGGGCTAGTATCCAAAATCTATAAAGAACTTATTAAACTCAACACCCAAAGAACAAATGATCCAATCAAGAAATGGGCAGAAGACATGAACAGACATTTTCCCAAAGAAGACATCCAAATGGCCGAAAGACACATGAAAAAGTGCTCGGCATCACTCGGCATCAGGGAAATCCAAATCAAAACCTCAATGAGATATCACCTCACACCAGTCAGAATGGCTAAAATTAACAAGTCAGGAAACTACAGATGTTGGTGTGGATGCGGAGAAAGGGGAACCCTCCTACACTTTTGGTGGGAATGCAAGCTGGTGCAGCCACTCTGGAAAACAGTATGGAGGTTCCTCAAAAAGTTGAAAATAGAGCTACCATATGATCCAGTAATAGCACTACTGGGTAATTACCCCAAAGGTACAAATGTAGGGATCTGAAGGGGTACATGCACCCCGATGTTTATAGCAGCAATGTCCACAATAGCCAAACTGTGGAAAGAGCCAAGATGTCCATCGACAGATGAATGGATAAAGAAGAGGTGGTATATATATACAATGGAATATTATGCAGCCATCAAAAGGAATGAAATCTTGCCATTTGCAATGATGCAGCTGGAACTGGAGGGTATTATGCTGAGCAAAATAAGTCAATCAGAGAAAGACATGTATCATACCACCTCACTGATATGAGGAATTCTTAATCTCAGGAAACAAACTGAGGGTTGCTGGAGTTGGGGGTGGGGTGGGAGGGATGCGGTGACTGGGTGATAGACCCTGGGGAGGGTATGTGCTCTGGTGAGCGCTGTGAATTGTGTAAGACTGTTGAATCATAGACCTGTACCTCTGAAACAAATAATACATTATATGTTAAAAAAAAAAAAAAAAAAGGAAGAAGATAGCAGGAGGGGAAGAATGAAGGGGGGGAAATCGGAGGGGGAGATGAACCATGAGAGACTATGGACTCTGAAAAACAAACTGAGGGTTCTAGAGGGGAGGGGGGTGGGGGGATGGGTTAACCTGGTGATGGGTGTTAAGGAGGGCACGTTCTGCATGGAGCACTGGGTGTTATATGCAAACAATTATTCATGGAACACTACATCAAAAACAAATGATGTAATGTATGGTGATTAACATAACATAATAATAAAAAAATGAAAAAAAAAGAAATGGGACGTAGATAAGAGATAAGGTTCATGAAGTAAGCAGGGGTCAGATCATGAGACTTTTCTATGCCAGTGGAATTATTTGAAGGGTGTCCTAGAAGTACTGAAAGATTTAACCTATGGGAGTACCATTAACAGAATTGTACTTTTGAATGATAACTCCTGATTCATTATGGAAAATAGATTATAGAAAAGCAAAGGAGGCCAGTTAGGAGACTCTTTACTATTCCAGTTGTGCAATGGTGAGAATCCGATTAATGGCGGTAGTAGGGATAGGGTGGAGGACACAGACAGGAGAAATGCTAAGGGAGTGAAAATGAAAGAAGCAGGAATTGCAGTGAGGAAAAAACATAGGAATCTAGGTTATTGGCTTAGGTCACTGGATAGATGGTGGTGTCATTCTCCAAGATGGGAGGTTAGGGGAAATTGCTATGGGTAAGGGAAGAAATTAAAAGGATAATATCATGACATAAGCTTTGTACACATGGCTTGAATATTTCAAGCCATGAGAGTATTATTATTTAAAAGAGTTGAACTCTTCTTTAATAGGACTCTACAGTCCAGATGACATCAACTACTGCCTTCCTAAAGAGGTATTGCTCACTAATAAGATGGAAATCATTCAGTGATTCTGGGAAAGGTCTCTGAGATCTTTGATACTTATAGAAGATGTACTCATCATTTCCCATATTAAATTTTTTTCCCTTCTGTCCACACAATGATGTTGAGGTCCGTGTTGGCAATATGACAGATGACCACAAAGATTGACATGTGAATGGGTTTGCCTGGAGCTTAATATCTAATTCCTTAATATAATTTCTGACTGGAGTACATGTCCAGAAAAATTTTTTTATAATATTTGACTTTGTGCCTGAAGCGAATTCGAGTCTCAGATTGATGATGTACCTGCTATTTTTAAATTCCTGGGAAGAGGGGCGCCTGGGTGGCTCAGATGGTTAAGCGTCTGCCTTCAGCTCGGGTCATGATCCCAGGGTCCTGGGATCGAGCCCCGCATCGGGCTCCCTGCTCCTTGGGAGCCTGCTTCTCCCTCTGCCTCTCTCTCTCTCTCTGTCTCTCATGAATAAATAAATAAAATCTTAAAAAAAAAAAATAAATAAATAAATAAATAAATTCCTGGGAAGAATTGCTCTTGAATTTTAGTCGGTTACCATCATGATTATGATTAGAGTCTACATTTTTCTTTTTTTCGTAACTTCTGCGTTGATATAGCAAATATACACATAGAAATAACAGAAAGCCAGCACTACAATAGAATTGTTCCTTTTATGGATCTCTAGGAGACCTCCTTGGCACTTAGTCTTCTTTTTATTCATTCAGATCATCTTCCTTTAAATACAGTATTGTTGCTTGAAAGGGAAGGATGAGGAAATGCAAGGGGTCTGTAGATGTCCCAGACCATACAGGGGGCCATCTCATCTATCTTCCCCTCTACCTTTCTGACTTCCCTTCACACACATTTTCACCACTCAACCATTCAGGACTACTCTCTCTACAAAGCCCAGCTCAAAACCACCTCTTTCTCCCCAACTACCTAAGCCTACAGCAATCCACTGAGCTCCCACAACATCAGGACTGTAACTCTATTAGTGTCAATATCGGGCATGCTATAGCATCTTTCTATGTACATAATCTGTCTTCCTAAGAGTATAAATCTTCCTAGAGTATAAATCTCAGGAGGGCAGAGACTCTCTCTTTTACCTTTTTATGTGCTTTATGCATACATTGCTTTAATGATAGCCTTGGCCTCTCTATGCTTCCAGGCTCAGCTCTAGAAGACACCAAGTATTTACTTGGTAGCTAATCTCTGTCCTTTCTGTTATTAGCACTCATCCCTCTTTGTAGCTCTTAGGGAATCTTGCCTCAGTACTTAGTTTGAGTAAGACGCTTTCTTTCTTTAATCACTCTGTTCATCTCATTTATTCCTCCCCATAGGTGAGCCTCTCTTTAATTTGCATCATATTTATTAACTCTCTGTCTCCCAGCAATAACACACACACATCTCAAGCTACACACAGCCTTGATAAGTGGGATACATGACTGCTCTCAGAAGGAAATCAGCCGCCATAAAAGTTAATGTGTTTGGTTCATAACAAAAAAATCTTCCCCCACACAACGGTAGCTTGGAAACTGGTGTATTCTCTTTATGACCTTATTAGCCAGAATGATGCTCTGTTTGATCTCTGAAATTTGTTTAGGGTCATTAGGAAAGGACCCCAGGGTGTCACTCACTGACAAAGGCTAGCCTTACACACAAACCTTGGAAATAAAAATTAGGGAAAATGCTGTTTTTACTTCCTCTAGGGTGAAATCTCTTTTCTCTACCCAGTTAGTATCTGAATATTTCTCAAGTAGTTTGCATTTGCAAATTTTCCAAGCATCTCGGCAAGATTGTATTAGTTTATCATCCCTGCTTTGGAGAAGGGGGCACAGTTACCAATGGTAGAGAGAGACTATTTGGGTATTCCTTGGTTCCTTAGAAAAGTCACCATCAGAACTGAGCTCCCATACTCCACTATTGAATATTAATTTCCTTTTTTAGGTAGTTCCCTCTGCCCTGAAAAATTAGAAAAATTTGCTCATCTTGTGAATTGCTGGCCATCAAGAATAGAAAGAATTTGAAAGAGCAGCTGAGAAAATGTGAGAAAACCTGTTTACTGATCACTGTTCCTACCTCCTCAGGTGCTTTATCTCTGTCACAGAGGGTGAATGGGAAAACTATATCCTATATAATTTTTCTCTTTAATTCCTCCTTACCTTCACATGGCCACAACCCCCCACCCCCTGCCCAACACCACCTTGCTACCACAAACATGATATCTTACCTTCGCTTTTAACTTTGGTTTTTAGCAACAATATATGTTGGGTGAAATGAGATTTTTGCCCTCCATTTATATTTTAACTGAACATTGTCTATGTGCCAGAGGATGTGGTAGGAGATTATTTTCCAAGATGGATATAAAATATGCACTAGTAACTTTGTTAGTGATGCCTTCTGGACTACACCAACACCATTATCAATTTGTAGCTATTCAATGATGAGGTTGAATTTGTTAAATCCTGGAATTGTTTGAATTTCAGAGGAGGTTGATTCAGTGGCTCAATGTTGTCCTTGATGACCTGATTTTTCTGCCTTCCATGGGTAAGCGTCATCATAAGGCTGTCTTCCCTCATGGTATCAACATGGCTGCAGCAATCCCAAACTTTAAGTCCACACAGTACACCAACCAGAAGAGAGTACTTTTCTTTCCAAGCATTTTAATGAAGGCTATGTAGCCATGTCTAAGTTGACTGGGGTCAGGCTGATGGGCTCTGCTGATTGGCTTAAACATGTAGAAACTCATCCCTGGGGCTCTGGGTTGGATCAGCTTCTCTGGAGGTATTTTACCTGCCCATCGTACTCATTTCTTTTTTAGTATATCCTATCACCCCAGGCGAGGCCTTGTCACATCATACCTGGTTACTTGAGAATTCCTCAGCTAAACTCGGAGATGTCTCTTCTCCATTCAGTCTGTATTCACTTATTTAGGTGTTGCTTGCTCTTCTCTCCTATGTCACCCCCTTTTCATCTTTATTTCCTCTTCTTTGACACATCCCAAGATTCTGTTTATGTTCCAATATTCTTTGCAGTACAGTATAGCCCTCTCTCCCCTACTGGCAGGATTATTCCTCCATCTCCTTTCTTCTCAGCAAGTTTTCCCCAGCTACCTGCTAATTCTACCTTAGAACTCCCCAAACACACTCTTCCACCTCTACTCACCCATCATGCTGGAACACAGACAAATGGCACCAAGAGTAGACATTTCATATTTTATTTTAAATATTTTATTTATTTATTTGACAGAGAGAGAGATAGCCAGAGCAGGAACACAAGGAGGGAGAGTCGGGGAGGGAGAAGCAGGCTTCCTGCTGAGCAGGGAGCCCTATGCAGGGCTCGATCCCAGGATCCTGGGATCATGACCTGAGCCGAAGGCAGACGCTTAACAACTGAGCCACCCAGGTGCCCCAGGAATAGACATTCCATATTTTAGACTTAAATGTGAACTGACTTGTGTTTACACTTCAAAAATGGCTCTTATGTTTTCTCCACTTTATTACCTTTGCATTGAAAATTTGACCAGCCCTGGCTCGACATCTCCTTTCAATAAGTAAGCAATTCAACAAGAATCCAGATGTTTGAATTTTGAATTCAGGAGCTTGAATGAAAACCACAAATCTCTCAGTGAAATCTAGTCAATAAGAATAGAATGCAGGGGTGCCTATGTGGCTCAGTCGGTTAAGCATCTGCCTTCAGCTCAGGTCATGATCCCAAGGTCCTGGGATGGAGCCCAGGTTCTCTTTGGGCTCCCTGCTCAGCAGGGAGTCTGCTTGTTCCTCTCCCTCTGCCCCTATCCCCACTTGTGCACTCTCTTTCTCTCTCAAATAAATAAGTATAATCTCTTTAAAAAACAAGAATGGAATGCAATGTGGGGTGTGTAAATTATCTTGGTATTTCAATAGCCCTCAGGAGTTGGGATGTTTATCTGATGCTCAAGATTTGGAGTATCCCTCTTAGGATCTTTGACCCCTCTAGGATTTGGTGATCAGATATGAAAATCTCTGTGGTTAATTGTGAAACAGAGTTCAGACATTTTTCAAAACCTATTATTATTATTATCTAGGAAATGCTCCATCCACATAGTCTTTTGGTTTTGGCTCACTTCAGTCAGCGAATTCTTCCTAAGAACACTTCCCCAGTCATTCCAAAAGCAGTTCTCTGAAAAATCTATTTTAGAGACATAGTAAGAAATGATAGAAGTCAAGGAACCTGTCAAAAAAGAACAGATGGTTACATTTTGTGAGAAACAAATGTTTTAAAAACCTCTTCTATTCAAAGCATTAACCACGACAAACTGGCCCAACCCCTAGTTGTTGCTGAGACCTCTGTCAGTAGGTTCTTTGCTAACATTGATATAAGAGATTTCGGTTCATTGTAAAAAAAAAATATTAATCCATTAAGATACAATGTTGTCAAATAGGAGCTTGAATGGATGCATGAGCAGACAGACAGTTGGATAGATATGCTATAAAGCAAATAACCTAAAAGATTAATGGTAGAATCTAGGTGGCGTGTTTATGGGTGCTCACTCTCCGATTCTTTCAATTTTTGTGTATGTTCGAAATTCTTCAAAATGTAACTGGAGAAAAAATAGGATGTTCAACAATGAGCTGAATCAGATTAGCAAGTTAGTACATGGACAGACCGTTGGAAGATGCCCATAAGCAATGGGGAGAAATCTGTATAAACCCAGGCATTATGGGATGAAGTTGGCAGTCACTGGGCAGAATAAGAGGGAAGTTAACATCAGATAGTTGCTGTGAGAGACTATCAGGAGGTGGACAATAGAAACAGCCAGTGGAGGATAAATTCTATTCAATATCATTTCTCTCACTACAATTAAATGCCTCTTTTCTGAATGCTCAGGCGGGAGGGAAGAGAAAGACCTGACTCCTGTGTCAAGTTCTTTGCCTAAATTACCTCCTTTACTTTTTGTAGCATGCATGAAACCATGTTTTATAGTGTTCATTTCCTTTTTGTCTTCACAGCATCCCTTACCCCATTTTCAGGTAAAAACACACCAGTTTTCCTAAGGACACTAACCCTCCATCACTGAAGGCATATGTGATGACATATCCCTACCGACTTAAAGGTGTGGAAAGTAGCATGAGCAAGGCCAGATCAGTAGCTTCTTCAGGGAATTTGAGTCTTGAGCAGTCAGCCATGGATAGAAAACTGACAACACGAAAGCCTTGCAGCAGGGTTCATTAATTGTTACTACTTTTAGAACTCTCTGGAATCCTGTCATTTTGATTGGCTAATGTTGTTTCTGTTGCTTGCAAACAAAAAACACTAACTAGCAGAGACAATGTAGTCCCCATTTTGGAAATAAGGAAACCTAAGGTCAGAGGAATTAAGTGTTTTTGGCTCAGGTCCCCATTTGATACTTGTCACCAAGTCTCTCTGACTCCAAAACCTGTCTTCTATACTTATTCTGCCATGCCCTCTCAACTGCTGCAGACCGGATTCCAATCTTATCTGGCTAGGTAAGTTTGGGAAAGCTGTGTACCAATTTCTAAATGTCAATTTCCTGATCTCTAAAATGGAGTAACAATAGTCATGTACATCATAGAGTTGCGGTAAGGATAAAATAAGCTAATTCATGTGAAATGTTTGGGCACAGTGGTGGGGACATAATAAGTGCTCTGATGATGATGGTATCAGTGAGGGTTCCAGCAAAAGAAAAGGAGGTATTTGAAGAGATTGATGAAGGGATGAAGAGATTGATGAAGGAGGTATTTGAAGAGATTGATGAAGGGATTATTTAGAAGGGATTATTTAGAAAAAAGAAATAATCTTTAGAAAAGATTATTAAGGGCAAGGTTGAGGAAACCCAGAAAGGGTTAGGTTGAAGGACCCCAGGGCTAGAAACAAGAGCAAGCTGTGGAGAATGCCTGTCCAGCACAGGCTGGGATCTCTAGCTATTCTTCTAAAATAAGAGCCGTGCCTGACACAGCCAACTGTAGCCCTGCAAGGAGGGAGCCAGGAGAGGAAATACCCTGTCTTTTCCCTCCCAACTAACCTCCTAATCTCCTGCCAGTGCCTTGAATTGGCCAAACCCAGCCAGGAGCCAGAGGACAAGGAAGCCTGGTTGATGCCATCCATACAGATCAGCTTCTCAGGACACAAGGCAGGGTGGAGACCTTGAGACACATTTCACCTCAGCATCCTTTTATCTGGGTAAAAAAAACAAAAGCCTGTGGGGCGCCCGGTGGCTCAGTCGGTTAAGCATCTGACTCTTGATTTCAGCTCAGGTCATGATCTTGGGGTCCTGGGATCGAACCCCATGTCAGGCTCCGTGCTCATCAGGGAGTCTTCTTCTCTGCCTCTCTCTCTCTCTCTCCCTGCTCTCTCTCTCTCCCTCTCTCATAAAATGAGTAAATGAATCTTTAAAAAACAATTGTGTCGTCCATACAGAGGACCCACAGCTACCACTCATTATAGGTGGTATGAATTCAAACTCCCACCTAAACCTAAGATGTTGACCACTACCAGCACTTGTATTATAAGGTTGCAGAGAAATAACGTAGAGGAAAAATGACTAGCATCAAACATAGTTGCACAGTCCTGGTTCTGAGGCTAACGTGAGGACTAAGTTGAGAAGCATAGCTTCTTTCATCTACCACCCCTCAACTGGATCAGGGTGCTTATACACAAGAAAGTTTGAAGACATTGTGGGGTTCAAAGTTCCTAGTCTTGTCTGAGTCTACACAAATGTTCCCATCCCATGTCTCAAGGTCCCTTTCCTTCCTCTGCTCCTTGATAAATCAGACACTGATGTTGCAACTGTCAGACTCTAGATTGATCCTTACTTATAACAAACATGTACTAAAGAGGGTAAGCACCATTTTCAAAGCTGCCAGAGAGGTTTTCTAATTTTCTACTTGTGCCCTGACTAGACTTTGAATCAGCACCTTTCTCTGTGAACGTTATTTAGGACTGACAGAAAAGGCCAACTCACACCACAGTCTTAAAAATTTCCAGTCATTGTTTCACCTAATGACCATAGCTAATTGATTTTTCAATACCTTGCCCTCCACTTGCACTGCATCCCAATCTCTGTTACTAGTAATAATTTGAATAACATACTATGGATTATGCATATTCCGTTTTCCCACATCAAGAAAGTTCTATGTTCTCATCACATATGTTAGCAATCTGTATCAGTTTCCAATTGCTACCGTAACAAATTACCATGAACTTACCGACTTAAAACAATGCATATTTATTATCTTACAGCTCTGTAGGTCAAAAATCACACAGGTCTCACTGGGCTAAAATCAAGGTATCAACAGGGCTGTATTCTTACTGAAGACTCTAGGGGAGGATCTGTTTCCTTGACTTTCCCATTTCTAGAGGTTGCCTGCTTTTCATGGCTCATGACCCCCTTCCATGTTCAAAATCAGAAATGGTTGGTCGGTCTTTCTTACCTTACACCACTCTGACACTGATTCTTCTGCCTTTCTCTTCCACTTTAGGGACCCTTGTGATTACATTGGGTCCACCTGAATAATCCAGAATAATCTTCCTATCTTGAGGTCAGCTGATAAGCAACCTTAATTCTATCTGCAACCTTAATTCCCTTTTACCACATAACACATTCATATGGATTCCAGGGATTAAGACGTGGACATTTCGGGGAGGACGTCATTCTGCCCACCACACAATACAGTCCCAATATACAATTTTGGAGAACTATTCTTGAAGCATTCATAATGGGATTACTGCATCAGTCTGGGTCCTGCCAGAAAACACATGGCACATTCAAAAGGGATGACTGGAAAACATTTAATGAAGAGGCAATTTACAAAGATGTGGGCAGGGTTAAAGGAAACCAGCAAGGGATAATAAAACACCTTAAAGACAATAATAGCAGAAAGGATCAAGGATTGGAGGAAGCAGTTACCAGAACCGGGTGAGGGCTGTGGCCTTAGGTAAAAACACAACCAGTGCCAAATGATGACCCAGGAGGAAAGAAGCAGGAGAATAAATACCCTAACCTCTCCTTCCACACTCCGATCTCCTCCCAGCACTGCCCATTGACTAAACCTCCCCAGTCCAGAAGGCAAGGGAGCAGGTTGCTGTGGACAATAAAAATCAGCATCTCAGGACATGAAACAGGTGGAGAAAGGTACATAACTAGTCTGCAGGGGCAGACAATACACACATATTATTTAGTTAAATAATTCTTACTGAAGGAGAAATGGAGCAGGGCATGTGTGTTTTCAAATAGCCAGTTTAGCCCAAATTAATCTACAGGTGGAATTTATGGGGAAATATTTTAGAGCTGCAAGGCCTAAAGGAAGTCCTACCTATGAAATTATACTATAGAATGGGTGCATGTACAGCTAACAACAATCAAGAGGTACCATATATACACAGAAGTATATGGACCAGGGAGGATTTCATTTAGTCACGGCAAAGACAACAGCACTGATGCAAAGGGTTTAGCCATAAAGGAATCATAACGTTCCTGTCATTTCACCGGGACTTTATGAATAAACATAGTGATGGTCAGCCTCACATCCCAGACAAAATGTTAGTCTAGCAGTGTATACAGGTTCTGTATCACTTTTCATCTTGCCAGTGCTTCCCCAGACACATCACACCATTTTTCCAATAACGACAACGCAGGTAGAAGTCCAAATAGGAGGGAGAGCAAAGAACCCAATATGTGTGCGTTGGTCCTTCACATGCCATGTGCATGAAAAAATTACCAACCAAACAGACAAAACCACCAGCTTGGCTAAATAGTGGCTCCGGGAAAAGAGCTTTCTGCACAGTGGAGAAATTTCTAGTGAGAGAGAGAGAGAGAAACACACAGTTGTAGAGGAAAGAGCATTTTAGCAAATGGGAAAGCCTTCCAAGAAAACTCAATATAGAAGAAATTCTTTCTCCTTCCTCGGAACACAGAAGTCTATAAATCCTTACCTCCGAAGTGTCTGGAAGGAAGGACCTCACAGAGAGCGGTTGCTCTCTTTTTCAAAGTGAAGTTTGGGAAGAACTGCCCTCCAAGGCTCTGCATTGCATTTGTCTGTAGAATAATTTCCCTGGTAAAGAAATAACGAGGGCATTTTTAGACACACAGCAACTGAAGTCTGGATAATTGAGGTCAAGCTAAACTTCTTCACTTGATTTTTTTCAAAAAAGGTTAAGAAAGATACATGCTTATTATTCTGAAACATTTAAGCAGTAAGGAATAATAGAAAGTCAAAAGCAAAAGTTTTCCTCTTTTCTCTCTCTCTCTCTCTCTCTCTCTCATTCCTTTCCTCCTTCTCTCCCTTTCTTCCTCCACCATATATATATATATGTACATACATCATAAACATATATATATACACCATATATATATATATCTCCATCTAACTTTCTCCAGCCACTTACACTCACATTTTGAGGGACAACTAGCCATCGGCCAAACACACGTTAACAAAGAAGGAATTTACAGAAGGCTATTGGGCAGCTTACAGGATCATCAGGAGGGCTTGAGAACCAGGAATAGAAAAGCAAGCAAACACCTAAGGGTTCCCAGACAGCTCTGAGCACCACCAAGTTCGTGCCCAAGAAATGGCCAGGAAGCTTATGCTCCTCCAGGGCCACGCCTGGATCTCCAAATACATCTGAAGCGCCATCACTGGACACTTAACTACTCTCCTCACATTTTCTACTCCTCTACTGCCATACAAATGGTCCCAACTCTCTCTCTCTGCATCTTTACATCACAACCCTCATATCTGCGGTCTTGGGTAGAAGACTTGGATTGACGAGACTCAGTCTGATTGGTTGAATCATAGCTTCCAGAGGGTAAAGAGAGAGAATGTTTGGTTACTGGGGTGGGTGACAGGATGCAGCCGCCTACTAAGGGTCCCACAATAGAGATCTCAAACTGGAAGAGGGTTTGGATGCTGAGCAGTCCAAGACAGACAAATGTCTATTATACAGACTGTCTTTTGGGTGGACAAGTTATCAAGAGATCCAGCTCAAGGCTTACCAGGTAGCAACCCAACAGAACGAGGACATCTCTCTAACACTATCCATGTGTTAAGCTCAGAAAATATTCTGACACTGATTGGGTGCTCATGCCTGCACCAATCACTGAGGTCACTGGTGTGGAGTATTTTGATTGGCTCAGCCTGGACAAACATGCCCACATTTGTGACAGGGAGTGGTTAGGCTGGCACCATAATTGAAAACCATTCCTAACCCAGGAAGTGAAGAGAGGATGCTTGTTTCAAAAAAGATACACAGATAAGACAGAAATATAATGCACATTTTAAGAGGCCTCATGATTATCTGGTCCATAATTTGACTCTCATTTCTTTTTTTTTAAATTCAGTTATTACACCTTCCTTTTTCATTCTCTTGAATATCACCATAAAACCTCAGAGGCTCTCATTTTTTTTTTAAGATTTTATTTATTTATTTGACAGAGAGAGACACAGTGAGAGAGGGAACACAAGCAGGGGGAGAGGGAGAGGGAGAAGCAGGCTTCCCGCTGAGCAGGGAGCCCGATGCGGAGCTCGATCCCAGGACCGTGGAATCACGACCTGAGCCGAAGGCAGACACTTAACGACTGAGCCACCCAGGCGCCCCTCAGAGGCTCTTATTAATGGATCTCAGATTTCATTAGATAGCTCTTTAAAACTATAGATAAGACTTGAGCCATGATAGAACAACTGGTATGGCATTAGCCTTCCTTCCATAAATAACTATAAAACTGTACAAAACGCATAAGCAACTGTTTTCAAGCATTGGGCAATAAACCACACAAGTCCGTGATCCTTGAGACCAGGAAAATTCACCAGGTGATCTCGACAATTGTCATCTCCTTGCCTGGGGATGACTTCAGAGTTTGGAGATGTTGAACTGGTTAGGATTTTTAGAATAAAAATAGAAAAAAAAACCCCAAAAAACAAAACAAAAAACAGGCTACTAGGTACGGAGAAGCTGCATAGAAATGAGACTCAAAAGTCTGAGTGAGGATTCTTCATGAGACCGTGGCTAAGGACTGGGCTGTGCATGTTCTGGGTAAGAGCACGCTAGGTTTACCAGAGAGTGGTTGCTATGAGAGTGGGCGAAAGGCATGTTAGGGATGAAGTTGGGAAATATTAGTGTCCAGCCCAGCCAGAGAGTAGAGACCTCATTAACACTCCGGGTACCCAGCTGAGACATGAGAACCACCATGCTTTAGGAGTAAGGACCATGATATAGCAAAGCCTACAATAGGCCCACCCTAATAAAACCTAAAAACAAGACTTAAGCTCTGTAGAGTTATCAGAGTCAGGAAGTTGACTCTATCCAGATTATGGTGTCTTAGTGAACACCAGCACTTACTATATATCTACCATAACAAAGCATAAAACAAGTCTACATAAATTCAAGGTGCTCAGCTAGCAATTAAATCACCTCCTGGAACAAAACTCAACACTCTTCAAAGGAAGATTATAGAAAATAAAAATTGAGGGACGCCTGGGTGGCTCAGTTGGTTAAGTACCCAACTCTTGATTTTGGCTCACATCATGATCTCAGGGTTGTGAGATGGAGTCCTGCATTGGGCTGCACACTGGGTGTGGAGCCTGCTTAATATTTTCTCTTCCTGGGGTGCCTGGGTAGCTCAGTGGGTTGCCTTTGGCTCAGGTCATGATCCCAGGGTCCTAAGATCGAGCCCTCCATCAAGCTCCCTGCTCAGCGGGGAGTCTGCATCTCCCTCTCCCCACCTCCCCCCGCTTGCATGCTCTCTCTCCCTCTCTCTCTTTCAAATAAATAAATAAAACCTTTAAAAAAAAAATTCTATCTTCCCCACTCTCTCTGCCCTCCTGCCCAAAAAAGGAAAAGAAAAATTGACTACAAGTCCAAATATTTGATTTGCAAAGATTTAATGCAGCAATCATAAATATTTTCAAAGATTTAAAATATAATATGGTCTTAATGAACTATCAGATAGGGAATCTCAACAGAGGAGTGAAAACTATTTTAAAAAAACATAAAAGTTTTAGAACTAAAATGTACAAAACTTAAATGAAAAGTTCACTGGAAAGGATTCATAGCTGAATGGAAATGACAGAAAAAATAATCAGTGAGCTTGAAGACAGATTAATAGAAATTATCAAATATTAAGAACATTAAGTAAAAATGTAAAGAAAAACCAAGTCTCAGGGATATGTAGGATATTGTAAAACATTCTGACATATGTGTAATTGAAATGCTAGAAAGAAAAGAAAGTGAAGAAGATACATACAAACATTTTGTAAAAGTGATGGCTCAAATTTTCCTAGATTTTATGATTAACATTGACTTACAGATCCCAGAAGCATAGTCAATTCCAAGTAGGATATTGATTATTAAGCATATAAAGAAAACCATATGTAGACACATGTGATGTGTAGACACATTATAGTCAAACTACTGGGTATGATGTGTGAAAAGACAAATCTAATGCATAGTGTTGAAAAACATACCAGTGCTTCCCTGGGTCTGGGACTGGAGGGGGAAGTTTGACTGGAAAGAATCACAAGAGAACTTTTAGAATGACATTCTATGGGTTGACCATGAGGGTGGCTGATGGCTGTACTCATTTATCAAAACTCATCATGCTGTATACTTAAAATGTGTACATCTTATTGTGTGCAAATTTTTTCTGAATAAAGCTGACTTACAAAACTAGAAGTAATATTTAGTCAAGATAACACTTCAAACATCCTAATTTATTTTCTATCTTATTTTCATACCTTTAGTCTTTATATTTTTATTCACAGAAATCCAATTTCTGTTCCTTCTTGCAAAAGAATAAACTGGACCACAAATGAAAAATTTAGACACACAAATGACATGTTATTTTCCTTTTTCCCCTTATTTAATAGCAGACCTCAGGGTAGTCAAGTTCACTCACACAAAATACACCCAACTACACATCTTCTCCTGCCACTCAATATTTAATCTCTTAACGGAAAGGCACCGTTTCTACATCTACTCATTGGATATATTACTGTTACTAAATGTTAAAATGCAGATTATATAAAATTCCACTTTTTAAATATTCATACATTATCAATGAATATGAAATTGCTGTAAAACCAACATGTTGTGTTTATAATTTGCCGTTTTGTTTCTTGCTCAATTATTTAAAAAGTTAAAACTTCAATATTTTGGAAGTGATGCAAAATTTCAACTTACGTTTTAGAAGTGTTCTGAGAATTTTATCCGATACAGACAGATTTTTAGGTAATTCATATGGGAGTAAAATGCTTTAAATCACTTAACAGATATGATGGTTTGGAATTAGTCCTTCCCTTCCAAAGAAATGCGTTAGCTGTAGATGAAGGCAGATTCTGGTTGAAGTTTTGTGATGTAAAATTAATGATTAACAAAATGCTAGAAAAAGGCAGAGGGGAGATAGTCTCAGTGCACAAAACAATGGTAGCGGGCCCCTGTGTGGCTCAGTAGGTTAAGAGTCAACTCAGGTCATGATCCCAGGATCCTGGGGTGGGGTCTGGCATTAGGCTCCCCACTCAGCAGAGAATCTGCTTCTCCCTCTGCCCTTCCTTCCACTTGTTCTCTCCCTCTCAAAAATAATTAAATAAAATCTTTTAAAAAAATGCTTTCAAGTTCAACAGCTTAAATGTAAAACAAACAAACCAAAAACACACAATGGTAGCAAGCCTATGAAGTTATTTTGGTCAGTTCTACTAAACAAATTTGTTAAAGGATGAGCCTATAGGAATGAAACAAGATGATATAAACAGAGAAGAACAGTATATCTGATAAAGTATCTCTGAGGTAAAGAGCTTTTATATTAACAAATACACAGCAAGAGAATGAAGCTAATCTTCGACCATAAGCTTACGGTAGACCAGATGTTCTTTTTCAGTCTAGAATTTGGAACTGGCACACAGGATTGAAATCCTGATTTCATCGCTTAATACCTATTTGATTCCCCGAAGTCTCAGTCTCATGTTTGAAAAAACAGCTCTAAAAATGGTCCTTGCCTTCCAGGATTATTGTGAAAATTAAATGAGATAATACATGCAAATGGCCTCCCATGACACATGGCACATAGACACATCCCTCAAGAGCAGACCAAAAGAAAATGGCCAGTATCCTTCTCATAGAGTAAATCTTGGTAGGGGGTGTGGCAAAGGATTTTCTTTCTGGCTCCTACAAACGTGTAAAAGTCAAGCTATATGGAAAGGATATCTGTCATTGTGCTGGTCATGCTTCAAGTGGCCCCATTGCCCAGAGGGAAGCTCATACTCTAGATTTTCTGGGCTCCAACCATTTTATGCTGTAGAAGGAAATTAGGAGCAAGGTGACCTTCTGAATGACAGAGAAGCTGTTCTTATGTGCTATGATGATGATGTTAGCAGTGACAGCCATTTCCCTAACCAAGTTGACTACTGACCCAAAAATGAGATTAAAAACTATACATTTTTTTCCTGAGCCCTGAAAAGCCTGAAGAGAGGACTAAATAAGAAACAGGCTTGAGACCTGGATGCTGTCCAGGTCAGTGAGTACAGAATCCTCTTCTAATTGTTTAGTCACTTACAGATTTAATGCTCACAATATGCCAATGTCGGCACATTTTTATTTAGGACATGAAATAATAATTTAATTATGACAGGCAGTTCAAAATGGTGACTACTATATTTTTGTCTCCTTAAGAAATGTGCCAATTTTCTTATCCATTCTGGAACATGGTGGGGGGGGTGCCGGGGGGCAGAGGGATAGAGCTGGGGAAGGAGGAGGGTGTGTGCAGCAGGGGAAGAAGTGAATGCATGAGTTACATAGTCTTCTGCCCCACTGAAGGGACAGAGAACCTAAAGCGTTTGACATCTACATGATATAATATATTGCTATGGCAACCATGATTGCCTTAAACACTACACGATTTAAGGATTTCTTTTGTTTTTTAATTTTAGTTTTGGTCAAAATAATGATTGTATGTGGTAAAAATCAAATAATAAAGAATTCACAAGACTTGATATTTCCCCAGCCACCTCTTGATATATTTTCATCTTTTTTGCTTCTGTATTTAATTCTTTAGCTAGTTATTTCCACAAGTGTAGTTACTATCATTATAACTCTATATTCTTATTATCATTTACAATCATGATCAATTAACACATAAGAAACGAAAATTCACCTCATATTAACCTCTTCTTTCCCATCCTCTTTCCAATATTTAATATTCATCTTATTTTTATTTCTTCCATTAGATACTTTTGTAACATGAAATAATATGATTAAATTATTTGTTTCCATTGATTTTCTACTGTGTCATTCCAATTTGGAAAACAGCCTTGTCCTTCCTCTGCATGTGTCCCCCACCCCGCTTCCCCCTCTCAGCTCTCTATTATTTTACATTATCAAATACTCATTAATAATTACATTTTGTCCTGAAAAGTCACCAAAATTCCTGCTTTGTTTACGGATTGACTCTGAAATTTAAAAATGAATAATAGTGTTTACATTCGTATAACAATGTAAATATTGTCCACTGCTTGGCAAGGTAGTATATGAGGATTACTTTTCATTTTCTTTAGGTTTTATAGTGCCAGGGGGGAGCCATTTTTAAAAAGGCTCTTCCTAGGGTCAAAGCCAAATAGATTTCCCTTTTTCCGCTACGTCATTTGCTTAAATAGATACCATATTTTGGATTGCCTCTTATTGAGCCCCACTTTTCTTATAGTCTTTGTTTTTCTCAGAGTCTTTTTTGCCCTCTCTCATGTGATAGGGGGCTGGCATTTCAGCCCTTTATTAATATTCTCAGTTACTGCCATTTTTAATCACGGATTTGATTCCATTGAGACTTCCCTTCTGGTCCCTTCTAGTTGGGACTGAGGTTCTAGATCTGCTGCAAATGTCACCCTGAAAATTCCCTTCATCCTTTGACTTGGTTAGATCTACTGTTTCTTGAATCCTACGTCTTTCTTTTTCTTTTTTATTCCAATTATGCTGGAGTACATCCTCCAGGAACGAAGACAAATTGTTTGCAAGTTACATTTTCTAAGTACTTTCATGCTGAAATCTTCTCTCACTACTGGCCAGAATTTGGGGATGAAGGCAATTTTCTTTAACATCTTCCAAGCACTGCATCTTTTGTGTTCTAGCGTCCAGCCGGACTCTCTAGAGGTCTGATGACAGTCTGATTCTCATCCCCTCACATGTGAACTGTTGTATCTCTCTGAAAGCTTTGGAGGATGTTCTCTTTTCAGTGTCGGCGATTTTATGAGAATGCATCCAGGCTTCGTTGTGCTGAGGACTCTACGTAGTTTTCAGTTCTAGGAATTTGGAATGTAATTTCCTTTCTTACCTCTCTTCCCTTTTTCTGAAGCTGTTATTAATAAAACAATGGCTTTCCTGGATTACTATTCGAAGGTCGTGTTTTAAAATCTTATATATTTTGTATTTTCTATCTCTTTGACCTAGTCTACATTTTGAGAGATTTTCTCAACTTGAATTTTCAGTCCTTCGATTGAATGTCACTTAATCTCTGAGAGCTCTTTCTTCTCCGATTGTTCCGTTTTGTGGACCCCGGGGAGGGCAGCTTTAGAGGTGTATCTCTCCCATCTGCCTCGGAGCAGAACCTGCTGGAAGTAGTGTTGCCTGAAAGCCTCACGTGCAGTAGATTTGGAAGCCACCGCAGCAACCAGCCCGAATCTTCCTTCCCTGGGAGCTCCCAGGTGATGACTGAGCAAGGTGGGGACCCAAGAGTCTGGTTAATTCTGTCAATTGGAAATAATCCGGGGAGCTGGCTGAGACTTTCTCAGATTACCCTGCAGTCTGAAGCTCTTCCTTTCTCCTTTCAAAGCTATTAGACCTGCATCACAGACTAAAAACTCTTTACCTACTCCTGTTCCCTCTTCCCTTTATCTTTCATAGGCGTGAATCCCCAATATATCTCTTATGCTTGTTGCTTTTTTTTTTTTTTTTTGACAGAGAGAGACATAGCGAGAGAGGGAACACAAGCAGGGGGAGTGGGAGAGGGAGAAGCAGGCTTCCCGCAGAGCTCCCGCAGAGCAGGGAGCCCGATGTGGGGCTCGATCCCAGGACCCTGGGATCATGACCTGAGCCGAAGGCAGACGCTTAACGACTGAGCCACCCAGGCGCCCCACTTATGCTTGTTACTTTATCCTGGTTTTATCTTCCCAGAAGACTAGAACTGACAGAGCATCCTATCCTTCTTTATGAATATACTACCTTCTCACACCTCTCCTAACATATTGTGCTTATTCTTATAACACCCAATACATCCAACAGAATGCATTTTACCCAATATAGTGACCTAGTGGGCTCAAATCACATTGCAGTAAACTGAAATTAATTAGAAAAAAAGATGCCATCAACACAGAGTGAGGAAGGAGGCTAGGTGTACCCCCTGCCCAAGTTTCCAGGGGAGGCAAAATTTTTAATAATTCCAAGAGTTGAAATAAAATAGCAATAGGATATGAAATTTTGATCCTATTCCGTTTGCTACTGCATAAAAATTTCAGACTTTGTGGCAAGATATGCTGCTACCTCATTCAAAGAATCAGCGGCAGGGATTATTCAGGACCTTGTACTTCTAGTTATCCTCATACTTGCCCAGGCTCGTCTTGCCACTGGATTTTTGCATTGTTGGCCGGGGCGGGGGGGGGGGGGGCAATGTCTTCTCTTCAATGCCTCATAATACTAACAGTAAGAATAGCTGCTGATTATTGTATGCTAACTATATGCCAGGTAGGCTGGTAAACACTTTATATCCATCGTTTTATTTAATCCATACAAACAATCCAGTTTGGGGTTTGTTTGGTTTTTTTTTTTTTTTTTTAAGATTTTATTTATTTGAGAGAAAGAGTGAATGCCGGAGAAAGCACGAGTAGGGAGGAGGTGGTGGGGAGGAGGCGGAGAGAGGGGCAGAGGGAGAGGGAGAAGCAGACTCCCCCACTGAGCAGGGAACCCAATACGAGCTCCATCCCAGAACCCTGGGATCATGGGGATCATGACCTGAGCGGAAGGCAGATACTTAACCAACTGAGCCACCCAGGCACCCCCAAACAATCCAGTTTCACAGATGGAAACACTAAATCTCCAAAAGGCTATGGAAGTGGCCCACGTTCCCAGGGTAGGAGGCAACGCACGTCTGCCCGCCCCCCAAATCTATGCTCTCATCACACCCATAAGCTCCTCTACCTGTACCTAACACAGACAGGACTCTCGATAGCTTAAGCTACAAAAACAAATAGGTAATAACAAATGGGTTATAAAAACCTCATTGCATGTCACATAATATGTATTCTATAGACCTGTGCTGGGGAAGGAACGTGCAGAGCCAAGGATGTCTTGTACATTTTGAAATGATCTTCCTGGGAGAAAACACCCTGTCAACATCGAATCTGAATTCATTTGAAGTTCCCCGACCCTCTGGAGCTCTACTAATAAGAAGTAGCTTCTTAATCCTTGAAATATGGATGCTGGATAGGAGACAGAAAGGAACAAGTGTTTTATTTTCCCTCTTCTGTCGTTCAGGGCTTCTGGGGGAGGGGTGGTAATATGCATGCTTGCTCTCTTACAGAAAACCATCTTTCTTTAGCTGAGCTTCTCCTCATGCCCCTGGAGAAGTAATTAAACCGAATCATTGAACTCTTCTGGAGTAGTTCATGAGTCATTTTTTGTTATGTGAAAGAAAAAGTGTTTGGAAAAAGACCATGCCATTGGTCCACAATCAGAATAAATAAGTTTATACAGAACATCAGCAGAGGAGATCTGGCAGTATCTTTTATGATCTCTTTTTTTCCTAATATTCGGAAACATGAACTTTGGTAACAACAAATGCCATCCCTTTTGTCCGTGGAATTCCTCTGGGCATTGCACAGAGCTCAGCAGGGATTGCTTGTCATGACAGTTACAACTTTGCGTTCAGCTGTTGATGAGAAGGTTTGGATTTGCCCAAGAACTGAATATGTGACTCCTCTCTCTCTCTCCTGGGAAGACTATAGTTATGTGGAGGAGAAATTCCATTTGTTTTTCCTCCTAAACTTTTCTGTCACCAGTCCGTTTGGCCATACCATGCGTACTCACTCCCCTCAACTCATTCCGTCAGAAGTTACCAGAGATTCACAATCATAACACCAGAATATAAAGTGGCGATCCCAGTCTTTAGACCCGAGCTGTGACATGGACAAGGGACTGGTATGCAAGAGATATTCTGAAACTAAGGCTGACTAGTACCCAGGTACTGTTTCCATTGATGGCCAATCTAAGGGTCTATGGAAAACGTACAAGCTGATGCTCTCTTGACTCCAGTTGCTAATGCCTCGCATGTCTGTTTGAAAGTGTCATGTCTCCTGATCCAGAGCCAACTGAGGTGTTTGCTTTTTCTCAAACATGACTTAATGCAAGCAAGACTTTAAAAGTTTTAAACATTTTTTTGAAAGATGGAATTGATCTGAAGAACAAGGAGACAGTTGCCTAGTGATCTGAAGTTCATTCACTCTACAAATATTTATCAATTACTTACTGCTTTAAATCCTTGGGCTGGATGCCAGGGATATGGTGGAATAAGAGAGACATCATTAATAAGGTCACTGCCATCATGGAACAATGGTGGACAGATCATCATATAAACACACATGAATTAGGGTTATTGTAGGTCATACAAAGTCAAGGTCTAGGGAGCTATGAGAATGAGCAAGAGAGGGAAGCATTAACACTTAGGGGAGACGGAGATCTTCTCTGAGAAGAGAAACTGCTCTTCAAAATAAAGTCTATTTTTGAAAAAAGCAAAGCAAAAACAAACAAAATAAAGAATGTATTTGTATTTGTTCATATTTGCATAAGAAACACTTGAAGGTACTCCAAAAACTGACAAAAGTGGTTACCTATGACAGATGGGGACAGAGGTGGGAGTGAAACGTTTTATTATATACTTTTTTTTTACATTTTTTGATTTATGAAATATGTTTATTCTAAAATTAAATTTTTTGATGTGGGTACACTGGAGTCAATCTCGTTCTGATTCCTGACTCCACCATTTATTAGCTGGGCAGTGTTATAATGTTTCCTAAACTCTGCCTCTGTTTCCTCATGTGCAAAATGGCGTTAATAAAAGTTCCTACCTCCCAGGATTGTCTTCAGAATTGAATGAAGTAATTATGTAAAGCCATTAAATCAGTGTTCTCCGCATAGTAAGTATTCAAGAAACCACGACGATAATCAGTATGATGCTGCTGTCTAGAAATATATGATTTTTCAGATGGTAGGTATGGCCTTCTCTGGTGATCGGACTTACTGATAGAATTGTGGATGATTTGTGTTTTCTTTGTTCTGCCTAAAATATTTTCCAAATTTTCTATAAAGATCATGCAGGTGTGATGAGAAAATCAGTAAAGATTTTTTATGTGGTAAGAAGACTTAACATGAGATCTCCCCTCTTAACAAATCTTTAAAGGTAAAATACAGTATTGTTAACTAGAGGTATCGTGTTGTACAACAGATCCCTCAATTATCTTGCATAGCTAAAACTTTATATGCATTGAATAGCAACTCCCCTCTCCTACCTCCCCCCAGCTTGGGCAATCGGCATTGTACTCTTTGTTTCTACATGTTTGACCATTTTAGATATCTCATATAAGTGGAATCATACAGTATTTGTCCTTCTGTGATTGGTGTATTTCACTTACCATAATGTCCTCAAAGTACATTCTTGCTGTTGCACGTGGCAGAATTTCCTTCGTTTTTAAGGCTGAATAATATTCCTTTGTGTGTATAGACCACATTTTATTTGTACTTTCATCTGTTGGTGGACACTTAGGTTGTTTCCACGTCTTGGCCATCGAAAGAAACGCCGGAATGAATAGGGGAATGCAAGTATCTCTTTACATCCGGATTTCAATCCTTTTGGATAAATACTCAGAAATGGGATTTCTGGATCATATGCTATTTTATTTTAATTTTTTTAGGGACATCCATGTTTTCCAGAGTGGCTGTACCATTTCACATTCCCACCAACAACGTACAAAGGTTCTTTTTTTTCCACATCCTCATAAACTTGTTATCTTTTGTTTTTTTTATAATAGCCATCCTGACAGGTATGAGGTAATACCTCATTGAGGTATTGGTTGGCCTTTCCCTGATGATTAGCGATGTTAAACGTCTTTTCATTTACCTCTTGGCCATTTATGTCTTCTTTGGAAAAATGTCTATTCAAATACTTTGCTCATTTTCTTTTTTTTTTTTAATTCTTTTTTTTTTTTAAGATTTTGTTTATTTATTTGACAGAGAGAGACACAGCGAGAGAGGGAACACAAGCAAGGAGAGTGGGAGAGGGAGAAGCAGGCTTCCTGTGGAGCAGGGAGCCCGATGCGGGGCTTGATCCCAGGACCCTGGGATCATGACCTGAGCCGAAGGCAGACGCTTAACAACTGAGCCACCCAGGCGCCCCTCTTTGCTCATTTTCAAATCAGGTTATTTGTTTTATGCTTTTGAATCAGAGGAGTTCCTTATATATTTTGGATATTAACCTCTTATCAGATATATGGTTTGCAAATATTTTCTCCCTTTCCATAGGTTGCCTTTTTACTCTGTTACATTGTTTGCTGTGCAGAAACGTTTTAGTTTGACTTAGTCCCACTTGTTTATTTTTGCTTTCGTTGTCTGTGCTTTAGGCATCATATCCAAAAAAATCATTGCCAAGAAGTTTTTCCCTATGTTTTCTTCCAGGAGTTTCAGGTCTTACATTTAAATCTTTAATCCATTTTCTGTGGTGTTCAATAAGTTCTATTTGAAAAAAACTAAAAACTGTCCATTCTCAGTCTTAAGCACTGCTCAATAAGCTTACCTTTCACCTGGGCCTTGCTTCTGACACTTTGGGATAGCCTAACCCACTCACTCACGCACTAGCTTTTGCAGTCTCTAGCTTCTGAGATCATTATGCCTCCAGGCCACACCGTTGTCCTTGGTTCACTGGAGTTCCATTAAGTCCCACTCCTAGCTGTAGGATCCTAACTTCAGCCCTGCCTCTGACCTTTAGGACTAATGTTTGTATTTGTTTACCATTCAAACCTGGACTGTACTTCAATATGGGTATGAATCCCACCCTAGCTTTGTGCCCAGGAAACCACCCCTAAAAAATATACTTGGCTATCACTTGGATATCAATCCTGGACATCCCCTAAATTGGGGGAAAGGTTGGCAGGTAGGAAGTCAGGATAATTCACATTTTATGCAGAAAGATACATTTATTGGCACGATGAAAGAGTTGGCATCCAACCAAAGAAGTCTAGAATTTCTAAACGAGCCATTTGATTTTCTCACGTGACATGTTAAACATGGCTTCTTGTAAAAGCATTTTACAGAAAAACAGAACAGCACAACACGGGGCTGACAGTGAAGACAATTCCATCAACAGCTGCTGGAGTTGTTCCATGCAGCATTCAACAGTTGCTTGATTTGGGGGGGAGAAAAAAGGTAAGTAATATGCTATATGAAAGTGTAAGGATGAGCGAGCCATACACAAATGTCTGGAGTTTTAAGGAAGGAAGGGCAATGGGGGTGCATTTCCAGCCTAAAGTGAACATTGGATTTGACAACTAATGGGAACTCTTCCTGATGATGCCTGCTCTACCCAAGATCTCTGCATTCTGTGCATCCTCTGCAATTTCCAAGAGGCAGGGAAAACGAGGTGTCATTCCTGTATTTTATGTTAACTACCAACAGGCAGAATTAGCACATCAGCACATGCCTAACATTGGAAATTAATCCCCTTTACACTGACATAGGAAAGAGAAAAAACAATATAAAACAAAGAATGGATATTTCGCTGGCTTAAAGCATCTATAGCTTGATATTTCTAGCCACTAGCATGAAAACGTCTATGACTTTTATGCTTCTAGAACTTTCTAAAGAATGCTTAACTTTAAACTGATAATTTAATTTTCTTTTTCTACAGATATATTTCCCCCTGGTATACGTGTAAACCCAGATAGTATGAAAACAAAAATGTATTTTTTACTTCTCCTTCTCCTCCTCCTCCTTCTTCATTATTTCTAGAAAAAGTAGCAGGAAATGTGCTTAATATAGAGAATCATGATCAAGAGAATGAAAAGTCACAGAAATTCAATTTTGATGCTCAGCTAATAATAGTAATAATCAACAGTTCCAAAGCTCTCTGTAACTAGCTCCATGTGACACTTCTCTGTGGTCTGGGTAGTTGGTTTTGCTTTACAACTATGTCCTGGGGGTCCTCCATTAAAAGGGAACTACATAAAAAGCCACAAAAGAGAAGAGAAAAGGAAATAACACTTACCAAGTACTTACTGTGTATCAGCCCCGTGCTAGATGCATTATATACCTTCACTCTTTTAGTGATGAGGATGAGGATGATCACGACAATTACCATGGTCGTGGTAGTGATGATGGCTTCCATTATTGAGATTTTCTGTGTGCCAGGCACCATCCCATCTTCACTCAACCATTATTCATTCAAAAATCATTTGCTGAGCACTGCATGCCAGGAACCGTCCTAGGCACTTGGGACACATCAATGCACAAAGCACACATAAATCTGGACCCCCATGAAGCCATATTTGGGGGCGAAAGTAGCACTGGAGACCCCCAGACAATACACACACACACACATAGGGAAGTAGAGAGTATGTTAGAAGGGGAAAAGTGCTTTGAAAAAACAATAGATCAAAGCACAGTGGATCAGAACTATGGGCAGGAGGGTCAGTTTGCGATTTTAAATCAGGGGGTGATGGTGGTAGGCCTCCCTGAAGAGAAGGTGACACTTGAAACAGTTGAAGATATGGGCTGCATGGGTATCTTGGAGAAGCCGGCTCCATGCCGAAGGAACAGCCAATGGAAAGGCCTTAAGAAAATGGGTGCTCAGAGTGTTCGGGGGACAAAGGAGGCCAGCATGGCAGGGCAGAGGAGAGCAGTAATGGGGGCCAGATCCTGCATGGCCTTGCAGGCCAATGGAAAGAGTTTAACTTTTATTCTGAGTGGAAAAATAAATACTTCACAGATTTGAGCAGACAGGTGACATGTCTAATGTATATTTTTAAAGAATCATTATGACTATATTGTGTTCATAATAATACTCTACCCTACAATAGTCCTCTGAGGTTCCTGGAATTCCCATTTTACGAACAAGAAACTGAAGGGTGGAAAAATCAAGTAAGATTTAAGTGAGTGGCAGAGCCAGGAATTAAACCCAAACCAAGCACTGTCTGACCTCCAAGCCTGGGCTCATTTTCTGACCACCTTGAAAGAAAACCTTCTAGGTCCACATCAGTTCAAGTTCATGATGACTGAAATACAGATTTCAGGTACAGGAAGAAGCAGAATGTTCTGTCCGGCTTGGTCGATAAAAGGCCAACAGCAAAACAAAACAAAGCAGAAATCAACAAGGTCTGCAAATGACTGCAAATGACTGCGAAATTTTCATGTTTGTAGTCACCAGGTGAAGGATGGGAGGGAAAAACTCACCCTTTAGGCAGCCTGTGGTTTAAAAGGGGGAGACTGAATAGTAACAAATCGGTCCAAGAAAATATTGCAGGACTCGCTTACAGAGAGTCGATAAGCCGCAGTGGGAGCCAAGGAAGATGTGGTCAGCTCCGAGGCGAAGGGAGTCAGTGGTGGTGTGACTGCAGCTGACAAATCCTTTCTCAGATCCAATGCTTCGTGTTGCCTCGTTCTTCACTGGCTCTCCTTTTGGCTCAAATGGCTTGAAAGAAAAGATTTTGTTTTTCTCTTGAACTTTCCAGGTAAAAGGCAAAGAGTTTCTCGTTTGAAGCTTCCTCTCTGAGTCTTGCCACTGACTTTCATCTTGCAATTTCAGTCTGTTGAGTTCTGTCTGGACACATTGCAGATTGCTAGAAATCCAGAAAACAGAAGGGAAGAGAAAGATGTCTGTGCCTTTGATGTCAGGGAACTCTGTTTCACGTTGAGTGTGTGTGTGTGTGTGCGTGCGCATGTGCGCGTGTGCGTGTGCACGCATGCATACACCCATGCCTCTTAAATTCCTGGAAAGCCTTCCAGGGCCGTGCCCCCACCCCTGAGCCTCCCCAAGGAAACATTTTTGCTTAAGAAGCTTCATGAGTATTGTGTCACCACATGGGAGCTTCGTCTGTTGGATAAAGCTTTCATGGTACCTTTTCAGCTTTCCCTGTGTGAACTCTTGATTCTGCTCCTTTTCCATCCTGCCACCTTGGTGATTCCTTTGGACCTGATCCCCCCAAGGCTACCTTGCCAACCATCAGAGGGGCAGTGCCGTGACATGGAAACAGGATGGCCTGTGGACACCTGGTCTATACCAGGTAGAATTCCCAATTCTGCTGTTTACTCAACTGTGTGACACTGGGAAATTCACGTACCCTCTTCATCTGTGACTCAGACATAAAAGTACCCACTTGATAGGGTTTCACTAAATCAAATAACCCTCCTGATAAGCCCAGCTCATCACAATTGCTCAATGAAGGTCAGCCAGTCGTAGGAGTATTTTAGTGACATTATCTTCTCACATGTAAATTTACAGCAGTCCTTGGCCGACAGTAATGGCCACCTGTCCCTTCGAGGAGGAGCTCCAGAGGGCTGGCCGCTGGCTTTACTTATAGCCCTGCTGGAAGGGAGAGGACAGAAGGCTGAGGAATCACAGCCCCAAGCTGAGACTTCACCTTGGCTGCTTCCATCAGTAGCTTCACTCCAGGGATTATAGAAATACTCTGTGTTCCCAGAACCTCGCTCTGGGCACCGTCCCAAGAGAGCTCGGTGTTTAGAATGCTGTGTCCTCAGCAGTCTGGCCTAGACTTTATGAAGCAAGAGAAACTGCTGCAGACAGGAGCCTTCCTCAGAGGGTTTCGAGGGAGGCAATGAAGAGATTATAGTCACAATCGTCAAGAAGCACTGATTGGACATGTCCTTTCTCCAAGGCAGTTTGGCTGGGAGCCGAAATCCTCCAATGCTTGGAGTCAGCTCTGCGGCCATTTACTCCCCACTCCCCACGGTGGTCACAGTTGCTTAATATCCAACCCATGACCCTTTGACATGCGACAATGGGGACAGGCATCAGCTGTAAATGTCAGAGACGGCTGGTCCCTGGAAGAGTCAGTCACTGACTCATGGGCTTGTGGATGAAGCAGAATCCAAACTCATCAGCGGAACCCACAAGCTCCACACAGGGAATGCTTTTCTGTTCCCCTGGGACGCACGCAGGAAAGCAGACTTGTGGCACCCAGAGGTGGGGGCAGAGGCCTGCAGAGGAGCCTTCGTGGGGCATGCATGCATTCCACAAACATGCACGGACCATCCCCGCATGCAACTGCCTGCAGCTGCCAGTCTGGACCCTGGAGCGGGGAGGAGGGGGGCAGCGGGAGAGACCGGTGAGCGAGTATAAGACAATGGGATACGTGCTGAATAATTTCCAGAATAATTTTCATCCATCTCCATAGGTGATTGAGGCTAAATCAATTAAACTTTAGGCTTCAATCTGTCTGTCCAGGAAGTAGGAATTTGGCAGTGTACCCTCCCTTCCAGAAGCATCAAGGAGGCTGGTAGTCTCAGAAAGGTGCTTTGTGTTTCCAAAAAGAAAGCTGTTTTGAACATCTGAGGTTTTATCATTTCCACAATGTGACTCAGTAAGGGCATCGTTACACTTGGGGCAGAAAACCAGCCCCGAGACACATGAGGGGACAGTGTGCTCAAGCACGTCGGAAATAGACCAGAGGGTCATCGTCAGAAATAACCGCTGGAGCAAGCGAGGTATTGGAATGCATACCTCGAATGTGGAAACACCAGAGCAATCTTCTCTTTATACTCAGATAAAATCAGCCCCTCCGGGGTCATGTGTCTAATTCCAGGAGCTTCACTGAGAAGGGCAGTAGATTTTGGACAGGCTTCAGAGGAAAGTTGTCAAGATGATTGAAGGGCTGGAAAATAAAACCTATGAGGGGAGGTTAAAGGAGACGGGTCTGGCACCCACTAGCTGTGCGACTTTAGATGAGTCACCGCAACTCTCAGGAGCTCCATTCCCTGGTCTGTAAAATGAAGATGGAGGCTTAGCTGAGCCCTCGGGTCCCCCGGAGCCTCAGAGTATTTTTATAATCCAGAAGGAGAGGAAGCTAGGCAGTAACTTTGTCACTCATTTTAATTCTATGCCTACCTATTAAGAATCTCTGCTTTCCTTAAGTGAGACAGAATAAGAGAAAAAAGGGCTGCCTGGGTGGCTCAGTGGGTTAAGCGTCTGCCTTTGGCTTGGGTCGTGGTCCCAGGATCCTGGGATTGAGCCCAGCATCGGGCTCCTTGCTCAGTAGGAAACCTGTGTCTCCCTCTCCCTCTGCCTCCCCCCGTCATGCTCTCTCTCTCTAATAAATAAATAAAATCTTAAAAAAAAAAAAAGAATAAGGGGGAAAAAAAGGCTGAGACCGAAGACTAAGATATTTTGCTGAAGCAAAAGCAGTGCAGTAGAAAGCTTTTTCCAAACAGAGCAGAATTCAGAAAAAATAAATAAAACCAACCTTTAAAGTTTGTGTTTAAAATGATACTTTAGGTCTCCATCTTCAGAAATTATAAGCCGATTCTCCCACCTGTAGCTTTTTCCCCTTGCGCCATCCATGCTGCCATGAAAACTTGCTTCTTCCACTTGGAGCGGATGGGAATGCGAATTTATCTGCTCCCAAAGAGATGCCAGCCATCCGTACCTGCAGGCACTGGCTACTGGTCACCTGAGGGCACGAGACCCATGTGATAATGAGAGGGAAGGGCGCCTGAGTGGCTCAGTCGGTTAAGCATCTTCCTTCAGCTCAGGTCATGATCCCAGGGTCCTGGAATTGAGCCCTGCATCGGGCTCCCCACTTGTGGGGAGCCTGCTTCTCCCTCTCCTCCCACACGTGCTCTCTCTCTCTCTCTCTCTAATAAATAAATAAAATCTTTAAAAAAAAAATGGAAGGGGAGAAGTACCTACAGAAAAGCTTCCCCTTCCAGTGATGATGCTTCCTTAGAGGCTGCCTACCGGCTACAGTCAGCATGTCTCCAAAAAAGCCCCAAAGGGTGACTTGCATCTGAGAGTACTAGCCTCAGTGTCTCACCCCCAGTCTCTCCACCCTGCACCTTTTCTCTGGAGGAGCCACAGATTGGGAGCAAGAGTAGAAGACATG
Source organism: Mirounga angustirostris (assembly GCF_029215605.1). Lineage (NCBI taxonomy): Eukaryota > Metazoa > Chordata > Mammalia > Carnivora > Phocidae > Mirounga > Mirounga angustirostris. Next base: position 44,590,262 of record NW_026991714.1, read on the forward strand.
TGGAGCAATCTGAGCTAATGGTTGGAAAATGGAACTCTAGACGCCATGGCTCCCATTCATCGCTGCCTGGATGTGAGTGACTTGGCCTGGTTCAGGGGCAAGGGGTCGGGGTGCATGGAGTGGGGAGCCCAGGAAAGGCCCCATGGATTTCTCCCGTAGGGCCAACACCCCAGGTCCAAATGTCTACCTTCCAGCAGTGCTCTTGGTCAGAACTGGTTCTCAACCCTGGCTACATTTTGCAATCAGCTGGGGAGGTTTTTAAAAAATACTGATAACCAGACCTCATCCGAGATTAATCAAATTGGGATCTCTGGGATTTCAGGAGGGATTTCCTTACGTTATAGACCATACCATGAACCACTTATATGCTTCCAGTAGCAAATCCACTTAAAACACACAAAACATCAGAAGAATCACGAAAGAACAGAAAAACTGCAGGTTACAAATACCATGTCCCTAACATAGATCACTCTCCTTGGAAAACCTTCTTCTTGTCGAGATGATAGGTTTGTTCACGCCTATGATAAGCATGCTTTTATGCAATGTCCTTTCATTAGCTTTGATTATCTGATGTAACCAAGGAACATCTGCCCTCAATGAGTTGTCTGCCAAAAAATTGGTTGCCATCAGTCTTGATGTCCATTTACTCTATTACCATTGCCTCAACCCATCTGATTTTTGTCACAGCACCTGGTAGGAGTTCAGTATGTTTCTGTTAACTGATGGGCAATCCTCCATTGTGCCCCTGAAAATTTTAGCCCACTAGACGCTTAGATGATATTTGGGTAATTTATTCGGAACCTGGAAAGGTAGTAACATTAAATCAATTTTCATTTCCATAGGAGCTACTGGCTGTAGTATGGATTTACAGAAATTCATTTCCAAGTACAGTTTTCCTGCCCTCCCTCATCTGTCAAACAAAGGGCTCCCATTTGTATTCTCATTGCCAGATGTTTTCACCTGGTCTGTATATACATCATTAAATAGTTCAAGATCAGTTGGAGAGGAGATAAATAGCAATCTCTTTCATTGTTTATGACAAATTTCAGAGCTGGATTCTTTGCTTCCACTTATACTTGAGTTGTTGTTGTTGTTGTTGTTGTTATTGTTTGGCATTCCTTTGCTGTTCTCCCGCAGGTGCGGGATGATGGATGGGGTGCAATCTAGAGCATCGTGCTGGCAAACAGATTACAAAACCTATTATGCCAATCATCAGTACCCATTTAGTGCCCCTGGTTCTCAGCTCTATTCATCTTTGTTCAAGCTTCTGCCTCAACCTGGAGGCTTCATTGACAACCACCCTCTTTGCCTCATCATCTCCTGGTCATCCTTCAAGGCACCTCCTTCAGAAGGCCTTCTTTAGAACCTCAGTGTCCTGACAATATCTACTGCTCCTCCCTATGGCCACATTGAGTTCTACTAAGTTTGGACTCCTTGAGGACAGAAATTGTGCTTATTTACTTCTGAATTCATAGAACTTAGAAGGTTAGAGACACTTGATAAGCTTTGATCAATATATACTTAATAGATAATTGTCCAGCCATCATCCCAAAACATTATGTTCTGAGAAAGAATATTTCTCAGTAACCCCTAAAGAAAAAACAAGTCACTCTTCTTTGCTACAAAAGTTCCCCAGCTAGAATGATGCTTCCTCTATTTACTCTCCATAGTGAGTCCTTTCTTCTTTTGGAATGCTTGTGGTCATTCTTAAGTCTGCACGCAGTCCCCTGCCATCCTAGGCCTTGACCTCCTTACCTCCCTCATACAAGGCAATATTGGCCTCCTCCCTATCTTGCCTTTGGTAGTCTCTCTCCTCCAACCAATTTTGCAATCTGCTTCCACACTAATCTCCATATAAGGGAAGGGCTTGCTTTTGCCTTGCACTTGCTCAAGAATCTATTATGGTATGGAACTAGAGGGTATTATGCTGAATAAAATAAGTCAATCAGAAAAAGACAATTATCATATGATTTCCCTCATATGTGGAATTTGAGAAACAAGGCAGAGGATCATGGGGAAAGACAGGGAAAAAATGAAACAGGAAGAAACCAGAGAGGGAGACAAACCATAAGAGACTCTTAACTATTGGAAACAAACTGAGGATTGCTGTAGGGGAGGCGGATGGGGTAACTAGGGGACGGGCAATAAGGAGGGCATGTGAAGTAATGAGCACTGGGTGTGGCAATCAACTGAATCACTGAACTCTACCTCTGAAGCTAATACTACACTATATGTTAATTAATTGAATATAAATAAAATTAAATTAAAACAATTAAAAGAATCTATAATGGCTCCCTGTTTGCGTTTGTTTTTTCCCCAAAATGCTTCTTTAATTCATTGTCTGAGCCCATCCTAACTGCTTACCCTAAATCTATTTACTACTCTCCTTCTTGCTCCACCCAGCCAACAAGGATGGTCCACTCGGGTTTACTGGGTTGTTTCCTTTCCCATCCCATCAACGTACCCACACCCCTCCCAGCCCACTCTCTCCAACCTGCCAGCTGGATGGCTCTGTTCACGTCCTCTGTCAGCAGATGATGCCCTCCCCTCTGTTGCATGCCTCATATCCTGCCTGTCCTCAAGCTCATCTCAGTATCATCTCTCAAGGACGTCTACCCCCACCGCTTGCATCCCCACTTACCTCTTCCTTCCCTGGTTTCCTTCTACATCAGCTTCTACCGTGACTGCTCAGCGTTCCCTAAACATCACATATGTTTTAGTGTCTTCTCCCCAACTTGACTGTAAGCTCCTGAGACAATGTATAATATTTCTTTTGTACTTCTCAGTTTGCCTATCACAGTGCATCCAAAAAACTTGTTGATACTTCTCTCTTAAGAAGAAAAATAAACCTTACTCACTGTGACTGACAAGAATGTTATGAGATGCTCGGGTGCCTGGGTGGCTCAGTTGGTTGGGCGACTGCCTTCGGCTCAGGTCATGATCCTGGAGTCCCGGGATCGAGTCCCGCATCGGGCTCCCTACTCGGCGGGGAGTCTGCTTCTCCCTCTGACCCTCCTCCCTCTCATGCTCTCTGTCTCTCATTCTCTCTCTCTCAAATAAATAAATAAAATCTTTTTTAAAAAAAAGAATGTTATGAGATGCTAGATTGAAAGGATAAGCTCTGAATTCAAGTAGGAAAATAAAACTGGTCCATGTTGAAGGGTCATGTATGTTTCTTTTGGATAGAATTAAGATACCTGTTATTTGGTGATGCTAATTATAATAGTCATAGTAAACCATAACCATTATTTTAATTCAACCCAGCACACATTAGAGCATTTAATGAGCATATACTATGTTCCAGCTTTTGGATGGAGAAGAGCGAGAGGATCCCAAAACGGAATGAACTGTAAGCAGATAGAAACAACACCAGATTTTTATTATACTAGTGGCCAATTTTTTACTGTATTTTGGCTTATGGAAGGACTCAGAGAATCAGAGCCTTGGTTCAGGATGCAGGATTTTTAATGGGAGAGGGTAGAACCTTGCAAGGAGGGGATAGCGAGATGAGGGGAAGGGTGGAACAGAGTAAATGGTGCTAAGAGGAGCTAAGTGCATGGGATTTGGAAGTACAGAGGTTTTCAGAGAAAAGTCAGTTACGTGTCATTTAGTTGGAGCATAAGGTATCGGGAAAAGGGAAGGAGTAGCAGAACGTATGGAAGGAAGAAACGTTCATTGGTACCAGGTTGTGCAGGCCTCAAGGGGTTGGACTTTCTGTGGAAAAAAAAAAAAGAGAGAAGCCATTGAGAGTTTTTGAACAAAGTCCTGGTAGCAAATTCTTGCAGATAATTCCCTTTAGGATGTTGGAGAAGGAAAAGCTTGACCTCAGGCAACCAATTTCCTTTTTTGCTTGAAAAGCTAAACTTGAAAGAAATATGTCAAGTAAAACTGAATCCTGTCAAACATCTCAGACAGCCAGGAGTTTGCTCTCTACCATGTGGGATTTTGCTAACTGCAGACTATTTGCATGTTTCCAATGTTGTCATAGAAGCAACTGTCATGTTTTTGAGGATGCAGATCTCTGGGGTTTCCTGGCTAGGACAGGATATATTCTCATTTGGGACGTTGGTGTCCAGAGCCCTACCCAGGATACACTCACACCTTCCCGAGTAGATTGGAGGTGAAAGGTGGCTTTCATCTCCAACAGGAATGGTTCTTTCGACCTTTAGCAAGAGTGCCCACTACAGTAAAAGTAAATGGGGCAGGCTGCAATCAAAGGAATTCATTTTCACCAACAATTCCATTTGCACTTAGTTATTAAAATTAATATTTACTGGCAGTGGCAACTTGTGTTCATTTTCTTTGGACCATTAAAATGTGCTCATCTGAGCCATAAACAGCGCCAGCTAGTCCCACATATCAACTAGAATGACCCGATTAGTGATAAATGCATCACACCTCTCCTGTGGCATTTCACAGAAGCCCACTTGATTACAGTTACCCGAGACAATCTTGGCAGGTGAGGGTTATTAGACCGCTTGTTCTTAGTGGTTTCTAACCTCAGGCAGATTTGAAGGGGAAAGGATGTTATCAAACAACAGCTCACCCTCAAAAGCATTTCAGCACCTCAGCTACATTGATGGGGAGAATAGAGTAACATTATAATAGCCAAAAATGTTTTAATTTATTTCAGCTATGGTTTATGGAAGTGGTCCCGGAATCAGGACCTTGATACAAGATACAGAACTTTGGCAGGAAGAGGTAGGACCTTGCAGAGTATTGGGGAATGAGGAAAATGGTGCAGATGCAGGAGAGTAATAATGCCAAAAGGAGCCACTTGCATGGGATTTGAAAGCATGGGATAAAATAAGCAATTGTTGCTGTCCAATTTTAAGCATAAACACATTAAACTTTAAAGAACTAGTCTTACCAATTGGAGTCCCATGAATTATATTTTGAGAGCCATTTTTCAGATAATTGAGAAAGTGAAAACAAAATTGAAGGACTCCAGTAGGACAAGGAGAGGCAGAAGAATGGATGAGAGATAACTCTGGCTCATGTTCTGGAGAGGGCCAGCCCCGAGAGTCTGGATGCATGTTGCTTCTTGGAATTGGGCATTCTTTTTTTTTTCTTAAGATTTTATTTATTTTTTTGACAGAGAGAGCATGAGCCGGGGGGATGGGGGGTGGGGGTTGTCAGAGGAAGAGGGAGAAGCAGAATCCACTGAGCAGGGAGCCTAATGCAGGCCTCGATCCCAAGACCCTGAGACCATGACCTGAGCCGAAGGCAGACGCTTAACCAACTGAGCCACCCAGGCGCCCCTAACTGAGCATTCTTGAATCTCGAATTTCGGTTTCTTGGCTGAAAATGCCTCACTTTAGAATCCTTCAAGTTCCAATCTGACCAAACACACATACTCTTTCCCTACAATCACTGAACCTTTCAATGTTGTGCACACAATGTAGGTGCTCAAGATCGTTCACTGAACAAATCCCCACAGATACTGCGACTTCACACATTTCAGTGAATCTGAACCTGAATGAAGAGCTCTCCATGTCTGCCTAGGGTACCTGCCCTGTTCCCAAAAGGGACAAATGCTGAATGGTGACAGAGATTCTCTCTTTGTTGATTTGTTTATAGTTAGGTTTCTTGAGTATTAGTTTGTTTTCTTGTGCCTTTTGATAAAACTGAAGATATTGCAAAGGTAAATAGGAAATTCCTTTCTCCAAGACTATGTTCATTCTTCCAAACTGAGCTGAAAAACTCTATTATTAGCTTTAGCGATGCTTGAAAGAACGTCTCCCTAATATATTGCTTCTAGGGGACGCTGGGAAATTCTTAAGACTGGGTAACCAATTCAAAAGATCCAGAGAGAATCAAGTATAATGAGAACATCTGAAAAAATTTGTTCTCTTGAGCAAACTGGCCCATCAAGTGGTCTACTAAGGCGTATTTTGAATAATCATTATAGCAGCACCATTTATAACTGTTAGTCCCTGAGTTTCCTCATCTATAAAACAGGGACAATAAAGAGTGTTATGAGGTGGTCAGTCAATTAAGCATCTGCCTTCAGTTTGGGTCGTGATCTTAGCGTCCTGGGATCGAGCCCCGTGTTGGGCTCCCTGTTCAGCGGGGAGCCTGCTTCTCCCTCTCCTTCTGCCCCTGCTTGTGTGCTCTCTCTCTTTCTCACTCACTCTTTCTCTCAAATAAATAAAATCTTTTTTTTTAAAGAGTGTTTTGAGGATTCAATGAGTCATAACATGTAAATGTGTAGAGGAAAGCCTAGCATATAGTCAGTTCTCCATTCCAGATTTCATTATTTTTATTAGCATGAATTTTTTCTGAACTCATAAAATAAATTTGTACAATAGCAATCTCCTCTCCGTGGGGACCCAGAAACAATACCTACCACTTATTGAGCATGTATTATGTTCTGGGCATTTGACACATATTTAATTATAGTCCTCACAGTGATCCTATGAGGAAGGTATTAGAAGCTGAGGATCAGAGAAATTAAATCACTTGGCCACACTTGATAAGGGACGGAGCAGGGATTTGAACTCAGGGCAGCACGACCCAAAGCAAATCTCCCCACCTGACTGTATGGCTGCTTTGAGATGCTAAGGAAACTACTCTCTGTATCCCAAAGCAAAACTGAACTCAATTAAAAATAAGCCGAGAGGCCAAAGAGTTATCTCTGACAGAGTAGATTGTTTGGTGTCTCTCAGAGAATTTCAGCTTAACACCCTGAGATTAGTTAGTCTTGCATCTCTGATCCACGGAGGTCTGTTTAATTCAAGTCAGTTCTAAATCTGCTGGTATTGTCACAGAGGCACAAGTTGAAACCCAGGAGAGAACTTGAGCTCTTACTGTTCCCAAGCAGAAACATCCTTGGAAGCTTAACTGAACAGAAGGCCCATCTGAAACCTTGGAGGTTTGCCCAACCCTGGTTTCCTGTCTAACCGAAAGCAGAGAGGCCCAGACACCGAGCCAAAAGGTTCGCATTTTGTGTGATCGGCAACCTAAATTTGTGGATTTGGACCAGGAAGGCCAAGTGTAGACCTTTGAAGTGAAGACCCCGCAGGCAAGACACCACTCCGGCTGGCCCAGCGGTACGAGGGAGAACTGATGGAAAGAAGACAAGCGTTATAAATGAAGTAACAATGCAGCAAGGCAAACCGACTTCCTAACTGGCGGAGAAGGGGAGACGGAGCCCCCGGGGTTATTTGTATAAATTATTCTGCTATCCTTGGCGTCCAGAAAGGATCCTTTGCGATCTGTGCTGGAAGCTAACGTGCACTGAGCCCTTGCCACGTGGGTGGTACTACTCCAAGCACCCCACGTATATTATTTTAATGGTGCGTGATTATAACAGAAGTGGTGGAAGAGGCTGATGTGCGGCCTCAGGATTTCCACAGAGGGTGGCATTCGGGCACAGTCTTTGCTAACAAGGAGCCACCTCTGTGTTTAGAGTTGCACCATCTCACCAGCCTGCACCATTTTTTTTTTTTTTTTTTAATCCCAGCACAGGGTCAGCTTGAGTCAAGATGCTTCCTTGCTGCTGAGCCATGGCCATGGATGGCTACGGGGATAACCCCATCACCCGCCCTAGGAAGCAGAACCCCTGATGCCTCCAAGGCTCTCCGGCAGGTATTTCTGGCCACCTCGAAGCGGTGCTCCCTGCTCTGGCTGCACTTGAACCCCACATCTCTCCCCTGGGGAACATCCTCCCTTTGCTTAGCGGAGGCAAGGTGACATCTGTGGGAAGAGAGGGGGAGCCCTGTCTTCAAGTGTTGTATTCTTAGGAGGGAGGAAGCTTTTCCGAGATAGCCCACAGGAGACGTCATGTGTCATTGTCCACAGTTTAGTCATATATCCATTTCTCAATCCAGCCTACACAGGAATGTGATGGCCATGATTATCTTAGACGGATTGGGATCCACCCCTGAAGCTGAGAAGGGGTCAGCCTGTCCAGGATCATGGGCGCCGAGGTCACCACCGACGTAGATGGAAGTTGGTTAGATAGGATGAGCTGGGAACTCTGGATGCCGTACCAGCCCGCGGGGTCCAAGCTGACCTCCACATTTCACAGCTGCAACTCTCCCTACATCCGCCCCAGAGTCCTACTTGCCCCCATGTGTCACCACTGCAGGGCTGGTCCTGTTAGTCCCTCTTTATGTGTTCATGCCACTCCCTACCTACTGCTATGACAGTGCTTCTGTCTTCTTTTTTTTAATAGATGTCTTCTTTTCACACATATCTCTTCCAGCTAGACTGTGAGCTCTCCGATTATAGAGGCCATGTATTATTCAGTTTTGTATTTCCAGCACCTACCATCATGCCTGGAATAAAATAGGTGCTCAGTAAAGGTTGGATTGAAATGATTTCTGAATTTCTTCTATGGAAGTCTATGTCATCCTTACTTAGAAATGGGGGGCAGGGGTGCAGATTTGGTTTAAAACGTGGGAAAGAGGAGCACCTGGGTGGCTCAGTAGTTAAGCATCTGCTTTCGGCTCAGGTCATGGTCTCAGGGTCCTGGGATCGAGCGCCGCATAGGGCTCCCTGCTCAGCGGGAAGCCTGCTTCTCCCTCCCCCACTCCGCCTGCTTGTGTTCCCTTTTTCGCTGTGTCTCTCTCTGTCAAATAAATAAATAAAATCTTTTTAAAAAAATAAAAAATAAAAAGTGGAAAAGAAAGGAAAATGACTCTATCGTGGGTTTGTTATTTTAAAATTAATTTTTAACACACAGAGTTCAAACAAAGGCTGTAAGGGAGCAGGGGTGCTGGGTGTAATGTGTTGTGTTTAATGTCACCATTCCTGGGCTCCGCAGAGCACACAGGAGAGGGTGGGATGCAGTGATTCAGGCCTCATCTGTCTGTGCTCAATTCAGAAAGGCACATTTCCCAACTTGCCCAGGGCCCTGGCAGGGAAAACTCAGATCCCCAAACTCAGGTCATTCTAGTGCAGCAATAACCAGCTGGGTTTTCAGCAACTTGGATGGTGCCATCTGTTTTCCCAGCCCACATAAAAATATGCACAAGAAGGGTGCAAATCAGCCAATCTACAGCTTCCAGGGGACCTGCTGGGATGTGCCCTCCCCTTGGGGATCACTGAAAGGTAAATCCAGCTTGGAAAGCCAGAGGGCCAACAGCAAGGCAAAGAGCTCAGCAAATCCCGACTCTGTGGTCCCTTGTCAGCCTTTGCCCAGAATAGAGCCCATCTGGCTCCCCGGCCACGTGCTGTGTTCGCGCCTGTGTGAGGGGCACCGCGGGGCCTGCCGAGCGCCCGGAAAATTACCAGCGAACTCACACAGTTCCCACCCGGCACCGCCGGGGATGGCCGCATAGGAACTCCCTTCTCGGAAGCTCCTGGGCCCTCTGACTGCCTGGGCAAGCCTCGGATTCGCACAGAACGAGCCTGATGAGCCCAGGTGGTCGCGAACAGAGGGGCTTTTTGTGTCCGCGTCCTGGAGAAGAGCGCCCCTTCGCTTTTCCCACGTGGCCACCCCCCGGCCCACCCCCCACCCTTGGGGGCTGCAGCCTCTCCTTTCCTGCCACTCCCCATCACAGAAGGGAATTTAGAGCCGGTCTTGGCTCTCCGGCGAAGACAGAGGACAGTGGATTCCACACGGAAAGTGGAATAAAATGGGGGTGCTGTTAGCCAGCCACCCAGGTGCAGGCAGCTTTGGCAGCGCCGGCACCGGCGGTGATTTAGAAGGGTCTGTCTCCAAGCCATTACAGTTAATTGTCACGGAGTTACAGACTCATCAGCAGGCAGAGAACCAGCTCCAAATCCCCAGGGAATTTCAGATGGATTAACAAACAAAGTGGCCTGCATGTAAGGCAGCTGATTCTCCATCAAGAAGTGATTTCATTATTTCTCTATTCCTCCCTCTGAGTCCACTGCCTAGGATACTCTCTCCTCCACATCTTGAAAGGCATCTGTCCAACAGGACCCTGGGTCCGCCGGCGGGGCGGGGCGGGGGGGGGGGGGGGCGGTAGGATACTGTGTTCATTGTTTTTGATCTAGCAACACAAACCCTTTCACCAGGGGGTAGTGCGTTTTTCAAGACTCCTGATTGAGCTCAGAAAGATGCATCTCACCCTGGTCATCTTCTGGACTCGGTGGCGATTCGCTGTTAAACCGAAATCCTGCATAGAGACGGTGATGCAGTCTTAACACCCATAGCATGCATGACATCACCTCTATGTATAGAAAGCCTGCGCGCAGTTGGGGCCCGAAGCAGGGGCCTAACTGACATCATACACAGGACCAGGGAATCTGTTCCTTTGAGCTGGTGCTGAGGAAAAAAGCAACGCGGGGCCGGGCTTTGAATATAACTGCCCCTTCCAGTTTCTTTTTCTTTGATTTTTTTTACGCTAAGGTCTCTCCTCTCACTCCTAAGAAGCAGGAACTGTCTCAAAGGGTAGAGTGCTCTTTGGTGGAAACCCCTGCTGGTTCCCCCGGCCCCACGGAGGGCTGAGCTCCCGCTAAAATCCACTCCATCACAGATGCTCTGTGCCTGCCTCTCTTTGTCTTCCCTTCCTGCTTGTAAATTCCTTCTATGCCTTCTCTACGCAACCTAGCCCCGAGAAGTACAGGTTCCTGGAAAAACAAACAAAGAATTTAACCTTAGAAATGAAGAGGAAAATGCATTTTCTCAGGAAGCAGAAACTAAGTGAACTAATGCCTATGCAAGGAAAACAAATTCTTTTTCTGAACTGTTTCAGAGGAATGATTTCATCTCTGTGTTGCATATTGGAAGATATCTTGCTCTTTAGTAGGCTTTTCTATGTAAATTTCTCAGTGTGACTGAAAACTCTATCATATTGAGTCCAAGCTTCCAGGAATTAAAACTGCATGGAGAAAATGCAGAAAAGAAGTGGGTAGTGTTGCCACTCCCAGCATGTAAACTGATCAGGCAGACCTCAGAGCAAACTCGAATACATCTGGTGAACTTTTCCTGCTGGGGGCCAAAGAATAAATATTGCATGTTTTGTGGGCCATGCAGGCTCTGCTTCAACTATTCAACTCTGTCCTTGTGACACAAAGGCGGATCTGCAAATGGATGAGTGTGGCTGTGTTCTAATAAAACTTTATTTGTAAATAACAATAGGCCACAGACCAGATCTGACTCCTAGGTCACGGTTTGCCCATCTCTGCTCTGTAGTAAAAGCCTTAACACATTTTCTTCTCAGGCTAAACAGCTAGTGGGAGCTTGCAAAACCAAAGTCATTCTGAGGAGATGACACATTCCCCACATAAGGTGGTAGCCAACACATAATAACTGGGTCTCTTTCTTCCACTTTCTAACAATAATAATAACTGACAATTTAACAGCTATTTTCGGCTTACAAAGTGCATATTATCTACTTGAACTGTGAATTCTGTGAGATAATATCATCATATTGCAGATAATTTTTTATCTTGGATTTTAAGTTTCTGGGAATAAGCAGGTAAGTTATCCAGACCAACCATCCCACTAAAAACAACCAAAAATGCTAAGTATAATACAAAAAGCATCTGCCTAAAAGCATCCCAAAACTAACACGTTAGAAAGGAAGTACCAGACCTAAACGGAGGGAAATTATCAAGGAAGCACAGAAGCAACTTTTGCCCTGATACTATTTGCTGACCCTGGCAAAATGGAACTTTCATTTTAGTGACTTCATAGGGTGAAATGGACAGAAATCAAAGCCTAGAGGCTGTATGAGCCACAAAGTCTACCAATAAATCACCCCTACAATAAAGTTGAACCTCAAAGAAATAACCCGTAGGGTAAAAGAGAGCCAGAAGTGAAGTGGCTTTCCTGCAAGTAAGCAGGTGGGGCAAGGACCCTCAAACCTTGAACTTTGGTTTAAGGTGGTTGTTCCTTCAGACATCTTTCAGAAACAAGTATTAATTCTTTCTGGAAGAAGGTACATAAAATTCATCCTGGGCCTCAAATTACTCCTATTAAATGATTTTCCAAGCACAAGGGCCTAGCATAGAGTCAAGAAAATTAGGTGCCCAGTTCAACAAAGTAACATGATGTCAACTAGAACAGATTTGCAAATATTTAGCTAGTAGAGTTATCAGATATAGGTTACAGAACAAGAGTGTTTACTATTCTTAACGGGAGCGAATAAAAGAACAGGCTTGAGAGCAGAAAGCCATAAAAAAAAAAAAAGACTCTAAATTTTTCTTTAAAGAACCAATGAACTTATAAAAAGGGAAAATGAAATAACCGAAAATGTAAAACCTCATAGAAGTTTTTAACAGCAGACTCGACACACCGAAGGAGATCGTGAGATATTAGCAACCCCATTTTTTGAAAAGAGGTGCCCAATATCCCCCTATTAGTAAGTACCCCAAAGTGATAAGTGTATCTCTTTGGAACCCAAAGTCCCACAAACTTTTCAATCTTGGCCGACTTTGTGGTCGTAGGTGTTTGTATTGCTAAGGGAGAGAGGAAAATTCACCTTCTCTTATTCACTTCTAACTGACAGTTTTCAATCCAGTTGTGGTGCCACATTCTGCCTCCTAACTACAAATTCCTCACCAGGCCACCAAGACATTGATGTCTCTGTCTTATCTAGGAATTTTGATCTTGTGACCAAATTCACTTGATCTGCCACAGAGGAATTCAAGTTCTTACCCTGAGTTTCAGTTTGCTGTAGATAATGAAATGAAGGAAAAACAGCCTGCTACTGATCAAAGGGCCCTTGTGTTTAATAACCAAATATGAACAGAGTTGAGAATGGGGGGAGGGGGGACAATGAAAAAAGTGCTAATTAATATATTTCTTCATCTAAAACTATTTAAAAGTCTTTACATGATGGGGTGCCTGGGTGGCTCAGTCAGTTGAGTGTTTGACTCTTGATATAGGCTCGGGTCATGATCTCAAGGTCATGGGATCCAGTCCTGTGTGGGCTCTGTGGTTGCAGGGAGTCTGCTTAGGATTCTCTCTCTCTCCCTCTGCCCCTCCCCCATGCCTACCCTGAGTGCTCTGGCGCACTCTCTATCGCTAAAATAAATAAATGAATCTAATAAATAAATAAAGTAAAAATCTCTACATGAGAATATTAGTTCCACTGGTAGCCCCACTGCTCAGAGAGAGGGCTGCACAATCATGTTCCTCAAACAGCCCTGATGCTGCCCTTAGCCTGATATTCCTTGTAGCTCCCAAGTTCCCTCAACCCCTTTTATAACTAACTTCACAGTGATTGAACTCTGCCCAGATGCCTTCATATGGATTCTAAAGACTTAACCAATTCAATAGGATTTTTTTTTGCTTCCTATGATAGACTATAGTCCAATTGAAACATCTGTCCTAATTTTCTGCTTTGGTTTTCACGAATTTTAATTCTCCATGTATTTTAAGCCCTGCAAAACTACCAATACACATTAGATTTACCATCTATTCATTCTGTTGTTCTTCATTCCTCCTTGGATTTCTGAAATAACTTGCCTTCTGTCTGAAGGATTCCCTTCAGCATTTCTCTCAGTGCAGGTCTCCCGGTGATGAACTCTCTGCTTGAGTTTGTCTAGAAAATGTTTATTTCACCTATACATTTGAAGGGGATTTTCACTGGATAAATAATTCCAGCATGACATTTTTGTTTTTGTTTTTGTTTTTCTTTCAGCACTTTGAAGATGTCATTGCATTGCCTTTTGGCTTTTATTTCTCTTTTGAGAAAATAGCTATCAGTCTGATTCATACTCCCTTAAAAGTAATGTGTCTATTTTCTCTGGATGCTTTTAAGACTTTGGTTTGCAGAAATTTTACAGTTATGAGCTTAATTGTGGTTCTTTTTTATTTATCTAGCTTGGAGTTTATAACATTTCTTTGATATATTTCATTAATTTTGGAAAAGATCTCAGCTATCATTTTTTGCTTCTGCCCTATTATCTCTCTCCAGGCTTTCTGTGACTCCAATTATATGCATGTTGTATCTTTCCTCCATGTTCCATATATTGCTTATGTGAACTTCTGCATTCATCCTTTTCCTCTCTGTACTTCAATCTGAATATTTTAACTGACCTATCATCCAGTTAACACATCCTCCTTTTTTGGGTCCAATATGCAGTTAAACCTTTTATTGAGACCCTAATTTCAGTTATTACACTCTTTAGTTGTAGAAGTTCCATTTGATGCTTTTACAGACTTCAGTTTTCTGGTAGAATTCTCCCTTTTGGCATCTATTTTTCTCAAACATATTAATCAGCCTTTTTTTTTTTTTTTTTAATTTCTGTCTCCTAATCCTAATACCTAAGTTAACTATGGATCTGCTTCTATTGTCGGTTTTGTTTTTAATTCTATTTCTTGGTATGTCTAGTAATATTTTATGGAACGTGTAACAACCACTTATGGAAAACTATAGAGGTTCAGGATGATGTCATGTTTCTCCAGAGGAGATTTATCCTATCCTCTGACAGACAGCTGTAGAAAACTCCAGAGAGTGGGATGATTCAAGCCATTTGTCATCTTTGTAAGGTTTTGTATACCTCTGGCATAGCAACCAAAAGCCTGGGGCATTTCCTAGAGATCCTCCTCCTTGGCAAATCCTAGGCTCCAGTTTTTATCTCCTCACCCCCATGACACGGCCTCAAACTCTTTTTGGCTTTTCACATGTTTTCTGCTGCACTTCTTAACCTCTTGCCTGTGCATCTTAAGAATTTAACAAATGCTTCCAGATGAAAGCCTCCACACCTCTTCTCTCTGAGTTCTTGGCTCCTTAGGACCTGTCTGCTTCAGCAGCCCTGCAACTCCAATTTGTGTCCCTCTAACTGTGTGAGACCACTCACAGCACTGCTGAAATCTCTGCCTCTTAGCATCCACCTTCTGCCCAAGCCTCAGCATTTCCTTCCATGGGAAAAATTGTCAAATTTCCTGAATGTGGCACAAAGAATATTAGACTCACCTCAATGAGCTTCTCTCTTTCTTGGATCTTGACCCTTTAAGTCCTAGACATTTTGGCTGCTCTTTGATACCTTATAAAAATGTGTCTTTTGTGTTTTATATGGATTTTCTAGGTGTCTCCAACAGGAGACGTGGTCTGTGAGACACTGCATCATAATGAGAAGTAGGATACACTTCCTATAATAGAAACACAAAATTTTTATCGCTCTGCTTTCATCTTTCTTCTTTTGTCAGGTACAAAAAAAATTTGGCTCTAGATCCCATCTCAGATACATAAGAATCTTCTTCCAATACTACTTAAATGTCTTATGGCTTCATTACTTTAGCCCTTCATTACTTTAGACTTCATTACTTCATTACATAAGCCTAACCAGATCATACTTCTGAATATGCCCAGACCTTCAAGTAAGAGAATGTGGCCATCACATGTTACCTGTGGTGTGGGCTTCTAGTCCAATGTCTGGGAAGACACATTTCCTTCATCTGTGTTTTCATGTTTCAGGTTAATCTTTACTAATTTCTAAATTTCTCTAATTTCTGCTGTTCAGAAATGGAATTTTCTTATTTAATCTGCAAACATTTATTTGGCCCCAATAATTTCTTGGTCCTTTCCTTTTTGAGCCTATACTTTTTTTCAAAATGAAGAAAATATGTGACAATTCTATGTAAATCTGTTCATATGCCCATCAATATCTCTCCCTTTCTTTTGTGACTCCTTTAAAAAATATCTTTTAACTACGTTTAGAATCCACCCAATGAGGCCCATTTATTACAATCCCATTAGGCATTATTAAATCAGTTAAAATATATCATTCAGTAGACACTGTATTGAGCCTAATTTAAAATGCATATGTTGGAGCCATAATGGATCACTATGTTGTCAGATATGGTGGTTCTTCATCTGTTGCTGATAAAGATGAAACTGTTTCTTGAAAAGTAAAAGCCATCTGCAGCTGCTTTGAAAGTCAATCGACATTTTGTTAATTAGCATTTATTTACAGTAGTTGAATAACAATATCAAACTACAATAAGGAATGAGCAGTTAATGGTAGAAAAAAAAAAAGCTGGTGACATTAGGTTTCATCATTTGGCATCTAGTTAAAAATACATTCTTCCAGAGATGTAGAAAGGGATTCATTGAGGTCTGTTTAAATGTAAAATGAACCAGAGAAGGGAATGAGATCCCAGAGAGGTGGGGTCAAGGTGTGGCTCTTGGGTCTTAGAATGGAACGGAAGACCGAACCAGCAGTGAAGTAGCCAGTTGAGCAAAAAGGGAGGATAAGAAGTAAGATAAAATTATTTCCTTATTTAGTGGCTTTTTAACACATGCCAAATCATCACTGGAATTTTGGCAGTCAGCAGATTCCAAATGACTCAGGTGATAAAATTAAGATGTCACATTCAGTTCAGGTCCTGAACTGCTATCACGCATCTCGGGCATGAAGCAGGCAGAGAGTGAGGAAAAGAGAGAGGGATCTGATTTTATCAGGAACATTTTGACATATTAAAATTAGACATGGGGGGGGGAAATGTCCATAATTTTGATTTTTGGCTTGCTTTCTTTCCTCCCTGTGACTCCTAGGAAGTATGAATATCAAAACTGAAAATGACTAAGATATTTTCATGAAAAATAGCCAGCCATACATTATCAGATTTCCAGATGATCTCAAATGGCTGTTAACAGTAAAGAAGTAAATCACGATTTCCCCATAATCCACAGAGAAGCGCAGTTGCCACCACTGTATTTAGTCCCTTTAATTGGCATCAATGCTAAATGTTCATTGACAAAGGAGAAAAAAATAAATTCTTCTGCTCTTTTGTCTCTTAGGCATGTTAACGGACTTTCTGACCCAGACATCCAATGTGTCTGAATTGTCGTATGAATAAGCAGGACACAATATGGTTTCTTCTTTCTTAAAAATGCTGGCAAGCTGGCTTTACCCCACACTTAAAATACTCTGTAACATTGCCGTCTTCTAAGAGGGCAGTCTAACAAAACATATTGCCAGTAAACAGCAAATGAGTTCCATGATTGTGAGCATGCTGACAGTGACGCATTTATGGAACTCGTACCATTTTCCCAGTTCGCTACAGGTTTGTTATGATTTTCTTCCCAGCCATGATTCCCACTCTGTGAAGTAAGACGGGTAATTAGCGACATGGAAGATCGCTGTTATGCTGGATGGAATCTGCAATTCTGCCTATCTTAGTGCCCATGTGCAAATTAGGAATACAGATAGAGAACATTTTAATAATAATAAAAAATTTTAAAAATGCATCAACTTTTCCATTCTCTGGCTCACTTCAGCCCAGTGACACTGACTGACTAGCTCCGACTGGGAGTTCAAAACCAGTTTTTTTAAACCACCCTCATTTACTGAAAAGCAATTAATGAGAGACTGGAAAAGCCAGTTGCTTGGAGAATTTTCAGTCCACTGAAGCCAATGATTGTATCTTAAAAAGAAGTGGTGGCTTTATATTTTAATTATTAATCTCACTTTTAACTGATGTGTTCTGAATCTGCCCAGCGACTCCTTGGCTCAAGTCAAGTGAACTCTTCCTTTCACTGTGCATGTGGAATGCTAATAAATAAAATATTTGTACTGTGAAGTATCTCTTATAAATACCCATCAATTCTCCTAAAGATTTTAGATGGGGATATTTTTAGAATAACCAGCCTAAGTGCAACATGATGGCCAGACACCGCCTAATTTTGTTCATTGGATCTCCATTTGGTGTTAATATTCTTCAGGTTACCTTTTCACCTCAAAGCATGGAAAGGTTTAACTTTTTTTTATTATTAAACATTTCCCTTCCTTACCAGTAGCTTTATGTGGGATCTGAGAGTATTGAACTTGCTTACATTTATTCTGACACACAGAAGACCACTGGCTTGAAAAATAAATTATCTTTTTCCTACTGAATCATCCACCACTTCATATTAAGTCAAAATGTGCCAACCACTTCAACAATAATCATCTTCTTTAATGTAATTCGGTCCTTCAACAATCTTGCAAATTAGGCATTATTATTCCCATTTTATGTATTAGGAAACTGAGGCTCACAGAGGTTAAGGGAGGAGTTCAAAGAGATATAACTGGAAAGCATCGAATGACAGACAAATCTCATTCTATGATTCCAGCGCTGGTGCTCTCTCTATCACAGAACAATTTACTCATTTTATAAAGACCATTGGGAAGATAGATGATACTAAGGTGAGGACTCATACTAAGTTTTTAATTCAATTTTGAGCTCTGCTGTCTTTTCTTCAAATTGGTCCTCTTTTCTCTCAAAAATCAAAACTAATGCCAACCCCCCCCCATTATCCTTAGAACATCCAGAAAATGCTGGCTCAATCTCCCGTTTCACCTTTTGCCAGATTAGGAAAACGGTACGCATATGTGTTATTGAGCTTTCAAATTCTAAAGTCAAGAGAGGTAAGAAACCCAAAATGATCTCTAGAAGTTAACAGGGACTTTCTTATGCTGCCATAGATTATCTATCTCTCTTATTTTGTTAGGGATCCTTTCTTCCTGCATTCTCTTCCCACACTTGAGCAATGTTTGCATTTTCTTAAATGTTCCTACATATGGAGTTATGATCTTCAGTATTTCAAACTCGGTGAAAACTAGCCCTTTAAAGAAAGTGCAGTGCAAAATAGAGGGTGGGCTTTGTCACGGACACGGGCTTGGCATCAAATTCCTTATGTGGCCCACCCCCAGGCTAGAAGCAGGGGCAGGCTACTAACCTCTGAGCCTTGCTTGGTTTCCTAATGACATTTGCCCTCCATAGTTTTTGCTGAGTGAGGTAACAGGAACATAATATTTGAAATAGCAGGAACCTTTTACAGTAAAAATGATTCTCTTTCCCTTCACTTCCTTGTGTGAGTTCATCTGGAGGCAGCTTATTTCCGTAAAGCACATTTCTCCATTGCTACTCTTTCTGTCCTGGACAGGTAATATATTATTAGTATTAGTATTTTAATTGTGGTAAAATTCACATAACATAAAATTTACTACTCTAACAATTTTTAAGTGTACCAGTCAACAGTAACATTCACATTGTTACACAATGGTCACCACCATCCATCCCTGAAACATTTTCATCTTTCCAAACAAGACCTCTGTACCTATTAAACACTAAGTACCCGTTTCCTCCTCCTGCAGCCCCTAGCAACCGCCATCCTCCTCTCTGTCTCCGAGAATTGGACTCCTCTAGGTACCTCATGAAAGTGGAATCATACAGTATGTATCCTTCTGTGACTGGCTTATTTCACTCAGCATGATGTCCTCAAGGTTCCTCCATGTTGTGGTGGGTGTCACAATTTCCTTCCTTTTTAAGGCCGAATACTATTCTGTCATATGTACATAGCACCGTTTGCTCATACATTCATCTGGACAGATCATTTTGATTGTAGAGACGCTTGGGCAAAAATATAACTGAGACCATCTTCCGTCAGAAGCTCCTTCTGGGGTTTGAGGTTGAGGAACAGAGGACCCCCAAGGAAAGCTTAGCGCCAGGTGGACAAAGCTTTATCGCCCCCAGCACCTTCTCCTCACTTTTTCCTGTCTATGATCCAGCACTTTTTGCTTATTATCTTTTCCTTCCTCTGCATCATTTAAGCAGCAAAAGGTCAAACCCAAACCTGAAACCCCAGCTTTCATCCTGACATTAGGTTAGGCAACCACCCAGTGTGAGGAGAAGGTAAATAATATTTACTGTGAGTTTTAAAATCTTCCCAATGCGAAGCTTGGATGTTGATGGTTGAGCGTTAGGAAAGGTTAGGTTAGGAAAGAATCTGTTTTCCTTCACCTGTGTCTTTTGTCCCCCACGGGCCACCCCAAAATGTGACTCTTTGGTCTGTGGATTATTGTAGGCTGATTATTTTTAAGAAACAGAAGACTCGAGAAGTTTTTCTTTTTGACCTTTCCCCGTAACTGCCAAAAAGAATTTAGAGAGAGTACCTGTTGGGGGAAGCGAGCTGTCACCACAGATAACCACAGTTTACTAGGAATTAGGTGTGGTAGACAGGGAGGAACTTAGCAAAGGCTGTTTGTTAAAACTCCTCTCGGTGTCCCATTGTCTCTGGAGGGCCCAACAAACATTTGATTACCATACATTTACTCCTTCCATTTTTCCTGTGAATTGTCTTCCTTCTCTTTGAACTCCCTTCTCCTTAGTCCAGAATGACATACATATTTCGTTTTGCCTGACTGTCTTTGGAATCCTTCATGTTTATTTGAATTGCCCATATGTACGTAATTAAATGTGATTCTCTCCTGTTAATCTGTCTCATGTGGATTTAATTCTTAGACAAGTTTGAAGGGGAGAGGAAAATTTTTTTCTTCTTAACACCCCATTTCATTTCCCATACTCATGATACACCTCTTGCTGTCATGATATATTCGAGTCTATGTCCTGTCCCTGCAATAGGTGCAAAGAAACACAGTATTAACCTAACTAAATAATTTTCTACTTCAAAAATATTCCAAAGAAAGCCTCCCTTTTTTGTTCATTCTGTTTCATAACTCTAAGTCCCCAACTCTTAGGAGGAAAAGAATAATGACACACTAAATACCACAGAGCAATACTGTGTAGTTTAATGGGAAGTTGAACTAATGAAAAATCTGGCACAAATACAATCCACTTACATCAAACTTCCGGGCTAGTTTTCAAGACATATATCTTTTTGAAGAATTGTTTCAACGCCAAATCCACCGTAGGTAAAAAAGTGTGCATGGAACATCCACCCTTCTTTTTAGAAAATGAAGACATAGAAATCTAAGTTTCTTGCCTTCAGAACAATGTGAAAAATCACCATTGGAACTGTGTGCTCTTTCCCACCTAGGCAGATTTTGAATTCTTTTTTTAAAAAGTAGAATGAATGATTCTGATCAGAAGCTATTTAAATCCCAAATTCCAAAGCAAAAATTTTTATAACCAAACTGTCCCTAGAAACTCACCTACAATTAACACCAGATATTTTGGTGCCATAAAAAAAGAATTGTATAAAACCTCAATGAGATACCACCTCACACCAGTCAGAATGGCTAAAATTAACAAGTCAGGAAACAACAAATGTTGGCGGGGATGCAGAGAAAGGGGAACCCTCCTACACTGTTGGTGGGAATGCAAGCTGGTGCAGCCACTCTGGAAAACTGTATGGAGGTTCCTCAAAAAGTTGAAAATAGAGCTACCATATGATCCAGCAATTGCACTACTGGGTATTTACCCCAAAGATACAAAAGTAGGGATCCGAAGGGCTACGTGCACCCCGATGTTTATAGCAGCAATGTCCACAATAGCCAAACTGTGGAAAGAGCCAAGATGTCCATCGACAGATGAATGGATAAAGAAGATATGGTATATATATACAATGGAATATTATGCAGCCATCAAAAGGAATGAGATCTTGCCATTTGCAACGACGTGGATGGAACTGGAGGGTATCATGTTGAGTGAAATAAGTCAAACAGAGAAAGACATGTATCATATGATCTCACTGATATGAGAAAGTCTTAATCGCAGGAAACAAACTGAGTGTTGTTGGAGTGGGGGGTGGGGTGGGAGGGATGGGGTGACTGGGTGATGGACACTGGGGAGGGTGTGTGCTCTGGTAAGCGCTGTGAATGGTGCAAGACTGTTGAATCTCAGATCTGTACCTCTGAAACAAATAATGCATTATATGTTAAGAAAAAAAAAAAAAGAAGAAGAAGAAGAAGGTAGCGGGAGGGGAAGAATGAAGCGGGGGAAATCGGAGGGGTAGACGAACCATGAGAGACGATAAACTCTGAAAAACAAACTGAGGGTTCTAGAGGGGAGGGGGGTGGGAGGATGGGTTAGCCTGGTGGTGGGTATTGAGGAGGGCACATTCTGCATGGAGCACTGGGTGTTGTGCACAAACAATGAATCATGGAACACTTCATCTAAAACTCATGATGTAATGTATGGGGATTAACATAAGAATAAAATTTAAAAAATAAAAAAAAATAAAAATAAAAAAGAATTGTAGAATTTTAGAGATGGAAGGGTCTTGGTCCAAGCCTCTAAACAGTTGCTTCTCTTGCATTTTTTTTTTAAAGATTTATTTATTGGGGCACCTGGGTGGCTCAGCCGTTAAGCGTCTGCCTTTGGCTCAGGTCCAGATCCCAGGGTTCTGGGATCGAGCCCCACATCAGGCTCCCTGCTCCGCAGGAAGCCTGCTTCTCCCTCTACCAGTCTCCCTGCTTGTGTTCCCTCTCTCACTGTGTCTCTCTCTGTCAAATAAATAAATAAAATCTCTAAAAAAAAAAAATTATTTATTTATTTGAGAGAGAGAAAGAGTACAAGCAGAGGGGAGAGGCAGAGGGAGAGGGAGAAGCAGACTCCCTGCTGAGCAGGGAGCCTGATGCAGGACTCGATCCCAGGACTCTGGAATTATGACCTGAGCCAAAGGCAGACAGTTAACCGACTAACCCACCCAGGTGCCCCTTCTCTTGCAGTTTACAAAATGGAAGATGTAGCCCAATAAGAGTAGGGACTATGGGTTATGTGACTCATGATCATTTCAGGATCCTGGGAGTAGGATTAATGCATTTGGGCAGCATGAAGGTGGAGGAAAGAAAGGGAGAGAGAGGGAGGAAGAAGGGGAAAAACAGAAGGAATAAAGGAGGAAGGACGGAAGCAGGGAAGAAGGGGCAGGAAGGAAAGTAATATTTGTCATAGATGGATAGATAGATAGATAGATAGATCCAATCGCTTTTACTATTTAGATTAATTAAATTATCCCAGCAAACCACTAATAAAGATATTACTATCCTCCATTTAGAGTGGAAGAAACTGAAGTTCAAAGAATGGAAACTCCTGTATTTTTAGCTCATTGGAGAAAGGAGGTACAAATAAGAGAGGCAGAATTCCTCTTGAAGGGGACACAGGCTGAGAGAAAGGCCAAGGGGATGTGTGGGATGGGCCAACATTTATTAATCACTTCCTCCCTTTGACTGCAGTACTGCAGTGAAGAGATCACAGCTATCCCCATGAGTTATGTCGACCCCAATTCATAGTGACTGAGGTTCATTTCTTCCCCATTTGTCAGGTATGACAAAAGGAAAAGTAATAGTAAAATTTATAATGTTTTCCTTTCTAAAGTTCTATTAGATCACTGCTGTCTCCGTGAAGCCCTCACCAACTGCGGGACATAGTCGATTATAGAAACATGGTAGGAAATGGCCTAAAACTAAGACCTAATGCTAAAAAGGAGGAAAACACTTTGATCCAGGCAGGGCTTATACCCCAAGATGCGAGTTTTGATTATTCTGATTTCAGCTCCTAACACAATTGACACATGACTGATGGGTCAATAACTGATTTCAAAGGAAGATAAAAGATTCCCAAAACACATTGTGTCTGTGATTGTAAACAGGACTCTGCTGACACATTATTTAAATATTTGGAGAAAGTGAAGGGCTCTCAAAGTCACTAGCGTTTCTTGCCTCAGAACACATAGTCTTTGTTCAAGGTCTTGAATGTAATGTTCTGAGGATTCACGCAGATTTCTCCAGCAAATTATTTAACTTCTGTGTCTCTCAGTTTCACACACACACACACACACACACACACACACAAGATGGACTGGTCTTGGGGCACCTGGGTAGGTTAGTTCGTTGAGTGTCTGACTCTTGGTTTCAGCTCAGGTCATGATCTCAGGGTCCTGAGATTGAGCCCCGCATTGGTCTCTGTGCTCAACTCGAAATCTGCTTGAGATCCTCTCCCTCCACCCCCCCAATAAATAAATAAAATAAAATTTTTTTAAAATAGAAGAAAGATGGGCTCTGGCCTTCCCGGCTTCTGTGATTCCCTGCAAGGCCCTTACATGGAATGCCAAGTTCACTCTTGACACGTCGGCACCACTGCTGATTTATAGATACATTTCCATCATCATCATCAACATCATCATCCCAGAAACTTTCACAGAGTATCAATTATATGCTAAGAACTCTATGTATATTATTTCTAATTCTCACCATAATCCTTAGAATAGGCATTATTATCTCCAATACACTGATGAAGAAACTGCACGAGCTCAAGGGTTATTCAATACGGGGGATTGATTTGAGGATAAGTCCTATAGGCTATTTTTAAAGCTGATTCACCGAAAAGGTTTTCGTTTGTTTTGCTTTGTTTTGTTTTTCTTACTTCTTTTTCTTTGTTTAAGCTTACTCTCTTTGGCTAGAGTCATAAGAGAGAAACTGTATTTTCTTTTTTTTAAATTTTATTTTATTATGTTATGTTAATCACCATACATCACATCATTAGCTTTTGATGTAGTGTTCCATGATTCATTGCGTATACACCCAGTGCTCCATTCAATACGTGCCCTCCTTAATACCCATCACCAGGCTAACCCATCCCCCCACTGCTCTCCCCTCTAGAACCCTCAGTTTGTTTCTCAGAGTCCATAGTCTGTATTTTCAAAGACATGGAGGTGAGCTCTTTTTCAAGGCAGGACAACTATCAGCCATTAGTCCTGAACTTTCTTTCCCCACAAACACGACATGGACCATTTCTTTCTTGGTGTCTTCTTTGAACCCTGAACATATTTCCGTCCCAGCATCCGTAACACTTTATAGAATTTAATCATTATATGCCTATCTCCCCTCACCAGAGTCCCTCACACGATTACTTTTATCTTTACTGGAAGAGAGGGGTTTTTTTTATCTTTATTGTTCCAGCAGTCCAATAGTGCCTGATATATAGTGGGCATAAAAAATCTTGAATTAATGAGGGAAATGTTGATAAATTAGCTTTCGCAGTATTGTGTAAATTTAAACTACAAGCAAAAAACTGTATGAGTGTATTTTATTTATTTATTTATTTTTAAGATTTTATTTATTTATTTGACAGAGAGAGAGGGAACACAAGCAGGGGGGGTGGGAGAGGGAGAAGCAGGCTTCCCACTGAGCCAGGAGCCCGATGCCGGGCTCGATCCCAGGACCCCGGGATCACGACCTGAGCCAAAGGCAGACACTTAATGACTGAGCCACCCAGGCGCCTGCTATTTTTTCTTTTCTATATTCATATCAGCACCATGGTCTCTCAGGGAAAATGCCCTTAAGCCCTCTTTCCTTTCGTAGGCCCCACACTCTCCAGAAAAGGTTTTTGTAGGTACTCTCCCTTTCAGTTCAGGAATTTCTTTCTGTTCTACCTAACTTCAAACCATCTAGCCCTGATATCATGTCCACAATATTTGCTTCATCCCTATCCTGTGTTCTGCTTCTTCACCTAGTGTTTCACTACTGACAGCCAGTTGGATGGTGAAACATTGCTCTACAGTTTCTATTGACAAGATCATCATAAACGTCATCAATGGAGATGGTTACCATGATCTCTCTGCTTATGTATTTCCATTATTTCTTGACTGATCAACATTAGCATTAGATTAGTTATTGCTTTTCTGCTGAAGCAGGTCCAAAATTTACCTCTTATGCCTCTTTTTCCCTATGTAGTTGTGATGATTAGTTTTATGTGTCAGCTTGGCTGGGCCATGGGATATCCAGATATCTGATTAAACATTATTTCTGAGTGTGTCTATGAGGGTGTTTCTAGAAGAGATTAGCATTTGAATTGGTGAATTGAGGAAAACAGATAGTCCTCCCCCTTTTGGGTGGGCATCAACCAACCCACTGAGGACCTGAATAGAACAAAAAGGCAGAGGAAGTTTGGATGGCCCTCCCTCTGCTTGACTGCTTGGTATGGGACATCTATCCTGCCCTCGGTGCTCCTGGTTCTCAGGCCTTCAGATAACACCACCAGCTCTCATGGTTCTCCAGCTTACAGACAGATTGTGGGACTTCTCAACCTCCATAATTGGCTGAGCGAATACCACATAATAAATCTCTAGATGTATAGATACATCCCATTGGGTCTGTTTCTCTGGAAGACTCTGATTAATACAATACTTATTTTTATTTCCTCTGTTGGATCTACCCAAACTTATTTTTCCATCCATACTCTTCCTTAACTTATACCCTCAATATTGAAGAGCTCATTTTCAGGTAACTTCCTAAAAAGAATGCATGGAGAAGCAGATTTTCAATGCACTGGTATATCTGAATATGTTTTATTAGTGGACTGATTATGTGGCAGAACATTATATTCTAGATTGAAAACATTTTCTCTCATACTACAAAGATATTGATCCATTTTCTTTTAGCATTCACTATTACTGTTGAAAAATTTGATGCCAATCTGGATCTCATCCATTTGTACATGACCCTCCCCCCACCTTCCAATCCTACTCCCATGGCTGGAAACTCTATTCTCACATCCCAGATTTCACACAGGTATGTCTAGGTGGGTACAAACATTCACTTAGCCTTCTTGTCATTCAGTAGGTTCTTTTTTTATAGGAATTCATGTATTTCACTATTTAATTTATAGTGATTATCTAGTATCTTTGCACAAATGTCATCATCTGAGTGAGACCTTCCTTGACCCCCCAGCGGAAGTTGTAGATATGCCCCAGCACTCATTCTCTCTTCCTTCCTTACTTTATTTTTGTTCAGAGCACATATCAGTCTCTTAAACACTGAATAATTCACTTACTTTTTTTTCCCTCCTCCATCACTAGAATGTAAACTTCAAGAGGACAGGAATTTGGGTCTGTTTTGTTCACTATCATATGCCCGGAACTCTATCTGGCTCCTAGTAGGTATTTAATAAATATTTGTTGGGGCACCTGAGTGGTACAGTCGGTTGAGCTTCAGACTTGGTTTCAGCTCAGGTCGTGAGCTCAGGGTGGTGAGATCAAGCCCTGTGACCAGCTCTGCCCTCACCGCGGTGTCTACTTGAGATTCTCTCTCCCCCTCCCTCTGCCCCTCCTGCTCATGCTCTCTCTGTCTAAAATAAATAAATCTTAAAAAAAAAAAAGAGGGGGATGCTTGTGTGGTTCAGCCGGGTCAGCCTTCGACTTGATTTTGGCTCAGGTCATGATCTCAGGGTCCTGGTATTGAGCCCTGCTTCAGGCTCCACACTCCACAGGGAGTCTGTTTGAGATTCTCTCTCTCCCTCTTCCTCTGCCCTTTCCCCCTGCATTCTCTCTCTCTCTCTCTCTAAAATAAATAAATCTTTTTAAATAAATAAATCAATATTTGTTAAATAAATCTTTGTTTCATATTCAGGAAAGGAGGGAAGAGGCTATAAAGCTCCCTCTGCATGTCTTGGGCTTGTCAACTATCAAGACCTCACTGTAGACTGAGTGGTTGATTTAGGGCAGCTAGCCATGTACCAGGAGGCTCAGATGAGAGATTGGAGAAGTAAATTTACACCCAAAGAGTTCGTTCTGAAAAGCACTTGAGATACAAAATTTTATTTAGAGTCACGAGTAAACAATTTCAAAAAATTATGTGCAAGGGGAGGATGTGGAAAGAGAAAGAGAGAAGAGAAATTGGAAGTAACCCCACATAAACAGATGATAGGGTTGTTGGTGATGATTTTTTATCTTTGTATCTTCCTATATCTGTCACTTTTTTCTATTTATTATAGAAATTTGTAAAAGTCTGAAAATTAACAAAATATGTTCCCAAGATGCTCCAGTGAGGATTATCCCAGTGTTTGCCGTCTCATGTGAACTGCTCTCATGTGAATATCTGCTCGGCACTTCCTCCTTCCAAGTCCCTACCTAATTCTACTCTTTAGCTCTCTCTGTGTCGTTTTAACTCTTTAACCATCTGGAAATACCACTTTAATTTAGGCCTAGGTTTATTTAGAAATCTTATATTTGATAGCGTTAGCATTCCTGCTACCTAGGCAACAAAGTATGTTTTTTTTCTCTAACATCTTTTCATTTTTAGCCAAGTGAAATCTCAAAATCTTTTAATAAACTTGTAAAAAGCAAAAGCCACACTTAAATATATTCCTCTCTCTTAAAGACAAAAATGAGGGGATAAGTATAAAGGGCTGCACATAGGACCATGTTTCTTGGAGAAAGCAGAACAAGTCTGGAGAGAGAGGGAAGAGTGTATGTTTCAAAATAAAACAGAAAACATCCTGAAATGCCAATGAAGTCCACTTCCAATTTTCAAAGTTGAGTTAATTCCTTGAAGAGCATCCTGACTGAGTACACACATTGCATCTTAAATACACCTAGACCCACATACACTATTTTTTTTTGATTCTGGAAGCAATGCACCTTATTGTAGAAACATTCAAGTATTAAAAATGCAAATAAGGATTCCAACAAAAATACCCTACCCTGAATTCTAGAGATAACCTCTCTAGGATGCACATTTGAGTTCTATATTTCAACTTAAAAATTATGTTGCAAACATTACCATATCATTAAAGTTCTTCAAAATCAGAATTTTTTCAGAACCATCAATGTCCCATAGTCTAACCATTCCAATAGTTTCTCATTTAATTTCTTTCCAGTTTTGATATGATAAATAGAATATAAAGAACATTCCTGTGCCAAAAGCATTGTCCACATCTCTTTTTCATTTCTATTTTTTTAAGATTTTATTTTTATGTAATCTCAATACCCAACATGGTGCTCGAACTCACAACCCCAAGATCAACTGTCACATGCTCTACTAACTGAGCCAGCCAGGTGCCCCTCTTTCTCATTTGTAATGACAGAATTCTAGAAGAATCCCTGGGTAATGACCAGGGGCTTCGAGACTCCTGACACATACCACTGAATACCTTCCCAGGAAGATGGCAACATGGGATATCCCCCCACCCAGGTTACCTGACACTGTCCACTTCCTGACCCTCTCTAGCCCTGACTTGACAATTAAATAGATGAGAGGTGATGCTTAGATTTGTGAGAATATTAAGGACATTTAACTTTCTCCTTTTTAGTAACCATTTGTAATTCCTCCATAAATTGCCTATGCCCTTTTATCCACTTTTTTTCCCTGTAGAGGTGCTAGTATTTTCCTTACAGATTTACAAAAACCGAACACAAATATTGCCAACTCTTCATCTGCCATCAGCGGCCAACATTTCTCCAAGTTGGTCACTTAATGTTTTCTATGGTATTTTCTTTTTAGTTTAAGAAATGATAGTTTCAATATCCAATGTTAAAAATGTCCTGTCATCAAATCTATTCATCTTTTCCTTGTTCTGAAGGTCCTTCTTCTGAGAGTAATCCTTGTTTTCTTCCACTCTTTGGGTTGTTTTATGTGCGACTGTATTATACAGATATGGCTGGAATTGATTACCAGGACATATGGCACAAGGTAAGGATCCAGCTTGCTATTTCCCATATCCCATTAATTGGGTAATCCATCCTTTCTTTTGCTTTGTAATATCACCTTTATGGTTTCTCAACCCATGGTACCTAATAGGGTGATTTCTTGGTTAAGGGCTATTCTCTTTTGTTGATCCCTACTCCTGATAGTACCACTCCTTATGGCAGCTTTGCAATGTATCTTCTGTTTGGTAGAACAATTTCACCCCTCCTCGTTAGCTTTCTTTTCCACATTTTCTTTGGCTATTCTCATATGTTTATTCCTCTAGGAAAGCTCCCAAAGAAAAATTCCATTGAAAGTGTATTGGATTGCATTAAACCTAAAAATGGATGTGTTTAAAATTGATAAATTTATAACAGTCCTGACAGACACACTGTATGCCTTCCTTTGATTAAAGTCTTATTTTATGTTTCTTGGTATAGTTCTGCAGTATTTTTCACGAAGGCCTGACACATTTCTTATTAAGCTTATATTTCTAGGTGTTTTATATTTCTGTTACTATTGCGAAAGAGATTTTTTTTTTTCCTCATTATATCTTCTGACTGCAGCTGGTGTGTTTGAAGTCCATTGATTCTTACATTCATTCATCTTGCTGAGCTCACTTTTAATTATTTTTTAGCTGATTCTCTAGGGTTTTTCTAGGCATATGATCATATCATCTGCAAAAAAATGATAACTTTGTTTTCTCTTTTCTAGTAACCACACTTCTTATTTCTGCTTTCTGCTGTGACCAAACCTTATAAAATAATATTAAATAATAGGAAAGATATCAGACATTCTTGTTTTATTCCTGATGTTAATAGAAATGTCTGTATTGGTATTTTCACAATAAATAATGATATAAGCTGTCAGTGTAAAATATTCTTTAATGTGTTAAGGAATTATTCTTCGTTTATAAGTAACAAAAAGATTTTTTCCCCTTTAGAAATGACTGTAATACTTTATCAATGCCTTTCAAAATTTAATGATCATATGGTTTTTCTTTTTGACCTATCAATATGATATAACAATAAATGTTCTAATATTAAACCAAACTGATATTTTCTACTTGGGGTGATGGATTATTCTTTTCAAATTCTTTTCTAGTTCAGTTGGTTGTTAAATCATTGAGAATTTTAAAATACATTAGTTCATTTCTTTTTATCCTATCTTTGTTAGGTTTTATTATCAGTATTAGTAATAGCAATAGTGACCATTTTACAAGTTCATGGCACATTCCAAATACTGCATTTTGTTGTTATGATTTTTATGACAATTAAAAATTAGAGGGATTCCTGGGTGACTCCGTCAGTTAAGCATCTGACTCTTGATTCTGGCTCAGGTCATGATCTCAGGGTTGTGAGATTGAGCACTGGGCAGGGAGCCTGCTTAAGATTCTCTCTCTCCCCCTCCCTCTGCCCCCTTCCAACCCTCCCCCAAAAATTAGATATAGTATTATTTATATTTTAAAGATAATGAACTGAAACCCAAAGAAGTTCCTAACTGAGGCTAGGGTCATACAGCTTGAGAGAGAAGCCTGTCTCTGCAGTCAGTACTACATAGTTCTGAGAGTTAAATATGAGTTGGGTAGCTCTCCATGCTCTAAACGAGAATATATTCAATAGGAAAACTCTGTTCCTTGAAAGAATGAGAAGACTAATCCGTATGTGTACAGGAGGCAAAATAATGCTGTGAAAATACATGGGCTTTGAAACCACACAAATGCTGGTTTGAATTCCAGCTCTGTCCATTACTTAGTAGCACTCCACAAATAGGAATCCTGGTCATAACAGAAAGTCTTCTTCCATGGGGTACCTGGCTGGCTCAGTTGGTAGAGCATGCGACTCTTTTTTTTTTTTTACAGGATAGTGATAATTGTATCAGTTTCTTTTCTTTTTTTTTTTTATTCTTATGTTAATCCCCATACATTACATCATTAGTTTTAGATGAAGTGTTCCATGATTCATTGTTTGTGCACAACACCCAGTGCTCCATGCAGAACGTGCCCTCCTCAATACCCACCACCAGGCTAACCCATCCTCCCACCCCCCTCCCCTCTAGAGCCCTGTTTGTTTTTCAGAGTCCATCGTCTCTCATGGTTCGTCTACCCCTCCGATTTCCCCCGCTTCATTCTTCCCCTCCCGCTACCTTCTTCTTTTTTTTTTTTCTTAACATATATTGCATTATTTGTTTCAGAGGTACAGATCTGAGATTCAACAGTCTTGCACAATTCACAGCGCTTACCAGAGCACATACCCTCCCCAGTGTCCATCACCCAGTCACCCCACCCCTCCCACCCCACCCCCCACTCCAACAACACTCAGTTTGATTCCTGCGATTAAGAATTCCTCATATCAGTGAGATCATATGATACATGTCTTTCTCTTTTTGACTTATTTCACTCAACATAATACCCTCCAGTTCCATCCGCGTCGTTGCAAATGGCAAGATCTCATTCCTTTTGATGAGAGCATGCGACTCTTGATCTCAGGGTTGTGAATAAATCTGTGATAATTTGTTACAACAGCAGTAGGAAACTGATCCAAATAGTTTTAGATTGACAAAGAAGTTGCAAAGATAGTACAGAATTGCCATATAACCCATACCCAGTTTCCTCTATTATTACTATCTTACACAAATTTGTCACAGTTAAGGAGCAATATTGATACAATATTGATACATTACTATTAAGTAAAGTTCATACTTTATTCAGATTTCCTTAGATTTTTACTAATGTCCTTTTTCTGTTCAAGGTTTGCATCCAGGACACCACATTACATTAATAGTCACGTCTCCTTAGGCTCCTCATAGCTGTGACAGACCATCCGTGGTTTTGATGACCTTGACAATTTGAAGAATACTGACCAGGTTTTTATTTAGAATGCCCCTCAGTTGGGATTTGTCTGATGGTTTTTTCATGACTAGACTGGGATTATGGGTTTGGGGGATGAGGACCACAAAGATGAAGTGCTGTCTTCATCACATGATGTCAAAGATACATATTGTCAACATGACATATCACCATTGATATTGAAATTAATCTCTTGGGGCGCCTGGGTGGCTCAGTCGTTAAGCGTCTGCCTTTGGCTCAGGTCATGATCCCAGGGTTCTAGGATCGAGCCCCGCATCGGGCTCCCTGCTCAGCGGGGAGCCTGCTTCTCCCTCTGCCTTCCACTCCCCCTGCTTGTGCTCTCTCTCTGTCAAATAAATAAATAAAATCTTTAATATATATATGTGTGTGTGTATATATATAAAGCATGTAAGGACACATGATCTTTGATTGGCAAGGGGTTGTTTGTTTAGACATTTATTATTAATAGTGGTAAAAGTGTATTTTATATAACTTCTGTCCTTCAGAACATTGTCCATTTTTATTTTGGTCTATTATATAATTACTTTCTGTACTTTCTGTATTTCCATGAATGCATGCAAGGTATAAACTAGGCCCTGAGTTTGCAGTGGATAGGAACATACTTGTTTTGAATACCATTGAATACTCAGCTCCTCAAATAGGACCTGATACGCAATAGGACTTCACCAAATACTTAGGGAGGAGATGATTATAGAATTTTTGACATCCCCAGTTGTGACAACCAAAACTGTCTCCAGACATGCCTAACTGTCCCCTTATGAACAAAATCACCCCCAGGAATGAAGCACTGTTCTCAGATGATATGATTATCCACATAGAAAATCCCAGAGAATCTGCTCCGAAAGTATCAGAATTAATATTTGAATTCAGCATAGTTAGTTAGTTTAAAAAATCAATATTTTTTAAAAATCACATTCCTACATAGTAGTGATAAACAGAGAAAGTAGTTTCACAATAAATACCATCAACATCAACATCATCAAAATTTAGAAAGAAAAGGGCGCCTGGGTGGCTCAGTTGGTTAAGCGACTGCCTTCGGCTCAGGTCATGATCCTGGAGTCCCGGGATCGAGTCCCACATCAGGCTGCCTGCTCAGCAGGGAGTCTGCTTTTCCCTCTGACCCACTCCCCTCTCATGCTCTCTGTCTCTCATTCTCTCTCTCGCAAATAAATAAAAAAAAATTTTTTTTTTAATTTAGAAAGAAAAAATCCAATAAAAGATGTGCAAGAACTTATGAAGAACATTATAAAAATATAATGAAAGATGTTAGAGAAATTTACCATTATCCTTGGTGAAAATGTTGTCATAGAGATAGCGTTGTTTTCCAAATTAGTCTATAAATACAATGCAGTTCTGATCAAAACCCAACAGGGAGTTTTCGTGGGATCTGACAAACTGACTCTGAAATTTATATTGAGGAACATGGAATAAAGATAGCTAAGCTACTTTTGTAGAAAAATGATTTGGGAGTCTTGCTATAACACACATGAGATTTTACTCTAAAGTTATATGGTAATCCAGAGTGTAGGCAGAAATAGGCACATAACACCAGGAAGCAGAGTGGGTATTTCATTTGTACCCCTACACGTAGTATAAGGTAACTTGATAATGATGGAAAAGGCTTTCAAAACCGTGGGTGAAGTAAGTAATATGCTGAGGTAACTGACCTTATATTTTGAAAAATTCTTTTTTTTTGTTGCTGTTTACTATCTTTTACCACTACAATGTAAGCTCCATGAGGGCAGGATTTGTATCTGTTTCCTTCATGGCTGTATTTAAATATTGCCTTGGATAACTACTTTTCACTTATATTATGATTCATCAACATAAATAATTTGCTTTTAGGTTTTTTTAAGATTTATTTATTTATTTTAGAGAGAAAGAGGGAGAAGGAGAGAGCATGCATGTGCTGGGGGAGGGGCAGAGGGGGAGGGAGAATCTCAAACAGACTCCCCACTGAGCCTGGAGCCAACGGAGCCACCCAGGCGCCCCAATTTGCTTTTGTGTGTAAGGGTTTGTGATTTCCATCCTTAAGTATTCCTTTGCATTGTGGGAATCCTAAAGGACAAACTATTCCACATCTCGTTCCCCTCCGCCATTCTCTGACTGAGTAGACTATGGTTCTTGTGATGGCATGAACAGCGGTACTTTTTGCTACGGAGTGGTGATGCTCACCCACATGTCCTTCAGCTAAGTTGGCTAGAACATGGCCATCATCAGGCTGGCACCAGGCTAAGCCCCTGAATGGGGCCAGTCACTTACCCCTAGAGGAATGACATTCACAGTCACACAAGGTACCCTCAGTCAGCCCATCTGTCACACATTGAGGTCTATGAGAGTTTTCCTAAGAGAACCAGATGGTAGTGGGTACCTCAGGGCAAACTCATTAACCCTTCTGGAAAACTGAGTAAATCTGCATGCCTCTCACACATTAATTCATTTACTAAGAATTTGTGAGTCCCTTTTACTCATGGCCCTGGTCCTGAGTGTGGAGGCTGGGGAGCCCACCTAGACATCCCGTCTGGTATTGGTCTCTCAGTGCTTCATGGGTTAGTCTAGAAACAATAGAATCTATGTCCACTTGGGGCACCTGGGTGGCTCAGTTGGTAAAGCGTCTGCCTTTGGCTCAGATCAGGATCCCAGGGTCCTGGGATGGAACTCTGCATCGGGCTCCCTACTCAGCGGGGAGCCTGCTTCTCCTCTCCCACTCCCCCTGCTTGTGCTCTCTCTCTCTCTCTCTCTCTGCTCTCTGTCAAATAAAATATTAAAAAAAAAAAAAAGAATCTGTGTCCACTATAGGAAAAGAAACCTCTTCATTACGCAAATAATGAATCATGGAACACTACATCAAAAACTGATGATGTAATGTATGGTGATTAACATAACATAATAATAAAAAAAGAAAGAAAGATGGAGTCTAGGAAACTAATACATGAAATGATTGAGTGACTCATTCTAGGAAACAAAGTGGTGTGCCAGAAATAGGGGTGGTTGGGCACAGTGAAAAGCACTTGGTTCTCTAAAGCTAGAAACATCCGAATGTGAATCCTGCTTTGGCAACTTACCAGCTAAGTGACCTCAGGGAAGTTACTTCAGCTTCTCAAACCATTTGTCCTTACTTAATAAATTGAGAAGGATAATATCTTTGCAAGATTGTGAAGATAAAAGACAAAGTATATAAAATGTCTGGTACATACTAATTTAACTGCAGGTTGCCAGTTTTTTCTTAATTTTATTACACTGTCTCTTTTTTTTTTTTTTAAGATTTTATCTATTTATTTGAGGGGGGAGAGCATGAGCAGGGGGAGGGGCAGAGGGAGAAGCAGACTCCTCACTGAGCAGGGAAACCTGATGCGGGTCTCAATCCCAGGACCCTGAGATCATGACCTGAGCTGAAGGCAGCCACTTAACCAACTGAGCCACCCAGGCACCCCTACACTGCCTTTTTCTACAAAACTAATCTTGAAAGTAGAATCTATGTTGTAGGAGTCCCCTGATTTCTCCGTTAACACTTGGCCCAGTTCAGAGCATGCAATGGGGGCTCCAGAAATACATTTTTTAAATGAAAAAGGTTGTTTTCTGAAAGAACAACATTCACTTCAATGAACAATGAATTTAAATCTACTCTCTTGTTTTTTCCACTTATTGCTTTACAATGCTCTTATCTTTTACATGTATTTCCATATGTGGAAAAAATGCCCCATAAACAAATAAGATGTTAGTAATGAGTGACATTTCCAGTCTCTAAGAGGCTGGTATTCTTGAACAAGATTTAGGAGCTCATATAGTTTTATTCCATAGAAAATAACTAAGTTCTTCCAAATGTTAATTTATATTTTAGTATAAAAACTCCACTTATCAGAACTGAAAAGATTTCCAGAAGCAAGCCAGAGGGTAGCTTCTAAGTTTACTCTGGCACAATGCCACTTACAGGGTGAGAAAAAGTTCATGATTTTCCATCGTGTGAAGTCACATGGACAAAGTCCTTTTGTCTAAGTGGCCTTGTCATGTGACACTGCTAAATATTTTTCACTTGGCCTTCCTATCACGTCCAGAGTGTCATACCCCTAGAAGCAATTTGATGTATGAATAATGGAAACCCAAAGTGAAGCTCAAAGGAGTCACCAGTTGGTGGGAATTGTTCTGTGACTAGTGAACCAAACGCAGACATCACTATGTTTACTTAGAACACGGACAAGGTGAGGAAAATTCAAATTGAGAGCTGAATTCGTTTTAGGACTCAGACATAAAAATAGAGCACTGGCCGGGTTATTGGAGGACAGAGAGTAAACGAGTTTATTTTGCTGGAGAACAGAGTTTGAATCAGAATGGAGTTCGGAGCATTTTAGGACTTGTTCATTTTACCAAAAAGAAGCAAAAAGCAAACTGATAATTTATTACACAGTAGAAGGCAAAAGAATTGGGATTTATTTTCCCACATGGCATGAATCAAAACATGCAAAAATTTTTGTGTTTTGAAAAATAATCAGAGGGTTATTTGGCAGGAATAATATTTTTAAATTCCTGCCGTAAGCTACTCATTTTCGCCTTCTTAAGCAGGCTTTGCCTCGTATGGCGGACCCGACTACCCTATAGCGGCTTAATCACAGGAACTCACAAAGGCCTGTGTCTGCTTGTTTTATTCTGTGGATTCTCAATCAGCCCTCATGAATGCTTGTTTTGACACTGTCCCGTTAGCAATTCTGTGTGCACTGTCCAAGCTCCTCCTCTCCTCCAGTAACAAATCCTCATTAGACTTCAATTTTTCAGCCATTTAAACCCTGACTACACATTTTAGAATATTATCTAGCTCATCTATTTGCCAAAATTAGACAGTAATTTTCTCAATAAAAGATGCAATTGTTGTGATATAGCTCTATCCTTTAATGTGTTAAAACAATATCCTTCTAAGAACAACATTATTATGCATTTTCTAATTGTTGGGTGGTGGAGGGGGGGTTGTTTTCTTTAAGGATTTCTTGAGAAGGGGCCATGTTCCAAGTCCTTATTACACTCTCTAATAGAAATAAAAGAGATAAAAAGAAGTTGTAAGCAGATGAGATATTCCTCCAGTGGTGTTCATTATGGAAATGATTTCTGGGCTCCCTGATGGAATTTGCTCCTTTTCACTTGTTTTCCTAGCTAATCGGGTGACTAGATCCAAGGCCACTTTAAGACTGAATGAAGAAAACACACACCAGTCCCACAGCTCTCTAGAAGGGCGTCCAGCCGTCCTCATTACTCAATTCTTTGCCATTATGCAAGAGGTCTTGGGCATCCCAGATCCTCTTGTCATAGTGCCCTTGTGAATACTGATCTTATTGATTTAAAAAGGAAGGCACTGGAGGGGCACCTGGGTGGCTCAGTCGGTTAAACATCCAAGTCTTGGTTTTGGCTCAGGTCATGATCTTGGGGTCGTAGGATAGAGCCCCGTCTCGGGCTCCACGCACTCATCACCTTCTGCTTGGGGTTCTCTCTTCCTCTCCCTTTGCCCCTTCCCCTGCTCGTGTGTTCTTTCTCTTTCTCTAAATAAATAAGTGAATTAAATCTTTAAAATGAAATTTAAAAAAATGATGACACTGGAATTTCTAGAGAGTAGTGATCTGGAGAGGGAAAGTGATGCTTTTTGAAGGTGCACAAATTTCCAAAGAAGATTAAGAAAACATCAGTTGGCCATCTCTAAGAATGATGTTTAAGAGGTTTATGGAGATTGTGGGGCATAGCGCCCCACTATCTCCCAAATTCACATACAGTGGCATTTATCTCCCTTTACGTATTTCTTCTTGCTACTAACCCCTACACGCCTCTCTGACAGCCAAACTGAAAAAACCTACTGCACCACAGTCAAGAATAGGTCATTCTGTATTAATAAAAGGTAAATTCTAGGAATCATACATTTTGTAGAGTTCTGCTTTGCCTAACTTTTGGGGGAAAAAATTGCCCTTCATCTCCTAAGATTCACTATGTGGAGCTGAGACCGATATGATGCTTTCAATACTTGATATTTGAATCTAATAATATGAGTTTTTGTTGCTCCTTATAGCTTACAATGTGCTTTCTTTTATATAATGTTGTCTTTCAAACAGAGATAATCCAAGATGTGACAGGGGTATACAAGATCAAAGAATAAAGAGCATCCATTTATTGTTCCTGCTGGTGAGACATTTAAAATGTTACTTTGTATTAAAACAAACATATCTATTATTAAATATAATGCATAATTCACATGAATTTCTCAGATAAAACATGAGACTTCAAAGAAATGTCATGCCTAAAATTTGCAGCTGTGAGCTTTGCCTGTAGCCTGCTAAGAGCATTAAGAGTGCTTGGCGGAAATTTGAGTAGCATAGGTACATACTTTTCTTATTTTATCTGCTCAACATGTACATTAGATAACATGTTTATCCCTTTACAAAACAGAAAATTAAAGTTTGGAAGGCTGAAAAAAAAAGTAAAGTTTGGAAGGTTGAACACTTCTCCAAGTCACTTTGCCACTTTCTACTTGACAGAACCCTTTCTTTCTGCTTCTCCATGAGGAAGACCTTAGTCTACAGTGGTTTTCATGGTGTGGTAGGCTGAATAATAGCCTTCCAAAGATGCCCACATCCAAATCTCCAGAACCTGTAAATATGGGACCTTGCATGGCAAAAGTGACTTTGCAGATGTGATTAAGGCAAGGATTTTGACATGGGGAAATTATCCTGGATGATTCACATGAGCCTTATATAATCACAGAGTACCTGTAAGAAGGGGGCAAGAGGACCAGACTCAGAGAAAGGAGATATGAGGATGGAAACAGAGGTCAGAGAAGAGAGAAGATACTGCACTGCTGCCTTCCTATATGGAGGAAGGGACCACAGTTAAGGAATGCTGACAATCTCTAGAAGTAGACAAGGAAGTCAAGGCAAGAAAATGGGTTCTCCCCAGAACCTCTAGAAAGGAACACAGCCTTAACAACCCCTTGATTTTAGACCCATTTCATACTTCTGACCTGCAGAGAATAAATTTCTATTGGATTAAGGCTTTAAGGTTGTAGTGATTTGTTATAGCAGCAACAGGGAATTAATATGCCTGGTAAGGCTCTGATAGTCCCCTAATTTTTCTCTCATCTTTATGGCTCTTATTAGTGATATCTTATGGTTTTATTTTAATAATTCTGATTTATCACATTGCTACATACATATAGTTTTTAGCTCTATTAAGAGTTCCATAAGTTTTTAATTCTATTAAAAGACAAATGGACAAGTGTGGGTGAGAAGGTAAAGAAATCGGACTGCTTGGACATCGCTGGTTGGAATGTAAAATGGTGCAGCCACTGTGGAAAAGGTTGGTGGGTTCACATTAAGTTAAACATGGAATTGCCAAATGACCCAGGAATTCCACGTCTGGGTGTATACGCTAAAGTACTGCAAACAGGTGTTCAAACAAAAACTTGCACAAAATGTTCACAGCAGTGCTATTCACAATAGCTAAAAGGTGGAGACAAACCCAAATGTCCATCAACTGATGAATGGATAAACACAATGTGGTATATCCATACAATGGAATAGTATTCAGTCATAAAAAGAAATGAAGTACTAATATATGCTACAGTGTGGATGAACCTTGAAATCGTTACACTAATTGAAAGAAGCAACTTACAAAAAGCCATATATTGTTCGATTCCATTTATATGAAATATCCAGAGTCCACAAATTCATAGAGACAAGAAGTAGATTCGTGATTGCCAGGGGCTGAGAGGAGTGAGGAGTAGGGAGTGACTGCTTAATGGGTTACAAGATTTCCTTTTGGATTGATGAAAATATTCTGGGGGTGAGATAATGGTGATGGTTGCACAACTTCGTGAATGTAGTAAATATCATTAATGGTAAATTTTATGTGATGTGCAATTTATCATAATAGATTTTTTAAAAAGACAAATGGAAGTAAAAATCTTTAAAGTCAAAGTGTAATAAAGTATCTGAGCTCTGCTCCACTGATCTGTAACTTCCAGTTTTCTAGTCCAAAAGCTTCCAGTTAAACCTTTGGTTTTCAGGTAACTGATTATTTAGATATTTGCTGCATATTTCCAAATAACATGCTTATAGTATACTGGCATCTACTGATTTATAAATTTTGACATTATCTATTCCTTTCCAATTATAGTAGGTAAGAGTTTAGTTCTATTTTTAGCAATTATATTTTGAATACCCAAGAACTCTTTTGTTCTTTGACTTTGTGTTTTTGCAGTATCTTCTTTCTCTGAGAATGTACGATTATTTTCAGTTTTATTCGGCTCCCTGCCTCTTCTGTTTCATCCAAGTTCTTTCTTCTTTATTTGTTTCCTTCTCTGCCCTTCATGTTGAAGACTTCCATCAAATATCTATGATCCTTGACTGTCTGTTCATGTTCAGCAAGGCACTAAAAATTTGGCTGGCAGTTCCTATTACTGCAGAGTAATCAGGCCAGTTGGCACTCTTATGAGGGAAACTTATATGTCGGTATCTTAAAGTCTTTTCTCTGGGGACACTTGGTTTCTGCAGAGGAAATTTCTTTACCTTTGTATTCCTATGTGGAGTGGGGGTGGGGGTAATATACGGGTCTGGGGCCCTTCAAGTATTCCAATGATAACTATTTCCCTTGCTTGGCACCATGTACCACTCTGATTCCATGTCTCTAGGGAATAAACTGCTGGTCTCCTGAGAAAGGCTTAGGAGTTTAACAGATTTTCCACCAATCCTCTATTTCCAGCCTGGGGCTTCATCCCCACCTTGTATAGCCGGTGCCTCTCAGCCTTCCCCTCCCCAGAGGCCTGCCAGGCAAGTGAGTGCATTTCTCAGCGGTGTTCTTTCTGCTAGGACATAGGTCACGGCTTCGTTGATCCCTCTATCAACAAATGCTGGCATTTTTTGCTCACATTTTGATTCCTTTACTTCACTTTAGTGGGGCTCCCATAGGGCGATAAGATGATTTGGTGTGTTTAATTTACTGTTTTAATTGGAAATCAGATGTGTTTGCTTTGGTGGTAAATACAGCCCTCACTTATCCTGTCTCAATTGTTCTCACAAACAGTTCTGTGAAGATGGCTGATACGATGTCTGAAATTTCACAGCTAAGAAAATGGAAATTCAAAAAAGGATGAACTTGCCCAAGACCACCCATATGGTAAGTGGAAAAGCCAGGATTTGAATGCAAGTCCTTAACTCTGTCTAAGGATCTTTAGTAATAATAGTGATAATAATACCAAGAAAGGCTAACACTTTTATAATATAACACTTACTATGTATGATAGGCAGAATAATGACTCCCAAAGACGTTCCTGTCCTAATCCCTGGTGCCTGTGAATATGTTATGATACGTGGCAAAGAAGAATTAAAGGTGCAGATGGAGTTAAATTTGCTAATCAGCTAGTCAACTAGGGAGATTATCATGGATTATTTGGGTGGGTCCAATGTAATCACAAGATTCCTTAAAAGTGGAAAGGGGTGGGTAGAAAAAGACAAAAGGAGACATGATTACCAAAGAAAGACATGGAGAGATGCATTGTTGTTGGCTTTGAAGATGGAGGAAGGGGGCCCATGAGCCAGGAAATGTGAATGACTACTAGAAGCTAGAAAAGGAAAGGGAATGCAGCTTCCCTGTGCCCAGAGTCTCCAGAAAAGAACACAGGCTTGTCAACAATTCAATTTTAACCCAGTGAAACCTGGGTCGAGCATTTGACCAACAGAACTGTAAGATAATAAATTTGTGTTGTTTATGCCTCTAGGTTTCTGTTAATTTGTTGTAGCTGCCATAGTAAACTAATACTCTATATGCTAGGAATTTTGGCATATCCATATAATAGAATACTTCTGAACAATAAAAAGGGATAGTGAAACATGTAAAAATGGGTGAATGTCAAAAATATGTTAAGTGAAAAAGTCAGATGCAAAAGAGTACACACTGTATAATTCCATTTATGTAAAACTCTAGAACAGACTAGTCTAATCTCTAATGATAGAAAGCAGATCAGTGGTTGCTTGGGTTGGAGATTTCTAGATTAAGTGGAAACAAGTACAAGGGAGCATTTTAGGATAATGGAAATGTTCTTTATCCTGATAGTATTGGTGGTTATACAAGTATATAAATTTGTGAAAACTCACAGAGACGAACACTTAAAATGAATACATTTCACTTTATATAAATTATATCTCAATAAAATTAATTTTTTAAAAAAATGTATGAAGTCGCGCCGCTGAAGTAATAAGGTAGTCCAACTCTAGAGTCTGTGCTCTCACCACTAGATAATGCCACCTATCGGTATTATTTGGGCACTATTAAATCCAAATAATTGACCCTAATTGTGGGGGTTAAAATCCTTCGACACCTCTCCCATCAAGGGGTGGAGTCTCGTTCTCCTTCCTGTGAGTTTGGGCTGGTCTGTGAGCTACCCAGTCAATTGACTAAACCAGAAAAGCCACTTTTCCAGTTCCGGGATAGCTTTTAAGAGACTGGCAGCTTCTACATTGGTCTCTTGGAGTCCTGGGATGCCTTACAAGGTCAAAACACCCTGCTTGCGAGACCACATGGAGAGGCCGTCACACTCCATTAAGTAGGAGAGGGGTCCAGCTGAGCCCAGCTGCTTGCCATTCTTTAAAAGATACCAAGTATGTGAATGAAAATGTCTTAGACCCTCCAGACCAGAAAACCCCTGGGTGAGCCCCACTGAGTGACCCCATACAACATCATCTCATACAGCCTCATAGGCATCACATAGCTCGCCCGGCTGACCACAAAATCGTGCATTATCATAAAAAGGTTGTTGTTTTAAAACCCCAAGTTTTGGGATACTTTGTTATGCAGCAGTGGTTAACTGGAAAATGATCAAAAGGCATTCCCATTTCTGTTGCTGCTGGGATTTTGTTCAATGCTTCGTGGAAACCTTTCTCTGTAGTATTCCAGATGTGACACTATAATTGTCCCACTCAGGGGCTTAATGAAAGCCGAACGGCTGAAAGAATTATGGAGGCCCATCATCACTTGTTACATCAAATCTATAAATAAATAGAAATGTGAAAATAGAACCACCAGGGTCCCCAGCATCTGGGCTGCTGATGGTTCTTCGTTGCGTTTAAGGTAAGGTGTAGGTGATCCATAGCACATCTAAACCAAAAACCTAACAAACTCAAGATTTTGTGTAGTAACTAGATATTCATAGAGTTCTTCTATGAAAAGTAGCTTTTCTGAAACTGAATCACCTCCTGGATACGTATAAGTCATTGGCTGCGTTGGAATGAAGATATTTTCTGAAATGTTGGGCAACATCTGACTTCATTAATGCAACATGATAAATAGAAAGTACTGATGCTTCCCTTTATGGGCCCGGAGCTCTGCTTACCTGCAAAGTGCCGGCTCTCCCTAAGCCCCAATTGCTGGCTACTCAGGAACAGTAATGTACAAAATAGAACTATGTACAGACTGTCAAACAAGCCCTTGATGATGCTGCAGATTCAAGAATTGTCAGGACTATCCGAATACCTTTCAGATAAAAATGCTTCCATTTGTTTTCATTTCTAAGCATATTTTCATATAATCAAAGTTTTTAAAATGTGTGTGTGTGTGTTTACAATAACCCATACTGTCGATCTACAGTCTGACAAAACAATATGAAATGTGAATCCTTAAATAATCTGTCAATACTGTTAGCAAAGCCAGGTCACGTGACCCCCTGCATAAAAGCCCTACGAGCCACTTACTGAAAACTATTTACCGTGGCCTAAAATTCTGACGCAATCTCTCCGCTGCCAATCTCTGTCACCGATGTTGTCTTTCCCTTCACTATTCCCCAGTCACAGGGGCTTTTATTAAGCACTTATTATGTGCCAGGCTCTGTGCGAAGTTCCTTAGAGGCATTATCTGATTTAATATTCATAACAGCACTAGGAAAGAGATGTTATTGTCATTTTATAGATAAATTAAGACCCGAAGTTACATAACTTGGTCAAAGTGACATAAATACTGAGTGTTGGAGCCAGATATTTAACTCTCTGAATGCTGATTCAACTCCCAATTGTGTATCTTCTCTGAATTCAGACCATATATCCAACTGCCTTATTGGTATCTCCGCTTGAATCTCTTCCCAAGTTCAATGGCACCACGCAGCTGCTGAAGACAAAAGTTTAGGGAGACAAAAGGGAACTTTACCCAGCACGTATAAAAAAGAAGCACTTATAAAAAAATATTTGTTAACATTA
This sequence comes from Mirounga angustirostris, assembly GCF_029215605.1. Taxonomy (NCBI): domain Eukaryota; kingdom Metazoa; phylum Chordata; class Mammalia; order Carnivora; family Phocidae; genus Mirounga; species Mirounga angustirostris. The sequence goes on from NW_026991714.1 coordinate 44,634,398, forward strand.
TTAAAACATTTACTCTACTTCTCTCCTTCCCTCGCCAACAACACTCAATTTCTCAGCAGCTTCTGTCAGGTTTCTTTCCAAAATATAGCCTAATCTGGGCCATCTTCAATTTCCCACCTCTGCCAAGAGTCTTCTAATTGGCCACCTGCTTCCTCTCATCCATTCGTCTGACGGTGGCCATAATGGTCTTTGTGAAGACTATTCACTCACTCCTTAAAACCCTCCAGTGACTTCTTTCCACCGCACTTAGAATAACAATCCCTGCCAGTTCTCAACCTCTCATTGTTTGTTTTGTCTTTTTTGTTATTATTGCTGTTGTCATCTGGGAAAGGGTACTCAAAAGCAAAGAGCTGTGTCAATCATACTCCTTAGTTGGTGGTGCATTATCAACTTCCATCCACATAAGATCCTCCTCACTTTGTTAGTCAGTTGACTTGTTTATTTCCTTTTTTTTTTAGATTTTATTTATTTATTTATTTAGTTAGTTAGTTAGTTATTTTTAGAGAGAGAGAGCACATGCGAGGAACAGAGGGGGAGGAAAAGGGAGGGGAAAGAATCCCAAGCAGACTCTGCACTGAGCCCCACGGGGTGCCCGATCCCACAACCCGAAGATCATGATCCCAGCTGAAACCAACAGTCGGATGCCTAACCGACTGAGCCACCCAGGCATCCTTGTTTATTTCCTTTTATCCAAATTCCTCACCTGTATTTCCTTTCTGTACTGTGAGCAACCATTCCACTGTGTTTTGCACATGTTATTATAAATTGTGCATTGATGGTTTACATACATACATTTTAAACACAGTATCATGTAAATGATACTGTGGAATAAATCACATTTCTGCTTCTGACTTTTTTCACTCAGTGTCATGTTTTAAAGATCACTCCATGCTGCAAGTTGCATGTTACATCTAGTCCAAGTCTTCTGGCTGCTGTGTAGAACTCTGGTGCATCCACCACCTTAGACTATCTGTTCCCTGAGGGACAGACAGACACCCAGGTTAGAATGGTTCCCGCTTCTCAGCACCATAAACAATAAACATCCCATTTTTGTGAATTTGTGTGAGAACCACTTTGCAATACATATCAGAGTGGAATTGCTGGGTAATCTCGTATATTTAATTTGAAATGTACTGCCAAATTCCCCTCCCGAATGCCTACAGCCTCCGCTCCCAGAGTAGTGCATAATGGGACAGTATCTCTCCCTGTCAATGTCCCTGCCAGCATTAAACATTATCCAAATTTTGCCACTCAAATAGGTGGAAAGTTTATGACACCTAATGAATTTGAGCATCCTTTATGTGTCATAGCCTTTTAGGCTTTCTCTTTTGGGATGTGCCTGTTCATGCCCTTTGCCCATTTTTTCCACCAGGATTATTAATTTTTCTGGCTGATTTTGCAAGACTTTTTTTATAAGTGCTGGGTATAGTCCCCTGATTGATGTAAACAATGAAAACATTTTCTCCCAAACTATCATCTGTTAACTTTATCAGTGTTTTCCTTTTTAGAATAGCAAATCTTTGCTTTAATAAAATTAATCTTTAGTGCTTCTGAATATTTTTAGGCAGTCCTTTCTCACCATCAAGATGCAAATAAAAAAGGCTTTTTGTTTTTTCCTTGTAATGATTGCACCTCTTTTCTCCCCTTTCTGATCACCTGGAAAAACTTCCAGTGTTATGGTACTTTTCTTGTTCCCAATCTATCAAGAGGTAGTCCCTCTTGAGGTTTTCCAGGAGTATAGTTTTTGTTGTGGGTTTTCAGTTAAAGTGAGTCCCTTCAGTTCCTTGTTTCCTGATAGGTTTATCATAATTAGGTATTGACTTATTTATGGTTAATCAAATGCTTTTTCTACATCATTTGAGATTAATAGTATGTTAATAAATATTTATAAATATTTAATTTGTTAAAATTTTTTTAAATGTTTTAATAATGTTAACAAATATTTTTTAAGCTTTATTTATTTACTTGGTGGGGGAGGGGCAGAGGGAGAGAGAGAATCCCAAGCAGACTCCACACAGAGCACAGAGCCCCACACGGGGCTCAAACCCACGACCCTGAGATCACCACCCAAGCTGAAACCAAAAGTCAGACGTTCAGCCAACTATAGCACCCAGGTGCCCCTGTTAATAAATATTTAATAAATATTTTAATAATATTTATACATCAGTCTACTAATGTGGTAAATTATGTTGATAGATTTTCTGATGTTAAACTATCCCTCCATTCCAGGTATAAAAAAGATAACTAAACTTTTATTGAGGATTTTTTTCATGTATGACTATAAGTGTAATAGACCTACCATTTTCTTTGTCTATGTGTTTTGTGTGCTATCCTTATCTACCTGTGAAGTCAAGATTACACTCACCTCAAAAAATGACCTGGACAATTCATTTCCTATGCTGTGTAAGTACTTGTGTAAGATAGACATTGACTATCTCTTGAAATGCTAGTAACACTAATGTGTAAAGCCATCTGTGCTTGAGATTTGGGGGGATGGTCTATCTTGTAGATACCATTTCAGTGGGTAATTATTGGTGTTTACTGATGTATTTAAGTTCTCCATTTCTTGTGCCAATTTTTCATCTTGTAATTTCTTGGCATTTCTCTATTACATACAGATTTTCAAGTGTTATAATACTCTTCTATTATGTTTTAAAATTTTGATTGTGACTAAAATTACTTGTTTTTTAATTTTCTACTTGCATTCCTCTCTATTACTTTTTATTAAGTAAACATTTTATTGTACTATAACACACACACAGAAAAGTATACCTCTGAGGTGTATAGCTCTATGAATTTTGGTGAGGTACATATCTAGGAATAGACATGGTATATCAAGCCTACATATGTACACAAAGACATATGTACAAAAATTATCACAGTAACATTATAATTGCCAAAAGTGAAAATAACCTAAAGTTCATCAATGATAGGATAAAGAAATGTTAGTATGTTTCTACCATGGAATGCTATACAGCAGTGAAAGAATAAACTACTACCACACACAAAAACATGGATAAAATGCACAAACATAATGTTGGGCCAAAGAAATCAGATACAAAGGAATACATACTACATGCTTTTATTTATATAAAATTCAAAATAGGCAAAACTAAATCATGATTATGAAAATCAGAATAATGGTTAACTTTGTGGGAGTCAGGGACTGGGAGGGGCCTGAAGAACATGCTGGCATCCTGGTAATGGTCTGTGTCTTGGTCTGAGTAGTGTTTATAAAGACGTGTTCAGTTTGTAAAATGCAATGAATGGGATGCCTGGGTGGCTCAGTCGGTTAAGCGTCTGCCTTCTGCTCAAGTCATGATCCCAGGGTCCTATGATCAAGTCCTGCATGGGGCTCTTTGTTAAGCAGGGAGCCTGCTTCTCCCTCTGCCTGCCGCTCTCTCTTTCTCTCTGACAAATAAATAAATAAAATCTTTAAAAATAAATAAATAATATTCCATGGAGTGGTGTGGGGTAAGAGGGATGGGGTGGCTGGGTGATAGACATTGGGGAGGGTATGTGCTATGGTGAGCGCTGTGAATTGTGTAAGACTGTTGAATCACAGACCTGTACCTCTGAAACAAATAATACATTATATGTTAAAAAACAAAAAAAAGAAGAAGAAGATAGCAGGAGGGGAAGAATGAAGGGGGGGAATCGGAGGGGGAGACGAACCATGAGAGACTATGGACTCTGAGAAACAAATTGAGGGTTCTAGAGGGGAGGGGGGTGGAGGGATGGGTTAGCCTGGTGATGGGTATTGGGGAGGGCACGTTCTGCATGGAGCACTGGATGTTATGCACAAACAATGAATCATGGAACACTACATCAAAAACTAATGATGTAATGTATGGTGATTAACATAACAGAATTATAAAAAAAAATAAAAATAAATAAATAAAAATAAAGTAAAATGAACCATTTGTAGTTAATGATTTGTGTACTTTCCTATGTGTACAATACACTTGAATAAAATAGATTCAAAAGAGGCAGCAATTTTCATAGCAGTAGACCTAAAAGCCTTATGAGTATCCCACACATGGTAAGAACATTTCAAACAAAGTGATTTCAAGAAGTTGAAAGTAAAAGACATTGACAGATTTATAAGGCAAATATAAACAAACAAACAAAAGGGGCAGTAATATTAAAATTAGGTAAGGTGGAAAGTACGGTTAAAAGTACTGAATAGGAAACAGATGAACATATGTGATGACAAAAACGCACAATATTTATGAAGAAGTCATAACAGTCATAAACTTGTTTATGCCAAATAACATAGGAGCTAAATACATCAAGCAAACCTATGAGAACCTATTTAAAATGCAATCAGAGTGGAGCACCTAGATAGCTCAGTCAGTTAAACGTCTGCCTTTGGCTCAGGTCATGATCCTGGGGTCCTGGATGGAGCCCTGTTTCCAACTCCTTGCTCAGCAGGGATCCTGCTTCTCTTCTCCCTACCCCTGCTTGTGCTGTCTTTCTTGTGCTGTCAAATAAATAAATAAAATCTTAAAAAAAAAAGAAAGAAAAATAAAATTCAATCAGAGTGAAAGATGTCAGTATACTTCCTTCAGAATCAGAGAATCTGGTACTCAAATAAAAATAAAGACAAGGAGAGATTGAACAGTATACCAAAAAATCCAAATTAATCAACTTTTAGAGTAATTTTAGAAAGCTGTATTGGAAAATATAGAATTTCCATAAACCATAAAATGTTTATAGAAATCAATAATATACATATTCATAAAGAAAACTTAATTAAGGTTATAAATAGCCCACTAAAATTAAGAATAAATAGTAACAATAAAAAGCATTGACTATATGGAAATTAAGAAACACACTTCGAGGGGTGCCTGGCTGGCTCAGTCTGTAGAGCATGCAACTCTTGATCTTCCGGTTTGTGAAATCAAGCCCCACATTGGGCATAGAGCTTACTTAAAAACATACACAAACACACTCCTAATAGCCATTAGATCAAGATCTCAAAGCTAAAATTATAAACTCTATATAGAAAGCAATAAAAAGGGAGAACATATCATACATGAAAGATGTACTCAGAGCTTTAAAAAATAATCATAATGCTCTTATTTTAAATAAGAAAGACAAGGGGCACCTGGCTGACTCAGTTGGTAGAGCATATGACTCTTGATCTTGAGGTGGTGAGTTTGAGCCCCACACTGGGTATAGATATTAGCTAAAAATAAAATCTTTGAAGGGCACCTAGGTGGCTCAGTCAGTTAAGTGTCTGCCTTAAGCTCAGGTCATGATCTCAGGGTCCTAGAATCGAGCCTGCTTCTCCTTCTCCCTCTGCCCCTCCCCCACTGCTTGTGTGCTCTCTCTCTCTCTCTCTCAAATAAATAAATAAAATCTTTAAAAAAATAATAATAACTGGGGTGCCTGTGTGGCTCAATCAGTTAAGCATCTGACTCGTGATTTCAGCTCAGGTCATGATCTCAGGGGCGAGATCAAGCCCCACACTGGGCTCCGCACTGGGCTCTGCACTGAGTGTGGAGCCTGCTTAAGATTCTCTCTCTCCCTCTCCCTCTGCCCCTATCCCGTACCCCTTCCACACCCGTTCACACATGTGCACGTGCTCTCTCTCAGGAAAATAATAAATAAATAAATAAATAAATAAATAAATAAATAAATAAATAAGATTTAAAAATGAAGAAATTTGATATCTACCTAGGAAATAGAAAAAGAATAGGAAAACTTTTTTTTTTGCCATTTAAGAAGAGAGAATTTAAAGAGATCAAAATTAAACCTAACCAAATGAGAAGCAAAATTTAATAGAACAATAAATGAATCCAAATGCTGCTATTTCAAAAATATCAATAATATACATAACCTGTTGCAAACTTGCTTAAGGAAATAAGAGAGAAAGTAAAAAAAGAAAAGATTAGGAATGAAAAAAGAGACAAACTACAATATAAGAGATATTTTAAATTATATAGTGAAATCACATACAACTCCATTGCCACAAACCTGCAAATCTAAAGAAGATAGGTAATTTCTCAGTAAAATAAAATGACCAAAATTAACCCAAGAAGAAGACAAAAAACTTTGAATAGACTAATTATTGCAGAAGACACTGGAAAGGTCAAAAATATCTTTCACTAAAAATGTTCCTACTGGTTTCATAGCTGAAATCTATCTAACCTTTAAAGCTCAGCTAGTTCCTATGTTATTTAAATGATTCTTGGCCAGAAAAAAAATATAGCTGCTTCTGATTGATTTTACAAAACCTGAACAACTTTAATACCAAAACTTTGTGAAGAAGGTATAGAAACAGATAACTATAATCTCCCTTATGTATATAAATGCAAAATTTTCTTTTTAAAAAGGCAAATAGGGCGCCTGGGTGGCTCAGTTGGTTAAGCGACTGCCTTCGGCTCAGGTCATGATCCTGGAGTCCCTGGATCGAGTCCCGCATCGGGCTCCCTGCTTGGCAGGGAGTCTGCTTCTCCCTCTGACCCTCCCCCCTCTCATGTGCTCTCTCTCATTCTCTCTCAAATAAATAAATAAAATCTTTAAAAAAAATAAAAAGGCAAGTAGTATCTAGCAGTGTAATAAAAGAATATAACAACATGAATAATTAAGATATATTCAAGGAATGCAAAGGTGGTTGTACATTAGGAAGTCTACCAAAGTAATTCCTTAGAGCAACAAGAGCAAAATGTGATCATACCAAAGATGATTAAAAAAAAAAAAGGCATTTAAAAAATTCAACAATCATTCCTATAACACTCCAGGGAAGGAATGGGACTCCCAGAAAGGTTGAGTGAGGAGCTCAGCACATACCACCCCCAAAAAGCAATAATAAAACTGGACAAAACTTTTTAAAAAAACCAATCATTTCAAATTTTAGAAATTAACCAAAGCATACACAACACATTGAAAGGCATTATTTACTCCTGGTTACATTCCTTGTTGTGAAATCTCTTTTTCTGATAATTTATATAGTTACGTCAACATACTTTAGCTCACCGAGAAGCCTGGGTGGCTCAGTCGGTTAAGTGTCAGCCTTCGGCTCAGGTCATGATCCCAGAGTCCTGGGATCGAGCCCCGCATCAGGCTCCCTGCTCAGCGGGAAGCCTGCTTCTCCCTCACACTCTCCCTCTGTGCTTTCCCTCTCTCTCTCTCAAATAAATAAATAAAATCTTTAAAAAAAAACATACTTTAGTTCAGTGTTATCTTTTTACTTGTAACCTCTTTGTTTCTTTATGTAAAAGGTGGATTTCTTAGAGAAACCTTTTGTGTCATTTATACTAATATAATAGGATTAGGTTTACATCTACCCTTTTGCTATTTGTTTTCTATTTGTTCCATCTATCCTTTGCTCCTTTTTCCCTCTCTTACCTGCGTTTAAAAAAAAAAAAATTAGTATTCCATTTTATCCATGACTGTGTATTAGAAACACCTCTTTTTCTTGTGTAGTTGCTCCAGTTTGTAATAGATATCTCCATCTTATCACAGTCTCCCTTCAAATAATTTTATAACATTTCCCATGTATTTTAAGAACCTTACAACAGTGTACTCCAACTTACCTTTTTATTCTTTCTATACGTGTTGTCAATCACAATACGTGTGAGCACACCCACTTCTCCCTGTGTCTCCTTCCCACTGCCACACTCGCAAAGCTTCTGACACCACATGTGGGGGGGGTTCCCCACACCAAGCAATTCTGTGACAGCACCTGGTCCTACAATCTAACTAGGTGCTGACACTCTACCTGGAGGTAGTGTTGGATCCTGTGGGTTAAGGGCTCAGTTCCACGGGACCACAGCTGCCCTTCAGATGCCAGTCCCAAATCCAGACTGTCACCTGTGCTTCCGATTGGCCATAAATCAGAGGTTCCCACGCCCCTCTCCTTGGGTGCAATTAATTTGCTAGAGTGGCTCACAGAATTCAGGAAAAACAGCTTACTTACTGTTTACGACTTCATTTACCATTTCATTATAAAAGGACATGATAAAGGATACAGATGAACATCCAGACAGAGGAGAGGCAGGGCGGGGGTTCTGTGGGAAGCTCAAGGGGCTTCCGTGCTGTCTGCGGGTGCCCCCCCTCCCAGCACCTCCACATCTTTACCAACCTGGAAGTGCTTTAAATCCCATACTTTTGGGATTTTTAGGGGAGTTTCATCACGTAGGCATGATCAATCATTACCTCCATTTCCGGCCCCTCTCCCCTCCCTGGAGGATGGGGAGTGATGCTGAAAATTCCAAGCTTCAATCATGGCTTGACTTTCTGTTGACCAGCTGCTGTTAATCCCATTCCGGGTAATTTTCATTTCAGGTATTACACACACAAAAATAAATAAAGTAGGGAAGAAAAATAGACCCAAGGTGGGTGTTTTTTAGATATGGCCACCAGGGAAAACCTTGCCGATGTGGTGAAATTTGAGCAGAGACCTGAAGAAGGTGAGGTGAGGAGATCCAAGTCTTCGCTGTTCACCAAACCCTTTCTTATTATGCATTTAGCACTTTTCTCTTTTCTCTTTAATTTGTTCTTTTCTTCTAGTAGAACAAGTAGTTTTTCTTGGTCTTCTGTGTGTTCTTTTTTGTCTCAGAGTCTTTTTAAATACATTCTTTTACATTTTTATTTTCTGTCTAGCTCTCTCCTGTCTTCCAGTCCCTTACTATTAACTCTTGCTGCTTCTCTTGTTGCTTCTGTATCTATAATGGTTTCACTTTACATTCACTCTTTCCAAAGCTTTGACTGCTCACTCTTCATCTCCTTTCACCTTATCTTTGAACACTTTTATCTCCCTTTTAATTTCTTATTTCTAGAGACCACATATTCTTTAATTTACTTGATATCAGGAGGAAACATAGTCTGTGGCATACGTCTTTCTTTATCTGTTGAATTATTCTTTATCTGATTTTTGCTTCTCATGTACCTTTTTTTTTATGGCCATTTTCTGATTACTACTCAACTTTGAACTGGACCAGTTCTAGACCAATTACTCCCACAAGGTTGTGTGAGAAGTGTTCAAGACCTGATTGGAGACAAGGTAGCTTGGGCTTAGGACTTTCTCATACTTCCTGCATTCATGTCTCTATTGCATGTTCTCAAATTCTAATGTTCTGGAACTACCTTTGGGTTGAGCAGAAAGTTCACCCATCTCTTTTGTGCAATGATTTTTTTAAATGGTGATTTAGTGAATATTGCTCCTGGTTATCTTCTTTATCTATAAGCAACAGGTGAGCTGATTATTATGTATGTTCACTTAACTCTCCCAACAAACTGACAGCTTCTTCTAGCAAAGATGGCGGGTCTGCACAGATAACCCTTTGCTTTCTATGGTGTTAAACCATGCTTAGGGTACTCCCAAACCCCACCTTCACCCTGTCAGACCCACAGACCTTTTCTTGTATCAACAAGAAAGTGAATAATGGCCTGAGCCAACTACCTTCAAGACATCCATGTGCTCCGCAAGGTCTGTCAAGGTATGTGCCATTCTTGCTGTGCTCCCGTGTTTGGTCCACATATTACTGTACTTGACAGCTATTCCTCATAGACTCATTCCCCGACATCACTCCTTCTTTATTTCATGTTCTTCTCTGTGGTTTGTTATTATTGTGTTTTTGTTATTGTTGGGTTCACAGAGAAGAGTGGAATTGAAAAGGCTTTATTCCAATCTTTAATTGGAAGTCTCTACTATTTATTTTATTTTATTTTAATTCAACTCAATAAATGTTTATTGACTGTCTATGAAGTATGAAGTACTGTGTTTAGTGTTAGGGAGGGTAAAAAGATGGAGGTAGAAAATCACAGCAAGTATATGAAGAACACAAATAATCCTATTCTGTTGGAACACAAGCATAAGGAAAGAAATCTGCACCCATCACTATGGTGGCAACGGGAGCAGTTTCAGCAGGAGAGTCTTTGCAACTCTGCTTAAGTGAAATTGTCCTATTTATGTTCTGGAAACCCTCAGGACTATCCTAATAATAGCAATGCCTGGAAGTATTAATAAATGATGCGAACCATCCAAATTATTATGGTAACAAATATTCAGCATGTTTTTTGGTAGGTACTTTCATCCAGAACCACATGGGCTACCCAACAAAATAGAATTTCATTAAAAAAAAAAAGACCAAATGTAGGATGAATGTTCTCTGGAGTGGTTCCTTGTCTAACTGAGAATGTGACCGTGCCCTGCAGACTTAAAGTAATTGTTCTGTGGTAATTAAGCAAAAAGAAAAAAAGACTTTATGTCTCTTTAAGAGGCCAGATAGAGAACAAAAAATAAATGGGATCAAGGGCTTTGGGGACCTCATGATGCTTCAGGCAAGGAAGTGGATTTAAATACAACTGAGTAGGAAGGAGAGGTGGTGGCCACTTTCTATTCTCAAGTCTCAGGATATTGAAACCAAAAATTACTGCAAGATTTCAAGGGGTTAACTTACTTCTCCTTTCAGCCCCAAACCATGACAAAAAGTCTTCACCTCAAAGAAATAATAACTGACTCTCAAAGCATTTTCTCACTCCTTTGCCCCTGACCTTCTTGTTTATTCCCTTTTCTCTGACTCCTCTGTATTCTCCAAGAACCACATTTTGCTCAATCTCTGTGTTCTGGGAAGAAGCCAATGGAACTCTGATGTGCTATTTGAAAAGCAGCGCTTACAAGATGAGCAGAGGGGTTTTTTTTCCCCCTCTTTCTGAATCTTGCAGGATATCTTACATACAGAATGGGTATAGGAGCCTTTGAATTGGAGAGGGACCAGGAATGAAAAATCTAAAGCACTGTTGGCCTAACATCAGAACTTGGCTTTGGAAAACATTAGTATACGCCCATGTCAAATCGGTGATCCATGGTCCTGGACTGTAAATAACTGTACATAAGCAGATTTTACAAAATGTGTTGTATTACATTAACAATAATAATTAGATAAACCTATTGGGAGTGATAGAAAGAAGAGGATTGATAATTATGGAGCTAAGACCTTTGGGGGTAATGGTTCTTTGAAATGTCCCCAGACCAACAGTATCAGCATCACCTTGGAACTTGGTGGAAATGCAAGTTCTCAGGCCTCTCCCAGACCTACTGAATCAGGAATTTTGTAAGACCTAACAATCTGTTTTAACAAGCCCTCCAGGTAATTCTCATCTGTGTTAAAATTTGAGAACGATAGCACTAGGGGAAGAAAAAGAACTCAAGGTAACGATCAGTGGTTTTCAAACTTTATGCTGCATCAGAATCACCTAGAAAGCTTATGAAAATGAAGATCACTAAAGCCTATTCTAAGAGTTTCTGATTCAACAGGGCTAGCTAAAAAGGAAGAAAATTTGCATTCTGACAAGTCCCTAGATGATGTTGGTGCTGCTGGTCCTGGGAACACACTATAAGAGCCACTGGTCTGCATAAAAGGCTTGAGTAAATGCAAGACTTCCTTGGCTCCAGATTAGAAAAGGATTTTCTGGACTGAGGAGTTAGGGAGCTGGGAGCGGGGAAGAGAAGTGATAACTGCATTGACATGTCCATGATTTATACAGAGAAAGGCTCTGCCCACTTTGGGCTCTGGGGAAACAATAAAGTTTAAGAAACTCACTGAGTTTCCTGTTTCCACATGTCATTGGAAAGCAGTAGAAAGAGCCAGCAGTCCACAAAGGACCAGGTGGATAATCTTCAAAGTGGCCTTCATGAACCAAGGCCCAAGGACAACCATGGTGATGACATGTCAGTCAATACCTATGTGAAGAGATGAGTTCATAGAGAAGATTTGCTTCCTCCTACCCTGACAACTTAGCACCTCAGAAACCTCCTGAACTCAGCCTCCCGAACTCAGAAACCTCCCGAACTCAGCCATGAGGAAAAGTGGTGAAACTCCCAGTGGACTTAGATTGTTTTCACCACCATGTAGGAGTAGGGTCAGGGCCATCCCTGAAACGATGAGGGATCTGGGAGGATGCAACCAACATAGTGCATTTGAAAGGGCTCATGCTGTTAGCATCTTTCATAGGCTCTTCAGGATATTGTTAAAGACAGAAGTTTTGAAATGTAATTTCAGTGATTCTTAGGAAACATGGGTAAGGTGCAATACTGTCTCATGACAAACCCTTCAAGCTTGGAGCTGAAATGGCCACTTCAGTTGCCATACCCAAAGGACTGGCCGAATGGAGCCATAAAATAGAAATTAGGTTGAGTTATAAAACATTAAATGACTAATTATGAGGAAACAATTGGTAAAACTCAAATTGCAGGACATTCCACCAAACAACTGGCCTGTACATTTGAATATGTACTGCATATTAGATTATGGGATTATATCAATATTTTCTTAAATTTGAATAAAAATCAATGTAACTTTGTCTGGATTGAGATTTATACCTGCTACACCCAAGTCCATAACTCAGGCTTGATGCTCTCTCCAGAATGGTGAAGTTCATAATTCAGCACAAAGAACTTGCACACCAAGAATACGAATTGTCTGCTTTTCCAATTTTGAATTAATTTGTTCATTATTTTTAGAAAGAGAAAGAGAGAGAGTGCTCAAGCAGGGCAGGGGAGGAAGGTGCAGAGGGAGAGAGAGAGAATCCCAAGAAGACTCTGTGCTGAGCGTGAAGCAGCATGTGGGGCTCAATCCCATGACCCAGAGATCATGACCTGAATTGAAACCAAGAGTCAGATGCCTAACAGACTAAGCACCCCAGGCACCTCCATTTTGAATTAGTCCAGAACTTTCAAGAGTCCATGGTTGGTTTCCTTCTCTGGGTGGTTAGGCTGAGCTGAGTTGGATGTGCTGGAATTGTCCAGGGCAGGTGTGGACTATCATACAGTCTTGATTTCAGTCATTCCCAGGGTGATAAGGGCCACAATTTACTGCTGACACAGCTGAGACAGGAAGTGCAGCTTCTTGCAATCTCTTTCAACGTGACTGCCCTTTGATTTCTCTCCTTGTGTGATCTTTATTGCTTCTGAATTTCTGTACTGCTTGCAATCTGAACCAAACATTCTAACACTTGATTTTTCCAGCCTGGTATTCCTTGCCCCGCCCCCCCACACCGCCCCACCGCCCCGGTTGTTTCATGGATGTATCACTCATCTCCCAACTGAGATGTAACTTCCTCAGAGGCAGGAAATGGGTCTTCCATTACTTTTGCATACAGAATGGCATTGCACAGTGCTAGACATCTGTAAGGACAGAGGAAACATTTGTCAATTTATTCACAGAATGCAGTGAATGAATGAATCCTGGTGCCCATTCCTTCTAATATGCCAGTTTTAAAAAATAAGCTTCTCTCAGACATAGGTCTATTGGATTGGAAAGAAGTAGAATAACAATTTATTTACTGAAAATTTAAGAATTTTCCATCTACATATGATAACATTTATGTCATTAATGGTTGCCTATATGTTTACTTCAACTCCTTGTTAGAGAATTACTGGGTGCTTCATTATTTAGGGCCAATAATAATGCATCTATAGGAACGCTTGGCTGGCTCAGTTGGTGGAGCATGTAACTCTTGATCTCAGGGTCACGAGTTCAAGCCCCACACTGGGCTTACTTAAAAAAATGCATCTATAAGCATACTCAGTGCTTATCTCAAGTGAGCTGTTGGACTAGGCTAGGCAAGACTGAAATAAGCAAAATCTAGCTCTGCTGTCCCTCCTTTTTATGGTGTTCATATCCTCCTAATCTACCCCCCTACGCCACTCTCCCATTTCCTTCCTAACTAGCAGCTGACCAATTAATTAGCTGGTAAGAGCTAAAGTATTACCCCTCCATAGGACGATTTGTCTTTTAGGAAAGGAGTCATTAAGAGCTAGATTTTAGAATCTACAGAAATGAACCTCCAATTATAAACCTTCATATATTGAAAAGCCACTAGGAAAGATTTAGGGATCAGGTTTCTTAAATCTCTGCTTCTAGGAAGGGACCCAATTTACCTAGTCATGAAACCAGTGCTAGTAAGATTTACGAAAAAGATCCCATATCTAGGTCAAGTTTAGAAACCAATTTTTTTTCATTTTACATAGGTATGTTCCTGCCTTGGAGAATGGATTGGGGCTAGTGAAACTTACAAATCACTGGTTTACAAATCTGAAAGTAATTTATCAACTTGTTTGTGCTTTCTTGTTATTAGAATAATCATGTGTCCTGGGTGCCTGGGTGGCTCAGTCGTTAAGCGTCTGCCTTCGGCTCAGGTCATGATCCCAGGGTTCTGGGATCGAGTCCCACATCGGGCTCCTTGCTCGGCAGGAAGCCTGCTTCTCCCTCTCCCACTCCCCCTGCTTGTGTTCCTGCTCTCACTATCTCTCTCTCTGTCAAATAAATAAATAAATAATTAAAAAAAAATTTTGTCTAGAATATTCATGTGTCCTATTTAAGATATAAATGTCAAATAGCTGGTAAAAATGCCAACAGTTTCTAATACTATGCTCAAAGCAGACATTGCTAATTGAGTGTAGAGCTCCTTTCCTTCTAAACACAGCACTCCAGACAACCATCGCCATTGATCTGTGCTGGTTTGCAACTTAAAACCTTGCTGCCATTTCTGTTCTTTCTGATATCATGGTACCAAGGAAGGAAAAATTTATCAGAATATTATCTGGCAAGGATGAAATCAGAGCAAGTGATCTGTTACCAAAAAATACAATTGGGAAAGAAAATACCACAAGTGAAAATAAATTAGAACTAAGGAATTATAAAAAAAAAAGTAGGAAGTCAAGATGGGAGGGGCATGGCTTTATGTAGTTAATGTCATTAGAACTTAATATAAATTAACAGCTTTCTGGGATACCTGGGTGGCTCAGTCGGTTAAGTGTCTGCTTTTGGCTCAGGTCATGATCCCAGAGTCCTGGGATCGAGCCCAGCCTCAGGCTCCTTGGTCAGCAGAGAGCCTGCTTCTCCCTCTGCCTGCTGCTCCCCCTGCTTGTGTGTTCTCTCTCTCTCTCTCTCTCTCTCTCTCTCAATCTGACAAATAAATAAATAAGATCTTTAAAAAAAATTAACAGCTTTCAGAAGGTAAGAAAGAAAATGAAAGGAGAGAGGGAGGAAGGAAGGGAGAGAGGGAAGAAAAGCTTTGGGGCAGAATGTCATAGGAGGGTTGGGTGATTTGTTAGACAGTGTCCTTATTTCAATGACAAATGCAGCAATGAACTTCATAAGGCTATTCTTCAGTAAATGTCAAGGGCATAAGTCTTAGGCATAATTCAGTGAAGATAGTTCCATAGTGGGTCAAGATAACGTGGTCTAATTTGATACCAAAAAAAGAACATAGACGACTGAGAAGTGTAGGTGGATAATCCCAAAGGGAATTTGATAGTTTTGCAGAATATTTTCTACATTTGGGATATTACTGCCAGCCCACTACATAGTATCACTTTCTAATGACAGTAATACTAAAAAATAGTATCATCTTTGAGGAAGCCCTTATAAAATAATACTCTTCCTCTCTCCCTTTTAAGTAATTTTTAGAGTTTGCCAGAAACTTTCGTCATTGTATTCCCTCATAACATTACTATGTTCTATAATAAGGCGTTTCTGAATTAGTTATACTTTAGAAGAGTTGCTTCTTGCAAACATATGAAACATATTAACTTGACAGCGTTCTTCTACTTCACAGAGCAGCCACACTGGAGCTGTGTCCTCAAATAGCAATTTTAATTCCAGATGCTTCCCAATCAAGAACAGTTCCTGGTACACCTAGGTGCTCAATAAATATGCATTGAATAAATGAACATCAAGGACCCTCTTATATTATTTTCTCCAACATGCTTTAGGTTTTGAAAGCTTGTTTAGGAAATAATTTGCATTAGAATAATAATAAATTTGCATGTTCAGATCACTATGCTATACCTTTGGTCCTGTTAGTTCTGAATTTTTTGTGTCATTTGATTCTTACTGAATTTCATTTACAGAGAATGAAAGACACCTCCTGGTCTTATAATGTTGCTTTTATTTGGGATCTTCTCTCAATGATTTATGCGTGATCCTTACCACATACCATAAACCAAACTAAATTCTAGAGGAGTTTAAGAAGTAAATGTAGAAAGTGAAATGATTTCTTAAAAATTAAAAGAAAATTTAGATGAATATTTATCTTCCCCACATTTAAAAACAGAATCTAAGCATAAAAACATTAATTTAAAAATTGTAAATTTCACCACATTAAAGTTAAACTTCGGCACACACAAAAGATCTAAAGGTAAACAAAAAGTAAGAATATATTTTCCTTAAATATGTAAAGATTTAATAGCGTTCATTTACAAAGCACTCAAACAATCAGTAAGAAGAGTAATTTCTCAACGGAAAGATTGGCAAAGGACACTGACAATTTTAATAACAGAAAAATTAAAATAGCCATTAAAAACATTTTTAAATGGTCAACACTAATAATAAGAAGTGGAAATTAAAATGAGATACTCAGTCTGATGTATTACTTTAATACATATTTCCACAATAATAATACTTAATACTGATAAAAGTATAGATTTTCTGGAAAGCATTTTGGCAATAGGTACCAAAAACCTTTAAGGCTCCCAGGCAAACCAGAGCAAGGTTGTACGTATGACATTAATTTTATTACATTGTTTATAATGGTCAAAAACGGGGTGGGGGGAATCTAGATGTTTAAAGAGAGAAGGAATGGTTAAAATAATTAAACAATGTAATGGAAAAAATTATTGATGAAATTATGGAATCATGGGAAAATTCATGAAATAATAGTAAATGACAAAAAAAAAACTGCATGCATATACACACATGGTGTAATTTCAGTCACCTAAAATTGATATATCTGTATATGCATAGAAAAATTTTAGAAGCAAATATACCAAAATGTTAATTCTATCTTTTGCTAATTACATTTTTTCTTCTTTGTACTTTTCCCTTATTTCCCAAAATTTTCTACAGTGATCATATATTATTCTCCCAAGCTTTAAAAAGTAGCACGTGAAATAAAAAATGAAATGCCTGATCTAAATGGAAAATTCTAGACTGCTTCCATATAAACATTCTGCTTTCTCTAGATGAGTTATTTCCTCGTGTGCCTCTGGGTTCTGCATTCTGATGTTTCATATCCTTAATCTTTTCTCAACTTACCTCCCCAAGGGCAGGTGTGCTTCCATGATGGATGATACAAATTCTCTAAGACTATAGCTAAATTACTAAAAGCCAGGTCAGATCTGATGGGTCAGATGTACCTTGTAATAAGAATTCAAAAGGGCAGAGTGTCACCAAGAAATAGTCAAAGGGATCCCCGTCAGACTTTAGAAACAAGCTGTTCTCCTGAGGGAATCTTCCTTGAACCCCTGGAGGGTTAGGGGTTCCTCTTCGGGCTTCTTCTGTCGCCCTGACTTGCCCTCAGCATTTACTGCCTTAATGAGATAATCTGTCCATGTGCCTTTCTCCCCTCCCTGCCCAGGCTGCAAATTCCTTGTGCACAAGCCTCCGTTTTACTCATCTCTGTAGCCTCAGAACACGGTCCTGATCAATCAGAAAAGTACTCCTTGCCGAATGGCTTCATCTGCGCCTTGACCCTTAAAAACGAATTCAAATGAGAAGTGAAAATACTAGTCTCTGGAAACTAACAAGAGAAGTGTGGCACTGAACCCTGCCTGCCTTCTCAATCTGGCACAACAAATCGGTGGTTTCAGATTGTTCTGGCCAAAAGTGGTGTGTGAAACCCAAGCCTGTATCATTATTATCGCATGTTCACTTACAACTCTCCCCGTCCATCAAGAGACTAACCATTAACTGAAACAAGCCCTTCTTTTAATAACTTTGCTTGGAAATGACTGCCCCAAACCATGAAACAGAATCGAAAGCTTCTCATTTTACTGAAACTGGACCAACGTTCACGGTCACACACTCACTGCTATGGTCACTGGCTGTTCCTAGGCTTGCAAGCCAGGGGTCTCCTCCCTGTTGGCTGCCTAGCTGTCTCTACAGCCGGAGCCTGAGGCCGCAGTGAGCTCTCTGGCTGCAGGAATCCTGGGAGTAAAATTCTTCCATTTGGGATTTGTCTGTATTGGATTATCAATACTGTTTTCTCTGCTGGGAAATCTTCCTAAGCCTTTCCATCTGGACAGCTAACATCCTTCAAGAGCCTCTGCTCTGTGAAGTCTTGCCGGCCCACTCTGTCCTCTAAGCCCTCATCGGACTCTGTATGGGTTTCCTCCCACGTCTGTCTCTCACGCTAGACAGTACGTTCCTTGAGAGCAGGGGTAATAGTTCATGAATTTATATAGCACAGTAACTGAGAAACAATCAGTCAACAACAAATTGAATTGAACCGTTGGGGGAAAAAATAGTACTTTTAGTATTTACTGTATTTTTTGGACTCACTCTGGGAGTTACAGCCGCTTCTAAACAGAGTTAGAAACTTTTTCTGACATAGTGTGGTTGGGAGAAATCTTTGAATCATAGTTCTATCTGTTACTAGCTGGATAGTCTAGTAAGTTAAGTCTCCTAAGCCTCAATTTCCTAATCTTTTATAAAATGGGAGTAATAATAATGTATTGTCGTCAGGATAAAGAAAAGTATGCCATTCTCTTGGCACATAGTAGGGGATTAATCATCTTTTAGCTGTGTTTATAGTTTCCCCCCTCCCTACCAGAACAATTTTTCCCACCACAGTTCTTCTCTTGTTCCTTAAGATTCTTACTTTTTCCCCCATCTTACTTCATGATATTCTAGAGCAAGAGTCTAGGGCAAGAGCAAACATTTTCTGTAAAAAGCCCGATACTGGATCTCGTTAGGCTTTGCAGTCCTTGTTCCATATTCTTTATTTTTGTTGCTTTGTTTTTGTCTCTTTACAACCCTTTAAAAATGTGAAACCATTCTTAGCTCATGGGCTATAAAAAAAAAACAGTCCAAATTGGACCCATGACCTATATGGGATTATGGGTTTGCTAAACTGCGTCTTAGAGCCAGGGTTCTTGACGTGTGCCCCACCAGCAGCATTGACATCTCCTGGGAACCCGTGAATGCAGAGCGTTGGACCCCACCTCAGACCTCATGATTAGAAACTCTGAAGGTGGGTCCAGGAATCTGTGTTTTAGTAAACCATCCAGGGGATTTTGATGTAGGTGTTCAACCTTGAATGCACGTTAGAATCACCTAGAGAGCTTTAAAATGTTTCAGTACCCAGATTTTGCTCTATACAAAAATCAGGAGCTCTGTGGGTGGGATCGAGTCATAGGTGTTGAAAGCCCTGCAGGTGAAACCAGTGTGCATCCACAGTTGGGAGCCCATTGTGTAAAGCTGGGGGAGGAACTCTGCATCTGCAAAGAAAGATTTAGCACCAATATTGCCGAGATATCTCATACTTTGGCGTCTTTTCTTGTTTTGACAATTTCTTGAAGAAATCTTACTACAATCAGTTCATCAAGATAGCTTTTCAGTACTGGATACAAAGCACTGTGTTAGGTACATTGGGAATATAAAAAAAAGGTATATTAGTATGGTCTTTTTTACCTTCGAATAATTTGCTTATGAAAAGGGAACTTCTCCATTTCAAGAAGCTCAGAATTTCAGTTTTACAGGGAGAGAACAACACAAGGAGCTCCATCCATATTTCCTTTGTCAATGAGTTTCAACCTGAAACATCTTCATTGGTCACTAATTTCACTCTCCTCGCCATTACTACAATGGGCCGAGTCCATTACCCCATTATTCCACAGAAAGTAAGCTGTAGGGTGTTTTATTCTTGTTGCAAAATCACATTTTCCTATAAATGCTCTGTGGGAAAGTCCTTGTATGGTTTTATATTGGTAAGATAATTCTAGAGTGCCACATTTGACAAATGACATCAGCTAGCCTGCTCTAGCCATAAACCATTTTAGAACTCTTATGCATAATTTGGCTTCAGGTCAAGGTGGTGTAATATGAACCAGCAGAACATACAGCACAGTGTGTCCTTAGCAGCTATCCTAAAGATCAGCAAAACTCATTCCTGTAAGAGCAGCTCATCTGAAGCAAGGTCAAGCCCAGTGGTCATTAGAGAACTTTCCCTTGAGGGAATCGCTCCTTGCATGGAGGTACTACTGCTTTGTAACTCTTCTGTGCTGGTCCCTCTGGTTGTCTATCTTATACCCATTCCCTCCCACAGCCAACTACTGCCCATCTTCTTTGCTATAGGTACTCCCATTTTGTTCAAGAGTCAGATAGCCATATTCTTCAGGGGAGGCTGGCCCCAGGGGCAAAATCTTGATCATTTAGGTAAATCATAGTAATTTCACTTCCTTTGCCAGTGATTGGTTTAAAAATAAGCATGGGATTCATAATTCTGGCCAATGATACCGGAGAGAGAGTCTGCAGAGGGAGATTTTGGAAGGTTCTCCTTGCTGTTCAAAAGGAATGCAAAGGAAGATTTTCTCCTTAGGCCATTGGATACAGTCTTGTGAGGATAGGATGCTGAGAGCTGCCGTCGACATCTTGCCACCATGAGGGAATATGTCTGGAGCCAAAAGCCAACACAGTGAGAATGAGGTAATAAAAGATGGAAAGAATGTGGCATCCCTGATGAACTTGTTAGCTGCTGAATTAAAGACTCAGATATTTAAAAGAAACAAAACACCTCAGATATCACCTGACCTCCAGATTTCATTGCTGTGTAAAATAATAAATATCCTTATTATCTTAGCCACTTTGGATGGATTGTCTATTCTTATAGCCAAAAGCGTTCTGACTAATACATCTGTGTTAGCCTCATAATCAAATGTAAAAGGATGTTGTTTTATACTTAGTGTCTGCTTACTCCAAAAACACACATATTAGCACTGGCAATTTTTCTGTTGGAAGAAAGAGTTTTTCACTCATTTCTTTCTTAGTTTTCTCCCTTACTGACATAGCTTATCTCCAACACAGAGCTATGTCTTAGAGTATTTTACATCTACCATTCTTATTCATGAAGACCCGAGTGAGCCATTAACTTTGGTCCTGCATCAACCTACAACAGAATGGTTGTCCCATCCACCCCAGACACAGGCACAATGAAGGATAGTCCTTAGCAACACAAAAGCTCGCATTTTTATCTGTTTGTGGTTAACATTGACATTGTCATTACCATAATCCTGAGTCTGAGTTCCTCCAAAACTTCTCTATACACCCAGGGCTTGACACGTAATAGTTGCTCAATAAATATTTGTTGGATGTATGCGTAAATAAACTATTTGTAAATATAACAGCAAGGAGGATTTAGAGAATTGAAAATATTTGAGGCTCTATTTTTGAGGTCGAAACCCAAATACTAGCTAGCTTTTTTCGGCCACATCTAGTTAAACCCAGAGTGCAAAGTATGATAGAGTTCCCCTTTTAGAAATGAAGAGCACCCCCTCTCTTTCTCTTGCCTTGATTCTCATGCTTGCTCTGTCTGGAAGTTTCAGAATCTTAAATTATCTGATCCTGTGAAAAATTTTAAAACGAGTATTTTCATGTCCACAAGAAGATTTTTTTTTAAGCCCTAATGGAATTCATCATTGCTCGTTGAGAGTCTGTAACATACTGGAGTGTGTGTGTGTGTGCCTTTTGAGAGGGCCATACACTTGTGTCTGTTCTATAGTAACTGGTTTATATGGATAGACTTCAAAGGCAAGGGACTTTGACATTGCTTTTAAGAAGCGCCTTCCTGGGAGCTATTTCATCCATCAGACTGATTCTGGTAGCTAGAGTAAAGAAAAGATTGGCTCCGTTCAACCTCCTGTGTACTTTCCCCCAGAGAAGGGCCAATTTGTGATGTTCAGGGTGAGCCTGGGCAAGGAAGAAAAGGCCCTCTTGTTTTCTTGCGGAAACTTCATCATCAGACTCAAAGAAGGGAAGCTGCTTCATGCTAAGATTAAATGTCTCAAGAACCAGATCCTCTTCACTGAGAGAGATTGAATGACCTCAAAGGAGAGAAAGGAACATCGTGCTGAGACCAGGCTTCTCTGAAGCTATTCTGCTTCAGAAATTAATTCCTTGTTGGATAGCTCTTGTGCAATAGCCCCACGGAGGAGGGGAGAGCACGCCAAAGCAGAGGAAATGTGTTTCCCTTAGTCCCCTGTCATCCGTGCAAGGATATAAAAATTATTGGCTGAATCCTATTGATTAGTATTAATCCCTCCACAGCAGAGTTGTCTGAATCTCTGCCAAACACTTAAGGTTTCCTTATGAAACAGTGACTTGTTTATATGTCTGTCTCTTCCATTAAATTTTAAGTGCCTTGGGGCACCTGGGTGGCTCAGTCATTGAGCGTCTGCCTTCGGCTCAGGTCATGATCCCAGGGTCCTGGGATCGAGCCCCGCATCAGACTCCCTGCTTGGTGGGAAGCCTGCTTCTCCCTCTCCCACTCCCCCTGCTTGTGTTGCCTCTCTCGCTGTGTCTCTCTCTTTCAAATAAATAAATTTAAAAAAAAATTTTAAGTGCCTTGAAACCTCACACGTGTTTCAAGTCATCTTTGAACCCTGTGTCTGAAATACTTAACAGTAGCAGGCACTCACTAAATATTTTGAAATGGAACTAAATCATTATGTGATAGTGAAGAGGCTCAGGCTCCCTAAGTTGACAGGTATTTACTAAGCCTAGAAGAAATCAGGCAGAGACTGAAAACAATGGTATTTTGCTTATATAATGAGGAAAAAACGGCGATTTATAATCAGAAAGACCACATTTCAAATCCCAGCTTTGCAACTCACTGGTCGTTCTACTTTGAGTTAGTTACTCAATCTCACTGAGCCTCGATTTCATCCTCTGCGAAATAGGGATGACAATAAATCTGTCAGTGGGTGCTGGGTAGATTAAATGAGGTGGTGCTGTGGGTTGATTGTGGCCCCTCAAAATTCATGTCATTGAAGTCCTAACTCCTAGACTGTGACCTAATTTGGAAATAGGTTCACTACAGACGTCATTAGTTAAGATTAGGTCATCCTGGACCGGGGGGGCCTCCTGATCCAAGGTGACTGGTTTCCTTATAAAAAGGAGAAATTTGGATACGGACACACACACTCAGGGAAAACACCACGTGAGGCTGAAGGCAGAGATCAGGGTGATGTTTCTAGACACCAGGATAACACAGGGTGCCCGCAAGCCACCGGATGCTAAAGGTACAGAACAGATTCTTTCTGTAAGCCCCCAAAAGTAACCAACCTTGCTAACACCTTAGCCTTGGGCGTCTAGACTTTAAAACTGTGAGATGATACATTTTTGTTGTTTAAAGCCACTCTGTTGATGGCATCTTCTTTCTTTCTTTCTTTTTTTTTTTTTTACGATTTTATTTATTTATTTGACAGAGAGAGACACAGTGGGAGAGGGAACACAAGCAGGGGGAGTGGGGGAGGGAGAAGCAGACTCCCCACTGAGCAGGCAGCCCGATGCGGGACTCAAACCCAGGACCCTGGGATCATGACCTGAGCGGAAGGCAGACGTGTAAGGACTGAGCCACCCAGGCACCCCTGTTGATGGTACCTTTTTATGGCAGCCCAAGCAAACCAAGGCAGGAGGCATAAGCAGTGTCCAGAGGCAGTGTGTAATAGGTATTCAAAATCTTTATTTTTTATTCTCTCTTTCTGTATTAGACTTTCATGAAAGTTTATATTTAAGAAGGACTTTGGGAGCACCTGGGTGGCTCAGATGGTTAAGCGTCTGCCTTCGGCTCAGGTCATGATCCCAGGGTTCTGGGGTCGAGTCCCGCATTGGGCTCCCTGCTTGGCGGGGAGCCTGCTTCTCCCTCTGCCTCTGCCTCTCTCTCTCTCTGACTTTCATCAATAAATAAATAAAACATTTAAAAAAAAAAAAAAGAAGGACTTTGGCTGTCATTAAATATTTGATTTTGGAAGGGACAACTGAAAACAATAGTGAGGGATGATATAATGATTTATGTTAAGAAGGCAGAGGTTAGGGGCTAATACAAGTCAGAATAAAAAATGAAGGCATGGCATTTAAGGTGAAGGTATGTTACAGGGCTTGAACAAAATATCCCCAAAATAATCACATTTCCTGGAAGTTATTAAAAGTTTCTTTCTTTTTTTTCCCCTTAGTATTTTTCTTCTTCTTAAAGCTAGAAGTAATGCTGACTTCTGGTCTTCATGGTATAGCCTTAGAACTAAAAGAGAACCAACCCACCAAAAATGAAATTAAACAAAACTTGGATGTCTTTTAGAATCTACTTCCTCACAGGTTGTCAATAAGACCATCTAAGGCTTTGATGGGAAAAGTACATTTCAGTTCTTCCTCTATTTCCCTAGAGAACAATGGCCTTTTTTTTCTCATGTCCAAATTGAAAAGGTTTGAGATGTGGCCATTCATAGACATTCAGTCATCCAGCAAGGGCTTCTGAGTGGGCCTTTTACTCCATTATACTGCTGTGCGTTGAGGTGCTGTGGTCTCTTCTTAGAAAATCTCCCGAGCTAGTGAGAGGGACAGATGGGTGAACTGATGATTGCCACACAAAGAGACTGAGGAACATGATGCTGGGAGAAGCTATCCTGCCAAAGAAAGGGCAGAAGGGTTTCACAGAAGGACTCCAATGGCACTCCATGTTGAGGGACAAGTAGAAGTTTGTGTGTTTCAGCAAGATGGAAAGTACGAATGAGGGGTGCTGAATGAAGAATGAGGAGTCAGGGGAGGGAGGGACTTCCTGGTGGTAGAAGTCTGAGTTGAGATTTGAATGAAGGAGGGGGCATGGAGCCCCACGGTGAAAGGAGGATCATTCAAATACCTTATCTTAGGCAGGGAGACTTGTGGGAGATGAACCTGGGGTATTGGCAGAGGTCAGGTCATAAAAGGTTTTTTGGCCATGCTAAGGAGCCTGGACTTTATCTTGTTGATAGTAATTTTTTTTTTATCGTGGTATAATATGCACCAAAAATTCACCATTTTAACCATTTTTAAGTGCACGATGCAGTGACATTAAGTATATTCACACTGTTGTACATCACCACTATTTGTTCACAGAACTTTTCATCCTCTCAAACAAAAACTCTCTTCATTAAACATGGAATTAATGTTTAATGGAAATTATCATTTCTCCCCCTGCCCCCTCCCCAATCTACTTTCAACCACTATTCTACTCTCTATCTCTATGAATTTGCCTATTCTAGGTACCTCAGATAAGTGGAATTATACAATTTTTGTCCTTTTGTGTTAGTTCACTTAGCATAATGTTTTCAAAGTTCATCCATTTTGTAGCATGAATCATAATTTCATCTTTTAAGGCTGAATTACACACATACAAACCACATTTTGTTAATGCACTTATCTGTTAATGGACATCTGGGTTGTTTCCACTTTTTGGCTATCATGAATGATGCTGCTACAAACATCAGTGTACAAGTATCTATCTGAGTCCCTGTTTTTAATTTTGGGGCTATACACCTGGAGGTGGAATTATTTTATTATATGGTAACTCTATGTTTCACTTTTTGAGCGACCATCCAACTCTTTTTCCCAGCAGCCATTCCCTGTTCCATTCCCACCAGTGATGCACAAGGATTCCCGTTTCTCCATATCCTCTCCAACATTTATTTTGTTTCTTTTGTCCCATTGTAGCCATGCTAATGGGTATGAAGTGATATCTCATTGTGGTTTTGATTTCCATTTCCCTAAGGATTGGTGATTTGAGCCTCTTTTCATGGGCTTATGGACTATCTGCATATTTTCTCTGGAGAAAATGTTTATTTTCCTATTTGCCTATTTTTTTAACTGAGTTGTTTGCTTTTTTGTTTTAGGATTGCAGGAGTTCTTTATATATTCCGGCTATTAATTGCTTATCAGACATATGATTTGCAAAGATTTTTCTCCCACTCCATGGGTTGCTTTTCACTTTTTTTTTTTTAAAGATTTTATTTATTTATTTGAGAGAGAGAGAATGAGAGACAGAGAGCATGAGAGGGAAGAGGGTTAGAGGGAGAAGCAGACCCCCCGCTGAGCAGGGAGCCCGATGCGGGACTCGATCCCGGGACTCCAGGATCATGACCTGAGCCGAAGGCAGTCGCTTAACCAACTGAGCCACCCAGGCACCCTGCTTTTCACTTTTTTGATAGTGCCCTTTGATGCACAAAAGGGCAATACGTAATTTTAAGCGGAGAATAGATATTTTCCAATTGGCGTGTGGAGGGTGGATTTGAGTGGGGCAAGGCCAGGGGGCTGGGGAGACAGGTTAAATGACCACAATATCCAGGCAAGAGATAGTAGGGTCTAAGCTGGAACAAACAGAGAAGAAATGGAAAGAAAGAGTGATTTAGGGAGTAAAAGCAACCGGATTATGGTGACAGTGGAGGAGAAAAGAGACGGAGGAGGAAGTGTTGGGAAACCACTTCGATATTCAACAAGAGATGATGAGGACCTGAACTGGGGGAGCAGCAGTGAGGGCAGAGAAAAGACAAATTTGAGGAGATTAAATTCTAACTGATTGGACAAGAGTAGGAAAGAGAGGAGTGATTCATGGCTCCAAGCGTGGACAGCCCAGTAAAATATTACCTTAATTTACAGTGAACAACCTAAATTAAATGAGTCTTTGACACAGACTAGTCTAGATGTGTCCTCCCCTGTACAGAGTGGTTTGGTTGAGCCTGCCCTGAATCTCCCTTCTCACCCTTACTTTCCATTAGAATCATTTCTTCTTATAAAAGCATATTCTATGCTTTATCACTGCCGATAATACCAACCTCAAATCCTTTTAGAAGAATATGAGATCATGAATGCATGTAAAAAAATAAACCCAGGTTCAAATCTGGATCACCATTTTTTAGCTTTGCAACTTTGAACACTCAATAAGTGACCTAAACTCCATGAGCCTCTGAGTTTTTCCATGTCTGTGGGTATAATAGTAGCATGTCTCCCATGCAGATGCCATGAGGATCC
Source organism: Mirounga angustirostris (assembly GCF_029215605.1). Lineage (NCBI taxonomy): Eukaryota > Metazoa > Chordata > Mammalia > Carnivora > Phocidae > Mirounga > Mirounga angustirostris. The sequence goes on from NW_026991714.1 coordinate 44,661,187, forward strand.
AATGGAAATGATTCAGGTCACACACTCAGTGCTGGACCGAGAGCCTTGATTAATATGAGCTGTTGCAATCATTACTACCCCACCTCTATATCCAATGGCAAAGTCCAGTTGGATCTAAAACAGCTGGAAGGAAGTGGGGACACAGGGTGGCACAGCAGAGAGCAATGAAGGCAAGATATGAAGACCAGGAACCAGTGAGCTTCATGGGAGCCTCCCAGCCCTGGAATCAGAAAATTCTGGGTTTAAATCCTGAATTATTCTGACTAGCCCTATGGCCTCTTCTGCTTAAGACCCGGAAGGGAGTGACAGCAGGTCAGTACCGGTGGTGAAGGGAATGCTGCTCTCCACCCGTCTCACAGAAGTTTGCCTCTGTGTTTTGTCTGTCTTCAGAGGCATTACCTCCAGTAGAAATGGCAGGTCCTCGAACTTGGAGCTCAGATCTGCAGAATCACTGCCGAATCCCCCACGCACAGGAATGTGGCAATCAACCTGGGTGATGCACAGGATTGCATTCCAGAATGTTTATGGCACTGGTTAGCAGAGCTGACACATATTTCATATCAGAGCCTACTGGTTCCTATGGAGGGAGGGGCTTCCTACTACATGCGCCTTCCTCAACCCTCACTGGAGGTGACACCATAGAGGGATGGGTCCTTAGCTTGTTGGCCACTCTGAACCTCAGGCAAATTCTGGGGAGTGTGGGTTACAGCTGTGGTGTGGTGTGGTGCAGTAACTGTGCATCCCAAGGTGACTTCCTGACAGGTTATATCTACCATCAACAGGTTGAAGCTCTATGGTAGTTGAGGGTGGGAAGGACTTTGACATTGTCCCATTTAAATAAGCATTTTCTGCCCCATGGGTTCAGTTAGCAGTAGTGATATCAAGTACTTAAAGGTGTTGTGTCCCATCTAACTATATTTCTACAGGGAAATGTTAAAGATATCTCTATTTATATGTACACATATAGAAAAAGATTAAGAAATCATAGTCTGAAATCACAGGATTTTAACATTTCTAAATCTTTTTTTTTTTTAATTTATTTATTTGAGAGAGAGAATGAGAGAGAGCACATGAGAGGGGGGAAGGGTCAGAGGGAGAAGCAGACTCCCTGCTCAGCAGGGAGCCTGATGTGGGACTCGATCCCGGGACTCCAGGATCATGACCTGAGCCGAAGGCAGTTGCCCAACCAACTGAGCCACCCAGGCGCCCTTTAACATTTCTGAAAGAGGCTAACCCAAGCTTTGAAGAACATATGACACCTTCCCTTCCCCCACAAAAAGCAACATGACAGCTTTTATAATTTTTTTGTTTAATTCTCTTCCTAATGCTAATTAACTTGTGACTATATTTTGTCTGCCTTCAAATGAGTTACATATAGTAGAGAGTACTAGTCACAAACACGTGTGTTCCACAAGCAAACACTGACCCATACACATTTTAAATTTGAATTGATGGGGCGCCTGGGTGGCTCAGTCCATTAAGGGTCTTGCCCTTGGCTCAGGTCACAATTCTGGAGTCCCGGGATCAAGCCCTACATCAGGCTCCCTGTTGAGCAGGAGCCTGCTTCTCCCTCTCCCTCTGCCGCTCCCCCTGCTTGTGCTGGCTTGCTCTCCCTCTGTCAAATAAGAAAAAAAAAAAAAATTAAGTTGATTGCTAACATTAAAAGCTGGAAGGTTTCACATGGAAATCAAGATTTCTGTTCTCTCCTGATAAAGCACAAAAGACTCACCTCCACAGATGTCAATAACCACCTAGAGCTGAGAGGCACCCCTATGCACCTCAGTCCCCACCTAGCCTATGGCCATCATCCAAGTTACTCCCTAGCCCTTATAGCCATGTGGGTAAGACACCCTTATATCACACACATTCTAGGTCATTCACCTAACAATAACCAACTATTTATATTCATTTAACAGTAACCAACCAAGTATCTATGAAGCATCTGCTGAATGCCCATCTAGTCCCAATTGCTCTTCTAAGCCAAAAATAGGGAAAAACTCACGTTTATGTTAAAGGTACTTAAGAGTCTGGTTCTGTACCACCCAATACGGCTTCTAGTTATGTGGCACTACTGAGCATTTGAAATGTAGTTAGTCTGAATTGAGATGTGCTATAAATAAATATATATAAAATACATGGCAGATTTCAAAGAGATACTACAAGAAAAAGTAAAATATATCATTAATAATTTTATATTGATTACATGCTGTAATAATCTTCTGATACAATGACTTAAATAAAATTTATTATTAAAAGTAATTTCACCTGTTTCTTTTTATTTTCCAATGCAGCTATTAGAAAATTTCAAATTACATGTGTGGTTCACATTATATTTCTATTGGACAGCACTGGTCTCCCTGGTGAATGTGTGTTCAGCAGAAATTTATCCAGACTCCAAGAAGTTGGGAGGAGAAATGAACAGTAATGGAAATGGAAGATGGATCTGAATAGATGAAATGTGACTAAATCTGTGTCTATTACCTCACAGAGCCTGAAACTGCAACAGGCTGTCTGTCCCGTTAATCCCATTCCGACTCTTTTCCTTCTGCTTCACTGACATGCATTGGTGACAATGATGGCGGCTGACTGTGAGGAGTGGGGGAGGCGCCCCCCTGCCCCCCCCCACCCCCCGCCGCAAGGCTTAGGATTTCAAAACTGCTGGGAAGCTCTGTTCGCTCTGGTCCTCTGAGAAGCAAACAGCCAAAATGGGATTAAATATGCAAGGATTTTGTTAGGGAAAAATACTGAATGAGAAAAAAAATGGGGAGAGACCAGCCTGGGAGAGCGAATAAGAGCAGTAGTGAAGGAGGAAGGGACAGAAGGTTGGGGGAGGTGTCCTCTGCTGCGGTGGAGTCGGCCTCACTGGTTCAGCAAAGAGCACAGAGTCCTGGGGGCAAGATCTGGGGTCCAACAAGTCCCGTGTTTCCCAGGAGTGGGTCTGCTGTAGTATCCCTAATGCACTCGGTCACTGGCTTGTAGCACCCACTGGGAAGCTTGGCCTCCGCACAAACACAGCAATGGGTTTCCGAGAGCAGCAAAGCTGGGGCCCGTGATTCATAGTGTTCTCTCTGGTTAGAGGTCCGCAGGTGCATTTTCATAAGAGCCACAGAAGCCATCTCTGGTAACTAACAGGCTCTGGGACAACCTAGAAAAAGCATAGCCAGAATATTTGCTGCAAGGGAGCAAAGAATTAAAAGAGCCTCTCCTTCCTCTCATCCTTTGAGCGCCAGCATCTTTATCTATTCACATAGGTCTTATGTTCTGATCCTTGAATTATTTGTATGACTCTCCTTTGAAAATGCTATATAAACAAATTTATATATATAGTTAAAGAAGAAAGAGCAACCTCAAAATATATTCTTTATAGTATGAGTTGAAGTGCTGATGGGCTAGCAGTGAGCAGAATGGGGGTTTGGATTAAAAATCTTAAAGGTCACTTCCAATCTCAAGAGCGATACTTCTCTAATCGACTCTTAAAAAAGTAGACTCTTTTTTCAGTTGCCCTTTTCTGTAACACTAAAAGTAAAATAGGCTCTTTGAAAAATGGAGGAAAAAAATTTTTTTTGAGAAAATGCATTTTAAAAAGTAATTGCCCCAAATTCTGCCACAGAAACCACCATTGTTAACATTTTAATATTTTTAAAGCCATGTGTATATATTTTAATCTTTTTATGATCATGTTATATATACAATTTGATATCTTCTTTTATAGTATAATGTGGCATAAACATTTCCCCATATTGTTAAAAACGCTTTAACATGGTATATATTAGTGTACATCTCTGAATACCTCTTTATGTTTAATTCCTAGAAGGCTAGTAGTTGTTAGGGCAAAGGGCATACAAACTTCTAATGCTTTTGATATATATAGATAAATTACTCTATCAGCAGTATATGAGAGTGCCTGTTTTTCTAAACTTTCCTCAACTCTAAGGATAGTAATTATTAAAAATCTGCCAGTTATATACAGAGAAAGTGGCATAATGTTTATTTTCTTTAAACACTAGTAACATTGATGGGCGTCTGGGTGGTTCACATGGTTAAGCGTCTGCCTTTGGCTCAGGTCATGATCCCAGAGTCCTGGGATCGAGCCCCACATCGGGCTCCCTGCTCCTTGGGAGACTGCTTCTCCCTCTGCCTCTCTCTCTCTCTCTCTGTCTGTCTCTCATGAATAAATAAATAAAATCTTTAAACACTAGTAACATTGAACTTTTTAGTTTATTTTACTAATAGTTTATATTTCCTCTTTGTGAATTATTTTGTCATATCTTTGATCAGCTTTCATTGGATTCATATCTTTTCTTATTGGTTTATAGAACTCTTTACATACTAATGGCCTAATCATTTACCTATCAACTATATGGCAAATATTACCTCAGTGTGTCATTTACTTTTCAATTTGTTTATGATGTTTTCCCAATATACAATTGTTTTATGCATTCAAAACTAGCAATCTTTTCATTTATGATCTCTGCTTAGCTAAGTCTTGTGTATTTCAAGATTATACAAAATCTTAAATCTATGTTTCCTCTTGTACTAAAAAAAATAAAATAAAAGTGGCTTTACTTTTCACATTTAAATTTGCCATCCTATGTCAACTATACTCAAATTAAAAAATTAAATAATAAAAATAAAGATGTAGAAATTGAGGCAAAAAATATAAATAAACATGTCATCCATATGGAGTTTATTTTTAAATATTGCTCAAGGTAGGAATTTAATTTGGCTATTTTACAAACTGTTATCAGTTTGTTCCAACCCTATTGATGGCATAATCTATATTTTCCCATTTATTTGAATTTTCATCTTTACTATACACAAAGAGAGTATTTTAAATTTTTCTGTGGGTTTTAAAAATCTCCTTTTTATTCATTTCTGGTTTTAGTGCACTGTCTTCAGAATGTGGCCTATACATTTTTCTACTTTGGTAAATGTATGGGTATTTCTTTTTTGTCAAGTACAGTGGATCTCACTGTGAACTACTGTATGGTGTGTTGCAAAGTAAAATTTTACTGCTAATAAAATATTTAAACTTGCAACTGATGTATATATGAATTAGAGTTCATCTGATATATCAATACTAATACCTTTCTCATTCACTAGTGTTATATTTCTTTTTCTTTTTTCCAGTTTTATTGAGACATAATTGACATATAGCACACTGTATAAGTTTAAGGAGTACAGAATAATAAGTTGACTTACATCTATTGTGAAACAATTACCACAATACCTTTAGTTAACATCCATCATCACATACAGTTACAGAAAGAAAGAAAGAAAGAAAGAAAGAAAGAAAGGAGGAAAGAAAGAAAGAAAGAAAGAAAGAAAGAAAGAAAGAAAGAAAGAAAGAAAGAAGGAAAGAAAGAAAGAAAGAAAGAAAGAAAGAAAGAAGGAAAGAAAGAAAGAAAGAAAGAAATGGGTTTTTTTTTTCCCTGTGATGAGAATGCTTAGGAAGCATTACAGTTCTTTATAGTGGACAGGTGGAAGCTATGTGGAGTCACATCTTTACACTGATGTCCACAAGCTCTGGTCATTCTAGGGTTCTTGTTCTTGAATTTCCTGAAGGGTTCTACGTCCCATGATGTTTTAAAGTAATTCTCCCTGGTCCCCCTGACTCAAGCTGGTAGAATTAAGCCTCTATTTCTTACAACCAACAAAGCCTAACTAAAACACCATGCACATACTGAAAGAAGGGACTAGTACACATCAGATCAGGAGCCTGAGGAGGTAGACATGAAACTTAAACAACAGACCTCTAAGGGAGTGAGGTAACCCTGGAGAGTGGCTGTGAGGTAGTTCACTGTTAGCTGGCCTGGGCCCTTTGTCCAACAGTCCCCCTTAGCAGCTGGTTCTGACCACTGTAGTGGAATCTGACTCTGAGTATTGCTGTTGGTACACTTCTGGGAGGTTCTATAGGGATCAATTTGCTCCTCCCTGGCTACTGTAGCTCCAGGCTCTCCAGCATGGGTGACAGTGAGACTCCACTGCAAACTCCTTTTTCTCACTCCTTGGGTCTTGCTTTTGCATTTCATGAATTGGAGGTTGCCTTTCTTTTTCTTTCAAAAGAGTCTCATTTTATTTAAAGAAAGTATCTAACAAATATTTTTTAGATTTTCTAGAATGTGGTAGCACTTTAATTGAGTTACAGGTTTGCTCCTGTTTTTAAAATTCCTTTGAAGGAGCATGAAGGAGTAAAGCCCTTGTGCTCCAATTACCATCATTGGTTGAAAACTACATTTTCTAGTTTAATTCCTTTTTTCTCATTTAAAACTAAAAAGTTTTAATTTGTATATAATACCTCCTTATTGAATCTGCCCAAGTAATCAAGGAAAAAGATACAACGAAAGCAGATCAGCTGGTAGAAATACCAGGATATCTTTAATAGCTATAAAGCATTATTCAACATATAATTTGTATACTCTCAGAATAATAGGCATCATATTCTTTCATATTTTGCTCTCTTCTTTTCTGCATACTTTCTTTGTTCTCTCTCTTCTCTCTTATAGTCAGTTGACATCAGGATACCTAATGGGTGATATCAGCAATAAATAACTCATTTGATAAACACATTTTGAGACCCACAATTTACAAAGCTTTAAGCAAAAGGTTATAGGAAATGTGAAGAGTAACCAAGTGCTGGCTGTAGCAACTGCCATCACAAAATTATAAGCAAACTTCAACAGAGCACATGAAAAGGTGTTCAACACGATTAGTCGTTGGGGAAATGCAAACCAAAACCACAATGAGATACCACTTCACACGCACTAGGACAGCTACAACAAAAAAGACAGCTATTAACAAGTGACTGTGAAGATGTGGAAAAATTGAAACCCTCCTGTTCTTTGAGGTGATAAAAATGTTCCAGAATGGAACGGTGTTGATGGTTACGTAGTCATGTGATTGTACGATAAACAATTGAATCGTACAGTTTGCAAAATACACGTCTGCCATGTATTAGTCAGAATTGGTTAACTACTACAACAAATAAACCAAATCTCAAAGGCTTTAAAAAAGCCCAAAACGTCAATAGGAGGTGGGGGAGGAAGAGTTCAATTCTGACAAGGGGGATTTTGGAAAGCTTCTCAGAACAAAAACATTTAAGTCAGACCATAAAGAACAAGAGATTATAATAGCCATTTACAAAGCACTCATATCTGCTCTTTAAATGTGCTGAATGCCAGGCCTTTATTTTTAATTCTCTGTATACGTAGTATGGTCCCTTTGTTGCAAACCAAGAACCTGAGGCTCAGAGAGGTCTAGATGGCTGGCCCGTGCAGAGAAAGAGTTGGATTGGCTGACAGGCGAGCTCTTGGAATATGCAGAGGTTTGAGTAGTCTACACAGAGGGAACAACAGTGCAAATGCGTAAGGGTAGAAATAGTGGAAGATGGATGGTAACTAGCAAATCAGCCAAGTAGCTGGGCCATCCCTCCAGCTAGCAACTGGAACTAGGACTTAATCTTCAAAGGGAGGCAGGACCCAAATTACGGAAGGTTTTGTGTGCATGATGGAGAAATTTAGAGAGCAAGACCTCCTCTTCCCGCAGAGTTTAAAATCCACTGGAGAGACAAGACCAACCATGAAATAACAATTACCATTAACACATTACAGGCTGGAAGCAGGACAGTGTTCCAGCTGATACCAGTAGGAACCGATGACTTGAGTGTCTAGGGATTCATCTGTTACACCCACAGTGGCAGGGCCGTTGTGTGACCCAGAAAAAGGGGCTCCACCTGGAAAGCTAACTTCCACTATTTGGGCAAAGCTTGTGAAATGAGGAGAGGTAGCAGATAGCCTGGGGGCTTAGCTGACCTCTCCTGGGCGTCTGAGATCCCGGCCCTCCTTCATCTCTTTCGCCTGGGGCTGAATCTCACTTCTTGGTTATGGGTTCTTAACAGTCCCTGCTTTGAGTGACTGTTACACGTTTTCATCTTCTGTCTACCCAGATTTGGAAAGCGAGATAAAAGAACATATAGACCCTAGGGAGAAACCCAAGGAAGAAATAAATGGATCTAAGTCAGAGTCATTATTTTACAGATCTAGAAAAGCAAGTTACTCAGAGTAATTCACACATCATTGAGAGACCAATTAGAACCATTCGCAAGTTATTAGCACTGACTTTAAGCTACCTGCTCTGATGTAGCCCCAACCATTCAGAGGGGCTGTGTGGTGTCACTGGAATTAACCAGTATAAACATACCTGTACATAAACAACCCTCAATCCGCAACTGTTTGTTGGGTGCTTTACCTGCCTGTGCATTGTGGTCCCTCCCCAAAGGCAGATTTAACACACACAACTATCTAGTCTCAAACCACTAGCTACTGGTCATGATGGTGGAGCTAACATAAAAGATGTGGAAGGTCCCCAACAGCATAAAGTTGCAAAATTTCAGCAAAGGAGGAAGACTATGGCTACACAAAAGTTCAGAGACTTAAAGGCTGGGGTTGCTCAGATAGACCTCCCTTTAGGACTTAGACTTGGAACCTCACCTGGTTGAGTAAAATTGAAGCGAAAAAGTGGAGGAGATGGAAGAGAAAATATATTTCCAACAGAGTGTGGGCTCTGGCATCTGACTAGTGAGAACCAACCTTGGCTTTACCACTTGGCCTTGCTCTCATTACTTTACCCCTCTGTGCTTCCATTTCCACATCTGCGTGGGAATGATGAGAATGGTAGTATCTACCTGATGGCATTGTTGGGGAAGATGAAGTGAGTTAGTTCACATACATTATGAATTACATGATGCCTGGTTAATACACAGCTGACAATCAGTGTTAGCTGTTACTGCATGGAGCAAATACAAAGAAAGCACATTTCAGAGTAGTACTTATTTTAGGATCGCTTGTTTTTGAATAATCTTGCCAAAGCTACTTTTAACTTGATCATTCAGAAAAATTAACCTGATTAGTACTTTTTAAAAACAAATGACATAAAATGAATTCATGCTGATCAATATGAGATATTCTAGGAGGCGGCATATACAGCATTTACTACTTTTTTTTCAATCAACCTGAATTTTCCTTCATTTCCTTTTTATAGTCAATAGGGAAGGGAACCTATCTGTCTTAGCTGGGGATGCTATAACAAAATACCACAGACTGGGTGACTTAAACTACAGATGTTTATTTCTCCAGTCCTGGAGGCAGAAGTCTGAGATCAAGGTGCCAATATGGTCAAGTTTTTGGTGATGGCCCTTTTCCTGGCTTCCATTTCCATCCAGATGGCTGTGTCATGGGTGGGATGGGGTAGGGGAGAGCTCTGTATTCTCTTCTTATGAGGGAGATAATCTCATCATGAGGACCCCACCCTCGTGACCTCATCTCCCAAAGTTCTACCTCCTCCTAATAGCATCGACACTGGGGTTAGGGCTTCAACATAGGAATTTGGGGGCATACAAACGTTCAATCTACTTAAAAGAAAAAATAAGAAACAAAACATTCAAACTTATTTGTTATGAATGGTCCTATAGTGCCAAGTATTTATAAATTAAAGCTTTAGGAATAAAAGAAAATTAATTATAAGAGTAGAGACTTTAAAGTTTAAAAATGCAAATTTTCTGAGCATAAAGGATATCATTTTTCTTTGAAAATTATAGGTAGAGCATTTGAAGATATGGAATTCAGAGATTCTGCTGGGGTGGAAGGGCAAAGAGGTGATGGTTTTATTACTTGTAACCAGAGGGGATAATCATGTTTTTCATTATTTTTGTATGTTTAGAGTTACCTTAATAATTATGAATAGCTAGAGAGATTATTCTGTGATAACATATCTAGTAGATTTAGCTTGTGCTGACCAAAACAGATTTGCATGGTTTGTGCTAGAATCCTGCCTCTCTAGCCCCTCAGAGCCTCTCCTGTCTACCCCCTCCCTTCCTCCTGTGCTCTTCTCTTCTGCTGTCCTTGCCAAAGTCCCCACGGTCCCACTGTCTCTCCTATGACCATGTGCAAGAAAGTGTGTGTGTGTGTGTGTGTGTGTGTGTGTGTGTGTGTGTGTGTGTGTGTGTGGTGGGAGTCTCCACTCTTGTGTCTTCCACATGTGGTGGGGAGGACAGATGGAGGAGAGGTGTCCCTGGGATCCCAGGTCAAATGAAGAATGAGTTTTCTCACTAAAACAATGTTTACCAAAGCAGTTAATTTCTACAAAAATTACAGCACCAAAGAGGGTTTACTAAAAAGCTAAAAGGGGCTTAAGTTTCGAGACCCCTCATTTCACATGAACCCTTCCAAAGGGTTTTTGTACTTTTGTCTTCCTTATCTAGAAGATTTGGCTCCCCAAACTGTGCTCCCAGCCCTGTAAAACCTGGATTATTTCTGGTCAACACTATTGTTTAATTACAGATTCCCTTCATGGACTGTTTGCAGACTATCCTGAGAACCTCACTACCTACCATATAAAATGTTACTTCTAAGTAGTGTCTATTGAGAAACAAACACTTAACAACATACAACCTGTTCTCTGCCCTAGGAAGTTGTCTAGGTACTTAATAAATGTTTGCTGATGAAATAATAATGAAATAAATGAAGGGAAAATTAATATCCTTGAAGCATTTATTTAGTACCTCCTTCTGGATGATAGGATTATGGTGATTTTTCTTTTCTTCATACTTGGCCGAGTTTCCAAAATTTCTAAATTTTCGGCAATGAACATGTATTCCTTTGAATAATTTAAAACTTGCTTTAAAAGTTCATAGTACAGATGCCCTTTAATTTATACATGTATGAAGTGCTTGCTTTGTGGCCTTCTGTTAGTTCTGAGGAGACCAAGTCAAAGGAGACCGACATTGCCTTGCCCTCAACAATCCACAGTGTCAGTCACCGTTCTGAGGCCTGAAGGGACAGAATTCAACCCAGGTCAACAATTTACAGAGTTGGTCTATTCAGGGTGGTCTGTGTAGATGAGGGAAGTGGGGGGTGGGGGAGACAAAAGCTTGTGACTTGTAAGGATCCTTTTACATAGATAAACACACACACACATCTTAGTCATATTATTTCTTTCATTTTAGCATAGGAAGCTTTAGGCATGGCCTAAAAACCCCAAAGAAGAGTTGACTATATTTGCATAAACCCAGCAGATGGATCCCTCCCCCAACTTTAAGAAGAAATGCAAAGATTAGGAAAAAAAAGTCTACCAAATTTGGGGTTAAACTATATATCTGAAATAACAGCTCATCTTTAGTGAGTTCTTACCATGTGTCATTATGCAAAGTGCTTTACACACATTGGCACCTCATTTCATTTTCCTTTTACTTTCACAACAAGCCTATGAGGCCAGAGCCAGAATCATCAATCCCATTTTACAGCTGAGGAAAGGAAGGCTGACAGAAATGAAACGGGTTGCCTAGGGTGATAGAGATGGTGGCTGGCAGCGCCTGATTGGAATCCTAATTTGCCTCCTCTCCCTTCTTAACCATTCCTCTTTAGACGACAGAGAGTTCTGGTTCCAAGGAGAAAAATGAACTAGAATATGGGTAATTTAAAAAACAGAACACAAGTTTATTTTCAAAAACAACGTGATACCAGCCTTTCAAATTGAGAAAGAAAAAGCACTGGAAAACCTTTTTTTTTTTTTTTTAAAGCCTGACTTCCCATCCATGATGGGTGGTTATTAACTCATTTCATTACACTAAATTATGAATTTGCTTTTCAATTAAGTGTCTTATCACTGTCACGGCTCTGACGTGTCCTTTTCCATTTCCCAACTTCATCTTGGAAAGTGAGACATGGTTCGGTTTGTGTGCAATCCACGAGACCCGGGGGTTATCTTTTGCCCCTATTGTTTTCTAGGGCGTCCCTCACTCTGGAGGCCTGGCATTCCTCACGTGTCTGGGGCAATGCCGCAGCAGCGAAGCGCCGGGAAGCCGCACAAAAGACGTCCAACCGCTATCAATGTGGAAAGATCCATTCGGTGCTCGCACCGAACACCCGAGGTGACCGAGGAGAGGGGAAAAATGAAAGAGCTTCTCCCAAAGGGTGGAAAATTGGGTGGCCTCTTGTGAATGCCCACAGAAGACTGAACGGCGATCTTTCTGGACCCTCAACCATCCCAGACGCGCCCAGCCCACGCGGCCTCCGCCCTTCTAGTCCCTAGGGGCCGGGAAGGGCGGGGAGGGGGAGCAGGGCGCGAAGTCTCCGGCCAGGGCTGGAGGCGCACAGCTCTCCCCCGCAGGGCCGCTTCCGCCGGGTCGCCTGGGCTTCATTCATCTGGAAGGCGCCGCGGCTCCAGGGCAGGCTGGAGGCGGTTCGGGGGCCGAGCCGGAGCCGCGGCATTGCGGCCATCCAGCCAGGGAGGGGAGGGGCCGCGCGGCGCGCCCAGGGTGCCCGGCCTTCCCTCCGTCCGCTCCCAGCAGGCGCAGCCCCGCGGCAGGGCCCAGGGGCGGGCCGGGTCTACCACAGAGCTGGGCCCTCCGGCCTCGGAGCTGCCCCGCCACACCCGCGCCTCCTCCCGGGTGACAGGGCCCGCACGCAGCTTTCCCGCCGGGGTCTCCCCTCCCGCCGGCCCGCGGGCTCCTAGCACGCGCCCGCGCGCGCGCGCACACACACACACACACGCGCATAGGTGCCGGCCGGCGCCCTCCTTCCCTCCCCGCAGCCCCGCGCGCCCGCTCGCCCGGAGCGGTCCTCCCGGGGCTTGGCGGCCGGGCGGTCTCGGCAGGCCCCTCCCCGGGGGAGGGAAGCGGGCCGCAGCGCGGAGCGGGGCGCGGGGAGGGGCCGGCGGCGGGGGCGTGGCTGGCTGCCCCGCCCCTCGAGTGAGTGACTGGGCGAGGAGGGCCCCTCCCTCCCTCCGCCCCTCCCTGGCGGTCCCCTCCCTCGCTTGCTCCCAGCCCGCTCCCGCTCGCTGCCTGCCCACTCCCGGGGGGAACGTTCCGCGCCGCGGCCTCGCGGCCGCCGCTTCTTTCACACTTTAGTTGGGAGCTGCGCGCCGCGCTCAGTTACTGGAGAGCTGGCCCCGTGCCGTCGCCTCCCGCACGCACGCACGCGGGCTGGGCTCCGGGGTTCTCGGCGTCTACTCCGAGCGGCGGGGAGGAGGGGGACACCCGGACTCACTGTGGGGAGGCGAAGGAAGAGGAGAGGAGGGAGGAAGAGAAAAGGCGAGGAGGAAAGGGGCGGGGGGCGGGAGGCTTGCCACCTTCGGCCCCCCCCGCGAGCGCCCAAGGTAAGCGTGGCCCCCGCCGGCCTCGGGCGGGGGGGAGCGGGCGGCGCGGCCCCGCGACTCGGCTCCCCGGCGAGCCCGGGTGGGCTGGGAGGGAGGCCTGCGGGGAGTCTGCCGCGCCGAAGGGATGGGAGCCGCGGTGGTGGCGCTGCGGGCGCGCGGCCCGGCGCGGGGCTGCTGCTGCCTAGTGCGGGGACGGAAGCTGGGGTGGGGGCGTCTGCTCGCCGGGGCGGAGGGGCTGGGATGCGGTTGGGGCTGCTGACGACTTTCGTCACATTGAGGCCTGGGTGGCTGGTGTGAGACACCCCTCCCTTCCCACCCGCACTCCCCGCCCCCCCCCGCCGCCCTCAGCCTGCCTGCTCCTCTCGGAGCTGTGCATGTAGCCACCGTACTTTGCGAGCCAGATCTGGAAAGAAAAAGAATTCAGAATCCTGTGCTCTGTCTTCGAGTCCCTTCTCCCGCTCCGACCGATTGATGTGCTTGGATGGGTGCTGGGATCCCCGGGATTTCTGAAGTTTTGACCTTTTGGGGGTGGCTTGCCTCGGTGCATCTGTTTGCTCACCTCGGTGTGTTTATGCTCACCTCGGTGTGTTTATTATTCGTGCCCATGCGAGGCAGCAGCAGAGGGTGCTTGGGTACTGTACACGGAAGAGATCTCCCTCCCCTCTGCAGGCAGTCCGCGAAGTGCGGCCGCCACGGCTGCTGATGTCCTTCCCCGATCATCCACCCTGCCTCCTACCCCCACGGAGGGATTCCCCCCCACCCCCCACTTACTGTTTGTGTGAGAGAAGTCCCTGGGCTTAAGGGCTCTCATCTCCCATTCATTCCTCTTCTAAAGCTCTGAATTGGCTCAGGCACGTTGGTCAAATTTGAGGTGGCTTTCTTTTCTCCAGGAGTTACATGGTCAAAGATAAAAATACATACACAGAAACACGCATTAATCCTGAGTGATGACAAGCACAGTTGGGGATAGAAGCGATTTGTTTCAGTAGGAAACCTGCCTCCCTATGAGGTATCTTCCATCGCATGTGGGTTAGGAAATTTGTTTTAAAATAGATAGTGCTTATGTTGTGTGTGGCTGGAAGACAGCCATAAGTTCAGCTATTGGAGCAACTCTGAAAGTGATACACCCTGATCATCCAGAACCTTGGTTGAAGACCCACACATGCTCTGCTCTGACTCAGACGTTGGGAGGGGGGCTGACACACCATAGATTCCATGAAACACTTTTTTTTTTTTTTTTTTTTTTAAGGAAACAGTATGGACTGTTTGGGGAAGTGGCATGTTCATTACACAGAGAAATGTTATGAAAACCTCCCTACTCAAGGGGGTGGACTCACTTTTCACCTAATAATAACCTTTTAGTTTGGTAGAGTTGGAATGTACTGGGCGGGCGGGGGGGGGGGGGCGGGAGGAGAGGAGAAGGTGATGTTTTTGAAGGGTTTTTCATTCCAAGATGCTCAATTTGGGGGGTTTTCTCCCCTTTTTCATACTTCTAGAGCTGGATTGTAGGGCCAATAGAACATGTTGTGTGTTGGCTCTCTGGAGATACAATTGAACAGACCTGGAAATTAATTTGGACTTGATCAGCTATTTTTGTTTTGCCCCTTGTGAAATGGGAAGTGTTGGTGATAGGTGAGTGTATTTATTTTCGTTAAACCATTGCTGGGACCAGCACTTACTGATCACAAAATGCAGCACTGAAATGTCACTTCCCCTCACGTTTCCTGCTGGGCAAACGGGGTTCAGAGAACAGTTCTGGAGGACCACTGGGCAAAGCAAAGACAAGCAAACTTAGCTCTTGGATGAGCCGATGCCTGAGGAGGAGTGGGTGCTTCTGTGGTCAAGCTTACCTCCCTTGGTTGGTGTGGAGGTCTTTTATCCAACGTTGAAAGTTCATCCTGGAAGAACCCTGAGGTTCTAGCTTCCCTCTGCAGCACTGACTCATTTTCACTCTTTTGAGAGAACTGATCATTTTGTTTTCTTGGCTAGTAATTTATCCGTCACCCCTTTCTCCCTATCTTATTTTATCATCTCACATGGATTTCTGGGAATTAATAGGCCACTGTTTGAAGTGGTTTGAGCTTTTTTTTTTTTTTTAAGATTTTATTTATTTATTTGACAGAGAGACACAGAGAGAGAGGGAACAGAAGCAGCAGGAGTGGGAGAGGGAGGAGCAGACTTCCCGCAGAGCAGGGAGCCTGATGCGGGGCTCGATCCCAGGACCC
Source organism: Mirounga angustirostris (assembly GCF_029215605.1). Classification (NCBI taxonomy): domain Eukaryota; kingdom Metazoa; phylum Chordata; class Mammalia; order Carnivora; family Phocidae; genus Mirounga; species Mirounga angustirostris. Next base: position 44,676,564 of record NW_026991714.1, read on the forward strand.
TGGGATCATGACCTGAGCTGAAGGCAGATGCTTAACGACTGAGCCACCCAGGCGCCCCTGGTTTGAGCTTCTTGAAGAATCACAGGGTGCAAATCAAGAGCTTGTTCGTTAATTGGTACTACTTGCTGTGACTGATTAAAAATCCTACCAAGGAGGAAGGTGGTTTGCCCGATTAGGAGTCTCATTTCCAGGCAGATGGTGGCTCAGCACTGTGCCGGATTTTCCACTAGGCAAGCCTTGACTGTTACATTTCCAGTGGCTTGCTCCAGGCTCTTCGTGACCAGCCCCCTTTCTACTGGATATTTTCTCTCAGAGAGTGAGACACCCCAGGCTGAGAGAGGGGGTGGCACGGCCCCTCCCATGAGGTCAGGAGAGACAGGAGAGGGCAGGGACTCGATCCCGTCATGATGGTGGGGGGATCCTAAGTGTGATAGATATCCCCAGCTTCACTTGAACTTATCAGTACAACTTGGTGCCACCTGAGGCACATACAAGTACACTTTGGGCCCTTTTATGGTCCTTCTTGGGACTTTCAGAAGTCCCATAGCATGGGAGAAGTAAATGTTGTATTAAGTTTTTTTTAAAGATTTTATTTATTTATTTGACAGAGACAGAGACAGCGAGAGCAGGAACACAAGCAGGGGGAGTGGGAGAGGGAGAAGCAGGCTTCCTGCTGAGCCGGCAGCCCGATGTGGGACTCGATCCCAGGACCCTGGGATCATGACCTGAGCCGAAGGCAGTCGCTTAACCAACTGAGCCACCCAGGCACCCTGTATTAAGTTCTTGTTAAAACATGAAAAGCAGATCGTAATAGACTAGTATAACATACTGCTTAGACAACTGAGAAGACAAGGGTAGGGCCTGTCTGCAGGGGGAATTGCAACACTGAAACTGTATTTTAGTAATTGGTGACAGTTGTGACTTTAAGAGCTCATAATTCAAGGGCTTATCTAAAGTGGCACACAAATTATACATATACATATTCTTAAAGTAGGCAATTATTTAGCTTGACTATCTCAGTTCTGAAGTTTAATTTTACAAGTTACAGTTGCAACAAGAAACAACTTGACATGTATGGTTATGCAATCATGACAAGAGTGGTTAGATGTAAGCTGGGCTAGGATGAACATAGAAATGAGCACCCGACAGCGTCCTCCGTCAGCAAGTATCAAGAAGTTCCTTGACTTTTTTTTTTTTTTAATGAAATCTGTTCCTGGAAAATGTATTTCCTGGGTTGTAGGCCAGGCACAGAATGTAAAGACTGCCTTCCGTCTCCACTTGTGAAAGGAGAGATAGCTCCTTCCCGATCTGCAGTGGAAACTGAGAAGATGAGTTGGCCAGGAAACTAGAAGACGACTAGAAGGCAGGCGGTTTGGGTCATCTTTGCAAACCCCACAGTAGCCAGCACAATACCTTGTACTTGGAAGTTACTCAGTGAGTGATTGAATTGAATTGAATTAACCTAATTAGTTAAGGTCTGTAATATGTCAAAAAACTCCTTGGAAATACATTAGCTATGGACTTCCATTTCAATAAATCAGTATGATAGCTTATTAAGAGCTCCGTATTCTGCCTCGGTTGGGATTTTTAATTGTTGAAGAATATTTAACAGGCAAGTAAACATACCAAGTGTAATGTCCCCTCACATTACTGGAATTTCTACTTGGGGGGATCTTGATTGGGATTATATGTATTATTCATCTTTAACAAATATTTCTTCCCTCATGAGTGTTGACTTGTGACTATGGTCTTTATCTTTTTAGTCTAAGGGGTTCGGTGAATAACAGTGCCTCATATCCATAGGACGCTTTATGGTTTCCAGAGAACTCCCATGTACCTTGTCTTACTGAACTTGTGCTCCAGGTGTCCCATGCTGGAATCCCAGAATGTGCCTGGATCTAGGAGTGGGGGAGACAGTCTGGGAAGGCTCAGGTAGCCCCAGTTCTTGGTTTACCAGGTTTTCCCAAGAGAGTCAGTAATCAATAGTCACTGCTGCTCCCTCTAAAATCACTTAACATGAGGAAAGTGGAGACCTGTCTCCTGCAGGGAGCTCACTAGGCTCCTGGCATCCCGTGGCTCTGCCCCTACATCTGTTCTCACTCTTTGGGCTGCCTTTACCTTACTCCTTTGCCAAATGTCCCTTTCACCTTATAGTCCTTTCTGGAGCTTTAACATGGCTTTCTGTCCCACAGATTTTCATTCGTAGAGCCTCCTGCTTCTTATCCTCCCACCTTACTTTTGCCTGCAGCACTTGGGTATTTTATGTTTGAATAATCTTGTCCAGTGTTTTAACCTCATCTCCAGGTCCACTTTCTCCTTGACTCCACCCACCTCCCTGTTCAAGTATAGCCTTCCAGCTTCTGGGGAGCTTCTTCCTTCTGCCCTCAGGGCCCCCCTACCTTGTCCTACTTTGCCCCACACCTCCCTTATTACTCCCACCCACTTCTCTCCATCAAGCCTTTAGATCTTCTAGCACATACCTGCCTGTGCCTGTTTCACAGGCTCATGCCAGTTAACAGATGCATTTATAGCATTCATGAGTTCAAGTCCACATGTTTTGTGCCTTGTAGAAAAATGGGATTAGAGCACCCGTGAGTTTAGGGATCTTTTTGCCTTTGTTTTCATTTTGACCTTACTATATTTTGGATTTTTCAAGGTTCTTAAGCCATGTAGTAATAGCTGAAGTATTTTGCTTCTTCGCTTAGCTGTTATATCCTGTGTTGGACAATAAATCTTGAAAAGCATTTCAGAGATTTTTGTAATGGCACCATTGAAAGGCTTTGCTGTACACCAAAATCTACTGACTAATGACAGAAATAGAATGGCTTATTTAATGTCATCTTCATTACCTTATTTTTTTCTCCTTTGGTTAAATAAATATTACTGTAAGTTGAATCAGAATTTTTTTCTCATTTGTTATGGCTTTACTGCTCTCCATGAAAATTTTATAAGCCTGCAGGACACATTTCTGCCAAGTAAGGATTCTTTAGCTAATATTATTAGCTTGTTAGCTAATAAGACCTAATATTACTGGTTTTCCCTGTAAATTTGTAACCTAGGTCGGCCCCATCAGTAGGGAGTCAGTGGGAGAAAAAGTATTAATGGGGACAACTCCTAGAAAAACATATCCTATATTGACTCATTACATACATCCTTGGGTTGGTCTTTTTATAAAATTGTACTTCACAAGTAGATCCAACACTAGTTATGCAATATCCTGAGTGCTCCTCGGCTTTTGGAAGACGGTGCTTTAAAGCAGAGCAGAGCAAACAGTTTTTAGGTAAGGATTCCCTTTCTTTGATGAGTCTGTGTTTTATTTGAGTGCGATGGATACCACAGTAGTTCTAGTTCATTGGTAAACCCTGTGTTAGGACATACCCCACCTCACTTTGTGACTTAGGATTTTCCCCACTGAGCCGGGTAGGGAAAAGGTCATGAGAAGTTTAGTCTTTGCTGGAGTGTGGGGATCTTTTTTATACCAATCATCACAAATGCTAGTGTGTATAATAGCCACTCCTGAAAGCCTCCCCCTGAACCCCAGGTTGACAAAGAGGTCTGTATATGGTTGTTTGCGGTGGAACCCCTCTATTGACGCTACTGTTTCTATCACAAGAAGATTGAAAGGCCAGGTGTAGAGAAAGGAGATGCTGCAGGCTGCCAGACTGTGGTTTGCAGGGAACTTTTCAAAGACACAGATAGTTAATACGTGCCAAGGGGTGACTTCAGCAGTTCTATCGGAAAGTTCTGCCAGAAGCAATTTCCCTAAAATAGTTTTGTGACAGTTCTTGCAGTTAAAAGGTTATAAATGAAGAAGCAACCTATATCTCATTGTATGTCTCAGAAAGATACGATTACTATTTTGATGAAGGAGATGAGAATCCAGGAGCCTCTTTGAGTCCCTTAATATTCGCTGAGAATTCAGATGTTCTGGTTTCTGTGCCAGGAATCCATGGCAGTCTAGACACAGCAACCAAAACAAACCTTGTGCTTATCCTTGGTGGCCTCCCTAGCACCCACCCCAACCCCGCCTGGGGATCTCAGTTCTCAGTTCAGATCCTGTCTCTGACCCTTTTCTGACCATAAGAATGGCTCCTCCCTTACCATCTGTGAATGCCTGTAACCCTTACTTGATGTCTGTTTCTTTCAGTATTAGTTTTGGTTTTCAGTTATGTGCTTTTCACCGCCCCACCAAATGATGAGATCTTTTGTCTTGCCCCCTGGGGGTGTATTATGCTGAGTAAGTGGCTCTGTTGGTTGGTTGACAGCTGGTCAGTGGTCTGAGGCTTAGAATTTTTCTCTGTGAAGACCTTGCTCCCATTCGAAACTCTCTTTGACCAAATGAGGAAGTATAGTGTGGGATGAGAAAAGATAATGGGAATTTTAAAATTCCTTTGTTGGCCGAGATTAAGGCATCTAATCTTTCTTACTCACTCAGATAATTTGTTAAACAAACATTTACTTTTGTTGATGACACTTTGTGTCATCTCCGTGCCTGGCACTGGAGAGATGCTGGAGATACAGATAAAAAGGCCTGGCCCTGCCTTTGTGGGCTTCTCAGACAAGTGAGTAAATTGACATGCAAACACATGATATGTGGTGAATAGACGCTGCTTTGGGAGTTGAGGGAAGAAAGCCAATTCTCTCTACAGGTAGGCTGACTTTGCAGCCTGGTTTCCTTGGGACAGCCCTGGTCTATGCCTAGTGTTCCACATAGGTCTTAATATGCCCCCTTGGCCCTCAAAAGTCTCCCAGTTTGGGCAATAAATTATGTGATTCCCCAAAATAAAGAAGTCCTGGAAGGCTTCACAGAGGAGGAGGTGTTTGGGATGACACTCAAAAGCTACACAAGAGTCCTCTACGGTATTGTTTACATTTCTAAAAATATTGGAGGGCGGCTAACATTGGCTTTCTAACTATTTTTCTCACGTTACTATGGATTCATAGACTAGTTCACAGACTGGCATTTGGGGATAAAAGAGTTTATGGACAAAGGGAAGATGAAGTAGAGCATTTCAGGCGGAAGATACACATGGTGTGGAGACATGTGGATGTGGGTCCTGATGGCTGCAATTTACACGTGTGATGGAACACAGTGGGAGATGAGGCTGAGGAACCACACAAGGCTTCATGGTAAACAGTTTGGACTTACTGCAAAATACAACCAGTGAGAGGCACTGAAAGATTGTAAACAGGGGAGAGACGTCATTTGCATGATAGATAGTTCCTTCCAAGTGTGGGTAGGAGACTGGAATCAGAGCAAGGGAACTCTGGTCCCAGCTGGGTGAGAGCTGATGGGAACTGAATTAATGCCTGAACATTGAGAAGATAGACAGGAAAGGTATTAGGAAGCAAGATTGGTGGGACTTGGTGACAGATTGACACTGGAGAGCGAAGAAAAGGATAAAGGATAATTGCAAAATTTTGGGATGGATTATTCCGTCTTTTGCTGAGATGAAGAATTCATGCAGCGGGAGGAAAGATCATTAACTCAGTTTGGAGTATGTTGAGTTTTAGGTGCTTATATTCTTTTAGATGGAGATATACTGAAATTCTGGTCTAGATTTCAGAAGAGAGATTTGGGACAGACTTACGGGTTTGATCTCAGTGAGCATTTCTTAGGGAATTATTCCCTAACCTCCATGATGAGGTTAGATCCCTCTTTTCTGTCTTCCAGCTTCACCGTACCCCTTGTGTGCATGTACTTACTACAATTACAGTTGCAAATTTATTTTTTGGTTCTTCAAATACCGATTGCCCACCTCCACCCCCCCAACTGTAAAGTCCATGAGAGTAAGACTATATCTGTTTTTAATTCTCTTGTATCCTCATGACAGCTTACCACACAATTGGGGCCTAGTACATGTTTGGTGAGTGAGTAAGTGGATGAAAGAAAGAAAGGAAGGAAGGAAGGAAAGGAAGGAAAGGAAAGGAGAGGAAAGGAAGGAAAGGAAAGGAAAGGAAGGAAAGAAAGAAAAAGAATTTTTGTAAATTTGGTGGTTGAAGCTATGTGGTTTGGTGTAAGATTGCCCAGGGAGAGTAAATACAAGAAAACTGCACAGTGAGTTCCAGGCAATACTGACATTTAGGGCTGTGGATGGAAAAGGACAGGGAAGAAGAATAAACAGTACAGGCCCTCAGAAAGGCAGGAGAGACAGGCAGGCCTGGTGTCAGGGAGCAGGCAGGGTGGGTCACAAATCAGCATATGGTCAGCATGGTCCAACAAAGAAGTAAAATAATATTGAAGAGGTTTCTCAAAATTCGTAATTCTGTTATTTAATAGAAGTGGAAATATTTACCTTACGGGAGATTGCCAGATACAGGTATTTAGTGCCGTAATATTATGTTAGCTTGTGCTACATGCAAAGTTTGATGTTCTATCACTGTTAGTTTGATATGTTGGGATTTTGAGGTTTGCTTTATATAATTTACACCAGCATCTGATGTAGTAAAAATTTGAGGCCATGTTTTGGGAGGATGGTGAAATGGCGCAGTGTTTAATCCTTGTGAATTTATGAGTGTGCATATTGATTTAAGGGGGTTAAAATACTTGAGTGCATACATGCCACCAGATGAGAAACCATTAACAGTAAAGACATGTGAAGTTATGACACTGTTACAAAGGATGGCTCGTTGTCTGATTCTAGAAGCGATGTCATCAAAGCCTTGTCTTGTGAAAAAGAGACTCTTATTGCAGAGTATTTTTACGTGTTTTCGGTCTCCACTGAGGGACTCAGGGTAGAGGTAGGGCAGGCATCGTTATGTATTGGAACGAAGGAGGGCTTTGAATTCAGTACTTCTCTCCCAAGTCTACCATCTTTTGACTCTAGCTTCATGAACTTGAATAACAATGGTAATAATTAACAGTAATAATAATGAAAGCTAACATGTATTGAGTAGCTTACTCTGTGCCTGGGTACTGTGCTAAGTACATTACATGAATTATCTTCTTTAATGCTTGCAACAGCCTTATGAGGAACCTCCTACCATTACCTCTACTTTAGGGATAAGGAAGAACTGAGGCTCGGGATCTTTAGGACCTTGACCGAGGTTTTGTAGCTGTCAAATGGTGGTGCCAAGACTGGAACCCAAGCTCTCTGATGATAAAGTCAGGCCTTTAATTACCAACTCCTGGCCAATTCTGTTTTTTCCATACTCCTCTCCCCTTCCTGCCACACACGCCTATTCCCTTCCCCTCACCTACTTGTTCTTCCTGAAGCAAATCACAGACATTATGCCATCTTGTCCGTGCATACTAGATTATATTTCTAAATGATAGGACTTTTTTTCTTTTAGTATAACCACAATATCATTATCATGCCTAAAAAATTTCAACAGTAATTCTTTAATATCAAATACCCAATCAGAAAGCAAATTTTCCTGATTGGTCCGTAATTATTTTTAATGATTAATTTGTTACATTCCGGATTCAGACAGTTTTCACACCTGAAAGATGCATCTGTCCTTATTTATAGACTTCCTTTTTCTATTTTTCCCTCTTCTGCTTCTTTCCTGGGAGTTTGTTTGTTGAAGAAACAGGGATTTTTCTGTAGGATTTCCTTCATTCTGTAGTTTGCTGATTGCATCTTCTTTCTTGGTGTTCTTCACTATTTCTGTTTCTCATATTTCCTGTAAGCTGGTAGTTTGATCTAGACTGGAACCTCGATCAGATAGTTTGGCGAGAGTACATCATACAAAATGTTATGTACTTCTATGACAAGACTTTAGGAGGCACACGTGCCTTCTTGTTTCTTCTTTTGTGAAGTTAAGACTGATCAGTGGATTCAGGTGTTGTCAGCATGATCTCTCCATTATAAAGTTTCCCCAGGCCCTTCAAAAACCATTGATGGTCATTGCTTAGATACAGTGTTTCAGTAAGGGTTGTAAAATGATGATATCCTGTCATCCATTTCTGCATTTGTTAGCTGGAGTTTTTCTATCAAGAAATGAACCGCATCAACTATTTGGTTACCTCAGAGTATAGCTTATATAGGAAAATTAATGCTTGGTTTTATTCCCTCATCTTAAATAATATTCAGAAAAATGTGTTGATTTTCTAGCATTTTCCAAAGAAGACTAAAGAGGTTTTTTTTTTTTTTCCTTTTTGTTTTTTGGTTTTTTTTTTTAGTATTCTGAACTCATGGACTTTAACACAGGTTATATGTGTTTCAATCCCTTGCAGTTACTTCTTTCAAAACTCTAATTATCTTTGGCATGTGGAAGACTCTTTAAATTGGCTTCTGAATTCTTTTGACATGACTATAGTGGTCTTTGATGATATTTTTACTTTCTGGGATAACAAGATATTTCAGACTTACCGAGTACTTTTTCTACTGCAGATCAGTTTTAGTGGTAAATGGTATTTAGAGACCATAGTCTAGGTGTTAGGAGTTCTCGTTGTCTCTGGGCTGGTCATTGTTCAATGGACAGAGTTAGGAAGATATACATATGTATGTGTATAGGTATGTGTTTGTGTATATGTGTGTATGTGTGACCTATGCGACGTATGCTCTATTTCTATTTAATGTATGCAAACATCTTCATTTTCTTCTTCTTAGGAAAAAGAGTAGCATATTATAGTTCTGCACCTTGTTTTTTTGCATTTAACACTGTATTTCAGAGATCACCCTGGAGCCATATATAAAGTTTTTCATTGTATTTTACAACTGCAGAGACTCCAGTGTATAAATACACCACACTTTATTCATTTGGATAGATGGTTGTTCCTAGTCTTGCTCTTACACTGTAGTGGGAATGATTGTTTTTGTTGGTGGAGGTTTATTTGCAAATCAAACATAAAGCTGGGACTGAAACATTTTTCCTTAACTGAATGGACAGGTGAATGGGCAGTGCCAGCAGTTTTTTCCCCCCAGTTTATCCACTTGTCTTTTCTCTCTGATTCTGTTTTGTTTTGTTTTTTTAATTTTGATTTTTATTGTTTTTTAAAGTTTTTATTTAAGTAATCTATACCCAAGATGGGGCTGGAACTCATGACCCTGAGATTAAGAGTCACATGCTCTTCTATAAAGATTTTATTTATTTATTTATTTGAGAGAGAGAGAATGAGAGAGAGCAAGCACATGAGAGGGGGGAGGGTCAGAGGGAGAAGCAGACTCCCCGCCGAGCAGGGAGCCCCATGTGGGACTCGATCCCGGGATTCCAGGATCATGACCTGAGCCGAAGGCAGTTGCTTAACCAACTGAGCCACCCAGGCGCCCCAAGTCACATGCTCTTCTGACTGAGCCAGCCAGGCGACCCAGATTTTGGTTTTCTTAATGCAAACTTTTTTCTTTGTTGTAGTCAGTTTTATCAGTCTTTCTTTTATTGCCTCTTGGTTTTGAATCATGATGCAGAAAAAAAAATTCCTTCTAGACCGTACAGCAGCACCATCCAGTAGAAACCATATATGTAAATTTTTAGTAGCCACATTAAAAAGCATGAAAAGAAACAGGTGAAAAGAATTTAATAATAATTTTATTGAATCTATCAAAATATTATCGTTTCAATAACTAATCAGTATTTTTAAATTAATGAGATATTTTACATTCTTTTTCCATGCTGAACTTTCAAGAACTGATGTGTGTTTTATACTCTAGCACATTTCAGTTTGGTCACTAAATTTTCATAATAAATACTTGATCTGTGTTTAGACTTCATAAAATTTGCTGTTGAAAAAATAAATTCACATAACCAGGTTGTCCCAAGTGTACATGAAAGCTTTCCAATAACTGAGTTAAGTATTCTAAAATTTCAATATAAGTTAATTAAATTAAAACTGCCAATTTAGTTCCTCAGGCACACTTAACTACATTTCAAGTGCTTAGTAGCCACATGTGGATAATGACTACCATTCTGGACAGTTACGGAGAGTCACCCATATTTTCTTTTAGTGCTTGTGTGGTTTTATCACTAACATTTAAGTATGTGACCCCTTTGGAATTTATTTTGTTGTGTGGGAAAATGGATCCAATTTTCTCTTTTTCCACACGGCTATCTAGATGTCACAAACCACTTATTAAAAGTCTCATCTCGGGGCACCTGGGTGGCTCAGTCGTTAAGTGTCTGCCTTCGGCTCAGGTCATGATCCCAGGTCCTGGGATCGAGCCCCGCATCAGGCTCCCTGCTCAGCGGGAAGCCTGCTTCTCCCTCTCCCGCTCCCCCTGCTTGTGTTCCCTCTCTCGCTGTCTCTCTCTGTCAAATAAATAAATAAAATCTTTTAAAAAAAAAGTCTCATCTCTTCCCCACTGATTTGAGATGTGCCCCTATTCTATATTTAATTTCCGTAAGTATTTAATTGGCTGTCTTTCTGCATTTTCTATTCTGTTCTCTACTGTTTCAATTATAGAGGTGGTATAATATGTTTTAACATTAAAACCACGATGAGCTACCGTTTCATACCTACCACGTTGGTAAATGTCTGTCAGCATCAAGCACTGGGCAAGGATATAGAGCAGAGGGAATATGCATATGATTCTGGTGATAGTGGAAACTGGTAAATGGTTTTGGAAAGAAGTTTGGAATTCCTTGTAAAATGGTCCCCTGATCCTCTTAGTCTTCGGGGTAGCAGAGCAAATTGCAAGCCTGGAGTGGGAGCGGTTTTGTCTCATAACTTTATAGCTTGTCATTCTGATACTATTTTTTTTTTTTTAATATAAGTGGGGTTATGAAGAAGATTGGGAAACACAGCCTTAGAAACTCTTACACATCTGTAGGAATGCTTACAGTGAAATACTGAAATAGGTCTGTAGGCCTACTAACCAGTATATTGAGAAAAGAAATTGTGCTACATTTATAATAAACAGCAGTGAGAATAACATACAATGGTGCATATCATCAGGGATGAATCTCATAAGCATAATGTTGAGTGGAAAAGCAAGATAGAAGAATAATACAGCGTGATTCCATTTATGTAAAATTCTAAAAAATGCTGAACTAAAGCAACACATTCTTTAAGGATTGACTCATATATGGGAAGATTATAAAGAAAAGTAAGGGAACTAGTAACATAAAATGCAGGAGAACAGTGATTACTTCTGGGGGTGAAGGATAGGGTCTGATTAGGAATAGCTACCCCTGGGACTTCAAAGGTGCTTGCAGTGTTCTACAGGTAGGTACACAGAGACGTTCATTTTGCTTTTGTCCATTGAATTGTACATATGTTATGTGATTATTTCATAACAAAAGAGAAGGAGAACAACAACAAAAGTCCAGACCCAGGAATAGGCTAGATTACTCAGAACTCAAGTAATTAAATTTATGCTTGAGAAAGACTTCTGTTAGATATGAAACACTTGGCTTTTTCATTTCTTATTTAGGGACAATTACTTTTTTTTTTTTTTTAAGACACTTTTTTTTTTAGTGTCTGGGTCAGGCAGCAAGAAATATGTTCTTGGGTGGTGTACACACACGAGTGACTTACATCACCAGGTGCAACAACACACAGTCATGGGTTCTTTGACACTTAAGTGATTTTTTTTTAACCATTTATGCAAAATATCATCATGGTCAATTCTAAACTTTATTCAGAGAGAGATGACTTTTGAAGGGACATCATAAATAGGAAACATTTGTTACACATGTGCTATATGCCAGATGCAGCATGTACATGAACTCATTTAACCTACGTAGTGGTCCTGTGAGAATTACATATGGGCTTCGTGTTACTGATGAATAAACTGATGCTCAGAGAGGTTAAGCCACACAGGAAATTACATGATGTCAGAAAGTCAGCGGGAAATACATGATGGGGTTTTCATGAAGGTTTGGCCCCAAGTCCCATGTTCCCAATTTCTATTCCAGAGTATCTTTTTAAGAACTTCGGGTGATAATCTATCCTTTTGCTTGATGGTGGTCCATCCTAGAAAGTTGGTATTTTTACCCTTAAAATTTCAGAGAGGAAATCCTTGAATCTCTTGTGGCGGTTCTTCACTATGTCAACAGGAATTTTTAACATCAGTTCAAGTTTGCTCTGTGATGTGTGCTTTCAGAGACTTGGTGGCCTTAAAGGATTCGGCTGGGTGATGGGACACCTGATGGGGCTGGTTTCTGTTTGTTTTCTGATTTGAAGGCTCTCCTAGTTTCTGATTCTTAAGATTAGCCTGAACCCCCCAAACCTGTCCTGACTATGCCTGTGCAAAACTTTTGTAGCCCATCTTCCCTTCTGGTGTTGAGATTATATGTATCTATTTCTGCAACTTGTCAAAATTTTAAAACCGTTTTTTCCCCCTTGTTCTTCAAAGATTACCTTATGTATCCCAAATTATGATGTCAGCAAATGAAACGCATTCCCTGACCTCTTTTTTTTTTTTTTTAAAGATTTATTTATTTTAGAGAGAGAGCGAGCACGGGGGGGTGGGGGGCAGAGGGAGAGGGAGAGAGAATCCTAAGCAGGACTCCGAGCTGAGTGGGGAGCCCCATGCGGGACTTGATCCCACGACCCTGCCATCACGACCTGAGCTGAAACTGAGAGTCAGGTGTTCAACGGACTGTGCCACCCAGCGCTGCCCACCCCCCGTCTTTTATCTGAGTCATTATTTGACATGGTCTGATCAGACCCAGCACTAATAATTATCATTATGCTTTGAAGTTTGCTTTCAAAATCCTCCCATTGCTACATTCTCTTCTTTCCACTGGTATTTTCATGACATGACACAGCAGATGAAGGGGATAGGGTGGGAAGGAGCGTTCAAGTAAGCATTTGGTTGCCAGGGATCCTGGTTTACTCGGGAATTGTGACTTCCCCAAAGTGATGCAGACATTATGGCAGAGCTCCTTGGGATCTCTGTCCAGTAGCATTTTCCTCTGTAGGTTCGTGTGCCTTCAGTTTTGGAGCCGACCGAAGCTCCTAAGGCTGCTGGGCTCCTTTCTGTGGGGGTGGTAGACTTGTCTCAAGGGCATGAATGTGGCGAAAAACTGTCTTCTAATCAAAATCAGAAGGTCAGTGCAAAGTGAAGATGGCAGATCTCCAGCTTGTCTTGTGATCTGTGGATGTGTGTGTGCCTTTCAAGCCCTAGGAGGATAGTTTTTATAACACCAAAGCTATCTTTATATCTCCCTTCTATTTTCATTATATTTGAGTCTCTACCAAGTTTGCTTTAGGTTCTAATGTCAAGAAAATACTTCCCCTTCATATAATCTCAAATGAGAGTTTTAGGACGCTCTGTGTGAAGATAAAATCCCTTGCGAGTGTTTTGGTTTTTCAGTTTTTATTATAACAGCTAAGACTAACCCACGTTTCAAAGGAACCAGATAGAATTAAATAAACTTCCGTGATTAGCAAGGAAGTAACATGAGTATATCCAGAAATGAAATGCCTGTGAGATTCATACTTGTTTTCTGTTACTTGTTTAGATCTTATAATAATGATTTTTGGGGGTTCTTCTTTGGCATGTCCGGTGTTTTTGCCATAAGCATCCTTGCTGCAGGCATTTTCACTGCAAACATTTTCACCAAATAATTAATTGGCCATAAGGTGATTTTGCTGTAAAAGATAAAAATCACACACACACAAAAGAGGGACATTCATTAAAAAGGACATAAAGAAATATGAAAAATAAGCGACAAAAATAAAAAGACTTAATTGCGAAATACAGTATGTTTGTATACATTCAAGGTGTGTAGTATGGATTCATGGCACTACTGTGCAAATAACTGATTTTTTGTTTTGGTGGCTTGTACTTAAGCCCTGTCTTTGGAGTCTTTTGTTCATAGCATTATACTTTTTTTTTTTTTTTTTTTGCTTGTTGATTTATCTCCTCATTCAGCATCACGCTTTTTCTTTTTTCGCTAATATTTCTTTCTTTATTCTAAGGCATAGCTGTTTCCAAGTACTAGAATGTATATTTGTAAATGAGTTCTTGTTGTATTGTGTGGTGAAAACCTACACTGTTCTTGGCATCTTGTCACCTGTCTGTTGATAGAGGTTCCAAGGTTCCATGGGAAATGTGTGTTCAAAACTCTGCTGCTGTCTAGACAATTGTGAGGGTTAAATTTTATATAATGTAAAACGGGAGTATTGCATAAATGGAGAAATGAAACTAAACTGTCAGCCGGTTGATGAAACCAACAGACTGTCAAACCACACTTTCAACCAGTTATTTTTTTTTTTTTATCTTTTATGCAGAATTGCCTTATGGCCAGTTAATTGGTTATGCGGCAAAAAGGCTTGCATCAAAGATGCTTACAGCCAAACTACCTAGAACCTTTCTTTGAATCTTAGCTGTTGTCCATCCCAAAGGTGGGATTAGAGTGAGGGTGAGGGGTAATGTCCTTGGAAGAGAAAAAGAAGCGCTTGTATTTATGATCAAGTGTTGTGCATTGGGAAATAACATTTATACTAGAACGTGTGGCAGGTTATTTGTTAAGTGGCAGAGAGGCTCCGAATTCCGAGGGAAATGCAGCTAAATTCAGTTCAGTTGGCACTCCTTGTCTTCTCCATACGGCCTGAAGATAACCTTGTCATCTACAGAAATGCATTCAGATTGTTTTCCAGATCGCTCCTTTAAAGGACTACTGAGGAAGGACATGGGCTTCACTCTGTTACATTGTGCTTTAGTGAGCCAGCCTCATGTATGTGGAAGAGTAAGGGAAGAGAGTAAGTGGATTTTTCCCCTCCCCACATGATCCCCCTTTCTCTATGGAATTGAGTCTTTGATTTGGAACTGTGACTATAATATTTTATATGTCTAAAATGAGTGAGACAAATTAAATAGGTGCCTAAATGGTATTTCCCATAATTGAATGAATATGCAACTACTTTTGGTAACATTTAATATGAAAAACTCAGAAAATCTCTCAGGTGAGATTTTCTTTCTAAGCAAAACAAAACTTTCCCCATGGGTTCCAACCTGTGCTCTGTTACGTCCGCTTAGCTCCATGTATGCATCTGTTAAACACATGCGTGCACAGTAGTTCAGAAATCCACAAACACCATCTTCCCTCGGAAATAAATAAAATACATCCGTTTGGGTTATTTTGATAGTTCTTATCCATCTCTTACCTGCTTACCTTTGAGGCATAATGGCTTCTTGTTTTTTTGTTTTGTTTTGTTTTTTTAGGTCAGTAAGGAGGGATGGGGGCATTTAAGGAAATGTACCAGGTCTCTAGCAAATCATCTGTGGCCGTTGGGATGCCATAACGAGCATTAGGTTTGACCTGAGTGTTTATCTTTTTTTATCAGGTATAAAGAAGTCTAAAATAAAAAGTTACATATCTTCATTGCACTGACAGATATGTTACGGTCATGAGGAAGTCATGGTGAAGAAGACCCAGGGTCTGGTTTTTGCATCGCATGGGCATATGGATTCCAACGTAGATGTGCTTATGGGTGTCAGATAGAGAAGGGAGCCATGACCTTCCACTCTTAGGGGTTAGAAGTCAATCAGGTGATCTGTGAGGAGTCTGAGTTCTCATTTTCCCTTTTTACTAACCTGGCTCTAACCTTGTTACCCGAGATGATCAACACAAGAAAGAGTAGTAGTTGGAGAATTAATAACTCAGTGATAATTATACTGAGATTGGGCAGATCAGGATGAGAAAAGTGTCCTAAATAGAAATTGTAGGCAACTCTGTCAGGACCCTCTCACTCTTGAGAGCTTTTTCTGTATCTTCACTTGATAAACCTCTATGGCTTTACTCACAAATAAATAAATAAACAGATAGACGATAGAAATTGTAGCAATTCAGTATTTCCTTGCCAAGTAGGTAGATGACTCAGTGCACTCGGTAATACATTAAAATGGTTTTATCAAAACTGGAAAGCGTGTGTTAA
Organism: Mirounga angustirostris; assembly: GCF_029215605.1. Classification (NCBI taxonomy): domain Eukaryota; kingdom Metazoa; phylum Chordata; class Mammalia; order Carnivora; family Phocidae; genus Mirounga; species Mirounga angustirostris. The sequence continues at coordinate 44,692,330 of NW_026991714.1, forward strand.
TATTGTAACATCGCAGTGGGCAATGGTTTATTTTTGTTGGTGGTAGTATATTTGCAGGTCAAACATAAAGCCTGAACTGAAACATTACTTTTCATTACCGAGACGGACAGCTGAATGAACAGAGGAGGTGAGTAAATTTATTTTGCTGCAGCAGCCCTGGGTATGGAGGGTTTGTGCTTGTTGGCAAACCCTGCCTCCAAAGAGACTTTCTTCTATGTCCCAACAGTGGGACCCATTCTATCAGGGAGAAAACACTGCTCTATTGGATTTTTTTATTGCCTTGATTTTTTTTTTTTTTAATTCATCGTTAGTATTTTGACTCCCAGATCAACAAAGGGTTATTTGGGTCATTTGCTAGGGCCTGGAGCTTTGCTAAATTGAGCTATAAGTCAAAATGTTTATAATCAAGGAGGAATTTTTATCTGTATTTGTAAGGAATAAAGAATCCCTGGTAAGCACTTAGAAATAGGAATAGTCACTGCGCCACTGAACAGATAGAATGTGAAGGCAGATCCCCCCTGCAGGCTTTCCCATCCTTTGGGGATAGTCTGACCTTTGAAAAAGCTGTTGTAAGCCTGGTCAGGTTTCACCACCTTTTCTCTAGCATCCCAATCTGATGAAGCCTCATGCATAACAAAAATGGCAAATTAGGGTCCTTTTATTTAGTTCTGACAAAGGTCCATCAGAAAATTTGAGAACAAAGTCTATGCCTTCATCACACAGCTATTCTCACAGTGACCTAATGGGTTTGGATATCAGCATCCTTTCTGTACTAGACTACCAAGAGTTATTTCAGCTGAGAAAATGAAATGTGGAGAGCCTCCAACATTTCTGTCTTCTATTCAGCATTTTGGGTTTTTTTGTTTTTGTGTTTTGTTTGTTTGTTTTTCATTCTTACTCGATGTTCAAAGAAAGTTTTCTTCGGCATGTTTTGTAGTGTGGGGATGATCTCCAGCCAGCAATTGGCTAACCTCTTGGCTTGTAGTTTCTATTCTGTCCAGGTGAGCTTCAGTGGAGGGCCAGAAATCTGCTCTGCTTGTGTTTGTCAGTGAGTAGGCTCTTGTGTTGGAATTGATTCTGATCTTCAGCCTTTGTAGAAGGAAAGCACCTCACACTACTGGAGAGGAAATAAATGAAATGAGGTAGTAATGGAATGCAGGTGGGATGTGGGCTTTAGATGGCGAATGGGAGGACGGCAGGTGGGGTGTCACATAATCCCTTCCCAGGTGTCCTACAGGAATACAGGGCTTCCTAATGGATCTTGGCAAATTAAAACAAAAAGAATAAGAAGAAAGTGATCTTTACCAAAGTAACATAACTCTCGTGGTCATGAATTAATAGTTCTTTACAGACCACCAATTAATAACTCCCTGTGGCGTGAGGTCTTTGGTCCACACAGCCTGCCCTTTCTTTATAGCTCACTGCCTACCAAGCACATTGCCTGGTTCATGACAGGCCTCCACAAATCGTGCAGAATTGAATTAAATGCTATGGCGACTCCAGGGGCTCTGGGTATTCATTGTTTCATTTCCCTTCTCTGTGGGTTGCTGAGTAATATCTCACTGTTCTAAGCTATAGTCTCAGTTGGCTTTGCTCTTATTTATGCCCTTTCTCAAGTAGCACTGCAGAGTAGCTACCACGGAAAAGAATCAAAACATTTATATAAATTTGTATAATGTCAGGGAAAGACATATAGCAGAATAGGGATAGAGTATGAAAAACTGGCGAACTTATGAGTGGTAAAAGTGATAGACTATGGAGAAGAAAGGGTAAGGACAGCAGGGAATTTATTTTTCCATTATAATAGAAATGAAGAGTCTGTTCTTAAATTTTAAAATAATATCTAATAAATATGCAGCAAGATTCTTCTTTTTAAAGGATTTATTGTGGGGCGCCTGGGTGGCTCAGGTTAGGCATCTGCCTTTGGCTCAGGCCATGATCCTGGGGTCCTGGGATCAAGCCCTGTGTTGGGCTCCCTGCTCAGCTGGGAGTCTGCTTCTCCCTCTGCCCCTTCCGCTGCTCGTGCTCTCGATCTCTCTCTCTCAAATACATAAAAGCTCTAAAAAAAAAAATAAAGGATATATTGTTCTGGCAAGCAAAAGCAAAGAAAAAGAACTACAGTAGATAAAAGATCTGTGATTAGTTTGCTAATCTAGGAAATATGGCTCTGAAAGCAATGTCCTCATAATTATACCTGTGTCTGGATAGGTAAAGATGTTTCAAGAAGTCAGAATTTGTCTTGGGAGGAAGAGTTATGCTGAGACCAAAGATGTCTTTTAGGTGTATATGTTGGATTTCATACTCTAATAATTTTTGAACGTGTTGAATGATTTTGATCAAATATGTTAACAGCACAAGAAATAGCTTAGATTCAGCCTTTGGTTTGGTAGGCAGTGTTGAAACAGTAATGAAAGCCAGTTCATTTCCAGTGTATTTCTGTATATTGAAATGAATCACAACGAATTTTAGGTGGATGAAGGTGGCTAATGGTATATGACAGTACTGAGTGAGAACTTGTGGTCAGTTTTCAGATTTTCTCCTAATATATATATACTGTGGATTAATTTTATGTGATGTAATAAAAGTTAATTTGCCAAAATATGTTTTTTCCCCTAAATCTCTGTATCAATTAGAGTTGTTTCTCTCAGGCAATTCTAAAATCTTATAGAGATAATATTAATGAAATATTTCTAATTTAGAGAAAATGCCCTATTGATTCTATTTTATTGCCAATGTTTTTTTGTTTTGGTTTGGTTTGGTTTTGCTTTTTAGAGAGGGAGAGAAAGGGTTGGGGAGAGGGAGCAGAGGGAGAGGGAAGGAGAAAATCCCTAGCAGGCTCCACACCCAGCTCAGGGCTGGATCTCACGACCCTGAGATCATGACCTGAGCCGAAATCAAGAGTCAGATGCCTAACTGACTGAGCCACCCGGCACGCTGCCAGTGATTTTTGGTTTCAATAAACATGGAGACTTAAACATGAATGCATGTGGCTTACAGGGACGTTTATGATCAAATGCAAGAATCAGTGAGGTCCTATCTAGTTCTTTGGTTTTGGCATTAAGCAGGCTTGGAAAACCTGCTGGCTTTTCTAGGTTCTAAAAGGGCTTCTCTGCAGATGGACTAGGGAATATTACCCCCTTATTCATGATTGCAAAATAAGAATATTTATCTATCTTTTGCAGTAAAGTGTGGCCGCTGGGCAGCTTTCTGTGCTACTTTCAAATTAGGGTGTGGTTAAGTTCAGTGATCTCTTCTTAAAACCAACGTAGCTGAAAGCTCTTGGTTATATGAATTTCTTTTTAAATGCCCCATCCTGAGTTTATTATGAGAGATTACCAGGTTCTGTATGTTATTTCTGTCACAAGCTAAAATTTGTCCTCAGTCCACTAAGCTCGCCTCACTGTTGCAGACCTGGATGCGAGATTCAAAACTTACGTGATGCTTTCCTGGCGCTAATCACGTACCTGACGTTAGGCAGAGATGAGTGAACATGTAGAAACTATTTGATATGGAGGTTTATGATCGAATAAAATTCCAGAGAGAACTGTGATGTGGAGGCATAATTTACCATCTACTCTGTCTTCCTTTATTGTTGCATACAGATGGCTTTTTAATGGGACGGGCTGTGTGACAACGATGACATCATTGGGTGCTTTTTACATTTCTGTGTTTTTAGTTGAATTATTTTACTTCGCGAATCCCCATTTTTCAATAATCCTGCCAGATAGGATTTTCTTAGTTAACAATGAAGCCAGGTTTAAATACCACTCCAAAGAAGACAGCACTACCATCCACTGTTAAGTGGAGAGGATGAACCCCTCAGGATTGTCAGCAAGCCAGCAGTGGGTTTTCTCGTGTAAGGAATGTGTGCTTGAAGATAGAAATTATGGACTCGGGGTAATGTGAACATGTCTGCATGCTTGGGAACATCGTGACAGGTGGTGAATGCTTGGGGGAAGCCTCATGCAGGATAGACATTGCTTAGGTACTTACTTGTCTGTTTCTTAACGAAACACGTTAATAAAGACGAAGAAAGCAGAACAAAAGTGGCATACGGATCACACAGATGAAACCAGAAGAGTGTTAAAATCTAGAAAGGCATTCAGTAAGGCTCTGCCTAATTATGTGAAAGGTAGTCTGCAAATCTGGCCCTGAGTTTCCCTGTAGCCCTATGAGAGGAAGAAACATTATCAATGACAAGATTCAGTTATAGGATAAAAATATATCTTTACTTCTCCTCACACGGAGAGAAATGCATATGGAGAGAAAGGGACACGGAGTGAGGACAGTTCAACTTTGCTTGGGAAAAATCCAGATTTCTTCCTGAGCCTTTTCTAGAGATACTTCTGATTGATTACTGCAGGTGGGGAGCAATGTCAGACATTACATTTATACATCTGGAGGGATTAACTCTCGAGATACAGTCATCCCAAAACCCTGAGAGCAAGCGAAAGAAATCCAATCTCTGCTGTTTTTTCTGTTATCTCTTTGGAGGACTTGTGTTACTGGGGTGATCCTGCAGGGTCCTCCATGAGTAGTTTCTTGAATTCTTCAAGCAAAGGAGTGATTGGGGCTTCACACATGTTTTGATGTGTATATATGTGCATGTGTGATGAAACGTACGTGGCGCAATTTCTTAAAACACGAGTATTTGTCATCAGACTCCAGAGGTGAAGCCCATCCTCGAATCCTGATAAAAATTATGAAGTGTATTTGCAGTCAGTTGTTAAATTTATCTGAACTAAATCTCACAGAATTAATGATGATTAAAGTGTGGGAGTGAGTAGCTGCTATGGATCAGGATAGAACTCCTGTATTAACATTTTAACGATGCCAGAGTTGATTTTTTTCTCTTTAGGTTCATAAAAGTGTTTGAAATCTGTAGAATATTTCTTTCTTATTTTGATCAGCTGCTGAGCTTGGCAATAAATCTCTGAAGTAGCTACGGTCAGACCTGAGTTACCAGGGAAGTATGTTTCTGAAAAATGCTCAATAACCCAAGGCATTGAGTTTGTAGACATGGTTGACTATCTCATCAGCCCCTTGTTTACAGAGAACACTGTGGGAATCTTAGCGAGTGATGTAGGGAATGAAGTGAGAGAAATGTGTCAGCTTTGCCTTTACTCCCACTGCCTTCTCTGCCCTGAAAAAATATGGCCCATGTGTGCAAGTCTGTGGGGCGGGGCACCTTCAAGTCTCTTTTTCTACCTGGACTTTGCCAGAGAAGTCGAAAGAAAAGTGAAGGACAGAGGAGTCTCAAAGTCAGGGAGGAGGTGCCCTGCGGAGGCCCCTCTACCTCACGCTTGCATATTTCCCTGAATATTTTGCTTGCATATTTCCCTGAAAAAAAGAAGTCCTCTTGTGTATACATTACAATTACTTGCTCCTTCCTTCCAGGTAAAGAAGTTGGTCATTGTGTACCTGCTTGTGTGGTTATTGATAATAACCTAGTACTTACGTACGCACTGAGAGGTTTTTGTATCAATTATGCGACTTGAGAACTGAAGAGTCTACTTACATCCCTTCCTACTCCTACAGCGTCACACCGGCCAGAAGTTAATGTTGTTCAGTAGATGCATATTGAATTAATTTGATTTTAGACCCTAGAAAACCATCCTTGGACTGCTTCTGGAAGAGAGGGCCAATATTACTCAGTGGAATCCTCATAGATCACTGGTCATAGCTGTGGACCCTAACGCCTGACCCATGGGAACTTGAATTAACTGGAGGAGCCCTTCAAATGGAAAAATTGATATTAGAAAGGTAAACTCAGCCTAACCAAACCACAAATTTGACAGTAAACATTCCAATTCCATGGTCTGTTTTTATTCTATTACATATAGTTAGCTTTATTTAGTATCCTTGGTCGACTTGCTTTTTGTTGATATTATTCCTTTGTTAGAATATGAGAAAACTGGGGCGCCTGGGTGGCTCAGATGGTTAAGCGTCTGCCTTCGGCTCAGGTCATGATCCCAGGGTCCTGGATCGAGTCCCGCATCGGGCTCCCTGCTCCGCGGGAAGCCTGCTTCTCCCTCTGCCTCTGCCTCTCTCTCTCTCTCTCTGACTCTCATGAATAAATAAATAAAACATTTAAAAAAAAAAAAAGAATATGAGAAAACCATTTGTCAGTTTTATGATTTAGGAACTAAAACTGACACTTTTTATTGCTAGTTTATTGCCCCTTTTGGCCACTGTTTTCTTCTTACCTGTATAAAGGGAAAGCAAAACACCTTTGCCTCCATTATTTCATTTTTCATTCTTGCAAATCATTTGTTTTGTTAGGTCAGGGTACATTTGATGAAGATCAATGCTTACTAAACAGTGCGCTGGTTGTTAGATTGGCCATACGTATGATTTTATACTCCTGTCTTCTTGGAATATTAGTTTTGGAAATGATAAGACATACATTTCTGGGGTTCTTCCTAATCCCCCCAACCCAGACATAGCACTGTTCTAGGCATTGGAGATACAGCAGTGGGCGTGACCATTGAGTAAATTTGGGGGATATGGATCAGAGATGGGCATGAATGGTGTTCTTTATGTTTTTAAAGAACACTCCCCAGGAAGCACGATCCCTGCTGTTGGATTTGCTACTAATTAGCAGTATGATCTTGAAAAACCATGTAGCCTCTTTGGACCTATTTTCCTTATGATTTATGGCTGGGTAATGGTCAAGACAAGTTTTCAAACTTCAGTGCACATCAGAATGACCTCGGAAGCTCATTGAAATGACAGTTCATGGACTCTACCAACAGATCATCTGTTGTGGAAGGTCTGGGATGGAGCCCAGGAATTTGCTTTTTTTTTTTTTCTTTGCATGTTCTGTTCTGGTGGAAATGGACTGTGGGCCACACTGTCAAAAACATCTGGTGTAGGTCATTGTTTTCCAAACTGTGGGAAGTGCCCCATTAATGAGTCATGAAATCAATTTAGTAGACTTTGAAAAGCCTTGTAAAAATGAAATAGAAGAGAAGATATCAGAGGCATCTTGGGGGCAAGTAAAATGAGAAAGCCACCATCTACATTTTTAAGGGTTTGCTAGAGCAACACTCCACTTCCAGGCATCTAGAAGACTGTTATGCCTACTCTCTGCTAATTGACCTGAATGTGCAAATAGGAGCTGTGGAGTTCATCTTTTTCCTGGAGCATTGATTATTTCAAGAAGATGAATTGACTTGAGATGGAAGTTTTAATGCTGATAGCCACCACCATGGCCCCAGGATAGAAATGGTGATTCCACTGTGGCTAGGGAAGCTTGTTCTCGGTATCATAACATAGACGTATTCCTGTTATAATATAATAGGAAACCCTGCTCCCTTCCACTTACTGAAAACTGAAAATAACATTCCCACGCCTAAAAGATTGCTAAGGATAAATTCCATCTTCACCGCCACAAAACCATCCTCCTAAATAGATGACTTACTCAAGGAGATTTAGATGGTTAATCTTGGCAAACTGAACATCTCTCTTTCTCTCTTCGCTAATATTTGCTCAATAAATATCTATTGGATGGATGCTCTCGAAATCCACTTTAATTCTAAGATGCTAAAGAAGACTTTGCTTTCATGCATTTGATCACTTGCTCCTTGAGGGAATCATATATTTTAATATTTTTTGCTATCACAGTGAATGATTTAAATTAATGAGAATGATGGTGGAAAAAGGATAAGATTTTGTGGAAATTAATCAAAATGTTAAATTAAGGGCAGTTGGCAGAATTTATTAATATAATTTATTGCATATACTCATATGTGTGTCCAAGTGGGAAAAACTGTCTTCGGAGTAGCTTTGGTTCATTTTGTACTAATTTTAAAGATCTTGCCATTTGCTTAAAAACAACCAAAAACCAAGACTATCCATCACCAAACACTTCTTGAACTTTTTTGTGCGTTTGCCTTCAGAGTCTGGTTATGATCCTCATAAGAAAACCAGTTTTATTACTTTAATGGTCACACCTCATTTTTATGAAAAACAATATTACTCAACATGATTACCTACATTATTTGGAAAGCTTGGGCTCTAAAGGCCTTTTGGGTGCTTCCCAGAATCAAATACATCTTCAGAGAATGACAACTTACTGTCTCTAAGCTATTGAAATGGAAACGGCTCAGAAAGAGGAATCGCAAACACTGGAGCAGCTTCTTCATGTTACGGGAAGACATGCTGCTTTCTAAAGGTGACCACTCCAAAAGCCTGTACTCTTAAATGTAAAATTTATGAAACATTTGTGTTTATTTATTTATTTATTTTGCAATTTATTATTATTATTTTTTAAAGTTTTTTTTTTTTTGACAGAGAGAGAGAGAAAGCACAAGCAGGGGGAGGGGGCAGAGAGAGAGGGAGAAGCAGGCTCCCCGCTGAACAGGGAGCCCAACGTGGGGATCGATCCCAGGACCCTGAGATCTTGACCTGAACCAAAGGCAGACGCTTAACCGACTGAGCCACCCTGGTGCTCCGAAACATTCGTTTTTAAACAAAACTTGGTCATGCTTGCTCAATAGTGAGACTGTAGTTGTCAGTAAAGGGTCCAGAAAAGAGAGATCATAATTAGGCCAGTGACAAGAACTTGAATGGGCCTTATCTGTGATTCCTTCAAGGAATGAATGGTTGAATGAATGAAAGTCATCTTTTTTTTGGGGGGGGGTGAAGCTGGTATTTCCATTGATCTATACTCTACCTCTATGTTTGGGGCTCAGCTGAAAGCATGGTACTTGACAGCATGTCAGAAGGGTGGTACCTAGGTGAGGCAGGGCATGCTATACCCTAGGTGGATTACTGTCAAAGCCCTTTTCAGTGAAAAGAAAAGCTGCGTATAAAGAACATGGCCTTTGCTAGCATAAGGAAGAACAGTCAAAATTTAGAGCTGCTTCCATAGCGACAATGCTATTTTTCAAGTACAGTTAGAGCCTAGGTACACCCCTCCCCCAAAGGCATCCATGCGTCAAGATAGCTCTCAAAGTGGTTATGGAATACTTTTGAAGGCTTTTAATTAAAAATTCTTTTCCTAGGGACTGCCTGCTTGTTTTACATTACTAATAAAGTAAAAATTTCTACAGATAATAGACCTGAAAAATTAAGACTTTGGATTGCTCTCTTGATTAAAACCATTTAAGCAGGGATTTTAAATTTGGGGTTTTAATGATTATCACAAAAGGAATTCTTGGCATTTATGCGTAATCTAATTTTAGATATTGAACTCACAATTTAGAATTATCAAGTAAAAGAAAAACTTCAGTTATCCGTGCGATACTTTGAAGTTCGGATATTTCTTCTGGATGAGGCAACGCCAACATGCGGGACTCTCCTTTTACCTCTGTCCACGGTCACTGAAGGCTCCCACCTCCCACCTCAGAAAGGTGAAAGCAGTGTCTGGTTGAGAAACCCCCAGGAGAATTTGGATAAGAAGATCTGATGGAATCAGATGGTTGGAATAGGCCAGGTCTGACTGGGACATAACGTTGTCGTGCCCTGTGTGTGGGAGTCGGGAGAACCCTCGGTTGGCCTTGCCCCCCAGTGTCTGGGGTTCAGGAGTCGGTTAAGGTGGTGACGGTAGCCTCAGGACGGGCATCCCAGCCTATTCTAACCACACAGCCTATTCTGAGCCATAGAAGTGGGTGGCTGTTTTGGACCATTTCCCTCTCCGTGGGAAGAGAAGCTAACCCTTCCAGAAACTTTTGCTCATGGGCCGTGTCTCCTTTGTGGGTTGGCATCAATGAAGACTTTGGTCCACCAGTAAGATGGTTCAGAGAAAAGAGCCTCTGATAGAATTATCCTTTTTCTGTCATTCTCTGGGAACTGCTGAACTCAGCTGTCTGAGTTGACTCAGGTTTTGTTCTACTGGGCTTGTGTAATGGCTCTCAAAATACTCCTGCCAACCTCAGAAATTGTGATCTGGAGCTGGTTGAATTTACAGCGTGCCTTTTTTTTGTAAATTCGTTATTTTTTGCAGATAGATTTTTCTCACTTAGTGAGTCTCAGAATCTGCAGCCAATAGTGCCGAGGCTCAGTGAAGGGGTCGGGGGCTATCCTGGTCACATAAGCAAGTCTTTAGGGAGACTGGTGCTGAGTTTAATCATGGCGTCTCCCTTTCAAGTTCTGTTGTTACTGGTTTGGTTTTAACAGTATCAGAATGATTTTATAAGAATGACCATATGTTTTATTATAAAAGTACAGATTCTTTCACAAAATTTTGTTGCATTTATTTATTTTTTTTAGCCCAGATTTTCTCTGTATAATTAACTGTACCCTGGAGTCTTCCCATAACACAGCCATGGGGTCTCTGTTGTTTGTGCTAGTGAAGAGCGGAACCAGGTTTATGATGAAGGAGGCAGAATGGGGCGTCAGATGGCCCTGGATGTGCAGACAGCCCAGCATGGGCCCTCATAGGTCACACAGTATGGTCTTGGGTTACTCTCTTATCCTGTCTGAGCCTACATTTCCTTAGGCTCCTTAAAAAATTAGGGAGGAATGTAATGTCTTTCTAATTGGCGCTTGGTGATGATTAAATGAGAAAACACATCTAAAACACGGTACCTGGCTCATAGTAAATTCTCAATAAATGGTGGCAATTAATTAAATGTTTTTGAACTTGACAAATCAGTTTCTTGTGTTGGTATCTGTGGTGAAATAACCAGTTATCAGTTTGCCAAGCGGGAAGTACTGGATACTTCATGGAATCATAAGAAGTTAGAGCAATAGAAGACCTTATTTATTCATCCTACAAATATTTGCTGAACACCTGCTACATACCGAACACCTGAGATGCATCAGTTAACAAACACAAGCAAATTCCTGCCCTCAGGGAGCGTTCATTCTAGCTGGAAGAAACAAGCCAATAAACAAGAAACACAATAAAGAAATCAATTGTGTCATTTGTTGGAAAGTGGTAAGGACCATGGAGAAAGAAAAATAATGGAGTTTAAAAGACATGTAATTTTAAACGAATCTAATTGGGAGGGAAACGTTTATTCAAATATTTGAAGGTGACAATTAGTCATGCAGATATTTGGGGGAAGAGCATTCCGGGCAGAGGGCAGCCAGAGCAGAGAGGCCAGTGTGTCTGGAGTTGGTGAGCAAAGAGACAATCAGGACGTGAGGACACAGGGGTCAGAATCTATAGTGGCCTGGAGGCCATTGTAGGGCTTTGGTTTTTACTCTGACAGGGAAGGTGAAGGGGGAGTTCTGAGCACAGGGATGACAAGATCTGACTTAGTTTTAATAGGATCACTCTGGTGCTGTGCAGAGCACAGTGGAGATGAAGAGCAGAGACCTTGGGGTCATCTTTAACTCCTTCATGTTAGACTAGAACTTGGAATTCGGGTTCAGATCCTGGGTCTGCATGTACCACTCTTGATTTCAGCTCAGGTTAAGATCTCAGGGTTGTAAGACTGAGGATCCCCCCACCCCCCAGTGAGCCTCCTGCTCAGCAGGGAGTCTGCTGGAGATTTTCTCTCTCCACCCCGCCCCTCCCCCCCCACTCTCCTCCTCTCTAAAATAAATAAATAAATCTTTTAAAACATTAAAAATAAAATAAAAATTATCAGAAGCATAATAAAAATTTCCTAACATAAACATAACAAAATTTCCCTCTGGTACCACTGTGGGCATCAGAGATCCCAGCGTGAAGGAACTCTTCACAATATCCTACTACTTCTGAGAGCCAGATTTAGGCTTTGAAAGAAGGAAAAAGGCTGATTCCATTTATTTTACTAATGTATCTTGGGGGGATGAAAGCTGAGGCCTTTTTTGTGCCCTAAAATTACTTGTGGAGTGTGTTTGCCCATATAGCTTTGGGTTTATAGACTGGGTACTTCAAGTAAGAGTTGAGATTTCACCAGGTTGGCTGTGACATTTTATTAGACTTAAAATCTCTAGGTCTGGTTAGCTTTGTAGTTAGCTGTCAAGTACTTATGGAACCCAAGTACCTCAGTGGTGTTTAAAAGGGAAGTTTGTGATATTATATCATTTTTATTTAAAGAAAGTAAGCATTGCTAAGGGATCTAATTTTAGACTATTATGAGGAAAAAATGACTTAGTCTGATAGGTTTGCCTCCCCATTAGTCCTTCTTTATTTTTAACCTTGGCCAATATTTGATCCCTGTCTTTTTGTTTTTGGAGAAGCCCCCTAAATGTACTATTTGGCATAAAAATGTACTTTAATCTTTCTTGTTGCTTAACCTTAAGTTGCTAGAAATAAGTTAATCCCTTAACCCTCAAAGCCAAAAAATAATAATAAATTTTCTTTCAATTCTAATTTTCTAAGTTTTTTTTTTTTTAAAGATTTTATTTATTTATTTGAGAGAGAGAGTGCGAGTGAGAGAGCACAAGCAGAAGGAGCAGCAGAGGCAGACGGAGAAGCAGGCTCCCCATTGAGCAGGGAGCCCAACGCCAAGGACCCTGGGATCATGACCTGAGCCGAAGGCAGTCGCTTAACTGACTGAGCCACCAAGGCGCCCCTAATTTTCTAGGTATTTTTAAGCCAATTATTATTATTTTTTTAACATTTTATTTGTAAGTAATCTCTATACCCAACATGGGGCTCGAACCTACAACCGTGAGATCCAGTCATATGCTCTACTGACTGAGCCAGCGACACACGTCCCATGATTTTTTTTTTTTTTTAAATAGACCTGTAATAAAGATTAAATCAGTGCTCAGAGTACTCCTGAGAGGAGAGACGATTATTTAATGTTTGGATCTTCTTGATCTTTTGCTTTTTTTCTATTAACGTTGCCTGCGTTATAGCCTCATATCTGCCTACCCCTTCTATAATTGGGCTGAAAGAAAGAAAAGAGATGGAATTCATATTTGCCTCTTTCCTTTAGTAACTTCACAGTTTCATCATTTTTTGGTGCATTTTCCCCCAGATCTGCTATCACAGTGGATTGATTGCATTCTTGATCAATTGGCCATGAAAAAAATAAAATTCCTTTAGTTTTTAAAATAAAACAATATTTGACATAGAATGATGTTAGGAAATTTTTATTACGCTTCTGATAATTTTTATTTTATTTGTAATGTTTTAAAAGATTTATTTTAGAGAGGAGGAGAGTGTGGGGGGGAGGGGCGGGGGGGAGAGAGAAAATCTCCAGCAGACTCCCTGCTGAGCAGGAGGCTCACTGGGGGGTGGGGGGATCCTCAGTCTTACAACCCTGAGATCTTAACCTGAGCTGAAATCAAGAGTCAGATGCTTAACCTACTGAGCCACCCAGGTGCCCCTGTGCTTCTGATAATTTTTAATGTAAAAATGCTTCCCACTTTCTTCCACTCCAGCTTACAAGGAAGCCAAGAAAACAGATGTGACAGTTTCAGATAAATATGTATTGGGAAGGGTAGAGATTTCTTTTGTCTCACATTCTCCTGTCTGTTTTTAAGCTCCTTAGATGGAGCTGCAGTTTTAAATAATAAATCATAGTTTACCTCCCCCATTAGTGAAAAACTCAAGATGATGGGTTAGGATGAGTAGGAAATATTGTTTACAGTAGAGCTGTCTGCAGTTTGGGGATGGTTTCTAATTTTAGCTTTGGAATGGTAATTAATATAGCAAATATCTCTGAACTTGAGCTGATGATCATTGTCTTGTGGTGCTTTGTAAAGTACCTGCCCTGTGAATGTGAGGCATTCTAGAAGCCCCATGGATTTCTGCTCATATGCACGTATGTGTGTGCATAGTTTATGGGTGAAAGTGTATAAATACCAGCTGTATACACAAGACTGACCCTGACCCAAGAGGCGTCAGCTAAGTGTCTGGGAGGGAGATTAGGGGCACATTCATGGAAGGGGTCTAATAGGATGGCTTTGTTGGCTGATGGATAGGATTTCATTGGGTCAAGACTCTGGGAGAAAGAAGAGGGCAGTGTGGAATGTTGGCTGTTTCTGTAGCCAGTCATACCCTCCCTGCCCTTACACCTACATTTGCCTTCAAAGCTCAGCCCTAGCATCACCTGGGTACAGGTGCGTTCCTCAGGAAGGCTTTGTACATATGGATACTGGAATCGGATACTTGGTATGCTCTGGGTCAAGTTACTTAATAAGCTTTATGCAGTATCAGGGAGCATTTTCAGTACCTGGCCTAGGCTTCATCCCTACAATATCCCTGTGACTCGGAACTGTTCCCATTTTAGAGATGGAGGACCTAAGGTATGGATGGCACTCAAGGGCACAGCTAGAAACCAGTGGTACCGAGACTAGAACAATGGCACTTTGCCTCCAGAAACTATTATCTCAACCACTTAACCACACTATGATCTTGCTCGGCTGCAGTTTGTTTATTTGTAAAGCCTTGTGATAGGATTTTCAAGACATTGTTCAGCACGCAGTAGGTGCTCAATAATTAGAAGTCATTGCTATAATTAGTATTTCCTGTCTCCCCAGTTTGGTTGAAATGTTTTTCTTCCTATCTATATCTCTCTGGTAGCATTATTGCACTGTGCCATAATTGTTGGTTTGTCTCTTTCACACGGTAAATTGTAAACTTCTTGAGGGCAGGAACTCTACATCCGGATCCTGTCCCCTAATGGCGCAGTCAGTGCTTTGTTGAATGAGTGAATGGATAACGTGTTTTAGCTGTCATAGATGGACTTGCTGCAGGAAAGGAGCATACGGAACGCTTCCTGTCCAGGACTTCGAGGCGTGAGGTACCAGGTTTGAATCCAACCCCGACCACTTACTGGCTTTGTGTCTTGTGCAGATTTATATTCCCTTACCCCCAGTTCCTTATATATTTACTGGGGACAACAGAGTTGTTCTAAAGATCGAAGCAGATATTGCATATCAGGAATTTAACAGAATGCCTGGTTTATGATAAACAATAAGCAGTTTCTATTGTTATAGAATGACTACTGAAAGTCAAGTATTCTCCTCCTTGTTGGAGGTACAGAGACAAAGATTCCTCCCTCATGCAGGGACTTCACAGTCTCATGGACTAGAAGGACTGTCACTGAATGCATTGTAATTGTGTGCAATAATATACAGCAATAGACACAGTTCAGATAATTGGTAGGGGAGAAGGTGAAGAGTGGTCATTTTCTTGATGGGGAATAGAGCCAAGTTGGGATTTGAAAAATGAATAAAAGTCCTTAAGGTAGAGCTGGAATAAACCCTCAAATATATATCAGGTTTGTGGACTTAACTGAAGAGGCAATGGGGAGCCATTGAATTTTTCTGAGTAGGAGAGTGACATCAACAGAACTGTCCTTTAGGGAAATTAATCTGATAAAAATATACATACATAAAATATGTATGAGTTAGTGGGAGAGAAATGAGGAAATAAATATCACATTGACCTGTAGTAGAACCTTCTACATGGGATAGAAGTCCGTTCTGCAGTGCCCCTTACAGAGGATCATCCAGCTAATGCCTGGACACAGCTGGTATGGGGAAGTTTACTCCCTCCTGAGCCAGCTCCCTCTTCCCTTCCTTCCTTCCCACCTACCCACCCACCCATCCACCCATCCACCTATCCATCATTTCTTGAGTTTATTATGTGCCACTTTGGGCAAGGTGCTGGGAGTGTCCATTAGCAAATAATTTTTATTGTTGGAAAGTTCTTTTTTCCTTAGCCTGAGTCAAAAGCTGCTTCCCTTTTGAGCTGCTCTCCTATTGGTCCTACTTTTATAATTATTTCTTGTAAAACATACTAAGTGTATTCTTCTTTTATGTGACTGCTTCTAATCATTTTTAAAACTAGAGCATGGAGCTTTTTAATCATTTCTTTTGGAAAATCGCATTCCCTTTTAAAAGGCCCTCATAAGGCAGGATTCATAAAACTGAAGGAGTGTTAGAGCTGAATGGGACATTAGGAGTCACTTGGAATTCATATCTCAACCGTCATCACTTTACAGGTAGGATCTGAGTCACAAATAAGTTGTGACATGCCTAAGATCACAGAGCTAGTTAGTGACAAAACTAGGGCAAGAACTCAGGCTTTTAGGTGTCTGTACTTGCAAGACTAGTGCTTTCTCGAACCTTCTCTCATGATCCCCCTTCCCAAACAGTCTGTGAATTTTCACTCTCTCTCATAAAACGTGGAACCTGCAGTTGAGCATGGTGTCTCTCATGTTCTGACCTTGGCAGAGAGCTGTAAAGAGAGTTAATAAAGGCCAACATTAACAGAGTGCTCCAGGTTTGTGCCAGCCTGGTTCCCTGCACTTTCCATCTGGTCTTTCAGCAGTCTCGGTGGGGTGGGTTTAGGACTCCCAACTTCCAGATGTGGGGAAACGTCACTTGGGAATGAAATAATTTCCAGTCCACAGCCATACAGCTGGCAAGTGGACGTGCTGGAAATCAGACTGAGCGCTCTCTTGACTTCAGGGTCACAGGAGGGCCGTTCCTTACCATAATCTCTAATTGTATCTTCATGAAGCTGATATTAGCTGCAGCCCCGGATTTGTCAGCGTGTATTACATTTACGGTCATCGTGAGCGTATGGAAAACTTTTAAAAACCTAACTAGTGGCGGGCGCCTGGGTGGCTCAGTTGGTTGAGCGACTGCCTCCGGCTCAGGTCATGATCCTGGAGTCCCGGGATCGAGTCCCGCATCGGGCTCCCTGCTCGGCGGGGAGTCTGCTTCTCCCTCTGCCCCTCCCCCCTCTCATGTGCTCTCTCTCATTCTCTCTCTCTGAAATAAATAAATAAAATCTTTAAAAAAAAAAAAAAACCTAACTAGTGGCTTTTATTTTTCTTTCTGTGAAATGGCACACTGTTAGCGTTGTTTGGTTTCACTGGTGACCAGTGGAACAAGGCTCAGGAATGGGGCCGATCCCTTGGGTGTGGTTGGGTGAGGGGAGCATCCCTGCGCCTTGTTGTCAAACAAGATCAGTCTTACTGACCTCGATATGAATGTGAGATGAAATGAGACGGTGTTTGTGGATGGGTATTGTCAATGGGCAAGTCATTGCTGATCCTGATGTTTTGCCATATAGATCGAGGCCTGCCTTGCCCCTGGGCTCCAGCAGACTCACTCCTCTTTGTTCTTATTTTATTCAGACTCTTCCTGCTCCCAGGTATGCCCCCTCCCTCCCCTCCTCTACCCCTCAAAGTGTTACTCAGCCTGAAAGGCGAAGGTCAGAGGCCAGTTTTGAAAGAAACTTGCCCTACTTCCCTGCCAGGATCAATTTCTCTTGTTAGTGCATGTCCATACAGCTTTGTTTATAGTGCTGTTAACAGCTCTTATCTTAGTAGGCCCCGTATTAAAGTGTGTTGGGCCCAAACTACCCCCCTTCCCATTGGGGCCTCTGGGAGTCCCGTGAGAACAAGACCGTTCAGTTTTCATCTTTATCAACCTTCTCTTTCCTGAGCCTACAAGAGAGTCCAGTAGTGGTTCAATGAACTTTCTGATCGCGGCCATCCCTCCCAGATTTTTACGTACTAGTGGTTTGGCTGGTTTCCTGCCTGGCCTCACCCCCATCAAGATAACGTGTTGGAAAGGACAGAGACCCAGGGTGGAGCCAGCGAGAAACGGTGGCCCCACGTGATGAAGATCTTCCTGAAATTGTCACCCAAGCATAAATGTC
The DNA here is from genome assembly GCF_029215605.1 of Mirounga angustirostris. Lineage (NCBI taxonomy): Eukaryota > Metazoa > Chordata > Mammalia > Carnivora > Phocidae > Mirounga > Mirounga angustirostris. Next base: position 44,709,842 of record NW_026991714.1, read on the forward strand.
CTCTGGTGTGATTGTTACATAAAGGGTGACTCCTCCAAACAGTGCTCTTACCCACTTGTCTGTCCATTCAAAACTTGCCAGGATGACTGCAGGAGCAGCCTAATTGGTGGTCTTTTATTTTCCCCTCTCATTTATGCTGCACCCACAGCCAGAGTGGTCTTTAGAGAGCCTGTCTGATCATGTTTCTCAGCCGTCAGCCCTTTGGCAGTGCATCCGTGGGCTCGCTGGGCAGGAGTCTTCAGAGACCTGTGCACCTCTCATGCTTGGCCCCTCACCTTACTGGGGCTCACTCTGCTTGGCCATATTCCGGCCCCACAGGGCTGCTTTCCGTTCTCTCATTATGTCCTGCATCTTCCTGCCTCGGGGATTTCGCTCAGGCTCTCCTTCTAGAAGGTATTCCTCTTCCTAGCTTTTATTTCGTTAACTCTGATCTTGATTCTTGGCTTACATGTCATTTCCTCAGAACCGTCTTCCCTAAATGCCCCCTTTGGTAGCATCCGGTACTTCCCCTCTGAACTGTTATAATTGTTTGTATGATTGTTTGCTTTATCCTTGTCCCTATCAGAAGACTGTAAGTTCCCCGAGGGCAGGGATTGCGTCTGTCTTGTTAATAAGCCCGGCATACTGGTGCTTGGCACGGTGCCTGGCACATTGTAGGTCCTCAGTAGATAATGAACGTATAAAGAGAAGTAGGAATTCATTCGGCGAACCCTAATCGAGATCCTCCAACATGCAGGGGCTCCAGATTCATCAGCTTACCATCCCCTTAGGGGGGTCCAGCCAGGTAAATGAACCACAGGAAGCTGTCACCTTAGCTCTAGCAGAGCGAGTGTGCAGACCTGTGGGACTCAGGGTAGGTGGGGTTTCCATGTCTGCAGTGGAGCTGCCGAAGGTATCCTAAGAAGACAATGTTTGAGCCAAATCCCTTTTATTTTGCCATTTTCATCTCCAGGTATGAGACTACCATATACCCTGCCTAAGTCTTGATACTTTAAGTGGACCAGACTTCTCCTGCTTATCAAAAACTGTAAAAAGCGGGATATAAAGCTAACACAACATAACATTCCTAGTGAATTCTTGTTAGTACCTAGTGCTTACAAAAGTCCGTGAGAGCCCCCTTTTAGTTTAGACAGACTCTGTCTACTGGTTTGGTTTCCTGGATCCTCCCCATTTATAAAAAACCCAAAAAACTCTGACCTGTCTCCTTTCCTTTGCAAGAACTTCCCTTAACTCTTTGTGGCTCCCCAAAGATTTCTCAGAGAGGCTTTAAAGATCAGGTTCTCCTTATGTATCCTGGATTGCTTTTTTTTTTTTTTTTTTTTAAGGTTCTTTTGATTTTTCACTTCTCCCTAGCAGGCCCAGGGAGGCAGCTGGAGGGAGAGGAGCCCTGGAATAGAGTCAGGACGCCTTGGAATCCTCTTCAGCCTGGTGATCTTGGACACCTTATTTAACCTTTCTTGGCTTTGGCTGCCCGTCCGTTAAATGAGGTGGTTGAAATGAATGAATTCGACGTGTCCCTCCAGCTCCTGGTATTAGGAACTTCCTAATATAGTGACCCTCCAGCTCCAAAATATAGTCTGAGTAGTTCTGCCTTTAGTTTGAGGAGTGTGCATCTTGCCTTTCCATCTTTTCAATCATCTCTGCTTAGAAAACTCTGTCTGGTTGTCTTTTTTCTCCCTCCCTCCCACACCCTTTCCCTCAGTCTTAGCTCATTTGGGGCATGGCCTTCCTAACATTTTTATAGGTTTGAACCACTCTTGGGCAATGACCCTTTGTCCATTCGACTCCTGGACTGCAACAATCAACAGCTTACCTAAAACAGGATCACGTTGTCCAGGTTTAAATCTTGGCTCCACTGTGTGACCTCAGGCAAGATACTTAACCTCTCTAGGTCTCCGTTTCCTTGTCTGTAAAATGAGGATGAGACTAGACCCCACTTCAGTGGATGTTATGAGGTGTTAGTATCTCACTGAGTGAGTACAGTGTCTTAAGGTGAACACTCTTCAAATGCCATTTTTAGTATTTGTGCCTCTTTTCATTCTTCAGCCATTGGAACTTTTCCCAGCAGACCTACACTGAATTCTTCAGCTGTTTCATATGGTACATCGCTGTGCAGGAGCCTATGTAAGACCGCACAGGTAAACAAATTGCTGCATGAAGCAGCATTTAAAGTCAGGGCATTACAATAATGAACGGCTTTGAGGAGGCAGAAGATAGGAGGGAGGAGAAGGAATTATTCTTTTTCTAAATGTTATGTGAGGTGGTCTACCTGGTAATTTACATTAGAACAGCTTCCGACAGGAGGAGGAAGGAATCTGGTCAAGGCTGGTCATACTTAACCTTGCATCAGAATTAATAGAATGTACCCATATTCCCCATTAAATACGACTTCTTTTTAAGAATGTGAGCATTGAGTTGCATTTGATTGTTGACTTAAAGTAATGTTTTATAGTCATCTAAGCAAACATGTACTAATTTTGATAGTCTGATTTCTTTTTGTATTCTGGAACTAATTCCTTTTCCCTTGGGTCACAGATGTTAGTGAGAGCCAGTGGGCCACTATCTGTGCCCGTGTCCCCATCCCTGTGGATGAAATGGTCTTGGAGAGGGCAGGCAGCTGGGTCTGAGCTGACCCTGGGCTACGATCAGGTTACTTTCCTGAGGACCCAAATGTAGGGGATAATGACATCTTTGCATCATTACTGGGGATAGGACAAACAAGAGGATCCAGTTAGAAGATGGCCTGAGAGCCAAGGCTGTGGTCATCCTGCATTCTCCCATTACCCTGTTCTCAGAGCTCCCCTCCTGTTTGCTTTTGCCCGCTTCACTATCTCTCCCAACCAGCATATGTGGTCTCAGTGACTCAAGACTACACACACAGTCACCCATTAATTCATCAAATACTCATTGAGTGTCCACCAAGTGCCAAACATTTCGGTTACACAGATGAATTCAATACCCATCCAGTCCTCGGGGAGCTCATAGTCCCTTTCTTCTGTGTTTCTATCACCGCTTGTGGAAAGGGCTCTCACGTTGCCAGCATTGGAAAAATAAATAAATGCTGGGGCGGGAGAGGCACTGGTAACTTCTTGGCCCTCTTGTGGTTAAATGTGGTGTCCACGTCACTTTCCTTAACTCTCATGTTGGTAACTGGTTGTAGGAAGGTTATTTGCGCTGGGGAATGACATCATTTTTTTTCTTTTTTTAAAAAAAGGGATCTATGCAAGTCTTCCCAATTCTAAAATTCTGTGATTGTATGATTCTAAATTAATTTAGGGAAGCAGTCAGACGGGTTTTGAGCGTGTTTCCATGGACACTGTGGATGTTGTCTTGAGGTGTCTGCTTATTCACATTTGGTACCATCTGGCATAAAAGAATTACTGGATTTTGGTCTGAGGGCAACAAAGGTACTTAGAGGGATCTGCTCTTCTCGTATTCAGCTGAAATGTTCTAGCAGCTTCGCCAACCACCAGGTAGCATTAGGTGTGTGCCAGATAAAAATATAATATACCAAAAATGTGAGCAATTTGTTAGTATATCCCATGTGATATACTTTAGGACATAGTAAAAAATTATCTGTCGTTCATCTGAAATTCAAGTTTAACTGGTGATCTTTTCCCTTCTGAATCAGGCAACGCTAGGCAGCCTCCACCTATAAGCTGTGATCTTGGTTACGTATGGTGCAGGTAACAGACTTACCAGTCAATCAGTCCTGCCTCCGTCCCGCTGAATGTTCTCCGCTCTGGGCCCCTTCTCACATGAGAGGAGTTGCTATTTCAAACATAACACATTTTACTGTTTGTAGGACTTTGATTGACATTTCTCTTTCCCCCACGAAAGATGAAGTGACAAATAACCATTCTTTAAAGTGCTTAAAATGTCCGTGAATATAATTTATATCTCAATTACCCGTCTGTTAACCTATGTTTTAGAAAACATGTTTTTTGATTAAATCATATTTGATGAAATCTGAATTTACAGTACTTTATGAGTACTTTTTGGCTTTGTTTTTCTTATTTGATAAAATAGCTCTGGAATTTTTATATGAGGTCAGGACCTGTTAGCTCAAGCACATGCCAAGAGCTAACCCCCAAATACCAGATTTTTCTACAGTTCATCTTTGGTTCTCATTAGCATTGGAATATTTATAACTATACCCATTCATCATTCCTTCTTTTGAAGTCTGGTGCCTCTGTGAGGAAGAAGGAAAAATACAGCACCACATCCTTGCAAAATTTATAGGCTTTCAGTGAGTTAAGACATTTGCTGAAGAACTAAATGGAGAACATGAGAGATTTTGCAGAATCCTTAAGATTATTAGGAACTCCTCTGCTTTGCTTTTCCTGTTTTTAGCGAATGAGAATGTGGAATCCCGAATTTTTTATTATTGAGTTTGGGATATCAAAAGACAAGTGTCAGAATCTTAAAAAACAAAAACAAAAACCACCTTAATTCAGTCATGGAATTGTGACACTGAAGTTTGGGATCGGTACGTCAGACTAGAAAGGTCCATGCTTCTGTTGTCTCAGGTTTGCAGAATGAGGAGCTGTATGTAGCAGCCTTTCTGGGCTGTCCTGAGCCATGGGCGGGTGAGTTGTTTTCAGGGCGCTGGATTCCTCCTCACTCTGGGGATTTTTGAGGCAGGTATGTGTTTGCTGCTGCCTGAGACAGCAGTGCACGGCCATCTCTCGGCCTCCAGTGGCATAGCTGATCTGGCAATTCTTCCTCTGCGGGGATGGGCGATGGGGTGGGGAGTGTGTGCATGGTGGTCACCCAGGCCCTAGAGTCTTCCTGGCTCTGCTCCAGTATCATAGCCATGGAAAATCTTTTTCTGTCTGCTTAGGCTGCCAAGGGTGGTGCTCAGAGCTCTCTGCTGGGCTGGCAGAGAGAAGGGTAGGTATGCAGAAGGCTTTCTTCCCCAATCTCCTCTTTGCCAGGGACTGAGAAAGGTCTGATTTTTTTTTTTTAAAGATTTTATTTATTTATTTGGCACAGTGAGAGAGAGAGCACAAGCAGGAAGAGCTAGGCAGAGAGAGAGGGAGAAGCAGGCTTCCTGCTGAGCAGAGAGCCCGACGTGCAGCTCTATCCCAGGACCCTGGGATCATGACCCGAGCCGAAGGCAGACGCTTAACGACTGAGCCACCCAGGCGCCCTGAGAAAGGTCTGGTCTAAAATACGCAGTGCATACGTGGTATCACTTCTATGCTGACCTTTGTAAAGTGCAGCTTTGAACATACTACTTGCCTACATAGATGCTTCTGATGGCTCCAGTTATCCACAGGAAGAATTATAAAAATCTAAGGATGGCAACATGGTGGGGACCAAAGCCCAAGAGGGCTAGGAAGAGGAGAAAATAGAATGTGAACAGGAGAACAACGCAGTGGAAAGGGAGGTGCTGGTGATGTGGGCAAAAGGGGATGATCACAGGAGAGAAGTCCCTGGGAGGTGGGAAGGGGTGGGGAGCGCGGCCTTAGCAGAAGGAACATTTCTTGTATTGTAACCCCTTGGAAAGTAGAGGATGTGGAATAGATGCAGCTAAGTTGGGGGTATTGTTGCTGGGAAGACGGGGTCGTTCTGTTTTCTTTATGAAGCGTGTAACGATGTGGCCGAGAGTACAGCTGAGAGTTCGGGGTGAAGTCCGACACTTGAGGACCTGGGAGTGGTCAGCCTGGAGAGTTCGAGGAAAGTCTGCACATGGGAGGGGCGGAGAAGGAGTGTGTGCAAAGTTGAGCGCCCAAAAGGAATGTCCGGAGACGTCATCACTTGTGCGGGTCTGAGGCCTTGGAGCGCAGCTCTGCCCAACCCCCAGGAGCCGGGGACTTAGCAACACGTTTCCCCGAAGGTCAAAACCTCAATCTGGTCTCGGCCGTACTGCTTCTTTTCCCTCTGAGTCCACGAGGTGTTAGAACACTTCTGCTGCTGCCTCCTCTTTGCTGTTCCTGGGACCTCGGTCTCGCCCCCACCTGGCTCGCCCTTATTCAAGCATGGAACACCTTGCAGTGACAGGCGTTGGTCGGTGTGCTGGGAATGCAGCTGGGAACAAGGCAGGAGAGGTCCCAGTCTCACAGGACGCCTGTTCTCAGGGGGCAGCAGCCATAACCCGGTGGAGACAGTTGTCCCCAATGATCAGATCCCAGTGAGTGCTGTCAGCTGAGGAACCAGGCGGTGAGATTGAGTGGCCAGGTCGTGGCAGGGGGGCTGCTTGAGAAGGTCCCTTTGGGGACTTGACCTTTGATTGAGACCTGAAGGGTAAGAAGAAGCCAGCCGTAGAGAATCTTTAACAGCTGGAGTCCTTTTCTGTCCCTGGTGGAGAAGAGGAGCCCCGATGAAAGAGGAATCCTGTGGGAGTGGGGCGTTCGGATGGGGTGGGGAAACCCTCTTGGAATTTGTGTTCAGAAGATTAAAATGCTAAAATGTTTCCATCTCATTGTGGAAGGAATCTCTCTTTCTACCTCCCTCCTTCCCTCCATTTCAACAACTGTTCATTTCGGGAAAGGAAATCATCCTGGAAGGACAGGAAGGGGTTTGATCTCGGGATCAGGCCCACTCCAAAATGAACTCAGAAAATTGACCTGAGACCCAGAATCAAGGCTCTTGGATCAGGAACCACAAGCAAAGAGTGAATAAGGAAATCTTTCTCTAGTAAGAAGTCCCACCCAGGCCTACCCTTGCTCCTTTTCCTCCTACCTTCACTGTATGTCTGGTTCCTGTCTTAGCTGAGAGCCTTCTTTCTTTCTCCCTGGGGTCACAGCCTGGGTGGAAAGGTAGCCACTGTGGGGGAAGCTGGGCTGGACGGCGGGAGGTATCAGGTTGTTTGTGCGCTTGTTGGGCAGAGCACAGAGGAACTTAACGTTTAATCTGCGGCCATAAGCCCACATTATGGACTTTTCCAGTGGGGAGAAAAAAGGCCAAAGAGGTCCCATTCTCAGGGCTCTCAAAAATCAACTTCCCTCCTTATTCCTGAGGAATGGAGGACAGAACTTAGCTCAATTCCAAACTCTCTGTTGCCCTGGGAGCCCTGAGCAGGTGTTATTCTGAGAAGAAAACTCACTTGCCAGTTGTATTTCCCTTTGAGGAATCTGAGAGCTGGATGGGGTCTTGGAACTTGTCTGGGTCCCCCCAGAGAGGTCCCTCGGTTCTCCTTCCGTGTCAACTTGGATGACTCGGTGCTGGCAGAGCGGAGTGTCCCCTCCCGTGGAGCCGCCCCTCCAGTGCCATAGTGTGGTGCTCCCCGGTGTGTTTCCCCTTCACCGTGCACATAGCAAATGATCAGCATGGCAGGGCACGTTGGGGTTAATGGACGAGGTTGCTCAAGGCCAGAGGTGACTGGCAGGGGGGCCTGGGTTGGGGAGAAGCACAGAACAGAGGAGATGCTATCTTGGTACACGTCGAATCCATTGGTGGCCCCCTAGTTAGGAAGCACTGCTGAGAGACTGGACTCCTTTAGTAGATCATGTGCCCCTTGAGGGGGGGGCTGTTTGGTCATTCTTGAATAGTTCTTCAAAAGTTCTTTACAACTGGTAGAGAGTCCATGAATATGGTTGCCTTAAAAGCAACAAGGATTATCTTCCCTGGGAGATCACTACAGAGAATTCTTTCTAAGTTTCTGGAAAACTAAAGATAGATGCGTCATTGGGCTGCCTGGAATCACACCACTCAGGTTTGAGTTCCAGTTGAACCACTCGTTGGCTGGTTATCTCTTGAGGCTATGGTTTCCTCACTTGTACAGTGGGGATAGTAATATTATCTAGTATGGGACAGAGTCCAGACCCTACCCCAGAGCTATCTGACTCCAAAGCCCTTACTCTAAATCACTCCATCAGAATTCCCTGGTAGAAGCCTTTTGTTAAAACACAACCACATTCATAAGATTCTGGAGAAGTCTAGAAGTTGCTTTTTTTTTTTTTTGTAAAAAATTTTGTGGTTTAGTTCAAATGGATATTGGCCAACAATGCCTAGATTTGTAAAACACTTGAGTTCAGTCGTTCAGTATACGTTCCTGGGCATTATCTTATGTTTGGGAGTTAGAAAGAGGGTCCAAATAAAGATGGTATGAAAAGTGAGGCTGAAAAGTGAGCCTGATGATTTCTTAAGGTTTTTGTGGTTGTTAACTTAGCAAAAATTAAAATGAAATAAGAATTCAGCTTGGTGATAAATAAGTTTCTCTAAATAAACCAAACCCCCAAGAATTAATATTAGATTTGTTTCTTGCTTCTACTTTTGAGTTCTGATAGGGGCTGAGCCTCATGAGACTGAGGAGCCCTTGAGCTGGATATTAAAATGGTTGCTGACCGAGGACGTTAGGAAGTGATACCTGATTTCTCCAAAATAGATATTGATTGCTTTGGTAAAAATTAGCATGTTGAGACTTGCTTTAAGATGAATAGCACCAGAAAAATGTCAGTTTCCTAATTTTCTTTTTTTAATATTAGAGGAACCTGTCTAAATATTTGCCTTGAGGAAATCTGATGATTCTCAAAACTTCTTTGAAAGTAGTTTACTGAAGTTGAATAAACATGTTCCAATATAGTAAGTTTGGAAAAACATCTCTGATACTTTAAACCCATGATATGAAAATCAAGTATATCATAGAAAGAGGGGAGAAGGGGAGAAGGAGAGAGGAGTATTTCATAAAGTTTGTGAAGTGTGTGTCACTTAAAAGCATATATTAAGTTATGCATGAAGCATTCATGTTAAAAAAATTATTAGGAGACCTGATTTACCCTTCTCAATTAAAGGAACCCAGCTGAGAGACCTGCCAGATTCTACATTTTCCAAGAAAATCAAGTCCTAGAAAGTCCTTGCATTTCCTTTTGAATGTTGGTGCCAGAGATACATCAAAAATACAGGGGGGAAAATCTTACCAAGTGCTCCCTATAATTTGAACTATATGATGGTTTTTTTTTTGTTGGATCCGATGTCCTAGGTAAACTGCATTTCCACCCTCCTCCCTTTGGAGAGGCATCAAGGGACAGATACCTCCTTAAAATTCTAAGTTTTCTGATAAAAGAAAGCTTCATCTTTTGGTTAGTGGAAACTTCCATTCCCAGGATACATACGCATTTTTACTTTAGTACGGCTTCCTCTTGGTTTTGTGAGTGAGTTATTTTTAGTGAGTTACCATGTTTCTCCTCATTCCCTATTTAACTATGCTGTATCTTTTACTTCTATTTCTCCATTAATTAATTCCCACAGCTCTTTTCTTAAACCTTTCCTACACTGAGAGATATTTTAAATTTTTTTTATGTTTCTCTTAAAAAAAAAAAAGGAAAACATCTGGTTTGTCTAGAAATCAGATGTCAGTTCTGCCGCCAAAATCAGATGCTTCATTCCCAGTTTGTATTTTTGTGTCTTACAACCCAGTTTGAATTCATTCACCGGTTTCTTAGTTCTTTTATTTTTACTTGACCTAAATGACCTAATTCCAAAATAAGTGGGCAGTAGCAATGTTGTATGATTATTATGTGCCAGTTCTATGCCCATTTGTGACTTTATTTAAATCTCACACAACAATCCTCAGATGAGTGGAATCATCCCCACTTTATAGATGAATAGATAATCTTAACTACTGTGTTTATGCTGCCTGGTAATACTGTCTAATAGATGTACAGTTCTGAGCTAATTGGAAATTGATTAGTGTGTTTAAAGCTTCTATAAACCCAAGGTAAGGTTAATTTTTTTGACTTGGTTTAGAAGCATGTCCAAAAAACTGACAATAATAAAAGGAATGTGTAGGCCCATTTAGTGGTGGTTCATGTCCTGCAGTTATTGATGTTTATAGGGGCTGGTATTCATTAGTAATATGAGTAGATGTCAGTGAATGTCACAGCAGAACTCTTGTACTCTATTCAGTTATGCTGTGGTCAGTGGTTGGGATATTCCTGTAGTTGAGTGCACCCTGGATTTTCAGTTCAAATAGAACTTGATTCAAATTCTGACTTTTTCCCTGCTCTTGGATGAGCTTGCAAGCTATTCAGCCCTTCTAACCTCAGTATAGTCATCTGTAAAATGGGAATAATACTATCTCCTATTGCTGTGGTGATTAAAAGGAAAAATGTTATGTATGTTGCAAAGCACCTTACACAGACTAAATATTCAACAAAATGGCACTTGTTAATAACAATTGTCACCATCCTGGAATCTCTGAGTTGAGAAGGATCTTATGGTCAGATAGACTTAGTGCAGGTTTTGGCTCTGCTGGCATTCACCTCAGTCAAGTTGCTTGTCTCTCCAAGTTTCTATTTCCTCACCTGCACAATAGAGATAATATTTAACACAGGATTATGATAAAGATTGTGTGACATGTGACATCTCTGAAGTGTCCAACCACCGATTGACCCTCATAAATGGTCATGACTGTCTTCCTTTGGCTCACAACCTCTAGGGACAGGGCAGCTCTAGAGAGCTGGAATTAGTAGAGCTTTACTTAACACTGAACATTAGTTTCCCTGTGACGTTTACCAGTTTGGCTCTGATCCCATGATCTGAATGACTGAGGCAAGTTATTTTTGTTCACTGGGTCATGATTTGGATTATATCTAGAAATATTGTCAGGACCCTAACCCACTTACTTGATTGTTAAGATTAGAGTTCCTATTCCTCTACCGTTGATCTTTATCTCCGTTTTCCTGGATACATTCTGTGCTGAACAAAAATATTTGTGTACATGAGGAAAAAAATTTCCGAATCAAAAGACTGTGAAAGTGTGTCCGTTTACATTAATGTGTGGATCTGATCGCTCAGTGCTCTGTTTGCCTGTTGCCGGTGATTCCGAATGTCATGTTGAGATCATCAACATTTTAAATAATTTAATGCTAAGTATGACAGTTTTAATTTCTTTTATCTCCCCTCCATTCTCTCTCCCTCTCTCTCTACTTCATGTGAAGCCCTGTAGTTTGAAGTCAGTAATAACGATAGTAATATGCCGTTACTGAAATGTGAATGTGAAAACATGAACAAAGCACGTAAATAATTTTACTGTGCATTTTCCTGAAGGGAGTTCCCGCGCTCGTAGGATCTTCCCTGAGGTTCAGGTGCAGAATCCCTTAATCATATACTTAGCATTTCTACTCCTTACATGCAAATTTACCTTATTTCTGTGGGCTGTGCCTGTGTGCCCTGCATCAAGAGCTCTGGGTGAGATTATTATGTGTAATGTAAGATCTTACCTAACCTTCTTTTCGGTGTTCTGGAACTAGGAGTGCAGTAGCTGTTCTGATGTGAAGAGTCAACAGGTTTTAAAATCCCAAATTCTGTTTGCCACTGGATGCCAGATTTCGTATTCCGCTGGCTGCCAAGTCTATAAATTGGACATTAACTTTCCTCCCGTCCCTCTCAGAGTGACAGTGACAGTTGTCATGGACGTAGATGCCATGTGGGGGGCTCTTGGAGTCCTCAAAGCAAAATGTCCTTTATAAACACAACACCATAAAAGATGGTTTGCTTACTTGGTTGTTTTTTAAGGGGCACTGGGGAAATTCTTCACCTCAAGTTATTCTCCCTGTTAATCACACTTTTGGTGATTTATTCCTCTGGGGTCCGCATCTCCCCTCCCCAACACCCATGTTTTCCTGGAAGGACAGTACTCGATGATCCAATCACTTCCCTTTACCTAGCTCCCATTTTCTAGAGCTGCAGAAGGGATGGCAGGGCACGATGGGTTCCCACTGGCCCGGAGTCCCTGAAGTGGGGATATCAGGCACAGAAGTCCAAGCAAAGCCTGAACTTCCGCTGTGTTTTGAGCCTGCTGTCCTGCCTGGGCAGGAGGTGAGAAGGCCCAGTCCTGAGGCTGAGGCTGTGTATGGGCATCATTTTCCATAGTGATCGGAAGTAAACCACAACCTTTTAGAATGAGCTGGTTATTGAACATTCTGTCAGTGAAAAAATTCTTGCTTGGGGTGGGCGCAGGGAGGAGTACAGTTTCTTAAAATGCCTTTACTCCCCCTTTTGTTTGACCTATATGTCCTTAGAGGGAGGGCTCTGCCTCCCAATGAGGACAGTCCTGAAAAGAGCTCCCAGGGCCTAATCGTTACAGTGGAAACTTCTACCTTGGTCCCTTGGTCCTCTCCTTCATCTACTCAAAATGGACTGGTTTCCTTACTAGCTATGAGACCTTGGGGAAGTCACGTTACATTTAAACCTGAGTTCCTTATGTACAAAGGAATATATAATCTGTCCTGCCCGTCCACCTCACAAGGTTGTTGTGTGGAACACGAGGAAAGTGCTTCATCCAAGCGTTCACTGAACACAGGATAAACGCCATGCAGGGCTTTGTGTCAAGTACCCAGGTGTCACATGGTCCCCCATGCAGGGAGATAGAGTGCTCTCCCAAGCAAGACGATTCCTCTCACCTTTTGTATCCTCAGTGTGTAAACACCTAGTATGAATACAGTATCTGTTGAATGGTTGTATGTAACATGATTGTGCTGTAATATTATATGTGACCCAATATGGGACAATAGCGAGATGGCAGATGAGTACCTCGTGGGTATGGAAAGTCCTCCCAGGAGAGAGACCTCCCACCATTTCATGGTGGATGGTCACTGGTCTCCGGACTGGCACCTGGGAAGCATCTCTTGACTTTTTACTCGTCCATTCATCCTAATGAAATCACCTCACTCATGCATTTATAAATGCATTAAAAACAGGCTTTTGTTTGGGGGCACCTGGGTGGCTCAGTCAGTTAGGCATCTGCCTTCAGCTCAGGTCATGATCTCAAGGTCCTGGGATCAAGCCCCAAGTTGGGCTCCCTGCTCAGCGGGGAGTCTGCTTCTCCCTCTGCCTCTGCCCCTCCCTCCAGCTTGTGTGTGCCCATGCTGTCTCTCTCAAATACATAAATAAAATCTTTAAAAAAAAAAAAACAGGCTTGTTTTCAGATGAATGTTGTTAGAATATAAAATTTTATGATGAAAAACCTATTAATTTATCTGAGCCCCTTTTTACCTGATACTACTGCGCCCCAAATAAAAACATGCCTTTTTTTAGACCTGGTGTTTGTTTCCAATGGCAGAGTAATTAGAGTGCACGGGACACTCAGTGAATTGGAACATACTTGCTGTAGATGTTGAAGTAGAATTTGTTCTTTGGAGGCAGGGACAGGAGAAAAGGTGCAGACAATAAGACAGGTTTCCCGAGAGGGCACGTCGGTGGAATGAATGTGTCCTTTAGGGGGCATCCGTTAATGGGGCTTGTGTTTGGTAGAGCATTTTGTCAAATGTAAGTTTTGATCCTTAGAAAAAATGTCATGTGAGGATATGGTGAAAATTAATGAAAAGGGTGTTTGGATCTCTCTCTTTATTACATTTTCCTGGAATAATTACATCGATGTTATATTATTGGCTAAATATTTTGCCTTGTGGAGTCGAGGGATGTCATTATATGGGCTCTGTGGTTACAAGACAGAACAGTTTCCTATATGGGTGATGTGGTAGCCTCCTTTTTAGTGACTTTTCTTGGGAAGCTTTCTTCTTGAAGCCTTTAGGATTCCTGTGATGGGGCCAGTTATTTATTACCTCTAATACTATGGAGAGATGCTTGGGGCTGCTTGAAATGGTCCCACAGTGTGATGTTTTATGAGTAGGATATGTAATTGCTTTTATATATTTCTTTTTTCACTGTCCTCTGTCTTTCAGGCCATGCTTTTCCCCATTCTTTACCCTCACCTTTTTCATGGGTTCTTTCCCATAGCAGATACACATTGATTTGTTAGCCCCATCTTTTTGTCTCCTGGTGGGAATCCCAACACCCCATAGGAGGTATTCTTGCCAAAATATTGAACCAGAATCTAATCAAACTTCTATGTCCAGGTACCCATTTACAAGATATAGAGGAATCAGATGAATGTTAAATACTACTTTAGGGATACAATCAGAAAAAAAAAAAAAAAAAAAAAAAAACTTTTATAGAATAAATGACCAAGGGGGAAAGAAAGGAAGAAAGAAGGAAAGTCAGTCATGTAGGGAAACCTATAGGCTAAAAGAGACTAGAAGGCTTGTCAGTCAGTTATAGCGTATGGACCTGTTTTGGATCTTGCTTTAAACAAACTGAAAACACAATGACAAATATGAGACAATGGGGGGAGGGACGTTGAACGCTAGTGGATATTTGATGCTTTTAAGAAGGTATTGTTAATTTTTTAAGATGTAATAATGCCAGCACGGTTATGTATTTTTGGTGTGGTCCTATTAGAGGTAGATACTGATATTTAGGGATGCAGTGATATGAATTGATAATTGTTGAAGTTCAGACCAGGTGAAGGGGCTACAGTAAATGTCTCTCTACTTTGAATATATTTGAAATTTTCTGTAAGAAAACATGAAAAAAAAAACCAGCAACAACAACAGCAAACCAAAACTCTACTTTGAACTTAGCCCTGTCCATACTGCCTGTTATTTCATATACAGTTCTGGAAGGAGTGGTCTACACTCACTATAGAGTCTCGAATGCTTGGCAGCTCTTGTTGTTTCTTCCGTGCGCCCTGTCTTCACTGTCTCCTCCCTAAGCCCCCTTCTCTTCTTGCTTTATACTAAGAATTCTTTGCCTATAGGTTCATAGATGAGCTTCAGAGGATCTATAATTTCTCTGATATTTAGTGCCTTTTCTGTATTTGCAAATGTGTATTTTTTTAGGGGGTTAGGCTCATGACTTTTATCAGCATTTCAAGGATCTGTGATTGAAGAAGGTTAAGAACACCTCATGGCTTTGTCTTCTATGGGCATGTTTGGTATTTCCTATCTGCTCTCTGGTCCTCAGCTCTGTCCTCCTGCACTTCAGCCCTGTCCATTCATTTGGCTGGTTTTTATCTCATTACCACCTCAAAGATAACACGTTTAGGTGATGGTTTTCCCAGATACCCAGTTCCTCTCCATACCAGATACCTCTGAACTAGCCCAGATTTCACTCTCTTCTTTGCATGAACTCTTGCATCTAAATAGTCCTCAAACTCTCATCATTTTACCTCCTAAGTGATATCTCTTGTGTCCTCTTCTTATTTGGTACAATGTCTTCATTTGGATGCTCACCATCTGTCACCGGGCTACTGGTTACCAATCTCCTTGCCTTTAGCCCAGTGCTTTCAGTTCCCAGAAATGATGTTACTAACAGAAATCTGGCCATATCTCTGTTTACATCAGTGGCTTACAAGGTCTTAGTAAGGCTGTTCGTAGGCAGCCCTTGTCCACTTAAGCGATCTTATTTCCTGACACTTACTCCTTGGTCCTATTTAGAGCATAACATATTTGTCAAATCTCCTAGGCTTTGCTCATGTATTCACCTTCCCTGAAATTCACCACACCTTACCACTAACCTTCCCTCCCCATCTTGCCAACATGGGAAATACCACTTTACCTTTCAAGTCTTCAGTCTTCCTGATGGTCCCCCAGGGCACTCGGGTGCTTCTTCTCAAATGCTTACTCTCCAGTTGCACATACTGTCACTAAGTGTTGGTGTTTTAATTGCCTTGCAGTTGTTGATAGGGTCATAAGCTAACCTGTTAATACTTTCATAGCATCTTTTTGAGACTACTCTAGCTCTTGCCCAATACGGAGGGAATGAGCGTTCCGGTAAGTGGTTGCCAAATGTACGCTGACCCGGGCCTCCAGAAATTCTTCCTTTCCTACATGTGGGAGCCACCTCGAGCTCTTTCAAGGAGATAGTGACAGGGAGGCCACGGGGCTTCTTTTTCTCTTGGATCCCATTTCCTGAGGAGAGGAGAGGCATCCTGAGTGGCCACTGGGAGGGGAAGCCGAGAGAGCGTTTTCAAGTGGAAGTTTTTCTTTGGGGACTCCATTATTTCCCTCCCTTTCTAGGTTCTTCTATTCTCTACCATTTCTTGGTGACCCCTTTAAAATATGTGACTAAAGGGTTTGAAATAAGACTACCCTCTTCCTAAACTTTCTGCCTAAATCTATGTATTTTTTAACTGAATTCAGTGGATTGAACTTCATTTTTAACTTATTTTATAGTATTTTTAGCAATGAGAATAGGGGCTTAACTAGATTTCTCGGTGTCCCGGAGCCACTGAACTCCATATTGATAGTGGACCCATTTTCCCCAGAAAATTATTATTTAAATCTTCTGAGAACAGCTTGAGTCAGAAAAGGCTTTGTTAGTGGTCTCAACATTATACTAGTCGGAATTCAGATCTTGATCTCGATTCTCTTCATAAGCCCACAGATTGGTAGCTGTGAGTTTGTATCTAACTGTGTGATCATGTATCTCCATACAGCTTTCCTTCAGTGTTGACTGACTTCATCCTCCCAGCTCCATGGTGCAGAAGGCAGGAGGGTGTCCTACCTTGAGTCCTGAAAAATAGGAAAGGAAGGCTTGCATGGGATTTTAGAAATCACAGAAAAGTCTCCCTGCCTAGCATGCAGGATACGGGTATAGACAGAACACAAAATGGAGGGAGGCATTTTTATGGTAAAATTGGGGTGTGTGGTGTCTTCAATTCCAGGCATAGGAGTCATTTATTTTGAAGATAACACAGCGAGGTCGTAGTAAGGGGATGCCTAGTACAGTCATTGAGGGGATGGTTGTATGGGTCACCTTGCAGAGCGGCTCCATGAAGGGTTTGCCCCTCAGGGTTCAATCGGAGAAGCGCCCCTTTGTTGCCTTCACTGGGGTCTGTGAAATGGAGAGCATGGCCACCACACCGGGTGCAGACCTCTCGGGGTTTCTCCAAGCCCAGTGCCCTTCCAGGCAGGATGCTGCTAATCACTGCCCTTTCTTGGACTCCCCTTGCCCCCACTTAGAGCCTACTGGGGGTCTAACCAGCTAACCTGTAACACTGAATCAGGGAAGCGGGTTAACCAAAGAACATGTGGTCTTCCCAATACTATTTACATTTTAATGGACGTCAACAGTGCCCTCACACAAAGAGTGGAAAATCTGTTGAGTTTTAGGGCGACAGGTGGCAGAGGTGCTATTCCCAGCGAAGTACCTACCTTGTAAGTTGTGGCACGCCCAAGAGGTGTGCATGCACACACACACAGCCAGATAAAGGTTGTCAAAATACACATATCGCCAGATTGCCAGTTCTTTGCCTTTAACTTTCCTGTCCTCTGCTGTGTCCATGTCGATATTAAACTTAATTAAATCCCATCTGGATGAAAAGCTTTATAAAGGTCAGGGAGAAAACCTAACTCATTTTTTTGTGTGTGTGCTAATGAGTTCTTTTACTCTTTAAAATCAGAAATGAGGATGGAGAAAAAAGTTTCAGATGACCTCTGAATTCACCAGTATAAAAAATGCTCATTAAAGCTATGATTTTAAAAAATGAATCACATGTAATGTATGGTGATTAACATAATAATAAAAAATTTTTTTTAAATGAATCACATAAAAATAATTGCCATGCCTGTTTTTTTTTTTTTAATTTTCTATTTTTCACCAATTTTGGAACACTGGTTTTAATCTCAATTTGCCCATCAGCGGTTGTAATATTACACTTTGTGGCTTTAAAGAATTCTGTACACACATACACACACACTTCTTTACATGCTCAAAAACAAATGAATTAAAAGCAGAATTCCTTCTTACCCTGAAATGAGTATCTTGCACGCTGAAGATCTCTTCTGCTCCAAGTTCACAAAAAGGGCATTAGCAAATTATAAGCATCTGAAAGCTGAAGTTTTCCATGTTTATAAACTTAATGAGCAAAGGCTCCATTAAGTGATTACATTCTTTATAAATAATTGTGTTTTTAGAAATAAATGTTAATGTTAGTTTGTTATTGGAGATGAATGAAAGCATTAATCCCCAAGTGATCTTTTGCTTTCCCTGGGAGGTGAAATATTTTGTGACATTGAAATCAGAAGTCAAAGCCAAAGCTAACTACTTAGATGAGATTTACCCCTGGGTGGTGTACAGAATGCTTCTTAAACTCCTAGACATGTATGTGTGCATTGTAGAAATGTTTCTGATGAAAATTTTGTGGAATGCATCTTGGAGGAAGCTGTTTCTTAACAAGATAGAAGGTGTGGTTGGCAGGAATGATGGTATCATTGCCATGTCTCTGATGAAGGGCTTATTCCACTTAAAAAGATTTTGGTTTCTACAGTCCCCAAAACCTGGTGCAGAGCAAAATTCCCCTTGTTTACAAGGGTGGGTGTGAGACCAACTCTCTTATCAGTCCAAAGGGAGATTGAACCTCTCATCTCATTGGTGGGTCACCACTGCATGTGGGTGACTGGATACTGTTGTGCTTGTTAGAAACAGAATTAAGGGTTGCCCCCAAAGTAAGTTCTGGGTTCTTCTGCTTGTATCCTAAAGGTCATATTTGCTCTCTGTACTACCATCAGCCTGACCCGAGTATGGCCAGGTGGCAAAAACAGGATGTAACCACCACATGCATTGTTTGCACATCAGAAGGCCATGATTTTTTTTTTTTTTTAAGATTTTATTTATTTATTTGAGAGAGAGAGATCATGAGCAGGGGGGAAAGGTAGAGGGAGAAGTAGACTCCCCACTGAGCAGAGAGCCCAACACGGGACTTAGTCACAGGACTTTGAGATCATGACCTGAGCCGAAGTCAGATGCTCAACTGACTGAGCCACCCAGGTGGCCCAGAAGGCCATGATTTGTATACCTTTTCATGATACGTCTGTGTGGCTGGTGGCTCAGAACAAACTTCGGTTGGCCTTTTTGTAGCTAATAACACAAAGAAGCTCTATGAATGACTATTTATGGTGTCTCAGAGGATTGATGAGATTGTTTAGCTTATACCTGGTAGGAGCAAAATCTGCATCTTGTTTGTGCATTCTGTCAGCCCTGTCCCCTCTGAAGCTCTTTCTTGTGACCCAGCATAATTCGATGAACAATTTTTAAGGCCTTTAAAAAATGTAGTGGCTTTGCTTCACCTCTATTGTTTGTGCCTTAAAAGCTTTCCCTGTTCTCATGAGTGGAAAACTTTCAGTCAGAAGGAAGCATATAGCCTTTTGCTGAGAGGATTGCTGTGTTCAAGAGTCCATTGGTCTCTACTCAGCCAGGGTCACTTCCCTCCTAAATGGTAAACAACTGGATGAGGAGGAGCCACAGTCTGTTTCTAGAAAAATCTTAGAGCTGGGAAGCACTCTATGGAATGCCTCTAAGTGGTACGGACCTCAGTGTCCATCACTTTGGGAAGAGGCAGCTAGAGTTGCGTTCCAGCCAAGCTTATCTTGAAGAACCTAGCCCTGTTCCCTTCTCCAGGGCTTCTCCGAGCAGAGAGAACTCCGTATTAACTGACTGTTGCATCCTGACTTTGGCATCCATGAAGCCCCAGGTAAATGAAGCATCACCTTGGGTATACGTCACACAGAAAGCAAGTGCTTCTGACTTGGCTTTGCAGTCCTTTCTTTGCTTCCCGTAACATTTTAAAGTATTGACAAATACACAGTTTAGTGACACATTTTTTACTGGATCTGCCTTTCTCAGGAAACTAGTGTTTCATTTTCCCAAAGGAAACAACCCCGCGTCAATACTGGCCTGGGTGTCAGTGTTTCGTCTTTTCCTTCACTTGCTGAATGTCCTGATGTTAATGCCCTTTCTCAAGTTCCAAAGCCTTTGCTTGACACTTCCACCCATGTTAGTTTTTAATCTCTGGAGAAATCTTCACCCAAACTGGTTTTTTATGAGGTCATTTGTTTATAACTGCCGTGTTTGGCTTGTTCTTCAAGAAAAGCTGTTAGTTTTCGTGTGTGAAACTTTGGGGATTAAGGGACAGTGAATGCCGGATATTTTATAGCTTTTGTCTGTGTCACTTAGAGTTTAATGAAAGAAGCTGCTCTGCTTTTCCCAGAATGTGCTTTTAAATGACAATTTTGAACAGTCAACTCTGAAAGAGAAGAGAGATTATATTTAAATTTTCTTTCCAGCAGCTAGAGTGACTGAAATTTGTTTCTAAACTTGAACATAAGAAACAAAACATTGTATGGGGAGAAGGATAACATACATCATAAGGGGACTTGGAGTGCTCTAGGCTAAACATACACCATTGGTAGCAGATCCATAAGGAAAACACTTAAAAAAGACACTGGGGAGGGTATGTGCCATGGTGAGCGCTGTGAATTGTGTAAGACTGTTGAATCACAGACCTGTATCTCTGAAACTAATAATACATTATATGTTAAAAAAAAAAAAAGAAGATAGTGGGAAGGGAAAAATGAAGGGGGCGATATCAGAGGGAGAGACAAACCATGAGAGACTATGGACTCTGAAAATCAAACTGAGGGTTCTAGAGGGGAGGGGGGTGGGGGGATGGGTTAGCCTGGTGATGGATATTAAAGAGGGCATGTACGGCATGGAGCACGGGGTGTTATAAGCAAACAATGAATCATGGAACACTACATCAAAAACTAATGATGTAATGTATGGTGATTAACATAACATAGTAATAATAATAAAAAAACATACAGAGAGGGGCACCTGGGTGGCTCAGTCAGTTAAGCGTCTGCCTTCGGCTCAGGTCATGATCCCAGGGTCCTGGGATCGAGAGCCGCATCGGGCTCCCTGCTCTGCGGGGAGCCTGCTTCTCCTTCTCCCACTCCCCCTGCTTGTGTTCCCTCTCTCACTGTGTCTTTCTCTGTCAAATAAATAAATAAAACCTTAAAAAAAAAATACATACAGAGAGTGAGTTTCTTCTGTTTTATTTACTTTTGGAAAGACAGTGAGAGGGAAATTTTGTATGTTTAAAACTTAATCCTTATCCAGGAATGGAAGCTGAGAATCCAAGGAAAAAAGAGAATATTTAAAGTTTTGATATATTTGATACAGTTCATTATGATATGGTTGAGTAGATTAGAAACCTTTAATTTTATATGGATAATCTATTATCAGAGTAGGTATAAATAGAATCAGTAATTATAGTCACAGATAATTAGAGGTAAATTTAATAGTAGGTCCAAACAGCAGTGGGCAACATAACCCAGTAGTCAATAGTGTGTGGAAGAGATAAGGATCTCTCAGAAGGCATCCAGTACCACACTGTGGTTTCCCTAAATTCTTGGTGAATTATAAGCCACTGATCTCAGGCAAATCAAAACTGTTTTCAGACACCTGCATTCTTTGGAGGAATTAGGGAGTAGTAAATATATTTCTTTTATATAGGCCATTTTAAATTCGTTAATTATATCCTAATTTCTAGACAGTCTAGATTCTGAAAGTAGGAATTAGAGTTTAATGAAGTGTGATATGGCCTGTTTGTCTAATATAACTATCCTGTCATCTGAATTTTGAATTTCTCAAAACTCCACTATTAAAAATAGCTAAGATGGGGGGCGCCTGGGTGGCTCAGTCGTTAAGCGTCTGCCTTTGGCTCAGGTCATGATCCCAGGGTGCTGGGATCGAGCCCCACATTGGGCTCCCTGCGCTGCGGGAAGCCTGCTTCTCCCTCTCCCACTCCCCCTGCTTGTGTTCCTTCCCTCACTATCTCTCTCTGTCAAATAAATAAATCTTTAAAAAAAGAAAAAAAATAGCTAAGATGGGCGCCTGGGTGGCTCCGTCACTAAGCGTCTGCCTTCGGCTTAGGTCATGATCCCAGGGTCCTGGGATCGAGCGCCGCATCAGGCTCCCTCCTCCGCAGGAAGCCTGCTTCTCCCTCTCCCACTCACCCTGCTTGTGTTCCCTCTCTCGCTGTGTCTCTCTCTGTCAAATAAATAAAATCTTTAAAAAAAAATAGCTAAGATATTTTTAAGTTTGTCCCTAACATATGACCTGACATTTTAAAAGTACAAATGAGCCCTCCCAGACTTTCCATGCCATTGTTCACAGCACCGTCTCCAAAGTTGGAAGGAGCCTTCGAGGTCTCATTCAGCCACAGATGTAAAGTGACCTGTTTGTAATTAGACTTGTAAATAAAACCTCTGAGAACAGTGCTTCTGAAACTTCTACCTGCATACTTGTCACTGGGGAATCTTGTTAGAAATACAGATTCTGGGGTCTGCGATTGAGCCTGAGAATGTGCATTCCCGGAAAGATCCTGGGTGGATCCCAATCCTGTTGATCTCCTATATCATACTTGGAGAAACAAAGTCTTAAAAAGTAGCTGTGAAACAGCCAACCCCCACCCCTAAATTAGGAATTCTTTTATATATTCTCTCATATGGGTATTATGTTGGTCCCAATATTTTCATGCTTTGGGGGCATCGATGAAAATCAAGCACAAATGGTCACCTTTCTGGGATTGCTAATATTAAGGTTTACTGTAAAACTCTTTCACAGTGACTACCAAGGTCCATGTCTTTCTTGTTCCCATTATATTTCAAGCACCTAGAATGCTCCTGGCACATGCTGGGAGCTGAGTAAATACCTGCTGAATGAGGTCATAAATGGATAAATATATAACATTCAGATTTGGGGACATTATGAGTACCATTCATTTTGGGTTTTCACCATCAAATTTTTAATACCCCCTGGAAACACATCAAAAAGCTACCTAATTCTCTGTGTATAAGTGTAGAGTAGATACATCCTGGAAGCTGGTTCTTACTTGAGGAGAGTCGTCAGGTTGACGCCTCATCTCTTTTCATTGTTTTCTACTTAAATTTAACTTCTTTCATTAACCAAATTAGGGAATCTCATTATCATAGCAATCAGTTCCAGGGCAGTATGAAGAGTTTACTTCTGAGATAGAAACCTGGTAATCTTTGGAAAGGTTGTGGTAGGTTTATATTCTTTCACAGTAAAGATATTCCCAATCTTCCTCTTTAGAAACAAACAGCTATGATAGCACAAGTCCCAGATTTGATATTTTTCATGTTAAAATTCTCCCAAGCATCAACTCACACCCTACCTTCTGCACAGACTTTCTGGAATCCATCCAGGCATTGCTTTTTAACTTGATCTCCTCTGCTTGGTTTTATGCCGGCCAGATCAATCAGCTTCTCATATTGCAGTCTCTGATTTGCTCATCTTTTACTCTCCGACCATCACTCCATCTATATATTTTCATTATGTCCAGGTATGCCTAATCTAATGCAGGCCCACAGCAGCGGTAAATGTTGACTGAAAAACACATGAACGGTTTGAGCATTTGAGGAGAGAAGGAAGACCAAACCAGGCAGAAGCTATCTGGGGCAGCTTTCTGGAAAAGGTGATGATGATCATTTGGTTGGACATTATCTCCTGCCTTATAATTACGATAGCTCTGCCACCAGTGTTTGAGAGTTGTAAATAAATGCCCCATAAGAAGAGGGTGTTGCTGCATAAAGCAGCAAACTATGAAGGTATTTACAGATGTTCTGAACTTAATTCTTACTCCTAGGAAGGCACTTCTGAGGGGGACTATAGAAGTGGCGAGAATTATATCTGTCATCTTGAAAGTTGATATATTCAAGAAATACTTATTGAGCAAAAATGAGTCAAACTGGTTCCCTGCTTTCAAGGAGCTCATGTTCTACTGCCATATAGACTATCACCAAATAGACTGTAAGGAGCTCTGTTGTGGAGAAGCAAGCACAGTGCTGTGAGAACCCAGAGGGAGGAGGCACGGATTCCAGCTGGAGTTGGACAGAAACGTTTTTTACATAGATTCTGTCTCTCGTGCCTTCTAAAAGTGGGATTGATCTGCTGCAGGCAGTGTGACCTCTCTGTGATCATTCACATGAACCTTGGTTTGGGACCTCAGTCAACTGAAAGCTGCTCTTCTGGTACTTCCTGGACTCTTCTGGACTCTTGGATCTGCTCACGGTTCTTTTGAGCCTCTTTCCTGGGTATCTTGCCAGTTGTCAGTGTGCTTGCTTCCCCCATGTTCAGTCTGGTGTGTTATGAGGTGTAGCACAGACAAAGGGAAACTGAGATTGCATCCGTTTTGAGTGTCCTGGGGTTTTTTATGGGAGTGAAGCTAGGTAGAAAGCCATTTTTATCATTTAATGGCATGTGCGCTTCCTGATATATATTCACTTATTTTATAATGACAGCTATCTTCTTTAAGTGTCTACTAAAGTGCTTGGTATCCTGGCCGTTGCTTTGTAGACATTGCTTCAAATGCTCAGAACTATCCTACAGGGGTAGATGGTGTTTATATCCATTTTATAGAAGAGGACATTGAGGTTTAAGAGATTAACTTGTGGGGGCGCCTGGGTGGCTCAGTCGTTAAGCGTCTGCCTTCGGCTCAGGTCATGATCCCAGGGTCCTGGGATCGAGCCCCGCATCGGGCTCCCTGCTCGGCGGGAAGCCTGCTTCTCCCTCTCCCACTCACCCTGCTTGTGTTCCCTCTCTCGCTGTGTCTCTCTCTGTCAAATAAATAAATAAAATCTTAAAAAAAAAAAAAAGATTAATTTGTGTTAATACTTGGTAAATAGCAGAGCCTAATTCTTCCCTGGTCTGCCTGACTCCAAAGCTTAGGTTCTTTGAGCTGCCCCATTCCGCCTCTAGAGTGGGGCTGAGTCCACTGGTCGAGGGGACTCTGTTCCTGCCTTCATGGAACTTCAGATGGGAGCAGAGGTATTTGAAGCCTGGTATAACTGATCCCAGGAGAGGAAGTATTACTGTTTTGTGGTATGTACAGATTATTCCAGTGGTATTTGCCCTTTCGTCTGTCTTCTGCTAATATTTGCTTCTCTTTAGGAATTTTGATAGAAGATTGATTGATAAGATTGATGGGGGAAAAGGTTTGTCACAGTCTCCTAGTCATTCATTCCTCTCTGTTGGGTCCCGATTGGGAAACAGATAAAAGGAATCAATATATATACTAAAGGATTTTAACATATAGACTGCTAGGTCTAGACTGTTTGAAACCATAACTATATATTATGCTTGGCACATGTGTACTGAATGGTAAATGAATATGGTTTTGACTCTGCTATAATTGGAAACAACTCCAGAAGTATTTCAATTTAACATCTTCATTTATTTATACTAACTCTGGCTTTTACAACGATCTGGCTTTTTGCCAGTTATCATAAAAGATTGGAAATTTTCTCATAATAAATTCATTCATTTATTCATTTCTAAATACATGCTATAAAACTAATTTTGAAAGAGTCAAACTTAGACTAATTCAGAGTTTAAAGGCATTAAAGTTTATGCCAGGAAACAAAATGATACAATGCTGGAACTTCACAAAGAGTGGGAAATTAGCTCTTGCATAAATGAGTTTGCAGCAAATTTAAATAAATAGGAATCAGAGTGGTATTTGTACTTTTATTAGGTTTCTCTGTTTTAGAGGTAATTCTGTCAAAGGTTTTCCCATTCCTTGAATGGGAAGTTAAGTGTATTGTTTTTTTTTAAAGGCCCAGAATCTTAGTAGTATTTGTAATTACTTAAACATTATTTAACTGCCTTCCATGTATGTTGCGTTGTGCTGTTTGTTATGAAGTGCTTTTGTTTCTGCATCTTGATCCCTTTCTGGAGAATGTTGACATCACAGAGACTTTTCCAGGGTTCTAAACTTGAAGCATCAGCTTCTACCTTCTTCCCGAGAAGAGTAGATTACAAAGTGGTCTGGGGAGTAATTTATTTGGCAAATAGCCTTGACATTCAAGAAGTTCATCACTTTAACAGATTGGGCTATATTTTTTCCAAAATACAAATCATTCCTGGAGAAGGTGAAGGGTAAATCAGACTCTTTTAAGGTTTGCCTGACCGCTTTTAGGTCAAAGAGTAAAAACTCTTAAATCTGCATCCTTAAGGAATTGATGCCAGTTATAAAAATGCCTCATTTGGCCTTGTGGAATATGGAAAGGAGCTGCCTTCAGCTTTCTCTGTTTATTTCTCAGTGACTGAATGCCTTTCCTTTCTTATAAAAGGATTTTATGACTGTTTGTTGTGCTGTATATGGGTTTAAGATCCCGAAGCTGCCCTAGGATTGTTACGGCTAATATCCTTTTTTAACACCTTCTCCATTTTTAAGATTCATGTTATTTGGCAAACATGTGTTGAACGTCTTCTATGCATCAGTCAGTGCTGGGAGTTGGGGATGGATTTTTTTTTTTTTTAAGTGAGTAAGAGTCCTCACATTTGTCGCTCATGGTCTTGTTCTGGAGACAAACATAGGCTGAGAGGATGCAGTGAAGAGCTGAGAGCACACAGGGGGAGCAAGAACCACCAGAGCCTTCCTAGAAATCCGATGCTTTTGAGCAGAGTGTAGAGGTTGAGTTGCCCTGGCAAGGAGAGCTTTCATACAAGCTTTTGCATCCATTCCATTCTCTTTTCCTTCTTCTTGCTTTCACTTTTCCTTTGGCTGCTTCCAGTTTCCTCAGCCTCCCACAGTTGCCCAGCATGTCTTTTCCTCACACCCCGTTTCTCTTCAGCTCTTCTTGTTCTTCAGGACTTTTCCACATGGGGGGCTCTACACACAGCCCCCTTCCAGGAAGCAACAAAGAACACAGCGCAAGCTGGCGCCCTGACAGAAAGACAGATTTCCTCTCTGGTAGACTGGAAGCCATCACTGCCTTTCTTTAGACATCCAAGACACAAATTTAATTCAAAATCATGTTGGTAGGTAGTGATAGAAATAGATCAGAAGTGGGGGGATTAGCAAGCGGTGGGAGGAAGTCACTCAGTGAGCCCCCAAATCCCAGCCGTCACTCGGCTCATTCAAGCAACTGCTACCATTGTCAGGAGAAGCAGATTGCTTTGCAGATGTTTACATCCCAAATAAAATGCAGCTTCAGTAGACATTCAATAGAAATTGAGCTGTGGGTGTGCCAGCAAGAGGTACTAAGGTCAGAGATGTTATAAATACCATCGAATAAGCTCTGATACTCTTACTGATTTTGTTGTTCTCTAAGACCTCTGTTACTCTCAAGCAAAGGAAATCAAATGGGGTGACCAACCCTTTTCTAGAGGTAGCCCTTCCTTTCTTCCCCACACACGGGGGACACCCTAGATCTGGATTAGCTTTACAGGCATCTCGAGTTGTATTAGCGGTGCCTTCTAAGACACTAATGAAGACCCTGGCAGATCAACAGAGCCAATTTGTGTGAAAGGCTCTGCAGATGGTAAAGTGGTGTGTACAATCAGTTGTTTTGCATCTGTGATGTCAGCAGGAGGCCTGGGTTCCATAGCCCTCCATTGCTGACATCGAGGACCAGTATCCTTCCTTTCCTCCCTAGTGTCTCCATTTACCTTGGATTCCCTGTCTCCATTTCTTCACAGAAAATGCTGATGCTTGCATGCCTGCCATCATCTGACCATCACTGCCAGAGGCAGCATTTTTTCAGTACGAGCACCTCACCCCACTCCTGTGACCCAGGAGCACCCACATCATCCATTCTATTGGCCAGGCCTCTTGCTTAGGATCTCAGAGTGCTCGGCCAGCCAGGGCTTGAACGGGCTTGTTCCTTGTATGCACTGTGATGGCCTTGTGCATCCAATGGACTGTCCTAATACCAGTGGCCAGGACTCCCCAGTGCTTTATATACTCTGTCTTTGATCTTCCTGAAAGAATGTGGTTGGTATCCAGCTTCTAATAATGGGTGGTTGAGTTAGAGGGGAGAGAAGTACCCTTAGGTACTTCTCATTGAGGCAGTGAGTCTAAGGTTTTTGACCTTAGGCATACCATCAGGCATACCATCAGGCAACCACCTGATCTGGAGTAGCCTTGGCCAGTCTGGGTCTCTGTCCTAAGGCACTGCTACTGATAAATCGTCCTGATCATTGCTGCTACCCAAAGATGTGTCCTATCGGTGAGCCCATTTCCTGCACAACAGAGCCAGAGCCACCAGCCAGGAGTCAGCTAATGTTTAAAAAGAATGCAAGTCTGGCTGCTGCATTTCTTGTCTTGTAGATTGATGATCTTTGGCTGTTTTGCTGATGTCATGGTACATCTGTTTTTTTGGAGTGACTGTAACAAGGAAGGAGAATGGTTAATCTAGCAAGAACTCATTATACCATGAATGATGAAGGGTGGCTCCTGTTTTATTCCTATTTGATTTGTTTGCTTCATTGGGGAAAACAAATGATTATGTCACCCTACAGAGAATTTCACTTTCTCTTTGACGTACAAATAAACAGCCTCCCACATTTCATTTATTTTTGCCACTGCTGGGATGGTTGATTTAAAAAACACGTTGTTAAGCCGCTTTCCTATATCATGACCTTCACTACTGGGTAGGGAAGAAAAAACCAGGAAAGTATGTATACTTTTTAAGACATGAGGGACCCTTCGCTACAAATGTCCCTACAAGCCCAGGTCCATTAACGAGATGGATTTGATGACAAAACCAAACTAAATAAGAGGGAGGAGGACATGAGTCTTCATTTTATTTCCTGTAATACATCTTGGAGATGAGGATTCAACTCTCATTAATTCATTAAAGCAAGACATCAAAGAGTTCTTTCTCCCTCTTGTTGTCTCCCTATGACAGAATGTTCCTGGTAATGGGTACATTTGCTCAGTTCCACTAAGAATGTGTGTTTTTTTTTTTTTTAAAGATTTATTTATTTATTTGAGAGAGCGAGAATGAGAGAGAGTACATGAGAGGGGGGAGGGTCAGAGGGAGAAGCAGGCTCCCTGCTGAGCAGGGAGCCCGATGCGGGACTCGATCCCGGGACTCCAGGATCATGACCTGAGCCGAAGGCAGTCGCTCAACCAACTGAGCCACCCAGGCGCCCCAAGAATGTGTTTTGATGTATAAAACACATATGAGGTGTTGGTTGTTGAGAGGATCACAGATACTGGCTAATTGGGATTTTCCTAGGGCCAAATCTCGGTCGGCAACTTTGTGGCCGCTAGTCTCTAGGAATGTATACATTTACTATTTCTATTCCTTGACCCTGGGCTTTTGGAGTCCGGCAAAAGGTGTTTTATTTCCTGAGCTGGTCAGTATTGATTTGTGATTAGCCAAACCTGATTTGAACCGCAGTTTGCAGGCTCATGTCTTGGGGGTATGTGGATATTGGACACTTGAGGGTAGAGATTAGGGGATTTTGACAATCTGTTGCTAGGTTACTGAACCCTGAATTACTGAACCCTGGACATAGCATTTGGGTTCTAAAAATTGTTATTTATGGTTGAAAGCAGCTGCTGCACGTATTTTCGGGGAGAGTATGGTGAAATGTAAAATAAATAAAACTAAATAGTTAGACACAGTACATCAAACAGTAATTATAAGGAAATGTCGATGGCGAATTAGGAAAGAGATTGATTTCCCCTCCTCCTACCCCTGCAACATTGGGAGAATTATTTTGCTCATGTTCACCGAACTGTTAGGCCAGCCTTTATAGAGCCATTATGTGAACTCAGTCATGACCTAGACTCTAATAAAAGTCAACTGATTCAGTTGTGGATGCTGCAGCCAACCCTCCTGATCTAGGGGTAGAGGTGGGGGTGGCAATCTTAGGTATACATTTTTCTTTCTATTCCTTTTTTTTTACTAAATTTCCTTTTCTATTTGTAATTTTTTTCATACAGACAAAAGTTTCTATTTAAAAATAACCTTTGTTCAGAGAGTAATTTTACCAAATTATGGTATAATTATACTACCAAAATTTGACCTTTTAAAACAGCCTCTAATAATCAGAAATGTTCAACTCCACTTTTGGCAAAAGTTATTTTTTTTTAAATAACATCTATAGTTCTCCCATCCTGCACACTTTTGTTTTCTAGCCAACATGTCAGGTAACAAATATTCGTTAACCTTCTACTTTGTGCCAAGAATTGCACAGGACCAGATATCAAAAGCATTGAAAAAGTTAAAAATGAATTAGGATGCCAACACAAAAATGTACAAAAATTAACAGTATAAAACAATGGAGATGTCCCAAAGCTGTGTGTGTGATTCTTTCCTGAGTGAGAGAGTTAAATGCTGCCTCCAGGGCAGGGGCTGGGGGGCTCCCATAGACCAAGTTAGACTGAGGTGGAATGCTAACTGTGGACATGTCCCAACATGGGTAGGTGATGAATGGTCATGTGCATGCCTGCTGATGAGCTTACAGAAGGGGAAGATCTGTGTGGCCTGGGGCAAGGTTTCTTAGAGGTGACAAGACTGGTCTGTACCTTAAAGACAGGTAGAATTCGAATGACAGGCAGAGATTAATGGGGAGGGCTTTCTGTCTGAGGTGAGACCATGACCAGAGGCAGTTAGGGTTAGACTGGGAAAATAGGTCCATGGCATAGTAGCTGGAGACTAGACTGGCTAGAGCAAGGTACCTATAGAAACCCTTGATTTCCATGAGAAGAAGTTTAAACTTTCTTCTGGATACATTCATTTATTATTTATTCACTGTGCACATATTTTGAACTAAGCACCGTGAGAAGCTGGGGATACACTAGAGATCAAGAAACACAGTCTTTGTCTCACGAGGAGTATGCCCTCCAGACCTGTGGAAGCGATAGGCAATTAGGAATTGAGAACATCCTGCACTGTAATGGGTCCATGAAGTGGAATTATCTGGTGCACTGGGACCTTTTGGAAGGGACAGCTCATGAAGACCAAAAGTTAGTCAGGCAAAGATGAGGAAGAAGAGCTTTCTAGCCAGGGGAATAACAGGTGTAGAGGTGGGAAGGCAAAGATAGCCATTTTGAAGGTTTATTGAGTTCATACTATCTGCCTAGCAGCGCATCCCCCCCCCCCACACACACACCCAGTAGTGGGGAAGACAAATACAGGAGGTGGTTTCTGCCCCCAAAGCACTTAGTGTCTTTTCAGAGAGAGACATCTAAGAAACACCAAATAATTTACTCTAGAAATAAGACTTAGGAAAGAGAAAATTGAAGGAAGTCATGGAACAGTATGAAATCTTCTTCCTAGAAAAGTTAAGGCTGAAGCAGTTGTAGAGAGGTGGGTATGTGAGCAGAATATTGAGGGGGAAGGATGGTCTTTGAGACCCACCTGGTGTGATGAAGAGGATGCTCATGACCTTGGAGCAGTAGAAAGAGACGACAGTGGGTCAACAAGTCTTGGGCCCATTGGGGGAACCTTGCCCTTCAGTTTTCTCGTTTGTAAATTTAGGAACCTTGACCTTAGTGGTCCCTGAGAGTATGTCTAGCTTGAAAGTCTAGGTATTTTGGGCTTAATTCCCAAGGCATTAATGAGTTCTGGAGGATTTTGAAACAGAGGAAAGACCTAACAGAAATCAGTGCATTAAAAAGATTAATTTCTCTTTATTGTAGAAAATTAATGGGATAATTACTAATTTATGAGAAGTACAGTTTTTTACTAAAAACTTTAATCATGTTCTGATGTTCTTAAAACTGCTAGTGGGACCACCCTGATGTCCACTGCACATTGCGTTTTGAGTTCTTTCTCAAAAAAGCAAAAACCAAACAAAAGATAGGGCCTAGAAAAGCCTGATGACTAAGGGAGAGGTTTAGAGCTGAGTCCAAAAAGTGACCTACAAATCCAAATTTTAATTTAGATCCTAAAAATTCTTCAAAGTTTTCAGGGAGACCTTGGAATTAGAAAATGTTTGTCTTTTATTTTTGTAGTACCATTCCTGGGGTGGTCCTGCAATAGAGGTGATAATGGGGTGGCGATCCTTCCAGATACAGGAATACGATGCAGCTTGCTGGATGTGCCTTTGTCATAATCCAGGACCACAACCTCCTCAGCCTGTCCACCCACTGGAGGTCCCACAGAGATGGCAGTGGGACAAAGGACTTGTTAGAATACAATGTGGTCAAATCCTCAATGTAACCTATTTCTGCTATTTCATTCTCCAATAAAACAGTTTATCATCAAGGCATGTATTTAGTTCTCAGTCCAGATGAAGACTTGAAACTTCCATGTGTCAGACTGGAACCGAACGTGGATCTGTTGGAGAGTGTTAATGCCAAGGAGTACTGGCTGATACGTCTTGATGTTCAGCTGTGGTCTTCTGTTGATGGGCCTCCCAGGCCTATTGCTCTTGCTCTCATTTTCCACTTCTGCTGAATATGTGTCACTCTGGTCTCTTGCTCTAAGTACATTTTGCTGGACAAGTAGGGAAGAACACCATGTTCACTAATTATGCTACTTCAAAGGGGGAACATTGGGCTGATTTAAAATAATGATTATAGAGTAGACTGCAAATTTTGGTAACATTTACGAGGTCATAATAGCTCATAGCCTATAACCCTACCTGTTCTTTCATAGCTGTTTAGTGGCTGAAGATGGGCATCAAAGCCAGGGAAGAGCTTCTTGCCCTCCCTTTTACGTTGCATGACTCAAACCCTACTACATGTCACAGAGATGGTGGTAGGTACATTCAACGTAGAGTCTTGAGTGAACTCAGGAGGGGCAGGAGAGGGCCTCTGCTGGGACATTAGAGAGAATTGGCCATTACTCAGCTGACTGCTTTGTCCTCTGGGTCTAGTCTTTCAGTTTCTTACTTTTTGTTTTCTTTAAAGGAGATAATTGCACAGAATGTGTTTTTGGCCGAGCTCTGCAAAATCGAAGTTCCCCCAAAGTCTTCTGCATTGCTTGAGAGCAGTATGAGAACCTATGTGCCCTTTTAAAAAACAAAACAAAACAAAAACTCAGTAGGTTAAGGGGACATGGATTTATGCCACCTGAAAATGATATTTATAACTTCAATTTTTTGGCCTTGTAAGGACATCATTCTTAAATAGTTCTTTGTCATGGAAAGTTAATCAAAGATTTAAATTTTAGCAAAACCCAAAATGACTTTGTTTTTCCGACAGATGAGTTTTCGAAACGCTGCTAAACATTTCTGGATTCTAACTGAAAGTCAGAAAATGTGCGTCAAGGTCTGGCTGACTTACCCATTTTGGTATCTCTGGTTCCTAGTGGAATGTTGAGAACTAAACAAGTTCCCCAAAAACAATTGTTGAAATAAATAAATAGCATAGTTTTCCAAGGCAGGTTAGGGCCAACCATACAAGTGCCAAAAGCTTTCAAAATTCCATCATACTAGTATATTATATATTGCTCTCTTCCTGTCTTTTAAAAAGGAAGTATATACTGAGCATAGTTTTAAATTGTCTATGATGGCTTAGACGAGTATCTTTAAGTATAGTTCTTGTGATGTACTGAAGAACTCAGCCATCCGTGCAGTTGACCTTAGGGCCTGGGGCTTAGGAGAGCTCCCTTCCTTAAAATCCCTGGACATCTCTTTGTGAAAAAAGGTTTCTAAGAGAATTGATTAGTCCAACATCTATTGCAGACCTACTGTGTGCCTGATCTGTAACAGAGGGAATATAAGGAGGAATAATTAGGATATGGTTGTAACCTTGGAAATCGGCCCGATGAAGGAGACAGACACATAAACACATAAGAGTAGCGAGATGAGAGCTGCACATCATCAAGGCTGTGGCAAAGCTTGGGAGAGCCCCCTGACCTTCAGTTTGTCTGCACACAGCGGCCTTGGACTTCAGAGCCCTGGGATGTGCCACACAGAAGCTGACCTCCCCACCTCCAACCGGGCAGCAACACGGGCACTGCTCAGGGCTCCCTTTGCAGGTGTTGCTCACGGACCACGGGTTTCTGCTACAGCATTGCTGTCTCTTGGTTCTGTGTTCTTTGAGTCTGCCTGCTTATCTTTGGTGCAGTTCCTAAGAACTACCAAGTTGTCTCAGTTAACCCCTCATCTCTTCCCATTTCTCCTTTCTAGTCTCTTTTGCCTCTCCCCATTTCTTCTTAAAGTTCATTGCCATCCCATTAAGTAATAATGATGGTAGTAATGATAATGGCAGTAAGAATCACATATCAATTGTTTACTAATTGTCAAGAGTTGTCCTAATTCATGCACTTTTACCCCATCTTTTTATAAATGAGCACCCGAGGCACTGTGAAGTAAATAACTCGCCCAAAGCCACACAACTCCTTTCCCCTCACAAAATCACAGAATATTGGGTATAGTCTTTGCATCTCTACAACTTTCGTGGTGGGTATATGTGTGTAGGTGTATGTGTGCGTGAGGAAGAGAGAGAGAAAAACACTAAGTCCTTTACCAATAACGAGGTTTTATCTGTGTGCTCTGAGTTTTCAGGGCATTTCCAAATCTTGAGCTGTTCTAGATAGAACTGGAAGGTTCTAGAAGACGGAATTTCAGGTAGCCAAGGCTTTCCCTTGGGGATGCTCATTTCAGTCAGCAGCTCTCTGCCCAGTTGGAGAGAGGTGGGTTTCCTCAGTCACTGGATCATTGCTGACTTCTCAGACATGGGATACTGTGACCTGAGTCTGAGCCCAGGGAGAGAGAGCTCTTAAGACAGAGTTTGCACCAGTTTCTCAGGGATGATTTCATTTATTTTAGCAGGGGTGGTGGGGGAGGAAAGAGGCTATTGTGGGAGGGAAGAGAGATGTATGTTTAGATTTTTGAGGGAAACACTGTTTTTCAACTTCTAGTATTCAACACTTTTTAGAGTGTTACTACATTACTTTGTCAAAAGTATTTATAATTCTGAAGATATTAAATATATCCATACTTAAATGTTAGTACCAAACTGCTCAAAGAAAATATAAGCAGGCTCTTTTGTTTTTAAATAATTCTCACATTTGCTTCTAATGGTTAGTTTAGATAATTCCTATCTTTTGCGTCTATTGGTCCTATTTCTTTTTATCTGCCACAGTAACCAGCTTAAGGCTGAGATATGCCATGTCAGCATTAAGCTCAGAGATTTCATTGAATAAAAAAGGAGGAACATGCTAGGCTTGTGTGAAAGTTGACACTTTCTAATTCAGGGATGAAAACATGATACGTGCTTTCCCCGTGCATGCATCAGACCAGGATCACCGGCATTCAACCCTTGCCCCCTCGGCACCATGAGAGTAACGTTCAGATTTCCGAGGGATTAATCCAGCTGCAGTTCTGTTGTAGTTTATGGTGTTAAAAAGGATCAACAGCTCAAAACTGGCACAACCTCTGTTTCACTGTCCTCCTCAGTAAATGCTTACTGAGGGTCTGCTGAGAGTAGCGCATTGTACTGATGTTCCTACATCTCTCGTTGCATAAAATAAAGCTGGGACAGCACTAGTTTAATTAGATTGAAACATCCTATGAATTTCAAGAACATCTCTGCTCCCTTCTTTTCCTGCAGTGTGCATCAGGTATTGGAATTTTAGTTTACTTCATTATGTTTCTGATCTGTTAGCCTCTCTGAACGCTCGCCCTTCAAGGGCAGGAATCCTCTTTGTTCTTTATATTTCAACATGCAGATCACCCAGGATGTTCTTCATTGGCCATTCAGGAAGGATCATGATCCTACTGACTTAGACTAAAATCAAATTGTGCTTCTTTAGTAATTTGTACTTGCTCTACTTTCACTTTCTGGTTATTTCTTGGTTTTTTTTTTTTTTTTTTTTAATCTTTCCCTTATCATCTGTTTTCTCTCATTTCTCTGGGGCCACCTATAGGATCCCTCTGGGCAAACCGATTCCACCCAGTGCTCCTGAAAAGTAATGTCCTGCACCTGGCATAGCAAAGTATGCATAGAAGAATATTACCTTAGCATTTATAAGTGCTTTTCCCAGCATTTCATTATCTACGTAGATTTCCAGAACAATCCAAAAAAAGAGAGGGAGCTGCAATTGTTATTCTTAGGATACTGACAAGGAAATCACACAGATTTGGTTCAAGTGACATGGTGAACCAGTGGCATAATTGTCATGACCCCAGTCATGGGTGGCCTGGTACAGAAGGTCCCCCCCGTGACATAGGTTGACAACTTCCTGCACATACCCTTAGTATACTGAGTCTTAGAAATGGAAGGAAGAATGAGAACTTCCAAGTCCTGGAATATCTGCCATTGGCCTGACCACTGAGGAGCAAATCTAGAAATAACATAATTCTGCATAGGTTCACCCTAGTGTGCGTGGGTGACTCTAATCAGGATCTGCTGTTTTCCTCTCTTGCCTTCCCAGAAATAGCGCCAGCCTTGCATGAACTGTGGTGACCCATATACAGGTGACACAAGAGTGGAGTTTTTGGGTGTAGGATAAAGGAACCGAACCCTTAAGTCCCTAGCTGAAGAACAGTTATTCTACAGGCTTTTTTAAAATCTGCTCCCTACAAGAAACATTTTTAAAATTTATTTTTATTCATTAAAGGCAGGATAGAGAAGAGGAAATAGGAGAGCTAAGCTTTGTTCATCTTTCCACTTTATACACAATTGAAATCAACACCCTCAGGCCCAAACATCATTGGTAATAATCCATAGACTTCACAGGGCTTCTCAAAATGTGGGGGGTTTTAGACTTGCAAGATATCCTAATTAGGTGAGTTTTGAAAGCAAAGTTTGTAAGTAAATTGAATCTAGATAAAAACAAAACAAATGGGCTTTTTGTAAGTGGCAGTTTCATCCTTAGCATCCCTCGGACATGTGTTCAGGTAGATCATAGAATCAAGGAGAGAGGCACGGAGAGGTGAAGCCCAGCCTTGGTACTGAGCCAGGCATGTGTGTGATGCCTGAGACCAGAGCTGGGATTCTCACTTCCACTGTGGTGCCCTTGCCCCCATGCCTCCTCATCCCCACACCTCACTGCCCAAATCCTGCAGAGGTGTATCATCTCGCAAAGGACTTACGATTGTTAACGTTTCCGAGAGACACCTCCATGCGATTATTATTTATGGAAGTGAGAGTTTTCTTGTAAAGAAGGCAGATGCCAAAATTCATTTCTTGGAGTTAATAGCATATTGTTGAGTGTCATGCCACCAAATGAGTGTGAGGTGAGGAATGAATATCTTCTGGGATGCCGGCAGTTGCTGGTAAGAAGATTTGACTTTCCCAGATTACCCTCATGTCAAATGTGACATCTCTTTATGTATTATTTCAACATTCACAATGAATGTGAAATAGTGTTAACAGAAGCCCAAGGATACCAAAGCTTCAAGATTAGAAATCACTTTTAGGCTGCCTTTCTTCTCCTCCCCGCCCCCCTCACCCCCCAGTGGGTTGCTGTATTAACACTCGTTATAGCAAAGCAGAGCAGATGGGCAAACAGACTGATTAGTTATTTATATATATATTTTTTCTTTATGGAACTTAGATGTTGGCTCTTCCTTTAATAAAAGAAAGGAGTTTTTAGATGTTGCCTTGTCTTGATTTCCCTTTTTAATCAGAGGGGAAAAGGGGGCACTTTGCTCCTGATCTATTAATAATGTGGCTATATCCTATTCTTAACTACTGACTTCATAGCTCTCTATGTACCCATTTCAATCAGAATTTGATTTCTCTCCAATCCTCCAAGCTGCATGTGGTACATTCATGTTCTTTCTGGCCTAGGATTTCTTTATGGAGCTTATCACTTTTAATTCATTTTTTTAGAAGTGTCTTTCTTGACAAGGAAACTGTCTACAGTATTTTTGACTTTTTCATCCAAAATGAAAAAGACTAGAACTGATTGGTGGGAAGTGAAATTATCCATAATATTACGTCAATAGAAATATTTTCCCATGTTTTTCCTCTTTTGAAAAAAGGTCAGATGTCTCTCTGATTTTTCTCAAAACAGAATTTGTGTATTTCCTTCCTTCCCAGTTTTTTAAGAATAGGTTTTCTGATGAAACTGTGCTTCCAGTTAAAAAAAATTCAGGTAAAGAAAAAGGCCATCAGCAATTCCACTTCTGGATATATATTCAAAGGGAACATAATCACTTTCTCAAAGAGATGTCTGCACTCCCATGTTCATTGCAGCATTATTCACAATAGTCAAGGTGTGGAAACAACCTAAGTGTTCTGGATGAATGGATCAAGAAAATGTCACACACACACACACACTCTCTCTCTCTCTCTCTTTCTCTCTCTCTCTCTCTCACACACACACACACACACACACACACTGGAATATTAACTTTAAAAAAGGAAGAGATCCTGTCATTTGCAACACTACCAATGAACTAGAGGGCATTTTGCTAAGTGAAGTAAGAGAAAGACAAATACTGCATGGCATCACTTATATGTGCAATCTAAAAATAAAATAAGTCAAACTCAGCAACAGTATAATGGTGGTTGCCAAGGACTGGGGGGTGGGAGAAATAAGGAGAGGTTGGTAGAAGGATACAAACTTTCAGTTATAAGATGAATAAGGTCTGAGAATCTAATATAAAAAAAACATGGTGACTGTAGTTGATTGGCACTGTATTTTATAATTGCAGATTGCTAAGAGAGTATAACATAAGTGTTCTTGCCAGAGAGAGAGAGAGAAAGGTAAATAGGAGAGTTGCTAGATGTGTTAACCCGATGGTGGGATCCCTTTCACAATGTATGGGTGTATCAGATCATCTTTATGGAGCTTGAACAGTTGCAGTGTATTGCAGTTTTGTCAGTTTTACCTCAGTAAAGCTGAAAACCATAAAAAAGCAAATAAAGAGAAATCACTGGCATTGGGAAAAAGCCATAATCATAATCTTTTCTTATAAAAGGACAAATATGTCACATGTATGTAATAGGTATTCATAGAAAGGTAATGGGCTTAGTTGTGTATAGAAAAGAACTTTCTAGTGTTATAATGTGGAGTGTTCTCTAAGAGTAATTCCCCTAGTGATACTCAAAGCATCACCTAAAGAGGCCTGAGGCGTAGTGGAAGGAATGATAAACATGCATGGTTACAAATGTTTTAGCCCTTTTTAAAATTTTTGAATTGGATTTGCAAATTTCTAATGTATTTTATCAAAGGCAGGAAAAATATCCTATAAAGATAGTCCTAAAATCAGTTGGCTCATAGCATTGTGGATAGGGATTCCAACTTCTAATTTCATGGTACAGGATAATGTACCCATACAACTGTTGGGGGAGATTTTTACACAAAGCCATGGGCAATTAAGTGGATCCCATGTTTTTAGAGGTACCTGATGATCCTATCATATAGATTATTTAGTTTTTTAAAACTATCCTCAGTGGGAGTTGGTATTAGTAGAAGATTCTATCAAACATCAAAGAGATACTTCAGCTTAATTCTCACACTGTGATCTGACTTCAGAAATAGCATGCTGTTGATAACAATATGTGAAAACGAGACTCAGCTCTGTCCAGCTTTGTGGTCTCAGCATGTTCATCTGCACCATCGGACTCACCTCTCTAAGTGCTGTGGTTTCAGGAAGGGGCGTGAATAGAGGGTGTAGGGGTTGGCAGAGAAAAGCTGAGCAAAGCCAATGAGAAAATAGAAGCTAAAAAAAAAAAAAAATGCTAGGGTTTCTCTGAGGGATAGTACAAACCAGAGGGAAGCATTTGGAGCAGATTATCGTGGCAGATATTAGGGGGACATTTCTGGGGGTCTGCTCAATTTGAGGTCTCAGTGGGACTGTAGTCAAAGTGAGAG
Source organism: Mirounga angustirostris (assembly GCF_029215605.1). NCBI lineage: Eukaryota > Metazoa > Chordata > Mammalia > Carnivora > Phocidae > Mirounga > Mirounga angustirostris. The sequence continues at coordinate 44,748,955 of NW_026991714.1, forward strand.
AATTTTCAGTGGAAATGAAACCGTGACATTGCATCAGGCTATGGAAGAGGTGCAATGCAGGGGTGTTTCAATGATGATTCTTTAGCTATGGTCAGGCCTCAAGCCTGATCTCTCTTGACATTCCCTCTCTCAAGGCTGAATCAGGTGCCTGTGGGCTGAACTCACCTCTCTTCCTGGATTTGACTCACTGCCGTGAAACTAATCTTTCTCGTGATCGCTTCTCTCCGAATGTTCATGTTCTGTGGGGATAGGGAGGAAAACTGTACCTTGTGTATCTCTATATACCCCATGCTTGCCAAACACTTAGTAGTTTTCAATAAGTATTTGTTGATTAAATGAATGAATGTTTGGACAATTGCTTATGTGAAGAATCCACATCACATAGTAAAAAGCTTTCCCTACTGATCCATGGCTAACTTTATGAATTAGAGATCTTCTGCCTCTTAAATGACTTCATATTCATAACCTTCAAAATGGGCAAAATATTGGGGCTCCTGGGTGGCTCAATCGGTGAAGCATCCGACTCTTGATTTCGGCTCAGGTCATGATCTCAGGGTTGTGAGATTGAGCCCCGTGTCCACCTCTACACTGGGCGTGGAGCTTGCTTAAGATTCTTTGTCTCTCTCTCCCTTTCCCTCTGCCCCCCCAAGGCAAAATATTAAAATATATTTCTGATGAAGTTGTAAAACTTGAAAACACCACTCATTAAATTACTGCTGTAAAATATAGAGTGTGTGTGTTTCAGAAACAAAATCCCTACCTAGTTAGGATTCTGAGAGAACTCATATCGATCATGCGTGTCTTTTAAAAAATATAATTAAATGGAAGCTTCCTGAGTCATCACTTGAATTGGATGTAAATCATGTCTAATCTGCTTATTAACATGCCCCTCACCTCCATGCCTGAATAACAGAGAAGTCCTCCTAAAAGGTATTCTTACATGTTTCATTTTTATTAGCCTGCTGCAGTTTATTTGATTTTCGTGTGATTTCACCTTTTTAAATGCAGGTAAGACTTTTTGATACAAATACAGCTTCTACAACACGGAAGAAACACCACACAATGCTTTTCAAGGGTAACAAAGGATAATTCACATCTTAGATCCTTACATTAACTTCTTGGATCGCTTACGAGGCTGTAAGCAGGAATTTGGAATGAGGACGAGGACAGCGAGAGGGACTTCCAGAGAGGACAGTTGTCAAATTCCCTTGGATCACCACTGTCCTTCAGGGATTCTGTTAGGGTTTCCCACTCTCCTTCCTGTTTTTACTTTGTTTTGAAGAGGTGGCAGCGGGGAGGTTTCCCCTCTCACTTCAGTTTGCTCTCCTGTGGATGCATGAGCTTGCTTTCCCACATTCCTTTCTGAAAAGTGAGGAATCTGGTTCCCTTAGGTGGTGATGCTTGAGGTGGGACTGAGGGAGGTTGACCCCCGAGAACGTGCTGGCCGGCAGCACATGGCGACGGTGGCAGCAAGGACCCTCAGCAGCCTCCCGGTTGGAGAGGAATTTTCCCCTTCTTCTACCTTCGGAACTGAATCCCATCTCTCATTCTTCTTGTCTCACAATTCAGTGGTGTTTCTTCAAAAACTATGATAGGTTGACAGAATGGATTTCTGCACCACTAATTGAACATCTCTCAAAGTGTGCTCAACTTGGCACCAGAGAGACATCCTTATCTTTAAGTTGGATAAGGCCCTTCACAGCGTCAGCCCGCAGTCCCCTTCCCTGCCCTGCTCCCACCTCCTCCCGCCAAGCGAGGGTGAGTGTGGACTCACGCGCACACACGCACTCTTCCACATTCTAGTGTCTTCACTCAGGCACTTCCTATGTCCGGATGATGCCACTGTCCTTGCAGCCTTGCAAATTTCTACCAGAGGGCACCTGGGTGGCTCTTTCGGTTAAGCGTCTGCCTTCAGCTCTGGTCATGATCTCAAGGTCCTGGGATCGAGCCCCGCATCGGGCTCCATGCTCTGCAGGGAGCCTCCTTCTCCCGCTCCTCCCTGTTCATGCTCTCTCTATCTCTGTCTCTCTCCCTCAAGTAAATAAATAAATAAAATCTTAAAAAAAAAAATAAAAATTCTACCAAACTTTTAAGTCTCTACAAAATACTACTTCCTCTTTTAATTCCTGTCTTTGCCCAGTCATAATTTCATTTTTTTTTTTTTAATTCTGCTTTAGATTTTAGATTTCTGTGAAACCTCTATCATGGCACTCCTAAACAACATTGTGTGGATTTTCAAAAAATGTCTTCTGCATGCACATTTCCCCTGTCAGGGCCCTGAGTTATATATACCAGTATGAATAGACCATCAAATCAAAATACTGTAGCTTTAACGACATTACTGCTAAATGGTGTGTGTGCGCTCCATATAGCTTTAAAAATATGAAAACGTGTTAACAAGAGGTTACCCAATCGTGTAGAGAAGCTACAAACATTAACTGTCTAGGGAATAAAAAAAATCTTCCTTTTTTGTAAAACTTGACCAACTAACCCTCCTAACCCTATACTTCCTGTTAATGATTTGATAGAACCAGTGCTAGAAAGTAGTATGAAGAACTATACAAAGACAGGACTAGTCTTATAGCCGCAGGGTCGATACTGCAATTTGCATTTGCTTGGCTTCATTTAAGATCATTACCTTTGTATCTAAGTTTGTTTTGGAGATTGATTTAGAATTACCTTTCAGTATTAGGTTAATTTGAAAAATTCCCTTTGCTGATATTTTATGGCTTAAATGATTAGATTTCTACATCCATAGGTGTCCTTGGAGCTCTAGGAAGGAGGCCTGCAGCTGTGTTTCGGTTTCTATAGCCCTGTTCCTGAGGCTGAGAAACATCAGATGTTCATAAAGGGGAGGTGCAGGTGCTAATTCATATCAGGTGCATGGCCTGATGCTGTTTTTGCTCTGCTTGGCTGTGAAGAGGTAAGGGTCTGTGCTACGGCAGGCTGGATGGAGACGAAAGAATGGGTAGATACCCAAAGGAAACATCTATGAGACTGGCATAAGTTACCTACAAGATTGAAGTGGCTGGAAAAGGATGATAAAAGAATAAAATAAATAAACAGCAAACCCTGAGAATTTGGGAAGCGACCTTGGGTGGGGTGGGGAAGGTATATTTACTTAACTAGAGGACTATCTCCTTTGTGGTCTATCCATAAATTCTCTTTCAGTCTTTATTATAGCAGTCCAGTAGATGTACAAAGGCTCTGATAAGAGGTGGGCAATTGCCTTGTTTTCTTCTCTTGATCTTCCCACATCTTCTCAATCCTTAAAGCATTCAGCTAGCTAAGCAGAAAATGGACAAAAGTAGGTTTGAATCCTTGCCCCCATCTCCTTCCTTTATCTTCCAAAACATTGTCACCTCAGGTAAAATAAAATACGGAGTTCCTTACAGAACCCACTAGAAATCTATAAATTAGCCCATATTTCAGCCTGAAGAGGAAGACCACTTCATTCTGGAAAAAGAACTGAGGATCTGAGAAGAGCTGGCTTTCAAGGCAGGAGGGGGAAGATGGAGAATTTTTCCCAGTTTCCTGTGCCTGGTAGATCTCATGAATGTGCTTTCCTTACTCTGAAGGTTTTTGAGATTCCAGAACATTAGCAAACATACGTGCACTTTATGTGTAGCAAGGAGTAGTGCTCAAATATTTATTTGAATAAACAAATGCGTATGTTTTTGTTATCTCAACAAGTTCAGCCATGTGTGGTACAGGGGGCATGCCTTCTGGTCTTGCTTTCCGAGTGAAAATCAGATGAAAAGGGGCCATGTTGCCTTTCCTCCTCAGCACCAATTACCCCCCCCCCCCCCCCACAGTGCAGGGGGTCATGCAGGAATCCTAGTGCATTGCTGATCACATAGCACAAGGAGACACAGGCTTTGTTTCACGCATTCTGATCCGGCTTTCTGTTCTTGCAGGTGCGCACATCTTGACCAACTCAGCAGGAAGGTGGATTTTCTTTGCGTTTAAAGAAAAAAAAAATGTCCCTGTGTCTGTAGAGATGATTTGCAGTTCAGCCCGGCTGAAGCTGACCGAATGAGACTATGGGCTGTGCCTCTGCTAAGCATGTTGCCACTGTTCAAAATGAAGAGGAAGCCCAGAAAGGGAAGAACTACCAGAATGGAGATGTGTTCGGCGGTGAGTGCCCTTGAACTTTACCTTTGACCTTTTGACCTGGGCTTTTCACTTTCTCGGGAGCGAATATTTGTAGTGTTTTAGGGGGGCTCTGCTGGTAAAGGGCTGATGAGATATGGCTGGAAATCACTGCAGATCTTTTACGTGGGGCAATTTCCGTAATTTATACATAGAGGATTTTGAGGAGCATGGTGGAGGTTTTATACAGAAGCTAGTATTTCAGTCAAGTTTTAAATAACTGGTAGGACTTAAATGGGTACATAGCACAGCAACCTCAGGGGGTCCTGGTAGAGGTGTGCTCACTGTAAGACCGAAAACACAGAGGTCCAAAAGTGTAGTGAGTGAGGATTTGTAAACGAGAGAGTGAGGTGTTTTTTAGGGTTAGTAGTTACTCTTTATGTGACTTTTTATGTGTATTTCTTCAGATTAAAAAATACAAATACAATGAATTTAGTAATCATCTTTTAACCTTTCTCTGGTGATTCAAAGTGACTTGGGAATATCTAGTGCAAAGATCACAACTTGCCAACCCATGGCCATGTCTGGCTTGCAAATGTATTTTCTTTGGCTCCCAGAGAACTATGAAATAAAGCGCAAGGCAGGGTTCAAAACTCAGGATGTTTCACATAAAACCCCCAAATTTCTTCAGGAAATCTGGCAACACCGGGTTTGTCTTCCCTGAGGCAGTGGCCCCCTCAGTCCAGCTGTGGCCTCCCGGGAACTGCTGAGCCTACCCTGGAGAGCAGCACGTCCAGTCCCTTTCACTCATGAACGTCATCTGCCTGGCCACTTACAGGCTTCTGAGTTTGCCTGGGGATGAGTTGGACCCTTAGAAGATCAGCGATTGCTCTGGCGTCACAGGGCCGTGGGTTAGTACAAAATTCCAGTTAGGAAGGCAGACGTAGCAGTTTTGCTGAATTACTTGAACAGTGATAACCCACGACTGGGCCCATGCATGGCACTCCTGTGTTCAGTCACCGTCAAGTCATTCTCCAGCATTTTGGTCCATCGTAATGGTTATGCCGGTCCCTGGTGAGGAATTGGGGTGTTGTGGGAAGACTGATGCTCTGCTAAAAGTGGGCTAGTATATATGGGAGGAGGAGTTTGTGTTGTGTCGTTTTAAGGAAATGTATGTGTTGCCTGGAACAAATTTGCTTCTGGTGGGGACTGCCTAGAAAATTGAGAACTGTGGCAAAGAATAACATGTGAGCATCTAAATAAAACTCGACTTGGGATCACTGAGACCAGTTTCTGGGAAAACAGTTAATTGGAACCAGCATCATTCTGTCACCCTCGAACACTTAACTTTTAAGAGAACATAATCTAGTATCGAGGATTTGTTCAAACTAACTTCTACGTGATATTCTGTGTCATTATCATTTTTGTAACAAGAGCTACCATTAATGGAGCTGCCACCATATGTTAAACATGCCAAAGCATTTATACATTCATTTTCATGGTGAATTTTCACAACAATCCTGTGAAAGGTGTGTCATCCCAGTTTTACATATTTGGAAGCTGAAGCACAGGAGAGACTAACCAGGTCCCAAGTTGCCCAGCTACGAAGCCACAGACTCCGGTCTCTCTGACTCCAGAGCCCATGTTGCTTTTCTCAGTGTTGATGCCTGGCATCCTGCTGCCTCCCATTGGTCACTCATTCTTCAATGCAAAAGAATTGCATTGGCCTGTACAGGATATGCCAAGACCTTTTGCTAAATGCCACGGAGGGTGCAGAGGTAAATAATACGTAGACCTCCCTTCCTAGGACTTAATAAGAGGATGAGGAAATTTTATGAGGCAGAATAAGCCAAACATCAGGAAAGGAAAAGACATACATCATGATAAGAGTCAAGGGGATGGAGAGACTGCCTTAAAAGTTGGGATCAGAGCAGATTTCTAGAGGGGACATCGAACCTGGCCTTAAAGGACCACAAGAATCTAAACTTGTTGGATGAAGAAAGGCTAGAGGTAATGTGAGACTTACTTGAGAATTATAAATAATCCAGTTGGAATGGAGTATAAAATTTAAGTGAGAGAGAATTGGTTAGAAAACTAAGTTAGGGTTAAATTATAGAGAACTTTGAATACCAAATTACAGTCTTGAGAAAGATAGGCTGTAAGGGCAAAAATCAGTGATATTCAGTATATTGCACTTATATTCTGCCCCACAATGAGACCACCTAACCATCCAGTTGGTAATTCAGTTTCAGCTTTTATAGACGAGGAGACTTTCTATTATTCTAAAGTACTATGTGTATTTGGCAAAAGTTGGCATCTAATAAAGGAGCCTTCTATTAGTCAGCTATCGCTGGGTATTGGACAACCTTAAGATCTCAGCGGCATTCAACAATGAGCATGTCTTTCTTGATCACGAGTTGGTGAGTCAGCTGGAGTGGCTCTGCTCCATGTCTCTCTCATCTTCCTCCTGGGACCAGTGAGCCGCGGGAGGGGAGAGGGGGGCATGCTCTTTTGCAGAAGGGTAAAAGTGCAAGCAATACACAAGGTGCCTCTTAACCTTGGGCTTATAGCTGGCACAGCATCATTTTTCTGGTCAACTCAAGTCACATGAACGGGCTCAAAGACAAGAGGCAGAGAAGCCCATCTGACGGCAGTGCATTCGTGACGAGGGTGCAGATGCGGAGAAGGGTCAAGAATTGGGCCAAACAATTCAGTCCAGCCCCAGCCTGCCTAGTCATTGCTGCCTATGTGGCTGAATGCGGTTCATGCAGTCTGTTAGCTTTTTTCCAGCCTCCTAATACTTACACTGAACATTTATTCACTCCAGCATTCATCATCTTGTTACTCTTTCTAACATAAACATTTGTGGGTTTGTTCCATGGTGTTAGATACAGCAGAACAAGGAGGGAGAGAGCTTCTTGAATCGGTCAAGGGAGATGGTTTTTGATAGTCCCACAGGGCTCTGGGGGTAGAATTGTCAGAGGGCAGTTTGAACATCAGTGCCATTATTGTAGTGTTACTGAATGCTAGAGTCTGTGTATGACAAGAGAAGGTCCTATTTGTGTTTCTCCACTTAAATTTTACTTTGCAAGCAGAGCAAGTGGACAGAATCCCAATATGATCACAGATGGTCACAGGTAACTGGCAGATCTGGCTCACTTTTACCCACTTGATATCTTTGTCACCCATTGTTTCAGTAACTTATTACCGCATCACAAAGAACTCCACATTTAGTGGCTTGAAACAAGCATTGATTTATCATTTATCACAATTCTGTGGGGTGCCTGGGGTTCATCTGCTGTTTTTGCCTGGACTCAACCAGGTAGCGGCATTTAGCTGGGAGCTCAGTGGGGCTCAAGTAACCAAGATGGCTTCGAGTCTCTCTTTCTTAGCTAGAAAGTCAAACTTTTCATGAGGTGGCTGGTTTCTAAGAGAGGAAGTAGAAGCTGTCAGGCCTATGAAGACCTAGCCTTGAAAGTCCAAGAACGTCACTTTTGCCTCATTCTGTTGATTAAAGCAAGTCACAAGACCATCCCAGAGTTGAGAGAGCTAGAGGTCTCCATCTATTGAGTCTGAGGAATTGTTGGGGGCCATCTTTGGAGACTAGTTACCTCAACCACTGAGAGAGGCAGTGAGAACCCCATGACTGGATTCTATTCCAACCTGCACTGTTAGAGTCTGCTTTCCAAATCACTGCTCTGTTTTTTACTGAACAAAGTTGCCTTGTTCACTTTTTCGTAGCCGTTTTTAAATGTTTAAAAAATGTTATTACTGCTTGTTGTTGAAGAGTTGACGAAGTCTGTGAAGGATGGCATATTTGGGGATGGCTCTGAAGTATGTGTCTCTGCATGTATACACACACACAGGCGATCCTTTTCCTAAAGGTGTGAATTTAGTTTCATAGCTTCTAAGGACATGCTGGGGAGCGTTGATAAACAGTGTGTTTTTACAAATTGTAATTTCCATTTTTATGAAGCAGTTGGTCTCCATGATGTTTTGGTTATTTAGGAGAGCAACCGCTCCAAATGTGTGTGACAGAATATGTCTAGAATACTCCACCATAGAGGATTAAGTGACAAAAGAGCATCTTGACTCCTAGATTTCATAGAATTCAGGAGGTCGTTGACAGGGAACTTTATCACTGTTGTTCACCTATAGACTTTCTTTCCCTTTAAATGCCGAAGCATAAAAAGTTTCAGATCTAAAGTTGTGTCTCACATCCGTGTGGCCTGTTGAGAAGTAAAATCCAGACCAGAAAGCTCCATCTCCAGATTGGAATTTTCCTCCCCAGCCATCAGGGCCAATGTGAAGAGTGGTCAGCAGATCTGCCAAGGTCAGTCGGAGGACAGCTGAGCAGATTGCCAGAACCAGCTTGCATCAAACGAGTGACCAGCAGGTTCAAGTTATCATGAACTAGTTAAGCAAGTTCTAAGGAAAGCCAGGTGCTTATTGGATTTCTTTGAACAGCCATTCACTTAGACTATTAAAGTAGGTGCACGTAACAGAGTCAAGCCTAATATTATTAGGGAATTTAACATGTCAAACCTGAGATCATTATCTCTTCTGCAGCCCACCCCAAGGGGAGAAAGCTCTTTACTTATATTGACTTTACTATTTGCCCGGGCCCCACCATTCTTCCAGGAATACAGGCTTTAGTCTTGAAAAGGCTTTAAACTAGGGCCTTTGTCTCTTCCAGTTCCCAGCTCCTGTGACTCTTGCAGTTTTTCCCAGAGGCTCTTTTCCTGCCATTGCTACAGCCCATCGCCCAGAACAGCGCAGTGCCCTCTGACCTGAGCTCCATGAGCCCCCCTGGTTGCTTGTTTTCTTCTTGGATTTTTGTTGTTGTTGTTCATTTTTAACTCTCCATTTTTTTGCGCTATTGTCAGAATCTGTCAGGTTTTTCTAAGTGCTCCTCTACCCGTGTTGATTCTCCTACTCCAGAACGTTCTGTGACGCCTAGTTCTTAGCCAGTAAAATCCTAAATCCTTAGTGAACATGCAAGGCCTCTCAGAGTGCTCATAGCCACCCTGGCAGCCTTGTTTCACACTCTTTTTAAATCCTGCTGTTCTTCCAAACTTCACCCCAACTTGCATGAAGCTTTTCTAATACCTTCAGAAAGTATCGCTTTCCTGCCATCCCAGAATACCTTTTTACATACTTACGTATTTGGATTATTTCTTGGTATGTCTCATCTCATTATTTGTGTTTATGTGTCATCTCTCTTATGAGGCAGTTAGCCCCTTAAACGCAGGGACTGTAGGTATTGAGAGAAACCTGGGTTCCCAGAACCCTGGGAGCTGGAGGCAGAGAGATTGGGGATCCGGTTGGGCCCTGCCTGCACCAGCTTCCCTATATGACTAGGTGGCCAAGTTTGGCTGAAGGGCCAAGAGAGGCTGAGGTTTATAAATATCCCTTAAGTGGAGGTGCTTAGATTATGACAGTAAATTCTTCTGGAATAGCAGTGTAAGACTGATTATAAAAGGGAAGCAGTAAAGCAAGATTTTGGCTACTTTGTCTCCCCTGGGCTCTATGTTGCTGTGTAGCTTCAGTTAAGTGCTGATGCTCAGCTGTGAATTGGGAACATATAACAGGCTTGTGTGTGTGTGTGTGTGTGTGTGTGTGTGTGTGTGTGTGTGTGTGTGAGAGAGAGAGACAGAGACAGAGACAGAGACACAGAGAGAGAGAGAGAGAGAGAGAGATGGTGTTATCCAATCTGTTACCCATCTAAAATACTGTAGGGACCAACTTCACAGGTTATGGGAAGATTACATAAGAGAATATATCACATTCATTCAGAAAGTCAAAGCAGTTGAAGGCAAAGTAATAATTCACTGTTTCTTTCTGCAGTGATTTCTGATTGCATGAAGTGAAGATTAATTAAAATTAATCTGCATTTGTGTTTGTGAGACAGTAACAGGATGTTACCTCTGTGCCATCCAGTCCAGTAGCCTCTGGTCACCTCTGACTATGAAGCATGTGAAATATGCCTAGTTCTAATTGAGATATGCTATGAGCATGAAATACACACAGGATTTTAAAGACTTAGTATAAAAGAGAATAAAATAGCTCATTAGTGATTTTTTTATTAATTAATGTGTTGAAGTGATAATATTTTCGGTATGTTGGGTTAAATAAAATGCATTATTCAAATTAATTTCATCAGTTTCTTTTTGCGCATTTAACGTGGCTCCTAGAAGTATTTAAAGTACATCCATAACTCATATTATATTTCTATTGGATGATGCTGGTTTAAGTCCCTGAAAGGAAGTGCTGGTGTTTAGAGCTCCCTTTTCTTTCCGATTTCAGCTTTGGAGTTTACTCAGTCTGGAATCCAAGAGAAAAGGAGTTAGTTAGGCTGAGACAGGTGGAGGAGCAGGGTATTGGGGTAACAGGACAGCTGGAAAGGCAGAGATGGGGAAGCAGCTTAGCAGATGAGGAAGAGCACACTCTAACTTGCTCATCTCTCTGCACTAATTAGTGGTAGTCTTTAGCTGCCTCTCACATAACTTCTTTTGCTGGCCTAGGGAAGCTTCTGTTGACTTCTGAAATTGTTATTTCCCAAAGATCAGAGAAGAAATCATTCTCTCTGCCACCCCACCCCCCTGCCTTTGTTTTTGTTTTTGTTTTCAATGAGTAGGTAAAGCACCTTAAGGGCAGGAGAACTGTTTGATGAGTTTGTGATAGAGCCAGGTCATGGTCATGAAAGCTGGGAAAAAAAAAAAATTAAGTCAAGATGAGTGAGGAACATGGCCCCTGGGTTTTAGTCTTTGAAGACTCCACAGTGTCTTGAGCTGAGCCTCACAATGGTCTCAATGGCTTGAAGTGTACTTGGAGCTCGTGAAATTATAGAGGTCAGCCCGCCTTGGCCAGGGGGTTTCATCATGCTCTTCCAGAGTACAAGTGCTTAGCCCAGTGCCTGGCTCAGAGAAGGTGCCCAAATGGCTCCTGGGTCATTCTGGTAGCTGCTTGTTGCTTTGACAAGAGACAAGTCTGTATCATGAGCATGTAACAGTGATTGTGAGTTCTCTCTCTAGCTAGGGTTTCTTCCAGCTTCCCCACTTCTTGTATTGCCTTTGGCAAGTAACTTAACTCATTAGTGCCCAGGTTTTTTCACCTATGATACAGAGATAATAGTGGAATCCACCACTAGGAGTCCTGTGGAGGATCAGATGAATTAACAATGGAAAGCACTTAGAACATTACCTGGTGCATAATTAGCACCCAAGCATCAATTATAAATATGAATAAATTTGCCCCACCTCTTCACTCTTGCCCCTCACCCACGTCAAAATATACCATGCTAGAATGTCCTGTGATGCAGAATCTAATCTAGCTGAGGTAGAGTCAGTCTGAATTTCTATTTGGAAGAATTTCCTGTAACAGAAAGTCAAGAAAACTCTGTATCCTTTAAATTTAAATTCAATTAGTTAACATAGAGTATATTATTAGTTTCAGAAGTAGAGGTCAGTGATTCATCAGTTGTATATAACACCCAGTGCTCATTACATCACGTGTCTTCCCCAATGTCCATCACCCAGTTACCCCCTCTCCCCACCCCCTCCCCTCCAGCAACCCTCAGTTTGTTCCCTATAGTTAAGAGTCTCTTATGGTTTGTCTCCCTCTCTGATTTGTCTTATTTTCTTTTTTCTCCCTTCCTCTATGATCCTCTGTCTTGTTTCTTAAATTCCACATGAGTGAAATCATAATTCCACGAGTGAAATCATATAATTGTCTTTCTCTGATTGACTTATTTTGCTTAGCATAACACTTTCCATATTTAAAAAAAGAAAAATCTGGGCACCCAGGTGGCCCAGTCGGTTGAGCGTCTGACTCTTTTTTTTTTTTTTTTAAAGATTTTATTTATTTATTTGACAGAGAGGTAGAGCCAGAGAGCACAAGTGGAGGGAATGGCAGAGGCAGAAGGAGAAGCAGACTCCCCACGGAGCAGGGAGCCCGATGCGGGACTCAATCCCAGGACCCCGGGATCATGACCTGAGCCGAAGGCAGACGCTTAACGACTGAGCCACCCAGGCGCCCCGAGCGTCTGACTCTTGATTTCAGCTCAGGGCAGGATTTCAGGGTCGTGAGATCGAGCCCCATGTCAGACTCTGTGCTTAGCGAGGAGTCTGCTGGAGATTCTCTCTCTCCCTCTCTCTCTCTCTCTCTCAAATAAATAAATCTTAAGAAAAAAAAAATCCGAGTACTATTTTCCTTCCCTTGCCATTGGTATCATGAACATGTTTGTTGAATGTTATATAGAGAGATAAGTGGAAAAGTAGAACTATTTGTCACTTATGGCTTCAAGGCAGCCTGACTGCAGGATTGGGGAGCCTCTGAGTTCACAGACACTATTGGCAGGGACATGCAGGCAGGGCCCTTGGTGGTGTCCCTCTGGTTTTATGTCTGGGGGGTTTCTTTCAATTGCTCTCTTGCCCCCCAGGGGCCTGGTCTTCTCTAGAGCTGCCTGGAGCCCTTTTTCAGGCAGAAAATAAGAAAGCACTTGGCCCTTCAGAAGGCAGTGGAGATGGTTCTGGTACCATCCAGTGAAAGGCACACAGGACTGGAGCTGTGCGCAAGGCTTGTTCTCTGCTGGGGGAGGTTCTCAGAAGGTGACTCAGCAACACAAGAGAAGGTGGGAGGGTTTCTTGACCCACAGCATTTCTCCTCTGACTTACTTTCTCCTGAGTGATGTCACAGAATTTGGAAATTCAAAAACAGTGGCTCCTTCCTGGAATCCTGGCTGGTGTGGCAGAAAGGATGTGTTTTGCCATCAGCACCTGCCTGGTACCACCCACCTGGCAGTGCTTCCCTGGCTGCACCTGCCCGATGCTTAGACCTCATTTGGGACCTGGCTGTCCTCTGCAGAGACCGGCTCAGCACCCAGAGCCAGAAATGTGTCTGTTTCTTTTGCCCCTGAATTATGATATCAAAGCAACTGTTAGGCTCATATTCTACAGTTTCTGTTGCTATCCCCATTTGATGCAAAAGAAGAATGAAGCCAAGAGCCACGCCAGTTCACTTACCTAAAGAAGCAGGACTGTGGCTAGAACTGAGGATGCAGACTCTTGACTAAGGGAGATCCCCCTCTCAGGAATAAGATATCTGTCTTTGCTATTACATCTAAACCAGCCTCTGCTCAGGAGTCTTTGGGAAGTAACTGCTAATTGGCCACTTGAGCTCCGCCCCAGCTTTTAACCGAGGATGTCTGAAGGCTCTATTATAGTTGTTAGGGCTATTTTCAGGAGACCTGTCACGGTCATGGTGAATGCATGGGCCTGAAATCTGGCAAATTGGTTTCAAATCCTGGCTCAGCTCCTCACCAACCTGTAACTTGGCAAATTACTCTCTTTGCCTCAGTTTCCTCATTTGTATAATATGGGGAGAACAAGTACTTACCTGCCTTCAGAGAGGACTGTTGTGAGATTTAGTGTATGAGTGTATAGAATGGGACTTGCTGTATAATACGCACTGTGTGAGTGCCATTTGTTAATATTGAATTAGCAGCCTTAGTTTTCCTTGATTATGCTGAGGGGTTGGGGAAACAAAACCCGTTTATTACAGATATGTAATTCCCCAAGCTTTAAAAGTTTATCAATTATCCACATAATACTTATTTCTTTATTTTGTATTTTAAAATATTTGTGTTCCTATAATTTGTTCTTTTTCTCTTTTGACCTAGAACAGCTTCTCTTCTGTGTAAGATATGAGTGTGTGTGAGCATGTGTGTGTCTTTAAATCAGAAGACTAAAGTATATGATTTGAGTGGTAAATATAATATTATGCCTTATTTCTATAGAAGTGTGGTTTACAAAAATAGTGCCATCCTAGAAGTTAACAAATATATTTTCATTTATCACACATTAATCTCTGTATATGTGTGTATGTGTGCAGATGCGCGTGAGCATGAGTGTATACACAATACATTGTAGTGTTTTCCTACTCCTGGGTTTATCATGCATAGTGAGGATGTTTATAGAAATAAGGACATTTCTTTATGAAGCACTGTGGAGAGGCCAGGAGGCAACAGACACAGATGATGCCCTCAGTGATTGTAATTGAATAAATGCATCCATAACTAACTGAAATAAAAAGATGTACAAATTAGATACTATTTCAATTCACATTTTATTCTTCAAAAATACTTTATTTATAAGTCTAATATTAAGAATTGAATTCCTTAACTCCTCACTCCATATTAGAGTTTTCCAGATGAATCAAGATTGAACTGTAAAATATGGAACTGTAAAAGTACTATAAAAAATATGGATGAAAAAAAAATATGGGTGAGTGTTTTTATCATCTTAGGTTTGTAATGCCGCAAAATCCAGTGCCATAAAGAAAAGTTGATAAATTTGACCTTACATAATTCTCTGCACGGCAACGAACTGCCATAAACTAAGTTAAAAGACAAATGTCATAATATTCATAACATAGATAAGATTAATAAGACTAGTATAAAAAGATTCTTAAATCTATAAGGAAAGAACTAACACTCTAACTGAAAAGTGGACAGGGTTTATGACCAAGCAATTGAAAAGAGAAAGTACAAAAGGCCAATAAACATGGCAGAAAGACACTCAGCTTCCTAGAAATCAAATAAATGACACCAAAGAAAGCAGAACAAAACTTTTTTCACCACTCAAATCGGCAGGAATGGGCATCTATCTCACGCTATAACTGGGAATCTGGGGGGGGCACCAAATAGTTATAGATATATATACATATAGAATGTAAATGAGCATGCCCTTCACCCCCAGCCATCCCACTTCTGGGAATTTATCATAAGGAAATAGTTGGACAAGCATGCAAACCTATATACTCCAGGGTCTTTCTCACTGATGAAACATATATCAGATATAGCCATTAAAGATTAAGGCACTTTATTTATTTATTTGTTTGTTTATTTTTAAGTAGGCTCCACACCCAGTGTGGAGCCCACCGTGGGGTTTGAACTCATGACCCTGAGATCAAGACTTGAGCTGAGATCAAGAGTCAGACGTTTAACCGACTGAACCACCCAGGCGCCCCTACTCTATATTTATTGAGATTTTTAAAAAGTCTACGGCGTGTTAATAAATGAAAACAGTAAAGGGTTTTACAGCATATCTTGTTTGTAAACTTTGTTTAAAATATATGTAAAATGGGTAAGTGTATTTAAAAAAATGTTTGGGAAGGCTGTTCACCAAAACATTAACAATGGCAAGTCTCTTGTGAAGTCTCAGGTGATTCTTAGTTTCTTCTTGAAATTTTTTTTTTTTAAAGATTTTATTTATTTATTTGACAGAGACAGAGATAGCGAGAGCAGGAACACAAGCAGCGGGAGTGGGAGAGGGAGAGCAGGCTTCCTGCCGAGCAGGGAGCCCGATGTGGGGCTGGATCCCAGGACCCTGGGATCATGACCTGAGCCGAAGGCAGACGCTTAACGACTGAGCCACCCAGGCGCCCCTCAGCTGAGTTTTAAAAGATGAGTAACAGACAAAAGAACAGAGGTAGGGCAGGAGTGAGAGGCTGAGGGACTGTGAAAAGGCTCAGGGGTGCATTGTGCACCAGGTATGTCAAGAGGAGACTGGGAAGCTTTACAATCCAGTGGGGAAATAACTTTAGAGAATCTCACATCAAAACAAGTGTCTTAAATATTTGGAAATTTTACACTGTAATTTTCCCCCCAAATACTGAAAAGTTCATGTAGGCAGTACAGGAATCGAAATTATGTCAGAGATCAGACAGTGGGCTGAGAATTTAGAAAACATTGGACAGACAGTGTAGAAGATCTGATGCTAATTCCTTAAACTGTCTAAGTGGTTAGCCTCACTTCAGTTTTAATAATCATAGACCCTGAAACACTAATCCCGGAATATAGCCTCGTATACATGTTAAGACTATATTATCATTAAAACACCATCAAACCAGCTGAGACAGAATTTGATGGTGTGGTGTTTGTCCCATGTGGGAATCAGAACATGACTCTGTTATTTATTGCACACTGGTGGTGTCTTCAAAGTAGATTCTATATGCGTCATATGTCACAAGTAAATTCTTCACATGGGGTGAAATAAAGACAAAAACATGGCAGTAGTTACTCACTTAGAAGCATGCAGGAACTTGTTGCTGCAGATAAGCCCTGAGTCTTTGGCAATCTTTAGAGGGGAGGATTGAGACACAAAGGGAGGTAGCAATGGCATGTCCATCCCCCTGGGGCAGAGCAAGGTGAGGTCTACCGTTCACTCACCCACCCATTGTTCCTAAGAGTTCAGCTGTTAAATATTTCTAGGTGAGTAGTTTGTGATCATAAATTGGTGTCACAGTTTAATTGTGTTTCTCTGATAATAATGTTCCAATGTTTCCTCACTGTTGTGAGGAAAATTGCTTCATCCTATTAGTAACTCCTAAAGCAATAATCCCCAGTCAGCGGTTGTTGGTTGGCCATTTATAAGGTTAGAATGGTTCCAGTTGAATCCGTGTTTACGAACAGGACCTGTGAGCTGGTGGGTGGTGGATACAACAGAAGCAGAATCAGGTGACTTGCCCATAAAGTGTTTACCCTATTTTAGAATAGACACCATTTATGCACAGGAAATAATTCAGCAAGGGGCGCCTGGGTGGCTCAGTTGGTTAAGCGACTGCCTTCGGCTCAGGTCATGATCCTGGAGTCCCGGGATCGAGTCCCGCATCAGGCTCCCTGCTCGGCAGGGACTCTGCTTCTCCCTCTGACCCTCTCCCTCTCATGCTCTCTGTCTCTCATTCTCTCTGTCTCAAATAAATAAATAAAATCTTAAAAAAAAAAAAAAAAAGAAATAATTCACCAAGAAACAGAGACTTGAATATGTGTAGCAAAGTGCTACACTGAGTGTCTGTTGGCACAACAGGTCCCCAAATACTGTGGACAATGGAAAAAATAAATACAGGCTGCTTTAGGGGTAGAGAGAAGAGGAAAATATTATGGGAAAATAAAGATGTTTCCTTCTTAGAGAAAGATCTAGCCACTATTCAGTAAATCGTCAGTCTTTTATGATCATTGACTGTGAGTTCCTTGAAGATAATGCTTATAATTTATAAGCACACACCACTCTTGCCTAACATAACCGAGTGCCCAACATATAAATCGTTCGATAATAATGGATGGATATTAATAACAATTAATAACAATTACCAGGGGGCTATTATGCCCAGTTGTAGGTGAGGGAGTGGAGACCCCGAGAAGTTACATAACTTGCCTAAGTGTACACGGGTAATATGTTAACCTGGAATCTGGTCAGGAACTCAGCTATGTCTGACCTCAGAACTTCAGTGAACAAACGTGTGCTTCGAAAGAGGAAGCAAGGAAGGCACTCCATTAGGCATAGTAAGGGATTTTTTAAAACATACAAGATACAGTTTACAGTTCCTCTGTTCTAGGGACTTTCAGTGTAATGGAAGAACAAAGCCTTGCATCACCTACCTCATCCTTTCTCATTCATCAAGCACTGACATATTGAGCCCTGTTAGATGGGAGGCCTTCGACCCTGGCCTGCTCCCTGTGTGCAGATGGCAGCCCCCTGGCCCATGGCTCTCAGTACCGACTTGGATCATCCCATGACAGTGAGCTACAGGGCTCTGATGAAGGCACACAGATGTTGTGAGCCATGTTTTACATCGAATTTCTTTTTGTTCTTGTCGGCAAACAACCATTGAATAGTGGTGGGAAGATACCCCCTCATATTGTATCCTGCTCTTGAGCTGACTCTGTGGACTAGGGTCTGGAGAACCTACATCTGAGCCCAAGGAAGGTCAAGGGCACCTCTGTTTGAGAGGCGTGGAACTCATCTGCATGTCTGGCTCTGTCTGGCTCTGCAGTTCCTTGAACCCAATGAAAACCTAATTGCATCAAATAATTCCAAACTCTGGACTTTGGGGATATAAAGATAAGAGAGTTTACCATCGTAAATGCTTCATTTCCTTGTTTGGACATTTCTATTTGTTCATTGTATTAAGTACTCTGATGTTAAATGGAAAAAGCTGGGTATGAAACTCATACATATAGAATGACTCTATCAAATGGCAATATATAGTCAATAGATACGAGCATGGACTGAAAGGAAAGCCTCTAGGTGTTTACCAGGAAAGGTGAATAATGATTATCTCTGGGTGGTGCTGATTACCAGTGAGTCTTTGTGCTTCTGTTATAGTTTCCAAATATTCCACATCTCTTTCTTTCTTTTTTTTTTTTTAAGATTTTATTTATTTATTCATGAGAGACAGAGAGAGAGAGGCAGAGGGAGAAGCAGGCTCCCAAGGAGCAGAGAGCCCGATGCGGGACTCGATCCCAGGACCCTGGGACCATGACCTGAGCCGAAGGCAGACGCTTAACCATCTGAGCCACCCAGGCGCCCTCTTTCTTTTTTTTTAAAGATTTTATTTATTTATTTGAGACAGAGAGAATGAGAGAGAAAGAGCACATGAGAGGGGGGAGGGTCAGAGGGAGAAGCAGGCTCCCTGCCGAGCAGGGAGCCCGATGCGGGACTCGATCCAGGGACTCCAGGATCATGACCTGAGCCGAAAGCAGTCGCTTAACCAACTGAGCCACCCAGGCGCCCCCACATCTCTTTCTAAATGAAGTTTTTGAAAACAATTAAATGTTTTTTTTTTTCAAAACACACTATGATGATCCTTACTTTTAATGAATGTGCTGTTTATGAAAGGGAATAATCTATAAAACTTTCTTAAAGAAGTCTATGTATTTATTGAATACTTTTTATGTGCAGGCATTATTTCAAGTATTTTGTTATTTATTAATTTATTAATTCATTCAATCCTCATAATACCTTATGAGGTAGGTTCTAGCAGGAACCTATCAGTTGTCTTACTCTTCCTTTCAAAGTTTAAAGAGGAGAAATGAGGGTCGCCTGGGTGGCTCAGTCGGTTAAACACCTGACTCTTAATTTCGGCTCAAGTCATGATCTTAGGGTTGTGAGATTGAGCCCTGCATCAGGCTCCACACTCAGTACGGAGTCTGCTTAAGATTCTCTCTTAACCCCCTTCCCTCTGCCCCTCTTCCCCACTTGTGCTCTCTCTCTCCCGTTCTAATAGATAAATAGTAGATAAATAATAAACAAACAAACAAATAAATAGCATACTAGTTTTTAAAAAGAAAGGAGAAATGAGCAGGGTGATGTGAGGGTTGACAGATGACCAGCTTGAAGTTGAGCCATCCTCATCCTATGTGAGTTCTCAGTTGTGGTCAGATTTTCTACTATAAGTAATTCTTCACAGTATAGTAACTTCTCCTAGAGAACATAGTGGGCCACATACTGCATAAGGTTTCATTAAAACAAAACAAATGGCTGTAGCCTAGTAAACCCAGTGTATCGAGGAGTTCCTGACTTAGTGGGTGGGGACCTCGGGTGCATTTGGATTCTGCTGTGGAATAATGGCTACAAGGTGATCTGTGAGCTTCTTTCTCCATCTTGAGAGTGAGTGTGTTGAACTTAGGTGATCACTGTGGGCGTGGTGAGCACTAATGTTCAAAGGTTTCACTTTACCTGTTCCCCAGACTATGGTCACACAACTTTGTGCTCTTGGTTTCTCTTTAGCCATGGGGTCATTGAAAAGATTATATATGATATTGTTTTGTTGTTGTTGTTTTGTAAAACGATGGGGCTGATAGTGTTCACAGCTACCAGCTTTATGGTCCCAAGTTGACCAAGGCTTTGGTGATACCATTTTTCTTCTTCTAAAAAATTAGAAACAAAAATCACGAATATCATCTGTAGCTTCGAAGCATTCCCGTGAGCTAGAAGGTGAGAAAGCTGGAAGTGTGGGGTACAATCCCTGCTTCCATTCCGGCTCGCGGGTTTTCTGTTTATCTTCCATCCAGCGTTGCTTGTTTACGTTGCTCTTGTGCGGCTGCTAGTCAGTATGAGATTCGTTCTGCTGACTTTTTGTTTTAAAGTTGTGTTAGAAGTAGTGGGTGACATACATGGGTTCTGCTATTTGAAAGGAATAATGAAATGTTTGATAGAAGATAGTCTGAAATGAAATTTAGGCTAAAAAGAGAACATTTAATTTCCCAGGTTGCTGACTTTGGCAAAAACTACTCTACTGTAGGCTGGTCACTTTCAGAGTATGATTTTGTTTATTAACTTATATAGGCATACTCTGTTGGTTCTGCTGGATTTTAAAAGGGTAAGAGGAAGTCAGAACTTAACAAAATCAAATTCTAAAGCATAACAAAGAGATAAAAGTCTCGTGGCCGTAATATTAAATATATACATAAATAATGTTCCATAACATAATAGTACATTTGAAAAATGGTCTTGGATGGTTTTTAAAAGGTTGCATAAAGTTTCTTAGCTAGAAAGGCCATTGCTGGGAAAAGGAATTGGTGGAGAGGGAGGAAGGCTGCGTGGGACACAATGTGCACAGTTCACTTCCTTAGACACAATAATCCATGCTTAAGTTATCTTGTAAATGGATATTTACATTTTCATTTAAAATATAGTTCAAAAGCTATGTGCATGGCTATTAAGACTGAAAGTCAAAAGAGTAAGGGCAAACGGAAAAAGCAGAGCACTATAATAGCAATCTATGAAACTGATGAAGTTTTCAAATTGTGAAACAAAGCCAAACTGGTACAGATCTCTATTTGGATTAAGTTCCGTTTCCATTTTGGAAACCCCATGCACAACAAGCTGAATTGCATTTAAATTCCCTTCTAGCTACATGCACCCATGCTTCACTCTATGTCACTGTTGTTTTTGATCTTTGACCAAAGAAGATACCATCAAATGATACATGAAATAGGATTTTGTTTTTAATGTTGCACCCAACATTTTGGCATTTATTATGTCTGCTTTTTAACACAATATTTTTCATTAATCTTTTACTTCTCGTTGCCTTTTTTCATTCAAGAAATACTTCTTTATTTAAAAGTGTTTAGACCCTGGGGCACCTGGGTGGCTCAGTCGGTTAAGCACCTGCCTTCAGCGCAGGTCATGATCTTAGGGTCCTGCGATGGAGCCCCACATCCAGCTCCCTGCTCAGCAGGAAAGAAATCTCCTTAAAAAAAGGTGTTTAGACCTTGGGTTTTGACCATGGCTTTCCTCCTTTGTTCCTTGGCTGTTTCCCCCTAATGCAATCGCTCAATTGCCAAGTGTTAAAATGAAAAACAATATGCTTTTAGCTCCGATGGAACTCTGAAAGTCACAGTTACTTATTTCAGAGATATTTATTGAGCCATTGCTATAAACTGGCTTTTTACTAGGGAATGTAATATGTAGTGAGACAGTAACTGCCCTCATTTGGCTCACATCCTAGGGAGTGACACAGACACTAAGCAGAGACATGGATAATACCCGGTCAGATGGGGATACGTGCAATGAAAAAATGAAGGGAGAGAGAGAGACGGGTGGCTATTTTAAATGCATAGGTCAGAGAAGGTTTGTCTGAGTAGTTGACCTTTTTGAGCAGAGACCTGAAGTAAGGGAACAAAAGCCACAGGAATACCCAGGAACAGAATAATTCAGGCAAAGGAACAGCAGGGCCACATCCCTGAGAGGGAGCCTGCTGGTGGGTTCCAGGGAAAAGCCTGAGGTCTTCAGGCCAGGAGCGTGATGGATGATAAACTCACTCTATGTTGCCCTGTAGCTCAGGTATAGACGCCAGATTCTATTCTAAATAGAAGCCAGGAGAGGATTTAGGGAGTTCGGGAGTGATGTAGTCTGACTTTGGTTTTAATCTAAAGGCTTAATCTGGCTGCTGTGATGGGAATAGACTGTACAAGGCAAGAGGGGAGGCAGGTGATGGTTAGAGGCTGGGTCAGGCAGGAGGTGATGGTGGTCTGGACTAGGGAGGTAGCAGTGGAGGTGGCGATATGGGCAGGGTCCAGGTACATTCGGGAATGCTTAAATATGGTCTTCATTAGAGCTCATCTCACCTGCAGGTTTTGCAGTGAGGGAGTGGGAGTGTTGGGTGGAATTATGTACCAGTAGAGGCTCCTGCTCCCAAGTGGTTCACAGGATGCAAGGTTTATAGGTTCTGAAGCAGAAACTGTGTTCTGAGGCTTAGCAACATGGTATTGTGCAAGTAAGGACTTTTTCAAGACAGGGTTATAAGGAATAAAATATGACTTGGTTCTGTTCTTTAGTTTACGGTGCTTGGCTGTATGTAGGTGTGGGACATGGCCCAGGTAAAGAAAGTCACTTCAGGACTCCAGAACCTCCTGGTGCGAGGTGCTTCTTGTCTTGAGCATTTCATCGGATCTGATAGAAACCACCATGTTTCGTTTCACTCAACCTAATTGTAAAGGGATCTTCAGAAATAACTTGTTTTTTTCACTTTTAGCAAGTGGGTTGAAGGCCACAGGTAACTGAGGAGATACATGTCTGCTCTCACCTCCCTTCCCTTGCTTGCCATTTCTCTCCCTAGCCCCCAACCCCGACTCTTATTCCTGCCCTCTTTGTTCCTCATGGAACTCTGAGCTCTAGTTTTTTTCCCCTGACCTGCTCTGAGCTGTGGTCCCTGTTCCTGTTCTCTTTGCTTCCAGTATATGCACCATCCCAATTCACTTATCTTTTACATCTCCCCAGAGTAGGAACAGCATCCTATGAGATGAGAGAACAGATGCACACAAATAAAACATTTCTGGGGAGGTACATCAAGCCCCCAGATAATTTTCCATTGTGAGTCTCTTTTCCAGTTTGCATTGTTACCTTTCAAGGAATGAGTAACATCAATCCCCTCACTCCTCATCCTGCCCCCCCCCCCCGCCACTATCTCCCATCACCAAGGAACAGCATCCGTATTCTTCGAGGTGCTTCAAAAAAGATACTTTTTTGTGCTCAGCAGAATCTTACAGAAGAAAAAAGTCACCCATGAAAAGATGTGGTAAATGTGTAAATGTCACCTTTTGCAGAAAGTTGGGCTTGGGGAAGAGGGGGCTTGATTTGCCTCCATAGATTGTGGAAAGAGGAGAAGTTGACCGAAAATGGAAGAGGAGATTAGATGACCAACTGGAAAGGGTAGAAAAGGGAGCAAGTAAGAGAGGGATGAGTAGAGTAGGTTTGGTGATCCAAGGCCAGATCTACCCAGAGAGCGTGCTGAGAAAACAAGTGACTAACCTCTGGGCTGTCCCCTAGGTAAGGGGAGATCCAAAGTCCTAGACCATGAGGGATTTCAAAACCTGAAACCCACACCTTAGACTGGGTGATGTGGCTCAGTCCATAGGGAACAGATGTCCCAAATGGTGATGGAGGTTGTTTCTGGAAACTGACGTGGTGGGGGTATAAAAGGCCATGAGCCATAATCACCCCTTGATTGGCTGCAAGGCCTCTTTGCACTATACGTGCTGCTTCAGATGTAACCCAAAGTAAAAGAAACCTTGAACCACGTCCACGTCGTGCATTATACTTGAAAATCTTTGAACTCTGAGATTTTACCTAACTTAGGCTTTTGAGTCCAAGCAACATCTCAAAGAAGGGTAGCTGAAAGAAAGCGGTACAGGAGATGTGCTAAAAAACTCTGGCTATTTTGTGCCTCTCTATGAGCTGTCCTCCCAAATTCTCCTTTGGCCTGTGTGTATAGAAATGTGTGGGCTTTTCATACTTCCCTATGTTAAAAATTTCTGATTTAAATCACCCAAAGTCTTAGAAATTACAGCAGTTCTTTTTTTTTCATTATTTTTCTCAGCATTATTTATGTATAATCAACTTATAACATTGTATAAATTTAAGGTTTACAACGTGATGTGTTTTTTTTTTTTAAGATTTTATTTATTTATTTGACAAAGAGAGACACAAGGGAGAGAGGGAACCCAAGCAGGGGGAGTGGGAGAGGAAGAAGCAGGCTTCCTGCTGAGCAGGGAGCCCGATGCGGGGCTCGATCCCAGGACCCTGGGATCATGACCTGAACCGAAAGCAGACGCTTAACGACTGAGCCACCCAGGTGCCCCTACAACGTGATGATTTGATACACATATATATTGGAAAGTGGTTATGAGAATAAGTCAGTTAACATGTCTGTCTTTGACCTCACATAATTACCTTTTTTTGTGTATGTGGGGAGAACACTTAAGATTTATTCTCTTAGCAGATTTCAAGTATATAATACAGTATTGTTAACTATAGTCACCATTCTGTACATTACATCCCCAGAACTTATTTATCTTATGACTGAAAGTTGTACCCTTTGACATACATCTCCCCATTTCCCCCATCCCCCAGCTACTGGCAATCACCATTCTACTCTATTTCTGTGAGTTTAACATTTTTAGAGTCCACGTATAAGTGATATCATACATATTTGACTTTCTTTGACTTTCACTTAGCATAATGCCCTCAAGATCCATTCCAGTCATCACAAATGATAGGATTTCCTTCTTTCTCACAACTGAGTAATATTCCAGTGTGTGTGTGTCACATTTTCTTTATCCATTACTTTGTCAGTGGACGTTTAGGTTGTTTCCATATCTTAGCTATTGTGAATAAAGCTGCAGTGAACATGGGGGTACAGATATCTCTTCAAGATCCTGATTTCCTTTCCTTTAGATATATACCCAGAAGTGGGAGTGCTAGATCATATGGGAGTTCTATTTTTAATTTTTTCAGGAACCTCCATACTGCTTTTCATAGTGGCTACACCAATGAACATTCCCACCGATAGTGCATGAGGATTCTCTTTTTTCCTACATCCTCATCAACACTTGTTATTTCTTGTCTTTTCGATAATTACCATTCTAACATGTATCAGATGATACAGGAGGGTTTTTTGTTTTGTTTTGTCTTGTTTGCTACTATACATCCCTATTGAGGAAGCAAAATGGAATGTCAGCTTTAAGAAGTTTTGTGATCCTAAACTACATTTAAATAGCTTATGTAGAAATGGTGGGTGGGAGTCCTTAAGGACCACTTCTCCATAAGCTCTGGTCCTCGGACTCTCACTACAGAGCCTACCTGGCAACTGTCACACAAGTTAGCTGATTTGAATTTAATTGAACCTCTCAGATGCCCTTTTGAATGAGTCCTCATCCCTTCTCCCCAAAAGATAAATGCCCACTGTCTTTCACAAACCAGTTGAGCAGAATGGGTTACTAAAATAGGCTGGTTCAGACGAAACGGGTTGTGGAAGATGGTGTGATCTTATTTACTGTGTCGCTCACCGTTAAACTATCCTTGAGCATGCTGTTCCCCCTCTCACCCAGACACCTTATTCCTAAAGAGCTACTCTTTGTTGCAGTCTGAGCCCACTTTCATCTCTGAGGGGAAGATAACTTGGCGATTCATAGCAACTGGAAATGATCTTTAGTTTTATGTGAATGAAGCTCTTGTGAGAAGAGATCTACAGACTTGTCAAAGGAGAGAAGCGTGAGAGTCCTTGTCTTCTGTCTGTGCACATGTGAATGAGCGCTCTCCCTAACACTCCAGGACCTTTCTCCACGAGTGTGAGCATTTCTTTTCATGAGATCTGTGCAGTGAAAGTCAGGTCATGAATATTTTTCATAAGGAGAGACGCTACACTATTTTATCACAAATTGTATTTTAGCTTTCCATTTTCAAAATTCAGTGGCAGTGCTTACAAACTTGGGAATTACTTTAACTGGAAATGACTCTATCCAGTCTCCTTCTATTCTTGTTAATGATTTTGCTGCCACTCATGGTTGTCCAACCCAGATTGAGTCAGGCCCCTGAAAGCCACCTTCAATCCAGAGACATATCAAAAGAAACATTAAACATCATTGAAAAGCAATTTAAATTTTTACTGAGTAATCTCAAAGAATCACAAGGAGGTGCCATTCATAAACCACAGCCCAACATACTGAAGTCTACTCCCAGAAATCTCTAGCTCTCTGTCACCCCAGTGACTCTGTCTGTCTCCCTCTTACCATCTCAGAAATCTCCCTCTTTCTCTCATTGTCCACAAAACTTTCCCCTCTAGCCGAGGCCACCTGAGGTCTTCTGGGCCTGGCCTTAACAATTCTTCTCCTCTTGTTAGCCCTCCCTTTCTGGTGTAAATCTGGCCTGCCGCAGCTCTCCCACTAACCTCCTCACCCCTTTGCCAGTCTGCAGCACAAAATCACACAAGCAGGTCTGGCCTCATGCAGCTCATCGGTGAGGTGGCTTGGCGGTGGGGTGCTGGGAGGCTCGAGTGCTAATACTGTTCTCTCTGCTGGTTATTATCTGTGAATCTTTTCCTTAACAGAAATCCACTTAAGTCAGAACCCAATTAAAGCAATTAAGTCAAATGGACATTCAAATGTACTTCTTCCTCAAACACAAACGTGTATGTGCACGCGCGCGCGCGCGCACACACACACACACACACCCGTTGGACAAATTGTTCAATGTTTGAGATGGCTGTGGCAGCCACAGTAAATGGGAGAGAGTTTCTGGAATGGTCATTGAAATTCCTCATCCTGAAGAGCCGTCCTGCAAATTCATGACCATTGATCTTGGATGTAGTGAGGAACTGACTGCAAATGAATCAGCAGAAATTTACTGCCAGCCCTAGAAAAACAACTCACATTTCAGGCCCTTTTGAGAACAGTGGAATTTTATCAACTGCATATACAGAGGAGGACACATGAGCCACTCTATTAGTTATCTCTTCAGAAATATTTGTTATTGCCTTATAGTTTACCCTAACAGTTACTGTTCACGTTACTTTAGGTCTTCTTTTATGATAATACAGTTCTTAATGACTGACTTGAAAAGGCTTATCTTAAGGGTGACTTCCATTCAGACAGAGAGTACATGGTGTGAAAACATGTAATAGTTCTGTATACAAAAAGAATTTCTCTTTTTCTCAGAAATTCACTTTACTATACATTTGTGGGGAAGTTGAATGAGAGCATGGGGTCTGAATCAGACTGCCTGGGTTCAAGACCTAGCCCCATCCCACCACTCACTAGGTGGTACAGCTAGGTGAATGAATGCCCTGTGCCTCAGTTTCCTTTTTAGTATGATAGAGACATTAATGGTTCTACTTCATAGAGCCCTTGTGAGTATTAAATGGGTTGTTGTATGTCAGGTTTTCAGAACTGGATCTGGAACATTAAAAGGGCTCTATAAATGATAGCTCTCCTTTCTTCTCTTATGCTTCCTCCTCCTCCTCCTCCTCCACTTCTTCTTCTTTCCCCTCTTCCTCCCCCTCCTCCTTCTCCTTACTCCAGTGAAGGAAGAGGTCCTTGATTTATTCCTGGTCTTAAT
Organism: Mirounga angustirostris; assembly: GCF_029215605.1. Taxonomy (NCBI): domain Eukaryota; kingdom Metazoa; phylum Chordata; class Mammalia; order Carnivora; family Phocidae; genus Mirounga; species Mirounga angustirostris. Next base: position 44,776,224 of record NW_026991714.1, read on the forward strand.
GATCATATATCAGAGTTGTAGTAGTATACCAGAAGCCTTAAAATTAATTATCTCTCAAAAAACAAGTTTTGTAAAGACATTGCAGTAATTACTATATATTGGAGAAAAACTCAGTTTTCTTCTGTTAAATGCAGCAGTGGTCAAATCACCATTTTAACAAAAGGTTTCACATAGCACTTACTTTAGATGGTGTATTAGTTCCTAACTTAAAGAGCACAGGGATGCTATCTTCCACTGATAAAGTTTCCAGACACCTGACAAGGGAGGGTCTAGTAGTTTCTCTGTTGTTACTTTCCAAGAAGGTTAGATGTCGTTGTAACTTTTATTCATATCTCTGTGATTTACAAATTCGTCCAAATCCTTTCTGAATCCATTTATGCTTTATGCCTATATCATCTCCCAAAGTAATTATTTACTGTGCTTTGTGGTTTAAAAAAAACAAAACCAAAAAATAACTGACTTGGTGGTTAAGAACCTGGCCCCAACTCAGACCAACCTGGATTTGAACCAGCATTGCCACTTGGCCAGCCAATCAAAGACTAATCCCTACATCTGTGGAAAGGGGGTATAATTCCTGCCTCATAGAGCTGACATGGGGATTAAATCAAAGCAGAAGAGAGCATAGGTGACTGTGCAGGTTTTTATCATGAATGCTTATCTAAGATAACAGGAGGCCAACTAAGAGTAGCGGAGAGGAATTAGCTGGCCTCCAACTTTTCAAGAGTCCCAGCGATTCAGCAGTGGGTGGGGAACCAGCACGAAGAAGAGTCAGAGCAGGGCTCTTGAGAAACTTGATAAATTGCTGTCAGAACAACCATGCAAGCCCTCCTCTCTGAAAGCAGCTCCGAATCTTCCTCAACCACTCATTCTGTTCCTTGATCGGAAATTATTACTGTATGGTGTAGAAATTACACCCCCTCCCCATCTGGAAGCCTCGCTGTGCATGTGAATTCATAAAGGAATCCAGGCTGGATTGGATCTGGTTGTGTGTCTTTTGTGGGAGCTTGTCAGAAGATGAATGTCCAGGGACCCTTAATGACTGGATAATAGTTCCCTGGTCACTGAATAATGTACCCCAAATGAATGAAGGAAATGTGTTGTCTGGCCTCTGAAATGATTAAATGATTCAGGAATGGGGCCTGCAGGTCGAGTGTTAATGATTAAAGGTGCTATAGTGAGAGAGGCTTTGTCACCCTCTCATCCTTGCAGCTGCAGGCGCCCCTCATCTTGTTCTCTCAAAGACATGGACAAGACCTAAGAATGCTAAGAGACCATAAGCACCCCATGCGCGCATCTCAGTGCACAGAGTTCACTAAGAGAGGTACCCTGCTTCCATGGCACACAGCTGAGAAGTCACAAAAGCAGGTCTGGAAGAGAAAGGCCCTGGAAACCAGTGCTCCATCTGGAGTGATGTGTTGTTGTCCTATCGAAGGGGAAGGAGCTGACATCAGATTCAGTGACATTCTTTTTGCCCCTAGGAGAGGTTATACATCCCCATCTCAACCACTCCCAATTCTTAGTGTTGCAGCACTTCCCCATCCCCAGTTGAAGGCATACCCGTTGGGGGAGACAGGAAACACACGTTCCGACACATGTGGCATTATACCCACCAGTGCCCCACCGGCATGCCATCAGCTGAATCCAGGATAAAGACTCCACTCTCTTGAAACTTTCTGTGAATGCTCTCTCTGGCTCTTTCCCTGTCTTCCCTACATGTTCTTCCTAACCTTCCTTGACCAACTGGTCAATCTCAAGATGTACATTCATTCTTCCTTTGCTGCACCTTCTCTCAGAGAGAAACAGAAAGCTTTGGATTAAGGTGGTTGGGGTCTCTCCAGAAGAGATGGGTAAGGACAATCCAAAGGACAGACAGTTGACCTAAATGGTGGCTTCAGTGCTGGGCACTGGTGGGAGAGTCCACATCAATCCAGAAGAGAGGCTGACTCTTCCGTGGGACTTGCATATCAGGTCTTCCTGGCCTGATCCTATCAGCTCTTCTCTTTACATCACTGTACCCCCCTGGAATTCTGCATGTCGGCCATATTGAATTAATTGTAGTTCCCGTTTGCCATATTCTCACTGGCCTCTGAACTCATTGGCCTGTTGCCTGAACTTGTCATTCCCACACACACTAGTGCTCCTCAGGACTCCACTGAGATTTATCACCTCCTCCAAGGCTCTCCCCAACCATGCTTAGGGGGGGTCTCTCCTTTTTATCACAACCACCCCATACATGTGCTTCTCATAGCGATAGACACTGCATGCTCTCCTTCCTTATTTTCTTGTATCCTTCCTCACCCACCCCCCCAGAGGAGGCTGTGAGCTCTTTCAAAACAGGGCCTGCTTCCGCCTCCTAGACCTAATCCCTAGGACTGAATGCTACGTTCTCTGGCAGATAGTAGGTGCCCAGTAAATATTGCTGAAGGAAAGAAACACAGAAAAGCAGCACAAGATACCCCAACACTTGACTCAAAGACAGAAAGCAGCTGGTTCCTTTCACTTTCTCATGTCCAAACTAAAATCAAGAGTGTTTTTGCCCAGACCTTTTTGGGCCAGAAGTGTGTCCTAAATTGGTATAGTTTACAGAGAGCTCATAGCAGTCAGTAAGAAAAATGCTGTAACTCCAATAAGAAAAAAAAGGGCAAAAGATATGAAGAGATGCTTCACATGGATGGAAGTACAAATGAATGATATCGATGCAGAGAAAAAGTGCTCAGTGTCATTGGTAAATTCTGAAACATCAAACTAAAATAAAAATTAGGTACCGCTTCCACCCTTCACTTCATTGCATATTTTTGAAAAGGATAGTACCCTTTATGGATGAGGGGTGCTAAAATGAGTTTTATACCACTGAAGCAAGACTAAATGGAGTCAGCACCCCCGAAGGCCTTTTCTCTCTGGTTTTCAAATACAAGCAAACATTAGGTTTCACTAGAGAATAAGGATGCTATAAGCATAGGAGAATTGCTGTCTTTGTGACATTAACATTTGGGGATTTTGAGATAATGGGGGATATGTACAAATATGTACAATGTTCCTACTTGCCCTAGTAGAAACCCCCTGGGTCAGACCTCTCCATGTCTAATCTCCACACATATAAAGTCTAAAAATATAATTTTCTTGCCTGTTATTTTTGAACAACTTCTATTTTTAGATCATTAGAATGTAGTGTATCAAACAATCTTAATTTGAAATCACTTTTCCTTTATTAGATGTATTTGAGACCTATTCTGAAAAGAGCTGAGAGTGTTTTATATTAAATGTACCAAAGCCTTGTTTTGAAATGTTCAAAACATTTAGAATGGGCAGCTTATAATTACCCTAGAAATTGCTTAATAATAACTATTACATTGGAAAGGGCAAAATCACTTTCTACAAGTGAGGTACAATAATTATCACTAAGGGACTGCCTGACTCAGAGAATTGATAATGGACTATGAGCTCCTTCAACCCAGTCTCTGCTTTGCCTACGATTGTTCCAGATTTAGAATCAGCCCCGGTGAGCAGTGGCCAAGTGGAATGGGGTCAGTCTATGTGTGCCGAGGAATGTGCTCTGGATAGCAGAGGGGTGGTCAGAGCCTGAGTCTTCCCCTCCAGACAGGTGGTCTTCCTTGGCACTCCCAGCCTCCTCCATTACCCCTGCATTGCTTGTCACAGAACCTGGCACATAACAGCTTCTTAGATGTACCCAGCACAAGCTTTCAAGAGGAGGAGAGTTTAGAAGTGAACTAGGGTTAAATATGCTGAAGTCATCAAAGCTTTCACTATTCTCTGCTCTTTATTTCTTTTTTAAAGATTTTATTTATTTATTGGGCAGAGACAGCAAGAGAGGGAACACAAGCAGGGGGAGTGGAAGAGGGAAAGGGAGAAGCAGGCTTCCCGCTGAGCAGGGAGCCCAACGTGGGGCTTGATCCCAGGACCCGAGGATCACGACCTGAGCTGAAGGCAGACGCTTAACAACTGAGCCACCCAGGTGCCCCTTTCTCTGTTCTTTAATGCCTCCGTAACAAAATTCTTTTCAATCCAGCAGATATCAGGCACTGACCTACTGTTGCAAAAATAAGAAGTGCAAAATGTATTTTAAGATGAGGATGATAGGAGGGGTGAGACAAGTTCAAAAGCATAACCCAGTACTATACAAGCATACTTGATTTCAGTTTATTGTGCTTTGCTTTATTGCACTTTGCAGATACTGCCTTTTTTTTTTTTTTAAACAAAGGTTTGTGGCAACCCTGCATGGTGCAAGTCTGTTGGCACCATTTTCCAACAGCATTTGCTCACTTCATGTCTCTGTGTCACATTCTGGTTATTCTTGCAATATTTCAAACCTTTTCATTATTATTATTATGCTTGTTATGGTGATCTGTGATCAGTGATCTTGGATGTTACTGTTTGTAATTGTTTGGGGCACCACAAGCCACACCCATGTATGATGGGTATGTAATTGGTAAATGTTTCGTGTATTCTGAGTGCTGATGGGTATGTAATTGGTAAATGTTTCGTGTATTCTGACTGCTTCATTGACCGGCCATCCCCCCATCTCTCTCCCTCTCCTTGGGCTTCCCTAGCCCCTGAGACACAGTATTGAAATTAGGGCAGTGGAAATCCCAACAATGGCCTCTAAGTCTCCAAGTGAAAGGAAGAGTCACACATCTCTCACTTGAAATCAAAAGCTAAAAATGCTTCAGCTTAGGGTGGAAGGCATGACAAAAGCCGAGATAGGCTGAAAGCTAGGCTTCTTGCACCAAATAGTTAGCCATGTCGTGAAAGCAAAGGAAAAGTTCTTGAAGGAAATTAAAAGTGCTATACTCCAGTGAACACACAAACAATAAGAAAGTGAATCAGCCTTATTGCTGAGATGGAGAAAGTTTGAGTGGTTTGCATAGATTAGACCAGCCCCAGCATTCCCTTACGCCAAAGCCTAATCCAGAGCAACGCCCTACTCTCTTCCATTCTGTGAAGACTGAGGAAGCTGCAGAAGAAAAGTTGGAAGCTAGCAGAAGTTAGTTCATGAGGCTGAAGGAGAAAAGCCATCTTCATAACAGAAGTGCAGGATGAAGCAGCACCAAGTCATCCAGAAGATCTAGCTGTGATGATCAACGAAGGTGGCTACACAAAACAACAGATTCCCAGGATAGACGTGACAGCCTTCTGGATGCCAGCTGGCACTTTCGTAGCTAGAGAGGACAAGAGTCAGTCCTGGCTTCAAAGCTTCCAAGGACAGACTGACTCTCTTGTCAGGGGCTCACGCAGCTGGTGACTTGAAGTTGAAGCCAGTGCTCATTTCCCATTCCGAAAATCCTTGGCTCTTAAGAACGATGCTAAATATACTCAGCCCATGCTGCAGAAATGGAACAACAGATCTTGGATGACAGCACATCTGTTTATAACATGGTTTACTGACTATTTTAAGCCCATTGTTCAGATCTGCTCAGAAAAAAAAGGGTGTTTGGTTTTTTTTTCAAAATATTACTGCTCATTAACATTATACCTGCTCACCCAGGAGCTCTATTGGAGACATAAAATGAGATGAATGTTGTTTTTATGCCAGCTAACACAACATCCATTCTGCAGCCTTTGGATCAAGGAATAATTTTGACTTTCAAGTCTTATTATTTAAGGAAGACATTTTATAAGGCTATAACTGCCACAGATAGGTGATTTTTCTGATGGACCTGGAAAACAGAAGTTGAAAGGCTTCTGGAAAGGATTCCGCATTCTAGATGCCACTAAGAATGTTCGTGATTCACGGGAAGAGGTGTAAATACCAACATGAAGAGGAGTTTGAGAAGTGATTCCAACCCTCATGGATGACTTAGAAAGGAGCTCAAGACTTCAGAGGAGCAAGTGACTGCAGATGTGGTGAAACAGCAAGAGAACTAGAATTAGAAATGGAACCTGACGATGGGACTGAATTGCTACAATCTCATGATCAAACTTGAGTGGATAAGGAGCTGCTTCTTATGGATGAGCAAAGAAAGTGGTTTCTTGAGATGGAATCTACTCCTGGTGAAGATGTTGTGAAGACGTTTGAAATGATAACAAAAGATAGATGGATGGATGGATAGATAAATAGATGGATGGATAGAGAGAATATTACATAACTTTAGTTGATAAAGCAACTGCAGGGTTGGAGAAGATCGACTCCAATTTTGAAAGAAATTCTCCTTTGCGTAAAATGCTGTCAAACGACATTGTGTGCTACAGAGAAATTGTTCATGAAAGCAAGATTCCGTTGATATGGCAGTCTTCTCTGCTGTCTTATTTTAAGAAATTGCCCGAGCCACGCCAACGTTGAGCAACCACAACCCTGATCAGTCAGCAACCATCAACATCGAGGCCCAGTAATCAAAAGGTTATGACTTGCTAAAATCTCAGATGATGGTTAGCATTTTTAGCAATAAAGTGTTTTAATTTTTATTTATTATTTTTTTATTTTTTATTTTTTTATTATTTTTTATTATTATTTTTCAAAGGCCAATAAATATTTAAGGAATGGACTTGAAAGAGAAGTTTCACACCCATTGTGTTTGGATGCAAAAAAAAAAAAAAAGGCAAAGAAGGGGATTTTTTTTTTTTTTTTTTTTTTTTTTTTTCATTTAGAGATGCTTTTTCTTCCTTGGAAAATCTAGCAGGAAAAAAAAAAATGTACCCCTGAGACAAACAGGACTGAAGCACTCACTGATTAGGGGAAATATTTATTCATGTGTGAACAGTCAGCTCTGTGCTTTTCTTCTCCTTTTTGAAGAAGGCTTTATTAAACACCTTCTGTGTGCCAGACACTTTGAGTAACAGCACAGACACACAGTCCCCATAATGTACTGTGCCAGATGAACCCCTGAGAAAGACCAGGGCTTAGCACACAGCAGATATTAAATGCTGTTTGTTGAATGGAACCAATGGAAGTGGGAACAGCTGATGGGCTGGAGTCTCCCGAAGTGAGAAGACAAATCTTCCCGACGCAGCTGACCCATCCATCCATCTTTGGTTTGTAGTTTCAGAGAGTCCTGCCTCTTTGTCCTTCCAGAAAAGGGTTTTCCTTCCACAAATTGCTTTTCTGTAGAGCTGCTTCTACTCTTCTGGCTCAAAAACAGTCAATCTGCCTGTTCGGAATTGGAATCTCATTTATTCACTCTTGGCCCTCAAGATAGGCTAGACCGAGGCAGTGCCAATGGCAACTATTGAATGAGGATGTAAGGGAAGATAGAGGAGCATCATTTTGTTGAACCCCTGATTTCATTTGAATAATGATCACTTTTCTTCTCTCAGTCATAAAATTGTTATTCTTTTAAAATTATTCGAACTGAAGTAATCTGGTACTTTAGTTAGTATTTTGATTAAAGTAATATATGTGCATGGCTAAAAAAAATGCTAAAGGCTTATGGATGATAAATCCCCTTCTCATGTCTTCTCTCCTCATTTGTTAATGTAGTTAAGTCACAATTTTTGGTTAAATTAATTACTGATATTTATATTATGCCTTTTCTTTTCCTATCTTGATGGATTTTGTACATTAGGAATAGTATTCCCTGCAGAACCAGCAGAGCTTTCTGGTTTTTTTTAAGATTTTATTTGTCAGAGAGAGAGGGCACAAACAGGGGGAGCGGCAGGCAGAGGAAGAAGCAGGCTCCCCGCTGAGCAAGGGGACTTGCCTGATGCGGGACTCGATCCCAGGACCCTGGGATCATGACCTGAGCCGAAGGCAGACGCTTAACAACTGAGCCACCCAGGCGCCTCCCAGCAGAGCTTTCTAAAGCAGCAGCTAACATTTATTATTTACTATAGGCCAGGCACTGTTTTCATGTATTAATTCATGTGACTCTGTGTGTGAGATTAGGTACTATAGATATTCCCATTTTACCAATGAAGAACTTAGGGCACAGAAAGGATGAGTAACTTGCCCAGGGTCATATGGCTAGGCATTCCAGCTCTAGAAACTAAGCCTTTAACCATTATGAATACTTGCTTCTTGAAAAATCCTACCAAGTAAGGAAATAAAGATCCTAGTCAAGAATTTGAAGTTGTACCGGGATTTTAAGGCTCAAATTTAGCTTGGGAGACAAGGATGTTCAATGGGAGGAACCCAAGAGAAACAAGTATATGCCGTAAGGTTGGTAGAGTTGTTTTCTTTTCAGTGGCTTATGTTTGTAAATAGTTCTTGCAATGCCTTGCCCAAGCTCTCATATTTTCCTGAGCATATCTTAATTGTCTACCAGAGAATCTTCATGCAAATTCTGGATAAAGAGGCAATCCAAAGCATTCAGTTAAGGCGCCCAGATGTTGGACATTTTTAATATGAGGATATTAGCACAGAATTTTTGAAGTTGGAACAGTCCTGGAAAACAAGAAATTTATTATCACATACGTGTCATTGATCAAAAGAAGACTGGATAAGAAGGTATGAAAGTAGGTGCAAATTTCACCAGATTAGCAAACAACTGTAAGATCCCTTTTTACTAGAAATAATAGCATATAATGGCATTCTGCATTTCTTCCTTCCCCATCTAATGTATACATTTGTGAAAACTGTTAACCTTTTATTTTTTTTAATAATTCTGGCATTATAAACTCACTCCAGCACTTACCTCCATCTAATGGGCTCATTTTAAAGCCAGTTGCATTGCTTATAAAGGTAACCTTAAGGCAAAGCTTGGGACAACTGGGATAGGGCCAGTGAGTTGTTAATAATGGAAGAATTGACAGGATCCAGAAAATGGGGTGAGTCCATACCGCCTAAAACATGTGCAGCCAACTGATCCCTTCCTAGCTGTAAAAACTGTAATATTGTGTATATACACACACACATAATATATACTGTACATCAAAATGAAGCCCAGGGACTCCTGGGTGGCTCAGTCGGTTAAGTGTCTGCCTCTGGCTCAGGTCATGATCCCAGGGTCCTGGGATCGAGCCCCGCATCGGGCTCCGTGCTCAGCGGGAGGCCTGCTTCTCCCTCTCCCACTCCCCCTGCTTGCGTTCCCTCTCTCGCTGTGTCTCTCTCTGTCAAATAAATAAATAAAATCTTTAAAAAAAGAAAAAAATGAAGCCCAGAGATTTGGTGGGAAACTGTGTATCTTCATGCCAGAGCCACCACAAAAACAATCCGGCCCCTCTTCTGGTGTAAGCTAGGGAATAAAATGCTAAACATATCACCAGCCCATTGCTTTTACCCCAGATCGATTTTGACTAGCACAGCTTGCGACTGTTTACATAGAGAGAAGGGGGAGCAGGTTCAGAACGGGGTGTCGGCCTCCTGTTCCTGACGTGCATTTTAATAGGCCACCTGACAAGATCAACAGGAAGAAAAGAAAAATTGCGAACAGGTGTGAGGGAGCCTGAGGAAGATGGTCCTGCCCCTCCCTCCTTCTTAATCAAGTTGGCACATTGCTCTGATGCCGGGATTCTCTGGCTTATACTGGAGGCTGTGCTAATGGCCTCCAGTGTGGGGCTTGACGAACGGGGCCCAGAGTCCCACACTGATTCCCCTGTGCCTTAAACAAAAGGAAAACGGGATTTTTGTCTGGCTGGTTCACTGTCAGAACCCGAAATGCTCCATTCGTCTGCGCTGAGGCTTGCTGGCGAGTGCAGCTCCTGAGGGCGACATCGCCATGGAAATGCGTGACACATTTGTTGATGAGTTGTCTGTTTCCAGATGGACACCTTCCTTCCCAGCGCCAGCCTTTGAGAAATGGAACAGACCATTTTTTTAAAGTATTTACTTTGTATAAATTGTGGCTTCTCTAAGGGTCTTGCTGGCCTTTTGTTTTGTTTTGTTTTATACCACAACGGATTTTAGGCAGTGTGTTGTGTAAGTAATAATGATAGGTCTGGCTTTGTAGTCATGGCTGTTTGTTTTTTCTTTCTTTGTATTCTGCATCGGCCAGCCAGCCGTGGTTGTTAATGACACACTAAAACCTATCCTCTTTTTGAATTGGTGATGATTCTGCCTTGATGTGTGTTTTTTTTTTAAAAAGGCTGTATTTGGGATAATGCTGCTTTGAAAGTCATGTAGCCAGCGGGTTTCCCATTTCATTGAAGAAAAATATTAGGAAAATATTAATAGGTTGTCTACTACTTTCAATTCAGTTGTGTTCCCTGGAGGGTAAAAAAGCAAATGAAGACTGAATATTGCTAGACCGCTCAGGGAGTGTGGACAGTGGGCTATGGTGGGTAGGTAGAGAGGAAGGGGCGAGGCAAGGGGGGATCTTCTTGAGGGCAGACCCTTTGCTGTGCATTGGGCAAAGTACCATCTCAGAAGGTTCTGCTTAAGTCCTAAAATGTTGTGCTTTCCTTCTTATCATCGGAGGGGTAGGATCCTACAGATGGTCATAGAAAACCACCGAAATTATGTTTAAACAGTGTGTGTGTGTGTGTGTATAACTTATGTTTAAATAGAGACCAGAAATACTTAAGATCACAGTTTAGTCCAGTGAAATGTTAGTTTATCCAAGTGAACCATGGTTTATAAATATTAACGTCCCAAACTGAAGTTAGGGAGGCTCATAACTTTTTTTTACCTTTATTTTTATCTCTGTGTAATTATACTGGAGGCATAATTTGTCAATGTCTTTTTTTTTTTGGTAATTAACAAGTGCTTTTTTAACTTCTGAATAAGTAATCCTTAATTAAATGTGTCTATTTTGTTCATTTACTTTCCTTTTTTTTCTCTTAATACAAATTGGAATGTGAAATTCTTTTGTGTTGTCACTGTGGATCAGAGTCCACTGATTAACTTGTTAATACATTTAGGACTCTGTATTCCTGAAGGCTCATTACTGTAACCTCACACCAGTCTTTCTAATTTCTTTAGAAAGAAGCAGAATCAATAACTACCTTGAATTGTCAGGTGGAAAAAACAATTGGCTTAGCCTGAACATGGAATCTTTATTCAGATACATGCAAATGTACTACTTTCGTAAGGTGATCATTTTGAGAAACATTTGAACAGTATAATTACTTGGGAAAATGTTACTTTAGCAGACATCTTTGGGGGTAGTGTGTTAAGGGTTATTACATTACAACTTCCTGAACTGAAATGCAAACTCTCTTAGCGATAAACATCTGTCTTTCAGGTAGCCCATCATAGGCATTATTCCATGCCATATGCTAGGCAATCATCAGTTTGTTGATTGGTGAAATTTTCCACTTGCACAATTTCTGTAATTTTTCCAACAAATTAAAGATGACTCGAACTCACACCTATTTAGACCTTAGGGTTCCCAAGTCATTTCCTGTTGACAGGAATCTGATGGAAGCGTCACCGTCATTACCAAACTGCTGCCGTGGGGAAGAGCTTTATTCCAGACTTTGTCTTGTGATGTGTACTGAGATTGAGATTTATTGTACTCTCTCTTCTCTCTGGCTGTTGGGAAGTCTAGATCCTGTTACCTAGAGGCCCACTGCCTCTCCAGTCTTGAGTGATATACCTGTTAGCTCCCTTAGATACTGTGGCTCTTCATGCATGTGACTGTAGAGAGAGATTAAAGTGTGTGTGCGTGTGTATGCACGCGCGTGCGCTCATGTGTGCAGCATATGAAGTAATTGAAGACTGCTCCACATTTAATATGGGGATCACAAATAGGAAAATTTCAGCTCCCTATGGTTTACATCTATTTGTTGATCTATTAAACTCTTTAGTCTTAAGCAATGCTTTGTTTTTGCAAAAGAGGGAAATTAAGGTGTGAATGTCCTGCTGAAAGTTGCTGCCGCAGGCATTTCGAACTAATGTTCTCATGGAGAAAAAGCTTCCTTAGACCATTGTGTGATATGCCCTGGTATGTGTAGATTCTACATCATCTTTAGAGGTGGAATACCCTCCCGTTTCCTCCGCCACCATCTGCTCTCCGTGGAAGGACCAGGCACTGCCACGTTCATTAGCTGCCTTTATGGTGCTGAGCTCTTCCCAAAGGGCAGAAGAGAGCACCTCCCAGAAAGAGGCAGGTTAAGCGTATTCCAGATTGTTTCAAATGAACCACATAGAAACGCTGCAGGGAAAAAGCTCTGACAAATTACGCTACTGGGGGCTTTTCTCAGTGACACTTTTCTACCATTGTGAAAAAGTTATAAAATGTCTTTTCTTTTTTTGGTGCTCAGATGAGTATAGGATCAAACCGGTGGAAGAGGTCAAGTACATGAAAAATGGGGCAGAAGAGGAGCAGAAAATAGCAGCCAGGAACCAAGAAAACTTGGTAAGATTGCATTTCTCGTATAACAATGAATTTTGGTGACACCATTGTAATAAAATCTGCCCTGCATGTTTCAGCTGTAACTTACACATTGGCACAAGATTTCTTGAAAATGCTATTGCTATTTATAGCTTGCCTGGAAGCTGCACGATCACTCCTGTATCCTGTTTGTTCCTGAATAAGCCCTTCTTTAATCTTGATAGAGAACGCTCCCCGGGGCGGGGCGGGGGGGGACGGATATAGCAAAATTATTAGCGTCTTAAAATGGTTAAATGTAAAGGAAAAGGCATGAAGTAGGATTGAGATTTATGGGGGGAGGACCAATGTATTTTTTTCCTTTTCGTTCCACCTCTTTCACTCTTACCCAGTCAGAATGAAGCTTCATTACTCTGGACACCGAGTGTTGTGGATAAAGTTGCCTTTGAGAGGATATGTCTCTATCAAAATAGTCAGCAGTTCACATTCACAGTGTTAAAGGTATTGGGGCTTTTGAGTGAATGTGAGAATGGCAGTGATCTGAAACAGAAAGTTAGGAGCCTCTTTCTTTCATGTGAATTGGTATACATATTACACCTTAATGTTCCGTCTCTGTGAAAACACGTAGTTAATGCCGTATTCGCTGATTTCTTAAAAGACTTTACAAACTGTTAAGAATGTGCACTTACTCCGTGTGTTAGAGCAACATTGTTTTTGTATTTTATTTTGGGATTAATTATTTGCTATGCTTTTCATGTTTGAGTGGATGTATTTTTAAGAAGCTTGAAACGTCATGAAGTGTTTTCACCTGACTTAAACTCCTTTTTCCATTATGTGCTTTGTTTTTGTTTTTGTGATTTCTGCTACAGCAGAGGGAGTTGGCCAGCGCTCATGAGTATTTCACGCTGTCATTTTCTGTGATACATTAATGAACATAATGGGCTAATTCTTCTCTCCTCTGTTCTTCTCTAAACATCCGATCTACACCTTAAAATACTGAAGTTACCAACAACTGGCTATTTTAGATCATTATAAAAGGGTGGAAATACTCTGCAATAAAATTTTGCTTCATAAATGGGATTTGGATTTTAAGGTATTGCTTGAGTCACAGAGATTCATCATATGTATGCTCTATTTTAACATTAGCTCTTAGATCTAGAAAACAGTAGCTACGACTAATAGTGGGAGTTACTATGATCCGACTTTTTACATGAATTTTTTCTAACTTTGAATAGATAAATAGATGACCCAAGGAGTTGAAGCATCAGTTGGTTTTTTTCTACTTCATTTTACTGAAAATCAGACTTTGTCCTTTTGCTTGATATAATTTCGGCTTGAGTTATAAATCTCATCTTTAATATTTCCATTGGAGGCTGAAGAGTCTGGCAGTGGTGTTCCTTGGATCTAACGCTAGAGTCCGTCTCTACTTAGCATGCTTGTATCTCTGAAATCCTAAGGGAAGCAACAACATATATCTTACAGCATGTAATATTTTCCTCAGTGTGCCCTCTCGTCATATTTAAAGCCGATACAACTTTTTCCGACTCTCCAATTTCATAGTCTCTCAACTCCTTGGTGCTAATATATTCTTTTCCAGCACTTGGTCAGAATGGGCACTAGTGCTTTTCTGTGCAGACTGAATGAAAATTCAAAAGAGAGAAATTTCTGGGTTTTTGTTTTTTTTTTTACTTGTAGACTATCTGTGACAACCCTCACACCCCTTTTCTGCCAACCAATCAGAGTCCACACCACCAACAGGAGTTTTCAAGAGTATAATGACTTTCATGGAGAAGGAGGAGTAAGTGGTTATCTTTGATTCTGAGATTTCTAGGCAGCTTCCCAAAATTAAATGATTTTTCAGTTGTCTGCTGGTATATTATCTTTGTCATCTGCTCCGTCCTTTGGGATGCATAATCGAGTATGGACCATGCATGTTGTTTGAGAAAACTAATAGGTCTCCTAAATTTGAAGCTTGCATTGAGGTGGACGAAATAGATGAAACAATTCTTTATTTTTCCATCCACTAATAGAATCTAAAAGACAAGAAGTTCTTGTTTTTAGTATTTTTAGAAGCTTTTTTTTTTCTTTTTACTCTAACTGTTAAAATTAAGGGGCTCAGCAAACTCAGTCCAGATAGTGTGGCATGCTGGTGACGACCATGGGTTTTGGAGGCAGAAACTGCCTGGGTTCGGATCTCAGCTCTGCCCCTTGCTCAGTGTGGGGTCAAGTTACTTCTATTCTCTGCACCTCCTGCCCATCAAGTGGGGAAAAGGCAGGGCCTCAGGGTGCCACAGTGAGGACAACTTGAGATGAGCATTGTAGGGCTTGGAGTACAAAGCCTGGCACATGGTAAGCACCTAGTATGAGTTAGGCATTATCATATAAAATAAATGGAAAAGAATGTTAGGGTCAGTGTTTCTTTCCTTTTTCTTTTATGTTACTTGGTGAGAGGTTTCTAAATGAATACTTTAGGTTAATGTCAGTATAACATGTATTTTGAAAAATCTTGCTCAGGAACTATGAAGTTATTTAAACAAGTATGTTTCGATCACCTGTTATGGACAAGGCCTTTATTTGTATCAAGAGACATGGCAATACTTAAAGTCACTGTCCTCAAAGAACTTACAGCAAAGTTTAGAGAACAGTTCAGTTCCAACAAATATTTTATTGATTGCCTCTAGGTACCAGCCTCTGTACTAGACTCTGCAGAAAAACACAAAATAAGGAAACCACTGACCCTTACCTTAAGGTGCTCTATGGTAGTAAACAAGGTGAATACCAAAGGACTATAAATAAAACAGGATTAAATACATAAAGAAATGCATAAATCAATCAAGCGAGCAAGATTGACTCCAAGAAGGCAATACAAAGTGCTGCTGATATCAAAGGAGGCAGAGATCTTGTCTGTTGGAGTGTCTGGACCTACTTCATGAAAGAGCTGTTGTTTGCAATGGGCCTCGAAGGATAGGATGAGGAAGGTTGGCCCAGGCAGAAGTGACAGAGATGGAAAATGCAAGGTATATTTAATGAAAAGCATGTAGTCCTGTTTGGGGAGTAGGAGGGAAGAGAAGGTGTCAGTAGGACAGCAGGGGGAAATTACAACCAAAATGTAGATGGGGTGTTATATAGAGCCTTCATGTCCAGCAGAGAGGTCTGAAATGAATTCCATGGATCACAGGGAACCTTTGAAGGTTTCACGCAAAGCATTGACAGAATGAGATTACGAATGAGGAAAGTTTATGTGGCAGCAGTGGGTGTCGTATGGATTGGTGTGGGGAGCCTGGGTTGGAGATCATTTATAATAGCTTTTGCAAGAGACAATGAGCCTGAAGCAAGATGGTGGCTGAGAGAACAGAAAAGATTTGGACAAAGTTGCAGTAGAAGCAACAAGATTTGATAGCTTGTTATAGATGTCTAAAGAAGGCAGAGGAATCAGAAGATCATGGTAATTCCCATGGCCACTGGGGGAAGAGCACTGGTGGATGTGAGAATAAATAGTGACATCAAACAAAATGGGAAAATCACTTAGGAAGATAGGGTTTGATGAAAATACAAGAGGTTTATTCCTTCCCTCCTTTTTGTTCATTCGTTATTCATTCTGGCCCACCCTTAAAAACATTACAGTGTAGTCCACAAGAGAGAAAGTGAAGCTGCTGATCACACCGAAATGTAATGAGTGCAGTAACAGAAAGCCTGAATTGCCGGGGTCCTTAGACTCTGTGCTTTGGAGGACTCAGAGGTGCATCAGATGTAAATCTCACCTGAGAGAGCTCACTTTCTGGTAGCAGATAGAAGGCATGAGGCCTGAATGACCATAAGAATCCAAGGTACACTGTGAACATAGAGCTTGGTTTTGAGTAAGCAAAGCTGTAGGAACTTGCAGAACATCCGTGTGGAGGAATCTAGCAAAGGACAAAAGTGAGGGTGTGGAGCTCAGGAGCATTGCCTGGGACATGTTAGGTGTTGAGCATATTTTTGTTTGCTGGAGTGGATGGATGCATGAGTGAGTAAGAGTAGTTGGACCTCTAAGTCACAGTAGTTGTCACCTCGTAGTTAGTTGCTCAGTGGTATTTAGATCTCCAGTTGCTTGAGCCCTTTGGCTCCAGTTGCTTGAGCCCTTTGGCTGCCTTCTTTAGACATCTATAACAAGCTATCAAATCTTGTTGCCTCTATGGGTGGAGGAGATTGTGCTGGTTTTCTGAGGGTGATGATGAATCCTTTATAGGTCAATCATTTATGTGTTCTCAGTGCAAAGATGTGCATTTGTCCCAGTTTTCATCATTGTTAGACATCTGTATATTCCGCTTTACTTCTCTCAGACTTTAATTCCTGCTTCAAGAAGGTGATGTGAAATTGTTTCATTGGCTTTGATTATATATAGATATGTATCAATCTAGATCCTAGCTTCGTTGTTTCTAGCTTTGTAATTTTGGTCAAACGTCTAAAAGTTCTGAACTTTGACTTCCTCATCTGGAGCCTGGTAATAACAAAATGATTCAAGTATTAGAAGAAACATAGAAAAATATGTTTAAAATCTTAGCAAAGGGAGGTTTTCTTAAATAAGACATAGAAAGCAAAAGCTTAGAAGACAGAAAAGTAGTTTATTTCATTAGATTAAAGTTAAATACTTTTATGAAACGGAACAACCACAAAAAGGTAGTTAATAGATAGGCAACAGCCTGGGAGAAAATATTTATGACCTCTAAAAGGCAAAAGGTTAATTAATAAGAGATTGATAAAGAATGCTTATAAATAATTAAGAAAAAGATAATCCACGAGAAAAGCAGGTACATGAAATGAACAGAAACAGATGGTTCACAGTAGAGGATATTGGGCAATAAGCATATGAAAAGATGTTCCACATCATTGGTACAATGGATACTCTCTTATCCAACTCGCCGCATAAGAAGACTCTCATAAATCCCTCTCTGAAAGAAGCTGACTGCTGCCTACAGCGTGCTCGCCCAGATGGCTCGTGGTCTACTCTCCAGAACACCTCTGTGCTTGTGCTGCCTCAGTTAAATGTGTTTTCCAAGAGCCCGTGTGGTGGTTCCCAAACCTGTTTATACTGGTTGAATGTCATTGTGATTATGTAATTTATTAAGTAATATGTAAGCCACTGAAACACAAGTGTGGAAAGAGAGCTGTTTCATTGAAAATTAAATTAAGTGCTTTAGAAAGTCTTGATGAAGGCACATGACTAAAAAGCTTGCTGTTAAATTAAATTAAATTAATTTCTGCACTCAGATTATTTCACAACATCTTTATATTCTCACTTCAGTTAAGAAACCAAACGAGGGGGATCTTAGATGTGCTTTATAAGGGTGTGGTTAGTGCAGGAGGAACACATGAACCTCCGTGTGTGGTTCCTTACTTGAAGCAGAAGCCTTGTTCCTACGTCAAAAGGTGAGAGAGGAAATGAACATCTATGTATTTTAAAATAAAATCGTATTTTGCTTAGTGTATATTTACATCTTTATGTAGCCCTGCTTTAACTCACTTTACCATTTAATTACCAGTCCGGATGGCATTGCCTAATATAACTTTTATTTTAATCAGGGAAATGCAAATTAAAACATGATTCCTTAGACTGGCAAAAATTTGAAGCTTGATAATATCAGATTTTGGCATGGTTGTAGGAAAATACGTATTCACATACTGGCGGCAGACATCTTGGAGGACAACATAGCAGTATCTATTAAAATTCAAACATGCACACCCATGACCCAGCACTTCCACATCTTGGTATCCACCCAAAGCAGCTGCCGGTGTGCATGAGGAAGCTTGCACAAGACTGTTCACTTCAGCATTGTGTCTGTTGAAAAACTGGAAATAACCTTCATTCTTCTCAGTAGGAGAATGGTATGGCTGTAATATACTAGAGAGCAATTAGAAAAGAATGAGGTAGAGCTTTATGAACTGTCATGGGGAAATCTGCAAATTGTATAGTATGATCCCATTTAAGGTTTTTTTAATAAAACAAAATAGCAACACACTACAATTTCTATGAATACTCATAGATGTATAGGGATTTATAGAAAAACCTGGATGGATATGTCCCAAACCATTAACAGTGGGTACCTGAGTAATGGGGGATGTACTCATGCTGAAGCTCACTTTCCTCCTCTGCAAAATGGGGATAATAATTGAACCCACTTTAGCAGGAAATTGTGAAAATTAAATAAGCTATGCTTGTAAACTCAGCATGGTTTCTGGCATAGCAAATGCCATTGTTGGCTAGTGTCCGCAATGGAGTTGGACTATGTAGGAAGGATGAGAAAGAATTGTATGTGGTGGTAAAAGGGAATTTTTTTTTTTTACCCTTAAACTTATGGTTTTCATTTTTTAAAGAAAATATGAGTATATTATTTGTGTGATTTGAAGTTAATTTTTTAAAAGGGGAATGGTAGTAGCAAAACTCAGATTGTGACTACTTGGGAATCTGTAATGTAAGTAGGATTATGTCATTTTCTCATTATCTTAAATATCCTCAGTTTTTTGTCATTCTCTGATATTGATTAACAAAAGGCAGTAGAAGAAAACTCAGGGATCATCCAACTTCATTTGTGTAGGTTAACTACGTATAAATAATTTAATAGGTAAATTACTCCAGAGTTGGCAGCATTCAGTCCCTTCCTTCTCCAAAGTAAATATCTTGACTAATGAAAGGCATTCCAGTTTGAGTTTTAAATTGCTTCCTCTAACTATTTGCTAAAACATTGTCTTGTTTTCCTTAGCAGCTGTCCTTCTTAAGCTATCCTCCCTTAGGAGTTAATAAATTCTTTGATTATGGAGGGGTTTTTTTGATATATATTTCCTAGATTTACATATATTACAATGGCTTTTGATTCACTATTTCCAGATAGTTTTGTATGCGTGAGAAGATTCTTCTGTAGCCAGTGACCTATCTCATAGTTGCACCCACCATGTTTTTGACTTCATCCTTATCCATAGAAGTTGAGAATTGATTTGAAACATGCTTGTCTAAGTCATCACTTCCTGAGTACAATCAAATGATGCTATAAAAAGAATGTTCTAATATATATGAGCAGGAAAGGAGAGTGGAATCAAACTTTAGGTGTGGCTACATCCTCCTTCTACTTGCTGAGTTTGTGAGAGTTTCCATATGTATCTCTAGTGCATTAGATTTCCAATAAATGTCAGAGCATCCAGTTCCAGAATTGAAAACCTGGAGATTAGGAGACCTCTTTGATAGAGGAAATGCGCCAGAAACTGCTGAGAGCTCTCTTTGGAGCAGTGGTTTCCAGCTGGTAACAATCAGCAAGTCGCCCTGCCCCACAGCTCAAGCAGTTCCCTGTAGGCGGCTAATGTTCTCCAAAGCACTGTATTGACGGACGATATGAAACCAGGGATGAGTCTGTGATTCCATTCGTAACCATAGGGTCAATAGGAAGGCTGAGTGCTCAAGACCACAGTCACCATATCACTCTAAATATTAGAGCATACCTGTAAGAAATAAACTTATGTGAATGAACATTGTAAACTTTGAATCACTAATGTTTATTATACTAAGCGACAGACCTTCCAATAAAGGCGTTCTCCTAGTTGGGACCCCTCTAAGAGTCCGTTTAAACTCTTCTTTTTAACAAATACAACCATGTTTACTTCCATGACTCTACAGAGCAGCTAATATAATAGCAAAAGACCACGACTTTGAATTGTCCCAGTTTCCCAAGTTATTTAAACACTCTTAGCACTCTTGAGAATAAAGTAAAATAAACTGACAAGAGTAAAGCTGATATTCCAGACAAAGGGTCAAGCTCTGTGGAGCACCTCTTCTCTCTCCCCTCCCTCCTTCCAGGTACAGGTTGGATTGGAGCTCAGGCTGGGGCTGGAATTGGGTGGGTTGTTTGGGGACATCTGGACTTGAGGTAGAGAATTTTTGGTTTATGGAAATTCGATAGGACTGAGGGTTCCCAAACCAAAGTGAAGATGGAGAGTGGTTTGAGGGTATCTGACTTTAGACAAGAGAAGCCTCTTCCTAGAGCAGCTTTGGAAACAGTCACGTTAGCACAAGACCCCTCCCCAAAGTTCACCTGCTTCCAACTCAAGGACCCTCGTTCTCATTCGCTCTTCTCTCATGCATATGATGTTGACATCAGCCTCTGGTTCTTCCATATAACTGGGAGATCGCCTGAATCTTTTAGTTTCTTTTTCTTTCTTTTTTTTTTTTTTAGATTTTATTTATTTATTTATTTGAGAGAGAGAGAGAAACAGCATGAGAGGGGATGGGGTCAGAGGGAGAAGCAGGCTCTCCACCGAGCCGGGAGCCCGATGTGGGACTCGATCCCAGAACTCCGGGATCATGACCTGAGCCGAAGGCAGTCGCTTAACCAACTGAGCCACCCAGGTGCCCAGAACCTTTTAGTTTCTTAAGGGAATAACAGCTCTTATGAGTGGAGGGTTTGGGTAGTATCATTCCCTTTTACTATGTTTGTCGTGGAGTAGAAGGAATTAGAGGAAAGAGTGCTAGCTCTTCATCCTTCTTGGAAGACGTCCTTTCTCCAGCCAGCCTTTTTGTGCTACCTGAGCCAGGCACATTCAGGGTCTTCCAGATTCTTCTAGCACTGTGATTTGTTTTAGAGCAGAACAGAAATAGAGTTTAATTCTCTAAGGATGAGGGATTTGTCGAATCAGCCTTCTAAGTTTCAAGTGTTGTACGGAAGCACAGTTCCTGATTGAGGAACAGAACATTATAAGAATAAAAGAATGCCCACAGAAGTGCTTTGTAAACATAAGCCCAATGCAAATGATAGCGATTGTTGTTGTTACTAGTTCAAAGGACACCTGGATGCGTTCCTGAGGTTTATTGTTATTCCATGATAGAAACACAAGTAAGGTACAGCATGTACCCTCATAGTACCCTTCATTCTCCCACAAAGAAGGGGCAGCAAAGTGTATACTCAGTAGATACAGAAATCAGTAAATCAAAGGTGGGTTTTAAAGCAACTACTGTGAAAAGCCAGGCATAGCAAACCATGACTGAAATCCCATTTCAAATGGCTTTTTCTCTTTCCCATATTAATACACTGAACTGACCATATGCAGATGAACAGAGTTAGGGTGCTGGTACAACATATTTCTTGAATAAATCCCTATTTCAATGGACTCAATTCTCACTGGCAGCTAGGCATTGTCTGGGGCACTGAAAGAATATGAGGATTGGTGAGGCACAGTTGTAACTCTCGGGAAACACCAGGAGACAGACAGATACGCTGTAAGTCTCTAATAGAGTCTTTGGGGGAGAACCAGAATGGAATGGGGGACCCTTACTGGGATATCTGAGAAGATTCACAGAGCTGGCATTCCCACAGGGCCTTTAGGGGAAAGCAGGTTTTCATTGGCAGATGAGGTTGGGCAAGGGATTTCAAGAAACAGAATAGTGAGAGCCAAGCACGAAGACCTGGCACAAATAATGAGTGGGTGGGGAGGCGGATGGAGTGTGCTGTGAAGTGTTTTGGTTAGTTGGTGCGTTTTAGCTGGGGTTTTTTTGTTTTTTGTTTTGTTTCGTTTCTGTCACCACATTAATTTCTGGTTTACAGAGAGCCACAGGCTTTCGCCAGTTGGCAGCATTTGTAACTACAGAGTAAATAGAACACACCTCTGCTCCTCTGATTTGAAGATTGAGGGTGTTGATGATGGCTTCCGTTTTCTCAGCATTGTTGCAAAATGTGATTGCTTTTAAATATGCTTTCCTTGGATGCAGGGTGCTGGCTAAAAGTTGTTGGACATAGTTACTCTTGACCTTCTCTTGCCCGGGAAAGGTTGGCTTCTACTATATCCTCTGAAACTTTCCCCATTTAACTTTGGGAAGTACAGCAAACACAAACAGTACCTTAGAGTTCAATTTTTGGCCTTATCTCCAAGAGCAGTACCCTGATATTTAAGGAGAAAATGGAAAGGAGCCCTCTTCAAAGCTTGATTCTGTCTGATCCCCATGGTCATTCTAGATGCCAGATTTATTTATCTCACTGAAACATGGGCATTTTCTACCCAAGTGGCCCAGTTTCAACAACGGAGTGAGGGGAAATGAGTGACAACTGAGAGAGTCGCCGAAGGCTTCGCCACCGTTATCAGAGCTTCTAGAACAAAAACAGTGGTGTGCCTTTTCTGCAGGTTGTTCATATTTCTCTCTTATCTCCTATGCGATGCTAAAAATAAAACCAAAGCATATAAGTTTCACTCATCAGTTGGCAAACTCCATGAGGTAACTTCACTCGAAATTAATAATTTATGCCCTGGAGGTGAGAATATCAAAAGACATGGTAATGTTTCCAAGTCTGGGCTTTGATAAGTGTCTCTCTCTTCTTGTGGACTTTATCTGTGAGCAAGTAATACCCAGGATTAACAGAGATACAGGATTTGCCAACCTCCTTTGTTTTTAAAAAGTTCCTGGTAATTCTAACCATGGATTCTATACCTGTCATTCAGAAAAGGTGGGAATAAATAACCAGGCATAAAAAATTCATACATCATCTTTGGAGGGCAGAGGATGTATTGTTTTAGCTTGTCAACATTAAAAAAGATATATGAAGATGCCACTGTAATTGCCTGCTTTGTGTGCGTAGTAAGTCTAATTTAATATATTTCCTCAGTGCTCTGTATAATAAGAGATACCAAATTTCCTCCTTCTTTGAAAATTAAAACAATTGACAATGACAGCAATACTTTCCGAAATGTAATGAGCTGACTCCCATTTTTTTTTTGTTCCTGTCTGCGTGTGATGGTGTACTACAGGTTTTCATTTACTGACAGACTTCTTCTCATAACTAGATCACTTCAAGGCTTGCTTAATTGGAGAAAAACCTTTTTTTTTTTTTTAACACTTTATGGATTTGTACTGTTGAGGGCACTTAGACCAGAAACAAGATAGGAATCTGTTGATTGGAACTGGAAAATGAAGTAAAGGCTGCTTCCAGAAACAAAGCAAAAGTTCATTATTAGAAACAAGGAACAGCAACACTGACATGAATCTGGGTTTCTCAAATGCTAAGCCGGGTTCCTTGACTTCTCCTGAAAAAGAATGTCAGGGAGCACTAGCTGTAAGGAAAGAACAGAGAATCTCATTATAGTGAAATGCTTCACAGTCTGTGTGATGCCTTAGCACTCACAGCATGTAAACTCATATCGAAGAATCAGCTGGCCGGGAGCTGGCGGGCTAGTGAAACCAGATAAACAATACATAGCTATTGGATTTGGTTCACTCCTGTTATTCTCTTATCTAATTGTGCTTTTTATTTATTTATTTTTAAAGATTTTACTTATTTATTTGACAGAGAGAGAGATAGTGAGAGCAGGAACACAAGCAGGGGGGTAGGAGAGGGAGAAGCAGGCTTCCCGCTGAGCAGGGAGCCCGATGAGGGGCTCGATCCCAGGACCCCGGGATCATGACCTAAGCCAAAGACAGACGCTTAACGACTGAGCCACCCTGGTGCCCCTAATTGTACTTTTTAAATTAACTCTTTCATGATTAAATATGTGCTGCTTGCTTAAATTACTTTAAAATATTCTTGGGAAATACAGAAATGAATGAAAATAAAATCAGTCATAAATCACATAACTGTTCACAGTTGTATGCCTAATATACATAGAAATATAATTTTTTTTTCTGAACAATATGGGCTCACATCTCTTACAAAACTAAATGTAGTCTTGGGGTGCCTGGGTGGCTCAGTCGTTTAGCGTCTGCCTTCGGCTCAGGTCATGATCCCAGAGTCCTGGGATCGAGCCCCGCATTGGGCTCCCTGCTCTGCGGGAAGCCTGCTTCTCCCTCTCCCACTCCCCCTGCTTGTGTCCCCTCTCTCGCTATATCTCTCTCTGTCAAATACATAAATAAAATCTTAAAAAAAAAAAATAAATGTAGTCTTAATATGTGTCCAGCAATCATAGCCCTAGGATATTTTCCCAAGTGATTTGAAAAACTATAAGCAGGTCGCCTGACTGGCTCAGTCGATAGTGGGTTCTTGATCTCGAGGTTTTGAGTTCAAGCCCCACATTGAGTGTAGAGATTACTTGGAAAAAAAAATAAAATCTTTAAAAAAAAAAGAAAAGAAAAACTATGATCACGCAAAAATCTTTACGTGAACATTGGTAGTAGCTTTATTCATAATCACCAAAAAACTAGAAGCAACTGTGATGTCCTTCAATGAGTGAATTAACAAACTGGTTACATCCACATGATGGGATATTATTCAGTGATAAAAAGGAATGAGCTACCATCCATGTAAAAACATGAATCTTATGTGCATATTGCTAAGTGAAAGAACCTAGTCTGAAAGATACCTACGGTATGATTCTCCCTATGTGACGTTCAGAAAAAGGCAAAGCCATAGAGGTGTTAAACAGATCAGTAGTTTCCAAGGGTTTGTGGGAAAAGGAAGGTTGATGAGGTGAATCACAGGGGATTTTTTTTTTAAGTATAGTTGACATCGTTGTATTAGTTTCAGGTGTACAACTTACTGACTCTACTATCTTGTCTATTACTCAGTGCCCACCAGGATAAGTATAGTCACCATCTGTCACTATACAATGTTATAACAATGTATTACAATGTTATTGACTATATTCTCTGTGCTGTACTTTTTATCTCTATGGCTTATTTATAAGTGCAAGTTTGTACCTCTTAATTTCCTTTACCTATTTCACGCATCCCCCCACCCCACCCCCCCACCCCCCGCCCCTCGGCAACCACCAATTTTTTCTCTGTATTTAGGAGTCTGTTCCGTAGTGAAGCTCTTCTGTATGATACTGTAATGGTAGATACATGACACTGTGCATTTGTCAAAGCGCATAGAATGCCACAAAAAAGAGAGTGAACTTTAATGTTTGAAAATTTATAGAAACATCTAGGAGGTCAGGGGATCCAGGGTAGAATGTAGACTGATAAAGGAATCTAACAGTATTACAAATACATGAAATAACCTCACTGAAGATGGTGGGGGGAAGATGTGCTGACCTAAGTAGCTTTGGAAGTGAATAGAATCTGTTAAAACTGTAAGTAAAAGAAACTGTATATAGGCACTCTACACCTTTGCTGTGGAGCTAAGAGTTAACAATTCTAAAAACAATTAATTAGTGGTGGCTGGATTGTGGAGCCAGGTTTCTCACTGTTGGAGTGGGAGGTTGTAAACACACAAGCAAAGTGGCTAGAAGCATCCTGTGGTAGGGCGCCTGGCTGGTTCAGTCAGTTAAGCATCCGACTCTTGATTTTGGCTCAGGTCATGATCTCAGAGTCATGAGATCAAACCCTGCGTCGGCTCCGCACTGAGCATGGAACCTGCTTGAGAGTCTCTCCCTCTGCCTCTCCCCCTGAGCATGTGCGCAAACACTCTCTCTTTCTCTCTGGAAAAAAAAAAAAAAAAAAAAAAAGAAGCATCCTATGGCAGTGCATCACAGTTGGAGACATCAGTGAGAATTGATGTTTAGCCAATGTAGATACAGATGGCTACATGTAGAAATATTGATAGATATGTATAAACACACATAAACGAGTGGGCATGCATATATTTGTATACATATATGTATACACATGTAGAGACATGGTGTACACACATAAGCGCACACACACACACACGTTTTCTTGCTGTCAGCTAAGAGGACCCAGAAGCAATGATACCCCAGTAGCAGCAAGCATATCCACCACGCAGATCTTGTGTCTAGAACCATTCTCCAAAAAAAAGGAACCAGGATTCCTTGGATACATGGCTTATTATAGGGCTAGGGGATATATATGATGAGCCTAGAGCATTTTGTAGTGCTAGAATATTAGGAAGTGCCCAAGTGCATGCACACATACACACACAATGATGGGTTATGTCACAGGGACACAAGAATCAACTGAAAGAACTTGGAGTGGCTAAAGCTGAAACAATTGAAGCAACAAAATTAATAATATCGTATTAGATTTGCTATAAATCTAGTATAATAATGTATTTACTTTGAACAAATTATAAAATAAATATCCATGAGTCCATACTGATATAAATGACTCAATAAACAAATGGAGAAGACTCTATAAAATTCCAAATCATCTATGTAGTGCTCTGTCCTCAAGGAGGCAAAGCATAACTTTGCATGGTGACTTTCTTAGAAAGAATACTTCATGGATACGGGAGAAAACAGATAACTTTACAGTGGAGAAACATGACAAACACTACCTCAGGCAGGTGATCCAAATGAACAGTGATAAGTTAGGTTGATAGCATACATCCTTGATATGATATGATGAGAATGGCATTTTATCTATGTAGTCTTCCTCCAAAAACCCATAACCTCAGTGTAATCATGAGAAGGAACATCAGACTAAGCCCAGTTAAGGGACATTCTACAAAAAGACCTGCCCAGTACTCCTGAAAACTATCAAGGTCATCAAAAATAAATAAAATCTGAGAAACTGTCACAGCCAAGAGGAACATAAATAGACATGGCAACTAAATGTAATATGGTATCTTGGAAGGGATCCTGGAACAGAAGGACACCAAGTAAAAACTAAGAAAATATGAATATCTTATCAATGTTGGTTCACTAATTGTGACAAGTGTACCATCCTCATATAAGGTGTTAATAATAGAGGAAGCCGGGTGTCCAGTATATGGGAACTGTGTACTGTCTTCACAACTTGTCTGTAAGTTAAAACTATTCTAAATTATGGCAGTTAATTAAGTATGAAAAAAATAGACCTATCCTAGGGACGTGGGTAGGGGCATAGGTGAAATAGGTAAAGGGAATTCAGAGTACACTTACCACAAAGAGCACTAAGTAATGTATAGAAGTGTTGAATCACTATATTGTACACCTGAAACTAATCTAACACTGTACATTAACTATACTGGAATTTAAAAAAAAAAAACAAAACAGACTTGTTCTGTACACACTGTGAATATTTGAAGATACCATAATTATCCTTCCATTCAATTAGGATACAGAACTGGGATAGTAGTACTTTTTAAATGGTTTTGAAATAGTCATCACTCATTCCAACAGTGTTGAATTAAATGTATAAATACAGCTGGACAGTACCATTTCACTGGCTGCTTGAGGGTTGGGGTCATTCAGCAGGTTTCAAATTCCTGAAGAAGAGCACCCTTCCTCAGTGTTGTGGACCAGGAGCCTTAAAACTTACAAGGTTCCTGCCTTAACCTCAGGGCAGCTTGTAGTCTTGTAAATGAGATAATTGAGCTAAGATGAAACTCTTTGAACTGGATATTATTGGTCTTACTTTGTTGTAGAAAATATTCTCAAAAGTTACTTCTTTTTTTTTTATTCTTATGTTAATCCCCATACATTACATCATTAGTTTTAGATGAAGTGTTCCATGATTCATTGTTTGTGCATAACACCCAGTGCTCCATGCAGAATGTGCCCTCCTCAATACCCACCACCAGGCTAACCCATCCTCCCACCCCCCTCTCAAAAGTTACTTCTTAAAAGTATCCATCAGTTTGGGAGTGCATTGAGGTTACCTGCTAATAATACACATATTTTCTGAGTTGGAGCAATGGTAAATTTTTTTCCTCCTTGAACAAGACTCTTTTGCATCTAAGCTTTTGCAATATAGTGATATTTTGCTTTGTTTTAAGGCAAAGACAAACAATATACCTGCAGGGATGAGTGGGAAAATATAGCTTTTATTTTAAACATAATTTTGGCTATTAAAGACCTCCTTTGTTTTATTTTTTAAATTTTGGTCATTATAATTATTTTCATTCCACCCGTTTCCATGGAAGATTAACTTCCAGTTTTAAAATCTTAATTGGTAATCTAATTATAAAATTTATACAATGTACTCTTCCTACCATATTTCAGTGAGCTTCTGATTTTATCTATTCATTTAAATCTTATCCCTTTGTTTCATGACATTTTGCTTTTCCATCATTTGGTTTTTGTGTTTTGTTTTGTTTTTAAACCAAGAAATCCCATCGGCATTAAGAAAGATTAAGTTTAGGGTTCTGATTGTGTAAGCAGAATCCATATAAGCATTGTGATATACACAGGAATTTTGTGATCAGATCATGAACTTTGTCTGAAGAGTAAACTACAAGAGAAGTTGTAGTGGTTTGTTAGGCAACAATAGATAATCAGAGCAGTGGTGTTGTTTTTAACTGATCAAAAGAGTAGAGGGAAGGGTGGTTTCTCTGGGTAGCAGGGTTGTGGAAGATTCTTCTTCTTTTTTTTTTTTTTAAATTCCTTTCTGCATTTAAAATTTTTTCCTCCTTAGTGAACACTGATTACTTTTAAAACTTAGGAAAAGGAAATTATACAAAAAACATTTAAAACACAAGGAGTTATAGTGGAGCAAAACATCATGCTACCTCAATTGTTAGTTGCTGCTTTTTTTGTTTGTTTTGAGAGGGAGAGAGAGGGCTGGGGGTCAGGCAGAGGGAGAGGGAAAGAGAGAATCTTAAGCAGGCTCCACGCTCAGGGTGGAACCCAATGTGGGGCTTCATGCGGGGCTTGATCTCATGACCTTGAGATCATGACCTGAGCCGAAATTAAGAGTCAGATGCTTAACCAACTGAGCCACCCAGGCGCCCCTGTTGCTCTTGTTCTTGTAATGGACATCTCTGTGAGTGGTGGGGAAAGGAGCATTCATCCTGTTTCTATCTCGAGAATCAGTGGAAACTTCATCCTGCCACAGGTGGCGTAGTCTATGAATGAATGCAGCCGTTATGTAACTTTCCAGGACTTAATAAACTAGGGAGGGGAACACATGTGGACAAATTGCTTTGCCTTTTTAGGAGTTCTTTAAAAGACACAATGAAAGTACTGTTGTGAAATTATTTCCATTAGCAAAATGGCAATAATTTTTAAATCTTATTGTTAGAGTTAATGACAGAAAACTTGAGTTAACCAAATTGCCCCAGGAATGGAGTGCGCTAATCAAGCACCATAATTCCTTTATTCTTGCCTTGTTATTGAAAGTTGTTTTTTTTTTAATATATTTGCCCTCTCTGCTTAAAAGTGCAGGATCTTAAATACCAGTAAATTTTTCTTTCATGATTTCTTTCATGATTCAGTATCTTGCCTGACCTTAAGGTCATTGTTAAAACAAACAAACAAACAAACAAAAAATAAGCAATAGATCCAAAAGCTGAAGAGGTTTGACAAAATCTGTGCTAGCCTTCTGACGTTCCCTAGAAAAGAGTTTATTTTTTTTTTATTTTTTATTTTTTTAAAGATTTTATTTATTTATTTGAGAGAGAATGAGATAGAGAGAGAGAGCATGAGAGGGGGGAGGGTCAGAGGGAGAAGCAGACTCCCTGCTGAGCGAGGAGCCCGATGTGGGACTCGATCCTGGGACTCCAGGATCATGACCTGAGCCGAAGGCAGTCGCTTAACCACTGAGCCACCCAGGCGCCCCGAAAAGAGTTTATTTTTTATCTAAGCATTATTTTCTCTTATACTTAACCTTCAAGTATTTTTGGAACATCATTCTGTTCCCAGCATTTTATTCTCTTTCTTGGGATCATTAGTGCTGAATTCTCTCTCATCAGCTCAGGTGGAATTTGGCAGGTAATATAAAAGTAAATCAAGTTATTGGCATTCTGAGGCTGTTCAGGGACTTAAATCATGTTTGGTTATTGCTTTAAAAAAGGAGAATACTTTGACAGCACTATGGTAAACTGACTCCATATTTTCTAATCATTTTGCTGAGAACCCACTCTGTTTTCTTAATAAAACATCAGCTTTGAAACATAATACCTCTGTATGGCTAATTTATTGAAAAGTAGCCCAAAATATAAGAATGTTTATGTAGGTACATTTTCGTAGTCCCTCAATACTTTATAGGAATATCCCTCAACTAGAAAATGCTTAGCTACCACTTTGGGTATGTGTGAGATTTTAACATATCCCCTGCCCCCGAAATCTACCCTCAATTGCTTTAAAGAAATAGTTGCTTCATTCTAGAAGAAAACCAACAGAGATTCTGATGATCTCTTATGTAACAGACCACTCCAAAATGCAGTGCCTTAAAATAATAAGTTATTATTATGTTGTGGTTCTGTGGATTAACTGAGTTCAGCTAGACAATTCCTGCTTAGGATCTCTCACACACTTGCATTTAGATTTTGGCTCACATTGCAGTTACCCCTAGGCTTGGCTGGGCTGGGTGTTCAAGATGCCTCCCTCACAGGGCTGGCAGTTGACGTTGACTATGAGCTCAACTGGGCCATCAACCAACACCTAAAAATTACTTTCCACATAGCGTGGGCTTCTCACAACATGGTGGTCTGAGGATAGGTAGTCATGCTTCTCACCTGACAACTGGCTTCCTAGAAGCGTGGCACTTCGATTCTGTTTGTCAGAGTGGTCACAGAACCTGCCCATATTCTAAAGGGAGTGGAAAAATAGCCTTCGCCTCTTGGTGGGGAAGTAGCAAGGTTTCATGATGGAGGAGCACCAGAAACAGAGATACGTAGCAACCATCTTTGGGAACCGCAATCTCCTACAGCCACCAACCTATTCAAGTTTCAGGACAGGTAGGGACCACTTTCTGTGAAAAGCATTGTGGGCAATCCCACTGATTACAGATTGGAAATTTAGATTTTGTCCTTGGATCTAATTTTTATTTTTATTTTATTTTATTTTATTTTTTTTTTTTAAAGATTTTATTTATTTGACAGAGAGAGACACAGTGAGAGAGGGAACACAAGCAGGGGGAGTGGGAGAGGGAGAAGCAGGCTCCCCGCTGAGCAGGGAGCCCGATGCGGGGCTCGATCCCAGGACCCTGGGATCATGACCTGAGCCGAAGGCAGACGCTTAACGACTGAGCCACCCAGGTGCCCCTGGATCTAATTTTTATTCTGAAAGAAAAGCTGCCAGAGAAACACAGCTACTTCATGCTTATGTCCTAAGGAAGACACCTTTATATAAGTACCAAATACCCAAATTGCTAAATATATCTAATCCAGGGAGACAAACAAAAAACCTGTTATGTTGTTCATAAGATCTTCTCAAGATACAAGCTGACATCAGTAATGAGCCTAAGAGAAGCAGTCTGTCATCAAACGTAGCCAAGCTACTTTCTAACCAGATGACCTTATTCAAACTCCATATGCCTTGATCCCTCATTTATAAAATAAGAAAAATGATTTATACTTTCCTGGGCTGTTTTGAGGAACAAATTAGGTGATTTTTGTAAAACACTTGGTAGACTGCAGCAGATTGTAAGTACTCCATGAAAGATAGCTACTTTCTTCTTATCTCTGTTCTTCTCATTTCTCTTTGTATGATAGGCCCTCAAAACGTACCAGTTACTAGAGAGTTACAGACACTTCAGTGCTTGTTAACTTAGGTTTTACTATTTTGTTGAATACCTTCTATGGAATTTTTTAAATGGAGTCTCCTGACTAATTTCAATTTTGAGTCTTTGAACTTATAAATAATTTTTTACCCCCCACCTCCAATGTTCCCAATATGGCGGTCAATGTTGGGTCATTGTGTTTAAAGTGGAAGATCTTCATCTTAGTCTTAATGTCTAAATTTCAAGTTTAAATGAGTTCATGTTCTTGGAATTTAAGAAAGAACAAATAAAGTGAATTTATAGTACAAGTAAAAATGTGTGTTTAACTAGAATTTGTCATCGCTCATTAATGAGGAAAAACTGTCTATCTCTAGTGGCCCTCTTGTCTCAAGAGTCTGCTAATTAGCTAAATGTTTGGCATATCTCAGTAACCCTATAGCCTGTATAATTAAAATAAGCCTTGAACACACAGTATCCTACATCTTATCTTCCTTTTTGAAGGCATGAGAGCTTTCTAATAATAGTTCCTTAGCACTGAACCGATGTCAGGATAAAGAGAGAGAACATGTCCACCAAATGAATCTTCTTATTTTGTGCATTTTTAAAGAATGTTAAGTGGGAAGCATTTTTACTTTCTAAAAAAGTTCTATTCTGCTTTTAGAGGAAAAATAGAACCTCTATAAAGTTAGAGCTTCCAGTGATTTCCTAGTCATTGAAGAGAGTAGAGAAGGATATAACATAGATGGACAAGTTTAACTGTTGAAGTCGTTCATTTAATATTTACACAGAATTCTGGGAGCATCATGAAATTGAAACGTTATATATTTTTTTAAAGATTTTATTTATTTATTTGAGACAGAGAGAATGAGAGAGAGAGAGCACATGAGAGGGGGGAGGGTCAGAGGAAGAAGCAGGCTCCCTGCCGAGCAGGGAGCCTGATGCGGGACTCGATCCCGGGACTCCAGGATCATGACCTGAGCCGAAGGCAGTCGCTTAACCAACTGAGCCACCCAGGCGCCCGAAACGTTATATTTTTTTAAGTCTGGCACTAGTTTAGTAGAGCATGCTACAAGTTGAAATATTTTCTCAAGAACCCAGGGAGAGAAAAATGCCTCAACCCCATTATTTATTCATTCATTCAGTCATTCAACAAATATTCCTTAATCACCAATTCCATGCCAGTTACTGTTGGTTTTAGGGTTTGTGTGGAATACCTACAGTCCTATCTAGAAGGGGAAGGCAAACCAGTGAGCAAGCAATTCCTATGGAATATGCTAACAGGCCCAACAAGTAACCACATGGCATTATGCACCTTTAATCC
The DNA here is from genome assembly GCF_029215605.1 of Mirounga angustirostris. NCBI lineage: Eukaryota > Metazoa > Chordata > Mammalia > Carnivora > Phocidae > Mirounga > Mirounga angustirostris. The sequence continues at coordinate 44,808,970 of NW_026991714.1, forward strand.
AAACGTAGTACATTAGGAAGTCCAAGTGGTGGGTCTCCTTTATATCCTCATTTTAGCTAAACTACCTCCATCAAAGCTCTGTGAAAAACGGTATAGGAAAGTATGGGCCCCTGACTGATGTTCCATCCTTTGTACACAACGGAGGGTGCTCCAGTGTTGGCCGGTGTGCCTGGAAACCTCCTCCCAGCCGGAAGTGTTTGTTCATTCAGCAAGCAGGAGTTGGGTCCTTATCACATGCTAGGAACCGTGCTTAAAGCCAGGAATACAACAGTATACAAAACTGTAAAACATGCTCTTTGCCTTTGTGAAACATAATTGGGAAGGAACAGCCTGGTAAAGAAGCATAGAAACAATATGGCAGATGTTGACTTACAAACATGAATTACTAGCTAAAAGAGCAGCAGACAGGAGTGCCTGGCTGGCTCAGGGGGTGGAGCATGTGATTCTTGATCTCAGGGTTGTGAGTTCAAGTCCCACGTTGTGCGTGGAGACTACTTAAAAAATAGAGAGAGATAGGAGATAAGGGAACAATTAATTATGCCTCTTGAGGTAAGGGAGATGGAACTTTGAGGGATAAAGAGGAGTTTTGGAGAAGACCAGGTGAGGAACAGAAGAAGCTAAGGCCAGGGACTTAAAAGGTCATCGTGTCAACTCAGAACTCCCCCAGATCCAAAGTGAGGAGAGTGTGGGCCACGGTCAAGCTCTGAAGGACTGTGTACACCATCCTAGCAAAAATTGGAAGCATCATTACCTAGTGTCAAAGCACCTGGTTGGCTCTGAACTCAGACAAACACATGTTCAAGTTTTGGCTCTCTCACTCCTTAGCATGTTACATGACCTCTGAGGCTGAATATCGTGAGGACACAAGTATAGTACCTCTGTAATGGACTGCTCTAAGGACTATGTAGAATAATGCAAAGAATGGGCGCCTGGGTGGCTCAGTTGGTTGGGGGACTGCCTTCAGCTCAGGTCATGATCCTGGAGTCCCAGGATCGAGTCCCGCATTGGGCTTCCTGCTCAGCGGGGAGTCTGCTTCTCCCTCTCCCGCTCCCCTCCCTCGTGCTCACTCTCTCTCTCTCTGTCTCAAATAAATAAATAAAATCTTTAAAAATAATAATAATAATGCAAAGAAAACCCTTAGCACAGTGCTTGCCACGCTAGCAGACACGCAGTACACGTTAGCAGGTGCTCTTGAGGCTAGATTTGATCCAGTGGTCATTGGATGGCTGTTGACAGTTACTGTTTTCTTGCTATTGTCACTGTAGATTACTGAACTTCCTTGTGCGTGATCGTAAAAAGTTGTTATGCTAGTTAAACAAAGTAATATTTGTAAAGTGCTTAGAACGGTGCCAGGTACATAGTAAGTGTGTATCACATAATTTAATCTGCTAAGAGTTAGAAATAGAGTTTTCTTATTTTATAGATGAGTAAGCTAAGTTCAGAGACTTTAAGTTTCTTGCCTGAGGTAGTACAGCTTATTAAGTGCGCGACCTGTATCCAAACTGTGTTTCATTTCATATTATAGCAATCGCATCTTAAAATTGGATTTTTAGAAGATAATATAAAACCTGATCATCACAACACGTTTTTTATTTTTGTGAATTCTCATCAGATGGTTTCTGTCCTTGCTCAGGTGCAAGTCATCGTTTTTCCACAGTGGCAGTCATAACCGGCGTGTAATTTTGCATTCCAGCTTTTTCTTAGCATTAGGTCATTTTCCATTTTCCTTTACAGTCATCATGTTAAATTTTAACAGATGTGTAAAAGTACTTCAAATTGATTTCCTTAGCTTTTATCCTGCTGTTGGGTATTCGTCTATTTCCTATTTTTCATTATTATATAGCATATAATGCTTCTGTAAGCATATCCCCAAATACAGCCATATTCTTCTGTTGATTTATTTCCTTAGATAAGTTTCCAGGAGTGGGCTCACTGGGTTGATGGTTGTGAATAGTTTTATTGTTTTTGACATACATTGCCTCATGCAATGTTTGGACCGGCAGTGTTTGGAGACTGCCAATTTCAACACTGAGATAAAGAGGTCCAATTGATAACTTCTTCAGCAGTGTGCATTTTATTTTTTTTTAATTCTTGCTAATTGAATTGAAAATGAAAATGGTACCCAAGGCCATTTTATTTTTTGCAGGTTTTGATTATTATTTTCATACTTTAAAATGGAGGGTCACCTAATATTATGGCCTTTTTATGCTTTCTTTCTACTCTTATTTTTATTATTCAATTAATAAACATTTCTGGAGTATCTGTACTAGACCTGGACTCCCCTTGTTTTGGAAACAGAAGGGAAATGAAAGATAAGGGATTTTACCGTCTGGCAGGAGAGATAAGTGGGTTAAGGACCACTTTGGCTTCATGTGATAAGGACTATGATAGGTATCCACCTGTGGTAGGAAGGCAGAGGGCAAGGAAGAACACACTTCTTGAATGGAATGGCTCTTGAGTCATTTTGAAAGAGATACAGATGCTGTTTGTACATGTGTATGTGTGAGTGTATTTATAGCAGGCAGATGCAGATACGTGTGTGTGTGTGTGCGTGTGGGCAGAAATCTGGGCCTGTATAATATTTGGTCATCATTATCATAGGGTGACAAGAGGAACATTTGCCCAGAGCCAGAAGCACTGACAAGTAAGGAGAGGGCCAAAGATGGAGTGGCCCAGTAAAAGAATGGAAAGAAAAGGGCAGTGAGGTAGGAAAATTAGAGGACAGCCGTGGGAGGAGGGAATTTGAGGAGAGGAGTGGTAACCTCAGCCAGATGAGTGAGTGGAGGAGCATCTGTTGAACTGAGCTGTTAGCATTGGTAACCTTGATGGAAGCAGTGTTTTTTTAAAAGACCAAGTCGGTCTGATATTCTTTTATCTTGCAGTGCCATTCTGATTTTGAAAATACCTGTCCCTATATGGAATGTGTAGTAGAGAAGGAGTCTGTGTTCCAGGATCAAATAGACCCCAGTTCAGATCATGGCTTAACTACCTACCAGCTGGGTGACCTTGAGCAAGAATCTTAATACCTTTATGATCTTTACAGTATCTTTACATAAACTCTTTTACAGTATCTTGCAGGATCTTAGGATTAAATGAACTGATGTCTTTAAAATGCTTAATGCAACCAGCGCCCGGCTAGCTCAGTCGGTAGAGCATGAGACTCTTAAAATGGTTAATGCAATGCCTGGCAATAATAGGTCCTCTGCAAATAGTAGCTGCTAGAATGATCATTATTACCTCAAATGTGTACTAGTGATTATTTTTAAGCACATCCCGTACATGCTGTGTTCTTCTAGTCATAACTAGTCACAGCAGAGCAGGAGAGTGAGGTGGTTAACAGCTGGGTTAGGATCCCACTTAGCTCTGGGCCTTGAGCAAGTTACTTTGTCACTCTGGGCCTCAGTTTCTTCATCTGTGAAATGGAGACAATAATAACACCCACCACATAGGTTTCTTTTAAGGATTAAAATACTTAGAATGCCAGATAGTAAGTGTTGTTATCAGTGATAGCTTTGATGATGATGCTGGTGGTGGAGGTGGTGGTGATGATGATGGGGTGGAGGTGGTCATGGTGATAGCTACCTCTTTGGACAAAATAACTCTATTTTAAGAATATGAGTAATTCAGTGCCTTTTGACTTTTTTCTCTTTACTCTCTCCCTTTCCCGTACTTCATTAGCTTATTCTGAGGATCTTAAAAATTCTTGTTCCTTTCTCTTGAAGTTTCATTTACATTTCTTTTTTTCTTTTCTGTTTCAATAATCTCATCAGTTATTAGACTTGTTAAGATCAATACTTAGGATTTTTCTTCGTGGCTCTTTTTTTTAAATCTACAACTATCTTCAACTGGTGATCTTGCTTACTTATTGCTGAATGGAAAATTGATTCCATGGTCACCCATCCCTTTTTCAACATCACTATCCCCCAGTAAGTGTATTCCTCTTTTATTCTGTCCCTGATATTTGGAACAACAGTCTCAGATTTCTGTGGAGTTGTTATTCGGATGATACAGCCTTTCTAGCATGCAGAAGCCATTTAAATATTCTTTGTAGGTTTCACATACACCCATTGGTGCATGCATGCACACACACACAGCCCCCAGTCCTTGTACTCCTATCCTACCTCCTCTGTTAGATTCAATTTTTACAGGGAAAATCTGAAGCTATACTAATTTTCACCTATTTGATAGTGATCTGATTTTCTGGTTGTAGACTTCAGAATGCTTTGTATCTTCAATAGGTATGCCTTAATGTATTTTTTTGCTTACGAATATAACAGAGAACACAGTGAGCATTTCCAATCTCCAATCCATAGGTTTTTTCTATTTGGCCTTGGTGTTAAGTTCTGGAAAACTGACAATTTTTTGTTGGTTCTTCTCCCGTTAGAGACTCCCTTTGCTTGTAAGTTACCATCTCCACGCTCTATTTTCTATGTCAGTCATCTCTCACCTTCTTTTCAATGTCTGATTATTTTTCAACCTTCCATGTATGTTTCTTGTACCTATTTCTGATTCACTAACTCAATTTTTCTGCTGTGTTGATTTTAATATTTACTGTATACATTGATGATCTTATTTCTTCTTTCGTGGGGTGAGTACATCCTGCTCTGTTCTTGTTTCTTAATGGAGATGTTTCTTTTTACCTCCTTGAGAATGAGTAACAGTCATTTGAAAATTTCTCACATGGTGTGCAACATTTACATCAGGGGGATTATAATTGTTTCCAAGATCGTCTAGTTTTTTTCATTTTTCCTTTGGGTCATGTAACTTTCTCATTAGGGCCAGATTTATTTATTTATTTATTTTGGGGGTATATTTTCTTAAACTGTCTCTCTTAATTTTGGAGTGTCTACTATATGGAAGTTGACTTTAAATTCAGTTTCCACCTGTTTGGGAGGTTGGGATCAGATCTACCAGAGATGAATTCTTTTTTTTCTCTGCTCTCCTACCCTTTTCAGTAATCAGCGGTACGATTCCTCCAGTTGAGATTGTAGATCAGACCATTTTAAGGGGACGTTTTCATCTTGCCCGGCCATGTGGTTACTGCCAATATTTATCTCCTGAAACAGATTGGTGGAACATTTAAAAATGTGCATGCCATTAGTGTGGTAGATGAAAAACGAAAAATTTCTTCTGAATTTTCTCAATTCTTATTATTCCTTGTGGCTGTATATATTTAGTTAACTTCTCAGAAAATTTCACATAGGTTTGTTGTTGTTGTTGTTGTTGTTGTTTCGATTGAGGGAGAGAAAGTTTTCCCTCCCTATTCTGATTTTTCCCAGAAGACCAGAATTCGGCATTTGACAGTGATAAAATCCAGAGTCAGTATGGTGTGATGGCGAGGTTTGGAGCCAGAGGGAAGTGGCTGTGGACCCCGATCCCACTTAACTATCTGTGTTACCTTGGGCAGTTTACAAAATATTTTTGAGCCTCCATCTTTTCAACTATGGAACAGTAAAAATAATACCTACCTGACAAGATGGTTGTGAAGACTAGAAATGGAAAGCACGGACCAAGTTGCCCGGTACATGGCAGGTTCCTAATAAATGACTGTTGCTATTACTGGTAGCATCATTCAGTTCAAAGTGGTGAGAAAGCAAAGTCAGTTCTATGATTACGTAGGTGGGAGTCAGAGAGTGGGAAAGCCGTGACTCCAAATTCAGTTATAGGTTGGAGGGTGCTTGTATAGAAAAGAAACAAATAAAAAACCTGAACCAAGAGTTAAAAGAGGGTGGTTCTTCCAGTATCTCTCTCTGTGTTCTTGGTCAAGTGACTTCACTTTTGAGGCTCAGTGTCTTCATCCACAAAATGTACACAATCTTGATGGCTTCCCCTCCCACCCCAGTCCAGTTCTCTCTCTTTCTTACCACTGTCCTCGGTATTAAAGTCACCTTTTGATGTTGCTTTTTACTGCATATCTGATCATGTTACTCCCCTTTTGAAAGCCCTTCCCATTGCTCTCAGGTTCTGACCCAAGTGGGGATGACCCCGCACTGCACTCTGGGCTCCTCTCTCCCCTCCCCTCCTAGCCAAGCTCCTTCCCACCTCGATCCTGCAGTCCCGCACTTCCTGCCCCTGAGCTTTTCTCATGTCCTTCCCTTGGCCAGCTCCGTCTCCCTTGTCTCAGCCCTAATGTGCTTGGTCCAGGGAGCATTCTCTCACCCCTCCACCATCCCCTCCACTGCCCGCCCCCCACAGATTTCACTGTAGCATGGAGCCCTGTGCTTCTCCTTTGTAACCCTTATCACCTTGTAATTAAAGTTACTTACGTAACTGTTTGCTTTAGGCCACCACTAATTGACTATGGCTGTTCTCCGGACACCTTGATTACTGCCTAGCGTGTCATAAGCACTAAATAAATATTTATAGGATAAATGAATGAATAAACAAATGAATATTATCTTTCACATGATGCTAAAGGAGGCATGGTCTTTGATTTTTTAATATTTCCGGTAGATCCAAGACTTAGCCAGGTTGGATGCTAAGGAATAATGAATGCCTCATAAACAACTTCAAAAATAAACGTCCTAATATGATATTTGCAGTTATTGGTTCTTTCACATAAGAAAAAGGTTAAATTATATCTCATGTCAAAATGGGGTGGGGCTGAGGGTTGGTGGTGGCTCTATTTGGAGTATGTCCTGACCTCAGAGGTGCACCTGTTCCTTTGCCATATCCAGACTTGCCCTCAGGCCATGATGCTCAGACCCGTGGAGATGGAAATTAGTTGTAGAGAGAGTCCATCTGAGAGTAGGTGGGTCTGTCTGAGGGAGACCTTGCCAGGGCAATCCTGAGTCTCCAGGCTTTCTTTGAATCCCTAACACCTGCTACCTTGTCTGGTCCACAGTAACCACTCCGAAGAGGATTGTTGAGTGAAAGGTACTTGTCTCCTTTTCTTTTCCGTCTCTGATAATAATGCATTTCATTTACATGTCACCCAGTAGTTTACAGAGCTCTTTCAAGGCCGCCTACTCACTGGAAGCTCACACTCTGTGACAAAGGTACAGCAGGTATTTTCATCTCTATTTTAAACTAATTTTAAAAAGGAAAAGAAAATCTCAGAGGGGTATTCCCTGCCAACTATTGCCTGAGATTTACTTTGGAATGAGGTATGATTTAGATTTCAATTTTATAAATGTAAATTGCCCAGAGTTAAGGAGGCAGAAAGCTCAGAGAAAAAACTCAAATCTGGGTCTTCTGATTCCTAGTGTAAATTACGTATCAGTTGCCCTCATCCAACTTTTCTACAGCATAAATTTTTTGCTTCTTTCTGTCTCAACGTAAGAGATGGAACAAAAAGACACTTATAAATTTTTATTTCCTTTACACATTTAGTTGGGATTTTTTTTTCCATTGTAGTTTAGGATCCTTTCTTTTTCTTTTATCCCCACAGTGATTCAGCAACCATGCACTGAACATCTCCTATGTGCCAAGAACTGTCCTGGATGTTCAGAATAAAATTAGGACATGATCCTTCTTGTTAAGGTGCTCATAACTTAGTGGTGTGTATGGATACATAAATAATTAAAATACAGTTAAACCAGTGATACTGTGGAGGTAGGAGGGTTTAGGGAATGAACGTGTCTATGTGGGAGTAGGAGAGAGGGCAGGCAACAAGAATATTTCATGGAGAATAAATAGATAAAGGGGCGGAGGGAGTCACTCCAGGCATAAAGAACAGAAGGATGCGGTGAGAACGTCCTCAAATGGATAATAGTCCAAGGTAGTTACGACAGAGAGGAACAGTGGGGGAAGATAGGTCTCAAGAGGCAGGATGGTTAGACTTGAAGGTCTTATGATGTTAAAGCTCAGGCATTCTCTAGGCAAAAGGGAGCCCTTGATATATTTTAAAACAGATGGATGACATCAGATTTTAAAAATAACTGGCATTAATGTGTTCCCGTCTAGAAATTCTGAGTTCCAAGTTGAAGATTATGAAAAGTAGAAGTGGAGTGAAGCAGAGAACAGTGTATTGTAGGAAAGCAAGCCCGATTCACGCTGATTTCTGCTAGCAGCAAAAGTGACTCCGGTCAGCTGTGTGGGAGCTCGGAAGGAGGGGTGGAAAAAATTGAACCAAATGGCTTTGTATTTTGATGGCTGGTTCGCTGCAGTCTGAGTTGTCCCTGATTCTGTGATGTTAAGACTCAATATCAGCCCTCTAAACATGAGGACACTAAGTAGAACCTACAAGAAATGCTTCTAAGCAATATTCCAAAGGAAAGAAAGAATTCTGGTTTTCCATAAACTGTATCCAAAGCTGAAACCAACAAGGTCAGATGTTTTTGCTCTCTGAAACAGTTCCCAGCCATTTCGCAACTCCTTAGAGCATCAGATGCATGAACCACGTCAAATAACATAATTCCTGTTGAATGTCATTTAAAACAGCAAATGAGGATATCAAAGAAATGGTGAATTGAGAACTTTTTTTCCTTCTTTTCCTATGAAAAAGTTAACTAAAAACACATGTGGTTCAATGGGTGGACCTCATTTTAGTAAATTAAGCCTGTGGTTTCTTGTATGTGTACTTAAATCTGGGTGCTTACACCATCAGAGCCAAATTCCAATCACGTCTGAAGGCTTACTGTTCCTTCTCAGAAAGAAGTACAGATACAGACAACCCACTGATCATCTTCCTGTGGACTTTGGGAAATGTACTTTGAGAATATCTTCTGACAGTTTGGCTGTTGCCTCAACCACAACCTCCAGAATTTCTCATTAGCTCTAAACCCTGGCAATCTACATTGAATCAAATAATTTCTATTAATAGGATATGTTGATCATCCTAAGAAACTTGAAATGATATAGTTCTTAGCATTAAATTCTGTTCCTCCTGCTTAGTATGACATTAAATCAGTAAGAAAGGAATTGAGTAATTTTCCATCATTTTAATGAACAGTCTACAGAGAAGATAGCTTTATGACCATGGACACATCTTTTAGTCTCTCTGGTTTCAGTTTCTTCATCTGAAAACAAGAGATTTGAACCAGCTGACATGGCAGTAGGTAACCCTTTATTGTAAACATGTATTTCTCTAACATATAGTCTAGCAAACACACTCCAGGGCTGTTTCAGAAGGTTCATAGTTTCAGATACCCAGATTCCTTCTGTCTTGTTGCTCTGCCGTGCTCAACATACAGCTTCCATCTTGTGGTTAAAAATGTTGCTCCAGCACCTGCCACCACGTCCACCGAGCAGCCAACGAGAAGAGGAAAGGTGCCAAGGGGAAGACACACCTTTTCTTTCAAAGGCATGAAGTGACACACACCTTCCACTCATACCCCTTTGGCTAGAACACGGTCATGTGGTCACCCCCAGCTATGAGAGAGGTGTGAGATGGATCTCATGTCATGTCGTTGTCATGGATGCTGCACCATATAGAAGGGGCAGGGGGTAGAGATATGAAGACAACAAGCAGTCTCCTGTCCCACATCTCGGGTCCTTTCTAGTTTTAAAATAAATGGTAAGTGCAAGTTCCAGGTCTAATTTCCCATCAACTGTGCAAAAAATGGGAGACCGTAGGTACCTGTTTGAAGTGCGGGGGGCGGAGAGGGCAGGAGGCGAAAGGTCCAGCAGGGGGGGATATTGCAAAGTCCTGATGAAGTGTGTTCTTTGTTTGAAAAAACTGATTACTTTTCCTCAAAACAGGGAAAACAAATAAGAAACCTGTGTGTTCCTCTCTCTACTTACATTATAACTCAACAAGAAACAAATTAACTGGGACCTTAATTTCTCCTTTCTACTTTCATATCCAAACTTTGTTTTTCTTCAGAGGGAGAATCAAGTTCGTTCCTGTTGGAGGCAAATGACTAACTCCTTCCCTTGCACAGCCTAGAAGGTGGCTCTGTATAGCAAGGGGCCACTGAAAAGGCAGACAGGCTATATCTGATGCTGGAATTAGATACAGCGACATGTTATAACCTCTAAATTAAAGTGAAAGAATCCTACAAAGCTCCTTTTAATAGTGTGGTAGTCACCGGAGATACTCATTAAATCTTCTGCGTCCATGGGGCAATTTTTTGGCCCATGTGACCATGTGACTTGCCTTTCCTAATGGAATGTGAATAGAACTGATATATGTCACATTTAAGGGAAACCCTTAAGAGCCAGTGTAGAATTCTACATATTGCGTACTTCCTACCATGGTGACCAGCAAAGTTCTTGATGGCTGCTCTCTTTAAGACTATATCCCTGAGTGAAGATAAGACCTGGTGATACAGAGCAGCACCCCTGCTGACCTGTGATGGGCGTGTAGCATGAGTGAGAAATAAATCTTTGTTGTTTTAAGCCATTGAGTTTGGGGGATGTTTGTTACCATAACATAACCCCCTGGCTGATACAAACAGAAACTAAAAAATACTCCAACAATGGATGTCAAGTGATAGGGAGGCAGTTACCACTCCATTCATGAAAGTAAATCATTAATTAAACAAAAACACATCATTTTTAGTAAATGCCAAAGAAATGCAGTATATATAATGCATGCATCTTTTTGTTCCATCTTAATGCTTTTACCCAAATACTAATAGCTAGTGCTCAAATTATTAGCTTAATTTAGTTGTGTCTCTTCATGGTAGTTAGCAGCAGGATTTTCAGTAAGCCAATCCCTAAACTCTTATCTTAACATAATTGTTAGGCTATAAGATACACCAAGGTTTTGTTTTTGTTTTTGTTTTTGTTTTTTACGGCACACCAAGGTTTTAAAAGAAATTGACAGACTTGTAGTATGTCCTTGAGTCTGACAGTCTTCAGTATTTTGGGTTATAGAAACTTGTAATCTAGATTTGGAAAAGGTTTTTATTATGCTATAAAAAGTTTTTATTATGCTATAGTTCTGATGTCCTGAAATTTGGAGCAGAAACAGTGACTTTCTGATCTGTAACCTGTGAATGGTATTACCACAAACAATGTAAATGCTATCATACCAACTTTTTCTCGAAATGCTTATCATTTTTTAAGCATTTAAAAGAAGTGTCAAAGTATACTTGTAAATGTAAAAACAACTTTTAAGAGTCATTTTATTTAATTAAAAGTCAGTTCCAAAACCAATGAATAATAGCTAACGTTTATTGCATGCTATTTACCAAGTATTCTAAATGATCTACATAAATTATCTCACTCAGTCTTCATAGCAGTCCTCTTGTGCATGAGAAAATCGAAGCACAGAGAAAACTAGGAAATCTCCTGAAGCCCAGCCTAGTGGGAAGTGAAGGAATTGAGATTTGAACCCATGTTGTGTGGCCCCCTGAGCCTCCATCTATATCCACAGTGGCATCCTGCCTCCCCGAGGGGGTGGTGTGGGAGAATCCTGGGAAGGACCTATGTCCCTTGCTGATTTTGCCCAAGTGCATATGTAGAAGAGCAGCGAGATCACGCTTCTTGCTCATTGTTTGACAACAACCAGTGTGTGATTCCCCTCATCCTGAAATACTAGGGGCTTTTTTGTTTGTTGTTTTGGGTTTTTTTGGTTTTTTTACTTATTTTAAGTAAACATCCTAAAAAGATTAACTTGGAGCATCATCCTAAGTGAATATGCTTCCTATCATCATTAGAAGAAACAGCCTCGATCTGTTTGATCTCCTGTGTGTCTGGTCTGCTCTTCCCCATCCCAGAAGACAGAATCGTAACTTCGCTTTTTTAGGTCTGAGACCAGGACTCTTTACAGGTGACCTGTCTGGATGTCTTCCAGTGACAGGATAAGGATAGAAATCTTGTGTTCAGGTCCTAGCAGAAATGATGGGGAGTGAATATCAGATCCTTAAATGTTTACTGAGAGATCACATCATGGTCCCCTGATGATGTTGAGGGCCCACAGAGCCAAAATTGTTCATAATGTTGTTCAGTTAAACTTGAAAAGCAGTGTCTGGCTTTCTTCTTTTGCATAAGCAGAGCAGATCTATCTGGCTGTCCAGATGGGAAGTTCATGATCTTGGTTGGCTTTTGGGAAAGGTGTGCCAAGGTGTGCGTCTTCACTTACTAAGCTGGAAACCAGAGGGTATCACAGGCTGATGTGCAGAGCTGCTCAGTCAGAACCGCCTGAACTTGAATGGGAAGGTGACAGCATTCTGTGTGACTTCTGGCAGCTTTGGCATGTCAGCTTGGCCAGCTCTCTTTTTACAATTTCTTAAGTGTAGAAATTCCTGAATTTGCTGAAGCTGAATGTTCTGGGAGCAGAGGGATGAGAGTGATTAATTGCCTGAACTGTGCTCCTGTTTTTGCTTTCAGGCAAATTCCTCCTCCAAACAGGGTGCAGTCTTCAGCTTGTCAGCAGGTTGTTGTCACAACACGTTGGGAGGCTCGTCATCTTAGGCACTTGCAGCTAGATAACTGATCTCACCTGCAGATCTCACCATGTGGGGATACTGAGATATAAGACAGGCAATTCATGTGATACACCAACAGTAAACACTGTGCCAGGCGTGGTTCTAAGCCTTTTACGTGCATTAACTCATTTAATACTAATAAAAACCTATGGAGATGCTTTTTTTTTTTTTAAGATTTTATTTATTTATTTATTGGAGAGCGAGCGAGAGAGAAACAGCATGAGAGAGGAGAGGGTCAGAGGGAGAGGCAGGCTCCCTGCTGAGCTGGGAGCCCGATGTGGGACTCGATCCCAGGACCCTGGGATCATGACCTGAGCCGAAGGCAGTCGCTTAACCAACTGAGCCACCCAGGCGCCCGGAGATGCTTTTAATATTCTTACTTCACAGATAAAGAAATGTTAAGCACTTAGGGTCATGCAACCAGTCGAGAGCTGGATTCAAACCCAGGCAGTCTAGCTCCAGTAGCTAGAATGACCCAATCACCCAAAAGTAGTATTCTCTTGAAAATGGTAAATCATAGGATCAATGATGATTCAAAGAAAGGAAATACATATTTTAGCAAAATACTAGTTTTTATTGTAGGAAGGTTATAGATGAATACCTGACAAGCAGGTCAGAATTCTGAGCTGCTACTGGATGCGACACTTCTACGTGGGAGAATCCTTTATCACCTCTGCATGGAGAGTTAGTAGAGGTTGTGGATACCGTAACAGACCGTGCTTATACAAAGGTAGATGATTAGAAAATCTCTTCAGGGTGCCTGCCATGTGTGGAGCATGTAGCAATGACAAGGTAGGGGTGATCATCTTTGTGTTTGCCCGAGGATCCAGCAGACCTTTAGTGAGCAAGAGTCAAGTTGACGGTAAATGGGCCCAGAGCTCCTGCCAGAGCTCAGAGACTGCCTGCCTCCCATGGCCACAGCATCCTGGGGGGGAAAGAGAGAGATGCAGTTCCATGGCTTTATCCAAAGCTCTCTTCAACCATGAATGGGCAGAAGTGCTTTCGAGGATGACAGACACTGTGTAGGATGACTAAAATGTCCTCTCACCCAAACCTCGGAGAGCCGCAAGCATGGCATCCATCCTACTGTGGGAGCCAGTAAGAGGGCCAAGGGTCACTGAAAGTGCATTCTCACATTGCTCAGTGACCCAGCTGCACCAGTACTAGGGAGGGTGCCCTCCCTCACTCCGGAAGAACATACATGCACGCTGGTGCCTGGGGAGGTCTGGCTAGAGCCTGTCACAAGCCCAGGACAATGGCAGGAACAGTTAGACCAACCCAGGTCAGGGCCAGATGGAGCAGAAGCTGCCCATTAGAGGTATCTCTGGAGCAGGGCAGAGCGGCAAGAAAGTTTAGTGCCCTGTTGTCCACCCTGGGTTTCTCTGCCAGGAAAACTGGAGGGGAGACACGGGGGTCCCAGTGTGTCCCCTGAGAGGAGACCCTGTTTTTTTTACCCACATCCTTCTTTTTTACTGCCTTCGGCCAGTGTAGCTTGGGGGAGCAACAATGATAATTATATTGTCATTTACTTGTCATGTACTAAGTGAGAAGTCAACTATAGTTGACCCTCGAACAACATGGGTTTGAACTGTGAACTTCGATGCAGATTTTGGGGGGATAACTATACTACAGTACTATAAATGTATTTCCTCTTATGATTTTATTAATAACATTTTCTCTAGCTTACTTTATTGTAAGAATACAGTATATAATACATACATCATACAAAATATGTATTAATCAACTATTTAGGTAATCGGCAAGGCTTCCAGGCAATAATAGGCTATTAGTAGTTAAGTTTTGGAGGAGTCAGAAGTTCTATGTGGATTTTTCAACTGCATGGGGTGTCAGTGCCCCTAACCAACTCATTGTTCAAGGGTCCACTGTTACTAGTTTAATAACCATACAGAGCCTTCTACCATGCTCATTTATGTGCTTCAGGTGATCATTTGATATCATCTGCAACCAGTTTGTCTTGGTTTTCAACCCTAGATACTTGGATATTTAGGAATGCTTTCTAGAATTTCCCTGGTGCACTATGTCCACTGTATTGTTAAAAGTAGATTGGTTGTTCTAAAAATATTTTTTATGATTTCTGGCAGGGGAAGCTGATATATTTTATAATTTAGTGAAATGTTATCAAAAGGATAAGGTTTATTTTTTTAAAGATTTTATTTATTTGTCAGAGAGAGAGAAAGAAAGAGAGGAAGTGTGAGCACAGGCAGAGGTAATGGCAGGCAGAGGGAGAAGCAGGCTCCCTGCTGAGCAAGGAGCCCAATGGGGGACTCGATCCCAGGACCCTGGGATCATGACCTGAGCTGAAGGCAGATGCTTAACAGACTGAGCCACCCAGGCCTCCCTAAGGTTTATTTTTTTAAAATAACCAAATGCTTTTGTTTTCACTATCATGAAGCTGGGGTGTGGCAGCGGGAGACCCGTGATGACTGCAGGTGCTTTTCTCTAGTGAAGAGCAGGATTTCTGCTTTTCTCCAATATCACTGAATTCCAATCCCCTCGATAATTTTTTATAAAAGATAAAGGATATTTTTCCAAAACCATTTATTCTCACTAGCAGCTGAAGCCGTATAAGATTCAGTTGAGTTTATATTTGATTTGAGACTATCGTGATGTTTCATTTAAGTAGTTTTGAAAAATACAGACATTTAGTTCCCATTTGATTCCACTCACTCACTCAATTTTTGTTTTTAAACTTCTGGTTCAGAACCACTAAAGAGAATTAATATTTAGATTTAGATCACTTCTAATTTAGGGCTCCGAGCTTGAGAATCAGGGTCATGCCTCTTGTTACAATTACTGTTCTGTGCATTTTCGAGAAAGTAATTAGAACCAGGTGCTTACTTCCACTCCCAGACTCAACTCCAGTGGTTATTACTTTTATAAAATTAATAATTTGATATAAATTTTAAATAATTAGATAGTGGCTTGAAGGTTGAGGCACGGCGGCCCACAGTATCTCATTTGTAATTAATCATTTGGAACCCTACAGTGCACCTTGTCTCTTGCATTTCTGATGATGCAGGGTATATGTTCAAAAGAACTTTTGAAATTAAAAAATACAAACCAAAGCAAACAGACACCATTTTTCACTTAATAGTTTAGCACAATGGCTAAAGTTTGATAGTTTCTGGTGCTGGTGAGGCTTTAGGGAAACCGACATTCTTATGCTTTATTGGTGTGGTTATAAATTGCTGCCACCTCTTTGGTAGACAATTTGGCAGGATCTTTTAAAATTATTAATGCATATACCTTTGGTCTAGTAGGCCACTTGCTAGGACTTTACTGTGTGTGATGAATGAGTCATCTGTTACCGTGTAACACATTACCACAGAACGTAGCCAGTTTAAAATGACAGATATTCATCATCTCATGGTTTCTGAGTTCAGGAATGGGGGATAGGTTAGCTGGGTGGGTCTGGCTCATGCTCTCCCATGAGGTTCCTATCAAACTGGAGACAGGGCGGCAGTCATCTCAAGGCTCAGTGGGAGTGGGGAGTTCTTTTCTGAGCTCACTGTTATGGTTGTTGGGAGGCCTCACTCCCTCACCACATGGGCCTCCCCTCAGGGTGCCTGAGTGTCTTCATAACATGGCTATTGGCTTCCCCAAGAGCGTATGAACCAAGAGGGACCCAGCAAGCAAACCAGGGAACACACAAGAGAGAAGCCACCATCTTTTATAAACCAATCTTAGACCATCATTTCTGTCATAGATTCTGGGCCACAGAGAACAACCGGGTACCGTATGACAGCCAGGAGGCAGAAATTCTTGGGGGTCCTCTTGAAGGCTGCCAACCACGTGTGGCCACTTTAAAATGAACAAAAACCCAAGCTGTATTGCCAACCTGAATGGCCATCTCTGTGTTAAATAAATCACGATGCATCATACAGTGGAATATGTGCCAGGTGTTAAAACAGAATAAAATCTTGGGTTGCCTGGGTCGCTCAGTCAATTGAGCATCCAGCTCTTGATTTCAGCTTCACGATCTCAGGGTCGTGAGATCGAGCCCCCTGTTGGGCTCTGCGCTCAGCGGGGATCCTGCTTAAGATTCTCTCTCTCTAACAACAACAAAAAAAGAATGAGATCTATATGTGCAGATATGAAAATATCCCTAAAATATACTATGAAATAAAAAATTAAGGTAGAGAAAGTAGTATACAATGATATATAGATTTTTTTAATAGTATACATGTAATCTGGTATAGCATACATTTTTTTGCTAGAATGAAAAACTATTACCAGTGATTATCTTTCATCTTTTTCCCTCCCTCCATTTCCCTAATGAGTAATTTTTTTAAATTTAGAATTGGGGCACTGATGTCTGCTTGAACAGTCCTCGTGCCCTGCCCCCTCAGCACCAAGGTCCTGCACCACACAGATCTCTCTTTTCCAAGTCCCTGAGGACCGCAGGAGTTTCTGAGTCATAACTGTTCCTACGCTGGACTCTGCTTTTCATTTGCAGCCCATGGCCCTGCTGTGCAGTGTATTGACGGAGTGGTACGTAGAGGCTTTCTGCCTCCACATCTTCAGCCACTGGGCAAGAATTTTTGTTTCAATAAATTTTGCAAGTTCCAAGATGCCTGGTCTACCTGGAATCTCATGAGTCATTAGATTTTTGTCTCACTTAGGGTTCCTCCCAGCTTGCCGTCCTGTCTAAAACTCCCTTGATTCCCAAGCAAGCTCTCGGGGTACTGCTGGCCTGACTCTGCTTTCTTCCAGAAGCAGCATGTTTGTTTCTAGCCCTGGGGTGAAATGCTTCAGTGAAAATTCTGCTTCATGAAGTCTGTCTTTTGGTCTGCCAGCTTCCACATCTCATTATCTGTTGAATCCTCATTTATTCAGTAAGAGTAAATATGTTTGCTAGATACCTCTCTTGTGTCCCCGAGACTGGGTATTTCTTCCATTACAGCATCTCTGTGGCTCTCCTTTTTATTAATTCATTCTACAAATATGCATCGAGCACCTACTCCATGCCAGACACTGTATTAGAGACTGGAAGTAGAATCAGGAGCAAAAGCCCACGGTCCCTACCCTAAGTGGATCTTACTGTCTAGTGGGAGAACTGCCACTAACCAATTGAGCGTAGGAAGCAATGACTGCAGACTCTGATCAGGGCCATGAATGAGGAGTCTACCTGCAGATGTAAAGCAAGAAGACTTGCAGGGCCAGTGACTGTGCCTTTGTGCAGATTAGAAAAAGCCATCCCCCCTAAGTGGACAAATTAAAAGGTAGCATCTCCAGGCAGATGCAGCCCAGTCCCAGGGCACATGACTTGGCCAGCAGAGCAGCCTTCCTCCCTACCCGCCCCCCTTGATTAGGAGCCCTTATTTAGAGCACCTCCTGCCCAACCAAATCCACAGGCTCTGGGAGCCTGTCTGACCTGGAGGATCTAAGCAGGCCTGAGATAAGACCGGAAGAATAAGTAGGTATTAACTAAACAATGGAGGAAGGATGGTGGGGAAGACCATCAAGAGTCTTCTAGGCAGAGAAAACTGTTTAAGAGTCCCCAAAATAGGACAGAGCCTAGGATGTTCCAGGAACTGAGACTAGAGAAGGAGAGGGAGGGCAAAGGTGGGTTGAGATGAAACCAGAGTGGCTGAAAACCTCCAGACCAAACAGGGCAGGCTCTTCTTGTACAAGTCAGTAGGCCCAGATGGAGGATAGCCTTGAAGGCCAAGCTAAGGAATTTGAATTGGAGTATCATTCTTTTTTTTTTTTTTTTAGTACCATTCAAATTTTCATTTATATAGGGACTGAATTATTCTGCCTCCTTTTTGTCAAGTGTAATCAGTCTTTGTTCATTTACATTTCTAATTATGATCCTACTTTCTTGCCAATTAAGGATACATATAAACTTATGTCTTTCTCTCTTAGAAAAACTGCAAATGGCATGCATGCTCAAAACAAGTTCTTGGGCTTGCTGCAAGGAAAACAGTTTCTGAGAACCACAGGGAGGAAATCTAGAAAATCATAAAGAAGCTCTGTTCTTTTCCCCATGACTGGCACACATGTATACACATACAAATGCACACAGCGGAATGTTCTTTCCCACATACAAGGTCAAGGAAATAAAGCCAAATGTGTTTGTCTATTTTCCTTTGGCAGCATTTCAGGTATTTAAAATTTTAACTCACATCTTCAGTTAATTTAAAAACTTGAATAGGTTAAATGAACATACCTTATCATTTATGAGAAGAACAATCAAAATGAATATGCTGTTCTCTAGGAAGATGATGTGGGTGAATATCAGACAAGAATTTCTCAGAAAGGAGTGTTTGACATTCATAACAATCTGAAATGTTGACCTAAGGCATCAGAGTGTACAGCTGCAAGGTGGGCGAGTCACGTGACTGGAAACAGACACCTGTTTCTGCTGCCTCATCCGCATCCACTCTGGTGGTCCCTGCCCCTCCGGACCACGGCTGGAGGTTGCTACTGCTTTGGGAAGGCCGTTACTCTCTGCTGGGCCTCACCTCCTTGCTCCTCGCTTCACCCCTCCTTCAGGCAACCTAACAGGGTCTGTTTCCCAAAGACCAGCCATCACCTCCTGGTGGTACCTCCATTGCATGCTCTGAAGGACAGAGGGTCAGCAGGTGCCCGGCACTGGTCAGGCAAGTTAAAAAGGTGCCTTTCAGAAATGTGGTAATTCATCTCCCACCTCTGACGCACACTCAGACATGCAGGCGTGCGCACACAGACCCACTCTAGGTGGGGAGGGTGGGCGCGTTAAATTGTCCCTGAGAGAGCAAGTGAACCGTCACTGTAGAGTGCCCGACCCTGGAACTGACCCGTCTTTATTTGTTTGACTCACGCTCATCACCAGTTCATTATGGCAGTTTGTGCGGCATGTACGTGCAATCTGCATCCAGTACTTAGGCAGTTCCTCACTAAGGCTGTGGACAGAATTCTGGGAGCCCGTGAACTTGAATGAGAAAAAAAAAATTAGATCTTTATTTTCACTAAAATGTAGACTTCTGGTTAGTGTCAGTGTTGAGGGTGCCTTCCTTTGGAGAAGGAGCTAAGGCACGTAGGAAACAACATGCTAATTACAAACACAGGCAACTAGAGTCAGATACTTACCTGACTGAGCCACCCAGGGCCCCCATCCCTTCTCTTTTTAATGAAAAGTTTATCAGTAAAGTCTCCAAATGACTAATTTTCCTACTTATCTTCATGTATTACATGTATTTCATGTAATTTTAAATAAACATAAAAGTCACTGAAAAGACCTAATCATATATAGAAAATGCCTTCAGAACTATGGTGAAAGACAAAATATAGTAGTTGATTAGAGATGTTCATGGATATTTTCCCTTGAAGTACCAATAACTATTATATGTTGTTGTAAAAAACAAATAATAGAAATAAATGCCTAAAAATTAGAAAGATCTCAATATCAAGGAAAGCATATCGTACTAGACCAGATTGTAATGTTAATGTCTATTTAAAAAACAAACAAACAAAAAGCTTTTGGAAGGGAAGTAAATTAATTTGTTTTAATTTTGTGAACTACCCAGTTTTCTTCACCCAATTTAAAAAAAGGCAAATTCTAATGCTGCCCACAGCATATTTGCAAAATTTCTTGTAGCTGCCTTATTGATTTAATCTGGCAGGACTGCTGAGCCAGTAACTAGATCTGGCCTTCCAGAAGTAAGTTCTCTTCTGGTTTTATAAAGACAGACTTACTAGACTTGGTTAAACTGTAACTGACTTTCAAAAGCTTGAGATAGCCAGTTAGTGACATTATGAAAGAAAAAGATGGGGCGACCTGGGTGGCTCAGTCGGTTGAGCATCCAACTCTTGATTACAGCTCAGGTCATGACCTCAGGGTGGTGAGATCGAGCCCTGTGATGGGCTCTGTGCTGGGTGTGCAGCCTGCTTAAGATTTCTCCCCCTCTCCCTTTGCTGCCCCTCCCCACACTCTCCCTCTCTCTTTTTCCAGCTTTATTAAGGTATAACTTTATTAAGGTATAACTTTATTAAGGTATAATTGACAAAATTTGTATATATTTAGGGTGTACAGTGTGATTTAATACATTGTGAAATAATTTCCAGAATCAAGTTAATTAACACATCCTTTACCTCACACAGATACCTTTTTCTTTTGTAGTGAGAACACTTAAGATCTACTCCCTTAGCAAATTTCAAGTGTACAATACACTGTTATTAACCATAGTCCGCATACTATACATTTAGATCCCTAGAATGTATTTATCTTATAACTGAGAATTTGACCCCTTTGACAAACATCTCCTCATTTCCCCTACTCCAAAGCCCCCCAAAAGATATCTTCTGATAACAAAATAGTTTTGGACAGGGTAGCTATGAAAATTTTTAAAAAGTGATGAAAAGGAACATGCTATTTCAAATATTAGAATATATAATAAAGCTACAGTAATTAAAACAGTGCACTGAAATACACACAAAGACACACAGACACCAATTTATAATCATTGAAATACAAAAAACCTGTGGGGGAGGAAATAGATTATTCAGCAAACCACATACCAGAATAAACTCGGGAACTAGAGAACCATGTGGGTTTTTTTAGATGATTCTTTTAAAATCTAGGAGAAAGATATAGGTGAATACTTAACCAATAGTGGGAGGGGGAAGGATTTTGAAATACAAAAGCAGTGGAAGAAACCACAAGGGAAAGAATTCTTTTTATTTCATCATGTTTTAGTAAAGATTATGAGTTTGAGGAACTAAACTAACTCAAAATACCACACATAAATCGAAGGTTGACCAGAGAAAGATCTCAGATTAACACCAGGGCAGGGACTGGGCGGGGCCTTCCCGGGGTGAGGCAGAGAAGCCACCCTGGATTCTGGAAGGACCAGGAATCTGAGCTCAATTAAACAGCCTGTGTCTACTGCTTTCTGGGCAGGAACAAATTCTCTGAAAAAAGGGATTGAATTGGACAGAAAGGGTCTCTCGGCAGGGCAGAGATGAATCCTGTCTAATATATTCAAATTTGAAATTCCTTAGGTCAAAAAGTAAAGTAAACATTTAAAAAGGTAAATACCATGGACTAAAAAAATATTTGCAACAAATATTACCCAAAAAAAAATTTAATATCTTTAACATAGAAAGTGTTTTTAGGGCACCTGGTGGCTCAGATGGGTAAGCGTCTGCCTTAGGCTCAGGTCACAATCCTGGGGTCCTGGGATCAAGTTCTGTATCAGGCTCCCTGCTCGGCAGGGAGCCTGTTTCTCCCTCTGCCTCTGCCTCTCTCTCTCTCTGCGTCTCATGAATAAAAAAAATTTTTTTTAAATCTTTAAAAAAAAAAAGTGTTTTTATCAGACAATAAGGATATTTCTAACAATCCAGTTATTTTTAAATGGGCAAAGGACATAAATATGTGGTCTGCAAAAAAAAAAGAAAGAAAACAGTATACACAGAAGGGGCAGAAGTGATATTGACCTTATTATTGGCCAAAAAAAAAAAAAAGGGGGCAGATTTAAGAAAACAGTAACATAAATTTTTTTGTCTAGGAAATTGACAGTTTTTGTGCCATTTTGTGCTTGTATGTGTTTTTAAAATCATGCTGCCAATTCAAGCAAAGGTCAAGTGGGTGTTTTCCGCTGGGGTTGTAAATTGTTACAACCTTTCTGGATGACAATTTTTTGAGCCATGAAGACGCTCATGGTTCAAGTTGATCAAATTATTATTCTACGAAGGGAAGGAAGCCAAAGATATGTATAAAGATAGTTATTACAACATTATCTGTAATGGTGGAAATCTGGAAATAACCTAAATTCCTAATATTTCCGTTAGGGTTACTTAATGGTTATCCTATAATGAAATATTAAAAGCCATTAAAAACCATTTGTTCAAAGAATGTTTATTTACATAATTCCAATTTTGCAGATAAACAGCAGAGAGAGTGGGGCACCTGGGTGGCTCAGTCGGTTGAGCATCTGCCTTCGGTTCAAGTCATGATCCCAGGGTCCTGGGATCGAGTTCCGCATTGTGCTCCCTGTTCAGTGGGGAGTCTGCTCCCTCTGCCCTTCATCTTGCTTGTGCTCTCTCTCACTCTCTCTCTCTTAAATAAATAAAATCTTAAAAACAAAAAAACAGCAGAGTGAAGAAAAGAGAGAGAAACAAAGAGATGTAAAACGAACATAGGAAATATTCCAAGTTGTTAGTGGCACCCAGGAGGGTAACAAGTGATTTATTTTCTGCAAGGAAACTATTACTTCGGTTATCAGAAAGAAAACAACAGTGATGTATTTGGCATTTACATGAAAGTAAAATGGACATTTTTATCATTTGGCCTAGAGAAGGGACATATCTGCTCAGGAGAGAAGTAGCTTCCATATAATCCTCATATGAGCTTTCAAAGAATTAAATTAGAGAGTCCATTTCTAAAGGTCTTGGTCCATGCCTGGTACTCATAATAGTTGCTCAGTGAATGTCAACAGCACATGCAAATCCCGAATCTCTGTTTGGGACAGAGGGTCCCAAAGCCTCTGAACAGATCTCCTGGATTTCTTTTTTCTTTTCTTTTTTTAATTAAGATTTATTTACTTATTTGAGAGAGAGAGCACGTGTCTCATTCTGGGGAAGGGGTAAGGGGAGGGGGGAGAGAGAATCCTAAGCAGACTCCCCACTGAGCGTGGAGCCCGACACAGGGCTCCATCTCATGACCTTGAGATCATGACCTGAGCTGAAATCAGGAGTCCAACGAGTAAGCAGCTGAGCCACCCAGGCGCCCCTCTCCCTGATTTCTTAATGCAATCTGGGTACAGCTTTTCACAGACACCAGGATGAGGAAAGACATATTTTATTGTTTTAGGTTAAGAAAAAACATTTAGGGGTGCGTGGGTGGCTCAGTTAAGTGGCTGCCTTCAGCTCAGGTCATGATCCCAGGGTCCTGGGATCAAGCCCCACCTCGGGCTCCCTGCTCAGCGGAGAACCTGCTTCTCCGTCTCCCTCTGCCTGCCACTCTGTCTACTTGTGCTCTCTCTCTATCTCTGTCAAATACATAAATAAAATCTTAAAAAAAAAAACAAAAAACAACATTTAGTTGTAAACTCTATTAATGAATCTAAGAGCAACAAACTGATTCCATTTTTTTCTTGAGAATGCCTACTAGGTTTCCATGAATAATCCTAGGCTCAGCAGTTATTTTACAGGCTGTCTTTAAATAATTTTCATTAAACAAATAGTTTAGAATTCACATAAATTACATCCTAGTATTTATTCTTAAATTTAAAAAAGTCAATACCTGTTTACTATTTACCCAAATCTGTGCTACACATTTTATTTACTTTTTAAAATATTTTAAATGCATTTTTTTAGATTTTTTTTTTTATTTGACAGAGAGCACACAGGTTGGGGGAGGCACAAGCAGAGGGAGAGGGAGAAGCAGACTCCCCACTGAGCAGAGAGCCCGATGCGGGGCTCAATCCCACTGGGATCATGACCTGAGCTGAAGGCAGATACTCAACCAACTGAGCCACCCAGGCAGCCCTGGTGTTACACATTTTAAGCGCACTATCTTACCTTCACAATCCTATGGTTATGGTTTTTACTCCCATTTTACAGAAATAGAGGCTTCAGAGTCAAGTGACTAATTGATAACTTTGAACCCATCTGTTAACCGGAGTATCGTGCCTCCATTCATTCACTCATTCGATGGATAAAATAAACATCACTTCAAGAAAGTCCATGGTTAGCAAAAATTTGTAAACTTTAGTTTATGGCACACTTCCTTTGCATCATAATTTATGAAACAAAAATCTAAATACAATAAAAATTAGGAATAAGGGTGCCTGGGTGGTTCAGTCATTTGAGCATCCCACTCAGCAGGGAGTCTGCCAGAGATTCCTCTGCACCCCCCCCACCCCATCCCCCCTCCCGTTCTCTCTCTCTCAAAACAAATAAATAAATCTTTTTTAAAAATTATGAACATTCATTAAAAATTCCTTGTAAAACTTAAATTGGGGTATAATAGGATTCTTTTAACTTGATGGCTGGAAGATTCTTGAAAATAGAAACAAAAATTGAAGCTATTTTGTTGTTTAAAATTCAAAAGTATATATGTTTCTGTGTACATCTGACAACAATATGAACATTTCCCTAATTCCAGAGACCTTGACCTTCTCTGCAAACTCCCACTCTCTATTATCCTGTCGTATTTTCTTCTTTACTACTTCTCACCACGGGACTTCATATTATGTATATGTGTGCTCATTTTTTATTGTCTCTCCCTTCACTGGAGTCAAGGCTATTAGGACACTGGTTTTTGTCCTTCTTTCCCCTGCTCAGCATCTAGAACAATACCTGGCACATAGCTACTCCTCAATTTCATTTAGATAGAATGAATGAATGAACTAACGGATGAATGAATTTCTCTGCTTCTATGTGCTATGTGGGAGGAGAACCCCTGCCCCCCCCCACACACACACCCCTCATATTGAGGCTCCTGAGCTATTTGGGGGATTTCCAAGAGATACCTGGCAGGTGACTTTGAACACAGTCCAGCACTACCAGTGGCCACTACCAGTCCCTCTACCCTTCACCCACCCCGCTCTGGCTTCCTGTGGGATCTGCTGCCGGACCCTTACACCCTTATACCCTCTCCGTGGGTGCCAGGCAGAGGCCCCTCTGAGCCACTGCTGATGTCTGCACGGGCACGGTCCCTCGGGGTCCAAGCTGAGGGCACTGATGTCTGCGGCCAGATGCTGCTTCTTTCACTGTGGGAGACTCCTAACCAAAGTCCACTCACTGTTCTGTGGAACTATGCCTTGGTGATAGTTCACCTGCTGAGGTGATAATGAGCACATACACACACGTATGTGCGCTCACTCACACACGTGCATGCATACACTCACATGCATGCATGCACTCACACCCACACGTGCATGCACTCACACCCACACATGCATGCACACACTCACACACATGCATGCATACACTCACACACGTGTATGCATACACTCACACACGTGCATGCATACGCTCACACATGTGCATGCATACACTCACACCCACACGTGCATGCATACACTCACACCCACACGTGCATGCATACACTCACACACGTGCATGCATACACACTCACACACGTGCATGCATACACACTCACACACGTGCATGCATACACTCACACCCACATGCAAAAGACATCTGTTACCTTCCCATCCCAGAGTTGTGGGCCGGAGCTACCTCGTGCTTCCAAATTTTTCTGTTTTTTGGTGAAACCTCCCTGTTTTAACTCCTAGGCCCTGGGGCTGGGACTAGGGTTGGGGGAGGGGGATGGGGGGAGTGTGTGGGGTGGGGTGGGTGGCTTGACAATCAGAAGTTCTGAGGAAGAAGCCATCACAGCGCCCCTCCAACACAGAGGCATTCTTCTGACTTAGCTAACAAGTCTCTGGCAGGAAAAATAATTTCCCTGGAGGCAACTTGGTGCCTCATGCAGATTGTCCTGGTGTGGAGCTGCATGCTGGCCCTCCAGGCCATGTGCACACAATGGACCCCTGAAGGGGACTCACTGTCGCCCCAGGCTAGGTTGGCTGCGAGAGGGAGATAAAGCTTAGCTGCTTCCTTTCTGCTTTGTTTTGAACAATATTCTAGAAAGATACGAGGGAAATGTTATCTTAATTAGTAATTGCCCAGCCCCCACCTCGAACAGACACACACACACAGGCATTCAGTGTTCACCACAGAATATATTGTCACAGGGTTTAATTTAGCATCGCGGACAAATAAACCGAGGCAGATGAGAAGTGGATAAAGCCGTGGGATAGGTCAACAGCAGTGGTAGGATTGGAGTCTCCCGGCCTGAGGAAAGGAACCTGCAGCGTCTGTTGACATGCGTGGCCTTTTACTGTGGGCGCCCCTTGCAGGCTAACAAAGCGTATCCTCAAACCTGTTCCTGCTTCCAGAGCACTGACAGAGCCCTTGCTGGTAAAGGAGGCTCATTTCTGAGAAGGCTGATGCCGCTCATGGATCTGGGCAGAGAAGGATGCAGGCCTCGGCCGAGGCTAGGCCAACCCAAAGAAAGGGAACTGGGGGGAGGGGGAAGCAACCCCCTCCTTATTTAAAAACAAACTAGGAAGGAAGGAACCTTCCACCGTCAGTCCCCTGGTGACCACTGCTCATTATTTTTTCAGGGTTGTGTACTCATATAATGCTTTTAACCAGAAAAGGCTGTTACGTTTTATTTTGTAACAATCGGGTACGCCGAGGAAGGGCGACGGAGGGCACCACAGAACCCGCCTTAGCAGTAGAAAGGTGATGCTGTATAGTGACAGGGCACAGTCGGATCAAGCCCAGGGGAAAACCATGCTCCACACTTTGTAAAAACAGGATCTAACTGTTAAGGAGGACGGCTATAATTTTAGAAAGGCAGAGATGAATGGAAGACTGTCTGGGCTTAGGAGATCCGTTTCTATTTTTTGTCCAGCTGAGTCACTCTGTGATAAAAGTGGCCCGAGTATCACAAGACTCACTAACCTTTATGTCATTTACCCTCCCACTCCATTCCCGAAAATGCTCGTTTTGTTTGTTTGTTTGTTTGTTTTATCGGTTTTTATCTTGCTTCGTACAGTAAAGAGTTTCTCCTCATTGGCAAACGTCACATCCACGGATGAATTGTCGCTGATGAACTTGCGTGCATGTGAGTGACCCTATGCTCCCATCTTTGCACTATCGAGTGGGAATTCCCTGCGGTATGCCCTGGCCCCTCCTGACTCTCACGAGTATCAGTGGGGGTCATGAATCGATCCATTATTGTTCTTACAGTGTTACCTTCACCCAAGAATCCCAATTTTTTTTTAAGTTTTTATTTATTTAATCTCTACACCCATTGTGGGGCTTGAACTCACGACACCAAGACCAGGAATTGCATGCCGCACCGACTGAGTTGCCAGCTCCCTGAGAGAATCCCAATTTAAAACATTGTTTCCTGCAAGTTTTAATTTTTCCAATTAGGAAGTATTTAGATTGATTTGGGGGCTCTTTGATTTTTATTAGTTTGTTGTTCGTTTGTTTGTTTTTAGTGACTTTGTTTTAACTTTAAAAACCACCACCTATAGCTTGGCCCCACTACCACAGAATGTAGCTGATGGACCCTTTGGTCCTAGGTGACACCACTGTGATCTGACAGAGCTATTCAGAGGTGAGGTGGGGGATTCTGGAAGAACTCAGCAGCGTGCAGGTGTCCTAAAAGGATATTGGGATCAACCCCTGTTTTATATGAATTTGGGCACAGGTCTTGCTTTACTCGCTTGGTATTCAAAATGGTAAGAGCAAAGAGCCACTGACTGCCTTGGCCATGACCAGCTCTCTGAGGGCCCAGCTGCCGGTTCTGGCTGCTGCTTCCTTCCCACTTCCCACACATTCATTAGCAGCTTTTGAAGCGGAAGCTTAGCATACTGTTTTCACCTTAGCTTTCTGTTTTCCTCTTCAGCCACCTCTTCACGTTCCCCCCTCCACACACACACTCACCAACAAGAAGCTTTAGCAGGTATGTCACAGAACGCGCACTCTTCAGTGCCCGTCAGTACACTACCCTCATGATTTCGGTGGTCCTGATTTGTGTGAGTGATGACTGTTCATGTCACTTGGGCCCTCAGAATATTTGATCTCGCCAAGGTGACAAATTGTACATTTTTTTCTTTTATTTCCTAGGGTAGTTGCTAGGATTTTTTTTTTAAACACCATTTTATATGCCAGGAATTCTAAAGTCAAATATACATAAACCATTAGGTTGTGAACAAAAGCATCTAGGAATCTTTAGCTGGAAGAAGGTCAGAGGTCAAGTGCAGTCATCTCTGTGCAGGGACCCTTCTCTGGCACCCCGGACACAGGGTCCTTCGTGAGGGGAGGAATCTGCCGGGTCACCTGGCTGCTCGCTCTAGTTGTTGGGCACCTGGAGTCTGATGCTTTGTGTGAGTGGGGGCCAGGTTTTTAAAGCTCTCTGTTTCTTCATCTGAAATGGTGACTGTTAACAGTACTTCCTCATAGAATTGTTATGATTGTTAGCTCAGTCAGTCCATGTAAAACCCTTGGACAGTCCTGGCAAGAGCTGAGGGTCCAGTCACTACGAGTTGATAATGCTTCCTCTGTGGGGAGGTGCAAGTCAGGCCGACTGGTTGGAGCTCAGACCTTGCCAATACCCAGCCCTGTGAACATGACAGTTCAGTTGCTTGCTATTCTCTGAGCTTGAATTTCTGTATCTGTCACCTGTGAAGGAGGAGTCCGCAGTGTGTACGTGCGATAGTACGCTGTCAGTAAAATGCCAAGAGATGTAGAGGGTTATGGAGAGAATTCATGCAAGATGCCCAATATGGAGTAGACATGCATAAACCATCGTGATTCGTCACATTTTCTACTTAGTTGAGGAGGCCAAAAAAGAAAGTTATGCTTGCTTTGCCTTAAGAGACAGTATAGTCCTAGTCCTGTCACACTAGTGCTTAATAGATATTGGAGTATTTTACTCAGAGGAGAGTAAGAGGTGAAACTGAAGAGTAATACATGTTTGAAGCTTCTGAGAACCAAAGAAAAGACACAAGAGATTTTTGCAAACCTACAGATTAAAAGCCTTGAATGTGTGAGATTCTCTGATGTATAGAAACTCAGGATTTCTGGGACTGTTTCTCTTCAATGATAGCAAAACTGCACTGATTCGTATGAGCCAAAAAAAAAAGAAGAAGAAAAAGCCAAATCAGAATATTTTTAAGGAAATTCAGACTTTTTCAAGTATTAGTGGACCACCCGTCCGCCCCCCTTCCTGGAGAATCTCTAATTATCTGAACGAGTCATTGTCAGGTGTCTTTTCTGCAGATAAAGAGGTGCCTAGCCAGGGCGAACAGCCTCTTCCCCACCATCAACTGCAGACCCTCCAGACCAGCAAGTCATGAGCCCCCAGAAGCAGGCTCTCCAGAATCCTCCGATGTCACAGGCATGATCCCTGATCCACGCACCTCTAAAAGGAGCCAGTCCCCGGCAAAGACACCCCTATGAAATGAATTCTTCGCTTTACCTTGAATGATTCTCTGATTGTAGATTAATGAGATGGTGACTAATGGCAGTTCTGAAGATGCCTGTTTTACTGAATAGATAGGAATTATTTTTAATTAGTGCTTCAGTTGTCTATATGTAAACGATGCTCTCTGATGTGCTTAAGGGCCTTTTGAGAACAGTTGATTTTCTTAATTCTGTTAAGCATTGCCTAAGCACTCTTGTTGGCAATCCTGTTTGTGTTCTCTGAGAAACCTTTCTCCGAGTAGAGATCATTTCCAGCCTTTGTGGAAGAGTCCAGTTTTAGTGGAGATCATCTTGACGAGGACGTTTACTGTATTGAGAATAAATTGCAGGGCAGTGGGTCTGCCTAGCCCCAGGTGAGTCTACCAATGCCAGAGCAAGAAGCCATTATCATGTATTTCAGAGCTGTTCCCTCGCTCAACCCTCTGCCCACCTCAAAGATACACAAGTGTGCCCCTCAGTTTCCCTGGCGGCAAGGGTTGGGGGTGGGCAAGATACCTGCCAAACCTTGGCAAACCACCCTGACCAGGGCAATAGGCCCTTGGCCTGATACAGTCAGGTAGGTGTTACCTGGGCGACAGCACACATTCCGTGACAAGATGACGCCAAAATTTGGCATTTTAAGATTAACAGATACGAGTTAGCTAGAATCACTTGCCTTAGCCCCAATCCCATACTCAAAAGTGTTTTCTCTCCCAGATCCTTGAAATTACTCCCTGCAAAGTAACCATTGGTTCCAAAAGTCTGACATTGTCTATTGGATAAATATATTTTTAGGATTTCTTTAAATATGATACTTTGAGATTCCCCCCCCCCCCCCAGTTTCTTTAAAAAGAAAAATCATCTAAGAATCAGTTTTCAACCAAAAATTCTTTTAGGGTTTTCTTTTTTTAGTCTGTATCCCAGAATAGTAGTTTCAGAGTTGCCAACTGCAAAAGGACCTATGTGTTGTGTATGCTGCCGAAAGCTATTTCCAAGCACACACTAAATGGTTTTAGAAAACTAGTACGTGGAGTAACTCACGTGGTTTCGTGTGTAGCAGGAAAAACCACCTTACCTCGGTACTGCGGAAGCCGTCAGGTCTTCTGGTCATAAGCAGTAATTGTCTCAGACTTGAGAGCTGACAAAATTATGTTGGACATGGTGACGTTCGAGAAGGCAAATGGTTCTTTTAGCAGAATGGTTCGCTTTCACCTTTACACAGCAGTTAAGAGAGTAATGGCTCTCCCTGAACTGTAGGAATGCGTCCGTGAACTTGGATAAACCCCGTAGGAAGTAGGGCATACTTCTGTCGGTACAGTTTATCAGTCACCACGTGTGCATTGAGTTCCTTTTGCCGGGTGCTGGCCTTGTAGCTGCATAAAATACCGGGGTAGTAGGTGTCAGCATTACGTCCTTCAAGTCATTCGTTCCATCCGGGGAAGCGACGTGCGAAGCAGTGAGGGAATAGTCGAGGTGACAGGGCTATCTCGGTAAACTGTCATTCAGCACACAGTGCCTTTCAGCCTACACAGATGGTTCTTCAGTTTCCCTTTGACTGGCTGCAGACTTGTCAGGGCTACAGTCAATAGGTCACCTTTATTCGTTCAGAACGTATGTAAGCATCCACCACCAAAATGATTTTGTGTAGAGCGCGGCACCATTTTAGAACGAATCATTTTTTTAGACCACTCTTGGAAGTTCAGAAAAGGATGGCTATGTCTAAGTGCCTCATTCCTATTTGGATTCTTACGGGGGAGGTTCTGCGTGGCATTTGGTCTTTTCTGTGTTTGACTACATCACGTTTTCTATTTTAGACTCAGCTTGTGGAGCCAAAATTGTATGAGTTCAGCCTAAGCCCTGCTGTGTTTTCTAGGCTTCCTAACCCTGTGTATTTCCTGCATCATGATTTATTAACAACGACTTAGGTAATTTAGCTTAATTGTGGAGCAAGAGATTTAGAACTAAGATTTCCCGATGGCTAATGTTTTGGTTTTGCTAATTTGATTTTGTGCTGCCTTCAGCTCACAGGTTCTATTAACTGCCCCGGGACACAAGTCTTTACACCATCAGATGGCTCTGGACACAGTGACACCTTCTTTGGGTTTAACACCTACATTTCATTATCTTTTAATTGAGTTCTCGGACATGTCAGTGGAAAAGAAAATAATGGATGATTAATGCTTCTGTGTGAATGAGGACTAATAATGAATATGACTTACTTTAAAATTTCTTCTGCAGTAAAATATTGTGCTAGTTGACAGCAAACTGAGGTTAAGGAGACTTTAATTAAAAGTTATAAAAGCTCACCCTAGCCCAGAGCACTATCACATGCAAATCTAAGAATACCTAGTGGACAAAAAACCCTAAAATTGTTCAATAGCACCCCCTAGCCTATATAATTTTAGGCTATAAGACTAGGAAGCAAATTCTATTTGTCATTTCTTCCCTAAAAAGTATAGGTTTTTCAATATATCTGGTTATATTGGCACATTCTTCACATTATTCCTGAATTGAATGTCTGAAGGCAACTATAAACAGAGGATAGCATGATCTAGTAGAATAATTTCTTGTGCAAAGATTTTCAAAATGATTTTACTTTAAATCTGGCTGTCTTCTATTCATTGTCTCTGCTTTGGTTGGCTGATTTAAGGAGATTTGGGGTTTGTTTGTTGTTTTTGGAGTAAGTCATCTAGGAAAGAGAAAAAGGCAGAGCTGGGGGAGGTTCCTAAAGTAGATCATGGAAATCCACAAGGTAGCTGTAGTGATTTAACTCTTTGGTGAGTGTTAAGAACACAGCCCCTGGAGCCAGACTCTGTTCTGGGCTTTGTGATCTTGGGTGGGCTCCTTAACCAGTCTGTAACTTCCATTTCTTCCTGTGTAAAATGGGTGAATGGTAATAGGTACCTGTCTCACGGAGCCTTTGCAGGGAAGACACACAAAGCACTTGAGCAGCTTAGCACATAATGAATGGTCAGTGACGATCGATAGCTGTTATTTCACCGTGGATGCTTGGATGTGGTCATGATCTACAGCTTGGATTCTAATATCAGAAAGACCTGTGTTCAAACCCTCTGGGAGACATTGGGCAAGTTGCTGAAACTCGGTTTCCTCACCACTAAATGGGGATGATTATAACAATTGCATACAGTTGTAGAATTTAACAGTGTATGCAAAATTCCTAGATTAGACTAGGTAGGGGCGCCTGGCTGGCTTAGTCGGTCAAGCAGGCAGCTCTTGATCTCGGGGTCATGAGTTCAAGCCCCATATTGGCCATGGAGCCTACTTAAAAAAAAAAAAGAAAAATAGATTAGGTGGGACAGGTAGGTAGAACATAGCTGTCACTCTTCATTTCCTTCTGAAATGCCAATAAAACAACAGTGAAGGCACTCTACAAATAATAGTAAGCCTCTATGACTAACAGAAGACAGCAATATCAGCATTCTGTAAGGTGGAAAGCAGAGAGTGGAAACCGACTTAGCAAACTCAGGAAAGCCAGTTACACCGTAGAATGCACGAGAGGCTCAGGAATTGCTCACACTAGTTATCTCTGGAGATGGAGGTGAAAGCGGGGCTAACAGCAGGCGGATTCGTTGAAACCCAGCTCCGCTTTTTCATTCCTTGGAGCCAGGCACTATTAAGGGCAGGGACACCCCAAAGTGAAATCAGGGTTTTTAAGTGAAAGTCTGCATTCTGAATGCTGAGCTCCTTGGTTGTCTTCCCCCTTCGGGCTCCCCAGATGCTGGCAAGGAAGTTTAGACCCTCCAAGACACAATGAGATGCGCCTTCTCTGGCCCAAGTAAATAGACCTAAGTATACTGCCCTTGGACATTCTATAACTAAAAAGCCCATCACATCCCTGAATCCCACGGTCCACCTGCCCAGCCTGTGTGCACGGAGCTTCCAGTCAGCGGTCTAGTGTTCCGTGCTTACCTGGGACAGAGAGCCAGCGACCCCAGACTAAGGTCTCCTGAGGGTGGATCATTGTGTGGTGTATACACTGGGGCATATTACAGGTTTTTTTAACATCTGCCACTAACTGTATGGCCTTCAGTCAAGTCCTTAATCTCTCTAGGCTGTAGTCACTACTGATGTAAAAGAGAGGGGATAGATTAGACCTTTTTGTTTGTTCGTTCGTTTTTAGACTAGACCACCATCTTTAAAGGTGCCTTCCTTGTTCTCAAACACCCCAGGACATCAGGACAAGTCTCTGAGGCCGACCTGGTTACTTTTCAGAAGTGTATGTACATATGACCACTAACAATAAATGTATTGTTAGTAATAGATAATATATCATGAAGATGAATAATAATATCTAAGAATTATTTGAATATCTACCGTGTTCCAGATGCTTGCATTATCTTCTTTAACCTCACTTCATGGGATACTAGTGCTTTATGAGAGACGTTCTTTTATCCCCATTTTGCAGAGAAGCTAACTGAGGCTCCAAGGATTTATGTGTAAAATTTACAGACAGGAAGTGGCAGAGTCTGGGTTTTGAAGATCTGGCCACCGCCAGAGAACCAGTTCTCTAGATCTCACCATGCATCTCTTTTTTGAACTCTGCTGGGTCCTTCCCCTGTGAGAGCATTATACTCATTTGAGGTCCCTCGGCTGCTTTCGGTTTTAGTGTGGCTTCATTGCCTGCCGCTGGGGAGTTACGTTTTTTCCCCTGTAACGTTGATTGGCATCGGAGTCATAAACGAACCGAGCCCTGTATTCCTCTCACAAAGATCGCTTGCTCTGAGTTCTCAGAGTCCCCACTTAAAAGGTTCTACATGTGTGACATACATTGTTCAAATTCCTGCACATCTAAACTTGAACAGGATGTGTTGCGTTTGCCTGTGCTGCCAAGCCTGCAGATCACTTTTGTTCAGTGGATTATGCGACACACCAGCTGTCCTTTGAGTTGGCCAGACTCTATAAAGTAATAAGTGACTATTGTAGCAGGTCTTTATACATAAATCTTTTTTCTGCTTAATGTCAATTTGGGAGTAAATAAAAATAAGGAGAGAACAAATAGATTTGATGAAGCATCAAGAAAATCTTTTAAAAGAAGCCTGGGGGAGGCTGGAGGTGAGAACTCCCTCTCACTTCTGCTGTGCATTTTTTAAAATTGGGTGAAGTGGACATAACATAAAATTTACTACTTGAAGGGAGCCTGGGTGGCTCAGTTGTTAAGCGTCTGCCTTCGGCTCAGGTCGTGATCCCAGGGTTCTGGGATTGAGCCCTGCATGGGGCTCCCTGCTCCGCGGGAAGCCTGCTTCTCCCTCTCCCACTCCCCCTGCTTGTGTTTCTTCTCTTGCTGTCTCTCTCTGTCCAATAAATAAATAAAATCTTTTTAAAAAAATGTACTACTTGAGGGCGCCTGGGACTCAGGTAGGGATGGCAAACAAATCTAAAACCAATCGTGTATGATTTTATATAGAGACAGTGCTGGTAAACGAGCTCTCTGAGGGGAGAAAAGGTTTGATTTATACTGGTTGCCAATTTCCGCAGTCTAATTACTCCCACAAAGGCAGATTTCAAACTACCAACTGTTGGCTAACAAAATTCCTGAATATTTAACAACTGGCTCTGAGGTTCTTATAATTCAGCTTTTAAAAAATGATGGTGCCAGAGGCGGGAGGGTGGAAGGTGTACAACGTGGGTAAAAGGGGTCAAACAGGACAGACTTCCAGTTATACAATAAATAATTTATGGGGATGTAAAGTACAGCATGGTGACTGTAGTTAATTTGAAACTTGTTAGGAGAGTAGACCTCAACAGTTCTCATCACAAGAAAAAAAAATTTGTAGCTATGTTTGGTGATAGATGTTAACTAGACTTACTGTGGTGATCATCTTGCGATATATACAAATATTGAATCATTATGTTCTACCCCTGAAAACTAATTTAATGTGATAATGTCGATTCTACCTCAATTTTTAAAAATGTAATTTGAATGCCTTTGGGAGAGACAGTCACTGATGGCTGTCCTTATGAGTTATACCTGGCGCCCCTGCTCCCTATTGCTTACTCAAGGTGCATCAGCTAGTCCCATTACTCGCCTGGCCTTGAGTTGCTTTGGTCTGGGAGGTACAGATGCTGTGTTTCACCAATGGCCGTGGGGTTCTTGCCTCTGTCTTTGAAACTGGGTCCCTCCCAGGCTTCTCATCTCATCTTCTGGTATTGAAACACAAAGCAGGTGTTAAAAATTATGTGGACTGCTCTTACTCTCACCCTCTTTAATTTATATAGATTTGGCTGTTTTAAGAATGCACCATATTGGGGCGCCTGGGTGGCTTAGTCGGTTGAGCGTCTGCCTTCGGCTCAGGTCATGATCCTAGGGTCCTGGGATCAAGTCCCACATCAGGCTCCCTGCCCAGCGGGGAGCCTGCTTCTCCCTCTCCCTCTGCCCCTCCCCCTGCTCGTGCTCTCTCTCCCTCTCTCTCTAAAAGAAAAAAAAAAAAGAATGCACAATATTTATCAAAAGAGATGCCAGTGCATAGTCCCTGTCCCCCTTTGGCCAATAACTCTCTGACCTTGGGCAACTTAGAAAATGTCTCAGAGGCTCTGTCTCCTTAATGGTTTCCTTAATGTTCTCTGTGAATGCTTGCCTCAAACAATTGCTGTGAGGATCAAATAATAATAAGTTAGAATAATAACAATAACAGTAATTGCTGACATCTGTTGGGCTCTTACCACACGGCAGGGCCTGTGCATGGCCCTTGGTCTGTGCTAACGTAATTAATGCCTGCAGGCCCTGGTGTGGAGTCTGGCACCTGCCAGGGTGTCCTCAGTGATAGCTATTATATTTACTGTTGTTACTGTTTTGCAATTATAAGAACCACGGTGATAAAGAATCAAAAACTATGTTTCTCTTTGGTCAGATTATCATGGGAGCGTCAGTTACGTACATACATAATGGCCTCGTGTAAGAAACAAATTAAACACGGTTTTATGTGTACTTGAGGAGTTTATCTTCTGGAACAATGACTCTCAGAGAGAATAGGGACATAGACAAGCACATCAGCATACGTACAAGTTGTTGTGTGTTGTTTCACCAGCCTCAGAATGTTTTCTACCAAATGACCATTGGACAACAGATGGGGCCCTCAACATTTGTGAGATTTCATTTCAGTATTCCCCTTGAGAAATGGAATAAAGTCTCTAATATTTCTATTAAGTTTCATCAGGAAACCTTGGATGGTGGTAAAAGATACCCTTTCAATCATATTCACATGAGAAGATTTCACTGTGTTGTGGTATTTGCCAGAATATAAGCAGGATTTTTTTTTCTGGAGTCCTTGAGAAAAGTGGATGCCACCTTCTATATGAACCACGTGGTATAGGGCACTCTTGTTATTTTGAACACAAAGTTTAAGGGAAACGTTAGCCTAAAACACCAGCTTTAGTCAGTGAGCACTTTAGGTGCTTACAGAGAGGGGCCTGCTGATAGAATCATTTTTGTTTCTAAATGAGAAAAAAAGCACCATTCTAATTTAGTAATACTTCTGTGCGTCATCCTAACAGCCTTTTTAACAGTTAATGTTGAAAGAATAATGCAGTAAGTGGTGCACAACGTGGAGATCACCACTACTAACCTGGGTATTTATGGCTTGGAATTAAATGTCCAAGACAGCAACATACAAAAATTCAAATGGCGTATTTCGTCAAGTCAGAAGTGAAGATAATATGCCTTGGAAACATTAGAAACTCAAAAAAGCGGGTGACTGGTGGTGAAAATACTGATTCCAGATGCACCTGGGACGTTTAAATTGTTTGATGAAATGTGAGTGTGGAAAAAGTAATATTTCTGAATTCATATAATTTTGTACACAATATGTGGTTTTAAAGATTTGTGTAGCTGAATTAATATTTATTGTAAGTCCATCGCCTGAAGGTTTCAACTACATTCCTGAAGGATGGATTATATATTTAAGCTTGCCAGGACACGTTTCTGAGGATCTTGTCTTTGGAGGAGTGGGGATCATCTCACATTTAGGCCCGTGTGGTTGGTTCATCAGAGCTTTTAGACACGTGGTCTAACATATTTTTCTCTCCAAGCCAGCTCCACCCTCCCCCCCATCCCCCACCCTTTTACTCAGGTAGGGAAAGACTTTCACTTAAAGTGAGAGGCAAAGAAGAAGGGAACAAGCAAGCTGTCTGCGAAGACTTATTTGCCTGGTAGGATCTAGAGTGAGAAGAATGGAGAAAATGGGATCAAACATTCAGAAACTACTTTACACAAGGCAGACTTAGTAAACTAGGGCCTATCGTACCACTAATGAGCCCCTCATTGGAAAGTCTCATAAAAGATCCTCAGAGAGATGAGAAATGACAGCGGCAGAGAACGCAGATCATTGGTTCTTAGCTTCTCCCCCCAGCTTGATGTCAGGCTGCCGAAGGGGCCCAAGCCCATCATTGTCCCACGTCGGCAGTAAGTGCTTGGCTCAGAAGTCTTATGGGAGGGTACACCAGCTGTGAAGGCAGATGTGGAAAAAGATGAGTATGGGAGCTTTTCTAGAAAGGAGGTGAGCAAATAAAGACACTCCCGGTTAAACACAACCCATTAAAACATTTCAGGATCAATTCTGTTTGCAAAGTTTAGAATGAAGATATTTCTAGCAGCCCATTTCCCCAAAAGGAGGTGGAGGGGGGGAGGTTTGGGGAAAAATAGTGCTTACCTTTTATTACCTAAGTACCATATTTCAATTTTAAAGAGCTTTTTCAACCCAAATGCTAGTTACAACCAACCAGTCTTTTCCTAGCCTTGGGCTAAAAGTTACATCAGTAATGGAACAACGCCACATTTGATTATTGACTATGTATAGAAATCTAGTGACTGACTCCACATTGTAAAATAATCGTGCCGTGACAAGATTGACACTTGTATTAGCTAGAAAGCCTGGGGCCACTGTTAAAACATCGACTTCCCTTCATTTACACTGACTTCTGTTGGGAGAGGTGGCAAAAGGGTACAGAAGAAAATGTACAGGCAGGGAGCTAAATTTAGAAATAGCCAGGACTAATCCTAGAAGTTACGGAGAAATAATCAAAGAAGAAAGAAATCTGTTCTTTTTCACCAGTCAAAACTTAGAACTCCCGTATGTGAAAACATAAAAGGATTTTTTTAAACACACTTTTTTTTTTTTAAGATTTTATTTATTTATTTGAGAGAGAGAGAATGAGAGATAGAGAGCATGAGAGGGGGAGGGTCAGAGGGAGAAGCAGACTCCCTGCCGAGCAGGGAGCCCGATGCAGGACTCGATCCTGGGACTCCAGGATCATGACCTGAGCCGAAGGCAGTCGCTTAACCAACCGAGCCACCCAGGTGCCCCTAAACACACTTTTTAAAAAGAGAAATCCATGCAACAGAGAATGTGTATGTTTTGTAAATATGTCCAATAATAGAAAAAAAAAAAACCTTTTTTCCAGGTAGTGAGCTCACAGGCAGAATAAAAGATGTGGTCTCCTGCCAAGTTGGCACTGGACGGATGGAAGGCAAGCTAATAATCAGTGTTTCCCTGAGATTCTTGAAAATGGCCCTAATAGGGAAGACTTTCTTGCCTGTTGAGTGACAGGGTTGTAAGGATTGACTCAGGCATTGCCACAGGGTCCTGGAAAAAATGAAATCAAGGTGATTAGCAAAGGAGTGAGGGAGTGTTTTTTGACCACCTGGATCCAGTCAGGCCTGAGCTCAGATCCACTCTTGTGAGGTAAACCAGTAAGTCCCAGGCCTTCAGACAGGTGGTCTCCATCTACAGCACCGTCACCTGCCTCTCTCCTCCATGAATGTTGGTTGGGCTCCACATGGAGAGACTATGTGATAAGTAAAGTCTATATCTCAAAAATAGTTACATTTTAACGTATCCATTCAGAAAGACTACATTTTCTCCTAATTTCTGCGGACAACAGTTCAGGCCATCTAGGTATAGGCCCTGAAGCTTACGTTTCATTCCCTTCAAGAAAAACGCACCTCTGCCCAGCCCCATTTCTGCTTAATAGCCATGTCACCTTTCCTTTGCTTGCCCAGAAAGACACCTTCACTTGGGAGTCAACCCACCCATTACACATACATAGCAAGGAAGAAAAAGCAATTTTTTGAAATCCATATTTCACCCTTTTAATCAGTAACCCTAAAGTTCCTTTATTTCTCCTTTTGGCCACTACCGTTTCCTGTTGTCAGCTCAGCCAAAAACCTGGCCGTCATGCTTGACTAAACCTTGTCCTCTTCCACCTCCCCTGTAGATTCAGATGGCCTCAGATTTTATCAGTGCTTTTACTTCTATAAGTATATATATAAATGTTCTGTTTATGTATATTTATTTTATTTATAGATATTTAAATTTAAATGATAGTAAGTGCTATATTTAGTATTTGGGTTTGTTTTTCTCTGACATTTGCAATTGCTCCATGAAGTTGGGGCTCTCCTTTGTCTTTTTCTTGTTTCCCTCAAAGGAAAGCAAGGCGCTCAGCGTACAGTGAGGACTTGGTAATTTTCATGACAACTGTCAAATCTGTGTCCTCATCCTTATTTCAGGAGCAACTATCTTATCAACACAAGCTATCATTTGTGATGGACTTCCTGTCCAACAGGTAACCCACTGAAGGAGGTATGACTTCCGTCCCCAGTTCCCAGCTAAGGAAACTGAAGCACAGAGGTTATGTAATATGCTCAAGGTCACACAAGTAGAAAGTGGAGAGGCATGTGACTCCAGAGGCTATACTCTTGTTA
This sequence comes from Mirounga angustirostris, assembly GCF_029215605.1. Taxonomy (NCBI): domain Eukaryota; kingdom Metazoa; phylum Chordata; class Mammalia; order Carnivora; family Phocidae; genus Mirounga; species Mirounga angustirostris. The sequence goes on from NW_026991714.1 coordinate 44,848,999, forward strand.
TCCTCTATGCTCTGCCCGTCTGGTCTTAGTTAGCTTTCATAGACTCTGCTGTTTTACTGGCCTGGCTTCCCGACGGGCTCTCTGCTCCCATCTCTGAAACATTTTGCCAGAAGGTTCATAAACTTCTTCAGTGTTTCCTCCTTGTTTCAAAGGAAAACCCAGTGTCGAAGAATGAGCCCTCCACCCCTGCCCACCTCACCATGTCATCTCTCATATGCCCTCCTGGCACCTCATGCTCTCCCTGGCTCTCCCAGGCTCAATGGTTCCAAGTACTTGTCATATTCTCTCCTTTCCCTGTCAGGGTATACATTCTTCCACCTTCCAGACCCAACCCTGCCTGGTTTGCTTTCCAGGAAGCTTCCCTGACCTCGTCCTCTGAGTTAAGTGTCATCTCAAGTGCTTCCACCACACATACTTCTATCATTTCCAAACATCATTTCATTTTCCGATTTTGTAGTGGGTGAGGATCATATCGCTAACTCTCTAGCACAGTCTGGCACACAGGGCCATTAAACAGGGATTTAGTGAAGAATGGGCCATTAGGTTTCTCTATTGTGGTTTTCCACAAGTACTTGTCAATCCTTGTTTCTGTCCCTACATAACTTTTCATTGTGAGCCATGGACCTGCTTTGTCCTGATAGGACTGAGCTTTGCAGATGTGAGATGCCAACTTCTTCATTAAGAAAAGGTAGAATGAAGAATGATCCCCTCCCCCAAGATGTCTGCATCCTAATTCCTAGAACCTGTCAATATGGTACCTTACATGGGACTTTGCAGATGTGATTACATTAAGGGTCTTGACATAGAGAGATTATCCTGGATTATCCAGGGGGGCCCAGTAGAATCACAAGGATCCTTCTAAGAGGAATGCAGGAGGATCACAGTTAGAAAAAGAAGATACAAGGATGGAAGCAGAGATCAAAGAAGAGAGATACTAAGCTCTGACTTTGAAAATGGAAAAAAGGAGCCTTGAGCAAAAGTAGTCAGTCTAGAAGCTAGAAAAGCCAAGGAAACAGATTGTCTCCTAGAGCCTCTAGAAGGAAGACTGCCCTACAGTCCAGTTTTAGACTTCTGACCTCCAAATTTGTGTTCTAAAAATCCATAAGTCTGTGATAATTTGTTAAGCAGCAGTAGGAAGCCAATATAAATTTGTTACCTTGAAATATAATAGTGCTGTAATAACACCTATAAATGTGGAGTGCCTTTGGAATTGGGAAGTGGAGAGAGGCCGGGAGAATTCTGAGAAGCATGGTAGAAAAAGCCTAGATTGCCTTGAGCAGTTAGTAGAAAATATGGATATTAAGGACTCTGTTAGGGGCGCCTGGGTGGCTCAGTTGGTTAAGCGTCTGCCTTTGGCTCAGATCATGATCCCAGGGTTCTGGGATCGAGCCCCACATAGGGCTCTCTGCTCAGCCGGGAGCCTGCTTCTCCCTCTCCCTCTGCCTGCAGCTCCCCCTGTTTGTGCTCTCTCTCTCTCTCAGTCAAATAAATAAAATGTTTAAAGACTCTGTTGGTAAGGGCTCAGAAAAAGGTGAAGAGCGTGGTGAAGAAAACCTATATCATCTTAGAGAATATAAGTCGTCACAAACACACTGTTGGTAGAAATATGGACATGAAAGTTACCATTGGCAAGTTTCCAGTTAGAAACTGGAGGAAAGGTGACACTTGTAATATGGTGGCCAAACGCGTAGCAAATCATGTCCTACAAGGATGTGGAAAGCAGAACTTGTAAGCAATGAACTTGACTATTCAGCTGAGAAGATTTCTTAGCAGAGTGTTAGTCACCACCTTGTTTCTTCTTGCTGCTGATAGTAAAATGTGAGAGCAAAGAGATAAATTGAAGGAAGAGTTGTTCTTCAAAAAGGAGCCAGGACTTACGGATTTCTTTTGAAGTCTAAACTCAAATTTTAGCCCAATTTAAACTTCCAGTATTTACGTTTCTTCCATATTTCTGTGACTTACACATAATTTAGTTCAAATAAGATACTTGACACAGTTGGACATCAGATTATTCAGAAAAAAAGAATTTCTATGATTAATGTTACGTAGTTCTGTCATCAAGAAAACATACTTTAAAAAAAAAAAAATGAGCATCGTGGTGGTCATTAGGGCTATTCATAAATATTCCAGTTCTGTTCTTTCCAAGCATGTAGTAGGATTATACTTTCTCCATTCTCTCGAATTTACATGTAGTTCTCTGATTTGCTTTGGCCAAGTAAACATGAACACTTAACTTTTGCTCTGCTCTAGTCTTCTCTCCTCTGCTGTGATGGTTATGACAGCATGGGCCAACATGGGGCCTCCATTAGCCTGAGTCCCTGAGGGATTAGGATGAGCAAAGCCCCGCTGCTAGCCTATGCTAGACATACAGCATGTGCAAGACATAAACTTGTATTTTATTGAACCACCAATACTGGGTATTGTTTTTTACTGTAGTGTGATCTCCCCTGTTCAAAGTGATAAAGCGTCTTGGGCAAAAACTGAATATGGTTCTTCCAGATTAGTTCATTGTCTGGGTATGTATGTAATACTTCTTTGAAAAACAGAGATACATCATCTTGTGGAAAACATCCTCAACTTAAAATTCTTTGTGTAATTTGACAACATTATATAGAGCTTGTTACTTTTAATTACTGACATACTGGCATAGTGACTTAAGGACTTTGTTTTAGATTTGTTGGTACACAACTAAATCTGTTCCAAGAAATTTCTTACAACTGTTTACTTTTTAAAGATTATTTTAAATGTTTACAATCTACCTCGAGAAACAACTGCACAAAATATATTAGGTCTTTAAAACTGGGGCGCCTGGGTGGCTCAGTTGGTTAAGCCACTACCTTCGGCTCAGGTCATGATCCTGGAGTCCTGGGATGGAGTCCCCACATCAGGCTCCCTGCTCAGCGGGGAGTCTGCTTCTCCCTCTGACCCTCCCCCCTCTCATGCGTGCGCTCTCTCTCTCTCTCTTCTCTCGCTCTCATTCTAGCTCTCAAATAAGTAAATAAATAAAATCTTAAAAAAAAAAATAAAACTGATTTGCCCCACTTAACATTTGCTTGATATAAAATTAGGTATATTTTAATTTATAGAAAAAGAATTTCCATAAAGCTGATAACTTTCCATGCCAACTTCATCACTACTAAATTCTAACAAAATACTAATAGTTCTAATAATCTCCCTGGACAGGTAATTATAAATGGAAGTGTTGAGTTCATGAAACTATGAAGATATAGGTCGATCTAAGTCAACAGTTTAACCTGGTGGCTTGGGCCTTGCTACTTGTTAATATCCAGAAATTCTGGTCGAGTGAATGTGTCACCATCATTCAGAAGACAGAAGCTAAAATTCCTTTATATTTGAAGGAAGCGATATCCTATCCCATGTTAATGCCACATGAGAAATCCTATATAAAACATCAAATGAGGTTTTTTTTTTTAAGATTTTTTATTTTTTTAATTTGAGAGAGAGAGAGCACATGAGCAGTGGGGAGGGGCAGAGGGAGAAGGAGAAGCAGGCTCTATCCCAGGACTCTGGGATCACAACCCGAGCCGAAGGCAGACGCTTAACCGACTGAGCCACCCAGGCGCCCCGAGGTTGTTTTCTTAAAGGGTACATTCTAGGGGCGCCTGGGTGGCTCAGTTGGTTAGGCGACTGCCTTCGGCTCAGGTCATGATCCTGGTATCCCAGGATCCAGTCCCGCATCGGGCTCCCTGCTCAGCGGGGAGTCTGCTTCTCCCTCTGACCCTCCTCCCTCTCATGCTCTCTGTCTCTCATTCTCTCTCTCGCAAATAAATAAATAAAATCTTTTAAAAAAAAAAAAAGGGTACATTCTATGGGTTACTCCTTCAAAGTTGGAATGATTACTCATGTATTTTATAGCTGATGTCTTCCTGTTTTAAAGATGTATGTACCCCCCAATCTCCTAATTGTAGTTAAATTATTTACCTTTCTAGTTTTCATGTATTTTCTGAAATGCAGTGGTTCAAATGTACACACACACACACACAGAATCTGTGTGTAGGGGGGACACTTTGCCAATTCATATTTAGTAGTTTTGTGTCTTTTCTCTGTGTAGCTCCCTCACTGGCAGTCCCAGAGGCTAGTGCTCCAACCCCCACTACTTTTCTCTAGGCGTCCAGCTTCCTGCATCCATCTGGCTCCTGGGATTTCTTTATAAAACTGAACTTCCTCCTGTTGGGCCCAGAAAAAGAAATTGAGATTCCTCCCCACATTTCCAACCCAGAAACAGCTCAGGGAGCCTCGCAGGGCTACAGCTATCTAGATCTGCTCAGACTCAGTGGGACAACACAGGCAAAAAGAACTGACGGGTGAAAAGAAGTTCCAACCCTTGCCAACGGGGTGGGGTGCTTTCTGCCATCTTCCGGAACGCATTGTGTGGCTCCCTTCAGAATTAAGGAGGGGTGGGGCACCTGGCTGGCTCAGTCAGTGGAGCATGCTGCTCTTGATCTCGGGTTGTGAGTTAGGGCCCCACATTGGGTGTAGAGATCACATAAAAATAAAGTCTTCCAAAAAAAAAAAAAAATTAAGGAGGGGAAGTTTGGGGGGAATTTTGGACAGAAGCTATCAGTTTCTCTCAGGGTTCTGACTTTCCCTTTGGGAGATGCCACCCAGGGACAGGGGAGCAGCCCCATAAATACAGTTGGTTTGACTGTCTCCATCCAGCCTCAGAGAAACTAGGAGAAAGGTAAGTTTACTCTAGACACTGACAAGTGTGCTCTGTTCATAAAGAGAGAGAATTATTCCAAGCAAAGGAGAAAGTTGTTTGATTTGCTGTTTAAAAAAACCTGTCACTACCTGGCTTTAGTTTGCAAATATTTTTAAGAAATGGATGTTTTTTCCAACTGATAGAGCCCCTAAGTATAAAACAGGTTAAAGGGGTTGCTGCTCGGGTGGGCCTCCCTGTTGACCCCGAGGGCAGCTCTGCAGAACCCCAGGGGAATCCTAAGCACAAAGATATTTATTCTCTGAAATAGAACTTCTCAAACTTTTTTGTCACCTCGGACTCTTATTTAATATGCAGATTCCTTGGGGCACCTGGGTGGCTCAGTCAGTTAAGCATCTGACTCTTTTTTTTTTTTTTTAAAGATTTTATTTATTTATTTGACAGAGAGAGAATGAGAGAGAGAGAACACATGAGAGGGGATAGGGTCAGAGGACGAAGCAGACTCCCCACCGAGCAGGGAGCCCGATGCGGGACTCGATCCGGGGACTCCGGGATCATGACCTGAGCCGAAGGCAGTCGCTTAACCAACTGAGCCACCCAGTCGCCCAGCATCTGACTCTTGATCTCAGCTCAGGTCTGGATCTCAGGGTCATGAGTTCAAGCCCTGCGCTGGGCTCCACACTGGGTGTGGAGCCTACTTATAAAATAAAATAAAATAAAATAAAATAAAATGCAGATTCCTGGGCCTTGATCCCAGAGACTCATACTCAGGAAAGCTTGTGTAGGGCCTGGGAATCTGTATTTTAACAAGCACCCCTGAGGATTCTGGATACCAAAATGAATGGATCATGAGAAACACTGCTCCACAAACTGCTTGCTGGGGGGCTATTCAATGGGTTCGTCTTAGTCCCCCTTGGTTCCAGTTTATTTTAAGTACTAGTTTATAAGTGTCAAGTACCAATAAAATCAGTTTTTCTGCCAAGAAAAATGATATCTTAGTTACTGCTTCCATCATCTCCCGAATTCTCTGTTCCTATTTCTGGAGCACCCCAGACGTGGCATGACTCTTGGCTCTCTGTTGGGTCTCCTCCATCTGAGGCTCCCAGCAACCTCGTCCTGTCAGCCCTTCTGGTTTTCTTTGTTTATTTGATTGTTTCTTTGCCTTTTTTTTTTTAAAGCAGATCTCTGTAAACCTCCCCTTCCCCAACAAACAAACCCAGAAAAGAAGTTAAGTGATGTTTATAAGCAAATATAAAGCTGACTTCTTGATGCAAGTATAGCTAGCTGATAGGCATGTAAATGCTCTCACATGGCAAGGTATTCTGAGGGATGCAAAGAACAAATCCAAATAAGTCATGGTTTTAAAAATAAATGAAGCCCACAATGAGATACCACTTGAATGGCAATAATCGAAAAGACACTATCAAGTGTTGGCAGGGATGTGGAGAAACTGGAACCATCATGCATCCCAAGTGATAATGTAAAATGGTGCAACCATTTTGGAAAATGGTTTGTGATATCTTAAATAGTTAAATATACACTTAGCATATAATCTAGCAATTCCATTTCTAGGAACCTGCCCAAGAGAAATGACAGTATATGTTTGCACAAAGACTTATATGTGAATGTTCATAGCAGCTTTATTCACAATATCCTCAAACTTAAAACAATCCAAATGTCCATCAAATAGTGAATGTACAAACAAAATACAGTATATCCATACATGGGAATATTATTTAGCAATTAAAATAAGTGAAATACTGAAAGATGCTACGATATAGATGAATCTCAGGAACATAATGCTAAATGAAAAATGCCAGACACCAAAGGCTATATATGATAAGATTCCATTTCTATGAATCTATAAAAGGCAAATTTGTAGAGACAGAAAGCAGATTTGTGGTTGCCTGGGGCTATAGAGGAGAGCAGAGAAGAACTGCAAATGGGTTTGAGGAAACTTTTTAGAATGATAGAACTGTTCAAAAACTGGATTGTGGTGATAATTGTACAGTAATATAAATTTACTAAAATCACTTAATCATACCTTCATAATGGAATTTTATGGAATGTAAATTTTACCTCAATATGGTGGTTAAATATTTTTGTAAATAAGGCATATAGCAAATTAAATAATCGATAGTTCTTTTCTCTGCAAAGGAAATAGAGACACTAGTCAAAGTACGGCCTGCAGACCTGGGGTCCCCAAAACAGTCTCAGGATGTCCTCAAGCTCATTTTCCTAACAATACTAAGAAGCAGTTTGCCCTTTTTGCTGTGTTGACATTTGCATTGATGGTGCAGAAGCACAAAATCAAGGCAGTGGCCCCCAAACTTAGAGTCATTGTATTCACCTGCACCGTGCACTTACAGTGGAAGGATACATTCCATTTTCACTTAAGAATCTCCTTGATGAAGCAGTAAATTTTATTTAATTTTATTAAGTCTTGTGCCTTGGGTGCAGAGCTTTTTAATAGTCTATGTGATAAAATGGGAAAGAGGCATACATAAGGCATTTCTTCTGCACACCCAGGTAAGATGGTTATTTGAAGGAAAAGTACTTGTTCAGTCGATGGAGTTGCAGGCTGAACTCATGGTTGTTTTTATGGAATACCATCTCTACTTTAGAGAAGAAAATGCCTGACAGATAAGTTATGAATATTCAGGCTTGGGTATTTTGCAAACATTGTCTCAAGAATGAATGAAGAGAGGGGTGCCTGGGTGGCTCATTCGTTAAGCATCTGCCTTCGGGTCGGGTCATGATCCCAGGGTCCTGGGATCGAGCCCCGCATCGGGCTCCCTGCTCAGCGGGAAGCCTGCTTCTCCCTCTCCCACTCCCCTTGCTTGTGTTCCCGCTCTCGCTGTGTCTCTCTCTGTCAAATAAATAAAATCTTAAAAAAAAAAAAAAAAGAATGAAGAGAACCTGTCACTTCAAAGAAAACAATTGGCAGTATGTGTTGCCAGTCATAAAATTCAAACGTTAAACCAAAATTAGAATTCTGGAAAATTTTATACTACCATGAGCTTGACAGCTTCTGTCAAGATTTTCCTAATGAGATTGATGGTGAATTTTAACAAATATGATTTTTTTTCATATTCTACAAGGAAATGTGTCAAAATTTGTATAATATGGGCAAAGGGGTCTTGATACTAGAGCATTTGAGAACTGCTGGCCTAGTGGCTAATAGCAAGGACTCTGGGGCCATTCGGCTTTGGTCGAAATCCCACCACTATCACTTATCACCTGTATGGTCTCAAGAAAATACTTCACCTCTCGATGCCTCAGCTTTCTCATCTATACAAGGGGAATAAAAATGGTACCTATCTCAGAGAGGTATTGTGGATGTAAGAATGAGTTGATAGGGCGCCTGGGTGGCTCAGTCGTTAAGCGTCTGCCTTCGGCTCAGGTCATGATGCCAGGGTCCTGGGATCGAGTCCTCCATCGGGCTCCCTGCTCGGCAGGAAGCCAGCTTCTCCCTCTCCCACTCCCGCTGCTTGTGTTCCTGCTCTCGCTCTCTCTCTGTCAAATAAATAAATAAAATCTTTAAAAAAAAAAAAAAAGAATGAGGGGTGCCTGGGTGGCTCAGTCGGTTAAGCGACTGCCTTTGGCTCAGGTCATGATCCTGGAGTCCCGGGATCGAGTCCCGCATCGGGCTCCCTGCTCGGCGGGGAGTCTGCTTCTCCCTCTGACCCTCCTCCCTCTCATGCTCTCTGTCTCTCATTCTCTCTCTCTCAAATAAATAAATAAAATCTTTAAAAAAAAAAGAATGAGTTAATATATGTGAATATTTGTGAATATTAAAATGAGTTACTATATGGAAATCACTTAGAATAATGCCCGACCTATATAGTAAGTGATCATTGATATTAAGATCTTGGTGAATGGTAATTTGTAAAAATAAATACATCATACATACATAATCAAAAGAAATCTCTCTGTAATTATACATACTTTCTTTTTTCTTTTTTATAACTGGGAAATCTGAAGGTGACATTCCCCCAGTGCCTCTGCCGAAGCTTTGGTCCTCCCACTTCCTGGCAGTGCGCACCTGTGCGCATGCGCAGAGGGATGGCTTGTTCAGGACCTGAGTGTCCCCGCCCCCTCCTCCCCCCCAGCCCCATCCATTGAGCCCTGTTGTTTGGGGTTTCCTTCTCTCCCTAGCAACCACACAATGTATTTTTAAGGAAGATGCGGAGAAGCAATGTCATTGTGAAGGGTACCGTTTAATACATTGACTATAAGCAGAATACGATTGTGTATCGTTTACAGTCATAGAATTAGAGGCGTCGTTCATGCCTCAGCAATGTTTACAATTACAGTGTCTCAAAAAATAAATAACAAAATTACAGTGTATCATTTAGGCTCAGCGTTTGGGAAATTATGTGAATAGGGAAAAAGTGTAGGGCTCTGTCCTGTGTCCATTTTCGGTGCTTAATCCAAGCAGACAGGTAGTTTAAGGGGGAAAAAATGACTAACTTGGAACCTACCTCTGCAGTTCTTCAGAGAGACTACATTAAAGCTATTTTTATCTCTCACTGTTAAAAAGAAGTTCATCATTTGTTGACCTTGTTCATTCGTGCTACCAGTATACGATGTGTAACTCCCATGAAGTGCCAGGCAGGCCCCACCGAGGCCCGGAGTCCCCACTGGTAAAGCCTAGCCCTCCTGGAGCTGCTTTGTGAAAGCTAAGGTGGTTCATCTGTTGTTCCCTGGCTGTGTCAGCAGAAGGAGCAGTATATATTTTATGCCTTTTAAAAGTGTATGAAAATACTCTTCAGTTTAGTGTGGGGCAAAGAAGGTAAGATAGACCGCAAAAGAATCCTAACGATTGTTTCTTTTCCTGGAAGATCACAAACAAAAATTACCCTGTATTTTGGAGTCCTGATGTTATACAGATAAGCTCACGTTTAATGGTAAATAGCAAACAACCACAGCATGTAAATCATTGGAGTTTCACTGATTTAAATGGCTTCTGCTGTCCTGAGAGAAATGGGAACTCTCAAAAGAGTTCATTTGGGGACCATCTGCTTTATGCACCATCCCACATCACTCTGCATGTGGTAAGAGCAGTGGGTTGGCCCACAGGAGTCTTTATTCCTTGCCCTCCCCTGGGTCTTTAATTATCGCTACACATCAGGTTCCTTGAGTGGATATAGTCACCTGTTATAAACAGGTTTAGAATAGTCTGTCCTTTCATTTCGGGGATGTGTTGTCATAGCAAATTATAAAGCATCCTAAATATTTTTCAAAGATAGTGTTGTATAAATACAGAGCAGTACTATTATTGAGATAGTATACCTACTGATATACTTGCATTTTTTAAAAAAGATTTTATTTATTTATTTGAGAGAGAGAGCACAAGCAGCAGGGGTGGGGGGGCAGAGGGCAGAGGGAGAAACAGACTCCCCACTGAGCAAGAAGCTTGACATGGGGCTCGATCCCAGGACCCTGAGATCATGACTTGAGCCAAAGGCAGACGCTTGACCGATTTAGCTACCCAAGTGTCCCAATATACTTGCATTTTAAGATTTGAGAATGTTTCTTTCCCGTGAGGCTGGTAAACTGGGGATAAGAAATCAGATCAGACTAAAAGCCAAAGAAGTGCTTCTTGAATATAAGTTAGTATTGAATGTTATTAATTCAATTGAATTCAATCTCAGTATTTGTTATGGGTGGAATAAATTAGTTATTGTTAATCATGTTCTTGTCTCTGTCACTGCGAGGGCCTCATGCAAACTTCATGTCTCAATAACCGCAGTTGTCTTTTATAAACAAAATGCACTGCATTGAACAGTTAACCTGAGCACATAAACAACGTCTGTAATTACACTACTGCTGTTCTTTGGCACTAGAATCTTCTGTTCCTTGATTCTCTTACTAATTTTTCCTAAAAACACCTAAACATCAAATATTAGTTGCACATAATTTCTTAAAAATACTTATAGCTGTTATAAAGCTAACTTCTCTTTTCCTGACAGTGTTCCCTGTTAAAATGCTTGGGCAGTTTTACCTTACAGTATAACCTCTTTGCAGGATTTTTTGCCCTTGTGAAGTGGTCAGCTGTGGAGGGTCTCAAACAAATCTAACATTTCCATGATGACAGTTCATGCCACTGCTTAATTGCTGATTCTCACCTTGTCTATTACATGTGTGTTTTATGTTTTTCAGGAAAAAAGTGCCAGTTCAAATGTAAGACTTAAAACTAATAAAGAGATTCCAGGATTAGTCCATCAACCCAGAGCAAAGTAAGTTCTAGTTCTTATTTTCCTTATGTTGTTTTTAAAGCTAATAATGTTTTCAGAGTGAGCTCAGTTTTGCCTGCCAGCTAACCAAGATGTATTGTAAAGCTTCAGTGAATTGAGACAGCGTGGTTTGGTCTAATGGAACAGCATAGAGAGTCCCAAAACAGACCCATAATAAATGACAGAACTGACATTTCAGATCAGTTAGAAGAAAATAAAGGGGAATATCTTTATGACTATGGGGTAGGGAAGAATTTTGAATAAGTCACAAAAGATGCAGATCTTAAGAAAAATGATTCATTAATATGACTGCATTAAAATTAAGAAATTCCATTTATCAAAATTTACTGTAGGGGAGTAAAAGGAAATGGTGGAATTTATCTACAGTGCATATAATGGACAATAGTTGGGTTTCCAGGTTATGTAAAGTAATTCTATAAATCAGTAAGTACAAAACAGAGAGCTCATAGAAAAAGAGGCTAAAGATGTGAACAACCATTTCACCACAGAGGAAACTTGAAGAGCTAATAATGTCTAGGGAAAATACCATTTCGCACCACGAGATGGGCAAAATTTAGAAAGTCTGGTGGTACAGATGGTTGACCAGGATGTTGAACAACAGGCACTCTTCACCCCAGCGGAAATATAAGCCAGTACAATTACTTTGGAAAACAATTTGTATTTTCTTTTTTTTTTTTTTTAAGATTTTATTTATTTATTTGAGAGAGAGAATGAGAGATAGAGAGCACGAGAGGGGAGAGGGTCAGAGGGAGAAGCAGACCCCCCGCTGAGCAGGGAGCCCGATGTGGGACTCGATCCCGGGACTCCAGGATCATGACCTGAGCTGAAGGCAGTCGCTTAACCAACTGAGCCACCCAGGCGCCCCAACAATTTGTATTTTCTAATAAAATTGTACCTGGACGTACCTTGCCCACAAGCAACTCCCCTCTCAGGTGTATTAGCCTAGAAAACCCTCACGCATGTGTGCCCCAGACATGGTTGATGGGTCCATAGCAGCACTGTTTACATGAACTCGTAAAGCTCTTGAAGGCAAAACCTGAATGTCCTTCAGAAATATAGTGGATGACCAAAAAATGTGGCATATTCTTCAGCTAGGAATTCTACACATCAGTGAAAGTGAATGACCTATGACTGCATATGTCAAGATGGAGGACGGTCATGAGAGTAAGGCTGTGCAGTAAGGAAATACTAGCACCTGCCTGCATATAGTCATTTATATAAAGTTCAAAAAAAACCAGGCAGAACTAATCAATAGGTTATATATGTATGTCATAAAACGATAAAGACGAGCGAGGACATGAAAAGGCATTAAACTTAGAAGAGTGGTTCTTTCTCACTGGATGGAAGACAGTGGGACCAGGGATTCTGTTTGTTAACCTGAGTGGTGATTACATGGGTGTTCCTTTCATTGTTATTATTTAAAACTGTACAAATAACATGGTACATTTTGTTATGCATTGCACGATTAAAAAGTTGGAGAGAAGAATGAGTATTTTTCTAGATTGTTCTAGAACTGAATCTACCTTGGCAGTGAAACGCCCTTTGTGTGACTTTGAAGCTATCGCCCCTTTCCTTCAAAGAGGCTCTGTTTTCCCGAGGCTACAAATCTCTTTTGTGGGGTTCCACCTAAATAAGAACAAATTCCCTAGTTCTTACTAGTGCAGCTGATCGTCACACCCACCCCCCCAAATAAACCTATTACATCTATTTAATAGTAGTTCCATCCCAGTCATAAGCACAAGTTGTGTTACGTCTGGTTCTTCCCAGGAAATGGAGACAAAAATAACCGAGGTCCAGCCAATCACTTTACCCTGGCTCGGTGTCTTTGGTGGTGCTGTAGGTGGTTAGGACTCTACAGGGTGGTGAGCTCAGAGATTTAATTGTTTACTTTCAAAGAAAACTGGACATTTTAAAATCCACTTACCATTTACATTGACAGTGGGATGGTAAAACCGAATTTTGCACCCTTAGGGACACGTGATGCCGTAATCACAACCTCCCGCATCCACTTCACTGGTAGCCACTTTCATCTACACTAATTTTATCTGCCTTTGAGGGACAGCAGGTATCTGATGATAGAATGAAGTCATCTTTTCATTCAAGCCATTCAATATATGCTATTTTTTAAATTTTTTTTAAGATTTTATTTATTTGTTTGACAGAGAGAGAGAGCACAAGCGGGGGGAGTAGCAAGCAGAGGGAGAAGGATAAGCAGGCTCCCTGCTGAGCAGAGAGCCCGATGCGGGGCTCAATCCCAGGACCCTGGGATCATGACCTGAGCCGAAGGCAGACGCTCAACCAACTGAGCCACCCAGGCGCCCCCAATATATGCTATTTTTATTTTTATTTATTTATTTATTTATTTTTTATTTTTTTTAAAGATTTTATTTATTTATTTGAGAGAGAATGAGATAGAGAGAGCACATGAGAGGGGGGAGGGTCAGAGGGAGAAGCAGACTCCCTGCCGAGCAGGGAGCCCGATGCGGGACTCGATCCCGGGACTCCAGGATCATGACCTGAGCCGAAGGCAGTCGCTTAACCAACTGAGCCACCCAGGCACCCAATATATGCTATTTTTAAATGTTTCCCTTATCTCTGAGTTCTAAGGAGGGGTTGCATTAAAGAGAATTTCTTTTTTCCTTCAGTGTAAATACTTACGGAACTTAGACATAGACACATTGAAGCAGATGCTTTGCAGACCGGCCTGTGCTGGGGCTTTCAGAGAGGTTGATTAAACTGGCTCATGTGTTTACATTTAAATTAGGAAGAAAATCCTCTGGTGTTTGTGTGTGTGTGTGTGTGTGTGTGTGTGTTTTAAACTATGAGTCAGAACCTTAGGTTACAGGAATTCAACTATGAAATCTTCCTGGAAGGCCATGAGGAGTGGTACTTTTCCTCCTTACTGACACAGAGGATCAGGGAAACTATTATTTATTCTGCAGTGTATAAAACAAGGTAATGAGTTTCTTTTCTCCAGAAGTGGAAGGGCAATCCCATATGTGATAACAGGAGATTTAGTAATAATAAAGGTAGATAGGTAATAAAAGGCAGATAGTCTTCACACCTTCATTTGATATAACATGCAGAGCCCATTCTTACTTTATGATCTCAGCGCAGTGTCATTGGGCTTCAGTTTTCTCAGATTAAAATAGAGGAGAAAAATCCTCTCTCCTAGGGCTGGGGATTAAATGAAATAATGTACGCCCAGTGTCTATCACAGTGTCTGATGCTTGTTAAGAATGCCTTAACAGTTAGGGGCATCTGGGTGACTCATTCGGTTAAGCGTCTGCCTTCGGCTCAGGTCGTGATCCCAGAGTCCTGGGATCGAGCCCCACATCAGGCTCCCTGCTCTGCGGGAAGCCTGCTTCTCCCTCTCCCACTCCCCCTGCTTGTGCTCTCTCTCTCCCTCTCTCTCTCTGTCAAATAAATAAAACCTTAAAAAAAAAAAAGAATGTCTTAACAGTTAGAAACAGCCCAAATGCCCTTTAACAGGAAATTGGGTAAAGAACCTCACTGCTTTCACACAGTGGAATATTAGCAATTAAAACAAATGCACTGTAGCAACACATAACACTGGATGGACCTGAGCAATACAATACCAGAAGAAAAGAGTAGGTCCTGAAAGATTACACAGAGCATGATGCACTCTTTGTAAAGTTAAAAACAACTAAATAAATCATCTGCTTTATAAAGCACATATGCAGTAAAGCTCTATAAAAGGGGGGAGGGCATGTTGGTGCCCTTGAGTTTGGGGAAACACACGCCTGGGTAGGAAGTAAGGTAGCTCTAGGTTGTTGTCCAGGTCCTGGCTTTTGTTTTTTGTTTTGGTTTTGTGGATGCTTATTATACTGTATTTGACTAAATAAAAGTGAGCCATGCATGAACTGCTAGCAAGGGTGTGCCATGATGTGAGGATTAGGATTAAGCCACTTCCCAACGTCCAGTTGAGCAATGGTGATGATAATTATGAAAGAAAGAACTGTGTTCAGGCCAAGATTTGCCAGAACTCCCTGAGTGATGGCATTTTATTTTTGCAGGTGAAGTATTAGGGAGTCAGGGCCTTGCCTTCTGATACTTTTGTGGCTTAGGTTTTTATTATAAGGGGAAACTTTTTAAGTCACTGAAAATGAAAGCCGTATACCTTTCAGCTCTCAAGCTCATTTTGCCCACCTTTTTCATTCCTTTGATTACTCGTCATTAGGATTCCATACTGTTGTCATCCCTCGTGTCATGAAGCCGAGGAATCATAGTCAGAAGAGCTTTGGATGACTCAGGGTTGACTCACAAGGGCTCAGCCAGCGCCAGCTGGGGGCACAGGAAGTGCTGGGGAGCATTGTGTTTTCCGCTCAGCTGAGTGCAGGGAGAGAAATTGGAATTACTGAGATTGTTAAGTTTTATCAGCTGAATCAAGTGCCAGCATACAGGCTTTTATAAAATATTTTTAGATCTAATTAATCTTAGCATCAAATATTCGTACTTTATAAACTGAATCATAAACAATTTAATTATCCGTTTCTATTATCTTGAGGAAAACTAGAAAGGCCAGTGTGCTTTTTTCCTCCCTCCCCATGGATGGTCACCAAAGTGTGCATCAGAAAGGGTTTAAGGAGGGGGCTGTTACCTACGGACTGTTTCTCACGGTGCAGTTCGGACTCTTGAAGGTAAAAACGAATATTAATGCCATCGTGTTGATGGAGATCCCACACGAGGAGAGAACATCCGTGTTTATCTAGGCAGCAGTCGGTGCAGATGGGGCGACTTCGTGATTTATTCACTCCCCCAGAGTAACAGTGCTGCCTCTGCCCCTGTGGAAGGGCCTTCGGGGCTTGTCTGTGAAATGAATCCACAGAGGACAGAGATGAGCCAAGTGAGCGTCGTGCTTGTGGGTCACACCACCCTGAAGATGGCCTCACGCAGGCCCTTGCTCTGACGGGGACAGTGGAGCTTATCAGAAGGAGCTCATTTGGTGCGTCAGGATTTGATAATAAATAAGTCACCCTTCCATTAGTCTTTTCTGGCTAACACCGTCCACATACTGTGTGTGGCAAGATAGTGAGTCGGTCTGGCGGAAGACGCGTCTTGGTAGGTTTTGAAATGAGACAGAGGCGGGTAGGGATGTCCTGATGCTCTTACCCAAGGAGAAAGCAGGCAGCATTTCTCTATCAGCGCGGTATGATGGTAGAGATGCACCGACTGAAAGCCAGTGGCCTAGGTTTGGTTAGAATTGTTTCTCAGAGGGCACACATGAAAATGAAAATGGTAGAGTTTGCCTCCCAGCCATCGTACCCGCTGCCCCAGAGTGAGGCTACTGTTTGGTTCAGGAGTCAGGTGGGGTTGCAGATACCCTGTCTTGACTAATTATTTCTGGGTTAAGGGGCTTTTGTTCAGTTTGCTTTAATCAAGGAATTCCTTTTTTTTTTTTTTTTTTTTAATGGGTAGAAAGTATGTAGTTAAAACTACCCAAAGCTGGAACCACTAAGATTTTTGTGCTGGCTTACTATGTATGCATCTTAAAGTCCTTCCCTTGGCATCAAGCTCCTGATATGGACCCCGGAGCTCTGCATTCTTTTTTAAATTTTATTTATTTATTTATGTAATCTCTCTACCCAATGTGGGGCTCTAACTCACGACCCCGAGACCAAGAGTCGGACGCTCCTCTGACTGAGCCAGCCAAGCGCCCCTGAGCTCTGCATTCTTCATCCCAGAGATGGCAGACACATTTGCAGAATCACTTTTACTTAAGACTAATCATTTTGTTAGTCTAGTATGCATATGTGTGAGTACTAACCAAGCATGCCTGTTTTCATGTTGTGATAGTTCAATTAAGCAGTTAATGGAAGTTAGTAGTAATCCTAGAATATCAGTGCTGGAAGGAACCTCAGAGACCAGCCTAATGGTTTTAGAAATGAGAAATCTGAGGCCTGCACCTCACCCATGCCAACCTACTGAACTGCCTCTGTGAGGAGTCATGCATCACATGAATTAAAATAGGTACGCTTAGTCAATTGAGTAAATATTTATTGCCCTTCTGTTATTTGCAAGGCAATATATGTTAAAAACTCTACCCTAAAAGTTTCCACCGTGTACCTCAAATCCTAAACATGCCATTTTTTTTTTGTTAGATTTTATTTATTTATTTGAGACAGAGAGAATGAGAGACAGAGAGCATGAGAGGGAGGAGGGTCAGAGGGAGAAGCAGACTCCCCGCCGAGCAGGGAGCCCGATGCGGGACTCGATCCCGGGACTCCAGGATCATGACCTGAGCTGAAGGCAGTCGCTTAACCAACTGAGCCACCCAGGCGCCCCTAAACATGCCATTTTTATGAGGTCTCTTGGAATTTCCTAAGGAAACTAATATATACATGGTTATCTGTATTAAGATATGTGCATGCGTGGTTATCTATATTAAGGAATATCTATATCTATATGTCTTCACGCCTTTTCTTTCTGGGACCCAGAGCTGTCCAGCAACCTCATTTGCTGAGAGCGTGGTCAGGAACAGGGAGGATGCCCAGAATGTGTCTGAGCGGTCACAATGACTGCCAGAATATGCCTGTTCCCCACTCACAAGAACCATCCCCCCGCCAAGCTCTCCCTCAGAGCCTGTTTACACTAACTTTAGACACAACTCTAACAGACTTGGATGTGCTAAGCATGGAGTAGAGAAGTAGCAGCTGGGAAGGAAACTGAAAGAGAACCAATACCTTCTTTGACAAGAGGAAATGAGGGGAAAAGTTCAAAGCAGGCAGAGAACAAAAGCCCGTAGTTTCAGGCCACCTTGCTTAAGGAGAGACAGCTCTCCCCATCTCAGAGGCTCTAGGGGGTGTCCCAGTATTACAGAGGGGGATTGTGATTTAAGATCATGGGAGTGGCCTCTAGTCATTAAGTGAAAGTTAAATAATGTTTGTGATAGATCCTGTATTAAAGTTTAGAAGATTTGCATCCAAAGCGGCTCAAATAAAAATTGTTTTGGCACTTAAAGAAGTAAAACCATGGGGAATCTGGAAAAACTCAGGTATGCAAAAGTGGCTTTTCTGCCCAGCCAGAGAAAGAGAGGAGACTGTTTTAATATATTCTCATCATCCCAGATTCTGGCCTGCCTTTCTAACCTGCAACAAGAGAGGACCTTTTTCTGAAACAGGACATTTACCTCACTTGAATTATCACATAAAGGACAGGAAAAATTACATGATGCATGTGAAAGTTGATTGCTGATATCAGATAGTTTATCATTTTCCTTTTATATCAGAGCTGATGTCATGGTGCTCCCAATGTTAAATCTTGGTTTTACACACAGGGAAAAACATTCGAGCCCCATTATCTGTCCTTGGAGGCCTGAAGGGTTTGGGGTCTCTTGGGCCATTCTCTGTGGCCCCTAAAGGGTGAGGCAGAATGCTAAGGGTAGGTCAGGTGGGCTGCCCCCCACACCTAGACTTGCAGAGCCTCCCCTCCTTCCATGCGCAACCACTGCAACAACCGAGCTCTAGAAAGGGGCACTATGCGATGTGTCTCTTAGCCCAGCGTCCTGAACCTCCTTGGACCATCTGCACCTGTTTGTTGCGTGGAAATTACTATCATTAAGACCACGTTGCCACCAAGACCCTTTCCTCCCCATGCCCTTCCCATCTGTGATTCTTCTCCGCTCTCCTTTACCTTCTGATGTTTTGTCCCCAGCACCCATGTCGGTCTCACTAAGTGTGCAGTCAAATAGCATTAGACAAGCAAACACACAGGACAAGTGCTACTCACATATGCCCCCTGCCTCTATCCCACATTCCATGGGATCTCACTTCCAAAGAGGTGCATTGGCTTTCACCACTGCACAAAGGGTTCGGGGGCAATGTCAAGTTCTTTGCCCATAGCTACACGGTCGGCTGAATACCATGCTGATGATGACAGTCTTTGTAAAATACACATTTCCACAAAATAACTTGGATATATTTTCTTTTCACAGTTACACACAGGTTTGAAATATGCCATGGAATGCTTGTCTGTGCTTTTTTTTTTTTTTTAATCACAAATGTGTATCTGAAGAAAAAAATTGACACATACCTCCCAGTAACATCACTATAAATGATATGTGTACATTGAAAGGAAATTGTATACCTTAAATCATAGGAACTGATAGACTATAATGAAACACATTTATAGGAATTACTGGAATGGCATTTATCCTTAATATGACTTAGACTGTTCACTGGAATAGTCGGTAATATATAAATGTCTGCTTCAAAGTTTGGGGACTCAGTGGTTTTCATTTGAGGGAGCTGGTTGAAGAAAACGTTGAAATAATGCACTTAACTATTCCTTGTTTTTTTAGCATGCACATCTCTGAAAGCCAACAAGAATTCTTCAGAATGCTGGATGAAAAAATTGAAAAGGTAAGAAGTAAAATAAATGAACTACTTGTTTCAAGGGAAATATGCTCACTGCCTCATGAGTGAAGGTAATAATATTCTGATTTCTGTGTTACAAAGCTGTTCTTGTAAGGGGATGAGTAGAGAGTTAAAATAAAAGTCACCCCTCACACCAAAAAAAAAAAAAAAAAAATGTGACTATGACAATGTTTAATGTATCCTAGAGCAGCACCCAAGATCCTAGGCTTGTTGATCATTAATTAACACGTGTAGGGCCAAATAGAGACTAGTAAGAGCCTTTGCCTAGAGACAGAACATTGCTATCCCTGCACATTGTCTGCACCCGATACCCTGCTCTCACTTGAGACGGCAAGCAAGAAGGTCGTTAGTGTCTGTCAAAACCTAGGGAGTGTCCACTATATGCCTGATGCTGCTATGAGTTCTGTACAAACATCGCATGCGTGTTGCAGTCAATACCCACCGCAGGGAAATGGCTCAGAGACAGGTATCATCTGCATTTTACAGACAAGGAAACTAAGGCTCAGAATACTTGAATAACTTACCAAGGTTTGCAAGGCCACTAGTGGTCAAGTTGGAATTCCGGCCCACATCTGCCTGACCCCAAAGCAGTTGCTTCCCTCCCAAGTTGCTTCTCTAAGAGCGTGGGGATTTTACATTGACAGGAAGATCTGTGTGGAAATTGAACCCATACTTAGGATCTCAGAGTGCCATATGCTGATCAACTGAATGAAGTATGGAATATGGTAAGAATTAAAGGCTTACTTACATACTTGTAGAATTTAAATTCATCACTGCAGGGGGTGAATTTTAAATACTACAGTTACAAATCTGAGTATTACCATTTGAAAACCCTGTTCTGAAGAAGAGTAAAATTCTAAATTCAGAACATAGCACAACTATGATTAAGGCATCATGGGCCAGTTTTGCCTTTGAAGTTTTTTCCATTTTAATTTTTATTTATTTTTTACTTTTTGTGGCACTTTTATCTGAGCATTCCTTCATGAATTCCTAAGTTATGACATATATCACTCAATGGAAAATATGTAGGGCTTAAATTCATCAGTATTTTAGCAGCAGACCTCATTCTGAAGTGGACCTCCTTAAAGAATAGTTGTGCAATCTTCTAATGCACCATTAAAGGACCACATATATTGCCAATGTGAAAGGTAGAGATGGATGATGAATTAGAATGGAACTTTAACCTACAGTATTACTTGGCTATGCATAAATACTCCTTTGCATATAATTTATTTTATTTTATTTTATTTTTAGAGAGGGAGAGTGAAGGGGCAGAGGGGGAGAGAGAGAGAGAGAGAAAGAATCTCAAGCAGGCTCCACACCCAGGGCTGAGCCCAACTCAGGGCTCAGTCTCACCACCGTGAGATCATGACCTGAGCCAAAACCAAGAGTCAGAGGCTAAGCCACTCGGGTGCCCCTTTTTTTTTTTAAGTGACATCCTGGCTTACATATGACTTTTTAGATTGAAAACTTCATCTAGGAATAATTACCAAGTTTCACGTATTCGTTCAAAAGCTGTTCAACTTGTCAATAACATTTGTTTTAGTAAAGAAAGGCAAAAAAATAAATATTTTTTTTCCCACTGTAATGGTGAAGACCTTTTCTTTCTCAGTTTGTTTGGGCTGCATGGCATAAAAAGATCTTCTTAGTAGTCAGAGTTAGTCTGTAAAAGTTGAAACCTGAATAGTAAGTATCTTTTTAACCAAAAGTTACAAACCCTGACAAGGCATTTAAGATGATCTAATCCCTTCCTGGTGTGTTTCCATAATTGAAATTCTACCTCCTTTTACTCAAAACTGGAATTCATTGTTCACATCTGAAATCCGACTTCCCTTCTTCCTTTTGTATCCAGGGTATAGAGTATGATGTGTCTAACACAACAAAAGCAAAGTTTATAACTTGATCATCTGTTGGATGGAACCTTCCCTGGACAAAGGAGCATTTGTAGATTCAACATAAACAGTATTCCCACTATGGAATACATTTATGTTCGAAGAGCTGTTATGTAATCTGTGACATGCACCCAGTTACAGATTTCTAGGGGAATTTTCTATTCGGTCTGAACCAGGCTTTCCTGTTTCTTCCCTCTTATCTAAAGTTCATCTTTCTGAATATTTTGAACATGCTGTTCTGTGTATTATTTCACCATTGAGCCTCTAAGATTAAAATGTTCCTTCTTAATATATGCATTTGACTTAATATAATCTTCACTATATTTTATATAACCAAGATTGGAAGTGGATTCTTACAAATTATTTTCCTGACTTTCCATCATTGCTAAATATTTCTTTAGTCCAAGCTAGCCTGAGGACAACCATAAATGCGACTCAGATCTATTCTTTAGGTTTTATAGGGTTGATTTTAAAAAGCAAAAAACAGGGGCACCTGGCTGGCACAGTCAGTTAAGCATCCAGCTCTTGGTTTCAGTTCAGGTCATGATCTCGGGGTTGTAAGATCGAGCCCCACATCGGGCTCCACCCTGAGCACAGAGTCAGCTTCAGACTCTCTCTCCCTCTGCCCCTCCCTGCTCTGTGCATTCTCTCTCTCTCTCTCTCAAATAAATAAATAAATCTTTAAAAACCAAAAACACCTCAAGAGCTTCATGCTGAAAATTGGAGTCATTCTAAGAGGGCTTGAGTTTTGAGATTTAATCTCTCAGAAATGTCCAGGGATTCCTTTTTCTTCCTTCAATTGCTAAGAAGCAAAATTGACTGAATGTGCAGAGATTTAAATCTGCCCTTCCTTGATTCTTCCTTTATATTTATTGAATGTCTGTAGGACATGGTTTCAATTTACCCTTCAACTCTCGACACCAAAAGAAATCTCTGTCGCTCTCAAGAGACATGTAAAAGTACCATTAGTATAAAGAAAGTATAGTATAAAGACTGTTAGATGGTCTCATATTTACAGTGGAACTTAAGTTGGACGGCTCTAGTTTGCACCTTCAGCTGGACCAGCATTTTCTAACAAGTTAATGATGGCAAAGGAAAGCAAGTAGCAAAAATGCCTTTAAAAAACTTACTTACCACTTACTGAGTACCAGATAGTTATGCAGGATAGAAAATAGATAGGAAATTTGGGATACAAAATATGTAGGTAACAGTCCCTGGCCTTGAGGAGCTCAATTTTAAAAGTAAGTTTCTTTCACAATGTTTCTTTCACAATGTTTTACTGATTGGAACCCTTCATCCATCACCCCCTTCTCCCCACACCCCCCTGCCCTCCCGTCGTCACCGGGAGCCAGGTCCTCCTGTACCGAACACAAGTGTTTGTTGGGTCAGGTGTTGAAACTTGAGGTCCCATTAACCAGGCAGCCAGGACAGCTTCCTGGACACTTGGTACCATTTCCACTGCGCTGGCATCTAGAAGGCCAGGACACTGAGCTGCATCTGGGAGAGCTTTGGTCAGGAGAGCAATGAGAGTTCCAAAGAACTTTATAACCTCTATTTGATTTACTTCTGCATTTCCTTGGTGGAGAGTAAAATTCCTATGACACAATAGGAGCACTTCGTTTACTTTTACCTCATTATGTTTTACTCAGATATTCAATTGGAGTATGACCTGAGCTGAAGAAGGCAGAAACTTAACAGACTGAGCCATCCAGACGTCCCAAGACAGCTCTTAATATTAAATAAAGAATGTCTCAGTACAGTGCCATTTGCATCTGATTAGTTTTTCTCAAGCAAGACTTTGTAAGCTTTGTTAAGCCGTGAGCATCTTTTTGGAATCTTATAAAAGTTATAGAGACTCTCCCTATAAAAATGCACATATCATATACACAAATTCCTTAAGTAAAATGTCAGAGTTTGATAATTCCCTGGAGCCTGTCCCTGGGCCCCAGGCCAAGAACCTGTGGATTTCTTTATGATGGCATTTCATTGATGTGCTGCTTCCCTCTGATCCAGGGGGCTATCTGCACCCGTGAACCTTACTAGCAATGATCCATATAGATCTCTGGTTTTAAAGACTAGGAAACGCCACACAAACCCATTCTCCTTTTCTTACTGCCCTTCCTTCCTCTCAAAAGTAGCTGATAGTACTTCACCCCCTGAGGATGAGCGACCAGCACACCTACTGTATCATCTCGCTTATTCCTATACGAGCTTGAGATTCTGTCACTGTTGAATGGAATTATTCATTATAACCTTTTGAGGAAATGTATGAGAAAGAGCAGCTCTGGATTTAAAATCGGCTGATTTTAAAGGACGTTTGTTCATCAATAGACCTGTACATCTATTAAAAAAATCATTTACACTTAGAAAATGTTTGCATTCCTGCAGTGGCCTGATTCCCTTGGCCCCAGAACTAACCTAGCTGGTGAGAAAGAGCATATCTGCATTTATAAATTTATTTCAAGGGCTCTTCCTCGTAATATTACATCAGCTCAGTCTGAACCATGTCTTGAATCAATGTGTTGGAGATCAGAAGGTGTTTGCTTTTCACCTGGTGAAGAGAGTGACTAGCATGTAATTTATGAACCATGATGTTTGGTTCTATATATAAACTACCCCTGTAGGGGACTATGTAACTTCAGAGTTGCTATAGAATCAGATACAATGTGTGGCAGATGCAGCTGATGATAGGTTTTACTCTCTGGGCGCCTGTTTGAAGGCCTCCTCAGTGCCCACTAGGGAAGAGAAACATGGGACTGTTGTATCAAATCCTAAGGAATGTTACACAGCCTGCGTGTGTGTGCAGAGGAAATCATAGGGTGTGCCTCCCTTCTTGCTTTTCACTTTTAACAACAGCCAAGGCCCTCAACAGCCCTCAACACTGGTGGAGAGAGGCTCCTGCTGGCATGTATATTTTGCAAGTGGGCTGGAAATGAAATATCATTTCATTAAACAGTTTTGTGTTCCACAGTAAGCATAGTATGGCCTTGCTAATAACCAGACCCTTCCTGTGTCCCCTTGCCCTCCACCCCCCTGCCTTGCCTTCCCTCTCTCCTGTGTGTACCTTTCCTCATTCATCAGCCAAATTAAAGCTGTAGTTACAAGGGTAAGGATGGGACTCAGTCCTGTTTTGTTTTTCTCCCTACTGAATAGTCATGATGATAACACTGGTGTAGGAACCACTGGCAAAGCGTGTGGCTAAGATGCTAAGGTAGCTGATAGGAATAGATGGTGCGGCCAAGGAAGATAAAGCAGGCAACGAGCCTGAAAGAAATGAAACACTCGGTCTCTGCTTGCTTTCTTTTTTCTGGAGGGCTTGATTTTCTGAGAATTCTTGAGGCACTATCAGCCGGGCTCTTTAGGGAGCAGCAGAGAAGAGTTCAGATTCCAGAACGATGCAGTACATGAATGCAAATAAGAGCCCTACCGTTTTTATGAATGAAGTGTGGCCGACAGTAATGTGGGGCACAACCAGTGAATGGTGTCATTTTGCCATGGTGCAGTAGTTAGGCAAGGGAGGGCAGCCCAAGGTACCACTCCGAGCAGAGACAGTGATGCTGGTGTGGGCCATTCCCTTGTTCCCATTCAGTTTCTCCTTCCCATCCTCTTCCTGGGCTGTTTCCCTTCGTCTGCATGGCCTTTCCATTCTTTGCGTTTGGCAGCCATGGGCGTTGTCTTAACCCTCTGGGCTAAGATTTGTCTTTGGGAATCATTTGTCTTTGCTTCCCCAGAACCTAGCACAGGGCCTAGGACAGAAGAGATGCTTAGCACACTTGTTGAATGAGGGAATGGTACAAATAAGACCGTGGGGCTTAGCAGAAGCGAAAGCATACAAAGGAAGGAGGTATGGTCAGGCAGCCTCCTACAGTAGAGGGCTCAGCAAGATAGGAGGTGCTCTTAACAAAGAACAGCACAATAAGTAGCTAGCAGGTGCAGAGCCAAGACCTGCATTGAGAGAAGTCAAGGAAAGAAGCAGCACAGAGGAAGACAAAGAGCCTTGCTTCCAACCCCGGGCCAGATCTGAGAACCAGCTCCAGTTGTAGCTGTGTGGCCCCAGGCTGATTGTTAGACCTTTCTGATACTCTGGCTCCTCTTCGACAAATTTGCATAACAATACCAACTTGTCTGGGAAATTAGAGCTAATTCACCAGAGTCTAGCGGAGGGTTTGGTCCGTTGGACATGCTTGAAGTTGTTTGTATCCTTATCATCAAGGCCATTTGTAGAGACTGAGGGGAGGTGGGTTTTGAGGGGGCAAAAATTGAAACTAAAAATGCAGAACTTAACAGCTTGAATTTTGCTCCAGCAAAAGTGCCTTCCTGTGGTACAGATGTCTCCTTATAGGTTGAGTATTGGAAGAGGATTCTTTGCCAGTGTGCCCTGACCTGCCTCCCTCCTGTGTGGTATAAACGTGTTAAGGAATTAGATTCATGTGAACATTTTTAGCACCATTCAATAACCTTGCACTAGCTTTTGAGCTGTGATTACAGAACGAGTCAGTGAGTCAGTGGCCTGGGTAGAGCTGGATCCCTATATAGATTTTTCGTGTTTAGAGGGTTCATTCTTTTTTAACTCTTGTAGATTTTTTAAAACACACTTTTACAAATAGCAATACCAGCCTCAAAAGGCTTGTGACAACAACAAAAACAAAAAAAGTTAGGAAAGGGGATCTCCCCAAAAATCATTAAAACAGTAAAACTGACTTCTTTTGATTCATTTAATGAGCATAACTGGGATGTGTTCCCTGGACACAGAAATGAGCCAGGGGCCATAGAAGGTGCATAATTTAAAAGTTGGGTTTTTGCCTTTAGGGAACGTCTAATCTAGAAGCATAAAATTTCGAGTTGAGAGGAACTTTAGAGAATATCTTATCGATTGCCCCCAACTCTTTGAAATTCCCACTAAGCAATTCCTCTGTAGCAAAGAATGACACATGCCTGTTTATATCATTTGGGAAGGAATTACGAAGCATATTATGTTCTGTACATTTCTTGAAAGTTTTATTCTGAGATAATCTTGTTATTAATGGATACTTATTCCTCTCTTTGAAGTTCTGTTGAGTGGAGACATATTCTGTTTCATTCCTAGAAAAAGCATTCTTGGAGCAGATAATTCTAGATTGCCCTCATTTAATCCCATTTTCCTACATAGATTCAAAAGAGGAGTACCAAAATTCTTTAAACTCATATTCCCAAAATTGGTTGTTGGAGGTTTGGAGACATTTAATCATATCCTGCCTCCCTTCTGGGTTCTTAACACACTGAAAATTGACACAAGGAGCCGGGTGACTGTCATGGGTCAGTGTCTCCCTTATTCATGAGCCTCGTAATTCCCAAATGCAGAGTTTCTAGTAAACTAGTTCAGAATATATTTGCAACACTTAAAACATCGAAAGGATCTATAGCTGGAATATATAAAGAAGTACTATTAATACAAACCAATAAAATCATCGATGAAACTTCTGGGTCGGTATCCTTGAAATTCGTTTACATCTATACAATAAAATTTACTGAAACATTCTGTGTTTGATAGCAAAGGGAAAGGCCCCCGAAGCAGCCTAAGTGTCTACCTGTGGAGGAATGAGTAGATGAAACTGTAGGAATCTGCAGTGGAATATTATACAGCAGTTAAAGGAAATGAATCAGGTGTGTGTGTGTGTGTGTGTGTGTGTGTGTGTGTATATATATATATATACATGGACTGTATAGATTTGAAACCATATTATTACATGAACAAGGGAATATGCAGAATGATAAAAATTGTATGATACCATCCCAATTAAAAAATGTAAAAATGCTGTACGTTGTTTAGGGATGGACATTCAGCAAGTATTTATGAAGTACTGTCTATATGCCATATGCACTGATAGACGTATACACGTGTGTATGCACACATTGATATGATATATTTTTATATGATATATTTATATATGGATGTGTTTATATCTGTTATATATTTAAACATGCATATACACGTAAAGCATAGTTTATTCGATAGAGTAAAAATATGAATGTTAGAGTATCAAAAATGAGCTGGGAGGCCGCCTACTAAACCCATGACCATTGTTGTGCCTGGGGACAGGGGAATGGGGACTGGGACAGCAATTTCATCAGGGAGGGCAGCAGCTAGAAGCAGATGTTACAAAATATTACTGCTTCTTATGTCCAAGTGATAGAAATACAGTCTTTGTTACATTCTTTTTACTTTTCTGTACCTTTTAAATTTCTCAAGATTAACAGAAGTCTATGAAAACAGGACAATGTTTATGACAAAATGTCTAGTGGGAAAAAACAGATTAAATAGTGGTCACGAGTCTTGCTCACACTTTCCACAGCATCCCAGCGTATGCAGTTTGGTGGAAGACAACCAACAAGCAGTAATATACAGGCACTGAGAAATGCTCTAAGTCACCTGAAACGGTCCTTTTTTAGATTTCCTTTGAATCATTATTCCCAAGGATTCTGATAGTCATGACCAGAGATGTAGTTGACTTCTGTTGATTGTTATTCATATTGGCCAGTTGGCCAAATATGAGGCAATCCTTAATTTAATCAGAGCTTCCCATTAGGCTAAATAGTCCCCACAAATCCAGTCACTTCGGCTTGCCTCAGCCTGTCATGTGTCCTCTGGACCCCCCTCAGTTGTCATCCTTGTAGAGTGCTCATTCCCAGGAAATGTGTTGGGTTCATCAGGCCAGTAGGCCCCTCAGGATCCATAATGAAGTCCCATGGACCTGCTTTCCCTTCTCTTTTAGTGTGCAGGTTGGCCACCTTAGCCATGTCCTGGATGAGGAAGGAAGCCACATGGACATGCTCTCCCCATCCCGGGGCCCAGGACACCCACTCCTCATTGCCCTTTGGGCTTTCTCCCCATCCTATATGGCTACTCCACTCTTCTCTACCTTTTATAGGCAGGGACCTCCCATCAGGAGCTGTGGTCCTCTTCCTGGCCGGATGCATGTGCTTTCTATTCTGAAAGCAAAGAGAAAGGGAAGGGATGGTGAGCACTGATCGCGCAGACAAGGTTGCTCCTCTCTGTGGAGAGGAAGAAAAGGAACCAACCTTTCACACTTCCTCCTCTCTAGTCTGCTAGCTTATGAGCAGTAAGAGGGGCAAACCCAACATCCTCCATTCTGTCCACATACACCTGGCTGAGTCAGTCACCATCCATAGGGCCTTGGGGGTGGGACAGGGGGTGGTGATGAGAAGGGCCTGCTGGGTTCCCTAACCTAGCAGGAGAGCTAATTCCCATCTGACTCCTTCTGACTGTTCTCAGTTAAAAACTATAAGGAAAGGAAGTGGGTACTTAGTCTCACCCAATCTCCAACTGTGTTCAGTGTACATTCTAGGGTATAAGCAATTAGTTCTGAACAAAGAGCTCTAAAAAGTCTGTCTGGAAAACACGTCTTTGTCAAGAGGCATATGGATTGAAATCCCAAACTTGCTACAGCCATTGTCCTGAAGGAGGTGAACCCCAGAGAAGCCATGAGGCTTCATGTCCTAGAGGAAGTGAACCCTAGAGGAGACTTCATGTCTAGAGGAAGTGAATCCTAGAGGAGACACATGAGGCTTCATGTCCTAGAGGAACTGAACCTTAGAGGGGACCCGCAAGGCTCAATCTACCAAGTAGGTTGACCTGGCCTGGGGGTGAGGGGGTGGTATTTAAATCTTAACTCTTATACCTGAGAGTAGATTAAGATATCCCTTTGAATTAAGTCCATCAAATGGCCTGGAAATCTTCCACAAAGAATTCCACAAAAATTTGTTATATCTATTTATCATTAGAAGGAATCGGTTACAACAGGGAAAAACTTTATAAGATAACATTAAGTGGAAAAAAATGTGTCTGTCATAGGATTGAAACTATATAAAAATGACAGATATATGGACAGAGATTTAAATGAAACTTGGAAACTGTCCAATTAATTAGGTAGATTGTAGGAAAACTTGATTTTGATTGATGGTTTTCTTGTTTGTAAAATAAGAACAATTTTATAAAAATGACATTTTAGAAGAGAACTCTGACCCCACCTTGAGAGACATTTCTCTCAAGATGGAAACTATCTCTGTTGCTTGAGCTTCTAGGAAGAGGGCCAAACCCTTGACATGTTGACCTCTGAACCCACTGATGGTAATTCTTTTCTCTGCAACAGGGGTGGGCAAACTATGGTCCATGAGCCAAATCCAGCTCATGAAACAAGAATGGTTTTTACGTGTTTCAATGGTTGGGAAAAGCAAAAAACAGAATATATTTTCTGACATGTGAAAAATTACGTGAAATTCCAATTTTGGTGTCCACAAATAAAGTTTTATTGGAACACAGCCAGGCTCATTCTTCTCCTTTTATCTATGGCTGCCTTCATGCTTCCAACAGCAGAGCTGAGTGGCAACAGAGACCGTCTGCAATGCAAAGCTTAAAATATTTACTGTTTGGCCCTTCACAGAGAAGGTTGCCAACTCCTGCCTCTGACATCAGTTCACTATGGCCTAGAGATAGGAACCTCCCACCTTTATCCTCATTCCTGCTCACTTCCTGGGGTGGAGGGGGGGGGCAGGGAGAAGGAGCATCATTGAAGTCATCTGAGTGCCAGTGTCAGATAAAGCTTGAGAAATATGTGCCTTAAAGTTTCTAAAATAGGGGCGCCTGGGTGGCTCAGTCGTTAAGCGTCTGCCTTCGGCTCAGGTCATGATCCCAGGGTCCTGGGATCGAGCCCCGCATCGGGCTCCCTGCTCGGTGGGAAGCCTGTTTCTCCCTCTCCCTCTCCCTCTCCCTCTCCTCCTGCTTGTGATCCTGCTCTCACTGTGTCTCTCTCTGTCAAATAAATAAATAAAACCTTTAAAAAAAAAAAAAAAGCTTCTAAAATACCTTCCTTTTTGTTTGTAGAATGAGGATTCGGGTATAATAAACACGTCATGAGGGTTTTAAAGCCGCGTAGTCAATATGTGCTCTCTCTTGGAAATGAAAAGCTCAGTATACTGGGACTGTTGTCCCTGGTGCTGTTATCATGGCGATTGTGCCTCTGTCTGGTCAAAGAAGCCTTCACAAGCTGTCACGCTCCTGTTGCTCTTTACAAACGAGACCTTTTTCCAACCGAAATAATAACGCGTGAGTCTAATTAGAATAAAGCTCATTAGAAACAGAGATGGCCATTAATGCCTTGACTGATTTTTCTAATGAAGTAAGTCGGAGGAGGAGACTTGAACAGCGCAGCTAATTATTTTTGCTTTTCTTTGGCATTTCCTCAAAACTGTGGTTAGAAATTGTTGTTGGACTGTTAGTGAAAATGCTGCTGGAGCGCTGACGGAAGACAGCCTGCCACTTCCAGCCCCGAGGACGGGGTGGAGGGCGCCTGCTTTGGGCCCGCTGCCCCGCAGGCGGAGGATGGGGCGGGGCCTTCATTCCACTTTTCCTCTCTTTTCCTGCCTCCCGCCTCCACATCATGGGTGTTCTGGATTCCAGCTCATCATTCACAGATGCTCAAGCTGTGGCATATAGCTCTCCTGCCCCTGTATTCCTGGTTCAGGGACAGAGCTTTTAAATGTCCAGATTCCCATGGAAATTTGGATCTGAGGTTGCCTCTGGATGGTGATGCCCGGAGGCAAAGGTCAGGGGAATAAGAGGTGTTAGGTGGGCAGAGCAAGGATGTGGCCCCATTAAGTTTCTGCGCCAAGATACAGCCACAGCGGCTGTGTTTCCTTAATCGGGGTGTTCTTGGGCACCCTGAAAGCCACAGTGCAGGATAGCAGTCGATCCAGGAGGCAAAACTATGTCAAGAAACTGAAAATCAGGATGCCTACGATTAGGAAGAGAGAGGAGGAAGATGAATCATACAAAGGAAGCAGACAGGAAGTAGGAGAATCAAAATAATGCACAGGCCAGAAACAAACGGTGGTTCCTGGTGTCATCCAGAGAGGTAAAGGAGAGGAGACTGAATGCTTCCTTTGGTCAGTCAGTCAGCAAACAAGAGCCTGCTTTATGACAAATGTAGCTCGCAGTTTGAGACAGAAATAAGCCTCATTAGAACAAACTTCCAGGGCGCCTGGGTGGCTCAGATGGTTAAGCGTCTGCCTTCGGCTCAGGTCATGATCTCAGGGTCCTGGGATCGAGTCCCGCATCGGGCTCCCTGCTCCTTGGGAGCCTGCTTCTCCCTGTGGCTTTCTCTCTCGCTCTGTCTCTCGTGAATTAAAAAAAAAAAAAAAAAAAAAAAAAATTTCCATAATGAGCCTCCGTTACAAAACTTAATGTTTGCTTTCTACGAACATGAGAGTCTTCCCTAAAATATTTAGTTATCTGGCCCCTTTGCAGTACCTGTGAGGTTTTTAATCAGAACTTTGTGACAACAGCCAAGACTGAGTTTAAGACTCCTGGATGAATATTATAAAAAGAGAACCAGACTGGGAATGCAAACTGGTGCAGACACGGTGGAGACAGTATGGAGGTTCCCCAAAAAATTAAAAGTAGAACTACCATATGATCTAGTAATTGCACTACTGGGTATCCACCCAAAGAACACGAAAACACTAATTTGAAAAGCTATATATACCCCTATGTTTATTGTAGCATTATTTACGATAGCCAAGATATGGAAGCAGCCCAAATGTCCATGGACAGATGAGTGGACAAAGAAGATGTGGTGTGTATATATGTGTATATATCCACAATGGAATATGACTCAGCCATAAAAAAGAATGGAATCTTGCCATTTGCAACAACATGGATGGATCTAGAAAGTATAATGCTAAGCGAAATAAGTCAGTCAGAGAAAGACAAATACCATATGACTCCACTCATATGTGGAATTTAGAAACAAAACAAATGAACAAAGAAAAAAAAAAGGAGACAAACCCAAAAACAGACTGTTAACTATAGAGAACAAACAGATGGTTACCAGAGGGGCGGGCGGTGGGGGGAATGGGTGAAATAGGTGGTGGAGATTAAGAGTACACTTTTCATGATGAGCACTGAGTAATGTATAGAATTCCTGAATCACTACATTGTATACCTAAAACTAATATAACACTGTATGTTAACTATACTGGAATTAAATTTTTTTTAAAAAGGGACAGCTGGTGTTCCTATTACACTTGCATTAGATTGACACTTAAAATTTAGCTGTCCAGGTGCACATTTTTTAATCAAAACATAAAATTGCAATTGCCTTGTCCAAAAAACAGAGAGAGAGAGAGAACCAGACATGATTCCTTATGTGGTTTACATAAGTATTATTTATATAAATAAGAATGCTAAGTAGTGGACATGAGATTCTGATACCAGCTTTTGTTCCCCCACCTTGCGTTCCTGCTGCCCTCTGCTAAATTCCAGGCTCTTCTTGGGACCAGGCTGTGCCCCAGTCTCTGCTGATTCTGGTGTTCAAAACTTATTCTTTATCAGCGGTGTTGTTGAAAAGGACTGCTTTTCCTGTGCGATCCACAAAGTGTTGACAACTTGCTTCACTTATTAAAGTCCAAGACACTTCCAGAAAACATCATGTAACAACCTCCATACACACACACACGCACGCATGCACAGCAACACCTCCCTCCAAATGCCTGCGTATTCATAACCATTGTGACGTGGGCCACACAAGGATGAATGAGACACATCCTGCTGCCTAGAGTAAGGGAGGCAAACATTTTGGCTAAAATCACTATAAAGCATGGTGGTGGGATGGAAGGGAAAAGATTCTCCCTGAGCAACTGGGGGAAATGTCACTTGAAGATACGATGTTGGAACCACCACCGTGAAGGCTGAGTGGCCACGGGGAGACAGCTGGGGAGGGGGGTCTGCGAGAAGGGAACAATATGTGTGAAAATGCAGTGGTATCCAAGCAGGAGCTGCTGGGACACAGGGGGTGACGAGTCCGCTCATTTTGTTTATGTGTCTCTTTGGTCGCAGAGTGTGCTTGGACCATCCCTTAGTACCCCCTTTTTTTCTTTGGGATATTTGATCGAGGTTTTTTTCATGCCTAGTAAAAAGGCTGCAATGAAAATATTTGTACATATACTTCTAAGAACTTTACGAAGATAACATTTACATGGCATAAAATTTACTCATTTTATATGTGCAATGCAGTAATTTTTAGTGAATTTACCAAATGATGCAACCATCACCACCTTCCAGTGTTAGAACATTGCCATCACCTCAAGAAGGTCCCTCCTGCCTGCTTACAGTCAATCCCCATGCCCACTTCCAGCCCCAGGGAAACAATGCATATATTTTTTTAAAACATATATTTGGGGGGGGCGCCTGGGTGGCTCAGTCGGTTGAGCGACTGCCTTTGGCTCAGGTCATGATCCTGGAGTCCCTGGATCGAGTCCCGCGTCGGGCTCCCTGCTCGGCAGGGAGTCTGCTTCTCCCTCTGACCCTCCCCCATCTCATGTGCTCTCTCTCTCTCTCTGTCATTCTCTCTCTCAAATAAATAAATAAATAAAATCTTTAAAAAAAAAAACATATATCTGGGGGTTTATCTTAGAGACTGATTTCAGTGATTGCTATAATAAAGGGTATGAACATTTTTATGACTCATAGTAGGTATTACCAAGTTAACCTTCAAAGCTGCTATACCATTTGACATAGCTGCCGGCAAGATAGGAGAGTTACATTTCTTCGTGTACTCTCAAGAATTGGGTGCCTCTATTTTTCAATAATATCTAATTATTTGATGTATATTTTCTGATGACTGAAGCAGACCATTTTCCTATCTCTGTGTTCACTGGTCTTACTTCATTCTGAATGAGTTTCTAGTTTATACCCTTCCTTCCCTCTTACTGAGATCCTCTTACTGTCCATTTTTTATAGGTTTGAGCTTCTCCTATAACTTACTGACACACTGAATGCTACAGGTATTTCTCCCATTATGAAATTTGCCTTTTTATTTTATTATTTTTTACCCCACAAAAGTTCATTTTCACATGATCAAGTGTGTTCCTCTTTGTATCTTTTCTCTTGCGATCTTTTTCTATTCCTTTGTGTATAAGTTTATTTCCCTCTTTCCCTGAGAGCTATTTCCCTCTCCAGAACCTTGACAGAAGTTCTGTTGTATTATTAAGATTTAGCACATCCATTCTCTTGGAATCTGCCATTCCTGGTGATCACCTTTGTCAGCTACTGAATCCTTACCTCTCTTATGCTGTGTATCTGGAATATCTTATTCTGCGCAGGTGATGTTTTTGATGGGTCCGTTTTAATAAGATCATGGGGAAAGTGGCACCCTTGCAAGGGAGAGACCTAGGTGGAGCCCTGTTATTTGCAGATGAGGGACCAAGGGATGCTGTCGGTCTGGGAAGAATGATCCTTTGGTTCCAAAGGCCTGGATTAAGCCATTCTTTGGGAATTACAAAGAGGCAGTTTGGGTCCAGCTGTTGAACAGTGTCATGGGCAGCATGGAAAACTATCTGACATTTTCCAGCGTAAAAGAGAAGACTCCCAGTCTGGAATGGGGTAAATGGAGACCCATCCTACATTAGATGCAAGGTCAGAGGGGGAAACCTCTCAGTCCCCTTTCAACTCTGAAACTTCACAACTCTAGATATTTTTCTTTTTTTTTTTTATAACTCTAGATATTTTTCATCCTTTCACTGATGCAACAAATACTCATTGAGCATCTCACATGTGGCTAACACTAGTCTTGAGTCCTGAAGATGCAGCATTGCATAAAACAGTCCCTGCCTGCCTATTGCTTCTATTCAAGAGAGAAAACAGCCAATAAAAAAAAGGAATTAATATATTAATGTCAGGAAATGATAAGTAATATAAACAAAAATGAAGCAGAGTAAGGGAAGTGCTATTGTGTATAAGGTGTTCAGGGAACCTGAGGTGGCATTTGGGCAGAGATCCAGAAAATGAGAAGTGATGGATGTGGGGAGGGCTGAAGGCAGGGGGAGCCAGTCAGGACGGAGGAAGAGGGACAAGCACCCAAGTGCCTGACTTGTTTGAGGACCTGAATGTAACTGACTCACTCAGCTGTGGTCCCAATTTCTCACCTAGACAGTTTATTCACTCCTGCATCTGTTGATCTCATTTTTTAATATCATCATTAGAGCCCTAATTTATTAATTACCTCCCTCCCATGTGCCAAGCTTTGCTAAACACCTTACATGTATTACTTCTAATTCCCTCAGCAGCTGCATTCCTTCCTAACTGCATGTTAGGTCTTACTGTCCCCATTTTACAGATGGAGAAATGGAGACTTGATGCATCCTCTCAGTAACAACCATATGGTTCTGATCTACCCCACTGGAAAAATACTCAGTTCACAGCTGAGTGTTATGTACTTGAGGTGTATGTATTAGGCTGAATGCACACAGGTCTACAGAAATGTACTAGAGACTTACAAGATAAAATCACACCTGCAACTAGACGGCCAGTCCTTGACTATTTGTCTAGTTAAACTTAAGGAGAAAAGCACTGTAGGTACTTTGGAGGAGCAATTCTCTTGTTCGAAGTCACTCTTTGAGCTGCTCCTTTTTAGCAGGATTTAAAGTTAGGATAATGGTCCTTCCTTCCCTCTTCCTTAATATCCCTAATACTTAGCCTGGACATTTCAACAAACAAAGAATCCTTACCCTAGAACCTTGGAAATGTATGTTCTGAGCTGACATAAACTTCTTTAAGTTTCCAAGGAGATAGCACAGACAGCTGACGAGGACATGGAAACTTATACAGAGTAGGGGTGTGGCGGGGAAAATCTCTGTAGACAAGAGCTCTTCGAGATTTTTGAGTCTGCACCAAGATGCCCCTGTGGTTCTTCAAACAGCCCTTCCTTGTCAGCATCACCAGGACTTTCTGGCCTTCCAGCTTGCGGGGGCCTCGTAAGAATCTTGTTCCCTGTAGCTTTCCGTGGGTCCTTTGCACAAGGGTGGAATTGTGTCCCCCGGCCCCAATTCTGACTACGGGAGGCCTCTTTACAGACGTCCCTTTTGTAGCCCCTTTACGGGGTAGGGCTGCCTCAGGAGGATTGCCGTGTTCCTCCCAAACCCAGCTCACTCCCACCTCTGCCTTCTGCCAGCTGAAGGTTTTCATGTTTTCTTTTTAGCACAGTTCTTCACAGATTTACATGAATCGTGCAGTCATGTTGTAGAAGGCTGCCCACGTGCAGGTGGGGTGTTCCTGTGACGGTTCTCAGGTTCCCCATCCTTAGAATGGCGCCGGCCCTCTGGGAGCTGTTACTCTCCAAGCCTTTGATTTCCAAGTTTTCCGTCCATGAAATATTTGGTTCTCGGAGCTGCAGGCCCGTGATAATAACAAGCACGGAACTGATTGCAATTTGAATTTAGTTGTCAGCTCACTGCAGTCATAACAAAAAGGGTGAGGATGAACCCTGTGGTCTTGGGCCCCTCTGAGGTTTCCCTCCAGGTGACAGGGCACCACTCCCCCTGACAGGGTCGGCATCAGCCCTCAAGGAAATAATGTCTGCAAAGCAACTCATGCCATTTTCCTCCTCCTCCTCAGAGTGATTATAATTTCCGAGAAGCAAATGCTCAGGAAATGATCATTGTAGTCTTAGGTTTACACAGACAGTTGATACAGATTTGTCCCTCCAAAGGGGGTGTTCCCTTGTGGTGGCAGTGAACTTGGAGGCTCTGAAAAGCTCTCGCTGCGTTAACACCACATTAGCTGGCTGAGCCTTTGATTTGCGGTCTCATTTAGATAGAAGGAAAGGGACTTAGTGTCAGCCACAGAAGTTTTATCCAAGTGCACAGGGTTCTGGCCTATCTGGGGTACAAGGCTGGGGGGGCAGGAGGAAGGTCTCCCCGCCATCTATCTGATCACAATTTATGACCACAGTCCTCTCACCGACAGCCACAAGGAAGGAGACCCCAGCCCCCTGCCTGGCCAGACACAGGGTATATAATAACAATGATCACATTGATAGCAACAGCAGCTGACCTTGACTGACTACCTGCCACACACTGTTTTTCCCATTGACTCCTGATCACAACCCTGAAACAGAGACCACGATTATCTCCAGGAAACCAAAGCCCAGTATTTTGCCTGTTGTCACACAACAGTGTGTCTGTCCGTTTATACGCTGGATATGTCCTCTTTCCTTTCCTAATAAAAACTGCACGAGCCCTGCTTTTCCCCTCTAGCTAAACACCCGGTGCCCATTTGCAGATTTCCTCTCTGAGCCTCACGAGTTGAGGATCTGTGGGACAGCATCATCCGATCTGTTTCTAGCACTGTGCTGGTGTGTTTGGATGTGTCCTGTTTCTCCCATTGAAGAGTTGAACTCCCAACCGTCAGGGTCCACGAGGTTCTCTTCTCCGGCTCTCCAACACGTGGCTCCCCTGAGTGGCCTGGGCCAACGCTAGGATGGAATCCGCTCAGGCGGCATCACCAGGGAGGCTGTTGATGGGGATGACTACTGGGTGCATGCTTCTCTTCTCGGGGAGATTGTTTACCCAGTTTCTTTGCCCAGGAGATGTTTCACACCACAGGTAAAGTAAGCCTGGAGGTGACATGGGGCTCAGAAACTGCAAGTAGCAGGGGTGGGAAACCAAAACACGCTCGTTAGTGAGTCCTGTTCGAAGAGAACAAGCAAGCTGGGGCCATTTAGCATGGGAGCTGGCAACCTCTCGTGCTTCACAGGCCCCAGAGACTTCACCACGTGGCAGCTGGCAGCATTTTTTTTACCAAAC
Organism: Mirounga angustirostris; assembly: GCF_029215605.1. Taxonomy (NCBI): domain Eukaryota; kingdom Metazoa; phylum Chordata; class Mammalia; order Carnivora; family Phocidae; genus Mirounga; species Mirounga angustirostris. The sequence continues at coordinate 44,886,866 of NW_026991714.1, forward strand.
ACATCTGCATATACACATACAACGTGTACAGAATGCTGTGCTGGGCCCTATCCCATCACCTTACGACTATTGTTTAATCTTCAGCAACCGTGTGAAGTAGGTATTATTGTTTTCTTCACTCTACCGATGGGGAAACTGAGGTACAGAGAGGTAACTTGATGAAGATGCCAGAGTTAGTAAATCACAGAGCCAGGATGACTGCCTGGCCAGATGGTACAGCCCTTCACTATGATGACGCTCAACTATTAGGAGAACGTGAAATATGTTCAGTGTACAGATACTGTGACAAGGAAACCTATAAGACACTTGAGAACTAGTTTCATGCAAAATTGTTACTATCTTTAAGTTTACTTTTAAGAATAAGTTCCAGTTATGTAGAGCATTCTGTTCTTAAAGGAATATCCCACCCCCCCCCCCCAAAATTTAAGCATGTGTATACAAAAAGAGACAGGTTGAAGGGTACAAATAGTATTAATACCTGACCTTTTACAAAGCCCTTATCTCTGACACTGTGATGTGGGCAGGGAGGGTACTTTTGTTCCTGTCCTATCTCAGGGATTACAGACCAAGAAGCTGAATGCTTTGACCAAGGCAACCCGGCTGGGTCAGATGTGACGCTTAAATCCCAGTCCTAACCATGCCCTCATAGAGTGTATAACCTCCTGGAGAGAGGATGAAAAATGTTCAAAAGTAACGATTGTGTATAGTCCTTAAGCCTTCAAGTGACCTGTTTTGGTAGCGAATGAATCAAAAAAGCATTTTCGCCTTTCTTGTGCATCCTACACGTACCAAGCATAGTACCAGACATAGTCCCAGATTTGTTATACAGATGTCCGTGAATCTTTGGGGTTTTTTTTAACCCCCTGTTAGAGTGGATTCAAACTAAGACATCCCTGGATTATACCCTCCCTTCTGTAAAATTATAAATTCCAGACATGGAGATACAACCGTAGATTATGAGCAGCCCTGACCCCAGCCAAAAGGGACTTGTTCATTGTTTATTTCAGTTTCTCTTGCTCTTGAGAACTTGGTCTCCTGAATGGATCGTCCATTTGGTAATTTCTTGGTGAAAGACTGAGTCTTGTATGTGCCTAATATAAGTTCTTACCAATATAAAGTAAGGGCTTATTTGGGGCTTGGGAACACTTCCGTGCCCTGAGGCATATACTGTTGATAAATCAGCCGACACGAATTTGCGACTTCTCTCCCTTGTGCCCCGTAGTCCCTGAAAAAGCCTGAGTTCTCTCCCAAGGATATAGACATTGAGAGAAGATTGCCGGTGATTCACCGTCTCGGGTTCTGCTTTGAATTTCTCACTCACGTGCTGTCCTTCTCTTTTCCCCTCAAGGGTCGAGATTACTGTTCCGAAGAAGAGGATATCACATAGCGCCCATTCTACCACTGAAACCAGGAGCCACTACTGTGTAAATAGGTTACACCCCAGTTGAAATCTTTGCAAAGGTCGGTTCTCTCCAGCGAACAGCACTCTAGCAAAAAGAAGATCGTTCCATATCGTATGCCCCATTAAATTACAGTGTTTCTTAACGAACTTGCAAAGGAATATTGCTAAAAACAAACACACACACAAAAAACTGTTATCGAACTTTCTTTGTTGCTGCTAGTTAAAACTCGTTGCAACTTCTCACTTCTCTTGTGTCCAGGTATGCAGCAAAGCTCTGCAATGTCACCTTAAAGACACTGTTGGTTTTACAGATGCTCTCCAAACTATTTTCTATATAAGATGAGGTAGTGGTGAACTCAGATATCAAACTTCTGTTGTAGAACTATTCTGCTTCTAAGACAAGCGTCTCCTTCCCTCTCTCCTCCCTCTCTGTCTCTCCTGAGTGGTCCAGAGCCTTGCTTCTCACTGGCACTGTTGCGCTTTGGAGATGGGATGGTTGCTATGGCAAGCCTTGTTTCTCTGCTGAGAAGAAGTAAAGAAGCCATTATCCATTAAAAGCACGTGGGGACGTGACTCCCGGAGTGACGGAGTGACGTAGGAGTGGGCAGCAGGTGGTTTCGTTGACTAGGTATCTTCATCAAGGATAAGCTTGCAACATTGGCTTTGCTCAGATGCCGATGGAGGTGTGATCACGATCATTCTGAATCCCTCTTTCCCCCCCCTTTTTTTTTCTAAGAAAATAAACATTTTACTGTTTTTATGTATCCTTGTCTTCTCCCATTCATCCAGTTCAGTGTCTTACAGTGATCTTGGGTGCGGAAGATGAGCCCTCCTTTGCAGGGACACCGATGACTGAGCTTCCTGGCTCCCTACCCTCCCATCGATCATCCGCCACCATTGGCAGGGCTGCCAGTGGTCAGGGGAGATGAGGGGACATCCCCCTCGACGTTTTAGGAAGGCCCGAAACCACCCTGTGTCCTTTCCTTTTGTTAGCAGATAAGCCATCCTACGTCCTCACTCGCTCCCTTCCGAATGTTCCGTGAGTCTTGCCACTTCTTCTCTCGCTCGTGGCACTGGCCAGGACAGTGCCAAGCATTCGCCTACTGGAAACCTAGTACATTGACCCTGGTGATGCTCTTTGCAGATGCGGAAGCCAAAGCCCTGGGGCAGTGTTGGGGAATGTGAACTGTGGGTTTGGTAGAGTTTATTTTTCCATATTATATGAAGAGAATGATCTCTTCTCAAAGACAGAAGTAATATTTTTAACAAATGTTGTCACAAGTAAATAGCAATCAAAAGGAGAAAATAACTTTTGTATTTTTTTAACACGTTTGATAGCTTGGACGAGGGTTCTCTTTGTTACTTTCAGGGCAGGGCACCCTGCTAAATGCTATGCCAACAGGCCAGGTGGGGCTTTGGGCCACGGAAACACAGAAGGAGCACTGTAGGTTTCTCTCTCGGGTGGTTTGAACGTGAGGGGCTCGGGATCAGCCACACTGCCACCGTCCAAAGGTGGGGAGTCGTTGTTTGTCCTGGGTAGCCGAGAGATCACCTGCCACAGACCAGAATAAGAAGCTAAATGTGCTCTTGCTGAGAAGATGAGCCTTGACTTTAAAATCCATCCGTGTAACGGATGGCACCAGGGATGGGCTAATGGGGAGATTCCTCATCTGCCGTTAGACCCCAGGGCACAGAAGCGAGGGGCAGGAAACTCAGTCAAGTGCTACAGAAAACAGACTCACATGGTAGCAACAAAAGCCCTTAATTCTTTCAGGCAGCCACAGCTACTTTGGGGAGCAGCTGTGGTTGTTACATAAATAGAGATGCGGCCAAAATTTAAGGCTTTTTATCCTGCTTCAAGCAGAAAAATGCAGAGAGAGTCAAGTCGCCTAGGGGTTTACGTTCCCTCCCTTTGTATGGTTTTTGGCCAAGTGACTAAAATAGTTTTCCTCAGCTGTAAATGAACTGCTGAGCCCCACCTGAATCTTGTCCACGTGGGACTTTGTTCACTGTTATGTGATTTTCTGATTCCTCTCGAGGAAGAGGGTCGCAGGCACTAAGCATCTTCCACGGGGCTGCTCTACCCGGTGTCTCAGAGTGTCTTCCCAGAAAAACCGCCCACCTTCTACCCAAAGATGATACATGCTCATATCATTTTTTCTAGTCTGTTTAGCATTTTGACATGATACACATGTGCCCAGAACCAAGTGTTTCTTGGGAAGTTGACTTTTGAGTGTTTCATAAAACTAGAAACTGGTTCCTGTGAACCCAGGGGCTTTTCACCTGGAGTTCTTGTCTCCCAAGTTTAACTCTTTGATGTGCAGACGTGATTTCATCTGCAGACAAATTTGGTATATCTAGAAATAGATCTGAGAAATGGGGTGGTTGAGTGGGTTGGCATGAGATACTTGATTATGTTAGCAACACTCTGTCTGTTTTCTCCATCGTTGGCTTTAATCATAAAATTGTCAAGTGATTTGTGTTTGTACTTTATTTTTTTATGGCTTCTGCAAAAGGTCTAATGCAAAAATATTTCGCCCTTTTTTCTCCCCGTGTATCCGAACATGAAGCAGATTGTCTCAGATACCATGAAAAGAATCATCCAGAAACTAGTGCTTCTGCCCGCTGACGACTCAGGGAGATGGAAGGAGGGAGGGAGGGAGGGGAGCGGGGAGTGGCCTGGGGGAAGGAGGTAGAAAAAGGAAGGACGAAAAATGGACATTGAGATGCCTTCAGCAGAGAGAGTTGATAGCATGGCGGTGGGCTTGGGTGCAGTTCACAGTCCAGCGGCCTGGGGGCCAGCGAGTGGGGCCGACCGTCTAGAAGGTTTCCAGCTGGATCGCACACGCTTTATGTACTCCGAGTTGTGGAGTTGTCAGAGTTCAGCAGAATATGCGCTGCTTTCTTTTGGTTGGCGGAGATTCAGGATCATGGAGTACTTGCTGTCCATAACCGCGTACGTGTTTGTTACTGCCAGAGAACCTCAGCCATGCCTCCTAGCCCCCAGGCTGGAGCATGGAGGGGTGTTCTGGCCGATTTAGGGACAAAGAACGAATGAAGTGCAGAGACGAGGACACTAGGTCAGCCTGCGGCAGCAGCGGGAGCCCCCCACGGGCCTGGGGGGAGACTGGTCTCTCCCCCTCTGCACGGCCCCTGCTCTGAGACTGGGCTGCTCTGACTCGAGTGAGAGATGGGCTGGCGGAGGAGGGAGTAGCCTCAGGTCCTTTGTGCCAGGCAGGGAAGCCCCTCCGTGTCGGGGGCGCCCCCAGAGTCAGCCCAGGATGACGCCCCCCCCACGCCTGCCACTGGACAGCCCCCCGGTGCAGCCCAGGGATGATGGCGCCCGCGTTTCCATCCCACTGGATGCCATCCCGCTTCGAGTTCTAACTGCCCTCCTCCCAGCCTCATCGAGACTTTTTTTTGTCCCAGAAGCCTGCTAAAAACAGAGATTGTACCTCTCACGAATTTTACCTCAGGAGCCTGTGATGCAGGCCAGCGTATTGGTTACAAATTCTGCTTAGACATTAGGCAAGAATCTGAAAGGAGCGCTCCATCCCTACTGGTCTTAGGAAAGAAACCCTGTTAAATATGTTGGTTTCATAGGAAGAAAAATGATCCATGTCTCAAGCCGGGAAAATACTGACTCTGAATCTTGGACTCGAGGACTCTGATACGTTCTTTGTGAAAAGCAAAACGATTTGGTGTCTAAGGCAGCCTCCCTCCTCCCAGCTCCCAAATTCAAAAAAAAAAAAGAAAGAAGTATTAGATCGTACCGGATCGTTCGACAGAAAATCTGCCTTCTGTGCTTTTGCCCCTGGGAGGCATTTTCAGAGCTTTATCTCTTGGTACCTCTCAGAAAGTAAGCTTTGTGTGAAGTGGCGCAAAACCCCAGTAGGTAAAGAAGACCTGGTCGGGGAGAGGGAATGGGTATTTGGGGGCATGGTGAAAAGGTGGCTGGAGGCAGGGATGTGGGCTTCTGGATGTCTCATGCGGACCCCCGGGCCCCCATGCACCTGCGTGCACCTGGGTGAGGCAGTCAGCTTTCCCAATGCAAATGCCCTTGCAATAAACCTTTGGAATTTTGTGAATGACTTCTATGAATTGCCTTTTGCCAGTGAATGGACATGTTTTTCCAAGGGGGAAAAATGTCCTTCAGTCACCTTTTCGCGTGTCTCCGGAAAAGGGTCAAAAACTACAGCAGAAACCGAGGATGCTGGGTGAATGTATTTACTTATGGGACCAACCTTAAAGCTCACTAGCTCTCCCACGTCTTTCAGGAAGACTCTCGTACCTTATCTGGGATCTAACCTAATCCTGGGGAAAGAGGAAACGGAACTGATATTTATTATTTATACTCACTCTGTGCCAGATCCTGTGCTAGGCATTTTGTAATTGTCTTGCGTCATCCTCCCAGTAATCCCGTGAAGTGAATTTGTGACCCTCATGTTCCAAGTAGTGTATCCTAAGTACAGAATGCGTCTGTCCCCATCAGTGCCCATGGGGAAAGGAGGAAAGATGTCATTCAAGTATTTTCTGAATTTTGTTATTCTTTCTATACCCTTTGCAACACTGTGAAAAGAACCCTTTGGGGGCTTCTCTCTTCCAGAATCACTCTTTGGCTCATCACCAGCTGGGTTTGCCATGGGGAATGTTTTCCTTGGCCTTCCCGAATCTGGCGAGCTACTCACATACTGCGAGAGGCCGCTGGCTAACAGAAATTTAGTGCCCAGAAGGAAAAGGCTTTGGGTATTTAGGCACATGTCTCGCTTCCTGGAACCCTTTCGGCATCTGGAAAAGGCACCTGTTACTTGTACGGTGAAATTCCAGAGGCAGCCAGAACAGGCCTTTGAATGCTGTGATTCTTTCTGGGCTCCCAAGGCTTATTTCATCCCAGACTGCATCGTTTTAGGGTGAAAAGCCTTAACCTTGCAGAGAAGGGTGGGAGAACCCGATCGTCCAAGGTAGACACAAGGCCTGGACCATTGACTTGAAATCCTTTCTTGTGGGCCAGGGCTGGGTGTCTCTTTTTGACGTTTGAACCGGGTCTGTATTTTCCAGGCCAGCTGAAGCACTGCAACTAAATGTGAATCTCTTTCGAGACCTTAAATGTTTTGGAGAGTCATGTCGTGACTTGGACAGTCATTTAAATAACGTGTCCAAGGTCAGAAGGGCCCAAGAACTTCCCAGAGTTCCTTGCCTTGCTTTTCAAGGCACGTCCTCTAAAACAGATGACTCACGTCTCCATGGCAACTCTTAAAGGTGCTGCCTAGAGGGGGCCCACCCCTGCCCTCACTGGGCTTGAAAGAATCAAAAACATTTCCTTGTGTAGAGGGGGTGCTAGTATGTTCAGTTTTCTATGAAAACTATCCCCAAGACCTTGCCTCTTTCAAACCTGGCAATTGTCAGATTCCCTCAAGATGATGTGGGAAATGGCTCTTGTCTCTTGTAAGCCAGAGAAGTGGCTTTAATTCAGCAAGATTCGTTCCTAAACCAAAGTCCTCATTCTAATACCGTCTTCCCCCTCTACCCAGAATTCTCCCTTTTTCCCTTTCCAAGAGTTATTTTTAGCCCAGGGCTTTGAACACAATTGAGTAAGACTTAAAAGCAGTAAAAAGAACATCGTTAACTCAGCCAGAACTGCCGTAGGGTCTCCAGGGTTGCAAATAGTTCTAGAACCTTAGGGGCCATTTGGCCTAGACCCAGAGGGGCTCAAACAGCCCCTGTTCTTTTGGCATTTCAGTCCAGACCTTCCGGGACTGTTCTTTCTTGACCGTCAAGTGAGCGAGGGAAGGGAGGCTTCGCAATAGATTTCAAGCCAGCTTTTCCATTCAAAACAAGATGCAAATTTATTTTTTAAAAAGGCATATCTATTTTCCTGGAACAGAACCAGGCAGCTGCCTTATTAGGACTCTAAATTTGGATCTCTTTTCTTAACACACACACACACACACACACACAGGTACTTAGAGAAAGAAAATATATAACTACTTTATCATTGAAATACTCCAAGGGAGAACTGTACTTTGCTTTTTTTAATCTCTAAGATAACATCTAGGAAAATATTAGCATAACTCTAATAATGCCAGAACAGGAAAAGCTAGTGATCCCTCTTGCAAAACTTTGAGTTAGACTCAGTGAGGAGGACGGAGGTCTGTTGGCCAACCTGGCCTTGTGCCCCCTCTGGACCAGGATGCTCTGCCACTGGCTCGTTGGCCTCAGCTGGGCCTCTAGCCTGGATACTGGGGCCGGCCTCCTGTCCCAAGCCCTGGTGCATAAAGGACGCATCCCCGAGGACACGGGCCAGGCGCAGCCACATTCAGCCACGGTGTTTCTCACGCCCTGGCCGGCTCATCCAGCGTGGCCCCGACTGGCAACCCAGCCGTTGCGCTGCGACGTTCCGACACCAGTGTGTGCATTTGGGGCCCCTGCATCTAGGTTGTCCCAGATGGAGCATCTTTAGCATTGCCTTCTCTAGGGTTGCGGACTCATTCATCCAGCAGACTATGTACAGAGCACCTGGTATAATCGCCCGCAACAGCCGGTTATAAGCCGAACACAGCTCCTGCCCTCGAGGAGCCTACCATCAGTCAGGGAGACAGTGTGGACACCGTAAGCATCAGTCCCGGGTGCTGTGGGAGCTTCTCAAAGTGGCAGCTGCCCAGCTTGGAGGATCCGGGGGCTTCCAGAAAGAGGTGACATCCAAGCTCAAGTGTGTCAGAGGACGGAGGGAGGGCGTTACAAAGGGCCCAGCATGGGACTCAGCCCACAGAAGGGACAGTGTATGCTCTCGGGCTGGTGTGCAGCAAAGCAGCTGAAGCTGGGAATTGAGAGGAGAAGAGAGGGGGTGAGGGCAGGCAGTCAGCTGGCTGGTCCCAGAGGCCGCATGTGGACGGGGAGGGGAGGGATAGGGAAGAGCTGTAGACCATGCTCTGCCCTCCGAAGCCGAGGTCAGCCAGAGAGGTACGTGTGGTCAGCCTCAGGGCCCGGGGTTGCCCTCTTGCTGTGGGAGCGCACACTTGCTTGCTGACGTGATTTGTCCCCATGTGTCCTCTGCCCCCCACCCCAGCACCTTACCTCCCTCCAAACGCTGTTTGAATTCAGGGGCTTTAACCTGGGCTAGCTCTGGCTTAGAGACATGCAGGGGACAGCGCCTGGTCGTCCTGACCTGTCTGTAGAGCCACCGAGGCTAAAATACCTCTTGGTACGAGGCTGGCCTAGACCCCGCGACAAGGGGGGTGCCCTAAGATGAATTCCCGGGAAACAGCCGAGGGCTCGTGGGCTTAGTGTGACGCCTTCCTTCATCCTACCCAGAGGCGGCCGCCCTAGGACAGCCCTTCCCCAGGTTCGGTCATGCCCTGTGGCCCAGCCTCCGCTAGGTCTGGAGTGCACACCTGAATCCTGCCAAAGAAAGGGGATAGTAAAAAATAAAAACAAAACAAAAAAAGCACAAGTGGATTGTATGCACACGGCAAATACCTGCCAACCTAGACAGCCGCCTTGGACCTCGTGGGGACAAGGAGGCCACCGAGCTCAGCCCTGTGCCCTCCGGTCGTGAAGCAGGGAGGCTTGGGGAGAAGCAGGCTCTCTGTGGAGACACCTCACAGTGCCTTTTAGGTTTTCCAGAGAACCTATTCAGAGTTCAGAGCAATGGGTTCTTCCCTCCCCTCACCCCACAAATAATTAGAAATTTTATAAAGAGAAGGAAAAGAATTCGATGAATGAAAATACTAGCTGTGAGGCAGCCTGGTTTCTAGAAACTTAAGTAAAGGCTCAAACAAGTGACATGGTTTCCCTGAGAGGTTGGAGGAATTGGGTGCTGAAGGCACTTTTCTTAGCCAAGTAGTTCGGTCTCCAGGGATCCCCAAGGGCCCTGAATATTCCTTGGGGCTGACCTCTTTTGCAAGACCCCCAACACCCGCCCTTCTGGGTGCAGGTTGGCATATTCAAAAGCAACACCAGCCTTCTGAACCCTTGGAAAGAATTTAGCTCACACACACCCTTTTCCCAGATATTCCTCCGGCTCCTTGGTGAGGAATTTCTAATTCTGTGTCTTGCGGTTCCCACTTGAGTATCCCACAGTCTTAGTCCTTTCGATTAGAATTTGGCCTGTGGCAGTCGTGACGCTGGAAATTGACAAGAGCATTTGGCCTCACACACACCTACCTTAAAATTAAGGTCCTGCGGGGTCCCCTTGGTGGTGGCAGGGGGATGGTCATGGAATACGGCCAGGTTTGCCTTAGGGCACCCTCTCCCCATTGTCTGCTCCGGTCTGGTTCCCTCACTGTCACCAGGAAAGAATCAAAATGCCCCCTTGCCAGTTGTCCGTGGCTGTGTATTTGCTCTGTGTGTTGTGTTTTACTTATGAATAAGGCCTTACATTCAAGTGAAATACCGTGGCAGGATTAGGAAGCATCCGCTCTCAGTTGGGTCTGAGGGGTATCTTGGAGCAATGATCTTCTGAGCACCTGCAAAGCTTCCTTGTGGTGGGCACGGGAGCCCAGCAGGGCAGGCTCCCCAGCGCTCTGCATGCACGTGAGTTCTATAAAGCAGTGGGGACCCGTTTATTTCTACCGTACACGCCTCTCGGCGAAAACTCTGTGAGATGCACCCCCTCTGGATGTTTATTAATCTTTTGAAAGCCTATATTCACATACTCCTGGACTACTATATTAGACACATTATAAAAAGTACACAGTGTAGCCATTTTAAAAGAATAAGATACAAAATATTATAAACAGAGGTTCTGGCATCTTCTCTCTGAACACCCCAGGGGACCTTGAGTACCCCCTGGTATGTGCACACCCACTTTGGACACTACTGTTTTAAGAGCAAATCGGCACACCTTCATGGCATCCATCCCCAAACCACTGTGCTGGCACTTGGCCTGCAGAATAAGAAGGTCTTAAGATAAAAATCCCAGGAGTTTCTCATCTGGGAGACAAGGGCAAACAAACTTCAAACAACCTAAATTTCAATAATGAAAAACCTGCCCGACAGGAAAGCTATCCCTGGACAGTGGTGGCTACAGGTGCTAAGAAAAGATCAGGTGCAATGTCCAGAGCCGTGGGATTGCTCATCTTCCCTCTCTGGGTTTCCAGAAGAGGACATTTGGCAATCCTCCCAGCTCTCACATGATTGGAATTCTTTGAACCCTCCAACTGCTTCTGCAGTATATTCCCCACGGCACCAGTGGGTCCACGTCGCTTGAATATTATTGTTGATTTGACCACCAAGATGTAATGATGATTCTGTTCCATTTTGAAAAGGGTCTGAGAAAGTGTACAGGTCTAATTATATATACATATTTATACATGTGTATTTTTGTTTATTGTTACATTTTGACATTGGACTTTCTATTAAATAATTTTTAACAGTTGACCTGGCTTTGTTCCTTTGTGTGCCTTTCTTCTTTCCTGGGTCTCAGAGAGGGGGCCATTTAAATGTCACAGAAGATCTTGTCCCTCTGGTCCCTCCGCTCATCTCTCTTCTTCCCTATTTTTGGTACAGAGGGCTTCTCCTATCCATTCTTTTAGGTTCTGTTTTTAGAGATAATGTACTGCATCAGGCACCCGCTTGGAAAACCCCCAACTTTGTTTTCATTGCCCCCAGTTTCCAGGGGCAGCCCACTCAATCCCATCAGCTCTACAAATGCACAAATTTACGGATGTGATGAAGTTGCAAGAATGAACAATAATTAAAATGATGCCATGAGCCTTTTAAATCTCTTGTACATCTCCACCCACCCTCCCCAATACACACACACACACACACACATACACACAGTCCTAGCTGCAAGACCTGGGACAAGTCCCTTAACCTTCCTGAGCCTAGTGTCTACCTACCCTATCTGTAAAAAACAATACATTTTTTCATAGGTTGGATATGAGGAGACCCCATAATAAATGCTCAGTAAACAGCCACCCACTTCACGAAGGCAGTCACTCACTCAGTGGCCTTTATTCATGACACGGTGTACACCAGGCCCTTGGGTCTCCCAAACGGGGTGGGGGCAGGGAGGTGAGGACTTAAGGAATGCCCCTCTTCAAAGTCAAATGCAGGAGAAGCAGCATGAAAAAATGAGGCAGATGCCTTACAGTCTCTCTCCTGCCCAACTCCAACACAATGCGTACCTGGCACCTATGGGAGGCTCAAAATAATAATTCTCTCACTGCACTGGCCTTCCAGGATCTACCAAAGAGAAATATGCACACGCACACGCACGCACACACAGCCTCAAAGCATGAAGTCAAAGCACTATCCCTTGGCTCCATCTTCCCTGCTGCATCAGCCTGTTCACGTCTGACAAATGGTCCATCAGCCAGCCCAGCCAGCCCAGCCAGCTTCCTGCCCTCCACCCTTGCCCTTGGGAACATTTCCCTCGAGATTTCCTAACGGTGTGGAGGTGAGAGTCAGGGTCCGGGGTGGACACAGGAGGGGGACGGCCAACCAAGGGGAAGGAGTCGGTAACTGTCCTCCAGGTTTATTCCTGCAAACAGTAGAGCTGGAAATTTGCAGTTGAGTTTTACGGGAGGTCAAACAAGGCAAAAGCCCAAGCTTCTGCCCAGAGTAAATGCTTTCAAAAACAATAAGCCTGTTTCTCCCAGCAGAAGTTCGCTTGAAATCACAAGGCCAGCCAAGCTTGACGAGCTCCCTCACCCAATCCCATACATGCTGGCCTCCTGTACCCCAGACTGGGGCTTTGGGGGCTTCCTTTAACCTCAGGCCAAAGACGAGTTGAGCTGAGAGGACGCTGGACTGCCCCGTGGTGTCCGCTCCCCAACCCCGTGGCTGTGACATCAGTTCCCAGGTCCCTGGTCATTGCTGGGCTGAAGCCTGCACGTGGCTTCCCAAGTCCCCTCACTTGGAGGCAGGAGGGCCGAGAAGCAGCCTGTGAGCCCCAGAGGGAGAACAACACCCCGCTTCCTGGAGCCTCAACTCTGAATGGGTTGGAGGAAAATGAGTTGGTAGACCACAAGTCTTAGGAGTGAGCAAGCCCAAAGCCCAGCCGGGCCCCTGGCATGGCTGTGGGGGACAGATGCTTCTTCCCAGGGTTCCCCGGGCCACCATCGCCCTGCCAGTGACAACGCCCATCCACCACGTCCTGTCAGAACGCTCAAGCAAAGTCGTCGGGAGGTGGACGTGAGGCTTTAACTTCCTCCATCACCTCGTGTTAAAAAGAAGCTGCCGGCTCCCACCAGAAGCAGCTGCCATCGGGCAGCCTGCTCTTGGCCCAGTCCTCACCCCCATCCTGCTCTGCCATGTTTATTCTCCTACTCTGGTCCCTGCTGTCCCCTCATCAGGAAAACTCGCCATCTCTCCTCATCACCATAAACTGAACTTCCTTGGCGGTCCAGTTAAAATTGACCACTTGCATGAGACCCCACCTTATAGCTCCAAGACACCACCAATCTTTCCTGCCAAAAAGAACATTCCCTTACAGGAGAGGCCAGATGGGGGTGGGGGGTGGGGTGGAAGCCCGAGACTTGAGCCACGGAGAGTTCTGGTGTCAGACTAGGTCACCAAACGCCAGGCCACCAGGCCCAGTGCAGACACGGACCGACTGAGAGCCAGATCACCAGTGCTGAGGACGGTGACCCGTAGGAGAGCCCGGCGCGGGCACGCAGCGGGCCTGAAAGCGGCAATGGCCGCGGAGAGAGTGAACACCTGCGCGCAGGACCCATGTCCCGGAATAGACATTCTACCTCAAGTTGTAGCATTATTTCCAATGGGAAAGAATTAGACACAGTCTTAAATGACCATCAAAAAGAGAACGCATAAATAAATAGTAATGCAGTTAATCTTGTGTCAACACGGATAAGCCTCAAAAAGAGTGAATAAGGGGCGCCTGGGTGGCTCAGTCAGTTAAGCATCTGCCTTAATAAATAAGATTTTATTTATTTATTTGAGAGAGAGATCACGCTTAACCAACTGAGCCACCCAGGCACCCCAATAAATAAAATCTTAAAAAAAAAACAAAACAGTGACTAAAAAACACGCAGAGGAGGAGCCCGCTGGATTTCCAAAAGTCCAGTCCCCACACACAAGGGCACAGCAAGCACACCACCCATGCCACGCACAGAGCAAATGTGTGATGATGACAGGGGGTGAAGAACCCAGAGTCACTGTGCCCCCACCAGTAAGGGTACCTGGGGCATGCCACGGGTACAGATGTCCCGGGCGATTTGCTTCCCTGTGCTGGTCTCTGACCCCAGGCTGTGAAGGCCGGTGTCTGGGGCTTAATTTCTCCTTGCCTAATGATGCCAGCTCCCTTCCAAACCCTCTGGCCCAGCCCAGCCCCATTCTCTGGTGGGCACCTTCAGATGCCCTAGGTTTCATGATGTCCACAAGCGTTGAGAATCCAGCCCCCCTCAAAGAAAATAAATAAATAAAAGAGAAAGTGCCACTGGGGTAAAGCTGCCTGATTGGCTCGTTCTGAGACAAGTTTTTGGGGGCCTCTCAACAATGACGGCACATTGGGATCCCACGGGGAGCTTTCCAGCCCGTCACCGTCACTGTCCGGACCTCAGGGCAGTTAACTCAGGGTCTCTGGGAGTGGGGCCGGGCATTTCTAAATATTTCCCCAGGCAATGGTGAGGCACAGGGAGGATTTCCGAACCACGTGTCTACACTGCATGCCACGGACTTGGGCACCAGCAAACACAACTGAGCAAAATACACCCGGCGCCTCAGGAGTTAAAGAACAGGAGTGGGTGGGTTTGTACACACACACTCCACGGGGCTGTGAGCGCTCGGAAAAAGAAACAAGTCTGCCATCGTTGCCGACGGGGAGAATGAGCAGGGCAAGTGGGGGACCCAGTAGGGACTCCCCAGTGACACGCGGAGGGGCGTCCCTCTTGTGGATATGGGACAAGAGAATGAGTCAACGCCTGCAAGGCTAGGAGCTCAGGCTGGAGAAAGGCCTCCAGGCTCCATCTGGTTTCCAGGCACGATTTTGCTCCATCATTCCAAAGAGAGAATTTCAGGAAGACCCCCCGATGGGAAACCTGCTGCTGCCATTGGCAGCTCAGGGCGGGGGGGCCCCCACCCCAGGCAGGAAGCTTACCCTTCATGGCCCACCTCAGGCAGCAGCCTAAGCCAGTCCCTGCTTTACCCTGTTCCTCAGCCAGTTGCCTCTCAGACTTCAGGATACCCCTTCTCGTGGGAGGCATGTTGGGGCTGGAACACAGCGTTCAGAAAGGAACCCCTTCCCCCTAAACTGACGAGCCTCAGGGAAGGCAGATCTCCGGCCCCAGCAAAACCTCTGTGTGAGTGAAGGAGGGGTCCCCGGTGTCAGGGGACCGAGGGCCATGGCTGTGCGTCCTCTGCAGAACCCCTGAGCCGAATAAACGGAAAAGCAGGATTTACGCACCCAGCACCTTTGGTGGGGAAGGGGGCAGGGGGTTGTTATCAGTCTTATAGTTGGGGGCTGCGGTGGCGGAATTCCTGGTGAATTTGGAAATTGCCAGCTGGGATGTGACCCAAGACATATGCATCTCCCCACATGGAGCAGGCAGGCTCACGACTGGAACTGCAAACCCTCGCTCCAATTGTTCACACAGGTCTGGTCATTGGTATGCTCGACACCTGGTCCCTGACCCGACGCTGGGTTCTCATGCTTTGCCGTCCTACCGGGGACTGGGAGCCTTGAATACCACCACACAGAGCAGAGCCAGTGAAAGGTGGCCGGAAAGGCCCATCTGCTCTCACCCTGATGGCCCGGGGCTCAGCTGGGTGGTGAGGATGCTGAGAGGGATGCCGGCCGGTTTTGCCAGAGTTTCGGTGTCAGCTGAAGGCTCCCCTGCACATTTCGCTTCAGATACAAACCAGGCTGGGACCCCAGGAGACGAGTCTCCCATGATCACGCTGGAATACAAATGGAGTTTTACATTTAAAGATCAGGTTAGGGCACCTGGGTGGCTCAGTTGATTAAGCGTCTGCCTTCGGCTCAGGTTGTGATCCCGGGGTCCTGGGATCGAGACCCGGGTCATGCTCCCTGCTCAGGAAGGAGTCTGCTTCTCCCTCGGCCCCTCCCACTCGTGCTCTGTCTCTTGCTTTCTCTCTCTCTCAAATAAATAAAATCTTTTTTAAAAATTAAAACATAAAAAATAAAACAAAATCAGGTGAGATGACACATGATGGGAGGGGCACATGAAGGAGAAAATCCTTTCTGAAGTTCTGTCATTCTACATGTGAAAATTCAAGTCCCTAACAAGGCTCTGTCTGTTTTCAGTCCCATCCCTACACCCAGGCCTGTGCCCAAAACAGGAGAAAGGGAAGCTTTAAATCAAGTCATCCTAAATCCTCTTTTATCCTTGAGACAATCGTCTGGTATTTGTGCTTCTGCTGATGCAGTGGGATTCTGGTGCCCCAGGCCCCCCTCTGGCTCTTGCCCTGCCGTCACAGAGATGGCCTTGGCCTCAAACGTCTCCCTTCTTCTGCCTCCCCCCGCCCACACACAATTGGAAGGAAAAAGCTTGAGGATCTTCTGAAATATAAGTACATAGATAGGGTCATCTGGATAAGTAGGAAGCCCCCAGCGCTCACGGAATCCTCTTCATGCATTAAAACTTGGCTGTGGTCAATGTGGAGTTCCCACCCTCAAGTCCCAGGCCAGATGAGCTTCCTGGTAGAAACCAAGTCTGCCAAACACTGGCAGAGTCTACGTCATTCCGGGCAAGTGTGGCATGAAAGCTGTCCCTTGGACCCCAGGTGTTCCATCTTCGTAATTGTCACTGCCACTTTGGAGCCGTGACTAAATGTTTCTCAGGAAATCCTCCCAACAACCCCTATAAAGTAACTGCTGAGTCTTCATTTTACAGTTGGGGAAGCTGAGCCTCAGAGAGACTGAGTAACTTGCTCAAGGTCACACAGCAGCAAGCGCAGGGCCCCCGACCCAGAGGCCTGGCCAGCAACCGCTCAGCCACAATGCCCCTCGCAAGTGTGCCTTGGGGCCGTGTCCTGTCGTCTTCTTGGTGTGGTTGCATTTGTTGCCCGGGTCAACACGGAGCTACCTTCTCCAGCTTCCCTCCAGGATCCCTGAGCCTTCCCGTCTGCGCTTCATCCCTCCTGGACCAACCACCCCTCCCGAGTGGACCAACGCTGTCGTGAGGCCCGTGAGTGGGGACCCCTCACAGAACTTACCACCTGGGGTTCCTTGCGTTCCTTCCTCCCTTTCCTTCGCATTCACTGCCTTCCCAAGCTTTTGGCTTGCTTTTTGAGCTCTTTGACTCCTCAGCTAGATGCCCTGGAGACAGTGGGTCCTCCAAGGAGGTCTCACAAGGTTTGTCTTCTTCCCACCCAACCACTCCCAAGAGGTGTATTCCCGTGGCAGAGTCACTGTGGCGTCCTCTGGGCCCTGTCAGCCCAGGACCAACACAGCTCTCAGCAGAACACTGCCTTTTGTCGAAGGAGCTCTGTGGAAGACTTGGTAATGTGCTGTCACCGAATTTGTTTATATTTGCTACATGTCTTATTGGACCAAGGAACAGCGCAGGTGGGCATCCCGTCTACCCCCTCTGCCCTGCACCTCGGGAGTACTTCATTTTTGCTGCCTATTGGCTGAGACCAGCAGCCTCTGAGCGCACATGACAACTAACAGCCAATCAATACTCCCCAAATTTTTAAAGATTCACAGGGGTTTAATGCATATAAAGTCAAGGAAAGAACAGTCCAGGTTCAGTAGCAATATTCTACACAATTCATATGATGGGGTTGGGAGGCAAGGGGAAGAGGCCATACAATCCACACCCCAGTATGTTCAAAAAGAGCTATGCACAGAGCAAACCCCACCTGCAAGGATGAGGTAGCTTTCTCCCAGTCCCCAGCAGCCAGGGGGCACATTACCCCAAATAGCACAGTGGGCGCTAACCCATGGGGGCCCAAGGTCCTGGCGGGGGTGAGGGGGGCACTAGTCCAGAGGGAAGGAGGCCCTGAGGCCGTTGGTGGCTGAGCATGGCCTCTGAAGCTTGTCCACCGGCATGCAGGCACAGTGGAACCGGCCGGCCAGCCCCTGGAGGCAGGGGTACTCCTCCAGGGGGCTCAGGCGGTACCTAACAAAGTCCCACTTCTCGTCGAGGTCGGTAAATAGCTGCCATGAGTGGGCACAGGATGAGTCTGGCACGGTCCTAGAAGTTGATGTGCACACAGCCAGACTGAGGTGCAAGATGATGGACTAGCAGGTGCAAAACCAGGTGCACAGGCGGGGTAGCTGGGCTAGATTCTGGGGCGTGGTCTTGGCATCTGCCTTCAGCAGGTGTTCGCTCACATGGTTTCAGAAACCCTTAAAGTGGGTGATCTTCTTCATCGAGGAGCTGGGATGGGAGCCCACCGCGAGGGAGGACTCTATGTCATCATGCTCTACATTCTTCAGGCTGTCACTGTCGTTGCAGAGAATGAGTCATGTAATCGAAGCACGCCCCCACACTGTTGTCACACCAGGCTGTCCTTGTCCAAATAGTCCCCCCACTTGCCATCCCAGAAGATGGGGATGCAGGCGGGATCCTCAGGCGGCGGCTTGGAGGCATTAATGCCATGTAACTGCCACAGCATGTCCCCAAGGGGGGAATCTACCACCTTACTGGTCTCCTGGACCGCTGATTCCTCTTTCCCAGGGGGCTGGGGCTGGGGCTTCTTGTTGCCTTTACTGAGGATTATGAGAAGCTTCTGGTGCTGGGGTCCAGGCTGCTGGGAACGACTGAAAACCTCAGTGGAATGGTGAGGCAGGTGCGGGGACAAGGGCAGGGATGAGGCCGGAAGTAAAGAACTTGTGATTGAGCAGCTCGTGAGAGGTCTGACAGGCAATGGAAACTGTCCGAAGCATCTTGTGAACTCGGGAGGTGGCCATGGGGTTGATGTGCTTGGAATACTGTATTCATTCTTTATCAGTGTCTTTGAGGCAAGACATCTCAAAAGGTGGTTTGCCCAATGGCAAGGTACACGTGACTCACCCAAGGGACATGTCCACTTCAGAACCATGCCCTCTTGCTCAGCACCTCTGGAGCTATGTTAGTAGGGGTCCCGCCCAGGGGCTTCTTCCTCCCCTTGTCATACTTGACTTTGGTTGCCAATCAGAATCCCCTAGTTTCGCCTCCAGATCCTCACCAAGTAAGAGTTAGCCCAGCTTGAGGTCCCAGTGATGAACTTGGTTTCAGGGCAGGTCCTGGCATCCAAGGAGGCTCAGTCAGTGCTTTCTTCCCCAGACATCTCCAGCAGCAGAGCTCCAACACCAAGTCGTGTACTCGAAAAAGCCATGGAAGCCCATGGCATGTCGGCGGGCGAGGCTGCGGTGAATGCACACCTTCATGGATGCCTTCTCCTTCTTCTGGTACAGCTTGAGTAGCAGCGACGTAGGCAAGATTTTGCCCACAAACACCTTGGTGTCTGAGACCTAGATTTCGAAGCACTTGATGAAGGTGCCCTTTCCCAGAAAGCAACACCTGCAGATAGCACCGCCGGCTGCAAGGGTCCACTAGGACCTCCCGGATCTCCTTCATAGGAGCTTGGCTGCGGCTGGGAGCCCCAGGAGCCGAAACTTCTGAGACCCTGGCTTTTCCAGGGCTGACTGGGGCTGGCTTCCCTGCAGTCGCCATCGCCCGTCCTGTTCCGGGAGTTGCTCAGCGGACCTAGTAGGGTCTGACGGAGGCTTGGCCCTGCTGCGCTGCTTCCTGATTCGAACGCAGTGCTGGGAACATTACAAAAGCCTCTTTTTTTTTTTTTTTTATTCTACAACTAGAGAGGGAGTGGCTCAGGTCCTCCCTGTGCCCTAGGCTGTCCCACTCTGTGCCCTGGACCCCATTCCCTGAGGCCGCCAGTCCTGGGGATGGGCTTATTTCCTGGGACAGAGGGGAAGTAGAGGCAGGCATTCGGAGGGAAAGTGGCTTTATCAGATTAACTGGTTAAAATGCTCGGGCTCCCAGCTTCTGTGAGCAAGCTGCCCCAGTGTCCTGTGTACCCAGTGGTTTCCAGGCTGATGGGGGGTTGTTTATCTTCCAAACTCTTGGCCAGCCCTGCATCTCACCCAAGGGCTGTCATTTGGGGAATGTTTTGACTTGAAACATTCAAGCCGGTGGTGGTAGTTGGAGGTGTGAGACCCTTCTGTGTGCAAAGGAAAAATGAATGGTCTATTTAGAACCTGCTAACAATTCACAGTATAAAGAACAGGCAACAGTCCCCCCGCTGAAATGCGCTTTCTGAGGGTAGCGCGCCCCAGGGGAGCTGGCTCTGTGGCCAGCATGGCCCCAGCTCTGGATATTGCATCTGCAAGACCTCCCTTGCCAGCGGTGGTAATGCTTCCAGAAGATTGTGCCTCTGCTCCGGCTCTTTCTGGGCCTCTCCTCAACCCCTTCCCAGAATACTCTCTTCCTAGGGCCTGTGGTGTTCTTGGGCTATGAGTAAGACGACTTTTCCCAAAACCACATGAACTTTGCTCTGGACAAACAAGGGAAGGGTGGCTGTTTGGAAATGCCTAAAACAGCTTCTCTTGAGCCTGAGTTGTGAGGTTTTACCTCACCATCGCAGACACAGAGTTCACCTGAAGGAGGAAGCTGGTTTTCCTCTCAGGACAAAATGGTGGTCCCTGGAGCCTTGGGTACATTCCCGGGTGTTTCTATCCCCAGAGCGATGCATACTAGGATCAGAAGAGAAGGTGAGAAGCATAGGCTTCTAAACACTCAGCCAAGTGAAAATCAGCCAGTTTACTGAAATGCCAAAGTTTTGTTCAGAAATCAATGGCAATTAGGAATAATACCATTCCTAATTTATCAAAAGGAATTCCATACAGGGACAAGAAATCTCAGTCAAAATCCTGATAGGTTTTTGTTTAGAAATTCACAACCTGATTATAAAATTTATATAGAAATGCAAGGGATCTAGAATAGGAAAAACAATTTTGAAAAAGAACAAAGTTGTCTTTTGACTAATACTACCCGATTTGAAGACTTAATATAAAGCTACAAAAATAGACAATGGGGTCCTGGACACACATAGAGTATAGACACACAAGTACAAACAGATCGATCAATGGAACAGAATAAGAGTCCAGCTATGGGTCCATACATATATGGTTCATAAGTTGTGCTGGTATAATTGGACATTCATATGCATAAATGAACTTTGACCCTTCCTGCAAATCACACACAAAATGAACTTGAAATGGATCAGTACTAAATGCAAGAACTAAATTTATAAAGCTTCTGAAAGAAAACTGGAGGATAAAACCATTACGGCTTTGGATTAAATAAAGATATGTAGGGGCACCTAGGTGGCTCAGTCGTTGGGCGTCTGCCTTCCGCTCACGTCATGATCCCAGGGTCCTGAGATCGAGCCCCGCATCAGGCTCCCTGCTCAGCGGGAAGCCTTCTTCTCCCTCTCCCACTCCCCCTGCTTGTGGTCCCTCTCTCACTATCTCTCTCTCTCTATCAAATACATTTTTAAAAATCTTAAAAAAAAATAAAGTAAAAATATTTAACTAGGACACAAAAGCCATGCATCATAAAAATAAAACTTGATAAATTAGACTTAATCAAAATTTTTTTAATCCTGCTCTTCAAAAGATAGTGTTAAGAAAAATGAAAAGATAAAGCACAGACTGTGATAAAATATGTGTAAAGCATATATCTGACAAAGATGTGTGTAATATATGTACACATTTGATAAATATGTTCCACATCATTAGTCATTAGGAAAATACAAGTTAAAACCGCAGTGAAATACCATTACATATCCATTAGAATGGCTAAAAGTAAATTTAAAAAATTGACAATACCAAGTGTTGACAAGAGTGTGGAGCACTAGAACTTCCATACATCGCCCATGGGAGTACAAAAACAGTATGGTGCACACTTCGCAAGATTTCATAAAGATAAGCATCCACTTAGCATTTCACTCAACAACCCCATTCTTAGGTATTTTACCAAGAGAAAGGAAAGCATAAGCCCACAAAAAGACTTGCACTCTTTTTTCTTTTAAGATTTATTTAATTATTTGAGAGAGAGAGAGAAAGCAACAAGGGAGGGGCAGAGGGAAAGGGAGAGAGAGACTCCTCAAGGAGACTCCCCGCTGAGTGCAGAGCCCAACTTGGGACTCGATCCCAGGACCCTGAGATCATGACCTGAGCCAAAATCAAGGGTCGGCCACTTATCTGACTAAGCCACCCAGGCGCCCCAGGACTCGCAGTGTTAATGTTCACCGGAGCTCTATTCATAAACATTGAAAAGTAGAAAGTACTTCAATGTGCATCAACTGACAAACAGTTTAACATATTGCAATATATCCGTATAACGGAATATTACTTGACTAACTACTGATGCATGCAGCAACACGGATGAACTGCTGATTGAAAGAAGTAGCTTTTTCCCGGGGTGAGTGTGGGGCCTGTTTGACACCCAGAGCCCACACTCCTACCACCCTCCAGCTCCCTGGCCCCAGTTCCCCCACCACCTAGACTGCAATTCTTAGGGAACTGGGAATGGCTCCCTCTCCTTCCTGAACAATCTGTACTTTTTCTCAGTAAATATTGAATCGATTTGAATAATTACAGTAACAAGATTTCAGGATGCAGGAGAGACCTACTTTAAATAGCTACTTTCCAGGACAAAGTAATATCGTTGATTTTTATAAATGGAGAATGTGATCCTAATAATTGATCCTTCACCCACCCAGCATGCCCTGAGTTTTTGTGAGTGCAGGGCGCAGTGCAGGTGCCAAGGATGCCAAGGGGTGCCTCCCAGCCCTTGCTTTTTCAATCAGGTCTTACAGGACCTATTGCAATGAATGCTTTCTTAGCCTAGACACTCATTCATCCCACAAATATTTATCGAGCACCTACAATAAAACCAAAAGTCAAATTTGAAAATGTATTCTCTACAACAGACTTATTTTCAGATCCTATGAGAACAAATAATTAAGAAAGTTTTGTTATTTGTTAATTTTGTTTTCTGAATCAACTTTTTTTTCTCCATTCTGTTCACCAGAGCAAGGTGGAGAAAACCCGGAATCGCAGGGCCTGCCGTTCAGAAAAAGAGGATCCCCTTACACTCTGGGCACCTCCTAGAGAGCAGAAACTGACCTGCTCTCGCTGGATTCTGGGGTCTTAGCAAATATGAATTTTTGGGTAAATGTTTGTTGAACTTCACTAAATTTTAAATTATTCAACTGCTCGGGGTGAAAAACAACCAGTTCCTGGAAAGTAACTAGATGTACCTTTTAAATTCAGCTTCAGGTAAAGTCAGATGAGTTGCATTTGCTCGGATGGAAATCATATGCTCGGCCAAGGTAAGGACCAGGGTGGCCCTAGCCACAAAGGCTGAAACTAGAGCTTGAAGACAGGGAAGGTAGGGAACCATGGACTAAAACCTGAAAATGAAAAGGTGGAGACATTTTTGTAGACAATCAAGAGGGCTTTGAGTTTGAGGGGACAGTGCTTGTCCGCATAGAGACATCCAGCCAGCAGCCTGGAGCTTGAGGGAAGAGCCGTCGGACGACAGATGGACAAGGTGACCTTGAGCACTCAGCCTCGCCCCTCAGTCCGCTTCCCACCCCCCTCACCAACCAACAGGTTTGCTGGTGCTACCTTTTAAATATTTCTTGACTCTTTCCTGCCCTCCTACCTCCCGTGTACAACTCCAGGCCCTCATAAGCTCTTCCTTCTCTCAGGTCTGCCCTGCCAGTCTCTGTCCCCTTAAATCCACCCTTCACATCAGCACCAGAGTCGTTTATTTGAAACAAAATTCCCAGCGTCTTCCATTCCTGCTTAAAGCTTCTCGAACACCTGTCTCCCTCTCGTTCTTCAACACTAGGACAAGCATCCTCTCCTACGGAACACAGTCCCTGTTGCCTCCACGATGAGCTCGGTGACCATGACCCCCATGCACTTAGAGCTCCCGGTGCCCCCTCCTGACCACACTGAGCCGTAAGTACCTAGTGGCCGCTCCTCAGGACTCAACCACACCTGGGCATCTCCATGCTCCGCCCCGATGCCAGTGCCTGGGGCACACAGGTGTTCGTTCATTTTGGGAAGAGGGGGCGGGGAAGAGGGTCAGGGGTGCCTGGGTGGCTCAGTCGGTTGAGTGTCTGACTCTTGGTTTTGGCTCAGGTCATGATCTCAGGGTTGGGGGACCGAGACCCACTTCGGGCACCACATTCAGCACGGAGTCTCCTTGAGATTCTCTCCTCCTCTTTCTCCCTCCCCCTCAGTTCCTCCCCCGGCTTGTGTTCTCTGTCTCTCTCTCTCTAAAATAAATGGATAAAATCTTAAAAAAAAGAAAAAGAAGAAAGAAAGAAAGCCAGATACTGATCTTAAAAACTGTCTTCATATGCTAGGGAATCAGCCAAGGTTCCCATATCCCACCTGAAGGGGCTCCGCGGGCTGCTGAGGCAGAACTGGGAGCTAACTCCTAGCTTTGCCACGGCCTAGCTGGTTGACGTTGATCAGGCTGCCTCACGTCTCTGGGCCTCAGTCTTCTCACTGAAATCGGGGAGTTGGTCCAGATGAACTCCACAGTCCCTCCAGCGCCCATTCCAGGGGCACTGCAGGTCTCCAGTCCCCTCTCAGCACCCAGGACCTCCCCTCTTAGGGCCTCCTGCATTTGCCCTGCCCTGGGCCCGCCTGTCTGGTCCCCTGACCTCCCTCACCCAAAGCTGGTGAGAAGCCACGACAGCCTCCTTATATGGTGGTGACAGTCACAGCCTCACCCGCGGACTCCACCAACAGCTTTCACTGGGGCTTAAACTCGGCTTCTCTTCGGAGATTAAACAGCTGTTTTCGGGGACTGGGCTTACTTCTCATAAAGTGCTGAGTCCAGGGGCCACGCCTTTGAAACTTCTTTATTGTCTTCTTTAAAACCTCGTTAAATTCCTCTTTCCACCCACTGTTGGAGAGGCCACCAGGCCTTGGGGGGGCACAGTCCTTCCTCCCACAGCAGCTACCCCTCGCCTAACTGGGCAGCATCCTCCATGAATAAGGAAGCACTGCTGGCTCAGACCAGGCATCGAGGTGCCCCTCCGCCCCCTACAGGTGGAGAAAGGAATTGAAGGACACGGTCTCTCTCCCCAAGTTCCTGAGTCTAGTACAGGTA
Source organism: Mirounga angustirostris (assembly GCF_029215605.1). Taxonomy (NCBI): domain Eukaryota; kingdom Metazoa; phylum Chordata; class Mammalia; order Carnivora; family Phocidae; genus Mirounga; species Mirounga angustirostris. The sequence goes on from NW_026991714.1 coordinate 44,911,340, forward strand.
AGGAAGAGCTATTGAGGAGGGTGGTGATAAAAGGAGTACACATCCCAATCTTAAATTAGTTCTATCTTTTATCTCCCAATACTATATAAGTTCCGCAAGGACAGAGACCTTGTCTTGCACGCTCACCACTGGATTACCTGCGTGCTGTGACTGGCACATTCAAGAGATACCTGTTGAATGAGAGCATGTCATGTTCTTTGCCATATCCCCAGCTCCTAGAGCAAAACTTGGTTTAATAAATTCTTGCTAAAGGAATAAATGAATAAATGGGGGAGAGTCAGGACAGGGCTTTGAAGGATGAATAGAAGTTAATCAGCCAAGGAACATAAAAAGAAAGGGGCAAGTCGGGGGGCTATTGGCTGGCTCAGTTGGTGGAGCATACAACTCTAGATCTCAGGGTCATGAGTTTGAGCCCCACGTTGGGCATAGGGTTTACATTAAAAAAATTTTTTAATAAAAATAAATAAAAGAAAGGGGCAGGAGATTTCAAGGGCAGAGAGGATGACATTTACAAAGGTGAATGAATGAAAGCGTGGACTTCCAGTGAATAGTGACTTGTTGGAAGTGGCCCAGTATTTATCTGAAAATGAATATAACTAAAGTGTGATAGAAAAGTGGCTGAAGACCAGCTAGGTTTTCTCATTTCTCTCCCTTCTACCACCAACATATCCGCTTGAGATCATTAACAAAGTCACAGAGCCCTGGGTTTTTCCACTATATTAATCACAATTTTTTTGTCTGCCAGTGACAGAAATTTAATTCAAGCTAGCTCAAGCAAAAGAACTAGCAAGTGTAGGGGCTGGCTCTTTCATCATATGTGTGTATCTATCTATCTTTCTATCTGTCTGTCTATCAACTATCTCATCTTGGATTTTCTCCCTTCTAGATAGAGTAATCTCATTCTCTCCTATTTCAAACAGCTTCTTGTTTACAGGGAGGGAGACATGCTTCTATGGCCCCAGCAGCTCTGGAACCACCCATATAAAAATTCCAGGAAGAGACTCTGATGGGTTCTGTTTGGGTCGCATGCTCACTCTAGACCAATTCCTGTGACTTGGCCGGCAGGGATCATGTGCCCTCCCATGACTGATGGACCCAGGAGAAGGAGAGGAATGTTCCCCCAAATGCTGGATAAAATTAGTCCATGCTTTGCCAGGTGTCCCAGGCATCCAGCCAGGTGCCACGGTGTGGACACGCGGCAGTCAGGGCTTCATTCAGTGTAGGAGAAAGTAAACTCAGAATATGGCCTCTTTCATGTCTGCCTGTAACTTCTCTGGGCCTTAGTTTCTCTATCTGTAAAATGAGTATGTAGGGCTACATGCATCTTCAAAGGTACCTTCCAAATATGATGTTCTGAGATGTTTATTTACATTTAAAGTCTTGCTCACTTGACTTGGATAATGGCAATGTCTAGTTTTTTGCTTGATTAACTCATGAGGTAGGTTTGGATATTCTATCTTTGTTGTTCTCGGTCATTTCAAAAATACCAATCTATTGTTCAGCAAAGGAATCTAATCTTTTCCCAAAGCACATTTTTCAGTCTCCTTCAGAATGTCAATTATTTGAATCATCACCTTGGCAAGAATGAGATATTTGGGGGTGAAGTACTTGCAATCGATCCCAATTTATAATGCTGGGGCCCAAAACTGTTATTATTTCTAATTGATCCTGGGAGCTGCAGGAAGGGAAATCACTGCTCCCTCAGGTTATTTGGGGCCCATTTGACCTTGGTAGGGAATATTCCAAAGTGGGGTCTCTGAGCCTGGAAACTTTGCTGTTTTATATTCATTGAGCTCCATGATGAGATGCAGGGCAATGACAACCACAGATGCACTAAGATGCACTAAGAGGAACTCTGTTCCTCTTCTGAGCACCTCCATCTGCCCCTCCCCCATCTCCAACAGTCCTGGGCTAGAGCCCGGCACAGAGAAGGAAAACGTGCTCACAGTCAACTGTTGGTGAAGCTTGAATTTCAAACCCAAGACTTCTGACTTCTGGTCTCCACTTCTTCTTCAACACAATTATCCCCTGCCTCCTCTTCACTTCCAGCCCTATTCAGAGCCTCCTTGTCCAGAGGACTGAAACCAAGTCCAACCCTTCCCCGCCCCTAGCTCTCAAGGTCTCCTTGGTGACACCATGACCCTGACCACCAGCCACTCCAGGCCTTTCTGTTTTGCTTCCCACGGCATCTTGAGTTGGCGCTCTGACTTCTGGGCACCTGCTCTATTTGCAGAGAAAGCTCTTTCCTTAACTCAAGCCTGATAATCTGACTCCCTGAGGGATCCTCTAACACAGCCGGGCCTTTGTCTGATGGCAGAGGCTGTCTCCCCCGACATGTATCTGCGCTCTGTCTGGGGCCCCCCACCCGCAGCCTCCCTCCCCTGCACACAATGGAAGACCTGTGTCTTTCACCACCGGGAGGATGTTACAGCGGATGCTGGGGCGGCTGCCAACCCTCGGGGCTGCGGAAACCTTCGTGGCCTGGCGGCTGAGCTGACAAGGTCAGCAGTTGGGTTGGTCCTGGGTCACAGGGGCTAAATCCAGTGAGACCACTGGCTCAGAGAAGAGGTGACCAGACTTTTCCCAAAACTCCCACTCACGTCCGGCAGAAGCAGCCTGTTCCTCAGAGATCACAGCTTTCTTTGACTGCCTCGAGAGGCCCAGGTCCGACATAGCAACCAAAAACTTCCTGACTTGGGAAGAATCCCCGATTGTCCTCTTCATCATTTTTCTCACAAGTCTAATACAAGCCAATCTATCCATTCATCCATCCACCCATCCATCCATCTTTAATCTATTTTTTCATTCATAAAAATATTTATTGGACTCTTACTATATTCCTGGATAATTAAGAAGCTGACCTGCCCTTTCTGAGTCTCCTGTTCCCCATGCCTCAAAGCCCACCGTAAATGCTTCCTCCAACAGCACAGCTCTCCTAGCATTGCTATATTAATTCTCTTTGGTAGTATGCAGAACCTTCGAGCACTCACTGCTCCCTACTGTCTCCACACTCAGGCCTTCCCGGGGTGACTGGTCCTGCGGCTTCCTGTTAGTGCTGCTCCAGACTGGGAGGGAAATACCCGAGTCAGAGTTTCTTATTCTCCACTCCTCACCCAGACCCCTGGATCAATCAGCCTTTCCACGCGCATCCTTTCCCACAGGACACCTCTGCCCTCGCTCACCGGGTACTTCATTAGCAACCCAGTCTGTCTGTGTCCTGCTACTCTACCTTCTCAGCTTGATACCAGATCCATCTTCCCACCAAAGCATCGTCATCATGCCTTGCACAGACTCTAACATGCATTCATTGTCTACTGCTCGGGGGATTTTTTTTTCAGTCATTCATCAAGTATTTGTTGAGCACCTACCATATTCCAATGACTCTGCAAGACCACTGAGCCTAGAACAGTGAGCAAAATATAAATGCAGTCTAGATAGAAAGACAAAAATGGACCAGGAAGACAGTAAGGTTGATTGGCCCTGCTTGGGGAGTGTTTCACGGGAACGCTGAGGTGGGTCCGGGAGGGATCTGTCAGGAAAGGTTTCCCGGAGAGGGGGGACAGGTAACCCGAATAAAAACTCCCTTGCCTGCATTCAAGGTCTATTCTTGTCCTGCAAGCTAAGAGTGTTTGCACTGAGTACGCCCCTCCTCCACCAGCTCAAACACCCTGTCCCACCCACCTTCCTCCTTCCACCTCTATTGTGAATTGTTTGTCCATGTGTGGAACGCAAATCCCCAACTAAATGAGAAATTCCAGCAGGGCAGGACCGGCTGCCTTTGAGCCCAGCCCGGCCCTGTGGTCTGCACTGCACTGTCCACATGATGTGTTTTAAATACTGGAATTTGGGACTCGGGTGGAGGCCGGCAGTGTTACAGGGGGCGGGGCGACGGTCGCTCTCCTAAAGATGCCATTTCCCCACCAATCAGAGGACGCGCACCAGTGGCACCTAGGTGGGCCACTTCCCAGCCTGGACCTTAACAACCCTGCTCACGCTCTCTTCCACACCCTCTTCCCTCTTCTGGCGAACACCCAGACGTGGCCGTGGCCCTGACTTGACCGTGACCTGCAAAAGAAATCAACATCCCGGTTCCTTAAGCCATTGCATTGTTGGCTCCCTTTATTAGAGCAGACTGGCTTTACCCCAGCGAATCAACTGCCCACATTTCAGCTTCCCAGCACCACTGGGGGCAGGGAATCTGGCACCCCTGTGCCTGCAATCAGCGTGAGCTAAGTCCCACTTTGCCACAAACCCGGCAGTTGCCCCGGGGAGGCTGAGAGCCAGGGTCCCGCGTGACCTTTGCACTCTTGCTTTTTCCAACCCTTCACTCTTTCCCACACTCTTTCTGAGGCTTGCAGACAGTTGTGTTCTCAGAAACATTCGAGCCTCAGAGTAGAACATGACTCAGGGGATCCAATTCCTGATGATCCACCTGCTTGGCTCTTCTCTCAAGGGTTTTTTGCTGTTTTAAAACCTAAACCCAGTCATCTCAACCCTGGTTAAGGACCTGGATCAGACCCAATGCCTTCCGCCAAAAACAAACATCCTATAATGTCCCCTTTGTGTTCTTGAAATTAAATTAGTATGACCCACCTACACACAATTCTGAAAGTCAGTCTCATGCCCAAATGGAAATATAAAAGAGAAATAAAATGAAAGTCGCTTGTGATAACAGCATGTGTTTCAGTACATAAAGGTTTGGTGGGACTACTTTAGGAGCCAGCGGGAAGTATGAGATGCCCCCGGGGCAGGAGCAGAGGCCCCCCGTGAATCTGGCGGCGAATGCAGACCCGTACAGCTGTGTGATTCTGGAAGCTCATGAGTCACAGGTGGCATTGCCGTTGGGGATCTGATCTTGCTGAAAGGTGAACAGCTCTTGGAAACGTCCCCCCCACCTCTAAATCCAGTCTTTCCTTGATTTCCACAACAGTCGCCTTCCTGGTAAACCTTGTGCATTAAAAAATGTGCAACAAATACTTTATGAGTACAATAGAGTTCAGTTTTAGGCTCAGATCATCCCAAACACGTTCTCCACTCCGGCACACCCAGCAAACATGCAGGGCGAAGGACAGATAGTTCTTGGTTGGGGACACCATCCAGAACATTTCAGCCTGTCTGGCATCTCTGCCCTTTCCCCCCCTGAGCGCTAAGAGCATCCCAACCCAACTATTAAGACAACCAAACACACCCACATGTTTCCAAAGGCCCTCTTCAGGCAGATGCTTCTTCCCCCGTGAGAACCATTGCCTCAAACCAAGAGGACGCACAGAGAGGTGAAGGCGATACTGAAGCTTTTCCTGAAGATGACTTGAGTTTTTCTTCAGAGCTTGCTGAAAATGAGGCATCACCTCATCTTGATTTCCTGTGACTATCTGGGCTTGCTGGACGTTTGTTCAGGGAAGGACTCGGCAGTGGTCAGAAGAGACCGTGGGGGCCTCCAGGATGAGGGTGGTACTCATTTCCCCCCATGGCTCTGGGGGAAAGGCCTTCCCTCCCAGCTTCTGCCCTTAAAAAGGACGTATAAATGAAGCCAGAGGCTGAAACTGAAAACCAGTTCTCGCATCCCTCTCATCTCCTGCCTATTAATAGTCTCTAATGAGTCGCATGGAGACGTTGACTGACTGCCTCTGAGCGAGCGTTCACCTAAAATGCCATTTTTCCATGTTGCTGTGATTCTAGGCAGCCAAGATGAACACCATTTCTCAAAGAAACATGCCTGTAAATCGGGTTTCACCTCCGATTTAGGGAACTGGGGTGTTTGAGCGCTTGGTCCTCTGGGTCCTTCCAAAGAGACCAGCCTCTCAGCTTCTCCTCGTCAAAGAAACCCCCATTTTCTCCACAGGCCTCTGTGTTGCCTGAACTCCCACGTGGCTCCCTAAATGGGCTTGCGGACAAGCACTGCTGTGCTCACAGATGTAGGCACTGAAGGGACAGTGACAGGGGGATAGGAGCCAGATGTTCTTCCTGTTAGGAGCGTAGGGCCAGGGTTGCTCCTCCTCGGCCCTCAGATCCTGATCGCCCCTGGCCCGAGCCAGCGCCTCACCCTCCTCACTGCATGCCACCCCGCCACCTCATTTCCTCCTCTGTCCTAGGCCATTTTTAACTGTCCGACCGGGAAGGATTTGACCTGACAGGACAATTAAATATTAATACCGTGATTGAAGAGTCTGTGCACTAATCAATTAAAAATAGGTCTTGTAGAGCTGAGACATTTTCAATCTATTTTTCCTTCCTGTCAGGAAAGCTCTTGCCATGGAGCTCAGACCTGAGGCGGGGATTGATCCCAGAAGGTGCCCATATGTTCTGCCGGTGGGGGGGGGGAGGGCACCCAATCACTACCCTCCTCGGAGGGGGGTGGGTGAAGGGGCTGATGTGGCCTTTCTCCTACCATGAGGGGCAGGGACCCCATGCACAGATGCCTCCTCCAACAAAGTCTTCCCCAAGACAAGCTGCCGCTCTCGGGGCTCCCATCCCATCCCAGCTTGCCTCAGACGTTTGGTAAGTATTTGCTGTTGTGTTTGCACTGCATCCAAGAATGTGAGGGAACACACTGAGGGCAGGGACCATCCTCTTCATCTTTCCACACAGATCCCCATCCAGTTTCTGGAAACTGGTACGCAATTAATAAATCTCTGTGCAATGAATCTACAGGGCAATGAAATCTGCCACTTTGTTATACTTCCTTGTTTCTAATGAAAATCTGTCAAATGACAAGTATTACTAATAGCTTAATTCTTCTACCCCCTCCCAGCTCGACTTGGGGTGGTATCTGGGTGACAATATAAGCATACCCTGAGAAAGCCCAGGACAAATGAGAATTTATTTCTATAAAGAAGCAGAGTGAGCAGCTACTCCCAGACTCCTGAGATGAACTGATTGCCCACAAACAGCCGGTACAGAATTTGGCTCTGAGCTTTCTGGAAGCCCAGGCTGAAAGGCAGACATTGTAAGTTATTTTCTCGCCAAAAAAGAACACAAATTGGTCAGCAGGGACAAACTTTTCCTGAAACTCTGCCCCTCAAGAGGGATTTGTTATGTGAATCCTTACACAGAAATCCCAAAGTGTCATTGGGCTGTTCCTCACATAAGCCACACTCGTTCCTGCCACAGGACTTGTCCTTCTGCCTGGAATGTCGGCAGGGCACTTCTCAACATGCACCTCTCTGCTCAAGTGTCCCCTCAGAGCAGCCATCCCTGCCTCTTCTCCCCCAGGGCTCCTCTTGGGCCAAGCACCACACTCTCTTTTTTATTTCTCTGCATTGCACTTACCCCTCCAAAATCAACATCTTACTTCTTTGCTTACTTACTTGCTGTCTCCCTCAAAAGACTATAAGCTTCATGAGGGCAGGAATTTTGTCTGTCTGTTCATTGCTGCACTCTAAGTCCCTCAAGTAGCACGTGGTACCTCGCAGGCATTAAATATATACTACCTGAATCGTGGCCCAAGACATAGTCTCAACCAGGGTTTGGGGGAAGCACAGAAACATTGTTTTAGAAGGAGACTCTTCTGGTTTTGGACACGCTCTGATGAGTATGAGATAACATGTTCCAGGCTCTTTGCATTCTTTTAACAATTTCATACCGGGACAGAACACGGAGGATCTATAAATGGATAACATCAACAGCTTCCTGGGTCTGTTATTTGCCTCCAACATCAGGGGGCCTAAGGTGAACTTTGACAAATCTTCACTCAAGGTCAGTCCTTTTTTCCCACATATATGTATATATTCTATAGAAAGGGTCACACTGAGTTGCCCAGGCTGGAGTGCAGTGACGATTCACAGACACATTCCCCCTACTGATTAGCATGGGAGTTTTGACCTGCTCTGTTTCCAGTGTGGGCTGGTTCACCCCTCCTCAGACAACATGGTGGTCACCTGCTCCCCGGAGGGCACCATCTTAATGCCAGACTTCATGTGGACACCCAATCGGCACAGCGCTCTATAGCCCAGCACTCTTGGGCTCAGGTGGTCCTCCTGCCTCAGCCTCTCAAGGAGTTGGGACTACAGGTACCACCCCCACACCCAAGGTCAGTTCCTCATTGGCCTCCCAACAAGTACTCTAATAGAGCTCGTCAAGTTTGCCTCAAGTGAGAGCCTTCTAGACTGCCAGACAACAAGGCAAATTCCTATTCACCTGCAAATATTTAAGAGCTGGACTTACAGTCTCATCTGCAGAAAAGTCAACCATCTTCAGCAGAAACATGGTCTGCAGGAGTAGCTAGAGACAGATCCAGTACATCCTGTAGAAGAGAACTGGGAGCTGTCAAGGGCTCACACAGGGCCTGGGGCAGGACCCTCAAATTCTGTATCATCTGCCTCAGCTATCTGTTGTTACATAACAAATTACCCCCCAAAAAAAAACTTAGCTTAAAATGACAAACATTTATTATCTCACAGTTTCTGTGCACCAGGAATTTGGGAGCAGCTTAGCTGGGTGGTTCTTTTTCAAGGTCTCTGATGAGGTTACAATGAAGACATTGGCTGGGGCTGCCATCATCTGAAGGCTTGACTGGGGCTGGAGATTTCAATTCTAAGATAGCTCACTCCCAGGGTTGCTGACAGTTCCTCCCTGGCTTTTGGCAGGCAGCCTCAGTTCTTACCCACAGGGTCTCTCCGTGGGGCCCCTTAAGGGTCTTCATGACATGCTAGCTGGCTTCTTCTAGAGCAAGTGACCCGAGAGAGAACAAAAAGGAAGCCCCAGGGCCTTCTATGACCTAGTCTTGCTGCCACATACTTTTACTTCCACCATATTCTATTTGTTGGAAGTAAGTCACTAAGTCCAGGCCATAGTCAAGTGAAGGGGAATTAAACTCCACCTCTTAAAGGTAGGGGAATCAAACCACTGCATCATTTGATGTGCACAAAATAGCCTCAGCTGGAGAAATATATATGACAGCCATTACCAACCAGAGAAGTTCTTGATTGTGTGAAGGGGGCAGAATGTACTGAAGAGGTCATGAATAGTAATTAGACCTTCCAGGACTCAAATCTCTAACCCACCACCTACCGGCTAGATAAATCTGAGGAAGACACTTACCTTCTCCGAGCTTTAGTTTTCTTTTGTTTAACATGGAGATAATGTTACCCAATATGCTGACATGTTATGAGAAATAGAGAAAAGGCATGTCAGTCTCTTTCAGGACACACAGTAAATATTCATGAAATGTTAGGTGTTATTAAATTATACTGAGACACTTCTTTGATTTTTGAAGAATTATGAATTGGTACACTGAGTATAGAAAATGGATAAACTGACTCCTTAAAGAGAATTACTTAAGATACACCACACATTTGCTACTATCCGATACAATGATTTTGGTTTGATACTCAGCTCATCCTTCTGGGATATTTATATGTGTGTGCGTGTGTATGTGTGTGTGTATCCTGCCTAATTCTCCGAAGACTCAAATGGCTAACAAAAATATCAATTACAAAATGAATACATTAAAAATGAAATTTTAAGGGGCACCTTGGTGGCACAGTTGGCTAAGCATCTACCTTCAGCTCAGGTCATGATCCTGGGGTCCTGAGATCGAGCCCTGAGGCCTGCATTGGGCTCCCTGCTCAATGAGGAGTCTCCTTCGCCCTGTCCCTCTGCCCCTCCCCCCTACTTGTGCACTCTCTCAAATCAATAAGATCTTTTAAAAATGAAATTTTGAAAATACAAAAAGAAACAAACTCAGGAATATGCAAAGCACAACTCAAAAGGGGGGAAAAAGGCTAAAATGAGGAGTAAAATAAGAAAAATTTGACGCAAAATTTAACTCCAAGCCAAAACGAAGGAGGAACCGTCATCGAGGTCATAAGGAGATACAAAACATCTTTCTTAGAACTTGATTCTGAAAGGAATGTCTCATGAGGAAGTCACCATACAGCACACAGGGATGTAGGACCATCCCAATGGGAGGTACCTAACTACTTTTATAAACCTGCAGCATCCCACAAACATGCGGAGGGCATGACCTCAAGGAACAACTCAATAATGGCAACTCTGCAGGGGTCATAACTGCCTGGTACATCTGGAGAAATATATGGAAGGTGGCCTGCATATCTTCTGCAAATACTTAGTGTCCAGGCTAAGATGATAATAACCACAGTGTGAGTTTTTTGAATACCTACTAAGGACCAGGCAGTAAGTGGGGTGCTTTACATGTATGATGTCATTGAATCTTTACAAGACCTATGAAACAGATAGGTTTAGCCCCCTTTTGCTGATGGGGAAACTGATACACAAAGACAAAGGATAACACAGAGAGAGCAGGAGAGTCACGATGTACACCTGGGCAATCCAGAGCCTGCCCTCCAAGACACCTCACGATGGAGCCCGGAATACTAGGGACTGAGATGGGAGCAGGTATCTATAATGAAACCTGGAAGGCCTGGAAGGCCTGGAAGGCCAAGGTGAGGCCCTCCAGTGGGGACTGCAGCTCCTGCAGTGTGGTTTGAGTGGCTCTGGGATGACAAGCAACATTAACAAGGAGGTGGCCCAAGGGCCAGAAGAAACTCCATTGCTCTTCATGGTTTTGTTGAAAACCAAGGTGTTGCCCTCGTTCTGCTCACTCTGGGACTTGGGCAACACACCACCCAGGAGTCTGGACAAGCTAGGGGCCCAGGTTGTGGGTCTTAAGTAGATGCTGCCCTAGAAGAAATTGGTCTCCAAATAAGATTAGCAAAAGCATCAAGATCCATTAGCTTACTAAAGGCTCTGGGACATTCTGTGCTCAAGAAATCCATTCCACATCCTTTAATCTGCCAGTTCCCAAACTTTGTTTGTTGGAACCCAGGTTAACATCCTGCAGAACTTAGCAAATGCTGGCCCAGCCCATCTCCCAGATCCCTTCTAGCTCATGGATTCCATGGTTTCAGGTCTTCTTTAAAAAGGAATGGTAGGACAAGGACTTCAAAGTCAGAACACTTAAACTTGATTTCAAGCTCTGCCTCTTGCTAACTGGAAAACCTGGGGATGGTCAGTCTCTCAGACCCTCAGTCTTCTTATCTGTAAAACGGGGGATCATGATGGTATCTGTGTCATTATGCTGCCATGAGGATCACATTAGGTCATAAATGCATACTAAACAACTTATAAACTGGACATGGCCTACTCATATTAGCTGTTACTATTATAAATTAAAAATGAAACAAAACAAACCTAGAAATCAATGTTGATAAGTTCCATATCACCGAGTCATCTGCTGGGAACGGCTTTCTTATGGCCCTGCCTGCTCTTAATACTCCACAATAATGATGTATATATTTTTTAAAGGTTTTATTTGTTGGGGCGCCTGGGTGGCTCGGTCATTAAGCATCTGCCTTCAGTTCAGGTCATGATCCCAGGGTCCTGGGATAGAGCCCCGCGTCAGGCTCCCGCCTCTGTGGGAAGCCTGCTTCTCCCTCACCCACTCCCCCTGCTTGTGTTCCCTCTCTCGCTGTGTCTCTCTCTGTCAAATAAATAAATAGAGGCCACCCAGGCACCCCTCAGATTGATACTTTCGATGTCATTTCAATTTAGTGTATGTGTGTCGGAAAGAGAAATAAATTAAAAACAAACAAATGATTCATTCTTCTACACAGCAACCCCCTGGTTGATGAGCCCCTCTGGCTGGGGCTTTTCATTCAATGTCAAAGGCTGGTGGTCCAACTGGAAACAGAACACAAGACAAAGGGGAATTCTTAGAAGAAATTCCTCAGAGAGAGCTGAATTCCACTACAGCAAATCCAATGCAGACAATCTTAAGACACAGCTCTTCAGGGGAAAAAAATCATCCTGGCCAATCCAAAACAGCTCTTTTCCTAAGTAGAAAGAAAGGTGCTTTTTCACACCTCATGCAGGTACCTGGTGACACAGAGTCATCCTGACCCAGACTATACCTCCTGCCTTTTGCACATAACAAATAATATAAAATCTATGTCATGAAAAAAATCACATCCCAAAATCCTCCACCCCATTTGTTATTCTCCGTGGTCCTTACCCAAACCATGACTCTTGGTCAGTTCAAAATAATATTTTCTATTTGTGCAGTGTTTTTATTTTTAAAGAATTGCAAATTTAATGATACAAAGAAGCTGAAGGTCCAATATTGAGTCTGCAATGATGCAACTTTCTCTCTCTCTTTTTTTTTTAAAGATTTATTTATTTATGTATTTGAGAAAGAGGAAGGGAGAGAGAGAGAGTGCAAATGCATGCACGGGGAAGGAAGAGGGAAAGAAGCAGAGTCCCTGCTGAGCACAGAGCCCAACTAGGGGCCTGACCCCCCGACCCTGAGATCATGACCTGAGCCAAAATCAAGAGTCGACACTTTGTATTTCCCTGATGCCAAGTGATGGGGAGCATTTTTTCATGTGTCTGTTGGCCATTTGTGTGTCTTCTTTGGAGAAATGTCTGTTCATGTCTTGTGCGCATTTCTTGATTGGATTATTTGTTTTTTTGGTTGTGATTGAGTTTGATAAATTCTTTATAGACCTTGAATACTAACCTCTTATCAGATATGTCAGTTGCAAATATCTTCTCCCATTCAGTAGGTTGCCTTTTAGTTTTGTTGACTGTTTCCTTTGCTGTGCAGAAGCTTTTTATCTTGATGAAGTCCCAATAGTTCATTTTTGCCCTTGTTTCCCTTGCCTTTGGAGATGCGTCTAGCAAGAAGTTGTTGTGGCCGAGGTGGAAGAGGTTGCTGCCTGTGTTCTCCTCTAGGATTTTGATGGATTCCTGTCTCACATTGAGGTCTTTCCTCTACTTTGAGTTTCTCTTTGTGTATGGTGTCAGAAACTGGTCCAATTTCAGCCATCAGAAATGATGAATACTTGACATTTACATTGACGTGCATGGAATTAAAGGGTATTATGCTGAGGGAAATAAGTCAGTCAGAGAAAGATGATTATCATATGATCTCACATATGTGGCATATAAGAAACAGCACAAAGGATCATAGCGGAAGGGAGGGAAAACTGAATGGGAAGTCATCAGAGAGGGAGACAAACAATGAGAGACTCTTAACTCTAGGAAACAAACTGAGGGTTGCCAGAGGGGAGGTGGGTGGGAGGATGGGGTAACTGGGCGATGGGCATTAAGGAGGGCACAGGATGTGATGAGCACTGGGGATTATACACAACTGATGAATTATTGGACACTACATCTGAGACTAACGATGTACTATATGTTGGCTACTTGAATTTAGATTTTTAAAAACGAAGAAAAAAAGAGTCGGACTCTTAATCGACTGAGCCACCCAGGCGCCCCTGCAATGGGACAACTTTGTCATTTGATTTTTTCTGTAAGAATCTTTCAGACTCTGACTGAATCACTGACTTCACATTGAAGGACGTTCTTGGACAGGCTGGATCCGGGATTCCTCAGGGAAAGCGGTATAACTGTGAAGAAATGAAGCAGCCCTCCTCCCGGGCACCATGGGACCCCGCAGGTGCACCATGACGGCAGCAGCTTCAGTAGGAAATGATGGTTTCCTGCATTTTATTCCATGCCTGGTGTAAAATCAAAAGCCCAGCCTCTGCATTTCCAAACTGTCCTGGTCGCTGAAAACCTAGCACAACTTTTCTTTTCTCCTTTCAGTTTTATGGAAACCGCGGTGCATTAGCACAGAGGAGAAAATGTAACCCGGGAAAATAAAGGAAACCTCATTGAAAATGGAGCCGGGGAGCCCTGAAGGGGGAGCTCTCACCCACGTGCTGCTTCTTGCCGCCTGCAGAACCAGCAGCAGGAGACCAGAGTGATTTCGACAGGACATGTTTCACATAGGAATTCTGTCTCCTGCCTTTTGTTTTGTTTTGTTTGTTTGTTTGTTTGTTTGTTTGTTTTAGGTAATCTCTACACCCAAGCGGGGCTCGAACTTAGGACCCTGAGATCGCATGCTCTTCCGGCTGAGCCAGCCAGGTGCCCCTCTCCTGCTTTTAAGAAAAAGAAGGAAGATGCCTCCCTGCCCAGGCAACAAGCTCCAGCCACCACTTACAGCCAATGGGAAACAGCCACAACCTAACCCCTGTTTCTTTTGTTCAAAACAACCCTCCCCAGTTTCCTCCTAAAACCTAGTAAAAAGTTGACCTTCCCTGTGTCTCTTTGGACCGGCCTGTGGCTCACCATTGCTTGCTTGTCGCAAATTGCAACTCCTCTGCTATGCCCAAATAAATTCATTTCTTAGCTTAAATAAAATTGCTCTTTGCTCTGTTTAAACTTAACAAACCTCTCTTCATTTTGCGAAACCCAGAGAAGCTTTATCATAGCAGCACCTGTAGACTTGGGTAGACTTGGACAAATCTCTCCAAAATAGAAAATTCCGTCAGTAAACTGTTCTAACATGAGCTCTCTGAAGAAACTGCAAAGGTCTTCTGTTTCATCACTTGGTGATTTTCCCCCATAGAACCTCATATCCTATTTTAAACTGTTTCACCTTAAAATGACAAAGTAACCCTTTAGGCATGATATAGCGTCCATTATTTTAATTTGTTTATTAAAAAATAATTGGTCTCTCAAGTAGCATTAGGTCTGAAAAAGGATGCTGCTATCTGTGTTCAGTGCTTTATTTTCCAATCTTCACAATTCTACAATGTAATTATTATTTTCCCCGTTTTTCAAGCGAGGCACTTCATTATTAACGTAACTCTCTAGCCCAAAGATGTGCAATAACAACAACCTTGGTGTTGAACTTTAGGGCTGTATGATTCTAAAGCCTCCTGCACATCATGCTGACTTTTTCACAGCCAACAGAACAGGAGCACGGAATTCCAAAACAGAAAGAAGCTTCAGACATCACCTACCGACAACTCCATTTTATGGGAGGAATTGGACCCGGAGGAGTGAAATGACTCGTTCCCATTCATGGGGCTAATTAGGTGACAAGCACCATCACTTCTCAGCATCTCCTGATTCTGGGTCCCTTCTGGCACAGTAAGACTCGGTGTGAGATTTTGTTGGGATCCCCTTACAAAGGAATACGTGAGAAAAAGAGCATTCGCCCTACTAAGATCTGTGTTGACACATAACACTTGTAAATGTGTAGGGTTTCCACACTTAGCAGTTTTCTGCAGACATCAGCTATGGTATCCTACCGTTTAATTCAATCCTGACACTACCCAGTTAATGTAGATCCCACTGGTTAAGGGCTCAGTTCCACAAGACTGCCCCCAACTTCAGACACCAATCACAAGGGGTGAGTCCCAGGTTATCCACACTGCAGTCCAACTTGGCTACAAATTGAGGGTTCCCCTGACACCCTCTGCCTCATGCTTGATAATTTGTTATTAATGGCTCACAGAATTCAGGGAAACACTTTACTTACTATTATCAGTGTATGATAAAGGATATTATAAAGGATATAAATGAACAGCCAGATGAAGGCAAGATGTACATAGGACAAGGTCTGGTCTGGAAGGGTCCTGAGCACAGGAACTTCCTCTGTCCCCTTGGATTTGGGGGTACACCACCCTCTTGGCATAGGGATGCAATCACCTATCCAGAAGCTCTTTCTAAACCTCATTGTTTAGGATTTCTATAGAGGTTTCATTGCTTAGTTAGTCCTGATTGATTAAATCATTGGCAATGGGTTAATTCACTGAATTCTAGCCCCTCCCCCCTCCCCAGAGCTGGGGGTGGGGAAGGGCTAAAGGTTCCAACCCTGTAACCACTGCTTGATTCCTCTGGCAACCAGCCCCTACCCCAAAACTATCTAGGGGCCTTCCTTAAGTCACTTCATTAGCATAAACTTAGGTAGGGTTGAAATAAGCTTATTACGAATAACAAAAGTTGCCCCTCTAACACCTGCCAGTTTGGAAATAAAATTTTTAGAATCTCTTGTTCCAATAACCTAGTCATAGACCAAATGTACGTTTCTTTTTTTTTTTTTTAAGATTTTATTTATTTATTTATTTATTTATTTATTTATTTAGAGAGGGAGAGAGAGTGCGTGTGTGAGCCAGGGGAGGGGCAGAGGGAGAGGGAGAGAGAATCTCAAGCAGGTTCCACACTGAACCCGGAGCTGACACAAGGCTGGATTCCATGACCCCGAGATCATGACCTGACCCGAAATCAAGAGTCCGATGCTCAACCACTGAACCACCCAGGCATCCCCAAATATTTATTTCTTATATCACAATATCACACACCCCATCTACATAAAATTGTGAATATGTGCAAAGAGATGTATGAAAGATGATCTCTAAAACGTTAATGGTGATTATCTCCAGATGGTGGGATTTCAGATAATTTCAATCCTCTTCCTCATACTTCTTTGAGTTTAAATTTATTTCTCTCTCTCTCTCTCTATATATATATATACAGAACATGCAATAAAGGCAGACACTCAATTAACAACCCTGTGTGTGGTCTTTCTAAGATTCTCATGTTCATATGACAATATACAAACACATGTATATGTATATAAGGGTGCCAATATTTGCTTTATAAAAATGTTTCCCCCCCATACTTTCTCTAAAGTTTGCTTTTGTCACTTGAAAACATATTGTGAAAATCTCTCCAAGTCAACAGGCAAAGCTAAAAGTCATTCTATTTAAAGACTGCATAATATTACCAGGTTGGGAATATGTCACGATTTTACTCAACCCTTCCCCTTTTGATAGGTCCTCATTTTATTTCATGCCATTTGCCAATACAAACAAGGCTCAGTGAATATCCTTGTACTAGCAGCTTTATTTCTACAAGGTAGACTCCCAGGCATTGAACTGCTGAGTCAAAAAGCATTAGATGGACTTAAAATGTTTACAGATATTGTCAGAAGGCACTCCAAAAATGATCGCGACATTCCACGTTTCCACTAGTAATAAACTCTCTTCTGATGAATTCCAGTGAATTCCCACCAGCAATGTAGTCACACTTTTCATGTTTGCCAACCTGATCAGTAAGGTGGGCTATTGCTCTATTATTCTAATTTGCATTTCCCTAACTCATACCATTAGCCAATACTTACACAATGCTTTACTGGGCTTACTATGAGTCACACACTGTATGGAGCACTTTACATAGAATAGCTCTTAATCCTTAACAACAATCCTGTGAGACAGTATTTTAAGTATCTCCATTTATAAGATGCTATACCTGGGACACAGGGAAGTTCAGCAACTTGGCCAAGGTCACACTACCAGCTCATCTGTCTCTAGAAAAGCTTAATCACTCCAATCGCTATACTAGGCTCCAATGTCTCATGCATTCATGGATTTTTGGAATCGCTTTTCCAAAAACTACGTATTTGTATCTCTAACCCATTTTTCTATTGGACAGCGTTTTGACTCTTAAGCTGAAGAACTCTTTGATATAGTAGGTATTAACTATAAATTCTTTATCTATAATCTTTCTTGCAAATACTTTCCCTTAAATGTATCATTTGTCTGTTGATTTTGTTTATGGCATTTTTCACCATGCAACAGTTTTAAAACTTTGTGCTGTCAAATGACAAAGCAAAAGCAATTTAGTAATGAATCTGATGTCCTTTATTCAAAGGAAAACAATCCATGGATTAGAGGGAGTGCCTCACAAACACCAGAGCACCTTCCTGGGAATTTTAGGCAAGAGCAAAGCTTAGGAACAGAAGAGAAACTTAGAAACAGCATGACTGACTAGAAGCTTGGGGATTTCCTGCTGAGGCCAGCAGTTCCTATTTTCTAGGGTAAAGTAAGCTAGCAAACGCTGAGTTGGAGGATTGTGATTAGTGTGTGTTAGTGTATTAGATTTCCTTGGCAGGCGTCTCCCAGAAAGTCCAGGCTGACTTAGGTTTAAATTTGTGATGTGGGCTGGGGGGGCCACTGGGGGCAGGGGGAGCGCCTCCATTTGGTGGATCCCAATATACAAATTTATCTTACCAGTGTCAATCATTCATATATATATATATATATATATATATATGGCTTCTGGTTTTCCTGTCTTAATAAAAATTTCTCTCCAACACGCAGGTTTTGATATACACGCCAAAATCTCTATTTAAGCTTTCTTTTTATTATCTTAGGGCTTCATAAAATCAAAACTTCATTTTTGAATATGGTGTGAGATAGGGATCCAGCTTTACTTTTTTCTAGGTGGAAGCACATGGTGCCAGCACCATTTATTACAATATGTCAACCTTCCTTTCCCTACTGGATTAAAATGTTACCTTTTCATATTGTATATTATATGGTTATGTCTACTGAGATCTGTATCTGGGCTCTTTCCGTGTTCCGCGGATTTTATTGATTTAAAAAACTCCTGTGCTACAATGTACTGCTTGTATCACAGTGGCAAACTGCTGGGGATTTTTTAAGCACTGTTTGCAAGACATCCAGAACCCGGAGGCGGAGAGGAGAGGTGCTTATAAGAGCAAATTGCAAGTGTGAGACGGTAAGAAAGAAATGGGCCGTATCAGGGCAGCTCAACGAGACTATTTTGTGAGATGCAACAACCCAGAATCTGCTGATGAGAAATTCCTGTAAGGTTGATCTTTTCCCCCTTGTGGGGGTAAAATGGGGCCCCCCATGAAGGGGGTGGTCCTTCCACTTTGAATAATGCTGAGAAGGGGTAGATACTAGGACCAGAAACGAAGCCTGGGAAGCTTGCCCTTGGGCTGGGCTGAGGCACAGAGCATTTTCTTCTCTCCTGGCCTCCCTCTGGCAGATGGACTGGGACAGAAGGCAGCGTACAGGGCTGAGCCGCCCAGCTGGGGGAACCAGGCCACGAGACTCTCTGTAATGGCCCCCACCCCTACCCATGTGCTCTGAAAGTAGTCACATCTAGCACTGGTTAGGATACGTTCCCTACTGGATCCTACTTCCCTTCTGATGCCCTCAGCCCCTCAGAAAGTTCCCCTTAAGAGCAGCAAGGCTGAAGGGAGAATTAAGGAAGCTTCTCCCTGATGGGGATGGAACAGAAAACCTTCCTGTGGGAGTGCAGTCAGGCCCTGCCTCCAGGGGTCCACCCCAGCAGGGTCCACCTCGCCTGCAGAGGACCTCCTCGCCTGGTCATTCCCTCTCTGGGCACCTCTGATCTGGGGCCTGAGCGACACAGCTTCTAAGAACCCTGCCAAGTGACACAGGAGCCCTGGATACAAACCTCCTGCAGGGAGTTTTCCATCTGGTTGGGGGAGCCCTTTCACAGTATTGCTCTCAAATAAATATCCTGAAGCCCAAACTCTGTCCTCCCTTCTGCTTCCAGAGAACCCAGACTGCCAGCGTGAAGGGCAAAAGGTGCAGACACAGTGGGTGGGAGAGGATTATAGCCTGTCCCTAAGCGCCTGGGAGTCGGGGTTCCCAGAAGTCATTGCTGGGGCCAAGTTTCTGTCATGAGGCAGGAGGCTGAAGGTCTTCTTAATTCGGGTATTAAGATAGTATTTGGTAGGCCTGGCCTGAGTTTCCATTTCTCAGCACAAACTGGTTTCTCATCAACATCTAAAAACTCCATTTGCTTTCTTCCTTCTTTCCATGGCACAGAGAAGTAGAGCCTTCCCATGAAAACTTTCAGAAGTGAAATGGGGTGAAGTGAACAGTATTCTCTGCTCTCTGAAAGTTGGAATTAGGCCACTTTGCTTTTACAAAACACCGCATTAGAACCTGTTTTCACCAACCAAAAGAAATCAGAAGATTTAGAGAAGAAGCCATTATGGTACCAGTGGGGGTCTTGTGTAAAAGTGAAGTGGTGAAACTTGAACTTTTGGAAAGCGAGGGACACATGTCTACCCTTCACCTGGTCCTCCCCCTACTCAACGTCCACAGTCCCACAGGGCAAGGCCTGCTTCTGCCAACCCAAATTCATACGTTGAAATCCTATCCCCCCCAACGTGATGGTATTTGGAGGTGGGCCTTTGAGGGGGGTTAGGTTATGAGGGTGGAGTCCCCAGGAATGAGATTATAAGAGAGACCCTAGAAAAATCCCTAGCCCCTTACACCATGAGAGACCCGAACATAAAGACGGCTGTCTCTGAGACAGGACTCGGGCCCTCACCAGACACCAAATCTGCAGACTCTTTGATCTTGGACTTCCCAGCCTCCAGAACTATAAAAACTACACTTCTCTGGTTTATAAGATGCCCTTGTCTCTGGTGTTCTTGTTATAGGAGCCCGAATGAACCATGTCAAAACAGAATCTTTATGCTTTTGTTTTTCTGTTTGAAATCTCTTAAACTCCATCCATTTTTATGAGGCCACAGGTATATTACCCACAATAAATCGGGCAGTGGCAGTTGGAGAAAGAACCTTGAGCCTGGAATCCAACACCCCTGATTCTGGATTTGGGGAAAGTTCCTTACATTACCCCAAATTCCTTACCTGCCCGTTGGAGAAGGTGGATCAAGGATCTGGGCACCCCTGTAGCACAGAGACCGATGCCTCTGGTCCTTGCCACACGGAAGGATGGCTCCCTGCCCCATGTTGAAAGAACGTCTTCTGTGTGCGTCCATTCTTCCACCCCTCCCCCCAGGCTCCCCTCGGGCAGGGACGTCTCTCCAACCCTGACTTTCCTTATTCACTCACACTAATGTGTGCTTGTCCTTCTGGATGACGAGCCTCCCCATCTCCTGCTGTCTCCTCCTCGAATCCCATTATTTCTGTTTTAGGAGAATAAACACAAACTCTGCTGGTTTGCCTTTTTAGTTTCCCCCATGCCTGTGCTTCCCTATTCCTCCTTCCAGTTAAAGCCGCAGCAATCAGACCAGGAATTTCAGCTCATGTTTATCACATACCATCTTTACAACATCGATTAATGCTACACAAGCCCTCAGAAGCATTGTCCACATTTTGGACATTGTCCTCCATTGTCCCTCCAAGCACTCTAAGAAGCAGCACCGCCTGGGGCGACGGGGTGGCTCAGTAGGTTGAGCAGCTGACTCTTGATTTTGGCTCAGGCCATGATCTCAAGGTCCTGGGATCGAGTCCCATGTGGGACTCTGCACTCAGCAGGGGAGGCTGCTTGAGATTCTCCCTCTCCCTCTCTCTCTGCCCCTTCCTTGTCCAGGCTCTCTCTCAAAATACATAAATAAATCTTAAAAAAAGAAGAAGAAGAAGAAGAAGCAACAGCATGACCTCTCTTAGGATTATCTCTACCAATGATGTGCTGGAAAAGTAATGAACCACCTTGCAAGGAATATTTAAAAGCAACCATTAATTCTCACACGTATTAAGAGTTATTTGATGTCATGGTAAAATGTTCATGATACATTACACTTTATTTATTTTTTTTTAAGATTTTGTTTATTAATTTGACTGAGAGACAGCTAGAGAGGGAACACAAGCAGGGGGAGTGGGAGAGAGAGAAGCAGGCTCCTCGCTGAGTAGGGAGCCCAACACGGGGCTTGATCCCAGAATCCTAGGATCATGACCTGAGCCGAAAGCAGGCGAGTTCCTTGTCAGGCTCCCTGCTCAGCAGGGAATCCGTTTCTCCCTCTCCCTCCCCTCCTCCCATCCCACCCCTCTGCCCCCGCCCCCCCTTGAGCAGGCACGCTTGTGCTCTCTCTCTCTCTCTCTCAAATAAATAAATAAATAAAATCTTTTTTAAAAAGTGGAAAAGTGGGTGCCTGGGTGGCTCAGTTGGTTAAGCGACTGCCTTCGGCTCAGGTCATGATCCTGGAGTCCTGGGATCGAGTCCCACGTCCGGCTCCCTGCTCAGCAGGGAGTCTGCTTCTCCCTCTGACCCTCCCCGCCTCATGTGCTCTCTCTCTCTCTCATTCTCTCTCTCAAATAAATAAATAAAATCTTTTAAAAAAAAGTGGAAAAGTGCAATATGATGTCAATTCTGTAAAAAAAAAAAAAGCTAATAATAAAACACTGAAAAAAGAAAACAGAAAAAAATATCTGGTAATTGGGTGCCTGGGTGGCTCAGTTGGTTAAGTGATGCCTTCGGCTCAGGTCATGATCCTGGAGTCCTAGGATCGAGTCCTGCATCAGGCTACCTGCTCAGCAGGGAGTCTGCTTCTCCCTCTCCCGCTCCCCCCTCTTGTGCTCTCTCTCTCTCTCTCAAATAAATAAATAAAATCTTTAAAAAAAAAAAATTGGTAATAGTCCTCTCTGAACAATGGGAAGTAAAGATTTTTCTTTCTTTCTTACAGTTTCTGTATTTTCCATCATTAATGCATCAGCATGTATTCCAATTATAATGAGACAATGTAATACATACGATTTGTATTTGGAAAAACATAAAAATGAAAACAAAACCGTGACCTCATCATTCAGACCCCACAATCGCTCCGTTTTGATGTCATGTGTCATTTTTGAAAGTTGTCTGGTGTAGAAGAAGAGCAGCAACGAGCTTGGGCCTGCCGTTGTCGCCCAGAGAGGGTTGTGGCCTCCCCCGCGCCTCTTTCCTCCTCAAGCACCTCTCCCTTGTGCCTTTTTATATGAGCGCTAATTTTTGCAAAAAACCCCTGAAGATGCATTATTATGAGTCCCATGTTGGAGATGACGAAACTAAGACACTCACTGTCTATGAGGACAGGCACGGCCCCATAGATCATGGTCCCCTCAAAGCCGCTTTCCCCGGGAGGCCTGGCGGTTGAGCGCGCACGTCTGGCAGGCAGCCCGAGTCCCTGGCCTGGCACCTGTCCTCCCTGAGCATGTCTCCACCCGCAAGGAGCTGAACGAAGCTTCTGCTTCTCATAAAATAACGATCGAAAGATAATCTCCTTCAAGGGTCGTTGTGAGTACTACGAAGGAACAGTACGGCGACGGTCCTACGGCTCGGGTCAGCCGGAGAGCTGAGATTTGAACACAGATCTGTCTGGCTCCCGACGCCAGCTTCTTGACAAGGCAAAATCTCTTTTCGGCTCCAGGGCTCCTGTCTGCGAGGGTTTCTTTGTCCAGGCCAAGGAGCCTGGCCCTCCTCCGCGGCCCACTTGTGCCCCAGAGAACTGGGGGATCCGGCTCCTGGGGCCTGGCAGGTGGATGGAGGGCTGGATGAGCTCGCCTGCGACGCTGCTGGAACCCTTCCCTCTCCCCAGGTCGGCTCTCCTCCTTGCGGACCCTGGATTTCAGCCGCGTCCCTTCCTCTGGGGGTTCTCTCTGCCAAGCTGTCAGGACCTGATTGTCCCTGTCTACCCGTTCCCTGTTACACCTCTGCTGGCAGGTGCCTTTGCCCAGGCCCCAGAAAATGTCAAGCGCGCAAGCTGGGAACACGGCCCTCCCACTGCGGAACAGGCAGCTCCGCGTTCTCTAGTATTTAGAGCAGGCCTGCCAGTTAGCTTGTACTCTGCCCACATGCCCGGGGCTGAAAGGGAAGCAGACCAGTCCGAAGCAAAATGAGACAATGGGCTCCCAGAACACCGAGGGGCACCTGCTGTTCTCTCCCCTCTGGCCGATATTGGGGGCGGAGCTGGAGGAAGAGGGGCGTGCCCGACGGAGGGTGGGGGGCGAGCCGTGCACTTGCTGCAGGGGGTCCCTCTTCCACATGCCAGGTGGGGCTCCGGGGGCACAGCCCAGAGGAAGGGCTGAACAAGGGCCAGGCTCCGGGACTGGAGTCTCCCAGGGCTCAGTGAGTGTTGGCACTTAACACCTGGGGTCACCCTTTAGCACAGGGCTGTGGCTTGTCCATCTCGGTGTCCCGCACAGTCCCCAGGGCGGGGCCGGCCTCCCAGAGCCCGCCTGGGGGGCAGCAGGTGTGGTGGTTGAAGACCAAGAGATTTGGAGAGAGGCAGACCTGGGTTCTGGTCCACCGCTCTTCCTGCCCCGCTCTGTAACCTCAGTACTTCTCTGTTCAAGTTTCTTCCTCTGAAAAAGAGACTAAAAATGTCCACCCCGTAGGGTTACCCTGAGGATAAAAGGAAAGGCGACTGAAACACCAGGCGCACAGACAGCATTCGTTCCATGTGGGCCGTTATTATTTACAGAATCCACATAGTACCTGTTTGTAGAATCACTAGACTCTCTTCTGGGACGAAGAACAATGTCAGCCTTCCCAAGGTAATATTTTATCTCTGAGGTTAACTAACGCACCAGAAGGGCAGAAGGCACAGAGGAAGAGGGGAATGTGACAAATGTTTCTCAAAGACCCCCCGCAGGTGCCACACCCTGGGATAGGCGCTCACCTGTGTTCTGCTTTTACACTGCAGGTAACGCATCCCAGAGAGCAGGCCGCTCGAAGTCAGACAGCTTGCCAGCGCAACAAAGCAAACAAAGCAACAAAGCAACAAAGCAACAAAGGAAATGCTCAATACCGAAATGCCTGCTGTGTCTAGACACCTGGTTAGAAAACCACGTCCTAGAGAATTAGCAGAGCCAGGCTCGGGCTCTGCCAGGAGAGCTCAAATAAATGTGCCAACAGGGGAATCACAGAGCAAAGTCGATTGTCATCCCGGGGACTCCGCTGATTCCACAAGCACGACGCAGAGCTCTGACAGAACTGGACACGTGGGATGATGTGTCCTGGGGCCGCGCTCACCGTAGTGCTTGCAGACACACCGTCACATCACAGAGAGAGTCCTGCTCCGATCAGAGATCGGCAGGGCACTGGAACTTGTCTAGTGATAAGGAGGAAACATCAAGGTAACTCAAAGTACAAAAATAAGACACTTCGATGATGACTAAGCAACAGCAAGATGTTGGATTTAGAGAGAGATTCTTTCAACTTAACGAGACATCTCACAGAAGAAAATTATAGGTTATCTTCAAGTGCCATATTGGGACTCAGAAATCCGTTGTTACAAAGACAGGATTGGTATCATTCCTTGGTTCATTTATCCATCGCCCACTTATTTTTCCATGCATGCTACTACATGAGCTGAATTGATAGAAGTTGGGGTGACGTAAAATGTCGAATAAGAAATGGTACATTCCTGGGGCACCTGGATGGCTCAGTTGGTTAAGTGGCTGCCTTCAGCTCAGGTCAGGATCTCAGGGTCCTGGGATCAAGCCCCACATCGGGCTCCCTGCTCAGTGAGGAGCCTGCTTCTCCCTCTCCCTCTGCTGCTCCCCCTGCTCGTGCTCTCTTGCTCATGTGCTCTCTCTCTCTCAAGTAAATAAATAAAATCTTAAAAAAAAAAGAAATGGTACATTCCTTTAAGGGATGGCATCTGTTAGGGACTAACCCAGGGGCAAAGAGTGGCAGTTATGCAGATAACTGGAACTCAGGTCTGGGCAGGATGGAATGTCTGTGCTAAGAAGTGTGGTGTTTACTGTGCAGGTGTTAAGGGTGCTATGAACAGGTGCTAAGCCTGGGAATGTCTGTTGTACAAGTAGCAAGTTGTGTGCAGGACGGAGTCAGAGGCAGGGAGCCAGGTGGGAGGTGAGAGCCGTCATTCTTTTTTTTTTTTATTCTTATGTTAATCCCCATACATTACATCATTAGTTTTAGATGTAGTGTTCCATGATTCATTGTTTGTGCATAACACCCAGTGCTCCATGCAGAACGTGCCTCTTTAATACCCATCACCAGGCTAACCCATCCCCCCACCCCCCTCCCCTCTAGAACCCTCAGTTTGTTTTTCAGAGTCCATCGTCTCTCATGGTTCGTCTCCCCCTCCGATTTCCCCCCCTTCATTCTTCCCCTCCTGCTACCTTCTTCTTCTTCTTCTTCTTTTTTTTTTCCTTAATATATATTGCATTATTTGTTTCAGAGGTACAGATCTGAGATTTAACAGTCTTGCACAATTCACAGCGCTTACCAGAGTACATACCCTCCCCAGTGTCTATCACCCAGTCACCCCATCCCTCCCACCCCACCCCCCCCACTCCAGCAACCCTCAGTTTGTTTCCTGCGATTAAGAATTCCTCATATCAGTGAGGTCATATATATACATGTCTTTCTCTGTTTGACTTATTTCGCTCAACATAATACCCTCCAGTTCCATCCATGTCATTGCAAATGGCAAGATCTCATTCCTTTTGATGGCTGCATAATATTCCATTGTATATATATACCACATCTTCTTTATCCATTCATCGAGAGCTGTCATTCTTCATGGAGTCTACTCCCAGGGACCCTTGCTGCCTTGTCACCAATTTCCCCCTCCATCCATGGCATCCAGGTTTTTCTCCCACCTGTTGGCTGAAACGATCATTTCCCGTCACGAACGAATGTCTACTGGCCAAAGCACAAAAGACTCAAAGTTCTAGCCTCTGGGACCTCTCAATTCCCCTTGCAGGGTGAGCACTAACTCAAGCTGGAAACTTTTCTCTGAAACACAACCACTTGCTGTTTTTAGCTCCTACTTCTCCCGTGGCTGAGGCTTTGATCCAGACTTTTCACCAGCTGCCCATCAAGAAGTCCAGGTGTTCTTAAGGCACGTCTTTCACCCCGTTCTAATCTGAAACTCTCCCTGGGAAATGTCTTGCTTACTTGCAACTTCTACAGCTAAAATCCCTCTTCTATAGAAAATCTCTGGGTAAGGAGAATCTGAAAATGGGGAGTCTCTGGGGGAGGTTTTATCCCTGCAGTTGGTGTCAGCATTGTATTATAATAAAGTCATCTCTACTTATCTATCTTAAGATGAAGATTTGGGGTCAGGTAAATAACGTCCCCCTCCTCTTTGCCCCTCTTGAAGTTGTGCTGGGGTTTGCTTGTGCCCACCATTGAACTAGAGGACTGAGGGGTTAAGAAGGACGCAGAAAGAGAATATCTAATCTTCTGGGTGACTTTTCCCAAACATGATCTCTGGGTCATACCTGGTCCCACAAGAAGTGCTCTGCTCCTCTCTAATCTCCATCGGTGAATTGTTGACTAAAACTAGAAGGGAGGCTTCATGGGGGTGGGAACTTCACTTTGTTCATTGCTGTTTCCCTAGGATCCAGGAAAAGGCCTGGCACAGACTAGGGACTCATAAACAGTGAATGAGGAGTCCTATCTGTTTCATGTTTGGGTGGATGCCATCATACCCCCATGTTCCCCGTTTGTCGAGGCAGGGGAAATAGCAGTAACACGAACTTTGGCTAAGCTACTGAGACCGTGGACTAATAGAATTTGGAAGGGGTCAGCTTTAGAATTTATTGGCTTCACATCTTATATAAACTTATTACTGCAACCAAAAGATTCAAATCTTTGCGGGAGGCCCAAGGTTTGGCAGTTACAGTCATGAATGAGGTAAGATGTGGGGACATAATCAGCCAGGCACGAACTGGCTGCGTGTGAACACGGAAGCTCAAATCCAGACTGACACTTCTCTCTTTCCAGCTCTTCTTCAGCACAAATGTCTTAACAATTTGTAGATGACAGGCTTCTCTCTGATTGGATTTTGGTCACGTCTTCTCATAGAGTTTAGTTTATTTTAAAACCTCAAAAAAGTTGTAATAATCGAATAAAGGTTTCTTTCCCTGAAAGGACTGTTTGTGGTTTGCTCTGGTCTGTAGGGTCCAGTGCAAGTCACCAATTTAAACCCCCCTGGAAAGCACTGTGATTGTAGTTGACTCCCTGATTCAAACTGTTGCCCGATCGGTTTACTAAACACATTGCATAAACACTGTGCTTCTGTCCTTCCTGTTGAGGGTCAGCCTGAAATTTCCAGGGCTTCTCAGCCTGATTCCAGGCCCATGGAGCATTCACAGCCTCTCTGTCAGGTTGGGCAGGATTCTCTCATGAACAAAAGATAAGACGGTCTCTTGTCCATTTGTTGAGATTTCCTCAAGCTTTCCTTCTGTGGATTGAAACCAATTTTTGGATTTCACTGCTTATACTCAAAAATAGAAGCTCAGTAACTGCTCCTTATAATGAACCAGCATTTTCTACTGCCTCAGAGTTGGAGTCAGTTAAGTATGGTTTCTTGAGGATATACAGTTTTCTTTTTTAGTCCAAGAAGGTGCCTAGTGGAGCAATGTTTCATGCCCTTTGTTTAAAACATGTGCTGATTTATGGCCTCTTTTTGATCCTTGCAAAGAATGCCTGTCTTCCTACCTACTCAACCCTTCCTGCTGGTAAGAACAGAGAGCACCTTCCTAAGCACTGGTGATTTCAGATGATGGTCAGGGACCCAGTGTGGAGCTTTTACTTCTCTACCTTCAGATTGAATGGTTTAGAATCACTTACTGCTAAGCCCAAATCATTTTTGGCCTATGTTCTTAGAAATGTAATTTATCAGTTGACAACTCTAGATAGCAGGTGAGCTCATTCAATTCTTAGAGGTTCATTTCACAACCAATTTTTCCTGGAAGGTTCAAGGAACCAGTGCTGTTTAAAATGGGATGTGTCACAGATATGTTGTTGGGCTTTTTCTCTAGAGGAAGTTCATAGTTGTTAACTATTACCCTGAAGTTTTCTTCATTGCACTCTCTGGTGAAAAACAAGAGGTTCTTGCGTGTGTGTGTGTGTGTGTGTGTATGTGTATGCGTGCACGCACGTGTTCATGCACATTTGTGCATGTTTATTGTTTGGAAAAGTCTAAGAACTACTTTGTAAAGAGACTCTTGGCCCTGCCCACGTGACCTGCTTGCCTCCATCTTTCTTGTTTTCCTTCATCAAATACTTGTTAATACCCATACGTATCAGGCACTGTGCTAGGCACAAAAATAACCAATGGTGAACAAAATCGGCCCTGTTTCATTCCCCTCATTAATCTTCCTCATGTTGGAGTAAGAGTCTTGGGTCTGCCTCCTTCAGTTTTATTAGAAGATTCAAACCTTGTTTTGTGCCTGGTTGATTTTGAATCCACGTGGACCTGCCTCCTGCAACAAAGAATCCACATGTAACCTCATTCCATGCAGCTCTGCTGCCCCAAAGGGTATTTCAAACCTCTACCTCCGTTTCCCTGAGAGCCCAGGGTCTAAACACTATCAGTGGTTTCTAAACTTTCTTTAAAATAGAGGAAACTTTTTCACAAGCAAATTCATTTTGAAACCATATACATTAAATAGCCTATTTTGAAGTTACTCCATTTCTATCTGAAAATGAGGTGGGATGTTAACTGCCTCCCTGACTCTCCTACTTTCTCCAGAGCCCTGAGAGGACCTTGCTAAACCTAATTGGGAAAACCACTGTCTCATGGCTCGTGGATTTACCTGGTGAAATTGCCCTGGAGGCCCGCCCCGGGAGCCACCCTCTAGGCTGAATGCCAATTTGGCCCACAAGCTCACCCTGGTTCTTTTGTGTAGATTTGAGAAGGGGCTGCCTACCTTTCTCAGAACTGATGGGCACCTCATGCATCCTCATGTCCATCTGGTGCTCCATATCACGTTCCAGGCGACTGCAAAGTGAGAGAAACTAGGGCTGAGCTCTGAAAGGGGAGGCAATCAGCGGGCCCCATTCAGATAGGCTGTCCAACTCTTAACGGTGCTGAATTTCTTTTTCTATGCAGTACTTCTGCAGGAAAACCCTCGCCCCGCTTAGCATACCTGGTGAGTTCTTACTCTGCAGTCAGGAGAAAGAAACCATTAGATAAGCAGGTCAGATCTCTGATATTTGCAAAGAGGGTTGCAAAGAGAACGTCTTGGGAACATATTACAGAGAATGAAAATGATATGTCTGGTCCTTAAGAGAAGGAGAGAAGAGAGAGAGGGAGAACACGAGAGAGATTTCTAATTCAGACCTGTAGAATAATTTCATCATCTGTTGGAAAGAGTCCCCATGACACAAAATTCTGCAGTTTCTCTACCTTCTCACAACCCCTGCACTGTTTCCACTTCATTGCTAAGAGAGGGTTTCCAAAACTAGAAGGTTTTGAAAAGCTGTTGGTGGAAGAATAATTTTATGCACCACCTCCTGTGCCCCAAATCTTTCCTGGAATTTGGGGAAAAGGAGGGCAAGGCAGTCTTGTTTTTGTTCTTGTTTTTTATTTTTTTAAAGATTTTTATTTATCTATTTGTCACAGAGAGAGAGAGAGCACAAGCAGGGGGAGCAGCAGAGGGAGAGGGAGAAGCAGGCTCCTCACTGATCAAGGAGCCCGATGTGGGACTTGATCCCAGGACCCTGGGATCATGACCTGAGCCGAAGGCAGACGCTTAACGACTGAGCCACCCAGGCATTCCTGTTCTTGTTTTTAGAAACATTCTTCTTCTCCTGAATATAAAAGCAATAATATATCAGCAGTACTGAATGCTTGTAAAGACACAGATCTGTAGGATCTCTTATACACTGCTGGTGGAAATACATATTGACTGATGCAACCACTTCGTAAAAACACTCAGACATTATATTTTAAAGGTAAACTTTCACATACCCTATGACAAGCATTTCTACTCCCAGGGTTGTATCCAAGAGAAATTTTTATACAGGGCACTGGGAAGACACGTACAAGAATGTTCATAGTCACTCTGCTCATAACAGGAAGTCTGGAAATAGCTACAGAATAAACAATAATATCTTCACACAATGGAATGTGATATAGCCATCAAAATAAATGAGCTCCATGGGCATGCATCAGTATGGATGAATTTTGGCAATACAATATTAATTAAAAAAAATCCTAGAATATAATATGTAGCATACTACCCTTTTAAAAGAGTTAAAGCTACAATAATAAAAAAAAATACATGCTTTTTAGGGGTATATATCAATTAGATAAAACTTTATTAAAAAGAAAAAAATGGGATTATGAGATTTGGGAAGGTGGTTATTTTGGGTAGAGAAACATGGTAAATGGGATAAGAGAGGATCCATAGCTTGATGTTAACTTTTGTTTGAATGCTAGCTTTTATATTGATCATTGGGTTTATGAGCACTTATAATAAACAAATTAATAAATAAGAAGAATAATAAATGAGAGGAGTATTTGATGAGTTGAAGATTATGATTAATCCAATTCATAATGTGTTCTGGCATCCAAAGGGAAAACTGAAAGCAAAATTACACATTCATTGTGAACAATTTAGAACCGAGCAAAGTATGTGAAGAAAGAGTCATCCCTAACAATATCACTCCAGAAATAATCATTATCAGCATTTTGGTATATTTCCTTCTAGCTATTTTTTTTCTAATTCAGATTTTTAAACAAAATTACAATAATGATGTTTAAATAATAATCTTATTCTTGATACAACATTATATTATGTGTATTTTCTCATGTGATAAAATAACCTCTGAAAAATAAAATAATCTCTGAAAATGTTTTTAACAACTAAAGAGTATTGAATTATGTTTCTGCATCATAATTTTTTGACAAATCCTTTAAATGTGTTTATTTTGGTTGCTCCCAATAGTTTGTTATTATGAATAAGGCTACAATAAGCATTTTGCACATAAATCTGGGTGCCATCTCTGATGATTTCCTTCGGATAAAATTTTAAGAGTGGAATCAAGGTATGAAAGATTTTGAGTTATTGTCACATGTTGGTAAGTTGGAGGGCACATTTTTATGAGTAATAAATTGAACAAGATAGTGCACATAAACATGCCTAATATATACAAGATAGGCATTTAATCAATATCAGTTGAAAATGAAACTGCATATAGTTTCAAGGTTAGTTAGAATATCTTGGAAGAGGATAAAGAACTATCTTCTTCATCTGCTAAGCTATGAAAATTAAATGACTTCGTATTGTTTCTTAACTTTTAGTGGAAATACAAGGGCATGGCACTGGAGTGATTCTTTTTGTTGCATTAATGGTAATAAATATAATTTATATATTATGTTATTCTTTCAAAAGTGTTTCCTTATGCATTAGCTTGTTTGCTCTCCATGACAAACAATTTTTCAAGTATATGTTATCATATTATCCCCACTTTACGGATGAAGAAATTGGCATTTGGGTTAGAATACTTACTCAGTGGCTCCATTGGTTAAGTGATGGACTCGATTTCGGCTCAGGTCATGATCTCAGGGTCCTGAGATCAAGCCCCACATAGGCTCTGCTCTGGGCATGGAGCGTGCTCAAGCTTCTCTCTCTCTCCCTCTCCCTCTACCCTCCACCCCACACACGTGCACTCTCTCCCCCTAAAAAAAAAAAGGAATACTTACCCAAGATGATAAAGCTTGAATCTAAATTCCAGGGGCACCTGGGTGGCTCAGTCGGTTAAGCGTCTAACTCTTGATTTCCACTTAGGTCCAGGGTCATGGGATTGAGCCCTGAGTCTGGCTCCATGCTCAGTGGACAGTCTGCTTGAGATTTTCTCTTTCTCCCTATGCCCTCCCCCCAAAATAAATAAGTAAATTTAAAAAAAAAAAGCCTGAATTACAGTTCCAGTAATGGTGGAATGACTTATATTAAGATATATATATATATATATTAGGATAGAATAACTATCCTCCAGTTAATGCTTATAAAGTATGGACAAAATATTTTACCCAGCTGTCCAAAACATAGGAGAAAACAACCAAAAGCCAGCAGACAATGGAAGGCAAATGTTTAAAACCAATAATTTAAGTTTCATCTTAAGGAACTAGAAAAATACAGCAAATTAAACTTAAAAAATGTAGAAGGGAGGAGATAATACAAATCTTATAAGCAATAAAAAATAATAAGGAATTACTGTGAAACACTTTAAATCAAATTCAACAACTTAAATGAAATGCACAAATTCCTTAAAGAATATCTTACCAAAACTGACAAAAGAAGAAATGGACAATCTGAATACCCATATATCTTTTTTTTTATTGAATTTATCAAAACGTTCCCACAAAAAGAACTTTAGTCCAAAGGATTTCTTTTTTTTTTTTTTAAGATTTTATTTATTTATTTGACAGAGACAGAGACAGCGAGAGCAGGAACGCAAGCAGCGGGAGTGGGAGAGGGAGAAGCAGGCCTCCCCCCGAGGAGGGAGCCCGATGTGGGACTCGATCCCAGGACCCTGGGATCATGACCTGAGCCGAAGGCAGATGCTTAACAACTGAGACGCCTAGGCACCCCAAAGGATTTCATTAGTAAATATAATCAATATTTAGGGAAAAAATAACATCAATCTTAAGTTATTTCCAAAATAGAGGGGGAGACACTTCCTAGCTTGTTTTGAGGCCAGTATAACCCTAATACCAAAGGCTGATAAAAACATTATAAGAAAAGAGAATAGAGACATCTGGCTGGCTCAGAGCATGTGACTCTTGATCTCAGGGTTGTAAGTTCTAGCCCCATGTTGTGTGTAGAGATTACTTAAAGTCCTAAACAAGAAAAAGAAGGGATGCTTGGGTGGCTCAGCCAGTTAGGTGTCTGACACTTGATTTCAGCTCAGGTCTCAATCTCAGGGTCATGAGTTCAAGCTCCATGTTGGGCTCAACGCTGGGCATGGAGCCTGCTTAAAAAAAAAAAGAAAAGAGAATAAAAAATACCTCTCATGAATACTTACCAAAATTCTTACCAAAATATTAGTAAGTCAAATTCAGCAGTATATAAAAAGTATAATACATCATTACCATGTGGAGTTTATCCCAGGAATATAAGGTTGGTTAAATATTTGAAAATCTATTAATGGAATTTATTATTAGTAGTATATAGGAGAAAAACCACATGATCATTTCAATAGATGCATAGAAGGTGTTTGACAAAATCCAATTGCTATTCATGATAAAATTCCCAGCAAACCAGGAACAGAAGGGAAGTTACTCAATCTGAAAAAGGGTATCTCTGAAAAGTATACAACTGATATCACATATAATAATGAGATATTGAATACTTTCTCATTTCATGAATAAAGCAAGAATATTAACTGTCACCTCTTCTACTCAACAATGTACCAAAGGTCCTAGCCAGTTTTAGATGGCCAAAAATTGACATAAATGGATCAAGTTTGAAAAAGAAAAAACTGTCATTTCTTTATAGACAGTATGATTGTTTACATACAAAATACTACAGAATCTACAAAAATGTTACTACAACCAATAAGTGAATCTGACAAGATTGTAGGACATAAGGTCAATATACAAAAATCAATTATATGCCTATATATTAGCACCAATATGTAAAATTTTAAATAAAAAATTTTTAAAAATTGAAAACAACTCCACATAATCATAAACACAAAACACTTGACTTAATAAAAGATATGTAAAAACTCTACATTAAAAACTATAAAATATTGCTAAGAGAAATTAAAGAAGATCCAATTAAATGGAAGAACATACCATGTTCATAGAATGGATGACTCAATATTGTTAAAAATGTTTGTTCTTCCCAAATTTGATCTCTAGATATAAAGCAATCCCAATCAAAGTCTCATCAGACTTTTTAAAAATAATTGACAAGTTATTCTAAAATTTATGTGGAAATACAAAGGACCTAGAATAGCCAAGATAATCTCAACAAATAACAAAACTGGAGGAGTCACACCACCTGAGTTCAACACATACTAGAAAGCTAGAGTAATAAAGAGAAAGTGAAATTATCATAATGGCCATGCAAACCTACTGAATGATGTAGCTGCATAAATATTGTTTGAGGCTCATTTTAATGTAGGTGAGCATTTCTTACTTTCAGACAAGAATGGCTATGGCAATTAAAAAAGAAATGGAGGCAGTAAAGTATAATACGGTATTTTCCAAAGTAAAAGTCACATATCACAGGTCTGAATATGATTTTAAGTGGTACACAAATGTGATTATTTTTTAAAAATCATCCCATGCTTAAAGTTATAAAGAACTTTTTTTAAATTTTGTATAAAAGATGTTCATATAGGAGTACCTGGCTGCCTCAGTCAGGAGAGCATGTGACTTTCTTTTTTTTTTTTTTAAGATTTTGTTTATTGAGAGAGAGACAGAGTGCACACAAGCAGGGGGAGGGCCAGAGGACGAAGGACGAGCAGACTCCCCACTGAGCAGGGAATCTGTTGCGGGGCTTCCTCCCAGGACCCTGAGATGATGACCTGAGCCGAATTCAGACACTTAACTGACTTAACCCAGGCACCCCGAGCATGTGACTCTTGATCTCAGTGTTGTGGGTTCGAGCCCCACATTGGGTGTGGAGATAAGTTAAAAATAAAATCTAAAAAGGGGTGTCTTGGTGGCTTAGTCAGTTAAGCGTCTGACTTTTTTTTTTTTTAAGATTTTATTTATTTATTTGACACAGAGATAGACAGAAGAGCACAAGCAAAGGGGGTGGCAGAGGGAGAGGGAGAAGCAGGCTCTGCACTGAGCAGGGAACCCGATGCGGGACTCGATCCCAGGACCCTGAGATCATGACCTGAGCTGAAGGCAGACGCTTAACCATCTGAGCCACCCAGGCGCCCTAGCGTCTGACTCTTGATTTCACCATGGAACCTGCTTAAGATTCTCTCTCTCCCTCTCCCTCTGCCCCTCCTGCACCTCTCTCCATCCTCTCTGAAAAAAAGAGAGAGAAAGGAAGAAAAGAAAGAAAGAAAAAAAAAGAAAGAAAGAAAGAAAGAAAGAGAGAGAGAGAGAAAGAGAGAGAGAAAGAAAGAAAGAAAGAAAGAAAGAAAGAAAGAAAGAAAGAAAGAAAGAAAGAAAGAAAGAAAGAAAGAAAGAAAGAAAGAAAGAAAGAAAATCTAAAAAAGAAAAAAGATGCTCATATAAAAATTTTTTTCTCGGGGCACCTGGGTGGCTCAGCCAGTTAAGCCTCTGCCTTCGGCTCATGTCATGATCCCAGGGTCCTGGGATTGAGCTCCCTCTCCTTCTGCCCCTCCTCCCCACCCCACCCCACCCCACCCCACCCCCACTTGTCCTCTCACTCTTTCTCTCAAATAAATAAATAAAATCTTTAAAAAAAATTTCTTTCTGAAAGAACCTTAAGTTTTAAAAAAGCAATAAATTATGGACTAAAACAGACACACTAACACCTCATTACAGAATTAGGCAGACTGACACACCCAATAACCAGCAGAGCAGGAAAACGCAGGCTTCCCCTTTCACTCAGAGGCTGACTCCTTTTACTGCACAGAACAAAGTGGACCAAGAAGCATGTTTTCCACAGACGGGCTGGCTTCCAGTTCACCAATCCATAACTAACGGATGGAGAGGCAAACCAGGGTTAGAGAGGACCTTCCCCACAGAAACATAAGGAGTAGAAAACAAATATGTCCCTCCCCCCACACACACACATACACACACACACACAGGACATAGACCTCTCAGTGTCCCTGGACGCAAATGTTGTCATTGTGTTTCTGTTGAATGTAGTGGCTGCCATCACTCTCACGGGAACTGAAGCTATGACCTCACCCCATGGCTGTGAGAGAGGCTGCCAAAGCAAGACTGTATCTGATGGCGTTTATTTCTATAGCATCAATCCCGTGGTGGGACCCAGGAAACAGAGAAAATGGAGGAAAGTTTGTTGGGTAGATGAAACCAACACTCTATGGAGGAGAAAACCAAGTCCAGAGAAGTTAGGTAACTTGCCAAGGTCACAGGGCAAGCAAGTGGTTTTGCATTACAAGATCAGACACTTTCCAAGCAAGTTCTGGGAACCAGAGGCTTCAGGAAGGAATTTTGGTTCTTATATGTGACAGAGAAAATTTGTGGGGGGTGGGGGTGGATAAAAAGAAACAACAAAAAAAGATGCAAAGAAAAAAATCACATCCCAGCCTGAATTTATAAGGCGCTGGGTGACCCAAGGCTACATGAAGGAGACAATTTCCCCTACTTTTTCCAGGGAGATGTGTTGTACAATGTCCCTTTTTCACAGTGATGTGAGAATTCCCAGGAAATTGGCTTTGCATTTTTACTTCATTCGAATAATTGCCTTTCTTTTTCTTTTTTTTTAAGATTTTATTTATTTAAGGGGCGCCTGGGTGGCTCAGTTCGTTGGGCGGCTGCCTTTGGCTCGGGTCATGATCCCGGAGTCCCAGGATCGAGTCCCGCATCAGGCTCCCTGCTCGGTGGGGAGTCTGCTTCTCCCTCTGACCCTACCCCCTCTTGTGCTCTCTCTTTCACTCTCTCTCTCTCTCAAATAAAATAAAATTTAAAAAATATTTATTTATTTATTTGACAGAGAGAGACAGCTAGAGAGGGAACACAAGCAGGGGGAATGGGAGAGGGAGAAGCAGGCTTCCCGTGGAGCAGGGAGTGGGATGCGGGGCTCAATCCCAGGACCCTGGGATCATGACCTGAGCCGAAGGCAGATGCTTAACGACTGAGCCACCCAGGCACCCCTGCCTTTTTTTTTTCTTTTAAAACTTTTCTCTTTTTCTTTCTTTTCTTCCTCCCTCCCTCCTTCTTTCCTTCCTTCCCTCCCTCCTTCCCTCCCTCCCTTCCTTCCTTCCTTCCTTCCTTCCTTCCTTCCTTCCTTCCTTCCTTCCTTCCTTCTTTCCTTCCTTTCTTCCTTCCTCCGTCCCTCCTATCCCTTCTACCTCCATTCCTATACGATTCTTCGGCAATTTGGGGCTCTTTCTCTAGTTTTAGAGTCTGTGCAAAGAGACAGGCTCTCTGTAACTCAGACCCACTGGCAGAGGCTCACATTCTGGGTGGCAGCCGCCTGGGCTGTTGCCTGGTTCATCTCGACCCTTGTTATTCAGAGACTGCTTTAGGGATTGCGTTGGACAGCTAGTGAGCACCCCCGCTTGGCGGGCCTGCCCTTGGGAGTTCTTGGGGTAGTGACAAAAGCTCATGTCCTCAGGACATGCCCTGCTCCCCTGTGTGTACTTTGTTTCATTCTGAGATTTAATTTATTATTCCAGTCTCCTGTTGCACAAGACCTGTATAACTAATCCAGGCCACTCCTTTGTTTCTCCCTGAAATATGGCTTTTGAAAGCTCCTATTGTTTCAAGGGGACTTTTCTGCTGTCTTTTGAGAGAAGGAGATGATTAGGTCTGTTTCTTCTGGTCGGATAACTCTCCCCACATCTCCACCTGAAGACCCATCAGAAGTCCAAGGACGTAGCACATGGCCAAAGCTCCTACTAGTGATGACACAGAACTGGTTAATATGGTTAGAATTTATAGTTGAAGTTCAAGGACAGCAGTCTCTGGGGAGGGCAGCAGTGGGCAGGAGGAGCCTTAAAAGCACATTTATATATCACTTTACACAATAGCTAACAATAGGTTCTACCAATAATCCCACTTCACAGATGAGGAAACTGAGAGACCCGGGGTGAAGGTCACATAGCGTAAGGGGTAGAGCCAGGATTCTAATCTCAGCAGTCTGGCTTCAGAGTCTGTACTTATAACTTCTACGTTGAGAACCTCTTCCCTCCCCCAGCAACCCTTGTTGCCGCGACTAGAATCCTCCAAGAGAATATTCTTTCTCTCTCCAGTGTCTCCCCACCACCCTGCTTTATTTAGCCAGAGTATGTCTCTTGGTGTTAAAAACCCCAACTGCCATTGGTAAAATGGGAAAAATAATGGTACCTGTTTCAGATGGTTTTATAAATTCTAGGCATATGGTAAACATCCAATAAGTGATCATTATTACTATAAGCTATTAGAGAATTTTACAGAGGTTTAGAAAATACTGGCTAAAGATGAGATGTCTCTGGCTTCCTTAGGCTAGAATTCTCCATTATTGCTTTACCAGTACAAATACAAACAGGTTGTTTATCATTGTAGTTGTGT
Organism: Mirounga angustirostris; assembly: GCF_029215605.1. Taxonomy (NCBI): domain Eukaryota; kingdom Metazoa; phylum Chordata; class Mammalia; order Carnivora; family Phocidae; genus Mirounga; species Mirounga angustirostris. Next base: position 44,949,603 of record NW_026991714.1, read on the forward strand.
ATCTTATTCAGAATTTCAAATTTAGAAATTTCAGTTCAGTCACTTGGGTCAAAAAAGAACCATTTCTGCCATCCCCACAAAGCAAGCTTGGGAACCGTTAGGTTTGAGACCCACAAGAGGGCACACCAGGCAAAAGATCTCTATCTTGGTCTCACCATTTGAGCTTTGCCCACACACATTAATTCAGATGCATAACAGAACAAAAGAAAGTACACAGTGTATTCTTTCATTAATGGGTTTATTTATCGGGAATGGAAGAGAAGAATAAAGGCTGCCAATGAGAATAGCCAGTTTTCAGGGAATTAAAAGACACTTCTGCCTGAACGTGCTAAAAGTTTAAATAACAAATAATAAATTATCTAAGTCAGTAGCTTTTAAAGCGTGTTCAGGGGAGCCCTGGAGTTTTGCAAAGGCACCTCAGCGGCAGCTCTGAAGTTAGTCATCATCCCACTGGCTGAATGTTAACTTGCAGAGGAATGAATGTACCGAGGCTCTGAAGCAGGGAAATGACTTTGAAACAGATGCACCAGAACCTAAAGAGGTGCTCCATCCTGAATATGTTTTGGTCAGGCCACTTCCCACCTCTGGTTTCTGTTTTCTTTTCTGTCCAATGAGGAGAATCAATGATGGAAAGGAAACAGAATTCTTTTGGCTCTAAAACTCTGAGATCACTGTATGAGTTGTGTTCCCCACAATGTCTGCTTCCAACAAAAAAATAGCGTGGGATTATCTTCATACCACTGTCTTCAAAGCTGGTACGTCATTTCTTTGACATTTCTCAGTGATTGCAAATCCTAGCTCTTTCGTTTGTCCATTTGTTCAAACCGGGTATTTTTCTTTCACTCCAGAAGTGTTTAGTGAGTGCCTTTCAAGAGCCAGATACTGGTCTAGGGGAGGAAAAAATGAATAGGCCAAACTGTTCTGTTTTCTCCAGGGACTCCCAGTCCAGTGATGAGCTGGTAAACCCACTCGTGTGGTTTTTTGGAATGGTTTATAGATGTCTCCTAGGTCTGACCCTTCTGACTAGGGATGATAATATGTGTGAGCCAAAGATCAGAGAAACTGGTAGTTGCCTTGGAAAGAAGGGAGACCCGCCTCCCCAACCTTTTGATGGGTTTCCAATAAATATCTTCTGGTTCAGAGACCATAAGGTTTCAGTCTGAAAGCAGTCCATTCTCCTATTCCCACCTCTTTGGTAAGTGCAAAGTACCTTCAATTCCCAGATCCCTTCGGTGGCTGGCTGGTTGGCAGTTGAACGTTGTTTATAAGGATCTCTGATGCAGGCTTGTTTAGCAACATATGACACTTGGTTCAAGTGGATCACTGTGCATAGTTAGGAACGGCAGCCTGTGTAGTAATCTGATTGAGATTAATCTAGACTCAAATTCCAGGCCCATCTAACTGGCTCTGTGCCTTTTGGCAAGCTAGTCAACTTGGCTGAACCTTATTTTTCCTGATTTGTAAGATGAAATTACAGACATCTCATGAGGTTGTCAGATGGGTAAGAACTCACTGATACGGAGTGCCCAGTATCTGTTTATGCCTGGGTAGGATTCAAAGAGTGGCAGCTCTTTTTATGATGAGCTCTGCTAGAGGGTGTTAGTCATCACGCTGCCTATGAATGAAGAGCTGACTGGACCAGTGCTCTGAGATCATTGCTGGAACTTGAAGGAATCACTGCAGGGCTGAGCAGAGGCTTACAGATGTATCCTGGGTGGGAGTCAGAGAACCCCCAGAACCACAGAAGGAAGAAGTTGGGGTGAAGCTGAGTCAGTAGTCTGGCCAAACCAGTTGATGGAGTGGAGATCTGAACTGGATTCAGAAGAGAAACTTCCATGGCCTCACATCAAAGAAGGTTCATTGACATTAGAATTCTAGGAAAGTGAATGGATGAGGCTTTTATCCCCCATTGACCTGCTTGATTAAACCAGTAATCTCTGGAAAGCCACATCATCACCATTTGGAACATTAAGCCAGAAAATCTCAACAGTGGAGGACGCCTTTGGTGTACATAATAATTCTGGAACTGGAGCTTGGTGAACGGTACCTTGAAAATGGAGGAGTCTTCTTCCCACACTGGTATTTGGAGGTTAAGGATCTGCCAGCTCAGAGGTTGCAAACTGGAGGCCTTTGTTGTCCCATCTATTTCAACCTGAACGGCGTTTAAGATGCAATTTCACCTAGTTTTCTTGGCTTTTCTCAAATATTAGACAATAGAGCCACACGGAACCTACATTCTTGCACAGCAAGTTTGCTGGCACCAACTCTTTGGGGGTTTCAGATTATTTGCCAACTTTCTCCTTGAAATAATCTTTTCTTCTGGTTTTTGTAACCCTGCTCTGTCCTCATTTTCCTCCTCCCTCTCTACCTGCCCTTTTTCATTCTGTTTTATACAAGCCCTTCCTCCTATTGCCTTAAATGCCAGCAATCTCAGGGCCCTGTTTTAGATCCTCTTCTCTTCTCCCTATTCCACATACTCCTGATCAATCTTTTGAGTCCCAGCTATATGCTGTTGTAAAGGAGAAAATCTTTTCCCCTTCTTCCCTTCTGGGTTATTTGGCTGGTCTAATAACTAAATTGACATAAGAGAGATCAACAAGAGAAAAGCAAATTTAATTTTGTATGTACAGGAGTCCATAAAAATAGAAGATTCAAAGAAGCGACCAAAGCAGACAGCTTTGTTATACTTTTTAGACAAGGAAGTAATACATTTGTGAAGAATTAGCAAGACAAAAGGGTTTGGACTTGGTGTAGCAAATTAGTGAAAAAGTAACAAGGTTTGTTAAACTGCCCTCTCGGCCCTAAATTCCCTCTGGTGATAAGGATGCCTCTAGCCTCCGGTACAGGGAGGGTACCTTTCACATGGCAGACTTATTTCCTCTTTTCAAGGGGACAAAGGAAGGTCAGAGTGTCCTTTTTGCACTGGCTGTTTTTTAAGTAACTTTAATTCAAAGTAATCAATTTGCCAAAGTGACATGTTTTGGGGTGGCATATTCTGCTGTCCTTCACTGCTTATATCCATGAGAGCTCGATGACACATCAGGGACTTGTTGAATTATGCAGAAGCAGAAGATGGGGTTCTGGTGTGATATTTTTCTTTTTCCCTTTTATCCTTTAACTGAGCGAGGCTGTTTTATTCTTAAGATCATACTGCTCGTTTTGGAAACTTAGGAAAACACAGGAAGTTCTAAGTAAAGAAATAGAAATCGCCTATAATCCTGAGATAACCACTGTTAATATTCTGGTTAGAGAATTCTACACCATGCTGATTTCCATCACTATCCTCTCTTACTGTAAGTTTTTCTTCATAAACTCATTGTCTTATTTACTATTTTCTTATCTTCTTTGCTATGTGTTGTCTACTGCCCCAGATGACGCCTAGCACATAGGAGGTGCTCAGTAAGTCTTTATTGAAAAAATGAGTCTCTCTCTACATATACAACAGAGTTGAGATCATATATATACAGTCTTAGATTTTTCTTCGTTTAGCTTCATACTCCCATCTTGCCACTGACTTAAGCATTTCTCTGTCATCTGGGATGACAAGTGCATTCTTTTATGAATTAAGAGAATCCCCAAGAGTCTATCAGTGGCCTCCCATTTACTTCTTCACTGAAGATGAACACTATAGACCTCCAACCTTATTAGAGTAAATCAAGAGCAAAGCTTTGGGAACTATAAATTTTACTAGCAGGTAGATGCTGACACTATTCTCTACCCTTACAATACTTAGCTTCTCTTAGTAGAGAGAACTCTTAAGTTTGCTTTTACCCAGGAAAGAAAGGCAACCTCCCCCTTGAAATCTTCCAAGAGATGCTATTAGATCCTTTGAACTCTTCTTGAAATAGTGGTCCATTGTCCTTGGGGAATGGAGGCATGCTGACACCAGAATTAATGTCCAGAGAACCTGAGAATGGATGCTACCATTTCTAAACTTCAACCCCAAATGGGGAGAAAGTGGTCAGGTGGGAAGGTACTGCCTGAGCAAAAGGTGAACAGAAACTGTAACGGGGGTGTGAGAAGGGGTAAGGACAGAGAAAGGGAGAAGGTACGTTGAAAGGAGCATGGGCTCGGGGAAATAGACCAGGGCTCCCATCCCATTGCCCAGTCACCAAATGTGGGACTTTGAGTGAGATGCTTAGAACTTCAGGTCTCAATATACTCATCTTTTTTTTTTTTTTTTAACATTCTTAGTTTATTGATCCTCTCATGAAAAATCTGCACAACCAGATAAAGCCACTGCAGCATCTTTACTCCTTCTGTTGTCCAATCTCCAGCTCACTTTTTGCCAGCACCAACATTGGCTTTTGCAGTCCCCCTGACTTTCTTCATTCTGTTCTTGCGTTCCTTTCGCTGTTTTCTGGATGTCTTTTTCTTCTCATGCAGGCCATGTCTTGCAAGTCTGTGTTTGGGTTCATTTTTCTTTGCATAATCCAAGGAATCATGTATCATGCCAAAGCCAGTTGTCTTGCCACCACCAAAATGGGTTCTGAATCCAAACACAAATATGACATCTGGTGTGGTCTTGTACATTTTGGCTAGTTTTTCCCGAATTTCTGTCTTAGGTACTGTTGCCTTTCCGGGGTGAAGAACATCAATGACCATCTGTTTCCGCTGAAGTAGTCGGTTAGTCATAAACTTCCTGGTCCAGATAGTTACTGTGTCGTTCATGATGGCGGCCAAGCTTCAAGCAGCTGGGGAGGAAAAGAGCTCAATATACTCATCTTTAAAGAAAGCAATTATCAATAGGTAATAGTGCTAACGATCAGGCCTTTCAAGATGTCCGTGCTCAGAAACTCTGGAACAGTACAGATGAAAAGCACAGTATCACAGTATCTGGAAGTGGCTGCTAAAAGGAAGTAGCCTCACTGGAATTAACAGGAGAGGCTAGGGTTACTTGGATGACGATTATCAAAAGAACTTATTTTAAGCAAACTTGAAACATAAACATGTTACCAATATTGACACTGTGAATTATTAACTCTTATTTCTGCTCTGAGGGTCCCTGGCACTATTTGAGTTGTGGAACTCTTCAATGTTTGTTTCTATAGCCTAAGTTGTCCCCAGATTTACTCCCCTGGGGTAAAATGAAAATTAAAGGGAAGACAGAGTGGTGAAAAAATTTAAAAAAAAAAAATACTAAAGTATAAAGATAGGCAAAGTGATGCTAAAAATCCAAATTAAAACTAGGCCAGAATATTTACATATTTTATTAAATCTTTACAATCAGTAATTATAATCAAATACACAATTATATACAGGATTTATATACATTTTGCCCAGACTTTTACATCACAGTACAGAGTTTCCCTTAGAAATATTGTATACATTTATCACCAAACAATAAAATCCAACAACAGTAGTGTTACAGCACCTGTTAGTACAGACATCTTTTTCATAAATTACATCATAAGAAAATATACGGCTGTAAATTGGGCTTTTAAAAATGTCTTTTATAAAATCTGAACATACAATATTTCATTCACAGAATGTTTTTTTTTTTCTATGTTCTGACTGAAGCCTTGTGCATAAAACGACCGGCTGGAATATTTACTAAATCAGCTCCCCCCCACCCCCCACCTCCAAAATTATAAGCACTATCTGAATTACTTACGCTGAGCTTCCTTAATGATGAATCTGGCATGGGGTTTGGTGAGAGAACAAATGCTGGTTTTGTTGTAAAAAGGGCTATGACGGTAATTTAAATTTTTAAAAAATTCTCAAAAGAATAATTATATTAGAAATTAAAATCAGAGAGCACAAAATTTTTCATTTTACTAATACTGTGAAGAAAAAGGGGAAAGTATAATGTCAAAAAACAATTTGTTCTGAAACAATTGTATTCTTGTTGGAAGCCTATTAAAGGTTAAAAAGAAAAAAAAAAAAAAACCCACCCTACCCAACAAAATATCCCATCCTAAACATATCCAGTAAATTACAATTCTGTCACACTTACAACTTTATGGAAAAATTATTGCAAATTAGGGCATAGCATTTCAACAGACTTTCATGAGCAGAAAAAACTACAGCTATTTTTTAGTAGGTAAACAAGTTAAGTTTTAAAACTTGAAAATACCTGAATTAAATACTTGCTCTAATATCTAACTTTTCATTTTCAGATAAAATCCTTACTTGATTCCAGGTTTGTAAACATTGTATAAATCCTTCTTAGTCAAACAATTTTATGGCTGTGGTGATCACTTCAGCTCTGTTTCTATGCAGTCAACATTTAACTGAGGTAGACCAGATGTTTCTAAAATTCAGGGTCTCACAGAATCCCCTGAATATTTAGGAAGTAAATAAAATGTCTATCAAAGGTATTTAAAAAACAAAACATTAAAAAAAAAAAACACCTAATGCTGTTGGAATTGTTTAATGAACTCAAAAATAACTTTATGGCAGTAAGTCAAATAAGAATGTGTGGAGTTAATGATAATGTTAAGAGTTTTGAAGCTGAACATTACACCTTCTTAACTAGGGAAAAATCAAGTATGATTCCTTCTGGGTGTTAAGTATAACTTGTTAAATTTTTTGCCTTTTTTTTTTTTTTTAAAGGACTCACTTTTCTAAAAAAGCGAACAATTTGCTTCTAGACTTCAGTGAATGGCAACAACCCCCCCTACCGGCCAAAGGCAGGGAGAGTAATCAGCTGGCTCTCGTATACCATGAGATCTTCCCTGGGAAAAAACTCATGTGGTTTTAACTTAGAAAAGTTGGACTTAGACAACAACGGCTCTGAGTTACAAACACAAAATCAAATCAATGTATATAAGGCTTCTGTAATCAAAGTCTTAGAGGAACATCTGCTCCTTTTCTCCAAGCCCCAGTCCTATAAATCAAGGCAAGTCAAGTAATTAAGCTTCAGCTATTTTGGCAGCTTTGCAATTAATATGAACAAAGCACTATGTCTATCCTTCCATATACTGTATGCATTATAGTTCTATCTTCTTACACCAAATCTCACATGCAGAAAGACTAAAACAGCCATTTTAGTGTCAGGTTTAATTAAGGGCCAATAAAGGTCTTATATTACTACTCTTCCCCACCCTCCCCCCCAATAGTGAATTCTCTATTACTTTTATTACTCACTGACCCAATTACATTTAGCTGGAGTTTTTGAAAGCAGCTATTTATCCCCTTAAAAAAGAATATGTTTACCTGGGATCTAAGACATACTGTACATGAATATACATAACTACAATACAGCACTGCTCTTTTAACAGCTCCATATACAGTTTAAGTTCATCAGTACCTCAAAACTGTGTTTTAAGAAAAGATTATTATGTAATGTCACGGTAAAGAGAAAGAAAATTAAGTCTCACAAATAATCCTTTAGAACTGATTAAGTTTAAAAAAAAATAAATAAAATGAGTAAAAACATGATTTCAACTACAGGGCTGTCTACAGGATATCAACAACAGTTTTTAAAACTTAAATGTGGCCAGCACCAGACTGCCACCAAAAAAAAAAGAAGGAAAATAAATTCTCATTAAGCTATATGGCTATATGTTAGTTGCTACTGTGTAAGTTTCCTACACAGGTTACCATAGATTAATTTTCAAGTCCTTATCAGAAGGAATATCTGTTAAAAAAAAAAGGTTTTAAAAAAAAAAACTTTAAAAACCATGATTCAACAGAAAATGTGACAGACTCCCTAGGTGCATCTTTAGAAACCACAGTTTCAAAGATGAAAAATAGTTGTTTCCCTAGGATTTTTAGATCACTACCACAGTTTTATTATGGCTCCCTAAGATAGAAAAATGGAACAAAATGTATTCAGCTATTGGCGATATGGCCCTTGTGGCTCAAATTGCATACTAAACATGGGATGGAGTAAGGCTGATGGCTAGAGGTAATCACCTCTAAGAGAAATAAACTGGACAAGATTTATAATTTACCCGACAAGGACAGAACTTTAAGTTCCATTTCAGAGTAGTCACGGCTTTCCCTATGGAAGGCCCAATGGCAAGTTCATATTACTTTATAGTTTCTCCCTTGTTCCATTTTTCATAAGTATTAAGTAACCAATTTCCATAATATATGACCTTTTTACCTGGTCCCAATGATTAACCTTTATGCAAAGAACTCACTGAGAAAGTACACTGGCTTCACCTTTGGTTTAAATGAAAAGGACATTGTTAAGAGAGAAAAAAAAATCAAGTCATCTTGATCATTTGTTACACAATGAAGCAAGTGAAAGTGATGAGCAAAGGCTGTTTTCCCCATAAATGCATTTGCTTCATAACCACTTAGGTCACTTTGAGTGTTTTTGTGAAGGCAGCATAACCAGAATGCCCACAATACTCAGATGTCTTTTCCCAAAAGAGCCTCTAACCCCAAAACCAAGAAAGCCGCACTTCCTTTAATTAGAAATCTATACAAATTCCTATTCTCCACTCCATCATTAACTGAATTTGTTTCTGGTCTATCCAGAGACTACAGAAATCTGGTTCCTAGGAATGCCCAGCAATCTTTTCCTGGCCTGAGGTGCTGCAGGGTGGTGCGATGCTGTCACCAGGTGGGGGTCAGGGTTGGGGAGGGGCTGTGAGTTTCCATTTAGGATGGGACAGTTTTAAGCAAGGTCAATTCTAACACAGCATGCTCCAGATTCCTATGATAACTATCTCAGTCAGAACGTGGTTGCTCATCACCATACTTAAAGACTCCCATGAGAGAGCCTGCTTAGTATCTGGATGTCTGTGAACCACAGTTTGCCTTTTCTTTTTAAATACCTACCACCAGACTCTTTAGTGAGTCATAGTTCATCTTTCTCCATCATTTCAAATGCTTCTATATCTTCATTCCAGTCTGCTAATATGGAGTCTATAGGCTGGACCTTTTTACCCCAGCTAACATTAGGATTGGAATCTTCCTCAGTTTCTGATTGTTCTTGAAGTTGGTTATCTAAATCTGTACATTCACCATCAAGACTTGTAGTCTCGTGGATTTCCATGGGGTTAGAATTCTGTTCAGAAGCAGAAACACTTGCAGCATTGTCCATATCTGCGGAAGATGGTGATTCTGGTTGCGAATTTAGAGAACTTTCCTCAGGAGACTCTTGATCAACCAAATCAACCTCCTGAGAACTTGATGTAATCTGTTCAGCACTCTGATTCTGAGAATCATTTTCAGAGGATGGTTGTTCTTCATTTTCCATTTCAGGATCTGTAAATGAAAGAAACAAGCTTCATGCTACTTTCCCACTCAAAATATTTACTATCACAGTTTTAAGAACATAGTGGTTGTTGCAATAGAATGAAGAAATAAAAGAGGAAGAAAAGCATGTTAATGCAGAACAGTGAACATTAACATTGAAGAGTAAAAGTACTGCCTTCGAATAATAATGTAATCACATTTTCCGTTATATGCATTTTGCAAAATGTGACAGTACAAAATAAATATTCTTCCAAACTAAAAGGAATTACTCTAATAACTTTAAGACTGCCTTCAATGGGGATCAGCAAATGCTAAGAAATACACTAAATAGTATTATTAAAGTGCACATAAATTTGCACTATATGTCTAAAATTTATTGTTAAATATCTAAATTCAGGAAAGCTTGTACATGAGAACATACGAAGTAGAATAAATTTTAAATAGCACTTCTCACTATGTTTTAAGATAATATTCTTCTGAGAAGTGAAATTCCACTCAGTAGGCCATGAAAATGCTGATAATACGAAATTATGGATGATTTGAGGGTATTAATGTGGTTAGATAAAATATTTTCATAAAGACAAGCAAGAACTGAGATTATTTACAAAACCTGTATTTCATTATTGTAGGTCTATGAATTATAAGCTATCATTTTAAAATCCACTGGAAGGCTGAAGAGTGGGTTAAAGCTCTTGTACTGAATAGAGTGACCCCACTAGAGGCATTCTGTTTCGGGTTCCTACAAGAGCGTGCGTAAACGGCACTGATCACACTGACGCCCTGTGGCCTCCTCCCAGGCTCTGTGGGCAGTCAGAACATAGGCCCTGGGTGTCCTCTCTTGGTGTGGCAGGCATTGTGCAAGGGGCTAGAGATAAAATGAGGCAAAACCAAACACCAGACCTGCCCTCAGGAATCTTTTAGTCCAGTTGGGGAAAACATTTACAAATAATCACACAAAATAAACGGAAAACTCTTAACTGTGACATGTTTTGTGTTGCTAGGAAAGCTTACGGGGGAATAAGAAAGAATAAGGAGAGTTGAGGGTTTCCTTCAGAAGGTGACACTTGAGCTGAGATTTAAAAGATAAGTAGAGTTAATGAGTCCAAGAAGGAAGGGAAGATGGACATATTATAAAACCAGAAAAACTAAAGGAAGCAAGCATGCAGGAAGGTACAGAGAGGCACATTTATGTACACCCTGATGAAGTAGGATTACCTGACTAGGGAAGTTTAAGTTCTTGGGGGCTGGGGGGGTCCCCACACTCTCTCTCTTCTAAGCTGTGGAAAAGGTATACTTTAATTCAGCAATTAGGAAAACCAAGGCGGGGACCAAAGAAGAGAACGCAGGAGCTGGTCACTCATTTACACTAAGCTACCCTAAGTTCAAGGGAAAACAAAAAGGAAAACCTTCAGGTTTTTTCTAGATTGTATTAATCTGGTTTAGAAGTATAGAAAAAGGTGAGGTACTGTCTCATCTAGTAATAAAAATTGTGCTTTTGGCAAAAAATTACCGTAGGGATACATATTATGCAATATATTTTAGAAATCTAGGTAATACAATAGGGTAAGTGTAAATACAGGAAAAGAATAGATCAAATTGTATTTTTAGACTGCTGTATGCTTAAACTCAAAGCGACTCTTAATTCTTAAAAATACCATTAAGATAATAAAAGAACTTGATAAGGAGGGTAAAAGTAAGATAAATAGGCAAATAACCTCTCTATAGTAACAACTGGTTAGAAATAAAATTAAGTACCCTTTTCATAATAAAAAACTGTAAAACGATTAAATTTATTATGAAAGATACAAGACCTACATTACTCAATACCATAAAATTTTTTTTTTAAAAGATTTTGTTTATTCATTTGACAGAGATACATACAGCGAGAGAGGGAACACAAGCAATGGGAGTGGGAGAGGGAAAAGCAGGCTTCTGGCAGAGCAGGGAGCCCGATGTGGGGTTCGATCCCAAGACGCTGGGATCATGACCCAAGCCGAAGGCAGACGCTTAACGTCTGAGCCACCCAGGCGCCCCCTCAATACCATAAAATTTTAATGAAAACATAAAACAAGATCTGATTACATTTACAAGTAAGTGTATGTTCCTGGATGGAATGTTCTTAATATTTAACAAAAACTTCCTATTTATACATAAAGCGTACAACTATCCAATTCCAAAATGAACCCCATTTCTACTTTTTTTTGTTTTCTTTTGGGACAAGATAGAACTATTTTGAAGTTCGTATGGAAGAATATACATCGAAGAGAAGAAATTTTGAAAAGAATTAGTGAGAAGAGAGTTGCCTTATCAGGTATCAACATGCATTCAAAACAGCAAACTTTTATTATTGGCATAGGAGTGAACAGACAGATTAGTGGAAAAGAAGAGCAAGTCTTGAAACAGAGGAAATATATAAGACTATCTGATAGACAGCCAAGAGGCGGCAATCAGGAAAGTAAAGACGGTAGATGGAGAAACAGAAAAGGCAAGGAAGGAGTTAGTGTCTGCCACACTGCTTCACAGCTTTATTCTACGGTGTGGGTTAGCACCCCGTATGAAGCATCAGAGTCCTCAGAGCATTAACAACTACATCAGGGGCGCCTGGGTGGCTCAGTTGTTAAGCGTCTGCCTTCGGCTCAGGTCATGATCCCGGGGTCCTGGGATCGAGCCCCGCATCGAGCCCCGCATCGGGCTCCCTGCTCCACGGGAAGCCTGCTTCTCCCTCTCCCGCTCCCCCTGCTTGTGTTCCCTCTCTTGCTGTGTCTCTGTCAAATAAATAAATAAAAATCTTTAAAAAAAAAAAAACAAAAAACAACTACATCAATTCAGGAATGGTGTATCGGAAACAGAGGAAGCATAAAAAAGAGTGAAGAAAATCTCAAGATACAAAGACAAGAAAATGATTCAGTTTTAATAATAAAAGGACAAGGGAGCCTTGGCAAAGACCTAAGAGACTGGATGTTATACAATCATTCATTTATCTGTATAGCCAGCATTTGCTGCAAGCCCGGATAACAGAGATAAGAGCAGGTAAAGCAGCAGGATGTAATATGAATGTCAAAGTAGAACTATATTAAAAAGACCCTTGGGGCGCCTGGGGGGGTGCAGTCATTTAAGCGTCAGACTCTTGGTTTCAGCTCAGGTTGAGATCTCAGGGTCGTGAGATCGAGCCCCATGTCAGGCTCTGCACTCAGCATGGAGTCTGCTTAAGACTTTCTCTCCCTCTCCCTCTGCCCCTCCCTCTGCTCTCTCTCTAAAATAAACAAATAAATCTTAAAAAATACACCCTTAGACAAACCATGAGAGACTATGGACTCTGAGAAACAAACTGAGGGTTCTAGAGGGGAGGGGGGTAGGGGGATAGGTTAGCCTGGTGATGGGTATTAAAGAGGGCACGTACGGCATGGAGCACGGGGTGTTATATGCAAACAATGAATCATGGATCACTACATCAAAAACTAATGATGTAATGTATGGTGATTAACATAATAAAATAAGACCCTTAAATTTTACCTATGAGAATAAGAGAAAATTCCACTAAATGGTGGTATTTATTTATTTTTTTTTTTAAAGATTTTATTTATTTATTTGACAGAGAGAGAGACAGCACAAGCAGGAGGAACAACAGAGGGAGAAAAAGAAGCAGGCTCCCCACTGAGCAGAGAGCCTGACATGGGGCTTGATCCCAGGATCCGGGGATCATGACCTGAATCAAAGGCAGATGCTTAACCGACTGAGCTATCCAGGTGCCCCAAAAAGGTAGTATTTAAACTGGGTATGCAGGATGGCTAAATTTCCTCAAAGAGGAAATGGGCCATGGGAGTGCAGATAGGGATGGATAAGCATTTCAAAAAAGGGAAGAGATGTGCAAATGCATGAGATGCAAAGATGCATGAGAAAACATGCCAGGTCATAGAAGGGGTGCAGGTAAATACCAATTTGGCTTAACAAGAATGTTTCAGATGCTCCTTTCTACACAAAGAGGTCTTCTGCATACATATTAAATTTTGCAGTTCAACTTTAGGGCAGATTAACCCCAATCAAGTTCAATGGGAGATAATCTTAGGGAAAGTAACACTGCTAGACTTAAATCTTGAACAGTTTGAACCATGGGACCTTTCTTTTCTTTCCCCCATTTTCTCTGTCCACCTCTTTATCTGGTAGATATAAGTATAGGAGTAGCTCTGAAAACATCAGTCTACAGCTCTCAAGGCAATATAGGCCTACACTGTAAACTGAAAGCATGATAACATATGGGACCTTTAAAATGCTGATTCTTTTCCCCTTGAAAATACTACTGAGAACAGGAAATTGATTCTTAATTATAAACTGTTTCAATCTGAATCTAAATGTAACAGTACAGTGTCATTTGTTGGTGAGCACAGAGCTGGAATTTTTTTTAAGATATTATTAATTTATTTTATTATTTATTTGACAGAGAGAGACAGAGCGAGAGAGGAAACACAAGCAGGGGGAGTGGGAGAGGGAGAAGCAGGCTTCTCGCTGAGCTGGGAGCCCGATGCGGGGCTCGATCCCAGGACCCCGGGATCATGACCTGAGCCGAAGGCAGTCGCTTAACAACTGAGCCACCCAGGCGCCCCTGGGCTGGAATAATTCTTAAAATTTGGAAAGGTGGAACACATGAGAGACATATTAAAACTTCCATGGATAGCTCAACTTTTAGAAGTAGGACTGGTCTGACCTGAGGAAGCAATTATTTCCACTTGATAAATTTCTAATGTTTTACTTCTGAAGAAGAATGTGTAGTAAGACAGCTGAACATTTTTGCTAGCAGATAGGGCTATTGCAGATATTTCTGTATTAATGGCTGGGACTTCTCATCAGAATAAGAAAGCGAGAGTGGGAGTAGGGGCTTGTTCTGGGGCTTCTATTTTCTGTATCAACATGTGGGAAGAATTGTTCAATCAAAACTATGTGACTTTATAAAGGAAGTATGTATTTGTGGAATGAGATTTTTAAAGAGCAATCTGGAGGACATGTTACTGTTCAGATTTTAAGGATGCTAATTATTTGGGGTTACTTATATAATCCTACCTAGTACCCTTGATGGTACAGTATGGTTCATACATAGCTGGAAGACAAAAAAAAAAAAAAAAAAAGAGGTTGCATTCTTAGTGTTGTTCACTGTTTCTCAAGTGTAGCTGAGTGTAATTACCTGGGATGCTTGTTTACAATTTCAGATTCTGGTCCCCTGCCTTCAGAGGGTCTGATTCAATATTCTGGAGTAAGACTCAGGAATCTACACTTGTAACAAAAGCATCAGCATCAGCTGATGCAGAAAAGAAACACTGGGGCATGCAGTAAAGGCACAGGACAAATTAATGACAACACTCCAGACATCAACTTCTTAGGATATTTTCCTAAGTGAATAAGGTAACTGATTTAATAAAACTATTACTGAGTTTCTGTTATACTGATAATTTTGTAACATTGATTTTGTTAATGCAGTTGTACAGTTCTTGAAAGAGCTACATAAAAAGGGGAGTTTTTTAAAGACTTTTTGTCAAAAGATCACTCTGTAACACACAGTTCACTAACTTTAGAGACCAACAGAACTTTTAAAAATATATCATTTACATAAAGCCCTTTTACTGCACGGTCCTTAAAAGAATACTCTTCAGATAATACTTTTTGTACAGTAATCCCCCCTTTTCCACGGTTTCCCTTTCTGACGTTTCAGTTACCCGCAGTCAACCGTGGTCAGGAAGCAGATGACCCTCCGCCTCCTGACACAGCATCAGAAGGTCAATAGCAGCCTAACGCTAGGTCACACTGCCTATGTCGTCATTCCCCTCACTTCATCACATCATGTAGCACTTTACCATCTCATATCACCACAAGAAGGATGGGTATAGTACAATAAGGTATTTTAAAAAGGCCAGAGTCACATAAATCCCATTACAGTATATTGTTACAACTGTTCTATTATTAGTTATTGTTATTAGCCTTTTATTGTGCCTAATTTATAAATTAAGGTTTATCACAGGTATGTATGCATAGAAAAACATGGTATATACACAGAACAGTATACTATCCACAGTTTCAGGCATCTACTGGGGGGTCTTGGAATATATCCCCCAAGGATGGGGGATTGGGGGGCTACCTATAGTAGAATTTATCTTTTTCTCTTATTCTTTCTCTGTATGAGAAGCACATGCTTTACTACGACCTCGTAGTCCTAATCCCATGCACCCCTACACACATACAAGTTTTTAAAACAAGCTGATATTTTAAATACTTAACATTATATTCAATAAAAGTGATCAAAAGTAATACATGCCAAAACAACACTGTCTTTGTTAGACTGACTCTTACATGGCCTAGTGAATTCATCTATATTATATGGATATATAATTCATAGGATTTGTTATGACAGGAATCAATAAAGAATTATTATTGTGGGACAGCTGACTAGACATGAAAATAATCTAATTACATTAAGCCAGATATTATCATGGTATCCACTGAAACAAATTATATATATATATATATTTGCACATGCATGTGTGTGTATATATATACATGTACACATACATATATACATATATATATAATTTAAAGCTTATGAATACAAGATACTTACTACTATTAATAATGTAGCTTGGAATCATTTTACCTTTTAATATTGCTGCTGAAATTCCAATGGTAGCACAAAATAGGGGGGAGAAAAGCAAAGGCATTAAAGAGTTATATGGAATAATAATGTGCCTGTGTTTGATGTGCCTAAATGCATATATGTAGGAGAGAAGATCTGAGTTGAGAAAAAAGACTTAGGAAAAAAAAAAAAGGTCAGGAACACAGGAGGATTTAAGAAGATTAGAAATCCTTTCTTTTCTGTTCTATTTTTATCTATACATCCTTACATACATTCATCCTACTCACTTCATTGCTCTTAAATAGTGGACACGTGGAAGAATCTCAAAGAAGAATAAAGTAATACAAGAAGATAAAACACTGATTTGGCTAGTACTAGATTATCGCTAAACTTTTTTTTTTTACTATTTCACTTGGAAGTTACACTGAATTGAATCAGTTACCTCCCTAGCTGTCAAACAAACATCCCCAGGGATTCAAAAACCCTGCACAAATCCCATGACTTTAGCCATTTACAGGTAATGAGAGAAGTACAGTTCTCTCTCCAGATGCCTCCAGTGGATAAGGAGGACTGCTCCCATAAGCAGGATGGCAGTCTATGTCTGATGGGTCACTTTCCCTCACTTCTGCACTATCCCTAGGTGTCAAACTAAAAAAGAGTACTAGTAAGACCTTGCATTTATACAATAATTTGGGTTTCAAATAGCTTTCAAGTTACTAACAAACATTTTGGCCTAGCGAGGACTATATATTGTCATGAGTTAAGGCATGGCTACCCTGTTCTTCAGACATCAGCCAGTTGTAACTCTTGTAACTTATAAATCCCTATGTGATAAACTTACACCTCAGTGGATAGAACCTGCTAGATTTTTATTGCCTTCACCAAGACAGTGGTCATTTTATTATTGGTGGCCTGCTCAAACCCAACTATTATATTGTATACAATACCATTTGATACAATCTTTTTATTCTTTATAAAAGAAATATAAGATGTAGTATCAGTAGAACTGAATGGTGAACATTTGTGGATGTTTAAATGGACTCTTTTGATATATTAACTGTATTTTCATCACTGGGCAGAACCATAGCAAAAGTGACAAATGACATATAAAATGTAATTCTAAAAACATCCTAAGTCAGCAAACAAAGCAAAATAAATGTTTTAAAACGCCTATTTCCAAAAGAAAAATATTTTTTGAAACCATCTTCTATCTTACCAGTGAACCAAAAATAACTTCTTGTAACTCATTTTTGCTATCAAACTAGTAAAATTAATGCTAAGCTGTGTAAAAAAACACATGAGTTTTTACCCTTACCTCTATCTTTTGCTTTGTCAGAAAGGAGCACTTCCACCTCCTCATACTCCCGAATGGCATCCAGTATGATACTTCCTTCTTTACTGAATAAGAATAGCATGGGGATCTTGATGTCATCTGTGTCTTTTCCATCACCCGCCATCTGGAACAGAGGGGCAGTATCACTGCTGCTCCCCTCATTGTCATCTAGCCAGAAAATGAATACAGCAAACATAAAAACATCTGTCCATTAAAAAGATCTATAGACCAATCTTTATGATTTTTTCTCCCTGTTGGCTGCATTTACGTTATGCATCAAGAATCATAAAAATGAACATACTTTTAGAGCTCACTAATTCCACTTCTAGAAATTTATCCTGAGGGAAGAACTCAAAACAAGCAAAATGATCTATGCCTAAAGTAGTTTACTGGAGTGCTATTTATAATTGTGAATAACTGAACTATTATAAGTAAATTATAATTAACTACTTGATGCAACACACAGAAAAGCAGAATATTATTACACGAAAAAAGGAGAACACAAAATTCTGTGATTATGACTAAAAACTTCCATATGCTTATGAAAAAGCCTAGAAATAGAAACATTTAAAAACTTGGCTTCCAATGATAGAACTATGAATGAAATTTCATTGCTGTTTAAGATTTCCTTTAATGGCATTTACCAAACTATTAATTGATAGTTCTCCTTTCTCTACTGTTCACAAAGAAGAATGATGACCATGGTTTTTCCTAAGTTGAGGTAAACACTACTGTTCTTTTACACTGGTGAGGTAACTGCAGTAGGACCGCTAAATACCTTTTTACTGGCAGGGGCCGGTCACGCCCCCCTCTACCGCACACGCCAGATGAGAAGCCTGCCGGTCCCTTCTTGGAGAGCTTGCTCTGATAGGCCCTGCTGAGTGGAAAATACCATGTAGGACCCACCTCCTTAGCAATAACTGACTGGATAAAGCATGGCCACCTGGCTCTCAGTCTCTCTGGAGGCCCCGGAAGCGGCACACAGAAAGACTGAGTTTCAGTTAGCAGTGGGTAGTGATCTAGTGAGGTGACAGACTCAGGCCTGAGGCTGTAATTTTAGAATGACCTTTTTGGAACTAATGAGCAAAGAGGGAGCCAGCTGGTGAGAAGCTGGAGAACGAAGCAGAACTGCAAAGAGATGCAGAGAAGAGAGTCTAGGAAGACCCAGAGATAAGAGAGAGATGTAAACAACTCTACTAGCTATCATGGTTCCTGATGATTTTTTACTCAGCTGAATTTCTTACTCTTGCATTCAATTAAAATAATCCAGCTCCATGTAGTAAACAAACCTCCTTTCTTAAACCATCTTAAATCAATTATTGTCTCGGGCGCCTGGGTGGCTCAGTCGGTTAAGCGACTGCCTTCGGCTCAGGTCATGATCCTGGAGTCCGGGATCGAGTCCCGCATCGGGCTCCCTGCTCGGCGAGGAGCCTGCTTCTCCCTCTGATCCTCCCCCATCTCATGCTCTCTCTCTCTGTCTCATTCTCTCTCTCAAATAAATAAATAAAATCTTAAAAAAAAAAAAATCAATTATTGTCTCTTGCAGCCAAATGATTATTTCTAAGATAATTTTTACTTTTAGTACTTGCAATAAAAAAACAACTAAGGCCTAATTTGCTCATTTATATACAATGAAAACGAGCAAAACCAAACAAAATACTCCATCAGAAACAAAAAACATAGGGAAAGAAAAGAAGTTACAATACAAGAAAGTTTCCCTTTAAAAATGAAGTTTCCTGAGAGTAAGGACCATTGCCTCTTATTTGCTTACCCACTGAACTGAGTAGAGGATTCTGCTACTAATAGCTACTAAAGAAAACAAACTTGACTTCACAAACCTTGCAGAGTACAGAATACCATGAGAATTAGACTTATAGGGAAAATCTAAACTATTCCACATGTGTTCCAGCCTTTATATTTCATATTTTTTAATCTTGGTAAAGAGGTGTTCAAAATGATAGTGATGACAAGCTACTAAATTCTTCAATAAAAGAAATCTCAGTGTGGAAAATAACCAAGGATGGAGAGGTCATTTAAGTTGGGCAGCAGCAGCCTTCTTCTGTAATTGGCCAGGGAGTGGATATTTTAGGCTATGCAGTTCTTCTCCACTCTATTACTGTTGCTCGAAAGTAGGCATAGACAATATTAAACAAATTGGCATGGCTGTGTTCCAATAAAACTTATTTACAAAAACAGGCAGTGATGTGGACTTGGCCTATAGGCTGTAGTTTGCCAAGTGCTAATTTAAGTTATTAAGAAGAATTTCTCCTAATACTTACTTAACTAATGAAATCTATGCACTCAATAAATCAACACTGGAGTGCCCGTACAGGATAAGCAAAAAGGAAGAGTAAATAATTATTTTCACTGAAATAAATCCTACTATTTTAAATGCCTTAATTTTTATTTACCTTGAATTGAAAAAGGAAATCTATCCTAGTAAGAAAGAAAGAATTCAAAACAGATTTCCCCCGTGAGAGAAGCCATAACAATTTAACTTCATCATTAGGATGTGACCTCAGGTCTTATAGTTCTGAATATAAACTATATATTTAAAGCAAAGAAAAATTTGGGGCACCTGGGTGGCTCAGTCAGTTAAGTGTCTAACTCTTGATTTCGGCTCAGGTCATAATCTCAGGGTTGTGAGATCGAGCCCCACACGGGGCTCCCCACTCAGTGGGGGAGTCTGCTTGAGATTCTCTCTCTCTCTTCCTCTGCCTCTCCGCCCCTCCACCCCGCTCTTTCTCTCCAAAAATAAATACATACATCTTTAAAAAGAAAAGAAAAATTTATATTTTCCCTGGCAGTCATAGCCTGCTTGTTGTAAGTGACTGTCTACGAAAAATAAAACAGCAGAACACACTGGTTGAAATACAGAGGTCAAATGATTTGAGTTTGTAATCTGAGTGGAAAAAGACCTGAGGAAATACAAATTTGCCAGCAACTAGTGCTTACACCTATGATATGTAAATGATTATGCTAAGAAATTTTACATATATTATCTTCAAACCTTACAACCACCTAAAAGATATTTATTACCACTTTTACTAGAGCTCAAAAAATATTCTACTGAATAAACTGATAAACTAAAGCTGGGCCAGGGTTACACCATGATTTTATGGAACAGCCAGGAACTGCACCCCAATGTATTTGACTCCAAAGCCTGCATCTTTGTGGAGGAATGGGTATTTTTTTTTTTTAAGATTTTATTTATTTATTTGAGAGAGAGAATGAGATAGAGAGAGCATGAGAGTGGGGAGGGTCAGGGGGAGCAGCAGACTCCCCGCCGAGCAGGGAGCCCGATGCGGGACTCGATCCAGGGACTCCAGGACCATGACCTGAGCCGAAGGCAGTCGCCCAACCAACTGAGCCACCCAGGCGCCCGAGGAATGGGTATTTTTAACGGCTTCCCACTGGAGGTGGCAGGGTGTAATTCTTGCCCTTAGAGGGCTTTGGATCTGAAAGCACATTTTCTTATTCATGGTGTTGCGTGCTTTGGGGTGGTAACCCCACGTTCACACCTGTCCCCAAGTACTTTCTCTGGCATTAATATACAGAAACCCAAATCTAGACTTTCAAAAAAGATATACAACACACAGAAATTATTAAGAGAGTCACTGGATTACCCGTCCATTATGCTGTCTAGTGAAGTAAAAATAATATGATGAATTCTGCTAAAATTTTGACAAATACAAGGAAAATCCTAAAAATGGTCTCCTGCTAGTCAGCACAGTGACAGAGGATTACTCACCAATAACAATGCCACCAATGGCACCAGCATTCTGAACATTGCGTGCCTTTTCTGCAAACATGCACTGTCCTCTTTGTATCAGAGCGATTTTTCCCACCACTGCCTCGGGGTTAGTAAGCTCTGAACAACCATTGTACGGTTTACTGCTTGCAACAAATCCTCTTGTCTGTCAGAAATAAAAGTAACTTAAATATCCTTTTATCTTCTCAAATCACTATCTAGTCAATACAATTCACTATCTAGAGCTTTAAATAGACCTTACTTCTTTTCTAATGATAACATATCTAGTATATATTTAGCGTAAGTTTTTGTTTTGAACATTTCACATATCATAGTACCCAACCAACATTTTACTGTGCTCTGCAATTTATAAAGCATTTTTACATAAATTACTAAATCTCATCTTTATAATGACTAAGAAAAATAATACATATAATATCTCCATTTTACATATGGGGAAACTGAGACTCGGGTTACATAATTTGCTCAAAGACACAGTGTTTGTATGTGGTAAAGCTGGAATTTGTAGGCAGATTCACCTTGTACCCATACCCACACTTCAAACAGCTGGGAACCACTTTTAAACCATCACTTGTAGCCAGAAAAATTTTTGAAAGAGGGAAAAAATGGATTTAGTCTACATGAATCTGCAAACAGTTCTCTTCCCAGAAAAATTAAATCCACCAGAGAACAGATTTTAAAGATACCAATGTAAAGGTACTTTAATATCCCTCTCTCTCCGAGAAGGCAAACTCCACAAGGGCATGATCTGCACTCGCTTTATAAACATGATAGATAGCTAACATCTAAAATAGTGCCCAGAATATAGTAATACTAGGACTCCAAAAAGAGTTGCTGAATGGATGAGTCAATCTATAAACCTTTACACACAAAATAGGTCTCAATTAGGGGGAATGGAGTTCAAAGAGTATTGGCTTTAGATTATCAGCAGACTTGGGTCTGGTCCCAACACTGCAACCAATTAGATGAACTTGTGAACTGTTCAGCAATGTAGGTCTTTGTTTCCTACGTTAAAACTAAGGGGCTGGGCTAGCTTAGTGGTCTTCCAAGTTGGCTCGGTGGGACCGCAGTGTCACGCTCTCCACTGCTACCTGAGCCAGGGCACCTCTGCTTTTAGCTGTGTTCTTAGACCTTAAGGCTCCAAGCTGGACTTCTGTTCAACGAAGGCTCTAGTAGTTGTTAAAAAGTCCAAAAAACCATTTTTAGATAAATTAAAGATGCCAAATTAGAGAACAGACCAAGAATTGGACAGTATCTGAACAATATTTTAAGTAAAATTCTATAAGCATGTTGTATACATAAATTACGACTCAAAATTTTCAAGATATGCTTTAAACTTTAATCTACTTTAATCTGGGAGAATGAATATTTGGGTTTTAGTAGATTAAATATTTAGGTTTAATAAATTAAAACTACTAAATTAGACTAAGTAATTAGACAATACTTACACAATACTTTACATTCAATTCCAACAAGCATATTGTAAGTGTACACACCTCTTTATGTTTAGACAGATCTAGCCCAAACTGAGCTGGTCCAGCAGTCAACACTACCCTGCCAAAAAATGGGTGGGAAACAATTTGTACAGCTCGTGGAGGTAGCTGCTGTTCTTTTTGTTGCTGACTTGACAGTTCAATCATCTCCTGCATGAACCTCAACCCATCTTCAGCATCAATTGAACTAGCAGCCTAGGAAAAAAACATTAATTTTATCCTTTCGAAATGAAAACTTTCAACTTTTTGAAGTCTTAAATACTAATGCACTATAATCTACTCTAAAATTTCCTCTTTTGGTTTCAGTCCTTATCAAATACTTATGGCCTGATTTGTCCTAAAAATATTACTTCTGGAAATATTCTCTGAAAGTAAGATTTGTAATTTTTTCAATGTCTCTTTCACTGTTCTACAAACCACTTTCTCATATGAATTGAGAATTGGACTTCCACCAAATGCTGAAATGCTTACTTTGCTTGATTTTTCCACTGCTTCCCCTTTTAAGAAATAAACCTCATAATGACCCATACTTCCCTTCTTTGGACTTATGAACCAATAATCACACTAAATTCAAAATATATGTATCAGGCATCTATTAAGATCCCAGCACTTGACTAGGAACTGGGGAGAGTTTCACTTTAAGAAGTTTGTATCTAGAGGATACAGACATGTAAATTTACCTATGATAAAATTCTCAAGTGGGAAACTAGACTAGCAGCACAGACAAGGGAATGATAGATTCTGCCAGTGTGGATCTGAGAAATATTTAGAATGATATTTGAATTGAGTCTTCACAAAGGAAAAGCTGAAGAATGCCTGACTATAGTGGAAAAAAGGTGGATTCCTGACACTTAACAGGAAAAGTTAATTGGACTTGACAGGAGTTAGAGGATAAGAGAGAACAGAGGAGTTGGGAGACAAAGACAAGTTTAAGCCTATCTGGATATGTCCAGTTTTGGTGACTTAAGAGAGTGATGTTAGGTCTATTGAGATGGCAAACAAAAAGGAGAGATGGACTGAGGTGGGGGCAGGAAGAGATAATTAATTCAGGTTTGGACAGACTGACTGAGATGCAGACACATGTCATACATATGACAGGCAGATTAAAGCTGAATTTAAGAGTAAAGTTAGGAATCAGGGTTACTTATGTATATCTAAGAAATCACGTGTACAAAGACGACAGCTGAGCTTATAGAAAAGATGTGACTGCTGAAGAAGAATACAGAGAGAAAAGAGTACGATCCAGATTCCCCAGTAGTGCCTACGTTGAGTGGTTTTGCCAAAAAAGGAAAGTTCCAAAGGAATCCACAAAGCAATGAACAGAAAAGTAGGAAAGATGTATGTTGCTGGAATGCCCTGAAAGCCAAGAAAGGGGTATGTTTTAAAAAGGGGTCAGTCAACAGTTACAGGAAAATTCAATCAAATAAGGATTAAGAGGCCACTGGGTGGTAGTTATGTCATTGGTGGTGTAAGTGAAAGTAATGTCATTAGAGATGCCGCTCCCACTACTGCAAAGTGATAGTAAGTGAAACATAAGCAGGCAGAAGACTCTTTAAGAAAGGATGGATGTGACAATAGAGATGAGAAAGAAATCAAAAGGAAAACTAAGGTTGTGGGAAGGTTGAATTTGAGATTAAGGGATACCAGGTACGGTTCCACATTGAAATTCTTCAGCAAACTGTGTTTTCTCAAAATCAATGTACTACTAAGGTGAATAAGGTGAAAAATTAAGAGTCCTCCTGTTATGAAAGCTTTTAAAGCAAAAAGCAACAGAATTTTCTCAAAAAGGCATGTTCTTTTTCCTAGGCAGAGACAAACACTTGCAAATTTTAATTTCCACAATGAATAAAATACTTAGATTCAGTAACTTTTTGGAAACTAAAATACTGTAAACTACAGAGATATTAAAATGAATTACTAGCTTTTAAGATTTGCTCTAAATAGTGGAAAGACAAGGTGCTGAGAAACAGAAAAATCTGAACTTGAGCCCTACATCTGACTCTCTTAATTGAAGCAAATTACCCAACCTACTTGTGATTTGATTTATACTATGAAGGCGCTGAATTACATGGCTTTCAAGATACTTCCAAGTCCTAAAATTCTGATTCTCTAACTTTAAATCATATATTAAAAGTTCTTAGAAAGCCAAATGTCATTATCTTATGAAAGCTGATGAGACCAAAAAGGGCAGAGATGGTATCTAATTAGTACAGCAATGGCTTACTTGGATTGCATGTTGAACCAACTGGACTCTCCCATCTTTGAGGTGAATCAAACTCACCCCCATCTTCTTCAAGATTTCTAAATGTTCAGGGTTAGTGGCCATGAAATCTCTGGCTCTCAGAGGGGGTTTAGCTCCACTCCTGAAACTCTCCTCTCTGCTAAAAGTAATTATAGGCAAGGCTTAAAAAACTACAAATCAGAACTGGGGAAAAACCTAAGACAAAAATAATTTTAGATACTCGCAAAATTGCTAGTTTTAGAACTAGTGAAACTGGAAAAACTGGAAACAGCTGTTTTCCCATATATAACTTATGTTATATAGCTCTCAAATATATTTTACAGTTACCAAAACATGTATATTATCTACAAGTCTATATTAGTAGACAGCCTTATAACTATCTGAAAGTACAGAACAGGTTGGCTTAGGGATTTGTTATTATTGATTTCTTCCTTGAAAAACAGGGTTTTCTCCCAATATTTTAAAAGCAAAACAGTACTTCTATCTGTGAATAATAACACTCACTTAAAAGAAATTTTTTAAAATTTCTTATTGATGGCCTTTCTAATGTAAGTGTTTGGGAAAAAATGAACTCATTAAGCCAAAAAATAAGTATTTCATCAAAAAATAAAATAAAATAAAAAACTATATTTTCACTACAAAGAAACTATAGATTAAAGGAAAAATATTTTCTACATATACAATACTTTCTACATATACATGTGGAAGTACTTGATGAAACTATTCTGTGTAAAAATGAACTACAGAAGTTAAAGACTATTATATGCCACCCACTGACTATTAATACTTAGTTCATTAAAATAATCACCATAATAAATTTCCATAATAAAAGTTTCCATAATAAAATTTCCATAGTAATAAAGACATTACTGCAGAATAAACTTTGTCATCTAACCTTACCAATGAATAATTTTTAATTAGTGATAACTACATACTTCAATATGTTTTTGGTCTAAGTGAACGTCTTCTTGGCTGTTATATGTTCCTTACACTCTCTGTCATTTACTAACAATTAACTTTGTTATTAACAAATACAAAATAATACATCTTACACTCTGATGATGCCTCTAGGACAGCTCTTATCCACCACATTTTTCAAGGGTTCACGAATGCTCTGAGCATACAATGGGTCATTAGGGAATAGAATCTGAGTGTTTGGACAAGTCCAATCAAAATTACTGTCATCCAGTTCTGTATATTCTGAGGTCTACAATATAAAACAATGTTACATAAGTAAAAATAATTATTTTACTTAACATTACAGCTTATTCAAATGAAACATTAAGTGAAATCTAAGTGTATATAGGATAAAAATATAATAAAACAAAACAAGAATACAATAAGTATTAAGTGTATACAGGATAAAGCTATAATAAAAGAAAACAAAATAAAATATCAAATGTACTTTTCCTCTTACCATACACATATTTATTGAATTCTATTCATGTATTACTTTTCACTTGGAAAAATAAACACATAAAAGAGAATAAGACATTTAATTAAAAAACATAACCTACTGTATTCTTCTTAGAGATGCTTTGATTTGTAGTAGAGAGCCAAAGAGGTAACAGATGAGCTTCTGTTGTAAAGATGTAATCTTCTATGTCAAAAATAATGTCTTCTTTATCCGCAAATAACAGGTAAAGATACTTAAACATCTCAGCCAAGAAGAAAGAATCCATTCTAAAATAAAAGGTCACAAATAAATCTACAAACATAAAAATATCCCATGACAACGATCTGAAACAGACAGAGAGTCAAGGTCAATAAACATGTCTATACCAATTTAGATGTCCAAAGTACTATAGAATCTATCTATTCCCCAGTGGTAGTAGTCTTGACTCCAAGCATATTCCAAGGGAATGAAAAAGACCAGAGGGGCTGCCTACCACATAGGTATACTAAATCTCGTCAATAGTACCGACAAGATTTTCCTGTTGGCCTTCCAATGAAGGAGAGTTTTCCATTTCTTCTACAGAAAACCAACAGCAGGGAGGTAATGCAGATAAACTTTACTACTGAGAGTCATACAAGAATTCAATTAATATTAAACTGGATAAAGTAACATAATTTTGATGGAGTTCATTATGTAGCATTTAAGTGATAAACAGGAAGGCTTTTTTAAAGGTAAAGTAAATCACTTACAAAAAATTACATGAAAAAAGTACAACACAAAATCACAGGGACTATGATTATAACTTTGTAAATATTTAAATACCTGTCAAGAAGGGAATACAGAAGAAACAAGGGATAAAAACATACGTGACTTTATAAATTATTTAATGTTATAATGTTTTAATAAACATTTTAAAGAAAAGCTTTAATAAAATTAAAAGTGGCAAAAAAAGAGCACAGTTGTTAGATGGAGTTATGGTAACATGGAATTTATTACATTTACTACCTCCCAAAGCATCCTAGGTTTTGGCAGTAATACCTTGTTATTTACTGGACAGACTACATAGTTTCACACCTCCAGCCAAGCACAAGTCCTGGCACACAGTAGGCACTCAATAAACATTTACTAAATCAAAAGCAAGTTTTAACAGTATTACTAAAGAATGAACTAGAGACGCAATGGAACATAGAGGTAAAGAAACGGGCTTTGGAAATAGAGAAGACTTTCCACTGACTAGCTGTTTAATCATGAGGATATTATATAAGGACTGTAAGCTTCAGTTTATTCTTCTGGAAAGGACATAATAATAATACATGCCTAACACTGGGGTAAATAAAGACTAAATGAGATACTACAGATCCATTATTTAGCATAGCACCTGGCATAGGTAGGAGCTCAAAAACAGAGCTATCATTATTTTTACTATACATCAATGATGTTTTGGAACTTCCAACAACTCACCTGTAATGTTTCAAAAGTTTTTTAAACATTTTGTTTGTTAATCTTTTCAGAATAGATAAAACACTTCCTGTCAACCTGCAATATATTTATGATAATTTAACTTTTTCTGGGGGATAGATATTATCATGAGCAAATGCTAGCTTGAGAACTGTAGACTGATGAGCAGGGTGTTGATTTTTGGCGAATTCTAGAACTTATTATGAAACAGATGATTTGCAAACACTTAGAATAGAGAAATGGTAAGATCACTACAGTTTGAGTTGGGTAAAGCTAGCAAACTGGGTATCATATCATATAATCTAATTTGTATTAAAAAACCATAAGCATATTATACACAAATGCAAACACATATACAATAAAACTGTCTAGAAGACTGTTTATCAAATTGCCAACAGTGGTTATCTTAGGGTGCGCAAGTAGGGAAGTGTCTTACGAAAGATTTTCATGTTCTTTTTGCCATTTATATTCTTTCAGTGATCATTAAGGAACATACAAATATTTCCATTTTGAAAATTGTGTGTGTGTATGCTAGTGAGCCAGCAGACAGCACTGATAGGTCTGTAAGGGAATAAGCAACCAGACACAAAAAGCTTGTAACATGAAAGCCCTCAAGTGTCACACCATAAGGTACACTAGTCATGGTCCTAACCAGAGTTCTTCCCCAACAATTTAGATGGAAATTTTTTTAGGTATTCCTATCTAAACTGCAGGTCAGGGGCGCCTGGGTGGCTCAGTCATTAAGCGTCTGCCTTCAGCTCAGGTCATGATCCCAGGGTCCTGGGATCAAGCCCCGCACTGGGCTCCCTGCTCAGCGGGAAGCCTGCTTCTCCCTCTCCCACTCCCCCTGCTTGTATCCCCTCTCTCGCTGTGTCTCTGTCTGTCAAATAAATAAAATCTTTAAAAAAAAAATAAACTGCAGATCACTGAAAACAATTTAGGTAGTACGTCAGATGACTGGGATGAGATTCAAACTCTCTTTTAGGTCTAGAAACACATAGGCACACACACAAAACCCAACAAAATCAAATTTTGCTGAGCTAAGGATAAAGTTCTAAGTTTACACTAAAAAAAAAAAAAAACAAAAAAAGAAATCATTGCTCAAAAGCAGGATGGAGAATACCCATTTGTCAGCAGGCCACAATTAAGTAACTGAAGTCAACTGGCCACAAGTTCACTGTGAGTTGAATGTAATAAAGCTGCTAAAAAATTTAAAGCACATCTAGTAACACAGAATGATGAAGATTAGTAGTTCTCAACCTTTTGCTGGGCCAAATGCAGGAGATACAATGCTGCCAGGAGAAACAGTGAGTTGATGAAGCAGTGATCCTCAATTGGATAGAGGGTGTAAACCCACCAGCCGCTCAGAAAATTAGCAACCTCACAACTGTTCTTGAACAGTGATGTTTTGCCAGGCACATCTTGAGTATGGTTAATTCTGGACATGATATTTTAAGAGATACTCTATATATTGGAATATAATCAGATTGGGGCAAAGGCAGTGGTAAACAGTCTAGAAACAATGTCACATAAGGAATATTTGATAGGGAAAAATAGAAGAATGCTAAACTTAGAAAACTGGAACTCTCTAAATAGAGTAACTCATGCCTTCCTCTGTAATTCCTCAACCTGTTACTTTTTTTTTTACTACAGCACAAATTACATAGTTGTAATTATTTCTTTACACACCTATCTTCTTCACTAACTACAAGTCAAGGGAGGGCAGGAACAGGTTCTAATTTCCCTTTCCATCCCCATACCTAAGTGCAGTGCCTGGCATACAGTAGGTGCTTAATTATTGTTCCTTGCATGAGTTGCCAGAATAGCGTTGTATTCAAGAACCAATGTGCCTTGATAAGAATTCTGTTAACCTTACTAATTGTGTGACCTTAGGTAAGTTCCCCAACCTTTCTGTGCCTTGGCTTCTTCATGTATACGATGAAGATTAAAATAGAGATTACACTTCAGAGGGTTGTTAAGATCAAATGAATTAAACAAAGCAGAGGCTTACCTAGAAGAGTGTCCAGAATGTAAGAGGTAGTCAATAAATGTTAAAAATAAATACACAGCCTATCTGCTTTCACTTGTTGCTGGTATCTGCATGCCTACTTCCAAAAACCTATCCATTTCTCATCAGCTATGATCAGGGAAGTAGGTCTCAAGTCTCATTAACTATTATCTAAATACTCTCAAGTGAAGGACTAAGGGACAACTCTGAGTAGATGATGAGAGCTGTGTCTCACCTGCCTCTAGTCCCTCTGCCTGAAATTCCTTTCACTACTTTTTTCTCATCCTTGCTCATCCTTTAAGATACAGAAGCCTCCAGAAACCTTCCAGGGACTGTCATATCTTAATCTTTAATATGTTTCATGGCACATATACAATGTTGTAACACCTATTTACCTGCCTATTCTCAGTGATTCAAAGATGGAAAAGACATGTCTTCTATCCTTAATCCTCAAAACCTAGTATAACACTGGCACATAAAATACCTCATAAACACCTGTGGAATGAATATTTGGCAACCAAATAAACAAACGTTAGTGTTCATTAGAGATGAGTTCCTAGGTTCTGGATGGTTAAAATACTCAGATAAGTAATCCTAGAATAACTGTAATGTTAGTGAATATCACAGTAACCTAAGTTTGCTTTTTATAGCTTGAGTATTTCATGCCATCCCCATCAATCCAGTATCTGATGAAAGAGAAATTACCAATGGTCTTTCTTCCCCAGCCTTCCAAATCAGCAACAGAGTAAGAATACACACATTAACCAAGATATGCTTTGAGGAATTCTTGACTCAACACAAATCATAATCCAGATCATCCATCATTGTCGCCACAATTTCTAACATTGTACATAATATAAAAACTATTAACACAGAACCCCCTCCCCCGTTCCTAATACTAATACCAAGGTTCTGATATTTAACATTCATTTATTCATCTACTTAAAAATCATTTGAGCACCTACTATATGCCAGGCACTATGATAAAAATACAAACTGTTCAAACAATTTTAAATGAGCCTATTCAAGAGTTTAAAAAATAAACACAATGAACGTTTTGCATCTTCAAGAACCTTTTGTAAAAGCATTAAGCTTATCTGAATTCTAACTAAGAGTTGTATTTTGTGTTGTTTCCGAGTTACCCTGAGGAAAGGGGATGTTAGGAATTGTTTTACCTGTCCTCATGACTTCCAGTACGAACATCCTTCATGGCAGCAAATCCGCAAGGCACTCTAGCATATTTATTTAAATTTTCAATAAGTGTTTTCCCTACTTCAAGGTAGTAAGGATCTCCTGTAGCCTATTAAAAAGGAGAATATATGTATACATATATAGCTTATATATTACCATATACCCACTCATTTATCAGCTATTTATTGAGTACCTACTAGGTGCTTAGGCATTGTATCAGGCACTGGAGCACGTTACACAGAACTTAGCTCTGAAAATAAGCCAGGGATCTGCTTTATGGAATTTCTTAAACACACAACTGGAAAGCTGTCCAACTATGTACCTCAGCCCTTTGATAAAATTTTTAATACCCAGAAAGGTAACAGACATGCTTTAGAAAGCAGCTCTAGAATATAACACTTCTTTTTTTAGAAATGTTTATGTAAATATTTTGAAAAGATACAAACTTAGATGTCAATTCTTATCTCTTTCAATAATTATGGATGAATGAAAACTGTAACATATCCAACCATTATAACATTAAACAAAGACTTTGAAAACCCAATTACTATTATAAGGTGGTGAGATATCCAACAGAGAATGGGGACTAAACAGCAAAAAGAGAGGTAAAATAGCTTACTTTATACAAGAAGTAGGTACTTTCTGCAAATTCTGGTCTTAAAGGATGTTGAGCCCAATGTACCCTGAAATCTGTGGTGAATGCCTAGACAAAACAACATATAAATAGGTATAGAGATGTGATTTAAAAAATAAACAAGTGGTTCTAGAGTATATAGTAGTTAGATAGTAAGTTAGATCATAAAAAAGTTAAAAATTAAAATACTGGTAACAATTTTCTTCTATAAAATGAAAATTTTCATTGCTTAAAATCACAATTCATTTTTGTTAAGGTGCTATTTTTACCAATTAAATGTGATTATTTTTGTAAAAGATCATTTTGGCTATTAGGAAGCTTAGAGAAAACTATGAAACTCAGTAATGCCACTAGATGGGTCTTTGTGTTTTCTTCTTTTTCCTTATCTCCATTTTCTCCTCTTAATTATTAAGTCCCTCGTTCTCATATTTCTATTTTAGCATTTTAGCATATGCTTTCTTTTATAACACCCTCAAATCCTCTGCACAGTGAGACAAGGCATTATTTAAAAATAAAACTAGTTTCACTTGAAATAATTCACTAACAGAGCCAACTGGTTTAAAAAAAAAAAAATTAAAATAAAACCCAAAACCTTTATGGGAACCAAATAAAACTTCATCTGTGATAAGATGTATTTAGTTGAACCTCGGTTTATTCTGAGTGAATATGAACTTTCTATAATGCACAGTCCTACTTACCTGAAGTCTAATAAAACTATACTTTCTAAAACAAACACTTTAGGAAGCGATCTAAATTGGTGGAATGTTTAGGTATCTCACAGAGTGTAGTGAATAAGCAGGGACAGAACACATACATTAATTTGGAAATTTTTAATGGTACATTTCTGGAAAGCCAAAATGTGTGCTGTTAAGATTTTGCCATATCTAGCCAGCAAGAATATTTATTACTAATATATAAAAACTAGGCAGTCTATGTGATCAGGAAGAGTGTATGTTCAATGTATATCATTTTCATAAAATAATCTTTAGAAAATAAAGAGTAAAAAAGTCTCTCTAGCTGGTGGGTATACATAAAAGTTAGAATGAAACAATATGTATGTAATGGCATAGATTAGAAAAGGCTGAGAAATACTAATTTGGGATTTTTTTTTTTTTTTACATAAAAGGTCAGCATTACTTTAGACTTTTCTTAATACATGAGAAAAAGGAAAAACATATGCAGTAGTGTATACACCAAAAGCAAATTAATTAAACTATTTAACCAGGAAAAAAACAAATAAAAAAGAATAAACCGGGGCGCCTGGGTGGCTCAGTCGGTTAAGTGTCTGCCTTTGGCTTAGGTCATGATCCCAGGGTTCTGGGATCGAGCCCCACATCGGGGTCCCTGCTCAAGTGGGAAGCCTGCTTCTCCCTCCTAAACTCCTCCTGCTTGTGTTCCTGCTCTCGCTATCTCTCTCTCTGTCAAATAAATAAATAAAATCTTAAAAAAAAAAAAAAAGAATAAACCAATCCTGAAGATAACATTTGCTGTCTTTAAATCAGCAACTTATAGTATATGTAAATTAGAATTCCAAAGATGATTTGCTTACCTCTGGTAGGAAATTATGTTTTTTAATCACCTGATATAACATTTCATGAGTTTCAATAGCAGGTCTAATATCTCCCTTTAAGACCTAAAATTCAACAATAACAACAAAATTACCTAATAAAATATGAGTTGATTTTATCTAGAGTCATTATATAAACAGAAAAATGTACATTAATAAATTTTAAAATGTGACTCCATTTTGATAATTCAATTTTAGAGATCACATACGCACTTAATTGTTCTACGTTAATATTAAAAAAGTACAGGTTTTTTTGGTTTTTTTACCTGCAAACCTGGAAAAAAGGCAAGCAAAGCATCCATCCACGTTCGAGCATTCAGCATTGGCTTGTGGATATGCACATCAAGTAGAAGAGGTGGCTGGCTAATGTACCTCATGATGGCATCGTAGTGCTAGAAGATCACAATATATGTTCATGAAAGTAGATGAAAAAAGATGTATTATTCTAAAAACTGTAATTAAGTCGCACTGTGAAGAAAGTAAACCTGAATTTATATATAAATTTACTATTAGTTAACTATGTAAATATTTAAATTATTCTATATGGAAATCTTTCTAAAATATATTATATATAGTCCCCTGTGTTAATTCTGATGCAGAATATTAAAGACTATAATTAATATAGGATCTTCTGAGGGGAGATCCTGTTGCTGTCTTGTGGGACTGGCCCATGGTTGTGGCCAAAGGATGCTCTTATGCCCTCTTGAAATATAGTTACAGGCTTCTGTATTATAGAATTAGTTGCGTTTTCTCCTGTGTATAGGAAGTTTGGTCCCTTCTCAGCTAATGTAATACTCTAGTGCTCACTACTCAAATTCATGCATCTAATCATTGTTACCACTCTTATAGTCTGCTACATCTGTCTTTTATGTTCTTAAAAACTCTTTTTCCCCTTCTTTTATCTTCTTCTAGATATTTCCCAGGTTTGACAACAGGTTGAGCTGTTAGTCAATCCATGATAATGAGCCAACAACAACAAAAAAAACCTGTCCTCGTTCACCTCAAGAAAATCTTGTTATAATCTAATAAACAATATGTGATCATGTTTTTTAAAGTATTCAAATGGCAACTTATTAGGTCTCTTATTGGTTTTTTCCTAACTCACCTGTTCTTTAATAACTTATTATCTGTTAGACGTTAAGGCACTGTTCTAACACTTCACATGCACTAGCTTATTTAATCCTTCCAATAACTCTATGAATAATACTAGTATTCCCATTTTGTGGATAAGGAACAGAGTCAAATAGTGTAAAGTTACTTGCCCAAAGTCACAAAACCAGTGGTACACCAGGATTTAAACCCAAGCAGGACAACTCCCATACTTTAGCCACTATACCATATTGTCTCACAGTAATGTGGGTGTACTGATAGATGCACAAAGAAATTATAAATGATTTCAAAAAGAATACAGTGATATAGCTGATGAGTTTGCTGTACTGATTTCAATTTGCTTCAATTACAAAGGCAATCCAATCAGGTTCAATAATCCTCCCCCTTCCCCCCTAAAAATATGCCTGCGGTTCTGACCCAGACTTAAAAGAGGTATAGATCTGCTTTTGAAATGAATACTCACTAGTTTCTCTAAATCTCCAAAGCCCTGCATGCTTGGTGTGATCAAGGACTAGTCCAAACTTCCAAGATTTCAACAAGAATTGGAATCCAAAGGAGAAAGACAACTAGTAATTTATTATAATAAATTCTCTTCCTTGTATAAAAGATTAGGTAAACTCAAATCTACCTATTTTATGACTTACTGGCAGAACTTAAAAATTTCTGATAAGAGATGAAAATAAAACTACTTTGTAAACTAATTTTTGGAATGTATGTAGCTTTGTCCTATCCCTGTCCAACATCATCAGGGAATACTGACAAAAAACCATTTTTTTAACATTGTAACATTTTTAACATTTTAAAAAGATTATTTCTCAGACTGTCACTCAGATAATTCAATTTCTATCAAAATCTGGCACTCAAATAAAATTGGCTCTAAAGTTAATATAAAATTAGATCAACTTACTGTATTAAATCTTTCCAGAAAACTGTCATCTCCAAGCAAGACATAGGCTTTCAATAGATATTCATAATATGAATCAATCCCTGCTCCAACTCCACTATCTATGGAAAAAATACATATAAATGTGATTCTTTATTAAACAAGTCTTAAAAACTCTTGACAGAGCACAAGTGAGGATATTAGTACACTAAGAATAAAACATTAGTCTAAACATGGAATTGTTTAAAGTAAAAATTCAACATTTATAGAAATATTAACTCTAATATATGAATAACAATGGTTCCTTGCTGATGTTTGTATATTTACAAAAGAAGAATCGTACTTGCAAAATTGGTTATGTAAGTCTTATTTAAAAGTAGGAGATACTAGTTTTAAGAAGTTTTTCAAAGCTCATTTTCTCAGTGAGGAACTCCAAAAAGGAAACATTAGAGAGGACTATTATGCATTTTTTTAAACATTTAGATCCTTAATCAGTAAGACATCAATCTTTAAAGTTAGAGTAGATATGAAATCAAGACTGCTGCTGTTTGGAGATGCCAATTTTAATTGCTGCAACTAACATGGTTGTTGGCTTCTTCCTCCAAGATCATCACTGAAGACCAAAGAAAGAAACTAAGAAAACTGTAAGAAACCTGGCAGCACAGGCAGGGCAGGTTGGGGAGAGGGTGGCTTTGGCCTGGAGTGGAAGGCAGCCAGACACGGTTAGGAAAGAATCAAATAGGAGGGAAACTCCTAGAGCTTTGCTCTTGCTTCTCCCCAACCACTATCTTAAGACACATCTCCTCCTACACTTGCTACAACTCAGGTCTGTGTTCCAGGTCTCCTCAGGAGTAAAATCAGGGCAGCACTAAAATCCTGCATAAGGAATTGAATAAAAAAGGTGGGACCTAATTTTAGACATTCTTACCCCATAATTCCCGAGGTTGGTGAGTTTACAATTTAAATTATAATTACAATTACAATCTGAGAAATCCCTATACCCAGGGAACATTCAGCATCAATTAAATCAGGATCTCCTGGGGCCCAAGCATTGTTATTTTTAAAAAAATTTGTTAGAATTCATCCCTAAGATCACTGGGGATGATAGGGATTGGAATCTGACCTTCCCACAGAGTAGGTGAAAAAGGAACATAAACTTATAGGCCAAAAAACATGTAAGCAGCACGACTTTCTAAAAATAAAAAGAATGTGCTGGAATAAGAATTTATCAGAACAGGGCGCCTGGGTGGCTCAGTTGGTTAAGCGACTGTCTTCAGCTCAGGTCATGATCCTGGAGTCCCGGGATTGAGTCCCACATCGGCTCCGTGCTCAGCGGGGAGTCTGTTTCTCCCTCTGACCCTCCCCCCTCTCGTGCTCTCTCTCTCATTCTCTCTCAAATAAATAAAATCTTTAAAAAAAAAAAAAAAGAATTTATCAGAAGAAGAAATAATAGAACAGGCACACTTATTTTAAATTATTTAATTTTTTTTTAAAGATTTTATTTATTTATTTGACAGAGAGAGACACACAGAGAGAGAGGGAACACAAGCAGGGGGAGTGGGAGAGGGAGAAGCAGGCTTCCCACTGAGCAGGGAGCCCAATGCAGGGCTCAATCCCAGGACCCTGGGACCATGACCTGAGCCAAAGGCAGACGCTTAACGACTGAGCCAACTCAGGCGCCCCTTAAATTATTTAATTTTAAAATTAGCCTTATAGACATACTAAAGATAGGGAAGATATTAACAATATAAAATAAGAAGAAAAAAAATGTTTAAGTAAGCTCTACACCCTACATGGGGATGGAACTCATGCTCTACCAATTGAGCCAGCCAGGCACCCCACGAAGAAAAATTTTTAACCAGGCAGAAATACATGGAATAAAAAATATAACAGGTAACAAAACAGATGGGATATATAGCAGAAAGGATACAACTGAGGAACAGATCAGCAAACTGGAAGATCACATGTAGCAATCTTCCAGAAGAAAAAAACGCAGAAAAAAAAAAAAATATATATATATATACAGATAAGATATATGGAGGACAGAAACAGAAGTGATTAGGTAACAGGAACTACAAAAAGAAAGATTATAAAAATGAAAAGAATATCTAAATAAATAAGACCAGTTTTCAGCAATTAAAAACAGATTTTAAATAGAAAGGACCTACAGAATATCATAAGGAGAGCTAAAGAAATTTCTACACCAAAAATTAGTGACATTTTTAGAAATTTCTCTTTGCTTTTGATATTCTTAGTCTTCCAAAGAGGAAGAGTAGATCACACACATAAGAGCATAAAAATCAGAATAATATCAGATTTTTTAATACAGTGTTAGACAATAGAACTGTATTTTCAAAGACTTGAAGGAAAAGAACTTGATAATGATAACAGAAAATGATATACAGCCAAACTGTCACTCAAATATGAAAGCATAATAAAACTGTTAGGCATAAAAGGCCTCCAGAAACTATTAAAAGCTACTGAAACCAGGGATAAATACTTAAGTAAGAAGGGAGACAAATCGGCCTTTCTTTTTCCGCCGTCTTGGAGTCTGAGGAGGCCTGCTGGGAACAGGACTCCTATAACGCCAAATAATGTCTGGAAGGCTGTGGTCCAAGGCCATTTTTGCTGGCTATAAGCGGGGTCTCCGGAACCAGAGGGAGCACACAGCTCTTCTTAAAATCGAAGGTGTTTATGCTCGAGATGAAACGGAATTCTATCTAGGCAAGAGATGTGCTTATGTGTCCAAAGCAAAGAACAACACAGTGACTCCTGGTGGCAAACCAAACAAAACCAGAGTAATCTGGGGAAAAGTAACTCGTGCTCATGGAAACAGTGGCATGGTTCGTGCCAAGTTCCGAAGCAACCTTCCTGCTAAAGCCATGGCCACAGAATCCGTGTGATGCTGTACCCCTCAAGGATTTAAATTTAATGAAAAGTAAATAAAGGTGTAGATTTGAAAAAAAAAAAAAAAAGAAGGGAGACAAATCTAACAGATGTTGTGAGCAATATACACGGTACAAGTGACCAAATACTTTGACAGCTTGTTACCTTTTTTTTTTTTTTAAAGATTTTATTTATTTGACAGAGAGAGACACAGCGAGTGAGAGAGAGAACACAAGCAGGGGAAGTGGGAGAGGGAGAAGCAGGCTCCCCGCTGAGCAGGGAGCCTGATGTGCAGCTCGATCCCAGGACCCTGGGATCATGACCTGAGCCAAAGGCAGACGCTTAACGACCGAGCCACCCAGGCGCCCCGACAACTTGTTACCTTTAAAGAAAGAGAAAGGAGGGCTGCACTATGCCCAAAAGAAAAAAGAACATATTCATAGTGAATAAGAACTAAATAACTATATAATATTAACAAAACGGAGGGTGGAGTTTGGGGCTGAGGGAGACAGAAAGGAGAACATGCTAAAGTTCATGTCTTACTAGGAGGTAAATATAGGTTTCATTTAATAACAAAAGGATTAAAAAGAAAACCGGAAAGGTGGAACACACTGAAATTACAATTAAGATAGTATAAGTCCAAATATATAAAAAACAGAAGTAAATGTAAATGGACTGAAATCACCAATTAAAAGACAAAGACTGACAAATTGGCTTTTTAAAAAAAATCTATAAATTTTATAAGCGTTACACTTAGAGCATGAGCACCTGCAAAGACTGAAAGTAAAAGGACAGAAAAAAAGTTATCAGGCAATTAAGCAAAATAAAGCTGATGTAGCTGTATTACTATTAGATTAAATAGACTGTATGACAAAGAACATTAGAGATAATCACCACATAATGATGAAATATTTTAAATCATTTGTATGTTTAAAACAAAACATACAAAAATATTTCTCTCAACTAAGGAGAGAGCTATTTTAAATGAATGCACCCAGTAAAATAGACTAATGCACCCAAAAATATATATAAAGCAAAACAGAACTACAGGGAGATATTAATAAGTCCACTATCACTATCAGAAATTTTATCTACCTTTCTTAATTCTTGGTAGGTCAAGCAAACAGAAAATTAGCAAAGATCTGAACAACGTTAACTGAGCAAACCGACATACATAGAAATCTCTACCCAACAGGAGAAAATATACACTTCTTAAAGCACATGCAAAATGTTCACAAAAACCAGCTATGTTTGAGGCTCCTGGGTGGCTCAGTTGGTTAGGCATCTGACTCTTGGTTTTGGCTCTGGTCATGATCTCAGGGTCCTGAGATCGAGCCCTGCATTGGGCTCCTAGCCACACTAGGCATGGAGCCTGCTTAAGATTGTCTCTCTCCTTTTCCCTCTCCTTTTGCCCCTCCCCCAATCCCATGCCAATGCACGCGTGCGCGCGCTCTCTCTCCGGGGAAAGGAAAAAAAAAAAAAACTGGCCACGTTTTAGGCCAAAAAGAAAACATCAATAAATTTTAATGGATAATTATCACATAAATCGTAAGTATCATATAGGTATCAATAGTATTCATTAAAAGTACAACTAACTGAATAGAAAATGGACAAAATACAAGAACATCAATACCAAAAAAAGGGAAACCTATATGACCAATAAATACCAAGAAGTGTTCAACATCATCAGTGATCCAAAGAAATACAAATCAAACTACAATGGGAAATCATTTATATACCTATTTCATTGGCAAAACCTTTTGAGTCTGATAATACTCAATGGAGAGGATGTTGATCCAGGGGATCTCATATTTTGCTAGTAGAAGTATAAAGTGGAGAAACAACTTTGGAAAACAGTTTTGAAAACAATTTTGACATTATCTCCTGAAGCTGAACATTAATTTATCCTATGATCTAAAAATTCCACTCCTCCATACATAGCCAAGAAAAACTCTTACACATGTACAACAGGAGAAACATACAAATATTCATGGCACTACTATTCACAATAGTAAAATCCAGGAAACAATTTAAATGCCCAGATTGTGGTTCATTCATCCAATAAAATATTATACAGCAGTCCAAAAAAAAAAAAAACCTACCCCTTTATGCAAAAATATGCATGAATCTTAGCAATACATTGAGAAAAAAGTCTCAAAAGTATGCATGATGTGATATGATTTTATAAGGTTTAAAACAAGACAAAAATACACTTTTTAAGAATACATAGAGATGCAATAAAACTTTATTAAAAGCAAATGATCAGTAGAAGATAAGAATGCTGACTATTTCAGAGAAGGCAGAGGCATGGGACTGCAGAGGTAGAGTGTCAAGGATCATATGCAGAAGTGTATGTTGTCAAGTAATGGTCCATTTGTGGGTCCTTATTACATTATTAAAAATGAGAGACACCTGGGTGGCTCAGTCAGTTAAGCATCTGCCTTCAGCTCAGGTCATGATCCCAGGGTCCTGCGATCGGGTCCCATGTCGGGCTCCTTGCTCAGTGGGGAACCTGCTTCTCTCTCTCCCACTCCCCCTGCTTATGCTCTCTCTCTCTCTGACAAATAAATAAATAAAATCTTCAAAAAAAAAAAAAAAAAAAGCCTAAGTAAAATGGGCCATGCATGGACCAATGATGAGTGTTGTCAAAAACTAAGGATTATGATTAATTTAAAATTAATTCTAACTAATTAATTTGCACCTGAGTTCCAAGCAGGTTAAAAAAACAGAAAAGAAATGGCAGAATGCTGAAGCCAGAATTCAGATTAGTTTCAGGGACCATTTAGATAAAATTTGGAAAAATCTTACATAATACTAAATAGATAGTAATTATGATAATCTTACTAAGAATAAATATTCTAGTATATTTCCATTTATCTATGCTGTATAGGGGTGTCTTATAAAGATAAAGTTATATATATATCTTTAAAGATTTTATTTATTTGACAGAGAGAGACACAGTGAGAGAGGGAACACAAGCAAGAGGAGTGGGAGAGGGAGAAGCAGGCTTCCCACTGAGCAGGGAGCCCAATGCGGGGCTCGATCCCATGACCCTGGGATCATAACCTGAGCCGAAGGCAGACGCTTAACGACTGAGCCACCCAGGCACCCTAAAATTAATATTCTTTATATAATTTTATATCCTGTTTGTTCATGTAACATTTATCTCATGATTCCAATTCATTTCAATAACATCTAGTGATAAATTATTAAATGCAGATTTCCACTTAGTCTGAGATGACTGAGGTATTCTGATTCTCTAGTTCTCAAGGAAACTAGTTCTAGTGTTTCATCTATATCCTATATCTATAATGCTATAACCATTAAGGTATGAAATAAAACAGTAAGTCCATCTAGAATAAGGGTGCTATTATTTGGTCCCAAAGAAGAAAATCAGGTTAAATTAAAATTCCAGCAATCTGGTGAAAAACGATTCTTTATACTGTCCCAAAGATTATTTTAACAAATGAAAATCCTTTATTTCCCAACCATTCTGAGGATGTGAAGGCTTAATTTAAGAAGGCCAACTTACCTGAAAAAAAAAAAAAAAAGCCCAACTTACGTACCTTTTCTTACCCAATCTCCAGTATGAATATTTATAGTCACACCCACTAAATTACTACTTCGCTGTCTTTTTTCCCAGAGAAAATCAAGAGCTTTTCTTGCGTATTCCTATAATTAAAAAAAAGAAAAGCATACTTGAAGAACTGCATGTATCTGGCAAACAGGAA
Organism: Mirounga angustirostris; assembly: GCF_029215605.1. Classification (NCBI taxonomy): domain Eukaryota; kingdom Metazoa; phylum Chordata; class Mammalia; order Carnivora; family Phocidae; genus Mirounga; species Mirounga angustirostris. The sequence goes on from NW_026991714.1 coordinate 44,991,079, forward strand.
ACAAAGAAACCAAAGTCAAAGGCCCATAGAATATTTTAAGGATTATATAAAATTCCTATGATAATCATTTATAATACACATTAAATTTCCTTACAAGTCAAATCTTGGCTCTTTTTCAGCCAATCAAGCCTAGTTAAAAAGAATGAGTCTAAATACTATTTAGTGGCAGTGATCTCACTTTGAGACCATCATGTTCGTCTATGCTTGCAGTGCAAGTTCAATTCACATACATGTATTATTAAATTATATTAATTGCTGCCATAATTAAATGCACTTGTTCAAATAATTTCTATCATTTAAATACAAAGTGAAAATCTCCTTACATACTCTTATTTAGAGAATTAGAAGAGAATTCCAAAGTTGGTATGTCATCTCTGAAACACAAACAAGCATTTCAGGAGCCCACTTTTTACACAGCATGCAACTTTGTTAGTGAAGGTAAATAAATTCACTAGTATTCATTTGACAATACCAAACCTAACCTTATGACACCATTTTTCTTTTTTTTCACTTATTTTTATCCATTGGCCACTAAATTAAAATAATTTCTGATCAAATTCTTAGCTTTGGATAAAAAGATGTTATAAAACATAAAAGCGTAAGACATGTACAGGAGAGTTTCTAAGTTAAACTTAATTTCAGAACATGAATCTATTTAGCATTGGAGAAGTACTTCCATAAAAGAAAAAAAATCATTAAACCAATTTGCCACTTTGCAGATTTAAGAACAGAGTATAAAATAGTCTTAGTTCTTGAATTAATTTATTTATGCTGAAAACAAAGCAGACTATGGCTTTAATTAAATGCTATAATTTCAGAGCCAGAAAGTTTCATAAAGATTTTATTTCCCTGTTCCTATGTTACAGCTAAGAAAACAGGCCCAGTGAAATCAAAGTTTAAAACTGAATTATAGAATATGAGAATTCATATCTCTTTATATGTTAGACCAAAAGTCAGCAAACTTTTTTCATCAGATGGTAAGTATTTTAGGCATTATGGGTCCATACAGTCACTATCACAATTATTCAACTCTTGTCACTTTAGCACAGATAGAGTCAGAGACACAAATAAATAAGCATGGCTGTGTTTCAATAAAACTTTATTCACAAAAATAGGCAGTGGCTAGATTTGGCCCCAAGGCTGTTGTTTGCCAACCCTGTATTAGATTGACGCTGTCAACTGCATCAGGTTGCTTCTCCTACAATAAATTACTATATATTCATGAAGTTAAAGAGATCATAATTTTCAATAGATTTACTCATAAGTATAAAATAGGCCAGTGGAAAGAGTATGAGCTCTGAATTTAGAAAGGCATGGATTCTAATTCCAATTCTACTCATTCACCCATAACTCTGCATCATATCCTCTTTGAATCTCACTTTCCTAACCTATAAATGCATCAGTATCTCAGAGTTTGTAGTTCAAATTAGTGCAAAAGTGAGTATACTTTTCAATGAAAGGAAAATATGTCAGCAAAGTACAGAATAAAAATTAAACCAAATATGGTAAGTCTGTCCTCAACACCCTGAACATATAGACGCACAAAGACCACCTGACTTGTTTTACTTACACTCAGATCCAATGTCTCTAATGCTGGTATACATACCCTATTTCTGCTTGCTTTATACGTGCCATTTGCTGAATTTTTAAAAATCTTCCTAAGTCATATGTTTGAAAAAGGTGTTTTGTGATACTATTGCACACAATGACATGCTTAAACAAATAGATAAAAGTGTGAGACATAGTTAGTCTACAACGAATTACTTGGCGAATATTAAGTCTTTTGGATAAGAAATAACATTAACCTTGGGGTAAACAAACTTACAGATATGACTCTATCAAGACAAGTGCAAAAATTTCACTGTTTCAGTGAACTTTTCAGAAAAGCAACAGACCGTCTAGAAGTATAACAAATAAAACAAAAAGACAGTTTTTCATATAAGACATTTGTGATATCAAATTCATATAATATGGCTGGAATCTCCTAAGAATAAACCTAAAAATTTATAGTTTGTGAAAAAAGGCCAAGTCGTATTAATATGTATCTACCTCACAATGACTTCTGGGTTTTTTGATAAAAACCATATGATGGAACCTAGACAAAAGTTCACTAAAATGACAGTAATCCTCCAACTGATAATCCTCGTACTTGAGCAATGAAAAAAGGATATAAAGTTAGTTCTGCCCAATACCCCAAAGATCAAAGGCTGTATGAAAAGCAAACCTCAAATACTGTCGCTCCTGTGAACCGACTTAAAGCAGCAAACTCAAGGATCAAGGTACCTGCACAAGCTGTACAGGTATCTGTCTCAGTTCCGGTTCGAGCTTCCGGTTTTCTGACACCAAACTTTAAATTAATCTAAATAAAACCAGAAGATTATCATTAGCAACTATGGAGAGAAAATGGCTTCTGGAAAAGAGATTATTTTTCAATCAAGATTTGTCATCAAATCATGGAAATAAGTCATAAAATATCTAAACACTGAAACCTGATGATCTTTGTGACTTTCCAATTTAACATGTAGAGAAGTATATTCTACACATATAATTTTCATGGGGTAAATAAGTTTTCCCTTATTTCCTTCCTCAATGAGACCAAAATTCAGTACCCATATAAGAATTACATAGAGAAAATACCTTCTGTAACAATTTGATTCTGTGGACAGTTTGAACTAGTTAGTATAAGAACAAGAAACTAGATTAGCTCTAAAAGAAATTAGATTTAATTGAGAATTTATGAAAAACCAATACTATCTTAGTCCTTCACAGCAAAAAAAAAAAAAAACTGATTAAGTTATGGTATATGTTTAAAAGGGGATTAAAATTTTGTTTACATGTTTTAAAAATTTTGAAGTATAGAGTATATTGCCTTGCTGACAGGCTATCAAGCAACACAAAGAAAATTTTTTCGAAGGAGTATTTTTTTTTTTTATAATTCAAAGACAGCCAAATTATACTACATTATCAACCCAGATTAACCAGAACCAAACTGACTAGAAACTGATTAAAACTCGAATGGTCTTCTGCAGTCCAAATAAATCACAAAAGAGCAAGCATATACCAAGGATTCCACATGTAAACAAAAGCATCAAATACAAGTGTTTCCAGATCAGTTATTATTCAGACTCTATAAGGAGAAGTTCAAACAAAGTCATATTTCAACTTATCTGCAGAAATCAATTGCTGGGTATGCCTATTACCTTAACAGGGTCCAAACACTAGGAATAGCTAAGCAAGGAGACAGGGATAATACCCACTCACCACAAATAAACAAATAACAAAAGTGAAATGTAGGGGAGACATGAGGAGTGGATTTTTATGTTGGCCATTCACCTCACTTTCCAAAATGTCACTGAGGCATTTTACATCATATTCCATGTCCTATTAGCCTAGAAGTATCTTTCTATCCCCACTCAAATTCATAATTATCTCTACCATTTATAATTCTGAAAGAATAAATGGCTTTAGGTAGTTCTGCCCCCAAAACCAGAATGGAAATCATCCCTTGTCCTCTTATGTTACCTATATCTCTACCAACAGAATTAAAATTGATGTTAAAAATAAACTTTAAGGGGCGCCTGGATGGCTCAGTTGGTTAAGCGACTGTCTTCAGCTCAGGTCATGGTCTCAGGGTCCTGGGATGGAGCCCTATGTCAGGCTCCCTGCTCAGCGGGGAGTCTGCTTCTCCCTCTCCCTCTGCTGCCCCCCCGAACCTGTACACTCTCTCTCTCAAATGAATAAAATCTTAAAAAAAAAAAAAAGAATAAACTTTAAAATGAAGACATCCTCAATAATAAAATATTTACATTAACTGCACTAAGGTAAAGTGTAATAATTTTTATAAATATTTGTAATAAGAGTCAACAGTGAAAAATATTTTCTGGTTAATTCTATTAATTATTACAATCAACTGATCAATAGGTATCTACTATGTGGAGAGTATTAAGATACAAAGTAACTGAAAAGATCCTTGTTCTCGGGGAGCTTAAAATCCAGACAGAGCAATTAAGACAGATATATAAATGGAGACGGGAACTAATAATGGAAAGTCATAAATAAGTGCCAAACAAATGGAACTAACAACAAACGCTAAGATCTAAAAATCAGAAGAAATATCACTGATATTTGATAAAATATCACTGGATTGGGAGTAGCTGAGGGCTAACAAATGGCAAAGTCCAGGGAAGTAGTCATGAGAAAGCAAAGGCAAGACAGGAAACATTTATATCCCATTTTTAGTATCTTTTCTCTTAACAAAAAAAAAGGAAATACTTGGACTCACTGAAGTTCTGTACATTAAAAATATTTAAGATGGTTGTATACTGCATTATAGTCTTCACTGTCCCAAGATGGTCGCTACTAAATGATGTAAAAGGACTATTTCTTAATACAACTATCCATAGTATCATATCACTTCCATCTCGTACGCTGAAGATCTGCGTTATTAAACAACTTCCAAATGCAAAACCTCCAGGAGGCACTACCAGTTCTATAAGACAAGGAAAAAGGGTTGAGTGCCTTTTTTGCTTATGTTAATCCTCTTGTTGAATTTTGCTCTAGAGGCTGGTTAGATAAGCTGCAGTCCTCCTGACTAGATCTCAGAGGACAGGTGTAGAGAGGGCACTGGTAGGAGCATCCATTTAGTCATGTAGAAGTTAGAAACAAGGAGCTTATTGCCCTTTACTTGAAGGGCTTCAGACAAAAAGGGTTAAAAGTATAATAAAGGTTTTGTACTGAGAAGGAATCTGGAACCTGGTCTCTCCCTCCTGGTCCTATGTCCTGGGAATCACAAAGTAGTTCTTAAAAAGGAACGTTTTTTATTAAAAGGTAGAAGTTTAAATTACCTACACTAAATTTATCTACATTATATATTTGCTATACCCAAAAGACCCCTAAAATATCTACAAAATCAAAATGGAATTGCCATTAACCCTGTGTTTTATGGATATAATCACCTACCTGACCTCAGAAATGAGGTCTTAAATGAAAAACTGGCAAAGTGCTTTTAATTGACGTTGAGGAAATGGCATCCCAAAGTGTGGACTACCTCTAGGGTTTATGTGTAGATGTAACAAATGACCATTACCCACTAAAATATCATTTCTGTCCAGCAAATTCTTGAGTTAAAAACACTAATGCAGTACTATCAATTATGTATGCATATCTAAGAGAGACTGTACATATTTTCATGAGTAAAAGCTCGTAAGTGTGAAGAAGGCAGGATAGGAAGACACTTAGTTTCTATCTGTAGTCCTCTTCTAAAAAGCAATTTTTAAAATTTTCTTGATACCTCAGAGTATAAGAAAATAATACATTTTCTTTATTTTACTACAATACTTAGTAGCTACTGTTTTAATTCCTCTCCTGTTTCTCATGTTATGACAAAAGTGAAGAAATGCTAGATTCCCCAAAATTTAGCACATCAAATTATAACAAAAACTAAAAGTATTTACTAACAGTAAATTCAATTAAATAAACATCTAGGTTATTTGAAATAACTTTGTTTTTGATTTTAATATGCTAAGAAAATAAAAACATCAACAAGTTTAACCACACTAAAAAGCAAAGAAATTCACATTAAAACAAGACTTTTTCTCATTCATTTGGTAAAATAACAACAATACACACTGTTGGCAACAGTACAACGACACATATACTTTTATAAAACACTGAGTAACTATAAAAGTAGAACCCTTCTGGAGAACAACTGGACAATAAGTACCCAAAGCCTTAAAAAACATTCCCTATTTCTGTGACTTACTATTTCCTCTCCTAGTAATTTATCCCATGGAAGAAGTAAAGAGATCTGTATAAAGATGTTCACGGAAGAGCTATTCAAAATATCAAGAGTGAGAAATTTAAATAAGAGATCTAATAAATAGTCTGTTTCACTAAACAAACAAACAAACAAAAAGTGTTGGTCACAACCCACTAACTTGGTGGGTAATATAATATGCTATGACCTCCAGTTTGAAAAGCACTGCTCTATATTATGCTGTCTCTCCAGTCAAAGGTTTTTTGATGGTGAAAGTGAGTCTTACTTGATTTACAGTGGGAGAAAAGTTATTCCAGGTAATAGAGGTGACAGGCCTAACAGCATGGAAATGGAAAAAAACAAAAAACAAAGAAAAACATATCTTAGGTGTTTGGGGGGACACTAATAGATTCTTTTGGCTGAAATGGAACACTCATTTCATTGGGGTGTGAGGTTCTGAGAGCAGGTCAGAAAGCCTATGGCCAAACCATAATGAATTCTGAAAGTTAAAAGATACTCTGTACAATAGGGAGTCAGTAAAACTTCTGGGGGTAGTTTGATTAAAATTGCTTTAGTAAGATTAATTTTGTAAGTCTCTAAATAAACCAGAGAGAAAAGAGAAAGATAGGTATTTACAACAGTTTAGGAATTATATTGGCTTCAACTAGCATAATTTTTGTGAAAAACTATCACAACTTAGTAATGGCAGGGGTGTCTAACGTGGACAAGAGGGAGAGAGCAATAGTATTAATAAAGAAATAAATGAGGGACGCCTGGGTGGCTCAGTTGGTTAAGTGTCTGCCTTTGGCTCCAGTCACGATCCCGGAGTCCCAGGATCGAGCCCTGCATCGAGCTCCCTGCTCAACGGGGAGTCTGCTTCTCCCTCTGCCCCTCACCCCGCTCATGCTCTCTCTCTCTCTTGCTCTTCCTCTCAAATAAATAAAAAATAATAAAGAAATAAATCAGCATAGAAAGCTCTTTCCCTATTCAATGGCTTCTTTCCCTTTGCTTTAAATATAACATTTTCTTGGGGGGAAAAACAAAACTCCCTCAACTGACTCTGCTGCACCTCTCTTTAACTACCAATACAGAAATCTCAAAATGAATGGTCCTGTGTTTTCACCTAGTTTGAACTCTTCCCTCCCCTTTATTCTCCCCCACATTACATCCTTTAAGGCTCTGTTTGCATCTAATTCTCCTACTGTTTTCTAAAACACCTCCTTTTGGGTGCCTGGGTGGCTCAGTTGGTTAGGCGACTGCCTTCGACTCAGGTCATGATCCCAGAGTCCTGGGATCGAGTCCCGCATCAGGCTCCCTGCTCAGCGGGGAGTCTGCTTCTCCCTCTGACCCTCCCCCCTCTCATGCTCTCTCTATCTCATTCTCTCTCTCAAATAAACAAATAAAATCTTAAAAAAATAAAGAAATAAAACACCTCCTTTTGAGGCTCTAAGATTTCATCACACCCTAGCTACTACTGTGTGGTTCTCCTCCTGAGTCTCTGAACACTCTCTTCCCCACCGCTCTACTTCCTCCTTATCCCCCTCTGTCCTGTGTTCTTTCCATATCCTCTTCTGGAGAGCCAGCACCCACTCTCACTGTTTCAACTGTATCTTCTGCACAAATAATTCTGTGCCCAAATTCTAGTCTGGCATCTGTCTCTTCCTTCTGCAGCATAACCTAATCTGTTACACAGTGACACATAAAAGCCTTAAATGAATCTAAACTCTCCTACCACTCAAATGCAAAACTGAAATGTCAATATAAATGTTTTATATAGCTAAGAAACATTTTTCTTCAGCCTCAAGCAGGTGATGAACAATGGCTCCAATTACAAAAATTCATTTTTTTAAGACAGCAAAGAAGTACAGAAAGACTGCCATATTTTTCAGAATTACTTACTCTTGGATAAGGAAGGCCACTGGTAGTATTGAAAGCTGGTAAAAGTTTGTAACCCAATTGCTTTGCCATTTGGAGAAGTTCATCATTGTACCACTGCATGTATTCGCCTTTTTCTTTCAGCATGATTGCCAATGAGTGTCCACCCAAAAGACCCCTACAATCACAGAGATGAAACATTATCCACTTCTTACAGATACTTAAAAGTCACCACCTCAAAAAGATGTGGGTATCTTGTTATCAACAATTTAGCATACATAAGGAAAGACCTCAGAAGAACTTTTTTTTTTTTTTTTTTACCTAACTCTGGCTATGCATTTTATGGCAAAACACAGACAGTACAAAAAAGTTTTAGATATTCTATCTGCTGTAAAGTGTTTGGCATTCTCAAATACCTTAAAATTTCTTAAAGCAGATCCTTAAAAAAAAAAAAAAAAGAATATCCTAGAAATCACTTATTTTAAGAAACTTGATATTTGATTCTAACAACTTTTAAATTTAACTTAATATCATCACGTAATCTTTAACTCTTACAGTATAACATTAAAAAAATCTCCCCAACGTTGTATTAAATAGATTAACAAACTCTGTGAAATGCTACATAAATATTTCCTAAACTGAAAAAGACTCACTTTACTTGTCTGACAAAGGAAATGTGTTACAATAACATAAAAGTAACCATTAAATATAAAAATTTAATAATGTTGAAACTTGAATTAATAAATCCCATAATTCAATATTTTTAAATGTCCTGAGAGCATTTCAAACTGTTTAGTTGAGAGGTAGTATTATACATTTAATTTCATTTGGCCTGAAGAGGTGCTGGCTAAGATTAGAAAACTATGTAAACTAGCGAAAAACCTGAGATACAGCTAATATGCAAATGTTCAACCTCTAATCCTTTTTAAACAATACATGGGATTACCTTTGATTTGAATCTGCAACTATTTCCAAAGTCTGCTGCTGTCTGTGCCTCATACAATGCAAGGTCATCCTACAGCCTCTGTTTCATAGTATCCCAACTTTTATCTTTTAAACATAAGAAATATCTTGCTTTATTACCATCAAGAAATAAACAGTTTACCCTAGGCTTTTCTGTTATTAAAATTATACCTTTAGTGTCTTACATACTTACCCAAGAACTCTGATGTTTGTTTCAAAGACTGATACAACTACATCATTATCTAAATTAACATCTCTTAAAACTTTTCTCACTGCATCTTCAAATTCTTTAGTTTTATTTAATACCTAGAAGAAAATTATGAAAATAAAGTTCTTTTCCACCAAAAGTCAAAAATAAGTAGTGTTAGAATGAACTAGTAAATGCAAGTTAATACATTAAGACTCTAAAAAGTGACACATACAAAATGTTTCCCTTAAGCCTCCGATAAAAACGTGGTATCTAAAACCCCCCAAAATTAAATGCCTACATTATACGGAATCTATATATATTTCTCTTTTAGATACATGGAAATCATTAAGACTTTAAAACAATCATCATCGGAACTGTTAACTGGTTTCTTAATATATAACCCATGACCTAGAGCTACATGAGCTGAGCTCTACCAGGATTTGGTTTCCAAGTCAAAACAACACAAAAACCATCTTATTCACCAAACATTATTTTAAAGGTTGCTTACTCTCAAAAGAGAGCACATCCTTCAGAGAATGACTGACTGATCCTAAACCACACACAACCTGCCATCTTTACCCGTGGATGCCCTGACCCCTAACTAAGGAGGAGTATAATGTTGTAATCAAGAGCAAGCCCTGTTTTGAACTGTTTCTTTCACTCACTACCTGTGTAATCTTGGTCAAGTGACTTCCATCTCTGAGCCTCTTCCCTCATCCATAAAAAGAAGAAATATCTACTCTTATAGGATTGTTTTCTTAAATGAGGTAATATATGTAAAGTATTTTCAGTAGAGTGCCTGACTTAAAAAGTGCTTAATATCATTATTGTTATTGTTATTACCATGGGGGTCTAGAATCCTGACTAGGTTAAGAATTTTGTGGATTCTTGCAATCAGTTCCATGAAGGGGCCAATGCATTACATAGTTGCTTTGATTTTTCAGTCAAAATCAAGGCTGTGTCAGAAAGCTCTCTTGCTCAACTACTGACCCCAACAGTTAAAACCAGAAATAGACAAGACCACTTAACTCATGCTCTAGCTACAACCCATTGTGCTTACTGCTGATCACACTTTCTTGAGTCATTGACAAGATATTTTGCAGGGACCAGAATATTCCAACTGCCAGACCAGAAAAGCCCTGATACCAATGGAATGCCTAGAAGACCACACCCTACATGTCCCCTTTCCTGCCCATGATCATGGGCTGAACACCTTCCGACACCCCACCACCAGCCCATGATCACGCCCTCTGCCTGCTCTCTTGTACATACTCCTACTCCCCCACCTCTCCTTATAAAACTCTAGGTGTCCACCATGTCTGTGGAGAGGTCGGTTGTTAAGGCCTGTGCCTGCCACCTCCCCCAGCTGCCAGCACCTGAAATAAATCTCTCCACTTCTCTTTTCCAAATCCTCCTCTTTTGAGTTACTGGCTTCTCTTGCCACAAGTTTACCTGAGTTTGTTAAACAACAGTGTTGGCACACCCAGCCAGGAGCTATGCTTCTGATTGTCCAGCTCCCTCAGCATTCCCAGGGAGGGAGCAGTTGGCCGAGGCAGTGTGCAGGCCTTACCTGTTCATTTCCTGAGTTAGCAGTTGTGATAGATTGTTCGGTAACAGCTGCATAATTACATGTTATTTAGACCACAGATCCATTAAAAGTAGTTCTCCTTTACTTGTTTAATCTTTTTGTTTGATAATATTTTATAGTGCTTTTTCACTTGCTTTCTTCAAAGATTCTAATTTAGGTATAGAACATTCCATAAGAATATCTGACTAAAATTCAAGTAAAAGTAAAATTTAAGGTAAGTCCTGAGTAAAATATACTATCAAGCTTGCCTTTAAATTGACGGCTTTTCCTTGTCAACCTCTAAATCCATGTCAATTCTGCAGCAACAAGTGCAGATGTATACAGCCCTGAATCACTTTTAGAATGAAACACAACTGTGCTACTCCCAACTCACCTACACATACACTTTTTAGTATCATTTTGTTAATGTTGTTCTTCTTCCTAGGTCTATCTCCTGAGAATTACTCCCAAAAATTATACTAATGTTATTTGTTTCAAAGGAGAATAAAAGTGGAAAGAGTTCTCTTTGTCCATAATTCGTGAGAAAATTCATTCCAACTGCTCTATTACTGAATAAGATTTTTAAGCTCCTAGCAGATAGCAAAGATGAATTCAGGTCTCTTCCTTTCCCTCATCATCTTTAATTTGTTTTGATATCTTCCTTTCTACAGATTTCATGGTAATGTAGAATATAAAGATAAATTTAAATTTAGTTCTTGGCTTCATTATATCAATAAAAATTAGATGGCTAGAATGAGGAGCAACAGATTAAATTTAAAGACCAAACTATGACAACAGAAATGCTACTTAACATATTATGGTATGACCAAAATAAAAACAGTAGAGTTGCATGTACTGTCACACGTGATATGGTCTATTAATATTTTCAAATAAATCAAAAAATAAAAAAATAATCAAAGTAAAGGCAAAGTAAATTAGAAATATTAATAAGTGTGGGGCACCTGGCTGGCTCAATTGGTTAAGCATCTGCCTTTGGCTCAATTCATGATCCCAGGGTCCTGGGACTGAGCCCGGCATTGGGCTCCCTATTCAGCGGGAAGCCTGCTTCTCCCTCTCCCACTCCCCCTGCTTGTGTCCCCTCTCACGCTGTGTCTCTGTCAAATAAATAAATAAAAATATTTGAGAAAAAAAGAAATAATAATAAGTATATTAATAAAATGTACCAAAACAATTCCTTAAATGTAGGAAAAATATTTCTAAACTAATTCCTCTGTTTAAATTAAAAAGAAAATGTTTAAAATAGGAATAAAAATTCAAAGTGAATTTTTATGTTTCAAAGTTATGATATATAAGTTACTTAGGTTATTCCTACTTGAAGACACTAAAATTTAAAGAGTTTATAAAGTATCTTTTTTTTAAATGTAAGACTTTATCAATCTTTCTTAACTCTTCTTGAGGGTAACTTCAACAAATAGGAGTTACTTATTTGAATCTGAACCAAAGATCAGTAAGAAATAATACCTTATAGTTCATAGGAAACTTAGATATCTAGTCTAGGCCCTTTTGAGGTGAAAACAGGAGCCCAGAGAAGTTAATTAATTTGACCAAGGTTACACATATCAGTATTATGTGATCACTTCTTGTTACTACCTGCCACAAGGAGCCAGAACTCAAGTTTATACCACACAGTATGGAGAATATGGTCTGCTAACCAGCAATAGCAGCACCACCAAGTGGCAGCTTATTAGAAACACAGATTCTTGGAACCTACCTTCAGTCTATTGGATCAGAATCTGCATTTTAGCAAGATCCCTAGGTGACTTGCAATACATTGAAGTTTAAAAAGCACTGCATCATTATACAGTATTTCTCAAACTTTAGCATACATCAGAATCATCTGGAAGCTTGTTAAAAAACAGACTGCTGGGCCTCCCTCCCAGACTGTCTGATTTAGCAGGTCTGGGATGAGGCGCTAAAATGTCGCATTTCTAACAAGCTGTCCAGTGCTGCTGCTGCTGCTGGTCCCGGGATCATATTCCGCGAATCAGTGCCAAGTATACAAATGGTAAAACCTGAAAGATAGAACCTCTGTAATAATTAATGGATACGCAATTAGAAGCCAACAGATTTCTAAATCTAGGAGTTATGCAGCCTGAAACTACCTTATTCCCCGTCATTTCTGATAAGATTTTTTAAAGCATATGATATCCGAGGTCCGTGTTCAAGAAAACCGACTTACAGGGAGATGATGGGGAATTTGCTATCTGGAAGGATAAAGCCAAGCTGACAGAATGAGAAACAAAGTTAAGTTCACCTATGGTCTTTCCTAATACACAGCTACTGCTCCTCACTTACTCCCCCATGTCAAAGTAGACCTGGGGAGTATAACCCAGCTACAGCTGTAAGTACACCACTTGGTTTCTCCCAGGCTGGCCATCTGTGCCTCCCAGCATATTTTGTTCACCTTTGTCTTTTATTTGAGAGGAAGCCCTAGTATAGCAGAACACACAGGACCACTAAACCAAAAATAAGGCATACAAATATTCTCTCATTCTCACAGTCATGATAATAGAGTTCCCACATTCCTTTAATCTCTGAAAAACGGAGTCAACATTTGAAACCCTGACCCAACTGTAAAAGTTGTAAACAACGGCCGTCCTCACAACAAAAAGGTCTTCTCAACCAAGGCGGCACTCTATAGACAAAGAGAAGCTTTAAAGGCATAAATAATAATGCGCAGCCCCACTCCAGAATAATTAAATCAGAGTAACTTGGAAGATGGGGCTATTTTTTAAAACTTCACAGGCCATCCTCCTAAGACACTGGTATAGAAGGAAGGAGGGAAGAGAAGGGAATAGGAAAGGAAAGGAAAAGAAAAAGAAAATGCCCAGTGAAAAAAGAACGTGGAAACAACAGTGGGAAGAAAAGCTTAATTCTGAAAAATTCCTGCCACCCCAAAGATTTTTTTGTTTTGTTTTTTAAAATATTAATCAGCCCTTGAGACATTTACTCAAAATTGAGACCCAGGTCTTAAGGAAAATTCTGAAACAAGCCTACTTTTATATTGTAAATGATCTCAAAGTAGAAAATTAGAAAGATACTGTATTTAGAAATCATGACATCTAGAACTGAATCTTTATCCTCTGCCATTACAAACCATCCCCCCCCAGAATTAATTTAAATGATTTTGTATCCCATGAGGTTGAAAAGGACTGCCAAGAAATGATCACTTGGTGCTAAAAATCACTGGTGGGAAAAAAATTAATTTTTTTAATGAACATAAGAATTCTAGTTTAACAATTTCAGTATCATTGTGGCATGCCATTCTGGAACAAGAATATCAGTGGTATTTTCTAGAATTAATTTCTTCCAATAGCTTCAACCTCCTTGTAGAATGGGGAAACAACCTTCCTGATTAAAAGTGCCATCACATAAGTTAACTTGCCTATAAATTATTTCAATATCTCCATGATTTCTGCATACTTTCACTTGATATTCACATGACATAACTCAATAGTGTGAAATAACTATTTAGAAACAAAGCTCAGAACACCTTAAATTCTGAAAACCTCTACTTCAGACTTACTGCGTAATGACTGTATTCATAATATTTTGAGTGTACAAATTATGAAATTTATAAAATAAGTAAATTCAAGAGGAATCAAACCTACCACAAGAGTGTCCAAAGAATCAATCAATGTCAGGGAAAATCTAAGAAACAAGTATAATGAGATACAAACCATTAGAATTCTGAATTTTATCCATGAATGTATAAGCAGATGTATCTATGCCTTATTGACTGGTAGTTTCTATTAGCTAGTACTTCCATGCATCTATAGTACAATGTAACCTAGAAAGCACTGAAGGCACCTGAAAAGGCTTAACATGACGTTTAATATTCAGTGTATCTCCATATCTTTCAAAATGAATAGAAAATATATTAACTCTTTTTTAAAGCAAATAAAAATATTAAACTGTCAAGGTGCCTGGGTGGCTCAATCAGTTAAGCATCTGCCTTCAGCTCAGGCCGTGATCCCAGGATCCTGGAATCAAGCCCTACATTGGGCTCTCTGTTCAGCAGGGAGTCTGCTTCTCCCTCTCCCTCTGCCCCCCACCCCAACCCCTGCTATACTCTCTCTCTCAAATAAATCTTTTTTTTTTTTTTAAGATTTTATTTATTTATTTGACAGAGAGACAGCGAGAGTAGGAACACAAGCAAAGGGAGTGGGAGAGGGAGAGAGAGAAGCAGGCTTCCCGCTGAGTGGGGAGCCTGATGCAGGGCTCGATCCCAGGACCCTGGGACCATGACCGGAGCTGAAGGCAGACGCTTAACCGACTGAGCCACCCAGGCGCCCCTCAAATAAATAAAATCTTTAAAAAATAAATATAAAAAATACTAAACTATCAACACTTTATAATGTGTCAATGACTTTATATACATTTCAAAAGTTATATTCATCTTAGCAACTTAACTTTTCACTGATCTAAGAGGTAAAATGATTTTTTATAAAAGATAACAGAAGGAAATAAAAGAGTTTAATGTTAATACTTAAAGCAGTCCTTGATATTTAACCAACCCCCAAAATACAACTGTATGCTGCATCTAGGAAGTCTAAGACTTCGGAAGCCTGAGATGCCACACCATCCACTGTGTTAATAATACTCACTTTCCCAAGGCGTCATCAACATCACCCCGACTTGGTTCCTGGCCTCTAACACGACCTCTACAGGTTAAAGGCATGAGTTCGTCAGCTGGGTAAGCATGTTCCTGCAAGGAAAATTATAGTGAGTCACTGAGGAAAATAAGAGAAAGCAAACATCACCTAGGACACAACCTTCTTGCAGTTATTTTAAAAAAAGTAAGATGGAAGTTAGTCAGAAGTTCTACTATTCTTAGTCTATGGGATCTTTTTTTAAAAATTTAGTTATCATGTGGGGCACCTGGGTGGCTCAGACATTAAGCGTCTGCCTTCGGCTCAGCTCATAATCCCAGGGTCCTAGGATCAAGCCCCGTATCGGGCTCCCTGCTTGGCAGGAAGCCTGCTTCTCCCTCTCCCATTCCCCCTGCTTGTGTTCCTGCTCTCGCTATCTCTCTCTCTCTGTCAAATAAATAAATAAATAAAATCTTTTTTTTTTTTAATTTATAGTGTAATACATGCTTAAGAAAAAAATACTAAAAAATATCTTTAAAAATCTGATAATCTGCTTCCACTCCACCAAATCTCACTCCTCAAAGGTAACTACTGTTAAGACTGGCATTTATGCTTCCAAATTTATCCACATACATTAAAATACAGGCACATACATAACTTACATTTTATTTACAAACAGGTGCTCATGCCATATGCACACATTGCTCTAAAATTTGTTTACTTAAATCACAATGGGGTTTTTCCATGTTAGAATTTTATAAATGTATTTTTTTAACAAAAAATGATCATTTACTATTAGCTAATATTACTGAGTACTTACATTCTAAGCACTGTTCTATACAGTTTAGTTCATTTAATTATCACACCTCCGAAACAGATTCAATTATCCCTATTTTACAGATGAGAAAATTGAGGCCAGAGAAGTTAAGTAAGTCCAGACATGCAACTAGTAAATAATGAATTCAGAATTTAAGCCTGGCAACCTGACTCTAGAGCCCATGATCCTTCATGGTACCTGCTCCTCACAGTATTCCCAAGTATGGATACACTAAAATTTATTCATTTATTCCTCTATTGAGGAACGCGTAAATTGAACTCAATTTCTCACTAAACAATGCTACAATGAACATCTATATGCATATATCTTTTGTACATATGCTTGTATTTCTGTAGATTAAATCCCTAGAAATAGACCCAATAGGCCAAAGGTATGGATATTTAATTTCTGATAACTATCAAACTGAAGACACTAACTTACATCCCTACAATACTCTAACATAGGAGATGACCAATGATTTATATTTTGCCCATCTCCTGAGTAAAAAATGGTATCTCAAGTTTTATTATTAATGAGGATAAACATCTTTTTGTATTAGTCATTGCTATTTTTTTGAAACATCTGTTTATATGTTTTGTCCATTTTCTACTGGTTGTCTTATTAGCCAAGACACTCTATATATTGTGTTTGTTTTATATAGTAAATATATTTCTCCTGTCTTTTGTTAATCTTTCAACTTTGTTTTGGTGCTTTACTTTAAGCTTTTTTTTTTTTTTTTAAGATTTTATTTATTTATTTGACAGAGAGAGTGAGAGCAGGAGGGAGAAGCAGGCTTCCCGCTGAGCAGGGAGCCTGATGTGGGGCTCGATCCCAGCACCCTGGGATCAATGACCCGAGCCGAAGGCAGACGCTTAACGACTGAGCCACTGAGGCACCCCTACTTTAAGCTTTAAATATGTAGTTAAGTCTATCAGTCTCTTCCTTTATGGTTTCTAGATTTTAGGCATGGTTAAGAAGGCTATCTTGAGCCTCTGAAAACAGCACTCTTTTTTTTTTTATGTCTACAGATTTACTCCATCTGGAATCTAATTTTCTTTATGATGTAAAATAGGGATATAACTGTGTTTGCCCCCCAAAACAGCCAATTTTCTTTTAAATAACCCATCCTCTCCCTAATTGCTTGAAATGAAGCTTTATTAGTTCAAAATTGTCTACATATGTTTCTGTAGCCTCAATTTTGTTCTATAGACCCATCTGCTTGACAGACCTATTTCCCGCTCCAAACCATTATCTTAATTATTCTATCTTTGCACCATACCTTGCTACTTAGTACAGCAACTTACTCCCCCGTTATTTTTCTTCAAAATTTTCTTAACTACATTTTCAAATTTACCTCTCCAGATAACTTTAAATTTTCTTTTAAAATTCCATTGAAATTTTAATTGGAAGAGCCTACTTTGGGGAGAATTGACATCATTACCAACTGAGTCTTCCCATCTAAGAATGCAGTATATCACTACATTAATTCATATCTTCTTTTATGAATTTGGTTTCCTTCTATAGGTCTCACACATTTCTTAATAGTTATTAAAAGGAATTTTACAGTTTGGGATACTATTTTGAGTGGAATTTTCTTTTAAAGATTTATTTATGAGAGCGCGCGCGCGCACATGCACACACATGGGGGGAGGGGCAGAGGGAGAGGGAGAGGGGAAGCAGACTTCCTACTGAGCACAGAGCCCTCTGCCAGGCTCCATGCAGGGCTCAATCTCACGACCCTGGGATCATGACCTGAGTGAAACCAAGAGTTGGATGCTTAACTGAGCCACCCAGGGGCCCCTGGAATTCTTTTTTTTTTTTTTTTTTTAAAGAATGACCATGACAGAGTATTTCTAATCCAGATAATAATGAAACACATGCAAAAGTCTTCCCTCCTATTCATTACAAATACACAGAAATGCTGTATCAGTGTCAAATTATTTTAAATACATAGCTGAGCATAAGAACAAGAAAAAATTCTCAAGTAGCAAAAGTGAATAATGGAGTACAGATGATGAAGCTGTGGTGACCCTGACATGGGCATTAGAAATAAAGAAAGACTTCAGGGGAATTATGTTAATGCCCAAAGGGTATGAGAGTTGATGTTACTGGTCTTGCATACATGGCCATAAGCCAGAGAAGTAGGTTCTTTAAGTTGGATAGTTGGCTTCAGTGAAACTGGACTGGAACATCCCCACCTACTGGCTATAGGTCTTAACAGAAAAGGACAGAAACAAGAAAGACCTGCTGAACTTCGTATTTTCTTCACTAGGGGAGAATCCCTAACAGATTCCTCTAAAATTAATTATATGATTATGAGAAACACTTAGAGATTAGAATCACTGTGCTTATATATTTCATATATTTCACTGACTCCCTGTCAAGAATAATAAGATTAATACACTCACATTGTTATGTTATTATAGACAGTCTTCACTCTGCCTGGCTTTGCTATATACAAGTTTTTACAATCTAGTAAAATAAACCCTCAACAACACGGCTGTGTATTAACTGCAAGTAAGTGCATAAAATACAAACTTCGCAGCCAGCTCTTCAATCCACAAGTTACTACGTAAATAACCGACGCTCATCATGCTCAGGGATCAATCACATCACTTCTTTTGAAGTCTGTCAGTGGTTTGATCACCATGTGTCTAGTTTTTAGCTCATACACAGCAAGCGTGTAGTTGTCTCCCTGTCAGCCTGTGATAATCACACATGACAGTGTGACAATTTACAAGGATGGATAATCAGAAGAGGAAATCAGCCAACAAGGATGAAAGTTCAGCGAAGAAATGAAAAATGAGGACACTGAAAGTGCAAGTCAAACCGAACATAAACAGCATACAGAAGAGCTGCCCAGGGACTACTGACAACACTGACACTCAGAGGCTGCAGATGCGCGCTATAGGAACTGAGTGAGGGCTGAATTAGCTACACAGATGAAGAAAGTGGTTGCCACATAAAGGGTGAAGATGTCACAAAGGAACCGATACCTGCAAAAGACTTCCCATTAAAGGAATTCCCAGAGGTATTTCAGGATACAGAGGGAAAAGGGTACAATTTTTTCAGCTGATCCAAATTTTGAAAGGAGGATGACAATTCACCGATGCATAGAAAAGATGCGTGCTGTTATCTTAGGTTATGCAACTGAGGTGAAGGCAAGGGAGGCAAGACTACTCAATCTTAATGAATTTTTGCAAAGAAGTAACACTTTAATTTTCCGAAAGTCTCTACTATTTTGAATATTAGTTTTGCTATTTTAAAATCTCCTCTGTACATTTATAACCATCAGAAAGAGACTTTTCAATGTTTTGACAAAGATTTTAAAAGGTTTGTAACATTTGTATTCTGCTCTGGAACCCTAATTCCTACAGTTGCTAGTATTAGGATTTTACTTAAGTAGAGTCGACACACACCATTTTTCTAATGGCTTCTCCATTCCTGACTTTTTATTTTGATTCAGCTGTTGGTTGCCTGGACTTGTCCTCAGGTACGTTTTTGTTTCTTGGCTTTTTTTTTTTTTTTTTAAGTTTTATTTATTTATTTGACAGAGACAAAGCGAGAGAAGGAACACAAGCAGGGGGAGTGGGAGAGGGGGAAGCAGGCTTCCCGCTGAGCAGGGAGCCCGATGTGGGGCTCGATCCCAGGACCCTGGGATCATGACCTGAGCCGAAGGCAGACGCTTAACGACTGAGCCACCCAGGCGCCCCTGTTTCTTGGTTTTAAAGAGTGTCATCAGTATTGTTATTTCTCTGGTATCCTTGGGTGAGGATGTCTCTTGTCTTACACTTGAAAAATAAAATGAATGTTTATAAAATGCTTGAGACATGTTTTCTTTCCTTCAGAAATTTGAGGCTACTGTTCCACAACCTCTTGCATTCACTGAGTATCATTATGGCAAAGTTTCTAAGACTAGTCTGATCCTTCGTACCTTGAATGACTTGTACCTCCTATACCTGTATGTTCCTATGATTCTTAATTCTTGAAGTTCAGCAGAAATACTCCCAATTCCATGCCCAGCTCTATCCTACTGCCTCCTACTAACCTCAATTATCTATATGCCAAACCCACAGCACATTAGCAGCAGAAAAATAGAATAGAGGACAGGTACACTAAACACATGGCCAAACAGAAAAGGAAAGATAAAAAAATAATAATAATAAAGTAGGCTAAAGAATACAAAAAGCACTGAAGACTGCAACCCTTCAGATATTTAAAAAAGGTCGGTGCTACATAATGATTCATTTCCTGAGGAAAGGATTCCAGACAACTGTTTATACTATAATTAGAATCCACACGCAGCTACCAAATTCTGAATTGAACATACTGTCATTTTAATATTATATACAATAAGTTCCTAACTTCTATTTCAGTGTTAATTCCAATAGATCTGTGATTTCCCAGAATGCATACTATTTTTATTGCTTAAGTTTTATATTTAACACATCTAAACAACACTTAGAAGTAATTCAAAAAAGGTGATATTTTTTCAACTTGCTGATGTATTTTGAAACTTTGAAACTTTGTAAGATATCATTCAAATGTTAATTTGATTGTAAAGAATTCCTTACTATCTAAACCACCACCTCTTAGAACACTTTATACTATTTCCAGGGTTTTGCAAAAACATACACATGCACAAACACCTCTATCTGAAATTAAATATGAAACTCAAACCCTAGGCTTCTCTAGATAAGAAAAATATTAATAACAATTACAAACAGAATAATCAAATAAGGGAACTTTGAACAAGATGTAAAAATGTTTTATGCTCTGTTACTTCAAGATTAAGGATAAAACAAAACTACAGCCTTTTCTTGGGGTTAACCACAAAGTGAACTACAGCTGGTTGCATAAATCTGGAGCAATGCCTACGTGGCAAATAAGCAGCCATATTACACTTCAAATATCCTGTCTATTTGAGGTACAGTAAAACTTTCTCTTCACAATGTATTGCCAGAACGAGGGATAAGTAATTCATATTGCTATGACTCAGAACCACAAAACACATTTAATAATTATCACTCAGAAATAAAACTCAGGTGATAAAAAGAGTCCTATACAAATTAAGTAGAACATGTGCCTAGCTGAAAGCAAGAGCAAATGCATAAAACAACAGAGTAGACTCCTATTTCTGGTAGAAATTGACACTATGATTCTAAAATTTACACAGAAATGCAAAGAACGGGGGTGTCTGCAGTGGCTCAGTAGGTTAAGCCTCCACCTTTGCCTCAGGTCATGATCTCAGAGTCCTGGGATGGAACCCCATGTCGGGCTCCCTGCTCAGTGGGGAGTCTGCTTCTCCCTCTCCCTCTCCCTCTGCCCCTGTGCCCCTCCTCCCTACACATGTGCGCATGTCACGTGTGCACACCCGCTAATAAAATCTTAAAAAAAAAAAAAAGAAATGCAAAGAACCTAGAATATCAAAAACAATTTTGAAAAAGAACAATGCTGAAAGACTTACACTGCCTGATTTCACAACTTAATATCACACTTAAGACAGTGTGATATTAGTATACATAGATATTCAGATCAATGGGGAAAAAAATACAGTCTAGAAACAGACCCATGCATAGATGATTAACTAATTTTACACAGATACCAAAGTAATTCAGCGGTAAAAGGATATTCTTTTCAACAAATAGTGCTGGAATAGTTGGTATCCACATAGAAAAAAATATAAATCAACCTTTACCTCATTCTATATACAAACATTAACACAAAATGAGTGATGATCTAAATGAACAGGCTAAGATTATAAAACACCTAGAAGAAAACAAGAAAACATTTGTGGCCTGGGCCAGGGAAATACTTTTTAGGTAGTATATAAAAGATAGGAATCATAAAAAAAGGATAAATTGGATTTGATCACATTTTAAAACATTTGCCTTCAAAAGAGACTGTTAAGAAAATTAAAAGGCAAAGCACAGATAGGGAAAAAAATCTCTGTGATATGTGATATATGTGATTAAGGACTGATATCCAGAATATATAACTCTTATGACTCAGCAATAACAGGACAAATGACCTGATTTTAAAATAGACAAGAGATTTGAGCAGGCTTCACTAAAAAGAAGATACACAGCACAAAGAAAGATTTTCAACATCACCAATTATTGGGAAAGTCAAATTAAAGTCACAACAAAATGCCATTATATACCAATTAGAATAGCTAAAATTAAAAAGACCAAAAATACCAAGTACTGGAGCAGATGTGGCATAACTGAAACTCATACATTGCTGGTGTGGAATACAAAATGTTACAGACACTTTAGGGAAGTTTTGCAGTTTCTTATAAAGTTAAACTTATCCTTCCCATATAACCTAACAATCCCATTCCTAGTTAGGAAATATATGAAAATGTATGTCCATGTAAAAATCTGCATTCACAGCAAATTTTCACAGCAGTCTTTTTAATAATAGCCAAAGACCAGAAACAAGCCAAATACTTACCAATTGGCAAATGGATAAATAGTGTTCTATCAAATCAACTGAATACTACTAAGCAATAAATAGGAACTACAATATATCCAACAACATGGCTAAAATCTCAAAACCATCATATTAAACATAAGAATCTGAATCAAAAAAGACTACATACTGTATGATGCCATTTATATGAAATCCTAAAAAGGAAAAACTATAGTGCCAAAATCAGATTATAATGGTTGCCAGGGGTCAGAGGTAGGGAAAAGGAACTGACTGCTACAGAGCATGAGGAAGCATTTTGATGGAAAAGCATGTCATGACTGTGGTGGTAGTTAAACAAATGGAAACAACTGTCAAAATTCAGAATTGTGCACTTAAAATTAAAAATTTCTTTGTCAAGGGGCGCCTGGGTGGCTCAGTCATTAAGCGTCTGCCTTCGGCTCAGGTCATGATCCCAGGGTCCTAGGATCGAGCCCCGCATCGGGCTCCCTGCTCGGCGGGAAGCCTGCTTCTCCCTCTCCCACTCCCCCTGCTTGTGTTCCTGCTCTCACTATCTCTCTGTCAAATAAATAAATAAAATCTTTAAAAAAAAGTCTTTGTCAATAAGCTATACCTAATTAAACAGAAAAACTTTGTTCTACTGAGTTAAAATCCTAAACAGAGTATCAAAGTGTGATAATAATATATTACAAGAGGATACTACACAATTTTTGTCATTTTGGCAAAGTTTTAGGATGCTCTAAAAGTACACACCAAGGAATACTAGTTAAGAAAAGGTAGTCCCACACTCATCCACACAAAAAAAGACACATATAAATTTATAACTTCCCTCCTCCCAGCCATTAGTACCACTTTTTAAATATTTTATTTACAGAATTACTTTTTTTAAAAAAAGATTTTATTTATTTATTTGAGAGAAAGAGAAAAAGAGAGACAGAGAGCATGAGCACAGAGAGGGGCAGAGGGAGAAGCAGGCTCCTCGCTGAGCAAGGAGCCCGATGCAGGGCTCGATCCCAGGACCCTGGGATCATGACCTGAGCTGAAGGCAGATGCTTAACAGACTGAGCCACCCAGGCACCCCCAGAACTACTTTCTGATGAACAATCAAAAAGAAAACATTAGGTACAGAGCTTCAAATGGGGAATATGAAAAAGTTCTGGAGATGGATGGTGATGGTTACACAACATGGTGAATATACTGAATGCCATAGAAATGGTCACTTAAAAATGGTTAAAATGGTAAATTTTATTATATATATATTTATATATTTTTTTTACCACAATAAAGAATGTTCAAAGAAAGAACATTAGGGGAAAAAAGGTAATTCTAAGAAAACTTACATAAATCTAGAAATCTATAAGGAAGTTACATTTTCCCTTGGTTTGAATAAGGACTAATCTACGGTTTCTTTTTTTTTTTTTTTTTAAGATTTTATTTATTTATTTGACAGAGACAGAGATAGTGAGAGCAGGAACACAAGCAGCGGGAGTGGGAGAGGGAGAGCAGGCTTCCCGCCGAGGAGGGAACCCGATGTGGGACTCGATCCCAGGACCCTGGGATCATGACCTGAGCCAAAGGCAGACGCTTAACGACTGAGCCACCCAGGCGCCCTAATCTACTGTTTCTTTGAACTGTGCTCTCACAAAATCAAGCTTAAAAGTGGTTATTAGGTATGATTCTACTAGGTAAAAGAAACTGTGCTTACCAACTCTTTTAAAGTTTATTTGTAATGTTTAACGCTCTACCTTAACAGTTTTTGCTTATAACAGGTTGAGTTTACAGTAACAGGAAAAACATAGGGAGACAAATATCAGGTCAGGAAGCAAAGATCCAAAACAGTTCTGCATTTGGTGGCCTAAATACATGTCATTTTGTCATCTAAATTAATCTGCAAAGTAACCTCAGCACAAATACTAAAAACATACTAACAGAAGCGCTGAAGTGGCTATGGTCTGCGGTTAAATAAGGCCACACAAGAACTGCCAAAACAAACATCTAATTTCATATTATTTGAGGGAAAAAGAAAGCCATCTGTGCAGTTTACTGTGGATAAATTGCAGTATGATCAAGGCCAGAGATTTGTCAAGCATAGTTGTTATAATGTTAATATTTAAGCCAATTAATTGATAAAACTAGAAAACTCCTGGATATAACAAAGGATGGCAGTGTTGGAGTGCCCTACCTAAAGCTGGCAGGGCATTGTTATTGAAAAATAGCACTGGGGCGCCTGGGTGGCTCAGTCGTTAAGCCTCTGCCTTCGGTTCAGGTCATGATCCCAGGGTCCCGCATCAGGCTCCCTGCTCGGCAGGAGGCCTGCTTCTCCCTCTCCCACTCCCCCTGCTTGTGTTCCCTCTCTTGCTGTCTCTCTCTCTGTCAAATAAATAAATAAAATCTTAAAAAAAAAATAGCATTTACAGAACTTGGAGAATCAAAAACAAAAGGTAAGGTGAAAAAATAAGCTCAAAGGGTACATGCCTAGAACAGAAAAGAATGTGTTTTAAAGAAGTTGTATGTACAATCCAAGGAACGAGTTCTGAGTTAAGAGCCCAGATGAAGCTTAGGAGGGCAATTTCAATCTCAGGCAGAAAATGAATAATGACAGCAGCAGTAAACTCTTATGTAGTGCTTCCTATTTGCTGGACACTAGTTCCACACGCTTGAATTATATTAACTTGTTCAATCCTTACAACAGCAGTGTGGGGCAGGCAAACCATTTTCGAGAGATGAGGAAACAGGTTCAGGGAGATTAGCTAACTTTCTCATTGCAACCCAGCTGGTAGGTGGCACAGCTAGCTCAGGGTGTCCTGTTCCATTTCCAGACTTCTTGCTTGCTCTTAATATTATATTGCCATCTTTGGAAAACCACTGTTCTCCTAGGAACCAAGAAAGTTAAACGAATTGCTCTAAATGTACACTAGAATGGAAAGTAATATTAAGAAGGACTAGTGAGAAATTAAAAGCTTTCAACACTCATTAAAAGCCCACCATGTGCCAGGTATTTACATTTCAGCATAGTAGGCAACCGACTACAAGAAAAGAAGCAGACGTCTATAAAGATCCCAAAACTCACCATAAACTTGTATCTTTCATGAAGTTTGTTAAATGATTTCTTTGAATTTAAAAGGCAAAGATATATCATAATAATCAAATGCAAAAAAATCACTATTTGATTACATCTTCACAAGAATTCAATTCAGTTCTTTTAAAAAAATTTATTTTTTTTAAAGATTTTATTTATTTCAAGAGACAGAGAGAAAGAGAGCACAAGCAGGGGGAGAGGTAGAGACAGAAGGGGAGAGAGAGAACCTTAAGCAGACCCCACACTCAGCACGAAGCCCCACACAGGGCTTGATCTCATGACCTGAGCTGAAATCAAGAGTCGGACACTTAACCAACTGAGCCATCCAGGTGCCCCTCTTTAAAAACATTTAATAAGCATTTGTGTACCAGGCATGATTTCAGGCGCAAGACATATAAAATATGAATTTATTAAAAATTAAGTAAAATGATCCCTGTTCTCAAGACGCCTGGGTGGCTCAGTCAGTTAAGCGTCTGCCTTCAGCTCAGGTCATGATCTCAGGGTCCTGGGATCCAGTCCCTCCCACAATGGGCTCCTTGCTCAGCAGGAAGCTTGATTCTCCCTCCCTCTGCCTGCCTCTCCCCCTGCTTGTGCTCTCTGACAAATAAATAAAATTTTTTAAAAATAAAAAATAAAATAAATAAAATGATCCCTGTTCTCAACAATCTTACAAGCTACAACAGCCCTTTACAATTATGTCCATTTTACATAAGATAGTGCTCAAAGGAGTTAAATGATCTCTTTAGGGTCCAAGCTATTAAATAAACAAGACAGAATTTGAACCCAAACCCATCTAACTCCAAAACCTATACACTTCTGATCTACAGCAAGCTAATACTGTTTCTCAGAATAACTGGAAAAAAATTTTCAAGTGACTTCAAATAAGAAATACAGAGCACCTGGTCTCTGCTTAATATTTTAGAACTGTTTTAGGTTAGTTCGGAACTTGAAAAAGGGAAGTGAGAATTCCAGACTATATCTTGGGTTACAATCTTCACATACTGAGCATAGCACAAGTACATTGCAAGAGTCACTTGTGTTGTAAAATAGTTGAACATTTAAAAATATGTATTGCAGTGGATTGCAGATGGGTGTGGATACATTGGAAAAATGAAGGGGAGTGTTAATTCCAGGAGTTCCCAGTATTTGGGGTTGAAATCCCTCTCCTTTCAATTTTATAGGTAGGGAAGTGTAATACAAAGCTTCTCAACTAGGGTCCAATAAATAGGAACTGGACCAGGAGGTCCTCTGAGAGCTGTTCTCAGCACCTGCTCTGTCATAAATCCATTTACTAAGTGCATTCTATAACAGGAAAAAATGTACTGATAGAATTTTCTGTTGTTTACCTAAAAAGAGATGAGATATTAAAAATACTGTGCTTGAGGGGCGCCTGGGTGGCTCAGTCGGTTAAGCATCTGCCTTCGGCTCAGGTCATGATCCCAGGTCCTGGGATGGAGCCTGACACTGGGCTCCCTGCTCGGCGGGGAGTCTGTTTCTCTGTCTCCCTTTGTCCCTCCCCGCCCCAAATGAATAAATAAAATATTTTTTAAATTCATTAATTAAGATACTGTGCTTTACAAAGAGAGGATCCTATTTACAGTGAAATATACTGAACTGATCCAGTTATTTACCTTTTATTCAACTTTGGAAGCAAAAGTATGCATTTATGAGATGGCTCAGGTTTGAGGGTATAGCATGGATCCACTTGGCCACCACAAAACTATTAGCCTAGATCTGTTCAGTTATGCTTGGCCCAAATGGAATTAACTAACCAGAGATAAATAATTTTATCAATTACAAAATGAACGCATTAAAAATGAAATTTTAAGGGGCACCAGTGGCACAGTTGGTTAAGCATCTGCCTTCGGCTTAGGTCATGATCTCAGGGTCCTGGGATTGAGCCCTGAGTGGAGTCAGGTTCCCTGCTCAGCAGGGAGTCTGCTTCTCCCTCTCCCTTTGCCCCTCCCCACAACCTGTGTTCTCTCGCTCGCTCTGCTCTGTGTCAAATAAATTTTTTTAAAAATCTTAAAAAAAAAAAAAGTAAAAGAACACATAAAGTGTGTACACTTAGATGTTTATAAAGATGTTAATATATGAAGATATTTGGGTAATATATAATGAAAAATAGATTCACAGAATCAGTTGAAATATACTTAAAGCAGAATCAATTAAAGTTAGTTCTCTGCCAAACTCTTCCCAACTATATTTTATAGGCTTTCATCATAAAAGAAAATCTGCTGACATATTTTAAAATGTAAAAACATTTTAAAATGTAAAAAACTAAAAACATATTTTAAAATGTAAAAAATGTAAAAACATATAAAATTCATAAGAATTCTCAAAATAGGGCGCCTGGGTGGCTCAGTTGGTTAAGCGACTGCCTTCGGCTCAGGTCGTGATCCTGGAGTCCCTGGATCGAGTCCCGCATCGGGCTCCCTGCTCGGCAGGGAGTCTGCTTCTCCCTCTGACCCTAACCCCTCTCATGTGCTCTCTCTCATTCTCTCTGTCTCAAATAAATTAAAAAAAAAAAAAAAAAAAAAAATCTAAAACAATACAGATCAGTGTATCTAGAAAGCAGAATATTTTCAAATCAAAGCCCACTATGAAGACATAACTTGGACAGAAACTAGGTCATATTTTGCCTCTTTTCAGCAACGGTTTTCTTCGTAGAATATATAAAGCAATATTAAAAACAGTATTTTCAATTGAGAGAATTTCCCCAAAGGCTGGAGACATCTCATTCATGTACATCCACAATATCTAGCTATATAAATCACTCACATTGCTGATAGCATCAAAGGAAACTACTTAAATACCAAGTTTCATCATCTAATGCAATTTCGTAGCTATCCAATAAACTCCTCTAAGAACCAATTACCAGAAACACTCTGTTAAACAGAAAACAGCTTGTGCTGTTTTTTTTAAAAATTCCATTTAAAAAAATGTGCTATTAATTCAGGTTTCAAAATCTGCAGCTATGTTTATATACTAATCCGCTCACATAAATGATGCGTAAAGATAAGCCTTCTACTTACCATATAGTTACCATAAGCATGATCAAACATTTCCAGTACTTGATTCCTAATTTTAAAAGAGCAGAAATGGAAAAATGTTAAGAACATTCTATTTATTGTTTTTCTAAAAAAGTTAATGCTCCTTCACAAACATACACCAATAAAAAAAAAAGAAAAAATTAGTTAGAAAAGACATAAACAGACTCAAGAATTATACCAGTGTTAGTAGACAAGGTTTCATGAACCACATAGAGCTGGGCCAAACTTTTACTATTCCTAGCAATCTATGTAAAATTCACCTTATGTTTCCCAAGAAAATTGATAAATGATGCATGCCATGCAGAGAGAAGGAAATCTGATGCTGAAAAACAATTATCTCTTAACAAAATTATTCAACATATCTGTCTTAAAAGGAAGAATATAGCTGGAGACTCCCAAAAGAAGTAATTGTTAGTTTATTGCTTATACTACATATTCTATCGAGAGAAGGGTAGGTACGTAATGGTATGAAATAACAGTACTCTAACAAGCTTCTTTCATTTTAAATCAAATCACTAATGCTTAGTTTAATATATGTTTATTAATATACGTTTGTTCACGCTTTCAAAAGATACATTTTGATTTTATGATGTACTCTCTTCTTTAAAAAACTGTCAGAAGTCAAATAAGTAATATTCATCTCTAAATTGAGAAGAGATTTGTGTGTTTTCGCTATCTCTGTTTCTTAAAATCCCCAAGATGACTATTTAAAATGGAGATTTCTGATCCCCACACTAGATTTACTAAGTCAAAATCTGTATTGTCTGGACCAACAAATTGGTCTTTCAGTTCAACACTCTCAAGTTTGGGGGCTTGAGGACTACACGAAAAACTACAAAGTTAATATTATGGTTAGACAAGGCCAAATATCTCAATAATTAGCAAGGGAAAAATAGTTCAACAATCTTCTATTAACACTTACTATTGTTCCCAAAGTTCCAGTCACTAATAGCAAGAATTGAAGAAAGTGTTAGAGAAAATGGCTGGGTATAATTTTATTTTACTTCCTGTTATATTGATTGCAATTGTCATTTTTAAAACTGTAATCATGGATGATGAAATACTGGTAATAATAAAGTTAGCATACAGAAAAGAACTAATTTCCAGATCCTGGCTGTAATGACCAGCAAAATCAACTACATTCAAACTTGTAAACTGAATAAAGTCCTGACACACTTTTTATGAATAATCATTTTAAAATAATCATTATAAACAAGATCTTGTCACTTTGCTAAAACATTAATTCTTTACATGTGTATATATATGATAGAATATGGATCAAGTTATCTCAGAAAACTATGGAGTATCTTAAAGAATTCTTCCACACATTTATTAAAATTGCAAATGATAAAGATCTCTCAAATTAGCTAATGAACAACCAAAAACAATGTTAAAATTTTTTCAAGCACTGATATCAATAAATGGAATATGGAAATTCCTCTTTTTCCTTTCACTGAAATGGAATCAACACAAGATTATTGCCAAGAAATAGGAATTCCTTTAACTGGTAATGGCAGTGCCTAGACATGCGTATTACAGATAACATAAGCTTTAACTTGTTAACCCAAACTTCATAAGCATTCAATTTTCATGATTATGAATAAATCACAATTGCACTTGAGGACACATAATTTTCCAAACCTTACATTTTTGTAGCATATGACCATCAAATATCATAACACATACTTCAAAGTGGAGATATTTAATATCCAGTTGAACACTCTCTCTCCTAGTTAAACATGTAAGTCCTCACAGTCATATTTAAATACAGAATGGTAGCTTACTCTATTAAACAGAAAAAATGTCTCTATGAAGTTTTATTTCTATTCAGCAAGTGAATAGAAATGTATTAGAAATCAGATTCATAGTTCAAAAATTGTCTTTTTATTTATTTTAAATTAATTTTTATAAGTCAGCTTTTTCTAAAACTACATTGCCTGTCAATGTCCTACAGAAATTGGAGGGCTTTATACTTTTTTTTTTAATGAAAAGATAACATTAACAACTGCTGTAACATTTAAACCACAAAAACAAAAAACAATGTAATCCAGGAAGAGTAAGACTACATATGACCAAGTAAAAAATTCCATAAACTATAAACTGCAAGCAACTGAGCAACTGCTCACAACTTGTGATAATTCCAGTCTTTATCATCAGTTTGGTTTGGGGGGATAGGAAAAGGGATGGGGCATTTTAGGCTTTTTATCATAAATCATTATTTGGGCTTTTAAAAAAATCACACAGGTAAACCTAATGAATCAGAGTTCAGTTTCCCGAAAATTGCTGGCTGGTTAGCCAGCAATTGTGTATTTGTGGTTTATAGCTCCAGACTCTTACTCTCAAAATTTAAACTGACACTTCAAGCCACTCTGGTTGAACTTTTCCAGTTAAAAATTAATTTTGGTCAAAAATGACTTAACTAATGACTTTTCTTCAAATAAAGATTTTTAATAAAAAAAAGAAAAAGAGGAGTGGTGGTCAAATAAGATACTTTCTATCCTAACAGACTTTAAGCTTCTCTTTCCAAGTCTTAAGAAGTGCAACATAGTAGAGAGAACATCGGCTCTGAGGTCATACAGACCTGGTTGGTTTTTTTGGGTTTTTTTAAAGATTTTATTTATTTATTTGACAGAGAGAGACACAGCGAGAGAGGGAACACAAGCAGGGGGAGTGGGAGAGGGAGAAGCAGGCCTCCCGCTGAGCAGGGAGCCCGATGCAGGGCTCTATCTCAGGACTCTGGGATCATGACCTGAGCCGAAGGCAGACACTTAACGACTGAACCACCCAGGCGCCCCCAGACCTGGTTTTGAATACTGACTCCATCACTTACTAGCTGAGTTTGAACAAGTTGACCTTGAGTCTCAATTTCCTCACCTGCTTAATGGGGATCACCTCCACCTCATTAACAGGGAGGATTAGAGAGTAAAGTGTAAATTGCCTGGCACAGAGCAGAGCATTCATTAAAACAGTTATCAATGACACATTAAATTCATAGAGAAAATTTAAGATACTTATTAAGAGTTTACTGATAATTTTCTTTGGGTAGCTGATTTTTTTCCATCAGGCATCTTTTATTGTTACCTTATTTAAAAAATAATACAATACTCTTGCAATAATTTAAACATAAGGAAGTATATGAAATAAAATCTGATGGTTCCATCTCACCTCCATCCTAACCCAGGGGTAATCATCTTTCCATGTTTTTCTGAACTTAGACAATTTCTTTTCTGCTTTTAAAAGAACATGGGATGGGGCGCCTGGATGGCTCAGTCGTTAAGTGTCTGCCTTCGGCTCAGGTCATGATCCCAGGGTCCTGGGATGGAGCCCCGCATCAGGCTCCCTGCTCCGCAGGAGGCCTGCTTCTCCCTCTCCCGCTCCCCCTGCTTGTGTTCCCTCTCTTTCTGTGTGTCTCTCCCTGTCAAATAAATAAATAAAATCTTTAAAAAAAAAAAAAAAAAAGAACATGGGATGGTGGGGCACCTGGGTGGCTCAGTGAGCTAAGTGTCTGCCTTCGGCTCAGGTCATGATCCCAGAGTCCTAGGATCCAGCCCCACATCTCACTCCCTGATCAGCAGGGAGCCTGCTTCTCCCTCTGCCCCTCCCCCTGCTCATGCTCTCTCTCACTGGCTCTCTTTCTCAAATAAAAATCTTAAAAAAAAAGAGAGAGAGAGAGAGAACATGGAATGGCACTAAACATATTATTCTACAACTTGCATTTGTTGTGTGTGTGTTGGGAATGTATCCTGGATAGACTTCCAATGATCTACCTCCTCCCTAATGTCTGAATATTATTCCACAATACGGATGCACCAAGGAACAGTTCCATTCTTTCAAAATGCACCACCTAAAAAAAAAAAAATGCACATCCTTGTACACCTATCTCTACATCAACAGCGCTTGTATTTCTGTAGGATTGATTCCTGAGACGGGATTAATGAACCAAAGAGTACACACAATTTAAATTTTAGGAGATATTGTCAATAAGTTACAGCAATTTACACTCCCACCAAATCTTTTCTCACACTTCGACTAGTCAGTACTCTGTGTTTCGTACTAATTTTTTTTTTTAAGATTTTATTTTTAAGTCATCTCTCCACCCAACATGGGGCTCAAATTTACAATCCTGAGACCAAGAGTCACAGGCTCTACTGACTGAACCAGCCAGGCGCCCCTCTACTTATTAATCTGATGGCAAAAACAGCTATCTCGTTGTTTTAATCTGCATCTCTCACATTTAAGAGGTTGAGTAACTTTTCATATCTATTGACCATTTGCATTTCCTCTTGAATGAATTAACTCTTCATGCTCTTTGCTCATTTTCTTACTGGTTCTTGGCTTTTTTCTTATTCATTTGTGGGACCTAGCATATATTAGGAATATCGACTCCCAATTAAATGCTGTAAATATAAGTGATAATTTTATGACACTTTCGAAATTGATAAAACTTTGAGTAAAGTGAACAGGTATACTTAATTGAGGCTTCTGAATAATACCGTTAAATACTGTTCTATTAGAAAATTCAGCGCAAGAAAACATTGCAAGGAAATGGTAAATGTGTAAAGTTCAAATTCCAATGAACGCCCCCTTTTCCGTAACAGGTGTAAAGACTATTTCCTTAACTACTGTGAGATCAGCCAACATCTTCCCAGCTAGGAGCTCACTTGTGCGAGAAATCTAACCATGTCTCCGACTAAAGACAACCGCAGGACTCTGACGCGTAGTAGCACGGGCTGTAGCCCCCTTCACGGGCCACTGACATGGCAGCTGCGTTGACACACGGCGGATGGCCTCAAGGAGCCTGCACATGTCACCGACGGCCCAGGCGACACCCCGACGGTCCCTCGAGGTCGCACTGCAGGCGACGGCCCGCAGCTTCCCGGACCCTGTCCTCCCCGCCAGGGTCCTCGTGGGGCAACAGCCATCCCAATCGCGACAAGAGAGGCCACTGCGCGCCCGGGTCGCAATGACAGGCATCTCGCCTGTGGTCCGCCCCCTGAGGAAACCCACCCGAGGCTGCCAAGCACCCTTACCCAAGCTTCTGTCTCTCCTCCCTACTCATGGGCGCGGCCCCCGCCGTCCAGACGGACGTGGCCGACACCAGGCAGAACGCGGCCGTCGCCGCCACCAGGCTCCATGGCGCTCGCTGGGGGACCGAGGACCCACAGCCCCGGCCGCCGCCGGCTTCGCTCATGGCCCCACGGTTCCGCGCACGCGCAGCGGCTACGCCCGGCCGGTGGGACACATTGTCGGACGCCGGTGGCAAGGGGGCTGCGAGCCGTGCCGAGGGCGGGAAGCGGAGCTACGCGAGCGGCAGCCGTCGCCGATCTGCTTCCCGAAACCACCGAGCCGGTCTCCAGCGCCAGCGCTGCCACCGCCCTCCACCCTCAGCAGCCCCGAGCACCTCCCCCAGCTTTCCGGTGTCGTAGTCTAGGAAACCGCCTCCCCCAACGCTACTTCCGGGTAGGGCCCAAGGCGTTGAAGCTCGGGACCAATGGGGACCGGATCGGAGAGGGGCTGGCTCCGGGGAAAGGAGAGGGCATTGGTCGAGAGAAGTGAGACGTGGACAAAAGGCGGGACTGGGGAGGGACCTCTGGCTTCGGCCCGCCTCCGACCCGTAAACTTGCGACCCGAAGACTACAATTCCCAGCGCGCACTGCTTCCACGGGCCGGCTCGCAATCCGACTCCGCCTGGCTAAATTTCCACTCAGGGTGGGCGCGCTGCACCCTGGGACGTGTGGTCGTCTGAGGGTCACGGGCGGTGCCTGAGATCCCGCTTTCCGCTGCGTCTTGCAGCCAGTCCTTGCACCGGGGCTGTCAGCTACAGAGTCCTGGGGAAGCTGTCAACTATTTATTCCTCTTCCTGCGCTTGACGCTCCCCCGAGGGCTGGCAGAATGAGGCTCACACGTCCCCAGCTCGGTGCTACACGCTTTAGGGACTAGTGTTGGGGTTGTCTTCTGCTCTCGGGGAGATTACAGAACGGTAACAGCAAAAATGACTTGACCTTTGACGCAATGTGCTACGAGTTTTACTTGCGTTCTCTCTTGCACGCTTCTCAACTCTTAAGAAGTAAGTACCGTCATTCCCACTTTGCAAATGAGGAAACCGACGCTGAAGAGGTTGGGTAACAAGTCCTCGTCACACTGCTGGATTAGATGCCCAACCAGCCTCTATGACTCAGGAGTCCTTGCATGTAAACGCATCCACAAGGATTAAAGAGGACACGTACTTGATTAATAATAGTTCTCTAAAAAGCTCAATGTAAGGAGAGTAGAGTGAGCTGCAAAGAAAAATCACTGAAGGAAATTGGAACTTGCGATTTATTTTGATCACTGAGTCCCACATTAACTATTGGTAAAATAAGGAGTAGGTTCCTCTTGAAAAAAACAACAACAACAACAACACATTTTTGTGTGTGTGTGATAATTCGGTAGGTCGGTGCGGAGTTGAGGTGCAGATGTGATCTCTGTGACCACAGGAAATCGCCTACTGATCCTCTCAGCATCGTTCAGCTCTATTTCTGGAAACTTTTCTTCCTTGATTTCTATCAGCTTGCATCATCCGCTTCCCTCTCAGAGCCACCGTTCATGTGA
Source organism: Mirounga angustirostris (assembly GCF_029215605.1). Classification (NCBI taxonomy): domain Eukaryota; kingdom Metazoa; phylum Chordata; class Mammalia; order Carnivora; family Phocidae; genus Mirounga; species Mirounga angustirostris. Next base: position 45,026,014 of record NW_026991714.1, read on the forward strand.
CACCAATGACTCTTCCTTCACTCCCCACTCTACTCATTCTTAAAACGCTGGTGTTCCCTACATTTTAAGGTTTTCTTTTTGTCTTTTTTTCTCTTTGTACATTATTCTTTGGTGATTTCTTCCACTCATATGGATTCAGTCATCATATGCCTGTGGTTGATTTCTAAATCCGTATCTGTCGTGATCTCTAGACCCCCATTTCCACCTTCCTAATAGAAATTCCCTTCTCTCTGGCCCAAGGTAGCTCAAATGTAGTATGCTCACTGGTTCAAATTAATGCGTTAGAATCATCTTCAACTCTTCCTCCTCCTTCATGGTCCACACCCACTCAGTGGCCAAATTATATAGATTTTACTTCTTCTATCTCTACCTGCTGTCACTCCTACTTCTGCTCAGCTCAAGCCTCATTACCTCTTTCCTGAACCATTGCAGTTGTCTCCTAATTATCTCCCTGCCACCCTACTTTTCACCCTATTGTTACCAGAGTTGGCATTAAGGACATCTACAGACCTTCTGAACATGTCATCTCCCTTCTACCCCTGCCCTGCCCTCAGATTCATGTGATAACTAACAAATTCACATGTCCTACCTTTCTATGCCTTTGCTCTTACCTCTGCTATCCCACCAGCTTTGTCTGTAGAACACTCTACCCATTAAATCTTGGCTCAGATTCCATCTCTACAAAACCCTTTCTTTTTTTAAAAAAAGATTTTATTTATTTATATGACAGAGAGAGGCACACAGAAAGAGAGGGAACACAAGCAGGGGGAGTGGGAGAGGGAGAAGCAGGCTTCCCGCTGAGCAGGGAGCCTGACGCGGGGCTCGATCCCAGGACCCTGAGATCATGACCTGAGCCGAAGGCAGATGCTTAATGACTGAGCCACCCAGGTGCCCCTCTACAAAACCCCTTCAAAAGCTTACAGCCATTAGAAGTCATTCCCTCCCCTGTTCTTTCATTGTATTCTATGTTTATGATTGTGTTTTTCACAGTCAGCCATATCCACTAGATTGTAACTGTTTGGAGGGTATAGACTTCAGCTTAATTATGTGTATGTTCCAAAACTCCGCACTGTGCCTCTGCTGTTATAGATGCTTAATACATGTTGAATATACCTGTTTCCTTATTCCTTCAGTTTCTTTATCTATAAAATAAGGACTAATATAGTCCCTTTATCTACTTACATGGAGGCTGTGAAAACACATGAGGTCATTTCTGTACAACATTTAATTTTATTCTTTTTATGGGGTGCCTGGGTGGCTCACTTGGTTAAGCCACTGCCTTCGGCTCAGGTCATGATCCTGGAGTCCCGGGATCGAGTCCCACATCGGGCTCCCTGCTTGGCGGGAAGTCTGCTTCTCCCTCTGACCCACCCCCCTCTCATGTGCTTTCTCTCTCTCTCAAATAAATAAATAAAATCTTTAAAAAAAATTTTATTCTTTTTATGGACTTGCAACCCTATATTGGTTCCATCCTGGATCCTCTTTGGCAGCTTTAAGGATGAAGTTAGCTAAATAAATAATACCTATGAATTGTTCTTAGTGCTGGCATAGAGACATGACAAGCTAAAGGTCAATACCAACATCCAGTATTTGAAAACTAGGAACAAAGAAAATAGAAAAATAGGGGTTCCTGGATAGCTCAGTCAGTTAAGTGTCTGACTTTGGCTCAGGTCATGATCTCAGGGTCCTGAGATCAAGCCACGTGGGGCTCATGTTGGCTCTGGTCAGCCAGCGTAGGCCAAGTTTGTCCCCCCACCCAAGTCACACCATGTGGGGCTTTGCGCTCAGCAGGGAATCAGCTTGTCCCTCTCCCTCTGTCCCTCCCCCTGCTTGGGCACTCTCTGTTTCTCTCTCAAATAAATAAATAAAATCTAAAAAAGAAGGAAAAAAATAGAAAAATAGCCAATGACCTTCAGTTTTATTGAAATGTAGTCAAGTCAATTATTTGTAGTAGATTATTGGTAGTAACTCAGTTTTCTTTATCTTCCTGATGTTCCAAGCCTTTATAAAAAGTCAAGAATTAAATAGTAACTATCATTAACAAACAATGTTCTCAAGAATAAGTTCTGGCTTTTAATGTTTAGCATTTTCTGTCCCCCACTTTGGCTTATTTGTTTTTAAGCTAACACTACATTTAAAAAGTGTCTGATGAGAACATGGAACATACTTTTGTTGACTTGCTAAATAATAAGCATTTTTTCCCTCCTTTACTGAAATTCAATTTCTAGTCAATGCTTGAGTCCATTTGTCACCAATCTCTGCAAAACTGTGAGTAGAAAAGCTTGCATGGCCTAAAAAGCATTGCAACTTATCATATGTAAGGTGGAACCAGTGGAAGTGAAAGAAAAATATATTCCCAAAGTGTATTTCAAAAGAGATTCCATTTTAACCCCATGATGGAAATAATCGAAATCCTTAGCTACTTGGCCAGTTATGGACACTAGGAACAATTTACATTCATTATTTTAAAACCTATACATGGTATTTTAGAACTTATACAGTTAGTGATAAAAAAGGATATAGGAGTTAGACAAGAGAAACCTTGGTGTGTTATACGGGGGGGGAACACTGGTGGAAAACATTAAGGAGAATAAGGATAAGGACTTTAAACAATATGGAAAAGATTTTAGATATGTAAAGACCATTAAAAATGGTAAGAAATCACTACACTACAGAAATAAAAAGCTTTTGCCCAGCAAAGGAGACCATCAACAAAACAAAAGACAACCTAATGAATGGGAGAAACATTTATAACTGATGTATCTGATAAGGGGTTGATGCCCAAAATATATAAAGAACCTATACAATTCAACACCAAATAATCCAATTAAAAATGAGCAGAGAACATGAATAGATATTTTTCAAAAAAAGACATACAGATGGCCAACAGGCACATGAAGAGGTGCTCAATGTCACCAGTCATCAGGGAAATGCAAATCAAAACCACAATGAGATATCACCTCATACCAGTCAGAATGGCTAGACTCAAAAAGGATAGGAAATAATAAGTATTGGCAAGGATAGGGAGAGAAAGGAGCTGTTGGTGGGAATGAAAGGTAGTGCAGTCACTGTGGAAAACAGTATGGAGGTTCCTCAAAAAATTAAAAATATATGATCCAGTAATTCTATTACTGGATATTTATCCAAAGAAAATGAAAACACTAATTCAAAAAGATATACACACCCCTATGTTTATTGCAACATTATTTACAATAGCCAAAATATGGAAGCCCGAGTGTCCATCTGTAGAGAAATGGATAAAGAAAATGCGGTGACTATATAATGGAATATTACTCAGCCATAAAAAAGAATGAAATCTTGCCATTTGCAACAACATGGATGGATCTAGAGGGTATCATACTAAGTGAAATAAGTCAGTCAGAGAAAGACAAATACCTTATGATTTCACTCATGTGAAATTTAAAAAACAAAAGAAACAAAGAAAAAAAGAGATAAACAAAAAGCCAGATTCTGAAATATAGAGAACAAACTGGTGGTTACCACAGGTGGGGTGGTGGGGGGATGGATAAAATAGGTGAAAGGGATTAGAGTACACTTAATCTTTTTTTTTTAATTTTTTTATTCTTATGTTAATCCCCATACATTACATCATTAGTTTTAGATGTAGTGTTCCATGATTCATTGTTTGTGCATAACACCCAGTGCTCCATGCAGAATGTGCCCTCCTCAATACCCATCACCAGGCTAACCCATCCTCCCACCCCCCTCCCCTCTAGAACCCTCAGTTTGTTTTTCAGAGTCCATCGTCTCTCATGGTTCGTCTACCCCTCCGATTTCCCCCCCTTCATTCTTCCCCTCCTGCTACCTTCTTCTTCTTTTTTTTTTATTTTAACATATATTGCATTATTTGTTTCAGAGGTACAGATCTGAGATTCAACAGTCTTGCACAATTCACAGCACTTACCAGAGCACATACCCTCCCCAGTGTCTATCACTCAGCCACCCCATCCCTCCCACCCCACCCCCCACTCCAGCAACCCTCAGTTTGTTTCCTGAGATTAAGAATTCCTCATATCAGTGAGGTCATATGATACATGTCTTTCTGTTTGACTTATTTCGCTCAACATAATACCCTCCAGTTCCATCCACGTCGTTGCAAATGGCAAGATCTCATTCCTTTTGATGGCTGCATAATATTCCATTGTATATATATACCACATCTTCTTTATCCATTCATCTGTCGATGGACATTTTGATAGAGCACACTTAATCTTGATGAGCACTGAGTGATGTATGGAATTGTTGAATCATTAAAATGTATACCTGAAACTCATATAACACTGTGTTAATTGCACTTGAATTAAAAAAATAAATAAAGTTGTCAAAGCAAATGGTTAGAAATAAGAGCCATTTATAAAATGCCCTTTTACCAGTTAAAAGAGTTTGTTTGCACAACCTTGTAGCTTATGTAAATATGTATGCTCACCAGGTGTTCTCTTTATTTTCTTCCTTGGATGGATCTGGACTTAGGGAGTGGGAGGAGCCCCGGTCAGAATCATGTGGAGTCACAAACACAAGGGTGGGTCTGCCCTTCACTCTCACTGCTGGGTAATAGTCCCAGGAGGCTGCTTGCAGCTGTGTGAGACTGACCATTACAGAAGCAGTTGCCCCTAAATGACTTGAATTCTTTAGTACAACAGATCTTATTACTCCTAAAACTCTAGTGTGGAAGTTGAGAGTAGTGGTTTTGTCATTGTTCAAATTGCTTCTCCCATTATTTGATAGTGGGTGGAATTTGCAGAACACTTCTGGAGAACCCAATCTTACAAACATTAAATACAGACAGTACTTATTCTACATTCACAACTAGGGACTTTCAGGCCCTAGAAAGACAGTTTCATGAAGAAGATAGTGAATGTGGTGGGCTGACTTCAGGCTTGGCTGTCGGACTTACGCAAATTCCAAGAAAGAGAACGGGAAATACGGAAGATTCGCTGCTGATAAAGATGTCCCCAGGGCTTTTCCCACCTCTCAATCATGATTCAAGATCTTAAAAATCACTTCAGTTTCCGATTATTATCTCACTTCTCTTCCTGACACCTGCACCAGCTGCCTTAGATAAGAGATTTTGCTCCTGCGTCAGTGCGTCATGTTTCATGTTAAGCTCACTCTTGTGGTTGGGTGTCTCATTTTGTAGCCATTTTCCATTTACTTCCATGTATCAGAAACAAAACCAAGTCACATGGCTCTTTCCAAGCAAGTGCATCTTGCCTCTGGCCTCTCTCCTAAATCCCCACTCTGCATTGCCAACACAGTCCCCACTTTGTATTTTAGTCTGGCCACAGGGGTTTAAGTCTGCACCACTCCACATTTGAAGGGGTTTAAGTCTGCACCACTCCACATTTGAAGGCTGACTTCACTAGGTGACCAAGAACAATGACTCTGAGCCAGCTCTGCTACTTACTGGCCATGTTATCTTAAGCAAATTACCGAATTTCTTTGTGCCTTAGTTCCTCATTTATAAAATGAGGATAAGAATAATACCTGCCTCCCAGCATTTTTTAGAAGGATTAAATGGTTACTACGCCTAGGTGGCTCAGTAGATTTAGCGTCTGCCTTCAGTTCAGGTCATGATCCTGGGTCCTGGGATCAGCTATGTTGGACTCCCTGCTCATTTGGAGGGGGCTTCTCCCCCTCACTCTGCCGCTCTCTTGCTCTCTCATGCTGCCTTGCGTATGCTCTCTCTCTCTCAAATAAATAAAATCTTAAAAAAAAAAAAAAGAAGGATTAAATGTCATCCTCACAGTAAGCATCAGACAACTGGAAGACCTCCATCCCATGCACCATCCCTAATGGTCCAGCTTCTTTAAAACATGTTCATGCAAGCATGGGAGTACCTCTAAAATATATTAGCCAGTCCACACGACTATCAATGAGAGCCTAGTTCTAATGTCCATTATGATGACTAACAAACCACTAATTCCAACAACAAAAAACTCATTTTGGACATTTGTTATATTAAATAGCACGATCTTTGGTCTGAATTCAGATAAGATGGAAAGATGTGCCTGTCGTACCTACATCCTGATGAGATCACTTGCTGTCATCCTGTAGTGGGAAATTCTGATTGGGGCAACTGACTGTACCTCTAGGGTAATTTAACCTAATTCATTTATAATCTCATACCATCTACATTGCAGAATTTTAAGGTATACAAGGCAAACATCATCATGATAATAGTTACAAAGGGTATACAATGTGTCAGGCACCTCCCCTACTCTCAACGTGTGAAAATTGTTATCCTTCTTTTACAGATGTAGAAAAAGAAGGTTGTATCACTTTGCACAAGTCAAAGCAGGAAAATTGTACAGTCAAGATTTGGATAGAAGTCCAGATCATTTCTACCCTAGTAGGATGACCATAAATTCTGGTTTGGCCTGTGATAGTCTTGATTTACACTGTCCTGTTGTCTTATCTGAATAGTGCCCCCTTTCATTTTCAAAAATGTCCCAATTTAAACAATATATTATATGATCACCCAAACTACATTCTATCACCTTCAAAGTCCAAGGACCTCATCCCCGACCTCTGTCAGATTCTAACAGATCTATGAACACCACACCACAGCAAGTTCTGGCCTGGCTTCTTGCCCCACCATACTATTTTGAATAAAAGGAAGAAAAAACAGTATCATAAGGTGGCACAAATTCAGGAAAAGAAAGTCCTGCTAACAGGAAATACAAGTCTCCTCCTTTACTAAGAAAAATGTAATAATGAGTCACCAAGAAATTGGACAGACTAAAGTAATTGATTATAGCATGCAATGAAGGTTATAGGAAGAAGAATAAGACCAACATTGAAATTAAGCTACATGTCCAACCATGTTTGCCCAAGAATATTCATATTGACTAAATTTGGTGTCTGTCTGTTGTGTCTTGTTTCTATTTATACTTACTCTGGAACATTAAGGTAATAACCAATTTTTGCACCCAAATTTTACCACTTTGGGTATAATATAAAAATCACACCTTTGGTGTGGAGTTAAATTTACCAGTCAGTTGTGGGAATTGAAAAGCACTTCTCTAGGATGCACAGAAAATTTAGTTAAAGAGCATTCCTTTTTCAGGCAAAACCAAAATCCCTTATCACTGCCATGACCTTTTCCTGAAATGATAAAGACAGCTGCCAGTGGATGTGGGCTGAGAAAGGCTGGCCTTTTCTTGTATGAAGGTTTACCATGGCAGAGACACATAGCCATGTGACCCAGTAATGAGCAGGCTTCCAGGACTAAGAAGCATTCTTGTGTGAGGGCAAAGCCGCTGTCTGTGACTCATCATCCCATGACTGGGTTGACTATCAGAGGCTCTTATTCTGATGTTTTGCATGACCCTCTCTCTGAAATTTACAATTCTTTGAAGCTTCTGCACCAAGCTTAAGCTGCAGTCACCCTCTCTTCCCACATCCGACATTGCCCGAGGCCTTGCCAAACGTGGGCTCTCAGTAATAACTGGCAGCAATGGCGGAGTGAGAACATTTGAGGAGACCAACAAGTCCACCTAGACAACCGGGAATTTTCTGGTTAATTCTTTGCGTTGTGCCTTAGATTTGGTTAGATACAGTCTTTTTCTTTAAGTTCTAGAAAGCTTTTTACTGGGGACAGAGTGGGGAGGATGGGAGAAGGATACAACCACATGGTAAAATCTGTTGCCGTGGTCTAGAAAGGCAGATAAGTCTTTTGAGTAGGGAACACTAAAAAGGATAAAATATAATTTGTGTGAAACTTACACCTATTTGATTTATTATAAAATGTGTTTTGGCTCTTACCTACATCTTGAAAAATACCTTCTAGGCATTTGTGGTGTCATGGACAAGGTGGGAGTCATGGGAATGTTTTGAGCTGGGAAATTAGGAGAGATGTTGTCTACATCACATTTTCCAAAGAAGAAAATTCCATTCTTTCCTAATCTAATAAATGATCACGGCCCTGCTTTCTTCTTGTTAGGACTGTAAGAAATGATGACTAGTGTCTAATGAGTTTTAACACCATTCTAGGTGCTTTATGTGTATACATTAATTTTTATCCTTTTAAAAATTCTGCAAAGTAAGTCCTATTAGGATCCTCATTTTCCAGAGGGGGAAGTGAGGCACCAAGGGGTCCTCTGCCTCCCAGCTGTTGAATGGCAAAGGCCGGTCTGAACACACATGGTCTGGCCCTGGAGGCTTCTTTCAACCAGCCAATACCTTGCCTCTTAAATTACTTTCTAACATGGGTTAACATGGGGGCACCTGGGTGGCTCAGTCTGTTAAGCCTCTGCCTTTGGCTCAGGTCATGATCCCAGAGTCCAGGGACTGAGCCCCAAGTCAGGCTCCCTGCTCAGTGGGGAGTCTGTTTCTCTGGCTCCCTCTGCCCCTCCCCCACCTATCCCCAGCTTGAGTGTGCTTTCTCTCTCTCTCAAATAAATACATAAAATCATTAAAAAAAAAATGGGTTAGCATGTTCCTGGCTGCATTAAAGTACAAACCAAAAATCTGTAACTTATAAAGGTTCAGTATGCTGCTTTCATATTGGAAAACATCACAAACTTCTTAACATCACTTGTAAAACAATTTACTTGACTTATAGGACTTATTTGATGTTACCTTTATTTTTTTAATTTATTTTTTATTTTTTTAGAGAGAGAGAACATGAACAGTGGTAGGGGCAGAGGGAAAGAGAGAGAGAGAATCCCAAGCAGGCTCCATGCCCAGTGTGGAGCCCAACACAGGGCTTGATCTCACAACCCTGAGATTACGACCTGAACCGAAATCAAGAGTTGGATGCTTAACTGACTGAGCCACCCAGGGGCCCCTGATGTTACCTTTAAATGAGTTTTTTTTTTTTTTAAGATTTTATTTATTTATTTGAGAGAGAATGAGATAGAGAGAGAGAGAGGATGAGAGGGGGGAGAGTCAGAGGGAGAAGCAGACTCCCTGTTGAGCAAGGAGCCCGATGCGGGACTCGATCCTGGGACTCCAGGATCAGACCTGAGCCGAAGGCAGTCGCTTAACCAACTGAGCCACCCAGGCGCCCTAAATGAGTTTTTTTGATATTGAAAAACATTCATTGACTCAGTATTTACTTTTCTCCTTCCAGACATAAAGCACAAAATTGAGTATGCACAGAGTCTGTGGGGGAAAAAAATCTCTCTGATAAGAGGTAGGATATGTACACAAATCATAAAATGAAAATAAGTGCCATCAGAGAAAAGCAAATAAAGAGCTATGGGAATTCAGGGAAGAAAAGCTGCCCGATTTAATGGCCCAAAACTCCAAAGAATGTCCCATCTTCTTGAGTATCCATTATAATAGCTAAACTATGTTGAAATCTTTGAAGACATAAAGAGCAGCTATTATTAATTAGAGAAGAATTAAAGAGCTATTGTTAATTAGAGAGAATTAGAGAAGCTATAATAATTTAGCATTTCTTGGTCATGAAGTAAGATTAATTGAACTTCAGTAAAAATTTATCCCACTTAAAATACTATGACTACTCTTTTCTGACAAACCATGTTCCTCATTTCTCTGAAAATATTGTTAAAGTCTAATCCCTAATGAAAGCAGTGCCTAGCACAGTGTCTTGTACTAACAGGAACTTAATAAGTACATATTAATTTGTTTGAAGACTACTTAATTAAACCAGCCTTTAGCACTTGAGTGCACATTTGAACATAGCTCTATTATATCATTCTCAATAGTTACTCTCTGTTGTTTTCATCATACTTGATTCATCCTCCCATTCATTCATTAATTTAGTCATTCAATAAACATTTTTTTCAGAAGTAGTAATCTGGATTGATGCTTTTATTTCTTTATGATTTGAACAATTTATTGGAGTGTGGTGCCACTCACCAAAATGGAAACCATAGGATGAAGGACAGTTGAGGAGAAGGGGGATAGATGATGAGTTCAGTTGGGGCATGGTGAGTTTGAGTGGAAGGTGCCTGTTTGACATCCCAGTGAGAAATACAATAAGCAGCCAGATGTGTGGGTCTGGATATGGAGATAGAGAAAGAGAGATATCCAGGCTAAATAGAAAAGAGAGTCATCAAGCACCATGGGTGGGAGTTAAAGCCATGGAAAAGTTGTTCTTAACCTCAGGAGTAAGGACCGTTTGAGAGTCTTCCAGTTGTTTCATCAGTATGTCCATAATTATAAGCAGTAATATAATATATGCATAATTATATTCAGTAATCCCATAATTATATGCAACAAGTCCTCCCCCTGGAATGTATTTCTCCAAGAGGTTCATGACTCCGGAAAGGCTAAGAATGATAGGTGAAAAGAGAAGGTTCAGGAAGGATCGCTGGGGATCTCCAAAATAAGAAGTGGAGGAAGAACAGTAAAGAAAGGAAAGCCAGGAAGTTTAAAAGCAAACTAGGAATGAGTCACTCAAGTCAAAAGATGAGACAGTTGGAAGGAAGGAGTAGCCAATAGTGCCCCTGTTGCAGAAAGGTCAAAAGACATAAGGACTGAAAGGTCCTTATCTTACTTGCAAATCCCCTTAAGGTGGTTCTGTTGCAGTGAATATTCAGTAAATGTTTACAGAAAAATTAAATCCATTAAATAATTTGAGAGGAGTGAAGAAAATTAATCAAATTCTATGCCAATGGCAGATTTAATTAGGTTTGCCTTTACATCAACAAATGAAGGGCGCCTGGGTGGCTCAGTCGTTAAGCGTCTGCCTTCGGCTCAGGATATGATCCCGGGGTCCTGGAATCGAGTCCCACATCAGGCTCCCTGCTCAGCGGGAGGCCTGCTTCTCCCTCTCCCACTCTCCCTGTTTGTGTTCCTGCTCTCGCTCTCTCTCTGTCAAATAAATAAATAAAATCTTAAAAAAAAAAACAAATGAAAGACATATGCAATTAGACAATGGCACTTTATTAGGTCATTTTATAAAGTCTCTTTTAAGTGATGAACTAAATCAGTCTCCCAAATAACTAGAACCAGCTTTATACACAGGTGAAGTAAGCAGCCACTTCCAAGGAGTAACTAAATAGATTTATGTCTTTGTATACTTCAGTATCCCTCCTACTGCTATCTTACAGTGCTCAAAAAAAAACAAACCCAATTATTCTGGAAGCATGTACATGTTGAATGGATTATGTCACCTAGGAGGTGGGTCACATTAACTGGCTAAAATGTTTGCAGAAATATCATTAACCCTACACGATCATGGATTGCTACCTCGAGATTAACATAATGACTTTTTACTTGCAAACCTTTTAAGTTTACGAAGATTTCATAAATACTACATTGTATCATTTAAACTAACAATCCTCCCAAGGAAGTAGTCATAGAGCCTTTTTTGTAGTTTAAAAAAACCAAACAAACAAGTCCCTGTGTCTTTCAAGGAGATATTCTCATATACAAAGATGGTTAAAAGTAATAGACAAAAATTTTGAACATAGTACAAATGATAGTGAGGATGATGCTAAACCCTTTTATGAGTTAAGGTATAAGCCAAAGTCCTGCAAGAAAGAGATCCCCACATACAATGATTTATACAAGATAGAAAGTAGTTTCTCTTCCAGATAACATTCAGAAGCAGGTGGGTGATTCAGGATGGATGGGCAATTCTACTCCATGACGTCATCTGGGAGCAGGTTGCTATCCCATCCCCTGGTAGGCTCCTCTATGGTAGAAGCTGGTTCACCAGCATCACACAGACCTTCCAGCTGGCCTGAAGAGGAATGGGGGAGAGGAGGAGGAGCATTTCCTTTGTAAAAGATGTGACCAGGAAGGTGCATACGTCACCTATGCTCACATCTCATTGGAAAGGAATTAATCAATTGGTCACACCTAGCTACAAGAAGGGCTGAGGTGTTTGTTTGTTTGTTTGTTTGTTTGTTTTATCTCTAATTGGGCAGCCATGAGCCCATCTTAAACTCAGGAGATTGTACAACTAGAGAGGAGAGGAGAATAACAAATATTGGGAGATACCTGGCCGTCTATGCCAAACTCTTGCTTCGGTATTTTTAGTCATGATCATACTTATACTGAAGATGCCAATAGGAGTTTTTGAAATGTCTATGGATTCCTAAAATGGGTTAACTGAAAAAATCTGTTCCATTTTACTTTTAGTTTTGCTTATTGCCTATAGCTTATCAATTCCTAAATGCTATAAATAAATAATAGGCTCTCCTTGGAGACGTGTTTAAAAACATCATTATTTTGACCGAGCTTTGGGGAAATTTTATAGGTATGGAGGTAGCCAAGTGTATCTTTAGGACCTTCCGTATCCTTTCTCCTCTGTTATACAGAGGAGATGTACAGATATAATGTATTACTGGAAATATTGCAAGGCAGCTTCCCTTGAGAGTATTTAAATCCCGTGGTGACAAGACACAACTAGTAAACAGTGAAAGCTGTACTATAGGAGTTCCCTCTTATCCATGGGGGATATGTTCCAAGACTTCCAGTAGATGCCTGAAAACCTGGATAGTACCAAACCCTATATATACTGCTTTTTCTTCTCTTGTCTTTTCTTTAAGATTTTATTTATTAATATGTGGTGTGTGTGTGTGAGAGAGAGAGAGCACAAGCAGAGGAGAGGCAGAGGGAGAGGGAGAAGCAGGCTTCCCACCGAGCAGGAAGCCCGATGTGGGGCTCGATCCCAGGACCCTGGGACCATGACCTGAGCCGAAGGCAGACGCTTAACAACTGAGCCACCCAGGCACCCCTGACTACTAAAAATTTTTAAATTACATTCTGACTCATATTACTCTTCTGTTGGACGGTGCTGCTTTAGAAGTTGCATAAGAGAAAGGATCTCTTTTTCCAGGCTTGAATTGACCTACTTTATGGCACATTGTCCTAATCCAAAGGTTGCAGAATTTTAAACCAACAACCTCTCCACCTTATACTCTCTCATACCCCAAATCAGTGCAAGGACACACTGATGGTGTATCCAGAGTCATGGATGTTGGGCTGAAAATTTTCTAATGATGGATGTCTTACTACTCTGCATGATAATCTTTTTCATTTATGGACAATTCTAACAATCAGAAACCCTTTACAGTGGGAAGAAATTTGGCTCTCTGTACTTTCAACTTTTAAGATGTTTTCCTTTAGCATCATTAAAATAGATCTAATGCTTCTTGCCATACGAGTCTTACCATTTAATTCAACTTAAGAATTGCCACGTACTATGTAAGGAACTGTACAGCTGTCATGCTCTCTTATCTAACCCGAGCTCAAGTCTGCTCCTCCCCAGGGCAAATAGAAAAATTCCTGTTCCTCTTCCTTGTTTGACACATTTCTCGTTTGTCAATAGAAGCTCTTTTGTCAGAATATTCATTCTCCAAAACTGCAAACCAAGTGTGTGGATAAAAGCAAGCGTTATTATAAGGTGAAAATATTCACTAATAAAATGACCTCTAAAAATGTTGATCTGCACTCAACCATCCTTTTTAGTCTAACACTGGAGTCTCTAGAACACAATAGGTTCTTCCAAGATTTAAATACCAAAGGATTGAGAAGCACCAGGGGAAACTGGATGAAGCCTTTCAAAGGATGATGTTTATGATAGTGGAGCAAAATTCATATGATGTGAATTGTCTCATGCTATCAAACAATTTTTTGTCAGGAAAGGTTTTTTACAAACAAAAATACCACCACACTCATATGATAGGTATGGCCTATCACATGGCCCAAAGGTTAGATGAATGAATGTATCAGGGAATATCTAGGAATATAAATTTTATAACCTGGAAAATAGGATACTGTATACTCTTGAAATTCTATTACATTTTCTTTCTTAATTCTGCATCCTACAGTTTCAAAAAGAAAAATCCCAAATCATTACCATTTTCTCCCTTCCCTCTTATATCCTCTTGATGTTTTTAAGTACCTTATGATACCTTATAAGGCCTTTTTGTGATCTAAGTGGGGCCCTCAAAAGATATGTCAGTGTTTTCACCCCTGTACCCTTTGAGTGGGATCTGATTTGGATAAACGGCCTTTTCAGATGTAATTATTGGTCTCAGGTGAGATTATCTGGGTGGCCCTAAAGCCAATGACAAGTGTCCTTATAAGAAACAGAAGAGAAGATGGAGAGGAGAAGGCCATGGGAAGACTGCAGCAGAGACTGGAGTTAGGCAGACACAGTCCCCAAAGCACCAGGAGCCACCAGAAGCTGGAAGAGGCAAGGAAGGATTTGCCCCCAGCGCTTTCAGAGTGAGCATGGCCTTGTGGACACCTTGATTTTGAACTTCTGTCTTTCAGAACTGTGAGCAAATAAATTTCTGTTGCTTTAAGCCTCCAAGTGTGTATCAGCTTGTCATGGCCGCCTTGGGAAACCAATACAGCCTTGCTCGTGATAAAAAGCCTTAATTTATAAACTAGCTGAGGAAAGGGGAAGGAACTAGTCAACTTTCATTCTTTACTTTTGGCCCAGGTAACCATTATACTTTTCCTTGGAATGCAGGTTGGACTGAACGGATGAGTAACATGTCAGCCCTAAATCATATTTTGGTAATTTAAGCAAGTTATTTTGTCTCCTTGGGTCTAAGTTTGCCCACTCCTAATATAAAAATTGTAAATTCAATCAGAACATCCCAAACTCACATCTTGAGGAATTCTGTTTTGGAGGATGTGAACAGGTGTACTCCTCAATATCCTCTCCCATAGTCAGAGACTGTGGGTGGATAATATTCTTTGTTCAAATAAATTGAGAAAGCGCTGGGCTGGATGTATGCTATGTGACCTCACCCCCTAGCTATGCTGATTTAGACCAGGGGGTCTTTACTGGTTCTTAGAAATGGGGGATAAGTAAACTCAGGGCTATTAAGTAGTGACAGTCCCTGCTATGGACAGAAAAGTAGAGAAGGCTACACTGCAAATTGATGAGAATCCAGCAGATGTGCCAAGAGAAGCAAAAATGGGAGACCAGGTGGCCTCAGAGATGGAGAAAGATGGAGCAATGATCTCCCGATGAATTTTGGTTTCTTTGGTTTCCAGAAGATACTTGTATGACTTGTAAACTCTCCTCTTTTTGCCTAAGCTGGTTTCAGTAGGGTTTTGCTACTTGCCTCCAAATAGCATTGACTGAGACAGGAAGATTAACACTTGGTAACTAACATATTGGTACATCTCAATAAAGAAAGAAGGGCGTCTGACTGGCTCATTCAAAAGTGCATGTGACTCTTGATCTCTGGGTCATGGGTTTAAGCCCCACGTTGGGTATAGGGATTACTAAAAAAATAAATAAACTTAAATTATGTATAAAATATATATACACATATATAATATGCTTATATATGTGTATATATAAAAATATATATACTTATATATATACCCACAAAAATACAGAGAGAGGAGAAAAGTACTGTGAAACAAATCTAAGCTAAAGGCCTAAGGATAGGAGTTAAAAGCCCAGGTAAATAACAGAAGAGAAGAAAATGAATTTTACAATTTCTTTTTTTTTTAAAGATTTTATTTATTTATTTGACAGAGAGAGACAGTGAGAGAGGGAACACAAGCAGGGAGAGTGGGAGAGGGAGAAGCAGGCTTCCCACTGAGCAGTAAGCCCAATGTGGGGCTCGATCCCAGGACTCTGGGATCATGACCCGAGCAGAAGGCAGACACTTAACGACGGAGCTACTCAGGCACCCCGAATTTTACAATTTCACAATTAACTTCATCACTTACATCTTAGCAGTAGTTTAGTTGGTAAGAGGTAAGCATAAAATTTAGTGCATAATCCCTGTTCTCAAGGCTTTTACTATAATCCTGCTAATTCTGAACTAATATTTTTCCCAAATAGATTCTTTTTTTTAAAGATTTTATTTATTTATTTAAGAGACAGAGAGAGAGAGTGAGAGAGGGAGCACAAGGTAGGGGGAGAGGCAGAGGGAGAGGGAGAAGGAGACTCCCCACTGAGCAGAGAGCCCGACGAGGGGCTCCATCCCAGGACTCTGGGATCATGACCTGAGCCGAAGGCAGACACTTAACTCACTGAGCCACCCAGGTGCCCCCCCAATAGATTCGTGATGACAGCTGTGTAAGGTTTATAAAGGGTCACTGGTTTTAAATAAGTGGAACAAAATTACTACTTCCATGATAATTATTACATAACTAGGAGTGAAAAAATATTTAAAGGAGTGTCTCTCATTTTTATGGGTTTACTAAATTTTAAAGAGTGATTATGAGATTGTCTTGTTCATGTAGATGTGTTTAAGAGTCTCATGCTCTACCGACTGAGCTAGCCGGGCGCCTCATGTAGATGTGTTTAAATGTTTTGTGTTCATGTATTTAATCTCATCCCCTTAATGGAGTCTATCAACTTTATCTTCAGGTGATTTTTACCCACTGAGAGAGTTTCCATCTGTGGTTTTGATCTAGAAACCACTATTTTTCAGAGAATCAAAAAGGACACGTTTACACATCAAAGGATATTCAGGCTTTTCAGACTTCAAATAATAACCATATGCTGTGTTTTTCATAGTGCGTCATGTTGTGCTTTAATGAGTGTGATCTCTTTCGTATTTGGAATTTCTTAAGGCCTATCAAGCAAGCAGTAATGGGCTTAAATAAATTCAGTTGTCTTTCATGTTAGACCTCTTGGGGGGATTCCTCAGTACTACATGATTGAAAATAGAAACTGGATGTTCCTAACTGCCCAGTAGGCAGTCCGTTAGATCTTGCTGTGCTCAGGTGTCTGGCCCTCCGTGGTGGGAAGAAAGTGCCGGCAAGGTGGTCTGGCAGATGCCAGGGAACCAACATAGGAATTATGGGGAAGAAGATTTGAGTCAAGATCACAACTTCAAAGAAGCAGCAGAGCCCTTCAGAACATTACTCATCAAATGGTTACTTTAGGGGCTAATTTTAACTTGGCAAAGGTTTCTAGTGACTTTTTCCCTTGTGTTTATGTATCATTCCCAATTATACACTGTTGTTAATGGGCCTATGGATAGGAGTAAATGCACCCAAAGCTTCCCTTAACATATGGGGTTCTAGAAAATCAGAGGATCCTTTTGCCCAATTTAAATTAAAATTTAAAATATTTTTAAATATTCACACTTTTCTGATTTTGATAGTAACACATCTTCATTGTGGAACCTGGGGGGCAGGGTGAAGGATACAAAAGACAACAATAAACATTTAAAATCTCATCAGCCCAAGCCACTGTTTCCATTTCTGCAAAATGTCTTCCAGGCTTTCTTGCCTATGCATATATATTTAATCTTCTTGAGATTTTTTTTTTCTTTAATTCAAAACCATGGCTAAGCCTTCTCCACATTATTGCAAACTATTTGTAAACAATTCTTTCCATGGTTGGTACACCCATATATGCTGAAAATAAAATAGCTCAGCAGAAAGATTTAAATGGCTCTGCTTGGTGTTTTGAAGTTCAGTGCAGCAGAGTTTGGAGACCTGCAGAGGGAGAGAACAGTTCTCTCTTCCTTGAGTTGAGAGGAGAAAGGAGGAGGAGAAACGTCCTTCCTGCAGTTTAAATGGAGACTAAATCCGCTTTATTACCTGAGCGACTATAGCTTCTACATGTGCTTCTACTATAGCTTCTACATGTGCTCATGGTATGAAGCCACTGCCAGGCACAAGTCACATTTCCAAATGGTCTAAGCTACCATATTCATGATGGAGAGTTAGATCGTGTTGGTAAGTGTCTGGTCCTAAACATAATTTTAATGACTGTTCTATCAGTCCAGTTTCTTGGTTACCAATATTCCAGCTAATTAAAAATTTAAATATAGTTAATAATATTGTAGTAACATTGGTGACAGTGACTATACTTATCTGGTGAGCACTGAGGAATGTACAGAATTGTTGAATCAATATGTTGTACACCTGCAACTAATATAATGTATGTTAATTATACCTCAACAAAAAATAAGTAAAATTTAAAAGCCATGTCACATAAAAAAAAAGAGGAGATTTGGGGATATTTATTCTGAGAAAGCATATCAGTTGTTTGGAGATTTGAAATCTGTCCTGAGGAAAAGAGCTTAGAATATTGTATACAGCCCTGATAGAATGGGCCCCATGGGACAGGAATTATAGCTGATGACACTGGTGGAGGAAAAGTGGAGAATGAAAGAGTAAGATAGTTGCTCTCTAGCCATCAAAGCTATCTGGAAATGGAATAATCTTTAGGAGATAGTGAGCTCCCCAACCACAGTGGATGGCCACTTAGCAGGAAGGTTTATAAAGGGGAAAATGCAAGCACTATGGATGCATTTGCACTGGGTAAACATCAGGGTATCTTCAACCCTAACAGTCTCTAATTTCAGGAGTATATTGAGTTTCTAGACATGCAGGGAAAACTCCCTCTCCTCCAAAAGTTATGAGCCAAAATACATGGGAAATCATTAAAAGTTTCTTGGTGATGCGTAAGTAAGTGCCCAAATCAATGTTGTTAACATGATAGCCAAAGGAATTCAGAGAAAGAAGGCCTAAAATTAATGCTAGGAGCAGAATGATGTGGTCCTATGTGTTGGATAGGCAGGAAAAGAAAGATTCTTGATGAGATGGTATACTACAAGATGTAGAGTAAAATTGTTGTAAGCCCCAAAATCTTTTATTTAAAAATTTAAAAGACAACCATAGATCACAACAACGTTCTAGCAAGAAAACTAGAAGGGCAAAATCTGATACACGTGCTTTGAAAAAGGTCATATCCTGAGGATCATATTTTAATAGGAAAAGGAGAGGGGTTAGGAATATTTACAGATGAGTTACCTTAGAGTTATAAGGAATAAAGATGGGATAAATATGTTTTGTGTCAGGGAATGGAGTTTCTAGTTAATTTAACATTTTTTGTTTCATTTTGTTTTATTTTTGAGAAGGCAAAAAACTTTCCCTCAAAGCATTGAGTGGAGTGGGTGTGTGTTTATAATTATCCCCCAAGGACTGTAACCTTTTCTGAAGACTATGATTGTTTGCTATAGAAAACTGGTGTCCATTATTAGCATGTTTATTGTACAGAATTGTGCTTGTTTTGCTGAGATTATATGCTATGTCACAGGTCAAATTTTCTCACTCACCTTGAGATAATTAACATGTTGATCATGATCACTGATCTTGTTATAGTTGATCAAAGCAGCTTGTAAACAATGTGAATTCTGTTGCTAAGATAGGGAGAAAAATCCCTTTTAGACCTTTCTTCTTAGTTGTAAAAAATATTTTTCAATGAAAGATTCATTTTCAAACCCAGTGCAAAACTCAGGATTCTTTGATAGGCCAAAGGATTTGAGTTGGGAGTGATCATGTTTTGTTCACTTCATGGTGAGTGGGGTTACAGTAGCACATAGATGTTGGGGAAGCATGTGATGGGAACCAATACGTCTGTGTGTTTATGGTTAACGTAGTACAGAGGCAAGAGTATGGGTTTTGTTCATAGTACAGGAGTCATTTGAATCCTGGTGAGGTCAGCTGATTGCATTGATGGTCCCAGTTAATGGCTTACCTGGACTCATGCCCAGTGCAATGTGACTTTGCAGCTCTTCCCATCCCTTGAATCTTGGCCAGTCTTGTGACTTGCCTTGGTCTGTAGAGTAAGGCAGAAGGGATGTTGCAGCAGTTCTGAGCCCAGGTCTCAAGAAGCTTTTGGTTTTCCTCCTCCTCCTTCTCTCTCTCTCTCTCCTCCTCCTACCTCCTCTCTCTCAACCTTGCTTGCACCACATGTATAAGCCCAAAACAGCCTGCTGAAGGGAGAGACCACACGGAGTAGAGCCCCGTTGTCCCAAACACCTCTAGGCTAGATTGACATACAGCCAGCCCCCAAACATGTCGAGAGAGCCAGCCAAGATCAGAAGATCTCTCTACCTGATGTCTGGCTTGCAGTCTTCTGAACAATACTAAATGGTTACTGTTTTAAGCCACTGAGTTTTAGAATGGCTTTGCTTTGTAGCAATTGCTAAATGATGCACCTGGTTCAACTAGTTACTAGCTGTGTAATCTTCAGGAAATTGCTTAACTTCTCTGAGTCTCATTTTATTCATCTGGGCTTAAATGTCTCTTTTAATGATCTCTTTTAATCCTTGCCATAACCTTGTGATGTGCGTACTGTTATTCCCATTTCACAAACTGGTTCTTATAAAGGTCAAATAATTAGCCCAAGTTCACACAATAAGTTGACAGCCATGCAATTTTCTCATAAATGACCTCAACGAAAGTAAATCAAGTTTATAAGCAAACTTAATGAAGAATTCTAAAATGTGATCTAAAGGTGGAGAGGCTCATTTATATTTAAGAATACTTCCCTTAAGTTGAGTAACAGAAGTTTTCAGTGCAGAAAAGATAACCCACAGTCTGAATGCCACTAGGGTGAGCATCTGCCTCTCTGTTCCCAGGGCCTAGCAGAGTCCACAGCACATTAGTAGGTATCAATAAATATTTTTGGAAAAAATTACCCCATGAATGAATCCTGATGGTGCATGGAAAATATCATTTATTCTAAGACCTGAATAAAAAATTTAAGGGTTCAAAACTTGAAGCCTCTGACAGATAAAAATTAAAATACCTTCCTTTTTCCCCACATGATCTCCCTCAAACCAACGTACCAAAAAACTGTCCCCCACATGATTCAAGAGGCTGCATAGAATGTGGAGGCAGGGAGGGAAGGGAGAGTTAGTATTATCACCCAAAAGCCACCCCTTAGCTTCAAAATCACTTCAGTACCTTGGAGGAATTCCCCAACACATAAACCCACTTTCCCACCCCAACAGTTTCACTTAGAATTGCTAATATAAAGAGAGACCTCACCACTACACTTATGTATCCTTTCGTATAGAGACCAGAGGGGGAAAATTAATCCATGAATTTGGCTTCCATGAATTAAACTACAATGGATCTGCAGAAGGTCTGGATCAGCATCCAGAGAGGCCACAAGATTCCTGAAAAGAGTGTGTAGGGGTTGGTATAAAGAGGTCTTGATAAAAATGTTCTTCAGGTTATCTGTAGGCAGCTAGAGTTTGGATTCTAGAACATGACAGAGAAGAAGTAAGTGAGGCAGGACATAAAGGGCAGGCTCAATAGGTTCAAAACCAAATGTGAAATTTCTTGAGTAGTCTTTGGTTGCCCTTCCTTTGTGCTGCCAGAACGCTTCCTCCTCTGCCTGCAGAACCACCACTTGCTTCTCTGTCCTCCCAACTGGACCAAGTTCCCTAAAAGCAGGGACCACAGCCTCTTTCCCGCTCCTTGCCCAGTCTCAAGAGGAAGGATTGCCAGAAGGCAGAGGCTGTCCATGAATTTCTTGGGCATTTGCTCATGTCTCCCAGATTTGGGTGGCATTCAAGGGTAAACTTCTTAACTTTACCTCATTGACCTCATAGGGACCTCAGGAAAATCCAGTGGAGGCTCCTGTTTTGAAAACTAGGAGTGGTTCATACTAGCTAGCTTGATGTGGGGGCGACTTGGCTCTGATGCTCTCTCCCAGAGGAACAGGTGTGCACAAACATGGGATGAAGAAATTCCATCACAAAAACTGAACTCTCTCAGTAGGCTGAGGGTGAGTAGTTACCAGCTTCACAGACCATTATGCTATGCCAGGCAATCATCAGCTACCTCTCCACTTGTCTCCTACTTATGGGATTAGCGATATTTATTCATTTGTTCAACATTTATTGAGCGTTTTCTGTGTACAAGGATGTATACTCTGTTAGGGACACAAAGATTGAAGACAGGGTGGCACAGAGACAGTAGATTGCTGCGATAGAGTGAGAGAAAACAATAGAAGTGTGCAAGTAAACGAGGGTGACAGTTCAGCAAAGTGTTATGGGGAGGGAGGAAGGGTTTGTCCAGACTTGTCCTAACTCTTACAGGAAAAGTGGGAACTGGCCAGATTGAGAAAGGAGGGTCAGAAGTTCTTGGAAAAGGGAAGACTCTGGCAAAGGTTGAGAGGTGTTCAAGCAGGAGTAGCTCCAAGCAGCGCTGACAGAAGAGCTTTATGTAGCTGACTCCTCCCAAAACGTCCATTAGTTCCACCCAAACCACACCAAATAAACATATAATCTAAGAAAAAACTATGCAGAAGACATTTCAAATCAATGTAATCTCCAACTGGAATTGGAACCCCCAATTCCAATCTGATCCTTGGCCCTAAATAAAAGTTCTGGAGGAGCCACTCTGAGAATGATTCTTGCATATTGGGAGTTTGATATGAAAGGAGAGGGAGTGGTAAAGTCTTTGCCACACCCAGTGTCCCCATCCCTGCTAGACTTACTTCTCCAATGTTTCGTCCTTTCCTGGATGAGCTGTTGGCTTAGGTAGAGTTTAAACTGTTATAGACAAGTTTTATGCCAAACAAGCCAGCAAATACCCATTCTGGGCCCTCCCTTGCCATGTCTACCATGAGAATTTGAGTTTGGTGATGTCAGGGACCATATCCACCCTATTCACCTCTGCTTCTCCAGTATCCCCTAGAGTGCCTGCATATAATAGATACACAATCATTATTTTTTGGATGAATGAATTCATGGAGGAATGAGCAACTGTAGATATTGGTGAGTAAATATTGTTTTGTTTGTGGTCATAGAAAGAAGGAATGTTTTGCTTAATGTTACCCATCGAAGATAAACTTGTTTGAAAAGCAGTTCAATTACGTCAAGAGTAATTGCCCGTTATTATAGACGTATTCCAATTCCTAGAGAAATAAGCAGAATTTTCAAAGCATAATTACATCTGACATTAAGTGACTTCTCTGTGGACTCCCTTCTGACAACAGAAAATTTAAAGTTCCATAATGCAGCAACAGTGACTCACCTTTCCATCTGAGGGCTGTTCCTCCCAGCTCAAGTATGATGTTTGCTTAAAAGATGAAACCACTCCCATTCTAAATAAATATGACATTTGGACAACTCTTCAAGGATGAACATTTTATTGGAATATAGGCACTTGGGAGAGTAAATATGTGGTTACAAAGTGCTTTAAGTCTATCTGCTTTATATAGTGGCCAGAAAAACCCATCCACCGTGTAGATTTTTTTCTTAAAGTTCCAGACTTCAGAAGGCAAGTCCCCAAACCCGCTTACTTAAAGTATGAAGACACATGTAGCCAACTTTTTTACCTAGTGAACCTGTACTGATTTAGTCAGTGATGTCCTTCCCTTCCCCAGATTAAAATTGCTATGGAGCATATAGCATTTAGCACTTTTGATAAAGAGTGAAAATCACTCATCTGGCAGAACTGTGAAACCCTTGGAAATCATGGACTCCAGTCTGGAGGGTTACAAGACCAGACTCGAGAATCTTTGCAATAAAATGTAGAAGATCAGGCCCAGAGACCTGAAGTTCTTCACACAGCCTCTTTATAAAAGCTTTTGGACAGATTGGAATCTTATCCTTGTGGTTTCCAAAAGACTTTTTTTTTTGAAAACAGAGTTTTCTCTGCATGATTCAAGGTACCACTGTCTCCACTCTAAGCTGCAAAGGGAAAAAAAATGACAAGCTAATTTTTTTCAAGGCAAATATTCTCTTTGTGAAAGGTCAATAGTAACATAACTCGTTTAAAGTCATGGAATTTTTCCCAAAAACCACGTCCTGAGGTTTTATGCATTTCTAATGGATTTGCCTGGAGGAGAGATTCCCCAGAGCAGCCTGCAGAAGCTTTGCATGCTGCTCATTTAAATTACAATAACCTTGTTCTAACCTGGAAACCACTGAAGCAACACAGACAAGTCTATTAAAAACAAGACAAGCTCATAGTAATATGAAGTTACTCCATTCAACATGTTAAAATGAATAAGGAATATCTTTAATGAACTTTAGTTTCCTGTTCCATCTTCAAATGGAACAATCATCCCGCTTAGTCTAGTGAACTTGTCTTTTGTGAAATATGTACAGAAAAATTCTTTGTGTTCTCAAGTATGTCCTACCATGTAGTGCCCAGTACCCTCTGGCCTACAAGATGGGTAAAGGGAGGGCACTGATAGTCATCCATCCAATGCAGATGTACTTTCTTTTAGGGTTGGAAAAATTTCTTAATTTTCCAAGGGGTCCAAGAAGCCCTGAGGTGAGCAAAGGAAGGAAGCTGGGAAGCTCCAGCATGGGTTCGAGCAGGGCTGGGACCTCCTTGCTCGCTGACATTCTCCTGCAGAGAAGGGCATCCTTGGTGGGTCTGGGCACTACTCCTTGGGCTCCTTGCCTTACTGGGCAGTGCATCTGACCATCTGCTGTCTGCCTCTTGGACTTTGGACTTGACCTAAGGGAAGCCTCCCCAAGGGCAGAAAGCCCAATTAAAAACGTCTCCCTGCCTGACAGCAAGCCCCAAATAGCCCCAGCACAGCAGCGTGGCGGGTATTCAGGTCTCACAGGTCTTGAGCTGCTCGACACCTGCCAGTTTTTGTGCAAGGCACTAGGGATACGAAAGTGACTTGAGAAGGCAGAGAGCCATTATTCCAGGCTGTGTATCTCTAACAGGAAGCACACATGATTAATAAACCCCCGTTTCTGTTCTTGAAGAAAGAGGCCCCAGAAGAGATGGGAAATAAACACCATTTCAATACTCTGTGCTTAATGCAAGGATATGAGTGAGCACCGGGTACTGCAATGACCGGCAAGGAGTAGCCTCTACGTTCTTCTAAGGAGACCCTTCATAGATGTAAAGATCTAAACACTCTAAGAGAAATTAAAATGATTGAATATGAGACTATAGTGATACTGCTTAGTATTCATTCTTTATCACCTAGAAATTCTTCATGGGGAGTTGGACAGAGAAAGATTTTAATTCCTGCTGAAAGAGTTAAACTGTGGGACAAATTCTCTAAACAACTGATATAAACTTGCTGATGACGATCAAAACAAGATTTTAGGACAGTATGTTGGGATCTAATATTAAAATTTGTGGAAGGAAATGTCAAGAGGTACTACCTGGGACTGAAACTTTTAGGAAACGATATGGTATTTTCTGGAAGGATAATAGAACACAGCTTTTTAATCTGCGGCAAGTAAGTCCTTTAACATCAACATTTCTAGGTCACGGTCCATTGAGAAGACGTATCTGTGTCTATTTCCATAAAGCGTAAGTTCCAGGAGAGAGGAACAGAGTCTTTTTCACTATAGTATCTCTAGCATCTGGGACATCATAGGGACTCAGTTAACTTGCTGAATGACCAAACAAATGATTTCCACTTTTGGTGACATCTTTGGAACTTGACTGGAACTTGATGATGTACATCTTGGCTTTTCATTTCCTTTCTTTTCTTTCCCATTTATTCACTTTATTCCCCTTCTGGAAATGAACCAGGACTGTTTCAATGGATAGACAGAAAGTTGTCATGGTTTGAAAATTGGCATATTTCTTCCTTTAAATTCCCATGGATCTTTTAATTTATGTCAGACAAAGCACCTTATCTTTTCTTCTTCTTTTTTGTTTTGTTGCTGTTGTTACTCTACCTAGCACAGCACGTGGCATAGAGCAGCTATTCCAATAATGCTTGTTTAACCTGTAGTCTTTTCTGCTCGACAATTAGCTAAGGCCCCTCTGCACAGCCTAAGGCTAATTTGGAATGCTTTCAGGCTTAAACGTGCCAAGGAAATTTTCTTGCCTCATCTGAATGTCCCCAAAAGGTGATTAATTAATAAGAATAAACATGATTAATTAACAAGAAATTGATAGCATAATTAGTAACAGGCTCAGACAGCCCCACAGACCACAACCTTCCTCCATTTGTGCTCAGCTTCCCCTGGGCTCTTTCAGGGGCTGCAGGGCTGCCCACAGCAGGGTGACCAGTGTTCCCCACCGACCCTTCCCTGCAGTCCTACTGTGGAGGAATGCTGAGTCCTTCAGAGACAATGAAGTTGCTCTAGTGGATGGTGAAGCTGGATTTACAGTATACATTTGCATTCTTACCAAAAAGTAAAGAGCCTTGAAGTACATGAGAGGAAAACACACAGTGTATTGGAAACTGGGCCCCTACTGTTTTCTTCATCTTCGCTGGAACACCACCGCCTCCCTTCAACATCCTCAGCTGCCTCTCACCCCAAACACTTCCTATTAAAATGCTAAAGCAGTAATTCACGGTAGAACAGTTCAATTCCACAAAGGTCTGCCTCAGTGAGCATGCCCTGTGTGAATTTCCTCTGGTTTCATTACACACATTAAGGAAGTACTTAATTTTTTTTTTTTTTTTTTTTGGTAACAACTTGTGTGCAACCCCTAAGCATACCCATAACTATTAACCTTTGGCTGAGTTTGTGCAAAGAAATACTTATGCCCAATTGTCCCTTTCACTCTTCTGAGGGCTGCCCTGGGGTACTCTCCCCCACATCTTGTGAACCTAGCAGATCGAAGTCTGGAGCATTCTCCACTACCCACTGGCACTCATGGACACCAGCTGCCTTAATCTCCTCTGTATCCATGCTAGCAGTGGCCTGGGCCATGCTGCTGGTCCCTCCCAGGCCTTCTTCCACAGAACCCTGGCTCTCACTGGGGCAGGTGTGGTGAGCACTGGAAATGCAATCTTCTTGTGGCCTGGCCTCACCCTCCACCATGGCTGCAGCCCCTCCTCCTTCCTGGGCATCCAGTCTGGAAACCCCCCCTGTGAGCTCCCTCTTAGTGGGCTCCCCAGCCTCTGCTTGCTGCTCTAGGGGGCCAGGGCTGCTGGCACCCTGGGTGAGCCCTTCACAGGCCTGCTGATCCCCCAGCAATACCCCCAACTCCACCCTGCCAGCCTCCGCCTGCACCTCCGGCGGGGAAAAATGGGCCTCCCTCTCACTGATTTCACTGCCTTCACAGCTGTCTTGACTGGAGGCCGCTTCTTGATCGGCCTCTGTGTCGATTTGGGTTGTTTCCTCTAATTTTTCAATTTCTTGGGGACCAAGGGTCTCTTCATTTGAATCTTTCTCAATCTCGAGGGTGGCCGATTCCATGGGCACTTCAATGGTCACCGTCAACAAATTTCTGAGCTCCAGTAAGGAGCCCGAGGCAGAGCTGGCTTCTGGCTTTTCGTGGCTGGGTTCTCCGTCCTCAGGAGCCCCTCCAAACTCCAGCTCTGACGAGGGTGTGCCCAGGGCTCCTGCCGTGTTCTCTGCCGTCACGAGACCCACAACTGGGCCATCCATGCCTGAAGGAATCACCTCTCCGGTCCCGTCTGGGGGACGGGTAGGGGCAGGGGAAGACGGGCTTTCTCCTTTGGCCAACAGACTAGGGACCCCAGGCTGCTTCTTTTCCCCTGACTCCTGGAATACTTCGTTACTCAGAGCCTCGCTCTCTGAAACTCCTGGCAGAATGGCCGAGGCCCTCCTGGCAGGGCTGGCCTGGTTTGACCCTGCAGGGGTTTTTAGATCAGTTAAGCTGGACACACTTTCACTGGGCAAGGCCATGTTGTCTTCAAATAAGTTGTGTTTCTTCAGGAGAGCGGCTTCCTTTATCACTGACAGAGACCAGAAAACAGAACATGACATTGATTCTCGGCCCCGGCCACCCTGGATTTTCCCATGTTATCCAGAAGCCAAACTCCCTTCCCAGCTTTTCTGGCTACCCAAATCTCTCAATGTCAAATTCCAGCTGATAGCCACCCTCTTCCCAGTCTCCTTCCCTCATGACCAAAGCCCACACACTCGTCTTCAGCACTGGACCTCTGTCATGTTCATTCATTCATTCATTCATTCATTCATTCCTTCATTCATTCCTTCATTCATTCCTTCACTCATTCATGGATGCAGACTGGGCATCCACTATGGGACAGGCTCTGAGAGTCCAAAGATTGGCTTTCAAGGAGCTCGCAACCTAGAATAGTAACATCTGTTATCACCGATAGAGGCCCTGCTGCAGGGGCAGGCCTGTCATTTCTCTGCTTCCTCTCATAGTCCAGTCCTGAATGTGTATTGGGTACTCAGTACTGAGGATGCAGAGAGCCCTGTTGACCTGTAGCGTCTAGAATGAAGACCTACGTGCATCCAGCTCAGTCTTAGAGGCCTTGAGAGGACTCAAAACAACAATAACAACGATAGCAGCTGACATTTTTGACCACAGGCCTCCACTAGAGCTATGCAGGCTGTCTAGTGCCCAACGGTATCTTATCCAAGGGGGCGCCACTCACATCAGAGACAGCATAGATTTATGTGTTTGGCAGAATTTTCCAGCAACGAGCAGTAGAGCATCCTACTCTGATAAAAATCAGTATATCACGGTAATTTTTTTGACAGAGAGCTGCCTGGTGCCTGGAGAAAGGGAGCCTTTTCCTAACTGGTGGAAAGGTGCCACGAGGGAATGGTGTGGGCTTGAGGGGGGGCCCTTCCTGTCAGACACTGTGCTGACATCTTTACATTTCTCATCTCGTTGGATTAGCTACTGGGGCTTGTGCTTGGCTCGTTTCCTTTGTGGGGGGTTTCTGGTGATACTAACACTTTACCCGTGGAGACCAGACACAGGCCTACGGTTCTGGGGAATGGCCCTGTCCAGCCGATTTCTATCAAGGCTGTCCTGCCCACGGTCCCATCACAAGCAAGGGGCCTAACTCCACAGGACAGTGGGTGCTGGAGTCCCAACAAGATTCACAGAGTACGGTGTCGGCGCCCTGGGTCTGCTTCTGCCAGCGGACAGGACATGAGGAATGTGCCGAGGAGGCAGCTGGTAACCCCTGTTCCGGAATCACCTCCTCCTGCCTCAGGGAGGGGTCAGAAGTCTGTGGCTAAAAACAGCTGTTCTCCTTTGTTCTGTCTGGGGCAGCTGGAGGGAGACAGATGTTCATGAGCCAGTCTAGCCTTAATCTCCCTAAACCTCGGTTTTCTGTGAAAAATGAAGCTTGAAATTTCTGTCTCCTGGAGTTCTTATTTGTAATTCAAAGAAATAATATCCAAGGGGCCAGTACAGTGTGTGCCAGATCATGATTCTCAGTCAAGGTTAGTATCCCTCTCTCTCCTCTCTTCTCTGTCTCCCCAACAAATCGGTAGCGGTTTCCTCTTCCCCTTTCATTCCTGTTGAGAAACCTAGCGGGCCTCCCTGGGTCCCCTTGAGGGGTCCTCCCCCGTATCTGCTGTTCCCTCCAGTACCAAGGAAATCTTCCTCACCTTTCAGAGTTTCATCAAGGAGGCTCTGATGTAAAATCTCCTCGTAGACATTTTCCACATGAATCATATTGGTGTGATCTGCAAAAATGAACTGCTCATATTTCTGGAGCTCCTGGACAGTGAGAGATAGGGAGACGGAGGACAAGGCATGAGATGCCAGTTTGTAGAGAAGGTACAGGGAGCATGACTTGCACTCATGATCCCCTCCTTGGACAGCCACCGAGGCACGATGTGTACTTCAGGGGTGTAGACAACACAGATTTTAATCATCTCAAGGCCCTGTCTGCGGGTCTGTGGGTCTCAAGGCCCTCCTTTTTTTCCATCACAACCAAAATGTTCCCTTCTTCCCTTTTTTCCCCCTTTAAACTCCAACAGTACTTTACCAAGGTATAAGTCACACACAGTAAAATGTACACATCTCACAATGTGTACATCACACATTTACACACAGTGAAATGTACACATCTCACAATGTGTACATCTCAGTGGTTTTAAATATATAACTATACCCATGGAACCACAACCCAGATCAAGATAGAGAATATTTCCGACACCCTGTGCCTTTTTCCAGTCTACACCACCAACGAGAGATAAGCACTACTCTGATATCTGTCACAACAGATTTGTTTTCCTAATTTTTTTTTTTTTTGAGAGAGAGAACACATGTGGTGGGGGGAGGAACAGAGGGGGAGGGGAGAGAGAATCTTTTTTTTTTTTTAAAGATTATTTATTTATTTGAGACAGAGAGAATGAGAGAGAGAGAGAGAGCACATGAGAGGGGGGAGGGTCAGAGGGAGAAGCAGGCTCCCTGCTGAGCAGAGAGCCCGATGCGGGACTCGATCCAGGGACTCCAGGATCATGACCTGAGCCGAAGGCAGTCGCTTAACCAACTGAGCCACCCAGGCGCCCAGGGGAGAGAGAATCTTAAGCAGGCTCCATGTCCAGCAGTGAGCCTGACACCGGGCTTGATCTCATGACCCTGAGATCAGGATCTGAGCCAAAGGCAGATGCTTAACCGACTGAGCCACCCGGGTGTCCCTAGTTTTTCTAATTTTTGAACTTTACACAAATTGAATCACATATTCTTGTGTGTTTGGCTTTAAGATTCATCCGTGTTGCCGCATATATCAGTAGCTCATTCCCTTTTATTGACAAAAGACATTCATTATATGGATAAACTAAAACTGCTTAGCTATCCTCCTATCAATGGTGTTGAGATTTGTTCATTTTTTAACTGTTATGAATATAACTGCTATAAACATTTCTGTGCATGATTTTTTTTTGGATTTAAGGACTCTTTTTTATCTTCAGTGTATACCTAGAAGTGAAATTGCTGGGTCCTGGACTAGATGTATGTTTAACTGTATTAGAAAGGGGCCCTTTCCGGGTATGGAGACTCTCTCGTCAAAGACTCTTCAGGAACATTCTCCTCTTTCCCTCCAACTGGCCCTGACAGTCATTGATTCCCTCTAAGACAACCAGACAGGATGCATAATCCTTTAACCCTTCCTGCTCTCTGAGGGTTTCCAGATGGCTTGAGGTCAGGATAGGGATCAAAATGTACCAAATCACATGCCAGTGATTAACTCAGTAATCCTTACAGCTAAGAGTGCTCAAAGGGCCCCAAGAGCAAGGGCTTTAGCAGTGGGATTTGATGCCTTTTGCCTGAAGGGACAGGATTTTCAGCAGGAGATCAGAAGCCACCACTGCAGGCAACTCAGTGCTAGTACTTGGGGGCCCAGGCCCAGATCACAGCAGGTCATAATGAGGTCCCTTTATACCCACCCAGAGCAAAGCTAAAGATTGGACAGACGTGAGCTTGCAGGACCCTGAGCAGGTCTGTGAGGCAGGACGGACACACAGATGAGAACTGTGTGGAAAGAGCACTGGCCAGGAGGCTGGACACTGCCCTGGATTCCCTGGGGGACCCGAGCCCGCCATGTAACGGCTCCATGCCTCTCTCTGCCTCTGCAAAGTGAGGGCCACAGGCTCAGGTCTGCAACACCCTTTCCTATCCCTAGGTGGTCTCCCACTCTTTATTTCCCTGGTTCCTGCCTCAGGACTGGGCGAAAACATGACTCTGGGGAGTCTTCCCTGACCCCATAAGCAGCGCTGGGCGCCCGGCTCGGAGCTCTGGTCCGTCCTCTTTCCCATAGGCTACAGCTGTGCTCATCCACTGCAGGCCCGGTACCTCTAGCCTACGAACTCCCGGATGGCAGGAATGCTGGCCTGGCACAGTGCCTGGATCATATCTGATACATAGTCAGGATGTGTTTGCCGAAGAAACAGTAGACCTTCGAAATTTCCAGCTAGGGGTGCCTGGGCGGCCTAGTCGGTTAAGCGTCTGACTCTTGGTTTTGGCTCAGGTCGTGATCTCAGGGTCGTGAGACTGAGTCCTGAGTCGGGCTCTGGGCTCAGTGCAGAGTCGGCTTGAGATTCTCTCTCTCTCTGCCTCTCCCCTCTGCTTGCAACTCTCTCTCTCTAAAATAAAAAAATCTTTAAAAAAATTTCAAACAGCTAAATAAGTTTGTGGAAAGGAACAATTTTCTAGGGATGTTTATACCACTGTGACATGTCCAGCTTTGTAACATAGGTCTTCTATATTGAACTGACTAAACTGTGACATATGTTTAATTCCTTGGAGCAATTTAATTGGAATCCCTAAGGGTGGGTCTTGGGGAATCAGAATTTTTTTTTTACAGCTCCCCAGGCAATTTCTTTTCTTTTTTTTTTTAATTCTCCAGGCAATTTCAATGGGCACCCTGGACTGAGTACCACAGATCTAAGAAGTTGTGATTAAAGAACCAAGGGAAACATAACGTTAGTAAAATAAAGAATCCTTCAGTTGAGCAGATAATCCCTTAATTTATCCGTTCTGTACATCCAGATTTTAAGAAATCTCTTGACACTGAAATCATATCCTTCATTACTGAAAACTTGGGGTCTCAGTTTCTTTAGAAACCAATCTTTCTTGATTCAAAAATCCCAAGAGCATTTTATAGATTGGGTACAACTCTGCTGATGTGTGGAAAAAGGGAACTGACGATGGGGCGCCTGGGTGGCTCAGTCGTTAAGCGTCTGCCTTCGGCTCAGGTCATGATCCCGGAGTCCTGGGATCGAGCCCCACGTCGGGTTCCCTGCTCAGCGGGAAGCCTGCTTCTCTCTCTCCCACTCCCCCTGCTGGGTGTTCTCTCTCTCACTGTCTTGTTCTCTATCAAATAAATAAATAAAATCTTAAAAAAAAAAAAAAAGGGAACAGACAAGAAAGGGGGACTTTTCTTTGCCCTTCTCTTCTTCTGGGAGGAAGTGGCTTGGAGGCCCCTAAATTGCCTCTGGGATTGAAAACACCCTAAGTAGAATGTCTGTGTGCAGACGCATCCAGAGGTAGACAAAGTCTTCCTTTGGGCGGCTAAACTTTTCCATCCGCACATGGCGGAAGGACAATCATATAGACAGATTCTTTATTCCTGTGGCTTGATCAAACTCCCAGAAATAAAGGCCAGGTACTAGATATGCCAAGACTCTAAAGAAAAAAGCATTTATAGAATATAAAAATAACCAAAGAAATTTCTGTAGTAAAATAACTTATGCCAAGGATTTTAATGTTCCAATTCTTGGAGACCCTCTACGCTGCCCAAAAGTCCTTTTGAAATTCTAATAAGCTCTTTATGATTTGCTCCAATAGGGAGAAGGCACTGAAAATGTCCAGGCTCATAGATCATTTCTGAAATGTAGAAATAGTAATAGCAGTCGTATATATTATTCACTGAGTGCACACCTTGTTATCAGCAAATATGAGCTGAGTTCAAACTCTGGCGGTTACCAGCTCTGTGACTTTGGGCCCATTACTTAATCCTCAAGTTTCCCCATTTGTACAATGAGGATGTAAATAATACTTCCTCCTCGAGTTGTCATGAGAATTATTGAGATAATCCATGCAAAGTGTGTTTAACATAGTGTCTAACACATGGTCAACACTCATCAAATATTAATAATTTAGTCTCCTCTATCTTAAGAAAGGCACTGCAAGATATATCATTTCCATTTTCTAGAAGATGGAATCTAGGTCAAGAAAGAGGAAAAGTGACTTGTCCAAGGCCCCAGAGCCAATACATGGAGGAGCCAGGACTTGAACCCAGGTCTTGGACCTGCCTCCATAAGTGGCTCACCCATGGCTCTGCTCTGCAGACCAAGTCACACCTTCATAATCATGACTGTCACTGGTAGCAGCTTTAAATGGTTTCTGTTTCATTGACTTCACAAAACAAACATTAAAAGAAAAAAATATCCTTCTGTAATCGGGTGACTTACGGTCTTTCCCTGGATGTAGTGGTCAAGTTTCAGAGGACAGATGGTACCCATGAGTTATACTATGACGAGGAGCACTTGGTGTCCTCAGATGCTCTATGACAACCCTTAGTTTGGCTCAAAGTCAGATCATCACCTTTGAGATTCTGTCTAGTCCAAAGGTTGGCAAATCTGGCAGCTGCTTACTTTTGTAAATAAAGTTTTATTGGGACATAGAAGCACCCATTGTTAATGTATGCTCTTGCACTTAGCAGAGCTGAGAAGTTGCAACAAAAACAGTACGACCCACGAAGGCCTAAAATCTTTACTATCTGACCATTTGCAGAAAAAGTTTGCCGACCCCTCCCTGGTCTAGTCTACTGATTGCAAGCACATTGTAGCAAAAGAACTTGCTTGAACTTCACAGCAATAAAAGCAGGCTCTCTGGAGTAACCCATCCTCTTACGGGTTTGCACGTGGATGCCAATGCCTTCTGCACGGTGGGAAGTGTGATTTGAACCAGTGCCTCTTGAAATATCCTCTTCCGGATGGTGCTGCTATCATAATCATATTGCTGTCAATACAGAGATAGAAACATGTGCTAAATAGCAACATTGCAATCTGTTAACTTTTGCTTAAACAAAAACTCAGTCACTCACTTGTCTCGCTTTCCCCCCTATTTCTGAGGACATTTACGGTGTTTCCAAGGTCTCAAAGATCTTGCTATGCAATTCTCTCATACTTTGGGTGGAGGGTATGGCTATTAATGACCCATCTTACCCTCCCCTTTTACAGATAGGGAAACTGAGGCAAGATCAAAACAGTAACTTCTGGGGGCACCTGGGTGGCTCAGTCGTTAAGTGTCTGCCTTCAGCTCGGGTCATGATCCCAGGGTCCTGGGATCGAGCCCCACATCGGGCTCCTTGCTCAGCGGGAGGCCTGCTTCTCCCCCTCCCACTCCCCCTGCTTGTGTTCCCTCTCTCGCTGTGTCTCTCTCTGTCAAATAAATAAAATCTTTAAAAACAAAACAAAACAAAAAAACAGTAACTTCTGCATTATAAAGAAGCTGGGGACAGAAATGGGGGGTGAGTTTGTATGTCATCACTCCTGTCCTGGGTGGGTCCATAGGAGCCAAGATCATCTACTTCCTTCACTTTATATCCGAGAAGCAGGATGAGTGGACTATAATGATTTCCACAAAGGAAGGGAGGGTCTGGCTCATAGCTACCTTAACACTGTGGCATATTAACCGAAGAAGTTTAGTATCCAGACCAAGAAAGATGTTGATTCACTTTTCTGCATGGAATATTCAAACCTAGAGACTCGAGTTTGGTTTTAGACAACCCTTTAAGAGGATCGCCGATGCTCTGGAACACAATCACAGGCATGTGAGCAGAACGGTCAGGCCAAACAAAGAATGGTTCATGAGGTGAAGGCATTTCTACTGAAGATGATAACTTTGGGCAAGATTATGGCTCTATTCAAACAACCAAAGGCTACTGTGTGGAAAAAGGACATGAACAGAGAGAAGAGAACTAGAATCACCAACAGTGTCAACTTTGGCTTCACATTAGGAAGCATGTTCTTGCAGTAAAAAGTGTCCAGAGAAGAAATGGATTGTCCAGGGAGGTCCTAAGTGTCCTGACACTGGATGTGATACTGACATCGATACTATCTTTTCTTCCCAATTGCAAGTTCATTATTACTTGTGTTCCCATAATAAATACTGCTTTTATTATTCTTTTATTTTTTAAAAGATTTTATTTATTTGTTTGTCAGAGAGAGAGAGAGCGAGCACAAGCAGGGGGAGTGGCAGGCAGAAGGAGAAGCAGGTTCCCTGCATAGCAAGGAGCCCGATGCGGGACTCAATCCGAGAACCCTGGGATGATGACCTGAGCCGAAGGCAAATGCTTAACCAACTGAGCCACACGGGTGTCCCATAAATATTGCTTTTAATCTCAGTGATTTGGTTGCCATTGTTTCCTACTGCTGTGAGGTATTAAGATTAGGTCTAAAATTCAGGGACCACCTCCTAGGCTCTGTGGAACTTTAATCTTCTGCTCCAAGGCACTGTTTAGGGGAATAGGTAGTAAGAAATTAGTGGACTAAATTTAAGAATTGTTTTAGCTCTAGGCTCACCATTGAGTAGCCTGTTGAGCTTAAGTAAGTCATGTTAGCTCTTAGTGAGTCAGTTTCCTCATCTCTATAATGGAGACATATTCTAATTATCTCACGAGTCCTTGTGAAGATCAAACAAAACAGGGGAGGTTAAAAACAAAACAGCTTTAAAAATAGACCATATATGTGCAAGCTGCTATTATTAAAATCATTTTGATAAATACTTAAGCAGTAAGCACATTAAAAACAATTTCAGGGGCGCCTGAGTGGCTCAGTCATTTGGGCGTCTGCCTTCGGCTCAGGTCATGGTCTCAGGGTCCTGGGTTCAAGCCCCACATTTGGCTCCCTGCTCAGCGGGGAGTCGGCTTCTCCCTCTCCCTCTGCCCACGACTCGTGCTTTCTCTCTCTCTCTCAAATAAAGTCTTAAAAAAAAAAATTTCATATGGCAGGTGTCTTTTTTTTTTTTTTAGAGTATTTCTTTTGCCAGGAGATTTTGATTTTTCTAAAAAATGCTGGCTAATTTAAATGGGTTTTACTATATTGCATACTCTTTGAAGAAGGAAACTGTGCCTTGCCTATTTTTACATTTTGTGTAATATCTATCACAACGCTTTGCTTAGCGTGGACAGTCAAGTGCAATTGCTATGAATGCCAATAAATATCAAGTGCAATTGCTCTATCAAGGACAGGTCACTTCGAGCTGACAGACAAGAATCCCGAGGACATGTGGTCCCTAGAGTTGCCACTAGATGGCAGAATAGGCACGAGAGTCACGCTGGAGGCCTAGTAGCGCGGTAGTCATTGCTACTTCAGGCGGGGAAAGGGAGCAGGATTACAAACAGGGAGGGTGAAGGACAGAATTTGGTATTTTCCACTTAACAAAAGAAGCAGGGGGTCATACTTGTTTTACGCTTCCCACAAATGAGAGAAAGGTTTTACCTTTAAGACTCGGAGCTTAACCTTCTCGATGGCGACTGCAGTTTTGGAGGCCTCTCCTTGGAGGTGTGGGGAAAGCAACTGCTCGAAAGTGAATACTGCATTCTCCATTAGCTAGAAACCAAAAGCAACACAGAACAGCGCCTGGTCAGAGGCCGGGGTCTCTACCCTGGAGCAGGGAGGGGATGACCATCAGAGTCCCCCCCAGGCACTACTCTGGGGCCACCCAGGGCAACAGGTCCTCAGCCCCCTACCTGGGTTATGAAATAGAAGGCACCTGGCCACAGTGGGATCAGTAAGAGTCTGGGAATAACACACACTCACACACCTATGTATGTATGCATATGCGTATTTTTTCCCTCCTCTCTTCCTTTTATGCTCTGAGCTGCAAAACCCCTGGAGGCCATGGGATTGAGAATACCACCCTCTCCTGTGGTCAGCCCCTTCCTCTGGTCTCTGGTTCCTGCAGCCCCGGCTTGACAAAGGGAGGTGGGAGGCTTCTCCAGTTATTTCTTGGCGGCTTTAATCGTGCACTGCCGCTTTTGGGGGATGCAAACCAGTCCAGCACACCTCTCTGCACTTAGCCTACCCCCTCACTTCTCTTCCTTGCTCTGCCAGGCTGGAAGGGAGGCAGGGTTGGGGCTTGGTGGGCACAGCGGCTGATGTGCTCATGGGTTAGGAAACGGAAATGACTGCGATTTCTTATTCTCTGCACTCATACCTGTATCAGTTTCACCAGGGTTCAGTATTACCAAAAAGGGACTTCTGTTAAACTGTTGCCCAATTTTGTTCCCCCAGTCCGTCTTTAATCCTTCACAACTCAGAGGTTAGATAATAAGGTGTATCACTTAATCCGCCCTATAACTTATAAGGAACAAACGTTCCTTTCTTCCCCAAGCCTCTGATCCCAAAGCATGAACACATAGCTTTGTCCAGCACTCTCAACACGATAGTGACCTAATCTAAGCATCTGTCTCTGAAGGGGGGCCTGGCACAGTGCCCGGTCCCTGAGTGGCCCTGAACACTCCTGAACACCCCTGAACACCCCTGAAATAGAACTGTGCTCTTTTGGCTTCAGTGATCACACCCTTCTTCATTTAGAAAGCACTATAGTAAGGAAAGAATTTGTGCTTGTTCCTGGAGAAAAAGTTTCTTGTGTGGGGGAAAAAAGGGAACCTATCAAGTAGACCCAAGAGATCCAAATATGAAGCCATGATTGATTGATTGATTTACTCTTAACCGGGTTAGGGAATTAACGTAAGCAGGTAGTTCTCTGTTCTAGCTTCATATTAGAAGTAGTGGGAAGGCGAGTGGGGGAAAATTCCTGCGAGTGGGGCCTAGACGTCAGCATTTCTCAAAAGCTCCCCAGATGATTCTCATGTGCAGCCAAGGTTAAAAGCGCTGGTTTGGCAAATCAAGTAATTATCAGTTAATGCTACCTGATTTCCCTGAAAATTTTTTTTTTCTTTCTGATGTTCATTAACATGGAAGAAAGATGAAGCCAGCTGGAACGACCAAGGACGTCCTCAACTCAACATGATGATGACTGCGAAGGGCCCCACTGCCCAGAGCTGCACCAGCACCCCAGCCTCGCTGGCCAGCCCTTGTTTCTCTGCTGTCTCCATCCTCACCCCCCACGGAGGCCCCTGCCGCTCCCACCTCCTGCATGTCGTTCTGTGTCCTCTGGACCACCAGATCCACGTGGGGGAATCGGAAGCGGCTCTTGAGATCCTGCAAACGCTCCTGAAGCAGGTTGACTTTACTGTAACAAGGTTCCATCTTCATGGAATCCAGTGGAAGATTCATGAGCCGGTCTAGATGCTGCATTTTGGTGAAGGGAAACGTTAAATACCTTCAGACTCAGGAGCAGGATTACACACATATTCCGTATTACGTAAATTCTAAATGATCAAACGTACGTTAGTAGAGTGAATCACTTCTCAAATCACTGCATCTGTGACATTTCAACTGTCTTACTTGCCTCCTTCAGGGGTCCCTGGGGCAGCTCTATCGCTAGGGCAGAGACTGGTAGAGGAACCCCCTGGATGATGGGAGGACCCAGGAAAGCATTTGAAGGGGCTACAATCTTAGTTCTTGATGGACTTGGGGCTCCGACTTGCAGAGCTCAAGAACTAGGTAGGCAGGCTTTTTGGCATCTGGAATTGCTGCTGGGCCCCCGGGACCTCCAAAGCCTCCTTTAATGGGGTCAGGATGCCCCTGAACCCCAGGACTCTGGGAATGAGGCCAGAATCTCCACAGTTCTCTGAGGCTCTGTCAGGGCTCACGGGGGCTTCCTCCACCGTAGGTTCTCTATGGGGCTAGTAGGTGGGGAGGTGGGTGGTAGGAAGAGGCCTGGCCTGGGAGAGGCATCCAGATAAAAAACTGGGATTCCTCCTCCTCTGGTTTGCACGAGCAATGAAGCCACAGGGCTTCCAACAAGAGGGCAGCAATGGGCCTCCTCTGCTAAAGACGTCAGGTTTTACCAACACACGCTCACATCGTGAGTGTTGTTCCCAACAGAATGCCTTCTATTTTCCAAGATGATTTTCAAATAATTTTAAAAATTGAATACCAGACATCTAGAAGAAACAGGTGGGTGGGCAGCGAAAGAGAAGATAGACAGGTGCTAAAAATGGACGCCCAGGGAGAACTGGGGAGTAACACAGGGTGAGTGTGAATCACAAAGGCTGTGCTGTCCGATTTTCAAGTCACAGAAAAGGGACAAAGCTCAAGTTCTAGGTGTCTCTAAATAGGAATTCTTAAAGGGCCCGTTCTCATTGTGTTTGTAAAGAGAACACATCACTCTCCTTGAGAAGTGAGTTGTGGGGAGCCGCACCGAGGTAGAATTAATGATCAAACGCACAAGGTCAAACTTGTCCCTCCTCACACAATATGAAATGTATCTGTTTTAAAGAAATAACAATCAAGCAGACAAGAGAGGAAAAATGGGCTGCTGCTTTGCTCCTATCAGATGGGCCGAAGTTTAAAGAGGTGGTACTGCCTACTGCTGACGAGCATATGGGGAAGAAAGTCCTCTGCCATACACAATGGACAGAAATGTAAAATTTAAGTCCTTTTTTTTTTTTTTTTGAAATGCAAATGGTAACATCTGTTAACAGGAGAAATAAAGCCACCTTTCAATGTAGCCATCCTGCCTTAGGAATCTATCCCACAGGAATGAAAGCATCAGAGTATAATATACGTAACAAGGTTATTTATTACAGCTTTGTCCATGATGCCAGCAACATTTGGATAGCTGAATAAATCATGGTGCATTCAGACATGAAATATTATGTAGCCATTACAAAGAATGATTTAGAGCTAGAGCAGCTAACTTGAAGACAGTTTCGCGAGGTATTTTTTGAATGAGAACACTGATAAAGAGTAGGATTTGTAATACAATCCCATTTTTTAAAGAGCAAACAATCTGGAAAAAAAAAAAACCAGCCCGTAAATGTGTATGTTTTAGGGGCGCCTGGGTGGCTCAGGCGTTAAGCGTCTGCCTTCGGCTCAGGTCATGGTCCCAGGGTCCTGGGATCGAGCCCCACGTCGGGCTCCCTGCTCAGCGGGGAGCCTGCTTCTCCCTCTCCCACTCCCCCTGCTTGTGTTGCCTCTCTCGCTGTCTCTCTCTCTGTCAAATAAATAAATAAAATCTTTAAAAAAGTGTGTATGTTTTAATAGCTGTATAAGCAGGGAGAAAAGTACAGAACGGTATATGCTAAGATGTTAACACTAGTTACTTGAAGGGATGTGGGTAGTGGGGGAGAGGGGAAGAGGGACAGTAAAGTCAAGTTTTAAAAAAGATTGCGAAAAGGAACTTGAAAATATTTATAAAGTGTGTCTTGTTTATGTATAATTACATGTGTATGTATGCATAAATAAATAAGAAAGGGGGGGGAAGAGAGGTATCTGGTTTTATCCAGGGACTGATAGTGATATGTCAAGTATAAACCAAGCTGCCACATTATGTAAGTGATTCCTGAACTTTAGGGTACCTCACGTCCTTGGGAGGCCTTGTGAAACAGAATGCTGGGCCCTACCCCCAGAGTTTCCGATTCAGTAGATTGTTGGTAGGGGCCTGAGAATTTGCATTTTTAACAGCCAGCTGATGATACTACTGGTCTGGGGACCACACTTTGAGAAACATTGTTTTCATCACAAGTCTATATTTTTGGAAACAAATGAACAAACAAAATTTATATCAAGAGGATATATGTTTCTATATTTGTATAAACAAGAAACAAGTATGTGAAAACACATTCTAAGTTATTTATATTAATTAATTCAGCGAGTTGGGAGTGGAGGTAGCCTAGGAGTTGGGGTGGGCATGGGTTGATGTGGGAAACAAAAGCAGAAGAAAAATATTTAATTTCCTTACTACCTACAGCCCATTGACAAGTCCTTGAAACAGGCAGAGTGACATTCCTCTAGGGACTCAACTGTCCCGATGTTGATGCTTTGTTAAGGGCGAAAGACAATCCTAGCCCGACCCCCTGCTCCACGATCCTGTAAGTCTACTTTTATATATAAAAATTCCTTTGGAAACTTTCTTTACCTATACTCCGCCAAGATACATGTTGGCAATCATCCCCCAAGCATATGACCTACTGATATACATCTGAAGGTCTCATGATTCAGGTTTTATTAGACAGAAATAAATGACCTTTTCCCAACAATAGCTAGCCCCCTCAAGGTCCTGGAAACCTTGCTTCCAAAATTCTTCAGAGACTTATGCTATCTCTAACCCCCTCCCAACTTGAAAATATATAATGGGCCACTCCTCATGATCCCCACACAGCTCTTTCTGCCCACGGGTCCTGTCCCCGGTGCTTTAACAAAACCACCTTTTTGCACCAAAGATGTCTCAAGAATTCTTTCTTGGCCGCCGGCTTCGAACCTCTTTCCTAACCTCTTTTCTACATCATGGGTGATCAATTTTGTGCATATATATTTTTTGTCTATATATATATATTGTTTCACTTGCACAAGCACATTATTAGTTTTGCAACCTGAAAAACATTAATAAAGGAAATCAGGTGAACGGATAGATAAATGGGGTGGCTGGCTGAATGAAAGAAATAGATGAATGGATAGAAGGAAGTGGGGGGAGGGAGGAAGAAAGGAAAGGAAAGAATGCACAAATGCAGATAAAGGCCCAAGAGAAAGGCAGCCCCAGGCAGGCCATTCACACTCAGTTCCTTGGCTCCATATCTCACCTCCTTAAGCTGGGCATTGTCTTTGGTGGTCTGAAAGTTCTGGTTAAGTTCATCCACTTCTTTTTCAAAGAGTGAGCGTACTTCACTGAATCCTGAGCTCACCGGCCCCATGAGCTCCTCCAGAATGGACGCCAAGAATGGTTGCACACTTTCCGCACAGCTTTTTTCTGCGGGCTGGGCCACCATGGCTGAGATAGGAAAAAGGCAGAAAACCATCACTTACTATGGGCAAAATTGGGTTCAAAGTCCCTGGAGCCAGGCCAGGGGTGGGCAGTGCCCCAGAGAGCCATTTAACAACCCAGGCAAGCTCAAACGGGCAAGACAGACCAGCACAGAGAGTCCCAGGCCAGTATTCACCAGAATGGAAAACCATTAGATGTTTTTAGAATTGAAACAAACAATCCCTCCCTTCCCCAAGCTTTCCTCTGCCCTGGGATGAAGTGCATTTTTCTGTGTGGTCCCTATGATCACGCAATGCCTAATAGAAAACAGAAAATGCTGATGATCCACCTATTTATTATCAGCATCATTGTTATATATGCATAATTTGTCTTCTAAAAAACACAACTTACTAAGTTTTTAAATTGAGGTATAACTGACGTATAACATTATATTAGTTTCAGGTGTACAACATGATGATTCAATATTTGTATATAACAGTTTATTAAGTTTTAATTAATTTCTCTAAGAGTTAATCAGCTCATAGAATTCAATTCCCCTCTCCCCCCCCCAAGAGACGTTTTTAAAACTCAGACACAGTCTTTTCTTGGGCAAACAGAAACAAATTTCATTCAAAACAAACACCACCCCACCTCCCACTCCCACACCCAATTTTTTTAAAAAAGGCTATTTTTTTACCCGATAATCACGGAAAACATGCACAGTGACAAAAATATAGAGAGCACAGAAAAATCATAAAGAGGGATGAAAGAAATGTAACCACACTTCCTGGGGGCAAATCCTGCCCTTTGATTTAAAAAAGGAAGAGCATTGGGGCGCCTGGGTGGCTCAGTCGTTAAGCGTCTGCCAAGCGTCTGCCGGGCATTGGGCTCCCTGCTCAGCAGGAAGCCTGCTTCTCCCTCTCCTGCTCCCCCTGCTTGTGTTCCCTCTCTATGTCTCTCTCTGTCAAACAAATAAATAAAATTTAAAAAAAAAAGTAAAAGAGGAAGAGCATAGTAAAGATGCTCATTCAGGAAGTCTGGATAGGACGTGGAAATCTGCATTTTTTTTAAAGTGCTAAGGTGAAGGTCAGATTAGCCAGGTTTAAAAGCAGATCTAGTGAGGGAAGGCTAAGCTGGAAAAGGATTGAGCTTGCTCTGTACACTGGAAGGTTAGC
The DNA here is from genome assembly GCF_029215605.1 of Mirounga angustirostris. Classification (NCBI taxonomy): domain Eukaryota; kingdom Metazoa; phylum Chordata; class Mammalia; order Carnivora; family Phocidae; genus Mirounga; species Mirounga angustirostris. The sequence goes on from NW_026991714.1 coordinate 45,068,874, forward strand.
TTTGTGGCTCTGGTAAGTCACATGGCCCTTGCACCGTACCACAGAACCGAGAAAGGAAGGACAAGCATATCTGGGTGTCCAATCCATTTTATTACATGGAAAATCAGAGGCCTGGAGATGTCCGAGGGCTTGACCAAGGTCAAACCCTAATTTGCAGATCGAGGACTATACTTCAAGTTATTTCTTAATCTTTTATTGGCAAATAAGGTGCTTAGAGTGAGATGAATGGGCACGTTCTTCTTTCAGTTTGCAGAAATATTTCACAGGTATGGAGGATCAGACTGCCTCTTACTTGGGAGAATCTGAGATGACTATTCATATTATGAATAATTCACAAATATTTGGTATATAAAATATTAAAGAGGTCATAGAATTGCTAGGGAAAAAAAAACCCTTTTGATTGTATGATTTAAATATGAAACAATCTATGACTTCTAAAAATGACTTGCTTGGTACCAAAATGCAAAATTGCATGTCGGGAGAATAAATGAATTATTTATCAATTAACTCGGAGAGAAGGACTGTTTGAAAAGCACCTGACTGAAATTTCAGAATAATCATGAACACAGGTAACATGCAGTAAAGATTTAGTGGTGGATGGCGGGTTTCACCCACTGAGCGGGGAGGAAATGGACTCCAGCAGGGGTGGTGGAGACCCTGCTCGCCTCTGCCTGTTTCCCACTGATGTCTGTGTACCAGCAGGGGCTGCAGCCTCCTCTCAGTGCCTTCATTCAGTGCTCCTTTGCCCTGGGCCTTCCTTCCTCCACCTCTGCTTGTGAACAACCCACTCACCTCTTCAAGACCCAGTACACGCTTCACCCACTCGGACGGCCGAATGCCCTTGGCACCACCATGCAGCCCCCTGAGCTGCGAGCTGCCTGCTGGTGCTTCCTTCTGGTTGGAATACATTCGACACCCCACATGGACACGCTCTGCTGACTTCCAGGCATGTCGAGACGCCATTGTGATGAATACTGTTCGGTGACACACGGATTCATAAACTCATCCAGAAGTTAGGGAGCACAGGGACGAAGACGGAAAGTGTTGGGATTAGAGGGGTTTGGAGCCTGACTCAGTTTTGGAATCTGGCCAAGTTCCTTAATCTCCGCTTTGGTGTTCTTATCTGGGAGGTGGAGATCATGGGACGCATGACTTCTGGGGGTTGGGGTGACGATGAAGCAGGCTTACTGTGTTCGGATGCTTGGAACCGTATGTGGCACTCGGGAAGCGCTCCCGGACTGTGAGCCCTTGTCCCACCTGTTGGCATCATCCTTTTTTCCCATCAACCGACACAAAAACATTGCTATTTTTATAAGGAGCCCACAGTGTTTTTTGAAGCTGAAATAGTTCCTGGCTGGGAACCACAGTGTCCTCTGTTCCTGCTTCTCTTATGGCATCTTTCCCATTTTTTCCCTGCTGTTTCAGAATCTGCAACATGCCTCATATCCTCTTGTTGTAAAATCATGTTGTCTTCGTTGAATCCTTGTAGCCCTTGTATTCAGTAGGAGCAGGATAAATGTTTATTGAATGAATAAATATTGTGGGGCAGGACTAAAGATTGGTTGCTTGACTCTCAAGAGTCATGTGGGAGGAAATGGAAAGATCACTGCTTAATACTCCCCAAATTCTTTCAAAATCCAAAGCCCTTTATTGATGCAGTCTGAAGTATACAGTTGATCCTGACCAATGCCGAGGTTAGGGGTGCTGACCACCCCCTGTGTCATTGAAAATCTGTGTATTACTTCTGACTCCCCCAAAACTAAATAGCCTACTGTGTTGAACAGAAGCCGTACCCATAACATAAACAGTTGACGAACACATATTTTGTATGTTGTGTGTGTTATATACTGTATGCTTGCAATAAAATAAGCTAGAGAAGGGTGCCTGGGTGGCTTAGTCGGTTGAGTGTCTGCCTTTGGCTCAGGTCACGATCCCGGGATCCTGGGATCGAACCCCGTATCGGGCTCTCTGTTCAGCAGGGAGCCTGCTTTTCCCTCTCCCTCTGCCTGCCGCTCTGCCTACTTGTGTGCACTCTCTCTCTCTCTGTGTCAAATAAATAAAATCTTTAAACAAACAAAAGCTAGAGAAAATATAATGTTACCAAGAAAATCCTAAGGAAGAGAAAATATATTTACAGTACTGGACTGAATTTATCCAAAAAAAAAAAACAAACCCACCTATAAGTGCACATGTGCAGGTCAAACCCATGTTGTTCAAGGCTCAACTGTACTTTATTGTTTTAAAGGTGGAGAACCAGAGGCCCGGTTAAAATGTGTTTTTGATATTCCCTTGTAAAAAGACTTGATCGTGACTTCCTTTCAAAGATCCTTTTAGGAAACAAAGACTAGTATAGGGCAGAGTGCTTTTCCATCTTATGTGGGATATACTGGAGCCACAGAGAGAGAGAGAAAATGGTTGAATTCGGGCCAGGAGAATGGCCACAGTGAGGCCCAGTGAGGCCCAGCTCCCTGGAACGTGGGCTCAGGAGTTGCGTGCTGGCAGTTTTAGGTTGTATAAGCACTTCAGTATAGTCAATTCTAGATCAGTTGTGCTAACGGAGGAATGGATAATAGTAAGGACATAACGCTTAGGTTAATTTATGTGCCTCAGAAGGCACCACATGAACAGTCATGCACGGAAACAGGCACATCCTTGCTAGAGGCATGCCTCCTCTCTACTCTCTCGCAGAAGAACCGGCTGGAAGGGCTCAGAGGGGAGCTGGGCTGCAGTGTGAACGAGGCCTGAAGGGCAGAGGATAATCCACCAAGCAGACAACCCCTGTCAGTTTCTAAGTCTCTTGAGTACAGGAACTGGGTCCCCTGTTCACTGCTAAAGCTCCAGCACCTTGCTCAGAAAGCACTTAGTACGTATTTTTTTAGCGAGTGAGCGAGCAAATGAGCAAGTGAGTGAAGACTCTGAAAATCGACAATATAAGATTGCTGATAAACAATTGCAGAGGAACCATGACATTCGGTGTGCTGTGCTTGTTGGGATGTAGGAATTAACATTTAACATGTTATCCTGTAGAATTCCTTAGAGGCCATCTCAGGCCTCTTGTGAGGGCACAGGCAGCCATTTTTCTGTCAATAGTCACATCGCGAACATTCGTGACGTTGCGGCCCAGGAGGTCTCGGTTCCAACTACTCAACTCTGCCCTTGAAGCATGAACGCAGCCACAGACGATACATAAATGAACGGGCATGGCTGTGTCCCGATGAAATGTTATTTACAGAAATAGGCAGCGGGCCCGATTTGGGTCTGGGGCCACAGTTGGCAGACCTCCCTCTCAGGGCCCCTCCTGATGACAGAGGAGGACACTAAGGCACATAGAAGTCAAGTGACCTTCCCAAGTACACCTGACAGGCCAATGCTGCACTTATGACTAGAATCTACATTTACCAACTCTAAGCCAATTTTCTTCTTGTGAAAAGAAAATCCATTTATTCACTCATTCAAGTATTCCCTGAGAGTCGGAATATACCAGGCATGGTACTAGGCCCTGGGTGTGCCTGAGTGAAACAGGGGCCACATGGTCCTGTTCTTAGAGAGCTTATGGCAGAGAAGGGGCGCGTGTAGAAGCCAATACAATGAGCGTTAAGAAGTGCTGCAACAGGGCAGGGGCCGTGTCAGAACACGCGGGCACCACAGGCAAGAAGCAAACTCTCCTCCACTTTGCGTCACCGAAGTCTCCTTGGGAAGGTCCAGGCCCTTACTTGCATATCCCCTTTACACCTGTTATCACTTCTTCCCAATTCCGTCAGTTCAGTCGTGCTCTGAAATCATGAATTCTGACTACATGGTGGAGCCCTACACGCACAGCTCATTGAGCTGTAGGAGCGTGGATTATCTTCACTGACCTTTGATCTTTCCAATCAAAAAGTTCTTTGAGTTCACGATCTGATCCATGTCCGAACGGATGGTTCCCTCCAGGCCCTTCGTCAGAGAGCGGCACTCCTCCTTTAAGGCACTTAATCCTTCTGAAACTTGATGCCGAACCAGGTTGTAGGCCTCCTCAAGGAGCTGTAACAGAGAACAGCACAGAAATCAGGGGCTCTGTCATGTGCGAGCGCTGGCCCACTGGCCCGAGCCAAGCAGAGGGAGAAGGGCTAATCACAGATTATTTTAACATAAACACGACTGCAGGCACACTGTGATTTTTCTTTCAAGGTTTGAGTCTGTTTGGATTAGTCCTCATGCAAGTGAGACTGAGCAGACTCGAGGTAGGCAGTTCTCCACCCAGGGAAGGAATTATTTAAAAAAAACGAAAGAAGAAGAAGAAGAGAAAGGAAGGAAGGAAGGGAGGGAGGGAGGGAGCGCAGGAGGGAGGGAGAGAGAGAGAGAGAGAGAGAGAGAGAGAGAGAGAAAGAAAGAAAGAAAGAAAGAAAGGAAAGAAAGAAGGAAAGAAAGAAACTGCCCTAAAAAAAGAAGGGAAAGGTATGTTCATTTTGAGGCGCACAGTCGCGTAGCAAAGTCATGGCTTACACCGAGCCAGGCCCTCTTTCTGTCGTTCTTCTTCCCCTTCATTTTGGGCAGAAGGTCTGTCTGAAGGGTTGGCAGGAGGTCCTCCATCACCAAGTTACTCAGGATCTGGGGAGAGGAGGACAGTCCCAGAGTGAGTTGGGTGGTGATTACTGAATCTGAGCATCAGGCCTGCTGAAGTTGTCATGATTGGCAGTCCCGATCCTGGCAACTAAGATTGTCCTGGACTACATAAAATCTGTTAGGCTGATAGTTTCACTCTGGTTCTGAGGCTACAGAAATTTCAACTAAAGACAATCTTGGAGGGTAAACGTTCTTAAATATTTGCAAAGAATAGTAATGTCTGCTGACGGTTCACCATCAGAAAGGACAAATTCCTCAAATTCACACTTCTTTAAACTAGAAGAATCTAGTGCATTTAGGATAAAAGGCAAAAGTTTAGTTATGGATAAGGGCATCCTTAGCAACCTCGTGACAGGGATCAGGCTTGGTTTTGGTGGCTTGAGTCCTTTTCTGTGTCCTCTGAGACCATCATGCCTCCTCAAGCTCCCTTGGGATCTATGTGTCTTCATGCTCTTTGTCCCTGCCGTCTCCTGAACCCCACCTCCATTATCTTTAAAGTTTAGAGAAAGAAGGGAGTAACAAATACTTAGAACAACTGGACATTTGTGGGATGAGCAGAACACGGGAGAGGGAATCTAAAGTCTTCAGAATGTTTAAAAAAAAAATTTGCTCCCAAGTCACTCCTGAGATGTTGCTGGGCTCCATGAAAATGTTGTTTGTTTGTTTTGTTTTTTTAATCTGAGCATGTTCTTCATGTCCATTTATTACAGTGCTCCATGTAACACCAACTTCTCCTTCCTTAACTAGCCATCTCCCCCCGAATTGGAGCAGATTTGTTTTTCAGATTCAGTTTTACTATGAATCTTTTGGGGGTCACAGCTTAGTTTCCAGTATCAGGCTGCAAAACAAGATTTACAAAAGAAAAAGAGTAATTTTGGGAATGGAGAATCATTTGACATCTGTTCTATGAATTTAAAATGATAATTGCGCAAAATAATTGACCTCCTTCTCATAAAAATTCAAATTAGGCTTTGGGAATTACGGAAGATTTTTTTCCTGAGGTCATTGGTCAGCCTCATGCTAGTGCAAATATTCATGAGCTCACGAGATTTTGCCTTTCACCAAGGGCTCTGTTACAGCAGGGTGGGAAACTTTAGCTGAACTGTCCAGGAACACTCCCAGGGTAGAGGTGGGGGAGCCGTCCAATCCCCCTGTGCCTGTGGGTCCTTGGGAGAGCAGGCTGGTCAGGTCAGTGCAGGGAGTGGGGCTCCTGTCACCTGCGATGTGGAACTTTGTGGTGTGATGAAGATTATAATGGGGAAGGATTTCCCCAAGTCCTGGTAATTCATTGGTGGGGATGTTTTTCTTTCTTAACCATTCTCTGGGAGCAGTCAAGAGGTGAGCCAGAATACTTGAGGAATTTGAGAGGAACGTGATATGTGCAAGCTCCATGGAGATTAGCAGGTCCAACAATTAGATTCAAGTAGGTAATTAATAATCCATGGACCCTTCCCCTATCCTGCTTGGTGGAGTAAGTCCTTAGTTGGAACACATCTGCCCGAGACTGATGGAAGTGTAGCATGGGGAGAATGAGCTAGGAAGATAAGGAGCCTGAAGGCAGAGCTTAAAATCAATGGGAAATGTTATCTTAGTTGATAGTGTTAAATCAGGGTCATAATAATTGCCTAATTCATCCTTTTGCAGATATTAGTTTGAGTCTGAACATAAGCATGAAATGGGTTTGAAAAGATGAAAATGTTACAAAGGCCAAAGGAAAAAAATATTCCATTTGGGTGGGCTTATAGTTTTCTTTTAGTCTTTCCCATAATGTTCCAAGAAATTGAGTTCTATTTTATAATTTAGGGAATTGAAAAGGAAATATGTCTGGGGAAAAAAAAAAAAGAGAAGGGGAATAGGAGTGGGTTGCAAGGGTGTGGGGCTTGGCAACACCACAGGGCAGGCAGAGCCTCAAAGTGCTGAGGCCCAACTGTGTCCATCCCAACGCTGAGTAACCCTCTTCCTCCACCCTTCAGCCCACCCCCCATCCTTGTGTAGCCCCCCGCACCCACCCAGGGTCTGCTCTGAGATTCCCTACCTGGGTCAGCTCTTCATGAGCAGGGTCCAAAGCCCTGGGGCTATTCTAGGGAAAGTAGCTAGTCAAGTAAGTAAGCCATACTAATGAAGGGGTTCCTCAACCTTCTCCCCCAGAACAAGATCTATCGAGTATTTTTAGGGCCCTAAAAATACCACTTTTGCTTTAAAAAAAAAAAGGTGTGTGTGTGTGTATGTGTGTGTAAATTTAACTGCCGGGATGTGTAGATTTTAAAATTCCATCACACATATAAGAAACCAAACATGCCATTAGGTTGGTCAAAATCAACAAACCCAGGCTCACTCCCTGAAGGCCACACCATGTGTTACCTTCCAGATGCTGACGCTGTGGGGAAGATGTGAGGTCCAGAGACTGCTCTTCTTCCTGAGACTGGCCCGATGGTCTGACCAGGCTGTCGGCCTTGTGCCTTTTATGTTACTGTGTGGCCATGGGTGAAAGAATCATTTAAAGGGGTCACATTCAAGGTCATTAGACAAAAGACAACTCTGAAATGTATGGAGGCCTAAAATGTGGATAGTTTTCTTGTCTTGAAACTACCTGTTCTGTGGGAATTATAAGCTACTTTCTCAGCTCATCTGATTAATTTAAAGGCAAATTTAAATTTATAGTAACACTTATAAGATAATAAATATATATTACATAAATATGTTACTATGATTAATAAATACACCAAATAGCTGTAAATACTTTACATTTTGCAAACTGCTTTCCTTCATGACCTCATCTGTTACATTTTTATAGATGAGTAGGAACTATCTTGAAGTTTTTACTAGTATACAAATGTTTTCACCTTAATCGTCCATAGGCAAGTTATCCTAAGATATTTGCTCTGCCTGGACACTTGCCTGAAAAATAACCCCTACCATGAGGGCCCACCAGACTTGCTATGTGAGTCATTACTATGAAGATAATAATGTAACAATGCTGAGCATCTTCTGAATATCAGGCCCTGAGGTAGAGGGGTTAGGACAAAATGATCAAATTTTTAGTAGATCTGAAAAAAGTGCAAACAAACGCAGTGCTTTAAACAAAAGATGTCATATTCTTTTTTTTTTTTTAAGATTTTATTTATTTATTTGACAGAGAGAGACCGTTAGAGAGGGAACACAAGCAGGGGGAGTGGGAGAGGGGGAAGCAGGCTTCCCGTCGAGCAGGGAGCCCGATGCGGGGCTCGATCCCAGGACCCCGGGATCATGACCTGAGCCGAAGGCAGACGCTTAACGACTGAGCCACCCAGGCGCCCAAAAGATGTCATATTCTTAAACTCAGCTATGTCATGCCGTTTTTTTTTTTTCTTTTTTTAATTACTTGGTAGCTTTTTTGGGCCTCTGATCTCTTTTTCCTGTGAGCATTAGGAGAGACACTGCTTCAGCTCCATGCGTGAGGTTACAGGGAAGCGTACCCTCCCTGGGCCCCAGACAGGGGGGTTTTCGAGCCCACTTCCTTGCATTTTCTTTCACTGGCTTCTCCATGCAGAGCCAGACATGGCTCAAAATGTGTTTCCATCCCAGACTGGCTCTGTGACCTCAGCCAACCTCTCTGCATGTTCTTTTTCTCACCTGGAGGGTGATGGACAGATAATCCTTGAAATGCCCTTCCAGCGCTCACATTTTAGGAGTCTGACTTCCCCACAGATACTCAGATTCCTGGGGGAGCAAAACTTACTGGGTCACTTGATAACTCCAGCTTTTACTGATCTCTTCTCTGTTTTTGTTTTGTTTAGTTCTGCTTTCCCACTTACGGTATTTTTTTATACTGCAAAATTAGCACCTTCCTATCACTGCTTCGTGCCAATGCTTTATGATGTCCATATATGTGCAGACCCACATATGCTTAGCCACACACACTTCTAACACTGCCTTGTTCTACATCTAGGTATGACTTGCCTCACTGCGATGGCAAAGGATGAGTCATTTAGTTCTCTTGCTCCTCCTAGCGCTTCGCACATTATCAACCCAAAGCAAAAGGCAGAAGGTCAACAAAAGAAACATGATACTCAATGCAAAGAAAGGATTCATTAAGTACCTGCTTTCGATGGGGCATCATGAAGACATGTGAGCCGCCATGAAATTTCAAATGAAAGAAAAGATCAAGCAAGTAGCATAGGTAAACTTGAGGAGTTAAATAAATGTTGAACTTGGTCAAGTTCCATTGTTGGTGTTGATCTTTCACGGGACCAGTAATTGGAAGCCATCATTTCCTTTGCCATCTGTCCACTTAGCATGAAGTGGTGACCATGAAGCTATCAGCTGCACGGGGCAGGGACTGTCCTGTCCCACCCATCCTCTGGATCACCAGCACCCACCATGGTGCCTGGCATACAGTGGCTCAATAGTTGTTGAGTGACTAAAACCAGACAAGTCACTTAACTGTTATATGCCTCCCTCGGTTTTCTCATTTACAAAATGGAAATACTAGCAACCTCATGAGATCAGTAAGATGAACACACAGAATTAGGATTTGAACATTAAAAAGCACTACCCAAAGGCATTTTAATACTGGTATATGTACTAAATATGTTGGTTTACAAGGCAGCCTTCAGCCTCCCCTTTTGCTTTCATTTTTCTTTTTGGCATAAGTACAGTTAGTCCTTAATCCTCTCAGACTGATAAATGGATGTGCTTCCCCCAAATATCAGAAACCAAGAATTGGCTAAAGTGCTGGAATAAGTCTCAGGCTAAGAAATAAATGAGTTTAGAATCCTCCAAAGGGAGGGAAAAAAGAAGCTTCTGAGTCATATGGTTAAACAATGAAGAATAGCCCCATCATCATGAGCAAATGTTTTCGGCGTTAGATGTTTCATGACATACGAAGGCAAGGCCCCATCTGGTCTCTTCCAAATATTGGCTCCTAATAACAAATTCCACTGGCCCCCAAAAGAGGCACTCGGGGAGATGAGGGGAAATGAAAGAACAGCATTGTTGGACCCTGTGTGCCTCTAATTAAATAATGCCATACCCAGCCTCCTCTTCCTGGCTGAATCAGCCATGTGATTGGTGTTCTCATGGACACAGTTTCCTTGGAGATTTGTAACAATGTCCCTGGTACCAAGCCAATGGAGGTACTCAGCCCATGACTAGCATTTAATCAAGGTCATGGGAAATTATATCAGGCCACGGGGGATAGAAAACTAGAAGAGGTAAATAAAATGCACGGAAAACTGTCTAATGCTTTTAAAATGTGTTTCCTTGACTTCGTTTATAGATCATTCAACACATAAAGACAAGTGCATGCCAATAGTTTTCCGACAACATCTCACTTAATGCTCAGAACCCTGCAAGGTAAACATTATCATTACTCTCTTTCTCAGAGGACTAATCTGAGACAAAAAGAGGTCCAATAACTTGGCAAGATTTAGCCCAAGTCCACTGACCTAAGCCCCCACCGCACATGTTTGCTTATGGTCTGGAAGCATGAGGCCAGTTGAAAGAATCATGCTTTGTGTAGAAAGCAGTAGAAGCAGCTCTCCCCATTGCCGTTGCAGCGTTTCAGGCTGCCCTGTTTACTGCCCGGTCTGGAGGTTTTTGGAGAGGGTGCCTAATAGCTTGTGGACCAAATGCTTCTAGACGATGAGAGAAACGGCCTTTGGAACTACATCTTCTGTTCTTGCAACTTTTATTGTTTGATTTTTAAAAAAATTTTTAAATTATGACTCTGACCTCCCACGTGTAGACAGAGAAGAGGGTCCAGAATTTTGAGCCCGTGTTACCTGGACTTCATCCCCTGTGATCATTTCCCACGAGCCATAGTGTCCCTTCTCCTGCCGGAAGAACTGTACAGCTTCTAGAAACGCTTGGGCTTCGAACGTCGTCTGCTTCATGTAATCTAAGAGAAAGAGGCAAGGGCATTTAGCAGAGAAGAAGAATACTTCTACATTTGACCATGGCTCTTCAGGGGACCTAATATGACCTGAATGTTACAAGGGAGAGAATTATGAGACACAGAAAAATTAAGCAGGTGCCGAATTCAAAGTTCATGTGCAGATGTGAATTACACTCCTTGCTCCCCATAGCAGCGGATTCATTCTATCCGTTCCTGGGCAGACTGGCTAGGACGAGAAGCAGATGAACCCCTGTTTATTTTTATGCCTCCAATCGTAGCACCTCACTACGCAGACCATTTCTTCACAGGGCTTTGTGTAGCCATGGAATATCTCCCCCGCCCCCCCTTCCCTGAACAAAACTCCGATTTCTTTGTGGCTTGATAACAACTTTCTGTCAAAAGGACATCAATATAACATGCTGATTTATGCAAACAAAGGATGACAATGGCTAACAACTATATAGCAAGATACTGTTCTTCTAAGCATGTTACATATTTCATTGAAACCTCACAAGAACCTTTGAGGTGTTATTATCATCTTGATTATATAGATGCTCCAGAAGCCCAGAAAGATTAATTAATTGCCTAAGGTCATAGAGCTAGTAAGTGTGTGAACTCAGGCAGTCGGATCCAGTCAGACAACACTACACTGTACCAGCACCACGCTATACTACCTCACATATTAGTTTTCCAGGTTTGCCCTTCCAAACAGATTAGATTTTATTTTTTTATTGTTTTATTTTATTTAAAATAATTAATTTTATTATTATATATAGTGTGTTATTAGTTTCAGAGGTAGAGTAACACACATATAGTGTGTTATTAGTTTCAGAGGTAGAGTTCAGGGATTCATCAGTCTTATATAACACCCAGGGCTCATCACATCATGTGCCCTCCTTAATGCCCATCACCCAGTGACCCCATTCCCCCACTCCCCTTCCCTCCAGCAACCCTCAGATTGTTTCCTATAGCCTCTTACAGCGTGTCTCCCTCTCTGATTTAATCTTATTTTATTTTTCCCTTCCTTCCCTTATGATCCTCTGTTTTGTCTCTTAATTTCCACATATGAGTGAAATCATATAATTCTTTCTCTGGTTGACTTATTTAGCTTAGCATAATACCCTGTAGTTCAAGCCATATCTTTGCAAATGGTAAGATTTCTTTCTTTTTTTTTTTTTTTGATGGCTGAGTAATATTCCATTGTATATATACACCACATCTTTATCCATTCATCTGTTGAAGGACATCTGGGCTCTTTCCATAGCCAAACATATTAGATTTTAAAAGGTGTTATGTCTGAGAGGAAATATTTAATGGCAGGATTTTAAGTGTGGTTGGGGGAGCAAGGGCTCAATAGCCTTCCCAGAATTCCACAAATCACAGCGTGCATACAAATATCTTCATTTCTGCTATGAACTGAATATTTGTGTCCCCCAGAATTCATATGTATGATAATACATACTAATCCCCAGTATGATAATATTTGGAGATAGAGCCTTTGGGAGGTAATCAGGCCAGGGAGGTATGATAGGATTACTGCCCTTAACATGATGGGATTAGTGCCCTTATAAGAAGAGAGCTCTTCCCCCCCACTTCTCTCTCTCTCACCAGACACTGGACCTGCCAGTGCTTTGATCTTAAACTTCCAAGACCGTGATATTTTTGTTACAGCAGCCCAAACTGACCAAGGCAATTTTCAACGCACAAAGCTAGCTCTTGGAGGATACAATGATTACAGAATTATAATAATCTTTTCAGGGAAATGAATCATAGAAATAATCTAATCTAACAATAAAGAAATCAAATCTTAGAAAGGGGAAATAAGGCTAAATGAAGTGACTGAAAGCACCAAGTCTCTTGTCTCCTGCTTCTCCTCCTATAGGACACGAAGTTCTCTTGCTAATAGCATATGATCTGTATTTATAGGGCAAATTAGATTAGCCAGTTGAAGGCCGCTGATTCACTGGGGACCTTCAGAGCTTTAGACAATGGGATTACTCAGTCAAGGAATGAGTGGTTGATAAGGCGGACTGGGCAGAACTGAAAAAGGATCAATCTGCTCCAGAAGGTGACAATCAATAGGCTCTAGATGACTCTTTTAAGATTGGTTTAGGAGGTCATAACCCTCAGGAACCTGGAAAAGTGAAAATACAATACATTTCAAGGCATAGCCTCTATAGAGTTCAAGCAACATTCTTCACGGTGAGGATACCACAAAGCCCTGAATCTCCACCTTCAAAAATGTGGAACCGTAACTGACATTTCTAATACTGACATAGAGATCTGCTCAAGATCTAAATCAGAAAAAGAGCATGCTTGAGAATCAAGTTTTTAAATTGAAGTATTTTCTTCCTTGTTATTTTTTCTGGCTTGGCAAATGATTTAGTGTTTAATCTTAGAGATTTGGAAAACACAAATTAAAGTCTTGGTATAAAGTTGACAGCAAGGGGGCTGTGATATGGGGCTCAGTACACTGGGAGGGACTTTACCAACAGAGATGGAAACTGTAATTATACATTGAGATTCAAGATTGACTCATGTGTTCTTATTTTTAACAGCTGTTTTCATTTCCAACCTAAGGAAACAAAGAGATGGAAGAAAATGTGGTACTTGGATGGAGTGAGAACTGCCAGACCCGCGAGCCTGGGAATAAGGTTTTGAATTCTTCATGTCCTTACAAAAAGCATAAATTTACTTATTTCTTCCCCCACTAACCTCAGTAACTGGAGGAGGTATTTGAAATCCTACTCATACCTTCCATAATTATATCAAAGCAAACTATGGCAGCCCCCCTATGTGTGTTTCCAAAAATCTTTGAAAAAAAAAGAGAAGAAATGGGATTTGGAGACAATGATGTGGGAGTCAGAAAGAAGTCCAAGAGGAGAAAGAAGAGCTGGAATGTAGTAGTGGCGGATGAGGCACCTTAATCTAGGCAGAAAAGAAAAGGGTTAGTAATCAGATGAACCACACAGGAAATTACAGTAATTGAACATCAGCAAGAAAGCCTAAAAGAATGAGGGCAGGGATCTAAATTCTCAACTCTCTATCATTAGGATGGATTTAAACTGGATTTTAACTATTCCTTTTCCACAGGGGAAAAAAGGATCTAACCTACTGATTCATCATCAGATTTTTCAGGTTATAAACTGATCAAGTAAATTAACGTCTACAAACCTTTTAGAACAGTATCTGCCATATTAAATCCACTTTATGGATATTAATTTTTATGATTGTAAGCCAAGCTCAACAGCATCTGCCAGATCATTACGGAAATAAAGAACAAAGGTTTGCTTTGTAAAAGATAGAATTGTATTGCAATGGTAATATGACCTTCATTTCTTCTAAGTTGTCTGTAGAGGCGTTGCTGAACTCAGCCGGAATATACAGGTGTTTGAGAAAAACTGGATTGTCAGTTATTTGATCAACTTCCTGCCATAGATCTCATGAGAACAAATTCCAGGATCACAATCACTTGCTCTCCTGCCAACAAGCAGCTGAGAGTTTAGTCCAGTAGTCCCCAGAATCAACAAAGGCTTTTGGTTGTTAAGCCTTCTTGTAGGTCGACTTAGAAAAATGGCAGGTTATCAGCTCCAACTGTACTTTCCCAACATGTTATCATTATGAGGATGCTCAAGGAGACAGATGTGCTGGAGAGAAGAGCATTAAATCCAGATCCCTCATTTGGTTGATAAGGAAACTGAAAGAAAAAAATGGTTAATTTCTTGGCTGAAGGTCACACAGCTGGTTAGAATCAGAGCCAAGAGTTGAAAAAGTAGCTCTGGCATGTCAGGAGTGGCCTTGGCATTCTTGCTTACTTAAATCATAGACTATGGGAGCTGAAAGTGGTCTTAAAGGTCACCTACCCTGAGCTCTCGCTCCATGCTGGAAGTCTTCAGAATCCCAGACGCTCATCTGGCCTTAGCTTGATTATTTCCAGTGACAGAAAGCTCACAATTTATGGAGTAGTCACGGAACTGCTCTAATTATTTGAAAACTTTTCCTTTTATTGAGCCAAAATCTGTTTCCATGAACTCTCATTAATCTCATTTCTGCTTTTCAGAGCAAAATAGACAAGTTTACTCCTCTTCTATATGGTAATTCTAAAAAAAAATAGCTGAATATCTTTGTTTTCCTTCAACCATTCTTTAAACAATATAATTTTGGGGATTTTTTAAATTTAGCCCTCTTTTTTCCTTCCTTCCCTTAGTAACCAACTCCATTTAATCAATATCTTTCTTAAATTTGGCCCTTACACTGAATCCAACCCACTGAGTATTTTATACTTGTGCAAATTATGTAAAGTAAAAAGATTACTTTCCTTTTTCTGGTCCCTAACTTCTTTTTCTTTTTTTTTTTTTTTTAACACAAACACATTACACCATTGACTCATACTTTTCTTACAGGCAAATAAAATCCCTCCAACTTTTTCATATAAAACCCTTGTCAATTTAATCCTTTCCCAACCTGTACTTACACTTTTGATTCTGAAGTACAGGTTTTAACACTACCCCTAATAAATTACAAGTTACTGTGATCAACTCAGTGCCCCAGAGCCAGCCAAAATCATTTTAAAATTATAATTGTTTCCAAACTCCCTTTCACCTCTGTATCATTAAAAAATTTGGTGGGCTTGCCTTCTGTTGTTTCTATCCAATTCACCGATTGAAACATTCATCAGATCGGGGGCAATGACAGATCCCTGGGAAATTCTAAACATTTTAGAAGACATGGGAGACACATCTTGGCCATTCATTCGGCAATCACATCCTCAGGACCTTAGTCTCTCCCTATTTCTCATCTGTGCAGTTGCATGGAAAACTCATAGTTGGGAGACATGATTAAGGATTCTGCAAGGAAAAGAAAGCTTCTCTGGGCCCCTTGGGGGAACAGTTATCCAGGGGGTCAGCTTTTGTTTTTTTCTACTTGCACAGATTTACAGCATGTCTGAGTCAACTGAAACGCCAAAGCTCCAAGGCCTATGCAGTCATTCTGGATTTTCACTCTGGCTGCTGTGTTGGGACCCCCTGACTCAGGCTGGGTTTGGAAGCTGTGTTGTTATTTTATTTTATCGGTTCAGTGCGCCAAGCCATGTTAGCTGATCCGCCTGGTGATTTGCAAAAGTTATGTAACAGCATTACTCACTACACTGCTATGGGGCTCATCTCAGTAATGTATACTTCTAAATTGTCTTCAGCTTCAGGTCATAGGTTGTCTTTCCTGGGAGAGCTGCAACAAGGCTGTCTGCCCTAGTTTCTTCTCTACAGCAAAGGAGAAGCAGCATGAAAGTAACCAACGTTTGTTGAATACCATCAGTGTAAGCATGAATCACGTAAGATATTTACACACACTATCTCATATAATCCTTCCAGCAATCCCATTAGGTAGGAATTAGTATTCCCACTTTAAGACTGACAAAGAAACTGACTTCAGAGAGGCTAAACAATTTGTTTAAGCTAATAGGTGGTCAAGTCAGGCCTACTTACTTCCAAAGTCCTGTTATAACACTCCATGGTTTAATATTTTAAAACTTTTTATTCTGAGGTAATTGTAGGTTCACATGTTCTTATAAGAAATAATGGAGGAGGGGGCGCCTGGGTGGCTCAGTTGGTTAAGCGACTGCCTTCGGCTCAGGTCATGATCCCGGAGTCCCGGGATCGAGTCCCGCATCGGGCTCTCTGCTCGGCAGGGAGCCTGCTTCTGCCTCTGACCCTCCCCCCTCTCATGTGCTCTCTCTCATTCTCTCTCTCTCAAATAAATAAATAAAATCTTTAAAAAAAAAAAAAAAAAAAGAAATAATGGAGGAGGGATGGGTTGGCTGGGTGATGGACATTGGGGAGGGTTATGTACTATGGTGAGTGCTGTGAATTGTATAAGACTGATGAATCACAGACCTGTAGCCCTGCAACAAATAATACATTATATGTTAATAAAAAAATTAAAAAAAAAAAAGAAATAATAGAGAGGTGGGGCACCTGGGTGGTGCAGTCGGTTAATTGTCTGACCAGTCTGACATGTATGCACATGTTCATGTGTGTATGTTTGCACCTGTGTGTGTGTGTGTGTATGTGTCGTGGTTTAATTTTTTTTTAAGATTTTATTAATTTATTTGACAGAGAGAGAGACAGTAAGAGAGAGAACACAAGCAGGGGGAGTGGGAGAGGGAGAAGCAGGCTCCCCGCCAAGCAGGGAGCCCGATGTGGGACTTGATACCAGGACTCTGGGATCAGGTGGCTCAGTCGGTTTGGCTCAAGTCATGATCTCAGGGTCCTGGGATCGAACCCTGTGTAAGGCTGCCTGCTCAGTGGGGAGTCTGCTTCTCCCTCTCTCTGTCCTTCCCCCTATGCATGCTCGCTCTCTCTCTCCCTCAAATAAAAAAAAAAAGAATCATCTAGTCCAAACCACTCACTGAGTAAGTGAGCAGACTCAGGGCCAGATAGAATGTGACATTATTAAAAACAAAAGAAAACTCATCACTGGAATTAAAAATGAATGGAGTCCATTTTCATGAAATGGTAATAAAAGTTTTGATTTTGTTTAAAAAATTTATTTAGGGCGCCTGGGTGGCTCAGTCAGTTAGGCGTCTGCCTTCAACTCAGATCACGATCCCAGGGTCCTGCAATCAACTCCTGCATTGGGCTCTCTGCTCAGCAGGGAGCCTGCTTCTCTCTCTCCCTCTGCCTGCCGCTCTGCCTGCTTGTGATCTCTCTCTCTCTGTCAAATAAGTAGATAAAATCTTTGAAAAAAAATTTATTCGTAACCAACTTAAGCAAATATTTATTGCCATATTATAAATGATAACTCTCATGAGCACTAGCCCCAGGATTTCTTAGAAGTCCCTGAATTGTATTTTGTAAACTTCTGGACTAAAATATTCATCTATTGACTAAATCTTATTTGTGTTAGTGGATACAGACCTACCAAGAAGAGAAGAAGAATAAGCCAAGAAAAAAAGTGCAGTCCATGGAGATCCAGGGACCTGAGGATGAGTTACAATGGTGTTGCTCTAGGTGAAAATATGAAGATGTAAGACTCACTCAGAGGATATGAAGGGCTTCTCAAATGGATGGAAGAAAGGTGTTATAGTGAAGATATTGTTTTGATAGAGATTTTTAACCACATAGAAAAGGGCTACATGCCTCATTTGACTAAAAGTAGTGCATCTCATGAATTCTTGACTTGTCAATAAATATTAAAAGACTGTTTGTCAACAGACAAAAGGAAGTGGTGATTACTAGAACAAGTGAAGACAGACTAACCCATTTCCTTCACACAGACATACTAGATTGGCAGATTAGAAGGCTGTTGGAGACATCCTGTATCTAGATTTTAGCAAGACAATTATTAAAGTTTTACATACTTTTGACTGACACACGGAAGAAATTTAGATTGGTTGATAATGCAAATAAACATAACTGAATAAACAACCTCAATGATGGATGCTGGCTAAAAGGCTGACATCCTAGAGGAAAATCTCTAAGGTCCTGCCCTTAACACATTTTCAATTATCTAAAAAAGGTAAGATGGATAACCCCAGGGTTTCACTTAACTGTGAGCCCAGGGTACGTGAGTGACGCGATACAGTTGTACACAAAGCCAGTGAGGGTGGGCCGTGGGAATGTGGAACAGGACAAGGACAGTCACAGATGGATTCTGAGATCCGCTCCTAGGAAATTACCATCACACACTTCCAGTTCCTCAAAAGGAAGTGCTCCGTCTGGGCTAGTTGCCTTATAGGAGGTGTACAGATTTGCTCAAATCCCTCTATTATGCGCTCTCATGACATCATGTGCCTCCTCACCATAGCACTTATAAGAATTATAATTTCAGAGTTATTAGTGTAATCATTTGAAATATGCCTTTCCCCAAGAGCGTAAGTTCCAAGAGGACAGGGAACTACAGTTTGTGTTCACAACCGTATCCTCAATCCCTACCTGAGTGCCTGGCACATAAGAAAGAAAGAGAGAGAGAGAAAAAGAGAGGTGGGTGGGGGAAGGAGGAGAAGGAGAGAGTGAGGGAGACAGAGGGATCGAGGGAGGGGTGCCTGGGTGGCTTAGTCATTAAGGTTTGCCTTTGGCTCAGGTCATGATCCCAGGGTCCTGGGATAGAGACCCACATCGGGCTCCCTGCTCTGCAGGAAGCCTGCTTCTCCCTCTCCCACTCCCCCTGCTTGTGTCCCCTCTCCTGCTGTCTCTCTTTCTGTCAAATAAATAAATAAAATCTTTTTTTTTTTTTTTTTTAAAGAGGGATTGAAGGAGGGGAGGGATTTAAACACTACGGGGGTAGGGCACTAGATTAAATTTCCTTTTAAAAAAAGATTTACTTATTTCAGAGAGAAGAGAGCATGCCCAAACCCATGCTTGGCGTGGGGGGGGGGGGGTAGGGGCAGTGAGAGAGGGAGAGACAGTCTTAAGCAGACTCCACGCCAAGCACTCAGGTGGAGCCTGAGGTGGGTCTTGGTTTCAAGACCCTGAGATCACGATATGAGCCAAAACCAAGAGCCGGACACTTAACCAACTGCGCCACCCAGGTGCCCCTAGATTAAATCTCCTTTTAAAGTTCTATCTCAACCAAGATTTCTTGGTTGCAGATAAAACCCAAGTGTTGCAAATGAATCAGATTCTCTCTTAATGAGTCTCTTTCTTACTCTTGTAAAGAGGTACTGAAGGAAATTGACCTACTTACTCCAATGCTTCTCAGACTTTGATGAGTATCAGAATCACCTGGAGGGTTTGCTAAAACAGATTGCTGAGCTTCAGCCCCCAGAATTTTCAGATTCAGTAAGGTATAGGGTGAGGTCCAAGAATTTGCATTTCTAATAAGCTCCCAGGCGATGCTGATGCTCTAGGTCCAGGGGCACACCTTGAGAACCATTCCTCTACCCAACATAAGGGGAGCGATTCTCAAACATCAGAATCACCTATGTCTTTGTTAAAAATGCAATTCTTCATCTTGCCCCAGAGATTCCAGTTCAGCAGGTCTGGGGCTGGGCCCAGGAACCTGCATTTAAAAAGCTGTTCAGGGGCGCCTGGGTGGCTCAGTTGATTAAGCGACTGCCTTCAGCTCAGGTCATGATCCTGGAGTCCCTGGATCGAGTCCCACATCGGGCTCCCTGCTCGGCAGGGAGCCTGCTTCTGCCTCTGACCCTCCCCCCTCTCATGTGCTCTCTCTCTCTCTCTCTCATTCTCGCTCTCTCAAATAAATAAATAAATCTTAAAAAAAAAAATTGAAAAAAAAAAAAAGCTGTTCAGGTAATTCTGTTGCAAGGAGTTTACAGGCTAGATTTTGAGAAAGAAACAAATTGCATAGAAGAAAGAGATACAGTAGAAGACCATAACTCTTGAATGCCTAGGGTCTCGATGAACTTGTTCCCACCTTATCAGGTTAGGAAAAGTCCTCTCTGCCGACTGCTCACCCACTTAACACAAATGAACCCTTGTACTTAAAGTGATGCATAAAAATAGTATTATGATGAAGCTCTACCAAAGGGTATGTGGGTAAGGAAATACTTCGGACAGGTTCATATGGACATCATTTCAAACAATTAGAATTCTATCCACTGAGGGCAACCCCCATTTGCTTCAGAAACAATCATTGTCTGGACATAAGTCTTCAGTTGTGACCCCAGTTGAATCTCATTTTCTCTTTTTTGGTAGTCAGTGGATATATGGACTATATCTTCTGTGTGGCAGCCTTCTTTTCTTTAGCATAAATGATCCCATTTCCTTTAAGTTTTTTTCAAAGCCTTAAACAAATAAAGATGACCCCCACTCCTATCTCTTCCAAAAAGTAAGGATGGTGTCATCAAAATCCTGATAAGGGAGGGGAGAATATTTGCTTCTTCCCGAATACCATGAAGATACTCTGTTGTCCCGAAGCTGTGTTCATTGAACATGCTTTCCATGGGCCGAAAGAGTTCATCAGTCACTCTCTGTGCCTTAGATACCTGGGCAGAGTGAGGCCAGGAGAACAACAAGGTAATCAATTATTTCCTCTCTGCCCAGGACAACTCTCTATGTCTCTATATGGGGGAGAGTCATATTCTTTTTTTTTTTTTTTTTTTTAGATTTATTTGTGAGAGAGAGAGAGAGAGAAACAGGGGAAGTGGCAGGCAGAGGGAGAAGCAGGCTCTCTGCTGAACAGGGAGCCCATGCGGGACTCGATCCCAGGACCCTGAGATCATGACCTGAGTCGAAGGCAGACGCTTAACCTACTGAGCCACCCAGGCGTCCTGGGAGATTCATACTCATATTCATGTCTCCCAATATCCTAATGACCATTTGTGGAGATAGCACTGAAATGACCTCAGCAGGAAAAAAAATAATCACACCTCAAAACCAAAGCAAAACAAATGAAAACGATCTAATTTCCTCCTGAAAATGTGAATTTTAGGAGGAGTTCACTCTGCAGTGTTTGCAGGCAGTCGCTGTAGTGTGCACACTTGGATCATCTTCCAGCTCAGACCACAGACACTGGGTCACGTGCCTCCCACTGTCATTGTGGGGAGTCGTGGGGCTTACTCCCTGCAGGCAAAACTTGACCGCACAAGCTGGGCACAATTTAAACCGAGCTGAGTTTCCAAATAAATAGGGAAGATGCTCCTCTCGCCACAGACTTATCCTTCATTTTTGATGACACTTTCTCTTACTCCCAGAAATGACTGTTTACCCAGGGGTCTTGTTATAATTCGTCACTGCTGCACACAAAAACATCAGGGAGATTCTTCCTGACTGAGTTTATGGATGACCTTTGTCTTGTGAGCTCAAAACACCTTGCCTAGTCTTACCCACATGCATGGGGGCACACTTTCTACAAGTAAGGCACACAGTGGAAGGACTTGGCCAGGTTCACGTTCGAGAACAAATCACTGGGGTTAACTGGCTGCACTTTATCATATCCTCCTCTGACACACCCACAGAGTGTAGCACCGTCTGCTGATGCTATCTGGGGATTTTCCACTCATCACCATTACTGATGAGTAATAATAGCATCCACCTTGCACTTGTCAGAAGTTTTTACAGTTTACATGTCATTTGGGTCTCATAGCAACCTCATGAGACAGGTAAGCCAGATGTAATCATTCCTAGGTAGAAAATGGAAAAACTCCAAATCAAAGAAGTTGGAGTCATTACCCAAGGTCATTTAAATACACAACTCATTTTATTGGGTCATCAAAGGAGAACAAAAATAACAAGCAGGAATAAATTTCATACAGACTCAAACTTCAAAAAGGACCTAACATTATTTAAAACTGATACTGACAGCAGAAGTTGTAGCCACTTTTGTCTAGGATAAAATATCTGTTTCCTTATTTGTAACCTTTCCCCAAACACCTAAAAAATTAAATTGACCCATGCTCCATTACCTCCCTAAGAAGTAGGGATGGCAGCCATAGTTTGGAGGGGCAGTATACAACTTAGTCCTCAGGTTCTTAGGGACAAGATCATTTTTTTAAAACTGGGAAGTCAGGTACCAATAGAAACAGTGTCCACACTCCTGACCTATTACAAGAAGGGGCAGTGCTGCCAACAGAGTTCTTTTTAATTTCTGGGTTAACAGAGCCCACAGTATGTACCAGTTTTGCATAATTCCTTTAAACCAAAGATACTTGGAAAGCATCTTGCTATTGGGGTGGTCAAAAGCCTATAACTGCATTAGCATACATTGTCTCACTAAGGGATCCTTTGAAAATGGCTTTATAGGTAAACAGGAGATTTTATTTTATTTTTTTTAACTTTTTTTTTTTTAAGATTTTATTTATTTATTTGACAGAGAGAGACATAGTGAGAGCAGGAACACAAGCAGGGGGAGTGGGAGAGGGAGAAGCAGGCTTCCTGCAGAGCAGGGAGCCCGACGTGGGGCTCGATCCCAGGACGCTGGGATCATGACCTGAGCCAAAGGCAGACGCTTAACGACTGAGCCACCCAGGCGCCCCAACAGGAGATTTTATTGTGACAACTCTAAGCGTTCACAATTATTTTCAGTAAAGTCCAAGGAGCATCTTGTTTAATAACTTGACTAATGACAAATTTAATCAAAACATGGTAGGATTACTGAATGGAATATTATGCAGTCACTAAAATAACAATTATGATGACTCATATGCATCATGGAAAAGTAGTTTAAAGATCATTTTAATTGCAAAAACAAAATTATAAAATCACACATATATCCTGATTAAGCAATGTGAATATTCACCCATATGATTGAAAGGGAATGCATAAGAAATAAAAAGTGAGCCATGGGCGATTTTTGTATTTGTGCCTCAAACTTTATGAAGTGTTATACTTACCCTTAGGAAGATCTGTGCTGATCTAATGACTTTTTATTTTTTAATTTATTTTATTTTATTTTTTTTTAAGATTTTATTTATTTATTCATGAGAGACAGAGAGAGAGAGAGAGAGGCAGAGGGAGAAGCAGGCTCCCAAGGAGCAGGGAGCCTGATGCGGTACTTGATCCCAGGACCCTGGGATCATGACCTGAGCCGAAGGCAGACGCTTAACCATCTGAGCAAGCCACCCAGGCGCCCGACTTTTTATTTTTTTAATACCAGTCCTCTCATGACCATGAGCAATATTTGTCTTTCCAAAGTCCAAATGGTTCTGTGGCAGTTCACCTCTTAGAACCTCAGAGAACTCTTGTGAGCCCTGGCAACTGTCGAATCATGGCACATGCTATGGTCCAGACATACAGGGTCCATACTGAGGGGTTTGTAAAGTAAATTAACTGAAGAATTAGTTCATTCTTCTTTTCCTCTCCTTAAAGGTTTTGCTTAGTGTGGTTTACTCAGAATAGGTCTCCAGTGCCTCCTTCAAGTGTTTTCTCTTCATAAATGGAGGGAAAACCCTTACATCCTGGAGCCCTTTCAGGCTTGTCACAAATGTCCTTTAAAATATTATTACTATCCCTGGGGCACCTGGGTGGCTCAGTCATTAACCATCTGCCTTCGGCTCGGGTTGTGATCCCAGGGTCCTGGGATGGAGCCCCGTGTGTTGGGCTCCCTGCTCAGCAGGAAGCCTGCTTCTCCCTCTCCCTCTCCCCCTGCTTGTGTTCCCTCTCTTGCTCTCTCTCTCTCTCTGTCAAATAAATAAATAAATAAAATCTTTAAAAAAATAAAATATTATTACTATCCCCTGCTTACCATGAAAATAGAGCAAGATCATGGGATGACACAGTGTGACATGCATTAGAAGCTGGAGGTTCATCTGTGACACAACTGAATGAACTTGTGTCCCCTTACATACAATGTCTTCAAGGATAAGTACTGTCATATTCATCACTGTATCCCAAGGCCATACCAGTGCCTGGTACCAAATGTTCTTTTGAACAGACCAACAAACAAAGGAATAAATGGCTCAATGATACAGAAGCAACATGAAAGCGTAGACAACAATCTGGTGGGAATCAAAACTGGGTCTCACTTTGACTCTGGGACTTGAGGTGAATTCCTTTGCGTCTCTGGGCCTACTTTATCACATTTGAAATAAGAGGCTGTCAGTTTTCCTTTTTCAGCTGCGAAATAGTGTGATTTTGCAATAAACTGCAAATACAGTTAGGCTACCAACATTTGGGTAGTGCTCTCCATGACAGAGTTCTAACCTGGGGATAGAAAGGTCCAGCTGCACACTTTATCCTTTGCTTCCCGCTAAACCTTTCTCTCTCTCAAATATGCAGCTTTCTCTGGGCTGCAGGAAAAAATCAACATGACTACTAGATGTATTAAATTACATATGTGGTGTACAGGGTGTTTACTAAAGGAAACAAACACTAATGCAAAAAGATATATGCATCCCTACTTTTTTTTTTGAAGATCTATTTATTTATTTTTGGGGTGGAAGGGCAGAGGGAGAGGGAGAGAGAATCTCAAGCAGACTCCATGCCAAACACGGAGCACGACTCAGGGCCTGATCTCACGACCTGAGCCAAACCAAGAGTCGGACACTTAAGCCTGCACCATCCAAGCGCCCCACACCGCTATGTTTATTGAGGCATTATTTACAATAGCCAAGATATGAAAGCAACTTAAGTGTCTATTGATAGATGAATGGATAAAGAAGATGTGGTGTATATACAATGGGATATTATTCAGCCATAAAAAGGATGAGATCCTGTCATTTGCAACACATGAATGGACCTAGAGGGGATTTTACTAAGTGAAATAAGTCAGAGAGAGAAAGACAGTACCACATGATTTCATTCATACGTGGGACCTAAAAAGCAAAACAAGTGAATAAGCACACAAACAAAATGCAGAAACAAATCCATAGAGAACAAACTGATGGTTGCCTGTGGGAAGAGAGTGGGAGGAGGGGCAAAATGGGTGAAGGAGAGGGGGAGATACAGGCTTCCAGTTATAGAGTGAATACATCACAAGGAAGAATGGTACAGCATATGGAGTACAGTCAATGATATTGTAATGGTGTTGCATCGTGACCGATGGTAATGACATTTGTGGGGAGTGGAGCAAAATGTATAGGTTTGTCCAATCACTATGGCATACACCTGAAACTAATGCAACACTGTGTATCAACCCTACTTCGATAAAAAAAAAATTACATATGTGCTTTTCAATATATTTCTAGTGGACAGCGCTGATCTGAGTCTCTTTGCCCTCTCCTCTTCCCCTTCCATTAACCTGAATAACACAGTTCAGTTCATGGTTATTTCCAATGGGCTTACCACATTGGGCTATTTAATTAAGCTAAATAAACAGTAAATGTTTTTTAAAGATTTTATTTATTTGAAAGAGAGAGAGAAAGCAAGAGAGGGAACACAAGCAGGGGGAGTGGGAGAGGGAGAAGCAGGCTTCCCGCAGAGCAGGGAGCCCGATGCAGGGCTCGATCCCAGGATCCTGAGATCATGACCTGAGCCGAAGGCAGATGCTTAATGACTGAGCCACCCAGGCGCCCCAATAAATAGTAAAATTATTCAAATTTGCCATTTTTTGTTTATTGCAAGTCTACAGCAAAACTGATTTGTCTAATATAAAACACTGAATCATTAAATTTGATGGTCATATGAGCATGGTCTGTAATATATCCCCTCCCCCCCATTTTTTTTTCTTGAAAAAGTACAATCTGCCTGATAGCTCTTCATTTAAAATTTAACAAAAGCACTGTGATTTACACAACCTTCCAGTTTTCCAGAAAAACCACCATAGTAGTGTGGGTATTTGAGTCTAAACTATAAGGTCATTAAAAGATTCTATCTCAACCAGAAACTTCTCTTTTTATGAAATGCTGAAGAACAAAACACATTATATCCTTTGCCCAAATAAGAACTATCAATTGGAATATAGGTCAGTTCCTGATTATCTTTGTTAACTAAGGAAAGCAATGGCAATGCTAATTCTTAAAACTTCATGTTTGCTTCTGTACAGATGTTATGGAAGCTTTTTGTGTATTTACATTTGAATTCAGAAAAGTCTGATGTTGCAATGATTCACTCTAGTTTTTTAAAAAAGAGGGGCACCTGGGTGGCTCAGTTGTTAAGTGTCTGCCTTTGGCTCAGGTCATGATCCCAGGGTCCTGGGATCGAGCCCCACATCGGGCTCCCTGCTCAGTGGGAAGCCTGCTTCTCCCTCTCCCACTCCCCCTGCTTGTGTTCCATCTCTCGCTGTCTCTCTCTGTCAAATAAACAAATAAAATCTTAAAAAAAAAAAAAAAAAAGAGCAAAGTTGCCTTGTGGGAGCTAACCTGCGATCAGCCTGTCCTCCTTCCTTACTCTAAGTGAGAGTAGATGGCATCTCAGGCCAACGAAACTGCTCACTTCTCTTCCTGTCCTTTGTTCCTTATCCTTCCCACTGAACATTCTCCGGCCTGAATGCGCTCACTCACTCATGTGCACAAATGTATGTGCGCGCGCGTGCACACACACACACACACACAGAAACAAATCTGTCCTTAGGCAGCAGACAGTACTGCTTTAAAGGCTCCTCCAGAGGAAAGGAAGGGGAAGTGGGAGTGCAAAGAGACTCTAGACCTGTGTTATCCAGTAGAAATACAATGAAAACCCATAGGCAATTGTAAATTTTATAATAGCCACATCATAAAAGTCAAATGGTTAAGATTAATTTTAATAATATACTTTATGTCAACAATATACCCAAAATATGTAAGCAATATAAAAATTATTAATGAGATATCTTACACTCTTTTTTTGTACTAATTTTTTGAAATGCTGTGTGTATTTCACACTCAACAACACATTTCATTCAGACTAGCCGCATTGCAGGTGCTCAGGAGCCAGATTTGGCTGGTGGCCACCATATGAGACTGCACAGCTCTACAATATGCACATGGTTTCAGAGTTATCTGAGTGAGGAAGAGGGAGGAGGTAATAAAAGACAGCATGCCACTGCACACCTCAGCCTTACTGAAGCAGCATCATTACAAGGTGATCTAATTCAGATCTATTCCCATTCTAAATCAATAAAAAAGAAAAAAACCCGACTCTATCTCGAATTCATCATTGCACACATAGCATAGGTCATCTAATAGAACAATTCCAGGATTAGAGTAATGCACAAAAATAAGAAATAAGATGACTTATATCAAGTCCCTATATAGATTAAGGATAGAATTTAAGACCCTTGACAATTATATCTCATTCATAAACCCTGCCTTCTGGGCCCTGAAGAATCCTTGTGGCTTTAACTTTGAGGGTTCTCTAACAACAATGCCATGTCTTAATAGTCCTGTTCTGTGTGGTGGAAAACTGCTAACCACCAACAGACATGTTAGATGAGATCATTTCCAAACAGGATACAGCCTTACAAACATCTGCTGTATTTATAGCAACAAATTGTTCACCCTTCTCTTACGCTTTGCCAAAAAGAAAGAACAGCTTAAATGCTTGATGGTTTTAGGTGTCCCATTCCTACTGTAGTCAATCTCAGTAGTTGCTATAGACTTGAATTATATGATGTAATTAACTCATTCCATGAAACTATTTGGAAGAAGTGGCCCAATGATCTAATTCCCTCATGGGAAAACAGAGAAGAGAAAATAAAAACAAAACTTCAATTCCTGGATTGGAAATGTCAAAGTTTCTGAATGTATAAGAGAGAGGAGGGAGACAGGGGGAGAGAGAGGGAGGGAGAGGGAGAGGGAACGTGTGTGTCCATCTCCTATGATAATGTGTTTGTTAGTTATAAGTAAATGCCTCTTGAGTGTTCACAGTTCTTAATGGTATTTTTTTGATTAAAAAAGACATAATGGAATCATAAAACTAGAATGACCTTTTAATGTCTAGTTCATTTCTCTAATAGGACAGCATTTATTTATTAAATAACTGAAAGAGCATATAAATTATTCCAGATCTATGACCATTATTAATAATAGTAAAAGCTAAAAAAAAAAAATAATAGTAAAAGCTAATATTTATTAAGCACTGCATTCCACTGGGTTTACAAATTAAAATTAATCTGGGGCGCCTGGATGGTGCAGTTGGTTAAGCATGTGACTCTTGGTATCAGCTTAGGTCTCCATCTCATGGTCCTGGGATTGAGCCCCCCTCAGGCAATGCGCTCAGCGTGGGGTCTGCTTAGGATTCTCTCTACCTCTCCCTCTGTCCCCTCTAAAATAAATAAATAAATCTTTTAAAAAAATTAATCAAGTGTAAATCATTCAAAAGACATTCCCTCAATGTTTCCCTATATCACACTTTAGAACACATGAGTTCTCATTATCAGGCAGTTCTCCCTCATGGGTAACCTACATTTCTCATATAACAGTTGAGTATATTCCTGCAAGAAGCATCTTCAGTAGAGTTAGAAATACGATTTGAAAGTCATTATTGTGTCTTCCCAGACTTTTCCTTTCAGGCTGAGTCATACAAGTGTCTCTAACATTCCTTACAGTTTTTATTTTTCAACCCCATACTTAAATTTTTGGATCTCCTCTCATAGTATTCTACAACTCAACATTTCTTAAGTTTTAGGCTGGGCATAGTTCTCTCTCCTTAATTCTCAGCATATTTAATATGACCTTATTTTATACCACAGGCTGCCCTCACCCCTCCACCTCTAGGACACTTGAGCTCCTCAACCTACTCCACTATTTTTCCATAGAACTTATTTCCTTTTATCATATTATATAATTTGCTTATTTATTATGATTTATTTTCTGTCTCCACCATTGGTCCTTAACTAGAATATAAGTGTCACAGGAATGGGGATCTTTGTTTTGCTCATTGCTGTAACCTAAGTGCCTAAAACCGTGCTTGACACATAGTATATACTCAATAAATATTTGTTTAATAAATGAATATAGATCTGATCAGTGTAAATCCACATGGTTTCTAATTGAGTTAATGTATAAATATTCATTTAGACCCATGTTTCTAGTTGATTGATAAGCATGTCAGGCAAGACAAAATCAAATGTCTAAAATAAATGTTTATTGGGATGCCTGGGTGGCTCAGTCGTTAAGCGAGTGCCTACAGCTCAGGTTATGATCCCAGGGTCCTGGGATCAAGCCCCGTGTCGGGCTCCCTGCTCCGCGGGAAGCCTGCTTCTACCTCTCCCACTCCCCTTGCTTGTGTTCTTGCTCTCACTACCTCTCTGTCAAATAAATAAATAAAATCTTTAAAAATAAAATAATATAAAAAATAAATGTTTACTTTATTACAATATAGAAGAAAACTGAGTTATACTGGCAATATTCAATCTTGAAAAAGTTTGTTATTCTTCAGTATCAAGGATTAGGAATACTAATTATTGGGTGTGCCTAGGTGGTTCATTCAGTTAAGAGTCTGACTCTTGATTTTGGTTCAGGTCATGATCTCCGGCTCGTGAGATTGAGCCCCACGACTGGCGCCACGCTGGGCATGGAACCTGCTTAAGTTTCCCTCTCTGCCTCCCCTCCCCCCACCTCCGCTTGTACGTGCATGCACACACAGTCTCTCTCTCTCAAAAAAAAGGAATACTAATTATTTCTGATTTATTCCCACATTTTTCTAATTATAGATTCCACAAATCTAGAATATTCAAAGTTATGCTCACTCCCTTCTCAGTTTAAATGTAGGTATCAGGGTGCCTGGGTGGCTCAGTCGGTTAGGTGTCTGCCTTCAGCTCAGGTCATGATCCCTGGGTCCTGGGATCGAGCCCCACCCCCCACTTCATGTAGGGCTCCTTGCTCAGTGGGGAGTCTGCTTCTCCCTCTCCCTCTGCACCTCCCCCCACTCGTGCTCTCTCTCTTAAATAAATAAAATCTTTAAATATATATATATAGGTATCAAATATTAAATATATTTTAGGCTCCTGACTGACTTCGTTACCTGTTTTATAAGTTAGATCTCATAATTTTAGATAAAAAATGTACCTACCTGCTATCTGGAGAAAACTAACCCAACTTTCATTTTTTCAAATGGCAATTCTATTGATGTGGGCTTATTTTTTATCCCCATTTTATCTCCAATGCTTATTATGGGACCGAAACTATAGTAGGGGCTCTAAAGAGATTTGTCTGTTTGTTTGTTTGCTTATTGACTGATTGATTGATAACCAATTCTGGCAAACTTAGAAAAATTTAACCAAGGACATTTGGTTTTGAAAAAGCAACAAATACAGCATATTTTTAAAAATTTAAAGCTTGGAAAAAAGTGATGATTGATGTAAAATTGATAAAATTATATTTTAACCAGGATTACCGCTCCCATGATCTATTCTCTATCATATATTCACTCACTCACCAAACACTGGTTGAACATATTCTATGTGTGAGTCACTGTGAGGAATTCTCTGAATACCAGGGAATAAGATTTGGTTTATGGGCATCAAGTTTTGTGTGGGAAAAATGATAAATACACCATCTACTCACCACTGTATCCCCAGCACCCCCAAACAACCACATGGCAGATGCTCAATTTGGTAAATATTGGTAACAAGAATGCAAAATTATCCGCAATACAATAAAGAGTGTAACAAATGCTATCAGAAAAAGCAAGGATCATGGGAATTCAGAAAAGGAAGGAGTCTCTCTGGTTTGGGATAGCAAGGTTTCCTTGGAGCAGGGAGCTAAGCAGACAGGATAGGTTGAATTGTGGGAAGTGGCAGTTGTTCAAGGCAAAGGGAGGAACATGATCCATAGCACAGAGGCAAACCATACAGAGCACATATGACCTGTCCTCATCGAAGAGCATTGCCTGTTTTTAAACACCCAAACTATGAAATCTTCAAGCCAACCTGCAGAAAGAGTTTTTAATTTATATTTGTTGCAGATGTAACATTATGCGGTTACAAAGGCTTCCCAAAGACAGAATGCAAGGTGGTGGACTCCGGAGTCTTCGAGGCCTCGGGGCTTTCTAACTGTGACCAAGATGCTGTTGTATTATGTGACGTTCTATGAGCAAAGGACTGAGGACCGAGCCTGGCACGATGTGGGTTCTCTATGGTTGCTAGTGACTTTCCTCCTCTCCTTCACTTCGTGTCCTAACTGCACCCTTGAGCTTGATACTGACAGGAAAAGCACACATTACAACATTTAGTCTATCCCCATCAGTGTGAATCTGGTCTTTAAAATGAATTTTTAAAAATCCTCCATTGAATAGACAGGCCATAGGTTAATAATACTTTGTAAGGTAATTTATAAATCTATGTGATTGCAGTTAGAATCCCAACAGGCATCAGAGGATAATTAGCTACAATGAATGTGAACACAAATATGAATATGTGCCTAAAAGTGGTCAAGAAAAGTATAAAATGAATGAATTGTAAGTAGAAACATCTTTTATCAGATATAAGAACATATAACAAAAATCTACTATAATAGAATCAAGATTGCATTAATGTGGGAATAAGTAGGTAAACAGAAAAGAGAATACCTAGATAATCTCAAGATATGTATACATTTTATATGGCAAGGATAGTGCCTTAATTCAGTGGGCAAAGTTAGATTTAATAAATGGTGCTCACACAACTGGTTATCCATTTAAAGGGAAAATTTTAGACTACTGACATCCATATATACACATGACTTTCAGACAGAGTGCAGACTGAAATGCTAAAAATAAAACAACATAAAAACTTCAAGAAAAATCAAGGAAATTACATATGTAACCTAGGGGCAAGGGGAAATCTTAACAAAGACAGGAAGTCCAAAAGCCATAAAAGAAAAGATGGATGTATTTGACTATACAAAAATGAGACATCCTTATGTGGCAAAATGCATCATAATTAATGGTTAATGCCAATATGATAAGTTAATAATAACAACTGATGATTTTGAGAAAAATGTTTTTAAGTGGAGAAATAGAAAAGAGTTAACATCTAAGTTTTCACAGAGCTCTTACAAAAAAAAAAAAAAAAACAATAACCAAAAATGGAGGAAGGGAACAAAAGAATGAATGAATGGATGTACATGAAAAGAGACAAAGAGCTGGGGGACAATTCACCTAAAAGTAAATCCTAAGGGCCAATAAATAGCAGAGATGTTCAGACTCACTGGAAGTCAGGGAAAGGGCACTCAGTAACAAGGAGATGTACTCTCCCCTATCAGCTTGTCAACGCATGAAAAGAACAAAAGTCCTCTTGGTGATAGAGATACAGGACAAGAGTACTCTCCGACACTGCAGAGATGTGAAATTCTACCCTCCATCTGAAAATTAATCTGGCAACATCGACTGAATTAAAACCACATTTACTGTTAAACCTAGCAATCCCACTTCCTAAACAATGTCTCATAGAAATAAGAACATGAGGATATATGCACAAAGATATTTATTTCATCACGGATTAGAGTGGTAAAGCAGAAAAAAAAGTTAAGGCCATCGATAAGAGAATGGTTGAATAATATGGGATGTGACCCATGGAATATTATAGAGACACTAATAAATGAATTACTGCTGTTCACTGACATGGATAGATTTCCATGAGGCCTTCTTGAGTGAGAAAAACAAAATACAGAAAAGTAGGTATCACATAGTCCTGCTTTTAAAGAAATTAATGTATATATGTATATATATGGAGAAAAATAATGGAAAGATACATTCAAGGTTTTTAATGTTGTTAATGGAGGAATGAGAGGAGACAGCAAGCAAAAAAAAGAAGCTTAACATTTATGGTATGACTGAATTTATGCATTTGTATACAATCATGTATATGTTATATCTATATCATCTATATCATATTATATCGTCTATATATGACATATAGGATAGAGAGATGTGAAAATTTTTAAATAAAAAATAGAGAAACAAAATATGTCTCAAAAAATGGTTTGACTCATTGAAATCCTCTGCTGCCTGCAAACTTGTCCTCAGCCCACACACATTTATCAATGCCACTCTTCCTCCGCGTGATCCTGGGTAAATTTTCAACCACCCTGTACCCTTATCTATCTGTCTATCTGTACCCTTATCTATGATGGCGTGGAGCACACGGTCTCTAAGATTCTTTGATTTGATGCCTCTGCTTCCCATACCACTGGATTCAGAGAACACAAGCCTATGTTTGTATTTCCCCAGTAACCATGTAGCCCATACAAACAAACCAAAAAGGATCAGAAAGCAGAAGCAGAGTGCATCTCACTACCTGATTTCTGTTTTACCCATTCTGATTTTTTTCTTGACTAGGCAATCAAGCCAATGTTTCTTTTCATGGTGCTGTGAAGCCATCACCACAGTGTGGAAACATGTTCACTTGCTCTGCATCACTGGTGTGCTTTGCAATGCTCATCACCAAATTTCTGTTGGGTGACTGCTGGCCACCCTACAGGCATTTTAGCGAAGGTCTGGGTGCCAGTTTCATGAACAGCATGGTGAGAATGCCACTTTTCAGCAGGAAACAGTAGAGGGGACAGCTGAATGGGTGTATGCAAGGCAGTCAGCTTTCACCTTTGCTATCTCTTCCCCATGGTTTTTCAGGAGATTATCAATCAGTACGCATGCACTCTTGCACATCAGAGCCATGGGAAACTGGAACAAAAGCCAGAGCTTCAGGGCGGAATGAGCTAGGGTGAGGTGGGGTAACATGGAGGGAGGCAGTGGTCAGGTCAGTACAGGACTGCATACAACAAAGAGAGAGAAAATAAGAAAACGTTGGAAGAATAGGCCCTTTCATGAATAGCTAAAACAAAAACAAAAACAAAAATCCAAGAACTGCAGTGTTAGATGGGGTTGGAATTTGAGCTGTAGAGTTAATACAGGCCAGGGTTGCAGACGGAGGGAACCATGAAGAAGATCCACCTTGAGGGGCATTTAGAAATATGTGAAGCTGTGGGTAGCTGGGAGTCAGCAAGGGAATTAAGAAGCACACAATCACCAAGTAAAGCCCATGGGGAGGGAGATGGGAGAGACAAAGTAGGCAAAGTCCTCAAATTTCCAGAGTAAAACATTTAAAAAAATTTTTTTAAATATGCTAAAAATTTCAAAACATTATAAAAATATGACATAGGTATCACAACTCTTAATTATCCTGAGACATCGTGAAAAATGTTTTATTAGGATAGAAAATAAAATAAAGCCATGAAGACTGTTTATGGGATGACATTCAAAAATTGATGTGTTTTTCTATGAGGATATTTTTGTGTATTAAAAATAATAACATGAGGGTGCCTGGGTGGCTCAGTTGTTAAGCATCTGCCTTCGGCTCAGGTCATCATCCCAAGGTCCTGGGATCAAGCCCCACATCAGGCTCCCTGCTCTGCGGGAAGCCTGCTTCTCCCTCTCCCACTCCCCCTGCTTGTGTTCCCTCTCTCACTGTGTCTCTCTCTGTCAAATAAATAAATAAAATCTTAAAAAATAAATAAAAAATAAATAAAAATAATAACATGTATTAAGTATTTACTGTATGCCAGTCATTGTACTAAGTCCTATTGCATTATTTCACATAGTTTTCACAAGAAGTATTTGGGGAAACTAGAGAATAATGGGGTTGGGTCACCTGGGTGGCTCAGTTGGTGAAGCGTATGCCTTCGGCTCAGGTCGTAATCCCAGGGTCCTGGGATCGAGTCCGGCACCGGGCTCCCTGCTCAGTGGGGAGTCTGCTTCTCCCTCTGCCCCTCACCCCACTCGTGTTCTCTCTCTCGTTCAAATAAATAAATAAAATCTTAAAAAAAAAAAAAAGAAGAATGAGGGTAAATAACACAGGTCCTAAGTGCTGAAGCCAGGATTTGAATCCAAAATAATCTGATTCTAAATGTAAAGCTTATGACCACCATGCCATAGCACTCTCTGCAGACAGAAAATCCATTTGAAATATGTAATGTCAAGTTTTGGAGAAAGCTTCTTGTCTGCTTAAAGCCTACTTCATGAAGAGAGATACACTACGATGTCCAAATAATTTGTGCCCACAAATATTTCATTCTTGCAAAGTCTATGGCCCACATTGCCTGAAAATCCATCGGTAAACTAAATATTGTAACTCTTATTTTCAAGGATTTTTCTAGACCAGTGGTCAGCAAGCTTTTTCTGTAAAAGTCAAAATAGTAAATATTTTAGGCTTTGCAGGCCTAAACGTTCTCTGTTGAAACTATTCAACTCTGTCATTGTATCTCAGGAAGAGCCCTACAATTCGCAGGTGAATGGTGTGGCCAATGTTCCACATAAAAGCAGGTAGCCAGATTGGGCCAGATTTGGCGTGAGAGAGAAGAAAGAGGGCAAGGTATACAGACCATAATTTGCCAACTCTTTTCCTAGACCTTACATTCTTCAGGGCTAATTTGCCATGTTACTCCTTGATAGAATCCTTCCCTTGAACCAATGTAAATCAAGTCCTTCTGTTATAATTCGTTAGTGTATGTTTTACATATACATCTCAATTTATAACGACATTTTTTTCTTCATTATTACTAGCTTTTAACCTCTAGTAAGGCAGGGATCCGGTCTGCTTTGTACACCACTGGATTCCTAGCACTTAGCATGTGCTTGATACACAAAAGGTGCTCAGTGGGTATTAGTTGGCACAAGGGAGGGAGGGAGAGAGGAAAGGAGGAAGGATGGAAGGAAGGAAGGAAGGGAGGGAGGAAGGGAGGGAAGGTTAGTTCTTCATCCTTAACTTGGTTCTGTGTCCTGGAGTAGAATTAGTGTGTCCCACAAAGCCACCTTTCCCAGCACCTCCTTACCTAGCACTGTGTAGTGCTCCAATGTCCTTTTATGTGAAGAAAAACAAATTTTCTACTCTTTCCCCCACAGATGCAAGGACACCCACAGTTAATCTACCATTCAAAGAGAGGAAATAATGACAAGGTTCACATGGTCTTTCCTTGCACCAAGTCAATATCAGACCATGCCAAAGTACATATTGGAAAATCACCTGCAGACCTTCCCTTGGCACTGCCCGTTTACCCTTAAATACTCCCCCTTCCTGGCTCAAATCAACCACTGTCTTGTGATGGGAAGTGATGGGCAACCCTCAGGCTGGCCCACACTGGGTCTCCTGATCTGCTCACATCACTTCCTACTTGCTGCTCAACCTCTCACCAGCTTTTGTTAACATTATATGCCTCCTGTAAGGAGCTCCAAGAACATGTTCAGTAGTTGACTCACTTCATCACAATATTGTGGTAGGTATTATCAGTTGACTTGTCCAATGTCCTCCGCCTTATGAAGGCTTGAACACTGAAGCAATTCCCCTCTCCTACCCCTCAGATGACCTTATCATCCTTTGGAACTACTGACACCTTCTTGGAGGGAGGAAAAGAAGAAAGATAAGATTATTTTTGTTTTCATTCAGGCAGATATGGAGCAGACTTGAGGCTTTATCTCTGTCACTCTAGAAGTGTTGTTCCTTCTAATACAACAAAAATATGCTATGTGATGCATGTGATAGATGTCACTCAGGGGCTTTAGCTGAGCTCACATTTAGTTGTTAGTAATTTTGAATTAGAGATTCAATTTCTACTTTTAATTAAATAAAACTCCTAGAAGCAAGCAACTGCAACTGGGATTTCAGAATCGGGATCGCCCATATTTACAAGAGACACTTTTGCCTTTTGGAGCAAAATAAAATATGCCTGATCCTTCTTCTATGTGACAGAAGATATATGAAGATTTTCCCTCCCCTCAATCATTGTGAGGCTGCACATACCCAGTTCTCTCAGAATACAACCTGGTTTCCTGACCTCATACTATTCAACATTTCCCTGAACACACTTTAGTATTGCAGCAGCAAGAACTCAGATCTATGTATGAATCGAGCTTAGCTATCTAATAGCTTTGTGACCTTAAACAAATTTCTTAATTTCCATGAGTCTCAGTATCTTCATCTACAAAATGGGGCTGAAAATTAATTCTGCTTAATATTGTCACTGGGATTGAAAGAGCATACATATATCAAACACCAAGTACCTTACCTGGCACAGTATTCACTCAAATACTGGTGACTAATATTATCACTTTCTAAAATCTCTCTTGAAACGTGTCAGGGAAAACTGAATGTTATCCTTTAGGTGCCAAGCTCTTAAAAACACATCATTTAGGAGCATGGCCTTTGGGGTCAAACATTCAGGACTGAATCCTGAGTCTACACTTGATTAACTGTCCACCTCCTAGGCAGGTTCCTTTACCTGTGCAAGCCTCAATTTCTTCAGGATAACACTAATCCATACGACTCTTGTCAGCCTTAGCACATAGCACATGGTAAGTGCTCAACAAATATTAGCAATGTTAGCCAATATTTTACCATTACAATTTACAGTCATATTTCTAACAAGCTAAAACATACAAAATATTTCATTTCCATTTACTTCCTCTACAAGCTATCTAATAATAAATAAACACTTTATACATGCATAATTTTAGTCCATGAACAAGTGTGACTTGCACATTTGAGTAGAATAGGACTGGAGGAAGACACCTACCCTGGCATTATTCTAGTAAAGCTTCATGGAGGGGATAGGGTTTCAGAAGCCACTTTAATGTGAGAGGAAAAGTCTTTCATTCACAGGGGTGAAGAAATGTTGTTGTGTTCTTCTTTTATTAAGTTACATATTCAAAAGCAACGTTAAAGTTACAGTTACCAATGTGACTCTAAAGAATTATGTGTAAAATGAAAACGGGTATGTAAAAGATAATAAAGGTTTTTTTAAAACAAAAGAAAGCATGTTTAATGAGGCACAGCTGGCAAAACAATTCATTTAAATAATGGCATAATAATCACTTTACCTGACCGGTCTTGGTCAGAAATCGACTAGTAAAATTGATTTTCACAAATTATTTGAATAATAAGCCAAAAATACTGCTTTCTATCCAGAAAAAAGACCATTATACGAATACAGCAAATGATGAGGAGCAAGAGGAAAAGTTGCAAAGTTGATGCACCTTTGGAGAAATGGAAAATAAGCAAATAACTGCATGGGTATTTAAGGAGGAAAGCTGAGTCTTGAGAGGAAAATGCCTTGCTGTTAATACAAGTAAATTGGACTCTCTTCCAAAACACTCTGAATAGCTTTGTTAACTATTCTTATCCTTTCTAGACCCTTCTTCAAATAATGACCCCCGCCCTATGCTCTTTCACTCAGTTAAAAAATACAAAAATGTGTGCATGCTTACTATACCCCAGGCCTGTTGCTAGAAGCAATAGGAAATTGGCACTGGCCTGGCTTCTAGGGGTTTCTAGTTTTAGGAGCCAGAGAAGGAAACAGTAAATGATGATAATAATGTGGTTGGTACTGCGTTGGAAGTAGGAACAGGGAGGAAAGAAGGAAGGACAGATGAATGCACAGATAGAAAGAAGGAAATCAGAGAAGTTTTTGTCTAGTCCTGACAAATTAAAGAAGGCTTTCCAGGGGAAATGACATATAAGCCAATGCCTTTAGAAAATTGAACTAAGGAGCCCCAAGTGAGCTACTGGCACAGGATTTATTTCTAAGGCAGAAAGAAGCAAAGGGCAGTAAAAATAGTGTTGTAATTACAGGATATGTTCTTTGGAGAAAAATTAAGAAGACAAGAAATATAATTTCAAGAATATAATGTATAATAGTCCATTTAGCCCCAATTGTTAGTTCTCTATTATAGTATTTCAATTTCCATTCCCTTCTCTTCAGTTATGAAATTCACATTTCCAGGAACATCTTAATGAGACCATAGGAGACTTGAGATTCTTGACCTGGTAAAAGGATAAATGGTATGAGCAGAGTACTACTGTATTCGTTAAAAACTACCAAATATGGGGTGCCTGCATGGCTCAGTCAGTGGAGCATGTGATTCTTGATCTCAGGGGTTGTGAGTTTGAGCCCCATGTTGGATGTAGAGATTACTTAAAGCACAAAATCTTTTAAAAAATTAAAAAATTTAAAAAGAAAAAACCCTCACCAAACATGGAACTAGAAGTCAGAAGAGAAACCAAAGATGGAAAAAGTTCAGACCACTTTCCGAGTACAATAGCCACTCACTTATCTATGCTGGGAATTTCCCTATACTTCATCACAACCAAACTGAACCATAAAAATCTATCAACCTAGCTCAAAATTAATAACATTAGTGATATTTAGAACTTTCTGGCAATCCTAAGAACATCTGGCCTTCAAGGTATCTATAGAAGAAATAATGTAAGTTTTGCATTTGTTCAGCCAACCAGAATCCAATACTTCTTTTCCATTCTATTGTTGTTTATCCATCAGCACACAAATGGATAAATTGGTTTGTTTTAAAGACAAATACAGGGACACCTGGGTGGCTCAGTCACTAAGGGTCTGCCTTTGGCTCAGGTCATGATCCCAGGGTCTTGGGATTGAGCCCCATGGGCTCCCTGTTCAGCGGGAAGCCTGCTTCTCCCTCTCCCACTCCCCCTGCTTCTGTTCCCTCTCTCGCCGTGTCTCTCTGTCAAATAAATAATAAAATCTTTAATAAAAAATAGAGACAAACACAAACTATGATGAGCTGCTTCTGCACAAAAGATATAAAGCACAGTGCCTGATGCAGTGATATCAGTGAGGCCAGCCAGGAAGCTGGGCTGTAGCCCCCATCACACACAGCACAGCACACACACACATACACACACAATACACATACGAAAAGTGACCCAACTGCAATACTGAATGCCCTTAATGAATGGTCTTGTTGCAAAATTCTGTGGTTCCTGACTAGGGCACACAGTGCCAGGAAGTACAGCTCATTCTGTGTATGTCAAGCTTCCTCTGACAAGAAATGCTAGACAGATGCAAACTACCTATGCTCTTGGCAAGAATGACTCATTGGCATTGCCTAAAGGAGTCTATAGCTGTGCTGGAAGGCTCTTGGTTCTCAAAACTTGAAAATATATCTTATCTGATGTCTTAATGAGCGGTGAAGAAAAGAGGGGAGATCTTTAACTATTATCCTCCTCACAAGGGCCTGAAGAAGGAAAGGACAATGGTAAAGATGTGTTATAAGATCGCCTCTAGTCTGATTAGCCATGTTCTCTGGAAGAGAGACACCTCAGGTTGGGCAAGAGTTGCCTTGAAGTGAGATGGAATGAGGTAAAATGATCTTCCTGGTCTACTTTCCAGTTGTTATTCCAACTGTCCTTGAAAGTTAGGAGAAAACAATTCCCAAAATTCTCCGCTATTGATGGAATGGCCTAGCCTTGCAACCCAAGTCTTGTTTATAGGCAGTGGCTGTTTGGTTTTGGCTTGCTCCCCGGCCACCCACCCCCTGCCCAGTATCTAAGACAATGTTCTGGATATGGTAGACACTTAATAAAGGTTCTTTTGTTCCAAGTTTTGCCTTAAGGTGTTATTTATCCCTGACATACATGCACAAAACTAGAAGAAAAATGATTGTCATTAATCTAGGCAGTTGGGCAGTCTGGGCAGTCCTCTAATTTCTGTAGAAAGCTGGGGAAGGAACAAGCAAGTACATATGAAGAGAAGTCTC
The DNA here is from genome assembly GCF_029215605.1 of Mirounga angustirostris. Lineage (NCBI taxonomy): Eukaryota > Metazoa > Chordata > Mammalia > Carnivora > Phocidae > Mirounga > Mirounga angustirostris. The sequence continues at coordinate 45,109,143 of NW_026991714.1, forward strand.
AATTCTTTTCTTGCTGGTACTTGCATAGCCCATGCCCTGATCCCTGACGGGAAAGGGAACTTGGGAGGGAGTAGCCTGGTATGAAAGTGGGTGTTATGATGTCACTGCTCCTCCTAAACTTCCTTCTCTTCACCTCCCTTTTGGAGCCCTTTAAAATAGGAACATCCCCCTAACAGCCGGATGGTGGTCACTTGAAGCATAATTTGTGGTCTCTACAAGAAAACGCTAAAAAAATCAGGTCAAGTCAGGACTTCCCCCCCAGCAATAGCTAATATAGGAATCCAACCAGGATAAGAAAATGCTGAAAGGAAAAAAAAAAAAGGCTAAGCACTTAAAACATAAGGAGATGGTAATACATAAGTACCATGGATTTTCAATCCCACCCCTGCAACATACCCTACAAAATTATTCTCAGCTGTATTTTTGTACAAGCCAAAAAAAATTGACTTTGGAGAGCATTTTTACAGTACATAATTTACCACAGGAAAACCCATCTGTGTTAAGGCACAACTTCATGTTGAAAAGCAGAGAAAAGATTTAACTTCTGCATCTCAATTGCTACCTTAATTTCAATAAATGTACAGCAGCTCACTTCCCTCTCAGATAGATATTACAAAATTAAACATGCTGGTGTCAAGTTCAGTAAGAAGCTACTAAAACCTGAATTCCTGTGGGCCTGAATAAGGAATTGGATTAGATTTTTCTTATAGCAGCTAGTCAAATAATGAACAATAGGTGCTTAATAAGTACTTGCCAATTGAGAAGCCACATGGTACAGTAGGTTAGATGGAGCATGGGCTTTGGAGTCACACTGCCTGGGTTTGAAGTCTTGTATTAATCATCAGCTGTCTTCCCAGGCAGAATCCTCATCTATAAAATGGGGATGATAAAAATAATAGTGCCTACCTCAGAGGATTGCTGTGAGGATTAAATGAGTTAATACTGTGGTTTTGCAAGTATGGTCACCAGACCAGGAATATCAAAATCAGCATCACTGGAGAACATGTGAGAAATGCAAATTCTTAGGACCCAACTCAGACCTAATGATTCAGAAACTCCGGGGATGGAGCCCAACAATCTGTGTTTTAACAGGTTCTCCAGGGGATTCTGACACCCACATAAATTGAAGAATCACTGAGTTAATCCCTATAAAATAAATAGCACAGTTCCTTTTGCTCCTACACTCATGGGAGCACCCAGGGAGCCCTCACAGACTGTTAACTATTCTTTTTTTTTTCTTTTTTTAAGATTTTATTTATTTATTTGACAGAGAGAGACACAGCGAGAGAGGGAACACAAGCAGGGGGAGTGGGAGAGGGAGAAGCAGGCTTCCCGTGGAGCAGGGAGCCTGATGCAGGGCTCGATCCCCGGACTCCAGGATCATGACCTGAGCCGAAGGCAGACGCTCAACGACTGAGCCACCCAGGCGCCCCAGACTGTTAACTATTCTTACTGATCGATACAGTGCTTCAGGGCAGCAGCTAGCTAACTCAAGTTTTTACAACACAGGGTTCCTACCCTCATCAAGCACAGCCTCCAAGATAGCTGACTGGCAAGGGAAACAGACTAAATAATTTTTAGAGGTATTGTTTACCTCTGGGATTTTAGAGCCATCTCTCAGTTAGAGGTAGAAGATAATAATGGGGATCAGAACACACTACCCCCAAATATGGCACCTCAACATACTGAATTTTTAAGCTGAAGTAGTTTGAGAAAATGGCAGAAACTAAAAGGTCTCCCTGACCTTCTCCCACCCTAATCCCCTCATGTGAGAGGTGCCTTCCCTAGACCTACAGGAAATGAGCATCCTTACCTTCAAGACAGAAGGACACCAAGAAGAATCTGAAAACAGGCCCTGCCTGTTTCACTCAGTTTACTACCTTTAGCTCATACTCCTTGGCCTATCAGGTCTTTCCATAGCTTGCCATTCTTCATCAAACCTAGTATAAAAAAGCTCAGGTGAAATTGTTTCTTTAGGTCTTCATTCCATTATAAAGGCTCCCATGTGTATTAGACAAATTTGTATACTTTTCTCCTGTTCATCTGTGTCAGTCTAATTTTCAGACCGAGCCAGGGACCCTAAGAGGGTTGAGGAAAATTTTTTCCTCCCCTACAGTAGTCAGAAGGCGAGAACACAGGCAGAAGGGGAGAGAGATATTTCATCTTATTAGAGGAGATCATCTCCACACACATACTCAAGGTACAGCTTGCCAGAGTGAGCTTTTATGTACAATTAGATAATGCAGTAGGAAAGATAAAGATAAAGGCTCACACTAGAAATGCAAAACTCAGTAAATAAATATTTCTCAGTTGTACTTCTATTAGATTTAAGATCATTTTCAAAAAGGAAGTTGTGGTACCCTAGCTACAATATTATAAATGGTTTGATTTTATCATATAATTGCTAAGCACATTGTGGCCATACACTACTTTTAAACTGTTTCATTGAATACCACTTCAAACAACGATTTTGTATTATAAAAATCCTAACTCTCTACCAGGAATGTGACTTAAGAAAAAATAAAGATTAAGTTGCTTAAAGAAAAACTCCTTATATTTGGGAGGAAGATCCTAGGCAGCCACCATTCTCTAACTTTGAAGGGATGCTGCTTTAAAATACAGATTTCTGGGCTTCCCTCCTCAGAAATTCTAATTTAGTAGGTCTGTGGTAAAGCCAGGGAATCTGAAATTTTAACAGCTTCTTCACCCCACCCTGACCCCATATCCATTCAGAGCAAGTGGTTGACAGATTCACTTTGAAAAACATTGTTGGGGCGCATGGGTGGCTCAGTCAGTTGAATGTCCCACTCTTGGTTTCTGCTCAGGTCATGATCTCAGGGTCGTGAGATCAAGCCCCACGTGGAGCCTGGTGTCTCACTGAGCCCCGCATTGAGCCCCATATTGAGCTCTGTGTCAGGCTTTGCACTCAGCATGGACTCTGCTTGAGATTCTTTCCCCTCCTCCCTCTCCCTCCCCCTCTGTTCCTCTCCCTGCTCCCACTCTTTCTCTCTCAAATAAATAAATAAAATCTTGAAAAATACTGTTAAAAATCTTCGTCTCTAGATAACCTTAAATGAATAAGAGCTTCTGATTAAGCAAAGTTTTCAGAGAACTGAGGCTGAATCCTTTACATGTAGGAAAAGCTTGACTGGTATTTAATGAAAAGCTTTCTAAAATGTATTCTGCATTTCTCTATCATCTTACACATTGCATACAGTGTAGAATTTAACCTTGATGACTGAGATTTCTTTATTATTACCATTATGGCTGGTATCGACTATAGTTGCAGAGAGCATTCAACACAGAGTTGACTGAAACACTGGTTCCTAACGAGGCCCTGGAACTTGAAAATTTTCTGAAGATCAGCTAGCTTTTGAGTCATTTCCCCGAGGGCAAGGTGGCCAATATGCAGCTGCCAAACCTCAAGGGCAATGCAACAGGGTTGCAAAATGAACGTGTGCTTAAAAGAAGGAAGCATCCTTTGTAAAACTGCTATTAGGGACAATTAACTTTTCAACACCATTTAAATTTTATCTGTGGGTGTCCAGCACTATGGTAGGCTCTGTACTTTAACCAGTCTTCTCCATGGGAAAACATACATATATATGCTGCATAAATTACACTGCGAATAGTATTTTTAATTTTTTTAAAGATTTTTATTTATTTGTCAGGGAGAGAGAGAGAGCACAAGCAGGGGAGTGGGCAGAGGGAGAAGCAGGCTCCTAGCTGAGCAAGGAGCTGGACCAGGGACTCGATCCCAGGACCCTGGGATCATGACCTGAGCCAAAGGCAGACACTTAACTGACTGAGCCATCCAGGTGTCCCATACACTCTGAATAATATTTTTAAATACCTGATGAGCTGGCAGTAAAAGAAGAAATATGTTATGGGTTAAATTGTGTTGCCCCCCCCCCCAAATTCATATGTTGAAACTCTGATCCTCAGTATTTCAGAAAGTGCCCTTCGTTGGAAATAAAGTCATCGTAGATGTAGCTAGTTAAGATGAGGGCATTTTGGAATAGTTTGAGCTCCTAACCCAATATGACTGGTGTCCTTATAAAGAGGGGAAATTTGGACACAGGCATACCCAGAGGGACAATGCCACGTGAAGATGAAGGCAGAGATAGGAGTAATGTTTCTATAAGGCAAGGAGAAAAGCCTAGAACAGATACTTCTCTCACAGCTCGTAGAAGGAGCCAACGCTGCCAACACCTTCTTGCTTCTAGAAATGTGAGACAAAAAATTTATGGTGCTTAAGCCACCTGGTCAGTGGTAATTTGTTATAGCAGCCCTAGCAAACTAATACAAACCCCCAAAATGTAAAGCAAGCCTTGAAGCTAGCTTTCACTTTAGAAAAGTGAAGGCATCACAGACCCAGTGCCTTCACCACCTTAAGCAGATGACTGTATGCTGCCCTTTACGTAGTCTCCCAGGAGGCTGAGTACCAGAATCAAAGTCCAAATCCATATAAGGTGCTAAATTAAAGTGCAGAAACCACTCATATATAAATGGTTTTAGACCATTACAAGGAAAATTGCCTGTCTCAAACCTTGGCATTGAGTAAAGGAGATAAATACTTCCCTTGAGAAATCATATTCACAAGCACGTTCCCACAACCTTTATAGCCTAAAAGCACATTAACTGAGTAGTCCAAATATCTGGCAGTGCCCTCTATCATCTGGTAAGATGAAACACAAATCCTCTCTGGAGGAATTCACCTTCAACTGGTGAATTATGAACTTATGAGCTTATATGAAAAATCGTAACGTACACCAGTTAATAAGGTACCATGAGAGAGAACAAGGAGAAATAAGAAATAGCAGAATACAATCCACAAAGATCTCAGATATTGGAATTAGCAACACAGAATATAAAATATAGTCAGTTTAACATGTTTTTAAAGTAGAAGAAATTGACAATGTGAGTAAAGAGCAAGAGATGATTTCAAATGACTACTCAGATTAGAAAAAGAACAGAAATAATCACTAGAAACAGAAAAAAATATGACAATTAAAAGCAAAACTCAATGAGTTTGGCAGGAAATTCAATATAGCTGAGAAGAGAGATCCTTAGAAACAGTTCAGGAAGAAACAGAAAAAAAAGATGAAAAATATAAAAGGTTAAGGGATGAAGAAGATAGAATAAGAATATATGATATGTGTCTAATCAGATTTCCCAAAGGAGAAGAAACAGAACAAAGGAGAAAAAGAGATAATGGCTGAGAATTTTCTAAAATTGATTAAATAATAACCTACAGATTCAGGAAAACCAACAAATCTCAAGCATTCTAAATAAATAGGAACTCCACAGCTATGACACATTTTTGTGAAACTGGAGAATACCAGAGACAAAGAAAGTATGTGTGTGTTTTTTTTAAAAGTGAGAAATACATCAAACTCCTTTCAAAAGAACAACAAATCTCTCAACTTCAATGAGGAAAGCCAAAAGATTGGAATAAAATATTCAGTGTGGTGACAGAAAATGACTGTCACCCCAGAATTTCATATGTGGTGAAATATCTTTTGTGAACAAGGATAAGATAAAGACATTTTCTGATAAACAAAAACTGGAAGTTCTATAGGATACAGTTAAGGAAGGAAGGAAGGAAGGAAGGAAGAGAGAGAGAGAGAGAGAGAGAGAGAGAGAGAGAAAGAAAGAAAGAAAGAAAGAAAGAAAGAAAGAAAGAAAGAAAGAAAGAAAGAAAAGAAAGAAAATGCTCCCAGATGGAAGGTCTGAAATGCAAGAAGAAATTGTGAGCAAAGAGAGTGTAAAGATGTGTAAAGATAAACATTAAAACTGCCTAAAACAGCAATAAGAATATCTCGGAGGGTTAACATAAAAAGATATCATTAAAATTCATGTCAATGAGAGCCTATTCGTGGTGGTGGTGGGGTAATGTTATAGGAGTTAGCGTTCTAACTTATCTGTATTTTTTTTTAGAGAAAGTTAAGGATGTTGATTAATTTTTGAGAAGTTATGTAGGCTAACAAGACAGAAACAGGATATACACATTTCTTTTGCACAGTGGTAATAATCAATCTGGAAGAAGGCAAGAATGTAGAGAAAAGGAAACAGAAAAGGTGGACTACACAGAAAACACAAAATATGAGGGATTTAAAACCAAACCATCATAGTAGATGTCAGCAAACTAAATGCTCCATTTAAAAGATTGTCAGAAGTTTTTATTAAATGAATATTCTATGAAAGCCCTAAAAAAGGAAAATTAGTGTTGCTACATTAAAATCAGACAAAATAGGGCGCCTGGGTGGCTCAGTCATTAAGCGTCTGCCTTTGGCTCAGGTCATGATCCCAGGGACCTGGGATCGCGCCCCGTGTCAGGCTCCCTGATCGACGGGAAGACTGCTTCTACCTCTCCCACTCCCCCTACTTGTGTTCCCTCTCTCGCTGTGTCTCTCTCTGTCAAATAAATAAATAAAATCTTAAAAAAAAAAAAAGAAACAATCAATCAGTGAACATAAAACAGACTGGAATGACACAAAGACACACTTAAGTTAATAGACACATACATATACAAGTACTCAAGGAGCTTTTAGGCTGCCGGCTCCCTCCCCCAGAAGACCCCATACAAGGCCATAAAGCAAGGTGCAACACATTTTAAAGGATATCATACAGACTATATTTTTTGTCTACAATACAGTTAAGCTAGAAACCAATAATAAATACACAATATATATTTGGAAATAAAGAAACACAGTTCTAAGTAATTCGTAAGTCAAAGAAAAAATAATAATGGAAACTATAAAATATTTAAATCTGATAATGAAAATCACTGCAAAAATGATAATGAAAAATACTGCCCATCCAAACTTGTGGGATTAAGCTAAAACAATACATAGAGGGAAATGTAAAGAATTTACGCTTATATTAGAGCAGAAGAAAGGATGATGATTAGTGAGTATATTAGTTTTTCTACTGCTATGATAACAAATTACTCCAAAAGCCAATGACTTACAACCATGGTACATATTCATAGTTTTTGTGGGTCAGGAACTCAAAAGCACTATGGCTGAGTGGTTCTGGCTTGAGGTGTTTCATGAGGTTGCAGTCACATCGTTGGCCAAAACTACAATCATCTGAAGGCTTGACCACAACAGAAGCATCTACATGGCTGGCATATTGGTGTTGGTTGCTGGCAGGAAGCCTCAGTTTCTCTCCACATGGCCCTCCATAGAGGGCTGCTGTGTGTTCTCACTAGATGGTGGCTAGTTCCTCCCAAGTGAGCGAACCAAAAGAGAAAAAGCCAGGCAGAAGCTATTCTTTTTGTGACCTATTCTTGAAACTCAACATATTACTTCTGCCACCTTCTATTTGTAAGAAGTGTAAGAGTTACCAAGTCTGGCCCATATTTAAGAGAAGGAAATTGGGTTTTCATTTTTCTGAAGGAAAAATTGTCAAAGAATTTCCAAGCATTTTAAAACAATCACAATGACCTAAGTATCTACCTAAAGAGATGAGGGGCAGGGGAACAAACCAACAAAATAAAGCCCGAGGAAATAGAAGAAAGGCAATTAGAAAGATAACATCAGAAATTCACATAATAGAAAACAAATATGCAATAGTCTGCCAAATCCAAGTTTGGTTTCTGGAAAAAGTTGACAAAACTGATGAACTTCCAGTGAAAGTGACCAAGAAAAAAAAGAGAGGAGATACAGAATAACAATATTAGAAATAAAAAAGGAACAACTACAGACCCCACAGAGAATATAGGGAGAATCATGAATATATTCTTAGTAAGAGATATCATGCATAACTATATGCCACTGAATTTTAAAACATAAATAAAATGGATAAAAACTGAATAATCCTGTAACAGTTTAAAAATCTAAGTCAGTAATTTAAAATTTTCCCTCAAAAAGAGCACCAAGCTAAGATGGGTTTACAGAAAAGCTCCATCAAATAGCAAAAATACAAGTGGCTCCAGTGTTACACAAACTATTCCAGATTACAGAAAAGGAAAAAAAGAGGAGAGGGGAAGAACTCTATCATAATTCCTTTTATGAAACGAGAACAACCCTGATGGCAAAATGTCATTGCAAAATTATAGGCAAATGCACTCAACATGGATGTGAACATTCCCTGAGATACTAGCAAACCAAATCAGAATTACACTTCTATAAACTAGCAACAAACATAAAGTGTTCACAGCAGCATTGTTCGGAATAAATAATGGAAACCCACATGCCTATCAACAGTAAAATGGATATTAGAAATTAGGGTCTATTAATATAATGGAATATATATTTTGCAATGAAATTCAATGAAATACAGCTGTAAGCAAAAACACTGGTGAACCACTGGAGTACAAGATTGAAAAGGGAGGTCATGAATGAAGGCATGTAAATACAATTCCACAGGATAAAGTCTAAAAACATGCCGAATGATTAAACACTCATGATAAAGCTATAAAGAAAAGCAAAATACAAAATCCAGGATGGTGTTCTCTCAAAGGGAAAAGAAGGCAGTGGATGAGGGAGAGGCACATAAGAAATAACATGGGTGAGAGTAATGATCTTTAAACCTTGTATATACCTCATAAGCATTCTTTTATAGCTACTCAATATTTAACTTTTAAAAACTCAAAACAACTAATAGAATGAACAACAGACAGCTCCCAGCATGGTTCTCTTCCATCTTACACGTTCTGAATTTGTTCAAAGTGTGGGAAGGAGGACAGTAGCTCACCATTCCATGACAAGAGGTGAGACTTTTCTCCAAGCCCCCTGACTGTTGATTTTTTAAAAGAAATCTAGGAATATATGCCAAATGGAGTTTTTTCATAACATTGACTATACAACTATATATTAAAATAGCCATCTCATTTGCTGTATCATTTCAATCTTACCATATTCCATCCAGAAGTAAAAAAACAAAACAAAACACAAACACACAAACAAACAACCTGAAAGATTGTCAAGCTTTGCCAAAGTCGGTCATAATAACATCAAAAACTGCCCGGTAATTTTGGAATTTACCCAATCAAAATAACAGATAAATAACTTTGCTTGAACTGATTTCAACTCTCTGCTTGTTTAATCTTTATTATTGTTCCAAGTTGTTACCCTTAACTACCACAAGAACACAACTTTTAGATCTCCATCCCAAAATAACTACTTGGTTCTTTGGAAGTAGGAAGGGAGAGGGGTGGCAAGAATCAATGGTTTCACTGAAGTGATAACATAATGCTGGACAGGCCCAAAGGAAGCATTCAACAGTGGTTTCACGACAACATAGTTTTAGGCAACAAATGAACGGAAGGCTACATTTGTAGGTACTCTCTGGTGATGAATGCTGAATGACTGCGAGAAAACACTTCTGTTGATTCTAGTCTCTGATGTAAACCCGTTCTTTCAGTATCAACTCTTAAACTGTTTTGAGAGCTTTGAGTAATTTAAGTATACCTGTAAGTATAAATAATATGAATAAAACCTGTTTAGATCTATTATTTTGGCTCTTCACTTCAGCTTTATGCAGGTACAATTGACATATAAAATTATAAGATGTGTAAAACATACATCCTGGTGATTATATATATATATAATGACTATATACATTATATATATAATGAAATCATATATATGTGTGTGTGTATATATATATATAATGATTACATATATAATTAAAAGATCACCCATCTAGTTAATTAACACATCTATCACTTCATGTATTTACCTTTTGGTGGGTGGGAGGTAGATTAGAACACTTAAAATTATTTTTTTTTAGCAAATTTCAATGATACGATACAGAGTTGTCAACTACAGTCACATGTTTTACATTAGATCCTCAGACCTTTATTCATCTGACAGCTGAAAGTTTGTACACTTTTACCAACCTCTCCCTATTTCCTCGACCCCCCATCCCCAGCAACCACTCTTCTACTCTGTTTCTGTGAGTTTGGTTTTTTTTTTTTAGTGATGCCATGTGGTATTTGTCTTCTCTGTCTGGCTAATTTTAGATCTATTATTTTTAGACTATTCCAACACAAGTCTTCGCAAGCACCATAATTTTCCTTTACAAATCAGTTTTTATTAAACTGTATAAAACCATATGTAGCTTGCATTTTACCATACACAAAATTTAACCAGTAAACAAGCTACATTATCAGATATTTTATCTTCAGAGCATACCTAGACTAAAAGATACAGTCATGTTTAGCAGGTGGGCAAAATACCGAGTTAAATTCAAGATAGTATTGCTTATCGAGAAACCAGACATAACCCAGGTCTCAGATGACCTTCAGTGAACAGCTCTGAGTTTGCTTCAATTCGGGTCATGCAAATGTATCACAAAAGTAGTCTGATTTAATAGTATTGTGTTTTAAGTGACCAAGAGATTAAAGAGTCTTCTAAAAAAAAAAAAAAAGAAGAAGATAGCAGGAGGGGAAGAATGAAGGGGGCGGAAATTGGAGGGGGAGACGAACCATGAGAGATGATGGACTCTGAAAAACAAACTGAGGGTTCTGGAGGGGAGGGGGTGGGAGGATGGGTTAGCCTGTTGATGGGTATTAAAGAGGGCACATTCTGCATGCAGCACTGGGTGTTATACACAAACAATGAATCATGGAACGCTACATCAAAAACTAATGATGTAATTTATGGTGATCAACATAACAATAAAAATTTTAAAAAATAAAGAGTCTTCTAAAAAGTAGTGCTGAAAGATGATAAATTACAAGGACAAGGTGTCAGGACAACTAGTCCTCTTCCACGAACCAGCTATGACCTTGGGCATGTGAGTCACTATTTGAGCCTTTATCACAAATGAACTCTGAGGGGTTGGAATAGGTGACCACTAAAGGTCCCTTCCAAAGTTAACTTTTTATGAACAGTAAGCAAGGGTCAGAAAGGGAGAAGTGATGACTCCTTAAGAGAAAATGGCATATTCACAAAGGGACAGAGAGAAATGTTTATAACTTGTAGAGTATTAACTGTGTGAGGCAAAGAGCACACGCTAAAATCAAGGAGAATGTAGTCTCCAAGCAGAGAGAAACCTTGTAAAGAATTTTGTTTGGGACAGTCCTATGAAAACTGGAAACTGATATCTAGTGACTGATTAAACAGTAATTTGGCAAGCATTTTTCTTTACAGTGCATAGAGGTTTTTGTGCATTGCAAAAATAGTACACTGCAGAATGCTTTTTGAAGTAAAAGCATGCAAAGAGATGTTTATAAAAACTGTACTTTTATTTATGTATGTCCAGTGGAACATTCTTTTGTAATAAAACATCCAAAAGAGCCCAAGCATAGTTAGAATTTTCTGACTCATAGATAGGTGTGTCTATAAATATAAGCACGTGCCACAAATTCATAAGTATGTTTTCAGATATAATAACATAAAACACATTGTATATTTTCAGTTCAACTTGACTGATGCTCACATCAGATCACTGAATCCCTCAAGTAATGAATGTGTTTCACAGGTGATGATGGGCTGAGGAGATACTGCTTTAAGTAGAAGTTAGTGAAAACAGATCTGAAATCTACTGTTGAGCACTGGAGAGCATAACACAACATGTTCAAAGAAACACACACCAAAAAGGGTTTGCTCTAGCTACTTGAATCAGAAGATCCTTTTCTGTTTTAAAAATCAGTTTAATTCAGGAACATTTATTGAACACCTAAAATGTGCAATTGTCAAAACCAAATCTCATAAAGGCGTTTGATTTGACATGGGATTTTGCGGAGAAGAGCTCAAAGCATACAACCCTGAGTTTAATCACTGTGACAGCTTCACATTCAGCCTGACTCACTCCATCACAGGCACCCTTGGATGTCATCATTGTCATAAGTGATTGAACAGCCCAACTCAAAACAGAGGTTTGCAGAGCGTCTTGACATAATTTTGTTCTTCTCTCCAAAATCCCCTGGGCTCTTCTTTTATACTATCTTTTCGACCCATGTGCCCTCCATGCTTCCCAGATATTTTACTGTCCCTTCTTCCTTAGCGTTCATGATGATGGGAACACTGGCATGTGCTCAGTGGCAGTCCTGGCTGTCCTTCAAGCTAGCACAGGACTGTCCATCCAACACAACGTGGTCATCATTCCACCTTCTTACCAGAATCACGATGCATCCAGCGGTGGCTGTCTTCTGGCATCTGACTCTTTTGTTCCTCAAACCCTTTAGGCTCTGTATTGACAAATCTCTTCTCTCACTCATGCCAACGTGTTTATGAAGTAGGCCAGGCCACATTTACAATGATCATCTCTCAAACTGCACTTCAATTCTGAAATCAGCTTTACTTTAAGCAGTAAGTTATTAATTCACAAATGTCCTTGAGCCATTTTATGAAACACAAGATACTTGTCTGAGCGCTGCAGGGGGATACAAAGGGTGACATACGATTTCCCTTGAGGGACTTGAAATAGAGGAAGAGAAACAGGACAAGTAGACATGAAAATGAATAATGTAAGGCAGACCGTGGAGAGTTTCCAATCAGTGGGATAGATAACAGGTGCTGGAGAAGTTAACCCTGGGGTCTTCACGGCAGGGGTCAGACTGAAGCTGGGTCTTTAAGGAGCAAGAGAGAATCTGAATAGGTGGAAGGGAGGAGTGGGTACTGGAGGTGTATGCAAAGCTGAAGGTGTCCAAGTAACACTCCTATTCAAAGAAGGCCGGAGGAGTACGACAGCAAGATTGGGAGAAAGGAGGCTTGTGCTTGAGAATACAGTAAATCAGGCACAGCCAATCTCCTTGGAATGAAATGTTTCATCTTTGTGACAACGGCAGTGCCACTGAAGGATTTTAATAAAAAACTGTGCTTACAGATGATTTATCTGACTGCTACATGTAGAAGGAAGTGGCAGTAATTGGAAAAAATCAGATCAACTAAAAGCCTCTGGGAATGTTTTTTATATGAGTCCCAAAGCAGGTTGGTAGCAGCAAACTTGAAATAAAATACAGAAGAGGCACTGGCAATTAAAGAGGTATCCGTACGAAGAGGGTGAGTCAGAGAGCCTGTCACTGAATTTCACAAAGGTTTTATATTCCTGACGAGCATGTTGCCTAAAGGTTCAACAGTAAAATCAGAGATCCATGTAGTGAGTGAGTGAGTTGGCACTTACCTAACATAAAAGCACCGACCCATTTTCCTTAAATGTTCGCAGATTTTATATACAAACATCTTTAAGCTGTACCAACATACGTGTTCCATGCTTTTTCACACATGAGCGTATTTGTAACTACCAAAGGATGGAGAATAGAGAGATTGACAGAGCCTTTACCTGGCACTAGGCCCTTGGACAATTGCTGGGAATGGGGATCCATAGAAAAAAAGACAATTTGCGTTTGAGGGGCTTGCAAACTACAGCCTTCCTACAAAGCCAGCCACAGCTTAATGACGGGCTGCCGGCTGCTGACTTCCCACTCGGGTCTCCCCTCCAGAGGGTCCTCCCGTCTCCAGCCCTGTCCACGCGTCTGTCTATGAGACTTCCTCACCTGGATGTTCATGGACTTCTCCAACTCAGTGTCTACGACACTGACCACATTCATCATCCTTTCTTGGCACCTGCTTCTCTTCATGCAAGGTTCCTGTCTCAGAGAATGGCAGCAGGCGGGAATCCTCCCACTGCCTCACTCTCACACTGTCTAACCTCAAGTTCTATTCATTCTACTTCCTGGATATCTCTCTTATCCAGCCACCTCTCATCATCCCCATTATCAGCTCTCTTGTGCAGGCTCCCACAATCTGGTGCCTACCAAAGCTTTCTAAGTGGCCTCCTGGCATCCCAGCATGCTACCCTCCCATCCTTTGCCCACACAGTAGCCAGTGTGACCTTTCTAAAATGAATATATGACTGAGTTGCTTCTCTGCTTAAAACCTTTTAATAGTTTCCTGTTGCTGTTAGAATAAAGTGCAAATCCCTTAATATCCATTGCAAAGCCCTTTATAGCCTGGATCCTGCCCATCTTCCCATCCCTACTTGGCTCCTCTCTCCTCGCTAAGCACCAGCCACACAAAATTCTTTCAGTTTCCCTAATGATCCATGCTCTGACTATCTTCCTGGCCTCCACACATTCTATTCTTCCTGCCAGAAACACTTTCTCCCCATCCTGCAAATTCCTATGCCAAGGAATGTTTACCCTGAGCTGAAAAGACAGACTTGTGTTGATAATGATCATTATTCCATGTTGCATATGCACAACTCTATATTTTTTTAAGACTTTTAACTATCCTATCCCTATAACTACAATGACCAGATTTTTCAAACTAAAATTCTAAAGAATAAGACTGAATTTTGGACAAAAGGACTATCTTGGAATACCTTGGCATTATATAACTCCCATTTTATAGCAATGGACATTTAGAACCCTGGCCTTCCCTCACTGGGGACAAGGGATTGCAGTGTGATTCCAAAAGGACAGAGGACAGCAGTTGCTATAGACCCATATCATGTAATGGGCTTGACATTTAGTCCAGAGTGTTGGAGTAGGATGTTCTGTTCAAGAATAATTGTGGAATTTTTTTATGCCTGCTCAAAGAAGAGGTGCCAAAAACAAAACAAAACAAAACAAAACACACACACACACACCCTTATGTACCTAATCTTTGAGGTGCCCAGAAGCAGCTCCCTCTCTTGAAGGAAGAAGGAGCAGAGAGCCTTCTACTTGCCTTAACCTGCCCTAGGACATAGCCTTATTGTCCAAGAACAGAGTGCAATCAAGGCCCTTTGTTGGGGTTAAATAGTAAACAAACACACCCTATAAGGAGGAATAGAAGTGGTTCTGGATTCAGAATGAATGGACATGTATACCTGGACCAATTTGAACCCAGAACTCCTGGGGCAAGTGGGCCAGGTTGTGGTGGGATTTGAGCACGAAGAGAGGTGTCCTAGGAACCCGAGTGACAGACATCCTTGGTGGAGCTTACCACAAAGGCAAGGAAATAATCTTCCCTCAAAGATTCCTAGAGGGCATCATGTTAAGTAAAATATGTCAGAGAAAGACAAATACTGTATGATCTCACTTACATTTGGAATCTAAAAAAACAAAACAAAACAAAACAAACCCTAAAAATCTCAACGTCATCAAAACAGGGATTGGACTGGTAGCTGCTAGAGGCAGAAGGTGGGGAGTGGGGATATGGGGTGAAGGTGGTCAAAGGTATAAACTTCCAGTTATAAAATAAATAAATTCTGGGCTGTCACGTACAGCATGGTGACTACAGTTAACAATACTGTATTTGAAAGTCACCAAGAGAGTCGATCTTGAAGGTTCTCATCATGAGAAAAAAACTGTGATTCTGCCAGGTGATGGATATTAACTAAACTTACTGTGGTGACCATTGTACGATATATACATACATCAAATTAGTATGTGACACAGCTTCGACTGATACAATTATATCTCAATAAAACTGAAAAGACAAGAAGACCCCCAAGGACTTGTGAGTGGACAGGATCAAGAGTGGCCCGGCATCAGCTGCTGGAATATGCTAATTCTCAACAGACGTGTGTTGTGGCTTGAGGGCCAGTGGAGCGGCAACAACAGGCTAACAGCCCTACTCTGTTTTCCTGAGCCCTAATTTTACATCTATTCCTAGACTCTTCTGGTAATTATGGGAAAAAAAAATCATGGTTCGCTATTCTCAAGCCTCTTACAGGTTTACTCAAGATCATACAATGAATACCGGGTAGAGGTAGAAACAACAAAGGTAGTCAGTAAAGACGGGTGGTACATTGTGCTGCCAAAAACACAGAAAAACAGGCCAGAAGGGAAGGACCCATAGCAGTCAAGGACTGTTCCCTACAATGTTTTGACGGTCTCTGGTTCTGCCTGGAGCTACTGGAAGTTACACCACATCCCATTAAGTCTGCATAAAGCCGCAGTGAGGAAAAATGGTTTCTGGACAGAGGAACGTGATGGAAAATGAGAGCAACGTGACCAGACCTCATTATCTTAGTGCTTTTGATAACACTGGAGAGCGGAGTTAGGTTTTGAATTGACTGAAATCTTCCATAAATGGAATCTGAATGCAGGCTACATTAACATCCAGAAATCCCCCAGGGAATTTCCTATTATGTACATGGAAGGGGGAATGAAGCAAGTCCCATCTGGCTAGGCAGAGAACATTCTCTGCTTAAGGGAACTTCATGGTTCTTGTGTTTAGTGCCAACTGCATGTTCATACTAGACCCAGGCCCTGCACACAGAGGTCTAAGTGTACTGAAAAATGAGCTAGACGAACAGGCAATGCTGGGCAATTCTTTGTTTCTAGAACATCCAAACCACAAGGCAAGACATTAATAAGAGTGTCGCTTTTATAAAGTCCCTAACTTGTTATGAGCCAATATTATTACGCACGTTACTCAGAGTTGCTATAGCAAAATACAGTGACATTATATGTTCTCATTAGCTTCCTATCAATACACAAGCTAAAATCAAGAACAGACCAACACACATCACTTAGTGACTCCTGCTCTTTGGGACTGACATTCTCAGGGAAACCTCAGAACTTTAAAGATACAATGACATTAGCCTTATTAGGAAAAAAAAGCACTGATGGGGAAGGTCACTCACCTCATATGTCACCTGCTCAAAGAGGCCTCCTCTGACAAGCCTAAAGTACTGAACTTCCATTCTTCACCATATACTCACCTCTAGTTACCCCTCGACACATTAACTTTGAGAACTATCAAGTTATCTTGTGTTGTCCCTCGTCTCTGAATACAGACCCAGAGACGGACTTTGTATGGTTCATTACTCTGTTCCTAATACCTACCGAGGCTGGCACAGAGTAAGCCCTCAATGACATCTGACTGACGACTGCCTTTCCATCTGCCAAAGAACAAAGAGCTTAATCATCTGTAACTGAAGACTCCATGGATTCCAGAAAAACCAGCATTCACATCAACTCATCAATGAATTGCGTTTCATTGCAATATTGCAATGAAAAGTCTTTTCCGTTATAGACCTGATGGTAATTAAGTCCGTACCTAGAGGCAAAGCGAAGCAACATCACTCCAGGTGTGGCCCGGGACCAGCAACATCTGCATCGCTGGGCGGCTTGTCAGAAAAGCAAAATCGGGGCTCCACCGGAGAGCCAGCGAATTAGAATATCTGAGGTTGGAGCCCCTAAAAAATCTGTGTTCAAGAAGTTCGCCCAGCGATTGTAGGTACCATAAAGTTTGGCACAAGTTATTCAGAAATAAAGGTGAGGGAAAAAAAACCAAGAAACGTCGTAAGGACTAAAATCGCCGGGACAGCTGGGACATTCTTGGTGTCATTTCAATAAGAAACCTCAAAAGAAAGGAGGAGGGTGAGTGATACACAAAATTATATGCATGCGTTTGGCTCACACGTGCCACGGGATAAGGCCCCACACTCCGTTTCGCGGAGGCTTCCCAGACCTAACCTAGCAACCAGCGGCGACGTGACGGCGCTCTGACGTAACAACTCCTGCGTCACGTGACTTCCCCTCCCTCCGTGGGGGACGGCACGCTCCAGGAACCGTTCTTCCCGCGGCTGACCAGGCCCCCTGAGCCAAGGCAGCCCCGCGGGCCGTGTGAGGGCGCCGCGTCCTACCGTGATTTAGATGTCTGATGCAGTCACTCAGGAGAGCGCCGAACTTCTTCTGGTCCACGGCGTCGTGGAAGCAGAAGTAGCCGTGTCTGAGGAACGGCTGCCACAGGTACACGGGGAATTCCTTGGGCAAGACCACGAAGGGCTGAGCGTTCTCCTTCTCACTGGAGGCTAACGCAATGTGGAAAACACGAAGACATTTTAAAATGTGCATCTTTTATTTAAAATACTTATTTCGGGCCGTGAAGGCAGCTCTTTGGGGCGGGCCATGGGACAGAAAGGGGACATGAGATGTCTTCCCAGGATGGCGGGAAATGGCAGTTCAGGCTCCTCTCAGTCCCTCCACAGGTGGCTGTCTCACTCCAGCAGGTGGCTTCGCCCCCTCCCTGACAGGGACAGCCAAGGCCACCAGACATCGCCTTTCTCAACTTCCTCATATCAAGGATCCGCAGTCTGGGTGGCCCCGCCGGCCCTCTTGAGGCTCACAGGTCTGCCTGCGCAGCCACTCACCCTCCCGTCCCCACAGGCGCCCATTCTACCAGGCAGCTCGCTCTCTCTGCCCTGCGCTCCCTGGCTCCTCCCTGTCCCAGCCAACCCAGCACTTGCTTCTTCCTGCCTCAGTCTGCTTCCTGCCCCACGAGCCCCGAAACCCCATGGCTGAGGTCGCTGATGTTGTTGTCCTAACTGGCAGCTTGTGGCTTCTTCTTCATTACCTAAGCCTTTTTTTTTTCTAATTAGCTAAGACTTTTAACCTGATCTGAAGTATCTGTTGCTGCTGACTACCCCTTCTTTCGAAAACGTTCTTTCCCCTTGACTTGCAGGATCACCTCTCTCCTGGTGTCCTTTGTGCTTTTTGAAAATAGTTTCTTCGTGGTCAGCTTTATTGGTTCCTCTGCCCCTTCTCTCCATCCCCCTGCGAAGTGTTGGTATTTTTGCCCTGTTCTGTCCCATTTTGATTAGTCTCTGCTCTCCTTTGGCATGGTCCTCCATTCCATAATATGGAATGTTGTTTCTGTAGGTCCTATTACCTTTTCCTCTATCCTTTCCACCATGCTTTCTCCTAGAAGATTCTCATTCATCCTTTAAAAGTCAGTTCAAAAGCTGCTCCTCTGGGGTGTCTGTTGGCACCTCCCCGTGCCCCTAGAGAAAGGGTTGGGTGCTCCCTACCTTGTTCTCCCTAAATATTGTAGAGATCTGTTTTCATGTCTGACAGGCAGGGTGGACGGCAGAGTGAGATGAGCTCCCCCACTGGTTCTCACACAGTTCCTTTCCCCAGGAAGCAGTACCAGTGCTCTAAGAGGATGGAAACCACACCTTACATATCTTTGTATGCTCAGCCCTTAGCACAGCTGTGGAACCGAGGAGATATTCAACTACAGTTTGTTGAGTAAATGTGCTATGTTGTCCTAGGAAATCTTAAAAACTTTAAACGATGGTCTTTTACCACTTACCTCAAAATCAATTCTAAGAAACTCATGTTAAACCATGCTACTATTCAGATCCCTACCTAAATTTTATTCCCTTCCATGCATTCTCGTTATATGATGTTATGCTTGGCTAAATGACCCCCAGCTTATTAGCTTGTGCTCTCTACCTACATAAAATGGGCACCAATCTCAGGGAAGGGAAGGACAAAAGGACCGTCTCAGAGGCCACCGAAAGCACTAGGCATACCCAACAATGGATCAGAGCCACATGGGAAACTCCAGGACAGAGTCTTGCTACCAGCAAATTAATAAATCAAGATTGGATAAATAAAAAATAGATTTCTTGGGGCATATATGGGGACTCTGGTTCAATGTCCTGAAATCTGAAGGTAACAAAGTAGAATGTGCTAGAAGCACAAACTTTGGCGCACCAGTACCTCACAAACTACCTGGCACATAATAGAAGAATGAATCACTGTACAAACGAGTGAATCAATGATTAAATTCGTTAGCACAGACCTCTAGTTGTAACACATATCTGATGAGGGAGCAGAGGGCAAGCTGAGGACCAAGCAAACTGCCCCTTCCCCACTCTATTTCTCAGGTAGTCCTAGCTGCCCTAAAACTAAGGAAAGGGAAAAAACAGATGGTTAACTGACAGAGATCACAGTCCTGCCGGACATGAGTCTCCATCAGTTTACCAATGTCTTAGTGATTTACAAGGAAAAAGCATTCTTATCAATAGCTTAACTTTCAGAGACCCATAACTCGTAACTCAATTTCCTAGAGCCCTAACATCACCCTCCCTTCCATGAGTGATGTGGAAAACTGAGGCAGAAGGGAAAGTAAACAAAATTGAATTTCTTTAGAGCTGCAGCCCATTGACAAGGACCTGAGATAGAGCATAACATTGCTCCAGGAAGCTCCCAACTGTCTTAATGTTAATGCCTTACTACAAGGAAAAACAAGCCTCCAGTATCCTGAAGTCTTCTTTAGCATATGAAAGTCCTTTTGGACACCTCCCTTTGTCCCTTACGTCCCCCAACTCCCAAGTATATAATCATCCATTCCTCCAACCTCAGTGCAGCAGCTCTTTCTGCCCATGGGGCTGTCCCCGTGCTTTAATAAAATTGCTTTGTCTCACCAACATTCCAAAACTACATCATTATCTATTTTCCCCATTCTTTCTTAGTTATAAAATCCCCAAATTTCATTTGAGCAAGTGACTGTACAATAAAGACTACATTTCCAGCTTCCATTACAGCTTGGTGGGCCCCATCCACTAAGTTCTGGTCAATGGGATAGAAACCGAAGTGGCAGTGAAACTTCCTGGAAGGATCCTTAAAAAGAGGGAATGTCCCCACCTCCTTCTCTTTTCTCCTGCCTGCTGTCTGGAATGTGAAAACCATGACTGACGCTCCAACTGATACTGATTGTATCAGTAAGGGCCACAACCTAGAGATAAAGGGAGAGAAAGCTAAAAAGAGTCCCTGACATTTATGGAACTGCCATATCAGCCCTGGACTTGGAATATCCAAAATATTTTTAGCAAAATAATAAAGCCTTATGTATTTGAGTCTTTTGTTGTTTGCAGCAAACTAGATTCTAACTAACAAATGTCACATAAGTGAATCACTTTAGCAAAATATGAAGCATTATTGATACATCATCTTAGTAGAATACTGTGTAAAGAAGACATACTTATTCATAACCTCTAGTTATGAATCACTTTTTCTCAAGTGAGGTTAATGCCTCCTATCTTCATTGTGCCTTTATTCTTTCCAGCTGAATTTGTATCACACAGTGAGTCTTCCTGATCAACATGGTTTTATGATACAATTCCCCTCACCCTTTCCAAGATGTCACAGTTTTGTACAAACAACTCAAAAGCAACACTGACCCTTTGCATTTAAAAGCTTCAAGCCCCATAAAATTCATTCTTCTTAGTCTCTAGTTATCTCTCATTTAACATTTTACAACAATTTTCCAGATGCCATTGATCTGCATTTTTTCCAAGTTGAGTTACAAAGATATCACAAATGATCTACTGTAGAATATTCTATTTTTAAAACTCAGAGGGCCACACCATTCAATAAAAAAAAGTCCTTGAAATACCCCAATCCGAAGCCTTGGGTCAAATGGCATTAGTCACACAGGCCTTGTGTTTTTTATTCCTGTTCATTTCTTCTGATATGATTTCACCAATAAACCAATAAATGTATTGTCTATTCTGACTGATTTCATTGAAAAGTTCTGCTGGAGAAATTCCGAAGAGTCATCAAGTTGGCATTCCCATTTCTAGCAGCAGCTCCAGAGCCAAGATGACGTACAAGTAGATGTTGAAAGAAAATATAATAATATGTATAGTGCACATAAAGTGTTGTTTTAGCTTGAATTACTTAGTAATAGTTTGTTAATCTAGCTTTATGGTCCATGTACTAATCCTATAATAGTGCTATTAAAAACACTACGCTAAGCATTCTACACCAAAATAACAATTGATAAAATGACTATATTTTTCTCCATAAATTCTAATGATATGATTATGCCCATTAATAAGAACCAGGGCTCTCTTCAAGAAACCAAGTAATTACTGTGTGGTATGATTTACACAAAGCCAGATGGAGTTATTATCCACAGTTCGTGAATCTCTATGAAACGTGCTATTTGGCCTCTATATTATCCATCACTTTCTCTAATGCAAAAAGTGGAATAAATGAGAATCCAAGAACATTAGAGCTGGAAAGATCCTTCTAGATTTTCAAGTTCAAGGGCCTAGAATTAGAGGATCAGAAACCAGAGAGGCTCAACAATGGCTAGGGAAAACATTGATAAGTGTCACAGAACTAGATAAAAATCCAGCCTCTAAATTTATAGTTCAATACTCTTTCCATGACAGCAATCAGGTATTACTTACAGTTATTACTTACAGATTAATGCAATGCTATTTTTATATAGTAGCTATGAGTGACTGTAATGCTTGTTATTTTGTCAACTCAGGATATTTTATTGCATATCATCCTAAAATTATAAAAATAATATTCTCTGACAGGTCTGGACTTGCTTGCTTAAAGGTGGGATTGTATGTTTCATAGAAATAGGGCCCTACCTATTTGTTTCTGCTGCTCTGTATGGTGCAATTAAAGCTGGCATATATTTCGAAGCCTCAAGATGCCTGACAAATGAATGGTACATTTTCCATGGGCTAGAAACACAGTACCTGCCTTATGTATTACTGAATGTGATTTAAAATAACAGAAGTGGTAAAATGTTTACCCAAATTAGAGAAATTACAATCTTCCATGTGTCTACAGAGAATGTGCAGCTAGCCCAGTTTCTCAACCTCAGCAACTATTCAACTGTAGATACTTCATTGTCAGGGGCTATCCTGCGCGGTATAGCATGCTGCCCTCTACCCACTAAATGCTTATAGCACCAGCCTCCCAAGTTGTGACAACCAAAAATGTCTCCAGACACTGCCAAATGTCCTGCAAAATCCCCTTCCGCCATTGAGAACCACTGGTCTAGCAAAACAAAGCCAGTGTCGGAATTTTGCCTTGAGAAAGAATGCTCAGTGACTCACCAATAGGGTCTGGGAAAAACCGATCAGATAACAAATTATATTCATCTTCTGAGGTTAACACCTTGCCACCAGCTGGAAGAATTCGGCTTTTAGGAGTCGCTCCTCTCTGATAGGCCTGGGGAGAAAAAGGCATAAATAGGTGATTTTTTTTCCCCCATTTGGATTTTTGGAAAATGCCAAGAATATTAGAGACACAGGCACACACACTCAGAGATAACAATTCCTACACTATGTCTCTGAGGAAGAGCCACATATTTAAAAAATATGTTTTGTGTACCTGTGACTTGCAAAGTACTTTAGTGATGGTCACAAAATGGTAAATCAGAGTCCTTAATCTCAGGAGATTCACTGTAAGTATGTTTCTCAAGTGGGGAAGACATCCCTTAGTAACTTCTAGAAATCCTGCACCACACTTAGCATTTCAGATGCTAGCACCTGAATCATTCTCATAACCACAAGGGTGATGATGCATATAGACACTCCCTGCACAAAAGGCTTGGGGACCGATGATGAATGACATGGAGGACATATAATTGCAATGATGGTTGCCATGGATTTTCACCCAAAACAGAAATGTGTTGTCATGATAAGACATGACACCACGTGAGACTGTTTTGCAGTAAAATGATCTAGGATGGAAATGCAACATCATGACATAAGAACAAATTCTGGCCAGCAGACAAAAAGCTCTGCTGTTTGGGAAATGTAAAAGAGGGGCAGAGAGGGGCGCCTGGGTGGCTCAGTTGGTTAAGTATCTGCCTTTGGCTCAGGTCGTGATCCCAGTGTCCTGGGATGGAGTCCAGCTTCGGCCTCCTTGCTCAGCGGGGAGCCTGCTTCTCCCTCTGCCCACCCCCTGCTTGTGCTCTCGCTCACTGTCTTTCTCTCTCTCTCTCAAATAATTAAATGGAATCTTAAAAAAAAAAAGAAGTGCAGAGAATTGCTACTGCTCCAGAGCAGTCTGTGCGGCAGATCCACTCACGAGGACAGACAGATAAGGTAAAATTGAAGTATGTGCCTCTGATGGGAGGGCTTATGTCAAGGCAAAATTTTGAGAATAACAGCCTCAACGCAAATTGAGAATTGAAACCAAGAAACTGTATGACCCAAAATCTAGAGTATGCTTTTGGGGAAAACTAAAATAATGTGGGGAGGGGCAGAGAGAGAAGACGACTCCCTGTGGAGCAGGGAGCCTGATGGGGGACTCATCCCAGGACCCCGGAATCATGACCTGAGCCGAAGGCAGGTGCTCAACCAACCAAGCCACCCAGGCCCCCCAGTTGATGTCCATTTGTAAGAACCCCTACTCAACTGCTTAAGCACATGAGGGACCCAGAGCACAACAGAGAAGAATCTAAAGTTGTGACTTTGAGAAAGTCTAAGAGCAGTTCAGCTCAGACTGAATCGCGTTATTTTTTCTAACAGGCCCCAATCTGGACTTTTATAAACTTTATGTTATTTAATCCTCAAAACAGTGCTATGAGTTATTTTCTCCATTTTATAAATGAGAAAAATGAAGCTCAAAGAACTTGTCAATAGCCCAGCAGTAAGTTGGTGACAAATCTCAGATTCACACCCGGGTCTGTCCAGAAAGTGTACAGGAAGTAGGGCATGATTATTGAATGAGAATGCTTCATTTTTTCCTGCTTAATTACCTTCCAAAACCAGACTCTCAATGAAATAATAGGCAATTTATAGGTACTTAATATATAACTCTTAGGTATAATAAAATAATGCCCTTCTATAAATTAAAAAAACAAGGATAATGGGGCACCTGGGTGGCTCAGTCACTAAGCATCTGCCTTCGGCTCAGGTCATGATCCCAGGGTCCTGGGATCGAGCCCCGCATCGGGCTCCCTGCTCAGCGGGAAGCCTGCTTCTCCCTCTCCCACTCCCCCTGCTTGTGTTCCCTCTCTCAATGTGTCTCTCTGTCAAATAAATAAATAAAATCTTTAAAAAATAAATAATAAAAAATAAAAAAACAAGGATATTATTAAAACTTTGAGGAATTATGACAAACTGCATGGGCACTTTTAAAAATTTCCAAGTTTTTAACAGACTAAAGCGCCCCTGGGGTGCTCTGCAGGCACCCCTGTAAAATTTCCAAGTTTTTAAAAAAATATGTAGTTATTACCAAATTCAGTGACCATATCTTAACAACCTGAACAAGTTTATTTAAAAATGATGAGCAAAGCAAAGAAAGCAATATAGTCCATAAACTGCAAGTTGAAGGCGCAAGCCTGAGAAAATGAAAAGAAGGAAAAAACACCAAAATCTGATTCAAAGTTAAAAGTTCAGTTAGTGCCAAATGTGGTGAAAATCCTAATAAATCCAAGAGCAAGCTCTATGAGTGTTTCCTCTCAGTTAGTAGTAATCGTACTGTAACGGCTGTACATTGGGCTCTGCAAGTGGTTGGCCATATGCTAAGTGCTTTAATATGTTCATTTATTTAATCCTTACAACAACATGGTCACGAAGGGATGGATCATGCTCACCATTTTACAGATGAGAAAAGAGCGGCTCAAGGAGATTTATAACTTATTCAAGGACACATATCTAGTAACTGGCAAAGGTGTGATTCAAAGCCCATTATATTAACCATTATGCTCTACTGCCTCTTCTCAAGCTTCCCTGACAGAACATTGTAATGTGCCATACAAAATATGAGGTGATTTATTTTATTTTAAGATTTTATTTATTTATTTGAGAGAGAGAGAGAGTATGAGTGGGAGAAGGAGCAGAGAGAGAGGGAACCCAACGTGTGACTCAATCCCAGGACCCCAGGATCGTGATCTGAGCAGAAGTCAGACGCTTAACCTACTGAGCCACCTAGGCGCCCCTGAGGTGATTTATTATCATTATCATTATTGTATGTAGTGCATTGATAATTTGCTTCTGAGAGCAAATCAAGTGTTGAATGAAGTCCTAAGATACATAAGCAGAGAAGATATTAGCTTAATGAATGTTGAAAAGAATAAGACTACCCAGGAGAGCACTTGAACTTTGCCTGGTAGCCTGTGGAATAAGTTCAAACTGTATTTTATTTCTATTTCCCATCAGAAATGGAAAGGAAGCACATTGACTTGTCAATCTGAGGCCTCTTCCTAATGCTTTAGCATCTGAGGTATTACTCCAAGTATCCATGGAGGTTGTCCTGACTGTTCTTAAACTTGGAGTCAAGAAAGCAGAGTTTTAAACCTGGTACCACCTTTAACTGATAAACATTCACTCCAAAAGGAGCTTGAGGATCTATGTAGACTAAAAATGTGTACAGTGCAAGATCTGGAAGGAACCAGTGGGATCATTCAGCCTGACTCTCTGGTGTAACTGAGGCCCAACCTAAACTTTTGTTTTCCCAATTCACTGCCCAGTATTTTTTCCTTAGACCAAATGGCCTCCCCATGTGAGGAGAGAAATGGGAACCAACAAAAACGGAAGTCCTCTCACGTGCTAGGCACTTTATACATGACCTCATTTTCTCCATAGTTTGCAGACATATTGTATTAGATAGCCATCTAATGATTTTTTTTTTTAAGATTTTATTTATTTATTTGACAGACAGAGACATAGCAAGAGAGGGAACACAAGCAGGGGGAGTGGGAGAGGGAGAAGCAGTCTTCCCGCAGAGCAGGGAGCCCGATGCGGGGCTTGATCCCAGGACCCTGGGATTAAGACCTGAGCCGAAGGCAGATGCTTAACGACTGAGCCACCCAGGCGCCTGCCATCTAATGATTTTACAGAAAAATCATATGAAAACCAGGAAAAAGTTAAATGAAAAAAATCTGCAAGTAGAATGAAGTCTTGAAATGTTTGAATTCTTAGGAACCCATGTAAATGCAGTCATAGTCTTATTAAGTAACTTCTCAGCCGCTTGTCACATAGGAGGCTTACCAGTAGGAAGACATGGAGACATTGAGCCAAGAGGGAGAGATATGAGGGCAGTGACTGAAAAAGACCTTGAAGCTGAATGATCCTAGGAAGGGCTCCTGCACTGGTCACTTGGTGTAACCTGTTTTCACACTCCCTTGTAATTACTCGTTCCAAGTCTATCTTGCCCGCTGGACTGCAAGCATCTGTTTCACCTGCTGTTAGAGGCTCAGAACCTTCTATAACACTTGGCTATCATAGGCATTCAGTAAACATGTTAACTGAAGTAAGTAGCTGCATGAGTGAGTGCTTATTGAAGGAATCAGTCTCAAAGGAGAGGGCATATCAGTCAACCCAGCCAGTGTTGAAGAATGTTGCAAGAACCACTACAAACAAACATCGTACCTCTTTGTTCTCATAGCTCTCCACAGCAAAATCATTTTTGACCACAATGTACCGCTCCTTCCATTTCTTTATGTCGTCAGCAAACTGTGATAGCTCTGCTTCATACAGAACAATTCCAGGCTCCAATGGCGGCTTTAAAGAAGGTGAATATCATTAATCATGGCAACAAAAAATAACATAGCATGCTATTGCTATCACTGAGTCTATCCGTGGGAGTTCAAGGAATGTTTTCAGAAACTATCATGTGCTGAGATCCTGGGGAAATTGTGGCTTCCCCCACCTCCCTCCGTACTTTCTCTTCCTGCTCCCTCTGACCAAATGCAAATATTTGTCTTATTGATATGTTTTTGACTTTCATTTCCCTCCATTATGCTACAAAAAGAGAAGCGGATGGTTGAAGGGATTGTAGTAATAAGGTTGTGCCTTGTATACATGTCATTTAAGGATCGTTGATAAACTCTGGAAGAGGTAGGTAAGTGTAAGTTGTGGCTGTATACCCCAACACCGTGAATATCCCTGAAAACAGGAGAATTAATAGGCTGCTCCTGTATCCACCATACCTTCAGGTACAGGCTCGAGGGTCAATGTTCAACGGTCTTCCCAGATCTAAAAGCCCTGGGGACCCAGACTGTAAATCCTTGCCCCATGTGCATGCTCCTCAAAGAGACTGTGTTCACTCTCTGGTTCAGGCTAGCCAGCAAACTGCAGTTCTACCTTTCTACTTAAGTAAAAGTTTGAGGCTTTCTTATTAACCTTGATGACATATGTGCTATAGGGAAGTCTCTGCTAGATTCTTAGTTAGGTCTCCCTTTGGGTTAACTGTGTAAGGAATAACTCCCATCCTGTCTCATGGTAAAAGCCCTGTATTATCTCAAAATACAGGAATGGGCCTCCTGTCTTTCATGTGTCACTGAATTTATATCTCTTTTCCCTTTATTAAAAAAAATCAAAGTGCTTTTAGAAACGTATCCCTCCACCTTCAAGCTAAATTTACATGAAGCATACGGAGAAGACAGATACGCTAATCTTTTTAAGACTTGGCTAAGGGATGAACTAAATTGCCTTCTGAATTTATTCTGTTCTGACAGATAAAAGAGGCCGTTTCCTATCTTGCCTCATTAACAGGTAAGAGAGGATCTCACTCTTCTCTTTAAATGAGACTGAACCCATGTATAGGCTGAACTTTGTAGTTCTATGTGCAGCATTTTTTTTAACCTGGGCCACTCAAATCAACTGATACACTTGTTAAAAATGTGGCCTTACCCTAGACTTACTATATCAGAATCTCTGGAGGTGTGAGCCAAACTGCATTTTTAACAAGCTCCCTACATTGTGAGAATCACTCTTCTATGGGAATGACACTCAGTTATCCCTACACACCCATGCTGTAAATCTATTGGTCAACTTAAATTCTAAGCAGTATCTGACCCATTTATCACTCCCTCCTTCTTGTAAGCCCTTCTTTATTTGCCTTCTGGCACATTCCTCTTTCCTGATTTTCTCCTCCTGCAAGGCTATTTCTTATCAATCCATCTCGCTGGATCCTTCTTTTCCTGGTCTCCAAATGTCAACTAATTACCTATTCACTATTTCCACAGGTGTATGTCAAATAAGCATCTCAAACTTACAAGGCCAAAAGGGAACACGTGATTCCCATCCACCTCGGACCCTTCCTTCTGAGTAAAAGACAACTCCATGTACTTATTTGCACAGGCTAAAAACCAAGTAGTCATCCCTGACTTTCTCTCTTCTATAATGTCCTATCCAATGCATCAGCAAGTTCCATCAGCTCTATCTCAAGTCCATTTTGACTTGGACCTTTCCTCACAACTGCTACCATCACCACCTCATCCAACTTGCCTTCACCCTTCTTCTCTTGCACTGCTACCGTGTTCTCCTCACCCGTCTCCAAGTTCCCCTCTTATCCCTCATCATGGTCTATTCACTATAGAGAGGCCAGAGAGATCGCTGAAAATTCCAAGTTACTCTGTATTTGATATCCTCCAATAACTTCTCTTCATATTTACAAATAAAGACCCTTATCACAGTCTACAGCTCCTCCATGGTCTGGTCCTTCCCTTTCACTCTGTAGTCATTTATCATCCTTTCTCCTATCATCCTTTCTCCCTTGCTCGCGCTGCTCTTAGCACATAGCCTTCCTGATGTGCTTATGACTGCTGTAGGGCCTTTGTACTTACTGTTCCATATCCTGCAGATATTCGCACAGCCTACTCTTACTTCACTCCAGTTCCCACTCACATTTCATCTTCACAGAGGGCTTCTCTGATCATTTTCTCTAAAATAAGGCTCCTGCTTTATTTTTCTTTGAGCATTTATTATGACCTGATATCACCTGATATTTCTTTATTTGTTTACTGCCTCCTAATTTTAAATATATACAGGAAAGCAGAGAATTTGTCTTGATCCCCAATTCTTGGAATAGGGCCTGACACATAGTAGGTGTCAATGAATGAATACGTGTTGAGGTTGTGGGTAATTATTATCATGGAGCAAAGGAGAAAGAATAAGGGGATTCGAAGAAAAAAATCATATTTGATCAATGAC
This sequence comes from Mirounga angustirostris, assembly GCF_029215605.1. Classification (NCBI taxonomy): domain Eukaryota; kingdom Metazoa; phylum Chordata; class Mammalia; order Carnivora; family Phocidae; genus Mirounga; species Mirounga angustirostris. The sequence goes on from NW_026991714.1 coordinate 45,138,522, forward strand.
CAAAACAAAAATGCCCATAATATGAGGCACTAAAAGTATGACTTTTTTAAAACTGAACTTCACTACAGCAAGTCAAATTTCCTGATATTAAAGCATCATGTGGGAAAAACAATAAAATTGGATCATACTAGTTTTCTTTCTATATGGATTACACCATCAACAAGAAACCATACACTCTAACTTCTAGGCAGATAGAGTTTTTTGAACATGAAATGATTTGAGAACAGATTTTTTTAAACTGCCATTTAAATTACTGTTTATTTCAGAAATATGATGAGTTATAAAGCATTCTTCAGTGGGAGAAACTGTCAACCAAATGCCCATAGGTTACCTTGGTCTTCAAAAACTGTGATGTTAAATCTCTTTGCTGTTCTACTTCACTGCGTACATGATTGCAGAAAGCCACGGCGTACTGGCGACTGTAGTAGGGACTGAAGTTTTTGATAGTAGCCTCAGTTTTCCCTAGAAAAATATGAAAGTTAGAAATTAGAAATGCAGCATCTCTTACAGAATAGACACATATCTACCCCTCTAAGACCACTGTTTCCCAGGGATTTGTTATGAGTTCACATTCTCTGAGAACTTTGTAACATGCCATACGTGCCTTTATCTCTCCCTCTCCCTGACATCATCCTGAGAGACTCTGCTATCCCTAAGGACCATCCATCCAGTAACCGATAGAAATTTTCATATTGCCAAGGCCATAAGCTCAGCCATCCTTCTAAATCTTTCTACAACTACCACTCTACCTTACCCGATTCTCCACTTCAACTTGCTCTTCATCCCCCTCTACCTCCAGTCACCCAACTCTTACACAATAATCCCAGGGTCCACCATTTCAATTCCACACACACAATATTCTGTTTTTCTTAAGACCCCTGAGACTCCACCTCATCTTGCTGACCCACAGCCCTGGATAAAATCAACGAACTATTTCTTCTAGTTCTGCCCCCTGTGTTTCTGGGTAAATTTTTTGTGTGACTCAAAGCCTTATACAATTACTATGAGGTAGAGGGAAAAGCTTTGGTTTAAGAGTCTAGAGACCTGAGCTGTGGTCCCAATTCCAGGGAGACAGAAACCAGCTGGATGACCTCAGTCAAGTCCTTCATTCTCTCCGGGCTCCAGTGTCCCTAACTATAAAGGAAGGTGCTCACTAGTCCATACTTTTCTTGGAAACTATATGACACTGAAGTATAAACATGAGTATAGCTGCCTTCCAATAGTGACCAGCAACTGCATTATGATCTCTCAGCACCAAAAGAAAATAAAGCTTAGGATCAATCACGGTGGGGAAGGGGGCAGTTGGAGGACTCAAGATGGAAGAAGAGGGAGAGTCAGGCACTAGGAATATTCTTGAGCTTTTCCAACCTGTGCTTAGCTTTAGAGCGTAGGGAAGTTGCAAAGGAGGGAAAGGAGAAAAAGAAATTGGGGAGGAAGGGCAAAGGAATATTCTGAGACAGATTAGAAATCCTCACAACCTTTCAAGGACTTGCTACAAAGTAGAGAAATAAACACAGGTCCCACTGATTGTGCTTACAAACTGTTAGTCCTTGGAATAAGATATTATCTTGAGAAAAAATAAACCTGATATGATATTCCAAAATATTTTTAAATACTTTCATGTGACCTTGGCATAATTTTTGTTTTCAAATTTGATATAGTCACAGAGAAATATTAAAATATACCAGCAAGATTTGTTTAGAGCTATTATGCATGTAAAATTTCAAAAATAAGTGAAGAGTTCTAACTCCATAGATTGAGATATTCAATATGAGAACCTTGAATTCATAGCAGTCAAAGACCCGTAGTGTATGAGTAATCCCTTTATATGAAGAATCCCACTTTAGCTCAGGCATTTAAATCCCATACTATGTATGAGGTAAAAGGGAATTCTTGCTTATTCCCTCAATAAAATGACATTTTGGGGTCATATTTATGGGCTTTAATAACTATTACTTGAAAGGTGCTTTGAGACCCATTAATAATAGGTTCTGTAGAAATGCAAATAAAAGCTCCTATAATTTGAATCAGGCATGCTTTTGCTTGCTCTGTGAGTCCATGGTATGACTATTAATCAGTATTTGCATAATACTTTAATATACTCAGGCTTTATAATTATCTAATTGGTTAATATTTTATTAGCTTTTATATAATACATAAGAAATAAAATTCTAGATCCTTGTCTATAATTTTCTTACATAGGAGTAGGATATCTTTAAGAATTCCCACAATAAGAATGAGTCTCACATCACCAAAACATATAAGCAATTAACAAAATTTGCCCTTTGGGACCAAGTGACCACTATTTTGTCTAACAGAAGAGCAGCCTACTAATTTATGATACTAATTTTTGCACTCCTGCAAGCATTTGGATTTAAATGAAAGAAGGTGGATGCCATTTTATGATGAGCTCTACAAAGCTTTGAAACTTGATTTCCTGCCACATCACAAAGCCTCACCCAAGGATGCCTTGTTTCTACAGAGGTGTTACGATGCCACCACTCCCTTCCAGTGTATGAGAAAAATGCTTCTGTGATTTGAGTATCAACGCATCTTCCACCAGGCAGCATTTATAAAAAAGGGATTGAAGCTTCCTTTGGTAATTAACCTAATGACTGGTTCAAAATGTGAATGAAACAGCTAACAATATCAGAAGTTCTAGGGGGAAAAGAACCTAAAGGGATTCTCAAAAGGTATCTAGATTTTATTATTATTATTTTTTAAGATTTTATTTATTTATTCATGAGAGACAGAGAGGCAGAGACAGAGGGAGAAGCAGGCTCCCCACGGAGCAGGGAGCCCGATGCAGGACTCGATCCCAGGACCCTGGGATCATGACCTGAGCCAAAGGCAGACGCTTAACCGAATGAGCCACCCAGGCGTCCCTGGGTATCTAGATTTTAGATTAAGCCTATCTAAACCCAAATATAGGAACACCGAAGTACAGATCTTGACATTTAGAGAAAAGCCTGGTGTTGGGGCAAAATACACTTTGGTTAGGAAGATGGACTCTGGAGTCAGAAAGACTTGGGTTTGAATGCCATCTCTGCTACTTACCAGCAGTGGGACCTTATGCAAGTTAATTCCCCTCATATAAAATGAAGACAAGAGGAGCATTCTCATAGTGTTATTGTAGTTATTCATGAAATAATGCAGTAAACTGCTCAGCACAGTAGCTGGCACATAGAAAGTGCTCAATAATCAATAGTAATTAAATCAATGATGATAATGGTGATGAGCACCCAAGCCAACCACCAGGGGAAGGTCCTGAAGCTGAACTAAGGAATCAGGGAGAAGATAAAAGCAGGCTGTCTTGGGCGCCTGGGTGGCTCAGTTGGTTAAGCGACTGCCTTCGGCTCAGGTCATGATCCTGGAGTCCCTGGATCGAGTCCCGCATCGGGCTCCCTGCTCAGCAGGGAGTCTGCTTCTCCCTCTGACCCTCCCCCCTCTCATGTGCTCTCTCTCATTCTCTCTCAAATAAATAAATAAAATCTTAAAAAAAAAAAAAAAAAAAGGCAGGGTGTCTTGTGTAACTCTTCAGCTGGGGCCATCCTGCCCAGCTGCACACCGAACAGCCATCCCACTCATTGCAGGTTCTAAACAAACATAACCGACATTTTCACAGACGTTTCAGGAACACTTATCAGCACATACAGGACCCTCAGTACATCTCTAAATGAAAACCAACTAAATAAAACATTGGTATTAATGAACCATAGTGAAAAGCATGAATTAGTTACTGTGTTACATTGAGCCTCTCTCTCCCTGAGCCTCAATTTTCTCATGTAAAATGGGTAAATTGCCCATTTTCACCGGTTTTGTGAGGATTAAGTGAGATATTCTGTAGGTAAAAAAGTGCCTAGAGTAGTGCCTGACACTAGTTGCTCAATAAATCTTGACTATTATTACTAGTATTTAATATTCCACTATGAAAATATTCCAATAAGTGGATCAGCCCACAGACACCACATAAAATAACCTCAGCCAAAAGCAGCTTGTTTTCCAGTTTTCAAGATTCTTGAGTATTGAACTGCCTTCATCCTCCCCCCGCCCCCGCAACCCCTGCTGCAATTTAGAATCACATTCCTTTTCCTAAATTGTAAAACACTTATTTTCACTAAAAAGAGGCTAATCAATAATAGAAAGACTAGAACCAATGAAGGCTTCTTCCACATTTTCTGCACAGGTATATTTCTTCCAATCCTACTCAATAATTGCAGCCTGCGCAGGGCATTGTGTTGGTACAACCAACTCAACCAAGCTACTCATAACACGCTTCGGGCTAATCAGTACCAAAGCTGAAAGAACACTCTTCAACAGCTCTGTCTATGACATTTAGGTTCAGTTTGATTTTGTAAAAGTCAGAAAAGTATCGTCTGGCCCCCTTAAAGCTGTTTAAATTCGTACAGCCTGAAAAACTCAGCACTGTCCTTTGATTCCTTCTCCTTTGTGCTCATATTCAATCATTAGCAATCATCAGATCTTGTCCCTTCTCTTCCTACAATATTTCTTGACCCATCCCCTTGGCCCCATCCCAACTAGCACACCTTCAACACTGTAAAAGTCTCTTAATCTGCCCTCAGTATCACAGCGGGGACATAAACAAACAACAACAAAAGTTCTAGCTCTCAGCTCTGAAAGAGGAACAAAAAAAGTCAAAACCAGAGCGGGAGGTGGGAAATGCCAGTGCCGATACACAGATCCTGGGGGGGCCATGGGAAATAAGCCAAAGCTTGGTCAGTATGGCAGAGGCAGGTCCTGGGGATTGGCCAGAGTGAGTCCAGGGCTGATGGAGCAGAACATGAGAGGCTGAGCCCAAGCTGGCCACTATGGCCTCACTCACCAGAAAGGAGCACAAGTTACCAAGGCCCAGATGTTAGAGTGGTGAATCGTCCGTGAGAACCAGGTCTTGCCCTTAATGCTCCCAGGGAACTCTTGAAAACCTCATGGTCATGGAGCTACAGTCCTCTGGTTCCTGGCCTGACAAGTTTCATTTGACAGGTTGCTACAAGATCATGTCACTACCTTCATAAAAACCTTCAACAGTTTCCCCATTGCCCAGAGTAGTAACCACTTAACCCAGTGCCAAAGGCCCTGTGATCTGGCCCTGATTGTCCTGATTTCCTACCTCTCCTACTCAAACTAAATCTCCTTGCCCCCTGTACATGCTCATGCCTTCACCCCTCCTTTCTCCCCATAAATGCCCTGCCAGCCACTTTAAGATCCTTCAAGCCCAGATGGTGATTCCATCCGAAAAAGAAGTTGGTTCTCCCCAACAATCTCACCTTCTTTTGTGTTCTTCCAAAACCGTGGTCCACTTTGCTACAGCTGTTTAAATATACCTTATCTCTTCTCCAAGGGTATACTGTATTTATGTACTCGGCAAATATTTGTTGAATGAATGAAAGAACAGCTGAGTAAATATTTAAGAGTAAAGCCAAGTACAATGCATCATAATCTTGAAACCCATGCCAATGTCCCCAGAAAGGAGAAACGCACGGTTCTCAGCTCGAATATTTTTTTTGAGATTTATTTATTTTTTAATTTTTTTTTAGAAAGAGAGAGAGTGTGTGAGCGAGTGGGGGGGAGGGGCAGAAGGAGAGAATTTTCAAGAAGACTCTCCATGAGCACAGAGCCCAATTATACTCGCCTTGATCTCACAACCCCACGACCCATGAGATCATGACCTGAGCCAAAAACCAAGAGTCAGATGCTTAACTGACTGAGCCACCCAGGCGCCCCTCAACTATTTATTATTAAAAATATACACTCTCAGGGCGCCTGGGTGGCTCAGATGGTTAAGCGTCTGCCTTCGGCTCAGGTCATGATCCCAGGGTCCTGGGATCGAGTCCCGCATCAGGCTCTCTGCTCCTTGGGAGCCTGCTTCTCCCTCTGCCTCTCTCTCTCTCTGTCTCTCATGAATAAATAAATAAAATCTTTAAAAAATATATAAATAAATAAATAAATAAAAATAAAAATAAAAATATACACTCTCAAAGCTCAACTCATTTGTTTTTTAAAAAATCAGACTTACTGATTAATTCCTTTTAAGCTTTTATATGAATTTTGTCCATGAAATTATATGTGGGGAATTATTTACAAACAAAAGCCTTCCTTAGTTTATTTGTTTTTCTTGACCAATGTGCAATCATGGGAAGTATATGAAGTCTTACATGCGGTAAAACTTACATGAAGTCTGAAAAACCTAAAAGATTTGGGTATTTTTTTATCCTAGAAGTTTCTCTGTTAACCTTCCAGTTCTGTAGTAATTCAACTCCAATCTAGTCTTTATCATTAGTTTTCTTTCTTGAAAGATACTGTTTATAGTGGATTATTCCTAGTTTTCCCATCATTCGTAGTGTCAATATAACTATAATATATTCTAAAGTCTTCTCTGAAATACACAGATTCCTCCCTCTTCAAATACTTTTAGAAAAATACCTCATAAGTATAGAAAGATATAAAAAATCCAAACATTTTTGTTATATTTCCTTCTAAACTTTTTTATAATTTTTAAATAGTTGAGAATATTATATTTTGTATCCAGTTTTATTTATATAACATTTCATCATTGTTTTTTCCTATATTACCCCCCAAAATCACTATTTTCAAATGTTGCATTTTTATTGTTACTATGAATAAGAAAAATACAAAAAAATTTTTTTAAAGATTTATTTGTGAGAGAGAGAGAGAGAACAAGTGGGGGTGGGAGGCAGAGGGAGAGGGAGAAGCAAACTCCCCACTGAGCAGGGAGCCCGACACAGGGCTTGATCCCAGGACTTCATGATCATGAACTGAGCGGAAGGCAGATGCTTGACTGACTGAGCCACCCAGGTGCCCCAAATACAAAATTTTTTAAAAAATGGATTTATTTTAACAAAGTGGCTATTTCCCCAAAACTGATCCAAATCCACACATGAGAAGAGGATTAAGTAAGCCTTTGACACATTTTCTTAAAAACTGTTGAGGTTTCTGGTAAAGATTAATTTGGAGGAACAAGAGAAGTAGCTCTAAAAAATAAAATATTTAATATTTATAAAATAGAGTATAATATCCACTATTGTTTATTTTCCCCAGAGTTTCTCAAATTATAAAAGTTTAAAAGTCCTGATGAATTACAACATCAGCTTTAGTCTCAGGCTTCTGAGCATCATCACTTTGCACATTAGGGTGGAAAATTCAGAAATCCCAATTCACAATACAAAGGTGCAAAAATCTAATTACACAGAATAATGCCCAAGGACTCTCTTTTCTAGTAAATGCCTTAGAGAATGGGGATAAATTGGATTCTCCATAATTGAACTAAACAGTGTGTGTGTGTGTGTGTGTGTGTGTGTGTAAGCACATTTATTATTGGTGCTTGAGTGATAAGTTTTTGAACAGATTCTATAGGAAAAGTCAAAAATTCTTCAAGGGGAGCCTTAATCCCATCAACTCCGTGAAGCTTACCTGGCAGAAACTCTACTTTGTCCTAAAAACGAGAGACATATAAACCACTTATGTTCTCTGTGATTTACTTCAGACATTAATCCACAGAAGAGAAACAAAACAAACACTCACAAGAGCTTATATTAAATATTTCAAAGGCATGCCAGGACCCTCTCTAGATTGAGAAAGTATCTGGATAGAAAACAGACAGGCTTAGGGATAAACAAAGAACGGTTTCCTCGTTTCCAAAATGCACACTCACAGAGATCCGAAACTCTGAGTTGGGCTTGCAATATAACTTGTCCTTGGACTGTTAAAGACCTTCAATCTTTTGCAATCCCTGTTCTAAAAGCAGGCCTCGTATCTTTACCATGGCCACAAAGCTTGGCCTGTTAAGGACATTCAGTGAATCCCCATGTACTTGCAGATGCTCCATAAGGGGCCAGACACCAACTCCAGTGGGTGAACAGTGTGAAAAATCATAAATGAAAACCTAACTGAAATGGAGTCAGGACATTCCACAGGGGGAGCTCTCATGCCCTACCATTCTTCCTCAATTATAAATCCAACAGGAAGTGATGGACCTTGGTTGTTGGTGAATAGCCCGTCACTCTCCCAGCAGGAGGAAGAAAGGCTTTCCTGCCCTTGCAATAGCCCAGCCAATGAGGGAAAGTCACAACTCAGCCAATGAAAAACCACTATACTTTGAACTCCCAGTTTACTCCAATGGACTTTTTGTTTATAACAGTCTTCCCAACTGTTTTCCCTTTTCCTCTGTAAAAGAGCATTCCTCTCCTTTGTTCCCTGTGGATTTGCTTATGGTTTTGCTGTAGCTTGCTTGTCCCAGGTTGTAATTCTCTGTTATTCCTGAATAAACCCATCTTTTGCTGGTAGAATAAAGGGTGGTTTTAAGGTTAACACCAGAAACAAAAACAATGTTTTCTACATTTGACCACAGCACTGAAATAAATTAAGGTGTTCACCTGCACTAGGCATTTAGTAGAAAATACCTTCACAGGTTAATAGAAGAGAAATGAAGGAGACACTAAGGGAAAAAAACTCTACCATATTATATGTTGCAATTCCCATTACCTTATTCTATGGAAAAATTAAAAACCCCTGTTGTCAGCTATTCCAGAGATCAGCTTTATAGAACTGTAAGATCTTAAGTCTGCCCTCCTCTTTTTTTAGAGGAAGAAACTATAATAGTATTGTTGGAAGATATATATATGCCCATATTTTTATGTACACATTTTTCTTTAGCCATAATTAGGCGGAAGCTAACTTTAAATTTCTTCCATTTCATTTGGAAAAAGTGCTTGGAAATTTTCAAGATTATTTTGCCATTATCTCACAGCATGCCTCCAATTTTCCCATGACACATCTGATGAGAATAAATCCTGTTTATTTTGCCACTTCTCTAAGCTGTCTAATGTCCCCAAAGGAAGCTGCAGATTGGCTGTCTTTTTCTTCATAAAAACGAGAGGAAAGCGTGTGAAAGAGAAAATTAAACCAATCTGACACAGCTACTTTTTCAGAAAGCATCACAAGAACTATGCATTCAGAAGGAATCATGGCTGCCCATTAGACAAACTTTTTCGGTTTTGAAGAAAATATATAACTGAAATTCAGAAAGAAAGAAAGAAATAATGAGGTTTCCTTTGCTGTTTTAGAGTCTAACTATAGTTATTAAAATTTTCTGTGCATATTTTATCAGAGGCTCTCAGATTATTCCAGAATCCTGAAAATACTCTTTGCTTTCAGATTGCAACCATGTAAATGAACACAATACGTACATAAAAGAAGTCAGGCTAGACTTAAAATAAACCAGGCAACAAGCCTAGGAATTTTACTAAGTGATTTCCCTTCCAACACAATAGGTCCTGGTGTCTTTTTCAGGTTTTTCTTTTATTTTCCTAATGATATTCCTTCTTTTTTCCTCATTCTACTTTTCTTTTCCCCACACAGAAGTGTATTTGTTTGAAATGCTTGCTATTACAGTTGTACTTCTCTCTCAAGAATCTATGCTATTGGTGTAAAAAAAAGAAAAAGTGCATTTTTAGAGAACTGTGTTTGGAGCCCAGATATGCTTTGTTTTGTTAGCCTGGGGATATGGGTAACAATAAGTAGGAATGACTTGGCTAGGAAAATGAAAGATGATAATGTTAGGCTTGGGAGGGTCCAGAAGAACTTCATAAACTAGTCAACATTTCTGTAGGCCAGCTAACTTTTTGAAACTATTTACAAGGCTAGATAAAGTACTCATTAGTGAAAATTATTTTAGCATGCTCTAACTTACCCTCACAAGAATTTAAGAACTGCCAAAATGGTTCTAATTCCTGTCCACTTGATTCGGTCAGGCACTGTGTCCTCAGAATACAGTTTTCTGATAACAACCCAAATATCTCCAATAATAAAGTTGAATCTAGCAGAGTCTAAAATACAGCTCATCACATAGTACTATTTTGGGTTTTTGACAGTCTAATGGTTGCCAGTCAGTAGAACAGTTAATCACTAAATTAAAATATTCTTTTTCTAAGATTTTACTTATTTGTTTATTTTTGAGAGAGCAAGAGCATGAGTGAGGGGAAAGGCAGAGGGATAAGCAGACTCCCTACTGAGCACTGAGCCCGATGCTCTGGGATCATGACCTGAGCCAAAAGCAGACGCTTAATGCACTGAGCCACCCAGCTGCCCATAGATTAAAATATTCTTGAGTAATGTACATTAGTGAAAAATTATTCAAAGCTGTTATATGCAGTACTCTAAAAAAGGAGCCAGAAAAAGACCCACCAAACCTTCTAATACTGCTGTTTAGATAGTATCAAGCTCTATGGAACCACCATTTTTTTCTATGGAAATTGCTCTTCTATAAAGTAAGTTCACACAGTACTTAATAAGTGTGCTGAAACCTCATAAGTTTGGCTTTGCTTCGAGTCTGAGCCTCACAGGTGAGATTCATTTACTCTAAACTAGTCATTATATGCACCAAGGAAATTAAATATGAAGGAGAGCTATAAGTAACCGGGACTGCCTTCCATAATAACCCTAAGAAAGCAACTTGAGTTCATTTGGATGGTAGCACAGACATGCCAATGCCAATCACACTGCAACTTCCATATATTGATGAAAAGATCAAAGTTACAGACCTCTAGAGCTGAATGGGATCATAATAATAAATTCCATGTCCTCCTATGTTCAGATCAAGAAATCAACTAGCCCATGGTCATAAAACTAGTTAGTAATAGAACATCTATGAAAACATTTTTAAAAATCAATGACAGTGTTTTTAGCAGAGTTTCCTCTCTATGAATACTACATTAATTTTTATGGAAGAATTCAAGCACTTCTTTTTTTATTAATGGAGGAACATAAGTAAAAACTGTATTGTCAAGAAGTCTTGTGAAACGATCTTAAATTTGGGTAAAAAGATGTTGTTATGGTCAATTTTACATGTCAACTTTACTGGGCTATGGGGTGCCCGGACATTCTGAATGCATCAGTGAGGGTGTTTCTGGATGAGGTTAGTATTTGAATACGTAAATTGAATAATGAAGATTGACCTCCCCAGTGTGGGTAGGCCTCATCCAATCAGTTGAAGGCCTGAATAAAACAAAAAGGTTGAGTAAGAGGGAATTTCCTTCTTCCCGACTTCCTTGAGCTGGGACATTGGTCTTTTCTAGTCTTTCGACTTGAACTGAAACATTGGCTCTTCCTGGGTCTCTAGCCTGCTGACTTTCAGAGTGGAACTATGCCATCAGCTCTTCTGGGTCTCCAGCTTGCTGACCTCAGATCTTGGGACTTGTCAGCCTCCATAATTGCATAAGCCAATTCCTTATTTTGTTTTTATTTTACTTTTTTTATTTTATTTATCCAATTCCTTATTTTAAAAAATCTCTCTCTCTCTCTTTCTCCTATTGGTTCTGTTTCTCTGGAGAATCCTGACAATACAGATATAACCAATTAAAATTCATTATTGAGTCCCAACACAATTATCAATTTATTTGATTTAATCTATACATATTAAGCAGTTGGGTCAGTAACAAATTAAAAGCAATGCAAATGTCTAGTGCTTCAATGTAATGAATTCTAAATTTATCAGTAGAACCAGCATGCCAATGTCTTTCAGAACACATTCTGAAATTCATGGAATCTGTATTTAAAACATTTCATTAAGTGATTTATGAAGGACAGTAAAAACATTTGGCTCAGCTTCATCCTAATGGGCAGAAGTTGCCAGCAAGAAGGCAGAGACCCAGCAAAGCTCTGGGCACAGGGGAAGCAAGCTGACCTTATCTGAGTACCCCTTAACCTTATTCAGGTGTTCCAATTAAGTGGCATCCCTGTCTCAATTAAAGCTACAGTCTTTACTGGCTAATATCATAAGGCTCCCTGGGAAATTCACTAATTAAGTAGATTTTCTTATTTACTGATTAAGAATGTGTTTTGTACCAAATCAAGGTTAAAAGGAACTTCTATGGACCAGGCCCATTATCCACATGATATTTGCAATGTCTTCAACAAAGTTTTTCTGCTCTCTTCTCTGTATCCTACTTTGTATGAGTCAAGAGATGAGATGTATTGAATGATATACCACTAATAACAAGGGTTTTGTCTATGTCTGTGTTTTCTTTAATAATGAACTGTTTCAGACACATGGAATGGTAAGGTGCATAACATATATTCCCACTGTTGAACTAAACAAGTCTTTACATTATGCCATATTTGCTCAAAAATTTTTTAAACAAAACACTACAGCTACATTTGTAGCCCCCTCGACCCTGTCCCACAACATTACTAGGCACCACTATACTCAAAGTGGTATTTATTCCTGTAAGTCATTTTGGATTCTTCCAACATATGTATGTATTCATATATAACCAATAGCATTGATATGCACATTTTCTAACTTAATTCCACCTGTCATTCTGCAGCTTGCTTATGGCAGATAGATAGATCTCATATATCATGTATATATATGATATTTATTTCCAGTTTATTCGTTTTAACTGGTATCCATACTTCTAACACATACTACAATTTATTTATCTCCTTGTTGATGGGCCTCTCACTTGTTTCCTCTCTTTTTGCTCTTATAATCAAGGCTGATGTGAACATATATGGTGCAGAGATGGGAGAGTTTCTCCAGAGTGTGTGTCTAGAATACTGGGGCAAAGTGTGAACATCTTCATCTGCACTTGACATTACCAAATTTCTCGCCCAAGGAGCTGTGTCATTCACATCCCACCGGCAGAGTATGAGAGTTTCCTTCCTCCCACATCCTTAGAAACTCTAGGAATTGTCCTACTTACACATTTTCGTCTATGTTGATGAGTGAAAAATGGTGCCTTAATTTACATTTATCAGATTATTAGTGATTTGAGCATCTTTCCACATATTTATTGGCCATTCAGGTTTCTTATTTTGTGAATTCATATCCTCTCCCCATATGTCTCCTTCTTACTGACAGGTAGGCATTATTTGTCAATTTTAGGTATGAATCCTCAGATATAAACATTTCACTTGTATTTTCCCAATCTGTGGCTTGTCTTTTCCCTTGGATTACAGTGTTGAACAACAGTTTTAAAGTTTAATGGAATCAGATGTAACTATCCTATTCTCTCTGGTTTTTGTTTTTAATGCCTGGTTTAGGAAATCCTTCCTTACTATTTTCTTTATAAGGATGTTCTCCCACATTTTCTTTTAAAATGACTTTAGGGGGCACCTGGGTGGCTCAGTCAGTTAAACTTCTGACTTAATTTCAGCTCAAGTCTTGATCTCAGGGTCGTGAGATCAAGCCTCTTGTCAGGCTCCACGCTGAGTGTAGAGCCTGCTTAAGATTCTAAGATTCTCTCTCTCCCTCTCCCTCTCTCTCTGCCCCTCCCCACCTGCTTTCTCTCTCTCTAAAAGAAATAAAATAAAAATAAAAGGACTTTAGCATAAGGCTTTTTACAAACTGGATTAATCTGTTGTGTAGATTATGATTTAGAAATCCATACTTTACCATACAGATAATTATTTCAATGCTATTTATTGCATAGTCCACGTTTCTCCCAACATGTGCCCATTTCTGATATATTCCAAGTTTCCATATTTGAATGAGTTGCTTTTGAGCTCTCTAGTCTATTCCATTGGCCTATTGTCTACCCCTGTGCTCTTAGTACTATATTGTCTTGATTATTATAGTGTTACAAGAATTTCTGATCTCAAGACTATAAACTCTTCTCACTTGGTTCTTCTTCAAATTGTCTTAGATATCTCTAGCCAATGCTCTCCCATATGAACCTAGGCTGAATTATGTCAAGTCCCATAGGAAAACAGTGTCAGGATTTTGATTGGAAAAACAGTGAATTTGTGATTAGCATGAGGCTTATAGCTTTATGATATATTCTTTCCATCTAAGATTGCTGCTAGCCCATACGGAACTTATGTGCAAACTAGGAAAAGCTACTCTTCCTCAGCCCAGATGCAGCCAGCCTCACAATAGTGGAAAATGCAGCACAGGCCGCATTTTAGCCTCTGTTTGCCCCTCCTTAGTTAGAAGCCTTATGCTATGAGTATCCTGAACAATTGTAGACAGCAGCCCTGTTCTCGTTCATTAGCATGGCCTCTCTCTTCATTCATTCAAGTCTTCTTTAATGCTCTTTAATAACATTTTGTCATTTTTATTCATGAAGATTTTTGCACATATTTGTTAGATTTATTCCTAAATCCCAATTTCATATGAATTTGTCTTGCTCTTAAGAATGGCATCTTTTTTCTTGTCCATTTTCTAATTGCTTATTACTAGCTCTTAACTTTTGTATGTTTGTCTTATGCCCCAAAACTTAAAAAAAACCAAAACTCTGTAAATTAATTTATCTTTAAATTATCTTGGATTTTCCATGTACTCAATCATATCTTCTGCAACAAAGTTTAAAACTCCTCATTCACACTTCACACACAATTGACATTCTAGAGTTTATTAAGTCCCCACAGGAAGGCACATTTTGAAACTATGTGGGAATTAAATCAGATGGGTCATTTCAGTTTAGAAAAAGGTTTTAGGTTTGTAGTCAACAGATCTGGAAAATATATTGATAGAGTATACTGATTTTGTTTGCCATTTTTGCCCCCAACTATAATTAGTCCATTATAAAAATAAAAAAAATCAAGATTTGTGTTTCATTAAGGAGTCATTAAACTAGTGTGGTTCAGCTTGAATTCTGTATATTTTATCAAAAGTCTTCCTTCTAGGGCACCTGGGTGGCTCAAGAAGTTAAGTGTCTGCCTTTAGCTCAGGTCGTGATCTTGGGGTCCTGGATCGAGTCCCGCATCGGGCTTCCTCAGTGGGGAGCCTGCTTCTCCCTCTCCCTCTCCCTCTGCCCCTCCCCCCTGCTTGTGCTCTCTCTCTCTCTCTCTCTCAAATAAATCTTTTAAAAAAAAAAAGTCGGGTGCCTGGGTGGCTCAGTTGGTTAAGCGACTGCCTTCGGCTCAGGTCATGATCCTGGAGTCCCGGGATTGAGTCCCGCATCGGGCTCCCTGCTCGGCGGGGAGCCTGCTTCTCCCTCTCCCACTCCCCCCTGCTTGTGCTCCCTCTCTTGCTGTGTCTTTCTCTGTCAAATAAATAAATAAAATCTTTAAAAAATAAAAATAAAAATAAAAGTCTTCCTTTTAGAACAAATTGTGTAGCCACTATAATGTATTCTTTTTTAAAATTAAGAGATCTAGAAAAATAGAAAATTCCATTCCCTACCTCAGACCCACTGAATCAGAATGGACCCAAGACAGGCTGGAAATCCTGTATTCTCTATATGTTGTTCCAGTTGATTCTTATGATCGGGACAGTTTGGTACTTAATAGCATTCCTGCAGGCGTTCCAGTAGTGCAGGAGACATAACGAAGCTGTGTGCTTGGCTCCACTACAAACAAATGTGCTCCATCCAGCCTGAGTTGGACCCAACACTATTCAGCAAGCCCTTTCTCATCCTGGGTGACTGCCTCGTCTACTCTCCGCAGCAGCTGTTCTGGGGTGTCCTCAGGCTCCCTTCCCCACTCCCCCTTTACTTCTGGAAGACTTCCTCTTTCCAGAAAACAAAGTCTCAAGTTCATCTCCTCATCCACTATACTTTCCTCTTCCCTGCCTCTCTCAAAAGGAAGACATCCCAATCTTCTTCCTCTAAATGCTTATCCCATCAATTACGCCCCTTTTCTTGGACTGTCATTATCTTTCTTTTCACTTCCTTTTCCCCTCCAAGCCCAAACATGTACTCAAGTTCTGAAGGAAAACAAAACAAAACAAATTCATCTACCTCTCAGGCAACTGCCCTCTTTTTATTTTCCCTTCACCATCAAACCTCTTGAACAGTATCCCAAACCCACTGTTCCCAGACTCATCACCTCCTATTTGGTTCTTAATCAGCCACTTTTCCCCTTGAAACACAATCCCACTGCACGGACTATACACCCTGATGACTCCCACATGCATGTTTGCCATCCCATCCTCTCCTACACTCTGTCATATATTTCCTACTGTCTCCCGCGAAATAACTCCACAGCTCACTGAAAGTGCATTTCTCAGCCTTGACTCCTGAGAGCCTAGAAAGGTCAGTAACAGGTACATGGTATGCTTTGATAAATATTTGTTGGATTGATAGTGTAATATTAGTAATGTTAGTTCTATACTGAATAGTATAGCATTTTCCCTACCCATCTTCTCAACCTCTACCCACCACAGGACTAAGGGGAAAACAAATGGAAAATTAGTTTGCCAAACAAATGGAACATTTATAACCAACATTTAAACCTGTTAGGGGACACCTGGGTGGTTCAGTCGGTTAAGCGTCTGCCTTCAGCTCAGGTCATGATCCCAGAGTCCTGAGATCGAGCCTCATCGGGCTCCCTGCTCAGCAGGGAGCCTGCTTCTCTCTCTCCCTCTGCTGCTCCCCCTGCTTGTTCTTGCTCTCTCTGTCAAATACATAAATAAAGTCTTTTTAAAAATAAAATAAACCTGTTAGTACCTTTATAATTCTTTAAAAAAAACTCCATTCCAAAACTGTTCCTTTCACACTGTGAGTTTATTTTCCCTTCATTAATAAACCAGAAAGGCTTTAAATAAAATAATAATTTGTCAGAAAGACTCATCCTAAAGAATATGTTTAGCATATCAGTACGTATACTGATTAAGTATAGATAAATTGCAAAAATAAAATAAAAATAATCTAAAGTGTCTAGATATCTGGTACAAACTGGACTGTCATGATCTGTTGATGAATGAAGCTGACCTGCTCACAGCAGCCTGGGACTCACAGCAGGAGCACTTTATTCCTTTTCTCCAAATCTGACCTGAACTTTCCTGTTCCACTGGGAGCAAATCATCGAAACTACACATTTACAAAGAAAGTTGTAAGGTAAACATTTAGATTAAGACCACACTTACGTGTCACAAAAATACTTGGTTGATTTAATCCAACTCTGCATGAAAGGGAAAAGAATCAAGTTTAAAGAGTCTGAATATTAGAAATTTGCTACTTATTAGAAAAACAAAACAGTTCCAAATTTATGCTGGAAATAATTTTAAAAGAAAGACCATTAAAGAGAAAAGAAGTGAGATATTTTGTCATCTGTTTTCCTGTTTTCTGTGAAGGGTGTCTGTGGGGCTTTGAACTTGTCTATATTTGGGTAATGGCAGCAGGTGAAGTATACAAAGCAGCTGCATATTCACTTCCTGGGGGAGGGGGAGATTCTGTAAACATCCTCGGTAATGAATATAAAATACATCTGCATACACAATACCTTCTATGAGTCACAGGCTCTTTAATAATCTCTAGATAAACAAATAAACAAAGCAAGCACTAAACAATAACCAAAACACAATTTTTAAACAACATATACTCAAAAATAATCTCCAGATTGAAGGAAATTCCCTTAGGAGGGAAAGATGACAAGTTTTGTCTCACTCAGTTATGCAGGACTAGAAAGAAAGAAAAAATATATGTATCATAAATATCTTATATATACCATATATAGAACTTACTTATATTATGTGTGTATATATATATGTATACACACACACACACACATATAATATATCTTAGTTGTTATGGTTTTAAATAAATAAGACCTGCCAACCAAAGCCAGGGACATGAATGGACAGGAAATGAGGCAAGCTTGAAAGAGGAAGTGGTTCTGAGCCATCAACAAGAGAGGATCGAGGAGTAGGAAACCCACAAGATGTGTAAAAATGGAAAATCAAGGGCTTTATCTTAAGAGAGAAACTCAGAGTCCATGACTAGATTATCACAAAGATGCATAACTCAACCAATTAGTCTTTTATGGCTATTTAAAGAGACTGTAAGAAGATATTCAAGAGAGACCAAAAAGAAAGAAGGCGGATTGTATATAAAACCTTTTAAGTTTCCCATCAAAATATACGTAAATCATTAAATCATTAAAAATCTCAAGGAAGGGATGCCTGGGTGGCTCAGTCGGTTAAGCGTCTGCCTTTGGCTCAGGTCATGATCCTGGGGTCCTGGGATTGAGTCCAACCTTAGGCTTCCTGCTCAGCGGGAAGCCTGCTTCTCCCTCTCCCACTCCCCCTGCTTGTGTTCCCTCTCTCACTGTGTCTCTTTCTGTCAAATAAATAAATAAAATCTTAAAAAAAAAACAGTTTTTATCGTTGAGTAATAGACCCATGGATGAATTTTTTCCCTTCTATTTTTATGAAGGGCTATGCTTTGTAGACATATTTTATTTTTGAATGGGTAAGACAAAAACTTTCTCCAGAGAAACAGTACAGACAAAATAATCTTAGTAAAGGTCT
The DNA here is from genome assembly GCF_029215605.1 of Mirounga angustirostris. Lineage (NCBI taxonomy): Eukaryota > Metazoa > Chordata > Mammalia > Carnivora > Phocidae > Mirounga > Mirounga angustirostris. The sequence goes on from NW_026991714.1 coordinate 45,156,751, forward strand.
GAAGACCCTGGGTAGAGCACACAATTGCATAAATAAAATCATTCTGTATTATTAAACAAGTATTTAAAAATCAAGGCAAATAAGTGCCCCCATTAACAGCCAGAGCACGGCATAATCAATCCAATCACTTTAAGAGTAGTAATAATTAATAGTAATCCCTGCAAAAGCATCAATTCCGCCACCATTTTCAAGAATATTCAGTCAGTTGAAACAAGCAATTGATTTAGCTCAACTATGATTCTGTGCTTGGGTTATTTTAAGCATGTAGTCCCAATTTTAAAGAACTAGTAATTATATAAAAATACCAATTTTGGCTTAACTTTCTTTTCTCATTTTTTGCTTCTATATTATAATTTTAATACATGATTCTGTCAAAATATATTAAATGTTTATTATGTGCACATAATTATAGTAAATGAATTGATGCAGGTCAAAGGAAAAGGAACAATTCCCCCCACTCTCCATCTTCACTGGTTACCTTCTTCACGTCCTTCATTTTCGTGTGAGGCACACTCACTCCCAGCCCCTCACTGCTGTCCCACTCCATCTCTACACAAACAAGTGACTGTCACAGTGGAAAGATCTCAAACATACTGGGGAGTATAATAGGCATGTAAAGTACAACAGGGGTGACTGGGAGGCGCAGTCGGTTAAGTGTCTAACTCTTGGTTTCAGCTCAGCTCGTGATCTCGGGGTCATGAGATGAGTCCCACGTTGGGCTCTGTGCTCAGTGCAGAGTCTGCTTGAGATTCTTTCTCTCTCTCCCTCTGCCCCTCCTGCTTGTGCTCTTTCTTTCTCTCTCTCTCTCTCTCAAATAAACAAATAAATCTTAAAAAAAAATAGGCATGTAAAGTACAATGAAATAAAATCATTTTCCTTAACAGTTCATTACATTTGGCTTCTGGTTAAAATAATTTCTGTTCCTATCTATGACCTTGGTGTCATGGGTTGTCCATAGAAACTCTCTTCCTTGGAATTCTAGTGAGTCCTTTTCTAAATCCCAGAATACTTTACTTTTTTGGTCAGCATCATTGAAGCATAATTTACATACAATAAAATTCACTAACTTTAAGAGTACAATGAGTTTTGACAAATGTTTATAACTGTACAATCACCAATGATCATGATATAAAATATTTTTATCACCCCAAAAACACAATTAAAAAAAACAATTCATGCTATCTAACAAATAATTACTTTTATTCTCCTTTAAATATTCAAGTACCCTAAAATCATAGTATTTAAGATGTTTCCAAACAGTGTTGTCCTTTGACAACTTAAGTGAGATTTAGTAAGTCTGGTTTCTAAAAGTTTGGAAAAAAAGTCTATGCCACTTATTTTCTGTAAATAGCAACTTCCTAGAAGAATGTTTTCAACCTCAAGAAAAGAAGAAATATGTTTTAAGGCATTCATTTAGTTTTTAAGGAATAAACTCACTTGTGCAAGGATTTCCCTCTGAAATTTTTCCCCACTGAAAGGATTGTACACTTAAATTTAAATTTGGGTTTTGTTTTGCTTTGTTTTGTTTTGTTTGCTTAATATAATGATAAAAGAAATACTGGCTAACTGTGTCAGCTCCATTAATGCTTAGTCAAAAGTGTTAAAGAATACACCTGATAGATTAGATATGCCTCAGCTCATATACACACAACCACCAACTTGGGAAACAAAGTTTAAGAGTATGGATGCTCAGTGCTTCAGCCTCCCCTCTGGCGAGCTGTTTGGTCAGATGAATGTGGTCACCAAATGATCAGAATATATATTTCCTAATAGGAAGATTTGCCTAACTTGCACTGAACATGGTGTTTGGTGCTTTAAACATCATCACATTTCATCATCTAGCCAGTTGTGAGACTGCACCCTGCAGATTAGAACAGAAGCAAACCTCCAGAGATAGCAGTAGGAATAAGATCAAAAACAGGAATCAAGAACCCTTCCACCCCAAGAGAAGTCCAAAGGACGTTCCCAGGATGAGTACACCCAGCTCCCTGCTGACGTTGTCCTCTTCATGCTCCAATGACCAAAGCCTCTGCTCTATCTCCCCTACCCACCCCCTCCTGCAGACCTTTCAGGACTATCCAGCCAGTTTGCTGAGTCTTTCTTTATCCTCTTTCACAATGTCTTGCTCAGTGTTTGTTTGTTTTTTAAATTTTATTTTACCAGTAATTGACTGGAGAAAAACAGGTAGGGCAACACTCAAATCTACCCATGTTTCAAATAATCAGCCACGAAAAAGGAGTCTTCAGAGATGAAGCTCTAGATAGACTGCTAAGAGGAAAGTTCGAGTTTAATTCAACTCAGAGTGAAGGCTGCCAAAATAGAGATGTATCTCTCAACCTTCTGCCTGGAAGATAAAAAGACTGACAGTTTGATTTCTTTTTGGCAGGTCTCCCACATCTCTATTTGTGGGACACACTCTGCAGTACTAAGATGCCTGATTTGAGCATGCTCACAGTGATAAGAGTGACATGGACTCACAGAGGATAAGTTGTGTGATTTCAACATAGGTTTTCCTGTGTCTATGAAAAGATAGGCTTTACTAAATGAGGACCAGCAAGAAGTCCATCAGACAAGAAAAGCACAAAATTATCCACTGAATAAACTCCTAACTGGTGCATATTATGGGTGGAATGGGACAAAGGCAAATAGGCATCTGCCCATATACACAACAACCACCAACTTGGGAAACAAAGTTTAAGAGTATGGATGCTCAGTGCTTCAGCCTCCCCTCTGGTGAGCTGTTTGGTCCGGTGAATGTGGTCACCAAATGATGGTTTTAGGACACACGTTAGTGCACATAAGAAACCAGAACCACAAGGGGATGTGGCTCAACTAATTTAGTCTTTAGTGATAGAAGCACTACTTCAGCAAGAGGTAGGAAGGTCTCTGGCCAAGTTTTAAAGTAAATGTGCTCCACTACTCCTATGTGCTCCATTTTCTTCACATTTTAACAACTCTACATCGGGAGTGTGTCTTATAATCAATAGAGTCTTAGAATTGTCTGCCATGAAGTTGCTATTGTGACTTGGTTGCATGCGCACGAACTTGGTGATAGCTGTTCATATTACAGTCACTTTAACTGAGCTTTGTTCATAGCTAGTGCTGGATTTAATTGCCATTTTTATATGTCTTTAGAAGATTTTACTGATTTGATATCAGAACAAAAAATCATTGTGTAAATAAAAAGGCAGGGGAATGAAGTTGCAGGACAAATTTAATATTAATGGAATAAATATTTATCTTTGGGGAGATGACCACAATCCTTGGATTGCAAAGCAACAGTTAATTGTCTTATGGGATCTAAACAAGAGATAGAGGTGGTTGAGTTGCATTTTGTTACAGAGATCCATGAAAAGGACTGCCTGCCTCCTGCCAAGCAATACAATTGAAAAGCAGGCCATAGGGCCAAATACCTCAGAAGAGAAGCAAGAAATGCCAAAGCAGTGATAAGCCAGTACGGTCAATTCAGGTTTAGTGCAGAATGATTGTTAAGCATAATTGGCAGCACTTTTTTTTCTTAATGGTACATAAAGTAGTGACGAACTTATAACTGAGGTCATATGCAAGTCAATGAAATACCACAGTCAAGCTTGTCTTTAGCCTCCTCCTCTCCAGGTAGCTCAATACATTCCCCAGTTGTTTCTGCCTCTTAGTATTACCTCTCTCAGGGATACTAATATTTAAAATATAATACCTAATTATAAAATGAAATATGGACAAGGCTGGTTCAAGCCCTAAGGCTGTTTTGCTTTATTCCTTCAAATAATTCAGCATATGGAAAATCCTGGGTTCAAATACATTTGGCTACTTTATTGGTGGCCACCAATATTCATGCAAAAATCATGAATTGTCCCTTTGAATATGTAGCTTCTTTGACTTGAATTTTATGATTTTTTCAAAGATCTTGAAAGCTATTAATGTTTAGCATAGGACTTAAGAAAGACAAAGCTTGGGGGGTGCCTGGATGGCTCAGTCATTAAGCGTCTGCCTTCAGCTCAGGTCATGATTCCAGGGTCCTGGGATCAAGCCCTGCATTGGGCTCCCTGCTTGGCGGGAAGCTTGCTTCTCCCTCTCCCACTCCACCTGCTTGTGTTCCTGCTCTCACTATCTCTCTCTCTGTCAAATAAATAAATAAAATCTTAAAAAAAAAAAAAAAAAAGACAAAGCTTGGGCGTAATCAAAGAAAAACTTACCTACCTCTCTATTCCTTCTTAGTACCAGTCTCTTCATATCTGTTTTCTTTAGCATATAGAAAATCTCTTTATCTATAGCAAGGACTGCCCAAACCCTTCCAAAAAAAGTAGAAACACATCAGATGGCAATAATGGTAAACTCTCAATAACCCAGAAAGCATGACAAAAAGTCCCTTCTCCAAAATTTGGCTGGAGACAGAGCAATTTTAAAAAGTAGACTGGGGGCACCTGGCTGGCTCAGTTGGTAGAGTGTGCGACTCTTGATCTCAGGGTCATGAGTTTGAACCCCACATTGGGTATGGAGCCTACTTAAAAAAAAAAAATGTAACCACACTGAATTAAATACAAACTGCCCAGTCTATTGAAAACCCTTTCAAAACCCATGTAATATTCCCAGCGTACATTTTACTCTTCCTTCTACTACTTCTTCACACTCCTGTCAAACTGGAGTACTGTTCTGCCAGCATGACCGGCACCTTCCCATGTCCCTCTACCTGGAATGCCCTTTCTCCAAGTCCATTGCAATCCTTCAGAATCCTACCCATCCTTCAAAGTCCATTCATTCAATGTATATTAAGCACAATCTATGTGTAGAATACTGAGGATAAAAAAGTAATTTGAAAGTTTCCCTGCCCTGAGGAGCCACGCATCTGACCTATCTTAAATGCCATGTCTTCCACAAAGTCCCATAGATCCACTCAACCACCTATGACCTCTCCTTCCTGTAAATCCTCTTCTCTTGTATTACTTCAACTTAAGAATCTCTTGCTGATCTCCTCTATACCAGAGATAATACTGGGCACTTTTGCATACGTTTACATTATGTAATCCATACAAGAACTTCACTAAGTAGAGTTTCCACAGACCCGCCAGGCATATGAGAAAACTGATGCTCATAAATTCACATTCATAGTGAGTGTCCTGTTAAGCATCAGAACCTAGATCTACTGGCTTCTGTATCCAAGGCTCTTTCCATAATTTTTCAGCAGCATTCACTTGATCTTATTATTTGTGCAATCATCTTACCTTCTTGATTACAATATCTTATTTTTCTTTATTCTTTATTTTTCTTTATTTTGTATTTCTCATTTTTATTTATTCTTGTTTAGAATCTTATTCTAAAGTATAGTTGGAACACCAGTCCTATGAAATATCTGGCTTATAGTAGGTGCTCAAAATGTGTTCACAGGGTGGAGAAGGAGGTGACAAGCTGCAGGATCCCAGGCCAGGCGGATGGCGGGCAGGATGGAGGCCACCTTGGAGCAGCTCTTGGAGGATACAATGAAGAATCCATCCATTGTTGGAGTCCTGTGCACAGATTCACAAGGACTTAATCTGGGCTGCCGTGGGACCCTGTCAGATGAGCATGCTGGGGTGATATCTGTTCTAGCCCAGCAAGCAGCTAAGCTGACCTCAGACCCCACTGATATTCATGCGGTGTGTCTAGAATCAGATAATGGGAACATTATGGGGTGCCTGGGTGGCTCAGTCGTTAAGCGTCTGCCTTCGGCTCAGGTCATGATCCCGGGGTCCTGGGGTCGGGCTCCCTGCTCAGCGGGAAGCCTGCTTCTCCCTCTCCTGCTCCCCCTGCTTGTGTTCCCTCTCTCGCTGTCTCTCTCTGTGTGTCAAATAAATAAATAAAATCTTAAAAAAAAAAAATGTTTAAAAAAAAATGGGAACGTTATGATCCAGAAACATGACGGCATCACCCTGGCGGTGCACAAGATGGCCTCTTCCCTCTCATATCAGTTCTCCAGCAGCCTGTCATCAGGGCTCAATCCTACCTGTGTAAATTATCTTGTAGAACTATGAAAGTCCCAGTAGTTAGGCCATTTATCTAGTGTGCATTGGGCACTTTTCTATTAATTTTAGAGTAAGCTGCTTTTTGCAACTCAGTGGACTGACTTATCCAAATATTAGTAAGAAAGGATCATGTTTTGAAGAAGCAGGTCCAGGTCACTTTGTACATAGAATTTTCTTATGTTCAATAAATCTGGTCAGAGGGGAAAAAAATGTGTTCACAAAAACAACCTGTGTTCCAAGTATCCTGGTAAATGCCAGCCAATGCTGGTTCATAATGATGCAGAGATGAGGGTCTGAGAAGAGCCTCCTCCCTGATGTCGTGAGAAATGGGGACATACTGAACCTTTATGGTAAGTCAGGAAGAGAGGAAAGATGAAAGCTCTAAAGGACCTCAGAATGTGCCTGGGGAACTCCTGATTGAGACTGAGGCCTAAAGTAAGCAACATGCTGGTAATGTATTAAAAGAAAAAAAAATATGAAAAAGAGAATAGAAGTTTGCAAGAATTCAGACTGGTTTGATCAATTTCTGTTCACAGATACTGGGTGAAATATAGGTACCTGGGACCAAAGAAAGCCTAGGTGGGTAAATTCCAAAGTCTGAATCCAGGGACACCAAATTAGTCAAGAGCTAAGGGGTTTTGTTTTTTTTTTTGTTTGTTTGTTTGTTTTTTTATTTGAGAGAGAGACTGAGATAGAGAGAGCATGAGAGGGGGGAGGGTCAGAGGGAGAAGCAGCTCCCTGCTGAGCAGGGAGCCCGATGTGGGACTTGATCCCAGGACTCCAGGATCATGACCTGAGCCAAAGGCAGTCGCTTAACCAACTGAGCCACCCAGGCGCCCAAGAGCTAAGGGTTTTTTTTTAAGCTTTGACCAGGACCTGGGATCCAGAAAGAAAATCATTCCTCCTTCTCTAGGAACTAATGTAGCTGAGAGAGAGCTCAACTTGCGTCTAGAGGTAGAAGAAGCTACCCAGTGAGAAAGGCCTACAGGCTCATGGTTGAAAGCAAATGCAGACTAGTGAGAGAGACAGGATTTCAGAGTTGGAAGGAATCACAGCTATTATCTAACCAAACCTGCTCTTGTGATAGACACAAAAACAGGGGAAAGTTGAGTCTATTTAAAGGTTTACACTTAGGCTAAGCTAATTAAATAACATGAGCTTGCCCACTTATAACTTGCCTCATCCAAATATAGCTGTGATCCCAGATTCCATTACCAGGCAGCGACAGCCATATGCATTCAAAAGGAATGCTATATGCACGGCTGGAACTGTGAAGGATCCTGGGACTAAAAGATCACGGGAGAGAAAAATTACTGGAGCACTCCCAGATTCGGGGAGTATAGTTCTAGAGGCAGACACTATTTTTGATCCCCTGGAACATGAAAGTAGAATGCTTTCCAGGGAAAGTGGGATGAAGAGCCACCCCAAGCAGCTCTCTGTTTGTGGGTTCTCGTATTTACCATATTCCCAGACTGCTGCCTCCCAATATGTACCCGTTTCCTGTAGTTGCTGTAACAAATTACCACCAACTTAAAATAACAGAAACTTATTCTCTCAGAGTCATGGGGGCCAGAAGTCTAAAATTGGTGTCACTGGGATGAAATTAGGTGTCAGCACCCCCCCCCTCCCTCTGGGCCGCACTTCTTATGTGCGTGCATGCACACGCATGCTCTCCCTCTGCCTTGCTCTTATAAGGACACATGTGATTGCATTTAAACACCTCCTCTCAAGAACCTTAACTTAATCACATCTGCAAAAACTCTTATTCTAAATAAGTGATCATTTACAGGTGTCAAGGATAAGGGGACATTCTTCAGTCTACCAAGCCATGCTAACAAACGCCCACTCTTAATATAAAAATAGTTTGTTAGTGTAAACTGTTAACATAAAAATATTTTCAAATGAAGAGACTCAGGGTCTCAGGAAGCCACACTGCAAGACTCCTCTTCATCCTATTCCTGTTCCTCCTGTGCCCCTTTGTTACTTGAACAGGAACATTTTTATATGGAATAATTGTAAGTTCATCTAAGGAAGCAAAAACTGTTAGGCAGTACAAACATTCAAAAATCTAATAAAATTATCTAGGTCTCCATTCCTGACTTATTTTAGCCACAGATGTAAAGCTCCTTCCTAAAATGGTTCTGGAGGTTCTGCACAGTCTTACCGTTGTCCTACAACAACCCTTCTACTTCAGGAAGGGTCTCCCCTTTTTGGGCTTCTCTATACCACCACCCAGAAAAGATCAAGGGATATTATTCCCTCCCAGACAGTTGGAGTTTGTATATTATTTGCATGTTGCTTGGTTCATTCATTACTTCAATAAACAGCTGCCTATCATGAGGCAGACATCGCACTAATCCTTGGAGATAGAACGGGGAAAGGTGGGCTGATATCCTCAGTAAGTGCAGCAGAAGTACATGTGACGAATGCCATAATGAAAGTCAACACCAGTGCAGGATGCCTGGGTGGCTCAGTTGGTTAAGCGTCTGCCTTTGGCCCAGGTCATGATCCCGGGGTCCTGAGATCAAGTCCTGCATTGGGCTCCTTGCTCAGTGGGGAGTCTGCTTCTCCCTCTGCCTGCCGCTCCCCCTGCTTGTGTTCTCTCGCTCTCTGATGAATAAATAAATACAATTAAAAAAAAAAAAAGGAGGAGGTGTAGCAGAAAGAACTCAGGTTCTTAAAACAGAAAGAACTGGGTTCAAATCCCAGCTTGCCACTTGGTGTTTTACTCTGTGACCTCAGGCAAATGACTTTAGCTCTTTGAGCCTCACTGTTCTTACCTGTAAAAAGGGGACAAAGACTTCCCACTTTAAACAGCTATTGTGAGAACTAAGTAGTATAACATATGGGAAGCACCTGGCACACTGAGGGGGCACGGAGGATCCAAGCCAGCCCGAGGGAATTGGGGAAGCTTGACAGAGAGGTAAGACTTGAACTGGAACTTGACAGGCACGTATCAGTTTGTCAGGTCCGTCCAGGCAAAAGCTAAAAGCTCAAGGTCATTGGAAAGAAGGTCATAAGATGAGACTAAACAGGTGGGCAGGGGTCAGTCATTAGGTGAACAGGGAGCCTTTGGTAATAGGGAAGTGACATGCTCAGATTTATACAAACAGGTCAAGGATGGTTTGGGGTCCACACAAAAACAAAAGTTAGGGAGATCAGTTAAAACTTGTCGTGAGGATCCTGGCCAAAGTTCATAAAGGTTTGGAGTCAGACACTGACATGGAAGAGGACAAGAGAAGAGGAATATTAGACACATTTTGGAGTCAGAATTCACTCTTTAGTGGGGAGATCACCTGTGACAGGTAATGGAGAATAAGGAGATCAGAATGGGTCCAAAATTCTCCAGTTACATCTGTATGATATCAAAACAACTAAGAGAATCCGTTTCTTCCCTCCTTTCTTCTCCTCTTCCTCCCCCTTTCCCTCCTTCTCTATCTCTCACTGTTTTCTTTCTTTCTAATAAAATCAAATGAAATCTTTCTCTTTGAACCAAAACAGAAATTCAAGCTGGGATATAAATACAAAAGTATGTTGAACATATTTTTCAGCTTTCAAGTGGTTGTTTGACAGCACAAAGCCACTATAAATGTATTTTTAAATCCTGTTAAGCTTTCTCTTTAAAAAATGTAATGATTCTGGTGGAGTTCTTAAGTTAAAGCATTCTTTTCACTAATAAGAAATGATAGGGGCGCCTGGGTGGCTCAGTCGTTAAGCGTCTGCCTTCGGCTCAGGTCATGGTCCCAGGGTCCTGGGATGGAGTCCTACATCGGGCTCCCTGCTCCGCGGGAAGCCTGCTTCTCCCTCTCCCCTCCCCCTGCTTGTGTCCCCTCTCTCACTGTCTCTCTCTCTCTGTCAAAAATAAAATAAAATATTTTAAAAAAAAGAAAAGAAAGAAATGATAGAGTGCTGAGAGGCTCTAGGTGCCAAATACAAATGAAATTGTAAAAGGAGAATTTTAGGGTTCACCTCAGTGATTACCCCAGTAATCATGACCACCATCCCATGGCCAGTGGATACACTGTATCTTTAAAAGTTAGCTGCAGCAACCAAATCAAGTTACTTAGAGTAGGTTACATTATCAAACATCTACTGGCTTATTTACTCCTGAAGTAAATTGACTACCATCCCCAGAGTGCCTGGGTGGCTCAGTCGGTTAAGCGTCTGACTTTGGCTCAGGTCACGATCTCAGGGTCCTGGGATAAAGCCCCGTGTCAAACTCCCTGCTCAGTGGGGAGTCTGCACCCGTCCCTCCTCTCCCAGCTCCTGCGCTCACTCTCTCTCTCTCTCAAATAAATAAATAAAATCTTTTTAAAAAAAAAATTGACTACCATCTGGCAAGGATTATGGATTATTTTTGCTCAACTTTTCCAATAATTTTACTTCTCTTGCCCTGATTAACATTCATTCCACATTCAGCAAATGTGTATTGAGTTGCCATTAAATGCAACTGTATGAGAAGCCACAGAATTATAAAGAACATAATTTGGTGCTGAGGCAGAGGTGAGATACCGCATGTCCAGTTCAAGGCAGGGTGCACTGGGCACCACATAACCACAGTGACAAGGCTCTCGGAGTGCAAAGGAGAGTTACACTTCCAAGGGAAATAACTGATGGGAGAGTTGAGGGTAGAAAAAATCTCAGGCAGAGAGAACCACATAAACAAATAGGCAGAAAGTGGTAAGTTCAAGCTTTCTCCCTTCTTACAGTTCCCACTCCTTCTCACTGAGGCTCCTTCGCCGAAAATGACTTCCTTTCTTTCTCCTTCTGCTGGTCTCAATTCTAATGTTACTTCCTCTAGGATGCCCTCTCTGACCTTTTTAGGTAGAATTTCAAGTTTCCTTTTTGTAACTCACAAAACCCCTCCAGGCTCCCCCTTTTTCTGAGAGAGAGAGAGAGAAAACTCATGCAAGAGCTCACCTGCATGCACATGGTGGGGGCGGGGAGAAGGAGGGAGAGGGAGAGAATCCCAAGCAGGCTCCACACCCAGCGAGCCTGAGTCAGGGCTAGATCCCAGGACCAGAAATCATGACCCCAGTGGAAATCAAGAGCTGGACACTGAACCGACTGAACCACCCAGGCGCCCCCAGGCACATTTTTAAATGCATATATCACATATTATTTAAGAATAACTTCCTGGATTTAAGTCCCTTGGTTTTACCCCTTGACATCCAAAGGACTTTGAGCTAGCTACTTAATTTTCTGTGCTTTGATTTCCACATCTATGAAATGGAGATACTGATACCTACAGGATTGATTAGGGGGTATATTATGTCAAGAGCTTAGCATCAAATCTACCAAGGTCAATGCTCAATAAGTGCTGGCCACTGTTATTATGGCATACTTAGAACTCTCCCACACCAGACTGTAAACCTCTGACGGGTAGGGATATATCTTATTCATCTTTGTATCTCCAGACTCTAGCATAGCACTTGGAAAATCCTGAATAAATTAAAATTTTCAGTGGCCAATGTCTGGTTCTGGGAGTGTCTCTGAGAAGATCTTCAGGAGAAAATATCCAATAAGCAGATGGTGATTCAAAATCAGTGCTCAGAAGAAAATTATTTACATTAATGTGAAGACCTAAGAGTTATGTATACAATAGTGATATCAAGAGGTGGAAGGCAGAGACAGACATGAATGAAAACAAGGAAGCATTATAGTGAGTAGATTTCCCCCAAATGACTTTTGCAGGCCTGGCACGGACTTGAAACTTTTAAAATTCTTCAAATCATGTAGTATCACCAACTCCCCTCACACCACTCAGCAGCAAATGGCTTAAAAATACAGGAAAGAAAATTTATAATTTATTGCATTTAAATAGTTTTCTGATGAAAGCACTTGGTAAGTATATAGGATCTTAATTAGTGTAAGTTCAAATACCCTATTTATTTTATTTGGGGGCTAGGGAGAGGACTACCACTGTCTTAAAACCTTCCAACAATAAAATGACTCATATTAACTTACTTATTAAAGGACGCATTTGGGAAGAAATTTAAACTAAACATTTGTATAATTTAAAAAAAAACAAACCCTTGTTCTCATTAGTTCTGTGAGTAAACTGCTTAGTTAGGCACATTCTATATTCAAATAATAGACAAAATCGATAATATTTGTAAAAAATCTGAGAAGGCAATTTCTGGATGGAAAAGATACAGAAAAATCATGAACGTGTTGTCACTCATTCTGCTTGAGATGGCCTGCCTGAGTTGTCTTCCTACATCTAGCCAGTAAAAAGGGACAATACGCTACAAACACAGATACAACAGAAAAGGGCCCATTTCCATCTACCCTTTTTTAAGTCCCAATTATTTTCTGGTTCAAGTTATGGAAAAACTTCATAGACACTATATTGCCTCTGGATATCACTTAGAACAATACCCAAATGACTGGGATTGGCAAACTGAAGAAAAAAGAAAGGAGACAAGAAATTGAGGCAAGTAAACTAAAGCCAACTGAAACCCTTTGGCAGGCTTTTCCCTCTCAACTACAGTAAGTCTTGTTCTAAATTAGGAAAGGTAAACACCTAAGATGTCAACACTTTCATTTAAAGAATCTGAGAGAGAGTCCATGGACCTCCTGAATTCAGATGGGGAGGGAGGGCATAACAGATATATCTTACATTACCAATTACTTTATTCTGGTTGCTAAAAACCAATTAAAAGTGCTTCCCTATGTCTTATGCTAGAGGACAACACAGATTGGTGTCTGTTGTCATGTTCCTGCAACATTCTCAGAGATGCAGCTATAATTGGGCTTGAGCAACAGTCCAGCCCCTGGGAGGTGAAGGAGATCATATTTGCTCTAATTTGTAGCAAATTCTTCAGCCCTCTGCTGCTCTCTGACCTCCTGACACTGAATTCAGGTCTGGTCTCCCCAGTTCTCTTTAAGAAATGAGTTGCATTAAAAAAAAGAAAAAGAAAAAGAAATGAGTTGCATGAAGGTATCAGTCCCATCATGAATTATGTTTCCAGGACCTGGAAAGATGTGCAAAAGTTTAAGAGATGATGGGCAAGTCTGTAATTGAAGTGTTTGAGGTTATGGCTGGGTTGACGGGGTCAGTTACTCTTACAGGGAAGTGCAGAAGGCAGGTGAATCTCCTATAAGAAGGATGTTCACAGTTCTCAGGAGAAGAGGGAAGTTTTCAACCATAGGGGAGGATATGAAGACAGCTCAAAGATAGGTGAAGTTAAGACAGAGAACTGACGGGACGCCTGGGTGGCTCAGTCGGTTAAGCATCTGCCTTCGGCTCAGGTCACGATCCCAGGGTCCTGGGATCGAGTCCCGCATCGGGCTCCTTGCTCCGCGGGGAGCCTGCTTCTCCCTCTGCCTCTGTCTCTCTCTCTCTGTCTCTCATGAATAAATAAATAAAATCTTTAAAAAAAAAAAAAAGACCGAGAACTGACCTTGACTCATCGTCCCACAGCTCACAGCTCAATGACAGAACAGAAACTGTATGCCTAGGGGCACCTGGGTGGCTCAGATGGTTAAGCATCTGCCTCTGGCTCAGGTCATGATCTCCAGGTTCTGGGATGGAGCCCCACGTCGGGCTTCCAGCTCAGCGGGGAGTCTGCTTCTCCCTCTCCCTCTGCCTCTCTCCCTGCTTGTGCTCTCTCTCTCTCTCTCTCTCAAATGAATAAATAAAATCTTAAAAAAAAAAAAAAAAAAGACAATGCCTAGCACATAATAGAGCCTGCAGTTTAAAAAAGAAATTAAGTGGTACAGCTTAGTTTCCTGAAGCCCCTGAGTTAACATTGACTCAAATACCCAAAAATTAGTGACCTGTAGAACAATTTCTCAGGGAGCCAATAGAGTTCATAATGAAACCTGTGTAGGCCATGAAATACAATAAGAAACTATCAGAAAGAGAGCATAGTAATTACTGTATCTTCCCACTTCCCGTGTGCATTTAAGTTATGCTTTCTTTAGTCCACTTAGCTGTTTTCACTTTAAAAGACAAGATGCATTTTGCAGGTTATAAAATACAAAAACACTTATCTTTGGAGCATATCCTTAACACAGCAGGAAGAACACACATGAAATAGACCAAAGCCTTGAATTTATCACCTGTTTGAGGAAATCTTTAAAAATATATTTAATGGGTTAACTTCAGTATTAGACATATGTGTAGTTAAAATATGCTAACAGCTGCCATTTTTAAAAGAATCACATTTCTCCTGGACGCTGTTACTGATACGCCTGACTGCCCACATTGAGAACCATGGTAATGACTGGTCGGAGTAGTCTCTCAAACTCCGTAACTCTGTGCGCCAACAATTCAGCCAGCCCCTGTGATTTGTCACCTCAAATATGAGAAAGGCACTTCCGTGTGACTTCAAAATCAATGATGCTTCAGAAAAATCCTCAACCCAGAACAGAAAAAAGAAACATGCCATGACAAGAACATCAATGAGAATGTGAGCTATGTGTTTTGCTTATTTTGGAGAGAAAGCGATACTTTTTCTTGCAATCTGTCTAGAAAAAAATGGCTCAGCTTTTTTGGGTCATAAGCCCCTTTAATAATATGCTGAAAGTTTGGGATTCCAGAAAAATGTATACCGACAAAAAATTCTGCCAATTCCAATTCCTTGACCCCAAGTCATTTTGATTTAGATGTCTGTGAGGAATCCTTCTGCAGCTAGCAAGACGAATATTCTCAGTTACAAAGTTAGATCAGAATGTATTCTGTGGAAAGTCTGCATTGGCCAACACACGGAAAAACAATGGGGCTTGTCCTGAAAGAATAAAGGAATAGAGGAGATTACATCTAAACTTTATTAATTTTTTGGTTCAGACTTAAATTCAATTTTCAAAATAGTGGCTCTTTGAAATTAATATAGGCTCCTGATCACTGCAACTTTTTAAAAAAGGATTATTTATTTATTTATTTATTTGAGAGAGAGAGAGTGAGAGAGCACAAGCAAGGGTGAGGGGCAGAAGAAGAGGGAGAGGCAGGATCCTGGCTGAGCAGGGAGCCCGATGCAGGGCCAGGACCCTGGGATCATGACCTGAGCTAAAGGCAGACGCTTAACCGACTGAGCCACCCAGGTGCCCCTCACTGCAACTTTAATATACCAACACATTGTCATTTCTTAGGGAGAAATTTTTATTTCCTTAATAGCAACACAGAAGTTGGATTGGGGGTTTATTAATGAAGCTAGCAAAGGTTAATGCTAAAGAACACAGAAAAAACCAACCATGCTTAGAACTTGACCACGTATCTTACTGGGCAAATATTTGCTATTTGCTAAGGAAATGTAGTGTAGCAAGTCAGAACCAATAATTCAGCAACTGCAAATTACTCTTCAAAAATGACTTCACAATCTTTGCTCATATAGTTAGTGGGATCTTATGTGAATTAATTAACTTAAAAAACTTTTATCAAGTGCCAACTTTTTTAGCGCACTAATACTATCAACACTATGGGTGATATGTAAGAGTAGAGTTCACTGTGGAAGAATATGACCCAAGGGGAAAAAAGAAAGCTCAGGATTTGAAGCCTATTACAAAAAATGAGGTAGGGTGGGTAGGATGATCTTCCAAAAAGAAATATGGAAAAATCATGTATTACATTTATCCTCGCCACATTGTACAGAAACCACTACAGTTACTCCTAAGCACACTACCAGTTGCTGTCTTTACATATGTGGAGCATTAAAGAGTTTTATCCAGAATATACCTAAGCATTAGAATAAAGAAAGCTGCTACTGCCATGGGAGGAAAAGGGTGGGTGATTGTTGCCAGTCCTTGTTGTGGGTATTTAGGGTTCTGTGCAGATAAGATATGGTCAGTCATGCTTGCTGTCCATCTTTCTGGTTACTAGTTCTGGAATATAATAGTCTACTGAAACATATTGATTCCCATTAACCCATGATTCAGTCCTTGGATCCTCTTAGGAATGAGTCACATGAGAAGACAAAAGGAGTATCATTTGCACCTAAGAAGGCACAGGCTGGAGACTAAAAGACCCAGGAGCACAAGTGTGGTTCTTATACCTCTTCCCCTCAGCAGTTAGGACTTTGGAAAAGTGAGAATACTGGGGAAGTGAACAGCCTACTATTAAGAGATGATTGGTAAATGGGATGTCATGTTCTCTTTGATGCCTTTCTGTGCCACAATGATGGCCTTTGGTAGGGCTGGAGTACATCTCATGAGGACATGGAAGAAAGTCTTTGAGACTAGGTAGTCTTTAAATTGAATACGGAAGGGGAAAAAAAAGCAGTGCGCATGGAAAAACATGAAACCAGTTATCAGAAAGGTCTTTAGTCATGTCGTGGGAAAAAGAATAGTTCAGGAGGAGCCATGAGACTCCTATAAGTAAACAATTAGGAAAACTTGCCAAAACGATACTCTCAAGGGTCTCATAGCTATATGGGACCAGTACACAGCATGCAAATTTGAGAATAAAATGGTACATACAATCTCATAATAATTACTGGAAGGTGGCAGTATTCCAAAGAGAGATCTGTAAGGAAGGGAGGTAAAGAAATATCACTTATCATCTGTGTGAAAATCCAGGTGGTAAAGGATGATGAAGAGATACTCGAATAAGGATTAGATGAGAGGAAAAGATATTATTTTGTTGATGAAATAGATATCAACAGACTATCAGGCCAAATGGAAGAAATGGATGATGTGTTCCTAATTTAGTTTACAACGCTGGCAAGAGGCATAAAACAGTTGTGATGGGAAACTTGAACCATGCAAACATTTGACTGGAGGCTCTCAACTAAAAGCAGAATGTCTGACAAGTTACTGCCTGGCCTGGATAGTGACTTTCTTTCTTTAGAGATGGGAGGAAGTAACCAGGGAACTGCTATTTAGATCTAATTCTAAACAATGAAGATATCAGCTAGTGAAGTGAAATATGGGCATGCCTCCTTTGACCACACTTGGCTCTGTTGTGCTTCATAGATACACTGCATTCTTTACAATAGAAGGTCTGTGGCAACTCTGCGTCAAGCAAGTCTATTGGCACCCTTTCTCCAACAGCATTTGCCCACTCCGTGTCTCTGTGTCACATTTTGGTTATTCTTCCAACATTTGGTTATTCTCCCAACATTTCAAACTTTTTCATTATTATTATTTTGTCATGGTGATCAATGATCAGGGATCATTATTATTGTAATTGTTTTGCCACACTATGAACCATGCCCATAATAGATAGCCAACTTGATTGATAAGTGTGTGTGTTCTGACTGCCCCATTGATGGTCATTCCTCCATCTTTTTTCTTCTCAGGCCTCCCTATTCCCTGAGACACAGCAATTTTGAGATAGGCCATTAATAACCCAACAATGGCCTCTAAGTGTTCAAGTGAAAGGAAGTGTCATATGTCTCTCACTTTAAATCAAAAGCTAGAAGTAAGCTTTATCAAAAAGCCAAGATAGGCTGAGAGCTAGGCTTCTTGCACCAAACAGCCAAGTTGTGAATGCAAAGGGAAAGTTTTTGAAGAAAATTAAAAATGCTACTTCAGCGAACACACAAATTAGGAGAAAGCAAAACAGCCTTATTGCTGATTTCGAGAAAGTTTTAATGGTCTAGACAGAAGATCAAACAGCCATAACATTCCCTTAAGCCAAAGCCTACTCCAGAGCGAGGCCCTAACTCTGTTCAATTCTCTAAAGACAGAGAGATGGGGAAGCTGCCGAAGAAAAGTCTGAAGCTAGCAGAGGTTGACTCACAAAGCTTAAGGAAAGAAGCTGTCTCCATAACACAAAAGTGCAAGGTGAAGCAGCAGATGCTGATACAGAAGCTACAAGAAGCTATCCAGAAGATCTAGCTAAGAGAATTCGTGAAGGTGCCTACACTAAACAACAGATTTTTAATATAGATGGACCAGCCTTATGTTGGAAGAAGATGCCATCTAGGACTTCCAGAGCTACAGAGAAGTCAATGCCTGGCTTTGAAGCCTCAAAGGACAGTCTGACTCTTTTGTCAGGGGCCAGTGCAGGTGGTGACTTTAAATTGAAGCCAATGTTCATTTACCATTCCAAAAATCCTAGGGCTCTTAAGATTCATGCTAAATCTACTCTGACCATGCTCTAGAAATGGAACAACAAAGCACATCTGTTTCTAACATAGTTTACTGAATACTTTAAGCCCACTGTTGAGACCTATTGCTCAGAAAAAAAAGATGCCTTTCAAAGTATCACTGCTCATTGACAATGTACCTGGTCACCCAAGAGCTCTGATGGAGATGGACAACAAGATGAATGTTGTTTTCACATCTGCTAACACAACATCCGTTCTGCAGCCCATGGATCAAAGAGTAATTTTAACTTTCAAGTGTTAGTATTTAAGAAATACATTTTGGGGGTGCCTGGGTGGCTCAGTTGGTTAAGCAACTGCCTTCAGCTCAGGTCATGATCCTGGAGTCCCCAGGATCGAGTCCCACATCGGGCTCCCTGCTCAGCGGGGAGTCTGCTTCTCCCTCTGATCCTCCCCCTCTCATGCTCTCTGTCTCCCATTCTCTCTCTCAGATAAATAAATAAAATCTTTAAAAAAAAAAAAAGAAAGAAATACATTTTGTAAGGCTATAGCTGACATAGATAGTAATTCCTCTGATGGATCTGGGCAAAGTAAGTTGAAAACCTTCTGGAAAGGACTCACCATTAAGAACATTCATGATTCATGGAAAGAGGTCAAAATATCAACATGAAGAGGGGTTTGGAAGAAGTTGATTCTAACCTTCATGGATGACTTTGAGGGGTTCAAAACTTCAGTGAAGGAAGTAACTGTAGATGTCGTAGAAATAACAAGAGAACTAGAATTGGAAGTGGAGCCCGAAGATGTGACTGACTTGCTGCAATCTCATGATAACATTTTTAACAAATGAGGAATTGCTTCTTATGGATGAGCAAAGAAAGTGATTTCATGAGATGGAATCTACTCCTTGTAAAGACACTGTGAACTATGTTGAAATAACTACAAAGGATTTAGGATATTCTGTAAACTTAGTTGATAAAGCAGAGGCAAGGTTTAAGAGGATTGACTACAATTTTGAAAGAAATTCCACTGTGGGTAAAATGCTATCAAACAGCCTCGCATGCTACAGAGAAATCATTCATGAAAGGAGGAGCCAATCAATTTGGCTGTTGTCTTAGTTTAAGAAATTGCCAGAGCCACCCCATCCTTCAGCAACTACCACCCTGTTCAGTCAGCAGCCATCAACATCGAGGCCAGACCCTCCACCAGCAAAAATATAACGACTCACTGAAACCTTAGATGATAGTTAGCATTTTGTTAGTATTTTTAAATTAAAATATGTACTTTGTGGGTTTTTGCCATAATGTTATTGCACACTTAATAAATTACAGTACAGTGTAAACATCTTTTATATGTGCTGGGAAACCAAAAATTCATTTGCCTTGCTTTTTGGCAGTATTCGCTGTATTGCAGTCGCCTAGCACCAAATCCACATTATTCCTGAGGTCTGCCTTTAATGAAACTTGGGTGGAAGCAATGATATCGTTATAGAATATGACAAAGCCTTCTTAACCATCCTCCACTCATCCAAGGCTGTCACAATTTTTGTAAAACACACTTACCGATGCACAGGGACCCAGGGCTCCAGTTTGATATACTCTCTAGGACCTCCACTTTGCCTGCCATGTTGTGTGCTTATCAAATATTCCAGACCTATCCTTGCCAGTCGTACTGGATATTGTAATTTAAGTTAAATAGTTAAATACTCTACAAACTAAATATTAGTGCGAAAAGAAAAGAATTCTTAACTATGTTAAAAGTTTTGGAAAATTTTGATAAAGAGTTCTACCAAGAATTGTTAAATTAGGTGTAGACAATTCAATAGTAAACACTGTTTGAAAACTTCAAAACCACAAATAACATAGATCTAGGTGGATTCTGTGATTAGATTTTTTTACAAGCTCGTTCCCAACTTAAAGGAAATCAAAACTGAAAATGATAGATGATACACACATGATAAGGTGGAAGTCTAATCAAGTAAAAAAAGACCTTTGCCCTATATCAAAAGATTGGTGAATCAATATATAAATATATAGCATAATATATACATATAAATATATAGTTAATGTATTTTAAATTAAAATAAAATATTCAAGGTACATGTGTCTTTTTATGATTTGCTACTTCAGCTGTCTTTTAATTGTCCAACTCCATTCCAACAGCAAGAGCTTATAAAGGACTTCTATCCTGGCATTTCTGATAGCCAGAGAGGGGGTGGTTGAAAATGATGACAAAACCTGACTTCAGGAAGGCAGATGTCAAAAGGGGCAGCAAAGGGGCACCTGGTTGCCTTAGTTGGTAGAGCATGAGACTCTTGACCTCGGGGTCATGAGTTTAAGTCCCACATGGGGCACAGAGCTTACTTTATTATTTTTTTAATTTGATTTATTTGTCAGAGCAAGAGAGAGCACAAGCAGGGGGAGAGGCAGGCAGAGGGAGAAGCAGGTGGAGGGAGAAGCAGGCTCACCGCTGAGCAAGGAGCCCAACTTGGGAGTCTATCCCGTGACCTGGGATCATGACCTGAGCTGAAGGCAGACGCTTAACCGACTGAGCCACCCAGGCGTCCCCAGCGCTTACTTTAAAAAAAAGGGGGGGGGGGTCAGCAGAAACAAAGGCATGACTCTGGTGCAAGAGACTCGGAAGAAGGTGAGTGGCACCCATCTGTCCACACAGCCTGTAACTGTATCTACATAACCCTAGACTGGGATTCCACCAAAAGAGAAAAGATGGAGGTTCCTACATAGTTCTATCATAGCCTCTGATTTCAATAGGGCTCGAATAAAAAACAGAAGAGCTCCCCAAGAACAAAGGTAAGAAAAGTGCTCCGAAAATAGTGACAGACAGATTGAGACCTAGAATTTGTTAGGAACAAAAGGAATACCAGAAAGAGATAAGTCAGATGTTTGGCACCATTGGCATGGTGTTGCTGAAAAAACAAAAAGAAAGAAGAACAACTGTACTATGATTTTTGTCCTTGTCTTCTCTTCCAAGAAGAATGATTTGGGACTTAAATAGAAGACCTAATATGGTAAGAGAAAACGAAAGCTCAAGATCGGAAAAGAGATTTAAAGTGAGCAGTGGGACACTGTAAAATAACTATAGTCCAGGGCACTGAGAAAACTCATGGATAAGAGTGCTAAGCTGTTGTGGACCAGTAGAGGTACTGGAAGAGTTGGACAAACACATGTTGATCTGACTCTCAAAAGAGAAAAGAGGAGGAATGGATGCAGATTTTGCAATCTACAGGCCTTTGAGCTTCATTGTTATACCAGGAACAATTATAGAATTGATATTAATGGGATGGTTTGAAATTTCAAAATCAAAAAATCATGAATAGTATCAAACTAAAAGCAACTATCAAATTTATTAGAGAAAAAATAGAGGCATTTCTTTTTTTCCATTTTTTTTTAAAGATTTTATTTATTTATTTATTAGAGAACAAGCGAGAGAGAAACAGCATGAGAGGGGGGAGGGTCAGAGGGAGAAGCAGGCTCCCCACCGAGCCGGGAGCCCAATGCGGGACTCGATCCCAGGATCCTGGGATCATGACCTGAGCCGAAGGCAGCCGCCCAACCGACTGAGCCACCCAGGTGCCCCCATTTTTTTTTTTTAAGATTTTATTCTTAAGTCATCTCTACATCCAGCATGGGACTCGAACTCACAACCCCGAGATCAAGAGTCCCATGCTCCACTGACTGAGGCAGCCAGGAACGCCTAGAGGCATTTCTTTTAAAAAGTGGATCAAAGTCGGAATGGCTGCTATTAGGGATCGGGGAGGGGGACACATATTCTCCACTCTTCATATTTTCATAGAAGGAAATCTGGCACAACAGGAAGGAGTCATTGCCTACAGAGGAGTTTAGAGTTCAAGACAAAGAAATGCATTGTTTCTCCTGACTTGATCTCTACTGAAGCAACTGACATGCAGTCAAAGCCTTTGAGACATTTGTAAAAGTGTGGCAGCTCTTGGAACTGAATGGGTTTAAGAAGTTTAAATAGACAAAATGCATTTATGATGGAACATGATGCTATGAAGGTAAGATACTATAGTAAAAAGACGTCTGGCTTTAGATACGGATGGACAAATATTATATGATTCCACTTATAAGAGGGACCTAGAATAGACAACTTTAGAGACAGAAAGTAAAAAGGAGATTATTATTTAATGGGCACAGTTTTTGTTGGGGATGATGAAGAGTTGTGGGTATAGACAGTGGTGATAGTTACACAACATTGTGAATGCATTTAATGGCATTGAATTGTATATTAATAAATGGCTAAAAGGTAAATATTACATTGTGTATCATAATAAAAAACTAAAAGAGGCTTTGACCAGAAAGACCTGGGTTTGAACCCAGATTTTTATAGATTAAGCTCCCTTCTTATACACACAGGAGGTTGGGTGCTGACCAAGGGCCAGAGACCTGGGAGGGTTGACTGGGGCTGGGTAAGAAGCGGGGGCAGAGGGCCTGGTCCAGGAGCTAAGTGTGAGCCAAGAGGCAGGCATAGAAACTAGGAAGAATTCAGTTCTGGCACAGTTCACGAACAAAATAACAGTCCAAATATGGATAGAATGGCTTTAGGAGATAATGAGTTTCCTGTTACTAGAGGTATTGAAAGCTGCTCACCAGCTTTTTTAAGAACATTCAAGCATACGATGACCTTTAATGACCTTTAAATTCCCTTCCAAAGGGTAAGCAGATGATATTTATTCCTTTATCATAATCTCCTGAAACTATAAGACATACACAGTAGTGCCCCCAAATAGTGGTGAAGTAGAAAAATAATGGGGATGGAAAAAGTACTGTCAGATCATTTGGTTATTCAACCTACTCCTGGATAAGCACAATCAGGATACTCAAGAATATGTAGGAAGAAGAAAAGATATTTAGGAATAAAAACTGTCAAATACAATAATCATTATTTAAATTGCTTATGGATTTTTTTTCAAGAGATTCTTAGGTATATACAGTACTTAGAATGGGCTACTTCAGACATATTCCTGTCTGAAAGAGGTCTAGATTCGATTAACTCCAGTCCAAAGCAAATATTTAGTCATTTATTCATTCAACAAACAAGTATTGAAGACAGATATCACGGAATACAAAGGTGGTAGGAAAAGATGTAAGATAAAATTTCTGCTCCTAAGAGCTCAGATTAGTTACTGTGTCCCAGGAGGTTCAGAAATTCAGTGTGGCTGATAGACCGTGCATACATTATGCCTCTCATTTTAAAGTTATAATTGTTGAAGTTGTTCACACTCTTTGACACCTAAGAAGAACTTCTAAGAAAATAGTCAGAGCTGCACATAAATATTTATGTGTTAGAATGCTCATTAAAATATTATTTGTAATAACGAAAAATTGAAAATGACCTGCATGTCCAATAAAAGAATGGCCAAGTAAATTATAGGATATATGGAACCTAGCGGCCTCCAAAGCCAATAAAACTTATGCTTTAGAAGAATATTTAGTGATAAAGGAATTGTTTGTGATACAATGTGGAGTAGCAGTGTACAGATTTATATACAAAATATGATCCAAGGCACCAGCACACTGCAATTCCCTCTCAAGAAAAAGCAGTTATTAATCTTGTGATAATGCTTTCCTTCAGAGTCACTATCAAAATTGAACCAGGGCGATGCTAAGAAGCATGAATTGCACATATTCCAGTGTAAAATCAGAAGCTAGCATTTAAGTCTCAGTTCCTAATCTGGAAATTGAGGATGATAATATTTATAGAAAATTACGTAGAGCTGGGTTTGGGTCCCTCTGCTGCAGACCAGCCATAAATAAGGCTCTTGCAGCACCAGCAGAGAGCAATCATCACCATCACTGCTGCCCTCAGCATTGCTGAAGGGAGGCCAAGGGAGAAGCAAAAAAGAGATAATTCAATGTACAGTTTATTTAAAACAACTCAATCCAGATAATGATTTTTTAATCTAATCTATCTCCCAATAGATATATACTATTATGTGTAACTATATATAGCTATAACTATATATATATATATATAGTTAGTTTAAAAAATCAAGAGTTATAAAGATAAGGACCCCACTCACCCCAACTCAAGTGACTGTATTAGCCCGATTCACTAGTGCGGAGGCATCTTTGTTCATGTAGAATTCATGGTTTTATGTTGCTCACCTATTAGCTTGACACTGAACAAGGAATCTGAGCATGCTGGTGACAAGGTGCACAATTTTTTTTGCAGGCCATCCAGGATTGTTTAGCCTAGTGGGATGAAGTTTGCAAAAGGTAACTGAATAATGAGAAAGAGCTAATGTAATTTATTCCCCACTGTAATTTACTCCACATCCTTAAGCAGGCAGGCCCTGGACACACAGCCTTTTCACTCCGTCATTCTCCTGCAATGTAATAGGGGCCATTAAACTAGGTAAGAAGATGAATTGCTAGAGATGATTATGCATGCCTTCAGCAGCCCATGAAATGGACCCAAGAACAATAAAGATATCTGATGACCTGTCAGGGAGATGCTTATGCAAATGAGAACATCATGATTATACTTCTGCTTGTTCATCTAAAGGCTATCATGATATATAGATGGAAAAACTTCCCTGGTGTGGTAGCATCACAAATAAGCTGGTTTCCGATTAGGATATGCTAGAAAGGAAAGTTCATGGCCAAATGCCTCGTTCAGCTATAAAAGAGGACAATCATGGCCATAGGATCAGCATCCACGTTTATTTCCTCTGCAAACAATAACTTCATCAGATGACACCTCTTACTGCTCTCCTGAAATGATAGTAGCTGGCACTAAAAATTATTTGTAATCCTCAGAAGTTAAATATGTTGGAAATATCTGTCACCAGCATCTTTCTGCTCTTAAATAATAAATGATGTTTTGACATGAATTTAACAACCTGCAGGGTGCCCATGGGAATGAAGATAAAAAGAGGTCGAGGCAACTGACGTAAACCCCAAAGCAGACTCCCTTTGGGAGCAGGAACTCAGCGTGGTCATTCTGAAGCCTGGCCTCCTCTCCCTCCTGGGGCTCTACAGCGACCCTGGACCAGCAGGGCTCTGGTTTCAGGGAGAGCTCCACTCGCTAAATGTTAGACATTTGGCCTAAGCACAGACTTAATCTGCCTGAGCCTCAGTCTTGCCATCTGCAAAATGAGCATGATAATAGCACCTAGCTCAGGAATTACTGTGTGGATTTAAATGAGGTAATGTATATAAAGTTCTTAAATGCCTGGCCTTATTTAACAAATAGCAGTTTTGATTGTGATTATTCATCCATCTGCCTATTTGATATCTCCACTTGGATCTCAAACTTAGTGTGTCCCCCTCCCACGTGTTCCCCCAGTCTTCCCTGTCTCAGTAGTGGCAATTCCATTCTTTTTGTGGCCCAGGTCAGAAATCTTGGAGTCGTCCTTCAAGCCACTTTCTTCCTCCTATCCCACAGCAAGTCCTGTCAGCTCTACCTTCAAAATGTATTTGTAACCCAACTCCTTCTCACTAACTCCAGCTACCCCCTACCCCAAGCCATCCCTGACCTGGATTATATAGATCTAGCTTCCTAACTGACCTCCTGCTCTCTCTCTTGCTCCTCTTGCAATCCATTCACTAAACAGCAGTCAGAGAAATCAGATTATGTCACTCCTCTGCTCACAACTCCTCATGATGTCTCTTCTCATTCAGAGTAAAGCCCAGGTCCTTAACGGTGGCCTATAAATCCCTCCCTGATGTGACCCTACTTACCTCCCTGCCCTCTCTCTTCCCATAAGATCCATTGCTCACTCCTCTCCAACCACATTAGCTTTCTGCTGTTCCTAAGACAAGATAAGCTCCTTTCCAAACGCAGAGGCTTTGAACTTGCTATTTCTTCTGCCTGGGAGGTACTTCCCCTGGGGACTCCTACGTCCCACTCTGGCACTTCATTCAAAAATTAGAGAGGGCTTCCCTGGCCCCTGGTCTGAAGCTGAAACCCTTATCATTCTCTTTCCTTGCCATGCTCTTCTGTTTCTTTATAATACTGATTACCACCTCCCATCTTCCTCTTTACTGTATTCCCCCCACCACCACCACCTCCATGATGAAATCTCTCAAGAGCAGTCTAGTCTGTTTTATGTCAGTTCATAGAGCAGGGCACATCCTGTTTGATGATTAGAAAGAAAGACAAGCAATGAACGTCTCACCATGAGAAGTAGATGTATCCCATGAGGTTTTAGAAGCCCATCCTCAGTAAGATTCTATGGAGATACTTAATCAATTAAATGACTTGTTTCACTGACAAGAAAACTGAGGCCTAAAGACAAGCCCAAAGTCACATGGTAAGTGTTAGAACCAGGACTCATATAAGTTCTTCTATATCGTTTCAAGTCCTTGTGCCTAACGTCCATGCTGTCTGTAGAGTTTGGAGCAGGCTGTAGGCTCGATTCCATAAATGTTAAAAACTGTGTAGAAGTTCAGTTCTGGTTCCAACCGCTTAGCTAACAATCTTGTGGGAAGAGATTTTATTTGATGTACAGTGTACTTAAAATATTTTACTTTGGTTTTAAAATGAATAAGGTAGGGGCACCTGGGTGGCTCAGTCGTTAAGCGTCTGCCTTCGGCTCAGGGCATGATCCCAAGGTCCTAGGATAGAGCCCCACATCGGGCTCCTTGCTCGGCAGGAAGCCTGCTTCTCGCTCTCCCACTCCCCCTGCTTGTGTTCCCTCTCTCGCTATGTCTCTCTCTGTCAAATAAATAAATAAAATCTTAAAAAAAAATAAAAAATAAAAAATAAAATAAAATGAATAAGGTATACGATTGTAAACCATAAAACACCTAACCGTTGTTGAGAAGCCAGGTCCCTATCTCGGTATCAAGTACTTTACAAGAACTAGCACAATGAACTCTTACACCTGGGGTAGTAGCATTTTCTCCATTTTACAGCGGCAGACACCAAATTTCAGATAACTGGCAAAAGGTTGCACAGTTAGCAAGTGATAGGGCCAGCATCTGAACCTGAGTAGTCTGCTTGCACAGTCAGTGTTCTACTGAGTCAAGAAAACTGCACAGTTAACATTTCATGATGAATGTTTTCCTAAGATTTATCTGCTCTGTAGGTTCATTTCATTTCGTCTGCTCTTCTGAAAACAGGACAGAGGCATATTATATATAAATATCATTTTGAAAGTTTTTATTACAAATCTTAATCAGTCTTTTCTCATTTGCAAAATACATCCTATGTATATATTTCTTCTTTTAATTAACAATGCAAAGTTAAAAAGAAAAGTCTCCAGAGAACTGCTGAGTTTGGTTATCAACTCATCGCAAGGCATCATATATTTTCATAAAAACCACATGGTGATAAGTGAGGGTTTGCGCTCCCTCTTCGACATCCATTGATGTCAACAGCTGTGATGATCCAAAACAAACAAAGAAGTTAGTTCCAGTTTGCCTCGAGAGTTTCTCATGAATGTGCCAAATAGCAATACTGAAGAGAAGAAATGTCAAAACATGATACCTGTAGGCAGGAGGGTCATGAAAGTTTCCATGAATCATGATGCAGTCCTTATGGCTCTTCTTGGAACTTAGAATTCTAGAGACTGTTGCAAATGTAGGGAAGTGCAAGTTCAGAGAAAAATGGGACATCCCATTTTATGTTACCCAGCGTAGGTAAGATACAATCTTTTTCAGACAGTGCTGAGTAAGGTGACTATATTATTTCATTTTCAGCAAATTATATGTTCAAGAAGCACTTGTATTACTTAAAATTCCTAAGAGGAAAAAATGATGTATTGGCAATACATTATTTAAAGCCAAGGTTTTTGGGGTGCCTGGATGGCTCAGCTGTTAAGCGTCTGCCTTCGGCTCAGGTCATGATCCCAGGGTCCTGGGATCGAGCCCCGCATTGGGCTCCCTGCTCAGCGGGAAGCCTGCTTCTCCCTCTCCCACTCCCCTTGCTTGTGTTCCCTGTCTTGCTGTGTCTCTCTCTGTCAAATAAATAAATAAAATCTTAAAAAAAAAAAAAGCCAAGGTTTTTTTTTAAACCTAAACTCTTATTTTTTTTTTTTTTTAAGATTTTATTTATTCATTTGACAGAGAGTGCTTGAGCATAAGCAGGGGGGAGTGGCAGGCAGAGGGAGAAGCAGGCTTCCCGCAGAGCAGGGAGCCCGATGTGGGACTCGATCCCAGGACCCTGGGATCATGACCTGAGCCGAAGGCAGGCGCTTAACTGACTAAGCCACCCAGGCCCTCCTTTAAATATTATTTAAATACATGATGGCTCATATGTGATCCTATGAAAATGGTGCATTACAGACAGAGAATGAGTTGGTGGGAGAAAAATCTGTGGGAAGGAATATTCTGGAACAAAAAGTTCAGTAAATATTCCAGGTATCTTCTTAAATTGGCTATAGAGTCCACAGTGGCAGCTAAGAAGAAAATATGGAAGAAAAAATAAGGCCCATCGTTTATTTCCTTTAATTGCTATCCATTCTGTCGTCTCCTGGCTGGAAGAAAGGGGTGGCCATGTTAAGTATAATAGGGTTCCACATGTTTCCATCCCTTTAAGACAAAATACAGGGGAGAAAAGAATTAACATTTCTTTATGAGCTTAAATATTCAACAGAGAGAAATGTGGAGACCAGAGACAAGGAGAATGACCACAGGGCTTCTTTTTTCTGGGATCTTGAGGGAGTCAAGTACTGGCAAGTCTCTCTGCCCACATGCAATTCTTCAGTAGCCAGGGAAAGCTATACTTAAGTATTAAACCTAAGGCTGAATAATACATCAGATTGAAAAAAACTTGCCATTTTTAGGATTTTTACATATAACTCTGAATTAAAGTATATTCTGGTTTAGACTAAAAACTTAGAACTTAGAGATGTTTGGTTTGTTTTTATCTGGTTGAAACGCCATAGATTATGAAGAGGGCTCTGTACCAGGAATATGGAGATCTGAGTTCCTGTCCTATTTCTAGCCATTGCAGATAGGAGCAACTCACTCAGTCTCTCAGGTTACAACAAAGGAGTTGGATTAGATAATCATCCAAAGGTCCCTTGCAGCTCTGTGAGTCTTTATGAATTTTTATTCAAGAACAGACGTCTAGGGGCACCTGGGTGGCTCAGTCGTTAAGCGGCTGCCTTTGGCTCAGGTCATGATCCCAGGGTCCTGGGATCGAGTCCCACATCGGGCTCCCTGCTCAGCGGGAAGCCTGCTTCTCCCTCTCCTACTCCCCCTGCTTGTGTTCCCTCTCTCGTTGTCTCTCTCTGTCAAATAAATAAATAAAATCTTAAAAAAAAAAAAGAACAGGAGCCTAAAAGAAATATGTGAGCCACAGATGTGAGCCTAATAGAATTTTAACTTTTCAAGTAGCACATTAAAATATTTAAAACAGATTAAATTGATTTTCATTTATTTTATGTATATTTAACATATTTTATTTATATATCTATTTAAACCAGTAAGACTTCAATATTATCACTTCACTATGTAATTGCTATTAAATAATATTAATGAGACATTTTACATTCTTTTCTTTGTATTAAGTCTTCAAAACCCAATGTGTATTTTACGCTTGCATCATATCTTAGTTGGGACTAGCCACATTTCCAGCGCTCAACAGTCAAGTTTAGAGGGTTTGAACTTTTCTCACCTAAAAATAAAGATACAGCCTACTTTTAAAGTGAAAATACATTTAAAGTACAAAAGCTATTCATTAAAATGGAAGGGTCACATATTGAGTGGATGTCAGAGAAGAGGCGATCAAAAAAGGGATAGAATTTCTGATAGAAATTGCCAAATGGAGAGATTACAAAAGGAAGCTGTGTCACGTGGAAGATTGAAAGTTGGACAGAGATGATGTACGCCACCTCGCGTGGTTGTTAAAATGTTTACACCTCATCCCCTACCGTCCCTCTTCTCTTATTTGCAGACATAAGCAGGGTATCCAGTTAAGGTCTTTGTAGCCCCAGGAATACTGGAACCACTAGATCAGGGGTTCCTAATCTGGGGTCTATGGACCCTTATGGGATCTGCAGATGGAATTCAGGTGGTCTAAAAGTTGAATGGGGGAAAATAATATCTTATTTTTATTAACATCCAACTCAAATTCAGCATTTCCTTCAATTATGAATGGAGGCCACAGACCAGTAGAATTTACCAATACTTGTGACTTTTTTTCCTGCTTTACTTCTGTTATTGATTTTTTCTTTTTTTTATTTTATTATGTTATGTTAATCACCATACATTACATCATTAGTTTTTGATGTAGTGTTCCATTATTCATTGTTTGTCCATAACACCCAGTGTCCCATGCAGAACGTGCCCTCTTTAATACCCATCACCAGGCTAACCCGGTTTTTTCTTTTTTAAAAAAAATCTTGGGCGCCTGGGTGGCTCAGTTGGTTAAGCGACTGCCTTCAGCTCAGGTCATGATCCTGGAGTCCCGGGATCGAGTCCCGCATCGGGCTCCCTGCTCAGCAGGGAGTCTGCTTCTCCCTCTGACCCTCCTCCCTCTCATGCTCTCTGTCTCTCATTCTCTCTCTCTCAAATAAATAAATAAAATCTAAAAAAAAAAAAAAAAAACTTTAATTCCAGTGAGTTAACATACAGTGTGATATTAGTTTCAGGTGTACGATACAGTAATTAAACACTTCCATACATCACGCTGTGCTCATCACCAGGGCCCTCCTTAACCCCCATGGCCTATTTAACCCATCCCCCACCCCTCTCCCCTCTGGTAGCTTGTGACTTTATCATCACTAGAGATCATAGATGTTTTCAAAGCACATTTCATTGGCTGCACATCTTAGGATAGCACTTCATCAAAGTGACAGCAGTTTTATTAGACCCACCATGAAACCTTGTCATTGAATGCATTAATAAAGAAACACATATGTTATCATGACACAGATTTTTAATACACTTTGATATCTGCATTTCAATAAAATTGGTTTCTTTTGCAATCCTGTGTATTTTTTTTTTTTTCACTTAAAAAATGTTATTCTGGGGACGCCTGGGTGGCTCAGTCGGTTAAGTGTCTGCCTTCGGCTCAGGTCATGATCCCAGGGTCCTGGGATCGAGTCCCGCATCGGGCTCCCTGCTCCGCGGGGAGCCTGCTTCTCCCTCTGCCTCTGTCTCTCTCTTTGTGTCTCATGAATAAATAAATAAAATCTTTAAAAAAATATATGTTATTCTGAGACGAGATCCATAGGTTTCACCAGACTGCTAAAGGGGTCTGTGGCACAATGCACTACATGGGAAGAGTATGGGTCCCTGAATGACCCACACCCCTTCTCTATCCCACATGGAATCACACTGGATTGTGTAATGTCTGAAATATAAATCGTTATCACATCAAGCCACTGAGATTCGGGGAGTATTAGTTTCAGTGGTTAAGCCCCTTCTGACTAATGCAGAACTGAAATCTGGCTTCAGGCCCTGACAATCGGGTATGACTTCAGCCAGATTCCAAATACTGAGGAGAGGGCACTGGCAGTGATGAGCTGATAAAATGAGTCTCAAAAAAAAACCCCCAAAAACCAAAAAACCAAAAAAACCCCACCTACCGTGACTAATTTCATGCTAACCAATACGATGTCACTGAACTCTAAGGAAGGGATGCCCAGCTTCAGCTCTTGCCAGTCAGCATCAGCTGGCTCCTGCACACCATGGGGACCGCTCGCTCTCCCATCACAGTTTCTAGAAAGGTGTCTTGTTATTGTCCTCCCCTGGTTTGTGGGGAGGGGTGTGCATGGAATTTTGAGAATAGTTGTTTAAAGGCTCCAATTAAAACCATTGTGTCGACTCTTTCATAATGAATAAAGAATACCTTAGATGCAGTAATTTGTAAATTCAACAAGCTGTTGAAAAGAATCTAATTAGTACAAATTACAATACTAGAGTGTCCCAACAAATTATAATGCCATTGCTTCTGTAGAAGCATTTGGTGTTTCAACACTTTAAACATTAATTAGTCCTCAGAACAAATGTGTGAAATAGGTATTATTTGGCAGCGTCTGAAAGCCAATTATTTACTCTGGGAAGGCCTGGTACCCTAGCTGATAGTAAAGGCAAATTGATTAGGATAATAGTAGGATTGGGAAATCCAAGAATTGTTATCACCTTCGTTGCTGACCTCCTTTTATCTCACTGGGCATTACAGCTGTCCCCATCTGACACATGAGAAACTGAAGGCAGCCGGCTGACAGACCCACAATCTACAGAGAATCCAGCTTCAGATTCAGCGAGTCCTCAGAAGAGTCTCATGCCTGTTTTTAAAATGTGAAAGCTCCATTTATGAGTCTTTTGAGTCTTGTTTCCCAAATATTAATATTTTCTTTTATAATGAAGAAATTGCCTATCGTACCATTTTATTTAAAGTTAATTATAAGTGACCTACTATTCCCGCTTCCACCTATTTGTAACTTCCGTATTAGGTTTTGCTAACATTTTTTTTTTTTTTACATTTTATTTACTCGAGGGGGGGAGGGGCAGAGGGAGAAGCAGGCTCCCCCGCTGAGCAGGGAGCCTAACCCAGCCAATCCCAGAACCCGAAGACCACAACCTGAGCCGAAGGCAGATGCTTAACCAACTGAGCCACCCAGGCACCCCTGTTTTGCTAATATTTAGATGAACTTTAATTTCTGGACTATGCTATTTATAATCTTATCCACTGGAAATATTCACTTTGAAAAATAGTCAGATCATTTAGAATTAAAGTATGGAATTAAGGGTTTAGTAAATATTTCAGTTTCTACCAAGAAATAAACTACTGGTTTAGCTCATTTAAAGTGGACAAGACACTGTTTGAAGCCTATCAAGTTTGGTACTCCTTTCTATTAAAGAAAAAGCTTCGTGGACAAGACCTGGAATTTCTGGAAGAATATTTGACATCCCATTACCTTTTTTTCTGAGATACTCACTGCCTGGTACTTAGTAGACACTTAATAAATGTTAGTGTTTACTGTTATTTTTACTATTATCACTCCTCACTCCAGGAGTTATCATTTTTAGTTAAGAACAAACATCCCGGGCGCCTGGGTGGCTCAGATGGTTAAGCGTCTGCCTTCGGCTCAGGTCATGATCTCAGGGTCCCGGGATCGAGCCCCACATCGGGTTCCCTGATGGGCAGGGAGCCTGCTTCTCCCTCTCCCTCTACTGCTCCCCCTGCTTGTGCTCTCTCACTCTCTCTGTCAAATAAATAAATAAAATCTTAAAAAAAAAAAAAATTTTTTTTTTAATTAAAAAAAAAAAAAAAGAACAAACATCCCAGTTGAAAGGCCCAGGTCTTAGTCGTTCTTTAAAATTCTTATTTATTTTAAGTTTAAACAGTACATTTCAATTAATGTTACTGATTGGGGCGCCTGGGTGGCTCAGTTGGTTAAGCGACTGCCTTCGGCTCAGGTCATGATCCTGGAGTCCCGGGATCAAGTCCCGCATCAGGCTCCCTGCTCAGCAGGGAGTCTGCTTCTCCCTTTGACCCTCCCCCCTCTCATGCTCTCTCTCTATCTCATTCTCTCACAAATAAAAAAAATAATAATAATAATGTTACTGATTAAGTCCTTCTTTCCAATGAAACCATTTTATTTATACTCCAGATATTCCACATTTGCTATTATTGCCAATAAAATTTATCTTTATTCCAACTCCAAGCCTGTGTCTGTTTTGCTCAGGCAATTCTTCAGGCATATCTATCTAACTCATTCAAGCATGACTTACATAGGAAATAATTTTTTAAACAAACACTGTTAATCCAAACTGGGGGAAAAAACCCCTCTGAATTCTTCTGAGCTAATTATAGAAATTGTCACTTGCCCTGGGTGAGCCCCAGAAGTAACGGCACATGTCCACTACTAACAGTGTCCTTTTTGAAAGAACATCCACAATTTCCCTTCATTTCTGAGTTGATCCTGCTCCTCTATCCGGACCCAGCCCAGCCCCATGTCAGCAGCTCCTCATGCAGATCTGCTCTGCTCCTTTCCCAGGTCAACTGGGATTGTTGGTAGCAGACAGTACAGCTACATTTTCCAACAGATTTCAAAAACATAGTAGTCATATCACTCCTTCCTAAAGACTGGAGACAAGTATCATTTTTCATATCTTCTATTTCCCTTCTCAACATGTTCATGTTTTCTTCTACTTTAGCATATGGAACACATTTATAAAAACTGTCTTAACATCCTTATCTGCTAATTTCATCATGTCTGTAATTCCTGTCTGTTTCTATTGATAAATTTTTTTTCCCTTAGAGTTATGGATATTTTCCTGCTTTCGTTTGCCTGGTAATTTTTGATTGGATGCTGGATATTGTGCACTTTACATTGTTGGATGTGTTTTTTTTTTTTTTCAATAAAACAACTATGATAAGTTCTTTATTAGAATTATAGAGCAGGGGCACCTGGGTGGCTCAGTCGTTAAGCATCTGCCTTAGGCTCAGGTCATGATCCCAGGGTCCTGGGATTGAGCCCCACATCGGGCTCCCTGCTCGGCGGGAGGCCTGCTTCTCCCTCTCATACTCCCCCTGCTTGTGTTCCCTCTCTTGCTGTCTCTCTGTCAAATAAATAAATAAAATCTTTAAAAAAAACCAAAAAACAAACTGTTTAAAAAAAAAAAAAGAATTATAGAGCAACCCTTACAGAAAACATGAGAACTCAAATGGCATAAAACAGAGTCATTGAGGGATGTCTGGGTTAAGCGACTGCCTTCAGCTCAAGTCATGATCCTGAGGTCCTGGGATCGAGCCCTGTGTGGGCTCCCTACTCAGTGGGGAGTCTGCTTCTCCCTCTCCCTCTGTCCCTCACCCCCCTCGTGCTCTCTCTCTCTCAAATAAATAAACAAAATATTGTTTTAAAAAGGCAAAAAACAGGGCGCCTGGGTGGCTCAAATGGTTAAGCGTCTGCCTTCGGCTCAGGGTCCTGGGATCGAGTCCCGCATCAGGATCCCTGCTCCTTGGGAGCCTGCTTCTCCCTCTGCCTTTCTCTCTTGCTCTGTCTCTCATGAATAAAACAAACAAACAAACAAACAAACAAGGCAAAAAACAGAGTTACTGAGATGAATAAAGGAATCCTTAGTGATCACCTATCCCTTAGTCAACTTAAAAGTTCCCACACTAAGATGATACCAATCCAGAGGTCAACATAGAAAAATACTTCAAATGGAGTTCTCATCAGAAAACTCCAACTGGAAAAAACCATCTATCTCTGTTCCTTTTTTTTTTAAGTTTTTTATTTTTTTTTAAATTCTTCTGAGGTTTGCTTTTACATTTATTATTAGAGCAGTCCAAAGTAGTCCTGCAGGGCTAATTTCTGCTCACTACTACAGAAGACTGTATACAATGCCCTACATATTATAAGGTCTTCCTATTTTGGATGATGGAAACATGAACTATTCCCAGCTCTGGATGAGCTCCAGGAAATGTTTGGCTCTATAAATCCAGAGAAACATGATCTTCTGTTCTAGAAAATGGTCTTGTATTACTTCCTTGGTAATTTTCTCTGTTTTCTTTGTTCTCTATTTTGTGGGACTTCTGTGAGTCACGTTTTAAGTTTTTGGATTGGCCCTTTAATTTTTTTTATTATTTCTTCTATTTTCCATGATTTGATCTTTTTGTTCTATTTTCTGCAAGAGTCCTCAACTTTATTTTCCAAAACAACAATTGGATTTTTAAAAATATTGATCACCAGGGCGCCTGGGTGGCTCAGTTAGTTAAGCAACTGCCTTCAGCTCAGGTCATGATCCTGGAGTCCCGGGATCGAGTCCCACATCAGGCTCCCTGCTCAGCAGGGAGTCTGCTTCTCCCTCTGACCCTCCCCCATCTCATGCTCTCTCTATCTTATTCTCTCTCTCAAATAAATAAATAAAATCTTAAAAAAAAAATATTGACCACCAGATTTTTATTTTCTAAGAGCTATTTCTTATCTACTAGTATCATTTCTTCATCGCATCCTAAACTTGTTTTACAAACTCAATACTTCTCTTATTAAGGATATTCATTGCAGTTTTTAAATTTTTCCTCCTTTCATTCATTTATTAATCAAATACTTATTGATAATAAGCCACGTGCCAGATGCTGATCTATTTGCTAAGAATATAGCAGTGAATCAAAACAAAGACTCTGCTTTCATGGAGCTTACGTTGTGGTGATGGTAGGCAAGCAATACAAAATTAATGAATAAACATATCGTATGTCCTTTTTTTTTTTTTTAAAGATTTTATTTATTTTTTAGAGAGTGAGCGCGAGAGAAACAGCATGAGAGGGGAGAGGGTCAGAGAGAGAAGCAGGCTCCCCGCTGAGCCGGGAGCCCGATGCGGGACTCGATCCCAGGACCCTGGGATCATGACCTGAGCCGAAGTCAGATGCTTAACCATCTGAGCCACCCAGGCACCCCCATATCGTATGTCCTTTAGTAATAAGTGCTACAAGGAATTCCCTCCCATCAAACTTTTCTCTCTCTTGCTCACTACACTCTAGCTGTACTACCTGTTCTTCAGTACCTTCAAGTTCCTTCTCCTCCCTCTATATGCTGATCTCTCTACTCAAAATATTCTTCCCCTGGTTCTTCATATGGATAGCAATTTATTATCCTCCTGAGCACCACATCTTAAGTATATCTCTTCTCCTTGCCCTATCACTACCATCAGTTTTCTGTCTCAATACCCTTTTAATTCCCTTCATGATAGTTTTCAAAACTTATAATGTTGTTCACCCTTTTAACTCCTTTCATAATAATTATCAAAACTTGTAATGTTCGTTATCTATCTAATAGCCATTCAGGCTTCTTCCTTGATAACTGAACCTGATTTTGTTTAGGTATCCAAGATCTTCCCTCTAGCCATGGGCTTCAAGGAAGTTTAGCCCAGCCCCAGTCCAGGGATGAATCTGGATTAGTCTAACCAAATCATGGTAATTCCATATACTTGCCAGTGATGGCTTAGGAAGGAATATGTGACCCAGTTTCTGATCAGTGGAATATAAGGAGGAGTCTCCTAGTAAGGCATCTGGGAAAGGTTTGCTCTTATAAAGATATTCAAAGAATAGATAGGCCTCTTTTTAGCCTCTGGGACATTGATTTACCTAAAAATGTCATCCTTTAACCATAAGAAAAGCTAGTGCATGGAGCATAGAAAGATAAAAATAAGCTGACCTTTGGTCTATCTTCATACTTCTTTATGTTCCCATGAGCTCTTCTTAAGGCATCTACTAGATAATGAGCCTCAAGGACCAGAGAGATATCAATGTAAGTAAGGATGGATATATTAAGTAATACTTACTTGTAAAATAAATAAATAAATAAAACTTACTTGTAAAACACGAGTGAGAAAAGAGAATATAATATAATAGTTATATACTCTGACATTAAAAATCATAAAATAAAATTGGAGAATTTAGACAGCATATACAAAAATTGTGTTACTG
Source organism: Mirounga angustirostris (assembly GCF_029215605.1). Lineage (NCBI taxonomy): Eukaryota > Metazoa > Chordata > Mammalia > Carnivora > Phocidae > Mirounga > Mirounga angustirostris. The sequence continues at coordinate 45,194,105 of NW_026991714.1, forward strand.
ATTCCTAAAACAGCTTGTTCAATAGTTTTCTACAATCATAATTGATGGTGGTAGTATTTGTGTTGTTGTCTAAGGCCATTGTATGAATTAGGAGGAATAGAGCAAATAAGAATTGGGGGATATTTAATTCTATCATCTTGTGCTTTGAGAACCAAGGAAAAGGATATAGATAGATAGATAGATAGATAGATAGATAGATAGATAGATAGATAGATAGATAGGGATAGATAGATAGATAGGGATAGATAGATAGGATATAGATATAGATGGTGCAGAAAACACACACTTTTTCCTAGTTCTATCCACTAAATAGGCCCAGAAACAATGGCTAACCCAGTCACTGCCATAAGCCTTCCTAGGCCCAAACTGTCATCTTGAAATACCATTTCCCACTAAAGAAATCAGGGCTTCTTATAGATATTGCTTATTCCAGGTAGGATATAAACAGGATGAGCCTAAAACATCTTGACCTACCAGATGGCAAGGAAACTATCAAATACTGCTAGGGTCATTGCAAAAGACTCAGGAGCCAACTTGAAGAGGTTTTCATTCCCAATGACGGGAAATTTGAGCTTCAATAAAGATTAGAATTACAGTGGAATTCATGAGTTCACAATAGTATTTTTTAAATTAATTGATCACCTGTGAGGAATGACAGGAAAGTAATAAATAATCTTGAAAATGGTAAACAAAAGGATAAAATTCTTATCTTGCCTTTCCTCTATGAATTGTAATATGAGGTAACAAAACTATAGATTAAAAAAGTACCACTCTATAAAATTATTCCAGCTAATAGATGAAAACAAAATGACATAATTAGGATATCACTTTTTCAACCCCCAGTGAATTCATGGGTCCCAGCAATGAGCATCAGTGGCTGCTAACATCATAAAAATGGACAACCAGATGTTATGTGCCTCCAAATGAAGATCACAGCCTATACTCTTGACAAAAGTACTAATCCTGAGTCTGATCAAGTTTCACTATCACTTTGTCTATGTGTACAAAATATAGAAGAAATGTGTCGAACTGCACCATGAGCAAATTCAAACAGTCCAGATCCTTCAACAAATAATTTGCAAGTAAGAGAGATAAAAGGGAAACCTGTAAATTAAAAGAAACTTGAAAGAGGTATTTTTTAAGTGGCCAGGACTATAGTGTTTAAAAATGCTTTATGGGTGATAAACCATCAGGGAAATATAAGGAAGTCATTACTCCAAATCTAGATTAGTGGTGTAGTAGTCTGTTATGGTGGTAACCCTTACCTAATGAAGCACAACTCATGATATTCATGACTTTGTGCAGTCCCCTCCTCTTGAATCTGGGCTGGACCCAAGACTTGCTTTAACCAATAAAATGTAGCACAGTAATCCCTTGGCCTTCCAGGCCTAAGCCTTAAGAGCCTTCTAGAAGCTGTGGCACTCTTGCAAACCCTGACCTATCATTTAAAAAGTCCAGCATCCTATAGGAGAGACCATGTAGAAAGGCCACCTGGAGAGAAAGAAAGACCATGTAGAAAGGCCACCTGGAGAGAAAGAAAGCCTTCCCATTTGAGTCTGGCCACCAGCCAATCCACCAGCTGAGCGTAGCCACAGGAATGACCACCTGTGAAACAGAAGATGTAGAACCACCCAGCTGAACCCAGAGCAGATAGCAGAATTGTGAGCAAATACCATTGTCTGAAGAGCCAGTATCTTTTGGTGGTAATTTATTAGGCAGCGATAGATAACTGAAAATAGTGGTTATTGTGGGGGGAGAAACAAAGCGGTTTAGGATTAGGATGGAGTACATGGAGGCTTCTGGAATGGCCAGTGAAGTCCTTTTCATTTCTTGACCTGGGTGATGGCCACAAGGATATTTGCCTTATTGTGATTCACTAAGCTATACATTTGTTTTGTGTGGTTTTCTGAACCTGTGTTTTATGTTAAAATAAAAATAGTTTTAAAAGAAGAAAGAGGGTCGGGCGCCTGGGTGGCTCAGTTGGTTAAGCGACTGCCTTCGGCTCAGGTCATGATCCTGGAGTCCCGGGATCGAGTCCCGCATCGGGCTCCCTGCTCGGCAGGGAGTCTGCTTCTCCCTCTGACCCTCCTCCCTCTCATGCTCTCTGTCTCTCATTCTCTCTCTCTCAAATAAATAAATAAAATTAAATTAAATTAAAAAAAAAAAAAGAAGAAAGAGGGTCTCCTGGGTGGCTCAATCGTTAAGCGTCTGCCTTCGGCTCAGGTCATGATCCCAGGGTCCTGGAATCGAGCCCCGCATCGGGGTCCTGGCTCAGCGGGGAGCCTGCTTCTCCCTCTCCCACTCCCCCTACTTGTGTTCTCTCTCTCGCTGTGTCTCTCTCTGTCAAATAAATAAATAAAATCTTAAAAAATAAAAAAATAAAAGAAGAAAGAAAATCCACATGGTTTGGCATAGAGACATTTACTCTTCCTCCAAAATTCCTTCACACTACGGGCTTTTAAGAAATCACTTAAGGGCAGCAGCTCTTTCTGTCCGCGGGTCCTGTCCCTGTGCTTTAATAAAACCACCATTTTGCACGCACACGCACACACACACACACACACATATATCGCTTAGGACCTCCTAGTTAAAACTACTAATATATTCTAGTCCTATAGACATCAATATCCAAACAACATCAAGCATGGAAATATAAATTTCTTTGGGTCCCAGAGCTTGCAATTTGCAAAACTGAATTAATTGCTTTCATATCTCTAAATCTTTTCTCCTCGAAGTGAGAAAAAATATGTCTACCAAACAAAAAAATAAGAAGAGAAGCAGCAGTAACACTTTTATAAGTTGGCCTGCATTTTCTTACTGGCAGCAACTTGCTAGTCTCTTTTTTAAATGGATTTTCCAGTTTCAAAGGGGAAAATCTGTATTGCATTTGGGGTTTGTGCGTGCATGTGTGTGTGTGTGTGTGTGTGTGTGTGTGTTTGGAACTGTTAGAATTTTAGCTCTCATGTCCTGTGTTTTTCTAAAGTGCTTTAAACAGACTGTAGCATCTGAATTGCTTTCTTTTATTCTTTTGTCTTTACTTCTGACTTCATTTCCCATTTCCCAGTGCAAATTGCTGTATGTACCTTTTCTCTTAGAATGATGTTACCTAGCTTTACTGAGCAGATAAATTAAAAATTCTGATTAGGAGATTAAAATTCACTGCCATAACTCACACTGAATATTTTGTAAAATTTTCACAGTACATTTATTTTAATTGGATTAAAAACTATTACAAATTGAGTTCCTGTTGTTGCATTTCTACCTGGGAACCCAGTTCAGACCTTCCCAAAGATGACAACAGAGTAAAAACTACAATCAGTTTAGTAGTCCAGCAAAAATAAATAAAATAATAAAAAGAATCACTATTGTCATTTTAGGAATTACTATTACTAAAGCACCATTGATGATGTGGTCTTCTCACAGCCAACGTCCACAGAAAAAAAGAAGTGTTTCATGGAGACCAGATCTTGATTCAGTGTCTGTCTCAATGAGGTTTATCAAGGCATGAACTGCAACCCAGGACGGAAGGTCACTGTTTCTTCCACAAGCATAGGGAAAAATGTTAATTTGTCTCAGTCTATGTTTGTTTATTTTTGAGGAGTCTAAGAAACTCTCAATTCACACTAAATTCCCAAAGTCTTAGCTTCCATTCACAAAGACTGAAGGTAGTAGAAAGTTCTTGTTGCCACTAGAAATTACCAGTCTGCAATAGTTTTCCTAATCAGAAACTCCTGCTAGCTTCACCCGTGGTTCGGAATGCTTAACGGCATTATTTTTAATCAAAATATAATGTGATCAGTAGGGGCGCCTGGGTGGCTCAGTTGGTTAAGCATCTGCCTTTGGCTCAGGTCATGGTCCTGGGGTCCTGGGTTCGAATCCTGTGTCGGGCTCCCTGCTCAGCGGGGGAGCCTACTTCTCCCTTTCTCTCTACCACTCGTGCTCTCTCTCTCAAATGAATAACTAAAACCTTTTTTAAAAAATAATGTGATCAATATACATTTGTGTGTTATTTACACTGAGTCCTCTCCTTCTTTCTCCCATCCCTGCTATTCCTACCTGGGGAGCTGCAATTCCTCACTTCCCAGGAGAATCCATTCGTTTCTACAAATTAAGAACTAAGACAGATACTAATGGCATAATCTTTACCCACCTCCTACTTTCTTTTGACTAATTTTTCTTAAAGGGGACACAATAAGGCGCTCTTAGTGTGCTGGTTATGACACTTCGGGACACAAGCACAGAAGACAACTGTATTAGAATAAGATTTGTCTGTGGATAACAATAACACAGGTAACACTGGCTTAAATAAGATAGTACTTTATTTCTCTCTTACTAAGGTCCAGAAGTAAGTAGCTCAGTGCGGTATGGAGGTTTACTACAAGAAGTCTTCAGGAACCTAGACTCCTTCTGTCCACTTACTTTACTCTGCATGAACTCCATCTTAAAAGGACATCTCAGGGGCGCCTGGGTGGCTCGGTTGGTGAAGCATCCAACTCCTGATTTTAGCTCAGGTCATGATCTCAGGGTCCTGAGACTGAGCCCAGCGTCAGGCTCCACACTGGGAGTGGAGCCTGCTTAAGATTCTCTCTCTGTCCCTCCCTACTCTGTTCTGCCCACCCCCCACCACTTACGTGCACTCTCTCGCTAAAAAACAGAAACAAAACAAAAAGCTTTTTAAAAAATCAGGGAAGAGGGCGCCTGGGTGGCTCAGTTGGTTAAGCAACTGCCTTCGGCTCAGGTCATGATCCTGGAGTCCCGGGATCGAGTCCCGCATCGGGCTCCCTGCTCGGCAGGGAGTCTGCTTCTCCCTCTGACCCTCCTCCCTCTCATGTTCTCTGTCTCTCATTCTCTCTGTCTCAAATAAATAAATAAAATCTTTAAAAAAAAAAATCAGGGAAGAATGATATTGGGGGGTAACCGGCACTCTCTACCACCCCAACTCAAAGAGCAGTTGGCATACTACACAAGAAATACTCAGGAGTAGGACCAGCAGGCAATCAGCGCGAGGTGTGCCAGGGCTCCAGCTTCTCTTCTCTGAGACTCCGTTGGCCTGGCAACGCCCCAGTGTTGGCTGTGTCTTTGACCTAGCTCCCTTCCTACTCAGTAGTTCCAGGCATCACATCCAGATGCCATAAAGTCCAAAAGAAGAAGGGGAAGAAGAATATGTCTCTACCCTTTGTCTCCTTTTTGAAAGGAAAGAGAACTTTCTTAGAAGCTTCTAGCAAACTTTCCTCCAAGCCTCACTGGCCAGAATGCATCACAACCCCATGCCTTGTATAATCACTGGCAAGGAGAACATACCACCATGACAGGCATGGACCGATCATTACCCACCCCACAAAAGCCGTTAAGTGGGGTGAGCTTCTCTGAAAGCTTTGCATAAAGGAAGTTCAAGACCCAAACAAAATTGGGCTTCTGGTTGAAAGAGGAATGGGGAAAGGATGTTGGGTTGACATCCAACTGTGCCTACCACACTCCATATTCTAACTTCCCATTATGATATACTGCCATTTCTAGCCAGATAAATTGGACTCTCAGATTACATTGTCATAATTATCCTTATAAATCAGCCCAGTTCTTATGCCCATCTCCTACCAACAAATCGTGACTGAAGAATAAACAAATGTGTGGAATAGTACACATCTAGATTAAGTAGACTGCAAACATGTACAGTTCTCCCTATCTTCTGTTCACAGTACAAATTTCATATACAGCCACCTAAGTTCACCCTTTCAGTATCAATATGAGAAAATCTCCCTAAGACAAATACATGTTGTGGGGTTTTTTTTAAGATTTTTTTTTTTTTTTTTTTTTAATTTGAGAGAGAGAGCACAAGAGGGGGGAGCGGGAGAGGGAGAAGCAGACTCCCCGCCGAGCAGGGAGCCCGATGCGGGACTCGATCCCAGGACTCCAGGATCATGACCTGAGCCGAAGGCAGTCGCTTAACCAACTGAGCCACCCAGGCGCCCATACATGTTGTTTTTAGGCCGAAATTCATTTCCTACTTTATAAGTATCAGATCTCCGATGAGCATTTCACTGGAAGCCACTGGGCCCTCACAGGAAAAGTATGACCGACTGCAACAGTAAGTCGAGGAAAAGAACAGTCCACCAGTCCCCACCCAGACCTGTGTTAAGCCACAGTTCGCAGCTACAGCACTGATTTCATAGTACTCTTCTGACCTCCCACAGGACTTATGTGGGGGGAGTTTTCAGGTTCATTTTTCTTTTGATTCATTAACAATCCAATGGCAATTTGAAAAAAAGGAATTGAAAAAGGAATTGAAAAAAAGGAGCCTGGGTGGCTCAGTCGTTAAGCGTCTGCCTTCGGCTCAGGTCATGATCCCAGGGTCGTGGGATCGAGCCCCGCATCAGGCTCCCTGCTCTGCAGAAGCCTGCTTCTCCCTCTCCACTCCCCCTGCTTGTGTTCCCTCTCTAGCTGCGTCTCTCTCTGTCAAATAAATAAAATCTTTAAAAAAAAAAAAAAAAGGAAAGACAATTATTGCTCAAACAGGAAGACATTGTGTGCTCTGAAGCTACAGTTCACTTTTTTGCATATCAAAGTTTAAAAAGTAAAAGAAAACCCAGCATAGAGAGAGAAAAGTGCGCGAAATTTGTCACCGATGCCTGGATTAGATGAGCTTTCCTTCTCATTAAAAGAAGACCCTCTTAGGTCGGTGCTAAAAGCATCACTGAAGGCTAAAACAGATGACACTGTCCATATGATCACAAGGTAGTCTTAGTATTATTTCTTAATTGAAACATCTTTATCAAGGAAGTTACTGAAAGTTTCTAGAAGCAATACTAAAAATTTATTCTGTGGTAAGAAAAGTGTGGTAGTAATTTTCAAAATACCTTTAGAAATGAAGTAACTCCTTAATACTTCTGATATTCTTTTACCTAGAAATTTACTAAATCCTATGAAATAATGTATTTTCGAAACATCCATGTGATGAACATGATTATCAACAAAGTTTCGATGCACACAAACTGAACAGCAGCTGTTAAATGATTTGTCTAAAAGTAAATGCTGATTCAGACTCATTAGCATACCAGAAGTACAGCTGCTTATAACACATACAAGATTAAGTTAACAAAACTCACTCCAAATATACTGACTAGTTATTCTCCATATGTTAGCAAAGTTTATCAAGCTTGAAGGAAAGTTATTGAATCAGCTCTAGGAGCTTTCAAATCTTTAATATTTCACTGGCAGCTACTTTATGAGAAACAGGCCATGAAATTGTATTTAAACTTTACTGTCATATTTTCAATTGTTCTGCATACAATTAGATCAAAACTTGAGAATATGCATGGGCTAAATGATGGGCAAGGCGAATAAGAGAGGGTTATGGTTTGTTTGTTTTTTGTTTTCTGTTTTTTTTCCCAGGGATCTGGGGCTTCAAAACCATCAGGAAATCACAGCCCCATGACCTTCATGTGCTCATGCACTAGCAATTCACAACGCCATGCATTTTTCCAATGCTCTTTTCTCCTTTGGCAAGACGAGTACTCTCAAATGAGGCAACGTCTCATTTTCTCTGGAGGTATTCTAACTTTAACTCTTCTCTTCCCTCTGCCTGTACATACCTTGAAAGTGCCCTCCCAAAGAATCACGAGATAAAATCGAACAGGATTTGTGGATGCAATGACTGTTAGACAATATGCTATAGTTTTATTCATTCAGAACGTATTCATTCCAAGTCCTTCCTGTGCACTAGCCATCTCATACTTTTGCATGTGTAATAATTTAACTTCACAATAAAATAAAAAGTAACACGTTTTCTTTTCACGTGAATACAATGCTTGCACCAGCAGCAACAATGGTCAGGACTACGAAGAAGTCTTCGAGAACCTTAATCCCTTACATTGCTGGACTTGCACTGACTACTATAGTTGGCCGTGATTCAACTTTAGGTGTTTTTAAGCTTTGCAGTGAAATAAAGTCTTTTTTTTTTTTTAAAGATTTTATTTATTTATTTGAGAGAGAGAGAATGAGAGACAGAGAGCATGAGAGGGAGGAGGGTCAGAGGGAGAAGCAGACTCCCTGCTGAGCTGGGAGCCCGATGCGGGACTCGATCCCGGGACTCCAGGATCATGACCTGAGCCGAAGGCAGTCGCTTAACCAACTGAGCCACCCAGGTGCCCTGCAGTGAAATAAAGTCTTATAAAAGAAATGGCATAAACATCTTTGCCAATAACTAAATGCAAACCCCTTCTCACTGGGTTCCCCTACAATTGTGTCAGTCCCTTACACGCTGGTGAAAACAAGCATATAGCCAAATTTCTAAGACTTAAGACAGCCTTAGTTTAGCTGTTTTACTAATATAAATAAGTCATCCATCTTTCTCCCATGTTAAATAAACGACAGCAAAGGAATACTTGACCAAGTTGCATCCCCTGACAGAATGGGTTGTTGATGATCCTTCCTCCAGAAGTACCAGAGCAGGAGGAAGAATCTGGAAAGTCAATTACATTGCTCTCAAGTGCCCTGATTTGATATCCTTTTAAAATGGTTATAAATGTTATGGTGACTGAAAACAAATATGGAATAAGGACACTAAATAAACGCTTTCCTTTTAGGAAAGATTCAGGGGCCAGAAAGAGAAAAGGAACGTAATCAGGAAGAACTTAACCATTTCTTTACAGAATTAGGGTAAAACTTACAGTTCGATACCTAGTTTAGAAGGTATTTCTAAAGCCAGAAAATTACTAAATTCACAAGATAACCAAATGTTAGGTAGTGGTTGTGGGCAAGGTTGCCGGGGAGGAAGAGACACGCACCAAATATACCCAGGAGAGTCATGATTTTCCGCAGTTTCAATTCAGTTTGGTTTTTTTGGTTGTTTTTTCTGCCTCACACTCTCTAGTGAGTCACTATATCTCTGGAAGTCTCCCCAACTGAGTTTCTCTCCATCTATAACTTTAGCAAGTGTTACAAAATATGCCAATGTTCCTCTTTTGCCTCCCCGCCCCCGTCTCCAGAGAGGGAAAGGAACCGTACAACTTGGGAGCGTAATGACACGGTCCTTTCTGCCTCTGATGAAATCATCCCACAAGTGATCTGAAAGTTCAAGTGAAGCTGTGGTCGATACCTCGTTTCACAAAACCAGGCCAACGTTACCAGGAGGGAAATTCTGCTTTATAGGCCGGGAATCCCCCGGGAAGTCTCCATAAACGAGGGATATCCCCGCGGCTCTCTTCAGAAAGAGCTCAGAACTTAGGGGAGAGCAAGGTGCTTCTGGCCCGGGCCTGAACAGACCCCCAGGCGGGCTGAGCGGAGAAAACGAGGTCGCGTCCCCCACCCCGCGGCCTGCACCTGCCTCCCGCAACCGCGCCGCCGCACTTCCCAGAGCATCCCCCGCCCGCTGGCCCCCGGCCCAAGCGCAGCCTCGCCCGAGCCCGGGGCCGGGCCGCAGGAGAAAGCTGGCCGGGCGAGGCGCCCTTGGGCCCCCGAGGTCCCCGCGCCCGCAGGTTGCGCGCCGCAGGTGGAGGGCGGGGCGGACACCCGCTCTGCACGCGCCCTCGGGGGCCAGGGTCGGCGCAGCTGTGCAGGCCCCCCGGCGGGCGCGGCGCTCCCCGGAAGCCCCCCACGGCGCGCGTACCTCGGATGTAGGTGCACTTGCCCTCGTCCAGCAGGCTGGAGGCCGCGCCGCCCATGGCGGCGGTGCGGGCGGTGCGGGCGGTGCTCCCGGGGCGGCGCTCCCAGCTGCCGTCGGCGCCCGCCGCTCGCTCCTGGAGGTGGCTGCGACGCGAGCCCGGCTCTGCGGTGAAAGGACAAACTTCCTCCGAGAGGCGCCGCCTTCTGGGGCGCCTCCTCCAGGTCCGCGCCCTCTGAGGATCTGTGGGCTGGCCCGGGGGCTGTCTTCCCGCCCTCGCTTCACTGGGGAGCTCCGAGGGGATGTCCAGTCTGGAAAGACTTCCCGCTCATTCCTTCTCCTTGCTGCCATTTTGCCTCCTCTTCTCACCGGTTATGGGCAGCCGAGAAACACCTTTGGGTAAGTGGACAATTTCCCTTAGTGACTGCAAACCTCTGTGAGCTGGAACCTTCTCCACTGACAAGCCACGAGGTGGAATTCAAGACCCCATTGCTTTGCACGCCCGCCGGGTACAAGAAACAGCAGTTCCCAAGCATCACCTGAGAACTTGTTAGAAATGCAAAATTGCAGCACCCCCACCCGTCTATACCCCTCTACACTTGTACGTGTGCGCGCGTGCGCACACACACACACACTGCACCCCAATTAGAAACTCCAGGAGTGGGGCCCGGCAAACTGTTTTCACAGGCATGCCAGGTAGTTCTGGTGCCTGCTGAAGTTTGAGAACCGACAGTAAACTGTACCTTCCTGCAGCCATGAAGTAGGGCCAAGGAGGGGGTGGGAAATGAAGGGGAAGAAAGAAAGGGAGAAATACAAAAACGGGGAAAACCTAAACCTGGGTTCTGCAATATGTTGCCAGTCCTGAAACTTCTGAAGACGCCCGTCAAAGTCTGTTCTTAACACCTTTAGGTCCAGTTCTTCCCTTTGACAAACTGGAAATAGTTCATTAGAAAGGGCATCTATTATTTTTCCCACAACCACTATTTAGCTTGGCTGCCTCTCCCAAATAACACTCAACTGGGGCAGAAGGGTCACCATGCATTTCTTCCTATTCTTAGTAATCAGATTTTTAGTGACTCCTATTGACTTAACCTCCAGGGTCAAATGGTCTGTACACACAAGAACCAGGCCTGAAGAGGACTTGGAAGGCTTTGCCCTCAAAAGTTAATTAACTAGCATTTTAATGCCAAGATTTCTCACACCTCACACCCAATCTCTCTCACCCTACACTCTAATCCATCAATAAAATCCTCTCCATTCTGCTTTGAAAATATATCCAGTATCCACCCATTTCTCACCCCTTCCCCTGCTATCACCCTCATCATTTCTCACCTGGATAATTACACTAGCCTCCTAACTGGTAAGCCCCGGTATATCATTGACACTAGGCCCCACGTCCTCTGTGTCCTCATCTACCACCACTCTCCCCCTTGCTCTCTGTTCCAGCCCCACTGGCCTTTTTGCTCTTCTAGGACACACCTTTGCATGTGCTCTTGCTTAGCCTAGGATGGTCTTCCCTCAGATATTCACGTGGTGCACTCTCTGTCTCTTATTTCATTCAAATCTCCTCTTAAATGCTAACACCTCAAAAGAGGTTTTTTTTTTTTTACCCCCTGTTTATACACTGGCCCTCATGTCTGTCCCACTCCTTTCCCTTCATTATTTCTATTCATATCACTTAGCATCATCTGGTATGTTCCTTTATCTGTCCCCACTGAAATGGAAACTCCATAAGGTTGGGGATTTTCTTTATTGATGTTGTTTCTTGTTTGTTTGTTTTTTTAATTATTCATTTTCTTTCTTTTTTTTTTTTTTTTTAAGGGCAGGGATTTTTGTTCATTGCATTCTCTGATATATCTCAAATGCTTAGAACAGCATCTGGCACATAGACGCTCAATAAAAAAACATTGAATGAGTGAATGGATGAAATATAAAATACCGGATCTGGACTTAATGAAAGCTGTGAATCTCGATGAATAAAGAGCATTTCCAGGTAGCTACTCAATGATTTAAAGTCTTCAATGTTCAATCAGCTCTTTTCTCAATATTCTAGTTAGCTCTTAGAATTATATATCTTGGGGCACCTGGGTGGCTCAGTAGGTTAAGTGTTTGTCTCTTGATTTCGGCTAAGGTCGTGGTCTCGGGGTCCTGGGATGGAGCCCCAGGTTGGGCTTTGGGCCTGTGCTCTGCGTGGAGTCTGCTTGTCCCTCTCCCTCTCCTCCTCCCCTGCTCATGCTCTCTCTCTCTCTCACTCTCTCAAATAAATAAATAAATACATATATATTTTTTAAAAAAGAAGTATATCATCTCAGAGTAGTTTCATTATATAAATTGCAAAAGTTGTGGGGTGCCTGGGTGGCTCAGTCATTAGGCATCTGCCTTCGGCCCAGGTCATGATCCCAGGGTCCTCGGATCGAGCCCCGCATGGGGCTCCCTGCTCAGTGGGGAGGCCTGCTTCTCCCTCTCCCACTCCTCCTGCTTGTGTTCCCTCTCTCGCTGTGTCTCTCTCTGTCAAATAAATAAAAGATAAAATCTTTAAAAAAAATAAATAAATTGCAAAAGTTGTGCCTCAGAATGCTGTTATTGTTATTGAAGAAAACTTAATTCGGATCTTCTGCCAGAGGATAGTTTTGGCTTGTCACCTCTTGTTTGGAAACAATCTGAGAAAAGACTGATTATTCTCATCTCTCATTCTTAACTCATTTGTAGCACTCACAGATGGAGCAAGGTACAAGGAAGGATTCTTATGTGTGTAGTATCAACAAGCTTTGTAACCACACTTTCAGCTTCAGATCCTAACCTGATAACTTAGCCATGTGACCTGGTCAAATTGCCTAACTTACTTGTCTCAGTCTCTATCTGTTAAATGGAGTTGGTAACAGTTACCTCCTGTGCTGTTGTCAAAATTACATTTGATCAGGTCTGTGAAACACTTAACATATTCCCAGGAACATAGTAAGTATTCAGTAAATGGAAGCTCGGATTGTTATTATCAGTAACAACAAGAGTGGTCAAGGAAGCAATTTTCTAGAGAAAGTATAATCTTAATTAGAACTTGAAAATCACTGATATTACATTAAGAAAGAACTTCTGCTCCCATTTTTTCCCCCAAATAAAGCTCCTTTCCTCCAACTGGTTTACAGGAAAAAATAAGGAATCTATTATTTTAGTCACAGTATTTAATATTTGCAAATCCTATGTGGGCATCATTTTATTAATCACACGCTAAAAATGAGTCTCCAAGCAATTCAATAACTTTATGAAACAGATTCAACTTCATATGATTCAAATCAGCTAGTTTAGAGAACTTCCTATGCAATGTTAGTTTTTGTATTCTATCAATGTATTTCATTTTAAAATACTCTTAGGACCACTTCTTTCTCGGGGGCGCCTGCGTGGCTCAGTCAGTTAGGTGTCCAACTCTTGATTTCAGGTCATAATCTCAGGATTGTGAGATCTAGCTCTGCGTGGGGCTCAGTGCTGAGCGTGGAGCCTGCTTAAGATTCTTTCTCCCTCTCCCTTTCCCTTTGCTCCCCCAGCCCCAGTGTGCTCTCACCCTCTATCTAAAAAAAAGGTGGGGAGGGCAGCTGGGTGGCTTAGTTAGTTAAGCATCTGCCTTTGGCTCAGGTCCTGATCCCAGAGTGCTGGGATCGAGTTCTGTGTCAGGCTCCCTGCTCCGCGGGGAGCCTGCTTCTCGCATTGCCTCTGCCTCTCTCTCTCTCATGAATACATAAAACCTCAAAAAAAAAAAAAACAACCCCCCCCCCACTTCTTTCAGGTAAATAGCACATTCTAAAATGATTACCTTTTTAAATATCTTAATTGAGATATAATTCACATACCATAAAATTCACCCATTTAGATTACCTTTTTTAAACGAGCAGATTAGATTAATAGACATTTAGTACTAGTACCTGTAGAATGAGCATTTGTTTTGGGATTCTCTTACCTGTCATAGAACTATGAACCCCTTGTTTGCCATGTTCTCGTTTGAGTTAGTGACATCTGTCTATTTGGGCATTTAACTGCCTGCAGAGCACGGACAATCTCAAACTTCTTTGCACATCCCCAAGTACCTTGTACGGCTGTGTCATATAGGAGTGGGAGGACTGTAATTACTTGATTGTATGATAAGTACACATGGTAGGTTATACCAGTTATCCAATTTAATCTTCACAAAAACAGACTGAAGTAGGCACTGTTATTATCACCATTTTAAAGATGAGAAAAATCAAGGTGAATAAGTTTAAGCAGATTAACTAAGGTCATCTGTCACCTGGGTTTATCTAACTCCAGAGTTCATCCTCTTAACCACGGATGCTACTACTTTTATATTAAATCTTGCTTTTGTTTATTTACATAAATAATCCAGGTTTTACTATAAAAAATTAGAAACTATTGACAAACAAAAAGAAAAAAGGGGGGGACTCATCCACATCCCAAAGTCAGTATCTGTATTTTATTTATTTATTTATTTATTTATTTATTTATTTATTTATTTATTTATTTATATAGAAGGAGAGAGAGTGCACGTGAGCAAGGGGAGGGGGACGGACAGAGGGAGAGAGAGAATCTTAAGCAGGCTCCATGCTCAGCGCCAAGCCCCGGGTGGGGCTTGATCTTACAACTCTGAGATTGTGACCTGAGCTGAAATCAAGAGTCCAACACTTAATGAACTGAGCCACCCAGGTGCCCCAATGTCAATATCTTTAGATAAATAAAAATCACCAGTTTGGTATAGATTTCTACAAACTTACATAGAAACATATGTGCAATTATAATTTAGAATTAAATAAAAACTTATTTATAGTTACTTAGTTACCAAAATGAGGTGATGCTCTTTATATATTCTGTAATCTCTATTGTGATTTTTCATTTGGAATATTTCATTTAAATAAATATGTAAGTCTAGGTCAATGATAGTTCATTGTGTAAATGTAACCTAAATCACTTATCTACCAGCAATGTATGCCTGCTTGTTTCCCTACTTCTCAGTCACACTGGACATTTTCATATCTTTTTTTGAATTATTGTCATTAATTTCATTATTCATTTTATTTTATTTTATTTTTATTTATTTTTATTTTTTTATTATTTTTTAAAATTTTATTTATTTATTTGATAGTGAGAGACACAGCAAGAGAGGGAACACAAGCAGGGGGAGCGGGAGAGGGAGAAGCAGGCTTCCTGCTGAGCAGGGAGCCCGATGCGGGGCTTGATTCCAGGACCCTGGGATCATGACCTGAGCCGAAGGCAGATGCCTAATGTGAGCCACCCAGGCGCCCCTATTTTTATTTTTATTTTTATTTTTTTGAAGATTTTATTTATTTATTTGACAGAGAGAGAGATAGCGAGGGAAGGAACACAAGTGGGAGAGTGGTAGAGGGAGAAGTGGGTTTCCCGCCGAGCAGGGAGCCCAGTGTGGGGCTGGATTCCAGGACACTAGGATCATGACCTGAGCCAAAGGCAGACGCTTAACGACTGAGCCACCAGGCGCCCCTCATTATTCATTTTAATATTTGGCAATTTAGGAGTCAAAATAAGTATCACATTCTGTGGTTTGATTTTGAAATCCTTAAAGAGAAAGATTATTTTTTCATGGACTTTTTGGGTATACACGTTCCCTTGTGAATAGGTTGTTCTTCTATTTTTATGTTTTGCTATTTGAGAAGGAAAATCTGTGTCCTAAGATGGCCGACCGAGCCAGTGAGAGAGTCCCAGTCCTTGCCCCGGGGCTCTTCCGGGTTCTTCTCCCTGCCCCGCTTCACACACGTGCCAAAAGTACCAAGTATGCGGAAGTAGAAGTGTATAAATTGCCCCCTTTGTGCTTGGGGCTCAGACCTTTGGAGACCACTCTCCTTTGAGCCTGCTGGCATTAAATAAACCTCCTGTCCTCCAAGATCTCTGAGTGCCACTTGGTTCTTCCATCGGGCAATCCGGTCCAGGTTCTGTAACATTTGGTTCCCTGACTGGGAAACCCAACCTTGCTGGCCCATTGTTGCCACTGGTTTGGGGGCAACGGTGGGACGGTGATGGAACGAGGGATCCTAACGGAGAAGGCACACCCTGCCTAATTTTCAGCAGTCTCCTGCCCTGGTCGTTCGCCTCGGTCCGGCCGTGCTCCACTGGACTGGAGGAGACTTGGCAGGTGAGGACCTGGTCCCGATGTCGGATTCCGGTAAGGACTGGGGCCCCAGGACCCAGATAGGCCCACCCCCATTGGGGTGGATGGGGAGCCTGATCACCTCCCAGAGACCTCTTAGAGGTCTCACAGGTAGAGATTCCCAGGGAGGTAATGTAATAACTTCTGGAGTGTGAATGTGTGAGAGAATGTGCAGTCCCACCTGGCTTGCTCAAACGGACAGATTCTGTGACTCCACGGGCGGGCACCCTTAAGGTCCCCAGAAGCCTCCGGAGTCTGAGTGGGCCCGTCTGTGATTCTGTGGTGAATGGCATACGGTCTATGTTGGCATCGGAATAGTTTCCGATCATAAGTCACAAGGCTGAGACTGCTAAGGCTAAGCCTCACCTAAGCTCCTTCAGGACACGGCCAGACAGGCATCTGATTGGTCTTCTCATCTCAGGAGCAACCCCCCTTGTCTGTCTCTGCGCCACCACACACGGGGACATCACCATGGGGTCAGGGCAGAGTAAATCTACGGTTCTAGAGACCATGATCAAAAATTTCAAGAAGGTCTGGCCAAATTGCCTAAGCCCAGTCGTGTGTGAAATGCTTCAGCACACTTGATGGAGACAAAGTGGAGCAACCAAAATTGAGATCCTGAGACAGGCCTGGGGGTCTGGAAATTGTGGAGGTCGGAGGACCTGGGAGTCAAGTCGGCCTTCTCTAACGAGGCAAGAGCTCCAGCTGTTTAGGTTTAGCTTCACAGAGCACCTTTCCCTGTCATCTCTGGGTGGTGGGAGGTTGGGGCAAGCATCCCCCAGGGATGGAACAGGTCTCAGGTAGGGAGAGGTAGGGGACACTGCTTCTTCTGGAGAGGACTGGGGCAAAGAAGTCAGGGGAGGAAACCCACTAAAATGAAAACAGAGAAGGCGTCAGATCAAGAGCCAAGCTACTACACTGTTCAAAGGCAGATTCCGGTTGTCTGTCTGGGATAGGGCTGACATTGGCGATTTAAACAAGATACCCCAGGCCATACAGATCCTGCTGGTCCACTGGCCGCACTCTGAACAGCAAAGCTTAGACATTGTTTCCAGACCTCCTCTATAAGAGTCATCTGGGAGGACCTTGTTAAAAAGGCAACTATTTGGGGTATGGGGTAGCCACGTGATGGGTATTACGGAGGGCAGGTGTTGTGATGAGCATGGGTGTAATACTATCCGGCCTATGCATACCCACTGAATCAAAATGGGTGGGATGGGGGGAATATCTCAGAAGCTGTGTGTTTAAAAAGCAACACCCGGGGCACCTAAGTGGCTCAGAAAAAAACTATCAGACTCGGGATACCGAGCTTCATGGAAGAAGGCACAAATCTGCCAACAACAGGCCTGATACCTTGGTTTTCTCCTCACCCAAGGTTAAAGAGAACTAAGGCCAGAGAGGAAAAGGATCATCGTCTCCCTGCCACAGCCCCAGACAAAAAGGGACCTACAAGAATTCCTGGGGACTGCAGGATTCTGCTGCATCTGGATCCCTGGGTTCTCGGCAATAGCAAGACCCCTTTATGATCTCTTAGGGGGACCAGATCGAGAACCCCCTGCCTGGACTGAAAAAGAAAAAGTAGTGCTCGGGCTACTCACCCAGACTGTTGGACCCTGGCAATGGCCAATTTCTTACCTGTCAAAGAAGCTGGACCCCGTGGCAGCGGGATGGCCACCATGCCTCAGAGTGCTGGCAGCCACAGTCCTACTCATCAAGGAGGTGGACAAACTTACCCTGGGGCAAGAACTCAAGGTCAAGTTCCCTCATACAGTTGTGTCCCTCATGAATGCACAGGGACACCACTTCCTTTCCAACTCTCGGCTAGCACAATACCAAGGGCTCCTCTCCGAAAACCCGTGGGTCATCCTCGAAACAGAACATTAAATCCAGCAACCTTTCTCCCCGTGGAAGAGGAGGAACCAGACCGTGACTGTTCTGAGGTAGATGAAGAGGTCTACGCGAGCAGTCCAGATCTGCAGGATCAAGCCGTAAAGAATCAGAGCTCACGGGGCACCTGGGTGGCTCAGTCGGTTAAGTGGCTGCCTTCAGCTCAGGTCATGATCCTGGGGTCCTGGGATCAAGCCCCGCGTCGGGCTCCCTGCTTGATGGAGAGTCTGCTTCTCCCTCTCCCTCTGCCTGCCTCTCTGCCTACTTGTGCTCTCTATCTCTCTGTCAAAAAAAAAAAAAAAAAAAAAAGGATTTAAAAAAAGAATCAGAGCTCACGCTGTTCAGCGATGGCAGCAGTTACCTACAGGAGGGTGCCCGGAAAGCGGGTTATGCAGTACGCCTTCACTACTGTACATATACATGGGGCCATCTACAAGGAAAGGGGCCTCCTAACTGCAGCAGGAAAAGCTATCAAGAACAAGGAGGAGATACTGAGACTCCTCGAAGCCGTCTGCTTCCAAAGGAAGTAGCAATCCTGCACTGTAAGGGACACCAGAAAGGTGATGACCCCATAGCACAGGGAAATCATCTGGCTGCCAAGACCGCAGCCAGTGAGGACATGGACAGAGCCCCTTCCCTCACCATGGCCCTAACACCCCCGGAAAAAGTCCCTCCCGCCCAGTTACACTAACCCCAACCTCCCACCACCCAGAGACGACAGGGAAAGGTGCTCTGTGAAGCTAAAGAACCTAAACACTAAAAAGGAAAAGGAATGGGCCATGGCTGAGGGGGCCACCCTGACTGAAAAGGGATGGTGGATGATGCCAGATGGGCGCATCTTTGTTCCAACAGCAACTGGAGGGCATCTAGTCAAGAAAACATCAGTCAGCTACCAGCACTATGCCGAGCAATGAGTGAACGAAAAATAATGCTCGGTCTGCACCACGGCCCCCGCCGGGTGTCCAGAGGATGGGAGCAACCCCCTTCGAAGAAGATCTAGAGGTAGACTTCACAGATGTTCCCCCGAGTAGGGGTTCAAATATCTCCTAGTAACAGTATGCATATACTTTGGGTGGGTCGAAGCCTTCCCAACCAGGACAGAGCAAAGCCAGGAAGTAGCTAAAGTCCTCTTGCAGGAGATCGTGCCCCGGTTCGGCCTGCCATTAACAATCCATAGTGACAGTGGACCCGCATTTGTGGCAGACATTGTACAGCTCTTGACCAAATCTCTCAACATCACCTGGAGACTCCACACCGCTTACCGGCCCCAAAGTTCAGGGAAAGGGGTTTTCGGGAGACTATGGAGTCAGGATGAACCCCGGCAAGTTGAGAACCCTATGTGAATTGGAATGGCCCACCTTTGATGTCAGGTGGCCTTCAGAAGGGACATTGGATGTCCCAATGACTCATCGAGTATGGCAAGTCATAATAGGAGAACCAGGACAGTTTCTGTACATTGATTCCTGGCTAGGAATTGCTCAGACCCTTCCCCCTGGGTGTGATTCACTTGCAATAGGCAGGGACAGGCCAGGGTCTTAATTGCCTCATCCAAGTGACCTAAAGAAAATCAGCAAAAGCCCCAGTCTCCACAAATCCTAGCCAGAGATCCCGAGGCTGAACCAAACCTGCCACCCCATACATAACCTCAAGACCGTCTACCACAGGCCATGGTAGACCTCATAGAATCCCTCTTCCAGACTTATCAGCCAACCTGGGAAGACTGCCAACAGTTAAAGGTGCACGGCAGTACCTGGAAGAGCACGCACCAGTGGGAGTCATCAACCCTGCTGCCTGGGCTAATACAGCGGCACCCGAAAAGCACCCAGCTTGGGACTTCACCACAACCGAGGGACAGGCCCACATCCACTGGTACCAGGAGGCCCTCCTCTGGGGAATCCGGGTAGGAGCTAAGAAACCCATGAACGTGACTAAGGTATCCTCAGTCACGCAACAACCAGGGGAGTCCCCCAGGGACTACTACGAAAGACTATGTGAAGCCTACAGGATATACACTCCATTTGACCCCGAAGCACAGGAAAACCAACAGATGGTAAACACCTCCTTCGTGGCTCAGGCCGCCCCAGACATCAGGAAAAAACTTTAGAAACTAGAGGGTTTTGCCGGATGAACATCACCCAACTAATAGAGATTGCCAATAAGGTCTACATGAACAGGTAGGTCGCAGCTGAACAGGAAGCCGACAAAAAGATGGAAAAGAAAGTCAGCCTCCTCACCACTGCCCTGAAAGAAAAGGATAACACAAAGGTGGGGAGACCCCAACCACTGAAGGGGGGGAACACAGAACCCCCTTGGCAGGGGATAAATGTGCCGACTATAAAGAGAAAAGGCATTGGAAAAAAGAATGCCCAGCTGCTACAAGGAAGAACCCTGAGAGGAGGACCTCATAGGCCTTGCAGAAATGGACTCAGCCTGAGGGGAACCGGGCTCTTTCCTCCTTGGCCCCCATGAGGCCATGGTCAGAATGAAGGTGGAGAGCCAACCAGTGACTTTTATGGTTGATACTGGGGCCAAGCACTCTGTTGTCACCTCCCCAGTGGCTCCTTTAAGCAAAAGGACTGCGACCATCCTTGGGGCCACTGGGACGACCATCCTTGGGGCCACTGGGATGCAGGCAATATAACAGCCCTTTTGCCAGGCTTACCAGTGTGAACTCGGGGGCCACAAGGTCTGACATGAATTCCTTTACCTGCCTGATTGTCCCATCCCTCTCCTGGGCCGAAACATACTCTCCAAGCTTAGGGCTCAGATAACCTTTGAGCCCACTGGACACACTAGCCTCCGACTGAACCCAAGGCAAGAGGAGATGGGGTCTCTGAGAAGTAGAGCGAATGAACCGCACCCTCAAGGGAACCTTAGCAAAGTTTTGTCAGGAGACTAACTTCCATGGCCGGATGTGCTACCCCTAGCTCTCCTGCGTGCCCGCTGCACGCCCGGGACATCAGGTTTCTCCCCATTCGAATTAATATATGAATGGCCTCCCCCATGCTTGGGAAGCCTTCCAGGAAACTTGCATCAGGTTGGAGATAAAGGGATAAAGGAGCAGCTTCAGGCCCTAGGGGCCACCCTAAATAAATTATAAAAGTACACCTTTGAGAGGGGCCCAATCTCCTTAGCGTCTCAGGTACACTCCTTCCAAACAGGTGACTCAGTTTGGGTCAAAGATTGGAAGAAAGAAGGAAGCTCATCATTCAGACGAGGAGCTGTGCCAGTGAAGAGTCCAGCCAGACTTCAAAACCCACTTCGGCTTCACCTTCGACGGGACCCCACTGACTGATGGACACCTGCTCACCGTGGTCCCTGGCTCTCATGGGCATGATTTCCCTCATCTTGGGAGTTGGACTCTACACTGTTGCCTCTCCTGACTGGACTTTCTCCCAGAGGCTTCTACTGAAGGTCATAGATCCCACTTTTACTGGCCCTCTGCTGTCTACTCCTGAGCACATTTCACCATGGTTTTCCTGGCCCCAGTCAGTCCTGGTCCTCTGCTACCTGGTGTGCTGTTAAGTTTATGATTAAGTCCGTGTTCACCCTAAGCCTTGCAGTCAACCCTCAGAGTCAAACAGAATGATGCCCTCTAAACTAGATGTTTAAAGGGGCATCAAAGGGAGGAATGATAAGGAAAATCTGTGTCCTAATTGGCTGACCGAGCCAGCGAGAGAGTCCCAGTCCTTGCCCCGGGGCTCTTCCAGGGTTTTCTCCCTGCTCTGCTTCCCGCACGCACCAATCCGGGTTCTTCTCCCTGCCCCACTTCACGCACGTGCCCAAAGTGCCAAGTATGCAGAAGTAGAAGTGTATAAATTGCCCCCTTTGTTTGTGCTTGGGGCTCAGACCTTTGGAGACCACTCTCCTCTGAGCCTGCCGGCATTAAATAAAAGATCTCCAGGTGCCGCTTGGTTCTTCCATCGGGCGATCCAGTCCAGGTTCTGTAACATATTGACTTCTTTTTTTTTTGCTCTTTCCAGTATTCTGCTTTTTTTTTTTTATTTTTTATTCTTATGTTAATCCCCATACATTACATCATTAGTTTTAGATATAGTGTTCCATGATTCATTGTGCATAACACCCAGTGCTCCATGCAGAATGTGCCCTCCTCAATACCCACCACCAGGCTAACCCATCCTCCCACCCCCCTCCCCTCTAGAACCCTCAGTTTGTTTTTCAGAGTCCATCGTCTCTCATGGTTCGTCTACCCCTCCGATTTCCCCCGAACATATTGACTTCTTATTCTTATTGATTTGGAAGAGCTTTATATATATTAAAGACATTGACCCGTTTACTCTAACACACATTGCAAATTAAACACATTTTGCTTCTTAAAATGTATTTCCATACGTTCTTTATTCAATAATCTTCTTTGAAGATTGGCTAACCCTATACAAATTGGAAAATCAATTACATTTGTCTCTGGTACCCTCCAATTTTCCCTTAACACTCCCTTCTCTCGGAACACCTGGGTGGCTCAGTTGGTTAAGTGTCTGCCTTCGGCTCAGGTCATGGTCCCAGGGTTCTGGGATCAAGTCCCACATCGAGCTCCCTGGTCAGCAGGGAGCCTGCTTCTCCCTCTGCCTGTCGCTTCCCCCTGCTTGTGTTCTGACAGATAAATAACTAAAATCTTAAAACAAAACACTCCCTTCTCTTTTCTCTTTGTATAGTTTCTGAAGAATGCCTAACCTTATCAACAATATCTCTTATAGATTGTTGTAGCTTAACTATTGAAAGTCATTTTATGAATTTTTTAAATAAGCTCCTTCACTTACTTGCAAGATCGTTGCAATAATCTGATATGTTCTGTTTTTCTCAGGGGTATAAGTTTTAGAAGCCCCAGCGGTCATTCCGATACTGACTTGTTTCATGATTGGGGAAAATAAATTCTCTACCTTATATTCCTTTTATTTTTTTAAGATTTTATTATTTATTTGAAAGAGAGAGACACAGCAAGAGAGGGAACACAAGCAGGGGGAATGGGAGAGGGAGAAGCAGGCTTCCCGCCGAGCAGGGAGCCCGATGTGGGGCTCGATCCCAGGACCCTGGGATCATGAGCTGAGCCCAAAGCAGACACTTAACGACTGAGCCACCCAGGCGCCCCTACTACCTTATATTCCTTATCTTTAAAATGAATGTCTGTGAAAATTTAATGTGATCATATATGTAATGCACTTAATACATATTAATATGCCTGGCACATATTTAGCATTCTCTAAATGAAGCTAGCATGACAAGAAGTAATAAATAAAAAGATGTTTTATTAACTGTTTTTTAATGTATCCAACATTAGTTCATTTTATTCTTACTCTTATTATGGTACCTTTATTTTATGATCGGCAAATCACTTTCCAGGAGGCGGGGTACTTTTGAAAAGGAAGAACTGTACTATTATACTTTAACTGTATTTTTGAAAGATGTAAAAACCTGTTTGATAATACAATCTACAGAAAACTAAGCTGGATAAAATCTTTTCTAGAGAGAATATATACAAGATGGAATCTAACTTCTCATCAGTGATTCTTGAGGGAAAGTTTCAGGAGCTTCTGTGTGAAATTTTTATTAGAAAAGACAGATTTTTTAAAAATGAGAAACGTTGCTTTTCTTCAACATGCTCTTTTTTAAATTGAAATATAATTAGCATACAATGTTATATTAGTTTCAGGTATACAACATATTGATTTGACAAGTCTGTTCATTATCAGTGTTCACCATAAGTGTAATCACCATCTGTCACCATACAACATTATTACAATATTATCGACTATATTCCCTATGTTATATGTATCATCTCTGTCATTTATTTATTTTAGAAGTGGAAGTTTGTACCTCTTAATTTCCTTTATCTATTTCTCTATCCCCCCACCCACCTCCTCTCTGGCAACCACCACTTTGTTCTATTTAAGAATTTGGTTTTGTCTGTTTGCTTGCTTTTGTTTTTTAGATTCCTCAATATAAGTGAAATCAAACGGTATTTGTCTTTCTCTGTCTGACTTATTTTACTTAGCATAATAATTCTAGGTCCACCCATGTTGTCACAAATAGCAAGATCTTGTTCTTTTTACAGCGGAATAATATTCCATTGTATATACATACCAAATCTTTTTATCCATTTATCTATCATCTATCCATTCATCTATCAATGGATACTTGGGTTGCTTCCATAATTTTGCTATTGTAAATAATGCTGTAATAAACATAGGGGTGCATATATCTTTTGGAGTTAGTGTTTTCATTTTCTCTGGGTAAATACCCAGTAGGAGAATTATAGGATTATATGGTATTTCTGCTTTTAATTTTTTTTTAAAGATTTAATTATTTATTTGACAGAGAGAGACACAGTGAGAGAGGGAACACAAGCAGGGGGAGTGGGAGAGGGAGAAGCAGGGTCCCCACTGAGCAGGGAGCCCAATGTGGGGCTCGATCCCAGGACCCTGGGATCACAATCTGAGCCAAAGGCAGATACTTAACGACTGAGCCACTGAGGCGCCCCGCTGAACACCTTTTCATGTGTCCTTTGGCCATCTGTGTATCTTCTTTGGAAAATGTCTATTCAGATCCTGTGACCATTTTTTAATCTGATTTTTTTTTAAGATTTTATTTATTTATTTATTAGAGACAGAGAGAATGAGAGAGAGAGAGCACATGAGAGGGGGGAGGGTCAGAGGCAGAAGCAGTCTCCCTGCCGAGCAGGGAGCCCGATGCGGGACTTGATCCAGGAATTCCAGGATCATGACCTGAGCCGAAGGCAGTCGCTTAACCAACTGAGCCACCCAGGCGCCCTAATCTTATTATTTTTTTAGTGTTGAGTTGTGTAAGGTTTTTTTTTTATATATTTTAGACATTAACTCCTTATCAAATAAATCATTGCAAATATCTTCTCCCATTCATAGGTTGCTTTTTTTGTTGATTCCTTCCTTATTTTTGCTGTGCAAAAGCTTTTTACTTTGGTTATTTTTGCTGTAGTTCCAATAGTTTATTTTTGCTTTTGTTTCCCTTGCCTGAAGAGACATAACCATAAATATGTTGCTAAGGCCCATGTCCAAGACATTATTGCCTATGTTTTCCTTAGGAGTATATGGTTTCAGGTCTCACATTTAGGTCTTTAATCCATTTGGAGTTTATTTTTGGGTATGGTGCAAGAAAGTGGTCTAGTTTCCTTCTTTTGCATGTACCTGTTCAGTTTTCCCAATACCATTTATTGAAAAGACTGTGTTTTCCCCATTGTATATTTTTTCCTCCTCTTTTGTAGATTAATTGACCATATAGGTGTGGGTCAATGTGATTTTCCAACATGAATCATCACAATTTTTAATATAGATCTCTAGCATTGCACAGTGTCTTAGGTACAGAGTAGAAGTACAAGTATTTTAAGAGAAACTAATAAAGGCTTAGAACTAAGGATGACAAAGTCTAGAACCAAAGGGGCATTTAGATGTGTAGGTATCAATCTTCAGATGTGACAAAAACCAAACCAGCACAGTTGCCCTTGTAAAAGCAGTAACTTATTATTGCCATAGATAAGCAGATTCTACTGGTTTTGAGGCCAAGTCTCTAAACTACCTTGTACTTGGGCAAGGTGTTAGTTTAGTACTAGTGCACAAGGGGAAGAGTGCCACCTGCTGGACCAGCAGTAATACTCCGTGCAGGGTTGGGGCTACTTGGCAATGAGGAAAAATGACGGGCTCTCGTCCAAATCAAATTCTTATGCTTGCACTTAAATTAGTTTAACAGTCATTTGGCATTATTTGCCTGTCTCTTACAAGGTTCTTATGCTCAGCTGACAAAGAATTGCTCTTCCAGAACAGAATTTTTCTGTTGAATTTGTTCTGGGGGGCTAATTCTATTATTTTATTATATAAGCATATACTTACTGCTTATAGCACACATTTTTGACATTAGCTATAATCCATTTGGTAAAGCACAGTCTTTTGGTTATTTCCTCTCAGAGTCACCGTTCACTCTTTTCTCTATAGTGCAAGATAACCAACACATGAATTCTTCTAGTCAGGAATCATAGTTGCGAAAATATTCCAGGGCTCTCACTTCTATTCTGGTATGCTCGAATGGAAAGATGGAAGGAAGAATTGGCAAGGAGCCCCAAGGAGATGCAGGAACAATGGGACTGGTCCATAAAGGTTGGGAGGGATATTACATCACTGACATTGCTTGGAATTTCTGTACACGATAATTTAAAAAACGCAAACTGACTTAGTTTTATTGCTTTTCCGTTTTCTACAGACAATGCACCCCTTATTACCTGAACCAAGGGCAGACCACTTCCACAGCATCCCCCTGATATATCCCCAAGTATTTGCTTTCACAAATGGTATGGGGTAGTAGTGCAGAGATGTCTAGATTTGTATGTCTTGTGTATGGAAAAAACACACGATTTATTATATCTGATTAAAACTGTCTTCACCCGTACTGCCTTAAATTCCTTCTTATTTTGACAGTGAACCAATTATTAGTTCATTTAGGTTACAGATGATAAAACTACCATATTAAATACCTTAAGGTGAATCCATTTAATCAGATTACATTCTTTTAAAATTTAGCTAACATCAGCTCACTGCAGGACTAGCAGTTTTGAAGGAGAAAAGAGTAATCTAGGAGCATGAGGGCCTTTAAAATAGATTGGTTAGGGCGCCTGGGTGGCTCAGTTGGTTAAGTGACTGCCTTCGGCTCAGGTCATGATCCTGGAGTCCTGGGATCAAATCCCACATCAGGCTCCCTGCTCAGCAGGGAGTCTGCTTCTCCCTCTGACCCCCCCCCCCATCTCATGCTCTCTCTCTCAAATAAATAAATAAATAAATAAATAAATCTTAAAAAAAAAAAATACATTGGTTAGTCTGTTTCCAAACTGGGCCAATCAGGCTCCTTGCCCAGGATTGCTCTATTGTAACGACTGACAAGACTGTTTATTTTCCCTAGGATTGATGAACTGGTAGGATATCCTGAGCTGCTCCAGACATTTGTCCACCGGAAGGAGAACCTGTGATTGAGAGAAAATAATTCTCAGATGACATTGCATCAATTGAGTCCTGGCTTGCCCAGTTCCATGAAATAATAAATCCTCCCCATTTTTTTTTTTAAAGATTTTATTTATTCATTTGAGACACAGAGATACAGAGAGAGAGAGAGAGAGAGAGAGCACGAGCAGGGGGAGAGGCAGGGAGAGAGGCAGAGGGAGAGGGAGAAGCAGACTCCCCGCTGAGCAGGGAGCCCAACACGGGGCTCGATCCCAGGACTCTATGATCATGACCTGAGCCGAAGGCAGATGCTTAACCATCGGAGCCACCCAGGCGCCCCAATCCTCCCCATTTTTGTTTGTTAAACAAGTTTGAATTGGATTTCTGTCTTCCTTCCCAACCAAAACCATTTTGACCAACACAAGTCCTTAAATATAGTGCTTATTTGCAAGATTAAAATGTTCTATAGCTATACTATATCTCTTTATATAATTGATTAAAGCATATATAAGTATACATTACTTTTGATGAGTGATTTGTAGTGTATGCCAACGAATGGCAGCACAATATATAACAATTTACTTTTCTTGGTCATTTTTTATTCTTAGTAGCCGGTTCTGAAAGTGATTTATTTTCATTCTAGACATTTGATTAATCATTGGCCCTACATATACACTAATTCCAATTCAGATTTAAAATTAGCTGTCTTAAATTTTGACATGAGAATTAACAGTCCTTCTGCACATCATGACCTGAATATATATGAATATAGTCCCTTATTACTCCCATTTTATTCATTTTTTAAAAAAATTAATTCATAAAATTCAAAATTTTAGTTCAAGGCATGCTGCAATTAAATTAGGAAGCATGGCAGAGTTTGGATAAGAACTAAATCAGAAAGGCAGAAATTCTGCAGCTTTAATAGCTTTGTTTTACATGGTGCTATTAAAGTTATAGCCACATAAATCATATTTAATCCTAGAATTCCTGGAAACTAACTACTGGAAGAGTGATAATAACTTTGAGGTAGGCCAGTATAGATGAACTTGGCAATACCAAGAAAGTGAAGTGCCAGTACAAAACCAGCTGGAGGACAAGGGTAGCATCAACTTTCTGAGTTTTCTGTGTTTTGTTTGTTGAAACTGATGCACTATAATTTTGATGGCTATGACTTGGCCTTCAATGCCTACAATGGTACCAGGCTTATGGTCAGCACTCAGTAAGGGCCTGTTGAGTGAATGAATAAGTGTTTGACAATAGATACCGATTTTTGGTGCAGTAAGATTTTTCCTGAAATTGCTGTAAGTTATAAGACATAGTCATTGTGGACTGAGTCAGAAGGGATTTCAGGTGTCCTTTTTTGTTGTTGTTAAGTTTCCTCATCTTAATATTGAAGGAACTGAGATCAGAAGAGGTAAAAATGACTGCCCAAAACAGAGATAGGGGTAGTAAATCAGTTAACAAACATTTATGGAGCACCCATTACTAGGTAAATGTTTGACATTGTTTCAGATAATGGGCATACAGCAGAGCATAAGGCATCCGAAGTCTCTGCCTTCAAAAGAGCTTATATTTTGGAGCACCTGGGTGGCTCAGTTGGTTCAGCATCTGACTCTTGATTTTGGCTTAGGTCATGATCTCAGGGTTGTGAGATCGAGCCCCACGTCAGGCTCTGTGCTGGGTGTGAAGCCTGCTTAGGATTCTCCCTCTCCCTTTGTCCCTCCCCCCGACCCCCAGCCCTCTCTCTAAAAAACAAAAAAAAGCTTATATTCCAATGGGGAGAGATGATTAACATGTCAGTGAATAAATAAGATAATTTCAGGGGCTCCTGGGTGGCTCAGTTGGTTGAGCGACTGCCTTCGGCTCAGGTCATGATCCCGGGGTCCTGGGATCGAGTCCCGCATCGGGCTCCCTGCTCTGCGGGGAGCCTGCTTCTCCCTCTCCCACTCCCACTGCTGTGTTCCCTCTCTCAATGTGTCTCTCTGTCAAATAAATAAATAAAATCTTTAAAAACAAAAAGATAATTTCAAGTCCTGATAAATGATGCTAATGAAAACACTAATATAGAATATTGTGGTGGAGAATGGTGGAGGGTGGGAAGAGACACAACTGATTTAGTAGATTGCTGAGCACAGGGCTCTCTAAGGTCTCTCATGTGAGCTGAGCCTTGAGTCATGAGGACACATCCACGCAAATGTATGAAGGAAGAGTATTCAAGTGTAGGTGCAAAGGTCCTGAGATAGAAACAAGCCTGGTGTGCTTGGTGGGGGAGAAAAAAACAGCTATACTGTTTCATCTGGAAGGAAGGGAGGATAAAATGGACAGAGATGAGGTTAGGTGTGGAGGAAAAGGAGTTGGGTTTTATTGCAGAGGATGATGAGACAGCATATATAAAAGGTTTCTAGGAGAGGAGTCATCTAACCTAATTTTCATTGTAGACAAATCATTCAAGCGGCTATGTGGAGAAGGAACCAGGGTCTGAAGGAGAGGAGGCTGTGAGCTCCTTGGAAGGCCGTCCTGCTAATGCAGGCTTGATGGCGGTCACTTGGACTAGGGTGTAGCAGTGGGCAGGGGAGCAGTAACTGTACTCAAGCACTTTCTGTATGTACCTGCAAGACTTGCTGATAAATGCATGCGGGCAGTTAGGAAACGAACATGCCATTTACAGTGATGGGGAAGACTCTAGGAAGAATGAACTGAGAAAATAGGGGAAATGAGAGGTTCTGCTTTGGACATGTTAAGTTTGACTTTTTGTTTGTCAGAAGAAGAGCGAACAAGCAGGGGTAGCAGCGGGCTCCCCGCAGAGCAGGGAGCCTGATGCGGGGCTCAATCCCAGGACCCTGAGATCATGACCTGAGCCGAAGGCAGATGCTTAACTGACTGAGCCACCCAGGCGTCCTGACATTTTTTTTTAAAGATGGCTCCACACCCAACATGGGGCTTGAACTCATGACCCCCAAGACCAAGAAACCCATGCTCTACCAACTGAGCCAGCCAGGCACCCCAGTTTGACATTTTTATTAAACACTGAAGTGGAAATGCCAAAAGGGAGTTGGATGAATAAGGCTAGGCCTCAGGCTAGAAGTTGGGAGAAGAGGTATGGATTTAGAAGTCATCAGCACATAGGTGAAAATTAAAGCCATGCTGTGAGGGGACAGTGGGAGGTGGAGAAGAGAGAACTGGGGGAAGAGCCTGGAGCACAGCGGGAGGTCTGCAGGAGGGGAGGAGCTAGGAAAGGAGCTAAGAAAAAGCTACCAGGCAAGTGGGGCAAATCAGAAGAGTATGGCTCCATGGACATCTCTGGAGACCACCTTAATAAGAACTGTTTCTTATTGATATGGGGTTGGGAGAATGGGGGGAATGAAAGCCTGCCTGGAGTATTGAGGTTAGAAGGAGAGGTAAGGACAAAAAAGTAGCAGCTCATTTTTCCATGGAGTGAGGAAGAGAGATGGAATTGTGGCTGGAGGGGGATGGAAGGCCAGGAGACTGCTAATGGAAAGAATCCAGTGAAGGGAAAGAGTGTCGTGGTAAAGAAGAGCAGGGGAATAGCCATGCGGAAGGACTGGCCTGGGGCCTTGGATAGAGCGGGGATGCCTCTTTCACCACAACTCAAGGGAAAGACAGGTGCCCCGGTTCAGATGCAGGTGGGCTGCAGGATCTGGCAAGGAGCTGAGATAATCTTTGGCCATTTCCATCAGTATGTATCTAATTTTCCCAAACCCTACTCCGGGATGTAACCACACAGCCTCCATTAGACTTTGGAAAGATGTAATTCCTACTTTAATTGAGTTGCAGCGTGGAAATATTCTGCAAACGTGATCATCTAAGTGTAGTGGCACAAAAATGTCTCATCAAGTGGAATTCTTAGAGTACTAAGCTTGTTTGGAGTACAATGTAAAAGAGACACAGTCCTCAGTTTTTAGTGTGAATAAAGAGTCGGTTAACAAATGGGAAAAGTTTAAGAAACTGAGGTCCTTGAAATCATTGTTGAACCCCTGAATTAACCAGCTCTGGAAGGACCCTACCCCGGATTTCTTTTATGTGAATTAATAAACGTATCAATGGCTTGAGGTGTTTTGTTGGTTGTTGTCACTTAGAGCCGAAAGCATTTTAACTGGCAGAGTATCTCATTGAGATACATGGTAGCCATCTGGAAAAATAAAACTCAAACTTTACACAAAAATAGATAAATCAAAATATAATTTAAAAAGTACTGACAACACCATGCAATTCCTTCCCAAGCATGACACCAAATCTAGAGGCCTCATGTACAGATGGGATAATTGCTGAATAAACCTTAATACTTTAAAACATGTGGCAATGTTTATATGGAAAAAAAAAAGGATTCACCACATGTACATGCTCCATATACTTTGTCTTTCCGTTTTGTTTTTATTTTTAAGATTTATTTATTTACTTATTTATTTGAGGCGAGAGAGAGCGTGGGAGTGCAGGAGCAGGGGGAGGGGAGGGCAGAGGGAGAAGCAGACTCCTCTCTGAGCAGGAAGCCCATGAATGCGTGGCCCATGCTGGCAGATGCAGTCAATGTCAGGCGATGTAGGGGCCCATGTGGGGCCGATCCCAGGACCCTGAGATTCTGACCTGAGCAGAAGGCAGACACTTAACTGACTGAGCCACCCAGGCGCCCCATGCTCCAGATAAGTTGTATCAGATTATGGCTCTATGTCCATCGAGTTGGGTTTTTTTAATTTATATTTTAAATTTTTTAAAAAGATTTTATTTATTTATTTGACAGAGAGAGACACAGTGAGAGAGGGAACACAAGCAGGGAGAGTGGGAGAGGGAGAAGCAGGCTTCCTGTGGAGCAGGGAGCCCGATGTGGGGCTCGATCCCGGGAGCCCGGGATCATGACCTGAGCCGAAGGCAGATGCTTAACGACTGAGCCACCCAGGTGCCCTTTTATTGTTATACTATAAAGTTTCTTAGATTTCTGATTTATTTTAAAGATGTTGACTTAATTATCAACATAATGCAACATTTAAAAAAAATTCCTAGAGGCTATACAAGAAAAGACTGATAGATCCATAAATATTAAAAATTCTTCATTAAAAAAAAAATCACAAGTCAAAGGACAAATGAAAAGTTGGGGAAATTTGCAATTTGAACCTAGGATAAAAGGCTAATTTTCCTAACATATAAAGGGTTCCGTTAAGCCTATTAACAACACCATCACCAAAATAGGAAATGAAACAGGGTATGAATAGTGTGTGTTGACAAATGGTTCTTAAATACATGAAAAGATGCTCAACTACCTGTAAAAGGAGATTTTCACATTAAAGCTACACTGAGTTTCTATTTCTTGGATGACATTTCCTATTGGGGAAAGTGTGGGAAACAGGCCCTCTTCATAAATTGCTGGCAAACTGATTCAGCTGAAGATTAATTTGACAATATCTATCAACATTACAAATGTGCATACTCCTTGAGGTAGCAATTCCACTTTAGGAATGTATCCTATTGAATTATTTGTATACTTGTAAAATGACATTTGTGAAAGGTTATTCTTTGTAGCATTATTTGTAAAAACAAAAGTTTTAAAGACCAGATAAAGGTCCATCAAGGGTCTAGTTAAATAAATTTTGGAGCAATGATAAAATTGAACACTAATGTGGTTGTAAAAACAACAAAAAGAATGAAAATTTCCTTTAAAATCTGGGTGGCTGGCTGGCTCAGTCCGTAGAGCATGTGACCCTTGATTTCAAGGTGGTGAGTTTGAGCCCTACATTAGGCACAGAGCTTACTTAAAATCAATTAATCAATCTAAGAAAAAAGAATTCCTTTAAATTCTGATACGGAAGAACTTCATGATTTAGTGTTGTTAAGTTAAAAAAAAACACACAAGATACAGTATGTATAGTATGCCACCATTTACATAAAAGGTATGGATAAGTATGTGTACATACTTGTTTGCATATGCATAAAAATATCTGTAAGAATATATAAGAAACTAATAACACAGGTTGCCAATGGCAGTAAAGTTTGGGACAGACAGGAAAAGAAAAGACCTTTAACAATTTATTCTTTTATACATATGGGATTTTAAAGCATATACATGTATTATATATTTTTAAAAATAAATTTTTAAGCACTGCAGATTAGACATACTAAATCTCTGTTATTAAATACAATTTGAGAAATGCAAAGTTATTTTTGTAAAAACAAATGTTTGGGAAAAAAATTAAATGACCAATAGTAGTGGACAGATTAAATAAATTGTAGGACATCCATACAGTACAATAGTAGGCAAGCATTAAAAGAGAATGAGGTAGCACCTGGCTGGCTCAGTCTGTGAAGCATTCGACTCTTGATCTCAAGGTTGTGGGTTTGAGCCCCATGATGGGTGTAGAGATGGCTTAAAAATAAAATCTTTAAAAAAAATAAAAGAGAATGAGAAAGCACTTTATGTAAAAACCTAGAAAGATCTCTAAGGATACTTTTTTTTTTTTTTTAAGATTTTATTTATTTATTTGACAGATAGAGCACAAGTAGGCAGAGAGGCAGGCAGAGGGAGAGGGAGAAGCACGCTCTCCACTGAGCAGGGAGCCCGACGTGGGGTTCAATCCCAGGACTCTGGGATCATGACCTGAGCCGAAGGCAGACGCTTAACCATCTGAGCCACCCAGGCACCCACCTTTAAAATTTTTAATCACATGAGAGTATCACCTATTTTTTTTTAAAGATTTTATTTATTTATTTGACAGAGACACAGCGAGAGAGGGAACACAAACAGGGGGAGTGGGGGAGGGAGAAGCAGGCTTCGCGCTGAGCAGGGAGCCCGATGCGGGGCTTGATCTCAGGACCCTGAGATCATGACTTGAGCCGAAGGCAGACGCTTAACGACTGAGCCACCCGGAGCCCTGAGTATCGCCTATTTTTTAACAAGATAAAATGTGACTATGTATGTACTCACAATGATGTCTCAGCATTTTAGGACAGCTAAAAACAATAAGATGGTAGTTAAAAGGGTTCTGGAGTTAGGCTTCCTGGGTTCAAACTCTCATCCTACCAGTGATGTTAGGCAAGCTACTTAACTTCTCTGTGCCTCAATTTCCCCATGTCCCAAGATGGGAATCATAATGTCATTCTGAGGACTGGATGACAGAATGCTTGTACTACTTAGCACAATGCTGGAAATCAAAGTAAGTCCACAGTAAAGGTTAGCTAGTGCTATATGTAATTTGCTGTGGTTATCAAAGTAGCAGAAATTTTAAAGCAAAAGCTCTTCTCCTAAGTTTTATTTTGGTTATTCTAAGTTATACTTTAGGCATTTAAATTGGTCCATCTGTTAGATGGGACATAATGTGATGTGGGAAACAAAGGCCAAGAAAAATTATTAAATTTCCTTACTACCTACAGCCCATCGACTAGTCCTTGAAACAGGCAGAGGGACATTCCTCTAGGGACTTAACTGCATCGATGCTGGTACTTTGCTTAAGGGCAAAAAACAATCCTAGCCCACCCCCCACCCCCCCAGGATCCTGTAAGTCTACTTTAACATATAAAAATTCCTTTAGAAATTTCTTTTATCTCTAAACCCCCTAAGATACATGTTGGCAATCACCCCCCAAGCATATGGCCCACCGATATACATCTGAAGGGTCTCAAGACAAAGGTTTTATTAGACGGTAATAAATGACCTTTTCCTAATAATAGCTAGCCTCCTCAAGGTCCTGGAAACCTTGCTTCCAAAATCCCTTAGAGACTTACGTTATCACTAACCCCCTCCCAACTTGGGCCACTTCTCATGACCCCATTGCAGCTCTTTCTGCCCATAGGCCCTGTCCCCGTGCTTTAGTAAAACCACTGTTTTGCACCAAAGACGTCTCAAGAATTCTTTCTTGGCCATCAACTTCAAAACCTAACATTCTTTCCTACATCATTATAGATGGATAATATAAATGCCAACAATTTTTTGTCATTAAGACATTTTGCATCATTTATTCTTCTCTCTTAGCATTTTAGTATGTTGATTTTTCTTAAGCTATAAAGTATTATTTACTGGATACTTGCAGACATTGTTATCCTTTCTACAATTAAATATGAAGCTATCAGTAGAACCCTAAATCTAACTCCTTGTGTTCTGTTTCTGTGTGAGCAATCCTGGTCACCTTATCATCTTCTGTGAGCCCCTAAAGAACAAAGGTCGCAGTAAGTGATTAGTATTGTATTCCCAGTAACTGCCAGGATGCCTGGAGCCTGAAGGCATTCCGTAAAGGATTGTTGAATGGATGGATGGATGGATGGATGGATGAATGCACATGTGCATCCATGAGAAAATGGCAGGAAAGTAATTCTCTTTCTGCTTCTGCAGCCTTGCATAGCCAAAAGAAAGAGAACAAGATGCTGGGGGTTCATGGAAAGTTCAGAGACAAAGAAAGAGGGTTCTCTTATCCAGTTCATGGGCTGCAGGAGCTGTTGCTCATGGGTAGTTCTGAGAACTACTGTAAGACGGGTAGAAGAAAACACTTATTGAATGTCTACTATATATGAGGCACTGTACCGGACACTTTAAAACATTATTTAATCCTCTGAACAATTACATGAGAAGGTGTTATCTTCTAAAAGAGGGGCACAAACTGTTCAACTATAGGAATTAGCAAATCCTAAAACTTTGTATCCAGCTCAATAGCCTGAACTCTGCCGTCTAAGTTCCAAATTAACTATCTCCCTCAACCAAGTATTCTCACTTGGAAGCCAAATTGTAGGGTATGGTAAAAATAACTAACCCAGCAATGCCTCTGTACATATTTCTGTTCTCTTTTTATAATTTTTTTTTTAAAGATTTTATTTATTTATTTGACAGAGAGAGATAGCGAGAGCAGGAACAGAAGCAGGGGGAGTGGGAGAGGGAGAAGCAGGCTTCCCGCCGAGCAGGGAGCCCGATGCGGGACTCGATCCCAGGACCCTGGGACCATGACCTGAGCCGAAGGCAGGCGCTTAACGACTGAGCCACCCAGGCGCCCTCTGTTCTCTTTTTAAATAAAAACATTATACAGTTCCCACTGTAGCTGCTCCAAAAAGGACCTACAACATAGTAGTCAGGAATTCCACTAGGATTTACCTTGGTAAATCTGATTTACTATCCAGAGCTTTTGTGGGAGAAGTTGGAGACATAATGAAGGAATATACTGTTGCTTTTTGTCATCCTATGCTAATGAATATATCCAATAGCTTAGCTGTAATGGTTAAATTTTATGTGTCAATTTGGTTAAGCTATAGTATCCTGCTTTTGGTCAAACACCAGTATAGATGCTGCTGTGAAGATTTTGTAGATGTGATTAACATCCACAATCAGCTGACTTTAAGTAAAGGAAATTACTCCCCATAATGTGGGTGGGCCTCATTCAATCAGTTGAAAGTCTTAACGGAAAAAATTTAACACTTCTAGAGAGGAAGGAATTCTACTTCAAGATTATAACACAGAAACCCTTCTTGAGTTTCTAGCCTGCTGGCCTGCCCATGAATTTCAGACTTATTGCCCCCATTAGCATGGACCAATTCCTTAAAATAAATCTCTTCATATTTATTTGTATATATAAAGGATATTTATATAATGTATATAAATTTTTAATCATTTGGGTGAAGAGATATTCATAATGCTCATCTGCGAGAGTTAAAAGCATTTAGGA
The DNA here is from genome assembly GCF_029215605.1 of Mirounga angustirostris. NCBI lineage: Eukaryota > Metazoa > Chordata > Mammalia > Carnivora > Phocidae > Mirounga > Mirounga angustirostris. Next base: position 45,230,378 of record NW_026991714.1, read on the forward strand.
TACCTTTTTTGATCAGAAGTTGCACTATATATTGTAAGCTGTGCGGGTAAAAATATTAACATGGGGGCTGTGATACTGTGATTTATAGTAGGAAATATATGTTTGGACTTTGTTTCTGGCAGAGAGGTCCTAAAACCCTTAGAATTTCCTAAGTGGGGAAAATAAAGGTGCCTTTTGTTATGTTAATGAGTGACTCTGGAAAACTTTAGGTAACCAAAGGATGGGGGATGGTTGCCCGGGGAGCCAACCCTGTGATTAGAAGGTTGGAACATTCAGTCCCACCCTAACACCCCCGCCCCCCAACCTTCAGGAAGGGAGAGGAGCTGGAGATTGAGTTCAATCTCCAGTGGCTGTCAATGATCTAATTGAACATGCCTATGAAGTGAAGCCTCCATTAAAACCCCAATGGAGAGGGTTCAAAGAGCCTACCAGTTAGGGGGCCTGGGGAGATGCTGGGAGAGTGGTGGGTTGGAGGAGGGCCTGGGAGCTCCTTGCCCTTTCCCCATGCCTTCCCTATGCATCTCTCCCAAATTAATCAAACCCAAGGAAAGGGTTGTGGGAACCTCTGATTCATACCCAATTGATCGGGAGCACAGGTGCCAATCTGGATTTTCGACTAGCTCCAGAAATGGGGCCTTGGGGGTGGGGCAGTCTTGTGGGACTGAGTTCTTAGCTTGTGGACTCTGATGCTCTCTGGGTAGACAGTGTCAGAATTCAGTAGAATTGAAGTATACCCTGCTGCTGTCCAAGATGCATGGAAAAACCCCTCCCCACATTGAAATTGGGTCCCAGAACACTCTTCAGGGGTAATTGGAAACAATAGGCAGGTATCCCAACTATTTGGCATAAATATTTGGGCACCTTGGTCCTCTACCCGACTCCTTAGTTCCATATAATTCTTGTCTGTTCACTCCTATTGTCTCTCCAGTCTCAGTACTTCTTCTCTCTCTTTTTAAGATTTTATTTATTTGTCAGAGAGAGAGACAGCGCGAGTGAACACAAGCAGGGGGTGCGGCAGGCAGAGGGAGAAGCAGGCTCTTCATTGAGCAGGGAGCCCAGTTCCGGACTCAATCTCAGGACCCCAGGATCATGACCTGAGCCGAAGGCAGACGCTTAACCGACTGAGATACCCAGGCGTCTCTCCAGTCTCAGTACTTGTAAATGAAGCTGCCCTGATCACACAAACTTTATATAAATATACATATACATTTCTGGACACCAGGGATGTGCACACAGAGAAGAAAAGACTATGCGAATCGGCAGCAATAGGATGGTCATCTACAAGTCAAGGAGGGAGAACTTCCAGCCTCCAGAACTGTAAGAAAATAAATGTCTTGTTTAAGCCAAACAAATAAATAAATTTTTATATTTTATTAAGATCCTATATTATATATATGTTTATATATATATAATCATATATATAATTACTTCTGTTTCTCGGGAGAATCATGACTAACAAACAGCTATGCCATTTGCAACAGATTAAAAATAAACTAATATTAAAAAGATTGAAGTAGGGGCGCCTGGCTGGCTCAGTCAGTGGGGCATGCGACTTTTGATCTCAGGGTTGTGAGTACAAGCCCCACATTAGGCATAGAGATCCCTTAAAAAATAAAAAAAGATTTTTTAAAAGAGAGTTCTTCACTTAAAAAAGACTGAAGTAATTAGGAGCCTGCATCTCTCCCTTTGATAGCATTTATTCAGAAACAGAAATTCCAAATCTGCTTGGGAATCCTACAATCTCTAATTACAGTTCCACGATTTAAAAAAATAAAATTAATTGTGGGTCATTTTAATTTTAAAAACACATGTGATTTATTGTTTTGAGAATGCACTAAATCATCATTAAATGAGACAGAAAGTGATGCAACTTTAAACACTGAAGCACTAATTTCAGGGATCCCCTAGGATTTTTTTCCCAGCCTTTAGCTTATATGCAGATTGTATTGCAAGATCTTTCAGATGTGTCCCAATAAGTTTAACACCTATGAAATTTGGGGCACCTGGCTGACGCAGCTGGTAGAACATGCAACTCTTGATCTTGGAATTGTGAGTTCGAGTCCCACGTTGCGTGTACAGATTACTTAAAAACAAAATCTTAAAAAAAAAAACCCACAAAAACCTATGAAATTTGAGCAAACAACACAGCATCTGGAGAGGCCACAAAAAGCTAGAGGGAAGTGCAATTACAACAATGCTCTGAGTGGGTGACAGCCACTGAGCAGTATCTACAGCAAAGAGAGAATAAAACAAGATGAATTGATCTTGCTGGACATATGTGAACCTCAAGTGTTAAAAACATGGTTAGTTCTCTGAAAGGTTATATATGCAGATACTGTAGCTCTTTAAGGAGCACCTACCACAGACCTGGTGGCACACAGGACCTGAATACAGCCCCCGCATCTAATATTAGAGTCTGTGGGGGGAGACCATCAGACAAGTAAATAACTACAATGAATTGCAACATGTTTTATAAAATGATTCCACTTACAATGATTTCCAAGAATACCAAGGAAGGACAGGAGATGATTCTGCTAGAGAGATGGGACTGCTGACAAAGAGAAAGTAACAAACAGCCTGACCCAGAAGCTGAATTTCCAGCTGGGTCTCTGAAGTGGAGGGGGCAGAGAATTTGAGGGTAAAGAGAATGGAGACCAAAGCAAGGACATTCAACCTAAAATATTCCAAGCAGAAGGAGATTTCCAAAGGCACCGAGTCAAATTTAGTTTGGCTGTGGAGTATGTGGTAGAGCACTGCACGGGGTGAGGTGAGAGAGACAGGGCTTTGTGAGGGGCCGGATGTGGGAAAAGGGAGTGTTGGGGTTGGGAAACCGGCTGGTAGAGAGTAGAAAGCTAACGATGTACAAAAGGAAAAACTGGCTGTGGGAGGAAGAGGATGAGTTCAGTTGGGGGATGATGAGATTTCAAGTAATCACTTAATAGCTGGGGTCTGCTGCTTGGGAGAGAATTAAAGCTAAACTATAGGTTTAGTCATCATTAGCAAACAGGATGAGAGTCCCCAGAGGAAGAGTGCAGGACAAGAAACGAAGAGAACCAAGGACCAAAGGCTGCTGAGCCCTAATATTTAAGAGGCAGACGAAAAGAGAGCAGCCCTGCAAGACACTGAAAAGGGTCAAGGACATATTATTGTGCTGTTTTGTTTTGTTTTATTGTGATAAATTATGCATGGGACATGAAATTTACCATTTTAGCCACTACTAAGTATACAATTTTTTTTTTTAAAGATTTTATTTATTTATTTGAGAGAGAGAATGAGATAGAGAGAGCATGAGAGTGGGGAGGGTCAGGGGGAGAAGCAGACTCTGTGCTGAGCAGGGAGCCCGATGCGGGACTCGATCCCGGGACTCCAGGATCATGACCTGAGCCAAAGGCAGTCGCTTCACCAACTGAGCCACCCAGGCGCCCTAAGTATACAATTTGATGGCATTAATTATAGTCACCATGTGTGCAACCATCGCCACTATATATTTCCAAAACTTTTTATTACTCCAAACAGAAACCCTGTAACCATTAAACAGTAGCTCTCCATTGTCCCTACACCAAGCCCCGGCTAACTTCTAGTCTACTTTCTGTCTCTATCAATTTGCCTATTCTAGGTACCTCATATAAAGGGAATCATACAAGATCTGTTCTTCTGCATCTGGCTTATTTCATTTAACACATCTTCAAATTCATCCATGTTGTAGCATATATCAGAACTTCATTCTTTTTTATATAGTGTGCCTTTTTATAATCAGGAAATAGGAGCAGGGAGAATAGCACTTGGTAGTGTACTAGGACTGTTATTGAGGCTCACATGCTGAGCTTGCCAGAAGGACAAAAATCAGCTGGTAGCCCAGAACTGAAAACTGAATGCAGAAACCATGATCCATTAGCCAGGAATTCTATAGGGCAGATGAGCATGTGAGAGCTGGAGGGTGCCAGGCAAATCTTCATCTGGGAAACAGCAGAGTGTATCCAGACTTATGGATGAGCCCATCACAATATTCCCCCCCTCTTCTGATGGGGAGGCCTGGTAGGAAATAGGTCTGCCTGAATAGTTCCATAGGCCCAGGAGGGTTGCAGGGTACCTCTGTACACAGTTACTGTCTGAAGGAGAATAAAGAGCATGAGCCAGAGGAGCACATCAAAAACAGGTCATCAAGCAAGGGAAGACAGAGGAGCTGATGACAGAGGAACAGGAACATTCAGATGGAATGAATGAAATACTCAGAAGGCAGTGTTAGATGCTATATTCTATTAACACAAGCTTTGTATGAGCAGGGTAGCTTCTTTGGAAGCCCTGAGACTGGAGAGATAATAGGAGTGAACCCAAGAGATATAAGTAAGTAGTGCAAAAGGAGGGAAGATATATAGGACCAAGGTCCCCAAATACTTACGCCAGATAGTTGCGGCACTTGCCTATTACTCCTAATTGCCTTCATGTTAATATTTTTGCCCCCAAAGCTTAAAAGTTATCAGCTCAACTTCTGACCCAAATAAAAAGGTATTCTGAATGCTTTTAATTCTTATAGATGAGCATTCTGATTATCCTCTTATTCAAATGATTGTTATTGATTGAAAAGTTAAGCTTCTCATTATATATCATCTATCTCAAAATATTATTATGCCTTGTAACAAATGTACTCACTAAGCTTCTGAATCTATAAATTTATTAATTTTGCTGAATTAAAGAAGCCAAAGAAAATATGGAAGTCTATAGAAGATCCAAATAACATTAAGAAATGTAATCTAACGGACATACGCAGAACACTACACCCAACAACTATAAACTACATGTTTTTTTTCCAGCACACAAGAAATATTCACAAAAATTCTCCATATACTAAATAATGTATGGATCAAAAAAATAATTATGGAAACTTTTAAATTTTATGAATCATGAATCAAATCTTAAAGGATGCTAAGTAGCCAAAGGAAAAGGTGCAGCTTTAAATGCATAAATTATAAAATACAACATGGTGGAAATTTATGAGCTAACTAGACTTCTCAAGAAGTTGGAAAGAGGAGCGCCTGGGTGGCTCAGTTGGTTAAGCATCTGACTCTTGGTTTCGGCTCAGGTCATGATCTCGGGGTCATGAAATCCAGCTCCATGTCTGGAACCATGCTCAGCGGGGAGGCTGCTTGAGATTCTCTCTCTCTCCATCTCTCTCTACTCCCCCCCCCTCCCCCTGGCCTGCTCTCTCTTTCTCAAATAAATACTTAAAAAAGAAGTTGGGAAAAATTACAGCAAAATAAACCTAAACAAGGAGAAGTGAGAAAATAATAAAATAACAAAAAAATAGTGAACTAGAAAAAAACACATATAATAGAGTGTCAACAAAGCCAGATGCTTCCTTAAAAAGATGAAAAATTGATAAACCTCCGTTGATACGGACTAAAAAAAGAAGGAATAAATACGATAAAAAAGGGGACACAACTACAGTTGCTACAGACATTTAAAAGTTGATAAAGATTGAGGGGCATCTGGGTGGCTCAGACATTAAGCGTCTGCCTTCGGCTCAGGTCATGGTCCCAGGGTCCTGGAATTGAGCCCCGCTTCGGGCTTCCTGCTCAGGGGGTAGCCTGCTTCTCCCTCTCCCACTTACCCTGCTTGTGTTCCCTCTCTTGCTCTCTCTCTGTCAAATAAATAAATAAAATCTTAAAAAATAAATAAATAAAAGTTAATAAAGATTGAATAGACATTTCTCCAAAAAGATATGCAAATGACCAATGAGTAAATAAAAAGATGCTCAGCATCAATGGTCAGTAGGAAAATGGATATCAAAAAACCATGACATACTACTTCACACCCAACAGGATGGCTATAATCAAAACAGATAGACAATAACAAGTGTTGGTGAGGATTTGGAGAAATTGGGACCCTTATTTATTGCTAGTGGCGATATAAACCAGTGCAGTCACTTTGGAAAACACTGACACTGGCTGTTCCTCGAAACGTTAGACAGAGAGTTACCATACAGTCCAGCAGTTTACTCGTCAGTGGTATCCAAGTTGGAGACATAATGAAGGAATATACTGTTGCTTTTTGTCATCCTGTAATTGCTTTGTAAGCAAAGCAAGGCTTATTGAGTGATAGCAAAGTGATAGTACAAAGTTCCCGAGGAGGAAGGGGACACGAGAAGGTTGCCATCAGGGTTTCTAAGTCTAGGGGTTTTTATGGGTTTGTTGGCTGGCTGTTTTAATCCGATTAACCCTCCCTGTGCCTGTCATCCAATCAGGCTTTTGTCATCTATCTATCATGTGGGAAAGGGTGGAGGGCTCCTTCCAGGGTGGGTGTAAAATCCTTTTAAGGGTGGTTTCCTCTTAGGGTGGTGGTGGTGGGGGGTGGCTCTCTTGTCCCTGCTCCTTTCTTCCAATTATCCTTTATCAGTGGCACAGGGTTACTTTGGGGCGGGGGGTGATAAAAATGTTCTAAACTTAGATTGTGGTGTGGTAGCACAACTCCGAATATACTAAAAACACTGAATTATATGCTTTAAATGGATGAATTTTATGGCATGCAGATTACATCTTGTTACGAGCTGAATTGTTTCCCCAGATTTCATATGTTGAACAGCCCTAAACTCCTATACCACAGAATGTGAGTGTTTTTGTGATTGGGCCTTCTGTTGTTGTTGTTAAAGATTTTATTTATTTATTTGAGAGAGGGGGGGTGCACACATAAGCGGGGGGAAGGGCAGAGGGAGAGAGAATCTGAAGCGGACTCCACACTGAGCCTGGAGCCCCACGGCATGGGGGGGAGGGGGGAGGGGACCTCAATACCACAACTGCAAGATCAGGACCTGAGCCAAACCCAGGAGTTGGTTACTTAATTGATTGAATCACCCAGGTGGCCCTGGTGATAAAAGGCCTTTAAACAGGTCATTAGGTTAAACTGAGGTGATTAGGATACACCCTAATCCAATCTGACTGGTGTCTTTAAAAGGAGAGGAGATTTGATTGAGATATATATTGGTTTTGTTCTGGCAGCCCAGCAAACTAATGATATCTCAATCAAGATGTGGAAAAAGAAAAAGTATTTTGTCAAATAGACTTCGTTCTCTCCTAAAGGAAATTGTGTATTCAGCTCCCCTAACTATTAGAACTACATAGGCCTCATGTAGAAATTTCCCTTTTTTTTTTAAAAAAAATCTTATTTCCTAAAATTCTTGCTTGGATTCTTTATTTTTACATTCTTCCTAATGATAACAGACTTCATTAATATAAGCCATGGCTCTTAGGAACTGGCTTATTTTTTTTTTTTAAGATTTTATGTATTCATTTGTCAGAGAGAGAGAGCATGCACAAGCAGGGGGAGGGGCAGGCAGAAGGAGAAGCAGGCTCCCCATTGAGCAAAGAGCCCTACATGGGACTTGATCCCAGAACCCTGGGATCATGACCTGAGCTGAAGGCAGATGCTTAACCAACTGAACCACCTAGGGGTCCTAGAAACTGGCTTACTGATTTAGTAAAGGACTGGGGAAAAGTGCACATAAGAACCTGCAAAAACTAAGCTTCTACCAGAGCAAGGCAACTGACGATTCAAAAGCTCCTTTTGGTGTTATATATACCCAACCTAATGTGAAAATCCAGATTCAGGCAATATAGATTCACTGACCCAGGCTTGGGAACTAATACTTTCCTACATTTACATTTTCTCAAAGTAGAAGAAATAATTTAAAGGACATAATTTGTGAATTTGCCAATTGTTTTTCATTTAAATAGCAATATGCAGTAAAAGTTGTATAAAAAACAATTTTAATGAATATAAATTTTGTGAAATAAAGGCCACCCATGTATTTGTAAATAATAAATTAAATTAATAAGATAATATTATGAACTTTATGTCAAAAATTTGAAAATTTAGGTGAAATGGATAAACCCCTAAAATATTACAGAAGATAAAGACAAATACGATTTATATAATCATACTGATTTAAGTGGATTATTTCCTCTAATAACTCTCTTTTGGGGGGCAAGAGGGGCAGAACCCAACATGGGGCTTGATCTCACAATCCTGAGATCATGACCTGAGCTGAAACCAAGTGTCAGGTGCTTAACCAACTGAGCCACCCAGGTGCCCCTCTCCTAATAACTCTTTATTTTTAAATATTTTATTTATTTATTTGACAGAGAGAGAGACAGTGAGAGTTGGAACACAAGCAGGAAGAGTGGGAGAGGGAGAAGCAGGCTTCCATGGAGCAGGGAGCCCGATGCGGGGCTCGATCCCAGGACCCTGGGATCATGACCTGAGCCGAAGGCAGACGCTTAATGACTGAGCCACCCAGGCGCGCCTCCTAATAACTCTTTACATATGCAGAAATACATTCCCTATGAAGCTTCAGCAAAACCAGGAATACTTTACCTGTAAAGGAGATGTCAGCTGGGATCCTGCCCATTAAAATACAGAATGGATCAGCTCAAATATTCATTGCCCTAGTAGAAAGTCCAGTATCTTCCTCAAGATTCCTGAAAATTTCTAGGGAGATCATACTCATGTGGTCACCTGGCTCTGACAAAATTTACCTAGACTTTTTAGTCAGGCTCTTTTTCTTTAAAGATTTTATTTATTTATTTGACAGGGAGACACAGCACGAGAGGGAACCCAAGCAGGGGGAGTGGGAGAGGGAGAAGCAGGCTTCCCACTGAGCAGGGAGCCCCATGTGGGGCTCGATCCCAGGACCCTCGGATCATGACCTGGGCCGAAGGCAGATGCTTAACGACTGAGCCACCCAAGCACCCAGTCAGGCTCCTTTTCAACTGGGCTTTAATCTTGGCCTATAAGATCTGCAACTTTCAGTATCAGCAGTTTCATTTATCTGAAGAAATACTACCATAGTTTCTAGGAGCTCAAAGCTGTGTCTTTAGGATGATGACCCCAGCCCCTAACTTCCTGCCTGAGAAAGCACAATGCTGCTGAAAGAACTATTTATTCCTAGCCAAAACCTGATTATAGGCCCCTGACCTCCCTTTTCTTAGGCCCCTGATTTACTTTAGAAAAGTTGGAATTGTAAATCCTTTCTCTGTCTTTTTGAGATGTGTCTTCTGCAACTTAGGAATCCCTCTCTAAAGGACCTGGGAGCCATCCCTTTGAAGTGCAGTCACCAAGAAAGATAGGACCCCTATCTCCTAGGCTCTGTGGGAAAACAGGAGCTTAAGCACCAGTTACCAAACACAGCCTAATCATATGAACTAAATCTCCCTCACTGACATCCATTGGTACTTTTCCTTTTGCACAACCCAGTGTTTAAAAAAAGTCTTCTTGGGGCGCCTGGGTGGCTCAGTCGTTAAGCGTCTGCCTTCGGCTCAGGTCATGATCCCAGGGTCCTGGGATCGAGCCCCACATAGGGCTCCCTGCTCAGTGGGAAGCCTGCTTCTCCCTCTTCCACTCCCCCTGTTTGTGTTCCTGCTCTCATCTCTCACTATTGCTCTCTCTGTAGATAAATAAATGAAATCTTAAAAAAAAAAAAAGCGTTCTACCTTTTGTTTTGGCAGAGTTCAACTTCAGGATATACTGCGGTCTCTGCCCTACTGCACTAGTCCTGCATAAAATCTGTCTTGCTGATTTTAATAGGTGTCCAGTGCAAAATTTTTCTTTTATTTTGCTTCTAATTTTTGCTTCTGCTGAATTAATTCAGGTAATGGAAGACTTCACTGTCCCACATATGCCATTTCTGTTCCATACATGTGGATCCTATTGCAAAACCCAATGCTTTTCCTTAATTTCCTTTAAAAAAAAAAAAAGCCCACAAAATTCCCATAGGTAATGGGTGTGAACAGTCAGTCACTTTTACCGAAAGTTCTGGGAGACAGAGGGATTTTACATCACAGAAAAGCAAATGGCGTAAAGCAGAGTATCAGAGATCCTTTAAAATTTTTTTTTTTACCTCTCTGCTATGGTGTTTAGTTATTCTCTCTCCTTCCTCTCCTTCTGGACTCTGTTCCTTTCTTGTACTGAGCAATGTACCACTTCTTTCGTTCTCTTGTCTCATGCTGACCCTGCTGACATTCTCACCTTCCACCCCAACAGTTAATTAAAATATCTCCTAAAGAGGCGCCTGAGTAGCTCAATTGTTAAGCGTCTGCCTTCAGCTCAGGTCATGATCCCAGAGTCCTGGGATGGAGCCCCATATTGGGCTCCCTGCTCAGCAGGAAGCCTGCTTCTCCCTCTCCCACTCCCCCGCTTGTGTTCCCTCTCTCGCTGTGTCTCTCTGTGTCAAATAAATAAAATCTTAAAAAAAAAAAAGTATCTCCTAAAGTAAGACAATTCCCTCTCTAAGATAAATTCCAGTGCCACTTACAAAGAGAATTTTTTTCATCTTGCTACAATTCATATATATCTTCATATTTATCTATTTGCAAATCATTAGTGAATCCCTTATCACCATGCTTATAAAGGATCGTTATAATACCGTTGGATACCAATGAACAAATAAATGTTCTCTGCCTTATCAGAGAAGCAAAACCATCAACAGACAGGGGAGAGATTTCACTAAATTAAGGACACTTAAAAGTGGCAATTAAAAAGTACATTACTTCACACATCAAAAAGCACTTAAATAGCCATTTACTTTGCTGCATAAATATATAAAAATAAAAATCACTTAGCTAGTTAACAGATTATGAAGCTGTTAAATGAAATATATTAAAGGCTTTAGCACTGAACCATATCTGCAAAATTCACTACATATATCTAATGCTATTTCTCATTTTCAAATAAATATCAGCCTTGAAACAATTCATTTTCTCAAAATTCTCCAAGAGTTATTTTTTTATTCTATTGCCCTTGGAACTTTTTTCTCCATTTTCTTTTTCTTCCTTTCTTTTTTCTTTCTTCCTTTCTTTCTCTTTTTCTCTTTCTCTTTCTTTCTCTTTTCTTTCTTTCTTTCTTTCTTTCTTTCTTTCTTTCTTTCTTTCTTTTCTTTCACTCTCTCTTTCTTTTCTTTCTTTCTTTCCCTCCCTCCCTCCTTCCCTTCCTTTCTTCCTTCCCCGTCTTCTGGAGCCTGGCTTGGATTACTGTTTGCAGAAAATTAAAAAACTACAGCATCTACTTCACACCTAATAGTACCCTTAGTGAGGGAGATGCCTGGGTGGCTCAGTTGGTCAAGCGTCCAACTCTTGATTTTGGCTCAGGTCATGATCTCAGGGTCGTGGGGTTGAGCCCCACATCGTGGCACTGCACTGGGCATGGAGCCTGCTTAAGATTCTCTCTCCCTCTGCCCCTCCTCCACTAAAATAAATTGTACCCTCAGTGAGAATGGCACATTGTTACAACTAAGCAAATTTTAAATTACTAGAAACTTAAATTATAATGAGTCCAGAATAGCTAGACGATTATAGATCAGGGTCACTAGTCTATCTACCAAAAACATGCTGAATAATGACACAGGTTAACATGTATTAGCCATCTAGTATGTCTAGTTATTTCAGATACATATTCTCCTGTAAGCCTTACAACCTGGCTGCAGGTGAGTATAGGCATCTCAATTTTATAGTTTAGGAAATGAGGCTGAAGGAGGTTAAGCAACTGTCCCTTGCCCCCAAATTAAACAACCAGAAAGTGACAGAATTTAATACAAATTCAGTGATTTTTCAGACGCAAAAGCCTATGCTCTTAATACAATGAGATTTTGTCATGCACTACTGCTCTTCACTTTAATATACACGTTTGCAGTCTGGGTATTTTTGTCTGTAATTAGGAATTAAGGCAGCTTCCTTGTTGATACTGTGGCTCAGTCAGCTGAACAGATACAATTAAGGTAGTATTAGACTACTGACAAAAAATGTGCCACACGTTTTAAGCAATTTTAATACTCCAGAAAATATTTAAATTGTTTTTAAATAATAACCTTATTTATGCTTAAGTTGATGAGTTATAATTATTTCCTAGAACTTACTTACTGAATCCTGGCAGGTTATTTCTCCCAAAACATAAAGAAATACTCAAAACATTTTTTAGAACTCTTTTCTTGAAGTGCCTGGGTGGCTCAGTCGGTTAAGAATCTGCATTCAGCTCAGGTCATGATCCCAGGGTCCTGGGATTGAGCCCCAAGTCGGGCTCCCTGCTCAGTGGGGAGTCTGCTTCTCCTCTGCTCCTCCCTGCTGCTTGCTCACTCTCTCTCTCAAATAAATAAAATCTTTTTAAAAAGCCCCCCCACAACCCCAAAACTCTTTTCTTAACAATTATTAAGAAAAATTTCACTTTTCATCACCCCTTCATTTTCCTAAATCTCATTCATACTATACAATAGCACTCCTGCCCATACACACATAAACACAGACCCAGGACCACAAACACAAGAGTCCCTAAAGACTTCATGTGTACAAACAAGTTAAAGGAGAGTGCGTTTTTTTTCCCTTTCCTTTACAGAAGGAATTTCAGATATGGATTAGTCAAGTCTCCTGACCTACAGAGTAACTGTCTTTAGCTGAGCAATGCTGCTGACCTGAATTAAATAAATATCAGAAACTTAACATGAAATTTTTAATATAAATTTGTTTTTGTGATTCAAGACAAGCTAATGCTAAATATTCAATGAATTACAATTAATTAACTCAATTTTTTTACTGTATGAGGGACTAATATCAAATGAGGAACACCAGTGGCTGCAGGAAGACCACACATCTAGAGAAGTCTGAGCTTTTGAGGTTTACTGTTAGACTGACAAAAAATTTTAAAGTTACAGTATCCATTGTGGAGACGTTTCAAGGAAACAGTCACTTCTATACACTATAGGTGAACATGTAGTTAATATAATTTTTCATCTGGAAAATTTAACAATGTTATCAAAAACTTTAAAAAGTTTATACTCTTTAATGACCAGTATTTCCTCTTTAAGGAGTTCATCCTACAGAAGTATACACTGTTAAAGAGATTCAGGTATAAGGATGTACGTAAAGCTTACTTACACAAATTATGTGTGACGATGTTTACCACAGATTTTGATACTTAAAAAAACCCTTTGAAACAACTTAAATATTTAACAACAGATCAATTTAATAATTGGTGGCATATTGACACGATGGCACACAATAGGCAAGGCAGTGTAATTATATTAGAGGATAGGCTTTCAAATCAGGCAAACTAAGGTTTCATCCCAACTCAATCAGATACTTGCTATGTGACTTTAATATCTCCTAGACTCAGGGGCGCCTGGGTGGCTCAGTTGGTTGGGCGACTGACTTCGACTCAGGTCATGATCCTGGAGTCCCGGGATCGAGTCTCGCATTGGGCTCCCTGCTCGGCGGGGAGTCTGCTTCTCCCTCTGACCCTCCCCACTCTCATGTGCTCTCTCTCATTCTCTCTCTCTCTCAAATAAATAAATAAAATCTTTAAAAGAAAAAAAAGAATCTCCTAGACTCAGATTTTTCATTTGTAAAGTAGTGACAATAGTATCTATTTCACACAGATATTATGAAAATTGAATGACAGAATGTATGTTTCTAAACACACATTACCTATCACTTGAGAATTATTCTTTTCTGTCCATTACAAATTATGTTTTAAATATTAGTTCAGAATATGGGAAAATGCTTACAATATAATATTAACATTGAAATTATATACAGATGATTGTAATTATAATATAATTCAAATAGTTTTACAACCTCTTGGTATGACTATATTACTGCCAGGCTTTTCTTTCTAATTGGCCCCTTGCTGGGTAACTGTGAGACCTCTGCTCTGTCTCCCCAGCCTTCCCCAGGCATTTCTGGGAAGCCCCAGGGTAAATCTCATGAGCATTCCATTCCCACAGCATCCAGGCTACTCCTGGTATCAGCTTGTCTAGAGCAACTGGGTTGAAATTTTTTCAGCCTCCCAAACCAGTCCTATTGGGAAATGCGATCTGGAATTCTTTGCACCCATCGCTTCTCGGCTTTTGGCTAAGATCAAGTGAGTGAAATTCTTTGCACTTTTTGGCTCTGGTACCTGAACCAAAGGTACCAGGGCTGAAATAGTCTTTAACTGTCTCTGGAGAATTAATGCTGCCTGACTTCTACTAACTTTCCTAGTAATTATTCTCTCCTTTCATTCATTTTTTTGTCATTTGTACCTCAAAATCAACATCTTATTGTATGATGCCTTATTTTATTTATTTATTTTTTAAAAGATTTTATTTATTTATTTGACAGAGAGAGACACAGCGAGAGAGGGAACACAAGCAGGGGGAGTGGGAGGGGGGAAGCAGGCTTCCCACAGAGCAGGGAGCCCGATGTGGGGCTCGATCCCAGGACCCTGGGACCATGACCTGAGTCGAAGGCAGACGCTTAATGACTGAGCCACCCAGGCACCCTGATGCCTTATTTTTAAAATGTTCTTTCATAGGTATAATTTTGCCACTTATTGACTTGTTTACTGAAAGTGACTTAATCTCTTTAATTAGATTATAAATTCCTGAGAAGAGGCCAGGTTTTCTTTTTCTTTAGCATCCCCCTATAGCACTCAGTATAATTCTATCACAGATGTGAAATATGAACTCAGAGTATTCTTACTAATGCAGTCTCAAAGATGCAGTAAGGAATAAATCATGTGATAACTATGACTCAGCAAGAAATTCTTTATCATGCTAATAGGGTGGTCTCTTGTGTGATTTCTCCCCTTCTTGCTCTACACTACCACTATCCATCCCAGCCTAAAATAGTGGAAAGGCAGCAAACCTCTGGTCTGGGCTCCTCTGACCTGGCAAATTCCTCCCCTACAGGGGCTGCTGAGGCTGCTGAACCAGAGACATGCTTCCATAGGGAGCAAAGCAGGTCGAGGCACCGGAGTGCTGTATTCAACATGCACTACCCTATATCCTTGTTCAGTTTCATGTGCATCCTTGCATCTGTTTCTTTTCTTGTGTCAGGTGAAAGTGAAAATAATCTCAACCAAATCATTCATTATTCACATCAAGCCTTAAACTAGGATCAACCTTTGTGGTCGGACCTAGCTCATCAGGTACAATTGGAAATCATTTATATATATTATCCCTTCTAATCTTCCCAAAACAAGGGGTGATGTGGCAAGACACTTAGTGCTCACCAATGACTCCATAACCTCCTCTACATTTCCTAGCCTCCCTTGCAGATAGGTTGGGAGTCATGTGACTAGTTCTGGCCAATGGACTGAATAGAAATAATATACATCTCTTTGGGGTCAAGGAAGTTAAAAACAGACATGCCTCCTCCATCCCTCTTCTGTTATAATGATCTTGGATTAGGAACCATTAGTCACAAGAGGGAGGGACAACTGCCAGATCTCACTGGAATCTATGAGAGCAAAAAATGTCATTGTGTTAAATTACTGAGATTTCACAATTTGTTATTGCAGCATAGCCTATTTTGTCCTAACTAACAGAGATGACATTCAGAATATTTAATAACTAGCCCAGAATGGGCACTGACCTATCACAATAAATGCAATGACCAGTCAGAACAGACATCGGCTGTGAGTAGCTGGTATGATTACATGAGTCCATACCAGTTAATAGCCCTGAAAACAATCCTACAAATGTGTTCCAATTTTATACTTGATGAAATTGAAGTTCAAAGAAGATCAAGTGACCTGCTTTGTAAGTGCTATTCAATCCAGCTGTTTGCTACAAAGCCCACTCTCTATCTCAGCATTCTACTTCCTGCTTATTGAATGATGCCTAAGTTACCTCAACAACTCTCAAAAGCTAGGCTGCAACAGAACTGTCCAAACAGCTTAATTGTTTATCTAAACTATGGTGGTATGGCCCAACAGTGCATGTTTATGATTATATATATTTTAACTTGAACCTAGTCTTGCCTCTGTAAAGAATATCAGCATTATTGTCTTGCCTTTTAATTTTTTCCTTTTGTTCTTAATCATTAACCCTGAAACCCTATTATTTAGGTTGATACATCCAAGTTTATGATATACTATACACATTAAAAAGGCAAGAGAAAATTAAACCAGATGAAATGCTTCACTTTTGGCATGTTCTTTTGCTCCTGCTGCTCATTCTTCATTTAAATTCCTGTCTTTTTTCTCCATGACATGATAATCATCTCCACAGCAACTAACTATTATATCACAAAGGATGGTGCCAGTGAGTGAGAACTGATCAGCAGGAGCTGAGCAACACTTAGGCAACAGTGATTCTATTTTCTTACAAATATCTCTAATTATAATAAGCTAAGGAAGAAATATATCATTCCTGTCTTACACCCACCTCTCCAATACAAGCAGTATTCTCACTACATAGTTTCTCACAAAAATATTGTACTTTCACCCACAGTTCACTTTAAAAAGAGCATATTCCTATGTAAAGATGATATCACCTCTTATTGCAAGGCAAATGTATGTCTAGACTGAAAAGTAGATCCAAATTAAATTAAAATCAACACAGAGGTGCGCCTGGGTGGCTCAGATGATTGAGCGTCTGCCTTTAGCTCATGATCCTGGGGTCCTGGGATCGAGCCACACATCAGGCTCCTGGCTCAGCAGGGAGCCTGCTCCTCCCTCTGCCTCTGCCTGCCCCCCTGCTCATGCTCTCTCTATCTATCTCTGTGTCTCAAATGAATAAATAAAATCTTTTTTTATTTTTTATTTTTTATTTTTTTTTTTAAAGATTTTATTTATTTATTTGACAGAGAAAGACACAGCGAGAGAGGGAACACAAACAGGGAGTGGGAGAGGGAGAAGCAGACTCCCTGCCGAGCAGGGAGCCTGATGCGGGACTCGATCCCGGGACTCCAGGATCATGACCTGAGCCGAAGGCAGTCACTTAACCAACTGAGCCACCCAGGCGCCCGAATAAATGAAATCTTAAAAAAAAAAATCAACACCGATTACTGTGTGATATGAGTAGAAATCAAAGTAGGATCTGCATTTTACAGATTGTTAATAACATTCAAACAAACAGCAAATCAAAACATCTTGAAAAGTGAAAGGAAGGGTACAGAAATAGTTACTTGGCAAGGGGATAAGTATTTTCTGAGCTTCTCTTTCTAACGAGGAAACGTGGAATGGGAGTGGTGTGGTCTGGAGCTTGGTCAGGTGCCAATCACAGCAATGATAACATGCATTACATTCGAATACTTTACAACATAATCTTAAGGTAATGCTTTCACTGGCATACAGAATTCTCTAGGGAAGCTAAAACCATAATATATCCTAGGGAGGAGTCCAAAAGAACAATGTATGATTACCAGATGCTACCTATTACCCACTGCTTTTATATTGGTTTTGTAGAATTTAAAGTTAAATCATATTTATAATCTATCATACACAAATTTATAAGTGGCATGTTATTTGAAGAATATCCATCTTGCCTCTCCCACTAGATGACAAGCATCTTGAGGGCAGGTACCATGTCGTACATGATTATACTATGTTCTATGAACCCATGTCAAGACAACCATGATAAAGAGGTACTGTCTCAATTTAATATTGAAATGGCAAGGTCCTTAGATCCATATTACACTAGGAAAATATTATTGAAGTTGACACTGTCTCTCTGGTCTTTCAGCCCCAAAGTTCAAATGAGCTGGATAGTAGGGTGACCCACCATTCCGGGTTCTCTCATCATGGGAGCCCTCCCTACATCCTCAAACCCATTAGTCTCCTAATGACATTTACCCTTAACCTGGATTCCATTGTCAACCATCCCAAAGAAATGCCCTCCTAGTACCTTAAGTCTCTAGCCTGTGTTCTCTCATGATCACATCTGGCCTTTCTGGATCATCTCTACTGTCACCTTCTATGTGGTCTCCAGCCTGATAATTGCTGGAGGAAGTCATGGAATTTTGTTGACATGGCTTTCTCTAAATTCACACTTTTCATCTCAACCTGGCCTGTGCAGGAATCCTTTAGGTCATCTCTTACTGATTTCTTTTTTTTTTTTAAAGATATTTATTTATTTGAGAGAGAGAGAATGAGAGACAGCAAGAGAGGGAGGAGGGTTAGAGGGAGAAGCAGACTCCCCGCCGAGCAGGGAGCCCGACGCGGGACTTGATCCCGGGACTCCAGGATCATGACCTGAGCGGAAGGCAGTCGCTTAACCAACTGAGCCACCCAGGCGCCCCATCTCTTACTGATTTCTTAACACTGTCTACATATTCAAAAATTTTAACTAGTATAGCAGAGGCACTGACCTTGAACTGACACAGCAGGGTCTGAGAGAGGCGCCTAGCTGCACTCTTTATTTACCCTTTAATTGCGAACTAAGGGCCTGAGAGAGAAGCCAAGGATGCCTGGGCAGATGTTTACCAACTGTTACAAAAGTATGTCAATATTTTGAAAAAGTAGTACCATAATGTGGTTTAAACCAACTATCAGTCCTGCTTTCAACTATAACTCTTCCAGAAACTGTCTCTTATTTTTGTTTTTTGCTCTCAATTCAACATTAACTTTTCTATGTATTCATTCAACAAATATTTATTGAGCATCAGCCATCATTCTAAGTAAATAAAAGAGACAAAAATCCCTGTCCTGTGGCCTTACATTTTTATGGGAGGGAACAGATAACAGAAAACAAAAAGACCAAGTAAATCATATAATCAAACATAGTATGTTTGAAGGTGGTAAGAGCTATGGGAAAAAAGAAAAAAGAGAGGGTAGCGGAGTTCAGGACTGCAAGAAGCAGGTAGAGATTTCAGATATGGTATGAGGGTTGGGCTCATTGAGAAGGTGACTTGAAGAGGATGAGGGATAAGCCATGTGATGAGGAAGAGCATTTAGGACAGAGGGAACAGGCCATGCAAAAACTTACTTTCGGGGCGCCTGGGTGGCTCAGTTGGTTAAGTGACTGCCTTCGGCTCAGGTCATGATCCTGGAGTCCCGGGATCGAGTCCCACATCGGGCTCCCTGCTCGGCAGGGGGTCTGCTTCTCCCTCTGCCCTCTTCCCTCTCGTGCTCTCTGTCTCTCATTCTCTCCCTCTCAAATAAATAAATAAAATCTTAAACAAACAAACAAACAAAAAACTTACTTTCTAGGGGCGCCTGGATGACTCAGTCAGTTGAGCATCCAACAATTGATTTTGACTCTGGTCATGGGCTTGAGCCCCATGTCAGGCTCTGCAATCAGCAGGGAGTCTGCTTGAAATTCTTTCTTTCCCTCTGTCCCTCCCCACTCTGTGTGTGGAAATAAATAAATAAATCATAAAAAAAACCAAAGCTTACTTTCTAGAAACTCCTCACTATCCAAAGAATATTTAACCTTCAACCTCCTGCTCTATAGAGATCAAAGTTATTGGCAGATGATCTCTTTGGCCCTTCTTCCTTTCCACTTCTAGAACATCTTTACATTTTCTTTATTTCTTCACATCCTATATAAATAAGTGTTCCTCTTTCCAATGTCTCTGCTTTCCCCTAACCTCCCCCCAGAGGATTCTCCCCTATCCTCCTCACCTCATTTATTCTTCTATCATCTACAATCTCTTTTCATTCTGTCTCTTCAGATATGTGGAAGTCTTTTCTAGGGTGCCTGGGTAGCTCAATTGGTTAAGCATCTGCCTTTGGCTCAGGTCATGATCCTGGAGTCCCGGAATCGAGTTCCAAATGAGGCTCCTCGCTTGGCGGGGAGCCTGCTTCTCCCTCTGCCCTTCACCCTGTTTGTGCTCTCTCTTGCTTGCTCTCTCTTTCTCAAATAAATAAAAATCTTAAAAAAGTCTTTTCTAAATTAAAAACACCATTATCACTTAAATATTTCTTCTAATTATAGACTGTTTCTTCCGTTTAAAGTACCTTCAATTTCCTCACCACATATATTCTCTTTAGCCTTGATTTGTTTTCTGCCCCCTTCCAACTACTTAAATGGACCTCTTGATTCCTAAAATCAAACTGTAACTTTACCCTGTTCACAGCTCTGTCAGTTGATAAATTTTTAAAAGATTTATTTATTCATTTGAGAGAGAGAGAAAAACAAGAGAGAGAGAGCACAGCAGGAGGGGCACAAGGAGAGGGAGAGAAAGAATCTCAAGCCGACTCCCTGCCGAGCACAGAGCCTGAGCTGGCTAGATCCCACAACCCTTAGATCATGACCTGAGCCGAAATCAAGAGTCAGACGCCCAACTGACTGAGTCACCCAGGTGACCCAGCTGTCAGTTGATAATTATCACTGTCCAGGGAAAACTGGTTTGTAAAGGAATATAATTACTTGTATTAAAATCAGTATTCAGGGGCGCCTGGGTGGCTCAGTCATTAAGCGTCTGCCTTCGGCTCAGGTCATGATCCCAGGGTCCTAGGATCGAGTCCCACATCGGGCTCCCTGCTTATGTGGGAAGCCTGCTTCTCCCTCTCCCACTCCCCCTGCTTGTGTTCCTGCTCTCACTATCTCTCTCTAAATAAATAAAATCTTTAAAAAAAATAAAAAAAATAAAATCAGTATTCAATTTGTTAAAGTTGTAAATTTTAAAACCTCAAATACACCCTTCAGTTTAACTCTGCTTATCTGCCCACTTGGTTCCCTCTATTGTGGAATGTTCCATTCCCTGCTTATTCTTCAAGGCTCAAATGCTCCTGATTTGAAATTGTCTCCTCCTCTCTGCTCCCCTATCATTTCGCTTATATCACACAGGAAAATGGTTTTACTAATAGTCATGCATATGCTTACCTCCTTCAGGAAATTGTGCGCTCCTTGAGGATATATACTATGTAGTGTTTTTGTTTCCTTGAGAAATTCTTGAGAAATGGAGAATTCCTTATTTCTTGACTTTCTGTTTTTCAGATATTTTGGGTCTTATATGTGGCGAAGTGTTTTTATATAATTATTTATTTTTATTTTTATTTTTTTAAAGATTTTATTTATTTGAGAGAGAGAGAATGAGAGACAGAGAGCATGAGAGGGAGGAGGGTCAGAGGGAGAAGCAGACTCCCTGCCGAGCAGGGAGCCCGATGCGGGACTCGATCCCGGGACTCCAGGATCATGACCTGAGCCGAAGGCAGTCGCTTAACCAACTGAGCCACCCAGGCGCCCCTGTTTTTATATAATTATTAATGAAACATTTGGTCTCTCACTCTGCACTTACAGGGGCTGCAAGACTGAGTTCTTGGCAAAAATAATAATTGACACTAATGACGGTAATGATAATCCTTGCAACTGCTTTCCTCACACAGAACAGCAGTGAGACAAACTGTAACTTCTAGTGGCTGGTGGTGGCAACATTTTCCTCATTAGACCTACTCATGGGATGCGGTTTTGGGCATTCTTCCTGAGGCTTAGCCTTGAACCTAATGTTCCAAATATCCCAACCATTTTGTGAAATACCTCATGCCCTTTAATAAAACTCTTTTTCTACTCAGTCAACCAAAGACAGCTTTTGTTGCTTACGACTAAGAACCCTGACTAGAAAGATATTTTCCTTAATTCCCCATAGACCAACTGAGTCAGTATCATAATATTTAACAAGAATTTAGTCATAGGGATAATACAATGAAAATATAACATTTAAAGTAAACTATCATAGGCCCCTAGATATTTGCTATTAATCTTAGGGCCCACAAGCCTCGCCTGTGCTCCTAAGGAAAGTTTTTCTTTTTTTTTTTTTTTAAAGATTTTATTTATTTATTCATGAGAGACAGAGAGAAACAGAGGGAGAAGCAGGCTCCCAAGGAGCGGGAAGCCCGATGCGGGACTCGATCCCAGGACCCTGGGATCATGACCTGAGCTGAAGGCAGACGCTTAACCATCTGAGCCACCCAGGCGCCCTAAGGAAAGTTTCATAGGCCTCTGCACCCAGTTTCTGACGGGGCTACATGTGCAGAACCTAGCTTTACTCCTATCAGGTCCAATTAGCCTTAGGCACAGTGCCTAGGGCCCCCAATATTTTCAGGGAACCATGAAATGTTTTAATTTTAATTTCTTAAAAATGGAATTAAAAAATTAAATTTTATATAATAAATATAAAATAATTATAAAAATATAATAATGAATCCAGCAAGTTGTTCCATATTTTGTTTTTTTGTTGTTGTTATTGTTCAGACTATTCTCAAACTAAAGCATTTACTATGAGAAATGTTTTCTTCAATAGTGATTTTTAAGTTTTAAAAAATGAAAAGATTACATAACTATAGGTAGATTACTCATGTTAGGCTAGGTCTTTTTTTTTTTTCCCCTTAAATGTACATCCTTAAATGTGACTTGAAAGAATAGATTTTTTAAAGCTTCAGTTAAAAAAAGCAGATGGCAGACAAAGATGTGTTACTGAATTCTAGCTATTAAAATTTGATATCTAAATTCCAGATGAGAATGAAGCAAACAGGAATGTGTAAATTTTAATATTTACATATAAGAGCTGTATTTTCTAAAAATGTTTTGCTTTAGATTAAGCAAGACTGACTCAGAAAATCTACGTTTTTCAATATGAAAATAATTGCATTTCGAAAGCCGTAAGTTTCAACAACTTCCAGATTAAGAAATGACGTCTCAGTTAATTTGAAAAGATGATTGAAGAACTTTTATTCTGTTATATAACTAGCATAAAAGGAAACTTCTGAACCACCACCAAGTTCTGATTCTCTACTTTCAAGCTGAGGTCACATTCCTCTCTCCTGTCTGTCTTGGGATAGCCTCTTCCAGTAAGCATACATCTGGTTTAAATTCCCACCATATGTGATAAATCAATGCATAACAGATAATAAATTTAGAAGACTATATTTCTATAGGTTTTGGCTTCTATTCTCTTAGCTTTTGCAAGTCTGATGATTTTTCTATCCTAGCTTATCTATGTTATAGTAATAAGAGAAGGCCCAGAACCAGAATGTACTTTAGGACTAATAACTTATCTCCAAAGGCAATCAGCAGGAAACTTGAAATGATTAATCCTGTATCTTTATGAGCTTTGAAAAACTGAACCCAGCATTTCATGACTTCTTATGCTATATTCCTTTTTGTCCAATTATCCTTAATAATTGGGGATTATTATTACTAAAATATATGGATGTTCACTATTTGGATTATTTGTATATTTATTTTTTATTTTAGTACAAATATTTTTAAAAAAACCTAGCACAAATATTTAAAAAAAAAACCTTTATTACTAGTTAAAGTAGGGTCACCAATTGTGAGAAAGTAGTTTAAATAGTGGTTAAGGATATGGATTTGCCCGCCCTATTACTTCAGGTGACTTAGGCAAGTACTAAAATGCATTAAACCTCTATTTTCTAATCCATAAAATGGTAATAATTATGGTAACTTCTTCATAAAGTTGGCATAAAGATTAAATGAGATGATGCTTCTAAAATACTTAGCACAGTACTTGACACACAGTTTATGAGATTGTTGGCTATTAGCACAGTTGTGAATTTACCTACAACTCTTATCGTTTTCAGGATAAAGCTAATGTTGCCAAGACTGGAGTCCTATGAGAGGTGCTATTCCATAGTGTGTAATTAAAAATGGGCCTCAGGAAGAACTCTTCCTATTGCCTTTCTCTTATTTGCCTCATCACATTTGGTATGTGTCTGTGTCCCCTACTAGATGCTAGGTTCTTTGAGGATTGGGTCTATGTCTTATGTCTCTTTGAATTACTGAGTGTGGTTAAGAGCTGTAGACTCTTGCTAAGGGAATGTATAAATGAACCATGTATGCAAATACACTTGAAACATTAATTTTACATTTTGAGTTATTTATGTGGTTTTAAGTAATCATAAGGAGCAATTTCTTTTAACTCCCTTGGGTCTATAAAGCAATATAGATATTATAGCTACAAATAAAAGGACAGTTAAAAATCATATATTGTTCTTTGTTTACATTTCAAAGAGGAGATCTAGTTTAGACATTTTATATTTGAGATACCTATTAGACATCCAAGTAGAGGGGCTGAAAAAGGAGTTGGATATAAGTTTGGAGAGGTCCTTAGCACTTACAGCCACATTACTAAATAGGATCACCCAGAGAGAGGATATAAATTAAGAGGGAAGAAAGTCCTAAGACTAAACCTGGGACATTCCAAAACTTAGAGCTTGGGGACATGATGTGAAGCCACAACAGAGACTGATCTAGAGAGGGTCAGAGGGTCAAAGAAATTAGCACCAAGAGAAAGCCAATTATCACATGTCAGCTCTAATTGACCCTGGCTCTTGCTCACATCTACGTTGGGGGATTTTTGCAAATTTGGTATGCTATTGGATCCATCTCTAGTTTTCCTAACCTTCTGCTTCTCACAACCCTCAATCAGTACCCTGTTCTGCATGTGTCTTCAGACGAGGCCCACCTGAATCTTTAGGATCTAGAACCAAGGTCGGGGTGTCCTTTTGCCAGCCTCAGCTAACACCAGCCATGTTGCACCTTGCCCTTATTCCTCACCTCACTTGTCATCCTCTCCTGGAGGAGAAGGAAAGATAGCTATTCTTGATGACTTGGCTTTAGACCCCCTGATTCAGCTTTCAGGTAGGTGTGTTATACCCCCTTAAACTTATCCTGTGCCCCGCTTTCTTGGATTTCCTTCTTGCCTGTGTATTTTATTCTTGCTCCAGGTATGGGCATTTGGCCACTTTGGACAAACAACCTGTCTTTTTCAGCCAGTCCCTGAGTCTATCTCTGCACAACCCCTGCCTCCCCCCCCATTCTATCCCAACTGCAGTGACTAGTACTCTTACTGTGACCCCTTGGGTCATCTGATCCAATCTGCAGAGAGGTCAAGTCTCTTGAACCCAGCGCCCCCATGTATATATTTCTTTGCACACTTGTGTGAGTACTTCTGTAAGATACCTTCCTGAAACTGGATTTCTTAGGCTGAAAGACAGACACATTCAAAATTTTGAAAACTACCAAGTTGCCAGGTGCCTGGGTGGCTCAGTTGGTTAAGCAACTGCCTTCAGCTCAGGTCATGATCCTGGAGTCCCTGGATCAAGTCCCGTATCGGGCTCCCTGCTCGGCAGGGAGTCTGCTTCTCCCTCTGACCCTCCCCCCTCTCATGTGCTCTCTCTTTTTCTCTCTCTCTCAAATAATAAATAAAATCTTTAAAAAAAAAAACTACCAAGTTGCCCTCTTAGGAGGTTGTGTCATTTTCATGCACATCATTAATGTATGCAATATCTGTGTTCATAAACATAGACCAACAGTATTATAATTGTGTGAACATGATAGAAAATTATGCCTATTCAAATTTTCATTTTCTAAGTATTGTTGTAATGATTAAACTAAACATTCTTTGTAAAATATACAAAGCAAGTTATTTTTAGTGACTGCTTTTTAAAAACTAGTTATTTTCATTACCTAAAGGCATACTAGATGTATCTTAGGAGCAAAGCATATGTATGCCTATATATTACAATGTGTCAAGTACTGGGGCCATTTTTTGGGGGGAGCCCATTTAAAGATGAATAATGACACTGTGCCCTCATGCTACTTTCACTATTGTGGGTGGGTTAGGGGGACATATTTGCATACAAATAATCTAGGCAAGTGAATGGGGGAGAAAGGTGCTAAATCTGTCTTGAGAACTAGTCAACTTTCAAGTTCCACTTGGAATATTAGGATTAATGTATAGCATGTTAAACTTGTATTCTTGGTATGAAATGTTAGTATGTTTTGACAGGACTCTTCAAAATCAACATCTTAACTGAAAGTCCACCAATAACAAGCTTTCCTGTTGGTCATTATTCTTTTGGTGGGGGCCGGGGGGTGGCTGCAACAATGTCACAGGACATTCCTAACATGGGTTCTCCTGATCTAAGATTGTTCCTGGAGTATTCTATACTACAGATAGCAACCTCCTTTCTTTGTTCTTTTCCACTAAAGGGCTCTGTATTTTCTGCATTTGTTGATAAAGATGGCTCTTTTCCTGTACCATGAATGGCATGGTGTCTCCAGGTTACGTTTGACATCTTCTTGTAATGCAGTTTGTATTCACTATGTGTCAAGCCCTAAGCTAAAGGCTGGGATAAGAATACGGACAAGCCTAATTAAAGAGCAAGTCAGGAAATGAATAGGTTGGCAAATAGCTAAGAACTGGATCACGTGGAAGAAGGCACAGCTGTGCTGAGGTCAGGCCCACAGCCGTCTTTTTAAATTTTAGGGAAGGGTCAAACCAGGACAGCTAATGTAATAAAGTCCAAGAGTGAAGACGGACGCTAAGGATGTGTAAATGTCAAGAAGTCAAGGAACTGGGCACCTGGGTGGCTCAGTTGGTTAAGCGACTGCCTTCGGCTCAGGTCATGATCCTGGAGTCCCGGGATCGAGTCCCGCATCGGGCTCCCTGCTCGGCGGGGAGCCTGCTTCTCCCTCTCCCGCTCCCCCCTTTGTGCTCTTTCTCTCTCTCACTCTCTCTCTCAAATAAATAAATAAAATCTTTAAAAAAAAAAAAAAGAAGTCAAGGAATTGAAAATACACGAAGAGAATCAGTACTGCCTCAGAACAAGAACTAATTAGATCAGAGGAGTGAGTGTTGGAGAGGGACACAACAGGGCGAGACAGGTCACCCATATATCCTTAACAGGATACTGACGAGAAGGTTCTTTTGCAGCCACCTTTATCCCATACTTCATGTGTGACAGACTTCATAATCCTTAAGGGGATTCTGATCTTATAAGCATGGTCTGTGAAATTTGTTTATTTAAAAAATGACAAAACTTTTGTACACACTAAAATCCTTAGAAACTATCTCTTCCTGGATGTAACACATAAAACCTCATTATTCTAGGCTGACCAGAATGGCTTTTGGATTTACCTGAATTATAACCTACTTTACTGTCTTATTCGATGTGTATTTTAATGGCTTGCTTCTGTAGAGTATAAAATGCAAATGACTCAGCAGATGGATGGCTACTGCAGGGGTTTCCAGATCTTGATGTAGTCTAAAATAAAACAAAATTTTCTCTGTATGGGTGGGAGTTGACAGTTCTTTTAAATTCTTTACTAAAAACATTTCCAAGAAATGTGTTAGATAAGAGATGTCTTTACCCTCCACTCTCACCCCACAAAAACCATTCTAGCACCATGCTTGTTTTAAGTGAGAAAAATTAAAATGCCCACAAAGGCAGTTTGAGTAAGCTGTCATTTGATTTAAGTATTTTGCACTCTTCAACTGTACTTCCCCACAAGGATCTTCTAGTCTTTTCCAGAGAACTTTCCATTTTAGTTCTGAATTCTGATCTTAATTATTCCTTGTTAGCTTCCAGGATGATTCTTGGTGTTCCTATATCAATGCCAAGGCACAAATCTCTTTCCTTGCAATAAACATTTTGAAAGGAAAAAACTTCCAAAGTTTATTTGAATGGAATAAACATTTTTCATATTAGAAAGCTTAAGCCAGGGATACCTGGGTGGCTCAGTTGGTTAAGCGGCTGCCTTTGGCTCAGGTCATGATCCCAGGGTCCTGGGATCGAGTGCCGCATCGGGCTCCTTGCTCAGTGGGGAGCCTGGTTCTCCCTCTCCCTCTGCCTCTCCCCCTGCTTGTGCTCTCTCTCTCTCTCTGACAAATAAATAAAATCTTTTTTTCTTTAAAAAAAAGAAAGCTTAAGCCAATAATTATTAAATCATACTTTAACTTATATTTGAAGTTGGATATCACAATAATATTTCCCATTTATATGCTCCATTATTAACTACAAAGAAACAGTTGGCTATTTGTGTTGCATCAGAATGAAAACTTTTATTCATTCTTTTGACTTTTCAAACATATGCTAGTTCATTATTTTAATAAAATGCACTAACAGATGTTAGGCAGAATGTGGGCACATCTGGGACACATAAAATACCATTCCAAGTCTCCATAGGAGGGGAGTAGCAATATTGTTTAGTTCTCCCCAAAAGTCTAACTAGCCCATCTCATTTAATCTGTTTAACTCCTTCGAGTTGGGTAGTGAAGAGTAGCACCATTTATTTTGGTTGTCTTGGGAATATAAAAAGGAACGAACTAAAACACCAAGGGAAATGTCACAAAAAGAAATGCACTACACTGAAATACAAATAAAACTTCACTAAAGCCTGTGGCTAGAGCTATATTTTTTCAGCTGAAGAGGTTGTAAATCTTTGAGTTGCTGGTTTCCTGAAGCCACCTTGAATTATAGGTCTCTTTAGGCCTTTCTATAATGTCCCTACTTAAGTTGACCCTTTCAAAGAAAGCAACACATCTAAACAATGGCAAATAAAGATTTGGGTAGAAGATATATTTTGACAACAGTATATATATAGATGGTGATTAAATCCCAAGCTATTCCTGTCTTCTGATCTAACTTTTAATTTTGTTTTGTTTTCTTAAAGCAAATTTTCTAAGGAAAAAAAACAAGACCTGCTGGTTTTCTGTCAATGGGTCAGGTTTATACACTGTTACATTTAACATCATCTCTAGCTTCTTAAAAATAGACAGCACTGAGGATTGGAATAATACTAGTGTTGAGAGGAGGCTCTGGGGATGCTGGTCTTTTACTGCTGCTTACCCATTAGAAAGAAGGAAAATCCTGGAGTTGTGTGTGCAGCATCGAGTGGGAAGGCACCTGTGGCATAAAGGGAAGTATCCCCAGGCTTGAATTCAGATGACCTAGGTTTGAGCCTCAGCTCTGCCACTTATGAGCTCAATGTTTGCAAAAGGTAGTTAACCACAGAAGTCACATTTTTTCTTGTCTATAAAGTAGGAATAATACCTTGGAGGGCTGATCTGAAATAATTAACATAAATTTGCTATAGAAACTGTGACACGTACATAGCTTATCATTAACAGGCTATTGGTGGCCTGCAATCTTCATTTTGGAAGAGCAGGTATCAGTTAGATATTTGGAGCACAGCCAAAAAGAAATCCACGTGGTATATACAGAACAGGCAGGTATAAATTCCCATTCAAACACACTGCCTAGAGAAAGACTCTGCAAGGACTAACAGCAATCTTTTTTTTAGATTTTATTTATTTGAGAGAGAGAGAATGAGAGAGAGCACATGAGAGTGGGGAGGGTCAGAGGGAGAAGCAGGCTCCCCGCTGAGCAGGTAGCCCGATGCGGGACTCGATCCCGGGACTCCAGGATCATGACCTGAGCCGAAGGCAGTCGCTTAACCAACTGAGCCACCCAGGCGCCCCGACTAACAGCAATCTTAATAGAAATTTCTGCTTGTAAGTGATAAAAGTGAGGCAAACCAAGCTCATATGTATTGCTGTATTTCCTATACACACTGGGATCAAAGATTCTGTCTTTCATTCTCTTAACACCTATTTTTTTTTTTTAAAGATTTTATTTATTTATTTGAGAGAGAGAATGAGAGAGAGAGAGCACATGAGAGGAGGGAGGGTCAGAGGGAGAAGCAGACTCCCTGCCGAGCAGGGAGCCCGATGCGGGACTCGATCCGGGACTCCAGGATCATGACCTGAGCCGAAGGCAGTCGCTTAACCGACTGAGCCACCCAGGCGCCCCTCTTAACACCTATTTATTGAGCATCTAGTATATGTGCCAAGCATCACGCTAATCTCTAGGTATACACTGGTGGCCATGATTTCTGCTCTCAAGGAACTTATGTCCTACTTACATTAATAGCTTTATTCCAAGAACTTGGCAAAGTATTGGCACATAGTAGATGCTCAGTAAAAGTTGGTTGAGCTGAACTAATCTAATTTTGTAGCATTACCATAGCAGAAAGCTAGTAAAGCCGTGAATTTTGTGATCAGAAATGATTTTTGTACTCAGTTCACCATGTGATTAATAGGGTACTACTTCTCAAGTCTTGAGGGAAAAATAATATATATTTTTTTCTTTTTAGTTAAACTCTACCCCCAACATGGGGCTCAAACTGACATCCCCAAGATTAAGAGTCGCATGATCCTCCAACTGAGCCAGCCGGCCGCCCCAAGAAGAATCTTTTTAACCTAGAGTTCACGTAGTCATCTACCTATAGTATGATACTTGTATTATGTAGTGTTAATTAAACATTTCCCTACTCAAAATATGATTATCACTTCCAATTAGTACATGTAACATGGGAGGAGAGTATTAGTAGAAAATGTTTTTAAGGGTAATATCCCTTAGGTCAGGTCAAAAAATTAGCAAAAGGAATGTAGGTTGGATATGTCAAATCACTAGACAGACTGACATTGATTTAATATACAACTAAAACAAAGGGGAAGAAAATGGAAGGTCCATTCTATTTACATGATAGTGAACTCTTAACAAGTACAGAGAGTTTACTTTTGAAAGCATAACTTCCAATGTTATTGAATAAAACTTCTTGGGAGTTTTTTCATAATATATAGGAGCTCACTGGTGGGGTCAGGGTGGGTAACATTAGTATCGTTCACCAATATCCCTACTTCTCCTGACTTGGTTCAAGGACTCAGTCTCTTTGCAGATGGGGGAGGCTAAGTAACTAGTTTTGGCCAATGAAATTCGATCAGTAATTTGTTTTTTTTCCCCAATCTAAGGCTATGAAAAGTTCATGGGGATTCTTTAGTCTCTTCCTCTGCCACAGAAACTCAGTAGCTGTGATCTAGGTGAGATAGCTACAAAATGGTGGACCCTCTATCAATCTGGTTCCTGGAGTGACCGGAACAGAGGGAGTCTGATCCATATGAAGCATGAATAAGCAATAAACTTCTGTTGTGTTAAGGCATGGAGATTTTGGAAATTTTATTACTATACCATAACAAAATCTTTCCTGATTAATATAGTCAGGAGAGGCCCATAGCACCCTCAATGCCAAGGTTTTGAGTAAGAGATATAATAGGTAATACGAGTTCCATTAATTTGACAGTAGTGTCTTTCATATTAAGGATGCTAGCCTGAGGTCTAGCTTTTTAATCACATTTAATCCAGATATCCCATAAGTTTTCCATTTTCCCACTAATTCTCCTGTGAATCTTTTTTAAGTACTATATTTAACTTTTATCCATAAAGTTCCTGTGCCTTCTACAAATGATCACTTTTTGCAACATCAATTGAATTTCTTACTCTAACCACACATTATCTTCACAGGCATTACTGGAGCAAAAGGTTCTGAATTATCAACACCCTTAACTGAACTACACATGCAGTCGTCATGAATAAAGAAGGGATGGTTCTGCAACTGCACTATCTCTAGAAAGTGGACCTTTATAAGGACCTTTATAAGAAGCATGCCTTGATTATAGTTCTTCCTGGACTCACGGAAAAGGCTACGTCCTGATAAGCTGGTGGAGGCTGAAAATATTGTAAGTCAAAATCCATTTAATATACCTAACCTACTGAACATCATAGCCTATCTTAAATGTGCTCAGAACACTTACATTAGCTACAGCTGGGCAAAACCATCTCACACAAAGCCTATTTTATAATAAAGTGTTGAATAGCTCATATAATTGAATGTTGTACTGAAAATGAAAAATAGAATGGTTGTATATAGGTAGGTACAAAGTGTTCGTAAGTTTATCAGTTGTTTACCCTCCCGATCGAATGGATGACTGAAGTTGTGGCTCACTGCTGCTGCCCAGCATCACAAGAGTATCCTACCACACACAGCTAGCCCAGGAAAAGATCAAAATTCAAAATGTGAAGTACGGTTTCTACTGAATAGTATCACTTTCAACCACTGTTAAGATGAAAACTCATACATGGAATTGTAAGTTGGGGACCATCTGTATTTTGACTTTTTTTTTTTCATACTGGAGAAAGAGCTTACCCTTGAAGGGCTTGTAGAGTCTGAGAATTGTCATTTCTTTTCCTTCCTTTCTCTCTCTCTCTTTCTTTCTTAAGTAGGAGGCTCCAAGCCCAACATGGGGCTGGAACTTACCACCCCCAGTTCAAGAGTTGCATGCTCTACCCACTGAGCCAGCCAGGCTCCCAAGAATTGTCATTTTTTATTTAAAGCTATAGATAGTAGGTGAAAGTTTTCAAGTCACTGAAAAAGAATAATGCTTTGCTCGCTTACTTTAATGGATTGTTAGGTAGGATACATAACGTGTTGTCTTTAATATATTAACACCTGTCCTCTTTCTTTCTACCCATCCAAAAACTATCTGCCACAGCACTACTCAAATCCTAGCTCCTTAGGACATCTTCTTTCAACACACCAGCTGGAATCGATCCTTTTCTTTTCCAAAATGCTATGTAAATTCGTACCATTTATTTGGCATTGCTTGGAGAGTTTTAGAAAGTTCAAAAGCTGGAAAAGACCTAAGAATCATCCAACACAATCCTCTCATTTTGCAAATGAGGAAAATTAAGTCCAGAGAGGTTATGCAATTTACTTAAGTCAAATGGTTAGAGACAACCTGGAGGCTACAAACCTAGTTTTATAGGGCGGTCCGTTTCTTTAGGTCACAAATGCCTTCATATTTACTGTCTGATTTTGTTGGTTATCTTTTCAAGAGGAAAGGACTTCTCACCAATAGTGTACCTTGAGGTCAGGGAACTCTTTCGCTTGTTACTTCTTCAGTTTATCGCTTAATTTATACGCATTTTACATAATTTTTTGGTAGACCAATTGGTTGTGTTTTAGGTAATGATTACATCTATTTAATCTATTACTTCTTATATTCTCAAGTTCAGAAGATAATACTGGAAGGGGCCAAGAAGGTAGGAATAAAACGGCAAGGTCTAACAGTAAGAGCTGATGAAAACAATCGGAACACTTACAGACGTCCAACAATATACTTCTAGAATGGAAGGTCATTTTCCCTACAAGAAAGATCTTGTAGGTTCACTCTGCCAGGATGGTACGTGTTTGTTGAACGGGGAGGCAGAGGGCCGAAGCTCAGGTGAAGTTCTAGAGCTGAATGCCTACTGACGATGTCTACCAGGTGGGACGGGTGTAAGAGGAGGAGGCAGTCGCAGAGGGCAGAACTCTTGAGGCCAAACCCCGACAGCCGGCCAAGGAGGTGTAACGGGTGGGCCGCGGCAGGGGCAGAAGAGCCCCAGCAGCCTGAACGACGAGAACGAGGCGGCGCCGTCGACATCCGGGCGTTGCCCGGGGGCTGCGTCGACCCCGCCGAGGGCGCCGGGGGGCGGGGCCGGCCGGCCCGGGGAGGGGCGGCTCGCGCCCTCCCCGCCAGCACGGGGCGGCGCCCCCTCCCCTCGCGCCGCGGGCCTCCCCGCGACGTGCACGTCCCCGTCCCGCGCCTCCGCCCCCTCGCTCGCTCGTTCCTTCCCGCCCTCCCTGCCGCGCCGGCCGCGCCGGCTTCCCCTCGGTCTCTCATGAATATTGAGCGGCCCCTGTTGTATTTCCCGAGCTCCATTGCGGAAGCCGAGGCTCGCCATATTGTGCGGCGGCGCCGGCAGCCGCGGCGGCTTGTACCTGAGTCTCGGTCTGGCCGCGGCCAGCGGAGTCCCGGGCTGGGGCAGGAGCCGGTGAGTGGGGCGGGCGGGGAGGCGAAGGGCGCGGGCACTGCGGGCCGGGACGTGCGTCGGTTCGGCCGGGCTGCGGGCGGCTGACGGCGGCCTGGGGGCCGGGGGTGTGTTGCCCGCGGGGGTGTGAGGGGAGATGGCGCCGCCGCCCCCGGCCGCTCTCGGGGCGGGGATGGCGGGGGAGGCAGCTTCTCATTGTTCCCATTTCTTCGAGGGTCTCGGCGGAGGTGGTGGGTCCGGCTTGCGGAGGACCCAGTGGGAGAAGGTCAGGGATTGAATTCCTTCCTTCGTTGGGAACCCCTCGCTGTCCGTTCCTCAGCGCGGAGGCCGGGGCCGCCGTGCGGCCCCTCGCCTCCCGGGGCGGGGGCTCCAGCCTCTCTGCGGCCCCTCTCCGAGGCCGGCGGCGTGGAATGCGGGGTTTTTCCTCCGGGCTTCCCCCTCGCTGCCCAGGGGTATGTGTCTGCACCGTGGGGGTGGGGTGGGGGCGCTTTGTGCAGAATGCCCCTTTTCACCCCCGCGGTGCTGGAGTCTGGGTTCGCGAGGCGCTGCTCGGCGTCGGGGTTCCTGGTGGGCTGCCGGGAGACCCTCCTGGTTAAAACGTTCCTGGAGTGCCGCCTGCCTGCCGGCGAGTATCTGTTGCTGCTTTCTAAAACCGCGAGGCTGCCCCGAAGGAGTCGTGGGGGGAGGGGTTGTCTTGGTTTGTTTCTGATGGAAGCTTCGCGTTTTGAACCCAGTCGTTGACGCTGAGATCTTTGGTATTGGGTGTCGCCAGGGAGCCCTAGCCCAGGCTGTCAAGATACTTTCCCTCCTGTAGAAGTAGTCTCCTTGCTCCCAGAGATACTGTTAGTAAAAATTGGTCTTTGAAACTTCGAGGTTCGTTCCGATTATCTGCCCGCTAAGACCATTATGGTCTTACCGTCTTCAAGCCTTTTTGGGTATATACTGCATGGCTGTCAGAAAGTTTGAGAGATTGTGTGTCTTTAAGGGGTAAGTAAAGTGGTTTGAAAATGTTAGGTTTCCTTGAGGTGTGTGAAGAAATTTGTTTGCTCTGAAAAGAACAGGCTTGCATTCAGTGTTTTGGTAATACGCTTTACTTTTAAAAATTAAAAAAAATTGAGACGTGGCTTTGATGAGAATTATGTTTAAAACTCATGTCTGAGTGATTTGCATTACATGATCTACTTTTGGTGAGTTCCAAGACGATAAGCTGGAATACTTAGTGTAATTGGTAGATAATCTACTTTTTCCTACTTGCATTGGGGTATAGTTGTTGAATTTTTAATAACTTAGATTGGTGTCAGATCAGGCTTTTTATAGTGAATATTTGACCTTTTGATTTACAAAGAATTTAAATGGCAGCAATAAGACTTTTGGTGATTCCCTTTTTCCACTGAAATTTCTACTTGTCACAATCAACAGGTACCTTTTAAAATCTTGATTGTACATTTAACGTGTTTAAAGTAAAATAATGGGTAGTTATATAAGACTCCACTTTCTAGAGATAGCACAGCAAATATGGCCCCTTACTTTTCCGGAGGTTTTGAGTTATTTCCTTCAGGTACCCTTGTGGAATCCACCTTTGAGGTTAATTATAGTAGGTGTGAGTGAAATGGAGAATTTATGGAGGAAACTGCCTGAGTAGGCTAGTCTGAGTATTTTAAAAATATGCTGGTGGTCCTCAAATGTACTACACAGAAAAATTTCAAATTAGAGCCACTAATATGTAGACAATGCAGACATTCAAAATACTGAGACATTCTAAGAATTTTGAGTTTTTCTCTGCCTGTATTGAGCACTCAGACAGCTAGTTCCTAGGTTTATGTGGATAGGAATACTGTATAGAGCAGGTCAGCAAATATCTTAGGAATTTCATTTTTGTATTATTGACCTTAAGTGTGTAGTGTCAGGTCTTTCTCTGATTTATTCATGATTTGTGTTTTCATTATGTGGTCTTTGGAGTAAAGGTGATTTATGTCTAATGAATAATATATAACCAGATGTTTTAGTGACAATTTCATTTCTATACATTAGCAAAGAAGCATAATTCCTTCCAGCAAGAGAAATGAGTTAACATTAAAATGTACTTTATTAAAGTTATGGACACATTTTTAGTATGACTTAAAGCACCTCATAATTTTGTAGCAACTCATTAAATCTGGAGAAATTAAACAATGCATCACAGTTTGTCATTTTTAAAAGGAAAAATACTGTGGGATTATGCACATTCTGCCCACATACAGATCTACACTTGATTAGTGTTTATTGCACATGGTGTGAAGACCTTGTCATTAGACACGTTAATTAATTTCCTCATTTTTTTCCATTTCTCTGAAATCTTCGTTATTATAGTAACTTATTGAATGTTTATTTGCATTTAACTGAGTAGATCCCCATATAATTTGGGGGTACAAAGGTACAATAACATTTGCCCTGTCCATTTCCTCTCTGTAGGTCAAGATATCCTGTTTATCCCCCCTCATCCCTAGGTTTCCACCTAATGTGTCAGATGGGTCCTTGGGTGTTTCTTGTAAGGAATACAGTTTGGTTGATTTTACATGGACATACTGACTGTGGTAATAGGACTCTTGGTACTAAGTAGAAGGTGGTGTTAGTATGTCTACAACTAGAGCAGGAGCTGGGTAATGAGTCCCTGACTTTATAGATGTCGATGGTAAGGGGAGTAGGTGGCCCACTATCCAGTTTTATGCTTCTAGGAGGAACTCCAGTGGAACTGGCCATGGATTTTCAAGTTTAAAATTCTTTTCACTTTTGCCTTATAGATGTTATAGGCAGTTGAAGTGGACTGGTATGTCTGGGCCTAGTGATAAGTCATGTTGGAAGCTCAGCTATATACATTTCTAAAAATTCCAAGAAAGATTCCTATTGCTTCAATTTGCTTTCTCCCATTTCATTTAGAAATGGATTAACAATATGTTTGCTGCTTCTCCCTATCTTCCATTTTGTCATAATTTTGAAAAATAAGTTTGCTAAGTAATGAAAAATTATTTTTGTAGCTAACCTCAGATTAAATTGTCTAATGAGGATATTTTATTAAGTAACAGACCATGTGAAAACTATCGAAGCATTTTGGTCATTTATTTTCAACAGATGCGTTGATTATAGACTCCTGCAAGGGGAATTTCTTTTTGTTTCTATGCTGTAGAGTGGAGTTGTATTTTATGAAGAGGTTAGATTCTAAAGATGATGCATAAAATGAAAGTCACACGTGGTAGAAAAAAAATGATGCTTGAAAAATCCTATAGGAAGAGAGAACAATATGCCAGTAAGTTCATTTTAGCTTTAGTGTTGGAACAGGTTAGTGTTCAACAAAAGAAACAGCTTTCTGTTGCATTTAGGGGTCATGTTGAACAACAGCAAAAAAATATATATATATATTATTTTAAAAAATATTTATTTACTTTTTAAAGTAAACTCTCTGCCCATTGTGGGGCTCGAACTGATGTCCCCGAGATCAAGAGTCGCATGATCCACCAACTGAGCCAGCCAGGTGCCCTGCCAAAAATGTATTTAAATATAAGCATCACATTCAGCTGGTCATGTGTACATGAGGAGAGGCTTGTGGGAGCTGAGACCTTTGAAGAGCAGCAGATGAGCTTTACCATATCACATTTTCTCTAGGATATGTGCTCTAGTAAAAGGAGGTGGTTGTGTGTGCTTGGAATACCTTGTGCTATTTAAATATTTTTCATTTCCTCTCTTTTTTTCTAAGTTGGGTAGTTTAAAACACAAGAGTTAAATTATTTTTATGGTACAACTCAACAATTTTTTTTTTTTTTTTAAAGATTTTATTTATTTATTTGACAGAGAAAGACACAGCGAGAGAGGGAACACAAGCAGGGGGAGTGGGAGAGGGAGAAGCAGGCTTCCAGCTGAGCAGGGAGCCCGATGCGGGGCTCAATCCCAGGACCCTGGGATTATGACCTGGGCCAAAGGCAGACGCTTAACGACTGAGCCACCCAGGCGCCCCCAACTCAACAAATTTTTTTAAGATTTTATTTTTAAGTAATCTCTGTACCCATCATTGGGCTTGAACTCATCATCCCGAGATCAAGAGTTGCATGCTTCACCAACTGAGTCAGCCAGGCACCCCTCAGCAGACAAATTTAAAGGGTTTTGAGTTATCCTTTTTAAAATAGATTTTATCTTTAGGAGTAGTTCCAAATTTTCTTTACTTTCCTCTTCAGTGAAGCAGCACGATCTCTCAAAGGAGAGTTGTTTGACAGTGTATTAGTTCTAGTAGAGAAAATAGTAACTTGAATAAGAATTTCAACAGAGGAGATTTAATATAGGGAGTTGGTTAAATGGTTGTAAGAGCAAAAAGACAACATTACAGTGTAATCGACCTAAGAGCTCAGAAAACAGATTCCATTGGCCTGGTCCTGAACCTTTGAGGAGGTCATCGTTCAGCTGCTGATCAGGTTCTGGAAGTACCCAAAAGTACCCAGAGAAGCTAGAGACTGAAACCTGTTGTTGCTGCTGGGGTGAGGGGCTGCAATTGCTGCTGCCAGGAACTGGAAGGAAGTCCTTTCACCCCTCTTTCTGCTTTCCAGTTTTCCTTTTACTACCTCTACTGTCAAAGCCTAACAGGGAGAGTGGCAGAAGAGTCAGTGAAATACAGTTGTGCAGTCTGAGCCCCAGCACCAAAGAGCAGAATCTAGAATGGTGGTTTTGGAGTTGAGAGACAATGAGTCAGTGATCTGCACAAAATGGTGTAGGTTAAAGTATAATAATTTAAATAGGGAATCTTGTCCTTACCTTGCCTGTTAAAAAACAAGTGTTGATTATCTTCTGTGTGCCAGACCCTATGCGAGGGATTAGGGATAGAAAATGAATTGAACAAGGTTTCTGTCCTTGAGGAATTTACAACCTAAGTGGGGATGACAAATAAACCATCTTACAGTGTGTTAAATGCAATAACAGATGAGTGATGTGCTTTGAGAACCCAAAGGACATTACAACCTACTTGCCTCTTCTCTGCCTTGCTAAACTTAATGACTACTATTTTTATTTTCTATCTTGATCAAATCCAACTTCATTCTCTGCTGTGTTCAGCTCAACTCCTATGAAAGCTCTTTATCTGAGATGCTTCAATTTTGTTATGTAATCATAATCATTAGTTAAGCATTTGTGTGCCTTATTGATTTAGATTGTAAAGGCCATCACTTTTCACTTTTAGCCTAGCCTAGTACTGTGAACATAAAAGATGTTCGAGAAATACTTATTTTTGCAGTAGTTGATGGGAATTAAAACATTCATCATTACTTTTGCAGACATTGTTTCTTCCTTCCAAGGTCATTAGAAAATAGTTTGAGTGTTGTTTGATTTTACAGATGTCATAACTGAAGGATTAAAATAATTGGTTAACTTAAACTGTATAGTACCAGCAGCTGATCTAGAAATACGACTTGGGATTTTTTATTCCAGAGCCAGCAATTTTGGCAGGGATTCATTTAATGGCTAGATAAAATCCTCTTTTACACCTCTCATTATTTTATAGCCTAATGTTCTAAAGTCTTAGTTACTTCTGGCAGAAAGAAAAGACAGAAGCTCCTCATTTTATTTCCTAAAAATAAAAAATATCATGCAGTTTCTTTTTACATTGTTCTTTTTAATTATCCATTTTTTGTCTCCCTTTTTTTCCTATTTCATGTGTTACTTACCACTACCTCTATTAGCTATTGTAAAATGTGCAAATCTGTAAAATTTCATTTTGACTTCTTTTTAGAATAGTGTTTGTTTCCACTATTATGCACACACCATTAACTTAAACCAACTTAAAACCAACTGATTCTTCACTTTTTAAAAGATGTATGCCTCCATGCCAGTAATTGCATTAAACCCTCACTATTTACACTATTTGCTATATAGAGTCCAATTCAGTCTGGGACTGCTGTCATGGAATCCAGCCAAATGTTTTATAGAAGACTTTATTATATTACAGAAAGGGTGTGTTGTGTATAGTGGAAAGAGCTTCAGAATTGAAGTCAGGAGTCTTGGTTTCTAGGTCTGGTTTCACTACAAGCAAGATTACTGGCCTGTTTTCTATTAAAAAAAAAAAAACAAACCACCCTCGCTGATCTCACAGGTTATTTGTAAAGACATAAGAGGTAGTGTAGGTAAAAGGTTTTGTAAACAGCAAAGCACATTGTAAATATATGGGGTGTAGGTGAAGAAAGAGAGACAGATGGATTAATCTCTGGCATGGATCCTGGTTATAGTTCTGTGACTACTTTCAAGGGAGTTTTCATATTTCAAAGTTGTTAGGGTGGAATGGAGTGTGGGAGGAGTTGTGGATGTCCTATAACCCTTTTCCCAAGTCTGGTTTATATTATAGTATTCTCTCTCCCTTAAATAATGTATTTTAAGGTTGACATGTCTCATTAATTTCTTTACACCAGGGTCAAATATCTCGCTCATATCATTAGACAATAATATTCCAAACTTTACTTACACATTAGGAGCAAAACTACCACTCTGTAGATTGTTTATATGACAAGGGCCTGGGGGAGCAGGGGAAACAGATGGTATTACTATTTTGACTGGAAACTAACTATTGTGGTTTTGTTTTACTTATTCGTTATTTTATGATATCAATTACAGAAATTATCTGCTTTTCACAATACACTTAGCAAAATTAAAAATTGTATCTGTTATTTACTTTTCATGAACTTACCCTCTTATCCTTGATCTTAAAAATTTTAATTGGCCTATTTGTGAAGAAACTGCCTTGTTGAATTAGTGGAAAGATGCTTTTTTCCTAGCTTTTTTATTTTTATGAGGTGCTGTCCTCCAGGAATGTTTCCTCATGTGGCTATAAAGCAATGAAATATGTTAAAGACTCTTGAATATTGATAGTTGAGTATTATCTGAAGTGTTAAGACTCAATTTCTCTGTCCTTAATGTTATTATAATTGATTATGTTTGTATTTAAATGTAGGTCTCGTTTCCAGTTTGGGTTAACCAGTGATAATTTACCAGTGTAGCCTCCTGAAATACTTTTTTTCTCAGAAGTCTCCATAACTTTTGAACAGGTAATATTACAAATGTATAATATAGATAACATGATTATCAATGCCAATTTAATTTATCCTGAAAACTTTTGGATAATCTGTTGCAATAATTAGGAAAATCAAGACAATATTGGTGTGCTAGAGAGGAAAAAAGTGTCACACAGTAACTAAGCTGTTTTTCCTTTTTTTTTAAGATTTTATTTATTTACTTATTTGAATGAGAGAGTGCACGTGCTTGTGAGCCTGCAGGGAGGGGCAGAGGGTGAGAGAATCTCAAGCAGACTGGGCTAAGCACCGAGCTTATGTGCTGCTCAGTCTCACGAATCTGAGATCTTGACCTGAGCCAAAATCTAGTCAGATGACTAAGCCCCCCAGGTGCTTCATGTTATTCATTTCTTAAATGGATTGTTTTTAGTTTGTTTTTTTTTTAAAGATTTTATTTATTTATTCATGAGAGACAGAGAAGCAGAGGGAGAAGCAGGCTCCCAAGGAGCAGGGAGCCCGATGTGGGACTCGATCCCAGGACCCTGGGATCATGACCTGAGCCGAAGGCAGACGCTTAACCATCTGAGCCACCCAGGCGCCCAGATTGTTTTTAGTTTTAATCCGCATGTTCAATATATTTCTTGGTCCTTTCAAAAATAGCTTAGGAGCTGATGGGAAACTCGATAAATTACTAAATTGTCTTTTTATTAAATATAATTTCAGTTGTCACTTTAATTTTTTAAGTGTATTTTTGGGGAAATTTAAGAAGTAGAAAGAAAAAATGTTTTCAGTACTCAGTTTTAATTCCTCTTATATTTCGATGTATTTCCTTTTGGAAATGAATTTTTTCTTTTGTTTAAAACATAGTTTTAACTGTATATTATAGATCTGAATTTATGTGTGTATTTTAATTCTTTTGATATCACAGACACTATGTCATAACCAGTCTGGTAACATTTTTGACAATGGCAAAATACTTCAAATGGATGTAACAGTGGTTGGATCCTGGGGTTCCTTTTAGCTTGGTGGTAGGGAGGTCCAAAATTCATTGTGACAGCCAGATGGAAGTAATTAACAGGCAATACCTTTTGTCTCCATAAATTTGCAAGAATCAATCTGTAATCCATGGCAGTAGCTTGTTGCAGTATAGCTGATGAAAACGGAGAAGGATTTAGAGAAGATAGTCTCTGGTTTTTCTGCTTATTAGTTGGAATTCTTTTTTTTTTTTAAGATTTTATTTATTTATTTGACAGAGAGAGACAGCGAGAGAGGGAACACAAGCAGGGGGAGTGGGAGAGGAAGAAGCAGGCTTCCCGTGGAGCAGGGAGCCCGATGCGGGGCTCGATCCCAAGACCCTGGGATCATGACCTGAGCCGAAGGCAGACGCTTAACGACTGAGCCACCCAGGTGCCCCGAGTTGGAATTCTTTTTTAGAGCAAGCGTTCTTGGCCTTCAGTTCTGGGCTCTCTTAAGGCACCATTATTCTGAGATTTAGGGCCTGTGTTCTTTTGTATAGTATTCCCCCCTGCATCCCCCCCCCATGAGAGTTCCTAACTTTTTTCAGATTCTCAGTGGGGATGTGGATTCAAAAGTTAAGAACCATGTACTTACAGGATTTTGTTAAAAAGTAGAGGTAGAGGGAAAGCTGTACAAAAAGTGCCTGCAAACAGTATCTTGTATTGAATTAATGTCAGTTTTCTTTTTTGTTCATTGTTTAATAATATAGAATCAGTTTTGCTTAGGAGAGAATGATTTCACTACTTTAGCTACTTAAGTCTTTTTTCTTTTTCTTTTTTTTTTTTAAAGATTTTATTTTTAAGTAATCTCCCCACACAGTGTGGGGCTTGAACTCACAACCCTGAAACCAGTAAGTTGCATGCTTCACTGACTGAAACAGCCAGGTACCCCAAGTTTTTATTATAGTATTATATGATTTTCTCTTTTTAACATTATTTGAACTCACATTAAGATTACCGAAGTCTAATAGCTAGTAAGTAGCTTTTAAAAAACATTTCGATATATATACACTTTAAATATCTATATTTTCATTGCTAATAAGGAACTCTGCCTTAATGGACATAAAATATATACATTTGTACATCACCCAAAACGTGTTTATTTTATAAAGAGGTTAAATCTGTATATTGACTAACTCAAAACCATGTTGATTTCCAGTATTTATGAGCTGTGCCAAATTTTTGCTGCTTTCATGAACATAAAGATTATGCTAATCTTTAGATTTATCAGAGCTGTAAAACTTCTTTCTATCCTCAGAGTTTCTGATTTCTTTTTCATGCTTCTAAGATCCTGGCCTTTGAAACCCCAGGAACTGCTTTTTTCAGTTTAAAACTTTTTTTTGATGCAAGTTGCAGAAACCAAGAGATAAAGTCCAGACAGAAGAAAGATTAAATCCGTTTATTTTTTGGAATTGTTTCCATAACCCAAAATGAGAATCGAGGTCTCCTGAATCCCAGCCTGGCTGCTACTATTGAATATGTATAGGAGCATAATAGTTTTTCTTTTCCTGCAAGAGAAAATCTACCCTGTGTGACAAAGGGATACCAGAGACACATTTTTTATTTCTCTATTCTTATTTTTTGTTGTCTTAAAACTGTTAAAAGTTGGGGCGCCTAGGTGGCTCAGTCGGTAAGCGTCTGCCTTCGGCTCGGGTCATGGATCCCGGGCTCCCTGCTCCACTGGAAGCCTGCTTCTCCCTCTCCCACTCCCCCTGCTTGTGTCCCCTCTCTCGCTGTGTCTCTCTCTGTCAAGTAAATAAGACCTTAAAAAAAAAAAAACTGTTAAAAGTTTGTGCTTAAAATGGAAACTCCCTCTACAAACTCCTAACAGCTCTGTGTTACCTTCTAGAACGTAACTTTTACATAGCTGTAATTGTAGCGCAGATGCAAATCCGTGGCTTCTGTCATTTTACCTTGCAAGTATTACTAGTCATTGCATATCGTATTAATAACTATTATAGTTAATGATTGAGGAAATTTCCTGATGTTGATGTTGCAAATGTCTCCTTGCGGATGGTGATGTTATTATTGTAGTAGTAGTACCAGTAGTCTTTGGTATGGTGGTTAAGGGCATGGCCTTCTTACTCAAACAGACCTACTTTTTTTTTTTTTTTTAAGGTTTTATTTATTTATCTGACAGACACACCGAGAGAGGGAACACAAGCAGGGGGAGTGATAGAGGGAGAAGCAGGCTTCCCGCTGAGCAGGGAGTCTGATGGGGAGCTCGATCCCAGGACCCTGGGATCATGACCTGAGCCGAAGGCAGACACCCCAAACAGACCTACATTTGATTCTTGCCTTTGATGCTTATTACTGTGAGACTTTTAAGCAAGTTGCTCATTTATTTATTTACACTTTGGCTCAATTTCCTTATTTCTTAGATGAGGAAAATAGTACCTATTCATAGGGTTGTTACAATTAAGCAAAATTTCAGAGAAAGTGGTAAATCCTCTGTTATCTGTTTTTAATAACATTACTTCCTAGGACTGGGATTACTGAGTAAAAGAATGCAAATATTTTTGTATTTCTGGAAATGAATTGCCTTGCTGCTTTCTTTCTGAAAGTGGTATTCTCTTATTCCAGCTGCTGTTATAAGAGAATGTGGTGGCATCAGCCTTTAGCTGTCTGTCTTATCTTCCTTAGTCAATATTCTTTTGTCGCTGCCTTCCCACAAATTTAATTTTTCAACAGATAGGCCTTTGCCAGAAGTGTAGACCCTGTTGCTGTTATTTTCAGTGACACAAAGGAGCGTTGCTGTGCTTTCCTATGCAGTTATTCGCTAAAGCTAATGTATGTGTTCATCAGCACTTCTGCTTCTGGCAGGAGTCTGCACTTTATGGACATTTCTCTTCCCAGGAAAGGATAACAACCTTGCTATACCACTTTTCAAAAGTTAGCTTTTGTTCTGGCATATGGGGCTTTGGACTAAAACTCAAGTTATTAGACTTTCTAGCTTTGTCATTAATGATAAACAAGTAAATTTTTAAGCTTTGCTTTATGCCTTAGTTGTGTTTGACATCTCCCTCTCAAAAATAGAGGTACTGATCTGTCTGTGCCATTAAATCTGCAGATGTTTTGGGGGGCCAATCATGTGTGCTGATGACACAGCAATAGTCTACAGCCCAATAGTAAGCTGCTAACTGCTGCCACATTAATATGCTCCATTGTTTAGTTTCCTCTAATCTGGGGAGAGATGTGAAATGAAGTTGGTAGCCTCCCTTGTTCTACTTTAGAACTCAAGATTTTTTTTTTTTCCCCCCTCTGCTCAGGAAGTTATCAATGTCCTTTGTGTCTCTTGGTCTTAGGGTACTGGGAGAATTAAAAGTAGTCCCTTTC
The DNA here is from genome assembly GCF_029215605.1 of Mirounga angustirostris. NCBI lineage: Eukaryota > Metazoa > Chordata > Mammalia > Carnivora > Phocidae > Mirounga > Mirounga angustirostris. Next base: position 45,274,941 of record NW_026991714.1, read on the forward strand.
TAAGAATGCGGTTAGTTTGTGGTATAGAGTTGATGTGTGTTCAGGGCTGAGAACCTAGATTATGCCAGAGTCTGAGATCTAAATTACTAGTGAGTCAGTGGTTTGGCAGTAGGTCACTAGATTCAGTAATTGGATGAAGCAGTAGACTGGAAAACCCTTAGGCAAGCAGAGGTTGAGACATCCTTAGAAGAGTTACAAAATCTAGACTGGCAGATGAGAACCAGAAGGTAAAGTACCAGTGAATGTCTTGACAGAGGGACAGTTAAGAATTCAGGAAATCAACAAAAATGGAAGGTTCTGACCAAATGAGGCAAGAAATAAAAAATAGCACAAGAGAAAAAAAAAAAAACAAAATCCCCCAGATGTATAGCCTCTAGTACCAACGACACTAGTTAAAAGGAAAAAGCTAGTTCACTGTGTACAGACAAGCCAGATGAATGTGGAGAAGTATGATATCAGCTATTTTCTTTAAGACAAGGGAAAAAAGTGCAGATAACCTTGGCTTTAACTTGGAATCCTAGATGTGTGAACAGTATGTCTCTTTTGACCTGCTTTGAAAAGATTGGAGGAAATTGGTTATGATTGTTTGAAGTATTCAAGTTGAAAGAAGTTGCTGAAGGTAGGATACCTTTTTAGCTTAAGAAGACAGGACTCTAATGGGCGCCTCGGTGGCTCAGTCGGTTAAGCGGCTGCTTTTTGGCTCAGGTCATGATCCCAGGATCCTGGGATTGAGCCCCACATCGGGCTCCCTGCTCAGCGGGGAGCCTGCTTCTCCCTCTCCCTCTGTCTGCCACTCTGCCTACTTGTGCTCTCTATCTCTCTGTCAAATAAATAAATTAAATCTTAAAAAAAAAAAAAAAGACAGGACTCTAAGCACTGTACTGGTTTTTTTTTTTTTTTTTTTTTTTTTTTTTAAAGCTTTAGTGGGGGTGGGAAAGGGAGAAGCAGACTTCCTGTGAACAAGGAGCCCGATGCAGGGCTTGATCCCGGGACCCTGGTATCATGACCTGAGCTGAAGGCAGACTAAGCACTGTACTGTTAGGGACATTTTTAAGCAAGTTTTTTGATCTAGTTAAGAGGGCTCTTGATGATACTTTATTTAAATTCTTAAATTTACAAGTAAGGAAACCGGATCCTCAGCAAAAGTAACTAGCTCTGGTTTACTCAAGAATTTAGAGGCAGAACTTCTTTACCATTTGAGAATATTTGTAGAGAATTTATAGCTACTCGTATTCCAGTAACTAATATTCCTTTTATTAAATTGTCTCCACCTAGTGGCAACAGATATTTTGCAAAGCTGCCTACAAACATTGGAAAAACTGCTAGGGGAAACTATTCTTCACAGCTTTCAAGAGGAGTCAGCCTGGTTGGTGACAGTTGTATTGCTTTTGCAAAGGAAAAGGAGGAGACGTGTGCCTGATGCTTACTTTCATATTCCATAACCTCATTAAGGAATTTGTAAGTTCGGCAGCACATTGTTGACAGTGTAAGAAGTTAGTATGTTAAGCTTGTATTTAAAAATTTTCATATACACACATATATTAGGGTATATGTATATATTCACATGTATAAATTTTTTTTCTCCTTATCTTTGTAATGAGTTAAAGTGATAGCATGGTAACTTCCATCAGTGGAGAAGAGATAAACTAAACAATAAATGATGTTGCCAGTTAGTTACGTGGTGGCAGGGAAAGGGGCACAGATTCTGAGTTCTTAAATGTAAAAAATGAAACTCTGAAAATATTAGAGAAAACTTTAGGTGGATGGTGGACGTTTTTATAATTTTAGAGTGTAGATTTAGAGTGTGGATTAGCTTTCAAAGAAGCCATATAGGGAAAGATAAATATGTTAAAAAAATAAATAAAAAATAGAATCTATGACCTTAAGAAGTCAAAGCCAAAGAACAGAAAAACAAACTGGGAAAAATATTTAACACTCATGGACAGATAAAAGGTCAATTTCTTTAACAGAAAAATTTTTTGAAAATCAGCTTATTAGCACAAGCAGGGGTGGGGAGCAGATGGAGAGGGAGAAGCAGGCTTCCCATTGAGTGGGGCTTCATCCCGGGACCCCAGGAGCATGCATGACCTGAGCCGAAGGCAGATGCTTAACTGAGCTACCCAGGCGCCCCGCAAACCAGCTTTTTTTTTTTTTTTTTTTTTTTTTTAAAGATTTTATTTATTTATTTGACAGAGCACAAGCAGGGGGAGTGGCAGGCAGAGGGAGAGGGAGAAGCAGGCTCCTCAAGGAGCAGGGATCCCGATGTGGGGCTCGATCCCAGGACCTTGGGATCATGACCTGAGCTGAAGGCAGTCGCTTAACCAACTGAGCCACCCAGGAGCCCCGCAAACCAGCTTTTTAAAAAACTAATAGAAATGGATATATAGTAATTGACAGGCAAAAAAAATGGCCAATAAAACAGTGAAAAATACCCGATCACTCATCATTGAAGCGTTGAGATTAAAACATCAGTGAAGTATTGTTTACTACCTACTAGATTGGGCAGGCTTAAAAAAGTTGCTAATCCTTAATTGGTAAAAGGGTAAATTGGCATAGTAAGTTAGCAATATTTGTCAGAATAAAAAAAATTTGCCTTTCGGTCCAGTAGTTTTTCCTTTAGGAATTTGCTGAGGCAACTTCTTACCTAGGGTAACTTGTTGTCAAAGATAAAGTTAGCAAAACATACATGAAACCAATGAATGAATAAATGGTGAACCACATCTTTATTGGGGAAAGTTTCAGGAACTTCTAGTAGTATTTGGAAATGCCATAGGTTTCCTTAGATTGCTAAAAACTAATCTTTAGCTCGAACAGCAAGTTTTCAACCCTGACTGTACATAAAAACCACCTGGCTGATTTTCTAACGATGTCAGGAGCCCCGGATATAATGACTCAATTGGTCTGAAATGGGACCTTGTTATCTGAATTGTTGAAAAGATCTCCAGGTGATACCTATATGCAGCCAAATTTGAGAACTACTTCCTCTAGAGGAAGACTGTTTTTCCTGTGGATGTGTTGAATTTTCTTTTGGCAAAAGCCAGTACTCCATTGGGCAAGTAAACTGATGAACATATTTTTTTTAATTTCTCTCACTCTGCCATTGGCTTTCTCAGGGTGTATTAGTTTCCTGTTGCTTACAGTTCTGACAGTCAGAAGTCTAAAATGGGGCATAAGGGATTAAAATCAAGATGTTGGCAGGCCTGCATTTCTTCTGGAAGCTCTAGGGGAGAATTCATATCTTTTCTAGCTTCTAGAGGCTGCTGACACCCTCTTGGCTCATGGGTCCTTCCTTTATCTTCGTATCAGAAGCATAGCTTCTTAGATTTCACTCTTTGACTACTATCCCTGTCACCTCTATCACATCGCCTTCTCTCTTATAAGGACTCTTCTGATTATATTGGACCAAACTCACATAATCTAGGATAATCTCCCCATCTCAGAATTCTTAATTTAATCACACTGGCAAAGTCCTTTTTGTCATGTAAGGTGACATAGTCACAAATTTTGGGCATTAAGATGTGGACACTTTGGGGGGCATACAGTGTACCACAGTTAGAGACTTAATTGAGAAGGCCACTAAAAATTTATAAATGAAATATCTTAGTTTATCTTAAATTGATATCATAGTGTATCCCAAAGAGTAAATTAGCTTCTATATATACTTACCATAGTGTATCCCAAAGAGTAAATTAGTAAGTTATGATTAATGTCCCCTCAGGAACAATATGCAGTTTTTTTTTCTTTGTTGTTAGAAATGTAGGTTGGATAGGATAGGCTGTGTTGTCTCATTTTTATTACAACAAAAATAATAGCTATCATATATTCTTCACAGGATTCTGTGAAATAGGTACTTTATTTCAGCCATGGCAGGATTTCATACTTTGCTTTTTGTCTTGTGTTCCAAGAGTAGTTTGCATAGGAGGGTTGAGGTACTGCCGATGAGGTGTTTTGAACCAGATGCAGATAATTCATAACATTGATATATGGTGGGATAATTTTGAATAGTACTCTTTTTTTTTTTTTTTTAGAGATTTTATTTATTTATTTGACAGAGACACAGCGAGAGAGGGAACACAAGCAGGGGGAGTGGGAGAGGGAGAAGCAAGCTTCCCGCACAGCAGGGAGCCTGATGCGGGGCTCAATCCTAGAACCCTGGGATCATGACCTGAGCTGGAGGCAGACGCTTAACAACTGAGCCACCCAGGTGCCCTGAATAGTACTCTTCTATACCTGTGAGTTCAGTTAACAAGCTCAGAGTTTCCTTTGATCCTTATTCCACTTTTTCTTTTTAAACTGCATGTTCTTCGGGTGCCTGGGGGGCTTAGTCGGTTAAGTATCTGCCTCCTGCTCAGGTCGTGATCCTTGCCTGGGTCGTAGGATCTAGCCCCACATGGGGCTCAGCTCCCTGCTCAGCGGGGAGCCTGCTTCTCACTCTCCTGCTCCCCCTGCTTGTGTTCTCTCTGTCAAATAAATAAAATCTTAAAAACAAAAAACCCTGCATGTTCTTTTTTCTTACAGTTTTGACTACTGTAAGCTGAAATTTCCCACCAGAACCTTTCATGCTTCAGATGTGTTTATTGACCTGCATATAGCTTATATGCAACAAATCTAAAACAGAATTCAACTTTTCATCCCTTCCTAGAAAATGCATACCATTTCCTGTTTAAAAATATTTTTAAAACTTTTTTTAATGTGATAAAATATATAAAATTTGCCATTTTTAATTGTAGACTTCAGTGGCATTAAGTACATTCACATTGTTGTGTTACCATCACCACTGTCCATCTCCAGAACTTTTTCTTCATCCCAAACTGAAACTGTGTATTCAATAATAGGAGCTCTTCATTACTTTCTCCCTCCCCCCAGCTCCTAGTAACCATTATTCTACCTTTTATCAATTGGACTATTCTGGTATTTCATCTAAGTAGAATCATACAATCTTTGTCTCTTTGTGTTTGGCTTTTTTTTTTTTTTTTTAACTTAGTGTAGTGTTTTAAAGGTTCATGCATCAGAATTTCATTCCATTTTGAGGCAGAATAGTATTTCATTGTACATACATACTACATTTTATTTACCCATTTATCTGTTGATGGACATTTTGGATTGTTTACACCTTTTGGTTATTGTGAATAAATGTTAAGAACATGGGTATACAAATACCTGTTTTAGTCCTTGCTTTCAATTCTTTGAGGTATATACCTAGAATTGGAATTGCTGGATCATATTGGTAATTCTGTGTTTCATTTTTTGAGGGACTTGCCATACTTTTTCAAAAATGGCTGTATCATTTTACATTTCCAGTAGCATTGCTCTAGGGTTTGAGTTTTACCACATCTTCACCAATACTTTCAGTTTTCTATTTTTTGATAATAGTCATATAGCCATCCTAATGGGTATAAAGTGTGATATCTTGTGGTTTTGATTTGCATCTTTCTAATGATTAGTGATATTGAACATTTCTTCATGTACTTGTTGGCCATCTGTATATCTTCTCTGGAGAAATGTGTCTATTCAAGTCTTTTTCCCCTTGTTTTAATTGAGTTGTTTGTTGTTGTAGTAATTCTTCATATATTCTGGATATTAATTATCAGATACATGATTTGCAAATATTTTCTCCCATTTTTTGGGTTTCCTTTTCATTCTTGATAGTGTCCTTTGATGTAGTAAAGGTTTTGATTTTTTTTTTTTTTTTTTTTTAAAGTAAGCTTTAGCCCAACATGGGGCTTGAACTCACCACCTGAGATCATGAGTTGCCTGCTATACTGACTGAGCCAGCCAGGTGCCCCTTAAAGGTTTTAATTTTAATAAAGTCCCGTTCATCAATTCTTTCTTTTATCGTCTGTGCTGTTGGTGTCCTATCCAAAAAAACCATTGTTAAATTCAGTGTCCTGAAGAGTTTCCTTTGTTTTCTTCTAAGAGTTTTATAGTTTTAGTTCTTAACCTTTAGATCTTTGATCTGTTTTGAGTTAATTTTTGTAAATGGTAGGTTATTGTCTAACCTTGTTCTTTTGCATGTGGGGATATCCAGTTTTCCCAGTACTTTTTGTAGAAAAAACTGACCTTCCCCTGTTGAATGGTCTTGGCATTTGTGTCAAAATAACTTCCCATGTATGTGAGGATTTACTTCTGGGCTTTGTATTCTACTCCTTTGATTGGTCTATATGTCTGTCTGTGTTCCAGTACCCAGTTAGTTTAATTACTGTACCTTTGTGTAGTAAGTTTTGAAATCAGAAAGTATTGAGTCATCTAACTTGTTCGTGTTCAGGGTTATTTTGGTTGTTTGGGGTTCCTCGAGATTCTTTTATTTATTTAATGATTTTACGTATTGATGGGGCGGGGGGTGAGAGAGAAAAGCACACTCCCTGCTGGATCCCAGGACCCAGAGATCATGACCCGAGCTGAAGGCTGATGCTTAACTGACTGAGCCACCCAGGCGCCCCTCCTTGAGATTCTATATGAATGTTAGGATGGGGTTTTTGATTTCTGCAAAAACCATCAGGATTTTGATAGGAATTGCATTGAATCTGTAGATTGGTAGTATTGTCATCTTAACAATATTAAGTCTTCTGATCCACGAACATAGCATGGGATATCTTTCCATTTACTTAATGTCTTTCAGCAGTGTTTTATAATTTTCAGTGTACAAATCTGTGCCTTGGTTAAATTTATTCCTAGTAGTATTCTTTCTGATGCTTTTGCAAATGGAATTTTTTCTTGATTTCCTTTTCAGAGCATTTATTGTTAATGTATAGAAATGCAATTGATTTTTGTATATTGATTGCAGTTTTGCTGAATTCATTTTATCAGTTTAGTTTTTAACTTTTTTATGGAGTCTTTAGGGTTCACTATATATAAGATCGTATCATATGTAAACAGATACTTTTTCTTTTCCAGTATGGATGCCTAATTGATCTGGCTAGACTTCCAATATAATATGTTGAATAGAAGTGGCAAAAATACCATTTCCTGTTTTGGTTTCTCACTTTTTTTTTTTTTTTTTTTTTTAGCATCAACAGCTTAACAGCCACAAGCTTGAGAGTTTATGACTTTCTTCTCCTTTCTTTTTCATTTCCTACACCCCATGTATTTTGCCTCCTAAGTATTTTGTAGCTCTGCTGCCCCTAATTCATCCTTACTATTAACAGACTCATTGTATTAATTTCTTTCTGAATTATTGCACAAGCCCTTTAACTAGTATTCTTGCTTCCTGCAAGTCCATCCTCCACTGTTACCAGAGTTGATCTCTCTCAGCAGCAAGTCTCACCTTGTCATTCAGTTGTTGATTTTTCCTGAGATCTTTGCATGGCTTTTAGGCTTCCCTGATCTGGTCCACAGTTTAATTCTTCAGCCTGACTCCATGCTACTCGCTATCTCTTTTCACTCATTTAATAGTGATCTAGTTAGAGTGCCCCAACACACCATACTGAGTTGTGCCTTTGCTTATTATGATCCTTCTGGACTGCTTTCCTTTCCTCAGTTGGTTAACTTCACTTGACCTTAAAGTCTCTTCTTTCAAGGAGGAATCTCTCTCTGGGAAACCTTTTCTGCTTTTCCATTTGACTGTTGTTGTTTGTTGTTTTGGTTTGGTTTTTTGGTACTCTTGTAGCATTTACCAAATTGTATTGAAAACATGTTCAGGACACACTAGCTTATAAGCTCTTGGAGGGTCTCTTTTCCTATTACATGGTAGTTCTCAGTAAATGTTTCCTAAACTGTTGAACTCAGCTGTGTTTCTTTATGGGTCTCTTAGCTAGCTTCTAATATGGATAGGCAGAGGGACAGAAGGAAAACAAGGCTGCTGCTGATACAACTGGTGTTGACTAATATTAGACCTTGGTAGGTGCATTCTGAAGCCTTGGGGAAAGACTGAATTGGGTCATTAAGAAACTGTTGCAGGGGTCGGGGGGCTGGAGGTTCGGGGAAAATGAAAGGAGTATTAGAGGAGATGAGATAGGGATGGGCACAGATCACTAATTATCTAGATGTGCATTTTAATTGGTTCTTTAAAAAATCTTAAAACAATTTTCCCTCTAATAATAACTCAGTTATATAAGACTAGAAAATATTGTTACCAGTACTCAAAATCTTAAGACTGGGTAATGAAAATTTGATAAATCATCTTTGAAAGGTTCCTGCTCTGTGCTCTACAATATTTAAAGATATAATCCAATTAGGAATTGATTATATTACCTTTTTAAATAAAGATGCTGTTAGGTTACCAAAGTAATTTAGATGAGTATTCCAGATGTTTAGGACAGTGGTGTCTTTTTCAATAAAGAATACTGTCTTTGTGTCTTTACTTTAGAAGCTTACAAAAATTAATGTGTCTTACAGCTGTAGTTTCAGATTAAACTGCTGCAAGTGGTTTTTATAAGGTGATACTTACTGCAGGCAATGTTATGATGGCATTTGGATTGCTTAGTCAGAATTTATTACTGCTCCCTGGTTTGCCTAGTCTTGAATATATTTCTAAAACCGAACACCTGTATCCTGTAAGCAGGCAGTGTTTTAATTAAGGAACAAATAATTTGCTCATTCACATGTAGTATAAAGAGGGAAAAAGAAGTCCTAAAGATTGAGAGAGTTAATATGATGTGACCTGTATTTACTTTATGTTCAGAAGGGACAATAACCATGGAAGAAAAAGATAAATTTCTTGGTTTAAAATAAAGAGAAGTTTTGTTTCATAGTGCTTAGGGAAGCAAATCTCAAATGAGGAAAAGTGCTTCATGGGAAGATGGGATAATCTAAAATTACTGTATTTTCTGATACATATTTCACAATTTGAAAAACAAATTAAGGAAACAAATCATGTACAGGATAAAGACATAAGTGTTGGCTGCAAGGAATTGGTTATACACTTAAACTACTTTTGGCAAGTATCGTAGGCTGTCCACATTCTAATCCTTGGAATCTGCAATGTTACTTCGGGACTGAGGTGTATGTGTGAGGAAGTCTTTGCAAATGTCATTAAGTTACAGGTCTTGTTATGAAGAGATTATCCTGGATTATCTGGGTGGGTTCTAAATGTCCTCATGTGTAGAGGAGGCAATGTGGCCACAAGCGAAGGAATGCCAGCTGGAAGAAACAACACAGAGTTTCCAATAAAACTTCTGGAAGAAGCTCAGCCCTGTCAGCACCTTAATTTTGGCCCAGTGATACTGATTTAGGACTTCTGGCCTCCAGAATTAAGAGAGTATGGTAATTTGTTAGAGTTCTAGGAAACAACTCTCATACAGCGATCATTTTTCAAAGTGTAAATGGACGTTTCTAAACACCCCATTTACCTAAACTCTTTCTCCTTTGGGGGGGTATAATTTATAGCTTACTCATATTAGTCTTTAGTTCTGTTTAAAATACTCTGAGTAGACCAGGCAATTTTTATGATTATGATTGTGATTAAAGCAACTGGTGAATGTTCTTTGGCACAGAACTTTGAAGTTTTAGCTCAAAATAACTTATATTTAAAGCCCCCCTCTTTGGGAAAAATGTTTTGTCCAGTCTGGAAGCTCACTTGTAGCTTTGTTGCAGCTATACTTTGGTAAGAGTACAGTTTGACTCTTAAAATTTTACAACACAGGGTCAGCCTTTTTGCTTGCACATCTGCTATTTAATATGAATTATTTCAGCTATACTACAGAAAATGTACATGTGAGGCTCTTACTGAGAATTATGTTATGAGTTCACTGTGGCCCAGCATGTGCTAGGGTCTCACTTGAGACTTTGATGTATTGGGACTCTGACCAAAGGATAAAGGCCACCATGTAGTTCTTTTTTAAAGATTTTATTTCTTTATTAGAGCATGAGCCAGGGGAGGAGCAGACAGAGGGGAGACAGACTTCCTGCTGAGCAGGGAGCCTGATGTGGGGCTCCATCCCAGAACCCCGAGATCATGACCTGAGCTGAAGGCAGACTGATTAAACCACCCAGGCGCCCCTCGTCCTCTATCCTTAATGATCAGATTCCAGTGTACCTGGCCTGTATTATCTTAGTCCCTTCAAAGATTGTGTTTGAGGAGGGAGGGATAATCTAAGAGACATCCATTTGAATGTCTTTGAATGTTCTGCAAAGCTGTAGTTGAAGATGAGCTTCTTTATGTTATGTTTTGTCCTTTTATAAAGATTCCACAAGTTTCTAATGAAGTTTGGGCCAGAAATGTCTCTATCCAGTATTTCTCTTTTTCTTTTAAGCTTCTAGGAACTACACTTAGTATTCAGCCACATACAGTTTACTAGCAGTAGACAGCTGACAGATCTCTTTCTGGCAATTTTTTGTTACTGAAAAGGCCTTAAAGAGTAGTCTTGGATTAATTGGCCTGCTGATTGATTTTTTTTTTTATCACATGAGGCACATAACCAAACATTTTTATGTTTCTTTCTAAAATAATTTAATCTTTTTAAAAGGTGATTAATGTAAAATTTTTAGTAAGTTAGGGAGTGGCTAAGTAATTTTTCTTCCTAATCTTCTACATGTTGGGTGGAGGGGGGCTGAGAAATAAGAATGTTTATTTATTGAAATAAATCAAGGAAATGATGCCCTCTCCATTTTATGACCATCATTCATGAAATATGCCGGGCACTTTATATGAACATCTCATTTAACTTTGCCAATGACTGTAACTTTGCAGATTAAAAAAAAAAAAAAAAAAAGACCTTGAGAAATTTGGATATAGGTCCATAACCAGTAGCAGCCAGTACTAGGATGCATATGCAAGCTGATCCAGTTCCAAAAATCATTTACTGTACTTCCTGGGTGTTTCATTTGTTATATCATAAAATAAAGACATACCTAAAATACAAAGTTCTCTGTCCTTATTCTTGAGGAATTTATGGTTTAGTCTATCCATTTTTCCTTCTAGGGGAGCTAGAGAATGGTCTTGGGAGCAAATGTATGGCCCATTCAGGGGAGTTGAGGGTCTTGGGGGTCTCAAAGAGTTGAATGGGAATGTGTATTACTATTGTTTTCAGTTTTTCACATGAAACCTGTTCTTTGCCCCATCTAATCTCTAATAGACTTGACCATGATTTTTTAATACTCCCCTCAACCAATTAAAGGATTGTAGATTAGGGGTGGGATTAAAAAAATGGCACTTTAGGGAGCCTCTAGTTGCCAGGCACTATTAAAAGAAATTTATGTAGGAACGGTGTTGTGATTAGTGGTTAGGTCCTTAGACTAGTCTTCAGAAGACTAATCCATAGTGTAATTAAACCTAGTATACAAATTTTCCAGTAGTTCATATACTTCATTAAATTCATAACTTAAGTATAATTTTTTTTTTTTTTTAAGATTAGAGGGAGAGAGTACGTGCGTGCGTGAGGTGGTGGGGTGGGGAGATTGGACAGAGGGAAGTAGAGAATCCCAAGCAGGCTCCACACCCAACGACCTGAGCTGAAACCAAGAGTCCGACACTTAACTAACTGTGCCACCCAGGTGCCCCTAATTATAGTATCTTTTTTTTTTTTTAAGATTTTATTTTGTTTATTTTAGAGAGAGACCATGTAAGCAGGGAGAGGGGCAGAAGTAGAGGGAGAGAAGCAGAGCCCCGCTCATCTCGGAGGCGGATGATCATGACCTGGGCCAAATTCAAGTGTTGGATGCTTAACCAAATGAATCACCCAGGCACCTCTATAGTATGTTTTTAATGGAAAAACTTAGAGTGGAAATTTTAGTTTCTAAGTTGGGGACTTAGTGAATTTTTGTCCTGAAAAAGTAATTTTTACATTCATTTAAAAAATTCTTCTTCTTCTTAAAGCTTGAGTTACATGATAAATTTTAGGAGCCAAATTATAATAGAATGATAAATTTTTAATAGTTGTATTCATATTTTCCTGAAAGTAAACACAAAATTTCTCAGGCAGGGATGGATTAATTATTACAGCAATAACCCCATTGCTCCAGTTGTTCCCTCTCAGTGATGCAGTGAGACCTGGATGTTCATTTGGTAGTTAAAGAACCTGAAAAACATGAATCTGGGAGCCTGTATAGGTGTTGCCCACCTCCTGAAAAGAGGGAGGGAGACCTTTGCTTCTCAAATTCTCCTTGGTGGGGCGCCTGGGTGGCTCAGTCGTTAAGCATCTGCCTTCGGCTCAGGTCAGGCCCCGCATCGGGCTCCCTGCTCAGCGGGAAGCCTGCTTCTCCCTCTCCCACTCCCCCTGCTTGTGTTCCCTCTCTCACTGTGTCTCTCTCTGTCAAATAAATAAAATCTTTAAAAACAAACAAACAAGTTCTCCTTGGTTACAGAAGGGGAGGATCCTAGGTTCTTAATCTTTGGAATGTAAATGAATGTGGGGAGGGGTAGGGAGATAAGACAGGTGTCAGAATTTAACAACCCATGAATGTCTCCATAGTCTCATACCCCCTGAAATATAAATACATACTTCTAAAGAGGTAAATCTCTTTTATCTATTCAGTTATCTTTAACTTTTCAAGACTTCTCTTTTGCAGGACAGATTTGTATGCTCAAATAGCCCTAACTATGCAGATACATAAAAATATTTTCTCTACACATAGAAAATAGACCAACTGATAAATTTTCCTTTTGTCTTGCTTTTCCTCCCCCTATGTTATCTTGAAGTATGTGTGTTTGGTCATGAAAATAAGAAATGTTAAGATTGTCTAACTTGAGCTCCTTTATAGAGTTATTCAGCAAATATTGATTAACTGCTATATGCCAGGCACAGTGCAGGGTTCTGGGGATATTGTGGTGAATAAGATAAATACTCTGCATTCAAGGGACTTAGAGACTATAGAAGTGCTGTGGTGAAAAAGGAAAAGAGAATAGACATGAGAAAATGGCAAAGTTAGAATTTTGTTAGAATGCGTGAAGGAGGTAGCAGTGGCAAAATCTTGGGGGGGATGGGGGGACGAAGGCGTTCTGTTCCAGATGGAAGGGATGCACTAGTAAAAAGATTCTAAAATGAGAATGAGCTTGGCAAGATAGATAAAGAGAAAGATGGCAAATGTGGCTGAAACATAGTGAACAGAACTCAAAATCACAAAGTGCATTTAGGTGTTTGGATTTTTTTTTTTTTGTATTGCTAAAATAGGATCACGTTATATATATTTTGCCCTACAACTTGCTTTTTTAAAAAATTAATGTATGTTATATACATATGTTGAATTCCATGTCAGCATGTATAAGCTCTATAGCTTTGGCTATATCCTAATTAGCCATATTCCTATTGACAGACATATATAGACTTTTACGATTTTTTGCTATCACAAACAATGCTGTGATCACCATTCTTGTATATATGTTTATTACATATCTGTCTGAGAATTTTTGTTGGATAGATTTCCTGAGAGAACCATTACAAGGTCAGAACTTTTGACAGATTCAGGCAGATTTGAGAGGTGAAGATTCAGCCAGTACAGTACAGTGTTATTTTTTGATTTGGCCAGAGAGCAGAGACAGTTCTTTTGGTATGTTTTCTATTTATCAGTTGCTGTTTTTTGATTTGTAACTTAATTTTATTGAATTTTTTAAAAAAGGATAAATAAATGAGATTATTTTAGGGTTTAAGGTACCTGTGTATGTTAAAATATATGTATTGAAGTTCTGAGCTAATATGTCTGTCTACTATTGCACTTTTTTTGAAGTAAATCATATTTTTTCTTATTTTTAAAAAATTTAAATTCAGTTAATTGACGTGTAATATATTACTAGTTTCAGAGGTAGAGGTCAGTGATTCATCAGTCTTATATATAACACCCAGTGCACATTACATCACATGTCCTCCTTAATGTCCATCAACCAGTTTCCCAATCTCTCCACTCCCATCCCCTCCACCAGCCCTCAGTTTGTTTCTTACGATTAAGAGTCTCTTATGGTTTGTCTCCCTCTCTGATTTCATCTTGCTTTATTTTTTCCTCTCTTCCCGTGATCCTCTGTTTTGTTTCTTAAATTCCACATGAGTGAGATCATATGATACTTGTCTTTCTCTTATTGACTTACTTTGCTTAGCATAATACCATCCTTCTAGTTCCATCCATGTCATTGCAAATGGCAAGATTTCATTTTTTTTTAAATGGCTGAGTAGTATTCCGTTGCATACACACACAAACACACACCCACCCACCCACCTACCCACCCACCCACCTCACATCTTTTTAATCCATTCATCTGTTGATGGTATCTAGGCTCTTTCCATAGTTTGGGTATTGTGGACGTTGCTGCTATCAACATTGGGGTGCAGGTGCCCCTTTGGATCCCTACATTTGTATCTTTGGGGTAGATACCTAGTAGTGCAATTGCTGGGTCATAGGGTAGCTCTATTTTTAACTTTTTGAGGAATCTCCATACTGTTTTCCACAGTGGTTGCCATTCCCACTAACTGTGTAGGGAGGGTTCCCCTTTCTCCGCATCCTTGCCAGCATCTGTCCTTTCCTGACTTGTTAATTTTAGCAGTTCTGATTGGTGTGAGGTGGTATCACATTGTGATTTTGATTTGTATTTCCCTGATGCGAGTGATGTTGAGCATACTTTCATGTGTCTGTTGGCCATCTCCATGTCTTTGGAGAAATGTCTGTTCATGTCTTCTGTCCCATTTCTTGATTGGATTATTTGTTCTTTGGGTGTTGAGTTTGATAAGTTCTTTATAGATTTTGGATACTAGCCCTTTATCTGATAAGACATTTGCAAATATCTTCTCCCTTTTTGTCGGTTGTCTTTTGGTTTTGTTGACTGTTTCCTTTGCTGTGCAAAAGCTTTTTTTTTTTTTTTAAATTAAGGTTTTTATTTATTTATTTGAAAGAAAAAGAGAGAGCACACGAGTGGGGAGGAGAGGGAGGTGCAGGCTCCCAGTGAGCAGAGCCTGATGTGGGGCTTGATCCCAGGACCCTGGGATCATGACCCGAGCTGAAGGCAGATGTTAACCAGCTGAGCCACCTAGGTGCCCCAGGAAATGCTCTTTGATGAGGACAGGTCATATGTGCTCTGTATGGTTTGCTGTGCCAAAAGCTTTTTATCTTGATGAAGTCCCAATAGTTCATTTTGCCCCTGTTTGCCTTGCTTTTGGAGATGTGTCTTGCAAGAAGTTGCTGTGGCTGAGGTCACAACGGTTGCTACCTGTGTTCTCCTTGAGGATTTTGATGGATTCCTGTCTCACATTTAGGTCTTTCATCCATTTTGAGTCTTATTTTTGTGTATGGTGTAAGGAGATGGTCCAGTTTCATTCTTCTGCATGTGGCTGTCCAATTTTCCCAACACCATTACTATTACACTTCTAAAGAATGTGGATAGAATAATGACATCAACCAGTAAGTTCTTAATTGTATGTTGTTCAAAGACAATAAATTTAAAAATGGGGTGTGCGTTTCCATAGAGATTTCTGTAATAGTCATACATAGCTTAATTTATCCAGTTTTCATCTCGAGTACATTCCTAAGGCCACATACTGTAATTATGCTCTAAATGCCAAATTGCTTTGTCCTCAAAACCATGCCACTGTACACTTTAGTGATTTAAGAATTCCTGTTTCTCCATACTCTAACACCAGATATTATTAGTCATCTTAATTGTTTGTCAGTATCACAAACAAAAAATAGAGCTTATGTAAATAGCAGTGTTTTGATTTGCAATTTAGTGATTATTAGTGAAGTTGAGTATAGTCATTTTGCCTACATTAAGTTGCCTTTTAAATTGTCTTGAGGGACGATTCAGGGTACATTATGGATATTTGCCTTATACATGTTGCAAATATTTTCTCCTTGTCTATCGCTTATCTTTTAAGTTTGCTTATGATGTCTTTCCTTGATTTTGTATAGAAGTTTAAAAAATTTATTAGGTGAAATGTGAACTGCTTTTAAAGTATTCTGGTATTGAATCTTGCTTATTAGCCTGCCTTCCTAATCTTAATAGTATGCAGCCTTCTACCCTCTTTTTTTTTTTTTATATATATATCTGTGTAGTTTTTTTTTAATGCCCTTAATCCTTCTGTAATTTTTAAAAAATTTTATTTATTTGAGAACGAGAATGGGGTGGGGGAGAGCGGGAGTGGGAGAGAGAATTTTAAGCAGACTCCCTGCTGAGCAGGGAACCCCACGTGGGGCTTGATCTCATGACCCTGAGATCATGACTTGAGTCAAAATCAAGAGTCCAACTGAGCCACCCAGGTGCCCCAATCCTTCTGGAATTTTTAATTTTTTTTTTTTAAAGATTTTATTCATTTATTTGACAGAGAGAGAGACAGCAAGAGAGGGAACACAAGCAGGGGGAGTGGGAGAGGGAGAAGCAGGCTTCTCGCTGAGCTGGGAGCCCGATGCGGGGCTCGATCCCAGGACCCTGGGATCATGACCTGAGCCGAAGGCAGTCGCTTAACCAACTGAGCCACCCAGGCGCCCTGGAATTTTTAATTTATTTGTTTAGGTACATCTGATTTAATTTTTAAAATTTCGATATTTGTTTAAATCCTTTAAAATATCTTAAATTACATAAATTCACATGTCTATTTTTGAACCCTTTGTTTTGTTGCATTAATCTGATCATCTTTTCTTTAGACCATAGTGTTGCTTTTCATGGAGCTTTAATATTTGATGTAAGGTATGTCTCCCTGATTATTCTTCTTTTTCAAAATACCTTGGATGTTCTTGTGCATAATTCAGGTGAACTTTAGAACCACTTTGTGTATTGATATTTTGATTGGGATTGCATTGCATTGGATTGGTTTATGTGTATGTTTATCCAATCCATGTCCTCTTTAATGTCTTTCAGTTAAGTTCTAGAGTTCTGTGTTGTCAATACTTTGTGAAATTTACTCCTACATATTTTATAGCTTTTGTTGCTATTGTGAATGGTTGTAAATGGGATCGTTAAAAAAATGCATTTCTAAATGTTTATTTCTGGTTTATAGAAATCTATGGCTTTTTTTGGCATGTTTTTCTCTATTCATGCCACCATGTTGCTGCCTTTTTTTAGTTATAATAACTTTTCATTTGATTTTCCTGGATTTTTGGGGTATTTGTATTATCTACTGCTGATATTTTTGTTATTTCCTTTTCCAGTGCCCTGCGGGCCTTCCCTTTATTTATTTATTTTTTGGTGGCATTATGGACGTCTTCTAGCAGAAGGACAGTCTTATTTCCTGACTTTTTAAATAGGAATCTTCGAAAGTTTTAACCTTGGGGCTTCTGGTATATATTCATCAAGTTAAGAGTGTTTCCATCTCTTTCTAACTTACTAAGACTTTTAATAAGGAATAGTTGAATTTATTTATTGATATAAAGTAGAATATAGCAGTCTCTGTTAAGCTAACTTAATATATTTTACATCTATTTGTGCATTTTATTTTTTTCTTTTTGGTTTTGTGGGAAATTTATAGTATTAGCTTTATCAAATAACTTAAATTTTGCTTTCATGAACAAATCTTTTGTTTTTTAGCTGTTGCTGTTTGATTTATGCTTTTATAATGATCATTTTTCCGTTTACTTTCTTTAGATTTATATTCTAATTTCTGATGCTTCAGTTTTTCAGTTTTTATGGTTTTAGTACTTAAAAATTAAAGATTATCAATATTTCTGAGGGAGGTTTTACTCCTTACACATCTTACATATATATATATATATATTTTTTTTTTAATCAGAGTGAGAGAGAGAGAATGTGAGTAAGCACAAGCAGGGGTAAGTGGCAGACAAAGGGAGAAGCAGGCTCCCCCCTGAGCAAGGAGCTTTACGCAGGACTTGATCCCAGGACCTTAGGATTGTGACCTGAGCCAAAGGCAGCTCCTTAACCAGCTGAGCCACCCAGGGGAGCTACCCAGGCGTCCCACATCCTGTATGTTCTTAAATCCTGTTTGATTCTTGAGAAGATCACCTCTCTTAAACTCTTGTATATTTTCCTCCTTACCAGCCACAATGACCTTCCCCACCCCACAACATGTCTATTCATTTGAAAGTCCGTCCTTGATTCCTCTTTTTTTATTTTTTAAAATTTATTTGACCGAGCACGCATGCACACAAGCAGGGGGAGCAGTAGGCAGAGGGAGAAGCAGGCTCCCCACTGAGCAGGGAGCCCGATGTGGGGAGATGCAGGACTTGATCCCAGGACTCTGGGGTCCTGACCTGAGCCAAAGGCAGATGCTTAACTGACTAAACCACCCAGGCGTCCCTTGATTCCCCTGTCTTAAATAGCTCCTTTTCTCCTATTGATTATGTAACCCAGAGCCCCTTTTTGTATCTTTTACATAGCACTTAAGAATTATTAATTTGTTGTATGCATGTTTGTTCTGTTTATTGTTGGTATTTCTAGCACCTTGTACAGTGCATGGGGTGCAGTAGATAAATCAATATTTGAGTAAATGACTGATTCCTAATCTTATGAAAGGATTTAGGGAAGGAGAGGGACCCACCCAGAAACATAGGCCTGTTTTTAGGTCGATTTGGATAGGAGGACTTCAGGAAAATTGATAACCTGTAAATTAAATTATTGGAAAACTATCCTAGCCCTGGAAAGCTTTTGTGTAGGTCAGGAGTACACATGCATACCCCAATTTGAAGATGCCTAGTTAAATCATGTAAGATCAGCTTTAGTAAACAGTAATTCTTTACCGTTATGTATCATCTAAGGTTCATTTTTTCCTTTCTAAATATCTTCCCTCACTCATTTATTTTATTTATTTTTTTAAAAGATTTTATTTGTCAGAGCGCGCGCACAAGCAGGGCAAGCGGCAGGCAGAGGGAGAAGCAGGCTCCCCACTGAGCAAGGAGCCCAATGTGGGACTCGATCCCAGGACCCTGGGATCATGACCTGAGCCGAAGGCAGATGCTCAACCAACTGAGCCACCCAGGAGTCCCTCATTTATTTAACTTCTGTTGAAAAGCAGGTTCATTTCTAGGTGTGGGAGAAAATATTAAGATATATCCAGTCAAGTCAGAGGAGTAGATATGTAAGCAACTGTAATGCAATATAAGTAAGTCCAAAGTGCAGGACGTATTTTGTACTTGGCTTTTTTTTTTTTTTTTTTTTTTGCAAGTGTAACCATTTTCTTTGGCTTCTTTCTGGCTTTTTTTTCTTCATCTTTGAATTTCTATATATGAAAATGATGTGCCATGGTGTAGTGTTTTCGGCATTTATTCTGCTTGGTATTCTCTGAGCTTCCTGGATCTATGGTGTGGTATCTGACATTAATTTTGGGAAATTCTCAGTCATTATTGTTTCAGTTATTTCTTCTGTTTCTTTCTCTCCTTTTTTCTCCTCCTGATATTCTCATTACATGTATGTTAAGTCTTCTGAGGAAAACCCACAGTTCTTGGATATTCTAGTCTGTTTTTTTTTTTTTTTTTTTTTCAGTCTTTGTTCTTTTTTCCTTTTCAGTTTTTGAGGATTCTGTTTATCTGTCATCCTCTAGCTCAAGAGTTCTTGCCTGAGCAGTATCCAGGCTACTAATAAGCCCATCAAAGGCATTTGTCATGTCTGGTACAGTGTTTCTGATCTCTAGCATTTCTTACTGTTTTTTTCTTAGGATTTCTATCTCCCTGCTTACATTGTCCATGTGTTCTTATGTCTACTTTACTCATTAGAGCCCTTCGCATATTAATCATAGTTTTAAATTCCTGATCTGATAATTCCAGGACTTCTAGTGCTTGCTTTGTCTCTGCAAATTGTGTTCTTTGCCTTTGGTATGCCTTGTAATTTTTTTCTAGATGGCCAGACATGATGTACTGGGTAAAAGGAACGGCTGTAAATAGGCCTTTAGGTATGTGGTGGTGTGGTGTAAGGGGAGAGGAAGGGCTCTATAGTCTTATAATTAGGTCTCAGTCTTTTAGTGAGACTAATACTCTGGACTGTGAGCTTCATTAGTGTTCTCAGTTTTTTTCCCTCCCCCCTTAGGTGGGACAGGATGGCTAGAATGGGCTGGAGTTGGGTATTGCCCTTCCCTAGGTCAGTTAGCTTCTGATAATATCCCAGCATGTTAGGTTTTGATGAACTAGTTTTTCCTAAGAGTAGGCCTTGTTAAGAACAGACTGATCTGACAAGCGTAAGGGGGATTTTTCCTATTATTTCCTGTGGGAATCTGGTCAAGCTTGTGGAGGTAAATTTCATAATATTTTGGGGGTTCTCCTATGACTGAGTCCTCCTGGAGTTTTTAACTATCAGACTTCTCTGCACTGAGCCTCCAGCAATTTTTGAAAGATCTTATTTATTTATTTATTTATTTAGAGAGAGAGAGAGAGGAGGGGCAGAGGGAGAGAGAGAATCCCAAGCAGGCTCCACACCCAGTGCAGGGATGCGGGACTTCTCTCATGACCCTGAGATCATGCCCTGAACCAAAATCAAGAGTTGGATGCTCAACCAACTCAGCCACCCAGGCTCCCAGCAATTTTTTGATTGTAGTTGAGATTTACCTACTTGACACTAATTGCTGTTGGAGTTTCCACTCCTCAATTGCTTTGGTAAGCTGAGATTCCCTGTATTTTGTCTTTCCTCTCTTGGGGGCAGTGGTTTTCTCGTGTCCTCCCCTTGCTTATGGACCCAAGAAAAGTTGTTGATTTTTTTAGCCTCTATAGTTTTTTACTTGTTAGGATAAGTGGTGACTAACATGTGGAACTGGAAACCAGAAGTCTAACCTTCTTCTTGTAGAAAAGATAAACTTGGAGTGCCTGGGTGGCCCAGTTGGTTGAGTGTCTGATTCTTGGTTTTTAGTTCAGGTTGTGGTCTCCAGGTCCTGGGATTGCCTGTGGCCAGCTCTGTGCTCAGTGCGGGTCGGCTTATCCCTCTCCCTCCCTCTCTGCTCCCCGCCCCCACACACGTGATCTCTCAAGCTCTCTCAAATAAATCTTATTAAAAAAAAAAGTTAAACTTACTAAATCTTTCTATGTAGAATGCATAAGAATTTCTCATCTCTTTTGCATATTCTGCTCTTTGTGGGTAGTCACTTCTTGGGGGTGCTGTGTTGAAAAAACTTTTGGGGGAAAAAAAAAAACTTTTGAGACCACATGAGCCCCTGCAAAAGGATTGCGTGATCTGCCGTACATGTGAAGATGTAGAAAGTCAGTATGAAAGTGCCAGGTATTTGCAGTCTCTAAAAGAACATTCTGAATATCGTATTGATATTTCTTCTCTTTTGGTTATTGAAGCTGCAAGCTTTCAAGATCTGCCTGTAACTAAGTTGTTAGATTTATTTTCTGTTTCTGCCAAGTTATCTTATCCAGACTAATGTTCACTTTTCATTTGTACATTCTCTCCACAAAAGTGAGAGCCTACTTTATGCACGAAACATTTAAACAACGTAATATATTGATCTAAAGAAAGAGGAACTAATTCTTAAAAGCTTATCTGTTCCATTTTTCCAAAGAAGACATCCAGATGGCCAACAGACACATGAAAAAGTGCTCAACATCGCTGGGCATCAGGGAAATCCAAATCAAAACTTCAGTGAGATACCACCTCACACTAGTCAGAATGGCTAAAATTAACAAGTCAGGAAACGACAGATGTTGACGGGGATGCGGAGAAAGGGGAACCCTCCTTCCTACACTGTTGGTGGGAATGCAAGCTGGTGCAGCCACTCTGGAAAACAGTATGGAGGTTCCTCAAAAAGTTGAAAATAGAGTTACCATACGATCCAGCAATTGCACTACTGGGTATTTACTCCAAAGATACAAATGTAGGGATCCAAAGGGATACGTGCACCCTGATGTTTATAGCAGCATTGTCCACAATAGCCAAACGAAAGAGCCAAGGTGTCCATCGACAGATGAATGGATAAAGAAGATGTGGTGTGTGTATGTATATATATATATATATATATGCAGCCATCAAAAGGAATGAGATCTTGCCATTTGCAACGACGTGGATGGAACTGGAGGGTATGCTGAGCGAAATAAGTCAAACAGAAAGACATGTATCATATGACCTCATTGATATGAGGAATTCTTAATCTCAGGAAACAAACTGAGGGTTCTGGAGCGGAGGGGGGTGGAAGGATGATGGGTTAGCCTGGTGATGGGTATTAAAGAGGCATGTTCTGCATGGAGCACTAGGTGTTATGCACAAACAATGAGTCATGGAACACTACATCTAAAACTAATGATGTAATGTATGGTGATTAACATAAAATTTTTTTAAAAAAAGATACAGTAACAACAACAACAAAAAAGCTTATCTGTTCAGTGACTGCCAAAAGTAGAAATTTGAGCTTCCTTTTATACAGGTGGATCATGGCCTTTAAGCCATGTATTATGTGTATGCTTCCTCTGTGTGTGTGAATTATGTCTTGAGGCAAAAAAAATGGAATTTTAAAATCTTAGATCCCTATTGACCCTCCTTGGCCAGGTCACAGGAGAGGCCACTAAATATTATTCAGATCTACACTGCTGATATATTCTTAAAAAATACAGCTCGTGGTTTTGAGATTAGCAAGATTGTATCCTTTATTTTTTGGTCTCTGGATTACTTGCTGCATTATTTGGTAAGATAGCATCCATTCAGTAGCAGTTAAGACTTCAGATACCAGGAAACATATGATTGTAATATAGATAAAAACAGAGTGACTGGAAAACTTTTCAAAGCCACAGAAATCCTAGTTTTTCCAAATACCAGGAAATCAACTACAACTAACTTGTGAATTACTTCTTGAATCTTGTTGTCACAGGAATACAAATATCTAAATCATATATAATTTGGTTATGTGCAGGAGAACTGGTATTTCTAGAAACGAGCCATCAGCAGAAGGCTTTTTTTATTTGATGGTTCCCATTAATTTGCTGGGGGAGCTTTCTGGAGACAAGAAAGGACTATTCTGTTTACAGTGGGCCTCAGGTTAACAGTTACAGGTTGGGACATGGGAGTAGGATTTGGAATTATTAGAAATTCCCCCTGAGTAATTTTAGTTCTCTGAGAGATTCATTATGTTGTGGTAGGATTTATGGTAGAAATAATGGCACATGTATCTACCAGGAAACACCAAAGGCTCAAGGAATTTTTGCTTGTTTGGGAGTCCACTAGTTCTGATAAGCAAAACCAGTCAAAATACTCAAGGTACACTCAGTGGACAGCCTTGAAATCATTAAACTTTTTTTTTAAAGATTTTAAAAATTTATTTATTTGAGAGCAAGAGCATGAGCAGGGGGAGGGGCAAAGGGAGAAGCAAGCTCTCCACTGAGCAGGGAACCCGATGCAGGGCTCAGCCCCAGGACTTCGGGGATCATGACCTGAGCTGAAGGCAGAGGTTTAGCCGACTAAGCCACCCAGGCGCCCCAGCCTTGAAATTGTTAAAAAAAAAAAAAAAAAAAAAAGTCACAGCTCTCTCATCTGAAACATTTGATCATATTTATTTCAAATTTTTGCTTGGGCAAGGGAGAAACTTCATGTGGAATGTGGCTTTTGTTAAAGGAAGAGGGCAAGGTATGCAGAATTTTAGAGGGGGCTAGAATAGAGGTTAAGTTTCAGTGAAGTGCTTTTACTTCTCAAAGCAAAGTTGAGCTAATTGCTGATTGGGTAAGTTCTTGATAGCAGATCTGTTTAAACGGTGTTTGCTGGAAATGGGAAGTTTAGCTTCCTGGATATAAATAGGTCATGTCCTTCACTGTCTACATGCCAATGTAGAATATATGATTTACTTAAATATGCAGGTTGTGTCTTCTGGTAGGTGTGGGATTTTTCTGTCTACTGGACCACTCTACTTCGGTGGCCCATAAATAACTGGAACTCAGTATTTATAGCAACTCCAACCCACACCTTCCTTCTATATTCTCCATCTCAGTAAAGGGATGGTTGCTTTCCCGAAGTCATATTGGACCCTCCTGTCTTATATCAATGTCAAATGTATCATTAAGTCTGTCTCATTCTCTCTGCCCATGTTTAACTGCTTTGGTTCAGATAGTTAACATCACTCAGGTTTTTGTTAACAGCCTCCTCACTGTCTTCTTACCACTATTTACTTTTTGTTCTTCTACCTTCTGCACTACTCCTTGAGTTTCTGTGAAACTATTTGATCACATAATTTTCTTGTTTAAAACTTCCAATAGCTTCCAAATACAGGCATACCTGGTTTTCGTGCCTGTCTTCATACATGCTGTTCTACTCTGTCTGGAACCCTCTTTTCTACTCCCATTCCAGTGTAGTGATCTCTTAGTTTTTAAAACATTCCATCTCTGCTGAAGATTTCCCTGACTCCTCAAATTCCCTAATCCTCTTCTGTAATTCCCTATTGTTTATTCCATACTGCTGCTTAGACTTTATCTTGTCAGATTGTAGTTTACTTAACTTACATGTATTTCCTTCTTTTTAGGCTATGAATTCTGAAGCAAGGACCTAGAGCAGTTCTGCTTGGCTAATAATAGATACCTACCTAAATAGATAAATATTTTTAATGCCTGGAGCCCCTTCTTTTTCCTATGCTACATAAGAGTTTTCTAAGACCATCTTCCTCACATGTGTCCTAGATCCCATTCCCCTATTCAAAGAGAAGCACAGAAATTGGCCTTAACATTGTTCAGTTTATTCATAACTAGAGGGGAGAGGCATAATTAATATCAGGGTGGTGAGGAGACCTTGAAATCACATTAGATTGTGAACAATAGGAGAAACTAGAATATTTAGCCAAAAAGAAAGAAAAATCAAGTGGGATATGATTACAGTACCCAAATATTTGAAAGGCTGTCATGTAGAAAAATAATTAGTTTTAATCACTGTGCCTCCAGAGGGCAGCTGTAGGATGAAGAGGTGCAATTTTGGGTTCAGCATTAGGAAGAGCTTTCTGAACATTATAAGCTGACTTACTATATCAAGTAGGGGATTTTTCATGAGTGGAGCTGTGAAAGTAGAGGCAGAGTGACCAGGAGTTTAAAGTATTGTAAAGTTGATTTTGTTATCTCTGGCAAGAATTGACCATACTGGAGAGTCTTAAATTTTCCTGATATAGTTCTAAGTTCTATGACCGTGAATTTTAGAAGCATATTTATTGTTTAGGATTAAGACAGATTTCTGTATATATGGTAATAATATTAGCTCTTTCTGTGTGCTACCTGTTGGGCATTCAGAGATCACTGATGGGCTCTTGCACTGAGATAGCTTGTACTTATAAATGAAAAGATTCTTGGGCTTTTAATTTTTGAGGTGTGTGTGTCATTTCTATTTTGATTATTTTCAGGATTCACGATTCCAGAAAATCAATTTTGAGATTTACTTTCCTTCCAGGTACTAAAATTGTTTTTCTTTCCTTTTTATTCTTAGCAATGTCTCAGGCTGTGCAGGCAAACGGAACTCAACCATTAAGCAAAACATGGGAACTCAGTTTATATGAATTACAACGAACACCTCAGGTAACGTAGACTAAGATGAACTTAGGGGAAGTAAGACATGTTTGGAAACTGGGATACATTTTTAGAAAATGAAAACTCGAAAGAACATAATGGTAATAATGAACTTATATACAGGTAGTCTTGTGTATGTTTGGTTTACACTTCATTCATTGATTCAACAAATAATTTTAGTGTGTACTGTATACCAGATTCTATGCTAGGCGCTAGGTGAAGTGAATAAAAGATGTGGCACCAGCTTATGGAGTTTAGAGACATTAAATGAATAAATATCCATAGAAGTACACATTTGAGAAGTTGTGTAAAGGGGGAACGTCCTCAGTGCTGTAATAAATAATAATGGGAGGGGGCACTGGGTGGATTAAGAAGGTAATGGTTTGAAGTAGATAAACATGCTTAAGACTGAACTCATTTTGAGATGCCTGTAAGTCAGGCAGGCAGAGATGTTAACCTAGGGGTCTGGACCAAATATAAAATTTTGGGGGTTGTCAGCACATTTTAAGAGAGATAAGCAGAGGGGCCCAGAATTTCATCCAGAGGAGCTTCAACATTTAGAAATAAAGGAAAAAATGGAAAAGCTGGCAAGGGAGACTGAGAAGGAACAGCCAAAGTAAAGAAAAATAGGATATGGAGAGAGAGGATCAAAATCTAAGAGGTTTCTTGAAGAGGGAGGATGTAATTCCTGTGTTTGACACTACTGAGAGGATAAATAAAATGAGGATTACAAACGTGTACGTTGTATGTGGCAGTGTGTACTTCTATTTCATGACCTTGGCAGGAGTAAATTCACTTGAATAGATTGTGCTATGTTGAAGGGGGAGAAAAGTGAAAATGTGTAGGTAATTTTTCAGAGAAGTTTGGTTCTGTAGAGAAGCAGAGAAATGGAGTAGAAACTGGAGGGGAACATGGAATTGGGAAGTTTTACATTTTGTTTGTAAGATGGGAGATGAGGTGCACCGAGGACATCCCGGTGCCCTGCATGGCTCTAAGGTATATCGTTTACGTTTCACTATACAGCAACCCCATGCAGATACTACTGTAGGCTGATTTAGTGGAGGGTCCGAGATTGCTGAAGCCTGAGAGCAAATAAAATAATCAAAAGGATATACTTGAAAAGGGAGGAAGGAAGGTAATTTTATAGGAAGAGGCATATTTTCTCTTTGTAGCAAGAAAGAAGATGATTTATAAAGATGTCATAGAAAATGAAAGAGCTCTCAATGAAACGTGAGGTAAGGTAGTATTTTGAATGTTCAGATGTAGGAAGTTCTGCAGATAGAAGAAAAGGTGTGAAATAGCGTAGAAGAAACAAGTTTGTTACAAGAGAAACTAATTGCTGAGCAGTGTTGAACGCCCATTTGAAACTGGTGAAATTTTTTAGTGATACCAGTCTGGTTGTATGATTCCCCCCTTTTTTTTCCCACAGTACTACACACCTGCACAGGTACATAGATGGAGAACATGGATGGTTGAGTTTATCCTGGGCTGGGATTTTGCAAGGCAAGTTCTAAAGAAGGAGAGGACAGACTTGGTTACTAGCTGAGTCGTCATCATACTCATAGTTTCCTCATTTGTAAAATGGAGGTTGTAATTCCTAAATCAAAAGTTTGTGTGTGTATTGAATTAAGTAAAAGAAAATACAGAAAGTGCTTTCTTTTTTTTTTTTTTTTTTTAAAGATTTTTTAAATTTAGTTGACAGAGAGATAGCGAGAGCAGGAACACAAGCAGGGGGAGTGGGAGAGGGAGAAGCAGGCTTCCCGCCGAGCAGGGAGCCCGATGCGGGACTCGATCCCAGGACCCTGGGACCATGACCTGAGACGAAGGCAGACGCTTAACGACTGAGCCACCCAGGCACCCCAGAAAGTGCTTTCTAAAGAGAGGTTGAGACATAATAAGACACTCAAAAATAGTGGTAGTTACTGTAAATGTAAAGATAGTTTACTTGAGTCCTTCATGGACAATATCTATAGTTTCTTTGTCTTTCCTTGTAGGGTCTTTATTCTTTGACCCTGTAGAGGAAACACAAGTGTGGAGAGCCAGTGGAAGTAGGAAGTGTCAGTAACATATGGGAAGCCTTTTATTTCTACCTGCACCTTCCCCTTCAGTAGCCACCTACTAGACCTCTTTATTCAATCCATAGGAACCAGTATTGGAAAGTGAGGTAAATTTGTACTCAGTGCCACCTTGTGGGAAAAGTAGGTAGTGGTGAAGAACGTGGGAGTCACTCATCTCTGCACTTAGGAGAGATGCGCTGGAATTCTACACTGGAACTCCAAATGCATTTTTACACTGAAACGTTTTTACATGTAACAGTTAGAAATACTAATACTGGTACAGTGGATTAAACTAGTTTGTAGGTTAGCCTGAGAACCTGACCACTTTGTATAAAACTGCTTTTGTGGATCAAGACTTAAGGTTCAAGAAGTGATTTTAAAATGAAATCCTGTTAAACTGTATGTAAATTAGAAATACTTATATTGGAATCTTAAAATCTTTAAATGGATGACATGAAGTACATAGTTTGTTATCAAAATGGTGGAGTTTGTGAAGGTAGAAGAATTAGTTTATTTAGCCTTAATTTCCTCATTTTGAAGGTAAGAAGACAATGTTAATTATTTAGAGTCATGTTAATATGGCTAGAACTTAAGGCATTTGATTCCAAATTCAGTGTGTTTTTTTTTATTATGTTACTTGGCTTTTAAACACGTTAATATATTATTTTTAGCATTAAAATAAGAACATTGGTATAATACAGTGGTGGGGATGAGGGTGGTTGGGGAAGGTTATGATAAAACAGAGTTGACAGTGATGGTGGCTGGGTGATGGGTATATAGATGTTCATTTTTGTCATTTTCAGTACTTTTGTATGTTTCAACTTGTCCATAATAAAAAAAAAATAGGTAGCATTTAATTTTAAAGTGACTCTTGTACAGGAGGCAATAACGGATGGCTTGGAAATTGTGGTTTCACCTCGAAGTCTACACAGTGAATTAATGTGCCCAATTTGTTTGGATATGTTGAAGAACACCATGACTACAAAGGAGTGTTTACATCGTTTTTGTGCAGACTGCATTATCACAGCCCTCAGAAGTGGGTATGTTGAAATGAGTTGTATTAGGTATTTAATTATACCAAGATGGTGCTATATGGGTTTTGAGAAATACACTCTCTAAAAGTATTCATTTGAGAACTGGAAGGTTTTCTAAAGTCTAAGTTTTAATTATTGGGGAATCTTTGTTTTGAAAAAGTTGATTTTATACAATTTTAAAAGCTTTATAGCATGAGTATTTGTTTTGAGGAAATTACAAAGCATGGAACTATGGTTCTTCTACTTCTAAATTATATTAAAAAAATCTTTATGAATGCTATTTTAATAAAATAATTGATAACATTAATATGTGTTAGTGGGTAAATTTTCCTTGTAGGGCATAGATATCAAGGGAAATTTATATTAGCAAGGAATAGATTTTATTTCTAAAATGATTATACATAAATTATCATTGGGAAGTATTCGAATTTTTGCCTGTTGGCAAATACTGCCTGAAGTTCCCCAAAATCTTGCTTACCCTCAAATCAGATTTTCAAAGAAATTAAGTTAATCAGTTTAAATTTCTGTCACTGGGTAAAGGTATTGGAATAGAGGTAACTATCCAGAAATTGGATATTTTTGTTGTTAGCTGAAAGATACTGACATTGTTTACATTTTCTTTCCCCTCTTTTTACTTAGCAATAAAGAATGTCCTACCTGTCGGAAAAAGCTAGTTTCTAAAAGATCACTCAGGCCAGACCCAAACTTTGATGCACTCATCAGCAAAATTTATCCAAGTCGTGATGAGTATGAAGCTCATCAAGAGAGAGTATTAGCCAGGATCAACAAGCACAATAATCAGCAAGCACTCAGTCACAGCATTGAGGAAGGACTGAAGATACAGGCCATGAACAGGTATATGGGAAAGAAGGCCAGGGATGGTGGCCATTTTTCTGAATACTTTTATTAAAATACTAAATTTACTTAATAGCCTCCACTTTGAAAAAGATACAGCATAGTAACAAATAGTAGTTCTGCATGGTTACCTTTCCATGCAGGCATAATACATACCTCCAGGCATTAATAGGGTATTCTGTTTACAGTACTATTCTCTGTTGTACCCACTTCCCCCTCCACTTACCATTTCTTTCCTTCTCTTATTTCTATAGCAAAACTGCTTGAAAAAGTTGTCTGTGCTCACAATTTCCAGTTCTTCTCCCATTCTATTTTGGACCCCCTGTTGTCAGACTTTTATCCCCTCCCCCACCTCCGTATCACTTTATCAAATTTTTAGTGACCTCCAGATTGCAAAATCTAATAGCTGATTCTCAGACCTCACTTTCCCGTCTTCCTCAGCAGCATTTGACACAGTTAATTTCTCTTTGAATCGTTTTCTTCACTTGGCTTTCAGGAGACAATATTCTCCTGGTTTCTTTTGTATGAATTAGCTATTCCTTAACTCAAATTTAACATGTCCAATACTGAACTTTTTATTCTTAACCCCCTACTTCTCTTCATTCTTGCTCATTTCAGTTGATGGCAACTTTGTCATTCCATTTGCTTTAGCCAAAAACTTTGGAGTCACCCTTAACATTTCTCTTTTTTCTCACATATTGTATATTCCAGTCTGTGAATAAATATATTTTTAACTTTTCCCATAATTTATCCAGATTGGTCTAGGCCACCACCATCTTTCATTTGAAGTGAAATAGCCTCCTAATTGATCTTTCTGTTTTCCATGCTTTTCCTTACAAAGTCTATTCTCAGCACAGCAGCCAGAGTGATTCTGTTAAATTGAAAGTCAGATCATGGTTCTCCTTTGCTTTGAAGCCTCTTATATCTATCTTCTCTTCACTTTCAGGATAAAAGACCTTAATGATGGCTCTCAACACCCTGCACTATTTGGGCACTTTCTTACCCTCATTCTTGTTTCCTTTCTTTTCTTTTTTTTTTTTTTTTAAGATTTTATTTATTTATTTGACAGAGAAAGACACAGCGAGAGAGGGAACACAAGCAGGGGGAGTGGGAGAGGGAGAAGCAGACTCCCTGCCAACCAGGGAGCCCGATGCGGACTCGATCCAGGGACTCCAGGATCATGACCTGAGCTGAAGGCAGTCGCTTAACCAACTGAGCCACCCAGGCGCCCTCTTGTTTCCTTTCTGATACTTACTAATATATTCAGGCCTCAGTGAGAGTCATCATTTTCCAAAGTAGGAGATGCCAGTAAAGCCCCATCTCAGTCTGGTATTTCTCACCTTGGCTGAACATCAGAATCACGGGAAGTTCTAAAATTTTAGGACCTCCAGTATCATCCCAAACCAAGCAAATCAGAATCTTTTTTTTTTTTAAAGATTTTATTTATTTATTTGACAGACAGCGAGAGCAGGAACACAAGCAGGGGGAGTGGGAGAGGGAGAAGCAGGCCTCCCGCCAAGCAGGGAGCCCGATGTGGGACTCGATCCCAGGACCCTGGGATCATGACCCGAGCCGAAGGCAGTCGCTTAACCAACTGAGCCACCCAGGCACCCCAAATCAGAATCTTTGATTGAGGTCCAAGCATTGCTGTTTTTAAGGTTCCAGAAGTGGTTTTGAAGAAGATGTGCTACATTGTAACTATATTAAACTGACCTACAACTCTGTTTAGCAAAGTAAAATAAAATACTAAGTGTTGAATGTATTTATTTTTGTTTTTATTATTTTTTAAAGATTTTATTTATTTATTTGGGAGAGTGAGAGGGAGAAGCAGGCTCCCTGCTGAGCAGGGAGCCAGACATGGGGCTCAATCCTAGGACCCTGAGATCATGACCTGAGCCGAAGGCAGACGCTTTACTGACTGAGCCACCCAGGCGCCCCTGAATGTATTTATTTTTAAAGAGTTATGCACTTCTAAGAGTTTGAGGGACTTGAATGGTGTTCATTTTAGTCTTTTAGCAGGACAAAGGGTCCCCTTCCAAAATCTTTTATAGACAGTCCTTTGATTTTGCTTGAACATTTCTAGTGGTGAGAGTATGTGATAGAAGCTCCTTCATTTGTTCACGACTTTATTACAGCTTCCTTGCTGTTCTTCAAACTTCTGAAGCAGTGGTTTTGTCTCAAGGCCTTTTTTGTATTTACTGTTCTCTCTTTAAGGAACTCTCTTCCAGATAATCCATGTGGCACACTCACTTTCTTCAGATGTCTGCTAAGTTCCCATCTCCACCTCAGGAATCCAACCATCTTACCCTCCCTTCTTCATTTTTCTCCACAGCACTTATTTTATGACATGTATGTGTTACCTGCTGCACTAGAACAATATAAGCCCTTAGAGGGTAGAGAGACTGTCAGTATTACTGATTCTTATAACTCCAGTGCATAGAACCATGCTTGGCTTCAAGTAGCTGCTCAGTAAATATTTTTGAATGTGTGAATTTTTTTTAAGTTTTTCTTTTATATTGAATTAAAATTAGTTTTTTTTTTTTTAAGATTTTATTCATTTATTTGACAGAGTGAGAGAGCACAAGCAGGGGGAACAGTAGAAGGAGAGGGAGAAGCAGGCTCTCTACCAAGCAGGGAGCCTAATGCAGGGCTCAGTCCCAGGACCCTGGGATCATGACCTGAGCCAAAGGCAGATGCTTAACCATCTGAGCCACCCAGGCACCCCTTAAAATTAGTTTCTTACGTGTAGCAGTCTTGATCTGTCTTTGTCAAAATACTTACGTTGGATTCTATACTTGTTTCAGATTCTACTTCTGTCTACTAGTTTAAATAGTAGAGGCTATATATATATATATATATTTAAAGATTTTATCTATTTGTCAGAGCGTGCACAAGCAGGGGAAGCAGTAGGCAGAGGGAGAGCAGGCTCCCTGCTGAGCAAGGATAAAGGCTAAATATTGACATTCCTAATTACTGTTATTGTTCCTCATGTGACATTCAAGTTTGATGGTGTAGGTCTTGAAATGCACCTCTAGAATAGTATGTAATATACGATTTGATAAGTGCAAAATATAATAAGCTCTTAATCTCTATTATGAACATTATTTTAAGAATGATGCCTGAAATAAATTAGCTCTATCAACCTCAAAAATTTTTGGAAAGAAGTTTGGGATGAAAATAAATACATTAAGACAAGTAACCCTGTTTAGATTACTTTATAGTCAACTGAAACAATTTTGCTTTTGCTTTACTTGTAGATTTTAGGAAAATATAAGTATGGTCTTTATATTTTCACTGTTGAATTTTTCTGTTTCATTATTTTGGCATGTTCATATCATATATATGTATTTTAAATTGTGATAAAAAAGATATAATGTAAAACTTACCATCTTAACCATTTTTAAGTGTATAGTTCAGTATCGTAAATACATTCACATTAATGTACAACCAGTTTCCAGAACTTTTTTTCATCTTATCAAACCGAAACTCTGTACCCATTAAACATCTCATTCCCTCCTCCTCCCTTCATTTCCTGACAACCACCATTCTACTTTCTGTTTTTATGAATTTGACTACTTTAAATACCTCATAGACATGGAATCATGACTGGCTTATTTCACTTCTTAAGACTAAATAATATTTCACTGTATCTGTTTATATCTTTTTGGATCATAGTTTAGTCATTTGACATATTAATGATCCCTCTTAATTTTAAAATGATCTGTAGATTTCATAAACATTATTTTGTGGTTTTTTTTGGTTGTTGTTGTTTTTTTAAAAAGTAGAAGTTCTTAAGCATGTTTCCTAGGCAGTGGGTTGTGATTTCCTTGTCCTGGCAGTAAACATGTAATAATGATACTATCTTAGAAGTGCAGGTCATTTCTTCATATTTCTTTCATATACAGATAAAGAGGGGGGCAGTGTGGCAGAATGTGTTATCACATCCTAGCTCTAGTTCTGGCACTTACTAGCTTATAACCATGGAGCTTCGAACTTCATTTTCTTTGGTTTTCTCAACTATAAAATGACGATAATGTTAACTACCTTGATGATTGTTTTGATGAGTAAATCAGATCTGTACACAAAGCACCTTGCCCAGTTATTTTTTTTTTTTAATATTTGAGCTTGTTAGACTGCTTCTGTATCCAGTCTTTTGATTTAGCTATCCATCTCATTTTTCTCACTAGCATAACTTTAAATTGCATTAGCAGACTTTGAGTAAGGTTGGCAGGGAGGGGCTGCTTACCGTTCCTCTTAAGTCTTGTTTCCTTAAGAACCTTTAATTAAAGAGGCATGAATATCTTCCCTTAGAACTTTTACATTTTCATTTCTGAATCATGTCTTTCTTTAGATTTAAAATCTCATAACAAAAAAATTTATCAACATGTAAATAAGGCCAATATAGGCCAATAATTCCTGTCGTCAACAAAGAAAATTATTAAGTGAATATGAACATTTGTTTAAGTCATTCAGATGTATGTGTGTGAGTGAGGTTCTTTAGAACTTTCTGGGACATGAAGTTTCAAAATAAATGCCATTATCTAGCGTGGAGCAAATTCAATTATGAAGACTTTTTTAGAATTCTAAAGTTCAGTAAACATGTTTCAAAATCAATGCATTGAAAAGGTCCAAATGTAAATTTTATGCAACCCCTTATTTTTCCTTCACTAGATTACAGCGAGGCAAGAAACAACAGATTGAAAATGGTAGTGGAGCAGAAGACAATGGTGACAGTTCTCACTGTAGTAATGCTTCCACACACAGTAATCAGGAAGCAGGACCTAGTAACAAACGGACCAAAACATCTGATGATTCCGGGCTTGAGCTTGATAATAACAATGCAACAGTGGCAATTGATCCAGTAATGGATGGTGCTAGTGAAATTGAATTAGTATTCAGGCCTCATCCCACACTAATGGAAAAAGATGATAGTGCACAGACAAGGTAAGTGTGTAGGTTAGCTTCAGATTATCTGAATTCATAATACTTAATTTGGAGTTAAAAGGCAATTTTGTGTAAGAAGTAAGGACCTTATTTGTCATACCATTGATTGCCAGGGTTCTTTTGGATGTTCCGGCTGCCTAAATTGTAGTTTTCCTTCTTCTTTGTGTGCTTCCTACCCACATTTGTGTATCTAAAAGGAGTGACCCTGGGGCACCTGGGTGGCTTAGTCTGTTAAGTGTCTGCCTTCAGCTCAGGTCATGATCCCAGAGTCCTGGGATGGAGCCCTGTGTCGGGCTCCCTGCTTAGTGGGGAGCCTGCTTCTCCCTCTTCCTCCGCTCCTCCCTCCACCCACTCATGCTTTCTCTCTCACTCACTCTCTCTTCAAATAAAATCTTTAAAAAGAAAATAATAGGAATGAGCCTCCTAGATATAGGGGGAGGAAGAGCCCTTTAAATTTAACTCGTTCAGTGAGTGATTGAATTATAAATCATGCTTTTCAAAAAAGTCTCAAGATTAGTGCTTCTTGGCTCTGTCTCAAAAACCAGAAAATTGATCAGTTCTTAGTATAAAATTTGCTCAAAATTCTGTTATTCCTCTTGCTGCTGTAGATGGCAGAATTCTGCTTCTTGGGGTTGAGGGGTACTCCCTCCCTCCCCCGTACTCCTTGTATTTGTTTGATTTTTGTCATTTTATGTCATATTTATGGATGGTAAGGTAGGTAGAGCTTTCTTGCCCTTGTAGACAGATGGTGAGTTGTGTACTTTCCCCTCTTCTGTACCTTTCAATAAAAAATGTTTAGGCAATAGAGGAATAAATTTTTAATGCTATTTCATCAGTAATTGAGACATTTACATTTTATTTAGCTTGTTAGAAATGTATTCTATAATTTGAGTATGTTTTTATCATTAATGTAGAAATTAAATTATTAATTTATTTTTCCAGATACATAAAGACTTCAGGTAATGCCACTGTTGATCACTTATCCAAGTATCTGGCTGTGAGGTTAGCTTTGGAAGAACTTCGAAGCAAAGGAGAATCAAATCAGATGAACCTTGATACAGCCAGTGAGAAGCAGTATACCATTTACATAGCAACAGCCAGTGGGCAGTTCACTGTGAGTATTTAAAAGAATAGGCTGTTGAAACTGGGAGCACATTCACCATCTGAGACTGGCAGGTGTTTTGGTGGGGCCTAATAAAAGTGGTTCGGGATCCTGAGACCCTGCAGAATGAGAAATTGCAGTGGGTTACCTTTTTGATATCTTTTGGTTGTCCTTTTATGAATAGTATAAGTGACAAGTTTTATCCTAAGATTAAAAAAAAACGGACTTTGATGTTTGTTTCATCTCACTACTCTGCTTTGAGCAGTTTTTTAATTCTTTCTTTTTCTGTTTTAGGTATTAAATGGCTCTTTTTCTTTGGAATTGGTCAGTGAGAAATACTGGAAAGTGAACAAACCCATGGAACTTTATTATGCACCCACAAAGGAGCACAAATGAGCTTTTTACTAAAACCAAGTCTGAGAATGAACTTTTTTTATAGCCTATTTCTTTAATATTAAAGATGTAACGTCTTTACTTTTATGGACAGAATCTTGGATATGTTGTTCAGTTTTCTTTCTGAGCCAGACTCGTTTACACTGTTAGAATCTTTTCCCCTTAATTTAAGATTTCCTTTTTGGAAGGGACTGCAGTTATTCAGGACCTTTTCTTTCCTTTAAAAGTATATCTAAGTTGTATGTTTCCAGGAAGTATGGTTCCAGTTGGAGCACCCTTGTGACCCAGGAATTTTTCATAGTTCTGTGTTCTTAAGGTTCAGTTGGCTATCCTTTTCCCTCCCTTCAAAAGTTTTTTAGGCCTACAGAATGTTAAATAATATGTATTTTGACTTTTTTTCCTGGAGTCTTGTATATTTATAGTTTTCTATATAAGCTGTAGTATCTTCATGAAGACCAAGGCTCAAATTTACTGTGCTTAAAAAACAATTCTCATAGGATTATTATTTTCATGGTATTTTCTTCCATAATACTCATTTTTTTAAAAAAGGTTCTTTATGAACTTAGTGTCCATTGTCATGCAATGTTATTTTTTTCCATTTTTTCCCCTCTAATTTTGGAATTTCTGATCCTGGGAAAGAGAAACAAAATGTCAAGTTCTATGAGAACTTGGTTCATTTACAGATTTCACTGAAGAAAGAAAAATTGGTCTTACATAGTCTTCAAGTGTATATTTAAAGAGGTCTTTTGTATTAGCTTTACTGTCACTTCAGTTCCTTTATTATGTGTGTTTGATGTTTTTTCCTATTAAAATACCAGAGATATGGAGATATTTTGCACTTTAGCCTTGATGAAAAGTACAAGATATGTTCAAAGATTCCCTGATTCTTTTCTTATTCGTAGCCACGTAAGTTTCAAGAATAACATGGCACATAGAACTAACAACTGGAAAAAAAAGTTTGCTTCTGTTTGAAAAGTGTGTTCAGCATTTTGGGTGGCCCTATCAGTTTATCAGTTTGGTGTTCTGCTAATCACACTCTAGAGAAGCAAGTTAATGGAGCTTGAGCCCTGCCCTAGTAAAAGATTATTCTGTAGAAGAATGTCAGCAAGTAGGGTAAAGTCATTTTATTATTCTTAATTTAGTTTTATATTGAGGGACAGTGTTGGGCTTTGGGAGCCAGAAGGCCTTATGAAGACAGATCAGAAATAAGATTGACTTGTGTGTTTCTTTTCATCACTGTCCTGATTCCAGGTATGTTTCCAAGTTTATAATTATCACACTATTTACAAAGACTCGATTGCATTGAGAAATTAACCCCAAAGGGTTTTTGTTTTTTTTTCCAGGGGTGAGTAGTCCTCCAGTACCATTGTAACTAAGTAACTGTCTAGTCATTGTAAATATTTTCTGTCGTTTTTGACAGATTGGGGCCAGCTTGATGTTTTAAATCTTCAGTCCAGTATGAAAACTTAAAGGTTCATTAAATTTTTTAGCATTTTATTGAAAATATTTAAAATCTGTTTTTACAGTTTTATTGGTAATCTGTGCCATGAAATTTGAAGACCACCAAAAATCAAGGGAAATTTTGTATTCAGTTCCTTTTCTGGTGTAATGTTAAGTTGTATAGATTATTAATGCATGTCCACTGAATATAACCCTGGTTTTGTGATACAACTGCTTAGATTTTATTGGTGATATTAGATTAGTGGTTGCATTAAATAACTAAATTCCCGTTGTGATTAATTGAAATTTTGTCTTGAAGCAGAAAATTATTTGTGAATATAAGCTTTGTGCTTAGAGAATGTGTTTCTGTCTGTCGGTATGGGAGGATGTAAACTCTTTGCATCATTAGTGAATTCATTAGATGTGTAATTCTTTGCAAAATATAATAGGTATTTGGTAGAGCATTGAGTGGAGTGTGCGTGTGTGCGTGCGTGTGCACGTGTGCGTGCACGTGCGCGCACGTGTGTGTATGTTTGGTGGGTGGGTACAGTTTACCATCACTACCAACCAAGGTTTTGTAAAGTGTTCTCTAAGTAACTTCTGTACCCACCCTTTCAGTTGAAGAACAAAAGGCTCACCAAATGCGGTAGGGCCTTTGGATACATTATCATTTTAAAATTTATTATAGTAAAATACACATAACCAAATTTACCATTTGAACTATTTTTATGTGTACAAATCAGTGGCATTAAGTACATTCACAGTGTTCTGTACATCACTACTATCTAGTTCACAACTTTAAATTCATCATCCCAGACAGAAACTCTGGATTCATTAAACAGTAACTCCCCGCCCTCATCCCCCAAGCCCTTGGTAACCTTTATTCTTTCTCTCTTTGAAGTTGACTATCTTAGGCACCTTTTATAAGTGGAATCATATAATATTTGTCCTTTGTGTCTGTCTGATTTCATTTAGCATAATGTTTTTAAGGTTCATCCATGCTGTAGGTTTATGTCACATTTTGTTTAACCATTTATCTTTGGGTGGACACAGATTGATGGACACTTTTTGCTGTTTGAATAATGCTACTATGAACATTTTTGTACAAGTATCTGTTTGAGTCCCTGTTTTAAATTCTTTTGAGTATATACCTAGAAGCAAGGTTGCTGGAATATACAGTAATTCTATGTTTAATTTTTTGAGGAACCCCAAACCTTTTTCCCCAGGGGCTGCACCATTTTATATTCCCACCAGCAATGTACTAGGATTCCAATTTCTCCACATTCTCACCAACACTTGTTATTTTTGTTCTGTTTTGTTTTGTTGTTTTTAATAGTTACCCTAATGAGTGTAAAGTGTTATTTCATTGTGGTTTTGAATTACATTTCCCTAATGGCTTGTGATACTAACTAAACATCTTTTAATGTGTTTACTGGCTATATGTATATCTTCTGTGGAAAAATGTCTATTTAAGTCTTGCTCATTTTTAATTGGGTGGTGGTTTGTTGAGTTGTAGGAGTTTTCTAATCTATTATCAGATATACGATGTACAAATACTTTGTTCCATTTTGTGGGTTGCCTATTTACTCTTGATAGCTCCTTTGGTGCACAAAATTTTAATTTTGATGAAGTCTAGTATGGCTATTTGTGTTGTCGTTGTTGCCTGTGCTTTTTGTGTCCTATCCAAGAAAGCATTACCAAATCCAGTGTTAGGAAGATCTTCCTATATGTTTCCTTCTAAGAGTTTTAGTTATAGTTTTAGTTCTTACATTTAGGTATTTGATCCATTTTGAGTTTTGTGCATGGTAAAAGGAAAGGATTCAGCTTTGTTTGCTTTTGGATATCCAGTTTTCCCAGCACCATTTGTTTGAAAAGACATGCTCTTTCTCCATTGCATTGTCTTGGCAGTCTTATGTGAACTTAATTGACCATGTATGTGAGGGTTTATTTCTGGGCTCTGTATTCCATTGATCTATATATATATGACTGTCCCTTTGCCAGTACCACAGTTTCGATTACTGTAGCTTTGTTATAAGTTTTACATTATAATTTTAAATTCTTTGAACCTTTGAAGAAGACCATGTTTCCCTTGTACATTTTAGGAAATTGAGGTTCAGGATTCTGATTCGGATAACTAAACATGAAATAATTGAAATGCTAGATGAGAAAAGGTGTCTTTTTAAAATCCCCTCACATTTCTATTTAGAAACACTTTTCTAAAAATAGAAGCATATTTCTAAGAAAGGAATATTTGTGTGCAGTTGTTGTCACTATAAAAATTACTTCCTTGAGAATGCTTCTGAAAGAGTAAGGACCGCTGAAAATCTGTTCTTCCATAAAAGTGATGAGAACACTGTAAAAGTCAAAATCAAGTTTTTCAAAACTCTAAAACTGAACTAAAGGCTTTCAATAATCTAAATATTTATCAGTAATAAAAACTATAATACAAGTTCCATAGCATTATAGATTGCCCTACCCCCTTCCCCCTAGTTCCTGGGTAGCCTTGAAAAGGAATAGCCTTGAAATTATGGCAGCAGTGAAAATCAGCAGCCTTGTAACCACTGGAAGGGGCTTAAAGCTCCCTAAAAAGCCCATCCCAGAGAATCATCATCACCATTTGACTTGTCTGGTCCTTCACTGAATAGCTCTATTCCCAGAACTTGTCTTTACTTGATCTGACTCTGCCCATGTGTATAGAGCCCTATCTACAGCCTTTTTGTTAAAAACAGCTTCAGTTTTTAACGTAGCAGGGTTTTTTTGAGGCAATGATACCAATTGGGACTAAAAAGAAGGTGGCCAAAAAATAAAAGGAAAAGCTGAGGAATGACATGTCCGTGTAGGATTTGAAAAGCGTCAGCATATTCCTGTGAATATCGAAGGCTACATGCATGTGCAAGGCTATATGTGTTCCCAAGGGGAAAAAAACAGGAAGTCACTAATCGCACCTGTGGCACAATGTGAGCCTCTGCAAGCAGGAAGTGAAGGCTAAGGTAGAGTTGAAAACAAAACAAAACAAAAAACTACATGTTGTGGTGTTGAAGGCCTATCCCAGCACATTTACAGAGTACTTCAACAAGGCCGAGGGAATTATGTCATTGTTTCAAGGCATTTAAGCATTAGCATTAGCTGACCTCTAAGTTAATGAAGTAGAATATAGTGGTCACACATGGCAAAGAATGCAGTGTCTTACTAGAATTAGTCCAGGAAGGTCACTCAACAAACCACAAACACAGTAGACCTTTAGGACGTGAAAGGATTCTGTTGTCCAGAGTTGCCTGTATTGTTTTAAATGTCTAGTTTCTTTTTTTTTTTTTTTTTTTAAAGATTTTATTTATTTATTTGACAGAGACACAGCGTGAGAGGGAACACAAGCAGGGGGAGTGGGAGAGGGAGAAGCAGGCTCCCCACAGAGCAGGGAGCCCGATGCGGGACTCGATCCCAGGACCCTGGGATCATGACCTGAGCCGAAGGCAGTCGCTTAACCAACTGAGCCACCCAGGCGCCCTAAATGTCTAGTTTCAACAAAAATTTACAATACATGTGAAGAAGCAGGGAAGTGTGAAGATACCCACATGTTGGACTTAACTAAACAAAGACTTTGTTATCTTCTAAAATTGTGTCCAAAGAACTAAAAGAAACCATATCTTAAAAACTAAATATGAGAACAATTTTTCACCAAATAGAGAATAACATTAAAGAGGTAGAAATTATGGTAAAAGAACCATGTAGAACTGGATTGAAACAGTACAGGGAAATAAATTCATAAAAGAAATCTTGGGATGCCTGGCTGGCTTAACCAGTAAAGCATGTGATCTTGATACCGGGTTTGTGAGTTTAAGCCCCACATTGTGCATAGAGCTTACTTAAAAAAATTAAAAATAGAGGGGCTAACAGATTTGAACTGGTAGAAATATTCAACAAATGTGAACACAGTTCAATTGAGAGTATCCTGTCAGAAAAAGAAATGAAGGAAAAAGTGCTACAGAGACCTGTGGGACACCATCAAGTGTATTAACTTGCATAATGGGAGTCCCAGAGGAGAGGAAGAAAAGGGGCTCAAAGAGTATTTTAAGAAGTAATTGCTAAAAAATTTCAAAATTTGATGAAAAACATGAACCTGCACATCCAAGAAGCTCAACAAATGCTAAATAAATAAGACTCTTGGAAGCAGCAAGAGGAAAGTAATTCATCACATACAAGGGATTTTTAATACGATTAATAGCTTCCTTATGTGAAGTCACAGAGGCTAGAAGGTAGTGAATGACAGACATTTAGAGTCATGAAAGACAAAGTCAACTAAGGGGGTGCCTGGGTGGCTCAGTCGGTTAAGCATCTGCCTTCGCTCCGTTCATGATCCCAGAGTTCTGGGATCGAGCCCGAGGTCAGGCTCCCCACTCAGCAGGGAGTCTGCTTCTCTCTCTCCCTCTGCCCCTTCCTCTGCTCCTTCTCTCTCTCAAATAATAATAAAAAATCAAGAATATCTATATGCAGCACAATTATCCTTTGGAAATGAAAGAAATTGAGATATTCCCACATGAAAACAACAAATTTGTCTTAAGCATACCTGCTCTTTAAGAAGTACTAAAGGGAGTCACTTAGACAAAAGTGAAAGGACATTAGATAGTAACATGAATCCACACAAGTAAGTAGAACTGGTAAAGTTAACTACGTAATTAAATAAAAAGGAAGGTATAAATGTATTAGCTTGGGTTGCTATAACAAAATACCATGGTTTGGATGGCTTAAACATCAGACTTTGTCATAGTTCTGAAGGCTAGGAAGTCCAAGAACAAGGTGTGGATAGGTTAGGTTGGTTCCAGGAGGTGAGGGCCCTCTACCTGGCTTGCAGACAGATGCCTTCTCACTGTTTCCTCACATGGTAGAGGGAGGAAGAGAGATCTGGTTTCTTCCTGTTCTTACAAGGACACTAATTCCATCATGGAGGCCCACCTTTATGATTCCATCTAAAACAAATTACCTTCCGTAGGCCCAACTTCCAAATACTACCACATTAGGGTTGGGGCTCACAGGGATTCAGACGTTCAATTGTAACTGCTTGTTTACATCTCTGATTTA
This sequence comes from Mirounga angustirostris, assembly GCF_029215605.1. NCBI lineage: Eukaryota > Metazoa > Chordata > Mammalia > Carnivora > Phocidae > Mirounga > Mirounga angustirostris. The sequence continues at coordinate 45,317,093 of NW_026991714.1, forward strand.
GAAAGAAAACTGTATAAAGTAATAAATGTAGAACTGTTGAATGCCTTATGTATAAAGCTGTAATTTGTATGGCATAAAACATCAAGGAGGGAATGGGGCAATATCGGAGCAAAGGTTTTCTAGACTATTGAAATTAAGCTGGTATTAATCTGAACTAGAATATTTCAAATTAAGATGTCATCCCTGACACAACCACTAAGAAAATAAATCCCCCCAAAATAATAGTAAAAGAAACAAAATGGCATAAAAGAAAGTAACATTTAACACAAAAGAAGGCTGTAGTGGAAGAATAGAGAAATAAGACAACAACAAACTCTCAGATTGTAGGTCTTGTTACCCTTAACTATGTTAGATGTGAATAGACTGCCATTAAAAGGCAGATATGGCAGATTAAAAACACGCATACTTTAGTTTCAGAGAACCAAATTGGTTGAAAGTAAAAGGATAGAACATAAAACAGTAACCAAAAGAACCAGAGTAGCTATACTAATATCAGACAAAATACACTTTCAGACAAAAATTGTTGGAGACAGATTATGTTTTATAATGATCAAAGAGTTCAGGAAAATGTAATAATTATAAACATGTATTCAAACAATAGGACCTTAAGATACATTGATGAGGCAAAACCTGGCATAATTGAAGGGAGAAATCAACAATGATAGTTGAAGATGTTAATACCTCTTGTCATAAGGGACAGTTCAACTGGGCAGAATATCAGCAAGGAAATAGAAGACTTTTGAACAACACACAGTAAAACCAAGTAGACCTAACATACCTGTAGCAAACTTTACACAACAGTAGCAGAACACATGGAATGATCTCCAGGGTGGGCAGGTTTACATCAAACAAGCCTTGGTAAACTTCAAAAAATACACATGCAGACATACACAAACAGCAGCATACAGACTCTGGGTATAATGGAGTGAATTTAGAAATCAATAGAAGGAAATTTGGTTAACTCACAAATGAAATTAAACAATAAACCTAGAAAAATAATGTCAGAAAAAGTAAACTAGAAAATACTTCAAAGTGAATGAAAATGACGCGACATTCTGGAATTTACAGAATGAAGCTAAAGCAGTGCTTAGATGGAAATTTATAGCTGTGGATATGTATATGAACAGAAGATCTCAACATAACCTTCTACCTTAAGACACCATGAAGAGCAAACCACAAAGCAAACAAGGACTTAAAAAAAAAAAAAAAAGGTGAAATGGGTAATAGGAAAGCAATAGAGAAAATAAAACTAAAAGCTGGTTCTTTGAAAACAATAAAATTGACAAACTTTTAGACTGATCAAAAAACCAAATACTAAAATCATGAATGAGGAGTAATTACTATCAACATTATAGGAAACATGATTATAAGGGAATAATATGAACATCTATATGCCAACAAATTAGATAATCTTGATCAAATGGACAAAATCCTAGAAAGACACAAACTCTGAAACTGGCTCAAGAACAAGTTGAAAATCTGAATAGACCTAAAATAAGAGATTGAATTAGTAATAAGACTTGCCACAAAGAAAAATGCTCAAGCCCAAATATTATACTGGTGAATTCTACCAAATGTTTACAGAAAAATTAAAAACCTTCCCTTCATAAGTTCTTCCAAGAAATAATTGAGGCTTATTTTATGAGGCTAGTATTACTCTGGTACCAAAACCAGACAAAAGCATCACAAGAAAACTACAGATCATTATCTCTTGTGAATACAGAGATTCTGTATTCTGTATTTTTACATCTGAAAACAGAAACCCCACTAACATGCCAAATCCAATAACATAAAAGTTAATGTAGGACTTCTTCCAGGAATATGGAGTAGTGTTCTCCCCGAATAGGCTACAGAAAGTAGTCACTGCCAGGGGTTAGGGAAGGAGTGAATGGGGAGTGACTGGTTGCTAATGGGTATGGGGTTTCTTTTTGGGGTAATGAAAATTAGTAATTCTAAAATGAGTGGTGGTACTTCCACAACTCTATATATTCTAAAATCTCAGAAACCATTCCTTAATTCTTTAAAAGGGTGCATTTTATGGTAGGTGCCCTCTCCCTCAATGAGGTTATTTTTTAAAATGTAGAAGACAAATGGGTGTTCTGTTAAACTTTGTCATTTAGCATACTCTGGTCTAACCATCCTAGACTTTTGGGCCCAATAAGTATTAGTGTCTAAAGTTGCTTCCAGCTTAAACATTTAATGATGCATTCTAATGCTTATAAATAGATGTCTTTTTATCACAGATGATTTATTTGGTGTAAAACTATGACCTTTTTGAATATGGCTATACATTTCCTTCCTATTAAATTCTCCCCAAGTTGCTGTACTTTTGGAAATTTAAAGCTAGAAATCACAAATTTCCTTTTCTAATTATAATTAGGAGTTGACTTCAGAAGTAAATTAGTTGTATAGCTAAACTATGGTTATTTTAGCAGATTGTAATTGGAGAGTTCTTTTCAGTGTTAAGTTACACTAAATTTTGAACCCCTCAAAATCTTAAGTGATTTTTTTTTTCATTATATATATAACATTCACTACCTATTTCCACTTTAGATGACTGTATTAGTTTGCTAGAGCTGCCGTAACAAGTACCACATAACAACAGAAATTTATTTTCTTACAGTTCTGGAGGCTGGAAATCCAAGATCAAAGGTGGTGGTGTTTCTTTAGAAGCCTCTGTCCTTGGCTTGTAGATGGCATTTTCTCCCTTTGTGTTCACATGTTGTTCCCCTGAGCATGTGTGTGTCTGAGAACACCAGTCCTATCAGATCAGGGCCCAACCTCAGTGACCTCATTTAATTACCTCTTTAAATACCCTACTTCCAAATACAGCCACATTCTGAGGTACTCAGGGTAGGACTCAAACATGAGTTTTGGGGGAACAAAAATACCTATTACGGGCCTAGACACAATTTAGGCAATTCCCAAGGTAAAGATGAAAGTATACTACTCTGTTACACTAAATTAATCTCTTAGCAAAAAATAAGATGGCTAAATTTTCTTTGGTGACCAGTAATAAAAATACACTGAAGGAGGTACTGTTCAGTTGGCAAAAGATATTTGCTAAAAATGTATTCTTTCTCTTTAGACTGTGGATTAAAATGTAAACTGCCCAGTTTAAACCAAACCCCATTAAGATGATGCCAAAGGAATAATTTTGTTTTTTTAATGAATAAATTTGACAGGTCAAAGGCAAGGATTGTTGAGATAGATAATAGATGTTAGTTGTCAACACCTTGGGAAGTTAGGTGTTTTCACACAGATGATGAACAGTCGATGGTAACTGATTTAAGCTGGATGAAACAAGATCAAAAACAAACATCACAAAAGGCTTAACAACTGGAGACTTTGACTTACTGGAAAGACAAGTGTGTAAAATGGCTGTGAAAATGAGATAGGTTAATGGTGTGTCTGAGGAGTATTTGGACCCACAGAAACATTCCCTTACCACCAGATCACTATCCACTGATCCAGCAGGAGAGGGGCAATAAGTTTTCTACAGAAAATGAACCAGAGCTGTGTGAGACTTGGGATACCAGGCATAGTAGAGGGGGCCCCATAATTATGGTGAGATGACTGGTCCCTTTCAACATAAAGTCCCCAGAATGCTGGTGGTGTAGTTTGCGATGATTTTGCTATCAAAAACTATGTTCTGGGAAATTCTTGGTGGTAGAAAATGGAAATGAAGCTGGAAGTGCTTTCTGCATCTGCACAGATAATTATCGAGTATAAAGTATACTGGTTTAAAGGGTTTCAGATAGAAAATGTACAGTAGACCAGTGGTTAACCATAATTTTGTAATCTGTACCAGAATTTCCTATGGGACTGCCTTTGGTCAAATTTACAATTAAACTTCTTTTTAAAAGATTTTACTTATTTATTAGAGCAGGGGCAGAGGGAGAAGGAGAAGCAGACTCCCTGCTGAGCAGAGAGCCTGATGTGGGGCTCGATCCCAGGACACTGGGATCATGACCTGAGCTGAAGGCAGCCGCTTAACCGACTGAGCCACCCAGGCGCCCTAAACTTTTATGTACGTATTTCCTTTACTAAAGACAGATCACCAAGTGGCTAAAAGCAAGGGCACTGAGGTGAGCCTGATATTGGATCCTGGCTCTTTCACTTGCCAGTTTTAGAATGGCATTGGATAAATTGATCTTGCTTAGCCTTGCTATAAATTATAGGATATAATCTATGTGAAAACAACACTGTGTCGTTCTAAGTTTCATACAAATAATAAGTTATTGCAATTAATATGCCACTACCTAGGAAGTGTTATAACTTGGCAAATTTTATTCTCTGGCCTACATGATCTAAAATTCTCATCCCATTTCAATCGCATAAAGTAGGTTGAAGAGGTTTGCAGTTTGGGGATTTCAAATATACGTTTACTCGCATTTTAAAGTTAACGGTTTTGTCTCTTCAGAGCTGGTAAAGGATCTTTGGGCTAGAAGAGGGGTTCTTTTCTGGGTGGGGGAAAGGGTGGCAGCAAAGAAAGGGCTCATATGGCTGTGGATGACAAGGCCTTATAGATAAATGTATAAATGTAGACACTTTTTTTTTTTTTAAAGATGTTCAGCCTTTGTAACCTCTTGTGGGCTTTGTGAATTCCCTAATGAGGGAAAGTCAGTCTGTGTGGAGACTAAAATTGTGAGGTGTTCACTTTTCAACCTCCCCTGTAGCTTTAAGGCTGAGATACTGGAAACAGTTTGCTCTTGTGAATTGGCTGAATTTGCTATGTTGCTGTGTCTTTCAAGCAAGAGTAGAGATGCTGGTCAGGAAACAGGAGCATTCTTTCTTTTCTTTTTTAAGATTTTATTTGAGAGAGAGCGAGCACAAGCAGGGTGAACAGCAGAGGGAGAGGGAGAAGCAGGGAACCCAATGTGGGGCTCCATCTCAGGACCCCGGGATCATGACCTGAGCCGAAGGCAGACGCTTAACTGGCTGAGCCACCCAGGTGCCCCAAACAGGAGTACTTTGAAAATTGGAATAAGAATTTTGGAAAGGTTTAGATGAATGACTGTCCTAAATCTTAAACTCCACTGAGCCTCACTTAAAATGGAAGAAAGCCCTTGGATGTCTGCTGCTTTGGCAGATGACCTCTAACTTCACTAATTTATGGAGTTCCCTTGGAAAAAGCACCCATCTGCTGTATCCTTACAGTCCTTTACTGCCTGCAGGATATAATTAGAGTCAGATCCCAGCATGTCCTTGGGAACAAGTACAGAGTGTGACCTGAAAAAAATGCTGTTTTGTTCAAATATATTAATGATATTTGGAGTATACCTGTGTAAATAGGTTATGTTGGATCTTGTAGGAACGTAATTTTAAATTGGGTTAAATTATTGATATGAATACACTTGTACCAGAAATTTTGGCTGAATTTGTCAGCTTGAACAGCAGGATGTCACTCTGTTTACTTGGTTGAAAGAAAAACTCAGCACTGGCTCATCTAAATTGAAGGTAAGATGCTAGAAATTCTTTGATACAATGTAGAGAAAGGAAATCAAAGACTTAGAGGAATGTTGGAGAGGATGTATTATTAGGTGATCTGCTCACCCACAGTCTCACTATAGATCTTATGAGAGCCTGGTCAACTGTTTACATAGGCATTGGGAAATACGGTGGTGAGCAGAGCATCCTTGAAAAGCTTTATAGGATGTCGATTGGCCAGGGATGCTGTGGAAGATGCTTCTGTTGCAATGGCTCTCCTTATTCAGTGGGCATTGCCCAGGCAGCACTGTGTCAGAAACCTAGTTCCCTTAGCTGCTAGACCAGAAAGGTGGACATAATTTTAGTTACTGTAATAGGCAGTAAGACTGACAGGATGATCAGTATAGTCCGACAGGGAGTTTTTTGGCCTTGGCTAATTGATTATGTGAATCAAAGGGCCAGTGATCCTATTTGATTTATATAACTGAAAACTACAGGTCTAACCTGAGCCACTATGTTTTTAAATTATTTTAAAAAAATATTTAAATTCAATTAAAATATAATGTATTACTAGTTTCAGAGGTAGAGGTCAGTGATTCATCAGTCTTTTGTAATACCCAGTGGTGATTACATCACGTGCCCTCCTTAATGTCATCACCCAGTTACCCCATCCCCCCCACCTCCCCCTCCAGCAACCCTCAGTTTGTTTCCTATGATTAAGAGTCTCTTAAGGTTTATCTCCCTGATTTTGTCTTGTTTTATTTTTTCCTCTTTCCCTATGATGCTGTTTTGTTTAAGTTTCACATGAGATCATATGATCATTGTCTTTCTCTGATTGACTTATTTTGCTTAGCATAATACCCTCTACTTCCATCCATGTCATTGCAAATGGCAAGATTCATTTTTTTTGATGGCTGAGTAGTAGTCCATTGTGTGTGTGTGTGTATACACTTCCATTGTGTGTGTGTATATATACACATACACACACATCCCACATCTTTTTTTTTTTTTTTTTTAAGATTTGTCAGAGAGTGGGAGAGAGAGCAAGCACAAGCAGGGGGAGCGGCAGGCAGAGGGAGAAGCAGGCTCCCCGTGTAGCAAGGAGCCTGATGCTGGACTTAATCACAGGATGCTGGGATCATGACCTGAGCCGAAGCCAGACGCTTAACTGACTGAGCCACCCAGGCGTCCCCATACCACATCATCTTTATCCATTTATCTGTCGATGGACATCTGGAGCCATTATATTAGTCATGATCCCTTAGCAATTCCCAGGCCTGATTTAATTCATATTCCCAGAGCACTTTGGTAAAGGACCCTGCCATAACATCACAAAGATGTAATATGTATCTTCCTCTTAGCCTTCTCCAAAGTAACTTGTGGCCATTTACCAGAACAATAATGCACTGAGGAAAGAGATTCCTAGGCCTTTGGGATTACTAAACTGGTCTCCACTTCTGCTTTCTGGAAACCAGAACATCATCATACATTTATTCAGAGTGGAGTCTGACTGAACTCAAGTGATAAATGGAGTTTTAATGCAATTCCACCACATTGGCTCCCAAACCCATTTCTTCTTTCCTTCTCCTACTATATCCCAAGTGTATGGTTAGAGTAGTAATGTAAGCAACTAGCAACACACTGGTTTCCTGATGGTAGAGTAAAAACTGGTTTCTTGTGTTAATCAAATTTTAATGGAGGGATACATTCATGTTACTTTACAATGCAGTCAACATTTGTGTGTCCCAAACTAATACAGTTGTTATGGAAAGGAACAAGGTGCTAATGTGGCATTATTTGGAATTCTAAAATTATTTCCTCTGTAGGTTGATACGTTACCTCAACAGAGTTCTTAACTACTTCCCACCATACCTTCTTTGGAAAATTTGCCTGTGTATGTGAAATTAATACATGTATTTTAAATAACAGTAATTAATACATTTTGATATCAAATTAGGCTCCTGGCACAAAACCCAACTTTATCACTGATCAAAATGTTATGCTGATAAGCATTTAGCAAACTTTGAGACTGATATTCAATTTAACAATATGTATTAAATCAGATGGTCCATGTGGTTTGAATTCTGGATTTATAGTAATTTTTAACTATATAAACCAAAGTAACTAGTAACTTTTCTTTTTGTGCTCATTTGTGAGTAATAATTTGAATTGGCAGGAATTAGTTTTTTTATGGTCATTCTAGAAACTAACTTGCGCTTCACCTATTCCTTTAATAAAACATGATTCTGTTAATGGGAGAAAAGAAGAAATATCCTGCTAGAACTATGCTGTAATAACAGTTTTTTTTTTAATTTCTGCTAATATACTATGTTAACCTCTCTCCCTGGATTTTTTTTTAAGATTTTATTTATTTATTTGAGAGAGAATGAGAGAGAGCACATGAGAGGGGGGAGGGTCAGTGGGAGAAGCAGACTACCTGCCGAGCAGGGAGCCCGAGGCGGGACTCGAGCCAGGGACTCCAGGATCATGACCTGAGCTGAAGGCAGTCGCCCAACCAACTGAGCCACCCAGGCGCCCCACTCCCTGGATTTTTGTGTATGTCATGGGTGTGTTTTTGTTTTTAAGATTTTATTTATCTGAAAGAGTGAGCAAGCATGAGCAGGACAGCAGGCAGAGGGAGAGGGAGAAGCAGGTTCCCAGCTGAGCAGGGAGCCTGATGTGGGGCTCGGCCCCAGGACCCTGGGATCACGACCTGAGCCAAAGGCAGATGCTTAACCGACTGAGCCATCCAGGCGTCCTTGCTTTTTTTCTTATATAGTTTATTAAGACCTTTCAGTTCTAACTCCCTCTTCCATCCCCCCAGCCAATAATACTTGTAAAAAGTTACTTCCTCTAAGAAATACTTAAGGGTAAATAGGGATTAAGTCCTTGAGAAAAATCTAAACTCTATACCAAGTCCTTTTATCCAAACTCTTACATTCAAATGAAGCAAGAACAATATTTATTAAATGGAGTTTCTACTAATTTTCATAGTCATGTTAGCCTGGGCTACTTATACAAAAAAAAAAATGAGCACATACACACACCGAAAACAAAACAAATCTATCCCTCCCCACCCCCACCCCCAAAAATCCTCACTTCAAAAGCTCATACGCTGATAAGTTTTACTTCTGAGAGGTAGCACAACCAAGCAAATGAATATTGTACGTGCATTAACTGAGGCACTTGAGATCACCCAATTTAATTTACAGTAAAAACTCTCCAGAATTTCAGTGCTTATGAACAATTACTATATTAGAACAGTGGTCTCAATTTACGTTGACAAACTCTTACTCTGACTTGAGTCATCTAGACCTAACTTAAAAGAAAAATGTATTTCTATCTCAGGCAAGTATTTAAATTCTCAAAAGCTAGTAGTAAGTTAGAATGTGGAAAGAAGTATGATTTCTTAAAATTGGGAACACATTTTAGCTTCGTAATTGTGAAACAGCATTAGTGATATGAAAGGACATTGTTCTATTCAGGGTAATTTCATATGTGAAAGGCTTCTGGCTTCATTTTGTGTGCTACAAACAGAAAAACAAAGATGAATCACTTTAAGTAGACATGTGATTAAGAACAGTAAAGGATGGCTTCCATAACAGACATAAAATTCCAAACACTTTGCAAGTGAAAGTTTTCTGCATTACTAAATGGTAGGGTGATCTCAGTCATAAACTTGGCTTCATATGAAATGTTTTCATTAAAATTTTAAGTTTTCTTTACAGTAAGAAAAACCTGGAAAGCATAGCTCCCAAACTAAGTTAGAGACTGCTAATTTTCTGAATGAAAACAGCACTGTTTTTTATTTTTACACCACTGAATTGAAAGAATAGAAAAAGAACTACAGTTGGTATAGAGATTAGGCCATCTATACAGACATCTGAGTAACTCTTCTCTACATTTACCATCTTCTGCAACTGTTTGCTTCTGCTTTGTCATTCACTGACATTTCAACCCTGTCAGCTACTGTATCTTCGGATGCTGACTGGACGTGGCCCTCCGACTGTCCTCCAGTATAGGTAGGGGTGCTGTACTTCAAAAGGATGGACTTAAACTGCATCAGAGGTGCATCTGTACGAACACCCATTGGGTCAAAATGAGTCCGGCTTACTCGAAAGCCTGCTTGAGAAAGATAGCACAAAAACTTTTTCAACCTGCCGCAAGGAAAGGAAAAAAAAAATTAGATTCTGCATCTTATTTAAATCACAGTGTCATTAAAGTATGAAATATACATTTTGCCATTCACTGGCTGTCTTACTTTGGCATATTCATTCCTTTAATGCTGTGTCTGTGGATGTTGTAATAAAAGGGAGGATGTTCAGTACTGACATCAGTCTTCTGCCTTTTGGCTAAAGTTGTGATTGTTTCATTACCTTTTCTCTTTCCTGAAACATACACATATACACAAAATCAGATATAGTACCTTTATAATGACTATTTTTGGCCGGATTTTTTTTTTTTTTTTAAGATTTTTATTTATTTATTTGACAGAGACACAGCGAGCGAGGGAACACAAGCAGGGAGAGTGGGAGAGGGAGAAGCAGACTCCCCGCTGAGCAGGGAGCCCGATGCGGGGCTCGATCCCAGGACCCTAGGATCATGACCTGAGCTGAAGGCAGACGCTTAATGACTGAGCCACCCAGGCGCCCCTGGCCTGATATTTTTTATCATGAAAGGTTTAAATGTTGATCAGTCTTAGAATAATAATTTTAGAGCTATAGAACAATTCATAGAGATTAATCTATATATAAAAAAGGCTCAGAGACTTTAAAGATTTTAAAACTTATGTTTTACCTTACTCTAAAAAGGATTTAAGACACCTTTGCTGAAGGTGAGTGGCCTGGCTGAAGTTATACAATAAAAAGAAGTAAAATGATGCTCTTAAGTCTAATGCTTTTTGCAATGTACCATAACCTTTTCCCTCCAACAGAGAAATTAAGTAGAAGAAACCATTTTAGGTGATTTGAATGTTAGAAAACTAGTTGAAGATGCCAATTGAACATTACTCTTGGAAAGAGCATATAGTAGTTATTAAACCATATATATTTTTTTAAAGATTTATTGGAGAGAGAGAGCAGGGGGAAGGGCTGAGAGAGAATCTCAAGCAGACTTCATGCTGAGTGTGGAGCCTGACATGGGGCTCGAACTCATGACCCTGAGATGACCTGAGCCAAAACCAAGAGTCAGACACTCAAACCACTGAGCCATCCTGGCGCCCCTAAACCATATACTATCAAAAGGAGTTGAAGTTTTCTTGTCTTCGAATATCAACTCTAAAATGTTGAGCAACTATTAAAAATTACAGCTTATAATTCTATTCCTCTGCTCTTTCAATTTGGAGGGTACCTGGGTGGCTCAGTCGGTTAAGTGTCTGTCTTCGGCTCAGGTCATGATTTCAGGGTCTTGGGATGGAGCCCCATGTCTCTTGTGACCCCCCAAAAATAAAAAAATCTTAAAAAAAAACCCCACTAAAGTCCAAGTTGTCTTTTAATAATTTTTTAAAATTTATTTGCTTATTTTAGAGAGATTGCACAAGCGGGAGGAGCAGAGACAGACAGAAGCTCAAGTTGACTTCATGCTGAGCGCAGAGCCTGACGTGGCGCTTGATCTCATGACCCTGAAATCATGACCTCAGCTGAAACCAAGAGTCAGATGCCTGACTGTGCCACCCAGAAGCCCCTAAGTTGTCTTTTATTTTTTTAAGATGTTATTGATTTGACAGACACAGCGAGAGAGGGAACACAAGCAGGGAGGAGAGGGAGAGGGAGAAGCAGGCTTCCCGCTGAGCAGGGAGCCCAACGCGGGGCTCAATCCCAGGACCCTGGGATCATGACCTGAGCCAAAGGCAGACGCCTAACGACTGAGCCACCCAGGCGCCCCCTAAGTTGTCTTTTAAAAAGCAAAACAAATGGGGTGCCTGGGTGGCTCAGTCATTAAGCGACTGCCTTCGGCTCAGGTCATGATCCCAGCGTCCTGGGATCGAGCCCCACATTGGGCTCCCTGCTCTGCGGGAGGCCTGCTTCTCCCTCTCCCACTCCCCTGGCTTGTGTGTTCCCTCTCTCACTGTGTCTCTCTGTCAAATAAATAAATAAATAACTTAAAAAAACCGCGCAAAACAAAACCTTAGACATTAAGGCACTGACATTTTATATAAATCTTAAAATCCTTTTGAAAGGAAATTTGCAATGCCTAATATAACCGTATTTTAAAGTGTACATGCACACATCTGAAATTATAAGGCCATACAGTAAATTCTTATGGCCAGGGAACAGGGTCGTCTAGTTAATTAATGGAATTATTATAAATCATATGTTGAGGGACACTTGGTTTGCTCAGTCAGTTAAGCGTCTGCCTTCGGCTCAGGTCATGATCTCCAGGTCATGGGATCGAGCCCAGCATCAGGCTTCCTGCTCAGCAGGGAGTCTGCTGTTCTCTCTCTCCCTCTGCTCGTTCTCTCAAACAACTAAATACATAAATAAAATCTTAAAAATAATAAATCATATGCTGATGAGAAAGTTTAAAGAATTAGAATAAAACAATCTATAGCTATCGAATATAATTTGGTTTTAATTTGGTTCACATGGTTCTTCAAGGTCTTAAAGTTCTTTCAAGCGGATCACCATATATTAGAGATGTGAACAGATACATGTTAATAGAAATTGTGAACAGTGCAAATGCCAGATAAACAAGTTTTACTCTAATTATATTTTCTGTATAATGAAAAAGCATTTTAGAGTCGGCCACCAAAGCAACCTCTTCTCTTCCTACCCTTTTACTACCTGTGTTTTTGCCCTGATAAATACATATTTACATATATACACACACATACATACCTTGTGCAGTGTAATTATCTGTTGTGGTATCATCTGTAGTTTTAATAAACACACCATATTCTTCTAAAATAAAACGGGAATAACAAAATATTTTACAGGATAACATTAAGAACAATTCAAAGTTTAAATAAAAGCTTATTAAATTCTATAAATTCTATCCACATTGCTTTTATGAAATATGAGATTCTGTGTAAAAAGATTGTAAGAATTTTTTTTTAACTATCTAACAATAACTGCTGCTTCTAATGACTTATGAGAATACTAGAATGTCTAATAGTTCCACCCTTGTATCAGTAGCCCGATAAAACTACAAAAGCCTATTTATACTAAAGAAAATAAAGGACAAAAAACAGCTTTAATGAGTAGTAAGTGTAAACAGCCTCCGTGTCTCAATGGATATTATGAAAATTTTTGGCCACACTAGGTTTTTCTTTCTAGAAAGCAGATATAGGGTAATAAAATCACAACAGACTTTTAGTTTTTTTAATCTACTAAAGTTAGGGGAAAAAATACATATATACGTATCTTAATAAAATTGTTAATTCATTCAGGCCCTGAATATAAATTAGTCACCTTGCTTGTTGAGATTTGAAGGTGCATGAACTGAAAACTGACTTTGAGGAGTACACTCTGATTCAAAGATTAATGTCTTTATTAGGGTCTGAATGTCATCCAGACTATGGTGAAAAGATTCAAATAGCATTCTTTTGAGGAATCCAGTATTGAAAAGGGAACTTGACCTGAAAAAAAGAAAATACAGAGAACTGGGTAAGAGAAATGTCTATTAAAAAAATATAATTTAACTACAGCTAAGATATGTAATTATAGGATGGAATAAATGCTGAAATTAAAGAATTTGATTTAATTTAAAATTATTTTCTATTTTCCCACTCCTTTTATCATGTTAGTTCTCTAAATTAATGGGATTATTCATGGAAATTTCATTCAAAGTCAACGAAGAATTTATTGAACCCTCATATACAGTGTAAGGTATATAGCCCTGTTGTACATGGGGACGTGGAGGATATACCAAAGTATAAAATACAGTGTTTGCCCTATAAAAGCCTATAAATCTAGATAGGCACATAGTGTGATACAGAAGTTTTCATAAAGCATATTCCTGTCAGTAAAATCTTAATCCAATGTGTACATGTAGGGTGGGAATGGGCAGGAGTAGATACAGGAGAATGAGATGTTGTAATGGTGATTTTGTTAAAAACATGGCACAAGGGTAAGTCTGATATGCTTCCCATTTGAGAATTGCAGGTATAATAGACAGAATATGAAATTCCAAGTCAGATAAAAACTGGATTCTCATCCTGGCTCCACCACTTCTACCTATGTAATCTTGAGTAATTAGTGCTTTTGAGTCTCTTATTCCTCATCATAAAATAGAAAAACTTCTCACACTTGTTATGGGAATTAATGAGATAGCACACATAAAATCATTAGTCCAAAGTATATCCTCAATGAAAGATATTATTAGGCTAGCAAATATAAATGAAAGGATATATGATTTTAAAGTGTCAAACGAATCATCAATGTAAGATTTACTAAAATGGAATTTCGAGATAATTTTGGGTTAAAGCACTAAAGAGAGACTTCAATGAATACTGTTTGTTTGTTTTTAAAGATTTTATTTATTTGACAGAGACCCAGCGAGAGAGGGAACACAAGCAGGGGGAGTAGAAGAGGGAGAAGCAGACTTCCTGCCGAGCAGGGAGCCCGAAGCGGGGCTCGATCCCAGGACCCTGGGATCATGACCTGAGCCGAACACAGACGTTAACGAGTGAGCCACCCAGGCGCCCAAATCTGCAATGATTCTTGTCACAGTATTGTTAGGAATCTCAAATTTCTATCGGACTCTCTAGTAACAACCTAAAAGTAAGGATTCTGATTAAAAACAATTCAACTTTAAGTCACTAAAAACACAATAGCTAGTTTACTAATGATGCAAAAAACACATTAAATATTTGCAGCTGAGTCCCATCTAAATAGCTTTACCTAAAACAAAGGCAGACTTTTACTTTCACAAGCCCTTCTCACTTAAAACTAATTTCTTGAAGACCTTGTATTAGTTGACTCTTCTATAAAAAGTTATGGTGATCACTTCATAATCACACCCTAGTTCTACAAACTGTCAACTGAAAAAAGTCTCATTCTTACTATTCAGAAATGAATTATCTAGTTTGCAGATCAGCCAGGCTTCTCTTTGATCCCATGGTCTCTTAGCACTATTGCAAACTTGTGAGAATAATGGTATAGAAAAATCTGAAAACAAAAAACACCTCAGGTTCATAGGGGTAGAAGAGTCCTAATTATTTGACTAGACTTAAAAATTAAATTGAAATTTGCTTGTCTTTTACTACACATAATCAAATATCAGCAATCAAATCAATATATAAATCAATTTTGGATACAGATCTTCCTCAACCTACGATGGAATTATGTAAACCCAGGTAAGATGAAAATAAATTGAAAATGCATTTAATAGGGCGCCTGGGTGGCTCCATCAGTTAAGCATCTGCCTTCGGCTTGGGTCATGATCCCAGCCAGGCTCCTGGGATGGAGCCCCGCATTGGGCTCCTTGCTCAGCGGGGAGCCTGCTTCTCCCTCTCGCTGTGCCCCTCCTCCCTGCTTGTGCGCACTCTCTCTCTCAAATAAAAATCTTAAAAAAAAAATGTATTTAATAGACTAACTTACTGAACATCATAGCCTAGCCTAACCCACCTTAAATATGCTCAGAAAACACTTTCATTACCAAACAGTTGGGCAAAGTCATCTAGCACAAAGCCTATTTTATAATAAAGTATTGACTAGTTCATGTAATTTACTGAATATTATACTGAAAGTGAAAAACTAAATGGTTGTAAGTGTACTGGTTGTTGACCCTCCTGACTGTGTGACTGGCTTGCTGTTACTGCCCAATATCATGAGAGAAGACTATCGCATTTTGCTAGCTTAGGAAAAGATCAAAATTCAAAATTTGAAATACACTTTCTGTTGAATGTGTACTGCCTCTGCACCACTATAAAGTCGAAAAATCCCAAGTTGGGGACCATCTTATATTATTATGTTTAAGCACATACCATAGTGGTCCAAGTTCTATCGCTGTCTTTCCAGGCATGCTTCCATGACAGTTACAGGGCAGCTGTCTATATGGGTTTTCTGTGAAAATATTATAAAAAGAGAAATCAAAGGAGAAATGACAATGTAAATAGTAATTGTTATATTTATAATAATTTGCAGCCACTACATAATGAGGATCTACTATGTGCCAGGTATTATGCTAAGTATTTTATATGCATTTAAAAAATTTAATCCTTACAACTCTGAAGCAGATACTGTTAAAATCTTAATTATCCAGATCAGAGAATTAAAGCTTAAGAGAAGTCACAGAAATCCATGTCAAAGGGCTTATTAGAGGCATAACTTTTACTAGCTTTTAGTCACTACGGTACATGAAATAATTTAAGTAGGAGAAAATCTTTAGAAGTCCACAAGATATCCATTTAAAATCACCTGATGGGGGTATAATTTACATGCAATAAAATGTATGCATGTTATGTGAAAAGGTTGATGAGTTTTTAAGAAATGTATATAGCCATGTAACCAACATCCCATCAAAATAAAGACATTTCTCATTAGTTACTTCTGCAAAGGGGAAGAAAACAAATTACTCCCTAGGCTTGATTCATATTCAGCCTAGATATATAAATATATCTAATACAGGCTAGAAGAATCTTAATTCAGTTTAAAAGATCAGTGAGAGGCCTGATACAATCCCAAGGAAATTGAGGAAATACTACCATTATTCTTAGTTTCCAAAATGGGGCAATATCCTACTACGGACTGTTTGGTTCACTAAGCCCTAGAACAGTTATTTTAAATCACTCTCTCCCACTAACTTCCCTCAGGCCATTCTTGGGTTATTATTCACTTTCTTGAAATGGCCTGATCTGATCAATCAGTCCTAGATATATCCAGAACTCAGAATTATGGTGGTAGGGATATAGGTCTATATAGCCTATTGCTATTGGACATCACTGTTACTCAATGTAATTAAGTGGGATAATGCACAGATGTGAGATCTTATTTTAGATTTACTTGAAGGCTTCTTCCTTCACTGTTTTTACTAGATCTACTTTTCAGTATTATTTAACTATAAGCCTTAAAGAAGGGTGAGACTATCATTAATATTAGATTTGTTAAGAACTATGTTCCTCCAACATTATGTGAATATATTCAAGAAGTCTTCCCTGGAACCATTAAATAAGTAAATTATAATACTATAGTATTACCCAAATTAGGGCAATTTATAGTTCTGTCAGAGTTACACCCACTTACCACAGGTAGGCAGCACGCACATGAATTTTTATTAGTCGGTTTGTTTCTTGATGTATTTACCAAATGCTCCCATCATATCAATGTATGTCTTTTCCCAAGCCCCTTGCCTAGGATTTCTCAGTGCTAGGCCACCAATAGCAAATTCCCTCTTTGACAGGTCAGGACTATCATTTCAAGTTACCAGTAGCAAAAAATGAAGGGGTAAAGAAAGAAAACTAGTATGTCCATGTCATCGGTATATAGGCTATGAAGACAATTCCAGATGAGGAATTAAAAAATAATTCAGAGACTTCTATTTAAATGCAATGGATTGAACATGTACTTTATCTCTGCTATCTCTTAAAGCATTACAATGAGAACAAAGGAATAAAAGTCAAACCCAAGGATAAATAAAATGGGAGCAGAGGTAACAGAAGATAAGAGATGTCAATAAAATTTTAGAAGTGGAAATAAGGTACACAAGGGGATAACTGATTTAGCAGGCCAGACAATGCTAAAGCTAAGCCTGAAATGGGCAGACAGGCTACCAATAAAACAGCAAGCCCAATAGTTCTGGGACCCCAGAAAGACCTGAGAATGGAAGGTACTGATCATCTTAAAAGACGGGTATAGGGCAGTTGTGCAAAAAAGAGGTCTGGCTAAAAATTTTTAAGGGGTCTTATTAAGACCCCTAGATTTCCTTCTTTAATACACACAATCAGACTTCTGTGCTTCCTCATTCCAAAAAAATGAAGTTAATCTTGGGTGAGGCTGAGCCATGGAGGACCTGGAACCAGAAGCATCAGTCACAGTTGAGAGTAAGATTTATGAAAAGAGAGGGATTAAGTAAAAGACATCATAAATGGTAAGACCTTCCAAGTCTCCTTCCGCAATACGGTTCCTAGAAAACTGATGGAAGATTCAAAAATTTCTCTAGAAAAACTTAACCAATCCAAGAGAAAAGACCTAATACATTTCATTTTCATCTGGGGGATCCCCTAGTGAAAAGGCAGACTGGTGCCTTCTCATTACAGTAAAATCTATCCGTCCCTAAGCCCTGACTCCAGTGCTTCCAAAAAACTGAGTGTGGACAACCAAAGACCATTTGAGATCTGCCATGACAGAGAACAAAATTACAACACAGAAAGAGGAATTGTTAGGAAACAGAAGAACTAAAACAACAAAATAACAGAAACAACAATACAAAAAACTAAAAAAAAAATCTATCTGCCCTTAAATAAAAATATACCCAACTATAACCAATATTCTTAGAGAGCTAAGATTAGATTTTGTATCTCTGAAACAAGAATAGGACACTATTAAAAAAAGAAACGAGAAAATATGAAGTAACTTAAAAACACAAAATACGACAAATTTAAAAAGGAAAGTTGGAAAATAACAATCAGGGAAATCTATAAAGTAGAACCAAACGCCAAAGACATGAAAAGACTGTCCAAATCGGGGCCATATTCCACTATGGACTGTTCAGTTCACTTAAGCCCCAGAACAGTTATTTTAAATCACACTCTCCCACTAACTTCCCTCAGGCCATTCTTGGGTTATCATTCACTTTCTTCGATTTCCACTTCTGGGTATTTACCCAAAGAATATAAAAACACTAATTTGAAAAGATACATGCACCCTTATGCTTACTGCAGCACTACTTACAATAGACAAGATATGGAAGCAACCTAAGTGTCTATCAATAGATGAATGGGTAAGGAAAATGTGGTATTTATATATATGCACACATAATGGAACATTATGCAGCCATAAAAAGGATTAGATTGTACCATTTAAGACAACAAGGATGGACCTAGAGGGTATTATACTAAGTGAAATAAGTCAGACTGAGAAAGACAAATACCATATGATTCCACTCAAGTGGAATCTAAAAAAAAAAAAAAAAATTAAACCCCCACAAATAAACAAAAAGTAGAATCAGACCTATAAATACAGAGAAAAACTGGTGTTTGCCAGAGGGAAGGGGAGATGGGTGAAGGGGAGAGGGAGATATAGGCCTCCAGTTATGGGATGAGTAAGTCATGGGAATAAAAGGCCTAGCACAAGAAATACAATCAATGGTATTATAATAGTGATGTAATGGGACAGATGGTAGCTGTACTTGTGGCATAATGTATAAATTTGTCAAAATCACTAAGTTGTACACCTAAAACTAATGTAACATTGTGTGTCAACTATACTCAAAAAAGAAAAATTGAAAAAAAAAAAAAAAAGGTGGTACATATATAATAGAATATTATTCAGCCATGAAAAAGAGGGAAACCCTGCAATTTGTGACAACATGAATGAATCTTAAGGGCATTATACTAACAAAATAAATCAGACAGAGAAAGAAATACTTTATGATCTCACTTATATGTGAAATCTAAAAAAGCTGAACTCATAGAAACAGAGTAGATTGGTATTTGCCCAGACCTGGGGGTGGGGGAAATGAAGAGATGTTGGTAAAAGGCTATAAACTTTCAGTTATAAGATGGTGTGGGGATCTAATAATGTACAGTGTGGTGACTATAATTAACAATGTTAGACTGTATAATTGAAATTTACTAAGAGTAGATCTTAAATGTTCTCATCACACACACACACAGGTAACTGTGAGGTGATGAAAGTGTTAACTAATCTTATTGTGGTAGTCAGTTCACTATACATGTACATGAAATCAATGATATGTGTTGTACACCTTAAAGTTACGCAGTTTTTGTCAATTATATCTAAATAAAGCTGGTAAAAAAAAAAAAAAAAAGTAAGTTCCAAAGGAAGGACCTTACCTCTGAAAGAAAAGATAGAAGAGTTAAAAGAAAAAATTTCCCAGGTTGGGAAGGTGGAAACAAGAGGACCCTAAGCTCACCTCGTCCCATGGATATAATTAGATAACACTCACATCATCATAAACAACCCAGAAAACAACCTGAAGACTGGAAGAACAAACTCCACAACTAAAGGTAGAGAAGAGACCACACTGAAGAGGGTAGGAAGGGCAGAGATGCGGTGGAAAGCAAAACAGACAGCATCCTCATCTGCCGTGGGGAGGGAGCCACTGGGGTGGAAACGGGAGAGAACCAGATTAACATACCTGGGAGCCCACAGAGCGAAGACAGATACCCGTAAATTTGGCTTTGAAAGGGAGAGGGGCTGAATTTCATGAGTTCTCACAACCAGTGGGGCTGAAAGCCTAGGATTTTAAAAATCAGTAGGCTCAGTTCTGGGAGAGCCTGGAGGGCAACAGGAAGCTAAGACCCTGCCCTTAAAGAGACAGCATGACAAAGAGCCCACAGCCATTCAGCAGAGAGGCAGCAATTTGAAAAATGCCTGGGACAGAGGGGACGGAGAGTAGTTTATTCATTTCAGCTCATGTCCTAGAGGGATAGGGATGGATGAGGGACTTCTCTAGAAACAAATGAGCTGGCAGGCACTATCTCCCTGCCCTGCCCCCCAGCATAAACACATGGCCACCCGTGGAAACCAGTGACATTCACTACCTAACTTGCTTACACCAAACCCCACCCCCTCCAGCGAAGCCTGCCTCAGTCTCAGGGCTGCAGGCACCCTCCCCCAGAAGACCACACAAACCTTGCCAACACCTGGTCTCCTGACCTGTGTGTTTTGCGGGGCCTCAGTCCAAGTGGCAGTGGCTGCGGCAGGCCCTCTGGAAGCCAGGTGTACCTTGTGAAAACTGTGTGTCCCACCCACACAGCCCCCAGTCCCTGCAGGTCTCATTCTGCAAGCAGACTGCTGCACATCTTATTAAAACCTCACAGCCCACCCTGGTTGGGGATGAAACACTGCCCATAACAGACAAAGAGAACCTCTGCAGACAACTGGACTGAAGGAAAAAGGGCCAGGACACAACAGCAGGGCACACAACACACACAGGTGTGTGCCAGGTTCTGGTGAACAGGGGACACTACATTGCAGGGCACTATAGGACCTCTTCTTCATAAGTCCACTACTTTTTTTTTTTTAAAGATTTTATTTATTTATTTGACAGAGAGAGACCCAGTGAGAGAGGGAATACAAGCAGGGGGAGTGGGAGAGGAAGAAGCAGGCTTCCCGCCGAGCAGGGAGCCCGATGTGGGGCTCGATCCCAGGACGCTGAGATCATGACCTGAGCCGAAGGCAGACCCTTAACGACTGAGCCACCCAGGCGCCCAGTCCACTACTTTCAAGAGCAGGAGATGTAGTTGACTTTCCTAACACACACAAACAGACACAGAGTGCTACACAAAATGAGAAGACAGAGGAATATGTCCCAAATAAAAGAAGAGGACAAAACCACAGCAAGACATCTGCACAAAACAGATATAAGTAATATGCTTCACAGAGAATGAAAAATAATGATCATCAAGATATTCACTGGTATTGAGAAAAGAGTGAAGGACATCAGTGAGATCCTTAACAAAGAGATAAAAAAAGAACCAATCAGAAATGAGGGACACAATGAGTGAAATAAAAAATACACTGGATGGCTAGAGTAAACAAAGGAAGGAATTAGTGACTTGGAAAACAGAGTAATGGAAAGTAATCAAGCTCAATCAAGCTGGTGAGAAAAAAAATTATACAAATGAGAATAGACTTAGGGAACTCAGCAACTCCATCAAGTGTTAATTTAGAGGGAATGTACCTCAACATAATAAAGGCCTTAAATGAAAAACCCACAGGTAACACCATACCCAGGGGGGAAAAACTGATAGCTTTCTCCAAAGGTCAAGAACAACAGAAGGATATCAGCTCTTGCCACCTTCATTCAACAGAGTACTGGAATTCCTAGCCACAGCAATCAGAAAACAAAAAGAAATAAAAGGCATCGGAATTGGTAAGGGAGAAGTCAAACTTTCACTGTTTGCAGATGACATGATGCTATATATAGAAAACCCTAAAAATTCCACCAAAAGCTGATAGAACTGATAAATGAATTCAGTAAGGTTACAGGATACAAAATCAATGTACAGAAATCTGTTGCATTTCTATACACTAATAATGCAGGAGAAAGGGAAATTAAGAAAACGATTCCATTGGGGCACCTGGGTGGCTAAGTGGGTTAAGTGTCCAACTCTTGCTTTTGGCTCAGGTCATGATCTCAGGATCATGAAATTGAGCCCCATCTCAGGCTCTGTACTGGGCGTGAAGCCTACTTAAGAGTCTCTCTTTCTCTTTCCCTCTGTCCCTCCCCTGCTCTCTCTCTCTAAAAAAGAAAGAAAGAAAGAAAGAAAGAAAGAAAGAAAGAAAGAAAGAAAGAAAGAAAGAGAGAGAAAGAGAGAAAGAGAGAAAGAAAGAAAGAGAGAGAGAGAGAGAAAGAAAGAAAGAAAGAAAAAAGAAAGAAAGAAAGAGAGAGAAAAAAGGAAGGGAGGGAGGGAGGAAGGGAAGAAAAACAATCCCATTTACAGTTGCACTAAAAGTAATAAAATACCTAGGAATAAACTTAACCAAAGAAGTGAAGAACCTGTACTCTGAAAAATATAAAAGACTGATGAAAGAAACTGAAGATGACATAAAAAAGTGGAAAGGCATTCCATGCTCATGGACTGGAAGAACAAATATTGTTAAAATGTCCATACTATCCAAAGCAATCTACAGATTAAATGCAATCCCTATCAAAATACCAACAACATTATTTATTTATTTATTTTTAAAGATTTTATTTATTTATTTGAGAGAGAGAATGAGAGAGAGAGCACATGAGAGGGGGGAGGGTCAGAGGGAGAAGCAGACTCCCTGCCGAGCAGGGAGCCCGATGCGGGACTTGATCCAGGGACTCCAGGATCATGACCTGAGCCGAAGGCAGTCGCTTAACCAACTGAGCCACCCAGGCGCCCACCAACAACATTTTTTACAGAACTAGAACAATCCTAAAATTTGTACGGAACCACAAAAGATCCTGAGTAGCCAAAGCAATCTTGAAAAAGTAAAACAAAACCAGATGTATCACAATTCCAGATTTCAAGTGTTATTACAAAGCTGTAGTAATCAAAACAGTATGGTATCGACACAAAAACAGACACACAGATCAATGGAACAGAACAGAAAGCCCCGAAATAAACCCACAATTACACAGTCAATTAATCTTTGACAAAGGAGGCAAGAATATGTAATGGGAAAAAGACAGTCTCTTCAACAAATGGTGTTGGAAAAACTGGATAGCTACACGGAAAAGAATGAAACTGGTCCACCTTCTTACATCACACACAAAAATAAACTTAAAATGGATTAAGGACTTAAATGTGAGACAGGAAACCATAAAAATCCTAGAAGAGAGCGTAGGCAGTAATTTCTCTGAAATTGGTCATAACAACATCCTTCTAGATATGTCTGTCTCTTGAGGCAAGGCAAACAAAAGCAAAAATAAACTCCTGGACTACATCAAAATAAAAAGCTTCAAACAGGGTTGCTGGAGTGGTGGGGAGTGGGAGGGATGGGGTGGCTGGGTGACAGACATTGGGGAGGGTATGTGCTATGGTGAGCGCTGTGAATTGTGTAAGACTGATGAATCACAGACCTGTACCTCTGAAACAAATAATACATTATATGTTAAAAAAAAAAAAAAAAAAAGAAGATAGTAGGAAGGGAAAAATGAAGGGGGGGAAATCGGAGGGGGAGACAAACCATGAGAGACTATGGACTCTGAGAGGGGAAGGGGGGTGGGGAGATGGGTTAGCCTGGTGATGGGTACTAAAGAGGGCACATATTGAATGGAGCACTGGGTGTTATATGCAAACAATGAATCATGGAACACTACATCAAAAACCAATGATGTAATATATGGTGACTAACATCACAAAATAAAAAAAAATTAAAAATAAAAATAAAAATAAAAAGTTTGTGCACAGCAAAGGAAACAACCAATAAAACAAAAAGATAATCTACTGAGTGGGGGAAGATATGTGTAAATGATAAATCCAATAAAGGGTTAGTAACCAAAATATAGAAAGAACTTATATAACTCAACACCAAAACCCCCCAAATAACTTCCCCAAAATTAGCAGAAGACTTGACAGACCTTTCTCCAAAGAAGACATACGCATGGCCAATAGACACATGAAAATATGCTCAACATCACTCAGAGAAATGCAGATCAAAACCACAATGAGATAACACCTCACACCTGTTAGAATGGCTAAAATAAAAAACTCAAGAAACAACGTGGGTGAGGATGTGGAGAAAAAGGAACCCTTGTGCACTGTTGGTGGGAATGCAAACTGGTACAGCCACTAAGGAAAATAGCATGGAGGTTCCTCAAAAAATTAAAAATAGAGCTACCCTATGTTCACCCTACAATCCAGTAATCGCACTACTGGGCATCTACCCAAAGGATATGAAAACACTAATTTGAAGGGATATATGCACCCCTATGTTTACTGCAGCATTATTTATAATAGCCAAACTATGGAAACAGCCCAAGTGTCCACTGATAGATGAACGGATAAAGAAGATGTGATAAACACACAAACACATGCAAGAATATTATTCAGCCATAAGAATGAAATCTCACTATTTGCAACCTGTATGATTTAGAGTATAATTCTGAAGGAAATAAGCTAGTCAGAGAAAGACAAATATCATATGATTTCACTCATATGTGGAATTTAAGAAACAAATGAACAAAGGAAGAAAAAAAAGACAAACCAAAAAACAGAATCTTAACTATAGAGAACAAACAGATGGTTACCAGAGGGAAGATGGGACAGGAGATGTATGAAATAAGTGAAGGGGATTAGGAGTGCACTTGTCTTAGTGAGCACAGAGTAATGTATGGAACTGTTGGATCACTATATTGTACACCTGAAACTAATATAGCACTGTATGTTAACTATGCTGGAATTAAAAAAAAAAAATTCCCAGAACTGAAAAACTCAAGTTTCTTAAAGGTCTCACAGATTACCCAGGGACAGTGAACTACTAAAAAAGATGAATTAATACACATATTATCACAAAATTTTAGAATATTGGGTAAACAAAGGATATGTTAAGACCATTCATAGGAGAAAAAAATCACAAAGGATTAAATATAAGAACAATAGCAAAGGGGTGCCTGGGTGGCTCAGTCAGTTGAGCATCAGTCAGACTCTTGGTTTCAGTTCAGGTCATTATCTCGGGGTCATGAGATGGAGCCCCAAGTTGGGCTCCATGCTCAGCGCTGAGTCTGCTTCAGATTCTTCCTAGCCCCTCCACCCCCCGCTCCTTCATCTGCTCCTGTGCACTCTCTCTCTCAAATAAATAAATAAAATCTTAAAAAAAAAGAAAGAAGAGCAGACTTCTCAATACTAATATTGGAGGCTAGAAGACAATGAAATAATAATACCTTAAGCATTCTGAAGAAAAACGATTTACAACCTACAATTCTATATGTGGCCACACAATCCTTCTCAGGAAGCTAAAGAAAAAAGTGCTCATTCAAAACAAGAAAACAGACAAAGATAATGGAAAAATATATTAAGGTTCAGATATAGGAGATTCATCAGGAGGAGAAAGCCAAAGCAAATTTCCAGGATGCCAGCTAAAGGCCTTCAGTGGACTTAAAAATAAACCACCCAAAGGAGAGCAGGAGCACTGTTTCCAGGGTGAAACTGGAACCCAAGGTTACCTGATGTACTTACCCCATATAGAAAGAAGCACTGAAACTGTAGCAGAGTTTAGGAATGGATTATGAAAAGTGAACATATACAAAAAAGGAAACAAAAACAGTAATTATTAATTCCAGAGTTATCAAAGAGTTGCATACAAAAAGAAACATTATGGCGGCATATTAACTGGTTCATCTGTGTTGAGGCAGCCTTCTAAGATAGCAGCAAATGACCTCTGTCGCCTGGTATTTGTATGCTTGTGTAGTCCCCTTCTTCCCCTTCTTCTCAAGTGTGAGATCACTGGATCTAGTTCATTTCTAATTACTAAAATAGGGCAAAAATGATGGATGTATTAGATTAGGTTATGAAAGACCATGACTTCTGTCTTGCTTTCTCTCTGGTTCTTGCTGGATCATTCTGACGAAGCAAGCTGCCATGTTGTGAGCTGCTGGATGAAGAGGAATGTATGATTAGGAACTGAGGAAGCCTCTGAGCAGCCAGCAAAGTGCTGAGGTCTTCAGTCTAACAACCTACAAGGATCTGAATCTAGGCCATAGCCATGTGAATAAACTTGTAAGGAGATCCTTCCCCAGTCAGGCTTCGATTGCAGCCTTGGCAAACACCTTAACCACAGCCTTGTGAGGGACCCTGAGCTAGTGGACCCAGCTAAGCCATGTCCAGATTCTTAATTCAGAAAAACTATGAGATAATAGTTGTTTTAAGTCATTAAATGTTGGAGTATTTTGTTACACAGCAATAGATAACTAATACAACTTGTGAACAATAATTTTATATTTATAAAAATATAAACACTGAATAATGATTTAGCTAACACTAGAGAGTGGAAGCACATGCATGTAACAGGGTTGGTTTAAGAAGCTGAATACTCTTCTTCCATGGAAGGAAGTTATAGGTAGTTTAAGCATGCCATTTAGAAACAGGGATGTAAATATTAGAAGAAACAGCTGTGAGATTTTAGCTGACAACTTTAGGGAGTACGGCAGGGATCTTTATTTCATTAAGACTATGGAACTGAGGCGCCTGGGTGGCTCAGTTAAGCGTATGCCTTCGGCTCAGGTCAAGATTCTGGGGTCCTGGGATCGAGCCCCACATCAGGCTCCCTGCTCAGCAGGGAGTCTGCTTCCCCCCTCCCTCTGTGCTCTCTCTCTCTCTCTCTCGCTCTCTCAAATAAAAAAAAAGACTAGGGAACTAGTTGACTTTTAAAAGATGTGTTACAAGTTGATAAAATTATAGAAATTTCTAAATGAGCTGACTTCTTTAAAAGACATACTCATTTACACTCTTTAAGTCCTACCTGACTGCAAGCAAAATGCAGAAAATAAATCATTTCCTTACAGCAATTTATTTATTTATTTTTTTTATTTTTTATTTTTTTTTTAAAGATTTTATTTATTTATTCATGAGAGACAGAGAGAGAGAGGCAGAGGGAGAAGCAGGCTCTCAAGGAGCAGGGAGCCTGATGTGGGACTCAATCCCAGGACTCCGGGATCATGACCTGAGCCGAAAGCAGACGCTTAACCATCTGAGCCACCCAGGTGCCCTACAGCAATTTATTAAGTCAAAAATCCTTGGGGTGCCTGGGTAGCTCAGCTGGTTTCTGCCTTCGGCTCGGGTCATGATCCCAGGGTCCTAGGATCAGGCCCTACATTGGAGTCTTCCTGCTTAGCAGGAGCCTACTTCTCCCTCTTCCTCTGCCACTCTCCCTCTCTCTCTCAGATAAATAAATAAAAATCTTTAAAAAAATCCTTTAAAATGTTTGTTTAAAAAAAAACTACTGTAGGTAAAAGTCTAAAAGTATAAAGCAAAATGAAAGACTTCTGTCAGAGAAGAAAAGGGGTTAGATTTTTATGGATTTGGGATCAAATTTGGGCAGAGTGTATTTGACTTTAGCTACTTGTTGATAATGTAAAACACAATACAGTGAGAGATGAAAGATAAAAAATTCAATGTAAGAACTGATTCATCATTTCTAAGTCAAGAATACCATCAGTAATACTGGGTATAAGGTAAAATGAAACACTGAGATTCTTCTTTTTTTAATGTGAGGTGAAATCCACATGACTGCTATCCTTTTAAACACTTAGGATGTCTATTATTTTTTATATGAGGGAAACCTGAATTAGGAAAAATGAAAAAAGAAACCACAGGCCACTAAACCATTTTCTTAGTTATCCAGGAGAACCAAAACTTTCCAAAGTTTCATCAAAGATATTTCTGAAAACCTGCATTATATTTTATTCATTTATTTTTAAATATTTTATTTTTTTTAAAGATTTATTTATTTTGGAGAGAGAGAGAGAGAGAGAGAGAGAGCACACACCCACGTGCACAAGTGGGAGAAGGAGAGAGAACCCCAAGCCTGCTGCAGGACTCGATCTTACAACCCTGAGATCATGACCTGAGCTGAAACCAAGAGTTGGATGGTCAACTGACTGAGCCACCCAGACGCCCCTTTTATTTTTAAGTAATCTCTACACCCAACGTGGGGCTCGAACTTACAACCCTGAGATCAAGAGTTGCAAGCTCCACTGACTGAGTCAGCCAAGTGCCCCAAAAACCTGTATTTTAAAAAGCCAGAGTGGATTCTTTAACTCTTCTGATTCTGTTATATTAAAAACAAGATTAGGATGGTGGGCTGAGCATTGAAACCCAACTTCTTTTTTTTTTCCCAACTTCTCTTCTTATTCTAAATCTCTAGATATGACAGAAAAGATTTTTTTTTTTAAGATTTTATTTATTTGACAGAGAGAGAGGGAGTGCGAGCACAAGCAGGGGGAGTCGCAGTCAGAGGGAGAAGCAGACGCCCCCCTCCCCCCCAGCTGGAGCACAGAGCCTGACGACATGAGGCTCAATCCCAGGACACTAGGATCATGACCTGAGCTGAAGGCATCTTAACCGACTGAGCCACCCAGGTGACCCAGAAAAGATACTTTTATGAATAATTCCTAGATAGTGCCAGCACACATCCCAAATTGTTCCGTACTTTCTGAAAGCCTAAAAGCTGAGACATCATACTACTGGAAAGAAAACCACACTGGAGAGAATAGCTATTAGAGGCAGAAAGAGCCTTAGGAGGATATTCGAACTTACAATGAAAAGATGAGTGCAACCAGAGTGGCTCTAGAGCAACAGCTGCAGGGGTCGTTTAGAAAACTGTACTTGAAACAGCTGATTATATTACTCTAATTCATGATTAGTACATTACAGACAATATCTGCCTCCAGTTTGAGGTGATGAAGATGGGTTTAGGTTGGAGAAGCAAGACAGTGCCCTACGTCTGATGAAAAATACTCATCTACAGACTCCGAAAGCTCAATGAATTCCAATTAGGATAAATATAAAGAGATCCACTCAGACATATTGTAACTAAACTGCTGAAAGCCACAAAGAGAAAATCTTGAAAGCAGTAAGAGAAAAATAATTTATCAAGTACAAGGGAACAAAAATACAAGGACTGACTTCTCATCAGAAATAATGGAGGCCAAAGGGCACTGAATGCTTATATTCAAAGTGCTGAAAGAAAAAAACTCCTGTCAACCAGTAATTCTACATTCAGAAAAAATATCCTTTAAAAAGGAAGGTGAAATAAAGACATCACTAGATAAATAAAAACTGGGAGAGTCTGTTGCAGAAATAGTAAAGGAGGTTCTTCAGGTTGAAAGGAAATGAAATAGAGTAACTTGAATAAAATAGGACTAAAGAGCACTGGAAAGGTAATTATGTGGGTAACTATAAAAGATACGTGTGTGTGTGTGTATTCTCTCTTTTCCTGTCTTAATTTCTTTGAAAATCATAATATTTAAAAAATAAATATAATACTATATTGTTTGATTGGATCACCATAGATGTAATTAATATAAGACAAAAATAGCCTATAAGGGGAGAGGAACATAAAATTACCTTAGAGCAAAGTTGCTAGCTTTTGTCAGTCTTCAGTCAATATTAACCTGAGGTAGCTCAAGATAAGTTAAAGGTGTATACTGTTAATCCCTGGAGAAACCATTAAGAAAATAACTGAAAAATATATAGCAAAAAAATCAGCAGAGGAATTAAGAGGACACACTAAAAATATGTCCAACATTAAAAAAGGCAACAAAGGTGAAATAGAACAACAAAAAGACGTGAAAGACATAAAAACAAATAGCAAAAGAGTAGACATAAAGCCAACCATTTCAATAATGACATTTAGTAGGAACTGTCTAAAACGCTCATCAAGGGGCGCCTGGGTGGCTCAATTGTTAAGCGTCTGCCTTTGGCTCGGGTCATGATCAGGGTCCTGGGATCGAGCCCCGCATGGGGCTCCCTGCTCAGTGGGAAGCCTGCTTCTCCTTCTCCCACTCCCCGTGCTTGTGTTCCCTCTCTCGCTGTGTCTCTGTCAAATAAATAAAATCTTAAAAAAATAAAATAAAATAAAACTCTCATCAAAAGGCAGAAATGATGAGACTGGATAAAAAAGTAAGATCAAAGATGACACTTACGGGGGTGCCTGGGTGGCTCAGTCGGTTAAGCGTCTGCCTTTGGCTCAGGTCATGATCCCAGGGTCCTGGGATCGAGCCCCGCATCGGGCTCCCTGCTCAGTGGGGAGCCTGCTTCTCCCTCTCTCTCTGCTGCTCCCCCTGCTTGTGCTCTATCCCTCTCTCTCTCTCAAATAAATTATAAAATCTTAAAAATTTTTTTAAAAAGATGACACTTATGGATTGAAAGTAAAAGGATGAGAAAAATATATATGTCAATAGTAACTACAAAGTCATGTTTATATTAATATCAGATAATATAAGCTTTCAGACAAATACCACAGAGATAAAAATGGATATTTCATAATGGTAAAAGGGCCATACATGAAGAATATAAAACAATTACAAATCTGTCTGAACATTTCTAGAGATAAAATGATAGTTAAAGACAGGCTAAGGAATTCTAGCATAGACATAATAATACAAAGGTAAGACAAATATTAGAATTAAATAAATATTTAAGAAAACTCTCTTAAAATGAAAGATTTGAAACTCTGAAGGGGTACACCGTGATTTAGGAACACTTATCCTAAAAAGATATACCCCAGTAAAGTTACTGGACTTCAAAAATAAATATTCCTTTGGGCAGCCAGGCAAAATAATCATGTCACATGAAAGAAGGAAAAGTTACTATAATATTCAGTGACAGATGACAACATAAACACTTTTACAAGGCACTCAAAGAAACTCTAAACTCTTTTAAGTATAAAGGCTATGGGTAGTGAGCTTTAAACATGCAAGACATCAAGCAGTATTCTGCCCACTCTTGACTAAACTCAGAAAGTTAGATTTAGTAAATTAAGAGATGATTAGAGAAATTATGGCAAAAAGAGTGATGATGATTATTAAACACGTTTAATGTATAGATTTTATTGGCACAATAGAATATAAATGTTACATATTCTAATAACATATAAATGGTATAATGAGCACAAACTGGGAAGGGAAAATGGAAAATGGGAGGGTGATTACCTCATTTATGATGCCAAGAAGCCAAACTATATTACTTAAAACCAAAACAATTCAAATTTTGGAATACATATTTACTACTACAAAAGTAAAACATTAAGAAAGGTAATAAATGAACAATAGGACAGATAAACCAGTATCTAAGGTAGTCAAGAGAGAAGTCAGAAAGAACAAGTATTAAAAATTAAAAAAAGAGAATATAACCACAGAAACCAAGAAAATTAAAAAGAACCATTAGATACCACTTGCCTCAACTCTATGTAAATAATTCAGAAAAGCTAAAGCTATCCTGTTCCCAACAACCGAAAAGGAAAAAAAAGGGCAAAGTTCCAAATTCTTTCCAAGTTTAAACAGATTCCAAAGCCCAATCAAAATTATGCTAAAAAGGAAAACTATACACCATCTCATTTATGAATATTAAAACAAAATTTAAAAAATTAACAAATAGAATCTATCTTAAGAAAATACTTCCTGACCGAGTAGTTTATTCTAGAAGGGCAGAATGGTTCAATACTGGGAAATTTTATTAAAACTAATCAAATCAATAGACCTAAGAAGAAACACCACATAATCATCTCCACAGGTGCTGAAATACATGACAAAATTCAGCATCTTTGCTAAAATACAATAAAACTGGAAATGAAGGATACTTTCTTAACATGAAAAACGATAGGTATCTCAGATCCATGCTTGTATCAGAAAGGACCAGAGAGAACTAAAGCAACATGACAGGATGCCTTCCCATTCTCACTAACACTGTAGCAAAAGTACTTGCACAAATGAAAAGCATACTAGGTTATTAGGAAATCTGAAAATCACAACAGTATCTATCCTCCTTAATAAAATCAAAATAAAATACTAGCTGTCTATTCATTTACTCTTTTATTAAGAAAAAAGGAAGATCCTTTACCAGGAACACTCCAAAAATAGAGCTTTGAAGAGGGACTGCTGTAACAGATATTAAACACTAAAGAGCCTCTGTAATCAAAATAGTGCAATAGAGGTGTATGAATAGATATTCAACCACTGGAACAGAATAGAAAATCCAGAAACAAACTCAAATATATTCTTTAGTATAAGAAAAAAATGGTATTCTCACATTGGTGGAGAAAGGTGAATTATTCAATAGAACATAACCTACCCTGAATATAGAAACATGAAAATTCTTTCTAAATATAGACAAAATCCAGAATACATAAAATTCAATTAACTTTATAACAGCAACAACAAACTTATGCATATGAAAGATGAAAAAAAACAGATTTCAACAGAATTCACAAAATGAGAAAAAATATTTGCAACTCATATCACAAGGGTTAAACTCTAATATGTAAGGAATTCTTAAAAATCCATACTAAAACATGCCAAGAATCTAACAGAAAACAATGGGCATCTGTTTCTATGCCCCAGAAAAGCAAAACAGAAACAGCTTTGTAAGGGCATAAGCTTCATCTTTTTCTTTGATCCCCATGCCTGGCATATAGTAGAGGCTCAGTAAATGTTTACTGAAGGAATTTTATAACGGATGGTTTTTATACTAAGCCAGAAACATGATAATTATTTTTATAAAATTAGTGATTTGAAACACCCTAGACAAAGAAGTAATCTGACTTATGTTCCTAAAATTAGTGGCAGTGGAAACTAAGTTATTTCTATATGTTTCAAAAGAGGGCAGAGCTAGAGAGCATAAATTGTAGAGCATGAGTAAATAACTTTAATAAACTCACACGAATGTCTTGTCTGTTGATGAAAGGAAATCCAGTATAGGAAATAAAGTTAGCACTGTAATCTTTAAAATCAAAGGACAACAATATGTGTAATTAGGGATGTGATAATGACTTATTCATTGGAGGCTTATACATAAACACAATATACAGTCAAGAGAAATCTGAATTTACCTTCTACCATATTACCATCCTTCTGAAAAATTCTCTCTTCACACCACTGACAATGGATCAGGTACTGAATCTTCTTGGCTGTCTCATCTGCAGAGGTAGGCCCCCTCAAAACTCTCACGACAACCAACACAAAATGTTCCAGAGCCACTGCAAACAGTACCTCAATGCCTTTGTTACATCGGGCTGCAGCTCTGGAAAGAAATTTTTCAAGTTATTTTGGGGGCTTATCATTTTTCTTTGTTTGGCATTATATTGACAATACTAACCTGGACAGGAAACCATGGATGGGTTATGGGAAAATAAGGAAAGTTCAATTCTTAGTAGCAGTGTTTTTAAAAAATCATTGCTGTAACTTTTACACAAACTGAAACACGGGTAACAAAGGATGCTTGGCAGAATCTTTAGTAACTAGACAATCTCCATTATGGTATCCTCTCAGTAAGACTACATCCTGATTTTCAGTGTCACTTTGTTTCTTGTCATCACCACCACCCTTCTTCCTTTTTATCTACTCTTTTCTATAAAAGCTTCTTCCAAACAATGATTATTGAGGACTAACTACATGCAGGCTAGTATGTGCTGAATGTTCAGTGAAAAATGAATAGGCAAAGTTTTTGCCACTATTAATTTTATAGACTTCTGGATTAAATTCTAATTGATACACCATTTATGTACTTAGTTTTCCCTCTGCAGTTGTATGTACTTAGTTCATATGTATTAATTTCAACTTGTTGATATTACATCATAAACATTTTTAAGTATATACAATAGGTCCTTGGTGTGTATACATACTGGATATCAGAGTTTTCAGATAGTTAGGAATAACACCAAAGGTATATGAAGTCTACTATAATCCGTAATATGTTGAGGTAGGAATTTCAATCTAAATGCTGTGAACCCAGTGTTGAGGCTAGTGAATGAACTGGCTAATAATGCATTATCTATACTCTCAGGGTCAATATATATTATATTATTCTTCTAGCAGAATATTCTGATTAAAGTGGGTGCTCAAAAAAAGAAAAAGCCTTTCTTTAACTGTTTAGAAATCCTGATGAAAAACAGAACTTTTTGTTTTGTAGGTAAGATCATTTTGCAGAATCAAGTTTATAAGCCATCATTTTAAAAGTTTATTTATGTTTATTTTTATTTTTGTTTTAGTAATCTCCACTCAATATGGGGTCTGAACTCACGACCCCGAGATCAAGAGTTACATGCTCCATCGATCGAGCCAGCCAGGCACCCCTATAAAGCCATCATTTTATTCAAACTATGTAAATAAAGGAAATGAAACAGACATAAAACAAACGATTTTTTGGGTGCTGGGGTGGCTCAGTCGGTTGAGCTCCAACTCTTGATTTCGGCTCAGGTCATAATCTCAGGGTTGTGGGATTGTGCCACGCACTGGGCTCCATGCTTGGTGCAGAATCTGCTTGAGATTTTTCTCTCCCTCTGCTCGAGCTCTCTCCCTCCCCTCCCTCTAAAAAAAAAAAAAAAAAAAATTAATTAATTAAAAAAAAAAATCAAATCAATCAATCTTAAAAAAACACCAAAAAAACAAAAACAAATTTTTCTGGGCACTTAGGTGTCCGACTTTTGAGCTCAGCTCAGGTCTTAATCTCAGGGTCATGAGCTCAAGCCCTGTGTTGTGCTCCATGCTGGGCATGGCACCTACTTAAAAATGAATAAATAAATATAAAATAAACTCCACCCACAAAACCCCGAATTTTTCTAAATCTTAAAACAACGTTTGCATTTTCTTTTCATGGTGCTATCCCCCATCTACCCTACATTGTTAAAATAACTGATTTGACATTAACTTTCATTTTTATCTCTTCTTTCTTAATTTTTTTATTAACTTTTTTTTTCAATTAACATATAACGTATTATTTGTTTCAGGGGTACAGGTCTGTGATTCATCAGTCTTACACAACTTACAGCACTCACCATAGCACATACCCTCCCCAGTGTCCATCACCCAGCCACCCCATCCCTCCCACTCCACCCCCCACTCCAGCAACCCTCAGTTTGTTTCCTGAGATTAAGAGTCTCTTATGGTTTGTCTCCCTCTCTTAAACTAATTTTAATAAAACTTTTCATTGGAGAGTAAACTATTTTAGGCACAAAACTTTTAAATCAAATTATAACAAAAACGTTAGATTATGAAACAAATCAAGATTATGGACACGAATACAGAATTTGCACTTTGTGCATATTTTGAAAAATGCAACTGGCACTTTTTGTAATATTATCTCTATCATATACCCAAAACGTACTAGGTACGTTGTTGTCAATCTGGTACCTTGCCACTGCAGCTACAACAATTCTGGCCGCTAGTTCCTTGTAATATTCAGTTCGGACAATATTACAGCCGTAGTGACGCCGGGCAACATGCTGTGCCTTGGCATATAAAGAACTGATATCTGTAGAAGTCACTGAAACTATGCCAAGGTTTCTTATATTTCTGAATGCAGAATCTAGATAGTTCACAGATGTTCCAAAAGGGTCTAGGTGTCTAAAATCAGAAAGAATACATATTTAAAATCTTACTAGTAATCAAAATGGTACCACTATCATTATGTCTAATGATAAAATTCCATGGATTCAAAAGTACTTTACAAATCAATTTTAAATATATAATTCTGTTTTTAAATTAAGTAATAAAATGATCATATGATACGTCAGACATATAAAAGTGAATCAGGCTTAGAAGAAAATTGTCATGCCTGGGAATTTTATTTCAAATGCTAGAAAATGTACTTATTGCATTCCTTAGGCCAATGGAAAAAACTGTATTAATGCAAATAAACAAACAACAGGCTTAGTCCCCCCACCAAAAATCCAGGCCAGTTTAGAAAGTGACAAACACACGCACACATACACAAAAAGTGACACAGCAAATTTTTTTCACTTACATGAAATCAAAGGATCTCAAATGCATCAGTACATTGGCGTCCATTTTGGTCACCTTAATATTACCAAGGTCTTCCTCTCCTTCTTCAAGAATATCATCACTCTCTTCCTTTTCCTTACTGTCCACCACCACTTTCAATTTGTTTAAATGGCAGTTTTCCTGAATCAGTGTCACAGAGTTCTCATTCAAGTCATTAATTGTAACCTTAACTGCACTTCCAAGATGTTTTGCCCATTGTAATCCCATTATCCCTTAAAAGAAATGTGAAGGAAAATGAATTTTAAATTATAGTAATTAAAGAATAAAAACAGTATATAATAAATATTTTATAAAAACAAAACCAAACTGTTTCAAAATCTTAATATTTTCATAAATAATTCTTTTTTTACTTTCTCACTACAAAGCCTCTGAAGAAAAGTTACCACACACACACACACACGCACACACAAAATGTGCCTAACAGATTTTCATTAATACTTTTTCTAAAGCTTTTCTGTAACACGTATTCAAATAAAATAACCATATTTGTTCTGATTATTTTGGGGAATAGGTTTTCTTTGTAAAAATTTCTTACAATGGAATGCTTTTTTCAAACAAAATCTTACAGAGAAACCCAATATACAATATGAGTAAGAGTGGAGTTACTCTGCTTGGGGGATGGGAAGTTGAAACTCCTCCTGCTGCAGTTTACCTAATGCCCCAAAATACGAAAACAACTTTAGTGGACCACCATTTTTTCAACCATTTTTTCAAACACTGTACAACAGCATCATTGTGAGTTAAACAAAACAACTCTGTATATGTAAGCAAATGATCAGGAATTCAGACAAAGAAAGTCTCTCCTCACAGGCTCCCTACACCTCCTGGATTAGCGCTGTAAGGGCCATTCATTGCAATACAGGAGATGGTGGCACAGGCCCAGCCGCTGCGGATTAGAACCCTCTCTGTGCTACAAGTCCTGGCCAAAGTCTCCACTCACGTGCCTCATAAACGTAAACATTTAACATCTACTATGTGCCACGGTCTTTACAAATATTTTCAGGTTCTCATAACAAGCTTGTGATTAGTTCTAATATTCACATTTTTAGAGATGGGAAAGCATGCAAACTGACTGCTATGAACTGATTTAAGTTTACAAAGGAACATTACAAGAAAGGACTGAAAAGCTCAGACATTAGCTTTAATGATTTCAGGTGACAAAATAGTTCATTGCAGCAGTATTCACCATAGCCAAGACATGGAATCGTTAAGTGTCCACTGATGGATAAAGAAAATGTGATATATGCACACACACACAAAATTACTATTCAGCCATAAAAAAGAAGAAAATCCTGCCACTTATGACATCATGGATGGACCACTGGGGCACTATGTTCAGTAAAATGTCTGAGAAAGACAAATACTGTATGATCGCACTTATATGTGGAATCTAAAAAAAACCAAACTCATAGAAAGAGATCAGATTTGTAGGTTGCCAGAGGTGGGGGTGGGGTGGGGGATAGAGGGTGGAAGAATTGGGTGAAGATGGTCAAGAGTCCAAAGAAGATATACAGATGGCCAACAGACACATGAAAAGATGCTCAACATCACTAATGATGAGTAAAATGTAAATAAAAATGAGATATCATCCTTACACCTGTGAGAATGGCTACAATCAAAAAGACAACTGTTGGAGGGAGGAGTAAGATGGCAGAGGAGTAGGAGACCTAAATTTCGACTGGTCCCAGGAATTCACCTAGATACTTACCAAACCATTCAGAACACCTACAAACTCAACAGACCGAAGAAAAGAATAGCAGCAATTCTATGAACAGAAAAGCGACCACTTTCTGGAAGGTAGGACGTGTGGAGAAGTGAATCTGAGGCGATATATGGGAAGATAAGACCACGGGGGAGGGAGCCTCTGTCAGCCGCTACTGGCAAGTGATAGAGCCGCGGGACACAAAATCGGAACTTTTAGAAGTCCGCTCCACTGAGGAACGTCGCTCCACTGGCTAAGCAGGGGGTGGAACCCTAGCTGGGACAGTATGGTCTCAGGACCCTCGGGGTCACAGAAAGACCGGGGGTGCCTGAGTGTGGCAGAGCTCCCAGGTATTGGAACAGGGAAGCCAGCTGCAGAGATGGAGCCGAGGCGCGGGCTCTCAGCTTGGGGTTGCCATAAACCGTGATCCACGGCACAGTCGGGCCACTGCTCTTCCAGCAGGGACCGAACAAGTGGCAGATCTGGGGAGATTCCCCTTCCTCCCCCAGGAGGAGCGGCGCAGCAGCGCACCGCAGGGATCTGCTGGGTTTGGAGACTCCACACAGGGTCCAGTGCCAGGGAAAGAAACACTCGGTCACAGGCTGGGGGAGCACAGAGTGCAGCCGGAGACCGGGGAGATGGGAGTGACTGACTGCTTTTCCCTGGAGGTGCACTGAGGAGTGGGGCCCCGAGTTCTCAGCTCCTCCTGGACCAGAGATTGGGAGGCCGCCATTCCTCACTCTCATCCTTCAAAGCTGTACGGAAAGCTTGCAGGGAACAAAAACTCCTGAGGGCAAACCCGAGCAGATGACTTAGCCTGGACTCGGCAAGGGCGGGGCAATTCCACCTCTGGCAAAGACATTTGGGAACCACGGCAAAAGGCCCCTCCCCCAGAAGATCAGCAAGAACAGCCAGCCAAGACCAAGTTTACTGACCAATGAGAATGGCAGAACTCCAGCACTAGGGGAACACAGCACATAAAACTCATGGATTTTTTCCCATGATCCTTTAGTTTTTCAAAGTTAATTTTTAAAATTTTCTTTATTTTTTCTTCTATTTTTTAGTTGAATTTTTCTTCTTTCCTTTTTCAACCAACATCTTATCAATTCCTTTTTTAAAACCTTTTTTAATTTTCATTTTTACA
The DNA here is from genome assembly GCF_029215605.1 of Mirounga angustirostris. Classification (NCBI taxonomy): domain Eukaryota; kingdom Metazoa; phylum Chordata; class Mammalia; order Carnivora; family Phocidae; genus Mirounga; species Mirounga angustirostris. The sequence continues at coordinate 45,355,465 of NW_026991714.1, forward strand.
GTCATATTCTATCCCTTCATTGTAGTTAACCTTATTTTTTGTATATATATATGTTTTTCTTTCTTTAAAATTTTGTGATACAGTTTCCTCTAACAGACCAAAATATACCCTAAATCTAGTGTAAGACGTTGGCCTAGTCTCCTGCCTGATCACATTCTCTTTTTTCAACCAACTTCTTAACAATTTCTTTTTAAAAATCTTTTTTAATTTTCATCTTTACAGTCATATTCCATCCCTTCATCGTACATACCCTTATTTTTTTATATATATATAAGATTTCTTTAAAATTTTGGGAAGCAATTTCTTCTAACAGACCAAAATACACCCAAAATCTAGTGTGTGGCTCTGTTCTATTAACCAGCCTGATCATATTCATTTTCCTTCTTTTTTTTTTCCCTTTCTTTTCCCCCGCTTTCGGGTCTCTTCTGATTTGTTTAGCGTATATTTTTCTGGGGTCGTTGTTACTGTTAGCATTTTGTTCTCTTATCCATCTATTCTCCTCTGGACAAAATGACAACACGGAAAAACTCACCTCTAAAAAAAGAACAAGAGGCAGTACTGACTGCCAGGGACCTAATCAATACGGACATTAGTAAGGTGTCTGAACTAGAGTTCAGAATGACCATTATAAAGACACCAGCTGGGCTTGAAAAAAGCATAGAAGAGGGGCACCTGGGTGGCTAAGTCAGTTAAGTGTCTGCCTTTGGCTTGGGTCATGATCCTGGGGTCCTGGGATCAAGCCCTGCATCAGGCTCCTTGCTCAGCGGGAGTCTGCTTCTCCCTCTCCCTTTGCCCCTCCCCTGCTTGTCTCTTTCTATGTCAAATAAATAAATTAAATCTTTACGGAAAAAAAAAAAGAAAAAGAAAAAAGCATAGAAGATATTAGAGAATCCCTTTCTGGAGAAATAAAAGAACTAAAATCTAACCAAGTCGAAATCAAAAAGGCTATTAATGAGGTGTAATCAAAAATGGAGGCTCTAACTGCTAGGATAAATGAGGCAGAAGAGAGAATTAGTGATACAGAAGACCAAATGATGGAGAATAAAGAAGCTGAGAAAAAGAGAGATAAACAATTACTGGATCACGAGGGCAGAATTCGAGAGATAAGTGATCCATAAGACGAAACAATATTAGAATAATTGGGATCCCAGAAGAAGAAGAAAGAGAGAGAGGGGCAGAAGGCATACTGGAGCAAATTACAGCAGAGAACTTCCCTAATTTGGGGAAGGAAACAGGCATCAAAATCCAGGAGGCAAAAAGAACCCCTCTCAAAATCAATAAAAATAGGTCAACACCCTGACATCTAATAGTAAAACTTACAAGTCTCAGAGAGGAAGAGAAAATCCTGAAAGCAGCTCGGGACAAGAGGTCTGCAACTACAATGGTAGAAACATTAGAAGGGCAACAGACCTATCCACAAAACCTGGCAGGCCACAAAGGACTGGCATGATAGAGTACTAAATGAGAAAAATATGCAGCCAAGTATACTATATCCAGCTAGGCTGTCACTGAAAATAGGAGAGGTAAAAAGCTTCCAGGACAAACAAAAACTAAAAGAACTCACAGACATGAAGCCAGCCCTACAAGAAGTATTGAAAGGGGTCCTATAAGCAAAGAGGGAGCCTAAAAGTAACACAGACCAGAAAGGAACAGACACAATATACAGTAACAGTCATCTTACAGCAATAAAATGGCACTAAATTCCTATCTTTCCATAGTTACCCTGAATGTAAGTGGGCTAAATGCCCCAATCAAAAGACACAGGATAACAGATTGGATTAAAAAACAAGACCCATTAATATGCTGTCTGCAAGAGACTCATTTTAGACCCAAAGACACCCCCAGATTGAAAGTGAGGGGGTGGAAAACCATTTACCATGCTAATGGACACCAAAAGAAAGCTGAGGTGGCAATCCTTATATCAGACAAATTAGATTTTAAACCCAAGACTATAATAAGAGATGAGGAAGGACACTGTATCATACTTAGATGGTCTATCCAACAAGATCTAACAATTGTAATTATTTATGCACCTAACATGGGAGCAGCCAATTATATAAGCCAATTAATAACAAAATCAAAGAAACACATTGACAACAATACAATAATAGTAGGGGACTTTAACACCCCCCTCACTGAAATGGACAGATCATCTAAGCAAAAGATCAACAAGGAAATAAAGACTTTAAATGAGGGGCGCCTGGGTGGCTCAGTCGTTAAGCGTCTGCCTTCGGCTCAGGTCATGATCCCAGGGTCCTGGGATCGAGCCCCGCATCGGGCTTCCCGCTCGGCGGGAGGCCTGCTTCTCCCTCTCCCACTCCCCCTGCTTGTGTTCCCTCTCGCTGTCTCTCTCTCTGTCAAAAAAATAAATAAAATCTTAAAAAAAAAAAAAAAAAGACTTTAAATGACACACTGGACCAAATGGACTTCACAGATATATTCAGAACATTCCATCCCAAAGCAACAGAATACACATTCTTCTCTAGTGCCCATGGAACATTCTCCAGAATAGATCACATCCTAGGTGACAAATCAGGTCTCAACCAGTACCAAAAGACTGGGATCATTCCCTGCCTATTTTCAGACCACAATGCTTTGAAACTAGAACTCAAATCATGACAGAAAAGTTGGAGAAAACTCAAATACATGGAGGCTAAAGAGCATCCTACTAAAGAATGAATGGGTCAACCAGGAAATTAAAAAATAATTAAAAAAAATTCATGGAAACAAATGAAAATGAAAACACAACCATTCAAAATCTTTGGGATGCAGCAAAGGCAGTCCTAAGAGGAACATATATAGCAATACAAGCCTTTCTCAAGAAATAAGAAAGGCCCCAAATACACAACCTAACCCTACACCTAAAGGAGCTGGAGAAAGAACAGCAAATAAAGCCTGAACCCAGCAGGAGAAGAGAAATAATAAAGATCAGAGCAGAAATCAATGAAATAGAAACCAAAAGAACAGTAGAACAGATCAACGAAACTGGGAACTGGTTCTTTGAAAGAATTAACAAGATTGATAAACCCCTGGCCAGACTTATCAAAAAGAAAAGAGAAAGGACCCAAATCAATAAAATCATGAATGAAAGAGGAGAGATCACAACCAACACCAAAGAAATACAAACAATTATAGGAACATATTATGAGCAACAATATGCCAGCAAATTAGACAATCTGAAAGAAATGGATGCATTCCTAGAGATGTATCAACTACTAAAACTGAAGCAGGAAGAGACAGAAAACCCAAACACACCTATAACCACTAAGGAAATTGAAGCAGTAATCAAAAATCTCCCAACAAACAAGAGCCCAGGGCCAGATGGCTTCCCAGGGGAATTCTACATTTAAAGAAAAATTAAATACATATTCATCTGAAACTGTTCCAAAAAATAGAAATGGAAGGAAAACTTCCAAACTCATTTTATGAGGCCAGCATTACCTTGATCCCAAAACCAAAGACTCCATCAAAAAGGAGAACTACAGACCAATATCCCTGATGAACATGGATGCAAAAATTCTCATCAAGATACTAGCCAACAGAATCCAACAGTACATTAAAAGGATTATTCACCACGACCAAGTGGGATTTATTCCTGGGCTGCAAGGTTGGTTCAACATCTGCAAATCAATCAACGTGATACATTAATAAAAGAAAGAACAAGAACCATATGGTCCTCTCAATAGATGCAGAAAAAGCATCTGACAAAGTACAGCATCCATTCTTGATTAAAACTCTTCACAGTGTAGGGATAGAGGGTACATACCTCAATATCATAAAAGCCATCTATGAAAAACCCACAGCGAATATCATACTCAATGGGGAAAAACTGAGAGCTATTCCCCTAAGGTCAGGAACATGGCAGGGATGTCCATTATCACCACTGCTATTCAACATAGTACTAGAAGTCCTAGCCTCAGCAATCAGACAACAAAAAGAAATAAAAGGGATCTGAATCGGCAAAGAAGTAGTCAAACTCTCACTCTTTGCAGATGATATGGTATCATCTCCAAAGAGTGAGAGTAATAATCCTAAAATTTGTACAGAACCAGAAAAGACCCCAAATAGACAGAGGAATGTTGAAAAAGAAAAGCAAAGCTGGTGGCATCACAATTCCGGACTTCAAGCTCTATAACAAACTGTAACCATTAAGACAGTATGGTACTGGCACAAAAACAGACACACAGATCAATGGAACAGAATAGAGAGCCCAGAAATGGACCCTCAACTCTATGGTCAACTAATCTTCGACAAAGCAGGAAAGAATGTACAGTGGAAAAAAACCAGTCTCTTCAACAAATGGTGTTGGGAGAATTGGACAGCCACATGCAGAAGAATGAAACTGGACCATTTCTTTACACCACACACAAAAATAGACTCAAAATGGATGAAAGACCTAAATGTGAGATAGGAATCCATCAAAATCCTTGAAAAGAACACAGGCAGCAAGCTCTTCGACCTCAGCCGCAGCAACTTCTTCCTAGAAACATCACCAAAGGCAAGGGTAGCAAGGGCAAAAATGAACTATTGGGACTTCAAGATAAAAAGCTTTTGCACAGCAAAGGAAACGGTCAACAAAACGAAAAGACAACCGACAGAATGGGAGAAGATAATTGCAAATAACATATCAGTTAAAGGGCTAGTATCCAAAATCTATAAACAACTTCTCAAACTCAACACTCAAAGAATAATCCAATCAAGAAATGGGCGGAAGACATGAACAGACATTTCTGCAAAGAAATCCAAATGGCCAACAGACACATGAAAAAGTGCTCAACATCACTTGGCATCAAGGAAATACAAATCAAAACCACCTCACACCAGTCAGAATGGCTAAAATTAACAAGTCAGGGAATAACAGATGTTGGTGAGGATGTGGAGAAAAGGGAACCCTCCTACACTGTTGGTGGGAATGCAAGCTGGTGCAGCCACTCTGGAAAACAGTATGGAGGTTCTTCAAAAAGTTGAAAATAGAGCTACCATATGACCCAGCAATTGCACTATTGGGTATTTACCCCAAAGATACAAATGTAGTGATCCGAAGGGGCCTGTGCACCCCAATGTTTATAGCAGCAATGTCCACAATAGCCAAACTATGGAAAGAGCCTAGATGTCCATCAACAGATGAATGGATAAAGAAGATGTGGTATATATATATAATGGAATATTATGCAGCCATCAAAAATCTGAAATCTTGGCCATTTGCAACGATGTGGATGGAACTAGAGGGTATTATGCTAAGCGAAATAAGTCAATTAGAGAAAGACAATTATCATATGATCTCACTGATATGAAGAACTGAGAAACAAGACAGAGGATCATAGGGAAAAGAAGGGAAAAATGAAACAAGATGAAACCAGAGAGGAAGACAAACCGTAAGAGACAATCTGAGGAAACAAACTGAGGGTTGCTGGAGTGGTGGGGGTGGGAGGGATGGGGGGGCTGGGTGATGGACAATGGGGACGGTATGTACTATGGTGAGCGCTGTGAATTGTGTTAAGACTGATGAATCACAGACTTGTACCCCTGAAACAAATAATACATTATATGTTAATAAAAATAATTTAAAAAGAAAAAAGAAAACAGCTGGTGAGGATGCAAAGAAAAACGAACCCTCATTCACTGTTTGTGAGAATGTAAATTGCTGCGGCCACTGTGGGAACCAGTACGGAGTTTCCTCAAAGAAGAAAAGAAATTGAGTATGATCCAGTAATTCCACTACTGGGAATTTACCCAAAGAAAATGAAAACACTAATTCAAAAAGACATATGCATCCTTATGTTTACTGCAGCATTATTTACAATGGCTAAGATATAGAAGCAACCCAAGTATCCATTGATAGATGAATAAAGAAGATAGTATACATACACAATGGAACATTATTCAGCCATGAAAAAGAATGAGATCTTGTCAGTTGCAACAACATGGACAGACCTGGAGAGTATAATGCTAAGTGAAATAGACAGGGAAAGGCAAATACCATGATTTCACTCATATGTGGAATTTAAGAAACAAAATACACAGAAAAAAGCAGACTCTTAAATAAAGAGAACAAATTGGTGATTGCCAGAAGGGAGGTGGGTCACAGGATGGGTGAAATAGATTAAATGTAAAAAAAAAAAAAAAAAAGAATAAAGAAAAAGGGTTGTAAGAGAAAATGCTGGCAATTAAATTTGGAAAAGTAGGTTGGGATCAAATTATGCAAGATATTAAACTGCTTTTAACCACTACTTTCCCCTGCAAAGAGGAACTTAAAAAGGACAGCTAACTCCTGCTTTCATCCTTTTGTTACAAAATTCCCCAAAATATACTCCTATAACCGGTAAAAACAACTTGGATTACATACAGGTGGCTTCTTAGAAATGTTCTACCCTTTCTATTACCTTTTCTTTACTGTTACGTTCTTTTGGGAAAAATGTTCTCAGTCTTTAAAATTCCCTCTCACCCCACAGCCGAATGACTAAGCAGTTTATTGCACCACAAAAAAAGAGAGACAACCAAACATCAAGTACTTCCTGATTGTAGTGAACAAGTATTCTTGAATAAAAGAAAATCGTATCTGAAACTGATCAAATCTGAAAATCCAATTATCAATTTACAGAAATACAGGAGACAGAGGAACATGTTATAAGAATCACGGAGATACCATCAGCAAAAATCTAGACTCTGGAAAAGTCTATAAGGCAAACAAGCTGTATGTCAACAAATAATTATCACACATACAAACAAAATGATGGAAGTGAATATAGATTAAGAAGAGATTTAGACATATCAAACAATGAAATACATAGTCTTTATTTGAATTCCTACTTGATTTTTTAAAAAAATTGTGAGATAATTGGGCATATTTAACATTTGATGATATTAAAAGAATTATTCTTAATATTTTTAGATGTGATAATGGTATCATGGTTTTATCTTTTTAAAATCCTAAAAAAGATAAATAAAAATCCTTATCTTTTAGAGATCCAACTGAAATATTTACAGATCAAACGACATATCAGTGATTCGTATCAAAATAATGGGGATGAAGGATGGTGGAAGGAGTTATGAGGGAAAGTGCATGGGATACAGCTACAAGAACAAGCGTAAGTTGATAATTTTTGGAGTGATAGATAGCAAAGGATTCATTTCTTATAGTCTACTTTTGTATATATTTGAAAATTTTCCACAAAATTTCAAATATATGGGTCTTTAAGTTTCAGTTCTTAATCAAAATATTCTGCCAGATAGAATACCCATATAAATTTTCTAAGAAAAAATACTGCATAAATCTGATAATTAAAGTGGGGTTCCAAAAAAAGCATTACTTACCAGTGGCTCCGAAGGCATCTAGACATTCCAAAGGTTTTCGTTCCTCAGCCAAAGCAGCCAAGGTACAGAATATTAGCTGCCTAGAAGAAAGTATAACAATTTGAAATAATTTTACTGTATATGGCTCCATCACTGTAGATTTTATTTTATTTAAGAACAGTGAGATGGGGCGCCTGGATGGCTCAGTCGGTTAAGCATCCCGACTCTTGATTTTGGCTCAGGTCATGATCTCAGGGTTGTGAGATCAAGCCCCACATTGGGCTCAGAGGAGGATGTGAAGCCTGCTTATATATAAAGTTAGGCCTATTTTACTCTCTGAGAAAGAAATTAGTTTGGTAGGAAAAAAGAAAACAATCATTCTGAGAAAATACTAAAACAGATGATTGTCATTCTGTACCTAGTTTTAAATTTCACTATATTAGAATATAAAGATTAAGGAAGGTAATCTGTAATAATTTGAAACATCCCATAACCCTTTTTCCAATTTATCTTACCGATTTAGTTTCATTTTGGGATTAAAATAGGAATCTGTTTTTTGAGGTATAGAATAGTTAGGACAAACTTGTACATCTGTGTCTGCCTCTTTCAAAATTTCATTAGGTGGTTTTGCAGCAGAAGCTAAAATGAAAAAAAAAAAAAGATTTCCAGTGAAATACAGTAATTCTTAATCTCTAAAACAATACACATTAAAAGAAATAACTTTCCTTTATAATACTTTGTTAATGTAATCAATTAGGTAAATAACGAAAAAAGAAAAACAACCCAAAACTGATTTATTCAGTACTGTCTCTAGGAAAGAGTCGCACTCAATTAAGTATTTGGTGAATTAAAGTTTATTAAGTTAAAATCTTACCTGCCAAGAACATCAATATATCTGTATTACGAAACCTAGTTAAGAACAATAAGCCTAAAATAAAACAAAATCTGGGACTCCTACTCCTGGGTGGGTCAGTTGGTTTTAAGCCTTTGCCTTTGGCTTAGGTCATGATCCTAGGGTCCTGGGACTGAGTCCCACATTGGGCTCCTTGCTCATCATGGAGCCGGCTTCTCCCTCTGCCTGCCACTCTGCCCTGCTTGTGCGTGCGCTCTCTCTGACAAATAAATAAATAAAATCTTAAAAAAATAAAATAAAACAAAATCCTAAAATACCTTTATTGTTCATCAACCACTATACTGTGTTTACATAGGTTGGCTGCTAAATATATCTTACCGTGATATAATGGTTATAAAGTTAGTATCTCTGTTTCATTCCATAAGCATCACGGATGACTAAGAATCACTATACTTCCTGAACATGCTTGATTTCAGAACACTTTCTTATAACTACAATTATAAAACATAAATTATATTCAAATGGGTATGAAGTAATGGGGGGAAAAAAGAGTCTACATTTAGTATACATTAGAATCATTTAGCTATAAATCCAAATGAAATACTGATGTGTTTGTGTGTGTATATTTTAAATATTTAAGAAATGAGACATATATATCTCTGTGGGGAAAAATACAGATTCTTTACGTATGGATTTCTTGATAATATTGTAATCAGAATGTTAACTACATGGCAACCATATTTCCCTTTTTACAGTGCCAAATCACAGTTAACATACCCTAGCATTGTATTTTATATTCTTCTACACCTACCAAAGTGGCATGTGACATATCTCAAAAGATCAGCCTTTCTCAAACCAGATTCTATGAGAAAATTAAGCTCTATAGAAAATTATTTCAGTATTTTTTTCAATTCTTGAAAGAAAGGTACATAATACCATTCTAGATGTATATGAGAGAAATTAATTCATTACATACAACGGATACCTTAGGGCATGAGGTCTTAATTCTTTTTTTTAAAGATTTTATTTGTCAGAGAGAGAGAGCACGCACAAGCAGGGAGAGCGGCAGGCAGAACGAGAAGTAGACTCCCTGCTGGGCAAGAAGCCCGATGCGGGACTCGATCCCAGGACCCTGAGATCATGACCTGAGCCGAAGGCAGATGCTTAACCAACTGAGTCACCCAGGCATTCTCTTAATTCTTAAGAGGGGCTGCCTCAGTAATAACAAGCTATTGATAACCTGATTATCACTTCAGGATAATAAATGGTCTTTATATAACTCTACTTCCTTTTTCCAGTGTTTTTCAACAGTAAGTATAACATAGCTATGTATAATCTTTCATTAAGATACCTATGTTTACTTTGGCATCAATCACTTTTTTTACCCACATTAAATATATTTGTTAAACTGAGGACAGTTGAATGTTGTTGGGAGCCTCACAGAAAGAAAACGAAACCTCAAGTAATGGATTAGTACTTAACTAAATGATTTGGTTAAGTCCCTATATTTTATCTACCTGATGTCTGAGAAGAATAACTGGACCACTGTTTAAGGATTTACTTATCAACATATGTTAATGAGATTGCTCAACTTACCAGCAATATACCTGGATTTCGTCTCTCCTTTATTCACATGTCGCCTAACATGTCCCAGCATATCGGTCCTTCTGGTGATTGTTGCTGAACAAATGATACAATGATAATGGGCGCCCATTTTACTGGATATCTATCAAACAGAGTATTTAATTTAAATGTACAGATAAGTTACTAAGACAATGAAACAGAAATTTAAGATTGCAAATTTAAGTATTTTAGTCTATCTTGGGCTTAATGGTGTAGAAGATAGTATTAATATTGCCATCCAACTTTGAAGGGATCTTCACTTCCTTATCTATATTTACACATGCTTTTTACTTACTTTATAATAGACTCCAACTTTAATTTGTTTTTCCCATTCATTCTAGTCAGCATATAACTGTACCCTATTCTCTATAAGTAGCACCTATAAAAATGGCATAAAATTAGCAGCACTGTGTAACAATTTTCTCCAGGAAAATAAAGTCCTGATTTATAATGTTTGCAGCTTTTGTGGTATGTGTACTCTACCATGTTCAACTTCAAGCTACAATCGTGTCAGATTTCAAGCTACTGATGTGACATCACTAAATGTGAGTCTGAGAAGAGACGTGTAATATCCTACTAGAGAGCATGGTTACCATGCAGATATAATATATTTATAAAGAACACGGACAATAGTAAAATAGATATCAGGAAGTAATGAGATTTGAGTACTCACTACCTTTGTTTGTAATATAATTTATGCACTTTAAAATTTATACAATTTAATTTTTAATGATGGCCATTTTTAACAACCAGCTTTCAAGGTTTCTAGAAATATGAGCTAGTTTCACCATACCACTGAATGTTAGAAACGTAATAAAAAGTCTAATAGTCCAAGTAAAAAATTTTCACTTTATAATTTCTCATTTAGCTGAGAATAAAAAGACTACTCCAATGGCTTTTTCCTACTTTTGATGCCTTTTACCCTTAGAGCTTCTACCTCCTATTTACTTGGGCTCAAATAGCAAATAGAGAATAGTCGAGAACATTGCATAGGGTTCCTTATAGTACTGTCGTTATCATATTCAAAATGTCCTGGATAGGGCTGATGGACCAACCACTGTCCTGACTACTGCTTAAGAAATGCTTGGGTTTTTTTCTCCCCAGCACTTTACTCTTTTTAGTGACCTGAAAAAAAATTAATAATGAGGACTTCTTAAGCTAATATGCATTCAGGATAGTATTACTAAAAAATATTTTGTAATTTGTATCCCCCCAAACTTAAATGTATCCTAAAAATGAACATAAGTACTTTTAAAGATATTATTAAGATTTCAGAAAGTTTCTTGATTCTGTCCATTGACAAATTAAAAGAAAGAGCATAGAGAAGGTAAATACGAATTGACATACTAAGATATTTACTAAACATAGAAATTGAAGGCTCTTATTCCATAATCAAAATTTATTTTAAAAGAAAAATAATTACTTTTTATTTAAATTCTTCATTCCAAAATTAGTAAATAGGGTAACTTTCCTTTTGAACACAAGGGAAAAATTTATCTGAAAATTAAAAACTATAAAATGAAAAGTTCAATACAGCAACTCTTTTTTTCATATATCTCATATTTTTCATGCTATGATAATCTGAAAGCACTCAGATACAAAATCTTAAAGTAAACCTCATTGCCAAATATGCCCACAGCCTTAAAGCCAAGTAAAAATTATGCTTTCTTTAAAGAGGGCTAAATTTAAAAAGAAATCTAACATCTGATTACCTGTTCTCCAATAATGTTTGGTTTCACTGGTCGACAAGGTAAGTGACAGATGCACATCCTATAACCTAAAGTGAAGAATTGATGGTTGTCATATCAGTGTTCATTAAATATTCAATTATCGTTAAAAATTATTAGCAAATTTTATTTTGTAATAACTGGATTCTTCTTTTATTTATAAGGTCATAATTTATTTGAATGAGACTTAGTTTTATATATTTGTTATATAAGATATAGTACAAAAACAAATACATGAGATCCAGGTTTGAATTCTGGTTCTGCCAAGACTATGTGTTATCTTGGATTTGTCATTTAGCTTCTCTGGGACTCAATTTTATCATCTATTCTCTGACACTGTGACCTTTTCTTAGGCTTCACCTTCTTTGCCTCATACTACATTTGCCATTACACAGCCTCTTTATGATATGGCACTTAGTTCTCTCCCATCTTTCTTAATCTTCTTCATATGTCCTCTTCTCTCTCTTCTACTTTTCTTTTCTTTTTTTTTTTTTTAAGATTTTATTTATTTATTTGACAGAGAGAGACACAGCGAGAGAGGGAACACGAGCAGGGGGAGTGGGAGAGGGAGAAGCAGGCTTCCTGTGGAGCAGGGAGCCCGATGTGGGGCTCGATCCCAGCACCCTGGGATCATGACCTGAGCCGAAGGCAGATGCTTAACCGGCTGAGCCACCCAGGCGCCCCTCTCTTCTACTTTTCTAAAAGGTAGATTTTCTATAGGCTTGATCTGCTACATGACTTTTCCTCATTTCCTTGGTAACTTCAATGCCTTTTATGGTTGCAACTATCTCCCCTGGGGGAAGGAATTCCAAATTCTAGCTCTAGTTACTAACTCCTTCCTGAGGACTGGATCTCTATTTCTGATTGCCTGTTGAGGATGTACCACTGGGTTATCAGGTCAGTATTTCAAAAATCTGTCAAGGACTAAATATATCATTTCGTCTTGAACCAGGTCTCTTTTTCATTTTTTAAATAAATGATAATGCCTTCCAGTTGTCCTAACTGTAAGTGATCTCTAACTCCTTTCTTCTCATACCTTGCATCTAATTGTTTCTCTTACTTGTACATACGGAAGTATCCCAGGACGCAGCAACCTTTTCTTTTCCCCATTGATATGTACTCCTATGGTTATCCCATCCAGTCTTTTTTTCCCCAAGATTTTATTTATTTGAGAGCAAGAGAGTGAGAAAGAGAGAGAGAAGCATGAGAGGGGGGAGGGTCAGAATGAGAAGCAGGCCCCCCGCCGAGCAGGGAGCCCGATGTAGGACTTGATCCCAGGACTCCGGGATCATGACCTGAGCCGAAGGCAGTCGCTTAACCAACTGAGCCACCCAGGCGCCCTATCCCATCCAGTCTTATGGCTTTAAATACCATCTATATTCTGACAATTCCCAAACGTGTATCTCTAGTCCCAACCTTTCCCCCAAACTCAAAATTCTACAGGCTACTTGACATCTCCAGGAGATGCACTTCTCTGCTCAGCAAAGGATACCACCATTTTTATAGCTGCTCAAGTCTCAAGCTCAAGCATTCTTAGCTTATTTCCCCTCACATCTCACTTTTTCTATTCCTTTAGCAGGTCTTATTGCTTCTACCTTAAACATATTTGCCAACTACTTTGAGACTTGATTGCTAAAACAAAAACTGTGATACTTGCCATCTACCAGATCACCACCATGTGAAAAAACCCAACAACTTAATGTACTTAAGAAAGTAAAGAAATGCCATGAGCCATTTAAGAGATGAGAATAACTTGGAAGACAAAGACTAACCTAAAGGTTACAAAATGGCTTAAATAAAGAATACAAAAAGAACTTTTTGATAAAAAGACACGATTTACTATACTTTCTTTTTTTTTTTTTTTTTAAAGATTTTATTTATTTATTTGACAGAGAGAGACACAGTGAGAGCAGGATCACAAGCAGGGGGAGAGGGAGAGGGAGAAACAGGCTTCCCACGGAGCAGGGAGCCCGATGCGGGGCTCAATCCCAGGACCCTGGGATCATGACCTGAGCCGAAGGCAGACGCTTAACGACTGAGCCACCCAGGCGCCCCTACTATACTTTCTTATAAATAATTAAACATAAAAGACATGATGGCCTCTGATTTAGTCTCTAATTCCCTTTTCCCTAAGTAACTAGTGATAACCTTTTACCAGTACTACTAAGAAAATAGTTCTGACTTCTTTTCTGGGTGTCTCATACTGGCTATTTCATCCAGTTTGGTTAAAACTCCAGATAACCACACTTAGCAACACCTATGCTCACAAAATCATGCAAATATAAGTATGCATATGCTTAACATGGATATTTAGGGCTTTTTTTGGGAGATTTTTTTTTTATCTAAATGTAATATCATAAAATCTTACACACACACACGCTGTTTTCAATAGCAGTTTATAGTGGAAATCCTTCCAAGTAAGCTAGTATGGATCTAATATATACTCTTTACAATGGCAGCATAATATTTCATGGTATGTATACACCATAATACAGTCAACCAACCCTCTTTTATTTTAGTTTCAAGTTTTTGTCACTAAGTAAATGCTGCAGTGAATATTCTTTTCTTTTTTTTTTTTTTTAAAGATTTTATTTATTTATTTGAGACAGAGAGAATGAGAGAGAGAGAGCACATGAGAGGGGGGAGGGTCGGAGGGAGAAGCAGGCTCCCTGCCGAGCAGGGAGCCCGATGCGGGACTCGATCCCGGGACTCCAGGATCATGACCTGAGCCGAAGGCAGTCGCTTAACCAACTGAGCCACCCAAGCGCCCGCTGCAGTGAATATTCTTGTGCATCTATCCTTATCAACTGATTCTTTTACTCCCAAAAGAGGGAGTACCTGGTGGAGAAATAAGTGTATTTTAAATTTTAAAAATGTTGCGAGATCTCTGGGGCGCCATAACCGACTGAGCCATCCAGGCATCCCTGAACTATGTTTTAAAAAGCTATACTTTTTCTTTTATGTTAGAACAACTACCATCTGACACATAATTTTGAAAGCGTAATAAATGCAAAACAAAATAAAATATATGGTATGAATATTAGAAAAAAAGAAGACAATGTCTTTTTTTCTGCTGATGGCTTAAAAACATTAGACTTAGTAAGAGTAGTGGGATATAAGATAAATATTTGAAATCATAACCTTTCTCTACTCTATATACATGGAAATTAGAAAAAAGGCACCAATTACAGTAGTGACAAAAATGACACAATTTGGGGGACTAAATTTAATAAGAGGTCTCATAAAGAATAAAATTAAAGAACAAAAGATGAGATCTTACCAAGTAAGAAGACTTCCTAGATAAAATCAATTATTAGATTCTGAGAGTGAATTATGTGAATTATTCATATTTGGCTTTGGCTTTTGGCTCAGGTTATGATCCCAGGGTCCTGGGATCCTGGGATCCTTGCTCCACGGGGAACCTGCTTCTCCCTCTGCTTGTGCTTGCTCTCTCTAATAAAGAAATAAAAATCTTAAAAAAATAAAAAAATAGGGGTGCCTGGGTGGCTCAGTTGTTAAGCGTCTGCCTTCGGCTCAGGTCATGATCCCAGGGTCCTGGGATCGAGCCCCGCATCAGGCTCCCTGCTCAGCGGGAAGCCTCCTTCTCCCTCACCCACTCCCCCTGCTTGTGTTCCTGCTCTCGCTCTCTCTGTCAAATTAATAAATAAAATCTTTAAAAATAAAAATAAAAAAATAAAAAATAAAAAACTAAAACATAGTTCAAAAAGTTATGGGGACCCCCAGGACCAAGCAAAGTACCGAGTATAGAACAGATGATTAAAAATGTTTGCTAGAGTAAACTACACTTGCAACATACATCTACTGCCTAGAGAGTTACATGGTCATTTGCTAAGAAATACATTAAAAGGACATCAAATCCCTCATAATTTTAAATGGAAAATATTTATGTTCACAATAAAATTCCAAAACTTCTATCAAATCTTGACTCATTTACTTTTTAGCAAGCACAAAAATACTAACCTTCAAATTCAACTGAGACTTTCCAGTGTAAATTTTGAAGGTGACGACGAAGCTTATGGCTATTACAAGCTCTGAATTTCTCCTTGGGGCACAATGGACAAGACTGTTTGTTTCCTGACCGGGGGGGAAAAAAAAAAAACCAATAAAACACAGAATAGACTATTAATGCCTCGATTTAGCTACAAGAGAAGTAGCAGGGGACTCTCTCCACCCAACACACACACTTCTCAGATAATGTCTATGTTAACATTAGGGAGAGTCACCTCTGCCTCAACAGGTAGTAGTTAATAATCAGCACATGGTCAGTGATTGATTTTTTTACCCTAAACGCTCCTCTCTGGGGCTGATATCTTTGTTGCCACTGGGAACAGGCAAAATGAGAAAGTGATAAAGTACATGATATCCCTCCAGCCAAAATGCCTGCGAGAGACAGCATCACTATGTACTTTGGACAGGGAAGAAGGCAGTACCTGTCACCCTCGCAGAGTGGCAGGAGCAGGGCAGACAATGTAAGCACCTGCTCTGGCAGCAACAAAAACAGTGAACATGCAGAGTAAGAAAAATGGAAGGAGTGAAAGGAGTAAGTGGGATCCCAGATAACTGCTATTCTGGGCCAGGGAGCATGGTTAGAGCCACCGTATCCTATTAGTGAATTTCTAAGTTCTTCCTTATTTATTAATGAAAAGATTATGGATTGTAAAAATAGAAGTCTTATTTAATCAGAAATGTAATATATCTCAAATAAAAACTTTGATAGTAACAAAAAAATTAAAATCTCAAATTCAGGTTTAAAACGATAAAAATACACAAAAATAATGAGCAACTCGCTTAATTTTTAATCCAACAAATATCTTTAACATATAGCACACTGCAAGTAGAGTCAAAATTAATTTTTCAATATACTCTGCTTACTTCAAAAAACCATGAAGTGATACTGAGGATGGAATTCAAGCACTAAGGATGGCAAGACAGTAAGAGAGGAGCTGGAGGAGCTTGAGGCCTGACAACAATGAGGAACTCTTGTTCCAGACTTAAATTGCCCACCTGGGGACTTCGTTTACATGACCGAATATAAGCCTCTTGTTATTAAAGGCACTGTTTTTTGGATTTCTGTTACTTATAGCTAAATGCAATTCCTAACTTATAGAAGACACAGTCCTTATATATCCACGAAATTGTAATTTCCTTGAGGAACTGTGAAACAGTTTGTCCCCACAGCACCTGTGAATGTAGAAGGCTACCAATTTCCTGAATGAAAAAGTTTTATCATTGCTCTAGTTTCTCAGCAAATTTTCATGAGTTGAAAGATAAAAAGCCAATAGAAATTAAGGGGGAAAAAAAACCTTAAAAATATGGAAATACCTGCATCAAGATTATCTGAGTTCAATGAACTGGCAGAGTCAAAATCTTCAGCTACGAAGGCTAACTTCTCTAGATCAGCAAGCTGCCTTTGGATTGAGATGTGTCTCTCTGAAAGGAAATTTTAAGAGTTAGAAGATTATGTGTTAACAATCTGAATTCCAGTTCTATTTTTATTTGATCACGTCACAGATACGCCACTTTTATTTCCTGTAGCATCGTGCCCAGTGCCTAGATGGGGAATACTGCTGCAATTCTGCCTATAAAATGACAAGCGTGCCTCAGAAGGCAAAAAGTTGGGGAACAAACTCCGCTGTGTAACTTCACACCTTTAAAGTTTTATCTAATTATTCAATATAATTCTACAAAAAAATGTTTTTACTCTGTAGAAAATGCTGAGGTAAGAAACATAAGCCACACTTCCTATCTTTAAAGAACTTTCAAGAGGGGCACCTGAGTGGCTGTCGTTAAGTGTCTGCCTTCGGCTCAGGTCATGATCCCAGGGTCCTGGGATCGAGCCCTGCATCGGGCTCCCTGCTCAGCGGGAAGCCTGCTTCTCCCTCTCCCACTCCCCCTGCTTGTGTTCCTTCTCTCGCTTCGTCTCTGTCAAATAAATAAATAAAATCTTGAAAAAAAAAAACTTTCAACAGGCAGGAGAGATATTGTTATGTTATCTACTAACTGTAATACAATGCAGGATGAAATGAATACCAGGGGTAAAGTAATATGATGTGGGCATACAGAGGAAGGAGGAATTAATTTCAACAAGTGTCTTTGAGAATGTCTTCACTGAAGAAGTGGCATTTGACTGTGACTATGAATAGAATTTCAATAAGCAGAGACTTGGTGGCTGGCCTTATAAACTGAAGTAATCTCATGAAAAGCATAAGGTGTAAAAAAAATACAGCCACCTCTATCCCACCCCTGGTTAGAATGTACTATGTCTGGAGAATGGAGGTGGCAGAAGAACAAACAGCCAAAAATGTACAGATCATGAAAGGCTTAAATTCTATGTAAGTTAGTCTGGACTGTCCTCTTCCGGCAATGTGAAGTCTTTGCAGGTTTTTGAGGTAGTGAATGGTAGGATCTGAATGCGTTTCAGGTTATGTCTGGCTGTAGAACCAAAAATCAATAACTGAGGTGAGAATTTAGTAATAGAAAGGTATAGAACAGATGGTAAAAAAAAAAAACAACAAAAAACTTTGGGTGTGAGAAATAACCATGAATGAAGAGTGCATTCAAGAATGACTCTAAGATTTCAAGTTTATATGGTTAAGAATAATGGTACCATTAACCAATAAAGGAAGAGGAAAACATTTTTGGCATAAAAGAAGAGGAAAAGAGAAAAAGGAATTTAGTTTTTGACATAGTGTGTTTGATGTACTACTCAACTCATCCTCAAGTTCAGTATGCAGTTGAGTTGTTTTTGGAGTCAGGAGGGATATAAATCATAAATACACGGTAGGTGAAACTAGGAGTTGAAGAAAGCCTAAGGAAAAAAACATTGTGAAAAAAAGAGAAGGCCAAAATCCAGTCCCAGTAACATATTTTTAGCTCTCTCAAACATTACACGTTCTGACATATTTGTAAACTTTAGAATATATGAATAAATCTTTCCAAAGTATATTTAACATATTCTTGATTATGGGCATGGGGGATGCATTCCCTAATGCCACTGAACCCACTACTGATTAATATAAATGGTTACAATTCAGAAGTGACATATGGAGGGATATAGGTAACATAAGAGACACTGAGGAAAAATAATCAGGAGGGTAGATTCAAAAACAATAAATGGCAAGGAGAATCAAGATAAGGCAGAAGCCAAGAAAAAAGAGAATGTAAAAGATAACTGTTCAACACTAAGTATCGCAAATAGTTGTACAAATCAACAGAAAACTACTGGATTTAGTATTCAGCAGGTCTCTGGTGACCTTTAAGAAAAAAGGTTCAGGGGTGCCTGGGTGGCTCAGTCGGTTAAGCGTCTGCCTTAGGCTCAGGTCACGATCCCAGGGTCCTGGGATAGAGCCCCACATCAGGCTCCCTGCTCAGCAGGAAGCCTGCTTCTCCCTCTCCCACTCCCCCTGCTTGTGTTCCCTCTCTCGCTGTGTCTCTCTGTCAAATAAAAAAATAAAATCTTTAAAAAAAACAAAAAAAAAGAAAAAAGGTTCAGTGAGGTGTGCCAGAATACAAATGGGATTGGAAGAAGAAATAAAGTGTAGAAAATCACATAGATTATTTCAAAAAGTGTGGCAGTATAAAAAAGGAGATAGGTGGTGCTTTTTCTTTCCTTTTAAGGAGAGACCTGAATATCCATAACCCAAAGGAAAGTAATGTTTACAAAGTAGGAGCTTGAATATACAAATACAAGAAGACTAGGAGCTGAAAATTGGCAGGAAAAGATCCCCAACCAGAGAGGAGATGATGGTAAACCATAAGGCTCTCTAGTACTCATTATTCAATTAGGTTATACAGTTTAGAACCTTAAAAACCTTTTAAATTCTGTTCTTGGTATTGCTACCTTCCTGCCTATTCCTTTCCAAGGTTCACTCCCAGTTCCTTTTTTTCACCCTTCTATATAATTTATGTCCACAAATAAACAGTAAGCGGCAGGGGATATGACTTCCTCATTTTTGTAATGGTTAAATGCCTAGTACAGTATCTTGCACACAGCAGGCACTATGGCTTGTTAAATAATTTTAAAAAATCATTGGTCTTTTTGGATGCAGTAGCACACAGAGTCAATAATTTTGGAATTCAGCACTACCAGACATTACTGCTGAAATTTATTGAAAGACAAATTTTTACCTCATTTTTAAATGAGAAAAACAAAGAGCAACAACTCTTATCGTTTGTCATACCAGGTATTGTTCAAATGACTTTATAATAAGATGTAATTTCTATAATAGGCAAAACTTTTCCCTTATGAAGAAAAACTTAATTGCTAGGTGAGACCGCAAGATTCAGGCAACAAATCCATATGTACAAATCAATCCTGCGAATTTGCAATCATAAAGGCTTTTGGCTTCCAAAGTTCAAAGTTCTGTTTATGTGAAATTATATAGTACTATATAAGCCTGTGCTTACTGAGATCATTCTAAGTTGTACAAAATAAGAGACGGCCCTGGTAAGTTAGAAGAGAACAATGAAAATCCTGTGGTCCACTATTAAAACTCTCAAAGATCTGTCTAAAGATTCATGATATGCCTATGTATGTACACCTCTCAAATCACCTTCTGTTTCAAGACAGTAGATATCAGACAATCTGTACTTTTATCACTCAAACTTTTTGTAACATGCTAATAATCCCAAAGTCAATAGGCAAACCTCTTGTTAAATCAGATGAATCCAAGATGCTAGGAGGTTCTTTTACAACTTCTGATACTTTTTCCTCATTTTTCAGTTCTATTTCAGATATGCCATCTTCATCTTGCCTAGTTAAGACTGATTTCAAAGGACTAACTAGACCACATAAAAATAATTTTTAAAAATGTGATTAATACATATTTCTAATGCATTTTGGATTTCTCAATCATTACATATTTGCCCCAATAATGCATTTTTCAGGTTTCTCAAACATCATACATTCTTCAAATTACATACTTTAAATTGTGGAATATGTATCCTCCCAAACTATGTTTAACATTCTTGCTGGTGGGGAGGTGGAGAAAGCACACATTCCCTAAAGTTGCTGAACCAATTCTGATTAATATAAACAAATTCAATCTAGAGATGAGGAAGGGAGGCTACTTACTCAGGAGAGTGTACCACCGCCTCCCCCTCCCCCCCCCCAAGTTGTGGGTGAAGAAAGGATTGTCCTTATTTTGCAACTACTAGCTCTGATCTTATATGAGGAGAGGCATACCTAAGGCACGGCCTCTTTGTCTTTTCTGTGATCAGCTCTACATTTTTTTTTTTTTGAAAAGGACTTAAATCATTTAATTAATTTCCCCATAATTTACAGATGAGGAAACTGAGATCCAGTCAGCTCTACTCTTTAATCTACTATAACAATTTTTATGTGGCTTTAAAACTTCAAAGTAACTCTATTAGACTACAACTACCCAAGTGTTGTATAAATATTAAATTCGCAACTGTCCTAGAAGTAGGAAAGAAAATGAATTAATTTACTTTGTTATAATTTAGAAAGAGCATAAGGGTCAATTTATGGACCACAAAGTAATTTTTTAAAAAAAACTTTCTTAGACTTTACACTTAAAAGTGTTCAGAAGATTTTTAAGTGTTTCTCTTTACGGTCCAATAAATCACCACTTAGAAAACATGCAAGCACATACATTAGCACAATAACACGGGCTATTAATTTTCAACAGTCCACTTCTGATGGAACGGAGTGCAAAACTCAATTGGTATTTATGACTGAGGGAAGACATCCATAATTTAGTGGACCTTTTCTTAAACTACTTATCAGCCTCAAATTCTTTTTGGAAGCAAGCTGCTAAAGAAAATTAAATAATAAGAAAAACCCATCTATTTGTGTATATCGAGCATAAAAACTAGTTGATAGTAATGGTTTCTAAATCTTGGCAGCTAGGATCTACTACAGTAAACAGGCTGCCTTGGTTACCATCTCACATTTTGAAGGACTTAGTGAACCATGGTAGACGGGGTTGAGAGGGAAACTACCAAATTAATGTAACTTCTATCTTCGTAGCAGAAAAAGACCCCCTTTAACGAAGAAGCCCTCAACCTCATTATTTCCTTTTATCTGCAGCACTCCTGGCCTCCACAAATCCTTCACCATGATGTCGAGGTTTGTGCCTTCTCCCATTCTGTACCCGCTTTACCCACTATATGGGTCCCTCCTTCCTCCCCCTCCACATTCCTAAACCTGCCTTTCCCCATTAAACCATCCCAGTGAAGAAGGGCCTCCCCTACTCCCCAGCAAGGCGCACTTTCTCGCTTCTTTGCGGCAGAAAGATCTAGGCCTCCTGCACTTACTGCTTTCAGCCTCGTCAGGGGCAGAGGCTAGGGACGGGGACAGGGCCGGAGCCTGGGCCAGGGCAGGGGCTGGGGCTGGAGCCGAGGCCGGAGTCGGAGCCGAGTCCGGGGCCGGGGCCGAATCCGGGGCCGAATCCGGGGCCGGAGCTGGGACCCGAGCCGAGTCCGGGGCCGGGGTCGGGGTCGGGACCTGGACCTGGGCCACCTCCACCTCCTCCTTCTCCTGGGTTAGCAGCTCCTCCTCCGCCATATTCTCCATAGTTACCGCCTCCGTGCCAGGCCCGCCCGGGGACCAGGAGGGGCTCACGGCGGGGTGAGAGAACTGGCGTGAATGCCCAGAGGGCTGGATCCAAGGAGTGGGAAAGCAAATGGGAAGGGCTGGATGCGTGCAACAGACAAAAGATGAAGAACCAGTGACCAAATCCTGTCAGCAGAAAAATAAAAAGCCAGAGGCAGCGATTCGCAGTCCCGTCCGCTTCCCTTTCCCTGAGGCGTGACGACGGCGCCACAGCCTGCGCAGCAACGTAATGGGGACGGCGTCCAATGAGGTAAGAGAGTTCCGCTTCCACGGTGCGTCTCCGTTCCAGCCGTCAACCAAGGAAGCGAATCAAGACTACAATACCCAGGGTGCAGCGCGCCAGCTGGGGCGGAGCCGGAGTTCCAAGTCCTTGGAGGAAGTAAATGCAAAGCTAAACAAACACTCGGAGCGTTGGAGTAGTAGTCTGGGTCCGAGTGCAGGACTACATTTCCCAGCGAGCATCGGGTCCAGGGGGGACCCTTTTTCTTGGTCTGGGCCTCCGGTGTCGCCACCGCTGCGGCACTGGTAAGGTAACTGGGGTGCTGGTTGACGTTTTGCTGGGCAGGTTCCCATCTCTCTCCCTCCGGTACCCTAGCGGGTGGCCAGCCGGTCAGAGGATTCCGGAGGCCCCTCAAGCCTGGGCGGGGCGACTCTGTAGGCGGATCCGGGGTTGAGTCCGCTCAGTGAAGGGTGTGGTTCTGGTCGGCTCTGCCTCTGGAGTTGCCCCTCGCTCAGAGCGAGGGTCTGGTTTCTTTCTGCGTAGCCCCTGGGCCGCGGCGGCTTCCGAGCAGTTAAGGAGCTTCTCTGCTAGTCTGGTTGATTTGGAATCGGGCTCTGCGCTTCCTTTCGCACCCTCATCCACACCGTGACCTGAACACGTCTCCTTTTGTCTTTATTTTGCTTTAACCTACATATTCCTGTTATCATCAGCACTGCCCTGTGGTTGTAGGAGTTCTGTGGGTAGAGAAGAGGGTGTGTTTGTGCGCGCGCCCTACGCTTATAGTTAGACTTAATAACCAGAGCTCTGAGTGTGTTGAGCTTTGCGGCACTTGGTTGATGCGATTCAGATTCCACACGGCATCTGCCAGTGAGTCCTCTGGCCCGCGTACTTCTCTTCCCTTTACTCTCCGGCCTGCTTGAACTTCAGTCTCACGCATTCATGCCCCTGGCGCAGACAGGAAAACTTGAGTTTTCTGGCCGCTCTTTCTTCCCGGGACTGGTCCGAATGTTATAGGCAGCAGGGAAGGAGAGGGAAGCCCCTTTTAGTCTTAGGAGACTCACACTTCCAGCTGGGTTTTTCCTGGTTCATAAAGCTGATACTTAATGCCTACCTATATCATTGGTCTATTTATTTCCTGCTTGTTTCGGAGCCCAGGTGAGAGCAAGTGTGATTATTTGGCACTTTGAAAGTGTAACAGAATTAGTTACCACCTCCCAGCCCTCCCAACCCCCCAGTAGTTAGGAAGTGTACATGTAGGCTTTTCCCCCCTCCTTCCCTAGTGAGTTATAGTTCTAAAGTCCTCATAATGCCTTCAACCTCAACTTTAAAAAAAGAAAAGATTTATTTATTTTAAGACATAGAGAGCACGCGAGTGGGGGGAGTGGGGCAGAGGGAGAAGGAGAGAGAGAGAATCCCAAGCCGACTCTCCTGGACAAGCGCTGAGTTGGAGGCCGGGCTGATCTCACCTGCCCGAGATTAGGACCCCAGCAGAAACTAAGAGTGCCATGCTCAACCCACGCCAACTTTAACTAGTTTTCCTGAAAGTATAACTGCCTCACTGCTCTTAACAGTCAATTAAAAATGGGAAAATAACACGTTATAATTTACGGGAATGAGTAGTGGCTAATAATATTTCTGCATCATCAAAGCATCATTGATTTTTTTTCTATTTCCAAAAGGCTAGATGGTTAATTGAAAGCTTGATTCACTGTATCAGTCTCATTATTTAACACCAGCTGGAAACCGGAAGATGAAAATGGTTAGATTTTAGCGTGTGGATTCTATGGGAATTTTAGTAAGGGTTTCTAAGCATGGTCTGTGTCTTGAGACATTCTAAAAAAAGGAATCTTCAAAGTTTGAAGATTATATTAAGTGGCTGTATTATTCATCTGTTGCTGCCTAAGTTATCCTAAAACTTAGTGGTTTAAAACAACAATAAACATTACTTCACAGTTTCTGTGCCTCAGGAATTCAGAAGTGGCTTTCTGGGTGGACCTGGTTCTGAGTCTCAGGAGGTTGCAGTGAAGATATCAGCCAGGGATGCTTCCCCTCAAAGGCTTGATTAGGGCTACAGGATTAGCTTCAAAGCTGACCCGCTCACATGCCTGGCAGTTGGTTCTTTTTTAGCAGTGGGCTTCAGTTCGCTGGTGGGCAGCTCCATGGGCTACTTGATTGTCCTCATGATATGGTGGCTGGCTTTCCCTAGAGTGAGAGAAAAACACAAGCCACAGTGTCTTATATGACCCAGCCACATACTGCCATATGGCAGTTCCTATTGGTGTCACAGGCCAGCGCTATTTAGTATGAGAGGACTCGCCTGAGAGTGTAATTACCAGGCAGCAGAGATCATCAGGAGCCACTTTGGAGGCTGGCCAACTCAGGAAGTCTCCCCTTTGAGTTGATATTTTGATTTTCATGAAATCAACACGAATTTCACACTATTATAAAACATTTGTCATGGTAAATGTATATGTGTTTTTCCTGATAGTCCACTATCTGCAGTGATTTTTTTTTTTCAATTGGCTTATGGGTGAGAGGTTGAAATTTAGCCTTATTTGGTATTCAGAGCAACAACATAAGATGAACGTGGATCAGTTTAAATTGTAGAAGTTAACATAAGTAGTACATTGCCTCTAAACAGTTCATTTCATGCAATTTATTATTATTTTTTATTGTACCTTTCCCCAACATGGAATAGAATCCTTCGAAGAAGAAGGGGAAAAGAAGATTATTCCGCTAATCTGGAAGCTCAGCTGTGAATTCAGTTGTTGCCATACATTATCTTACAAAGCAAAATTTTGGGGTAAATTAGGATTGTTCTTAGAAGCCTATATTAAATATTCTTTAATTAATTTTTATTATTAGATTTTCTCTTAGCTGTCAGCATTTTCTTTCTCTTTATATTCATCGAACCATTCTAAAAGTTTGATTTGATCATTCTTTCATAGGACTTAACTTACTGTGGTCATGATTGACCATGAGTACTTGCAATTGCCTGTTTTCTAGCCTTTCTTACATTCATAGTTTCCATATGTGTCACTATCAGCAATAAATTCTCCTTTGGGCTTTGCTGCTAGACTCCTTTTATATCTTCCCGTCCCAGCAGACCTGATGAGGTTCCCATTCTCTGGCCTTTTCGATTCCAGCACAGGATTCTTCTGTTACACACTAAGTTGAATGGAGGGTGTGTCAGGAAAATAAAGACTTAGAATTTTGAGGCATAGGTTGGGCAAAATACAGCAGTCCTATAGGCAGTTTTCAATGGTGATCTGAAGCTGGAGAGAGAAGGTCAGGGCTAAAGGCAAAGTTTTGAGAGGTCATTCCTAAAAAGGTGGTAGATGAAATTGAAGGAGAGGAAGAGATCATTATGACGGAGACTGTAAGTGAAATAAAGTGGAACAATGAGAGAATCCTGTTGTCTTGGGAATGGTTGTAAGATGGAAATCATTTTGTAAAACTCCAGTCTTTTTATAAAGTTTTCAGTTTTATAACTGAAAGGTTAATTTCTAATGTATTTTGTTGTGATGGTGGTTAAAACAAAACACCTAATGTGTTTTTATTTTAGCTTTTCAAAATGTCCAACAGAGAATCTTGTGGCGAAAAAGAGAAGTCTCAGAGAAAAGGCACCACTGCATCACCCAACTTTGACGTAGAAGTAAGAATTTTGATTTACTGACCCAAAGATACCTTTTTTTGCAGTTCATTTTTATGTAATGAAAAAAAAAACCTCAGTTTTATGTAGATGTGTATGAGATATGTAAATGAGATATGTAAATGTTTTGTTTTGCCCTTCTGACCCAGGAGAGGTAATTTGTTTTTCCCATTCTCCACCCCCATTCTTTACTCGCATTATTTTATTGATTGCTCACAACTGTATGAGGTAGGTACCATTATTATCCCAATTATACAAATGCCAGAACTGAGGCTTATGTAAGTAATTTGCCTAGGCATTCCTGACTTGACTCTAGGTCCCCCAGATTCTCCTTTACATGGAAATAACTCACCAGTAGACCTTTTGCACATCGCCTTTGTCATTTACTCAGCATTGACTAAGATTATATGCTCATCAGTCAGAATGGGCTATCCTGTGCAGGGGAGGCTAAGGGTAGGGAATGCATGCTCACACTGCCTTAAGAAGTATTTTACTAGATGAAATTTAGGATATTCAATTAATTGAGCTGAGTGTTGTCTCCAGGACGCAAGAGTGCAATGTGACTGATGTAATAAAACAAACAAAAAAACCCCCTGCAATTATTTTTTTTAATATTTAAAAAAAATTTTTATTTATTTGACAGAGAGAGACACAGTGAGAGAGGGAACACAAGCAGGGGGAGTGGGAGAGGGAGAAGCAGGCCTCCCACTGAGCAGGAAGCCTGATGTGGGGCTCCATCTCAGGACCCTGGGATTATGACTTGAGCCTAAGGCAGATGCTTAACCGACTGAGCCACCCAGGCGGCCCATCCCCTGCATTTAGTTTTATTATAAACTCTCTGAATAGTCTGCATAGTGCATCCTCAGAATTAGGGTTCATGCTGTAATACCATCCACAATGAGAGACTAAAGTCTAGCAAAGGTGAATATTCCCTGTGGAAGTGATTTCTGTGCTAGCAGATGAGTTCATAAGGCCTTTAGACGACCTGGATAAAGTATTCTAGGGATCATTACACTTTTTGGTGTTTGTTCTTTGCTTACTAACTTTCCGATTACTAATTTGGCCTCCCAAGTATAGAGATAATTGGAAAGGGGACCCTGGAGTATGGCCATGCAGTACCATGGTGTCTTTGATTTATATATTCCCCAATTTGGCACTAATAATTGGCATGCTGTTTGCAGTTCGCCTCCGACTCTCCTAACCTACTTGAATCAGACTTTTTCAGGCCATCACTCCTCCAAATATGCTTTCATCAAGGCCAGCAGTGGTTTCCATGTTGCTAAATCCATCGATCAATTTTCAGACTTCCTCTGACTTGACCCATCAGCAGTATTTGACATAGCCAATTGCACCTTCTCCTTGAAACATTTTCTTCACTTAGCTTTTGAGACACCATATTCTCCTGATTTTCCTTTACATTGGTGACTGCTTCGAAATGTCCTTTGCTGATTCCTCTTCATCTTCCTAAACTATAACCTTTCAAGTGCCCGGCTTCATTTACCCTATTTAGAAATTGCAATTCCATTCTTTCATTTGGTTGGGCCAAAATCTTGGTTGTCATCCCCTACCTGCATCCAGTCTATCAGCAAATTCTATCAGCTTTCTCTTGATAATATAGAGTCCGACTACCTCCTCTGCTATCACAACGATCCAGACAATCAGCTTGCTTCCCCAGATTGTTCCAGTAGTTTCCAAATTTATCTCCCTGCTTCCACCTTTGCCTCTCATTGTTCTCTTCCAGAGAACAATGCCCCCAGAATGATCCTATTAAAATGTAAGTCAGATCATGTCACTCCTCTGCTCAGTACTTTCTGGTAGTTTCCCACTTCACCCAGAGTAACAGCTGAAGTCCTAGCTGGGGCCAAGAAAACAACTGGCCCTCCCCATCTGGCCTTCTCATTCTCCCATTGCTTTCTCCGTTTTGTGATTCCTTGCTACTATTCCACCAATAAATCCTGGCACATTCCTGCCTCAGGGGCTTTGCCCTTGAATGGAAAACTCTTTCCCTAGATATTCACATGGCTTCTTCTTCACTTCTTCAGGTCTCCAGGCAGATGTCAGCTTATCAGTGGGGCCTTTCCTGACTACCCTGTTTAAAATTGCAGCTGCCTCCATGCCCACCTCCAAGCCCTTCCTGCCCTCTTTCTCTGCTTTATTTTTTTCCAGCACATTGTTTGACTCACTAAATATATTACTTGTTTATTTGTAAAATTCCTGCCCGATATTTTGACCTCCATGAGGGCAGGGACTTTTGTGTTTTCATTAATCTGTCCCCACCGTCTAGAATGTCTTTGATACACGGTAAGTCCTCAAATATATGTTTGTCCTGGGTCTACTGAACTTTGGATCCCCTGGGAAATGACTGGATATATGGTTTTGCTTTGTAGAAGACTGAGTTCCACCAAGGCGATGCCTCCTCCCAACGCCTTTATCTGAGCTGTCAGCTGACCTGCTGTAGCACCTGTGTCCTATCTCATCTCTAATTCAGGAGCGCCTAGATCTTCTGATTTCTACTTGAGTCTTCCTTCTAGTTGAGTTTCCCTCCCTCTTACCAAAGTTTGTGTGCCTTTAAACATTTCCCCCCACCCTTGAAGTTTATTATGAATGTAGAATGTTAGTTTATGATAACAGTGATTAAATAACACTGTCTTATATTGTGCTTTATTTTGTGCTTTTCTTTCCTTTTTTCCAAATGCCATTCTTAGGATAGGACAGAGAAAAAAACTTCAAGTTCTACTAGTTCAGCTTGCTGTGTAAGGTCTGTTTCATCAGAGAAGAGACGACTGGTGAGTGTATACTGTAACTAACTCTAGGTATTATTTATATTAAAGTTTTAATGTGTAATTAGAAGGTTTATGATATAAATTCCCCCATTACTTTTCTACTCATCTTTTCTTTTTTTTTAAAAAAGATTTAATTAATTTATTTGACAGAGAGAGATACAGCGAGAGAGGGAACATAAGCAGGGGGAGTGGGAGAGGGAAAAGCAGGCTTCCTGCCGAGCAGGGAGCCCAATGCAGGGCTCAATCCCAGGACCCTGGGACCATGACCCGAGCCGAAGGCAGACACTTAATGACTGAGCCACCCCGGCACCCCTCTTTCTTTTATACTTTGTGATAGCCAACAGAAAGAAAACCAGTGTTTGATTTCTTCCTTCCTTCTACTCACCAAAAAGCATTTATCAAGTTATTTCTTTGTGCTGGTAGACCCTATCATGTGGGGTTAGACAACATGGATATAAATTAAGAGAGGTTTTTTTTAATTCAGTTAGCCAACATATAGTACATCATTAATTTAAGATATAGAGTTCAGTAATTCATTAGTTGCATATAACACCCAATGCTCATCACATCACGTGCCCTCCATAATGCCCATCACCCAATTACCCCATCCCCCATTCCACCTGCCCTCCAGCAACCCTCAGTTTGTTTCCTATAGTTAAGAGTTTCTCATGGTTTGTCTCCCTCTCTGATTTCTTCCAATTCAGTTTTCCTTCCCTTCCCCTATGATCCTCTGCACTATTTCTTATATTGCACGTATGAGTGAAACCGTATGGTAATTGTCTTTCTTTGATTGACTTATTTCACTCAGCATAATACCCTTCAGTTCCATCTACGTCGATGTAAATGGTAAATATTCATCCTTTTTGATGGCTGAGTAATATTCCGTGTGTGTGTGTGTGTGTGTGTGTGTGTGTGTGTGTATACACACCACATCTTCTTTATCCATTCATCTGTCGATGGATATCTGGGCTCCCTCCACAGTTTGGCTATTGTGGACATTGCTGCTATGAACATTGGGTGCAGGTGCCCCTTTGGGTCACTCCATTTGTATCTTTGAGGTAGATACCTAGTAGTGCAATTGCTGGGTGGTAGGGTAGCTCTGTTTTCAACTTCTTGAGGAACCTCTATAATGTTTTCCAGAGTGGCTGCACCAGCTTGCATTCCCACCAACAGGGTTTCCTTTTCTCCACATCCTCGCCAACATTTGTTGTTTCCTGACTTGTTAATTTTAGCCATTCTGACTGATGTGAGGTGGTATCTCATTGCACAATTTTCAGTGCAATGAGATACCAATGAGATACTATATCTCATTGCACAATGTCAGTGCACAATCTCTATTTCCTAAATGATACATTTTTTTTTCTTTCTTTGATTTGTTGTTTCCTTGATGCCAAGTGATGTTGAGCATTTTTTCAGGTGTCTGTTGGTCATTTATATGTCTTCTTTGGAGAAATGTCTGTTCATGTCTTCTGCCCATATCTTGACTGGATTATTTGTTTTTTGGGTGTTGAGTTTGATAAGTTCTTTATACATCTTGGATATTAGCCCTTTATCTGTTATGGCATTTGCAAATATTAAGAGAGTTTTTAAGTCTTTTCCCATATATGGTTATATTTGGCTTTATAATATCTTTTGCAGGTAGCCAAGGCAGATATGTAGTGTTTGTGCTTTCAGATTCAGAAATTGAGGTCTAGGAGGTTAAGTGACTTGTCCAAGGACACCAGATTGTTAATAGCAACAGAACCAAGTCCAGAGTCATGCAAATAATTAAAAAGACATTAAGCTAGTGCAAGCTAGGGTGGTTGGTGAAGTACTCACGACATTCAAGTTGAAGTTAGGTGTATGTCGGGATAGCTACATGGTCGGGGGTAATAAGAGAAAGTAGCTGTGAAAGTTGTGTGAATGCAGAATTTGGTTTTTTAAGGATTTGTTTGTTTTTGTATTTGTATAATGACACTGCTGTTTCAATTTATTGTTTCTATATTAACCTTCTTAAAACACAGGTTTCAATATATTTCTCGTCTGTTGAAAAATCACTTTTTAATCTGTCATTCCAGACCCTCTTAAATTTGGTCACACCTTAACTAGCCAGTTTTCTTTTTTCTTCCTGAAAACAGCCCTTCTGCTTCTAACTAGACTGGTTTATTTTCTCTCTGCTGAATTTACACCAGTCATCTCCAGTTTCTTAGAATGCCTGAGCTTTCTTAGCTGAGAAAACCTTTTTCTTTTACTCGTTAATCTGTATTCAATCTTTAGCATATATTTTGTCCATCTTTTTTCCTAAGTATGTTCCAACTTTGGTGCTTGGTGTTTTGAACTCTTTTACAACTTATTGTTACTGCTTTGACACTTAGGTATGTCCTTTCATTAGATTATTCGTACATATTCGTCTTCTCTCTATTCTTTAAATCTTTAGGACAGGGACTAACTATATCCTATTTCTCTCTTACTTCTTTTGTGCCTACGCCTGTATCCTTAGAGCACATGGAGAGACAGACTGGGAGAGTAGAGATAGTAGACAGAGCTTGTTTCAATCCTGGCTCTGCTGCTGACTTGCTGTGTAACATTGAGGAAGATACTTTTCTCTGTTTGAGCCTTGAGTACTTTATCTATAAAATGGGGATGATGATAATACCTGTCTCAGGATTATTAAAAAGATTAAATAAATAAATGTGTCAGTCTATTCAGTAACACATAGATGTGGAAAAATATATTGTCTCCCAGTCTCTTTCTCCTGTTAACTATATGTCAGTGCACAATTTCTCTTTCCTAAATGATACATTTTTTTTTTCTTTCAGAAATCAGATCACACAGACATTCTATACTGTGATGTAAAAAGAAGACAAGAACTGAAAAGGTAAATTCCTCCTTTTTGTTGATATCTTTTACTTTGGGGGGCTTAGAATTGTGAGACTAAATATTTTGATTTGCAAAATTTTTTGTTTACTTTGATTAGTACTGATATCATGCCAATATTTCTAGCTGTAGCACAGGTTATGATTACTGAATTTTTTTTGAAGATTTTATTTATTTGAGAGAGAGAGACAGCAAGAGAGCACAAACAGTGGTGGGGGGGGGGGAGCAGCAGAGGGAGATGTAGACTCCTCGCTGAGCAGGGAGCCCAACTCGACTCAGGGTGCGATCCCAGGACCCCCGAGATCATGACCTGATCAAAGGCAGACACTTAACAGACTGTCACCCAGGTGCCCCTGATTATTGAATTTTCTTAATATTAGTGTAAATTTAATAAAAAGTTGAGTGAAATAAAAAGTCTATCACAATTCTGTGCTATGTAAATGACACTTTCAAGTAAATGCAGATTTTTATCTCTGGTGATTTGATTTTGACACACCCTTATAAGATACATAACTCTGTTACAAATAATAATAGAAGAAGTTATGTGGCTGGCTTAAAAATGTTATAAAGATAAATTATATATTACCTGTGAAGAGGATATGTCGATTATTGAATTGTTACGGTTTTAAAACTGTGTTATTTAAATAGGATATGGCTACAACTACAGAACTTGGAGAAAAATGGTAGGAATAGTGGGGATTATTTTTCTTTAATTTCTGTGTTCTTGGATAAAAATTTCAGAGAACTTTGTGGTGAAGGCATTTCTTGCCACTAATGGGGTAAAAAAATATAAAGTGTAACGTATGATAAAAGTTGATGAGATCATAGTTTCTCTAAAAATAAGGAGTTATGAGGAAATGATAAAGATGGCATTAAATATATACATAAAAGTTCTGCTTCCCAGACAAGCTTAGTCAATGTTTGCTAAAAACAAAAAATTCAACCTGCCTCTGGCTTTTCTTTTGGTTTTTCTTTGTTTTTGTTTTTGAATCATCTCCTCCTCTTTCTTTGTGATACTTTGCTCCTATATTATTATCTGTTGAAGTATATTCTGTTATAAATTTCACATTACATTGACTATTAGTTTCTAAACTTTTTAAAAATGGATTTTTAATGCCTTTTATCCTAGTATTTTTTTTTTTTAAGTTCTAAAACACTGTGTGGTTTTTCACTAGTTACCTTTAGCCTTATTAAGGGCACATTTTCTAGCCCTTGATTTTATATGTACGAATAAGGGAATGAATAGACTTCTGATCTATGTATACTACTCCCCTAGACTTGTCCACATAGTCTTTGGGAATAAGAAACAACAATATTGTTGAATTGTTTTGAGAATAGGA
This sequence comes from Mirounga angustirostris, assembly GCF_029215605.1. Classification (NCBI taxonomy): domain Eukaryota; kingdom Metazoa; phylum Chordata; class Mammalia; order Carnivora; family Phocidae; genus Mirounga; species Mirounga angustirostris. The sequence continues at coordinate 45,388,409 of NW_026991714.1, forward strand.
TCTAAACTATTCCAAGGATGCAATGAAGTGCACCTTGGCTTCAGTATTTATTCCAAATCTGCTATTTGGCTTCATCTCTTGCAACACTGAATAGTCAAATGCCTACTGCAGCATTTTTGCATTCCTGAACCCATGTGTGATCAATGACCATGCCATTGTGTGGGTTATCATCATATCTACTGAGAGTAAGGACGTCAGTGATGTGAACAAGGCGTGGCATTTGGATTTATTGTTACTATCTGAATATTTGCTTTCAGCTATTGCTAAGCTCTCTAGATAAAACTTGTAGTGAAATTTTCTTTTGTCAAAGACAAACTATATGGCATACAAGATATTTTAAAACTGCTTTGTCATGTGTTTAAACAATATGGGATAGGAGCTATTATATACTGAAAAGGTTGCTTGGACAAAAGAAAGCTGTCCTACTGTGCTTTGCAAACATCAGTATCAACAGTGCAGAACTTCTAACAACCATTGGTTGCCTGCAGAGAATGTGATTCATTTGCTGCTGTTGTTTATTCATTGGAGAAGTAAACAAACTTATTTGCCTCAAGGTTATAAGTATTTCTTTATGGTATATGGCATCTTCTGTAAAAATCTCCCTATTCAGCTCTAGGGATGGTTCCAAAATTGGTGTGCAGTGAAAGCTGAGGTGCAGATGAAAAATCAGAATTTTGTCATCCTGAAAGCCACTTATATCATTCCATTACCACAATTCTCGATCCGTGGTTTGAGTACATACAGATGTATTAGCAATGAAAATATCAGCAAGGGCAACAATCTTTTTTTTTTTTAATTTAAAATCAATTAACTTATATTATTAGTTTCAGAGGTAGAGTTCAGTGATTCATCGGTTGCATATAACACCCAGTGTTCATCACATCATGTGCCCTCCTCAATGCCCATCACCCAGTTATCCCATCCCCCCACCTACCTCCCCTCCAGCAACCCTCAGTTTGTTTCCTATAGTTAAGAGTCTCTTTGGTTTGTCTCCCTCTCTGTTTTCATCTTTTTCCTTCTTCCCCTATGTTCATCTGTTTTGTTTCTTAAATTAAGGGTAACAATCTTAAGTATGCTTTTGAAAATATTCAGAAAGCATTTCTCTGAGCAGTGCACTTTCAGTTTGTGGTATTTCTTCACTAAGTTGCATCATCACTGTTGACCAAATCTTTTTAAGCCCAGGAATTGAAGAGGTGAGAGGTTTTGCATCAGTTACTATTAGATAGATGGCAAAATTGCCATGAGCAAGACCCATTATTGGCAGAATTAGCCAAAAAGTAATTTATTCTTCAATTGAGCTAAGTTGAAAGTAAGTATATAATTCAGTATCCTGAGTGAACATTATGATGACCAACAGAGCAGTCTAACAGCTGATAGTGTTGAGAAATTGTTTCTGAAGTATATCATATTTTAAAATGGCTACTAAATTTTTACATAGTCTAAGTATAATAATAAAGTTTTGACAAAATTTCACACTTATTATATGACAAGAGTTCATCTAGGATGGTGTTTCAACTTCAGCTGAATATTGATTTTATACTGTCATTCATAAAAGATAAGTATTTAAAAAAAATAAGTATTTGCTCCATGTCTAACTTATATCTAAAAAGATATTAGAACTTTAGTATTTTGGGTTGCAAATATAAAACTGCCTTATCACAATCTAGTATTTTGCAAGACTAGTTGATAAGAGGTAGTTTTTTTTTTTTTTAATTTTTTTTTAAATGTTTTATTTATTTATTCATGAAAGTCAGAGAGAGAGAGAGAGAGAGGCAGAGGGAGAAGCAGGCTCCCCGCCTAGCAGGGAGCCCGATGTGGGACTCGATCCCAGAACCCTGGGATCATGACCTGAGCCGAAGGCAGACGCTCAACCATCTGAGCCACCCAGGCGCCCTGATAAGAGGTGGTTTTAAGATTTAATTTTGTTGGTCTTTTAAAAGGTATTGTATTGAGTTTGAATTAATTACAACCCTACAGACCATGGCGCATAGATGGCTATAAAACATGCAGCACAGGGCGCCTGCGTGGCTCAGTCGGTTAAGCAACTGCCTTCAGCTCAGGTCGTGATCCTGGAGTCCTGGGATCGAGTCCCACATCGGGCTCCCCACTCAGTGGGGAGTCTGCTTCTCCCTCTGACCCTCTCCCCTCTCATGCTCTCTCTCACTCTCTCTCTCAAATAAATAAATAAAATCTTTAAAAAAAACCCAAAAAACAAAAAACATGCAGCACAGGGTTGCTGTGAAGAACAAATAAAAAGGAATATGAAGGGGTGCCTGAGTGGCTCAGTCAGTTAAGTGTCTGCCTTCAGTTCAGGTCATGATCCCAGGGTTCTGGATCGAGTCCCACATTGGGCTCCTTGCTCAGTGGGGAGTCTGCTTCTCCCTCTGCCCCCCCCCCCGACTTGTTCGTTCTCTCACAAAAATAAATAAAATCTTAAAAAAAAAAAAAAAAAGAATATGAAAATGCTCAGAGAACTACAGGGTCCCATTAATATTTTTGAGTTATGTTTTATGTGTTGTTCTCCTGGTTTTTCTTTAATACAGTTGACATCTTAAACGTGGTATACTATTAGAAGCCAAAGCCCTATTAAAATTTCAAGTTTTGGTTTATCATTATTTACTAACATAAATAATAATGGAAAGAAAATAAAATCCGATGAAGACTCAGGTGAAACCCTATAAAAACTCTGAGGTGTTTATAGTTTGCTCCTGTAATTATTTGAGAAATCAGCTGTTTAGTGTCTCTTTCTCCCCCACCAGACTGTAAGCTAATTGGGTCAGAACTCTATTGGATGTGTCCTCCACGGCCTCTCCAGGTCCTAGCAGAGTGACAGGCACTTCGAAGGCACTCAAGGATTTATTGATATAAATTAATGCATTGTGTTTCATTGAAATTTTTTCACCTTTCTTTCTGACTACAAAGTAATATCTACTTTTATGAAGCAGGAAAATATCACCTCTAGCTATTGCTACTTCTAACATTTTAGCATATTCCTTTCTAAACTTTTTACTGTATTTATTTAAATTGTTGAGACCACATTATATATATAGGTTTGTGCCCTGCTTGATTTTTGCTTAATATTATATCAACATGTTTTGTTAGATCATTGAAAACTTTCATAAACATCATTTAAAATGACCATGATATTCTATCATTATGGTAGAATGGCATATTTCTTAGTCATTTCCAAAATTTTAGAATTTACCCTGTTACCTTACTTTGTGCTATTATAAATAATCCTAAATTTTAAAAAAGATTTTAGTCCATTTTTAATTTTTTTCACCTTGGTATAGATTTCTAAAATGGGAATTACTAGGAAGTCAAAGAATATGAACATTTTTAGAATTCTTAATTATCTTATCAAATTCCTTTGTAGAACTCTGTTTTTTTTTTTTTTAGAGAAAGAGAGAGTGCGTACAAGCTGGGGAATTGGGGGGAAGGGCAGAAGGGGAGGGAGAGAGAATTAAGCAGGCTCCATGCTGAGCCTGATGCAGGGCTCAATCTCACCACCCTGAATCAGTGACCTGAGCCGAAATCAAGACACTTCACCACCTGAGCCACCCAGGTGCCCCACCTTTGTGGAACTCATATCATTTTGCATTTCTACCATGAGAGGGTCCATTTTTCAACCCCATGCCAGTATTTAATGTTATTTTAAAATCTTTGCTAATTTGATAGAAGAAAATGGTATGCTGTTATAATTAGAATGTCTGTGATTATTAGGGAATTCAAACTTTTTCCCCCAAATATCTATTAGCCAATCCCTTTTCTCATTAGCAATTTTCTGTTTACGTCCTATTCTAGAGTCAGTCCTTTTTGATGAGCTTTTCATTTACTAAGGCAAATAAACCTTATAATATATATATACACACATATGTAACCTAACATGATATATATATACACATGTATAACAAATACCATTTCCTAGTTCTAAAAATTTTATTTTTTAATATGCTAAAGTTTTAAAGTAAATAGTCATTTATTTATTTTTAAAATTTTATTTAAGTTATCTCTACACCCAACGTAGGGCTCAAACTCATGACCCCAAGATCAAGAGTCACATGATCTTCTGACTGAGCCAGCCAGGCTTCCCTATAGTCATTTACATTTATTATTTTCCTTTGTGATTTTTCCCACCACTCTTAAGTTTAGGAAGCTCTGTATTAAGAAATCAGGTAAATATTCCCTTTTTACCCCTATGGTTTTTAAGGGATTAATATGAAGTATAGCAATTATGGTAATTATTTTGCACTTAAGTATTTAATCTATATGGAATTTATGTTGCGTGGTATTATATAAAGCTGTAAATTTGGTTTTTGTCCGAATAGACCAGTTATGCCAACACCATTTGTAATTCTTTCACTTCTTTCTTAATGTAGCCATTTCTTATTTTTTATGAAGCTGAATCAGACCATTTCTGTCATTTCCTAACTGAAATAATACAGTGCAATATTATGTATAATTATGAATAATTGCAATGTAACTTGGGTTTCTGTGCTGCTTTACAGATTGAATGTAGAAACCGACCTTCCAGGAAGGAGACCAAAAATCAATTCTTCATCCCAAGGCCCTGTTAAGCTCCAAGAAGTATCCTATTCAAACGCTAATCAAATTATTTCACAGAGTCCTTCTTCACATGGAACTAAAAAAGACCTAAGTAAATGTGTAGATTTTAAAGATAATAAATTGACAAATGTTAGGAGTAAACCTGACCATGGAGTTAGAAACCTTAGCAGTCCTAAGATGGCCAAAGATGTAAAACCTAAAACTGAAGCCCAGGCCAGTGAAAAACAATGGCCTCATGTACTCGCTCAGCGGGAGAAGGTGAAAGAACTCAAGAAAGAAAGGCACAAGAAATTTAGGGACAGTTCTGAAGAGTGTGTTTCAGAGAAATTCAAGAGAATCCATTTTTCTCAGGATTATAATTCCAACAAGATAAATAAGGAACCCCTTGAATCTAGAAGAAGGAAGATCAGTTTCAAAATCCCAGTAAAATCCCATGATACCCTCCAGAAGCTTGTAGAAGAAAATACCTTCAGTTTAGAGTCCAACAAGTCAAAGTCTAAGCAGGAGAAAAAAGAAGGCCTCAAAGGCTCCCAAGTTTCATTAAATTTGACCAGGCACAAAAGTGAACGTTTATTTTCAGATTCCACGTCTAAGCAGGCTGTTCATGAGTGGAAAGGAAAAAACCATCATGAGCATCAAGAAAGTGATTCAAGTTCCAGGGAAAACTTAATCCAGGTAAGGTGGTACAAAATGAGAATGTAGGTTTTAGGAAAGAATTTTAATAGGTTTGAGTTGTTTCTATTATGAGTAAGATCACAGAGAGCTGATTCATTTTAGTCAGGAAGCTATGTTAGTTCCTTTATCTTACCCCTTTAATTCCAAACCTCCTTAGGAAGATATCCTGGCAAGTATCAAGGATCCGTAATAGAAGGTGATGTGTGAAAAGGTGGCAAGAAGCAGTTACAGACAGTCCTTTCAGAAAAGCACTGTGACCATCTCTTAGGCTCTTCTGTAACCCTGGGTACTATAGAACATCCAGGAGTCAATATTCTGAATAGCTATTCCTTCGACAATTATTTTTGGAGTGCCACAGTATGTCAGGCACTGCGTTCACGGTCTCTGCTTCCAGAGACTTCTTCATGTGAGGAGACACACAAGCAGTCGATCACCTTAAGTCTGATAAGTACCTATCACTTAACATAGGAATACAGAGCCGGGAGTAATGGCTTTGGTACACTGTAGAGGGAATCCTTAAGAAAGGTTTACTGGAGGGGGTAACACTGAACCTGAGAGCTAAAGAATGAAAAGGAGTTACTCAGTGAAGGCCAGGTGGGGTGGGATGGGAGAAGCAAGGATGTTCTGGCAAAGGGAACTGCATATACAGAGATCCAGGTTGGAAAACTTGGCACATCTATTTTGCTTTTAAGTTATGTAATAAATCAGCATGTGTGGACTAATTTGAGAACCTCATCTCTAAAGCCTTGTTTGTGTGGCAAATAACATTATTTACCTTTAAGAGAACTTTCGAACCTTTGGAACTTCAGAACTTCTGACAGACTGAAATTTAGAGCCTGCTTTTAAACAGGGCTGGTTGAGGGGCGCCTGGGTGGCTCAGTAGGTTAAGCGGCTGACTCCTGATTTCGGCTCAGGTTATGATCTCAGGGTCGTGGGATTGAGCCCTGCGTTGGACTCTGTGCTCAGTGCGGAGTCCGTCTCTCTCCCTCCACTCCTCCCCTGCCGCTCGTGCTCTGTCTCTAAAATAAATAAATAAAATCTTAAAAAAAAAACTAGGCTGGTTGAGCCTACCTCCTTTTAGGAATGAAGACTATAGATTGCAGTGTAAGATACTCTTAGGAAAAACAGGGATTGTAACTAGGGAGGCTGGAAGAGCTGGAGAGTACTTCTCATTCAGTGAACTTGAAGGAGTCCAAAGAAGGAAACAATTGAGTTTGTTCTTTTTATTGCTTTCTTAAAGCTCCAGTTTTTTGAGTTATAAGCAGTTCTCTAGTGTAAAATGTGAGAATAGAATTTGAAGTTGGGAGTATGTTCATTGAACATCTTTGTGTCATTGCTTGATGTTCATTACCCTGTATTATGCATCTAAAGAACAGTGTGAGCAGTCCCCTGCAGTATACCGTACAGTTTCTTTCTTTCCTTTTTTTTTTTTTTTTTTTTTTTTTTAGGATTTACTTATTTGACGGAGGGAGCACAAGCAGGGGAAGCAGCAGGCAGAGGGAGAAGCAGGCTCCCCACTGCAGGGAGCCCGATGCGGGGCTCGATCCCAGGACCCCTAGATCATGACCCGAACGGAAGGCAGATGCCTAACCAACTGAGCCACCCAGGCACCCCTACCTTACAGTTTCTTTTAGTCTCTAAATAGAATTACCACATAGAATTACCACATAAATCAAAAGAGGTACATAGCATGAATATTAAGTTGTAGGAGAAGGAATTTTTGCATGATTACTTTCCAGTTATTGGAATTAAAACTCTTTATCAGCTGTTCCTTTGATAGCAGTCTTATCGGACTTAAAGTCATTTAGACACAGGAGCAGCAAATAAGTATTGTTCTTATCTTGAATATATTCGCTCTAGCATATTATTGACAGTAATCTTCTTAATATTACATTTGTTGTTTTCCTCACAAGTTCCTCAATAGATAATTATCTTCCTAAAATGATGAGTGTACTTTATAAGGAAATAATTGTTATTTTCTGGATTTGGTAATCCTGTTATTTAGTAATCCTGTTATGCTTTCCTAAGAGAAAATAGCTTCTTTTGTTTCTTAAGTTTTATAGTCCTTTGTAGAGACCCCTTTGTTTGCACCCTCCCTTCACAGTAGCAAACTAATGTTCTAAGATTTATGGTTTATAGGACACTTTTATAAACAGTATCCCACTTAATCCTTACAGACCTATGAGGTAACAATTCAACAGTTTATCAAACATTAATTAAAGCTACTTGTTATGTATTAGGTACATTTCTAGGTTCTAGGGATTTAGAGATGAATAAGATGATTTTTACCCTTAGGAAGTTCCCAGGGAGGCAGATTAGTAGACAAATACAGTTGCAATTTAGTGAAATAAAAGAGCACTAAGAATTGAGCTGGTGTTAGTATAAATTTGGGGGTGAGTTCAGGAAAGGCTCACCAAGGTGGAGATTCTTGCGCTTGGTAGTGAAGGGTGTGTAGAGCAAGGAATAAAAGAGTCCTACCAGGATAGAGGGCCAGCATCCTTTTTTTTTTTTTTTAATTTTATTATGTTAGTCACCATACAATACATCATTAGTTTTTTTTTTTAATTTTTTTTTTAAAAGATTTTATTTATTTATTTGAGACAGAGAGAATGAGAGAGAGAGAGCACATGAGAGGGGGGAGGGTCAGAGGCAGAAGCAGGCTCCCTGCCGATCAGGGAGCCCGATGTGGGACTCGATCCAGGGACTCCAGGATCATGACCTGAGCCGAAGGCAGTCGCCCAACCAACTGAGCCACCCAGGCGCCCACATCATTAGTTTTTGATGTAGTGATCCACGATCCGTTGTTTTCGTATAACACCCAGTGCTCCATGCAGTACGTGCCCTCCTTAATACCCATCACCGGGCTAACCAACCCCCCCTCCCCCCTCTCCTCTAAAACCCTGTTTGTTTCTCAGGTCCATAGTCTCTCATGGTTCATCTCTCCCTCCAATTCCCGCCCCCCCATTTTTCCCTTCCTTCTCCTAATGTCCTCCATGCTATCCCTTATGTTCCACAAATAAGTGAAACCATATGATAATTGACTTTCTCTGCTTGACTTATTTCACTTAGCATAATCTCCTCCAGTCCCATCCATGTTGATGTAAAAGTTGGGTATTCATCTTTTCTGATGGCTGAGTGATATTCCATTGTATATATGGACCACATCTTCTTTATCCATTCATCTGTTGAAGGGCATCTCGGCTCTTTCCACAGTTTGGCTATTGCGGACATTGCTGCTATGAACATTGGGGTGCATATGGGAGGGCCAGCATCCTAATGGTACAGTCATGAGGTTGCATGACAAGAGTGTACATGGGCACTTAAGTTGTTCCGCATGACTAGCGTTGAGATGTGAGGAAAATCTATGTATAGGAGAGGAAGTGGGAGAGGAAGCCAGGGTTCAGACGATGGATTACTTTGTATCCCACGGGAAAGGTTTTGTTTTGTTTTATCTTGTATCCTGCAGATGGTATGGAAAGCCACTGAAACATAATCAGGGAAGCAGTGTAATCTGGTTTTCAGGTCAGAATCACTCCAGTAGATAAAACCATTGTCACTCTCATTATTGATACTCCCATTTGCCATCCCCAGGGAGGGCTGTATCCCAATTCATTTATTTACTAAAGCATGGTAGGAGGAGGCAAACAGTTAAATAAATGCCCACTGAGACTTTCTTTTTTAATAGGGAGAGGTCTTCAGGAGCAACTGACATGAACTTTCCTGGTTTGGAGGAGTGATAGAAAATTTACTGAAGTCCCTGGAAGTGGCCTGTGGTCAAAGACAGTGAAGGGTAGTAATGACCTAAGTAAACAAACAACAAGACTTCGAATATCAGGAGTCCCGTAGGAAATTCTGATAATAATCTCTAACTTGTTTGGCACTTCTTAGTCGGAGAGGACCTTAGGGATCTGGTGAGATTTAAAGTCAGAGGGAGAAGGGATTGTAAAATCCAGGGTCATGGGGACAGTAAAGCTATCATGAACTTATGTGTGTGGTGTATATGGTGTTATATATACCATGCGAGGACTGATGTTGGGAAGTTAGGATGGCAGCCGAATTCCCAGGAAAGCAACGTATAATACACTTTTTTAAAGAGAAGATGTAATTTATACCATATATAGCTGCCTGTAAAATATGTGTGAGTTTGGTGTTATGTTGGAGAATTCTTAGAAGATGATATGGTTTAGTAGTGGCTTTTGCTGAGTTCCCTATTACCCATACAGAGGGTCAGGTTAAGTCCCATCTGCTTAGCAAAAGTGCCAGTGAAAACTTGGAATTAGTAGATTTTCAACCTCTGCTAAAAAAGAAAATTAAAACACAAACCTCTGGCCCTCTACCCATGTAGAATACAACTATTGCAGTTTTCAGCTTTTTCCCTTCAGCCATCTCCTAATCTTTAGGTTCCCTTTTTTTTTGTCATGTCACTTTTAGAAATGGGTCAGCTACTTCTGGGTGAAAATTTCCCACCATTGAAGGCCAGCTTGTTTATCTTGGCCGTGGTTCTTTCTGTTTCTCAGGGTGGCATGTAGTTCTATTCTTAGAACATGAATATTTTCAGGAATGTATATATGAATGAGTAAACTTTAAAGACTTTCCACCTTGTTTCATTGACTTAATAGAATGAGGCTTTTCTATTCTGGGGCAGTTTCTCTTCTAGGGGCAATTTACCTGAGAGGGAGCATTTGGCTCTTGACTTGATGGAGACATTTTTGATTGTCAAGTTTGGGAGGGAGTAGTGTTACTGGTATTTACTGGGTAGAGGCAAGGGATACTGTTAAACAGCATAATGCACATCATATCCCTAAAACAGAGAATTATCCAATGCCAAATGTCAGTAGTGCCAATGTTGAAAACCCTACTCTAGGTATATGCTTCATTCTTTTTTTTCCCCAAGGTTTTTTTGTTTGTTTTATACTGTTTTTTTTTTTTAATGTTCGATTAGCCAACATATGGTACATCATTAGTTTTTGATGCATTCAGTGATTCATTTAGTTGCGTATAACACCCAGTGCTCATCACCACAGGTGCCCTCCTTAATACCCATCACCCGATTACCCCATCCTCCCACCCCCTTCCCTTCTGTAACCCTCAGTTTGGTCCCTGAAGTCCAGAGTCTCTCATGGTTTGTCTCTCTCTGATTTCTTCCCATTCAGTTTTCCCTCCCTTCCCCTGTGGTCCTCCGTGCTATTCCTTATGTTCCACATGTAAGTGAAACCATATGATAATTGTCTTTCTCTGTTTGACTTACATTTCACTTAGCATAATCTCCTCCAGTTCCATCCATGTTGATGCAAATGGTGGGTATTCATCCTTTCTGATGGCTGAGTACAGCCCCTCTGGAAAACAGTATGGATGATCCTGAAGACGTTAAAAATAGAGCTACCCTACAACCCAGCAATTGCACTACTAGGTATTTATCCCAAAGATACAAATGTAGTGAAAAGAAGGGGCACATGGACCCCAATGTTCATAGCAGCAATGTCCGCAGTAGCCAAACTGTGGAAGGAGCCAAGATGCCCTTCAACAGATGAATAGATAAAGACGACGTGGTTCATATGTACAATGGAGTATATGCTTCATTCTTAACTAATAAAATTACTTTTCATTTCAGAGTTTTGAAGCTCCATGTTCTTCAGCATCACTTGCAACTATTCAAGATACAGATCAAGAGGTTACTGATATACTTATTTACTTTGAATATTTCAATGAAATTAAGTCAAACAGTTCTTATATAAATAATAAATAATGACTATATAAACCTTGGTAATATGAAAGTAGCAGTGATATCTCTACTTAAATCAATATGTAAGTTTTACAAAGTTATGAAAAACTGCTTGGAAGATATTTACATTTAATTGATCACCTTTTTGTCTTTGTTTCTAAGCTCTAAACTGTTTTGAATAAAGAGCATGGAGTCTATAGCCTACAAGTTACATGAATTCTGATTTAATGTTATCATAACTTTTGCATGCTTATGCCTAGGCTTACCAAAATTCAGTATGGTAATAATCTGTTGGCCTCATTTTTCTAATCAGCAATAAGATGAAAATGTTATTCAGTGAAAATGAGAGTGCGTGCATATTTATTTATTTTTAACCTGTTGCTTCATTTCCCAGCTAGAATCTCCTGATTGACCCTCTTGGAATTATTGCATAGACTTTTATGTTTCTTGGTCCTAAATTAAAATTAGATCCATGAAACACTTTGTAGTTTTCTATTTAAAGAAGACTTTAAAACCATATTGATCACTTTTTATTTGTGATAGTTGTATTTTTCTGTCCTATGGGTCAGTGCTCCTTGATAGAAGAAAGATTTCTCATCCCTGCTCCAAATCTAGATTTGATATACAATTCTTCACATCAAAATACATCAGGGAACTACTTCCCTGAAGTGAGAAGGGTCTTAAAATCTAGATTTCAGTTTTCGATGGCTCATAAACAATCTTAGAAATCTCAAGAAGAGGCTCATTATCGAGATGAAAAGATAGTTGGCTTCCAAAGTACATTAAAGTGAAACTGGGATGAGAATGAACTTATTTTGAAGGTCTACTATGTACTAGGCTCTGTGCAGGGAACTTCATATTATTTCATTTAATCCTCACAAAAATACTAATAGGCAGTAGTTATTTAACATTCCTATTTTGTGGATGAACAGATGGAGACCCAAGGTAGTTAAATAATTTCCTTGCCTAAGGTTACAGAGGTAGTAAGAGAAGAGCTACTTTTAAAACCGTGTGTATGGGGCGCCTGGGTGGCTCAGTTGTTAAGCGTCTGCCTTCGGCTCAGGTCATGATCCCAGGGTCCTGGGATCGAGCCCCACATTGGGCTCCCTGCTCTGCGGGAAGCCTGCTTCTCCCTCTCCCACTCCCCCTGCTTGTGTTCCCTCTCTCACTGTGTCTCTCTCTGTCAAATAAATAAAATCTTTAAAACAAAACAAAACAAACCTGTGTATGTTTATAAATCTGTATTCTTTCACCATTCTGCCTCCATATTTTTGTGACTTTTTTCCCCACAAGCCATCTCAAGTGAATTTATTAGAATTAATTGCTTTCTAATCCTAACTAATCTGCAAGTAGATAATCCAAAATATTTTACTGTGGGTCTTTTATAATTTAGATGCAGATAGTGGAAGAGCTCCATGCTGCACGTGTGGGAAAAAGTGTGGATTTACCTGTGGTTTTATCTTCCGAAGAGTTAACAAGCATGGAGATTGACTTGGTGGAAGATGATGTACATTCTTGTGCTGGTATACCCTATCTGTAGATGATGATGTTTCTGATCTCCTATGCTTTCTCAGGAGTTAATGAGCCAACATTCAGTTTTTATAATATTTAGATGAAAAATGTTAAAATGTGCTCATTTGAAACAATAAGGTATGGTATATGTCTTCTAGTGACTAGAGTCAGGTCTAATATTTGTCTTATCATTTGTTTTATACATCTCACATTATTAGGCAGTTAGACATACTTTCTCTTTCTCTTTTTTTGCCAAGAGTCAGTAATCAGGGTTATCTTTTATTCTATCAACTATCAGAGCTGTCTTTTATTCTTGCCCTTAATCATAATTTTTGACAATTTCAACTATGTAAAGCCCTGATCAGAAATAGTTAGAGAACAAATTGAGACTTACTGGAGGGAAGCTGGGCAGAGGGATGGGTTAAATGGGTGATGGGTTAAGGAGGGCCCTTGTAGGGAGGAGCACTAGGTATTATTGTATGTAAGTGATGAATCACTAAATTCTACATCTGAAACTGATATCATACTGTATGTTAACTGGAATTTAAATAAAAACTTAAAAAAAAGAAATAATGCCAGTTGCTCAAAGGTATTATATGCATGGATTTCTTACTTATTTAGTAAAGTTTTGATCATTCTTCCTACTTGGAGAAGGTGATAGATATTACCCAAAGTCTGTTAGCATACAATTTTGAATTGTATTTATAAAAATGTAATGCTACATTACCATTCATACTGCACTTTTCAATTTACTAAGTGTTTTCCTGTGCGTTAACTTATTTGATCCTCACAATGACCCTATGAAATAATGATGCTATCTTACCTGTTTTCTTTCATTTACACATATTTATCTTTTCAATTATATTTCACTCACAGTGTATTAAAATTAGCTAATAAATCCTAAGTGTACCACTACTAGTGATGCAGAACAAGGTTTGGCAAACATAGTTACTAGTGGAGCAAATTAGTTTATGATTTAAAATCCACTCAGACAATTCAGGATGTTTCATTCATAGATAGTTAAACATTGATTACTGTTCTTTTAAGGATTAGAGTAAACATAGTTTTGTTTTGGCTGTCTAAAGGACTGCCTTCTTTTAAGAATACCTTCAAAGTTCTATGATACCAAAACTTCGGTTATTATGCAAGTCTGTTATCAAGTGTCATGAAATCCTAACTTTGCTCTTTTTCTCTAGCAAATACTGCTTCAGATAAAAAGCTTCTAGTTGTTATTGACACAAATATTCTGATGAATCACCTCAATTTTGTTAGAATTTTGAAGACAACAGAAATTCCAGGTATTTATAAAGCATGATTCTGATTTTCTTATTTGAGTTGATATTTTATATTAACGATGATGTGGGGTGGTTTTTTCCCCCACAAATACATTTCCATTATGTTTAAAATGTTATAAAGTATATGTCTTAAAATATATATATTAATAATCAGCATAAGTTAAAAAAAAAAAAGCGCCTTCATAGGTTAACTAACAATCCAAAGTTACTCTTCTTTGAGCTCCTATAGTATCTATTTTTGTAACATTCATTCGATACTTACTTACATCTGTTTTTGTTTTTCTTTTAAAGATTTATTTGAGAGAGAGAGAGAGAGAGAGAGCAGGCGTGTGCACAGTGGGCAGGGGCAGGGGGAGAGAGAGTCCTAAACTGACTCCGCCCTCAGAGCTGGACATGGGGCTGGATTCCTGACCCTGGGATCAGGACCTGCGCCGAAACCAATAGTCAGACGCTTAACCCACCATGCCACCCAGGCGCCCCATATTTATATCTATTTTTAGTTACCATTTTTTATTATTATCTCTTCATTTAGACTGTGAATTCCTTACTTTAAAACTTCCAGTGCTCCTACAGCAGTTCAATTAGTAGCTCAATAAATATTTGTTGACTTCTAAGAAATCTTTTTTATTTTTCAGGCTTTGACAGACTTGTATTAATAATTCCCTGGGTGGTCATACAAGAGCTAGATCGTATGAAGGCAGGAAAACTGCTAAAACGTGCCCAGCACAAAGCTGTGCCTGCCGTTCATTTCATCAATGACAGTCTCAAAAACCAAGACAGAAAGCTATGGGGTCAGTCACTACAGCTTGCATCTCAAAAATTTTGTAAGTATTGTTCTCTCGGGGTGTTTCCTGATTTAGATTTGTTTGGGTGCTGACTCATTATTGGGGGGAAATGGTGTGAAACTTTAAAAGAATTTATAATCATTGGAATGTGAAATGGCCAGATGTAGTGATGATTAGGGGTATTCTATTTGGCTTGGTTCAGGTTTTCTTGGATTTTTATTTTTCTGCTTCTAGGCCTTCTTAGGTTATGTCTTTATTTCACAGATAGTGACTGTATAGTTCTGTATGCATAGTTTTCTATATTATAGTACTTTGGATTCTTTTTTTTTTTTTTTAAATACCATTGTTGAGTGACGAAGCCAGTAAGTAATTGAGGTTTCTAATCTGTCCCTGATTAGAATCTGTCACTGTGCAGTTTGTATAATGCAGAGAGAGGCATTGTTTTCCTCTGGTTTGTCAGAATCTGTAATTAGGAGGTGTTTGTATAATAAAGGTCTATAGAGTTTCTCTTGATTTATTTTTTTTCCATATTAGCTTCTTTTCAGTCATTTTTAAATCACTTTAGTTTTAGAACCTAAGTATGCTCTTTATGTTATATATATGTATCACCTTGTGGAAAAAAAAATCCATGTGTAAAGCAACACTGTTGCCTCTGCAGAGTTTATACATATATTTAGAGGATTTATTTCATTCTTTAAAACCTTGTTTCTTCTCAACTCATTCATTTATATACGTACATTTACACTTACTTAAATATTGTGGATTTATGTTGTCTACTCTACTCATATACAATAAGATATGAAAGAATTCATCCTATGATGAATCTAATCATGGTATTAACCCTGAGAAGGCTTTTGGCACAGTCGTTTAGTCTTAAATCTTTGAAGAAAAAGGGCCTCCATAATTCATTCATTCATTCCCTTTACAAATATTTATTAGCTCTTAGTATGTTTTATATACAATCCTTGTGCATTTTGAGCAGCTTTGTGTGGTATGTTTAAAAGCTTTTAAAGGAGAACCACAAATATTAAAGTTAAGAAAATACTAAAATGTTTGAACATTTATATTGAACATCTTGGTGGTTTTTTTTTTTTTTAACTTCTCATTATGAAAAATTTCAAATGCAGAGGTCGAATAATGTATGACTCCTTGTGTACCTCTCACTGTTTTTCAGTAATTATCAACATTTTGCCATTCTTGTTTATTCTCTCATTTCCTTTTCTCCTCTTTCTACTCTTGGAACTCCTGTAGTAGTTTGAAGCAAGTCCCAGATACTGTATCATATCATTTTTACTCATAAATACTTTGGTATGTGTTGCTAACTAAAAAGTATGTGATACTTTTTTTTTTTTTAACAACTACACAATTAACAAAATTAACCCCTGATCTAAACCATCCTGTCAGTAAAACCCCAAACCTTAAAAGGAGAGGAGAATTTTTTTTTACTCTTAATCTTCTACTTTTTTTAGTTTGTTGATATAAACTATATTTTATTATTTAATAGTATGGATAAGGATGATAATAATGGATAACACTTATATAGTCATTATTCTCCAGACCCTTTTCCAAGTGCTTTGCCAGCTAATATCTCATTCAAACCATACAGTACTTGTGGAAGTTATTAGCCCCATTTTATAAATGAGGAAATTGAGACAGAGAGGTTAAGAACTTGTCCTAAAAAGCATGTCTATTTCTTCAATAGATTTGCTTTGAAAATTATTTTAGAGCTCATTTTAGAATAGATATTTTAGCCACATTTATTATTTATAGATGTTTGGTATATTTCCTTTGACTTTTCCATGTTCATATGCATTTTTGATGCTTTGACTTCCTCAGTCTCTGCTTTTTTTGATGATTGAGGAGGGTAAATCATAGTAGTGGTCTCAGATGTCTGTGTTGTTTCAATTTCTGGGTGTCTTCCTCGAAATCCATATTTTACTTTAATGTTTGAATGGTATTTGATTGTAGTTTTTATTAAATTGCTCAAATTGCTTTTAGTTATAAGGTCATAGATATAATAATAGATTATTTGTAATTGTCTATGTCAGGTAAGTCCTTTATGTGTTTCTCTGTATCACTGTTTTCTTCATTGATCATTAAAAACATTCTTTATATAAAGTACAATGTATTTAATAGGTTTATTCTGTTGATAACGATTTTATGATATCCATTAGAAATTTTTATCATAATAAAATTACATTTTATATTCTAATGATAAACTAATATTCTTATGAGAAAACTCAATTCAAGATTCCTGAGTAAAATTAAAGTTCCTGTTTGGAAAAAGGCAAAAACAAAATGAACTTTTATTATACTTTACAAATGTCAAGCACATTTGCAACTAGCTCTTAATAATTGCTAATTTTGTGTGTATTATTTTCCTTTTACATAATCATTGAGTATTGTAACAATGTATTTTTTAAACAGGCATTTTTCCATCAAAAAAGGAAATGTAGATAGTTCATGTTAAATTGCCTTCGTTGACTATAATTTTAGCCTTGTCCTTAACTCTTTTCAAAATTGTATTTATTTGATGTAGTATTTAGTGTGGTGAGAGGAGAATAGGATTTGAAATCTGATTGATCTGGGTTTATAACCTGACCTGGGGAAAGTTAAAGATGAGGCAACTAAGTCAATGAAATGGGGGAAAATAACCTCCAGCTCAAAAAATGATTGTGAAGATTGGTTGAGTTAAAGTACTTGATGGTTTATGGCCTAGAATAGGCAATAATTCTCTTGTATCCTTGTTATATGAAAAGCTTATACAGATTGACTAGAAAAACAAAAAATCCCTTTTCCCTAAATGGACAAAGATTATTAATAGGTAATTCACAAAAGAAGTACAACTAAGCAGCCCCTTGTTCACTGCAAATATTCTCCTGTTTGACGTTTTTAATGTTGTTAATTTCTGGTGTATAGATATTTTTAGTTTAGATCTTTCACTTTTCCTTTCTTCTTTTTATTGCTTCTAAGTTTAGAAAGTTATTCTTTTGCATCATACCAGTGCTTTGAGAATATGAATTACTAACTTTTCAGGAGAGCAATTTATCAATGTGTTTCAAGAAGCCTAAAGATACAATTCTCTTTCTAGAAATGTTTTCTGAGACATAATCAGAGATGCCGACAGTGATTTATATAAGTAAGGTTCATAACAGTATTATTAATACAGCAAAAAATTTGAAACAACCTGAGTGTCTAACAGTAGGAGAAGTTGCATATAATACTATAGCTATGTGAAAGAATACTACTGTATTTCAAAAAATGTTAATGACAAAATAGGATTTAAAAGAATAAAAAAGATCATCCCAAATTTGTTAGATTATGCATTATATACTTATAGATGGTGAATGTTGGATATATTTAGCTGATGGAATTATGAGTTATTTTAATTTTCTTTGTTTTCTGCATTATCCAGATTTTCTAAATTATTTTTATAATAAGGGAAAAATAGTTATCTGCCACCCCCCCACCTGACATTTTTTCCATCTTTTTTTTTTTTTTTAAGATTTTATTTATTTATTTGAGAGAGAGAATGAGAGACAGAGAGCATGAGAGGGAGGAGGGTCAGAGGGAGAAGCAGACTCGCTGCCGAGCAGGGAGCCCGATGCGGGACTCGATCCTGGGACTCCAGGATCATGACCTGAGCCGAAGGCAGTCGCTTAACCAACTGAGCCACCCAGGCGCCCTCCATCATTTTTATATTTTACTATATTTTTGTTGATTCATGTATTTGCCAAATACCTATACCAGACACTGTTCTGGGCCGCATCAGTGAGAAGCTGTTGAGAAGCTTAAATTCTTAAATATTAAATATCATATTAACTATAACTTATACAGAATTTTGTGGGGTTTTTGGTGTTGTGAGTAGAGGTCATGCTGTTGTGCCATTTGAGCTGAGTTTTAATTAATAAATATATATTACTTAAAAAGTACTTTTTATTACCCCTTATTGAGCCAACTGTTTCCTATAAATTTTCTTATTTCATTTTCCTGGTTAAGCAGTTTGCCCAAGATTACATGGCTAGTAAGTGGGAAAGCAGGGATTCAAACCCAGATTAATCTGTCTCCAGAGTCTTTGTTTTGTTCACTTTTGAACAGTACCTGAGCAGGTGCTCAGAAATATTTGTTGAATAAATATTTCATGAATATTCTTGCAGTTTTAGGTATGTTTTCAAGCCCCACGTATTCTAGAAAAAGTGACAGAACAGATAATATTGAACTTTGATACCTTTAGAACAGTATACTGTAACCTTTAACCTTTCATCTGCTGAGTTGTTTAAAGCTAATAGTTTTTTGCTGCCCATTTTGCCTTATATTGTGGTATTTACTCTGTGGACTAAAAGAAGGAAAATCGGCTACTGTAGTATATGTCTGCTTGGCTTACTGGTTGTCTGATAAAAGAACTGAATCATATCTTCAGGCTTATGCTCTGAGATCAATTCAGTTCTCTCTAGACTTCACTAGAGATTGTGAGCTCCTCAAGAGTTTGTCCTTGTATATCCAGTTACTTAGCACAGAGGCTTGGGTACAAATTCAGCCCTATATAAAAATTTATTCCTTGATTGAATGAGTTTTCTAATTTGAATGTTTAGAGGACTAAGTAATATAGGCTAAAAGTTGAGGGGAAAAGAGTTATAGTCTGGGAACGGAGTTGAGGCTCCTTGTCTAGTATATCTTGAATTTTAGTGTGTAAGAGACTCACCAAGGAATTTAAATTCATGTTTGGGTCCAGACTCCAAAGATTCTTATACAGAAGTGAGTCTGGGGTGTGGCCCTGAAATATTATTAGGTACCCGAGGGAGTTTTGAGGCAGGCAGTGTAAGGACTTAGGAAAAACACTGTCTTTGGTCTTGTTTTTCTACACATTACATCATTTTCACAAAATCCAAACTTTTACATCATGCTTTAAAGCTTGCAGAATGCCAGAGGACGCTCTGTCAGCCATTCGTTAACACTTGGTAGAAATTTTTGTGTTTCCTACCTAGGGCCCATATCGCCTTTTCCTATGCATCTCTAAATGTTAATTGTTTAGAGATTAGGGAAAAGCAGACACATGAAAATGGTTCTGTTGCTGGTAGAAGAGTTATTCATTATTTTATAGACCTCTTTTAGGTGGAGGTCATTTTAAGCATGATATAATCCTATAATTTATAATCTCTAAGTGACTGAATTGAGACTAGAATTCATAGCTTTAGGTTTCTAGTATGGCATTTAACTTACTGGATCACTTTCTTTCTTTTGTGTTTATTAATAGTCATATCCTATTTCATTTTAGTAGTAAACTAACTACTTTGGTAATTCTACCTGAATTCTACCTTCTTTGGAATTCTACATGAATTCTAGATCCCGAATTTTTAAGGCATTGTTTTGCTGTGTCTTATTTTTCTCTTTTGATTTAAGAAGTGTTCTTTCTTTTAGATTTTTTTGACTTGTAAATACTGTCCAGATTTTTAGCATGCTTATTGATTACCGCTTTTGCTAAATTTGCAGATGGACTGAATGACGAGAACAATGATGACCGAGTATTAAAATGCTGTCTTCAGTACCAGGAATTATTCCCTTGTTCTACTGTTATTCTGTGCACGTGAGTTTCATAGTCATTTTACTCTTTTTTTTTTTTTTTCTAAATAGCAACTATACCAGAGAATTTTTAGAAGTCATATTATACCCACCAGACTAAGGATGAAAAACGTACATGATTTTCGAAAACTGCCAGTAAGCATATTCAATTTTGTGTCACATTCTTATAATGTGTAAACTATAGAAGAATGAGATTTGAAACTTACGAAGTCTTCAGTTTTATTTATATGACATTCAGAAACCTTTTATAAAAGCTGAGAACAGCCAATTTAATCTGTCAACAAAATAGTTCAGAAATAAAAGTCTGACAAATTTTTGGTCAAGAGGCAAGAAGGTTAATCAATTAATTTGTGGGGAAGAGGCAGTTCATGTTGGTGGTACGCCTCTGGTGCCTGTTCATAGAGTGAGGGCTGGAGTCATGGGTCTCCCATTTACCAGCCCTGTGACCTGGGAAAGTTGCTTACCTTAGTTTCCTCACATGTAAAATATAGGGGGATACTAATACCTGCCTCCTGGAGTTATTGTGAGTACTTAGATAATGTATACATAAAGCATTTAGAGTAGTGCCCAGTACATAAAATGATCTCAGTAAGAGTCTTCTCCTCCTCTTCCCTTTCTCCTTCCCCTCCATTCCCAACTAGTATTTTCATAACTTAGTTCTAAGGTAAAACTAACATAACGTTAAGCAAAATTGAACCCATCGTGTATGAGAAAAGGCTCTGAAGGAACCAAGAAGAGCAATTGTAAACTGTTGTTTTCGTCTGAGTTTTATTCACTGAAAAGTGGAGTTTTTTTACAGTTTCACAATCATGCCAAATTCTGTATGAAATACAGCAATTATAGAAATGAATAGCCCTAAGGTTTTTCTTGTAAGGCAGTTTGGTCAGTTATCATTTTAAATATATGGAAGCATTGAATCATTATGTTATACACCTGAAACTAATATAATGCTGTATGTTAACTAGAGTGGAATTAAAATAAAATTTTAAAAAAATATTTAAGAAATTCTCATTTTAGCTGTCTTCAAAGATGATGGTATGGTGTTCTATTGGGGATTAAAGGGAATATTAAAGATTTCTGTCTCTAGGTTATTTTAAAATTAGTTTTTGATCCTGGGCATAACATATCATCTTGGAGTTTGTGGAAGGCTGAAACAGCATAATTAATATGTTAATCATTTTGAATTTGATATAAGCTAAATTTGAGAGATAATTGCTATGTCATTGTTGCTTTTTTAGTTCAACTTAGAATGAAAATTAAATTGGTGAGACTATCAATTCTCCATTATTTCTGTAGTCACTGTTTTGGGATTAACGGATGTAACATTTTTAGTGAAATGAAAATTTGTAGTCGGACTTTACTTTTAATTCTAGCATTATGTTCTAGGGGAGCCTGGTTTTTATTTTTATTTTTTCCTTTAAAAGGCCGGAATTGTGTCTACTGCATAAGTCCCACCTACTTATTATGAAGATGCTGTTAAATGGATGATGATGATGATGATAATATTGATAATGACAGTGCTAGGAGAACCTTTCTCCAACACTATGTACTGTACCTAATTCTAAGTGCATTACTTTAAATTTACAATCCTGAGTGTGGGCCAGCAACCCTTAGTTCATATCTCTCTCTCTCCTGAATTCTATACTAGTATATTCATCTATTTGTTTGCTTTCTCTACTTGGATGCGTCATAGACATCTGGGACGTACCATCTCCAAAAATGAACTCTTGATTTTTCTTTCTAAACTGTTCTCCATCTGAATAAAAGGTGCCACTTTCCACCCATTTGCTAGAGCCAGAAACCTAGGAGTCATTTTTGATAACCACTCCTCCCTCATAATCTATATCTGGTCAGTTAACAGGTCCTGTGCGATCTTTTCTTCATCTCCCCTGCCACCATCCTTTGTCTGCCATGCTATTTTTCCACTTCCTTTTTGACTCTAAGACTAATTTAGGCTCTCTGCTTCCATATTTGCTCTCCTCCATTTATTCTTCACAAAGTAATAATGGTAATTTTTCATTTTTAATTAAAAAAAAGTTTTATTATGGAGAATTTCAACGATAGTCAAAGTGAAGAAGAATTAATAAACTCCTAAGTATTCAGCTACAATTATCAAAATTCTCCCATTCTTCTGTTATCTATATCTGTTTACTCCCTGTCCTCCCACATGATTATTTTTATAAGGTTTTTTGTGTTTGGAGGGAAAATGTACAATATTGAAATGCACAAATCTTTACTATAGGATGTTGACAAAGGGTATACTGGTGTAGCCCACATCCCTCTCGATACATAGAACACTTCCATCACCCCAGAAAATACTTTTATGCCCCTTTGTGCCCTTTTTCTAGTTTAAGTGGAAGCTGAGATCACTTGTTTGAGACTGCTATAAATTTACCTGTCAGCACTGTTTCAGTTGGATCCCACAAATTTTGATGTTCTATTTTTATTTTCATTCAGTTCAATATAACTTCCCTTTGACACTTAGATATTTGTTGTTTAATTCCAAATATTTGCACATTTTCCAGTTTTCTTCTTGCTATCAATTTGTACTTTAGTTCCACTTTGATTTGAGAACATTATATGATTTCTTTTAAATTTGTTAGTTTGTTTTATTGCCAAGAATATGGTCTATCTTGGTGAATGTTTTACATGCACTTAGAGAATTTATATTCTGCTTTTGTGGGTGGAGCATTTTATAAATTTCAGTTAAGTTGGTTGATAGTGTTGTTCAGGTTTTCTATAACCTTACCAATTGTCTGCTTATTCTGTGATTATTGAGAGAGAAGTATTGAAATCTCTAACTATAATTCTGGGTTTGTTTAATTCTCCTTTCAGTTCTGTTTGCTTTACTTCATGTGTTATAAAAACTTTGTAGTAAGATGCATACATTTTTAGGATTGTTTAGGATTGTCTTCGGAGAACTGACCCCTTTCTCATTATATAATGTCTCTGTTCCTGAAAGTCTCCTTCGTTTAGTATTAATACTACCATTCCAGTTTTGTTTTTGTTAGTATTTATATGGTATATCCTTTCCCATCCATTTACTTTTAACCTGTGTCTTTATATGAAGGTAAGTATTTTGTGGGTGGCATATAGTTGGTACTTTATTTTTTGTCCAGTCTGACAACTTGTCTTTTTTTTTTCTTTTGAGAGAGAGAGAGAGAGAGAGAGAGAGAAAGCGCACAAGCAGGGAGGGGCAGAGAGAGAGAGAATCAAGCAGGCTCCACACTCAGTGTGGAGCCCGACATGGGGCTCGATCTCAGCACCCTGAGATCATGACCTGAGCCAAAATCAAGAGTCGGACACTTAACCCCACTCAGCCACCCAGGTGCCCCACAACTTCTGTCTTTTAAGTGATGAATTTATACCACTTACATTTAATTGGTTGGATCAAATCTGCCTTTTTGCTATTTTCTATTTGTTTCATCTGTTCTTTTCTTTTTCTTTCTTGAGTTAATTGTGTATTTTTTTATGGTGCCATTTTATCTCCATTATTGAATATTTATACCTTTTTGAAGTAAATATTTTAATGGTTGCCCTGGCATTTATAGTATATATCTTACTTGATCAAAGTCTACCTTCAAATAATATTATATTGCTTCATGTTAGGTGTAAGGATCTTATAACAGTTTCTTTCTCCCATCCTTAGTGCTATCATTGTCATATATGTTACCTTTACAAAAATGATGATAAGCATGTGTTTTACTATATTTGCTTCCATCATTTGATGTTTAAAGCAATTAAAAATAAGTGAATATTTTAAGTGAATATTTTATTTCCATTTTGTGCACTCTTAATTATTTTTATAGATTCAAGTTTCTGTCTGGTGTTATATTCCTTCTGCCTAAACAAATTTATTTGACATGTATGTGTCTATTGGCAGTGAAATTTTTGGTTTTGTCTGTCTGATAATGTCTTTATTTCTTAATTTATTTTTGAAAGATATTTTTGCTGGATATACAGTTCTGGGTTGATTTTTTTTTTTTTCCTTTCAGTATTTTAAAGAGGTCACTCCATTTTTTTCTAGTTTGTATGGTTTCTGATGAGAAGTCTGATGTAAAAGTTATCTTTGTTCCTCTATATGTAATGTGTTTTTTTTTTTTTTTTTTTTACTTTCTGCTTTCAAGGGTTTTTCTTTGTCTTTTGCTTTTTTAGCAGTTTATTTTAGCAATTTTTAGCAGATATGTCCAGGTGTTTGTGTGTGTGTGGCGCGGGGCTGGGGGGATGGGTAGAGAAGAAGGATTTATTCTGCTTGATGTTCTCTGAGCTTCTCAGATCTCTGGTTTCCTGTTTTCAGTTTTAGATAATTCTCAGCCACCATTTCTTCAAATATTTCTTCTGCCCATTCCCTCTTTTCTCCTTCTCATATTACACTTATACTAGAGTAGCCAGTTTCCAAGATGACCCCAATGATTCCTGCCTCCTAGTATTAATGCTCTTGTGTAGTCCCGTCCTGCATTATACCAGGGTTGGTTGTACCAGTGACATACTATCACTATCAGATCAGGTTATAAAAAATTAGGATATTAAAGACTGGAACTTCCTTCTCGGGCACTCTCTTGCTTTCTTCTCTCTCAAATCACTTGTTTTGTGGAAGCAAGCTGCCATGCTGTGAACAGCCCTATGAAATAGACCCGCATGATGAGAAACTGAAGCCTCCAGCCAAGAGCCAGTGATGGACTAAGGCCTGCCAACAGCCACATGAATGAGCCAATTAGACCTCTGAGATGGCTACAATCCTAGGCAACAGCATGTTCCAACTTTGTGAGAGACCCTGAACCAGAACCAACCAGTCAAGCTGCTCCCAGATTTCTGACTCTTAGAAGCTATGTGAGATAATAAGTGTTTGTTTTAAGGTGCTAAGTGTTGGGATAATTTGTTATACAGCAATAGATAACTAATACAGACTGTTTGATGTCATCCCACAGCTGCTGGATTTTTTTAAAAAAAATTTTATTCTCTTTTTTATTTCAGTTTGGGTAATTTCTTTTGACCTGTCTTCCAGTTTATAATTTCTTTCCTTGCCTGTGTCAGGTCTGCTGAGGACCCTTTTGAAGACATTCTTCATTTCTGTAACTGTGGCTTTTTTTTTATTGCTAGCAGTTACATTTAATTTTCATGATTTTCACCTGTGCTGAAATTGCCTACCTGATTTTGCATGCTATTCATCTTTTCTATTAGAGCCTTTAATAAATTAATCAACATTATTTAAAATTCCCTATCAGATAGCTTCAACATCTGTGTGATATCGAAGTCTGGTTCTGTTGATTGCTTTGTCTCTTGGTAGCATGTTGTTTTTTTCTGGGCAGAATTTATATGCAGATTTTAGGGTTCACCTGCTCTGTGGTTTCCTCCCTTCTTCAGTTCCCCCCTTAACTTTTTGTCTGCTCTGGCCAGCTCTGAACATTGTCTTCTTACATTCCAAGTTACTGTGGCTGTGCTTTCTGTTGTAGCCATTGATGAAT
This sequence comes from Mirounga angustirostris, assembly GCF_029215605.1. NCBI lineage: Eukaryota > Metazoa > Chordata > Mammalia > Carnivora > Phocidae > Mirounga > Mirounga angustirostris. Next base: position 45,414,009 of record NW_026991714.1, read on the forward strand.
TAGAGAATGCCCTTGGGCAAACAGATAGACTCTTGTAGCTCTTACCAGAGCAGTACCTCTGTGTTGAGGGTGGACTTCCCTCCAGCTCCTACCTTCATTTTATTGCTCCCTAGTGCCTTCAGATAGCTTTTTTTTTTTTCTTTTTTGGTCCAAATTTTCTTTTTTTTTTTTTTTTAAGATTTATTTATTTTTTGAGAGAGCGAGAATGAGAGAGAGTACATGAGAGGGGGGAGGGTCAGAAGGAGAAGCAGGCTCCTCGCTGAGCAGGGAGCCCGATGCGGGACTCGATCCTGGGACTCCAGGATCATGACCTGAGCCGAAGGCAGTTGCTTTAACCAACTGAGCCACCCAGGCGCCCCTGGTCCAAATTTTCTAATCCTCATCTGTGGGAAGATTAGTCTGACCAGGCTACTCTACCGTTAACAAAAGCTGGAAGCCTGTTGGATTCCAGAACAGCAATCTGATAAACACAGATGTGATCATGTCACTTACTCACTGAATGTCTTTCCATTTATTAATGCACTTGGCTTTCTCTATAGCCACATAAACTGGTCCCATGCACTATGCTCTAATTAGACTTTCTTCTTTCAGCAAATAGCAAATTCTCACCATTTGTCTTATGCTTACTGTGAGTAAATTTGTAATTGCCTACCACATGGAAATTATTTCTCTTACTATGGCTCTCTGTTTATTTCTCTTTGGATGATCATATTCCTGTGTTCAAATCCAGCTCCCACTTACCAGGTACAGTTTTGGGCAAATTACTTAACCTCTTTACACCTCAGTTTTTCATTTGTGAAAGGTGATAAAAATAGTACTACTCCTACCTATGAGGTTTACTGTGAGAATTGAATGGATTATATATATATATATAAAGTGCTTAGAACAGTGCCTGATACCAGGAAAACACTCAATATATAATACTTATTATTTTCAAAAGCTCATATGCTGTGACTCTACTGTATATTAATTCCTTTATCTTCCTGGTTTTAAAAAAACTGTTATCCTTTGTTAATACACATGTTGAGAATCACCCACCTCTGATTAGATCCCATGTGTTTTGAGTTGCCATGTGATTTATCTTATAAAAAATAAAATATTTTTTCCTCCTAACCCCAACCTTAGGGATGATAGAAATTTAAGAAACAAAGGCCTAATAAGTGGTGTGAAGTCACTCAGTAAAGAAGAATTGAGTGCAGAGTTATTAAACTTATCTCTGAACACAGATGTATGTCATCAGCCTTGTATATCTAAGCAACAATTGAAAGCAGGTAGTATTCTTACTACAAATAATTAGAAATATATCTTTTATGTACTGACATTATTGATAACATTTGGAATTAATAGTAAATTTTCATCTTGTACATTTAAAATAACATTGAAATATTTGTCGGCACACAAATGGTTAGAAATAAATGAAAATTGAAAGAAAGAAAATTATAATGGTAATCCAAAAGACAACACATTTAACATTATTGTCTTCTACATATGCTTTTACAAAATAATTTGAATTTTTGTCCATACACTCACATTTTTACATGTTTATAATCACCATGCACATGCTATTTTGTACCTTTAAAATAATAGTAGCTACAGGATAAATACAGAAAATATTCATTCAAGGTAGAGAGAAATTTTTAGTTTCCTTTCAATATTAGTTTCCTATTCATAACCTTCTGTTAACGCAATAAAAAACCAAGTAATAAGAAGAGTTTGAAATATTCTAATAATAGTTTTAATTTTAAACTAATAAGTAAAGGTAGTACAATTGTTTTGTCTTTTTTTTTTTACCAGAATAATCTGTCCTATAGCTTGATATTTGATGGAATGTCATATTAAATTTAACATAATTTAAAAATACATTCCAAGCCTTCTCCCTGAGTTGGAAAAATAAATATTGAAATCTTTAATATTGTATGTATTTTTTATGTATAATTATATAAAAATTCATATATATACTATTACTACTTTTTTGACCTTTTTGGCAATAAAATTTCTTTTGTCGTAATATTCAAAATGACATTTAGATGGAGGAAGAGGATTTTTAATTTATGGTTTTTCAGAGGTAACATGCTTTCAGTTTGTCCATTCTGTTACTATCACTTTAAGTCCTTAGTTGGTATTTGTAGAAATAAGCCACTTAATATTTTGCATTTTGCCATAAAGAAATTGCAGTTGTTTTCAGGTATCAAAATATTAATGTTAATGAAATGATATCAATTGAAATAATAAAAACTCACTTTAAAAGGGAGGGCATAAAGGTAGTTAAACTAGAGAGTTTGGTCCTTTCAAAACAATTTACTGATGTGAGCTGCTATTGGAAGAATATATTATTTTTGGAAGAAAACACACTTTGATCCATAATTCTTCATTTTCTATTATAAATTGATGCAAAGCATTCTTTTAATTTTTCCTTTTTTTGGAGAATAATAAAACTAAAATTATGGTTAAAATATTACACATTTCCTAAATTTCTATTTTAGTAAAAATATTCTGTTGCCTTTCGTCAAAAAGAAAGCATTTGCTAATGTGATATATTTATGTTGCTTTCAAAACAACTTTTCTATAGATACATGTTTCTAAATACTGTTTAAAAAGGAAAGTATTGGTTTGGTTTCTGTGTAATTTAAATACTAATTCTATACATAAAATGTTTATTATTTATGGCCAAATACTAGTTATATATGTAAAATACTAACTATTCTATTGGTGTCTTAAATAAAGCCTATAACTGTTTGTTTTAAAGAAGCAACACTGTTAGAAGAGAGCTATGAGGAAGAATCTGCACATTCTGGACTACCCATTATACTTGAAAGCATTGTATCTGATCTTGAAAAATCTCTTGGAACAGCTTTATCTTCAATATTAGAAACAGAAATGAAAATTGCTTTTGGAAATCTTTGGATGGAGGTGATAATTTCAACTCTATTAGTTGAAAATTTCTGTTTCACTGCTAAAGATTTATGACCTTATCTTAGGAAATATGACTTGTATAAAATGTGTAAGCTTCATTGTGATAATCTATATCCCATTTACTTTTTTTCTTACAGTTTTTGAAAGAACTTCTTGAACATTAAATGGTGAACATTTCCTAAAGATTAGAAATGATATTTTATCATTCATTTTTTTTCAGTGAACAAGTATTTATTAGGTATTTACTGTGTGTCAGACACATTGCCCCCATGGAGCTCAATTTGAATTCAGAAAAACTTCTGTCTTCTGTAGTTTATTTGAATTAGAATGTCTAGTACAGGGAATTCCCATAGCAATATATATTCAGAAAAAGAAGTGTATATTTTGGCTCATGTTATATAAATGTGAGAATCAAAGTATAAAAATGATCATTATTAGCAAGATAGTTTATATTTTCTAGATTAATATCTTTTTTAAAAAAATATTTTATTTATTAGAGAGAGAGAGACAGCGAGAGCAGGAACACAAGTAGGGGGAGTGGGAGAGGGCGAAGCAGGCTCCCCGCTGAGCAGGGAGCCTGATGTGGGGCTCTATCCCAGGACCCTGGGACCACGACCCGAGCCGAAGGCAGACGCCCAGTGACTGAGCCACCCAGGCACCCCCTAGATTCATATCTTTTCTGCAATCAGTAAAATACCACATTTGGCAATAGTGGTCTTTTTAGTTTAGTTAATGTTTGTTTGCTGTTCGTATCTATAGCCAGGAGAAATATTATATCCCCCTCAATTGTAGATTGTATTTATACCAGATATTCAGTGAGATTCTAATACTTGTCAGTATGATGTATTTGCTGCTTGATTATATTATTAAGTACTGAACCAAGATGATGAGAAATGATCAGAAGATTCTAGGAGGGTTGACTTAAATTGGATGTTTTATAATAGAGTCTACGAAAGTCATTGCATATGAATGATTCAGAACAGGATGTGCTGACATCTTATAGTACTAACTGATTAATCTCCTTTATAAACATGTCTTTATGAGAGTGTAGTCAGTGTTATGGTAGTTGACATCTTTTTTCTATATAGATTTTCCTGCAGCTATATGAAATAATTAGATTGATTTCTTCCTAGAATTGACTACGTTGGGAAGTAAATTGACCACCTTTCCTGATTAAAACCTGCTCTCCTGATTAAAACAGTGCTTTTGCTTTGTGTATATAGTTTCTGAAACTATAAAGATTAATACCAATATGAATTTTACAAAAATAATTTGCAATGGAATTAGCACTTTAAGATTACGATTGGGTTTTAATAAAACATCTTTTAATTTAAAAAGAGTTCAACTAGGGGCACCTGGGTGGCTCAGTCGTTAAGCATCTGCCTTCGGCTCAGGTCATGATCCCAGGGTCCTGGGATCGAGCCCCGCATTGGGCTCCTTGCTCTGCGGAAAGCCTGCTTCTCCCTCTCCCACTCCCGCTGCTTGTGTCCCCTCTCTCGCTGTGTCTCTCTGTCAAATAAATAAATAAAATCTTAAACAAAAAAAAAAATTCAACTAACTGTATTTTGCCCAGAAATAAATGTAGGAATGCCTAAATAGGTACTTTTTAATAATAGGAAGAATAAATAATTAGTAGGTGGTAATTTTTTCTAAATACTTTTTAGATGCTGTACTTGAAACCACCATGGACTCTAATTCATTTATTACAGTGCTTTAGAAAACATTGGTTGGCTGTATTTGGATTAGTTATGGAGAAAAACTTGCTTTTAACCGTTGAGAGCCTATATGAAAATCTCTGTAAAGGTATGGATTTTTTATTTTGTCTTTAGCAATGTTGTGTTAAAGTCAGGCTAGCTGATATATTCCATGGAATGTGAAGATGAATTAATAAGAAATTGGTCAATTATTTTTTAAATAATTTACACTTCTGATTTTTAAAGGGAGTTTGTGACAGCTGCATGAATGGATGCAGTTCACAGAGCTTATGACCTGCAATCATATGGATGATATGGATCCTTAATGGATCACTGTTGATGTTCCTGGACATAGTGAATATCTCATGTTTTATAATGTTTGAAAACTTTTAAAACCATATTTTACAGTTTATCAGGTGTGCAATAAAATTTAGATTTTTAAAAGTTTCTTGCTGTGTTTAACACATAAACTCTGACCACATTTCATGTACTAATTTTAGAAATAGCATATCAAAGTATCTATCTAAAATATATGGTTAGGGAATAGGAAATGTTTGTCTTTGGGGCATAGTGCATTCTAAAGAACTGGAAGAGACTATAGACAACCACTTAGTTGGTGGTTTTTAACAAAGTCATTTTGCACAGAACCTTCTTGAAGTGCTTCTGGAGCTGCCATAGATTGGAAATGGAAGGATTGATGGGGAGCCTGGAAAGTTGGTGGGCCTACCTGTGGAACCTCAAACCCAACTTGGGCTGTGCAGTTTTCTTTTATCATTTTATGTATGGAGATTCCATGTAGGCCTTGGAAAAAAAGTTTCTCTGTAAGAAGAAAAAGATGGGAAAAGCACTGATTGAATATTATGAAAGCCCATGTTCTATAATTAGACTAACTAGCCCTGAGAGGGTAAGGGATTTGTCCAAAGTCAGACAAGTAGATTTTGCTTGCTGTACCTTTAAGAGGCAAAGTATATGTAACAATTATTAGGATGTTCAGTTGGTCCTTGACTTTTTTGAACTTCTAACATGAAATGATCTGTTTATTATTTTATGTATTAGTTATATCCTGTCTACTTTTGAAAAATAACTGTTAGTATGAGAGGGCCATTAAGTAAGAACTTGAGCACAAGATGGTTTAAGCCAATTTTAAAGTCACAAGAGCCAGGTAATGAAGAATAAGAAAGATAATTTTGCCATAAAACATGTGCAAACAATTATTATAAAACTTGAACACGGATTTTAACACTAAGCATCCTGGAAGCTAAAACAAAACAAAAATAGAAACATATTCTATGGGAGGTATACCATAACGCTCTATCTTTCCCTTGAAATGTAAGTATCTTTGAAAATTACCTCGGGATTTAAAGTACCTGGTTCGGTGCCTTACGACTTTTAAAAGTTGCCAATTTTTAAAATAAAGACATTTTCCAGGCATTATCTTTAACTATAGAAGTTATTTATAAGTGGTATTATATGAGACGTGGAACGACCTGTTGGATGCGTCTTCAAAGCACTTTTACAAGGTATATAGAAACATTTTCCATATCTTGAATGGAAGCATAATTTAGTTGGTTCTATCAAAAGAGAAAGTCCATAAATCATGTATGATCTTGAACAAGATTTAGTTTTAAAAATGGCGTATCTAGTTGCCATCCTTCATTTTTCTCTTTTTCCAGGGGTGGGCAGTGTTTGTCTTTTGCAAACGGCTTAAGAGGTTGTAGGCAGCAACTCTAACTGGGAATAGGACAGAAGTGAAGAGATGGTGACTCTTCCTTTTGCTAAAAAATCATTTTTGGAATCATTGTATACATAGTTTATTGATCCTTGATCTAGAAGAATCTGATGCCTAATGTTTACTGACTTGTAAAGAATATATAATAGAATTGTAAAAGTGCCTTCTGCCCTAAAGTAATTTTGAATTAGAAAAATCAGTTTATGATTTTGTTTACTGTCTTTTAATAGTATCCTCAGCTGTTGAATTATGCATATGTGTTTAACTTCACTAGCCCAAAGAATAGATTCTTAGATCAATTCATAGAAAATTGTGTGGAAAATGATTAGTAGCTTTTTTTGATTTTGTTATCCATATTAACTTTGATTATTGACCTTATATAAGCATTAAAGTATTTCAACCATGTAGGTTTCTTTTTATGTTGTGTCTAGGTACTGAATTTATCATTGTTATTTCCCTTTAGCACATAATCTTAGTAAAGACTTCTTGTAAGACAGAAATCAGATGATTAATTCAAGGATATAAGCCCTATTGTACATTGTATTGGAGAAGCACCTTTTAAGAGAAGTTGTGCCCAGTTTCTCCTCTTTAGGATATTTACTGGGGTTCATCAAATCTACATTCTATCCTATGTGTAGCATCTCTTACCTGTCTTTTTCCACAGGAATTTAAACTAGTCATTGAATTTAAAAATAAGTGCTTCGTAAGGGAATACACTTTTCTCTGTTTGTTAAAGGGGAAGCCAGAATCCTGACTATAGCCATCACATTAGATTAGAATTTCTGAATATTGTATAATTAATTACTAAAATCTACTTTTGATTCTCATTTGACCTTTCAGTATTTCTAAGCAAATACTTGTATAAGTGATAAGAGTTTTTTAAACTCTAAGTACCAATGAAAAACCATGCTGGTGTTTCAGAATATAACAGAGTCTCTGAAACTGTGAACATTAAAAGAAAATAAAACAGGGTGCCTGGGTGGCTCAGTGGTTATGTGTTTGCGTTTGGCTCAGGTCATGATCCTGGGGTCCTGGGATCAAACCCCACATGGAGCCTGCTTCTACCTCTCGCTCTGCTGCTCTCCTTGCTTGTGCATGTGCTTTCTGTCTGTCAAATAAATAAATAAATAAAATCTTAAAAAAAAATAAAACAAACACATTGTAGCACGGTTATTTTAAATGCCTTTGAAAACTATTATATGGCACTCTATCCTAATAATGGAAAGATTTCTTCTGTTCTGAGCTTTGGTGACATTAGAAATTTGCTTAACTTCATTGTTCATAACTTTTAAAAATCTTTGAAATTGTTGTCACCGCCTCCTAATTGGTTTGAGAATTTAATGTAAGTAATTTTAGTTGAAAGAAAATTGTTATACCTTTAAATTATTTTTTGTAGTTTAACTCACTTTGCTAATTTATAAGGAAAAAATTCTGCTAGCTTGTCTTGCCCACAGCTCACTGTTACCCAAATTATTTATATATATATATATTTTTTTTTTTTTTTTTTAAGATTTTATTTATTTGCGTGAGAGAGAATGAGAGACAGAGAACATGAGAGGGAGGAGGGTCAGAGGGAGAAGCAGACTCCCCGCTGAGCAGGGAGCCCGATGTGGGACTCGATCCCGGGACTCCAGGATCATGACCTGAGCCGAAGGCAGTCGCTTAACCAACTGAGCCACCCAGGCGCCCCCAAATTATTTATATTTTTGCTAAAGTTGTGTTCAGAGAGAGGAAACATTATTTTCAACAAATCTAGTACTACATTTGATGTAATGGAATTTGAAGGCAAATCACTACACGATTAACTGAGTTGGTTATGGGAGGTACTGCCTGTAACTTACATGCTTCCCACCAAATGACTTTTCTGATGCCTCCATAGTCATCTGTATATGAAACAAAATCAGTCTTGCAAATCTGTTGTTTAACTTGTTTGGTAATTCTTTTCTGAAGAATACAGAGTACCTAAATCCACTCTAAGAGCATTGTCTTTAGCTAAATTTAATTGTAATGCTTTTTACACCACAGAGAAAAATTAGGAGTGGTGTGTAGGTATAAATGTGTACTTTTCTTAAATTTCATAATTAACATTAGATTGGTTTTCCAAAGACATTTTTGTGTTGAATACTCATTCTTACCTTTTTCCTTCTTAATTTCTCTTACCAGCTAACAGTGCAGTGGATTTTACAACAGTGAAATTTCTGCTTCAGGATTCTAAAAGTTTGTTACATGCATTCAGTACACGGTCAAATTATGATGGTGTTCTTCCACAGGCCTTTGCTCAAGTCAGTGAACTACTCCAAACCTTTACAGAGGTAAGATACCTTTGGAATGCCATTTAGAGGAGCTAATCACATATGTTCTAAAAATATATTAGCAGAGGGCGCCTGGGTGGCTCAGCCGTTTAGCGTCTGCCTTCGGCTCAGGTCATGATCCCAGGGTCCTGGGATCGAGCCCCACATCGGGCTCCTTGCTCAGCAGGGAAGCCTGCTTCTCCCTCTCCCACTCCCCCTGCTTGTGTTCCCTCTCTCGCTGTCTCTCTCTCTCTGTCAAAAAATAAATTAAAAAAAATCTTAAAAAAATAAAAAATATATATATTAGCAGACAGAGAGGTAAAGGATATTTTAATTCTAACTTATTTCAACACATGAATGGCATTAAGTGATTATTAAGTGAATTGAAGAGAAAGTAAGCAATTCTTATTGCAAGTTATAAAACACATCCTCTTACGGAAGCACTGTCACAGAAGTTGTTGGAATTTTATATCGTTTCATTTATGGATGGAAGCAAGCTGTGCCTTGTCGTTTGACTACTTATTTCCCAGTGCCCCAGATCAGTGGATCACAACATCCATCAGAATACTTGGGAAGGTTTTTTTTTTTTTTTTTTTTAAAGCTGCAGATGCCAAGCCCCTCTCAAACCTTATTGAATCAAACTTCTGGCCCAGTAATATTGTTCTTTTTCACTTTTTATTTTGAAATAATTTCAAACTTACAGAAAAGTTGCTAGAAGAGTTCAAACAATTCTGATATATATCCTTTATCCAGAGTCCCCAGTGTTACCATTTTTTCACATTTCTTTATTGTTTTGCCTGCCTACCTATCTACCTACTTATCTGTCCACATTTTTTTTTCTGAACTATTTAAGAGTATGTTGCAGGTACGATCCCCCTTTACCCCTAAATACTTCCATATATATTTCCTAAAGAACAAGGATATGTTACATAACTAATATAATTAATCAGGGAATTAGTATTGGTATAATACAATTATTTAATCTGTAGACCTTATTCAGACTTTGGCAATTGATGTACCAGTTTTTAACAATCTCCCCCATGTGACCCTTATGCAGTCAGCCTAGCACTGATGCCTTTTGACCTCTTTTATTTATTTTTTATTTTTTATTTTTTTTATTTATTTGAGAGCGAGAATGAGAGACAGCATGAGAGGGAGGAGGGTCAGAGGGAGAAGCAGACTCCCCACCGAGCAGGGAGCCCGATGCGGGACTCGATCCTGGGACCCCGGGATCATGACCTGAGCCGAAGGCAGTCGCTTAACCAACTGAGCCACCCAGGCGCCCCCCTTTTGACCTCTTTTAAATTAACTGTGTAAGTTTTGTCTCTGGGAATACTCTATTTCTGCAGGCTTCTACTTTCAAATCTAGAAAATTCTGGGAGTTTTATGTGTCAGAAACAGCTCAAAAAATTCAGTATCACAATTACTAGATAAGACATTAATGGTACTTTCATCTGACATATATATATCATATTCTTTTTTTTTCTTTCTGAGTTATGGAGTTGACCAGGTTTTTCTCAGTGTTGTTTTGTGGTCACATAGGTCCTACTACCTATGAAGTAATGAAAGGATTAGATGATACTAAACTTCGTCATAGCTGGTAGGGAAAGAACTTACTTGCTTAAGAAAGTATCTCATGAAGTAAAAGAAGCATCTCTTTTTATAAACTATGAAGAAATATGTGATAACTCCTGCTGGAAGAATTGATTTAAGGGGTGAAATGATCTTTTGTGTTAAGATGACTAAAACCTTGGTAGTTGTATTTTTCCATGGCAAATGTGACTTTGAGAACTATCTGTAGGATAGAATGGACCTGGGTATTTAGGGGATTGCAGCTTGGGTCTGTACTTGAATTGTGTAGGGAACAATATATTATTCTTTCCCATCACAGAATTGAATCCTAAACCCCATCTTTAGTGAAACAAACATAGTAAACAAGATGGAAAATTCAGGTTACTCACAGGCTTATCAGTCTTTGAATTAAGATTATTGAAAATAAAAAAAATTAGGATTAATTGTGGTAAAAAAAACAATGTCCAGTTTTAAGGTCCTTTCATCAATTGGAAACGAAGAGATAGGAGTTACCATGAAAATGTGGCATTAAAATTTAGTGTTATCGATAATGGTATGCCTACTATATGTTGTCCACTGAATATTTAAAAATATGAATTGTTGGGGTGCCTGAGTGACTCAGTCGTTAAGCGTCTGCTTTCGTCTCAGGTCATGATCCCAGGTCCTGGGATCGAGCCCCGCATCGGGCTCCCTGCTCTGCGGGAAGCCTGCTTCTCCCTCTCCCACTCCCCCTGCTTGTGTTCCTGCTCTCGCTATGTCTCTCTGTCAAATAAATAAAATCTTTAAAAAAATAAATAAATAAAAATATGAATTTTTTGTTCAAATTGTTATTTGTTCCCGGATCCTAATTTTCCAGTTGCTACATTAGCAAGAGATTCATGAAGGCCATTGACGAAGAATCTGCATCCTCATTAGTGCTTCTCCCTCAATACCTGGCATTAGTGTGATTGCTGGAAACAACCTCTGTTGTTGCCATGATTAGAGCTCTGAAGTGTTGCTCCTTTATTTTCATATTAGAAGCAGTTCATTGTCTAAGTCAGCCAGGAACTTTGAGATTTAGCTTGGGCTTTTAAAATACACTTTCAGGGGCGCCTGGGTGGCTCAGATAGTTAAGCATCTGCCTTTGGCTCAGGTCATGATCCCAGGGTCCTGGGATCGAGCCCCATGTCGGACTCCCTGCTCAGCGGGGAGCCTGCTTCTCTCTCTCCCTCTGCTGCTGCTCCCCCTGCTTGTGCTCTGTCTCTGCATCTCTGTGTCTCAAATGAATAAATAAAATCTAAAAAAAATAAAATTCACTTTCAGTAGGAGTTGTTTTGTAGAATGCATTAGATATGGTATATGACCTAAATACTTAGTCCTGTCTTAGTAACTTGAGCAACCAATAGATTACCTCCAGGGATAGGGTATCTAAATATAGTAACTGTTAAAAAAAAAAAAAAAAAAAGAAGAAGAAAGCCCCCAAACTTAATTTACCAAGTGTAGAAAATCAGGAAAAGAGGAATATTCACTTGTTTACTTCTGAAAAGGCTTGTGAGAAAACAAAACGGAGAGTTAACCAAAATGATCATTTTCCAGATTTTTATATAAATGGGATAGGAACAGAAAAAGGATACATACATTTTTCTTTGATAAGCCTTCCAACCAAAAAAATAAGACTTGCTCTGCCAGGGTGATAGAATAATTAAAGTCCATCTTATTAATAAACTTTAGACCTATATGCCCGAGGATCCCCATCCTGACTAGTGTTTTGTTTTTTTTTTAAGTTTTTTGTTTTGTTTTGGTTTTAGAGACAGAATGGGGTAAGGGAGCAGAGGGAAAGGGAGAGAATCTTAAGCAGACTCCTCACTCAGCATGGAGCCTGACATGGGGCTTGATCTCACGATCCTGAGATCATGACCTGAGCGGAAATCAAGAGTCAGATGCTCAACCAACTGAGCCACCCAGGTGCCCCTGACTAGCTGTGTTTTTAACCTCTGGTTATTTAACCTCTCTGAGCCTAATTTCTTCTTTTGTAAAATGAGTATAATAATCTGTGCCTCAGAACTGTCATGAGAATTAAATAAATTAGTATTTGTAAAGCACTTAGTGCCTGGCACTAGTACGTGCTATGTAGGTGTTCGATAAAGAAGTCCATCTGCATAGTTACATACACTGATATTTGAGAGCTGAGGAAAAGAGGCAGTATGTGGTGATTAAAAAAATAAATCTCAGGGGCGCCTGGGTGGCCCAGATGGTTAAGCGTCTGCCTTCGGCTCAGGTCATGATCCCAGGGTCCTGGGATCAAGCCCCACATCAGGCTCCTGGCTTAGCAGGGAGCCTCCTTCTCCCTCTGCCTCTCCCCCTTCTCATGCTCTCTCTCTCCGTATCTCTGTGTCTCAAATGAATAAATAAAATCTTTAAAAAAAAAAGAAAAAATATATCTTAGAACAAAATATGTCTTTCCATCCATATATTTATTAATAGGCAAAAACAGGAGGAATAACTTTCTTCCTGCCTGCAAAGATAGAAAAGGGTAATATTTACTTTTATTGTTGGAGAGAAATCATAACCCCATTCAGAATCAGATTGCTGAAGGTCAAGTTCTGTTTATGAGTCTTACCAGCTGTGTGACCTTGCATGAGTTATTTACCCTTTCTATGTCTGTTATAAAATATGGATAATCATAGTAACTGTTTCATAGGGCAGTTGTGAGGATTAAATGAGCTAATAGATACAAAGTTCTTAGAAAGTTCCTATGAGTTAAGAAATGCTTAATAAATATTAACTATTACTACTAATAGTGTTGGACATTTTTTATTTTTTAATAAACCTGAAACTAACAACCCATGAGCTAACTTGAAATCATACTGTTATCAACTGTTGTCAACAAGGAAGCCTAGAGAAATGGAATGATTTTATTTAAGTTCACAAAGAAGTTACAGTAGAGCCAAGACAAAAAAACCCCCAAGTTTTTAAAGTCATAAAGTTTTTTTTCATTCTACCAGAATTTTTTTTCCACTTAAGTTAATATTTTACCCCAAGGTGATTTTTAAAAAAAAATATTTGAATCAATAGTATAGCTCTTATACTCTGCTGAGTATCTTTATTTATCAATATTTAAAATATGCTCAGGTCTGTATTCTTAAATACTTGTTGTTGGCCGTGGTTTTTACTGCACTAACTCCTTCCAGCAACTACCCAACTTCTTAAGGAGCAGTCTATAACCCTTGTTTCCATTTCTTCACTCACTTCTTCCTTAATCCTTTACAAGTAGAATTCTACCTCCACACGCTGTTAAGTGAATTAGGTTATCATTGATCAAATCCATGATCAAATCCACCCTTTTTCTCCCTCTTTCTAATTTCTTAGCCTTTTTCAACCCGATGTTGTCCACTCTCTCTTTCCTGAAACTTACCTCTTTTGGCTTCTCTTGTGTTCGAATACTTCTGACTCTTCTTATGTCTTGTTGGTCTCTTTCTTCCTTCTCCTCCCCCCCCCTTCCTCCCTTTTGTCTACCCTTTACGTTCCTCTTTTTTTTTTTTTTTTTTTTGCTATTTTCTTTCCTAACAATCTCCTCTACCTCTGAGGTTTGTCTGCATGGGAATGATTCCCAGCTGTATCTTTTAAGCTATAGCTCTGAGTATCCAGTTACCTGTTAGATATCTTTACCTAAATATCTTTTTATTCTTTACAGTTAACATTCTAAACACAAACTTGTGTCTGTTTCTCCTCTCTTCCATAACCAGCCTTTCTTCTTGGCTTTTACTACAGGTGGCCGTAAAATCCAGAAATGTAGATAAATATACATTAAATGCCTTACCGCTATTACATTATAATACATGATACGTTCAGTGCGTTGCTTCTCATCAGCAAGGCAGCATAATATGAAGTGCTGTTTAAGATTGCAATGAATGCGGCACATTTTAAAAAGCATTTTCATCACTTTCTGCACATGTATTTGAGATGTGATGCTTTTAAGTGTTTGTGTTTATGTGTTTGACTATTACCAAATAAAAGTGTGTCTTTCCTTTGGAGAAGTAAATCAAGGGGGTTTGATCTATTTTTACCTTATGGACACTGTATAGTTCTATTATTTGTGCCGTTATTCTTCTAGGCATCCAGATTAAAAAAATCTTAGAGTCTCCCTCATTCCCTGAATCTAGACTTTGGCTAAGTCTTTTAAAATATTTCTTGCATACATTTTTTTCTTTTTCTTTTTATTCTACTGCCGTTTCCTACCTAATTCAAGTTCTCAGGATTACTCTCCTGGATTATTTCAGTAGCCTTCTAGACATCTTGCCTCTCTTTTGTTCTGGTTTGTCTTAGAGTACGGTTCTGGATCTATCACTTCCTAAGTTAGAAACCTTCAGTGGTTTCTTCAATGGCAAAAGGTTTACATTCTATCTTGTTGGTTTTTTTTTTTTTTAATAACCCTTTGCCATCTCATTCTTGTTAATGGATTGTAGGGTACTTGGAGGCTTGATTCCACATATTTATCATTGTATCCTAGGTGTTCTCTGTCTTATTTAATACCATATGTGGAGAAGTGTCCAAACAGTATTCTTAAATTGATATTGGCCTGTTAGCTAAGAAAGATCAGTATAATAAATACATTGGAAATATTGTTTGATATAAATGGGAAAGGAAAATATATATATATTTTTTTAGCTCTGATGCCTTTCTGGGAATATTCTGTACATAATCAAGGACAAAGAATATTCAGCACTTCTTGGAAAGCTAGAACATTGTAAGCACAATCGGTATTCTGTTTCTCTCACTAGTGAAGGACTAGCTGAAATTTGTGTAATTCTTATTTTCCCAGGTCAAGGCAAAACTTAAGCAAAATCCTTCAGAAACTACAGTGGGTAAAAAGCAAGAAGATATTTCTTTAATGAAGTCTAATAACCAAGAAATCACCATTTTCTCAGGTTCTCATCTTCCCCAACCCAACAGACATGAAGAAATCTGGTCTATCCTAGAGAATGTTTGGATTACGTTATGTCAGAACAGGTACTAAATTTCCAAGAATTTTTGAATTTTAGGCTTTTCCATCATTACTGTTATTCATTAAACAGTTAGTGTTTGGGTTGTGAGTTTAATGTATTAGATTATCTTACTGAGGGCCTTTTATCAAATTGGTGCCTTAGAAACAGTGATGCTTAAACAAGGGTGTAATCAGATTTATCTCGAGTGTTTTAAAAATATATTTGCCTAGGCTCTATCCCTAGAAATTCTGATTCAATAGATCTGAGGTGACACTGAGATAGTGCATAAAAAAAAAAATCTCTCCAGGTGATTCAGATGTGAAACCTTCATTAGCAGTATTTCCCATGTATGTCAAAACCAATGAAAGCCACCTAGATTGGCTAAACAAATTAGGACACAAAGTCTTAATAAAATTTAAAATAATCTAAGAAAAGGTCATTTTGGATTAAGGAAAATTCATGTAAGACTTTTTAAAAAGAAAGATAAATACTTTTATTTAAAAGGAAGAAATTCTTTTATTCCTTTGATACACATAAAAGTACTACGTTCCTGGTAAAATGAAAAGATAGAGACTATTTGTGAGTAGTTCTTTAAATGATGCTGGAGTAACTTAAAAAAATAATTTAAGATAACTGATTTTAAAGTAGGCCAACCCTCCCTCCTGTACTTTTTCCCAAGCCCATAATCTTTATATAATTTTAAATATATTATACATTTGCAGGTCATGATAGATGCTTTTTAGTATGATTTTAGTTCAAGGGCCCAGTATCACTGTTATTTTGGATTAAGATCATCTGTTCTAGCAGCAAAGAAATATGAATACTCTTCTTAAACATCTATTCTCTATTAGAATACTGTAGATTTAGGGCCCATTTTTAGCCCTTGGCTACAATTATAATTTCTTTCAAACAAATGTGTAGTTTGTCATGCTAAAGAAATACCAATAGCTAAAGAAAACAATACTTAAAAATTTGTGTTTTCATATAAAGCATTTGTATTTTCATATCTTTGTTTTGTCCAGTCTTAACGTATTTGAAATGTTTTGGCTAATCAGATATGCTTTTTTTTTTTTAAAGATTTTATTTATTTATTTGACAGAGAGAGACGCAGTGAGAGAGGGAACACAAGCAGGGGGAGTGGGAGAGGGAGGAGCAGGCTTCCCGCAGAGCAGGGAGCCCAATGTGGGGCTCGATCCCAGGACCCTGGGATTATGACCTGAGCCGAAGGCAGACGCTTAACAACTGAGCCCCCCAGGCACCCCCAGATATTCTTGTTAGCAGAAAGTTACCACATATACTAGTCAGAGATTATCACTTTCAAAATAAAATAGATTAAAGCCATTTCTAAGATATTTTAATCTTCTTTTAGAAAATATTTGAATACTTTATCTTAGAATTGACCTATAATATACATACATTTGTGTTGGATGTTAGAGTTCCAGGTAATTTCTGTATAATAGACTTTACTTTGTTGTATTTCAGTACATGAAAAATGCTTATATTGCTGTATCAGTGCATAGTTATTAAGGCTTACTTCATTGCTTCTCATGCCTGATTGTATACCAGAGTCACTGTATAACTTTTCAATATATTCATGCTTGAGCCCTTCATGTAGAGATGTTCATTTGAAGGTCTAGTAGGCCCTGTGTATTTTAGGTTTCAAAATACTTTTTCTTTTAGAAAGGTGAAACTATACTTATGAACCATTGTATTTCTTCAGATTCCCTAAGTTTTCCCTTTTGCAGACTTGTCAAAATGCTTTACCCCTTTCATACATCACTTGTAGGAATGTGGAAAAACAGATTTATGCTTCCTCAACACATTAAACATGTTATCACCATATGACCCAGCAGTTCCACTCTTAGATTTATACCCAAAAAAACTGAACACAAGTGTTCGAACAAAAACGTGCATGAATGTTCACAACTATGTTCACAGTAGCCAAAGTGGAAACAATCCAATGTTCATCAACAGATGAATGGATACATGAAATGTGGTGTGTCATAAAATGTGTATATCCATAAAATGGAATGTTACTCAGCCATAATGAAGTATCCACACACACTATGGCATGAATAAATGTTGAAAACATGCTAAGTGAAGGAAGCCAGACACAAAAGGTCACATGGTATATGATTCCATTTACATGAAATATCCATAATAGCTAAATATGTAGAGATAGAAAACACATTAGTGGTTACCAGGAACTGTGGGGAGGGAGGAATGGTGAGTGACTGCTTAATGAATACGGGGTTTCCTTTTGGCATGATGAAAATGTTCTGTGACTAGATAGTGGTGATGGTTGCAGACATTGTGGATATATCGAATGCCACCGAGTTGTACACTTTAAAATGTTAAATGGTAATTTTTATTTTACCACAATTATTTTAAAAAATGCTTTGGAAAATACGGTGAAGTGAGAAACTTCCTTTGAATGCTACTACCTAAAGGTAACCAGTAGTTAACATGGTTATTATTATGTACTCCCAGCTGTGGTTTTTTTTTTAAGATTTTATTTATATGACGAGAGAGAGTATAAGCAGGGGTAGCGGCGGGCAGAGGGAGAAGCAGGTTCCCCACCAAGCAGGGAGCCCGATGTGGGGCTCGATCCCAGGACCCTGGGATCATGACCTGAGCCGAAGGCAGAGACACTTAACCAACTGAGTTACCCAGGCGCGCCCCCCCCCCCAAACTGTGTTTTAAGGCATGCTTATTAGTTTCCTAGGGCTGCCATAGCAAATTACCACAAACTAGATGGTTTAAAATAACAGAGATTTATTCACTCATGGTTCTGGAGGCTGTCTGTCTGCAGAGTTGGTTCTTTTGGGAAGTTCTGCAAAGATCCTATTTCAAATAAAGTTGCATTCTGAGGTTCTGAAGGAACATGAATTTCAGGGGCATACTGTTCAACCCAGTACAGCATATGTTTTGATTTTTTTATATGGTGGTTGTTATGTTATATAAATAAATATTGTATACCTTTATTTTTCTATCTTCTAGATGGCATAAGCACTATTTTAATAGTTCTTAGGTATTTCATCAGGTGGCTAAGTCACTATAAACACTTTTTACATTGTTGAACGTGTAGGTGGTTACCAGTTGTTGACCAATTGCAAATTATTATTAATATGTGATAGATTTCTAAAATTGGAATTACCGGAGTAAGATGCATGAACATTTATTCCAGTCTCAGCGAACACATAAATCTGATGTCTTTTTTTTTTTCTTCATCCTTATGTACCGAGTACTGTTAGTATGTATGTACTGACTTGAATGTAGATTAGTAATATTCTGTGCCTTATGGTCTCTTGATAAGAAACTTTATTCCCACAGCTTGAAGGGTATTACTTTAGATTAGATGCACATAGTTGCTGCCCTAGATCCTTTGCATGAATGGTAGCCTGGATATTCACAAGTCACTGTCTCTTATTTCTAATTTAAATAAATCAGGTTTATGAGAGAGGAGTTATAAATATTACCTCATTTTATATATTAGAAATGAAAATGCTTGAATTACAATAAATGTGCATGAGTATCTTCTATTTTTCTCTCTTTTAGCATGGATGTATTTCAGAGATTGGGCCCAAATGCAGCTTTGACTTCTTCAAAAATAGTATCATTTGAAGAAGCATTTGTATCTCTTCAAAAGTTAATGGCAGCTGTGAAGGATATTCTTGAAGGAATTCAAAGGTAAACACTAATTTTAAATTTTCATTTATTACTTTTCTTTTTTTTCCAGGTTTATCAGCCTTTCCAGAGGTTCTGGGAGCCTTCCAACAAGTTTTATAAACTAATGACTTTTATACTTACCTTTTCCCTCTCTCTTGTAAAGAATCCCTATTTGGAGTTTGGACCCCTAGAATGTTTCTAGTTTTTTCCTTTCTAGAAAAAATATACCAGGTTGTAAGCTTCATAAGGAGCTTTATTTTCATTATTGTGCAACTCTAGCTCCCAAAACAGTGCCTGGCAGATAATGGGCACTCAGTAATTACTTGTTGAATAAAGTATATGTTTAGGTAATTATCACTGCTCCTTTAAAAACAAATATGTTAATATTTAGTTAACATGATTGATTTCCTCAAATACAGCCTCATAGGACCACAAACTGAAAAAGTTTGAGAGGAAGCATATAGTCCTATGGTGCTTTGAGACTTCTACATGTGTTTATTTTAAATATTTGTGGAGCACATAGAAACCATAGAGCCAGAAGGCTGTAGAATGGACCAGACAGCACCTTTATAGGATAAAGTCAGATGTTTTCTTTTGTGGTGGTAAAGGAGAATACCAAACTTAATCTTAAGTTTTTGGCTACATACCAAAATTGCTTGACCTGAGTTAAATATGCAGCTTGCTCATGGAATACTATTCCTTATAAATTGAACAGCAGAAACCAAAGAATCAAAATTGATTTGATTTTAGTGTGTCCAAACTTTAAAAACTTGGATTTTTGAAACAACAGTAGTTTTTGAGCTTTTTTTCCTTTTCTCTTAAGGATTTTTGGAAACTTCATCTCATTGTTAATACACAAAGTCTTTGTACTTCTTTTTGGATCACAGTTGGCTAGATGATTCTTAGAATAGCTTTTTGGTGCTCTTAAGTTACTAATGAATTGAAGATGTGGCAGATCCCAAGGCAAGTGAAATTTATCATCTCTAAGTGCAAATAATCCCTTTTTTACTTACAGCAATACCAAATAAGAGTAGCTTTATGAGGGAGAAGTATTCAGTTTTTTATTTTAGTTATGCAAAATCTGTTTTCACATTCTAGGTTGTGTACAAGCCATTCTTGACACCACCTTTTCTACAGAAAGTAGGGATAGCAACCTGTATTCAGTCAACAAATGTTCATTGAGCACCACTTATGCTTGGCATCATACTAGGCTCTGGGGAATCAAGATAAATTAGGTGCAATCTCTGACTCCAGAGAGCTTGTAGGAAGAGTGTAAACAGTCACGTTACAACAGATAATTGCAATAGAGTTGTTAATATTTTAATAGGAACATATGCAGTGGAGGGAGGAAGGGTTTGGCAATAGATGAGGTTGGAGGGGAATGTGTTGTAGGCTACTCAAAGCAGTTTCTATTTTATCCCATAGGGTAGTGTTTCACACGTTCAGGTCTGTTAATTATGTGCCTGGACAGAAGTGTTTCTGATCCAGAAAGTTCTGGAGATAACAGCATACTACACTATGCTCTTGGAAGATCACCCTGTACCCATTTACATATTGATGGGTTGTATAAACCTTTTTAATTTTGGGAGCTTTAAACATAGAGATGCCTGGGTCCCCCACACCAGAGACTCTGATGTAATTGGTCTAAGTGTGTACCTGGCTATCAGTATTTAAAAAATTTCTCCAGGTGATCCTAATGTGTAGCCAAGGTTGAGAACCACTAGTCAACATTTCTTAATCAGTGGTTCTCAAAGTGTAGTCACAGAATCGCATCCTCATCTCCACCGGGAACTTGTTACAAATGCAAATTCTCAAACCCTGCCAGACCCTACTGAATAAGAAACTCTGGGGGTGGGCCCAGTAGTCTGTGTCCTCCAGGTGATTCCCTGCACATCATAGGCTGAGCACTACTGGTTTAAATAATGCTCAGCCTTGGTGGCTGATTATAATCATCTGGGAGCTTTAAAGAAAGAACAATGTCCAGGCTGACTCTATACCTATTAAATCTGCATTTCTGAATGTGGGACCTGGGTATAAGCATTTTTACAAACTCCCCAGGTGATTATCATGTCAAGCCAGGATTGAGAAGTTATAGCATGTACTGCTTACATAAGCTGTATTTAAAGAAATAAATATTTGAATTTTAAGGCTGATAGAATTTTGTTATTCTTTCCTCTAAGGACACAATACCTCCGGGAATAAGAAAATATTAGTGGTTCTACTTTTTTGCATGTTACCTGGGGCAATAAATTGTCTTGAGCCTCCGTATTCATCTATAAACCCAGTATAATAATACCTTTCCAGAGTTTTTCACAAAGTTACTGTGCTTTGAAAGTCACGTGTTGATATAACTAACCAAACCAGTGATTCTCCACTTACTTATTGGGGGACTTGTTAAAAATGCACAGTTCTAGTTGTAGTGAAATCACAATATCTGTAGATATTTCACAGAGAGAGGGAAGTTGTATTTTTAACAAGCATTCCAGAGGATTTATATGCAGGTGGTGGGGGACCACAGTAAGGAAACGAATCCAACTTCCTGTCATAAATATATTAGAACCACTTTTGCCACCAGTAGAGGGCATTGTGAATAAAAAAGTTGCTCATTTCAGCATTCATTAATCTACAGGATATTACTAACATTGCAAGGTTTTTCTTTTTTAAGCCCTTCAGACAATAGGCATTTAAATCAAAATGTAATAGAAGTTAATAATTATATTATTTAGTCAAGTGTGTATGTAGTCTTAAAATCTTTTAAGAAACAGTCATGTTCTTTTTTTTTTTTTAAAGATTTTTTATTTATTTGACAGAGCGAGAGATAGCGAGAGCAGGAACACAAGCAGGGGGAGTGGGAGAGGGAGAAGCAGGCTTCCTGCCGAGCAGGGAGCCCGATGTGGGACTCGATCCTGGGACCCTGGGATCATGCCCTGAGCCGAAGGCAGACGCTTAATGACTGAGCCATCCAGGCGCCCCAAGAAACAGTCATGTTCAATTCAGTTAAATTTTTTTGGGTGGCTAAATATGGATAGATTTTTAAATTTTTTAAACACTGAAGAATACACTCAACTTTGTAGTGACTGCATATCATTAGCATTTTCTGATGCTTGTTAAAATGGAGTCGTTTCATTTGACTTTGAGATACATATTCACTGAATATAGCTCAACTCTGTTTTATCATAGCAGATCATGTATGACGTTACATTGGGAATCAATAACAAGGTGACTTGTTAACCCAGTCCTTCCATTAAAGAAGTGAATGAAAATGTATTTATTAAACTAAGAGTTTGGGCTTCTAGTTCCAGATTTATCCCTTTGACTTTAGACTTATTACCTACCCTCTTTAAGCCGGTCTCTTTCCTTATGAAATGAGAATCCTGATGCCTTCTTCAGCAGAATAAATGAGATAATGTATGTGAAAATACTTTGTAATCTGCAACATAAGCGTTAGTCTTTGTTTTCTCCTTAAAGCTGATATGTTAAATTTGAAACGTTTAAAAATGTGTATTTCAATTTTAATAATGCTCTAAACATGATTGTGACAAATCAGGGTAGAAAATGTTGGTGGCGCGGTTGTCCACACGGTTATACAATTGGGAGCAGAATACCTGAGTTTGCGAAAGTTGAAAAAGAGGTGGGACTATTGCTGATTCTTATACTTTCTACACACTGTCTTCCTGGGTGGGAGAGTGAACTTAATTTATTTGCTATTGGTCTAGAAATTGCTTTTCTCTTTCCTTTTTTGTGTGTGTATATAGGAGTAATCTGAGCACGTTTGTTAATGGCCTCTTTATCTAAACACTGGAGAACCAGAGTCAGTACTCTTTCCATGTAGACAAAAGGACATTAAGGGTTTTGTTTTGTTTAGTTTTAGGTCTGTACTATCTAGTCTCATTTTATACTTTAGTAAACATGATCAAGTTACTCTCAAGATCACAAAAACCTTTTGCTTAGTAATTAAAGATTATAAAGTTTCATTTGGAGTGAAAAATTAATTGGGGAGTCATATGGAAAATTCTAAAGAGAAATTCTGCTTGTACAGTAATAAAAAAAATTATTATAAATCTTTGTGCTTCCACTGGCATCTCTACAAAGTTAAATAAACAGGTCATGTAATCCAACTCCAAAGCATGCTGTAAATGTGTGTGTGCAGCTTTGACTTGAAAGCTAATACTCAAAACAACAATGAAAATGTTTTAAGGATGGTTTTGTGTCTATGAAGTAGATCATGAGCTGCCTGGTTTGGAAGCAGGGAGATGAGTGGAGAGTGAACGTAGGAAATGGCACTCTGCCTAGATTTTATAATCATGTTTATGTATTTCATCTTTATAAAATAAGCTTGAAATTATTTTTTAAAAAACAGAAAAATGGGGGTGCCTGGGTGGCTCAGTTGGTTAAGCATCTGCCTTCGGCTCAGGTCATGATCTCAGGGTCCTGGGATCGAGTTCCGCATCGGGCTCGCCGCTCTGCGGAGAGCCTGTTTCTCCCTCTCCCCCTGCTCTTCTCTCTCTCTCTCTCTCTCTCAAATAAATAAAATCTTAAAAAAACAAAACAAAACAGAAAAATGGTAGTGTTTTGAATCCAAAAATATAAGTAGATCATGCCTAAATGTGCATATTCATTTTAACACTTGACACGTAAAACTACTTCTGCATTAATTTAATGAACTCTAGATTTCTTGCTCAGGTAGCTTTAGATGAAGTTTGAAATAATGAATGTTCTCTTAGTTTCATATTTGGAATCATATGCAGAGGTGGGAGAGGGATGTAAGTTCCTTGTAAGTAGGTTCCTTGTAAATAGCTTGCCACATTTGGGGGGGGGGCTGTTTTTATATGACAGGGTATCTCTTGTTTAGATAACATTTTCTTTCTAGCTGTCACATTTGGTTTGGTTGTTTTTAAATGAAGATTAATTGAGTGCTAACCGATGCATTGGGCTTGGTCATATTCAGGATGGGCTTCATGCCTCATCATAGAATATGATTTTGCAAGATGAGACTTGTGGTTGGATTTAGGAAAGGAAGATGATTAATTTTTATCATCTCCAAATGCTTTCATGATCTTAAAAACTTTAGTAACTTTGATTTGAAATACTTTGTAGAGCTGTTTTTCTAAAGCACAATAATATTCGTGAAGTTCGGGATTCTTTTGTGTGTCGTTTCCGTGTGTTTTTATCTTATTGAGCCTCTAAAAATGAATCTTCCCGTTACTCTCTTATGGCATATGTTAACATAAGAGCAAAACCAATAATAACCATACCTGATTCCTGTGAAAAGGAATCCTGTAATCACAGCAGCTTTCCAGATCTGCTCATGATTTAGTCACGTCAAAGAAGGTGGAGTTTGCATCTGTGAGAATATTTTATTAACTTCATAGTGTATGTTTTGGTAGTCGACCTCTTGAGGTTTTTTAGAAAGGTTCTTTAGAAAAGGTCATCCTTCGGTTGACGCAAAGACCAGCACTCTTTTGGCTGTTTTACAGATCAAGCTCATTGCTGAAACAGAAGTTTCTGATAGAGACGTGTAGATTATAAAAACATTAAGAAGTGACTTTTCAACATCTCAACTCATTGCAGTATGCAAGTAGTTCAGCCATTGATAAAAATTGTCCTTATCTAGAGTGACAAGATTTGTTTATGCTTAGGTCTGACCTACTTTCTTTGAGACTTGCCCTTTCTGCCCTTAGATGATTGGACTGTACCTCCCCTCCCCCACTGGGGTCCATACAACTCCCCAGATATCACTGCACCTCTTTATCAGACTCTTCGCACACCCCTTGTCCTGTCCAACACCAAATGTATCAGTTCCTGTGTTGAATAAGAGAAAACAATACAAGCTATTAATTAAAAATGAAAGGACTTACTTGCTTCACCCTCCATGCCATCATTTCGTACACAAGTTTCTTATAATTTATTTCGTAATTGGCTCCCTGAGATTTTGAACAGCTTTAGGGCAGAAACTTTACCTACTTTTCTTTGTCTTACTTTTGTATATCTAGATCCATACCCACATCACAACTACACATAATAGATGGTGGGGGGGTATCAAATGAGTTTTTATAGTCTTTCTGGTGGAGGGAAACTTTTTTAGGGCTAAATACTACTAACGGTACTACATTGTGACATTAGATGAATAGGTAATGTCGAAGATTTAAAAGTGATACAGAGAGAGGAGTGCAAGCTAAGGAAGGGTAAAGAATAAAATCAGGAGGAAGGAGAACAACTGGAAGAAGGAGACTGAGGAGATAAAAAAGGTATTTATGTCTAGAACAGATGATGGAACCCTCAGTAATTTGCCCAAATGGCTGGTGGAGTCACATGTTATCCTTGATTGCTTAATCCTGGTTTCTCTACCTACACTTTATAAATTAGGGTTAGTAGAAGGGAAGATGGGATCTAATGGGAGGGATTGAGATTCAGGGGATATAAGCAGATATTTCTTATATAAGACGTATGTAATGTCTCATATAAAACGTAGATGGGGGCATCCAGGCGGCTCAGTCGGTTAAGACTTAGACTTTTGATTTCCACCTAGGTCATGATCTCAGGGTTGTGAGATTGAGCCCCAGGTTGGGCTCTGCACTGGGTGTGGACCTGCTGAAGATTCTCTCTCTAACCACTCCCTCTGCCCCTCCCCCTGTGTGCTCTCTCAAAATAAATAAAGAAATAAAAATAATAAACAAAACATAGATGGTTATTTAATAAGTAAAAGCTTTTTATGGTACCTATATTGCAGTTTGAAAAACACTGCTCTAACTTAACATTTATATCAAATGTTATATATGATACATAATAAAATTTACATTTGCTGACAAAATTTGTGGCATCCACATATAAATCTGACGGAATTATCCAGCATTAGCAGATTTTTTTTTTAACCTGGCTCATTAAAGCTACTGAGGCTAAC
Organism: Mirounga angustirostris; assembly: GCF_029215605.1. NCBI lineage: Eukaryota > Metazoa > Chordata > Mammalia > Carnivora > Phocidae > Mirounga > Mirounga angustirostris. The sequence goes on from NW_026991714.1 coordinate 45,439,742, forward strand.
AGATTGTTCAGGACTTAATTTTTAGCATAACTAGATTTTATTTTACATATCTGAAGCTCTTATCTATGCTTCCTAGGATTTGTAATTCAATAATAGAGCATAAGGACCTTTATTTTTATTCTGAATACCAGTGGGTTATGTCACAGTTACTCCTTCCATCCCTGAAGCATTTCTAAGTGCTGGCGTTCCCTTGTTTTAGTCAATAAAATTAGAAGTTAAATATTTCCCATCATAAACTCCTTGATCACAGCAGAATTAAGCAGTCAAATATAAAGATAACTTCTTGAAGATAAATTTTAGTTTGTTTATGGAGTTGTTTTTATTTAAAATCAATATTCTTTTAAGTTGGACTTTTCTTTGTAGCTGGTTATTTCTACCTGATTTATTGATCTAATATTTGATTAAAATTCCCTATTTAAGTCTTATGTTAAGAAATGCTAAAACCAGTTAAAACTACATTTTTCAATGAAGCGGATAGAGTAAATTGACTAAATCATTGGAGTTAAACATTAGTAAAATAAATGAAATAGGGGAAATTAAATAAAGGTGCTGAATAAGGGCTATTATAGTAATTTTAACTTAAATCGTAAATGTATGGGATAAAGCCAAATGATCAGTTCTGATTCCTTCTTACAGAGTAGTTGTACAACAGGTTTAAAGTTAGAAACTCTAAGATTATTTCCATCTATTTTGAGAAATAGCTTCTTGTGCTTCTAAATATCTTTACATGGTGGTAGGCCAACCATCTGCCTGTTTTAAGAAGTGATGCAATCAATATCCTCAAGGCTATTTCTCGGTGATATAAAAGGTTGAGTCCACCTCAGGACAGTGTTTTCTACGTAGAAGACAATCAATAAATATTTACTATTTTTTTTTTTAAAGATTTCATTTATTTTTTGTCAGAGAGAGAGCACAAGCAGGGAGAGTGGCAGGCAGAGGGAGAAGCAGTCTCTCTGCTGAGCAGGGAGCCTGATGTGGGACTTGATCCCAGGACCCTGAGATCATAACCTGAGCCGAAGGCAGTCGCTTATCCGACTGAGCCACCCAGGCCTCCCTCAATAAATATTTATTGTATATCAGAAACCCCTGGAATTATCTAACATTTCGATGTGCCAGTTCCTATTAATAAGGCATAATAAACCTTCTAGAGTCAACATATACTTACCCTTAATAATAATGTAACTGAAAATATAAGTGGTAAATTTTCCAATTAATCTTTTTGCCAACATTAAGCTAATTTACTTTTTGACAGCATGTAGCTATATTTTCCCCAACTTAATTGTTGAGCTAAGACAAATTATGAAAATCATCAAAATTATATTTTCTATATTAAAGATGGTAATTTATGCAGATTTTATTTTAAACCCTTTTGATAATATAGATTAAAAAGTGAGTACTTTGGTACACTAGTGGAGCATAAAATAGTATAAAGAATGTACCCATCAGCCTTCTTCAAAAGGATTTGCATTCATTTACTAGGGTGACTGCTGTAGAAAAAGTGAAATACTACGATCTTTTGGGGGATTGCTAGATACTAGCTCTGAGTTAATGCTAATTCCAGCGACCTAAAATTCCACTGTAGTTGGAGAAATGGTCAGAGAGAGACTAATCCACCTTGACTGATAAACAATAACTACTGGTTTATTTGAAAACTTGGGAAAAACCAGTATTGGAAGTTTGGTGACAGGGATGTCTGGAGAAGAGGTGTATAGATGGGCATCTTGGAATGGGCACAGAGTAGGAAGGTATTTGTGTCCCATGTGAATACTCATCAAAGGCTACCCAATGCAGAGGAGACTCAGTAATCAGATGGGCAAGACCAACTGTCCTATAGATGTCAGTCTCTCCCTAGCCACCCCAGTGTTTGGTCAGTGAGCTCTTATACAAAGGGACAACGGCAGCTTCTATAAGATGAGCTCAAAAGTGGGACTTTCCCTCCTGAAGGTTGCTCTGGCTACTATCTGTGCTGAGAGCCCAAACTGTCACCAGCAGGGGCAAATGCTAAGCATTCAATAAGGCACCATTCCCTTGGAGACCAGGAAGCCACTTAGTGGCAGAGATTTGTCCTCACCAGGAATAGATACTTCCTTTGGGTATGGATTTGCTTTCCCTCACTGTAGTGATTCTGCCAGCAACTCCATCAGTTGCTTTAAGGGATATCTTGGCCACTGTCATGGTATGCCATACAACTAAGAAACTAATTTTATAGCAAAAGCTCAGCTATGGCTACATGGAATTCATTGTCTTGATCATACACTAATCTGAGGAGCTGGCTTTGCAAAACACTGGAGTGACCTATAAGAATGTTATTTACCATAGCAGTGGTGAAGTTCGAGTGCTGTTTTCCCCTTGGTCAGGATGTGTAGGGTTCAAGAATCAAGGGAGCAAGTGGTAATGGTTTCTCTGTTATTATACTAAAGAACTCTTCTCCTGGTAACAAGTATGTTTCAGGAAAGCAAGTATGCTTAGTCAGGAAAACAGAAATGACTCTAGGTCTTTCAAACATAAAATTTAATATACATACTTAGTACTTCGGAAGGACTGGAAGAGAAAAAGGGAGAAAGTGATTTTGTATCCTGGTGCCCTTTGTACCATAGGAACACAAGGCATGATTACTATGACTTTTTAAAAAGTTAACAGTGAGCCTATGCAGTATTTTCTGTGCAGAAAAAGAGGCATTCAGTTCAGTGTGTTCCATTAAATGAAGCTTTGTTATTTTTGCTTTACATACTTAAGCTTAGGACAGCCATCTGTCCTCAAAACAAAACAAAGAAAAGACAACTTATTTTCAATACCATTAATCAGGAATTAGTTCTTTTCATAAATGTATAGATTTCCAGAGAAGTTCCGGAGAGATAATTGTATTATAACCTGAGCCAACATACTTTTCATACCCATGCATTTTCAACTTTCTATTCAAAGTCATTTTAAAGATTTTATCTATTTTATCTATTTTGAGAGAGAGAGTGAGAGTGTGCGAGCAGGGGAAGGGAGAGAGGAAGAGAATCTTAAGCAGACTCCACGCTGAGCCCGACACGAGGCTCAATCTCACAACCCTGAGGTCATAACCTGAGCCAAAACCAAGAGTTGGAGGCTTAACCGACTGAGCCACCCAGGTGCCCCGAAAGTCATTTTAAATAGAATTCCATGTTCAGAAATGTATTGCCAGTTCTTGAACTTAGATACTTCTATGATAATGACTCATGGGAAGGGACCATTGTTTATACACCTATTCCTTATAGATTTCTATGCACCTCCTCAGCTCTGTGTCTTATCTGGGCTCTAGGGTGATTGGTTCCTGCTGCCACTGCCCTATCTGTCTACCACCAAAGAGACACTGATCTCTCTTTTCTCTACATGCTGAGATATGAAAAATATTCTTAGTTCGACTAAGATACAGTAGGTCTTTATCGAGGGAACCTTCACTAAAAAGCTGATGAATATATGACTAAATAAAGAAAGACAAAAACAGTTTAACAATTCTTTGTGCTGAACCAATCAAAAGATTAGCCGAAAAAGAAATTGCATGCTTTACAGTTTATCTACTTGATGGTTAATTTCCTCTACCTCACTCCTCATGTTCTGGTACATGACAAATCATCTCAAGACTTATTGGCTTGAAACAGTGGCAATCAGTTATTTTCTCTAATGGTTCTGGGGGTTGACTAGACTCAGCTGGGCAGTTCTCACTTGGGGTCTGGGTCTCTTGTACAGTTGCAGTCAGATGGTGTCTGGTGTCATCTCAAAGGCTGGCTGATACAGGGTGCTGACTAGAACACCAGCATGTAGCATCTCCATGTAGCTTCAACTTCCTCACGGGCTGGTTTCCAAGAGTGTCCAAAAATAATCAGGTGAAAACTCTATTGCCTTTAATGACATTGCCTCAGAAATCATATAGTGTCATTTTCCCTGTAGTCACAGACCTGCCTAGATCCAGGGGAAGGGAACATAGATGCTATCTGTTGATAGAAGGAGGAATGTCAATATTACATTGTAAGAAAAACATGTGGATGAGAGATCTTAGAACACAATGGTTCACATCCCTTCTACTAGCCAAATATACTCATCCCTCTTCTCAAGACCACCATGTTTTATCGCATTATGACATTAGCTTAAAATCTAGGATCTTATCATTTAAATCAGGTCCATGTGTGGCTGAAGCAAGGCTTCTTTGGTGTGACTCCTTGGGTACCATTCCTCTCTATCTGTACTGTGAACTAAAGAGACAAGTTAGCTGCCCCCATCTCCCAACATATAATATCAAAACAGGCAAGGGATACATGTTATATGCCTTCACATTCAAAATGAGGGGGTGGAGAAGAGGCACCCAGAATTCCTAGCAGTTCTAAAATCCAGCTATGTATGTGCTGCCACTTCCTTCATTAGGGCTCAGTCCAGCTGCCTGCTAATTATTTACAGCTGCTCTTGACTCTTCTCTGGGCTCTTGGTTTTGACCTCTGAATTTTTAACATAAGAAAAGTAAGATGCAACTGAGGAGCCTTCTCAGCCTCTCTCCTGTTCATTAAAGGTAGGGGAGTCCAAAACCTCTTTTCATTTTGTATTGACTCTAGCCCATTTAGTCCAAGTAGTGGTACTTCTATTAGAACAATCCTCTAAAAAACTGTTTTCTGTGAATCTTCCTGGGGTTCACTCCATTAGACAAAAATCATAACCACAGTTTCTTTTGAAATAAACACTTGCACTTAAACCGTGCCTTGGGCTCCCCATGAAGCTGCTTCAGGGCAATGTCCTTAATATTTTTGGAAGTCCTGCTGTATAACAGAATTTGTGAGGCACACTCTTAAGACCCTCAAAGGGCCTTTTGTCTATCTGAAAAATTCTCCAGGGCACCTTAGGTCTTCCTGAGGTCTCAGCAAAAGGTTTGACAGTAATGCTATTATTGTTTTCATCTTTAAACCATGTTTTCCTGCCAAACCTATTAAAGGTAAATATTGAATAATACTTACAGTTCTAGCCTACTGATAAATTTGGTTGTTACTTTAGCAACTTTTGATACACTCTGTGCTTTGGCAACATGTTTCCTAGACTCACCACTAGATCCTGTCACCACCACCCTCCCCTCTGTATGTGCTTTTCTTTTGTGATCACATCTACTCCCAATCCCTTCATGAACATTATTTCAATCATACTCTCCCCTTGGTTCAGTTGTGAGCTTTCCATTCCCACTCTAAATGTCTAAAACTGAGCTCATCATTTAAACTAGTGTCACCTGACTCCTTTCTGTTTTCTTCCTCTATTTCTTAAGGTACAGGATTCTCTTTGTGTCCATTAGCTCAAATTTGTTCATTGTATGTTGTTCATATTAGTATATGGTTACTGATTTTTGTCTGAGCAGTTCTGTGATTTTTGTTAAAATTTCCAACTGTTAATTGTGAGCTTTTCAATTATGGTAATGCTGTCAACATTTGCTTTCTATATTGTGAGGTTATGGTATATCTTCCTGGAGAATTGGTTTTCTTTTGGTCTAATTTTTCCCTTCAAGTTTATTTTGTCATATGTTAATACTGCCAGACCAGCTCTCTATTTTCTTTTTTGCTAGTATTTTCTGTTTATTTCCAACCATTCTGGGTCATTATTCCTTTAATTTTTTTAAAAAATTTTTATTTAAATTCAATTTAGTTAACATATATTATTAGTTTCAAGAGTGGAGTTCAGTGATTCATCAGTTGCATTTTAACACCTCGTGCTTATTACCACACATGCCCTCCTTAATGTCCATCCCCCATTTACCCAGTCCTCCTTAATTTTTTTTACATGACATAAAGCTACACTTGTTTTTTGATTGATAAGTAAAATCTATTTATATAAATATTATTACTGGTATATTTGGACTTATTTCTACCATCTTTTTATTTTTTAAATTTCAGACAGGTTTATTAATCCAGAAATACCACCCTACATTTGCAAATGTTGAGATCTTTAAGGATAAACAATTGTTACAGAAACTATAAGAAAGCAGCACAGAAGTGCTTACTCATTGGGGTAGCAGACATAAACCCACAGAATGAATGAACTAAAACAACAACAAAAAACCTTTCCGAGTGTTATGCAAATGGATATTTTATTTTATTTTTAAAGATTTTATTTTTTTATTTGAGAGAGAGAGAGCACAAGCAGGGGGAGTGGCAGGCAGAGACAGGGGGAGAAGCAGCCTCCCTGCTGAGCAAGAAACCCAATGTGGGGCTTGATTCCAGAACCCTGGGATCACAGCCCGAGCCGAAGGCAGACGCTTAACCGACTGAGCCACCCAGGCGCCCACAAATGGATGAACTAAAATCTTGGCTTGTGTTCATCTTATTAAACAAAAACTGTGTTCCCCAAACATCTACAAGTTCAGCTACTAAAATTCCTTTAAAGATCTTTGTGGGTGGTTCCATAGTAAGAACCATAGCCAGCCTGAAGTGCACCAATGTGGGGCTGCACACTCTCACTTTACCTTTTGTATTTGTCATACTTTCCTTTGTTCTTGCTTGTCTTTTATTGGATTGAACAAGGTGTAATATTAGTTTTTCCAGTCCTCTTATTCCACTATTCATTGGGAAGTTGCACATTTTATTTCTATTTTATATTGTTACCCTTAAACTAATAAATGCATACTTGATTTATAAAGTCTAAAATATCAGGATTGGGGCACCTCGGTGGCTCGCCAACATCTGTCGTGTCCTGGCTTGTTAATTTTAGCCATTCTGACTGGTGCGAGGTGATATCTTATTGTCATTTTGATTTGTATTTCCCTGATGCCAAGTGATGATCATTTTTTCATGTATCTGTTGTCCATCTCTATGTCTTCTTTGGAAAAATGTCTATTTTTGTCTTCTGCCCATTTTTTAACTGGATTATTTGTTTTTTGCGTGTTGAGTTTCATAAGTTCTTTATGGATTTTGGATACTAGCCTTTTATCTGATAAGACATTTGGTTTTGTCAACTGTTTCCTTTGCTGTGCAAAAGCTTTTTATCTTGGGGTGCCTGGGTGGCTCAGTCGTTAAGCGTCTGCCTTCAGCTCAGGTCATGATCCCAGGGTCCTGCGTTCGAGCCCCGCATCGGGCTTCCCGCTCGGCGGGAAGCCTGCTTCTCCCACTCCCACTCCCCCTGCTTGTGTTCCCTCTCTCGCTGTGTCTCTCTCTGTCAAATAAATAAATAAAATCTTTAAAAAAAAAAAATAAATAAATAAAATAAAAAGCTTTTTATCTTGATGAAGTCCCAATAGTTCATTTTTGCCCTTGTTTCCCTTACCTTTGGAGATGTGTTTAGCAAGAAGTTGTTGCAGCCAAGGTCAAAGAGGTTGCTGCCTATGTTCTCCTTTAGGATTTTGATGGATTCCTGTCTCACATTTAGGTCTTTCATCCATTTTGAGTCTATTTTTGTGTATGGTGTAAGGAAATGGTCCAGTTTCATTCTTCTGCATGTGGCTGTCCAATTTTCCCAACACCATTTGTTGAAGAGACTGTCTTTTTTCCATAGGATATTCTCTCTTGCTTTGTTAAAGATCAGTTGACCATAGAGTTGAGGGTCCATTTCTGGGCTCTCTATTCTGTTCCATTGATCTATGTGTCTGTTTTTGTGCCAATACCATACTGTCTTGATTACAGCTTTGTAATAGAGCTTGAAAGTCCAGAATTGTGGAGGCCAGCTTTGGTTTTCTTTTTCAACAATCATCTGGCTATTCAGGGTCTTTTCTGTTTCCATACAAATTTTAGGATTATTCCAGTTCTGTGAAAAAAGTTGATGGTATTTTGATAGAGATTGCACTGAATGTATAGATTGCCGTAGGTAGCATAGACATTTTAACCATATTTGTTCTTCCAATCCATAAACATGGAACATTTTTTCTATTTCTTTATGTCTTCCTCAGTTTCTTTCATGAGTGTTCTATAGTTTTCTGAGTACAGATCCTTTACCTCTTTGGTTAGGTTTATCCCTAGGTATCTTATGGTTTTGGGTGCAATTGTAAATGGGATCAGCTCCTTGATTTCTCTTTCTTCTGTCTCATTGTTAGTGTATAGAAGTACTACCGACTCTGTGCATTGATGTTATATCCTGCCACTTTGCTGAATTCCTGTATGAGTTCTAGAAATTTTGGGGTGAAGTCTTTTGGGTTTTCCACATAGAGTATTATGTCATCTGTGAAGACTAAGAGTTTGACTTCGTTGCTGATTTGGATGCTTTTCATTTCTTTTTGTTGTCTGATTGCTGTGGCTAGGACTTCTAGTACTATGTTGAACAGCAGTGGTGATAGTGGACATCCCTGCCGCATTCCTGACCTTAGGGGAATAGCTCTCAGTTTTTCCCCATTGAGAATGATATTCTCTTGGGTGTTTCTTAGATGGCTTTTATGATATTGAGGTATGTTCCCTCTATCCCTACACTGTGAAGAGTTTTAATCAAGAAAGGATGCTGTACTTTGTCAGATGTTTTTTCTGCATCTATTGAGAGGATCATATAGTTCTTGTCCTTTCTTTTATTTTGTAGTGTGTCACATTAATTGATTTGCAGATGTTAAACCACCCTTGCAGCCCAGGAATGGTCATGGTGAATAATCCTTTTAATGTACTGTTGGATCCTTATGACTAGTATCTTGATGAGAATTTTTGCATCCATGTTCATCAGGGATATTGGTCTGTAATTCTCCTTTTTGGTGGGGTCTTTATCTGGTTTTGGGATCAAGGCAATGCTGGCCTCATAAAAAGAGTTTGGAAGTTTTCCTTCCATGTAGATTTTTTGAAACAGTTTCAGATGAATAGGTATTCTTCTTTAAATGTTTGGTAGAATTCCCCTGGGAAGCCATCTGGCCCTGGGCTCTTGTTTGTTGGGAGATTTTTGATTACTACTTCAATTTCCTTGCTGGTTATGGGTCTGTTCAGGTTTTCTGTTTCTTCCTGTTTCAGTTTGGTAGTTTATATGTGTCTAGGAATGCATCCATTTCTTCCAGATTGCCTAATTTGTTAGCATATAGTTGCTCATAATATGTTCTTATAATTGTTTGTATTTCTTTGGTGTTGGTTGTGATCTCTCCTCTTTCATTCACTATTTATTTATAATTTATAAATTTATTTATTATTTTATTTATTTGGTTGTGATCTCTCCTCTTTCATTCATGATTTTATTTACTTATCCTTTGTCTTATCTTTTGGATAAGTCTGGCTAAGGGGTTATCAATCTTATTAATTCTTTCAAAGAACCAGGTCCTAGCTTCGTTGTTCTACTGTTCTTTTGGTTTCTATTTCATTGATTTCTGCTCTAATCTTTATTAATTCTCTTCTTCTCCTGGGTTTAGGTTTTATTTGCTATTCTTTCTCTATCTCCTTTAGGTATAAGGTTATATTGTGTATTTGAGATCTTTCTTCTTTCTTGAGAAAGGCTTGTATTGCTGTATACTTCCCTCTTAGGACTGCCTTTGCTGCATCCCAAAGGTTTTGAACAGTTGTGTTTTCATTTTCATTTGTTTCCTTGAGTTTTTAAATTCATCTTTAATTTCCTGGTTGACCCATTCATTCTTTAATAGGATGCTCTTAGACTCGATGTATTTGAGTTCTTTCCAAATTTCCTCTTGTGACTGAGTTCCAGTTTCAAAGTATTGTGGTCTGAAAATATGCAGGGAATGATCCCAGTCTTTTGGTATTGTTTGAGACCTGATTTGTCACCTAGGATGTGATCTATTCTGGAGAATGTTCCATGTACACTCGAGAAGAATGTGTATTCTGTTGCTTTAGGAGGGAATGTTCTGAATGTATCTGTTAAGTCCATCTGGTCCAGTGTGTCATTCAAAGCCCTTGTTTCCTTGTTGATCTTCCTCTTAGATGATCTGTCCATTGCAGTGAGGTGGGGTATTAAAGTCCCCTACTGTTATTATTACCAATGTGCTTCTTTAATTTTGTTATTAATTGGCTTATATAATTGGCTGCTCCCATGTTAGGGGCATAAATATTTATAATTGTTAGATCTTCTTGTTGGATAGACCCTTTAATTATGATATAATGTCCTTCCTCATCTCTTATTATAGTCTTTGGTTTAAAATTTAATTTGTCTGATATAAGGATTGCCACCCCAGGTTTCTTTGATGTCCATTAACATGATAAATGGTTTTCCACCCCCTCACTTTCCATCTGGAGGTGTCTTTGGGCCTAAAATGAGTCTCTTGCAGACAGCATATCAATGGGTCTTGTTTTTTATCCAATCTGATGCCTTGTGTCTTTTGATTGGGGCATTTAGCCTATTTACATTCAGAGTTAACTATTGGAAGATACGCGTTTAGGGCCATTGTGTTACCTGTAAAGTCCCTGTTTCTGTATATTGTCTCTGTTCCTTTCTGGTCTATGTTACTTTGGGGCTCTCTCTTCTTTAAAGGATTCCCTTTAATATTTCTTGCAGGGCTGGTTAAGTGATCACAAATTCTTTTAGTTTCTGTTTGTTCTGTATCTCTCCTATTTTGAATGACAGCCTTGCTGGATAAAGTATTCTTGCATATTTTTCTCATTTAGCACCCTGAATATATCATCCCAGTCCTTTCTGGCCTGCCAGGTCTCTGTGGTTAGGTCTGCTGCCAGTCTAATGTTTCCACCATTGTAGGTTAAGGAGCTCTTGTCCCAAGCTGCTTTCAGATTTTCTCATTGTCTCTGAGATTTTCAAGCTTCACTATTATATGTTGAGGTGTTGACCTATTTTTATTGATTTTGGGTAGGGGCGAGTTCTTTGTGCCTCCTGATCTTGAACGCCTGTTTCCTTCCCCAGATTAGGGACGTTCTCCCCTGTAATTTGCTCCAATATACCTTCTGCCCCTCCCTCTCTCTTTCCTCTTCTTCTGGGATCCCAATTATTCTAATACTGTTTCACTTTATGGTATCACTTATCTCTTGAATTTTCCCCTTGTGATCCAGTAATTGTTTATCTCTCTTTTTCTCAGCTACTTTATTTTCCATCATTCTGTCTTCTGTATCACTAATTCTCTCTTCTGCCTCTTATCCTAGCAGTTAGAGCCTCCATTTTTTATTGCATCTCATTAATAGCCTTTTTGATTTCGACTTGATTGATTTTGGTTCTTTTATTTCTCCAGAAAGGGATTCTTTAGTGACTTCTATGCTTTTGGCAAGCCCAGCTAGTATCTTTATAATCGTTATTCTGAACTCTAGTTCTGACATCTTACTTATATCCATACTGATTAGGTCTCTGGCAGTCAGTACTGCCTTTTGTTCTCTTTTTTGAGGTGAGTTTTTCCATCTTGTCATTCTTGCAGAATGTGGTCACTTTTCTATTTGTAGAATTGCTGCAATTCTTTTCTTAGAGCTCTGGTTGAGTTCACAGGTGTTCAGCTATCATAGCTATCTAGCTGAATTCCAGGGACCAGACAAAACTAAGGTCTCCTACTCCTCTACCATCTTGGAAAAGTGTTTTAATTTTTCTTGAGATGTGGTATGCTTTCTTCAGTCTGAAGACTCCTACCTTCAGTTCTAGAAATTGTCTTTCATTCTGTCTTCCATTATTGCCTGTCCCCCATTCTCCTTCTCTTATTTTGGAATTTGTATTCCTGCCTCTCCTCATTCTCTCAACTCTTTTTTTTCCCCCACCTCTTTCATCCTTCTGTGCCATATTCAGAATAATTTCCTCAGATTTATTTCCTCAGATTTTATTTTCAATTCTTTTTTCCCTATTTTAAATAATTTTATTTAATCATTTAAGAATATAGAATACCTTCACATTGCTTAAAAATAATTCAAAAGGCAAAAGAGGATATACAGTCAGTGAAAATTCTTCTTCCCATCCCTTTTACCTGAGCTACCTTGTTCTCTTCTTCAACCAACATTAGTCACTATAGATTCTCTCTTATTTATACTTTGTTTGTACTACCTGATTTAAAGTGAGACTAGATGGTAAGCTGTTTAAGGGCAGAAACTCTTTTGATTTTTAGTATATCACCATTCCACATAAAGATTAACATGTGATAATAAGTGCTGAAATAAATAATTAGGAAGAAACTACCCAGCCACTTGGATCTTAATGCCATGATCGTGTAGTTACAGGGTACAGAATTTGATCCCCAAATTTGCAAGGTTAGGAATTTTATCAGTTTACTGAAACCTTCTCAGACTCACAGTAATCAAATTGAGAACAAAGTAAGCTGATATATCAGAATTCCCACTTATTTATTTACATTGAAATTAGTAACAGAACCAAAATGTTTATAAACTGGATGACTCGTAGAGGAAAGTTTACACTGCAAACTAGATTATTACCAAGTTTTGTTCCTGACTCCTGAGGGTGTGGGCCTCAAGCTAAAGTAATCTCTCTTCTACTTTAGAGCTTCATCTGCCATGGTGGGGGTCAGCCGTGCCCCTATGCAGGGAAATTCTTTTCCTTTAATCTCTTTTCCAAGTTCTATGCTGACTACTACTTTTTGTTGACTATATCAATTCTGATAGTTATCTCAAAATTTTGAAACACAACTGGACAGACATCAGTGTTGTTTACATTGCTTTCATTACATTCCCGTTTCCTAAGGATATATCTTGATGACTTTGATTAGAATGTGATGATCATTAAGGTTCTATCAACTGTATATTTGCAAACCATATCTCGGGATGAGTATTCATCGTACGGGTTCTATATATCTAGAGTCATTTTGGGTAGGAACATAGACACTGGAGCCACCTTCCTTAGGTTTAAATCACTGCTCTTTTACTTCGCAGACTGACTCCAGAGAGACTGATATTATGACCATTATATTATTATGCTTAAATGCCAATGTAGAAAATACACTGGAGGTAGAGGCTAATGACCCAGATAAAAGGATGAGTGAAAAGTATATGGATATATAGTATTGTAACCTTCCTACAAAATTAACAGAAAGCTGTAGTATTTGTCAGTATATTTTTATTGTATGTATATATACATCTAGCACAGATGTAAGTCATATCTGTTCCTTTAACTATTGGAATTATATTTTCCTTCTGTAGAATTGTTTTTATTTTTATTTATTTATTTTTTTAAAAAGATTTTATTATTTATTTGAGAGAGAGAGAACGAGAGAGAGCATATGAGAGGGGGGAGGGTCAGAGGGAGAAGCAGGCTCCCTGCCGAGCAGGGAGCCCAATGCAGGACTCGATCCAGGGACTCCAGGATCATGACCTGAGCCGAAGGCAGTCGCTTAACCAACTGAGCCACCCAGGCGCCCTAGAATTGTTTTTATAATTAAATTACAAATATAGTCATTAAAATTACCTATAAACTCTTCTTGTCCTACCACCAGCTTTAGAAAAAAAGATTTCCAGTACATCAAATTTTAATTATTAATTTAGGCCAAATTACTCAAAAGTTCCTATATTTAATACTTATATCTAGTTAGTATAATCAACTTGCAAAGTTCTTTGTCCCTGAAGGGAAAACAGGAACATAAAATTTATCTAATTTGTTTAAATTGTTTAATTTTTTTCTTTTTACCAGTTTTAATTATATATGGTGTTCTTTCAAAATTTAGGGCTCATGGATATCTCCCATTTGCATAGCTGATTTCATCAAATTAACTATAGAAAACATATCATTTTAATTTTACTTATAGTAAGTGGCCAGAAAAATAAAACAGGTACCCTAGGATCTAAGACTTTATTTCCCAGAGCGTGTTTCCTTATTGTTGATTTGATAAATTTTCACCCAGTTAATCAGTAATACATTTTAAACTCTCATCAGCAAAATCCAGTTTGGTAGTATTGATTGTCCAGGTATATCACTGTATTAAAATCAGAAGAGCAGAGCTTTGGGGGGTCAGAATAATAGGAAGTTGAATCCTACTTCCATCCATTTGCTAACTCTGTCACCAAGATAGGTTAACCTTTTTGTATCTGTTTCCTGATCTAGAAAATGGAGTTTGTAATAGTTGCTTTATTAAATTGCAGAGATTAGAGGTAGCATTTGCTCAGTCCCTGGCACTGGCTAGATGTGGAATAAATTATATTATCCCCAGTAATGGTGTAACAGCAGCTTATAATAATAACAACTAAACCTTGAGTCAGTTCTTAGTTTTAGAGAACGTAAATGAGTTTTTCAGTATATGTGCTGCCGAAGCGAGCACCGTAAATGAGTTTTTCAAATACTGCTGTAAACAAACATTTTCACTTTATATAATTAATTTTTTTAATCTAATTTTTTTATTGTGGTAAAATATACCATGAAATTTACCATTGTTACCATTTTTAAGTGTACTTAAAAGTGTATTCATGTGGTATTAAATACATTCATAGTGCACAGCCAAAACACACTATCCATCTCTATAACTTTCATCCATCTGTATAATTGAAACTGTATTCCCATTAACTCCTCATTTCCCCCTCCCTAGCCTCTGACAGCCAACATTTTACTGTCTATAATTTTGACTACTCTAAGTATATACATAAAAGAATTGAAGACAGAGTCTCAAAGACATATTTGCATGCCCATGTTCATAGCAGCACTATTCATAATACATAAAACATGGAAACAACCCAAATGTCCATCAACAAATGAATTGATAGGCATTATGGTATAATACATACAATGGAATATTATTCAGCCTTAAAAAGGAAGGAAATTCTGACATATGCTTCAGCATGGATAAACCGTTGTGCTAAGTGAAAGACATTATGCTAAGTGAAATAAGCCATATAATTACTTTTTAAACATATTAATTTTTTTTCCCACTCTCAAAAACTATTTTAAATACGATATTAATGTAAAACTCTATCTTGCCAGCAGGGAACATAATATATTCAGTTCTGTGGGATGTAAGTTATGATTTATAAATATCCAAGAACATGCTCTCCCTTCTTTTGAATTTCTAGAATTAGATATTAAACTTGAATATTCTAGACATCTTTTCCCGCTCCTAAGTTTGTTGCATTATTTTTTCTAAATAGGAGAAAAGCTTTGTTTGAATTTTTAAAATTCTAATTTAAAAATTAGTCCATTTGAGTGCATTGTTTGATTTTTAATTTTAGATTATTCTATTAATTTTTGTCTTTTTAAAAAATTTGAGTGGAGAGGCACCTGGGAGGCTCAGTTAATTAAGCATCTGCCTTCGGCTCGGGTCATGATCCCAGGGTCCTGGGACCGAGCCCCACATCGAGATCCCTGCTCAGCGGGAAGCCTGCTTCTCCCTCTCCCCCTCCTCCTGCTTGTGTTCCCTCTCTCGCTTTCTCTCTCTCTCTCTCTGTCAAATAAATAAATAAAATCTTTAAAAAAAAAAAAAGTTTGAGTGGATAGGGGCACCTGGGTGGCTCAGTTGGTTAAGCATCCGACTCTTGGTTTCAGCTCAGGTCATGATCTCAGAGTTGTGAGATTGAGCCCCAAGTTTGGGCTCCTTGATGGGCACAGGGCCTGCTTAGGATTCTCTCTCTTCCTTTCTCTCTGCCCCATCCACCCCTTCCTTAAAAAAAAAAACTGAGTGGATAATCTTCTTTTTTTTTTCTTAAAGAGATCTGTTATACGATGAGATGGAAATGAAATTTGTGTGATTCAGATCAACGTGTTGCTTACTTAATGCTAATTGCTCATAGATAAAAAAGAAAACTCAAAGTGCTTATGTGGTTAAGTGTCAGGACTTCTACTGAGTGTTGGTTCTGCTACTAACTTCCTCTGTGGCTTTGAGAAAGCTGTAACAGCTACAAAGATGGAGTGTTTGAACATACACAAAACAGTTCACCAGAAGCATTTGATGGAAGGCAAATTAAAGAGTTTCTTTGCTTACATTTAGAATTTTTTAACTATTTTATTTTTTAAAGATTTTATCCATTTATTTGAGAGAGCAAGAGAGAGAGAGAGAGAGAGAGCCTGAGCGGGGGGAGGGACAGAGGGAGAAGGAGAAGTAGGCTCCCCACTGAGCAGGGAGCCTGACTCAGGACTCGATCCCAGGACCCTGAGATCATGACCTGAGCTGAAGGCAGACGCTCAGCCAACTGAGCCACCCAGGTGCCTCTAAAATTCTTTAAAAGAACCTTATTTCATTTGACTTTGTAAAATCATTTAGAGGCAAGAAGATAGTGGTGGTTATCCTTTTTATTAGTGGAAAAAGCATGGGCTCCAGAGTTAAACCAGTTGAGATTTAGATACCTACCACCACTATGTGTGATCTTGGGCAGGTATTTTATAACTTTGACCCTTGGTTTCTACATCTGAAAACTGGTTTTCATAGCAGCTAATATTTTTTGACATGTGCCAGGCATTGTGCTAAACATCTTAGATACATTTTATATAGTTCATAGAATAACCTTACATGGTAAATCCTACTCTCTCCTCATTTCACAGGTGAGGAGCGGAAAAGCAGGTAATTTGATCAAGGTCACATAACTAAATTGGTGATGTTAAAAGAATGAGAGATGATGTATGTAATATGTGTGTAAAGCAGTGTCAGACTCTGAGTAAGTGTTCAGCAAAACATTGTATGTTATTGTTGATGCTGTTCTAAAAGAAACCAAAGTGCATTTGGATCAGACTTGGTTTGTAAATAATCTATACCTGAGGATTAAATACTATTTCAGATGTCTATTCCCAAATTCTGCTTCCAGAATTCTAAAGTGAAATTTCCAGATTATAAACAACTTGAAGAGAGGCAATCATGTCTTTTAATTTTCTCTTAAGTTCCATAGCTCTTAGTATAATACACATTTGAGAAAATAGTATGCATTAGATAAATACTTATTGATGATTATAAATTTCTCTCGAAAGGACAAATGTGGATGTATTTATAAATTAAAAATGGCCATTTTCTGAAAAGTATTTCATTTCCTTTAAGGGCTAATTCTTTCATTCTATTATTTTAAAAAGTTGCCATTGGAGGGTAATTTTAGGACTTTCATTATAAGAGTCTTTTGTTTTCACATTGGTATAAGAAAAAAAAAATGAGAAAGCTATAGAGAAGGCTGACCTCTCAAGAATTTCTGTGTGGGGAATTACTAAGGCCTGGAAGTCCATAAACCATTTTTCTCCATCTATTTTTTTGTGTATTTTCAACAAACTGTACTTCTAGTTAGTGAAAGTTGGCAGTTTTTTTAGTATCAGGCCAAATTCCATTCTCATCAGCTCAGAGTTCATAGGACATAATGAAGTCTAAATTCAACCCTAAATTGAGTGTATTTTAATAAAGATGGCCTAGTCTATTTGGGGCTCAGTTTACCTCAAAACAATCTTTTTTTTTAAGAATTTATTTATTTGACAGAGAGAGACACAGTGAGAGAGGGAACACAAGGAGGGGGAGCGGGAGAGGGAGAAGCAGGCTTCCCGCGGAGCAGGGAGCCCCATGCGGGATTCAGTCCCAGGACTCTGGGATCATGACCTGAGCTGAAGGCAGATGCTTAACGACTGAGCCACCCAGGCACCCCAAAACAACCTTTAAGAATAAATTATGTAACAAATCCTATAATGTATATCCTAGTTTTATTTTTTTTTTGGATTTTATTTATTTATTTATTAGAGAGAGAGAGAAACAGCATGAGAGGGGAGAGGGTCAGAGGGAGAAGCAGGCTCCCTGCTCAGCAGGGACTCGATCCCAGGACTCCAGGATCATGACCTGAGCCAAAGGCAGTCGCTTAACCAACTGAGCCACCCAGGCACCCTGTATATCCTAGTTTTAAAAAATAGCTTGTATAGTTTTAGTCTGATTATAACAGTACTATATCTGTGAATGATGCTGGCATACCAATATGCCTTTCTTCATTAGAATATAATTTTGTGATATTTTGTCAAATAATCAGATCTTTACATTTGGAGCATATGCCTTCTTCCTTAGAAACTTAAAATTCCTGTGTTTCATCACTGGAATAACTTGTAAACTGGTTTGTTTACAAGTAGCAATTGACAAGTGGGAGGAGATTGTCAAATGGGTAACAATGAACAATATTTTTCTTCCTTCATTATCTTCCTGTGCTTGGTCAGGATTTTTTTTTCTTTCACAAACTCTTTAGAATTATGATGCTTTGGTCTACTATGCATCTTTGTCTTTTTTTTTTAAGATTTTATTTATTTATTTGAGAGAGAGAATGAGATAGAGAGAGCATGAGAGGGGGGAGGGTCAGAGGGAGAAGCAGACTCCCTGCTGAGCAGGGAGCCCTATGCGGAACTCGATCCCAGGACTCCAGGATCATGACCCGAGCCGAAGGCAGTCGCTTAACCAACTGAGCCACCCAGGCGCCCTGCATCTTTGTCTTTTTGTTCACTGATGTATCCAAGGGCCTGGAACAGTGCTTGGCTCATAATAGGTCCCAAATATTTGTTGAATGAGAGAATAAAGGGTCTCTTGTTCTGCTCTTGGGCATCTTTAGTATGCATCTTGCTTTTTTACTTACCAGATCCATTCTGAGGTTTAGCCACTATCCACTAGATTTTGACTCATCCACTGGACTCTGTATTATAGTAGGATATTATTTATGGTGACAACTGTGCTTTGTGATGATAAGAGGGAAAGAACTTACAGACTGACAACACTATAGAGACAAAGTAGATTAGTGGTTGCCTGGAGCTGGGATTGGAGGTGAGAACAGAAAATGACTCAATGGGCAGTAGGGATCTGTTTTGGGTGAAGGAAATGCTCTGAAACTGGATTGTGGTAATCGTTGTACAGCTCTGTAAACTTATTAAATACTGTGTTGTTAAAAGGAGTGAATTTACAGTATGTAAACTGTACCTCAGTAAAATTGTTAAAAAAATAAATAAAACCAGGTTGGGAGTTTAAAATTTTTGGAAAAATTGGAAAACTGGAATGATGTAATTATTTTCTTTATTTCTCACCTTAAGTATGACTTGTTGCTATAGATAAATGACTAATTTACCTCAAACCAATTTTCTCTGTGAAGTATTTCAGGACAGAGAGATGTTCATTTTATTCTCTGGAAAAGTACTTTCTTTTGTGATATTATCTTGGAATTTATAAGGCTTTTAATATAAAACATCTTGTTACATCTAATTTCCTAATCCTCTTTTATGGAAATAATCCAAAACTAGAAGAATGAATAGATGTAAATTATTCCACATTGCTGATAGTTTGTTTACATTTGGTTAAAAATTAGGACACCCAATTTTTTTCCATTGAGTTTCTGAAAGATTAGTTTAATTTGCCTAGATTGCTTTCTTTTCATTTTCTTAAGTGAATTATTTATGGACTCTCTCTAATGTATTATCCTTCCCCTCCCCCACCTTTTTTTTTTTTTTTTTTTTTGGTTGGGAGATTATTTGTATTTTAAAATTACTTGTTGGGTGAAAAAAGTTTTTCCATGAAACTAGTATTTTTTGCGTTCTGTATGTGTCTCCTCCCAAGGAGTACAGCCCCCTTAAAAATTTGACTATGTCCTGAAAAATTATAAAAGCTTTCCCACAAGTCTAATAAACGCCAAATAGTTTAAAGATCTCATTAAGGTTACTGAGATTGACTCTCAATTATTAACTCTCAAGTCTGAAGGTGTCAAGCATTGGCAAGGATGTGAGGACCTAGAGACATTGTAATTAAAAGGCACTTGTATTTTAAGAATGAATTGAGGTGGCTTGATTTCTCATTAGTTAAATCATTGTGCAGTTATTCTGTGCCTTGAAACTATTAGATGATAATAGTAGTTATTGTTACTATCATAATTGATAATGTATTTAGTGCTGACTGTATGTCAGACACTGTTCTAAAGACTTTTCTTAAGGAACTCATTTAATTCTGATAAGAATCATATGAAGTAAGTGCTACTACCATCCTCATTTAACAGATAAAGGGAAATTAGTTACACGGAACTCACCCAGGGTCACACAGCTAGAAAACCCAGGCAGGCAGGCAGGCAGGCATGGCTCATCATCACTATACCAAAATAAAAAGACCATTTTTCTTTTTCTTTTTCAAAAGCAAAAAAAAAAAAAAAAAAAAAGCTTCATACTGAAAAGACCCAGAAATCCTTAGTATAAGAAAATAAGAATTAATACTCTACTGCTAGATGGAGAAATATGTTCTTCCATTTCCTTTATTTTTATTTTTTTCCTTGTTTCCATTTGTATTTTTATGTTTTTGTTATTTATATATTTATATTTTTATGTCATTTATGTTACTTTCCATTGTTACTTTTATCACTCAGTGTTATTCTCAGTGATGGACATGCTCTGTTCACTCATGCTTTTTCATACTATGCTAGGCCAATAGTTCAAACAGTATTATTTGACTTTAGTCAGAAATCTCTTATTAGGATTTCTTTTATGTGTCTGGTAGTTTAATCACTTGTCTACTGGGATTGTTTGATCATTTCTGTGGGAACTCTTCAAGCATTACCTACTGCTTAAAAGGTATGAAGTGTAAATGCCCCTCACATTTCTATCTACCTTTTGAGAAATCTGTATTACTGTAACTCAAAAGGTGAATTTCACGTAAGAATGCTTATGGTTGTTGGTTAAGCAGTGATGTAAGTATCAATATAAATAAGCAAAGATATTTTAATAAATTGATTTCTGTTGAATTAAACTGTATGATAAATAATCTCACAGTATGGGTATGTTTTGAGGGAAAGTTCAAGGTATTATTATTTTTTTAAATCATTCATTCCCATTCCTTTGTTTTTATTTTATTTTTTAGGATTTTGGCCCCTAACAGTAATTATCAAGATGTTGAGACCCTCTATAACTTCCTAATCAAGTATGAGGTATGAGAAATACTTTAAAATGCTTATCATATTTCCACCATAAACAAGTTTTACTATAAATAAACATGATAGAGGTCTAAAACCATCAGAATGCTATTTAACTGGCATTTGTTTTAAATTTTTAAAGGCCACAGAAGTTTGTCAAAGACAGATTAAACCTTTTCTTTCATTCATTAAATAAAAACATGGAGTCCTATTACACACTTTCTCCAACACAGAGTTGTTTCTCACTAGGGGTGCGGTTGGCATTTCGGGATGGGTCATTTCTCCATTGTGTGGAACACTGCAGAATGTTCAGCATCGCTGCTCCTCACATACTAAATCCCAATATCTGAGTCACTGTGACAACCAAAAATATCCTACCGCCCCACTGGAGCTTACAGACCCCGATGGCTCCCATGGAGAAAGAGCCACCTCTGTTGGAGAGGTGGCTGATATTTAACAGTGTAATTCAAAATGCCCTAATATGAGTAATTAAAAATGTATCAAAATTGATGAATATGATGAAAAGAGAGACTTCAGGCTAGAACCTGTGATATATGTCATGAATTTGTGCTTCGGTTTTCCTTTATTAGTAGTAAATTAGCTGCCTACTTTTTAAAAAATTTTTTATTGTTATGTTAATCACTATACATTACATCATTAGTTGCTGCCTACTTTTTTTTTTTTTTTTTTTTTTTAAGATTTTATTTATTTATTTGACAGAGAGAGAGATAGCGAGAGCAGGAACACAAGCAGGGGGAGTGGGAGAGGGAGAAGCAGGCCTCCCGCCGAGCAGGGAGCCCGATGTGGGACTCGATCCCAGGACCCTGGGATCATGACCTGAGCCGAAGGCAGACGCTTAACGACTGAGCCACCCAGGCGCCCTGCTGCCTACTTTTTAAGTCATCTGTGACCTGGAGCCACACCACCCTTATACCTGAACTGTGGTCTGGATAAGTATCTAAATGTATGTGGGGATTGCTTTTAAAACTAAAGTTACATCTAGATATTTTTTTCTTCTAAAAACCTAAAGGCTTAAGGATTTTGTATTCATATTTTTTATTCACATCAGGTTCAAAACCACTTCTTTAGCTGATTTTTCTCAATAGTTGATCGAGAACAGATTATTTCCTTCATCCTTTGATCAAACATCTGCAAGGTTGTTGACATTTGCCGGCCTTAAGTTTGCATACATTATAGGTCCTGGCATACTGGGACAGTAATAGTGAAAATATCAGAGTCTTGTTGACATGAGAGTAGAACACGTAAAGAAAAAGGAATTGGACTGGCTAACAGTCTAACTCTAAATGTATATCTTAAACATTTTTAGAAGATCTTTTAATAATTATAAATTATAGTACCTAAAAATTAATTATAATTATATACCAATTTTATACAGTCATTAAATATAATATTAAATATTATATATAATTAAATAACATAAACATATAATCCTAATTGTAAGCAAAAATTTGGGATTATATAGATTTAAACTATTGTAGTTACAAACTATGGGGGGATGGGATGCCTGGGTGGCTTAGTTGGTTAAGCATCTGCCTTTAGTTCAGGTCATGATCCCAGCGTCCTGGGATCGAGTCCCGCATCGGGTTCCGATTGCTTCTCCCTCTGCCTGCCGCTCCCCCTGCTTGTGCGCTCTCTCTCTCTGACAAATAAATAAAATCTTTAAAAAAATAATAAAAAATAAAAACTATGGGAGCACCTGGGTGGCTCAGTTGGTTGACTGTACGTCCAACTCTTGCTTTTGGCTCGGATCATGATCTCAGGGTCATGAGATCAAGCCCTGCATTGGACTCCACACTCAGTATGGAGTCTGCTTAGGATTCTCTCTCTCCCTCTCCCTCTGCCCTTCCACCCTGCTTGCACAGGCATGTGCGCTCTTCCTCTCTCTCTCTCTAAATAAATAATCTTTAAAAAAATAAACACTGTGTATTTTTAACCTTTAGTGAATGAAACATTTTCTACACAATATGATAATTTCCTCACCAAAAAATTTATACCAACTATTTAAATATGTTTTGAAGTAAATTGAACAGAAGATAGTCTCATTTAGTTTTCCATCACTAATTCAGAATTTCTGAAAACTTAGGCACTGTTTGATTTGTTATCTGATAAAAAGAATTTATTAATATCCAGATTTTTCCCTGCACATAAGTACAATATAGCCTAAATCAATAGGAAGCCTCAAGAAATACAGGATTTCATCACTGTGTCTTCCACATGTGTGCCATGATGAGTCTTTGTATGATCAAGGCTTTTATATTTATAGTAGTGTAAATTATATCTCTGAATTATATTATGAACTTACACATATTAGTTAAAATATTTAGACCTTGACAGTCTGAAAAAGACATTTCTTTAGAAAATGTCTGTAAATCAAACTTTTTTATAAACTTAGTATTTAAATGAAAGTGAAGATTCTTCAGTACTAGTTTTTGCAACGGTCACCCATAGTATTCAAATGTTGTTAAAGTTGAATGCTTAATTTTTTCTTTCAGCTTGAATTATTTCTGATGTTCCAAATATAAACAAGATATGGCTGCTTCTGCTTTTAAAATGGTCTCCCTAGGGCTGCCTGGGTGGCTCAGTGGTTAAGTGTCTGCCTTCGGCTCAGGTTGTGATCCCAGGGTCTTGGGATCGAGCCCCGCGTCCAGCTCCCTGCTCGGCGGGGAGCCTGCTTCTCCCTCTCCCTCTGCCTGCCGCTCTGCCTACTTGTGCTCTCTCTCTGTCTCTCTGTCAAAAAAATAAATAAAAAATCTTAAAAAAAAAAAAAAAAAAGGTCTACCTATATGACCCCAACTCTACTCCAGTCCTTTAAATATAGTTATTTTAACCTTTTGACATTTGCTTTTTTTAGAAAAGAAATATTGAATATGTGCTTTAGAAATCTTCTAAAACTCTAAGCTAATTGAAGCCTGAATCTATTGATAAGAGCCAGTAGGAGTAAAATTTAGTGTTGCATGGAGTACACATTTTTCTCTTTCCACTTGATCTACAAAGTGATTATCTGCTTCGTTGAGATTCCCACTAACCCCAGAACCCTTGATCACTTCTTCTGGTTCTCTGAACGGATGAAGTTGTAACAGTAGGACTAGTATTTTTACACACAGTTCAGTGTTGTGTAAAACATTGAGAGCATTGATTGTGATCTTTTTATGCGTTGTGATCACTGAACTTGTGATTGTTCTTTTTATGCAAACACTAGAAAGTTGACATTCTGTTCCCTCAGAATATGGGTCACTCTACTTGTGCTCTTACTGCTCTTTTGACTTCATATGCATTTTTATTAACTACATCTTGGTTCTTTTCAGGTAAATAGAAATGTCCAGTTCACTGCCCAGGAACTTTATGATTGTGTTTCACAGTCTGAGTATCGGTAAGTCCCATCTGTAGTATAGATAATGCCGTTGTCATAAGCTTTTACCATATACAGTACCACTTGGTGTGCTGGAGAAGGATTTGTTTTATGTCTGCACTACACTATGATTTTTTTTTACCTTTATTAATATGAAATAGTTCATACATACCAAAAGAGTTTTGTGTGTGTGTGCACGCACACCTGTGTATAAACCCAAGTATAAGGTTTAAAGTGCTACTCAATTTTTTTGGCCTCAAGACTCCTTTATATTTTACAAAATTGTTGGGGACCCTAAAGACCTTTTGTTTATGTAGGTTGTATCTATCTATATTTCCTATATTAGAAATTAGAATTGAAAATTTTTAAAATACTCATTTCAAAATAATAACTAATTACATGTTAAGATAAGGAACATGTAATTACGAAAATAATTTTTCCCGAACAAAAAGAGTGAGAGTCTACATTTTTGCAAATCTCTTAATGTCTGGCTTCATGGAAGACAGATGGGTTCTGATAACTGCTCTTGAATTTAGTCTGTTTTGATAATCACATGTCATGTATCACTGGAAAACTGTTGTACGTTCTGGCAAGAATGAGAATGCAAAAGGCAAATCATGTCTTAGTCTTATTATTGAAAGTAGCTTTGACCTCTTTGACCTCACAGACCCTTTGAAAGACTTATTTTCCCCAGATCGTGTTTTGAAGACAAACTAGTACAAAGAATACTCATGCCTATCATTCAGCTGACAAAATAGACCTTTACCCATCCCTGTGCATACCCGTCCTTGCAGCCTCTCCGTAGAGATTTTGTGTTTATAATTCTCATCTTTATGGGTGTATGTACCAATAAAAATATATTGATTAATTTCACCTGCTTTTGTACTCAATGGCATCATATATATTCTTTTCAAAAATAATTTAGTGTATAGCATTCATATGTAACAAGAAAGGAGAAGCAGTATAAATCAGATTCTTTAATATACAGGGTCTGTGTGTGAAGCCCTCCAGTCCTGAGCCCAGGCAAACAAATTCATGAGGAACAAAAACCCACTTAATGTGGTCATTGTTGCCCTCCAGTCTCATAACCCCCTTCCCGCCATTCTTTTTTGACTCAATGTCCAGATACACCCATGTTGCAGCATGGAGCAGTAGTTGGTTTACAGCCAGTCCTACGTACTGTGACATGACCTATTCGTTCCCAAATATCACCTCATGCTATGCCAAATCATGCCAGAAAAAGGGTGTTGGGGAAAATGGGTCTGAGGCACATCCCTCAGAAACTTAATAAGAGATATAGGGGCGCCTGGGTGGCTCAGTCGGTTAAGCATCTGTCTTCGGCTCAGGTCATGATCCCAGGGTCCTGGGATTGAGCCCCACATCGGGCTCCTGGCTCAGGGGGGAGCCTGCTTCTCCCTCTCCCTCTGCCTCTCCCCTTGCTCATGCTCGCTCACTCGCTCTCTCTCTCTGTATCTCTGTGTCTCAAATGAATAAATAAAATCTTAAAAAAAAACCTTAAGAGATACATTAAAAAAAGAAGATAGGAACCTAATCAAAATGACACCAGTTTTACACATGTTAAATGGTTAAGAAATATGTCAACATGATGGTAAATCTGACCCTTTTTGTTGAAAAAGAGTCAAAGTTTGCTGGTGGAAGTGGTCCTTGGAAGGGTTGCAGCTTGTGGGTCAGTGGGATGTGGTGGAAGGAAGGTGATCTGAAACTGAATGTAAAGTTGCAACACCCGATGTGAATGAGGTTCTGGTACATGTTTAAAGTGTGTGCGTGTGTGTGTGGTGCATTGCTAAGTAGCTTACTTCAGCTGGGTAGTTTTCTCTGTTCCTCTGAAACTACATATAAGAAAGTGTGAAATCTGCACCATGCTCAGGTTGTTCTTTAATGGACCGGCGGTGTTGGAACAAGTTCCTGCTGTAGCAGGACTGACCGTGCTTTCACTCTGTGTGAGTTACCACTGCTGTCACTCATCCGCAGCTCAGTTGCGAGTTTTAACTTGCACACAAATCTGCGTTGCTCTAAAATTTTATGAGCAGGTAAAGCGAGTGTTAACTATCAAGGTGCTTCTGTGAAACTCTAGATTGGTAAATTTATTTGATATCAAGACACAAGGATTGATAATTAGGCACAAATGTTACTAAGTACAGCTATGAAAGCTCACTTACTTATTAGATTAAGTTTTCCAAGAAAATCTAAAACCATTGGGCATGCATAGTATGTAGTAGCTGGGGGTTTACCTTAATCTTCAGACTGTCAATCAGTTACACTCTTCTTATAGATCTTTACAGATAGGCCACATTTAAAGGTTTGTGTAGATGAGATTTGTGTCAAAAATATAACATCTGTTGGGGCGCCTGGGTGGCTCAGTCAGTTAAGCATCCAGCTTTTGATTTCTGCTCAAGTCATGATCTCAGGGTCATGAGATCAAGTCCCACATTGGGCTCTGTGCTGGGCGTGGAGCCTGCTTAAGATTCTCTCTCTCCCTCTGCTCCCCGCCCCCCCACTGCACCCCCTCCCCCACTCACTCTCTCTCACCCTCCCATAAATAAATAAATATAAATATAAATATAAATAAAATAATATCTGTCAAACTAAACAATACATTAAAAAAAATCATTCACCACGATCACGTGGGATTTATTCCTGGCTTGTGAGAGTGGTTCAATATTTGCAGATCAACTCACTACATCACATCAATAAGAGAAAGGAGAAGAACCATATGATTATTTCAACAGACACAGAAAAAGCAATTGACAAACTACAACATCCATTCATGATAAAAACCCTCAACAAAGTAGGTTTAGAGGGAACATAACTCAACATAAAGGCTATGAAAAACCGACAGCTAACATCATCCTCAATGGGGGAGAAACTGAGCTTTACCCCTAAGGTCGGGAACAAGACACTTTTTTTTTTTCTTAAAGATTTTATTTATTTGGGGGACGGAGAGGGAGAGAAAGAGCGCGTGCGTTGGAAGATGAGCAGGCAGAGGGGGAGGGAGAAGCAGGCTCCCAGGGAACCAGATACAGAGCTCGATCCCAGCACCCCAAGATCATTGCCTGAGCTGAAGGCAGCCGCTTAACCAACTAAGCCACCCAGGCACCCCAGGAACAAGACACTTTTATTAAACATAGTATTGGAAGTCCTAGCCACAGCAGTCAGACAACAAAAAGAAATAAAAGGCATCCAAATCGGCAAGGAAGAAGTCAAACTTTGACTATTTGCAGATGACATGATACTATATATATAGAAAACCCTAAGGAATCCACCAAAAAACTGCTAGAACTGACAAATCAGTAAAGTCACAGGATACAAAATCAATATACAGAAATCTGTTGCATTTCTGTACACTAATAAGCAGCAGCAAGAGAAATTTAGAAAACAGTCCCATTTACAGTTGCACCAAAAACCGTAAGGTACCTAGGAATAAACCTAACCAAAGAGGTGAAAGACCTGTACTCTGAAAACTATAAAACACTGATGAAAGAAATTGAAGATGACACAAAGAAATGGAAAGACATTCTATGCTCATGGACTGGAAGAACAAATACTGTTCAAATGTCTATATTACCCAAAGCAGTCTACACATTTAATACAATGCCTATCAAAATACCAACAGCATTTTTCACAGAGCTAGAACAAACAAAATTTGTACGGAACCACAAAAGACTCTGAATAACAAAGCAATCTTGAAAAAAAAAAAAGCAAAGCTGGAGAAATCACAGTTTTGGACTTCAAGTTATATCACAAAGCTGTAGTGATCAAGACGGTATGGTCCTGGCACAGAAACAGACACAGAGATCACTGGAACAGAATAGAGAGCCCAGAAATGAAGTGTATAAGTATATGGTCAATTACTCTTCAACAAAGCAGGAAAGAATGTCCAATGGGAAAAAGTCTCATCAACAAATGGTGTTGGAAAAACTGGACCACATTCTTACACCATACATAAAAATAAATTCAAAATGGATTAAAGACCTAAATGTGAGACAGGAAACCATAAAAATCCTAGAAGAGAGCATAGGCAGTAATTTCTCTGACATTGGCCTTAGCAGTGTTTTCTAGATATGTCTCCTGAGACAAGGGAAACAAAAGCAAAAGTAAATTATTGGGCCTACATCAAAATAAAAAGATTCTGACAGCAAAAGAAACAACAAACCTGAAAGCCTACTGAATAGGGTAAGATACTTGCAAATGACATATCCAATGATATATAAATGTTAATGATAAATGCTAATGATATATAAGTGTTAATATCCAAAATATATAAAGAACTTATAAAACTTAATACCCAAAAAACAAATAATCCAGTTAAAAGATGGGCAGAAGACATGAACAGACATTTCTTTTTTTTTTTTTTTAAGATTTTATTTATTTATTCATGAGAGAGAGAGAGAGAGGCAGAGGGAGAAGCAGGCTCCCAAGGAGCAGGGAGCCCGATGCGGGACTCGATCCCAGGACTCTGGGATCATGACCTGAGCCGAAGGCAGACGCTTAACCATCTGAGCCACCCAGGCACCCCATGAACAGACATTTCTCCAAAGAAGACATACAGATGGCCAATAGACACATGAAAAGATGCTCAACATCACTCAGGGAAATGCAAATCAAAATGATGAGATACCACCTCACAGCTGTCAGAATGGTTAAAATCAAAAACACAAGAAACAAATCAGGTTTTGATGAGGATATGGAGAAAAAGCAACACTCATGTACTGTTGGTGGGAATGGAAACTGGGTGCGGCCACGGTGGAAAACAGTATGGAGGTTTCTCATAGAACTACCCTATGATCCGGTAATCGCACTACTGGGTATTTACCCAAAGAATACAAGGTCACTAATTCAAAGGAGGGTTACCTGCACCACCCCTATGTTTATTGCAACATTATTTACAATAGCCAAGATATGGAAACAGCCTCAGTGTCCATCAATAGATGAATGGATAAAGAAGATATGATATATACATATATATTACTCAGCCATCAAAAAGATGAAATCTTGTCATTTGCAATGCCATGGATGGAGCTAGAGAGTATAATGCTAAGTGAAAAAAGAGAAAGACAAATACCGTATGATTTCACTCATGTGGGTTTAAGAAACAAATGAGCAAAGGGAAAAAGAGACAAATCAAGAAACAGACTCTTAACTATAGAGAACAAACTGATGGTCACCAGGGGGAGGTAGGTGGGGGAATGGGTTAAATATGTGATGGGGATGAAGGAGTGCACTTGTGATGAGCACTGGGTGATGTATGGAAGTGTTGAATCACTAAATGGTTCATCTGAAAATATTACACTGTCTGTTAACTAACTGGAATTAAAACTTAACATATATAATGTCTGTAAACCATGGCCAGTATTTTTGAGTTGGGCACTTAACCAACTGAGCCACCCAGACACCCCAACCTTGGCCATATTTGTGAAGGTATAGAAAGCTCACTGTGGATAACTTGGAGGGCAGAGTCCCTTGCAGGACAGTTCCAATCCGATGTCTAAGATTATTTTGACTTCACTTTACTGTTGGAATAGTTGGGAGTTTTTTTTGTGGGGGTGGTACTGGGATCAAAGTTGAATATTCAGAGTTAAAGTAATTGTACCTGGTTTTTTCTTCTTTGTTTTCTTGTCATTTATTTTGCCAGGGATTTGAACTATGATGTCAATTAATAAGCTCCCTCTTAAACCCAAAAGGACAATTTTGAAGAGAAATGAAATACATCTAATATCTTGAATGCACAGAAAAATGGCGATCGCTACTTAGCAGGCTTTTGGTGAAGAGCCTTTAGATTTGTTACTCTGTTGTTTGTTTTGAAATTATGTGCTGTCTCCATAGTGACCAGTAGCTCTCACACTCGCCTCAGTTGTGCTCCAGGGCTCGTGGTTTTCAAATAAACTGCCAAAAGAGAGAGCTTCTTTTGGTTTCTGTGGCTCATACTAAACATAGGGCCAGATGCACCAGATGGAAGGTGGCAATTTTCCTGGGACATGGAGGTGGAAACAGACAAATGACTTAACTTGCAGACAGCTGACCGCTTTGGGGGAATGCTGAGGAAGATGATTACTTACATCGTCTGAATTTACTAATCTGTTTTTTTTTTTTTTTATTTATAAAGTGTTCATTGTGAAGGAGGAGACTGTTTTGATGTGCCCAACACCGCATTTATTGCAACAGAGAAGTAATTAAATAGCTCAAGAACAGAAAACTATCTCATAGGTTCAGATAAAGCAAGGAAATAAGGTTTCGGATTGCAAGTAGCTTTGATCAGATGTTGAATTCCATGACCCAGCAGATAGAACCTTGGTGTTTATATCTATAAATAAGTTTGTGTTTTGTCTTCTGTAGTTTGTAGAATCTTCCACAGAGCTTTTCTGCTTGTGCTGCTGCTTACCCTGAGCAGGTGAGGAGCTGGACTAGAAAATCCAGGATGGTAAATGAACAAGCCTATCAAGTAGATGACCAAACAAGGATCCTGGGTGATAGACAGCTTTTATATATATGAGAAATAAGTTAGCTGCAGCATGTAATTCGCTTTGTTTGCCTTGAGAGCTCTCAGGCCGTGTGCTCTAGCATGTTGGCGAGGCAAGCCTCAAAGGTCATTTTTTCCTGTATGAGATGCCAGTTAGTTTGTGACATCAGTGTCTAAAGTAACTGCATGGGCAAACAGTATGCCGCCTAACCCAGCCTGTGAGTCAGAAGCTGCTTGCTTTTCCTTGTGGCAGGTGCTTTTGGGAATGACTGCTTTCTGATGCCAGGAATCAACTCTATGGTAGTATCTTCTAGATTACATTAGAGTAGTAGTGCACTTACATGCGGTTCCTGCACCTGAGTATCAGCATCACCTGGGAACTTGCGAGAAACGCAGATTCGACGGCTCCACCCTGGACCTTCTGCATCAGAAACTCTGCAGAGGAGGGGAGCCCAGCCGTCTATGTTGTCCGTCCCTCCAGGAAACGTTCAAGTTTGAGAATCCCTGCATTAAATTAATGACCTGGTCTGTCCAAGAAGCCTTAGACAGAAAAAAGCCTTGGCCAAGAGCTTTTAGGTTTGTTACTGCATTTAGTGCATTCACTCTCTTGTGCAGTGGTCACCTGTCTCCCGTCCTGAGACACTCCTGTCGCCCCAGAGGGAAGTTTCTTGCCCAGCAGGCAGTCATCCCGTGTTCCTCCCTTCCCCCAGACCCTGGCAACCTCTCATGGATTTGTCTATTTTGAATGTCTCTTACAAATAGAATCATACGACACATGACCTTTTGTATCTGGTGTCTTTGACTTAGCCTGATATTTTTTGAGGTTCATCTACATTGTAGCCTGTGTATTTCGCTGCTTTTTCTGGCTGAGCGAAACTCCGCTGTACGCGCAGGCCACGTTTTGTTTATCCGCTCCTCTGTTGATGGACATCAGGATTGTTTCCACTTTGGGGCTCTTATGAATAGTGTTGCTATTTGTCTACAAGTATTTGTTTGAATTCTTCCAATTCCTTCACATTTGGGGGGTAGATCCCTGAGATTGGAATTCTGTGTTTAACTTTTTGAGGAGCTACCGCCTTTTTTCCACAGCAGTATTTTACCTCCCCATTACCTCCCCACCAGCAGTAGATGAGGGTTCCAGTTTTTCTGGATCCTTGACAAAATTTATTTTCCTTTTTTTTTTTTTTTTTTGGTTGCCGGCTGTCCAGATGAGTGTGAAGTGTGACCTCGTTGTGATTTTGATTTGTAGTCGCTAAGTACTGATGATGTGGAGCGCCTTTCCGTGTGCTTATTGGCTCTTTGTCTGTCTTTGGAGAAATGTCTCTGTAAGTCCTTTGCTCATTTTTCAGTGGGTTGTTTTCTTGCTGTTGTTGAGTTATAAGAAGTCTTTATGAGGGGGGCACCTGGGTGGCTCAGTCAGTTAGGCGTCTGCCTTCGGCTCGGGTCATGATCCCAGGATCCTGGGATCGAGCCCCGCATCGGGCTCCCTGCTCCGCGGGAAGCCTGCTTCTCCCTCTCCTCCTCCCCCTGCTTGTGTTCCCTCTCTCGCTGTGTCTCTCTCTGTCAAATAAATGAAATATTAAAAAAAAAAAAAAAAAAAAAAGTCTTTATGAGGAATCTGGCTCCACGCCAAAATCCTATGTGTGATCTTCCAGGCCTGACCCTAGGCAGTTACAAGGCTTCGTCTGGCAGGCTCCCCTGGGGAAAGCTGCCTTCCCCATAGCAGATTTGGCACACAGCCAGTATGTTGCTCTCTTCTGGAGGGGGTTGCAGGCAATGCTTAGGCCCCCTGCCCCTGAGCTTACGTGCAAATCTGCATTCCTAGCTCAGGCTTCCATTTGGTGGCCTCCTTATGGGGGGCTCTGGCTGAGGCACCTCTCAGGCACTTCCGCTGAGAATGTTTTGGAGACCTTGGCTGAGGTATTTTTCTCCACTCTGACCCAATGCTTTTCTACTCCTAGCTCTTTTCCTTTGCTATGTTCTGAATGTTTGTGTCCCTCCCAAATTCATATGTTGAAATCCTGTTGCTCAATGCCATGGTCTTAGAAGGTGGGGCCTTTGGGAGGTGATTAGGTCATGAGGGTAGAGCCCTCATGAATGGAGTTAATGCTTATAAAAGAGGGTGCTCACCAGAATGTGACCATGATGGAGCCTTGATCTTGGGCTTCCAGTCTCCAGAACTGTGAGAAATAAATTTCTGTTGTTTATAAGCCACCCCGTCTTGGTATTTTGTTCTAGCAGCGTGAATGAACTACGACCCCCACCTCTTAGTTCCCTGGGTCCATGAAGAGATAGGAGCCTTAGTTTAGGGATCCTCAGCAATGAGATGATGTCCCCCACACTGCATATCATCTCACCCTAACTCCGTGCCATTCTATAAGGAAAAATGGAGCAAGAGGGAACTGACACCTTTAATTTTGTCTCTCTCTTTTTAAGATTTTATTTATTTATTTGACACAGAGACAGAGAGCACAAGCAGGGGGAGTGGCAGGCAGAGGGAGAGGGAGAAGCAGGCTCCCCAATGAGCAGGGAACCCAATGCGGGGGCTCGATCCCAGGACCCCGGAATCATGACCTGAGCCGAAGGCAGTCGCTTAATTGGCTGAGCCACCCAGGTGCCCCTAGTTTTGTCTCTTGTTTGCAGTGTCACAGTAAATGAAAAAGGTTGATTTTACTTTCAGTTTGGCTTACTGTCCTTACTAACCACCGTGGTACCTGGCAGCTTGACATGTTATATGTTCTGGGTATTAGACCCTATCAGATTTATAATTTGCAAATATTTTCTTTCTGTACATTCTCTTTTTCACTTCTTTGATAGCATCCTTTGACATACACGAGTTTTTAAATTTGATGAAGTCCAATTTATGTGTTCTTTCTTGTACTGCTTGGGTTTTTGGCATAATATCTAAGATTCCACTGCCAAAGCTAAGCTCATGAGTGTTTTTTTCTTAGAATTTTATAGTTTTAGCTCTTACAGTTAGGTCATTGATGCATTTTTGAGTTAATTTTTGTATATGATGTGAGGTAGGGGTCTGACTTCATTCATTTGCTTGTGGATATCAAGTTGTCCTAGCACCAAATGTTGAAGAGACTGTTTTTTTTCCCATTGAATGATCTTGGCACCATTGTTGAAAATCAGTTGATCATTTATGTGAGATTTATTTCTGGGCTTTAAGTTTGTTCCATTGGTCTGTATGTCTGTCTGTATGCCAGTACCACTGTTTTGATTAAAGTTGCTTTGTATTTTGAGTTTTCAAAATTGGGAAGTTTGAGTCCTCTAAACATTGTTTTTCTTTTTCAAGATTTGACTATTTGGGGTTCCTTGCAATTCTATGTGACTATTAGGATCAGTTTTATAAAAAAAGATTGGGACTTTGATAAGGATTTCATTGACTGTGGGGAGTATTATTGTCTTCCAATACATAAGCATGGTATGCCACTAATTTAGGTCTTCAATTTCTTTTGGCAGTGTTTTATGGTTTTTAGTGCACAAGTCTTGTGCCTCTTTACTTAAACTTATTTCTAAGTATTTTAATTTTTTTCATGCTATTGTAAATGGAATTGTTTTCTTCATTTCCTTTTCTAAGTGTTCATTTCTAGTGTATAGAAATGCAGTTGGGGTGCCTGGGTGGCTCAGTCAGTTAAGCATCTGACTCTTGGTTTTGGTTCAGGTGATGATCTCAGGGTCCTGAGATTGAGCCCTGTGTGGGGCTCTGCACTCAGCACAGTCTACTTGAGATTCTCTCTCCCTCTCCCTCTCCCCCACTTGCTCTTGCTCTCTCAATAAAATAAATCTTAAAAAAAATGCAGTTGATTTTTTGTGTGTTGATCTTTTATTTTCCAACTTTATTGAATTAGTTTATTCTAAGAGGTACTTTGTGGATTCTTTAGGATCTATAGAGATAATTTTACTCCTTTGTTTATAATTTGTATGCTTATTATCTGTTTTTTTGTGCCTAATTGCTCTGGTTAAAATTTCCAGTACAGTGTTGAATAGAAGTGGTGATATGTGGGCATCCTTGTCTTGTTCCCGATTTTAGGGGGAAAGCTTTTAGTCTTTACCATTGAATATGATGTTAGCTATTATATACTATTTTTATATTAGCGTTACATTGTGTATTCCATTTTTCTTTCATTTGAGATACACACTGCAAATAAATAGAAAAGTTCAGAGAGTTGTAAAACAAATACCCATTGTAGACTCTCTTCTTGTACCTAGAAAGAGTTTTGGAAAAACTGCATCAAATATTGTCATTAGATCACTTAAGGTCACTATTGCCATGCCATTTTGACAAAATTAGCCATGAAAAAGAATCATATAACCACTAAAATTATTTTTAAATTGATTTGATCAAATTTCCAGTTTATTTTGACCTATCTGAAATTTGGTCAAAGCAAGTTTGATACCCATGATAGGACAATTTAGAAAAACTGGCAGTTTTGTAGAATTACAGAACTAGAAGCAACCTCCAGTCTTGAGCTCTGTTCCAGAACAGATTAGGAGTTGGGATTGTTTAGTTTACAAAAGAGAAATAGGATCACTGTAAGAGAGAAAATATTTGTAGTATTAGAGAATGACTTTTTTTTTTTTTTTAATTTAGGCTGTCAGAAAATGGTTTTTTTTTAGGTCCAAGGAAGAACTTTCTAGAAGTTAAGAGATACGAAATGGGCTACCTCTCACAGTTGTGTGTGCTCTCACAACTTGGTGAAAGCCAACATGATATGACTCACCAGAAATGCTGCAGAGGCATTAAGGTGCCCCCACATCTAATATTCTGCCATTCTACATATAAGCCCTGGGGATAAGGAACTTAAGAATTCCTGTCATAATACAGTAGAGACCAAACATACACGATGAAAAACACGTGATACTTTCCTCAGTCAGCAATGACAACTTGCTGCAGGAGAGAGAATCTGGAGGGGATAATCCCTTGTGAGAATGCTGACTCACACAGATGAAGAAACCAGACGCCAGTTGGATGAAAAGAGACAGAGATCACCTCTTAACTCTGAGGGGAGGGGAAGAAAGAAAGAAGACAAGACACAGAGATAGATTCAAGTCTAGTTACTAAAGGAGTTTTTTTTTTTTTCCCCCCACATTGGAATAAATCACCAAGAACAGGAATGGGCCCTTTTTGTTTCATTTTTAAGTTTTTGAGAAAACTTACGTTAGATAAGTTATGAGAAAACTAATGACAATATTTGTTGCAGTTTTTCTAAAATTCGTTCTAAGTACAAGAAGAAAATCTACAATGGTTATTTGTTTTACAACATCTCTCCTATTTGGGGATCTCTTAGGGTCTTCCAAAAATCGTTTTCTGAGTAGTTAGGAAGAATTGACAGCAACATAACACTAATTTTAAGCACTGTAAATATAGGAAGCAGGACTAGAGCAACACAAAACCAAAAGTCAGGTTTTAATCAGTGTCAAAGAAACCACACATCTTGAGGAACTGAGGCTGCTCAAAATATGGTATATTTCCTTTTGCTATCACTACTTACTACCTCTCATCCTAATCCCTGAGTTCTGAAGGGGGCGTAGTGGAGAGAAGTGGCTAGTGGTCCTCCCCAACACCGTGGAGATGGCCCAGAGCATCTTAGAAGCCAAGGAAGTAATACAGTGTAATTTACATTTAAAAACCTGCCATTTTTCCCATACCTAATGTGCCAGATGCTTCAACTGGCTATTCTTCGCGAGCTTATATAGACCATTTCCCAGTAGATTTAAATAGGTTTCCATGAGGTTTGGACTCCAGACACCAGATATAATGGGTTGGTGCTCTGATGACTTACAGATCCCACAGTTTGTAGGCCCAAGTCAGCTTTTGAGAGACAGGCTAGGCTTAGTCTTAGGTAAAACTCTGAGTAGGCATGGCTTATAATAGGCATCACTCCCTGCTTCCCTGCCTCTGGCTCAGAGTAATTAGCTAGTATTCATTTGTTAATTTAGCAGTTCTTTTGAAGAACTGAAGCTCTATCAACTTGCTATCTCCTCTCCATTATCTGCTCCTGTCAGGAGGTGCATTCTCTTGGTATCCTCCAGGGTACCTGTTCTTTAGTTAAGACAAAAACCTGTGATCTAGGCTACAGCATTGCTTATGCTTTGGATTAGAACACTGTGACATCAGCCCGTCTCCTGCTGGGAGAAGTCCTTCAGAGACCATACAAAGGACTTTTTAAGCATCCAACTTGGCTTGTTTGCAGCAGATCTGCCATGGGAACTCCTGAATTCTAGGAATTGCACCAAGACCTTCTCCATGTTGACTGTCTGAGAATCTGTGCTACTAAGTGCTTGTCTCCCCATGTTGTTTTGTCTGTGCTAAGAAACTACAACTCTCAACTATCAAAGAATGTTTTTCAAATCCCAGTGTTATCCTGTTGTGTTAAGATTTTTTCATTTATCTGACTAGCTGTCTTGCAGTGATTTAACATTTCTTTATCCCCTAGGGAAAAGTTAACCATTGGATGCCACCAACTGGTTGAGATGGAATATTCCATGCAGCAGTGCAATGCATCTGTCTATATGGAGGCCCAAAACAGGGAATCTCTCTCAACCCTAAGCATGGGTCCGTGACCAGAGACACTTCCAAACCTCAAAAAAGAATTAGGACATGGCCATGCTCACCCTGCTGCACAAATGAAATCTTACCCTGGTATGTTTTATGATCAAACTATCTTCCCTATCGACCTGATGAACTAACACACATCCCTTACACTTCCCCTAAGGTAATGTAAGTAGAATTTGACTTCAGCTCCTACTTGCTATATAGTTTCTTCTCTTCTTCCCTGGGTTTGTCACTTTTCAGTGCATTTCTAATGGGAAGAGCAGGGGAGACCTCTATACTGATTTTTCCCTTACATGTGAAGCAGCATGGATTTATGGGATCAGGTGGCAGGGATTCATATTTGCCCCTAGCTAAACCAAGTGTTTAATTGATTTCTTATTTAGTTATAGAGTAAGTTGGAAATCCTTGTTTACTAGAGTATATTATGCTTTTGTTAATACATTATATTAAATCTAATTTCCTATTCTATGATAAATGTTAATTTATTTTTTACAAAACAATAAATTTTATTTTTAGTAAGATTTTGCCTTTTCATTTTACTTCCAAATTGTGTTTCTGAACTGTGTACAAGGTATGATGATAAAAGCAACTCTCTCCAATAAAAGAGAATCTACCCAGTATTCTCAGGGTAAGTCTGTGCAGGGCCCCCCGAGCTGTATGTTTGCATAGGAAGCCGCACCTCTACCTGGGGCTCCAGTGACATCCGGGATATGAGCCCTGTGGGAGAAGCTTCCAGAGGATCTCTGCTCTCTGCAAAAAACATCCCCCCCCACCACTCCGAAGTTTTTTCAGATCTTTATCCCTCAGCTGCTTGTGGTGGTTGTTAACTGGGTTTTGGTTCTGCTCTTGCTTCCCTCTCTTCTTCCCTCTTATCTTTTTAATATAGGTTGTGATTTTTAGGAAATTTCACTCCTGCACACTTTCATGTATGCATATAGATATTTTACCTTAGTCTATGTATCTTTTTATTTATTTATTTGACAGAGACACAGTGAGAGAGGGAACACAAGCAGGGGGAGTGGGAGAGGGAGAAGCAGGCTTCCCGCTGAGCAGGGAGCCCGATGTGGGGCTCGATCCCAGGGCCTTGGGATCATGACCTGAGCCGAAGGCAGGCGCTTAATGACTGAGCCACCCAGGTGCCCCGAAATGTCAGGTTTCTTTGTTGCTTTTTTTCTAATTGTAATCTTTTAAGATTTTTAATCTATCTTAATTTTATACTTTTACTATTATACTATACTTTTCTATTATACGATAGTATAATGCAGGACTTGGGGGTTCCCTCCCCCTCCCTCTTTCTTTTCTGGATCCCTCCTCTGGATTGAGATAACTCAGTTGACCTAAGGCTCATAAGCTCCACCTTGCAAAACACACATTTGTTTTGATAGAGATCCTTGGGAGAGGAACTTAAGAGTTCTAAAATCTCCATTCTTCAGTATGTATGCCTATTGTATTTTGGGCAGAAGCCATCATAAGCATGCCAGTAGGGACAGATGAGGAAAGTCACACAGGGAAGGGCTCTCTACATAATGCTCTTGGCCTTGTCTTAGTGAGGAGTCATGAGGGGCATCCATGAGGATTATCCCACCAAAGTTTCTGGCACCATTTTACACTAGCATTTTCCAATTTACTTTTACACAAAAGATCATCCACTTCCTTCCTGAGAGGACTAGGGAGGATCCTTTGGGTGTAGCCACCCCAGCCATTCCAGCATTCTGGGCCAAAGGAACGCTGGCTTAAGAATTGGGGTGTTGTGCCCTACTGGGATTTTGTTAGACCCTGTAGCAGGCAATTGGGACTGCAGAGATTAGAACCTCACAGATGGTGAATTTCACTTTCCTCTTGTGGTTTTGCCTGTCACCCGAAAGACAAACTTGAAGCTCATTTCATCTTTTGACCATCACCTTGACGGAGAACAGAAATCTTTTCACTCTTGGAGCGTTGACCCAGATTTCTTTAGATGGTGTCTTGATCTCCCTTCACTTGATCACTTTGTTCCTACTTTCTGACAACTCCCCCTAGCCCACCCACCTGCTGGAACACTTTTCAAGCATCCTTTTTCATCCCATGGGTCAGGATTTACTTCTTAAGAGGGAATATCCCTATTGAAGAATCAAATACATCTTCCACTCTCAGTAAGTGATGCCACAGGCAAAGCCCTTTTCTGATTTAGATTGAACTGACAGGCCAGTCAGCCTCCCACCTGATGGTTCTTTGGCTGTTTTACCAATAAAACCCACTCCAGTGAAAATAACCCCATGAACTGGAACAGTTACCAGCTATGAAACTTTAAGGTGAGGTGGCTCAGTGCCCCTAACTACAAACTGATGCCAGCATGCTATTCTTTAGTTCTAATCTTTCCTTAGCTTTTGCAATTCTACTGTAGGCTGATGGTTATGGGCTTAAACTACTTGCAAGGCCAGTGGGAATCAATGGTTCCCTGCTGGGATTTCCACCAAGGTAAAATATGGGTATGTCCTAGTCCCCCTTTTAGAACCTTTTCCTTTAAAGGTTTGATACCTTTTGGGGGCACCTGGGTGGCTCAAATTAAGTGACTCTTGGTTTCAGCTCAGGCCGTGATTTCAGGGTCCTGGTATTGAGCCCCATGTTGGGCACGTGCTCAGCACAGAGGCTGCTTGTCCCTCTCCCTCTGCTAATAAATAAAATTAAAAAAAAAAAAAGTTTAAAGGTTTGGTACCCTTTTGGTTAAGCCAGAAAGACAGAACTGTTTTTAAGTGTAGTTTTTTGAGTTTTGTCAAAACACAATCGCATCTTCACCAGTATGATCAAGGTATGAATTCTATTGCTCTGCAAAACTTCATCCTTTTTATTCCTAAGTAATATTCCACTGTGTTGATGCACCAATTTACCATTCACCAGGTGGAAGGCTATTTGAGTTGACTTGGTAACTGAATAAAGCTGCTATATTCACATACAGGTTTCAGTGTGACAGGTTTTCATTTCACTTGGATCACTACCTAGGAAAGTGATTATGGTGTCATAGGGTATTTTGTCAGAAACTGCCAGTTTTCCGAAGTGACCTTACAATTTTGATTTCTCCAGCAATTTTGAGTTTCGTTGACTTGCATCCCAACCATAATTTAGTAAGTGTGTAATCTTAAATTTTCCTAATGATTTAGGATAGTGAACATCTTTTCATGTGCTTATTGGAATCCATTTTCTTTGGTAAAGGGTCTTGTTCCAATCTTTT
Source organism: Mirounga angustirostris (assembly GCF_029215605.1). Taxonomy (NCBI): domain Eukaryota; kingdom Metazoa; phylum Chordata; class Mammalia; order Carnivora; family Phocidae; genus Mirounga; species Mirounga angustirostris. Next base: position 45,479,990 of record NW_026991714.1, read on the forward strand.
GCCCATTTACTTTTTTTTTTTAGTTGAGTTCTGGGTACCAATTATTATCAGGCATTTTCTTTTAAGCCTGGACCTTTAAAGACGGTACCACCTTTGAGACAAAACACTTGCTTAATGTAGGAGGTACCTACTTCAATTTTAAGAATTCTAAGATCTAGAGATCTTTTGATTTGGGAGTAGCCTTAATGGATAGCTGGCCTTGCTAATTACTGGACTATTTACATTTGGTAGGTACATTTCAACCTTTTAATACAGCAACTCCTATTCCTAACTTGCTGTATATTTCAGTTCATCTTGTGTCATTCCCTCATTACTCTTTCCTTCATCCAAGTTTGGTACTGTGTGTGCCTTTTTCCCAGGCTAAAATTACTCCCTTTGCTCACTTTGAGCAAATGTATTCAGATGTACACCCTTTATAGGTTCTTAAATTTCCACAAGATATCAACCCTATATACACTTAGTAACTGAGCTTTTTGCTTCTCACTCTTATTCAACCCTCAGTAAGGCATGGAGCTATTAATAGCAAAGTTTCAACATTCTGTTGGCCTCCGTGCTAGTACTTGTTGCTCAGTGCATCATTTTACAAATGAGAACCTTCTGGTTTCTACTATGAAAGAAACTGGTGCTTCGAAGAATTCCTTGTTAACCTACAGATGATTCCACTATTCCTTGATTTTTAAAAAATGAATAAATGTGGCATGTAACACTGGTAAGTTTAAGGTGTATAGCTTACTTACTTTGATGCATTTATATATTGCAACATGACTGTGATGGATTTATAGCATAACATTATTATCTATATTCATCATACCGCACATTAGATCTCAGGTTTATTTATTACTCATTACAAGTCTGTACCCTTAAACACCACCACTCTTATCCAACACCCTGGTTAACCACCATTATATTACATACATTGGTGTTTCCTTGTTTTTCTTTTTTTTTTTTTCACCCAGTTAATTCATCCAGTCATTCAATGAAAGACTCTTCAAATCCTTTTTTGGAACCAAGTAGGATACAAATAAAGGACTAACAGAGACAAAACTTTCTGTGATCTCATATTCTTCCAAAGGCAACTTTGAAGTTGCAGAAATATCCTCCAGGGACTCTTTCTTTTACCTACTTCAGTTTTAAGAATTCAAAGATCTGGAGAAATCATAGGGTGCACACCGAGAGTATTAAGGATCCTAGGACTGTATCAAATGCCCAGATCCAGTTTTTTCCCCCTAAAATATAAGGAATTCTAAAACATGTTGAATGGGAAAGCATATGTGACACACTAGAAGCCAAAAATCAAAACCCTACATTGAATGTCACAATGAAAGAAAATTCATGTGTGAGTATAACCAATTATTATTAATTCAAGCAGGTATTTTATAGTTTTGCTACTGTTTTAGGCATCTGTATGTTTTATGCATTATTACAATTGATCACAAGGGTGGTTATTACCAACGTTATTTCTAAACTACCGCCAAACCCACACTGGTGGTAAAAACATTTTTAATTATCTTGAAGCTATGCCACATTTTCTCCTTCCCTCAAGAAAAACGTGTACCTTTTAGATGGAGATAAATATAAACAACTGGTCAATGAGCACTGTTTTTTTTCCCCCTTTATGGGAGCTTCTTCTTATATTCAAAACATACTTAAAAAACATACTTTTAACCACCAAAACTACCTGTTTGGCATCAATAATACAGAAAAACTCTGACCCAGAGTATTCACACCTATTATTTGCTTAATGCTACTTGGGAATTAGCAGGTTACTTAGAAATTGAGAAGTAATTTCAAATATTTTATTGCTGAATCCCCAACTAAAATTTTATTTCCTTGGGCTAAATAAGACATATACAGATCCATTAAAAAAAAATAGTCATCCTATTAGGCAAATTCAAATCTGCCAACCTAGTTTTAGTCCAGAACCAAATCAACAAATATAGTCAGCAACTACATAGCCCTGACCAGGTGAGCCTTCTTGATGGTTTTTTGTGGAATGAGAGAAAGAAGGTGTCTAGGTACCAGTGGAACAATTTTCTTCCTAATCCAAGTTAGCCACTGGTAGTCATCTTGTCCTAGTTGGCTCATTAGATTCCTGTGTGTTTGTCTTCTCTGAGAAAAAAATCTTACCATCAGTTCTTATTTCAGACGTGTCAGGTGACTATTTTCCCACAAATACTCATTATTACTGGGGGAAAAAAAAATTGTTCCCAAAGCTTTTAGTCATGAATGAGTACACAAACAACACTTGGATATTAATTCCATGGTGCAAGGATTTCCTGCAAGTACCTTTAATATGTTTGCATTGGCAGCAAGCATTAGGATGTGCTAATTTGGCACCGTAAGTTATATGTGTAGCACAACACATTCGATAAAGTCACCCCAACCAGTATTTATCCATATGAAGAGAAAAACTGAACAAAAACATAGTTCTGATAAAGGCTGCATTCATACACCCAATACAGTTTAATTTTTTTTCACAATCGAGGGCGCTATTTAGGACTGTTTTGTTAATGATAAATAAAGACAAGAATTATTTAGAAAATAAAGTACTTCACTGTTCTTTACTGTTATATATTAAGTGTCTTGCTATATAAAATATACCCTCAGGAAGTCAAAATATTTGAAATCAGTGTTTCAAATAAAAATCGTAGCTATGTTACTGTTCAGCAACTCCATTCAAATAAACAATGGTACTGCATTCTCAAAAAAAAAAAAAAAAAAGTAGCTGAGGCAAAAGCTTAGAAGTTTGCATTCTGGGCGTATAAAACACCTCATTCCGCATCCTTTAAGACTGCCACCCTGCTTCAGTAATTTGAATCTGCCATATCTTCAACAGGTAAAGCACTGTGCTGAGAATATAAAAAGTTATAAAAAGGCAATCATAAAAGATTAAATCTTGGTAGGCATGTCAGCTTTCTTTTAATAAAAACAAAAATAGTCATTGTTATCTAGTTAAATAAGTAAGTCTCTTTTGTATAGAGTGTTCCAGTTATTGAAAAAGGGCCCTTAAAAAACCCAACTGCCTAGATCTTAAACCCTACCCCCTCTTGCCCCATAATACATGTTTGAGGGAAGAGTCATTCAATGTGCAAATTGGCAAAAACAAATGTGGAGGAGAGGGGACTTCTTGAAATGACATGCCCGATCAAGTCTTGGTTTATTCTTTTACAATATCAACTTCCAAAAAGTAAAATAACCAAAGTAGTCCTAAAAATACACAAAACAGACCTTCATCTTTGCATTCCTTTCCCAATAAACACAAAAAGTATGTACAGCATGTTTAATATGCAATATGCAAAAGCTTTGTGTTGCTGTTAGCAACATCTATACCCACCCACCCTCCTTATTCACAAGTGTACCTCTACTAAACACAATTACATCACTAAGCCTGTTAGTTTGAAAGGGTCTTAAATTTGTTAAAACTGGAAAATCTTTGTATAGGGGCTCCACTCATTTGACTCAAGGTTATAGACTTCCACCGTATTCAGAAATTCATTGCCATCAAATCCTCCCACCGCATAAATGGTGTTCCCTACAGTTGCAATCCCAGCATTGCTCCTTGGTGAAGTCATGTTTCGCATCATCTTCCATTCATTTCTAGTTGGGTCATACATCTCCACACAACTGATGGCATGAGAACCATCGAAGCCCCCACCTACAAACAATTTTCCTAAAAGAGAAAGGAAAGGAGGTAAAGCTAGAGAGAGTAAGAGAAAAACTACTTAATCTGTTTTTCGCTAAAGTCAGTGGTTCTTAGTAGAAATGCCTGCTCATTCTATCAGAAAATACTCCTTAAATGCCTCACTAGGATGGCAAGCGCTCTCTAGGAGCTACGGATACAAACAGAATAAAACTGATAAAAACCCATTCATACCTGGAACTCAGGCAATTTGAAAGGAGAGGGGTAGCATCTAACTGAAGTGTAATTCCCACAATTCTTTGTGGTAGCTACTATTACTGCCATTTCACAGATGAAATGAGGCACAAAGAAGGTGGACAATTCACCTAAAAATGCAGCTAACTAGTGGCAAGCCAGAGTAGTTCTGTGCACTGGAAATTTTGTATTAGTCCTTCAAAAGAAGTTAAAGAAAAGCAGATTTCAGATAACTGAACATTTTCTTGAGCTTTCCAACTATATAAAATTATTTTGGTACAAAAACTTCTTGGAAACAGACCAGGAGTCATCACTTGCTTTCAAATATATATGCAGAACAGTTAATAAGTTATTTTCAAACAGATAAAAGGTTAGCATTTAAAAAAAAATTCATGGGGCGCCTGGGTGGCTCAGTTGTTAAGTGTCTGCCTTCAGCTCGGGTCGTGGTCCCAGGGTCCTGGGATCGAGCCCCACATCGGGCTCCTTGCTCCGCGGGAAGCCTGCTTCTCCCTCTCCCACTCCCCCTGCTTGTGTTCCCTCTCTCGCTGTGTCTCTCTCTGTCAAATAAATAAATAAAATCTTAAAAAAAAAAAAAATTCATTATTTCCTTATCTGTCACAACCTGTCTGCATCTATATATTTAGAGAAGAACGGACAAGGCTTGGGGGTGGGGCTGCAGGCTACAGGCCAGTAGGCTACTTGCTGGCATGTCTACACATCTGTGCTTTCAGCAGTTGAGCCACAGCTTAACTAAGATTCTGCTTTATTGCCAAGACAATGTTAACTAAACTCATTATTATAATTACATAATTAAACATGTAAATCAGTAAAATGGATGTGAAAAGAAAGCTGTGTCTATATAAAACCAAGTTTAATGCTTTGGAAAGACTTTTTAAAATAGTCTTAAGTACTGCTTCCAATTAGGTATGGAGTAGATAATTAGAAAAGACTAGATCTAGATGATCTGCACTTATTTTTGCTTTTTGCAAATCAAATTCTTCGAATTCTTGCTCTAAAGGAACAAACTCCAAGATGATACATTTTGCATATGGTTTATGGAAGGAAAAGACTTAGAACTTCATTTAGTGAACTCATCAAAAGACCAGTGTGTTGATATATTAAGTACTGAGTCTCTATTAGAAAAGACTTCTAAAAGACAAACCATCAATCCCTACTGCATCAGAAAAGATGGCTGCTTCTGAATTCTAATTATACAAGTATATAGTCTAAGTATCATTGACATTCTCTTGGAATTTTAGAAGGAACTCATCACTCCCTATTCCTCACTTTTCCAAATCCCAACACTCACCATCAAGAACAGCTACGCCAGCTCCTCGTCTAGCCACATTCATGGGAGCGATTAAAGTCCAGGTGTTATTTTCAGGATTGTAACGTTCTACCGTGTTCAGGCAATTCCAAGACTCTGCGCCTCCAATTATGTACAAATAACCACCAAGCTCACAGACTGCAGCCTGGTGTCTACCTATAAAATCAAGTCGAACCAAATTATTTTATCTCCCAAAACTCTAAGTCGTATACTACATATACTGTTGATTCAGAAGTTAAAATACACACACACACAAACCCCCAAAACAAAAAACATGACACAAAAAAACTTACGAATGTTAAGAGGAGCACAGCTTGTCCACGACTTTGTTACAGGATCAAATACGTCACAGTTTTTCAGTCCTTTTTGACCATATGGATCAGAGCCACCAACGATGTATAATTTCCCATTCAGAGCGCATACTCCTATGTGAGTATAAAATAAGGTTATATCTTGATAATTTAATTATCATACTTAACTACTGATTTATCCCAGAAGAAAAGTAATTTTACCTGCATTACAACGGTTAGTTCTCAATTCTGGAACAGGAGTCCAGTCATCTATGCTTGGATCATACATCTCTCCACAACTCAGGTCATCTGAGTGGCCATTCGATCCCCCTACCACATAGAGTTGGCCCTATATCAAAAGTGAGAGATTAGAATTTCTGCCATTCTGAAGTATGAGAAACAGTTAAATATGGATTGCTTCTTCCTGCAACATAATGCGCTTACCATGAGTACAGCCATTTGAAATCGAGCCCTTGGTGTTCTCATGGGAGCAAGAAAGGACCAGTGATCTGTATGTGGATCATAGCATTCAACTGTTCGAAGACACTCCTCTCTGTTATAGCCACCTGGTAAAAGGAACATCAAGATTTACGTTTATTAAACTGGACCAGGCTTTCTGGTCCAGAATGATTTAAGTAATCTGCACTAGGAGAAAAGGAATTTTTATCCATAAATTTAGTAAGGCCCCACTAGTTGATGTTTTAACTAACTGCTTACAATAGCCAAACAACATTAGCAGTATGAGTAAATTGCTTAGTCTTGGCTTGAAAATAAGGACAGAATAATTCAGCTACGTTATAGTTTAAGAATTAGAAACAGACATTTACTTAAAGGTTAGGCAACACAATAGTATTTACTTTTTATTTCTTAGTCTTTTTAGAATGTGGTAAAGTAGAATGCCAAGGAAGAAGGCACATTAAACCCTGTCTTCCAAAGTTCACGTGTCACTAGCAAGCACAAACGTCCATTTGAGAGGCTTAGCCAGTTGAAAGTTTCCAGTAAGAAAACACTCATTGTTCTGTTCTCACCTGCTGCTATGAGCTTGCCGTTCATCTCTGCTGTCCCCAGACCAGATCGTGCATACTGCATGGGCGACATGGGCTTTTCTATTAGCTCATCTGGTTGCACCTCAAAGCTTAAACTTTTAATTAGTTTTGGAGTACTCGTTGGTGAGCTCTGTGGGCTGTTTCGCCCGTGAAGGAAAATTACACAGAATACACCATCCAGCACAGCCAGGCACAAGTAAGTGTTATCTGTAAGCACAAAAGTTCTATGTTTAAGATGCAATTATTATTACTTTTGGTTGCTGCGTGATCCTGAACTGGACTCCAGATTCCAGAGTGGAATGATCTGCTACTCTTTTCCAAATTTAGTTGCTTCTCAGTTTTTTCTCCACAAACCGTCACTTTCAAAGTTATTAAATGGTTCCACTCAACACTCCTTTAAAAATAAAAGACAATCTGACAAATGTAATACACTTACTTGAAGTCTTTTCCGAAGCAACGATTTTCCACTCATGCTTAGGGCTTTGTACTGTAGCATTTGGAGAAGAGAGACATCCAGTGGAACTGCTACTTATCATCGGCTTATGGCCATTCTCACGTGGTGGCTTTTTCTGCAAAATCAAAAGGCAGCTACAGAAACCTAGCCAAAGACCATACCTGGTGTACCTTTGTTCCTGAGCTATTCCACAACACTGAAAAAACAGTATCTTTCACCTATGTATGACGTTTATATCATAACTAAATTTAAAACAAACCAACTTTCCAATTGACACAAATTACTGGCATGCTTCCATCTCCACTTGTAAAGAAACAACTATACCTACACAAGTAGCCTGGTCAGGAAAAGCTCCATTTAAACAATTAAAAAAACATGTTGTAGATCAAATATCAGATACCTCGGGGGGGAAGGACCCCCCCCCAAATCTACATAAGCTCACATACTCTTTATACTAAGTGTAGAATCATCTTCCAAAAGAGCTTATTAATTTAAAAGGGTGAATTATCTGAAATAATACATTTAACCCACTGTCTCCAAGAAACGGTCAAATGTAATTAAATCATATGTACTCTGATACCCTTCATACAATGCCAGCAAAGAGTGAGCAGACATTTATCCAATCCAGTCCCTCTGAGAAGTATTTTTCAAGACAAAAGTGGCAGTTAACAAGAAACACTGAAAGGTATATTTCTTCAGGACCACCTTATAGGTGTTATAGAGTGCTTTTCTAGACAAATCAAACTACATCAAAACACAAAAAATAGTAACCAGAAATGGAACAGTAATACTAAAAAAACCAAACATTCACAGAAGTAGAATACACAGGACCACTAAAAGAGGGAGAAATGGGCAAAGCTATAAATTTTCAAATGATTGTTAAGAGAATTACATTGTGTTCTTGTGTATGAGTTCCCTTTGATGGTTTTCTTCCAATTACTTTAGCCCTTGACACTTCTAAAGGCTATGATCACATGGAATTAGAGGAGTCAAAGACACCCTAAGAGGAACTACCAAATGAACAGGTACCATGCTGAGTCCCTAACCAAGTCTGCTTATCCACTTATTTCAGTCCCCAGGGCCAGAGACACATGGGTAGGTAAGATTTATAGTAGAAATTTGTCTCTTGTGGCAACAAAAAGCCACGTAACAACTCTTAGAGGAGAAGATTTTGGTAGCTACTTGAAGCTGTGAAAAGTCTGGTCTGTGCCATTCAACAAGCGTGGTTACAGCATATGAGGCTATTTTGAGAAGAGGCAGAGAATGCACCATGTTAATGGTTACCATTAAATTCTACTTAGACATTTGTTATATACCTAGGTATTACTAGGCACTTTATTCACAACATCTCTTTTAATCCAGTAAGGGCAGTACTGCCCTTTTATCCATTTTATAGGTAACAATACTCAGAGAAGATATTCATTGCCTAATGCAATACAACTAAAAGAAAGATTAGAAGTTCTGAGTATAAAGCCACTCTTTTTGTACTATGACAGACTTGTGTCCTCTGCTACTAGAAATTACAAGTTACATAAAACGCCATCCCAACCTGTGGGAAGAAGGGATCCAAAGTATCACAAGTTGATGATGCTTACATTAAGAGCTTTTATCACAATAAGAAAACTGTTCTAACATATGGACTATAATTGAGAAAAAAAAAAAAATCAACGTGAAAGAGAAAAGCATGGTAACAACGAAGACTATTTGGGTTTTTTTTTTTTAACAAGTCGTACAGAAGTGCTGGTAAACTCCTTTATACTCCTTCCGGAACATTTCAAACACAATCCTTTCCTCTCCTTTATCTTCAAACTTTCCTGTATCAACTCCTCCCACCCAGCCACCCACTGGCTCCACTTTCTTTGCCTCTGGCTTGCCAGGGGGTAATCTCTGGTGGCTGTTTCTTTTTCAACCACTATTACTTCTCACGCTAAGGGATTCTTGACCTTAATACTCTTTGGAACTTACACCCACTAAAGGTTACCAAGGGGCCTCCCAAAACTAATGTAGAAGACATGGTATCTATAACCTTCTTTTACATGACCTCCCGAAGAATGATTTGACACAGTTAACAATTTATTGTCCTCCTTCAAACTTTCTCTACCGATGTTAGCTAGCTTTTTAACATATTTTGATTCTAATTTCTTCCTTCCTTTCTAATGGCTTCTTCTCAAACTCTTTTCCTATTCCTCAAGCCTAATGTGTCCCCTCATCCTGTTTTACTTCATGATTTTTATCCAGGGAACCACCTTCTAATGAGTCACATATCAGAATCCCATTTTCTCAAATTCTTCCTTTTTCCTTAACTTTCTTACTCTAAATGATTACTAAGAACTCACTCAACCTTTGAAACTATAAATGTCTAGAGTCCACTCTTCCTCCTTCAGGCCCTTGGATCAAGTCGTCATTTTTTTTTTTTTTTAACGACTACTTCTAAAAGTCTGTAAATTGGTCCCACGAACTTTAATCTACCTTCTATACTTGGGTCATAAAAATTGAAGGGTTTAATGCAATCACTTACTAGGATAAGAAAAACAAAAGGAAACAAACCACAGATCAGTTGGGAGTCCCATGACCTAGAGACTGCCCATATGATAGTTAACCACTTGTCTTCAATATGACTAATGTGTGGATTTTTGCTGTACAGAAATACAGTAATTTAACCAATCCCCCTATTGTTGGGCTATTGCCCAGTTTTACACTATTACTAAAGTTGTGAAATATCTCTCTTCATATCACTCTCCTCCCTGGTCTAAAAATCTTTGAAAGTTCCCCACTACCTGTAGGATCAAATGTAAGCCCCCATCAGGTGGCATTTCCCTATTTTCTCAATCTTGTGACCAGCCATTCTAAGCCTATCATCCTTGCACAGGTATTGTTTGTTGACACACTTCCCTCTGCTATGCAAACTCATCTCAATCCTAGGACTGCTCAAATGTTGCCTCCATTTCCCTAGTTTCTCTCCTGTTCCACCATGCCCTCCCTTTTATGCCTTTTGCAGATACCTCTTGTAAGACTGTACCACTGCAATCTACGGCTGTAAGGTCCTGCACGCAGAAACTGTCCCTCACACACCTAACATCACGGCCTGCCACTTATTGGGCCCTCAAACTTCGCTTGTTTAAAGAGTAACTTTTAAAAAAAATGTTAACATTGGGGCGCCTGGGTGGCTCAGTCGTTAAGCTCTGCCTTCGGCTCAGGTCATGATCCCGGGGTCCTGGGATCGAGTCCCGCATCAGGCTCCCTGCTCAGCGGGAAGCCTGCTTCTCCCTCTCCCACTCCCCCCGCTTGTGTTCCCTCTCTCGCTGTGTGTGTCTCTCTCTCTCTGTCAAATAAATAAAATCTTTAAAAAAAATAAAAATAAAAAAAATGTTAACATCTTTAGAGTTATGAGGAAAAATATTCTAAATGTTCAAAATGCACAACTATGAACAAAGTTCTCAACTCAAACCCTGGCACTTTTTGTGAAAGTAAAGATCTCTGGCCACTACTGCCACAGAATACCTGAGAACTTCACCAATCAGGTTTATCATTTACTTTCTATTAAAGAAAACCATCCCTTAAAACTGGGTTAACTCAGCCTACTCTATAGTTTATCCCTCACAAATACAACGTTGAGCTGAAGGCCAAACAAAAAGAATGCATACTATATGACCACTTATGTTCACTTCAAACACAGGCAAACTAGCCTATTGTTTCAGAAGTTAGAATAATGGTTTCCCCTGGGGGATTGTGTAGGGAGGTGACTGGGAAGGGGCAAAGAAAGGCTTCCAGGATGGTAGAAATCTCTTCTTCTTCTTCTTTTTTTTTTTTTTTGGTAGAAATCTCTTCTTGACTCAAGTAGTGTTTAAATTAGTGGGTTCACTATTTGACACTTACGATTTGTATACTTTTCTCTCAATTATTTGTCCCTAGACTAAAAAAGTTTATACCTGAGATTAAAAAAAATAATAATAATAAAAAATAGGGTCTAACAACACTCTTCCTGTTGCAAAGTATTTTTTTGTAATCTAACCCCAAAAAAATCAATTTCTACTTTGCTTCATCTTACTGGCCTTTCTACCTGTAAATCCTATTTCACTGAGAAAAAAATCTAAATGTGTTGAATTCATTTCTTTTTATGTGGCAAAAACAGTAACTGTTAAGAAAGATAGGCTTGTTTTGTCCCAAAAATGTTTCTGTGCAGTTATACCAATGAAATTCTTCCACTTTCCTTTATTAAAGGAAAATTTCAGTATGCTATAAAATGCTCTAATCCCATTTTAACCTGCGGTTACCTCAGATGTGCAATGTGTACCTGCACAAACTGAATGTGGTCATCATCACTGCCAAACACCTCAGCCTGTCCATCTAGTAGGTTCCCATCAAGCAGCTTGTGATCAGCTGAGTAGTACAAGGTTTGAACCTGCAAAACAGCAACAGAACACCCATGTGGCTACCGTCTCCATGGCTACTCCACTAGTTTGCAGATCACACAAACGCCTCAAGGGAACCTCCAGTGTGCTTCGTGAACTTCTTGACATCTTGCTCTGGCAGGATCCCGAAGTAAAGAAAATACAGGTCATGGTTGTAAAAATTTAAAAAACAAAAATCAAATACAGAATCTTCTAATACTGGCCGGAAGAGTCCTTGGCTTGATTGGCTTGAAAGAAATCTTCATTTTCTCATAGCTTCTATTATATGGCATTAAGAAAAAAGGCACTAGTACAACATATAGAGGCTCTTAAAGAATATACATATTTACAATAAAATGTGGAGTATGGCTTACACCTTTGAAGTGGTCTGATTTGCATTAACATATTTCTGTCCTGTAGGCAACGCCAAGAAAAACAGATAAAAAGCAAATGCAAAACGCAAACAAGCTGTAGAGATACCTCCCTTAGCAGATGCAAACACATGGTTAATGCACCTGATTTTCAAGTGGGAAATGATATAAAACTTAGGGAGCACCTGTTGGCCTTCCTAGAACATGATAACAGTATGTTTCAAGGCCTAACAGATCTGGTAAGCCTTTAGTGGGTGTGAAAGGCTCAAGTGGAATGACAGATGCAGGGTCACTCTACTGCTCCATCTGCATATGTTTTAATTCCCATCATTTCTCCATCAAATTTTTCTTGTGTGTTTTTAAAAAGTAGCCCAAGGTAAGTGAGTGACTATATGTATGAACAACACCATTGAAAAACACAAAGCTTTAAAGAGAGAATCCTGTAAAGGAGTAAACACCATTAAATCATCATCGCTCTCTGCCCACAGCGGATTTTTCTTAGGAGAACTGGGGCAGGACTGCTGCTTCTTTACGTGTCAATACACTTGAGGTTTCTTCTTGTTTCTTCAGTCTTGGGTATCCTAGTTTTGTTAATAAACCTATGGGGAGATAAATCAATGGGGAGGAACAACCATTAGAAGCTTTTACCTACTTTCAAATTTAAAGCAAAAACCTGTGAAGAAAAACTTAGAATCTACAGAAAATTTCAGTACCACCTCCCATTTCTAAAGCAAATTACATGCTACTTTAAAGGAAGTTAACAGCACATAATAAGCGAAGAAATAAAAAAAGAAAAGCAGAAGACCAAACTGAACGGTTCATTCAGCTCACCTGGACACCCCCCCTGTTTCTCAGCTTAGGGGTACCTATAGCAAAATTTAAATTCTTTAGGGTCATGGTTATAAAATAAAAGTGAGAGGGAATCCTTCATGTTATAGCAAAATAAATTTTAAGAATTGTTGAATCCCATTTACTTTAAAACTAACCTCTTCCATCAGCTCTTCCAGACTGTCTCCATTCTCCCAGATGCTACGCTGCACCCAGTTGATTACCTTTGTATACAGTTTGCCATTGCTGGGCAAGCAAACATTATCTTCAAGCATTACCTCCAACTAGAGTTAGGAAAAAACAGTGACACATAGATCAGTGTTGAGTCTCTAATCCTCAGCTAAATGCTCAATTTCATAATAAAACGGTCATAGATGCCCAATCACATTCCATATATTTACTCTAATTTATAAGAAAATCAGTAGCCAAAAAATACACAAACGGGTAGGCAGAAAACTGTTACACTGCTAAAAATAACAGTATCATTTCGATGTACTGTCTTTTTCCCAACCATTACTTACATGCTTGAAACATGGGACAAAGATTCCGTGCCTGGAACTAAGTAGTATATATCTCTTGATAGATTTTTACTCCTTACCTTTAGCCGTGGAAGTTTAAGAAACTCTTCCTCTTCTGAAATTTGTAACAAATGCTCCTGAATATAAGCATCAACCTTATTCAACAAACGGGAGTCTCCCATACAACTTGCAAAATTTCGGTAAGAGATGCAGCTGGTAACATCCATTCTAGATAGTAAATAATCACCACAAACCTTGGAAAAGAAATACACAAGCACCAACACTTACATATATTTTATTTAACAAATATTTAATACTCAATGTGTAAGCATTATGTGAAGATATAAAGATGAATCAAAAATCACTGCCTTAATCAAACAACAATGGGAAGAACATACATATACAAACAAACATCGAAGAATGCCATTCAAATGTCTAAGTTGTTTAAGGAAAGATGCAACAAACTGAAATGCTGTGATAATGCATATGAAATGTTCAAATAAGTATTTCCAACTAGAATAATTAGGTAAGACTTCATCGTGAAGGCAGTATCTGAACTGGGATCTACACGGGAGATGATGCTGAATGCACAATAGAGGAAAGCAGGGAAGAAAGATGTTGCGAACGATTTAGTTTGGCTGGAGCAAAAGACAAGACAGGTAGGAAATAATTTTGGAAAAAGAGCAACATTAGGGAAAACCTGCACTGCAAACTTGAGGAATATGTGCTACAAATCATAGAAGGATGCAGAGACGTGACATTATAGGAGGGGCCAGGAAACGTCCTCTTAAGGCTAAATAGTATTTTAGGCTTTTGGACCATACTGTCTTTGTCACAACCACTCCACTCCATCACGACAGGTGGAAAGCAGCCAGAGACCTTATGTAAATGAAAGCTGTGTTCCAATAAAACTTTATAACAGGCAGCTGGCTTATAGTTTACTGACCCCCAAATTAGAGAATTAAATGTTTTTTGTTTTAAAGATTTTATTTATTTATTAGAGAGTGAGCATGCGAGCGCACAAGTGGAGAGTGGCGGAGGGAGAGGGAGAAGCAGGCTCCCCACTGAGCAAGGAGCCTGATGCAGGGCTCGATCCCAGGACCCTGGGATCATGACCTGAGCCGAAGGCAGACGCTTAACCAACTGAGCCACCCAGGCACCCCAAAAATTAAATGCCTTTTATTCTATGAATTATTAAGCAGCTCTCACTGGCGTTAAGGTCTAGGAGACCTTTTTTTTTTTTTTTTAAGATTTTATTTATTTATTTGACAGAGAGATAGAGAGAGAGCACAGATAAGTCAGAGTGGCAGGCAGAGGGAGAGGGAGAAGCAGGCTCTCCGCTGAGCAGTGAGTCCGATGCGGGGCTCGATCCCAGGGCCCTGGGATCACGACCTGAGCTGAAGGCAGACGCCCAACTGACTGAGCCACTCAGGCGCCCCTCTAGAAGACCTTTTAAAGAGGAACTCCAGAATGAAGAACAAATGAACTGAGAGAATATAAGTTATATGATTAATTCTTGAGAAAAACAGGAGTATTTTATTTTACATCCTGCTATCAGTGACTGATACAGCTACCCAACCAAGAAGACTACTGGAAGAGCATGGGTTTAGCTCAAATTATCTGAGTGAAATATGACTTTTCTCTATAACTATAGCTAAATGGTTAATAAATGGTTAAAATAACATTCAGTTCTCTAGGGGATGGGGCCATTTTCAAGTTCTTGAAACTAAAAAATGGCTTATGACAAATTATGCATTCTAATCATGTAAAAACAGACTTGCTAGTAATAGTCCTCCTTATATATGTTAACTTCTGGTACTCTACCTGCTTTACTCGGTCCATCTTCAGCTTTTTTGCCGCAGAATAAACATCTTTTACCAATTCTTTATCGGCTTTCAACCTTTTAAAAAAAAAGTTCTTTATCACTTAGGATACTAAGGCCTTAAAACACAAATACTTAACTGAAATAAATTCAGACAGACTTGGAATTTCCTGATGACATCCCCTAATTATACAATTTATAAAGTACTTACTGAGCAGTGTAGGCATAATTCAGTAAGACTTCAACAGCTTCTGGATTGAGATCATCAAATTTAACATGAGAAATTCCATGAGGATCACTATCACTATTAAAGATTTCAAATAAATAGGGACTGCAGCAAGCCAGGACTGCTCTGTGTGCTAACATCTCATGGCCACAGACCTGAAATTATGAGGAATTAAAATTAGAAGTACTGTGGACTATGTATAGCTAATTACCACACTGGATTCTTTAATATTTAGAAGTAAATCATTGTTTTTTAAAGTTATTTCATGAAATGCCTACCATGAAAAAGAAAATAAGCAAATCTAAGAACTTACTGCTTTTAGTAATGAAATATCAATTCTGTAGGTTTCCAATTAAGTTTTAAATACCTGAAGTCGAACATCACAGAACTGGCCACTTTTCCTCAGGGCATTTAATTTGGCAACAGAAGACTCAATAAAATTTTCGTCTTCAAACATTAAATATCCATTGGGAATCATTTTTCCTTATAAATTTGGCTAAAGGGCAGAAAGAAAGCAGTGTTATTTTACTTGTGAATGAGGATTTTTATAATTATACCTTAAAGAGTAATATGGTATCTTTATTTTCAAATTCTATCCTATCAACACAAAAATGTTATTACACAAAAAACATTGCTGAAACACTGGCACTGAATGTCCAAGTCTTTGTACCCCTGTACTTTGGTCCTAAGTCTTTGAGGATTCATACAGCGGTGAGTATCTCAACGCTTCTGTTCTAGGTTTCCATGCACATTCATTGCGAAGGGTAAGAAGTGTCAACCCAGCCCTGCACAAACCCAAACAAGGAGCAATCTAAGAACCCTGGAAGGATGTAAAGTGGTCATCACTTATAGGCTTCCATCTTCTGGGCTGCTGTCATTGCTTTACTCCCAAAGCAAAGATATACAAGACAAATGTAAATTCTGTTCCCTTTGCAAGGTTCAGATATTAGAAATCACTTATCTCCTAAGAATACATGCTAGAAACTTAATGTTCTTTAAAAAAAAGCTCCATTTCACCTTTACTTGTGAACAACTGACTAATGGCTATACAAAATCTATCATTAAAAAGCAGCAATAGGAGATTTCAGTTTGAGCTGATTAAATTCAAAATAGTTTATAGAAAGAAAAAATAGAAAAATGTTTTTTTCTACAAATGATTACTGACTTTCCCTTTAAGAAAATTATGAAAGGCTGTTAGTAGACCGGACACAGTCTTCAGAAGAACAATGTGTCTTAATGTTGCACTGAGCCCTGAATATTCACTTACCTACTGAACTGGTGAGAAATGGATTTCTGGGACGTCTTAGATAATCCAAGGACAAAGGAGTGTTAAAACTCAGCACTTCCTCAAGGTATGAAGACAGGTGGTTGAAGTGAAGGCAGAGGTGTCTTAAGCTCTAATGGTGATTCCAAAACTATCAGGCTTGAAATGATGTAATCAAGTCCTTAAAAGCTATAGACACGAATTTCTTCTGTGATAATCATGCATCATAATCTGTAATAATGACAAATTTTAGATACTCAGAATGATCAAAGACTGTCATTGATCTAAGTGCATTAGATCAAAGTCCTTATCTTGAAGACATCTTATTGTCAATGACAGAAGTACAGAAAATAACACAAATGCAATTATACATAAACATTTTTCATTTGACCTACAACTATTCAGGTGATTAAAACAAACAAACAAACAAACACTTTCCCTGGAAGACAGGAGCTAATAACGTGTATCATTTGAGTGAGATATACAAGCACAAGATTAGAGAACAAATACAAATATTGGTTAACTCTAATATTCTTTACTATTAGGTTACAACTAACATACAAACATAGGATCTGTCCATTTTCACCAGCCAGCAAGCAACCTTTGGGCATTATTCCCAGACACGTATACAATGTTACAGTCAAACCGGACACACTGTTCCCCAAAATGTGGTCTGCTCTTCCTAGCCTCTATACCTTTGTTCAAGTTCTTCTCTCTTCTTGGAATACCCTTAATGCAACCTCTGCCAGATGAAATCTTACCTCCATAGAGCCCCTGCCAAATCCCCCCAGTTGAGAGAAGTTTCTCCCTATCTTCCACATACTGAACACTCTCTGAAAGCCATGTGTAATCTTCTAGCTGGTCTGTTGAGTTGGGCTTCTGTGGACCTCCTTATCCTCCTTGATTCAAGGCCCTGTAAGGCAGAGCCTCTGTCTTGTTCATCTTTGTATCCATCCCATCTCCCCACTACCAAAACAACTAGCCTAGAAACTTAAATACAAAGATGAGTACTAAGAAGTGAACTAAATAAACAAAAAGGGAAAATACTGATGCCTGTTCTTTGTATGGTCCTTTTGCTTATATACAGTAATAAACTACCAACGGAATAATTCTAGTTCAGACCACATCTTCAAAGTAATCATATTCAGTCCTCCTACCTCCATTTCCCCCCTTCATTTTCACGTGTCATCAACTCCAAGTGTCAAATTCAGATGGTACTTATTTTTTAATCACCTGAACTGCTATGACACCACTGTCATTATAATTCAGGAAACGAGAACTAAATAAATTATTTGAAAGATGTACACACTTTAAAAAATGGACATCTTAAAATTACCTGGATTTTCCTGATACATCAATCAAACCCAGAATTCTAACAATTATGTTCAGGTGAATGAATAATGACTTAACCCAGAACCCACTGAAGGCTGGTCCAGCTCCAACTGAACAAACTGTTAAGTTCAACACATGCACAATCTGTAATGGAGCTGGATCCCACATGCCCTAACTGGTTTCTCTATAATTTAAATTCTATTCTATTTCAAGGACATCCTGAGTAATTGTGACTCAGGTTGGGGCTGTGGTCAATGCTTACCCTGCAACAAAACTGTATCATACTATTATGTAATACTGATTTCCTCTGCTCTAGAGTTGCATCTAGACCAGTTAGTTCAGCCTTTAAGAAATAAGTTCTGGGGCGCCTGGGTGGCTCAGTCGTCTGGCATCTGCCTTCGGCTCAGGTCCTGATCCCAGGGTCCTGGGATACAGCCCCACATCCGGCTCCCTGCTCAGCGGGGGGCCTGCTTCTCCCTCTCCCACTCCCCCTGCTTGTGTTCCCTCTCTCACTGTGTCTCTCTCTGTCAAATAAATAAATAAATCTTTAAAAAAAATTAAGTTCTAACAAATGATTTCCAAATACCACACAATTCTATGTACACAGAGAGAACACACCATCCTAAGAAAACCTTCAGACATTTTCAGCCAAGACCCAGCTCAAATTAAGAAAATCTTTGTATATATGATACATACTTGGGTGGCCAATCCACAGACATAGTTGGTAACTCCTCACTTCAGTTTCATAAGCTGCTCTTAAAAGGGTGAAGAGGGGAGGGAGAATCCCTCCATGCAAATTAGATTGATATAATTAAAATGTGCTTTTTGAAAAACCATACCAGTTTTAATTATTATTCATTGTTTCTCTGTAAACTAGTCTTGAGCTAACCAAAAGTAAAAATGACATCTATTTATATTTGATAAATTGGAAGTTCTACTTAAATTTTTTTTTTGGGGGGGAGATGGTTAAAATCACTTCAGTCCTTTGGAAGAAAAACTGAAAAATTTCTGGAGCAACTCTAGGTATACAAATTTGTACAATATTATTAGTTTTGCAATAAAATGAGTTCTTCTATATTTAGAACTTGAAGATTTTTCTAGTACCTCAAGGTCTTAATATGAATCTCATCTCTTCAATGATCAGTATAACCCTACTTGATTTTAAGAGCTAGCCCAAGTCCACTTGACATTTAAATTAATGCAACAAACTTACTTTACTCAATTACTGTCCTCATATTCTGTAGGTCCCTACTCTCAACTCCCCCACCCCCAAGTTGGAGGAGGTTATATCAACTCCTGCCTGCATAACCATGTCTTTGAAAGTTCACAATCACTTTCACTCAAGTAAGCATTGGGCAAATTGAGTTTCAAATGATTCTAAAAATTTGTAGATCTTAGTTTGGTCTGTGAAGCTCAAACTCAGTAACTGATGGAACAAAAATGTGGGCAGAATTTTTTTTCCTTGAAAAGCCAAACCAAAAGCCCCAACAATCTCGAGTTATACAAAAGTGTAAAACTTAAAATTTTCTTTGGTATTTAAAGAACACGAAAACACTAATCCAAAGGGATATATGCACCCCTATGTTTACTGCAGCATTATTTACAAGAGTCAAACTATGGAAGCAGCGCAAGTATCCATCCATAGATGAATGGATAAAGAAGATGTGGCATGTACACACACACACACACACACACACACACAACGGGATATTACTCAGCCATAAAAAAGAATGAAATCCTGCCATTTGCAACAACATGGATGGATCTAGAGAGTATAATGCTAAGCAGAATATACCAGAGAAAGACAAATACCACATGCTTTCACTCATATGTGAAATTTAAGAAACAAATGAACAAAAGAAAAAAGAGACAAACCAAAGAACAGACTCTTAACTATAGAGAACAAAGAGATGATTACTAGAGGGGAAGTGGGTAGAGGAATGAGTGAACTAGGTGGAGGGGATTAAAAGTACACTTGTCTTAATGAGCACTGAGTAATATATGGAACTGTCAAATCACGATATTGTACACCTGAAACTAATACAATGCTGTATGTTAACTACACAGGAATTAAAATCTAAAAAAAATTTTCTTTGCTATTTAAAATATACATTTGACTAATTCACTTTAAAAATTAAAACTGGGGGGCGCCTGGGTGGCTCAGTTGGTTAAGCGACTGCCTTCGGCTCAGGTCATGATCCTGGAGTCCCTGGATGGAGTACTGCATCAGGCTCCCTGCTCGGCAGGGAGCCTGCTTCTGCCTCTGACCCTCCCCCCTCTCATGTGCTCTCTCTCTCTCTCTCATTCTCTCTGTCTCAAATAAATAAATAAAATCTTAAAAAAAAAAAAATTGAAACTGGGGTCAAATACAATATATTCTGGTAAATACACTTCAGTTCCTTAGTATCGCCAGTGCAAGAAAATGGAGACAGAAGACTCATAAATGAGTAATTAAACTGCTTTAGTAACACCCAGAAGTTCACACGTTATGTTACCACAGGCCCCAAAAAGATTAGCTTAACTGAAATACAATTCAACAGGTCTTATCCAAGAGTTGTAAAAAAAAAAAAAAAAAAAAAGGTAGGCACAATATGGCCTCCCCTCCAAATTCTTCTCGGGCCTTCAGTAAGTGCAAGATAAAATGTTATCATCAAACTTTCAAAGCATCCTTAAAACCTCAAGGCAAATTACAAATATTATTTAAGTTTCAAGGCAATCTTTTGAGGGCAGCCAACTCACAAAATAGGAATGAACTCTATTTTTAAAGGACAGGTTTTATAATTATACAAAGGAAATCAATCTCTGTAAAACCAGAAGTTATACATTCCCAACGTCACCTTTCAAACTACCATCTCAAAACTCACCAAACTCATTCACTTCCTCCATCCTCATTGTTCTGAAATTCTTACGTTCCCATTTATGGCACCAAACATATGGCAGGCACAATTTGGAATGGGATGCTCCTAATACCAATGGAGTTAACTCCAATCCCCCAGCCCTGAAAACTTCACAGACCAACCAGAAAGACAGATAAATCAAGCAGTGAAAATAGTTCAAACAAAAGAGGAAAGGGGTATGACAGCATACATATTCCAGAAACTGCAGCTATTTCTGTTTCAATGCATTATAGTCTGCAGGATGCATATGGTAAATAGTGGGAGAGGAAGTAAGAAAGATCAATGTTAAGGTTTAAACAATGCTGGAGAGCAGAAAAAGATTATTAGCAAGAACGCTCTAGCAGAACTGTGGGGAATGGTCTGGAGGAATAAATAAAATATGGAAGCAGAAACATTAAGATATTATATACCCTTGCTTATCCTATACTTTAGCTTGGATATGTGTGGCATCATTATCAAAATCAGTATCAAAATTAGAATTCCAAAAAGCTTAACAGTTATTTTGAGTTTGCTGCATGCTCAAAGTCAGTAAAGAAGGAAAAGAGGAATTTGCTTTGGGACATTATAATGCGGAGGTACCTGCTGGGTATTCAGGTTGATACCAGAAGTGCTGGAATACTGATCTGACAAAAAAAAAAAAAAAAAAAAAAAAAAGAATACTGATCTGATAGGTAGGAATATACTAATAGGTTTAGAAATCACAAGCGGTAATTCAAGTTTACAAGTGAAGATAAGCATGTATTTTCTGTGCTTCTAACAAAAGCCCAGAGATCACCCCCTTGTTCATAATTCCTCCATTTACACTCTCTAAAGATAGGAGGATCTCCGACCTTTTAGAATTCCTTCATTGAGATCTTTGACTATAAAATCATATTGTTGAAAAGTCAATGAAATGATTTTCAGGAGTACTTTATCTTAGTATCAGCAATTAAGACATTTCCCTAATGAGAAAACATTTTACATTAAAAAACATTTGCAAAGCTACATTCAATTGCCATCTAAAATATACCTCAACTACGAAAAAGCCCCCACTCCAAAGTAAGTAGCCCCAAAGATACCAATTTAAAACTAAAACCAAAACCTGGGATCCTCTGGGGTTTTTTGGCGGGGGGGGGGGGGGGGGGGGGTGGGGGGGGTGGGGGGGTGTTTAGAAAAACGGTACAAATGAAGAGGTCAATGGTTCTAGTCCGGTTTACCACCAACTACCAAATTATAGACATTTGATAAGCAGCCTGCCAGCTAGCATTAAATGATACTATTGTTAATCCAATTTTATTTATTTTTTAAAGATTTTATTTATTTACTTGACAGAGAGAGACACAGCGAGAGAGGGAACACAAGCAGGGGGAGCGGGAGAGGGAGAAGCAGGCTTCCCGCAGAGCAGGGAGCCCGAAGCGGGGCTCGATCCCAGGACCCTGGGCTCATGACCTGAGCTGAAGGCAGACGCTTAACGACTGAGCCACCCAGATGCCCGTTAATCCAATTTTAAATAGTGTTTGCCTTATCTCCAGATATACAACTGCTCTCCTCAGCATCTTTAAGATGGAAGTTTCAGCACGATTATGCCTAAAACTATTCATCAGTATTTTGTTATCCTTAAATCAAATGCCAGTGTTAGAATTATTAAACGAAAATATGGATTCTGGTAGTTTAGTCAATGCTGTACTTGTTCAACTGTTAAGAGTAGTACTAGGCTTCCAAAGTTGTTATTACTAGACCGAAGATCACCACATAAAGTCCTTAAAGAACAGTTTGATAGCAGGGTATTCTAATCCTCCATCACTGGTTAACAGACATTAGGAAACAAAACTGCGCCCTTGAAGCATATTTCTAGTTGCTATAAGTTTTGAAACGTCAGCTGTTTCAAACAATAGCTCTGTCTACTATGTATTGAGCAACAATCTATTTCTAAAATATTTGTGGTCCAAGTCTTCTTACATTCAACTCTCAATGCGGTATTGCCTGATACTTTGTACCATCAAGAACTTACAACCAAACACCGTTTTGCAAGATGCGTTTAAGAATAGAAAAAGAGCAAACCTCTCCGCCGATTTCTTTTGTAAAAAGGAAAGTGGCGATCGCCCCAGAGTGACTGAGGAGCCCCGCAGCCCCAGGCCTTCCTCCCCGCGCGGCCGGGAGGGCGCCCACTCCCAAGGCTGGAAGGCAAGGGGCCCAGCGCCCGCACACCCCCGGCTGGGATTGGCCGGCCACGCAGTCATTCAGCGCCGACACGTCAGGGCAGCTGCTCCCTCCCTCCTCCCGCCCCCTTCTCCCCGCGCTTGGCAAGAAAAGCGGGCAACGTGGAGCGGGAACAAAGGACCCCGCGGCCCACGGCGATCCGGGACGCGGTGCCACCCCACTCCGGGCCCGAAGCACCGATGCAGCCTGGGGCCGGCTCCCCGCCCACACGCGCCGGGTCCTGGGAGGTCCCAGGGAGGAGAGTCCAGACCTCGGTTAGACCGAGACACTAGGAGTCGGTTCCTGACAGCGGGAAAGGAGATTCCCGCGTCCTCCTTCCGGCAGTCATCCTTGCCCCGTGGCGCCCTGACCCAGGCCCCCGAGGATCCCCCGGGCAAAAACTCCCGCCCTACTTCCTCTGCCCCAGCTCTCTCTGAGGCGGCCGGCACCCGCCTCGGCCGCCAACGCGACCCGGCAACCATGGCAGCGCCAGGAGCGTCCTTCCCCGGGACCAGAACGCTGCTCCGCGCCTCGCACCGTCTCCCCAGCCGCCCGCGCCATCCCTCTGCTCGGACTCCGGGCGCCCTCTTCCTCCTCCACCGTCTAGGTCCTGCGCGTATTACCTGGTTCATCTCTGAAGAGATGGAAAAACTCATGTCTGGAGCTTCGATGGGGAGCAGGAGGAAGCGGGCGGGAATCGGCCCAACGGAAAGCGCCTCGAGGCCGCGGAGGGGGGGAGCGGTCGAGCGGGAAGAAGACGAGCGGTCCGTCCGCGGAGGCTGCGAGGAGGGGGGCCGCGCCACCGAGGGTTCGCGGGGACTCGCTCGCTCGCTAGCACTGCCGCGCCGAAGCAGCAGGCGGAGAAACTGTGCCGAGCAGCTCGGAGCTCCCGACCTGCACGCGCGTCCCGGAGACACTGCCGCCGCCGCCGCCGCCCGCTCGCGCCGCACCCCCTCGCACGTCACCACGTGCGCCGCCGCCGTCGCTGCCGCCGCCGCCGCCGCCGCCGCCAGTGCCTCCCGGCAGCTTCCGGCCCGAATCCGTCGGCGAATCACAAGCGAGCACGAGAAAGCTCCCGCTCGGGGCCCCGCCCACCGCTCGCCCAGACTCTCCTTCGCCCCCTTGGGTTCCTTCCTGCTCGGCTCAACTAGGTCAAGGCAAGGTGATCCCAGGGAGAGAGGCAGTGTTTAGGGCGCGCCTCCTTTTATTTATCGCGTTGTCGTCTCCTTCCCTAGCCTCGCACCCTCGCTTCGCCCTTTCGGACTGTGCCGGAACTGGTTTCCTCCAGCCGCCCTCACCTGTTTTGCCTCCCCCTAGAGGCACAATAACCGGAGATCAGACGTGGGAGATTAGATCTCTCGACGTCAAATTTACATCTAGGCAACTGCCCTAGACTGGAGCTGGCCGCCGCGGACCTTAGAGCCCGCAGTTGGCCGTGGGCCCTCACCTTTGTTGAAGGGTGCGGGGAGGGGGCGTGAGCGTTGTGAGTGAGAAGAGAGGCACGCTGGGGGAAGGGGTGAAAGTGTTCAGTAACTGAAAAAATCATAGGCGAGGTCAGAGAAGGCCTTCTATTAGTGTTGCTGTAAAAACCTGTTTACTTCTCCTTTTGGTCCCCCGGATTTCTGTTTTGTCTGAGCGCGGCTCTCCTTTCGGAGACAGTCCTTTCTTTGCTGGTCTTGCCCTCTTTGGGAAAAAGAAAAAAGCCTGGAGAATCAGCAGTCCCTGTCCTAACCTTCTGGGGCCTCTTAGACCACATGCCAAACTTAGTTACCCACCCTGCCTCTTTGCCCCAAGAGGCAAACCTGTTCCGGGGACACACGAGGTATACTGGGCTCTGACGGCAACTTCATGTGACTGAAGGGCATGCTGGAAAGTTTCCTAGATTAAAGGTGAGGGGATTTGCCGAGGTAAAGTTTAGAGTTTGGCAGAGGCTTCCAGGCTAACGTCCTGTTCGATTATCCTGATTTGGGGAGGGCACTTTAAGCGGTCTAGGCCCGACCTTGTTTGTATTTGACCACTCAAGTTAGTTTATAGACATTTCTAGGAGCCTACCGCTCTTTATCATGAACTATTTATGCTTATGGGAGCGGGAGAAGATGAATGTTGGGGCCCTTCATCTGCAATAGAAGCTTTACAACTTTTCTTTCTAAAATCTTGAGGCAAAGAGTCTTGTTTTTTCACCCCTGTTCAGTTGTGGGAGGAAACAGGAACTAAGATATCTATTAGTATGACTGTTCTATCTTGAGGAGAAAAAGACTGACATTTGCCACTGGGCTCTTGTTTTTTGTTTTTTTTTTTTAAAGATTTTATTTATTTATTCATGAGAGACAGAGAGAGAGGCAGAGGGAGAAGCAGGCTCCCAAGGAGCAGGGAGCCCGATGCGGGACTCGATCCCAGGACCCTGGGATCATGACCTGAGCCGAAGGCAGACGCTTAACCATCTGAGCCACCCAGGCGCCCTGGGCTCTTGTTTTTGTCTTCTGATAATTAATAACGATAGCAGTGTTCACGTTTATTGCAAATGAAGCTATTAGAGTACATGCCTCTTAAGTTTTTTTTTTAATATCATGGGCTTCATTCTTTCAGTGAGAGAGTATGAATTGCCTACTTTGGAGAGGCACATGACTGTGTGGCCTGCTGGACACATGGTCCCTCTTGCTGTACTCTAAATAGTGCCTTTGTGACCTGAAACAGTCAACACTTTTCTTAAAGCTACAGTGTGATCAGTCCATGCATTTTTGCCTTGTATGGAATTTCACATTTACATATTGCCTTTTCTATAGATAATGGCATAATTAATTAATTCCATTTGTCTTCTAGTCAACTCCAGACTCAAGCATATCTATTCAAGTGCTATATAATCCAGATGAAAACTTGAAAATGGAACACTGGCAATTTTAACCTTATAAAGTCACAAATTATAAGATGTTATTCTTAATATTTAACTTAGACAAGATATATGTGGAGAGTGCTTAATAAAAATAAAAACTATCAACTTCTATTTTAAGTTAGGCACTGAGAAAGGTAAATCGGGAATTGGGGACCATCTGTAATCTTTCCATTTTTCTCTCTGATCCTGCTTCAAATGTTCCAGTGCTAAACTCTGACTTGTGTTTTATTCTTTATTTATTAGCTTGCTACGGCTTCTCTAACAAAGTACCACAAACTGGGTGGCTTAAACAACAGAAATTTATTGTCTCACAGTTCTGGAGGCTAGAAGTATTAGGTCAAGGTGTCTGCAGGGCCATGCTCCCGCCATGGAAGTTAGGGAAGAATCTGTTCCAGCCCTTTCTCCTGGCTGCTGGTAGTTCTTTGGCTTGCATGTCATTTTCCCTGTGTGCCCATCTCTTGGGTCCGAATTTTTGCTTTTTATAAGGATGCCAGTCATATTGGGTTAGGGGCCCATTCTAACCAAGTATGACCTCATCTGAACTAAATCTCAATGACTATTTCCAAATAGGATCACATTTTGTTTGAGGTATTGAAGGTTAGAACTCTAACATATGAATTTTGGAGGGGACATAATTCAACACATTAGTTCAGTGTTTCTCAAGTTTAGTCCACTGACCAAAACCACTTGGATATTCTTATTAGAAATGCAGTCCATAAGCTTCACCCTAACAAGTGATTCCCAAAGGAGGAGAGTGATTTGTGCCCCCAGGGGACATTTAGCAACATCTGAAAACAGGCCCAGGGGAAGGATGCTATGGTATCTAGTGGACCTGGAATGCTGCTCAACCACCTGCAAGGCACAGGGTGTCCCCACAGCAAGAAAATCATCTCTTAATATGTTAATAGTGCCAAGATTGAGAAACCCTCCTGTAGAACTTCTAGATCAGAATCTCTGGGAAAGGGACTTGGAAATCTACATTTTGATAAGCATCCCAACAACTTGTGCCCATGCTGAAGTTTGAAAACCACCACAGATACAAAAACCTTTTTTAGGCATATGAACATGAACCATTTTGTTCTAGATATTAGTCACCCCTCTTCTTGTTTAGCCATGTGAACTGTGATAAGTGAATCTAAGTAAATATTACTACTTAGCAATTCACACAATTTACAAGTCTCACCCTAACGTTAATCTTAAACTGGAAACTTGTTTACATTTTAATACTTTTATGCCATGTTGCATTGTTTTTGATCGACTGTCTACGTATTCTGGATGTCCTTTGCCAAATGAAAAAAACCATTGCAAATTTATGGTTTGGCAAGGCAATGCTTTGCCTCCTCCGGTCCACTAATTTCTGTTGTACTCTTGAGTGACCGACTGACTTGTCTATTTCATATATTGCTCTCATCCCTTGCAGTCTATGTTTGCTGTTCCTTCCATTTTTTTTCTCTATTGGCATTTGAAAATATTTTTGTGGTGCATTAGTGGTGCCTTAACAGCACAAACAAGAAAATGGTAGTGTCATAAAAGGCACAAGAAGCACAGGGAAAAATCCTAAAACTTCCATTAAAATAGGTCATTGGAAACTGTTATGTATTGCAGTATATAACAAATGGAGAACTTGATGCCTTTCTAAAAAATTGCTTTAAGTGTTCCCTTTTAGAATCTTCCATTTTCCTGGTAAGACTTCCATAGAGAGTTTGCATCAGAACAGATTATATAATCAGAATATTTTGATCCTGCATTAGCCTTGTTGACTATTATCTAAGCCAGCTGTTTTACTAATGACCTTTTGCTGGTTTTCTAAAGTCATCACTGATAAAATTTTGAGAACAACTCTAGCCTCCTCCTCCAGTAACCAAAACCCCCTAATAGTTTCTTTCTCTTTCAACAATTTCTTAGGAATTAAAACTTCTCATGTCATTCAGACGTTGTTCCCGTGACATTATGACCTTCAAGCCTGCTACCTTTTTGGACTATGCGGCCAACAACTGTATATTCAGCTCTTGAATTCTAATGTGTAACCTAAGCTTTACTAAGCCTTCATGCAAAACACCTTTAAAAAAAAAAAAATTAACTTAATTGTTGAAAATAAGCAAGGCATGGAATAAGCAGCCTTTATACTAAGCTGAGTTTTTAATGTAAACATTAACAATCAAATGTATAAACAAAACTGTGGTAACATAAGCGCAATCTATACAGTTCAATCCAAGAGAGATCTTTTGTTGTGTTCACATCCAAAACTTGATACCTAAATGGATGGAAGTTACACACTATAGTTCAGCTGGACTAGCTGCCAACTGTTGCTAGTGTAAACTGATCACTTAACAAATGAAGTCAAGAGACTTCTTTAGAGAAAGAAACAGACAAGACAGAACAGTGGTGTTGTAACATCAGTTCTCCCTTTTTCTATAATGTGTTCTACTTTCCGGAGG
This sequence comes from Mirounga angustirostris, assembly GCF_029215605.1. Taxonomy (NCBI): domain Eukaryota; kingdom Metazoa; phylum Chordata; class Mammalia; order Carnivora; family Phocidae; genus Mirounga; species Mirounga angustirostris. The sequence continues at coordinate 45,508,136 of NW_026991714.1, forward strand.
AGACCAGAATGAGGGACAATGAGATAATGATGAAATTTTACAAGATTCTAATGAATTGGGCTTTCTAAACTACTGAAGAAAGTCATAAACTTGTTATCTAAGGGTTCCCACCCTTGAGAGTGATCCCTCGAGGCTCTGGTCCTCCTAAATTGGTACCCTCAGGAACAGAACTGTCAAGTAAGAGGTTTTCGTTCTCAGTTGTCTCTTCTCTAATGTCTTACTAGAGAGAAAAATGTGAAAGAAAATCTAGTGGCAATGTGTTCTACCAATACCCTTAAGGGCGACCAGGCCTGAGACACACTTCTCTTCCTTCTGTACTTGTGTCTTCTCACTACCTTGCTCCTATCTATCTTTCAAGACCCAGTTAGCACCTCGCCACTTCCAAGAAGTGGGCTAGTGTTAATGGAAAGAGTGCTGGACTGGAAGGTCTAGGCCCATGTCTTAACTAATTAAGGAAAATCTCTTGTCTTAATAATTGTGTTTTCTAATAAAATGGGAATGATAATACCTGCTTCACAGAATTATATACTTGGCGCATGGTGGGTGATAAGTAAATATGTGTATATGTATTTATTTAAATGCCTCCCCCAGTTACTCCAGCATACATAATTTCTCTTTCATCTTCCTGAGCCTGGGCACATCACTTGTAACACACACTTAATTCACCACAGGATACTTTTATACTTGCAGACCTAAGAGATGAGTGAATTGAATTTTTGAATACATAATAGCAACTCAGATTCTTAAGTCAGTTGCTCTTCTGCCCTCAGGTATCTTTGAAGTGTTGGAAGAATGAATGTCAAAATCACATGTACCTTTCATGGCTCTTTCTGTCAAATGGATGTTTCCAAATAATGATGGTAAGTGGTGGAGGGCCAGGGTGTGCTAGAGGAGTAGGACCATGAGAAAGGGGGTGGTTATTGAGGCATATCACCTCGCAGAGGGAGTAAAGGTACTTCAAATGACTTAGAACGAGGACATTGGATCTCCTTACCTAATATCCCTTCCTCTTCTCAAAGAGATTTCAACTATGCTGAAGGGGATAGGATGTAAGATTGTCAACTCCACTTCTTCACCTAGGTTTCTTGTGGTCCAGACTCAAGAAATGTTCTATTCCATTAGTGGTGGGAACCTGAAAATCCATACTGTTATGGAGAGAGGGTAATCTGTTCCACTTTGTGCTTAGCTCTATGGGGATCAGGACCATGGTTCATTTTTTTTCTGATCGTAGCACCTAACCTAGTATTTTTGTGAATGATTTTTGTCTTCTAAAAATATCTATTGAACTTTTGGAAATTGTTTTCCTTGTGTCAGTGGAATAGGAAATTTGAGAATTTTCTCTCTGCAAAGTACTAACATTTTCTTTGCTGTTAAGGGGATTCTGTCAATTTATAAGCTTCTTTCTTCAATAACTTATAGTGTTGTAAATGATTTAAAGTCTGCTGAATCATGAAAATTTTATTGCTTTTACTCTATCGGGAATGAATTTATGGATATCTGATTTGCATATTAACCGTAAATGAAAGAGAAAAATCCTTTAGTTATATGCATTTTTTAAAAGTACTAGATTACTGGGGCACCTGGGTGGCTCAGTCGTTAAGTGTCTGGCTTCGGCTCAGGTCGTGATCCCAGGGTCCTGGGATCGAGCCCTACATTGGGCTCCCTGCTCGGTGGGAAGCCTGCTTCTCGCTCTCCCTCTGCTGCTCCCCCTGCTTGTGTTCTCTCTCACTGTGTCTCTCTCTGTCAAATAAATAAATAAAATCTTAAAAAAAAAAAAATAAAGGTACTAGATTGCCTACTGAGAAATTAGCTTCATTGATTGCCACAGTGTCACTCTGCAGAGATTTCTGGATAATCTTTTAGTGTTGCATCAATTCTTATTCATCCCATTAAGTTTATGAAATGTGATGGGCTCTCTCACCTAAAGGAATAGTAATATAGACATACCTTATAATTAGCCTAAACTTCTTTGAGGGTCTACATCAAGGAAACAAGTTAAATATGGATTTAAAAAATTTTCAAAGACACTGCAGAATCATGGTCATTTCTTTACTGTGTTATTATTTTTTTCTTAAAGATTTTATTTATTTATTAGAGAGATAGCAAGAGAGAGGGAGAGAGAGCAAGTGCACAAGCGGAGGGGAGGGGCAGAGGGAGAGATAGAGAGAGAAGCAGACTCCCCACTGAACAGGGATCCCAGGACCCTGAGACCATGACCCGAGCTGAAGGCAGATGCTTAACCGACTGAGTCACCCAGGCGCCCCTAACAGGTTATTTTTGAAGTGGTATAAAGAATGAAACCCAAGCTACTAAAAGGTTGAGCACCTGTAATGAATTGAAAAGCTGTTTAGAATATATGTACACAAACAGTATACTGCTTTTCCTGTGTTTCTTCTACATGGAAAAGTGACATTATGTAGCTGTTTCTCAGAATTTTACATAAAATTATTTTCTGCCATAACAAAATGAATCCTGTTTTGTTTGTTTGTTTTTTCTCTGCATTTCCTAGAAAATTAGGAGAAGCCTATGAACTGAATCATCACAGTGGGGATCAAGGTTCTTCACAGTATGTGTCTATGCTGGGACTGAATCCATCCCTTCCTTAATATACCATTCCCTTTGCACCTGCCCTTTGCACTGACTGAAGCGCCCTTCGCTTGGTTAATTTCTACTCATCTTCTAGGCCTCAGTGTAGAACTCACTTCCTCCAGGCAGCGTTCCCTCACTGGCCACGGCTAGGTGGGCTGTCCCCTCCCATGAACTTACATCGCACTCCGGGATATCTCTCCTCCCCATAGCACTAATCACATGGTAATGAAAATTCCACTTGTCTGTGCCCCTTCTGTATGCTACATTGTGGGAGGACAGATGCCATCCTGTTCATCTTTGCAACCCCAGTGCCCACCCTAGGCCAGGCATGTAGAGATCTTCCACACACATCTCTATAAAGGAAGTGGGGACTAGATAGTGCATCATTCCTATTGCCTTGGGCTTTGAAGACATATCAATGTAAAGAAAGTGACTTTTGCCTGAATTTTTTGTAGGGTGATGATCAATTTGTTTTAGCTTTCAAATTCTAACCTAAAGTAATATGTGATGTTCACAAAGTAGTCAAAAGAGTACCATGTAGGTACTTCTCTGTCACTTGTCAGAAAAATGTCCCAGTGGGGCCATTGCAAGCCTTTCATGTGACCCTATTTACCTAATGGGGTGGCCCACATGTCAGTGCTTGTTACTAAACAGCAAATCAAGCACACGGATCCTTAACAGATTGAATCATCCCATTTTCTGGAAGATAATGTATCTGACATTTTGATATCAGTCAAGGGAGGTGTCATTCTAATGTTGCACGTATGTAAAACCTTTCCTAATCTGCAGAGCTTGTTTCTAGGTGTCTTAAGCTCCTGCATTACACCACAAGCTTCCTGCATGTCTTCTTGAGGCTTTAAGAACCACAGTGTCAAGTATGGCACCTAACACATTGCAGGTGCTCCGGGAACAATGAACGAATTACAGAATAATAATTTTGAGTGCTATAGGTGCGTATGGTCACTTTTCATGTTATTTCATTCATTCCTCATAGCGGCTTCAGGAGGTATTTATTATATCATTCTTGTCTTATGAAGAAGGAAGTGGGAATTTAGAGATGCTGGAAGCTTACCCAAAGTTGTTATTTGAATGTTGGAGGCAGGAGTTCAGTCCAGGAGAGTCTGATCTGAAGCCCACCCTGTTCCACCACCACACTCTGCCTTTCATGACGTGCTTACTGACTCAATTTATTAATAATTTCCATAGGAGACAAATGTATCATCAGGCACAGCCAATTCATTGGTGGAGGGCTGGACAGGGAGGATGTTGATAGGTTATATAACTGAACTTTTGTCTTTGGAACTAGTAGAATTAGCTATTAAGGATAATCAGAAGTACAATATAACCAGTAAATAGAGCTGTGAACACACTAACTTAACATGCAGCCTTAAGAAAGGGGGTAACTCTTCTTGATAAAAAGCGTCCAATCTAACTTCACCCACAGGTCTTTAAGAGAAACAAGATGAGGCAGAAATGACTAGTTGACTATGTCTTCCATCCATTCTCCTTTTTCTCCTTAGAAATACAATACTAAAGGTCATGGTTCCTAACCTCCCTTGCAGCTAGTTTTGGTAAACTGAATTTTGTGAGGCCTTCATGGAAATATCCTTCAAAGGAAAGAGGAATACCCTTCTTCCTTCTTTTTTCTGCCTGGCTGGGATGCAAATGTGATGGGTTGAAATCAAGTAGCCATTGTGGATCAGGAGGTGACAGGCTCAGGACTGACCAAGGTAGTGCCATAGGAAGAGTCTAGCTTCTGCTGACCTTGGACCTGCCATTTCTGCTCTGGACTGCCAAATTCTGGACTTCTTCTATGTGAAAGGGTAACAAACTGTCATCTTGTTTAAGCCCAAAAATGGAAGTGGAAATAGCCAATTTAGTGATTTCCGTCATTTAAAAAAGTGTCGCTTCTGTGTGTTATTCTGTTTCTGTTCAATTTATTTCATCTTACAATCCTGCAGCTGTTTCTACTTCCTGGACCCTACACTGCACATTAAAACTAGCAAGCAGCAAATATCATTTCTGTGTCATAGGCTGTGCGGGTATTGATCCTCTCTAACAAGTTCACATTGAGTCCTTTGTAGGTGACTCTGATTAAAGGTCAGGAAGCCACATGTAAACCCTACAAATAATCTCAAGTTTTGAATTATACAATTTATAAAATTAGGCCCTACCTCAGCTTTCCCTGATCTGACCATTATCTAGTGCCACATCATCCCCCCCCCAAATGGAATATTATACTACTCGATACTTAGCAAATGTTTACTGAGTTTGCACATAATAATGTGTAAAACATTGTGTTGTATACGGTGAATTCACAGATAGATTGTAAGGGTTTTGATTCTTTTAGAAAGTAATCAGTTTATTGAATAAGGTAAACTCTGTGAGGTACACATAGGGAACAGCTTTATTTTTCTGTAATCCTCAAACATGCACTTACCTTCTCATTCCTGCCCTGGAGATAACCCTTCACATAGATCTCATGGCTTTCCAGCCGCTTTAATACCTGAAAAGTAAGGGTTACTTTTCTTACTTTATTTTTTTACTTTACTTTCAGGTATTAAAAGACAAATACAGGTCAGTCTAAATCCAAACATAATATCTAATTTTATAATCCAATTACATCTAATCTCACATATAATTCAAAGTTTCCCTGGCCTCCTCCAGCCCCAAGCCCAGGCCTGAGCCAAAGCTCAGGGCGCACAGCACGCAGGGTGTGGTGTGTGGTCTCTTACACTCCTCCATTACTTTCCACCCATGTAGTAAATGCAACTCCATTCTAATCTCCGCCCTTTATTCCTGCCACATTCCCTCTTGCTCACTTCTCTCCAGTCCTGTTGGCTCCTTTCCACCCCAGAAAATACTAAACATGTTCTTGCTAAGGGCCTTCCGGTTTTCTATTCTCTCTGCGTGGCTTTTTCCCTCACTTTTAGGTCTCAGCCCCAGTGTCCTCTTATCAGTGAGGTCTTCCCTGATCTCTCCATCTCAAGCAACACACAGCCACACCCATCACTTACTCTGCTTTGTTTTTGTCATCTCACCATCTGGTAAGTTACACTTCTGCTAAGAAGCAAGGCGCCTGTCTGCCCTTCTGCAGATTCCTTCCATCTTTATGGGAGAGGTTGGGAGGTAACTTAACCTTTCTCTCTGTGTGAGAAAAGAAGGAAAAACAGCCCAAACACTCTCCACTCTGAATTCCTGCTCTCCTTGAGCTTCTTCAATGATCTTTCACAATTTAGCCAGGTCCTATAAAAACTGGAAGTGAGGGTTTCATAGATACCGGACTGATTTGTTTTCTTTTTTTTTTTTAAGATTAATTTATTTTATTTTATTTTTTTTAAGATTTTATTTATTTATTTGACAGAGAGAGACGCAGTGAGAGAGGGAACACAAGCGGGGGAGTGGGAGGGGGGAAGCAGTCTTCCCGCAGAGCAGGGAGCCCAGTGCGGGGCTCGATCCCAGGGTTCTGGGATCATGACCTGAGCCGAAGGCAGACACTTAACCACTGAGCCACCCAGGTGCCCCAAGATTGATTTATTTATTTGAGAGAGAGAGTGTGTGGTGAGTGGGGGTAGGGGCTGAGGGAGAATGTGAGAGAATCCCAAGGAGACTCCCCGCTGAGCGCGAAGCCCACGCAGGACTCAATCCCACGACCCATGAGATCATGACCTGAGCTGGAATCAAGAGTTGAACGCTCAACTGACTGAGCCACCCAGGCGCCGCTGGTATGTTTTCTTTTATTAAGTCTGGCCTGGATGTTTCAGGCACTCTTTAGAATGGGACAGGGGATGGGGTGGTGGAATTGTCTCTTCTTATTCTTAGCTTTGGGACTTCAGCTACGGTGTAGAGGCAACACGCCGAGTAGATAGGAACCTTCTCACAAACTAGTGTGCTCTATTCCCACAAGACCATTTGAATTTGAGGTAATCTTATGATATGAACAGATGGCTCTAAGAATTCAAGATGTCCCAATTTTAGGAAACAGGAACCTAGGCATTTACACAGCTGAAAAGCAATATAAACTTGGTTATGCCTTACTAGGGTAGAAAGCTACTGGTTCTGTCTGTGTAGCATTCACTCTTCTTTCTGCTTGGACCAGCACCCTTTGGCTGCAGTGAATGTTCATGGGTGGGTGTGTGACCAAATTTGGTCCAATGAGAACAAATACTTGGGCATTGGCTGGATAGGAATCTGGAAGATACATGCCTAGTGCTATTCGGGCTGTCACAGGGAGAGAACTTGCCTTAGAGTGAAGGCAATAAAAAGGAAAGTGGATGTGAAAGATGGGAAGAGATCAAGGTGCAGTGAAGTTGCACTGGATCCAGCCATGCTTGAAGTCAATGCCTAGACTTTTTATATGAGTCAGTTAATTTCCTTATTTCCCCCCATAAGCCAAGTGATTTGGCTTTTCATCCCTTATAGCCCAACAGTGCTCGTTGTTATGCCATTTTTCAACTTAAATCTTTGCCTGTACATTGTCATCAGAGCTGGTACATCCCTGGCATATTTTCTCAAGATGGACTTTTTCCAGGGAGTGATGATAATTAAAAGGACCTATTAATGTCCCACTCTGGGATTCTTCTGGCCACAGGGCACACTAGAAGAACTATTGTTAATAATTGTTTTGACAACTACAATAATGTTATATTTGGATGCATAGTTGTGTTTGTGATTTGAATTTTACTGTTCTACGTATGGCTGAAGAAATTTTCTTTCCATAATAATTCAGCAGGAAAGGCTTATATTTTTATTCATCATTTTATTAATCTTTAGAGAAACTATCTAAATATCTTTAGGTTACTAATCTTTTATGTTCAGGTATAAAGTATATAATTAACTCTGAAGGTACCAAAACTCTTTAAGGAAACTAAAATTCTTTAACATTCAAAAAAATGTATTCTCTCTAGTGCCTGAGACATTCTTCTAATAAAGAGATTTAAAAGTAATATATAACCCAGGCAAAGTGGTTTCATCTTTGAGAACTCTTAGCAATGTTATTGTTGGGAGAATTAATTTTTTGGACGAAATCAGAAATTATTCCTTTTACTGTGATTTTATACACACTAAAGTTCTTTTTTTTTTTTTTTTTTTGAGAGAGAGAGAGCACAAACAGGGGAAGGGGCAGAGGGAGAGGGAGAAGCAGGCTCCCCACTGAGCAGGGAGCCTGATGTGGGCTTGATCCCAGGACCCTGGAATCATGACCTAAGCTGCAGGCAGATGCTCAACCAACTGAGCCACCTGAGAGCTCCAAGTCTGCCAATATTAAATGACAACCAGGCAATGGTTAGTTTTTAGAGCCCTTATTTTAAGGATGGATAAATCAGATAAAATATGAACATATATGTTGGCCTTAAACACAAATTAAACTAGAATCCCAAGGGTCAACTTAGTAGACAATCTGGGAAACCAAAGCTCTACTCATTTCAAAGAAATAAAATAGGGAGTAGATAATCTGTTCCTTATCTCCCCATCTGAAATTAATTCCTGATACAACTCAAAACTCAGAATGGGAGTTAAAATTCTAATGTGTAAAAACAGAGATAGAACTTTTGAGTCATCTAAAGAACATTACCACTAGGAATATGACATTAGGTGGCCAGACATAAGATTTGGGGTGTTCAAAGAAACCTCTCAAGAATAGTTAGATTTTCTAGTGATTTAATTTAATCCTGGGATTGCTAATAGATTTCCATTTAGATGTCAAGTCCAATTAGTTGACAGTGTTGTTTGCAGTGTTGGGCTGTGAAGAATTAAGACTAAGTCTCAATACAGTGGAATAAGTGTGGCAATTGATGAGCAGTATCTGCCTTGTATGGGGAAAGAGAGAGGGAAGCTCCTCTTCCTCATGGTTGCCAGCCCCCTTTTAAGTTATTTTTGGAGGTATGTTAAGTCACAAAGGGAGCTGGTGAGCTGGATAGGGTCAGAAAAAACTATTTGGGAAATATAGGTTATTAAAAAATGATTCACGGGGCACCTCAGTGGCTCAGTCAGTTAAACGTTTGCCTTCAGCTCAGTTCATGATCCCAGGGTCCTGAGATTGAGCCCCACTTCAGGCTCCCTGCTCAGCGGGGAGCCTGCTTCTCTCTCTCCTCCCCACTCATGCTCTCTCCCGCTGTCTCTGTCTCTCTCTCAAATAAATAAAATATTTTTTAAAATGATCAGAAGATCTTGTCAAATCACCCAGTGTATATAACCATATGGGTCTGAAAGGGAACCATATTACAATGATTTGGGTTAGAAATGTGAACTTTTCAGAAATATGGTACAACACCCGACCCCATAGACAGAGGTCCTTGACAAAGAAGTCTACAAATCTCTTTTAACACATAAAGTGTAAGTCTTCAAATTTAGTAAAGTGTGAGAATTTCTGTGGGGAGACTGCATAGTTGATCTTTTCTGTGAGTACATCAAATTCATGTTCATTACCTATTTTGCCACTCGGCACTGTAAATCTTTAATGGAATTCTAAATATAAAGAGGAAAGAAGTTTCTTTCCTTTAGCAAATGGGGCCTCTGTTATTCACAGGGAACCCAAAGTCCCTCCAATGGGTGACACTGTCAAATCGAGGGATACTTCACTGAGAATGGAGAAGGAAAATAGTGATGTGTCCTTGTTGATCACACTGCATCCAGACAAATCCCAGTGCACATCTCTCAGTGGGGCTCATCCTGTTGGTGGATGAGCTGCCACCCAACGAGGGTGACACACCTGGTGAGTCAGGACAGTGACTACTTCTTACCCAGCTTCCTGCCCAAACCCGAGCCAATTTTGTTTCTTAGCCAAATGACATAAAAAACAACTTGAGGAAAATACAAAGTTATGTCCTTCCGAGACAGTCAGTTTCCAGTAGTGTCTGGTCTGTGGCTAAAATTCTAGACTTGAAATTAGGAGAGCTCAGAACCTTTGACAATTCAGCTTCCTTGCGCCTTAGTTTTCTCTTATTTTTAACTGGGAAGAGGGGGAGGCTAGAGGTAGAGACAGTGAAGAAAGGGATTTCATATTTAATGAGTTCTAGACATTTTATTTAAAGAGTTCCCTGCTTTCCCCAGACTACACCCACGGGTTCCTGAGAACAGCAGTAAGGTGCTGATCCTACAGATCAGAGGAAATAGAAGGAGCCCCTCCTCACCCTCCCACCTGCTGCAGGAAGTCTCAAAGGTTTGTTGCACAAGCGATTTGACCTGTGGTCTCCCTGGCTCCCTTGTGGTTTCAGATATTTCCATGGCCCTGTGGCTCTTGAGATGGGCACAGTCATGAAGGTAGTACCTCATTCCTCACTTGTAGTCTGTCTTCCAACCTCCTTGAGCAGTTTCCCACATATGTCTGGGTGATGTGGCCCCATGTTATGATTTACCAGCACTATCGTGTCTTTTCCCTGGGAATGAGCAGAAGTTCCTGAGGATCGGGCTGAGAACAATCCAGCTGCATTCAAACTCACCTTTTCCTATAGAAGGCCTGTGCTTGTCGCTTTATCGTGCATATAAGCTAGCATAGACCTTCTTTCATTGGGTTAAATTCTTTAAACCAGTGGTCTTCAAAATTCTGTAAAACTCTATGTCTTTGCACATTTGCAAGTTAACATCTGAACACGTACAAATAATATATTTTACATTATCTTCATGCTTTAAAATCTTTTCCTCAAAATCTGGTAGTTGCTGATTTCCCTTATTCCGATCAGACATTGTTCCTAAAGTGAGAGCAAATTATTTTTTCTCCACATCCTCGCCAACACTTGTTTCTTGTATTTTTTTTTTTTAAAGATTTTATTTATTTATTTGACAGAGAAAGACACAGTGAGAGAGGGAACACAAGCAGGGGGAGTGGGAGAGGGAGAAGCAGACTCCCTGCCGAGCAGGGAGCCCGATGCGGGACTCGATCCAGGGACTCCAGGATCATGACCTGAGCCGAAGGCAGTCGCTTAACCAACTGAGCCACCCAGGCGCCCTCTTGTATTTTTTATTTTAGCCATTCTGACAGGTATGAGGTGATATCTCATTGTAGTTTTGATTTACATTTCCCTGATGCTGAGTGATGTTGAGCATCTTTTCATGTGTCAGCCATCTGTTGGTCTTCTTTGGAGAAATGTCTGTTCATGTCTTCTGCCCATTTTTAAATTGGATTATTAATTATCTTGGTGTTGAGTTGCATAAGTTCTTTATGTATTTTGGATATTAACTGCTTACTAGATATGTTGTTTGCAAATATCTTCTCTCCCATTCAGTACATTTTTGTTTTGTTGATTGTTTCCTTTTCTGTGCAGAAGCTTTTTATTTTGATGTAGTCCCAATTGTTTATTTTTGCTTTTGTTTCCCTCGCTTCAGGAGACATATCTAGAAAAATGTTGCTACAGCCAATGTCAGAGAAATTACTGCCTGTGTTCTTCTCTAGGATTTTTAGGGTTTCAAGTCTCACATTTAGGCCTTTAATCCATTTTGAGCTTATTTTTGTGTATGGTGTAAGAAAGTGGTCCAGTTTCATTCTTTTGCAGGTAGCTGTGCAGTTTTCCCAACACCATTTGTTGAAAAGACTGTCTTTTTCCCATTGCATATTCTTGAGTGCCTGGCAACTTATTGGTCCCCAGTAGACATTTGTTGAATGAGTGAAAGAAATGAAGTGTCTGCCTTTGGTTACTGAGTTCCCTTTGACAAGTTTAGAAATGAAAACTTTGAATAGTTTCAACATCCCTCTGAACATAATGATTGGCTTGGTGGACTCTTCATCTTGCCCCCTTTTTGCAAACCACATTGGCAAACAGAGCACAGGCTAGGATTCCTGCCCTCACTGAAGTTACATTAGAATCTGGGTGTTGAGGGGCACCTGAGTGGCCCAGTCAGTTAAGCATCTGACTCTTGATTTTGGCTCAGGTCATGATCTCAGGGTCGAGAGATCGAGCCCCGAGTCGGGCACCATGCTCAGCGGGTAGTCTGGTTGGGATTCCCTCTCTCCCTCTCCCTCTGCCCCTCCCCCTGCTCTCTCTCACTCTCCCTGTCTCTCTCTCTTAAATAAATAATCTTTTTTTTATATAAGATTTTGTTTATTTATTCGACAGAGAGAGACACAGCGAGAGAGGGAACACAAGCAGGGGAATGGGAGAGGGAGAAGCAGGCTCCCTGCTCCACGGGGCTCAATCCCAGGATTCTGGGACCATGACCCGAGCCGAAGGCAGACGCTCAATGAAAAAGTAATCTTTTTTTTTTTAAAAAGAACCTCGGTGCTGAAATGTAATAGGGTTAAGTAGCAGATGTCACTCATGTTTCTCTAGTCATATTTCTATTATACATCTCCTTACAGGTTTTTAAGAATGCCTTTGCAATTATAGATATATATGGTCATGGAACCCAGTCCTGCAAGAAACCAAGCAGCTGTCAGTGTGGGATCTGCTGATGTGCTTTGAGAACATGTATGTGTGTATATAATTTCTTGCTCCTTCTTTTCCGTGGAGCCCTCTGGAGTCAGAGCTCAGGGACAATGAGATCGTCAGTGTTTGCTGATAGATCAAGGCCAAGGAATTCAGTTTATAGTGTATAGTGTGTGAAATCTCAGGATGGTAGGAGCACAGCTTCCCTGAAAGAAGAAAATATTATGTATTTTGAAATAGTTTGATGTGTTAGATTTATATTTATGTCATTTTTCATTGGCTCTTTTCAAAGCCATATCACTCAAGTCATTTCAATGTATTGAAAATGTGTGTTGTTAAAAAAAAAAAAATTTCTTTCCTGAAGGAAAAGCTATATCCACAATAGCAGCCTTTCAGTTTTTGGTTTTGTGTCAAGTTCAACCCTATAAACAAGTTCTATGCAAGTGAAAATGCAGACAGAACTTTCCTCCCAATGGTTCATCCCTAAAGGTAAGTCCCTTTGGGACAGCCCAACTAGGTGCTAGCTCTTAGCTTCCTCTTTAGGTGTATGTGCTCTGTGAGATCCTGGATCCCGTAGCTGATCCACAGTAGATAGTGGGGCACACCAGGAATCTGAGCCATGCAGGTGCATATCCTGAACCCAAGCAAGGAGGATTTCTGCAGGACATTGTTGTGCTTATAATTAATCAAAGTTAATGATTCAGTTTTACATTTCAAATTTGCATTTATATTAGTCAAGCAAAGAATCCCTCGTGAAACACTAACTTTAGGGCTCCTTACCTCTTTGCCTGTGTTGTTGTCCTTGTGTCCTGACTGGTATATCTGCTTCTGTTCTCAGGGAACTTGAACACTGATTAGAATCACAGATAAAATACAGAAGGCCCTGTTAAATGTAATTTCCAGAGAAGCAAAATAATTTTTTTTTTGGTAAATGTTGTGTCCCAAAAGATGTAGTGTATTTTGCCCCCAAATATTACATGGCATCACTATGAGGTATGATGGGATTACTTGTCATGAAATCTTCAACAATTTTTTTTAAATCTATCGGTGCTGACCAGTTCCAGATCTCAGTATCTGGTCTTATCATGTGCTCTAAACTAAGTATCTCCACTGTGATGGCTTGCAGGTAGTATGTTGAAATCTAAGCTCATTATCTTCTCTACCCATAATCTCAATTTCAGCCATCCATCCTGTTGCTGAACTGCCCTGGACCATTCATTTACCCCTAGAACCCATTAGGTAGGTCCACGAGAGCTTTTGCAGGGCTCTTTGTTTCTCTCTCTCTCGTCTCAGTGACCAGAGATACCTTTAAAAAGATTCCAGCATATTCCCTCTACTGCTGTCCCTCTTTTTATGTCTTTCCTTCTAATCAAGTGACTTTCAAACTTTGGACAATGACAAACACACACACACACACACACGAATATATGTATATACAGAATCAAAAGTTCCCTGCCACTATCCTTACCCTTAAAACCTGAAGGGCATTCTGATGTTTTCTATTCTATTTCATTTTTAAAAAATTGCAATCTGGTGATCTCCTGAATTGGAGTCATGACCTGTGGTTTAAAAAACCACTACTGATTCCATTTTATGAATAACAATCTGACAGTTGTTATAAAACATTGAACGGGGGCACCTGGGTGGTTCAGTCTGTTAAGCATCTGCCTTTGGCTCAGGTCATGATCCTGGGGTCTTGGGATGGAGTCCCACATCAGGCTCCCTGCTCAGCAGGGAGTCTGCTTCTCCCTCTCCCTCTGCCTGCCACTCCCCCTGCTTGTGCTCTCTCTGTCAAATAAATTAAAAAAACAAAAACAAAAAAAACATTCAACCGATTGTGTCACTCCCTTGCTTAAAGTCTTCCAATAATTAGACTTAAGAGAAAGTAGAAGATGCTCACTGTGGCATTAAAAGCTTCCAACTGGCTGTTTTCTCTCATCAGCTGGTCCTCGTGTTGGGAGAGAGCTCCTCCCTTTTCCCTCGCGCTAACTCCCCACAGTAAACAAATTCTTCAGGCTCAAATGTTATTTGCTCAGGAGGCCTTCACTGCCCTTTTAGCCTAAGTGAATCCCTTTACTAGATGGTCTGCCATACTTGACACTTTCATAGCAGAACCAACCTTTAAAAATATTGGTTAGTCTCTCAACTGCTCAAAATCCTTCAGAGACTCTTCATTTCATTCAGACTAAAATCCAAAGTCCTTACAGTGGCCTACACTATCCAACATGATCTCTCTTCCCACCTCCCTAGACTTCTACTACCCTTTCTCCTTGTTTACTCCAGACATACTGGCTTCATTATTATTCCTCCAGGTTGGCCAGGTACCCTCCTACCTCAGGACCTTTGCATTTGCTGTTCCCTCCACTTGGAACACCTCCCACCCTGCAATATTTACTTGACACACCCTCATTTCTCAAATGATACATTGTAAATGAGGCCTTCTACAGTCACCTTATTTAAAATTGCATCTCCTATTCTGTCATTCTCTATTTTCTTCTGTTTTATATTAATTTATTTTACTTATTTATGTTGCTTGTTATATATCTCTCTCCACTAGCATGTAAACTTTAAGATGATAGGGATTGTTTTTTTACTGCTAAAATCCCAGCCCTTAGTATAGTGTTTAGTTTGTAGTAGGTGCTCAATAAATTTATTTGTGGAATAAATGAATGAGTCAATCGGTACCTCTTGTATATCCACTTTCAAATTGTTTTCTTTTTTTAATCTTTTTTTTGTTTTGTTTTGTTTTTTGTTTTTAAGATTTTATTTATTTATATGACAGAGAGAGATAGAATACAAGCAGGGGAAGCAGCAGAGGCAGAGGGAGAAGCAGGCTCCCTGCTGAGCAAGGAACTGGATGTGGGACTCGACCCCAAGACCCTTGGATCATGACCTGAGCCAAAGGCAGACACTTACCCAACTGAGCCACCCAGGCATCCTGTCAAATTGTTGTTTTCTTATAGGAGAAGATACCTGTTCTAGTCACCAGTATACCCACCGTATTGCCTAGCACATGGCAGAGTCCCAAAAAATGATTTCCTGAATTAAATTCATTATTTAAACTGGGTGTGATAACAATGGAGAGAGAATAGGGTGTGCCACTTTAAGAATAGTTACATTTGTATTCATAATGTTTGTAACCCAGACATTTCTGCTTTGTACACAATCCTTAAAAGAGAAAACTGTTAGTACAATGTATTCGCTTCTTTGCTGGAGCAAATGTTAGCCTCATACTGTTTGCAAACACTAAAATATTGGAGGAGCCCCATTTTATGTGGGAACCTGGTAGTAAAAGAAGTTTGCTGGCTTCAAAGTAGTGGCACCTGCAATCATAACCAAATGGAATGTAGGTCCTCAGTCCCTTGCTGAAAACCTTTAGGACGAGCTGGATTCAGGATTCATGTTTCCCCCCCAGGTCCCGGAAGGTAGAATGTGATCACTTATTGCATACACAGCAGGCTCTGGGGCAGGGCCCCATACTCAACCATGTTAATACTTCAGAGAAAAGTACAGTTGACTCTTGAACAACATGGGTTTCAACTACATGGGTCCACGTATATGTTGGATTTTTTTCGATAATTACAGTTCAGTACTGTAACTGTATTTTCCCTACCTTATGATTTTCTTTTTTTTTTTTTGCACTCTCTCTTTTTTTTTAAAGATTTTATTTATTTATTTGAGAGAGAGAGAATGAGAGAGCACATGAGAGGGGGGAGGGTCAGAGAGAGAAGCAGGCTCCCCGCTGAGCAGGGAGCCCGATGCGGGACTCGATCCAGGGACTCCAGGATCATGACCTGAGCCGAAGGCAGTCGCTTAACCAACTGAGCCACCCAGGCACCCTTACCTTATGATTTTCTTAACATTTTCTTTTCTCCAGTTTGATTTATTGTAAAAACATAGTATATAATACATATGACATACAAAATGTGTGTTAATCGACTATGTTATCAGTAAGGCTTCCGGTCAACAATAAGCTATTAGTAGTTAAATTTGGGGGGAGTCAAAAGTTATACGTGGGGGGCACCTGGGTGGCTCAGTTGGTTAAGTGACTGCCTTCGGCTCAGGTCATGATCCTGGAGTCCCGGGATCGAGTCCCACATCGGGCTCCCTGCTCAGCGGGGAGTCTGCTTCTCCCTCTGACCCTCCCCACTCTCATGCTCTCTCTATCTCATTCTCTCTCTCAAATAAATAAATAAAAAAAAAATCTTCAAAAAAAAAAGTTATATGTGGATTTTCCACTGTGCAGGAATTGGTATTTCTAACCCCCACGTTGGTCACAAGTCTACTATAGGACTAGTCACACTTGGTAGGATAAAGACCACAAATAGTCTACATCCATTCCATTTGAGTTATTCCACAGAAATGAGCTTCGATGCCAAAAGCATGGAAAAAATTGGTTTTCAGAACTTTCAAGTTGTTCTTCTGGCTTCGGGATATTGTTTGTTGTTGCTGGGTGGTAACACGGCTTGTGGCCAGAGGGCTGTTGGCCTCAGGAAAGGTCCTGTTCCTTCTCAGTTTCAACACGAGTGTTAGAACAAATGACACACGATTCTGATCGAATGACAGTTCGGTGTCCCATCCAATAAACCGATTGTCTAATAGTGAATGATTTCGTCTATAATAATTCAAGCAAAAAGATAGAGGAAGGAAAATGTCCTTTTCTATTCAATATCCCAGAACCATTACTAGAAAGAAGAATGTGGTCACCTCATTTGCTATGCAAAAACCAAGGTTTTGCTCTGATTGCCCCTAGAGTTTGAAATCCTTAAGGCAGAAGTTCTCAAAGGTCAGTGTTTAGACGCTATAGCAGGGGTCAGCAAACTTCTTCCCTACAGGGACAGATAGTAATATTTTGACTTTGCAGTTTACTTATCTCCTTTGTATGCGTGCATATTTTCAATACCTCCTCTGCCTCACCACCTCATTCCCCACCCAGAGAAGACTGCCTGACTTTGGAACCGTCAACATGTTTGGATAAAACTGTCAGAAGAATATCCTGTTGGCATTCGGCATTTGGATTTATAAAGTGTTTTGTAGGAGTTAGCCTTGATCATATAACCAGTTTTCTCACTCCAATAGACAGGCGGTAACCAAATCATTTCTGGCTCCTGGGAAACAGCTTCTCAATGAAAATGAAAAAGCCATTCCTTGGAAGAGATTTACCTCCAGCAGGAGGTGGCCTGAATGAAGATTGTGTTGCCATTTAAGGGCTGGCTGATATCATAATCTGCCTTGTGAGTTCTAGATTTTTTTTCCCTAAGATACTGTTTGGGTATCCCTTGTTGGATTCATATCATCTAACAAAATTCTGGTTTTTTGCTTATTATAAATTAACTGCCCGCCTGGTATATTATTATTATTATTATTATTATTATTATTATTATTATTATTATTATTATTAAAAGGTGCTTTTAACACCTAAGCACTTTACATCCATTCTTCTGGGTAATCCCTTATCACAACCCTTGGAATAAGTACTGTTAGGAAACCAAGACTTAGATCTAATGACTTGTCCATGGTCACCCAGGTAGTGTCAGGTTGAGTTTCTAGTCCAGGTCTTGCAGAGTTAGCCTCTGTACTTCTGAGTATTCTAGAGTATGACCTCATAAATATATATAATTTTTGCATGAGAAGAGGACAGTCATATTGGTTATGTCTTGATGTTTGTATAGATGACCCTACCATGAGAAATATTTAAAAAATTGTTTTTGCATATAGTATAGTGGATGCCATTCTTTTTGTCTGAAGGATGGAGACATGGACATTTTTTTTTTAGGGATATTGGCTCTTTTTTTTTTTTTTTAAAGATTTTATTTATTTATTTATGAGAGACAGAGAGAGAGAGAGAGAGAAGCAGGCTCCCAAGGAGCAGGGAGCCCGATGTGGGACTCGATCCCAGGACCCTGGGATCGTGACCTGAGCCGACGGCAGACGCTTAACCATCTGAGCCACCCAGGCGCCCGATATTGGCTCTTTTTAACATAACCTTCTGGCAGGTGGTTGTTGAGATTTTCAATGCGGTTTTTAAAAAATTAGTTTGAATTTTGTCATAAAGATGCTATTTCCAAGGGAGTGTTAAAACCCTTGTGACATTTTTCCATTTAAGTAATTAAGATGGTTTTAATAAGGTTTGAACCTTCCCTTACATGCATGAAAACAGTGAAGAAATAAAAAAATTGTTAATTTAGGACCTGTGCTGTGACTAAAGTCTTTTTTCAATTAACTTCTGATGAAAGTCTTTACATTTTTTGTTTCCTATGTTTTCTGTATCTAGAGAAGCGATATCAGTACTGATTATTTTAAGCTCATTGAAGTCTTTAGGAGTCTGTATTTTTCATTAGTGCATGGGCTGAAGACTGTTTTTCTCATTATATGAGTGAAGACTGACTGTACCTAGAAAAGCAACAAACATCCCTTTGGAGACTTTCTCCTAAGAGAGGAGGTAAGAAGCTGTATCATAAAGGTAATGCATTAATAAATACCCTGTTGGAGAAAGTGATGAAAGAGAAAGAAAGAACATCTATGCTCCTTTTGTCTTTTGTGTCAAATGCAGGGAATTCCAGGTATCAAAACCAACGGAAAGTATTTTCCGCCCAAGTCTCCTTCTGCAGAAGCAACTATTTTAAACTCTGCTTCTAATTTCTATTCTTGATATATCAATTCTGGGCAATATGTACTAACTACTTACTGTAAAGAATGGGAAGAATTCTCGTAGAAACTTCTATTTAAATTACTATCTTTTGCCTCCTGATATTTGTTGCCTCTAGTAATATATCCAGTTCTAGAGGCTGCCTTTAATGACTGGACGATATAGATGGTCCCTATTTTCTGACTGATTTTTAGATGTATCTGTTGACTCCTAGCTATGAAAGTTGAGGAAATTAGCATAGGTATCCACTGTTCTACTCTTTTCCTCCCAATTTTCCTTAATTATGTTTTTATTTTTATATTGCTATGGTTTATAATATTCATATTTAACACATGCTTCCTTATTTTCTAGCAGCTCTATCAGGTCCTGGCTGCTCTCAGGATAAAGTCCAAATTCTCTACCATAAATAAAATCCATAACCACATGGCCCGTCCTATCTCCCTAGCCTAAACTGCAGTTCAGGGTTCTCACTGGTTTTTTTTTTTTTTAAGATTTTATTTATTTATTTGACAGAGAGAGAGACAGCAAGAGAGGGAACACAAGCAGGGGGAGTGGGAGAGGGAGAAGCAGGCTTCCTGTCGAGCAGGGAGCCCGATGCAGGGCTTGATCCTAAGACTCTAGGATCAGGACCTGATCTGAATGAAGGCAGAAGTCCAATGACTGAGCCACCCAGGTGCCCCCCTCACTGTTTTTATTACACCGTGAACTTTTATCTTGCTGAGACCTTGCACATTGATTAACTCTAACTCTGGAAATCCAACTGCTTTCCTTTCTGGCAAATTCCTGCTCATGAATCCCATGTACTCTTTGACGGAAGCCTTCTGGATTCCCAGTTTTTTAGGTGGTCAACTCCATGGACTCCCGCCATCCTCTTCCTACCTCCATTATAGCATTTGCCTATTAACCTAGGATTTCAGGTTTGTGTATCTGTGTCCTGGCCTTGCAGGTAAACATTAGATTGGACATTTCATTTCTGTGTCCCTAGCATTCGGTGTCATGTAGCATATAACATAGAGTTATATTAGTTTCAGGTCTAAAATATCGTGATTCAACAATTCTATATGTTACTCAGTGCTCATAGTGATAAGTGTACTCTTAATCCTCTTCAATTATTTAATCCATCCCCCACCCCACCTCCCTGCTGGTAACCATCTCTTTGTTCTCTATAACTAGGAGTCTGTTTGGGGGGTTGTCTCTTTTTTTAATTTGTTCATTTGCTTTGTTTCTTAAGTTCCACATATGAGTCAAATCATATGGTATTTGTCTTTCTTTGACTTATTTCACTTAGCACACTTAGCATTATACCCTCTAGATCTATCTATGTTGCAAATGGCAAGATCTCATTCTTTTCTATGACTGAAAAATATTCCGTTATATATATATATATCTTCTTTATCCATTCATCTATCGATGGACACTTGGGCTGCTTCCATAATTTAGCTATTGTAAATAATACTGTAATAAACATAGGGGTGAATATATCCTTTCAAATTAGTGTTTTTGTATTCTTTGGGTAACTACCCAGTAGTGGAATTACTGGAACATATGGTAATTCTATGTTTAATTTTTTTGAGGAACCTCCATACTGTTTTCCACAGTGGCTGCACCAGTTTGCATTCCCACCAACAGTGCAGGAGGGTTTCTTTTTCTCCACATCCTTGCCAACACTTTTTGTTTCTAGTATTTTTGATTTTAACCTCTTATTCTGACAGGTGTGAGGTGATACCTCAGCTTGGTTTTGATTTGAATTTCCCTGATGATTAGTGATGTTGAGCATCTTTTCATGTGTCTGTTGGCCATCTGTATGTCTTCTTTGGAGAAATGTCTGTTCATGTCTTCTGCCCATTTTTAAATTGGATTATTTATTTTTTTGGTATAAGTGCTTTATGTATTTTGGATACTAACCCTTTACAGACATGCCATTTGCAAATATCCCCTCCCATTCAGTAGATTGTTTGTTTGTTTGTTTTGTTGGTTGTTTCCTTTGCTGTGCAGAAGCCTTTTATTTTGATGTAAACTATTGGGAAATAGTTTATTTTTTGCTTTTGTTTTCCTTGCCTCAGGAGACATATCCAGAAAAATCTTGCTATGGCTGATGTCAGAGAAATTACTGCCTGTGTTCTCTTCTAGGATTTTTATGGTTTCAGGTTTCATGTGTAGGTCCTTGATGCATTTTGAGTTTATTTTTGTGTGTGGTATAAGAAAGTGGTCCAGTTTCATTCTTTTCCATGTAGCTCTCCAGTTTTCCCAACATCATTTGTTGAAGAGATTATCTTTTTCTCAGTATATATTTATTCCTCCTTTGTTGAAGATTAATTGACTGTATAATCATGGTTTATTTCTGGGCTCTGTTCTGTTCTATTGATCTACAGGTCTATCACTGTGCCAGTACCATACTGTTTTGATTACTACAGTTTTATAGTATATCTTGAAATCTGGGATGGTGATGCCTCTAGTTTTGTTCTTCTTTCTCAAGATTGCTCTGGGTATTCGGGGTCTTTGTGGTTCCATACAAATTTTAGGATTATTTGTTCTAGTTCTGTGAAGAATACTGTTGGTATTTTGATAGGGATCATATTAAATCTGTAGATTGCTCTGAGTGGTATGGACAATATAACTATATTCTTCCAATCCATGAGCATGATGTCTTTCCATTTCTTTTTTTTTTTTTTTTTTTTTTTTTAAAGATTTTATTTATTTATTCATGAGAGACAGAGAGAGAGAGAGGCAGAGGGAGAAGCAGGCTCCCAAGGAGCAGGGAGCCCGATGTGGGACTCGATCCCAGGACCCTGGGATCATGACCTGAGCCGAAGGCAGACGCTTAACGACTGAGCCACCCAGGCGCCCGTCTTTCCATTTCTTTACAGGTCTTTCACCTCCTTGGTTAAGTTTATTCCTAGGTATTTTATTATTTTTGGTGCAACTGTAAATGGGATTATTTTCTTAATTTCTATTTCTGCTACTCCATTATTAGTTTATAGAAATGCAATGGATTTCTGTATATTGATTTTGTAACCTGCGACCTTACTGAATTCCTTTATCAGTTCTAGTAGTGTTTTGGTGTAGTCTTTAGGGTTTTCTATATATAGTATGTCATCTGCAAATAGTGAAAGTTTTGCCTCTTCTTTACCAATCTGGATGCCTTTTATTTCTTTTTCTTGTCTGATTGCTGTGGCTAGGACTTCCAGTATTATGTTGAATAAAAGTGTTGAGAGTGGACATCCTCATCTTCTTTTTTTTTTTTTTTTTTAAGATTTATCCATTCACTTGTCAGAGAGAGAGAGCGCACAAGCAGGGGGAACAGCAGGCAGAGGGAGAAGCAGGCTCCCCACCGAGCAAGGAGCCTGACATGAGACTCAATCCCAGGACCCTGGGATCATGACCCAAGCCGAAGGCAAACGCTTAACCGACTGAGCCACCCAGGCGTCCCTTCATTCTCATCTTCTTCTTGACCTTAAAGGAAAAGCTCTCAGTTTTTCACCATCGAGTATGACGTAGCTATGGGTTTTTCATATATTATGTTGAGGTATGTTCCTTCTAAACCTATTTGTTGAAGGTTTTTTTATCATGAATGGATGTTGTACTTTGTCAAATGCTTTTTCTGCATCTTGAACAGATAGTTGTTATCAAGTACTCTAAATGAAAATAATTTGTCTTTTATTTTTGCTTTTTTTTTTGGTTTACTAAGTCCATCTTTTTAAAAGTTACTAAGTATACATTTGAGAAGAAAACCAATTCCCAGAAGTAGTATTTATTTAAAGCGATTCCTTAGAAAGTTCTGTAACTGCATGATCTACTTTGAGTAAACACTGCATGAAGCCCCAAGTTCAGTTGAACTGGCACAATTTCAGTTCTCTGTTGACTAAAATCAACCCACATGTTGCTCCTCAATACACTTATTAGATTTGTTATGCTCTTAACTCCTACTGATGTGAAACTGATTCAAGCCATAGGAGGAAAGCTGCTAATGAATTGAGTACCCAGATATAATTCTGTGTGTTCTAAGATAATATAATTAAGAAAAAAAGGTATTACACGAACCACCTTATAAAAGGAAGAATAAGTGAAGTGGTGAGGACCTGGAGTCTCTCTGCCTGAATTAGAATCCTGGCTCTCTATCGCTTTCTACATGCACAGCCTTGAGAAAGTTACACTTCTTTTGAGCTCCTTTCTTATCTGCCAAAAGGGGAATACCAATGTAACAATACATAGAATGAGCTTAAACAGTGCCCAGCATTTCATAAACACCCAGCAACTACTAGCAATTATTATTTTCATTATAAAGGATACATAAAAGAAAAAGCAAATGGTTATTTCCCTCTGATAATCACTATTAGCTGGTTAGAGTATATCCTCCCAGAACATTAAATATGTAGTTTTTAAAAAGATTTTATTTATTTATTTGACAGAGGGAGAGAGAGAGAGAGAGCACAAGCAGGGGGAATGGCAGAGGGAGAGAAGCAGACTCTCTGCTGAGCAGGGAACCTAATTGCGGGGCTGAGATCATGACCTGAGCCGAAGGCAGATGCTTAACTGACTGAGCTATTCAGGTGCCCTTAAATATGTAGTTTTTTTTTTTTTTTAAGATTTTATTTATTTGCGAGAGAGAGAATGAGAGACAGAGAACATGAGAGAGAGGAGAGTCAGAGGGAGAAGCAGACTCCCCGCCGAGCAGGGAGCCTGATGCGGGACTCAATCCTGGGACTCCAGGATCAGACCTGAGCCGAAGGCAGTTGCTTAACCAACTGAGCCACCCAGGCGCCCAAATATGTAGTTTTTTAAAAAAAGATTTATTTATTTATTTTAGAGAGAGACAGAGACAGAGACAGAGAACATGAGTGGGGGGAGGGGCAGAGGGAGAGGGAGAGAGAGAGCATCTCCAGCAGACTACCCGCTGAGTGCAGAGCCAGATGTGGGGCTCAATCTCACAACCCTGAGATCATGACCTGAGTCAAAATCAAGAGTTGGACACTTAACCGAATGAGCCACCCAGGCGCCCCTAAATATGTAGTTTTAACCAAAAAAAGCAGTATTGCGACAGGAATGTTAATGCTATGTTAGCAATGACTCGGTTCAACAAAACCTAAGTGTACAGTTTACAAATAGTTTTTCTAAGGAAATTTGCTTCAAAACCTGGTTTCTGTATTACTTCATGGTTTCTCGGTATTAAGAAAGATACTGGAAGAAAATACAAGATGATATAGTTACTGAAGAATTCATGATCAAATATATTCAGAATTCACACACTGTCAGTATGAATTCAATATTCATGACAATCATTCTGGGTGAACAACCAAACTATGGGGCTGGGTTTCTCTTTAACTCCATATATATATATATATATTGTATTTTAGAGATTGCCCTTCTATGTATTCTATTTCTGGTCATTGAGAGGAAAGCTGTTGCTTAGCAACCAGTGGTTTCTGTTTGGCTGATGTGTAAAATGGAAAGCCGTGCAAATAAGAGGCAAATAATTCTGTCCATTAGGAGTGCTGACTTACTAGTTTTAACAATTAAGTTGGCTCCCAACTTAGTTTATGGTTCCTTGTGTGGAAAATATAAAATATGAGATGGAAGTTGTATCATGATATTTACTAATTATTTTTAAAGAACACAGATTGATTCACAAGATGTAAATTAATGTATAAAAAAGGAATAATTCAAGGATAGTAAAATTACCTAAGTTTTGAAGTATATGTTTAATGTTTCAAACAGAAAATATTTACATCTTAAAACAAAAAGGAAGAAAACTAAAATATATACACTGACTTCTCAAATTGCAGCCAACAAAAAAATATGTTTATACTCTTAAAAAACTTTCAGCATGATTTTATATTATTTTCTCTTTTTCTTTCTAAATATTTTATTTATTTATTTGGGAGAGAGAGAGAGAGAGCCAGAGAGAGAGCATGAGCAGAGGGGAGGGGCAGAGGGAGAAGCAGACTCCCCACTGAGCAAGGAGCCCAATGTGGGGCTTGATCCCAGGACCTGGGGATCATGACCTGAACTGAAGGCAGATGCTTAACCAACTGAGCCACCTAGGTGTCCCTCCTTCATTTATTTAGGTTTTTAGCATAGATTATGCACTAGGAAAAGAGAGGTCATGTCATATGGTGATAAGACATTAAATGGTGGTGAGAGTCCCTTGTCTGCTGCTAACAAACACTGACTCTAAAGCTAAAGAATATTTATTGGAATGAAAGGATTTGGTGGTGTTGATGGTGAACTCAGGATTGATAGGATATTGGGGAATAAGGCTTGGAAATGTCCTTAATTTTAGCTACTTCAGAATACTTCTTGTGGTGATTGCTGTTTCCTTCTGTCTTAATGTTTTATTGATTGATTGATTGATTTTTAAAGATTTTATTTATTTATTTGACAGAGAGAGAGCACAAGTAGGCAGAGTGGCAGGCAGATGGAGAGGGAGAAGCAGGCTCTCTGCTGGGCAGGGAGCCGGATGTGGGGCTCGATCCCAAGACCCCAGGATCATGACCTGAGCCAAAGGCAGCCGCTTAACAGACTGAGCCACCCAGGCACCCCTGTCTTAATGTTTTAAAAGCCCAGGTGAGAGCACCTGCTGGCTAATTCCTCATATGCCTGCTCTTTGGCTGGGCTGAGTGGGGGACCAGGAAGGATCTGGTGTTTTCAACTTCCATGGAAGTATGCAACTGGATTTATAGGACTGAATACTACTCAGGAGACTTCTCTTCCCCAAAAGTAAATCTGGGTGCTATTAGAAATGAATGTTGGAGATATATATATGGCTATAAACATATACATATTTATGGGTACATATATATATATATATATACACACAGAGAGAGAGAGAGAGAGGAAAAATGTTGTGTAAGACTCACAGTAAGTCTCTAGGGTCTACAGATCAACTCATCTATGACCTAATCGCTTCTGTCTTTTGATGTTACTCACCTCTTAAGTATATAAAAATCATCAACTTCATATATTTACTAGGTACTATAAAATTATCATTGAGTTAGTGGTATCTAGGTCATTTTAGAGAGGTAATACGTAAATACAGTTAGAATTTATAAAACAGTAATGTTTGCATATTTTTGTATGCAATTTAAGTCATTAATTTTTATGATTTGAAGTCTTATTTATCTTTATACTATCACTGAATATCAAGGACATTGAAGAAATCTGTAGAATCACAGAAATTAAAACAAGAATTAATTAAATCAAGAATAAAATTAAACCAAGGTTATTGAATGCAACTTTTTATACGATGTGGAAGTAAACTAAGAGGCAATATGCCAAATAATTCCTTTACATAACTGGATTTTTGATTCAAAGAAAAAGCTCATTAGATGGTGAAAGAGTTTGCACATATTTCTCTGGTAAAATATTTTGGCTTTGACTTACTTGACTATTAACAAAATTCCTGTCCCTTAACCTAAAAAACCCTCTATTACAATTTGATCTGTCAGTTGGATTATTTTGGTAGTGGCCAGTGAAAATAGTTAAGCTCCCCAAATCTTCCGTATGTGTTAGGATACCAGGTCAGCTCCTAAAACAAAGGTCCAAATAATGGTCTCAAACAAAATAGAACTTTGTTTCTTTCCCACAAAATAATCAAGCTTAGGTAGACTAGGTCTGATTTGGCAGTTTCATGGTACAAGGAACTAGGCTTTTTCTGTTTAATTGCTCTATCATCTTCAACATAAAGTTGCCATCTGTGGTCTAATACGGCTGCCCTCGCAACTGCCATATCTGCATTCCAACAAGTGGAAAGTGGAGAAGGGCAGGGGGAGGGCACATAACCCTTTAGCTTACATACCATTGGCCAGAACCTAGTCACATGGCCACACCTACAGCGCTGAGAAACAGAGCTCTTAGTTGGTGGGTAAGTTCTATTGTTATAGAGCTTACTATAGGGTAGAGTGGAGGTTTTCTGGCATATCATCTCATCACGAACTTATTGCTATCTTATTGTGCTAAAATAGAAAATGTCTACTTATTTAAAAAATAACAGTAGCAACCCAAATGTCTACTCAAAGAAACAAGCCCTGGAGGAAATTAAGTAATGTTATAAAATGATGAGTAAAATTCCTACGGAGTGTGTTATCTACACATAAACTGTTGTCTTTCAAACTATTAGGATAATATATATTGTACCAAAGAATTAATTAACCTACTGGCACCCCAGACGGAGTTCTAATATCCTTAGAGAGCAAGTGATTAAGGGCATCTTAGGTATGGTTCTGCTACTTTCAGACTCCTCATATCATTGGCATGTTCCAGAAATTCTATATAAATGTTCCAAATGGTCCTCAGAAAAAGACATGGTCTTATATCAAAACCCTTAAAAATATATATTCCCTGTGATCCAGAAATTCTACTTTTAGGAGTTTATCCTAAGGAGAACACTGAGGATGCAGAAAAAGATTCATCTATAAGGATATTTATTGCAAAACTTTTTGTTGTAAAAAAAAAAAAATCAGAATAACCTAAATGTCCCCAAAAAGGAAAGTGTGTACACAAGTTGTTATGTCCATACAATAGAATAGCACACCACCTTTACAAATGATAGATGAGAAAAAAAATGATAGATGAGAAATATGTTTATTGACATGGAAATTTGCTTACAACAAATTGTTAAGTGAAATATGCAGATTAGAAAACAGTATGCACGGTGCTATCCAAATTAAAGGTATACATTTTTATAAAGTGTTATAAATTAAAACTGTAAATATTTTTTTTTAAAGATTTTATTTATTTATTTGACAGAGAGAGACACAGTGAGAGAGGGAACACAAGGAGGGGGAGTGGGAGAGGGAGAAGTAGGCTTCCCATGGAGCAGGGAGCGCGATGAGGGGCTCGATCCCAGGACCCTGGGATCATGACCTGAGCCGAAGGTGGACGCTTAATGACTGAGCCACCCAGGCACCCCAAAACTGTAAATATTCTTGAAGAAGGCTCACCAAAATACAAAAAATGGTTATTTCTGGGTGGTGGTATGATAGGTCATCGTTGTTTAATTCTTTTTGCTTCTTCAAATTTTTGAAAATTAGAAAAAAAAGAACACATATCATTTGTATAATCATATGTTTTGTTTTGTTCTGTTTTTAACATAGGAAGAAATTAAAAGCTGTGTTCTCTTAACTCTCAGCCAGACTCAGAATGGCGCAGGAAGACAAACCTTCTCCCAGCCTGATCTCCAGGGAGTCTCTTGTTATGGAAACAGTCCTTCCCCAAACCTCTTTGGCAGTTTGGTCACCCCAGGAATAATCACATGTCCCACAGACAGGGCCAGATTTTAGATGACCTTAAAATCCAAGAGCATGGGTTTTATTCTGTAAGTAAATAAACACTGAAAGTTTTTAATAAGGATATATTTCCTCCCTCTATCTGTCTCAAGATTTTCTACATCATAGGTACTTAGAAAACCATTGCTGAGTGAATAAAGGAGTGATCAGATGAGTGAGATAATGAAGAGAAGAGAAACTATTTTGATGGCCTAGAGCAGAAGATCCATGGAAGTACACTGGCAGGATATGGCCAGAGACAGTATGGAAGAGAGTTGGCGTCTAAGACAACTTTGGATTTGGTGTTTAGGGGCCAGAAATGAATGACCAAGAGAAATTGGAAGTCAGAAGCATTAGTTTTTACTTCTTAAAGGTAATGTTATTTGGTTATCTATGAATAAGGATACATGGAGCATGGAGTTGGAAATGAAAGATTGGAAATCCAGTAAGAGGACTGAGATCTTTATGGAGCATTAAGAATTATGCCACAGGCAGGCTGGTTGAAATCTGGGAGTGGATGCTTAGAGAGAAGGATCTGGGGGGATTAAGCTCACCTGCATTTAGGAGGGAAGGACCATAAATGGGGAGCTGATGAAGCAAACAGGGAGACTGGCCAGTGAAAAGGACCCTTCTCTTCCTTCCTCCAGGCCTGAGATGGCTGTGCTCAGGTGCTTTTATAGCATCTTGTACACTATCACCAAATTCTCCCACAGAGAACTTAAAATACTAATGGGGAAAATTTCAAACATATCCAAAAAGTTGAGAATAAGATCATGAACTCAGTGTACGAATCGCCCAGTATATCAGAACTCAATAAATAAAGCAGAACCACCCGGATGTGTGTGTGTGTGTGGTGTGTGAGTGTGTGTCTAAATATAGGTTTCCCTAGCTATCCAAAAGTAGAGCATTCCTATGAAACGATTCGCAAGGCAAAATGGTGTAAAGTGACAAAGCCATTACCTTTCATTTATATGGAAAATTTTTGGAGTGTTCCCAGACCAAAAAAAAATAACCTCTCTTAGGCTTTTCTGATACCTCTGGCCACATCTTGCCAAAGGATGCACAAAATAAATCAAGATAAATCACAGGTGCTCACAGACACAGTTCAAAGCTATGGCGGCTTGATGAGATGCTGAGTGTAGTTCCCCAGGGAAGGAGCTTGGGGACGCCACTCTGGCTGCCTGGGGTGCGTACTGCCTCTGTAATGGCTCACTGCAAGACAAACCCTGAACGTTATTTTTGCTTTTTGCCTTTTTTTTTTTTTTTTTTGCCAAAAGCGAAAATCTTCTTAGGATTTCTTTCCGTTAACCAAAACAGGTACTGTTGTAGGTCTTTCGTCAAAGCAAAGTGGCACAACGTGAACTTTCAAAAGTGGGGGATACCTGTATACATATATATGTGTGTGTGTGTGTGTGTACAGTCTTGTAACTATGGGACCATAGCATCTGTAAGGCTGTTGTCCTTGCACCTGCTACTGGAATTTGAAGTGCCCGGGACGGGCAATCAGGAAGGGAAGATGGGTGCAAAGTGGAGGAGAGCAAGAACAAGCTGGAGCTGGGAACTTGGAGGATGGACTGAAACTCGTCTTGCCTCTGACCTTGGTGGTGTGGGTGTCCTGCTGAACTCAGGTCCCTTCATCAAAGAGCTAGATACCCACACCTTGCCCTGGAGTTGGAGAAGCTGAAGAAAGTTCAAAGAGTAGTTGGAACAGAGGTAGGCCTGTCCACGGTCTCCTGCCAAGTTGGTGAGTGAGCAGATAAACAATATGTATGGCTATAAAAATAGCTGCAGCTTGACTTCTATTCCCCACATTCCACATAAGAATGGCCCTGGTGGACCACCCTAACCAGAAACATAGAGGGAAGAGAGTTCTGGGAAGTAAAGTTCAGTCTAGCCAGGCTGACGCATTGCGAAGCCGCCACACCTCATTGCAACAATTATCATCCCACGGTGAGCCTTATTTCATCAGTTCCTCCACCGCCTTCCTGTCCCCCATCCATTTTGTGGGGAGAAAATCCTAGGCACCATATCATTTTATCTTCTAATCATGTTGTACTTTAAAGTTGAGATTTTCTGCCTATAAACCATGAGCTTCTTAAGAAAAGGATCCTTGTCTTATTTAACTTGCACCTCACATGTATAGGTATTTATAAATGCTTGTTGACTGAGTGATAAATGCTTTTCGTGTGAATGAGTGGAAGTCTAGCAAGAACAAGTTTGATGTTGTAAGGCAGTCTTTGCCCCGAGGAATTGGATTCATGTGTTGCTACCTCCATAAACTCGGTCCTTCTCTCTAATGCCTCCAGGTTGAAATAGGCACTTTTCTGTGCCCCATGGTGTACCTTGTTCATACTTCTACCACAGTACTCATATACTTTGTTTTTAATTTGTTTACATGTCTTCCCCTTCTATTAGATCTAAGCGTCTTAAAAGAGAGAACCAGGCTATTTGACCTCTCTGGCTTTTATTTTTTTTAATTTTCAAACATAAAACTGATAATATTGGCCTCCCTCACCAGGATTCCTGTGAAAATTTCTCATGAAGGGAAAGAGTTGGACTTTTCTGTTTTTATTTTTCTACTGCTTTGGGTTCATAACAATTACTTATATATAATTTTCCATTATGCCTGGTATCTTCAAGGTCAGTGCATGGGGTAATATACATAGGGAGTTAGAAACTCTCATCAGGACAATGGAGGTGTTGCTTTTCTCACAAGAATTTAAGGATCATGAGTCCTTCTACCTTTCACAGTAGTCAGGACTCTTGACTGCAAGTGACAGAATCTAACTTGCACCAGAGTAGACAAAATGGCAACCATATTAGCTCATATAATGAAACCACAGAGCCCAGGGATTTGATGCCATAAGGACTCATGTCTCCCTTCTACTCATCCTTATATACCTTTGTATGCTAACCTCATTCTCTCAAGCCTGCTTTCCTCACAAGGTTGACATAGCCCCAGCTTCTCTATCTGAGAGGAAAAGCCTCATTCCTCTAGACCTTAGTTAAAAAATCCTGAGAAAGGTGCTCATTTCTGTGGGAAAGGTAGGGAGAAGTATGGGTTATATGAGAAGGTACTGTGATTAGCAATCATCATCAGAACCACAGAGTTGGGGTGAGGTTGGCGCAGTTCCCCCAAAGAAGTGTAGTATGGGGTCCCCAAAGCAAAAGACAGCTGCTACACCTGTGCACCTTTTAAGTGCAAAGAGATATGAAGTGCTAAACAGCAAATAAAATTCTGTTGCTAATTTTACAAACATTTATCCCTGTGCTAGGTGCCACAAAATAAATGAAAGTGAACAAGAAATAATCTTTATCCTTAAGAAGTTTATAATACATGGAGGGATTAAAAATGCATAGGTAATCATGATTCAAAGGAGAATACTGTTATCGCCAAAAGTACATGAAGTGTTATAGAAAGTTCTGTGTAGAGGGAGAGACCATATTGACTTGAGCAAGGTAGTTGGTTTGGACTTCATGGAACATCAGAGTTCTGATAAGCATAGATGGAACTTTGGACAGGTGATGAGCAGATACTTCATCTCGCTGAAGCTGCATGTGGAAGTCTCCTACTTGGGAGAGGTGTGCAGAGGGTGTTTGGGGGACCTGCAGGGAATCCAGCTGCAAGCTGGAGGATTGATTTAAAGTCATATTATGGTGGCCCTTGACTGCCGAGCTAAGGAATGTGTACTAATAAATCCTATGCTTTCTCTCCCTGAAACCAATGGGAGCACTGAATGAGTCCATGGAAGAAAAAATCTGGTCTCTGGATATATCTCACTGCAGAGCTCTAATAGTGAGAAGAGAGCATGGCAGTAACTAAAGGAGAAACAGGTGTCAACTGTACTGTTATTGTCAACATGTCTGATGTTAGAATACATGCAAAAGGCCTACAAAATTGGATGACCTACAGCTTGAGGTGGGAAGATTAAACCAGAAGATAATTTTCAAAGCACGGGATAACATAAGCTAGTGGTTCTCAGAGCGTGAGCTTGGGACCAGCCTCAGCAGTATCACCTGGGAATTTGCTAGCAATTCAAAATCTTAGGCCCCATTCCCCGCTTACTGAACAGAAACTCTGGGGAGCAGGTTTCAGCAATATGTGTTTTAATAAGCCTTCCAGATGATTCTGATAAATGTTGAAGTTTGAGACCTTCTGTGTACTAGGCTGAAAATGATACCCCAAAAGATCCACGTTCTAATCCCTAGGACCTGTAAATGTTACCTTATGTGTGTGATTAAAGATCTTGAGACAAGAGATTACCCTGGATTATCCGGGGCGGGGGCGGAGAGGGGTGGTGCTAAATGCCCTCACAAGTGTCCTCATAAGAGACAGGTAGATTATACAAAAGAGGAGGAGGTCCTGGGCCCAGGAGGCAGAGACTGGAGTGAAGCAGCCAGGAGCAAAGTAATGCCCACAACTACACAGAAGCTGTCAGAGGCAAGGAATGGATTTTCCCTCAGAGCCTGTGGGTGGAGTGCTGGGTGGCCTTGCAGACACTTTGATTTCAGCTTGATGACATAGATTTCAAACTTCTGGTGTCTAGAACAGTGAGGCAACAAATTTCTGTTGTTTTGGGCTACCGAGTTGTGGTAATTTGTTAAAGAGCAGCCACAGGAACTCATACACACCAAAATGAGAAAAAAACGTTCGGATAAAGTACTTAGAAATTCGCTGGATTCTTATAATAAGAAAACGTACTTGCTATGACTTTTAAAATTCTAAAAATAGTTGATTCTTTCGTGTTTAGTAAAATTTGCCACATCTAAACCATTTTCCTAACACAGTTTGCTATTGATTGTTAAAGTGTAATAGTTTTCATAATGTTAGCATCAAAGATGGCCTTTATATACCTTGATTTCCCTGTGATAGCTAATCCTGCAGGAAACCAAACAAATTCTGTTGGGTTGAAGGAAAAAAAACAAACAGGAGACATTTTGCTTATATGTACGATTTGCATGAGTTACAGAGCTGTAATAAATCTTCCTTCATGGATAAGACAATGTTCTTGGAAAATAATAGTGACATTTATTTATGGAAAATGCTTCAGAATAAATATGAGAAGATTTTCTATCTATAATTATGCTACTTGATAAAATATTCAAGCTCTCTTTAAAATACCTGGAACATTGTAATACTTGTAATAACATTTTTCTTGTGCACAATGCTTCTCAGATCACTTTCATATATATATACATATACATATGTATATATATATGCAGAAAGCCCCCCCTTATCCACTGTTTTGCTTCCACAGTTTTGTTACCCACCATCAATCGCGGTCAGGAAGCCGATGATCCTCCCCCTGACAAATCATTGGAAGGTCAATAGTAGCCTAACTTTACATCACAACGCCTGCGTCATTCAGTCTTTTTGCTTCATCTCATCCCATAGGCATTTTATCATCTCACATCATCACAAGAAGGGTGAGTACAGTACAATAAGATATTTTGAGAGAGAGAGAGCACTTTACATAACTTTTATTACATTTATTGTTATAATTGTTCTGTTTTATTATTAGTTATTGTTAATCTCTCACTGTGCCTAATTTATAAATTAAACTTTATCATAAGTGTGTCTGTGTATAGGAAAACATATCATATATAAGATTTGGTATTATCCATGGTTTCAGGCATCCACTAGGGGTCTTGGAATGTGTCCCCTGCAGATAAGCGGGGGACTACTGTATTCTCGTTTAATCCTTGCAACTACTAGGTGAGCTGTGCAGAGCAGGAGTTTTATTTTTCTTATTTTACAAATAGGAAACAATGATGCTCACAAAAGTTAAATGACTGGCACAAGGTCACAAAAAAAAGGATGCTATTGGATTTGAGATTAGAAACTACCAAAATCTGTACAATGCTATTTCTGGGGATCTGGGTTTCCTTAGCTGCCCTCAACAAGGTGTATTAGTATTTGTGGTTAATTATGCTATGGCTGATTACACCGTGGTTCTTGTGGTCTGTTTAATTCCATCCAATAGGCATTTGCTGAGCATCTATTGCATGTCTAGAACTGTGCTAGTTAATATGGGGTCCTTTGTAGAAAGTGCTGGATACAGTCCTTGCTCTCAGAGAATGCATGTTATTAGGGAGGAATACCTATGTAAGTGGAATGGATAGTCGGAGAAAGAATAAAATCAAAGGCCACAATCTGGGAGACTTTATACAGAAAACCTTAAAGAATGGATCTGATTCAGAGAGGTGAAATGTGGAAAAGCATTCCGAGAGGCAACAGGATGTGTGTGTGTGTGGTGGGGGTGAGAGTGAATGAACAGAAGTGTAGAGGCTGAAACAGCACGTGGACCTGGGGAAAGTGATAACCTGAGCTGTCAGAAGCACAAGGTGTGTGTGCTGAATAATGGGAGTAGGCTTCGTGGTGCCCACCTGGCCTCAGACTTAACACAGTGGCTGAAATCTTTAATATTTCCAGTGAGCACTGCACCCTAGAAAAGTAAGGAAAAAGCCGTCCTCATATCTAGACATTAAAACACAACTTAAAAACCTCTCTTTCTGTTCAATTCTCCTATTCTAGTCCTATGGACATAGCTCCTCAGAACTTACAGTTCCGATTCTGTGTTTTCTGAGGATCACAGGGTGTGTGTGTGTGTGTGTGTGTGTGTGTGTGCGCGCGCGCGCGCGCGCGCGCACGCAGGCTCATCCATGTCTGTAGGTGTGTATAAATGTATTTGAATACTGGGTCATAAAGTTCCTCTTAGGGAGATGTTTTCAGAATGCAAGGTGAAGACACAGTCTGCAAATAGACAGGGAAATCAGACTTACATAATAAAGTGACAATTTAGGAGATGGCGTTAGCAGGAGAAAGAGGGCAAGGGAGGAAGTAGAGAAGGGAAGGGAAGAGCAGAGGAGGGCAGAGCCTGAGGAGAAAGGACAGCAGGTAAGAAAACTTCGAGGCCGGGGCGGTTGAAGGACTCTCAAGAACAGGGCTTAAAAAAAAAAAAAAGAACAGGGCTATTTAATTTTTACTTTTAAATTATTTTTGATGCTTCCATTTAAATCTTTGCTATTGCCTCGAATCTTCCACAAAAGTTAGTTATACCCAGAGCCTTGAGTCAGTGATACTTGGGAAAGCACATAGAGGGAGGTGTGTGTGTGAAGGAATCAGGGTCCTGTCTAGCATGAGGCAGCAGGAGTGTAGCTCTCAGGCAAAGCCAAAGTGGATGGCAGACCAAAATAAGTCGGAGCCATTGGTGCCGAAGAGAAATCTAGGTACGTTGTTCTCCTTGCCCCAGTCCCTGGAGAAACTGGGAAGGATATGGAGTTTTCCATTTCATGGAGCTTGGGGTTCCAGCCAATTTCATCTGAGCTATACAGGACTTGGTTACCCCTGCGTATATGTGGGTTACACCAGCTTGTGGTCAGTCACAGCGACGCTTCAGTCTCTGCTTCACTGGGCTCCTCTGTCACCAAGGAAAGGCCTTTCTGTTTGCTGAAAATCACCAGGTGAGTTAGCCAGCTCCTGGAGGAGGAGGTAGAGTTAAATGGGCTAAGGGTAGAGTCTTCAGAGAGTGTCTCAGGTTTGGCTTCTCTTGGCTCCACAGCCTATTTTCTGTTTACCAGGGGATTAATCATGGTTTCCAAATTGGTCTGCCAGGATGCCAGCAGGACTGGTTAAAGAAAGCAGAGGTGCTGAATTTGGGATTTTTCCATGCTCCGATCAGTGATTTTCAGCAGGAAAATGAAGGGATGAGAGTCTTCCTTTTTAGCCTCACAATGAATTATTGAGGGTCCTATAACTCCTCTGCTTCTGGTCACTTGTCCCAGAGTAAACTCACCAGATTTATAGCAACTGAGGTGAGATGCCTGACTTCTTTCTTTTTTGGTCAGCGTAAGAGTGAATTTATAGTGTTTATTAACCAGATTTGGTAGATATTTGATTTAATTCACCCTAGCAACTATTTAATAAATAGCCAGCATGTGCTAGGCTATAGAAGGCTAAAGCTGGTATTTACAAGGATCAGGGAGGGTTTGGAAATACATAGAAAATAAAAAAATAAAAAGTAAATAAAGGAATGAATGAATGAACACTTATATACATACATACATACATACATACATACATACATCTTTAGTACTTAGAAGGGTTTGAGCCTTTTTGCTATATTCACTAGAACACTTTTAGGATATGCTTTTTCATATATTTATATATAAGCAATATGTCAACAAAACATCTTTTTGCACTTGATGATGATATCATGGAAGAAGTCTTTTTAGAAGCAATAATGATCTTTCTCTCATTTGTTGGGTTGTTTACCATAGGAGGTGGTTTGATTGCTTTGCACTGTTACTACTTCCACAGATACCAAGAGAGATCCCATTTTCCCAACGAGGGCAAAGAAGCTCTTGAAAACACCAGAGATCATTTTTAAATGGAGAACTTATTTTTCAATTAGCTGAAATGACTTTAAGTAATTTGTGATAATGTGCTTCCAAATTTAATATATAGGTGTTTATCCTTATATTGGCAAGAATAATCTCTAGCTGGGGAAAGTTGTATTAATCTCACAAAAAGATTTATATTGTGAAGTAGATTGGTAAAAAGAAACCTGTGACAGATTCTGTTATGGTATTTTTTGCTTTATCAGTTTTTTCTTTCAAAGTAGTAAAAAAATTAGGATAAAGAAACAGGTTGCAGTATTATAACATTGCTATTTGGGTCCTGATTAACCTGCATCCCTTTGACTGCTTGCTTTATATAAATTTGCATTTGTAAAACATAGGTATTATGATATATATGCTGTGATTAGAACAAAGACAGACAGATAGATAGGTAGACAGATGGACAGACAGCAAAGAAGTACTCTTGCTAACTTAGTCTCCAAACCCTACTGATGCCTGAAATCCCCCTTCCTCCATAATGTTGAGCATAGTCCCTTTCCCCAGTGTTTTGTGCATGTGCTTCAGACAGTGATGCTACCTTAAGGAGCACTAATCATCAGGAAGTGTGGCATATTCAAGGAGCATGTTTTCACCTTTTCTGACACCTTTCCTCTGTGCCGTTAATCTGGCACTTCTTATTAGGCAAGAATGATGATAACCAAAAGTCTGTTCAATATTCCCAACTGACGAGATAGAGAAGAAAGAGCAACAATGGTAAATATCGGGATAACCATTCTCACACTCTCTTCTGGATCTGACCTACGCTTGCAGAGATCAAGCACACAGAGCAAGTGAGGACAAAAATGGCACAGCAACTTGAATTCCTGAATCTGGGGTTGAGAATTAAGGAGTCTAGCTTCCAACGACTCTGTGGACTTGCTGAACCCTGGGGCTCTGTGATGACCAAGTGAAGGGAGGATGGGATGACATCAAAGTTAGAAGGCTCCTGGAGTGCTTTCCTTAGGAACTGTAAACTGGGGTGTTTTAATCAGGCTGTTCGGAAAAGCTTCAAGAGTTGCCTGCTGTAGTGACAGTGCCATGGAAGCAATAGTTAAACAGGAGTATTCATTTAAGGCAAAGCCTTTTAAAAATCATTTTGAAATCTAGAGTTGGAAGGGCTTTGAAGGTCATCTGATCTACCTCCCCATCTGCTGTAAGAATTCCTCTACAGCATCTCTCAAGGGTTATCATCCACTTTCTGCTTGAACACCTATCATGACATGGAATATACTTAAATACCCATTTTGGTAGTAGCCTTTCTAGGCATATTTACATATTCCCCTCACATAATTATAATCATCCAGAAACATCCCCTTCAGTGTGGTAGCCAAATAACCTTTTCCTTCTAGATTTCCTTATCTTTGTGCAAAAGCACATGCTAGATACTATGGAGAGTGGGCAGGATTGAATAACATAGAATAGGATCCTGGCTTTAAGGACATTTCAGTCTAGTGGATGAATTTAGGCACAAGATGCACTTTGCCTGAGAGGAATAATCAGGGAAATTTCAAAGAAGAGATAATATGTGAACTTAGCCTTAAAGTGTGGGTAAAATTTGGAAAGACTTTTCCAAGAATGGCCTAGAAAATAAGCAAAATTTTATCATATGGGAAAATAATGCAGTAGAATTCAGGTTACTTGCTTAAGGACTCTATTTCCCAGAAGACAACAGCGGGAAGCTTTCCATTAAAGGACTTGCTTTTGGAGATGTAGATTATTGCACCCTTTGATTTTTCAAAGATGATGTTAGTTGTTCTCTTTTTCAACAGAAGTTTCCTACTAAAACATATTTCCTATCCCCAGAGTGATCTTATACTGAATAGAAGAAAGGAAGTAAGTAGAGTTCCAGAAAGCAACCTTAAACCATATTTATTTTGAAGAAATATCCAAAGGAGACATTTTTAAAGGTACTTTTATTCAGAATTTAGAAAAAAAAGGAACAAAAAGGCAAGTAGCCCAGATATTGTCCTATAGAATACAAATGTCAGCTAAGAGGGAGAGCCTTGGCATACTTATATGGCAGAAGTTTGAAGTATGTTTTTTGATTTGCATTCCCTGGATGTGCCATATGGGTTACTCACGGCCTGAATGTAAACTCTTTTGTTCATTGCCCCCTTCCCTGGGCTAGTCCAGACCCAGATCTACTATGTCTCTTTGGGTTTGCTTACTGGGCACAGAGGAGGGATATGGTCAGTGGCTAAGCCACGGGATAGAACGCTGCCTCTTTCACCACTGACTCACAAGATGAGTGGGCCAGCTCACTTCCTTTTCTGATGTTTCTGTTCCTTTGTGTATAATGGACGATCTTCACTTCACTTCATTCCACAGAAATAAATGTGTATATTTGTGAGTGTTTTTTGAGACAAGAATGGAAAGGAGAGTAGTAGCAAAGCACAGAATCACTTTCAATTCTATTACTGTTGCACCAGCAACAGCCATGGGATATTCCATCAAAGATAAATAGCAGCTTTCTCAATGTTGGCTTGTTTATTGCAGGGTAAGAATGAAATCTTGGGCTAACCAACTTATATTCCCAGGTTGACTCACTTCCTTACCTTCTTCCTAGCTGCTAGAGCAATAGGGTCAGTTGCCAAAGGGCTTATTTTGCCTTCCCCAAACAGGGTTGGTGTTTCATCCTTGAGTTCAGTCCACAAGATAGAGTCTTATTCTTCTACAGATACAGAGGTACATTGCTTTCTGATGAGTTTCGTGAATAGTAAATATTTGCAAAGAAATCAAATCTCTCCCCTAGTTGGAGTTATTATTTCAGAAGAGTTTCTTCTTTGTTTTGGGTTGGCTTCTCAGCCTGGTAAAGTGGGAAGAGCATAGGAATAAGAAGTAGATTAAGCTACCTATTCTAATTGTGCCCTTAAGTAACCATGTGACTTTGGGCAAATGGCACTCTAAAGTCCCACTAGTTTATGACCTGGCCATGTAGGGCCTCAGTTTTGCCATGTCTAATATTTTGGATTCAGATTAGGTGATTTTTATAGTCTAAATATGGAATTCTGTAGCAATTTCAGTCATCTATGTTACTGTTGCTATGAATGTCTTGTTTTTAGTCTTAAGGAATTTGTAACAATAATTATTTACTTTTGAGAATTAAGTTGAAAGATGAACATATGGAAGTTAAACAGCAGTAATACATTTTACAAGCAGGCTTCCTATTGAAAATTATAACTTGTCCTTTTTTTAAGATTTTATGTATTTATTTTATTTGAGAGACAGAGAGAGAGAGAGCAGGAGCATGAGCGGGGTTAGGGGCAGAGGGAAAGGGAGAGAGAGAATCAAAGACTCCGAGCTGAGCAGAGCTCGATCTCACAACCCCGAGATCATGACCTGAACGCAAGAGTGGGTCACTTAACCGACTGAGCCACCCAGGCGCCCTGTAACTTGTCTTTTCTTTTTCTTTTTTTAAAGATTTTATTTATTTATTTGAGAGAGAAAGAATGAGACAGAGAGAGCATGAGAGGGGGCAGGGTCAGAGGGAGAAGCAGACTCCCCTCCGAGCGGGGAGTCCGATGCAGGACTCGATCCCAGGACTCCAGGATCCTGACCTGAGCTGAAGGCAGTTGCTTAACCAACTGAGCCACCCAGGCACCCTAACCTGTCTTTTCTAACAAAATATTTGACCATATACTTTTAGCAGTTTGATGCATGTTCTGCATAACGTGGGCCACCTGCTTAGTTCTCCAGTCCTCAACCAACTGAGCCACCCAGGCACCCTAACCTGTCTTTTCTAACAAAATATTTGACCATATATTTTTAGCATGTTCTGCATAACGTGGGCCACCTGCTTAGCTCTCCAGTCCTCAGACTTTTCTCCATACTCAGTTCCATAGTGATTTGTATACCTGTGGCTTTAGATACCAACTATTCATCGATTAGATACCAACTATTCATCGATTCCAATAGATTTACATATCCAGCCCAGGCTTCTCTCCTAAAATCCAGACTCATATTCTACCATTGGTGACATCCTCATTTGGATTTCTGGTAGGGATCTCAGACTGAACGTGTCCAACACAGAATGCCTGATCTCCACTGCCTCCCAAATTGCCCTCCACACTCCTGCTTCTCCCCATCACGGTGCATGGCAACTCAGACCTTCCACATGCTCACGCCACAGTTTGGTTGTCATCCTTACCACCTCTCCTTCTCTCACAATCTACTAACTGTCTCCCAGTTGGTCTCCCTGCTTTCCGCCCGCGTTCTTTTTATGAATCATTTTCCAAATAGCAGCCAGTGCGTTCCATTTACAAACGAAGTCAGAAATTGTGTCACTGCTCTGCCCAAAGCTCCTTAACTGATCTGAGTTAGTAAATGATTCTTGATCACTCAGAGCACAAGCAGACACTCTGGCCACGGTGTCCTTTTCGATTTCATCTCTGTTCCTCTCCCCTTGCTCCCTAGGCCCTGCCACATCACTCTCCCTGGAGCTTGCCAGACGTGTCCATCCCTGAGGCCTTTCCATTTGCTGTTTCCTGTCCTGCAATGTTCTTCCTCTATATATCCTCATGGCCCACTGCCTTGCCTCATTCAGGTTTTTGTTCAGGTGTTATATTCTTACCGTGTTCTTCCCAGAGCTGCTTCCCTGCCCTGTCCTCATCCCCCCATGCCCTGCCCCTGTTTTCTCCTATCACCTTTCTCTACTTTTTTCTCCATAATTCTTGTCACCACAAAATGCTTCGTTTCTCCACCTTGGCACTGTTTTTTTTTTTTTTTTTTTTTTCCCAAGGTTTTATTTATTCATTTGAGAGGGAGAGAAAGCAGTAGGCAGAGGGAGAGGGAGAAGCTCCCCGCTGAGCAGGGAGCCCGATGCGGGACTTGATCCCAGGACCCTGGGATCATGACCTGAGCCAAAGGCAGACACTTAATTGACTGAACAACCCAGGCACCCCACCACTTTGGCACTATTCTTTTGGAATAATTCTTTGTTGTTGGGGATTACTCTGTGCTTTGTAGGATGTTTAGAAGCATCCCTGACTTCTTACCCACTAAATACTAGCAACTCTTTTCTTCTTCCCTATTGTGACAACCACAAATATCTCCAGACATTGTTAAATGTCTCCTGGGGAGAAAAATCATCCCTGGTTGAGGACCACTGCTCTAATACAATATGTGTTTTACCTATTTATTTACCTCCCTTCCCCACTGCTAGAATATAACTTCCATGAGAATAGGAATTTTTGTGTGTTGTTCACTGCTCTACTGTGAGTCCCCAGAATAGAGCCCAGTGCATAGTAAGTGCTTAGCAAATATCTAATGAATGAATGAATAAATGAAATGGGCTCCTACCTTGTGCCTCTGTCCTCATTAAGCTGTAGTCATCCTAGCCTTTCTTCTGCCTCTTGTACATCCTGAACTCATTCTCACCTTCCTGTCTTTTTCTTTCAGTTCCTGCTTCTGGAAAGCTCTATCCACACGTCATCACATGGTGGACCCCAGCTTGTTACTCAGTTCCCTACTCAAATGTAACTTGCTCAGAGAGGCCTTCCCTGATAACTCTCCCTGCCTGCCAGAGATACTCTGTATCATGTTACTTCACTACATTTATCTCTGCAATTATTTGTTTCATGTATGTCGAATTATTCTTTGTTTACATGGTGAATTTCTGTCTTTCTTAAAAGAATGCTCTCTGAGCCCTCAACCTTATCTGCTTTATTTATCATGGCAGCCCCATAATTAGAACAGTTCCAGGCCCATAGTTTGTGGGCTGATTGAATGAATAAGCCTATCTCCTAAGCAATTTCAATGTGGAAGAGATTCTCAGTAGTTAGGAGTTAAGGATTGTGTCTGTCAGGGTTCAGTTGCAAAGAATAGAATCCATTTTAGCCGGCTTAAGCAGAAAAGGATTAACTATTGCATGTGGCTTACGGAATCCCTGAGAGGTCTGAAGAAACAGCCTCCAGGTTGAGCTTTCAAGAACAACCTGGAAAGCCACACACTGACTGGACCACCAAGGGAGAGACTAGATTTTGTTAAGGAGACCTCTCTCCTGCTAAACCAGGAAGCTGAGGTGCCAGCTACTGGCTCTGAGACCAAACCACCACTGTCAGGACCACAAAGCTAGCATGAAAAGGTCAGCAGGAAACTGCCCCAGAAAAACCAGGTACCATCACCTCAGCGTTGGCCAGAAGAAAGAGCAAAACAACCAAAGCTTGTCCTTCAGCTTACTTGATCTTTCAGCTCTCGTGCTTCTGATTAGTGGAACAAATTAAAACTAAAACCCTGGCTGCTAACAGGTCTGGGAGATGTGGCTTTTTGCTCTCCAGTCTCTGCAGCACAAGAAGGCACTTTGCAAGGTGGTTAGAGTGAACGCTGAGGGCCAGTCCACCTAGAACACAGGTGTGGTGGTAAGGCAGGATGGAGAGACGAATGATAAAAAAGTAAATGAATCTTCAAGTTGATATCTGCCAGGCAATAAGTATTCATACTAAAAAACCAGTCAAATCGTCGAGAGTCTCTTGTACACAGTAGTATTCACACAACTTCAGAAATAATTACTTTTCCCCAAAGATGCGGTGGCATGTCTGTGACCGTGAGTAGCATCATGGCCCTAAAACATCAGTCGCAGACAAACCAAGCTCAATAAAACCATGATCTGAGATCTCCTGGAGGGCAGAACTGTTTATACCTTACAGCTCGAAAAGTGTGAGATTCCTCAGCCTGAGCACTGTTTTTCATAGCTGGCCATGTACATTTATTTCCAGTTTAGAGCAGTGGTTAAAGGGAAGTCTTAGAAAAGGCTTATATCGCACAGAATCGCAGATTGGCAATTTTGGTATTGGCTAAGCAAGAAATCCATTACTTGATTTCTTTTTATTATTTGAAATCTATAAAGGTTTATTTATTTGAATGAATCTATTTTTTATTTTTATTTTTATTTTTTTAAGATTTTATTTATTTATTTGACAGAGAGAGAGAGATAGCGAGAGCAGGAACACAAGCAGGGGGAACAGCAGAGGGAGAGGGAGAAGCAGGCTTCCTGCCGAGCAGGGACCCCAGTGCAGGGCTCGATCCCAGGACCCTGGGATCATGGCCTGAGCCGAAGGCAGACACTTAATGACTGAGCCACCCAGGTGCCCGAATGAATCTATTTTTATAAAATATATTGTGTACATCAGTCATCTCTCACCATGTGGTGGATATATATGTATTATTTAATTCATTTTATTGGAAGAATAAAACCCACAAATTCTTTCTCATCTTAACTCTACATCTGCATGCTTTTCAGTATTTAAGACCTCATTGCAATGATAGATGTCATTGGTTTTCACCTGTTTTACACACTTAAAAATCTAACTTTAAATAGAATTAGTATGAGGTCGGATAACTGGGGAGCCCTTGCTCAATTAAAAATACAGAGATACAGAAAAACCTGAGCAAGATTTTAGAATATGCTTTATCACATTATATTTTATTTTATTTATCACATTTAGGAAACTTAAAACTCTCTACAACTTTTAAATTCTTCCTTTTAAGTACTTCACACTTAAAGATAGCTTAAGAATTTCTTCCATTCTTTCTCTCCAATTTTCCTGTGAAGGACTTTTTAAACAGCTACTCTTTTTGAGTACGTGCTGTGAACTAGGCCTTGGACATTCTCTCATTTAATCCCCATGGCTTCCCTTTGAGGTGTAGATATTATTTCTGTTATGCGAACGTGGACCCCGAGGCTCAGAGAAATTGCTTGTTCAAAGACACCTGGCTACAAAGAGCCAGAGCTGGGATCACAAACTGGAATTTGACAGCATATCCTCCCAACTTCAAAGCTCACTCCTTCTTCTGCAACATTTCTTTATTTATTCGTGCATTTATTCATTTATGCAGTTAACGCTGCCCTAGTGCTTACTATGGGCCAGACATGTACTGTTTGCTGAGATTAAAATGATGAACCCAAAAAGGGGCACCATCCCTGCCTGTGTGAAGCCGAGAACCTCTACTCCCTCCAGGTTAGTTGCTCATTCAGGATTTATAGATGAGGATTAACTTTCTGCAAAAACAGTCAAGAATGTAAAGATTGCCCTTTTGGTTTTATGGGGGAGATGACCATTTTATAAAATATTCCCAAGTGAAAGAATATTAAAATTGATTGCAAGCCCCAGGTTACATGTGTTTGCCTAGAGTCCTTGATGACTTCAAGATTAATGAAGCACAGAAATTAATTAGAGAGGCTGAAACTCAAGAAATCCCTGGTGAGGAAAATAAGGTTTATCTGATTTTTATATGAGACAGAAGCAATGACAGAAAATGAGTTCCTGTCACAATGGATCAAGAATACAAGACGTGGTTT
This sequence comes from Mirounga angustirostris, assembly GCF_029215605.1. Taxonomy (NCBI): domain Eukaryota; kingdom Metazoa; phylum Chordata; class Mammalia; order Carnivora; family Phocidae; genus Mirounga; species Mirounga angustirostris. Next base: position 45,552,692 of record NW_026991714.1, read on the forward strand.
AATAATGTTTCTGGGGTGCTAGTGGCCTGAGCATGTAGGAAAACACTGCTGAATTCCTGAGTAAAAGTACTAAACTCACCAGCCATCAACTAGAAATGACAGAACCTATTATGCATGTCAGGACGTCAGCGCCTAGAGGGTCCAGTTGGTCCTGTACTGGGTGTGGAGGGCCAGGTCTATTAACAGGTGGGAGTATTCTTCACTTCCACACACAAGAATGTGTTTTCTCCTATTGGGAGGTCTTTCATTTTGCCCCTTCTGAGAGAGACATAGATATAGGGAACATTTCACTTTCTACTTTACCATAAGAAAAGCAATGGCCCCAGGGCAGTGATGACTGGCTGGTGTTCAGCCTCTGGGGAAATAGCGTGGAGTGCCAAGGCCTGTGGCACCCTGGAAATAACATGACTTATCTGATGGGGCAGCAGTTACTCAGCTTCTGCTGATTGTTGCCCGGGAAGAGGGCCCAATGGTGCCAGACATTTTATTTTCTTAAAGAGAAATCTGGATTTTTCTATGAAACCACCTGATAATTACATCTTGGCAACTAATTAAAAAAAAAAAAAACCCAACTTCTCAGGCAAACACTTTTATTTTTTATAAAGATTTTATTTATTTGTTTAGGGAGAGGGGGAGGAGGGGCAAAGGGAGAGGGAGAGAGAATCTCAAGCAGACTCCATGCTGAGCATTGAGCCCAATAGGCAGCTTGATCCCACAACCCTGAAATCGTGATCCAAGCTGAAATCAAGAGTCAGACACCCAAATGACTGAGCCACCCAGGCGCCCCTTGGGCCAACATTTCTAATTAGGTGATCAACCATCCTGGTTTGTCGGGGACTGAGGGGGTCTCCTGGGATGTGGGTTTTTCAGTGCTAGAACAGGGAGCATTCTGGACAAACTGGGATGGTTGGTCCTTCTAGAATGCAGAAGTTAATGGAAACATTTTGTAGGCTGAACCAAGTCTGTGGGTGGTCAGTTTATAATCTCTGATGAATAGGACAGGGAGCTAGAATAGGGTTCATACAGTCACATTTTCAAAGGAGGGGAAGATATTTGATGAACAGAGAAGGACCACATATACAGGAACCAGAGCACGTCCCACCGTTCACTTCTGTTCTCCTGACGGTTCATATAGGATGGCCATGACCAGAGGAGAAACTACTGTAATAAATGATTGCAGTGCTATAGTGTTCCATTTTTTTTTTCAGCTGTTCATCTTGAACTTTGTTCAACCAAGAAACCCACTGGTGAGAAAGCCCTTCCTTGGAGAGTGGGAGATCCAGAGGGTGGGAGGAAGAGGTTGTGTTCTCCAAAAGGACGCAGACAATCAAAGGGCATGTTGGAAGGTTATCTATAGAAGTGTCTTGGGCTAGACTATTTTTATTCTACCTAAGTTTTGTAACTGTAACTTCAAGGGTTAATTTTTCACAAGCTTTTCTTTAGAAAAACAAACAAACATTTTTTTGGGGGGGGGGTGCGGATTGGAGAATATTACCATGGAAAGGAAACCTAAACACCATGTAATCCAAAACTTCCAGTATTGGAGAAGTTGAGAGACAGTGTCCCATAGCTAGTTAGTGGCAGAATGGTTCAACCTGGATCTGTTTGGAATGCTGTAGATGAGTGCCAGTAGCATGGTAAGGGGAGGCAACACAGCTTCTCTACGTTGCATTGCCAGCTGTGAAGGAAGTTCTATGGCACAAAGAAACATAACCATCAAAATCTAAAAACAACAAAAGTTATCTCATACTCTGCCTTTTGTTTAGGAAATTAAATGATACTGAATCACTAAATGCTCATATTTTTGAAACTCAGTGCAAATTGTTTAAGATGAAGGGCAGTAAATAGGAGGCTCCCCCATCAAAAGAGCTACTAGGTTGTATCTGGGTCATTTCATGTGGGCAGCACACATTTCAAAGTAAAAACCTATGATTTGAAAAACACAGTCAAGGAAGTTTAAAGAAAAGGTCTTTCCAACCCTCATTATATACTAGTATATATTTAGCTTCATTCTTCAGTTCCAAAGGCATCACTTCTTCACAACAGAATTTGCTTTGAAGTCTGAGAATGAACTCTGTGGTGAGGATATGCCCCCAGGCCTATATGGAGCAAGTGAAAACAAGACTGATTTTTATCTTATTACACTGGCATCCTGGACCAGCCAAAGAACTGACTGCTCATATTTAGAGTCACAAAGAGTTATCATTAAGGTCCAAAGGTTCACAGATTTCTTGTTTGAATAATTAGAATACTCCTTGCTTCATTCTGGGCCAAAATGACATACATGGTTTGTCTTTGGCACCTGTTTTTGTAAATTCCTAGAAAACTTAACAGAGTAGGATAGAAACAATGGCCCAATAGCATGAATGTCACGCCAACAGACCATATAGGCCAACCTAAATTCCTTGCAGACTCTAAGAATCTTCTAGAGACTAGAAATCAGTGGTCACACTGTCTTTATTGTGGGTAGATTCCATGTAGCTATAGGCCACTTTAATATAAGCTTGGTGAATAGAACAGGGTCAGAAGATTTGATTTGAGAGGCCAACACTCAACAATGAGTTTATGGTTAAAAACCAGACCCCTAGCTGTCCCAGCACTTAGCACTTATCATTCCCCTCCTGATTAGATCCAGGAGGGCAGTGAGAAGGAAGAGGTATGTTAGTTCTTGATAACCATTTAGGGGTTGATGAAATAGGGACAGGAGTCAACAAGACACAACTATAAAACACTGTTTTAGTGTCCAGATCAGATTTCTTTCCAGGGCAAATCTCTGAGGGGGTGGTTTGGGCATTCATTCTAATTTCAGGGGCAAGTCCTAGTAGTGTTATTGCTGGTGTGTGTGTGTGTGTGTTTAAGCTCAACACAACAAACATTACTATCTCACATGATTTCTTTTTTTTTTTTTTAAAGATTTTATTTATTTATTTGAGAGAGAGAATGAGAGACAGAGAGCATGAGAGGGAGGAGGGTCAGAGGGAGAAGCAGACTCCTCGCTGAGCAAGGAGCCCGATGCGGGACTCGATCCCGGGACTCCAGGATCATGACCTGAGCCGAAGGCAGTTGCTTAACCAACTGAGCCACCCAAGCGCCCACTTCAATGCAGTTTTGAGAACCAAAGGGATAAAAGTTCTCCCAGGTAGGAATAAGTGCACATCGATTGCGAGCTTAATGCCTTGAAGAAAAATTATAATGGCAACAACAATAATAGTAACAACAATAGAATCAGCTACCACTTACTGAGTTTAACGTAGGGTTATTTCTAATCATCACAATAATCTCACAAGGTTGCTATCAACAGCCTCACTTGACAGAGAGGAAATGGGTCTCAATATAGATAGGAGGTATTTTGGAGCCTTTGTGGGGCTCACAGAGGGCAAGGCAACTGAACTGATCTTAATCAGAAGTTTCCAAAATTTTTTTATTATGTACCCCCATTACTAAAACCTTTTATATAATGTAATACTAATATTATGTGTTTATATTTATACATTTATTCATAAATTATTTACATGTACCTCCATGTTAAATATCATATATATTATAATACAAAATAGAAATTTTAAAAAGATCATAAAAATTTTAGTATTTGCTTCTCATAACCTACTGGATCATATGATATACCCTTTGGGATTCATACTCCCTAATCTGGAGACCACTGGCCAAACCATAAATGATCGCTATGGTTGTGTTTATTCAATTACCTATTAAGCAAACATTTACAGAGTTCCTTGCAAAGACGCCAAGGCCTCACTGTGAATGATCATCTCCTGTCGTATTGAAGCGCTAATAACATCACTACCTCATTGTGTGCAAACACTTTGTCACTTCTGGGTTCTGTGGGTAGGAGGGTTTAGTTCATCTCCTCCAGGCAGGAGAGTGGTGCTGCATCTAGTTCAAGGCTATATTCAAAGTCACAAAAATGTAACTTAACAGAATATTTGGGATTGGGAGAAAGTCCCAGATAGTCTTGGTACATCATTAAGAATCTAAGCAACAAACTAAAACAGGTAAATGGCCCTCCTGAATTAGATAGAGTACCGTGTTTGGCAAGGTTGTGTGGCACTGTGTGAAGAACACTGGACTTGGTTTTGGAAGACCTACGTTGGTGTCTGTGCTTCTTTCCTTACTGGCTGTGTGCCCTTCTATAAATTATTTACCCTCACTGAGCTTCTGTAAATACTCCTTTTTTTTTTTTTTTAAAAAGATTTTATTTATTTATTTGAGACAGAGAGAATGAGAGACAGAGAGCATGAGAGGGAGGAGTGTCAGAGGGAGAAGCAGACTCCCTGCCGAGCAGGGAGCCCGATGCGGGACTCGATCCCGGGACTCCAGGATCATGACCTGAGCCGAAGGCAGTCGCTTAACCAACTGAGCCACCCAGGCACCCCTGTAAATACTCCTTTTTTTAAAGATTTTACTTATTTACTTGAGAGAGAGAGAGTGAGTGAGAGAGAGTACAAGCTGGCGGGGGGGGGGGGAGAGGCAGAGGGAGAGGGAGAAGCAGGCTTCCCGCTAAGCAGGGAGCCTGATGTGGGGCTCAATCCCAGAACCCCAGGATCGGGACCTGATCCGAAGGCAGACACCTTTTTTTTTTTTTTTTAAAGATTTTATTTATTTGACAGAGAGAGAGAGAAAGAAACAGGGAGAGAGGCAACACAAGCAGGGAGAGTGGGAGAGGGAGAAGCAGGCTTCTGCGAAGCAGGAAGCCTGATTCGGGGCTCGATCCCAGGACCCTGGGATCACGACCTGAGCCGAAGGCAGACGCTTAACGACTGAGCCACCCAGGTGCCCCTGTAAATGCTCCTTTGTAAGATAAGGATCATCACACCTTCTCTGCCTATCTGACCCAATTGCTATCACAACCAAACCCTCCTCAAATTTGATGATGATCTCATAGAATTCCAGGCTTGATCAATCAGCTGTCAATCACTACACATGTATTGAGTGCCTGATGGATATTCCAAAGTGCCATCAGGTAAGTAGAGTTTCACTGGTCTTGATTTTGCAAGAACAAGCAAGTTTTTATTCCCCTGAATTCAACAACTTCGCACCTTCTATCTGTGACACTTCTACTCCCACAGAGGTTAAGAGAAGTGACTTCAGAGCCTGGCTTTGCCTCTTTGACATTCCATTTCCTTAAGCCTTTGTTCCCTCAGCTGTGAAATAAGGATAATGATATTTACCTCCCAAGTTACTGGGAGGATTATATGAGATAGTTATGTGAAATGCTTAGTGCAATTGAAACAGTGAAAACTGAATGATGATTATTACTTAAATGGCAAATAGGGCAAGGTACTCTTTCAACATCAACATTTTGGTCAATGAAAACGGCAACTTAATATATCTGTTCAGAACTGGATTTCACTTGGTGATTCCAAAAAACCAAGTGGTTTGACCTTTTATCTTTCATATAATTAACCTTTTTATAGTGGTCTTCGAGAATGAGTTAAAAGATTTAACATTCAGGTAGGGAATGAATAATGACTGGCTTGACAGAATGGAACTTTCTACGAGACTGTTTTAGACGGCTGTAGATTTACAACTGTCCCCAAATGAAGACTTAATATTTACCAGACATAAAAATAAAAGGAAAAAATATTTTTAAGGTAATAACATATAATCATGAAGTAATGAGCTGGTAGTTTGCATGCGTCACAACAAAGTTGCGATCTTGACTTTTAAACTATGTGGCAGAAGTCTTACCCTAATATTTAACAACAATGGATTTTTTTTTTCTTGTTACACAAGCTATTGACATAGCTTAAGTGACTCACTTAATGACTCATGATGCAATGGACTGGCATTTCCTTCTCCTTACTTGTACAAGGATGATTTGATCGTACAGGCACATTTCAGTTGACCATAGCTTACCTTCGTAATAGCCCTGCAGCTTAAGAAAGGCCCCAAAGACTGACCAGTATTTGTTTCTGAGTGAACTTAAATGCAGTTTTCCTAAATGTCCTAAGTACAAACTTCATCTTTAAAACAGGGGCTCTTCTCCTGTTGCCTGAGTTTGAGGCTGATCTTCTGTGTTGTAATTTCTCTTGGTATCTTACTCTGCTTTTTCTATCATGGTAGACTCATAGTGGCCTAGCATATAACAGGAAAGAACCTTAGAGATCTTCTAACTCTACTCCCTCATTTTTTTACATGTGAAAACTATGATCCAGGCAAGTCAATCATTTTCATCAGCTTCAGAGTGGAGAATAGACTAGGTCATAACTCTGAGCTCTCTGTTCATGGTTTATATTTCTACCCAACTCAACTTCTTTCAATTTCTCTGACTCCTGATTAATTTTTTTTTTTTTTTTGCTTCAGATGTATAAAAGTGTGGGAAAATTAGATTAATCTGAAACATTATGTTCAATCCTTTCTCTAGAACAAGTCTTGATATGTGAGTGGGAACACTGGTATTTCAAGATTCTCACCACTGAGGTGTGGCAATTTGGCCATGGACATGCTGTTGGATTTGGCTGTACTCATCCTATTAGATGTCTGGCATTGCAACTCTTACAAACTGTGTGCAAAATTGTCTCCAATTTTAGTGAATATTCACATTGAGAAATCATGTTTATTTCTCCTTTTGCATTGCAGTATGACTTAGATAAAGTAATCCTTAGTGAATTAATTTACACTGTAGTACCTGACCCAAATTCAGGATTTATATATATTCTAAAAGGATTTTTAAAGACCTAAAATATTGATTAATAAGTTAGATATTGGAGACCCAAACTCTTTATTGAACTTCAGTTGAAGAGAGCTAATCTGATATCCTGGGAGTTGTAAATATTTTATAGTAATGGCATATTTCATATTATTGAAACAGAAGATGATATTTAGCAAAAATAGAAGTAAAAAATTTAGCAAAAAAGACAAAGTAGGTATATGAGTGTAACATCAGAATGGCATAAGACAGGCTCCTAGAATTATGGGTTAGAGAAAAATGGTATCATGGAGATTTGGATACACCAGATGAACACAGCCTAGACATTGCAATTTCAGGGTAGATAGTTGTGAATAAAGAAATCATCCCAGAACCAAATACACATTTTTATATATTAGGAGCAGCGTGAAGTGTGAGGATCTGAGATTTCTAGAAAAATGTTGATTGTATCCAATTCCTTATTTTTTTTTTAGCCTCGGTACTTAAGTTTCTACTCCTTCACTCTCCTGAAACTGCTTTCAGGAAAGTCACTAATGAACTGCAATTTGCCAAACGTCCTTCTTCAAGGAATTTGACATTTGACACATCGTCTACTTCTTCCTGTATACTCTCTTCCTTTTAGTGTCTCTGATATTGCTGTTGCTGTGGAATAGTTTTCTGCTGCTTTTTTTCTTTCTTTCACTCCCATCATCAATATTGAGATCCAGTATTCCATACTTGGTCCTTTTTTTCCTGCAAAAAGAAATCATGAACATACGGTATGAACCAAATAACACGCGCCCAATAGCAGACACTACAAATTGATTTTGGCAATTTCCTCTCATCCCTGATGCTGTCCTAGAATTCTCAAAAACCCTTCAGGAAACCACCAAATGATCAGAGTTCACATATGAGAAGAAAATTTTTCCCCATGCCTGTTTTACATACCCATCTCGGAAGAGCTCATCTGTAGTCATGACTTTAATTCCAGAAATCCCTGGGCTTATTCATTAGGGTCTCCAGCACCTTGCCCAGTGCCTGGAGAGCATGGTTTGGGCTAGATAAATATTTGAAGAATAAATGATGCAATGTTTGATTAGTTAACAATGTCTAAGTATATTCTGACATATTTTTGGTGCTTGAATGCAATTAAAATTGAAATGTAGTGATCATAGAGAATATACAAAATAGTGACAATATTACAGTGATGTATGTGCATGTTGAGACATTTTATTTCTGAACAAAAATTACTTTCTATATGAGATTTTATAATTATTTTCAAATAAGTAAACTTAAGATCTGTTCAGTAATAAGAAATGCAGGGGAGCTGTGAAAGCTTAAATTGGGGTTTAAAGAGATAGTAGTAGGCTAGTTCAGTGGGATATTATCCTCAAATTTGTAAATTTCAATCCAATGGCCAGTGAGAATAAAATGTGCTATTTATTTCTAATCAAGGTTAAAGTAGTAACATATAATTTTGCACTGTACTTTATAACCTTTTGAAAGAATTCTAAATCTTCAATTAATCAGGGTTGCAGCCTGATACCTTTTTCTGAACATTAATAATGTAAATGAATCACTAAAATGTTTACTACAAAGATGCTTCCAATACAACATGTTTAAAGAAGTAAAGTATTATAAACATGGAGCCTAATTTTTCTGCTTCCTCATTTTCTCATTTTTAGATTGATCAATAAAAGAGAATTATTATACAATAGGGAGTATTATCCACTGAGGTAATATCACCTAAATTTATTTTTTTGTATTTCACCTTTATCATTTTTTTTCTGTTTTATGCAAGCACAATAGTACCTAGCATATAGTGCTAAATAAATGTTGGATATTACAATTGCATATTATCAAAGATGTTTGGCTCAAGTTGGGGGTGGGAAGTGTATGTTTTTCAAAGCATGTAATAATGTGGTAGTTCTCAGGGGCTGGGTTTGGAGGCCGGAAGTGTGAGCTACCAACTCATATTGCATTTACACTAGTGTGCCTTCAGTTTCTAGGGTATAACCAGAAAGTGGAAGCACAGAGGTGGGGTAGAAGAGCCCAGGACGGGAGGGCCAGCTTGTTTGTGATGTATTAATTTTCTAATGCAGGTGTGGGCAAACTTTTTCTGTAAAGGGCCCCTTGGTAAATATTTGACACTGATAGGCCATATGATTTCCGCTGTAATTACTCAACACTGCTGTTGAGACAATACATGTTCCAATAAAGTTTTATAAAAATAAGTGGTGTCCTAGGTTTGTTCCAGGGGTCATAGTTTGTGGACTCCTATTCCAGTGGTGAGGTTTTGGTGCTCAATTAGTTTTCTTAACTCAACAAGTTATTTCTGAATCTTATTTTATTTTTTGATCCTCTGTGTGTGTGTATGTGTTTGTCATTGCTAACCTGTGAATTTTTATCTTTCAATGTGGTGAACTTTAGTTTGCTCTGATGTAGGTGCATTCTTCTGGACACTTTCCACCTCATCTGAGATTTGTTTCTCTTCATTCAGAATACGGTTTATGAGCTACATAATGAGATTAGAACTACATGCAGTCTTTATTGGAAGACCTGAGCCCCGTTCTCTCATCTGAGATTTTGTTAAATATTCTGTACTAAAGATTAGTTAAACTGTTTGGGAGTGCATTTTATTCTTGGACAGATTCTCTCAGGCATTAGTTCATTTTCCAGTTCTTTATGGAGTCCTCGAAAATGGTAAAGCCTGGAGTGTTAACCAAGCCTATGCACTCCTTCGGTTTACATGTGTCTGAATTTGGGGGTGGGTGGGGTGGGGAGAGAGGAGAAAGGTGTTAGCAAGAATTTTCTGGATTTGTTTGACTCAAAATATTTAATATTGTTTCTGGTAACTAGAAACAGGACTAGTAGACACTCTCAATTCCTTTTATTTCTATTTCTTTTTAGATTTATCTTTTCACAGTTTATGACATAAGCTTGGACTCTTTCCTTGTCTGGTACCTGAGGGCTTTTTTTTTTTTTTTCCTTCTTGCTTTCACATTGCTTACATGCCTATTTTGTCTATTTGAGAGCAGAGTAGTATATAAGTTAAAGATCTAAGCTCTGGATTTATATATATATATATAAGTAATATATAAGTTAAAGATATAAGTTCTGGATTTAGACTGCTTGGGATCAAATCTCAGGTCTACCAGTTACTACACCTAGGATCTGTGCTTCAGTTTCTACATCTGTAAAATGGGGATGATGGTAGTATTGGTTTTCACAAAGATATATTATCAAATGAGTTAATATGTATAAAGTCCTTAGAATAATGCCAGGTAATGCATAGTAAACACTATTTACATTTTAAGTATTATTGATACATATTTTTGATTTTTTTTTTTCTCAAATACTGAGATGGGTGATTGTGCTATTTGGTTCCCTCTGCCATATTGGCCTTCAAATTTACTATTCTTGAAGCTCTATAGTCATTCTTTATCAGAAATTAAACCTAAAAAGCTGATAACAAACTGTATTATAAGCACTTATGGACAGTAGAAGAAGCAGAAAGAAAAGAGGGCATTTAACATATTTAATAGATAAGTAAATTGGAAAGGGTTAGTCCTACAACTCTGTTTATAAATGAGATTGCTTCCTTTTCAGCTCTGGGTTAGCCTTGATTTATTCTGCTGGCCTGGCTTGTGTGTGACTTGACTTGCCACAGAGCATACACTTCCTACTTTGTTTTGTCTGTCTGTCTCACCTCAGGCTCTTTCAGATCCCCTCCCTGACCTTTGTCTTTTGGCTACAAATGCCTTTTCTCATCTCTTGCCACCTGGAATGATACTGTTTTCACTCTACCCATTACTTTCCATGTAAAGGAAGTGTTTGTATTCTTGGCTCTAAATGGCAGAGAGATTGGTCATTGCTTGCTATGTTTTCACCCAACATGTTAGGACAGACTGGGTTTTTCATTTAATTAGATTGTGGGGTTTAGGGTGAAAGGATCCTATCAAAACCAGGAACACTAGCTCCTTAGAAATCTCTTGGCATGTAAAAATTAGTGGAACTTTTTCAGCAGGTTGCACTAGGGACTTGGGATTTATGGATGGTTTTTTTTTTTTTTAAGTAATAGTAAAGATTTTAATTTTAATTTTTTAATTTTGTATAGTTGACACACAATGGATAGATCTAGTTTTGCATAGATTCTTTATAAGTTCTCCCAATCCTCTTACAGTATGAAATTTTTTAATCTTGGAATTATATTGCAGCAAAATTGAAATAAACAACTCTATTTTTTTCTGATAATTAACTTCATTCAAAAGTTTTCAAAAATTTACACCTGACAGAAGTCAATGCAGAAGTTCAAATCTTCCAGATACTTATATTGACTATAGGTGAACTCAGTCTTAATTTAGCTAAGCAATGCCCATGGTCAACTGTGAGGGCCTCACATGCATTCTTTCATCTTCACCAAAACCCTCTTCCTTGTGATTCAGCAAATATGCCTGTCTGTGTGAAGCTTACATTCTAGCAAGAACCAGGGGAAAAAAAGAAAGAACAGAAAGAAACAACTCTTTCAATAAAAGGAGCATGACCACGTGGGATGCCCAGTGAAATTAATTTTTTGGTAAAATGATGATCAAAGAGAAACCCATTTTTATCTCAGCCTTTGATGAAAATATTTCTCAGTAGTGTACTGCTACTCTCCTACCTCAATACTGAGCATGAGAAGATTAGGTTGACTCAGTACTGACGCTGGTACTTAATCTGAAAATCAAAGAATATCTTTGATAACATCTTGTCTTTGTTTCCTCTCAAAATAGATTTCTTTTTTCATGAAAGAAAATATGTTTCTTGAGTTCTTTTTTTTTAAATTTTTTTTTAAAGATTTTATTTATTTGAGAGAGAGAGAATGAGATAGAGAGAGCATGAGAGGGGGGAGGGTCAGAGGGAGAAGCAGACTCCCTGCTGAGCAGGGAGCCCGATGCAGGACTCAATCCAGGGACTCCAGGATCATGACCTGAGCTGAAGGCAGTCGCTTAACCAACTGAGCCACCCAGGCGCCCTGTTTCTTGAGTTTTGATTAATTGAGGGTTTGATATTTTTCTCATAGCTTGTTTATGTGCCACCACAGAACAGAATGGGATGTGACCATAATAGTCTGAGTCATGGTGGCTCATGAGGTCAGGAACATAAGTCAAGGTTTAACATCTCCAAGTTTCTGTGTAGCTAAGTCTACATGAGATCCCAGTGATGAAACAAATCTTGTAGTCATGTCTTGTTCTACTCTATTCATATGAATATGTCAAAAATTGAAAGAATAGTAATGTGCTTCTTTAAACAAATTAGGCAACGTTTCAAGCATTCAGAGTAATTCTGAAAATAATATAACAGACTCTCAAGTTACTGCCATCCAGATTTTACACAGGATTGAGGATTTTAGATCCTTAAACAATTCAGTGTAAAAGGTAAAGGTGTCTGCCTCTCCTTAATACTCTTTCCTTCCCTTTCTCCTAAGAGGTCATTGTTCTGAAGATAGTGTATGCAGCATTTAAGCTATTGCTGTGTGTGAAAATTACTGCAAGCACTTAATGGCTTAACACAACAGCCAGTTATTATTTATTGCTCATGAGTCTACAGGTCAGCTGGGTGGTTGGTTGTACTGATATGAGATAGGGTGGGCTGATCTTAGTGAGTCGTGCTCATGTGTCCATGGTCAACTGGCAGGTCAGCAGGGAGCTGGCTTCTTGTGATACGGTCTTAATCATGTGTCTAGTGGTTAGCTGATTGTAGGCTGAAGCAATAGAATTGGCTGGCCTTGGGTTGCTCATTAATCATCAGCCTAGCTCAGGCTTATTCTAAGGTTCTAAGAGGGAAAGTGGAATGTAAATGTGTAGGGCCTCTGGCAAAACATTGCTTCTATTGCAGTCTGTTGGTGAAAGTGAGTGTCAACAAAGACACCAGAATGAAGAGATGGGAAAATAGACTTTGCTTCTTGGTGGAAGCAGTGGTAAATATTATGGGGGGGGGGTGGATTTCTAGGAGGGGAGGAAGATTGTGTCTGTTTCTGTAATCTTCTACAAAGCATATGTATTTTTTCCATGTATGTGGCTTACATTTTTAGATGTTTATATTTATAAGTAATATTTTGTATTATAAAAATTAGCAAATGTATATTCTATTCAATATATTGTTTTGCACATTGTTTTTTTTTAAATTCACAGTGATGTTTTTGAAATTTACTGTTATGATGAGTTTAATGCATATCTCACATCACAATTTATCTATACATTCTCTTGATGGCCATTTAAATTATTTCCCATTATTTTTTGCAATCACAAGTAAAGCTGCAATGAACATGCTTGTATGAAATTTTGTGTGTATACATTGAGAGTTTCTCCAGGTACATTTCTAAAAATGAACCTATAGGTTATACCTTACATACATTTTCAGCTTTATTAAATATTGCCAAATTATTCTCCAAAGCTGTTAGACCAATTTACGTACCCCATCATGGTGTATAAGTTTCACTTACCCCTACATCTTTATGAGTTATACTTTGCATTATTAGATTTACTTTTATTTTATGTGGAGCCAGTTAAATATCATTATCATTTTAATTACATATCATTTAGTAAGATTGAACATATTTCATATGTACACTGGCCAGATAAATTTCCTCTTCTGTAAATTAATTGCCTATTCATATATATCAACATTTAAATTTTATTTATTTATTTATTTATTTCGAGAGAATGCATGAGCGTGGGGGGAGAGGGGCAGAGGGACAGGGACAGAGAATCCCAAGCAGCCTCCATGTCCAGCATGGTCGCGGGGTTAATCTCATGACCCTGAGATCATGATCTGAGCCAAAATCAAGAGTCAGACACTTAACTGACTGGGCCACCCAGGTGCCCCTAAATTTTGTTTTATTTTATTTAAATTCAATTAATTAACATATAGTGTTATTAGTGTAAGAGGTAGAATTTAGTGATTCATCAGTTGCATATAACATCCAGTGCTCATTACATTAAGTGTCCTCCTTAATGTCCATCACCCAGTTACCCCATCCCCCCACCCACCTCCCCTCCAGCAACCCTCAGTTTGTTTCCTATAGTTAAGGGTCTCTTATGGTTTGTTTCCCTCTCTGATTTCATCTTATTTTATTTTTCCCTCCCTTCCCCTATGATCCTTTGTTTTGTTTCTTAAATTTCACATATGAATAGCATCATATGGTATTTGTCTTTCTCTGACTGACTTATTTTGCTCAGCATTATACTCTGTAGCTCTATCCATGTCCTTACAAATGGCAAGATTTCATTCTTTTTTATGGCTGAGTAATATTCCATTATATATATCTCTCTCATCTCTATCTATCTATCTATCTATCTATCTATCTATCTATCATCTATCTATACCACTTCTTCTTTAGCCATTCATCAATCGATGGACACTTGAGCTGTTTCTATATCTTGGCTATTGTAGATAATGCTGCTATAAACATAGGGGTGCATGTATCCCTTTGAATTAGTATTCTTGTATTCTTTGGGTAAATTCTTTGGGTAAATCTTTGTGTATTTACCCACAAAGTGCATAGTGATTATAAGATAGTTCTACTTTTAACTTTTTTTTTTTTTAAGATTTTATTTATTTATTTGACAGAGACAGACACAGCGAGAGAGGGAACACAAGCAGGGGGAGTGAGAGAGGGAGAAGCAGGCTTCCCGCTGAGCAGGGAGCCCAATGTGGGGCTCGATCCCAGGACTCCAGGATCACGACCTGAGCTGAAGGCAGACACTTAATGACTGAGCCACCCAGGCACCCCTATTTTTAACTTTTTGAGGAACCTCTATACTGTTTTCCACAGTGGCTACACAGTTTGCAATCCCACCAACAATGCCTGAGTGTTCCTTTTCTCCACATCCTCGCCCAAACCTGTTGTTTCTTGTGCTGTTGATTTTAGCCATTCTGACAAGTGTGAGGTGATATCTCATTGTAGTTTTGATTTGCATTTCCCTGAATTGAATGATGTTGACCATCTTTTCATGTGTCTATTGGCCATCTGTATGTCTTCTTTGGAGTAATGTCTGCTCATGTCTTCTGTCCATCTTTTAATTGGAATTTTTTGTTCTTTTAGGTGTTGAGTTTGATAAGTTCTTTATATATTTTGGATACTAACCCTTTGTTGGATATGTCATTTGCAAATATCTTCTCCCATTCCATAGGTTGCCTTTTAGTTTGCATTTTTTATCTTTTTGAGAAAACTTTCCCTACCAGGATGTCATAAATATATTTTCCTATATTTTATTCTAAGGTTTGAAAGTTTTTCTTTTTGTGTTTAGCCTCTTAATCCCTCTGGAATCTACTTTGTGTATGATGTAAAATAGACATCTAATTTTATCTTTTTCCAGATAGAAAACCAATTGTCCTGGCACAAATTATTAAAGAATCTTTTCTTTCTCAATGATTTGTGATGATAAAATGTCATATCCCAAGTTCCTATGTAGGCATGGGTTTATTTCTGGGCCCTTATCCTATTTGATTGGTCCTGTTTTTTCCATCTCTGCACCATTGCTGTACCCTTTTAATGACTTCAGCTTTATAGTAAGTTTTATATCTGGCAGGGATAATATCCTTCCTCATTCTCCTTCAAAATTATTGTGGCTCTTCTGTGCCCTTTGCTTTTTCCTATTAAATTTAAGAGCAGCTTATCAAGTTAAAGAGTGGAAAATGCTATGCAATGAGAAAAGTAGAATGAGGTAAGGGGGATTGAGAGTGCAGGGGGGAAAATCTAATCCTAATCTAATCTAATCTAATCTAGTCTAATCTAATCTAAACAGGGTGATGTAGGTAGGCTTCACTGAGAAGTAAGACTTGAGGAAAGGCTTCCAGGAGATAAAGAAATTAGGCAGTTTCCTGGGGAAGAGTTTTGCAGGCAGAAGGAACAATCAGTACTGAGGTTCTGAGCCACGTGTATTTGAGGAAGAGCAAGGAGGCTAGTGAAACTGAAGCAGAGTGAACAAGGGGAATAGCACTTGGAAATGAGGTCTTATGGGAACCACAAATGCTCCTGGGGAGCACATATGGGGACCAGTGAGCCACTGTCAGGATATTGGCTTTTGTTTTGAGTGAGATGGGAAGCCATTGCAGGGTTTTGAGTGGAGTCATGACATAGTCTGGTTTAAAACGTAAAAGAATCACTCAGGCTCCTGTGTTGAGGACTGAAAGTAGGGAGGAAGTATAGGAGCAGGAGAGAAGTAATGGGACTATGGCAGTTATCCAGGGGGCAGATGTGGTGGCTTGAACCCAGCTGCTAGCAGTGTCGGCATGAGAAGTAGCTGGATTCTGGTTGTAGTTTACAGGTAGGGCCAATAGGATTTCTTGGTGGATTGGGTGTTGGGGTGTGAAGAAAGAGAGGCGTCAGGATGGCTCCCAGGGTTTTGGCATTGGCAACTGGAATAAAGAATTACTATTAACTGGGTAGGATTGTGGGAGGAGCAGTTTTAGTGAAAGATCAAAACTCAGTTTTGGGCATGCTGAGTTTGAGATGCCTATTAGACATCTAAGAGGAGATGAGTCTAGAGTTTAGGGGAGAGGTTCAGCGTGGGGATATAGATTTGGGAGTCATCAGTATACATCTGGTATTTAAAATGTGGAGACCAGATGAGATCATCTAGGATGTGAGTATAAAGAGCAGTGGTCCAAGACTAAGCTCCTGGCTAAGAAAGACATGCACACAAGGGACCTTTTTGGAGTGATGGAAATGTTCCAAAACTGGATTGTGGTAGCGTGGAAAAATCACTGAATTGGACACTTAAAACATGTCAAGTTTATGGTATGTAAATTATGTCTCAATTTAACAGCATTAGCTATTAAAAAATACATTAGAAAAGGGAGTCAAAGAGAGGAACTAGTAAAGGATATTTGAGAAATGGCCAGGATTGAGGGAAAAATAACAAAGAATCATGGAATTCCAGCAAATGACTCAGTATAATCTTCATTCTTTTTGTTAGTCCTTCCTGGTATTTTTCCTAGCTAAAGTTGGGTAAAAGAAATGAAAAATCATGTAACTTGCATTTGCTTGAATATGTTCTTAATCCAGGTTGACATCCTTGTTTTGAGAGCTTTTTTTGGAGCTAGTAAAAAACTGAAGTTTTGCTAGACAGATTTCTCTCAGACTAAAAAAAAGAGTGGTTATGAGAAGAAGAGGTGACTTCACCCAGAAGCCTCTTTGCTAAGATGCTCTCTCACAGGTGCGGAAGTAATAACGGAGGGTAGAGTGATCTGGGTCTGAGTCCTAGGGCCCCAGGAGATCTCTGTAGAGGTGGTGGGCGGTTTTGTAAGTAGAGAAGCAAAGCTGACAACAGTTTACAATGGCATTAAATGTAGCTGATTCCATGGCAGTGGTCTTCCTGCATTTATAGAGAGCCCACAACATGTAGGTCATGCTTTGTACCTTTGGGAACTGATAGGATAAGAGGCACTGGCAGATGCCTATCTTCTTTCTAATATAAGGGCTCGGGGAGCATTGTGCAAAGAAGCACAGGGCTTTAGTCAGCACTCCAACGAAGCCTCCACTTTATTTTTTTTATTTTTATTTTTTTTAAAGATTTTATTTATTTATTTTAGAGACAGAGCACAAGAGGGGGGAGCGGGAGAGGGAGAAGCAGACTCCCTGCTGAGCAGGGAGCCCGATGCGGGACTCGATCCTGGGACTCCAGGATCATGACCTGAGCCGAAGGCAGTTGCTTAACCAACTGAGCCACCCAGGCGCCCCGAAGCCTCCACTTTAAAGGGTGCGGTGTGTTGCAAGATGCATGAAGTCACTTCTTAGAAGTATACTTAATAAGGGAGGATTAAAGAGAAGCAAATACAATTCTCAGGATCAGAATAACCTGTGAGCAAGCATATATTTTAATTGTTTTTTTTTTCTTTTTCTCCATGCCAAGAAATTATGTCAAAATCTGAGGCCCAAATCGGGAAACTCAAAAATGAACTCCATATATTTGAACAGAAAATGTAACAGGTGAAGAAGCAACCATGTGATAAGTGACAAAGTCAATCAGAAAAATTCATGCCAACCTTCTATATCTTTTACTAGGTAATGTGAATATGTTTCTTGAGGATGAACATAAAGGAGATCTAGAAAATAAAGATCTAGAGCAGGGCCCGGATAAAATACCTATGTTTTAATAGATCCGTGTTGGGAGCATTTCACCTTCGCTGCTGCATTAGCATGAAAGAGACTATTTATTTTAGTGCATCTCATCCAGGAACCTCAAAACTAATATGGGGTGGATTATTTTGGCTAGAAAAACATTTACTGTTTTTGCTATTAGAAATCACTATAAGTCACAGAATCCTTTTAAAATTAATTTGAACATACTGCCATTTCCTTTTATCTGAAGAGGACCTGCTACCACAGGGGAGTAGGAGAGCCGGCCTGCTGGCCTCTCACGCAGGGTTTGTCTGCATGGGGGGCAGGCCGGAAGGAGTGGATGGTTGAAAATGCTTGGAGGTGTTTCTAGTAGGGAGGTGGTAGTTGAAGGGTGGGGGAGGTTCCTTTTGAAGAGTAGTGGTTTATTCCTATTCTTGCGGTCCAGGGAGGTGCAGTTGCATAGTGGCAGCATAGGAACCCTCCGAGAGAAGTGGCTGCTTTGTTTCCTAAGGGAGTAGTCAGTCCTTCTGGGGGCACTCAACTCCTAAGTAGATTTCTCCTCTGCACCACGCCCTAGGGACAATAAACAAACCCGCCCGGGGTACAGGCTGCACCTGACCATGAGTGGGCTGCCTGAGACAGTCAGCAGGGTCAGGCAGCCATTTGCTCATCCATCCATTTAAAAGATGTTATTGAGTGCCATCTATGTGCCAAGAACAGTATTAGGAGCTACAATGTGGTAATGAACCCCGGAGACATGGATCCGGCCTCCATTATGTAGTAAACTAATATATAATTGGAACTTGTGCTAAGTGCTATAAAGGAAAGACACAGGAGTCTGTGATAGAGCACATGGGGTGGGGCAGGGCAGGGCAGGACCTAGCTAGGGAATAGGGTGGCTAGGGGTATAAAGGGGAAGAAAAAAGGCACAGTGAAGGGGCCGTGGGGCCAGGCAGTTATGGTGGCATTGCCCAATTTCCCAAGAAGTGTTGAGGCCTGCTCTGAAGGAGCAAGAATCTAAGAGGAAGGGCCACTGTGGTGGCAGAAATTGCCTGGGTCCCTACCAGAAGGAACATGGGGTGGGGGTGTCTTACATTTTCTTATTTTTCATCATTTGTCTCAAATTCCTTTGATACCTCAGGCCACTGAGTCCTCTCACCCATTCTTCTTCCTTTTTACGTTTTGAATTTCCACACGAGAGTTCGTGACCCACTCCTCCCTCCTCCACAGGCGGTTGTGGCCGAGCAGAGATTTTCATCACGGACTGGAAGAATTTATCCGTGCCTGAGTGGCGGCTCTCCTAATGGACCATGGCCCTCTTGTGCGGTTCTCCTATCTCTGAAATGCAGGGTGAGGCCATAGTTTTTCCCATATTTTATTGACAGATAAATTAAAGTGATAAAGATTAAATAGCGTTCCCAGGAGCAAACAGTAAGTCAATGATAAGTGTTTCTCCCAACTACCTACCCATTAGAAGTTGGTCCACTGACAATATTCTTCTTGTATAATTCTCAAACATAATAAATACTCTTCTAAATGCAAATGACAGCTTCTTGAAGACCCCAATGCAGGTTCTCAGGAGGATTCCCTGTTTCTCTGCCCTCCACGCCCCCAGAAGCATCCTCTTTTATCTCAACAGGCTCAGATGCTTAGCCTCCTCTCCTTTCTAAGCTGAGATCCTATGACCTACTTTCTCCTTCCCTTTAATAAAAGGAGTGTCAGACATTAGAGTTTCCCAAAGATTACTGAGCACTTAATTTGTTTATGCACACTTTGCTGATGCTCTCTATTATCTCCGATTTATACATGTTTAATATCCTATGTTTAAGGCCAGTATCAAGCCCTGGAACGGTATCTCTTGGTTCTCCCTGTTCTGTCTTTTAAAATCCCATAGAATATACCTCTGGGTTCACCTGTTCCTAGTTTAGATGTCTTGGCTGTTCTGATGGTGCAGTCAGCGTGGTTGTGTCTGGACGCTGGGTATTTCTGTGTGACCAGACAGGAGTGTTGCCTGCGGAATGGACAGGTCTATTTTCCCCATCCCTGGCTAGTTCGTTGCTGTAAACGTTTCGCCCTTCCACTCCAGAAGTTTCACGAAGAATGGTCCCCTCTCTGTTCACAATGCAGGATCTATTTCTGCCGTGCGCGTCAGTGGAGGTTGTTTTATAAACTTAAAAATAGCCTCCACCTTTTATTCTCATTCTTCTCTTACTCCAGCCCTCTACTCTGTTTATTCTCTTTTCCTCTCTTAGCAAGTTATTGTATTTGCTAAAGGATAGAGAAGTCCCAGCATAGGGGGCGGTGAGGAGGTGAGACTATAAATTAGAAACACAGCAACAGAATAGAGGGAGGTGAGGACAATGATTTCCTTTATTTAAAAAGGCAAAACTGTTTCAAGTTTTCAAAACTGATGAGATAGCCATGCTTATTGCTCATTATAATGATACAACTATTAGTTAGCAAAGCACCATGTGCTTTACACATCTTAAATCCTAGATTTAAGACGTATCTTTCACTTTTTAAATCTCCATTTTACAGGTGAGAAAACTGAGGTTAGAGAATTTATATAGCTTGTCCAAAGCCACACAGCCAATAAAAGGTGCAGCAGGTTTCAGACCCAGATGAGGAGGCACCCAAGCCCATACCGTGCCACTTCTCTGCACTCAAATGTGGTCTGAGAGGTCCAATGGGAAGAACTTGTTGCTATAAAATAAAGCATATATAATAAATGCACAAAATCTGTGCAATCTGATATCATGTACAATAAATGTAGATGCAAGCACACAGATAGTTTTAATTAATATTACTCTTATGCAGTCAAATCAATTTTTTACTGTTTCTTTTCTCATTTTGTTAGTTTTCAAATATCTTCAATCACTGTTAAAGTGAATATTTTCCCTGATGCCTGGAAGGTCATTTCAAGGTCTTCCACATAATAGGCATGTTGTGACAAGTCAAAGGCTTCCCCCCCCCCACCGATGTTGCCAGGCAGTTCTCAGTTCATCCTTTCCAAGATCAAACTGTAAAAAAATCACCATCCCAATACAAACGTATTGAAGGTTTATCATGCTACTAGATTTTTACAGTGCATTGATTCAGAGGTTGAATTTTGGCATTTCATAGGTTGCTTGCAATTCCTTCGCTGCCATTTTCTAGTTCTGGGAACTTAGCTGTCTGTGTTCTAAACTTTGTTTTTCCATCTGTAAAATGGGTATAACTAAGGTACTTAGTAGAGTTATTAGGATTAAATGAGCTAAAGCTGAAAAGCACTTAGTACAATCCTTGATATAGTAAGTGCTCAATAAATGTTAGCTGTTACTATCAAGAGTAAAATACTAATCTTGAACTTTCCTCTATATACAATGAAAGAAGATAAGAAATAGCTGAATGAATTCCCTGAATTGTGTGATATTAATTTAAATTTTTTTCAGGGACAGTGTTATGTTCCATAAATCCCATAATGTAATAGAGGTATCTATTCTGAATGGATCCTTCTGAATTAGGACATTGAAAATATCAGCAAATGGCTTTCAGATAGATTCAATTCATTTTGTTTTCACTTTTATTTCTATTTTCTCCTATTATTTATTTTTCCCCAGCTATTGACATATAATTGACAAATAAAATTGCATTATTTAAGTACACAGTATGATGATTTCTTCATAACCATATATTCACTACCATTGGCAAATAAAATTGTAAGATAAAGTGCACGTTGTGATGATTTGATATATGTACGTATTTTGAAATGATTACTACAATAAGGCTAATTAATACATCTGTCACTTCACGTGGTTACCTGTTTTGTGTGTGTGTGGTGAGAATGCTTACATAAGATCTATTCTTTTTTTTTCTTAAGATTTTATTTATTTATTTGAGAGAGAGAATGAGAGAGAGAGAGAGAGAGAGAGCATGAGAGGGGGAGGGTCAGAGGGAGAAGCAGACTCCCCGCTGAGCAGGTAGCCCGATGCGGGACTCGATCCCAGGACTCCAGGATCATGACCTGAGCTGAAGGCAGTTGCTTAACCAACTGAGCCACCTAGGTGCCCCCATAAGATCTATTCTTTTAGCAACTTTTAAGTATACAATACAGTATTATCAACTATAGTCACTATGCTGTGCATTAGATCCCCAATACTTATAACTGAAGGCTTGTATCCTTTTACCAACATCTCCCCATTTCCCCTTCCCCTCTAGCCCCTGGTAACCACCATTCTAGTCTCTGTAACTATGAGTTCAACTTTTTTTTTTTTTTTTTAGCTTCCTCATATCAATGAGGTCATACAGTGTCTGTCTTTGTCTGGCTTATTTCACTTGGCATAATGCCCTCTAGGTTCATCCATGTAAAGGGCAGGATTTCCTACCTTCTTATGGATGAATAATATTCCATTGTGTGTATATACCACATTTTCTCTCGCCTTCCATCTGTCAGTGGACATTCATGTTTTTTCATTACTTGGCTATTGTGAGTAATTTGCAATGAACGTGGGGTGCACATAGTGCTTTGAAATCCTGATTTCATGTGGATAGATACCCAGAAGTGGCATTGCTGGATCATCTGGTAATTTTATTCTTAAATTTTTGAGGAGCCTCTATACTGTTTTCCATAGTGGCTGCACCAATTTACATACCCACCAACAGTGTGCTTTTTTGTGTCTGTGAGTGCCAAGTATTTTGATGTGGATATGAGAGGATTTCAAACTTAAGTTTTAAGTCTTGCCAAGCACCGCTCTTTCTCCTCAGAGTTTAGGGTTAACATGAAGAGAAACTTTATTCTCTATTCTGGATAGTTTTTTGGGAAATGTTTCCAGGCTTGTTTCTATGTTTCAGAACCAGCCACAAAGTTTGTCTTTCCATTCTCACAAACCAGCAGACGTCATCTCCAACGTCATCTCTAAACAGAGACCTAGGGGACAATTTTGGTGAACAGCTAAACCCAAATATGTATGAGAGGCGTGTGGAAACATGCATGAAACTTTCAGGAAGCTATAGGAGGAACTTAAAACACAAGGCTGGATGTCTAATGCAATCAGAAGGCTGTGCCTTAAGCAGAAAAGAGAAATCTCTGTTTTAAAGTGAACTGACTGAGGGGTGCCTGGCTGGCTCCGTCTGTGGAGCGTGTGACTCTTGATCTCGGGGTTGTGGGTTTGAACCCCACGTTGGGTGCCAGAGATTGCTTAAAAATAAAATCTTTAAAAAATAATAAATAGATAAGTTGTACTGATTGTTTTCAGTGTTCTTTTAATTTTACCATCCCATTCCTTGTGTCATCTGTTAAGTTCTGCCAGTCTGATATCTGAAAACAGTTGCTCTAGGGCTATTTGTGTCTGGTAAGAGATCATAAGGTCCTTGGAAGTATCAGGAGGGCCTTATTCATGATAAATCCTTTTGAAATTTTCATTCAGAATTCAATTGATTACTTTAAAGATTTTTTTTTTTAAGGGAGCATGGATAAAAGTACCCTGTAAACTGCAGAGTTATGAATAACCCTTAAAATAAACGATAGAAGGGTCTTAGCCTTAAAGGAATGATTAAACTTATTCTGAATCACCAGACTAATGGGAGAGCAAAGGGAGGGTGACAGAGGGAGGATCTTTCCAATCCCAGTGATGTTTTGGGGGAGTGGTAGGATTTCTGGGGAACTAGGAGTTTCTAGTCACTGGGCATGCTCCCGTGTGATCTGAGCATCTACTAGTCATGGGTGTTGTAGAGAGCCTTGATGAGATCTGTGACCTTTTTCACTGTCTTACAAGTGTATCATGGAGTTTCTCAGAAGCTACCTGATTTGTGATTTCACAAGTGATTAAATGCAGACATATATATGAGAATCCATTTATCTACCATTAAATTAGGCATTAAAAAGATTTGTAAAAATATAAAATGATGCCATTCTTGTAACTAATTTTTGTTTTGCGAAGTTGTTATTTTTGATAAAAATGTTATCTACCTTAACACGTACTATATATATTTATCACTGCTGTTTTCAATGAACTAATACACAAATATTTTTAACATTCTTCAGTTTTAATTTCTAATAGGGTAAATACAAACAGTTATCATTCCCATCAATGCAAATTGTTTGAGGCCTCCTATTTATTATCTATTGCTGTGTAACAAATCACCCCCAAATTTAGTGGCTTAAAACAACAAACATTTATTATCTTACAGTTTCTATTTGTGTGGAATTCTGGGTCTCATGAGGTTGCAGCCAAGGTGCTGACTCCGGAGGGCCCAACTGGGCTGGAGAATCTATCTCTAGAAAGGCTCACTGGCTGTGGGCAAGAGGCCTCCGTACTTTTCCTTGTGTGTCCTCACAAACTGGCTTCCTCTAGAATGAGTGATCCGAGAGAGAGAGAGAGAGAGAGAGAGAGAGAGAAATGGAAGCCACATTTTTATGACCTTTCATGACCTAGCCTCAGAGGTCACACCTCACCATTTTGCCACATTCTCTTGGTTAGAAATGAATCACTAAGTACAGCCCACACTCAGGGAGAGGGGAATTAGGCTCCACTGAAGGGATGAGTATCAGAGAATTTGTGGACATCTTTTAAAAATGTAAAGTCCTCCTTAAGAACCATTGAACTAGATGATCTTCAAGGGTATTTTTAACCCTGAGTTTCCATGGGGAAGGGAAATGAGGTCAATGTTTAGGTCAGAATAGAGATCCAAGAGGCCCTCTTGAAAGGATTTCCCTCATTACCTACCTGGCAGATTTCCACTAATTCTTTGAAACTAAGTTCAGAAATCACTTCCTTCAGAAAATGTCTAGGTCCCCTTCCTCTGTGCCATCTCTTTTCCTACGTATACATCTGTGATTATGCTTTTCACACTGTATTGCAATTCTTTTGTTTTTTGTTTTTTTCTCTCTTCTTATTAGACTGCGAGCTTTGGAGGTCAGGGATGTTTTTTCTTTCTCCAGTACCTCGTGCTGTGTCATACTTATCCATCTTCTGTAGCCACATTTAGTCTACATTCATTTATTCTTTCACATCGTTCCATCTTTAGTGTCTGTCACACACTGTGTTAGCATTGGGCAAGATTCCTGCTCTCATGGTGGATTTTAGTAGGAAGACACACAATAAGCAAGTAAACCAACAAAAAAGATCATTTCAGCAAGGGATCCACGCCATGGAGTAAATAAACCCACAGTACTGAGTTATGTGGTTTGTGGTAAGTGCTCAGTATTGTCACCTTCAGGCGCCAGAAACTGTTACATCCCAGGTGCCACGTCCAAGTGAGAAATAGATCTGAGGTGAAGAATCTGTAGGTCAGTGTGGCCAGAAGTGGTGCATCTGTCACTTGCCTGTGACCATATCTATAGACACAGAGAGAGTCAGGCTGTTTGGGTAGAAGTGTGTCCACAAAAGAGGCTGGGAATTACCCAGGGTCATACAGAACCCACAGTCAGTAATGGAGTTGGGCCTCAAACCCAGGCCAGGGGTTCAGTAGTTATATCATTGTTCTCCACTGAATGCCAGAACTTGCTGGAGGGAGATGAAGCACACCTATTTTAAAGAACCAGAGAACACAGGTAGTAGGTGTCCCTGTGGTGCACGTGGGACATGGAAACGCAAAGCAAGGTGTTGGTGAGTGTGGGAGTAGCAGAGCTCGGTCTGGCCTTTCAGGTTTGCACTTGTTCCTGGCTTCCTTGTTGTCCCATCCCTTCAGGCCCAGGTGCCCTCATGCAATACCCGCCCCCCCCCCCCCCCCACCGCCCCCATCCAGATCTGCTCTCAGGGAATGTCCCCAGTACTGGAAACCCTCAGCTGGTGCATAATAAAGGCGTGGTCCAACTGGTTTCCACG
This sequence comes from Mirounga angustirostris, assembly GCF_029215605.1. Lineage (NCBI taxonomy): Eukaryota > Metazoa > Chordata > Mammalia > Carnivora > Phocidae > Mirounga > Mirounga angustirostris. Next base: position 45,578,250 of record NW_026991714.1, read on the forward strand.
GAACAGAGGTGCTGTGTTTGGGAAATCTAGTTGGGGTAAGATTCCTGTACGTTTCTCTTGACTTGGCAAACATTTGCAAAATTAAGTCTTAATATCCTAAAAATAAGCAATTGACAAACAAACAATAAAAGCCCCCAAATCCTCAAATATTGACTCCTCCGTGAAACCTTCTCTCTCTATTGTCATATATTGTGCAGTTGTTTACAGGTCTCTCTCTTTTGAGGGCAGGAACTGATTTTTATTCATTTTTAATGTATTTTACATGGGTAGATGCTCAATAAAGTTTTTTAAAAAAGAATCTAAAACCATGTACACTGGGGTATAGGGGCTGGTGTTTGCTTGAGATACTGGCCCTTCCCCAGATAATATAAATATAGAGTAATAGGAGGGTGGTTGAGTGCATGATGACATATCTTTCTTACAAAGAGTTTCTAATAAGGGAAATGCTTATGTTATAATGTTAAGTAGAAATAGAGCTGATCAAATATAATGTAATATATAATCATACATAGGAGAAAGATCTGGAAGGAAATGAACTAAAATGTTTAAATGATGATCTCTAATTATAGCGTTATCAATTATTTTAATTTTTACCTAATTTTCTGTATTGTCTGAAATTTCTAGAATGAACCTTTATTAACATATATCAGATAAGGAAATTTGGTTTTCTCCCAAAATATTTCCCTCAGAAAGGGGGAATTGCCTTACATTCTGATCCTTCCAGAGTGTTCTGCGTTTTGGGATGCTCTCTGACTTTTTTTGAACTACAAAGTACTATTTGGAGAAAACACATTAGCTTGAAATGACATCAAGAAATCATGAAATTGGGTGCCTGGGTGGCTCAGGCAGTTAAGTGTCTAACTCTTGATTTCGGCTCAGGTCATGATCTCAGGGTTGTGAGATCAAGCCCTGTGTCGGGCTGGGTGTGGAGCCTGCTTAAGATTCTCTCTCTCCTTCTCCCTCTGCCCTTCCCCACCCCTCTCTGTCTTTCCCTCTCTAAAAAAAAAGAAAAGAAATCATGAACTTTTAGATGAATATGGTGGCCTTTTGGTTAAAAAAAAAAAGAGCAAAGAAATATAACATGAATTTAATGAATTTGTTCTTTGGAATAAGATCCCTAAATTGCAAGCCTTAGATGTCATCATAAACCAGCTTTCTGAAAGTCCTTTACATAGTGGTACTGTAAGTGATTCCCTGTGAAGATCATGAATATACACTTGTAGGGTGAATAAGACAAATCATTGTCTTAGTGTTTTTTGAATGGGTACTTGTGGCTTGAGATAAAAACTTCAATGGCAGCATTATAGTTTAAAAAAAATACAAATTAGATGTGAGGGAGGATGATGTTTTCCGACTGGAAAACTCAGATGGCTCAAAAAGTGACTCTAGTGATATGGAGAGTACTTGCCACTAGACACATATGGCTAATGTGAATCAAATACATTCACGGAACGCAAGAGTAGAAGAAAGAAAGACTTCTAAATCAAAAGTTGTTTTATATAATGTTATTTTAAATATGTATGCTTAATTGAATTAATCAATTAAACATTTGAAATTAGATACATAACTGTTTCATTGGTGTCCCTCCTCAAAGGCTTATATTCAAACTGGTCAAAACCATTAAAGACATTTTTTTTCTCTTTGGGAAAGTGACCTGATGTTAGGGTCACTTTCTATTCCTGTATACTTTTATAATAAGAGCAAAATCAAAAGCACAGAAGTTGTTATCCCTTCCAGGGACTCTTAAAATTTAACAGACATTTATGCTTTTATGTAAGTAATTAAACTTTAATGGCATCAGCCAGTGGATGGGGGAAGTACTTAGGGAGGCAGCTAGGTCTTTGTACCCTTAGAGGGCATCATCTTTTTTTTTTTTTTTTAAAGATTTTATTTATTTATTTGAGAGAGAGAATGAGATAGAGAGAGCATGAGAGGGGGGAGGGTCAGAGGGCGAAGCAGGCTCCCTGCTAAGCAGGGAGCCCAATGCGGGACTCGATCCCAGGACTCCAGGATCATGACCTGAGCTGAAGGCAGTGGCTTAACCAACTGAGCCCCCCAGGCACCCTAGAGGGCATCATCTTAAACCTGAGTGAGGCTGGCTTTGCAGGGCAAGTTTTCATCAGGGAAAATTTCTTGGAGGAGTGACTTTGAAGTTCAGTCTACAAGAAGGTGGTAGACATATTAGGAAGAAAGGAATAAAAAAGCATGTGTTAGCATATCTACTGCTGCATTACAAACCACTCAAAACTTAAGGGCTTAAGATGTCACTCATTTGTCACTGTTCTTTGGCTTGGCAATTTAGGCAGAGCTCAGCTAGGATGGTTCATCTCACTCTGCATGTGTTTGCAGTTGTTGGTGGGTCAACTGGCCATGGATGGCTTTGCTCACAGTCTGGAGCCTCAGTAAAAGGTTCTGTAATGGCTGGACTGCTGGGCTTCTTCATGTGGTCTCTCTCATCCTCACAGATGGGCTTGTTCTCATGACCGCAGTCTTCAAAGAGAGTGAAAGCAGAGGGTTCAGGGCTTCTGGAAGCCAAGGCTTGGAAATCGTAGGATGTCACTTCTGCCACGTCCTGTTGGTCAAAGCAAGTGACAAAGTCAGCCCAGATTCAAGGCAGTGGGGAAATAGCTTCCACCTTTTTATGGGAATTGCTGTAAAAAAATCTGTGGCCATATTTAACTTCTTGCATGGTATTTCAGATGGGGAGGACAGCTTCTGGAAGGGAAGAGAGAAAAGAAAATGTAAACTCCATAGTAGGAATTTTAAGGAGTTCAACCTGATTAAAATAGAGAAGGCCTGTTGGTGAGCATCTGGAAATCAACCAGGGGGGCTGCCCGAGAGGCCCAAGGGTTGAAAGCCTAGAATCAGAACTTTGATGTGAGGGTTAGTAAACCTCAGTGCACGTACCCTGGCCACTGCCTCAAAGGGTTCATTTTCATTCATTTTCATTCTAGTTTCTACTTTTTTTTTAAAGGTGGTTTTGTTTTGTTTTTGAGAGAGAGAAAGGGAGAGAGAGAGTGCAAGCAGGAGGAGGGGCAGAGAGAAAATCTCAAGCAGACTTCCTGCTGCGCATGGAGCCAGTCACAGGGCTCCATCTCATGACCTCGAGACTGGGACCTGAGCTGCAATCAAGAGTCAGGGGCTTAACCGACTGAGCCACCCAGGCATCCCTTGTTTCTACTCATTAAAGAATTTTTGCCTTGAGATCTTAGAAGACCCTGTATCATGAAACTGCCAATTCCAGAAATGGACATTACCAAAGACCTTTGTGACTCTCAGAAGACAAGAGAGCACAGAGACAGTGAAGGACAGTGGTTAAGCACCTAAGCTCTGGAGCTGGACAGACCTTAGTTTAAATCCTGTCTTCATCATTTGAAGTCATGTGACATCTGATCAGTCACTTAGCCTCTCTGGGCCTCAGTTTCCTCCAGTATCATATGGGGCTAAATTCGCACCTTCCTCACAAAATCAGGGTGAGGACTGGTTACACACTTACGGATTTACCTTAGGGTCTTGAGCATTAAATACATAATGTCAATTAATATCAGTTATAATTATAGCCTTTGGATTTTAATTCTTCATCTGTAAAATGAGGTACTACTGCTGAAATTCCAGGGTCTCATTTTTAAAATAGCTTATTTTTAGGGTGCCTGGGTGGCTCAGATGGTTAAGCGTCTGCCTTCGGCTCAGGTCATGATCCCAGGGTCCTGGGATCGAGTCCTGCATCGGGCTCCCTGCTCCTTGGGAGCCTTCTTCTCTCTCTCTCTCTCTGTCTCTCATGAATAAGTAAATAAAAATCTAAAAAAAAAAAAAAAGATTTAAAATAGCTTATTTTTAAAATGGAGCATCAGGAAATTTGCAAATGAAAGGCCTACTCCCATTCCCAGGGATAGAATTCTGTCTTGTGATTTGTATCCAAGAAGGTCTTCTTCAAAGCTAATGGCTTCTCTTCTCTGAAAAGAAACTGACCCCTTGGCAAGCATATCTTACAAGCAGTTGATGCTTTGAAGAATAAATGCATTTATTCTCTATTTGAATGTATTATATAAGATAAATCAGGATGCTGGAAACTGTTCACTTTTTTTTTTTTTTAAGATTTTATTTATTTATTTGAGAGAGAGAGACTGAGAGAGAGAGAGAGCACATGAGAGGGGGGAGGGTTGGGAGGGTCAGAGGGAGAAGCAGACTCCCTGCAGAGCAGGGAGCCCGATGCAGGACTCGATCCAGGGACTCCAGGATCATGACCTGAGCCGAAGGCAGTCGCTTAACCAACTGAGCCACCCAGGCGCCTGGAAACTGTTCACTTTTAAACACATATTTTTTGCCTATTTAACACATACTGTAAATCTACTGTGTTAATAGATTCTATGCTAGGTATTGGAGACATAATGATGAGTGAAACCAACATCGTGGCTCTCAACAGCTTCTTTTAATAGTCTGCACTAAATAAGGCCTAAGTAAAAATATCCATAATTTTTTTCCCAGGGAATGTTGACAAATAGGTTGCCTAATTTTTTGTCCTTAATCCCAGGCCATTATTCATATTAACTTAATAGAAATAATTTCATCTGTTTGGAAAAAAAAGTTATTTTGATAGATAATTCTAGAGCCAACCCTAAGTCAGATGGTCCATCTGTCTGGCAAGTAGAGTGAAAACCACATTGACTAATAGTGTAGGGCTTCCCTGAACCCCTCATCCAGAGAAAGAGGTTTTCCCAAGGCTGGTTGGACCCCTTTATTGAACAACATCAAGTAAGGGAAACCTTTAAACACAGTACATTCAAAAAATATATTAATATGTTCTAATGTGGGGAGAATTAGTGCCTGTCAGACTATGTTATTTTGGATTTATACTTCATTGTATTCACATTTTTCATATCTCTACAAATGAATAACTCTTTTGACTCAGTAAATAGAATGCATCATAGTCATATGTAAGGAGGCCCACTTTAGGTCTTAAGAGACTTCAGATTCAGGCTAAATGTAAATAAAACAGAAACCGTTTGATAGATTATGGAAGTAGGTTCAGCAGAAAAACATGCCATGTTCTGGCTTCATTTCTGTTCCAGGAAGTAGGAGATATGTAAGTGGAGAATGCATCTTGGCCCCACACAGGAGGTCACAACCGGAGAAAAGTGCCCCACATCTTTTAAATTATACCATTCAGAGCATCCACTTGAGGCACAAGAAGGATCCTGGCCTTCCCACTGTGTCCCACTCTTGCGTAGCTTTCTAAGACCCTATTTGGAAGAATAGATTTTCCACTCTGCATCTCTTTTTCCCACTCCTGATTCACACCTGTAATTTTCCCTTCAGCCATTTCCCAGGAAATAGTTGAATCAGTCACATTGTCTTATATCATATGCTTTAATTACAATCCAAAAAGCAGGTAATGGAAAGTATTGGCACACAACTAATTATCAGACAAAAAAAAAAAAAAAGCAATGTTTCTTCAAATGTGGTGAGTAAAGTAGCATGTAACCTACTGTCAATTAACTATGAATGTGCCCATCCCAGCACTTTTAAAGAGAATCCCTCAAGAAAACTGAGAAATACATTTTTAATGGAGCCACCTGTGCCTTCAGGCCTTGAGAACTTTAACAAGGATCAGTCCATGAAAAGAGTTGCTGTAAGCCTGTATAATAAATTAAACATGAATTTTAAATTATTCATTGAGTCTTCCTAAGAGATTGAGATGCTGTAGGGATAATGAAAATGCAATTTAATAAGCAATCCATAGTGATTTTAAAAGGGAGGTAAAAAAGAAGGGTCCATTAAAATTTCACCTTTGCTGAAGAATGAGCTAAAAGGATAAGTTTAAATTAGTAGTACTAATTAATGTGAACTTGCAATGCAAGACATTATTTTTAATTTTATTCTATTATTTTATTTTTTATTTTTATTTTTTTTTAAAGATTTTATTTATTTGACAGGGAGAGACAAAGCAAGAGAAGGAGCACAAGCAGGGGAGTGGGAGAGGGAGAAGCAGGCTTCCTGCTGAGCAGGGAGCCCTTTGCGGGGCTCGATCCCAGGACCCTGGGATCATGACCTGAGCCGAAGGGAGACACTTAACGATTGAGCCACCCAGGCGCCCAAACTATTATTTTACTTTTAATTAAAATATATTTGCCACATAACATTGTATAAGGTGAAGGTCTACGACATGTTGATTTGATACATTTACATATTGCAGTATGATTGACACAGTTGACATTAGCTAATGCCTCTATTATGTCACACAGTTATTTCCTTCTTTGTGGTAGGAGAAATTAAGATCTAGTTTCTTAGCAAGTTTGATGGTAATAATACAGTATTATTGTTTATAATCACTATACTGTGCATTAGATCTCTAGGACTTATTTATCTGCTAATTGCAAGTTGTACCTTTAGACAATATCTTTCCTATTCCCCTACCTCGAGCCCCTGGAAGCCCCAGTGTACTACTTTATTTCATATTTTAATGCCATTTTATCAGTTTATAGTATTACCAATTTAATCACAGAATAGAGCTGGGGAGGAAATAATAATAGTAATAATAAAAATGACGGATACTCTTTATGAGTTACTTTGATTGGACTTTTTCATAAGTTATTCCCAGGTCATATAGGAGGTAACTGAGTATAGAGAAATTAAATAACTTGCCCATGGTCACAGAACTAGGATTTGAACACTGCCTTTTGTGAGGCTAACACCTGTGTTACTCCACTATACTGTTCTAGTCAAACTGTATTGCCTCATGAAGATGGATCAATGAAGAGAAGTAGCTAAGAGCTCTAGAGTCAGAGTTCAGGTTCAAACACCAACTGTTCCTCTTACAAGCTGTGGCACCTTGGATAATTAATCTAACTCCTCTGTGCTTCAGTATCTTCTCATTAATAGTCCTCTTAATGGTTCTTCCCTTAATAGTTTCTTCTTATTAGTAGAGATAATAATGTGAGAATTAAATGAAAAATGTATAAAAAGCAATTAACCCAACGCCGGCTCTGCAGCAAAAGTTCAATACGTGGTACCATTATTGCTAGTATTGTTGCTGTTACTGAAAGTAAAGAAAAGAAAAAAGAATGTGTTAGATGACAAACAGCCCTAAGTAGTGCCATATGTTCTTGCTGGGTCAGATTACTCTTTCAAGTCATCAAACCTGGGTGATCCCAGTTGGTCTCATTCATGGTCTGCTGTCCAGAGCATCTAATGCATCCAGCTTAGTGGTGCTCCCCATCCTGTACCACCTATTGACAACATAGGAGACCCCTCAGCTTCTTTTGAGTACTGTCATGGCAGGTTCATGGTCAAGTTGGTTTCTTTCCTTTGTGTATGTCCTCCTTGAGCTAACCTCAACAGGGAAATCTCTGACAGGTTTCTCCATTTTGAAACATCTCTTCCACACTTCAGATGATAGGACTTTTTCTCTTCAAAGAAAACCTGATTTAACTTTTCTAGCTAAATCACAAAACAACAGTTTTACCCTTCTGTGGCTTTTGAAATTCCTTTCTGAAGATGGGAGGATAGTGTGATGGGTTGAATTGTGTCCTTCCAAAATGCATATGTTGAAGCCCTGACCCTGGCACCTCAGGATGTCACTGTGCTTAGATATAAGCCCTTAAGTAGATAATTAAGTTAAAATGAGGTCATATGAATGAGCCCTAATGCAATATGACTGGTGTCCTTATAAGAAGAGGAGATTAGGAAATATGACTATGTGAGGACACATGACTATGTGAGGACACAGTGAGAAGGCAGTCATCCAAAAGGAGAGAGGCCTCAGAAGAAAACAAACCTGCCAAGACCTTGATCTAGCCTCTAGAACAGTAGGACATTTCTGTTGTTTAAGCCACCCAGTCTGTAGTGTTTGGTAATGGCAGCCCTAGCCAGCTACTGCAGGTAAAATGGTCTTCAGGTGGTCTTGAAGTAGAAGATACTGTGCTCAAAGCACTCTCTAGGTAAGCCTGGGTCAGAGGAAGAGCCCTCACTGCCAGGCCCCTCAGGGTGTCAGGTTTGTGAGGGTCAGTGGAAGGACAAAAGCTCTGGGTACTTTGAAGGCACCCTCTTGAACAGGTCTTCCATCTTAAATACCTTTCTCCGCAGATCAGAAATCCTATCATTAGCAATTTATAGGGAAGTATTGAAGCCTTTTTTTAGTGTTGTCAACCTTTAAAAGAAAAAGGTAAGCGATTCAACCGGGAAAATCGAGTTTATTTAGGGAGCAGAGAAATGTCAATTTGGGATAAGCACACGATGGTGAACCACGGGTGAGTCCAGAGAACCATGGAGGAAAGGGGGGAGTTGAGAGGGGTTGTTTTGAACAAAAGTTAATTGGAAGAAAATGAGAGTTTGAAGTGGTTGTGGCTTCTCTTGAGCTGCAGGCGAGGGAAGCTTGCTGTTACTGGGTGGAGAAAATCTCCCTTCTTCATGCTAGACGGTGCAAACTGTGTTGAGCAGTGCATGTGAGAGCCCTCCCTTCGTGGCTTTCCAACTCCAATTCTGGGTGAGGTTTCCTTAGCACATTTCCCCAATGTTCAATATCTCATGGTAAAGTGAGACTGTACTAGGTCATGGAGATGCTGTTGGTAGACTGTGAGTGTGGGATGTGGGTTTTGAGAGATTCCAGGAAAGGGGCAGTGAAGGAGAGGATGGAAAGGCACAGATCATCAGATCCTTTCCCTCCTGGGTCTGCTCAACACCAGCCTGGAAAGAGCCTCTGACTGGTTTGCGGGAAGAAGGGTGGAGTGTTGTTTCTTCCTTGGTGGTGCCTCCTTCCCAGAATGGGAGCCTCTCTGTGCTTTGGGGGCACAGGCTCTGGTGATTACTTCATGGTTCAATGGTTGAGATGGCTGTTCTTTGAGGCCCTTCTTTTGGCCTTTTAGGTGCTGCAACATTCTGATCAGAAATTTCTGCTTTAAGCGTAAGGGATGTGGTGCAATTGGGGAAGGAAGTTTGAAGAACAATCAAAACAAAACACCCTGGCCAGAGTTCAGTAAAACAGAACCCATTCCTGCCTCCTGCCCTCCACCGAAGTGTTTAACTTTTCCTGTTTTTCTTACTTCTGACTCTAGTGTGGTGTAGTTTACAACTTTTGTATTTTTATTTGTAATCATTTTATTTTAAACATGAACACAAAGGAGTCTTCAACAGCAGTAGAAAAACTGTGTAGCTTGTATAAATGCTTTTGTATGTGAAGTCAGATGCAATCTGTCCTCCAGTAAGATTTCTGCTCCTGCCTACTCTCTCTCTGTCCTTCCTTCCCTGGGCTCCTTCCCCCAAAACTGCACCCCGTCCCCACACCCTCAAGATGTGAGTAGTTTTAGGGAACAGGATTTACTCTTTTTTTTTGGCGAGATTGTTGAAGCCTGAAAAGAAGCCTTTAAGACTCCCCAAAATGAATTTTCTAAGGACATAACTTCTGAGCAGTGGGGGGAGATTTTGTGAGGCAGAAGACCCTCCCAAAGTTTTTAGTAGGTTAGTCTCTATAATCAGTGAGGGTTCTGTATATGAATGAAATAGAGAATGCTGGGAGGGAGAATCATGGTAATAGCATATGGATGAGTGGAACTAGATAAGAAACCTGCCTCCCACTTTATTCTGGGTCAAATAGAATGTTACATATTATAGGAAAGAAATTATCTAGGTAATTATTTTTATTCCATTTCACTTAAAGTTTCATTTGATTGGAATGATAATCATTTCTTTTTTTCTTCTTATTTCTAGGCATGGGAGTGGAATGTATGTCAATGTATGGCCCCTAGATGTTAAAATTGCCCATCTCAGCCTCAGTGTCTGTACTCATGGGTGGGAGAGAAATAGCCATTAATGATGTGGAAGAAAACAAATACCTTAACTAAATTGCATGTCATTTCTTCTGATGTTGCAATTCTCTTTAAATACATAACCTCAACACGTCCCCAAAGAAACTGAATGTATATCTGTGAAGGGTAATTAAGACTGTGGATCAAACACAAAAATAACACTTTGAAAGAAAATCTTTTTAGAATATGCACCATATTCTTTTTAGTCTCTGGCCCAAATGACAAAGATGAACTTTGTAAATGCATGTATGTGGGCCTTATGTATTGGCCGTCAACTTGTCGGAGAGGCCACCTAAACTAGGCACAGTAAAAGAATTGCAAATAATACCCTCATACAGGAGTATAAAGGAGAGTCTATAGGGAGCTCTGGTTAAGAAAAGTCCATTGCATATTTTTATTTGGATAGTTTCTTCTGTAGCACATTTTAGACACTATAATAAAGTAGATCAACATGGAGTAGATTGTATTTTCTCTATAGAAACAAGATTAGAATTAAACTTTGAAACAAATAAGTCACTGATATGGTCAATAGTATGTTATAAAAGCAAACACATAGTATTCAAATAAGTAAATGTATTTTTAAAATCCTAATAAAATAGATGTAAGTGTAGCATATATATTGATTACAGAAGAGGATATGATATATAGATATACTTTTACTGTATCAAAAATTTATTTGGCAACTAGAATTAAACATTTTATTAAGGGCTGAATTGGTTATCTAGAAATTTACAAAGTCCCTTTTGGATTCCTTGAATCTTTTGAAAAATAACTTTAAGCAATTTTCTGCAGAAGATGACTTCCCCCACCTGCTTATTATACTCTCCATAGCAAGCAAAATCATTCCACCAACATTAGCATTGCTCTTCAATGATCCCAAAAACATGCTTGTTGTCAGGAAGGTTAGCGATGTTTTGTCTACCAAAGGTTTTTATTTTAAAGGTATATTACAAAACTAATACATGTTTATTGTATGCAATTTAAAATAAGCAAATAAGCAGAAAAAAGAAAAGTAATGCCTCATAATTTTACACATCAGAGATAATCACTGTTTCCTAACGTGTATGTTCACAGTCTTATAGCAACCAATCTTTTCATCTAAAAAAAATATCTTATTGAATATTCATAGCATCATTTAAAATGGATGCATATTATTTCATTCTATATACCTTGCTTTATTTAACCAACCTCCATTTCTGGGCATTTCGAGTTGCTTTCACTGGTTTTGCCATTATGCTTGTAGGACCCACACCAGTGGTTTCATGGGTGTTGGCTTCATTCAGGCACAGGGGAGAAGCTTGAGTGTGGTTTACAGATGGCTCTGCTGTCACCCTTTGGGCATGGGCTGTTGCGGTCCCAGCACAGCCATCTGCTCTGGAGGTTGGAGGAGGAGGGAAATCCTCGCAATGGGCAGCATTTTAAACAATCCACCTTGTGTTCCATTTTGCCTGGAAGGAGAGAAGACTTGAAGACTGATGGCAAGGAAGTTTGGGAAGAGTCCAGTAGGTGATTCTCTTGCACTGGGCTCTAGGATAGGTCTTGTAAGAGTACTGGTCAAAGAGCATCTACTGCAGAGGTGACTCCACAAAAGGGTGTGCATGGTGAGCTGTTCTTTGGCTGTCACTCAGCCTCCTCCCCAGCAATGTTGGTGCTTGTCCAATGTTTTGTGAACAAAGTAAGAGTCAGGGCTGGAGGCTGTGGGTGCATTCAGTAACAAAATTTTCCCTTACAAAGACTGGCTTGGCCATTAGTGTTTCTGAATGCCAAGTTTTCTAAGCAATGCCCGATCCTGGACATTTCATATGGTAACATATGCCAAGTGAGGTGTGGAGGGATGAGCCACTTGTTTGGACCTCTTCTGACCCAGCAGCACCAGTTGTGGAATACTGAACTACCAGGATCTGTATCACTTTTTGGAAACAACAGCAGGACTCAGTGAATGCAGTGAATTGTCTTTCTAGGAGAAGTTACCTGTTGCCCTGATTGATTCTGCTCCAAAGAACCATTCACAAAGCACCTAGAGCACTTTGAATAATCCATGGTGGGTTCCAATATCATTCTCTAGGTCTTCTGCACTAAGTGAACCTTGAGTAGTAAGACTAAGAGATGAGTGTTCACCAGCATCTCCTCTGGGTTTTTATTGACTCTTGTCCAGGTCCACCTGTTTGGGAGCAACCATGTGCTGCTATAGAGCATGGGTGACTGATTGTAGAGATGTCTTCGGCTACTCATATGCTTTTCTTCAAAGAATAGGCTTGGAGAGCAGATAACGAGTTGGTTTCTATGGAAGGCTTTGTTCTTTTCTAATATGCCATATACAGTGCTGGTTCCATTGCACAGTAATGACTTCTTAATCCAGGAGATGGTTGCATATTCTGTGGCTTAAAATTATTTTTTGTAGTAATATATATAAAACAAAAAATGATCTTTTAACAATTTTTTAAGTGTACAGTTTTATGGTATTAAGTCTGTGGTTTTTGCCTCTAAACTTGAGCCCACCTTTATTGTCCACTGACACTCCATTTTTTTCTAATGCCATGACTGTATTTCCTTCAGGCCAAGATGCCATTAATTATAAAACAAACTACTATATTAATAGCAACATTTTATTTAGAAGGCTATTCCTGACAGACTTCCTTGGATGTCATTTATAAACCACATTCCTACTTCAGAAGTATTAATATGTAGAAAATGTGCGTCATAGAATTGAGGAAATATGTAGCTTCTCTGTGTCCTGTGGCAATGGCAGGAATTAAAATGTTCCTTTTTTAAAAAAAAAGATTTTATTTTATTTATTTTTTAAAGGAGGCTCCATGCCCAATATGGGGCTCAAACTCACAACCCTGAGGTCAAGAGTCACATGCTCTACCGACTGAGCCAGCCAGGCCCCCTTGGAATTGAGTTTCTGAAGGGAGAGTCACTTTCTGTGTGGTGTCCATGATGACGAACCTATAAACCCATACCTCATTGGATAGTCACAAAATCTCATGACACTATCTGTGCAGGAGACTTCTGAAATAAATTGTATATATTTAGGAGAATAACAGGGTGTCATGACAATTTCAGAAAAAATTTTTGTTGAGGACCAAACAACTCCTGCCCCAGGGAAGGTTTTAATATTTTTGAGCATCTACTATCTGCTGAGAACTTTATATACATTCTCACTTTAACCTCAGTACAATCTTGGGGGGTAGGTTTGATCCACATTTTGCAGAGGAAGATAAGCAGGCTCAGAGTGTTGAAGTAATTGCCCAGATCTGATGCCTGGCAAGTAGCGGAACTGGGGTGTGATACTTGGTCTGTATGACTCCAATGTCTGCATCCCTCTCCATCATACCAGTTACTCACTATGCTTTAGCCACACCATAACATGATAGAAACAACTGAATTCCCTAGTCTCCTAGCCTTGCTGTTTTAATCCAATTTCCTTCTCCTTAAATCTCAATGGTGGCCTTTGTCGATAGAATCATGTGTTGTCTACCCATGTACTACATTGTGATGGGTTTCTATTTTCACCCAATATTTAAAACTTTGTCATTTAATATTTTACATACTTATGTTCTTTCTCCTTAGTAGATTATAAGCCGTGAGACGGTACTGACTTTGACTGCCGTATCTGTCACAGAAATTCATGGATCACTGATGTTCAATTACTACCTATTGATTTGATATAAATGAGTGTTAGGGAGACATTTTCTGATAGGGTTCATCTGAAATAGTCAGGATCATTTTAAAACATTAAGTACAGTTCATGGGACTTGACAATTCTTATACCCACCATGTCAGAAATTGAGGGAGACTGATGAAGGAATAAATAGAATTTTAAAATTTGAGAACAGATTATTCACTAAGGATTTCTATAAAATATTTTTACTACTTTAAGTCTTTTCTATTAAAATTCCTTTAGATTTCCATCATATTTCTCATTATGTTTATGTTTTGTCCTCAGTCAGAAAAACTTGCCTTACCACACAAACTTACTGTTTATACCTCTGAGCTTTACCTGTTTAAATATTTCAGACTAAAACTGAAAATTTTTCGTGCAGAAATATCCATCAACATCAAAAGGGGGCAGGAAAACAAAAGCTAATTTCATTCAGAAGATTCTCCTTTCTCCTGGCCATAGTGGTGGTTTCCTGCTCGAGGCACTTCCCCTGAGAGGGTAACACTGGACAGCAGCCTCAAGAGCCAGTGAGAATTGTCTCAATGAACAACAGAAGATATAAACATTTTGCATTGGAAAGTATGTGTAATTCAAACTACTATAATTCCATTTTTATGCCAAATGTAATCCTGGAGGAGGCTATTGCTGGCATGAGGTCTGGAGTTTGTACTGCATCAAAGCCCGTGGCTTGTTTTTCCATCTGGGCTAGGCACAGAGTTTGCAAGCTTTTTTTCTGAGTTACTCATTCTCTGGTAAATTCCAGTCCTAGGCTACTGTAGAACATACGCAAGGCTTTGCCCCAAGAGTTGGAAATGTAATATGGCCCTTGTTGGAAAGTGTTTTGCTACTGGAAGTACAACTAGTTCTACTGAGGTTTGTGTTGGCCACCTCAGGCTTGTGGGTTCAGTTCAAATTTTTTATTTAGTTCTACAGGTCTTATGGCTTGGCTACCTGAGAGACTGGCACTCACACCATTCCGTCCTTTCAGCTGGGAATATCTCCTGGAGCACTTGGCTAAAGAATTCCAGATTTTACTTTGGAATAGTCATAATGATGGCTCAAGTGTTCTTGGAGGGTGTTCATATTTGGAACTTCCCTATCTGGTCTGACATGGCTCCAGTTGTTGGCTTTTCCTGATGGGGCAGTGTTGCAGGACTTGGTTTTAAGAATGTACTGAGTATTTGTTGCACTGAATTGATTTATATAGGTTTTAAGTTTGGAGCCTGTATTCGTTTTCTGTTGCTGCCGCAACAAATCCCCCAAATGTAAAACAAAGCAAATTTATTTTCCTGTATTCTGGAAATCGGAAGTCCAAAGGAAGTCTTAAGAGACTAACATCTAGGTGGTCAACAGGGCTGGTTCTTTCTGGAGATTAGAGGGGAGAATCTGTTCCTTACCTCTTCCACTTCCACAGTACCCCAGCAGTCCTTGGATGCATCACTCTGATCTCTGCTTTCATGGTCACACTGCCTTCTCCTCTGCTGGAGTCAAAATTTCTCTTCTTCCCTCCTACAAGGACTCTGTGATTAGATGTAGGGCCTCCCAGATAATCCAGAATAATCTCCCTATCTCAAGATCCTTAATCACATCTGGTAAGTCGATTTTGCCATATAAGGTAATATCCACAGGTTCTGGGGATGCGGTTATGGACATCTTGGGGGATCATTAGTCAGCATACCACAGAGCCTGAGGCATCTGAATTTGAATCCTGGCTCTAACATTGTTTTATACTTTCTAAGCCTTAGATTGCTCATGTCTAAATGTTGATAATAATGCTTATCTCTCACTAGGTTGATGTAAGATTTTGATGAATAAAGTATGTAAAGCATCAAGGACCCCACAGGAGTTCAGTTAATGTTAGTTTTCCCCCCCTGCCTTCTCTTATAATATCTGAGAAGTTAAAGATTTCAGTTTGAAGGCAAGTGAGCCTTTGAAATTTATAAATATTGTATTACAAATACAAAATATGAAAAACATTTCTGCTGAAGTGATTATCACACAGACAAAATACTGGTTAAGATCCAGTTAGGGATCAGTCAGTATGAAACTGTAATGTAATGCAACAAAGAATGCATTATTGTGTTTAGAGATACAGGTATTGTAATATGAATGGAATTAGAGACTTTCCAAATTAAATATGGTATTGAGGATTGTCTGCTTTCATTATCTACTCTGATTTGTTTCAATAAATCAGGTCACTGTGTGTTTGGGGGAAAGGAAGTGAGAGAGGAAGGCATATCATTCTTCAAGTACCAGTATGGTTTTTATTTAAGCATTGACTATATTAAAGCAATGACAATTTACAAATTAACAAATATTAGTTGAGCTTCTCTGATATATCAGATAGTGCCCAATATGTTGATAACATAAGGATAAAATGCCATGGTTCTTACCTTTAAATGGTTTATAATCTAATGGAGAGACAGAAAATAAGCAGATAAGTACCAGAAATTAGGATAAGAATTATCATGGGTATAATGGACGCACAGGGGAATAAGTACTTAAGTCTGCAGGGAGAATTGGGTAAGATTGTGTGGAGAAGAGGTAGTCATTCTTGAGCCAGCTTTTGAGGGAGGGGAAGTCATGTGGGGATAGGGTAATCCAGGCAGCGAAAGCTGTATCTGCAAATGTGTGAAGGACCACAATATTATATGCTCACAGAACCATGACTTGCTTAATATGGAGGGGGCAGACAGACATAGAAATTTATCTTGAGAAACAAACATACCTGAGATTGAATTCAGGTTCATTTTGTATAAGGAACCCTGGATAACATAATCCCCCATTCATTTAATCAACAAACACTTCTGGGACAGCTTTTACGTGCGGGAGAGAGTGCAAGGTTCTGGGCATACAAAGTTCAGAAGAGTCAGTTCTTGCCTTCCAAGTCCTTAGAGCCTAATGCAAGAGCTTATTATCAATATGTTCAAACTCTAGAAATTTGAAGAGTTTGCAGTTAAATACAGGTGGATATTTCTTGTGCTGAACCTTTATGAAAGTTGAGGGCCATGAAAATTGGAGTTAAAACAGTACTTAAATCCCATTCATTTTATTATCCAATGGCAGTAGCACTGATGGGCTCTTCACCAAAGATTTGCACTCCTCTTCCGTAGTGAGGAGTAGTTACTGGGCAGTGGCTTCTTGGCAGTGGCCAATGACTGCATTTCCCGATTCCCCTTATCCTTCAGTGGGGATATATGACTAGCTCTCACCTTTGGAATCTGGCGCACATAACTTGTTGCCTGAGGTGGTTAAGAAGCATCTTCTCGTTATTATCTCATTTCTGGCTGGATTAAACAAACCAACCAACCTCCATGTTCCTGAGGATGGTGGAGGCACAAGGTAGAAGGGAACTGGATCCTTGAATCACCACATGCAGGAAAGCTACCAGTCAAATAGAAATATCCTCATTGATCAATA
The DNA here is from genome assembly GCF_029215605.1 of Mirounga angustirostris. Lineage (NCBI taxonomy): Eukaryota > Metazoa > Chordata > Mammalia > Carnivora > Phocidae > Mirounga > Mirounga angustirostris. The sequence goes on from NW_026991714.1 coordinate 45,595,134, forward strand.
CAAGAGTGTGACATACTATTATATTGTTTAAAGCTACCAAAAATTTGGTATTTATTTCAGCACCTTGTGCTACCTGAGTTATTACATAATGAGGATTCTACTATGCAGCATACACACCATGCTTCCTGGGATGTATCTTCATTATACCATGAAGCACCAGTGCTTTTATTCACATGTCTAATTATTAGAAATATCTCCTCTTTAACAAGGCAAAATATGAAAAAAATCCGGTCAGTTTTAGCCATTGATCTCTGGAGCAAGGCCAGGTAAGAAAAGGCATGTTTGTGGTATGGAGGGGCTTCCTTATTATGGCATTGTAGAGAGAAGAGGGAAGTGTTTGAGGCCAGCTCAATCTGGTTGGCATGTTACCTGGAAAGGAACTTAAGAAAATATCATGCTGAAGATAGTGTGGTCAGAGGCAGAGATGGTCTTGGGAGGGGTCATCTAGAAGTTCTAGGTGAGCCTACAAAGACTAAGAAGACTCTTGTGTGATAAAGACCATGAGGACTGAGAGTTCAACATAAATCCAATAATAGGCATGAGAGGCTAGATGTATCTTTCCATGAGTGGTGGTGGGAAGCTTGTTCCCTAGAGGAACCAGAGTAGATGAGACAGGAATGAGAAAATAATTTACCCCTCTCTTTGTGTCCTTCATGAATTTTATCTTCTTCAACCTAAACCAACGTTTCTTTTTCTTGTTTTTCTTAGTTCGTAGACTTTATAGAATTCTTTTCACTTTCCTCTGGATTCATTTTAAATTGTGTAGAATTAAATACAGTGCTTCATATATGGCCAGTTTATTGCAGAGCTTGGTGAGGTGATTATTCTAATATCTGAAGGTTATACATAGAGTAGAGTGTTAGGAGGTTGGGCTTTGAAATAAAATAGATTGAGTTTGATTTCCTAGTTTGACTTAGAAATCTACAAAATATATTGAGTTTGATTTCCCAGTTTGATTTGGGGTACAAACTTTCAGTTATAAGATGAATAAATTCTGAGGATCTAATGTACAGTATGGTGACTATAGGTAATACTGTATTGTATATTTGAGAATTGGTAAGACAGTAGATCTTAAATGTTCTCACCGACACACACACACACACACACACAAATATGTGAAGTGATGGATATGTTAACTAACCTTTTTGGGCTAATCATTTCATAATGTATATGTATATAAAATCATGTTATATACCTTAAACTTACACACTGTTATATGTCAAATATATTTCAATAAAGCTAGAAAAAAATAAAAAGTTGCTCAAATTTCCATTACCTAGAGTAAACTACTATTAATATACTGGTGTTTTCTCCTTTCTTCCTTTCTTCCTTCCTTCCTCCTGTCTTCCCTTCTTTCTTTTCTTCCTTCCTTTTTTCCTCCCTCCCTCCCTCCTTTCCTTCCTTCTTTCCTTCCCTCCTTCCTTCCTTCCATCCCTCCATGCTTTCCTTCCTTAATAGAATGCTACCCATACTGTTTCATAGCTTTCTTTTTTACATCATCAATTCTTAAGATGTTTCCATGTTATTAAATAACCTTCTAAAAAATAAATTGAATATTCTTCTTCAACATCATTTTTGACGGTTGCATACAACTTTGTTGTATGAATGTAACCTAATTTAATTTGCAATTCTCTATTTTGGGGCCCAAGTCAGAAATACCATTGTTTTGACTAGTGTGGTGTTTACCATGTACTTATCAGTGAAGCCAGAGGAACATTTTGATAGAATTTGTGTTTGCTCTGATCTCATCTTATTTTCTTCTGCATTTTCAACATCATTGTTTTGTTTTGTTTTTCAGTTGAGATAACCACTTCCTTCTCTTTGCTCTGAACCATATACTTTAGTGAACTCAGTGGTTATTACAAACTGACTAAATTTAGTTTTAAAAAAATCTAGCTGGGCCCACAGGTATTATTTTCTTTCATAAATGCCTTCATATCTTTATTATTTTAACTCAATAGCATTTGTAAGTGACGAATTCTATTCATGAAATGGGTCATTGGATGGAAGTCATCAGATGGTTTTATATTGAACTCCAAAGCCCTAAAAATCTTTTTGTCTCTAGAGGCAGCATATAGGCAAATACTCTAGGAATACCTAAGCAAATCAGTTAGCAATTCTGATATGATGGAGTCGGCCATTGATTTTCAATGTAAAATTGTTCAAGGGAAAGAAACTAACATTTATTGAGAACCAGATACTGTACCTACATTTATATCATTAAATCCAAACTACAATTTTGTTAAGGTTACATGTTAGCACTCTGATATTTACAAGATATTGAAGCTAAGGGATAAATCAATTTGCCTAAAGTTACATAGCTAGTACAAGGTAGAGCTGAGATTGAAATACAGGTCTGCCTGGCCTCAAAATATTTAGGCCACTCAGAATCATTCCTGCCCTATTAATAGTTCACTAATCAATTGAACTTTTGGTTCAAGAATATACCTTAAATGCCAAGATCAAGTAACAAATGAATGTGCTATTAGATAATCTCTGAGCTATTAGATAATCTCTGAGCATTAAGGTAACCAATGTTGGAATATAGTTGCTTTGTGTTTCCTTCCTATGTACCAGGATTAATGATGGTCAGTAAGGCTCAGGAATCTGACTGCTTCAGTAATTCTTCTTATGGAGTGTCAAAATTTCTGATAAAAATAAATTAATACTTGCTAGCCATAGATTTATAGTCCTAGAAACACTGGTCTGAACAAGTCACCTAATAATTCTACTGTTAATTTTTAACACACATGCCACACTAATGGGGAAAAATAGACCTTACCAGAATTCATTGCAAGACATAGTTCTTAGATGAGACAGTAATGAGGCAATGTCTGGTTCTTATCAAAGGTCATAAATAAGTGATTCATAACCCAAGCAAAAGTATAGACTTTGTCATAAACATCATTATTAACCAATGCATTGTCAGTGGAATATGCTTTGAGAAACATATCTTCCTTCATATCTTACTTTGCTTTAGTTGTCACTTGACTCTTTCCTGACAGTTTGCAATCCAACCAATTTTAAAAATCTAGAGAAGGAGATACATTACTCACACTGTAAAGAGTTGCAGAAGAAATTTATCCAAGGATCACACCAGGAAGGGACCAATGTATTGTTTTTTTAAGTAGATATATGGTTTTATCTCCATAGAAGTTTGAATTTCATGCTCAAGATTAAAAGTAGTAAAGTGCCAGCAAACATCAGTGTCTTTGGAAAAACTATGTAAGATTTCAAATCTAAACCTTGTGAACATTACTCCTTTCTTCATTGTTTGACTTAATCTGTTTTTCTTTCCTATGGAAACTAGCTTTCGTTTTGAAATATGACATAGTAAATTGTTGCAAAGGAAAACAATAGAAAATACATATGTTATTTTTGATGTTTTTTATATGCATGAGTATAAAGTGTTTTTTTTATTTTTAAGCTAAGCTTTTTGTCTTACTTGTTTGGAAAAATAAACTCTGTGCCACAGTGAATTGCCTGCTAGTATTTTATGGAGCCATATATATGGATGCTCAATTATTTTGGGGAGGTGGTGGCATGGATGAAGGATAACAATCTCATGCAAAACACGTATGCAGGGTAGCATAAAATGAAACTTCATTTTACTTGTCTATAAGTAAGGAACTGAGGGGCAGCCTGACATGGTGGAAAAAATCCTGGACGCAAAGTCAGAGGATCAGGGTAAATGAGAGATGGTTGTGTTGGATTCATTCTGGAATATTCTGTGACAGGAAGTGGACTCAGGAGAGGAACAAGAGGAACTTCAGGAGCTTCAAAGCAAGACAGTGGAGGTAAAACAGAAAGGATTGTTCTAGATAAGTAGAAATAGATGATGTAGGAGAGAGGGAGCACAACTGCAAGGTAATAAGAGGACATGGATCAGGACATCCCAGTGGAGCAGGTGGGCCTTTTTAGAAGAAGGGACACAACTCCTTAGTATCTGTAGGAAAGAAGATAGAATGAATAGGTACAGAAGAAAGTAAATTTATAGAAAGATAAGGGCACTCCTTTTAAGCTGCTTCTAATTTCTCAGGAAAATACAAGGTGAGGTCAAGGGCTAAGGTGATGCTCTCTCCTGGGGAAAGACTACCACCTGGAGAGAAGTGAGTATATGACAACCTCAGGCTGTGACCTTGGAACCCTGTCTGGTTTTGGTGGGGAGTACACTTGGTTAAGTGCAACCTAATTTCTGTCTGGAATCATCCTTGCTTTTCTCTTTAAAGCCTGTGAAGCCTAGTCAGGGGCCTATACTCTGCTGCTGGTAGCAACTGGAACCCAAGCCTCAGGTAAGATCACCTGGGAAATAAATGTAGGTAAGAAAAAGAGAGAATTCTAGACCACTTCAAAGTTCAGACTGGGTAGAAAAAGAGGAGCTTAAAAGTGAGGAGGAAAAAAAAAGATAAAAGGTAAGAAGAAAACTAGGAGAGTGGATGACACTAAGGTCACGAGAGGAAAGTGTTTCAGAAAGTAGGATGTTACTAACTGGTTCAGTAGGATGAGGGCACATATGTTTCCATTGGATAGACAATATTAGATTACTGGGGATCATGACAAGAAAATGGAAGAATCAGAAGCTTGATTGGAGTGGTTGAGATGAAGTCACAGATGAGGTTGAAAGGATGGACAAGGAACTGTGGGATCCAGATTGGAGGGAGACAGATGGATGAGTGATAGTCTGAGAGTTCAGAGAGTGGTTGACTAGAAAGGGAAACATGTATGAGAGGTTAGTCTTGATGGCCTCTTACGAGGTAAGAAAGTTGGGATATAGTTACTCTTTTGAGGTTTTTGCTATACAAAGAGGAAAGAAATGGGTTGAAAACCACAGGCTACCTAGTGGGTAAAGAGGGGGAGGTGATTTTTACGGTCAAATAAACTAGATCAGATGAGACCAATTCAGAAGAGTGGGAGAAATAGATGATGTAGGAGAGAGGGAGCACAACTGCAAGGTAATAAGAGGACATGGATCAGGACATCCCAGTGGAGCAGGTGGGCCTTTTTAGAAGAAGGGACACAACTCCTTAGTATCTGTAGGAAAGAAGATAGAATGAATAGGTACAGAAGAAAGTAAATTTATAGAAAGATAAGGGCACTCCTTTTAAGCTGCTTCTAATTTCTCAGGAAAATACAAGGCGAGGTCAAGGGCTAAGGTGAGACAGGGATGTTTGAGGGGAGAGCAGAAAGGGTGGGATGGTCATCTAAGAGAGTGAGACAGCAAATGTTCTGGGGACATGTAAGTAGTTGTCAGGAAATGTCAGATACCCATTTGTGACTCTGAGTTATAAATTTATTGTGGATCTAGTTAGGAGTATTAAATGGTTTTATCAAACTTTAGTTACTGGAATATGGCTAGAATTGAGTTTAATCTGGTGTGGAGATTTTTCAGGTAAGTAGGAAGGAGGGAGAGAGAAGGAAAGTAATTAAAGGAGTTTGCACATGAGTGATTTTCTGGGCATAGAAGGTAGTGAGGACATGAAGGGTGATAGGCTGAGAAAAAAGTCATCAGGAGGTTGACTTATGTGACCTGTAAGCAGGTGGAAGTGAGTGAAGTGAGAAGTCTGATGATATGGGCTTCAAATGAGCTGCGTATTTTAAAGAAGGGAAGGCAAATAAAAGCCTTGAAAGTCACACTGGAAGATAGGGGGACAATAATCAGGCTCTCAAGTTCATGAACTATAAAGAAAAAAGCAAACTTTTCTTGTGTCCTTAGGAAGAACAAGGTTTCAGTTAGAGAAAGGGGGTTAAGGAATCATTCAGAGAAGGGTCAGACTGGAAGTTCTGTATGGCTCAGTGAGGAGGAGGGTGGAGAAGGATGAAAAGGATGGATGTAGGATTACGGGATTCAGACTGGAGGGAGACAGATGGACAAATGATAGGGGGTTAATGGATGGATGAATGAGAGTGGTGGAGTAGAAGGGGATATAAGTCATGATAGCCTCGATGGCCTGTACGTGAAAGGTCCAGCAGTTCAGATCTCCATCTTATAAAACAACTAGAAGGAATGGGGAACTGCAGACAGAAGGTGCTAGATGGGCTTCCTTGAGGTTTCTGGACTCTCTTCAGGTTCTTCTTGTCACTGACTAGCTGCATGTCCTTGGGCAAATTCTTGTCTGACTCTCTCTTTCCTCATGTATAAAGTAATTCACTCCCAGTGCTCATGTGCTGTTTTGGTTCTCTGAAATCCCTTGCCGACCTGTTGAAATCCTAGCCATTCTTTAAGAATCTTCTCAGAAGCCATCTCTTAGGCTTTTCTTATTTCATCACCCAACCCAGGCAAGGGTGACCTTTCTGTTCTCAGAATCACTGTAGCACTGAATCACCCTGGCGGCCATTATCAGTCTTCCAAGTGATACAGTTATTTGTGTTTATCTCTCATCCTTCTTAAAAAATCCATGAGAACAGGAAATGTGATACATCTTTTTGCTCAAGTAGATGCTCAGTAAGTGACTTTTGAATGAACCAGTAAATCATACTTCTGGAAGACAGAGTAGTAATGAAAGAATAGATACTATTAGAAAGAAAAGGTGAAAAATACCTTGTATTATATTTTAAATTTGCATGGGACATTCAGGTAAGTGGAAAATGTGATTTTATCAGGCCTAAGCATTGTTTGTATGGCTCTTGGTACAAACTTGAAGCAGTTACAGATATAATAAAGGTATTAGTAGAGGCTTGATTGCTCCAAGGAATAACTTTATTGAGTTTAAGAAATCCTGCTATCATGGGGCGCCTGGGTGGCTCAGTCGTTAAGTGTCTACCTTCAGCTTACGTCATGATCCCAGGGTCCTGGGATTGAGTCCCACATCGGGCTCCCTGCTGAGCGGGAAGCCTGCTTCTCCCTCTCCCTTGTGTTCCTTCTCTCACTGTGTCTCTCTCTGTCAAATGAATAAATAAAATCTTAAAAAAAAAAAAAAGAAATCCTGCCATCTTGAATGGAAAATAGCAGAGGAAGAAAGGAAGATGTGAAAATGAATGTATCTGAATGAATATTAGATAAGGAAAGCAAACTGAAAGAAATAATATAATTTCTAGGTTTTAAAAAATGCAAACAGAATTTGTCCTAACTACTCAAAGGGTAAAGAATTTATCTAGGCTAATAGTTGACTAAAAATGTATCTCTATTGGAAAGTGTATTCGTTATTGGGCTGTGGAAATTGCATGCCATGATTTGGAATGTGATGTTGCTTTGTCTGAAGTGGAGTATTTTAGTGGTTGCATTTTTTGAATCAAGCATTGAATGACATGATCGGACAAGAAAGAATGTGTTTGTTGTGATCAATAAGAATATTGGAAGAGTATTGAAAAATTCCAGAAGTTTATGTTATGTAACAATACCAACACCACTACCACTGACGGAAAATATAGTAACAAAGACTTTCTGAGCCCTTACTCTGTGTCAATCTCTAATCCACAGCTTTATATATCATATCAGTTAGTGTTCAGTCAGAGACGCAGAACCAGTAGGAGATATATATCAAGAGGTTGATTGCAAGGAATTGGCATATGCGGTTGTGGGGCTCCATAGGCTAGGTGGTTAAGAAGGACAAGCTGGAGCTCTTGGCCATGAACTGAAGCTCTACTCTTAAGGCCTTTCAACTGACTGAATCAGGCCCATCCAGGTTATTGAGAATAATTTCTCTGAAAATCAGTTGATTATGGACTTTAATTATATATATAAAATGCTTCCAAAGCAGCACTTAGATTAATATTTGCTTAAATAGCCAGGAACGAGAACCTAGCCAAACTGACATATAAAACATGTATTATCTCAGGGCATCTGGGTGACATGCAGTCAGTTGAGTGTCCAACTCTTGGTTTTGGCTCAGGTCATGATCTCAGGGTCGTGAGATCGAGCCCTGCATTGGGCTCTGTGCTCAGTGTGGAGTCTTCTTAGAACTCTTTCTCCCTCTCTCTCAGCCCCTTCCCCACTCTCTCTCTCTCTCTCAAATAAATAAAAATAAATCTTTAGAAAAAAAAAAGAAAAAAGAAAAAAACATGTGTTATCTCATTTAACCCTCAAAACAATCCCTGTGAAGCAATTCACACAAATGATAAATTTTGGAGTAGGGGTTTTAACAGAGGTGGTCTGAGGCTGGACCCAGGGATTATGCACCATGCTGCAGAGCATTGTAGGAGAGAAATGAAAGCCATGCATAATTTCTCCTCTGAAACATCTCCTGGGACAGGCCTCTTGTATTTCCTAGAGAAAAAACAATCCTTTACAACCAGGATTGATGACTTCTCTGAGACTGTCACATGGAAGATATTATCTGGCACCCATGTTATAGTGATAAAAAAAAACACAAAAACTTAAAGTCATTAGGTCCCTGGAAAATTCTAGTTTCCTTAGTTTCATTCAAAAGGAATAAGGAAAACAAAGCGGTTTGTTTTTGTCGTCCTGTTCACCCCTTCCCTCACCCCTCAGCACATTTTTTTAAGACCACAAATGGAAAAATTGGTATTGAGACAAGTGTTAAGCTTAAGTTAAAACTTAAGTGATGACTACATTAATAAAAGAAAGGATAAGAACAATGATCCTTTCAATCGATGTGGAAAACACATTTGACAAAGTACAACAACCATTCATGATAAAAACCTTCAACAAAGTAGGGTTAGAGGGAACATCCCTCAACATAATAAGGACCCTATACAAAACACCCACAGCTAATATCATTCTCAATGGGGAAACACTCAGAGCTTTTCGTCTATGATCAGGAACAAGACAAGGATGTCCACTCTCACCACTGTTATTTATTTATTTATTTATTTATTTATTTATTTATTTATTTATTTATTTATTTATTTATTTATTTAAATTTTATTTATTTATTTGACAGAGAGAGACACAGCGAGAGAGGGAACACAAGCAGGGGGAGTGGGAGAGGGAGAAGCAGGCTTCCCGCGGAGCAGGGAGCCCGATGTGGGGCTCGATCCCAGGATCCTGGGATCATGACCTGAGCCGAAGGCAGACGCTTAACGGCTGAGCCACCCAGGCGCCCCTCACCACTGTTATTTAACATAGTACTAGAAGTCCTAGCCACAGCAATTAGACAACAAAAAGAAATAAAAGGCTTCCAAATCAGCAAGGAAGAAGTCAAACTTTCACTATTTGCAGATGACATGATACTCTATGTAGAAAACCTGAAAGACTCCACCAAAAAATTGCTAGAACTAATACATGAATTCAGTAAAGTCACAGGATACAAAATCAATGTACAGAAATCTGTTGCATTTCTATACACCAATAAAAGCAGCAGAAAGAGAAATCAAGGAATCGATCCCACTTACAATTGCACCAAAAACCATACAAGACCTAGGAATAAACCTAACCAAACAGGCAAAAGATCTGTACTCTGAGAACTATGCAACACTGATGAAAGAAATTGAATATAACACAAGGAAATGGAAAGACATTCCGTGCTCATGGATTAGAAGAACAAATATTGTTAAAATGTCTATATTACCCAATGCAATCTACATATTTAATGCAATCCCTATCAAAATATCAATAGTATTTTTCACAGAGCTAGGACAAACAATCCTAAGATTTGTATGGAACCGCAAAAGACCCCGAATAGCCAAAGCAATCTTGAAAAAGAAAAGTAAAGCTGGAGGCATCACAATTCCAGATTTCAAGTTCTATTACAAAGCTATAGTGATCTTTTTTCCTTTATCCATTCGTCTGTTGAAGGGCATCTCGGCTCTTTCCACAGTTTGGCTATTGTGGACATTGCTGCTATGAACATTGGGGTGCATGTGGCCCTTCTTTTTTTAGATGTGGTCCATATATACAATGGAATATTACTCAGCCATCAGAAAGGATGAATACCCAAATTTTGCATCAACATGGATGGAACTGGAGGAGATTATGCTAAGTGAAATAAGTCAAGCAGAGAAAGTCAATTATCATATGGTTTCACTTATTTGTGGAACATAAGGAATAACATGGAGGACATTAGGAGAAGGAAGGGAAAAATGAAGGGGGGGTAATCAGAGGGGGAGATGAACCACGAGAGACTATGGACTCTGAGAAACAAACTGAGGGTTTCAGAGGGGAGGGGTGGGGGGATGGTTTAGCCTGGTGATGGGTATTAAGGAGGGCACATATTGCATGGAGCACTGGGTATTATACACAAACAATGAATCATGGAACACTATATAAAAAACTAATGATGTACTGTATGGTGACTAATATAACATAATTAAAAAAAAAGAAAAAGAAAAGATAAATCTATTCCCACAAAACAAACAAACAAACAAAAACAAAGCTATAGTGATCAAGAGATTATGGTACTGGCACAAAAATAGACAAATCAATAGAACAGAATAGAAAACCCAGAAATGAACCCACAACTGTATGGTTAATTAATCTTCGACAAAGCAGGAAGGAATATCCAATGGGAAAAAGGCAGCCTCTTCAACAAATAAACTGGACGGCTACATGCAGAAGAATGAAACTGGACTACTTTCTTACACCATACACAAAAATAAATTCAAAATAGATTAATGACCTAAATGTGAGGCAGGAAACCATTAAAATCATAGAGGAGAACACAGACAGTAACCTCTTTGACATCAGCTGTAGTGACTTCTTGCTAAATATGTCTCCTGAAGCAACAGAAATGAAAGTAAAAATAAACATTGGGACTACATCAAAATAAAAAGCTTCTTCACAGTGAAGGAAATAATCAACAAAACTAAAAGGCAACCTACAGAATGGGAGAAGATATTTGAAAATGACATATCTGATAAGGAGTTAATATCCAAAATATATAAAGAACACCCAAAAAACAAATAATCCAGTTAAAAGATAGGCAGAAGACATAAATAGACATTTCTCCAAAGAAGAAATATAGATGGCCAACAGACACATGAAAAGATGCTCAACATCACTCATCATCAGGGAAATTCAAATCAAAACTACAATGAGATATCACCTCACACTGTCAGAATGGCTAAAATTAACAACGCAGGAAACAGCAGGTATTGGTGAGAATGCAGAGAAAGGGGTAACAATGTAAGAGTACACTGTTGGTGGGAAAGCAAAGTGGTGCAGTCACTCTGGAAAACAGTATGGAGATTCCTCAAAAAGTTAAAAATAGAACTACCCTATAATCCCACAATTGCACTATTAGGTATTTACCCCCGAAATACAAAAACACTAATTAAAAGGTATACATGCATCCTTATGTTCATAGCAGCATTATCAACAATAGTCAAATTATGGAAAGAGCCCAAATGTTCATCAACTGATGAATGGATAAAGAAGAGGTGGTGTATGTATGTACAATGGAATATTACTCAGCCATAAAAAAGAATGAAATCTTGGGGCACCTGGGTGGCTCAGTCGTTAAGCATCTGCCTTCGGCTCAGGTCATGATCCCAGGGTCCTGGGATCGAGCCCCACATCGGGATCCTTGCTCGTCAGGAAGCCTGCTTCTCCCTCTCCCACTCCCTCTGCTTGTGTTCCCTCTCTCGCTGTGTCTCTCTCTGTCAAATACATAAATAAAATCTTAAAAAAAAAAGAATGAAATCTTGCCATTTGCAACAATGTGGATGGAGCTAGAGAGTATTATGCTAAGCAAAATAAGTCAGTCAGAGAAAGACAAATACCATATGATTTCACTCATATGTGGAATTTAAGAAACAGAACAAATGAACATAGGAGGTAAAAAGAGGCAAACCAGGAAACAGACTCTTAACTATAGAGAACAAACTGAGGTTACCAGAGGGGAGGTGGGTGGGGGGATGGGTGAAATAGGTGATGGGGATGAAGGAGTGCACTTGCTATGATGAGCACTGGGTGTTGTATCTAAGTGTTGAATCACTAAATTCTACACCTGAAACTAACATTAGACTCTATGTTAATAACTGGAATTTAAATAAAAACTTGGAAAAAAACCCTTAGGTGATGACTATAGAGGGTTTATTTTAATCTAAATCCTTCTGAGCTATAAGAGGAAAGAGTAGACCATCTGGTGGAAAGAGTAGTATGAGACAGACATGCAGAGTTGTGAAAGAAAGGGCATTCCAGGAACTAGAACTGGATGGAGACAGGGGAGGGTGTGGAGGGGTGTGTTGTCATGACTGTCTCTGCTGGACCCTCTGACATGTGAGAGTCCTGGGGGTCCTGGTGGGAGGCTAAGATCTAATAAAAGCCATAAGTAGGCAAAAATAGTGTTAGCTCCTAGCCCAGTGTTCTGCTGAGCCTGGGTCCTGCCATCCCTGGACTTCCCTTGGTGACCACATTGTTTCTCTCTTCCAGATCCCCTGATGTTTGTATTTTACCTCAGTGAGTGCATTCTCCACCAGGATCTCAGGTACTCTGATGAACAAGGGCAACAAAACCACACAGTCTTCACTCTTGTTCCATGACAGACTCTACCCCTTTGATCACAAGCTTTCTTGAACACCGCTGTCCAGAAAAGGGAAGATCCTCAGGAGTAAGCTGGACATTGGCCACCAAAGATATCAGATCCGGTCTCTGGAACCTGTGAATGTTATCATATATGGAAAAAGGGTCTTTGCAGATGTGATTAAGTACAAGATCTTGAAATGGGAGATTATGCTGGATTTTCTGTTTGTGCCCCAAAAGAGAGGCTAAGGGAGATCTGACACAAACAGAAAAGGAGAAGGCTATGTGAACACAGAGACAGATTGGAATGATGTGGTCGCAGGCCAAGGAATGAATGCCAGCCGCTGCCAGAAGCTGGAAGAGAGAACTGATTCTCCTCTGGAACCTCTGGGGGCTCTCTATGGCAGATTTTTGCTCAGTGATACTGATTTTGGACTTCTGGCTTCCAGAACTGTGAGACAATAAATGCCTGTTGTTTTAACCTGCCAAATCTGTGGGACTTTGTTACAGCAGCCACTGGAAACTAATACAGCCTCCCAACTGTTCCTTCAGGTGACTCCTAATATCTTACCTCTATTAAGTACTCTGCAAATAAAGAGAGTTCCTAATAGCATTTCCCCATATCATCCACTGCTCTATTTACTTGATCTTCGGGACAAAACCCAAATGTTTATTGGTTTTCTGTATCACAGTTGCTTTTGGTTTGTTATAGGCTAAAAAGTAGAAGGGAATTGTTCAATTCACTCTGTGAAATACCCCACCTAATGCACTATAGATGCTGTTTGAATGGCAAAGAATATGGAAGACTTTAAAGGAGAAAGAATTATGAGAATAACAATTTCCACAAAGATCTCTCCTCTTTCATTAAGTATGAACTTGAGATTAGGATGCCCTCCTTTTTAATGTAAGTCAAAGTCACAAATGGAAAGTAAGCAAGTTTATGTTTTTAGTACAGGAAGGAGAAGAGAGAGATAATGTATTCTATCAATTCTGGTTCTTTGACATTCAGAGTTTTCTGCTTATCAATACAAACTTTCTTGCAGATAAATGTACTTTATCATTTTATTATATTTAGGGTTTACTTAGATCCTTTTAATTATCAAGTTAGTCTTAAATTCTTGTCTACACTTTGGGATGCAGATCTTTTAAACAACTGATTTGTATCCCGAAGATTTGGTTAGTCTTAATTCTTAGAGAAGATAGATACATTTTCATTTCTAATTTAGGATATAATTTCATCTTTAAAAAAACACTTTAATTGGTAAAATTTATAATAATTTGGCTTTTTTTGTACCCCTAAATCAATTTAGGAGAAAAGGGAAAGTCAAAGAATATGTATTCAATATACAAGACAACTTTTAAAAAAATCAGTTCATTTTAACAGCAACATTGAGAATTCATAGGATCAGCAAATGAGATGTGTTCTTTTTCTCAAATCTGGGTTTGATAAATGGCTTGACCACATCCATTACTCCGGTAATGCTGGTGAACTCCTCCCAGCATGAATTCTAACTCTTACAGGAAGGGAGCCATTGGTTTATTGTACATTTAGAGTGGCCTTACCACATATACAAGAAGTCTTGCATAAAAGAATGTTAACTTCGAGTGCTAGGAAACAGCCCGAGTGCCTATTAATAGGAAATGGTCAAATATATTATAAATTCATAAAATGGAACATTTCACATCTGTTAAAAATTCAGTATCTATACTTACGTAGAATGATCCTCAAGACATATTTTTAAGTGAGAAATGGAAGATGGAGAATGGTACATAGAGAATACTACCATTTGTGTTTTTAATTAAAAAATATTACTGTTAAAGTAAACTTAAAAGTTAACACTTTACATAACTAGAGTATAATGATCAAAACTAGGAAATTAACATCGATGCAATTCTACTAATTAATCTACATACTGTCTTCAAATTCTTTTTCAATTGTCCCACAAATGTCCTTGAACATACTTTAATCTGGGGCAGCTCCTCCAATTCATTAGTCTTTGCCTTTTATGACCTTGACACTTTTGAAGAGTATTCACTAGATATTTTGTAGAATGTCCCTCAGCTGGGTCTTTCTAATGTTTCTTCATGATTAGATTCAGATTATATTTTTTTTGGCAAGAATATCACAGAAGTGCTGTTGTGCACTTCACAGTACATATCACGAGATACATGATGTCGATATGTCTCACTGCTGGAGACGTCAACTAAATCACGTGGTTAAGGTGGTGTCTGGGTTCTCCATGGTCCTTATTATCTTTTCCTTTGATAATTAATAAGTATCTTGTGGGGAGTTAATTTGAGACTATATAAATATCTTGCTGACATCATGCTTTCTTGTCTACTAATTTGAGCATCCATTAATGATTTTTGCCTGAACTGTTATTACTGTGGTGTTTTCATTTGTGTCTTAAAAAGTGATACAGACACCTATGATGTTACTGTGTAGAATATCTTGAGGATGGTTTATCAGAAACTGGAAAAAGTGATTAGCTCTGGGGAAGGAAATCAGGGAAGAAGGTAGCTGGACAGCCAAGTCAGGGAGATGTTTCACCATGTGAGCTTTTATGCAGCATAAATGTACCTGGTTCATATCTTATAATTTAGTGAGGGGCAGTGGTGGGGTGAAATCTGTTGACTTAAAAAATAAAATAATCTTTTCAAATGACACAAGAAAAAATTTTCCTAAAAGAAATAAATTTATGATGAAAAAATATTGGGAGAGGAGAGAAGCTAACTTACACCAAACAAAAAGGATTTTGCTGTTTCTTTAAATACACATCAGGGACTATTTCATTATATTATCTGAAAGCACAGCTACTTGGGTTTGTGATCCAGAACTGTAGCTAGCTGGTTAATTTTATCTTTAAAATATAATTAAGTATTAAAGTTTTACTTGTAATTTGTGATAGCTTTCCAAGCAAGGTCTGCATTTTATAATGTGTCTTTTGGCATAAACATTAAATTCTTTTTTTTTTTTTTAAGATTTTTATTTATTTATTTGACAGAGAAAGACACAGCGAGAGAGGGAACACAAACGGGGAGTGGGAGAGGGAGAAGCAGACTCCCTGCCGAGCAGGGAGCCCGATGCGGGACTCGATCCAGGGACTCCAGGATCATGACCTGAGCAGAAGGCAGTCGCTTAACCAACTGAGCCACCCAGGCGCCCATAAACATTAAATTCTAAAGAAACATCAGGTCAGCAAGAGAGTATGGAACGCTTACTATTGAAAGAAACCATGTCAATCAAGTGTACTAGAATTTTATTTTGAAACATTACATTACTTTTCACAACTAAGAAAAAATAGTTTCTTTAAAAATTTCAGGTCTTACATAACTATGATTTCTGATGATAAGCATTATTCTAAGAGATGTTTTAGAACCATTCAGAATGTTTTCAAAGCACCGACTCTACCTGAGCTGCACTTGTCAAACACGACATGTCTGTGCTACTCGTAGAGCGGATGGGATGTCATTCTTCCCAGCTTGTGAGCACGGTGGGTCCCATTTATATTTGTAACATGAAGGTCTATCCGTTTTGTCATCAGAGGTTCCCTCCTTTAACATGGGAAAGTAAGTAGGAGGCTTAATCTTACAGATCTCTGGAGTATCCACATAGAAGTTTCTTCAGCGTCTTGTGGGATTTCCCACTGCTCCAAGTTTCTCCCTGAACCCCAGTGGTGATACTGTTGACCCTTGTTCTATTTCTCTGCTACCATCCATGGATGAGATGATGCTCCCCTCATGAGAACCACTGGAGAGAAGGTGAGGGGGAAGTTTGTGTGTGTGTGTGTGTGTGTAGCTTTAAAGTAGTTTCTTTAATTTTCGTGGGACTTGTGTAGGTTAAAATTGCTGTCAAATAGAACTTTCTGCAGTGAAGGAAGTGTTCTCTAGTTGGCACTATCCAGAAACACTAGCAGTCACTAGCTATCGGTGGCTATCGAACACTTGAAATACGGCCAGTGCAACTGAGAAACTGAATTTTAGTAAAAAAATTTTTTTTAAAGATTTTATTTATTATTTTATTTATTTATTTGACAGAGAGAGAGATAGTGAGAGCAGGAACACAAGCAGGGGGAGTGGGAGAGGGAGAAGCAGGCTTCCTGCCGAGCAGAGAGCCCGATGTGGGACTCGATCCCAGGACCCTGGGATCACGACCTGAGCCGAAGGCAGACGCTTAGCGACTGAGCCACCCAGGCACCCGAATTTTAGTAAAAATTTAAGTGGTCACATGTGGTGAGTGTTTACTGAATTGGACAGCATGGGCGGAAAGCATGGTTTTTGGAATCTGATTCTTGCCAGCTGTGTGATCTTGAGTAAGTCCCTTCATTGCTCTAGGCCTACTTTTCCTCATCTGTGGGATGGAGATGATGATGTACCTACTTCATAGGCTTGGTGTGAGGAGGAGATGATGCACAGTAGTCCCCTTCAGCCACAATTCCCGTTCCCATTTCACTTTCTTTGTTTCAGTTACCAGCCATCAACTGTGGTGGGAATTGGACATTCTCCTTCTGATGAATCCTCAGAAGGTCAATAGCAGCCTAACGCAATGTTCCAAGGCTGGGTCGTTCACCTCACTTCATCTCATCACACAGGCATTTTATCACCTCACATCATCACAAGAAGGCTGAGGACAGTACAATAAGAGATTTTGAGAGAGAGAGAGAGAATAACTTACTTTTACTTTTTACTACAGTGTATTGTTAGAGTTCTATTTTATTAGTTATTGTTGTTAATCTCTTACTGTGTCTAGTTCATAAATTAAACTTTTTATCATAGGTATGTGTGGGAAAAAAACAGTATCTGTAGGGTTTGGTACTATTTCAGGTATGCATTGGGGGTCTTGGAATGTATTCCCCATGGATAAGGGGAAGACTACTGTATGTAGAATACAATGCTTATGAACCCTTTATTAGAAAGGCTGGGTGTTATACACAATGAATCATGGAACACTACATCAAAAACTAATGATGTAATGTATGGTGATTAACATAACATAATTAAAAAAAAAAAAAAAAAGAAAGGCTCAGTAACTCCTAGCTGCTATTTAGTATACAAATACATGGCTCCAATCCACTTTATTGGCAGGAAAGTCTCTCTCTCTTTTTTTTTTTTGAGACTAGTGCTCTAAGTATTCTAAGGTTTCTTTTGATGCACATGGTGGCTATGAGTTAATGCTTTTTTTTTAAAAAAAAAAGTTTTTGTTTAAATTCCAGTTAACATACAGTGTAATATTAGTTTCAGGTATACAATATAGTGATTCAGCACTATTAGGTATTTACCCAAAGAATTAAAAAATACTCATCCCTGAATAACTTAGAACAAAATGGACGAGTGGGAAGAAGGTAGCATCTGAGGCCCAAATGCAAATGGCTGTATTGGGAAAAGATGGAGAGCCTTAGACTCCTCACATCCTCTAACATTTGACCTCTCCTAACTTAGTCTCTGGAAATCTTAGCCCCATTCTTATGTGATGTGTTCCAAAAGCAATGAACTTTCCTAAACAATCACCAAATATGAAGGTATTGACCTCACAGTAAATTCTTCCTGATTTAAGGGTTTATTGATTCTAGAGAGAATATTTGTTCTAAAGGACAGTTGTGAAATATTGAGTATGAACTTACTGTGTTAGTTCAGTGGCTGCCTATTCAGAAGAGAGAGGTGTACATGTTTAAACAATTTTTTTTAAAAGATTTTATTTATTTATTTGACAGAGAGAGACACAACGGAAAGGGAACACAAGCAGGGGGAGTGGGAGAGGGAGAAGCAGGCTTCCCGCCGAGCAGGGAGCCCAATGCGGGGCTCGATCCCAGGACCTTGGGATCACGACCTGAGCCGAAGGCAGACGCTTCACGACTGAGCCGCCCAGGTGCCCCTAAACAATTTTTTAAAAAGTGATGTTTTGTGTGTTTCCACCAAATGTTTTCTGAGGCTTTTCCCTCCAAGTGCTCATTTGAACAAAGAAGTAATTAGGAGCTCTTATTTTGTATAGGAGGGTAAGAAATTCAATCCTTTGTGATACGTCATAGGGAGAAGCATTCTGAAACTGCACAGTATTTTTAATGCAATGAATATCTAATAAGAATGAATCACTGAACTAAAATCACATGAATTTAAACCTCTGGGTTACGTGTACATGCTTTAAACACTGCTTCAAGGGGCGCCTGGGTGGCACAGTCGGTTGGGCATCCGACTCGTAGTTTCAGCTCAGGTCATGATCTCGGGGTTGTGGGATCCAGCCCTCTGGGGCTCCGTGCTCAGTGCCCAGTCTGCTTGAGATTCTCTCTCCCTCTCCCTCTGCCCCTTCTGCTTGTGCTCTCTCTCTCAAATAAATAAGTCTTTAAAACAAAAAACGAAACACCACTTCAACAATAAGATAAGAAATTTAAAAAAATTCTGCTTGCAAAATACCCCTACTACGAAAGTGAACTATACTGAAGGAGAACATTGATGATTCCTTACTTTTTGGCTTGACATTCTTTGGAAATTTTCTTTATGTATTTTGATGTTTTGATTTCATATGTAGTATTCACAATTCTTGAGTGTATGAGAAGGAGGAAGATTTTACGAATATAAGGTAATATTGCTGTTTCAAGTGAGAAGAATCATTAAATTTTAAAAATATTGCTTAACCAAAATTACCTTTAGTTATAGAGGAATATATGGTCGAAGCTAGAATATGGATGGTAAAATATTTGCCATTATAAACCTGCTGATACCTGGTGATTATTTTTTTTTAAAGATTTTATTTATTTATTTGAGACAGAGAGAATGAGAGAGAGAGAGAGAGCACATGAGAGGGGGGAGGGTCAGAGGGAGAAGCAGACTCCCCACTGAGCAGGGAGCCTGATGCGGGACTCGATCCCGGGACTCCAGGATCATGACCTGAGCCGAAGGCAGTCACTTAACCAACTGAGCCACCCAGGCGCCCTGTAGTAGTGTTTCATTATCATAATTTGGATTGCCTTAATGACTGATGACATTGAACATATTTCCATGTGCTTATTTTCTCATTTGCATATCTTCTATAAAATGTTCTAATCTTTTGCTCATTTTTCTCTTGTTTGTCTTATATATGCTGGATACAAGTCTTGTCAGTCCTACATATTGTGATGTTTTCTCCTGGTCTGTTGCTTACCTTTTTGTTTTTTTAACAGTGTCTTTTTTTCTTTTTTAAGATTTTATTTATTTATTTGAGACAGAATGAGAGAGAGAGAGAGCTCATGAGAGGGGGGAGGGTCAGAGGGAGAAGCAGACTCCCCGCCGAGCAGGGAGCCCGATGCGGGACTCGATCCAGGGACTCCAGGATCATGACCTGAGCCGAAGGCAGTCGCTTAACCAACTGAGCCACCCAGGCACCCGATACCTGGTGATTATTAATTAATTGTGATTAGTTGACATAATGTTCAGAAAGTCATAGCCCCTGATATGTGACAACACTTTTGTTCATTGTATCACAAAGACACTTGTCTTCATTGCCATAGTCATAATCTGACTCAAAAGCAAAATTAGCAATATTAATTTTGTTTATTATTTTAATAAAATATATTGTTCCATGTGAGTGAATTTTCTAGATAGGAGAAGTTCGCCACTTCAAGCACTGATATTGTCTTCAATATGACTGTAAGTTTCATGAGGACAGGGACTAAGGCTTATTTACTATATTTAAAGTATATTTCCTAGTACAAGTACTATTAGGCACGGGCACTTAAAATACACCTTTTGACTTTTACATAGTTTATTTTTCACATCCTCATAAAAGCAGCAGGGTTGGGTGGAAGAAAACCCATATGCATACTCTGGTACAATGATTTGTTTATATGTTTTCATGCTTTTGTAGACACTTAACTTCTGTTTGGTTCACCTCTGCATCCTTGGCAACCATCGTGGTGCCAGCTCAGTGGCTCTCACTAAATGTCAAGTGGCTTGACCTGAACTGCTTTAGAGTTAGAATTTCTGGGTGTATGCTTTCACTTTGCCAATTACTAGCTGAGTGACTTTTTGCCAGTTATTCTCCTTTTTTTTTTTTTAAAGATTTTATTTATTTATTTGACAGAGAGAGACACAGCGAGAGAGGGAACACAAGCAGGGGGAGTGGGAGAGGGAGAAGCAGGCTCCCCGCAGAGCAGGGAGCCCGATGCGGGACTCGATCCCAGGACCCTGGGATCATGACCTGAGCTGAAGGCAGTCACTTAACCAACTGAGCCACCCAGGCGCCCAGTTATTCTCCTTGAGTCTCAAATTTCTCATCTGTAATGCTGGGAAACTAAAGCAGAATTGTTATGAGACTTGTATAAGGTGAGTCATATGTGTGCACATAACCCAGTTTCTGGCATAAAATAGGCACCCAATACAGGTCTCCTTCTTCCCTTGTTTCTTTGCAGACCAGGTATTCTTGTTCCTCCTTTTACAGATGAGGTAGCTGAGGTATAGAAAAGTTATGTGACTTACCAAAGTTCACTTTTACATTTTATTAAAAGCACCAGAATTAGACTCGTATTTCCTGACTTTTTCTTTTTTTTACCCATGCTTCTGCTATTAGATCATGCTGTCTCCTGTGTATTTATCAAAGTCCATAGATAATTATTGGATTAGGGGGCTCAAACCCAAATGAAGAAATAGATAAGAGAATAAAATTCAGACTAAAAGACAATGAGAAATTTATTAATTTATACAACAAATGTAAAAAGCACTGTTTTGTCTTATGTGAGGTTCAAAAACCTTATTTGAAGTTGTATGTGGTAAAGTCATTGCCTTAAAGAATCTCACCCTTGTAGAAATCAAAATGCATGAATCCAAAGGATGATAATCCAATGCATTACATAATAAGAGCCTCATGAGTGGTATAAAGTGCTAAGGGAATTCTGAGAGGTGAGAGGGATTACATTTGAAGGTAGCATGTTTGGAGAGGTGTAACAATCCCTCCTCTACCCTAGTGGTGTAGGGTTTAAGGGGGCTTGAGTAGTGCTTATTCTCAGTTCTTCTGCCAATGTTACTTATTCCTTGTTTTAGGTACTGCCATCATAGGAAAACACCTAAATTTAGATTCAAAGACAAAGCTCCTTGTAAAACCAGTTGTGCAAGCGTTCCTGCTGCATTGTCCCTATCTATAATAGCTGTCTGGATGAATGGATAAAGAAGATGTGGTATATATATACAATGGAATATTATGCAGCCATCAAAAGGAATGAGATCTTGCCATTTGCAACGACGTGGATGGAACTGGAGGGTATTATGTTGAGTGAAATAAGTCAAACAGAGAAAGACATGTATCATATGACCTCACTGATACGAGGAATTCTTAATCTCAGGAAACAAACTGAGGGTTGCTGGAGTGGGGGGTGGGGTGGGAGGGATGGGGTGACTGGGTGATAGACACTGGGGAGGGTATGTACTCTGGTAAGTGCTGTGAATTGTGCAAGACTGTTGAATCTCAGATCTGTACCTCTGAAACAAATAATGCAATATATGTTAAGAAAAAAAAAAAAGAAGAAGAAGAAGGTAGCGGGAGGGGAAGAATGAAGCGAGGGAAATCTGAGGGGTAGGCGAACCATGAGAGACGATGGACTCTGAAAAACAAACAGGGTTCTAGAGGGGAGGGGGGTGGGAGGATGGGTTAGCCTGGTGGTGGGTATTGAGGAGGGCACATTCTGCATGGAGTACTGGGTGTTATGCACAAACAATGAATCATGGAACACTTCATCTAAAATTAATGATGTAATGTATGGGGATTAACATAAGAATAAAAATATATATATATATAATAGCTGTCTGGAAAGTATTGCACTTGCTTTCCACATTTAATTAGTCACTAATGACCAATATGGCCTATAAACCATTTCTTTGCTTATTGTTGATGATTCAGGTCAAACATGGCAGATGGTTCCTTATGCTGGATTCTCCAACATGCATTTATTGTAAGATGGATACATCAAGTTTAATAGAACAGCCCAGGGCAAACAGTTTGCAAATGGCCAGGTTCCTAGCATGGGAATATTTCACCACAGGATTCTTTATCACAAAGTTCAGAGTCTCTTTAGAGGCAGACCTTCCTGTCTGCTTTCTTCTTATTCCTTCCCTCCTCCCTGTCTCCTTCCTTCTTTTTTTTTTTTTCTTTCCTTTTTATTTCTTGTGTTCCTACCCAAGGGGAGTATACAAAAGAAATAGAAATTACAACTTCCTCCCAGGTG
The DNA here is from genome assembly GCF_029215605.1 of Mirounga angustirostris. Classification (NCBI taxonomy): domain Eukaryota; kingdom Metazoa; phylum Chordata; class Mammalia; order Carnivora; family Phocidae; genus Mirounga; species Mirounga angustirostris. The sequence goes on from NW_026991714.1 coordinate 45,617,679, forward strand.
AAATTGACAATAAATTTTAGGAGATAAATCTGAAAACATAAAATGATATGTGGATATAGATAAGTGTAGGGTGTGACAGCTCAGCCTGTATATTTAAGGGTGTAGAGAATTTACAGTAAGTAAGTAATCTGTTCAAGGTAGGGTTTGCCAGGAAAATTTTGGGAGGCCAGTTTGCTTTTCTCTTCTGCTTGCACCAAAGCAAGTTACTTCAGGTTCTAGTCCTTTGATTCCATATAGATGCTGTTCTTTATTTGCATTATCAGCACAGCTACTTTTTAACAATCATCCAGTCCAAGCTAGGTTTCTGATCTCATTTCCCAATGTTTATATAGCGTTCAAACTTAAGGCCAGTTTGTAATGAGCATGGCCTCTTTACCCTCCATATATCCTTATGTTAATGTGACCACAGCTTCCAGTGGGATTGCAATAGTGATGTACAAGTAATGGTAATAATGAGAGAGTTTGTTCTGATCACAACTTAATTCCATGCTCCAAATTAAAACGTCCCATTGGCCAAACATTGCCAGGGAAATCCTTGGGAGTGTAAAGGAACAGACTTCACAGTTACTGAGCACATGCTCTGCTGGAGACTGTGCTACATATTTTGGACAAAGCCACTCAATTGTTGCCCACAGTAACTTAGGTTACAGTTGAAGGAACTGAGGTTCATAGTGTTAAGTCCACTTGCTTAAAATCATATAACTGGTATATGGTGAAGCTAGGATTCAAACCTAGGTCTCTCACTCCCAAATCCATACCTGTTCCACCCTGCTAAAGAGCTTGCTTAATACAGGGTTTGTGAAGGATTCCCAGATGCTGGGAATGCAACAGAATCCCAGACATGCCACAGCCCCCAAAACCACTGCCCCACATGGGAAGAACTGGAGTCAAGGACCCCTGATGCTCTAGGAACTACTGTGGAAACCTAGTGATGTGTGTAAGGAGGGGGCTAGGGAAAAGGGGAAGGTCAATGTGTAAGAGATGTTCCTCTGTCATCAGTTTTGTGTTCAGCTGTGGACACTGCACTAGAGAAGGTCTATGTTCACAAAGTTACAGCTCAGTAGCAATATTGGTCTCTCAGCTTGCCTGCTTGTTCACAGCCACTTTGGGGAGAGTGCCAGTGCTGCCTCCATGGAGTCTAGTGGTGTCATGCACCTTGTGGATTCAGAACTGATGTCCCCTCTGACCATCTTAGGGCAGGGACCAGCCATCTGGTGCAGTCTTACTTAAGTGTTAAGTTGTCTTTTCCCTTCAGGAATCTCACTGCCTTTTTTGTCATCCAAGCTTGGACAAGGTCAGTTCAGTACATCCCATCAACTCTCACAACTTTAAATATTGGGAGAACTACATAGTAATCCTGGTTCCTTTCCCCGAGAAGGCTTTGGGTTCTATGGAAATTGCATGCCCATTTCCAGAAACCTTCCTACTTACTTCTCAGTGGTATGAGAGAGAGAGGGGACTTGCCCTTATCTGCTAAATCCTGGAGCCCAGTCTCTAAGTCACTCAAAAAGTGACCTCTGTCTAATCTCAGAACCGGAGTAACCAAATGCATGCCCCTTTCTAAACAAGATGGCAGTACTCTCTGGGCCTGGGTACTTCTCGAGCTCAACCCTAGTTTTGCATTTCCTAACTTGCCCATCCTGTTACCATGCATGAACCAGAACCAACCAGGGGACAATAGGCAATAGCAGGACATTTAGAACAAAATACAGACAAACAGGAGCTGAAAGAGGGGGTGCATGAAGAGGGATGGAAGTGAAGGAGTGAATTTCCATTACCGAAGTGTTGATTTAAGGCAATTTTTTGCTTGTGCCAGAGGCAGACAGACTAGTTGAAGTTAATGAAGCTTGAGCTTCAGTCCCCTCAATTGAATGGGACTCTTCCAAGGCCCTGGGAGAGACTACAAATTTTTATCTATAATTTTACACACTTTTTCTTAAAGGGGATTCTCCACCTCCAAATTGTATGAACTTTAGGCTCCACAAAACCGGAATCCATTACAGCTCTTTAAAAATGGTTCTTGCTAACACAGAGACCAATCCTAGCTTGGCCACTCAAGACTTAAGACTGAATTGGTAACTGGAAACCCCTGGCTGAAGGGGCTGTTTATTGGAAAGTGGTAAGCAGTAACTTCTGGCAGCCAACTTTGTTTGGGCCAGGGATGCTAACTGATGTCAATCTCAATTATAGTCATGGTAGTGGCTGTGTTGAGAAGGATTCTGAAGCCAGGCCCAGGTTCATGAGAATCCAGAATTAGGGATGGCTGCCATGGATACCTACCCAATACTAGCCCTGATTTGGGTTTGGACTCCATGTTTCTGGCCTGACTGGGAAGCTGCAGTTTTACAGATGTAGCAAGAAAACGTAAAGAGCAAAGGGATGACTTTTACTTTGGTAAATTTTCTTTCAGAAAACACAAAGCAATTCTTTTTTATCTGGCTTCATGAATTATGCAATGAGTTGGGACATGTGACAAAGAAAGATTCTTCATAGCACACTGAGCCTGGCTAGTGGCTGTCCCCTGAATGCAGAGCTGGATGCTGAACAGAAACTGGGCGAGACTCCAGTGCCTCTGAGCACTTTCTGCCTCTGCCATGGGTCTGATGGATCACACAAAGACCTACTGGTCATTCTCTACATGGACAGTGAATGGTCAAATGCTATATTCTTAGCACATTCTCGGTGTTCAAAGAATCAAAAATCACGGTTCATTAAATAGTTAATAGGTGACAACAGATTTATACTGTGTACTTTTCCTAAGTAGTGTGTGTTATGGGCTGAACTGTGCCCCCCAAAAACTTATTCAGTACCTCAGATTGTGACTGTATTTGGTGATATGGTCTTTAAAGAGGTAAATAAATTAAAATGAGGTCATTATGTAATCCAGTATGATTTGTGTCCTTACAAGAAGAGGAGATTAGACACAGACATACATAGATACATAGAGGGAGAATGGCATGTGAACATGAAGATGGCCTTCTACAAACCAGAAAGGGAGGCCTCAGAAGAAACCAAACCTGCTGACACCTCGATCTTTTATTTCTACCTTCCTGAACTGCCAGAAATAAATTTCTCTTGTTTCAGCCACCCGGTCTGTGGCACTTTGTTATGGCAGCCCTAGAAAACAAATATAGTGGGTATACAATATTCCTTTGGAATTTTGTTCTTATCCCTATCTTGTGACATTTCACATGTTTTCTGGTTTCTGTTTTATTCATAGTTTTTGAAAAGTTCTCGCCTCATCTTGCCATTTTCCCCCTTTAACCATGTATGCTCTCGGCAGAACATTTAACAGTGGTGATTTTTGCCACAAGCCAGTCTGTCTTGATGATATTTCTATTTAAACTGCCAGGAAGATTTATTGAGAAGCTGGTAAGAGAGGAGGATAGCTCAAGTTAATTTCCCTGAAATGTACTGGAGGGTGTAAATAACCCATGGCTCGAAAATCTGATTAACAGTGCTGTCAGTCCAGAAAAATATTGCTGGAGAAAGAATAACAGGGAAGGCTATAAAAGTACAAGCTTATCATGGAAGAGCGTTTTTTGATCTGTATTTCGAATAATATGGTTGGGGTTAGTCATATGTTTATTTCAGGAACAAGATGATGAATTTCAGTAATTCTTTGGTGTGTATCATAATCAGCTGCAGAGTCATCAAGTGATGTGCACTATAGCCCTCAAAGTCTGGGATCAAGGAAACCACGTCTTGATTAGCCATAATTCATTAGCCAGAGTTCATCTGCGATCTTCTCTTGGGAGAAAAAAGTGTGATAACAAAACACAAACACGTAAGGCATTTGAAAAAATAATCAAATTTCTTTTCTTTTTAATTTTTTAAAGATTTCATTTATTTATTTGACAGAGAGAGAGAGAGATAGCGAGAGAGGGAACACAAGCCGGGGGAGTGGGAGAGGGAGAAGCAGGCTTCCTGCCGAGCAGGGAGCCCAATGCGGGGCTCGATCCCAGGATCCTGGGATCATGATCTGAGCCGAAGGCAGACGCTTAGCGACTGAGCCACCCAGGCACCCCAAATAATCAAATTTCTTAAGTGTACCCTGAGATTCAGTATAAATTCAGGCCAATCTCATATATCATTTACATCTATATCCAAATGTCCACTTAATATGAATTATTGGCAAGAATTAGGATACTGAACTAATGCAAATCTTCAATAATCAAAACATAAGTTAATTTTATTCACTGTATAACATCTACTAAGTCAAGGACATGATCTGGTTATATTAAGAAAGTATTTTCCATAGCAAGAGTAGAAACAAATGAGAATTCTTATTTATCATCTAAGCAGAAACTCCAGTGAATAAACCTCAGCCCTTAAAAAGAGATATGGTCGTGGTGTGAGTTTCATTGGCAATAGCTCTTCATACCACTCTCCATGTGTAAACGTTGACTTACTGGCACCAAAACTTTCTGATACTTTTATTAAAGATAAATGAACATTTTAAAAAAAGTTCTTATGACTGCCAACCCCTGGCCACCAGGCCAGAAATTGCTGGATGGGCAGCCATCTGCAGGGGGTCTTTTTTTTTTTTTTTTTTTTACCATGGATGCCACAACCCCCTGGCCTGAGCCTCCATTCTGTCTTGCCTGAAACATTGTAGTGGCTTCTGATAGAGGCTACTGGTTTCTCCCCTTGATCCTCTGTAGTCTGTGCTCAATGCAACAGCCAGCGTGAGAATTTAAAATACATCTGTCATTTCATGGTTCTCCTTAGTTCAAACCTCTCATGACTTCCTGTCTGTCTCAGAGTGAAAAACAAAATACTAACAATGGCTTCCAAAGCCTGCATGATCTGCCCTGCCCCTCTGTCCCTTCTGTCATGGGCTTGACTCATCCCCCTATTCTGGCTGCACTGGTCTTTGCTATTTCTCACTGCTGCCCAGCCTGTTCCCTCCGTCTGGAATCCTCTTTCCTACAGTGGTTTGTATGACTCCTTTTCTCACACCTTGTAGGTTTTGGTTCAAATGTCATTCTCTCATGGAGACTTTTCTTTCTTTGAAACTATCACCCCACCTCAGCAGTCCTTCCTTTTCCCTTTCCCTGATTCGTTTTTCTTTAGCACCCTTCCCACTATTTGACATAGTCTCTACTTACTTGTTTTATTATCCACTAGGATGTAAACTCCACAGTGGCAGGAATTTTAGTCTATTTTTTTCACTGTTCAGAATCCTGTTTGGCCCATTAGAGAGCCAACCAATATTAGTTTAATGAATGAATGGCTGATGGGGACTTTTTCCAGTAACTTAGTTACTTATTTGCAAAAGAGCCAGCAAGAGAACTCAGAAGTAAATGAAATTCTAACAGTGGGTTAGGGCTCTGAAAACAGAATGGAACCCAGGGAAATAGCCAAGCATTCTAATGCCATCTTGCTTTCTGTGGGATTTGACAATAACACAAAAGCCAAAAGAGATAGACTGATATTTCCATAGTAATGTCTCTTTCTATAATTTATGCCACAAAAGAAACAGCGAGGCAATATCAAGGTAATGATATTTCTTTCTTTCTTCATTTTCATTTTTTGTTTGTTTGCCTAATCATATACACTGTAAGAATGACAATCCATTTAGAGATAGGCCATTTTCTAGACGTTTGATGAGTAAAAATTTACAGATTCTTTTTTTGTTGTTGCTGTTGAACAGACTTTTTAAAAGATTTTACTTGTTTATTTGAGAGAGAGTGTGGAGGAGGGGCAGAGGGAGAGGGAGAGAGGGAATCTCAAGCAGACTCCACACTGAGCGTGGAGCCCGATGCAGGGCTCAATCTCACCACCCTGAGATCATGACCTGAATTGAAATCAAGAGTCAGCTGCTTAACTGACTGAGCCACCCAGGCACCCCTCTTGAACAGATTTTTAAATGAAGATGTTTAATTACTTGAGTTTTGTCATTACAAGCATGTGCTGATTACAGCTGTTCCTAGGAAGTAGATTAGAATATACGTTTTTTTCTTTCTCCTCAAATCAAAACCTGACATAGAAATAGCCATTGCTAATTTGAAGATGGTGATTTCAGCATTTCACTATTTTTGACTCCCAGTTATTTAGACTTTCACCAAAGAGCACTTGTTTGTTCATTTAACCGGTGTAAAATGGTGGGGTAGAATCTACATCTGCTTTCAAAGGAGTAACCTATTTTTGGGGTGAGGATGACGTTCACAATACTTGTTTATTTCAAAAATATATGATTCCTCCTTCAGATAGTGATATAGAATACCTGAATTTCCTCACAGTGTATATTCTTTCTTTCCCCCTCTGTCAGCTGTAATACCTTTCAAAAACCTGGCTGAGGTAAGTAATATTTAAAGACATGTAGGAGAAGGCAGTGAGTATTTGTGCATTAATAACTTTTTTCCCTAACACAAAGCACAGTTTCTTACAAATTGTGTTTCCCTTTTTTGCTATGGCTGCCAGGAAGCTCCAAGTCATGTTTATTAATAATTATAGTAACCAAATTAGCACTTGAGGCTAGCATATTTGCTTCTTCTAGATATTCATGGCTTTGCTTTTTTTCCATTTCCATTTTGATTATTCTGTATTAACATTATTGTGTATGTCTATGGTGAACACCTTAACATCCTTTTGTAAAAGATATGGATTACAAAAAAAAAATAGAAACTTATTTCAGCCCTCATGGCTTCTTTGTCCCCTTTTCTCCTTTTTTCCTATCCCAATTCCAGCAGCTTGATAAAATATGACAAAATGAAAAATTGCAAAATTGCTTCGTTTGCAGTGCCTTATGAGGTAGGCCTATGTAGCTAAGAGTTCTGACAATATTTAGAGGCCTTTTATTAACTGGATTATTGTATTGAATTACTGAATCATGAAGACAATTGAAACAACCAAATTGAAATTTTTGCATTCCGGAGGGAATTACTACAGAAATAAAACATATTGGAAATTACATATCAGAAACTACAGAAATAAAATAATATCAGCCAGTTGCAGTGTGACTATCATATTGTGTTCTCATGTTCATGAATCAGAAAATCAGATGCAGGAATGTGAGCTCAATGAGCTTGTTAAAGGGGCTTCTCTGTTTTGGTCAGTTTATCCCCAGTGTCTGAAATACAGAGTAGTCTCAAGGCATATTTGTTGATGACTATTGATAAATGTAAATTACTATAGGTGGTGAGTATATAAATTGTACATATGAAATTAAGCCTTGCTCAGTTGTATTTCTGAGTGGGACATGGACTGAGTGGTGAGGGGAGGGAGGAAAAAGTGGAGAAGTTTCTAGACCCACATAGTTACCACTTTTGGTACTCTCATTCCTTTGATAGATCTAGATTTCCATTTGGTATTATTTTTCTTCTGCCTGAAGGATTTCCCTTAACATTTCTTGCACAGAAGCTTTGCTATTAATAAATTCTTTCAGCTTTTGTATGCCTGAAAATGTCTTTCTTTCACCTTCATTTTTGAAAGCTATTTTTACTGAGTATAGAATTCAAGGTTGACGTCCGGAATTGTGATGCCACCAACTTTGCTTTTCTTTATCAACATTCCTCTGGCTATTCAGGGTCTTTTCTGGTTCCATATAAATTTTAGGATTATTTGCTCCATTTCTTTGAAAAAAGTTGATGGTGTTTTGATAGGGATTGCATTGAATGTGCCGATTGCTCTAGGTAGCATTGACATCTTCACAATATTTGTTCTTCCAATCCATGAGCATGGAACATTTTTCCATTTCTTTCATGAGTATTTTATAGTTTTCTGAGTACAGATTCTTTGCCTCTTTGGTTAGATTTACTCCTAGATATCTTATGGTCTTGGGTGCAATTATAAATGGGATCGACTCCTTAATTTCTCTTTCTTCTGTCTTGTTGTTGGTGTATAGGAATGCCACTGATTTCTGTGCACTGATTTTATATCCTGCCACTTGACTGAATTCCTGTAGGAGTTCTAGCAGTTTTGGGGTGGAGTCTTTTAGGTTTTCCACATAAAGTATCATATCATCTGCAAAGAGTGAGAGTTTGACTTCTTCTTTGCCGATTCGGATGCCTTTTCTTTCTTTTTGTTGTCTGCTTGCTGTGGCTAGGACTTCTAGTACTATGTTGAATAGCAGTGGTGATAGTGGACATCCCTGCCGTGTTCCTGACCTTAGGGGGAAAGATCTGTTTTTCCCCATTAAGTATGATATTCGCTGTGGGTTTTTCATAGATGGCTTTTATGATATTGAGGTATGTACCCTCTATCCATACACTGTGAAGAGTTTTAATCAAGAAAGGATGCTGTACTTTGTCAAAAGCTTTTTCTGCATCTATTGAGAGGATCATATGGTTCTTGTTCTTTCTTTTATTAATATATTGTATCACATTGATTGGTTTGTGGATGTTGAACCAAACTTGCAGTCCAGGAATAAATCCCACTTGGTCATGGTGAATAATTCTTTTAATGTACTGTGGGATCCTATTGGCTAGTATTTTGGTGAGAATTTTTGTATCCATGTTCATCAGGGATATAGGTCTGTAATTCTCTTTTTTGATGGGGTCTTTGTCTGGTTTTGGGATCAATGTAATGGTGGCCTCATAAAAAGAGTTTGGAAGTTTTCCTTCCATTTCAATTTTTTGGAACAGTTTCAGAAGAATAGGTATTAATTCTTCTTTCAATGTTTGGTAGAATTCCCCTGGAAGCCATCTGCCCCTGGGCTCTTGTTTGTTGGGAGATTTTTGATTACTGCTTCAATTTCCTTAGTGGTTATAGGTCTGTTCAGATTTTCTATTTCTTCCTGGTTCAGTTTTGGTAAGCTCTAAAACAAAGCTGTAATCATCAAGACAGTATGATACTGGCACAAAAAACAGACACATAGATCAATGGAACAGAATAGAGAGTCCAGAAATGGACCCTCAACTCTATGGGCAACTCATCTTCGACAAAGCAGGAAAGAATGTCCAATGGAAAAAAAGACAGTCTCTTCAGCCAATGGTGTTGGGAAAATTGGACAGCCACAAGCAGAAGAATGAAACTGGACAATTTCCTTACACCACACACAAAAATAGACTCCAAATGGATGAAAGACCTCAATGTGAGACAGGAGTCCATCAAAATCCTAAAGGAGAACGCAGGCAGCAACCTCTTCGACCTCAGCCGCAGCAACTTCTTCCTAGAAACATCGCCAAAGGCAAGGGAAACAAGGGTAAAAATGAACTACTGGGACTTCATCAAGATAAAAAGCTTTTGCACAGCAAAGGAAACAGTCAACAAAACCAAAGACAACCGACAGAATGGGAGAAGATATTTGCAAATGACATATCAGATAAAGGGCTAGTATCCAAAATCTATAAAGAACTTATCAAACTCAACACCCAAAGAACAAATAATCTAATCAAGAAATGGGCAGAAGACATGAACAGACATTTTTCCAAAGAAGACATCCAAATGACCAACAGACACATGAAAAAGTGCTCAACATCGCTTGGCATCAGGGAAATCCAAATCAAAACCTCAAAGAGATACCACCCCACACCAGTCCAAATGGCTAAAATTAACAAGTCAGGAAACGACAGATGTTGGCGGGGATGCAGAGAAAAGAGAACCCTCCTACACTGTTGGTAGGAATGCAAGCTGGGGCAGCCACTCTGGAAAACAGTATGGAGGTTCCTCAGAAAGTTGAAAATAGAGCTATCATACGACCCAGCAATTGCACTACTGAGTATTTACCCAAAAATACAAATGTAATGATCCGAAGGGGTACATGCACCCCGATGTTTATAGCAACAATGTCCACAGTAGCCAAACTATGGAAAGAGCCAAGCTGTCCATTGACAGATGAATGGATAAAGAAGAGGTGGTATATATATACAATGGAATATTATGCACCCATCAAAAGGAATGAGATCTTGCCATTTGCAACGACGTGGATGGGACTGGAGGGTATTATGCTGAGCAAAATAAGCCAATCAGAGAAAGATATGTATCATATGATCTCACTGATATGAGGAATTCTTAATCTCAGGAAACAAACTGGGGGTTGCTGGAGTGGTGGGGGGTGGGAGGGATGGGGTGGCTGGGTGATAGACATTGGGGAGGGTATGTGCTATGGTGAGCGCTGTGAATTGTGTAAGACTCCTGAATCACAGACCTGTACCTCTGAAACAAATAATACATTATATGTTAAAAAAAAGAAGAAGATAGTAGGAAGGGTAAAATGAAGGGGGGGGAATCGGAGGGGGAGACGAACCATGAGAGACTACGGACTCTGAGAAACAAACTGAGGGTTCTGGAGGGAAGGGGAGTGGGGGCATGGGTTAGCCTGGTGATGGGTATTAAAGAGGGCACATATTGAATGGAGCACTGGGTGTTATACGCAAACAATGAATCATGGAACACTACATCAAAAACTAATGATGTAATGTATGGTGATTAACATAACAATAAAATTTAAAAAAAAATTCAAGGTTGACATATTTTTTCTTTTCATAATTTAAAGATGTTGCTCCATTGTCTCTTGATTTTGTTCTTCGTGACAAGAAGTTTGCTATCGTTCTTATCTTTGGTCTCTGTACTTCATGTGTCTTTTTTTCTGCTGGCTTCTTTTTAAGAAGTTCTCTTTATCATTGGTCTCAAGCAGTTTGAAAACAACATGGCTTGCTGTAGTTTTATTCATGGTCCTCATACTTGGAGTTTGTGGAACTTCTTGGCTCTGTAGTTTTAGTTTTCATCATCTTTGGAAAATTTCAGCTATCATTTCTTCAAATAATTTTTCAGTCCCTCACCCTTTCTTAGACACTTTATTTACCTAACTATAAGCTTCTTGAAGTCATCTCATAGCTTACTGATGTTCTGCTCATTTTCCCTCAGTCTTTTTCCTCTGAGTCTCATTTCTGATAATTTCTATTGCTATGTTTTCAAGTTTACTAATTATTACTGCAGTGTTTAATCTGTTATTATTTTTCATCTCGGACATTACATTTTTATATCTCTAGAAGTTTCACTTGAGTCCTTTTATGTCTTCCAAGTCTCTATAAACATCAATCATACCACTTTCCTCTAACATCTTGCTTGAACAAGTGGGATACAGTTTTAATAGCTGTTCTAGGGTCTTTGTCAAATTCTAATTCTTTTTAATTTTTATTTTTGGTTTTTGTTTTGTTTTTTAAATTAATTTATTTTTTATTATTTATTTCTTTATTATATTTAGTTAGCCAACATATAGTACATCATTAGTTTTTGATGTAGTCAAATTCTAATTCTATGATCCATGTCATTTCAGTCGATTGATTTTTCACAACATGGGCCATATTTTCCTGTGTATTTGCATGCTTGGTGTAATGGGTTGAATTGTGTTCCTCTAGAAACTCATATGTTGAAGTCTTAATCTATAGTACCGCAGAATGAACCTTATTTAGACACAGGGCTAATACAGAGTTGATCAAGTTAAAATGAGTTCATTAAGAGAAGCCCTAATCCAATGACTAGTGTCCTTATGAAAAGGAAAAATTTAGAGGCAGACACACACACACAGAATTTAGCCATGTGAAATGACACAGGGCCATCTACAAGCCAAGGAGGAAGTCCTGGAACAGACCCTTCCCTCACATCTCTCTATTCCTTGAAGGAACTAACCCTTCCACCATCTTGATCTCAGACTTCTACTCTCCAGAACTGTGATGCAACCAGTTTCTGTTAGGTCACGCAGTTTGTGGTATTTTGTTATAGCAGCCCTAGCAAACTTAATTACTTGGTAGGTTTTGGTTGGATGCAGAAATGGTGAATTCTACCTTGTTGGGAACTAGATATTTTGTGTTTCTAGAAGTATTCTTGATATTGGTCCTGGGATCCAGTTAAGTTACTTGGAAGCTGTTTGACCCTTTCAGTCTTGCCTTTATTGCTTGGTGGGAGCAGAGCCGTATTTTGTCTAGGGCAGATTTTGCCCCACTGCACAGGCCAAGCCCTTTTGATTGCTCAGTCTGATGCCTTTTTAATTATTACTTTTTCCACTCCAGCTGGCAGGAAGAGGAACTATTCTAGCTTTTTGTGAGCTCTGGGAGAATTATTTTTTATAATCTTTTTGAGTGGTTGTTTCTCAGACCATGGATGGTTTCCTCATACATGTGTGCTGACTCTTACTTAGCTGAAGACTCAAGGGGGACCCACTGCAGATCTCTAGAGCTCTCTGTTCTCTGGTATTTTTTTCCTTGAAAATTCTAGCTGTTTTAGCCTTCCTGAATTCCCAGCTCCAGCTTCTTAGCTCAGGGGAACAGCCAGTCCCCTGCTGGAAAGTCTTGACTTTCCTCCATGTGTCTCCTACATTCACCCATCAGGCTAACCTGGGCATATTCTCATGGTTACGGCAAAGGGGCATGATTGGAAAGAAAGCAAGTTCATTGGTCAAAGAAAATTACATGGATGAGCCCAGAAGGACTATTTCTGTGATTAATTTCCACAACCAGTTTTATGATTCTTGTTATATATTGTCAAATTATTCTTTAGAAAGCATATACAGTATTACCATATATATATATACACATATATATATGTGTATATATATATATATGCTTATTTTTTTATATTATCTAGCCAGCTTTGGGTTTTACATTTTTTGTTTGTATTTTCAGTGCTTGGTTTTATACTTAGTTTTTCTTCTTGAGGAAATTGGTTCTGAGCCATCTATAACATATTACTCTTTTCTGACTCTTGTTTCTGAATATATAGAGTATAATTTCTTTATTGATTATTTTCACAAATAATCATCTAGACTCCAGAAGTATTGATTACTGTATATATATTTTCTCTCTCAATGAAATTATATTAATGAACTAGGAGATATAAGCAGTACTAGCCTTTATTTTAAAGATTTATTTTTTCATTTGAGAGAGAGAGAGAGAGAGCGTGTGAGTGGAGGGAGGGGCAGAGGGAAAGAATCCCAAGCAGGCTCCCTGTGGAGCCCTACATGGGGCTCAATTTCAGGACTCTGAGATCATTACCTGAGCCAAAATCAAGAGTTGGGCACTCAACTGACTGAGCCACCCAGGCACCCCGAGTATTACCCTTTTTTTTTTTTTGACAGAGAGAGAGCGCAAGAGCAGGAACACAAGCAGGGGGAGTGGGAGAGGGAGAAGCAGGCTTCCCGCTGAGTAGGGAGCCCTATGCGGGGCTCGATCCCAGTACCCTAGGATCATGACCTGAGCTGAAGGCAGACATTTAACGACTGAGCCACCCAGGCGCCCGGAAGTACCAGCCTTTATTTTAATAGGACATTTCCCAAAGTCAATTTACTTAGAAACAAGTGTGATTGAGAAACAATATGGAGGTTAGAATTGGACTTAGACGTAAAGGCAGAACTACAAAGAAGTAAAGATAATCTGGTACAATGTGCTCTTTAGAGATATCTACAAATAAGAACAGGGGTGCATAGAGCAAGTTAGTTACTTGGCAAAGTGAAAAACCTATCAGTGATGCAGAGTCTGGTATATAATAGGTATCTAGTAAGCATTCTTTGAATGAATAAATAAACATAGGACTGGAATTTAGGTCTCCTGATTGTGTTTGCCACTCTCAAAGGTATCAAATGTTTGTACGGAGGTATACTATTTCTAGGATTGAAAATAACCTAAACTATAGGACAGAAACAAGCAAATTAGATCAATTTAAGGGAACACAAATTTGGGGGGTATTAAAAAAATTCTTAATAAGATGGCTTTCTGAAAACATAAAAATAGAAGAGATTATACCATTCTCCAGAGGTATGCAGACTAATGAGTGAAGATGGGAAGGAGGGAGAATATCACACCCTAATGTTAGTAAGGATAATACAGTTTCGCAAAGCCTTGGGAATGTGGAAACTTAGACTGGGTTAGGGGAAAATAGTCTAAGACAATGGTGCAGTTCAGGCCCAATGAATTCATCTATGTAAATAATAAATAGATTGAATGTAAAGAAAGTATATCCATTCCCACTGTGAGGATATAATTATCACTAATATGGAAAATGGTCTATTTTAAACTTTATGATGCTTTTTAAACCCAGGGCATAGGCTTATCAGGAATGTCTAGTAAATCCTAGGACATAGGCTAGGAATGTCTAGTAAAGCTTTTTGTAAATTATCTCTTTATCAAGTTAAGTCTTAGAATTTTTACTAAATGACTTATCTGGTATGAGTTACCAGCCTGAGGTCTTAGCAGTATTTCAACATGAAGTGATGAGAAAGATACTCCTCAGTTGTTAACGACTGGCATCCCATAGGTTGAGAAAGTTATCACTTGACATAGCTATCAGGCTCCTGGGGACAGGGAGAGATGGGGTGAGGGATTGGGCAAGATGGTGGTTATGCAGGAATGAATGGCCCAGCTCCTCAGGAACTGGACTAAATCTCCTGCAGCCTTATTCAGTAAGAATTTTATGGCTGACTGACTTGCAAAATCTGTTTTCCGTGGTCTGTTGGTGTTAATCATCAACAGGTATTACTAGGCAGCTGGCCCTGATAAGTGTTCAGAGAGAACCAAGACACAATAGTCCTGGGAATTTGGCAACTGTGATGTTAAGAGGGATAGAAACTCATTTATGGATGTGATGTGCATTCTTTAGTCTACAACAATTTAAGGTTGACAGGATTTACGTATAAAGTTTATAAAGTCATGAAGAAGTACACACAGTGTGGAGCTGTTTAAGGGAAGGGGTTCCTTCGTTTTGTTCCCACCTGAAGACTTTGCATTTTTATTTCCTCTTCCTGGAACGTGCATGCTTGCTTCAGGTCTTAGCTAAATGTTACCTCCTCAGAGAGGCCTTCCTTGATAACTCAATTTAAACTAATTTCCCCTATACCCACTTCACTCTCTCTCTCGCATCATCCTGTCTGATTTTCTTCATGGCACTCATCATCGTCTGTAGTCAAGTGTTTGCTTATTGCCTATGTCCCATGCTGGCAGGAAGCAGCCCCAAGAGAAGAAATGTCACCTACCTTGCTCACCGTGGTATTCCAGAGCTCAATAAATGCTTGTTGAATGATTGAATGGAGTAAACATGGCAGATTTGGTGAATCACAGAATAGAGTCGGAAGTACAGGAGACATCTTGACACTAAAAGTGAGTTTTCATGTTCATTAGAGATATTATTAAAAATCTATAAGCCTTCTACCTTGAGGGCATTACTTGGTTCACAAGGGCATGATATATTTGTGAATGATCTATTAAAGTTTATTAAAAGGCAGTAAGGATTGTGGTTTGCAGCTGTCGATGTCTTTTACAAAATAACTTGTTTTTTCCTGTCAGAAGGCAAAATACTACAGAGTTGTTTGCAGTCTGATCCAGAGTAGTGTTTTGTTTTGGTCTGTTTTCTGTATCACATCTTCATTGTTGACCTCAGAGAGAGGGCATGTCTCTCAGCTAGAGATGGGATAAGGCAGGGAGAGACTTTGGGATATGACATGGAGGCATCTACCCAGCCGTGGGGACATCTTGGGGCTCTGATTTTATAAAAGCAACATTTATTTGACATCAGAAAGTGTAGAGAAGAAGAAAGAGAGGGAGGAAGTAGAGGACAGGAGGGAGAAGGGGGACAGGGGGAGGGAGAAGGGGGACAAGGTGAGGGAGAAGGAAACAGGCAGTGATTTTGGAAGGATTTATTTCACCTGAACATAGACCTTTTATTATTATTATTATTTTTAAAGGTTTAATTAATTAATTTATTTGAGAGAGAGAGAGAGTGAGGGGAGAAACAGAGGGAAAGGGACAAGCAGACTCTGCAATGAGGGCGGAGCCGGATGCGGGGCTTGATCTCATGACCCTGAGATCAAGACCTGAGCCTAAACCAAGAGTTGGATGCTCAACTGACTGAATCACCCAGGCACCCCCACCTGAATATACTACTTGTATGAAACCAAAAATAGATGCCATGTATCCTGAGGTTTCAGTTTGAGCAAGGAATTGTGGAGATTTGGCTGCTGGAACCACACACTGCTCAAGTTTGCATCCTGGCTCTACCTCTTATAACCTTCTGAGCCTCAGTTTCCCCACCTGTAAAATGGGGATAGTGCTAGGAGCTACCTCCTAATTTTGGTGTGAATGTTAAATGCGTTAATATATTGGAAGTGCTGAGGCTGGGATGGGGCCTGGCACATAAATGTTAGTTTTTGGTTTTGAAAGTGAGGTAGCCAAGGATATAGTAACTGGAGGTGGAGGAGTCAAGTGTTCAGTGCCTTAGAAAAGGGTATTAGGGAAGAGAGTTAAGGAGAAGGCAGAATAGGACTAATCTTACTGATCATGAAGCCCAAAGGAGGCTAACAGAGGAGGCTGACAAAAGGTCTGTTTCAGACTGTGAAACTACAGCCTTGGGTTTGGGGGGGTTCAGAAGCCTTTGGGCATGAGGTTCTCATGGACCCAGGAAAGCCACATGGACCTGAGTCCCGGGAAGTGGGATTGTAGAAGGCCTATTTAGCACTATACAGTGGTTTATGAGAGTTTATCTAAAGAGCTTTTCCTCTCAAGCAGCTATGTGCTTCCCTGTTTAGGAGACCATGTTGGAACTTGAGACTCGGGGAGTTAACAGTCCTGAGCCATGAGATCAGATAGGCATCAAACACTTGGATGCAGATAAAACATACCTTCTGGCAGTATGTAGATTATTTGCCTCAAAGCCAGATGAATTTATGAGCAGCTTTATAAATTACAGGGCAGGAAACTCTTTAGAAGTTTTCTAATGAGCATGGAATACTAAATGGAAAATACTACTACAGTAATCATAATTGCTCTTTTAAGAGATCTAAATGTCATCGATACTGTTTTCATTTAGCAAGCTAGGTTATGGTTTCATTTTATGAATTCAAAACAGGTCAGGTGGAATGCTGCCCTCAGTTTCCTAATCCTGCTTTCCCCATAATGTCTAAATTTCCTAACTGCAGATTTTCTTCCCCTGGAGGCTTTCAGAAACTGGGGAAGCACTGCTATGTTATTATAGAGATGGATCCTAAGTGGGTAAGCTGAGAGCTTCTTGGCAGACATTTCAGTTGGGTTTTAAGAAAGGAAAGCATGTATTGTATACTAAGGGGCTGCTTGACACCAAAGCATACCAGGAACTTTATACATATCTCAGTTTTTCCTTCACAAGAACACTAGATAGTGGGAATTATTTTCATTTTATAGGAGAAACTGGAGGTCATAGATACTAAGTGACTTAATAAGGTGATATCATCAGGGTTTGAGTCAGAGATGTTGATTTTCAGAATCCTTGTTCTTCCTTCTACACCATATTCCTTCAAATATTACTCTAACCGATGGGTATAATGAGAAGGGTGAGTGGAGAATTATGGTGGGAGAGGAAGAAAGGGGAGACCTAGAAACAGCATCTGACATAGAAGGAACAACTTGATAAAATAAAGAGAAGTAGTAAAACTCATCCATTCACAAATCCAAGTGAGCTCTTACATGCAAGACACTATATAAAAGTTAGTTGACTTGTGAGTTAGATACCAGTTGAGGAATGTTGAGTCTCTGGCTAGAGGATGACCCATGAAAGAATGGGAGATTAGGTAACTCTGGCCTGGAAAAGTAGGTGAGAAGGTCAACTTTGAGGGTTTTGGGAGTGCTGAGAACTCTAGCTGTGTCCTAGGTTGCTTTTGCAATTGATTTGGTCTTCTCTTGCTTTTCTGATCTTTTCTGGGGTAGTTTCAGGGAGTTTGAAACTTCTACACTCAAACTGAAGTTTACCTGGAGAGGTAGGTGGATTACCTGGAGATGGTGAAGTTTGTACTTCTCTCTCTCTTTTTAAATTTTTGGGTGTTATGACCAATGAATGAGCGAATCACTACATTTCCTGATAGAAAAATAAGTGGTTTTAAAATGTGTTTTTCAAGTAAGCAATTAAAGAATGTTTGCAGTGACCTCACTTACTTTGTTGTTAGCACGGCTGGTGCCCCTTCTAGCTGTCTAACATTCGCTAGAATGAATAGTATTCTTCGGTGCTTCTCTTGAGCCCACTATTTTCTCCTCTCACGTTTATTATAGCCATCATCACTCTTTAGCAAAATTATCTGTTTTACAAGCTTATCTCCACCACTTGATTGTTAGTCCTGGATGGCAAGGGGATTTTAGTCACCCCTGCCCCAGCTCAATGCTGGGAACATAGTAGGTGCTTAATAAGTGTTTAGTGAGTTAATAATTTTTTTTAACTCTCAGAGGCAGTGTATTAATAATAGTGAGTAGTGCAGGACAGTCTAAACTTCTAAACTTCCACTATACCTAAGTCTGCTTTAAGTCCTAAGTGGCAAAATCTGTACCTGGTTACATCAGGCAAATGCTAATTACTACCTGCTGCCCCTTGACCCTGCTAGATAATCCTCAGCTTTGGAAGTGCATCTCTGGCTTATCCCTTCATCAGTACTAGTATGCTGATATGGTAGAACCCTTGTTACTTTTAGTGGAATTTTCCATTTAATGAAAAGACACCTATGAGCCTTGGAGTGGATATTTTCACTACTGGGCATCTCACACCGGGAACCGGAGCCTGTTTTGAACTATACGCATCCACAACTTTGTAAACTAGTGAACTGAATAAATGCACAAAGTCCTTTGATGTTGCCTCTAGGAAAATAATCTTTTTTTTAAAAAAGATTTTATTTATTTATTAGAGAGAGTGAGAGAGAGGACAAGAGTGGGGTGAGGAGCAGAGAGGAGAAGCAGACTCCCCACCTAGCAGGGAGCCCTATGCCAGGCTCAATCCTGGGACTCCGGGATCATGACCTGAGCAGAAGGCAGCCACCCAACTGACTGAACCACCCAGGCACCCCTCTAGGAAAATAATCTTCCTCAAAGTTCAAACTCGATTTATTTGTTTGTTTGGTTTTTGCTTGTTTGGGTTTTATTTATTTATTTACTTATTTGGTCTCAAAAATCTTATTTAAGGGAGTCAGCTAGATGTATCCTTTTATTATGACTAGACATTTTGCTTCCATTTTCTGGCCACCAGTCTTTTGGAAATTCACGGCCACAGGCCTCAAGTATGTCTCTTTTTTCAAGTGGTAATTGAAGAGACTTCTTTTTCTCTGTGGAAATTTCAGAGATCCTGGAGATTGAGGTGTCAGCAGCATCTCAGCCAAGAGGATGAATATCCAACTGAAAGCCTGAATTATTCTTGACATAAAAATGGTTTTAATATCATGCTGACCTGACTATTTGAACCCCTAAGTCCAAATTGATCATGTTTATTGAACAGAAACCACCTAGGTAATTTTTCATCAGAATAGATCCCTACACGGGCACCTGGGTGGCTCAGTTGTTAAGCATCTGCCTTCAGCTCAAGTCATGATCCCAGGGTCCTGTGTCTCTCTCTGTCAAATAAATTAAATCTTAAAAAAAAAAAAAACAGATCCCTACATAGATCCACTGAAAGTGACACCAAGAAAATCTAGTGTTTTCCATTTCTCCCTTGGGAAGAGTCAGGAACCTTGATGACTAGGTAGTTTTGTTCTTTTTTGCTCACTTAAACCATGTAACTAAACAATTAATAAACAGCAAGCATTTGCTCTGGTAAAGTACTGTACTAGAAAGAAAGACACAGACACTTGGATGATCTTTTTTTTTTTTAAAGATTTTATTTATTTGACAGAGAGACAGTGAGAGAGGGAACACAAGCAGGGGGAGTGGGAGAGGGAGAAGCAGGTTCCCCACTGAGCAGGGAGCCCGATGTGGGGCTCGATCCCAGGACCCTGGGATCATGACCTGAGCCAAAGGCAGAACTTAACCAACTGAGCCACCCAGGTGCCCCTTGGATGCTCTTCTTAAGCAACTATTTACAATCTAGTTGAGGAGAAAGGACATTTGAAACGGTACAGATATCACAAGCATTGACAAGGGACATATGTGACAACTATTTGAAAGATGAAAAGATCCCATATAAATGTCAGATTTTGAGGCAAGTTGTGCCTTGAAAGAAGTGTAGGACAAAGGGCAAGATGAGAAGGATATTCCCATGTGGCCTCTGGTGAGGAGACAGAAAAGCACTGTGACTGTTTAGAAAATGTTCAGTTTGCCTGATTTATATAAAGCAAAGGTCCTATCCAGAAAGATGTCCTCTGAATTTTAACCCATCAGCTCAGGACCTTCACACAGCTAGTTACCTCTAATTTTGAACCATGTCCTTACCTATTCCCTACTTTTCCATTTGGCCAACCTTGCTCAGGTTCATATTCCATCTTGGACCTTCCTTTCTCTCACCAGCAGTCTTCTAACCACTTAAATTAAGCAGTTTTCTTGAACTCTTAACCAACATGAACTTCCTTTAAATTTCATATGTCCTTTATCCTCAATTGGATTAAGCTCTAATGGTAGGCCACGTGTCTCCAGAGCCCCAAATATGTCTCTTTGTATTGGAACTGGCTGTTTCCTCATTTCTATTCCTGCAAAGACTCTAAACAGCCTGAAGATGGGACCAAGTATATCTTCTTGATTTTTTTTTTTTTTTTGCCTTTAGACTAAGCGCAGCATCTGACACCTACTGAGCTCGATAACTTGCTGTTGTGTGAATTAAGTGATGAATGAATAGCGGAACAGACTCGGTGGACTGAAGGTGTAAATATCACTAGGATAAAGAGAGTGGAGGGCCTTTGCCTCTCTGGAAACTGTAGCAAACATTTTAGGGGCCAGGGATTAGGGAAGCATGGGATGGAAGAATAGGGAGAGAAATGATTAGAGGGTGAGAATGTGAGGAAAAGGAAAGAGGAAGGATATTGAATCACACCCAGTTCCTAGTCGCTTACCTTCTTTTTTTATTTTTTTATTTTTTTTAAATGTTTATTTATTCATGAGAGTCAGAGAGAAAGAGAGAGAGACAGAGGCAGAGGGAGAAGCAGGCTCCCTGCCTAGCAGGGAGCCCGATCGGAACTCGATTCCAGGACCCTGGGATCATGACCTGAGGCAAAGGCAGACGCTTAACCATCTGAGCCACCTAGGCGCCCCCCCTAGTTGCTTACCTTCTTAACAGTTTCATTGAGACCACAGTTGATTTTATACCAGTCATCTCCTGAGCATCAGTTATTTGGATGCTGATTTTGAATTAAATTGTATTTAATGTCTAATACTCAAAGCATATTCATACCTTGCTAATTCTTGCAGTAGGATTCCCTTCCCTCTCTTCCTTTCACCTATGGATTCTCCTTCCCTGGTTAACTCATTTAATGAATATTTGAGGACCTATTCTATACAAAGTTCATAAAAACTCTAGTAACTATGTATGTCTTGTGAAACATCTCATCGGTTTTCCTAGCCAGGCATAAGGATTTAGATGGAAAGTCTTAGCTGTTGTGAATAGTTTAGCTATGGTAATTTGAGGAAGGCCCTTTAAATTTTTATTTATTTATTTTTATTTTTAATTTTTTTTTAAAGTTTTTATTTATTTATTTGACAGAGAGAGACACAGCGCGAGAGGGAACACAAGCAGGGGGAGTGAGAGAGGGAGAAGCAGGCTCCCCACTGAGCAGGGAGCCCGATGCGGGGCTCGGCCCCAGGACCCCGGGATCATGACCTAAGCCGAAGGCAGACAGACACTTAACGACTGAGCCACCCAGGTGCCCTGCCCTTTAAATTTTTATACTAGGTTACAGGGTGATAAAAAAAAAAAATCTTGGTCAGATTCTCCCTTACCCCCACCTCCTTTACCTATTACCAGGAAGTAAATGTTTGAGAATTCAGAGTACCAAAGATTGTTTTCACATTGCACTAAACTCTAACAATAAAAAAAAAAAGATTTTATTTATTTATTTGAGAGAAAGAGAATGGCAGCGAGAGAGAAAGAGAGAGCGAGCATGAGCAGGGGGAGGGGCAGAGGGAGAAGGAGAAGCAGAATTTCTGCTGAGCAGGGAGCCCAAAGTGGATCTGATCCCAGGATCCTGGGATCATGACCTGAGTGCAAGGCAGATGCTTAACCAACTGAGCCACTCAAGCGCCCATAATCTCTAACAATTTTTAAACAGGAAGAGGAAAGGCAAGGTGAAAAAAGGAACTTTCTTCCCCCTCATCATTTTCCAGTTCTATATTAGAGACAAACAAAGTGTTACTCTTACATTTAAGCCATTTCAGGTGCTCTCCTAGGCATTAAATGATGCTCAGTGAGTGCGTGGATGCTGCGCAAAAGCCCGCTGGGGTCTGCTCAGGTGCTCCCGCGCCGTCTGAGGCGGATCGTCTGGACCCAAATAAGCAGCTGGGGTGACGTCAGAGTTTGCTCTTTCCTCGTTCACTGCTACACCTCAGTAACTGATGCTACCTGATATAACAGCAACGGATGTTGTTCTAGTAACGGTGGTATTATCTGGGACTCAGGAAGTCACTAGGAAATCCAGTTAGTCACTACTGGATGATGGCCAGTGTTTCAGATTATCAGACAGATCAAGTTGGCATCATTCAAAGTAGTAGGTTACCTGTTAAGTATGAGTACACTGATGGAAAGACACCTTGGAAGAGATTTTAAAATGATTCTGAGGGGCACGTGGGTGGCTCAGTCGTTAAGCGTCTGCCTTCGGCTCAGGTCATGATCCCAGAGTCCTGGGATGGAGTCCCACATCAGGCTCCCTGCTAAGCAGGAAGCCTGCTTCTCCCTCTCCCACTCCCCCTGCTTGTGTTCCTTCTCTCGCTGTGTGTCTCTCTGTCAAATAAATAAATAAAAAATCTTAAAAAAAAATGATTCTGACATGCTTAACATACTTCCATGGTCGTTCCTGATCTGGCCCTGGAGCACTCTCTCTCATTCTCTTCTGGCACATTCTGCTATCACTAGGTCTCAGATAAACAAATTCTGCTGAGACGTCTTCCCTGACTCTCTGCTGCTTCTTCTGCTTCCATCTATCGTAATTCATTTTTTTTTTGAGTGTCAATATCTTTATTGTATTTCAATACTTGAACAAATTTGTGAGACAATGCTTTTAGGATTTTATATTCTTTGGAGCTTTCAATCTTCCCATCATTGATGAAAATATGCATTTCAGTATTTGCTCTAATTCTAATTTCATTGCATTATTCTTTCCAGACTTCCCCCCCTTTCCTCCCTTCCTTTCATTCTCCTAGCTCCTTTTTTCATAAGTCAATAAAGCATAGATATACTATATCTTTAGATATAATATGAATGTATATTAATCTAGTTTTCTTCTTTTCACTCCTTTTGGAACTAACCATCTAATGGCCAGGTAAAATGGCCTCTATATTTTCATCCTATTTGACCACTTGGTGGGAGTCCCTTGGTCTCATCAAGTTGGCCTTCCTATCTAATCTGCTTCCCTGGTTCTTTTATTAACTTGAAAAACACCTTTTTTGTTTTATTTGTTTACTTCATTGCCTCTCTTCTTTTTTTTTTTTCTTAAAGATTTTATTTATTTATTCATGAGAGACAGAGAGAGGCAGAGACAGAGGGAGAATCAGGCTCCCCACTGAGCAGGGAGCCTGATGCACGACTCGATCCTAGGACCCTGGGATCATGATCTGAGCTGAAGGCAGACGCTTAACCGGCTGAACCACTCAGGTGCCCCGCCCCTCTTCTTTTGTCCACCCTTTGAATGCTCTATCAGCTAGAATTGTTTGTGGCTGTACATATAGAAAGCCTTATAATAGTGCTTAATGGATTGGGATTTATTCACATCAAGTTGACAAGAAGCCCTGTTGCAGTTCTTTTCCACCTAGCAAGGACATGCCTTAATTTTTTAACCCCTTCCCTCCCCCCAATATATGTAAAGAAACACCCACAAAATACAAACATGCAGGTTATTGAATTATAAAATGAATACCTGTGTAATCATCATCCAAGTCAAGAAATAAAGTATTGTCAATATCCCCCAGAGACATCCGATGTTACACATTCCAATCCCTAAGCCCTTTCTCGATCCCAAAGATTAATACTCTCCCAATTTTTATGATAATTGCTTCCTTACATTTTCTTAAGTTTTTACCACCTCTGTATTCTTTGAATTATACTAACTGTATTGAGTATACTAACTATAGTTGAGTTTTGCCCATTTCTGACCCTTTTATATATAGATGTGAAAGTGTGTTTTGTGGGTTTAGTTTCTTTTGTTCAACATTTATTTGTAAAATTTGTTCATATTATGTATGGTATTCATTGCTACATGAATTCGATTGCATGAATATACCAAAATTTATGAATCTATTCTACTTTGCAGTCAAATGCTCTACCCCTGAGCTATACCCCCTAATCTATTCTACTTTGGATGAACATTGGGGAGTTTCCAATTTTTGGATATTATGAATAAAGCTGATAGGAACATTCTCATCTGTCTCCTGAGGTACATGTGCATACATTTCTGTGAATATGTACATTGGAGTGGAATTGTTGGGCTTTATGTTTTTATTTGGAAAGAGAAGTCCTCTCCAGCGATGGACAGAACCAGGAGGAGCACACCCAGTGCAACCCATAGAATCACATTCGAAAACTGATTCCATCTTGGAGCAGGAGAGCAAAAGCGAGGTTGACTTGCATGTGTGGAGGGGGATGCAGTTGTCTGGCTCATTTGGCTATTGAGGAAAGTATCTAATCAGAGAGTGAGTTGGGGGGGTCAGTTAGATGCTAGTGGAGAAACTCATCTACCTCTTGGGGATGCAGGGGATGGAAGGAGAGGTTTGGGCTTAGCTCTATTTGGAGATCTCTTAGTTGTTTACCCATGACTAAATAGCATCAGTGGTCATTTAGAATTAGAAATTTGGGCAGATTGTCATGGAAAACTTCTCTCAGAAGGTGACATTTGAAGAGAAAACTGAATCTTGAGAAAGAGTCCATCATTTTGGGGAAGAACATTCCAGTGAGGGAAGAGCATGTACAAGTGAGGACACATTTGGAGACATTAAGAAACCACAAAATGGCCAGTGAGGCTGGAGTGCAGTGGGCAGGAGGGAAGTGGGATATGATGCAAGATGGGGAAAGGTAGATTGAAGGCAGGGCGCGTTAACGCTGGTGGCTCATGGTAGGGGGTCAGTGGACCTTCGTATAATGGAAGGAATGTTAAGTTAGGTAGGAAACTGATTTGGCTCATGTTTGAAAGGGATTACTCTGCCTCGATTGTGGTCGTAGCAAGAGTGGCAGCAGGGAGACCAGTGGAGGCTGTGCCTCTGGGGGAGATGACAGTGGCGGAATCATGGTGGAGAGATGATGGGACTGAATGTAGAAGAGAAGTTGACTACGTTATTGTGGCTCGAACAATCAAGTGGATGGCAGTATCATTAACTGAGACAGGAAAGGCAAGTGTAGAAATAATTTGGGGTAAAGGGAAGAGAAGGCAGCTGTGGAAAAAAGTTCTGGTTTGTCCATGTCAAGTTTGAGAAGCCTATTAGATATTTCAAGGAAGCACTCAGATATATGAATTTGGAACTGACAAGAGTGTTCTTTATAGACTGTGAGCAAATCTTTGTATCTCTGGGCCCTATCACATGGCCTGGCACATGGGAAGTACTCAATACCTATCTGATGAATGAATTTATTCAACAAATATTTATGGCAGTCTTTTTTTTAGATGATGGTGTTTATTTTTTTTTATTTTTAATTTAAATTCAATTTAGTTAATGTATACTGTATTATTAGTTTCAGGGGTAGAATTTAGTGATTCGTCAGTTTCATATAACACCCAGTGCTCATTATATCAAGTGCCCTTCTTAATGCCCATCACCCAGTTACCCCATCCCCCCACCCACCACCCTTCCAACAACCCTCAGTTTGTTTCCTATAGTTAAGAGTCTCTTATGGTTTGCCTCTCTCTCTGTTTTTATCTTATTTTAATTTTCCTTCTCTGGAGGTCTTACTCTATGCCAGGTACTGTTCTAGGAGCTGGGGATACAGCTATGAACAAAACAGACAAAAATTCCTGTTTTCCTAGAATTTAAAATGTAAGCCTGCATGCATGAATGAAATGTGTATCCAGCACTAGATATTTAATAAAGGATTCCTTATTTTATTTTTTCTTCTATGTCTTTAAAAATCTTTGAAAATATTAATTAAAAATGGAACTCTCCAATGGGATTAATTATAATAGTGTCTAATGAGACTTCATTATAATAACCTGTTTTTCTTTTTCTTTTTTCTTTTACTTGATTTTCATTATATTTATGTATAGCCTGAGACCTTTATGTCAGTTGGTGGTACAGTAATTATGGTAGATGGGTGTTGTTTACAGGTGCTTTGAAGTCGATTTCTAATTTTCTCTTGAAAAATGTTATTTACAGGCACACTGTTTTCGCTAGCAGGTGTGAAATGGCTGTATGCCACATGGAGGAGGAGCAAAATGCCGCTTCCGAGGTTTGTGATAAAATTTCCTGATAGATTCCTCAGGTGGAGTGAGAGGTCGTTCTTGGTGCTGTAACACTGTATTGCCAAGGCTGAGAAGCTGAAGGGAAAATCCGTGTGCTTTAGTGGGGAGTGCCTGTGGTCTCACCACTGTGCTAAATATAGTTCCAAGAAGTTTTGTGTTAGTTAATATTCTGTAAATGTAATTAGTGTCTTCTGAGCTTTCAGGGAGTTTGTAACTTGGAACAACCTGCAGTGATTCTGTTTTGTCCAGAGAGTTACCTATTAAATAATACAAATAACTAGTTTCAGTGAATCATTCTTAGGCATTTAGATCCTTATGTATTAAATATCAATGTTAATACCCAGAACAGATTATTCACTTTCTATACTGAGCCCTACTAGTCATGATGCTAATAAATCTATTTTCTAGGGCACCTGGGTGGCTCAGTTGGTTAAGTGTCAGACTCTTGATTTCAGCTCAGGGCATGATCTCAGGGTTGGGAGATTGAGCCCAATGTCAGGCTCTGTGCTTGAGCACGAAGAGGCTCTTCTGTGACAATTCCTTTTTTATCCGAAGTCTAACAAAGGCAATATGCTTCAAGAACTTGACCGTGCTCCCCTAGCAGGTGAAACTGCCCTCATCTCCTGGTGGTGCCCTCACGGGCTCCCTGGGGAGGGCCTTAGGGGGCTTGGCCTGGTGCATAAGGGTGTTGAGTCTCTCTCCCAGGGTCAGCTGGCTCTTTTCTTGGGGTGGAAAAGAAATGGAATTTTTGGTATATGAAATTCTTAAGCATGTCCATATCACTAGGGATTTGTCTTCTTATTTGAGGATTAAGTCTAATTTCAGTGTGAATGTGTTGGGGGGCAGATGATATTTGAAGTCAGATTTCTTCCCTAATTGATGCTTCAGGTAGGAAGGAAATTGGGTTGGGAATCTAGACAGCTAAGTTTTAAGTGCACTCCATTACTAATTTAAATAAAAATTAAATAAAATTTTATAGCACATAATTTTTATACTCATTTTTGCAGCTGATTTTATTTTAATAAAATACAAATTTTTATATTTTAAAATAAAATATTTATTTTGTTATCAAATAATTCTTTGATTTCTCTTTTGATTTTAATATAGAGACCTAGCTCAGAAAATCTTCCTATCAACCTATCCATGTCCATCTATTTTTTTTCTCCCCACAATGTCCCTAGCTTGAATGTCTTCAAGCTTTTTTTGACCACTCTTTCTTAAAAATGGCTTGAGACCCCACCTCATACACTGACAGAACTCTAGAGCTGTCTCACATCTCTGAGGCACTAGTGGACTGGCAGTCTACTTTGATGATTTAATGTAGGCTGCTACTAACAGATGTTAGGGCCAGATCACCTGGGATTGAATCCTGATTCTGCCACTTCTTGTGTGATCTTGGTCAAGTTACTTCTCTGTTCCACCTTAAAAATAGAGTAGTTATTCTTTTTGCCTTATAAACTTGTTTCGAAGACTAAATGAGTCAATAACTTAAAGGCTCATTAGGAGGATTGAGTAAATTAATAGACATGAAATGCTTAGCACCGTGCCTGGCATTCAGTGAACATTATATAGATGTTCATTCTTTTTTCACAGCTCATTTTCCCATGATTCACTGGCTCCCACCCCCTACAGGCTAGCCTGCTGTTCCTACCACGCCCTGTTCTGTACAGTTGTGCCTTCTTCCTTTATTCTCCTGAAGGCATTGCATGTATAAGGTTGTTGTGAGTAATAATAGCCCTTCATAATAATAGCTAACATCTACTGAGTGCTAACCCTGTGCCAGCACTGTTGTAAGTATTTAGTATCTATTAACTCATTTAATTCTCATACCGGCTCTATGAGAGAAATATGATCAGCATCCTCATTTTACAGATGGAAAAACTGAGGCACAGATAGGTTAAATAACTCATCCAAGGTTACCCAGTTAGTAAAGAGTGAAGCTAGGTTTTCAAGCATTGTGTACTTACCATTCCCCTGGTCCTTGGATGTATAAGGAAGCATCTTTTTTTTTCTTCCCGTGAATGATATCCTTATATTATTCTCATTTGGGACGTCAAATTCCTTATCACTGCTATTACTGCTAAAGGGGGTGGGGCACAGAAGGAGGGAGAAGGATTCTCAGTATGTAAGGAGAAGCCTAAAGAGATGTCTGGAGTAGACTGAGCCCCAGTTGTGTGCCCGCATTGTGTGAGGCCCTCCGCGTATATTCTCTCTGGAGTTCTCACAACCACACTTAATTACTATTATTGTCATTTTATAGGGGAAGAGGCCAAGTGTCAGGGAGGAAAGTACTTGACCTCAGCTTACACTGCTCATGAGCTGTGAAGAAACAGTTTGAGACCAGGTCCATCTGGCCCCAGAGTATTCTAGAGCATGCTCTTTTCACGATACCAGCCTGGCTTCCTCAGAGTCAACCCTGAGCCTTTATGCCCTCAGGCACTCCATGCTGTGAATTAGTTCGACTGGTGACTTTTCTTTTGGTCGTCCTCTTCTCCTTTTTAACCTCTCTGATTCAGCTTTTCTTTTAAACTGCTTCAAATATATGAACAAATATTTGAGTGTCTATAATGTTAACGTTAGGTAGGTGTAGCTAATGGATTAAGGACTCTTACTGAAATAGTTAACCTTATCATCCCAAGGGCCATAAATGTGATGCCAGTATTGTATTGTTAAACTTTGTTCATCCCAAAACATCTTATAGTATTATTAGATGTTAAAGCATAGCCTTTAACACCTCGGTTGGGAGGAGTGTGTGTGTGTGTGTGTGTGTTGCATGTAAGTCCCATTTCTCACGAAGTTCTCCATGAAGTAGGACTATGAGGACCCTGTCTACGTCAACTCAAAGCAGCTACACTGTCGAGCTGCTGTACCTGCTGTCCCAGATTATTCTGGCAATGTATTTTAAGGGTTTGTATCCAGTAAGGATTTGTATCATACAATGAAGATAGTCTATAAGCTTGAATTTTTTTTTTCACGGCTGATCAGCTTAATTGTAAGGCAGTTATTAGATTCACATTCACATTGTTGGTGATGGGATGTTACTGGAGAACTTTGGACTGTCTGCCTTTAAGCCAAACACTTACCCGTTGGGTTTCCAGAACTCACTGGTTGGCAATGGTCAGCTTCCAGAAACTGATGGATTGTAGTCGTTACTTTTATGTTAATATGCTCTAAAGGTAACTTTCTTTAAGCTTTTTGATTTCTATGTGGAAAAGAAAGTTTGGAGGCAAACTGCTGTGTACAAATTACCACAGATTTCATGGCTTAAAACAATACCCATTCATTATCTCACAGTTCTGTAGTCTGAGCACGCTTGACTGGATTCTGTGCTCAGGGTCTCACAAGGCTAAAATCAAGGTTTCCTGAGAGATTGTACATGGGAAATATTTTCACCTCTCTAAGCTAGAGATTATATGTCCATTTTAAGGACAATCCAAGACCACTTGATCTTCATATCGAAAAATGTAGCTACAGAGATTTGAGAGGACAAGCATTTTGATATTCCATTTAATTTAATTTAATACTATTGAGTTTCAGTATTTATTCACACAACATAATTTCTTCTTATTGTCAACCAGCAGGCCATCTTTTCCCGGACTAAAGCGCTGTACTGAGAGTGTATCTGCATTGGGTTTTCAGTTCTGCCACTTGAACAAATGATTTTTCCTTTTCTCCATTTCTCCCTCTAAAGATGATGCTGATGCTACTTTTTTACTCTTTATGTATATTTCATTTTGCAAAACGCATGCTCAGCAGAGGCCCAGTGGATGGTATAGAGCTTTTGATCTCACTTTTTTTCTTCTGAAGCCAGTGTTCATCTCAGATTTTCACACTAGGAGAAGTAAGCTCTTTGCAAGGTGGCTGTGCATTACCTCATCTCTTCCTTCCATCAGTCCTTTGGATACCTGGTACAGTAATATGTGACATGTGACATTTGCATTGCACGTTACAGTTTACAAAGGGAACATGACCCATTCAGTACCTGTAATGGACTGAAAGTTTATGTCTCCCCCACACCCCCCCATCAAATTTATATGTTGAAATCCTAACCCCCCAGGTGATGCATTAGGAAGAGGGGGCCTTTGGAAAGTGATTGGGTCATGAGGGAGAGCTTTCATAAATGGAATTTCCGTCTTTATAAAAGAGACCCCAGAGAGATCTCTTGCCCCTTCTGCTACGTATGGTTTACCTTGGGGACATGGCCGCCAATGAGGAAGCCGGTTCTCGCCAGACATGAATCTGCCTGAGCCGTGGTCTTGGACTTCCCAGCCTCCAGAACTGTGAGAAATAAATTTCTGTGGTTTATAAGCCACCCAGTCTGTGGGATTCTCTTATGGAATCCCAAATAGATTAAGACAGTACCTTATTTGATTCTTTCTAAAATTCCGTGGGGTAGGGAGGCACCTGGGTGGCTCAGTCGGTTAAGAGCCTGACTCTTGATTTTGGCTCAGGTTTTGATCTCAGGCTCGTGAGTTCAAGCCCCGTGCTGGGCTCCACGCTGGGCATGGAGCCTACTCAAAAAGAGAAGAAAGAATAAAATCCCGTGAGGTGGATATTGTTATTTTATTTTACTGATATGATGAGTAAGATTCAGGAATTAAATGATTTGTTCAAATTCACCTAAGAAACAGAGCCAGGACTGGCACTGAAGTTTCTGACTTCAAATGCATTGCTAGTTCTACCTCATCTCAGCTAAGCAATAAGAGGACATGGAAGCATAGAAGGACCCCGCTGCAATGTAAAAACAATTTCAGATATGAGGAATGGCTTCAATTTGGGGTCATTGTCCTTCTTGCGCTGTTTGAACTCTAAATTTTGGCCCTTTTGATTTTTCTTCTCACACTTGTTTTTCCAGAACCCAAATCAGCATGCTGGCATTGTCCTGCATGATTGTTAATATCTAGCCTGGGGCACAGCCATGCCCAGTGTGGAAGAAAGTGACTGGCGCCAAAGGGCTATCTATAATGCTGCCTCCTTGCCAAAAGGCAGTTGTGCTATTTTCATATTGGCCTCAAATGTTTATAATTCACATGTTTCAATTGAAGTGTGAATAAGGAGGGGACAGGTCTATGGAGTTCTCTAAGATTTGTATCTCTGAGACTCTGTGGATCCCTTTACAGAATGATTAACATAAGAACTTATGCACAAAATTTTCTAAATAAATCCAGGAATGTACTCATCCTTAGCATTGTCTCCTAATCCCATACCTAATACAATTATTCATGTATCCATACATTCCAGAAATAGTAAATTGAGTAACAATGTAGAATAGTGGATAGGAGGTGGGACTCTAAATCCAGGCTGGCTGAGTTGAAATCCAGACCCTGCCACTTATTAGCTGGGTGACTTTGGCAAATAACTTAATTTCTCAGTACCGCATCTATAAAATGGGGATGATAATAGAGCCTACTTCTTAGGGATGCTGTGAAGATTGATGAATTATTAAATGTAAAACCCTTGGAACAGTGTCTGTGGCCACGTCTCAAGTGGCCCTCAAAGATGTCCCGCCTGCCCTAATCCCTGGAACCTGTGGCTATGATGAGACATCACTCCCATGATCATGTTATGTAAGCATAGTTGACCTTAGATAAGGACATTATCCAGTGGCCCTAAACTAATCATACAGGCCCCTTCAAAAGCAGAGAGCTTTCTCCAGCTGATGGTGGAAGAGGAAGTCGGAGAGATTCCAAGTGTGAGAAAGACGTGATGTGCCATTGGTAGCTTTGACAATGGAGCAGGCCAGGTGAGAAGGAAGATGTTCAGCTTTAAGGAGCTAATAGAGACCCCTGGCTGACGGCCAGCAAGGAAATGGGGACCTCAGTCCTACAGCTGCAGGGATGAATTCGGCCAACAACGTGAATGAGCTTAGAAGCCGATTCTTCCCAGAGCCTTCCAATAAGCTCATATGACTGATAGGACTTCAGCCTCATGAGACCCTGCACAGAGAACCCAGTGAAACAAATCTGGACTTGTGAACTACAGAATTGTGAGACAATGGATGGGTGTTGTTTTTAGCCACTAAGTTTGTGGCAATTGGTTATGCAGCAATAGGAAACTAATACAGTTACCAAAGTGCATAATAAATATTAGCTGTCATTAGTACATTTGTTTTTTTAACATGTTCAGTGAATGATGTACTGCGTGCAGCACTGGGGAAACACTGCTGAATGAAATATGGGACTGGCTCGCAAGGATTTAGAGTCAGGAAGATAAACCATTTCGTATTTTTTTCTGATGTCCAGGCTCTATGAATATCAACCATTATTATCTTACATACATTTCTTCTTTTCTTCCTTGCTTTGGCTCCTGTCTTTTATTATACATATTCATTTTTTTCATTTCTCTTATTTTTAGCCAGTGGCTAGATGATATTTAGCCACCAACAGCAACTGTTTGCCAGGAGAGAGTTGTGACCAGGATTTATTGGTTGTCTCCTGTGCGGAACCGTTAGGAGCTGTGGGAATCTCCTAGCATTTGTGCTCGGATGTTGTAAGGCATACAATGGGGACGTCTGTTTCTAACAAAGGATCTATATAATCCTTTATCTCTAGAATCCACCACCTGGTGTTCTCAACAGCCCTGGGCACAGAACAATTCCCAGTTTAATCAAACTGGAATACAAAAGGAGCAATGGGGGCTGCAGTGTGTGATCCCCTTGAAGTTGTTCCAAGGGAAAGGGACCTTTTGTTACAGAGACAGCTCATTTTAGAGTTCAGTGGCCTGTGACACTTCCCCAGCTGGCAACTCAGCGGGGACCTTCTGATACTTCCCTACACTCAAAAGCCATTTTTGGTGGGCAGAACAGTGAAACGGCCATTAAAGGCTGCTTGGTGGGAGGGTTGGGGGTGGGGGGAGAAGGACAACAATAAGAGAACAGTGGTTTGAGTGAATGTGCCTGCAGTGATTTTATGATTTTTATTCAAATATGAGCTGTCTTCATTTTCTGAGCCTTTGCTTTATGATGAGGTTGGGGGTGTTTGTATATATTTGCTAAGGGCTGGGGTGATAATGTCACTGGATTTTTGTTTACATTCATTTTAAAGGCCCTTGGATTGGAGCTGGGGTGGGAAGGGGGATGGAACCTAATCTGTTCGTTGCCCATAATAATTTTGAAGCATCGAGTTCCTTTCCTGAACTAGAAACTAGTTTCTTCCTACTGAGACTTTTGAGAAGTAAGAAATGAATGAAAAGAATGAATGAAAAATTCCAAAAGCCATTCCAATATCAAAATACATTTTCTAGAAACCTAGAGTTATAAAGCTACAAAGTGTCTTGTAGTCATCTGGTCTCACTCCACCAAACTGCCCATGTGGGCAGGAGTCTCAACCCCACATCCCCACGGGAGATCATCCAGCATTTGAACAGCGAGGCACTTTAACGAGCAGGAGCCTGGGGACAGACAGAGTTGTTTTTAGATCGTTATTCTATTACTTTCTGGCTATGTGATCTTGAGCAAATTATTTGTCTTCCCTAAGTCTCAGTTTCCTTACTGGATAATGGGGATAATGATATCTAACCTTTAGTCTAATTGTGAGGATTAAAACAAATAACCAATGTAAAGTGATGCCTAGTAATTTTCATCCAGTAATATTTTTTAAATTTCCTGCGGTATAAATTATTACAAGAAATGACTTGGGCGACTGTAGGTCTAGTCTGGAAAGGCTGGAGGATGGGGAGGAAGGCCAACTAAGTCCCTGAACTTCACACACTATGTCCAACTGGTTACTTGGTATCCCCTCTCAGGTGTATGACAGGCATTTCAGACTTTACATATTCAAAACCAAGATCCTATTTTTTTTTTCTTTATAAAGTGACACCTAAGCTTTCCATGTCAGTTAATGACCATTCCATCCCTTCTTCCCATTGCAATGACCAAAACTTTGATGTCATCCTTGACTCCTCTTTTTCTCTCACCCATTCAGCCTGTCAGGAAATTCTGTTTGCTCTATCTTCAGATTATGTCTAGAGTCCAACCACTTTACACCATGGCTGCTATTTCTGACTTTGGTTCAAGTCATCAGCATTTTTCAATGCAAGAGTCAAGAGTGATTCTGTTCAAATATCTCAGGGCAGATAATTCTTTGGCTTAGGACTGTTTACTGGGCTCTCTATGTCCCTAACTAAAAGCCAAAGACCTTATAGTGGCCTACAACAATGCTACTGAAGTATGGGACATAGACCTGAGTTTGTCTGCAAACTGTTTGTCACTATTTCTTGGGGATATTAGGAGCTTGTGTCATAATGTAAATCAATGATATCACTAAACATAGTGCATAATTTGCCTGTCATTTTGTTCTTACAAGACTTTCTCAATGAAGGAAGCAGCGCCCTGATTGACATTTTGGTGCAAACTCCTCACCTGCCCCTAATGTTCTTTCTTTGACCTCATCTCCCACTCTTGGGACCCCCTTGTGTTTCTCTTCTTAGTCAGGCTGGCCTGCTTGTTGTTCTTTAAATACACTGCTGCACTCCTGCCTCTGCACAAGCCACTTTCTCTGCCTGAAATGCTTTTCCTCTCAGATGCCCAAGGCTTCTTCCCTGGCCACCTTCAGGTCTTTAGTCAAATGTCACTGCTTCAGTGAAGTCTTCCCTGATTACCCTGACATTCCCTCTCTCACCTTGCTGCTTTATTTTTCTCTAAAACCCTTGTCTTCTTTCAAATTGCTAATGTAACCTACATATTCATTAGAAAAATTATCATCCTAGTTCTACTGCAATGTAGACTCCATGAAATGAGAGACTTTTTGAAACATTTTGGTTCCATTTACCTCTGGCATCAAGAAAAATGCTGGTAAATAGTAAATACCTGGAAAATATTTAGGAGATTGATGAATGAATTTGAAAGTAAATAATGAAATGGCTTGACAGAAGCTACATTTTGGTTTGTTTTATGGGACCATATTTTTAAAGCTTTAAAAAAATTGTCCAAAGGTAGTAGGGTTTGAGCCAGGAGTATGTCCTGTCAGGCTGGGATGGAACTTTGGATATCCAGGAAGGCAATTAAAAGATTTATACAAATCAGGGATGCCTGGCTGGCTCAGTTGGAAGGGCATGCAACTCTTGATCTCAGGGTTCTGAGCTTGAGCCCCATGTTGGGTGTAGAGATTACTTAAAAAAAAATCTTAAAAAAAAAAAAAACTTATGCAAATCAAAGAGTTGGTCAAATAGGTGGTATTGACAGTGAAATTTATGAGTACTGTTTTATTATTTTTTTTCTGGGTGCTCATCATTATTTGGTGTTTCTATTCCTGCCATTTTGCTAATGGTTAGGCAAAATGATATTAGCTTATTGTTTTAATTTTTGCTAATGTTTAGGCCAAATGATATTATCTTATTGTTTAAGTTGAATTTAATTAATTTTCTTTAATCACAAATAAGAAGGAGTATTAGTTCCATATTTTTGCTCCTCTTAAAATTTTGTTTTGTGGAGTGTCAGCATTCATTTTTCTTTTATTTAATGATTGGTCTTCTAATATTTTAACAGTCTGTATCAACTTATATAGAAGTTTCTCTCTATATATAAAGATATTAAGCAGCCTAGGCTTTTGTATTTGTTCATATTTTTCTGTCAGACATTTGCTTTTTTATCTCTAATGTTTGCACCATCAAAGTTTTGAAATTTTACTTAGTTAAATATGTTGATCTTTTACATTTTTAATATCTTCTCTATCACTTTTGGGTTTAGAATTCAGCCCTCCTCTAGACTTTTAATTTCCAATTTTTGTACTTTTATTTTGAAATGCTTTTTGATTTACACAAAAGTTCAAATATAGCATAGAGAGTTCCTGTATACTCTCATCCTGCTTCTCCAGATGTTAACATCCTGCTCAACCATAGCACAATTGTCAAAACTAAAGCATTAACATTGGTGAAATGCTGTTAACTAAACTTTTGACTCTATTTGCATTTCACCATTTTCTGGTAGTCTTCTGTTTCTGTTCCAGAATCGAATTTGGGATCCCATATCTCATCTCATTTAGCTGTCATGTCTCCTTAGTCCTCTCTTTTAGCTGTCATGTCTCCTTAGCTGTTAACATTGTTCCTCAGTCTTTCCTTGTCCTTTCACGATGTTGACACTTTTGAAGACAACTGGTCAGTTATTCTGAAGAATGTCCCTCTGGTTTGTCTAACTTTTATCATTCAGCAGATTGAGGTTATGTGTTTTTGGCAAGAATACAATAGACTTAATGTCAGTGCCCTTCTCCGTGGATCATAACATGGGATTCATGATGTCAGTATGTCTTATTACTACTTTTTCTTATTTTTTAAATTTTATTATGTTATGTTAGTCACCATACAATACATCATTAGTTTTTGATGTAGTGATCCATGATTCCTTGTTTTCATATAACACCCAGTGCTTCATGCAGTATGTGCCCTCCTTAATACCCACCATTGGACCAACCCATCACCCCACCTCCCTCCCCTCCAAAACCCTCAGTCTGTTTCTCAGAGTCCATAGTCTCTCATGGTTCGTCTCCCCCTCTGAGTCCCCCCGCCTTCATTTTTCCCTTCCTTCTCCTAATGTCCTCCATGCTATTCCTTATGTTCCACAAATAAGTGAAACCATATGATAATTGACTTTCTCTGCTTGACTTATTTCGCTTAGCATAATCTCCTCTAGTCCCATCCATGTTGATGTAAAAGTTGGGTATTCATCCTTTCTGATGGCTGAGTAATATTCCATTGTATATATGGACCACATCTTCTTTATCCATTCATCTGTTGAAGGGCATCTCGGCTCTTTCCACAGTTTGGCTATTGCAGACATTGCTGCTATGAACATTGGGGTGAACACTCATGAAAGAAATTGAAGAAGACACAAAAAGATGGAAAAGTATTCCATGCTCATGGATCAGAAGAATAAACATTGTTAAGATGTCTATGCTACCCAGAGCAATCTATACCTTCTATGCCATCCCGATCAAAATTCCAATCACATTTTTCAAAGTGCTGGAACAAACAATCCTAAAATTTGTATGGAATCAGAAAAGACCTCGAATCACCAAGGAAATGTTGAAAAGAGAAACAAAGCTGGGGGCATCATGTTGCCCAATTTCAAGCTATATTATAAAGCTGTGATCACCAAGACAGCATGGTACTGGCACAAAAACAGACATATAGCCTAATGGAACAGAATAGAGAGCCCAGATATGGACCCTCAACTCAGTGGTCAAATAATCTTCGACAAAGCAGGAAAAAACATGCAATGGAAAAAAGTCTCTTCAATAAATGGTGCTTGGAAAATTGGACAGCCACATGCAGAAGAATGAAACTCAACCATTCTCTAACACCATACACAAAGATAAACTCAAAATGGATGAAAGACCTCAATGTGAGACAGGAACCCATCAAAATCCTAGAGGAGAACATAGTCAGTAACCTCTTTGACATCGGCCACAGCAACTTCTTTCAAGATACATCTCCAAAAGCTAGTGAAACAAAAGCAAAAATGAACTTTTGGGACTTCATCAAGATAAAAAGCTTCTGCACAGCAAAGGAAACAGTCAACAAAACAAAGAGGCAACCCACAGAATGGGAGAAGATATTTGCAAATGACACTATAGATAAAGGGCTGGTATCCAAGATCTGTAAAGAACTTCTCAAACTCAATACCCAAAAAACAAATAATCAAGTCAAAAAGTGGGCAGAAGATATGAAAAGACACTTCTCTGAAGAAGACATACAAATGGCTAACAGACACATGAAAAAATGTTCATCATCATTAGTCATCAGGGAAATTCAAATCAAAACCACATTGAGATACCACCTTACACCAGTTAGAATGCCAAAAATGGACAGGGAAAGAAACAACAAATGTTGGAGAGGTTGTGGAGAAAGGGGAACCCTCTTACACTGTTGGTGGGAATGCAAATTGGTACAGCCACTTTGGAAAACAGTGTGGAGGTTTCTCAAAAAATTAAAAATAGAGCTACCCTATGACCCAGCAATTGCACTACTGGATATTTACCCCAAAGACACAGATGTATTGAAAAGAAGGGCCATATGCACCCCTATGTCTTATTACTACTTATTACTGTTGATGTTAACCGTGATCGTTTGGTTAAGGTGGTATCTGCTGCATGTCTCTTCTGCAAAGTTACTGTTTTCTTCTTTGTAATTAATAAATATCTTGGCAGGGGAGGATATTTGGAGACCTTGCAAATATCTTATTTCTCCTCAAACTTCTGCCCACTAATTTTAGGATCCATCTGTGGATCTTGCTTGTAATGATTATTACAGTGGTGTTCTAGGTGATTTTCTATTTCCCTTGTTTCTTCTACTTTCATTAAATGGAATTCTTCTGTAAGAAAGAGCTATCTCTTCACCTGTATGTATGTATGTATGTATGTATGTATGTATTTACTTATTCATTCATTCATTCATTACAGTGTGGACTCATGGATATTTACTTTGTTCTTCTGAGTTGTAATTTAATACTATTACTATCTGTTTTGCTGCTCAAACTGTTCTAGCTTAGTAGCACTGGCTCATTTCTACATGTCTCCATCCTTTTTAAAAAAAAAAAAATTATTTGAGGGCGCCTGGGTGGCTCAGTTGGTTAAGCGACTGCCTTTGGCTCAGGTCATGATCCTGGAGTCCCAGGATCGAGTCCCACATCGGGCTCCCTGCTCGGCAGAGAGTCTGCTTCTCCCTCTGACCCTCCCCACTCTCATGTGCTCTCTCTCTCATTCTCTCTGTCTCAAATAAATAAATAAAATCTTTAAAAAAATTATTTGAGTTCTTTTCCTTCCTCTAATTTTACTTTATTTTTTTAAAGATTTTATTTATTTATTTGACAGAGAGACAGCAAGGGAGGGAACACAAGCAGGGGGAGTGGGAGAGGGAGAAGCAGGCTTCCCGCCAAGCAGGGAGCCCGATGCAGGGCTCTAATTTTACTTTAAAAGTATATCTGTTTTGGGGGCACTTGGATGGCTCAGTCGGTTAAGTGTGTGACTTTTGATTTTGGCTCAGGTCATGATCTCATGGTCATGAGTTCGAGCCCTGCGTCTGTGCTGGGCATGGAGCCTGCTTGAGATTCTCTGTCTCCCTTTCCCTCTGCCCCTCCCCTCCACTCTCTCTCTATCTGAAAAGAATTAATTAATTAATTTTAAAAAGTATATCTATTTTTACTGGGGATATGAGGAGAAGTGGATGTAAGTTGGTAAGGTCTCATGGAGGCTCAAGTGTCCTGTTGGGTCTTGTGGCTTTCCAAGACTCCCTTAGGGTAGAAGGATCCTTGGATAGAGGGAAGCTGAGTGCCCAGAGTCATATGGTTGTTGCTGTTTAAATCATTTGCTGTGAGTATGGTCTCAAATGTAGCCTTGATTCCAGCTGTGGACAACAGGTCTGACACGTGTCATCTTAATGATTCTGAAATTAATACTGATAGCAGAGATAGAAATCCCAACTTCTTATTTCCAGCCCAGTATTATTTCTGTGTTCTTAAGAAAGCGTAAGGCTGACTCTGCCACTTCTGAGGATATGCCATCTGATTGTCTCAGCTCTGTGGATTTTGAAACATGAGGAAAGACGGAGAGAGTGGTAGCTTCCTGGGCGTGTGTAAACTTCATTAAACTGATAATTTTCATTCCTCTTTTCATGGGAGAAGTCAGTGATACTGCCAAGTTATGAGTGCTTGATGCCTCAGATAAAAATGGATGTTCGCATTAAGTAAGAATCTTGGTGTTGGATTGCCTTCTTGGCATCCTAGCACTCAGCTGCTTTCTTCTAGTGGTCACCTGATACATCTGGCTGAACAGTGTCTAATCCCTGTGCTCTTGTCCATGACTGACCAGCGCTTCTCTTGCCGGATTAGTCTCTAGGGATCACAGGACAGCTTGGCTTCTTCCTTCCTGGAGCAATGTGCTGTTAATGCCAACCGTGGGGAACTGGGTGTAATGTAATACAGATACTTGGAATTGCTGAGTCACTTCACAGTGATGGTCATGCCCGTGAATGTGAGTGAGCAGCATGGAAGTAAAACAGTCTTTAAAGACATTATTAGACTTTTCAGACACTCTCATCTTTCCCACAATTTGTGTTAAACGTTCGGCCATCTAATGAATTCAGGTTAAGTCAAGAAAATTTTTCTGATACTAAAAATTGAGATAAGTGAAAGAGATTACCCCTGAGATCATATTTGTGAAAGTGGCTTAGATCAAATGAATAGCCCTTTAATCCTTTATTGCCATATAGATTTTTTTCTTTATTATTTTCTGTTTTGGCAGCCTGTTCATAATTTGAAAACTACATCTACTTGTTCACCAGTTGTAGATTGAGAAGCTATCAGTTTGAACCAGTGATAATCTGTCTCAGTTTGACAGTTTCGACACTATCTCATAACTATAATATGTAAGGTCGAGAGACGCTCTGGTGCCCAGGGCATGTAGAAAACATGGGGGACTGGAGAGGTGAGCTGCTAAACTCCCTTATCTCAAGTTCTTTATCTTTGGTTCCTCTTTTTCTGCAAAGAAGAATCCTAGGCTTAAACCCCAATTGTCTAGAAAAACTTATTTTTTCAAACTATATTCACTAAGCTAGTTACTGTGTACCAGCCACTGTGCTAACATAGCTGGGAATACACTCATAAACAAGATGGCCTTGACTTCATGGACCTTAAGGTCTACAGCAGTGTTGCCCGATAGAAATACAACATGCATACATGTAACTTAAAATTTTCTGGTAGCTACATAAAAAAAAGCAAAAAGAAGCAGGTAAAATAAATTTTTAAAATATATTTCACCTAACGTAATTAAAATATTATATATATTTAAAATATAAACATATAACCAATATAAAAATAATTAGTGGGATAGTTTACATTCTTTTTACTGCATTCAGTCTTCAAAATTTGGTATTTTATACTTCTAACACTTTTGACCTGCTGGCTTTCCTTTCCCTTCTTATTTCTGCTTCCCACTCCATTCCCCCTCTCCCAGCTTCCATCCCTGTGATTTCATCCTCCATTCCTTTTCCTCTTGGCCCCAAGACTTCATCACGACAGCAGTGCACCTCTCAATTTGGATGAGCCACATGTTAAGTGCTCAACAGCCTTAGATGCCAGGGGCCACTGGACTGGGCGATGCAGGTTTGACTGACACCCTATACATAATCACACAAGTAAAAATATTCAGATTATAGTGGTAATAAGTGTCATAGTGAGAGAGGAAATTCTGCTTACTCAGCACCTGGGAAGAGTCTGGGGTACTATAGGTGAGACTTGAAGGATGAGCTGGAGGGGACCAGGTGTGAAGGAAGTTATAAGAGTACTCCAAGCAGGGGCGCCTGGGTGGCTCAGTCGGTTAAGCGTCTGCCTTCGCCTCAGGTCATGATCTCAGGGTCCTGGGATTGAGCCCCGCATCAGGCTCCCTGCTCAGCGGAGAGCCTGCTTCTCCCTCTCTCTGTCTGCCGCTCTGCCTACTTGTGCACTCTCTCTATCTCTCTATCAAGTAAGTAAATACAATCTTTAAAAAAAAAAAAAAGGTAAGCGTATTCCAGGCAAAGGGAACAGTGTCATGTGATGTCTTTGAGTTGAGAAAGGAGTAAAAAGGAAGCCAGTATGTGGAAATTTGTGATTGAGGGGGAAAATGATGGTACTAAGGACAGGAAAAGAGAAATCATCCAGACCAGAAGAAATCTAGAGGAAGGATACGTTTGATTTTAAAATGTTGACTTTCAGGTGCAAAAAAGCAGAGGTGTGGGACAGGCAATGGGAGAGTGGCGGGACTGGAGTTTTAGCCTTCACAGTTGATGGAGCTGGAAAGATGTCTTTTGTTGAAGTCCTAATGTCTGAACTTCTTTTCAGGGGCCACTTGTTAGGTGGGCTGGAGACCACAATGGGGAGGGGATCAGGTTACGTAGTTCAGGAGGGCAAAGAGGCAGTGAACATAAAATTGTGTTCTAGAGAAGGCCAAAGGTCATGATGGGGAGATTGAAGTGATGAAGTCTTGGGGCCAAGAGAAAAGGAATGGAAGATTAAATCACAGGGGTGGAAGCTGGGAGAGGGGGAATGGAGTGGGAAGCAGAAATAAGAAGGGAAAGGAAAGTCAGCAGGTCAAAAGTGTTTGGTGATTCTTTAGTTGGCTTCTTGTGGCTCGGTGGATGGTGGGCAAGCCAGATTTAGGGTGAAGGCGAAGGGATAACTATCATGTTACTAATATTTCTACAAATTGGCGGTTTCAGAGGAAATGACCCAAAGACTGAAGAGAGGCCCTGGAAAATGGGCTAATCCCTTTAAGAGCCAAAATACGATTGTAAGCCTGGACAGAAAGCTTCCTTGCTTGGGCACTGTGGGAACCCTGCTCTGACTATTGCCTCCTATGCTCTTATAATCTGGCAAGTGAAGTGTCTGCTGTTCTCAGCAAATCTTAATGAGATGGTGGTGATGGAAAGTGGTATTTGTCTTTCAGATGGAGAGGTCTCTCCTCCACCCATCACCAGGAGCCGGCAGGGCATTCCTAGATCACTAGGCCCCTGGTCAACCACCACTAATCTGAAAGCCTCAACTTCATGGTAAGTCACTTGGAGCTTGCTGTGTCCATGCAGAGATCACATGAAAAAGTTTGATTTGATCCCTAAGCTCCCAGAGTTTGTGTTACCGACTCTTGAACCTGGAATACTGAATCAGCAGTGTTCTCTTGGCAGCTGTGAGAGAGAGAGAAGGTAGCAGTTGGTAAGATGGGCAATGAGCCTGTTTGAAGACCCAGTTGTGAGCTGGGCACCGACTGCAAGTGCTGTAACTAAAAAACCAAACCAAACCATTCTGCAGACCAAGTCCCTTTCAGCAGGGAAAAAAAGCTGTGCTGTGTTAGAATAATGTGATGATGTTCTGCTGTGGGAGTGATCCTGGTTTTCAAGGGCAGATGTTTGCTCAGTGATGTTTGTGGAAATGTTAATGTCTACTCTCTAGGTCTTAATTCTGACAATACCCTCCCCTCATAATCATAGACAGTTAAGAATGACAGGTGCATGAATAATAAGGGGTAACAATGTATAGGATAGAGTAATCATAAACCAAGAATGGAAGAGTAATTTTTAATCTAGGCTTGTCAAAATAACTGTGTGTCTACATTTATTGATGATGTTGCTTAAACAGTGATTAAGAGCTATGTTAAATTATTCTGGAACAGTGGAGACTTAAAAAGAATTTAGTAAATTAAGAAAATAGGATTAGGGGGGCGCCTGGGTGGCTCAGTTGTTAAGCATCTGCCTTCGGCTCAGGTCATGGTCCCAGGGTCCTGGGATCGAGCCCCGCATTGGGCTCCCTGCTCAGCGGGAAGCCTGCTTCTCCCTCTCCTACTCCCCCTGCTTGTGTTCCCTCTCTCGCTGTGTCTCTCTCTGTCAAATAAATAAAATCTTTAAAAAAAAAAAAAAAAGAA
This sequence comes from Mirounga angustirostris, assembly GCF_029215605.1. NCBI lineage: Eukaryota > Metazoa > Chordata > Mammalia > Carnivora > Phocidae > Mirounga > Mirounga angustirostris. The sequence goes on from NW_026991714.1 coordinate 45,661,302, forward strand.
AATAGGATTAGGTCTTTGACTGTAAGCCAACCTCTTGGATGACAATTCTTTCAGGCTTTTGTGAATGGGAAGGGAGAGAGAAAAGGAGGTGGTAGAGGAGTTTGGAAGCTATATAGGACCAGATTGTTCAGGGTTTGGAGGTCATCACAAGGAGTTTGCACTTTATTCTAGGAGTAATAAGAAGCTGGGGAAGTGTTTTACATAGAGGAGTGTTCATAAGATCTGATTTGTGTTTTTAGAACCTTACTCTGGCTGCCTTGGGGTCTAGCCATATTGGATCTAGAAGGAGAGTAAAGTTCCCATTCTAATTCTGGTCATGTAGCTGGTCAAAGGCCTGATTCCCAAGTGACAGTGGAAAGAAGCAGAAATAATGCACAGAGGCAAGAAAGGAGCAGGACAGATGGTACTGGAGCAGGAGGTTCCCACTGCCCACATTCCTTCCCGGCTTGCCAATGCAGCCAGCGTCAAAGGAAATCCAGCATATGAAAGGCACCTTAAAGTTTTGTTTGAAGAGAAGCCGTGCTTAGGAACATGTTTGAAAAACTTGAAAATAGGACGATAAATGTCTAGTTTGCTATGCTCAGGGGGGCTGGCCCACATCAGGTGTGCCGAACAGACTGCCCAGAGCAGGCCCCGCACAGAAGCTCCCCGGTGGGGTTGCTCAGTCCTGCTTCTCCCGGGACACTCGCACCCTACAGAGGAGTCAGAGGGGATTTGCCTCCAGAAAGACCATCTGAGATTCGAAGTCCACCTCTTTCACTCCCTATCGTGACGGACTACTTCCACCTCTGGCCATTTGCCCTTCATCCCAGTGGACCAGCATCTGTTCTCCCCGTAGTGAGGCCCCTGTGAGGCCTGGGCGCACCCTGCCCTCTCACGGTTTATTGTGCCCAGGGGAGACAAAAAGCTCATCTCTGTCAGCTAATTTTAGTGCAAACGTTTCTTAATTAGTAAGAGGAAATTTCAGGGCACGGGTTGCAAGCAATCCTTCTTCTCCTTCTTTGCTTGGAGGCAGTTAACGATGAAGAAGCCCCTAATTTTGCCCCTCTGCCTTAGCTGAAGGAAGTCAGGGCACATTCTAGTAACCGCTCTGCATAAGGCTGCAAGGCTGCATTCCTGAACCCTTCCTTTCTGTTCAGTCCTGACTCCCAAACCTTCCAGAGCAGGACTGGACTGGTTCAGCTGACCTGTCTCTCTCTCTCTCTCTCTCTGCCTTTGAGGTTTCTGGAGAGGCAAAGTCCATTTAGATGTGGGCTCAGACTTATCTCTTCAGCTGCAGGCTGGGGGGTTTCTCTTGAAGCCAAACAAACCCCCAGGTGCTTAGCAGTCTCTGGATTTTGCCCTTGGACCTTGCCGGGCTTGGGCTCACTTTTTCTTTGCCATAAGCCTTCGGCTCCCTGGCCTGCTCTGCTTGATTGAGACCTCTGTGTCTGTCTGCAAAGCCTCGGCTTTCTCGTCTGCCTTTCTCTGTTGAACCTCATCTCTCTGACAAGCCTTCCAGACGTAGCTTAGCCCAGCCCCTCCTGTCATCTTTTCATGTGAAGCCAACTTGCTCTCGTGTAAAATCCCAGGGCTCCTATGCTGGACATTTTACAACTTTAACAGATTTTGAGAATGCAGCTCAGTCATTTTGTAAAGGTCATATCTGTGGAGTTTTATTAATCAGATTTCTTTTTCAAGGTTTTTCTAAAAGTTATTGGTTTTATTTCAAAATTTTTACACTCTATATACATTTTCTAAGTATCTGAGCCCCTGAATGTATTAGTATCTCTCTTTAAAGATCTACTGTTTTTGTTAAAGAATATTGTGGGCTCTCTCTCTCTTTCTCTCTCCATCTCTCTCTCTATATATATGTATATAAGGTTAAATGATTTTTATAAAAAGCACTCAGAATAATTTTGAATGTACATTTTGAACTTTAAATTGAGATGTGTCAGGTCTTTTTATTTAAGTGATTACATTTGAAAGTAGTTTTAGCTCTAATTTTTACAAGAGGTAAATTCTAATAATTATGTCCCTGTGTGCATTAGTAAAGATGGATATTTTTATTATTATAAAACAAAGGTGCATTAGAATTGCCTTGTGCCAGGTTCTGGCTTCGTTGCAGGTGCATGGAGGATTAAGGTAATGAGTGGGGAAGCGTCCATATGCTACGTGTTTCACAGGTGCAGGCTTAATGCGCTGGGTAGGTGAGAAAACAGTATTTGCTTTCAATCTTGCTTGAGTCAAACTTTGGGAACTATACTGACTTTTTAGAACTTAGGGAGGGCACCCCACTGACCATTCTTGGATCTTTTTTCCCCCAGTTATAAATTCCCTTGAGGCTTAATTATATATGAAAATGTAAACATAGAAGGGTTATTAAGCAGCCTATAACAAGGCCAAAGTGCCTGTAGACTCTCGTCCCGCCTTTTGTTGGATTACCTATTAGTGTTTCCTGGTAATGCACAATGAACTAGGCGTTCAGAACCTTTCAGGACTCAAACAGAAAAGTTTTTGCAAAGAATTCAATATGATTGGCTTTGAAGTGGGCCCATATGGACATCTCCCCCCTTTCCTTCTCTGACTCCTGACTTAGGAAGGCAGGTGCCTCTACAGTGATCTTTGTCTTTGCCAGATGCCATGTCTGCACGCTTTGCTTCACCTTGATCTATGGCTTTTAACAAGTAATGCATCAGGGGAGCCTGTTACGGCAGTCTTTTCTTTTTAAAAAATCAAGAACAAAGGGAATACATTTTAGAGATCATTTTTTTCCTTCTTTCTATTCATATGCCTCCCACTTGTCACTGTTTCCATCAAGATGATTTTTAAAAAGATTTATACAAGCACTCCACGTGCATTGTGGAAAAATTAGAAAATATAGAATAGCTAAAGAAAAAAAAAGTGACCCCCAAATTTCACCACACAGCGGCAACCAGTTTGGTTTATAACAATCTTCTCAGTGGGATCCATTGGCACATCAGTTTCTAAGAACTCTTCATGGGGCTCCTGTCTACTGTGGGTCTGTGGATAAAATTTACAGTTACTAGAACCACGGAGAGACAAACTCTTCCTGACACTAAGTATAGCAGGATAATTAGAAAGCCGTACCCCCAGAGTGTAATGTACAATTTGCCCAGGGAAGATGGCCCCAGTTGCATGTTTGCCATCCTGGGGGACCACTTGGCTTTGTGAGAACAGAGGAGGTCCCTGTCAGAGCAGTGAACAGTTTGGCTCACATAGACTGAATTGCAGCATGACAAACCAGTGTGGGATGACTGTGGGCTCGCTTAGGGCTTTTTTTTTTCTTTTCTTCTTCTTCAAAAAGTCTTTGAATTCTTTTCAGTGTCCGGCCGAACTTAAAATTAAAGAAAAATTCATGAAAACACCTCTGAGCTCTACTATTACTTATTAAATTAATCAAAAGATGAGTCACAGTGGCAACATCCCAATGCTAGTGTAGGTGTGGGAGAATAGATGCATTCATTTGTTGTTGGTGACTTTCAAATTGCTCCAGTAATTCTGGAATGCATTTTGTCCAATTATAGTAAGAGCCATAAAACTGATTTTGTGCCCTTTTACTCAGTATCACTCACATTATGGGATATAGCTTGAGGAAATAATCTAAAAAAAGAAAGCAATTTATATAAAGATGGTTATAGTTTAAATTATGGGTAATCAGGAAAGCTGTCATCCAGAGATTTCCCTTATATTTTACCATCCTCAGAAATGTGTTTTATCCACTTGGGAGAGCTTTTCTAAGTAATGAAGACTTTGAATGTGACTGCCACTGAAGACGAGAGAAGCCTCTCTTGTTGAAGTGGAAGGATTCAGTGGGTGACTTTCCTTCCTCTCTTTCTCTCTTTCTTTCTTTCTTTCTAAAGATTTTATTTATTTATTTGACAGAGAGAGAGAGAGGGTGCGAGAGAGAGCACAAGCAGGGGGAGAGGGAGAGGGAGAGGGAGAAGCAGGCTCCCTGCTGAGCAGAGAGCCCGATGTGGGGCTCGATCCCAGGACCCTGGGATCATGACCTGAGCTGAAGGCAGACGCTTAACTGACTGAGCCACCCAGGCATCCCAGTTGGTGACTTTCTGCACAGAATATGCAGCTCATGGATTTTCTTTAGTCCTACCAAATTTTCCCAAGATAGACACGAATGTTGATTTGAAAGATACTAGAATACAGAATGAGCATAGAGGACATCTTCTTGAACTCTCTAGCTGAGACTGGTACCTTCTCTCAGTATATGGACAGATGTCTGGTCACTGCTTGATCAGCCTATTACCTCTTGGGGCAATTTGTTCGCAGCTCTACTATTTAGAAGGCTCTTCCTTATGTTAGAACAAAAATCAGCCTACTTGCAACTTCCACCTATTAATTTCATTTCAGCCTTCTGAGGACATGTAGAAGAAATCCGGCTTTCCTATAAGTCTTTTCTTTTTCCTCCCCAGGCTAAAAAGCCTTAGCTCTTTTAGACTTTCCTCAGATGTTCAACATATGTTCAACATAGGGTTATTTTTTTCTGTAGGCATACCAATTGGTTGATGTGCTCCTTAAAGAATTCAGAAGAAAATGACCGCAATACCCTGAGTGTAGTCTAAACATTGCTGAGAAGGCCTAGTAGGATTGTTCATTCTTTTTTTTTTTTATTTTTATTTATTTTATTTATTTATTTATTTATTTATTTATTTTTTGGGGGGGATTTTTTTTTATTCTTATGTTAATCCCCATACATTACAACATTAGTTTTAGATGAAGTGTTCCATGATTCATTGTTTGTGCACAACACCCAGTGCTCCATGCAGAATGTGCCCTCCTCAATACCCGCCACCAGGCTAACCCATCTTCCCACCCCCCTCCCCTCTAAAACCCTGTTTGTTTTTCAGAGTCCATCGTCTCTCATGGTTCGTCTACCCCTCCGATTTCCCCCGCTTCATTCTTCCCCTCCCGCTACCTTCTTCTTCTTCTTCTTCTTCTTTTTTTTTTTTCTTAACATATATTGCATTATTTGTTTCAGAGGTACAGATCTGAGATTCAACAGTCTTGCACAATTCACAGCGCTTACCAGAGCACATACCCTCCCCAGTGTCCATCACCCAGTACCCCCATCCCTCCCACCCCACCCCCCACTCCAACAACACTCAGTTTGTTTCCTGCGATTAAGAATTCCTCATATCAGTGAGGTCATATGATACATGTCTTTCTCTTTTTGACTTATTTCACTCAACATAATACCCTCCAGTTCCATCCACGTCATTGCAAATGGCAAGATCTCATTCCTTTTGATGGCTGCATAATATTCCATTGTATATATATACCACATCTTCTTTATCCATTCATCTGTCGATGGACATCTTGGCTCTTTCCACAGTTTGGCTATTGTGGACATTGCTGCTATAAACATCGGGGTGCACGTACCCCTTCGGATCCCTACTTTTGTATCTTTGGGGTAAATACCCAGTAGTGCAATTGCTGGATCATATGGTAGCTCTATTTTCAACTTTTTGAGGAACCTCCATACAGTTTTCCAGAGTGGCTGCACCAGTTTGCATTCCCACCAACAGTGTAAGAGGGTTCCCCTTTCTCCGCATCCCTGCCAACATCTGTCGTTTCCTGACTTGTTAATTTTAGCCATTCTGACTGGTGTGAGGTGGTATCTCATTGAGGTTTTGATTTGGATTTCCCTGATGCTGAGCGATATTGAGCACTTTTTCATGTGTCTGTTGGCCATTTGGATGTCTTCTTTGGAAAAATGTCTGTTCATGTCTTCTGCCCATTTCTTGATTGGATTCTTTGTTCTTTGGGTGTTGAGTTTGATAAGTTCTTTATAGATTTTGGATACTAGCCCTTTATCTGATATGTCATTTGCAAATATCTTCTCCCATTCTGTCGGTTGTCTTTTGGTTTTGTTAACTGTTTCCTTTGCTTTGCAAAAGCTTTTTATCTTGATGAAGTCCCAATAGTTCATTTTTGCCCTTGCTTCCCTTGCCTTTGGCGATGTTTCTAGGAAGAAGTTGCTTCGGCTGAGGTCAAAGAGGTTGCTGCCTGTGTTCTCCTTTAGGATTTTGATGGACTCCTGTCTCACATTGAGGTCTTTCAACCATTTGGAGTCTATTTTTGTGTGTGGTGTAAGGAAATGGTCCAGTTTCATTCTTCTGCATGTGGCTATCCAATTTTCCCAACACCATTTGTTGAAGAGACTGTCTTTGTTCCATTGGACATTCTTTCCTGCTTTGTCGAAGATTAGTTGACCATAGAGTTGAGGGTCCATTTCTGGGCTCTCTATTCTGTTCCATTGATCTATGTGTCTGTTTTTGTGCCAGTACCATGCTGTCTTGATGATGACAGCTTTGTAATAGAGCTTGAAGTCCGGAATTGTGATGCCACCAGCTTTGCTTTTCTTTTTCAATATTCCTCTGGCTATGCGGGGTCTTTTCTGGTTCCATACAAACTTTAGGATTATTTGTTCCATTTCTTTGAAAAAAGTGGATGGTATTTTGATGGGGATTGCATTGAATGTGTAGATTGCTCTAGGTAGCATTGACATCTTCACAATATTTGTTCTTCCAATCCATGAGCATGGAACGTTTTTCCATTTCTTTGTGTCTTCCTCAATTTCTTTCATGAATATTTTATAGTTTTCTGAGTACAGATCCTTTGTTTCTTTGGTTAGATTTATTCCTAGGTATCTTATGGTTTTGGGTGCAATTGTAAATGGGATCGACTCCTTAATTTCTCTTTCTTCTGTCTTGTTGTTGGTGTATAGGAATGCCACTGACTTCTGTGCATTGATTTTATATCCTGCCACTTTGCTGAATTCCTGTATGAGTTCTAGCAGTTTTGGGGTGGAGTCTTTTGGGTTTTCCACATAAAGTATCATATCATCTGCAAAGAGTGAGAGTTTGACTTCTTCTTTGCCAATTTGGATGCCTTTGATTTCTTTTTGTTGTCTGATTGCTGTGGCTAGGACTTCCAATACTATGTTGAATAGCAGTGGTGATAGTGGACATCCCTGCCGCGTTCCTGACCTTAGTGGGAAAGCTCTCAGTTTTTCCCCATTGAGAATAATATTTGCTGTAGGTTTTTCATAGATGGCTTTTATGATATTGAGGTATGTACCCTCTATCCCTATACTCTGAAGAGTTTTGATCAAGAAAGGATGCTGTACTTTGTCAAAAGCTTTTTCTGCATCTATTGAGAGGATCATATGATTCTTGTTCTTTCTTTTGTTAATGTACTGTATCACATTGATTGATTTGCAGATGTTGAACCAACCTTGCAGCCCAGGGATAAATCCCACTTGGTCATGGTGAATAATCCTTTTAATGTACTGTTGGATCCTATTGGCTAGTATTTTGGTGAGAATTTTTGCATCCATGTTCATCAGGGATATTGGTCTGTAATTCTCCTTTTTGATGGGGTCTTTGTCTGGTTTTGGGATCAAGGTAATGCTGGCCTCATAAAATGAGTTTGGAAGTTTTCCTTCCGTTTCTATTTTTTGGAACAGTTTCAGAAGAATAGGTATTAATTCTTCTTGAAATGTTTGGTAGAATTCCCCTGGGAAGCCATCTGGCCCTGGGCTTTTGTTTTTTGGGAGATTTTTGATGACTGCTTCAATTTCCTTAGTGGTTATAGGTCTGTTCAGGTTTTCTATTTCATCCTGGTTCAGTTTTGGTAGTTGATACATCTCTAGGAATGCATCCATCTCTTCCAGGTTATCTAATTTGCTGGCATAGAGTTGCTCATAATATGTTCTTATAATTGTTTGTATTTCTTTGGTGTTGGTTGTGATCTCTCCTCTTTCATTCATGATTTTGTTGATTTGGGTCATTTCTCTTCTCTTTTTGATAAGTCTGGCCAGGGGTTTATCAGTCTTGTTAATTCTTTCAAAGAACCAGCTCCTAGTTTCGTTGATCTGTTCTACTGTTCTTTTAGTTTCTATTTCATTGATTTCTGCTCTGATCTTTATTATTTCTCTTCTCCTGCTGGGTTTAGGCTTTCTTTGCTGTTCTTTCTCCAGCTCCTTTAGGTGGAGGGTTAGGTTGTGTATTTGAGACCTTTCTTGTTTCTTGAGAAAGGCTTGTATTGCTATATACTTTCCTCTTAGGACTGCCTTTGCTGCATCCCAAAGATTTTGAACAGTTGTGTTTTCATTTTCATTGGTTTCCATGTATTTTTTTAATTCTTCTTTAATTTCCTGGTTGACCCATTCATTCTTCAGTAGGATGCTCTTTAGCCTCCATGTATTTGAGTTCTTTCCGACTTTCCTCTTGTGATTGAGTTCTAGTTTCAAAGCATTGTGGTCTGAAAATAGGCAGGGAATGATCCCAATCTTTTGGTACCGGTTGAGACCTGATTTATGACCTAGGATGTGATCTATTCTGGAGAATGTTCCATGGGCACTAGAGAAGAATGTGTATTCCGTTGCTTTGGGGTGGAATGTTCTGAATATGTCTGTGAAGTCCATTTGGTCCAGTGTGTCATTTAAAGTCTTTATTTCCTTGTTGATCTTTTGCTTAGACGATCTGTCCATTTCAGTGAGGGGGATGTTAAAGTCCCCCACTATTATTGTATTGTTGTCAATGTGTTTCTTTGCTTTTGTTATTAATTGCCTTATATAATTGGCTGCTCCCATGTTAGGGGCATAGATATTTACAATTGTTAGATCTTCTTGTTGGATAGATCCTTTAAGTATGATATAGTGTCCTTCCTCATCTCTTATTACAGTCTTTGGTTTAAAATCTAATTTGTCTGATATAAGGATTGCCACCCCAGCTTTCTTTTGATGTCCATTAGCATGGTAAATGGTTTTCCACCCCCTCACTTTCAATCTGGGGGTGTCTTTGGGTCTAAAATGAGTCTCTTGCAGACAGCATATCGATGGGTCTTGTTTTTTAATCCAGTCTGTTAGCCTGTGTCTTTTGATTGGGGCATTTAGCCCATTTACATTCAAGGTAACTATTGAAAGATAGGAATTTAGTGCCATTGTATTGCCTGTAAGGTGACTGTTACCGTATATTGTCTGTGTTCCTTTCTGGTCTATGTTGCTTTTAGGGTCTCTCTTTGCTTAGAGGACCCCTTTCAAGATTTCCTGTAGGGCTGGTTTTGTGTTTGCAAATTCCTTTAGTTTTTGTTTGTCCTGGAAGCTTTTTATCTCTCCTTCAATTTTCAATGACAGCCTAGCTGGATAGAGTATTCTTGGCTGCATATTTTTCTCATTTAGTGCTCTGAATATATCCTGCCAGTCCTTTCTGGCCTGCCAGGTCTCTGTGGATAGGTCTGTTGCCAATCTAATGTTTCTACCATTGTAGGTTACATATCTCTTCTCCCGAGCTGCTTTCAGGATTTTCTCTTTGTCTATGAGACTCGTAAGTTTTACTATTAGATGTCGGGGAGTTGACCTATTTTTATTTATTTTGAGAGGGGTTCTCTGTGCTTCCTGGATTTTGATGCCTGTTTCCTTCCCCAAATTAGGGAAGTTCTCTGCTATAATTTGCTCCATTATACCTTCTGGCCCTCTCTCTCTTTCTTCTTCTTCTGGGATCCCAATTATTCTAATGTTGTTTCGTCTTATGGTATCGCTTATCTCTCGAATTCTGCCCTCATGATCCAGTAGTTGTTTATCTCTCTTTTTCTCAGCTTCTTTATTTTCCATCATTTCATCTTCTATATTACTGATTCTCTCTTCTGCCTCATTTATTCTAGCAGTTAGCGCCCCCATTTTTGATTGCACCTCATTAATAGCCTTTTTGATTTCTACTTGGTTGGATTTTAGCTCTTTTACTTCTCCAGAAAGAGTTTCTCTAATAACTTCCATATTTTTTTCAAGCCCAGCTAGTATCTTTAAAGTGATGATTCTGAACTCTAGATCTGACATCGTACTAATGTCCGTATTGAGTAGGTCCCTGGCAGTCGGTACTGCCTCTTGTTCTTTTTGTTGAGGTGATTTTTTCCGTCTTGTCATTTTGTGCAGAGGAGAATAGATTAATGAGAGAACAAAATGCTAGCAGAGTAACCACGTCCCCAGAAAATATACTCTAAACAAATCAGAAAAGACCTTCCAGAAAGTGGTCGTTCTTCTGATGAGAGAGTTGTTGCTCTTCTTTTCTTTGATCTCCTGTTGGGTTTGTAGGTGTTCAGAATGGTTTGATCCCTATCCAGCTGAATTCCTGAGACCAGACGAAATCCAGGTCTCCTACTCCTCCGCCATCTTGCTCCGCCCCTTCGGATTGTTCATTCTTACGGCACAATTTCAGGAATATTAAGACCTCTTTAGCTTTTATCTATGCCATGTACCTAGATAGTGTGTGTATACAGCTAAAACCTGCTGGTATTTTCATGTGCGTGGCTTGGGCTCTTCTCTATCCTGTAGAATTGCTTATTTGAATCTAAGTGCAGTTTCTCATTTATTCTTAGGTATGATGTTTTTGATGAGGAATAATTTAGACATAGTAATAAGCACTAATCTAAATTTTTGTATATATAAATGCCCATCTAACCACCACTCAGGTCAGCATATAGAATTTTTCCAGAATTCTAAGAAGTTTTCTCATGCCCTCTCACAGCCAACAGCTCCCCAATTGTAATCACTACTCCGGCTTCTATTACCATGAATTAATTTTGCCTGATTGAACTTCATATAAATGGAATTGTGCAATTTCAATTCTCACCTTGGTGTCTGTGAGATTTATTTATATTGTTGAATAAGGTAGAAGCTTACTCTTTTTATTGTTATGTAACTTCCCATAGTATAAATTATACCACAATTTACCTATCTAGTCAACTGTTTGGTTTTTTGAATAAAGCTACCATGACAATTATAGTACATGTCTTTTGGAAGATATAAGTACTCATACCTGTTGATTATATACCTAGGGGTAAAACTGATGGGTCCTAGGATATATAGCTGTTTTGCTTAATACATACTGCCAAACAGTTTCCTCAACTGGAGGTACCAGTTTATGCTCTCATTAGTAATGTATAGAGTTCCAGTTTTCTGTATCTTCTTCAGCACTAGTTACCATAAAGTCCTTTAAGTTTTAGTCATTTTAAAGAGGTATAAGGTATTATCTCACTCTTTTTTTTACTATTGTTTGACTTCGCATTTAAAAAAATTTTTTTTAATTTTTAATTTTTTAAAGATTTTATTTATTTATTAGAGAGAGATACAGCGAGAGAGGGAACACAAGCAGGGGGAGTGGGAGAGGGAGAAGCAGGCTTCCCGCCGAGCGGAGAGCCCGATGCGGGGCTCGATCCCAGGACCCTGGGATCATGACCTGAGCCGAAGGCAGATGCTTAACGACTGAGCCACCCAGGCACCCCACTTTGCATTTTTCTGATGACTGATTATCCATATAGTTTTTCTGTAAAATTAATTGCATGATTTAGCTCTATTGAATTCATTTTGGATTGCTCCTTGGTTATCCCATGAATTCACTACTCCTTCTAGCTATTTCCTACCCACTCATTTATTTATGTCATTTTTATCCTCCAAGTCTCCATAACACAGGATGTGGACAAAATGTGGTATCAAGCCCCTCTAAGTTGATGTCAGTGCTTTGACTGGCATCCTTGGGTAAGCCATTCAGCCAGTTCTGAAATCAACCTAACTATATGATTACCAGCTCACATTTCACCATGCTTTCAATAAAGTTATCTAGAAATACTAAAATTCAGATCCTTGCATGCCTATAATATTCTTCTGATCTATCAGTCTCGTTGGTACGCCTATCAAAAAATGAAGTTAGTTTAAGTTGGTATTCTTTGTGAATCCAAAATGGCCCCCATTAATCATTTATTCCTTCTCTATGAGCCCACAGATCATCCTTTTGATTTCCTAAAGGTGTATCTTTCACTTTATAAATGTAGGACAGCATTTGCAACTTCTGTTTTTTATAGTTCTGTTGTTTTATTAACACAAATATGATGTGCACATAAGCTGTCTATTTATTTTCTTCGCTGCATAGCCTGGCATTGGGACTGGTGACTCCGATGGCCAGCTGGGCTGCTTTTTCCACAATGGCTTCGTGGTTCTTGGAGGAGACATTCTGAGCAATCTCTGCACAGTAAGATTTGTTGCACATCAGCAGCACTTCAAGCTCCTTGACGTTGTAGACAAGGAACTTCCGGAAGACACTGAGCACTATGTGCTTTGTTTTCTTGTTGCTCCCATAACCAGTGTTGGGTGTCAAGATCTGGCCCTTGAATCTTCTGTGCACCCTATTGTCAATGCTTCTGGGTTTCCATCAGTTGCACTGAATTTTGACATATTGGTTGGAGTGGTGCCGGATGAACTTCTTGGTCCTCTTTTAACAATCTTGAACTTCACCAGAGGTCTGAGGGTGGCCATGATGCTGAGTAGGAGACAGCTGCCACCTCTGCAGGCGGCATGGAAGAAGAGAGAATATTTGCAACTTCTTACTTGAAGCAGAAGTATGGTTTACAATGGTCTCCTGGTTTAATTTGATTGCTGTGTTTAAACTGATTTTCTTTTTTATGAATGGAATCCTTACTTAAAGATTTTAAGATAGTTCATGAGTTGACAACTATACAATAAATATTTTTGGGGGAGGATGAGCATTAAGAAGTATTTTACAATGTAAGTAATCACTCACTAATTAATCTCTAAACTTGGATTTCTAATTATCTGATTTTCCTAGTCACATGGACACTAACAGTTTACTTTTGCAAATGGGCAGAATGATGAAAATGATCGATAGTGGGAAAGATTTTAAAAGAAAGAAGAAACTAATTCAAAACTACAGACCACTGGAGATCATTTAATGAATTTAACTTGGTCTATTAAGTAGGAGCTCAATGGGCTTAAAAAGATAGTCAACTTTCAAAGTGTCTCAGGCATTAAGAGAATCTGGTTTAGCTTTGAGAAATCTAGAAGCAACAACAGAAATAACCAATCTATATGATAGGACTAGTTGCTGGTTATATTTCTTTGCGCTTTAAGCAGGAAAAGTAAACATTTCACGGAACATATCCAGTTGGCTAGAATAGCTGCCCTAATCAACTAAAGATTTTTTGGCCACCATAAACCCCAATTAGCCTTGTCTTTTATGCTCCTCATTATATTGTATAAATAATAAAATTGTTGAATTAAAGAGAAACTAGAGGTTATCCAGTTTAGTCTTTAAAATTTACCTATGAGGAAACTAATACTCAAGGAAGCTAAATGATTTACTTAAGTTTTACCACCCAAGGACTGTTGAAGAAGCAGACAGACGATGTTCCTGCTCTCATGAAGATCACATTTTAGTCAAAAGGGGATACAGAAGAAGCAAAGCACACGTACTTGAAGAACAAAGTAGATGGTGGTAAGTGTTAGAGAGAGTGGGATGCATTATATCAAGTGGCCAGATCCTTCCCAATTTAGTTCTCTTTCTGCTTTACCAAAGTGCTTTCTAAATGACTGTTTCAGAGAAATAGAGGAGTTAAATGACACAGTACTCTGGGTATATTGAATGTCACAAATAAAATTTATTTTCTTTCAATCAACTTATCCCCCTTTGTTTTTTAAGAAATCAAAATTCAGACAGTATTTCCAGAATAAAGATATATGTAAATGAAAAATATACTCAAGAAGATCAGAAAGTCCAGCAGTGTTGCCTAGGGCAAGTGAATCATATATTTTCATCTTCAAAACTATTTTTTCAGATATATTGATTAAAGAGAATTTTCTTTTCTCAGAGGAGTTTGATGAAATGATATGAGAGTATATGACTGATCTTGAGACTATTTCTGTAACTTTTCTAAGGAAGACTGGAAAGCTGTTCCTAGAGGCTTACTCCAATCCTAATTTTTGAATTCAAGTTGTCATGTGTAGACTTCATCTAATTTGGCTGTCCTTTACTTTCCTGTCACCAAACAGGGAAAACATTTAGCAACCAGCAATGTATTAGACTTGAGGGAGATTAAAAAGAAAAAACAAAACAAAACATCTGAGATAGGACCTTGACCCTCAGGAATGCCATACTCTAATTAAAGAGAAAAGATAATAGTACCAGGTGGTAAGAGTGTTGAGCAACTGGTACAGATAAGAGGCTTGGTAGAGATCCAGAGGAGGGAGAAATGCCTTTCTGTGGGTGGAAGGTGTCTTTGAAGGAGTTAGAAGTTGGGCTGGACTCTGGAGAATGCATGCTTTGAAAAAGAGAGCTGTGATTATAGCAGTACTTGAGGAAGATTTTCCAAATAAAGCTTTTGCAGGGAGCAGGGCAGAGGCAGAGGCTATTACAGTTCCCCAATGACATAGATAAAAAGTCTATTGATGACTGGCAAACCTGGGTGGCTGGATGATGTGAATGGGGTAGGACAGAGCAAATGAGGAGGTGAAAGATGACTTCACAGTCTGAGTCTGGGTAATAGATGACTTCATTCATAGAACTGAGGAAGTCTGAAGGGAGAGCTGGTTTGGGGGTAAAGTGATATTTGATTGCAGGCGTATCAAGAGGTTGGCAGCAAATCTGATTTAAAATGTCCATCAGATAGTACCAGGGGCTAAGACTAAGGTAACGGTAGAGTTAAAGATTCATATGTGTGAGCTCTGGTAAATGAGAGGAGAGGATGTGGGAACTCTAAAGTGAAACATTGACCAAGAATCACTGATTCTTTTCATTGGGACATTTCTAATTGATCTCCTAGAGTTAAATGATTCCCTGGCTGCTGAAGGGAGCTGATAGTTATTGATCTGATACTTACCACACTCAACACTTGATGTTAATGACAGTAAGTTGGATAATCTATATTTGTATCTACCTAATCCCACTCCTGCTTATTGATAGGATTAAAATATGTATGCTATCTATATTCTTTATCTATATAGATATAAAGATAGATAAATAAACAAACATATGTCTATATACTTATCTATATATTTATTTATCTATGTCATGTAGTTTATCATCCAGAGCAGGATATATTTGTGGGTGAAAGGAGGGTACAGTTAAATCATGCCAGGACAACGTGTAAGCCAGGACTGACCCAGGTAAAGCAGTTAAGTATGGGCCTCCTATGTATAGAGAAAGTATAACACAATGGTGAAAGGTATAAGGTAAAAAAGAAGAGCCTCTAACGTTTTATTAGGTATGTGATCCTGAACAAACAACCTGTCTAAGCTTTGGTTTTCTCAACTGTAAAATTTAAGATAATATCTTTGTTCCTCTCTAGCTCTTTTTAACACAACAACCAGAGTGATCCGTCCAGAATGCATTCGAGTTCTGAGTACATGGGTGAAAGCAGGGAGACCAGTCAGAAAACTGTACTTTGTCCAGACCAAAGGTGATTTTAGTTTGGACCAGAGTGGTAGTAATAGACGTTATGAGAAAAGGTTAGATTCTGGATATAATTTGAAGGTAGGGCCTGTAAGATTTTTTGGTGAGAGAATGAGATGTTAAGGATGAATTTAAGTTTTTTGGGCTAAGTAACTGAAAGAATAAACCCGGTATTCCTCAGGTTGGGAAGATTATGAGCAGAACAGGTTTTGGAGGAAGATCAGGAGTTCCACTTTGGAAATGTTAAGTTTGAGATGTCTATTAAACACACAAATAGAGGTATTGAGTAAGATACTGAAGTCTGTAGCTTAGGAGAGAGTTTGAACTGGAGATGTACACTTGGAAGTCATCAGGTGAAAGATATGAGACCAGATAACATCACCAAAGAGTGGTGGTAGATGGAGAAGAGGAGAAATCCAAGGGCTGAGGCCTGCACATTATGGATGAAAGAGAAGGTAAAAGAGAAGGAAGGAAGCAGCAAAGGATATTAAGAAGGAGCAGCTGGAGTGGTAGAAGGAAAACTAAAGTGCCTTGGTAGAAAACAAATTAATATTTATTAACGGGAAGAGGATGATCAACTATCTCATATACTTCTAATAGATCAAGTCAGATGAAGACTTGGAATTGATCATTGGGTTTAGCGACATGGAGTTCTTTGGGGGAGTGGCAGGTACAAAGTTTAAAATAGAAGGGTTTAAGAGAAGATGCGAGGAGAGAAATAGGTGATAGCAAACCTAGGTAACTCTTAAGATTTTCTCTAACAGGGAGAAAAGAAATGAAGTGAGAAGTGGAAAGGAAAGTGAAATCAAGAGCATTTTTTCCCCAAGATGGACAATGATCAAGTAGAAAAGAGAAAAATTGAGAATATAGCAGTGAGAAATGAGATTTGTGGAGTAATGTCAAGAAGGAATAGAACTAGCACACAAATTGGAGTGGGTGGTCTTTGCTTATAACTCAGGCGGTTCACCTATAATAATAAGAGCACATATCAGTAGGTATGTGGGGGGTAATGTGAAGAGAGGTCATAGTCCCTGGCTTGTTCTGAGTATGAGCCTGGTCTTTCCTCAAGTGAGTTACTGTTTGCCCAGGGGTGTAGTAGCAGAGAGCTGCATGTCCACTATGGACCTTTTAATAAGACTTGCTAATGTCTAATATATTAGTGTGAGTTTGGTGTTTCCAGTGTGTGAGACATTGAACGTCTGGGGTTTTATCTCACTTCCATATAAATTTCCCAAAGTCAAGTTATTTCTCTAAATTTCAGTTTCTTCATCTGTTGAGGAAAAGAGAGAGAGAGAGAAAGTACTTACCTCAGTCTCATTGCTCTTTCTAGAGGTGACTACTGTTATCAGCTTGGTATGTCTCTCCCTTTCAAAAACTGGCCTCTGGTGTTGTTTTTATCAGGTTAGCAAAGTAATATGTTATCACTGTAAAAGGAAAAAGAAGAAGAAAAATCAACCATTTGTTATCTCACTACACAGAGATAGATATTTTAGTGTATCTCCTACCAGTCCTTTATGCATATGTTTATAATAAACATATTTTACATAATTGTAATTTTAGTGCATGCAGTTGCCTGTCTTAAAAAAATGTAACATTATATCATAGACATTTCCCCGTATTACTGATAATTTTTTAGAAACATCTTGTTTTTAATGACAGCATATTTCTTTAGTTAGGCATGTTCCCATAATTTAGTTAACCATTCACTATAATCTAGCTGTGTTTGAGGGACGAGATAAGCCCAGGGTCCCCCTACTACTCTGCCATCTTAACTCCCTTGGACAACCATTTACTATAATATTGAAAATTTCCAATGTTATTGAAATTATAAATAATGTTGGGATAAATTATCTCTTTTATAAGGTGAGAATATTTCTTTCTCTCTTAAATAATATGTATCTTCCTTTATTGACCCCACTGAGTTTTTTTGTAGGGAGAGAGACTAGGTACCATGTTAATTATTGAATCTGATCATCTGAGTAAGTGCCTCACATCTACTGAGCCATTTATATCAAAGGAATAATGGTGGGGACGATAATAATGAACATGCATCTTTGGTTACTTATTAATGCCATCTGCATGGTAAAACATTAATGAGCTTACACTTTTGACCTGTGAAAAGTTCTTTTTTTTTTTTTTTAAGATTTTATTTATTTATTTGAGAGAGAGAATGAGACACAGAGAGAGAACATGAGAGGGGGGAGAATCAGAGGGAGAAGCAGACTCCCTGCCGAGCAGGGAGTCCGATGCGGGACTCGATCCCGAGACTCCAGGATCATGACCTGAGCTGAAGGCAGTCGCTTAACCAACTGAGCCACCCAGGCGCCCCGAAAAGTTCTTTTAATTAGAGTTCTTTTCTTTGACTTTTTGCTGTTTGATTCTACCAGACTGCTGGATCCTTTGAACATATTGTCCATTGTTTGGAGTACTAAATGAGCTCTTTGGTTTTGAACTGATTTAAACATGATGATAGAAAAACAATGATTAAAAACAAATACCCCTCTAAACTTTGGACATTGCACTGAATATAGAATGAGTGATATAGGAATTAAGAGTTCCCACAGTCTATTTTATTAATAAAAAAAAAACTTTTGAATAATAGAAAAATCACTCAGGATTAAAATGAAAACAAAAACATAAAAATGATCCACCTAAATAGTAATCAAGTAAATAAAAATAACTACTAAAATTAGATGACCTACAAATCTATGAAATTAACAAAGATTTTTAAAAATGAAATATCCAGTTTTGTCAAGAATACAGAAAAATAAGTATTCAAAAAAGCTTATTGGCCAGTGAGCATGTAAACTGATTCCATTTGGTCCACTTGGAAATAAACATTAATGCCTTAAAATCTGCTTTTCTTTGAGCCAGAATTTCTACTTAGAGAAATGTATCCTAAATAAATAATTATTACTGTGGATTCTGGTAGAATTTAACAACAAAAGTGTCCATTCAGCATTTTAATACTAAGAAATAAAAAGAAATAGTCTCAATATTAATTTATTCAATACATATTTCTTGAGTCCTAGTATATGCCAAATTCCATCATTCCTCAGAATCTTTGGGTACAATGGTGAACAAGGTATGGTTTTTCCCATCAAATACCTATAGCCCAGATGATACATCCATTCCGTGGAATTCTAGGCATGCATTAAGAATGATGCTGTATACTCTGGAAAATAGTATGGAGGTTCCTCAAAAAGTTGAAAATAGAGCTACACTATGACCCAGCAATTGCACATTTACCCCAAAGATACAGATGTAGTAATCCAAAGGGGCACATGCACCCCCAATATTTATAGCAGCAATGTCCACAATAGCCAAACTATGGAAAGAGCCAAGATGTCCATCGACAGATGAATGGATAAAGATGTGGTATATATATATATATATACACAATGGAATATTATGCAACCATCAAAAAATGAAATCTTGCCATTTTCAATGACGTAGATGGAACTAGAGGGTATTATGCTAAGCAAAATAAATCAGAGACAGACAAGTATCATATGATCTCACTGATATGTGGAATTTGAGAAACAAGGCAGAGGATCATAGGGGAAGGGAGGAAAAAAATGAAACAAGACGAAACCAGAGAGGGGGACAAACCATAAGAGACTCTTAAGCTCAGGAAACAAACTGAGGGTTGCTGGAGGGGAGGGGGGGTGGGAGCGATGGGGTGGCTGGGTGATGGACATTGGGGAGGGTATGTGCTATGGTGAGCGCTGTGAATTGTGTAAGACTGATGAATCATAGAACTGTACCCCTGAAACAAATAATACATTATATGTTAATAATAAAAGTAAATAAATAAACAAAAGAAAAAAAGAAAGAAAAAAAGAAAGAAAAAAAAAAAAACAGAATGATGCTGTAGACTTCTGCTTCAGCCAGGATGGAGTTACAGGGTTTGGATTTACTGTACTACGTTAACTGAAAAGTACCAGAGAAATTATATAAAGTGATGGTTTTCAGGCATCGGACAATAGGCAGTGTAGGACTGACAGAAAGGAAATAAACCAGATGAGTACTAAGATTATACCAGGTTATTATCTAGAGGAAATGAGATGGGGGTGGGGGGTGGGGACAGGGGAAGTCTCTGCTAGTCTTGCTGAATTGAAGAGATGGAAATCAGAGTTTGGGGAAGTCAAGCCTGTCAGAATTTTTAGAGTGGACTATTAAGGAGAAAGGACTCTAAAAGGAGAGAACTCCACAGATCTCTAGAGGGATCCCTTTGAATCTTTGAGTATTGATCTGTGCACATGTGAGAGGGAACTGAGGCCAGGGAAGTAACTGTAGAAGGAGGAGTAGAACAAAATTCAGGGCACACAGGGTTGGTAAATATTCATGTTTCTACTAGCTAGAGCACAAAGATTTCACAGAGCAGAATACTAGGAAAGTTATCACTTTAATAATGGAGATAAATTGGACTTGATTAAAGGCTGCTCTGGACCTTCTCTAACAAAGCTTAAAAGCAAGACTCAGAAGATTGCAGCTGGTTGCAAATAATTGTACATCAGAACAAAAATCCAACAACCAGTGATGTAAAGTTTACTCTTCCTGTCAATCAATAAAAAATTATTGGTCATGCAAAGAAGTAGGAATATACAACCCACAGTAAGGATAAAAACCAGCCAATAGAAAGAAATTCAGAAATGACAAAGTGCAGGAACCAGCAAAAAGAGGACATCAAAACAGCTACTATAACTATATTTGATATGTTCAAAGAGATAAAGGAAAACATGATGATGAGAGGAACTTAAGATATAAGACATTTAGAGATGCGAAATAAAATATTAGAAATGACAAATTCATTGGATTAGATTAGCAGCAAATTAGACACTATAGAAGAAGAGAACAATTTGAAGATACAGCAATACAAACTATCCAAAATGAAGCCATGATAAAACAAATTTGTAAGGGAAAAAAGCATTAGTGATGTGTGAGCCAAAAGAAGGCAGTCTAACACGTGTTACTAGAAATACGGAATCCTAGGAAAAAGTAGGTAGAAAGAATAGAAAATAATTATTTTGGGGAATGGGCAAAAGTTCAGAAGCTGATTGCAAAGGAGAAAGTAACTTTTTTGATGATGGATTCTATATTGTGACTGAGGTGGTGGTTATACAACGTTATTCATATGTCAAAGCTCATCAATTTATACTTAAAATTGGTAAATTTTACTGTAAATTTACTTCCATAAAAAGTAAAAGTATGGTGTCCTTCCAAAAAATGATGTGAAGAAACATGAAATGGTGTTCAAGAGGTAGTATTTTTAAAAAATCTTAAACTTTTTTTTTTTAAGATTTTATTTATTTACTCATGACAGACAGAGAGAGAGAGAGAGAGAGAGAGGCAGAGGGAGAAGCAGGCTCCCCGCAGAGCAGGGAGCCCGATGCAGGACTCGATCCCGGGACCCTGGGATCATGACCTGAGCCGAAGGCAGACGCTTAACCATCTGAGCCACCCAGGCGCCCCGTATTTTTTAAAAATCTTATAAAATATACTTAATTAGGGTTCCATTTTTGAAAAAAAAATGTAGAAAAAGACTTAAGTGATATATGACAAAATATTAGCAACACTAATTACTGCATAATAAAAAGTTAAAAAAGTAAATTATTGTTTGTTCTTTTTATATTTATTTTTACTTTTTATTTAATTTTTTCCCCATCAAGAACATGCATTATTGATGTACCAAAGAAAAAATTTGCCAAACATGTTTTTTATTTTAAAGATTTTATTTATTTATTTGATAGAGAGATAGAGAGAGAGCACAAGTAGGCAGAGAGGCAGGCAGAGGGAGAAGGAGAAGCAGACTCTCCACTGAGCAGGGAGCCCGACGTGGGGCTCGATCCCAGGACCCTGGGATCATGACCTGAGCCGAAGGCAGGCGCTTAACCGACTGAGCCACCCAGGCGCCCTGAAACATGTTTTGTTTTACTTCAAGAAATCTCAGAATTTGGGTGATGCTTAGCACGGGCACCCGCTAATGGTTCCTGAGAGAGAGGAAAATATCAATAGTGTCCCTCTGAAATGCAAGACACCAGCATCTTTGTAGTACCTCTGTTCCCCAAATTAGTTGAGTATGGTAATTCAACGTCATGGCTTGTATAAAAGAGTATTTTTTGGTAATGTGTGTTGGAAAACTAATTCGATCAGTGAAATCTGAGAAGAGAATTTATTGGCTCCTATAACTGAAAAATCTGGACTTCAGGTATAGCTGGATCTAGAGTTTCAAGCATCAAGGTTTTCCTTCTATCTCACAGCTTTCAGCTCTGTTTTTGTTTTTGATTACTTCCTTCTTTAGTTGCCAGGTAGCCTTGATAAGTGTTAAGTTCATGTCATGGAGTCCATGTATAGTTTTCATTTCTGCCAACATCACCACATTGCTCATGAGCTTAATCAGCAAACACTGGGGAGACAGTGGGAAGACATGGCCTGTTGATCTTGTCCAATTTCTTAGTGGGGTCTTTTGATGAACATTCATGTGGCCCACGGATATTCTCACAATCTGGGTCCATTCAGATATTTACAAACCTTTCTGCGAACTTCACCTTTAATCCTCCAATCTCCAGATATCTGAATGTCTGTCCAAACCATTAGCAGAACTCAATGCATCTGTATAGATCTAATGTCAGGTCATTGCTATTGACAAGAAAACTGGACAAGAGATCTCAAGTTTCTACTCATAGGGGGGTTTCCCTTCTTCACTGTCTGTTAGGGGCACCCTTAAATGGGTGTGAACCATTTCAGCAACTTTTTAAGCTGGTGCCCGAAAATCATGCAGAGCCTTCTCTAAACCCAGTTCTAGATTTTTCCTCTGTAGTCAGTCATTCACAGGCCACTCTCCAGAATCCTAACTATGAACTGAAGAGGGCTGGCATTAGGTCAGAGGTAGGCATGCTGGAAGTATGAACCACTTGCTCATGCAACTTACGCCTTTAGAATGTGTTTGTGCTTTGAAACCTATAGAAAAACACTTCCACTTGATAATATGCTCCAGGGTGAACTCAATTTATGATGAGGCAGATGAGATAACCCAGTCACAATGGTCATCTGATTTCTCATGATTTGACGATTAGTCTCTGTCAGAGTTCAGCAGCAAGCTGTTTTTCGCAAGGGAAATAATGACATGCAGAAAAGGGCATGACCTTCACCCAAACCCCTAGGGGCCGCCACATGACTCTTGCTTTGGGATTTGCCATTGGCTCTATTCAGCATCCTTGTTTGCCTCATTTGATATTTTAAACACTTTGGATCTGATGAGTCATAAAGGCCAAGGAGCAGAGCTGCTTGAGCTATGGTTCATACGAGATAGAAAGCTCTCTACTGATTTGTGCCCCACTCAAAGTGAGCAGCTTTTAGGTCCAGTCAATGTGTCAGAGAAACACGTTAATGGGAATGTTGCCTCCCAATTCCAGAAATCTGTTGCTTTTTTTTTTTTCTGTGAGAAGGGGTAACTTTACCTGCACTTTGAGGGTGCTATCTCAACCTGTCCCAAATCAGTGGACTCCCAGAAACTTTACTGAAGTTGCAGATCCTGATACCATCTTGTTTTCTTCATTCTTTTTATATACATTGTCTTACCAAGTGTAACATGCTTCTTTTTGTCATATGGAGGATCAGTGAGATATGAGATGGTGTTATTAAGGGATCCATTGACTAGGTTTTAGCACAGATCCAGGAAATTGGCCACTGAGGGAACATGAAGATAGGGATTTTGATGTCTGCATACTGAAGAACAGAAAAAAAGAATTTTCTTGATTAATAGCTATATATCAGATCCTAAGGACCATGTTGATTTACTTAAGCAAAGTGACTACTTCCAGAAGAGCAGGTACAATTAGAGATGGTACTTGATAATGTTTATAATAATCCACTGTTTATTTTGTAAGACCCATCTTCCTGCTACAATGATCAAAAGGTAAGGTAAATGGAAATGTGATAAGAATCATGACCCTTGCATCTTTTATCTTTGATGGTGGAACTAGTTTTTATATTAGCAGTTGGGAGTTCAAAGAGTTTTTAATTGTCCATTTCTATCACTCCACAGTTCAGGGAACTAATGTGCAGATTCTGCCCACTTCTGGGTCTACCTATTCCAACCATACACTCAACTTGGAATATAATCACATGATGGCTTTATGGTTACACTGGGCCTATGAGTAGTTGGGCTTCTCTGATAATATAATCCCTAACTATGAATGGTGTATCGCAGGATGGGTCTTTAGGAATTAGCACATAGCTCATCAAGTAAAATTCAAAGTAATGGATATTTCCCTTTTTGACAAGTTATCTTGTCAAATGGCATACTTCTCATATCTTCCATAGGAAAAGCTAGAAGGAGGATGGATGATACTTGCTTTTCCATGGTTGCAAGTCTTTTCCCCAAAGGTGCCTTTTTTTTTTTTAAGATTTTATTTGTTTATTTGACAGAGAGAGAGGAGTGCACACAAGCAGGAGGAGCAGCAGAGGGAGAGAGAGCAGCAGGCTCTCTGCTGAGCGCAGAGCCCAATGCGGGACTCGATCCCAGGACCCTGAGATCATGACCTGAGCTGAAGACAGATGCTTAACCGACTGAGCCACCCAGGCGCCCCAAAAGTGACTTTCTTTTCCTCTGTGTCTATGAAATGATCACAGAATTGGATGAGGAGAGTGGCTTATTATAGTGGCTTGAATCAGCTTTTTGTTTGCCACATCATTAATATCTAGTGGATTTTTATTGTATTCAGCCGCAGTCAGGTCAGATGATAGTTTCCAGATTGCCCCCGTTTCCTTAAGCATCTGTCACCTGTAAACATACCTGATAGAGATATCTGTGTCATTTACATTCTGTGATAGGCAGAACAATGCCTCCAAAGATGTCCACATTTAATCCCTGGAACTTGTGAATGTTACATGGCAAAGAAAAATTAATGCAGATGGAATGAATGTTGCTAATCAGCTGACCTTAAAATAGGGAGAGCCTGGATTCTCCCTGTGGACCCAATATAATTACAAGGTTTCTTAGAAGTGGGAGAGGAAGGTAGAAGGGAGGGAGTATCAGAGGAAGATGGGACAAGGGAAGAATAGTCAGAGAGCTGCAATGTTACTGGCTTTGAAGATGGAAGAAAGAAGCCTCTAAAAGCTGAGAAAGGCAAGGCAATGCATTATTCTCTAGAGACTCCAGAAAGGAATGCAACCCTGCTGATACCCTGATTTTAGGGCTTTTGACTTCCAGAAGCATAATAGAATTTTGTATTCTTTTTGTTTTTAAAGGTTTATTTTATTTATTATTTTAGAGAGAGAGAGAGCATGAGCAGGGGGAGGGGCAGAGGGAGAGAAAGAATCCTCAAGTAGACTCCCTGCTGAGTGGGGAGCCCAACACAGGTGATCCCAGGACCTGAGATCATGACCAGAGCCAAAATCAAGGGTTGGCTGCTCAACCGACTGAGCCACCCAGGCACCCCAGAATTGTGTGTTGTCTTAAGCCACAACGTTTGTGGTAACTTATTACAGCAGCAATAGAAAACTAAAGCAGATTCCTAGTTTTAAGCACAAGAAACTAAAGGACTATTTTAAGTAGTAGAAACTTACCAGAAGAGATTTATCAAGTAGCTCGCAGAACCTTCAGGAGGGCTGGAGGGCAAGCCCCAGAGGCTCCCTGTCAGAAGCCCTAACACAGTCTTCCTGCAGACATGCTTCGCCGACCTGGGGCAGCGCCCTGGGGGGTATTGTATCGTTGACAGCAACGCTGGACACCGAGCCTCAACCGCTGTTGCTAGAACTGCAGCCTCTCTGGAAATGGGATGTAGATGCTGCCATGTATCCTCCTCTCTAGAAATAGATTTGTGCAGTCTCCACTTCTTTAGGTCATTAACTTCTAATCAAAACCTGGAGTCTGTATGTCTGATTGCTCTGGCTTGGCTGTTATGTGGGCACCTTAGCTGCAAGGGAGGCTGGAAAAGTGAATATCTGGTACATTTGGCTTCTCTGATCTGCTGCCAAGGTGGTGGATTCCTCATATAAGAAGGTGATTCATATGCTGGTTACTAAAACGAATGAATACCATCCACCAGAGCACCTACAATCCCAGAAGAGGAGAGATCGTCTCTGTCTCCCAGAGTCTATCTCAATCTCTGAGAAGGATTTTGACTGGCCTGGCGTGGGTCTTTTGCTGTCTCCTGTAACCAATTATTCTTTAAGGTGAGTAGAGGTTCACTGATCTGCTGGTTTTGGTGGGGATGCTTGTGGAAAGGTGCAGATACTCAAAGGAAAAGTGGTTCTCTCATCCGAAGAAGGGGAAAAGGAAAAAAGCAATAGTATGGTGAAAAGAGCTTATGATTATAGCTAGGCCACCAGAGTTGAATCCCAGCTGTGCTGCTTGCTAGTTTGCAAAGTCATATTTACTCACACGTACCTGCAGTTTACCAGAGGAGTTAAGAGTCCTGACTCTGGTGTCAGGTTGCCTGCTCTGAGTCCAGGTCCTGTCACTTAATAGCTGTGTGATTCTGTGTTTCCATTTTCTCATTTGTAGAACAGGTATACGAATAGTACCTACTTCATAGAAGAGTTGTCATTAACACGTGAGTTAATAACTATTCTCATGTAGTGAGCTTAGAATAGCACCTGGTACATAATAATAGCCGTCATTAAGTATTATTATTTTAATATAACTCAGACACATAAAGAAAGGGACTTAAAATTATTTTTATCTAGCTGATTTATCTAGCTTTCAAACTTTTATTTCTGCTAATGTGGTAGGGGTGTGGGTTGTGGGAGGGGAACTAAAAATTGCTAGTAAGAGGTAATTTAAATAGTGTCTTTTAGAAATAAATGCAATCAGTTTAAAATTGAAACTCCTTATGCAGCTGTCTCCTCTCTGTCACGGGGTCTCACTCACTCCCCTCCTCTTTCCTTCCCCAGTATGACTAGATGTAGGGACAAATTGTAGATTATCATGGTGGCAGGATAGCACTTAGGCTGTCACTTGGGTCTTCTCTGATGCTCAGTGGGTGTGGCTGGTCATATCTTGTGCCCGGGTGTCTTGAGTTGGTGGTCACGAAAGTATGGCTGGAACTGCCTGGTTTGGGGCATCAAACTGTTGTATCTTCCCCTGAAGAATTTGGGTCCTGCCACAGCCTCTAGACATGAAGTCCCTGCTCACTGTGGCCATTCATCCTAACCTCCAGGGCTGCTTGGCTTCAATTTTCCTGGAATACCCAGGATTTCCATCTTTTTGCTCTCTACATATTAGGGGTGAAATACTACCCTCACCATTCCTACACTATTAGCTCGGTGTCATGTGAAATGGGATGTAAAATGCTAATCTTCTTTAAGCAGTTTGCATTTTTAAAAAGTTATTCTCTTGAGAAATAAGGAATGAGTCCCTCCATACTTGGATTCCTCTAGTCCTATTTGAGTGTTTCTATTCCCACTTGCATCCCCGCCCGGGGTCTTGACCCTTAGAGGACAGCCAGGATGCCTGAGTCTGAACTCCTTCATTTTTTCTCTCACTATCTTCTCTCATCCCCAGCTCCCCCAGGGACTGAAAGGTTTTTTTTCCTCCTTCCTTTGAGTTGAGAGTTCTATCCTATCCTGAGTTCTTTCTCGCTTCATCTCTCTGCATTGTCTTTCAGGCTCTAGTTCTTAGTATTTCAAGGAAAGCCTTTGGAGTTGGCAAATTTCCATTCCTTCTTAACAAAACCTGGGGATCAAAATTAAAAATGGAACTAACAAATATAATTTGCCAGTTGAAACCGAACAATAACTTCTTCTTTAAACAAAGAAAACGTGTTAAAGGCTCTTGATCTTATTGGGTGGGGAGCCATGAGGTAGGTATACCAGTACAATATTTTCAAAAAAGTATCCCCGCTCCACCAGCTCTGGGTGGATACTTGAAAATAAGCTATTCTTATTATTTAATGTAAATATACCTATTCAAATGAAACCAATAAGTAATGCTTAACTTTATGCATAAATAGTGGAGTTGCTTAGCAATATACTAGAGCCCTATACCATTCATTCATTCATCCATCCATCCATTCATTCATTCAACAAATATATATTAATAGCCCACTCTATACTAGGACTAAATGTTCCATAACTTCTTTTTTTAGAGTTTAGGCCAAAATAGGTGTTACTGCTTTTAATAGTGAAATTTTCTACAAATTTACTACAAGTTCTTTAGTATCTAAGTTGGACATGGCTCCAAATGGATTAGGTATATGCCAGATCTTCCCATTAACGAATAGTAATTTTCAACGTAGTGTCCCAGTTCAATGAGGCTAAATCTCTTCCTCTGTCATGCATTCAGTATTAGCTAAGTATGGCACGAATGATCAAGTTGTTGCTGAGAGTGGTACTGCAGATATTTCTGTTTGACCAAACCCAGCCAGCGTGACCCACACATTCATGGATCTGTTGGTTTCTTTTTCCTTTTTGTCCAACCATGGCCACAAGCTCTGACATTGGCCGTGGCGGTGCTAAGTTGTACTGAATCCAAGAGGTGCCTCTTAGCTCACTGATTTGTGGAAGGGGAAGTCATTGGTAGGATTGGATTGGTGTCTGTCTGTTACTGAGGAGAAAAGGCATTATGCCAAGCAGCGCAGTTCTGACCACATCTTTCTGACCCTCTGTTTTCTATTTTTATGTAAATTATGATATGATTAGACTTTACATAGTGAGGTCATTGAGGAAGCAAGTGGTTATCCTATAGATCGTATGAAGATCATATTACCAATAGCTAGTTAATAAGATAGTATGTTAGGCTTATATAAACTTATATAACTTAATTTTAACCAGTTCTCAGTAATAGATAAAAATATAACCAATTTTCCAGAGACCATATGACTTTTTTTGTATGTGTGAGGGAGATTTTAAGTGTTTTGCTGTATGTGAAATGGCAATTTTTCATGTGCAAAATCAGCTTTTAGAAAGATAACAGTAGATATGTCAAGATAAAACTGAAGATGCTTGCCCATGCAGGAAAATGTCATATGTAGCTAGATTGACTTGTAAGTGCAAAAGCTTCTTACAGCTTTTTTAATCCCCCCAAACATGTGTTTTTCCTGTGTGTTCAGAACACACACGTGGGTAGCTTACAGTTGTGACATGCCTACTAGGAGGACTATTTCTATGGAAAATGAACTCAAGTTACCTGTATTTCTGGAACTATTAAGTCAAATGCCTGAGAGATTCTTTGGAACCAAGATGACTGAGATACTTTCTAATTTTTGAGCTGAATCTATGCAGCATATATGTTCCTAGAAAGCTATTTTAAACTATATATTTGCAAATCTCATCATTTTCAGTGTAGTAAAGAATCTTATTATTTAGACGAACTCCCAGGCAACTATCCAGAGCAAAAATCATCTTGCATTCTGACTAATCATAATTTAGCTCTTTTGTAATTTTTTTCTTAAAAGCAGGGTGTACCTACTTTATATTTAACATAGATTAAGGTATTTGAAGATGCTAGATTTTTATTTGTTAATGTACAAAGTGCACAGATCTTAACTATACATTTTGATAGTTTTGACAATGTATCTACCAATGTGACCAACATCCCAATAAAGATTTAGAACCATTCCACAACTTGTGAAATTGCTTTACATGCCTTTGCAGTCAGTCTCCTCCCTCTTTTCCTCTCCCCCCAAAATTGTTCTGATCTCTATTATCATAGTTTAGTCTATTCTTGAAACTTCTATAAATAGAATACCCTCTTGCATCTAGATTCTTTTCTCAACAAAATGTTTTTGAAATTTGAGATTCATGTTGATATGGATATCAGTAGTTCATTCTTTTTTATGACTGTGCAGCTTTCCATTTTATGACTGTATCACAATTTGACCATTCTTTTATTGATGGCCATTTTAGTTTCCAGTTTTGGGTTATTATGAATAAAGCTGCAATGAACGTTCTTATAAAAAAAAGTCTTTTTTTTGCCTAGGGTAGAATTCTTGGGTCATAGAGTAAGGATATGTATCACTTATAAAGAACCAAAATTTTCTGGAATGGTTGCTGCATTTTTCTCTCCTACCAGTAATATGAGATTTCCAATTGTTTCATATCTGTGCCAATATTCATATTTTAAGTTTTTAAACTTTAGTTATTTGAGTGGTATATAGTCATATCTTGTGGTTTTAAGTTGAATTTCCCTGATGACTAATGATGTTGAGCATTTTTTAAAATTTTGATTATAAATTGTTTTATTTATTTTATTTTTATTAAAAAAATTTTTTTATTATGTTATGTTAGTCGCCATACAGTACATCATTAGTTTTTGAGTAATGTTCCATGATTCATTGTGTATTACACCCAGTGCTCCACGCAATACATGCCTTCCTTAATACCCATCACCAGGCTAACCCATCCCCCCGCCCTCCTCCCCTCTAGAACCCTCAGTTTGTTTCCCGGAGTCCATAGTCTCTCATGGTTCTTCTCCCCCTCTGATTTCCCCCTCTTCATTTGAGCATTCTTCACTTGCTTCTTGGTCATTTATGTGCCTTCTGTTTTCTTTCTTTCTTTCTTTCTTTCTTTCTTTCTTTCTTTCTTTCTTTCTTTCTTTCCTTTTTAAAGATATTTATTTATTAGAGAGAGAGAGAGCGAGAGTGAGCACAAGCAGGAGGAGCGGCAGAGGGAGAAGCAGGCTCCCCGCTGAGCAGGGAGCCTGATGTGGGGCGCCACCCAGGACCCTGGGATCATGACCCAAGCTGAAGGCAGACGCTTAACCGAATGAGCCAACCAGGCGCCCTTTGTGTTTCTTTTTTTAAGTATATTTTCAGGTTTTGCCTATTTAAAAAATCGTATTGTATTTATTGTTGATTTATAGTAGTAGTTTATATATTCTGGATACCAGTCCTTTATCAGATATGTGTAACAAATATTTCTCAGTTTCTGGATTGTTTATTCATTTTCTTAATGTGTTGCTGATGAGCAAAAGTTTTTAATTTTGATGAAGTTCACTTGATTATTTTTCATTTGTGATTAGCACTTTTCTTTTTGTCTTGTCTACAAAATCTTTGCCTATCCCAAGGTCATAAAGATAGTCTCTGAAATTTTCTTCTAGGGGCTTCATAGTTTTAAGTGTTACGTTCAATCTCTAACTTTTTGTATGGCGTAAGATAGAAGTTCAGACTGTTCTTTCCCATATGGATATACATCTTTTTCAGCACCATATGTTGAAAAGACATTCCCCCCCCCACACTCAATTGCATTGATACCTTTGTCAACAATCAATTTTCCATCTAGAATGGATCTATTTTTAGACTCTATTTTATTCCACCAATCTAGTGATATCTGTACACTAATATTAAACCATCTTGGTTATTGTGGCTTATAGTAAACCTTGAAATCAAGTAGTATAAGTACTTTAACTTTGTTACACGGACCTCGTAACCTGAAACCTTGTAAAATTGTCTATTTTTGTTTCTTTATAGCTTTCTTAGGACTTTCTATGTACAAAATCAAGTCATCAACAAATAAGGACAATTAAAAATTTTCTTTTCAATATTTATGTTCTTTTAAATTTTTTTTTTTTTTTTTGCCTCATTGCACTGGCTAAGATTTCCAGTTCAAACTTAAATAGAAGAGCCATTCTAGGAGAAATTGCTTCTAATCTTAGGAGAAATATGTTAGTCTTTCACTGCTAAGTATAATGCTGGCTGTGTTTTTTTATAGATGTCCTGGGTAAGTAATAAGATGTATATTATTATATAATCTGCCACCAAATCCTCTCACAGAACTTTTAGAACCCTTGTAATCTCCTGAGTGAACCCTGTACTCTCCTGAGGGGATGCTAAGAGCATCTTGTGTTCTAATATTTGGTCTTTCTCAGTTCCTGACACTGAGTTCCTAAATCCCTTGGAATTTCCGGAGTGATAGGAGACTCTTTTGTTCTAATGAGGTGATGATTGGTGGGCTCATTGTCATCTGGATAATTATCCAGATAACTTTAGGATGGGGACTGGTCACCAGACAGACCAAGCCATGATTAGTAGCTTGGAACTTTTAAGCCTCCTCTCCCATCCTCCAAGGAGAGGATAGGAGTTAGAGATTTAATTAATACTTCATTATGCCTACATGATGAAGCCTCCATAAAAATCTCTAAAGTACAGCACTTGGAGAATCTCTGGGTTGGTGAGCACAGCCATATGGTTAGAGGGTGGTACATCTTAACTCCACAGGGATAGAAACTCCTTAAACTGCGGACACTTCTAGACCTCACCCTATGTACCTCTTCATCTGGCTGTTCATCTGTATCCTTTATCATATCCTTTATTATATAAACTGGCAAATATAAGTGTTTCCCTGAGTTCTGCAAGCCATTCCAGAAAATTATTGATCCTGAGGAGAGGGTCATGGGAACCTTTAGCTTATAGCTGCTCGGTTATAGGGATGGGAGTTCCAGAGTTACACCTGGCATCTGAAATGGGTAAAGTCTGTGAGACCTTAACTTGTGTGATTTAATACTAACTCCAAGTAGATAGTGTCAGAATTGAATTGTAGGACACTTAACTGGTATCAGATGGGTTGGTGTTGGGGAAAACCCCATACATTTAGTGTCAGAAGTGTTGGTGAGAGCAGAGGAAAGAAAACCATAGTTTCTTTTATGATTTTTTAATTAGATTTAAGATATTCCCTTTCTATTCCCAGTTTTCCAAACTTATAGATTTGAATTTTGTCATATCTTATGCTTTTAATGAAAGACTATTATACTAAATTACACTGAATGGCTAATCTTATATTCACAGGAAAGAGTCTATTGGTAATGATATGTTATACTCTTTATATAGTACTAGATTTGATTTACTAATATTTTGTCAAGAATTTTTGCATTTATATTCAGTAGAGTTATTGGTATGTACTTTTCTTGAAATGTTCTTGTCAGGTTTTACTATTGGGTTTATCCTGGCCTCATAAAATACATTGGGAAGTTTCCTCCTTTATTTTTTGAGTTTGCATAGAATTAGTATTAGTTCTGCCTTAAATGTTTGATAGAAGTCACTAATGAAACTACCTAAGCCTTGAGGTATCTTTGTGGGAAAGTTTAAACATTCATATAAAGGGGGCACCTGTGTGGCTCAGTCGTTAAGCATCTGCCTTTAGCTCAGGTCATGATCCCAGGGTCCTGGGATCGAGCCCCGCATCGGACTCCCTGCTCGGCGGAGAGCCTTCTTCTCCCTCTCCCACTCCC
This sequence comes from Mirounga angustirostris, assembly GCF_029215605.1. Taxonomy (NCBI): domain Eukaryota; kingdom Metazoa; phylum Chordata; class Mammalia; order Carnivora; family Phocidae; genus Mirounga; species Mirounga angustirostris. Next base: position 45,693,732 of record NW_026991714.1, read on the forward strand.
CCTGCTTGTGTTCTTTCTCTCGCTGTGTGTCTCTCTGTCAAATAAATAAATAAAATCTTAAAAAAAAAAGGTTCCCATGAAGTTAAATATTTTTAACAGTTATAGGAATGTCCATATTTTTTTTACTTCTTGTGTCAGTTTTCATAATATTTGTTTTCAATGGACTTTTCCCATTTCATCTAAGATGGAAAATTTATTGACATAAAGTTTTTCATGATACTCCCTTATTCTCTTAAGGTCTATAATGTCTTTCTTCCATTCCTGATATTGGTAATTTGTGACTTTTCTTTCTTCCTTTTTTTTTTTTTCTTGATCAGTCTTGACAGAGTTTATCACTAAAAAAAATCTTTTCAAAGATTTAACTTTTGGCTTTTTTATTTTATCTATTGCCTTTTAAAAAATATTTTATTTATTTGAGAGAGAGTGAATGAGAGAGAGAGAGAGCATGAGTTGGGGAGGAGCAGAGGGAGAGGGAGAAGCAGACTCCCCGTTGAGCATGGAGCCTGACGGGGGACTTGACCCCATGACCCTGGGATCATGACCCCAGCCGAAGGCAGACGCTTAACTGACTGAGCCATTGTTTTCCATTTTTTAATGTTTTCTTTCTTTTATTTAATTTGAGTTTAATTAGCTCATCTTTTTCCAGCTTCTTTATGTAGAAGCATAGGTCATTATTTTAAAATATTTCTTGAGACGCCTGTGTGGCTCAGTTGTTAAGCGTCTGCCTTCGGCTCAGGTAATGATCTCAGGGTCCTGGGATCGAGCCCTGTGTCAGGCTCCCTGCTCTTTGGGAAGCCTGCTTCTCCCTCTCCTACTCCCCCTGCTTGTGTTCCCTCTCTCGCTGTGTCTCTCTCTGTCAAATAAATAAATAAAATCTTAAAAAAAAGTTTCTTCTTTTTTAATATAAAGCTAGAAATTGCCCTCAAAGCACAATTTTAGCTACATCCCACAAATTTTGACTTCTTCAGCATTTTGCTTGAGATATTTTCTAACTTACATTTAAATTGCTTTTTGACTTACGGATTATTTAGAAATCGGTTTGTTAATTTCCAGATGCTAGAGTTTTTTCATATATCTATTGATAACTGATTTCTAATTTAATTCTGTTTTAGTCAGAGAAGTACCCTGTATAATTAAGTTCTTCAAAAAATTTTGAGATTTGATTTATGCCCTATCATGGCCCTTCTAGATATTTGTTCCATGTGCATTTGAAGAAAAAGTATTTTATGTAGCTTTTGGTTGTGCTCTATAAATATCAAGTACATCAACTTGGTTTTTAGTGTTGGTTAAAAATTCACTATCCTTATTGATTTTTCTCTATTTTATACATTAATGTAATGACTGGAAGAAAAAAAAAGTATATTCCATCTCTGTCTATAGATTTATCTCTTTTCCCCTTCAGTGTTTGCTTCACATATTTTGAAGCTCTGTCATTAGGTGCTTATGCATTTAAGGTTACCATATGTTCTTAATGAGTTGACCTTTTTACCATTATGGAGTATCCCTCTTTATCTCTGGTAATATTTCTTGTCTTGAAGTCAATTTTGTCTTATATTAACATAATCAATAAGAAAATAGTAGACCTTAAAATGCTTTATGTTTATTTCTTTTGCCTGCCAACCTCTTGTCCCTCCTGCTGTCCTTTGCCATGTTAATACACTAGTCGGGCACAAGGGGTGTCAGGTACTGCTGGTCACTGCAGTTTTCTTAAAATTGGGCAATATTGAGACGAGTGCAGGGAAGCAGCACAAGTTGTTTCTTGGTCTTAGGCTATATAAAAAGGAGGACTTGGCTTTCTCTACTTTTGGAAATGTTTTTGATTTTTGCTTCTGTTAAGTTAGTAGAGGTATTACTTTGCCTGAGAGATTAAAACTGAAAAGTATTTTCAGGTGGTATCAGGTTGCTAAGAATTGTAGAGTTTGTTTTTCTTCAGTTGTCTTTATTTTCAACATTTTTACATAGTAGAGGAATTCTATGGCATTTTGATTCGAAAAGTTTGAGATTCGCTGCACTGTGAGTTCCAGTCTGAGAGCCAGGAGAATGGTATTTTTGCTTGTTTAAAATTCCAAATGTATGACTTAAGGCAAGTCCTTTAAAATCTATCCCAACAAAAAACAAAGATAGTGATGTTTATCCTAACCTACAACTCATGGAATTTTATAATTGGATATGACCTTAGAGATTATCTGCTCCTACCTGGTAATTTTATGTGTAAGGAGACTGAGACTTTGTAAAGCTCAACGATTTGCCTAAAGACATTCAGTTTGTTCATAGCCGACTGGAATTTGAACCCTGGATTCTTGTTACCAGTCTAATGTGATTTGTTTTTTAGCTCAAATATGGTGAATTTAGAGAACATTTAGAAAAGACTGCAAGATTCCAAAATAATGAGTCTACACAAATTGTGACTAATATAATGTGCTAAGTGATATAAAACATTTTAAAAAATGCTGTTACATGAATTTCAAAAAGCAGTGTTTATTTTTACAGCTGAGTTTAAGCTCAAGCAAATATGTTAGAAGAGCCCCATAAATTCTTGTCAAGTACCAAATAATCTGATTTAAAGAAAGTTTCACTTTCTTCTTTATTCTTGACTAAAACATCAATTTGTATAGCTTTCAAAGATTACAGATGTTTCATTTGGTCCTCACAAACAGCACTATAAAAATAATTGCTAATATTAACTGTTTACTATGTGCCAGGAACTCTTCTAAGTGTTTTCTACCTATTAACTTCATCCTTGAAATAACCCTTATTACTATTATAGTCCTCACTTTATAGATGGGGAAGCCAAGGCACAGAGACAAAGTAACTTGTTCTGCTTTGAGGCTAAGCCAGGACTGGCCCTAGAATGGATGGATGCCTTAGCCACTTTGCTATAGACCTTCTTAGGTGAGCAGAACAAAGGTACAGATTGTTCTTTATCTCTTTCCCATGGTTTGGTTTTGTTTTCCCAATGCTGCTATTTACACAGAACACTTTATCTAAGTACCCCTTCCAAGGCCATATGATGCATTGTACAATTTGGCACTGGCCATGTTTAGGGCATTAGAGAGAATGTTTCTCAAGATATTAAAAAATTATGATAATTTTTCTTATAATGAGATGAAATAAAATCCTTAGTTCTTTTTTTTTTTACTTTGTTATATTTGAGCCTTCAATTAAAGCGATTAAACCCTTAGACAATATATCCTGTTTTCTGCTTCAACTCTTTTTTTTTTTTTTAAAGATTTTATTTATTTATTTGACAGAGAGAGACACAGCAAGAGAGGGAATACAAGCAGTGGGAGTGGGAGAGGGAGAAGCAGGCCTCCCACCGAGCAGGGAGCCCTATGCGGGGCTCAATCCCAGGACCTGGAATCATGACCCGAGCCGAAGGCAGACACTTAACGACTGAGCCACGCAGGCGCCCCTCTGCTTCAACTCTTATTACAAATAGGTCTTTCCTCTGTTACACTATTCAGTTGGCAAAATCTATTTCAGAAAAAAATTGTAATTTCATATAATTATTTTTCTATATTCTAAAAAAAGAAGAAAATCAACAGAACGAGAGGACAAATAATCACAAACTGGGAGAAAATATTTGTAAAAGACATGTTTGATAAAGAACTATTATCCAAAATATACAAGGAACGCTTAAAGCTGAACAATAAGAAAACAACTCATAAAAAATAAGCCAAAGGTGATATACAGATGGCCAGTAAGCATATGAAAAGATGCTCCATGTCACATGTCATCAGGGAAGTACAAATTAAGGTGGCAATGAGGTACCCATACACATCTATTAGAATGGCCAGAATCTAGAACACTGACAATACCCAGGGCTAAGGGGGGTGTGCAGCAACAGGAATTCTCCTTCATTGCTGGTACAACCACTTTGGAAGACAATTTGGACGGTTTCTTACAAATCTAAGCATACTCTTACTATATGTTCCACCAGTCACATTCCTTGGTATTTACTCAAAGGGGATGAAAACATGTCCACACCTGCACATGGATGGTGGTAGCACGTAAAGCTTGGAAACAGCCAAGATGTCCTTCAATAGTAAATGGATAGATAAACTGTGGTACATCCAGACAATGGAATATTATTCAGCATGAAAGAGAAATGAGCTATCAGTCCACAAAAAGATATGGAGGAAACCTAAATGCATGTTACTAAGGGAAAGATGACAATCTGAAAAGGCCACATACTGTATGAGTCCAGCTTATGACATTCTGGAAAAGACAAAACTATGGAGACAGTAAAAAAGATCAATGATTCCTAGGGGAAGTGATAAATAGGTGAGGCACAGAGGGTTTTTAGGGCAGTGAAAATATTCTATATGATACTGTAATGATGGATACATGTCATTATACATTCGTCCAAACACAGAATGTACAGCAACAAGAGTGAACCATAATGTAAACTATGGACTTGAGTGGTTATGGTATGTCAAGATAGGTTCACTAATTGTAACAAATGGACCTTTCTGGGGATGTCGATAATGGGGCAGGCTGTGCGTGTGTGGGGCCAGGGAGTATATGGGAAATCTCTATACTCCCTCTTGATTTTGCTGAGCATCTAAAATTGATCTAGAAAAATAAAGGCCTTTTAAAAAAGATTTTATTTATATATTTAATAGAGAGAACTTGAGAGAGCACAAGCAGGGGGAGTGGCAGAGGGAGAGGAAGAAGTAGGCTCCCTGTGGACCAAGGAGCCCATGGGGGTTCAAATCTCCATCCCAGGACCTGGGATCATGACCTGAGCATTTAGCATTAAGCAGATGCTTAACCAACTGAGCCACCCAGGCACCCTGCAAAATAAAGTCTTTAAAAGAAAAAGAAGGGGCACTGGGGTGGCTCAGTTGGTTGAGCATCTGACTCTTGATTTTGGCTCAGGTCACCATCTCAGGGTCATGGGATTGAGGCCTGAGGTGGGTGCCATGCTCAGCAGGGAGTCTGCTTCTCTTCCTCTCTCTCTGCCCCTCCCCCCCAAATAAATAAATAAATCTTAAAAAGAAAAAGAAGGTAGAAGAACAGAAATGAATGGAACTAAGTGACCTATAGGATATAGTAGATGTGGAAAGAAACAAATTTAGGAGGATGGGACTGCATGAGAGACACAGACTTATAAGTGGAGATAGTGAGTGCAGTTTTACATTTTATAATGTTTATTTATGGAGCACTTACCATGAACAGGTACTATGTGAATATTTTATAAATTAATTCTCACAACCTAATGAAGTAGATGCCATATTGTTCCCATCCTATAGATGTGGGAACAGAAGCTTCAGAAGCAACTGAAGTCTCATTACAAGCAATAAACAGAGCTGGGACCCGAATCCAGGTGGATCTGGCTCTAAGGGATGCGCTTCTAATCACCCTGCTATACGTCTTGTGAGATGCTTATGGGACTACCTTGTAGATATATCCACTAGACAGTTTAAAATAGAAGCCTGAAATCCAGGATTAACAATGAATGCATAGGTAACTGTAGAATGGAAGTGGCCATTGAGGTGGAAATTAACTGAAGATGAAGGAGATGATTTGCCACTTTCCATGAGTTTAGGTGAGAAATAACTTCATGATAGAGAAGGCAAGGAAACGCTGAGCATGTTATTGGTGTACAGGCCTAGGAACACGTTAATCATCTGTTATGGGTGAGTTTATTATGGTCAGGTCTAGAGTCAGGGGATTGATGAGATTGATTGGATTCACAATTTAGGCCTTTTAGGAAAATCAACATTAAGCAAATTATCAGCATCAACCACTGGTTAAGATTTATGACATGAAGTAATTTCAGAATACCCTTAATAAGCTACTCCACTGAAGAAAGCCAACTTTAAAAAGACTTATCTTACTTTCTAATCAGGTATTTATGACAACTGTCACAACAGAAGAAATGGCTTTATTTAGGAAGATTTCATCATACCCAATAAACTCAGACTGTCCCTACAAATTTATCCATCTCCAATCAGATGACCCACTCAAAGGCAAATATAACAGGTGGGATTGTTTTTCTTTTCTATTTACGGTTGTCCATACATTGAAGATTGAACCTGTAGTGATCCTCCAAGCCATCTTCTCTCCTTTGAGGATAATGCTGTGGCCAAATACTGTGGATGCTGGACTTTGAAATGGACAAGCACTCACTATGCGCCCATGCTGTGTAGAAGATACAACATCACGGTCCTGTCCTATTGAAAGTTCAGTCTATATCCAGCTGAGATCAGGGCTCTGTAACCTTGATTTTAAGATGGATTAAAAATGAAGTGTGAACAATAGCCAAACTGTGGAAAGAGCCAAGATGTCCATCAACAGATGACTGGATAAAGAAGAGGTGGTATATATATACAATGGAATATTATGCAGCCATCAAAAGGAATGAGATCTTGCCATTTGCAACGACGTGGATGGAACTGGAGGGTCTTATGTTGAGTGAAATAAGTCAAACAGAGAAAGACATGTATCATATGATCTCACTGATATGAGGAATTCTTAATCGCAGGAAACAAACTGAGGGTTGTTGGAGTGGGGGGGGGTGGGAGGGATGGGGTGACTGGGTGATAGACACTGGGGAGGGTATGTGCTCTGGTAAGTGCTGTGAATTGTGCAAGACTGTTGAATCTCAGATCTGAAACAAATAATGCAATATATGTTAAGAAAAAAAAAAAAGAAGAAGAAGAAGGTAGCGGGAGGGGAAGAATGAAGCGGGGGAAATCGGAGGGGTGGACGAACCATGAGAGACGATGGACTCTGAATAACAAACTGAGGGTTCTAGAGGGGAGGGGGGTGGGAGGATGGGTTAGCCTGGTGGTGGGTATTGAGGAGGGCACGTTCTGCATGGAGCACTGGGTGTTATGCACAAACAATGAATCATGGAACACATCATCTAAAACTAATGATGTAATGTATGGGGATTAACATAAGAATAAAAAAATTAAAAAATTAAAAAAAAATAAAAAAAAATGAAGTGTGAAAATAATGTGTCTCTTGCGTGGTTATGTTCTGCTACTTTAAAATTATTTAGTCTTGAAGCACCACATGGTTTTTCATCCTCCTACCCCCCATTAAACGGACCTAAAGATAGTTTTCATTTTTCTATACTGTTGGCTTCTTATACAGGGATTCAAGACATTCATCAAAAGCAGTATCCAAATCACATTTTTTCATCTAATTTTTGCTCTCAAGAAAATGTTTATATCCAAAAGCATGTGAATTTTCTGTTTCTAAGAAACAATCTGAAAGGAAGACTTTGGCCTTCTTTGTTTCCACTTTTCTTCTTGGGAAGAGCTGCCTCGGATCAGGGATTTCTAGATTTCATTGTAGTTGCATCAGGGACAGGCATTGTGACAATGGGCAAAGTATTCAGATACACTGATCCTCACTTTCCTCATCTGTGAAATGAGGATAACACCCTAATGCTTTAGAATGTGAAGAATGCAATGAGATTTATCTTCCATATCTAGCAAGTTTCTTGGTCTAAAGTAGGCATCTGATACAGACTTGTGTCTGTCTTGTCCTCTCTTCCTCCTTATCTTTCTAACTTATACTTCTTTCTTTTCCTCCTGCTGGAAGGGAGAGGACTGAGGGCAATAATTTTGTGTCTAGATAGGTCTTCAGTAGTGCATTGGAAAGATTTTCCTTTGATTCTGCCTCTTTCACATTTTCTGTGCTCTCCATTGCAGCCTGCCCTGGCTAAGCATCCTGGTTTGAGGTTGTACTCTACTTTGCTACCCTGCCATTTGATATTTCTCTCAAATCCTCTTTTCTCTTGCTTCCCCCATTTCCCTGTTTTTTTTAGAGCAGGCTCAAGGATTGCTACATCTAAGAAAGGAAAAACAACATATAAAGACATCTAAAAGGGTGGGATAAAACTGCCCTTGAAATGCTCTACTGCAATTATGTGTGTGTCTAGAAACCGGGAAGTACACAGGTATATCACACAATATTTGCCTGGTAAAGTAGTTGTATAGAATGGAAGTCTTCAACCTGCTTTGTACTGGGGTATACATCTGAATGACATTCTCCTGTTCAACATACTTCTTTGGAGGCAGAGATAAGATGGGTTGTGGGTTATGGACAACTAGAGCCTCTAGCTGTATCCGTAACTTCTTCCTCCGCCTCTCTCCTACAGAAGAAATGCAAGTGAATATGGGTGAGATGATTGTGGGCACAGCCTTTAATCTATCCTTGTGTATGAGAAAAGTGAATCATTTTTACTACTTAGTGCTTTCTATTAGTAACAGTTTACTGCCCCTGGGCACCTGGGTGGCTCATTCTGTTAAACGTCTGACTCTTGATTTTAGCTCAGGTCTTGATCTCAGGGTTGGGACTTCAAGCCCTGCATTGGGCTCCATGCCGGGCATGGAGCCTACTTTAAAAAAAAAATTAAAAATTAAAATAAAAAAAAGTAACAGTTTGCTCAGTCTTCACAACTGCTTGTCCCCTGGGTCTCAAAAATTATAGTTGGCTGGAAATTGCTGCTTTTGAAAGATCTGTTAATCCTCTATAAAGTAAGGTGGTTGGGTTTGGTGATTTTGAAGGTTACTTTGAGTTTTTAACATTCTAATTCCTCACATTGTGCCACAAGTTCCCAGATCATATTGGTAATGGATGGCCAGGTTGCTTCTGTGATGTAATACATTTCTGCTGTTTTAAACCAGTTTGTGGTAATTTGTTATGGCAGCTCTAGGGAACTCATATACCTGGCAAACCTTGGCTTTAGTTAATCCTGACCTATGTTTCAAGTTTTGCGTTCAGCTGTCCCTGTCATGTGCTCCGTGACAGGACATGTCTCTTCAGCAGGCACGTGCATTGAGAACCTGGACTGTGGGGCTTCTTTTCCTGCTTTCTTCCCAGGGAAACCCTGCAGTCTTTCTGGCCTAAGGCGCTTGCTTTTTGGTTTACCTGGCAGTTGATTCCTATGGATTCTCTTGACCGGTTCCTACTGTGGTCCTTCCGTGGGAATGACTTCAAGCCTAGACTGGAACTGAGAAGAGATTTTAGAAAAACAATTCTTGACCTCTTTTCGCTGCTGTGATTTTAATTGATAATTTTCATGTCAGGGTGATCACCAGGACATTTTTTTTTTTAAAGACATTATCCAACAATTTCACAAGAGTGTCATTTTATGTTGATGGGGTAATTTGTCCCCTTAGAAAGAGTTATTTCTTGAGTAATTATTTTGGGTACTAAGTGACAGGCTCAGACTATTTTAGGTCTCCGTGGCCTTGTCTCATGACATGCATTTACCTTGAGGATAATGCATGTGGCAGGTATTGCCTGTGACTCATTGCTCTTTCAAGAGCTCACTGCACAGTTCATGTCTTCGGCAGACAACAGCATATGACAAGGATGGCTGGGAAGATTTGCTGCCAATGTGCTTCTTATGTAAGATTGGCCTAAAAGATTGTCCTTGTTCCTTACTAAGCATCTTTTCACTCTGAGTAGACTTTCTGGTGACAGCCCAAGATATTCAGTAGATATGAGAAAATATGGGATAGCCAAATATTACATTTTATAGTTTTATGTAAGTCTTCTAATTTGAAGCTGTCTCACTTAAACTAATATGGGTTTCCATAAAGTTATGCTTATTTATGGTTCCTAAAATGCAGACTTATTAAGCCATATGTTAATTTGTACTAAAAGGCATAAAGAGACATGGGCTGTTTAAATTAATTTGAAAATATTTAGGAAAAAAAACCCTTCCAAAGTTTATAAAATGCAATGTATTTTCAGGGTGAAGACTTGTATTAAAATAACATTCAAATCTTTCAACTTCCATCTTGCCCCCAATTTTCCTTAATGTGACCAACATTAAGGGTCTGTTGTATGTCCCATCTTATCTTTTCATGGCTGGGGTTGTAATTAGTTTTTACACAGATGCTCTGTTTCAAACCCATAGCTAAAATCTGAGTGCCAAAGTTTTCCAATGACTGAGAGAAAAAAATGCTATCTCAATAATACTGCCTTTTGAATATCCAAAACTCTATGAAGACAAGGGTGAAATGTCCATTGCCTACCGTTGTCCAACAAAGGTATGAATGTTCAGATTTATAAGATAATTCTTATTATCTCAATTTTATATATGAAGAAATTGAGATTCAGATAGGTTCAATTACCTGCTCCCAAATATATAAAACAGCAACAGAACAGGAAGATTGTTCCATTGGTTTCATAGCAAGAGTTTGAGAATCTGCACTCAACAAAAATATTCAGACAAAATCACAGAGTGTAATGCAATCTCACTACTTAATGGATTTTATTTAATTTTGCCTATACACAATTTAATTACTAGCCATTAGCTATAAACTTTTTAGCTCCTTAATGGTTTTTAAAATATCAAGAAAACCTCAAGCCAAAGACCCTAAAGCAAAACACATAATTTTTTTTCCTGTTGATGACATTTTTGCAGGTTTTTCCTGCTATCAGAGTGTGATAAAAGGCATGGGTTTATAACTTGATCTAAGCCTTACCTGGGTCTTGCCCAGCAGAAATATGTGTTTCACTAAATTAACAACAGATCCCAAAGCACAAAGAAAAATCAAGCGAATCCCCAGAGTCAGTATTTTGTCCCGGTAACCGCAGGTGTATGAGGACCACAGAAATCAACTTAACATAATTTCCCATTTTTCTCTGTTCAACTTCTGAGATGGTAACTGTTGGTTTCAATTTGTCTGGGGATTTCATCTTACAGAGCTGTCAAGAATTCTAGTAGCTACAAAGAGAGAACCCTGAAGATAAAGTTCATTGATTCATGACTACATTCATATAAAATAGGAATGGAATGTTGAATGGCAAGAAACGTAAGTATTTTTTTACATTCCAAAAGTTAGAATTTCTGTATAATGAAAAAAAATAACACCTAATATTTGTATGGTACTTTTCAGTTCATAATATGCTTTCATTTAATTCTTATAATAATCCTATAAGGTAGAATATGTCGTGAACTGGACTGAATGATTTTCTTAACCAACTTCGGCCCATTGAACTGTCCCTCCAATTTTTTTTTTAAATTTTATGTTATTATGTTAACCACCATACTTACATCATTAGTTTTTGATGTAGTGTTCCATGATTCATTGTTTGCATATAACACCCAGCGCTCCATGTAATACGTGCCCTCTTTAATACCCATCACCAGGCTAACCCATCCCCCTCTCCCCCTCCCCTCTAGAACCCTCAGTTTGTTTCTCAGAGTCCATAGTCTCTCGTGGTTCATCTCCCCCTCCAATTTAGAGGGTATTATGCTAAGTGAAATAAGTCAATCAGAGAAGGACAAGTATCATATGATCTCACTGATATGAGGAATTTGAGAGACAAGACAGAGGATCCTAGGGGAAGGGAGGAAAAAATGAAACAAGATGAAACCAGAGAGGGAGACAAACCGTAAGAGACTCTTAATCTCAGGAAACAAACTGAGGGTTGCTGGAGTGGTGGGGGGTGGGAGGGCTGGGGTGGCTGGGTGATGGACATTGGCGGGGGGTATGTGCTATGGTGAGCGCTGTGAATTGTGTAAGACTGATGAATCACAGACCTGTACCTCTGGAACAAATAATACATTATATGTTAAAAAAAAAAAAGAAGATAGTATTGATAACTTTCTTGTTGCCAAATCTAGTGGATTTTTCTATTTATCATCCAAAGCTCTTTGCAGTTTTGGATTTTTTGGATCAACTCCATCTTTTCCCCATTTGGTCTTTCTTTTGAGTGTTCCTTACCATAGTTTCTACAGCAATAGAGTAGTTTTACTCCCACTACTATGTCCATTCTCTCTTGGATGTCTTTGCCAGTGCCTCTTTCCTTTCTTCTGGAAAACATGTACATTACCTATGATTGTGCCTGTGATTCTTTTCTTTCTTTCTGGCTCTCCTCTCTCAGGGCCTCAGGAGTCTGCCCCCAACCCACTCCCCAGCAGTAGTTTTACCTGTTTCTGTTCATTCCCCCTCTTCTACTTTCTAATATAGCCATCCATGTTCCTCCCTGGCCCCTTCCCTCCTGGCTGATGACTGTGCCCCTCCTGTATTGAGAAAGCAGGCTGTAGGGTGTGAGTGCCTTGGCTTTTTGCCCACAAGTTGACCTCTAAATGCACTCACTGTGACCTCCTCTCCTCCAGTTTATGAGGGAAAAGTGTGACTTTTTCTGTTCAAGACCAATCCTTGTTCATGATCCTGTTCCATTCTGTCCTTTCTGGAAATAGAACCTTACTGTTGATTATTTCCTCCCTATATGATCCTTTCAACTTCTCCCTCTTCATTGTTTGGAGCCTATACACATCCTCAGGTCTCTCCAATCCTTAAGAATGCCTGTCTCTACTTGGCGTTCTCTCTAGCTACCATCCTATCTTGCTCTTTCTCTGTAAGGCCAAGCTTCAGTAAGGAAGAGGCTGTAGATACTCTATTTCTTCTCCTTTAACTCTTCAGTTCAGGTTCTAATGTCAGCCTTCTGCTCCTACTGAGGTTTCCAGAGACATTTAATTGCCTCCCATCACCAGTGTTACTTAATTTCTCAGGAGCAATTGACACTGCCCACTTCACCCCCTTTCTCGAGACTTTGCTCCCTTGGTCTCCATTAAGCCACTCTCTTGGGTTTCCTGATCATTCTTTCTTTGTTTCCTTTGGGCTCTCCTCCTTGCTCATTCCTCAAGTTGTTTTTCTTCCCTTCCTTCGCTCCCTCAATCCCCCTCTACTTCCTCCTCCTCCTCCTTTTTCCTCTTTCTGCATTGATTCTCTCCTTTTGTCTACAAATTTAAAACCATTCGTACAGCACGGGACAAACGGCAGATATTGTCCACAAGCCAGACACCTCCTACAGGATTGTCCATGTTGCTGCCCTTACTGTCTTCTTTCTGGCCCATTCAGCAACATGTATTAAAAAGCAGGTGAGTGGGACTGGTTCTTATAGAGATAGCTTTGAATTGGTTTAAGTTTCTGAAAAAAGTAAATAACTTGCAAACTTCAGTACTTCAACCTTTATTAGTGACAGATTACTGGAGACACACCTCACGATTGATTGGAACCCGGTAATGTTATCATGGTAACATGATTGGGTAAAGGCTGATAGGTCAGGTGTTTAAATGATGGTTGAATTGATTTGAATTTAATGTTTGTAAGTGTGGAGTTACTTCCTGGAAAATTCAGAACCAAAAAAAGGTTTTTATTTTAATCTTCCAAAAGACTTGTTAATTTACATATTTATCTTACAAATTGGTAAAGGCCTTATTCTGTAAATATACTGGAATTGGAGGGCCCCTCTTCGTAGATTCTTGAAAATGAGCAATGAGACAAATCATTTGTCAGGTCTTAATGGTTTTAAGTACCCAAGAATCCTGTATTATGATGAACAGCCTCTAAGGGAACTATGATATTAACATTCAGGTATTAAAGAGAACTTTCAAGGATAGGGTCCCTGGAAAAGTAAGTGTCTGGGGGCTGGAAATGATGAACTGAATGGAATACCACACATTAACTTGAATTGTTCTGTCAAGTTACAATATCTTGAAACTTGGAAGGAATAGATGAGAGATTTATGTGACTCAGGGCAGCTTAGGTCTTGAGATATTACACATCTTCTCATAGTGGCTTTTAGGATAACTTTAAATTTTATGACCTTAGTGAGTATAAAATTTGAATGGAAAGATAATGTTTTCCAGAGACTTATAGCAAGCACATTTCCTCGTTTATTTTTATAATCATTTGAAGTAAATACTTCAGTCATGGTCAACTGTTAAATCTGCTTTTCCTTTAATATTTAAGGCTTTGAAGGCCAAAATTTAACCTAGAATTTACATTGACCCAGCTCATATTTTCTAATACTACCTTTTTTCCACTCTAGCTGTCCCTATCCACTCCTATTTTTAGCCTGCTTCAGTAACTATACAACAACCCTCCTACAGCAAACACACCAATTTTCTTCAGCAACATTAGGTTAGAAGCTTTTTCAAAGGCAGGAACCAGGTCTTATTTTCTATTCCTCAAGGGCTTTGTACACAATTTATGTGTAATAAAGAATATTTAGAGGTTTTTGTTCCATCAGCAAGTAAAACATTTATAGGAGATATAGATTTTTAAAAAAAGTAGTTCATTATCCTATTAACCAGAGATACTTACTATCAATAGTGTAGCATAAATCAGAGGTTGGCAAACTTTTTTTGTAAACAGACCAAGAGTAAAGATTTGAGGCTTTTCCAGCCTTATGGTCTCTGTTGTGACCACTGAATTCTGCTGTTGGGGTGTGAAAGCAGTCATTGTCAAAGGAGACAAGACACTCTATAAACAATGTGTGTGGCTGTGTGCCAATAAAACTTTATTTACAAAAACAGGCAGTTTGGATTTGGCCTCCAGCCTATAGTTTGCTGACCCCTGTATAAAGCTATCCTTTAAGCCCACATATATGTAATACGTATAATAATATATGTGTATAATAATATAAACATGTAACATATAATTTATATTATCTCATATATAATGGTTTTTAAAAATGAAATCACAAAGAGATTGCTAGATATCCTTTCAGGAATATTGAAGCCTCTGGGGATTGTCTGTCCCATAGGGCATAGATTGTCAATCACCCAAAGGAGGCAAAAATTGGTCCTTTATGGATGGAAAAAGAATTCTTAGTTATTGGAATGGTTTGTGACTTTCCAAAATTCAGCTTTACTAAACAAAATCTTGTTCTTTAGTATTTAATTTGGTGGTGGGGAGAGGCTGAGGTAGAAATATACAAAAAGTCTGCTTTGGAAAGTAATAGTGAAAAGGGGACTGAGAAACACTATTGTAGGGATATGAACCTTTGTCTTTGATTAGGCTCGTTTTCAACTCTATAGTTTGTAAATAACTGAAAAATTAGTTATGCAAATAATTCTTGTCTATAGACTTGGAAATGATATCTGCACAGTGGAAAGATATCCCCGCCTCAGACACCCATCACCACGAAAAAGCCAGTTTTGTGTCCATTTGTAAATTTATTTCAACATTCATTTCTTCCATGTAAATTTGTGGTGCTTTAATTTCTTCTTTGAATTGGTTGAGACATTTGCCTCCTTCCCTCATTTAATAAATGATAATAAAATAAATAAAAATCTTTGAGAAGTGTTTTCTTTTAATATCAGTCATGATCTTACCTCTGCAAAAAAGATATAATTTAATAGTTTTCATTGGTTTGTACAGTCCTTGACATGATATTAAAAATATTTTTATATCATTATATATTTTAAAGGTCATCAGTGTTCTAAGAAATGAGTATATCATTTTTTAAAAAATGTACATCTTATTGTTGGGAAACAATTTTTTTTAAATTTTATTTTATTATGTTATGTTAGTCACCATACATTACATCATTAGTTTTTGATGTAGTGTTCCATGATTCATTGTTTTCGTATAACACCCAGTGCTCCATGCAGAATGTGCCCTCCTTAATACCCATCACTGGGCTAACCCATCCCTCACCCCCATCCCCTCTAGAACCCTCAGTTTGTTTCTCAGAGTCTGTAGTCTTCTCATGGTTCGTCAGTTGGGAAACAATTTTTTTATGAATAAGCATTGATTTCTTTCTTAAAAACATGCTGAATGTTGAAAGTCATTAAGTGTGTCAAAAGTCCGTTACTGAATTTTTTGGGCACAGTGCTTGTTTGCTTTTAGCTCCCCGCTGACTTTTTCGAGGACATAGGCCACTGGACGTGAAGGCCAGGGCTATTTTCATGGCTCTGTTGACAGAAGGTTGCATGGGTTGCCACTGTGAATCTATGATCATTTTGGGGAGAGCGCTGGGCCCTCGCCTCATGAGAGGGACACACTGAGCATACTTTGACACTTGCCTTGGCTCAATGTGCCTGGTCAAGATTCTGGTTTGGCTGGCGATTTATTTCAGGAGCATGGAAAGTCTACTGTTTGTCTGAGCTTTACATTTATATTGCCAACTCCTCCTGCCCTTCTCTTTACCCTCTTGGTGCACTAACTCTAACTTCCTGCCTCTACATGAGTATTTTATATTCTTTAAAACTGCAAAATGGAAGCCAGAATTTTATAAATGAATTTTCCCAGCTTATCCATCCTGAAAATTGTGTTTAACTCTTTTGTTAAGCCTTCCATCCCTTTGTTACTTCCTCTTGTCCTCTCCCTCAGCTTCTCTCTTTGTAGTTGGTAAGTGAATGACTCTGGGTGACAAGTACCAATTCTCAGAATAATGTTTTTAACTTTCGTTCAGGAAACCAAATAAATGTTTCATGCACAAAGGGGAAGACAGAAGATAAAGTGAATTTTTCAAAGTGGATACTAGTTTCAGGATCAGAGTAATGAGATGAAAGTCACCTCACCTAACATCCTATAAAGCAAGCCCACTGTTATAAATCTATGTGTACCCAATTTATCAATATTTTTCTTGTTCTGTTAAAAAAATATAAAAAGCAACACTTGCAAGATCAGCCAGCATTTTATAAAGTAATGCTAAATTAAATCCAGTGGCAAGACGATGATCTAGATCTCTGATTTTTAAACCAAAGAGCATTCTAAATTTGAACTTTTGGTAAAATCTATTTAACAATTGGGGAAGCAATCTGTGGTAAGTGTCTGCAGTTCTTAAGTAATCTCTCTGCCTACAGCAGTGTCTAAATTAAGCAATTGCTTTTTAAAAAAAATATGATAATGGGTTTTATCTTTGTTACATACATGCATTTGAAAACTAATAACAAAATGGCAATACCAGTGTTAAAAATGAGCAAAGAAACCCTAAGGTAAAAATGCAACCCTAAAGTCAATATTATAAGCATAACCAACCTCACTAACAAAATAATTGCCATTAAAAGTGTGTGTGTGTATTTTAACATCTTAACCATTTTTAGGTGACAGCTCAGTGACATAAAATACCTTTACATTGTTGTGCAACCATCACCTCCATCCATCTCCCAGAGCCCTTTTCATCTTCTCTCCATCCCCCAGCAATAAATGACTTTCTGTCTCCAGGAATTTGACTCCTCTAAATACCTCATCTAAATGAACTCATACAGTATTTGTGTTTCTGTGACTGGCTTATTTCATTTAGCATAATGTCCTCAATGTCCATCCATGAAGTAGCATGAGTCAGAATTTCCCTCCTTTTTAAAGCGGAATAATATTCCATTGTATGTACTTTGCTTAACCATTCATCTGTTGATGGATACCTGAGTAGCTTCCACTTCTTGGCTCTTTTGAATAATACTGCCATGAACCTGGGTCTACAAATACCTATTCAAGTTCCTGATTTTAATTATTTTGGGTAAGCTGCAAGTGGAATTGCTGGATCATATAGTAATTCTATTTTTAATTTTTTGAGGAACCGCTACACTGTTTTCTGTAGTGACCATGCCATTTTACATTTCTGCTGAAAGCACACGTGGGTTCCAGTTTCTCTACATCCTTGTCAATACTTGTTATTTTCCATGTTTTTTTTAAAAAGATTTTATTTATTTATTTGACAGAGAGAGACACAGAGAGAGAGGGAACACAAGCAGGGGGAGTGGGAGAGGGAGAAGCAGGCTCTCCACTGATCAGGGAGCCTGATGTGGAGCTCGATGCCAGGACCCTGGGATCATGATCTGAGCTGAAGGCAGACGCCTAATGACTGAGCCACCCAGGTGCCCCTATTTTCCATGTTTTTGATAGTATCTATCCAAAGCATTTCCCTAATGATTAATGATGTTGAACATCTTTCCATGTGCTTATTGGCCATTTGTATCTTTTTTGGAGGAATGTCTATTCAGTCTTTTGCCCCTTTTAAAATTAAGTTTAATGAACAATGGCCATAGGAATTTTTTTTTCATACCATATCCAGATAAATCTTTGGGATGGTTTAGAGAATTATCCAGCTAAGGATTGGGAGAACTTTCTTGAAAATATAAAAATAATGCATGCTTTTTGTCTGAAGATAAGACTCATTTATTTCCGGGGGCACCTGGGTGGCTCGGTCGTTAAGCATCTGCCTTCGGCTCAGGTCATGATCCCGGGGTCCTGGGATCAAGCCCCGCGTCAGGCTCCCTGATCAGCGGGAAACCTGCTTTTCCCTCTCCCACTCCCCCTGCTTGTGTTCCCTCTCTCGCTGTGTCTCTCTCTGTCAAATAAATAAACAAAATCTTAAAAAAAAAAAAGACTCATTTATTTCCATTAAGGTCACCCATCTACAAAATTCCTCTGGCATCAACCAAAAGAAGATCAGCCACTTAAAAATATATAGGCTAATTTATAACTAACTAATGGGTGATAGTTGACTAAAATAATTCTGTAACACATCAGGTAAGTATTACCAGGTGTCAAATGAAGGGCAAGTTCTTGATTGGTAAAGAGATGAGACCTCCTTTTCAGTTTAGATTTCAGCCAAGGGTCAATGGTTTGTTAGTGTACCACTGAAGAATGCTAAAAGTGCTAGCTTGTCCTTAAGTCATGGGAAAAAAAGTTGAGGAATGGGTACTAGAAATCTGAGCAGCCTTCAAGGTGACCCTACAGGCCAGATAGCTTTGCCTTTAACCACAGGATCTTAAAACCTCTCCATCAAAGTCTGTATATTCTGGTGTCACCTTGCTTACCTCACCTAATTTCTCATTCTCTTTCCAAATTATTCTCCTCAACCGGGTTAGCCTGGTTGAGAATTCACCTACTCCTGTAGCAGGTGCATCCCAGAGCATGAGGTGTGCAGTTAATGTGACAGTTTTTCTAATAGTTTCACTTCATTTCAAGCCATTATCCTGAGAGTTTATGAAAACAATTCAGTAAAATCAGAATTTTCTTGTATCCAGGTCCCAGAGGCTTCAGCTGAGTCAAGGCATCAAATAGGAAGCCCATATTACCTTGGAGTCTTCTGTCTGCTAGGTCCTCATCTCCTTCTTTCCCCCAAACCTGGAGAATCATTTTCTAACTCTGGGATGGAGACAGTTTGCTTTCACTCACCCTAGTCCTTTTTTCCATGGTCCTTCCTCTTCTATTAAGAGCCTAAACTTTGGAAAGTCAAAAAGCAGGAGACTTTTTTTCTCTCTGTTCCTACATACTTTTCCCACAGCAAGGCATGCAGACCAGCCTGCTGACCGCATGAGGGAAACGGTGAAGGAGGGCTGGGGTGGAGTGTGTGTAGGGATGAAACAGTGCCAAAAAAATGATCAGTTAATATTTAAAAATGTATTTCACTATACTAACTTCAACCCTTTTCCATCTGATCAGGTTGTTCTTCCTCTTTTTCGCCTATTTTGCTCGACTTTCCCTTCAAGCTTTGGTTTAATTCCTTCCCTCCTCAATGTACTTGTTTATTTTCCTTTACTATAACCCTTATAATTTATATCACACATTTTGATGTTGAATGTCTTATAATTGCTGCAGGGCTGAAAGAAAAGTCATCTTGCCCAAACTCTTGTTCTAGGCTAGCATTTCTAAGGCACCGCCAAGTGTTTGTTTAACCCAGTCATTTTCAAAGTGATTCTCTGGACCAGCAGCATGAAGTGGGAACTTGTTAAAATGCAAATTCTCAAATCTCTCTCTAGATCTATTGAGTCAGAAACTCCGAGGTCGGGTCTAGAATCTGTGCTTTAACAAGCCATCCAGGGGATACTGATAAACACTATTTGAGAACCACTGATTTAACCTACATTAGCCAGTGGAAAGAGGAGTTAGCTAATAGTAGTGATCCCAATGTTTGAATGCCTATTGTCTGTGCTTGAGTACTTCTAAGTGACGGGGCACTCATAACCTCGGAGAGCAGCCCAGTCATCTTTGGAAAACATTGACCTATACTGGTCTGAAATCTATATTGGTCTGATATGTCTTATCAATAGCTAATATTGTTTATATATAGCTTCCTAGAGCCATAGGGAAGAAGTCAAATCTCCCATCTCCACAACAGACTAAAATATCTCAATATTCCATCACTTGCCTCTCCCAGCTCTTCTCTTATCTAGGCTCAAAGTGGCATGAGTTTTGAGTCCCTCAAGCTGTCTTTTTGGCACACTGTTGAACACAATCCCATTTGTTTATAATTCTCTTTAATGAGCTCTGCACAGAATTGAATCCTGTAGTTTAGGGTCTGAAGCTAGAGTGGAGTGGTTATCAATTACTTGCTTCCAATACTATACTCCTAGTACAGTAGGCCAATATGGTCTAAGTTGTTTTGTTTTGTTTTATTTTTTGGTTTTTTGATGGCCACATTGTTAATTCATACAAAGCATATTGTCAGCTGAAATTTTTTGCTGTTCTCTACTCTCATCTTGGTCTGTTTTACAGGTACCAATGCTATATTATATCTCCTCTATACTTTTATACTTGTAGGGGAAGTTCCTCGGATGCAAGTGTATAGTTACGTCTATTATATGTTTTCTGATTAGTTCTTTGATGATTAACTGACACAATTAACTTTTGGAGGAGATATGTATCTCCTATCCCTTGAAGTATGTCCCTGATGGCATAGTAGGTACTCAGTAAATACTTTAGAAATGTGTAATTAATGTACTAATAGAAATTTTCAATGCAAAAGAAGGTCACCTTTTTCTTGAGTTTTATAAAAGGTATTCATTTGACACTAGGTTTATTGCTTCAGGACCTACAACTTATGACTACACATAAAGTAAAAACACCACTTGCTTTCAGTAGCAAACATCTAGAATTTATATATAGTGGTCTTTGAAGTGCCCTATTGGATGATTATATTATCAGTCAGGCTATAATCTGTCAACATAATTTTGTAGTTTTGTTTTTAGAATTACTTCCAGAAGCTACTTTATGAACCACATAAGAAAAGTCATTTTATATTGAATTTTTAAAAATTCAAGTTGGAGTTCTTCATATTGGTACCCACCTGAGCCTCTGGTATCATATTCCAAAACCTGTGTGTGTGTGTGTGTCTATATAAAGTTAGTATCTCACAGAAATTCCAATGAAGACTTTTCAAAAAGGTTTCCAACAAAGGCTGGGAGGTGCAACTAACACAAAATTAGACATATACCCTTGTGTGTTTTCCTCTTACGGTGACTTTGCCTCACATATTTATTGCATCAAATGTCTCCACCCTAACAGTAGAAACAAACAAACAAACAAACAAACAAAAAACAGATTTGGCCTCATAAAACAGAATTGAAAGATTTGTGGATCAAAGTATCCAGGCTCCCTAAAATACTAGAAAATAAAAATATATTCAGTAAATATTATAAAATGTACTCAACTTGGTAAGACTAAGAACTCAATCATCAAGTGGAAAAGACATGAGCTTGCTTATCCCTTATATATAATGTGTGGGAAGAGAACTAATATTTATTTGGTTCCTGGAATATGCCAGTCATTTTATACTGAGTCCACATGAAGTAGAAGAGCCAATTATACCATTTCATAGTAGAGAAAACTGAGGCTTTGAGAGGATAAGTTGCCCAAGGTCACAAATCAGATAAGTAGCAAAATAGGTACCTGGACCCAGATCTTTCAGGCTCTAAATTCTGTTCCCTTTCTACTACATTATATGAGAAATACCAAAACGAAAGATATAGTTTCTGTCCCCATAGAGCTCAGGGAACTTTATGTAAAAATATATAAAGATATGGATTTTTTTTCATTCTCTGTACAAATCAAAGAAGGCCAAGTTAAAATTAAATATTAATTGATTGAACAAAAATAATTTAAAAATGGCAATGTTGAGTTTTTATGAATCGATTAAAATCAAAACTTTTTCTGTAATATGGTTATTGATTTTGAAAGAAATTTAGCAATATAGGGCAAGAACCATACAAATGTTTATACCGTTTTGTATATAGCCATTACCATTAATCTGTTTTTGGAACTTCAGCCTAAATTCTAAATTCAGAAAAATGGAGTAAATGTATTACTGTCTGAGTTGGAAAAAAATCCTCCTGTGTTTCTCCTTTACTCCCACATTATTACTACACTCACAACACTGCTGATACCAGATCTGTGGGTTTTCCACACATAAGTGATTCTGCATTATACCAGCTGCGTGTCCTATGATTCAATTCAATTCTGACACTGTCTACCTAGAGTTAGTGTCAGATTCCATAAGTTAAGTGCTCAGCCCCACAAGACTGCCCCCACTTCAGATGCAAATCACAAGTCCCACGTTGTCACCCAGGCTCCTGACCAGCCCGCTACAAATCAGGGTTCTTATAACTCCTCCTTAGGTTTGAAAATTTGCTAGAATGGCTCATGAAACTCAGAGAAACAGTTTCCTAGTTTATTGTAGAGGATATAATAAAGGGTAGGAGTGAAGAACCAGATGAAGAGATATATAGGACAAGGTTCAGAAAGGTCCCCAGGTGAGGAATTCTGTTCCCATGGGGTTGAGTTACATTACCTCCTGGCATGTTGATATGTTCGCCAACCTAGAAGTTCTCTGAACCCCACACTTTTGGGATTTTTATGGAAGATTCATCATGTACGTGTGATGATCTTTAACTCAGTCTCCAGCCCCTCTCCTATTATTTGGAGAGGGTGTGGGGCTGTAAGTTCTGAGCTTTTAACCATGGCTTGGTCTTTCTGGTGACCAGCCACCATCTTGAAGCTATCCAGGAGACTACTAAGAGTTGTCTCAATAAAACAGAAGATACTCTTATCACCCAGGAAATTCCAAGGGATTTATGAGCTCTGTATCAAGAATGCAGCATCAAAGACCAGCTATTAAAACACCACGCTTCTTCTAGTGCTCTTGTCACTTAGACAATTACAAGGGGTTTTTTTTTTTTAAACAATATTCAAGTTTATTAAACAAATTAAAAAAAAAGTATTATAAAATGTTTAACTGTCATCAGCTTCGAGGTTTATGTTGCTCCCGAATTTTGCATATAACTGAACTTTCAGATCCGCTAACACTCGCTGAATTGATTCCACTCTGGCTTCTAAGGCGTCAATTTCTTCTTGCAAATTTTTCTTTGCTGCTTCTAACATTTCCTGTGTTTCTTCTTGAGAATGGCTAATGAAAACATCACCAATTTGATAAGGTATCATTAAGCAATCATCATCTGCAAGCATGATGTCCTCACAAGCATCTTCTAAATTCTGGAGTTGTTTCTTTTTTACTTCTATTTCCTCCTTCAGCTCTGTAATTCTACTTGTATTCCGTGCAAATTTGTTTATCTTTTGTTGATCTTCAAAAGTAACGTTGACATCTTCTGCAGCCACCTTCTTCATGGTGGCCGCCATCTTGGGACTTGACAATTACAAGGGTTTTAAGAGCTCTGTGCCAGGACCTGGGGGCAGAGACCAATAAATGCATATTTTCTATTATTTTACACTAACAGTATTAAAAAACAGGAAATAATTAGAAACAACCTATATATCCAATTTATTACTTAAATGGTTAGGTAAAAATTTGATGGGTCTATTATGTAACCAGTAACATAATAATTATAACACTATGTAGCATTAAAAAATGCTCATATTGTAATAAAGTCACATTTGAGTATATAACAAATCAATTACTTATGATTTATGTCGTAAGAAACAAAAATATAGTCTAATGATGATGTAAATATGAAATAATGATGTATTATGGTGATGGGATAGTTTTAAAAACTGCATTTTAAAAAATTTTTCTATTCATCTCTATTAATCTCATAATGAAGGGATAAATCTCCAAACTTTCCAGTATTCTTTGCTGTTGCAAGACAAGTCACGCTCTTTGTTTTTCTAAACTTCCAATAAAACTAAGTTTTTGGAAACCAGTTTTATTTATGGGATAATTTTTAATCAAATATTTGTAGCTCAATCTTCAATAGTTGTCAGTAAGGGGAAAATGACACATTTGACATTTAAATATAATTGTCACAGCCTCTCCATTCATTGTGAATCTGTACAACTAAAATTTTGAAGCTTAAAATTATGTCTTCTAAGATTAGTGGTTGAAATTGGGATGCACGTTCAGTCTATAGATTTCCAAAGAAAGTACTTCCTTTCATTGACCCTGGGTGTAGACACAGGATTTAGAGAGCTTGGCTATTGAGATGCAAATTCTCTTTCTGGAGAAGGCTGTTGGGACTTTGTTACACATTTTTAAAAGAAGTATTTTGAAAGAGGAATGGTCCCTTAGCTCTGCTGGGACCTCAGCCTGGGACTTGGTGACTCTCTGGCTGTACATAATGAGGTGGGGGAGCTGAACCAGCATGGATGGCTGGACAGTAGCAAGGAGCTCATGTCAGATGTGGGCAGGCATGAACTCAAGGCCTGGAGAAGGGATAAGTGGGATGTGTGTTTGGTGGGTGGTGGATGGGTTGGAGAGGGTTGGGTGCTAGACAGGGGACAGGGTAGAGTTGGGAACAAAGGCAAAGCCAGGGCAAAGGACAGGGTAGAGTTGGGAACAAAGGCAAAATAAAAGACATGCTCACAGAACCAAAGGGTGCGCACAGACTTGAGCATTAAGCCTCATCAAAGAAAGCAAAGGCAAGAAACAGGAGCCAGGGATGAAGCTGGGCTGAAGGACAGGGGAAGACTGGTGCTGCAAATAGGAGCAAGGGAAGGGAGGTGCCCAGGTGGAATCGAAATTCTTTCCAAATCCAGCTGTCTCTTATTACTACTCACACTCTCCAGGTGCCTGGGTCCAGAGTTCCCCAAAGGAACTCAATAACTTCTGACTAAATGCCAGATGGCTTTCTGGATAAGGTATCTCAACCAACATCCTCCTTGAGGCACTACCACTGTTCCAGTGTCTGTAGCCTGGACTAAAAGTCCTCCTGAATTCTGGGAAGCTCCTTCTCTCAAGAACTACGGCCTACTTAGAAAAGCGGGATTCTTTCATAACTGCCCAGATAAGTGGTCCAGAGTTCAAGTAGTTTCAATGCTATACTTCGTAAAGCATTTCTCATTTCAAACAATCAGGGATAGATTCTCTGATCTTTACAAATGATTTTTAATCTCAGAGGATATATGTGTATACACACACATCTCGTTCCTCATGTAGATATTTATAATATGTATATATCCATATAAATATATAGATATGTATATTTATATAGACATATACACACATACATATTGCTTCTCTTGTTTTTGTTTGAAAAAAGTATTTTATTTTTTAAATACTTTTTTTGGAAATATATTTGACATATAACATCGTGCAAATTTAAGGTGTACATGTTATGATACATTTTTATATTGTAATATTGATTACCGTTGTAGTGATAGTTAACACCTCTATCATATCATATAATTATCTTTGTGTGTGTGTGTGTGTGTGTGGTGTAAGTAACTAAGATCTAGTCTCTTAGCAAGTTTGAATGATGTCTATATTCAGTGTACTGTGTATTAGCTCTCTAGAACTTATTTATCTCTTCTCCCACCCCCAGCTTCTGGCAACCACCATTCTACTCTTTGATTTTTATGAGTTCAGCTTGTTTAGATTCCATATATAAGTGATATCATATAGTATTTATCTCTTTCTGTCTGATTTATGTCACTAAGCAGAATGTCCTCTGGATACATCCATGCTGTTGCAAATGGTAAGATTTCTTTCTGTGGATAGTATTCCATTACACCTAGATAGATAATAGATAGATAGAGGTATATAGAGATGTATATCTCCATTGCATCTCAATTAACATTTTTTGAAAAATGGGCATAAAGAACTGAACTATTAAGATTATGAGGAATAAATGAAATAACACTTGCAAAAATCCTTAGGATGTTATAGAAACATAAATAGTATTATTATCATTTTGGTGGAGTTACCCAATGAGAAGAAATGTTGGAATACTTTACAAGATTAACTGCTATTTAGAAGTGTGTTTCTGGTTTTGGAGATAGTGGCTCTTCTCAGAAATGTGAATGTTTGTATAGTAACAACCATACCTGTTTATGTAGCAATATGGACACGCTTACATTGCAATCAACAAAAAGAATAACAATTGAATAGACGATAGAGGCAAATATTTATGATCTGTGTTCTAAGATACAGTATAAAGATGAAGGAAATGCATGAAATACAGATATATTATGGTGGTGGAATAGGATTCTATTTGGCTGAACTATGACCACCCCTCTTTATGCTCTTGGTATTCAGTGGTTGCTGGTTGGTGTATGTGGGGTGGGGAGAGTGAAAGCATATTTCTACAAGGTGCCAAGAAACTTTTAGGAATAAAAAGGTGAGATCTTCATTCTTCCCTTTTGAGGTTCAATTTTGTTAGAACATCTCTGACCTCATGGGTTAAGGGGATTCCAACCAAAGTAATTAGTCAGAGAAGGAGACCAGATTTCTCCCACCAAGGAAGGAAATCCCTGTGAGAAGGGGAAGGTTCTAGGCTTGTGATACATGTTATATACAAGGACTAAATGGTGATAGGGGAGGGCTGGTTGCGAATTGCTCATCTAACCCTCACAAAAACTCTATAATATAGAAACTGGTGTCACCTTATTTTTCCCACTACAAAATTTAGGCTTAAAAGAGGGTAAGCAGGGCGTCTGGGTGGCTCAGTTGGTTAAGCGACTGCCTTCGGCTCAGATCATGATCCTGGAGTCCCTGGATCGAGTCCCGCATCGGGCTACCTGCTCAGCAGGGAGTCTGCTTCTCCCTCTCCCGCTCCCCCCTCTTGTGCTCTTTCTCTCTCAAATAAATAAAATCTTAAAAAAAAAAAAAAAAGAGGGTAAGCAATTTGCTGCAAGTATGAGTGCTAGGAGGTGACTCAGAGTTGGGGCTGGAACCCCATCTGTCTCGAGGGTCCTCGCATCTCACTGCTGCACTCTCCCTGCTACTGGGATCTTTACATGGCTTTTCTCCTCCTTGGCTGGCAAAATAAAGAGATGCAAGTCAGGGTTAAGGATTAGGACAAATACTTCAGTGAGGAAGGTACTGGTAATTACAGAAAGGGAAGCTAAAAGGGCTTTGAGGTTTCCTGGCCGCCTGCAGGAGGGTGATGATTATCTGATGTAATCCACATTCTTCCCTGACTTTTGGAAATAAAAACCAAGAATTTTCAAGATGATTGCCTAAGATTAAAGGTCATTTTGTGGCCACATAGAGATGTGTTTTTTTTTTTATGCAAACTTGGTCTTTCTGAACCTTAATGATCTCATCTATAAAATAAGAGGGTTGCACTAAGTCATTGTTAAGGTTCTTTTCATGCTGTAATGTTTGTGAGTCCAGGAATTTATAAGCTTTTTCTGGTATTTAACCTTTGCCCTTAGTGTCTTCAGCACTATGATCAAAACTAATGGACTCAATTTAAAGTTTATGTGACAGGTAAGGAAACCAGGATAAAGGACTTAAGGAAGGTTATGAAGCAGGGAATATGGCAGCAAAAGGTTTTACAGCTATGAATTAAATGGAGTTGAAAGGATAGAATTCAGGATCTCAGAAACCAGTGGGTAAAGCAAAAAAGACTGAAGTTCAGACAAGTCTTTCAGAGGATTGATTACATGGAGAAATGGTTAAGATTCGGTCATGCCCTGATGTTAGCAGGCTCTAATTAGATTGGCCAGTTTGAGTTAGAAGAATGGATGAGCCATCACATGGGTATGTTGGCTGTCTGGTTCCCCATCACACGGCCCCAGCTCCATCTCTCTGGAGCTGGTGTAGTTCTGACACCATCACCAACAGTTCTACTCCCAACTGCACAAAGCTTTCTTAGTCTTCATTCAGGTGAACCAGAGAATGGATATTAATTAAGTAAAAGAAGAGTTAAAAAAAACAAACAAACACAAAAACTTAGAGGGGAGCAAACTTTACAGAATATAAATTTCTGATTCTTTGAGAGAGTAACCACCTTCTTGTCCTCTTCTTCCTTCCTTCTTTCTTCTCATTTTCCTTCTCTCTGGTTCATTTCCCTCCCTCTTCATTCTTTCCTTCCATTCCCCCCCCCCCACCCCCCTGCACTTCCTGAATACCATGTTTCATAGTCTGTGCTGGGCACTTTGACCAACACAAGATAGAGGAAATGCAGTTCCAGCTTCTCAGGTTGCTCTCTCAAGCAACAAGGAAGACAGACACAGATAAGGCACTGTGGTAAACCAAACTTAAACGAATCCACCTCAGGTGACTTTCTCTCACCTCCAGCCCTGTCCTGCTGCCCCACCTCACCTCACGTCAGTCAGTCAGCTGGTGTTCTCTCCCCCTCCTCCCCGCCTCCTGTCTGCTCTCAGGATTAGCTGCCTGATGGCTAACAGATTTCCCCTCAATTGCCGGGGCGGTGGGGGGGGGGGACACACACACACACACATAACCTCTTAAATTTCACTGTGCCATATCAAGCAGATTCCAGATGTCTGCTCACTCAACAGCTGGGTCTTCCTCTTCTTTTTTTTTTTTTTTTTTTTAAAGATTTTATTTATTTATTTATTTGACAGAGACAGCGAGAGAGGGAACACAAGCAGGGAGAGGGGGAGAGGGGGAAGCAGGCTTCCCACTGAGCAGGGAGCCCGATGCGGGGCTCGATCCCAGGACCTGGGATCATGACCTGAGCTGAAGACAGATGCTTAACGGCTGAGCCACCCTGGTGCCCCTCTTCTTCCTCTTTTTATTAAGACAGGTTCACAGAGGGTTTTGAAAAATGACTTAGCATTTGCTCTTTTTATTGGTGTTTTTAGGACTTAATTGAGGGCTTACTTTGTGTTAAGTACTTGTACGTTATTTCTAATCCTTGTATTATTACTCCTCCTACTATCATTTCATAGATGAGATAACTCAGAGTGGTTGAGTGACCAGTCAAAAGTGAAACAGCTAGAGATGGAATTTGAACATGGCTAACTCAAAAACCCAAGCTCTTTTCACTACCTCTATGTTTCAGTGACAAAGGCATGTTCTTTTTATTCCTCTCCAGAGGAATTCTACTTCCAGGCTTTCTTGTTTGTTTCAGTTGTTGTTTTGTTTCTTGAACCTACCCACAAGGTAGAGCATATGTTTAAAGCTAGTCTATTAGCCTAAGATACAAATTGGACCCCTTCTAGCTTACACAATGAATATGGGATCTGTTTTTGCCATCAATTATAATCTCTACTATGATATTCAATTAAAAATTTAATAATTAGAAAAATTCCCTGAGTGGAATTATTTTTTAAAGAAATTTTAGAAGATTTATTTATTTATTTGAGAGAGAGAGAGACAGAGGGAGGAGCAGAGGGAGAGAGAATCTTAAGCAGATCCTATGCTGAGTGTGGAGCCTGATGCAGGGCTTGATCTCACGACCCTGAGCTCATGACCTGAGCTGAAACCAAGAGTGGGGCACTTAACTGGCTGAGCCACACAGATGCCCCTGAGTGGAATAATTTTTTAAAGTAAGACCTTTTCCTCTTAAAAATGAATTAAAGCTTATTTATAAAAAAACACATATAGTCTTATATGCATTAAGGTTCATTGTGCAAAACACATGTGGACTTACAGGCATTAACAAAAGCAAAAGGCAATTATAAATGTGCTCTTACTGATTGGTGTTATATACAAATCCAATGTACATTCACTAGACTTGTAGAAGCTGCCAGAAAAAAAAAATCTCACTTTAATATTGTAAAGCTTAAGAGTAACATTGTGAATTTTATAGCTGATTTGGTTCAAAAGACTGTAAGAGAAACCTAATGGATTATTAATTGTTTGTATCTCAGCATTGATTATATCATTCTTGCTGCATTAATATTAATTTGCCATAAGAATATTATGCCAATATACTTCTGTTGTTACACAATAATAATCAATAGGGGAAAATATAGCATTGACTTGAGATGCACTTTAATAGATTGTGACATTAATTTGTGCTCATTCTGTCATAGTGGAATTTTTATTGAATTGGTGATGCAGTTTGTGTCCATATTACAATAGTATCTCATGCCATGTCTCTATGGGGCACAGATATTCGCGGCAGTGTTCAAACATAAGGGGTTCCTTTAACCTCCCTGGGTGTCAACCTTTTTATCTGCCGGCACAATTATATTGTATCAAAAGAGTGCCTGGCACATAACTAACATTTGGTGTGGGTTTACTATTATAATTGATGAACCCCTTTTTAAAAGCAGGTACATTATTAGTAATGTTGCCTGTAGCACCTGTGATTGAATCTCAACCCACCAGGGTCAGAGATATTAAACCTGCTTAAATGTGGACCTCTGGTTTCTTACCTAATGTAGCTTACAATCCATGAGGGAGATTTGGAGAGGACTTTGGCAACATTTGAGGGATGGGATCTTTTAAGAGGGGAGATGTAGGAACAACATTTCAGATATCAGTCATCAATGAAGTTCTTAATTTTCAAGTTTTTCCAAACTGTGATTTCAGTGCATGTTCATGCAGAAACATCAGTCCTTCGCCCCGACAAGCTTTAAAAACACCGCATAGCATAGCTTTCATCTTGGAGACTCATAGTACTCATTTACACTGTAAAGGTCTAGGAGATGTCATGAAAAGAAGGAGCCCATTTTAACTTCATTTCACCCAACTTTTCTCAAACTTACTTGATGATGGAACCCCTTTAAAATATACCACCCTAAATAACTGGTATAATTAGTCTTCTGTGGAATACATGTAGAGAAATGCTGATTTGGAGAATACTTAAAACTAAGCTACTTTTTCCTTTTTAAAATGCATGGGTTTAAAACAAATCGTGTGGATAAGTAGCCTCCCAAATTTACCTTTTCATACATATTTAGGTGTAACAAAAGCTTATCTAACATGTGGTAGGTAGTGAATTCATAAAACCCAGACAAGGAGCTCAAAAGCCATGTACAAGCCAGATATGTCTCTGTTTATTTATTTTTTATTTTTTAAAAAAGATTTTATTTATTTGAGAGAAAGAGAGAGAGGAAGCAAGCACGAATGGCGGGGAGGGGCAGAGGGTTAGGGAAAAGCAGGACTTCATCCCAGGACCCTGAGATCATGACCAGAGCTGAAGGCAAATGCTTAACTGACTGAGCCACCCAGGTGCCCTGATTTCTGAAAAAAACATTTTAAGACTGTGTAACTGTGTTTATATTCCCATTCCAATTTCTTGAGGACCACAAGGATGAATTTGGGGGAAATTGCCATAGGGAAAAAAAATCATACCAGGATAAATTTGCATCCAATAATCCAGGCTTTGGTAATCCTAAGTTTTACTCAAATATTGTTTAGTGCTTTGTGCGAACAGTGCTAGGTTTGCTCTTGAAACACTTGATAGTCATGTGCTTTATAATTTAGATTTTAAAGCTCATTATTTTTCCGCATTATATTAGGTATCTAGTTCTGCACAACAAATTACTCCCAAATTTAGCCTCTTAAACAACAAACATTATCTTACACTCTTGGGGACCAGGCTGCAACCAAAGTGCTGACTAGGACTGTAGTTATCTAGTGATCTCGAGGTTGGATGAGGGGAGAATCTGCATCCAAGCTCACCAGTTTAATTGTTGGTAGGATTTAGCTCCTTGTGAGCTGTTGGACTGAGGGTCTCAGTTGTTCACTGACTGTTGGCTGGAGATCTCCCTCAGTTCCTTCCCACAGGGTGGCTTACAGCATGGCAGATGGCTTTCATCAGAGTAAGCAAGTGAGAGAACAGGAGAGAGTAAACAAGATGGAAGCCAGTCTTTTTGTAACTTCATCTCTGAAGTGATATCCCATCACTTTTGTCACATTCTGTTTGTTCCTGGACCTAGCCTACACTCAAGGGGAAGGGATTATACAAGGGTATGAAAACCAGGCAGTAGGGATCACTGGGGGCCATTTTAGAAGCTGCCTATCACACACATTAAAAATTGGTGGCATGAGGGGGGTGCCTGAGTGGCTCAGTCGGTTAAGCGGCCGACTCTTGATTTTGGTTCAGGTCATGATCTGAGGGTCCTGGGATCAAGCTCCGTGTCAAGCTCCGCTCAGCAGGGAGTCAGCTTGCAGTTCTCTCTCTCCCTCTCCCTCTGCTCCTCCCCCCACTCACGCACTCATTCTCTCTTTCAAATAAATAATCTTAAAAAAAAGAACTTCTAATTCAGCAGTATTTATAATAGTTCTTTTTTTTTTAAGATTTTATTTATTTATTTGAGAGAGAGAGACAGCGCAAGCAGGGGGAGCAGCAGAGGGAGAGGGAGAAGCAGGCTCCCCGCCGAACAGGGAGACCAATGTGGGGCTTGATCCCAGGACCCTGGGATCATGACCTGAGCCTAAAGCAGATGCCCAACTGACTGAGCCACCCAGGCGCCCCTATAATAAACAGTTCTTAATAATTAAATGAATCAACATGATTTACAATATAGTATTTTAGAAGTCTAGATCCTCAAACTTTTACTTCAGTTCCAAAGCACCATTCTGTTACACTGTTTTGCCACAGAGCACCTAAGACTCACTGCAAATAAACAGAGGTAGCAAACAAGCAAATACAAATCCCAAGCAGAATTTAGATTAATCTGCCATTTCACTACTTTATAGGAGTTCCTAGCCTGGAGGTTGGTCGTTTTGCCCTTTCTCTCAATTCCTAGGATGAAGCACCAAGGCAGAATGAGTAAGAAATGATAATAAATGCTGAGTAACTTTGGTATTAAAACCCTTCCTTTCTTTTAGGGGTCAACCTCTTTAGGACTGCTGCTGAATTCTTAGGTAGTCTTGAATTTGGGACACCTTCCCAAATGGGGAAGTTCGTATCTTGCACAGAGAGCTTCTTTCCTTCATCTGAGCACTTTGAAGACATCTCCTACCCCCAGAGGTCTGGAAATGTAGAGAGATGTTTCTGGTTATCACCATTGAACTAGGATTATTCTTGGCTTTTAGTGGTAATGTGCAGGATGGTCTCACCCCATAAATAATTGTCTGGCTCAAATGCCAGTAGAGTCTCCAGTGAGGAAGCATTTCTCCCTCCTCTCTTCAGTCCTGCCTCCAGTTTAAGGTGTAAGCTCTGGGAGAGAAGTGATATGGTGGACCCTGTTTTCTACCCTAACCTCGCTGCCTAGAAGAGCACCTTATAAGTAGTGACTGCTCAGTAAATATTTGTTGAAGGAAGTGCTACTTAAAAAGACAATGATTGATTGGTGGACAATTAGATATAAAAACCTGCTGCCCGAATTTCAATTTCCTTAGGCCTTAAATTGAAATACCTGGTTTTGGGATCCTGGATATGCATATTTTTCAAGAAAAGTCTCATAGATTTTGTGTATGTCAACTTTGAATTTATCATTTTAGGGGTGCTCACCCTGGATTGTGAAATTAATCTCAGAGAGCTGTGAGGAATCATGGGCTTAATTTTATTCTACATATTTGTATTTAGATGAAGTAAGATATAATATATTCTTTTTGTGTACCAGTTTAACACTGAATTTATAAAGATATTAACTTGAAAATATGGTTCCCTAGATTTCCTGAAAAAGTGCGGAAATCTTATAATGAAGCTCTGGGAAGTCATAGTCTATTTTCAGTTTGTAAAGTATGATATTCAAGGTTAAAGGGGTAAAAACAGATTTGTAAGGCTGTGGATAACATGATTCTTCTTTCAGTAAGATTTTCCAAAAAGCAAATCTTCTATAAATATGTTTCCTAAAATATACAAAAATACATCAATGATCAGAAATATTGTTTCAATGTAATTTGTATCTTATAGCAACTATATTAAAAGACTTTCTCTTCAATATTTCAATGAAAAATTTTCATATTTACTTAATTCATCCTTTCTCTTCTTTCTTCTCAATGTTAATTTTATTATTATTATTAAGCATATTATATGCAAATTGCTCTCTTGATTGGCATTTAAAAAGTCTGTTCTCTGGGAATGTCTTTGCTTTGCATTTCTAGTTATTTATACCATCAGAGAACAATCTTTAAAAACATTAGCTTGATCACAAAACAAATACTTACAAATTATTTTTCTGATGGCATCAAGTGTGCATTTCACCTTTTCACCTCCTTCTGTATTTATAGTATATTCACACATTGAGCATTTATATTTTCTTTATGATTCCACAACCAAGCATCTTTTCCCCCAGACATCTAATTAGTGTTTTTGTCACAGCAGCATATTTTTTTGTGGCATAGAATTGTGCTTTTTTTTTTTTTTTTTTTTTACTGGAAAGGGGTGTTTTAACCAGGGGAGCTGACTGACTCTGGGGACCTATCTTCAAGGCTGAGTTCAGATCAGCCATTTCCATAATGGTCCCTGATCATTTCTGGCTTTTAATTTGTTTTTTAAATGTAGTACCAAGTCTCGGAAAATAATGGTCACCAAATAAAGAAAACCACTCCTCCTACAGAAGCACCACTTTCCTGGGAGAATTCACCATTATTTCTAGGCTGGTATTTGTCTGGTTAAGTTACTTTTGCCTGTGCACACAGCAGTAAATCTCACCAGAATCTGTTCTCCCAGGCATTTCTTCTCTCCCTCGATATGCAGAATCATTTCCTTTTAGCAAATACTTGGATGTTCTGAAGCAAGCTCATTCAACTGTGCTCTATTTTTGAATTTGCAATAGTTGAGCAGTGTTGTGTGTCTGTGTATGGTTAGGTTGTTCTGCTCTCTTCTTTTCTCTGAAACTACTTTTTGGAAAAAAAAAAAACCCAAAAAACTTTATAGAGAAAAGATTTGGAGGAGGAAAGTATACTTAGTGTGTCATTTCTGTTTTAACCAGAAAAAAAGATTTCAAGGCAGAATCTGTGGTGGGAAAACAGAGGATGGTTCTGAGAAATGGCCACAGAAGAACGTGGAGTTGGGACACGTTCTTGCTGAGATGGCCATTGACATATCGGCCCAAGTCTCCATAAAGTATTTTTCTGATTTTATAGGAAAGAAAGGCACATACCAAAATTAAAAATCTAGACTCTCATCCCTTCGTATTACAAAGGCCTGAGAAATCGGAAATATGGGATTAGTTCTGCTTTTTTTTCCTGAGCTAGAGTTATCTCAGAAACAAAGATTAGAGTGGAACGGGCTCTTTACTGTTCTCGAATTGAGGGGCTCTGGATGAGCCCCTGGGGGTGGGACGAATGACTCCTCTGTCTGAATGGCTTCCTCGTCCCCCTTGGCCCCTATTTATTTCTTTGCCTCTTGGTCCTCATTGCTTCAGGGTCAGAGCGCTGCTTCATCAGGGGTTGAGGGGGGCTCATGGCAGGAGAATCATGAGCCTCCAGCCCTCATTGACTGGTCTAAGGGGCAAATCTTCTTCACTAGAAAGATCAAAATAAATGCTTCTTGGCTTGAATCAACCAGCCTAAGGGGGAAGGAAACAAGTTGAAGGACTAGGAATAAGCTGATAAAACATAAAAGCAGTAAGTCATAAAAGGTCTTTTATCTGATTTCGGCTTATGAGTTCAGTTGGGTTTCTTGACATTCCAGCAGCACTGGGAAGTTCCTAAAACCGTCATGCAGTCTTTTATCTCTTTGGGTAGGAAGGAACAGAGCCTTAAGTC
Organism: Mirounga angustirostris; assembly: GCF_029215605.1. Taxonomy (NCBI): domain Eukaryota; kingdom Metazoa; phylum Chordata; class Mammalia; order Carnivora; family Phocidae; genus Mirounga; species Mirounga angustirostris. Next base: position 45,728,991 of record NW_026991714.1, read on the forward strand.
TCTTGCAGTATTGCATAAAAATGGAAGTTATCTTGGTCCTACTAGCATTCTCACCCATTACTAAAGCCCTACTGACTATTGGGTGGCTTTCAGGAGGTTTCTCTTTTCCCTGCACCAAGGAAGACATGCCTCCCTATAGAAGTTTGGACCAAAGCTCTACTTTTCAAATTGTGGTTTCCAGATAGGTGCTTCAGGGGTTCTGTAAACATTTGATTCATATATTATTTCCATATTTACCATAACCATTATATTAATAAGGGTAAATAATGCTAGGTGTCATGACAGAATGCCACCCTTAATTGCTTAACACAGTAGAAGTGTTCTTCTTGCCATTCCAAATCTATTAAAGATATTCCTGGTCTGCCGGTGGCCTTCTACATGGACCTTTGGGAACATGGGCTTCTTCCATCTTGTGGCCCTGTCCTCTTGTCTGGATCCTCAGAATCCATTCCAGACCCCAGGCTGTTGAGGAAAGGGGGTGGGGGGGTGCGTGTGGCAGGTCTGTGAGTGGAGCATGCCCCTTCTCATGTTTCACTGGCTAGATCTCAGACAAATGGCTACGAAGAAAGCTGGGTAAATTGTGGTCGAGTTTTGTACCGGGGTGGAAAAGGAAAAAAAGAGCTGCTTTTTTGTTAAGAACACAGCTGTCTTTAGCAGAACTTTTTTAAAAAGGATCTTTTAATTCTTTGGAGACCACAGCTTCTTAATATGTTGCCAATTTTAACTTGTTTTAGTGCAGACTTTGGAATTAAGCATATTTTGCTCTATTTAATTAAAGAATAGCCTAAAGTTGCAAGAGAAGCTGTTACAAAAACATCTATCGCCATGTGCGGCAATTTATCTGTAGGAATCACTGTCATCACCCTTAAAAGTAGTTGCAAAGAAAATACAAAAATAAATGAGATCCTAAAACTGATGTAAGTCTGCAAGTCATCTATAAATCCTGATCTCATTCATCCAAAAAAGCTTCCTTGTTCTCAGTGACTGACTTTATAGCCTTTAACAGAAATGTGAACTTATAAAATAAATTTATATCGATAAAATATTTCTTTCATCTGTTCTAGCTCTTTTGGGACTGTATATAAGATTTATCTTTAAAAAAAGATTTCTATTGCTTAAATTAAAAAGCAGTGATGTCTACAGTCTTTTCCAGCTCTAACATTTATAATGCTTTCTATTTTTATGTGTTATTGAAAGGAAGAGTAACTCTTGATTGCATATAAATGGTGCAATGCAAATTACTCAAGTTGTTCTTCTTAGTAAAAAAGTTAAGTTGCACTTTGGAAACTATTGCACAAAGTGCTTCCCCAAATTGTCTTAAATCAATTATTTAAAAAATTCCTAGAGGCTTGAAATCTCCAGAAGTGCTTACCAACTGATAATCGATGTTAATAGTTTCCACAGTTTATTTGATGTTTTGCAATTGAAACATGCTTTTCCTCATCCATAACCAAGCTCATCTCTCTCAGTAACTATAATGTTGAGTCAGAGGTCTGTTTAATTAAAGAACCACAGGCCTGCCAAAACCCAGCATTGATTCTCTTCTCCCTTGGATTTCTTCTTGATTAGGTTTGGACATTTGCTTTGGGACTTATGGGCTCCCCTGCTGTCCCTTTAATGGAGTAGCCCCCTGCCTAACTCACTCAGGGCTGCCTTGGCCTGAAATAGATAGCCAGGCAACTCAGCCATAAATTAGATGCTGCTGAGGCTGGAGGTGCTGTAGCTTTTGTTTTCAGGGTTGCAGTTTGAGGCGAAGGTCATAATTCCTGTTCTCATGACTGGTGGCAGCCGCTGCAGGGTTGCTAAGGGAGCAGAGTGGATGGGAGAAATGAACTCTGGTGACCCCGCCTGCCTTGCTTAGATGAAGCCATATTGAGCTTGTCCTCCATTGGGGGAGTCCTTGCATAGGGCCAGGCTCCTAGATCTAGCACTGCCCTCTACTGGATCAGCGTAGGTGTCCTAGATGCACAGCGCGGACTTTTTATGAGCAATGTTAGCTTTATAGAACTGAGCTCTGAGGAAGTGGAGACCACAAAACTTATTTCTGATTCCACCTGCATGCCATCAGCCAGTGACTATGGTTTGCTTGGTTTGACATCTGCTTGTACTGAAACTAGTCACATCTGTAAGATCTGCTAGATGTGGATTCTACTTGATCTGGCACACTGGCAAAAAAAAAACACAAAAACCCATTTGGGGTTTGAAAGCAGATGCATTTAGATCAGACACAGGGAAGATAAAATGGCTTCAGAATGCTGAAAAGAGCCCAGCACTTTGAAATAGTGTTTTCATTCAGGGCTGATTGTGTATGCCAAAGCCGACCCGGGGAAGTCCCTTTAAAAAATTCCCTTAGAAATTACTATTATTTTTTTTTTTGGTAAAGATTTTTTAAAATTTATTTATTTGACACACACACAGAGAGAGAACACAAGCAGGGAGAGCGGCAGGCAGAGGGAGAGGGAGAAGCAGGCTCCCGGTGGAGCAGGGAGCCCAATGCAGGGCTCAATCCCATGACCCTAGGATCATGACCTGAGCCGAAGGCAGACGCTTAACCGACTGGGCCACCCAAGCGCCCCTCCTATTATTTCTATTACTCTTAATCTTTCATACGCAGAACAGTGTGGAGCCCATTTTCTTTAGCTCCCAAGTGTGTCCTATATATGGGAATGTATGAGGGACCAATCACTCCTCATGATATTCTTTCCATAATTTTTCATTTTCTCATTTTCCTGTTTATTTTCAGTCTTTTTTTTTTTTTTGACCCACACCCCTGTTTTATCTTTCATCCATCCCACTGCAAAGACTGAAAAAAGAATGGAATGCCACAGGGGGAAGAAAAATCAAAGCTATGAAATACATGTTTGTTCTACATGCTCCTTTCTGGAAAAAAAAAAAATTCAGATAAGAAAAAAACAGAAATTAAATCAGCCTGCTTGTTCCTCTAGATACTACCCTTCTCTACCCTGTTTATGGCCTGAGAGGCTGACTGGTACCCGAAGGCTGTCTTGCCTTCTGCCTTCCCCTTGAGTTCTGCCAGTGGGAGTGAGGTCAGGCTGTTTATTTCCCTAGCATCCTCCCTGTGAGGTTGCTGCCAACTGGTGGTGGGTCTGGAGTGTAGGACACAGCTCCTGTCCAGCAGTCCTCTCAACCTAGTTTTCTCTACAGGTTCAGGAAACCACTCCCTGCCCCAAACCCTGCTGGTAATGGGGTTTACCAAGCAACCTGTAACATCCTTCCCCTGTATCTTACAAATAGTTCCTTGAGGGCACCTGGGTGGCTCAGTTGGTTAAGCGACTGCCTTCGGCTCAGGTCATGATCCTGGAGTCCCGGGATCGAGTCCCGCATCAGGGTCCCTGCTCGGCGGGGAGTCTGCTTCTCCCTCTGGCCCTCCTCCCTCTCATACTCTCTGTCTCTCATTCTCTCTCTCTCAAAATAAATAAATAAAATCTTTAAAAACAAAACAAAACAAATAGTCCCTTGATACACTCCCCTCAAATTACTCGGTTTAGGAGTTTCATCTCTTGCTGAAAACCCGGGTAATACAATTATCATTACTACTCAGAGATAAGCACTGATAAGCATTTTGGTGTATGTTGTATATCCTTCCCTGCCTTTATTTATGATGCCACATATTGGCAACAGAGTTAGGGTAATTTGTGTATACATCTTTATATCTTATATTTTCCCACTTATAATTACTTATGAGAGTGATCCCCTATCAGTAAAATCTTCCATACTCCAAATCATGATTTTTATTGGCTACATTTTGTTCCACTGCATGGCTATAACTTAAATTTATTTTAGGATTCATGAGCGGGCTTATCATCTATCGACCTTCTCTTCATCTCCTCAAACGTAGTTGCTCCCTATTTCTTATGTGTGTTTATTTCACAGTTCTGCTTCTCAAGAGAGAACATTTGACTGGGTCAGGGTGTCACCACCCATTTGGGAGGACCCAGAGTGGGCACAATCTTAAGCCATGTTTCCTTATGGACAATGAGTCTCTTTAATGATCAGTCTTCACTCATGTCAGTGGTTGAGTGACTTCTCCAAGGTTTCATTCTAGTAAATTACAGAGGTGAAACTTGAACCCATGCCTACTGTCTCTAAATTTGGGGCTTACCAGCTCCAATATGTTGTGTTTACTGATTTGCAAAACTCAAACTCTACCTCTAACCATGGAAACCACTGTTTTAAGTTAAGGAAAAATGTTAATTAAAAAATAATGTGTGGTTCTAAATAAATGAGCTATGAAGCCATGAAAAGACATGGACAAAATTTAAATGCATATTACAAAGAGGAAGAAGCCAGTCTGAAAAGTCTACTGTATGATTTCAACTACATTACATTCTGGGAAAAGACAAAAGTGTGGAAACAGTAAAAGTATCAGTGTTTACCAGGGCCCGGGGTGGGAGCAAATAGGTAGAAACTATTCCTGATGATATTACAATGGTGGATACATGTCACTGTACATTTGTCCAACCCACAGAATGTACAACACCAAGAGTGAACCATAATGTAAACTATGGACTTTGGGCGATGTTGGTGTGTCAATGTAGGTTCATCAACGGTAACAAGTGTATAATTCTGGTGTGAGATGATAGGAGAGATTAAACAGGTAGGGGCAGAAAGTATATGGGAACTCTCTCTTTTTCTTTAAAAATTTAAACCTACTCTAAAAAGTCAAGTCTATTTTAGAAAATACATTAAATAGGTATAGTATTAATTTTCAGTGCCAACAGACTTGCCGTGTCTGACTAGTTTTCCTTTAAGAAAAATGACCAGCTTTCCTCTTGTATCACAAATATCTACAATAATTGACATTCCCATCACTGGGGCATTCTCAGTGGAAATTGATTTTCCTATTGTTATTTTAGAGCAGCATGAGCATTGGTCTCCTGTATTCAGATAGTGTGGACACATAATCAATTATAAGATTTATCTAGCTCTGAGGATGTTTTCCTGCTGGAGAGTTTTATACCCAAGTCTTATAGGGAAGATATAAGAGATAATTTTTATTTAAAGCTATGGAGATTTAGAGGAATAAACTAGAAGCTTAATTTGAGACTTTCAAAATCCTAAAATCTATCCAAGCATCCATCATATAGGACAGAATGATTATATTACCTCCAGAATTAGATGCACAATGGTATATATGCTGCATTGAGTTAATCTGACTCTATTCTAATGTACACTATATATATCTTTTCTTCAATATACCAAGTACAAAAAACTTAAAGGTCAGAGCTTTGAAATGCCAATGCATTAATTTCTTTTTGTTTAAACAGTATAAGGAAATATTCTTCAATAGAAAGGACCATGATGAGCATATGTGGATAGGTTGCCCTGTCAGTTGCTCAGAAACTAACAACTGAGACCAGAACGTAAACAAGAGTCTCTATACACACACATTTTCTGAGATTGGGGGATTTGAGAAATGTGTAAAGGATTAATGACTAATTAGTGTTGTGTGAGTCATTGTGTGTACTGACCATTCATGCTTCCAGAGTCTCCTTCCTGTTGGTCATGGGTTATGGCAACGATGTTTTGGAAATCTAGTCACTGCCTGGTTTGTAAAATCTGGACACCCTGGACACAGAGTTTTGTTTTTCCTTTTGAGTTCTGAGATAGATTCATAGGCAGCTCTTATTATTTATACTAAAGGGGGAAGAGAGAGCTGTAGATCTGATAAAATTTGACCATACTAAGATGACTTCTATTTGGGTTTAGAATTCATTGTTTAATTTTAGATAGCAGATATACTTTCTTAATCTCATTTTCTTTAGGCTAATCTTAAAAATTATATGACTTGAACATACAGTGATAAAAGGCAGCCGGGGCATTTCTGAGACATGCAGGGTGACAGGGGAAGGGAAGAAGACTTAAATTTTACAATGGATATCACCATGTGGTTCATCTACACGTAGATAACTTAGTTCTGTGATATTTGCTCACAATGCCGTCTCTTTAAAAGTTGTATACTAATTAAAGAATAAAATTAATAAGATTGTGATTCTGCCATTAATTTGTTACATGATCAGTATGGGCTGGGAGTAGAGTGACCAACCATCCATCCCTGTTTGCCTAGGACTGAGGCGTTTTCAGGGATGTGAGATTTTTCAGTTTTAAAATCAGGATGAATTATTCATTTTAGCTCAGGGGAGTAGCTGTGTCCAGGGAAAGGGTGGGTTCTCCTGGCAACTTGGGCAAGGCATGTATTACAAAGTATACAGCCCTGGGGACAGTGAGCAAAAATAATGGATCAAGGAAAGGGCCAGAGCAGAGTTAAGTAGAGAGGCTGAAGATAATGGCCAAGTCAAAGTGTTAGGCAGTGAGGGGGTGTCCTTGTATGGAGCCAAATAAAATTACGACAAGCTAGGTCCATTCTAGGTGGATAATGAGGAGTGGTTCCTCTAAGAATTCCAGAAGAGCTGGATGCTATTAGGGCCTTCTATTTATTTTCTTCTGATACAAGGACAGCTTGTGTGGGCACTTACAGAGCCCATAGAGGAAGCCAGCACTGTCCTTCAGGGGGTAGGCTGTTTCCATCTTATACAAGGGATAAAGTAAATGTTTCATTCTAGTAATGAATTCTTGTTTCTTTTTTTCATTGAAAAAAAGTACTGAGTATTTTATTTTATGAATGTACAGGAGAATTGGGTGGTATTATATGATACTCCAAAATGCATTCCTAAAAGTTACTCCCCAAACCCCACTCCCGTGGATGAGGTGGTCTGACAGGTCGTGATGGTCTGTGATTATAGAGTACTTTTTCCCTACAAGGAGGAATTTCTTCCTGAATCTAAATTGGTAGGATTTTTGTCCAGCTTCAATTTGGTATGCTTGCTTCTCTCCATCTATGGGCAGGAGAGTGCTGCCCTGAACTCATGGTACTTTTACTCAGTCAACAATATGCATTAAGTATTCCAAAAAAATTTCTAAATGGGAATATTTGAATGCACAGAAAATAGAGGTAGGGAAGTAATGATGAATCCCGGAGTGAATTCACAAAATGCATACTGAGAAGGTCTTTGATGGATGGACAAAGGCCATAAATTGGTTCTGTGCCCAGAGAGAAACATGGTCTATTACATGAGTCAGTGTCTATGAGATAAGAAGAAGCCAGTGACAGAAGAGAAACATAGGGCTTCTTTGTACCAAGGCAAGAAGGCATTTTTTTCAGTGGGTCTTCATAAGGATACTTTGAAATTAATGAGCAACATTCTCAATAGTACCTTGATAGGAGTTCAGAGAAGTGTTTCCTATAATGTTTCTCAAAGGCTAATGGTGTTGTTTCATAGCTCAATGCCAACAAAAAAATCCTATCTTAAATTTTTTACAAAACAAAGTATAGATATATGTATATTTTTAAACAAAAATAAATAAAAGTCATCAGAAGATAGGAAGAACTAAATGAGGCAGGCTAGATATGAAGATCTCTACTGGCTTGGATCATTCCAAGGATAGATTATAAAGTATGCAGGGGAATGTCTGTATTTTCTATGCAGGGCAATTCTCCATAATGATGTTTCCCAATAAGCATTTGAAGTATTGAAAGCAATGAGCTTGATGAGATTCTGCCTGACAAATACTTCCTGGAATTCATTCTGCTATGTGGTCTATTATGTCTAGAACCCATGGGATAGAATTCCTCAGGCAAATGTTGAGAATCCAAACATGGATGCCAACTGACGAGAGGCCCTTTATTTAGGGTGGGCCAAGGAGTGGTTGTGGCCGTGCCAAAGCTCTCCTTACAATTCTGGTTCTCCTCCAACACATGGATGAATGGAAGAGCCCCAACATTCTGCATTTGTAGAACACTATGATAAGAATTTAAGGATGCAAAAAAAGTTAAGCTCTTTTTGAATCTGGTTCCATGGAGAACTGAGATCCTTTTATGACTAGGCTTCAGATACATCTCTTTGACTTTATTTTGACTCTGTTCCAAACACCACCTCAGAATGGTACTTGGGATCTCTGCTTAACTCACTTTTTGACTTTTTCTTTGGTTCTCAGAATATTGTTGGATGTCTCCAACACTGAGTAGCTTGGCCTATGTTTTGACCAGATTTCTCTGTTGTCTTTCTTTCTTCTCTCCCTTTTCTTTTCCCTCCATCTGTCCTTTTCTTCCTTCCTGTCTGCCTTCCTGCTACCCCCCACGCATCTAACCTTAATTCATATCTAAATTCACAGACTCTTAGAGCTTTTAAGTAAAACCCTGTCTTCTCCACCTGCTGTTCAACCATCTGGTGACCCTGAGCTCCAATTCTTCATAGAGTTTCCGCTACTCTCCTTAATTAAATTTCCAGGCCCATATTTTTGCACAATTGTTTTTTAATAAACACACATGAACACAAATATGATTGTTTCTGTAATTTATTTTAGTCCAATTACTTTGTTAACAGCCAGTTTGAAGACATCCCCAAATTAATAATGTTTCCTTTAGCAGGGGTAAAACTGTTTATTATTATATCATGTCCTAACAGTGTGGGAATTATATGATCTTGCTAGTAATTTTATCTTGGGATGCTAATCAGATTGTGCACAATGTCCTCTTGATATTTCTAATGTTTTTATAATCTATGCAAGCTGTATATTTCCTTATTATTCATGAAAAACTGATACTTGGGAAAATATTTTTATTTGAGGGGTTCTCAGAGATAGAGATCCTTTGAGTCTTATGAGTCATGAGACATGTTCTTTACCATTGCAGTTTTTCGGTAACCATTTTGATACTCCATATTTTTTTTCTAATTTTGTCAAGAGACATATTCTTTTTTTTATTTTTTATTTTTTTTATTCTTATGTTAATCCCCATACATTACATCATTAGTTTTAGATGAAGTGTTCCATGATTCATTGTTTGTGCATAACACCCAGTGCTCCATGCAGAATGTGCCCTCCTCAATACCCACCACCAGGCTAACCCATCCTCCCACCCCCCTCCCCTCTAGAACCCTGTTTGTTTTTCAGAGTCCATCGTCTCTCATGGTTCGAAGAGACATATTCTTAAGAGCACTTTTGACCAATTTCTACTGTTCTATCAATAGCCATGAAACTAATCTTTCTTATTATGGAATTAGCATTTGGCACCTATTTGTGAATTAATAAAACCAAGATGCCACTTTCTATGTTAAGCAATATTTTTCACTTCTTTGGCATTTCTAGCTACTCTTTATTTATTTATTTTTTAAAGTGTGTCCTTGGGGTAGTCATTAAATTTGGATCTTAAATATCAAGCTTTCATCATTTGTCCTTTTAAAGACTATGTCATGAGGCTGAACTCAAAGACTTGAAAATGATTAGTGTTTATCACTTTACAACTGTTTGGATAGTTTATCACCTGCTCTGCTTCTGGCTTGTTCTATAAATTCAGGTATTTAGTACCTGAATGCATCAAAATGTTTTGAAGTATTTTAGCAACTAAGCAATCCATGCAATGAGGAAGAGGTTCAAACAACTTGCTGTGGTTATGGTTGTCAGGGAAACCATGTCCTTATATAATGTTTGACAGTGGCTCTTTTTTAAAAATACCATAAAAACAAAGCTTGTCTAGTACTATTGGAGAAGAAAGTGTACAATAAAATGCACAAGCCAACTGAAAATTGCACAAGCCTGCATTAGATGCAAAATGCTAGCTATTAACTGATGTGTTATTTTATAATATAGAGGGTTAATGTGTTGAAAGGTGTGGCAGGATGGGAGCGGGAGTAAAATTTCCTTTTTGAAGCAAGTCCAAGCTCACACTATATTCTCAAAATATACTGTGTGCACTGGGTTTGGGGGAGGGTGTCCAGAATTGTTTCATTAAACAAACAGACCTCGTCTTTGCTATACACAAGCTCATGGGATGGAATTTTGAACAGATATGATATCATAATCAGTCAGAGGTTTGAATACATTGTCCAATAATAAACTCCACTACTAGAGGCTATAGGAGCTGCAGGAAATGAAAAGCCTATCTTTTGGGTTTGTTCAGTTTATGCTTTAAGAGGGAAGGAGTGAGATGTGGTGCATGTTGATACTAAAGCTCCCTATAGAGGAAAAAAGATCCTAAAATGTTGATAATGAATGAAGTCTTTCTTTTTTCTTATCTCTTTCTCAAGGTGTGTACATGTAGAACAAGACTTCAAGGAGGGGAAAAAATGATGTTGTTTTGGACACGGTAGCATTTGATTCTGAAATTTGGGGTTTCCATTTATAAAATATGAGCTTAAAGTGTGACAAGATAAGGTGAAAGTTGCATTGCATGGTGAATGATTTTACAGAGAAAAGGGGGAAAGTGAGCCCTTTTGAAGCTATCCAACTTACGCAAAAGGACTATATTACTTAAGAGATACATGATTTGAGGGGCGTTTGGGTGGCTTAGTCAGTTAAGCGTCTGCCTTCGGCTCAGGTCATGATCCCAGGGTCCTGGGATTGAGTCCTTCATTGGGCTCCCTGCTCAGCGGGGAGCCTGCTTCTCCCTCTCCCTCTGCTTGTGCTCTCTCTCTGTCAAATAAATAAATAAAATCTTTTAAAAAAAAGAGAGATAAATGATTTGAAATGTGGGAAATCAGATGAAAGTCCAACTGGAAGAGATGATTTCTGAATAGATCCTAATGTTTAGAAGGAATTGTTTCTTCCTTGATTGAGCAGTTTCTTTCCTTATTTTATAAATTATTAGACTAATTATTTATGTAACAAAAAATTGAGTTTATACCTCTCCCTTCCTTTACCTTCAATGTATATAAATAGTTGTAGCCAGATGACATAGTAAAATGTTCACATTTTTTTTTCTTTACAATTTGCTACAAAGGAAATGTTTGGAGGACTTAAGATGTCCAAAGATAGAGCCAGCTCATCATTGTCTCTGGCCTCACATTTAAGTATATTTGATTTCTAAAAGACTATGGAACACTTTTCTCATCCCACTGCCAGTACACATTATTTTAATAAATATTTTAGTGCAGAAGAATAGGAATAGCAAAACAGAATTAATATATTTTAATAACAAGATGACTGACCTCACAAAAGAGAATGCTATATGAAAGTAAACAGGAAATGAACAGGAGGAGGATAATAAGGCACCATAGAATTAAATGCAGATCCCTGTGGCATTTGAGTTTGTATAAAAGGGGATTGATGTAGTTATTTTTTAAAAAGATTTATTTATTTATTTATTTTTTAGAGAGAAGGAGAAAGCACAAGCAGGAGGGACAGAGGGAGAGGGAGAGAATCTCAAGCAGGGTCTACACTAAGCACAGAGTCCGACACGGGCCTCGATCTCACGACCCTGAGATCATGACCCCGATGAGATCACCCCTGAGCCAAAACCGGGAGTCAGACATTTAATCAACTGCACCACCCAGGCGCCCTGGGCCTGATTTGGTTCTTAACATGTAGGTGATTAATTTTTCCCCTTCCATGACCCACAGCCTACCTCCCAGTCCTGCCAACCATATTTTTTAGATTTCTTATCCTTTAGGTTCTCGTAGAGTTTCCATTTTCCCATTAGTCAATCTAAAAGCATGAGAATGACAAAAATGGTGAAAAGTCTGGAAATCATATTGTATGAAGCTTGGTTAAAAGAAAAGGAGGGCATGCATTTGAAAGGCTGTCATACAGAAGAGGAATTTAAGCTGTTCTGTGTGGTTTTCATAGATGGGACTAAGATCAGTGGGAAGAAAATATGTCAAAGTAGACATTCAGTTTCTCAGAGTTGCCAAAAATGGGCTAGGCTGCTTGAAGATGCAGAGAACTCATGATTATTGGAGGTGTACTTAGCTTATTACCTATGCTGTCTTGTACTTTAGGTCTCATTTTGGGGGGGGTCACCTCTAGGGTTTTCACTGCACCAGCTACCTCCTTTCTTTCAAATGGCCTTCCCTCTTAGACTAGATATTCTCAAGTCTATCCCTCTAATCTGAGCTCTTTTCTTCCTAATTTTCTTATCATCCATATATTCCATCTAAGTGATAAGCAGGCACCAAGACCTATGGATTTGATCTCCCTGCTGTCCCTTGAGCCTGCCCTCTTCTTCCCACCCTGCTGCCATTCCATTGTAGTTCTTGTCTTCCCCTTGAGAGGTAAGTTTTTGAGGGCATGGGTTGCCTTTTATTTATTAATTTTATCCCAAGTTAGTTAGCACAATAGCTGAACACTCAGAAAATATATTTAGAATGAATACATGACCATCAACAATTTATGGTGAGGCTACTTTTGCTTTAAGTGGCAGGTTGATCAACTCATTCAATAAATATTTTTAAACATCTACTATGTGCATTGGGGATATACGAATGAGTAAGACCACAGTGGTATTCCCCCAAAAGATCATAGCCTAGTTCAGAGGAAAATACATAAACAAAATTTGACTTTGCTCAGGCAATGTTATAAAAAGAAATGTACCTGATAAATTTAACCGATCAGAATATCCAGTTGCCACCACTCTGCAGGAGCCTGCCACCAGCTCTGGCAAGTGTTCTTTGAGAAGTCACTGGCAGTTGTGGGTTTCACAGGGCTGAAGGTAGATCCTTCCAGAGTAACAGAGGACACTAATATCAGAATGGGTGAACTAACAAGTTCAGGAGGGCAAGCCATGGGTTTGGTTCTGACTACCAGTCTCTCTTTGCTAGGAACTATCCTCCCTTAGTCTAGGGATTCTCATGTTTTCATTTTTCTACTTGGGCTTCATCTGTTTCCATATCACATCCATGCTGGTTCACCGTCAAACTGCTCACTGCTTAGAATAAGAGTGTACATAGAGCTAGAGAGCTTTTGATTTTTCAGTCCGCAGGTGTTTAAAGCTCAGACTTTCTGCTTGGCTTCACAAACTTATTTAGCTGTTTTATGGTCACCCTGATTATTTATTCTCCTGTTTTCACTTTTATGGATCCAAGCAAATGCATGAAATTTTAGACATAAGAAGCCCCTCCAAAGTTATATATTCTGTTAACCAGTTCATTGGAAATGCTTGTAAATGTCTGTGTCCTTCCCTCCTTAGTTAAAATGTCTTCTGCAGCTTCAGTGAGAGTGGTTTTATAGACCACCTGGATTTAAGAAGGAAAAAAAAATTCTTGACTGAGTGTGGCCTGGAAGACTTTCCCTCATTACTCGCATGCATTTTCCCCTACTTATTTCTGGTCTCCAACTGATAAATGTCCCCAGGCTACAGTCTTTCTGCAACAAAATGTGATTTGGTTACTTTATCTGTTTCATGCTCTTCCCACATAAGCAGCACTGGTTTTACAATTTTAATAAAGGAAGAAAATAAATACAGGAATGTGTGTGTATGTGTATGTATATAAATATGTTTGCATATGTGGGTATACAAGAAACAGATGAGTCAAGGAAGGAAGATCAAAAGAGGCAATAAGACAAATAAGTACAAGAAATAAAATTTGGTATTCTGGGTTTGTGACCTCAAACTTTACTTTCCTTTTTTGGGTGGGCTCAAATTTCCTCCCATTTAGTCTCTAATTGTTCTGACATTCAAAATGCCAGACATTTGAATGAATTTTGTCTCCTGAACTCTGATTCCTGTAGTCCGACTGACTGACTCCATGTTGCAACCTATGACATACCTAAGTCACGTGATGCCATCACATCAGAGTCAAATGAGGAACAGGTGAAGTTTAAAGTGTATGAGTGGAATCATGAAAGATACCCTCAGGTTACTTTCCAAAAGAATTTGACTTTTTAAAATGGCAATATTCTGATTTTATTATCTAGCCAGTTATTCATTAACCAAAAATGTGTTATATGCCAGTGATGCAAAGCTTATTTACTTTATCAAGTTATTCCATTTTTGCCTTGTGATGATTGGGGGAGGGTGGGGTAGTAGGAGAAAACCAAAAATAACATGTTCAGTTCTTTCTAACTCATTTATGTTCCAATTAGTCTAACAGGCATTTGTTTTGGTTATTACTTTCTAACTCTTGAAATCCTCTATCCATATCCGATTTTGTGTTTGTCTTTCATCTTTTTCTTTTCAGTCAGAATTAGAGAATCAAATTCTGCCATTATTTATTGATCATCCTCTGCATATCGAACTCAACATCTCTACTGGTTTCTGGAGTCACAGGAATGGAAGTGCCTTGGAAAAAAAATATCACCTTCAAACGTTTTGTTCATGGAAGTCTTAAAACCACAGCTTATTTAGACCTCTTGGGCTCAAGATTGAATAGGTCTTTTTTCCTCCGTAGTTCATTCCAGAATTGGATAATGAAGAATTGCATGTTTTAGACAATGTAATATACCCAACTCCAGACTAAGAAAAAGAAGATTTTGGCATGGATAATCTCAAACTTAAAATATGTCAACCATATAATGAAAATTAGAACATTTAAGTCAAGCACGAACTAATCATCTTTCTAAACTTATCCAACGCTCTCTGCCAACTCCTGATTATGTGGGAGTTGCTGATCTGTTTTTCAGATTCTCTAGGGTCTCCTGAGGTCATGTTCTGTCCTAGGATTCAGGTTTCTATGCTTAAATAGAGGCCCAAATTCTAGGCTGCTGCTTCTAAAGAGGGGAGGGAAGAAATCCCCACCCACCTCCCCTTTCTGAATCTTGAGAGCCTGGTGAGGGGTAGGGCCAGCTCTACTTTCGGTCAGATTAACGGGCAGCTAAACTGCCTGACTTTGGGAATCTTCCCCAAAGTACCACCTTACCTTGGTCTGAAAATCTCCTTTAGTGTGTTTTATGCAGAGACTATTGTTTCCAGAAGACCATTGTTAAAACAGTTGAGGCAGGACCAGGGCTGGTCATTGTTACGTAGTATATATTGAGCAACGGATCAGAGCTTTTCTGTATTTGTCCAATGGATGGAGATTTTTTTGTGGGGGGAGGGGGGAAAGAGAAGTCCTGATTTAGTTGATCTGATCAGCTAAATTCGTTACTATGAATAGACGAAGATTGTGACCAGAGAGAGTATCACTGGAGGAAAACACTGATGAGAGGCAAATGCACATCTGAATACAGAAGCTGAAAACCCTCTAGAAATACTGCATCAGATCTTTGGAGAGTTAGGCCCAGGAATATGTATTCCCCTCCACCCCAACCCCTCCCCCCCAAAATGCAGGAAATTTAGACAGAGCCATGGTTGGGAATTATTCCAACAAATGGTTGTTTCCTAAAATGGGTTTGAATGTAGTGCTTTGTGGACACATGGAGACATAATAGATGCATATGAAATGCTTAATTGATTGAATGAACCAGGGACTGTGGAGAAGCTTAATTACACTTATAGCTTTGCTACCTTGATTGCATCCAAGGCCCACTACCAGCTTCTCAGCTATAATCCGAGGATACAGAGAAGACAGGAAGAGCAATGAGGAGACAAGCAAAAGAAGATGATTCAGATAGTTTCTTGGGATGTTTTGGGTTACATCTGGTCTCCCTTGCTCCCCCCAAAAGAGGCAGATTGACATCCCATCTCCTCTAGCCAGCTTATGGCATATGCATGATTGAAAGTGATTTACGGCACCTTTCCAGACTCAGCCTCCAAGCAGGAAAGCTGACATTAAAATGGTGCATGTGACAGAAATGTGGCCTTGTGGAGCCCCAGAGGAGCTCCAAATCAGATCAGCTGTCCTTCATCAATCAAAAGTTGGCTGTAGCTCACTCCTCTATTTGGAACAAGTCTAGTCTTCCATCATTATGGCAGAATGGTGGGTTCATGAATAAGGTTTTAGCACAAAACTCAGTACGCACTTGTTATTGTAATCTCAGCCTGTAAAACGAAATGTCTCAAGGGTGAATCAGCCTCATCATCTGCAGTACCACATTTAGAATGTCTTTGTGCATTTTTTTTTAATTCTTGAATTTCTCCCTCCTTCTTCCAATGCAGACCTGTGGCTGGTGCTCAGTGAGGGTGTCCTTATGCATTCAGCTGGAATCTCCAACTATAAATAGGGACTGCAGGCAGTCTTCAACGAAGAAGCACTGGCTGGGGAGAAAATTTGATCTCTGTGCCATTTAGGTAAGCACTGTGGTAATCACCCTGCAGCACAAATTCACTGTGACATGATATTACCTCCACTCCATGGATGAGGAAACAGATTCCATGAGGTTGAGAAATTTGCCTAAACTTATATATGTAATAATGTAGGCTGATAGTCAGGAATGGAGGGTCAGATGGGAGAGGTGGAGGGAAAGGCACAAAAAAGAGAGGATGTGAAAGTTCCAGTCATAAAGCAAGAGGAAGAGAAGATGTGGAAAGAAACGGGAAGAGGGGTCAAATGGGTGCACTGTTTTTTTGCCAAACGCTATTCACCTGGAGTTCAGTTATAAAGCATTTGAAATATGATCAGTTATCTGTGCACTCACTGCTGGTCTAGAGTCTCTTCGCTAATAGCATAGCCAAAGAAGCCCAGTAGGGGAAATTCTTGGGGCAGAGCTGGCTAACAGGTCCAGTGCCAGATCAAGCACACTGGGGATTAGATTTGACCAGTGGACATGGCATTCTCTACCGCTGGTATCAAGTAAATGTGACCCAGTCGGCTAGAGCTCTTACCTGCCCCAGCTCTCCCCTCATATGGTCAGCGGGCACGAGGCATACGTGCTCCAGGAAACAAGTGGTCTGTGTCCTCAGCTAGTCATTGCTCTGTGCCTCTCACATCTCAGTGGCAGCAAGTTGTACCCTGAGTCATATCACATCACATGATGCAGTCAGGAAATATGCGATCTGACAAACGTTCCTGCAGCACTCAGCATGCTCACCTATAGATAAAATAAATGTGGCAGAAAAGTAGTTGAAATATTAATGGTATTTTTCTTCTTGGTGTTTTCTTATACTCTTTGAACATTAAAAGCAACATTAAAATAGCTGCATTTCTTATACTCTTGGACTGAGAGTCACTACCTATTAAATGATCCTTAGCCCTTGAGCAGAACTTGGTGTTACACCTGTAAAATTTTTAAAAATGAACAAGTCTAATAATTTCAGAAGCCTGATAGTTATGCAAACATTAGAGAGGATTGTAGTGTGTTTGTGGTATCTTTACAACTCCCTGGAAAGTAAATATTAAATCCATGTTTTCCATGAGGAACCTTGTTTTCGTTAACCCAGTCCTTGAAGAGATCACCAGGGATATCACTGTACATTTAATGAAAGTTTGGGAATTGCCATAGCTTGCACTTACAGAGAAATTTTTGTCATCTGGGAGCACAACAGTGACAAGAGACTAATACATGTTCTTAAGAACCAGGCACTTGAATCTACCTGCATTATGATTACCTTTCTTTTTCCCTTCCCTTCCCTTCCCTTCCCTTCCCTTCCCTTCCCTTCCCTTCCCTTCCCTTCCTTTCCCTTCCCTTCCCTTCCCTTTTTTCCTCCTCCTCCTCTTCCTCCTCCTTCTTCTTCTTGTAGCAGGGAAGACTCATCAATAGCTCTTCTAGGAATAGGAGTTTGTACTTTTCTTTCTTTTCTTTTTTTAATGATTGAATTGTTGATTAAAACAATGCTCTCTGTCTGTCTCCTCAAAGCTGCCATCAATCCTGGAAACTATTTACTTTGATGAGAGCCAGTTAAGGCACAAACTGAGTTAGAATTCTGGAGGTTATGAAAAGCACAGCAAAAGCTGTGTAATGCAATACACCCTAAATAAAATGGGATTGGACTTCATCCTGTTGTGGGGTTTGGAGTGGGGAAGCCACATGATTAGATTTCTGTTTTACAGGATTATCTTGGCTGCAGCATAGAGAAGAGGCAAGGCGGAGGAAGGGAGACCACTTGGTCATAGTAGTCTTGACAAAAGACAGAGGTAGCCTGGGCTGGTGTAGCAAGAGAATGGAGATATGCAAGAAGCAAAATAACACAGTATTTAGTGGCAGACTCTATGTGGGAGATTAAGGGACATGCTACATCCTTATTGATGATAAACATGGATTCTCAGGGGGAAGGATGTGCAGAGAATGAAGTGGGGGAGTTTTCTAGAGCTTGGAACTGATTGTTACTCTAACTCTATATGTGATCTTTTCCTTACTAGATGAGAAAGTCCAGGAGGATAGAATCACACAGTGTAGTTTCTCTCTACCAGTTTGGTATCATGAAAGAACTCACAGAATAACTGGGGTTTAATACCAGCTCTGCAATTTAGTAACTTTGAAGTATTAGGCACAAATACTTAATGTCTAATCAGAGCCCACTTCAGGCACCAGGAAAATAGCAGTGAACAAAAATGAAAAATCTCTACTTTTATTAAGCTCTGTCTGGGAAGACAAACAACAAACAACTAAACAAAAAACTAGAGAATCACAAACTGTGTTAACTGCTATGGAGGGAAATAAAAAAGGATGATGAGATGTAGATAAAGAATGAGAATCGATCAGTTGCTCAAGAGTTGGGGGGAATACATTACAGGCAGAAGGGACAGCAAGTGCAAAGCCTGCCCATGGGAAAGGGTCTGGTAGGTCACATAACACGTGCTCCATGGAAGTAGACCTTGAAGGCTCTATGGAGATTGAATTTTATTCAAAGAGCAAGAGAAACCATAGATGAATTTTAAGCAAGAAAGTCAACATGCTCAGATTTACATTTATACAATGTCATTCTGGCTAATGAATGGAGAATCAGAGAGGGAGAAAGTGAAGAGAGATTAGCTAAGAGACTATTAGAGTTCTCCAGAAAGGATAAAGTGATTAAAATAATAATAATGCATCTATAGCCTTACACTCTTATAAGCATTTTTTCATAATTTATATATTTATTTTGTCTAAGTTTAAGACAAAAAACCCCACTGAAAATATATTACTCAACTTATAATTTTCCTTCATTTTATTATAAAAATCCAGAAAACTTTAAAAAGTTTTACACTATACGCCTACCACCAAGATGCTAGAATTAACCTTTTCCTATTCTTGCTTTGTTGTATATGTAACCCCCTAATCATTCCTCCATCAGGCCATCTTGTTTTTTGGATGCATTTCAAAGTATAGGTATCAGCACACTTCACTCCTAAACACTACAGCATGAATATAATTAACTAGGAATCTGTATTTTTTTAATTCCTTTTTTTGGTCATAAGACATACATATTTGAAATGCATAAATTTAAATGACTATTCAATGAGTTTGCCAATTTCTTTCTTCTCTCCTTTTGGGACCCTGATGACATTTTATGAGACTTATTGATATTATCCCACAGGTCCATAAGTCTGTAAATTTTTTTCAATCTTTTTCTGCTATTCAAGTTGGATAATCTATTGATCTCTCTTCAAATTCACTTTCTTCTGTCATCTCCAGTCTGTTAATCTCAGTTCTATAACTTCTTTTGGTTCTTTGTTATAGTTTATGTTTCTCTGCCAAATTTTCCTTTTTTTCATTATGTATATATTTTTCTTTATAATATTGTGCTTTAAATCCTTGTCTGCTCATTGGAACATCTGGATCATTTTAGGTTTAGTTCATTTTTTCATTTAGGTTTAGATCATTTTATCATTTTAGTCTCCATTGATTGTCTTTTCTTTCTTTCCTTTCTTTTCTTTTTTTTTTTTTGAGTGGGAAGGGACAGAGAGGGATAGGAGAACCAGGATCATGACCTGAGCTGAAACCAAGAGTGGGATGCTTAACCAACTGAGCCACCCAGGTGTCCCAGGAGAGAAAGAATCTTAAGCAGGCTCCACGATCAGTGCAGAACCCCATGTTCAGGCTCGATCTCATGACACTGAGATTATGACCTGAGCTGAAGTCAAGAGTCACAGCTTAACCAACTGAGCTGTCCACGTGCCCCAATTGTTTTTTCTTTTGAATTTGGTTCATATTTTTCTGTTTCTTTGTGTATAAAGTAATTATAGAGGGTTGTATCCTGGACATGTGGATGATTTCTGTGTAGATTCTGGATTCTGTCAAGTTCTTCAGAAGAGTGTTGATTTTTTTCAACTTAAAATAAAACAACAGCTCTGATCATAACCTAAAAACTCCAGTTTCTGTTGTTAGTCATTTATATATGTTGACTGATTACTTTTCACAACCCTATCGATTTTATAAGGTAGACCATTTTATAGAAGAGGAAATTGAGGCACAAAGAAGTTAAGTAACTTGCCAAAGATCATACAGCTAGTAAGTGGAGAATCTTCAGAGTCTGACCTTCAAACACTTCTTGAAGTGGAGTGCTAAAAGTGGGTATAGAAATAGGTGGACAAATCTGAAAACTATTAAGAACTTAGAATTTCTCTAAGACTTGGAGAGATATAAGCAGGTGGTGGGAAGGGAAGAATCTAAGAGTATTCTGGGGTTTTGGCTTGAGCAATGGGATGTGCTGATAAAATTTACTGATATAATGAAAACAAGAGAAATACCTAGATTTTGCTTGGTTGTTGTTGTTGTTGCTTTTGTGGGGGGAGTATATTTTAGGTTTGTTGAATTTGAAATTCTACTAGATATTTGAATGGAATTGTCCAGTGGGCACTTGGGAATATGAGTCTGGAGCTTGAGGGGTGTTTGGATTAGGGCTGGAGACACAACTTTGGTAGTCATCAGAGTATGGGTATCTTTTAAAAACCATTGGATTAGATGAGGTAGCTAAGGCAAAAGTATAGAGAAGAGCTGATGGCTCAGGAAAAATTCCCAAGGCACATAAGCACTAAGAATTTGGGTAGAATTTGGCAAAAGAAAATAAGAAAAAGCAGCTAGTAATTGTGAAGGAGACCAAGGAGAACATAGTGCCATGGAAGTGAAGAGAAGAGAAAGTTTTTAGGAGGTAATAATGTGTATGAAATGCTGTTGGAAGGTTTAGAAAGATGAGGACAAAAGAGTCTCTGTTGGATTTAGCAAAGTGGAAGTCAATAGAGTAATAAGGTTGGGATATGTACTGGAATGAAGAATCAATATTTGAATGAGGAAGTAGAGACAGCAAGTTCTGAACCACTGGTTAATAAGGTCTATTGTGAGTGAAGAGCAGAGGAATGAAGAGAAATTTTTTATGCAAGTGGAGATGATACAGTAGAAAGGGAGACATTTATCAACATTAGCCATTAATCAAGTAGCTGATTTAGCCAATTCGTTGGATTGTTTTGAAAAATCAAATGATTTCTGCACAACTGCTCTGTAGACTATAAATTACTTTAAGAAGAATTTTAGGACTTTATTATTTCTAGGCTTTGTAATTCCTGTGGGTGTTTCTGTTTATCTTATACAGTAAGTATCTATTGATCAAGGCCCCCATTGTTTTTAAGTTCTTTTATGTTGTGTTAATAAAAATTGATCTTTAAATGAGTGCTTTTTCTAAATTATCTCTTTTTGGAGTTTTGACTAGTTGTTTTACTCCTCTGGACTTCATTATTCTATTTTGAAAATGCATGGTAAATGATGAAGAACTATATTTATTGTTATAGAGAGAAGTCCAAACATATTGCTGAGTGAGGAAGAGGGGGGTTTGAAAACAACATATGATATATAATTTCATTTTTTGCAAAACTGTATACATCAATGTATTTATTTCATTCAATTCATTTATTTCATATGTCAACATCTGGACATATTATTAACAGAATATCAAAATGGAACTGTTTATCAAAATTTAAAAATATGAAATAGTAGAACTAAAGAGAATAAAGAAGACAAAACCAGGCAAAAATAGATAATATTTTCTTTCCAAGGTAGGTCAATTTTATCATTTGCAAAGAGATAAGTCTCAAAATCAAGGTGGATTGCATGGAGAGAAATCCAGCTCGGTTTATGTGAGCATGAGCCCACAGAAAAGGACCATGTTAATTTTGAACTTACTACTACTCCTACGTGGAAAAAAAAAAAATCAGCCTGAATCCAGGTGTCTTTTGATCCTTATCCTTTCCCATTTTCTATAAGCCATTCCTTCAACAAAGCTCGCCTCCACCTATGCTTCACTAACAACACCAGCTCCACTTCCTGACCCAGTTCTGTATGACTTCTTTGGGTTCTGGCTTTGAAGATTTTGTCGGTTGAATCCTGCATCCTTCCTTTTATTCTTGGCTTTATCCAGAGAATGCTGAGTTCCAGCTCAGTGTCAATTTTGGAACACAGATTTCCTGCCTGGCTCTGCAGGACAAATGCTACTCTGCCAGGTTTTTTTTTGTGGCTTTGTTCCACTCTATCTGCAGTGGGCAATAGTAGGCGTCATGTTCTGGTGCCCTCTGATGCAGTCTGCCACTCGCCCAACTACACCTTGGCTTACATCCCTGTGTACCAGTGTTTTTTGTGATTGCCCTTTTTGAATTAGACACACTTTATAAGAAATTGGTAATTGTGCTTATTTTTGGCTGCTGGGAAATGAGTCTTAAAAATCTCGATCCTAAAAAAAAAAATCTTATAATTTTTCCAATAGTTTTCTTTGCTTTGAAAAGTTATCTGAAGGTGAGGGAGTTGAAGGACATATTCTTGGCTGTTTACTCTGCCTTAGAGGCCCTTTTTTCTTCTTTCTCCTTATCTAGTACAGCCCTACTTCAAGGTCCAGCTGAAATCCCAGGCACTCAGAAACCTTCTTCATCATCCCTGCTTTGGGGATCTGCCCTTTCTCTGTGTTTTGGTATCACAGAATATCTGCACTGTTTTGTTTGGTTTTCCTTTCCAACTTAAGCTGTGCTGCCTCACCTTTCCAGTTAACAATCAGCTTTGTTCTTCCACTCACTCATTTTTTCCAGGTATAGTCTCTGGAATAAGAGTGCCGGGAATTCTGGCTCTGCCTCTGGTTAGCTGCACTATCTTGTTAAAGACACTTACCATTTCTATGCCTTAGGCTCCTTCTCTGTTCAGTGTGGTAATAATATCCATATTTTGAGGCTGTTGGGATAACATGGAACATGTTTAATACAGTGCCTGGACATAGCTGGTATCCAATAATTTGTATCTTTTGTATTCTTATTTTTATTTAACTACTCTGTAGTTAGAAGAACTGGAGAAATAGTTATAAAACAGACAGTATTCTACAGAACTGGTTTCTGCCCCAATAGAACTTCCATTCTAGTTCTTAATAAGTAATTACTCAATTATTTCTTTTAAATTCTACTCTTTTAAGAAGTACAGGGTGCTATGAGCATGTCTTCTGACTTCCTCTGGAGGGTTTGGGAAGGCCCTCCTAAGGAAGCAATAAATGACTTTAAATTAGAAAAAGGGATAGATATGAATCAGGTTAATGTCAGGAAGAATATCAGGAATGAGAGAATCCAGAAGGCAAAGAGAACAGCATGAGTGGGAACTCTGAACCCAGGAAAACATGAAGCATCTGAGACACTGAAAGGCATTCAATGTGGCTGGAACTCAGTGATCAAATGAGGTGATAGTTCCTAGACAGCCACCCCTGGGTTTTATGTCTCATCATTTTCCTAATATCTTGAGCCTACATATTAAGGAGCCTAATCAATACTTGTAAATAATTAAGTCTACGTGGATAAAGCTGGCTCATCTGATTCCTTTAGGCACCAAAAGAAAATGGTTTTCTGGGTCAGTGATGTATAAGCGAGGGTCCAGCCAGGAAAACAGAAATATGTTGGGCATTTCAACATTGAGAATTTAACATGAGGAGGTAGTTACTTTGGCATCAGAGAAATGAAAAACCAAAGCATGACACTGAAGTAACAAAGAAGGAGTAACTCCAGGAAGCCACCACTTCTCCAGACCAGAACCTCAAGCTTGTCTTCCTTGCATCTCTTCCCTACATCCAGTCTGTCACAAAATCCTATCTTTATAGCCCAGAGGAGCTGGAACTCAGGACTGGGGTGGGGGTAGGAGGAGGTACGTGGTGGAAGGAAACAGTCTCTCTGGCTGCTACTTAGCAGGTGCTGGGAGGACATTCCATGTAATGCTAGTACCTGTATCTCTAAGAGTGAACCATTCAGGTTAGTTCTAAGAATACTGAAATAAAGCAGGAGACTGAGGCCAGTTGTCCATCCCAGGCTGGAGGGCCATTGCTAAGACAACAGTGATAGGAACAGGAAGAAAGCAGAAAGGATCCTGCCTTCTAGTCTTTCTCTAGTAGCCACGATTGGTGGAAACCAATAGGGAGTCAGAGGGCAAAAAGGACACATGATTTGCAGAGCCCCAGCACCAGCGTCACATAGCATAGTATAGAAGGACACATTGAAGTTTTTATCTTTATGATAGGTTTATAGAAAAGATACAGGGGTTGGGCATTGACTCTTGGTTCGGATGTTTATTTGTTTTCTATTAACATATAATGTATCATTTGTTTCAGGGGTACAGGTCTGTGATTCATCAATCTTACAAAATTCACAGTGCTCACCATAGTATATACCCTCCCCAATGTCCATCACATGGCCTCCCCATCCCTCCCACCTCCCTCCCAACCCTTCCACTCCAGCAACCCTCAGTTTGTTTCCTGAGCTTAAGAGTCTCTTATGGTTTGTCTCCCTCTCTGGTTTTGTCTTGTTTCATTTTTCCCTCCCTTCCCCTATGATCCTCTGTCTTGTTTCTCAAATTCCTCATATCAGTGAGATCATATGATACTTGTCTTTCTCTGATTGACTTATTTCACTTAGTATAATATGTTGTTGCAAATGGCAAGATTTAATTTTTTTGATGGCTGCATAATATTCCATTGTATATATATATACCACATCTTATTTATCCATTAATCTGTTGATGGACATCTAGGCTCTTTCCATAGTTTGGCTATTGTGGACATTGTTAATATAAACATTGGGGTGCACATGCCCCTTCGGATCACTACATTTGTATCTTTGGGGTAAATAGTGCAATTGCTGGGTTGTAGGGTAGCTCTATTTTCAACTTTTTGAGGAAACTCCATACTGTTTTCTGGAGTGGCTGCACCAGCTTGCATTCCCACCAATAGTGTAAGAGGGTTCCTCTTTCTCCGCACTGGATGGGGTCTTGATCTTGGGGTTGTGGGATCGAGCCCCTCGTCGCCCCCCCTTCTGCTCAGTGTGGAGTTTGCTTGGGATTCTCACTCTACTTCTCCCCTTCCCGCTGCTCTCTTTCTCTCTCTAAAATAAATAAATAAGTCTTTAGATAAAAAAAAAAAAGATACAGGGGATAGGAAGGTAAGAACAAAGGAGAAGGTAAGCATTGTTCATTGGATATCAAGGGTGACATAGTCTTGCTTTGGATAGCATCCGATTTTCTGATTTCTGACCTTCAACATATAATAAGTTACTTTTAAAAACTTCGCAGTAAAAAGATTCCATTGACCCTTTCTTTGGTAGTAATAAGATGAATTCCTCCACTAATGTAGAACCACAGTGAAAACATCTATGTAAGTTTATGCCACTCTCGTCTGAGTTGGAAATATATATGCATATGTATATATATATATCTATGCACATATATGTAAAAATATATAATACCTACATGTACACACACATATACACATCCATATTTAAGTATACAATGTGTATTTAAGTATATATTTTAAATGATTGAAAAAGAACAAACTTTGCAAGCTCTCACTCTTGGACTTAAAGCTGTTGAAAACCAGCACATATTTCATTAAAAGAAGACTGCAGGTGCTTACACAGGCCTAAAAGGGTCTTGCCATATACCATATCTATTGCTTGTGCATTCCAGGGAAAGCTCTGCTTCCCTGCCTTTTCCTTGCTGGTTGATTGTAGACTCCCTGGGATCTGGAGAATCATGTGTGCCTTTTCTCCCAGCTTATGGCCTAAGTTTCAACTACCTAGTGAAGCTGAGCAGGCACCACCCAGAGAGCTTTTTATTACTCCCCTTGCCCTGAGTCCCATGGTATGGAAGATTTCATCACCTAAACCACAAATCAGAGGTTACAAATCATTTCTCAATATTTATGAATAAAAACTTCTTAAAAGTTAGGCACTATTTCAACACTAAGTTGATTCAATTCCAATCACAAGCAAATGGATGTTTGGGCCATCCCAAATAGTTCCAACAAAGACAAAAATGTGATGTGGTTTAGCTATTTTGGAATATTAAAAGTAATGATTGGATCCCTAACACTACCTTTAAGTACCTAAGAGACACAGATTTAGGCCTAATTAATTTTTTCCCACGTGTACTGTATTAAAAGATGTGTTTGCATGGAAGGTCTACTTAGTACAGAAGTGTGACTTGACCGATTCCTCAATATGACAATACTTGAATTAAGTACTTTAGTTCCTTTATTTCAACTCAATTAGTGAAATAAGTACTTTGGTGTGGAAGGAACTGATGCTACAACATTTTCATATAAAAGGAGCTTTGAAAATGTTATTATATCATTCAAATTGACTCATCTGTCTCAAACATTCATTTCCTAGAAATAATCCAAATAATCCTTTGTAATAATTGAAACCTTCTTGTTTTATTTCACCTGCTTTTCTTGCTCTGATTTTCAACATTAGAAAGCAATAATAACCTTGGTAAAGATAATTCCTGTGGATCATTATAGCATGGCTAGTCCTAGCTGGCCATTAATTCCTCAGTAATGCCAAATACTTTGATTCCGTTAAGTCAACACAACCCAGAATTACTGACAGTCACAAACCAAGGTCTGACAATTCAGTGTTCAAATGTAAAACAAAATACAGTTTTTATCAGAAATATGAAATACAGTAAACAGATAAATATATTTTTCAAAAATATGGACTTGTTACAGAGACCTAAATAATTACCCAGGTATCAATTTTTAAAAATAAAGTATGCATTATTTATGTGTTTGTTTTCCTGCTGGTAACGATATTTATGTGAGAAACAGAGAAAAAAATTCACAGTGCAAGCATGGCATAAATCTTTGATGGGGTTTAGAATTCTTGGCACCTTTAATCTGCATGATATTTGCTGCCTCTTCATAGGACCCATTATGGGTTTGAAAGACCAGTCATCAAAAGTTAGCTCATTTATTCCGGATGCTTTGCTTTTCTTTCGAATACGTTACCACAAAGTGCTGCATAGTGCCTTGATTATGTTGTAGAGTTGCGTACTTTAACATTAATGCATTAAAATGTAATCTTAGTCACATAGTAAAGCATAAACATTGGACAGAATTATGAAATACAATTATTATTTTTAAAGTAAATGACAAATTGAAAACAAGATTAAACCCGAAGACTGAGGTCCATTTCTGTACCTTTGTTAAGGATCCTTCGCCGTTGTCAGTCGAACCTCAGCTCCTGTCTCTTTCTACTCTGGAAAGAAACTGCTCATCCCCAACTTGGCCAAAGACCTCTTTTGGAGCTTTTCCACCATACAGAGATTTTTAATGGCTTCACTAGATAGTCGTTTACTACTACTATAAAATTTAACTTCCTTATTGGTGCAGTCTTTTGTCTTTAGATTCTTCACTTAGCAATACTTAGTTCTCTCACTACCTAAGTTCCAGGTACCCAGTCTCTTACTTTCCCCTAAATAGGGTAGAAAATTGTCCCTCTGATTCACAAGG
The DNA here is from genome assembly GCF_029215605.1 of Mirounga angustirostris. Lineage (NCBI taxonomy): Eukaryota > Metazoa > Chordata > Mammalia > Carnivora > Phocidae > Mirounga > Mirounga angustirostris. The sequence continues at coordinate 45,756,313 of NW_026991714.1, forward strand.
CTGCTGTTGATGGAGAGAAATTACAGATATGATGTGCTTCTCCCAGGCAATAGCACACCTAACAATCACATTTTTCCCTTCAACTATACAAAGACTTATTAGCTTCATTTGCCTTTCTTTAAAAAAGCTACTCTGAGCTACTTTTCTCCTTTCTTGGCCAATTGCTTAGTTGAGTGCCTTTAAAATGAGATGTATATCACATCAATTCTATAACAACCCTCATACCTGAGATCTAATATGTTTTCTTCCTGGTCTTATGGAGACCATATATGCTAAGTTAACAATCTAAGTAATATTAGAGTGTAACTTTGAAAACCACATTGAAATTCTTCCAGAGAACAAACAAAAAATACATAGTAATTTTAAGACAAATTCAAATGTTATGGAAAATAATAACTATGTGTAATGAAACTTGTAGCTAAATTAAAACAGGTCCCCACAATAGCTCTTGGTAGGCAGAGCCCATATTTGTGGAGGAGGTAGGAAAATTTGCATAAGAGCCAAGGAGATTTCTGAGACTGAAGAATCAAGAACCTGACCCATCTCTTTTGAGTTTCAATGTTATTAGAATATCTTCAGTAGACAGAGTTGATACTAACTGAAGTCTGCTGGCAGGAAGGACTCCAGACTCTCCTAAGAAATGTGCAAAATTGGTATCTCAGTTTTGACACCAAGGTTTGCATGTTAGAACTACTTTTGGTCAAGCCAGAAACCTGCTTGGGTCATGTTTTAGATGGAGTGACTGAAGATTTGATCATGACCTAAAAGAAGTGTATCAAGGACCAGCAAAGAAATCATTACAAGTGGACAAACATTCTTTGGACATCCAATGCACAGTAGCTATGGGATGTAGCTACTATTGAGCAATTATACTAGTGGTCTGGTTAGACCTCCTGGTTCTCTTCACTTGGAATCAGGAAGTAGGACTGACCACTTTGGATTGAATAAACCTGAAGAAACTTGTATAGTTCAAAGCAAGTATGGTTCCTAAAGGCAAATATAGGACTTCAGCTGATGAAGTAATTAGTGGTATTATAAAGGAGTTATAAATCACCTTTGTATTCTAAGCTTGATTTAAAAAGTAGTGTCAGTAATGTAGGTTTGAAAATGTTAAGATACTCAAAATTTATTCTCAACTTCCAAAGAATTTGGAATAACATCACGTTTGTTACATTAAAATTTTTTTTGGACGGGCACCTGGGTGGCTCCATTGGTTAAGCATCTGACTCTTGATTTTGGCTCAGGTCATGCAGGGTTGTGGGATCTGCCCTGTGACGGGCTCCATGCTCAGTGCAGAGTCTGCTTGAGAGTCTCTCCCTTTCCCTCTGCTCCTCCCCCAGCTCACACTCTAAATAAATAAACAAACAAATAAATAAATAAATAAATAAATAAATAAAATCTTTAAAAAATATTTTTGCAAAGGTCTTATCTCTCTCTCTAACTTTTGTTTATCAAAGGGCATGACTTTATCTTCATTCTTGCTTCACCTCCCATGGAGTACCACAAAGTACTCTATGTAAAATAAATGTTTAATTATCTAAATCAGTATTAAATTATGGAATGAAGGCATAAATTTGGAACATCCAGAATATTTCAAATAGCTAAAGATACACACATTTTTAATGAATAATATTTATTTTATTTGAGAGAATGATTTTTTTTACAACTAAGGTTAAAAATAGTGGCTATGGTGTTATGATGCACAGAGAGTTGGGTTGAGAAGGTGAGTTTAAGTAAAAAGAAGAATTAGCTCTCAGGTGTGCAGCCAGAAATTCTGATTTGTATTTGGAATTTGCCGTTATATATTTTTGGAAAGCCTTTTGATCTCAATTTTCTAATTTCTTTGTCAATCTTATTTGTCATTATATATTTTATATATTGTATTAAAGTGTGTTCCAGTGAGTTTATTCTCAGTATTTAATTTTTAAAGGTTTACATCCTATTCTCTTAAAAAGTCCGTATCTTGTTTGTAATGGTTGTTTATGTGTCAGCTTGGCTGGTCCACAATACCCAGATATGTGCTCAGACATTATCCTAGATCTTTCTGTGAGGGTGTTTTTGGATAAGATTAACATCTAAATTGGTGGACTTTTAGTAAAGTAGATTGCCCCCATATTGTGGCTGGGCCTCATCTAATCAGCTGAAGGCCTGAATAGAACAAAAGACTGACCTCCACAAGGAAGAGGAAATTCTGCCAGCAGATGGCTTTTAGACTTGAATTGTGGCATCAGCTCTTCCTTGGTCTCTAGCCTGTTGGCCTACCCTTGCCAGGTGCCACAATCATGTGAGCCAATTTTTTAAAGTAAATCCATCCATCTATCTATCTATGTACCTATCTATCTATCTATATCTATCTATCTCTCTCCTTTTGGTACCGTTTCTCTGAAGAACCTTAACCAATAGAAAGTTAATGAAAGAAAAAAACACAGAAACCATGGTATAGCAGGATTGTCATATACAGTAGTTTCGAAATGAATTATCTGGTATTCTCTTTAATTTTGAGGAAATGTAGAGAAGAGGAGAATATATTCAGTGACAGATGTAGGGAACAGAGTAAGGCATTAGACTGATACTATCACTAGTTACCCCTCATATCAATTCTTCTTTAAGTGATAGGTTCCCCTTTCACATCTTCATTTGCAGCCATGTGTGGTCTTGTGTCTAAGCTCTGTCCAATGTTATATGCAATAGACTGGATGTTTATTGAGCTCCCAAATATTTATGTTGAAATTCTAAGCCACAGTATGATGGTATTTGAAGATAGGGCCTTTTGGAAATGACTAAGTCATGAGGGTAGGGCCCTCATGAAATAGATTAGTACTCTTATAAAAGACCCCAGACAGCTCCCTTGCCCCTTCTATCATGTGAGCAACAGAGGGAAGATGATCATTTATGAACCATGAGGCAGACCCTCACAAGACACTGAATCCTCTGGTGCTTTGATCTTGGACTTCCCTTGGACTACCCTTGCCAGGTGCCACAGTGAGAAATAAACATCTGTTGTTTATAAGCAACCCAGTCTAGGGTACTTTGTTGTAGAAGTCTGAATGGACTGTGATAGAATGTAAATGAAAATGTCTTTCATTTTCAGCAAGTGTACCTAAAAAGAGGGGTCAGGTCCTTCTTCCTTTCTTTTTCTAACAATGGTTAGAACCATCTTGGACAAAGAACTGATTATGAGAACAGAAGCCTAGTTTTTGGCACTGCAAGTCTCCAAAGGAGCCCTGGGCTATCTACCTCTAGATTTTTTTTTACATGAAGAAGAAATAAACTCTTAATTTGTTTAAGCTACTATTACATTGGATAGCCTTATTTCTTGCAGCAGAATGTAATCTCAATTGACATATAGTTATTAGGAATTTGGAGGTTGATGCTCATATTTTCTCTCAAAATGATATTGTTAATTCTGCAATTTGGGATTCTCTTTTGTAGACCTCAACCTCCAGACAGAGACATAGTATTCTAGTGGACAGAACTGAAAATTTCTCACCTTATTACTTAATATTCTTCATCCACACTGTAAGAGAAGAGTAGCAAATATAAAAATGATGATAATTATTTGACTTCTCATTTCTGAACAGAAGTCTCTGTTCAAATTACATCTGTGCCCCAATCCATTTCAAACTGAAGAGGTTCTCAAGCTAATTTAGATTTTGTATTTTCTATGTCTTAGGAAGATATAATATTGGTTTTGCTTAGATTCACTTAGAATTGAATTTAAATTCACTCTAACTAACATATTGCTTTGGGACCATTCCTTTTTTTTTTTTTTTTCCAACCTCTACCTCAAACATCCATTAGCCTAGTAATCAACCAATAAAGACTAGCTGTGGATGCCCCAAAGGTGCTTGAGCCAATTGCTTCAGACTTTCTACTTGTTAACAGCATGCTTTGGTACTGACCTCAAGTGTTGTTTTTATGGCTGTAACTTCAACTTTAGCGCTGCTATTGGCCCTTTGGATTGGGTGTTCATAATTGGTTTTCATGGCATCTTATCATTGGTTTGCCTTAAATGATATTTAGCTTGTTTTTACTTTCTACCATTTACATCCTGAGTTAGCTTGATCAAAGTTTTCCTTAGTATCCTAGTTGTTGATGAGGCAGGAATAGTCATGCTGAGAAGTGGGAAAGGAGTTGGAAATATGGAGAAGGTTGGCCATTTTGTCACAAGATTCATTTTTTCTTTTGAGAGAATATTAATAGCTTCCATTAGTTGGGGGACAGTGAAAGATTTTAGGTAAGGAGTGAGCTGATCAGATCTATATCTAAAAATATGATTTTGGTGGCCATATGGAGGGCGGCATCAGGAGATGATATCTAAGAGAGTAATAATGGTTAAGTGGTGATTATAACAGTCTGGATGAAAGACAGTAAAGCCTAAATGTAAGCACTTAGCAGTGATTATGGATAAAAGGGAAATTTAAAGAACTATTTAGGAGTAGAGATCAAAGTACATAGAAATCAGATGTGTTACGGAAGGGAAGTCAAAAGAAATCTAGAATGAGCCCTGTATGTTGCTTGAGAAACCATTTTGAGATTGGTCTGTTCCCAGAAATGGCAAAAGAGAAAAACAAGGGTATAATTTAGAAGGAAGATACTAAAGTCATCTTGGTTTATGCTCAATTTGAGAGCCTCTGAGCCATTTTTTTGGGCCTAGTTTGCATTTGAAAATACAAATCAGCAGGTCACAGGAGACATATGGATGGTAGAAATGGAGGTGGAAATCCCCAGCAGTTGAAGCCAGGGAAATGAACAAGTTACTGAGGGAGAACACAAGCTGAGAAGAGATGAGTTCTTGATTAAGGATAGAGTCACAGAGAATACCAAATCATGAGGTAAAAGAAGGGAATCTTAAAAAAAAAAAAAAAGTGAGAGTGAGTAGTAAGAAAAATTATGAAGGAAGAAAGAATTATGTTGAAATCTATCTTCATTTCAGGAAAACAGTTTAAGCAGCTGTGGCAGACGCAAAGCTCTGTGTTCAATAATCTGTTTTGCTCTGGGCCAGAAAGACTGCATTTTCCAGTTCTCACGGCACCTCCATGGGACCGTGGGACTGAACACTGGCTGATGGAAAGGAGGCAGATGTGGAAGTAATGTAGTCTACTTCCAAGCCCCATCCCTAAAACATTGCAGGTGATCACATGCATGCTCTCTCCTTCCCATCCATGGGACTGGATGGAGAGTCATGCAAGAGAGCTTTCTGATTAGAAATACCTATATCAGGGCGCCTGGGTGGCTCAGTCGTTAAGCGTCTGCCTTCAGCTCAGGTCATGATCCCAGGGTCCTGGGATCGAGTCCCACATCGGGCTCCCTGCTCCGCGGGAAGCCTGCTTCTCCCTCTCCCACTCCCCCTGTTTGTGTTCCTGCTCTTGCTATGTCTCTCTCTGTCAAATAAATAAATAAAATCTTTAAAAAAAAAGAAAAGAAAAGAAATACCTATATCAGACTTCACTTGACTGAGAGATAGACCTTTATTGTGTTAACCTACTGAAATGTGGAGGTTATTTATTATAGCAGTTAACCACCTTAATGGATACAGTTTAAAAAAGTATCTTCAAATGGAGGTAGGCAAAATAGGTGAAGGAGATTGAGAGGTACAAACTTCCAGTTATAAAATAAATAACTCATGGTGATGAAAAGTGCTGCATAGGGAATATAGTCAATAATATTAAAAACAATAATGGGGATATGTAATTTTAAGTTGTACTTTTGGTATTGCTGACACACTTTAAAAACACAGCCATCTTAACAATATGCATCTTTCAAGATACTTTATTTGCTGTCTTTTGAAGCAAGGATGTAAGTTTCAGGGTCATTGGAATGGCACCAAATCTTAAATTTATGTTTAAAACAGACTAATAATAGAGGAACAGAAGGTTAGTACACACATATACACTCAATGATTGTGTCCTGATTATGTTATAGCCTGTCAAGGACACTAGCAAGCCTTTTCTCAACCACTCTCCTTGGGGTCATCAAACCAAGGGTAGGTCTAACAACTAAAATTCCTAGTGTCAAGGGGTCATGACATTTGCATGTGATTTCCTTGAATAGAATGTCTAAGCAATGGTTTACTACCATGATGGAAACATCCTGGTCCCTGAATTATGAATCAAATATAATATAATATGTACCTAAGTGTAAGAAGTAACAAGGACACAGAAGGAGTTTTTCCCAAGTCAGTCTTTTAGACTAAAAGAAAAGGCCTCAAAGGCAGCCTCAGGAATTATGAGTTCCTCAGGGGGGTATGTTCAAGAAAGTAAATTCAACCACATGAAGGAATTTAGACAACAAAATTCATAACCTTGGGATTATAACCCCAAATAAAAAATGTACCCAATACTCATTTAAATGATTAAAATGGGGGAGAAAAGACAAATCTCCCATTTAAAAAAAAATCCAAATAATTTAGGTTGATACTGCCCCTTCAAGGAGGTGTGGACTGCACTTCGTGGCTTGCTTCCAAAGAATATAGGAAAAAAAAAAAAGGAAGAAATAACTTCATAGTGGAGAAATCTGGCAAATGCTGCTTTAGCCAGGCCATCAAGGTTAACACCATCAGCATATACCCTTGACATGATGTGATAAGAATGACACTTCAGGGCGCCTGGGTGGCTCAGTCGGTTAAGCGACTGCCTTCAGCTCAGGTCATGATCCTGGAGTCCCTGGATTGAGTCCCGCATCGGGCTCCCTGCTCAGCAGGGAGTCTGCTTCTCCCTCTGACCCTCCTCCCTCTCATGCTCTCTCTCATTCTCTCTCTCTCAAATAAATAAATAAAATCTTAAAAAAAAAAAAAAAAAAAGAATGACACTTCACCTCTGTGGTCTTTCTCTCCAAACCTATAATCTCAGTGAAATCATGAGGACAACATCAGACTGAAAAACCAGAGTGGATGACATTCTACAAAATACCCGACCAGCACTCCTCAAAACTGTTGAGGTCATCAAAAACGAGGAAAGTCTGAGAAACTATCACAGCTAAGAGGAGTCTAAGGAGACATGACAACTATGTGCAATGTATCCTACATGGGATTCTGAAATAGGTGAAGGCTATTCAGAAAAACTAGAGAAATTTTAACAAAGCATGGTTTAGTTAATAATAACGTATCAATATTGGTTCATTAGTTGTGACAAATGTATCACAACAATCTAGGACGTTAACAGAAGAAACTGGGTGTGGGATACATGCCAACTCTCTGTACTATTTTTGCAACTGTTCTAAAAATCTAAAACTATTCTAACATGAAAAAAAGTTTGTTTTTAAGAAAAAGAAATTCAGAAATAAAACATTTGCTTTTTTTCCTTAAAGAATAAATCTAAACATATAGTTCACAGCAAAACTGACCACAATCCCCTTTCTTTCTTTTCTGATTCTTTAGCTCTCTGAAACTCACTGGTGGACTCTCTCTCTCCCCAAATCCACATTGGTTGCTCATTTTCATCTGTCTCCCTGGTCACCTTGATTATACGCTTCCCTAAGCTCCATCTTCCTCAATACAAGATGTTCCCCACCAGACATAGCCCAGTAGAAATTTAGTTTGTCCCCTGTGGTTACTGTTTTTCTTGGAGAAGTTAGGTGACCAGGCTCTTGTCCTCTGCGCTCTTTCTCATCTTTGTTTCATTTCTGACAGAGGGCTGGGGTGAACTGTGGACCTGTTGATCATTCTCAGTCCATTACATGCACAGATGATGATAAATTAGCAAATTAAGGGGAGGGGGTAAGCAAATCTCTTTATTTTAGAAAAGTTACTGCTAAATTAGCATAGGAGGAAGTAAAGGTAGGCCTTAACTACCATGCTGTTTACATTTACCCCCAAATATCATATATTTAATTAAAATCACTGACTATGAAATTTGAAGGGAATTCAATGAATATCTAATTCTACATTCTCAAGTTACACATTAGGAAAATAAGGATCAGATAGTTTTTGTGACCAGCCCAACATAATGCAGTTAGTGATCAGAAGATCCATGACTATTCTCCTCCTCTTCATTTTTCATGTTCTTCAAACACTGAATTCAAAATTTTGTCATGATTGAGGAGAGTTGCAGGCTTTGATGTGGTAATTCTTCTTTCTTGTCAAGCAGGGAACATGGAAAGAAATGAAATAGGAAATGAATACACTAAAAGGATGAGACTGATCAAATACTGTTTTATTCCTTTTGACTTAAAGACCTATCTAGAGATCTGCATCCTGTAAGAAGGCTTGCATGAGCAGCGTGACAACCTGCTTGATGATCCAGTCACTACTACTTTACGGTGCTTGGTCTCCAGAACCATGGGGCTTCTGAGCACCAACTGTCAAGTAGATTCCTCATTAAATAACTTGCAACCATTGTTTTTATTTAAGCCTTTGAGAGCATCAGAAGGCAAACATCTCGTTTAATTACTCCTGTCTTTATCACTTCATTCAGGTGAGTAGTCATTCACTCATCCGCTCAGGAATCCATTCATCCATCTCCAATGTGCCAGACACTGAGCTAGGTGCTAGAAACACAGACATGAAGAGGCATCATCCCTAAATTCAAGGTGCATACTGTCTACTAATTTAAGTGTTGGTGAAGAAAGCCTAACAGTGTTTCATGTAAAATCTCTACAGAACTTCTACCTTAACTGTACTCATTAAATATTGAACCCTATTTCACAACCTATTAGATAAAGACTCAAATGGTATCTGTAGTAAATACAAGTGAAGAATTCTTAAAAACCACAGAATTCAAGAAAAGAAATTTAAATTGTACATCGTTTCTTCTTTTTACGTGCAAATGTGTATACACACACATACAAGTGTAACAGTTTCCATGTTGATCAACAAAAATTCAATATTGGAAAGACCAGAAACATTAGCCTACCAATAATTATTTTAAATATTTATAAATAAAATTGTATATATTTATCAAGTCCTCTGGTTCCCTAGGCCTCTGTGACTTCTGGATTATCCAGTGATGATTTCAGTGTCTGTATGTCCTATGTGGGCCCATGGATGCCAGAGCTATCTCAAGGGTTAAATCCAGCCCAGACACTTTAGCTTCCCTTTACAATAGAAATCAAGAAATATTTTCTCACTTGGTTATGCATAAGGGAAGGGATTGAATACACAGCCCAGGTTGTTGAGATGGATTTATTAAAGAAGTTATTTTACTAACTTAGACAACAAAGTATAACTACAATGTTTTGACACGTAGTGACAAGTCTCACAACACATTTCTTTTGTTCACTACATACTGACTTTTACCTATAAAGTTCAGTGTCATTGCATAAATTAGAAATAGTAGCTCTGTTTGGCACAGTCCCTGAGAATAAAGAATGTTATTGTCCCACCAAAGAAGAAAGACTTCAAAATTATATTACATCATTCCCACAGCTAATCAGTGTGTTCCCATGCCACACTCTGTTCATGGTTGCCTTTGAAAATTACAATTCCTTGCATAGTCTTTGGTGCCAGTCATGTTATTCAGTCAAGGTATAATGAAAACAAATTCGTCTATTGTCAGTTACTGTTCAAAGGCAAAGGCAGAAAAAAGTTGCTGCAGAAACGTTCCAAACCAGCTAACTGCCTGAGTTCTAAGAGACATTCTAGGAGAAACTCTTCACAAAAATAACAATAGCAATAGTGAAAGTGGCTAGCATTGTGACATTTCCTTTGCGTGCATCATCTTATTTAAACCTCACAAAACCCCTATGAAGCAAGTGGAATTTCTCTCCCCTTTTTATAGATGAGGATATTGAAGGTCTGAGAGAGAACTTGCTGAAGCTCACACACCTTATAAACGGTGGAGTTGAAACTAAAACACAGAGCATGCTGTGTTTGTAACCATTAGTTTTTAAGGAATTTATATTTCAAAAAGAATTACTTAAACACTTTTTTAAAAGCTACTGTTTAGTTTTGGAGCAAGATCTGGACTGGTCAGACTTCAAAGGGGAGCTACAAATAAGAACGACTCATTGGAATATGCCCCGAGTTTTGTTCTTATTTCTGCCATTGATCATGATATAAGTAACTTATGTGTGTCTCCACACATACATACATGTATCATTTCATTTACCAGGCTCCCATCTTAACATTTTAAGGGTCAGTTTGTGATTCATATGTATGCTGAGCTTTCTTGTTTTCCTGATTTTGTTCATGGTCTTCTCCTTATTTGGAACATTCTTTCTCCCATGTCTACCTAGTTAACTCCTTCTAAAACCTCCAGCTTTGATCAGTTACCTCACCTAATCCTCATAAGCAGTATTTTAAACTTTTACCACTATCTACTGAACCCTCTCCTTGTATTTAGCTTCCTATTGCTGCTCTAACAAATTACCACAAACCCAGTGACTTAAAACGACAGGAACACATTATCTTGCAGTTGCGGGGGTCTGAAGTTGGAAATGAGTATTACTGGGCTAAAAGCAAGGTGTCAACAGGGCTGTATCTTTCTGGAGGCTCAGGGGAGAATATGCTTTGTTACCTTCTTCAACTTCTGGAGACCAGCTACATTCTTTGGCTTGTAGCCCTTTCCTTCATCTTTAAAGCTAAGAGTATAGCATCTTGAAATCTCTCTGTGATTCTGACCTGCCTCCCTTCCTCTTTTACTTATAAGGACCCTTGTGACTTCACTGAGCTCACCTAGGTCATCCAGGATAATCCTCTCTATCTTAAGGTCAGCTGATTAGCAACATTAATTCTATATGCTACCTTAATTCCTCCTTGCCATGTAAAATAGTTTTTGGGAATTAGGACATGGGCATTTTTTATCTCAAAGAGATATCTGTACTCCCGTGTTCATAGCGGCATTATTCACAATAGCCAAAGTATGGAAACAACCTAAGTGTCCATAAAATACCCACACACAAACACACTGGAATATGATTCAACCTTAACAAAGAAGGAAATCCTGTCATTTGTGACAACACGGATAAACCTGAAGGTCATTATGCTAAGTAAAACAAACCAGAAAATGAAAGATAAATACTGCATAGTATCTCTTATATGTAGAATATATATATTAAAAAAAAAAAAGTTAGACTTACAGTTACGGAGAGTAGAAAAGTGGTTGCCAGGGTCTGGGGAGTGAGGAAATAGGCTGTCCTATTTCCTATGAGGAAATAGGGTAGAGAGAATGTTAAGCAGGCTTCATGCCCAGCAGGGAGCCCAACATGGGGTTCAATTTCATAACCTTGAGATCATGATTGAGTAGAAATCAAGAGGCGGATGCTTAACCAACTGAGCCATCCAGGTGCCCCTGGGGGATGGGGATATAGGGAGAGGTTGGTAAAATGGTGCAAACTTTCAGTTATAAAATGAGTGGGATAAATAAAGTCTGAAGATCTAATGTACAACATGGTTACCATAGTTAATAACACTATATTGTACAATTGAAATTTGCTAAGAGAGTAGAATTTACTCTCTACCCCAATAAATAAATAAATAAGGCAGATATGTGAGGTGATGGATGTGTTAATTAACTCAGTGGAGGTAATCCTTTTAATATATATGTGTATATATATATATATATATCACAATAATCACATTGTATACTTTAACCATCTTGCAATTTTATTAGTCATTTATACCTCGATAAAGCTGGGGGGAAAAAAGAAAGAAAAGAACCCTCCCTTGATTCTATGGCCTGCTCCAGTCACTATTCTGTCATTCCTTTCTTGAAAGACCATTACTATATAGGTTTTGATTAGTTATATCTAGTCTATTTTAGGAGTGTTGATTTTGTTCCATCAAAATGTATATGTCTATTCTCAACACCAATATCATACTTTCTTTATTATTATAGCTTTAGAGTAAGTCCTGAAGTCAGGCAGTGTAAATCCTCTAATTTTTCCTTTTCTATGTAAAATTGCTTTGGCTAGAAAAAGAATACACTAAACCTGAGAATGTGGAGTATAGAAATAAAAAAATAAGAGCAGATAATAACTAATAGAAAAGTAGATATAGAAGTGAGGAACAACAAATCAAAAGTTTGTTCTTCAAAAAGACCAATAAAATTGATAAGCCTTTGAAGTCCTTGATCAAGAAGAGAAAAGAAATAAAAGCAATATTAGGAACAAAAATGGGGACCTATTAGATACAATGTAAGTTATAAGAATATTAGAGAATATTAATAAGCACATGGAAAAACATTGAAAAGTTATTTGAATTAGTTTCTTAGATAAAAACACAACACTGAAACTAATTTAAGAAGAAATAAAAAAACTTGAATGGTTTAATAAATATCAAAGAAATGAAATTATGCATACAAATAAGTTTAGGTCATTTTAAAACTGAATTCTTCCAAACATTCAAAGAATTTCATAGTAAATTTTTAGCACATAAGTAAAAAAGAAAAAAAAATCATAAAGGACAAAAAGGTATATTTGGGTAAGAGGAACAATAGATTAAGAAGATACTGAACTAAGAGGGATAGATACCAAACAACAAATACACTTAAAACATGGAAAGCAACAGCAACAGTTGCTTGAAGTAGGTAAATCACCAACTGTAATTAGAGATTTTATTATACTTACCTCAGAAATGGAAAATAAAGCACATAAAAGTAAGCAAAATGTAAATGATCTGATTAATATGGCCAAACATCTCAAACCAATTGATATATAAAGACCAACACAGCCATCCGTTATGGTCCTGGATAGTGCATTAAGACAAAATAAAATGAATGTATAAAGATTAAATGGAAAAGTTGAAACTGCCATTGATTGCAGCTGATACACTCATCAATAGAGAAAACCTAATAGCATCAATAGATAAACTATTGGGACTGATAAGAGTTCTGCAAGTTTTTTTTTTTTTTAAAGGTTTTATTTATTTGACAGAGAGAAAGAGAGCCAGAGAGGGAACACAGGCAGGGGGAGTGGGAGAGGGAGAAGCAGGCTTCCCGCGGAGCAGGGAGCCTGATGCGGGGCTCGATCCCAGGACCCTGGGATCATGACGAGCCGAAGGCAGACACTTAACGACTGAGCCTCCCAGGCGCCCCAAGAGTTCTGCAAGTTTGATACAAGATCCAATTTAAAATTAAAATGTTCCTCTACAATAGAAATAATTAATTAGGTAATGTAAAAGCAAGTAAGATATATCAGCAAAAGATTTATAAAGTATCCAGGAGTTGATAAGATAAAGAATGCACAAGATCTTGGGGGCGCCTGGGTAGCTCAGTGGATTAAGTAACCAACTCTTGATTTCGTCTCAGGTCATGATCTCAGAGTCATGAGATCGAGCCCCCTGTCCGGCTCGCACTGGGTATGGAGCCTGCTTAAGATTCTCTCTCTCCTCTCCCTCTACCCCTCCCCTCCACCCCCCTCCCCACTTGCTTGTGCATGCCCTCTCTCTCTTTCTCTTAAAAAAAAAAAAAAGAATGCACAAGATCTTTATGGAGAATATTTTAAAACTATTTAAAGATACAAAAGAAGATAGTGCTAAATCGTAGAATACATCATATTCATCTATGAGGAGATATAAGATTTTAAAGATGTTAGCTGCCTTTAAATTAGGTATGTACTTAATGTATTTTTTTAAAAGAAATCACACATTTTATTTCTCACTTCATATAAAATTTTCATATGTATTTTTAATAAATTATCTGAGGATTTGTAAAGAGCTTTTGACTGATTCAAAAATTATGTGGAAAGATAAAGGTACATGAAAAGATAAATTTATAAAAAAAGAAAAGGGGGGATACATAATCATACATGAACAATCAATAACAAAAATGAGGTCTGTCACAGAAACATACACTATACCAATGAAAGAGAAAGGGAACTCAGAACATCTCCCTAATGAATGGGAAATTGGCATGATAGAGGTGGTATCTCAGAAATAACGGAGAAGGGGATGGATTATTAGTAGATGGTATTAGGAAACTAAAGTCTCAGTAGGGGGAGAAAAATAAATTTGGATTCCTAACTCATACTATATGTAAAAATAAAGTTTGAATGGACTGAAGACCTAAAAAGTGAGAGATAATGCTCTAGAGCTTATAAGGAAAATATAGAAAGATATCTTTAGCTTGGAATACCTTATTCAACAAGATAAAAAGGGAAAAACATGAATTTGCCTATAGCACAATTAGAATTTCTTTTCCACCAAAATTCAGATAGGTCGCTGGGGACAATGGCAATGTCTAACAATGACAAGGGATTACTACCTAGATTATGTAAGAAATTACTGCAAACCAATGAGAAAGAGAACACACAATAGAAAAATGGGAAAAGAATATGAATTAGCAAGTCACTGAAGAGGAAATCCCAATGGTTAACATGCATGAGAAGAGATGTCAATGTCAGTAGTAATCAGGTAAATGAGAATTACAATGAAAAACTTCCTAATTTATATACATCAGACTGGCAAAGAGTAGAAGGTTGTATGGTAACAAATGCTGGCAAGAATAGAGACTCTTTTTTTTTTTATTAAAGATTTTATTTATTTATTTGAGAGAGAGAGAATGAGAGAGAGAAAACACATGAGAGGGGATAGGGTCAGAGGGAGAAGCAGACTCCCTGCCGAGCAGGGAGCCCGATGCGGGACTCGATCCCGGGACTCCAGGATCATGACCTGAGCCGAAGGCAGTCGCTTAACCAACTGAGCCACCCAGGCGCCCCAAGAATAGAGACTCTTAATACTCTCCAAGGAAGTGCATACTGGTGTAGCCATTTGAAAAAGCAATCTAGCAGCATGGAGGGAAATTTGATCTGTGTATACTATTTGAGTCAAAATGTATATGTCTATGTGTTTATAGAAACCGATTAAGGATCATGTATTAGAATATTGAAACCCTCCTGTTTGTGGTAGCAGCAACCAAGAGTCTGTTACTAGAAATAGATAAAGGATACATTGAAAGCATACATTGGAACACTGCACTGTAGTCAGAAGTAATGACTGAGACACACATACAGCAACATGGATACATCTGCAAACTCAGTGTTGAGTGAAAAAAGAAACAATTTAAGCAATGGTACACTTCCATTGATATAGATTAAAATGTATAGGTACACAAAATAATATGATGACTGTATTTGTCACCTCAGACTGCCATAACAAAATACCACAGCCTGGATGGCTTAAATAACAGAAATGTATTTTCTCACAATTCTGGTGGCTGGAAGTCCAAGAACAGGGTGGTAGCGTGGTTGGGTTCTGGTGTGAGCCTTCTTTCTGGCTGCAAATGCCTGCCTTCTTCCATGGGAGAGAGGGAGACAGAGACAGAGATTCTTCCTCTTATAAGACTATGGTCCTATTGGATTAGGGCCCCACACTTATGACCTCATTTAACAGTAATTACCTCCTAAAGACCCTATCTCTAGGTACAGTGGGGTTTAGGGCTTTAACATGTGAATTTTGGAGGGACACGATTCAGTCCATAGCATTTCAGCCCAAGTTCCCCAACCCAGATTCATGTCCTTATTACAGAAAAAAATACATTTATTCCATTCCAATAGCCCCCCAAATCTTAACTTATTCTGGGATCAACTCTAAAATCTAAAGTCTGAAGTCATATCTAAATATCATCTAAGTAAGATATGGTTGAGACTTGAGGTATGACTCATCCTGAGGCAGAATTCCTCTCCAGCTGTGAACAGTGAAACCAGACATGTTATGTGCTTCCAAAATACAATGGCAGATAGGCAGAGGATAGATATTCCCATTCCAAAAAGGAGAAATTAGATGGGAGGAAAGGACGACAGATTCCAAGGAGGTCTGAAATCTAGCAAGGCAACTATTGAACTCATTTGGTTCAATATTTTGTAAGACCCCCCGACCCCAAGGCACTGGGCAGGGTCATGTTGGCCCCCTGAAACTGGAAAGATGGTCCCACTCTTTGAAATGGTGGCAGAAACAGCTTTGCCCCTAGGCCTGTGGTGGGAGTGACAGTGAACAATTCAGTACTTGGCAATGATTTTTTAGAGATACATACACATCTGACACATATTAAACAAAATAGAGTGGGTACCTCTAGGAAAGGAGGAAAATAGGAATGTGAATGGGGGTAAAGAGAAAAAAAATATTAAACAAGGATGAGACCTTGCATGAAGCTGTGATCATAGTATGCAATAAACAGAGAAGTAGGGTTAACTCACTAACTGCACTTGAAGTCCAAAGAGAAAAAAATGAATCTAGCTTCCCTCTCTTTAACCTTGTACCTGAATAATTAGTTACAGCTCATAACAATTCTCCTTGTATGACCTTCTGCCTTGGAAATTGAGAAAACAACTTCTATGATATGTTGATGTGTTGGCTAGATTTTGACTTTTCCAGATGAGCCTTAAGAAATAAGTGGATTTATTTATGGAAGAAAAAAAAAGAACATATAAATGTTAATTAGCCCAAAAGGAAAAAGAGGCAAAGGGGAGATTCTATCTACAGCTGAACTCATTTGGTTATTTGGCAGGAAGTGGGAAAGGCACTGCGGAAGGGAGAATAGGGTTTCCATTTGGTGACTGGTTCCTCAGGGTTCACCTTGCTCTGTGTTGGCTTGTGGGAGGCACGTTTTGGTTCTAGTTTGACGCCCAGGCCAGGGATGTCTCTGCTGCCTCAGAGTGCTGAGCTTGGGAATGTCCTTGAGCACCTTACTGAGCACTTGGCTGGGACTGACTGACCAGAGCAGTTTTCCAAGAAGCCTTGGCTCTGCCTGGAATTATGACAGGAGCAGCATCCGAGTGAGTGTGAGTGGCCTCTAAAATGTCAAAGAGAATTAAATACTCTATTTTCATAATAAAACACCATTGTAGTTGAATTCCAGCCTCACATCTAGAGCATGTACATTTTTCTAAAAACAGAGAAGGATATTGTTACCTCTTTTTACTCCCAGCACACTAACACATTTTTGTACTTTTTTCCAAATACAAGGTTCTAATTTTTTATTAATGCTCAGACTCAGCTATCTAGTCTAAGCTCACCATATTTGGGAAGTCCGTCTTTTCTATGGCTCTCCTTTAATTTGAAAATCTCTGCTTTGTTTGGTCTGAGGAAGAGTATCTTTGTTTCTCATTCTGAGATTAAGACATACTGATTTATTTCTGTGGTTCATGGGAGATTTGGTGTTTATTTCTTTCTTAATTGCATACACTGTTCATTAACTTCTAACAAGAAGCATAAGGAAGAAGCATTAAACAAGAAATTTAATGGCATAATATTATTTAGCAACCATGCGTATTTGTGTTTGGGGGCATACAAATGAATTAAACATTATTTGCTAAGAAATAAACAACGGTACAGGAAAAAATAATGAAATTTCTGGAATAGGTTCAGGGTAAGCCACCTCCCCCCGCCCCCTGACACTCAGTTATAAGTTTTACATGCAATTTTCTTTGCAGGGAATTATGTGTCAGGATTTTAGATCTGTGATCTAACTCTCTCATCTCCTTACTTCTGAATAGGAGTTAGAAAATTATGTGGCAACCAAACCAAAGTTGAGGATACAACTTGAACTTCCAATTTCCTTGGACTTTAGAATTATTGCAAATTCAGAAAGTAAGAAATGGACACAATAGAACCTGTTTTCAGTAAGAATATGAAAAGTTTGACTTGGGGGCATGTGGAGCTTCAGCTGTCCATGGAATCTTTCAAGTGTCCCTGTGGAAAAGAAGTTCTATTTTGGGAGTCATTGGTGTGGTTTTTTGAGCTATTATTATGTGTCAAACAGTATTGCGCATATATTAATTCATTTTATAGATGGGAAACTCAGGCACAGAAAGGTTGAGTAAATTGCCTGAGGTCCCAGAGCTGGTAAAAGGCAAGCTGGGATTCAAACCCAAATAGTTATTGAGAAGCTTTGTAGTTATCAATGAACTTGTGGGAACAACAACAACAAAAAATCCTAAAGGGACAGAACATACAGAATTGAAATCTATAGAATTGAAGTGACTGTTCTTTAGACCTACCAACCTCTACTTTCTATTTTGCTTGGTATTTACAATGGAAGGTGTTTCTTAAGCTTTGTGCCATGCTATGACATAGTTTGAGTTGGTGATGTATTTTATTGATCTACTAAAAGGACAAATCAAATTTAGTTAAGAAATACAAGGGCTTGGGGTGTCTGTGTGGCTCAGTTGGTTAAGCTCTGCCTCTTGATCTCAGCTTAAGTCTTGATCTCAGGGTCACGAGTTCAAGCCCCACATTGGGCTCCAAGCTCCTTAAATTTTTTTTTGAACAGAGAGAACCTGGCATAATGTCCTAATACCAGACTAGATACGTCTTTCTAATAACACATTGGAGAAGTAAGAGGGCTCCAGTATGAACTCCATATAGTAGTAAGTAATCTTGACATGCATCATCAGAGAAATTTCCTAAATCAGATTGATGGGATGAAGAAGGTAATTCTGCAACATGAATAATAATGCTTTTTCCATGCTGTTGACAATCTTTGTAAGGCAGTGCTGGTGAAAAATTCATCTTCCACAATCACATGAGTTCATCAAATTTGCTAGATTTAGGTGAATCGGTATCGGGGCCATACCAGCCCTTTGAATGTGCCTTGGATAAATGGATCCTTCCACCATGACAGGTCAACAAATGTAACTTTTCCTATTTCTAAACTTTGGTAGAAATATTCTAAATACTTGGAGCCTAATAATCGCACTTCTACCTCTGTCTTGAAGACCTGCTTTTGCCCACACTAGGGATAGGAAGCAAACCTCTTTGTTCCTCAAACTTTTGTTATTGTTTTTATTTGCCTTCTTATTGGCACCCACACCAATGTATTACCAGGACAGGCTGTACAATGTCAGTGAGAAACTGATAAGGACATATATTGAACCAATAAATTGTCAAAAGCACTACAGTCCCTATTCAGCATTCTCCATTCTAGTTTCCAGAGGAGGTATCTCTCATCATATCAATCCTAGGCAGGAGGCTGGGGAATACTGGGCATTTCCATTCTAGGCTAAATAGACTAAAGATCTATTTGGATACTAAATCTGTTTCAATTTTAGGAGGAGTTGTTACCAATTGCTTTTCAGTGGATTTTTAAGGTTCTTTTGCTGGCGATTATTACCTTTTGTTTACAGAAATCTTAATCATTTTTTCCCCCAAGGATTTGAGAATGAATAGGCATTCTTAATAACATTTCTTAATTAAATAACACTTAGAAGTAAAAATCTAGATTAAATCACTGACACATAGAGTCCTGGAAACGAAGACCATCAAGATAATAACAAATCAAAAGGCACAAAAGCCTCTGGCCTCCATAGTGGTACTAAAATAAATCCAGCTTAGTGGTTTTCATTGGATTCAATTCTTCAGCTCTATGATTTCCAATATTTCATTTTTTCAAGAGTCTGGTAACAAATATCTTAACAGAAGAAAATATAATTTTTCCCTTAAAGGACCTTTAGGCTTGACAGAAAACTTTGTAGCTTTGGAATCTCTATTAGCAGTTATGGATAGCACAGGAATGTGATAGTTATGGATAGCACAGGAATGTGATTTAAACAACAGCAGCAATAATATTTTTAATCTCCTAGATTCTATCTTTCCAGAGAAGTATACCTTTCCCCCACATTCTCCACTTTGTTATCAATTCTACTCTTCATCTCAGATTTGTGGTGGTGATATTTTCCCTTTGCTCCATTTAATTTAATTTTAACTTCATAGTAAAGTTAATAAAAGAAGAAAAATAATAAAATAATAAGTGTTTATTATTACTAATATGGGCTTAGTGCTGGGGATTGGTGATATGGTTAAGACATGTCATCTAATTGGAGAGAAGAGATATACCTGTCTGTATTAGTTATGGCGGGCTATCACAAATGGATCAGAGTGTTATGTCTCAAAAATGATAGAAGTTTATTTCTTCCTCAGGGAACTGTTTATTGTTGGTTGTTCTGTGATGGGGGAAGGCCTCTACTCCATGCAGTCATTCAGGAAACCAAGCTGATGGAAGCTCTGCCATCTCCAACTAGTTGTTCTGGTCATCTTTGACACCACTCAAGCTTTGGGAAGTGGGGATAGCATGGAAGGGCTCAGGAGGTTGTGCCAGTCTAGCCCAGCAGTGGCATATATCATTTCCACCCTTTTCCCATTGGAAAGAACATAATCTTTTGGCTACCTAACTGCGAACGCATCTAGGAATCATGGAGGAAAGGGAGAATGGATTTTAAGGGACAATAACAGTCTCTGACATGAAATCTGGGAGAGGCAAGAGTGATAAAACAGCAGATGAGTATATGCCACGGTGGAGGGTGGCAATAATTTTTTTAAGTGTATTTAGAAGCTCAGAGAAGGTAGATGTCAGTGTGGAACAAAGTCATTGGGAAGAGATGGGACATGATGGAACAGAAGATAAACTGGATAAATGAAGACAAAAGATGAGAAGGGGGAGGGGATGTCTTTCCTTCGTTTTTCCAGTCTTCCTCCTTTTTAAGGAGAATCTCTCTTTTCCTTTACAATGTCTTTAATGGCAATGTCATAAATCCTGTGACTCTGTCTCTTTTTGATAACACTTTGATCATCCCACTCAGACTTTTCCTAATTTCCTCCTCTTTGTTTTTCTTCTGCACAGATTACTACACAGGCATGAACACACACACACACACACACACTCAATTACCTTGCAAAACTTGCCTTTGTTTTGTGCACACCTCTGATCTCTACTTGACGATCTATTGCCTAATGATTAAAACAACTTCCCTTTCTTTACATGCCAGGTAGGCACTGTGTTAGGGACTTTGAGTACAAAGATAAAGAAAACAGAGTTATTGCCCTTGAGAAACATACAGCAGGGAAGCTAATCACCTAATTCTTTTTGTTGTTGTTGTTGTTGTTGTTGTTGTTTTCTTAGAGCTTTTTCTATTTATTTGTCAGAGAGAGAGAGCACAAGCAGGGGGAGTGGCAGGCAGTGGGAGAGGGAGAAGCAGGCTCCCTGCTGAGCAAGGAGCCTAATGTGGGACTCAGTCCCAGAACCCTGGGATTGTGACCTGAGCCGAAGGCAGTCACTTAACCAACTGAGACACCCAGGCATCCTATAATCACCTAATTCTTGAACCTCATCTAATTTGGATCCTTGCTCTAATTTGTGTGTCTGGTAAACTAGATATTATTCTCATTTTGTTGATAAAGAATTTGGAAACCATCGTTTAACTGACTTCCACAAACTTAGGCATCTATACAGATAGTGATAGAACTTTTTCTCCCTATTGGATCCTACCCTGCTACTGTTCCAAATCACTCAACTTCCTCTTTATGTTCTCTGTGTTGGTTCCTTGCTCATCTCTATCTATATATGTCCAGTAATTAAAATGATATAGTTCTTACAGTCGGCCCTTTATTTCTATAAATTCACTCCATCCTTACATTTTCTTATAGTCTCAGCTGAAATATTTCTACTTCAATTTTTAATTGAAGCAAAAGAATACATGCAAAATAATAAGCATATTTTAAAATATGAAGAAGTAACTTCTGAAATGGAATCAATATTTATCAATTAAGAGCTTTGTGGGAAATTTAGGAGTTGGGAATTTAATAGAGAAATGTACTGTATTCTTGCCAAAATTATGAAGTAGTGAAATGGACTCACTTATGTTCCCCCTCAGTTCCTCAAGAGAGGCATCCATCCATTTCTTTTCAACAACGCAGTTCTTGTAGGCCT
Organism: Mirounga angustirostris; assembly: GCF_029215605.1. Classification (NCBI taxonomy): domain Eukaryota; kingdom Metazoa; phylum Chordata; class Mammalia; order Carnivora; family Phocidae; genus Mirounga; species Mirounga angustirostris. The sequence continues at coordinate 45,777,888 of NW_026991714.1, forward strand.
ACTATATGTAGCTACTGTTTGGGTGCTGAGAATACAAAGACACAGATTCTGCCCTGGAAGGGGAAGGCAACTGAACCAAAAATTACAGAACAGTATCCCTCTGCTGCCCAGAGTCTCCTGTTACAAGGTTAGATCCAAGTCTGACTCCCCAGGACAGTAAACCAGGCCCTGGATCTTTCACTGCCTATTTACTCTATCTGGAAGTGATTTTTCTCTCATACAGAACATAGATCTCATAATCTGAAAAGGTGTCACAAGCTAAAACTAGAATCAAACAGCCTGCCAAAAACAAAAGGGTTAAGATGAATTCATGTATGACATCCACAGTTGGTTCCAAATGGAGACTAAGACACCTCTAACTTCTGAAAGTGATGACAAGAACAGCCATGGCCTTCCATGTTCCTTTCGAATCACTGCAACCAGGAAAATATTGTGTGGTATAGAGAGGGACAAAAGAAAAAAATAAGTGAGTTTGGAATACAGCTCAGTATGTTGGGCTTCCATACTGGGAAACTTAACTGACTTTTTTTTTTTCCTAGTTGTGATCTGAGGACACTTTGAAATTACCATGGAGATAAAATTATGCAAAAAAGAAAAGAATACTTTTGAGAAAAATTGCAAGATTGCTTAATTATCTGCACTATGCATAGACTTGAATAGTCTCTTTATTGGAGTATTTCCTCAAAGAAGGGAAATAAAACCTGAACGGAAAGATGAAAAAAGGGACGTATTTGAACTGATAAATCTAAATGCAAATGATAACAACAACATAGCCTTAAAAAGATTGTTTCCTTGTAAGGCCTTAAGTTTTACAGTTGGTTGAATGTTTGTCCTGTTAGTGTACTCCCATGCTTTTCTTTCCCAGACACCCAGACCTCCCAGCGCCCGTGTCTACATTCCATTTGACTAGATTTAAAATGCTAATGGATAAAGCTTCTGGATTCTGGACCTGGCAGACTTTTTTTTTAATCTTTTCTGATAAAACATTGAAAACACCACCAAGGTCTTCCAAAATAGGACACGTGGTAAATACATTCCATTTTCTACCACACTGCAACTGCAATGTAATATGACTAGCCATAGCATTGTAGATCAGTTTTATATTATCCTATATTCTATCCAATGGTTTTTAAAAAAATATTTATTTATTTGAGAGAGAGAGAGAGCATGAGCGGGGTAGGGGCAGAGAGAGGAAGAAAAACCCAAGCAGACACCCCACTGAACACGGAACCGGACTTGGGGCTCAATCCCACAACCCATGAGATCATGATGTGAGCCAAAATCAAGAGTCAGATGCTTAACCAACTGAGCCACCCAGGCACCCCTTCAGTGTTTTTTGTTTGTTTGTTTTTAAATAAACTTTATGTCCAAAGAACTGTAAAATTCATGACATGACACCTGTGGATATGACAGTGAGGTCCTAGTGAACTAGGAGTCACCATGTAATTCCCAGGATTTGAGGAGTTAGCTCTTCCCTCTATGGAATATTACAGTAGAGTACACTATTTAGGGATATGGGCAAACTAATGGATTTGGCAGTTCTCATTTTTCCCCTTGGTCAAGTTCTAAATGCAAATAAGAGGCCCCAAAGCAGTCTCAAGTTCCTGAGACACTGCATAAGGACGCTTCATAGCCAGCATAAGAGCATATGTGTCGCCTAATAATGGAACAAACTATCCGGTTGCCAAGTTCTATCTGGGCTGCTCAGATTTTGACCCCAAATACTGTTCATTTGGTTTTAATTCTCTCTGTACCAGATATACCAGGGAGAATGGGAGATTCAGAATGAAACAGACTTGTATTTCTGCCACATAATGAATCAAGAACTTCTTTGGAAGCAAATTTTGAAGGCTGTTGATTATAAGAAAGAGCAAGGAGGGGGACAATGATATGCCACTCATTATGCAGAGATTTTACCAAACTCATAAGGGGGCTTCTCAGCCCAGTTTCTTCTTTCAGGCAAGGCCACCATTTGAGCTTCATTACACAGTGTTTAATCTCTGTCCTTGAAGTTCACAAATTAACTTGCTCTGTGATTTCCTCCCTGTGACAGCCTCTGGCTGTGTTTTTACTGCCTTAACAGCTACCGGCAGGCAGCTTGTCTCCCACATTCACTACAAAGTAAACAGGAATTTGGTCCCAGGGTAATTGGCCGCTCTCCAGCATAAGAATGCAAGTTATTCATGAGCATTGTGGACTGGCTTCTGCTTTACCCAGACTGTTTTCACTAGAGAGCACAAGGACAAAAAGAGTTGTGAAGGTTTTGAATCTTGAGGATTATTCCTTTCAAATCTGTGATGACCTGTGATTCTTCTCCCCAACTACTTGCTAATCTTCCCCCACCTCTTCTACCATCTTTCATTTCATGATGACTACTGGAAATTTACCAAGGAAGCTGCCATGAAATTATGTATTTTTTTTTCAGAAATACAACTCACTCAATAAACACATATGGGTGCACTGTATTTTGGAGAAAGAATATGTTTGCAAAGCTTTTATTTATTTATTTTAAAAGATTTTATTTATTTGAGAGAGAGAGTGAGTGAGAGAGAGAGAGAACAGACCCAGATGAGGGGCAGAGAAGCAGACTCCCCACTGAGCAGAGAGCCTGACTTGGGACTTGATCCCGAGACTCTGGGATCATGACCTGAGCTGAAGGCAGACACTTAACCAACTGAGCCACTCAGGGCCCCCCCCCCTTTTTTTTTTTAAGATTTTATTTGAGAGAGAGAGTGAGTGAGGGTGAGGAGAGAGAGAGAGAGAGAGAGAGAACAGTGCAAAGCTCTTAAAATTAAATCTTCATGAGAATGTGGGAGTAAATGTCAAAGGAATTTGTGAGTACCTAGTTTAAAGATAATCCAGAACAAACTTTAAGAAAACAATGGAGAAAAAGACTTGTGGTTTCACGGATAAGAGTAAAATATCCTTTGAAATTTGAGTTGGTGAATACTAGATTTAGAGTTTATAAAAAATTAAAAGATTTAAACAAAATCAAAAAAGGCAAAAAGAGTCACCCATTCAACGTGGTTGGGAGAAAGTAAAAGTAAGAGTTCTAGGCCCCTTTAAGGTAGGACACATAAAAGACTTTGGTCTTTTATTTTACTTGAAAGTTCATACTTTAACACTGAATACCATGTTTTCTAAATTCTGCCATGCAGGATGGCAACTAACTACAAGACTCCAATATTTGAAATTATAGTCCTAAACTCTATTTAGCAGAGACACTAACAATTGTTTGAGATTTGAGAAAAAGAAAAATTTGTTAATTCCTTCAGTTCACTCAAAGCCATACAATGAATGGCAAAGGACAAAATATTTAATACATTATATGCTGTGATTTATTTAAATATTCATTATTGTTTGCTGGAAACCTGAAGGGAAAGGTTTTATTTTTGGGGAATATAATTTATAAGTTGATCAATTCTTTCCTTTTTTTCAATTCCCAATCAGTGTGTGGTACAATATCTCTTTCCTTGATTATGAGTCGACCTTTGGTTTGGCACCTGCCAGTTGTGTCCAGCCTTCTGAAATAGACACATGGAGACTTGGAAAGGTCTGTTTTTATTAGATGTGTGGAGTATCCTATTAGCTAACTTTAGCATGCCCCCTGCAGCTTTGAAACTCAGTATGTTTCCTAGATCAAACACTTGCATTCCAGACACGGGAGCTCTAAAGTTGAATACTGTATGATTTTTGCCCTCAAAGAGTCCTCAGTCCAGTGGAGAATCTAGACTCACAAACAAGCATTGAAGATAAAATCTAAGAGTGATAAAGAGGAATGTGGGAAACTGCCATGGAAACACTGATGAAAAAGCAATTTCTCCTGGAAGGGAGATTGGTGAAGGCCAGTCTTGGAGAGAAGGTAATACCTGAGCAGGGTCTTGAAGCACGTGTTGGAAGGCGGAAGGAGGGGTAGAGGGAGGTGTTTCAGGCAGAGGGGCAGTGTGGACAGAGGCGTGCGGTGTGAAGGCACATGGGACTTCTGCCCAGTGGTGAGGGGAGGATGGCTGGAGCAAGAGGTCTCCTGTGCGAAGGGCATCTGTGTACAAATTACACAGTTTGGACTTTGTTCTGGAGACAGGAATCTTCAGAGAAAATGACATAATCAGATCCAGGGGCCATCTGGGATTTTACATGTGAGGAATCCAAGCATTTGTTAAATGCTTATAAACCAACCTAAATGTAGAAATGGATACATATACTGATTTGTACATTTGGGTAATGGATTAGTACAAGCCAATTATTCCTTAGAGATTAAGAAAGTTCTTAGTAATTAAAACCCTTGGCCTTGGGATATGTGAAGAGCAGGTAAAACTAACCAGGGTTAGCATGTGTCTCATGAATACCAGCTTGAGCCCAGATTAGACCTGTCAGTGGTCAGACCTTGTCTCTTCAGAGCAGCGACAATGGCATCAGAAGACCCAGGTGTGAGTTCCAGGGTCTCATCACAGCCGCCCAGCCAGCTGTGCAGTCTTTGGCAAGACACTCGACTTCTTTGAGTCTCAATTGTTTTACCTATAAAATGGGGGAGATAATTATATCTACTTATCTCAGAGGATTATGGAATTAAAGGAGCTAAATTAAATTAGTTAAATAAGCTAAATATAAGCAGAATTTTTTGGAAATTGTAAAGCATCACATACAAAAAAGTTTGGGATTATGGCTATACTATCAAAAGTGGAAGTCCATTTGATTATCATACCAATAACGAAAACAATGTATTGAAAATTTGTTTTGTGGCAGCAACGTTCTAAGTTCTTCACATATGTGATCTCATCTAACCCTCATAACAATCCTGTAAGGGAGGTCTTTACAGAGAAGGAAACTGAGGCATGGCAAGGTTTAGAATTCTTGAGCAATAGAGCCAGAAGTCAGACCCATGCTTTCTGGACCACAAGCCTCAGCTCTTCACCACTCCCTCTCAATCAGTCTTTAAAAAAAATGCTTGCTTCTTGCTTTAAAGTCTGGGCAACTGACAAGAGATCATCAATATATGGTCATGGCAAAACTACTAAGCTAAAGCTTATGAGTGTTCCTTCTCACTTTCAGAACTAGGACTCCAGAGATGGGAATAGAAAATGGGACCTCTTGCCCTTTATTCCATCTAAGACAAGCTATTATTGTTGACTACAAATATAATATGCTGTGAGTTTTTGTTGTCAACCTATGACTCAAGGAAGAATTTAATATGGATGTCATTTTTTCAAGGAGGCAAAACCATAAGTCTTTCAAATTATGTTTTCTATATTTTGTCCTTTAAAGACAACATAACTCAAAAATAAGGGAGCACAGAAAACCTGGAATGCTTGTTCCTAGTCCCCTTCTCCCATAGCTACAGGTCTAGCTCCTTTAAAGAGTGTGTAAAAAGAGGATTGTTTGTCTCTTTCAGGTCCATGAGATACTGAGGAAACTAAAAAAAAAAAAAAAAAAAAAAAAAAAATACAGCTGGTTTTCCACCATGTTGCTGAGCATTCAAAGACATTATATAAATTGAATTTTTACTCTAGTAGTGTTGAAGCTTTTAAAAGGGTTGGGATACAAGTAGTTATATTTAAGATATAGATATATTAGAAACCCTGGCTTGGTTTATTCACTGGGTTAAATTGAATCCAGTATCTGTTGTTTGTTAATGCAAGTCTTGTTGCATCTCCTAGGGATAATCTCAATGGCTTATATCCCATCTTTCTCTAAATGGGTGTTGATGCTCTAGCAGTGACCCTGGGGACTGGAACAGATGGTCTCAACCAGCCATGGTTTCTGCGCCTAAGCAGCAGATGGCAGAATTGAGCTTGACTTTGTCATTCTTCTCACCTGTCTTCTTTGGTGAGGTTGAAGTACTCTCAAGCAACTCCTTAAAATAGCTTTATTTTTTTAATCAAAAGTAATTTGATTTGTTTCTTCATTCTGTTGGAATTTCATTATATTGCCTACTGTATAATACTTTTTAAAAAAGCTTATGGTAACTCTAGTGCATTTCTACCTCTCGCTTGGAGGTTTTCTACCCTAAAAAGGGGCACCATCCTCATAATTTTTCTTCTGTCCAATGTCATTAAAATTTTCTATTTACCTTTTCCTTCTTCATGTAGTAAATCTAAAGATGAACACCAGAAGATTTTCTTTATGTCCTTCAAATCATTCAGAGAGCTCAACTGGTCTTAAGACTGTAATGAAAACTCCTGCCTCCAAAATAAGTTGAGAACTAAAGTATACTCTGTTGAAGGAGGAAGGATCCTTCTGATGTGGCTTTGAGAAAGCTAGTGTTTTAAAGGACCTGCAACTTGAAGCCAAGGAGAGACTCTGAGGACAAACTATAGGAGTTGAGTGAGGAAGAAGAAATGGAACTTTGTTAAAACAGGAATTTGAAAGCCAGATATTTGGTAAGAGTACCATGGAAAAAGCCAGAAGCCAGTTGGCTCAATTTTGTTAGGAAAGGCTGGAAAGCAGAAAATGGATATTTCATAAAATCTTCCACTAGTGTAGGGGGCCATGACTGGGAGTTATATACCCCCCAAAAGCAAGAACCAGCTTAACCAGTTCTCCATGAGAACTTCTTGAGATCACAAGGGCTTAATAATCAATGTGTATTCTAGAGAGACTGTATAACTGAACACTTATTACTTTAGCAATTAGTAGAACTAACTGAAGTCTCTTAAACTGGTTTAGGGGTAGAATAATGGGTAGAAATAAATTGCAAAAGATTGACACTGAGTGAAACCGAAACAAACCGTCAATAGGTTTACTTATCCATGAAATATAGACCCGATATTTCCTCGTGTCAGTAGAAAATATGTGCTTTTCAACTTACTGACTGATGAAATATTTTATGAAAGATGCTAGGTTAGGAAGGATATTTGAGGAAACCAAAAGGTGGAAGGCACAGGTATCAAAGTGAGGATAGCCAAACAACTAGAGAATTTTTGTTCTGAGACTACCCAAGACCGATTTCTTCCAAAGAATTTATATGATAAAATCCAAAATTAGTAGTTGAATTATTCTACTGCCCACCTGTCACCTTCCTGCCTTCCTTTCTTTTTTTTTTTCGTTCTTTCTCTCTCTTTCTTCCTCTTCATCAATGTCTGTATATTTGCCAGTAGGGATACATGGAATATTAAAACTTAGTATATGCTCTTCACATTTCCCTTTCCAACATGAGAAGTTATCTGTCGCCAATCAAGCATGCTGCATGTCTACACTAAATTACAGTTGAGAGAGACCCTTCATAGCTGCCGCCCTCAGTCTTATTGAGGCAGGCAGTTATTGGATCTCATTTTTCAGACAATGAAACTGAGGCTCAGGATTACAAGATGATTCATCAAAAGTTTCACAACTGATATATGGCTTGACTTCTTGCTTGAGCTCTATCTAGGTTCGCATACCTAACAGCCCCCTGGTGTTTCGATTTGAATGTCTTGTTGACGTGACAAACTTAATGTATAAAACAGAAGCTTTAATCTTTCTTTGTCCCCCTCCACAGTTTCTTCCTGCTTCCATTTTTATCACTCAGTAAATCCCACTACATTAAACAGTTGCTCAACCCATAAACCTAGGAGCATTCCCTGGCTATGTCTTTCTTTCCTTTTGCCTCCCATACCCAACCTATCACCAACTCCTCCGGATTCTCTCTTTAAAATATATCTCCGATCCCTCTCTCACTGTCTCTCTCTCTGTCAAATAGATAAATAAATTCTTTTAAAAAAAAATTTGAAAATGACTGTGCCCTGAAGGGTGGTTAAGTTAGTGAAGGGAATTTGAGGCTCTTATTATTAAGGCATTAAATCCTAGTCAATATTAGATATTTTCACCCTCCACATCACCTTGTTAGCTAATTCTATATTTTCCTTTATTGCCTCATTCAAGTCTATATTTTTCAAAGACCTACCAGTTGGTCTTTCTACTAGCATCCACACAATTCAATTCTCTTCTTTTCAAATTACTTTTAATTTGAGGTTAAGAGAACCACTTTTTCCTTTAACCCATGTTGCATCACAAAATTTAGGAAAGAGTAGCTTCCCATATAGAGGAGGTATAAATAGAGGTACCATTTATTAAGGAGAGGCTATGTAACAAACAAAAAGAATACACCATCTCAACCCTCACAGTAATTTTGGAATGGAGGTGTCATTGTTTCTATTTGTATTAGTTACTTACTGTTGTGTAGCAAAGCCCCCCAAAACTTAGCAGCTTAAAACAACACACTTTATTTAAGTCATAGTTTCTGTAGGTCAGAAATGCAGGCATGGCTTAGTTGGGTCCTGTTTCAGGGTCTCTCACATGCTAGACTAAGGTGTTGGCCAACGATGCAGTCATCTCAAGGATCATCTAGGGAAGGGTACACTTCCAAGCTTCTGGTAAATTGTGCTTCTGCCTCACATGGCGATTAGCAGGCCTCAGATCCTCACTGGCCATTGGTCATAGATAGGGAGAGAGGGAGAAAGGGAGAGGGAGAGAGAGAGAGAGATGGAGGGAGAAAGAGAATGAATATGGGAGTTTTGTCCATAACCTAATCTTATAAGTGATACATCATGACTTTTGCCATATTCTATATTCTACTCATTAGAAGCAATACACTAGGTCCAACCAACCCATGAAGGGAGGAGACTTCCCAAGGGTATGAATACCAGGAGGTCATCACTGGTGGCTATTTTAGAGGCTGCCTACTGCACATTGTACAAAGAGAGAGTGAGATAAGTTAATGGTGAGATTGGGAGTCAAACCCAAGTGTGTTTGACCCAAAACCCACATTCTTTCCACTGCATTTTGAGGCTATACGATATCCAACAAATGATTGTTGATGAAGATGATTCTACCATCACAAATTTGTGCTATAAAATAGAACCAAGTATTTCTCATACCCATAGACTAAACTACTAAACTTGGCTATTCATTTAACAATGGCCTACCTTTGTTCTGAAGAAATGTCTAGTTAGATCATCACTATAGTAGAAAATCATAAGCAACAATGCTGAGAGCACAACCTAAGAGCAGGGACTATGACATGCAAGAAAGACATCTAATTATTACTGCAGAATCATAGGAAGGTTGATATGGCTTCTGTCCAGATAAATACTGTTGAGGAGGAGAAAATTTTTCTCTGCCCTTTAGATTCTTAGGCGGGGAAATTGATATAAGATAGATTGACAGAAGAAAAACACATTTAATTCCATACATATTGGAGCCCCATAAGAATATGATAGCCATAGGCAATCAGGCAATTAAGGCTTATATGCCATCCTAAGCTAAGGAGAAGGGAGTAGGGGTCTGAAACTTCAAAGGGAAGGAAGACAATTTATAGAAAGATGGCAAGAGCAAATGTTTGGTAAACAAATGTTTGCCATGCCTTGTGGAGATAATGGGACACAGACAGAATTTGATCTCCACGTCCTGCCAAGATTTCCCCCAGCTTACCACACTTAGCTTACAGTCTGTGGTTATCTCTGCCAGTAGTTCTCTTCCTGGACCAGACCTTCTTCTAAAGTCTTTTAGGCAGTTAAGGGGAAGGTAAAAAACTCATCCTGAGTCTTTTGGGTCTTGATTGACTTTGGCTCAAAGTAATCTACATGCCAAAGTGGCACATTTTGGGGAGGCTCATTTTGAACCCCTTCAGTGGTAAATTTAGTCAAAGAGTTATTGCCCCTAGTATTCAAGTATCTAATAATTTCACATATTCCTGCTTGGTTGAGAAATAAGTCTCCTAGGCCTAAGCTTATTTCCTTTATTCCTATTTTTCTGTTTAATTTTTGACTACTGCCCATTGTGCATTTTCTGCACCCTAGGTTTGGGGATAACTAATAAAGAAAAGTCACTCTCACATAATTCATTCTTGCCTTAAAAAAATAAAAATCTTTGTTAGATTTGCTCAGGTAGACAAAGGGTTGATTTAAAAAAACTATTAGATACTGAGTACCAGAAAGGACAGGGAATGACAGGCAGCCTGATCTTCACCCCTTATCTGCTTCTGATTTCTGTCTCTCTGCTTCTACTCCCAGTGGCTCTGGAGGGGGTAAACTGCCAAGCTCTTCTTCCCAGAAGTATTTCTGGCTTGAACTCCAGACATGAAAAGACTTTAGATCCCAACTGTAAAGATTATTTTTCATATCATAAAGCTAGTCCAGAGCTGCACATTTATGTCTGGCTATAAGAAGGACTTGCTGAAATAAAATGGACGTGGCATTGTTTGATGTCAACTAGATGGTCATTGATTGTCATGTACATCTGGTCATCTTGTTCTTTGGATTCTGGGGATGAGAATCCTAATAGATCAGCATTTTTTATTTCACAAACTTTTCCTAACTCTTTTTTAGAACAAAAGTGACAAAAAAAAAAAAAAAGGGAAGACTGCATTTTTAAAATGAACAATATTCTTTTCTACAAATAAAAACGTTTGGGGGGCACCTGGGTGGCTCAGTCGTTAAGCGTCTGCCTTCAGCTCAGGTCATGATCCCAGGGTCCTGAGATCGAGCCCCACATCGGGCTCCCTGCTCCGTGGGAAGCCTGTTTCTCCCTCTCCCCCTCCCCGTGCTTGTGTTCCTGCTCTCTCTGTGTCTCTCTCTGTCAAATAAATAAATAAAATCTTTAAAAAAAAAAAAAAAAAAAAAACAACGTTTGGAAAAATATGCCATTTAGAATATGTAGTAGATTCTGAAGCTTTTTGAAGCTTCTTTGAATTCATTACAGGTCACAGAATATAAGTCCCTCCCCATGAAACTTGGAGAACAGTTTGGTCCCCATAATAACCCTTCAAAGGTATCCTCTCAATGTCAAACTGCAAAGAAACTGCTCTTATCAAATCCACTGAATGGTTTCAAGATTATAGAAATAGAAGAAAGGGCAAGGATTTCATGCTAATCTTCTATTTAAATCTCATCTGGAAGAGATAGCTTCTGTGTAAGTGAAAAGAAAATTAGTGCCTTTTTCTGATAAGTGCCAAGGTACATGAGCCCTTTGTTAGTAGTAAAGACCAGAGAAACAGAATAACCACAGCCAGCTTGATGGAAGGTAACCAGCCCTGTGTAATTTGGCTTTCTTTGAATTTTCCTTTCACAAAACTGCTTTTAAAAAGCACCCCGGCAACTGTGCAGCTAAATTGCCAGGGCCTTTCTTGGACAAGAATGACTTCTGATTCATGTGACCGTCCTGAATAATAAGGGAACACACTACGCATACTTAGCTCTCATGAAGGCACTTTATCACATAGCTTTACAAATCATGATTAAGTTGGGTCGAAGAACACCTTTTCTTTCTCTGCTCAGTGAACATTCAGTGGTATATGAGATACGGTTAACTCATGGGCCGTGGAGCTTGTGTAATTCTCAGTGTTGGCCCTAATATAATTTATGTTGCCAAAAGTCCAGAACTCCCCTATTGACCAGAGTTCTTAAAAGACATAAGTCACACTGGAAGAACTGTGGTGTCTGATCCATCCATCTAGAAGGTACACATATATGTCTGTTATAAATACACACATACGTATATCAAATGAGAAATACAGGTATTGCATTAACATAATGTTTACATGCCTCACTGAAACTGCCCTAATGAATTTTAAAACAGGAAGGGAGTGTGGACATACAGCCCAAAATGGCCATGTTTATGAGTAGATTATCTAATTAATCCCAGAGTATATAGTTGAGACTGTCAGTCTGCTAATTAGTGGTGGACCCCAGTTGGACTCAGCAGGCTTTTTAGTTATGGGCACAGAAGTGAACTTTGGATGATTTAGGCAGAAAAGAGATTTATTTAGAAGATACTGTTGAGCTCACAACACCTTCAGAAAGGTTGGAGAACCAGGCTCAGAAAGGGGTTGGGAGCAGGTGACACTGGGCAGCAGATATCGTCACATTTCCCAACCAGTCCTGCAAGGTGGCATCTGGACTCTGTGGGGTATGTGAAGCTGGTGGTACCACTTCTCTTGGAAAACTGGATTCCAGTCTGGCCTCCCTCTGCCACCAATATGGTAGAACCTCCAGGGTCTCTGCTTGTCCCTGTCATAGTGTCCTAATTTGAAATGTGAATGGGGAAACTGAGGTTACCAGGGGCTTGGGGAAGTATCTAGCTTAAGACAAAGGGACATTCTTTAAATACACAAAGGGTTTAGATGACTGGAGACCAAAACTTTGACAAACAACCACTGTACCAGGCATCCTGTGTTACAGTTTGCCAGAGCATATTAAAAGCCACTCCATACTTCTATAATAGTTCACTCAACAAAATCTGTTAAGCCACTAGAGGATCCAGAGCATAAAACCATGACTTTGATAATCTCTATCTTTCAGGATTTCTTTCTTTCTTTTTTTTTTTTAAGGTTTTATTTATCTATTTGACAGAGAGAGACACAGCAAGAGAGCAAACACAAGCAGGGGGAGTGGGAGAGGGAGAAGGAGGCTCCCCGCTGAGCAGGAAGCCCGACACGGGGCTCAATCCCAGGACCCTGGGACCGTGACCTGAACCGAAGGCAGACGCTTAATGACTGAGCCACCCAGGCGCCCCCCTATCTTTCAGGATTTCACAGGTTGTCAAAGCTGTACAGATATAAATTATAATAAAATAAGAACGTAGTAACAGTGTCTTAGTCCATTTGGGCTGCTATAACAGAATACCACAGACTCTATGGCTTATGAAACAAACACTTATTTCCCACAGTTCTGAAGGCTAGGCAGTTCAAGATCAAGGTGACTATGGTTCAGTGTCTGGTGAGGGCCACTTCCAAGTTCATAGACGGCATCTTTTCTTCATCTTGTATCCTCACAAGGCAGAAGGGGCCCAGGAGCTCTCTGGGGGTCTCTTTTATAAGGGCACTAATCTCATTCATGAATGCTCCATCCTCATAACCTCATCATTTCTCAAAGGCCCCACCCTCTAATGTCAATGTCATTGCATTGGGGGTTAGGATTTAACATATGATTTGGGGGTAGGGGCACAAACATCTGGTTTATAGCACACTGGTATGAGCAAATGTCTCAAGAAATTTGTCTCTAACCCAGTAAATAAACTATATTCTTCCTGCTACCCAGGAAATTAAATAATTCTAGAATAATTTAATGGGTTAAAGTAAATTATTTAGTTATTTGTCTGCTTGGTGGTAGTTTAGAAGTTTTTCTAACAAAAAGAAAACAAAACTAAAGGGACAGATTATGTTGTATCCTTACTGGAAATAAACTCATTTTTGTCTCCAGTAGAGTAAACTTCACTCTTTTTTTTCCTTCTTGTCCAATGAACATTTAAAAAGTCAGAACACTGGCTTGTACTGAATTTAACTTGGTTTAAAAATACTACACATTTGGACTTCGTTAATTCTCATTATGAAGTTCAATAATGAAGGTTAAAAGCAACTTTTATTTCCTTTTTTTCTGTACAAAAATATATGCACAATAAAGTTATCATCAGTTGTGGTCTTTGCCCAGACATACTTATTAGGAACAATTTAGAAATAAGATCAGACATGTTTTTAACACACTGAAAGGGAAAAAACATTTTATTTACTTAAGACTGACCCATGGGAAAATTGTGCAGGGAAGTTTGCTTTCCGTGCCACTGCCCTCCCACCTCAGTGGTGGGCACTTATAAAAGCTTTCTCTCCCCCCAGGCGCCACTCTCCAGAGTCCTGTGTCGTGGGTCTGACCACAACAGCTCCAGGGGTCCCTCTCTTATGTAGTGTTTGCTGCTGTTGCTACCACTATTTTTATTTAACCAATTCTATATTTTCTTTTTAAAGATTTTATTTTACTTGAGAGAGAGAGTGAGCACAAGCAGGGGGAGAGGCAGAGGGAGAGGGAGAAGCAGACTCCCTGTGGAGCAGGGAGCCTGATGCGGGACTCAATCCCAGGACCTGGGATCATGACCTGAGCCGAAGGCAGATGCTTAACTGACTGAGCCACCCAGGAGCCCCCAATTCCATAATTTTCTCTCCCGAGTTGGGCGTAAAGTGGCATTTAGCTGAAATGATAAACATATTAATTTTATAATAAATACAAAGAGGGGGGCACAGGGGAGCTCCTTAAAGTAATTATGCCCAGTGCTCTTTCTTCTGTCTTCTGATAATAAGAGTTACCATTTCCTGAATGTTTTGACAGCTTGCAAAACCCTGTATGATTCTTACGCCAACATCTATGGAAAAGAATGATCACTGATGCTCCCATCATACAGATTCACGAATATTACAAGACTTCTTTAAAATCACATAGATGTTGGGGCGCCTGGGTGGCTCAGTCATTAAGCGTCTGCTTTCAGCTCAGGTCATGATCCCACGGTCCTGGGATCGAGTCCCGCATCGGGCTCCCTGCTCCGCGGGAAGACTGCTTCTCCCTCTCCCACTCCCCCTGCTTGTGTTCCCTCTCTTGCTGTCTCTCTCTCTGTCAAATAAATAAATAAAATCTTTTTAAAAATAAATAAATAAAATAAAATCACATAGATGTTGCTGGGTTTTAAATGTACATCAGTAGGATCACAAAGTCATGTATTTTCATTAAGGAATAATTTCATTTCTGAGAACTTGGGTGCTTTTCCTCAAACGTAAGATTATTCATAATAAACTCTGTAAGTGTATATTCTTTTTTCTTTCCTTGATTTTTAAGTCTCTCCTTCATTTTTTGCTTTCAGTAGATCTCTTTCTGTTCACTTGCATCTTCTCTTATAATTCCTTTCCTTGGTATATATATAATGGTATATGATGAGCCAAATTTGGAGTAGCCATTGGCAGATCAATTTAGTTTTTATAAATAGGCACTGCCCTGTATGTCCTGGATACAAAAAACAAAAAATAAAACAAACAAACAAAAACTCAAAACAAAACAAAAACAACACACAACAAAAAATCCTAACATATGCAATAAGTACTAAGGAAGAGGATGTCTATCAGCTTCCTGGGGCTGCTTTAACAAATTACAACAAACTGGAGGCTTAAAAACAACAGAAATTCTCACAGTTTTGGAGGCCAGAGGTTTGAAATCAAGGTGTCAGCAGGGCCATGCTCTCTGAAGGCTCTAGAGAAGAGTCTTTGCTTGCCTCTTCCTAGCAGCTGGTGGTTGCTGGCAGTCCTTGGCAGTCCTTGGCTTGTAGATGCATCACTGCAATCTTTGCCTCCACTGTCACGTGGCCCTGTGCGTGTCTGTTCTGTATCTCTTCTCTTCTTGTAAGGACACCAGTCATTCTGCATTAAGGGCCCACCCTACTCCAGGAAGACCTCATTTTAACATAACTAATTATATCTGCAATTACATCTCTTTTCAAATAAGTTCTGGAGGTTAGGACTTTACCATGTCTTTTGGGGGGGGACACAATTTAACCCATAATAAGCTGCTAACAACTTAGTTAACATTAATTTTCCTTCTTATTCCTTAGAGATTTCAGTTGGTGCTGCCATTACTTTTTAAAAAACACACATATGAAAAATAGCCATAAAATACAATGATCTCTATATTGGAAAAAAAAAAGTGCGTTCTTAAAAAATTAGTATCTACTTATGCCTGGAGCTGGGTGTTGTGGGGGAAGATACAAAAGAAAGAAAACTGCATCAACATCACCTGGCAACTGGTTAAAATGCAGATTCTCAGGATTCACCTGAAGAATCAGACTCTGCATTTTAGCAGGCACCCCAGTCTGCAACAAAGAGCAACCCCAACCCCCCTCCCCCCCCACCCCCACCAGGGCAGTGATTCTTAAACTCTGTTGCATATTAGAATCACCTGGGGATCTTTGAGAAAATCCCAATCCTCAGGATGCACCCCATGGAAATTAAATAGAAATTTCTGGGACTGGGATCTAGACAACAGCATTAAAAACCCAAACAAGCCATTGTGATGCCAATGTACAGCTATCGCATTGCTTCTCAAACTTTCAGGCACATATAGATCACCTGGGGCTCTTGCTAAAATGCAGATTCTGATTCAAGGTCTGGGGTAGAGCCTGAGAATCTGCATTTCCAACCAGTTCCCAGATAATGCTGGTGCAATTTCATGTCTCTCGTTTCCTGAGCGGTGCTTAGCTCCAGGTACAAGTGTATGCTAATTAAAGAAATTAAATATTTTTTAAAGGCAAAATTGTCGAATTACAGAATTAGTAAATATTTCAGATATGAAGGAAGAAATAGTCTCTAGCAATGTTTAATTTGTAAATACTTCAAAGAGATTTTTCTTCCCCCCTTCAAACTTGAAGAAGGCAAAAACACTTCAGACAAGATGTCTTTTGTTTTCTCAGGATTCTCTATGAGAAAATAGACTCAATAAAAGATAACAGCCTGGGTTGTTTTCCTGTGCCTCTTACACAGTGGCTTTAAGTTTCTTTCTTAGGTTCCCTGGGTACAGCACTCGGGGATCGTTCCCAGACTGTATTAAGTTCCTGTGGAGTGATTATTTCATTACGACCCACGTACGCAGACCAATGGTTTGATAAACAACAGATCGCCTCAAACTCTTTATTAAGGTTCATGGCACTAATGCACTCTTTTCTGTTTCATTGGAAATACATCGCAGATTGGTGTGAGAAATGCTGTTTGGGATAAGAGCTATATGATTTCTCAGTCCCTGATCAAAGTTTAAAGCATTTGAGTTGATTAAAAACAATATTTCTTTAAATAAAATCCACTGCAGACAATCACAGACCTTGGTGGGGTATGTTTGTTTTTAGACATTCTAGAAGTGAGAGCCTAAAACTATAAAACCCTCTGAGGCTGTGATTCATTCTTACTTCCCTCACTCTCACTGCTCCGAACCGTCATGTCTCTTCCTGTTCCTTTCCCCCCCTCGTTTTATTCTTTTTTAATTTTAATTTTTAAAATTTTATTTATTTATTTGTCAGAGAGAGTGAGCACATGTGAGCGCACAAGCCGGGGGAGTGGCAGGTAGAGGGAGAAGCAGGCTCCCTGCTGAGCAAGGAGCCTGATGAGGGACTCAATCTCAGGACCCTGGGATAGTGACTTGAACTGAAGGCAGACACTTAACCGACTGAGCCATCCAGGTGTCCCTTCCCCCCCCCCCGTTTTAAAGGTACTTCTGCTTTAAATCTGCCTTAAATCAAGGATTGTGTGATTCATACAGGTTTATAAAGAATCCAAACTTGATCTATTAATAATCTACTCAGCCCTGTGTGTTCAAATACAGCCCGTGCCTTGTACTCTGTTGGTTTTCCCCCTCCTCTATTTCTCCCTCCATCCCTCAAGGCATTCCTCCAAGTTATTCTGTTTGTCTAGGTACTGACATCTAGTATTCTATCTGTTCTAAGTACTGAGCACAGAGCTTAAGTACACTGTGATTAATAAAACACACATTCCCTGACACCTTTCTGAGTTTTCCTTTTTACTGAACTCCACATGTACTTTTAGTGAGTACAATGTCATCTAGGATTAAATTGCTCTTTAATTTTTTCCTGTGAGTTATTTTTGAAATGCTAAGTAGATCAAAGCCTTGTTGAAGATTTTTGCATTGATGATATTCACACAGAAAGTGCATCCCTGGACCGCTGAAGAGGCTCTGTAAAATGACAGGGGGTACTGTCCTAACTTTTAGGGTCATGGAAGGCTTATTGGAGAAGACGACATCTAAGGCAGTAGGATGAGTGGGAGGTATAGTCAGGGGAAGAATGGAATAGGGAAAGCATGGCAGAGTGTCAAGTCCTATTTCATGTTCAAGAAGAGGTATCTGCAAAGAGAAGAGAAATCACGGCATGCCCCCAAAGTTGCACAAATAGTTCAGAATCACCAAAAATTAACTGCAAGAGGGTAGACTTGAAAAAGGAGGTATGCCATAAGGAACATACAGGGGACAATACGAGCAGAGCTTGAATGTCAAATTGTGCTACAGACACAAAATTCTGTAAAGTAAAAGTAAGAGTTTGCTTGTTTTTCCAGCAACTTACACAACTAACAAAATGACACGAGATAGACCAGAGACCAGGGAGAGTTGGGTGGTGTTCATAGCAGAGATTGAATTGTGGGCTGATTTAGATAGCCAGAGAGGAGAGCGACAGGACTTCTGGCCAGGAAAACAGCCTGAACAAAGGCCAGGGGTTTGTAGTCACGTGGGCCTGCCTGGTACAGGGATTTCTGCTCAAAGGTAAATGACATGCAAATTTGCCTAATGATACATTGTCAAGGCTGAAGCAGGAACACTAAACCAGTGACTGCCCATTCAACTACCCATTTCCTAGAAAACACAATTATTTATTATGCCTGGATGTCCATTTTCTTGAGTTACTGAATACCTTTTCTTCGCCCTTTCATTATTTTTCATTAATAATCAGATAGTGCTGGCATCATTTATATCCAAGTTTGCAGCTGCATAGACCAAATACATTTTACCGAGACCAGTGAGTTATCTACTGAAATAACAATGATCCTTCTTCATCTATGTCATCATCTATTTGGGTCTCAAAATATTATCATCATGATCATTATTCTTACTCTTATGCTTTCTTTTAGATATCATTTTTAAAGATCTTTTTATGTTCAAAGCCCTGTGATAAGTGCTTTATAAGTTGTAAGAGACACAAAGCATTTCTATATGTCTAGCATCCCTTCTTCAGAAATAATCTGTCCCTCTTCTTGTGTGTGTGTGTGTGTGTGTGTGTGTGTGTTTGAGGGACCAGCCCTTCTTCATTTTAACTCCATGCAGTCCATTCTATGCATCCACACCACTGCCCTTCTTTTCCCGTAGGATTTGCGGTTGTGGTAGCCATAGCCTGGATGAATCCACAGGTGGGCACATATCCCAAAATGGACTGAGCCATGCCAGGGCCTAGACTCTTGCTGCAGTGTTTGGAAAAGACATACTCTCCTTTTGGTGGACTCCTTGGGTGGGAAAGCCACTGAAATCTGAAGCTGACCAGACCAACTGGCTCCCATGGGAAGAAGATCTACTCAACAGTGAAGTCAACACATAGGAAAGCAGAACCAAGAGAAGGAGACAGAGCAACACTATCCTCAAGACATTAAATTCTGAAGTCAGCCATTTCTGAAGGGAGCATTCTGCTGGGCTTTTAGTTACGTGGCTCAAGAAATTCCTATTGAGTTAGACTTTTGTTCCTGGTCACAGAAATAGTCACAGACTTTTTTTTTAAGTAAAAAGCTCCTGTGTTTAACCACCAATATTTCCAAGGATGTGTCCTGGTGAAATGTCAATTTAAAATAGAATCACTCTCCACCTGCCCCCTGCTTCTGCCAGAATTCTTCCAGGACTCACAGGGGTGATTAGGGGTTTGAGGCACTCGCTCAGTCCAAACCCCAACCAACACAGCGTCCTGGCTCTTTTCATTTGGAACTCGTGAGCAAACCCTTTCCACCACCAGGTGGGAAGCCTGCTGGTACCAAAAACAGTTTTGCTCAATTCTATTCAGGGCTGAAATTGATGAAATGGCCCCCTCCGGTGGTGAGAGCAGCTGCTATGTTCTCCTTGAAGAAGCTTCCTCAGGTGGGGGACCTGAGATGAACCTACTGGACTCCACGGTCTCCTAATACTTACTGTGTTGATAAAAACTGTACAGCTGGAAGGCAGTGACAATGGTGGGACTCAGGTGGCACCGTTCAAGGTGGCACCCCAGTTTGACTGACTTCTAAGTACGAGGACGGATTTCCTTATATCTTGGGAGAGTTAATTTCATCCTCCGTCACAAGGGGAAGCTCACCAAGTAAGGTTTTCAGGAGTATGCACGAAACCAAACAACCCTAACACAGTAGACTAACCTCTGGTCAGTCTCTGTCCTGCAGAAGGGCAAGATTAAAATGGACGTACTATATCAGAAGAGCAAAAAAGTGCAGGCTCTTTGAAGTCCCTACACATTTGGCCTAAATGCTTCCTGGCTTGTTTTTCAATCAGCTGATGTGAATGACAAGTTATAAATAATCAGGCGACCAGCGTGCCTTGCACTAGAAGAGATGACCTTTATGTTTCCCGAACATCTATTCTAGTGGTCTCTAGGGAAGCTACCTGGAATTAGAAGAGAGTTTACCATGGGTGTTAAAAATAACTCTCCTTCTTTTCCCTCTTAAATGTAATGGCACTTAGTGATACTATAGTTCTTGAGACAAATTTTTTAAAATGTTTTCAGAAATAATATTAACTTGTCGTTTTGTTGTCAGATTGGCAGGGCCCAACTCCTAAATAAATAAATAAAATTATTTATTTAGTTTGAAAAAGTGACTTTGTAGATGTCACTGCAGTGTGAGTTCTTGATCTTTTAATCTCCTTCTTGTTCTAAAATTTTGATGGACATGTATTGCTAATGGGAGAGATACAACTCACACCAAATAGGTACCATTCATCCTTCTCTTTTGGAAAGGGTCCCCTGGCTTTGAGTTATCTGATTTTCCTGATATTTTTGTCTGCCCCCTGCTGGTCCTTCATCTTCAGCAAGCAGCTTAAACATCACTACACCCTCCCCCTGGTGATTCCATTCAACCTCACAGCTCTACTTAACCATTCATACTGAGTCCTGACTTCCAGACCCATCCATAAAACTGATTTCCAAACATCTACCCGAATATCCCATGGACACTCTAATATAGTAAAACTGAAATTAGTGTATTTCCTCCTACAACCTAGTTCCAGTCATTTCTTATTATCAAAACCTGGGAAACAGACCAGAATCTTTCCTTTCCCACTCCTTCCTCAACCAACCGGTCACTGTATGCTATGTTATCCGCTCCTCCCATGTGTCTGGTCTTTGTCTTCTTACCATCCTCACTGACGTTGCCCTCATTCAGGCATTTATCATCTCTTACTTGAACTACTGCAAGAAATTCTGCTTTGAAGTCAACCTACGTGTTGTGACTTTTCCAAAATGCAAATCAAATCATGTTCTTCTCCTCTTAACACAAGGGGTTGTTCCGTTTCATACACATACATTTAAATACCTTGGTGCATTATACAAGACCCTTTCCATCTGGCTAATGACCACCTCTCTGGATTATTGCCACAATAACACTGTGTACCAAACAACCATAAAATCTCAGCGACATATTTAGGAAACATTTATTGCTCTCTTGTCTGGAGTGGTCTGCTCAGTCAGTCTTTTTATCTTGGCTGGCCTTGGCTGGTCTAGGGCGTACTTCGCTGGAATGATTGGGGCAACTTGGCCATGCTGCCTGTGTCCCTTGTCCTCCAGCGGGCCAGCCTGGGCATGATTTATGGAGATGACAGAGGTGCAAGAGAGAGCACAAGCAGAAACATGCAAGGTTTCTTGAGGCCTAAGATTTGGCACACTATCACGTCTGCTGAATTTTATTTGGCAATGAATGTCACAGGACTGGCCCAGATTCCGAGTTCAGAAAACAGATTCTGCATATTTAATGGGAGGAACTGAGAGTGGGGATGGGGAGCTGATGCCTTCATTGTACTCTTCATCTTTGTCTTCACTGGCTGTACAGAATGGATAGGAGTCTCCTGAAAATGTCCAGCTCTTTGTACTTCTGTTTCATTTAGCTCCTGCTATACCATCTGCCCAAGATCCCCCTACCCCAGCCCCCAGGACTGGCCCCGGTACACACTAGCTTATCCCTCATGATCTGGCTCTTTCCTGACCTCACTCTGCCTCCTTTGTGAGCTCTGTCTAGCCCTTACTAAGGTCTACATAAGACCTTAACTGTTTTTTTGTCCTTAATTTTTTATATGCTTGTTTCCCCCTAGAGACTACAAATCTATTCAAAGCAGAGACCATTCTTAATTACTTTTTTACCCTTACAGACTAGGATAGTCCTTGTCAAATATTAAACACTTTATAACTCTTGGTTGATTAGAAGTTTGGAAGTGTAGCAAGTATGTGAGTTACAGGGTGCCTGGGTGGTTCAGTTGGTTAAGCGTCCAACTCTTGATTTCAGCTCAGGTCATGATATCAGGGTTGTGAGATAGAGCCGAGTCAGGCTCCACACTGGGCATGGAGCCTGCTTAAGATTCCCTCTCTCTCTTTGTCCCTCTGCCCCTTCCTCCTGTGTGTGTGCACTCTCTCTCTCTCAAAAAAAAAAAAAAATATGAGTTACAGAATCTATTCACTTGTGTTTGGATCCACTGAATTGCTAAAAAGAAGTAGCTCATGAAGATGATTGGTTTGGGAAACAGCTTTTGGGTAACATTTAAGAGAAAACTTTTTTGGGAAATAGTATATTTTTTAAGTAGAGAGGTGAAAATGAGAGGGCCAAGACATTTCCAGCCCCTCTTCTCTAAAAGTTCACCCCAAATAAGGAAAATAAGAAAGAAAAGCATACATTTACAGGAATTACAGGTCTAAGATAGCATGGAAGGAAAAGTCTGGAAGATGAAAACGAGATTGTTGGAAAGTCTGGACAAGGAATAGAAAGGACTTCCAGCTTCCTGTGCTCACCTGTCACAGTCAGATGACTACATATCTCCCATTCCCTCAGGAGAAGTTTGTTGTCTGGAGAAACTGAGCCAGAGAGGTTTAAGACTTGGGGCCCCGAAAGAAGAAGAGTGGAATGCCAACCTGAAAACAGGGGAGTGTTGAACATCTGCACGTGGAATGGTGAGCTTCAACCCCTTTGCCCCCAGGGTAAAGCTCCAGAATGCCAGTCAGGCTCATTTTTCCTTAGAAAGGCTGAGGATCCTTCACTGAAGAACCTAGACTTCCCCAGAGAAAACATCTTCAGATACAGATATTTGGGGCCTTTGATACACAATTGATTGAGTCCCCTATGATTCTCCCACACTCTGCACCTCTCTAAGCCCCACTCATGCCCACAGGGCTTCCAGCAAGGTGAAGCTAGGGAAAGCCCCGAGTGGAAAACCTGAGGAAGCACTTCCTCTAATCATAATGAGCACAGTCCTGACATTGCATGTGTGCAGTTCTGAGTACATGTGCGCCCCCTTACATTTTGTGTCCCAGGCATTTTGCTTGCCTTACTAACTCCTGGCTCTGGCTTCCAGTCGCTTTATAATGCCCCAATATTATATATGCAGGGACAACCAAGGATTGCCAGATATTTAAAGGAAGCTTTTAATATCCAAGAGAGACCCCACGACAAACAAAGGGAAAAAAACCCTCAGGAAATGGAGCTAATGCAAGGAGAATGAAAAAGCTTCACAGGAACTATAATTTTAACATCCTTGGAGAGAGAAGAAATGTTGCATCTATTTAAAAGAAAAAGAGAGTGGCACAATGAAAAAAGAACAATGAAGAGAATATAAACATGATCTTGGAAAGCAAAATAAAAATTGCTGGAAAAGCTGGAAGATAAAATTGAAGCCTATCCTGAAAAGGAGAACAAAAAGACAGAAAGAAAAAAAAAAGGAACATAGGGAAGAAATGATAAGAAAATCAGAGTCAACCCAGCATATTTGATATCTGATTAATAAGGATTCCAAATAAGGAAAGGAAATGATCAAAAGTATAAGAAAATGTAGATGCCCAGGGTTTATCACTGGAGAGTTCTGATTCACAAGGTCAGTAGGTTGAATTAATGGATTAACTTTATATCTTCACTGCAGCATCTTTAAAGCACACAGTATGAAACACAGACGAAGCAGGATTCCAGAACCGATGAACCGATATTTGATTTGAAATGTAGAGATTGGTTGTGGGAAGAGGGTGTAAGGATGGGGATAGCTATGTTTTAAACTTATTTTGGAAGTGGAAAACAGCTACACATCAGTGTTCAGTGATTACAGGAAGTGGAGACAATGCAGCTGCTAAATGAGTCCCTTAAATATTGACATGACTGATTCTAGTGTGGCTTGTTTAGTAGGAAGTGGGAGAGAAAGCAAAAATAGACCAAAGCAAACATTTGCTCAAGATAAATGAAGAGGAATACATCCTCTCCGTGCTCCTCCTCCCCTATGAAAACATGGCCATAAGCTCCTGACAAGTTTTTTGCCTCACGTTTCCATTGTGATGGCCGCGGTTGTGACTTAGCACATTCTAACGAGTTTTATTTGTGCTTATCTGTCTGACTAAATGCTAGAAAAATATTTTATGCTTACATTGTCACAGCTCTTCAGGGATGAAGGTTAGTGCTCTCCTTCATCGGAGACTGGAAAGCAGTATTCAGCTGTAGAGTCTCATTAAGATTATTTTCAAAACGCAGTCGCAAGCGAGGGGTTCCATTCTAAAGGTTATGGAACTCTATAGAGGTTACCACAAAGTTCGTGGGAGAAATTGAGGCAGCCATTTAAGTAATTTAAAAAGATGTCATTTTCCTGACGTTTTAGATAATTGAGTCAAAAGTCAGCCCTAAGTCTGAGGTAGTTGGATGGCTGCTTACTTCTCTACTGTGCCTTTTATGTGTAATGTGGGCAGCTGGGGAGTTTAAAATCTCCGTGGAGAAATCTCAAAGCAGGAACGGAGAGCACATGAAAGAAGTTTCTTTTGTCTCCCTTTTAACAAGTGAGGAAAATGTGCCGTAACAACGAATTCACTCAAGCTACATGGAATGTTAGGTAAAAGATTTTTCTCTGTCAAGTAACATAATTCATGATATCCCATCTCTACTGACTGAGAAACTATTTGTAGAGACACGTTAGGTAGAATTGTTGCAAGCACATTGAGAAAGGTCTACTCTTATTGTATTTGTCTATTTGTCACTGTGCTGAATAGATGTATTTAGAATTAGATTGGGTTTTTCTTAAAAATCAAAATTATAGGCATTCACTGAGTGAAACGATAAAAATTCATATTCTTTATTTGACTTTCTATTTCATTTTTATTTAGACTACACTTTCCTTTAGGATTATGTACTTAAAATGAACAATGTATTGATTCTGTTGTTAATATTTCTATCAGAGCACACAGTGGTAAGCAGAAATATTCTGTAACAAATACATTCAGTAATAAATTCTGAGAATATATTGGAAGTACTGTCCTAATATGAAATCATGAAACTTAAGCAAACTTTCAAGCCAGCAAGAGCTGCAAATAAAACAAAATATTACAGTCGACCCTTGAACAGGGGGGTTAAGGGTGCACAGTGGACTCCATGCAGTCAAAAATCCATGTATATCTTGCCTATAAATCCCCAAAACTTAACTACTAATAGCCTATTGTTGACCAGAAGCCTTACCCATTACAGAAGCAGTTGGTCAACACATATTTTGTATGTTGTATGTATTATATACTACATTCTTAAAATAAAGTAAGCTAGAGGATAGAAAATGTTATTAAAATCTTAAGGAAGAGAAAATACATTTAAAGTATTGTACTGTATTTCTCAAAATAAATCCGCATGTAAATGGACCTGTGCAGTTCAAACAGGTGCTGTTCAGGGTTAACTATAATTACCCATGTCATAAAGTCCAACTCTGGGTCATCTGGAAACTTCCCGTAGGTTTATTCAGCCACATCTTACCATAGCTATTCAAATGTGAAAGAATTTGCTATGCTTTTCCAAAGATTCTCCTCGTGTTTATTAACAATGACAGATGTGTGAGTCAAGCCTGGACTAATAATATGCCAATTACAGAAGGAGACCAGTGTACTTTAATGCTTATTTTATTTTTTTAGAACCTATTTAAAATTTTTAAAAATGTGTGGTGAATACTGATTAACTTTGGCAAATCATAAGCTGCCATCCCTTTCTAACTATATTTAATATGATACTCTTAGGCAATAAACTGGAGCAAAGCAAAAAGGAATAATTCTTTTGGATAACCAGAGACGTGTGTGTGTGTATTTACTGGATCTTTTTGGAAATCATCAAAGATAGGATAACCTTTCTCCCTAAACCTTACTTTCTTTCTCTAGGATATCTGGCACAAAAAGTAAGATAAAAAGTAAAATAAACGATTTTTTATTCTGTGTAAATTTTAAGAATTGTGCTTTTTAAAAAGGGTCTGTGTTCTTCCTACCATTGCTGTACTTCCTTGCCTTTTCCTCCTGCTTTGCTATTGGCCAAAATTGCAATGAAAAAAAAAACCCATCTCAATGAAAAATACCATCTCATGTATTGGAGGCCACGTGGCAACAGCAAAGAGGGACTGGGGTTTATTAACATATTAACAAATATTCCGTCACTATATAGTTAGGCACTTAAAAAACATTGTCTGATTTAATCTTCAAAACCAACCTGTAAAGTAACAATTGATTCCTCCATTTTACAAATGAGAAAACTGAGACTTGAAGAGTTTACATAAATTTCCCCAAGATACATAGCAAGTGAGCAGCAGAATTGTCACGGGGAACCCAGACTGCATGATTCCAAAGTCCATGTTCTTTCTATTTTATCACCCAGACCTCGGGATCGTGAGGAAACCTGGTGGATGGGAGCAGTGCGGCGCAAGGAACTGTTCCTGACCATCTGCGGTGACAGAGAGTTTGCACCAGAGCATACTTCTGCACACGACTTTCTTTATTGTGAAGCTCTTGCCTTGAAAACAACTGTCAACTGCACTCAAAATAGCGTGCAGGTAATTGATTTCTTTTCTGGAACAAGCCCTTTATCACAGCTCATTACAAATAGTTTGAGGAACGGCAGGGGTCCTCGGACCACACTTTGAGTAACACTGGACTTAAAGAAAAGACAGTAACTGCAGTGAACTAGTGGGGTCACCATCCAACGAACGGTTCTGAGCCTCTTTGGAACTAGAATCAGTTCGATTGTATCCCCTGCCCCTGCCTAATTTGTAGCATCGTTATCCATTGCAGAAATCAAAGTGCCTACTCTAAGGAAGCTCAGTATTTCCCACATAAGGCGAGAGGAATGGTTCTGAAATATAGACAGAATCCTGGCTTAAATCCTGGCACTTTCTGGAGCTCTGGTATGAAAGAAAAAGCAGGGTTTATGTTAGAGTCGTGAGAGCTTTGGTAATTAGGATGGGCTGCGGAAGGAGTGCCATAATGAGGTTAATAGCATAGTCCTGAAACCTAGACCATGTTGGTTTGAATGTTGAAAGGCTCTACCTTAAGGGCTGTGTGAATAATGTGAAGAGCTTAGCACGGCCTGGCAGAGGCGCTCAGTAGACGGCACCTCTATTATTAGGATCAGCTTTACAAGGAAGCGGATCCATATGTGAAGGCGTTGGATGTTAACTGGTAGAGCATCTATTCACAGTACATGAAATGCCATCTTAAATTACAATTTCTTCGCATCTTATAGCCTTTACAATCTTCCTGAAGCCAATTTTAAAATGCAAATACTCCGGATATCTTATCTTCGGTTAGTATAAATAGAGGTCAGTTTCATTTCCTACTGTGTCATTTGCAAGTTTTCAAAGTAACTACTTCATTCCTAATTATAAAAGAAGTATCTACATTTCTGAAAAAGACACATCTGAGCATCTGAGCTCAGCTCATTAAGAATTAGCTTATGTCACAGTGTTTCCCAAATTATGTTTTACTTTATCACAGTGTCTGACATATGCTCTGTTTAAAAAAAGAAAAGAAATCATATCAAATAAAGTTGGGATATACACATCCCAAGATTCATGAAGCACATCAACATATTAAAGACCTGAAACAATCTTACAGAAAAGAAACCTTTGTTTACCCTTGAATTTCCCAAACCAATTTGATCAGAGAACACTTTTGGTAGGCAGCACCTATTCACAGCGTGATTTAAGACCACCCGCTGCCATAAGAGATTATTTTAAAAACTTAATAGTTAATTCTGTTGGGACGGTACCTA
Organism: Mirounga angustirostris; assembly: GCF_029215605.1. Lineage (NCBI taxonomy): Eukaryota > Metazoa > Chordata > Mammalia > Carnivora > Phocidae > Mirounga > Mirounga angustirostris. The sequence goes on from NW_026991714.1 coordinate 45,805,438, forward strand.
GATTAGGCACTTGGAACAAGGGGATATGAAGAGAGGTTCTTAAAAGGGGAGGCACGGAGATGATAGTGAACTCTGTCCTGCATGGAAAGAACAGAGAAGAGAGACTCGTGACCTTCTGCCCTTTTCCAATTTATTCACATACTAGCCACTGACCTGTGTTTGCCGCTACATCACTTAACCTGGCTAGACCTCAGTTTTTCCCTCTATCAAATGGGGGGCTAATGCAAGGTACTTTTTAGGGTCTCATCTAGATCAGCTATCCTGGTCTTCAGTTTAATTTTGTTTTGGAAAAGAATGCATGCAAGATATTTTTTACATTGGTAGAAGTAGTGGTGGTATAAATTTGTTTTACCTGTTTAGAGGTTTTAATTTTCTTTCAAGGATTCTAAGCTGTCCCAAAGGTCAATAAAAATGTTTGATATAAAGCATTTTAGTAATTTTTTGTAGTTTGAAGATTGTTACTTGTCATAGCTCAAAGTCTCTACCTAGATGTGACTTATTAAATAAACATTGAATTAATATTAGGGTTTTTTTTTTTTTTTAATAATGGGAGTTATTTTAGTGGCTAGATCAACTCATGATTTCATTGCCTCATCTTTTATGTCTACTCAGCTTACTGACAAATTGAATGAATCTTTAAACAATGGGAGAACTAGAAGATGCCTCATGCTCAGTGGCTAACTGGAATAACTCCATAAACCAGCAATTGTATTTCACTAATGTGTTCACTGTTGACTCAGGTTATCATGGTCTTAGGTGGGATTAATATATTTTCACAAAACAAGGCCTGCATGTCAGGTGGTCAACTTTTGTTATGAGATGAGCTGGAGAGGATTCAGAAGCTTTATGGACTTAATAGCCATAAAGTGAGTTGGCTGACAAAGGAAGACAATAAAAAGAGAGATTTAGAGGGCATTACTAGCCTCTGAATAATAGGTATGCGTATCCCTGGATTTTTAGAAGTAGCAGGTGGTCATGAGTCACTGTTTTTAAACTTGCTCACTTTTTTGTTACATAAGGGAGGTATTTTGGCAAAATACATGTTTATATTGCAAAATAATTATTCGTCCATTATAGCAATTCCAATGATATTGCTTTCTTTGGACATAAAGTATATATCAATATTGCCTGTAGCTAAATTTAATACTGATACTACAACAATTATCTTTGCCCTCAACAACTTGGGTTTTTCCCTCCTTTTAATTCCTGGGGGAGAAAAACTCTTCCTGTCAAATCAAAGTGGTTTTTTTTTATTATTATTATTCTTATGACAGCATGATTATATAGAACACGAGTAGGAAATACTTTGAACTTGTTGGATAATGACATGTCAGTGGTTATTTCTGATGAACGTCTCAAGAATACTAAATAGAATTAAAATTCTTTACTAATTTTCATTTAATATTCATTCTTTAGAACTGCAGTCAGCCTGGAGAAATAAAGTCTTCACTCAAATATTTATCTTTCATCTTTGTAATTTAATTGATGTATATCTGTTATCTTCAGATCTCTAAGGGGATGACCATACCTGACCTTGGACAAAGGATATTGGGATTCAATACCTTGATGGTGGAGTTTAGAGAAGGTGGTGGTTATTATTCAGGGCTAACAGCTGTAGAGCTCACAGAGAATTCATTTCCCTATGATTTTCTTTCTTTCTTTCTTTTTTTAAAAGATTTTATTTATTTATTTGAGGGAGAGAATGAGAGAGAGAGAGCATGAGAGGGGGAGGGTCAGAGGGAGAAGCAGACTCCCTGCTGAGCAGGGAGCCCAATGCAGGACTCGATCCCGGGACTCCAGGATCATGACCTGAGCTGAAGGCAGTCGCTTAACCAACTGAGCCACCCAGGCGCCCTTCCCTATGATTTTCTAAGAAATACTGCTCATTTTAGTAAAATTGTCATTTTCCCAATTATACCTCTTTTCTTGTTAGGTGTTAAATTGTATTTAGACTTTTATGGCTAAATAAGACAAGGATTTCAAGTGGCAAGGAGGTAAGTGATGAACATACTTTTTTAGTTAAATGAAAATAAAGGAGTTTGAAGAAATACATAAAGGTTTCCAGCAACTTTAGGAAAGCTCATTTTTAATATCCTCAAAACTTGAGGAATTGAATATTACTAGACACAGTCTAGGTCACGAAGTAGGGCTTTCCTACATTTAGCCATTTGGACATGTCTGTTTTATCACGAAATCCTTTCTGTAAGGGTTTCAGGCAACAGGATTAAAATCCCTGGAGCCTAACAGAACTGAAAAGGGGTAAGAGAACTTCAAACCACTGGCCAAGGAAAATCAAACTAGCTAAGATGAAATAAGGTCTGAGGAGGCTCTAAGGTTTAAGACACAAAGGAAATCTCCATCTTTTAAAAAAATTCCAAAGACTTGCTTTTATGCTAAGCTTTTGAGTTAAGAATAAAGTCCAAATGCAATGCAAAAACTGGAAAAAAAGGAACTCGTTTGGAAATGTTTAAGGAGATACGTGGAGACATAGACTTCAATCTTCACAGTAGTTTGGAATGTTAATACGAAACATGTATTCCTAAATGTGCAGTTTGGGAAGGGAGAATGTACAGTGGATTAGAATTTGCTGTAGCACAGCCTTGGACTTTGAGGAATAGAAGACCTCTATTGTGCCGTTTCTCCATCCATGAGTTTTGCCACTGTGTACAAATCACGTCACATGAGTGGCCCTGGCGTCCCTCATCTGCAAAGTGACAGGACTATAGCGATTATTTCATTGATCTTTCAGGCCATTTCACCCCATTATTTAAAAACTTCATGATTTTTTATGGCCAGTTTTGTTTTAGACACTATTTTTCTGATTATAGCTCATTTGAGATATAATATTTTTGTACTTAAATTATGGTATCCTTTCAGTCGTCTGAAGAAATACATAAAGGTTTCCAGCAACTTTAGGAAGGCTCATTTTTAATATCCTCAAAACTTGAGGAATTGAATATTACTAGACACAGTCTAGGTCACGAAGTAGGGCTTTCCTACATTTAGCCATTTGGACATGTCTGTTTTATCACGAAATCCTTTCTGTAAGGGTTTCAGGCAACAGGATTAAAATCCCTGGAGCCTAACAGAACTGAAAAGGGGTAAGAGAACTTCAAACCACCGGCCATCAACCCTGAGAAACACCTTACACTTCCCAGAAATCCTCACGAATTGTTTCATAGATACAGGCCTTGATCTCATCATCATTCCAGGAAAAAACAAACGAAACGTGCGTGTCTGAAATAAGTTTGTGACTTCACCACGACTCCTGAGATCGTGCTTACGTTAGGGAAGCTCAAGTGCGAAAGACAATGAGGATTTCCTTTTATTTGGCAGGACAAATCAGTTTATAGAGTAAATCCATTGATGAGGAAGCGAAAACAAGCCTCCTTGACCCTGACTGAACTTCCTCCTGCTATTCCCCCCCAGGGGTGAGGAGAATCGAGCTGACAGATTCCCAGCAACACAGCCAAGGACACGGAGAAGGCAGCTCCAGGGGCCCAGGGGCAGCAGCTGCGGGAAGGTCCACGTGCGTGCGCACGCCCCCACTTTGCAGGCCACCGGTGGGAAGACAGTACGTGCGGCAAAGCATCCAGGGGCCTTGCTCTCCCTGTAGGCTTCTTCCTCTATTACATAACGTCCTAACTCGGCTTCACCAAGAACCCAGATGGCATTTCTTTAGCTGTGAACTGTAAGCCACTTGGGTGCTTTCTCTAGGGGTAAAACGAAATGGGGGTTCGTGAATTTTTTTGCCATGCCCCCCCACCCCCGCCCCATCCAGACCAAAGGATTACATAGCCAAAGGAAAATCACCAATAGTGATTGTTTGTGCATCAAGTCTTTTGCTATCACTTCCCCTTAAAAGTATCCGACTCGATGGCTCAGCTTCATCCCCTTTCTGTTCTTTGGTTTCTTAAGATTCAAAAAGCTCTTTATGTTCAGGGAGAGTCAGGAGGAACAGGAGGGAAAAATAAGGTAGTGGAAAGAAGAAAAGGAACTAGATTATCTATAAACTGGGCAACCGGAGAGGAAGTTGACAAGAATGAATGGGTTAAGAAAGTACTCTTCAGGGCACCTGGGTGGCTCAGTCGTTAAGCGTCTGCCTTCTGCTGGGGTCATGGTCCCAGGGTCCGGGGATCGAGCCCCGCATCGGGCTCCCTGCTCAGTGGGGAGCCTGCTTCTCCCTCTCCCACTCCCCCTGCTTGTGTTCCCTCTCTCTGTCTGTCAAATAAATAAATAAAATCTTTTTTTTTTTTTTTTAAAGAAAGTACTCTTCATGGATCAGACTAATCAAATCAGTTTTAAAAGCAGGAGAGTTCTATTAAGTTACTCCCCAAATATTTATTGACGGCTGCATGCTTGCTACATACAGCCTGAAGGGGAACTTGAATCTAAGACCCCTTCCCTCATTTCTGAACAGGTTCAACACTTCACCTGCCCTCCCCTTGGGTTCAGCCACCACAAGGAACCCGCACCCCATAGGCTGCTACCTCTGCTGGTCTCCCCAGGCTGCTGTCCTCAGCTTCCCTGGCTCTTCTTATTACTGCACAGGTTCTTTGCTTCTGACCCTGGTTTGGGTCCCATTCTTGTCTTCTACCATTTCCTTAAACTTGATGACTAGATTAGCAACCCCTGAAATACGTTCTCCTTAAAACCTTGTTTCTCCCTTCTGTCACATTCTCTCACTTGTAAAGGATCTGCTCCACCGTCAATGTGAAAGCACTCTGGTCACTATGGACCTTGTGTCTCCCCTCCATTCATATGTTGAAGCCCTAACTGTCAAGGGGTTGGTAGTTAGAGATGGGAGCTTTGGAGATAAATGGGTTTAGATGAGATCATGTGGGTGGGGCCCTCATGATGGAATTAGTGCCCATATAGAAAGAGATACCAGAGAACTTGCTCTGGCTCTCTCCCCCTGCACACACTGAAGAGAGGCCCTGTGGAGGTCCAGTGAAAAGGTGCACATCTGCAACCCAAGGAGGGAGCGCTGGCCAGACACCACCTTGCTGGCACTTTGATCTTGGACTTCGGGTCTCCAGGACTGGAAGAAATAAATGCCTGCTCTTTAAGCCACCCAGTCTATGGGATTTTGTTATGGCAGCTTGGGCTGACTAAGACACGGGCACAGCCCTTGGCCCATGTTAGGCCTTAATACATATTTATTGAATAAACGAATAAGAACTCGGGAGTCTCTGTGGCTCCTTCCACCCTCTTTTTGGGTCCTGAGCCATAGATTCAGTTACCCTCTACTCTCACCCCACAGCAACCAGCTCACCTACAGACTCTTTCATATCCTTCAGCTTTGGAATCCCAGCTGAACCAAAGCCCTCATTTCCACTTACCTGGGAGAGGAGCTCAGACCACTGCCCTCCCAATAGCTTAGCATTCATTTGGTGCATAAACGGAACATTCCAGATTGCCTTGACTTGGTTCTGTTAAACAGCTTAATATTCCCATGGACCATAACTCTCTCAGGTAAATGACCCACCCACGTTTGTGGCAATCTTTCTGGACCCTCTTCCTTTTACTAACTTGCTCTCATTTCTTTTTTTTTTTTTTAAGATTTTATTTATTTATTCATGAGAGACAGAGAGAGAGAGAGGCAGAGGGAGAAGCAGGCTCCCAAGGAGCAGAGAGCCCGATGCGGGACTCGATCCCAGGACCCTGGGATCATGACCTGAGCTGAAGGCAGTTGCTTAACCAACTGAGCCACCCAGGCACCCGTAACTTGCTCTCATTTCTATTCTCTCCTCCATTTCCTACATCTTAGCTTTGTCTTCTAGGTACCATTTTAACCTGATCCCTTGATTGGAGGGCTGGTTTCTGATCTCTGATTCCTGATTTATGGCTCCCTCTTGTGGATATTGGTTTGCCCCATCAGTCTTACCTAGCCTGAACTGGCTCTGATCCACCTTTCTTTCTTTCTTTCTTTCTTTCTTTCTTTCTTTCTTTCTTTCTTTCTTTCTTTCTTTCTTTCTTTCTTCTTTCTTTCTTTCTTTCAGATTTTATTTGAGAGAGAGAGCACAAGCTGGGGAGAGAGGCAGAGGGAGAGGGAGAAGCAGGGATCCTGACTCAGGGCTTGATCCCAGAACCCTTAACTGACTGAGCCACCCAGGCGCCCCTACCTAATCCACCCCATTCTTAAGGGAGGATAGGTTCAAATCATGAAAATATAAGAATATACTATACTAGAAATTTGATTGAAGTATATATGAGTTGTTAGGAAGTTCTAAGTCAGCTTGGCAGAGTCAGGTGTGGCTCAGGTGTGAGAGAAAGTGGGAATTTCTCAGGCAGACAAGAGAAAATTTAGGTAATAGACAAAATGCACTTTGGTAATCAGGTAGATGAGGCTAGGAGAAAGGGAGAATCCAAAATAGAGTTCAAGGCAGGTTTCTGGTGTTGGCAACTGGGTGCTGTCCCTCATACTAGAAAACATTGAAAGTCAGGAATAGGTAGGCACTCCTCTTGATTTAATAAAATATTTCTTTGTAGGTGAAACTTACTACTATAAGTTAATATACATAAATATTTTAAACACACTTGAATATTTAAAAATATTATTTATTTTAAAATATTTATTTAAAAATTATTTATATTCAGATAATTGGTCAAAATATATTCAGATAATTGGCTATTATTAAAGGAATTTCTCTAAAATCTTTTATCAAGATATAATATTTGACTTTAGTATGTTCTTAGAATAGTAACTATATGTATGTGTATTCTTCTCTAACATGGACTTTTAATATATGACCCTGCTTCCTTAGTCCAAACTTATGAGATTCATTCACTTGCTCATTCAGCTAAAATGTGGTCAGCTTCTTTGAGGTGCATGCCCTGTGGGATCCTATGATGGTGTACACCATGATAAGTTGGCTTAGTACAGGTGTGTTAGAGAATTTGCAACAGTGATCCTGGCTTCTGTTTTGTAACACTCTGTGCACTATTAGTAGCTTTTGCAAAGTATATTTTATCTCAGAATTGATGGAATTAATTGTATTAAGAAAATCTCTGGGGGCGCCTAGTGGCTCAGTCGGTTAAGCGACTGACTCTTGATTTGGGCTCAGGTCATGATCTCAGGGTTGTGAAACTGAGCCCCCCACCCTGGCTCCACGCTTAGCATGGAGCCTGCTTAAGATTCTCTCTCTTCCTCTCCCTCTGCTCCTCCCTCCCCTCCCCCTCACACTCTCTCTCTAAAAAAAATAAAACAAAATAAAAAATTTTTTAAATTTTTAAACAATTAAAAAAAAGCTGTCAGACTATGCCATCATTGAGTAAGATGATCACAGGTTTTGAAGTGTTGACACACCTCAAGCACTTAACAAAGTTAAGTACAAAGATATGGTAAAAGAGTAAAGTGGATTAGTTAAATGTATGTTCTTTCAAAGTACTCTATTTGATGTGAATTTTTCTTGGCAGATGATGTAGTTTTACTCAACTTGAGGCAAGTAATCTCCCTAGAAGAGAGGAATATCTCAAAACTAGAGTGCATTATCCATCTCACCTTATCACAACACGGATTTTATTATTTGTGCTTAATTTGGAATTGGGAGAGGTTGGGGATCAGTGACTCTTAACCTTCCCTACTTACTGAAATCTGTAGGACTTAGCAAGTTTCATATTATTAGTAGAATAAATAATTTACAGGGGTGCCTGGGTGGCTCAGTTGGTTAAGCGACTGCCTTCGGCTCAGGTCATGATCCTGGAGTCCCAGGATCAAGTCCCGCATCAAGTCCCGCATCGGGCTCCCTGCTCGACAGGGAGTCTGCTTCTCCCTCTGACCCTCCTCCCTCTCATGCTCTCTGTCTCTCATTCTCTCTCTTGCAAAAAAAAAAAAAAAAAAAAAAAGAATAAAGAATTTACATATATATTTTATCTTTTAATTTTTTAGAAAGAAAATAAGTCTCAGAGGAAAAACTGAAGTTGTTTTTATTTTCAGCTTAGTTTTTATTGAAGAGGGCTAGCACCCATTTTAAATGACAAAGAATCTTACGTTGCTCATGAAAACAGTACAGAAAACAAGCGGAGATGCTGGATCCTGTTACAGGGATGCTAACTTTGTTGTTTGTTTGCTTGCTTCAACTAGACCCTGAAGGGACCAACCATGAGAAAACAACTCACTGTGTGTGTGTGCGCACGTGCGCCTGGACACAGCTGCCTCCCCCGAAGTCTTTCATGGATGCTCCGAAGTAAAAAAGACAGTTGTTAACAGGGAGTATTTGGTCCCCAGCCGCAGTATCTTTCACACATTGGGGGGACTCAAAAATTATGTGTTGAGTGAATGGAATCACATCTGCCAGATCATTTTCCGTAGTACAGAAGACAGCTACCAAGTTTCTGTTCCCTTGAAACCAATGTCACCTTCATTAAAATCTAATTATTATAGACTTTGGCTTTTCATTTGCAGAGATGATGCCCAGTGTCTATTTTTCTGCTGGGCATTATAGCTGGAGCTGATGAAAGAGAATGATTAGAAAGACACAGTCAGTCCCTGTCCTCAACTGGCTGACTGTCCCATGGGAATGATACACGAGGTGACAGTCATGAAATGGTGTAATGATAAGGGGACCCAAGTGACTAGGAGAGCAAAGGGGCCCTTGGCTTTCAGGAAGTAGAGCTGGGATTGGAGCCCCAGGGAAGGCTTGTAGGGGGGCAGGAAGCCCAATGGTTCTTTACTTTTTTTTCTTCCTTTTTAAAAACTTTGTGAGATGGAAAATTTCAAACATATACCAAAGTAGAGAGATGATTTAACAACTATTTACAAGTGGCAATTTTGTTTCATCCGTACTCTCCTCACTGCCCCCAAGCCCTCAATGGACTATTTTGAAACCAATTCCAGACCTCATATTATTGTATCCATAAATATTTTGGTATGTATCTCCAAGAGACAAAGATTCTTGTTTTTATTTAAAAAGTCGTAACTACAATCCTAGTGTCTCACCTAAAAATCAATAATAATTTCTTAATATTTTCAAATATCCACTCAGATTCAAATTTCATCTGTCTCAAGATTTTTTTTCGAGATTCAGAAAGGTCCACACACTACATCTCATTGATTTTGGAGTATATTTTGAATGGCATGAAGAGTCACCCAAGGGAATGTGCAACACAAGTAGGTAGCAGCTTTTTGTGTGTTTTGTTCACTGCTTTGTTATTGTTGTTGTAGTTGTTGTTCACCATTTTGGTCACTCAGTGCCTAGAACAGTAGTTAACACATAGTAGGTGCTCAACAAATACTTATTGTATGGGTGGATGAATGGGGTAGGAATGCATTTCAAGCTCAGGGAGCAGAAGCGAGTGTGAAAGTCTGAAGACCTATGAGATCACAATATGTGTGTGCATGTGTTCACACCACCAAGTGATTCTCTGACACCAGCTGGGTGTCCTACAATTCAACTCAATTCTGACACTATCTAGCCAGAGATAGCATCAGCTCCCACAATTTAAGGGCTCAGCCTCAAAGACTGCCTAGCATCAGCTCCCACAATTTAAGGACTCAGCCTCAAAGACTGCCTCATCACTTTAGCCAGTCACAAAGTCAGATTGTTCCCTGTGCTTCTGACCAACTGGCTAAAGATCAGACGCTCCCATAACCCCCTCCTAGGGTTTGATTCATTTGCTAAAGTGGCTCCCAGAACTCAGAGAAACATTCTACTTACTAGATCACCAGTTTATCATAAAAGGATACAACTCAGGAACAGCCAGTTGGAAGAGATGCATAGGGCAAGGGATGTGGGAAGGTACGCAGAGCTCCTCTTCTCTCTAAGCAAGCAACTCTCCCCACATTTCCAAATGCTCACCAGCCCAGAAGCTCTCTGAAGCCTGTCCTTTTGGAATTTTATGGAGGCTTCATTTCATAGGCACAACTGATTAAATCATTGGCCATTGGTGATTGACTCAACCTTCAGCTCCTCTCCTCTCCCCAAGGGTGGAATTGAAAATTCCAACCCTCAATCCCCAGGCAGCCAGCCCACCTCCAAATTTAGGTTAATAAAAGTCATCTTATTAACATAACAAAAGACCTCTTTACCTCTGTCAACACTTAGGAAACTTAAATGGGTTTAGGAGCTTTGTGCCAGCAACAAGAGAAAGACCAAATATGTATTTCTTATTATAAGGCACAATATTACAGCAGTGCATTTTGGGAACAATCCATTTTATATGTGGCTGGAGCATAGATTTTGGGTGATGGAAGGAGATGTGACTGAACCAAGGTAGGGGTCAGATCATGCAGTGCTAAGCAGAGTGATTAGAACTCTTTCTGAGGACCTTCAGGAGTGAAGTACCCTCATCTTGGAAAGGTTGACTACTAGTTATACCTGAGGGACTAACAGAACCCTTACAGATGGTGTCACACTCAAAACAATATCGACCAGGCAGGGGCGCCTGGGTGGCTCAGTCGTTAAGCGTCTGCCTTCGGCTCAGGTCATGGTCCCAGGGTCCTGGGATCGAGCCCCACGTCGGGCTCCCTGCTCCGCGGGAAGCCTGCTTCTCCCTCTCCCACTCCCCCTGCTTGTGTTCCTGCTCTCGCTCTCTCTCTCTCTGTCAAATAAATAAATAAAATCTTAAAACAAACAAACAAACAATATTGACCAGGCAGGGAAAGTTAATTAAAGAGAAACTACATATTGATTGCAACGTCCCCCAAAAAGTTCTGGGAGAGATCTCATCCATAGCATAGTGAACCTCTTCAAATTTTCTCTCCTAGGTCTCTCTCCTGCTAAAATCTGTGCCATGAACTCAGTTCGCACAGGCTCTCTTGAATCCTTCACCTTGTATCCTTCCCTCATCTGTTTTGTTTTCCTGTCTTCTGATATAGATCCAGATGGGCTTCAGGCTTTGCCAGTTTCCCTGAGCCTAGCAGGCCAGACAGAAGTCTCCTCAGCTCTCTGGGAGGCAGTTTTATAGTAACATCTTATCTCTGTCACTCTCATGTGACACAAACTTCTCTAGATCCTGCAGCACCTGTTTGAGTGACGGTGAGATTCTGACTAATGCTTTTTTTCCCAAGTGTGCAAATCCTAATTATTACACTTGAAATCAGGTCTCTTTCCTTTTCCACCAGAACGCAGCTCAGCCACATACTTGAAAATTCCATCACCAGTGCCTTGATGATCCGTGCAGTTGATTTGAATGTCACTGCTCCAGTCTCAGAATTTCACCTGGGTGCCTCCACAGGAGGTGAGCAGCACCCTGGGGCTCTTCTGGAACACAGGGGGGGAGACGCTAGGCAGGCGGGGAGCTAGGCTGGGGAGATGTTAAGGAGAAAGCCGAGAGAAGACTCCCAGGAAGCTGGCTCCTGGCAGAATTCAGATTTTAGAAATGCCTAAAAGTGTATCTACACAGGATTATACTTGATTTCTGGGGGCTGGATTGTTTTAGATGAAATTTAGAGTAGTTAGTGGTAAGATGGTGTTACATGTTTTGGGCCAGTCACTTTATATTTATGTACTTTATAACCTACTAATTTGTATTATTGTATCGAAACCTGATACGTATTTTAGAATTTTATTTAAGCACCATGGGCTTCTTATAAGAAATCTTTGTAGACCAATGATAAGGGTTTGTTTTTTTTTTCTTTTCTAAGCAGCCGCCACCATACTATCTTTGCTTTTGTTAGATTTCTTTTAAAACCCTATTTAGAAACATGCTTATTTTGAAAAACCTTTGGGAAAACTTGCATACTAAAAAATTCTTAATATCACTGTGAAAGACACCAAAAATATCCTCTGATGAATGGCTCTAAGGAGGGTTTCCTTAGATTTTAGAATTAGCATAAACTTGAATTGCTTCAGTGTGATATATTACAAAAACAACCTTTTTGCAACCCAGTTGAAAGTTAAAGGATCATTCTCAAAGGAATGTTAAAGGAAACAGATTGGTAAAGTACTAAATTTGGAGTTTAAAAAACTTGTACATTGCAATAAAATCAATAAACGCATGAGTTTCACTGCTTGCCTTCCACTATCAGTAAGTCCTTTTAACACTTTAAAAAGATATCCGTGGGCGCCTGGGTGGCTCAGATGGTTAAGCGTCTGCCTTCGGCTCAGGTCATGGTCCCAGGGTCCTGGGATCGAGTCCCGCATCGGGCTCCCCGCTCCTTGGGAGCCTGCTTCTCCCTCTGCCTCTCTCTCTCTGTCTCTCATGAATAAATAAATAAAATCTTTAAAAAAAAAAAAAAGATATCCGTATTCAAACTATTAGCAATTACTTCTTAAATTTATGTTAATCAATGACACAGTTCGGAAAGAAAGAATAAGAGGTGAAACAGACCAGTCATAAGCCTCGCGGACGTGCCCAGCAATTCTGACGATAAAGTAGAAATTCAAGTGAATTGGTAAACTGTTAGAGCACATGACTGATTTCAGCTGTCCCTTTGCTTCTCCCCCAGGTTCACAGATGACGAAAAGTAGCTTGAGCATGGTTGGCAGCAGAATGGACACTAGAACATCACCTCTACCATCTCTCAGAGCTGTGTTTTCTTTTTTAGATTACGACTCTCCGTGCTTCTCTTTGCTTTGGAAACAGTTACTCCAAATATATACTGATTTGTGAGTTTTTGAAGGATCAGATCTGGAAGGAAGTTGCAGGACATATAAAGAAACTCAGATTGTATCCTAAAGGTGATGGGGGATTATTGATGACCTTGGTATTGTAGAAAGGCTCTCTCTCCCAAACCTTACTATTCTTTGTTTGGGTCCTTTATGTCATCTCTCAATCTCTACATCTCCTCATTTCAATATTATCTCATGGTATAAATGATAGAATTGCTAATTGTATCATGTGGAAGTTGGTTCAGAGGTTCCTACATTTAGATTTTAGACATACTTGTAGCATATGTGTATACTTATGGCTTTGAAGTCCTTCCACTAAAAAGGGAATAAATCGCAGAATGGTATATGGCTTCTGGCAAGAATACCATTTCAACTGTGTTTTTTCAGCAACGCTCTTTTTTCCTGAGTCTGGTATGAATTATGATTTCCAACACTGGATTTATTTTTATAGAAAGCTCAATTTATCTTAGAAACTACTGTTAACAGCAGTGAAAGCTAAGGCCAAATATTGATGCACACTGTTTTAATGGCAAGCACTCTATTTTCCCAACTTTCAGTACAGTTCTGTAGCATCCATTGAATACTCTAATGTTGTCACTGAAGATGATGAGAAGATGGTGAAGTGTGGTTTAACGGAACTGGACTTTCTTGAGGTAATCAAAAGGGTTGACACAGACCTTGTAAGTTAACAGTAGGTATATCAACCTTCTTCCATTGTTTTTTTTTTTTAATTTAAATTCAATTAACCAACTTATAGTACATCATTAGTTTCAGATGTAGTGTTCAATAATTTATCAGTTTCGTGTAAGTCTCAGTTCTCATCCCATCATGTGCCCTCCTTAATGCCCATCACCCAGTTACCCCATCCCCCAACTCACTTTCCCTCCAGCAACCCTCAGTTTGTTTCCTATAGTGAAGTCTTCCATTGTTTTTTCACTCTGGATTGTGTTTGAATCAGCAAGGCCTAGGAAAAGGTAATCTTATTTATTAATCCTCAACCACTCATTTTCATTGATTAAATAATAAAAGTCTGAAACTCCTAGAGCTACCTGTAATAAGGCAAGCACTGTGCTGAGCACTTTATGTACACTCTCTTCAATAATATGGAAATATATATACTCTATTCAATGTATAGGACAAAGGAAGGATTCAATGGCAAATATCGAACATCTGCATTCAACATGACCTCCGCACAAAAATGGATGGGAATGGAGAAGTAGTGATTTCCTGAGCTGTGATGGACAGGAAGTCTATGTTCACAGACACAGCTCTCTGCCTTTACGGGGTTCATTTCCAATCAGGGAGGGTACAATAAGAAAATATGTGCTGGAATTCATCCTCATTCCTGGTTGATACTCTCTAGAGGGAGGGTATTGTGTAAAAGCAACTGAAAATGGTAGCCTCCTTTCTGTAACAGCCTGCCCTAGCTCCTCATTTATAAGGTTGGCCCCAGCAAACTTGAGAAAGGAGACACGTTTGTTTTAGTGTCCCGTCCTCTCTTTCTGCCCTCTGCTTCAACACTCCTTCCTCTTCTGTCATCTCCTAAGGCCTACTAAGGAAGCCCTTCAGCCCTATTTTTCCAGAAGCTCATTTTCAGTTCATGTGTATCTAATCCTTACTGGTGGCTTAACCAGAAAGCAAATTAAATTTTTCCTCTGGGAGGCACTGATTCCAAGGGGTTCCTGAAAAATTATAAACCTTTACCACACAAAAGAGGAAATGCGAATGGTGACTTCAAGCACCGAGGTGATGGGTATTGGGCAATCTATCCAATAACTCTGAAATAAAACGAAGTGTCACTCATTAAGTGACACTGGTCACTGGTCATGTGACAGTGTGAATTAGAGCCACATTGAAGTCCTGTCAGGGTATTGAGGGGACTTTGAATGAGCATGTGGTCCCTCTGGAGGCTTGTAGACACATCGATACCTGGACTCCCTGGAGAAATGGCTTTTTTTTTTTTTCTTCTTTGCACAAATTTCCACAAAAGAATGTTACAAAGAATAACTAACTATTCCATCACCACAAAGTCCAATCTACCATCATTTCTCTCCCACATGGGCTGTCCCGGTAGTGCCCCAAACCACACTGACTCTTTCCACTACCACCCCTTTGCCACTGAGTCCCCCTTCCTCAGCCCCATGACCCCACATCTGGTAACCTATTTAACACCCTGAACCCCAAGTGATCTGCAAATGTTAATTAGATTATGCCAGTTCCGTGATTAAAACCGTTTTGGGGGCTTCCCACTGTTCCTAGGATGAAGACCTACTTGCCTGGCCTGCAAGGCACCTCATGGTCCTGGCGTAGCCTTAGCTCTCCCCTCCAGCCTCTCTGGTCTCCTTTCATACTTTCACATGTACCATCATGCTCCTGTTACTTTACGACTTCGCACAGGCTCTGCGAGCTCCTGCAGGCTCTCATCTGTGCTGCCCCAAACCCATCATCACTGTATGGTTTAGACCATATTTTTGGTCCATTGCACCAATCACATCACTGTTTCTCTTTTTTATGTATTTGTGTGCTGATTTGATTAACATTTAGACTATAACCTCTATGAGGTGAGCACCTGGGTGTCTCTTACTCATAAGTATATTCCCCACATCACAGAGAGACCACAGTAAGTTCACAATGAATATACACCTAATAAATGCATGAACCATTCCTTTTTATCTAACTTTGGGTTGAGCCCACTTTTAGTCATTGAAAGCAGTGGGGAGCTTCTGGCTCTCCCTTTGCTTTTGGATATAATATACTATCACTTTGATCGAAGTGCACAGATGCCTCATTAACATGGAAACTGGGCAGTATAAATTAATTTTTAATGTTACTAGATTAGTTCATTAACATATGTTGTTAATTTTCTTCAATTTCTTCAATTTGTTAATTATCCCTTATGCTTAGACTCTGATTTGGTAACTGGAGTGTTAACTCTACTACATAGGAGTTTAGAGCCCCTAGAATTTTCCATATTAGAAAAAAGAATCTCTTCCTTCCTTCCTTCCTTCCTCCCTCCTTCCCTCCCTTCCTCCCTTTCTCCCTCCCTTCCTCCCTTCTTCCTTCCTTTCCTTTTTCCTTCCTTTCCTTCTTTCTTTTTCTTTCTTTCTTTCACGCTCTCTTTCTTTTCTTTCTTTCTTTCTTTCTTTCTTTCTTTCTTTCTTTCTTTCTTTCTTTCTTTCTTTCTTTCTTTCTTTTGCTTTCTTTCTTTCTGTATAACAGCAGAGTAGAGAAATATATCAGCAAGAGACAGAATAAAGAAATAAATGTTAGAATGAGTTTAAGATGGCAATAAAGAAATAGGAATTAGTGATAGTTTTCAAGAAAGCACCAGGAATCCTATGAGAGATTTTTATTTTAAAGGAACAAGATTGTTCTTTAAACTGTACCAATTTCTCTTTATTGAATCTCAATCCAGTACAAACCCATATTGTATCCTGACCAAAGTTTCTCCTGTGCTTAGATCTCAGAGATTATTGCCTGCATCTGAATGTGTGTTTGTTTATTTACTAAGATTATCTGTAATTTTTTAAATAAAAATAACCATTTATAGAATACCATGTACCAGACACCTTACATCCAGTATCTCATTTGGTTCTCAGATACAGGTTATGATTATTTTCTCCATTTTACAGATAAGGAAAGTATGGTTCAGAGAGTTAGGTAATTTGCCAGGACTCACAGCTTTGGACAAGTCCAGATTCAAATCACAAGTACGGCTGATTCTAAACCATGTGCTCCTGTCTCACTTCCTCTTTAAAATGAAACCCCAACATTTGCTAAGGTTTAAGGATTTCCCCCATTTTCACAGGTAAAATCACTTAAAGCAGTGGGTCTCCAAGTGTGATCCTCAGGTCAGCAGAATCAGCATTTCCAGGTAATGTGTTACAATCACAAATTCTCTGACTCTACCCCAGACTTAGTGAATCAGAAACCGTGGTCTGGGTGGGATGGACCCAGTAATTTGCATTTTAACCAGCCCTCCATGCCGGTAGGCTGCACACAAAGTTTGAGAACCACTGCCTGGAGGCACTGAGAACTAAGCAAGCTTTATTGCCATCTAAGCTGGTAACTGATCATCTGGCTCACACATCATACTGGCTTTCCAGATGCCACTCCTAGAGAATGTTTCTCGCTCTTTTTCAAGATCCCCAGCAAAGCAATCAGTGCATGGTGACCTGAAAGTCTTCCACGGACTTTGTTTTGGTTTGACATGGTGCCACATAAGCTTACACTGACTGGTTAAGTAAACAGGCAATACTGGAACAAAATTTAACCTGGATGTTGTGGTGGATTGCAAAAGGTCACTGTATGTTTTGGTTCACGTTTGTATGTGTGTCTGCTTCTTTCGTCCACAACAGGAAGCGGAAGTTCTAAACTACCACGAAGCCGCCTCTTGGTATTTCCGGCCTTGCTGAGACCAGAAAGTAGCGGAAGAGACAAGTCTTTCTTGTTAGAGTTCCAATTTGATTTCCAAATCAAGGTGCACAGGATCAAAGGTCTCTTGAGTACAGATCAGAGTCCCAAACTTTGATGCTTATCTAAACAAACAGCTTGGAACTCTGCTCTACTAGTTGTAACATAGGCAGGTGACGGAGATAAAGAGATAAACCAGCTGCTAAGGAATGAGGGGAAATTCCCACCTAAGAGCTGAAAGCAACAATATTTGAGCATGTGATGGTCTTCCTTTTTAATTTTCTAAGGTATGGTGATCAACACCTTTAGTAAATTGAAGATTGAAGTTCTTAGAACTTTTTTTTTTTTTTAAGATTTTATTTATTTGACAGAGACCCAGCGAAGAGAGGGAACACAAGCAGGGGGAGCGGGAGAGGGAGAAGCAGGCTTCCCGCTGAACAGAGAGCCCAATGTGGGGCTCGATCCCAGGACCCTGGGATCATGACCTGAGCCGAAGGCAGACGCCTAACGACTGAGCCACCCAGGTGCCCCGAAGTTCTTAGAACTTGAGTAAACTAGGAGGAAAAACGATTTCCACAAATGGATTTTTTCATTACGACAAAAAATAGCAGAGGAACTTTAAGAAGTTACCCTGCCAAGAATTTTGGCTACAGTTGAACTAGTTAATATACTTCTGTTATATGATCTCTAAAATAAGTTAAAACATATGGAAGTATTAGAAACAGAGAGAAAAGATCATACCATGTTTTCTATTTATTATTTAGCTTAAAATGTTCTCTTTCAACTGTTTTTTGTTTCTATAGGGAAAAATAATTATATTCACACTACAAGAAATCAAGGAAATTTAGATTATTTTTAAAATAGTGAAACTTCTAGATGAGTGAACCTGGAAGATAATCTGTGAGTCACACAAGTGCATTTGGTGCATCATTGGGCAAACTGATAAAACCCATTCATCTTAAAAGGAGATGAGGAATTTCTCCTATCACCAAGGCTTCACTTGGTAAGTTAGTCCCACCACTGTGTACAAATGAAATGAAACTAGAGGAGTGTTTTATTTTATTTTATTTTATTTTTTAGAAGATTTTATTTATTTATTTGAGAGAGAGAGCATGAGAGGGGAGAGGGTCAGAGGGAGAAGCAGACTCCCCCCTGAGCAGGTAGCCCAATGACGGACTCAATCCGGGGACTCCAGGATCGTGACCTGAGCCGAAGGCAGTTGCTTAACCAACTGAGCCACCCAGGCGCCCCTAGAGGAGTATTTTAATCATATTCATGGTTTAGAATCTTCAGAACCACCAGTCTGGTACTTCTGTCTGTTGAGTTTTAAAGGGAGTTAGTTTTCAGTACCAGCCTTCCAATATCTGGGCTAAAATAATCACATTCACACTTGTTAAAATGTACTCACAATCAAGTGATAAAACAGTAGCGTTCTCCCTACTTTATACCTAAAGCTTGAAATTTCTAATCAATGTCTCCACTTTGCTGCATGCACGAGTGATACTGTGTTGCTTAGAGCTTCCTGAAATACTTGTGCACCATATACATTTCTAATCTATATAAAAGAACACTGATACACAAACGATGTCTTTTCCTTTAGCTTAAAATAATAAGTAAATTTCTGCACAATCTGAGAACACAGACACTTCTAATCTTGGATGAGAAGCTCTGGATTCTAAATTGAGCCCTGTTAAGAAACTACTCTTTGCGTTAGATCTCCACCTTGTGGTTAGATATTTAAAATGTAGATCCCTTTGGATTTTATGATCCTGGTTTATAGATTCTTTTAAAAAGGAAGTCAGGATGGACATTTTCTGAAAATACCTTAGTTGAGATGATGTCTGAAAATAACTGAGACTTACAATTGGGTATTTAAAACTGTATCATTCAGATTTAGCTTATTTCCAGATGATTTTCCCTACTGAGGCACTTGTTTGCCATTATTTGTTAAGAAATTAGTTTTGGGCTTCTTAAGGATTGAAGAGACTTTCAGGGACCATCTGTTAAGTTAGTTCTGGTATTGAAGGAATCACTAAGGGGAACCTCATTAGTGTATCTTCCCACGCCTTCTGTAAACTCCAATGGGTGGTTAGAGATTACAACCCCAGAAGACTGGACAGAAACACAAGAAATACTCTAACACATGGTTTAACTTGGTTCAAGAAAACAGACAGTTGACAACTAGAACATCCTGTGATTTCATTTTCTAAGTTGCCTCCTCACAACATGGAAAAGCTGTATGGCATCTGCTGGGTGTATGGCAGCTCTCTATGCAGCTTATAGACCATGTCAGTCCAGCACAAAGTCCTGCTAGGGCTAAGCCTGATGTGCTGGGACCAGGACTAGAGCTCTTCGGATTTACATAAGGTGTGATTTACAGAATTTAGTTAACAAAATACAATTTATTTTATTATACTGACTTGTTTACATGTTATCATTTTTTTTTCAAAGCTATCATATTCTCTTTTATTATGTTATGTTAGTCACCATGCAAAACATCATTAGTTTTTATGTGGTGATCCACAATCCATTGTTTTCATATAACACCCAGTGCTCCATGCAGTACGTGCCCTCCTTAATACCCATCACTGGCTAACCCATCCCCCCATCCCCCTCCCCTCTAAAACCCTCAGTTTGTTTCTCAGAGTCCATAGTCTTTCATGGTTTGTCTCCCCCTCCAATTCCCCTCCCTTCATTTCTCCCTTCCTACTTCTTCTTCTTTTTTAAAACATATAATGTATTATTTGTTTCAGAGGTACAAATCTGTGATTCATCAGTCTTACACAGTTCACAGCACTCACCATAGCACATATCCTTCCCAATGTCCATCACTCAGCACCCCCATCCCTCCCACCCCCCACCACTCCAGCAACCTTCAGTTTGTTTCCTGAGCTTAAGAGTCACTTATGGTTTGTCTCCCTCTCTGGTTTCATCTTGTTTCATTTTTTCCTCCCTTCCCCTATAATCCTCTGTCTTGTTTCTCAAATTCCTCCTATCAGTGAGATCATATGATACTTGTCTTTCTCTGATTGACTTACTTCACTTAGCATAATACCTTCTAGTTCCATCCACATTGTTGCAAATGGCAAGATTTCATGTTTTTTGATAGCTGCATAATATTCCATTGTATATATATATATACCACATCTTCTTTATCCATTCATCTGTTGATGGACATCTTGGCTCTTTCCATAATTTGGCTATTGTGGACATTGCTGCTATAAACATTGGGGTGCATGTACCTGTTTGGATCACGACATTTGTATCTTCGGGGAAAATACCCAGTAGTGCAATTGCTGGATCATATGGTAGCTCTATTTTCAACTTTTTGAGGAACCTCCATACTGTTTTCCAGAGTGGCTGCACCAGCTTGCATTCCCACCAACAGTGTAGGAGGGTTCCCCTTTCTCTGCATCCTTGCCAACATCTGTCATTTCCTGACTTGTTAATTTTAGCCATTCTGACTGGTGTGGGGTGGTATCTCATTGAGGTTTTGATTTGGATTTCCCTGATGCCGAGCGATGTTGAGCACTTTTTCATGTGTCTGTTGGCCATTTGGATGTCTTCTTTGGAAAAATGCCTGTTCATGTCTTCTGCCCATTTCTTGATTGGATCATTTGTTCTCTGGGTGTTGAGTTTGATAAGTTCTTTATAGATTTGGGATACTAGCCCTTTATCTGATATGTCATTTGCAAATATCTTTTCCCATTCTGTCAGTTGTCTTTTGGTTTTGTTGACTGTTTCCTTTGCTGTGGAAAAGCTTTTTATCTTGATGAAGTCCCAATAGTTCATTTTTGCCCTTGCTTCCCTTGCCTTTGGCGATGTTTCTAGGAAGAAGTTGCTGCGGCTGAGGTTGAAGAGGTTGCTGCCTGTGTTCTCCTCAAGGATTTTGATGGATTCCTGTCTCACATTTAGGTCTTTCATCCATTTTGAGTTTATTTTTGTGTGCAGTGTAAGAAAATGGTCCAGTTTCATTCTTCTGCATGTGGCTGTCCAGTTTTCCCAACACCATTTGCTGAAGAGACTGTCTTTTTTCCATTGGACATTCTTTCCTGCTTTGTCGAAGATTCATTGACCGTAGAGTTGAGGGTCCATTTCTGGGCTCTCTATTCTGTTCCATTGATCTACGTGTCTGTTTTGTTTACGTGTTATCCTTAACTCCTGTTGTTTGTTTTTCTTTTCCCCACACTGTAAAGCAAATGGTGACTCTACCTTAAAATCATACCCAGAATGTGAAACTCCTCTTCACTTTCATTGTTCATAGTGATCAGACTGAGCCTATCAGAACGTAGTCAGATTCCCATCACTCCTCTGCATAAAAATCTTCCATGACTCCCTTTTCACTTAGAGGAAAAGCCTTCAAGGCCCACTCTACCTGGTGGGTGTTACCTCTCCAACCTCATGGCCTCTGACTATCACCTGCCCTCCTTCTGCTGCAGCCACACAGTGACCTCCTTGGGGGTCTTGGCATAGAAAAGCCTTTGGATTACTGCTCTGTCTGGCTGGGGTGCTCTCCTTTCTGACACTCACAAGGTGTGCTCCAGGGTTACTCAAAATTCATGCTTTTTTCCTGGCCACCCTATTTAAAACTGCAGTGCTCTCTCTATACTCCCAATCCCACTTCACTGCTTTTTTTTTTTTTCCTTAGCCCTTATCCCACATACTACACATTTTATTTATCTCATGTATTATCCATTTCCTCCATTAGAATGAGGCTCCACGAGTAGGGAGTTTGCTTGTTTTGTCCTCTCCTAGTGCTCACAACAATGCCTGGATCAAGGAGGGTAACAGTAAATACTTGCTGAAGGGACAATTTTCTCACCCGTTTGTCTTTAAGTCCCTTAGGTTCATGTCTTATTTGTTTGCATTCTGGGCACTTCACACAGCGCCCAGCGTTTAGGTTTTTAATAAATGTTTGGTGGATAAATGAAGGATTGTTGAAGTGCCGTCCTGAGAACTCTCAACCTATGGAGCATATAAACATGGAACGATTGCATTTTTTCTTATTTCTGATTTCTGTTGAACTTGCCCTTAAACACATCTTGGCCAGGGTCATTCCTGTCAATGTGATTATCAGGACAGTCTTATTTGAGTATTTCAGACTGTTCATTTTAAAACTTCATTCTTAAACTTGATCTAAAGCTTTCCTCCTCCCTTTTCCTGACACCGTCTATCTGGTGACCTGAAAATTGAGTGTATGTGGACTTTCTTACACACTTTCTTCTTTCTTTTCCTTTTGGACCTTCCTTTTCATCTCTCATCAAAC
Source organism: Mirounga angustirostris (assembly GCF_029215605.1). Taxonomy (NCBI): domain Eukaryota; kingdom Metazoa; phylum Chordata; class Mammalia; order Carnivora; family Phocidae; genus Mirounga; species Mirounga angustirostris. The sequence continues at coordinate 45,827,671 of NW_026991714.1, forward strand.
TCCAGACTCCCACGGGTTCTCGCAGTGCTTACTGCCGCCAACTCAGTGGGAACTGGTGACAGAGTCATGGTTTACAGCACTGTTTCTCAGACTTTTATGTACATGTGAATCTCCTACCAGTCTTGATAAAAAGCAGATTCTGATTCAGAAGGTTGGGGTGGGACCTGAGACTCTGCATTGCTAATAAGTCCCAGGTGATGCCGATACTGCCTGGCAGAGGGTGACACTTGCGTGGCAAGGGATCGAGGAGTCCTCTGCTCATTTGGATTTCACCTGTTTCTGTCTGATGTTGGTGGCCTCTGTAGGTATGGTGGTCTTTGCATAGGGATGATTGGTGGCTTGTAGGGGTTTCAGTTTAGCTTCATTTGGGGCTGTTCATTGCTGCCAGGAGTAAAAGCTCTAAACATTTATCCAGGTTGGGCTGCTCGGGCAGCTCCCAGGGCTCCTGTCCCTTGGCTAATCTCTGTGTAACCTTCTTATGGAGCCAAGGAATGAGACGGATGATAGTACATATCCTCTATGGGCCACAGAGAACTGTGATTGGGAAGGGGTTGCCCCTATCCTTCTCCTAGACACATCACAGAACGATCTCATTAAACCTTCAGATGTGGCCTCCTACTTCTGGAATCTCCTAATACGGGAACAAATGTTACACAACCCTTTATTCTTCCCCAGATTAGGGAAGAGACTGTAAAGGCAAATATGCTACAGGTCTCTTCTCTGCTAATGGCCTCCACCCTGAGAATGGTCTCACCAAGCTTGGCCTCTGTAGTGGGATGAATGTAGACCTCTGGACTTGGCAGCCCAGTGTGGATCTAGCTAAGAAGTGATGCCTGTTTCTGCAGGCACCCTCTCTCCTTTAGGGATTGTCTCAGAGCTTTCCTCACTTGCCTTTTGGAGGGAAAACTTCCCTCTACCCCCTCCCCAAGAAGGTGGGAGGATGGCCCCCTTCTCACGGACACTTGACCCTCAAACCATGAATGATGACCTTTTCTGTCATCTTCTTCTTATAGGGTCTCATAGTGCCCCCATCACATGGACTTTGCTTCCATTTTTGGTTCCTCCTTTTCTCCCTGTTTCCCTCAGGCTTCAGCATGGACTCCAAATTTAAAACTTTGATGGTGGGTGGAGGTTTCAGGAAGCAAGGACCCAGGGATGGGTAGGGGATGATGGTCCATCCCCCTTGGTCCCTGCCCCAAGGATGAAACAACAGCTGAGCACCTCCTCCCTCACATATTGGTCTTTTCCTCCTTTCTGTCCATATCAGAGAGTTGAGCTCTGCCCCTCTTTCTCTAACACAGTCTCAACTGACAAGTGCCAGCACCTGCCCTGGCTCAAATTCAAATCTCCACCACCACCGCCACCACATATAATCACTTCTGCATCACCTCCCACCTGACTCCCCACCTGTAGTCTCACCTTCAAGATTTTGCACAGGTTACAGCCAGTTATATTCTGCTCTGAAACTTCCAATAGCTTATCCCCTTACCCAAATCTAAATGAAAGTCTAGACTTTAAACCTGTTCCTAAAGCTATGCATATCCCTGCCCCAGCCTCCCCTCTCTCCTTTTAAGGCCTTCATGCCGCTCCATCAAGACTCTGCTCAGGAGAAAGTTGAAGAAATGGATGGATTTTTAAAAATTATGATGGCACGGGGTGCTCGGGGGCTCAGTCAATTGAGTGTCTGACTCTTGCTTTTGGCTCAGGTCATGATCTCGGGGTTGTGAGATCGAGCCCCACTTTGGCTGTGCACCCAGAATGGAGTTTGCTTCAGATTCTCCCTCCTTCTCCCTCCCCCTCCGTCCCTCTGCCAGCTCACATGTGAGCTCTCTCCCTCTCAAATAAATAAACGAAATCTTAAAAAATAAAAAAATAAAAACTATGATGACAGCTTTCTCTCAGGTGTGGTGGTAGTAGGGCTGAACTTGAATGCCGGCACTTCTGGTAGCTTGCAGTGTGGAGGCATGAAGTGCCTTTTACTCTCAGCTCTGGACGTAAGACTTAAACAGTATTGTGGGATGATGGGGATGGGGTCATACTCCATATCCTGGCACAGTTGAATGAATGAACTGAAACAACCCAGCTCTCTCCCTTTTCATTTCTTCCTCCTTTCCCAGGAGTGAGCCAGTAGAGGACAGCTTGTGATAAGAGTAGGATGGTAGAATTGATATGAAAATGAGAGGCTCCAGAGCTTTATGTAATCTGTTAATGACACAAACTTCCTTGGCTCTGTTTCCTTGTCTGATAAATGGGGGAAGTGGTGCTTATCTTTTGTGGCTGTGAAACCACATATGTAAATATGAAGTTAAATGCTCATGTACTAATTATGGAAGCAGCCCAAGTGTCCATCAATAGATGAATAGATAACAAAGATGTGGCATATATATATATATATATATATATATATATATATATATATATATAAACAAAACAAATGAACAAAGAAAAAAGAGAAACCAAAACACAGACTCTTAACTATAGAGAACAAACTTATGGTTACCAGAGGGGAGGTGGGGTGGGGGAGATGGCTGAAAGAGGTGATGGGGATTAAAGAGCCCACTTATCATGATAAGCACTGGGTGATGTATGAAAGTGTTGAATCACCATATTGTACACCTGAAACTAATATAACATGTTAACTATATTGGAATTAAAATTAAAAATAAATAAATGCTCATGTACTTAATAATTTCAGACCCATAGTGAGTGCTCCATAAAAGGTAGATATTTGATAAATTATAGTATTATTATTGTCACCGCTGTTTTTTATGACTTTGAAGGTTATATTTTATCTTCAAAATTTAAGTGTTCTTTAGACAGAATATATTGAAGAGAGATTTTTCCCCCCCTCAAAACAGGGATAAGTTCTATAATACTTGGAGTTAGGCATTAGAGAGTGATAAATTGGAGAGTGGTACCTGTTAAATGGAACTATCTATATAGTAACTAAGGCTGAAATGTTACCAACGTTAAGCTTAGAATTATTTACTCCTTTGGATGATAGTCACAACAAAGTTATAAATAAACCTGTAAAATTGGCAATTAGATGAATTTCATGGTTTTTTTTCAGATCTTAGGTATGTTGCTTAAATTTTAAAAATTGAAACTCAAATTGACTTCTAAGAGTCCATACAACCTACAGTTTTTAGCACCTATAAGCAAAAATATACCATTTGAATTAATATTAATACTGCCATTATAAAAAACATGTTAGGGACGCCTGGGTGCCTCAGTCTGTTAAGTGGCTGACTCTTGATTTCAGCTCAGGTCATGATCTTAGGGTCCTGGGATTGAGCCCCGCAGGCTCCGGGCTCAGCGGGCAGTCTGCTTGAGGATTCTCTCTCTCCCTCATCCTCTGCCCCTCCACCCAGGCTCTCTCTCTCTCTCTCTCAAATAAATCAATAAATCTTAAAAAATGTAATAAAAACATTTTAGAGACTATTTCAGATGAAGAGCCTTTACAGTTTATTCGGGAAACTTTTTTAACAACTATAGTTCCATCTTAATCTCTAAGTGTCATCCTGTCTTATTATCAATGCAAATATTTTAACTTTTAAAAAATATATAATAAAATGCCTCAGACAGGCATGTAGTGTCTTCTATTTGCAGGATAATAAAGGGTTGCAAATATTATATTGTTAATCATTATATGCTCATTAGAGAACTATTGTGAAATCCAAAATTGAATTTCAGTTCTAGGTAGGATATCTTGAAGTTACAAGTGAGTTGCACTGGGTCAAAATGAGCATACACAGCTTTGAAGATAAATTTTTAAAAATTATTATGCAGAAGTTTTCCTTGAGCTCCGAAGTCTTATCATACCATGGTTTCAACAGTAAAAACAACTGATACTTATTGAGTAAAACTACATACTAGCTACTGTATCAGGCATTTTAAATATACTTAGCCATTTAACCTTCAAAATATATGCCATAAGTAGCATCCCTGTCCCCATTTTACAGATAATGACACTGAGGCTTTATGAGTTTCAGTGTGACTTGCCCAAAGTTATACAGCTTGTGAGCATCAAACCTAGGATTCATGCCCCTGTTTGCAGTCTCAGTAAATGGAAAAATATAGGCTTGATCTAGCTACCCTTGCAACTAGCTAAACATCCATAAATTAGGTAGATAATGAAAATTAGTGCTAGAAGAAAGTCTGATCTTATTCCACTAGACTCACTCATTCATTCTTGGATAAGGAAGTTCTGTCCAAGTGAGATGAATAGTTTTCTCTAAGGTCACACACCACTAGCAGTACCAAAGCCTTCAAACATTTGTATTGAGAAAGAGAGAAGAAAAAGAAAAGTTTATAGTCCTAGGTGGTTTCACTCCTAAAAGGTATTATGATGAATTTTTTTAATAAAGATTTTATTTATTCATTTGCGAGAGAGCAAGAGAGAAGGAGAGAGAGAGAGAACACAAGCGGGTGGGGGGCAGAGGCAGAGGCAGAGGGAGAAGCAGGTTCCCTATTGAGCAGGGAGCCTGATGCTGGGCTCAATCCCAGGACCTTGAGATCATGACCTGAGCCGAAGGCAAACGCTTAACCGACTGAACCACCCAGGCGCCCCTGAATTTTTTTTATAGTGAAGAATCCTTCTATGAAGAGAATAATTCACCCCCATTTGTATCTTTTTGTTTTCCCTATTTTGAACCTAATGGATTCATCATATACTTCAATTATTTGTTCATGGAGATGAGGATCATTAGCCCATGAATTATCCATAAAATTTTACGTTCAAAGCTGGGTTGTCCAAACCTTTCTTTCTTCAAAACCTTGAGCATGTAAACCCATGATGATTCACATGGCTTAAAGTAGTTATGAATTAAGCAGAGATTTGGCTCCAAGTGTTGCCAAATGGTTTCCAGGTCAGTGAGCATTACATATTAACAAGGTGCAAATTAGGTTAAGCCAACAAGCCCACTCTTTTGGGTCCAGCTTTGTTTATTCTCCCCTGTTGGCAAGAAAACTGGAGTGAAACTATTTCATATGTGTGAGTAGCCAGCCATTGTGAGCATGTGGTAACATGAGCCTTATCTCTGAGACCATTGGATTGGACCATTGCAGATTGGAATAAGCGAAGAAAAGGAAGCCGATAGCAATTGTTGCAGTGATTTTGAATTCATTGCAAATATAGTCGAGTAAGAGATCTTAGAACTTCAGCCAACTTATCTTACTGCAGCAGGTGCAGCTGTACTTGATCATGTCAGCGGCCTGAACACAAGAATGCCCAGCTCTAAGAAGACAGAAAAACTCTGAACTGATTTAACAGATGAATTAGAAAGTGATCATTCACATTGCCAAATAATTTTTCATTTTGTAAAAGACTATGGTAATTAAGTTCCTAATAAGCTTTCTCAGGGCTACTAACATATAATTTTTAGAAAATTAAAATTATGACTCAACATGCAAATATAAAATGAACACATGTCAAAGATTTTATTCACTCTTTATTAGTGAGGGAATTGGGAAGATGTTAAGACTGGGTCAAAGATATTTATAGGCAACTTAATAAAGAACTGTTAGGAGAAGATTACTGAACTAGATACAAAAAAACTAGTTAACATCCTACAGGGCAATAACCATAACCTTTGGGATTATCTGTTCCACAAAACACCTTATTTGCATCTCTACTAGACAAAAAATCTATACAGTTCATGGTAACATCATTAAATTTGGGACCTTTAATTAGCAGTAAATAGCAATTTTTTAAAAAGATTTTATTTATTTATTTATTTATTTATTTATTTATTTATTTATTTATTTATTTGTCAGAGAGAGAGAGCAGGGGGAGCGGCAGGCAGAGGGAGAAGCAGCCTCACTGATGAGCAGGGATCCCGATTAGGGGCTCGATCCCAGGAGCCCAGGATCATGACCTGAGCTGAAGGCAGACGCTTAACTGACTGAGGCACCCAGGTGTCCCAGTAAATAGTGAATTAAACAACGACATCTCCTAGATAATCCTTGGATGGGCCTTCAGCCATATGATACTGACAGGACTTGCCATCTACTTTTTTTTCTTTTTTCCAGTTTTGGATACTTTTCCTTCACAAGGCATTTAATTTTTAATAATTGTATGATTTTTTTTGTGACATAGGCATAACATAAATATATATGTAATGATATGGAAATGGAACTCAAATTATTAGATAAAATAAGAGTTGTGTATAGAAGAATGGAGAGTACTTAGAGGAACCCTTTGAGATGAGGCAACATGGTCTGAAGACCCCCTTGGATTTACTACTACTGTTTATCAAATGCTCCCTGTGTGCCAGGCATGACATTAGATGCTTTGTAAGTACTATATCTAATACTCATGTCATGACTGTGAAAGTAACTCTTATGATAAGACAACTGATGATAAGGGAGCCTAGACAACTTACCTGAGGTCATATAGCTAACTAGGTAGAAGAGCCATGGTCTAAACCCTTGATTGTTGGGCTCCAAACTTGTGCTTTATACTCTATACTCTGCCATTGTCAGCATATCATTATGGGGGTAAAGATCTTAACATTTAATTTTTTTATCTTATTTTATTTAAATTCAATTAATTAACATATAATATATCATCAGTTTCAGAGGTAGAGTTCAGTGATTCATCAGTTGCATATAATACCCAGTGCTCATTTCATCAAGTGCTCTCCTTAATTCCCATCACCCAGTTACCCCACCCCCCTCCCCACCTCCCCTTCAGCAACCCTCAGTTTGTTTCCTATGGGTAAGAGTCTCTTATGGTTTGTCTCCCTCTCTGGTTTGATCAGATTTTATTTTCCCCTCCCTTCCTCTATGATCCTCTGTTTTGTTTCTTAAATTCCACATAAGTGAAACCATATAATTGTCTTTCTCTGATTGATTTATTTTACTTGGCATACTACCTTCCCATTCCATCCACATTGTTGCAAATGGTAAGAGTCCATCTTTTTGATGGCCGAGTAATATTCCATTGTGTATCTATACCACATCTTCTTTATCTGTTCATCTGTCGATGGACATCTGGGCTCTTTCCATAGTTTGGCTATTGTGGACATTGCTGCTATAAACACTGGGGTTTTAAGCATAAATATTGACTCTCAATACTTGTCTCCATATGAAATCTGGAGCTGATATTTAATGGAGATTTGCTGGTGGCCACTGTGCAATTGCCTTGTTCTCGTTGTCTTAATCAACACAACAATTCCATGAGGGGGGATTGAAAAGCACCTTTAGTTTACAGGCAAAACACAATGATATTTAACTAGATCACTATTTGTTCTACTTTAGGAATCTTTAAATGTCTGGTAGCATAGTGTATCTGTAAAATAGAGTGTCTTCCCCTTTCAGAGTTTATAATCCATGAGAGACTGTGTAAATGTAAGAACATTTGACATTTATAAAACTATGCAAATATTGAACAGAAACAGATTAAACAGAAATGTGAATCATGTACCATTAATAGCTTTCCTAAAGCACTGTGAACATTTCATTGAGAAAAATGTATCATTGGTAACTTCTAAATTTTGGAAAAAGCATTTGCTTGCTTTATTATTAGAATGGTGCAGTGACTAGCTCAATAATTTGGACTTTCTGACTCCTAGCCCTCAATTAAAGAAGTGGTGTTATATACCCTGATGTCCTTCCTTCCTTCCTTCCTTCCTTCCTCCCTCCCTCCCTGCCCTTCTTCCTCACTCCCTTCCTTCTTCCCCTCCTTCCTTCTCTTCTCCCTCCCTCCCTCCCTCTTCTCTGTCTTCTCCTCTTCCTCTTCCTCCTTCTTAATCTCTAGGCAAGACAAAATACTCAAGAAAGATGTTTTTCATATTCATATTTCATTTTCTACTTTTTTGTAGCTAATAATCCCAAATAGTTATCATGTTAACCTATTACGATCCCCTTCCCACATCTTGCCAGAAGAGAATGTTGGAACTCATGGGTAGAGATATGTAGACACCTATGTTATTGTGGGAAGCTGAGCACATCTGATTTAAAATTTGTGAGGTTGAAATGAATACATGTGTTAGAAATCTTGTCGGGTCTTTCTAACCCATTAATTGCAATCATATAGATTCTATTCTACATATCTATTGGTGTGAGAATCTTACTGGATCAGTGCATTGGAGAATCACAGAGTCAAGAGATGATAGTGTCCAAATTCTCTTTCAGGGAAGTTATCTCTTTCACAACATCCCTGCTGTACAATCGTCCAATCATCAGTAATTGTCTATGCCTCCTTGGACTCGTAATGACTAACAATGTGTTAGTTTTTCTAGGACTGCCATAACAAATTACCACAAACTCAGTGGCTTAAAACAATAGAAATTTCTACTCCCACAGTTCTGGAGACTAGAATACTGAAATTAAGGTGTTGGCAAAGCCATGCTCCCTGTGAAGCCTCTAGAGGAGGATTTTTCCTTCTTCTGGTTATATCTGGAGATATTCTTTAGTTGGTGGCAGCAAAACTCTGGTCTATGCTTCTGTTGGTGTCTCTCTTCCTATGGCTGTCTTCCCCTCTTATAAGGATACCGGTCATATTGGATTAAAGGCCAACTCTAATGACCTCATCTTAATTTGGTTACATCTGCAAAGACCCTGTTTCCAAATATGGTCACATCATAGATACCAAGTGTTAGGACTTCAGCATATCTTTGGGGGGAGGGGGCTGGGTCACGATTCAATCCATAACACACAGTGTAACTGAAAGAGCTAAATGATTTGCCTGGGTATGTCGCATTGCTCATACTTCTGTTTTTTGGCTTCTTGGCTAAGAATCCTTTACCTCTATCCAGTCCTGAAGCCTAGCCCATCATTTTTTCATTGTGATCCCTCCCACCCCATTTGCCTGACCTGGTATTGCAGGGAGATCCCAGACCTAGTCTTACTCCAGACTTACCCCAGACAGTCTTAATAATTCCAAGAAGTTTGTTTTATTGTTGGATAGGTTAAACTGTTAAAAGTTCTTTTTTATCTTTGGTACAAAATATGAGCCTGTGTAACTTCCAGCCTTTGGTCCTAATTTTTTTTTTCTGTAGTAACACATAAAACCAATACATTTATTCTTACAAATAATGCCATATTTTTATATCACTATAATTTACAAAGAGATTTCATATTGTCAAATTAAATCTCAACAAAAATGCTTGTAGATTAACAAAATGAATCATCCATGGTCATATGAACTTTGAGCTGCAAAACTTGGATTCCTTGAAAGTCAGCTGACTTTAGGGACAGTTCTTTATATTATGTCTTAATTGTAGTCCTCTTCCTTACCACACTCTTTTATTTATTTTTTAATTTAAAAATTTTTTAATTAAAAAAAAGTTGTGGGTGGGGTTTTTTGTTGTTGTTTTTTAAGAGAGAGAGAGAGAGAGAGAGCATGAGCGGGGGAGGGGCAGAGGGAGAGAGAGAAAATCTCAAGCAGGTTCCACACTCAGTGTGGAGCCTGACAGGAGCTTGATCTCACAACCCTGAGATCGTGACCTGAGCCGAAATCAAGGGTCAGTTGCATAACCGACTGAGCCACCCAGGCACCCCATTACCACACTCTTTTAAGTATTTGACCAAACATTTACATATCCTAGTTTCTAGTAGTCTCATTCTTAGTTTTATTCCTAAGATCAACTTTTGTACAAATACTCTAAGAGATATATATGAGAATGTTCTTGGCAGCACTATTCAAAAGAGCAAAAACCTAGGAAAACCTAACAGCCCATTGACAAGAGAGTGGACATGAGAGTATTTTTATTCAGTGGAATATTATTTAGCAGTCAAAATTATTGAACAACAGCTTTTAGGATGGATAATATAAATATAATGTTAAAAGGAAAAGTTCCAAAAGCATACATTTAAATATGATATCCTTTTAAAAGTACAAAATAAAATAAAATGAAAACTATACTCTTAGGCTTACTTGAAGATGAGAGCTTATTATAAAAGACGAAAGGAAGGGATAGATAAACACAAGATACAAGATGGTGGTTTAAGTTAAGTGCAACAGGGAAATGCACGGTAATGACCACATACTAGTATCCAGTTACTATTGCTGTGTAACAAACCACCCAAAACTTAGTATCATAAAACAACTATTTAATAATGTTCACAGATTCTATGCATCAGAGATTGGGACAAGAAACAGTGGGGATATCTTGTGTTTGCTTCGTGATGTCTGAGCCTCAACTGAGAATACTGGAAGGATGGGCTGACTGTTTGGTAGTTGGGAACTGGAATCATCTGGGGATGTCCAGCTGTTGATGTTGGCTAATGGCTGGAACACCTATTTGTGGCCTCTCCACATGGATTCTCAGTGTGGGCTAATTTGAGCTTCTTCACAGCATGATGGCTGCATCCCAAGAGCAAGCATCCAATGGGAGAAAAGCAAAAGTGCATGTCATCTTTATGATCTAGTGTAGTTCTATAGTGTCACTTTTGCCAAACATTATTGGTCAAGGCAGTTACAGTGGTCCAATTTCAAGAGGAGGATACATAGACCTCACCACTGCACCGGTAGAATTCCAATATCATATTGTAAGAATGGGAGCTATTTTTGTGGCCATCTGCCAGAGATACCTTGTGGCCACTGCCAGAAGTAGAAGTAAGTTATTGCCAAGTTCTTATTTTCTTTTAGGGTGGTGAGTTCATGGGATCTTGCTACATCATTAAAAACAGACAAGCAAACAATCAAGCATAAAAATAAATAATTAAGAACATTTGCGGATTAGTGAAGAGAATGTGTCTTAAACCAAGTATTATGATTACTATACTTTTGTGTCCTTAAGTCCAATAAATAAATAAAACAAACCTGAAGCTTATATTCATCTCCCTTAAAACTTGGATGCCCCAAATTTCTTTTTTTTTTTTTTAAGATTTTATTTATTTATTTGAGAGAGAGAGAATGAGAGACAGAGAGCACGAGAGGGAAGAGGGCAGAGGGGGAAGCAGACCCCCCGCTGAGCAGGAAGCCCGATGTGGGACTCGATCCCGGGACTCCAGGATCACGACCCGAGCCGAAGGCAGTCGCTTAACCAACTGAGCCACCCAGGCGCCCCGGATGCCCCAAATTTCTTAAATGTTCCTCATCTGATGTGCTTTTAAAGCTTCTCACCATCTTGGTCATGCTCTTCTGAACATTCTCCAGTTAATCAGCATTTGTGTTAAAGTGTCACAACAAGAGGGCAAAGATGGACTCTATCTAATGCAGAATACAGTGGACTATTTACTCTTATAATCTGTATAGATTATTTCTATTAATACTAAGATTTACATTAACTTTTTTAGTAACCATCTCACATCATTGGCTCATACTGAGCTGAGGTCTGTTGAAATCTTTGCATTGTTTTTTTTTATGCCATGCCATACCATACCATGTTTTTCACATCATTGAATCCAGATTTTCTCATCTTGAATTTTTAAATTGTTTTCACAAGTCTGAAAGTCATTTACATTTCTCTGTTTAATTTTAAATAGATTGTTTTCAGTCCATTTTTCAGAACTTTGAAACAAAGTAGAATCTCCATTGTATTATCTAGTGTATTAACTGTCCTCACCAATTTTGTAACGTTCACACGTTTGATTAGTATGCTGATTATGTTTTGATCTAAGTTGATCAGTGGAGGGCAAAGAGTAAAACCCTGGTGGGTTTAGGATGTTGTGATTTGTTTTTAGTGAATCCAGGCTCTCTATCTTTCCTTTAAAAAGAAAAAGATTTTATTTTTTGAGAGAGAGAGAGGGAGAGAGAGGGAGAGAGCATGAGCAAGGGGAGGGGTGGAGGGAGCAGGGAGCCCAACATGGGGCTCGATCCCAGAACCCTGAAACCATGACCTGAGCTGAAGGCAGACACTTAACTGCTTAATCAACTGAGCCACCCAGGTGCCCCCAGACTCTCTTTCTTTTTAAAGGGTAAACAATTCATTGACATATTTCTCATTTCAAGAGAAGGTGATTGTTTTATTTTGCCAGTCTATGGTTTTCAGAATCTATTTGAATTGATTTCCTCATTCATTCATTCACTCATTCATTCATTTCACAGACACTATACTAGGTAAGATGCAATAAAAGTAAATAAGTAAAAAAAAAAAAAAGCAAATAAGATGTAGCCTTTAACTTCAAAGACCTTGTATTTTGTTTCTCCTGCTCCCCACTCCTTTGGAAATCAGGGTTTTGGGTATCTTAGGTCTTCTGGCACAGCTCCATCATTTCGCTTAAAGTGCTTAAAATGGGATCAGATTTATGAATGTTATATTGGGAAGACAAGGGTAGGGTAAGAGGGCAGGAAATTGCCACCTCACTGAACAAGTCTTTGTGGAGAAGATGGAATTTCAGGAAGTCTTAAAACACTTGATGAATTTTGTTTAAATCTTGACTGAATTTTGTTAGATTTGACATAATACAGAAATACAGTAGAACTTAGAACTAATTATTAACTTGGTCTGAAACACATAGTAAGTGTAAACATTTTTACCGCTGTTGGAATAAATCTTAGAATGTGAGGACTAGCATGCATCTCTCACTAAAACTAGTTTTCTTTAAAAAGGAATTAGCCTTATTAAATTTCCCACTGAAAGTTTTATTTTGATATTCTGTATGTGCACGTAATACGAGGCGTAAAAACTTCTGGAAATAGTGCCTCAGGCATTGAAGAAACAAAGTTTACACATTTTATTGTAGAACCCACTTTTTTCTTCAAAGCAGTAATTTGTACTGCCTGGTTTTGCTCCATGATTGTGCTAATAAATCTATAGGGATAAGAAATTGAGATTTTTACTAGAAGTGAGCCAAGTGTAACTCTTTCCCAAAACTTAAGTGTTAGCACTGTCATTTCGCTACTTAGATGGACTTCATTTTACCACTCAGTTATTCTTTCCAACCCCAATTTTGCCCTTTACGCCAGGTATGTGGGGGGGGGGCATTTTGCAACTGTTTTCTTACTTGTCTGCCCCTTCCCGGTGATCTAGCAGTTTGTTCTTTCAAAGTGGAAGGGGGCAAAAATAGACTGCCATGGTTCCCTTTCCTTAGTTTTGTTGTTTCTCTTCTCAAAGACTAGTATTGGCCAAATTGAAGGTGGTGAGAAGCATTGAATTTGGGATGGCTTTAGTGACAAAGTAGTTTTTCTTAGGGTTTCTTAGAAGCAATCAGTCATTGAGAGATTCTTAAAGAGAAAGGAAACAAATAATACAAAGAAGGTGGACATGGTGAGGCTGTAGAAATTGTTGCCACATATTCAAGGATATTTCTTCAATTACTATGCTATTGAATAAAGTCCTGGACTGATTTCTCTGCCTCCAAAGAAAGACTACTCTTTTAATTTTTTTTTAAAGATTTTATTTATTTATTTGAGAGAGATTGAGAGAGCACGAGCGGCGGGAGCGGCAGGCAGAGGGAGAAGCAGACTCCCTGCTAAGCAGGGAGCCCGATGTGGGACTTGATCCCAGGACCCCGGGATAATGATCTGGAGCAGACGTTTAACCGACTGAGCCACCCAGGTGCCCCAAAAGTCTACTCTTAATATTATTTCTTTTCTTGGTTTTTTTGGGGGGGAAAGAGGGTAAGGGGATGTGGGGACCAGAGGCAGGACCAGGAGGGATGTTGGAGAAGGAAAGGACAGCACGGAAGTAGGGAAAGGAAGGGGAGGTGGAGGTAGGATGCCTTGTATATCTGTAGGAACTGAAATGAGATTTCTTATTAAATTCCAGACTTGGGGGGGTGCCTGGGTGGCTCAGTCGGTTAAGCATCTGCCTTCGGTTCAGGTCAGGATCCCAGGGTCCTGGGATCGAGTGCCGCATTGGGCTCCCTGCTTGGCAGGGAGCCTGCTTCTCCCTCTCCAGCTCCCCTCTGCTTGTGTTCCTTCTCTCGCTGTCTCTCTCTGCCAAATAAATAAATAAAATCTTAAAAAAAATTCCAGACTTGGAGTGCCTGGGTAGCTCAGATGGTTAAGCGTCTGCCTTCGGCTCAGGTTGTGATCTCCAGGTCCTAGGATCGAACCCTACGTTGGACACCTCGCTCAGTGGGGAGTCTGCTTCTCCCTCTGCCTCTTCCCCTGCTCATGTGCATTCTCTCTCTCTCTCAAATAAATAAATAAATAAATAAATAAATAAATAAATAAATCCTTAAAAAAATTCCAAACTTGAAGGCAATTTGGGGAACATATTGATGGCCAATACCATGTCACACATTATGGTGTTGGGTATTGTAAGGCAAATTCAGAACTTCTGAAATTCTCTCTATTCTACTATGATAGAGAAGGAAGATGGAAAATGGCTTTGAACAGGCTCCTTTACTTGGTCAGTGGGAAGGTGAGCAGGGCATATTGGCAAGTTATGATTCACTGATTTATAAATTATTTACTAAAATTAAATATATACTTCCTTTTTGGACATAGCATGAGCTCATAAACTTGAAAGATGACATTTGCCTTTCAGAAAGCCTCTTATAGGGGCGCCTGGGTGGCCCAACCATTAAGCGTCTTCCTTCGGCTCAGGTCATGATCTCAGGGTCCTGGGATCAAGCCCCGCATCTGGCTCCCTGCTCCGCGGGAAGCCTGCTTCTCCCTCTCCCACTCCCCTTGCTTGTGTTCCCTCTCTTGCTGTGTCTCTCTCTGTCAAATAAAGAAAATCTTAAAAAAAAAAAAAAAAAGAAAGCCTCTTATAGAAGTTGATACATACATTTATTGTTAATATATTGACTATGGTAAAATTATGGTAGTAAAGCTTCTGTCTTATAACCTACTCTTTTCAAGTGATTCATCATCTGTTGCCTTAGCAGATACACTGTTTATATTTAACTTTCCTATCCCATGTTTTTATCCTTTATTTAGTCTTTAACTTACTCTCAGAAGTCTCCCATCGTCGACTGAGGTTTTTAAGACAAGAAACAACTCTTATTATTTTTCCAAAGAAAATTAATAATAAAGGGGTACCTTATATCATCAATCTTTTTTACCCTTTTTCCGAATAATGAATCCATTTGAAAATCTATTGAAACTATGAGCCTTCTCTTCCTAAAATATATATAGCCAATTTTGCACACAGTTTCAGGGGGGATAAAATTTCCTTAAAGGTGCAGGGGTCCCAGCTTAATATACTTTACTTGGGATGTGGGGCAGCAAGAGTGAGCGTGAACTATATTGTTAGGGACTAGGCATAGAGATAGCTCTGGTACAGGAACAGCAGGAGACAGGTGTTGTACATTTTTGCACAGAATATTTCTTGATGGTGTGGGAGCTTCTTTAATTAAAATATGATGAGAACAACTGGCCTCCAGCTAGCATTGGCAACACAACAAGAATGTCAATAAATGCATCACAGAAGAAAACTTCCAGCCACAGCTGTTTCTAATGGAGACTCCGAGTCTGTAGCCCTACAGACAAGAGCTTCAACTTTTCCATTCTGCTCACACTTGCTGTAGCATCTTTAATGTTGAAAATAAACTGAGAACTTCCCCAGAATTGTTAAAAATACCACCAAGGGCATTTAGGCTTTGTAAAACACTGGAAAAGTCGTTAATTCCAAACAACTCATCACATGTCTCGTTGTGAGTCACTGAGCAAACAAAAAAAAAACGAGCTCCAGGACTCATGACTTGGTTGTCTCCTTTAACTAGTAGACCCCAATCCCACTGGCAGCGTGCAAGGGCTTGGCTCCAGGAGGCAATGCCCAAAGTGCAGGGCAGGGAGCCCTGGCGAGCACATAATGGCAGCTCCCGAGACAAACACATGATGCGATGCATCCCAGATGGGTCAGGAATGATCCTGGGACAAGTCAGAACACGGGGCTTCTGGTTTTATTCCCCACATTTGGCAGTCGCCCCTCTCTGCTCTCGGTTTCCTTAGCTTTAAAATGGGACTAAAGTGAGAGTGAAGCAAGAAAGTAAAGTGTTCTGAAACCTGCAAATCATTAATCTAATGGAAGGCATTATAATTTCTCCACTTTCACATAATTGGAAAATGACGGTAAGTAAAATACATCCCCCAGTGCCTTTTCTAGTGTCGGTAACCTACTTTGAAGTCAGAGGAAGCTCTAAAGCAGGCACAATGTGGGAACTTATATACAGCAGTCCCCTCTTATCCATGGATTTGCTTTCTGCTTTTTCAGCGGGGAGTGGTCAACTGTGATTTGAATCAGGTAATCCTCCTTCTGAGGGATCCTCGGGTCCAACGTGCCTGCGTCACTCCCCTCACTTCATCTCCTCACATAGCCACTTTATCACCCCATATCATCACAAGAAGGGTGAGTACAGTACAGTAAGATGCTTTGAGAGAGAGACCACATTCACATAACTTTTATTCCATATATTGATCTGTTTTATTATTAGTTATTGTTGTTAATCTCTTACTGTGCCTGATTTGTAAATTAAACTATCATGGGTAGCTCTGTATAGGAAAAAAACATATATTGGGCTTGAAACTATCTACGGTTTCAGGCATCCACTGGGGATCTTGGGACGAGTTCCCGTGAATAAGGAGGGACTACTGTATACTTATTCCTATTCCTGGTGGGGAAAGAAGGGCTTGAAAATGTAAACAAATCATGTAACTACAACACATTCCCCTTATTCTTTTCTCATAATGGAGCTGAGTAAAATTTGTTCTACAGTCTTGATTAAAAAGAAAGAAGTGAGCAATTCACCTGAACGGAAAGGGAAGAGAATGAAATTTTTGAAAGTTCATTATGTGCCAGACACATTACATATTTTATCTCATATAATCCCTACAACCACACAGGAAGAAAGTAGTATGTTTCTTATTTTACAGAGAAAGCTGCAGCCTGGCGAGGTCAGGTGGTTTTCTTACCACTCAGCTGGGTATCAAATCTAGGATTTAAATCCAAGCCTGTCCAACTCCAAAGCATATGTTCTTCCTACATACATACCATGGTCCACCCTAAGCATTTTATTGTGAAAAAAGGACAAATTTGATTAAACACAGTAAAAGGAATAGGCCAGTTCATTTACCAATTCAATAAGACTTTCTTAAATATGTATTATATATGGGACACTGACCTAAGTACTAGAAATACAAAGATACAATAAGAGAGCACTTGTTCACAACAAAAGCTTCTTGAATTCATCTACATTGATCAAAAAAGAGAACTTCATTTAAAAAAAGATGGAAGCAACTCCCAAGCATGATTCAAATCTTTTTAACTAACAGGGAGCTTTTATTTCATGAAGTCTCTCAATATATTAACATAGGATCATCTAAAACTAAGAATTTCTTCAAAGATCTTGAGATCTCCATCTCCAAACCTCATGCCACATCTGAAGTTTTAACTGGAGTGATTTCATACACCTTCATGGTCAAAAGAGAGTCGTCTATCATGTGGGCTGACAAAGACTACTCAAATGTCTACGTGGCAGGAGCCAGGAGAGTCTTGAATAATTAGATTCAGGTTCAGTAAATTAAGATTAAGATGTCCCTGAATTTTGAACCACTATGTTGTGAGACAATGTCTTATCATGTCAGTTGAGCTATATTTAAAAAAGTATTTCTTTTTTTTGGTGCTGACCGTGAATATCATCACTGCCTAGACATTTTGGACTTTGTTTCAGAAGGAATTCCAAATATTACTTATAAGAAGCCAACTCTAATCTCTTAATGACAAAATGTATCCCCAACCACTGAGAATAAGGTAAAATGGCAAAACAAACGCAATGCTTTTTACTTGAAGGATCTGCCAGCAGAGGGCAATATTAGTTTTCACACTTTTCCTAATACCTCTACTGAACCTAAACCATTAAGTATAAAATAGCTATTTTAGTAGAAACCTTAGGTTGTAATTTGTTGTTGTTGTTCTATGCAAATAAAACTAGTAACATAGTAAAAGCAAAGATAAGGCATAATGTTGATTATTAAAATTCCACCATCTCTGATAAGAATTAATGAAAACTAGAAAACTCACAAGAGGTCTAGATATTTGTTGATTATAATGCAGGTGGGAGGTTATCAACTCTTTATGGTTATTTTCCTAGTGTTTAACATATAGAAGGTTCTCAGTGACTTTTCATTGAATGACTTATGAGTAAATTAATGTTGATCAAATATATACATATGTGGGTTGGGATGGAAGCTGAGGGTTGGATGAAAACTTCTCACACTTCCCTCTCATTAAGAATTCAATCATTTTTGTGCATGGTTTCTCTGAATGCTTCCACTACCACCTTGGAAAGGAGTTTGGTCTTTCTGAAAATTTTAGGGCAATCATAAATCAATGAGCTTAATCTTCATAGCTTTGCATTAGTGGAAGATAAACGCTATTCCTGAATTTTCTGTAGGAGAGTTCTGAGGCTTTTATAAGATTGGCAAATATTGGACTTATGAAAAGTAAAATTAGGAAAATTAAAATATTGTTGATTAATTGCTGGTTGAATTAAATGAGCCACTTGATAGAAATAAAGTCACAAAAACTGAAACTATGATTTTCTTAAGGCTGAATTCACTTGAGAGATATAACACAAATTGTGAGTCAGTGTGCATCTGGATGTCTATGAATCTTATTTTGTCAATTTTGGTGTGCAGTTATTTTATCATTGTTTATTTTGTTCCTTACATAGGGTGACAGCAGCAATGTTGGGAGTTTGAATTAGTTGGCATAATGCCATTTTTTCCCAACATCTGTTAAATATGGTTCTAATTTTATACTCTGTTTCAGCATATAGCTAAATATTTAGCATTAAAAAATGTCCTTTGGGGATGACTGAATGAGTTTTGATGCTTCCAAAAATTCATTGTGCATTTGTGTTTAGAGAATCAACTTTAAGGCATAAACTACAAGCCCAGTGGGAAGAAACCTTTTTCTGTGCACTCTTGATGTTTAGTTTTTTGGACAGCCTCTAAGTCACAGCAAAAGAAATTTATAGAGATGCTTTAAATGTAGTACAGAAAATCGTCTACTGAGAGACTTGGGATTAGACGCAGTGTGAGTACAAGGATTTTGCTGAAATTTTGTCGATCACATCTCAGCAAAGTTTTCCCACTCGAGTCATTTTTTTTTTTAAAGATTTTATTTATTTATTTGACAGAGAGAGACACAGCAGAAGAGGAAACACAAGCAGGGGGAGTGAGAGAGGGAGAAGCAGGCTTCCCGCGGAGCAGGGAGCCCGATGCAGGGCTCGATCCCAGGACCCTGGGATCATGACCTGAGCTGAAGGCAGACGCTTAACGACTGAGCCATCCAGGTGCCCCCTACTCAAGTCATTTTTAGGTTAAGGCAGCTCGAGTGCCATAAGAAAGTAACACAGTTGATCTATCATCAATAAGATGTTCTGTGTAAGTCGTTTTTCTAGAGAGGGATTTAGGTGTATGCTATCTTGGCACACTCTTCTTATACCACATCGACTAATGGCCACAAGGCCACAAGCCGGTTTTGGGCTGGAGTCACCAATGCCACAGTCAAATGAAGTGATACAGATGCTGATGACTCTGGTTTCATTAGCAGGCTGTTCTGATTGAGATAGCAGTTGCAATTTATTATAGATAGGGCTTTTTTTTTTTTCAATCACAAATCTCTTCTTTTTTTTTTTTTTTAAAGATTTTATTTATTTATTTGACAGAGAGAGAGACACAGCGAGAGAGGGAACACAAGCAGGGGGAGTGGGAGAGGGAGAAGCAGGCTTCCCACCGAGCAGGGAGCCCGATGCGGGGCTCGATCCCAGGACCTGGAATCATGACCCGAGCCGAAGGCAGACGCTTAACGACTGAGCCACCCAGGCGCCCCAATCACAAATCTCTTCTATACTCAGTGTTTCAGTAATAACCCTGTACTTTCTAAGCTTTGCTTGAGCAGCAGTGATTTGCCACATGGCAGCGAGCGACAGTAGCATTATTGCTTTAGGGTACATTTTCAATGTTTATTTATGCTATATAATGCCTCTAGTCTGATTTCCAATAGGCCCAGTAGAATGTCTTTCAGATGTTCAGTCTTTGAAGTTTAAGACATTACTCTGTTGGTAAAATATTCTCGCGAATTACCATGAATTATTTAATTCACCTCATTGTATGAATGACAAATGACTAATAAAAATTACTTGGATTTTCTTGATGCTATGATATTCATGACTCATTAAAAACGGTTTGGGGGGCAACTTTTGCTATTTGTTTTATTTTTTAAATAACCTTTTTATTTTACAATAATTTTAGACTTGTAGAAGGATAATGCAGATAGAGCAGAAAGAAAGTTCCTTTATACTCTATATCCAATTTCCCATCTTTCATTGTTATGGTAGATTTATTGCAACTAGTGAACCAATATTAACTAAATATTAACTAAACTCCACCATACTTTACTCATATTTGCTCGGTTTTTACCTAGTACTCCTTTCCTGTTCCAGGATCCCATGCAGGATAGCATTTGCACATTAGTATTCTCTGACTGTGACAAGAAGTCTTGAGGGGGGTTCTTAGATAGAAGATGACAGATGCTATTCTCATCACATCATATCAACAGTATGTGCTATCAATGTGACTTTTCATTGTTGATGTTAATCTTGATCACCTGGTGGAGTTAGCACTGGCCATGTTTCTCCTTTGTAAAGTTATTTCCCCTTTTCTTTACTGTATTCTTGAGGGGTAAGTCACTACGTGCAGCCCACATTTAAGGGATAGGTATTTATCTTCCATCTTTTTGACATGGGGTTATGCATATATATTATTTGGAACTCTTCTGCATGGGAAAACAATCCTTATTTATTTATTCAGTTATTTATTTGTATCCTAATTGACTCAAGGATATTTATTTCATACTGTGGGGTATAATCAATATTATGTTATGTTTTTGCTCAAATTGTTCCAACTTTGGCCACTGGAAGTTCTTCTCAGTTGGTTTCTGTATCCCTTTGATATATCTCACCATTGTTTATGTGTGTTCGTGTATCTTTGTTTTGTTTTGCATTTCCTTCATTTATGGCCCTGTAAGATGCTCTAAGCTCATCTTGTATATTCTCTGTCCCAGAGTTAGAATCAGTCATTTCTCCAAGGAGCTCTGGTTTCTTTTATTGGAAATTGCCATTAGAAACAAAGATTTGGGCACTAGGTTTACTCACTGCTATTCACATGCCGTGTTACCTGTCATTGTTTCTAGGTTCTCGCAACTGACAGAGCGAGGAAATACATGTGTGTGTATTAACCTGCATATATACACATCTTAGTAAGTATTTTTACATACATCCATAAGTACTGTAATAAGTCAAACTTGGGTTCAATCTATTTTTTTTTTGGCTTTTTTTTGGATGTTCTTTTCTTTATTTCTCAAAGTAGTAAGAAGGATGTTGAGTTCCATGGGTTATGGATAGTAAAGTTGTATGCTCTGTTGTGAGCTTCGGTCAGCTTGGCTCCTGTCATCTCCCCACGCCAGTTCTCTCTCAGGTAGAATTCAGTCCTTCTGTCCTTCCACATATTCAGACGCTTGACATTTACCTGGTATTGCTGGAGGCTGGGAAGTCCAGATTGAGGTGCTGGCTGGCTGGCAGACTGGGTGTCTCCATGAGGACCACTTCCTGGTTCCTGTGTTAGAGTTGGAGACATTCTGCATGTCTCCAGCTCTAACCTGTTATCACAGTTTCACACTAGCCTCCTTTTTACTTAAATTAAAAAAAAAAAAAAAGATTTTTAACTGAGTATAGGCTGAAAATAAAAAGGAAGGAAAGAAAGAAAGAAGATTGGTTTTCATGATACATTCCCTTATTTCTTTAAAGGAACCTGGAATTATTTATTATATGTTGGTTAATGTATTTTGAATATAACTAAGGTATTTAAATAAAAAATTAAAGGCAGGAAGCTGAATCTAGTTTACTATTGAAGCCAGCACCTTTCCCATTCATTAATTGGTATAGGAAAAAAAAACACAAAAACATTGTGGAAGGTTGTGACCAGCTGTAGTTCTTCTGAAAACAGAAGAAAGAGGATTAAATTATATTAGAAGAAATACAAGGAGGAAATATTCTGATAAAGAGAGTTGCTAAATGTTAGAATGTAAGATAAGAAGTTAGAATTTTTCCTCTGTTTTTTAAAATTAGGACAGGGCGCCTGGGTGGCTCAGTTGGTTAAGCGACTGCCTTCGGCTCAGGTCATGATCCTGGAGTCCCGGGATCGAGTCCCACATCGGGCTCCCTGATCGGCGGGGAGTCTGCTTCTCCCTCTGCCCTCTTCCCTCTCGTGCTCTCTGTCTCTCATTCTCTCTCTCTCAAATAAATAAATAAAATCTTAAAAAAAAACTTAGGACAGATTCCCAGCTGTCTAGAATAGTAGGTGTTTTCTAATTTTCAAAGCTCTTTTCCCTCCCTGAATTCTGACACTCTTTACATCTGTAATCAAAACCTTAGCCTAGGAGAGCCCCTACTCTGAAGATGTGGGAGGAAGGTGTGCAAAAAGAGAAGAAATATTTCACCCTTAAAAAAAATCATACTTAGAATAAAGGTGAAAATAGAAAATGGGTTATATCTACTACCTGAGCTATACTTTCATAGCTTTTCATATTTTTCAGTATCAAGTAAATCCATATTGGAACATTAATCTTCCTCTTTTTTATAGCCCCTGATGGCTAATAGAAACTGGTCACAGGTGCTAATGGATGTTTCCTTCTAATCCATAGGTAAATGGCTGGATATTCACAGCTTTATACCATTCCCTTTTTAGACTTAATTCCCTTTTTAAAGAGCCATTTTTTAAAACTTACTTCCTGCTAAATTGTCCTCACTTCTACAACTCTTTATCTATCTGGAGGTAAGTAAAGATAAGTTTCACATAAACAGAATGGTTTAAAACAAGATGGTTTGAACAATTATTTTGGCCTTGTAATGATTAATTTTCTCTACAGAATATTTATTTTCATAAAAATGTCACATTCAGGCTAGTAATAAAATTATTTTGCATGGTGACAATGTAGTGTATTGGAAAGAGTCCTAAAAGACCTAGGTTTTACTCCTGGCTGTACCACATACTACTGATGTGATCTGGGGTAAGGTGTTTGACGTTCTGAGTTTAGTTTGCTTATCTCTGAAATAGTTAAGAAATACTTATCTTACAAGGTTATTTTGACTATTCATCTATATGAATTCACCCGTGTGCTAAGAACAGGGTTAAAGTACTCATGGGTACTTAATAGTGTACCCATAGATGGCTGTTACTATTATTATCATTATACATTCAGCAGTTCATTAGACATTATTGAATTCCTATGGTGTGTTGGGCATTACGTGCTTATAAAAATGAATTGAACACAGCCCTTATTCTCAAGGAATTCATAGCATTGTGGGAAAAATGTAAAATTATTTGAATTGATAAATAATGAGGAAGAAAGCTCAGAAATAGGCTTGGGGCAGGAAGAGCTCATTCAAAGCCAAAGAAAGCTTGATACACAAAGCAAACCAAGAAACCAAGACCATAGTATCATTTCTTTTTTCCTGAAAAGGGCTATACGGTATTGGTCTTATTATATTAATGATGAGACTCTGAAATATACTATAAAGCAATTATATATCTCAAAGTTTCATCATTAAAATTTTCAATTTTATTGTAAAATAATAGGGAAAATGCAGACAGGAAGCAAAAGGAGGAGAATCAAAGTGAAGGGGAGTAAGATGTGAGAACCACAACAGATGATCTGACTTCTTTGTGTGAACTTCATCTTCAATTTCCTCTTCTGTGAAATGGGGATCATTCTTTTAGTGACCACATAGTTTTGGGATAAGGATGAAAGGTTCATACATGTAAAGCCCTTAAAACAGTGCATGGGACATAGGAAGTACCAATTCATCAGGTATGGGGGAAGAGGAAAGGTTATAGGTCCAAAATAGATGGCCAGTATGACTTCAGAATTTTATGAGATCTTAGACCAGTCACTCTCTGAGCCTCAGGTCTCTCTGCAAAATGAAAGCCATAGGGTAGAAAAATGATTTCTACAATCCTTTCCAGCTTTTGAATTGGGATAAAGTTGCAGAAAAGACGGGGTGGATATGGCCAAGGTCCTGACTTTATGGGGACAGAGACTCCCTGTGAGAGAGGATGGAGGCCTGAGAGGACATCTGGAGGGGGTCGTTCAGGATAGATTTTAATTTCTTCAACATTTTTTTCAGAAAGTGAAGTGGAGGTATTTTTGGTTCAGGCTCCTTCCATTAAGTGTTCAGCTAGGCTTTTAACGATTTTTTCCCAAGTAGCATGAGGACAGCTTGTAGGTCTCTTGGTCTTTATTTTGGGAGCGGGTGGATCCCTGAGATCCTTATAGAGAAGATCACAATTGAAACACAAACCAGAATCACGAATCCTCGAGAACTAGGACACTGGCTGAACCAAAAGGGAGGCTCCCTTTTGACCAGCTACCAGACACATGGTGCTTGTGTCTTCTCCCACTCACTGAGAGCGTTTTCTCCTCGTTAGGCAGCTGACTTCTCATTCCATGACAGATGATGGGAATTTCAACTATGTAAGGAGTAGGGGACCAGGCCCCTGGTGCTTTCTTCCTTCTGGGGCTGTCCCCCTTGCTGACCTCAGGCTTTGTGGTTCACAAAAAGTAAAAGCAGAGTGTTACATTCCCTGAAGTATGCCTTGACATAGTTATTCTGTGCTTTCTTCTCTTGACATTAGTACCAAAAGAGAATAAGAATGTAAACATCTGTTTCATATAAGCTAATTCTAGACTTTTAACTTGATTAGTATAAGAGAATATTTGATGTGATTAATTTTCCAGTTACAACACAATGGCTTTCTGTTCCTTTATTGCCTTCTTAAGGGAGACAAGAGAAGAAAAAAATAACCTAACTTTCTTCTTCTTCTTTTTTTTTTTTTTATTTCATAACAGTGCCAAGTATAACCATTATGGTTGGTGCAAAACTAATCTACTTTTAATTCAGTTGTAATAACAAGTTACCTATCCTGTAGAAATGTGCTAAAATAAACATAAAATAATGCTGGGCCTCATTACATAGAGAACCAAACATCATGGGAAGGATCATTCATTGAGGATAACATCAAACCATCTAGTGATTTGCAGGAGGCAGTTAACAATAAAGCAGTGTATGTATATATGACTTTATAGCAATCTTCAGGACTCATTCTTCTAAGTCAGTGTTTTTCTGAGCTATGCTTTATCAAGCCTAGTGTGATGAATGCTTCCAATTAGGTGATCACTTGAAATACTTAACCAGCGAGCAGGATCTTATCTTCTCCAGAGAAGGAAGAAGAATTTCAAGAGAGAAATCTGAATCAGAGAGAGGGTTTTAGTATTGACTTTGCTATAAATGAGCCACACTACTTTTATTTATTTATTTATTTAATTTGAGCCACACTACTTTTAAAAAGATGTTACCTTTTCATACTCCCCCCACCCCCCGAATGTAACCTTAGTGATGAGAACCTATGTGAAGAGATTTTTGAGAGCTAATATGCTGACTGTTAGCATAACACTAGAAATGTTCCACAATCTGTTATACATCTCCACAAAATTGGCCATTGTTGTATGAATTGGCAGGCAGAGCTCATCTCTTCTCCACTCCCATGTCCTACCTCCTCAGACCTTCTAGGACTTCCTGGGGGAATTTGGAGTGTGGAGCTGGTCTAGGATAGATCTATGATAGGTTAAGTAAACCAAGCCAGCTCCGGGTAAACCAAAAATTCTTTCACTTTTTCCTCTTGTCCCTGTCTCTGACCCAGAGCCTTTAAAGAGTATTTTTGACTTGTGCCTGGTTGGTACTACCTATGCAGATCTCTTCATAAAAAGCAACTGAACAATAATAATACTTTTGATATTGTTCTCACAGTCTCTCCTTGTCTGTCTTATCCATTGCTATTATTTTTAGTTCACACCCTCAAGATCTCCAGCCCAAGGGCAGTACAGGGAAAGCAGTGAGGCGCACTGGTTTGGCAATCAGCAGCCTGGGTTCAAGCCCAGGTTCTACTGTTCATTAACACTGGCCTTTAGACAATTGCTTAAACTCTCCAAGTTTCAGTTTCCTTAGGTGAAGAATATTGTTAATATTATTAATGCAACCTACTCCTATTTTTGTCCTTTTCTCCAATTTGCTTCCCTTACTCTATTTCTCACTCATTGTCTGAATGATTTTGCTGAAATATAACTAATTTTTTTTGATCTTCAGCTTCAATTCCTTCAGTATCTTTCTATGCCCTCAGGATATGATCTAAGCTCTAATCAGCTTTATGCAGCTACAACCCCACAGTGTCTTACCTCAGGCATCCCCTGTGTGTTTCCTGTCTCTATCCTGGGCTTTTCTATGGATGTCTTGGAGCAGGATATCCAAGAAATCAAATCTGCATCTGTGTATGTGGGACCCAAAAATGTGGGGTTGTTTGGGCCCCATGGGGTAGGTCATTGGCCAATGAGAATGGGAGGTGATGAGTAAGTACTTCCCCTTTTACCACACCGGCTCCCCTTTCTCCTTCACAAGAGTCTTGAGACACCTAATCTCAGGGCTTTTAGTCAGTTCCATGGGACCCAGTAACTGGTAGCATATAGCAGAGGCCAACTTCCTAATGTACCCTTACCCAGGCTCTCCCTTCTTCCCTACTTCATTCCTCCTATCCCTCATGCCTGCAGCCTGGGAATCACACCCAGACCTTCATCTCAGACTCTGCTTTCTGGGGAACTTCTGCCAAGACGGTCAGATAATTTTACAGCTGAGATGAATTTTAGAAATTGTTTAGTATGATGGGTTTATGAAAGACAGAACTGAAGTAATTAGTGGCTAAAGCAAAACTAGATTCACAGACCAGTGCTCCTTCCAACCTCATAGAGACTGTTTTTAATAATAAAAGCAGGAAACGGGCTAGGATATATTGTTATTTCTGGGCAATACTCTGACTTAAGCAGTACTGTCCTTTTTTTGCCCAACCCTTCCTACCCCCACCCTGGGCCGTGCCCTCTTCCTAACCCAATAATTTCTCCCAATGTGTTTTCTTAGTATTCTCGGCTGACTGCCTGCCAAAGTCTACTTTCAGGGACTCATTTATTTTATTTTATTTTATTTTATTTTATTTTATTTTATTTTATTTTATTTTATTTTATTTTATTTTATTTTTATTTTTTTTAAAGATTTTATTTATTTATTTGACAGAGAGAGACACAGCGAGAGAGGGAACACAAGCAGGGGGAGTGGGAGAGAGAGAAGCAGGCTTCCCGCGGAGCAGAGAGCCCGATATGGGACTCGATCCCAGGACCCTGGGACCATGACCTGAGCCGAAGGCAGTTGCTTAACAACTGAGCCACCCAGGCGCCCTGGACTCATTTATTTTAAAATGTAAATAAGATTTCTGTCCACAGGCTACCTTGTCTCCAGAGAAATGCATTTCAACAGAGATCAAACTTTATTGAAAAGGAGTAGAAGAGCCCAGGTGCGTCTCTCCTGTGTCACAAATCATGTAGTCATCAATTACATGAGACTAAAGTGGAGACATGTATCTGGGATTATGGAAGATAAATGTATATTCTACATCCATACATATATAAGTACAAATGCTTTCTGAGACACTTTCCTTTCTTAACCCTCTTTTCCTACCACAGTGCCCCCTGGACCTTAAGCATATTCTTAAGTGCTACCACCCACTTAGATATCAGGATGTTAGTGAAGCTATAAAAGACTCTCTGTAAACAAATAGATAAAAAAGCCCCCCCCCCCCCCCAGTTCTCTGTTTCTTCCAAAGCATTGTGTCTCCAGTGCATATGCACAAAGGTCAAACTTTCAAAACTGTATCCTCAAATACATATAATAGTAGGCATAGTACTTAAGTTTTATTGTGAGCTTACTACATTGCTAAGGCACTGGGCTAAATTAAGTATAATTGTTCTTAGATTTTATTCTCAGGCAAAGAAAGACAATGATTCTAGAGAGATGGGAAACAAATGAGGCAAGTTTTCCCAGTTTACCACCTTCAGAGAGTTTCCAGGTCATGATGTATGGAGGTGGAACCAAGGTAGAACCTAGAAGGCTGCCTGGGTTGAGGAGATAGAGGTGATTGCCCAGGGAGACTAAGAAGCTTGAGTTTGCAGGAGAGAGAACCAGAAGGAGCTATGTAGATAGAAAACTCCAGAGATCTGAATGGAGTCCCCCTTATATATTCAGTTGAGTACTGACCAGCATATGCATGTTAGAAAATGGCCTAAGGCTGAGGAAAGAACCACTTGAAATGTATAAAGATAACTGTGTCTACACTCACATGGGGATGGAAATAGGTCCGTCCCCACCAGTCAGACTGGGAAACCTCATGATTCACAGAGTTTTGGTAGAGTGACAGATGGGTCTTTGCTCAGTAATGGGGAAACTAGTTCTAGACTGAATACTTCTTTGGTCTGACCTAACAAATTTTAACAGTAAGTCCCAAAAGGATCAAACTGTTTCCAAATAACTTAACTCTGCCCCAGAAAAAAGCTCAAGAATATTTATAAGAATACAAAAATTTCCCATACCCCAAAGTAAAATTCACAGTGTCTGACATCTGGATGTATTATGAGGCCCAAAAGGAAGCAAAACAATACAACCCATAACAAGCAGAAAAAATCCATTAAAAGTGATGGAGAACTGAAACAGACGTTAAAATTGCCAATCAAGAACATTAAAACAGTTACGTTAAGTGTATTCCACATATTCATACACTTAAAATGAGACATGGAAGATATAACAAAATCTAAATCAAATTTCTAGAGATGAAAAACACACTGGATGGGACAGAATAGAATAGGCAGTGGAGAAGAAAAGACGAGTGAACTTGGAGAAATAGCTATGGAAACTATAAAAAAAATGAAACCCAATGAGAAAAGAACATAATAATTAAAAAAATGAACTGAGCATCAGTGAGCTGTGCAACAACTTCAGGTGGCCTCATATATGTGAATTGGTGTCCTCACAGGAAAGGACATTATTTGAAGAAATAAAAGCCAAAAATTTCCAGTTTTGATGAAAACCATACACTTACATATAGGAGAAGTTTGATAATCCCTAAGTATAAGAAAAATGAGGGGAACCACACCAAGGCACAATCATAATCAAACTGATTAAAATCAGTGATAATAAGAAAACTCTTAAATGCATCAGAGAAAAAATAGATATATTTATATAAAGTAACAAATGTAAATATGATAGAGATTTCTTACTGGGAACAAGGAAAGCAAGAAGATAGTGAAGTAATATCTTTAAAGTACTGAAAGAAAAATGAAAACCTGTCCATTTAGAATACCCAGAAAAAAAAAATCTTTCAAAATCAAAAGTAAATAAAGACTTTCAAATGCACAAAAGTGAAAGATTTTTTCACCAGCAGAACTACACTACAGGAAATATTAAGACAAGTCCTTCAGGGAGAAGGAAAATGATACCACATGTAAATCTGGATCTATACAAAAAAGTGAATAATATACCAGAAATGGTGAGTATCTCAGTAAGTATATTAACTTTTTTCTTATTATTTAGATCTCTTTAAAAAGCAATTGTCTATTTAAACAACAACAAAAAATCAATGTAGTGTGGGGTTTAAAATATAGTAATGTAAAATAAAATGGATGACAATAGCAAAAAAGTTGTGAGGGGAGTAATGGAAATATACAATTCTAAAGTTATTTTACTATACATGAAGTAGTGTTATTCTTTGAAGGAATATTGTGATTGAGTTTATCTCCTATAAACCCTGAAGCAAGCACTGAAATAAAGAGTTATAGCTAATAATCTAGCAATGGAGATACAAAGAATCATAAAGAATATTCAATATACCCCAAAGAAAGCATAAAGCAGGTAGAAAAGAACAAAGAACAGAGGGAACAAATAGAAAAGAAATTGAAGATGGTAGATTTAAGTCTAGCCATATACCTAATCACATTGAATGTAAATGGTCTAAATAGCCCAATTAAAAGGTGGAGATTATTCGATTTCATAAAAAAAAAAGTGAGACTGAATTGCATGGTGACTACAAGAAACACACTTCCAGTATAAAGATACAAATAGGGTAAAAGTGACAGGATAGAAGAGGATATATCATGCTAATACTAATTGAAAAAGCTGGAGTGGCTATATTATTATCACCAGATATATTTCAGAACAAATAATATTACCAGGGATAATGAAGATAACTTCATAATGATAAAGGTGTCAGTTAGTTAAGAGAATATAATAACTCTAAATGTTTATGCATCTAATTATAGGGCTTCAAAATGCATGAAGCAAAACTCCCAGAACTACAAGAGGAAATAGACAAACCGAAAATTATAGTCTATGATTTTGACTGATGGAATAGGCAGAAACCAGTAAGAATATAGAAAACTGGAATAATGCTATCAAAAACTTGACTTAATTCACATTTATAGAACATTCCACCCAACAACAAACATTCTTTTTGAGTGCTCCTGGAACATTCACCAAGATGGATCACTTAATCCTTATTAGGTAGGTACTATCATCCTTAGTATTTACAGTTAGGTAACTGTAACTTAGTATTTACAAGTTAGGTAAATTGCAGGAGATACACAGTTATAAGGTGTCGCCGCTGGGCTTTGAACCCAGGGTATTTGACCCAGAACTCTTCATCACTAGGCTCTGTGACCTTCCTTGAACACCTGGAACAGCTCAGCTCTCAGTGAAAACTCTAGGACTTAGAATGCAATCCTTTTTAAATAAACAAAGGAGTAGGCTACTCAAATAGCATTCTGTAAATACTACTTGGAAAGGAAGTACTTTCCCAGTCTCCTCTCATATTCCCACTCAGCCCAAATGGCCTGTCTGCTTCCTTTAAGTGACATGACTTATAGGTATCATAAACTCAGGTCCCACCGCTGCTGGGTCTAAAAAAGAAGACAGTTGCAGGCAATAAAATGCTGATGGGAGCTTGCTCTCCCTCAGGCTGCGTCTGTGTGTGAGAGATGGGTGGTCTAATACACAAACGAGGATGGATCAAGATGCACGTTTGCCCCTCTTTAGAATGCCAGGATCCAGACAGCAACTCCTTTTCCACCAAGGAAATACGTTTTTATTAAAATGAAGCAAAGACTCTCTAGCTTGTGGTTGATTTTCTCTGCCTACCTTCTTATCTCTGTTATTAGTTCTAAAATGTATATAATAATTACAACATGGAAAAACTTTGTAATGTTTTCCAGGGCGAGGTTTCCTTACTTATCGGCAAGAAAATGCCATGGAGGGGGAACACCTTTTTAATGGATCTTTGGCTGAGACTTGGCACATGGTTGTTCTATGGGAGGAAATGTGAAATGGGGATATTATTCTGCCTCACCATGCTAAGAGGAGGATTCAAACTGCTCAGGAGCATGAATTTTGATGATGGAATTAAAAAAAAAATCAGTTTTCTCTTCAGTATGCACTCTTTCTCCTCATCCATTCCACTGGACCCTCATCCAGTCTTCACATCCAGCTGCCTTCCCTTCTATCTTTCCTAACTACAATCAGTGGCTCCCCAGTTCCTGCTGTCCCTCTCATTTCCCTCAACAGCCCCTTTCCTTTTCCTCCCGCGACTGGCCCATCCAGCTCTCTCCTCCCTCCCTCCGCAGTCCCTGAGGAGATCAAAGAGTGACAGTGAGGCTGCCTCCGGGAGACACGTTTCCAGCTCCCCCTCCCGGCTGGGCTGAGTTGTGGGCTGCGAGACCGGAGGCTGGGCCGGGGCGTCTTGGCTTCGGGGGGGGAGGGGGGGCGGATTAGGAAAGCGGTGTCTGCAGCAGGACTGCATCCAAGAGAAAAGTAAAATCCCTTTGTCCTAGTTAGCGTGGTGTCCCCTCAAGTTTGGGACTTGGCCGCACATTCTTGAGAGCCATTGTTCGCCCTGAAGTTCTTAGGTCAGGAGCAGCGCCGGCGGGAGCGGAGCGGACACTGGGAGCGCGTCCCTGGTACCGAACTGACCCTAGCGTCGGCGGAGAGAGAAGTCGCCCTCCGGGAGGGGGGCTCCAGCGCCTAGGGTGGGGGGCAGCCGCTGGCCAATCAGGAGGCGAGGCCGCGCCGGGCTTCCCCTCCGCGCTCGCGAGCGAGCGGCGCACAGTGGAGAGTTGGGAGCCTGAGTGGCCGGCCGCGGCGGAGAGCGGCGGCGAGGGCGGCGGGACTCGGCGCGGCGCCGCAGGGCTCGGAGCGGCCCCCGGGGCATGGGCCGGGCGCGCTGCCCGCTCTCCGCGACACGCCGCGCGCGCCCGCGGGCACCTAGCCGGCCCGGAGGAAGCTGCGTCCAGACAAAAGCTGCCGCATCTCCGCCCGCTCAGCCCCTGCAGGGCTGCGGGGTTGGTGCCCGTCCCCCTCGGATTGTCGCCTCCAAACTTTTGCTAGTTCAGAGAGCTTTCGAGAGCCTAATGAGTTGCTCTGAGAGGAAGCCCCCCGCGTGTTGTTAAGGAGGGCTAAGCACCGTGCTAAGGCGACCAGGAGGAAAAAAAAAAAGGGGGAAGACAAGACAATGATTTCCTGGGACATTGTCCACACCGTATTCCTGTTTGCTCTTCTTTATTCTTCCCTAGCTCAAGATGCAAGCCCCCGGTCAGAGACAGGGGCTGCGGAAATTCCCGAGGGGGCCTCCACCTTGGCTTTTGTGTTTGATGTGACTGGTTCCATGTATGATGATTTAGTTCAGGTGATCGAAGGGGCTTCCAAAATCCTGGAGACGTCTTTGAAAAGACCTAAGAGACCACTTTTCAACTTCGCTTTGGTGCCTTTCCATGATCCAGGTAAGGGAAATATTTATTCTTTGTGTTTGTTATTTCTCATGATTCCCTTATGTCTTATGCTCCGAAATTATTTCAGTGTTAGGAAGTTTCCAAACCTGTTTTTTTTTTTTTTTTTTTTTTTCTTTTAATGTGTAGCCGAAAACCATTGTAACAAAGACTTGCTCTTTGGCATCTGGCTTGGCTCCCCGGCTCCTCCTCAGGTCTTGTAGGTGCTTGGGCAGTGACCCCCAAACCTGGAAATGTGGAATTGCAGTAAAAAACCAGACCCCAGAGTCCTGAGCAAGGACGTGGAAACTGGAGTTCATTGACTTTTTAATTTCAGAGCTAAAGAATGCTTAATTATGAAGGCAGATTTGGACCTGGGTATCCAGCAGCGCTGCTCTGAGAGCTCCCATCCCGGTCGAGAGCACTCAGGACAACTCTCACATGAGAGGGGGAGGAAAAAACCTGTTGTGTGAGACGCAAGGAAGCTTGTAATTACTGGTGGAACCGAAGGGATGAAAATAAGAGAGAGGCCATTCATTTCTTAACTGAATCTATTCATCTTTGCCCCCAAGTCATCATTACTTCGGTTCTCAGATGGGTAGAAACATTCTGTCCACGTCTCATCCAATAGAAATGCATGTAATTTGGTTGTCGGTGCTCTTTTAAAGGTAGTTGAAGCAAATTAACTGTACTTTTCCCCCCAAAGCCATGGCTTTCAGCTGCTCTGAGGTAATATGATCCTATTTACTTTTTTCAGTTGCTATTTCAAGTGGCACCTTTCTGTGAGGCTCAGAGGAGCCCTCCATGTCATTGCCAAGGGCAGCATTGCCGGGGGGGCGGGGGGGCGCCCTGGGGCTCGCTGTCTGACAGCCACCTGAGTTTCATTAGCACAAGTCCCTGCCCGGTTGAAGAAATACAGCAGTGGTTTCTTAAAAGTCCTCCCCCACTGTTCTCCCACATTTTTCCTGCTTTGAAAGTCTCTCTCTTCACTTAGAAGACCTTGCTTGACACAACCTCTTCACAATGGGAGCTTGATATTGAGAACCTCAAATTCTTTCCTTGTGCATTTTGACAAACATATGAGTTCACATTATTGCTAGGTCTTAAATGTGGCAGGTTCCAGCTTTCTAAAAAAAAAAAAAAAAAAAGCATGGGGAGAAATTTAGAGGGAAAAGGAACTTTCTGGGATTGTTTTGTTGTTGTTGTTCTTCAAATGATGAAAATAAGAACCTAACATACTTTTCTGGGGCATATAGAAGAGTAGGGTAGGTATTTCTACATTGATTAAGCACGAAATGGTTTGCATATTTGAATAAAGAATTAAATGGTCCTTTACTGTTTTTACTGTCTTAGTAAGACACCTCATGTGTTATGTTTTGATTTATTAAATGTCAAGATGCCAGTTGTGATGCGGTTCAAGACTTTCGCTGTTTTGGAATAGCTTAAATATGTTTTTTCTATGGGGCTATAGCTGAAGTTGGCTAAAAAATAAAGTAAAAATTGTTTTCTCTAATTAACATCACAGTTTACTCCAAAAGACTCTTACAAAATGATGTTGGTGCAAACAACACAAAAATCACCTCCAGTCATAAGTGGAAACTGGATCACCATGATATTTTGATGTGATATGAAAAATCATTGGAATAAATTGTATTGTGGTGTGCCACTTTCCAGTTGTTACCAAATGGGAAGTATGCTGTAGTTGACTTTCCTGTGGTACTTGGCATGCTATAGCTTTTAGAAGTAATATGAGAAAATGATTAAATTGGTCCCATAAAATTAATTGCATGTATAATTCCGCAAAATTAGCTTTATTGTGATTCAAAGTACAGAGAAGTGGCCAAGTGTTTATGTTGTCTAAGACTATTTAAACTATTTTTGAAGATAAAGAGGGAGATAGAAATTAAAACATACTAATAACCTTTAATTTAGTTTGCTAATTCACTTTACTGGATTATGATATTATCTTTGTGTGACATTTGCGTGTTTGTGTGTGTATGGTGTGTGTAATCATTTAAGAGTTTTTGATTCTCTTGTTCTTTTGATTGGTGATCAGCCTGGAATGGCAGAAAGAGCCTTGAATGGGGATTGGCTGTTTTACTAAGTGACGTTAGAAAAGTCAATTTAGGGCGCCTGGGTGGCTCAGTCGTTAAGCGTCTGCCTTCGGCTCAGGTCATGATCCCAGGGTCCTGGGACCGAGCCCCACATCGGGCTCCCTGCTCGGCGGGAAGCCTGCTCCTCCCTCTCCCACTCCCCTTGCTTGTGTTCCCTCTCTCACTGTGTCTCTCTCTGTCAAATAAATAAATAAAATCTTTAAAAAAAAAAAATAGAAAAGTCAATTTACTTGTTTCCTTGACTATAAAATGAGAGAATCGGATATGAGCAGCTCTAAGTTCACTTCTTTTTTTTTTTTTTTTTTAAAGATTTTATTTATTTATTTGACAGAGAGAGACACAGTGAGAGAGGGAACACAAGCAAGGGGAGTGGGAGAGGGAGGAGCAGGCTTCCCGCAGAGGAGAGAG
Organism: Mirounga angustirostris; assembly: GCF_029215605.1. Taxonomy (NCBI): domain Eukaryota; kingdom Metazoa; phylum Chordata; class Mammalia; order Carnivora; family Phocidae; genus Mirounga; species Mirounga angustirostris. The sequence goes on from NW_026991714.1 coordinate 45,862,778, forward strand.
CCCGATATGGGACTCGATCCCAGGACCCTGGGACCATGACCTGAGCCGAAGGCAGACGCTTAACAACTGAGCCACCCAGGCGCCCCTAAGTTCACTTCTGACTATGACATTTTATGGCTGTCTGTTTTACTTGTGGTTGTTTTTCATAGCTCCTAACACATATCCTTACCGTTGGGTGCTACAACTGACGAGAGAAATAATGGGTGGACTTTAATACAATAATTATAACCTTGACTACTTACAGCTTTTCAAAGCTGGGTAAGATCCGAGGTATACTCTAAGGCATTTGACAAAAATCTTTAGGCCTTTGTACACGATTGCTTTGGGCTTCTGCATTACGGTTTGGCTCAAGGTGTGTGTGTGTGGGTACAGGTAAAAATTAAAATACATAGAAAACACAGGCATACGTGAGGCAGAAGTGAAACAGTTTAACAAGGAAGTGATAAAAGTCATTCAGAAAATGTGCATGTAAAGAAGCCGGTGTCAGGAGGACCCAGAACACACCCATGGTAGGAGGAAGTACCAGAGAGGACGAGGATCATGAAAAGTCAAGCCAACCTTTTGATGCTGACTGTGGTTAAGATGGGTTTTTCACTTCCGTAATAACATTTAGTGTATTAATTTTTAACAGCTTCACTGAGATATAATTCCCTTATTATATAATCATTCATTTAAAATGTGTAATTCAGTGGTTTTTAGTTTATTCACAGGTACATGCAACCATCACCACGGTCTGGAACATCCTCATCACCTCCAAGAGAAACCCTGTGCCTTTTACTTATCAGTCCCTTAGCTCCCTATCATCACCCTCCCAGTGCTAAGCAAGCACTAATTTACTTTCTGTCTGTAGATTTTCCTGTTCCGGCCTTGCATCTGAATGCAGTCATATAATATGTGGTCTTTTTTGACTGGCTTCTTTCACTTAAACATAATGTTTTCAAGATTCATTCATGTTATAGCATGTGTCAGGATTTTATTCCTTTTAATGGCTAAATGATATTCTATTGTGTGGGTATACCACATTTTGCTTATCTATTAATCCATAATGGCTACTTAGGGTTTTGGCTATTATGAATAGTGCTTCTATCAACATTTATGTACTAGTTTCTGTGTGGATATATGTGATGTTGTAATTTATTAATAAATATATATTTGGTCTTCATTCCCATTTCTTGCATAGAGCTCCTAAAACCCTTGTAATATCCTAAGTGATGAGAGCCATAAAATTGCCTTTTGTTATGTTAATAGAGTAACTTTTTAGATCCCACCTAAGGATAGAGGCTGGTTGCCAGGAGATTCAACCATGTGATTAGAGGGTTGGAATTTTCAGTCCCACCCCAGACTTCTGGGGAGGAGTGAGGGGTGGAGGTTGAATCACTTGCCAGTGGCCAGTGATTTAATCAGTCATGACTATGTAATGAAGCCTCCATAAAAACCCAGTAGGACAGGGTTTGTATTGCTTTGGGGCCATTCACATGAGATTTGGGGAGAATGGCACTCTCAAAGAAGACATGGAAGCTTCACACCCCTTTCCGCATACCTTTCCTCATGCATCTTCTCCATCTGGTTGTTTCTGAGTTATATCCTTTTATAAAAAACTGATAATCTAGAGAGTCAGTGGGTTCCCTGAGTTTTTTGAGCCACTCTAGCAAATTCATCAAATTAAGAAGGGGGTCGTGGGAGCCTCTGATTTATAGCCAGTTGGTTGGAGGTACAGGTAACAATCTGGACTTGTAGCTGGCCTGGGGGTGGGGTGGGCAGTCTTGTAGAACTGAACCATTACCCTGTGGAATCTGGTGGTGTCTGAGAATAGCTTGTTGTGATGTGAGGAAACCTCCCCATCCCCACATTGACATTGAGTGCTCACAATACAGAAGAACGTATGTTTTCATTTCTATTGGGTACGTACCTAGGAGTGGAATTCCTGGATCATAGTAACTCTATGTTGAATTGTTTGAGGAACTGCCAGACTGTTTTCCAGAGCATTTATACCATGTTCCATTCCCACCAGCAGTGTGTGAGGGTTCTGATTCCTTCACATCTCATCACCACTAGTTTATTATTGAACTTGTTGATTCTTACATTTTAATTTTTGCTGTGCTTTTTACGACACTCAAAATTTGTTTCTTTCTTAGCACACAACTTTCTGAGGAGGGCTGATGGTTTTCCTCTAATAACAGCTCCTTTTATCATCAGTCTTCCAATTCTCTCTGTAAGACAGGTACTAGAGACAGAAGAAAGAGAATGGGGCAGTGTGGATAAATGAGTCTCTTCATGTAAAGAAAAATTCTCTTTCATTATGTCTCTGGTTTTTCCCCAGGGTATCTTTTATCTGTCTTCATTCATTCATTCATTCATTCATTCATTCATTCATTCACTCACTCACCTATTATGTCTCAGTCTCATCGCTTCAGACACTGGGCATACAGTTGTCTGAATAAAACAGACAAATGCTTCTGCTCTCATAGAGCTTATATTCTACTGGCAGAGGCCACCGGCAATGAGGAAAATAATTAAAATATATATGATATGTTTGTTGGTGGTAATTGGTCTGGAGAAAATAAAAAGCAGAAAAAGAGCATGAGGAGTTTGAAGTGAGTTGAGTGTGTTGATATTTAAAATGTGGTGGTCAGAGAAGCTCCCCATTGAAGAGGTCACATTTGAACAAAGACTTGAAGGAGACGAGGGAGGAAGCAATGAGGATATCTGAGGAAAGACTTTTGCAGGTAGAGGAACAATAAATGAAGTGTTCTGAACATGGCAAGAGCATCCTGACATGTTCAAGGAACCACGAAAAGACCAGTGTATCCAGAGCACAGTGGGGGATAGGGAGAAGTTAGGAGGTGAGATGAGAAACATGGTGGGGCACACCATGAAAGGGCTCATAAGCCACTGTGACTTTGGCTTTTCTCTAAGTGAGATGCAGAGCCATTTTAGAGTTTTGAACAGAGTAGTGACAGGATGTGACTTATGCATACATGTAAATCATTCTACTGTTTGAAAATAAAGGAGAGCAAGGGCAGAAACAGGGAAGATAGGAGACTATCATTCAGGCACAAGAGGATGGTATATCGTGGGTGAATTTGGTAGCTGTGGAAGTTTGGGGAGAGAGTTGGATTCTGTATATATTTTGAAGATTAAACCATAAAGATTTAATGATGTGTGAGGAAAAAGAAGACAAGGCTGATGCTAAGGATTTGTCTTGATTAAATGGAAGCATAGCATAGCCATTTACTGAGATGGAGAAGAATGAGCAAGAAGCAGGTTTGAGAAAATGTTTGGGAGGATGAGGCTTTAATTTTTGGATATGGTTAAGTTTGAGATGTTTTTTGGTACCCAAGTGGAGATATTAAGAAGGCAGTTGGACATATGAAATTAAGGTTCAAGAGAAGAGGTCTGGGTCAGAGATATAAATTTGGGATCCAAAGGTATACATATAGATATTCAGGGCCGTGAGTCTAGATGAGCCACTGAGGGACTGATTACTTGAAGAATAGTAAAGGTCTGAGGACCCAGCCCTGGGACAGCAATTGTTAGCAGTCAGAGAGATGAGGATGAACCAGCAAAGTAGCCTAAGAAATTGAAGTCAGGGAGGGAAAAGAAGAGTACATTATCCTAAAAGTCAAGAGAGGAAAGTATTTTCAGGAAGAAGCACTAATTGGTTAATTAAGAGGAGGCTAGAGAATTGGCTAGTCAATTTAGCAATATGGGAGTCATTGGTGACTCAACAACCATAGTGAAGTGTAGTGATGGGAGTGAAAGGCTGTTTGGAGAGAATTCAGAAGAGAATGGGAGAAAAATAATTGGAAATCTTTGGAATTATATTGTTTCCAACTACTGGAATGGTTACTTTGTTCATGAAGCGAAAATTGAAATTAGTTTTGATAAATGATTCAACCAGTATTTTACAAAGTGCAAATTCAACGTATTAGAAAGAACATCCAATTTGGAACTGAAGATTTGTGTTATTTTCCTTATTCTGTCATTTGAGCAAATCATTCAACCTCGACAGACTTCTGTTTCTCTATTTATAAAATTAGTGCCTTGGTAGGTTATTAAAGTTTGTGATTTTTAATGACTGTAATATGGTGAAAGATAAGTGACTGCAAAGGAATTCAGAGTAGCAAGGACTTGATTCATTGGGAGAAATATCAGCTTACTTTCTCTGTACTTAAAGAGTTTCATTGTAATAAAACCTGTGAGCCCTCAGTGACTTTGTATGTTTCTTTCTGCAAGACCTACAAGGTGTTAAGAAAGCACTCTAGGACTTTTATGAAAAGATTCTCTTAGAATATTTTTCTGAGCAATAACAAAATCACTGGAAGCCATAATGAATAGAAAGATTTTTACAAAGAAAATATTGCACATTTAGACTTTGAAAACAAATTTATATGAACTAAACTTCAAATTGAAATATTTTGAGTTCCAGTATGTAGAGGAAAAAGAACTACAAAGCTATTAGTCTCCTTTTGCTTCTAGCATATTCTACAGGAAGAAGGATTTTCATGAGGAAAAGGATTGGTCTTTAAAGTCCAAGAGAAATCCAACCAAAGGCAATGAACTAACATTTAAGAGTGAGAGATTTTGTTTGGACAATGATAACTCTCTTTCCTAGGATGATAGAATATTTTAACCCGAGAGAGTACAACTATGTCACTGGATGTTTTCTGAGGGTATCTAGAGGTGTTTTTCTATGTACAATGAAAACTTTCTCCCAAAATATTAGGACCAAATTTTGATAAATCAAATATGTTAAATGTGTTAGGGATGTTTCTATTTAACCAAATCCTCCTGACTCCCACAGAATGGTGGGGTTTTTGTTTTCGTTTTTGTTGTTGCTGTTAAGTTGAAGAGCACCCTTCTGATTGATTGTTGGTAAGTCAGAATTTGGTTTTGCTTATGGTTTGTCTCTGGTCAAGCAAACAGTACCCATTCTCAGTGGTCTTTATAATTCTGCTTACCTACCTTTTTCTTTGACTAGACATTAATCTCCTTGGGCAGGGACTGCCCCACTTATCTCACAGGCCTGGAACACAGTAGACACATAAAAAAATGTTTCATGAGTGATGAATGAATGAATGAATGAATGAATGCTGGAAACAAGAACCAGTGATTTCTCTGGGCATTTTAATCTTTGCCTTTCATTTCTGTGACTTTACTTTCTATTTTTTAAAGATTTTATTTATTTATGGAGATTCCTCAAAAAGTTAAAAATAGAGCTACCCTATGACCCAGCAATTGCACTACTAGGTATTTATCCAAAGGACATAAACATAGTGATTCAAAGGGGCATATGCACCCCAGTGTTTATAGCAGCAATGTCCACAGTTGCCAAAGTACAGAAAGAACCCAGATGCCCATTGACAGATGAATGGATAAAGAAGATAAGAAGATGTGGTGTGTGTGTGTATATACACACATTTTATGTATATAAATAATGGAATATTACTCAGCCATCAAAAAGAATGAGAGCTTGCTATTTGCAATGAAGTGGATGGAACTAGAGGGTATTATGCTAAACGAAATAAGTCCGTCAGAGAAAGACAAATATATGATTTCACTTATATGTGGAATTTAAGAAACAAAACAGATAAACATAGGGGAAGGGAAGGAAAAATAAAATAAGATGTAATCAGAGAGGGCGACAAACCATGAGACTCAACTATGGGAAACAAATTGAGGGTTGCTGGAGGGGAGGTGGGTGGGGGGATGGGGTAACTGGATGATGGGCATTAAGGAGGGCACTTGATGAAATGAGCACTGGGTGTTATATGCAACTGGTGAATCACTAAAATCTACCTCTGAAAATAATAAAACACTATATGTTATTAAAGTGATTTTAAATTAAAAAAAGATTTTATTTATTTATTTGACACAGAGAGAGAGAGTGCATGAGCAGGGGGTGGGGCAGAAAGAGAGGGAGAAGCAGAATCCCTGCTGAGAAGGGAGCCTGATGTGGGGCTTGATTCTAGGACCCTGGGATCATGACCTGAGCCGAAGGCAGACGCTTAACCAACTGAGCCACCCAGGCACCCCATGCAACTTTTCTTTTTAAATCATAACAATCAGAAGAACAAAAATAAACAACATAATGATTTACTAATTCAGCCTTTTTGGTGATACATACGTCCCATCTAACAATGAGTATGATTTGGAGGTATCATTGTGATCCAGGTAGTGCCTGAGTCTTTGGGTAGTCATTGAATGTTTGTATAGCAGGTGAATTTGGGGAAGGGTGGATTTCTATGCAGTCTGGAATGGCTCAGCTGAATTACCTTCTATTTTTTACTAAACTGGCTGCAAAAGTGTCACAACAAATAAATTAATTTCTAAGGATCACTGTAAATAAAAGATTCACATTATAGGTAGTTCTCAGAAGTCTACAGGGATTTTCACTCAACCTTGGTTTTATTTTTTCTGATAAATCTCCATGAGGATTCCCATCTCTATGGAGAATAGGAAAAATTTAAAACTGGACTTATGTCAAATGTAAGGTGAAATCATATCAACTTTCCCTACTTGAGTGATACTACAGTTAAATAAGACAGTATATATGAAAATCCCTTAAAAGTGGTATAGAATCAGTGGTGTTGCTCTTACTGAATGACTCACATTTGTCAATAAAGATTGAATGGGTGCTGCAGAGGAGCCAATTATTAAGAAAAATAGTAGAATATTTATACAATAAGACTAAAAAATTAAATAGAAAAATATCCCCTTGATAATGTGGCTATTAACCTCTGGGCAAAGGGCAATTCAAACAAGTTCAAATGTAGTACTATTCTAATAACATTCACTGCTTGAGAAGCATGAGCTCTTTGCTGCACTGGTCCCTTGAGCCCTTGACCACTGCTTTATAATTGGGAAACCAGCAAGAGAATTTAAAAATCCAAAGATAAGGCATCATATTCATTGATTCATTCATTTATTCACTTACTCATCGGTCAATAATAGACTTCTTACTATTTGTCAAGTACTGTGGTAGGTACTTTTGATCCAAAAATAATGAGGCATAACTTAGAAGAAGTTAATAGTCTCTGGGGAGAAGAGCAAGAGTAATAGCAATATTATATACTACAATACATTTTATAGTGGAAAGAAACACAGGGGGCTGTGTGAGCCCAGAGCAGTGCCCCTGATTCAGAATTCAAAAGGTGATGGACCCTAAAGTGTTTCTGGAAGTATAGCCTGAGCTAAAACCTGAACATAGTGCATGAGTAAAAGTAGTTTAATCAAAATATTAAGGAGTTTGGATTTCATCCTGAAAGCCATCAGGAGCTTGGAAGGATTATAAGTGAGGAGTGACATAATTGGGTTTTCATTTTAGATCTCTGTCTCTTGGATGGATTGGAGCAAGGCATCCTGAGAGCTGAGAGCTGAGAGCTGAAATCTGAGGCAATCACAGTAATTCAGGGGGGAAATATTGAGGTGACTTGGATTAAGGAAGAAGGTTATAGATTTCTGAGCTATTAGCAAAGTCCAACGGACTGGACTTGGCCCTTAGAATATGTGAAAAAGGGAAATATGAATTCCTGCTTAGGTTAAAATATGAAATTGGCAACAATTGAAGAGAAAATGTATGTAAAGTTAACTTTAAGAGATACCATTACTCTCAGGCCAGTAGTCTTGATAATAAGCTCCTTATACATTAAGTTGACTAAAATAAAGTATCAACCAAAAGTATGGGGGGGTCAACAATGAAAATGAGAGTCACAGAAACAGCTAAGTCATTGTACAACCAAGTTCTTTATTTTAATTGAGGTATAATTGACATGTAACATATTGAATTCAGGTGTACAACATAATGATTTGTTATTTGTGTATATTGTGAAATGATCACCACAATAAATCTAGTGAACATCTGTCACCATACATAGTTATAAAAATTTGTTTTCTTGTGATGAGTACTTTTAAGATTTACTTCTCAGCAACTTTTAAATATGCAATACAGTGTTGACTCTAGTCACCATGCTGTACACTATATTCTCATGATTGACTTATTTTATTACTGGAAGTTTGTACTTTTTGACCCCTTCACCCATTTGACACCCTCCGCAACCCCCATTTGGCAACCACCAATTTGTTTTCTATATCTATGAGCTTGGTTTTGTTTTCCACATATAAGTGAGATCATACAGTATTTGTCTTTCTTTGTCTGACCAATTTCACTTAACATCATACCCTCTAGGTCTAACCATGTTGTCGCAACTGGCAGGATTTCCTTCTTTCTTATGGCTGAATAATGTTTCATTGTATATATACCACATTATCTACTCATCCATTGATGGATATTTAGGTTGTTTACATATCTTGATTATTACAAATAATGCTGCAATGAACATGGGTGTCCATGTATCTTTTTGAAGTAGTGTTTTTGTTTTCTTCAGATAGATACCCTTGTGGTATTGCCGAATATTATGGTTGCTCTATTTTTAATTTTTTGAGGAACCTCCATACTGTTTTCCTTAGGGGCTGCACCGATTTACATTCCTATCAACAGTGCACAAGGGTTCCCTTTTCTCCACATCTTTGCCAACATTTGATATTTCTTGTCTTTTTGATAATAGCCATTCTAACAGGTGTGAGATGATATCTCATGTGGTTTTGGTTTGCCTTTTCCTGATTACTATGATGTTGAGCATATTTTCATATACCTGTTGGTCATCTGTATGTCTTCTTTGGAAAGATGTCTATTCAGATCCTCTGCCCAGCTTTTAATTGGATTGTTTGGGTTTTTTGCCAAGTTCTATCTAGGGTTCAGGATGTTAGTTCATTCTACACTTAAATAACCAGTCCACCCATCAGTAACATTCTAACTGTGGCAATAGACTGTTTATCTTTATAAATATGTAATGATGTCATTACATATTTGGATCATACTATTAACTCTCCTTGTTTTGATTGCATGCTCACTGAACAGCCTCCTGTTAATTTAACCTAATGCACTTTCCTTATGGGGAGAGAATGCTCTGGTCAGACTTGCACATACATCAGATTCTCTAGATAGTTGTATTCTTCGCTGGTAACTCATATTTTGGCATACCAGTTTTATGCATCAGTTTTTATTGTTTAAAATATTCTGACAGTGTCAAGTTCAAGTTTTTGAGTTTGTAAGTCTGAGGAGCCAGACCTTGGTTGGTAGTGAATTTAACAAAGTAAATGTCTCCCTGTGTGGGTCTGTTTGGGTGGCCTGTCTGTCTCCAGGTATCATTCCTCAAGCATCTCCAAGTGTCAGTATTAGTATGAATAGTGCCAAGTAGCTGTTCTGTCCACTTGAAACTTATATAGATGACAGCTGAAGCCATTGGAATAAATGAGATCATCCAAGGAGAGTATGTACACTGAGAAAAGAAAGAAGACAGGGTAGAACAATGGAGAACACAAACATTTAAAAGACAGAAGAAGGCAAGTTCATAAAGGATTCTGGAAAAGAGAGTCCAGGAAAATAGGAAGAGAAACTTGAGTGGACAGCATTTGGAAATCTAAGAGGTAATTAGTTTTAAGCAGGAGAGGTTGCTAATTCTGTCCATTTATAAGGTTACAGAAAATAAAGGCTAAACTGACAGGCTGAAGTGGACAGTTCATTGGGGTTATGGAGCCATGAGGCTGAAATGGGTAAGAAAATGGTGCTAGCAAATGCAGTCTATTTCGTGAAAACTAACATTGTGGTTAAAAGCATGGGCTGTGGAATCTGATGCTTGGCTCCATCAATTACTTGTTGTATGATTTTAACTTCTTGGTGCTTCAGTTTCAGTAACTAGGAATTGTGAGAATGTGAGGATTGAAATAATAGATGTCTCAAACTTAGCACAACCCTTTGCACACAGTAAATTCTCAGTAAACATTAGTTATTGGGGCTTAGCTTTGAAAAATAACTTTTTTTTTTTTTTTTAGAGGGGAGAAAGGAGAAAATGCTTAAGTACTGCTGGAAAAGAGTCAATAGAGTAGAAGAGATGGAAAATGTCAGAGAGAACAGGTAACTTATGAAACCAGGACTTTGAGGAAGCAAGAGGAGATGGGATTCAAAGTAGTGGGATTGGTTGTTGGTAGGAGAAGACCTTCAGTTCTTTAGTGTGATAGAAGAGAAACAGATCACAGACAGGCATGGTCATGGATGCGCTGGTAGGTACGGATGCAGGATCTTAGGTCACTTCTTGTCCGATGGACTCTTCACTCAAAGAAATAGAACAGATAGTCATTTGATGAGAGGAGGGAAATGGCAGAGGATAAATAAAGGATTTTAGAAGAATAATGGAATTTTGGAGGTAGAAGGTGACTATAGGGACATATAGATTGTTTCTCAGGATGAGTTGTGGTTCAGAAGATGAATTTATAATGCTTGTACACTGCCTAGCTATGTGATTTCTTTAGCAGCTCTCAGCAGTTTGGGCATAACTGCTGAGGTTGACCACTGGTTGATCCAGGACTGGGATTTTGTTGAGCAGATGTCACTAAAGAAATAGGATATGGTTGAGAAGGATATTGATAAGAGAAAGACTGAAGTGACAGAGCATAGAGTCAGATCTGGATATATTGGACTGACAAAAGTTGAGATTATGCTGTGAAGGACAATATGACAAGGAAGCTGAGGTCATTGCTAAGAATAGCCAGAGTGATTGATCATAGCTTGCATAGCAAAGGAAGTTTGACTAGAATGAAGACTGTGGGACTGAGATCAAAGAACTTGAGTCTGCAGAGTTGAAGGTGGTTGTTAAAGTAACCCAGATAATAATAGCGCTTAAAATGGTGAGGATGATAGTAAGTCAGGCATCAAATTTTTGTTTAATAAGAATTATTGAGTAGTCTCCAGGTTAGAGGAGGGTTAGAGGGTGTCATAGGTGGTATGCACCCCAAAATGGCAGGTGTTTTCTCTGAAAGTAGAGAAATAATGGATTGGGAATGGGTCTGCACCCATCTCCTGTCCCTGGTGTATCTGAGGTTTCGGAGAATGAGCAGACCCCGCTAGGGAGGACTGTCGGGGAGGTGGTGCCATCCAAAGACAACTCTGTTTCAGCTAAAGTGGGAGGTAGATGGAGAGCTGTGTGGGAAGATGAGTTGGGAGGTTATGGGATTTGTGAAGGCATAGGATAGTGAATGAATGGGTCAAGAGAGGAAACAGAGTAAGTGAGAAGAATTGTTTGCATTTGGGGCAGAAACCACAGACAATTGTGACATAAAGCAGGGTGGATACGCTAGTTGCAAAGTCTAACCAAGGCTTGTATATAAATTTAAGATACCAGGTCAGGGCCTGGGAGAGTCGGAGCCTAATGAAGTTAGCTGTTGGCAACTCTGAGGGCAGTGTGGCTGGTAGGGACTCCTGATGAAACATCTCATCTCACACGTCTTATTGACACAGGCATAGTAGCATAACTTTTATTTCTTTTTTTTTATTATGAAAAGATTTTATTTATTTATTTAATTGACACAGAGAGAGATAGCGTGAGAGGGAACACAAGCAGGGGGAATGGGAGAGGGAGAAGCAGGCTTCCGGCGGAGCAGGGAGCCCGATGCAGGGTTTGATCCCAGGACCCCGGGATCATGACCTGAGCTGAAAGCAGACGCTTAACCAACTGAGCCACCCAGGCGCCCCATAACTTTTATTTCTAATAAGAACAGCCACCATTTTATTTTTTTGAGTCATGACTATGGACCAGACACCGAACTAGATACATTGCATGCTTTATCTCATTTAAGGCTCACAAAAACTCTTGAGTGATAGATGTTATCTTTATTTTACATATGAGACAACTGAGGCTTATGTGATATGAACTCTCACAAATGTACAAAATCTCCTGAAAAAGAATAGCTTTCGATAAATTATTTTTTTGCCACCTTCTTTTATTTTGAGAAATGTATGAGATTGAGGGAGTTTGCCCAAGAAAGCGTGGCAAAGGGACACTGTGTTAGTCTGCTAAGGCTGCAATAACAAAGTACCACAAATTGGGTGGCTAAAACAACAGAAATTTATTGTCTCAAGGTTCTGGAGGCTGAAAGTCTGAAATCAAGGTGTTGGCAGGGTTGTTTCCTTCTGAGGGCTGTGAGAGAGAATCTGTTCCATGCCTCCCTAGCTTCTGGTGCTTTGCTGGCAATCTTTGGTGTTCCTTGGCTTATAGATGCACTGATCTCTGCCTTCATGTTCACAGGGTGGTCTCCCTGTGTGAAATTTCCCTTTTTTATAAGGACATCATATTGGATTATTGGCCCACCCTACTCCTATATGATCTCATCTTAACTAACTACATCTTTTATAACCTTATTTCCAAATAAGGTCACATTCTGAGGTGCTAGGGAATAGGACTTTAACATGAATTTTGCTGGGACACAACTCAACCCATACTGAGACAACTCAGTAATTAACATTAAGAAAACAAAAGTCCTTAACTCATACGAGTCAGTTTGTTCTAGAAATTTCTGATAAGTGTTTGTATCAGGGAGTATCATGGATTCTAAGCTCTGATCTCTTTTTGGATAGGAATGGGGTTCTCCTTGGGAATTATGGAGAGGGGCATTAATATGTTGGGGTGCTGTTTAAATCCTTAAAATAATTTGAATTTTTTAAAAAAAAGTCTCTGCAATTTACTCTTAAATCATTTAATACTTGAGATCATTTACTCTGAAAACATTTAATTAAGTTTTATTGGGTTTTTTTTGGAGATGTTGAGACATTTAATTTTGAAACGGGGAAAATTATATAGGAGCTAGGAATTCTGAGGATTATGTGTGGGTTCCAAAGTATTTTAAGTTTGTATACCTCTAGGTTTCTTTTCTTGGAAACTTCAAAGGCACTAATTGGAGCAATTTTTCCACAGCACCAGATCTCTAAGAGCTTACCTTTAAGCACTGTTTTATAGCCGGTGGGAGGAGTTCCTTGAAGTTCTCTGGCTGGAAGGACTGATTACCACTGAAAATGCCTCAGGGCAGTGGTAGCTGTTCTTGCCAAGATCTGACCGGGGGAGGCTGGTTAAATGAGACTTATGGGTGATGGAAAGAAATAAATTTATGAGATGGCTCTTGTTCTTTAATTTTTTTAACCAGGTAGAAGGTCGAGACAACACGTTATTTCATGAAGCAGTAGAGAACAAAATTCTAAAAGATATTGTAGCATCTGGAATATCAATTTTTAAGATTCAAAGTGAAATCTGTTTTGTTTTTTGTTGAATTCTTATTTTTACTTCAAAGCCCTTTGCCAGAGCACACAGAAAACCTCATTTCTATTGTTTCGTATTCCCCAGAGGGTCTTCTCTGCTCTTCTTAGGTGAACGTGTTCAACACCCCCTGGATCAGATGATCACACTTTTGCCTTTAAGTTTTCTCCTAAGCCACACCCTATGTTGGAATGTCTCCCTGTGTGCCAAACATTTCCGTTTGTCTAATTAAAAGATTCTTCAAAATTTTACCTCTTCCAAGGAATTTTCCTGGATTACTGGAAAAGTGTCATTCAATATTGACGTCCCCTTTTACATTTATTGTATGTTTTATGGACTTAATTTATGCCTTTGATAACTTCACTGCTTTTCTTCTTCTTCTACATTATAAAAGAAATTAACAATTGACTTATCTTTTTTTTTTAAAGATTTTATTTATTTGTTTGACAGAGAGACACAGCGAGAGAGGGAACACAGCAGGGAGAGTGGGAGAGGGAGAAGCAGGCCTCCTGTAGACCAGGGAGCCCGATGCAGGGCTCGATCCCAGGACCCTGGGATCATGACCTGAGCCGAAGGCAGATGCTTAACGACTGAGCCACCCAGGCACCCCAACTATTGACTTGATTTATCTTGACAAAGTAAAATCTGGTAGAGTTAGACAGAATTTATAGCTTTTGAGTGAATGGATTCTAAAATCAAATAGACCAGTGTTTGATTATTAGTTAAGTTACTAAGTTCTCAAAGCCTTAGTCTCCTTACCATTAAAGTGAGAGTAACAGTCATACTTCCTTGTCAAGTTGTGAGAATTAGAGAGGAAAATGCACTAAAACATTTGGTATGAAGCCTGACATAAAGTCAGGACTCAAGAGGAGTTTTCAAAGGAAGTAACACTTGACATAGAGTCAAAACACCTGGGTGCTGGCTTTGTAACTGGACAGGTCCTTTGACCTCTTAGAACCTGTTTCCTTCTGTCTAAAATAAGGATGTAATCACTAGTGTGCTGTTAAATGGTAAACCACTGGCTCTGGCTCTGGGAGTGGGGAGGGGTCCTTATTTGTAGCATTTGACAATTTCCATGGTGTAAATATTCTGCCAGGGCCAATTTCAAACTACCACATGTTGTCATTGGATGTGGAGCTGTGAATAGATGTGCACGATTGTCTCACCCACCGTAACACAAAGGGGAATATTTATGTTTAAATGAGATGGTATTTGTGAAAGGACTTAGTAATAGGTATTCACCAAATGTTAGCTTAACTTTCCTTGGAAAAGTCCTTTAGATGGGTAGAATTATTGAGTGTAGAATTAATTCTATGACAGGAAGCAGATTGAGCATTTTCTTCTCCATGACAATTTGAGAAATTGCAACAGTAAATACCCGGAGATGCCAGGCAGACAACACTAATGCAGAATTGGAACAGGAGGAACCTACTGCCTTCTTAAATGTTCACTGGGGCATCTCCCAGGGGTATCTCACATTTATTAGCACCCCCTTCCCACACCACATGCATCTTTTCCTGTGTTCCCCAACTCAGCAAGGGTGCTACCATTTTCTCACAGCTGTTTCAGACAACACCCTTGGAGTCATCCTGGACTCATCTCTTTTAAACCCCACATCCAGTCACTCTGCAAATTCTTTTGGCTCTGTCTTCAAGTCTTAGTTTGACCACTACTTATCCCCTCTACCTCGAGTTGCTGGGAATGGCCAGCAATCCCTGTACCAATGGATGAAAGATGACTCCAAACTTTGCTGTGAAAGAGAGGAGAAGGCAAGGGGGTCAATTTGACGCTCAGAGAGGAAGACCCTTTGCTGTTCTTTACTCTCGCCTTTATTGGTTCTTCAGGATAATCATAAATTTTGATCACTCTTTCTCAAGCATGGGATGTGTGACAAGGGGTCTTAGTGGCACTAGGAGGATCTGTTTGGAAAGACAGGATATGCTAATCTGCTTGTTCTACTAGCCGCTAAACATAGCCTAGGGGACAAGGCATACATCTCTTAGATCACAGGGCGGTGGCTGTTTGGGCTAAGAAAGCTTTGGGGAAGGCAATTCCCCTGGCAGAGTGGTCTCGCAAGCCTCGGCATTCCAGGGGCCTATGCCCTTCTCCAAAACCTTCCCTGCCCCCAGCGGCCTCCGTGTTACATTTTAGCAAGCCAGGTATTATGGATGATTTCATGTTCTACATTAACCCCAAACACTGAGTCACTTTAACTGGTCTCCTTGTTATTCTCTCCAGAGCTGCCAGAGGAGCTTTTAAAATGAAAGCAGCTTGTATTATTCCCTACTCCCCTTTCTGACCTACTCCTTATTCACTTCATTTTTAGCATATTGGCATCTTTATTAATTCTTACAAGCCAGGCACACACCCTCTCTAGAACCATTGCTCTTGCTGTTCCTTCTTTCCCCAAAATCTTGATTGACTTATATCATGACTTCATAAAGCTCTTGGCTCAAGGTTTCCCCCTCAGAGAGGCCTTCCCTGTCCACCAATCTAACATAGCTCCCCATATGACTCTGTCCTGTCAACCTGCTTTATTTTTCTTTTTATAGACTTAGTCCTGCTTGACGTCAGAGATGATGTGAATCCATTTATTTGAGGTCTAGCTCCTCCACTCAGTATAAACTCCATGAGGCCAGACTTAATTTTCATGACTGAATTCCCCAGAGCCTAACAAAGAAGGCTCCCTGACATATAGAAGGCACTTAATACGTAGTTATTTAATGAAAGGATGAATTTTTGTAAATGTTCCATGTGTACTTGAAAAGAAATTCTTTAATTGTTGAGTGCAAACCTTCAATATTTGTCCATAAGATCAGGCTTAATTATGTTATTCACAAATCCTATCTCTTTATTAGTTATTGCCCAATTGATCTATCAGTTTTTGAATAAGTTATATTAAAGTTTTCCATTGTGATTGTGGTTTTGTTAATTCTCCTTGTAACTCCAGTTAGTTTTTGTTTTTAAGAACATGTTGTTAGGTGTAAACTGGCTCAGGATTGTTCTGTTCTTAGTGAATTGTCCATTTTAACATTAAATATATGGTCATCTTTATCTCTAATACTTTTGCCTGTAAATACATTTTGCTTGGTATTAATAATGCTGTTCCATATTTGGTTGGTATTTTTGATATGTATCTTTTATACTTCTCTTATTTTTAAACTATTTTAATAGTCAAGTTTAATCCTATACTTTTATTGTGATTATTTATATATTTTGACTTATTTTTATTATCTTATTTTGTGTTTTCCATTTACTGTGATTTTTGTTAATCCTGCCCCCCCTTTCCCTGCTATTAAATTGAATTATTATGCTATTAGTTTGGTAACTATAGATTATATTTCTCTCTTTTCACCACTACTCTTAATTTAGTTGACTTAATGAAGTTAATCAGTGTCTATGTTCCTGTTAATACAAAAGCCTTGAAATGTTTTATTCTGATCATCTTCTGCCTACCCTCCATAGTATTAACTGGTTTATTAGATCCATCCTGTTTTTAAACCCCAATGAGTCATTTTTGTTTATATAGTCAGTGTTTATATAGGTTTGACTTGTTTACTAATTTCTTTATTCCTTGTTACTTCTAGCTTCCCACTCCATTTTGGATTCTTACATGTTTTTTTCCATTCTTTCTTACTTTCTTTACATTCTTTAGTAGTTGTTTTCAGGAATTGTATATATAAGTGGGTGTTGGTTTGCAGCCTCAGGAGTTTCCGGAGTAAAATTCTGAACTAGCCCCCATACACAGCAAGCAAGGAAAGACCAAAGAAAGAGTCAGGCTACTCCAGATTGGTAGGTGGCAGGTTTAATAAGCCAAGGGAACTTATGATACTTGTCTTGGGCAGCAGCATGTTTAGTTCTCTACACCTGGCCCCCAGATTCTTAAGAGTTTATGTAGAAGCCTTAATGGGGTTCAGTCATGTATACAGTTCGGATGGTCTCAATAACACATTATTCTCTCAAGGCTTCATCTTTGAAGTAGCTCTTCATGCAGGAACAGTGGGCCAAATGTACATTACCAGGACAGGGAAAAGGTGAAAAGCCTCCACCTTGCATTTCAACCTGTAGTCACCTGCTCTCCATGACTTCCTTCAACAGTAGGAAATCCTTTAGGTCTTTTTTTTTTTTTTTTAGAATTTATGTATAGCATCTTAATTTGTGATTACTAGGTCAGTTAGTATAGAATTTTGTATCTAACTTAGCCCATTGAAGATATTCTTTTATTGTTTTCTGACTTCTTTTGTTGTTGATGAGAAGTCTTCTGTCAGTTTTTCATTCCTTTTTAGTTAAGCTGTCTTTTCTTTCTGGTTATTTTAAGATGATCTCTTTGCTTTTCTGTTTCTGCAGTTCCTTATTTAGTGTCTAAGCATGGATTTGATTTTGTTTTTTCTGCTTGAAACCTGGTTTGCCTTTCTAACCTGAGGACTTAAGTTTATATCCAATTTTGGATAATTCTATCTTTCCAATATTTCCTCTCTTTATTCTGTAATGTCCTCTTTATAAAATCCTATTGAGTGTACTTTTGATCTTTTCATTCTATTCACCAAGGCTCTTTATCTTTCTTTCATATTTTCCATTTCTTTTTCTCTCTTTGGTGCATTCTTGGTGATTTCCTCAAATTTTGTGTACAGTTCACTTCAGCTCTATTTAATCCACTCTTGAAGTCATCCATTGAGTTTTCATTTTCAATAACCATAGTTTTTTATTTCCAGAAGTTTCATTTGGTTCTTTTTCAAATCTGCCTATTTTATTTTGTATCATATGCTCTTCAATATTATAGTCTCTTTAATATTGTTGTATTATTTCTACCTCTTAGAGTGGCACAAGTTCTCCCAAGTATTTGGTGTACTTGACTCTCCCTCATTGTGGTTTGTTTCCTTGTGTGGTTGCTAATTGTTGACTGTGAATGCATCTTTAGCAGGGAGTCTAGTGTACCCTGGATTGTGCACTACTGGTGTTTACAGAGAGGTTTTCATTGGCTTTTGTTGCGGTCCTAAAGTTAGTTTGTGGGCTAATTTTTTTTGGCTTTGGATTCTTGTACCATAGATCTAGTACAACTCCTACTAGCCCTTATATGTTTCTGGTTTAGGATTTAAGTTTCTCTCAGGAGATTTATTCTCCCCCATTAGAGACCTGGATAGATGGCAAGTTTTCTTGCCAATTTTCTAGATAAGTGGGAGGAATTTCCTGATCTCTGTTTCACTGATAGGGCTGAGCTTTAAGCAGGGTACTCTGTTGTAATTCTCTGATCCAAAAGAGGCTGATACCAAGAAAACTGTACCTACATGACATTAAAATTTTGGCAGCCAAGCCCTATATCAGGATCTGATACCCTCTTTTGCTGCCATGTAACAATAGAAGTTTAATTTTGGTTTGAGTTTCCTTTTTATTTTAGGTAACTGGAAGATATCTCATTATTTTTATCATTTGAGTTTGGCTCTTATATTAAAAAGGAAACTTTGTATTTTATCCAGCATTCCTGTTTTGTAGGGGGAATGCCTTCCATGTCAGCTTAGTCTGCCACTTCTCATATCTTAATGCTTTTCCTTGACTCTCTATTTTTTCCCATGTACAGATTTCTCCCACTTAAAAAAAAAAAAGATTTTCTTCATAGTAAAATATTTGCCTACAAAGAAAACTCTAGGCCTAGATGATTTCTCAGGAGAGCTTTACTAAGTATTCAAGGAAAAATAACAATTTTACAGAACTACTTCCTGGCAATAGGAAAAAAGGGAACACTTTTCATGAGGCTGGATAACCCTTGTACCAAATAACTAATATTAATAATACAAGAAAGAAAAATTGTAGGTCAACTTCCCTCATAAGTCTAGATGCAAAAATTCCAAATGGATATTAACAAATCAATCTAGCAATATGTAAAAAGAAACTTATGTAATGACCAGGTTGTTTTTATGCCAAGATGAAAAAGATTAGTTTAACACTAGAAAGTAAATCATTATAACTTATTATATTAGTATGTAAAAGGAGAAGAATCATATGATCATCTCAATAGATTCATTTGATAAATATCAAATGTTATATATGCATTCATTTTCTTTTTTTTTTTTTAAAGATTTTATTTATTTATTTGGGAGAGAGAGAATGAGAGAGAGAGAACACATGAGAGGGGATAGGGTCAGAGGACGAAGCAGACTCCCTGCCGAGCAGGGAGCCCGATGCGGGACTCGATCCAGGGACTCCAGGATCATGACCTGAGCTGAAGGCAGTCGCTTAACCAACTGAGCCACCCAGGCGCCCATATGCATTCATTTTCAAACAAGGAAACAAATAGCTCTTAGAAAACTAGGATATACAATAACTTTTTTAATCTAAAAAAACCTCATTAAAAAACCCTCTAAAATAATTATCATATTTGATTGTTAAGCTAATTTTTTTCCATTGAAATTATAATCAAGATAAAGATGAAATAAAGTTTAACTACATTATACTGTATGTATACCAATGACTCAGTTTTCATTTCCAGTATTATTTATTATGACTTCTCTATTCCTCATGATCAGTTTAGATCAGTTTTTCTATTTCAAGGAAACAGCCTCTGGTTTTTTGATCATCTCTAATTTTTTTGTTTTTGTTTTGTTAATTTGTGGTCCTATCTTAATTACTTCTTAGCTTCTACTTTCCTTAGTTTTGTTCTGTTGTCCCTTTTAATTTCTAAACTTAAATGTTTATTTTTACCTCTCTTATTTATAATAGAGATATTTAAGGCTTTTAACTTGAATTCGTACATTTGCTTCTTTTGTTGAAGATTAATTGACTGTGTAATCATGGATTTGTTTCTGGGCTTTCTATCCTATTCCATTGATCTGTGTTCTATTTTTGTACCAGTACTATGCTGTTTTGATTACTACAGCTTTGGTAGTATAACTTGAAATCTGGAATTGTGATATCTCTAACTTTGTTTTGATTTGTTTCAAGACTGTTTTGGCTCTTTGGGGGTCTTTTGCAGTTCCCTGCAAATTTTAGGATTATTTGCTCTAATTCTGTGAAAAATGCTGTTGGTATTTTGATAGGGTTTGCATTAAATTTATAGATTGCTTTGGGTAGTATGGACATTTTAACAGTATTTGTTCTTCTGGTTCATGAGCATGGAATGAATATCTTTCCATTTGTTTATGTCATCTCTAATTTCTTTTATCAGTGTCTTCTAGTTTTCAGAATACAGGTCTTTTACTTTCTTGGTTAAGTTTATTCCTAGGTATTTTATTGTTTTTGGTGCATAACCATCTCTTATTTAAGAGTGTGGTTTTTAGTTTTTCTGAACATTTTTTTTTCTTTTTTTTCTATTTAAAAAGTTGTTGAGACTTCTTTTGTGAAACTGTTTGGTCAGTTATTATATTTGAATATGTTTGAAAATCAAGAGTATTCTCTGTTTTTTGGATATATGATTTTTTAAAAAGATTTCTATTTATTTATTTTAGAGAGAGAGAGCTGGGTGAGGGAGAGGGAGAACCTCAAGCTGACTCCATGCTAAGCATGGAACCTGATGCTGGGCTCGATCCCACAACCCTGAGATCATGACCTGAGCTGAAATCAAGAGTCGGATGCTCAACCGACTGAGCCACCCAGGCACCACATGGTGGATATGTGATTTTTTACATATATTTTAGATAAACTTATTGTTGCATAGAGTCAATATAACATGGTGGTTAGGACACAGGTTCTGGAGTAGACTTCCTGGATTTCAGTCCTGCCTCTGCCACTTACTAGCTCTGTGCAACTGGGTTGTGGATAATGGGGGTTCTGGTCAGGGTTAAATCGATTAATATATAAAACGTTTAGGACAGTGCCTGGCACATATTAAGTGCTACAGAATATGGCTAAAATGCTGTTGTTCAAATCTATATTTCCAATTACTTTTATGTGCTTGCCCTATCCGTTTAAGATAGAGGTATGTTGAAATCCCTCATAGGATCTGTGTTTTTCTCCTGGTACTTTGACCAGTCTTTACTGTCTTTGTTGTAATGCTATGATGTGTGCATATAAAATTATTATAATATTTAATTGCTGGACTTACTAGTTTTTAGTATTCCTTTTAATGTAGGGCCTCTACCTAATCCATGTACCTTTGTGGAGAGTAGAAAAAGGCACATCCTGTGCGTCAGGCAGCTTGACCTAAGGCCAACTCAGGAGGTTGTTCAGGAGTGTCTCTGCCAAAGAGCGTCACAACTGGCCAAAACCTATCTCAGGCTGTATTTCATTGGTTTTCCACTGGGGGGTGCTGCCAAGCTTCAGGGTACAGTGCTGGGGTAAGAACTCAACCTTTGCCACTGTGAGACCATCATGTGCTACTTGGACATTCCTGGATGAGGCTGGGAAACCTAGGGTGTAAAGCCGCAAGTATTGCCTTATCAGCTGGCAGAGGAAATCATAGCTGCTCTGACGACCACACCTGGAGTTCAGGAATAGTCTGAGGACTGTGGCAGGCCAGGGTAGCCATACCTGATGAGAACTGGAGGAGATGGGGAACGCCATTATTCTCTGGGGCTGGTGGGGTTCCAGGGAGATAGGAATGGGAATGAAGGGGCTACCCATGAGCAAAGCAAACGCAGACCAAAATTGTTATCTCCTGTTCAGCAGCCTCCGAAAGCACGGCACTTCTAGAATATCAGATCCATCAGCTGGACAGGAAATGCTGTCCAAATGAAGGTTTGTCAGTGGAAGTTAACAAGACAGTGTGAGTGGCTTTGGGAGATGGAGCCTGGAGAGATACTTTTTTTTAAAGATTTTATTTTATTTATTTATTCATGAGAGACAGAGAGAGAGAGAGAGGCAGAGGGAGAAGCAGGCTCCTCGCTGAGCAGGGAGCCCGATGCGGGACTCGATCCCAGGACCCTGGGATCATGACTTGAGCCAAAGGCAGACTCTCAACCATCTGAGCCACCCAGGCGCCCTGGAGAGATACTTTAAGCTAGGATTTTTATAGGGCATCCAGTGGTGAAATTCTGGGAGAGGAGAGAATTGTGAAGGGCAATAGACATTTTAGTTTCTTACTGTTCCCTTTTAAACATTCATTCTTCAGTCAGAGACCTCCGGTTTCCTGTGCAAACCTTTTCTGCCATTGTGTCTTTACGCCTGCCTTTCTCATAACCCTACAGAGATACTGGGTCATAAATGACACTTTTTTATCTCAGAAAAAAACAAAACAAAACAAGGAAGGTGTGATACCAATATTTACTTCTGCAATTATTGTGAGGATTCAATTTAAAAAATTAAGATTAAAGTACCTAGATGTAGCAGGGGACCAAGACATGTGAATTTCTTTCTACTTTTCTCTCTTTTGGTTGTCCTTTTTTTGCTGCCAGTATTTTATTTTATTTTATTTTATTTTATTTTATTTTATTTTATTTTATTTTTTAAGATTTTATTTATTCATCTGAGAATGAGAGAGAGAACACGAGAGGAGAGAGGGTCAGAAGCAGAAGCAGACTCCCCGCTGAGCAGGGAGCCCGATGCGGGACTTGATCCTGGGACTCCAGGATCATGACCTGAGCCGAAGGCAGTCGCTTAACCAACTGAGCCACCCAGGCGCCCTTGCTGTCAGTATTTTAAATGGTTAGGTGAAACAGTGTTATACACCCACCCACCCACACTCACCCACTCACACACTTTAATTGAACATGTTTTATTCTGATTCCAAAATACAGTCTGGATCTGCCCCCTATAGTTGCCACTCCCAGCGTTCTCTCTCTCAACTTCTGCGGGAGCTTTCTTGCTGCTGATCTTGCCTCTGTCCACACAATAGCCATGGTCATCTTTTAAAAATGGAAATAAATAACATTAGAAACCTTTCTGCAGCTTCCCCTAGATTTTATTTTAGTTCCCCTTTTCCCCCATAGATTTTAAATAAAATGTGAATTTCTTTCTGTCATCTGTGAGGCCCTATGCGATCTGGCCCCTGAGTATCTCTCTCTGCATTCTTCTACCCTTCCCCTCTCCATTTATTCCAGCTTTTTACGAACCTTCTGTTATCCTCAGCTCATTCTCATTTCAAGGCTTTTGCGCTTCCTAATTTCTATGCCAAGAATGTTTTCAGTTCTCAGCTCAAATGCTAGAAACAGAGGGGTCTTTCTTGCCCACTTTATCTGAAGTTGCTTCTTCCTGTCCCAATTTGTCCTCCATCAGATTTCCCTATTTTAATTTGTTTGAAACCAATTGTCGTTATCCAAAATTATCATCTATGTCTACATGTATATGCTTATTTGTTGTTTTCTTGCTCTAGAGTGTAAGTTTCATCTATCCTGATCATGGATATGTTTCTGAGTCCTTAAGTAGTATCTGGTATAAGGGATAATGACAAAGTACATTTGCTTAATGTGTGAGTGAATGAATCAATATTATTTTCTTCATGAAGTCTTTTCAGAGTACTCCCGCTGAAGTAATTCTTTTCTCCTTGGAGTCCCTTTTGTATTTCATTTGCATTACTCACTATATGCATCACATTATTCTTTGCATTTGTTTACTTATGGATATTGTAATGTATCCTCTACTAGACTGTACAGTGCTGGAAGGCAGATTTGGAGGGCGAATGTTTAATAAATAGTTGAACTGATGAATCAGTTACAAACAATAAATTCATCCTTATTTAAAACACTGATAGAAGAGGAATCCTGAATATGGCTATGGTCTGGCTCACTGTCACTTCTCAGCACCCTTTGATAGTTGGGGCTTTCAGACTGTATCTAGGCTTGTTGGAAGATATATACATTCTCTAGGGATGCTCTCCACATACCACACTCTTTCTCAGCCCTGTTAGGTTTGTAAAATTAATTCATTCTTTATTCATCTATACATAGCATCTCAAGCAGATTACCAGTTCATAGCTTGATTTTATTCTTTGAATGTTAATAGCTGTTCTACTTTTGAAACCAGAGAGTTATAATTTCCATGCTTGACAACATTCGTGATTTAAAAAACCTTTCCATTGTATTCCTCTTCCTTCTTCTCCTTTTTTAAAAATTAATTTTTGACTCAGTAGAGAATAAAATTTGGTAGGCATCTTCATGTAGTTTAAAAAAAAAAATCCTTGTATCAGATCTGTGAAGTAGCTGTTACTTCTGCCATTTTGTAGATGAAGATCACAGCTTGTCCACTCCACAGGTGGTGGAGGTGGGATTCAAACTCACGTTTCCTCCTTCTGAAGCCACAACTCCAGACTAACTCAGAAGTGTTTTTTGGAACTATATCAGTAGACAAAACAGCAGAGACATTACTGAGGGCCATGGTTAGAGATTTAGTAGCACAAATTACATCTATTCCTTACAGGGTATAGCTATATTGGAAGAAAAATGTAGACATGTAAGCATAACTTACCAGGACCTTTTTTTTTTGTACTGTCTATGTAGGATTATAAACACTTGAGAATGTTGTCCTTTCCCCTAGTTCCTTCTTGCCCTATGAACACACTTTCACTGTTTTAGCTATAGCAGTAATGTGAGTGCACTGTACAGATGAGAATTGTGGAAGGATCGGTTCCGTGCATGTTGAACTTTGCTTTCGTTCCTTCCTTTCCTGGGATGTTTCCTGGAATGTTAAGACTAGGGTATTATAATAAATTGGTTATTATATTAGACTCAATCCTGACCTAAAAATGAAGGGTCATCAGGAAAGAAAGTTCTTTTGAATATGTTGTATATATATTTAGGGAGATTTAACAAAAACAATATACTTCAAAAGAGATGATTTGAACAGCTATCCTTCAAGTCATGACAGCACCATTTTTTGGGTGATGAGCAAAATTGGAAAACAATGGTTTTATTTCAAATGCTAAGGATTACTTTTACTGAAATTTAAATCCACTAACTTGTGAGCTTTTGAAGGCATGGAATATTCATCTTTATATATTTATCCTTTATTTTAAGACATGGAAATATAGTAGGAATTCAATGCATGTTTTTCAATGACAAGATGAAATAACACTGTTTTAGTACCCTTGATATGGACTTGTATATAACCCACCAGTATCATCCCATGATTTTGTTAGTATGAAACACTTTCTGTTGTATGTCATGGGGTTATGAATATGGAAGATTTTTAAACATTGCAAGTAATAAAACGCAGAGGAGTAGACTGATACTGAATGTATTTAATTAAAGCATTATTAATAAAACCAGTTGTCACTGTACCATAATAATGTGAAAGTAACAAATAATATAATTCTAGTTGATACAGAACAGATAATTCTCTTCTTTAGAGCTACCTAGTTGGTGAACAAAGTCATATTTTGGGGTGCTGTATTATCAATTTCCTCAGTTACAGGTGGGAATAAGATAGAGATTAGATGTGAGGAAATGGTTACCCATGGCAGATATTTCATATGTACAGCTAGAATTCAAAGTCTGATAAACAGTCCAGGAAACAAGCAAGTCCAGATATCTGGTAAGTCTAAGAATTAAGTAGTTTAATCCAGGAGCGAGATCAGCAAGTTAGATAGAATATTCCAATAGCCAACTCAAGTCCAAAACCTGGAAGATAATACACAGTGGAACTGAGTGTGAGAGAAGCCAGGGCTTCTAGACAGGCAAGCCCCTGAGTTGTTAGCAGAGGACTTGGGTTTCTAGGGATACAGTGACAATCCCCTAAAATGGAGGATGGTACTCATGGTTTGGAGGCAGATTCGTTTTCTGACAATAATTCACTTATTCATTGATTCCTAAATGCTTGTTGAGTGAGTATTCTATGCCTTGTACAAATATGTGGTGCTTAGAATGCAACAGTTAACAAGCCAGACAGGATCCTTTTCCTTAAAGGGCTGATAAAGTTTGGAGTGTCATGTTAAGAAAATAAGAATTATAGTATGACAATAATATAAAATACCATATAATAGTTTGTAGGAAATCCAGATTTTGTGGAAATAATACTAATAACTAACGCTTATTGAATAGTTACTGTGCATCAGGCACTATTCTTAGACTTTATATGCATTAACAGGTTTAATCCTCACAACAACTCTATAAAATAAGTATTAATATTATTTATATTTTATGTATGAGGAATTGGAGCTTCAGAAAGGTGAAGTTTTCCTGCTCAGGACCTCACAGCTAGTAAATGGTAGATGTAAGTTTTGAAATCCATGTTTCATTTCCAGAATCCATGGTCCTAGTCATTACATCCTCCCACTGCCCTACTGTCTATTAATTTATCAGATCTTCAGTGGAAGGTGGGTGTGGGTCTGGGACAAGGAGCCAGGAACATTTCCCCAAGTGGGGACATTGCTTTAAGACCTGGGTGAGGGAGGGGAGTAGTTGGGGAGAAAGGTAGGTAGCACAGGGCACAGGGGAAGGCGGGGAGAGAAAACATGTTCAAGACTCAAAGGCAAAAAGGAGATGGTAAAATTGGGGAGCAGTTAGATAGGTAAGGTTGAGTGGTCGAGCTGTTTTTGTTGGCTGATATGTGAGTTTCAACATGAAGTTAGTAGGTTCATGGAGAGAGAGGCTTTTGACTGTGGACACATAAAAACTAAAGAACATGATCAGGAGAATGAAGTGGGCAGGTGGAGTCTTAGGAGAGAAATACTTTACTATTAATAAGACCATAAATCCTATATAATTAATCTCAGAAAAAGAATGCTCAATTTAAGTGTTTTAGCATGAGAGGAAGAATTAGCGGTAAATCTGAAGGCATGTCTTAAAACAGTTTCCACCTTTAAAATTGTGTGCAAAGGATAATTTCCTGGCCCGTTACCCTGTACAGACAGGCTGGCAGCAGGCATTTCAGTTCTACCAGCTGTATGGGACCAGAATTTCCACGTAGAATACTTTGTGTGATTTGTGCCCTAGGGAGAAAAGAAGGGAGGAGTATTTTACAATGATTTCCTCTGTTTCTAGGGGAAGACTTAAACCTTACCCAGCGTTTCAGTTCTGTCTGGAAGGGTATAACTGACACTAATAAAGGGTTTTTGTTTTTTTGTTTTTTTTTTCTGAGAAGTTTTAGATGTCTCTACACTTAAAAGAAAAAAAAAAACTGCAGTAATTTGCTTTAATCATGTTCTAGTTTCAGCAGGAAAAGGTTTGCAGATGTTACGTAGGACTTTCGTTTAGAGACGCCTGAGTGTATATGGCATGTTTTGAGCACACATCATCTGGGTATTTGTAACTTGTGGCAAGGTGCTCCGATTTTGCGTGGACACTGATGTGATTAAAGTGAATGAAATTTGTGCTTGTGTTTTTTTAATCCTAAAACTTTAGTTGTCATAGTCGTGGTTCCGAGTAAACAAGAAAAGTAGGGAAACTAGTTGCTGCCATGCTATCAGTCTATCGGTAACTAAGCAGAGGAAACAGAAATTTCACCCGTCCTAGTGATGAATTCAGAGAGTCTAACAAGACAAGCTGAATAGATTTCAGCAATACTGACATAAGCGTAAGATATGCCTTAAGTGAATCCATTTTAACACTGGTTTGGATAATAAAAGTGTTAACAATATCCTAAAGGAAAAAATACACGAGGAGCCTGAATTGAAAGCTTTTAGTGTAGAAGAGATTTAGATGTTGGCTAAAACCACAAGATCCCAGATGTTTTAATACCTAGGATGTTTATGTAAAACGTTTTAGACTTTTAAAGTGATTTTGTTCTTTCCTCTAATGGTATTGTCCATCTCCTTCTTATCTTCTTCAAATGATACAAGTTTCTCCCTTGGTTAACTTACCCTTTATTTGCACTCACGGTATCATAGCCCAAAGGTTAAGGAACAGAGTTAAGAGAACAGAGGAGATCTGTCCCCATGTGGGAGGTTGTTTGGGAAAAGGTCAGCATTGAGTGAGGAGTACCTGGGCCCCCAAACCCAGGGATACTGGTGAATTGATCAGGCCTGGAGAGATTCCATTTTCTACAACAAAATGTGAGGGAGAGCTGCTACCAGATATGGTATCAGATGCCTGAGAACTAGCACTGGGGCCGCCAGAGATAGACTGATGACCACAAAGATGAATACAGGCCGAAGGGAAAATTCCAAGGGTGCCAAGTGTGGGGTCAAGAGCTGGCAGGAATTACAGAGGAACAAAGGCAGATTCCAAAAATTTAGTTGCTGAGAGAGAGAGACAGAAGGAGAGAGAGGGAGAAGAAAAAGCAAGTAAGTAATAGGAAGCAAAATTGGACGTATACAAAGAGCTAAAAGGAGAACAAATACTGAAATATGATTTATTTAAAATAGGTGAGTGACCAGAAATAACAACAATAGCTGCTGTTTCCAAGCACTTGCCAAATACTGGCACTATTCTAGGCATTCTACATCTTTTTATTTCATTTAATCTGCTCAACAAACTCTTTGAGGCAGGTGCTACCAGTTTACCTATTTTACAGGTAAGGAATCTGAGTCACTGAGCCAGGAAAGGGAGGTACGGGGAGGAAAGAGACCACGTCTAGCTTCACACATGGAGTAGATGGGGAGCTAGGATTGAGATGTCAGCAGTGAAAACTCAGAGCCTTCGTTCTTCAGCGATGATGCAGTCCAGCAGTGGTTCTCAAAGGGTGGTCCAGAGACCTGCAGCAGCCCAGCACCTGGGAATTTGGTAGAAATGCACATTCGCAGGCCCTACTTCACAAACTGCTGGTGGGAGGCAGCAATCTGTGTTTCAGCAGTCCCCCAGGCGATCGTGATTCTCTCTGAAGTTTGAGAACCCCCGAGGTCGAGCGTAGGCCCACAGTATCCTGTGGTTTTCTAGTTCTTCCTGGCTCTATGTGGCCCATCGTAAAAAGCTCCTCCTCTTTCTGTGGTTTGGATTGTTTAATTGCTTCTGGGTCCTGTACACCCATACCCTTGTAACTACCCTCAGTTATTTGAAGTAGCTTGAGCTGTGTTTGTTACCTGCAATTAAAAGATATAATTAAAGCAGACACTTCACACACCTGGAACAAGTTTGCTTTAATGAGACTTATTAAAGCTGGGTTAGATTCTCTTTCTGGAAACATAGTGGGATAGGATACTCAGACCAGTCATGTCACTGAAAACAGCTAAAAACCTGAGATGAACACATATAGAGTCTTAAAAGCGTCCAAAAAGCTAAAAACTAATAAGGAAACTCCAGCCAAAATCTCAGAGGTAAAGGAGAACCCAGAAGGGTCGCTGGAGCATTGAAGGCATTCTGCTGGAGGACATTGGCCAGGTATTATTCTAGGTTGCAAAACCTGGTCATCTTGAGTTCAGGGCCCACCCATGGTTGGGAGTTTAAGAGGGAACATTCTCCCTGCATAAAGCTGAGTCCCCAAGGGCTGTATCCTCAGGACAAGGGTGAAAACTCCCTGCCCTCGAATTCCAAGGGGACTGCAAGAGGACTCACTTTAGTGCTGGATAAAAGAGGGCACAGAAACCAAACCAAGGTGAAATAAACAAATCATTGAGAAGTTATAGCCAAACACTGATGTTTTCAAGGCAGTGCTGTTTAAATACATCTCAGCGAGGCAGTTCCAAGAATGCTAGGTGTGAATTTAGTTTAAGGTGGTCATGAACTGGTAGTGCCCCTGTGTGTGCCTAGTAAAAGCAAACGCAAATCCTAGGCCTCCAGGAGTGCCCACAGTAGTTCCATAAGGAAAATAGGTTAATCACAGTAAAATTTAGCCAGGCACCAAGGACAAGAAGCAGCAGAAACAACCAACTGCCAAAACAGACCCGTAAAAAAGGTAAGGTTTTAGATTTGTCAGATCGTAAAGCACAGTCCTCTCTTTAAAGAAATAAGATAAGCTTGAAAATATTTTTTGAGCGAATAGGGAAATAAAATGCTAGCAGATTTGAGAAAAAAATAGAATTTAAAGAAAAGAAAAAAATAAACCAAGGGACTGATGATAAAACATGAATGTACACTATTTTCTACTCTGAATATAACTTTCTGTATTTTTTTGCTAAGAGCATGTTTTGTGAGATTTTACACAATTAACTTTCAACTTAAATTTATTTGAAAATGAATAAATTGCATGCTTAGATTAATATTTAAATTCTAGGGGCGCCTGGGTGGCTCAGTCGTTAAGCGTCTGCCTTCGGCTTAGGTCGTGATCCTGGGGTCTTGGGATCGAGCCCCACGTCAGGCTCCCTGCTCAGCAGAGACCCTGCTTCTCCCTCTCCCTCTCCCTCTGCCTGCCACTCTGCCTACTTGTGCTCTCTATCTCTCTGTCAAATAAATAAATAAAATCTTTTAAAAAATTTTAAATTCTGAATTGTCTAAATGTAAAGATAAAGTGCATTGTACTTACATTAAATCTGTGTTTCTGTTTCCACATCCAACTGACATATTAATATTGATATAGATGTATGAGCAAGCGCTCCAGAAGATTAAGCAATGTCCTAATTATTGGTCTTGATTATCTGAATGTATCGCAAATACTTGTGGATTTTGAAACTGACTATTTCTGTTAAATAGTGTCAGTTCTCCATTTTATTATCAACTTTAAAGTGTTTTAAAGAGTATAAATAACTTTGGAAGAGATGCAGAGATATAACCATAGAGTCAGTTTTATAAACTTGCAAGTGGAAAGTTTCTGGACTCCACTAGCATGCTGGTCACTCATCAGTAACACAATCTGTGTTCCCCAGAGAATAATCTCAATTTTTAGGACTGGTAGAACTTACAGCTGAGGCTTACTGTGTGGAAAGGATCACTGTTTTCTAATTGTGAGTAAATGTATCTGCAAACATTGGATATGTAATATCCAATTCAGCCCTAGAGATGCTAATTATTCTTTAAGAATGTGGTAATGAGATGAAAGATACTGTGTACCAGCAGGCAGAATAGATCATATTTCATATCATTCATTTAAATCACGGCATTCATTTTCATTACAAGATAGAGTTAGCGATAGAAACGGAGGCAAACTATGGGGAAAGTAAAGTTTAGCAAGTACGGACAGTAAGCCACACAATAGTTGGCTCTTGAAGTGCTGATCTCATTTACTTGCAGCCAGACTTGTTGAAAGATGACTATCAGAAGAAAAACAAAAATCCCCTCTGTGGTGCAATATTAATGTTAATAGCCGCTAGCAAGGAAAAAACATAAAGTTCAAGTTAAAGGTCATAAAAGTTAATTCTTTTGAATGCAACATAAAGCCAGGGTGAGGGGGTGAGCTATGATTTCCACTTTTGTATTACTATTCCTCAACATTCATTTACTGAATAGCCATCATGTCAAAATATAAAGGAAGAAGCAGACCTTGTCCAGAAAGCTTGCAATATGTGTAACCAAGGGCCAGGGGATGAATCTCCCAGGCAAGAGTAAGTTGGCATCTTACCGTTAATGAATGTTTTCATGTCTTGATTTGCATTCCATCTTCCTTCTCCTCTGTTTACTTCAGTCACAGATTAGAAGGCAGGCTGGGAAAAGTAAGAACTTTTAGAGAAGATGGCAGATTTGTTCCATAGGAAAGCGCACATAGAAAGGAGTAGGAAAAGGTGGCATGGCCTATTGTCACAACCTCTGAGAAGAGGAAAAAAGCAGGAAAGTACACAGGTAAACCCTGAGATTTGGTGCTTAAGAGCATGGTGGAATCCAAAGAATGTGTATTTTTATGCTACATCTGCCACTTGAATGAGCGAGTAAACAAGTTTAAGGATTTTGGTTTAAGTTCCACAAGTTGATGTATACAAATGTTAGAATATCTAAGTCTTTTAAGAAATTAGGGCATTCGTCACATACTCTCAAAGTGAAAAGAGCCAGTAGGATTTCATGGACGAAGCATAGACTCTGAAATGAAACATATGAAGAAATGAATTAACCTTTTTTTCTCATAGAAAAGATGAAAGGAGGGGCACCTGGCTTGTTCAATAGAGCATGTGACTCTCGATCTCAGGATTGTGAGTTCAAGCCCCATGTTGGGCGTGGAGCCTACTGAAAAAAAAAAAGATGAAAGGAGATATAATTTGTACAATATCTGACACAGAGCAGATTATAATCCTAAAAGGAATAGAAAAAGATTTGAAAATTGTATGAATTAATATAATCTTAAATGCTTGATTCTTGAGGGAAATTTTATATTATACCTCCTTTGATATCACTGTGGCTAAGAACACCCTTTCCAGATACTTTGGGAATGAAGAAAATTTTTACATTGAACTATAAAAATTTATAATATGTGCTTAGGTGAAAGAGTAATCTACCTGATGAGAAATATTTAGCCTATCATGTAAGAAGAAAAGTAGCAGGGTAGAGAAGAGACTTGATTGTTAAGGAATGTGTATGAGCCCCTATATTAGTTAGCTTTTGCTGTGTAACAAATTATCCCAAAACTTAGTGGCATAAAACAACAACCATTTACTAAAGTTCACAGTTCTGTGGGTCAACAGTTTCGGCTGAGCTGGGCTGGTAGTTCTTTTGATCTTGGCTGGTCTCACTGATGCTTCTGTGATAAGCTCCTAAGTCAGCGAGGGTCTGGCTACTCTACGATGACCTCAGCTGGAATGGCTTGGACTGCTAGTGGTGGTGTTCCATCATTCAGGATCTAGTTGAGGCTTCATCCAAGAGATATGAGGGGTTCCAAGAGAGCGAGGAGAAGTGTGCAAATCCTCTTGGAATTGGCATACTTTCACTTCCACTGACAGCCTTAATAGCACCAGTTCATATTCAAGGTGGGGGAGATAGATTCTGCTTCTTAGTGGGAGGCAAAGTCATATTGCAAAGGGTGTGCATATAGGTCGTTGTGGCCATTTTTGCAAACTGCTATAGCAGGGAAGTGAGTTCTAGTAGATTTTATGATGAGACAAAAGAATTTGAGAAGGAATGACAAGAGACTGATTCCCAAACCTAACCATTTTCTGAATAGAGGTGGTTAGAAAGGCCTGTAAGGGTGATAGGGAGCTTGAGAGGAGCTGTGTTTGCAAAATATACTGAAGAGAGGAGCAAGCAGGGATCTAAATTTTTCAGAGAGATTATATATTAGAGTTATTCCACAGAAAGAAGAAAATTATTAAATTTTATTTTATTTTATTTTTTAAAAGATTTTATTTATTTATTTGACAGAGAGATAGGGAGCACAAGTAGGCAGAGCTGCAGGCAGAGGGAGAGGGAGAAGCAGGCTCTCCGCCGAGCAGGGAGCCCGACTTGGGACTCGATCCCAGGACCCTGGGATCATGACCTGAGCCGAAGGCAGACGCTTAACTGACTGAGCCACCCAGGCGCCCTGAAAATTATTAAATTTTAAAGAAAAAAACCCAAATTATTTAGCTTTAACCTATAAAGTAGAGAAAAATACATCATTTAGCTTTAAAGTTTAAATTCGATGAAAATTAGTCAAGTGGACTGTATAAATCTTAAAAGAGAGAGAGAGAGAGAGAAAAGGGCCACATAAAGAAAAAGAAATTCAGATTCTGTTGAGAAACATAATTATAATTTTTTTCCCTTGTAGAAATGTAGTGCTTTTGTTCAATAAGGCCTATTTTAGATTACCTACATGCAAGCAGGACTTTCTGAGAAGTCTGATCTTTTGTACTCGTAAACAGGATGGGATGTGGGGGAGGAGTAGAGTCTTGCAGCCCTACAAAGCACCTCCAGTTCCACAGTGTGGGAATACGCTTTACTCTTTTTCAGGTTTTATACTCTTTACATGCTCATAACTGATATTCAGTTGCTTCCTCTGTAGAGCAGTCATTTAGCAGCAACTCTCATTCTATTCCAGCTGATTGAGCAGGAAATGAAAATAAAAGGGACATTTTAAGTGCATGACCTTATTAAGGCCATATTTGTGGTCACCAGACTGTTAAAGGCAATAGAATCACACCACACCCAGCTCAGCTCAGGCCCTCTGATTACCTCTTGCCCCTTTTCTTGGTGCCTGCAGCAGTTTTGGGTCATTAGAGATGAGAGCTAGATCCTGGGTTGTTCCTGGCAAATGGGGCTAGGTAGAAATCTAAGGGACAGAGAGGACAAGAGCCACATTATAGCACTATTGTACAAAATTTGCTTTGGATATGAGATTTAGTAATGTGCTCTTGGGGCACTAATTATATCTCTTTAAATAGACTTAAGAGATTGATTTTATGTGTGCACAAAAAGAGGAAGCCGTTGGGACAGCCGCATTCCAGAATCGTGATTCCCTTGCACCATGGCCAATAGTCTAATGCTGTTAAGGTCCTTTATAAAGGACGGGAGGGTCAGCAAGTTTTGGCAGATAACCATAGGTGCTTGTTCACCCTGACCAGACAAGGTAAATGTCCAGATGGAGGGCTTCCTTCAGGGTGCCAGAAGCAGCTAATTATAGATTTTTTTTTTTCCCCGGAGTGAAAGAAACTTCATCAACTGCTATTAGCTAATCCATATTCTTTTGGACAATGCCGATGAAGCTAATGACTGCAGTTCTGAGTCAATTCCAAGCGCCTAATACTTTCTAAGAAGTGAGATCAAACTGGGCCAGTGCCTCCAACAAGCTATATAGACCTTCCTCAGTGGCAGTCCATCCACACACTGGCCTTTCCTGAAGATGGGTGCTTTGTGCTTCCTGTGCTTGAAAGCACATACATGGACGATATCTAATTGTGACATAGCCTCTGTGGTTGAAATTAAACTTTTAAAAAGTAATATAACCACAGTATAGAAGATAATGAAATTATAAAGTTTAGAAATTGCTTATGTTTTGGCATAGCCATTATCTTTTTTTTTTTTGGTATATTTAGGTAGAACATTTCCACATATGATTTTTTTATAATAATTGTGACTGGAACATAGGTATCAAGTGTCACAAACATCTCTTAATGTTTTCACATAGATGTTACATGGTCTTCTGAGCTAATTTCATTGAGTGAATGTAAAAAGAGGTAATCAGTCTTTTATGCTGGATCTGTAGATCACTTCCATTTTTTTCTTGTTTATAAAGAATGATATAGACACATCTTTGTGCTTACAGACTTCCTTCTGGAATTTTGATTATTTGCCTGGCAGATTCCCAAAGTAGGGCCTCTGTGACAAAGAGAACATACATCTTTATGATTCAACATATATTGGCACATTGCTTTTCCAATTTACAGGTTTTCTAAATTCTGTACTTGATATTTATCTTCTACTCAGGCATCCTGTGTAGTAAGGAATATAACAGCAGACTAAAAGCAATTATGCCTGTTAGTGACTCTCTCCGGCTAGTCTCCATTTACCATGACTTCTGTGCTTTGTACTCAGTTTCTACCTTGGTTTGGCTTAAAAAACAACACAACACAACACAGCGCAACACAAAACAAAAGTTCCCTCTTGCCTTCTAGAAATGTGGCTTTTCCTTAGTTTCTCAGACCTGGTTGCTTTTCTAGTTCGGCATCTCTTGGGATCTAAGGATACCCCACTCTAGCCCCTGTTCTTAGAGATCCCGTCCATATTCTGTTCATCATTGGAGGTGAAGTGGAGGAGGGATTTGGTCTCCAGGAATGCACATGGGTGGTGGTCTCTGAATCATGCAGAGAAGTGGAAACCACTATCCCTCTTAACATTTTAATGATTTTATAGGTGATATTGTATTTTTATTTGTCACACTGATCTTCACTCTTTTGACTTATTTGACCATGAAACAAATATTTATTAACATTTTATATGGTATATTAATTTTTCAGAGGATTTACTATTAGTAGAGATAGTGTTAAGTAATGAAATTCAGCCAAGTAAATTTGAAGATCTAATTGGCTTTATTAAAGATTGATGAATTGAGCAGCATCCCATCTAGCAAGTAGAGAGGCACGCCACCGAGGAGTTGTATAGAATGGAAAGTTTTTATAGATGGAGGGTGGGGGCAAGAAAATTATTAGCAAAAGAAAAGGATTGTTCCAGACCATGCTGTTCACTAGGGGGAAAAGTAACTGTCTTATCATGCAGATTACTTCATCTTTCTTTGGGGGATGGAGAGGACCCAGGTAACAGACTCATTGGTGCTGATGGAAAAAAAAAAATCCTGACTGACTGGTTAAGGCCAAACTTCTTGGGGAGGCTGAAACTGCAGTTAGATTGGGTATTGAGTCCAGGGTTTAGGAACTCAGTCTAATTTGGGGCCTGTGGTTTTATTTTTTTTAGCAATATTTTTAACTGAGTGATTAGACTTAGTCCCTGGGACTTAATAATAATTTTGGGTACATATACTGAAATCAGTTCAATTCAATTCCTTTATTTCGGTAGCCCTTCATTTAGAGCTGTCCTGTTATGTTCTAAGCACTGTGCCAGAAACTGTTGATAAAGACAGATAATACCTCATCTTTAATAGCCCATGATCTAGCTGTGCAGACTGAATAAAGCTGTAATATGATACATTAAGGGCCTCAGTGAGAATTACATTTTTTTTCTTAGTGCTTTTTTTCTTATGCTATATATTCCCATAGGAATACAGTTGTTGGAGTAATTAATTTTCTCGTGAGGAGAATGGAAGTCACTAATAATGCCTAGGAAGTGGAAGGATTCAAAGTGACTGGTGTATCAAATGGTGTGTCTGGTTTGAGGAACAGTAATACTCTGGAGTAGCTAAAGAATAAGATGAGGGAAGGGGCTGGAGTTGAGGTTGCTGCAGTGGGCAAGGGATAAATCAGTAAGGACCTTGAATGATGGCTGAAGATGTTCAGTTCAGTTCTGTGGATGATGAGTCATCCAATGGTGTTAAGTTGGAGATTGATTTGATCAGATTTGTTATTTAAAAGATAACTCTCCAAATTTAGGAAAGCCGATGAGGCAGGAAACATAGTGAGGAGGTGACCATTGAGGTATTTAGGTGACAGTGGAAATGAGAGAAGAGAACAGATCTATGAGATGCTTCATCATCCATATTGATAGGAACTGTTGGCGACTGGACATGGGCAATAAGGGAAGTATCAAGATAACTCCAAGCTTCTTAGTTTGGACCACCAAGTGTCTAGACAGTGATATGTTAATCAATAATGGAAATTCAAGAGAGGAAATATATTTTGGAGGTGGGAAGTAGAAAACAAGTTTGGTTTTGGACATTGTATTGGTTACTACCGATTGCCTAGTCAACATTTATTTCCTACCTTCTTTCTTAGGAGAAGATAACCCTTATTTGTGTTCTAAGGATATATCATGGTTCATCTAACTCAACAGTTCTCAACCAGGGGTGATTTTGCCCCTGCAGGGGACATTTGGCAATGTCTGGAGACATTTTCAGTTGTCGCAAGTGGGGAATGCTACTGACACATGGTAGGTGGAGGCCAGGAATGCTGCTGAACTTTCTCCAATGCATGGAACCGCCCCTTAGAGCACAGAATTATCTGACCCTGAATGTCAATAGTTCCAAGGTTTAGAAACCTTGTTAATATCGTAATCTCATTCCATTTGCCAGTGATTGGTTTAGGAATAAGCATGGACCTCATCCAACGGGACTTCTATATAGTTTTTCTCTTAAGGAGGTGAAACACTTCTCTTTATGGATGATCTTATGTTTGAATGTAACACCTAGGATTGTTGCATCCACCAGCTACCAGCCTGAGGATGAAGCCCACATGCAGAAGAGGGCAGAGCCAAGAAAAATGCGAAAAAGAAGATCCAGAGTCTTGATGGACATCTAACAGTGCCTGTAGCCTGCTCTATCTCTTGTTCCATGGGGCTGTAAATTTACTTATAGTCTAAGATAGAATAAGTAGACGTTTCCTATTACTTGTAACTAAAAGCATCCTGATACCACCATGTTGAATTGCTTATGGATAACTCAAAATGGTAGTAATTAAAGTGTTGAAAACATGATATTGGAGTTTTGCAAAAGGTTAAGTCTGGAGTTAGAGCAGGGAGAGTTCAAATAGAGGGGATAGGTCCAGTCATGGAACTGATGACCTAAACCAAGCAGGTCTTAGAGAGCAAGAAAAAGACAATGAGAGTAGAATCTTAGAACACAGCTCTTAAATTGTGAGTCTGAGAAGAGAAAGATTAGTAAGACCTGTTGAAAGGAGTCAGAAAAGCTATGGAAGCACTGAAACTAGTGAGAGATGTGGTATGATAGAGACAACCTGCTGTCTACTGAGAAGTTGTGCTTTTTTGTTCCATGCCATGGAATCATCACTGGGATGTAGGTGCTCAACTAGAAACTATATTTCCCAGATCCCCGCTAACCCTTAGAAAGTCGAATGGAAGAGAATTTGTTCTTTAAATTTTGGACGAGTTTTGAGCACATATCCCAAGCATAAGGGAAAAAAAGGCTCTGGAGTGGAAGAGAAACATTGATAAAAAGAAGGTGTGAGTGATAGATGGCTTTGGAAAAGATGTGGAGAGCTGCGTTTGAATTCACTGAAGGATGGTATAGGTTTGGAAAAGAAGCAACATTAACATAGTTTGTCTACTACAGTGGGGCAAATGGAAACAATATAAATGAAGAAAAGGGCAGTTGAAGGAGTTCTTGGCTAAAGTCTTTTTTCCCAGACAATTGTCTGCTGAGAAGGAGGCAGAAGCTGGGAGTATAGTGCTTGCAGTGAGTGATAAAGGTTTGGAATACCTACTTTTCGGCAATGGAAAGGGAAGCAGAGGAGAAATAAATTAATGGATTGCTGAGCAGCTGGAGTTGAATCTCATAAATTTGTGATGGCTCCAATTAGCATATTTATGTGATTCCCCAGGCGATGCTCAATGACCTTTGAAAGAAAATAGTTATGCTAATCTAAGATTGGGGATTGGTAAGAGGAGTGGAATAGAAGGTAAACTGGCAAAGGAATGATTGAAAATGCTGGTAGAATTGTTGAAATTATTGAACATCACATTGTCAATAGAAACACTTCCAGATAAATCTGCAACTTGGGGTGTTGAAGAAAACATTAGGAATGATGAATGGTTAGAATGGATCATTTAGCCATCAGTCTTTCAGGGATGAGGCTTATGGGGTGGGTGGGGGGCT
This sequence comes from Mirounga angustirostris, assembly GCF_029215605.1. Classification (NCBI taxonomy): domain Eukaryota; kingdom Metazoa; phylum Chordata; class Mammalia; order Carnivora; family Phocidae; genus Mirounga; species Mirounga angustirostris. The sequence continues at coordinate 45,901,711 of NW_026991714.1, forward strand.
TGAACACTTAAAAATAAGAGTGGGATAAAGTGTAATTGAAAGTGAACAGATCACTTCTTGGATGTCCTCTGTTTCACAAATTAACAACATTTTGAAACATAATTCCGTTTCAAAATTCACTCACTTTATAGGTAAAGAGCTTCAGAGATGCCAAGGGCTGATACCCAAGGCAAGGTAGCTTTTAATGACTAGACTGATACTATAACCTGGATATCTGTTCTCAGCTAAAAGGAGCAGTTCTGGAGTATATGAAAGAAAGATACATGACAAGGCCTATATGAAAAATACAAGAAAGGGAATAAGTAAGCTTCTTCAATTAAACAAATATTACAAATTCCTCATTTGCCTTAGGGAATTATTTCAAAAATATATAATTTTTTAATCTGCCATATTATAGAAGTTCTGGTAGGCTAGTCACATCTATACAGGCTGGCTCCCATGGCCTGGGAGGGGCGTGCTTTGCAGGGAATCTGGATGAAAGCCAGGTGAGGCATTTGTTTAGGAGTCAAGTAACAGGGTGGCAAAAAGTCACTGGAGGGAAACAAAAGGGGATTTGATGTAACTAATTGATTGTGAATGTAGCCCGAAGCATGCGAATTGGGGGGAACTTCACAGTCCACTGGCTAAGTATGTGCTTTCTAATCAAGAGGTTAGTGTTCTTGTGAGTCCTGTTTCTCTTTTGAATGGGGCTTATTCATTGGGGGAATTATTGGGAACATGTGTTTATTAGGCTGGGATGGTGAAAGCTTTAACATTGTTGAAAGAGGTCAGCTGTGTTACTCAACTGCTGCTGTAGACTAGAGTAATTGACAATGGCGCTGATCGCAGTGGACTGTATAGAGTAGTTGTGTTTTTCCCTTCAGGTTTTATTGACTGTTCTATATGTTGAAATGTAATGCTGCGAAGTCTGGGTTTGTTTTTATACGTGAACCAAATCATGGCTCAGAGCATACGGTTTACTAGGTGATAAGCCGTTGGTATTTCCTGTTTATATTGATTAGTAGGTCTAGTTTATTGTTTTCATATTTAAATTCCTTGTAAGCTCACTCTAGTTTTCTTCTTAGAGTTGTTTATGAACCTTTAAATTGTCTGTCTTGTGTATTTTAATAGCTGGAGAGCAGAGCTGTCTTTCTGCATTCTGATTAGTTTGTTTTTAGGGGCCATGTGCTTTCTTCACTCTTTGGGTGGAACGTTGGTTGCTGTCATTGACTTTTCCCCTCCGTACACGGGCAAGTGATGAACAAGCCCTTCAGGTGGCAATTAACTTTCAGTATCAATAATTGTATAGGTTTTTTTTCTTTTTCTTTTTTCAGTCTTCACTCAATGAAAATAGCCATACAGTAATGTGGAATAAATACAAGAAAATAAAAATCTATTTTTTAGCAACTATATTCTCATGTCTTTCTTTTTATGTAATTAAAAAAAAAAAAATCTCCCTAAGGATGAAGCTTGATTCATTAGGCCTCTGCTGGAGGTAAATTGTTTTGAAAGCTTGGTAAAATAAATAGGGTTATTATGGAAAAAATATATAAGCTTTTACCATCAACAGATGCTGTACTTATTCTAAAATAACAGAAAGCATGAGTCCATAAAAATTGCATAATATAAATGGCACGTATTCTGGTTGCCTGTTTAGGATGCTTGCTTTTCTTTTATCTCCTTCCTGGCAGAATACTCACTTTTTATAAGACTACAGATTTACTTTCAATAATTGCTGCTTTTATTTGGTGAACTCCACTTTTTGTATTACTGTTAAGAATAGGGTCTGCATTGCCTTTGAAAGTATGGTTTGCTCAGAGCCAATTAAAAATCAGTGCAAGAGAGAGTACAGTCATGGAACATGTCTTACTCTTTTGACTTACTCTTAAAGTATAAAACTGAAATCAGTAGATCAATACAGGAAAATACTTATTATTACAGTCTTAATTTGCATAATTTCCAATACTTGGAAGCTGCTGTAAGTTTCAGTGCTTTTTCCCATCCTTCATTTCTGCTTTTTCTGTTTGGCTGGTTGTCTGATAAATATAAGGACATAGAGAAGTGGGAATGAAGAGAAGAGTAGAGATGTGGATTTCTTGCTCTCTCTCCATCTCCCTCTGTTCAAAGACATTAATACAGAGCACTTCATCTTCTGAATCCTCTATCAGGCATTTATTGGTTGCATTCAATAACTCACTCTCCATAATCTTACAGTTGTGTTACAAAAGGTTCTGCAATTTCAGATGTTTGACACAATGTTAAAGTAGGATTTTTGGGATCCCACTATACACAATTCTGGTGCACCATGCCATTTCTTCACATCTTATTCATGTTAGATGCAGGCAGCTTCATCACCTTCTGATATGTGATGTGGTCTTGATGAATTATCCTTGCCTTCACCTTATCTGAGGTTTATTTATCATGTCTTTAACTGCTCTTCCAGGACTGGATATACTGAGTCTTCAGTAAGCTTTTCTTTGACCTGATAGTGGGGGCAGGGGGTGGAGGAGGAGAAATAAAATTTGAAAGGAACTGTGGCTGGGATGATGATTGGTGGACCAATCTCTGTTTGCCTAAAGGCTATTGAGAACACAGAGGCTAGGGTTTCCTCTACCTCTTTGGGAACTTACTCATTCCTGTGGGTTTCCAATCCTTTCCCAGATTTAAGGTGAACTTCCGGAACCTTCACAGCACTCAAAGGTAATTAACCCTACATGTCCGCTTGCCTTGATTTGCCCCAGGGGCTCTTATTCCTTTCAGTCAGTGAAGGAGAAACTCTGGGTTTTGGTCACAGCCTGTTAGTTCACAGAGGGGTGGGGACTTCCATAGGGACCCTCTGTGTGTTCCTCTCTAAAGGGTCTCCCGTTCCTTCAGAAAATCATCTTATCTTCCCTTTTGTTTTTCCTCCTGGCAGATCCCTCTTTATTGCTGGAGATTTTGTGGTTGGTTTTCATAGTTCTGTTTTCTTACCCATCTTTCTTTCTAGGCAGGAAAAAATGAGTTGGTCGAACTCAGTGGAAATTTCTGAGCCTGTGATACAATGTGGGGTAGGGAGTCCTTATTTGTGTGTGTGAGGGGGTTCCAGATCCTTTTCCTGGGCTGTCCATTTATCTCCTCAGCTGCTTCTTTTATTCATTTATTTTAGATTTAAAATAGTATAATTTACATGCAGTAAAATGTACAGATTTTAACTATATGGTTTGATGAATTTGACAAATGGATGTATGTTGCCATGTTATCCATAATGCAATCAAGACAGAGAACATTTCCATTTCCCCAGAATGTTCCCATAATTACGCCCCTTCTCTGCCATTCCTCCCACCGTACAGGCAACCATTTTTTCTAATAACTGTCATTACGGATTAGGTTTGCATATAAGTGGAATCATAGAGTATAAACTCATTTGTGTCTGACTTCTCTCACTCAGTTCAATGTTTTGTATATATCAATTCTTTTTCATTATTAAGTAATATTCAATTGTGTGACTATACCACAATTTGTTTATCCATTATTCTGTTGATGGACATTTAAATTGCTTGTTGGTTTTGGCTATTATAAATATTCCTACACAAGTCCTTTTGTGGACATCTGTTTTCATTTCTTTTGAATAAATATCCGGAATTGCTTGGTCATAGAATCAATATATGTTACTCAGGCTACTTCTTTAAAAAAATAATTGGGAATATTAGTGGAAAACATGGGAATGTTGTCCACTCACCTCTCTTCCTCATTGCTCTGGTGTACACAGGATGTGTTTTGGGATGACTGAGCCACTTTCTAGAATCTTCACTTTCTCTCTCCTCTGGCCACATTTCTTAAAAAGAAAATGGCATTAAGATTGTGCCTCCTACTTAGTTTGATTGCTATGGTATATTTCTCGGTCAGTTTTAATAATTTTCTTTTTTTCCTCATTTGTTAGGTTGATGGGGGAAGGAAGGTTCTGAGATCTGACTTTAAACTGCTAGTTTTCCTTCAAAGTCCAATTTATAGTAGAGGAAATATTGAAAATTACTCAACTCATTCAGAGTCCTTTTCCCTTTCATGTTATATATATTTTTCTCAAAGCAGATATATGTTTTAAAACCAAATTTGGCTTTGTTCTGCCATCTTGCCCCAGGAGTCCAATAATTCTGTTTTGAAGGCCAAATAGGGAAATTTTTCTGCGGCATGACAAATAACATCATGTGTGTGACTGATAGGAGACTCCTTATCCTTCAAAATCAAATACTTCATTAACATGAACAAATCCTAGGACAATTCTGAGAAAGATTCCTCTTCTTTAGCGGGATGTTTTAAAAACACATGGATCATCTCCTCACTTATGGGATTTTAAGTGATTCTACTGTGAATATACTTGACTTTAAAACAACATTGCCTACTGGATAGATGTCTATAATTATAAATTGGGTGACCTGATGCCTAATCCCATCTGCACTTATCAGCTGTTGTTGGCAAGTCATTACTTTTTCTGTGATTGAAATCCTCAATCAGAAAAATGCTGCCTGTGTCCTCAGGGAATCCCACGTGGATTAACACAAAGATGTCTGGAAGACACTTTGAGATATTTTAAAAGAATGCATTGTGATTTTATAACATCATGGCAATGTTGTTATTTATCTGGCTCCAAAGAGGCCTCTTTTAGTTTCCAAATCGAAGGCCCAGAAATCATTTTCCCTAACATGAGGTTTTCCATGGAAATGCAGAAAACAGTGTTTGGAACTTTGCGTTTATGCATATTCTTCTGTGTTTTCTCGTCATGCCCATTATTTTGTATTTAGCCATATTTTTTTTTCCTATTAATGATCACCCTTATTCTTCTGTCATTTATTTCTTTGTGGAGGGCTATGTGGCCAGTAAGAAACAACCTTAATTTTGGTTTAGTATGAAATGCACATGGGCAAAGGGAGGCTGGGCTTTGTATTAAAAATGGCGTCTTGGCTCTCTTTGCCTCATCTGGGGTTCTCTTGTATCTTGGCTTTCTTTGACTTCCTTGGAAATCTGTTCTATGGCTCAGTCTGGTTCCAGCAGTTGCAATGTATCATTGTGCAAACCTTTGCTAGCTGCAAGTACCCTCTTAAAAATGTATTTAACCACAGATTTCAATCTGCAAATTATTAATGTTAAAACTATTTGAAGGACACATTTCCAGATACCAAGCCAACATGAAGCTTTTACATAAATCAAATATGGCAGAACCAAATTAATACTATTGAGTTTTCCCAGCCTCTAGGTTTGGGCAATAGCGATGGCCTAATTACCCGTTTGTGGTTAGCATCATCATATCCTATACCATGTGTCACCCCAATGCTGCATTTGCCAACATTGCATATGGAGCCTTTTCGCCTTCAGGCTTGTTAAAAGTTAAATGTGGAATGAAGGGATGTGCTTTTTTGACTTGCCTCTGGCAATGTGAGATGACTTTGTTTTTCAGTGCTTTCTTTTTCTCTTCCTCAGTTTCAATGTAATGTCACAAGTTAAAATATGTTCCTTTAAATTTGAACCTATGAGGTGTATGTGTGCCTGTGTGTGGTAGAGTAGGAGAGAGAAAAAGGCATGGGAGGACCATGTTATATGTAAGTTTTCTTGATGAAAAATCAGCCTAAAAGGCCGATTGAAAAGATCTACCTTCTGGTACTCCCTCTGTCACATAGGAGAGGAATGACGTGAAGACTGGGCTTGAAGGTGGCAGAGAATGCCCTTCTCAGAAGCTGCTTTAAACTCCAGCGGGGCTTGCTCTCTTACTGTGGCTAGGGAGAGTGGGAATCGGCAGTGACACACTGCGTTGGAGTCTGGAGAGATTGGCAGGAGTACACCCAGGGCCCAGGGATGCCACTTGACCAAAGCACATGGTGTGCTAACATTGGAAAATCAACTGCCGTGATTTTGAGAGTTCATGGGGAAGTGTGCTGGGGAGAGAGTCACCACTGTGGGTACGAGGAATACAGAAAACCATAAGAATCCGCAACACGTCTGTTGTCGTTTCTCAGATCTCCTTGGCAAGTCCTTATTCTCTCTGTGCCTAAAATCCTCCGTTAGCAAAATGCTAGAGTATGTTTTACCTGTGTATCTCGGGGTAGAAGGAACAAATGCTGGGAAAGAGGGAAGGAAGTGAACATTCCTTGTGCTTATATACATTTTCTCTTTTAGTCCTGTGTGATAGTGTTTGTTTATACCACATTGCAGATAATAAAGTAAAGCTCTGAGAGGTCAGGTAACTTACAGAAGGCCAAACAGCAGCAAAGTGGAAGCTGGAATGCTGGCCCAAGTGTTTGGATCAATATATACTAAGCCTTTCTCTCCCATTCACTCTCCAATACTGATATCTAAAGTAGAGGTCTGTCTATATTGAAAATCACCTTAGCTTGCTCTCTTCTGCAAGCCATAACTCAGAGAATTCCATTGAATTGATTTTAGGCTAATGGTTTAATGAGTTTGAAATGTATGATATTGTCTTCTATTTTGATTTTTGTTTTTAAAAGCCTCCAAGGCTTATTGCAAAGTTTTGACATTTCCCTAATGCCAACACAGCAGACAGAAATAGAACATAGTTTCATTTTTGCATTTGAGTGACGTTATAAAATACTCAATTCACATCTCTATACACATATGTAAGGCATTGTGCCCAGCCTTCCCCTCTCCTCACTCCGTCTCCAAAAAAAAAAGAAATAGTGAAAATTAATATTACATTAGAATACATGGTGGTTTCTTTTTTCTTTGTGGAATATGTAAAACATGTAGAACCTGAAATAGAATTTACTGTTGACAGATAAATGCACAGATCAGCCTTTAAATAATAGATGTTTTAATCTATACTAGAGGTTTGGTTGGAGTTTTGCTATATTGTTTAAATTAGCCCCACAGTTTAGAGGGGGCTTTTGTAGGAAGCCATTGTAATTTTCATCCTTTAGAGGGGCTTTTGTAGGAAGCCATTGTAATTTTCATCCTTTAGAAACTGGTATTTTCATGAGCTGAAGTTAAGTGTCTCAAGGGAGAGTGGAATATCACTAAAACATTTCCTGAGCTTGCTTGGGCCGTACATTGGTATGCCCAAATCTGCTCTTCGAAGAACAGAGCTTTTGTTTTGTTTTGTGAGGAAATGATCTTGCCCCGAAATGCAATTTTTCTTTTTAATGGAGATTAAAAAAAAATGTATTCAGAATAAATCGTTCAAGTAATTTATTCAGTAAAGATGTTTCATATCAGATCATGGGGATTTTATTATTTTTATTTGCCTTTTAATACATATGTAATATAGCAACAAATTCAAAATATTTGGTTAACCCAAGATTTTCTGAAAAATTATGAAATAAAACTTCATAGGCATTTTGAGATAGAGAAGTAAAAATACTTTAACTACACTTGTTTTTATTAGAAATTCAGAGCCTTCTAAGTTATTTTTATAAAATTAAAATTCACATACAATATTCTTTACAATTTTTCCACCAGTGGTATCTATCAAGCAATAAAAAGCAGTCATAAACAGGGCACCTTATTGGATATTAATGTAACTTGACAGACATTTATTTTATGTTCCTAGCTTCGGCAGCTGGGTGAATGAGTTTTTTGTTAGTTAAGGGAAGGAACAGAGTGTGTGAGAAAATAGCCAGCTGTTTGGGTCTTGCTAATTTAGTAGTTTTTGTAATCACACAAACTAGTAATCACAGAGACACTGGCAAATAGGTTTAGCATGATATGGTGTTCAGACCTCAATATGTTTGGGTAACATTTTGAAATCATTATAATTTCACTATGATATAATAAAGAATGCTTGATTACATTAATTATATAGCATGTCATATACACTGATTACTTTGTGATTTTGTGAAATATCATTGTAATTGTTACACAACAGAAATATCATTGTAACTTTTAACTGAATTATGCCACCAATTGCAGCAATTGGATGACATATGAGGTGGCTGTTTTCTCTACCATGTTTCTAAGTGGTGGCCGTGTATGTGATTGTGGCCCTGTGATTACACTAGATGTACCTTGTGGTGACCTTTCAATCGTTTCAGGGACCTACCCTGGCCGTTGGCAGAGGCAATTTTATTCGGTATCTCTTGGGTCCTGTGGGCTTAGGCAAAAAGCCTGTGTTCCAGGGTCAGAGACATTCTCTGAATTTGCTGCTTTACTGGTACACTCATTAGCTCTATGCTTTTTTCTTCTTTCTTTTTTTTGGTCCCATTTCTGGGCTTTACCTGCTAAGAACTATGGAATCTGCCCGAGTCTTTCTGTTTTAAAGACCTTCAGTACTTGAGTATTTGTCAGATCCTTAAAAATATCTGTTCTGGTTCCATTCCTCTGAGACACTCTTCTTCATTCAGTTCTGATTGGCTCTTCCAAACAGTTCCTCCTATCATTCATGAAACACACACACACACACACACACACACACACACCCTAGTCTCCTGATCAAAACAAAAGCAATAAGAACAAAAACTTGCTGTTCCAACCTACCAGCTCCTTCAAACTGCTATTTTAATATCATGCATTCCTTCATTGTCAAATTTATTGAAAGCACATTTTAAACCTACTCGAAATTTCCACTTCCTAATCACCCCTTCCTGTATTCTTTGTAATAAAGCTACTCTTCTCCAGTGGTCGCCAACATCATGCTTGTTGCCAAAGCAAACAATGATTTGGTCAGTTTCATTCTCCTTCCCTTTTTTGTAGACTGTGATGCTGACTCTTTCCAGAACACTGTCTTTATGCTTGATTTTCACACCACTGTTTTATCCTGCCTTGTGGAAGGAGCTTCGTGATCAGACAAATTTGATGGGAATCTCAAACTCTCAGTGTGATCCTTATTGTCTGCAAATGGGCACCTTTTTTAATTGCCAGGCCTCTAGATCAGGAGGCACAGAAGGAAGAGTGGAGAGGAAGTGCTGTTTGATGTTTGATGACCTGATGAAGGCCTAGATCAGTGCTTTTCAGTGGGGCCTCATCAGCCTTTGGGGTGGGACAGTTCTTCCTTGTGAGGGACTCTCCCAAGCTTTGTAGGATGTTTGGCATTCCTGACCTCCATGCACCAATGCTGGTTGTACTCCCCACTGTGCCAATCAAAAAGTACTCCACACATTGCCAAATGTCCTCTGCAGAGGTGACACTGTGCTGGGTGAGGGGAAGTGGGAGGTTATGGTCAGCTTTTTCCTCTGAGAGTCCTTAGCATCCCATATAAACTCTTCCTCACTTCTTTTGAGAGGCTAATGTAGTGTGTAAGGTCCAGCATCATTTATTTCTATTACCCCTGCCATAAAATGTACACCTCCCATATTATCCTATTCCTACTCTTCCCCCAATTTTTTTTTTTTTTTTTTAGTTCCAAGTCTCTGTTGATGTGGAAATGTTGTGCTTGAGAAGCTCCTGCTCATATTTTGGATTTGACTTAGACTTAAACTCCTTGACCCCCAGATATAGGAGCTGCTCCTGTGAGCTCCCTTACCACCTGCAGAGCATTTATCATATTGGAATCCACAGTCCATTTTCATATCTGTCTCTCTCAATATGCTGAAGGACAGACACTCCATCTTGTTCATGCCTATTATAGTGTCTGGTGCATAGTAGGTCCTCAATAAATATTTGCTGTTAATGTGAATAAAACAAAAAGGAAGGAAAATATGGTAAGAATCAGAAAAATGATTAGGTAGAAAGGAAGTGGAAAGAGCTTATGTTAACTGGCCACAGGTATTGGGGTGATGTGGGTTATGTTAAGAAGTTGAAGTGTGGAGGGAAATTTCCCTGCTCTGTTACCTGGACAGAGCCAACAAGGAATAAATGGGTGATGAAGGAGCACATGCTCCCATTTGAGCTTAGAAAGACACTCTTGTAGTACATTTAACTTTTTTCAAAAAATTTATTTATTTGAAAGAGTAAGAGTGAGCACGAGGCGGGGGAGGGGCAGAGGGAGAGGGAGGGACAGACTTGCCGCTGAGCAGGCAGCCCAGTGCAGGGTTCTGTCCCAGGAACCCAGGATCACAAGCTGAGCCGAAGGCAGACCCTTAACTGACTGAGCCAGGTACCCCTAAACTTAACTTTTTATGCAAGTAATTTTCAAAAAACCCCAGAGCAAGATTGAAGAAAAGAAATGTAAAGTTGAATTCAGAAATATGGGGAAATTGTGATTCTTCAGAAAGATTTCCAAAGATCAGGATTGGGCAAGAAGGAAGAGTTAAGGTTTCTCATAACAAAAGTAAAAAAAAAAAAAAAAAAAAAAGGCAATGAGCTGTACGTCTTTAATGCAGAGATTTAGATGGATTTTGAGAATTTGATTTTTCATAATCTCTGAACCGCTTACCTTATCATATCTTTATATTTTAAAAATAAACCCTTATTTTAAAATTTAGCTTTTCTAGTTGCCAGATTACATTCTCAAAATTCTATTCCATTTTCTCTTATGAGCATGTCTTCAGTTCTCTAACCATTTGCTTTTTGTAGCTATCATTGGTTGGCATAGCTGGTTTGTGTAGAAGCCTTTTTTCCCTTAGCCCATAGATAGATATTAAGTGCTATATTCAGTGCACACAGGCACATCTGCTGGGATTTCTCTGGCCTTAACTTTATTGATGCATGTAAGATTTTATGTGGCTCAAGAGACTGGATACCAGTTTGCTTTCCTCGTAGTATTCTAATTTTGTCAGTACAAACTTTGTTCTGTAGCTAATAAACCAAATCATTGGCCGAGGGTCTTTGTATTTTTCTTATTCTGTAGTCAGGAAAGCTAGAAAAGAGACCTTTGCCTTAGGACATTACAGTTAATTGTTCTTATATCTCTTGTTTGGACATAAAAATTTAGTGAATGCCTAAAACCAGATGAATTTCTATTTTTTTCTGAATACTTTTTTTTGCTGATTTTATTTAGTAATTTATGAACCATTAACTGCCAGAGTATATTTATGTCTTTGTATAAGAAGAAAAAATTGGAGTACTCAGGACTGAATTATCCATGATTGGTTCATATATTCAGATTGAATGATATAATTTTTAACACATCATAAATGTGCAGAATAGTCCTAAATATCTCAAGCAAACCCGTGTAAATCCTGAGCTTACAACAGGTGATTTGCTGTCTTTTGCTCTGGGATATGCTACCCAGGGATAGGCCAAGATGAGATAGATAGATGGATAGATGGATAGATGGATTGACTGACTGAATAAACATTTATAAAATGCATTGTATAAAATGGAATGTATGTTCCAGGCAATGAAGTGTAAAGATGAGTAAATAGACATGAAAATATGTCAGTAATAACAATTCAAAATACATGCAGTAGAAATATAGAGGTCATTTTATTTTATATTTTTTAAATTTTTTTTTAAAGATTTTATTTATTTATTTGACAGAGAGAGACACAGCAAGAGAGGGAACACAAGCAAGGGGAGTGGGAGAGCAGGGAGCCCGATGCGGGGCCCGATCCCAGGACCCTGGGATCATGACCTGAGCTTCAGACGCTTAACGACTGAGCACCCAGGCGCCCCTAGAGGTCATTTTAGAAGGACAACTCTGAAGATAGTGGTAACATTGGTTGGCTCTCTTGGTAAGGGGTCATCACCATGCTAATAAGAGCAATTATTTGTGCTTGCATGGACCATGTAGTCTAAATCATTGAGAATTACTTAAACTAACATTTTAAATGCTGATTGATATCAAAAGAAGACTGAAATCAAATATTGAAACTAATAATTTTTTAAAGAGGGGAAAAGGAAACATTTTAAAAATCATCCAGGTTTTAGAGTGGCATTTTTCAAATATGTGCTTCCGTGAAGATTCTGGTATATTCCAACTGGGGGTTAAGGGTTGCATTCCCTTTTCCTCCCATCAGTTGAGAATCACTGCTTGTAATGTGAGGTATTACTAATTGTCATATTACTAATTGAAGTGTCTTGTGCAGATGGACCAAAAGAATGGTTCAGAACTGGTAAGTTAAGTTTTAGTTGAGAACGATCAGAAGGTTGAGCCATAGGCCCATGTGTTCCAAATGCTAATAATTTTGGACTCTAATGGCATTAATTTACCACTGCCAGTGTTGTTTCTTGATTTCTTTAAAACTTCCTGATAAAATTCAGCAGTTCTGGGAAATGTTACTATTTGCCTCAATTATCCCATGTTTTGTTTTTATTTGATATGTTCTATTGCCACTTTTGTCCCCCACCTCCCAAAAGGAGAAAACTTTTTCAAACACTAGTTGAAAATAGCATGGCACTCAAATAAGTCTGTAATGCAACCACATTCCCAGGCCCAAATGATGTATTTAGCCATGTCTTTTTTTTTTTTTTAAAGATTTTATTTATTTATTTGACAGAGAGATAGCGAGAGCAGGAACACAAGCAGGGGGAGTGGGAGAGGGAGAAGCAGGCTTCCCGCCGAGCAGGGAGCCCGATGTGGGGCTTGATCCCAGGACCCTGGGATCACGACCCAAGCCGAAGGCAGACGCCTAACGACTGAGCCACCCAGGCGCCCCTGTATTTAGCCATGTCTTATTGGATGTATGCAGGACATTGATTTAAAAGAAGTGTTATAATAACGTTGCCAAAATATGACTTTTGTAAAGAAAATTAAAGCAATACCACTGTATTTAGAATTCTTAGATTAAAACCTTGGTAGGAGTTCTTAGATTAGAACCTTAACTTTTGGAATATTTGTATCAGTCTGACATTGTTTCCATTTCCCATTAAAATCCACTCTGTATTTCTGGGAGCAGCTAGAAGTCTTGACTTTCTGTTGAAGGAACAATGTTGTATATGCTGCATTGGAAAGAAGTAAGCACACCTTAATGAGCATACTCCACATTGGACTTGATACAAAACATCCCACAACCGAGTGTCAAATAAATAGGCTTTGGAAGGTAGGAGTAGTCATAGTTGAGATTGTGAAGTTTCTTTCCCATGGTAATTGGCCACTCTCTGACAGAAGCTCTAGTGCCTTTGACTTATAACTTTCTGTTGCCAACCCAAATATTTCAGTTTCCTCGGTGTCCAAGAAATATACATTTTTATCTTGTTACTTCATAGAATCACGGAATCCTAAAAAAATAAAGAGTCATTTCAGAATCTTTTCTCAAAAAAACACTTTTTTTTTCCCCACGAGGAGCTGCATGTTGAGTTGGTTGTATTACAAATCATCAGTTTCTTACTGTTGAAGTGACCTAGTAGTAACATACTAAATTTGGTGCCCTCATGCCAAGGACGCAACTCAAGAAGTCATGATGAGCATTTGGGTGCCAAATTCTACTTTACACTTCCTCATAGGAATGTCTTGAGTGCGGGGTTGTCTCCTCATTGCCTAAAGTTCTCAGAAAAAGATGTGATCTCTGTTTATATTGATAGGTCATAAAGAGGAGCATGTCCACCATATGAAACATAAGCATTTTCTCACCTCTGCAATCCTAGAAAAAGAACTAAGAACTACTTAAGATAAAGTACTGCTTAAAGAACCAAGGTTTTGGGGTTTCCCTTTTAAATTGCAACATTGATTTCTTCCTCTTATAGGTTTTAAAAGCCACATTAAGTAGCTTCAATGAAGGTCAAGGACTGTGTCTGTCTTGTTCCCTACTGTATTCCAAGGTCTAGCATATAATAAGTATTCATTAAATATTTGGTGATTGACTAAATGAATAATAATGAATGATGTTAGTGATGCCTGCCATAGTTAGGTCACCTTATTTTTAACTACGTATTGTAAATCATCCAGTCATCTGTTTAGTCTTTAACAGTTCCAACCTTTGATTTCCTCCTCTGTAAGTATGACTAATTTATATTATATTATGATATGATATGATATGATATGATATAATATGGTATTATATTAGTTGTTTTGAAGATTAGTGATAAGTACCTATTACATAGTGGATACTTAAATGGTAGGAAATCTTATGAATAATTATAAATGGAACAATTACAATTTTAGTTATTTCATGTTTGTATTGTTTTACAAATGAATTAGATCTTTCATTATTTATTTATTTATTTTTAAAGATTTTATTTATTTGTTTGACAGAGAGATAGCACAAGCAGGGGGGAATGGCAGGCAGAGGGAGAGGCTGAGCAAGGAGCCCGATGTGGGGCTCGATCCCAGGATCCTAGGATCATGTTCTGAGCTAAAGGCAGGCATTTAACTGACTGATCCACCCAGGCGCCCCGAATTAGATCTGTAAGTAAAATTTTGTGTGTCAAAGTATTTGAATTAACCATATCCAATTTGTGAAATGTTTTACTATTTACAAATGGTTTATGTTAAAGAGAAAGTGTCTACTACTGAAAATATGTTAGGCCATGAATGAGACATGAATATTTGAAAATATCTCTTCTATTTTATTTTTGTGGAAAATACAGCTTTTAAAAAATATAGATTCATATGGCTGTGGAAAATAAACTACATTGCACAAAGTAAAAAATGAGCTGCTTTGGGAACATTTAAAAATAAAAGAACTACATCAAAACAGAAAGGCACAGAAGCATAGCACCTGTTACAATACTTGGTACACAGGAGACAATATTCGTTTCAGTTGAATTGAGTAGAACGACTCCTTACTGAATGAAAATCATGTACTGCTACTATGAAAGACTTGCCTGGTTAGAGTTTGGTCACTAATTCAGAATGATTCGTGTTACTGATGAGTGCCAAAACAGAAAAAGTCAATTGGCTAAGATATTATCACTTGCGTGCTAAGGAAAAAAAAATGTTCTAGAGAAATAACAGCCAAACGACTGGATACATTATTCTTCCATTTCTTAGTTGAGTTTTCCAACAACTGCGGTTGTTCTGATGGTTCAATGCTCTGAGTTTCTAGTTTGGTCATTTACTCTTATTCAACAAATATTGCTTCCATAATGTGCTAGGCACTCACTTGGCATGGGATGGTTGAAAAGCAAAAACAGATGCAGTCCCTTCCCCCTTTGGCTAACAGTCTTGTGGAGTGACCGATATTGATTAAATAGTCAAATTAAACAGTTGAAAATGTAAAATGCAACTTAAAGTATGATGTAGTTGAGGGATTCAGGCAAGACTTTCCCAAGGTAGTGAAGACAGAATTAAATGCCAAGGAGGAATAGGACTTAACCAGAGAAGAGGGTAGAGGGAAAAACCCTTCAGAGTAAGGACACAAAGGCTAGGTCCTGTGGAATAAAGGTGTGTAAGAGAAACTGAAAGGTATGGAGATAATAAGGGATTGGGAGAGAAGGTAGAAGCCAGACCATGGAGGGGGGGGGCATTGTATGTAGTCTGTGTTTAAGAGCTTCATCTTTACCCTAAGAACAGTAGGAAATCACTAGAAGGGTTTAATTGGTAGATGATGTAATCAGACTTATGTTTCAGAAAAATAGTCTTGGCTGCCTGTGGGAGTGTATTTGAGAGGAGTTCATAGTGGTTGATGGAAGAACTGTGAGTAACTGTTGCCATAGTCTAGGTCCTCTAAGAGATAAAAGATGGTAGAGCTAGGGACTAAGATTGTGGTTGATGAGATAGGGAAAAGTGATAAGATTCAAGAGCTGTTTTGTGGGCAAAATGGATAGTGTTTGGTGATGGTTTAGGTGATGGAAGAGTCAGGCTGGAGGTGCTGAAAAATAACCCCTAAGTTTTTGTGTTGTGCAATTGGCTGAATGTAGGTACTTCATAAGAGACAGGGAAGAGAACCAGATTGGAGAGGAGAGGTAAAATCATAAATTTTTCTTTTACATATTGAACTCCATTGTAACATAGAGACATTTTAGTAAAAGTGTAGACTAGAGATGTACATTTCTGAGTCACCATTGCATAGGTTTGAACTGAAGTCATCGGCATGGATGAGATCAGCTAGGGAAAGTATAAATAAAGTGGTCTAGAGATGAGCCTTTAGGAATTGCAGAATCTTTACTGGCCAAGTAAGGAAGAATGAACATGCAAAGGAGAGACCCAGAATCAATGATAAAAGAGGAGGGAAAAAACCAGGACAATATTATGTCAAGGTCACCAGGGAGAGAGGGTGCTTCAAGATAGAGGGAGTCATGCCAAATGCTGTTGAGAGATCTTGCAAGATGTAGACTGAGAAGTGCTTATTTGATTGATGGTGATGAAGGTCACTGGTGACTTGACCCAGAGCTGTTTTGGTGAAGTGTTGGAGGAAGAAGCCAGATTTGACTCAAGTTGAGCTTCAAGTGGAGATGAGGGAATGGTGAGCGTAGACAAATATTTTGACAAGTCTGTCTATGGAGGAGAAGAGAAAGATAGGATGGTGGTGGAGGAGAATAAGGGGAACAGTCTTTTTGTTTAAATTGGAGAAATTTGAAAGCTTAAAAGTTAATGGCCACTATAGTTAATAATACTGTATTGCATGTTTGAAAGTTGCTAGGAGAGTAGACCTTACAAGTTCTCAAAATGAGAAAAAAATTCTTTAACTGTGTATGGGGATGGATGTTAACTAGACTTATTGTGGTGATCATTTCACGAAATATACAAATATTGAATCATTTTGTTGTACCCTTGAAACTAATAGAATACTGTATGTCAATTATGCCTCATTTAAAAACAAAAACAAAAGAGCAAGTAGCAGGAAATAAAAAGGTAATGGGAAGGAGAGAGAGCTCTTAGATATATATAGTAGAGAGACTGAATAATCCAGAAAATAAGGCTCCTACTACATGTTTGGAATTCATTCTTTGTCTTTGGTTCCTAGAATCTGATTGCTTATTTGCAGCAACCTTTAGGGAGAGGAGTGTCAGAATTCTCTGTGAACTTATAAACACCCCAAAGTGACCTTTACACAAAAGAAGTGTCCTTTATATTAAGTGCCTCCACTAAAATTAGCAGAACCAAGCAAACGAGGAGGAAATTATTTTGGGGAGTAAAAATGATAAGAAATAAAAGGAAAGATAAATTCCTGTAAATGAATTTTAACTTTCATAAACCCCTTCAAATATGTATGTGTGTGTGTGTGTATATATATATATAACTATATAGGAATTTCATTATAAACACTCACTGTTGTAACTTAAGTCTATAGAAGCAAAGTTGAATATTTACCTGTGGAATTGAGGCAACATCTGGTCATTTAAGTGAAAGATCCATTATTTTTTTTCAATAGCAATTTTTTTTTCCAGTCAGATTTACCTTCCAAAAGAATTTGTGGTGGAAAAAAGAAAAGGAGTTGAAAAGCAAATTTCTAACAGCACATGTCCTCCCAGCATTTAACGAATAAGGTAGAGAGGTACAGTGTAGGGAAGATAGTTGCGGTGTTGTATTACAGTGTTGTGTGGCAACACGTGGTAGCTACACTTGTCGTGAGCGTGGCAAAACATACAGAGATGTCAAATCACTATGTTCACACCTAAAACTAATGTCAACTACACTAAAAAATATTTTAAAAATAAAATAAGTGAGTAAAAAGAATGAGACAGAAAGGATGAGGCAGAAAAGGTACTTTTGAATAGCCAATTCAAAGAAAGAGGGAAGTAGAATTAAGTAGAATTCCAGTTGTTTTTAAGTTTTCTTATACTACAGATACTGCTTTTTATGCCCATTTTTTTTTCATTTATGTTGTAAGCTTCTTACCCTCTCCTGTAATGCCCACTAGTTGTGAAAACTTAGGTAGTAAATCCACCCTTCAGTTTTGTCATCTATAAAACAAAGGGATTGGAAGAGACGACATCCAAGTTTCCTTCTGATCCAAGGTTCCGGGATTCAGCAAACTTTAGTCATTGCTTCTTTTTTTTAAATTTAATTTAATTTTATTTATTTTTTATTCTTATGTTAATCCCCATACATTACATCATTAGTTCTAGATGAAGTGTTCCATGATTCATTGTTTGTGCATAACACCCAGTGCTCCATGCAGAATGTGCCCTCCTCAATACCCACCACCAGGCTAACCCATCCTCCCACCCCCCTCCCCTCTAGAACCCTCAGTTTGTTTTTCAGAGTCTATCGTCTCTCATGGTTCGTCTACCCCTCCGATTCCCCCCCCTTCATTCTTCCCCTCCCCCTACCTTCTTCTTCTTCTTCTTTTTTTTTCTTAACATATATTGCATTATTTGTTTCAGAGGTACAGATCTGAGATTCAACAGTCTTGCACAATTCACAGCGCTTACCAGAGCACATACCCTCCCCAGTGTCTATCACCCAGTCACCCCTTAATTATTGTCCTCAGAATGTGTCTTCTTGGATCCTTAAGTTATCTGTCAACAAAAATAAATTTTTTGTCTTTATTTCTGAAATACCTCTCTTAGAGCCCCAGATGTATGAATTGATACAGAGAAGAGAGTAATTTTTACTTATCTCTTCCCACACCTCCTAAATCAGCTGGGTCAAAATGAATTTGCAAGTCAGTGTACTTTTTTTTTTTTTTTTTGAGGGACAGAGAGAGAGAACGAGAGCACATGTTCCTATGCTCCTGACAGTGCAGGGTGGGGTGAGGCAGAGGGAGAGGGAGAGAGAGAATCTCAAGTAGGCTCCATGCCCAGCTCCTGAGGCAGGGCTTGATCTCACGACCCTGAGAACGTGACCTGAGCCCAAACCAAGAGTCGGCCACTTAATCGACTGAGCCACCAAGGTGCCTCTAGTCAGTGTATTTTTTATGTTCATTTGAAAACTAAATTGCTAAAGAATGCACATATCATATACTCTATGCTTTCAAAATCAATTTTGAGTAGTCAAAGTATGATATTATGTATTATGTGGTAATTCCAAAAGTAAGACTAATTATTAGCTATTGAGTACCACAAAAATAGCACTAGCACCACCCTTATTTGGTATAATGTCTGCTTACTGAAACATTGACATCTTTGTGCATTATAACTGCACTCACCACAATTCTGATGTTTATTGAGTTGTCAGTTTGTTTGTTTGACAGTCTGCTGGAATAGTTATTACCTAAATTTAATGTCTAGATCTTTTTCTTCTAAATACCATGAGAAGGCTTCACCGACTAAAAACAAAGAAAGGCTGATTGACATAACAGTCATGGTACATCTTCACCTCCTACAAGATTTCAGGAGTGGCCATGGAACCCCACAACCCAAGGTCCTCATGAAATTTTGTTATACTTGTAGATGTTTAAAAACACTTTTATGACTTTCAACTCAAAGCTTTCATGTGCTTGAAAATGGGTTATTTTAGCACCAAACAGACCTCCTATTACCTCATTATTCATCTGTTAGTCTCACCTTTTGGACGTTTCTTAAATGTGTCCTAACTTTGACCTGATTCTGCGGAAATTTTTATTTATGTCTTAATTGTTTCCTGTCCTGTCTGCAGCAATTCCTCTTTTTATTGTCTTTCTAAGTCTTTGCTCTCTCAACTTCAGAGGGGTCTTAGGAGTGTTATGGTGAGTGTACGGATTCCTGCTCTTGGAAAGAATGTGCATTGTATTGAAGTAATGTCTATTGACCTAGTGGTTTTTTTTTTTTTTTTTTTTTTTTTAACTATACTATTTCCCTGTTGGCTTGTTATGATCGGTTAGAAACCCACGAGCCTAGCATTTGGAAAGAATAGTACATCTGACAGATTCAACTGGAAACTGTATCCTGAATCAATTAGATTTTCAGTGGGGAAAAATTTTTATGGTGGCAGATTTTCCTCAAGTTTATGGTAGACTTTTATTTGAGTTTCACTTACCTAGCTTTAGATTGAGGTGTAAGAAAAGTATGTGAAATGTAATCACATTTCTCTTATTCTAAAGATACTAAAATACTTTTCATAGTTATGATTAGAGTAGGATTTATAATATTTTGTATATTTCCAAAGTATTTTTTAATTAGTAATGCAACCCCACCCCCAAATATACTTATGAAGTGAACAGCTAACAGTTTTGTACTCCCCATTCTGCAGTTATCCAGTGGAGAGGCTCAAGTTCAAATATTTTACCTCTGCATTAGTAAAAATGTCATTGTTACCTAATAACATTTAGGTAGAACTGTCAATTTTTTTGGTGCATGAGTTGAAAGTAACTGATTATCAGATAAAATTTGATTGACACTTCCAAACTTTATGGGAAGTATTGTTGACTTTTTGTCACATCTTGTTATTAATAACAAA
Organism: Mirounga angustirostris; assembly: GCF_029215605.1. Taxonomy (NCBI): domain Eukaryota; kingdom Metazoa; phylum Chordata; class Mammalia; order Carnivora; family Phocidae; genus Mirounga; species Mirounga angustirostris. The sequence continues at coordinate 45,921,695 of NW_026991714.1, forward strand.
AAAAGGAACATGTGTATTTTATCTCCTTCAAAAAATCTTTAGGGAGGGGGGCCTGGGTGGCTCAGTAGGTCAAGCATCTGCCTTTGGCTCACGTCATGATCCCAGGGTCCTGGGATGGAGCCCTGCATAGGGCTCCCTGCTCAGGGGAGAGCCTGCTTCTCCCTCTGCTGCTCCCCCTGCTTGTGCTCTGTCGCTATCTCTGTCAAATAAATAAATTCTTAGAAAAAGTATTTAGGGGAACATCTTATTTTTGTGAGAAAAAATATTTTAACCATTTGATCTTCTTGTGAATTTATTCTGAGAAAACAGGATTTTGCTGTACTATACATGCTATTTTTCTCTCTCTCACTGTCTCAATCTCTGTCTCTGTCTAACTCTGACCTATGGTTAGAAGTTCAAAAAGTACCTCTGATGAGTGTGTGAGCAGCACGGCATGCCAGGCCTGTGTTCTTCCTGAGATACTCGAGTATTAGTAGAGCCAATAGTCGAGCTGATCCTGGCGCAGGCAAAATATGTACTTTAACCATTACTGTTCAGTGCAACATTCATGATTGTGGCATGACTCATTTTCTGTTAAAAAAAATGGGGCTTACAAAAGAGAATCTTGTCATTTTTATTCGTGGGAACAATATTCCCCCATTGCAGAAGAGTTATTCTAGCTGAAGAAGTTAAGAGCTGACTATGGAGCGAATCCAAGCACAGCAAACTTGACATCATCATCATCATCATCATGGGTAACTTTTATTGAGACTAATTGAGACTTCTTACATACCAGTCATCACTGTTTTAACTCATTTAAATGCACAATAACTCTACGATGTGGTTCTCTTATTTTGTAGATGAGGGAACTGGCAGTAAGAGGTGAAATGCTTGAACAGGGAGAGAAATGGGATTTGAATGCAGTCTAACTCTGGAGCGCACATTCTTTTTTTTTTTTTAAAGATTTTATTTATTTGACAGAGAGCGACACAGCGAGAGAGGGAACACAAGCAGGGGGAGTGGGAGAGGGAGAAGCAGGCTTCCCGCCGAGCTGGGAGCTCGATCCCAGGACCCTGGGATCATGACCTGAGCCGAAGGCAGACGCTTAACGACTGAGCCACCCAGGTGCCCCTGGAGCGCACGTTCTTAACCAGTACACTTTCTGCCTCTGGTATCTTGGGAGTGCTTTTCTCAGATTTACGCTGTGTTAAACCTTTAGCAGGTTGAACAAGAGGAGTTTCATTCAGCAGTATTTACCAAATGTCTCTCACATATGTTGTCATTGTTTCTTGCTTCATTTATCTTTTACAAACCATCTTCTTAGAAAGAGCTTTTTATGTTTCAGAGTTTGAAAATTAAATGTAACCCACAATGAAGATTTGTACTGATGTAGTATTATGAATACATACATAAAATGTCCACTGTGTTCTGGTTATATTTACCTTATTTGATGTGGCTTAATGTAGGCAATATATTGACAGGGTCGAATTAGCCTTGTTAGGAGAGACTTCTCATTCTTATTTTCTGTCTTATGATTTTTTTCTTAACGTGTCATCAGTGAAACAGTTGGGTTTTTTCCTCACTGATTGAAAATACTTAAAATTATGCATTGATTACAATAGTAATTAGTAAAAGGATGAATGTTTAAGGTTTGAGCTACTTGGATGTTGAAGATTGTAATATAAGTAAGACCAGTTTTCTGTTAGAAGAAAGTCCTTGTCTGGACTAGTTCGGAACATTCAAAAACCTTGAATAACATGAAAATTTTTAACACTTCAGTGTGATTGTTTCCTGTTGGAGATTACATAGTCCTTGCAAAATAGTTACATTTTGATACCAAAGAGTTAATATTCAGACTTTTTCATCCTGCCACTCCTCTACCCAATAGTTCCATGTAATATTTTGGCTCCATTTAGCTGTTATACATTCATACAGTTTACAAATAAGAAAATAGATTACTTCTTGGAACATGAAGAATAAATCTAATTGAGGAAAGTGAACTAGCACATTCATACATGTACTCACATGTACCCACACAAAACACATTCATACACACGCACACATGCTCACGTACACTTACATACATATATACAAATTCACACAAGTGCTCATACACACACTAACCTACAAATACCTACATGTGTGCTCACACCGTTTATGTTTACACACATGCTCATACACATACATACACAGTAAAAAACAAATATACACATGAGCACACAGATACATAAACACATGTGCACACATGCTTATACACCCATATATTTGCAAGTAAGACTAGTTTGGGCCAAAAGGCTATTCTTGGGTGACTGTTTTGGTGTTAGGATATTCAAAATCTCCTTTAAATAAGCCTTCCAATGTTATTTATAATTTGTGAGAACCTTGCATTCCTGTCTTAAGATCACTTTTTTTTTCATGTTTATGAGCTTTATATCTTTACATTAGGTCCTTTCTGCAAAAATTCTTTTATGACAAGAAGACTTTTTTTCCCCTTGCAGTCTGAAAGATAAGAGATAACAAATTAAGTGTATAACTTTACTAGTTTTCTAAAAAGTAAATATCTTGGAAACATTATTATGTTCAGAAAAACAAGTGACAAATTTTCTTCTTTAAAACGTTTAAGGAATGGAACTTTCTGATCCGATTTTTGGATGTTGAGAGACAGTTCTGGTTTGTATTGAAATTTCCAAATAATTTTGAAAATAATTGAAAAATCACTTAAAACCCAACAATTTATTTCTGTTTTTATTATTGTTTGTGTTATGGAAACTTATCAAATTTTTGAATAAGTTGTGGTGCTTCCTACAAAATTATTTTTGGGGGGAATAAAGCTACAGCTGTTCAATCCCTGTGACTTGATAAACGATGTGAAATGAGGGAATCCTTCAACATTTGACTTTCTCTACTCTTCAGGCATCTGAATGACATGAGAGGTTACTGTTCCATTTTTCTTGGTGGATCTATATTTCTTTCTTTGACTCTTAAAGATGTGATGGCATCCAAAATGGATCTTTGGGCAACTCGTACAAGAGTCAAAAGTATTCAGAAGGGAAATAGCAATAGGCAGTATGTAATGGATTAGCTCTTTGGAATGGATAGTTATTAATTTATACCAGACACTTGTTCAAGGTTACTTTACCCACCCTCCTTTTCTGTGATTCAGAGCCAAAGGATTTGAATGGGTAATTACCTTTTGTCAGATTATATTTGACTTACCTTATGATACCACTTGGTATGGAATTTTTCTCCCAAAGGACATATAAGCACTTTATTAACATCTCTTTCATTCCTAACATATGTCTAAGAATAAGATAGAGGCCAAGTATTTGCCTTCACCATAGTAAAAACCCCATTTTACAGACAGGGTTGGAGACTAAGGACATTTTCTGGGAAACAGATTTTGGCAGTTTTCCCCAAGAATTTTAATTTTGAAATAGTCTCTTTTATTAAGCTTTGTTAGTAAGAATCTTTAAGATACTCATGATTAATAAAATGTGTTCTCTTTCTTCTCTACTCCATTAACAATTATATATATGTGTATGTATAATTATATACATACGTATATACATACACACACATGGGATTATATATATCACTGAAAATTCATAGACATTATATATATGTATGTGTCATAGCTTCAGGCATTCCTGAAATGTGTAGTATGCATTTTGTATTCAGTTGGGTGAAGATAGGAGGATAATGTTGCTAAAATGGTGATTCTTAGCCTTGCACAGTTAGCATTTCTGGAAATAACATTAAGTAGGATCTTAACATACTTTCTGATATATGGATGTTGGGATTAGCTGGTATTTAGATTTGTCTACACTTAGAAGATTTAGTAAATTATTTTCAGTCACTACTCACTACCCTGAAAGGTTTAAGATACTTTCTGAAGCACTTCAAAGTCCTCCTGCTACCCACTAGAAACTTCAAAATATTTGTTGAGGAATTTAGGTCATCCTTATAGTATTCTTTTTGTCTTTGGTATCAATTTTTATTCTGTAATCTGGAATTCATTTGGCCTTACTTATTGTAACTTTTATCTAGTGAGGAGATTAAAGGTGAGGAAATAAACTCTTGAAAAGGTAAGCTCATCATTGAAGCTCTTTTCAGGGATCATTAATAATTGAAAAATAATCTTTTGACACTTCGGATGTAGCCCTGAAAACACAAGAGGATTAGACTAATTTGAGTCTTCATCACCCTGTTAAAGGGAATGAGGAGGAAGAGATAGTCTGCAGTTATATTTTCCAACCTGGTCCTCTTTCCTCTGTCAATGTTTCCATTTAGCATCCATGAACTCTTAGTATGTTGATAGGGTAGCTGTGTTATAATTGAATTTAGAAAGTTGTCCTTATGGATTGAGACAATTCTGCATTCTGCACACAGAGTGTGGGACGAGATAGAAGTGAAACTTATCAAATATCAACAAACATTTTAAGTTTAAAAGGAAAAAAATTATTTAGCCCAATAAAAAGATTCAGAGTTAGCACAGTAATGACTGAAAGTGAAACTCAAATATAAGAAAACTTGCATCAGTGTTTTACTTGTTGAATATTTTTTTCTGATTTGACAGTGAATATTTAAATATGGGTAGTTCTGTACATTACATAAAGATGGATCCAAACCGCTGTGTATAGTAAAATGAAATATTTCATCCCATAATCTATTTATGGGCAACTTTAAATATGTTCCTAGAGTGACAATTGAATAAATCCCAACTTAGTGTGTTTGTGTGTGTGTGTGTGCGCGCGTGTGCGCAGAATGGCAAGACCATGAATTTTTCTCAAGATTATTAAAATGTATAAAGTACATGGAAAATAAGTTAAAGTTGAACAAAGAAATATTGATCGGAAAATATCAAATATATAAACTCATGAACAGTAAACTGGTAAATTCCAGTTTTCAAAGTTCAGCTGGGTGGTGGTTTAAGAAAAAATATTCAGACATTTCAACATTGTTTGCTTATGGAAAACATTTGCAATTTTGTTAGAAAGAACAGTGTCAAAAAACTAAACATTTTTCCTTCAACATCTGCATTTGCTTATTAAAAAATACCCCACACCCCCAATCTCTCAAACAAGTTAAGTTTGTCACGAAATGTTTTTCAAGTGTCATGAAATTCAGTCTCAATTTTTTTGTGCATCTATGAGTTTTAGTTTATTCGTTGATTTCATTTCTACATGTCCTTACATTTAGGACTTAAGATAGGAATAGTTTTTAAAAGAATTTTGAAAAAAATGCTTTTGGGTTCTCAATCTGAGCAGGGGCTTCTGGAGGGACAGAGTAGATTCTTTTTTTTAGGCTCCTCAAAGAAATATGTGTGTCCTGCCCTCAATGGGTGCTTTTTCTATTAAAATTCATGTATCTATTTCGGGCTATGATATATGCCATTCTCCACATATCAGGCTGCTCGAAATAGGGAAATATGATTTGGTAGAAAAGTGTGAGGGTCTCTTGGTGTAACCTGTTTTTCCCATGGATCTGGTGTTTGGGAGATCTCTGAAGTGAAGTCTGTATACTAGAAAGAAAGGGCAATGTGATCTCTCTCCTGTTCTGAAAAGATAAATGTATATATAAACACATAAGCATAAACCTTCACTGGATTGTTTTAATAAAAAGATTGAATGATAATGCTGAATATACCGAACTAACCTAACTACAAGACCTTCCTTCATGGCATGATTTTTGCATGCCTTCTTGGCATGATATTTCTCCCTAATACTTGTTAGATATTTTAAGATTGTCTCGATTAATGAGATGAACTAATTTCTAGGGCATTTCTGTACAAATTGTGATGTTAGAGAAAACTGGAGACAGATTTAATAATGTTCATGAAGGTCATTTATTTTCAATTTAAAGCAGACCCTATCAATTAGAGCTAGAGTACCCAGCTTTTAGTAACCCGATCAGCTAATATCTAGGTAGTATATAGTTGTTTCAGATGGTCAACTTCAAAAAATTTTCATCTGCTTAGTAATATATTGTTATTTTTAGGGCAAGATACAAGTGATGATAATAAGGAAGGAAAGGAATGAGAGATTGGTGAATGGGCTGATTGCTGCTGTGTCCTGTCTAAATTACTTGGCTAATTTCCTCTCAATATATTTCTGCTGAAATATTAATTTTATTATTATATTTGACAAGTTTGAAAAACATACACACACTCAAACCAATAGAAAACACATATAGAAGAGACTGGACCATCTTAAGAGCTAACTGACATGAAAAAATGAGTATAATTTTGGCTTAATGGGATTGTTTCTTAAATAAAAGATGTGTTGCCATATGCATTTCCAAGAAAAATTAAAGTGATTTCTTATTATAAAAAGCCTTTTAGCTTTTTCACATTCTCTGCTTATCTATTGGTTATACAACACATAACATTTGAGATCTATGAAGTGAAGTCTGTATTTATGATCTGTTTCCCATTATAGAGCCCACTTTGTGAATTTTTAAAGGTAAATATTTAGTGCAGATTTTAGGCTTTTCAAACAGTTCATATATTTGTACATAAAGTAAGAATAATTGAATAATTAAGGGAAAGTATTGAAAATGTTTTTGACGATTTAGTTATCCACTATCTCTTAATTATCACAATATTGACACTTGCTTGTAATATATGAATATATATTGAATATATAAATATATCATAGACCTATATACACTTATTCCTTCATTGATATGCATCATGCTCAGTGGGTTGGGAATGAGTGCTAACTCCTTTTTTATGTAATAAAGAAAATATATAGCATAAAATTTCCAAATTTACAATACTGTAGTTTCACAGAGGTAACTATTGTGAGTTTTCTTTACACAGTGTACTTGGGCACACTGTTCACATGATTTCCTCATGAAAGCATTTCCTGATGATTTCCTTACTGCATCTGATTGAAATGATAGTGATAATCTGAATAAGGATTTGTTTAATTATTGTGCCTCAACGACACTCTAAGTCCATGTCTGCTTTGCTCAGTTCTGCTTCCTAGAAGAACTAGGGACTTGGGACTATAAAAGGTAGGAGCTTAATAATATTTGTGAATGAATGAATCAGTGAATAAATGGATATATACTTAATTATATAATTTTTGTTCATTTATTAAAATTGAAACATGGGTACATGGGAACAGGCTAAATTAATTACCAAGTTTTTATTTGACTGCCTAGTTAAAATGAGAAAATATGAGCCAGAATAGAAACTTAGTACGCTAGCAGAATAATTTCTATTTAATTTTACTTTGGGGCAGGCACATTTTAAACAAGATCAAATTCTAATTACTCTTGCAGGATATATGTAGCTTTGGGTCAGCTTTGAGTAAATGTAAATTTAATAAGCCTAACCTACAAAAGGTTTTTAACATGGATCTGCAATTACCAGTAGGTGGCGCTGTATTCCAGTGCTGAATAACAAATGGACTTCCAGAGGGTTGACTCGTGGTAGGACCACAATCCTGGGGAATAATTTTGTAAGGAATTTTGTGTATTATGGTATGAAGCACACATCTTAAAAATCTGTATATAATAAAGCCATAATTTGGAGTTTAGTAGAAAAAAATTTTTATTCTTTTGCATTATTTTTGGATTTGGACCTTGAGTTTGATGTTTGGTAAATTGTTGTAATTTTGCTATGTTACATTTGATTTACTTTGAATGTACAGTAACAAAATGCACACACCAGAAACTGAGACAGAAGTGGCTGCACAACCAAGCTTAGATGCATCCTGGTGAACTAGTGAAGAATTGATGAGTAGATGAATAGGATAAGGAGTTCACTCAAAGTGATGGAGAAACCGTAGTGGAGTTTTAGATGTTGTAAGTTCATGTAAGCATGTTTGGCTCACATGTGACTTCTCCATTTATAGCATTTTGCTATTCATTGCTGAAGATACTGAATATCGTTCTGAGTGATAAACTGGAATTCTAAAAAAGTAAAAAAAGAAATTTTAGATGTGTACAATCAAGTTTAACCTCTGTTTTGAAGAGAGATAGATGTAGAACCTGACAAATTGAAAATGGAAGAGACCTTCAAGTTTGTGTCTTGTCTTCTCTTCTTAAACCAGTAATCAATAGGGTATTCTTCTGAAACAATTGCTGATGACCATAGTTTCTGATTTAAATGGTTTATTTTCTTGCCCTTTATTATTTATTTATTTTTTTAGAGAGGGGGAGATGGGAAGGAGTAGAGGAAGAGAGAATCATAAGCAGGCTCCATGCCCAGTGAGGAGCCCAACGCGGGGCTCGATCTCAAGACCCTGAGATCATGACCTGAGCTGAAATCAAGAGTTGGATGCTTAACCAACTGAGCCACCCAGATGCCCCATTATTCTCTTGCCTTTTAAATAGATTATGTTTCTCTGAAACATCTATGTGCTATACAGTTGAAAATTAGTGCTAGAAACAGGGTGGGAGAAAACTTCCCAATATACTGGTTTTCATAATACAATAAATATTAGTAATAGACAAACAATTAAAGCTGAGTTCTTTCGAGAAATCACCCCCAGTCCTTCCTAGATATAGTTGAAGTTCATGCTTCTTGTTTAACAGTAATGTAATCTAGTTAGTAGAAGGCAAATTTGGTGTTTAGTGATAATCAGTTAGCCACTGAGGACTCACCTGGCAACAAATGCTTCTATTTTATCTTTCCTACTTATTATATCTTAGGAGGTTATCTTTTAATTATAGTGTTTTACTTAGTATTTATTGAATATTATAAAACTAGAGGGGTGCCTGGGTGGCTCAGTTGTTAAGCGTCTGCCTTCAGCTCAGGTCATGATCCTGGGGTCCTGGGATCGAGCCCCAAGTCTAGTAGGGGCTCCCTGCTCAGCGGGGAGCCTGCTTCTCCCTCTCCCATTCCCCCTGCTTGTGTTCCCTCTATCACTGTCTCTCTCTCTCTGTCAAATAAATATCTTAAAAAAATTAGAATAATTTAAGGGTTGTGGAAGGGAAAAAAAAGAGGATTTCTTGCTAAACAAAGAGAAAGTGAACATTCTTATTGGTTAGACAAGAAAAAAACAGGCTTGAAACCAATGGCAAATAAAAGAGCTTTCTATCAGTAATTTTACATTTATCATGATAGATGGATCACTCAAAAACGCTTACTAGATAATTTTGAAGAGCAGTATCCTAAGAATGGTCTAATTAATATTAACATATTGTTTGACATAGACCTTGAGGAAATGGGGGATGAGAAATGACTTGTCAAGTCCTAAGTTTTGGGTTTTGTATTTATTTATTTTTATTTATTTTTTCAAAAGATTTTATTTATTTATTTGACAGAAAGAGACACAACGAGAGAGGGAACACAAGCAAGGGGAGTGGGAGAGGGAGAAGCAGGCTTCCCACAGAGCAGGGAGCCCGATGCGGGGCTCGGTCCCAGGACCCTGGGATCATGACCTGAGCCGAAGGCAGACGCTTAATGACTGAGCCACCCAGTCGCCCCAATTTTGGGTTTTTCAATATAAAAAGTGGGTGTATCAATTGTTTACAAATTGAACAGTTGTTCTTATTTTCTTTTTCTTGATAGATAAGTGCCTACAGTCATTTAGTATTCTTCTAAGTGGATACTATGTTTTATCATCCACACTACCTGGAACTATGCTCACTTGTAGAAGGGCACTCCAGGGAGATATGTAAATGAAGGAGTGAATTTCTTTTGAATAGGAGTTTCAAATTTCTACTTCCATTATTTAGATTATTTGCTGTGGGGGTAATTTTGCTAGTGTTAAAAGCATAAGAACAAGAGGTCTAGATCTTACTACCAGCTTTAACATGTTAGGTATGTGACTTAGGAAAAAAAATGACTTTAGTGTGCCCAGTACAAGTCAGTGGGAATGTTATGCAATTATTTGTTTTCTCCAATTTTAAAAATGCACCTACACTAACCCATGAAAGTGTAACTGACAGAAATGCTTTACCAACCTGTTTATCTGTGAAAACAACCCTTCAGTTTTGAGGCTATTGCTTTTCTTATAGATTGACACTTCTCACAACTTGGCCACCTAAGACTTGCAGATGTCTGGAATTCTTTGCTAAAATATTTGCTATTTTAGGGGCGCCTGGGTGGCTCAGTCGTTAAGTGTCTGCCTTCGGCTCGGGTTGTGATCTCAGGGTCCTGGGATCGAGCCCCACATCGGGCTCCCTGCTCGGCGGGAAGCCTGCTTCTCCCTCTCCACTCCCCCTGCTTGTGTTCCCTCTCTCGCCAGGCCTCTCTCTGTCAAATAAATAAATAAAATCTTTAAAAAAAATTAAAAAAAATAAAATATTTGCTATTTATTTATTTATTTTATTTTAATTTTTTTGTAGTTTTTAATTTTATTATGTTATGTTAGTCACCATACAATACATCATTAGTTTTTGGTGTAGTGATCCACGATCCATTGTTTTCGTATAACACCCAGTGCTCCATGCGGTACGTGCCCTCCTTAATACCCATCCCTGGGCTAACCAATCCCCCCTCCCCCCTCCCCTCTAAAACCCTGTTTGTTTCTCAGAGTCCATAGTCTCTCATGGTTCATCTCTCCCTCCAATTCCCCCCCCTCATTTTTCCCTTCCTTCTCCTAATGTCCTCCATGCTATTCCTTATGTTCCACAAATAAGTGAAACCATATGATAATTGACTTTCTCTGCTTGATTTCTTCCACTTAGCATAATCTCCTCCAGTCCCATCCATGTTGATGCAAAAGTTGGGTATTCATCCTTTCTGATGGCTGAGTAATATTCCATTGTATATACGGACCACATCTTCTTTATCCATTTATCTGTTGAAGGGCATCTCGGCTCTTTCCACAGTTTGGCTATTGCGGACATTGCTGCTATGAACATTGGGGTGCATATGGCCCTTCTTTTCATTACATCTGTGTTTTTGGGGTAAATACCCAGTAGTGCAATTGCTGGGTCATAGGGTAGCTCTATTTTTAAATTTTTGAGGAACCTCCACACTGTTTTCCAACGTGGCTGTACCAACTTGCATTCCCACCAACAGTGTAAGAGGGTTCCCCTTTCTCCACAACCTCTCCAACATTAAATATTTGCTATTTTATATTGCAGAACACCACTTTGATTTATTTATTATAATTTCAAATACTACTGTGTATTCCATAACTTGGTGATAATGCTATTTTTCTTAAGCAATATTGAACCCATGAGACTGTGTAATGAATGTATCTGGGAGTCAGAATCCAGGCATAAATTCATGGACTAAGTTTAGCATAAGGGAAAATTGGGACCAGTTGAGTGAAAAAGTCTTTTGCCATGACCAGAAAAATTCCATTTTGTTCCCTTTTAAAGGAAGGGCACCTAGCATGATCATGGATTGTGTCACTATCTGTACAGATGGAAGGTTGAGGGACCTGAAAGAAGGACAAATTATAGGCAGTTACTAACTCAGATTTGTCAATCTATATGCTAAGCTGACTTTGTGAAGTGGTCCATGATACCTCCTTCTACCATGTTAATGCTTGAAAAGTAGTCACTATATATCAAAGGATGCTTGTAATATTTTAATTGGAGAGGAGGTTCCCAGAATTTTATAACCATAGCTCGATCCCATCCCACTCATCCCATTGTGACTTCCCAATACCTATTCAATTTATTGGTTATACGAAAACAGATTAAAATTATTTACTTATCTACACTTTGCCATTAACAGAATAAATTTTAGATGATGATGGATGACTTCTATGTCCTAATGTCAGCTGCATCTGGTTAGTAATAAAGATAAATTGGAACATAATATGGAAAAACCAGTGGTCAATATTGGGTAACATCCTAACAGCAAGAATGACTCAGTACGTTTGCTGCAATGTGGGTGCTGAGGCATTAAGTACGTCTTGTCTTAGAATTTTGTGAATTTGGAAACTCCATTAAGGTAAGCCCCTGGAATTGAATACATCCATGGGTCTCACTGAGGGGAAGCTGAGAGACAGAAAGAAGTAGAAAGTGACAGGGGCTTCATTGTTGACTACCACATATGGTTTAATGGCCAGCTACAGGGCTTTCTTGATGCTGTGGCCTGGACTTCTTTCTTGTCTATGGTTAGACCTCCCTCCACCTCCCAGTGGGGAAATTCCATGAGGGCAAGGGATTGCTAGTTGCTGTTTTTTCCACCTATATTCAGTGTCTAGAACAGTTCCCAGGACATAGTAGGAGCTCAGTAAGTGTGAGTAAATTGAATAAATGAGTTTGCTGAGAGATGTTCTGTGCAAGGTGCTTTTCTAGGTGTGACAGGAGAAACAAAGATGAATGAAAACTTCTTTCTTCAGCCAACTCTGAGCCCAGCAGGGAAGACATGTTGTGTATACAAAAGATAATGCAGAATATCCTTGAGGTTACACAGTGGACAATGAAGTTACTGTGCCTGGGAGGTAGGAGTAGAACTGCAGAGCCCCCCTGTGGTAAGGGATGTTCAGCTTGGCCCTCAAGGAGGAGTGGGCAGCAATAGGCAGTGGTGGAAGGGCTGCACCCAGGCTAATGGGACAGTGGGAACAAAGACAGGGGTGGAAATTTCAGAGTTATACACAGAGAGGTTGGGCCCTGGTTGGGGTATGCAAGGACACAAAGTAGGAGAGAAGGCTGAAGGTGAAGGCTGGGGCCAGATTCTGGAGGGCTGGCAAAGCCATGATAAAGTAGTTCATGTTTTAGGCAGTGAAGATTTTACTTACAATTAAAGGTCTGTACGTGTTTGAGAGTCATGATAATGGTCGGTTCTACAATCCCAAAGGTACGTCACTGTCCACAGTTTATGCTTCTTAGCATATTATATAGTTTCAAAAAATTGTTCATTTGTTCCAGCCTTAAATTCATTAAAGCCTATGCCATATATTTAATCTATTTATCATAAGGTGACCCAGGAAAGGCCCAGCCTTTCATTAGTCAGTGTGTGGATTTTGAAACATAGGAAAGGAAGACAGAAAAGCCTAAAAGTCGTCATTCTGTGTGCAGCACAAAGAGCTGTTTTGGCTCAGAGAAGCATGGGAGTTGGAAGGCAAATGAATCAGGCTTAAATACTTTTAGTCTCTTACAGCTACTATTTTCTCTCTGATGATGGTGGCTTTACCTGTATTGTTTTCCCCTGTGAGTCTCCTGCATTTGGCTAAATCTAACTCTTCCTTCAAAATTCAGATCATTTTTATCTCTTCTCAGTTTCTTCAGGAACCTTCTTTTAACTTCCCCACCTCTGTGAGGAGGGTCTACCTCCATCTGTACATATCCTCTCTTCATATTTCTTTCATTGTTCGTAATTATCTTTGATTTCAGGAATTGATCAATCAATCCAGCATTCCAAGCCTTGAAATTGATCGTTTAAACTGCCCTTAAATACTTTGAGCGGCAGAATGTCTCATACCAGATTTAATTATTAGAAAAAATCCTCATCATATTGAGCTAAGTCTATTTATCTGTTTCTTTTACTGATCATTTTAAGTTCTTTTCCTTCTAAACGACATGAGTGTAAGTGTTTAGAGATGGTTATCCGTTTCTAAATATTCCTATGAAATGGTTTCCAGATTAAGATATCTTGCAACCTCTACTGGGGGTATTTACCCCAAAGATACAAATGTAGGGATCCGAAGGGGTGCGTGCACCCCGATGTTTATAGCAGCAATGTCCACAATAGCCAAACTGTGGAAAGAGTCAAGATGTCCATCGACAGATGAATGGATAAAGAAGAGGTGGTATATATATACAATGGAATATTATGCAGCCATCAAAAGGAATGAGATCTTGCCATTTGCAACGATGTGGATGGAACTGGAGGGTATTATGCTGAGCGAAATAAGTCAAACAGAGAAAGACATGTATCATATGACCTCACTGATATGAGGAATCAGGAAACAAACTGAGGGTTGTTGGAGTGGGGGTGGGGTGGGAGGGATGGGGTGGCTGGGTGATAGACATTGGGGAGGGTATGTGCTATGGTGAGTGCTGTGAATTGTGCAAGACTGTTGAATCATAGATCTGTACCTCTGAAACAAATAATGCATTGTATGTTAAAAAAAAAAAAAAGAAGAAGATAGCAGGAGGGGAAGAATGAAGGGGGGGAAATCGGAGGGGGAGATGAACTATGAGAGACTATGGACTCTGAAAAACAAACTGAGGGTTCTAGAGGGGAGGGGGATGGGGATGGGTTAGCCTGGTGGTGGGTATTAAAGAGGGCACGTACTGCATGGAGCACTGGGTGTTATACGCAAACAATGAATCATGGAACTAATGATGTAATGTATGGTGATTAACATAACATAATAATAAGAAAAAAAGAAAAAAAAAGATATCTTGCAACCTGATAGCCCTTCTCTGGATACATTAATTGGTCACCTTCCTCCCTCTCTTAAAATGGGTAATTGTATACAGTTGTCCTGTTGTGAATCAAATAGAACTGAATATAGTTCTATTTACTTTCTTTGCTGTAATACAATATTTTTGTTAACCCTAAGATTTTTAGCTTTCTTTGTTAGTGATCTCATATTATTGACTGATACAAAGCTTGCAATTGGCTAAATTCTGAATATATTTTTTATAAGAATTGAAATGGTATGTGCCCAATAACTATGGTTTTAGGTGAGTAAATGAATGGCAGCAGTTTAACACCATTTCGTATTTTTGAAAACATGTAGAATGTAAGACTTATCCTAACTAAATTCCTTTTTTTTTTACAGATTTATTTATTTATTTTAGAGAGAGAGAGTGAGCACGAGGAGGGGGGAGGGGCAAAAGAAGAGGGAGAGAGAGAATCCTTGAGCAGACTCCCCTTTGAGCACAGAGCCTGACTTGGGGCTTGATCCCAGGACCCTGAGACCTGACCTGAGCTGAAATCAGGAGGTGGCTGCTTAACCTACTGAGCCAGGCACCCCCTACCTAAATCCCATTTTATTTTTTTCTTAAACATTTAAGATGTTTTTTTAAAATTTTTTTATTTTGTTATGTTAATCACCATACATTACATCATTAGTTTTTGATGTAGTGTTCCATGATTCATTGTTTGTGTATAGCACCCAGTGCTCCATTCAGTAATGTGCCCTCTTTAATACCCATCACCAGGCTAACCCATCCCCCCACCACCCTCCCCTCTAGAACCCTCAGTTTGTTTTTCAGAGTCCATAGTCTCTCATGGTTCGTCTCCCCCACCGATTTCGCCCCCTTCATTTTTTCCTTCCTACTATCTTCTTTTTTTTTTTTTTTTAACATATAATGTATTATTTGTTTCAGAGGTACGGGTCTATGATTCAACAGTCTTACACAATTCACAGTGCTCACCATAGCACATACCCTCCCCAATGTCTATCACCCAGACGTCCCATCCCTCCCACCCCCACCACTCCAGCAACCCTCAGTTTGTTTCCTGAGATTAAGAATTCTTCATATCAGTGAGATCATATGATACATGTCTTTCTCTGATTGACTTATTTTGCTCAGCATAATACCCTCCAGTTCCATCCACGTTGCAAATGGCAAGATCTCATTCCTTTTGATGGCTGCATAATATTCCATTGTATATATATATACACACCACATCTTCTTTATGAACTCATCTGTCAATGGACATCTTGGCTCTTTCCATAGTTTGGCTATTGTGGACATTGCTGCCATAAACATTGGGGTGCACGTACCCGTTTGGATCACTACATTTGTATCTTTGGGGTAAATACCCAGGAGTGTAATTGCTGGGTCATAGGGTAGCTCTATTTTCAACTTTTTGAGGAACCTCCATACTGTTTTCCGGAGTGGCTGCTTCAGCTTCCATTCCCACCAACAGTGTAGGAGGGTTCCCCTTTCTCCGCATCCTCGCCAACATCTGTCATTTCCTGACTTGTTAATTTTAGCCATTCTGACTGGTGTGGGGTGGTATCTCATTGAGGTTTTGATTTGGATTTCCCTGATGCTGAGTGATGTTGAGCACTTTTTCATATGTCTGTTGGTCATTTGGATGTCTTCTTTGGAAAAATGTCTGTTCATGTCTTCTGCCCATTTCTTGATTGGATTCTTTGTTCTTTGGGTGTTGAGTTTGGTAGTTCTTTATAGATTTTGGATACTAGCCCTTTATCTGATATGTCATTTGCAAATATCTTCTCCCATTCTGTCGGTTGTCTTTTAGTTTTGTTGACTGTTTCTTTTGCTGTGCAAAAGATTTTTATCTTAATGAAGTTCCAGTAGTTCACTTTTCCTTGCTTCCCTTGCCTTTGGTGATGTGTCTAGGAAGAATTTGCTTCGGCTGAGGTCAAAGAGGTTGCTGCCTGTGTTCTCCTTTAGGATTTTGATGGACTCCTGTCTCACACTGAGGTCTTTCAACCATTTGGAGTCTATTTTTGTATGTGGTGTAAGGAAATGGTCCAGTTACATTCTTCTTCATGTGGCTGTCCAATTTTCCCAACACCATTCGTTGAAGAGACTGTCTTTGTTCCATTGGACATTCTTTCCTGCTTTGTCGAAGATTAGTTGACCATAGAGTTGAGGGTCCATTTCTGGTCTCTCTATTCTGTTCCATTGATCTATGTGTCTGTTTTTGTGCCAGTACCACACAGTCTTGATGATGACAGCTTTGTAATAGAGCTGGAAGTCCGGAATTGTGATGCCGCCAGCTTTGCTTTTCTTTTTCAACATTCCTCTGGCTATTCGGGGTCTTTTCTGGTTCCATACAAATTTTAGGATTATTTTTTCCATTTCTTTGAAAAAAGTGGATGGTATTTTGATAGGGATTGCATTGAATGTGTAGACTGCTCTAGGTAATTGACATCTTCACAATATTTGTTCTTCCAATCCATGACATGGAACGTTTTTCCATTTCTTTGTGTCTTCCTCAATTTCTTTCATGAGTGTTCTATAGTTTTCTGAGTACAGATTCTTTGCCTCTTTGGTTAGATTTATTCCTAGGTATTTTATGGTTGTGGATGCAATTGTAAATGGGATTGACTCCTTAATTTCTCTTTCTTCTGTCTTGTTTTTGGTGTATAGGAATGCCACTGACTTCTGTGCATTGATTTTATATCCTGCCACTTTACTGAATTCCTGTATGAGTTCTAGCAGTTTTGGGGTGGAGTCTTTTGGGTTTTCCACATAAAGTATCATATCATCTGCAAAGAGTGAGAGTTTGACTTCTTCTTTACCAATTCGGATGCCTTTTATTTCTCTTTGTTGTCTGCTTGCTGTGGCTAGGACTTCTAATACTATGTTGAATAGCAGTGGTGATAGTGGACATCCTTGCCATGTTCCTGACCTTAGGGGGAAAGCTCTCAGTTTTTCCGCATTGAGAATGATAATTGCTGTGGGTTTTTCATGGATGGCTTTTATGATATTGAGGTATGTACCCTCTATCCCTACACTCTGAAGAGTTTTGATCAAGAAAGGATGCTGTACTTTGTCAAATGCTTTTTCTGCATCTATTGAGAGGATCATATGGTTCTTGTTCTTTCTTTTGTTAAAGTATCACATTGATTGATTTGTGGATGTTGAACCAACCTTGAAGCCCAGGGATACATCCCACTTGGTCATGGTGAAGAATCCTTTTAATGTACTGTTGGATCCTATTGGCTAGTATTTTGATGAGAATTTTTCATCCATTTTCATCAAGGATATTGGTCTGTAATTCTCCTTTTTGATGGGGTCTTTATTGGGTTTGGGAATCAAGGTAATGGTGGCCTCATAAAATGAGTTTGGAAGTTTTCCTTCCATTTCTATTTTTTGGAACAGTTTCAGAAGAATAGGTATTAATTCTTCTTGAAATGTTTGGTAGAATTCCCCTGGGAAGCCATCTGGCCCTGGGCTTTTGTTTTTTGGGAGATTTTTGATGACTGCTTCAATTTCCTTGCTGGTTATGGGTCTGTTCAGGTTTTCTATTTCTTCCTGGTTCAGTTTTGGTAGTTGAAACATCTCTAGGAATGCATCCATTTCTTCCAGGTTATCTAATTTGCTAGCATATAGTTGCTCATAATATGTTCTTATAATTGTTTGTATTTCTTTGGTGTTGGTTGTGATCTCTCCTTTCATTCATGATTTTGTTGATTTGGGTCATTTCTCTTTTCTTTTTGATAAGTCTGGCCAGGGCTTATCAATCTTGTTAATTCTTTCAAAGAACCAGCTCCTCGTTTCTTTGATCTGCTCTACTGTTCTTTTGGTTTCTATTTCATTGATTTCTGCTCTGATCTTTATTATTTCTCTTCTCCTGCTGGGTTTAGGCTTTATTTGCTGTTTTTTCCTCTAGCTCCTTTAGGTGTAGGGTTAGGTTGTGTACTTGAGACCTTTCTTGTTTCTTGAGAAAGGCTTGTATTGCTATATACTTTCCTCTTAGGACTGCCTTTGCTGCATCCCAAAGATTTTGAACAGTTGTGTTTTCATTTTCATTTGTTTCCCTGAGTTTTTTTTAATTCTTCTTTAATTTCCTGGTTGACCATTCCTTCTTTAGTAGGATGATCTTTACCCTCCATGTATTTGAGTTCTTTCTGACTTTCCTCTTGTGATTGAATTCCAGTTTCAAAGCATTGTGGTCTGAAAATATGCAGGGAATGATCCCAGTGTTTTGGTACTGGTTGAGACCTGATTTGTGACCTAGGATGTGATCTATTCTGCAGAATGTTCCATGGGCACTAGAGAAGAATGTGTATTCTGTTGCTTTGGGATGGAACGTTCTGAATATGTCTGTGAAGTCCATTTGGTCCAGTGTGTCATTTAAAGTCTTTATTTCCTTGTTGATCTTTTGCTTAGATGATCTGTCCATTTCAGTGAGGGGGGAGTTAAAGTCCCCCACTATTATTGTATTGTTGTCGATGTGTTTCTTTGCTTTTGTTATTAATTGCCTTATATAATTGGCCGCTTCCGCGTTAGGGGCATAGATATTTACAATTGTTAGATCTTCTTGTTGGATAGATCCTTTAAGTAGGTTATAGTGTACTTCCTCATCTCTTATAACAGTCTTTAGTTTAAAATCTAATTTGTCTGATATCAGGATTGCCACCCCAGCTTTCTTTTGGTGTCCATGAGCATGGTAAATGGTTTTCCACCCCCTCACTTTCAATCTGGGGGTGTCTTTGGTTCTAAAATGAGTCTCTTGCAGACAGCATATCAATGGGTCTTGTTTTTTAATCCAATCTGATAGCGTGTATTTTTTGATTGGGGCATTTAGCCCATTTACATTCAGGGTAACTATTGAAAGATATGAATTTAGTGCCATTGTATTATTGTAAGGTGACTGTTACTGTATACTGTCTGTCTTCCTTTCTGGTCTATGTTGCTTTTAGGCTCTCTCTTTGCTTAGAGGACCCCTTTCAATATTTCTTGTAGGGCTGGTTTTGTGTTTGCAAATTCCTTTAGTTTTTGTTTGTCCTGGAAGCTTTTTATCTCTCCTTCTATTTTCAGTGACAGCCTAGCTGGATATAGTATTCTTGGCTGCATATTTTTCTCATTTAGTGCTCTGAATATATCCTGCCAGTCCTTTCTGGCCTGCCAGGTCTCTGTGGATAGGTCTGTTGCCAATGTAATGTTTCTACCATTTTAGGTTACAGATCTCTTGTCCCGAGCTGCTTTCAGGATTTTCTCTTTGTCTCTGAGACTCGTAAGTTTTACTGTTAGATGTCGGGGTGTTGACCTATTTTTATTGATTTTGAGAGGGGTTCTCTGTGCCTCCTGGATTTTGTTGCCTGTTTCCTTCCCCAAATTAGGAAGTTCTCTGCTATAATTTGCTCCAATATACCTACTGCCCCTCTCTCTCTTTCTTCTTTTTCTGGGATCCCAATTATTCTAATGTTGTTTCGTCTTATGGTATCACTTATCTCTCGAATTCTGCCCTCCTGATCCAGTAGTTGTTTATCTCTCTTTTTCTCAGCTTCTTTATTTTCCATCATTTGGTCTTCTATATCACTGATTCTCTCTTCTGCCTCATTTATCCTAGCAGTTAGAGCCTCCATTTTTGTTTGCACCTCATTAATAGCCTTTTTGATTTCGACTTGTTTAGATTTTAGTTCTTTTATTTCTCCAGAAGGGATTTCTCTAATATTTTCCATGCTTTTTTCAAGCCCAGCTAGTATCTTTAAAAACGTCATTCTGAACTCTAGTTCTGACATCTTACTAATGTCCGTATTGATTAGGTCCCTGGCAGTTGGTACTGCCTTTTGTTCTTTTTTCTGAGGTGATTTTTTCTGTCTTGTCATTTTGTCCAGAGGAGAATAGATGAATGAGAGAACAAAATGCTAACAGGTTAACAATGACCTCAGAAAAATATACACTAAACAAATCAGAAGAGACCTGAAACTAGGGGAAAAGAAAGAGAAAGAAAGAAAAAAAAGAAAAAGGAAAAAGTAGAAGATTAATAAAAAAAAAAGAATATGATCAGATATGATCAGGCTGGTGCATAGATCAGTGCCATACACTAGATTTTGGGTGTATTTTGGTCTGTTAGAAGAAAGTGCCTCCCCAATTTTTTTTTTTTTTTAAGATTTTATTTATTTATTTGACAGACACAGCAAGAGAGGGAACACAAGCAGGCGGAGCGGGAGAGGGAGAAGCAGTCTTCCCGCTGAGCTCCCAAATTTTAAAGAAAGAAAAACTTATATATGTACAAAAATAAGGGTAAATATGAAGAAGGGTTGGGATATGAATGTAAAAATGAAAATTATAAAAGATTTTATAAAAGGAATTGGTAAGATAAGAAGTTGGTTGAAAAAAGAAAGAAGAGGAATTTAAAAAAAAAGGGGAGAGAATGTGATCAGGCAGGAGAGTAGAACAAAGCCATACACTAGAGATTTAGGGTATATTTTGGTCTCTTAGAAGAAACTGTATCCCCAAATTTTAAAGAGAGAACAACTTTATATATATATATATATAAATACACCAAAAATAAGGTTAACTATATATATATATATTTATATATATATAAATACACCAAAAATAAGGTTAACTACTATGAAGGGATAGAATATGAGTCTAAAAATGAAAAATAAAAAGATTTTTTAAAAAAGGTATTGATAAGATGTTGGTTGAAAAAAGGAAAAAAAATTTAAAAAAAAGAAAAAGGAAAAGAAAAAAAGAAAATTAAAAAAATTAACTTTGAAAGACTAAAGAATCAGGGGGAGAAAAAGCCCTGAATTCTATGTGCAGTATTCCCCTAGCACTAGAGTTATGCTGTTCTCATTGATCAGTAAAATTGGTCTTGGCTGGCTGTTCTTGCTGATCTTCTGGGGGAGGGGGCTGTTGCTGTGGTTCCCAAATGTTTGTCGGAGGCAGAATTGCCCTGCCCTTGCCAGTCTGGGTTAAGTAATCTGCTTGGGCTTGCTCTCTGGAGCTTTTGTTCCTTGCAAGCTTTCCGTACAGTTTTGGAGGCCGCGAGTGAAAATGGTGGCCTCCCAATCTCCGCCCAGGAGGAGCTGAGAACTCAGGGCCCCACTCCTCTGTGCTCCCCGAGAAAAGCAGTCAGTCACTCCTGTCTCCCCCGGTCTCCGGCAGCACTCCGTGCTCCCCCAGCCTGTGACCAAGCGTTTCTATTTCTGGCACCTGACTTGGTGTGGAGTCTCCAAACCCGTGCCGCTCCTCCTGGGGGAGGAAGGTGAGTCTCCCTGGATCTGCCGCTTGTTGGGTCCCTGCTGGAGGAGCAGTGGCCTGACTGTGTGGGGGATCATGGTTTATGGCAACCCCGAGCTGAGAGCCCACGCCTTGGCTCCGTCTCTGCAGCTGGCTTCCCTGCTCCAATACCTGGGAGCTCTGCCGCACTCAGGCACTCCTGGTCTTTCTGTGACGTCGAGAGTCCTGAGACCACACTGTCCCAGCTAGGGTTCCACTCCCTGCTTAGCCAGTGGAGTGACGTCCCTAAGTGGAGCGGACTTCTAAAAGTTCCGATTTTGTGTCCCGCAGCTCTATCACTTGCCAGTAGCGGCTGACAGAGGCTCCCTCCCCCGTGGTCTATCTTCCCGTATATCGCCTCAGATTCACTTCTCCACACGTCCTACTTCCAGAAAGTGGTCGCTTTTCTGTTCAGAGAGTTGCTGCTATTCTTTTCTTCGATCTCCTGTTGAGTTCGCTAAATCCCATTTTAAATTTTCATGTCATTGAATCTGAATAACTTAAGAAATATTGCCAACTTTTTTCTGAAATCAAGATATGTTATGCAGTTTCTTGATCTATCACTGTAGAAGCCATGTTTAAAAAAGGAAGTGCAACTAGTTTGATATATTTTGTTTTTTATTTGTATGTAACTACATCTTTTTCTATGTATTCATGGCCATTTTAGACATTTTCTTGAATTTATTTTTTTAATTTTTAATTTTTTGACATTTTGTTGAATTTAAGATTAAGTTTACCAGTTTATATATTCTTTCTGGTACTTATCACTTTTTCCTTCTGTTTTGAAAATAACATTTTTCTCTATTTGACATTATCTATTATATTTTCTCATTGTCCATGAATTCTCAGATATTACATAAATCTGTATCCTTGGTTGTGTTCTTTCGAAAACTGAAACAGTTTAGTCAGAAATTGGAGAAAAATATCTCATTTGAATTGATGGATTGTTTTTCCTGTCTTTCCAAAGATTTTGCACTAACTTCTCTGATTATAATTTTTTATAACTCCTTATAATCTTTTTAAATATTTTGCTTTAAAAGATACTCTTATTTTGTTTGGAAAGAATTGGAGAAAGAAGCACTCATAAAAATTTGTCCCAAATATTTAAAAACAAGCAAAATCCAAAACAAATGAAAGAATTATATTGAACCACTGGGTGTTTTCACAGTGGAAATAGTCAATAAAACAATTCAGTAATATGAACCCTAACCAAGACTCTGAAGTGTAGTTTAATTTTCCTTTTAGCTAACAATTATTTTGCCATACAGCCTGTTTATCATGACCTCTTAAAGGTGTCACAAGACACAGGAGAAGAAAATAAAAACCTGGAGAAGGAGCAGGAAGTAGATGAAGTAGCAGAAAGGAAAAAAACACAATGAAGTGTGATAAAGGGGGCCAAAATATACTGGAACCCCTGCCAATGGGCTGACAAATATGTACATGCTATTTGCTTTTGATTTGAAACTGTTAGCAGAGGAAAGTGTTGATGTCATCTCTGAGGTTACTTTGTTTTTATATTCCAAGAAACAAAATTATCTTGGGGCATGGATGGATCCCAAGTGAGATTAGCCTTCTCTTTCATCTCACCTGGACCACCTCACTGGACGGTAGCTCCATTTTTATTACACAGGGGTGGTTAAAGTTTTTGAGCCATGCAAGTAAGTATGTGGGATTGAATTTTACTCTATTCATTTTATTACCCAAGGCATTCTTCATTCATGTCCTTTGAACTGGAATTTAAAATTATGACGCTAGACAGCCCTCCAAAATAGATATACTTAGTTGGTAGAACAGATCATCAACAAATCTAGATCAAACTAGTCAGAAGAGAAATCTAGATCAAATTCAAAATGACTTGAATTTCAGAGTCACCTTTCTCTCCCTCTGAAATTGAAATTCTTTTCTTTAGTACAAATAGGGCTACAAATAGTCTATTTTAAAACATAGTCTGGGGGCACTTGGGTGACTCAGTCAGTTAAGCTTCTGCCTTCGGCTCAGGTCATGATCCTGGAGTCCTGGCATCGGGCTTCCTGCTCGTCAGGGGGACTGTTTCTCCCTCTGACCCTCCTCCTTCTTTTTTTTTTTTTTTTATTCTTATGTTAATCCCCATACATTACATCATTAGTTTTAGATGAAGTGTTCCATGATTCATTGTTTGTGCATAACACCCAGTGCTCCATGCAGAATGTGCCCTCCTCAATACCCACCACCAGGCTAACCCATCCTCCCACCCCCCTCCCTTTTAGAACCCTCAGTTTGTTTTTCAGAGTCCATCGTCTCACATGGTTCGTCTACCCCTCCGATTTCCCCCGCTTTATTCTTCCCCTCCCGCTACCTTCTTCTTCTTCTTTTTTTTTCTTAACATATATTGCATTATTTGTTTCAGAGGTACAGATCTGAGATTCAACAGTCTTGCACAATTCACAGCGCTTACCAGAGCACATACCCTCCCCAGTGTCTATCACCCAGTCACCCCATCCCTCCCACCCCACCCCCCCCACTCCAGCAACCCTCAGTTTGTTTCCTGTAATTAAGAATTCCTCATATCAGTGAGATCATATGATACATGTCTTTCTCTGTTTGACTTATTTGGCTCAACATAATACCCTCCAGTTCCATCCACGTTGTTGCAAATGGCAAGATCTCATTCCTTTTGATGGCTGCATATTATTCCATTGTATATATATACCACATCTTCTTTATCCATTCATCTGTCGATGGACATCTTGGCTCTTTCCACAGTTTGGCTATTGTGGACATTGTTGCTATAAAGGGGTGCACGTACCCTTTCGGATCCCTACTTTTGTATCTTTGGGGTAAATACCCAGTAGTGCAATTGCTGGATCATATGGTAGCTCTATTTTCAACTTTTTGAGGAACCTCCATACTGTTTTCCAGAGTGACTGCACCAGCTTGCATTCCCACCAACAGTGTAGGAGGGTTCCCCTTTCTCCGCATCCCCGCCAACATCTGTCGTTTCCTGACTTGTTAATTTTAGCCATTCTGACTGGTGTGGGGTGGTATCTCATTGAGGTTTTGATTTGGATTTCCCTGATGCCGAGCGATATTGAGCACTTTTTCATGTGTCTGTTGGCCATTTGGATGTCTTCTTTGGAAAAATGTCTGTTCATGTCTTCTGCCCATTTCTTGATTGGATTCTTTGTTCTTTGGGTGTTGAGTTTGATGAGTTCTTTATAGATTTTGGATACTAGCCCTTTATCTGATATGTCATTTGCAAATATCTTCTCCCATTCTGTCGGTTATCTTTTGGTTTTGTTGACTGTTTCCTTTGCTTTGCAAAAGCTTTTTATTTTGATGAAGTCCCAATAGTTCATTTTTGCCCTTGCTTCCCTTGCCTTTGGCGATGTGTCTAGGAAGAAGTTGCTTCGGCTGAGGTCAAAGAGGTTGCTGCCTGTGTTCTCCTTTAGGATTTTGATGGACTCCTGTCTCACACTGAGGTCTTTCAACCATTTGGAGTCTATTTTTGTGTGTGGTGTAAGGAAATGGTCCAGTTTCATTCTTCTGCATGTGGCTATCCAATTTTCCCAACACCATTTGTTGAAGAGACTGTCTTTGTTCCATTGGACATTCTTTCCTGCTTTGTCAAAGATGAGTTGACCATAGAGTTGAGGTCCATTTCTGGGCTCTCTATTCTGTTCCATTGATCTATGTGTCTGTTTTTGTGCCAGTACCATGCTGTCTTGATGATGACAGCTTTGTAATACAGCTGGAAGTCCGGAATTGTGATGCCGCCGGCTTTGCTTTTCTTTTTCAACACTCCTCTGGCTATTCGGGGTCTTTTCTGGTTCCATAAATCCAATTTTAGGATTATTTGTTCCATTTCTTTGAAAAAAGTGGATGGTATTTTGATGGGGATTGCATTGAATGTGTAGATTGACATCTTCACAATATTTGTTCTTCCAATCCATGACATGGAACGTTTTTCCATTTCTTTGTGTCTTCCTCAATTTCTTTCATGAGTATTTTATAATTTTCTGAGTACAGATCCTTTGTCTCTTTGGTTAGATTTATTCCTTGGTATCTTATGGTTTTGGGTGCAATTGTAAATGGGATCGACTCCTTAATTGCTCTTTCTTCTGTCTTGTTGTTGGTGTATAGGAATGCCACTGACTTCTGTGCATTGATTTTATATCCTGCCACTTTACTGAATTCCTGTATGAGTTCTAGCAGTTTTGGGGTGGAGTCTTTTGGGTTTTCCACATAAAGTATCATATCATCTGCAAAGAGTGAGAGTTTGACTTCTTCTTTGCCAATTTGGATGCCTGACCCTCCCCCTTCTTGTGCTTTCTCTCTCTGACACTTTCTCTCTCAAATAAATGAGTAAAATCTTAAAAAAAAAAATAAAACATAGTCTGTAAGTATATATTTAAGTTTGTGGTACATGTTTTTTGTGGATTTGGGATTTAAGGGATTAATACAATTAAACTTAAGCTGAAGGCCATTAGCCAAAAGCATCTGAGACATCAGAGAATACTTTATGGGAAATAGTATTGACAGAATATGTAGTATTTTCTGGCTGTGAAGTGCTTACAATAAGATACATGTGAAATGGACCATTCACTGCCTTCAGCTGGGTAAAGTTACATGCTCAAGTAGATATCAGCACACTGATTTTTATATATGCAGTATTTATATAGATATTTTTCTTTGTCAGTTCTGATAGTCAGATTTCAAACTTTTAAAATCAAACACTACTGATAAAAATATTGAGTATATATCTGTAATATATATATATTAACTTACAAGTCACATGCAAGTACCATTGTTCTAATAAATTATGTTAACTATAAAACACAAAAACTTATACATGGTTGAGATAAATATGAACAGAAATTTCTTACATATGCATGTTTTTGTTCACCCTTTGGAATATATGTACCTTACAATAGAGATTAACAATATAAAGGATTGTATTCTCTGCCATAATCTCACTAAAGGTACATATATTGAGAGGAATTCTGAAGAAGTTAGCTCCAAGTTTTGTTTTCTCTCTTTTTAAAATTCATAGTAACTCTAAGTCATTAGGTATTTGCCATATGTTTGATCTAAGGGAAATGAATTGTCTTATTGGTAGAAAGGTTTAGAAAACTCATATTCTGTCATATATTAGTAAAACTAATAATAACCAAGTTTATTGGAATCCCTACTGAGTTGCAGACAGCAGTAGACAGTTTGATTTCCCAGAATCTAACTCTTGCAACCAAACCAACTTTCTAGAATATAGTCCATTTATAATACGTATGAGAATTTGATGACAGTTATATTCTGTGTATATGTGTGTATGCATGTGACGACTAGATTGCAGCCCTGGCTTGGCTCAGAATTTTCAGCCTTGCTGAGGTTGTGGGGTCAGTCTGATTGTACGTTACATTTTAAATTTTTTTAAGATTTATTTATTTATTTGAAAGAGAGAGAGAGAGAACACGAGCACGCAGGCCTGAGTGCTCGGGAGAGGGACAGAGGGAGTCTTAAGCAGACTCTGCACTGAGCACGGAGCCAGACAGTGGGCTCTAGCTCACCTCCCATCCCTGAGATCACAACCTAAGCCAAAACCAAGAGTTGGATGCCCAACTGACTGCACCATCCAGGTGTCCCTGATTATATCTTACTTTTTGAGCTGAGGAAGATGCTTAACAGAAGGGCCTGTCTGTGGTCCCTTTCTGCGTGGCTAGCTTGAGGAGGGCTCAGGAAAGCCAAGGAAAAGACTGGGCATTGGGGAAGTGCTGGGCAGGCAGAGTGGATTCTGTAGGGATGAGAGTATGCCCTGCCCTGGGATGTGTAGCTCTTACCTGTTAATTGCTTTGCTGTATTTTAAGCTTTATGTTCTCCATGGTGCCAGGAGCCCCAAGCATATTAAAACTAGGTGTTCTAGCTCCTGCCTGCCTGGTCAATATTCTCATTAACCTGAAGGATTTGAAAAAATGTTCAGTGTAAATTAAACCCTTCCTCGCACAGCTACATTAAGGTACTTAATTTCCGTTAGAATATCCAAGAGTGTATTCTTGACTGCTAATAGAGTTTTAACTAAAGGGTCAAATTAAAAAAGAAATTTTACTTTAGGCTAGCCATTAGGGATTATTCTGTTGTTGAATCTGTTTCAGTGAGATTCAGCGGCCCATTGGTTGCTTAAGAGGAGGTAATGCATCCAAAATAAATAATATTTTAGCTGAAGATATGGGCTTCCTCATTTATGATTTCATAGTTTTAAAAATTGGTCATGTTTTTCTTGATGGAAAACATCCATGTAGTGGGCAAGAAGTATCCCATTTGACAGAGAATACTTCAGATTCAGACTTTTTTGTTTGCTTTTGAAAGCAACTCATGTTTCTTGTAGAAAACTTGGAAAATAAATATAAACAACAACAAAATCAGTAGAATTCTAACAGTCATTGGTAAAATTTGGTATATTTCATTTGTCAACTCTCTCTCCCCTCCTTTCACTCTTTTCTTTTCATTTCAAATGGAAGTTGTATGGGATATTTTATTTTATATTTCACCCCCCATGCCCAGCATTATATTGTGAGTATTTGCACAAGGAATTAACCTTATTCTGAAACATTTTTTAAAATATTACATACGGACCATCTTTTATTTCATTATTACCTATTGGGCATTAAAGGGGATTTTTTTTCCCTCCAAAAGAGAATATTTGATTAGATATGATCGTTTCTTCAGAATAATGTGTTCTTATCTTGAGGCATATTATTTTATGGGAAAAGGTAGTTCATTTTTTTCCCCTTACAACAAAATTTTAAATCTTTATACTGACATTTTCACAGGTTTCCTGTCATATCCAGGGCACATGGAAAACAAGTATGAAACAGTGGGCAACATATAAAATAATTGCTCTTAGGAATTTAAAGTGCAAATGATATTTAATGGCAATTTCATAGCTATAAGTATCAACTGATATTTTTTGTTGTTCTTGTTGCTTCAATCGACTACGAATTTGATGTTGCCTGAAATAACTACAGATTTCTGGCAAAGATGCTTATTTTTAGGATGGAAGTTAGTCATGGTCTTCCCAGGTGCCATTTCTTGGCTTTGTGGTTTCAGCAAAATCCAGGTCAGGTCTATTGAGCAGTTTGCGTGACGGAGTGCCAGAAAATAGGACCAAAGTAAAATACCCTATTCTGGAAAAATAAACCACCCAAAGGACTTGCTTGTCTTTCCTTATTTCTTTTTATTTCTAAATTAAGAACTAACATTTAAGCAAGAAACATTTTCAACTTAGAATTAAAACAATCCAGACTTCTAGAAACAAGTACTGAAATTTCCTAGATTGATAGTGCAGTCCAGTGTGTTATTATATTTTTATTGCTTTACTAAAATGCTACTCTTTCCATTTTTTTTTCTCCCAAACATATGTGGGCACTTTGGAACTAATAGCAAGTAGCTACTTGTTTGTTTGATCACCTTCATCAACATTTGGTGGTGGGATTGACAGCATGTCTTTGATAGAGATGGGGGTGGATGTGGAAATATACTCACTGTGAGACTTAGTAGCAATATTATCATTAACTCACATATCGTGGGTGCTGGGCTTTACATTTTAATTCTCTTAACAACCCTGGGAAAGTCTATTCTAAAGATGAGGAATCTGAGGCTAAAGGAATTGTTCAGTGGGTTGCCCAAAGTCATGCAGTAAGTGGTTGAGCAGGTTTGGAGCAGGCAGTCCCTTTCAAACTCCATGTGTGTAACCACTACACATATTGTCCCAGATGAAAGAGATCTTGTCTCTTCCTGTCCAGTGGCTTTGTTTGCACCACACTTACCTCACACAGTCTTGTTTGCACTTATTTGGTTCATTTTTATCTTCCTACTAAATTGTATGCTTTTGGGATCAGGGATTGAAAAAAATGGGCATTCTCAAATTTGTAACCCAGTAAAATACACCCTGTCTGCAAGCTGTGCAATATCTTCTAATAGCAAAGTAATAAACACTTATGTATTAACACTTATTGTGGGCTGAGCTCTGGCTAGATCCTAGGGGTAAATGGACACATACATTAGGTGTAAGCACATTTGGAACTGTAAAGACTTCTGGAATTTTTCAAAGGAGAAGAGCTCACCTTTATTGAATGCCTATTTCCTACATTGTTTTATATGCCTTATCCCATTCAGTTCTAACCAATCTGTCAGAATCTTTCAGATAAGGAAACTGAGACTCTGAGATATTAAATAGCTTGTTATAGCTAGTAAGCAGCAAAGCCAGAATTGGTATTCATGTTTGTTTTATTCCACAGCCTACATTTTTTCCAAGCCTTTTAATTCATCAGAGCAATAGATCTATTTTGTTAAAAAAAATAGTACAGAAAACTTTCTGAGTCCTTGCCAAAGTTAGGTCTTGCTTCTACATTGTGGCCAAAAATAGAGGAAGAAATAAGTGGAACATTAATATCTATTTAAAGCTAATTATTTTATTTTGTTTTATTTTATTTTATTTTATTTTTTTAAAGAGAAGGATGTGCACATATGTGCGGGCAGAGTGGGGGTGGGTTGGTGGTGGGGGGAAGGCAGAGGGAGAGAAAGAATCTTAAGCAGACTCCATGCCCAGCACAGAGCTTGAGGCAGGGCTGGATCTCACAACCCTCAGATCATAAAAATCAGGAGTCCGAGGCTTAACTGATTGAGCCACTCAGGTGCCCCTACTTAAAGTTAATTTTAACAGTTGATATATCCTTGAGAAAAACTGAGTAGAGTTTTATTAATGATTATATTAGCTCTAAATGCAACAGAAGAAACAAGAACTAGTTCTTGATGTCATTCAGAGTCAATAAATACTTACTAATAATCTACTATGTATTATGAACTATGCTAGCTGTTTACATAGGTGTTACCCACACAGAAACACTGAGGAAAGGTTATTTCCAAGTCTATTTTATGCACAAAGGCACTGAAGCTAGAGAATTGAATAACTTACCCAAATTCACACCACTAATAATGTAAGAACTGGCATAGAAACACAGGTCTTCACTTGAAATACTGTGTTCTATTATTGTGATTCTCTTTAATGCCATCTTTAGAGGATATCCATTGAAAATTTTTAATAAAACTTTATTTTGAAAGAACAAAAGATTTATACAGTGCCTTGTTTTGAATGGCAAGAAAGATATGGTAGCAATTGTTAATTTCTGTCTGTAACTGTGTTTGAAATATTGGACCAGGAATTTTTATACATGTTGCAAGTTTAAAACATCCATGAAATTATGTCAGTTCTGTCCAAAGTGAAACATTTGTAATCTCGCTCTCAGATTGTCATTTGAATGTTCCTGTTTGTTATTTATGTTACGTTTATTCAAAGTTTATTTCTTAGGTAGGAGGTGTATCAACATTCTTAATCTTTGTCAAATCCATTGGCAGGCACCTGCATAGTAGTGTTTGGTCAGTTGCTTAGAGGACAAAACCAAACAGCATATTGGTTGTGTTATGATGGGCTTTGTGGTTTTACAGTTTAGGAAGTCCAGTCCTCATTTGACAACATGCAACCATTTCTGTCCTAAAATTTTTCCTCCTATATGTAACGAGTGGTTTAGAAAAAGCATTTGGAGGAGACTAAAGAAATTTAGATTCCAAAACAAAGAAATAATGCCACAATTGAATCAAGCAGGAATTATTTGGTTTCCACAACAATTAAACATTTTAAAATTATCTTTGGAGAATAGAACTAGTTTGAGTGTGGTTTGGAGGAAAGAACATGGGCTATTACATCAGATAGATCCAGGTTAAAATCTCTGCTCTTCATTTGTAAAATGGAGATAATAATACCTAGATGCAGGGCTGTTTGCAGGAGAGCACAAGAAAATAAATGTATGTGTATGAACAGTGCCAGACATGAAGCAGATGGCTATCATTATTTCTGAGTACTTCCAACTAAGTTCCTAAACATATAAAACATGTGGATTTTGAGAATATTCAATATTTAAGACTAAAAACTAAAGAATTTAGAATAGGACCTCTGATTTGAATGTGGTGGTTTAAAGTCACATTATCTTATCTTCTTCATGGAAAGTATCCAAAACAACAAGGTGAATGAGAAACAAACATGTAACCTTTTTTGGTGAAACTAGGAGACTGCTAAAACCCCAGATCCCCCCCCTCCAAAAAAAGGAATTTCTGCCCAAAGCTGTGGACACTGTGCAGTAGGCTGGAGAAATGGGCAAGAGTGGAAGACAGAATGCAGCTGCTGCATTAAAGAGGGTTATTTTTGAAGACGAGGGACACACACTGAGGTTCAATGTCTGAGCTCCATTTTTGTACCAGGATGCATTGGTGCATTGGGTGCACCAGCAGAGGGTAGGGGCTTTCTCAGACCCAGTTTGGTTGTCAGCAGTCAAGTGAATGGGCTAAGCACATGAAAACATAGCCATAGGGGCGCCTGGGTGGCTCAGTTGGTTAAGCGACTGCCTTCGGCTCAGGTCATGATCCCGGAGTCCCTGGATCGAGTCCCGCATCGGGCTCCCTGCTCGGCAGGGAGTCTGCTTCTCCCTCTGACCCTCCCCCCTCTCATGCTCTCTCTCTCTCTCATTCTCTCTCTCAAATAAATAAATAAAATCTTTAAAAAAAAAAAAAAGAAAACATAGCCATAGTTTCTGCAAACAGCTCTTCTCTATTGCAGCAGAGAAGAGGATATTTAAGAAGACTGCCACAGCTGCTATGTTCATTGGCTGAGGAAATGTAAAAGGCAAATAAATATACAAACTAAATCCTTTATCATGAGAAAAAGTGCTATTATCCTGGAACATGTCCCTGGACTCCTCCCCTCCCCACATGAACCTCCAGCAAACTGTGGCATAGAAAAAAACATATCAGTTTCAGTACTACAATATAAAAGTAGAACTAGCCCAAGATCTCTTAAAAAAAAAAAAATTACAGGGAAAAATATGAGGAAATGAGGGGAAAACCATTTTAAGAAAACCATTTTTAAGAAAAGTTTATGAGAAAAAATATAGCAATTTGGCTGTAAAAGAGACAAAAATTATTGATCTTTGTGCCATAAATTTAAAAATAAAACAAAACCTTAAAGAAATAAATGTCTCTGAAGGATTAGTGCAAATCAAAAATACAAGAACTCAGAAAAGAGATGGTAGGTAACAATGGAGAGGCTCGAGAAAGAAATGGAAGACAAAAATAAAACCATCATAGAAGTAAAGGTTTAGTTGGCAGGAAAATAAGAAAAAATAAACATTACTGAAAACAGCAAAGATCTAGAGGATGGATGTGAAAAAATTGAGCAAAATGAAATAAATTTTCAAAGTTTAAAAGGATTAAAAATAGTAGCTATAGAAGAAAGGCAAAGAAAATCAAGCATGCACATTACTGGAGTCACTAAAAAAGAAAAACAAAACAGAAATTATGTAATGAAGGAAATATTGAAAGATACAAATTAAGTGCACTTCTATAAAGAAGGCTTGAGTTTACATGTTGGAAAAGCATATCAAGCCCAGTGGGAATTGCCCCAAAGCCATCAACATGGAAACATACCCAAGTTAAATGGCTTAACATCAGAGGTAGTGAAAGAATTCTTTGGGTGACCAAGAAAGAAGTCACATGTAGAAGAAAAAGATTAATGTGACTTTAAACTGCTCTGTAACATATTCAATGCTAGAAGATAGTGGAACAACATCTACAAAATCTCGAGGAAGAGTGTGACTTAAGAATTTTATAACCAGCAAAAATGTTAAAGTACAAAAGCAGTAGTAAACAGTTTTGAACATGGATAACTTAGGGAATATTGTTCCCCTGAAACATCTTCAGGAATTTTTTAGAAGCTGATCTGTAGTCCTCCAGGAGATGTATGAAAACACTACAGCAAGAGTACTAGCCATGAGCCCTGGATCCATGTAACTCTTTGACTAAGAGTAAAACAAATGTGGGCATGAGGGCAACAGAAGAGACTATAATGTTAGTTGTGCTGACAGTAGAAATAATAAAACTTACAAAACTGGGACAATGGAAGGCAAGAAAATGGCAGTTAAAATAAGTACATTTATTTCAAATGCACGTTAAAAGCAAGCTAAAGTTGTGCCTGCATGGCTCAGTTGGTTAAGCTTCCGACTCTTGGTTTCAACTCAGGTCATGGGTCGTGAGACTGAGCCTCGTGTCAGGCTCTGCGCTGAGCATGGAGCCTGCTTAAGATTCTCTCTCTCCCTGTCCCTCTGCCCCCTCCTCCACCTCCTAAAAATATAAATAAATAAATAAATAAATAAATAAATAAATAAATAAATAAATAAATAAAATTTTTTAAAAAGCAAGCTAAGGTCATGGTCTTGATGATATAAGGCAGTATTTGTTATAAGTCAAATTAACTTTAAATGAGTCAAAAAGAACACTTTATAATGTCATTCGAGATAAAATAATACTTTATAAGGGACTGAAACATTCACAATGAAAATGTAACAGAGAAATATATCTCCATACCACTGAGAGAACAAAAGAGTATAAGCAGAAGAAATAGAAGCCACTTAGAGTGAGGAATCTTAATTTTCTTCCATAGTTCTTGACAGATCAAGCAGACAAAAATATGTAAATCTGTAAGACCTAGACAACATAATTAATAAGGTGGATCTAATTGATATTTAAAACTGAAAACAGAGAATACATCTTCTTAAGTGACCATGGAATGTTAACAGAAACCAAACATTTACAGTACCACAAAGAAAACTGCACTAATCACAATGCAACAAAACTAACGCAATAAAAATAATAAGGGAAGAAAATTTAAAACCACACTTCATCAAATTTAAAAATCTCTTAAAGTCATGTCTGAGAGGAAACCTAAATAGAATGGTTAAAATCTAAAATAAATATAATGGAAGCACAGGATACTAGAATCTGTAGTATGCAGATAAAAAAAATCCCAGAAGGAAAAGTATAGATTTACTACTTTTAGTAGTATGTTAGGAAGTTAGAAAACAACAACAACAGCAACAGCAAAATCAATCCATGGAAAGCAAAATGAAATAATCAATACACATGAAAGCAGAAATAAATGAATTAGATAAGAGATGAATGGAAGTACTTCTTTGGGAAAAGTAAAATGTCAGCTAATGAAATAAAAAATGTAGAGTGTACAAATATATAGAAAGGATAATAGGGAAAATCACTTCAAAATGCTGGAAATTGAAGCCATGAGAGATTTTGTTTTCCAAACTCTAGGTGAATAATTTTTAAAAAGTGAATAAAGTAGTTAAATTTCTAGAGAGAGATAATTATCTAAAAGACTCTAAATGTACAAAAAACAAAAACAGACAAATTAACTGGGAATGGGGGTCGTTGGGGTAGAGAGATCTACGCCCCACATGCATCATCAACTAGCTCTGATGGTTTCACAAAAGAATTCTACCAGACCCTTAAAAACCCTATAATGTTAATGGTATTTAAAGTGTTCCAAAGAACAGGAAAAGAAAACTTAACAATATTTAAAATGGTGCTAGCATGATACTGACATCAAAATTTAATACAGATTATACTTAAAAGAAAACTTTAGATCATTCATATTCATGTTCATGCAAATAACTATGTGAAAATCCTAAATAAAATGTTGACAAACAGAATGTAGCAGACATTAAAAGAATAAAACCTCCTGATTAGGGGCGTCTGGGTGGCTCAGTCGGTTAGGTGTTTGACTCTTGGTTTAGGCTCAGGTCGCAATCTAAGGGTTGTGAGATGGAGCCCTCCCTCCGCCTCAGTACTCATCATGGAGTCCGCTTCAGATTCTCTCCCTTTCCCTCTCCTTTCTCCTCTGCTACTCTCTGCTCTTTCTCTGTCTCTCTCTAAAATAAACAAACTTTTTCTTAAAAAAAACCCATCCTGATTAAAGAGGTTTATTTCAGGGAGATAATGATTCAGTAAATAAAAGGAAATCTGATGTGGAGAACAAAGGCAAAAGAAAAAACAAACTTCTTTACAACTTAAAGCCCATTGACAAGTATTTGAGACAGGCAGAGTGACCTTCCTCAAGGAGCTTAGCTGCCTGAATGTTAATACTTAGCTAGAGGCAAAAGGCAACCTTAGCTTGACATTATCCCAACCTCCAGGATCCTATAAAAATCCCTTTGGAAACTTCCTTTATCTCTACCTCCCCAACAGATATGTTAGCAGTCATCCTCCAAGCATATGGCCCACTGATAAACACATGAAGGGTCTCATGACTCAGGTTCTGCACTGACCATTTGCACCTGAACCCCAACATTTCACATCAAATCTATTAACATTACATTTAAGGAGCAAAGCACATGTTTATATTCATACTTGTGAAAAGGCAACAAAATTTAATGTTCAGACTTAACAAAAAGGAAAACCTCTAGTACAATTGGAAATAGGTATTTTTCTTTATCTGGTAAAATGTATCTATTTCAGTCCCAAATCCAGTATGATCCTTAATGGGGAAACATTAGAAGCATTGTTGTTAATCTCAGAAATAGACAATGATGTCCATTATTACCACTATTATTTAACATTGTTCTGGAGTACTAATACAATTAGACAAGAGAAAAAAATCAGAGATATAAAAATGAGAAAATGTTTGCAGCTTATATGTTTGTGTACCTACAAAACCAAAGGAATCAGGTGAAAATTCTTTTTTTTTAAATTTTTTTAAAAGATTTATTTATTTATCTGACAGAGAGACATAGCGAGAGAGGGAACACGGGGGGAGTGGGAGAGGGAGAAGCAGGCTTCCCGCCGAGCACGGAGCCTGATGCGGGACTTGATCCCAGGACCCTGGGATCATGACCTGAGCCGAAGGCAGATGCTTAATGACTGAGCCACCCAAGCACCTCTTAGCTGAAAATTCTTACAAAGAGTTAAAAAATTGCAAACAGCAGTGAAAGAAAAAATTAATACACAAAATCAATGACTTCCTATATACAGAATTACAGCCATTAGGAGACCCAATGAAAGAAAAATGATATTCAACATAAAAAAATATATAAAATAGCATTAAGCTTAACACAAAATGTGCAACCTTCTATATAGAAAAAAGAAAAAAAAAACTTTTTAAAGGCTTCTAATGTTCCCAAAAGAATACTTTAATATTTAGAATAATATACCATGGGAAGCCTTAGCATCTTGTCAGTTTCTCCTGATTCATTTTATAAATTTTTTAAAAATTGTATTGTTATGTTAGTCCTCATACATTACATCATTAATTTTTGATGTAGTGTTCCATTATTCATTGTTTGCATATAACACCCAGTGCTCCATTCTATACGTGTCCTCCTTAATACCCATCACCAAGCTAACCCATTGCCCCACCCCCCTCCCCTCTAAAACCCTCACTTTGTTTCTCAGAGTCCATAGTCTCTCATGGTTCGTCTCCCCCTCCGATTCCCCCCCTTCATTTTTCCCTTCCTACTACCTTCTTTTTTTTTTTTTTTTTTTTTTAACATATAGTGTATTATTTGTTTCAGAGGTACAGGTCTGTGATTCATCAGTCTTACACAATTCACAGTGCTCACCATAGCACATACCCTCCCCAATGTCCATCACCCAGCCACTCCCTCCCTCTCACTTCCCACCACTCTAGCAACCCTCAGTTTGTTTCCTGATTAAGAATTCCTCCTGTCAGTGAGATCATATGATACTTATCTTTCTCTGATTGACTTATTTCGCTTAGCATAATACCCTCTAGTTCCATCCACATTGTTGCAAATGGCAAGATTTAAAAAAATTTTTTTTGATGGCTGCGTAATATTCCAATATATATATATATATATATATATATATATATATATATATATATATATATATATCTCACATCTTCTTTATGAATTCATCTGCCGATGGACTTCTTGGCTCTTTCCATAGTTTGGCTATTGTGGACATTGCTGCCATAAACATCGGGGTGCATGTACCCATTTGGATCACTACATTTGCATCTTTGGGGTAAATACCCAGTAGTGCAATTGCTGGGTCATAGGGTAGCTCTATTTTCAACTTTTTGAGGAACCTCCATACTGTTTTCCAGAGTGGCTGCACCAGCTTGCATTCCCACCAACAGTGTAGGAGGGTTCCCCTTTCTCTGCATCCTTGCCAACACCTGTCATTTCCTGACTTGTTAATTTTAGCCATTCTGACTGGTGTGGGGTGGTATCTCATTGAGGTTTTGATTTGGATTTCCCTGATGCCGAGTGATGTTGAGCACTTTTTCATGTGTCTGTTGGCCATTTGGATGTCTTCTTTGGAAAAATGTCTGTTCATGTCTTCTGCCCATTTCTTGATTGGATTCTTTGTTCTTTGGGTGTTGAGTTTGATGAGTTCTTTATAGATTTTGGATACTAGCCCTTTATCTGATATGTCATTTGCAAATATCTTCTCCCATTCTGTCAGGTTGTCTTTTGGTTTTGTTGACTTTTTCCTTTGCTGTGCAAAAGCTTTTTATCTTGATGAAGTCCCAATAGTTTATTTTTGCCCTTGCTTCCCTTGCCTTTGGTGATGTGTCTAGGAAGAAGTTGCTGTGACTGAGGTTGAAGAGGTTGCTGCCCGTGTTCTTTAGGATTTTGATGGATTCCTGTCTCACATTTAGGTCTTTCAACCATGTTGAGTCTATTTTTGTGTGTGGTGTAAGGAAATGGTCATTCTTCTGCATGTGGCTGTCCAATTTTCCCAACACCATTTGTTGAAGAGACTGTCTTTTTTCCATTGGACATTCTTTCCTGCTTTGTCGAAGATTAGTTGACCATAGAGGTGAGGGTCCATTTCCGGGCTCTCTGTTCTGTTCCATTGATCTATGTGTCTGTTTTTGTGCTAGTACCATACTGTCTTGATGATGACAGCTTTGTAATAGAGCTTGAAGTCCGGAATTGTGATGCCGCCAACTTTGCTTTTCTTTTTCAATATTCCTCTGGCTATTCGGGGTCTTTTCTGGTTCCATACAAATTTTAGGATTATTTGTTCCATTTCTTTGAAAAAAGTGGATGGTATTTTGATAGGGATTGCATTAAATGTGTAGATTGCTCTAGGTAGCACTGATATCTTCACAATATTTGTTCTTCCAATCCATGAGCATGGAACGTTTTCCATTTCTTTGTGTCTTCCTCAATTTCTTTCATGAGTGTTCTATAGTTTTCTGAGTACAGATTCTTTGCCTCTTTGGTTAGATTTATTCCTAGGTGTCTTAAGGTTGTGGATGCAATTGTAAATGGGATCAACTCCTTAATTTCCCTTTCTTCTGTCCTGTTGTTGGTGTATAGAAATGCCACTGATTTGCATTGATTTTATATTCTGCCACTTTACTCATTTTATAAATTTATGTGACAATCACAAAAACACAGGATATTTTGGGACCTAGATAGACTGATCTAGAGTTGATAATGGAAAAATATAGAAGCACAAATAGCCAGAAAATTCAGCAAAAGGGGAGCAATGATGCAGAATTAGCTCCACCAGAGATTAAAACTTATTAGACCTCAATTATTAAGACAGTTTGGTTCTGGGCATGGAGGGAAAAATCAATGGAAAAAATATAGAGTACATATGTGAATTGCAGTGCATATATCACTGGGGAAAAATAGATTTTTCAATAAATAATGATGAGCCAACAGGGTAGCCATCTGGAAAAAAATGGATCCATACCTCTAGCTCATACCAGAAGAAACTTCAAATGGATCGTGGATGTAAATATAAAAACATAAACCATAAAAGTAATAGAAGACATCATGGGAGAATTCTATATAACTTCAACATGAAAAAGCTTTCCCAACTATGATAAAAACCAGGAACCATAAGAAAAGGAGTAATAAATTTTACTTACTACATAAAAGAAAACTTTCTACGTGGTCAAAATTGCTTATAAGAAACATCAAACTAGAAAAAAACATAATTTAATTAACATATAAAGAGTTCTGCAGATTGACACAAAAATGCCAACAGCTCAATATAAAAATGGATGGAGTGTATGGACATTTGTTTTATACAACGAAAATGAGAGTTCTTCCCTAGGTAATGTAATGTTAAGCAGCTGCTCTCCCCATTATTTGTCTCAGTAGCTTGCTTATTTCCATCTTTGTACTTATTCTAACCTATTGCCATTTTTTCTGTTTGCTTGTTTGTTTTATTCTCCTTTTTCTCTCTAAGATTGTGAATTCCATGGGGAAAGGAATCATGTCTGTCTCCTCTACAGTTGGTTCCCTTGTGCCAAGCACAGTGCTGTCAGATATTAGGTGCTTAATAATCCGTTCTGTTCAATTTCAGTCTATTTGTTCTTTAGAAAATTGCCTTCTACACATTCTTCCTTATGACCTGTACCAAACATATTCAGCTGGTTTTTTTTTTTTATCTTAAACTCAGTAGATGGGTTGAAATTTATAGAATTCGAAATAAGTTACATAAATTCACCTTGTACAGCTACATATTAGGCTTTCAATGGTTAGCTTCAAGCACAGGGCATGGTTACCTAGTAGGGACTTAAAAATTATTTGTTGAATTAAAAAATGTTAGAGGAATAGTATTTCCCAGAAGAGATCTTAAATTTTTGTCAGGTTATTCTTTGGCAGAGTGTATTTTTCATTGATAACTTCTTTAGAGTATTAATTCAACTTTAGTTGCTTTGAATGTTCTTCAATTAATTCATTGCTTTGACATTATTGATTTCATTATCATGATGAGATTCATATGCATCATTAGAGATAATGTATGTATGACTTCAGAGTTTTATCAATATTCACTATATCCCTAGTGGTTTTTTTTAGGACTAAGTGCCACAATTGTTTTATTTTAAGAGATTTTGTAATATTTAGTATTTTCTTTTTCTTACATATTTTTCAGATACTCCATACTAATATTTTCCAATTTGTCCAGACATCACACTTCCTTTTCATTTGCTTTTATTACTTAATTACTTAAATGATAATTGCTTAAATATTCACCCCTTCTAAAATTGGTCATTTCTTTTTTTTTTTAATTTTTTATTCTTATGTTAATCCCCATACATTACATCATTAGTTTTAGATGAAGTGTTCCATGATTCATTGTTTGTGCATAACACCCAGTGCTCCATGCAGAATGTGCCCTCCTCAATACCCACCACCAGGCTAACCCATCCTCCCACCCCCCTCCCCTCTAGAACCCTGTTTGTTTTTCAGAGTCCATCGTCTCTCATGGTTCGTCTACCCCTCCGATTTCCCCCGCTTCATTCTTCCCCTCCCGCTACCTTCTTCTTCTTCTTTTTTTTTTTTCTTAACATATATTGCATTATTTGTTTCAGAGGTACAGATCTGAGATTCAACAGTCTTTTTTTTTTTTTTTAAGATTTTTTTTATTTATTTGATAGAGAGAGAGACAGCGAGAGAGGGAACACAAGCAGGGGGAGTGGGAGAGGGAGAAGCAGGTCTCCCGCTGAGCAGGGAGCCCGATGCGGGGCTCGATCCCAGGACTCTGGGATCATGACCTGAGCCGAAGGTAGACGCTCAACGACTGAGCCACCCAGGCGCCCCTGAGATTCAACAGTCTTGCACAATTCACAGCACTTACCAGAGCACATACCCTCCCCAGTGTCTATCACCCAGTCACCCCATCCCTCCCACCCCACCCCCCACTCCAGCAACCCTCAGTTTGTTTCCTACAGTTAAGAATTCCTCATATCAGTGAGATCATATGATACATGTCTTTCTCTGTTTGACTTATTTCACTCAACATAATACCCTCCAGTTCCATCCACATCGTTGCAAATGGCAAGATCTCATTCCTTTTGATGGCT
The DNA here is from genome assembly GCF_029215605.1 of Mirounga angustirostris. Classification (NCBI taxonomy): domain Eukaryota; kingdom Metazoa; phylum Chordata; class Mammalia; order Carnivora; family Phocidae; genus Mirounga; species Mirounga angustirostris. The sequence continues at coordinate 45,962,931 of NW_026991714.1, forward strand.
GCATAATATTCCATTGTATATATGCCACATCTTCTTTATCCATTCATCTGTCGATGGACATCTTGGCTCTTTCCACAGTTTGGCTATTGTGGACATTGCTGCTATAAACATCGGGGTGCACATACCCCTTCGGATCCCTACTTTTGTATCTTTGGGGTAAGTACCCAGTAGTGCAATTGCTGGATCATATGGTAGCTCTATTTTCAACTTTTTGAGGAACCTCCATACTGTTTTCCAGAGTGGCTGCACCAGCTTGCATTCCCACCAACAGTGTAGGAGGGTTCTCCTTTCTCCGCATCCCCGCCAACATCTGTCGTTTCCTGACTTGTTAATTTTAGCCATTCTGACTGGTGTGAGGTGGTATCTCATTGAGGTTTTGATTTGGATTTCCCTGATGCCGAGCGATATTGAGCACTTTTTCATGTGTCTGTTGGCCTAAAATTGGTCATTTCTACGATATCTGTGTGTTTCTGTTTGGACATTTATTATAAACACAAGTATACATACAAATGTTTATATTTTTTTCTCTCTTGCACATTAAACTACAGATTCTTGAAGATAGACTGTAATTCCTCTATATTTGCTATAGCACCTATTTTAAGGTAATGATTTGTATATACTGTTCAAAATCATTGTCTGTGTATTTCTGTAATATCACCATTATCAAACAGTGAGGGTCACTGTTCAAGGGATGGAGATTCAAAATGTCACAATTACTGTCATCAGAGCAGTTATAATCTAGCTGGAGGAGACAATATGCATTATTGTCTATAGATATATACATTAATTAAATTAATGTAGCTATCTACTGCTGCCCAGAAATTTATTCCAAAACTTAGTGTTGTAACAGAACCAACATTTTTTATATCACACTTTGTTGAGTTGGAATCCCAGCACGCCTTAGCTAGGTCCTCTGACTCAGGGTCTCTTGCAAGTCTGCCATTAAGGTACTGGTTTGCTTGTAGTCATTGTATGGCTTGACTGGAGAAGGGTCCACTTAGTTACTGACATGGTTTTTGGATTGAGTTCCTCCTGAGCTGTTGGACAGAGAAGGCCTTCAGGTCCTTCATGGCTGTTGGCCAGAGGCTGCCCTCAGTTCCTTGCCATGTGAGCCTCCCTCTGGGAAAATAGGGTAGTGCACATGGGTAATTTCCATCAAAGAGCAAGAGAGGGCATGCAAGACAGAAGCCATAGTCTCGTTGTAACCTAATTTTGATAGTGATAGCCCATCACTTTTGCACTATTCTCTTCATTAGAAGAAAGTCATTAGGTTCAGCCCATACTCAAAGAGAGGGGATTGATTACACAAGGGTGTGAATATCAGCTGGTGGGGATCATTGTAGGCCATTTTAGAAAATGCCTACCACATCTGGTAAGTAAGCAGTTAAGACATGTCATTAAAAGAATTCAGAGGAATGATCTCTAAGGGTTCAGACATTCAAGAAGGTGTTCCTAAAAAAGTTGAGACCTGAGTTAAATCTTGAAGAAAAGTTTGACAAGGGGGGAAACAGAGTTTTATATAGAAAAAACATAAACTAAGGTATAGAGGTGGAAATTTTTCTAGATTACTTTGGGAACAGAGAATAGGTAGTATAACTTGACAGTAGTATTTTTATGTAAAACATTAGTGATCCTAAATCAGAAAACTATTTTCTCTTTTTGGTAAATGCTGCTTTTATCTCAACTTTGTTTGGGGGTATTAATGGTTTTAAGTATCAGAGAAGTAGAAATTAAAGATCAAGCATATTTCTGAAACACTTTTTATCATGAAATTTTAAATTCTGAAATGTATTTAATGACAGATATGGTAAATGATGTTCTACTGTCTCCAAAGGCAAGAAAGTAGAGGTTTAGTCACCTAAAAACTCATTTAAACACAATAAAAGTTTGACTTTTCATCTTATGAAAAGGAAAAACAAAATTTTGTAGGAGGCATGGCTTCTAATAAGAATGTACTTTACTAAAAATAAAATCTTAAAAAGAATGTACTTTACTTACTAATCTTTTTTTGAGATGGAAATGCAAATTCATTAAATCAGCTTAAAGTGATAGGCACAAGAAAAGTATCATTTTTTTTTTCTAAACTCCCAGATTGAAGTTGCTCTTTGTATTATAGTAGATGTTTACTTAACCCGTCATGGTACCTAGCATAATGTCTTTGATGTTGTCACAGAAGTTACAGGTAGTAGTGGCAGTAGCCACAGCAGAGTTAGCCTGTTTAGTCCATTCCAGGCATTGCACCATGCATGCTGTCCTCATTAGACTCTCACGACAGCTCTGGTGTAAGTATGATTATTATTCTCATTTTATAGATGAGGAAACTGAAAGCCACTGAGATTAAGGAGCTTGACAAAAACCAGACCAAACCAGGCCAAAAACAAATATATGGCAGAGCCTTGATTCTAACCCAACTAGTTTTGATTCTAGTGCTAGAACTCTTAACCAAAGCAGTCTATGCCTCTTAAGACCAACATTTAGTAAATATGGGCCATGTAAATGAACAATTTCAAATCAAAGGACACTTTCATCTAGTCTATGTAGCTTTCTGGTGGGATCTGGATCAGCACCAATCTAAGCACTATTAATCATTGTGGTTGGGGATTTTTGTTGGACAAATCTCCCTTTCAGTGTCTCTGCTAATTGTTATTAATGGATGCCTGTAAAACACATGTTAATTATTACATTTTGGTTTGAGTACAGACTGTACAACAAAGAAACAACCCCTGCCTTTTGGAGTTCAGGTTTTAAAGAGAAGGCTTGATATAATCAGTTAACAGGAATGCTCTTCAAAGTGAAGTAGAGAAGCATGGGAACTTGGAGCATAGGTATTGAAACCCTGTGGTGATAAGAAAAGACTGATCACCATGATACCAGAAAAATGCAACAGAATGTCTCTTGTTCCTTGTCTGTAGTTTTTGGAAAGTATTGGATATGTGACACAGCCTTTTGGTATCTGTAGGGACACTTATGCCTGGCCTTGCAATTGCAGCACTGTGTTGGTGACCTGGGAAGAGAGGGAGTGGGATGGCTGCTATGCAGAAGCCTTCCCAATACCAAGCATGGGCACCAGGTGCAGGTTTGTTTTGGGTTGAAAATACATTTGGAGAAGATTCACACTGGAACAAAGTAATTAACTTCATCGACCTTAATGAGACTGTGGTAGCTTTCAAATAGAGGAAACTTTTAGCCACCGACTAAGGTAAATACTTTGAACTTCATATTAGGAGAAGTATTTACATTTAAACTGGATACTCACATTGATGATTCAGTTTCACATTCAACATTTATAATTATACTGAAAGGCGCCTGGGTGGCTCAGTCGTTAAACGTCTGCCTTCGGCTCAGGTCATGATCCCAGGGTCCTGGGATCGGGGCCCGTATCGGGCTCCCTGCTCCGCAGGAAGCCTGCTTCTCCCTCTCCCACTCCCCCTGCTTGTGTTCCCTCTCTCGCTGTGTATCTCTCTGTCAAATAAATAAAATCTTAAAAAAAATAATTATACTGAATATTTTGTATTTTTGATATTTCTCCTCTGAAGCAAAAAAAGCAAGACAGATACACATGGGTGTATGAATAGACACACATCATTGCAAGAGTGTGTAGAGCAAATAAAAATCAATAATAATAATAATAGAACCAAAATATGACTGTGGTTGAATTTCAGTGTTACAAGTTTGTAGAGTGTCTTATTTCATTCAATCAAAAGGAATTCTTTGTATATTCAATAAAGACTGACAGTAGGAAGATGACATTGCCAAGAGTTGTGCATTTAAAAGAAAGATGGAAGTTTGAAGTGAGAGAATTGAAAAAGAATACTGGATCCAGACAATGACTGTTTTGATTAAATTCTAAATATTTCACCTTCAAATATTTCACTTCACAACAGTAACAGATAATGTCCCAAATCAGTGCTTTCCTTGTTACCTTGCCTAATGCCAAAAGATATTTTTGTGCCTTTTCCAGAGACCATTATAAACCAATTAAGATCCACAAATTCATGAATACGACCAAAATTCATGAGTATAACCTCAAGCTTGTATGTGCTGGAGTGAAATTTTTCTCTCTTTAAATAATGGGTACACTAATTTGAAAATTTTCTGATGAAAGAAAATAGTTCTCATTATTCCACTTATTCTGAATGTCAATTTTTACTCTGGTGTGACCTTTCAGAATTTGTCCTTATGCATAGCTGTTTATATAGTTGCAATCCAAGTATATATATTTTATGTTTTACCTCTCTTTATTTAGTGTTAACATGATAAGCTGTTACTTGTGTTTCTACATAGAACAATAGTTAATTGCTACCCGATATTATTTAGAGATTTATATGTTTCTAAACATTTTTCTATTTTGACATTATTTGTTGATATCTTACTTAGGTCTGTGTCTTTTTATTCTCAGGGAATTACAACAAAAAGGGAAATGACTTTATCAGAAGATACTTTTAGGACTTATACCTAAAATGCGTATAACTATAGTACATTTCACAAAAGTGGTAACCACTTATAATCTTACCAAATGTATACATATTCCAGGTTGTGTTACACTTTGAGTGATAATCTTAAAAAAAAATCCTTTTCTTTCTTACAAGGTACTTTAAATTGGTTCAAGTTTATCTCTTTCACTATAACTAAATATGAACATTTGCTTATGGTCTAATTTCTTTGTTTTTCTTCTCTTAATGAATTTCCTTTTTATGTAGTGATTGGTACCTTTTTGGTGCAAATTTGAGTGATCTCTTCAGATAGTATAGATTTTAATCTATTTTAATTGATGACATAAATGTTGCCAAATCTGGCTTTATTTATTTATTTTTTTTAGATTTTAATATTCATTTGATTTTTTTTGTTTTTGTTTTTATTGACGTATAGTTAACACACAGCATATGTTAGTTTTGGATGTACATAGTGATTTAACCACTCTATATGTTATTCTGTGCTCACCGCAAGTATAATTAATTTTCATTTGATTTCTATATATTCATATCTGTCAGTATTTCCCCTTGTGATTTCTTCTGTTTCTTTGAAAAGGAGAATATTATTCTTCTGTATATCACATTTATATTCTAATTTGGATTCAGTTAAAATAATTATAATGGTCATATTGAACCATTTAAGCCTATTGGAGCTTACTTTACTATATACTATAAAATAAGAATTAAAGTTAAATATTTTTAAAATAATCCTATTTTATGTATCTTGTCTTCAGATACTAGCTTGTATGTATATTATTAATTCTTTTCCAGTTATTATATACTCATTTATATACCAGCAGTTCTGTCTTCTTAGTTATTGATGCTTGTGATGTCCTTTATTTTATTATCAATTTTCATTAATATAATTGCCCATGTGCTGTTCAAAATAAATTTAAGAATATTGTTGCTAAGTATTCTAAAACACATAAACAAAAAAACTTTTTTGAGATTTTTTAAATGTATTTAATCCATAAATTCTCAGAATGCATATATTTAAGCATTTAGCTTTCTTTTATATAACAATGGTCTTTTTTCATAAAAAAATCTTTTATATTCTTCAATAAGGAGTACTACCTAATTCAATGTCTTTTTTTTTTAAGATTTTATTTATTTATTTAACAGAGAGAGACACATTGAGAGGGGGAACAAAAGCAGGGGGAGTGGGAGAGGGAGAAGCAGGCTACTTGCTGAGCAGGGAGCCCGATGCGGGCCTCGATCCCAGGAACCTGGGATCGTGACCTGAGCCGAAGACAGATGCCTAACGACTGAGCCACCCAGGCACCCCTCAATGTCTTGATAAACCTGGAACACTTATAATGTTGCTGGGATTGTAAATGAATAGTTCCTCATTTAACCTTCCTAAGTCTGGCTTGTGTGTGTCTCTTCTAGCCAGTTGGAGGCACCATTATACGAATTGTATAATTTGGTTCCGTCCATGCACAAGTTAAATGCTCTGGTATTTGCATTTGAAACTGGCATTGTACAAAATAAGCGTGGATGGTAAAATCTATGCTAATAGTTTAAACCAGACTTCAGAGAATTGCGGGGAGGAGATGAAGATCCTTCAGGCATGCCACCAGGAGGGATCACCCCCAGGCACCAGGATACCTGTGAGCCAAGTGCAGACTCATGCTGGCCCTTGAGGTCCTGCCTTGGGCTGCAAGCTGAGCTCAGCATCTGGCCAGATGGGCTGTGGGATTGCTCTTCCCACCAGATGTGGGACAAACACTGTGCTTCAGCCTGGGGGCGGGGTCTGGTCACTTGAACCAGACAGCTCTTCTCATGGCCCCAATCTTTGGCAGACAGGTGGCCCCCAGGGATCTTTAAACCTTGGCACTGAGACATGCTTGGTACCTGGGTTGGGAGTATATAGAAGGTTTGCCCCTGCTGAGACATGGCTTTCGGTGGCCAGGGCTCCCAACCCTCCCCATCCTCACATCCAGGTCCCTGCTGGGGTGGATGGTAGACAGTGACAGCTGTAGAAGCAGGACCAGGGTAGGGCCTGCAGGGGTGGGAGGTGGCCGTGAACCTGTCCTCAGAAGTAGTGGCAAGCAGGACCACACATGAGCCAAGGCTCCAAGTGCAAACTGCATGTTCCATTGTCCCACTGAGCTTCACTTACAAAACACAAATTCAGAGATAAAATTATTTTAAGACAGTTGAATGCAAAGCATTCTCAACGGAGCAGGGGCCTCTGAGAGCAGGGCCATGTACAACTGCACTGGTCTTAAGTCCATGCAGTCAGCCCTTTAATTTGAAAGACACACCCAGACATTTCTGATTCTGCTATGTCTTTCTCTCTCTTTTTTTTTTTAATTTTTTTAAAGATTTCATTTATTTATTTGTCAGAGAGAGCGAGCGAGCGCACAAGCAGGGGGAGTAGCAGGCAGAGACAGAGGGAGAAGCAGGCTCCCTGCTGAGCAGGGAGCCCGATTCGGGGCTCAATGTGGGACTCAATCCCAGGACCCCAAGATCATGACCTGAGCTGAAGGCAGACACTTAACCGACTGAGCCACCCAGGTGCCCCTCTGCTATGTCTCTTTAAATGTATTTGCTTGCTTGTGCTTTTTCCTGCCAATTTGAACTATTTGTTAAATGAATGAATGCAACTATTTAGGGGAAACCATATAAGTTAATATCACATATATATAGACACATAAATGCATCTATCATATTTTTATCAATGTCTCTGATTTCCATATTTTTGCCAATAAACTACTGCTTCATAAACATGATTTTGGATCTCTGAATTATATTTTCCCTGAAAACATGATCAAAGGACTGCATACATTTGTTTAGTTGTGGAAACAATCACGGCTGAAGTTAAGTCTCTTCTCTTAACATGTGGAAATTTTCACAATATTAGTGATTCATTTCTAAGGACTAGTAAATGTATTGTTTCCTTCAACAACATTTTACTCCTTTTATAATTTTTCTTTATCCCTTACTGATGTCTAGATTTATTTGAAAAAGACCATTAATGCTAAAGAATTGTCTAAGAGAACAATTAAAACTTTGAAATGAATTCTAATTTTATCTTAAAATTAAAAACACATTTCCTTATAAGAATTATCATTTTTAAAATTTTAAAATGTTATTGTACATAGTATTCATTTTCTTCTTGTTTGCTTTCAGAGTACCATGATCACACTGGAAAGCTTGTTAAATAAATTTTATTATTATATTAATTAAATTTTATTAAATAGCATGACAAAATATTATATGTTTTCTTATTTGAGTATACCTTATCAATGCATGGATATATTTTGGGGTTAAAATGCCATTTTTTTAAATTTAGGATTTCAGGTAAAACTAAGAGTTTGAACTTTGTTGTCCATTAAAATTCCCATGGCTGTTTTTGTAAGAGTGCTTGCTGCAGCTTGGGCTAAGGTCCAGTGTAAGCAATGATATCCTTCCTACTTAATATACCTCAAAGTCCTGTGTCGATTATTACGGCATTCTTCTTTGCTTCCTGTTCTAAACAGCTGTGTAACATTGCTGAATTCATGTTCACGATTTTTTCTGTATCCTGTTCAGCAGCAGGCCAAGTGAAATGACCCTTGCATTTTACAAATATTAGCTGCCATTTCGTTAAGTACATATATTTAAGGTTATTGTACAACTCATTGTTAAAGGAATAATCTCTTTGGATAGTGGAGCAGAATGCTATTTAATCAATATGAGATAACATGCTAGGAATGAATTCACCATTGGCCTGGATTTTATAAAACACACCAAATACATCACTTCATGTCAAAACAATCATTAAGGGCCTTTAAGTGGTCTTGAAAATTACCTATTCTCGTGTGAGTAGGAATGTACTCAGTTAAACGAGTCCTGAAATATACTTGGCATTAGCTTAGTTCAAAGTCAGGAAACAGTTCTGTTTTCATGGATTAGATGCAGATCATTTAAAAATGGTGCTGGACAGCAACATTATAATTGAATGAGGATAGGGAAATCTGGAAAGAGTGTATTGTGGATTAAAGTGAAAACAGTAAAAGTAAATATAGTTAATAATCTGCTTTTCTGTAGCATCCCAAAGCAGGAAACAGAATTTATTAGTTTTCATTTAGACAACTTTAATGCTTTGAATATGTCTGTTTGCTAGCAACTTTGCACATAGAAGACATCATAATTGATTTGTGTTTAATTGACCAAGAGTAGAATTTTTAGAGTGTGGAACATGTTGAGATTCAGTTCACGGAGGGGATTTTGAGCAGCCCATGTCCCAATGCCTGGAATTTCTCTGCTCTAATGCCAGGCTCTGTTAATCTGGTGCTCTTTTCAAGTCCCACCTCCTTCCTTATCTCCTCCTTGATGCCTTTCTTGTGTGTTTCCCTAGAGTTCAGGGGTCTCTATTCTCTCTGGACACTGAGAAAGTTGGCTATCCCTTTCTGTATTACTTGGCTCTTTTCAGGCACTATATAGACTTTCTAATTTTTCATAGCTTGCTATCAACAATTTCCATTGTGACAAGCCCTGTGATTTATATATATGTTTGATTCTTCTATAATGCTCTGCAAATATTGTTTAGTTTATAATGCAGCAAGGGGTTCTCATTTTAAGTTTCCATGTATTTACGTGTAACTATAAATATAAAGCCAAGAACTATATATTTTTTAAAACCAAAGAAATTGTGAACACCATTATCAAATCATGCACAGATGGTGTTTAAATCCCAGCAAGAACACTTTCTATTCCTCATATTATCAAGAAGCACTTTGAGGAAAGAAAAATTGTAAGGAGCAGAAATCTGTTCATGGAAAGGAAAAAGGAAGTGAGAAACTGGATATCGATCTTGCCAAGTGAAGCAGTGAAAGAAAATATTACATTGTGAACTTCTTTCCATTATTTTCTCAAATACAACCCAAAACTGAGATTAAGAGAACAATGGCTGAGATGCTGGAAATAAATCCAACCCATCTGATAATTCCCTAGGAAATGAGAAATAACAAAATGAAAAGAGGAGACTGCTTTGGAGTTTTGGACACTTTTTTCTTTTTTTAAATCAAAAGTGGTCTTCATGTATTTGTAACAATACATGTTGCCCTAATGTTTCTTTTTTCTTAATATTTTATTTATTTATTTATTGAGAGAAGGAGTGCATGTGCAAGCAGGGGGAGGGGCGGAGGGAGAGGGAGAGAAAATCTCAAGCAGACTCCATGCTGAGCATGGAGCCCGATGCGGGTCTGGATCTCAGGACCCTGAGATCATGTCCTGAGCTGAAACCAAGAGTCCAATGCTCAACTAACTGAGCCACCTAGACACCTTGTTTCTTCCTTTTTTTTTTTTTAAGTTAAGCTATATGTGGAAAATGATACCTATTGATTATGCATTAATAACTTGGTTGAAGTAATGAACAAAACATTTGGTTAATAGGGAAAACTGAAAACTTTCTTGGTTGGCTAATCAGTGTCATATTGATCATGTCACATGGTGTTTAGCTATAGCATGGAGGCTCCATGATGTAATGAAAAGAGCAAGTAATAGAGGATCCAAAGGCCTGGGTTTAACCTTTAACCTTTATTCTTTTTTTCTTTATCGTTCCTTGTTCTAGTAAAGATAATATCCAGGCATGCAACAATAAAGAATTCTGGATATTGTGTGCATCAGATTAGGCATTTGAACATAGCCTATCTTGCCTGTGGTCCAGAGGAAAGGAGGAGAAAGTCAGTAGTAATATAATCATCAACAGACTGGAGATCTTGGAAAAGAAGAAGTATTAGCGACTGCCCATGTTGCTCTGTGTAGAAAATATTTTCAAATAGCTTAACTTTTTTTTTTTCCACCATCAAAGTTTTCAATTTCATTTTCACTGGACCTCAAGTTTTCTTGTCTGTGGATAAAGAAATTGAACCAAATAGTCTTTAATGTCCTTCTAGCTCAGTGCTTCTATTTGGAGATTGATGGTTAATTGATTGATTTTTTGTTGTTGTTGGGTTTTCTTTGTAAGAAATAAGATAGAATTGGGTGCCTGGGTGGCTCAGTCGTTAAGCGTCTGCCTTCGGCTCAGGTCATGATCTCAGGGTCCTGGGATCGAGCCCCACATCGGGCTCCCTGCTTGGCAGGAAGCCTGCTTCTCCCTCTCCCACTCCCCCTGCTTGTGTTCCCTCTCTCGCTGTGCCTCTCTCTGTCAAATAAATAAATAAAATCTTTAAAAAAAGAAAAAGAAAGAAGATAGAATTAACTGAATAAGGTAGAGATGATCTCTGCATTCTATTGAATGCTGTGCATCTTCATTTTTCCCATGTCTTTATTGTACAAATATTATCAATAAAAACAACATTAAAGCAAATTGGAGAAAAGTCAAAACATCCAAGGAGTAGGACTTAAGTCAGGCTTTTTAGGATGAGCAGCATATGGGCAAATGAAAGACAGTGGGGATGGCCATGGGGGTAGTGAGGAAGCACAGTAGCCTCATGCTAAGGGATGTTGACAAAGTTAGAAAATTGGATTAATGGAAGAGAGACTTGGAATGCCTTGGAGAGTTCCCATTTAATTCTGTAAGCAATAGAGGACCATGTTCAGGCAAGAAGAGAGGACAAAGTTGTACCTGCTGAATGTCATCAAAGGCTTGGCAGAGGATGAAACCAACATGAGCAAAAAGGAAGAGAAATGGAAATTGCTCATAAAACAACTGGCACAGGGCTGTATTAAGTGAAGAGAAAGACTGGAATGGAAGCAAGTCCTGAAAGGGAGGAGGGCTGATTTTGCCAAATAGTCATATCATTCAATTCAAAAGAATTGGAAAGGATGCTTGCAGCTGGAGGGATATGGCAGTTCAGCAAGCCCTCACCTCTCCTGAGTATTTCTCATAACTGATAAAAAGATTTATCTCAGCTGTCCAATGTAGTTTACAAAAATGCTTATTAATGAGCTTCAGGAGGGATTTCCTATCTTTGTTGAAAACAAATGGGTATTTGAGTCTATGGATATAAATGAAGTCTAATCGGTTCTTTTATTTTAATAGCAGTCCTTGATCTCCACTCTTGAAGAACAGGCATATATCCAGGGCTATTTTTAAAATTCTTATTATAGGGAATATTCTTCTATGTGTGTCCTTTTTAGTCTTATGTAATTGCTTTCCTCTAGTATTCTTTGTATTTCTTTCTAATTCTTGAGCTTTGAATTATAGAATTATTTCAGTATTATGCCATGTAGGAACATAGAAGCATTGACAATGCTGCTGACAATTTATATGTCAGGATGTAACTGTCTGGCATATTCTTTGCTATTTTGCATTGCTTTGCAAAGTATGCCTTTGTTTAGTCTTGAGGGAGTAGGCTTCTCTGATTTTCCATATACTTGGGACAAGACTTTCACATAACTAATAACTGTTCTGCTTGGTATGGAATGCAGATGTTTGCATTTTCACACAGTTCTTCCAATTGCCTCTCCATTCCTTTTGCATACTGCAAGGTGTCTAATCTGTGATGAAGGATGCAGACATAGTTTTCATGTGATTTTTAAGAAAAATTACATGGGTTGTGGCAGACAAATTGTGCTTCCTTTCCAATTTACCTCATTTATTTCTAAAATCCTACAGTCTGTTTTGGTATTATATTTAGCACGTTATAGAAGGCCTGACTAATTATTATCCTTTGAAGTCATAAAGTCTTTTGTCTAGCAGTGTGCCTTTGAAGCTAGAAAATGTCTTATAAAAACTCAATGTTAAATATTTTTATAATTTTGTATTGTAGTTGCATATTATCATTTTGAATGCAGCCTGTATCTTCATTAGATAAAGTAGAAAACTTTTCATCCGCCCTGGGAATTTAAGATGATATGTCTATGCACATGATACTCTGATGAATTTTAATACTATATTCCTTAAATATATGAATGTTTCTTAAGGAAGTAATTGATTCCTGTAAAGGCCACTTTCCACTTGTCTATTTTAAAGGTTGATTTTTTTTTTTTAAGAAAATGATCTTTGTGGATTAAAATGTTTACCATAGACATACTGTATCCTATAAAAATAATATTGCCAACTTTACCCACCCTGGTATCTGGGCTCTTTCTCTTCACCTGACTTATTAAGGTCCTGATTTTCCGAGGAATGCAGTGTTCCCACTTGTTCCCATTTGGAGTGGTGGTTTGTGCAGTACATCAGGATAGTCAGGTAATTATGGTGGTCAAAGTCAGCTAAGGAGAATGGTGATAGTGATGGACAGCAACCCCAGCTGGGGGAAGGAAGAGATAGGGACTATTTCCTGAACTTTTAATGTCCTCATTTCAGTGCTTCTGCAAGTTCTTAAAAACACTGTGGCATTGATGTTCATTTGTTTTTATGTTGTTTAATGTTAATTTTTTTTTCAACTAATTTGGACTTACAGAAAAGTTGCAAACAAATTTACAATGTATAGTTGAGAAAACAGAATTATAGGCTGGGTAAGTGATTAATTTAGAGTCCAGCAACAAAGTAGGTATTCAATAAATATTCACTGACCAGTGAGAGTAAAAAGGGACCAAACCTGAGGTCTCCTGACTCTGTCTTATGACATTTTTGACTGCCCCTTTGCATTTACCAAGGCTAAACATTCACTCTGCATAAGCATGATTTCCAGCAAATTTTAAGTTATCCTTTGGTAGCTATAAACTGAGAAACTGTTGTTTTGCTGGCTATATATTTCTTATTAATAAATAACCATGTAGTGCCAAATGAAAAGACATTTGCAAACACAATAAAGTCTTTAATGCTGTTGATTACAATTTATTCACCTGTGTCATTTTTATCTTCATAGAAATTGGCCCAGTGACAATTACCACAGATCCCAAGAAATTTCAGTATGAACTCAGAGAACTGTATGTTCAGGTAAGTGCTTGCTTTCAGTTTTTCAGTTTGTTTTAGGGGAAAGGAAAATCGTGAGCTTTTGTCCGATTGCCTTTATTTTTAAATCTGATAGAAATAATTGTTGGGTTTTAAATTCCAGTACCACCTCTTTTTCTCACTTTTCACTTTCTCACTGCCACTTCTCTTGAGTGTTGAATAAATTGAACAATAGATATGGGAGTGGGGCAGATTGGGTTCATCTTCATTTATGCATCATCTATGGTTGCTTTCATGTAACAATAGCAGATAAAAGTAGTTTTGACAGACTATTTGGCCCTCATAGCCTAAGATATTTCCTATATGACCCTCTACAGAAAAAATTTACTGAACCCGGCCCTCAGTGAGTCCCTTCATTGAGAATCATAAGGAACAGTTAATTCTTTCCCCATAACAGAAATGGTATAATTAAAATAATTTTGATATTCTATGCTTTAAATCAACTGTATAAAATTTTTGACCATAAGTATAATTTGGTTATTAGAGAAGAAGAATAACATTGGTTTAACTGTTATTCTGAAAAACAGGACTTGGAGATAGGGTTAGTATGTACTTTCTCCTTAGTGCTGCTTTGAAATTATTATTGCTAAATCCATTAAAACAAAAAAACTTGCTCTCTGAGGCTGCTTCACTATGCTGTCATCCATAGATGGTCTCTGCTGTAGTCATTTCCAGAACTTTTGACCACTCCTCATCATTCAACTAAGCTATTGGTACCTGGATATTTGGCTACCTTTCCCCTTCAGGGCTGCCACTATCCCAGGTACTTCAGTATTTATGGGAATGACCTGTCAGAACCTTCTCCCCTCAGTTCCTTGACCTGCTAGTCATCTTCAATAACCTGTTCTTTACTTTATCTCAGTCTTCCATTCCCACACACACCCTCTGGACCTTATCCTCACCAATCCATTCTACCACTCAAATCACTAATTCAAGCATTTGAACCTCGAACAGCAACCGTCTGTCTACCAAGCTTGTTGATGCAATTGCTTACAACTGCTCCTTCACCCTCATTAACCCCTATCCTGTCTCCCAGGCATTCAGATCTCTTCTTTTTTTACTTTCCTCCAATCTAGCCCAGAGTCCTATCATTTCAAAAACATATCTTTTTTTTTTTCTTGTCCATTGCTTTTCTGTTCTGTTTCCTCTCTGACCCCAGTTATCTGCATTATTCATGCCTATCCACCAGTGGTCAAGTGCTGTTGAAGTCTCACAACAGGGCAGGTTGATCCCACTGTAAATACAAACCCACCTATCTCCACTGGACTCTCAATACTCTCATAACCTTACTGTATTTCTTTGGTCAATTAGATTTCCCATTTCAGGACACCTGGGTGCCTCAGTTCATTAAGTGTCTGCCTTCGGCTCAGGTCATGATCCCAGGGTCCTGGGCTCCTTGCTCAGCGGGGAGCCTGTTTCTCCCTCTGCCTCTGCCCCTCCCCCTGCTTATGATCGCTCTCTCTCTCTGTCAAAATAAATAAAATCTTTAAAAAAAATAAATAAATCTCCTATTTCTCCCAATGACAATTATAGATCTTGTCTACTCTCTTTAAATCTCCATCCCCTCACCCTTTTATTACTGGTTATTTCAGTGAGTTATCTACTCCGAGCAAGTGACCTCACTTACTGTTTCAAACACAGGCACATAAAAATGGCAGCCCTCTCTTCCTCATACCTCAAATCCATTGACATCCAGTACCCATCCTATTCTCATTCTTTACTTGATCTCAACTCTTGGGCTTTCTCAGGAACCTAGCACTCTCAAGCTGTTTCCCTCAGCTGCTTAAAAGTTCCCATTTATTCTTAAGTATGTTCTAGTCTCTCCAAAAAACAAACAAATCCCAACAAACCAAACCATATAAAGCAAAACAAAATAAACAGTAAATCTCTATTTTTCTCAAATCCTCTTATAAATAACAACTTTTATCCTTCTTAGTTCCTTCAATGTCAAGAAAGTTGTCTGTATTCACCACCATCATTTCCTCACACCCACCTCCCCTGTTCACTCCTCCATCTATGTCACTCTAGTCCCCACAGCCCCACACCATCAAAGTAGCTCTAGCTGGTGACATGTGATCTCTGTCTTGTTAAATGCAGTGGAAACATTTCAGTCATCAGCATATTAGATGAACATCTTTGTTGTCTTTGACAAATACACCCTTCCCTACATTCTCATTTTCTTCCCACTTTTCCTCAGCTTCCTAGGCAGCTCATTTCTCTCCACATGCCCTTTCCATTGCTCCATCCTTGGTCCTAAATCCTTGCTCTTTGTCCTCTATTTGTTATCTTTGTGAATGATGCCTATAATATTTTGGTTATACTACCAAAAAATCTGAATCATCCTTAATATACTTCTCCCTTTTCCCCCAGCATCCAAACCATCAAGTCTTGGTTTTTAACTTTCTAAATATTTTTTATATCAGTTGACTTCTCTCCATTTCTGTTGGTACTACCCTAGCCCCAATTACTATATCTTTAGTCTAAACAAATCAAAAAAGCTTCTAAATGATTTTCCTGCATTTACTCTTGTTTTTATTTTCCAGGCTATTCTCTATTCTGCAAACAAAATGATCTCAAAATACATCTCTGAACATTTCCCCCTAATATCCTCTGTAGTCATCCCCACCTCATCAAATTCTTCCCAAGATTTTGAGTGACCTGAGATCTGTCTCTGTTTCAGCCCTGTATAGAGCCACTCTCTCCTCTGGGCTTGGGCTCTGTCTTAGGGCCTTACAGAGAGCCTCCCCATATGTGTATCCTCACCCATCTCCTGGTGGCATTTTTGCACATGCTCTTCTCCTTGGATAGGAAGTTGCTGTCCTTCATCCTGTCTTCACTTCCATGTTCCCTTAACCTAGTTTGAAATCCTGTATTCAGAGTCTAATCTTAAATACCACTTCCTCAGAGATCCTGCCCTGTCCTCCTGCCCTGTCCTCCAGGCTTGGTCGTATCTCACTACCTCTTTCCATCGTTGGGATTTCACATTGAAGAATCATGTCTGATTTAGTTCATCATTACCCTAGTAAAATGCATGGCATATAAAACATGCTCACTCTTTGATGAATGAAAGAAAGATTGAATATACCACTATATACAAATCAACAGAGTCCAAATTAGAGTTGAAGTTTAATACTTTGGTTTCACTATTGGGTGAATGACTTGATTTGTAACTTGCATGGTATGAGCATAATTGGGGCATAGGGTGAAAAAGCTAAAGCTTGGCATTCCAAATATGTATTCAGTCATGATTTTTTTATTGTGTCTATCTCTATAGTTTTTAAATTATACACTAAAATAAACTGTATTTCATAAGAAATATAAATAGATTTTTATAGTTATCCCTTGGCTATTTTTCTCTTTTACTAAGCTTATTCTGATGATTTTTTCCACTAATAATCCTCCGTTTCCTTTCTCTTATACCATCTCATTCTTTTTTAGTCATTTCTTGATACTTACTGAGAATTTACTTTTCTGTCTCTCCATCTAGCAAATTCTTTGCCACTTTAGATGTCCAGATCCTCTGAAAAAAATCTTTTCCGTAAAAATTTCTATCCTTTACATGGATCATAGGAATTAGAAATTGTATTGCCCTGGTTGTTAAAATTTTTATGTTGCCTTATTCTGCCATGCATGAGCTCCTGTGACCAAGAGCCTTGTAGCTCTCATTGAGCCTCTGATCCACCTGTGGGATGAACTGATATATGCACTAGAGTGGACTTAAATAGCTGTTGAATAAATGGATGTTATATGAGGGTAGCCTCTTTTAAAAATATATATTTAACAGTAAAAACTATATCAAATATAATTTAAGCTTTACTTGATGGTACAAAGGGTAACTTAAAAACCTAATTATCAGTTTTCATTACATAGAGATTCAGAAGGGCCAAGGAATGGAGATTTCTAGCTGATAGAATATTAAGAAAGGATTTACTGTATTCACTTTTTTTTTCTATGCAGAAATACAGCTGAACTGTATTCTTTAATATCTGGCTAGAATGAAAATCCCTACATTCTCAGTGAGACCTGGCATGGGCACTTCCTGATTTCCTGCCTCTCCCTTTCTTTTGTTCTGATGGATCTTCAAGGAGTGTACTTATCCTCTATGCTCCATTTGCCTCTAGGGTGAAGGATCATGATTCCTGACTTATACTCCATTGATTCCCTCCCCAGAGCCCTGGTGCATCACCTTCTGGAATTGAGCCTGATACGGCACTCCATAGGGTTGTATCATATCTCTGTTCAAGAAAATAATCTTTCTTTTCTTTTCTCCTGGAATGAAAGCTGTTGTACATTTCTCTGGAGGTTTTCTCTGGACTGGCTACATCTTATGGGGTTTATTTTTGCATTGTCTTGGGATCCAAGAGGATGCTTTAGTAGAACAACCAGTTTGGGAAGAAACCAAATATTTACTTTTGCCCTTTATTCAACATTGGACATTGTTAAAGGCACTGGGGATACCATGGGAGGTTATTTTTTTTCCCTACTTTCAAAGATTCGAAGTTTCTAGTGAATTATTTCTTTTTAAATGAATGGCAAAAAGTTTCTTTGAGTAAGGATCAAATATGAAAAGACTCTAGGCTACATCATCACTTAATACCTAAAGACTGTATTTTGTTTTCTCTTCAGTGTTTGCTTAGAGAATATTGTATTATTTCATAAATCAGTCTAGAAACTAAACGTTACAAATTTCATAAAATTTTAGTATGAGATACTAAATTTTGTTTTGTATATAATTTCCAGACCCCTCTTCAGGTCCCCCTCTACCATTTTTAGTGCCTCCCCGCAAATCACTGGTATCATGAGCAACAAGAATTGCATCCTACTAAAACTAACTTAGCTTTTAAAAAATCTTTTTAAAGTTAATAATTTTTTGCATTTGTAATAATTTTGAAAACAAGAAAAGTAAATTTAGTTTTAAGTAAATTAAATAATTGACCGTTAACATTACACTAGGCTTAGCTATTTTTCTTATAGAGATATAGGTAACTTAAAAAGCAATTTAAAATTTTCCAAGAAAAACTTAGAAAAAAAAATCACTAAACTTAAATCATTAAATTTATAATATTAATTTCATTTTCCTTTATCATCTTTCATCTGGAATACAAGGAAGTAACTTGAAAAGTATCTGAGCTTTCTCTCTGGGGAAAAGAAGGGAAGACAAATGTCAACAAATGGTATTCAAATCACACAGAGCTTTGTAAATATGCAGTGCAAAGTCCTGTCTCAGGTCACATTCTTTATAGGAAACTATAAAACTTTCTGATTTTTAGAAAATGGTATAGCAGTGATATGCTTTTAAGCCTTTTATCTATATGTTCTTTTTTTAAAGATTTATTTATGAGAGAGAGAGAGGGTGTGAGCACGCAGGAGCAGTGCTGGGGGGAGAGGCAGAGAGAGAGAGGGAGAAGCAGACTCCTTACAGAGCAGGAAGCCTGACCCCGTGGCTTGATTCCAGGACCCTTAGGATATGACCTGAGCCAAAGGCAGATACTTCACCGACTAGCCACCCAGGCGTCCCCTATCTATATGTTTTTGTTTTAAAGAACAAAAAGCAGTTAGTCAAACATTTGAAATGTAAAGAAAAAGGAAGTTTTACAATAATAGGATTATTGTAAAAAAATACATTTTTTTCATATAGATAGTTGGTCCCTAAAACTGAAAAGCTTTACACACAATTTAATTTCCCTTTGCAAAGTCTATTAGTAAAATTGACCTTAAAAAAAGCAGGAATAAGAGTAAAAATATTAGAAAAGCATCATCACATAGCAACAAGATAGTTATGAAGAAGATGGGGGTAAGGTCCAATTATTGCAATTCTTTAACAGAAATAGAAGGGTAAATAGGCAAACTGCAGCAGGCTGAGGTTAAGGGAAAAAAATGTTTTGCTGTAGTGTAGGAACAGCTGATGTTAGGATTAACTGCCAAAGGAGAGTATGAGAAACCATGGCCAGACAGGCCAAGATGGTTAAAAAGAGGAGGACAAGATAGTGCTGATTTTTTTTTTTTAAAGATTTTATTTACTTATTTGACAGAGAGAGACACAGCGAGAGAGGGAACACAAGCCGGGGGAGTGGGAGAGGGAGAAGCAGGCTTCCCGCCGAGGAGGGAGCCCAATGCGGGGCTTGATCCCAGGACCCTGAGATCATGACCTGAGCCGAAGGCAGATGCTTAATGACTAAGCCACCCAGGCACCCCAAGATAGTGCTGATTTTAGAAGAGCAATTTATGATGACAATTTTGTATACACTTTATCTAATTTCTCATATTCTAAATCATGTTACTATGTAAAAGTATGTTTTTTATTTCTAGATTTATAGGACAATCTATATGAATTTTAAAAACCAAACTGATGTATAACAGAAAGAAATTAAGAAAAAGCAAAAAAAAAAAAGACTAGAAAAGAAAAGGGAAGGGATTATATATAAACTGCAAATATAGAAACACTGAAACTCTGAAAGATGTGATTTACATTTTTGGTATTGGACATGATTCAACTGAAGACAGCCGCTTTTATTTCTATTTAAGTTTTCTTTCTTACAAATGCATATATATAGAAGTGTATAAATTCACTTTTACAGGAGGAATGGCTTATATTTAATTAAGGGAAGAAGGTGAGATACGGAGTCCATTACATGTAACTCATAATACATGTAAAAGCTCCAAGAATAGTAGAACCAGTGTTTGACCCAAAGTAAGGGCTTGAGGAATGTTAGCGATTATTACTACCTGTAGTACCCCAGAGTTTTTTTAAGGGAAACAATCACCAGGTAATCCTGCCATAAATGACCAGCAATTGTGGAATATGTGCCTTGTGATTTTGCATGTATTTTAAAGTTATTCTCTCAATTCACACCCACACAAATAGTAATATTCCTTTTTACAAATGAGGATACTCAAGCTTTGGGGTATTATTAGGTAACAAGACTTCATCAGGTCACCAAACTGGCAAGGACCAAAGCTGGTCTCAAAACTGGAGGTTTTTAATGCCAGAGCTGGTGTCCTTTTTATCATTCTGCTACTTTCTTTCTAAATATTGATTTAAATAACCTAATTAATCTAATCAAATTTACATTTATTTATAGAATTTGTCTTTGTATTTTATTTCAAAGTAGGGGTGTAGAGAATTAAAGACAGATGTACTAGGGCTGATCTCATCCTCAATGAAATGAATTTATTCCTTGAAAATTTTGGCTTTCACTGCTACCTCTGATCACTTTGAGTAATTGGCTCACCTAAATTTACTGAGTAGCAAATGACGAAGTTAATTATAAATAAAAATTGTTCCTATTGCTCTGCATATGTTCTCACTACTTACTCTGGTAAGCTTATTTAAGTGTCACCTCACAAACACCTTGGAGAGATATAAGGACAAGATGCCTTTTAGGGGATTGAAAAGTAGTGTTCATACTGTAGTTGTATTTGTAGGTGGTGTTTTGATTATTTTTATTGTTAAAGTTGAAACTTCTTGGAGTTTGAACGAAGCACCATTTAAAATTTTGATTTGCTGCTGGAGTTTTCTGCTAGACCATTTGAATTCTCTGAGGGACATTTAATCCTAAATCCTCAGGGAGTAAAGAGAATGGATGGCCCTGTGTAGAAATGCTTGGCTCTTTTCTAGCTATCCACCCTGATACCCTATCCAGAAGCAAAAAGCTAGATGATTTCTTAACAATCTTTCATATGTGTACTTCAAAGGAAAGAAAGTATAGAAGAGTATTCTATTAGATTACTTTTTCAAAGCAGAATATAGACCAGAAAGAGGTGGGTATGGATTATGATGATAGAAGTCTTAATTTTCTTTTCAAAGTGTGCATGTGTGGGAATGTTCCAAAGGGTAAACACAGGAGTCATTGCAGAGTAAATAATGCAGTTACATGTGACAAAATAACATTTAAGAAGAGGAATTCATTGACCCGTGATGCCTGGATTCACCTCATACATGCTCATTACCCAACCAAAGGATAACTATTCCCCATAATAAATACTGCATCTGATTCTGTCAGTTTTTAGGTGATGGTAAGGATGGAGGTCAAAATGTTTTCCTTGGGAGAATGTTTCTTGATATAAAACCAGAACTCCTAGAGAAAACTATCAACCTCATGTTGAGCAAAATGAATGTATGGGAAATTAAGAGTTTCTTCTCAATCCAAATTGATCAAGAGCAGTTCTCAAGAAGCTGCCTTTATTCTTAGGCCTTGAAAAAGTGTCAGGAAGAATTGTGGAGTCTTGGTATTGGTATTAACTTTGTTATTTGTCCAATTATTCCATCAGATGTCAGAATCTGAAATGAACTAAGCCCAGTTAGGGATTTGATAGCACTGGTCTTCATCACCAGATTATACATGGGGTCCTCCTCTGGAGCCGTGTCCTGGAGCCTGTCTTGGTGTTTGAGGCTGATCCCGGGCTTTGGCAGTCGTATCATATTATTGAATTCAGGTGCAGTCACCAGCTCAGTAGGTCAGATTTCCTCATATAAACTTTAAACCAGGTCTCTATCCTTCTATATTCATGTTGATTTTTGAAAACCCTCATTTATCTAGTCTGTTGATACATATGAGTCTCCTCCTGTGAGATAATCTAGATCTTCGTTCACAAGTTTTGTTTAATGACTATTAGCTCTAAAACAACCCATACAATTCATCTATCTCAAACTTCCCTGTAAAATTATAATGTTCATAAATTATAATGATTTTATTGGTAAAAAATGCATCGTGTTGATATTTTTTTTTTGCCAAGACCTAAAATTACATAAGTAGTATAAATACATTTTTAACACATAAAATAAAATACACATTACACAATCACAACATTATAATCTCCTTCAAGTACCCAATAACAAAGATAATACGAAATGTGCTGGGGAGTATATAAAATCCATTATGTGAGTGTTAGAGTGGAAAGGAAGACAGAGATTTTAATGGCCAGGCTGAATCTGAGGAGTACTAAGGAAAGACAGAGAAGGGTCATAGCCCAAGGAAAACAAGGAGAAAGAAAGCCTGCCTAATCCTTGAATAAGCAGATGATGAGTGGCTGGCCGCAAGGCCCACAACCCTGCCCTCTTCTGGCTCTTTCTCTCTGGGCAAACAAGGAAGTCATGTTAGGAGAGATCAGGAATCCCAGCCAGGGACCAGGGCAATGCCTTAATTTGGTGGGAAAAGAAAAGGTCGCAATAAAAAGGTACAGAATCCTTGAAGGACAAAGGAAGGAATTCTCTAAGTAGTGTGAAGGCATATCATTTTCTGATTTATTAATCAAGATATTGAATGGCTGGTATATAGTGTATCCTTTATGATTATTTAAAATTGAAGTGAACTAATCTCCTCCTAAGACCAAACATGAAAGTTCTAACAAATTGAAAGATCAGTTGTTGAAGAGTTAGACTCTTACTACTGACAGGTGATAATCTGAAAGCCTGGAAATGGTTGTAATTGTTAGCTTTTAATGCATCTGAAAGCAAGGTCAACCGTTTTTTGATGCCTTGATTTGGATTCCACCTTCTCCAAACTAGTAAAGGGCAGCATGGTGGACTGCCTGGAATGTAATATCTTTTATTTTGATTATAGAGATTTGAAATTTGGGCTCTGAAATACTGCGATTGGGTACCTGGGTGGCTCAGCTGGGTAAGCATCTGCCTTCAGCTCAGGTCATGATCTCAGGGTCCTGGGATCCAGCCCTGCATGGGGCTCCCTGCTCAGCAGGGAGCTTGCTTCTTCTTCTCCCTCTGCCCTTCCCCCTTGCTCGTTCTCTCTCAAATAAATAAATAAAATCTTTTTTTAAAAAAAAGAAATACTCCGATTATCCCTCAGTATATCCCTGCCATATTTTCTACAAGTGATGAAGACCAAATGTCACTAATGCATTAGGATTCTACAGTCATTCTGATTTATTTTATACTTGCTTGGATGCAACTTTAGTTTAGGTTCAATGCAATGTAATGATTTCCACATGTACCTTCTGTTTTCCTGGTCATAGAATCATACAACTGTGTTTTAAGAAAGAGAACTGAGGGTGGGGCGCCTGGGTGGCTCAGTCGTTAAGCGTCTGCCTTCGGCTCAGGTCGTGATCCCAGGGTCCTGGGATCGAGTCCCACATCGGGCTCCCTGCTCAGTGGGAAGCCTGCTTCTCCCTCTCCCACCCCCCCTGCTTGTGTTCCTGTTCTCGCTGTCTCTCTCTGTCATATAAATAAATAAAATCTTTAAAAAAAAAAAAAGAAAGAGAACTGAGGGTTATAAACTTTTGTTCAGCTTAAGACTGAGTTTCATTCCTAAATTTTATAGGTAAAGGATGAATGACACAAATAAGACATTTGAGCAGTGGGTGTTCACACAAAGAAAAAATACAGTCTGGCTTTGAAGCAAGGCTTAGTAGGTTATAGTTACATTAGAATAAGGGTAAGTATTATAAGGCCACTAATACTTATTTTGGACTTAGGCATGAGCCTACCAGAAAAGTTTCATTTTTTCATTGCTTGGAGTTAGGCTTATCTGGGAAACAACTGGTATAAACAGTAGTTCAGTGAAAATGGATGATGAGACTAGAATTGTATGAATTGACTAGGAAAGAAATAATAAGGGATGGGTGAGGGCCTGCTCTGAGATTAGCCTTCATAGTCCTCTGAGCCCTTGTTTGATGAGCATTTTCCCATTAGGTTTTGGATAGGGACCTCATTTTTCTCCAACTCCTCTCAGGGTTTAAAGGTTCAGTTTATTTCAGTGCCACTCCCACATTGTCTTGTATTTAGAAAAGACAGCATGATAATCTCTGTTTTATTACTCCCTTGACTGATAAGATTTCTGTTCATTCTTATTTTATCTTGCTTTTCAGGAATTTATTTTTTTTAACACAATTATCACTGTAACTCTGAGGTTACAGTTTTTTTTTTCTTTCTTTCTTTAATTCCAGGAGCAACATTTACTGTAAAAGTTCACATGCTTCTGTTTTTCCAGTACACATTTTTTTCTATCTGAAGTGTCTTTGGCAGCTTAGTAAATTGTAACCATCAGTCAAATTATAAAGATAAAGTGAATATCAAAATACTGAGCAAGAATATGCCTACTGATATAAATAAGTTCTATTTCAGAGTTCAAGTAAAAACACAAAATTATGTCAGGCCCTTCTCACTTTACATTTTCGTATGTGTGCAGGTTTATGTGGTTTTAGGAGATATATTTCCATAGCCATGTTTGTTTTCTTTTTTATTAAGTATTAAAGCTGACAGCATGCCAGGATTGAGAAAGAGAGGGAGACCAAGAGACAAAGAGACAGAGAGAGGTACAGAGATATAAGAACTGGAGGGAGTTAGTTTTATATACCACTAAGAATATACATATATAAGCACTTGTACTTTTAGGAGACTTAGCTCTGGAATTGTATTACTTGAAAGGAGATGGGCTAGGCTTGAGTAAAGCTCAGGCTAACACAGAAAGCATGCCTAGATTGTGTCAAGATTGCTTTGCAGTCTCATTCACCCATTTACTCACTATCCATTCATTTATCCCTTCATTAACCAAACTACAATGGAACACTTACTGAGTTCCTCAAGGAACAAAGATCTAGTGGGAGGAAACATAAATTACAACACAACTCAACAAATGCTACAATAGAAGAATGAACAATATTCTGTGGACATCTTGAAGAATGAGAACCTTTTTTCCTCTGACAGGCTACTTGCTTGCAGTCACAGAAATTGATGAAGGTAATAAAATGCCTCACTGGAGTTTGCATGAACTCTCAGGCCAAGCAGAATTGAGTTGCAGTCTCTGCTCCTTCACTTAGTCGTCATGTGACCTTAGGAAAGTGGTTTTCATGATTTAGTGCTCTGGCAAGGTAATGTGCTAAAAACGATACCTACCTCCTCAACTGATGTGAAGAGTAGATAACATAGTGTATGTGACAATACTGTCTTAGTGCTTGACTTAGAGTAGATATCCACTGAGTTAATACAAGTAATGTGTCTTATTACCAATAAAAGTGTCGAATTAATGAGGCTTTTCATAGATTCAAGTTAATCAATTCTAAATTTCTCCATTATAGATGTTTTATGGAATATTATTTTACTTTTTTTTCCATTTGGTATTCAAGTCAAAACATAAAATGTTAAGACTTTTTTTTTAAAGGGCTACTTTTTTAAAGTTTGGAACTATGGAGAATAGTTTGTTTTTAGTGTTTTGGTCCAAATCCCATTGCCCCCAATTTAAAAATCGGTGCATGAGTTTTACACAAATCAACCTAAAGTATCTGATTTTGTGAGGTTTATTTTTAAATATGGACATTTTGACAATGATTCTCTTTAGTCCTCTTCTGCCAAAACTAGTTTAAGAATCAGATAATCAGTCAGTGATTTGAGAAAGACTATTAGCAAACCTGTGGGACAAGTTTCTAATATATATATCTCAATATATTTATACAGATGTGCAAAAACTTTGTTTATAAACTTTGTGTATATATATATTTGAACAAAGACAATAATTTATAGATTTTTGGAGTAGATTTTCATTTGATTCCTGATCCTTAGTAAATTAAAGCAACTTGAATTTTGTTTTTAATAACTTCTGCCAGGAAGCAAAGTTCATGGAAGACCTTTAGAACAAAGTCACAATCTTACAAATAACAGTCTAGAATGAAGCCTACATAACAAAACCAAGTATCATTCTAAAGCAGAGCTGTCCAACAAAAATATGATGTATGTAATTTTTAAAAAATTTAAAATTAATTTTAATATTTAATTCAGTTATGTCCAAAATATTATCATATCAACTTGTCATTGGTATGAAAAATTAGTACTTCTTTAGTTTTTCAATTTAAATTTTAATTCATTAAAGTAAAATAAAATATTTACTTCCTTAGTTTCACTAGCCACATTTCAAATGCTCAATAACTTCTTGAGGCTTGTTAGTGGCCATTGTCTTAGTTCATATCTAATGTATTCCTTTTCTAGATAATTTTAGTGATTACTTAAGATTTAAAATGATTAGAAATTCAAACTCAAGTATCACATAGAGAGCTTTTATAAAGATATAACATTATATGTTAACTTCTTTTGGAAAAAAGAAACATTTTTCTTTTCCAGAACATACATCCCCAATGAGATAGACAAACAGTTTCACTAAGATATAAATTACTGGTCAATATTTATTTTAAATTTTCAGTTATCCACTAACCTAGCTAAGCAAAAAGGTAATAATTTAAAGATATTGTACTATTGTGGAAAGAGAAGAGTTATTCCTGAGAACAACATCGAATTGCTATGTAGTCAATATGATTATAATGTAATCTGTTTCTTCAAATGTGAAATTCAGGGCAGTATAATCATTTTTATTGTAAAGAATACACTGATTTCCACAGCAGGAAAAAAACTAAGCTACACAAATCACTCTTAAGGGATGTATAAGTACATCCAGTATGGGTTTCTTACATACATGGATCAAAATGTTTCCTTTTGACTTGACATTCCCCAATTTTCTGGCTGCTTTGAGACTTTATGTTAATATCTCCATAAAAGTTCAAAGACTTTGTTTTGAGAGTACTATATAAAAGAGTTCAAGAAATAAAAGGAATGCCTTTCATTTGCAATTATATTTGTGAAATTCTCTGGAGTTACAGCTATGTCAGCTCATCGCACTCTTTCCTTTGGGTATTCTTAATTTTTTTCTTAATTAAAAAAAAATTTTTTTATTATGTTATGTTAATCCCCATACATTACATCATTAGTTTTTGATGTAGTGTTCCATGATTCATTATTTGCGTATAACACACAGTGCTCCATGCAGTACGTGCCCTCTTTAATACCCATTACCAGGCTAACCCATCCCCCCTCAGTTTGTTTTTCAGAGTCCATAGTCTCTCATTGGGATGAATTCATTTGGAGTAACTTCCAAGGATTCTAATGGTCTCTAGACTCTATTCCTGGGTAATGTTTTGATATGAACTAAGGCATCCCTAGGTCCTCTTAGAGTTAATTTGAACACAAGTCAAGTGGCTCAAAGACTGTCCTTTACTAACTGGACAAGGTTTATCATTCTTGTCATTCCTAGTGTATATCCCTGGAGATTTCTTAGCTGTTCTGATTTTTGTTCCATAGAAAGAAGACTTGTGGAATGGGTAAATTTTATATTGTGATTCACATTCAGGTGCATGATGTCAGGCACAGTTGAGGAATGTTTTTGTTTAAGCTTCTGAAAATACAATAGGAATGTAGTTTTTTGAGCAGTCCAGAATATTCATTACAGATGTGCAAAGTTGGCTTCCAGTAAGAATTATTCCTATGTAATATATTAAAGTTATTAATGTGCCCAGTAGCTATTTCCCACCTTCCTAGCACAAAAATGCTTATTTAAGCATTTTAGCTTAATTTTTAGCACATGACAATCCCCCTAAATATTATGCAGAGGAAAACATACTATATCATTGAAATGTAAAGCATGTTAAAGTAAATCTGAAGAGTGAAGAAGTTTTTTTGACTGGAAGAAAAGAGAAAATTTTAAAGAGGGGAAGGCATATCATCTCAACCTTAGAAGGAAAATAGTTCAATTTGTCAAATATTTACTCAGTGATTACTATATGCCAGCAAATGTTATGAACTCAGGACTTAAGGACTCGGCAAAACACAGTAACTGCCATCAATGAGCTTATAGAAAATGGGAGAATTTAGCCATGCATATATATATTTTTAAGATTTTATTTATTAATTTGAGAGAGAGAAAGAGCATGAGCAGTGGGAGGGGGAGAGGGAGAAGAAGACTCCCTGCAGAGCCGGGAGCCCAGTGCGGGGCTCGATACCAGGATCATGACCTGAGCTGAAGGCAGAGGCTTAACCGACTGAGCCACCTGGGCACCCCTAGCCATGCACATATTGATGAGGAGTTTTGATTGTGGAAATGGAGCAGTGGAAAGATGAATGAAAGTACTAAAGGCATTACAGTGTAAAGAAAGGGGCATATTTAAAGAACAGGAAGTAGTCTTAGCCTAAAGGAAGCATTTTATGAAGAGGGAGCAGTAGGAGATAAGAAACTAGAAAGAGAATTTGATCCAACACAAGTAGTGAAAGATTTTAAGTAGGAACATGATACAGACAGCTCTTTATTGCAGGAAAAATAAAGTTTGGTGGTAGGCAGAGCGGGAGGTTAGATTGGAGACTATACTTGTAACAAAATCAATGATAAGAAGAGTGAATTGTAGGAAGTAAGGAGGAAGGAAGGGGACTGATTCATGATGAAAGTAGTTTGACCACTGATTAGGTGAAGGAAGAGGGAGGAGTCAAGATGACTTAGGTTTTAACCTGAATATGGAGGCAGGTAGTTCGATTAACAAAAATAGGGAAGACATGGTTGGGGAAAATGAGTTCTATTTTAGACCCGTGGAATTGTGGAGACCCATAGAATATCTAGGAGATTTTTTTTTTTAAGATTTTATTTATTTATTTGAGAGAGAGAGAGAGAGCGAGAGAGCACATGTGTAGGGGGGAAGGGGCAGAGTCAGAGGGAGAAGCAGACTCCCCATTGAGTAGGGAGCCCAACATGGGGCTCGATCCCAGAACCCTGGGATCATGACCTGAGCTGAAGGCAGACACTTAACTGACTGAGCCACCCAGGTGCCATAGCAGTGGATGTTTAACAAGCAATTGAAAATGTAAAATTGGGGGTGCCTGGGTGGCTCAGTCGGTTGAACATCTGGCTCTTGGTTTTGGCTCAGGTCATGATCTCATGGGTTGTGGGCTCAAGCCCCAAATGGGGCCCTGCACATTGCCCCCCCAAATAAATCTTTAAAAGATGTAAAATTAGAATTTGGAAGATAAGTACAGTCTGAAGATAGAAGTATACAAGTTTTTGAGAACAGTATTATCTGCTAAACTAAATGTCACGAACATACACATAAGTAATGCTGGATAGGTGATAAGTTCTGCAAAGATAGAAAGGACTTTAAGTGAGTAAACTTTCTGGGAGTCTTCAGCTGACATCTTCTCAGAAGTGAAGATCAGATTACTACAGTGTTCATTCAGTCCCCTACCATTAAGAAAGTGACATAATATTTCATGGGTGTCTCAATTTTAGAAGCATTTTATAACAACTGGGGCTCTGTTCCAACTCATTTAATAAATGGTACTCCCAGCCTGTAAGTTTTGAGTGAGATCCAAAGCAAGAAAAGATTCTCCAGTTTGTCCAAACTGCAGTTCAAATGCCTGGCTCTTTTGACTCTGATTATATCTATGGTGTTCAGGATATTGTATCACAATCTGAGACTGTTTGAAGCCTGGGAAAAGCCCCAGTAGGAGAATCAAGTAGAATCTCCAGAGTTTAAAGAAAAAACCTTATCCCTTTCATCAAGTAATTATTTTCTTTTTGAAAAAGAGCTCTTACTGAATTCTGGTGGACTATAGAACCATAAGGCCCCCCTATAACCCCAAGCTCTCTTGCTTTTTATTTGATTGTCTTTTCTAGACCATGAATTCCTTAAGGACAAGATACTTTAGCTTATTATTCATCTTTGTATGTCTAAATCCTAGCAGGGTGTTTAGTGGTTATTGATTGCTCAAAACATACTGGTTGAAAGTCCATTTCCTTGGCCCTGTAGTTATTGACATCTATGCTAAAGAAGTAATCAGACATTTTATATAAATATATATATATATATATTTGTATTTATATATTTAATAGTAGAAGAAAATTTGAAAGAGCATAATCAATAGTAGAGAAATGGTTAACTAAATTATGGGATATAGGCAGAATATTATGCAATCATTAGAACCTGTGATTTTGAAGAACATTGATGACATGGAACAGAAGGATGATATAATCCTAAATTTAAAATATATAAAACTGTAAATACAGCATACTTATACTTTTATCTATAAATCCATATAATTTTGAAAGAAATAAATATGAGAAGAATTCTTAGGATGCAGACTATTATTGTTTAGGAAAATATATTGAGCCTATTCAAGTAGGAAATAAAACACAGAGATCATGTCTTAGTAGGAAAAATGAAGCAGAATGAAAAGAGTGACAGAGAGTGTGTATTTTATATAAGGTGGTCATGGGAGGCTTCTCTGATAGGTAACATTTGAGCAAAAACTTGAGGTTTGAGATATATACCAGTATGTTTGTTTGCAGGTGGGAATGATCCAGTAAAAGAGGAATGTTGGCAATGGAGTAGAGAGAGGGAATAGCTACAGGAGCTGTGTTTTTGATTAGGTACATGTGAGTAGTTAGCCTTAGCTATGCCCAAATGATCCCTTCACTGTAAAGGCAGGGCATGTGGCTAGGTTAATAGATATCGTGGTGGGAGTTCATGGAAGTTCTCTTCTGATTGCTACTCTCAGTACAGTAAAAAGAAGGTCATCAAATAAGGGATGAGAAAAGAGGGATGTATGAAATAGTTGTGTGAGGGAATGGGATAGTGAATCAACATTTAATTAGGTGAAAAGTATGTAACAATTTCTATTATTTTGTGTATTTGGGGTGAATTTATAATTTATCTATAAATACACATTTTTCTTTTTTTTAAATTTTATTTTATTATGTTAATCACCATACATTACATCATTAGTTTTTGATGTAGTGTTCCATGATACATTGTTTGCATATAACACCCAGTGCTCCATGCAGAACGTGCCCTCTTTAATATCCATCACCAAGGTAACCCATCCCCCCACCCCCCTCCCCTCTAGAACCCTCAGTTTGTTTCTCAGAGTCCATAGTCTCTCATGGTTCATCTCCCCCTCCGATTCCCCCCCTTCATTTTTCCCTTCCTACCATCTTCTTTTTTTTTTTTTTTTTTAACATATAATGTATTATTTGTTTCAGAGGTACAGGTCTGAATACACGTTTTTCTATCTTCCATCTCCTGATAAGCAAAGTGATGAATTCAGTGGCAAACTGATAGAAAATAAATGTGAAGAGAACTTGTTTAGTTCTAGAGCTTCTAAAGCAACTTGTCATAACTAAAATATTCCTTTCTTTTCTGTTGATGAAATAATTGCATTCTTTTTTCTCTGCTCCTCAACAGGGTGGTGGTGATTGTCCAGAAATGAGTATTGGAGCTATAAAAATTGCTTTGGAAATTTCTCTTCCTGGCTCTTTCATCTATGTTTTCACTGATGCACGGTCCAAGGATTATCAGCTCACTCATGAGGTGCTCCAGCTTATCCAACAGAAACAGTCACAAGTGAGTAGGAATCAGCCCCCAGATTTTCTATCTGAATACAGCTGGAAGGAATTTAGGCATACCTTGGAGATATTGTGGGTGCAGTTCTGACCACCACAATAAAGCAGATATCACACTAAAATCAAATGAATTTTTTGGCTTCCCAGTGTACATACAAGTTATGTTTATACTATACTGTACTCTCTTAAGGGTGAAGTATTATCATGTCTTACAAAACCAATATATACACCTTACTTAAAAAATACTTTATTGCTAAACAATGCTAACCATCATCTGAGCTTTCAGCAAGTCATTCTCACTGATCACAAATCACCATAGCAAATATACAGATAATGAAAAAGTTTGAAATATTGCAAAAATTACCAGAATGTGACACAGAGACATGAAATGAGCAAATACTGTTGGAAAAATGGTGCTGATAGATTTGTTCAATTCAGGGTTGCCACAAACCTCTAATTTATAAAGAACACAGTATCTGTGAAGCACAATAAAGCAAAGTGCTATAAAACAAGGTATACCTATATGGCATGTGAGAGGTTGCCTCTCTTCTTTAACTATACTTTGTGTAGCAAATGTCAATAATTACAACTATTGATCTATATATATGTATTCCAATATGTATGTGACATTTAATTTAAACATACTAAATCTATATGTAACATTTGTACATATTAATACCTTATTTTTTAATACAGAGAGAAAATGGGGATTAATGAAGGTTCTTCTTACCATCTTATCTTTTTAACTGACAAAAACATAGACCTGTGTCTCAAATGTCACCTCCTATGTGGAATCTTGTTTTGAGTCAGAGTTATTTATTGTATCAGTTAGCTATTGCTATATACTAAACAGTTCTACCTCTCAATGGCTTAAAACTATAAGCATTTATTTCTCACATATTTACAGGGCTCTGATGATCTAGGTGAGACTTGCTCACTTGTGTGTCTGGGTAGAGTTTGAGTTTGACTTATCTAGGCTGATCTCTAGGGTGACTTGGCTCTGCCTTACAGGCTTCTCACCCTTTTTTGAGACCAGTAGGCTAGTTAGACATGTTCTTTTCAAAATCTTTTGCAAAGTGCATGGATATAGGGAGAAATATATATATGTATATATAATATACATAAACATATACATTTATAAATGTATATAATACCCTACATACATCATATATATATGACTGTATATATATATATATATATATACACACACACACAGTATGTGTATGTGTATGATGTATGTAGGGTATTATATACATTTATAAATGTATATGTTTATGTATATTATATATGTATGATGTATATATTCCACTTTACTAGTAGCATATTAACATGTAATAGGTACTCAATAAATACATATTGATTTCTGAAAACCCTTTAAATTGTCTTCTTTTTTTAAAAAAATCGTAGGTGGTATTTGTGCTCACTGGAGATTGTGATGACAGGGGGCATATTGGATATAAAGTCTATGAAGAAATTGCTTCTACAAGTTCTGGCCAAGTGTTCCACCTGGACAAAAAACAAGTTAATGAGGTCAGTTTGATAATGTGGGTCTACTTTATTACTAACTACCTTACTAAGGTATTAGTTAGGCCAACCTAATTGTGACAGATTTGATTTCAAGAACAGTTTGCAAAGAGGTTTTGTTTTTTTGTTTTCTTTTTCCCTAGTCCACAGGTCAATAAAGGCATTAAAGCAATGTGGGGAAGCATAGATTTATATAGTATTAGTTTATTAGTTTCTGGATTATATTATTCTATACTGACATGTTATTTAGATTTAAGCATAAATGTACTTAAAATTCATTCAGTGGGAATTGGAAATTTTTGTAGTTCTTGTTGTTTAGGAAGGTCAATTTGTATTTCTTTTTTTTTTAATTTAATTTTATTATGTTAGTCACCATACAGTACATCATTAGTTTTTTTTCTTTAAAGATTTTATTTATTTATTTATTTATTTATTTGAGAGAGAGAGAGAGAGAAACAGCATGAGAGGGGAGAGGTTCAGAGGGAGAAGCAGGCTCCCCGTCGAGCCGGGAGCCTGATGAGGAACTCAATCCCAGGACTCCGGGCTCATGACCTGAGCCGAAGGCAGTTGCTCAACCAACTGAGCCACCCAGGCACCCACATCATTAGTTTTTGATGTAGTGATCCACGATTCATTGTATTTCTGATGCACAACTTTTGGATAACTGGTAACACAAGGTGTGATAGTTCACTGAAGTAGAATATGAAAAGGTTATTGAGCAAAATTCTAATGACATTTGATATCTAAGATTAAAAGTAAAAAGCTGTGGGTGCCTGGGGGCTCAGTCAGTTAAGCATCTGCCTTTGGCTCAGGTCATGATGGGATCAAGTCCCACATCGGGCTCCCTGCTCATGGGGAGTCTGCTTCTCTCTTTGCCCTTCCTCCCACTAGTTCTCTTAATCAATCTCTCTCTCTCTCTTTCTCTCTCAAATAAATAAATAATCTTAAAAAAAATAAAAGTAAAAACTGTAAGTAAGTAACTATATAGTTAACTGAAAACTTTTATGGTAATAAAATCAATAACTTATATACTAAGAAAATATTGATATTTTCTAAAACAGTGTTTGAGACATGTCTGCCACAATTCTTTCTCCTTTTTGGTACTTTTATTTAGCTTAAGTAGAATTTAGCTTAAGTAGAATTTAGCTTAAGTAGACTAGGACTAGAGAGAAGCATTCCTGAAATTGTCCATTTTTAGAAATTGGAGTTCAATGCCAGCAGGAATGAGCTTTAATTTAGCTGTCAATTATGGCAATTCCAACCCCTTCACCATTTGGTTCAAGAAAGGTCATCTTTGGGCCACTGAGACTCAAGAGGAATTTAACTAGGGGCAACTTGGAAGAATGCTCTTCTAGGTATTATCCTGTATTGATGTGAATCCCAGACCTGATGCAGCCATCTTCATACAGTTCTGAGGAGTAAATAAATATAAGGGGAATTTGGATTAAGTTGGATTAAGTCCCATCCTACTGCTAAGCCTCCAGAATTAAGGAAATGATGTTTTTCCCTACACCAATTAGAGTTGAGCATTTAGTTACCTAAAGATAAATGCATCCTATCTGATAAGAATTCCTTTGTGACATGGTTTTTGTTAGCTCCAGTTTCCTAATTTGTAAAATGGGGATAATAGAATTATCCATTTTGGAAAGTCTTTAGAAGATTAAATGAGATAATGCATGTAAAATGTTTCAAGTGAGGTCTGGTACAGGGTAAATGCCCAATAAATGTTAACTAGTATTTTTATAATCGTCATTATGTTGTTATTTTGCTTTCAAAGTGGAGAAATTGTGCCACTATGTTTGTTAGAAACCAGATGGCTAGCTGTTTCTAGGAAATAAATGTACTCAAATGGGAAAAGGATGGAGAGATGATTTTCTTGTTTCCTGTGTGAGAAAGAATATTTTAAGGGGTTACTGGAAACAGTATAAGCCAATGTTTCTCTTAAAGAAAGCTATGATGGTGGAAGATTTTATTAACAGAAACCAGAATGACAGTGTTAAAATTGGATTTGCAAAATTTTTAGCATATAGTTTAGCGATTTCTCTTTTCTCATTGCTCAAAATTCTCCTATTATATAAACATTATAAACTCTAGGAAAAATAGATGCTATAGTGAGAGCTACACTCTTAACAGAGATGAGAACTGCAGGGAAGCCACACATGAGCTGAGTCCTTTCATTTTACTCAAGAGTGATTTTTCATCTATTTCTAAAGGTAATTGCATCTTATCCTCTTAACCTAGTTCATCAGTTTCCTAGTGGGGTATATTTTGTATCAGTTCTCTCTTGAGATAACTTGAGGTTTCCTCTTTCTTCCCGCTTTTTAAAAAAATAATAATTGAGTATCTTTCATCTTTATTTAACATAAAAGAAACCAAAGTGAAGAAATTATTTGGCTGGGCATCAGTGGTCTATAAATCATTGTATGGTATTACATTTTGGAAACACAAGTTAATGACACATCTCAAGGATGTACTTAAACAATTCACCTTTGAAGTTGGAAAAGGAACTAAAAGCCTTACTCCTCCATTTCTTTGTAAACTGAGTGTTGTTAATGGGTCTAGTTAATGCTTCCTTAGGTATAAGAAAAATCCAACTTTGAAATATCAAAGTTACCCACAGATGTTGTATTTTTGCATCAAAGAAGCTAACACAAAAGATGCATTGTTAATTGGATAATTTACTTGTTCTGAGTTTCCACATTCTTTCTCCCTACCTCTCCCAACTCATGTCTTCAAACATTCCCCTTCCATCTCCTCTGTTCCCCCCCCAAAAAACTTTCTACCTGGATATCCTAGCCCTATGGATTGGTGTTATTCCCCACTTGTAAGTAATGCTACATAGTGGACTGTATTATATCAGAAGGAAGTTTTATTAAATAAAGGAATAATTGTCAAATAACTTTTTTTAAAGGAGCTAAATGATATTTAGAAGTCTCTCAAAAATCTTTTTTTAAAAATTTTATTTATTTATTTGACTCAAAGAGAGAGAGAGTGCACAAGCATGGGGAGTGGCAGGCAGAGGGAGAGGGAGATGCAGACCACCACAGAGCAGGGGAGCCCGATGCGCAGGACTCGATCCCAGGACCCTGGGATCATGTCCTGAGCCAAAGGCAGTTGCTTAGCCAACTGAGCCACCCAGGCGCCCTCTCAATAAATCTTAATGACTGTCTTATCATGTAACTTGCAAGTCTGTGGTGTAGGATGTTTTAATGCCAGTGTTCCTTATGAACACTTAGTGCTTTCCTTGGGAGCGGTCTCTGTGTTGCTCTGTTTGGCAGAGGCACATTCTGTTCTACCCTCGTTCTGTATTAAACATGGAAGGCTCCCACAATTCTTTCCTTCTCTCAGCAATCACCCTGTCATTAAGAAAATAATACTAGTATCAACTGAGAATGATCGAGTGCTTGATATGGCCATTCGACAAGACTTTAATTTTGGGGCACCTGAGTATCTCAGTCGGTTAAGCGACTGCCTTTGGCTCAGGTCATGGTCCCAGGGTTCTGGGATCGAGCCCTGTGTTCAGCTCCCTGCTCAGCGGGGAGTCTGCTTCTCCCTCTCCTTCTGCCTGCCACTCCCTTGCTTGTGCTCACTCTTTTTCTCTCTCTCAAATAAATAAATAAAATCTTTAAAAAAAAAAGACTTTAATTTTATTTCATTTAATCCTTATCATAGCCTGTAAGGAAGACAGCATGATCATAAGCCCCATTTCACAGATTAGGGAACTGAAGCATAGGGAGGCAGAGCATCTTGCTAGAGGTTAAATTGCTGCTAAGTGTTTAAATTTAGGTGACATATTCAGTCTTTCTCCTGAGATAGTCCTCTTAGCCACCATAAGTCCCTGCCTGTGATTTCCACTTCTGTTTTCATCAGAGGATGGATTTTTTTTTTTTAAATTTAAGTAAAATTAGCATACAATGTTATATTAGTTTCAGGTTACAACATAGTGATTTGACAATTCTGTGCATTATTCAGTGCTCACCACGATGAGTGTAGTTATCATCTATAACCATGCAATATTATTGCAGTATTATTGACTATATTCTCTATGCTGTGCTTTTCTTCTCTGTGACTTATTTATTTTATACCTGGAAGTTTGAACCTCTTAATTCCCTTTATCTATTTTACCCATTCCCTCCACCCACCTCCCATCTGGCAACTATCAGTTTGTTCTCTGTGTTTAAGAGTCTGGTTTTGTTTGTTTATTCATTTGTTTTGTTTTTTTAGATTCTCTATATAAGTGAAATCATGTGGTATTTGTTTTTCTCTGACTTACTTCACTTAGTATTATACCCTCAAGATCCATTCATGTTGTTGCAAATGACAAGATCTCATTCTTTTTTTATGGCTGGGAAAATATATATGTATATTTTATACATATAAAAAATATATAATATATATATATGATAGACACCTGGGTTGTTTCTATATCTCGGCTATTGTAAATAATGTTGCAATAAACATAGGGGTACATATATTTTTTGAGTTAGTGTTTTTATTTTCTTTGGGTCCAGTAGTGGGATTACTGGATCATATGGTATTTCTGTTTTTAATTTTTTGAGGAACCTCCATACTGGTTTCCATAGTGGCTGCACCAGTTTGCATTCCCACCAACAGTGTAGGAGGGTTCTTTTTTCTTCACATCTTTCCCAACACTTGTTATTTCTTGTCTTTTGGGTACTAGCCATTCTGACTGGTATGAAGTGATAACTTACTGTGGTTTTGATTTGCTTTTCCCTGATGATTAGTGATGTTGACACTTTTTTTATGTACCCCTTGGCCATCTGTATATCTTCTTTGGAAAATTTTCTGTTCTGGTCCTCTGCCCATTCTTTAATTAGGTTATTTGTTGTTTTAGTGTTAAGTCATATAAGTTCTTTATATATTTTGGATATTAACCCCTTAAGGGGTTGTAGTTTTGTCAGGAAAGTTAGAAATTTCAGCCTCCTTAATTTGTTCAATGAATATTCGCTGTATTTGATGCCAGTCACCACACTAATCAGTGGTGACAGCAAAGGCCAACAAGATCCTGTCCCTGTCTTCACGGAGCCTAGAGGTAGGAGAGGGGATATAATGACAGTATAAGGTCATAGTAGCTCAATGAAGGCAACCCCAGCAACTCAAACAGTCAGAGACTTCACTCAAGGAGGACCATGGAGCTCATTGGAGACCAGAGTACACCCCGTGTTCCTCAGGATCCTAACTGCTGCCATGGCTGGTGAGAGTAGACAGGGGGTGTCTAATGCCAGACTCTCTGAGTCTGAACACAGTTCCACCACTCACTAGATTCATGACCCTGGGTAAGTTATTTACCTCCCCTCTGCTTTAGTCTCTTCATTGATAAGACAGGATAAATAATAGCACAAACCACAGAAGATTGAGCAAATTGGGAAGTTTCAGTAGTACAACTAGCACATAATAAGACTTTGAAAAAATATTACCTGTTTGTTTTTTTAATGTATATTTTTTCAAGTAATGAAACTGCAGATCCCATTTCCCCCTGCCCTTTCTATCTCTTAGCAATAGACTTGGGCATTTGATGTAAATTTACTATCCTTGGGGCACCTGGGTGGCACCTGGGTTAGGCCTCTGACTCTTGGTTTTGCTCAGGTCATGATCTCAGGGTCATGAGATTGAGCCCCCTGTTGGCTCTAAACTGGATGTGGAGCCTGTTTGGGATTTTCACTCTCCCCCTGCCCCTCCTCTCTTTCTTTCTCTCTAAAATATATACACATAAATCTTTTTAAAAAAATAAATTTACTGCCCTCTACTTTATCAGGGGCTGAAAAGACACTGAAATACCTTTTTCTTTCTTTGAATAAGTGGCAGAGAGGTGAAAGTCCAGGACATTAGGAACCTTGGGTCCAAACCCTCCTCCCTCCTGGGCAAAACTGTCCCAACACCTGCTAAGGTCTGCATGCTCTGGGATCTTATTATCAATTTTCTTACAACATCAAGGGAAGAGGGGAGGTCATTCCAGAATTTTTGCTCTAAGGAATAATACAAGAATGATGCCATCTATTATAGAGGCAGGGTGTTAGCAGTCATCTGGGCAGAAAATGGTTAGATAACTCACTCAACAGGGGCAAAGAGAGTTTAATGAATTACAGTTTAGCAAGATGTGGGTAGGGCTAAGGGCAGCCAACAGAGGATGCTGAAGCACCAAGAGTCCAGCAACAATGGAAGAGAGAGCTTGGGCCAACACCCAGGGAGACCAAGGGTGAGGGCTCATGAGTAGTGATGGCATGTGGTAGGCAAATTGCAGCCCAGAGGGATGGAGCCAGAGGAACAAATATCTATCCCCACTTTCTTCATCCCTTTCAATTCCTTATGATTTTCATGTCCAGGTGCCTTTTAATATTCCTCAATCTAACTGGAAGCTGAGAGACCAAGGAGCCCTATTGAAGTAGTTCATAAAGGTCAGTGAACCAGGGCACACAGCCTAACGGATAAGGGTAGAGAATGGATCTGGAGGGGCAAAATGAAACTATCCAGCACAAGCAGTATTGTGTGGTAGGTAGTCAAGGCTCTAGGCTCTAGGAACATGGCTGATATCCCAGCCATGCAACCTTGACAAGTTACCTGGTTTTTCTGTCTCTGTTTCCTCATCTGTAAAATGGAAAGAGTGATAGTTACCTCAGATGGCTGTTGTGTTTAGAACATATCAATAAATATTAACTGCTAATATTTTTATTTACTGATACGTTAGTCAAAATATTCCATCAGCCTCTTTTAGAATTTTCCCTAAAACAAAGAAATAGATATTAAGGGTCCATCTGTGACAAGATGGCCAAAGGCAGTATACTATAGTGGGAAATTCTGGGGCTTTAAAAATAGGGAGACCAGGGTTTGAATGACCTCTCTGTCTTTAGCTTTATGTAGCTTTGTATAAGTTCTCTGAGACTGTTTCTTCATGTGAAATCAGGCACATTAATTACTTCACAGGACTGTCACGAGGTTTAAATAAAATAAGGAATACCTATAGTATGCTGAATAGAGACCCAGGAGAATAGAAATCATCCAGCCTGAAGGTTCTTAGGAGAGGAATGGCTCCTTTGCCAAAGAGGGCACCTGTAGTTTTCCTTTGATTGTAGGTCCTGGGTGTACCCTTACCCTACAGAGTGCTCAGAAGGACAAAGGTATTTTGGTGAGCCCCAACTTTACAAATAAATGTCTGAAGGAGAATGGACTCAGGACTACTGTTGACTTTTGTATGATTCTCAGACTTTTACAATTTCCTTATATTTGTCATTTTTCTTATCTTCACATCACAATAAAATGTTAAAAGGTAAAGGGTTTAACTGCTTATTTTGTGAATATACTAACGTCAATACTAATCTTAATAATATAGGTAGCCTTACAGAATGCTTATTATGTTCCAGGTGCTAGGCTGAGTACATTTCTCTAAGCCTCACAGGCCTATGGGCAATAGAAATTTTTTAAACAATAAGTTAAGTATGTATTTTTTGTTTTAACTAAACAAATGGAAACATAGAGTACACATGGCTTCATTTAACCATATTAGTGACCAATAAAGCAGTACTACAACTACTATAATAAGCACACTATGCAAAGGCCCAAAGAGAAAAAAATCTGTTCTCCTGCCAGTCATTCTAGAGTCAAATTGTGTAATTGCAGCTATAGAGAGGAGACAAAAGCAGACAGTATCCTTAGGTGACACTAGGTGACACTTTTTCCCTGCAGAGAAAAAGAAGGGAGGTGATTTGGGTCTGAGAAGCATCCTAGAGTTGAGAAATAGTCAAGTTCCAGAAGTTCTTCTGGAGGAAAACAGAACACACAATCCTCTCTTCTGTCTGTAACAGTAATTGAGACTCTAAGATAAAGAAAACACCTTTATTTTTTTTCCACTAAGGAATTTCCAGTGAGAAGTAGGAGTTGAATTCACTAGATGGCTTCAGTAGAAGTAGGTAAAGCCCAGGAAAATGAAGTGACAGTTTATTTAAATTTTGTTGAGGCATAATTGGCATAGAATACACTGAACATGTTTAAAGCATACCCATCTGATAAGTTATGACATCTGTAATCATCACCACAGTCAAGGTAAGAACATATCTGTCACCCTCAAAGGTTTTCTTGTATCTCTTGTCACTCCATCCTGCCCCTACTGTACCACCCATCCCTAGGCAACCACTGATCTTTTTATCACTATAGATTAGTTTGCATTTTAAAAAATGTTATATAAATGAAATCATACGGTATGTACCTCTTTTTGGTCTGGCTTATGCACTCAGAATAATTATTTTAAAGTTTGTCTATATTTTATTTTATTTTTAATTTATTTTTAAAGATCTTATTTATTTATTTGAGAGAGAGTGAGCACATGAATTGGGGGGAGGGGCATAGGAAGAGGGACAAGCAGACTTCCCCGCTCAGCGGGGAGCCCAATGCGGGGTTCAATCCCAGGACCCCAGGATCATGACCTGAACCAAAGGCAGATGCGTAACTGACTGAGCCACCCAGGCGCCCCAAGATTTACCTATATTTTAGTATTCAACAGTTCATTCTTGTTATTGCTGGGTAGTATTCTAATGTATGGATATAGCAAAGTTTGTTTATTCATTCACCTGGTAGTGGACATTTATATTGTTTCTAGCATTTGGCTATTACAAATAAAGCTGCTATAAATGTTCATGTACAAGTCTTTGCAAGGACATATGCTTTCATTTCTTTTGTATAAATTCCAAAGGGGAATGATTGGATCAGATAATAGTATGTGAAGTAACAGTCTTACACCCAATCCATAAAAAATTCTAACATCCTGGCAACAAAGAGCCTCATAGATGAGAGATTACTGGATATATTTCTCTTGCTAGTTTTATACTTATTTTCACTGGTTAATACTGATATTAGAAAGATTATAAACTTTGCTAGAGTGTGAAATCAGCAAAGCCCTTTCCTGCTGCTTTGGCCAAAGACCCCTTGTGACTAGAATTCAGACAAAGAGCTTTGTATATACAAGCTCAGTGATGAGACTCTGAAACCCAGAGTTTTGAACAATGAATACTCTGGAATGAAGTATCTGCCATTTTGTTTTTTCATCTTCTGAGTTTCACTCCAGACGTTATTTCAAAAACATAACCTTAGTGCTGACCTTGAAAATAAGTAGAAACGGGTGTTTCCTCTGAAATTTGAAAATGTATCAGAGACAAATATAACATTCTAGAAAGCTACAGGAAATGTTTGAAAACAATGCATAAATGTTTCCACTTATTCGTTCTTTGAATTCACCTAATTAAATGTTCAAAATGAAGTGGAGAACTCAGAGCTCGAACTTTAAAAAATGTGAAGTCTTTACATCCACAAACACATGAGAAATGAAATACTTATCTTAGTTCTAGTAGAATGCTTTCTTTCTTTATTATGCTAAGATTGACATGTTATCCTCATGAATGTGTGCTGGTAACTCTAATATTCCAGTCACATAGTTTACCGTATCACTCACACCTGGCAGTCACTAATTAGATCACTGAAACGGTGGAATGAAACCGTGTGTATTTTTTGTTTAGAATAAATAAAACAGAACATAATTATTGTTTAAAAATTATTTATCGCTCACAGACCTCTGAGCATTGAACAGTATTTTAAAATATCATTTACAGTGTGGATAGCGTGTAATATTCTTTGCAAGTGGAGAAAAAAAGATCACTCTTCTCAATAGCATCTTATTTAGGCAGAAATTACCAAGAGTCAAGCAGAGCCCTCCTGTCGTGTGAAAAAGTGGGGAATGGGAAGTGGGGAATGTTTTGTTTAAAAGGATAAGCCTGTAAAAAATGAGAATGGCCATCTTCCATTTCGTGGTCTCATGTATTGGCTTGGGAACCTATTTGAAGGACTAATTACTAACTGTGACAGTATATTCTACGAAGGCAGTGGGAGTCACATCTATAAAACAAAACTCATTGTCTATGTAGGTTTCAATGTGAGAGTGTTGTCCCACAGTCCTTCATAAGATAATCATAATATTTGACCCCTGGTATCACTTGTCTATAAAATTTAGGAAACAGAATGGATATCACTTACTAAACCTTCTCCCTAATATACCAAAAAGGAGAAAGAGGTTTATATAAATGCCTGAAAGAATATTTCTGAAAATTAAATAAAGAAATGTTATTTAAGGGCAAATGGTAGCCATTAAGTTTCATGCAGTAAATAGAACCAGAACAACAGAAAAAGAAATAAACCTCTTTTCTTAGCTAACTCTATTTTGATTAGCTGAAAAAAGTTGATTTTGACTATGAGATGTCAGCTTTAATGGAGTCAGTCAATTACAAAAGTCTTAACTATCAAACCATTATAATGTCAATCTCAAAGTCTTTGAAAAATTTATTCAAATCCACACTGGCTTGAAATATGATTCATTTGAGCCATTTCAAGGGCTTGGTCTTTATTTTTGCTGGAGTTATGGTAGAAATTAAGGATCTGAATTGAAAGGAAAATGACCCAGGTGTTTGATATTTAAAACTGAAACAACTTCGTAGTCGCTGAAGTCACTGATTGTAATCTCTTTAATAGTTCACCTGTTGCGATCCACAAAGGAACACAAAAGAATGAAGAACATCTGCAGTGTTGAAGCAAATAAAATTCTATTGAATTTTTATTTTCACAGAGCCTCAACAATTTGGATATTTCCTTTCATATTTTATCAATTTAAATTTTAAAGTTTTCTTTTAAAACTTTTTATTTAGGGGCGCCTGGGTGGCTCAGTTGGTTAAGCGACTGCCTTCGGCTCAGGTCATGATCCTGGAGTCCCGGGATCGAGTCCCGCATCCGGCTCCCTGCTCGGCGGGGAGCCTGCTTCTCCCTCTGACCCTCCCCCCTCTTATGTACTCTCTCTCATTCTCGCTCTCTCAAATGAATAAATAAATCGTTAAAAAAAAAACCAAAAAACTTTTTATGTAGAGAAGATATGTGTCTATGGTGAAATAAGCATGCCTTCCTCTCTCTCTCTCTCTCTACACACACACAACACACGCGCGTGCACACACACACACACGCCAGAGTATATTTGATTTTCTAGGAATTCAGAAAGAACAAGAGAACTAACACATTTAAGATGTTATATACCTGTTGTTTCAAACAATATTGTATTTTGTAAAGATTTTGTTTTATTTTATTTTTTTAAAGATTTTATTTATTTATTTGACAGAGACACAGCAAGAGAGGGAATACAAGCAGGCAGTGGGAGAGGGAGAACAGGCCTCCTGCCGAGCAGGGAGCCCAATGTGGGGCTCAATCCCAGGACCCTTGGATCATGACCTGAGCCGAAGGCAGATGCTTAATGACTGAGCCACCCAAGTGCCCCAATATTTTAAATCATTAGGAAAGCAATTCTATTTCACTACCTAATCTAGAAATTATTAAAGACATATATAACAAGAATATTTGGTTTGTAAAAATCAAGTGAGATCATGTGTCCAAAGCATTTTTAAAGGACCTAATTTTGAATCATGCGAAGAAGAATTTTGGAATCATAGTTTCTTCTTTCCCCAAAGACTTCTAAACATCTAGGCCAACTGGTCTAACCAACCAAGAGATTTGTGTACCCAGACGACCAAAGGTAGTCTTTTGTCTATCACAGAAGGGGGAAATATAAAAAGGTCTGACTACTACATCTTTTCTCCAGATCAAGAGGTCCCTACTAGTATTTTCATTTAATTATGATAATCTGGTTCAAGGTTAATTGTCTGCTGTTAATTTCTAGACATAGAAGAGCTTATATAATTTTAAAATTTTCTTTTCTCAATTGCCTATCCAGGAATTCTATAT
The DNA here is from genome assembly GCF_029215605.1 of Mirounga angustirostris. NCBI lineage: Eukaryota > Metazoa > Chordata > Mammalia > Carnivora > Phocidae > Mirounga > Mirounga angustirostris. Next base: position 46,007,705 of record NW_026991714.1, read on the forward strand.
AATTACTATTATTCTGAAAGAAAAAGTCATAATTTTTGTACTAAACAGTAGATTCATATTATTTTAATGTTGCAAGAATGTACCTGCTTAATACCTTTGACAAAAATACTTATAACAATTAAAGTGGCTTAATACCTTTGGAGAACACATATGATTTGCTTTTTGAAAAGCAGTATCATATGACCTCACTGATATGAGGAATTCTTAATCTCAGGAAATAAACTGAGGGTTGCTGGAGTGGTGGGGGGTGGGAGGGATGGGGTGGCTGGGTGATAGACATTGGGGAGGGTATGTGCTATGGTGAGCGCTGTGAATTGTGTAAGACTGTTGAATCACAGACCTGTACCTCTGAAACAAATAATACATTATATGTTAAAAAAAAAAAAAAAAGAAGAAGAAGGTAGCAGGAGGGGAAGAATGAAGGGGGGGAAATCGGTGGGGGAGATGAACCATGAGATAGGATGGACTCTGAAAAACAAACTGAGGGTTCTAGAGGGGAGGGGGGCTGGGAGGATGGGTTAGCCTTGTGATGGGTATTAAAGAGGGCACATTCTGCATGGAGCACTGGGTGTTATATGCAAACAATGATGGAACACTACATCAAAAACTAATGATGTAATGTATGGTGATTAACATAACAATAAAAAATAAAAAAATACTAATGTAATGTGTGGTCATTAACATAACATAATAATAATAATAATAAAAAGAAAAGCAATTTAAGGGATTTCATATACAAAGAATGACAAAACTCAAGACCTTATTTTCGATATTTCTGTATAATACAAATCAACAGAGAACTTTGAAAACAGTAGGCATATCTAATGAAGTCGTAAGCAGTTCCATGAAGATATTAGGTTGTAAATGCCAAATACAAGTCATGATTTATCCTTATTTGTACTTGGTAAAAACATTCATTAGGGACAGCCTAACTTTTGCTTTTTATTCTGCAGTAGCAAAGAGGAGATGGAAGAGTTAAGAGTCAAAGTAAGGGAAGTTTTATTTAAGAAATTTATGACCTAGGGTAAATACATGAAAATGAGTGTCCATGCTTCCTATATTTTCCAAGTTTCTTTAGACATTCCTAAAATTAACCAACTGTAATATGGTGATAAATGGAAAATCTTTTGAGAGATGGTATGAGCTACTTTTGAGAGCTCCCTTGTAACATTTTGGTCATGATTTGGCTTTGTGACAAAAATTACAAATGGCTTTTCTCTTTCTTGCTAAAGGCCCCAGGGAAAAAAGTGCCTTGAGGTCATTTACCATATAATTTAAACAGTTTAGGTGTAAGTGAATGAATAAAGAAAACCTGGAGAAAAAAATCTTTCCAAATTCTTAATTATAATTTTAAATAGGCACAAATAATGTATTTACATAAAAATATTGTTGGGTTATTTTATCATCTTTTTAAATTACGAACTTCAAAAAAAAGACATGGTAGGGTTAAATCATTTAAAATTTGGAAATTAGTTTCTGTGAATAGGAAGAAAGTTCAGGAATTAGTGAACCCGTTTATGAAAAGTTGGCCATTGTTCATTCAAATAATATTTACGAAATTAATAAATTAACTCAATAATATGATAAAGTTTAAATAATAAATTAATAAAAGCAAATAAAATTATTATTGCAAATGATGTTTATTAAAATTATGTATCTGGCAAGATATTTATTTACATATATATGCATATTTTAGAAAAAATGAAAGGTCATACCCAGATATGTTGATGGCAATCATTGAATAGTATAATTCTAGGTAATTTTAATATTTTTTTGTTTTATGTGCTTTATTTTTAAAATAATGTGTGTGTATTATTTTTTAAATAAAGGAAGAGTGAAGGCATTTTCACTAAAAAAAGAAAATTTCATTTGTTTTGTTTCTTAAATTCCACATATGAGTGAAATCATACGGTATTTGTCTTTCTCTGACTGACTTATTTTGCTTAGCATAATCTTTTCTAGTTCCATCCATGTCGCTGCAAATGGCAAGATTTCATTGTTTTTTATGGCTGAGTAATATTCCGTTGTATATATTTATCATATCTTCTGTATCCATTCATCAGTCAGTGGTCACTTGGGCTGTTTCCATAATTTGGCTATTGTAGATAATGCTGTTATAAACAAATGAGCTAAGTGGGAAAAGAAAAAGAGAAAGGCAAATCAAGAAACAGACTCTTAAGTATAGAGAACAATTGATGGTCTTTTCTTCCTTTCTCTGCTTGGATCCTTTTCTCAATTCACTGGGATCTCTAATTTAATGTTTTTTCCTCCTGATAGCATTATTTAAATAACATTCCTCATTCTCTGTTCTATTTCCCATTATCCTATTTCATTTCTGATAACATTTCTCTCTGCCTAATATTATATTACATAGCTGTTGTATGCACATAATACACATATATGTACTCAATTAATAGTTATTAAATAAATGTTTGAATGAATCTCACTGATTTTCTTTTTACTCTGTCCAGATGATGTCCAAATCTCCAATCCAGACTGCCTCCCCAGCTTTTGTTCTATATTACAGCTCTCCTTAGTCATCTTAACCTTACTACATGGCCCATTTTAAGTCAGAATATTTCCACTAGATATGTTCATCTTTAGAGTTACCCTTTTCTCTTGATGTTACCACCTTTGTTGTAGTTACCTCAGGTTAAATGGCCTGAGTCAGTCGTCTTTAACACCTTCCCTTCTTTTGCTGTTCACATTCAGTTGGCTATTAAAATATTTTCCATTCTATTTTCATACTAGCCTCTCAGCCAACCTATCCTTTCCTCACCTAATGTCTCATTTAGTCTTTGGCCATATGGCATTTTTACTTGTCTCTCCACCATTCTCTCATTTATTTCTTTGTTTGTTGCTTTACTCACTCATTTATTCATTCAACAAACATTATTGAGGCCTACTATGATGTATTAGGCTTTAATGATTCAATATTGAGCAAAAATAGATAAGGAGCATGTTTTCATGATGCAGAAGGGTTGTAGAGGGAGCAACTGAGTAAGGACTAGAGGACTTGGAGTTTGTGGTAAGAAAATGAGATGTCCAGGGCGCCTGGGTGGCTCAGTTGGTTAAGCGACTGCCTTCGACTCAGGTCATGATCCTGGAGTCCCGGGATCGAGTCCCGCATCGGGCTCCCTGCTCGGCAGGGAGCCTGCTTCTCCCTCTGACCCTCCCCTTTCTCATGTGCTCTCTGTCTCTCTCATTCTCTCTGTCTCAAATAAATAAATAAAATCTTCAAAAAAAAAAAAGAAAAGAAAAAAGAAAATGAGATGTCCAGACCAGACCTGGTTGATGGCAAGTTCCATAATGTGGCCATGGAAGGTTGTGACTGAAATGAAGCAATTATTAGGATTACAGGAGGTGAGAAGGTCAGGGTATTCAGAGGTTGGCAAATTGGATTAGTTGTCTGTGTGCAGGTGGAAATCACGGAGGAGACAATGAAACTTGGGATGGAGAGAAAGATAGTGGCCTGGGTACCATACATAATCTTCAGTAAATAAGGAACAGCAGCAACATAGCAAAAAAGATGGATGCTACAAATCTCAATGGAGCAGGGTTTTATTCAGGGTGGGGCAAGCAGTAGTGAGGCAAGAGAGGGCTGTCCCCCGTCCAATATCTAAGATATATGGGGTCACGAGAATGGGCAGCTTTCATTAAAGAGAGTTGTTGAAGAGACTAGCCCACATGAGAGACATATTTCCTTTGAGGCTAGGAAGTATCTTGAATTTTTGGTGAAACTGGGAGTAAGGGAGCCCAACAACAGAATGAAGATTTTAGAAATCACAGTGAAGAACTTTGGGCTAGAAAGATCAGTAAAAAATTAGGTTAATGGAGAGAAAGCACAGAACAGAATGGAGAAGAAAGTGCAAAAAAGAGATTGATAATTGCAGGTACTTTCATCCTAGAGGATCATCCAAGAGGATCATCCTAGTGTTTAATGTAGTTGTGAGTCATGATGAGTTCAGTTATAATGTACTTTTCTTAGTTTCTCTGGTGCATAGTGTTTTCTCCTCTGAGACTTTGGGTTGGCTGTTCCTTCCTCCCAGAAAACTTTCCAGACTCTGCACCAGTAACCAACCACCAACCCTCATCTTCATTTATCTGGCTAATTTCCACTCATCCTTTAATGTCAGGTTAGATGTGATTTTCCTCAGGACCCTCTCTGAATCCCCAAATCTGTGCCTGCCCTTTGTCCTTTTCTAATTGTATTATCATGTTGTATTATAGTAAGAGTAGATCTACCACAATAAGCTGTAAACTTCATATAAGCAAGAACTGCTTTTGTTTTTATATCTCTGCTACCTACTGGAGTGCCAAGCTTATAGTAAATTAATAGATCCTTAGTATCTGTTGAATGAATGAATGAATGAAAATTGAATATTAGAAAGAAGTTGGGATTTGGACTAGGAGAACTCAGCATTGATTTCCACATTCACATAAAATCTCAGGTCTGCTATTATTTGTTAATTATGGTAATCATAGAAAATTGAGAAAGAAAGGAATGGTCTTGCTAACAGTTTTACTATGCACAGGGAGGTCCTATATCAAAGTTTAGTGATGTCCTATGTAACCTGGGATGCTGATTCTAAATCAGAGTATGACCTAGAATTCAGGTACCCTGACTCAGGGTCCAGGGCTCCTTCTATTATTTCTTTTTGCCAAGAACGTGGAACTTTCTTTAATGGAATCTTGGGAGTGTGGGCAGGAAAAATAATATTTCCTCTATCCTTCTAAATCTAGGCTGGGAACAGGCAGACAAACAAGAGAAAAACAAACAAGTGTATGGGGCAACCCTCTCGGGTCCCCTCCCTCTTCGGGAGCTCTGTACTATGGCTCAATAAACTTTATACTGCTGCCCACCAAAAAAAAAAAAAAAACAAGCGTATGAACATGTATACCTTATGTATACATGAGAGATAACCAGAGGAAAAATTAGTAACTTAAAGGGTGGCTTAGAACTCAGGTTTAAATGCCATCTTTAGTTTAAGAAAAAGAAAAAAAGGTGTATATATAGGGGAGGCCAGTTTTGGAAGATGATCAGGAAAAGCAGGGTTACCAAGGGTAAAATTTGTTATGCAGATTTAAGTCAGAGCCTTCTTCATTATAAAGATTCTCTTGTGATTCTTCCTGGTACAAGGAAGGGAGATACCCTCATAAATGGAGATTTCCTTTATAAATATAAATTTCCCTTATGAAAAGGTAGCTTCTACTCTGTTTTCAGAGCCTCTCTTGTATCTGCTGTCACAAAATAATCAGTGCAAAATAATCCTTATGGCAAAGAAGCTTATTTGTGCTGGGGAGCATATTCTCCCATTCTTCAGAAACCCTTCTGGACCCTTTCTTGATTCCTTTGAATTAGCCTGTTCATTGCCTGACATTGTCTTCTTTTTACATACACAGATTCAGTTGTTCAGATTGTTTTTGCCACTGAATATACTTTTCCCTCTGTTTTGGTATTCTTTGTTTCCTAAAGACTAATTTTTTTAAAAGTAAATATGCAGAGATATTTTAATGCTATTAGAAATCTGTTACATGGATTTAATTTTTACATAGTAATATTTATATAGCAAAGGTGGACCTTTTGTAGTGATATCTACATTAGCATATCTACATTAGCATAGTAATATCTACATTAGGAGACTACTACATAGCATAATAATATCTACATAGCATAGTTGTAGTAGGGGAAGTCATTGGATCAACTAGGAATGTCTAATACTTTACTCTTTTATGAAATAATACTGTCTTACACAATATATTTAAGTAAGCAAATAATGCCTAGGACCAATTTGATTTGCTAATAAATTTAATTCACTTTCATATCTTCTTTAGGAAATAAGTAACTTGTCTTGAATTTCAGGTATTTTGTAGAAGTAGAAATGTCACATGAATAGGTATTCTGATCCTGGCTTCTTTGATTTTTGATTTTTGTTTGTTTTACAATGTTCTCCATTTTTATTAGAAGTGTAGACTAGGATATAGTGCTCAGTACATGAATTTAGACAAATGTCATTTATGAATTCAGCCTACAGTATCAAACAGAATAATGTTTATTTGCAGATGAGGTTTCCAAAGTAAACACAATAGGAATAGCCAGGTTTTACAAAATAAAAACCAATTTGTACTTTTCCCCAAAACTTACCCTGAATATTTTTGCAGCTTCAAAAATATTTGGATAAGTCTTTTAGTATTTTTTCATTTCACTCACTCCTTATACTTCCTCTTTTAAATGAGGCCTGGAAGTTAAATTCAGAATTTCACAAGAGAACTGTTCTTTTAGAAATTTCTAGCCTAAACAGATGCAGAAAAGACTTGGAGCCTAGTCTTTTATTACATATTTGAAGGTTCGTCAGACGCAATGACTTTTTACTGAGAAGTTTAAACTTATTTTTGTTTTAGAAGATTAGTATTTAAATGTTATTTTAAAGGGCACATAAATTTACTTGGCTAGCTATATTGAACATAGAAGACTTTCCAAATATACATTGATTTATGCAACTGTGGAATGAAGCAAAGCTTACTCCCACCTGGAGAGACCCTATGAGCCTAGCTTCATTGTAATAAACTCTAATGGAAAATTTACAGTTTATTATTCCCCACCTGGAAGAACAATAAGCAACTAATGTATTGTCCTTGTGCCAAATTCAAAGAAATGAATCAGTTGTTTTTTGGTTATAATATTTTTTGATTATGCAGCTAAGTGACTTTAAACTGTGCCTCATGGAGCTCATTTGGGATAGGTCTTGGGGGCTCCGAGGAGGACTCCATTTCTACTACTTTCTTCCTATTTTCTAAATTTATTTCTGCCTAAGATTTGATTTGACAAAAGTGTCCAGTTAAAAAAAAGACATTTGAAGAGCAATGATATGGGTTTTTATTTTCTAGTTTTACTGACATGTAATTGACATAATAACATTGTATTATCTTATGGTATATGACATTATTGTTTGATAAGTCTATATTGTAAAATGATCACCACAGTAAATTTACTTAACATCTATCACCTCACATAGTCACAATTTATTTTTCTTGTGATGAAAACCTTCCAGATCTCCTTTCTTAGCAACTTTCAAATATACAGTATGGTATAATTAACTATAATCAACCTGGTGTACATTACATTCCCAGAACTTATTTAATGATATATGTTGTTAATTGCCGCTGAAAAATGAAATTGTTTGGGATGTATTTATGTAAAGCCACAACTCTGGAAGTCACTACTTTCCCACTTCAGGAATTAGAGTATAAAGAATGATAAAAATAATATTTAGTTTTGGGGTTGAAATATTAACTGAAGTTTATTTTATGAATGTTTTATCTTTTCTGATGCCAATGTTAGCATCAGCTTGAGTCTTCAACCATAAGAAATAATTATTTATAATGTCAACTCTTCAAAGGTTATCAGAAGAAAATCTGTGCCCATATTTGGCAAAAATCAGGGGCTTAAAAAAAGAATGCTCTATTTATAGCTGGTGAAAGAGAGCATTTACAAAGATGTCGAAAGGTTGAGTCCTCCTTCTGCATAGCTGCCTCTTGAATCCTTGGGCCCACTTGAATTAATCGTTCTTTCCTTGATTTGATATTTTCCTGCTTCTCTGATCCTATTATATTGTTAGCCATGAGCTCTTAGGGGCAAGGGTTTTGTCTTAAACACTTAGCATCTTATCTTACTGTGATGTTCAATATGATTCTTTTTGAACAATGAATAAATGAGTGAATCACAGTGTATGTATATATATATATATGTGTATACACACTTTTATATACATATAAATGCATATATATTCACAATTTTACCCCATATGAACACAAAAAAGCATGCTTATGACATATTTTTTTTGTATTCTTATGATACCAACCATATTTCTATACATATTATATATTCACATAATACTTTTTAACCAATATTGTTGATTTGGAGTTTGCATGAACTAAAATGCATCTATATTTAATGTATATTTTGATGAGTTTTTACAAATGTGTGCACCTCCACAATCATGATCTAGAACATTTCCACCACCCTTAAGCCTTTCCTATGTCCTATCCCAGTCAGTTCTTTTCCTTGCCTTTTAGCCTGTCAACTTTCCACCACTTGATTAGTCTAAAACTTCACATATGTGGAAACTTTTGTGTCTAGCTTTTTTCACTCAATTTAATGTTTTTTAGATTCATCCATGTTATGTGTATCATTAGTTCATCCCATTTTGTTTAGTGCATTTGATTTTATGGCTCTTCCACCATTTATTTAACCATTTCCCTGTTGTCAGGCAATTGGATATTTTCCAATGTTTGCTTACTTTGGTTAGCGCTGCTTTGAACATTGCTTTATGGTTCTTTGTGCAGACATATGTTTTCATTTCAAATAGCTGGGTCATATGCAAGTATACATTTTACTTTATAAAAAACTACTGGGCTATTTTCCAAATGATTGTACCATTTCACATTTACACTAGCAATGCATGAGTTCCAATTGATCCCCATTGTTGCTAACACTTGGTATTGTCAATCTCTTTAATTTTAGCCATTTTAATAGTAGTATTTTTATCTCATTGTGGTTTTAATTTTCATTCCCCTAACTAATGATGTTGAACATTTTTTTCATGAGATTATTAGCCACTTGTATTTATTCTTTTGTGACATGTCTGTTCAAATTTGTTGCCTATAATTTATCAGGCTGTCTTCCTTATTGATTTTTTAAAATTTTGTTAAGGGTTTTTCTACTTCATAAGGGGTATTATTCTTGTAAATTTTTTTTGCTGACTTTGAAATTAGGGTCTCAAAAAATAAGTTAGGAAGTACTTCCACTCCTATTTTCTTTCTTTTCTTTTTTTTAAGATTTTGTTTATAAGCAATCTCTACACATAACATGGGGCTTGAACTTACAATCCCGAGATCAGGAGTTGCACTCTCCCCTGACTGAGCCAGTCAGGTGCTCCTCCACTCTTATTTTCTAAGAGTTTGTAAAAAATTGATATATAGTTTTTTCTTATTTATTTAATAGTCATAACTGAAGCAAACTAGGCTTGGAGTTTTTGTGGGGGGAGTTGTTTTTTTTTTTTAAGAGAGTGAGTGTGCGCATGAGTGGGGTGGGGAGGGGCAGAGGGGGAGAGAGAATGTTAAGCAGGCGCCACGCCCAGTGTGGAGCCTGAGGTGGGGCTCTATCTCATGACCCTGAGATCATGACCAGAGCCCAAATCAAGAGTCAGATGCTTAACCAACTGAGCCATCTGGGCGTCCCATGATTTTTAATTATGAATTCAGTTTCTTTAATAGACATGGGCCTATTCAGAGTTTTCATTTTTTCTTGAGTAAGTTTTGGTAATTATCTTTCAAAGACTGTCCATTTCACCTTAGTTATTAAATTTATTGATAAAGTTTTTTAATAATATTTCCTTATTATTCTTTTGTCTGGAGAATCAGTAAGGATGCCAGTTCTTTTATTTCTGATATTGGTTATGTTTGTCTTCTCTCTTGTCTGATCAGTCTGGCAAAAGGCTATCAAATTTTAAAATTAATTTTAAGGAAACAGTTGTGGGTTTTATTGATATCTTTGTCTCTCTTTCTCCCTTTCTCTTTTGTCTGTTTTATTGTTTTGTGTTTAACTTAACCTTCAATTTTCTGAAGGTAGGAATCTAGATCATTATTTTGTTTTGAGACTTTTAAATTTTTTTTAAAGATTTTATTTATTTATTTGACAGAGAGAAACACAGCAAGTGAGGGAACACAAGCAGGGGGAGTGGGAGAGGGAGAAGCAGGCTTCCCATGGAGCAGGGAGCCCGATGCGGGGCTCGATCCCAGGACCCTGGGATCATGACCTGAGCCGAAGGCAGATGCTTAATGACTGAGCCACCCAGGCGCCCCTCTTTTTAAGTTTTTTGACGTACTCATTTAATGCTATGAATTTTCCTGTAAGCACTGCTTTTGCTACACTTCAGGAATTAGAATCTATTGTGTTTTCATTTTTATTCAGTTTAAAATATTTTCTAATTTCTTTTGTGCTTTCTTCTTTGATCCATGAGGTATTTAGTATCATGTTGTTTCATTTCCAAGTACTTGGAAATATACTTTTCTCTTATGAATATCTAATATAATTCCATTATAGTCAAAGAACATGCTTTGTATGACTTTACTTTAAAATTGCTGAGACTTGTTTTATGGCTAAGCATAGATCCACATGCACTTGAGAATGTGTGTTTTTCTTTTGTCGGTTGAAGTGTTCTACAAATGTCAGTAGGTCTAATTTTTTCATAGTGTTTTTCAGATTTATATGCTTACTAATTTTGTGTCTATTTGTTCTAATCAAAAGAGAAATGCTAAAATTTAATTGTATGTAAATTTACCTACTGTCTTTTTAGTTATGTTATATCTTGCATCATGTATTTTGAGGTTCTATTATTGGGTGCATACATATGTAGAATTGTTATGTGTTTTTGTTGAATTGACCCTTTATCATTTTGAACTCTCTTTTTTATTTCTGGTAATATTCTTGTTCTGAAATCTAGTGTTTTTTTTTAATCTTAATAAAACAAATCCAGGTCATTCTTTTCCTCATCATCTATCTGCACCTTTATATTTAAAGTGTGTTTCTTGTAGACAGCATATGATTGGGTCTTCCTTTTTGTATCCTGAGTGATACTCTCTTTTTAAAAAAATTGGAGTATTTAGACCATAATGCTTAATGTAATTATCAATGCAAATGGGCTTAAATAGATCATTTTACTGTTTTTCTTCCATGTGTTCTTTGCTAAAATTTTTTCCTATTTTTTTCTGTTCACCTTTGCATTAATTGAACATATTTTGTCTCTCCTTTAATTTCCACTTACCAACTATAGCTCAGTGTTTTATGTTTATAGTGGTTGATTTAAGCCTTAATATCAATTTTAACTTATCACAATATACCTGCAGTAATATTTCACATATTATAAAAATAACTTTTACAACAGTATATTTTCATTTCCCTTTTATCCACTGAGCTATTGTCATCATTAATTTTTTCTGCATGCATTATGAAACTCATAGTACATTGCTATTCATGTATAATGTTTTAGATGGTCAATTATCTTTTAGATAAATTTTTAAAATAACATTTTATAATTATCCTTATGTTAAAGTTCTAGTTGCTTCAGCCTCTCCAAATTCAGATATCTGTTTCCTCAGCTCAATTTGATGTCCAGGCTGGAAATTGCCTCCAGCTGGAAGTCCTGGGCTCCTCTCATTTGTTTGTAATATCTTAAGGCTCACAATCTTTTTATTATTGGATTATGTTTTTTAAGAAGCTATTTTCTGTATTGTTTTAGTTGTTTTGGGGACGGTAATTCCCATCTTGGTACTCCCTCATGAAGCAAAATTGATTTGAAAGTGTCTGAAACAGGTTACTAAGCCAATCAATTAAACATTGTGTCTGTTTTGGAAAGCAGGTAGTGCTTTGCAGAGAATGTTTTATAGAGGACCCATGGGAGACCAAATGGAGGAAACTGCCAAGGGCATGATACCTCAGAATCAGAGCTGTTTAACTTTATCATATCATATAATGGTCATTCTGCAATGAACAGCATTCATTATTTTAAAGGATTCAACAATACTGAGACAAATGCAAATCATTATGTATGAAGTGGTAAAATAGGCTAGTTATAAATAACAGAAAACCTAAAATCTTAAAATGTTATAAAGTTGTGCATTATGATTAAGAAGTAATATTATACTAATATGTCTTTAGAAATGGTTTATAATAATCAGTGGAAAAATACTGTCCTTGGACAAGCCTTTATTTTGTATTTTGTCTGGTAGTCATCCTTGTTTGACGCAAGAACTGTGAAAAACTTGAATTGCAGAGGAGCAAAAGTTATTAAAGAAATTACCAATTCATTATGTTAGACAAAATTTTTTTCATTATTAAGAGTGAAGATATATTACTAAGTGACTTTATAAATATAGAGATAATATATAGAAAAGGACAACAAACTCCTATAAGGAAGAATAAGAATTACCATCTTTTGCTTACATAATGACAGATAGACATAAAGACCATGATTATATGGTTTTTGAAAACCATTTAACAGCATTTACCACCATCTCTGTTGAGTTATAGACATGATCAAAGCAGAAAACTAGGTAATCGGATTCCATCTTTTTCTGAAATTATTATGCTCTATAAGTAAATAGTAAGTTTTTCATTGTTAGCTATGTTAAAAACTACCTTTTTACTTTTAAGTTGTGACCAAAGTTTTTCTTTTTTCTAAACTATCAGCATGATTAGACTACATGTCACTATATTAAAGGACTATGTTCCTATATTCAGTCCTCTAAATTAGGTCTCTTAAGGTTACAGGTTTAGCTTCTATTGCTCTGTTTCTAAGATTTATAAACACAAGTATATGTCTATAACTAGATGAACCAGAAGATTTTGAATGAGTAACACATTATTATCCCCTTTAATTATATCTACTCTGAGTACAGGAAGGGCAACAGCTAATCTTCTGTTGTTGGGGATATTTATTTCTCAGTGTAACTCTTTTTTATTCATCTTTATTATTTGCACAAAATATATTTTTAGAACAGACATGTGTTCAAGTTTCCAATCTTAAGTCAGATGTTTCATAAAAAAGAAGAGCATGCAGTTTCTTTTTAGGTAGCTGTACTCACTGTAACATCAAGTTTAATTTTACATATGGAATGCATCATAAATTTACATTGTGGAAATTTTTATTTAATGCACTTTGTTATATCAGCACGCCAGCCCAAATCTTCATCACCTCACACCTGTATTACTGCAGTAATTTCTTCTTTCTCTACTTCTAGTTTCCCCAATCCAGTCTAGTAAGATAAGCTTCCTCAAACATCACTGCAATCACTTCTGGCTCATGTTCTAAAACCCAACCCTTGCTGCCAGCTGAATGGTATCCAAATTGTTTTCATTGGAATCCCAACCCCTCTATAATCTGGTCTCACCTTGCCATCCAAATATGTCTCCAGATATTTCTTAATACTCCATTCCCCACTCTAATTAGGCTATCTCCCTTCTGCCTCCATACAGCATAGAGTACTTTGCTGCGTCTGCACTTCTGCTTCTAAAGCTTCTTGAACTTGAAATAACTTGACCTTCTAGCTTTTAACTTCTTTCCTTTCCACCTTTCAAGGACCCTCTTCTATCCCACCTAACACATGAATCCTTCCTGGAGTATACCTGCCATGTGGATGCTTTCCTGTTCTGACCGTCTGTAATACTTACCATCTGTTTTGGCACATTTCTCATCCATTATAAGAGGCACTTTAAAAAAAAAAAAAGCACCTTATATGTTTTAAATGGAATTTGTTTTGCAATCAGTGGCATGTCAAAGATTGATTAGAAGTGGTTTTTTTTTATTATTTCTAATTAGCACACAAAATAATAGTGAATCTTATATGGTATCTTAAGAGCTGGAAAAAATCAGTGTATATATTATTACTTATTGTTTTTAATGGTTTCCTTTGTGTCTAGTGTATTGCCCAGCATTATTATAAATTTTGCTACTATGGGAATCTTTTATTTATTTATTTCTATCTTATGTCTTTTGAATACCCTATAATTCTAGGTGTATAGTTGGCTTCTTGAATTTAATTAGTGAAATTTTATTTCAGTTAAGGTTTACCTAATAAATATAATGAATATGCTTGGTTAGGAAAGTGCTTTTATGAGTAATTATTAATTTTTCTTTTAATTTAAACTTTTTATTGAAGTATTATATACATACGGAAAAGTGCACATAAGCATGCATTTTCACAAACTCAGTACACCCGGGATAACCAACACCAAGATTGAGAAACAAAACATTACCAGGCCCCCAAGAAACCTTTCTTCAGCCCACCTTCCAGTTACAGGTGTTACCCTTATTCTGTCCTCAAAAAGCATAGGTTAGTTTGGCAAATTTTGTCCTTTATATAAATGCAGTCAAACAGCGTGTGCACTTTAGTGTCTGTCTTCTTTTTTTCAAAAGTGTATTTGTGAGATTCTGCCACATCAGTGCCTGTAGATTATTCATTCTCATTCATATATTGAATTCCATTTTATGAATATACCACATTCTATTTATCCTTTCCATTGTTGATACATAGTTGGATAATTTCCAGTTTTCCAGTTTAATTTCCAGACATAGTGCTGCTCTGAACATTCTAGGATGTATCATTTGTTGTACGTATGTATTAATTTCTCTTGGTTAAATACCTAGGAGTGAGAATGCTGGGTTGCAGAATGTAAGTTCACCTTCAGTAGATGCCACCTGTTTCCATAGTTGGTTCAGTTTATACCCAACAATAATATATAAGAAAACAGTTGGTGTTTTCTGTCTTTTTCATTTTAGCCATTCTGGTAGATGTGTATGGTATCATTTTTTATTTTTTCGTAGCAATAAAAAAAGTGCTTCCAGCAAAATCTTTGGAGTTTCCTTCAGAAATATGGTGACAATTGAATATAAGCATGTTAGGTTTAAATATAAAGATTCACATGAAAACAATTACTGAAACTATAAACATTACTCATTTTGGATATTTACCTATCATCCAATGTCTGTAAGACTAATAGACATCATTTGGGGCTGTTTCTGGTGATACATTTCTGACATTTAACTATAATTATCTTTGTCCTTGTGGAAATTTCTTGACCATTTCATTTAGTCTCCAGAATTATCTGTTTGGTTCTCCTAACTTCTGAGTCAAGGATTAGTTACTCTAATTCCTGGGCATTGGGGACAATTTAATTAACATTTTGTTGATTACCTCCTTGGATTAATATAATCTGTTTTTTTTTGTTTGTTTACATATGTGTCTGATTAATACCAGCATTATTTATTGGGTAGATAAAGTTAGAAATAAAATGTTTGAGCTCCACTGATGCTATAACTGTTACTTATTATGAATATATGTTGCAAGTGAAAGCCGCCGTTTGAAATCTGTGCGTTAAATTTCTAATGAATTAATACTGCTTATTGATTTTTCATCTGTTACAAGGTATTTTGTGTGCTTAAAGTATTAGATAATTAGCCTGTAATTCCATTTCTCTACCCTGTGATTGCTGAGAGAAACACTGTGGTCATTTTTCTTGCCAATATTCTTTCCTATTCATGTTCAGGCCAAGACATTCGGTTTCTTACTGAATCATAAAGCCATATTTTTTATTTGCACTAAAATCAAAGATGCTGACTTCAGTATATTTACTAGAAGTTTGTACAGATTGTGTGGCTAATTACCATAAAAATCAATTATGACTTAGGAATGAGAAAGGTGTTCTCCCTCTATCGCAATGTTCCATTTGTAAACCAAGGCCTTAGAAAATAACCAAGGAATCAATGCAATAGTTTTTTGAAACCATGGTGAATTTCCAAGTATTTCTTTTTGTGGTATGGAAACTCAAAGTGCTGAGTTCAACCAGTCCATGACGGATTACATGTCAAGAGCCTCTTACTAAAAGAGCACATGTAAGACATTTCTTACATTGTCACTGAGTAACAAATATCTAGTCTTGGGATTTGCCTCTTTCCCTGGGAGGCTGGACATGGATTAGTTCATTACCTATAAATTGCTTCATTTAATCTGTCTCCTAACCCCAACCTTAAGTATTTATGATAATCTCATTTAATAATCAAAAAATGTGTTTCAGGACATGAAATCTAATTTCTTTTGTATTTTCAAATGTCTATTAGATACGTGAGTGTATAATAAGTTCTCATAATATATATTGAAATAAGAAGTGTATAAAATTAGGGCGCCTGGGTGGCTCAGTTGGTTAAGCGACTGCCTTCGGCTCAGGTCATGATCCTGGAGTCCCGGGATCGAGTCCCGCACCGGGCTCCCCACTCAGTGGGGAGTCTGCTTCTCCCTCTGACCCTCCCCCCTCATGTGCTCTCTCTCTCTCTCTCATTCTCCCTCTCAAATAAATAAAATCTTAAAAAAAAAAAAGAAGTGTATAAAATTATATGTGGAGGGGCATGTGGGTGGCTCAGTCATTAAGCATCTGCCTTGGGCTCAGGTCATGATCCCAGGGTCCTGGGATCAAGCCCCGCATTGGGCTCCCTGCTCTGCGGGAACCTGCTTCTCCCCCTCCTACTCCCCCTGGTTGTGTTCCCTCTCTCGCTGTGTCCCTGTCAAATAAATAAATAAAATCTTTAAAAAAAACTATATGTGGAGTATAATCCTAATTATGTAAATAATAAATAAGCCTATGTGTAAGTGCACGCACACACACATACATACAAATATGGAAAGAAATACCAAAATACTGAGTCATTATTTAAAGGCAGTACAATAGTGGGTGTTATTTATTTTCTTCTTATATGATTGACTCTTTTCCAATAGCATATGTTACTGTATGATAAGAAAAAGTTTCAATATAAAACTTGAAAACAAGAATGTAATATAAAATTATTTATGTTAGATACAGAAACAGCAAGACTTTTAGAACTGATCCCTCAAGACTTTTGGTCAAATTGAATTTCAGTATTATGCAATTGATAGAGACCAGGTTTATTCTAATTGTTCAATACATAAATCACTTTAATAGTCATGAACAGAACAGTTTTATAGTCATTCTGTTCTAGTAAAGGGATCCAAAACTAATTAGCTTACCTACTCTTTGAATTGATAAGTACACTATAACTTAAGAGTTTTTTCTCATTCTTTATAATAAAAAGTAATCTTTTATAATTGATATAACATTTTGTCTTTGTAGTAAATTTTAAATATACTTTCATGTTGTTTTAGTTTTCCTTTTTCCTTTTACTAGTTGAAGTATTCACCTTTTGATGTGATGCCTCTTGAACCATACTTTCCTTTAAAATTTCTGATCATAGTTAAAGAACATCATCATTCTTGTTTCTCAAGCCAGAAATCTGAGTCATTCCAGACCTTCCTTCTTTTTCATGTCTCACATTAAATTGCCACTTAGGTAATGTTGAACCTACGTTATCTTTGGCACCTATTTCCTCTCCTTCCTTCCCACTATCTATTGGTTGTTCATTATTTTTTGACTAGTCTATTTTAACTGCCACATTGCTGATCCCTCTGTTTCCAGTATTCCCTGACCCTCCCAATTCATACTCCATATTTTTCCAGTAAAATCCATCTTACATATAAACTTAATTGTGGGGGCGCCTGGGTGGCTCAGATGGTTAAGCGTCTGCCTTCGGCTCAGGTCATGATCCCAGGGTCCTGGAATCGAGTCTCGCGTCGGGCTCCCTGCTCCTTGGGAGCCTGCTTCTCCCTCTGCCTCTCTCTCTCTGTCTCTCATGAATAAACAAATAAAATCTTAAAAAAAAACAAAAATAAAAACAAAACAAAACAAAAAAAACTTAATTGTGATCCTCTGGGGGCGCCTGGGTGGCTCAGTCATTAAGCGTCTGCCTTTGGCTCAGGTCATGATCCCAGGGTCCTGGGATCGAGCCCCACATCGGGCTCCTTGCTCCGCAGGAGGCCTGCTTCTCCCTCTCCCACTCCCCCTGCTTGTGTTCCCTCTCTCGTTGTGTCTCTCTGTCAAATAAATAAATAAAATCTTAAAAAAATTGTGATCCTCTGTTCTAACTTCCTTCTGTGATTTCCACAGATCTTCAGGGTAAGGTCTGGCATCTAGCATGGCATGTAAGGACTTCTATGTTCTTCTCGGTCCTCCCCCCCTTTCTCTCTTACCACTTTGTATGCACACCAGCCACCACACACTTTTATATCTCTCAGATATGTCATGTTGTATCTTACCTCTGTGCCTTCAAACTTGTTTTTCCTTCTGTCCCGAATGCTCTCCTTCTGCTTGTTCATTTGATTCCTGCTCATCCTTCAAAACCCATCTCAAGTATGGGTGGCCACCTTTCCAGACAAACCCAGTTAATCATCGGTGTAATCATACCTGACATACACTTTTATTATTGTACCTCTTAGAGTCCTGTTATTATTTATTCACATGTTTATTTTCTCCACTAGACTATGAATCCCCCCATCAAGAGTATATTCATTCTTGACCGCTGGTGACTCTCTATACCATGGGATCATGCCTCTGTTTTCTGCCTGGCTTTTAAAAGATAAGGTCCCCATTTTTATATTTAACTAATTTCCTCTCCTCCAAGGTATATGCATTCACTTTTCCTTTTTATAGGTGTTGAAGATTGCAGAACAGTACTCATTCACCCTCCCTACCTACTCCTCAGTTAATTCTGTAACCTGGGAAAAATATGCAGTTTTTGTTCAATAAGGATCATAATAGTATTATTTATGGGAAAACTGAATGAGAAATGAGAAAAGAGCCTTCTACTCTCGTTTCATATTTACTCCACACCCAGTCACAGACCCAGTTGACTGGTCTTCAAGCAGAAAGAAATCTGACATTGATGACTGCCATTTGATTGGTGTGGTAAGTGGGCAGGGACATTGCAATTAATGTGCCCCTCAAAGAATGGGAGTGGAGGCAAGATTACAGTGAAGGTAACATAACTTAAGTCTAAGGGACTTTGTTTTGTATGAACCCCTTCCAAGGCTCTGGAAAATGAGCTGAAATGCTTTCACAGAGTTAAAAAGGTGTGCGGAACAGAGTTGCAAAAATAAGGTACTTAAACTGTGATTGGTTAAGACTGCCATATCCTTCAACCCTGACTTCCCCTTTGACACATGTGCCCTTGTTTGCACTGACATTGGGGTGATCTTGACTATTTTTTTAGATCCATAGCTCTAGCAATGCTACAAGAACCAAGTGTGTCAGTGTATCAAGTTGAATTTTTAAAGCATGCCAGCTAAGAATTTAAAAATGCCTTTCGATAAACAGTGTTAGAGAAAAGATTGAATTATCATTCTGTTCTCTTTATAGAAAATACTACACATTTTTTTGTTATGGGAATAGACATTCAAAGAATATCAGTCAAAAATGCAGGGGACAAAATATCATAGACTCTTGTTAGTTAACAGTAACAAAATTGTTATTAATTTCTAGATTTGTCAGGTTTTAATAATTTGAAAAGTGTATGTCTTATTTTTTATTGCAGGTAACTATTTTTGTTCCAACTTTTATAGTTGTGACTTTGTATTTTTTTTTCTTAAGTGGGGCCCCCAAACTGAATAAGCTTTAGGCCAAATTTGTCCCTAAATAGGAGGTTTTTGGGGAAACATCAGTGTTCTGTTATCTTTTGCTGAAGGTTCTTTCCATTGCTCCTCAGTCAGAAACTCAGAACTGTACCCCCAGCTCAAAAACATGAATTTACTAGGGGTGAAACAGAGAGGATGTTACCCTAGTTTATGATAGTAAATGCCAAATATGTGTGTTCTCTAGTTGCTTAAACTCTGGCCTTGTAGAACTAACATAGGCAGGAAGCATACTTTCACCCTTGTGTATCTAGTATAGAACTACTATTTGGTAGCATGATTGTACTTAAATGTTTATTGACTTAATATAAAATCCCTTTTCAGGCCATAAGTCAGTTTTATTCTTTCTTCAGTTGTTAATATACTGTGATAATTAGGTTTAAAATAAACAAGAGATAGTATTTAGTCCAAAGACCCTAATAGCCTATGGGTTGGATGCTTTTTCTTTTTCCCTTTCTCCCCCTTCCCATTATTTCCTACCCACACCCCAGAGTGTTGAAATTGTTCTCCTGCCTCTGTTTTGCCTTTATTCCTTTACTTTGTAATCTATTCTTTTTCAGACTAGAGTACCTCTTGGTATCCTGATGGGTCTTTCTCTGACTTAATCCATTGCTTTCATTTACTTCCCAAATTCGATTCTTGCTTTACTTTTCTCTTTTACACTTAGGACCTCCTAAGATTTGTACAGTTGTTTCCAATGGCCATCTCTGGAGTGATGATTTTGTTGTAAGAGCTAATAAAGTTTTACTGTAATTTAAAAGGGAGACTGAAGATGTTTGGCAAGTGCTGAATATCCACCTATATTATTGCTAACGTTACCAGGAAAATCTAGGCTATCTTGTAAATTGAAGGGTCCTTGCTAAAGATTAGAGGGAATCTGGAAGGAGTTAGTGTTACTGAAGTTTTCATGCATGGTGCCAGATTTAAAAAGCTGTATAATGTTGAAGTTTTACCATGTCTATAAAGCATTTCCCAATAATTTTAGTCCACATTGATGGCTCCTCTTCCTGACTGCTTAAAGCACACATTGTTACTAGTATTTATGCCCTGTGAAACTTTGAGTAATTGGACCTTTAAAATCCCAGTTTATCTCCTCATTGTATGTACGTAAAGCTCTACTGTATGACATTTGAATGTATAAACTTCCTAAAGCTTTGTTTTTGAGTTTGTTATTAATTCTTAGGAGGGTGTTTGGGAATATGGAAAATATGATGAGATCTTGAGAACTTTAGTTTAAAATCAACACATAAATAGAGCAGAGATATGCAAAAGGCCTCTTTTAGTGACATATGGCCTGGGGTCAATGAAGCTTGCCTATAACTTGACTGAATGCTAAAATATCTAAATAATATATAAATCAGGATGGGTGCTAATCAACATGGCAGCATAGAGACAGTTAAGTCACTGAGGGAAATGTTTACAGTGTTCACCCAAGTTCTGTCAAAAAATGAGGGATCTTCAGCCAGCTGAGTTAGGATCTATTTGGTCCAAGGTAGTTGTGATTAAGGAAGAAAAGAACTGTAGTCTATGGCCTATAAGCTTTTTCTATCTCACTGAGAAGAGCATTGGTATTGTGAGATTAATCAGCCAAGTGCTATTAAATGTTTAATACATCTAAATCACTTCCCCTGTCTTTTTCCCCAAACTCAACAAGCACATGACAGTATGGTGGATTTACAATTTAAGTGTGTGTGGAGGATGTCATTTTAAACCAGGGCATAATTTGAAAATTGCATAGAGTCAAAATTATGCTTGAAATCCATTCAGTCACTTCTAAATTACTAGGACATAGACCCTTAGAAGCTCAAAATCTAATTTATTTTTTTTCCTCTCTCCCCTTCTCTCTCCTTTCCTCTTTCCTTTTCTCCCTCCCTCCCTCCCTTCCTTTCCTTTCTCCTTCCTCCCTCCCCCTCTCTCTTTTCTTACCTGGGTCATTTGGAATCTAAGATTTCTTTCAAAGGTAGGAATATGAGGGGGTGATGGGCACCTAAAGAACTTCATCCTATATTATAATCTTACATTGGTTAGTAGTATGAGATTTAGGGTTCTTTGCCTTTTTTGGGAATCTTATATCTTATATTTACTGGCAATGTGTTACATGGTATAAAATGTAAATATTTAGAGGTTATGGAAAACATTTGAAGTAAAATTTGTAAAGTTCTTAGTATAGGGCTTCGCATGTAAGTGCTTTTTAAATGGTAGCCATCACAAAATACGTACATACATGCTTCCATACATACATACATACATACATACATACATAAAATGGTAGCAATCAAAACAAGCATACAGGTATGATTTGGAGCCCAGAATAAGTCTGCCTCTAGAAGCCAGTAGAGAAGTCATGTGGTCATAAAGTGTTCTGATTCCTCCTTGTAAATATGTGAGTTGGCATTATCAGTCTTGGGGGTTCAATATATGTATGTCTGCCCCAAAGAAGTAAGTTCTCTACCCCAAAGTGGTTTAGTCCCAGTTGAAATTAGGTTCCTGAATTTAAGAACCAGATCTTAGATCCTAGTAAATTCTTCTTGGGAATAAATTCTATATTTTGAAGTTTTCTGGAAAAGATCTTGCTAATTTTCATTAGGTGTTTGTTGTAAGGGACTAATAGGATTTTTACATGTCAAGTAGAAACCAGACGATCTTGTATTTTAGCTTTCTTCCAGTAAAATGGAGGTGGGGGGTAGATCAGGGCACGTAAATACCTACTGTTCTTAGTTGTTATAAATTAAAATTTGCTCTAGTACTTGGAAATACTTTAGCTCATAGTCTCTTCTCTTAGTTATTTAATGACTATTAAAATAAAACACTTGAAAAGAGCTTATAGCCCATTTATGAAATACAGAATTTCTTTGTAGTGTGAATTATTTCATACACTAATTTATCTATTTTAAGTAAGATGTTCAGATACTTCAAAAAAATTTTTTTTGTTTAGTAATGTAAAAAAGACTGTTCTGTAGAAGAGACCATACCTCTGTAAAGTTGTTTTTAAAACTCTCCTCCTATCTCCCTTTGAGAATCTGGTTAAATTATGAATCTTCCTCCCATGTATTATGTCCACATACTTATATAATTCTGCATATCTATTCAAGTAAAATGCTAACTTTAATAGTACTCAAGTATCTCTTTAATTAGGGTGTTTTTGTTACTCAGAAAGAGCTTGGAGTAAGTTTGGACTTTTTCCTGCTTTGGTGTAGCCAGGAGTGAGACCACAACTAGTCTATGTATATAGGCATACATACATTTATGTATGTATGTACAGATACAGCATGTATGTCTGTACACAAAGACATGTATTTATGTACTTATGTATTTTTATAATATCTTTAGCTTTAATAACTAGGAAGAGTTTTAATGAGAGACTTGAATTCACTGAGGTTTTTCCATTCTAAAATAGATAGGTATTTAGTAGAGGAAAAAAATGAAACAAACAAACCAAAAGACCCAGGCAAACATAAAATGATTCAAAGGGAGACATGAATGAAAAAATCAATCTTTTATTTATTTTTTTAGCTTTATTGCGGTATAATTGAGAAATAAAACTGTAGGATATGTAAAGTGTAAATTGTGATGACATGATATACATAAACATTGTGAAAAGACATTCATCAACTCACAAATTTATCTTTTTAAAAATTATTATTATTATTATTATATATTATTATTTGGTGAGAACATTTAAGTTCTACTCTTTTAGTAAATTTCAATTATATAATATAGTGTTATCAGCATGGTATAAGTCCTATGTGGAATCCAAAAAAAAAGAAGAAGAAGAAAAGTCACACTCATAGAGACAGAGAGTAGAAGAGTGGTTTCCAGGGCTGGAGAGTGTGGGAAATAGGGAGAGGTTGGTAAATGGATACACATCTTCAGCTAGAAGATGAATAAGGTCTGTGGATCTAATGTATAAAAGTCTATCTTTTGTATTTTTATTATTTTAAAGTGTATTTTCTGGCAAACTAAATTTCCTCAGTCATTTGTAACACATTGAAGTTGTGACAGATAAGAATTTTATGAAGATAAACTAATGAAATATACTTTGACACTTTAAAATAACCAGCAGGAATGATTTCACCCTTCAAAAATGTCTGAAGTGTGCTCTTATTTTTTCAGCTGTTGCACATTAGAGAACTTGCATCATGTTGAAGGTGTGGTAGTTTTACAAATACTTTTGGTGTTCATAGAGTTGAAAGTTGAGGGTCGCTTTTGTCATCAGTTCTTTGTAGTGTCCCCACTGAACCCAAACTTCCTAGTACTGTTCCCATTTTGAACCCTTCCCCCAACCAATACTCTCTGTATGACTTGGGTAAAATTTTCATTCCACCAGAAATTCTTTAAAAAAAAACAACCTTATAAAACAAATTATTCCTTATTTTGCATACCTTTAGCACGAGCGTTGTAGAGACCTGTCCTATGAATCACCAATCACACTTGTTTATGAGCCCTTACTGTTAGAAAAGCTCACTGTACAATTTTCCAAATTAAGTAAGTATTAGGTACACAAAAAGTAATACAAATGGATATTATCAACAAAAGACCTTTTCAGGAAAACTCAAAGTGTGACATCTCAAAGTGATTTGCTAAAATTTGCAAACTGTGAAATTGGGTTTGTCAGCACTCTGTGAGTGGACCCGTCCTCAGGAAGAGACTCACATTAACCAAACTCATAGCGGTTTTGTATAAAATCAGAATGCCAACTCATTCATCTGTGATGAGAAATCTAATTGCCATAAGTCTAGAACACTTGTATTGACGTGGCTAGTGCATTCACTCCCTGCAGGCACATATACAAGGGGGGCAGATTATCATCTGAAGGTTTCCTAGAATCAGA
Organism: Mirounga angustirostris; assembly: GCF_029215605.1. Lineage (NCBI taxonomy): Eukaryota > Metazoa > Chordata > Mammalia > Carnivora > Phocidae > Mirounga > Mirounga angustirostris. Next base: position 46,031,628 of record NW_026991714.1, read on the forward strand.
ACAAGGGGAAATTTGTTCCAAGGCTCTATTCCAAGCCATTATGCATGGATATCTAAGCTTCTTATCACAGGATGATGTATTTCCTCCTTTGTTTAAGTTCTTGGTGGGAAGGAGCTGCAAGGGAAATGTCATGACTTTAAATTCCATGATATCTCCTATCTGAATCTCTCAAGTGAACTCCAATTCCATATATCCAACCACCTCCTTCATACTTCCACCTGGATATCTAATAAATAGATGTCTTAAATTTAGCATGCCCAAGCTTAGAGCTTTCATCTCATGGTCATTCCACCACCCCATTAAATCAACTCTCTCTGCAGTCTTCTCAGTCTCAGTGTTCAGGAAACTTTGTCAAGCCTGACCTCAGTAAACATCCAGAACTGGTCACTTCTCATTGCGCCACTGCCAAAACCCTGGTCTGGGTCAGTCTGGGTCATCTCCCACCCAAATTATTGCAGTGTTCATATCTGATCTCCTTGCTTCTGTCCTTGCATCCCCTAGAGTCTTATTTCAACACAGAGGCTGGAGAGATCTTTTTTTTTTTTTTTAAGGTTTTATTTATTTATTTGAGAGAGAGAGACACAGTGAGAGAGGAAACACAAGCAGGGGGAGTGGGAGAGGGAGAAGCAGGCTCCCCGCAGAGCAGGGAGCCCGATGCAGGACTCGATCCCAGGACCCTGGGATCATGACCTGAGCTGAAGGCAGTCGCTTAACCAACTGAGCCACCCAGGCGCCCTGGAGAGATCTTTTTAACACATGTCCTATCACGTAACTCCTGAGCTATCAAGGCTTAGCTCAAATCTGCTGTCCAAACACAGGAATATGTAGGCTCACAGTACTATATACTTACTCTTGAAATGAGAGTGAGCAGCATAGTTTACATGACCACATACCTGTTGTATAATTGGGAGTTCTCTGAATTAATGTCTGTGTAGAATACAACATTTCTTAAAGGGAAAGTAATAAAATGTGCTATTTTGAAGCTTATGTGTATTATTAATACTCAACAATAAGAAGGGCAGTTGTTTAGATTTCAGACCAACAAAGATTTTTTTCAAGGAGGAATCTTTGACATTGTTTACTATGACTCAGAGATATTAAAAAAATAGACCAACTTTTAGTAAGTTTTATTATTGTTTTCTCACAGACCGTACACCTCTTTATTGCCTGCATCCAGGGTGACTGCTGACATTGCCAGTCTTTAGTATACTCTTGGCTTGGGCTTTATCCTGGATGTAACTGGGAATCATTAAAACTTTTTGAGTAGACAAGTGCATCACAGTAAGAGCTAGTTAATTTGTTTTTAATGTCTGTCCCATTTCTCCAACTAGATTGTCATGTCTTAGAAGGCAGGAAATGTGTTTCTATTTCTTTGGTATTCTTTATAATATCCTGTACTACCCTTTATATTCAGTAGGTGCTCAATAACTACTTGTTGACTCTAAGAATATTCTGAATTATGGGCTCCATGCTATACTGCAGAGTAGAAATGTACTTGGACTTTGGGGTGGGGGGGAGAGGCTCTCCTGGTTATCCAGAGGATCATCTCTCTCTTAGCCAGAGCAGAGTTGAATGAAACCTGCCTCTGCCATTACGTAGGGTCTACCACAAAAATATAGCAAGTCTTTCTCACATAAAATACAATATAGATTTAAAGACTTTACTATTTTGATATAATTTAATTCTTGATAATTTGTTGCCCAGTGATGATAAAAACATACAGCTAATCAGATCACTGATTTGCTTGCCACTTCTCATTAAAAACACTTGCATTGATTTTTGTTTTTCACTAGCTTTATTTCTGATTTATTCTTGAAAACTGCCTTTTTTTTCTTTATTATACTTTAGAAATGTACAAGATTACTGGGATCAAAAGGCCAGCCCTGCTTCTTTCTAGTTGTGTGACTTAGAAACTTTGGGATGTATGCTTCCATTTTTTTTTTCATCTATAAAATGGAGATAACCATAGCTGTGTCAAAGAGTTGTTACAAAGTTGTTGCATCTGGCATGTAATAAGCACTGTAAAAGTGCTTGCTATTATTAGTAGTAATGTTACACAAATCTTTTTTAGAATAGGTTCTGATTATTAGATGGGTACATTTACACGTAACTCAGCCTTTTACATTGCTCTTGCTTTATTGAATTCATCTTCTGACTAATTTTCTACCATTACTGAACGTGACAATCTGCATCCAGTGCTACTGAGAAGCATACATCTGGGCATTTAAATAGGAAAAAACTAACTTAGTTTTAGAGATTTCTCCATTGCATTTTTAAACCCCAAGCTAACTACCCAAATAAAGAAATAAAAACTAAATAAAGCCTGGTGCTCACATTTACGACCACACATGCAAGTTGTACCCTATTCAACTTCAATATTGAAAATTCAGTGCTGAGAGAGGGTTTGTCACAAATGAATACAGAGCCCAAATGCTACCTTTTCACACACTCTTAACTCTAAATGGAAAGATCTGACATACAATTAATTTCTTCTTCACTTTCTACCTCCCTCTTTCCCCCTTTCCCTCTTTCTCATGAATTATTTATTAGGAATTGACTACATCGCATGCACTATATTAGCTTCAAGAGATATAGTAGTGAACATGTCTGCCATGGTCAGTGTTCTCTCTCATGGGACTTAGAGTTTAGTAGGTAAGAAAATTATAAACAACAACAACATTACAAATATATGCATAATTTAATTACAAACTGTGTCTAACACTTTACCATATTTCCATTTTTCCAATGAATGGAGAAAAGATATTCTGGGGAAATCCATTTGGATGTAATTCATTACATTAAAAATATCCTTCCAAATTGAGTCAGAATTGAAAAAGAATAAAATACCTAGGAATAAATTTAACCAAGGAGGTAAAAGAACTGTACACTAAAAACTGTAAGACTTTGATGAAATTACAAATAAATGGAAAGATATTTCCTGCTCATAGGTTGGAAGAATTAATATTATTAAAATGTCCATACTGCCCAAAGCAATCTACAGATTAAAAGCAATTCCTGTCAAAATTCCAATGGTATTTTTCACAGAAATAGAATAAATAATCCTAAGATTTGTATAGAATCACAAAAGACCCCAACTAGCCAAAGTGATCTTGAGAAAGAAGAACAAGCCTGATTTCCTGATTTCAAACTATATTACAAAGCTATAGTAATCAAAGCAGTATGGTATTGGCACAAAACAGATACTTAGATAAATGGAACAGAATAGAGAGCCCAGAAATAAATAAATAAATAAATATATATATATATATATATATATATATATATATATATATATATATATACACACACCATTAATTTACGATAAAGGAGCCAAGAATATACAATGGGGAAAAGATAGGCTCTTCAATAAATGATGTTGGGAAAATTGGACAGTCACATATAAAAGAACGAAACTGGACCACTATCTTATACCATACACAAAAACTAACTTAAAATGGAGTAAAAACTCAGATGTGAGACATGAAACCATATGACCCCTAGAAGAAAACATAGGTAGTATGCTCCTTGACATTGGCCCTGGTGATGATTTTTTGGATTTGACAGCCAAAGCAAAGGCAACAAAAGCAAAAAATAGGCTGCTGGGACTATATCAAAATAAAAAGCTTCTGCACAACAAAGGGAACCAACAGCAAAATGAAAAGGCAAACCTATGAAATGGGAAAAGATAGTTGCAAATCATATATCTGGTAAAGGACTAATATCCAAAATATATAAATAACTAATGCAATTCAATTGAAAAAAACCAAACAACTTACTAAAAATGGGCACAGGATCTGAATAGACATTTTTCCAAGGAAAACATACAGATGGTCAACAGGTATATAGAAAGATGTTCAACATCACTAATCATCAGGAAAGTGCAAATCAAAACCACTATAAGATTCTATCTCACACTTGTTAGAATGGCTCTTACCAAAAAGACAAGAAATAACAAGTATTGGCAATGATGTGGAGAAAAGGGAACCATTGTGCACTGTTGGGGGGGAATGTAAATTGATGCAGCCCCTATGGAAAATAGTATGGAGGTTCCTCAAAAAATGCAAAATAGAACTATCATATGATCTATTGATTCCACTTCTAAGTTTTTATCCAAAGAAAATGAAAACAATAACTTGAAAAGATATATGCACCTCCATGTTCATTGCAATATTATTTGCAATAGCCAAGACATGGAAGTAACGTGAGTTTTCATTGACAGATGAATGAATAAAGAAGATGTGGTATGGGGCGCCTGGGTGGCTCAGATGGTTAAGCGTCTGCCTTCGGCTCAGGTCATGATCTCAGGGTCCTGGGATCGAGTCCCGCATCGGGCTCCCTGCTCCTTGGGAGCCTGCTTCTCCCTCTGCCTCTCTCTCTCTGTCTCTCATGAATAAATAAATAAAATTAAAAAAAAAAAAAAAGATGTGGTATGTATGTACTTGGGAATATTATTCAGCCATAAAAAGAAGGAAATCTTGCCATTTGTGACAACATGAATAGACCTTGAGGGCCATATTTCATTATGCTAAATGAACAAGTCAGACAGAAGAAGACAAACACTGCATGATCTCATTTATATGAGAAATCTAAAACATAACCAACAACAAAACAAAAACTTTACCCCTAGCTACAGAGAACAGATTGGTGGTTGCCAGATGTGCAGGGTGGTAGAGGGGTGAGAGACATGGGTGAAGGAGGTCAAAAGGTACAAACTTTTAGTTAAAAAATAAGTAAATCTTAGGGATGTAAAGTACAGCATGGTAGCTATCATTAATAATACTGTAGTGTATGTTTGAGAGTTGCTAAAACAGTAAATCTTAAAAGTTCTCATCACAAGAGAAAAAAATTGGGGCACCTGGGTGGCTCAGTTAGTTAAGCATCTGCCTTCAGCTCAGGTCATGATCCGAGGGTCCTGGGATCAAGCCCCATGTCAGGCTCCCTGCTCAGCCAGGAGTCTGCTCCTCCCTCTCCCTCTGCCCCTCCCCCTGCTTGTGCTCTCTCTCACTCATAAATAAATAAAATCTTAAAAAAAAAAAAAACGAGAAAAAATTGTAACTGTGTGACAATGGATATTAACTAGACTTATTGTGATGATTATTTTGCAATGTATTTAAATAATGAATTAAACTAATATAACATTATTACATGTCAGTTATATTTCAGTACAGAAGGAAAAAAATGTTCTTGCAAACAGCTAAACAAAGCTTTTCAAATTTTGTTCTTGAAGGCTATGCAAAATGATTTTACTTCCATTTCTGCTTAATACTATTATATTTCATAATACATAACAATGTATCCTGGTTTTGTGCCTTGAAACAATACTTGCATCTCATTCCAGAGTGGAATAGACATGAACTTACTTTTAAATACTGATCATTACATAGGATGCAAAATATTTAAAGTAAGAGTATCTTCAGGAACAGGGGCTTATATAAAATATAATTATTGAGCTAGAATCAGTCTGGTTAGTGTTTAAATGGTACAAGAACTCTCAAATATCAGTTGCCTCATATGTAAAATAAAGGAGCTGTATTAGATGGTCTCAAACCCCCTTTGAGATATAAACTGGGACAAATTATTAGAGAAACATTTTTGCATTAAAATTTTTAATGTATAACTAATGGATCCCTAGTGGTTTGAAACTGTTTTTATGTTAGTAAAAATGCACCAATGCAAAGATTCTCACATTATTCTAGTTCTGTTCCATTTGTCATTAAAACAGAAGATCATTTCCCCATGTATCATATGATCTCACTGATATGAGGAATTCTTAATTGCAGGAAACAAACTGAGGGTTGCTGGAGTGGGGGGTGGGGTGGGAGGGATGGGGTGACTGGGTGATAGACACTGGGGAGGGTATGTGCTCTGGTAAGCGCTGTGAATTGTGCAAGACTGTTGAATCTCAGATCTGTACCTCTGAAACAAATAATGCAATATATGTTAAGAAAAAAAAAAGAAGAAGGTAGCAGGAGGGGAAGAATAAAGCGGGGGAAATCGGAGGGGTAGACGAACCATGAGAGACGATGGACTCTGAAAAACAAACAGGGTTCTAGAGGGGAGGGGGGTGGGAGGATGGGTTGGCCTGGTAGTGGGTATTAAGGAGGGCACATTCTGCATGGAGCACTGGGTGTTATGCACAAACAATGAATCATGGAACACTTCATCTAAAACTAATGATGTAATGTATGGGGATTAACATAAGAATAAACAACAACAACAACAACAACAAAACACAGAAGATCATTTCCCATCTCAGGAGGACATTTCTCATGGTTAGACAAAGATTTTTTCTTATATATGACAATATAAGAGTCCAGAAACCTCACTAATGGTGATTCTATAGCTTGCAGTGATCTACTTTTATTCATATGATGGTAAAATCTATATTTTCTAACAAAATGGATTGCATCTGTTTTTTATTTGATTTTTTCTTATAGGAGGATAAAAAAGTGACTTTTCAGAAGTCTGTACTGTATCTTTCACAAGTAATGTTATGATACATAGTAATCCCTTTGTGAAAGCCTCATAAATGTTGATGAATTGGAAATGGTATTGAGTAAACCCAAAAGTGCTTATATTCCATACCGTTTGAACACACTTGCCATATGAAAATGCAACTAAATTAGAAATTCTTCCATTTTTATAAGAATGCCTAAGACTTAGTGATTTCTATGCATACCTAATAGACAATGGATAGATATCCAGCGATACATTATAACTTCTCTGCACTGAGTTTGAAGGAAAGATATATTTGAGGAGCCACCCAGAGATACACTATACATTTAAAGAAGGATGTGTAAAAAATTTCTTCCATTTCTTGCATTTCATAGTTAAACTTGAGGTATTATGCAATTCCTGTTTTCTAATTCTTTTTCTCCTTTTCAATTGAGAATTATTTATAGCCACATTATGTGTCTTGCCCTTAAAACAAGTCTTCTGTTCATTTATCCATTTTTTTCTTGTCCTCTTCCCTCTTTTGTCTCTATGCCAGACATTATCCTCAAAGTTATTTATTATCAGTCAAATTTATCAATTGCTTTCTGAGACAATAAGCCAGTCTTTTCCATTTCCTTGAGTTAGGCAACCATGTTCTATGTATAAGAAATAAAAATGTCAACATTCTGATTATTAAAATGTGTTTTATTTGTGGTGAAATATTACAAGTCTGATTTCTGTAGCCATATGGACAAATTTGATGAGCATTTCTATTCAAGCATGAACACTGAGAGCCCATTTTTCAAATAGGACATCTGCTTCTTCAGACAATTTTGTTGATATATGCTTCATTTCATATGTAAAATTCCATGTGCCTTATAAGGTTAAAATTTGAGGGAATATATAATTTCATTTTAGGGGTAATTAATTTTAATGAATTTGGTTTTTCTATTCAATTTGTCTATAGCACCACTATATGGTGTTTTTTGGTAAAATACCACTTTCAGTATATTAGTCCTCTGCTTACACCCCTTCAGTAATTTTTCACTGGGGTGTTTAGGATAAAATCCAAAGATCATATCCTGACTTGGTGACAATACATCGTCTGCCCTTAACACGAGCTTCCAACTTCATCTTCTGCTTCTCCTTCTTCTGAACACTTAATTAGCTGCTTGGCTTCAATCATGTTCCCAACATATTTGGAATACTTCTGTCTTCGTGTATTTTTTCAGGTCCTGTCTTCTATCTGGAATGACTTTGCCTTTCTTTTTTCATTTAAAGAAATATTATTTGACTTTCATGCATGATTTTTTTTTCACTTGGCCTATGAAGCCATTTGTTGAAATATTCTTTTGGGGGAAGAGAAAGGAATTGAGATATAGTGGGAAAGAAATATGAATATGTACTATATGGCAACTATATGATGGGCACTTTACATACGTTATTTCAACAGGGGGTCCCTGTTTCATGAATTCCCATAATATTCTTTTATTTAAGAAGACATCATTATGATCATCATCATGAGCAACCTCATGCACATTAGTGCATATCCCACTTTTATCATGTGTAGAGCATGCCACTTGGCATTGGGTATACCAAGATGAAAGAGTTGTGGATGGTTCTTGACACTAAAGAAAAGACAGAAAGATTTATTAAAAATGAAATAATGTATAAAACATGCAAAAAACTTAGTGAGTACTAGTTTAGAGAAGAAGAGTGTTTACTAAATATTGACTAAAATAATTGCTCAGTACCTGGAAAAGTACCTTGAACCATAAACATTTGTTTTATGAATGAATGTAATTGCCTTACCATTGTTACTTGTATAATAATATGTATTAGCCACTTTCTTCATCCTTGGGAACAAACATCAAGGGATAGTTTTTATGGAAAGTGAAGTTATTGCACAGTATTTGTTGTTTGATTAATTGATTTGTAACTACCATTATTGTAATTTAAAAAATGTTTTTATTTTGAATAGTTAGGCTGTAGCTTAATATTCAGGTCTGTTTAGTGTTTTATGAATAATTACAAGGGAAATTATTCATAAAAGAATATAATCTTGAAAGATGTATCAGAGCAAGATCAGAGGTAGATTAAAGATTATGATTTTGAATTAATTGTAGTAAGTTCAATACAGACATGCACTGTTTGTTTAGTGAGAAATTGCATTTGCTGTTGCAGAACACTTCTGAGAATTGGAAGTCCTTTTCTTTGTTCACCCTGAGGCATTAACACATTTTTATAACCCAATTTCTTAATATTTTCCCTAAGACTAGTTTTCAAAATACACTACTTAAATTGGTTCTAATCTGAAATATTTTTCTATGATTTAAAAGACGCAGTGGTCATTTTTTCCATTGTTTTTGGTACTTATTTATTTTATCATAAAAATGAATATTTTGCTGGCATTGCAATTATTTTTCAATATTTAATATACTACAATATATATTACAATATTCTATATACTATATTCCAATAATTCAGAGACCCAATATATAGAAATTGGATTAGATAATTTGCTAATTATCTTTTAAAATTGGATATTGAAAGAAATCCAGAAAGAGAGAATGGAAGGAAAAGGGATCTCACAATATTGGCAATACCATGTTTTTTTTTATAGGTTCTTTTCATTTTTTTTGAAAAATACAAAGCTGTCTGTAATATCTCTGCATATTTCACTTAACTGGCTTTTGGACACCACAATCTGATTTTGAATATATTATTTCAAGTAGAAAACTTGACATTTGAGCATGGGTTAAAGTGGCATTTTATTCTGAATCTACCACAATAACTGGATGTAGGAGAAGGTTGCTCTTCACTGTGATGAAAATAAACCTCACACCAGTACAGGAAGTGCCTGATTCATGTGATTCACCAAAGCAAAATACTGCTTCTAGGAGTCGTGGCTGTATAAAACTATAAATGTTTCTGATATCACTCACACTTCTTCTTTTCTCTTATAGGTGTTAAAATGGGTAGAGGAGGCAGTGCAGTCCTCTAAAGTCCACCTCTTATCAACAGATCATTTGGAACAAGCTGTAAACACTTGGAAAATTCCTTTTGATCCCAGCCTAAAAGAGGTTACTGTGTCTCTCAGTGGCCCTTCTCCAGGGATTGAAATTCGCAATCCTTTAGGTGAGATATATCAAACATCACATAATAAAATACAAAAACCATGAAAGGTAAAAGGTTTTTGTACACTTATTTATGTCAGGTTAATGCTAACTTTATGAATAATTCAGTAAATTCAGAAGAGACTAGGAAAGATGTTTAAAAAAATAAAACTGTTTTAGTCATAATTATTAATTGAATTAACATGAGATTCAAACAACTGAAACTCCTAATAATTTAAACAGATATTTAGTAACTTAATTGTAGCTAAACTACTCAAAAGAAAAAAAATTTAATTTGAGCCTGAAATTATATTTTCCTAATTTATATATGAGGAAATATTTCACAGTAACGTAGTCTGTAAAATTCAGTATTTTATGTATTTATTTTAAATATGACACTTTTTTTTTTTAGATTTTATTTATTTATTTGACAGAGACAGAGATAGCGAGAGCAGGAACACAAGCAGCAGGAGTGGGAGAGGGAGAAGCAGGCTTCCCCTCGAGGAGGGAGCCTGATGTGGGACTCGATCCCAGGACCCTGGGATCATGACCTGAGCCGAAGGCAGCCGCTTAACGACTGGGCCACCCAGACGCCCTATTTTATGTATTTTTAATGAATAACATGAAAAGCCTCCTTTTAAAACAACTGCCTAGTTTTTTTTTTTTTTTAAGATTTTATTTATTTATTTGACAGAGAGAGAGAAAGCAAGTGAGATAGAGAGCACAAACAGGGGGAGGGGCAGAGGGAGAGGAGAAGCAGGCTCCCTGGGAGCCAGACATGGGGCTCAGTCCCAGGACCCTGAGATCATGACCTGAGCTGAAGACAGCCACTTAACCCACTGAGCCACCCAGGTGCCCACACTGCCTAGTTTTTTACCGTATCATATTCTTGATAAGATCTAATTTTACAGAACACAGTTAAAGACCACATTCGTGTTCTTATTAGAATAATGTTTTGGGGTGCCTGGGTGGCTCAGATGGTTAAGCATCCGCCTTCAGTTCAGGTCATGATCTCCAGGTCCTGGGATGGAGCCCCACATCGGGCTCCCTGCTCGGCAGAGAGTCTGCTTCTTCCTCTCCCACAGCCTCTCCCCACTGCTCATGTTCTCTCTCTCTCTCAAATGAATAAAATCTTAAAAAAAATAATGTTTTAATTTACTTTGTTTCCTTGGGGCACCTGGGTGGCTCAGTCGGTTAAGCGTCTGCCTTTGGCTCAGGCCATGATCCCAGGGTCCTGGGATAGAGCCCTGCATTGGGCTCCCGGCGCTCCTCCTGCTTGGTCTCTCTCTTTTTCTCTGTCAGATAAATAAATAAAGTCTTTTAAAAAAATGTACTTTGTTTTACCAATCATATATTACAACCCTAAGAACTGGCCTGATTCCATTGCTAGTTGAGTATTATAAGACTTATATCGAAAAGTAATCTAGTAAAGACAGAAACCTCATTTTCCCTACTGTTTGCATTTAGAAATATTTTTTTTACCTGTTGATGTTTGCAAAATATTATTATTTCCATTGTGGCTTTAGTGTGTTACCTTTTTTTTTTTTAACCTATTTGTGAGGATTTATAAATGGAAAGAGAGTAACTAGCTTTCTTATTTATTCAGTTTGAATCTTAGAGAATAGTTAATCCCTAAAAGAATACAGCATAGGAAATTGTCCTTGAAGGCCACATTCATACTACCAATCAAATTGAAATGTACAAAACAAGCAAACCTATTTTTCAAGACTCCTACAGATAAATGAATTTGTCCATTGAAGTAGCATTCCCTTCTAATATCCATGCTACCCAGGAAAGATTTGTAGTTTTCACCACCTGGATAATTAAAAATACCCATATCCATTGCATGATGGTTCTACTACTTTAAAAAGTCATTGACAGTAACATCGGTATTTTAAAAGTTATTTACAGTGAGTGTAAAGCTTTTGATGCAAACATGGGATTCTTATAATTGATTTGTTTTTTAACTGCAGAAGTAGTCCATAGGAGAGCCAAGAGTGAAGTCAATAACTAAACTATGGCTTACTTCTGAATTTGCTTTTCTTCTTCTCTAGGTTCCAACTGTTAGATACTTTAGATAAACCTCAGGTCAGTAGGAGATGGTATCATGCTACTTCATTCCACTGCTTCCTTTAAATATGACCACAAAATCCTCCTGTGCTTCATGGAAAACAGCTTAACATTTTGTGTTTCATGCACAAATATGCCCAACGCTCTCATGTTAGTAATACCTTGAGTGATCTCCAAAAAGGCATTTATTCCGGTTTACTGTTCTTGCCATCTATTAAATCTAAATGTCTCTAGTGACTGCATGGAACTTCTCAGTAGCCATAATAATTGTTACCTAGTTTGGCTTTGGATATATGATTACAGTCTGCCAATTGTTATTCTTATTTTTAGACCAAATCCACATGGCAAATGGGAATCTGATACTTCAGTTCCAATGTCCAGAAACCATAAAATTAAACCTATATTAGATATAAATAATATTTTCAGCTAAAGGTACAATAGTCCATCAGGTAATTTATACTGGAAGTGTATACAGCTGATGCACGATGCTGAAATAAAGTTTGTGCTTGTTACCTTTATGTCTGTCTTTTAGGGAAGCTGATAAAAAAAGGATTTGGCCTGAATGAGCTATTAAATATCCATAACTCTGCCAAGGTGGTGAATGTTAAAGAGCCAGAGGCTGGAATGTGGACAGTGAAGGTATGATTATTTTACAAAGTCTGTGTATTTTACTTTGTTGTTGGCATGTTTTATAAAGTGTATACAGGTTTATTTGTATCTTCTCTTGCAATCATGGAGAATGCTTTTATCAAAAAGCAGTATATGTAGTGCATTTGTAAAGGTGTCTTGATCATGTGAATTTGGTAGTATTAAGTTTTGGTGACTGTGAAAGGCATTGATGTCACCACAGAATACGTTCAAATTTCTCAGATAGTTTTCCAATAATCAAACCTGTAGGTTGATTTTATTATCCACTCCTGCCTCTAAAACAGTCAGAGAGGAGCCTGTAGAGAATAATGGTTAGGGGCATAGGCTTTAGTATGGGGGTGCTTGGGTTGTATTCTCAGCCCTGCCACTTAAAAGCCGTATTTCCTTGACACTGTAAGTTCTCTGTGCCTTGCTTTCCTCCTCACAATGTAGAGAAGGCAGTAATATTTCTTTACTTTGTAGAATTGTGCTGAGAATAAAATTAAGATGATACAAATGAAATACTTAGCATAGTTCCTGTTACAAAGTAAGCACTCAAGTTCTGTTGGCTATTGTCATTTGGTGGATCTGCATTCGTTGTTTAACACCAAATGGTATTTGGATCCTAGAATTACATCAAGTAGTGTATGTTCGCTCTAAGCATTATGTTATGGTGATACAGGGGAGCGAACATAGACCCAGAATTCAGGATACCATACATTGAAATCCAGTTCTACTGCATATTATATATGTGACCCCCTGTAGTGGATGTTCTGAGTGACTTGTCCATATTTCCCAGGGTTTTCAGAGTGCTTTGGCCTAATTCCAACTCCCGTATCTGCATTACTGTGCCCAAGAGGGTTTTTTTCCCCCAGAACAGAAGAAGGCTGTTCTGCCAGAGAATGAAACCCCTTAGGAGCAGCTTTCAGCCTCTGCAGGAATAAGCTCCAGTTGTCCACATGGGAGCAGGATTAAAAGCCCACACTTTTGGGGCTGCATTTCTTTTCCTGTATCACTTCCCCTCTTCCTATTAGCGTCCTTTGTACCTCCCAAATAAACAACTTGCTCTAGAATCCTTCTGGGATAACTCAAATGAAGATACCCCTTGCATCATTTACTCTTGCTGTCTCAGCTTCTCTATATTAAAAAAAAAAATGGGATTCATGGGCTCCTGGTTGAAGGGGTAGAGCTGCTGTGAAAGTGCATGGAGGTGTTTTTACCATAGCAATTTGAGGCGCCATTTTGGAATGCCAGTTTTTGTTTTTTTTTTCTTTTTAAAAGAATACCTATATTAACTTTCCCAGCTTAAAGAATGAAAGTTTCCATTGTAATTCCATTCAAGCTCTAGAATATCAGTTCTTTATTCTCAGAACTCTCAGCCTCATAGGAAAAGTAGAAACTGTAATATGGATTTTTTTTTTTTTGAAGGTGGATAATATGAGGTAAGGGTGTAGGTGAAAAGGCAGTGTGAAAAGTAACGGTCCTATCTGCCTGTTTTATTCACCCACTTCCCTGCCCATATTAGTTGCTCAGTATTTATTGGGTGCAGTAGATTGATAATGTTGAAGAGTTTTACTGCTATATTTTAAATAAATATGGCCAAATTTGATGTTATAGTTATTTTAACCAACTTACCCAATATATGATTAGTGTTGAGTCTGACTTTCTGTGACCACAGTAGGAAGGAGTATAGGAGGTTCTGAGGCTCTTCTTTCCTCAAATACTTTAAGCATGCCCTAAGCCAGCAGTGTCTTGAGCTAGCAAGTTCACTGAGGCAATTTGTTCTTGCTTTCTGAATACGACATTAGTTATTGATTGTGAAATATGTACAAGTAATGACATTTCTTTTGCATTATTGGCAACTTATTGTGGAGTATTTGAACCACTTCTACAGGTGATTTCGATTGCTACCAGTGGTATTTCCTCTTGCCTAGAAGAAGAGGAATATTGCATGGCTGTTGCTTTATCTCGTGCCTAACGCACCTACCTATTCAGTCATCTATTCAATAAACATTTATGGAGTTTCTGCCCTTGGCCATATTCCCCAATACTTAATGGGCACTAAGCACGTTTTAATTGATAATTAAGAACAGAGAAGCACTGAGGATTACTCTGTGAGTGAGGAGGGAGACGCTAAGGGGATGAGGTGATGCAGACTCTGTTTAGACAAGTCTCTAAGCTCAGTCTTCTATAATTAAGAATACAGTAAAAAGACACAGTTTCTATTATCATATTATCTTAAGTTTATATCTAGTTCTCACCCAAAAAGCCTCTGGTTCTGCTAGTACACTGTTTCTAGAGTACATTTAGTGGCAGCTAAACAAAGGACACACACTGCAATGCATTTTAAAGATAATAAACTTATTTTGCTCCTATGTGAAATGCCAAAATAAAGTGTCAGGTTGATGCAAAGGAAATTGAGCTGAACCTACTGATACAAATATCACTGCTGACTTTGGATCTCCCTTTCAGATGGCTAATGAGTGATAATGTTTTACATGTGCACTTTCTCCCGAAGAAATATGTCTGAGATTAGATAGTATATCCCTGGTGCTATCTCTCATGCTCTCTGCTATCTGGAAAATGTCTGCTCTATCAGTAGAATTAATAATGGCTCTTTGAGTGTTTTCCATAGCAGTTTTTATCCCAAGTATGGAGAACAGACAATCTATTATTTGACCTTAGCATGGTAGTCAAAGGCCACCAACTGAGCCTCAACCAACCCTTCTAGCTCTTGTCCATCACTTGCCTTTACACTGTAGTCAAATATAACCTTTTTTTTTTTTTTAAGATTTTATTTATTTATTTGACAGAGAGAGACCCAGCGAGAGAGGGAACACAAGCAGGGGGAGGGGGAGAGGGAGATGCAGGCTTCCCGCAGAGCAGGGAGCCCGATGTGGGACTCGATCCCGGGACTCCAGGATCATGACCTGAGCCGAAGGCAGTCGCTTAACTGACTGAGCCACCCAGGCGCCCTAGTCAAATATAACTTTATACTGTCCCTCACCCCATCTCCTATCACATTCTCTTGCCTCATATTTTCTCTTAAGTTGTTCCTTCTCCTAGAATGCCCTTGCTTTCTATCTGACTTATAACTTTCATGGCAAAAGACAACACTTTCATCAAGCTTTTTCTGATTTTTTCTATCTAAAAGACTCTCTTTTCCCTCTGGCTTTCTACTGCAATTTTTCTGCACCTCCCTTTTTGATGATTTTCCCCCTTATATATTTTTTAAAGATTATTTATTTGAGAGAGAGAGAGAGAGAGAGAGAGAGCGCACCAGCGGGGGGAGGGGCAGAGGGAGAGAATCTTTTTTTTTTTTTTTTTAATTTTTTATTTATTTGACAGAGAGAGACACAGCGAGAGAGGGAACACAAGCAGGGGGAGTGGGAGAGGGAGAAGCAGGCTTCCTGCTGAGCAGGGAGCCCGATGCGGGGCTCGATCCCAGACGCTTAACGACTGAGCCACCCAGGCGCCCCAGAGGGAGAGAATCTTAAGCAGACTCTGCGCTGAGCATGGAGCCCAATGAGGTGCTCAACCCCATGACTCATGAGATCATGACCTGAGTGGAAATCACGAGTCAGACGCTTAACTGACCGAGTCACTCAGATGCCCTGTGATTTTCCCCCTTATATTTATTTCTGTACAGATTTTCTCTTTCTATTTTACTCTAGACCAGATTTTATCACTTGGCATATGCATATACAATGCCTGGGAAAGAACTGTATAAAAATTCATGAATAAAAATTAATGCATTTATTCTGATAATACCCAAGGAAGCAGGCAGAGGAGTTGATTTAGTTAGCCTATAGTTGATGTGCTGGCATGGAACACTTTAATTTGTCTGTGATTTAATTAAAATGCTGTGAGAGTGGTAGTTTCTTTTCTTCTGTGGTTTTCCTCTAAAACCTTGGTAATTACTTTTCTGTAACTTATTAGGACACTCTTACCAAACAGAGACAATGAGTCAACTCATCCATATAGTTCATATAAATGACTCAAATGTTTTAGGCTGCCTCATATGCAGGTAAAAACATGTCAAAAAGAGATAAGTAAAAAGAATGTAAAGTTTTATTAAAAGCAAAAGAGAAGGTTGTTTTATGTACCTAAATTTCCATTGTAAGGAAACTACAAATCCTGGATCTTATTTCTGAGCAATACAAAATTTCCATTCAGGCAGCTCTATCTATATATAGATAACCACAGAAACTCTCAGGCCAAATTTTGTCCTCTGTTCCTTAAGGAAAACTTCCTACAAAGACATTAAATAATTGTCAGCAACCTTTGGGTTTTTACATGGCACAGACTGTTTCTATTAGTCTAGGATTATCAATGTGATCATGTAATCTAACACACCCTCTGAGGCACGTTTCCATTAAGTAGATTTGGATAAACTGTTCTTATGTAATCTTCCAAATAGAGAAAGGAGTGTATGCAACCACATGATCATATTGGGATTCTGAGACTAGTAGAAAATATTTTGGTTTTAGATAGCTATGCTGGTTGCCAGAGACTACTAATGGATTTTCTAAAGATAAGACTATTTTAGAAATCATACTCAAGTGGCATAAACTTGTTTAGGAATCATAATTAAATAAACTTCAAACCTACAAAGGACCTCACAAGAAGATTATTATTCTGGCTTCCAATTATTCTCACCTGGTGACTCTTTTGAATAAACCTGAAGACTTAAATGGATTAGGTGCAGCCTTATTCAGATGTTTTGGGTCAATGGAATGCTTTATAGTAGATTTTTCTTGGAAAATTTCCCAGTTATTTTAGTGTGCTAATATCAGATTATCAACCAAATGGAATGTTTCCTTTAAAAAAGAAATCTGTATACTTGTGTTATATATAAATGCATGTGTATATCTATATATATGTATTTAAATAGAATTTATTATGTGCTTTGGGTACATTTCTCTCCTTGTTTCACATTTCTCTAAACATACAATGCCTAATAAAATGATAGTATTTAAACCTAGCTAGCATTATTATGTCTGTGCCTGGCATGATACCTAGCCCATAGTAGGTTCTCAATAAATATTTGAGTGCTCGCTTCGGCAGTGCATATACTAAAATAAATATTTGAAACCACCATATTTCTTTTTTTTTTTAAGATTTTATTTATTTATTTATTTGTCAGAGAGAGAGAGAGCACAAGCAGGCGGTGTGGCAGGCAGAGAAGGCAGAGGGAGAAGCAGGCTCCCCGCTGAGCAGGGAGCCCGATGTGGGACTCGATCTCAGGACCCTGGGATCATGACCTGAGCCGAAGGCAGTCATTTAACCAACTGAGCCACCAGACATCCTATGAAACCACCAGATTTCTTTAATTTCTAAAGAATAGTATGTCATTCAGGAACAAATACCTTGAAAAGAGTTGGGTATCTTTTTTTATTATTATTATTATGTTATGTTAATCACCATACATTACATCATTAGTTTTTGATGTAGTGTTCCATGATTCATTGTTTGGAGATGAACCATGAGAGTTGGGTATCTTTTTTAATTCAAGATGCACTACTTAATATCTTTTGACCTTAAAGAAATTACCTAATTTCATGAGTCTGAGAAAAATGGGGAAAATAATACTTACTTACTAACATATTAATGGTAAAATTAGTTTTTCTTATACTCTTGAATATGTGTTAATTGAAAATTATCTCTATACTTTCTATTAATGCAAATTACATACGAAGTTTTTTTCTACTTTGGGCTTTTTTTTTTTTTTAATAAAACACTGAAACTCTTTAGGAAAGAGAAATCAAGGCCAGCTCTATCAATCAGATTTTAATTCAACTTAGGACAGGTTTCACATTTAGTAGTAGTAGGAATTCTCACTGGCTTAATACAAGAAAGCTAATTCTTTACTAATGTTACATGCCCTTTCAGTGTTGACAAGATGTTCTGCTTTACACAGACACTCAAGAACCCAAGCTGATGGAGGCTCCACCATAATTTAGAACATTCAGCCTCTTCAGTTGTTATAGTGGGGGAAAAGACTGGAGGATGTGCATTGAATTTTTAGAAAAAGGAATTTGTATCACTTCTGGGATGACACAGACATCTCTGTGAGTGATAGACACACTTTATTCCCTATTATCAAGGCCTAGTGGTATACTGGATCTAGCTCGTAATGGCTCATAGAGAGGAAATTACACACTTTCTCTTTCCACCTCTCTATTCAGTAACGTCATGTGAGGAGCTTGAAATCAGCCATGGTGGTAGTATTTATACCACAGAAATTGGCAAATGCCAAAAATTAAAGCTTTTTCTCCCCAGAAAGGAGTTTACTAAACACTCCACTAACTGACCTCTCCTAAATGAAAACATATTTAGAAATGTAACAGTGGTAAATGAATAGTTGAAGGGTATTATTGTCTACTACACTATAGTGTCGAGATCAACCCAGAGATTGTTATCCTAAAATGCTGTGCATAGACTTAGGTCCTATGGAAATAACACTGAACTTCAAATGGTTGCCATTGAACTTGCTATCTAAACCTAGGCAAGTAATCATTTATTTGAACATCAGTTTCTTTTTTTTTTCTTTTTGAAAATTTAAATTCAATTAGCCAACATATAGTTTTGATGTAGCGTTCAATGATTCATTAGTTGTGTATAACACCCAGTGTTCATCACATCACATGCCCTCCTTAATGCCCATCACACAGTTACCTCATCCCCCCACCCGCCTCCCTTTCTGCAACCCTCAATTTCTTTATGGTGCTTTAAAATCATCTTTGGATGCAGTAGGATTATATGAAATAACGTGTGAACCTACTAAACACAATGCTTCTAGAAAAATTCGATAGGTTCTTGATGAATCTGGCATTCACTGGTTCTTAAGGAATCTAAGGAAAAGTACCAACATTAGGCATTTAGAGGGCTTTAATATCATTTGTTAAACCTACACTTGTTAAGTACCTATTGAGTAATATTTTGTAGATGATGAATATGATGTAGTTATTCCCTTAAGGGACTTTCCATAAAGAGAGGTATTTAATAGGCCTTCATGCTTAAACTAAGAAGTAGATCCATCTGCAATAGAGCTGACCGGGAAGAGATCAGAGGAGTAACTCATTTTTCCTGGAGCTCTCCATGGTGCTTGTTTCACGGTACTTGAGTCTGTCTTTGACTCCTCATAGACTCACTCCAATTCAGAAACCTAGACTCGGGTCTACTCTGCTCCTTCTTTTCTCTTACTCCTTTGTGGATCATGGTTACCTGTTGACCGATTTTAGGATGCCAGTAGATACCTAGTATAATTTTATCTTTGCCTCTGCTCTGCTCACACTTAATATTCCTGACTCAGACCCTTCCACAACTTAACAAGCATGACGTTTGCAATTCAGAGTAATAATGAATTCAGAGTAATTTTGAAATCATGACATTGAATTCAGACGGTAATTCAGTGTAATTCAGAATAAAGTTCATAATAATCTATTATGAATTGCATGAATAAATGTACTGTATGAAATACAGTTCTCAGAGTTTCTAGCCCATACAAATCCCATGTAGTGTCTAGTGTCTAGAAATTTTCCTGTTATGGTTGGAGCTGTCGTGCTGCTGCTAGATTTCCCTCTTCTTAACTGCAGAAGCCATGAGGTTAGGGTGGCTCTGTGCAGAAATGATACTTCAAGATATTCTGTGGTGGATAGATGCTTTTTGGAGTCAAATTCAAATAACCCACATGATATAAATCTACATGATGTAAAGACCACATAGAAAAACATTAAATCAGTAATTATGGTCTTACTGATTTTATTATATATAAATAAAAATGATACTAAAATGGCTAGACTAATTTGAAGGGGAAAAGAAAGGGAAGGAATATACAGCTGGACTACCTCTCTGACTCAATTGCAGAATTAGCTGAATATTTTTTGTCCCTCCAAGACCTTCATGCGATTGGTTCTCCTCCAACCCCACTATGTCCATAACATGTGAGAGTCCAGAGCCTTCTCCCAACATTTCTGGAGTTTCCTGAAAGCTTACTTTCTTATGGTCTCCTTGTCTCCTGATTATTTGTGTGTTGATTATAACTTCTGTACTTTAATGCAGGGCAAAGCTCAGCCTCATCAAAAATATCACAGGAAGTCCACTAATAATAAGACTTTTGTGCGTTTAGTAGATTTAACTATATGTAGGTTTGGTGTTATGTCTTGAAGCACCTTGTCTCCTTCTGCTCTCTTCTTGCCCCCATCCTTCCTCTTCTCCCATTATGCCTCTGCTTCTCTCCTCTGAATAGTCTCGGAAGCTCCACATTACTCTCCTATTAGGTAGAGCAGTTCAGCCTATTTTAGTGTATTCCCTGAAACCAGCATAATCAAATCCACTGCAATAATCATGAGAAAGCATGGGGTGGCTACTGAAATTGGTTCCTGGAGCCTCACTGAGTTCATAACACAGCTCTGCCACCTGCTGTATCTATGACTTTGAGCAAATTACTTAATCTCTCTGATCTATGAAATTAGGATAATATACTCCCATACAGGGGCTTTTGTAAAGATCAAAAGTGATTATTTATATAAAAGATAGCCTGTTGTACAGTATGCATTTGGTATATGTTAATATTTCTTTCTTCCCCTTTGTCCATTTCCTTGTTCATTTTACCATCATTAATAGGACCTTTCTGTTCTTATTAACACTAATATTTGAAAAAGGGAGCTCAGCTAAGAAACAGACTAAAATAATAGTTTACCTTAAGAAAACAGACTAAAGTTATAAAGTAAACTATGGCACTTTCTTTTTTTTTTTTTAAGATTTATTCATTTATTTTAGAGAAAGAGAGAGAGAAAACTTGTGATTCGGGGGAAGAGGAAGAGGCAGAGGGAGAGGGAAAGAAGCAGATTCCGCGCTCAGCGCAGTGCCCCATGTGGGGCTGATCCAAAGACCCTGAGGTCACGGACCTGAGCTGAAATCAAGAGTCGGCTGCTTAACCAACTGAGCCACTCAGGTGCCCCTATGGCACTTTCTTATAAAGACATTTTAATGTGATGTTTTGTGTTCCCAAAATACTATCCAAGTATTATTGTAATTCTTTTAAGAGAATGATTAAAAATGATAAATGCATGCATGAGTGTCAGAGGCCATTTTTAACTAATAGTTTAAATTTCTTATTTTTATTATTTTTTTTAAACCATAATTTTGGTTTATTTGTGATGTTCTTTGCTCACATTACCCTGATTAATACAGAGTTGGATATAATTTTGCATGAAAACTTACTTACTTGGAAATATCTTTTATTTACAAACCCTTTTAAATTCTATGCAGATATTCCTACTGTTTATAGTATAATATAAAAACATGAAGTTAAAATATTTTACCCTTCATATTTTTGGCATTGCTCAGAGAATAGGAAAACTACATCCTTATTTCAACATACTTTGTTAATTAGTATATTTTAAATATCAAAATTAATTTATTTTACAATAATTTTATAGAGGTTATAAGGAGCTCCCTATTCATTAACTCTGCTTTATTTTTAGTGTATTGGTTAGTAATGGAAAATGTGATATTTTCAAGCATGGGTAATTTCTAATTTTCTCACTTAGATGATTTTTTTTTAAGATTTTATTTTATTTTTTTTTAATTTTTTTTAAAGATTTATTTATTTATTTGAGAGAGCGAGAATGAGAGAGAGTACATGAGAGGGGGGAGGGTCAGAGGGAGAAGCAGGCTCCTCGCCGAGCAGGGAGCCCGATGCGGGACTCGATCTCGGGACTCCAGGATCATGACCTGAGCCGAAGGCAGTCGCTTAACCAACTGAGCCACCCAGGCGCCCTAAGATTTTATTATTTATTTGACAGAGAGAGCACAAGCAGAGGGAAAGAGAGGGAGAAGCAAGCTCCCTGCTGAGCAAGGAGCCCAATATGGGACTCGATCCCAGGACCCTGGGATCATGACCCGGGCCGAAGGCAGCCGCTTAACCAACTGAGCCACCCAGGTGTCCCTCTCACTTAACTATTAAGCACCACTCTTAAAACAGACTCTTTGTCAGTTGATATATGCACAGAACATTTGCCAGATAAATTAACACTTGATGGCAGTCATTTGGCAAATTATGGGTCATATGTACCCTTGGTAACCTCAACAGCCATTTTACCATAGAGACTTTCTGAGCAGCAAGGCAAGTAATGATATTATATGATGTCAGTGAACAAATATAAATCAAGTCATCATAATATTGACCCTTCTGATTGTCTTCACATGAAATCAGTAGGCAATAGTGTCTTCAATAAAGCACTATGTGATCTAAAACAGTTGAAATTAGACTTAGTAAGGTTTCATATAACCCTTAGGAAATCCTGATTTTAAAATTGGATCATGGGGGGCACCTGGGTGGCTCAGTTGGTTGAGCATTTGACTCTTGGTCTCAGCTCAGGTCTTGATCTCAGAGTTGTGAATTCAAGTCCCACATTGGGCACGGAGTCTAGTTAAAAAAAAAAAAAAGATAAAATTGGATCATGGTCCATATCCCCTCCCCATCCCTTTTTTTGCTTTATTATATGGAATGCATGACACGTTTTCCTTTAGAAATAATAGAATAAGTGGTGGTACTGAGACCCCTACACTTGCACATACAGTCCTTTGTAACCCTTAGGAAAGTGGGCTGTAGTAATTAGCAGCATCCTTTACAAGAAGAATACAACAAACCTATTTTTATGGAGATATGGGTCTTTTCTTTTCCTTCACTTTCCTTTTCCTTTTTTTTTTCTTTTGGGGTTTTTGCATGTTCTGTTTTTTTTTTTTTAAGATTTTATTTATTTATATGACAGAGAGAGACACAGCGAGAGAGGGAACACAAGCAGGGGGAGTGGGAGAGGTAGAAGCAGGCTTCCCGCCGAGCAGGGAGCCCGATGCGGGGCTCGATCCCAGGATCCTGGGATCATGACCAGAGCCGAAGGCAGACGCTTAACGACTGAGCCACCCAGGTGCCCCTGCATGTTCTGTTTAATGAGAAAAAAATTTGGTAGCAAAAGGGACATATCTCCTCATCACAAAATAACAAGGAACCACAGTGATTTCGGGAAAGCTGTGTAGTTTGGAGAACCCTGGAGGTGGCATGTTTTTAATCATGGTGTGGCTTCATCTGGCTGTTCACCAGATTAAAATTTCATGTATAATTATATATAATATAGGCACATATATTTCTAATGCATTCTATTAATGCTACTATCATGTGGTCATTTTATTTTGAGAGAAAATCTTGGTGATAAATGTAATAAAATAATGGTGAACTCTTGTTCATAAATGTTGGGCGGGTTTTTGAAATGTAGATGCCACTCAACAAAGATTCTGATCCAGTAAATCTGGACTGGAGCTCAGAAGTCTACATTTTCAAGAGAAAACCTGAGTGATTTTGTGTAGCTGTAGATGTAGTTGCTCAGGTCATATTTTGAAAGATACTGAGGTAGAGGCTAACTCTGAGTTAACTATGACTTATCTTTTTTTTTTTTTAAGAGATTTTATCTATTTATTTGTCAGAGGGAAAGAGAGAGAGAGCACAAGCAGGGGGAGCGGCAGGCAGAGGAAGCAGGCTCCCCACTGAGCAAGGAGCCCAATGCGGGGCTCGATCCCAGGACCCTGGGATCCTGACCTGAACCAAAGGCAGACCCTTAACCAACTGAGCCACCCAGGCATCCCTAACTCTGACTTATCTTGCCCTTGAAAGACAATGTAGCACAGTGGTGAAGACCCTGGAGCCTGATCTTTCCATTAAAACCCCACCTCTGTAGTTAGGAAGCCTCCTGAACTTGGGAAGCTACTTCCTTATCTGTGCAATGGTGATAATGATGATATATATCTGATAGGATTGTAATGAGAATTAAATAAGCCAATATATTTAAAGAGTCTGGACATACAGGAAGTGCCCAATAAATATTAGTGTTATTATTTTATCCTGTGGCCCTCATCCAAATTATTTATTATTTATGCACATGTGAGTCACTTCAGTGCTGAGTTATCATTCAATATTTAGTTCAGTCATCATCCTAGTAACTATAGGCTAGTTTGTTCCTTTTATGTATTTCTGTGTATCTTTTATGTATTTCTAATACTGCATCATATTAAAGATTTCTATTTCTCCATGTCTTCCTCACCAGCCATGAGCTCTTAGAGGAGAGGGACCATGTTTCATTCACATTTGTGTCTCGAGCACCCAGTGCCTTGGCAAGGAGACTGCTGAGCTGGGGATGCTGGTTGGCTCAAATCTGGATAGTGGTCAACTCTTGTGCTTGTCCTAGCTGTATCTTCCCAGAGGCAAAGAAAAAGGAAATATTTTCCAGAATCAAACCTGGATGGTGTTTAGGGGAGAAGATTTAGTCATTTGTTCATTTCATCGATATTGCTAAACATCTACTATGTAAATCACTGTGAACAAAACAAAGATCTGTATCCCCGTGGAGCTTTTACAGATTAACTTCAGGGCTATTCACTGGTGACTAAACACCTATTATCTTTTTTTTTCAATTTTTTTATTGTTATGTTAATCACCATACATCATTAGTTTTTGATGTAGTGTTCCATGATTCGTTGTTTGTGCATAACACCCAGTGCTCCGTGCAGAACGTGCCCTCTTTAATACCCATCACCAGGCTAACCCATTCTCCCACCCTCCTCCCCTCTAGAACCCTCAGTTTGTTTTTCAGAGTCCATCATCTCTCATAGTTCATCTCCCCCTCTGATTCCCCCCCTTCATTCTTCGCCTCCTGCTATCTTCTTCTTCTTTTTTTTTTCTTAACATATAATGTATTATTTGTTTCAGAGGTACATATCTGTGATTCAACAGTCTTGCACAATTCACAGCGCTCACCATAGCACATACCCTCCCCAGTGTCTATCACCCAGCCATCCCATCCCTCTCACCCCAACCCCCACTCCAGCAACCCTCAGTTTGTTTCCTGAGATTAAGAATTCCTCATATCAGTGAGGTCATATGATACATGTCTTTCTCTGATTGACTTATTTCACTCAGCATAGCACCCTCCAGTTCCATCCACGTCGTTGCAAATGGCAAGATCTCATTCCTTTTGATGGCTGCATAATATTCCATTGTATATATATACCACCTCTTCTTTATCCATTCATCTGTCGATGGACATCTTGGCTCTTTCCACAGTTTGGCTATTGTGGACATTGCTGCTATAAACATCGGGGGGCACATACCCCTTCGGATCCCTACATTTGTATCTTTGGGGTAAATACCCAGTAGTGCAATTGCTGGATCATATGGTAGCTCTATTTTCAACTTTTTGAGGAACCTCCATCCTGTTTTCCAGAGTGGCTGCACCAGTTTGCATTCCCACCAACAGTGTAGGAGGGTTCCCCTTTCTCCGCATCCCCGCCAACATCTGTCGTTTCCTGACTTGTTAATTTTAGCCATTCTGATGGTGTGAGGTGGTATATCTCATTGAGGTTTTGATTTGTATTTCCCTGATGCCGAGTGATGTTGAGCACTTTTTCATGTGTCTGTTGGCCATTTGGATGTCTTCTTTGGAAAAATGTCTGTTCATGTCTTCTGCCCATTTCTTGATTGGATTATTTGTTCTTTGGGTAAACACCTATTATCTTTTAACATTGGCTTGCAGTGTATTACTGAATTTTATTTTAGGGCAGTCCCTTGGGATATGTATTATAAAACTTGCATTTAAGATGTAGAATCCCAGTTAAGTTTAGAACACCCAGATCAGAGCTTCAATTATTGGACATCAGTCCTAATTAAACACTCTGTAGTTTCCCGTACTGGTTAGTGTTTATTGTACTGGTAACCTGGATCAACTGATGGGATTTCTCTTTAAACATTTTTCAGACTTCTAGCAGTGGAAGGCACTCTGTTCGCATCACTGGCCTTAGTACTATTGATTTCCGAGCTGGTTTTTCTAGAAAACCCACCCTGGACTTCAAAAAAACAGTCAGCAGACCGGTGCAAGGTTTGTATGTACATATTACCAAAATGGACATGGTAGATATCCAAGTGCAAAATATTTCTCGAACTCTCTGTAATTTTATAATTTTGTAGTATTTAACAAAATTGGGAAACATAGCATCTTTACTTTAAACATGATTGTATTCTTGGCCTAGTCATTTTTTCTCAATGTCTAGTTCCAAGACCAGTGATATTGAAATTAATCAGAGAGCTTGTTAAAAATTAGGATTCCCAGGACCCACCCCAGATCTCCTGAATTAGAACTGAATTAGGTTAGACCCAGGAATATGCACTATAGCAAGCACCCCAGTTGATTCCTAAACTTACTGAACTTTTGAAACTACTGACCTAGATATTGAGGCTTTTTACTAACATCTATAATTTGCCTTGTTGTTAAAGTGAAAATGTGGATTTTATGTGTGTAATAGCTAAAAAAATTAGACATCATGTATTATTGTATGTTCAAAGATAAAATTATTGCCACTTCTTATAGCTTGTTTTTCTTATTTTATTCGTGCAAGATTATAGTTTTATAGTGAAAACATGCTTAATCTTACTGTGACTCTTCAAATTTCTTTTTTTTTATTGTTCATTTATTTTATTGCTGCTGTTACTAGAAAGCTACAAATAGTGAGTCTTTAAAAATTAAATATTCATGTTATTAAACATCATGTAACACAGTATTCACAATTTTAGTTTTTCCATGTATACATATTGTTAAAATACCATACAAATAATTATTAGGATTTCCAAAGTTTCTGTAAATGTTTAAGCCACAATTTGTAAGACAGTTTGTAGTACTCATACTTATGATACTTATCTGTTATTATAATGCAAAAATTTATTTGATATATGACCTCAATTCCATGTTACTTGTAAATAATAACAAAGCCTTTCTCTCGTAGGAATACCTACCTATGTGCTGCTGAATACTTCTGGAATTTCCATCCCAGCCAGAGTAGATCGTCTTGAACTTCTGAGTATCTCAGGCAGTTCTCTTAAGACTATTCCTGTTAAATACTACCCAGACCGAAAACCTTATGGCTTGTGGAATATTTCTGACTTTATACCACCAAATGAAGCTTTCTTTCTCAAAGTAACAGGCTATGATAAGGATGATTATCTTTTCCAGAGGGTATCAAGTGTTTCCTTCTCTAATATCATCCCAGGTGAGACATCATTTTATTGAACACTGGAGTATTGATAATTTAAGGGAGTGATGTGGTCCTAACAGAATGAAATATAAAGTAAAAAAATAATATCTTCACATTATTACTGGGTTATTGAATTGATGGGCATTTATATTAGGTAACACAATTTTTCTTAATCATAAAAAGCACATTCAAAGTTTCATAAGTCTCACTGATTGCAGATCTGAAAATTTTGATTGCTTCACTCAGTGTGAGAACTGGAACTGGGAAATTCTGGTGCTCTTACTCCCCCACCCCCCAAAAAAAGCCTGGCACACATGTGTAATGTTTGATCAAGCTACCTAAATGGGCCAAATGGGTTAAATATTTATATGTGATTGTCAGAAACCTACTTCATGAACAGTAATTCATTGTAAACAACTGGTGATGATTCTATCTTTATGTGATAAGTTGGCAGTTAGTTAATTGGTAAGCTAGTTACTCCTATATTTGCTATGATATAGAGATAAGATCAGAGATTAGGGATTATTTAGAGATATGAGATAGCATTTCAATTTTTATATTTGTGCTATTTCTCAAGGCTAATGACAACTCTGATCAAAATTTAGAACTATAGCTAGAGTTGTGGATAGACAAATCTTTATTGTTTCTAATATTGTAGTATTGGATTGAGGGACAACAATTTATCATTTATACATAAGATTGTAATTTGGGAAATTCAGAAACAACTGTGTAGCTAGTCTTTAATCATTGTCAAATGGTGAGAATAGAACTGTCAGTATTTCTTCATATACAGTATTCAAAGTTTAGTTGTCTTAGCCCCTAAACTGAATACTATAAAACCTATTGGATTCTTAAAAATCAACTTTTCCCATTATTTTGGGGAAAACAATTACCTTTTGCATTCAATTCTAAGGCATGTGGGTTCTTTTCATATATTTACATTTTTGAAATAAAAATAGGTTCTACAATTGATGAAGTATGGTAACTAATTTGTTAGCTTTTTCTTTTCTATCTTGATGGCCCCCAAAATAATGTGTCTTAAAAATAGAGTCTTAGATTTAATGAATACTTTAGTAAGGGGTCCATGGAGAGATCCAGAAATTAATAAGGTTTGAACAAAGAAAGATAATTAAAGTGGGTTTTAGTGATTTAGATTAATTGGAATGAAGAGGATTTACTGGAATAATTAAAGTATGAAGCTTTTGAATGCATTAACAGGAAGTACCCAATAACATTGTGATCTTGTTGCCTATGTTCTTTTCTTCCTAGATGCTCCCAAAGTTACAATGCCCAAGAAAACCCCAGGATACTATCTGCAGCCAGGCCGAATTCCCTGCTCTGTTGAGAGTCTTTTACCCTTTACCCTGAGCTTTGTCAGAAATGGACTTACGCTTGGAGTAGACCAGTATTTAAAGTGCGTACATGTTTTTATTAGCAATTATAGACAAAATTAAACATCTAAATACAAATAGATACTTAATGTGCTTTTTCATTGGAAATTCTCATTTGTTTCATAGTCTTAGAATATGGCAGCAAACAAAACAGACACAAGTCTGTGCCCTTATGGAGCTTACATTGTAATGGAGAAAGACAGAAAACATATAATATGTTAATTTAATAAATGCTAGAATTCATTCAAGGGTTGATTCAGGTTTTATAGGATATTGAATTTTATATAACTTGAGGGTCTCTTGTTTGTTTTTTTTAAAAATTTATTTGACAGAGAGAGAGTATAAGCAAGGGGAGTAGCAGCAGTGGGAGAGGGAGAAGCAGACTCCCCGCTCAGCAGGGAGCCCATGCAGGATTGATCCCAGAACCCTGGAATCATGTTCTGAGCCAAAGGCAGACGCTTAACTGACTGAGCTACCCAGGTGCCCCTTGAGGATCTCTTGTTAAGATGAACAATACAAAATTATGAATAAAAAGTTAAGTACCAAATCTTGGAAGGGTCCTTGCAAAAGAGAAAAGTTTAAGCTTTGTTGGCCTTGGGGCAAGCAAGTCTCTGAATATAATTTAAAGTGTTCTGGTAAGTGAATCTGATTAAGTGCTGTAGCAAAATATAGAGCAGATTAATTGAGATTAGATTAATTCTGGTAGTTGGGGTGCATGTGGTTTTGGCTTAGTTGCAATTTGGAAATTCACCTAAACATGGTGAGAGATGGTCATGCAGATATCTAGGGAAAAGCATTTGCACAACAGGAACAGTAAATGCAGATGCTCACTGGCATGTGGGAAAGAAAGATAGGAAGGAAGCCAGCGACGCTGGAGGAGCAGGGAAGGGGAGAGGGTTAGGGGAGGGGAGTGTACTGGGGGGAAACAGGTGGAGTGGGAGTATGTGTGGCTACTGCATTTAGCAATCAATGGGAGTGGACAAGAAGGCACTGACTTTCTTGTGAAGATGGGTGATTGTTTTTAGATAAATATAATCTATGATAAAATTAAGTAGACCTTGAAAACTGGAAGATGATTTCTGGAAAATGTTTGTTTTTTTTAACTTACTAATGAAACAAACTGCATTTGGCAAAAACTGTAGGAATTATTTTACAAAACTTATATGCTGTTAATTCAATATTAATATAAATAACTTCCATAAGATGCTAAATATTTGACAGTATTAACCTATTTTATCTCTTTATGGGTCATTTTAAATAAAAACTATGGCAGGAATCTTCAGTAAAGCCTTAGAAAAAAATTCCACTACTTAAAGATTGAACTGTATTATTTCTTGCTATTTTTTTATATAGTATATCTTGATGATTCCCTTAGCTCCATGTTTAATAACCAGCAATGTAACTGACCAGGGTATCAAATGTTGAAGCTACATAATTTCCTGATGAAATCAAATCCATTCTGCTTCATGTTTAAATAGTAACATATTTCAGAGACACTTGAGATTCTTTATAAACATTAATTCATTAATTCCACACAATTCCTGGGAGGTAAGCCACAAGAATTCTTTCTCTCATTTTTCCAGCTCTGTGGCTCAGAGATCTGACAAGCCTTGCTGACATATATTAAGCTCTTTGGTTGTGAGAGGCTAAAGACAGAATTTGGCATGGGTGGTGATGGATTGATACTCTCACCCTGATTCACTCACACGTCTCTGCCCTAGATTTCCTAACAGCTTGGGACATGTGACTTAATCTTTGTTATGTGAGTCGCTATGGTCACTAGGGGATGTAAGAAGAGAATTAGTTTGCATGAGCAACAGGACACATTTGTATTTGACATGTTCTTTCCTTATTCCAAAGGCAATGCCTTCAAAACTTCTTATGGTGGCCATATAATTTTAATGTTAACTGAGAAGATGATATGGTACAAGAGAATTATTTTCATGTAATATTTCATAAATAAGAGAGGAGCAAGTATCACTGTAAAGAATATTCTTCAAGCAATCCAACACTGGCTGTGTGCCTTTGAATAAATCACTTATCCTTCTTCCTGAATCTCAACTTAGTTGTTTCTAAAACAGAGGACTTGGGACTGGAAGAACTGCCACTATCTGTTCTAAAATTTCCATGTGTCTAAGTTTTTGATGAATCCTAATATATGCTTGGCTGTGAAGTAGGCATTGCAGAAAACACAAATGACTGCATGTATTTCAAACTCCTGCCTTCCCGGAACTTACCAGTACCTCCTAGACAATGACAGTTATAAACCTGGACTCAGTTTACTGCTATTAAGCACAAAAGATATAGCTTAGGTGATCACTAGGGGTTAGAGTCAACTCATAATCCCTTTCTTTCTGAATGTCACAGGACCACTGACATCTAATGCATACACAGCTGAAAAGAAACTAACTAAAATGAATATTCTCAGTTACTAAAGTATATGGAACAATGACTTTGCTCATTCTCCCACTTTTCTGATGACAGGAACCTATGACTTCGCTTTCTCTTACAAAGTCTAATGTGCTAAATACACATTAAGAGCTCAGTAAGTTCTTCATGGTTTTTTGATGACAGGTATGGTTTGTCTGGAAAGCAAGAGATCTGGAGTCATTACTGATATTATATCTCACACCACTTTCAGACTCCAGTGGAAGGTGTCTTGACTGCAATGGGCTTTTCATCTCATCTGTCTTGAATGTTTAAGGTTATAAATAGCTATGGGTGAATGTAAGAAAAAAATTATGAAAATCGTTATGATTTTCAATTATATTTTAAAATAAGATAATGCCTGTTTTGTAGATTACTAGAATCTTATAAATATTTTTATCTATTAATTAGATATTAAATATCTATTAGGATTAAATATATCTATTACTAAGACACCTCCAGAGAATGAGAAACAATTTGAAGAGTGTTAAAGGACAAAGAATAGTATTTATTAAATGAATGGATAAATATTATAGCAAAGGGATTTTTTTTTAACCTAAATGACAGTTTGATAATAAAACTGATAATTTTCTTTTCTTTTCTCAATGTATACACAGGTTGAACCGATAGTTTCTGTAACCTTATGTGGAGCTTACACATAAGAAAGTTAAAGAGAACTTATCTTTTTGGAATCCAAAAGTCTATTTTCTACTTTTAAACTTACGAATTACCTGGTTGAATTCATTTTGGCTAAGAACCTCCACCGAACATGATCCAAAACTGGAAATAATATGGAGGGAGAGAGGATTTAAGGAGTGTTTCTCTATTAACTCATTATCTTGTATTTTGACACAACCAGAAAATGTTTCCCTAAAGAAATTCACAAACTCTATATCTTATTGCCTTTGTTGTGCCTTTTGCTCAGAGAGCTTAATGTTCTAATTAAAAGGTGTGTCCTAAGCTATAAAGAACTCTGCAGTTTAATCCATTTATTTTTACATTGTTCTTCATGTTAATGTGTTAATAATGAATATTTCAAAAAAAATAGTGGAGTCACCACTTTCAGCTTTGCCTTGTTTTTGTTATAACTGAAAAGATCTCTATTTTGTTACCCCAGAGAATCTGCCAGTGTGAACTGGGAGATTGAAAATGTCACTTTGTCTGATGAAGGCGCCTACGAATGCATTGCTCTCAGCAGTGCAGGGACCGGACGGGCGCAGACATTTTTTGATGTGTCAGGTAATTATTACTAATTGCTTTGCCGTTGCCTGCATATTAACGCATCTGTGGAAATGGGATGTTTGCTAAGCCTGGTTTCACCACCTCTTAGCTGTGTGACCTTCTTGGGCCAATCACTGAAGGACTCAGGGCCTTGGGTTCCCAAACTGTTAAATGAGGATATCTGTAACAGTCTCTATCTCATGGAGAAACTACGAGGATAAACGAGAGAGTATATGTAAAGCACATAGAAGAGAGCCTGGCACATGGAAACACTTGATAGACCTTAGGTATTATTGTGGTGGTTGTTGTACTATTATCATTATTATTGTAGGGACCCAATAAATATTTTTGGAAATGACCATATAGCATTTTTATTAAAATTTAAAGAAATTTAGAGAAAGGAAGGGATAGAATTTAAGAAAAGGAAGAGTTCTATTCTGAGAATAACAGGGTTAAAACTTTCCCTTTTCCTCCCCCATGTTAATAATAAGCAGAGTGCTTTTATGAGTGGATTCTGACATTAAATTGAAGACAATAATGAAAGTGATCATGTTCAAGAAACACAGGGCCTCAGTGGCTACAATATTGGTATTAAGAAGAGTGGAAGAAATGCTAATTATTTTGCTTTTAGATAGTATGTTTCCGATGAATAAATGAGAGGCAAAACTCATTGCTTTATAAGGCAGAATATATTTTAGTGAAAAAAATCACTTTTTCCTCTAATCTCGCAGAATTCACAGGACACAAAAGGACTGTCATTTTAAACCAATGATCATGATTTAAGCCACTTACTCAGCATAAATCTAGAATTTATTGGAAAGTTTGTTTCAATTGATTTATTTTCTACCTGCCTTGTAGATCAGTGTTGCTATGTGTTTAATAGTAACCCTATTCTGACCTAAATGTAGCTGCTGAGTTTTATAACAATGTCTGTATCTGCTTTTAGTAACAATGTGCATTTTCTTGAGACAAAGACAAAAGAAACTATAGAATTGTAGGACTGCTTAGAAGTCTAGGATTTATGTTTGTTATCAATAAGTCCAAGCTGAACTTTAAAACAGAGGCATGCAAGCATGTTCTTCTTGGAGTAAATTTATTTGTATTCTCTTATTCTTAGAAAAATAAAGTTTGTCTCCTGAAACAATTTTGTTGACATGCATCATAAACTATTCATTTTTTCATCTCCAGTAATTATGAAAGGCATTGGAATTGTGTCAACGTTCCTCAGCTTCTGGGAAAACAAACACTTGAGCACTTGAGATTTTCTGGGCCTTTTTTTTTAACACCCCCCCCCCCCCCCCCCGCCCCAGCAATATTAATTAAGGGAAAGACAACAGGGAAAGAAATTTGAGTGAGTGGATTTAAACATCTTGCATAAACAACTGGGAAGTGCCAGTACAAATTTGTGAACTGGTAAGAATTTGGCTCTGGGTGTCAGTAACTTCCATATGCATGTTGTACACATGCCCCTCTACTTTAATATTTACTAGCCAGGCAGTGGTATCAGGAAATTACACTGTACTCAAGCCAGATTTCAGGAATCGTGTCCCATTTGGTCAATTAGGAAAGAAGGAGCAGAAACACTGATGGTAATGGCAATGATTACAACCACAGAAGTAACAAGCAAGTGCCCCTTTGGACTTGGAAGAGTAGATAGTTCTTTCTGGGCTCACCATTGCCTGAAACCTCCACCCACTTCTGAATCTCTCTTAGCCTAGGCTGAGATCCCAGCAGTTACCTGACCAGCCCACTGGGATCAGGTGCAAATTCACAGGATAATTAGATCTTATATTTTGGAAAGGAGTGTTAATAATGAAGGCATTATGGGATAGTGATGTTCTTGTGTCACTATGGACACTAATTTATTTTGTAAAGTCAAAGGGCACCCAAGAGCAGTTTAAAGAAAAGCTAAAGTTCTACTAATAGGTTACCTCAATTTTTCCAGCATGTTTAAGGATTTTTGGTTCATGTGAAATGTTGATTATTGAATGTCTTAAATGCAAAATGGGTGTAAAAAGCATCGTACTTTTATTGAATATAAACACATAGAAACAAATGAATAGGGTTGCAGAAGCATGAAAAACTCATTCTTTTCAAGTGACATTTAGTAATTTAGTTTAGTACTGTTACAAATTACATTAATTTACTGAATTTCTTTATTAACACAATGCCTTTCCCCCAATGCACACACATAGAGTACTATAATTTTGGGTTTAAGTAAAATACCAAGAATAAAGAAGTCTTGTCAGGGGCATGTCAGTGACAGGGAATCTTAAATTATAATTATAGGATATTGTTTTAGAACGGGATAAGACTTGGAAATAATCTTGCACTACCTCATCATTTTGTAGGTAAAGAAACTGAAGCCCAGAGCAGGCAAGTGGCCCATTATGGTTACAAGGATAAGGAGTGAGACGATCCCTGTACTCTCTTCCAGCAGTCTTTTTTTTTTTTTTTTTTTAAGATTTTATTTATTTATTCATGAGAGACAGAGAGAGAGAGGCAGAGGGAGAAGCAGGCTCCCAAGGAGCAGAGAGCCCAATGCGGGACTCAATCCCAGGACCCTGGGATCATGACCTGAGCCAAAGGCAGACGCTTAACCATCTGAGCCACCCAGGTGCCCTCTTCCAGCAGTCTTTACCTAATGCCACAGGCCTATACTTGTCATTCTTCTTTCAGTTTTGAGGCTTTGAGTTTCCATCTCTGGTTCCCTTATTCTAGCCTCAGTTGTTGTTTCACTTAGGAAGAGCTAACTTCCAGCACCAGGCTAGGTATTCCATTATCTCGGCTTCCCTCATCATTTCCTCCAACCTCGGCAAATTTATTTATGTATGAATAAATATTTCTATGTGTATTATATTTATTATCTCTAGTTATTTATGCAGCAATGATATTGTATGTCATTTCAAATCTTACCGGTTATGTTATTAGAAAGTTGGCATTTTACATATTTGAATTTATGTCTGCAGAGGGAATAAACTCTGAGGCAGGGTTTGTATGCAAGAGGGTTATTGGGGAGTTTTCTAGGAAAAAGCACCTATAAGGAAGTAACATAAGTGGAAGAAGTTAAATTGTTGTGTAGTCACTACTAGGACCTTAGCTGATCCCACAGGAAATTCTGGAGCTGTCATGGTCCTGAATTGAGGCAAGAGAGCTGGTCCTTTGCTTCCTCATGAAGTGGTCACTGGATGTGGGCTACCCTGGACAAGGGGTCTTACCCTGAGCAGGTTAACACCCTTGGCTATGAGCTATATGTAGCCAGCAAGCATAGCAGCTAGGGAAATGAGTGACTTGGTCCTTAAGAGGGATCTAGGCATGTGCCCAGCATTCCCTACATACCTAATTGAGATTTCCCATTTTCTAAAAAATCTCAAAAAAATACCTAGTCTAGTTGAAGAAGTTTGTTTCAAAAGAACAAAGAAAAGAAAGCCATACAAAATGTCATATGGCCTTCAGAAAATCTTGATAAGATGTGAACACAAGCATGTACTATCACTTTCAGGTCTTTGGTGGTCTATGCCATCTTGTATGTTAGAGTCATAAAACATTAGAACTAGAAAGGGTCTTTAAGATAACCTCATTTAATTGGGTGCCTAGGTGACTCAGTTAAGCGTCCCAACTTTTGATTTTGGCTCAGGTCATGATCTCAGGGTTGTGAGACTGAGCCCCTCATCGAGGCCTGCATTGGGCTCTGCGCTGGGTGTGGAGCCTGTTTAGGATTTTCTCTCTGCCCCACCTGCCCACCCCGGCTCTCTCTCTCCCTTTAAAAAAAAAAAAAAGATAACCTAAATTAATCGTTGACTTCTCTAAGGTCACACACCTAGGGATAGAACTAGGCAGCATATAGTTGCCAGATTCAGCAAATAAAAACATAGAATGCCCAGTTAAATTTGAATTTCATATAAGTGTGTCTGAAATAATTTCATGAGACATATGTATACTAAAATATTATTTGATGTTTATCTGAAATTCAAATTTAACAAAGCATCTCGTATTTTGTGTGTCAAGCCTAGCCAGACTCCAGAACTTTCTTTGTCATGTACTCTTTCTACTTGATTCACTAGGCATTTTCATAAGAGATTTTTTTTTAAAGATTTTATTTATTTATTTGAGCCAGAGAAAATGAGAGAGAGAGAGAGCATGAGGGGGGGGGAGGGTTAGAGGGAGAAGCAGACTCCTCGCTGAGCAAGGAGCCCGATGCGGGACTCGATCCCAGGACTCCAGGATCATGACCTGAGCCGAAGGCAGTTGCTTAACCAACTGAGCCACCCAGGCGCCCATTCATAAGAGATTTAAAAAAAAACATAGCAAAATGATAAAATTTTGTTTTTTAAATAATTTAAAATAGCATCTATTCTTCTAAAAATCTTTGGAAAACTAGGATAAATATGAAGAAAAATACGGAAAATATACACATTTCTATCCCTCGGAGATTACCACTATGGTTTTGGCATATTGCTTCCAGGTTTTCTCTAGGCTTATGATTCATCTGCACTTATAAATGGTTTTGAATAAAGAAGAATAAAATTTGATCTTGAATATCTTATACTCTTTCATATTTAAACTAAAACAGGCACATGGATTTCTAGCTAGCATAACTCACCACAGTTTTTATTGCTGTATTATTGCTGAATAATGGCTTGCTACAGAAGGTCATTTTAAAGCACTTGGGCAGAGTGTACTTTAGAGGGGCATTTGTATTTATTCTCAAATTAACTAGAGTAATATGTGATTCTCTCTAGAATGTTGGCTAAATATTTAACTAGTAAGTGGCTTTTAACCACATCTGAAATGTGTATGCATTACTCAATACCTTTTGTGTGCATGGCTTTCTATGTACAATTTTATTAAAGGTCTGCGCCTACTCTTAACTTAACCTTCTTAAATCAAAACATTCCTCATGCCTCTGGGGGAACATTTGTCATGCACTGCTATTGTACTGTGTCTTCTTAATGAGATTGTAACTCTCCTTAAAGCTGATACTGTCATACTTAGTATACTATTGTCTACCATACTTTGTGTCCTCTTTTCTTTTATTTATTTATTTTTTATTCTTATGTTAATCCCCATACATTACATCATTAGTTTTAGATGAAGTGTTCCATGATTCATTGTTTGTGCATAACACCCAGTGCTCCATGCAGAATGTGCCCTCCTCAATACCCACTACCAGGCTAACCCATCCTCCCACCCCCCTCCCCTTTAGAACCCTGTTTGTTTTTCAGAGTCCATCATCTCTCATGGTTAGTCTACCCCTCCGATTTCCCCCGCTTCATTCTTCCCCTCCCACTACCTTCTTCTTCTTCTTTTTTTTTTTTTTAACATATATTGCATTATTTGTTTCAGAGGTACAGATCTGAGATTCAACAGTCTTGCACAATTCACAGCGCTTACCAGGGCACATACCCTCCCCAGTGTCTATCACCCAGTCACCCTATCCCTCCCACCCCACCCCCCACTCCAGCAACCCTCAGTTTGTTTCCTGTGATTAAGAATTCCTCATATCAGTGAGATCATATGATACATGTCTTTCTCTGTTTGACTTATTTCACTCAACATAATTCCCTCCAGTTCCATCCACGTCGTTGCAAATGGCAAGATCTCATTCCTTTTGATGGCTGCATAATATTCCATTGTATATATATATATATACACCACATCTTTATCCATTCATCTGTCGATGGACATCTTGGCTCTTTCCACAGTTTGGCTATTGTGGACATTGCTGCTATAAACATCAGGGTGCACGTACCCCTTTGGATCCCTACTTTTGTATCTTTGGGGTAAATACCCAGTAGTGCAATTGCTGGATCATATGGTAGCTCTATTTTCAACTTTTTGAGGGCCCTCCATCCTGTTTTCCAGAGTGGCTGCACCAGTTTGCATTCCCACCAACAGTGTAGGAGGGTTCCCCTTTCTCCACATCCCCACCAACATCTGTCGTTTCCTGACTTGTTAATTTTAGCCATTCTGACTGGTGTGAGGTGGTATCTCATTGAGGTTTTGATTTGGATTTCCCTGATGCCAAGCGATATTGAGCACTTTTTCATGTGTCTGTTGGCCATTTGGATGTCTTCTTTGGAAAAATGTCTGTTCATGTCTTCTGCCCATTTCTTGATTGGATTCTTTGTTCTTTGGGTGTTGAGTTTGATGAGTTCTTTATAGATTTTGGATACTAGCCCTTTATCTGATATGTCATTTGCAAATATCTTCTCCCATTCTGTCGGTTGTCTTTTGGTTTTGTTGACTGTTTCCTTTGCTTTGCAAAAGCTTTTTATCTTGATGAAGTCCCAATAGTTCATTTTTGCCCTTGCTTCCCTTGCCTTTGGCGATGTTTCTAGAAGAAGTTGCTTCGGCTGAGGTCAAAGAGGTTGCTGCCTGTGTTCTCCTTTAGGATTTTGACGGACTCCTGTCTCACATTGAGGTCTTTCAACCATTTGGAGTCTATTTTTGTGTGTGGTGTAAGGAAATGGTCCAGTTTCATTCTTCTGCATGTGGCTTTCCAATTTTCCCAACACCATTTGTTGAAGAGACTGTCTTTTTTCCATTGGACATTCTTTCCTGCTTTGTCAAAGATGAGTTGACCATAGAGTTGAGGGTCCATTTCTGAGCTCTCTATTCTGTTCTATTGATCTATGTGTCTGTTTTTGTGCCAGTACCATGCTGTCTTGATGATGACAGCTTTGTAATAGAGCTGGAAGTCCGGAATTGTGATGCCGCCGGCTTTGCTTTTCTTTTTCAACATTCCTCTGGCTATGCGGGGTCTTTTCTGGTTCCATACAGATTTTAGGATGATTTGTTCCATTTCTTTGAAAAAAGTGGATGGTATTTTGATGGGGATTGCATTGAATGTATAGATTGCTCTAGGTAGCATTGACATCTTCACAATATTTGTTCTTCCAATCCATGAGCATGGAACGTTTTTCCATTTCTTTGTGTCTTCCTCAATTTCTTTCATGAGTATTTTATAGTTTTCTGAGTACAGATCCTTTGTCTCTTTGGTTAGATTTATTCCTAGGTATCTTATGGTTTTGGGTGCAATTGTAAATGGGATTGACTCCTTAATTTCTCTTTCTTCTGTCTTGTTGTTGGTGTATAGGAATGCCACTGACTTCTGTGCATTGATTTTATATCCTGCCACTTGACTGAATTCCTGTATGAGTTCTAGCAGTTTTGGGGTGGAGTCTTTTGGGTTTTCCACATAAAGTATCATATCATCTGCAAAGAATGAGAGTTTGACTTCTTCTTTGCCAATTTGGATGCCTTTGATTTCTTTTTGTTGTCTGATTGCTGTGGCTAGGACTTCCAATACTGTGTTGAATAGCAGTGGTGATAGTGGACATCCCTGCCGCGTTCCTGACCTTAGGGGGAAAGCTATCAGTTTTTCCCCATTGAGAATGATATTCGCTGTAGGTTTTTCATAGATGGCTTTTATGATATTGAGGTATGTACCCTCTATGCCTGTACTCTGAAGAGTTTTGATCAAGAAAGGATGCTGTACTTTGTCAAAAGCTTTTTCTGCATCTATTGAGAGGATCATATGATTCTTGTTCTTTCTTTTGTTAATGTATTGTATCACATTGATTGATTTGCGGATGTTGAACCAACCTTGCAGTCCAGGGATACATCCCACTTGGTCATGGTGAAGAATCCTTTTAATGTACTGTTGGATCCTATTGGCTAGTATTTTGGTGAGAATTTTTGCATCCATGTTCATCAGGGATATTGGTCTGTAATTCTCCTTTTTGATGGGATCTTTGTCTGGTTTTGGGATCAAGGCAATGCTGGCCTCATAAAATGAGTTTGGAAGTTTTCCTTCCATTTCTATTTTTTGGAACAGTTTCAGAAGAATAGGTATTAATTCTTCTTGAAATGTTTGGTAGAATTCCCCTGGGAAGCCATCTGGCCCTGGGCTTTTGTTTTTTGGGAGATTTTTGATGACTGCTTCTATTTCCTTAGTGGTTATAGGTCTGTTCAGGTTTTCTATTTCATCCTGGTTCAGCTTGGTAGTTGATACATCTCTAGGAATGCATCCATTTCTTCCAGGTTATCTAATTTGCTGGCATAGAGTTGCTCATAATATGTTCTTATAATTGTTTGTATTTCTTTGGTGTTGGTTGTGATCTCTCCTCTTTCATTCATGATTTTGTTGATTTGGGTCATTTCTCTTCTCTTTTTGATAAGTCTGGCCAGGGGTTTATCAATCTTGTTAATTCTTTCAAAGAACCAGCTCCTAGTTTCGTTGATCTGTTCTACTGTTCTTTTAGTTTCTATTTCATTGATTTCTGCTCTGATCTTTATTATTTCTCTCTCCTGCTGGGTTTCGGCTTTATTTGTTGTTCTTTCTCCAGCTCCTTTAGGTGTAGGGTTAGGTTGTGTACTTGAGACCTTTCTTGTTTCTTGAGAAAGGCTTGTATTGCTATATACTTTCCTCTTAGGACTGCCTTTGCTGCATCCCAAAGATTTTGAATAGTTGTGTTTTCATTTTCACTGGTTTCCATGTATTTTTTTAATTCTTCTTTAATTTCCTGGTTGACCCATTCATTCTTCAGAGGATGCTCTTTAGCCTCCATGTATTTGAGTTCCTTCCGACTTTCCTCTTGTGACTGAATTCTAGTTTCAAAGCATTGTGCTCTGAAAATAGGCAGGGAATGATCCCAATCTTTTGGTACCGGTTGAGACCTGATTTATGACCTAGGATGTGATCGATTCTGGAGAATGTTCCATGGGCACTAGAGAAGAATGTGTATTCCGTTGCTTTGGGGTGGAATGTTCTGAATATGTCTGTGAAGTCCATTTGGTCCAGTGTGTCATTTAAAGTCTTTATTTCCTTGTTGATCTTTTGCTTAGGCGATCTGTCCATTTCAGTGAGGGCGGTGTTCAAGTCCCCCACTATTATTGTATTGTTGTCGATGTGTTTCTTTGCTTTTGTTATTAATTGCCTTATATAATTGGCTGCTCCCATGTTAGGGGCATAGATACTTACAATTGTTAGATCTTCTTGTTGGATAGATCCTTTAAGTAGGATATAATGTCCTTCCTCATCTCTTATTACAGTCTTTGGTTTAAAATCTAATTTGTCTGATATAAGGATTGCCACCCCAGCTTTCTTTTGGTGTCCATTAGCATGGTAAATGGTTTCCACCCCCTCACTTTCAATCTGGGGGTGTCTTTGGTTCTAAAATGAGTCTCTTGCAGACAGCATATCAATGGGTCTTGTTTATTAACCCAGTCTGATAGCCTGTGTCTTTTGATTGGGGCATTGAGCCCATTTACATTCAGGGTAACTATTGAAAGATAGGAATTTAGTGCCATTGTATTGCCTGTAAGGTGACTGTTACCGTATATTGTCTGTGTTCCTTTCTGGTCTATGTTGCTTTTAGGCTCTCTCTTTGCTTAGAGGACCCCTTTCAAGATTTCCTGTAGGGCTGGTTTTGTGTTTGCAAATTCCTTTAGTTTTTGTTTTTCCTGGAAGCTTTTTATCTCTCCTTCAATTTTCAATGACAGCCTAGCTGGATAGAGTATTCTTGGCTGCATATTTTTCTCATTTAATGCTCTGAATATATCCTGCCAGTCCTTTCTGGCCTGCCAGGTCTCTGTGGATAGGTCTGTTGCCAATCTAATGTTTCTACCATTGTATGTTACATATCTCTTCTCCTGAGCTGCTTTCAGGATTTTCTCTTTGTCTATGAGACTCGTAAGTTTTACTATTAGATGTCGGGGTGTTGACCTATTTTTATTGATTTTGAGAGGGGTTCTCTGTGCTTCCTGGATTGTCATGCCTGTTTCTTTCCCCAAATTAGGGAAGTTCTCTGCTATAATTTGCTCCATTATACCTTCTGCCCCTCTCTCTCGTTCTTCTTCTTCTGGGATCCCAATTATTCTAATGTTGTTTCGTCTTATGGTATTGCTTATCTCTCGAATTCTGCCCTCGTGATCCAGTAGTTGTTTATCTCTCTTTTTCTCAGCTTCTTTATTTTCCATCATTTCATCTTCTATATTACTGATTCTCTCTTCTGCCTCATTTATTCTAGCACTTAGCGCCCCCATTTTTGATTGCACCTCATTAATAGCCTTTTTGATTTCTACTTGGTTGGATTTTAGCTCTTTTACTTCTCCAGAAAGGGTTTCTCTAATAACTTCCATATTTTTTTCAAGCCCAGCTAGTATCTTTAAAGTGATGATTCTGAACTCTAGATCTGACATCGTACTAATGTCCGTATTGAGTAGGTCCCTGGCAGTCGGTACTACCTCTTGTTCTTTTTGTTGAGGTGATTTTTTCCGTCTTGTCATTTTGTGCAGAGGAGAATAGATTAATGAGAGAACAAAATGCTAGCAGAGTAACCACGTCCCCAGAAAATACACTCTAAACAAATCAGAAAAGACCTGAAGCAGTGGGATAAGAAAGGGAAAGAGAGAAAAAAGAAAAAGATAAAGATAAAAACAAAGACTAACAAAACAAAACAACAAAAAAACCAGAATGTGATCAAATATGATCAGGCTGGTATATAGATCAGTGCCACACACTAGATTTGGGGTGTATTTGGTCTGTTAGAAGAAAGTGCCTCCCAAAATTTTAAAGAAAGAAAAACTTATATATGTACAAAAATAAGGGTTGATATGATGAGGGATGGAATATGACTGTAAAAATGGAAATTATAAAAAATTTTATAAAAGGAATTGATAAGAAGTTGTTTGAAAAAAGAAAGAAGAGGATTTAAAAAAAGAAAAAAGATAAAAAAAAAGGGAGAGGATGTGATCAGGCAGGGGAATAGAAAACACCATATACTAGAGATTTAGGGTATATTTTAATCTGTTAGAAGAAACTATCTCAAAATTTTAAAGAGAGAACAACTTATATATATAAGCCAAAAATATGGGTAACTACTATGAAGGGAGAGAATATGACTCTAAAAATGAAAAATAAAAATGTTTTTTTTTTAAAAAAAGGGATTGATAAGATGTTGGTTGAAAAAGGGAAAAAGAAAAATTCAAAAAGAAAAAAAAAGAAAAAAGACAGTTAAAAAAAAAAATTAACTTTGAAAGACTAAAGCATCATCGTAAAAAAGCCATGAATTCTATGTGCAGTATTCCCCTAGCGCTGGAGTTCTGCAGTTCTCTTTGATCGGTAAACTTGGTTTTGGCCTCCTGTTCTCGCTGATCATCTGGGGGAGGGGCCTGTTGCCGTGGTTCCCAAATGTCTCTGCCAGAGGCGGAATTGCCCCGCCCTTGCCCCCTCCCGGCTAAGTAACCTGCTCGGGTTTGGTCTCCGGGGCTTTTGTTCCCTGCGAGCTTTCCGTACAGCTTTGGAGGCGGAGAGTGAAAATGGCGGCCTCCCAATCTCTGCCCCGGAGGAGCTGAGAACTCGGGGCCCCGCTCCTCAGTGAGCCCCCAGAGAAAAGCCGTCAGTCACTCCCGTCTCCCCGGTCTCTGGCCGCACTCCGTGCTCACCCAGCCTGTGACCGTGCGTTTCTATCTCTGGCACCCGATCCCGGGTGGAGTCTCCAAACCCAGTAGATCCCTGCGGTGCACTCCCGCGTGGCTCCTCCCGGGGGAGGAAGGTGAGTCTCCCCGGATCTGCCGCTTGTTGGGTCCCTGCTGGAGGAGCAGGGGCCTGACTGTGCCGCGGATCACGGTTTATGGCCACCCCGAGCTGAGAGCCCGCGCCTGGGCTCCGCCTCTGCAGCTGGCTTCCCTGCTCCGTTACCTGGGAGCTCTGCCGCCCTCAGGCACCCCTGGTCTTTCTGTGACCCCGAGGGTCCGGAGACCACACTGTCCCGGAGGGTTCCACCCCCCGCTTAGCCACCAGAGTGACGTTCCTCAGCGGAGCAGACTTTTAAAAGTTCCGATTTTGTGCTCCGTGGTTCTATCACTTGCCAGAAGCGGCTGACGGAGGCCCCTCCCCCGCCGTCTATCCTCCCGAATATCGCCTGGTATTCACTTCTCCGCACGTCCTACCTTCCAGAAAGTGGTCGCTTTTCTGATG
Organism: Mirounga angustirostris; assembly: GCF_029215605.1. Lineage (NCBI taxonomy): Eukaryota > Metazoa > Chordata > Mammalia > Carnivora > Phocidae > Mirounga > Mirounga angustirostris. Next base: position 46,075,985 of record NW_026991714.1, read on the forward strand.
AGAGAGTTTTTGCTCTTCTTTTCTTCAATCTCCTGTTGAGTTTGTAGGTGTTCAGAATGGTTTGATCCCTATCCAGCTGAATTCCTGAGAGGAGACGAAATCCAGGTCTCCTACTCCTCCGCCATCTTGCTCCGCCCCCCCTCTTTTCTTTTAAACACTAAATAAGTATTTTTAAATTAAAAAAATCCATAATTGCTACTTTCTTCAAAACTCAAATAAAAATTTGCTTCACTCCACAATCCTAAATTAGTCTAATCATATCCTTTTGCCACGCCTTTTTGATTCTCACATCTATAATTTATAAATTTATACTTGTATGTGTATGCTTTGGTATGTAAACAAGCACTACTTTTTTTTTTTTTTTACATTGAGGATTAAAGGAACTAAAAACACATTCTTTGCGTGGTGTCTTCAGGTTACAAGTACCCTGTGCTATTATTCACTTTTACAGTAAGATGTTTTAAAATTTAATTTAAAATTTAAAATTTAAATTAGAGAACATTCAAATCTTCAATTAAAGACATACATTTAAAACTACAGTGTTTGGCAAAATCTGATAAAAATTAGATGGTTTTTTTTTTTTTTTAAGAATATGCACTACTTTGGTTTTTTTTAAAGATTTTATTTATTTATTTATTTATGAGAGACAGAGAGAGAGGCAGAGGGAGAAGCAGGCTCCCAAGGAGCAGGGAGCCCGATGTGGGACTCGATCCCAGGACCCTGGGATCATGACCTGAGCCGAAGGCAGACGCTTAACCATCTGAGCCACCCAGGTGCCCGAATATGCACTACTTTGTAAGAATCTTTTAATTAAATGATAATTTTCTTCAGGTCATAGACATATGTATTAATGAATAAATTCTCTTGTACTGCATCTTCCCTGCAAGATTTTCTTTTTTTTTTTTTTTTAAAGATTCTATTTATTTATTTGAGAGAGAGAGAGAAACAGCATGACAGGGGAGAGGGTCAGAGGGAGAAGCAGGCTTCCCAGTGAGCAGGGAGCCCAATGCGGCACTCGATCCCAGGACTCTGGGATCATGACCTGAGCCGAAGGCAGTTGATTAACCAACTGAGCCACCCAGGTGCCCCTTCCCTACAAGATTTTCAATACATACTCATTAAATATTTAAACCACATCAGTAAGTGAGCAAAATGGCTGTTAGGTCTCTTTGATTTGAATATTTTCATTTTACACAGAGCCCCCTCCAGTCATCCAAGTGCCTGATAATGTTACAGTCACTCCTGGAGAAAGAGCAGTTTTGACATGTCTCGTCATCAGTGCAGTGGATTACAATCTAACCTGGCAGAGGAATGACCGAGATGCCAGACAGGCAGACCCAGCAAGAATGAGGATCTTGGCTAACCTATCACTGGAGCTAAGGAGTGTGAAGTTCAACGATGCTGGGGAGTATCACTGTGTGGTTTCCAATGAAGGAGGATCATCAGCTGCTTCAGTTTTCCTCACAGTGCAAGGTATGTGCATATGGTAACTTCAGAGTTATGATGTCTTCCTCTCTTCTTTCTTTGAACTTTATTCCCTTAAATTAGCTATGTGAGAATGACAGTATCTACCCAAACAATTACTGTTTTGAATGATAAAGGCCTTATGGATCTTAAGTAGTGTAAAGCTGACTAACCTGGAAACTAAAACATCACTAACAAATAGGTGACTTATTTTTTTTTTAAATTTTATTATGTTATGGTAGTCACCATACAATACATCATTAGTTTTTGATGTAGTGATCCATGATCCATTGTTTTCGTATAACACCCAGTGCTCCATGCAGGAGCACTTAATACCCATCACCAGGCTAACCAATCCCCCCTCCCACCTCCCCTCTAAAACCCTGTTTGTTTCTCAGAGTCCATAGTCTCTCATGGTTCATCTCTCCCTCCAATTCCCCCCACCCATTTTCCCCTTCCTTCTCTTAATGTCCTCCATGTTATTCCTTATGTTCCACAAATAAGTGAAACCATATGATAATTGACTTTCTCTGCTTGACTTATTTCACTTAGCATAATCTCCTCCAGTCCCATCCATGTTGATGTAAAAGTTGGGTATTCATCTTTTCTGATGGCTGAGTAATATTCCATTGTATATATGGACCACATCTTCTTTATCCATTCATCCGTTGAAGGGCATCTCGGCTCTTTCCACAGTTTGGCTATTGCGGACATTGCTGCTATGAACATTGGGGTGCATATGGCCCTTCTTTTCACTACATCTGTGTCTTTGGGGTAAATACCCAGCAGTGCAATTGCTGGGTCATAGGGTAGCTCTATTTTTAAATTTTTGAGGAAACTCCACACTGTTTTCCTAAGTGGCTGTACCGACTTGCATTCCCACCAACAGTGTAAGAGGGTTCCCCTTTCTCCACAACCTCTCCAACATTTGTTGTTTCTTTCCCTGTCCATTTTTGCCATTCTAACTGGTGTAAGGTGGTATCTCAGTATGGTTTTGATTTGGATTTCCCTGATGGCTAATGATGATGAACATTTTTCATGTGTCTGTTAGCCATTTGTATGTCTTCTTCATAGAAGTATCTGATCATCTCTTCTGCCCACTTTTTTACTTGATTATTTGTTTTTTGGGTGTTGAGTTTGAGAAGTTCTTTATAGATTTTGGATACCAGCCCTTTATCTGTAGTGTCATTTGCAAATATCTTCTCCCATTCTGTGGGTGGCAAATAGGTGACTTTTTAAGATAAACACAGCTAGTCCTTTTAAGAGACTTTTATTTTGAGACTATAAATAGAAATTGTCTCTGGGTGATTTACTAGTTTTAAATTCTCTAGTCTATCATGTGGATTTTTTAAAAGTTCTATTTGTTTTTTTATTTTATTTTATTATGTTATGTTAATCACCATACATTACATCATTAGTTTTTGGTGTAGTGTTCCATGATTCATTGTTTGCGTATAACACCCAGTGCTCCATGCAGAACATGCCCTCTTTAATACCCATCACCAGGCTAACCCATCCCCCACCCCCTCCCCTCTAGAACCCTCAGTTTGTTTTAATAATTTGCTTAAAAATCCTTCCCAATTTGAGTTTTATATTATTTCCAATGTAACTAATTTACTTCTACTTATTTATTTGCTTAAAGATCTTATTTATTTATTTTAGAGAGAGGGTGCCAGCAAGTGGGGGAGGAGCAGAGGGAGAGAGAATCTTAAGCAGACTCCTCACTGAGCACAGAGCCCAATGCAAGGCTCGATTTCACAACCCTGAGATCATGACCCGAGCCAAAATCAAGAGTGGGACGCTTAACTGACTGAGTCACCCAGGCGCCCCCTACTTTTATTTTTTTAATTAAAGTTTAAGATGTTTCTCATCTTGGTGAAATTTTATTAAATTTTAGCAGGGTTGTTTTTATCTTTTTCATCTTAGACACAAAAGTTCTTACTGACAGTAAACTAATGGTAAGCCCACCTTTAATTATGTCTTTATAGACTATGTCTAGATAGCCGCAAACAGTGTGTTAACAATGTGGTTTGCTGGCTACAAATGTATATATTCTTCAGGATGATTAAATGTAGATCAGAAAGTGTTCCAGAGTATCTCTTTCAGTAGAATCACATTTGGCTTCTAAATGTCTATAGACCAGCTGAGAGCCTTAATGTAATGAACAAATTACTCTTGGCGGTTTTCAACTCAAGCTGGAAGATTCGGTTGCTGCTTCAACGGGGTATTTCATTTCAAATCCTTGATGTGGGAGACTGATTGCACCAGGATTGTGTCTGGCTCTTTGGTTATAGTCTTAGAAACAATTTTATAACATGCCCGAAGCAACACTCTCGGATGATTTTTTAACAAGGTTATCCAACAGAATGAACATTGCATCTCAGTGCTAGTGCTGAGATTGTTATTAATGGCAGAAAAGTGAAACTACCATGAGAATTAACAAAATGGTTGACATCTGATTCTAGTTTTCTCACTGGTAGTTGAGATATGTTCTGTAATCCGAATGTGTGTCTTTTGTTAGTTGCTCTGGTGAATCCTCTAGGGAAACATGGCTTTTGTAAATGGCTAACTGCATTTCCACATGGTAAACTGCCTAGATAATTAGAGTCTATCCAAGTGGTAACTTGAGTTACCAGAATTTTGAGACTGTTTTTACAGATAGAATAAAATGCTAATGGACTTCTGGTATTTGATCTTGGTTCTTTACTTGAAGTCCCTTAGAATGGGATTGTAAAATAAAATCAGAGTCTTCCTAGTTTCCCCAGGTTAACTTTTCAGTGCATTAGTATTCAATTTAGTCAATTTGAGCAGTGATTCTCAAACTCTCAAACTTTCCTGGATAAGGAATTATCCAAGGAACTTATTTTTTTTAAAAAGCAGATTTCCAACCCCATATCTAGAGATTCTGATTCCCTAGGCCTGGTGTTCTGGCCTGAGAATATGCATTTATAAAAGACCTCTGAGATATTTTCATGGATAATATATTTTTTTTCTTCATACACTGCTGTGTTTTTATTCCAAAATAGTAAGACAAATAGGATATGGATAAAATAATAACAATGTAGACTGGCCTAGGGGTTTGAAGGAGAACATTAAACTCCCTAGAATTTTCCTGGCATCCCAAAGAACAGAAGCTCCAGGGGTACCACTTTGAATTTCTGGATCGTTTCTAAAGTGGCCCCTCTACCTCATTTGGAAAATCCTGTGAGGATGGACTGAAAATATATAGCTGTTTGTTTAACCCAGTATGGAGCTATTTCAATGCATTTCGCCTCTTGAACAGAGATATTGCATGCTCCGAAATAAAAGGAAAGCCCTGCTTATTCAGAGGTGGAGCAGGGAGAGACTTAAAAACTCTCCAGAAAGCCTTCAGCACTGTAACTAAATGTTAATGTTTAAAGATATACCAATATTTCAGGAAGCCATTGGTAGTGCCACACTAAAGCTCATTCTAGTTTTATTTATTTATTTTTTAATTTTTATTTATTTATTTATTATTATGTTATGTTAATCACCATACATTACATCATTAGTTTTTGATGTAGTTGTTCCATGATTCATTGTTTGCGTATGACACCCAGTGCTCCATGCAGAACGTGCCCTCCTTAAAACCCATCACCAGGCTAACCCATCCCCCCACCCCCCTCCCCTCTAGAACCCTCAGTTTGTTTCTCAGAGTCCATAGTCTCTCATGGTTCATCTCCCCCTCCGATTTCCCCCCCTTCATTCTTCCTCTCCTGCTATCTTCTTCTTTTTTTTTTTTTTTTTTATAAGATATGATGTATTATTTGTTTCAGAGGTACAGGTCTGTGATTCAACAGTCTTACACAAATCACAGCGCTCACCATAGCACATACCCTCCCCAATGTCTATCATCCAGCCGCCCCATCTCTCCCACCCCACCCCCCACTCCAGCAACCCTCAGTTTGTTTCCCGAGATTAAGAATGCCTCATATCAGTGAGGTCATATGATACATGTCTTTCTCTGATTGACTTATTTCGCTCAGCATAATACCCTCCAGTTCCATCCACGTCATTGCAAATGTCAAGATCTCATTCCTTTTGATGGCTGCATAATATTCCATTGTATATGTATATAACACATCTTTTTTATCATGGATAACATTTTATGAAATAGCATTTGAATCTATTCTACAGAATGAACCCTATGATTTAGAAAGGTATATCTTTAAAAGAAGCCCTTGACTCTTTTCTTTCTGGCAAAATAGAGTCATTATTAGCCAATGATTTAAATAAGTGCTGAGGTAAGATATTTTATAATACACAAAACATAAATACAAAAGACATACAATATTACCTGATTACTGGCTAGTATGTATCATCTCAAGTGGTATAAATCTGTTTAGAGTTGTTAATTTATGGCTTATCTAGTTGGTCTTGAGTTTGAGGGATGAAATGTGATGAAAAAAGATATTTTAAAAATCTAACAAAACTATAGACTAGTGTTAATGACACTTGTTTAATAAGAAATGAGAACTCTAGCTAATTGTAGCTATCTGAATGCATTATTTTACTATTGAATGTACTATTGCAAAGCTATGGATATTTGATGAAATAAACTATTGTACCCAGAGTTATAATTTATTTATAAGAATAAAAGATGCTTGTCAACTACTGACATTGGATCTAAAATTATAAATTAATTTCATTTATATGCAGTAAAATGTTTTTAAAAGCAGAAATAGAAAAGAGTTTCAGAAAACGTAAAGGTATAATAGTTACTTGTTTTGAATACATACTTTACAAATAATTTTCTTGCTTATATGGGAATCAGTAGCTTAATTCATAGCCTCATTTACATTTCTTTACCTCCACATGTCTGTTCGGAAACTGCTGCTATCGGGAATAATCTTAAGAGTTACACATACAGGGCGCCTGGGTGGCTCAGTTGGTTAAGCGACTGCCTTCGGCTCAGGTCACGATCCTGGAGTCCTGGGATCGAGTCCCGCATCGGGCTCCCTGCTCGGCGGGGAGTCTGCTTCTCCCTCTGACCCTCCTCCCTCTCATGTGCTCTCTGTCTCTCTCATTCTCTCTGGCTCAAATAAATAAATAAAATCTTTAAAAAAAAAAAAAAAGAGTTACACATACATACTTTACAAAGTTTGGGTAGTAGTTTTAAAATATATTATTAGAAAGAATTTTTTGGTTTTAAATAGCATATCTGTAGCTGCTGCAGCCTCTCCTCATCTAACAGTAAAATAACAATAAAGACCTCAAAAAGACAAAACTGAAGAATACCAAAACCCAGTGGCAATGGATAGTAGCAAAAATTCTGGGAGGAATTTTATAGCTATTATATATAAAGATTTTTATTTATATACATATGTATATATAATGTAAATATGCATATGTAATGTTCATATTTTAAGGTCAGTGGAATGAAAATCTCAACCAACGGTCCATCCTTTTTATGTTCACATGAAAGCTGGGAGGATGTATCTTTTTCCTTCTGTTTCGTACTTTGCTCCAAAAAGAAAATATTACAGCCATAATCCTGTCTCCTCACACATATTAATAGCGATAACCATCCAGTAAGGAAAATGTAGGACAAGAAGTAGACAGGCTAATTGAACAAAATAATTAAAATAAAATAAAATAAAATGTAAATACAGAGAGAGAGAAAAAAAAAGTAGACAGGCAAGCTGGGGCCCACGTAGAGAATTGTAACTTGGATATATGTTTCTCTCCAAATGAAAATATTTGGAAACATGAGAAACATTGATAGGGGTGTCTGTCAATTATGGATTTTAGAGAGAGCTGGTAGCAGAGGGGAGTATCCCAATCTCAGCCCAAAGAGCATAATAGATGAGAATTGTGCAAGGAGCTATGCATATCAGACTAACTCAGCTGCAGAGCTGCAAAGGCAGTTCAACTAGAACAGAAGTAGCCAAATAATCAAGCTATGTCTATCCAAACACTTTGTTGATAGACACTGGGTCTGGATTTGATGTCACCTAATTTGAGGATGAATAAACAGAAAATTATCAAAACAAAACAAAACAACAGGAAAAAAAAATAAAGCGTTGGGCCTAAGAAAAAGATACTGGGGAACAAAATAAGGGGGGATAGCCTTAGAAGAAATGGATGCTTCTGAAGGCAGTTTATTCTAAAGACGAAAAAAATGTTTAGTGTCACCAATGTCTTTCTAAAAGACCTATCCTCCTTTGAGCAGGAGTAGATATTGATAAAGGAGGAACTGGCTGAGGTGATAGGACAACTACAGGTGTGATGGAATAAGAAAGGATTTCTTGTTGGAATAATACAATGCAAATTTGAATTAGCGGCACTAAACAGAATTTATATTACATAAAAATAAAATCAGGGATGTGGTGCATGAATTTGAGAAGTTCTTTCAGAACGTTGAGGAAAAGAATTAAGAGTGAATAATATGTTTTGTTTTGTTTTGTTTTAAGGAGAAATAAAAACCAGAGACAGGAACTTGGAATTTCAAGATTTCTAGGTATATGGCATATATACGTATATAACAAAGACAAGTGAAACAAAAGAAATAGAAAAAGATACAGTTGAAGAAAATTATCCTAGGGAGGAAAACAAAAATAGTCCTGGGTGAGCAAATCAAGCAAGGTCAATGAAGAGAGAACTTCATCTAGACACATCCTGGCTGCAATTTCAAATTATTAGTATAAGAGAAAAAGCTCCACAAGCATATGTTCAGACTAAACCAATATGTTGTAAGCTGAGGGATAAAATCAGACTGGTGTCAGACTATGTTAAAGGCTAGAACATAATTGCAATGAATATTTGTCATATTTTGGTTCTTAGGGTCTGAATGTGTCCTCTAATTTAGGAAGAAATTCTCTATTATCTTAGTGGGAAGCAGAAAGGCAGATGAAATCAGATAATTCCTTTCCCCATCCTAGAATCAGCCATTCCAGTGCTCCCAGTGGGACTTTAACTCTTGCTTAGACCATGGGCACTTAAAAGACTTCAATTTTGGCAGTATCATGAAATTTTGAGCACAGCAGTAGCAGAAGCAAATGTCCTACTGGCCCTTTTCCATCATTCTCATTTCCCTTAGTGACATTAGACTCATTATCAATTTACCAGAAGAGCCTTGAGAAGAAACACTGATCCTAGAAACTATGGCTGTTTGAATCAGTCACATAATGAGCATGAGAGAATGTGAACGGATTGATGCGCTTCTTTCATTATGAGAATTCCTCACTGTGGAGATAATGGTATAATTAGACACAGGAAATTCTTCGGAAAAGGGATTCCCTCAAGTGGGGTTTACAAGACTCAGAAGTCCAGCTAGTCAAACATATAAACAAACAAACTGAAGCCACCCACAGTTAAGCCAGGAAGGGGGGAAAAACCCAGTTAGATTGATATAGACAAAAATGTGAATATGAGATTGACCACTGCTTGTTTGGAGGCAATGGAATTATAAATGACTTACTTACTTCCGTTTTTCTGTACTTAAAAAAAGGTATTTAATAGGAATACATTATTTTAAAACTTTGTGTAAATAGGATTTAAAAATTTTTGAGAGTGCTCACATTACTTTTATTGGGAGTTTGAATTATGTATGGGTAATGTATTTTCTTTCTTTGCTAAATTTTCCATAAATTTTCTTTATCACTTTTATATTTAAAATATTAAGATATAATTAAGAAAGTTAATGAGAGTGTAAAAGTAAAGAATCATTAAAATAAATTAAAATAAATTAAGAAACAATGCCTCTCAAAGTGTCATGTTAAGACTTCTGTCATGAAAATTCATATGTGAAAGCTTAAGGGTCTGGAATTTTATAGAACTATATTACAGAATAAGCTGTTTTAAATCCTTTCTGAAGCAGGGGCACCTGGGTGGCTCAGTGGCTTAAGCATCTGACTCGATTTCAGCTCAGGTCATGATCTCAGGATCGTGAGATCAAGCCCCATGTCAGGCTTGGGGCTGGGTGTGGAGCCTGTCTCTCTCCCTCTCTGTCTGCTGCCCCCCCCCCCTTCATGCATATTTGCCAGTAGTATTTCCTCGCTAAAATGGAATTTAACCTAAATTTATTATTGTCTATCTCTGACATTATTGCAGTTCTTTTATTAACTGAATATCCTAAGCATATTGGTTTGTAGGTGTGGGATTTTTTACAGATCCAGCATATAACTCTCAAAATTTAGTCCTTGCCTGTGTGTTTTATTGCCAATGCACCACCTACTGGTAAATCAATGAATAAATGACCTCTCAGATTTAACAGACCTTCTGTCTAGTCTAGCACTGTCTAGTAGAAATTTCTACAATGATAGAAGTGTTGTATATCAGTGCTGTTCCATGTGTATGTGGCACTTGAGCACTTGAATTATGGCTAATGCTCCTAAAGGAACTTGTTTTGAAATTTGATCTAGTTTTAGGCAATTTAAATAGACATGTGGAGGGGTGTCTGGGTGGCTCAGTCGGTTAAGTGTCCAACTCTTGATTTTGGCTTAGATCATGATCTCAGGGTCATGTGGAGCCTGCTTAAGATTCTCTCTCTCCCTTTCTCTCTGCCCCTCCCCCTCCCTCTCTAAAAAAAAAATAAAGTAAAAATAAAAATAAATAAACATATGGCTAGTGGCTACCCTATTGGACAGCACAACTCTAGTCTTTTCCAGAGAAAAAAGAAAAGCAGAAATATCAAGAGCAGAAGTCTTAGGAAACTTATTGCTGATGCCATGTAGATTAACCACTGTCATAATTCATTGGGATTATTGCCATTCAGTAATAATTCTGCTTTGGAAAAGTTGTAGCCATTTCTTCATATTTCCACTGATGAGATATCATTTGGAAATGTGCATTTGATTCCAAATCTTTGGGATTTCAGTGGTCTGTGCCTCTTTCTCCAGGCAGTTGATCTCTGTTTTTGTTGTTTTTGTTTGGTTGATTGGTTCACTTTTAGTTTTCATCCTTTGCTCTTTGGAAGGAATCCCTGGCCATTTTTATGTGAGCTTTCTAGTAGGCCTGGAAAAGCTTTAAAAATATTAAAATGTATTCCGTTAACATTTCCACTCATTGAAAATTAAGGAAAAGTTAAATGAGCAAACACATCTGTCTATTGTAAATCATTCTTAGTGAAATTCTGTTAATCTCTTTGTGCAAGCCTCATGTTTAACAGTTGGTTACCACCAGAACTAGCTAGGGTCACCTCCCTAATCGGAAATGGAAGTAATGCATTTTCAAACAATGTCAGTATGTTTTAAATACACTGATTGAGCTAAATCACTAGGTACACATCTTTTGGGATAGGACATGGCTACTAAGTACAATTCTAAGCAGGCTCAATGATAGTCATTATGTAACTTTTTGAAGTTAGCTTTTTCTACAGTAAACACAGATATTTAGAAGAATCAGAGATCCTGTAAAATATGTTTTACAGTCTGAACAATTCAATAGAAATTAGGTTTGGTAATTAAAGACTAATTATTTCCCAATTTCTCATGTAGCATTGCTTGATGTCAGATCATTCAATATATTATCCACAATGACAAAAAAAAGTATTGGGAACAGTTGTAAACTTGTTCTGTTATGTTTTCAAAAATATGAATCAATTAAGTGGTTGGGCTGAATGTAGGTTTTTAACTATCCCCAAAACAAGGATATTTACTTAGATTTTACTGTAAGAACTGAAGTAAAAAAAAGAAACTTAATACTAAAATCTCCTTACTGGAGTATCTTCTCATCAGGGTTAGTTCCTCGTTACACGAAATTATCACTAGGAACATTTAGAAGCTTGGGAATCTTCCGTCACAGGGATCAATTGACAGCCCTGAAATACTTTTTTTTTTTTCCAAAATGTAATTCAATGCCTTTTTAAACAACAATTGGCAATTGGTTGCTCCACTAGGTCACTTTTGGACACATACCCTTTTGGGGGAGGTAAGAAAAGCTTCTAAAACTTTTTAACCCTATTTCTTTTGGACACTGAACGTTACTGAGCTAAAAATCCTTTCTTGCCTGCGTCTGTTAATCTAATTGCTTTCTGGGGTAGTGAAAGCACTAGACCAGGAGTCATGGTACTTGGGATCTATTTTAAGGAATCATGCCTGACCTCTTTCTCTCTTTCACTCTTTGCGCTCCTTCCCCCAGACCACACAAACACAGTGTACCCGTTTTTAAAATTGAATTTCAAATGCCCTTTTTATTTATGGACATATTGGGACACATTTTCTATGGGAGGATGCTAGAATCAGTGGATGCTTGGGAATGCTGATTGGGATCAGTGTGAATGAGCTAATGTGAAATTTAGAGTTCAGATGGAATTATCCTAGGTATAGTGATATGTTTAGGCCTATGTACTTCCCACTTTCCCTATGGTTAGTTCAGTCTTCCCTGTTTCTTAAATCGCTCCCTCTCTTATTTCCAATGGTATCACCCTCACCCATCTCAAATGTCACATGCTTAAACTATTAAAATCCTCATTTTGTGGACTTCCTTCCTTTCAGTTTTGTTCCCTCACTTTAATCCATAGTATAACCAGGCAAACTTTCCCTAAATTTTGCTTTAAATGTCCATGCATTCAGAACCTTTGTGTTTTTTCCTAATTACCCCAGGATAAAATTTACAAACATCAGCCCTCCACAAACTGACTCCTCCATAATACTTTTAACACTTTATCTTCAACCTTTATCCCTCATAAAACACTGTAGGGTGCAAAAGAAATGTTTCCTTTCAATATATGGATACTATTTAAGGGAATCAGATATTCATATGTCTATTCCTTTATTCCTATTTCTTTAATCTGGGTAACTAAATATTTGAACTTGTTATTAAGATTCATCTCTAATTATGAATTGAAAGTAGAGGAACTTTCAGATTTATTATTTCCTGCCATAAAATATTACTGATGCTGCCAGATTTTATATGTCAGAGCAGTATCAGGCAGATAATTTTTAGAGTCTGTGTATGAGTTTTGAATTTTCTTGGTATTGAATTTCTCAAAAGGATGGGTAGGTACTACTCTTGTCTCATCTTCAGTCTCCAGAACTGATTTTTCTGGTGGCCACTGACTGTTTCCTCTGCCAGGCTCCACGTCTATTATACTTTCAGTGGATTCCTGTTTTCTACTGCTTTGGCCCAAGCCTCTGCTCCATTACTTCCCTATTTCCATGGTTCGCCTGATTCCACTTCCCATTGCTTGAGTCACAGAAGCATCCCAACTACTTTCAAATTATATCATTCTCATTCTGGTTCTATGAACTAGCTCACAGAGCTGTTTTGACTTTGATGTTTCCTATCTAAATCCTACCTGTGATATGAATTTCCTCTCATAAACCACCTTCTTTCTCCCATCCAAGTACTAATGAGGCCTGAGCCTACTTAGCTTCCGAGATCAGATGAGATCAGGCATGTTCAGGGTGATCTAGGCATAGACTAAATCACCTTTCTGAATATTGGTTGGTCTCTTTGTTCTGGTTTCTGTAGAACTTTTTTTTTTTTTTATGCCACGCAGTTTTGCACTTAATCACCATCAACTCTATGTGTCTAGTTTTTCCCCAGTATTATTACTGAGGTACTTCTTGACTCCTCCTTTTTATCCATAGTGCCTTGCACAAAGGGAAAAACACAATTGCACCCAATAGGTGTTTGTTCCTTAATTGCTAAATGGACCTCAAAGTAATAATAACACTACAGGGAAGATTTGGGTCACTAACCTTATGTTTCATGTTTCCGTGTTAACTTCAATGGCTTATTTGGGTCACATCAACAATTTTATTTATTTATTTTTGAGAGAGAGAGAGAGCAAGAGTGAACAGGGCGAGAGAGGGGCAAAAGGAGAGGAAGAGAGAGAATTCTAAGCAGGCTCCATGCTCCGCGTTGAGCTGGACGTGGGGCTTGATCCCAGGACCCTGAGATCCTGACCTGAGCCGAGATCAAGAGTTGGATGCTTAACCAACTGAGCCACCCAGATGCCCCAACAATTTTAGATTTCATTATATAAATACTTTCTTTTCCAGTTGTAGCACCTGCCAGCATATTACTGCTTACATTTAAAACCATGTTTTATAACAGTCTGAGAATTATCTTATGAAAAATTTATGGAGTTTTTTTTTTAAGTATTGCTTAGTTAACCCTATTTAAAGATTATATCATGGGTGAGTTTGGCAAAATTTTTTGAAACAGGCTAAAGCAATATATCAATTTTAAGTTGACAGTGGCTGATAAATTTCCAAATTCTTGTACTAGCCAGGCTTAGGAGTAGAAGTTAGGATAAGTGGGGTGATATTTATTACACAGTATGAGTTTAAAGTTTTGTTTAAAACATACTACCTTCCTGTTTATCAGGGGACAAGACACAAATCTATTGATTTTATTAGCTGCTCCTTTATGAGGAGGACTTTTAAAGCTGAAGATGAATATGAATGTCCTGGTTAAATATTTTAGCATATTCCATGTATAACTGACATTTTCTCTGCAATTTCATGCTGCCACATGGAAATCAAAGGGCCAGACAAGGTTTCCTTTTCTTTGCCATGTTGTGTCTGTATGAACATAAGAAGTATTAATTTGTTTTCTATGGTGTCAGGAAAGGGTGGATGTCTGTCACTAATTAGTTCATGTCACCAGGGAGAGTATTGCAGTAAAAAAGGAAATATTTTTCAAGATGATTGATGAAGTTAAGTCCCTAATGACCAGAATTACTTCACTAAGTGTGAAATTGATATTATCATAACCATATGCTCATTACATCATCACAACTACTTTTTAACAAGTGCCAGGTGACATAGGTATTAGCATGGTTTTTTTTTAATCAGTCATATGTGGAAAAACTAAATTTATCTATTTTTATTGAAATTTCTGATAAATTTTGAGTATCTAGAAACATCTCAAATTTCAGAAGAATCAAATAAGATATATTTAGTATTATTTATTAGTAGGATGTGTAATTTAAATATGCAAGTATGAGAATTGTGATCAAGTTTCATTTGTAAATGCCTAGATAATACATATATAGCTAATCTGCAATAATCCTGTGAGTTATCATCCCTATTAAGGTATAGACCAGACACCATCGATTATTTAACTATTTTAAGGCTTATTAAGTGCTTTCTCTGTAAAATGGCAGTGACATTTCGTAGAGTTTTTTGTGGGAAATAAATGGTAGATCTAGAGTTAGATACCTAGCATATATCAGGCACTCAATAATTTTACCTACCTTCCTATTTTAAGAACTAACTACCAGAAAGAGATTTAGTCCCTAATTGTACATAGTTTGGTTTTGTATACAACATTCTTTGAGTTCTTTGTGGTTATAAAGTATCTGAAAATCTTAGGTACTCAATAAATGTTTGTTATGAGAAAGGATGAAAACACAAATTTGCCCAAGTACTGTAAATATAGCAGTGGCGAAAAATATTTTAAATTGTTGCTTAGGTAATTCAAAGCATTACCATTATCTGATTAATTTATTGATAATAATTAAATCATCTTGAAGAGAAAGTCCTTTAGGTCTTTTTGAGACTGTCCTACTAGAGGCATAATAGCAACAAATCAGACCCAGCTGACTACCAACAGGAAATATGCCTTTGAGTATGAAGATGACATTTGCAAGATTTGCAAGAGTTAGGCAAGATTTTATCTTCTATAGTCTTTGCAGACAGAGCAATGGCTGTTTTCATGGCCACTTAAAATTCATTTTGCCAGCCTTACCATTCATAATGTGTTAATAAGACACCTAAATTTTAAAGTAGTGTTTATTTTTTATTTTTAGTATCATAATCTATATGTAACTCGAGAGAAATTATAAAAACTCACATATTTTGCTTTTCTTATGATTAAAATATAGAGAATTAATTAATGCCTTAACACTAATGGAGTGCCATGTTTCCATTGCTTTGGCTAATGAAAAGCAACTTGTTATTTATGATTATGATGATGGTTGATGATGGTGGTGGTGATGATAATGGTGATGATGGTGATAATAATAGTGATGGGTCGTGGTGGTAAAATGAGATTAAAAACCAACTAAGAATGGATTACTTCTCCCCAAATCCTAAAATTTGACTCTAGACTTTGATGGAGTTGAACTAGGTTTTTAAACTTGTTCTTGCTCCATTAAAACGACTTTATCAAAACAAAAGGAGCTTTTTTCTAGGAAATTGAAAATTCTAACCCTTGAGAAAATTATAGTGAGGTCAATTGCATCCTTATTTAACCAAATCAAGTGAAGCCCGAATCATTCTGACCATCTTTATTCAACTGTTATTTGGCAGAAATCTAATTTTGCTTCCATATTTGTTCATGTCCTTTCTGATTTTCTTATTGTCAGTGGAAATATTCTTTCCAGAACAATGGTAAATTTCTCACTTTCTGTGAGATGATGTCATCCCATCTGTGTGTATGTACACAGACTGATTTCATGACCCTGAGCAGCACCCTATATCCAGGCTTTATTAGAGAAATGACCTCTTAGCTCTCTGCATCCTGGTTAGAGTAACTGCCATTTATTTTTACATTGATACATAAACTACAGAGCCTACCAGTGGAATTCTTGCTGGGCAAGATGCCAGGCCAATTCTGTCAGACTTCATTGGAAAGCACCATGTTTAGACAAAAATCCCAAGAGCTACTGAATCTTTGCAGCAATCCTGGGTTAAAATGAGCTACACATAAGAAACATTTTATTTTCAGAAAGTGGGACTGAATAAATGTGGGTATTCAATAAATTCCAAAGAGAAAAAGTGTTCCTTTTTTCCTCATCCCCTGAAGATTATCTGCACCACTCCCACAGCATATGTAGTCCTCTGGCATTTCAGAATTGATGGACTCCAGATGCAATCACAATTTGAACTGTTGGCCATGGCCAGTCTGCCCTTGACCCCCTGCATTTCTGTACCCCTGTGTTCACCAAGAAGAATCCATGGAATAGTGAAACTATCAACCAAGTCCACAGGCAGGAAAAACCCTTTAAACATTAACTTCAAAGACAATCATAATTTGAAAAACACAATGTAAACAGGAAAAAAGGGGAGGTGATCGTTAAGCTGCTAGCAATTAGGCATTAATTAGTTTTGTTCAGTTGTTTAGCTGCCCGGTCCAGTAGTACCACTTGTATCTCCTTCAAATATATCAGGATTCCTCAGACTAATTTTTCTTAGTGAAATTAAGCCACAATTTGGAGACTAACATAGTAAAGATATATCATAAATATATACAGATCTAACTAACTGAATTTCTGGATTTCATTTATATATATATATTTTTTAAAGATTTTATTTATTTATTCATTAGAGACAGAGAGAGAGAGGGGCAGAGGGAGAAGCAGGCTTCCCGCCCAGCAGGGAACCCGATGCGGGACTCCATCCCAGGACCCTGAGATCATGACCTGAGCCGAAGGCAGACGCTTAACGACTGAGCCACCCAGGCGCCCTGGATTTCATTTATATTAAAAACCCAGTTAGATGGAAAGTTGACACTATGTCTGTTTGGCTCATCATTGTATCCCTACAGGTTAGCACTGAGCCTGGAACATCATAATTGTGCAAGAACCACATTATTAAATTTATTTATTTTTGTTAATACTTATAACATCTATTTCAAACACTGTGAAAGTGAATTTATTTTCATTTATCTTTTTGAGTGGGGAATATTTACACTAAGAAAATTATTTCTTTGATAGTACTTTCTTTGAAGATTAATACTTACTCTGTAGTGATCTAGATGTAAAATGTGGAATTGATAAGACCAGATATATCAACATTCCAGTTATCCCAGGGAATTTTTGTATCCTTTTTGACAATAACTTCCTGATTTAATATTTCATTTTCAAAAGTCTATTTTTTTACCATAGAAGTGGAATGCATGCAATAGGAACTTTGAATAATTGATATTTCCTGTTAAGTTCTGTGAATCCATGGGCTGAGACAAATGATCAATATAGCAAGACCTTGAGTGGTGCCAGGATAAAAATTCTTAGAGCCAAGTTACAGTTTAGGAATGAACTGTATTCCATCAACAGTTTTAAGTGTCTATTGTTACAAGTCACAAGAAAGAAAGGAAAGAAAGAAAGAAAGAAAGAAAGAAAGAAAGAAAGAAAGAAAGAAAGAAAGAAAGAAAGAGAAGGAAGGAAGGGAGGGAGGGAGGGAGGGAGGGAGGAAGGAAGGAAAGAAAGAAAGAAGAAAAAGAAAGAAAGAAAAGAAAGAAAGAAAGAAAGAGAAAGAGAATGAAAGAAAGAAAGATGTAATTTGAGCAAGAGAAAGCAAGCAAGCAAGCAAGCAAGAAAGAAAGAAAGAAAGAAAGAAAGAAAGAAAGAAAGAACAAACTAAAAAGAAAAGAAAAGAAAGAGCAGTTCAAACAAAGCAGGCAGCAGTCAGGACAAGTTGAGGCTCCAAACCTGTGTTCACTGTATAGAAAGACTCAAAAGGCCCTATATATAGACTTTTCTGGAAAACAGTTTTATACTGGAGTCCCAGCTTAGCAGACAGAAGCCACTGGTCAGTTGGTGGGAGCAAAATAGGAAGGGGTTACCTGGTAACCAGTGGAGCACAGAAACATGACATTAGGATCAAATTCATTTTACTCTCAAAGAGGAGTTATTTCCCCTGCTTTAAAATTTCTTTGGATCCAAAGAAAACCAAAGTTGGTGGCATCACAATTCCAGACTTCAAGCTCTGTTACAAAGTTGTCATCATCAAGACAGTATGGTACTGGCACAAAAACAGACACATTGATCAATGGAACAGAATAGAGAACCCCAAGATGGACCCTCAACTCCATGGTCAACTAGTCTTTGACAAAGCAGGAAAGAATATCCAATGGAAAAAGGCAGTCTCTTCAACAAATAGTGTTGGGAAAATTGGACAGCCACATGCAGAAGAATGAAACCGGACCATCTTCTTACACCATACACAAAAATAGTCTCAAAATCACTATGACTGATGTCCCCAGGCTGTGAGGACCACCTTCTTCCACATGTCCAAGACACTCCAGGAGAATGGAGTTACTGCAAGGCCAGTCTTGTAACCAAGGCCATGGGGCAGAGCAGGACTGTGGGGCTGGATGGCTGGGAGGCAGGACCTGGCTAGAGAATGGACAGAGGAAACCCCTTCCCCCATTCCCCTGCCCCAGCTGCCAAATATCACTGTGTCTTGCTCCTGTAGCTCCCCTGGCTTTCATTCAGGCCCCTCCTGGCACTGGCCTCAGATCCAGTCCCCTGATGTCCCCCAGAGGAGAGTTAGCCAGACCCTTCCCAAGCCCTGAGGGCAGGGCCTCATCCACTCTCATGCATCCAAGTTCTGGAAGTAGGAGTAGGCCTGGGGCTCAGATGGTCTGACAGGGCTGGTCTGAGCTGCAAGGTATCGGGGTAAATGGCCAGAAGTAAGGCCCTCCACCCTGAACCTGCAGGGTAGAGGCAGGCTCCTGGGTCCTGGCCACAGCATGCATCAGGCTCTCAGGGAAAAGAGGGGCTCTGGAGGGACCAAGACTCCCAGTCTTGTGCAGCCTGGGCCATAGGGAACAGGGGAGCAGAGTCTGCAACTCCTGTCAGCTTTGGGGAAGAAATCTCCTGAGCCCTACTGCAACTTGGTTGTTTTTATAAATGAATTCTCGGAAGTATAAAATAAAATAATAATAAAATAAAATAATGGTGTGGTGAGAAGCCTACAAATCTGCTAACACAGAAAGCTCCTAACATCAAGGTAAGTTGCCGCTTCACTATATATGTTTCTTTCTATTTGCAGAACCACCCAAAGTCACTGTGATGCCCAAGAATCAGTCATTCACAGGAGGATATGAGGTCTCCATCAGGTGTTCTGCAACAGGTTATCCCAAACCAAAGATCACCTGGACCATTAATGATATGTTTATCATGGGTTCACACAGGTACTGGGTTTGTATCATGTTCTTTGTTTTTACTGAGTGAAGTGTTGATGAAAAACCAATCAAAAGTTGGACAAAACTAATGTGACTAAATCCCTAAGGTTAAGGGAGCTTTGACCAAAATCTACAGCTTTAGATTTTCTAAATAGGCCAGGAAATGGCCATAAAATAATAAATGATGAATTGACAGAGTTTGATGTTCTTCAATCTTGCATTTAATAGCTGGGCCTAAGAGCTTCACAATACTTGGCATCGCAAACATGACACCATAACACTTGGTTTACCTTGAATAATTGAAATGAGGATAGTAAACTTTCTGTGGGGTAATGTGTAGTTTTCATGAATCTATTAAAAATATGGTCCTGGGATTTAACAGGAGAGAGAAGAGGCAAAGGACAGAACAGTAGCTCTAATTAAAATGTGTGCAGACATTTCTTTGCAATTCCTATTCACTTTTGCCGTACTAGATTGAGATGTATTTTATCTGCTGGATGACTTCAAAAGACAGTGAATCCTCTCATGCGCAAAGAGTGTAATGAACATGTGGAACACAAACAAGGAAGTTTCCAGCTATTGAACTTCCATTGCTCTGGGTTTTGAGGAGGACAAGGGCTTAGGGCCAGATTCTATTCCTAGACTCACCACTGACTTTCTGCGTGACAGGAGGTATTGCCATCTCTCAGGTTTGCATTTGGTGGAACTTTTAGCATAACAATTCACACAAAGTGTGATTGCCTGGTTGCAAATTCCACTTCTTCCATTTACTAACTGCCTTTGGGCAAGTTACATAATCCCTTTGCTCATCCGTACAACGGAGATGATAATAATATGTAACTCATTGGGTTGTTATGAGTATTTAAAATATTATGTAAAATTTCTGGAGCAGTCCTTGGCACAGAGCAAGTACTGGATACATGGGATCTATTATTACTACTACTACTATTACTATTATTATTACTACTACTACTACTATTACTATTATTACTACTGCTACTACTACATTTCTGTTTATAAAATGACAACATTAATAATTTCTACAGTCAGCACCAAAAATATGTCTAAGATATTTGAAGATATTTGTAAGGAAGATCCTATAGTTTCTTCATACTATTATTGGGGTATTTTCAATTTTTCTTTTCATCCCTAGGTATAGGATGACCTCAGAAGGTACCTTAATTATCAAAAATGCAGTTCCCAAAGATGCAGGGATCTATGGTTGCCTGGCAAGTAATTCAGCTGGAACAGACAAACAGACTTCTACCCTCAGATACATTGGCAAGTATAATCAGTTTAAAAGGCAGTGAAAATAGGATGAGTATCATATCAAGCAATTTAAAAGTACTTTTCTAAAAAATAAATAAATAAATAAATAAAAGTACTTTTCTGAAAATTAATATTAGGAATGAGTTTTACCCAGTCTTATAATTTATTATTCATTTCACACATTGATTAAAGGAAATACTGTAACTAATTTAAGTTAAAAGTTCAGGGAGTAGATAGCTTCATTAGTCAACAAAACTCCAGGAGGCTTACAGATTGTGGTAGAGTCCCAGATGGTCCACAGAGTTCTATCCTTCCATGGTTTTTCTGTTGTTTGCAATATTTTGCTTACATATTAATAAATTCTATATCCTTTCTAGTTTACCTCAACTTCCATTTTATATTTTTCACTTATATTCAAAACTTTATAATATTTCTATTATGATTAAATGTTTGTAACATTTCTGTCATTTATCCTATCTACATATTATTTTCACTTTTCATCTTTAGTTTTTCACCTCTAAACGTAAACATTTATTGAAGATGCATTTCATGATAATCATTCTATAATATTCCATAACATAATGATTATAATAGATTCTAAAACAGGATTGTAATCTAATATAATGTATTCCATATATTCCAATATAATAGAATATTTCTTTTAATTTTTTTTTTAAACAAATAAAGGACAAGGACATTACATGCTCAATGTTAGTTTGTAAATTGTGAATAATTAATGGCTAACGATCCACCCTGCCATTCATGGTAAGGTAGTGAAACTGGAAGTGGAAGAGAGGAAGAAAGCTAAAATAAAAATTGAGAATTGTAGTTGGTATGTACATATGAGGGAGGTAGCAAAAGTGTCATAAATATTGACTTTGAAAGCCTGGAAAGAAATGGTCTCATTGACAGAAATGAAAGCACATGGCGAGTAAGTTTGGAAGATTGGAGAGGAAATAGGCAGTGGGAATGCAGAAAGGGGGGTAGAAAGAGATTCTGAATTGTAAAATGAATTTTGGTTCATTCACAAGCCAAAATAGTTGACCCACTTATTTACCTTATTAATCACCCAGAGTATCTAAAAATACTAAAGATTGTGGAATATAAAATAAAAAATGTATGTTATGAAGTCCTTACTTTTTGAGAACTTGTGTAATGGGAGTGGCTATACATAAAGAAATGTAAGACAGCAGACAGACAAGTACTACAGTGAGGGTTGGCAGAGAGGAAGATTAATTCTGACTGGGGAATTTGTAAAGATTTCTCAGAGGAGACAGGATTTATCAGTCTGGAGGAATGAGTAGGATTCAAAGAACTAGGGCAAAGGGCATTTCAGGTTTTTGCAAAAGCAGGAAGATAGGAGAGAGTAGGGGTTGTTTTGGACTACCAGCATAGCTTCGTACCTTGTGATAGGAAAGGAAACGTTATGGAGGATAAGTTAAAAAAGAAAGCTCTGCACCAGTTTATGATTTTTGAAAGCCAAACTAGAGAATCATGAAATAAAATCACCAGAGCTTTTCTAGCAGAGGATTAACATGATCTTTGAGAAGTTAACTCTTAGCTTTGTTTAAAACTACCTCAATTAAAATTAGAAAGTCCTAACATGCCCAGTTCAGAGAAAAATGTATTTATGAGTGAATGAAAGCATTAAGCAAGGGAGGAAAGAAACTTAGAGAATGTTTGTATTTAGCATCAAAGGGAAAAAGGGAATGGAGACTCTACTTTTTATAGATAAAACTTTTAGTCTTAGACTTCAACTCTCTCTGTAGTTAAACATGAATATCCTTAAAATCATGCAGAAAATGTTACAACAAATTAACCTGTAATTACATTATCCTCAAGTCTTAATCTAGCCAAATCAGTCTTACCATCATAGCTCTTTTGATATTTTTATTACTATCAGTCTTCTCTCTGTTCCTTTATATTACTTGTTATTTCTATAAGATGTGTTCAGATTTCTAAGATTTTTCTTTCTTTATATATCTTTTTTATAAGGACCTTTCTGTTAATATCCTAAATTTTTGACTCTTTTATCAATTATTTTTGCCTAATATATATATATATATTTGACCTTGATAAATAATCTTCTCATCACACACATCCATGTACACGTGCATTAGAAGAGTCTCTTTCTGTTTATAAACATTGAAATAGCTACAAGCACATAAACACTAGTGGATTTTGTTAAACTGGTTCATTTAGTGTAATTATAAACAAGGTGCATGTCGCATTGGGCCAGACATTAACCATTTGCTTGTTTGTTTTTTTCAGAAGCCCCAAAGTTGATCGTAGTTCAGAGTGAGCTCTTGGTTGCTCTTGGGGATACAACAGTTATGGAATGTAAAACCTCTGGTATTCCTCCGCCTCAAGTTAAATGGTTCAAAGGTACATTTCTTAAGTATGTTCATGTCTGGTTCACTTAGTTTTGTTTTCTCTTTTAAAACGATGATTTGTTAAAATTTTGTTTTGATGTGTGACTTAGCAGCCCCATAAAATGTGTTTATGATCTCACTAGAGACAATAGTTCAAAATTCTGAACTCTAAATTTCAGGATTTGACATCTGGTGTGGATTATAGGACCATGAAAATCAAAGCAGGAAAAGTTTGCCTTTGCTAATCCAGCTGAACATTCTCTTTGTTAGTTTAGGATTGTTTCCTGTAGAAAATGGTCCAAGAATACGCTGTTAATGTTTAAGATGACTTTCCTGATTTCGGTTCACTTTTCTTAGAGATAATGGCTGTCACTATTAGAAAGTTTTCTAGATTCTCAAGGACACTTTGTACAAAGTCCTCAAAAAAGACATCACATTCAAACTTACAGGTAAATGAAAGACAAATGTGTTGTGTGGTTGGCTTCATCGCACATGGTAGATGCTTTTATCAAGCGTGGAAATTGTCTGCTTGCATTTGTAACATAAAGATTACACCTTTGTGATTCTATAATAAAATAACAGTAATTACTGTGCTGTTTGTCTTAGTGAGAATACACTTGGGTCCTGGTCCAGGCTCAGATGGTGACAGTAGGTATCTGTGTAAAACATCCCGCTTCTGTTTCTGTCTCAGTTCTTCCAATCTATGAGCAAGAAAAATTCCCGCAAACACTCTAAAAGGGACGTTGCTAGGATTATTGAGATGCTGTTTGCAAAATACTTTTTAATCTTCAGATGAAAAATGCTAAACAGTACAAAGAACTATTGTTATGATTCTGTTTGTTAAATCACAGACATCCCCATAGCAACGGGTTGATGTCATAATCACAAAATTATGAATTCACCTCGGGTTCAAACTCTTGGGGAACATGAGGTGAAAAAGAAAGGCTTTATGTAGAAAACAAACACTTTTAAATAATACAAATCAAAAACAGGAAAACTAGGAAATAATGCCATTTTCATGGTTTTCCATGTTAAATGATTTTAAGTCTTCATGTTTTCTGTGATAAGAAAAGCATTTCTGGATTTGCTTCTTAATTAGGTTTATTTCAGGTAACATACACTAATTTTACTTGTTTAAAATACTTAAATCTTTGAATTACAAATGAAATAATCAATGTCAAACTCACATCATAAATAAATCCAGAAAAAATGTGTTTTAGAAGCAGTATTTCTCTTTTTTAAAAGTCAGTAGTTTATGTTAAAAATAAAAATTAAAAAAAGTAATATAACCTGCTGACTTCTCTGCGCATAGATAGCAGAGTCACACAGAAAGTCTTTTATTTTTAAAATTGAGGCTACTTTTCTGAATTAAATGTAGTCTTCATGTTAGCCTGGGTCTCATAAATGGCTTGGAAGGTAAGGAGGAGTTAGGGAGCCATGTAGCCATCATATGGAAGATTCTAGAATTGACTACCTATTAGTTCTCTCAAACATAGATGTTGGGGTTCAACAGACCCAGTAAATAATATCCCATTTCTCTGTCCAAGTTATGAAGCCACAGAGCTAGAATGTGGGCATTAAACACCGACAGACCATATTGGAGGACATGCTCCAATGTTCATCAACAATATGCAGAGCAGTCATAAACCCCACAATCAGGCCAACCTACTGCCCTACCTATCCCAGGCAAGCAACTTATTGCATATGCAGAGTCTGGATCATCAAGAACAGAACTAGAGGATAATCTCTTCTACATGCAGATTGGCTCCAGAAAGAAAGGGGGAGGAGGCAGCTGGTTTTTCCTTTACACCTCTGTTAGGGATGAGACAATAGGAAGGTTATGAAAATTCTACCTATGGAAACCAAGGGGTAAAGAAGAGACCTCACCTTAACCAGAAGAATAACTTTTTCCTCATACCCTTTTTTTTTGACAATTCTGATTAAATGAAGTAGATGGTGATTGATTGATTGATTGATTGATTGTAAGAACACATGGAATCTATCTTCTTTTTTTTTTTTTTTAAGATTTTATTTATTTTTATTTGACACAGAGCCAGAGAGCACAAGCACAAGCAGGGGCAGAGGCAGGCAGAGGGAGAGGGAGAAGCAGACTCCCCGCCGAGCAGGGAGCCCGACGTGGGACTCGATCCCAGGACCCCAGGATCATGACCCGAGTTGAAGGCAGCCACTTAACCAACTGAGCCACCCAGGCGCCCTGGAATCTATCTTCTTAACAAATGTTTAAGGGTGCCTGGGTGGCTCAGTTGGTTGGGCAGCTGTCTTCGGCTCGGGTCATGATCCTGGAGTCCCTGGATTGAGTCCCACGTCGGGCTCCCTGCTCGGCAGGGAGTCTGCTTCTCCCTCTGACCATCCCCCCTCTCATGTGCTTTCTCTGTCTCTCATTCTCTCTCTGTCAAATAAATAAACAAAATCTTAAAAAAAAAATGTTTCAGTGTACAATACAGTATTGTTAACTATGGGCACTTTGTTGCACAGCAGATCTCTAGGACTTATCTTGTGCAATTTAAACAACACTTCCTCATTTCCTTTGCTCCAAACCCCAGGCAACCACTATCCATTAATAAATTGTATTCCATTCAGATCATCAGAGAAAAGGAATTCCATAAGTACAAATACCCATCAAAATTTTGGATTTTTCATTTTTAGAAATAAGCAACATACAGTGGGTTCAAAAAAGAATCGGGGACACTATTAAAATGTTGCATAGAGGATATTTCTGGTAAAATAAATTGGATTTTTAAATTTAGATTGGTATTTCTTAAAGTGTAGTCAGGAATCCCTGGGGGTTCTTCATAATTCTTTTCAGGGAATCCAGATCAAAATTATTTTCCTAATTATACCAAGATATTATTTGTCTTTATCACATTCATTGTCTCATGGGTATATAGTGGAGTTTTTGGAGGCTACATAATGCGGAAGCAAAGATGAGCACTCAGCTGTCTTCTATTAAGCTAGACATTCTAGAAATTTGCAAAAATGTGAAACGCCACTCTTCTCACTAAATTTCTCTTGTTTTTGGAAATATAATTATTTCCTCATAAAATATGTTCATTATGTTAAAATATTATGAGTTTGTTATTATAAAATAAATGCATACATTTAAAATTTTTTCAGTTTCATTTCTAAAATGCTAAATACAAATAAATATAGTTCATATAAACAAAACCTCATTAAAGTCCCCAGTAATTTCTAAAAGTATAAAAGGGTCTCGAGACAAACATTTTTGAGAACCACTAATTACCATCAGCTATTTGAAAGGATCTCATGCCAGGGATAATGACCTCTCTGTTCATCTTACATCCACAGAGACCAGAATTGAATTTAAACTACAGCATAAAGAGAACCCTCTTCAGTGGTAATGATGTTAAATCCTAGCATAGATTGTCAGGGAAGTTTGTATATTTTACTATTTATACCATTCTTTTAATCTTATCTAATATTAAAACTAAACAATCCCTATTCCACTTCCATCTCAAAATTCTATATTTCTCGGGGCGCCTGGGTGGCTCAGTTGGTTAAGCGACTGCCTTCGGCTCAGGTCATGATCCTGGAGTCCTGGGATCGAGTCCCGCATCGGGCTCCCGGCTCAGCGGGGAGTCTGCTTCTCCCTCTGACCCTCCTCCCTCTCATGCTCTCTGTCTCTCATTCTCTCTCTCTCAAATAAATAAATAAAATCTTTAAAAAAAAAAAATTCTATATTTCTCTATGGTTTCTAAATAATTTGGTGACTAATTTTTTAGTCGAAATGAAGAAAGGAGAGATTATCAAAATGTGTTCAGAATGCAAACTTGACTAAACCAATGTTTTCCAATTTATATTTTGTTTCATTGCTGCTCTTCTTTAAACATTTTTATTTTGATAAAAGCTACTAGCTAAAAGGTTTTGATTTTATCCTCTTGTGTCCTTTGACATACACAAAAGAAATAGGAGAGAAGTAAATTCCAAAATTCTAAATGCATTTTAGTCCAAACATTCTAATACTTGATGAACAGCTAGGTCACATCGCATTCTCCCTTAGTGGGAGGAAAGTTTATGTCAACATCATCTGCTTTTATTTATGAAAATTTCCCAGAGGCACATAGACACAGCTTTGGTTGTTTCTCTTATTCTCACTTGGTATGTAGTAGCAAGCTTAAAAGGATGATTTGGGTTTTAAATATTGGAATACTGAAAAATACTTTATTTTTGGCACTGACGGTTGCTAATGTAATTTTTTTGTTTTGTTTTCAAATTTATGGCTCCTTTGACCCCTTCTGCTCCCAAAATTATAAAAACGAAAAGAGAATTGTCTGTTTGTTGCCCTGAGTCTGTTGATTGGTGATTTTTATAGTATACTAGAGAATTACTAGTTCCGGAGTTTTCTCTCTCTCTCTCTTTTTTTTTTTTTTTTTGTTAGAAGCTAAGAGAATTACTACTGTGGTCTTCAGGGCACATGGCTAGGCTAGTACGTGACATTTTGGAGAGCAGTTTTTTAAGACTTGACATCTGGGCATGCTATGAACCCCTTAGAGCAATGGCCTTCAAACTTCCAGGAAGATTTTAGGACCCCCACAAAAAGTTCAATATTACCCTTTAACAAAAACAAAAAAGCTATGGACACCAACTATTAAACATCCAGTACTGGGTATTTTTTTTATGAAATTGGCCATCATGGTTAATTTCATTCTTAAGAGAGGTGTCACCCTGAAGGAGGAGAAACATAAGGAGAGACTAACTGCTTAACTTACAGATTAGTTGAGGCATTGCCTGCCTTCAGAAAGAAATGGTTCCCAGGAGATTTGAGGTGCTGCGGGAACACACAGCATACACAGGTAACTCAGACACTAATTTTTCTAGCGTCATTCTAGCCTCACAATGAGGTCAAACTCAGTGCATGGTTTCATCCTCCACCCATTTATTTCCTACCTGCCTCTTCCAGAAACTCATAACTCAACTTAAAGAACTTGGATGAATAATACAGATTAGTAAAGGTATCCTGAGAGATTGATACAAAACACTTCTCTCTGGCCATTGTCAAGAAATTTCTCATCCATTTTTCCCCTGCTACCAACAAGCTCTTCCGCATCCTCTCCAGATAGCTGCAGTTGCTTCTTTGCTAGACATCCTCAGAAGCCTCGCAGGTAGCCTGTACCTCTCCCAAGATACCATCTAACTGATAGCATTCAGCAAACCAAAACACTGGTCATTGACCGAACTAAGAACACCATAGTCTCCTAAAGCACTTCCTGGATAACTGGAATTCATCCTGCCACAAAGATGGTAGAAACCTTTCTTCAAAGTTCATCTTCCCATTCCCATCTTACCTAACACAGCCATGGTGGCAGCTACCATCCTTTCCCAGCCCCCTGGCGCATCTTTGAAGAGTTCATTCTTTTTTTTTTTTCTTTCACTAACATTTTTTTTTATTCTTATGTTAATCCCCATACATTACATCATTAGTTTTAGATGTAGTGTTCCATGATTCATTGTTTGTGCATAACACCCAGTGCTCCATGCAGAACGTGCCCTCCTCAATACCCACCACCAGGCCAACCCATCCTCCCACCCCCCTCCCCTCTAGAACCCTGTTTGTTTTTCAGAGTCCATCATCTCTCATGGTTCGTCTACCCCTCCGATTTCCCCCGCTTCATTCTTCCCCTCCCGCTACCTTCTTCTTCTTCTTTTTTTTTTTCTTAACATATATTGCATTATTTGTTTCAGAGGTACAGATCTGAGATTCAACAGTCTTGCACAATTCACAGCGCTTACCAGAGCACATACCCTCCCCAGTGTCTATCACCCAGTCACCCCATCCCTCCCACCCCACCCCCACTCCAGCAACCCTCAGTTTGTTTCCTGCGATTAAGAATTCCTCATATCAGTGAGGTCATATGATACATGTCTTTCTTGAAGAGTTCATTCTTATTTAGGTACATACAGTAGAAAATATTTGGGGCCAGATTTTTGGCTCTCGGTCAGCCCATAGATTTATACAGACTAATAAATCAGCTTAGTGCCAAGAAACACTTCATTCTTTCTTTGCATAAACATTGTTTAAGTGTCTATGTTGTATTTTAAGAACTTCACAGTCCGTTTTCTTCAGCAGTTTAGAAATCAAACCAGTACCGGAGTAAACTATGTAAATACTTTAGTTAATGTTCTCTCTTTGTTTTGACGTAGGGGATCTTGAGCTGAGGCCCTCAACATTCCTCCTTATTGACCCTCTCTTGGGGCTTTTGAAGATTCAAGAAACTCAAGACCTGGATGCTGGTGATTATATGTGTGTAGCTGTCAATGATGCTGGAAGAGCTGCTGGCAAGATAACTCTGGATGTTGGCTGTAAGCATCCCAGCTCTGATAGACACGTTCGTTTTTTTTCCATGCTAAGAACTTTGAAACAACTGAGTGGAAATATCTGTCAGAATGGACAAATTAGAGTTAGCGTTTCAGATTATTAATATAATAACGGTAATAAGTATTTACCAAGTGCTTTCTATGTGCCATGCACTATGATAAAACCTTGTATGTGCATTATCTCATTAAACTCTCAGAGCAATCCTAAGAGGAAGATATTATAATGATCTCCACTAGATAAATAATGAAATGGAGGTGTAGCAAATCTAAGTAACTTGACCAGGATCACAGATCTATGGAGGGGCCGAGCCTGGATATTTGAACACAGGTTATCTGACGTCAGAGACTATAGGCTTCACTGGTATATCATCTATTGCCAAACATTTTCCTAACGGGAGTTGGATGACACAAAATTCCTAAGTATTAACATCTGGAGGCCAGAAATTAGACTTTGGCCCTAGACCATAATTTGGAGATGTTGATGATAGCAAAGGTAGCAGATTGTGCTTTTGCTTTAAAAAAAAAAAAATTTACTAGCAATGACTCCTCAGTGTATAAAATAAAGTACTAGTTACAAATCAATGTCAATCACATCATGAAGGATACAGCATGTGCATAGCAACTATCGTCAGATTACTCAAGAAGTTTGGTTCTCCCTCCTTCTTTGTCTCTCCATCTCCTGTTTCTTAAAAAAAAAAAAAAAAATTTTTTTCTACATAGTGTGGTAACACATGATATAAAACAGAGCTTGTTTTGTATGAAAAGGAACCTGGCAGCTTAATTTTAACAGATAATTCAAACATTTACATCAGTTAAACTTATAAAATATGACATTTTGTTAAATTGCATTTTCATTTATGTATGATGATTTTCATGCCTCAGCTGTTTTTTTTAAACAAAAGTTAAGAACTATAAGAAAATGCATTTTTTTTAGAATAAAGTAATATAAAACATTTTAGCTCTATCTTAATTCTTTAAATGAATATAATTGCCCTGTAAGCTTAATATTTTATTTCATATAAACTAATTTTTTTCCTCTTAGGATCTTTTTATGATCCCCTTGCCCTTGGGCTGTCTGAACACTGTGCGTTCTTGGTGATTATGCCCTTGGGGTAGAATCGACAAAGCTGGAAATGGCCACAAAGACCACAGTAGAATCTGGCTAGGGCAGAGCAAAATGTGTTTGACCATGACTAAACTCTGGGGTTATTAAGAGAAGTGCCTTGGAAATAAGATTGGAATCTCTGGGTGGAGGATATCTGAATCTACCAGCAGAGTTAAAACACAAGGAAACCTTTTAGAAAAGTAGGGCCCAAATGAAAAGGATCACTTGATACATAATTCTTGTTTCTAAGAAATATACAAGTACAGTGTTTCAAATTCCCAACATTTTCTAGCTCTGCTTCTCCCTCTTCCCTGCCCAGATATTTTATATTTACCCAACATTCTTCTAGAGTTGTCTAGCTCTAGAGGAAGAATGAATTAGTCTGAGTAATTTTTCCCAGCAAAAATGGAATGACACCCTCACCCCTCTCCAAGACTGTAAGAAAATCTAAACAGTGTACACATTCCTTTGCTTATTTACTGCCTTCTTGATAATCTTTTTAGCTTCTGGATTTTCCAGGTTATCTCTTTTGACTAGTGAAAAACCATGTAAAGTTTAGGGCTCTCTGTCCTGGAGTGACTTGCATTGGAATAGGAAACATCCTAACAAAAGTTTTGTATTTAATCCTTCATTCCTTGAACTGAATTTTGTTTTATCTTCACTCCTATTCAAGATCTTCACTCTCTGTGACCTTTTCTAAAACAATGGCTCTCTCAGCTTTTATCCTGGTCATA
This sequence comes from Mirounga angustirostris, assembly GCF_029215605.1. Taxonomy (NCBI): domain Eukaryota; kingdom Metazoa; phylum Chordata; class Mammalia; order Carnivora; family Phocidae; genus Mirounga; species Mirounga angustirostris. The sequence goes on from NW_026991714.1 coordinate 46,107,106, forward strand.
ATTCTGATGGAGCCATTAACATAAACTCAATTGTTTCCTTACTGTAACCTTGATCATTAAGTTGCCAAATAACTTAATACTAACATTAGTGCCGTGCATGCGTCTGTTATGCCTTAACAATCTCCTTATTCACCGTTAGAATTCTGATTACCTTAGCTCACAAAGTTTGGTTAGACCTTGTCTGTCCACATAAAACGGTTATATATCCTAGCAGATACAGAGTGTAACTGCCAAAAGCCCATGGAAATCACAGTTGCAGTGATGGTTGTAGTTGTCACTATTAAGATTAAAAGCCAACAAACAAACAAAAACCCGAAAATTTTCCTCAGAATTTACACAATGGTTAAGAGAATGGGCTTTGGAGAGAGACTGGGTTTTCTGCCTGACTTAATAGTACCTACCTGTTAAGTTAGTTGTAAAGATGAAATGAGACATCATTACCTACCCACATGCGTTCAGCATGTCAGTGGTTGCTGCTCTCCCATCTGCCTCACGAATGGCACACGTATCAAATACATGAACTTCACAAATTGAATTGTCATTTTGATTCTTGGAGTCCTGAAAAATAATATAGAAACACACATATAATAATGGCGTAGTATTTAAGATTAAGCATTGGGCTTTTAATATGAAAGTCACTGTTTCAAGTTGATTTTTTTTTAAAAAAAGGGCCTGAGATAATTCAAGTACTACTTTTAGTAGTAGTGCATAAAATTAATCATTTGCATTCCAAAACTATTGGGCATAAATTTAAGTAGCTTATGACTGAAAAAGAAAAACATGCCTTTATCCCTATCATGTAGCTGTTGGGAGTTCAGATCGTTTTTGTGGGCCTATTACCTTACATCAATACTAGATCAAAAAAACAATGATAAAAAAGCTGTTCAATATTATTGTGGAGTTACAGTTTCTTGTAGTGAGTCTCCTCTTTCCTGTTTCTCATTATCGTGGCTCTGAGTTATAGACATTTCAGGTCAGCAGGGAAAGTTACCAGTGCTTTTCATCCTTTTTTAAAAAGAGGTAGTGAATTGTGAAGTCATTTGGAAGAGAAGAAGATTGGCTACATCAAACAAAAAGTTGGCCTGGCAGCGATTTTATTTGCAGTATTCCACACCACTCAGGATTTGAGTCTTAGACTGTGGTTTTGTGTTTTGTGCTTTGGTAGACCAAAACAGTGTGTTCAGCCATTTTAGGAAAGAAAATCTCCGTTTGACTAATATAATGCAAGAGTTGCCTTAGTGGATATATATTTAATTATCACTAAAGGAACTAGAATAATTTTATGGAATAGCTTTTAGAGCAGAAAAGTTTGTAACTTTTCTATTTTCAGAGTGAAAATATCTGTCGGTGACAACAAAGCCATACCCTGTGTTAATTCTGCAGTTCTTAAAGGATTTGCACACAAATATTTAGGGGATCCCAGTGAGTCCATCATAATCCTGACAGACTGTATGCACAAACTGAAATTGAAATTAATAATAGATATATTAAATTTCGGAGCTAAGATTTAATAAATTAACTCAACAATATTTATAACCAATGATAGTTAATATTTGGATGATTACTACATGCCTAAATGATTAATGAAGACTACCTCTTTTAACAATGTGAGATAGGAAATATTATCACCTCCTTTTGTTCATGGAGAGATTTAGACTGGGGGAGGCAAAATAATTTTCCAATTTTACAGACTAAGAAATAATGGAACTGCCATTCAAAACCACCAAATGGACTGTAATGTCTCTAAGCAACACAGCCTCCCCTGTACAAGTCCCGTGTTTTGTACTACAATCACTGCTGCCCCTTCCCTGGTCCCTTTAATCTGTTTACCATCCACCCAATGTAATTCACTTGGAGTCCGGATTGGCCACACTCAGGAGTAGGAAGTATTTAAAAGGTGTCTTGGCCTGAGTTAGGAGTTGCTTCATTTTTGAGGTTTGCTTGTCATTGATGCTATCTTGGCTGCTTACCTAGTGCCTGGTACTCTCATTTGCCTTGTTTTCTGGTACAAGTATGTATATTCCCTAACCTTCTGCTTGTCTTGTGCCTGACGCTGTTCCCAAAGCTTCTTCACCACAGATGACTTCTTCTGTCTTAATTGAGTTTTATGGGCACAATCTGAACTCTGCTTATCCTTTTTTAGTCCAGTTTGTTCTTGGCTTTCTTACTTCTGAAAATTCTAATTTTCTCCATTTTCACTGATGGCTATGTTCTGTTGTGTCAGTAAGCTTGGGTTCTTCCCAAATACTTGGTCAATCCCAGGCTTCTGCATATCTTTTTGTTTTTCTGGAATTTATTTTCTGCCCCATTTTCACATCCATCTGCCCACACTCTGCACCTAATACATCCTGAGACTTTTATACTTAACGTCTATTTTTCAGAAAAGCAACTGGCTCTGGAATAAATGATTACTAATCACTCTAGAGAAAAGTAACTAGTCCTTTACACCTAAGATAGGCAAACAATGAGCTGCTTTATAAATTATTTTCTAAATATACTTATTTTGCCTATTATTTTTATAAGCCAAATTCCCATAGAGGTGGATTAAGAGAAATCTAAACACGGCCTCACTACTTCTTTTTAAAAACATGTTACTCAATTGTGGGTTTAATTTAATTTAATTTAATTTAGGTTCAATAAACAAATAATAGGGCTTCTGAAATTGCCATGTTTTCTTCAAAAGTGCAAGTTCAAATGTGTGGGATCAAGGTTGTTATCATCACCATACACTTACACACATATACAAATGCACACACTAGATTATTGTTGAAATGTTATAATATTGATTCAATCATTCACAGATATCTAGCCGCCTTGAATAATGCACAAAGTACTATGTTAGTTGCCAAAAAAGATAAAATATGGTTGCAAACATGAACTCTCTAAGGAAAATCAAACATTAGTCTAATAAAAGGCAGCATGTGGGCCATTGCCATGAGAGTGATAAAGAGTGAGTTCTCTGAAACCTCACATAGGGAAGAAATCATGTCTATCTGGGAGGATGAGAGATGGCATTGAGGAGGGACCTTTTGAACTGGATTAAAGAATTGTCAGTATTTCAATAGCCAGAGATCAGCAGCCAACATTGCGTTTGAAAGGGATGGCAATAACATGCGGATACTGATATGAAAATGGTCAATCCTTGTTTGGAGAAGAATGAAGAGTTCGAATTGTCCAGAAAATAAGATTTCTGTAGGGGAATAATGGGAGATGAGGCTGCAAAGTTAGAGGATGTCCTTTAGCCCAGGCTAATAAAGCACTAAGGCTGCTCGGGAGACAACTGTACATCCGAGTCCCAGGATTCCCAATGAGAAGGAAAGAAGTGATCTCTGCACCTATTTTTATTAGCCTGCTAAACAACTTGACTTTGAGCAGTTGTAAGAACCTATAGAAAAGGGGAGGCTGATAAAATGACAAAGAATTGTTATCAGGATCAATCTAGTTTTCAATCCTACCTTCACCCTTCAATTCCATGTGACACTTAGCAAATTGACTATCTTGTCTCAGTTTCTTCATCTATAAAATTGGAGTAATGATAGTACTTACCCCATAAGGATATTGTGAAGATTAAATGAGAAAATTAATGGAAAGCACTTAACAACAGTCCTTGTCTTTGTAAGTGATAGTTGAATTTCTAAGCAAGACTTAACCTTGACATTATCAAGGAGCCCTCTCTTGGCTCCTCCTCTTAGAATCCTATATAAGCAGGGGGCACCTGGGTAGCTCAATTGGCTAAGCGACCAACTCTTGGTTTTGGCTCAGGTCATGATCTCGGGATTGTGAGATCAAGCCCCGCACTCAGCCTGAGTCTGTTTGTCCCTCTCCCTCTGCTCCTCCCCTCACTCCCATACATGCTCTTTCTGTCTTTCTTTCTCTCTCAAATAAATAAATAAAATTAAAAAAAAAAAAAAGAATCCGACATGAGCAGGTTTCATGAATCACCTCCAATAGCATCCTATCTATTTCTCCTTGTCTTATATCTCATACCTCATTACTTTTAAGTTCTGGGGGATAGACATATTGATAGCCTCATCTATTAGGTCTTGCTGACAGTTTTCTCCTATGTTGCCTTCCCATGTTTTCCAAGTTGTGCCTATGACATATTTCTAATTCTTCCTCCTGGCTTCTGTGTTTATCTAAATTATGTAGATAACTGTAGCCTTTTGATCTATAATTTTGTAATTTCTGAATCAGATTTTAACTCTAAAATATTAAGGTCTCATTATTCTCTTTTTATCAGATACTATATTCTGTTACTTAATTTTATTATTGATTCTCAAGCTCATATTTCTTTAACTCAAAAATGTAACAAAAAAAGGTGAAAGGTATTGAGAAGCAAGAATGTGATCTAGAACAAGGATATAATTTAAGATTAATTACTGTTAGCTGGTTATACAGTGATTCATTAAAGAATGAGCTCTGGTATAGGGGTGCCTGGGTGGCTCAGTCGGTTAGGCGTCTGCCTTCGGCTTGGGTCATGATCCCAGGGTCCTGGGATCCAGCCCCGCATCGGGCTCCCTGCTCTACCAGAAGCCTGCTTCTCCCTCTCCCACTCCCCCTGCTTGTTTTCCCTCTCTCGCTGTGTCTCTCTCTGTCAAATGAATAAATAAAATCTTTAAAAAAAAAAATGAGCTCTGGTATAAATTAAGTTCTTTAAAAATTTGACCAAAAGGAGTTAAGTTTTGGAAAGTGTAAAAAATATTTCATTACAAGGCAAACTTATTTATAAGAAAGTTCAAAGATTTGAGCAGTATGACATAAACTAAAATTTAAAACAAATTTCTAAAATGAAAGCTTCTCTTTATTTGAAGTAATCTTGATGTAAATTCCCACTCTTAAATTCCATTCTCTTCATCATTTATCACTTTAAGGAAGTAGTTGAACTACTTTGTGCCTCTATTCATTTATAAAGCAAAAAAGAAATACCTGCTATTTCAGTGGCAGCCAGGAATACTTAAAGGGTAAACTTACAATATTATGTGAACAATACCTTGATTCAGATTCAATCTGCTGACAGTTTAATAATGACGTTTATATTTTAATGTGCCTATATACTATCCCAATGACCTTTTTTTGTTTGTTTGCTTTAAATATCTTCTAGCACCTCCAGTTTTCATACAAGAACCTGCTGATGTTTCTGTGGAAATTGGCTCAAATGTGACATTACCTTGCTATGTTCAGGGTTATCCAGAACCAAAGATTAAATGGCAGAGATCAGACATCATGCCGATCTTCTCAAGACCCTTTTCAGTGAGTTCCATCAGCCAACTAAGAACAGGAGCTCTCTTTATTTCAAGTAGGTTAAAGGAAATATATTTTATACAAGTATATACATATATATTATACATTCATGTTCTATACATAGGGATTAGTCTGTGAATTGATCTTGCCAACATTTTGTGTTTTTTTGCGTTTCCTTTCAAAAGAGTATTGAATTCTTATATTTTGGAATTGTCATAAATAAGTTATATTTTATTCAGATGTCATATGTCATATCATAAAGGCTTATGAAGCAATGTGACTTCTTCATTTCTTATTGCACCATTTCTTATTGCAAATAGAGTCACCTGGGCCTCTAGGTGGATAAGTGATCACATTTTATTGACTCTTGTACCAACTGCTATATTGAAAGGTAAAATATTACTAGTAGTTAGTTAACTTTAATGAAAATTTTTTTGACCAACAATACATAACCATACAGATAGGGACTCTATACCCTATCGAAGCTCCTTGATTAAAACTGATCTCAACCTGGAGCAGAATATTGGGAAAAAAAAGTCAAACACTCCAGCATCCAAAAATTTTGCCTGTAAGCTCTTAAGCATTCAGATATTTGTAAACACTTCGTACTTTTTAAAGATAATGTTTAGAATGTTTGAATAATGGCACTAGGGTGATAAAATCATTTAGCCGATTAACTGGTTTTTAAAGAGTAATTGCATCTTTGGGGTTATTTTGTAGCAAGTCTCCAATAACTGATTTCCATGTTTACTAAATATTAAACATCCATTAGCCACTTAAACTTCCAAATACAAATTAAAGTAATTATAAGTGCTTTAGCATTCAGCTCTGGGCCAGACTCTGTGGTGAAGACAGAAGTCATACATGGGGTCCCTCACTCGGGCATTTTACAACCTACCATCTAAGGGGTGGCCACAAAAGTACCTACTGGGTCAGATTGTGCAGGACCTGGAATGTGCAGGTGAAGAAATGCTTTTGATGAGGTAGAAAATAACCCTCCAAGCTTCACTGCAGGGAAAAGGCACATGAAATACTATTTCAGAACAACCCCTCTGCAAGATGGGAGAGATGAGAAGGAAAATGAGGAGGCTCACAGAGTTATGCAGGTGGGGTGATAGTAGTGATGAGAAAAGCCCAACAGGAAATTGGGCCTGAAACAAATCAGATGTAAAAAGGGAAGACTAAAAGAGCGCGATGTATTGACAAGTGGTTGCCCAAGTGTCTGAATTAAACTCTCCAGAAGGCAAATAGTGATAAGAAACAGTTCTCCGTTGTGTTATGTACGTCTACACAAATTAGTCCAAGAGTTGATAATATGAAAAATATCTTGGATAGAAACAGTGTGTGCCTTATTAACCAGATGATTTGCTGAATTTTCCTTTGCAAGTGTTTGCTGTCGTTGAGAGTGGACACTGCCTGAGTTTACCAGATGCAGTCCTGCAGTTACATGCAAAAGGTTAACAGGTGTAGAAGCTTTGTCACTGCTCTTTATCTGAGAGAATATGGAACTGTTTAAAATGGAAAGCTACGTTTTTCTCTGTCAGATCTTTTCAGTAGATAACACTGTGCTCATTTAGTTAAGATATTTGCAAAGATTACAGTCATTTCCCTATTTAAAATCTTCTGTTGCCTCCCTTATTGCTCACAAGAGAAACCACACTCTTTACAAGGCACCAAACTATGTCTTTAGCTTGTCTCCCGACTGTATCCACACAACCTTTAACCTAGTAGTCTTCGACCTGATCCCCCTAATGCCCTCCTTAATTAAAAATGTTTTGTAATATCCTTTTTACTATCCTGAAACAAAGTCTATATTTTTGATCTACCTACATAGTAAAAACTATTTTAATACCTAAAATGTAGTACAAAGGAAAATAAAGTAATTTTTATTGAAACAATAGGTATTTCAATAGGTAAATACCCTGGCAATGTCTACATAATGTACATACGTGTTTATGTACATCCCCATGAATTTGACAGCTCAAATGTAGGCTGATAAATATAATTATCATATAATTATAAACAAGGTCATCAAATCCATGAATTTCCAGTGGGGTCTTCAAAAGTCTTACTGGACTTGGGATAATTGTTCTTTTCATGAATCTGCCCCCTGCATGGCCTCCCCAGTTTTTGCCCACTGAGTGCAGATATACTCCCCCAGTCACTGGGCCAACTAAAAAAAAAATCTCTCTTGCAAACCTTCAAAATGCCCCCAGGGTGGTGCTGCAGATACATTGGTAGTGCAGCTTTCCATTCTTTGAACAGACCTTGATTTTTCAAGTTACGCTTTTGTCTTTGCAGTCCGTTGGGCTTGGACTGCCCTTCCCCTATTCTACCTGCTATTTAAGGTACAGCTTGTATCCTACCTGCTCTGCGACTCCTCCCCTAAGTCCTCTACAATGCCATCAGTCTCTTCTGTCTCTGTGCTCCCACAGTTTTGTTTGAAATGCATATTACAGCATTTATCACACTGTGGTATGATTGTTGGTTTTTATATATGTCTCCTCCCGTAGAATGGGAACTACCAGAAGACAGTACCCACATATTTTCCACCCCCAAATCTCAGCACTGTGCCTGGCACGTAGTTAAGCTTCATCGATGGTGTTAAATGAGTAAACGATCTCTTCTGTTTAGATTTATGGGCAAATGATAAAGGAACCTATATTTGTGAAGCTGAAAACCAGTTTGGAAAGATCCAGTCCCAGGCAACAATAACAGTGACAGGACTTGGTAAGATCAATTAGGTGCTTAGATATCACACTCTTCCAAGTCATCAGACTTCTTTTACTACATCATCTCTTGGCTTTGCCACTTTAAACAAAAAAACAACAGGTAAATATTTGACTACTAAATTAGCCTTCCATCCCCCACTCTATTTCATATTTCATGGGATATTAGAACTGGAAATAACCTAACAGATCATCTGCTCTAAGTTCCTTATCTTCCATTTGAAGAAATGAAGGTCAATTTGAATAAATTGATTTAAATCTAAATCTAAGTACATACATACACATATTAGAGTCACGGCACATGAAATTGTTTTTGGATATAATAAGAGGTAGGAATACAGTATGATTTATTTCCAAGTGGTAGGACATATGTTTCAATATCTTTTATTGAATATTCTCTTCCCACTTATTAAAATACCCATTTGGTCACATGTTAAATTTATATTCCTATGTCTATTACTTGGAATTCTCTTCATGCACTAGTACTACGTTGTCTGAATTATTACAGCATTTAATGTGATTTTTAGATCTGTCAGTGCCTGTTTCTCATTAATATGCATTTATAAAATTTTCTTTCTATATCTCCCTTTATTCATCTACATATATTTAAATTTTCCAAACAGAATACCTAGGGATTTTGCCTTGATTTGTGTTAAATTTATTAATTAATTCCTAGAAAGGAACATTTTTCCATCTAAGAGAGTACACCTCATTTTATTTGCTTGAGCTGTTCTTTTTTTTTTTTAAGATTTTATTTATTTATTTGAGAGAGAGAGAATGAGAGAGAGCACATGAGGGGGGGAGGGTCAGAGGGAGAAGCAGGCTCCCTGCAGAGCAGGGAGCCCGATGTGGGACTCGATCCAGGGACTCCAGGATCGTGACCTGAGCCGAAGGCAGTCGCTTAACCAACTGAGCCACCCAGGCGCCCTGCTTGAGCTGTTCTGATAGCCTCCTAATTGATCTTATCCCTTCCAGTTTTTCCCTTCTCCAGTAAGTCTTAGTCACAGTTTTCAGATTAATATTTCCTGAGAATGGTTCTGATGATCCCACTTTTTAAATTTATAAGTGCTCTCAGTCCCTTTCCATTTGTCCATTGCATACATTGCACATCTCTTGGCTTGATATTTCTGGCCTTCTATGCCATAGACGAATTCTTTTTTACTTTCTCTACTCCAAACTATTATCTGCCCTCTTGCCATTCCCTCTGCTTAGAAGGATCTTTTATCTCTGTCTTCCAATTCAAACCCATTTATATTTAAAAATCTTGTTCTTGAAAATTCAGTTTTTTAAAGAGCATAATCTTGGCCTATAAGGATGTTTGTCTTCCTTTTGGGTAAGATAGAGTTGATAATACCTGTTTCTCTCTGACTTAGTTGCTCCACTCATTGGAATCAGCCCTTCAGTGACCAGTGTCATTGAAGGACAGCAGCTTACTTTGCCTTGTGCTCTGTTGGCTGGAAATCCCATTCCAGAACGTCGGTGGCTTAAAAATTCAGCCATGGTAAGAACTTTTTAAATCCATGCATTCACATTTCTAATTTTCTTGCATAAGAGGCAATTTATTCCAACCATTAAAATTTCAATTTAATAAATATACAAAAATACAAAAGAAAAACTTTTTTTCAGTATTAACATGTTTATGCTGTTTATATTATTTCAGAATTAATAAGATGGAGAAATAGGGAATGGTGTGATTTTTATAGTTTTGCATTAAATTCAATGCAACTAATAAACTCTTCAGAATATGTAAAAACTGAAGCAAATAGAAAATTATTTTTATAGCATTTATATATTTTTATATCCTCTTTGTAGGATGTAATAAATATTATTTCATAAAATTCTTCCATTTATTAATCTTTATTATTAATTTCAAACATTGTATCTTTTATCATGAGCTATTTAAAAATGTGGATCATTTTGTGTCATTGTTTTTCAGTATATAACTTTGGATTATGAAAGGATGTGAAAAAATTTTCACAGTTCTATGGAATTTTTTGCAAACATGCTATCTCTGGCAATAAATTTTCATCTAGTTAAGAGCACTTTTCCTTCCATTTTCCAGGGTAGTTAGACTTGCTCTCTTTTTGAAGTGCCAATTAGAAGTGAATTGACTCCATGGAATAAGGTGTAAAATTGTTCATATTTGCATAAAACCCTGAGGAAAATTAGTAGACCTCACTCAATAATTAAATGCCCTTATAACAAAGGATGATACTGTTTGAGCACTAAGGTATTCTGTGATTGAAAAAAATGCATAAATGGCACAATTAGAGTATCATTTTTAACAGAAAATATTGCCAACCTTCCCTGACACAGTTCCTGTATCATACATTGCCTCTAATATTTGCATCTTTCACTGAAAAGGGTGAGTGTTGAGATGAATCACATTCTCTCAACTTGAATGACTGCCTATTTGCCAAAATAAAAATATCAAATAGCTTGCAAGTGGTGATATAGTCTTCTTGGAAAATAACAAATTAGTAACAAGTAAAAATGACTAGTGGAATTTGGGTCCTGAGTGATAACAAAAAGCACAGAGACACGAAATAGAGACATCACTTGACATGAAACATCCTTTTTCCAGCATGTGCGTAACTCCAACAGATGTTAGTAGGTGTAATTTTTGGTGGTATATCAGGATGACATATAATTGATTCTACTCTTGGTAACATTTTATGTTCACCATTTTTCCCTTAAGGTTGTTAAAATATTTTGTTATAAGACATTTAATAACCCAGTTGGGGAAAAAAAAAACCAAATCTGGTTTTGGCTTAGGAAAGTTTACCTTTTAAATTAAATATGACTTTTTTTTCTTTAAGTTGGTCCAAAATCCTTACATCACTGTACGCAGTGACGGGAGTCTCCATATTGAAAGAGTTCGCCTTCAGGATGGAGGCCAATATACTTGTGTGGCCAGTAATGTTGCTGGAACCATTAATAAAACTACCACTCTGGATGTGCATGGTAAGAGACACACCCATTGTAATTCTTTCCAAACCATGTTCAAAGCTAGGTTTATGTCTCTAAGTCAAACAACTCTGTCTTCTAGTTGTAAGAAGTAGATTTTTTTCCTAATTGTTATTCTTAACAAAAAGCCTTATTTCTTGAACACTATTTACATTGTTAAGGCTGTTTCCAGAATTCCCTTTCCTACATACACAAAAAGGCTTTATTGGGAGTCACCAGCTGAGTCTGGCCAAGGGCTTTTGTAAGTGGTTTCTTAATTGATAAAAGTGAACTCAGTTCTCAAAGAGTTAGGTTTAAAAATACATTTTAATTTCAGGCAAGCTGAACTTATGATTCCATCCAAATTGCCTTTTCTTTTTGGATTGTGCAACAAGCATGTCCTTACTAATGACCCCTTTGTGTGTTAGCTAGAAATGACCTAAACTTTTCTAAAGGCCACCTCATGTGCTCCGAACAATCTTTTTGCATGTTAGATAAGTTAAAAGGTCACAAATAAGAAAATCCAAAAGCTATCTTTTTCCATTAGTGACTAACAGTCACGAACTTTTTACATCTCAATAAATAAGTGACAACTTCGTAGTTTAAGAAATTGTCACAAGTTTTTTTTGTATATTTTCTTTAAAGACTTTGCAACATTGTTTTAAGTGTGGTTTTAAAAAATAGTTCTGTGTACAGAGATGAAAGTAACACAGAACATATGTTTTTAGTAAATTCATCCTTTTTTTAGGACATGAGTTGGAGAATCCAGTAATTTCCACATTTTGCTTGGTCTATTGAAATTGTCAGTGGATGCAGACCATCTTCTTTTTTTTTAATTTCTGTGTCTCATTGTAAATAGCCTCTTCTGCCTCTCTCAATCTTATACCAGGCCCCCCAATATCGCATGAGATATTCTTGAAGAAATACTATTTTAAAGATATATTAAAGTAACACTAAATTATTGTCTAAAAGAATAAATGCATAATGCCAGATTGAATACAATTGTGTTTATTTTTAGAAAAAATCAGTCCATCAATTTCCTGGAGGGTGCTTATGGACTGGCTTGAGAATCTAGTATAGAAATATAATCATGTCACCTCCATAGAATATTGTGTTGAGAAAGTTTTTGAGGCTAATTTTTACTTGAGTGAAAGGGTGATGTGATTAGCTGGGGTGTTAGCCAGATCAGAGGAGCGAGGAGATGAACTGGTGATGTGGTTTATCATGATGCACTAAATGTTGACAATTAAAAGCTAAAAAGACATCGTTTCCTCCATCTTAGTCCAAAATGAGTAACTGATTTAGTTACTAAGGTTAAAAAAAATCAACCCAGACGTTTGACGGGAACTAAACCCAGCAACCATTCAGCCAACAGATGAGTTTTTGAGTTGGATATGATATGATGTGGTATCACAGGTTTTCTGTACCTCCGTACGCATGTTAATTAGCACTGCCATTCCTTCATGACTCTGCCTTGCCACTTTTTTTTTTTTTTAAGATTTTATTTATTTGAGAGTGAGAAACACAGCGAGAGAGGGAATACAAGCAGGGAGAGTGGGAGAGGGAGAAGCAGGCCTCCTGCGGAGCAGGGAGCCCAGTGTGGGGCTCGATCCCAGGACCCTGAGATCATGACCTGAGCCAAAGGCAGACGCTTAAGGACTGAGCCACCCAGGTGCCCCTCTGCCTCGCCACTTTTAAGGATACTCATTAAAAGCTGTCAGTGAACCCTCAGTTTGTTTTTCAGAGTCCATAATCTAGAGGGGAAGGGGGTGGGAGGATGGATTAGCCTGGTGATGGGTATTAAAGAGGGCACGTTCTGCATGGAGCACTGGGTGTTATATGCAAACAATGAATCATGGAACACTACATCAAAAACTAATGTGTAATGTATGGTGATTAACATAATAAAAAAATGGGGAAAAAAAGCTCTCAATGACCAGTTTTTAAAAGGATGAATTAATGCATGTAAATAAAAATGTAAATTAAAATGGCAAACCACTCACTTGTCATCTTGATTTATGTAGGTGGATAATCTGGAAAGAAACAGCTTTTCCACAGACAGATGTCATCAGATTTGAAAATGCCTAAACTTGCCACTTTCCCGAATAGCTGTCAAACTCAATATGCATTTAAGAAAATGGCTTATTGAATGTAGCCACAAAATTACAGTAGAGTTGAGAGTTGACTCTTCCATGATGATTCTGGAAATTAAATATGTTGCTTTAGAGAGTAGCCTGACGTAGAGTATCTGGGATTTTTGGCCTTTTTTTTTTTTTTTAAGAAAAACTTATCTAAAGAATAAACCTAGCCTTAGGAAAATACCAGGGTGTAGCAAAGCTAAGCTTTCCAGGGAAGCTTATGAATGGAAGTCTCTGGTATCTCTTGTTCTGGCAAACTTCTCCTCCCGGGTAGCTGTGATAATTCTAGAGAAATTTGTCTCCAAAGCAAGAGACTCAGTGAGTGCATGAGCCCTAGGAAGCCGTTGCAGTCATCTTTCCAGGGGAGGGAAAAGAAACGCCTGGTATATATCGGGCTTGTATTGTGTTCCTTGCACTATGTGAAGAACTTTCATGTATGGGAACTTTGTTAATCAAATTCATTATTTTGAGAACACTGAGTATTGATAATTTTTCATATGCTAGTTGCCTGTGATTCATTGAGATATGCACAGAATGGAATCATTAACAGTCTTCCTTTTCCTTTTGCTTCTGCTCATGTAATGTTAATTCTTCAGTTGCTTTCTAAAGTCAAAAGGTATGTTATTCTTCTTAGTGAAAACTACTGACTTAGATTCTGGTATTTTAGTCTTTTAAATGTAAACGCCTAAGGCCTTGCAAATTTTATTGTTGAATTTCTTTTAAGAAAACATATCCTTCTTTCTAGGTTAAATTTAGTAGCTTGTTAAGTAGTTCTTGTGAATAGGCAGATATTAAATGTGTAGTGTTTAAACAGTCCATTTCTGTGACAGTGGGCTTACGTCAGCTCACTGCAGCTTAATGGGTAATGGACGATGATGAAAGGTCTGGTTAAATGTGTAACTGTCAGGATGTAATTCTACCTCGAGTTTCCAGGAAAACATGGATTTTCTTCAGTCTTATTTTTGTTAGGAAAGTTAACTTGCTATGCATAATGTACTACTTGACTTAAAGTTTTTATTAAATTCTTCAGATTACAGATACTGTATTTACTTTATTACAGTTACTTACACGTTACCCTACATTTCTATAAGAAAATATTGTCTTAGCTAGTTTTTACAAATAATGTAGTCTATCCTAAAAACGTGCAACTTTAAAACATACGAGGCTAAATGGAACAACAGATGCTCAGATTCTGCGTATTGCGTCCTTTTTTTAGTTCTGCCAACCATTCAGCATGGGCAGCAGGTACTCAGCACAATTGAAGGCATTCCAGTAACTCTACCATGCAAAGCAAGTGGAATTCCCAAGCCATCTATCATCTGGTCCAAGGTAAATGACCTACCTAGTGGTGTTTGTTAATGTTATGTGTTATCACAACAATGTTTGAGTATTTTTCATCCTATGTGGGACTTGTGACTGTACCGTAGAATTTTATAAAAAGGAAAACCCATGCAAGTCATACCACGTGGAAGGGACCTTAAAATGTTCTTAGTGCAGTCACCTACTTGATGCTGGAGTAACATTAGCAACACAACATAGCACCTTCTGCACACCAGGAGCTTGTCTAAACACTTTGCATGTTTGTAGCAGATCCTTCTTTACCCTTGCCACATCCCGGCAGCCCTTGTGATTTCAGCGCAGCTCTGGTGGACAGCTCCATGCACTCTGCCAGAGTCACTCCCACTTCATGCGTGTGCCTCTCTGGTTTTTGGACTCAGGGCTTTGTCTCCAAAGTCCCATAAGACCACTCAGCCTGTTCTTGGGTAGCCAGGAAGTGTAGGGGCAGTAACGCCTGTGGGGGGCAGGTGTCTTATGTAAATGACCTGCTTCTCATCCATCAGAAGAATATGTCTTTCTGAGTTGCTTCTACATAGTTTCTCAAAGGATCCCCAGCAAATGGAAGCTTATCAGCCCAGCCACAGAGGAAACAAGAGCACTGAAATCCTTTTTAACTTTCCTTCCTTCTGTGCCTCACTCTCCCACCCACCTGCTTGAGCCTCTGGGGATACTTTCCCCACTAAACTTCTTGCCCCCAAATCTTTGTTTCAGACCCTGTTCTCTTAGGAAGCCAAAATAAGACATACACCCAACTCATTTATTCCCCTCTGTGTCCCTCTCGTGAAGTTGTCCGGCTTTTACTTGTATTCTTGCACTGAGGAAAAACCCATTTCCTAAGGAAGTCCTTTTCATCTTTGAACAGTCATGAAGACAGCATATATTTTCTGTAAATTAATTTAAATCTGGCAGCTGTAAGTAATATGAAATGATGGCATAATAACAAAATACGGCATTTGTATAATTAGTACTACAACCCAAGTATGTATGGTAAATACATGTATGTATGTATGTATGTATGGTAACTACCATCTAATTTTTTATATATCTAAAAAGCTCTGAAATATAAAGTTGGTGCTGACATCTGTAAATTAAATAAAAAGGTTAAGATTTCTGCATTCTGGACACAAAAATCCAGTGCTGTAGCTGATCCCCAAACTGTACAGCATCTAGTACTGTGTAGAAGTTTAATGCATTTTAGGAAAATGTAAAAATGAAAAGCCAGAGTGGCCTCTGTGCTGTGATAAAGCACAGAGGTTAAGAATTTGGGGTCCAGAGCCTGACTGCCAGGGTTCAAGTCCCAGCTCTACCACAGACTGACTGTTACTCCACATCATCCCCAAGCTTTAATATTTTCATCTATAAAATGGTGATTATGGTAGTTCCTACTCATATAATTGTTTTGAATGCGAAAATAGTTCATTCATGTGAAGCACTCAAAACAACAGTGCGTGGCTAATATAAGCACTGTCCCATTCATCACTATTACCATTATTCCCTCCATTTTAAGTAGCTCTGGAACAAAGGGGACATGGTTCAGTATGAAGAAATACCGCCTTTGCTTTATTTGCTTAATTTTTTGTGTAAATAACTTACTTCAGATTAGCATTTTTTTAATCTAGTATTTTACCCCCGTGGAGATCTTTTTCTTCCTCTCTTCCTTTTCCAGACATGAAGTCACTCCTTTATTATCTTAAAAAACACTCTTTGTTGTGTTTTCCAGAAAGGGGAGCTGATTTCCACCAGCAGTGCTAAGTTTTCCGCAGGGCCTGACGGAAGTTTGTATGTGGTGTCACCTGGGGGTGAAGAGAGCGGGGAGTATGTCTGCACCGCCACCAATGCGGCTGGCTACGCCAAAAGGAAAGTGCAGCTGACCGTCTATGGTGAGAATCCCCGGAGGGATGTTGTTCTTTGACGCTGTCTGCCGGGGCCAAAACTCACATTTCTCTCCCAAATCATATTACCAGGGACTGTTCTCCTAATGTGAACTGCATTTTTGCTGCCAACCAACATCTCCTCTACTGAGATTCTTATTTAAAGGGAGAGTAATTGTATAGCCATTAGGAAAAATTTTATGGTGTTTTTCTGAGAAGTATGCTTATTGCACCCAGCCAGCTTCAGAAACACCAGTTAGTTAAAACCCCTAGCAAAGCCAAACCTCAGCTATGTCTTGGTGAGCACTCTGCCTTGAGGGGTTCTTTGTACAAATGGCAGACTCTGAAAGGGCATTTCAGCTGACCTCTTCATTATGTTCTGAAAGGAAGAACTAAAAAGGGAAACTTTCTGGTCATTTTCCTTTCAGCTCTCGCTATAAATGTATTCATGGAAAGTTTTAGATATGCCCTGAAGCTTTGGAATAGACAGCAGCATCTTTTTGTACATTTTTAAAGAATATTAATAGTCCACATTTGAATGTAAGTTAAATGTTTTCAATGTACTATTTCCCTTCCAAAACATGTGTTTATTTTAGTAAGGCCCAGAGTGTTTGGAGATCAACGAGGACTGTCCCAGGATAAGCCTGTTGAGATCTCCGTCCTTGCAGGGGAAGAGGTGACACTCCCATGTGAAGTAAAGAGCTTACCCCCACCCATCATTACCTGGGCCAAAGAGACCCAACTCATCTCTCCATTCTCTCCAAGGTAGGGGATCTGGGATGAACTGCGACATGCAAAAACAGAATCTCTTAGGGCAGGTGGGTGTACCTATTCAGGTTTTCAGACGTTTCAAAAAATAACTTTTAAATTTGGGATAATTCACACACATATCTGAGCCTACAGAAAATATATGTATACTTTCTAAATCACTCTTTAATATCAGAAATGCCAGCACCCAGCTTTGACATAAATTCCTACAGGTGCACATACAAGGTAGTTATTGAAATGGAGCATATTTGTGTGTATAGGACACATAGAATCTCATTAATCCCACAGGAGCAGTAGAACACAGTAAGTACTCTAATGTTTAAGACTTGACTTTCGTTAGATGGTTTTGTAAAAATTTTCTTGATTAAACCCTTAGACTTTTAAAGGCCCACTGAGACAATATATTTGATAGGCTAAGTGACACGGAAAGCAGAATGCCAGAGCCTTTAAGGTATCACCTTTGTTGCCATGCAGGTACAAGGTTAAATTTACCTCCACCACTTAAAGTTTGCCTGAAACTTTTGGCAATTTTTTTCAGTGGCCCTCTGAACCTTAGATTTCTTATTTATAAAATGGAGTTAGTATTTGCACAAAAGGATTATATAAGATAATGTATATTTCACACCCCCGTCTTTAGTTCTCAAGGAATAGTAGCAATTACTATTTTAACTCAACATCATGCCAGAAGTTACTGGTGGAATAAGAATTATAGCCTCCAGCTTTGTCTGTTAAACTTACTGATGTATAGTTATGAAGCTACCCCTGGTGGGGGTAACAAAGACAGTTAAGAACTACTTTACATAAGCTTACTATTTCTTTGACAAATATTTGCTTTGGATATTTTTGAATGAAAGAAATACCATATTACAGATACAGTTGAAGTTTCCTTGTTTTCTTCCCCATTCTCTTTTTTCCCTTCCCAGGGGCAAATACTGCCACAGGATTCATGTGCTTTCTATGCATCCATTCTAAAACTGTAGAGGATCTTGTTTTCTGTGTTTTTACTTTTGCTTTTTCTGTCTGCTTTCAATTTGCCGTGTAACATATTAAGTATTCTTATTCTGCTTGTTTTTTTAAGTCCACATTTTTTTCATTTATTCATTTTTAACTACCATATACATATTCTACATTTTGTGTGTACATTTCCCAGTGTATGGACATTCAGGGTTTTGTTTGTTTTTCTTTGGTTTGGTTTTGGATTTTTGGTTTTACAAACAAGGCTTTTTAGTGAATATCGTTATGTATGTCTCTCTATATACACATGCATGAATTTCTTTAGGAGTGGTACCTAGAGCTACAGTTTCTGGTCAGGATGAATTCCTACTTTCAGCTTTGTAGACAACGCTAAATTGCTGTCCAAAGAGGCACTACTGGTTTACCTTTCTCCCATTAGAATATAGGTGTACCTACTTCCCCATTATCATCAATGCATGGTGTTGATGGACTTAAACATTTTTGTTGTTCAGATGGGTGTGAAATGGTATCTTGCAACTATCTGAGTTTTCATGTGACTGACTTCCAGGGAGCCCAGAATGCCTTTACTTGTTTGTTGGCATTCGTGTCATCTGTGACTTGCCTCTCTTTAAACCTGCTGCACAGATTTCTGGTGACTTGCTTGTCTTTTTCTAGTTGAATATAGAAATTGGGTCTGTATTCTTAATAACAGTCCTTTGTTGTATGTGTTGAAAATATCTTTTCTCAGACCACTGCAAGGCTTTTAATGTGTGATGTCTGATTATACAGAATTTTACATTTTTTTTGTAGCTCAGTGTATTAATCTGTTTTTAAAACTTGTACTTTATGAAGGATATTAACATGGCCACCAGTATTCTATTCTATTTTAAGCTTGTTTTTCACATTACGGACCTTAATCCATCTGAATTTTTATGTTGTGTCTAGTATGGGTAGTACTTTATTTTTAGTTATTTATTTATATTTTTCCCATGTGGAGAACCTGTTGCGCAACATCATTTTCGGAAAAATCAGCCCTTTCCTTGCTCTTTGTAATATCACCTCTGTTATTGCGTATTATATGTTGGATTTTCCTATATGCTTATTTCTTTCGGGGGGAATTCTGTCCTCAACTATTTATTCATTTTTCTGTCTCAGGGCCAGTAGAACAACTTTCTTTTTCCTAGGCTTATAAGAAATCTCGGTATTAAACAGGTCTATCTGGCCCTCTCCCCCTTAAAGCTATTTCAATACAATTAACATAATAACATTTTTATATGTAGATCTAGCTCACTCAACTATATTATTGTCCTGTAGGAAGAATATATTCAATAAATTTTTGAGAATTACGTATGTACCTTCTTTTGCCTTTATTTTAACACACTAAATTTTTTAACGAAGCATTGCAGAAAAAACAATACAGTATTCAAAATATGTTCAAAACTTACTAAAATATATATTTGCTTTGTGGAATCACAACTTAACAAAGCAGAGAAATGTATAATTTTTGGATAATTTCAGGTCATTAGGTTAGATCTAAAAGTAAAAGAAAACTGATTTTGTATTTGGTCAGAACATCATACAGAATATATACACAATATAATATGAAATATATACACATATGTAATATAATTATGAAAATTCCTGACTTTTAAAGTGTATATAAGTAATATAGATGGGAGAATAGTTTCAAAAACTGCTTGCAGAGTAGTAATTTCACACTGAAGTGCAGCTGCATTGGAGATATTTAAATTCTCATGTTCTATGGTCTACTATGTGGTTTCTTTCTTTTAGATACACATTCCTCCCTTCTGGTTCAATGAAGATCATTGAGACCCGTGTTTCAGATAGTGGGATGTATCTTTGCGTTGCCACAAATATAGCTGGGAACGTGACTCAGTCTGTTAAATTAAATGTCCATGGTGAGTTTTGAAATGAAAGCATATGATATCTGTGTACTGGCCACAGGAAAATCCGTCATACCAGTTTCTTTGATAGTTAATCTCTAAATTGTATATAGAGTAATTAGAGAAAAATTTTCTAAAGATGGAGACTTGGGATTTTTCTTTCATTTGCTCTGGAAAGTTTATTTGCCACCTATAGACAACTTTTCCCCTTTTCCTCAAATGAACAGTATTAAAATTTTGGCTCTCCATTTTACTAAATGTCCACAGTCACTTATGACAACTGTTGATACAACGTAAAAAAAGAAAATATGTTTAGACTCATGGCTTTTTGTGGAAGTGAATGTGAGTTCTCAAAGAAGAATTTACTAGTATTTGAATGGTCATTTTCAATATTCAGAGAATTCAGCAACTGAAAACATCCTGCTTCCTGGAACTCTTTAACTTTTTAAAAACTTTCTAGTTAATCTGTTTTATTCCCTCAATTTTACCATAGTCTGTCCAAATATTTATTTATTCAACACATGCTTAGTGAGTACATACTCTGTCAGGCATTGTGTGGGTGCCAGATACTCAAATTTCAGGAAAAGATTTTCTCAGATAACATTGACCTGATTTCACTCTCAGATCAATCACTATAATAGTGTCCTATTAACCATGGGATTTGAGATCCAATGAGAGTTCCATCATTTCCTAGCTCTAGGGTATCGTGGATTACCTAATATTACCTAATCTCTCTTACCTTTAGTTTTCTCTTTCATAAAATGATAATAACAATCCTCTCAAAATTATAAAGTTGTTACAACCTTTAGAATGTATTGGTTAAATATTAAGTTTTAAAAAATGGACAGAGGGATGGGGCTTTTTAGCAATGTAAGGTACATAAATTCTAATGATATCCTTATGAGTCAAATTGATTCTCTAGTGTATAATGCTTGTATGTGGAAATGAATAATACTTACTAATGTTTTGATAAATTATCTCATTTAAATTTCTAAAGGAAGGTAGATAAAGAGAAGTAATAGAGACTTGATTTTGATTTTCTTCTCTGAAATTAGCAAAGGTTTTTATGAGAAACTTTTCTTACTGTCTGGCTAAACCTTCTACAAAGAGAACAAAAACTAGGAGTACCTGAAGAGAAATGCTTTTTCTTTTACTCCCTTGTATTATAGAAATCATTGCCTTTTAAGAGGGTTTTAAACTTTAAAATTATTTATAACTTAAAGGAAACCTAACATTTTTAAACACTTGCCTTTTCCTCAAGTTTGGCATGAGGGATTTTATATTTATTATTGCCCATAATCCTTGCAGTGTACTGATATTGAAGAGGTTATTTTTGCCTGGAGTATCAAGGAAACAGGCCTCAGGAAATTTACCGACTTGCCCTAGATCGATCACACAGCTGGTAGGTGGCCTGAGCCTGGGTCCAAATCCTGAGATCGTTCCACTTTCTCATGCTGCCTCTTGGTAAGGAGTTCGCATTAAAAGTGAGAAGAGAAAGGAATTTTTTTTAATTGGATTATTAATACTCAAAATTGTGTCTAGTTCCTCCAAAGATACAGCGTGGCCCTAAACTTACGAAAGTCCAAGTTGGTCAAAGAGTGGACATTCCGTGCGACGCTCAAGGGACGCCTCTTCCTGTAATCACGTGGTTTAAGGGCAGAAGTGCCTTGCCGGTTGACGGAGTGCAGCATGTTAGCAATTTGGATGGAACGTTAAGCATCGACCAAGCCATGCTCTCTGATGCCGGCCTATACACATGTGTCGCTACTAACATAGCAGGCAGTGATGGGACGGAAATAACACTACAAGTCCAAGGTGATTTTTGGCACAGAAAAATACGTGTATGGTGGGGGTATATCATACAACCTGCTGGCATAAGCTGTTCTACTGTGAGTCGGCAGAAAGCAAGCAAATAAGTAAGAAATACAGGTCATGAGAGGTACTATGTAGAAAATTAAAATCGAGTGATGCTCCCTGCAGTTGTCTACTTCAAAGATTTTATTTACTTGAGAGAGAGAGAGAGAGAGGAGAGAGGGAGAGAATCCCAAACAGACTCTGAGCTGAGCACAGAGCCCAAGGCAGGGCTTGATCTCATGACCCTGAGATCATGACTTGAGCCCAGATCAAGAGTCGGTCACTTAACTGACTGCGCCACCCAGGCGCCCTGTAACTTGTCTTTTCTAGCGAAATATTTGACCAGATATTTTTAGCAGTTTGATAAATGTACTACAGTAAAGTGTCTGGCAGCTATAAGTGTGTGTCATATTTAGGAGAAGAATCAGGAAAGATAGCAGTTCACCAGTGTAGCTGGTTGATGATGCTTCAGGAGAGTTTGATATTGCTTAAGGAAAGCCTGTGATAATGCATTTATTTTTCTAATAGAACCACCTACACTGGAAGACCTAGAACCTCCATATAACACTCCATTCCAAGAAAGAGTGGCCAATGAACGCATTGCATTTCCATGTCGTGCAAAAGGTGTGTAGTCCTTGGACATATGGGAATTAGCATAATGTTATATTATTTCAGAATTCTCTGTTGAACCCAAAACATCTTTTTGAAAAGATCCGCTTGTTAGTCCTTGTTATAACATTTGGGCATTAATCCCTCTTTTAAATAACAGCTCTTGGAATAGGTGTTTTTCCCTCACAGGTATTTTATTTACTTCAATGGAAAAGCCTTCTGTTCTTCCAAGCTTGCCTTATCTACTATGTTTCCCATGTAGTTCAGGCTCCTTCCTGTCACTTCTTAGTTCATTCGGTTTTGATAGGATTTCTCTTTAAAATGTGACAACTATTCAGAATTTTCTGCATTTATCTCACTCAGAACTATGATTTAGGACTAACCCCCCTGTTTGTTCTGGATACTGCTCTTCTAGAAACCCTTTTTCTTAGATTTACCCTCTACTGGTAATCCTAAAGCCAGGTTCTAACTTGGCACTCTGGGGCTTATCCAAACCCCTTTTACCTCCCTGAATTTCTGGGCTTTCTATCCCCCCATGTTTCTGGGCAGGAAACTGTTACTGTTTTCCCTCAGGGGATGTGAAAGAGGCATTGTCACTATCAGCCTTATTCTGGATGCCAGTAGGTGGTTTAGAACGTCCTTTCTTTCATGTTTGCTTTCATCCACAGTGACTCAAACAGGTTTACAGCCGTTCTGGCAAATTCCAGACAGTATTCTTTCCGTCACCTCCATGCATCTGGTACCATCAGTGCTCCCACAAAGGCCTCTTAGAGATTGTTCCTGGAGGCAGCAGCAGATGAAGGGCCTCATGGCTGTTCCTGCTTCTGTAGCAAGATTTTGCATCTCTCCACAGTGGCTCTCACCAATGGGTTTTTTTCGGTAGAAAAAAAGCATTACAAGAGAACTTAAACAAGCTTTTCACATATCAAGATAATTATCAGTAACTATCCCCATAGCAGTGAGGGGGGAGGCAAGGCCTGGAGAGGAGACCCTTCGAGGGTTTAAGTTCAGGTATTTGCAGTGAATATTGGATGCCTCTGGATCGCTACCAATAGCCCTGTTCTTTGCTCTCTATTGGATCCCAGACTCCAGTGCTGGCTTGGACTTCCCTTTTCCCAGCTGTTTTGACTTGCCTTTTCCACTCTGAAAAACCACCTCTTGGGTTCCCCATTTTCACCTGGGATATAATTCTTAGGTTCATTTAAAGTAGCTACATGCCTTTTCATTGTCTTGTGCAACAAATTTCATCTTGTACATGATGGTTCCACCATTTATAAGTTAAAGATAATACAACTTCTTTTGCTCGTTTGTTTAATTTTTCATTTACTCACTCAACAAGCATTCATTGAGAAATCTGATTGAAATGCATAAAGGAATGAGTGGGATGTGAAGAAATGAGGCAATGATTATACCCCTTTTTTCTTTGAAAACATAGAAAACTGCAGTCATCTGTTCACCTTCTCTTTCTCATCAGTCAGCTTTTTACTGTTAGCACAATGAAATAGGCCAATCTTCTTGTTTTATTTTTTTTCTCGCAAATGCAACTTTCATAGTCACTTTCATAAGTCCTTAACTCAACTTGAGTTTAGCCTTAGAGACATGTTTTATATATTCTGCCATTTTTTTATAATTTTCTCGGATTTATGCCAGTACTTTAATATTTTTTATCATCCTTTAATATAAGATTATTAACAATGTCAGGCAACCACATTAATTTAATATCCTTTTTTTATTTTTATAGATATTAATTAAATTTTGAAAGTACTTAGACTAGTGTCTGACACATTGTTTGCTAAATAAATTCTTTCTTAATATAGAATTAATGTTTGTCTATTTCCAGTATGTGCTTTTGGCTCTATTACATACTTCAAGATGGATTTATCACTTCCACTCATCAGCACATCATTTCCAGTTATTCATAAATAAATCTAGGAAATCAGTCTTGCTCTCTGCTTTCCCAATTTTCTTTTCATTATAAAAAGTCAAGAATTGTTCCTATTGTCCTTCGTGTAACAGCATGAGATCACCAGATGTGTTAGTAGTAAACGTTCCTCATCTCTACTATATAAAGCATCACTTCTGCACTTATGACTCTACTTGGTTGGGCAATCTTTATGTTGTATTCCTGTGATAGCCTCTTGCTTTTTGTTCTTCATTTATTTTTACCCCCCAAACTCTCTTCATTTGATCAATATAGTTTTTTCCCCCACTAATTACCATCAACTCACACAAGAAAATGCTTTGGTTTGCTTACTGTCTTCTGAAAGTCTTGATAAAGACAACTCGCTCAAACTCTACAGTAGAGACAGGTCTCTTGAGACTGATCAGAAATTAGAGGCATTAAATACCATAATCTCTTTGAAATTTCATGCCAGCAGAAATATCTTGAAAGTACCTTAATTAATTAATTAATTTGTACCTTAGGGTACAAATTATAGTCATAACAAAATTTTGTTTCTTCTCAATGTATTTAATAATCATTCCTAATTTTATTATAAAATACCACAAAACTCTGATTTCTTGTTTAGGGACCCCCAAACCAACCATCAGATGGATATGGAATGGTAGGGAGCTGACAGGCAGAGAGCCTGGTATTTCTATTTTGGAAGATGGCACATTGTTGGTTATTGCTTCTGTTACACCCTCTGACAATGGGGAGTACATCTGTGTCGCAGTCAATGAAGCTGGAACCACAGAAAAAAAATATAACCTCAAAGTCCATGGTAAACATAGATAAAATACCAAAATCATATACTTGAATATGTGACATTTTCTAATTCTCATATATGTAAGTTATTCTTTCATTGTAGGCTTATTTAATATTAATGTGAATAGAATGTTATCAAAAGGAAATTGATAATCTGATTGCATTGGTTAATTGATTGATTTAAAATTTCATGTAATTTTTTATTGTGACTTTATTTAAAATTCAGTAGTAGAATAGTCAAAAAGTTTCATGAGCTAAGCTAAGCTATCTACTTATCCTACCTAACAGCAAAGAAATTTATTAACTTCGTGTGTGTGTGTGTGTGTGTGTACGTGTATTTTCCCAGAGATATTTTATATGTAACAAGGAAATATGAATATATATTTTATCTCTTTTTGTGTATAAAAAGGTACATATATATAGAAGAACATTGTATCCATTACTCTACACCTTGTCTATTTTACTAAAATATCTATCTTGGGGATTATTCATTATTCCTAACTCTTATTTATACCTATATAGCATCCCACTGTATGGCTATGCCTTGATTTCCTTAACCTTCATCTATTAATGATGAACATTTAGGTGTTACCAGTTATTTGTTATTATAAGTAACACTTTATTTTTTTATTTATTTATTTTTTTTAAAGACTTTATTTATTTATTTGAGACAGAGAGAATGAGAGACAGAGAGCATGAGAGGGAGGAGGGTCAGAGGGAGAAGCAGACTCCCTGCCGAGCAGGGAGCCCAATGCGGGACTCGATCCCGGGACTCCAGGATCATGACCTGAGCCGAAGGCAGTCGCTTAACCAACTGAGCCACCCAGGCGCCCTATAAGTAACACTTTAATGAAATATTTGTACATTGGTCATTTTGCATCAGTCACAGGTTATGTTCATTTTAAAATTTCATGGATATTGGCTTCCATAGACACTGGGAAATATGCACGTCCATCAGCAAAGTAGTGAGTCCCTCTCGTGACTTCATTAAGACCCTAGCAGTTTACATTTTGAGTGGTATGCGGAAACTAGTTTCTCCCTTAAATTTATCCTAAGTTTTATCCTCACTTCAAAACTCTGAACTGATAAAGTAAAACTTTAATAAGAGTTATTTATAAATATATTGGTCAAGATTTTTCATATTACGTTAAGGCATGTGCTTAAATATGACCAGCCTTTCTAGTTATCAGATATCTTAGAATTTGCTTTCTAAAGGCCTGTGTAAAGAAACGTCATAAGTAACATTTATTACAAAATTATCTAGCCATGACTCCTCTTTTTGCAGTTCCTCCAGTAATTAAAGATAAAGAACAAATAACAAACGTATCTGTGTTGGTCAATCAGCTGACCAATCTCTTTTGTGAAGTTGAAGGTACTCCTTCTCCCATCATTATGTGGTACAAAGATGACATCCAGGTAAATGAAGACATTAGAATATGCATAATTCCTTGCCTCTGCCTCTGAAATAAATCATTCAAATGTGACTTTCTTATTAATAATGATACAAAACTTCTGTGTCAATTCCTAATTGTGCATTTGTATTGGGATTGGAAATAACACTGACCATTTTGGCCTTTGAAGGTGACTGAAAGCAGCACTATTCAGATTGTGAACAATGGAAAGATATTAAAGCTCTTCAAAGTCACTCCAGAGGATGCAGGAAGATATTCCTGCAAAGCAGTTAATATTGCAGGCACTTCTCAGAAGTATTTTAACATCGATGTGTTAGGTAAGGGAAACAGTCTTTTAAAAACGCTACAATTATCAGATGCATTTCTTGTAATAGAATGGAGCTGACAGTTATGAAAGAGCAAAGAGATTAAAAAATTGAAAAGAGAAATATCATTTGTTTCACTCTTTCATTATTTTGGTCTTTAATATTGGTTAACTGGAATCATATGATATAGAATATTTTAAGTTTTTTATTATTTATCATAGAAATGTCTGTGAATATTTGGTACTATCTTATGCATAAAATAATAAATAACTACTCTTGTTGATTTCTCCTATTAGGTGGGCAGTAAATTCTCTGGGGAGTAACTATACAGGATGATGCAGAGTAAAACTCATTAATGCTCTTGACACATGAAGCTGCTAGGTTGTAACTTGAACTGGAGAAAAGTAGCAAATGCACCTTTCCCTGCATTCTAATTAACTCATAACTAAATCACCTCTGCCCTGATCCTAATTAAGAGGGGAAAATTCTGAGTGTGGGTAGAGGAATTGAAATATAAGACATTTAGAAAATTTTAATGGTACTCATAAATTTAAAGTTTTATAATTTTAGTTTATGAAATTATATTTGCCAATTAAAGTTTACTTTGTGATAAAATGACTTCCTCCCTTTTCAATATTTTGTTCATCCATATGGGCATATGTTTCTAAGTCTGGGAATGATGCTGCATTCAAATAACCATTTTTAAGCTGCTTCAGCATAAAAATAATCCCTCTCATTAGTCTTCTCAGAGCCTGAAATACTTTGCATTTCCTCTACCAAAATTATTCTTATAATATTTAAGTACAGGCTATAAAAAACAAACTAAGTAATCATTTTCTATCATTAGTCACATTGGCATTATTTCTCTTGGCATTCATTTACTTTGAATTCTGTGTGCTGATGACTCCCAAATTTTTATTTCCAGCTCAGACTTCTCCTCTGAGCTCTAAGAATATATATCTCATCTTTTCCACAGTGTCTTAACTTGATGTCTTAGGGGCATATCAAACAGAAAGGTATCAATGAACATCTGTTCATCTGGGGTCATCTTCAGTGATCCCCATCACAGTGCCAAACATGTCCATCCACCCACTTGCTTCTGCTAGAACCTAGCACTCATTCTTTCCACCTACCTCTCCCCAACTCCTTAAATATATCTACATCCTGTCAAGTCTACTTCCTAATCCAATGTTAAACTATCTACTTTCTTTCATTTCTAACTGTGAAAGTATCATCATTTATAAGCCGAATTAATGTAGTAACCTCTGAATTGCTCCCCTTCATCCATTCTTTGCCACTCAAATCCATTCTTAATCCCCCAGCCAATGTGGTCTTAAAACACAAATCTGATCACACCCCTCCTCTACTGAGGGAGCTACTTTGGTGGTTGGTCATTGCCCTGAAGATGAAGACCAAACATCTTAACATGATATGAAGGGAGAGGATTTCAAAGTCAGGGAAGCGTACAGGAATTCTTCAATATTTTGGTAATTCTGAGAATAAAAACTAGCATAGTCATTTTCATAGGTCTCCCATCCGATCATAGCATAGAGGCCCTTTAAAAGAAATAAGGGTAATATACTTCAAACAGCACTATGTTGTAATATGTGGAATTTGAACATTATAAAATTAATATTGATGTCATTTGTTATCTAAAATGTATAACAGTAATAAATTGCATTATATGAGCTTCACTGCTCACTTGTATTCTCAACTCCTTTTGCACTTCTCAAAATGAGTTAGTTTTTGCAGGTAATTGTCCTGCTAGTGAATCTTTCATGAATGTGTTCATATATTTAAATTTAGCATTTGGGTGGGTCCACAGATGCAATATGAAAAGGTATTATTGTGTGGTATTTTATTTGTAATATTAAAATCTTATTGAAATACTGTAGAAGTCAATAATAATCTGCTCTTCCTACCCTCCACTTTTTTGTGAAGTCATAGATATTCATGATAAAATGTTTTGTTCAAGTCCCACCCACCATAATAGGTGCCAACTCCCCAAATGAAGTCTCTGTTGTCTTCAGCCATGACATCACCCTCGAATGCCAAGTCAAAGGCACCCCTTTCCCTGTTATTCACTGGTTCAAAGATGGCAAGTGAGTACCCTTTCTCTATTTGTTGCAAGGGTCCAATTGATAGGAAATAGATGTGTAAATGCTTATGGATTTTCTCCCTTTCAATTATTTTAAACACAGATATTATTAAATGAACATGAAGGAAAAACGATATTATTCAAAAACTGGTCTCAAAGTCTTGTAATACCTTTTATTCTTGTGAATTATAAGAACTTTTTAAATGCCAGGAATTTATTTTAGAAACATAGAGGCACTCAAATTTACTGTACACTAAATATTCTGCCCAAAGGCTTAGAATAAAAAATGAAAAATGCAAGCTTCAAATGCAGAGATAATTTTGCCTTTACATGGAACTATTTGACTTATGAAAAAAGAAAATTTTTATGACAAGATGAATACTTAAGCTAGTGCTATAAATGTAAAAAAGGAACAGTCACAGAAGAGCAACAGATATTTCCCAGACTTCATGTTCAAGGGCTACTGAGGTTTGCCCACACGGATATGGCTGCAGTGATTCGTATTGTTCTTGAGAGCTTATTTTTCACAGCATGGTCACAGTTCGAGTATTATTATCGTTTTTGAGGCAGGTGTCTAAGACTTAAGAGTAAAGATTTGCATTGTATAGAATAAATAAGTAAAGTATGCAAACTTTTTTTATAAATCAATAAAAAAGACAACAGAAAAATGAATGGAGGATATAAACAGGCAATTTAAAAATTTGTAGTTAAGCAATAAATGTATTAAAAGATGCTCTAGAGAGTATTATGCTAATGAAATAAGTCAGTCAGAGAAAGACAAATACTATATGATTTCACTCATATGTAGAACTTAGGAAACAAAACTGATGAACATAGAGGGGGAAGAAAAGAGAGGCTAACAATAAAGCTGACTCTTAACTATAGAGAACAAACAAGGTTGCTGGAGGGGAGGTGGGCAGGGAGATGGGTTAAATGGATGATGGGTATTAAGGGGGGCACTTGTTATGATGAGGACTGGGTGTTGTATGTAAGTGATAAATCACTTAATCTTACATGTGACACAAATATTATACTGTATGTTAACTAACTGGGATTTAAATAAAACTTGGAAGAAAAAAGAAAAAGAGGCTCACTCTCAATAATTTGGAGAATATAAACAAAAATCAGGTCAGATTGGCAAATAAATAAGTATATAAATAAATATATAAAGGTTTGAACAATGTCAAGTGTTGGCTAGAATGTGGGAAATCAGGATGTAATACTATGTTGCAGAGAATGTAAATTAGTACTCTGTAAGGCAATTTGTTGATATCTATTAAAATTTGAATGCCCTTATGCTGTAATGTAGCAAATACACTTTCAGGATTTAGGAGAGAGAAGTAAGAATTCATGCGGATCCACAGGAGGGCTTGTACCACAGTAGGTAATATTCCCAAAAAACTGTGGTGTCAGAAAAGTGAAAACTGCCTAATACCCAACATTAGGAGATGGGTAGAAAACTTACAGCATAGTCATATTGTGAAATACTGTGCAGCAATTAAAAAAAGTAAGATCAAGCTATAGGCACCAAAAATATCTCTACAGCTATTGCTAAGTGAAAAGAGAAGTAGAACAAAGCAATACCATTTACAAACTAGATTCTTTTGGAAAGACATTTAAGAGTGAAAATGTCTAGAAAAAAACATGTGGAAGAATACAAACCAAACTTAGAATGGTGAGATGTCTAGAGAGAAGACTCACATTAGGGGTAATAAATCAAGAGAACCTTTTCTTATTATAATACTTTTTTGTTTAAATTTTTATGTTACTTGCATAATTAACAATCAATACAAGTTTTAAAGTTACTTAAATTTGAGTAATATTATCAAGTATTCACTTCCTTTAAACAGTTAAGATGCAATAAATTAAGGTACTTTATTCTCTTAGCTTTTGAGAACTTTCTACAAAGTGTCATTCCAAGAAATAGTGAAGGGTGCTTCTGTAGACGATTAAATGTGCTTCCATTTAATCGTGTAGTCTGACTCATGGCTTTTAATAGAGCAGTGCATCTAATTATTTATCATGGCTAAGTCACTGCAAATTTTTAAAAACTAGCTATGGGTCTTCCTGAAAGAAGATCAGTGGATTTTAAAGGTATGAACCGTAGGATATTGTAGACTTTAATAACCATGTTTCAAGTATCTCATAAAGCTGCTGCCAATTATGTAAAGTGAGTCAATAAATGACTCTACATAGTAGAAAAAGACTTCCTTGACAACTAGAGAGGAGCAGCTTTTGGCATAAATATCTTTGAGTATTTATGATTATATATGAAAGCATTCATATTTGTTAAAATATCCGCTTTTTAGAAAAGTTGGCATGATCATTGCCTTTAGGAAGTAGTAACTATTCATTCTACTGTGAATACTTTTCCAGGTACATAATGATATTGGCTTAAAAATAATATTGCTTTGCCTCAAGCTTCTGTACTCTTAGTTTTACTTTACTAAATGATGATAGAAATTTTAGCTATGCAAACAAAAAAAGAAGGAAAATAAGCAGGAGAAGGAAGACTGAAACAAATAATGACACTACCAGGTTTCTATTAATATTCAACAATTAAGTTTGACATGAAGGGAATTTTCATCTCAAAGTAATAGTTATCTAACTTTCATTAGTAAAGTGCTTTAATAATTCCATTTTTCTGAATAGGAGTACTGATCACATCATTGCATTTCTTTTAGAGTCATACAGAAAAAAACAACTTTGATTCATATTTTTAAACTCCTATGATTAACGATTTTTGCTGTGCTCAATAAGAGAGGAAACATAGGAAAATAAAAATGGACCCACAGAATAAAATTTATTTTTTCTAGGCCTTTATTTTTAGAGGATCCTAACATTGAACTTCTAGACAGGGGACAAGTTCTGCATTTAAAGGATGCACGACGAAGTGACAAGGGGCGCTACCAGTGCGCTGTGTCTAATGCAGTTGGCAAACAAGCCAAGGACATAAAACTGACTATCTACAGTAAGTGTGATTTTCTTATGCTTTTTGTTATTATCAATCATCACTATAAATTGAAAAGAAGGGACGCATGGGTGGCTCAGTCGCTTAAGCATCTGATTCTTGATTTCAGCTCAGATCATGATCTCAGGTTCGTGAGATTGTATGTACGCATGTGCTCTCTTGCTCCCCCCCCCAAAAAAAACAAAACAAAACTTGAAAAGAAGGGTTTAATATTAACTGTTCTTTTATTCAATACTGAATAATTTGGAATGCTACTTATTTTATTTATTTATTTATTTATTTTTAAAGATTTTATTTATTTGCCAGAGAGAGACACAGCGAGAGGGGGAACACAGCAGGGGGAGTGGGAGAGGGAGAAGCAGGCTTCCCGTGGAGCAGGAAGCCGATGCGGAGCTTGATCCCAGGACCCTGGGATCATGACCTGAGCCAAAGGTGGACACTCCATGACTGAGCCACCCAGGCTCCCCTGGAATGCTACTTATTTTTGAAGCAAGAGCCTATCTTCTGTGTTTTAGACCAGGACATTGCATCCAGTTTTAATGCATTTTGTCATGAAGTAAGGATTTCTTTGAGAGTTGTAATGATTTTCAGTTAATGTCACTCAAGAGGGCAGGTGTTTCCTATTTGATTAGTATATAATAAATCCAATGTCTGTCTCCTTAAAAGGGTTAAAAAAAATCCTCTAAAAAGAGTTGAAATGCATGAATTGAATGAAGTCAGTGGCATGCAGACGTTTCAGTTTTTCTCTTTTCATACCATCTTGGCCTTTATTCTGCCCACATGGTGATATTTTAAATGCCTTATGTTTGTGCCACCCTTCTCTCCCAGCTAAGTCCCCACCAGAGGAGTTAGCCATCATTTCACTAAAAGTCTCAATATCCCCTGAGGAAGGTGAATTCCAAAGTCATTTTTTTTTAATACTCAGAGTCATAGGAAGGCGCATGAACATTACGTTGCAGGCACAAAGAATTACCCAATAGAAAGGAACAGAACTCAATAGGCCAGTCATGCTTACTGTGGTTCTACTTACTGTACTAATTTCGGTCCCTCCACTGTGTATGATACTCAAGAAATTTTAGATACTTCAGGAATATCACCTTTTGACAGGATCTTCCCAATCCAAGCCGTCACCCAGTCACTATTGCATTGTCTGAGTTTATTTTCTTCATAACACATATCACTGTCTGATAAGTTATTGCTCAATTATGGGTTTATTTTCCTATTTGCTATTTGTCTCCAAGGAAGCTAAACTTCACAAGAGCAGGGCCTTGTTTTGCTGGTTCCCTACTTTGATACACAGTAGCTCTCAAGAAATGTTTGCTAAATGAATGAATGGTCTATTGATACACTGTCCAGTACTGTAACCACTAGTCACAGGAGGCTGGAGAGCACTGGAAATGTGGCTAGTCCACACTGACACAAGCTGTAAGTATAAAATATAGACCAGATATCAAAGACTTAATATGAAAATATAATATATCTAATTAATAATTTTACATTGAATAAAACTGGAAATGATGGTAAATAAAATATATTATGAAAACTTATTTCCTCTGTTTATTTTCAAATTTTTTAACATGGCTACTCGAAAAATTTGTATTATATATATGGTTAGCATTGTGTTTCTACTGGACAGCACTGGTCTAGTCATTTATAAGAACTTGTGCTTCTGAGACAGGTAGATGAGCTGAGATCCAGCTTTTGCCACTCACTAGCTTTGTGACTTTGGACACATTTCCCAACCCTTTGATCTTCAGTCTCCTCATCTGTAAAATGGGATAATAATAGCACCTACTTAATAGTGTTATTGTGATGGGCGCCTGGGTGGCTCACATGGTTAAGCATCTGCCTTCGGCTCAGGTCATGATGCCAGGGTCCTGGGATCGAGCCCGGCATCGGGCTCCCTGCTCAGCGGGAAGCCTGCTTCTCCCTCTGCCTCTCCCCTGCTCATGCGCTCTCTCTCTATATATATCTTTCTGTCTCAAATGAATAAATAAAAAATCTTAAAAAAAAAATAGTGTCATTGTGAGGATCAAAAGCTAGATACTTACTGGGTTACCTGGCTTAAAGTAAGAGTTTAATAAATGTTATTCGTTTTTCATTATTTACTTGGTGATTGCATTGTCTTACTAGCTTGATTTCTATATAACTTCACTGGATTTGAAATTTCCCTTTTTTAATGTTAGTGTCTTTATATAAAATTTGAATAGCTCTCTTGAATCAAAGAGATTTTATTTAATGCATGCTTTTGAATCA
Organism: Mirounga angustirostris; assembly: GCF_029215605.1. Taxonomy (NCBI): domain Eukaryota; kingdom Metazoa; phylum Chordata; class Mammalia; order Carnivora; family Phocidae; genus Mirounga; species Mirounga angustirostris. Next base: position 46,141,207 of record NW_026991714.1, read on the forward strand.
TTTCTATCTATAAATAGAAGCCTTGGAAGAATTTAGTCATGAAAAGACATGTCCTCCAAAAAAGAGTAACATTACTGAAAGATTGGCAATCATGAATCCAAGTTAAACAAAAGTGTTATTGCTACCATTGGCTTCCTACCAGAACCAGACATTTAAATAATAGGTGCAAATTTTCCCCTAAGCTTTTGAGTAGTCTTCTTTACATTGTTGTATTGTTGCCAGGGTCTATGATGAATACATTTTGGTGGTTCAGTAAGACACCTATTTCCATAGAACTTGGGTTCTTTTATTTCAGATCCTCTTGTTCATTCTGTATGATGCCCTAAGGCACCCAGAAGAGAGGGATCTATAGTGATTAAATTTTCTAGGATTGTCTGAGATGAAACGCATTACAACATTGTGAAGTTTTGAGTATTATAATTCAGGAAATACTGCATTTCCTTTCTAGCAAGCTTGTCTGCGCTTCCAAGTGGGTAATCTTAAGCTTATTTTATTTCACTTATGAAAATGCTTTTATTCCTAAGAATGAATGAAACAGATGCCATATTTGGGCTAACTGTGAGGAATATTTATGTAGATTTCAGATTGATAATGTGTTTCACACCACAGTTAATTCATTTGTTTTCCTTATTTACATACTAACACAAGGACAAAACAGGTGATGCCCTTGAAAGGCAGAAATGCACGTTGTACCTGAATAAGGAAAGAAATGGAGACAAAGTAAGAGTGAAAAAATAAGAGATGGGGGAAGGGGGAGGGGAAAGATGTGAAAGAAGGAAGGAAATAAAAGAGCTTTTAATATCCTATGGGGAGATCGTGTAAACTGACAGCTATTAGTTCTGAGGCAAAGATTTTTAATGTGAGGTTTGTGTTTGAGTTTAGGAAGTCTGAGAGCCTCCCCAGAGTGTACAGAAGTCTTTGAGTATATATGTGCGGTGCATATTAATGTGCAGTGTGTTCATAACCTTTATCTGTAACAATGTCCCTCAAATAGAAGTAAGGTCTCAGAAAAGTATCTATGAATTAAACTGAAATAGGAAGTGACATTTATTTATTGGCAAATTAAGCAGTAGATGTCAATCAGAAATGTTCTTTGAGTAATTTTTGTCAAATTCATAAATGCAAAATTTTTAAATAGCTTCTTTTCAGTGCAAATGATATGCCTTTGTAAAACATTCATGAAGAATAGGGACTTATTTGAACCTATGTTCTTGCTGTCATTAATGTATCATCTAATTGCCAGCTGATTTAGGCAATTTGAACCAGAAGTTTGATATGCATTTGTAGATTAACATATGGCATAAATAGCCTTAAAACAAAATTAAAATTTTAAATCTGAATTAAATGCTCTTCCTTAAGATTTCAAAATGGTAGCTTGAATTTGTATTAATTACTTATCTTGGACTTGGCAAACCTTTTTTTATAAAGGGCAAGATAGTAAGTATTTTGGATTTTGCAGACCATGAGACAAAATCAAGGATATTATGTAGGTACTTATATATCAAAGTAGAAATAAATTTCTACCAATTGTCTATTGATGAAATTCTTTTTTCTAGTAATTTTAAAAATTATAATTTTTTTTATAATTACAAATCTACTAATGAGAAGAATGAAATTCTTTTGGGGGGATAAAATTTTAATTAATTGAAGGTCAAAGTTAGTGATCCCTCTCACCAAAATTGAATGCAAATGTTCATCTGTTAATGCTGATCTATAATGAGATCTTATGTATTTCATCTTGGAAAATGTCTTTTCATGCAGATGTGTACTGTCAAATACCAATATCAGTTTGTGAACATGTTATTTTAATTGACCATATTCATTGCTTAGAAAGCATTTATAGAATTCCCTTATATTCTTTTGATAAACTGACTTTTAGCATGCCATGCCACAGATTAAACATTTCCAATTGAAAGTTGGATGGAAGGTCCTCATTCTCAGAGATAACTGAACTTCGAATGTAGAAATTTCCTTTGTATTTGTATCAAGGTCTGACAAACATTGCTGAAACTGAAATTTGAGCTCAGAAAATATATCCACAGCAAATCTGTAGGGAATGGAGATCTCAATTTTGTTTGACAGCATGGGAAATTTATAAAGCAGTTTGACATTAATTGTGATTCAAACAAAATGACTACCATAGTATAAGTTTTGCATTTAAGTGCTGTTTGGTCTGGTAATTTTAGGTTGAATTCATTAAGAAACATTATCATGTTTATAGCAAAACTAGTTTCCAAAATCACTCAGTGGTATTCAGTAATAGTGTTTGAGGACAATTCTTTTCATTCAGAAAAAATAGTCTCAGCCCTGAGCTCAAAAAATTAAAATTTAACTTTACCACCATTAAGGCACTGAACTGCTCTATGGTAGGACAAGTCTTTATACTCAGTTTCTACATGTAGCAAAAATTCATGGAACTGATGATTTTCAAGTCCATAAGGGCAGATAAAAGATACCATGGACACTTCTGGTTGTTAACATATGAATACTTTACACCAAGGGCTTGCTGGTAAATAATGCAAGGAATATAGACTTTTAAAACCTTACATTTTAATAGGCTTTGTGAATTTGTCTAAGCCTTTTCCTGCCCCACATATATTTTTACCACCATCACTTGCACTGTATCTTAGCAGATTCCACTTTAGGTTGTAATGAATTCGTGTTTTTTGTTTTGTTTTGTTTTTTAACTTCTTTGAAAATATTTTTGTCTCTAGTCGTTCCATGCAGACTATTCTTAGAGGCTAATTCTTCAGTTTCTTCAAATTTGGCATTGATTCCTCAAACAAAAAGCAGTATCAGTAACATCTGTTAATTTGTCAGGGGCCAAGAATACTATTCAGAAAAGCTGCCTTTAAAAAAAATTAACTATTAATGTTGCTCCCAGCGTTCCCTACTCTTCAAGCAATTGTTCTCATGGAAAGGCTCATCATCTTAAACAAAAATTTAAGATTTCTCTGGACACATTTCTGTGACTACTGACTAATCATCCCTGATTTTAATTAAATTACTGTTGGTAAATGGCTTTTATTGCTTGGCGAACATATGACCACTGAGAAACTTATTTTGATTGTAGCCTCATTTTGACTTTTTATTTTTGTGAAGAAGTTCTGTTATGAGTCAGTCCATTTTACATTTTCTAATTTTTCCAACTGTTGTTTTGAATTGGAAGTAATGTGACAAGTGCTTAGTCTAGTAGTATTAGTGTATATTGTAATCTTTCAGAACAGCTATAGAATTATTTAAAAAAAAAAACAATGCTTTGCCATTTGATTTATAACAAAATAATCCACACTGTGTTGTGCTTTAAAAATGTGAATTTTAAAGTCTTCTTTTCTTTTCTTGTTTTGATGTGAGAGGTACTCACTGATAATAAAAATAAAATATCATGGTATGGTGATATGCATGGCAACTTGAAATGCTATTGAATTATAACTATGTCACTTAAATTTATGGTGAGCTGAGCAGCAGTGAGAAGCAATGAGAATATGTATTTGCTATTTTTTGTAACTACCTAATTCAGTTATTAGAGAAAGTAACCATAGACAATATGTAAACAAATGGATGTGACTATATCCCAATAAAATTTTATGGACACCCAAGTTTGAATTTCATATAATTTTTACATGTCACAAAATATTGTTAGTATTATTTTGATTTTTTTCCACCCATTTAAAGATGTAAAAACTATTCTTAACTCAGCATCTCCATGCCTGGCCTGTGAACCATAGTTGGTTTCCCTGAGCTATATATTAAGCCACTTGATAAGAAAATTACTCTACCACCACATTTACCTCACAGTGTAGTAGATCTTTCCTTAAATTATGTGTGACAAAAAAATGTGTAGGTGAATGTTTGTCACTGTGAGCTGGTTCTAAGAATGATTATTAGAAAATATTAGGGTACTCTATTCAGCACCCAGCTCTTGTTTTCTAAAATCCTTTTCCACTAAAAGAAGACAGAGCTTTCCTAGGGAAATGGTTAATTCTAAGGCTGGGGCAGGGAATATATAAGATGAGCCTGCAGCATGTAGTGAGCCAGAAAGTAAGAAAGTATCAAAATAATAAAATGACATGGATATGTCAGAGAAACATAGGAACCAAATGAAATAGCTTCCAGTGGTCAAAACTGGAACAGTTTGAATACTATAGTATTAGATTATAACCCAAAGTATAAAATAAGTTTCCATGAATTCATACTGATAAAAATAAATTGTTAAATAAGTGAACAAATTGGGGAGGAGAAACAAAATTATAGAGAATAATTCCAAATAGATTATGTAGGTATTCTTCTCTCAAGAAGTCGAACATAACTCCACACCCCGTACGTATGGGCTGGAAAGAGTGATTCCTTTCCCAAAAAAGGGGGAAAAGGAGAGCAACTTTACAGTGGAGAAACCTAGCAAAAGCTACTGTAACCAGATTATTGAAGTTAACATGATCATGATGTCATGCTGATAATTTGTACCTTTGATATGATCTGATGAGAAAGTTATTTTACCTCTGGGATCTTCCTCCTAAAACAAATAATCCTACTCCAGCCATAAGAAAAACATTCTATAACATATCCTATTCTAAAATAAAAGTTTAATAAAATAATATTAAGGCACTCCCAATTCAGGCACATGCCATTTGATTTCTTTTAACTTGTTGCATTTATAGCGCAATCCTGGAATGACCACAGTCAAAAGATGTAGCGGGGATTGAGCCACTTGAGTTGTTTTTCCAACAACAGAGTTCTCATGTGGTGTGAGTGGCCAGGAATGTGGTTGCTGAATTATGGAAGATACACATGTAGCCAATTAGATGAGTAGAGTTGAGTGAATGAACTCTTGGCAGCTAAAACAAATAAACAAACAAACAAACAAAACCCGAAAAACCCATCAACAACTAAACAAAAACCTGTAAGAAGCAGAAGTTAAAGCTTCCACGGCTATTTCCAGTAGCTGGTTCTTTTTTTTTTTTTTTTTTGACAGAGAGAGAGACAGCGAGAGGGAATACAAGCAGGGGGAGTGGAAGAGGGAGAAGCAGGCTTCCAGGCGAGCAGGGAGCCCAATGTGGGGCTCGATCCCAGTACCCTGGGATCATGACCTGAGATGAAGGCAGACGCTCAATGACTGAGCCACCCAGGTGCCCCCCAGTAGCTGGTTCTGAAGGCACTTAGACCTTTAGTATTTTGCGGGGAGAGGGCATGCAGTCGTACCACATCTGACATTTTTGTTCCCTTGGCCTGATGTCAAATGTATTCTATCTACTTTAAGTGGGGTTTTATTTTGTTTTGCTTTGTTTGTTAAACATAACTTTCTTAGTTACTGTAATATGATCTATTGGACTTAAATGAACCCCTGAAACTGAAACTGTGACTGTTTGCTTTTACTGAAATCTGAAACCCAAGAGGAGGGTGATAAAGATTAAAAAGACAGGCAATTTATTATCAGTAGATAAATCATAGACTTCCTAATTGTCTTTAATTCCTAAATCCTTTATTTTTTAAAATATATTTTTTAAAGGTTTTATTTATTTATTTGACAGAGACAGAGACAGCGAGAGAGGGAACACAAGCAGGGGGAGTGGGAGAGGGAGAAGCAGTCTCCCCGCTGAGCAGGGAGCCCAATGTAGGGCTCGATCCCAGGACCCTGGGATCATGACCTGAGCCAAAGGCAGACGCTTAATGACTGAGCCACCCAGGCGCCTCTTCTAAATACTTTAAATGCATTATTTAAACTTCTACAACATTTAAGAATTTGATGCAGATGCTAAAGCTTAGAAAACTTGTTTCTGTTCTGAAATCCTTTATAGTTCCACCTACCATTAAAGGAGGGAATGTCACCACAAAAGTAACAGCATTGATCAACAGCATAATTAAGCTGGAATGTGAAACACGGGGACTGCCGATGCCTGCTATTACTTGGTATAAGGATGGCCAACCAGTCATATCCAGCTCACAAGCACTTTATATTAATAAAGGACAATTTCTTCATATCCCTCGAGCACAGGTTTCTGATTCAGCAACATATACATGTCATGCAACCAATGTTGCTGGAACTGCTGAAAAGTCATTTCATGTGGACGTCTATGGTAAGGAAAAAATACGTGCTTTAATCACATACCTTTCTTTCTATGCTTTTTAATATGCCAACATCTAATTCATTCACTAATAAATTCCTGGTGGGTTTGATCATTTTCAAAATGCATGGATAGGAACTGGCAGAATTGCCCTGTGATTTAAAAAAACATTTTTAAAAGCTACAGTTAGTAAAAGTGGTCCATTCATCTGCCCAACCATTTGCCCATTTCACATGGGGCATCTAGACCATTCGGTTTTTATGAAGAAGGTAAAGTAGTTGTTAGGACTAAGATCATTCTCTACTATTTACCCTTTATAAACGAGACACAGTACAAAGTATCCCACAATATTTAGGATAGCTGCGGATCAGCTAACCCAAGAAATTCTTTCCTTAATAGCTTAGAGAGAGACAGACATGTAGGTAGTTTCTGTGGTCAGACTACGTGAAAACAAAATCCTTATTTCATTAGAATTTCAAAGATGCCTGAAATATTACTTTTTTCTGCCTAGTTCCTCCAGTGATTGAAGGTGACTTGGCTGTACCTCTGAATAAGCAAGTGGTTATCGCTCATTCGCTGACACTAGAGTGTAAAGCTACTGGCAACCCTCCTCCAGTTCTCACCTGGTTAAAAGATGGTGTACCTATGAAAGCCAGTGACAACATCCGTACAGAAGCTGGTGGGAAGAAACTAGAAATCATGAGTGCCCTAGAAGTTGATCGGGGACAGTATGTATGTGTGGCTACGAGTGTGGCTGGAGAAAAGGAAATCAAATACGAAGTTGATGTCTTAGGTAAATAAGGATGCCACCATCTGGATTCCAGATTCATAGCACAACCTGATCATTTTATGAAATGCTTTATTGGTCATAGAACAATAAAACAGTTTTAGAGAAGGTTCAGTTATCTGTTCAACTCTGGACTGCACATTACTAAGTGGTGGATTTATTACCAGAGTCCCAAGATCTAAGAACCCACATAAATCTTGCACTGATCTTGATAGGTACGCTTTGTATTTGTAAGTGCATTGATGCATTTTACATCTATGACAATATCGGATTGCAGTGAGTGATATCATGGTCCTCTGTCATGAGCACTATGCTATGTCTAATGCAGGAAACAGTCTCTGGGCCTTGGAAAGTCATCTTGCAATGTTTTTGGTCTCTATTTCTCTATAAATTGAAGGCTTTTTGAGCAGAGGTCCAATTTTTGAGGTTCCCTTCTCTTATTATTATGAAAATAAGCAACATAAAATATGAACCAACTTTACATTCAGATGGCATCAGCAGCACCAGAGTGCTCGATTAATTGAGAAAAATCCACAGCATGTCAAAAATACATTCATTGATCCTAGCAAGTGTGTATGATAAAATATATTTTACATTTCAAATCCCCTTCATGTATCAAATTTCTATGATACTTGTCAGCCTTCTGAACTGCAACTTAGTATTCCTTAAAATGGTGGTGTATTTTTTCTGGTGTACATTTCTTTGTATGTTACATCTCTGTTGTTTTCTAGTGCCACCAGCTATAGAAGGAGGAGATGAAACATCTTACTTCATTGTGATGGTTAATAACTTACTGGAGCTAGATTGCCAAGTGACAGGCTCTCCCACGCCAACTATCATGTAAGGGTTTTGGTATGTCTTCTAAATACCTCCCACTTCTTTATTTGAGTGTTTTAAGGCTATCTTGAAAAAATTTGTGTCATTAAAATGTGGCCATATAAAATTATATTATTTATGTTCCTCTTTTAAAAGACATACTCTATATACAAGGCAACTTTTGCTTAATAATCACACGGACCTCAAATCTGTTCAATTAGAGGAATTCCATTTATGCTCCTAGAAATGACATTTTCAGTTCATAGAGACAGACTACTAAGCAGTATCTGTCAGATCTTCTTGAGGCACTGAAATGTTTAATGAATGACTAAATAAAAAGAAATGTACTGGACATATTAGGGAAATAGTTACCGTGCATATATGTTTACCAATTCTTTTTTCTCATTCCTTCATTCACAAAGCATTTCGTGAATACTTAACCTTCATTTCCAAGGTGCAGGATATGCAAAGGAACAGTCAGTCAACTAAGAGAATAAAATATGTTCACATATGATTACAAAGTAAAATGGAAAATGATAACTCATAAGAAATGAAAAAATATAATGCTGTATCAGGGTTTTATTTTTCAGATATTTTAGGAATGTATTCACTTTGCTGGTTAATGTTATTTAAACATTTGAAGTGAATGCTATTTAGGGGCACTTGCCTCTTTGTTTCCTCAACGTAAAGAGAAGAATGAAGAAACCGCATAGCTACTGGGGTTCCAACACTGTGCCAACTTCTGTGTTGGGCCAGGTTTACTTTTTCCTTTTCCCCATTATAGTTCATTTTACAGAATGGGCAAATAGGGAATTAGGCAAATATGCAATTGAGAATTTACATATGTATGTATGTGTAGAAACATTTAATATATAGATAAATCTAGTTCCTCTAAGATATATATACACACGCACATATCTTTTAGGAACTAAGTTATTTAAAAATACATCTCCAGACTTCTTTTTGCCTTGTTTCTATAGGTGGCTAAAGGATGGCCAGCTAACTGATGAAAGGGATGGATTCAAGATTTTACTAAATGGACGCAAATTGGTTATTGCCCAAGCTCAAGTGTCAGATACAGGCCTTTATCGCTGTGTGGCAACAAACATTGCTGGTGACCACGAGAAGGAATTTGAAGTTACTGTTCATGGTATGCTGAAGAAGGGACATGAGCATTATATTTAAAATTAATTTATGCATTGTGTCATTATTTAATTCAGATGGTAGCTCAGTAATCTGGATAAATCTTGAGTTGTGGAAAGTAATATAAAGGATGTGAATTTGAGTTAAAAAATGGCAGATTAATCTTAAGGCACTTTACTAACACAGAGACTTAACCAAGAGGCCTATGTAAATTAAAATAAACACTTCAGATGTTAGGAAGTGTATTCTACATAGAATGCCAGGGCCTGAGGAATAAGACCAAATAAGATAGAATAGGCAGGCAGCAAATTCCAAGTAAAAACGTTGTGTCAGCTCTTCAGGGTTTAACCAGAACAGGAGGGAGTGTGAATAAAGTCATTTCCAGAAATGGAGGCTAAGGATGTTATGCAGGATCCAGGGTAGATAGAGGTATTCACAGAACTAGCACAGAAGAATCAGAACCTTTAGTGTAATGACAGAGACAACCCTTGGCCAGGGTATTATTTGTCTCACTTGCCTGCCAACCTTGGGAAGTGAGGGACTGCAGGGAGAATCTGGGGAGCCATTTAGAAGCTCTAGTGGAGGTTTCTATGAACATCAACATTTTTCCATCTGTCCATGCAGACTTTTTTCCCCCTGCTTTTTCAATCCTGTGATGAAATGTAGCTAACCCTGTTTCTCAGTCTCAATTCCAACTCCTGAGGGAGGGAATCTGGCAGGCCCAGCTTAAATCAAGTTCCCATTCTGTATTCAGTCAGCCTTGCTGGGGTCAGAGTCATGCAGTATAAATACAGGTAGAGGAAACCCACCCTGATTTAACGAGATTGTTCTGGAGAAAGGGAGGATCATAATAGATTGGGAAAACATACCAGCAGGTGTAAGCCAAACATGCATGTGGATTGTAGTTGCTATAAACACATTTTATTCTTTGGAGAACTAGAGATCCATACTTAAGAAATAAGTCATCTAAAATTGCTGAAAACTATAAATTAAATGCATGGGATAAAATTATTTCATTGTTTCTTAAAATAAGAATTTTCCCTTTTCTAAATTTTAAAGTTTCAGGTTCTTACATCCAGATTTTTAAGTACTTGACCCCACTGATTATGGTTTGTGTTCCCTCCCTCCCTTACTCTGTCTTTCCATCCCTTCCTGCTTTCCTTCCTTCCTTCCTTTCTTAAATCTAGTTCCTCCAACAATCAAATCCTCAGGCCTTTCTGAGAGAGCCATAGTGAAGCACAAGCCTATCACCTTGCAGTGCATTGCCAATGGCATTCCAAATCCATCTATTACATGGTTAAAAGATGGCCAACCTGTAAATACTGCCCGAGGAAACCTTAAAGTAAGTATAAATATTGCTGAGCCCCAAATGTGAAATCTACATTGATCTTCCCAGAGCTATCGTGTTCTTCTTTCCTAATTGTAGATTTTCCTGTTGGACAGATTTTACAGAAAATTTATCAAAATAATATGTGTTTTCCTTAGAGTTTTTGGAATTTATCTTAATATTTTGATTTGAAGAATAGAATTAAAGACTAATAACCTTAACAATGATAATTTTAACATATTGGTTGGTATTTTTATTATTTCAGTTTATGCCTGTTTTAACTATTGAAAAACTGGTGTCTCATGGATGAATGAACTGTGTTCATCATTACTGACTCACAGTATCCCCAATATACCATAGACTAAGATTAAGGTAAAATCATATCTACATAAACCTAAGTGCAATAAGTCTTGAAAAAAATATTTTAACTAGTTATAAGCTTCTAGATGGCAGAGACCCAGTCTTGAATAAATTCACTTCTATATCCTTCAATCTGAGTATAATCCCTGCCATATAAATGTACCTCATTACATATTTCTGGATAGATAGATTGATTGATTTCAAACTTAGATAATCTAAATGATTCATTTAAAAATCTGAATCAATAGATTTTTTTACTAGGATCAAGTTAGTTGACTGATGTGGGCTTGAACTTTGCTTGTATTAAGTTTTCAGTAATGAAGGATGTATTGAGTTCTTTTCCCAGTACAAATGATCGGTATCTGCTCATTTATTATTCCTATTCCAAATCCAATGGAACTAATCTTATACATTTATGCTAGTGAGAGGTTCATTATGAAGCCTTAAAACATACTTCAGGGAGATAGGCATTTATCACATAATCATATAAAAGTTTAATTGTAAACTGTAATGAGTAACTTTAAGAGAAAATATGGAGAAGTATAAGAACAGATAATGTGGAAAGGTTTTAGGCATTAGGTAATTCATAGAGAAAGCCTTTGAGCAGAGATATGAAGAATACATAGGAGTTAAATGAGTGAATTAATGGAAGAGAACAGAGTAGAGTATTTCAGAGAAGATGTGTGTGCCAACAACTTAAAGTAAAGGCGCATGACACCTCCTGAGGACCTGATAGCAAGCCAGTAGACTGAAGAACACAAAGCAAGATGAGGTGGTATTAGAGGAGACCAGGGAGTAGAAGGCATTTAAGTAATATTAGTGATTTCATTTTTACTTTCAATCAAAGGGAGATCTTTGAAGAGTTTTAAGAGAGTAGTGACATAATCAGATTTTCATTTTAAATAATTACTGGCCCCTATAAGATAATGAATTGAAGGAGTTTAAAATAGATATGTGGGCAGAGGTGGTCCAAAACAGTAGTATAGGAAGATCCTGAACTCACCTCCCCCCACAGACACACCAAATCTACTGCCACATACAGAACAATCCCCTCTGAAAAAGATTTGAAAACTAGCTGAACAGCTCCTCTACAACAAAGGATAAAAGGGCAACATCAAGATGGGTAGGAGAGGCAGAGACACAATCTTGCCAAAACCATAGCATACCAACTCACAATAGGGAGGGATCTCACAAGTCTGCAGCTTCTCCCTGAGGAGTATGGGATTTGTGCCCTACATTGGGCATTCCAACCCTTGGGACCTGTACTGAAGAGACAAGCCATAAAATGTCTGGCTTTGAAAACCAATGAAGCTTACATCCAAGAGGCCCAAAGTACTGTAGGGATTTGAGATACTTCTTTTAAATGACTCACATTCAGACTTACTTGCCCTGGGGCCTAGTGCAAAAATTTGAAAAGTGCCTAAACTAAACTATATGTGAAGGAGATTCATTTGCTAATTTTAAAGCATCTGCCGGAAGGACAAGGACCTGTAGGGACTTTCTCCAGGGACAGAGCTGCTATCAGGCACCAGTTTTGCACTCTCCCTCCAGCTTGCTAGTAAAAGCAGGTGTGTGCAGACACAGCAATCTCCCACTGCCTTGCTGAAGTGGAGGTGGGGTGGGGGGTGCTCTGTCCCCGAGCACTCTTCACCTGCCTTGCTAAAGCTGCAGGCATGCCCCACCCCAAGTTCTCCCACTGCCCCATTAAGGCTGAAGGGCAAGCCCAGTCCACACAAAGGATACCCCTTGAATGCCTGGACCCAGTGGTCAGAGGGGCTTGTGTTCCAGGGCCCTATGGGACTATAACAATAATCAGAAAAGCCATTCTTGGCAGGCTACCACACCCAAGGCATTGCACACAGTGAACTGGAATACACTCCTGGTCTGCTGGTGAAAAAGGCCCACCCACTGGTCCTGGAGCTTCAACATGAGGGACAGGCTTCAGGTTTGCCACACACGTAGGGGCTATGAAGGCACTCTCAGGGAACATAGGCAGGGAGACACCACCTTTGTGTTCTCCCTTGGCCTTGCTGTAGCTCCTGGTGCCTCCCAGCAAGGAGCATATACACACACCTGAAGCCCTGATTTTTGCAGCTGTCACCCAGGGGACACCTCCAGATCCCCTGGTTGAAGGCCACCAGGGTTTACAACTGCAGTCCTGTGGGACTGTATATCGTTGTGTACTTTAAAACTGCTGCCTAAGGATCTGGCTTCTAGTCAGCCTGAAACCAGGTGCTGACTGAGATCCCTCTCTTTGGAACACTGATAGGTCTTGGAATACCCTTAATAACTGGGATCTATCAAGAATAAATCAGGCTACTGAGGCAGTCACAAGGTCTGAGAGATAACCAAGAGCTAGGGCAGGGTTGAACGATGAGGTTAATCTACACAAGGCCACTCCTGTAAGACTGGGAAGATAGCTATTTTGCCTAATACTTAGAAACAAACAGAAACTCAAGCAAAATGAGGAAATAGAGGAGTATGTTTCAAATGGAAGAACAGAACAAAACCTCAGAAAACGGCCTTCATGAAATGGAAATAAGTAATCTACCTGATAAAGAGTTCAAAGTAATGGTCATAAAGATGCTCACTAAACTCAGGAAAAGAATGGATGAACACAGTGAGAACTCCAACAAAAGATAGAAAATATAAGAAGGTACCAAACAGAAGTCACAGAGCTGAAGAATACAATAATTAAACTGAAAAATACACTATGGTGTTCAACAGCTGATTAGATGAAGCAGAAAGACAGATCAGTAACCTGGAAGACAGCAGTGGAATTCACCCAAACAGAACAGCAAAAAGAAAAAAGAATTTTTAAAAAATGAAGATAGCTTAAGGGACCTATGGGGCAACATGAAGTGGAATAGCTTTCATATTATATGGATTCCAGAAGGGGAAGAGAGAGAGAAAGGGGCAGAAAACACATTTCAAGAAATAATGGGTGGAAACCTCCCTAAACTGGGGAAGGAAACAGACATCCAGGTCCAGGAAGCATTTGAGAATTCTAAATAAGATGAACCCAAAGAGATCCACAGGAAGAGACATTATAATTAAAATATAAAAAGTTAAAGATAAGAAGAAAATCTTAAAAGCAGCAAGAGAAAAGCCATTTGTTAGGTGCAAGGGAAGCCCGCTCCCATAAGACTGTCAGCTGATTTTTCAGCAGAAATCTTGAAAGCCAGAAGAAGTGGCATGATATATTTGAAGTGCTGAAAGGAAAATAAAACTTCCAACCAAGAATACACTACCCAGCAAGGTTATTATTCAGAATTAAAGGAGAATAAAGAGATTTTTAGACAAACAAAAGGTAGAAGAATTCATCACTAAACTGGCCCTACAAGAAATGTTAAAGGGACTTCTTTAAACTGAAAAAAAAAAAAAAAAAAAAGGCACTAACTAGTAACAAGAAAATATATGAAAGTAAAAATGTCACTAGTAAAGGTAAATATATAGTAAAGGTAGTGGGTTAATTACTTATAAAGCCAGTATGAAGATAAAAATCAAAAGTAGTAAAATTAACTATAACCACAATAAACAGTTAAGGGAAACACAAAATAAAAGAATGTAAAATGTGACATCAAAAACATAAAACATTGTGGGGGAGTAAAAATGTAGAATTTTAGAATGCATCCAAACTTAAGTTGCTATCAACATTAAAATGGTCATCCACCATGATTAAGTGGAATTTACTCCAGGGATGTAAGCATGTTTCAACATTCACAAATCAACCAACATAATACACCACATTAATGAAATGAAAGATAAAAATTATATGATCGTCTCAATGGAAAAAGCATTTGACAAAAGTCAACATCCACTTATGGTAAAAACCCTCAACAAAGTGGATATAGAGGAAACATACCTCAACATAATTAAGGTCATATATGACAAACCCACAGCTAACATCATATTCAGTGGTGAAAAGCTGAAAGTTTTTTCTCTAAGATCAAGTGCAAGACAAGTGTTCCCACTCTCACCACTTTTATTGAACATAGTATTGGAAGTCCTATCAAGAGCAACTAGGCAAGAAAAAGAAATAAAAGGCATCCAAATTGAAAAATATATATTAAAAAATCCTATAGACTTCACCAAAAAAGTGTTAGAACCAATAAATGAAGTCAGCAAAATTGCAGGGTACAAAATCGATATACAAAAATTGGTTTCATTTCTATACACTAACAAACTATCAGAGAGAGAAATTAAGAAAACAGTCCCATTTAAAATTGCATAAAAAAGAATAAAAAGAAATTTAACCAAGGAGGTGAAAGGAAGTGAAAGTCCTGTGCACTAGAAGATATAAGACAGTGATGAAAGAAATTGAAGACACAAATAAATGGAAAGGTATCCCATGCCCATGGATTGGAAGAATTAATCTTGTTATAATGTTCCTACTACCCAAAGCAATCTGTAGGTTCAATGCAATTCCTATCAAAATTCCAATGGCATTTTTCACAGAAATGGAACAAACAATCCTAAAATTTGTATGGAACCACAAAAGACCCCAAGTAGCCAAAGTGATCTTGAGAAAGAAAAACAAATCTGGAGACATCATGCTGTTTTCAAACTATACTACAAAGCTGTAGTCATCAAAAACAGTTTGGTATTGGCATAAAAACCAACACATGGATCAATGGAACAGAACAGAGAGCCAAGAAATAAACCTACACATATATGGTTGGTTAATTTATGACAAAGAAGTCAAGAATATACAATGAGGAAAGGATGTTCTCTTCAATAAATGATGTTGGAAATATTGGACAGTCACATGCAAAAGAATGAAACCAGAATGCTATCTTAAACCATACACAAAAATCAGCTCCAAATGGATTAAAGACTTGAATGTAGAACCTGAAAGCACAAAACTCCTAGAAGAAAACGCAGGTAGTAAGCTTCCTGACATAGTCCTGGCATTGAATTTTTAGATCTGACTCCCAAATCAAAGGCAACAAAGGCAAAAATAAACAAGCGGGACTACATCAATCCAAAAAGCTTCTGTATGGTTGGAGGCACTGAAATATAAATTAAATGAGGGAAAAATTGTAAATCATATATCCGATAACAGTTAATACCCAAAGTATATAAAGAGCTCAACTCAATAGCAAAAAAACAAGCAATCTGATTAAAAAATGGGCACAAGATATAACTAGACATTTTCCAAAGTCATGTATATGTCCAACAGGCACATGGAAAAATGTTTAACATCAGTAATTATCAGGGATATGCATATCAAAACCATAAGGTATCACATCACACCTGTTTAAGGCTATTATCAAAAAGACAAGAAATAAGCATTGTTGAGGTGTGAGAAAAGGGAACCCTTGTGCATTGTTGGTGGGAATGTACCCTATTGCAACCACTATGGAAGACAGTATGGAGATGCCTCAAAAAATAAAAATCAGAGCCACCATATGATTCAGCAATTCCATTTCTGGGTATTTATCCAAAGAATACGAAAACCCTAACTCGAAAAGATATATGCACCCACATGCTCACTACAGCATTATTTATAATAGTCAGGACATGGAAACAACTAAAGTGTTCATCAGTAGATGAATGGATAAAGAAGATGTGATACACACACACACACACACACACAATGGAATACTATTCAATTATAAAAAAGAAGAATGAAGTCTTGCCATTTGTGACAACATGGATAGACCTTAAGGGCATTATGCTAATTGATATAAGTCAGACAGAGAAAGATAAATACCATGTGATTTCAATTATATCTGGAATCTAAAAAATAAAAGAAACAAAACTCATAGATACACATAGAACAGTTTGGTGGTTGCCAGAGGTGAAGGGGGTTGAGAAGTGTGCAAAATAGGTGAAGGTGGTCAAGAGGTACAAACTCCCAGATATTAAGTAAATAAGTCATGGTGATGTAAATACAACATAGTGACTGTACTCAATAATATTGTATTGCATACTTGAAAGTTAACAGGAGAGTAAATCTTAAAAGTTCTCATCACAAGAAAAAAATCTGTAACTTCGTATGAAGACTAGACTTGTGATGATCACTTTGCAGTGTGTACAGAAATTGAATTATTATGTTGTACACTTGAAACTAATATAATATATGCCAATTGTACCTCCAAAAATAAATTGAAAAAGATAAAGAGTAGATGTGTGGAAATCAATTAGGACTTATTCATCTAGGAGGGAGAGAAGATTGAAATTTGAACTCACATTCTGGCCATGAAGATGAGGATATATGGATGTATTTGAGAATTATTGTGTCGATCATTAGGACTCAGTGATAAATTGCATATGAAAGTTGAGGGAGCAGGAAATATCAAGGAAAACTTGGGGAATCTAACCTACACAGATGCATATCTTATGATGCCATCCAGTAAGACAGGAGACTTTGGAGGACAACCCATTTAGGGGCAAAAAACTGGATGTAAGTTTTATATTTTGGGAGGTTAAGTTGACTTTGAAATAAAGTGGAGATCAGGTAGACCATGGAATATATGCTCCTGGAGCTCAAAGGAGAGTTCTGGCATCACATAGATGATATTTGAAAGCATAGACATGAATGAGGTAATCTAAGGGGAGAGTAAAGAGTATGAAAAAATAGAAGAGAGAACTGACCTTGTTCGGAGTCTTAAAAAATTATGGCATTTAAAGGCCATGTGCAGAAGTCTAGAAGTGAATTTAATGTATGAATATGCTGCTTAGTGAGTTTAGTACACTCTGGCTGAAGAATAAGTCAAGTGGGAGTTTACTTGGGAGTGTATGGAGAGCAGATCATTTGGGGTCAGAATGTGGTAAGCCTGGAGGGCTATGCTGAGTTCAGATTTCATTCTGGGCAAAGTGGGGAGCTGAGTGAGCTTTGAAGGGGGACTGGTAAAAGGATCAAATTTGCATTTTAGACAAATTATTCTGGCAACGGTATATAAGATAGATTAACAGTTTGGGAGGTTGGAGACACTGGAATATAAATTAAGAAACTATTATAATCCCACAGTGGTTGTGAGAATGGAAAGTAGAGATCTGAAAAACAGAGTTGTATAACTAGTAGGAGAGTCAGAGTGGGCCCTGAAATCAAGATGCCTTGGAGAATAGTAGTGCCATTAAACAAGATTGGAAACATGCAATGAAAAGTAGGTCTGGAGATACAAGGAAACAGTTATAAGCTTTGTTTTGGATGTGTTAAATTTCATGTGCTAACCCATCCAGCAGATTAGCTGGAACAGCAAGCGTGAAGCTCAGGAGAGAAATTGAGGCCAGTACTATAAATTTCAGAGTCTGCACAGAATTCTTCGCTGAAGCCATGAAAACTATCAGAAAGCTGAACTTTATGTTTATGGGACAGGAGGAAGAAGCAGGTTCTGTAATCTCCTAAGAAAGTCAGAGATTGAGAACTGAGGACATTTTTGTATCTTCAACACCCAGAGAGTAGAGTGATTCAGGAGTAGGTGGTCAGTAATGCCAAATGCTGTAGATGGTAAAAGAGAATATGAGCTTACTATGTAAGCTGCTGGATATTGTGACTAGAAGTTACTGATAACCTCCTTAATACTGCATGGAGCACTGGGTGTTATATGAAAACAATGAATCGTGGATCACTACATCAAAAACTAATGATGTATGGTGACTAACATAATAAAATTAAATTAAAAAAGAAAAAAAAAAGAGAAGTTACTGATAACCTCTGAATGATAAGTTTCAAAGAATAACCACTGAATCACTAGTTCCAAAATGGTGGAGGCTAGTTGCAATAGGTTTAACAGAGAAATGAGGAAAAACGGGAAGAAATTTATCTGCATTTCCATTACTCATATTTTATAATTTTTATTGTTTTTCTGGCCCCCATGACCATTTAATCAAAAAAGATTGTTGCCTTAAAAGTATTTATGAAGTGTTACATAAATGTGACTGTATTTTTTTTAAGTAGCTTAAATTTTCATCACATACCTCATCGTTCAGTGCTAAAGTCTTTTGTTCAGCAAGGCTTTATGACTGTACCAGCAGGCCTTAGGTTATTTTATTTTGTGTTTTCCAATGAAGAAGAAAAGTTTTTCAATCAAATCAGTCTTTTTTGTGTGTGATGAAGTGAGATCTGGTTCTAATCTATCAAGAGATAATTAAGATATTGGCATAAAACTATAATTAAATAGCATAAATTTAAATGAGTTTGGCTATCTCAGCAAATGCTTTCAAGTCCCAGTGTAAAGTACAAAATGCTGCCATGCTTTCTGCTCCCAATTAGATACAGTCTTCTGGTCGAGTTTTACAAATTGCCAAAGCCCTGATGGAAGATGCTGGCAGATACACATGTGTGGCAACCAATGCAGCTGGAGAAACCCAGCAGCACCTTCAGCTACATGTGCATGGTAATGTCATTCCCCTGTCTTAACAAAAGAACATTTCTGTGGCCTTTTTGAACATGATGACTCATTTTTATTGAATTACAGTGTAAAAGAAACAAGTGTTTATTTTTGTCTATATGAAAAAAACTAGTTTTTTTTTTTACGTTATTTGTAATTATAATTGCTCATATTAAGGTATTGGTTTGTCAAGATATCCATTAAGATATTCAGGTTGTCAAATAGGATGTGCTAGAGCTCATAAATAAATAAACATACTACCTTATGTTTTTAATTATTTGAATTCTGTTAACTAATAACTTTGTACAGATAACTTTTGTTGTCAAGACAGAGTTGGAGGATTGTTCCTTAACATTTTCTGTCATGTTCTTTGCTGGTTATAAGAGGGATTTTGTAAGTAGAAGCTATCCTTGACTCAGGATCTTCTCTCATGTGCTTTAATAAAAAGTCTGGGTGGCCATGGAATAGCTCATGAATATTACAGCTTCACAAAAAACTTAAAAGAAGATTTGACCTTGAATGTGAGACTTCAGATCTCTGGAGTCTCATCAGAAAGGGTCAAGAATTGTAGGCTTGGGGGCGCTGGGTGGCTCAGTTGGTTAAGCGACTGCCTTCGGCTCAGGTCATGATCCTGGAGTCCCTGGATCAAGTCCCGCATCAGGCGCCCTGCTCAGCGGGGAGTCTGCTTCTCCCTCTGACCCTCCCCACTTTCATGTGCTCTCTCTCATTCTCTCTCTCTCAAATAAATAAATAAAATCTTTAAAAAAAAAAAAAAGAATTGTAGGCTTGGCCTTTCCTGATTCAGCCAAATATATTTGCAGAGAGCTCTCCAAGATTTCCATGTGATACCTTCTTCATTTTCTCTAATCCTTGTGATTGCTTGTTAAACCCTTTATTCATTTACTTCATTTATTCTTTATTCATTTATTCATATATTCACTCTACATTTACTGAACAATTTAACCTAGAAGGATGCTCCAGCATCTACCTTGATTCCAGTTACATTATCAGTAGGCAATCAATAAATATTAACAAATGAAAAAGTAAATAGTAAGTGAATGAAAATATTTAAATTGGGCATTGAATTCTTCTCATCTGCTTCTTTACATATTTTATTTTATTTAAATCAACTAGTTAAAAGATTCAGATTATCAGTTCCCTAAATGTTTTTAATAAAATAACTTATTTTCCCCCTTTCCCCAAATATGTACACCTAATTTATGTATGTTATACACACAAACCATGTTCCTTAAGAGGACTTCTACTTTTTCATTTAGTAATTAACTTAAAGACCAATATCTGATTATAATGATCTTGAAAGTGACTTGATTGCCTTGACTTTACCTAGTGCTTTTTGGCAGCTGTCTCCAGCACATACTGAGATCTCCACTTCCATTTAAGAGCATGCTGTGGGTGATGCTTGCTCTCCTTTCCCCCTTTCCCTATGCTGAGGCTCCTTTTCTCCTCATTGTACAGGCTATTTATCTTTTCCTTTACGATAATTTCAGTCCTTATCTAGTCTCCATTGTTGTCTAAAAGGAAACAGTTAAGGGCGCCTGGGTGGCTCAGTTGGTTAAGCGACTGCCTTCGGCTCAGGTCATGATCCTGGAGTCCCAGGATCGAGTCCCACATCGGGCTCCCTGCTCAGCAGGGGGTCTGCTTCTCCCTCTGCCCTCTTCCCTCTCGTGTTCTCTGTCTCTCATTCTCTCTCAAATAAATAAATAAATAAATAAATAAATAAATAAAAAATAAAAGGAAACAGTTAAGAGGGATAGTATGATATGCTGCAATCATCTCAGGCACCAGAGTCAGACCAATTGTGGTTTAAGTTCTATGCTAACCACCATCTATGTAACCTTGACCAAACTATTTAATTTCTTTGAGTATCTGACTTGCAGAGTGCTTTTGAGGTTTTGAGGTATTAGATGTAAAATATCTCCCACTTTTACTCTCTCAGGTCTTATCAAAAAGAAAGGTGTTTTTATTCTCTAGACTGGATTAAAATATTAAATGAAGATTGTATCTTGAAGAACAGAATGTAGGTCTCTAGAGCTGGGAAGAACCAAACTTCAGTGTTTGGGGCTCCCAAACTTGAGTGTTCATAAAAATCATATGTATTAAACATGTTAAAAATACAGCTTCCTGGGCCAGTTCCAGATCTCCTGAAACAGTTTCTCTGATGCAAATGGTCTGTATGTCATTACTCAGAGGAACATTGGCCCAGACTCTAAAACCTGGCTTAGAAACTTACTAATGGAGTCAAGAATGATTGAAAACCAGAGTTCGTGAAAGAAATTAAGGATCCCATCAAATACAAAGCAACAACAGAAACAAACAAACAAAAAAACAGAGTCGAGACCTGAGAAAACATAAGTCTATAAACCTATGATCTGAATATGGTAACAAAATATATGTTAGCAGGGATTGAATTAGGGTACACACCTACACGGAAAATCATCAGAGAGTGGGGCAACAAGCTGGAAGACATCTGAGTTAATGTAAGAAGAAAGAAACAGAAGGTTAGTCATTGTGAGGATTTATTAAATGCTACTAAATTGGCTGGGGAATATAAAACAATCTTCTTGATACAAATCACAAATAGAATAGAGGTAAAATACATTATAGTACCTGAAAATGTTTTACTAATATGACCTTGACTTGTCCAGATAACAGTTCATCAGTCTGAAAGGAGGATAAATGATGAAGTGAACTTCTAATCTAATTATGATCAACCTGAAAGGAAGTGATTGGCTACTGTACAGGAATCTAGACTGAAAGTACTCCTGACAAGCGATGTCACATTGGATGTAAATGGCTCCCAACTTGATTCTGTCTCCTTCAGTACTTCTATTAATAATTTCAGTGAGAATTGGAGATGTTAACAAAAAGTATAGGAATTTCTAAAGGATTAGTTGACCATAGATTTCAAAAAGACTTCAGAAGTTAAAATGACAGGTTAACCTGATGTGAACCACTAGGTAAGAATAGGGTTGGAGAAGAGTGACTTAAAGACACCACACATTGAAATACTGGAGATATCAATGGCTTTCTGCAATTATATAGATACAATCATTCAATATCATAATAAAGCTAATTCGCCTTAGAAGTCAGTAATAGAAACTTACAGTATAAACAACAAGAAAGGAATTAGCCCTGTTATAGTCTCACTCTCTGAATGCCTCTGAAGTATTGTATCCAATCCTGGTGCTACATATTGAGAGGGACATTGAAAAATCTATAGAGAAGCAACTATCATTTAATTTAGTTTTTTTATTAATTTATTTGACCAATCTTATGGTTGCTTTCTGAGGGTTTAATCCCAGTCTTTATTGATGGGGTAACACATTTGGCAAATGAGCATTTACTATAATTGGCATCCAATGTATTCAATCCTAAGAAATTCAGCTTTCCAATTGTTTGATATTTTCCTTTCTTATAAAAAAAGATTGTAGATGCTTCCATTCTTCTCAAGTGTGGAAAAAAAGTGTTTTCAAAAGGCTAAGTAAGGGTGGATTGTCTCTCCTGGAAGACATAGAAGACTAAGTCATGATCCTGAGGAGAGGAACATTCTTGTGATCCCCTAGGTTTCTTAGGGGGAGTTCTGTCCATTATAGAAGGCAGAGACTCTCAGTAGGTGGTCCTTTTTGATCATCAAAGTTTCATAATTCTGAAAGTTCTAATTCTCTAGACCAAACTATGAAATTTTATCTAAACCTCGGATATTTGCCAAGTAAGACAGATGTTTCCACAAACAAATGATTACTTGGGGTCTAATGGCTCAAGCATTCATTACATCTGCTCTTAATTATATCCTAGGAAAGATTCACCAAGGTGAAGCACCCAGAAGTGGCATGTTGTGGTTAAAAGCATAGGCTTTGAATTTGTGTCCCTGTACTGCCAAGTTATAGCATGAGGACAATAGGCTTAGATGTTAACTTTTTAAATGTTTTTTCATCTGTAAAATGGGAAGGATAATGATAATATAATCAGAAGGTTTTTGTGAGGATTGAATGTAAGACTACGTATGCTTACAACTATAAGCTTAGCCTGATGCCTGGGTTCTAGTTATCATCTGTAAATGGTAGCTTGACAACTGTTTTAGCCAAATGCATACTTGGCTTTTGGCCCTCCTCACAGCACCAACATTTTAACAAATGTATCTGAAGTTCTGGTGCCTTTACTGTTGGCTAGGAACTATCTTGAGTCTGTATTAGTCGTCTGGTGAAAACATTAGTAGAGCACCCCTTAATTTAATTTTATTATTCTGAAGTATTTGCTTGGCTAACATCTGCTAACACCCACTTAAAAAAGGTTCCTCTATCATTTCTGTGTTTTGCTTAATAGCTCACTTGTGACCTAAAGCAGACTTGGGAATGTTGTGGGGAACTTTTTTTTTTTTTTTTAATGGATAACTTCAGTTCAGGACTCTAGTATTGGCTTAGTATAAATAAATTTATTACTCATTATATCATAGTTTTGGTGGTTGGGTGGGATTAACTCACTTTTAGATCAGTTATGTATTGAATTGAATTTAACCAGAATTTGAAAAAGTCAACTTACTCCTGTGAATAATTAAATTCATAGGTGAAGTCTAGCCCATGTTATGTTCAGAAGCAGGTATTGTGGTTTTGGAGTGGTAATGCTCATGTAGCTTTTGGAAGGAGAACAGAGAAAAAAAACCAACAAGTTGAATGGAATCCAACCTCTTTCTTGGAGTATGTAGACATTTATTGTTAACATAAGATATTGTTACCTTACTAATGTTTCTGTCTAAAACAGTGCTCATCTAAATTCAAAATTGCAAGATGATTCTTTTAAATGCTAGAAGGGAATTTTATATATATATATATAATCTCACAACTTCTTTATCCACTCATCTGTTGTTGGACACTTAGATTGTTTCCATATCTTGGCTATTGTGAATAATGCTCTAGTGAACATGGGAGTAGATATGTCTCTTTGAGATACTATTTCATTTCCTTCAATTATATGCCCAGAAGTGGGAATGCTGGATCATATGGTAGTTCTATTTGTAATTTTTTGAAGAGCCTCCATACTGTTTTCCATAATGGCTATACCAATTTACATTCCCACCAACAGTGTACAAGGGATCCTTTTTCTCCACATCCTCACCAACACTCATTGTCTCTTGTGTTTTTTATAATAATCATTCTAACACATGTGAGGTGATATCTTATTGTGGGTTTGATTTGCATTTCTCTGATGATAAGTGATGTTAAGCACCTTTTCGTGAATCTCTTGGTCACTTCTTAGTCTTTTTTGGAAAAATGCCTATTCACGTCCTTTGTCCATTATTTAATTTATTTGTTTTTTTACTATTGAGTTTATAAGTTTCTTCTGTATTTCCGATATATGGTTTGCTAATTTTTCTTCCATTTAGTGCATTGCCGTTTTCATTTTGTCTATTTTTTTCTTTGCTATACAGAAGGTTTTTAGTTTGCTATAGTCCCACTTGTTTATTTTGCTTTTGTTGTTTGTGCCTTTGGTGACATAGCCCAAACTGCTAAACTATTAGATACCTTTCCCCCTATGTTTTCTTCTAGGAGTTTTGTGGTTTCAGGTCTTACATTTAAGGCTTTAATCCATTTCAAGTTAATTTTTGAGTACCACACTCTCTTGATTACACTGATTGATTCTCATATGTTAAACCAACCCTGCCTTCCTAGGATTAGACCCTCTTGGTCTTGGTGCTTAATTTGTTTTATATGTTGTTGGATTCACCTTATTAGAATTTTCTTGATTATTTTTGTGTCTGTCCTCATAAGGGATATTGGACTATAGTGTCCTTTTATTAAGGCTGTCTCTGTCTGGTTTTATTATCATGGTAAAACTAGCCTCTTAGAGTGCTGCTCTATTTTGAAAGAGGTTTGTGAAGGATTCACATTAATTTTTCTTTAATGTTTTATAGAATTCCCAGTAAAGCTATTTGAGCCTCGGATTTTCTTTGTGGGATGTTTTTTATTACTAATGTAATTTTAAAATTTTTATACATCTATTCAGACTTTCCATTTTTTCTTGAGTCAGTTTTAGTAATTTATGACTTTCTGGAAACTGTCTATTTCATCTAGATTATCTAATTTATTGGCACACACTTGTTTATAATATTCCCTCATAGCCCTTTTTAATTCTGTAAGGTTGATAGTAATGACTGCTCTTTCATTTCTAATTGTAGTAATTTGGTCTTCTCTCTTTTGTTTTGTCTTGGTCTGTTTATCTAAAATTTTGTCCATTTTGATCTTTTCAAAATATCAGGTTTTGGTCTTATTGATTTTCTCTTTCATTTTTCTATTGTCTGTTTAATTTATTTATGCTCTAATGTTTATTATTTCCTTCCTTCTGCTTGTCTTGGATTTACTTTACTCTTTTCTGGCTTCTTAAGGTGGAATGTTAGATTATTGATTCGAGATTTATTTTTAATATAGCTGTTTATAATTACACATTTTACTCTAATCATTGCTTTATGTGTATCCCGTAAGTTTTAGTATGTTGTCTTTTTATTTTAATTTATCTCAGAGTATTATCTAATATCTCATGTGATATCTTTGACCACTTAGTTACTTAAGAGTGTGTTACTTAATTTCCACATATTTGTGAATTTCCCAAATCTTCTCTTGTCATTGATTCATAATTTTATTCCACTGTGGTTAGAGAACACACTCTGTATGATTTTAATCCTTTTAAACATATTGAGACTTGTTTTATGCCTAACTTATAGTCTGTCCTTGAGAATGTTACATGTGCATTTGAGAAGAATCTGCATTCTGCTGTTTTTGGATGGAGTTTTATGTGTACGTGTGGTTTATACTGTTGTTCAAGTCTTCTTGTTGATTTTCTGTTTAGTTGTTCTACCCTTTATTGAAACTGGAATATTGATGTCTTCAAATATTATTGTTGAATTATCTATTTCTCTTTTTGATTCTGTCAGTTTTTATTCCATGTATCTTGAGACTCTGTTATTATGTAAATGTATGATTATAGTTGTTATATCTTTTATGTGTTGAGAGTATCATTTAAAATTGCCCTACTTTGTTGCTAGTAATTTTTGTTTTAAAGTCTATTTTGTTTGGTATTGGTGTAGCCTCTCTGGTTTTTGTTTGGTTACTATTTGTATGGTATATCTTTTTATAACCTTTCACTTTCAACCTATTCCTGTCTTTGACTCTGGAGTGTGTCTCTTGTAGACAACATATAATTGGGTCATGTTTTTATTTTTTATTTTTTAAATCTATTTGCTAGTCTGTGCCTTTGAGTAGTGTTTAATCCATTTACATTTAATGTAGTTACTGACATGATAGAGTTTATGGTCTACTGTGCTATGTTTTTTTAAAATTTTTTTTATATGTTATTATGTCATTTTGGTTTTTATGTTTCTCCATTACTGACTTTTTATATTAAATAGCTATTTTCTTGTATACCATTTTATTTCTCTTGTTTCTTTTACTATATTTTTTTAGTTTATTTTTTGTGGTTGCCTTGAGGATCACAATTAGCATCTTAACAATATTATACTTTGGATTAATAATTTAATTTCAATAGTATAAAGAGCTTTGTTCCTTTACAACTCTCTTCCCTTTCCCCTTCTTTGTCCTATTATTGCCATACAAATTACACCTTTATTCATCATGATCCCATCAGTATAGACTTGTAATTACTGATTTATGCTGTTGTCTTTTTTTTTTAATTTTATTATGTTATGTTAGTCACCATACAATACATCATTAGTTTTTGATGTAGTGATCCACGATCCATTGTTTTCGTATAACACCCAGTGCTCCATGCAGTACGTGCTCTCCTTAATACCCATCACTGGGCTAACCAATCCCCCCTCCCTCCTCCCCTCTAAAACCCTGTTTGTTTCTCAGGTCCACAGTCTCTCATGGTTCATCTCTCCCTCCAATTCCCCCTGCCCATTCTTCCCTTCCTTCTCCTAATGTCCTCCATGTTATTCCTTATGTTCCACAAATAAGTGAAACCATATGATAATTGACTTTCTCTGCTTGACTTATTTCACTTAGCATAATCTCCTCCAGTCCCAACCATGTTGATGTAAAAGTTGGGTATTCATCTTTTCTGATGGCTGATTAATAGTCCATTGTATATATGGACCACATCTTCTTTATCCATTCATCTGTTGAAGGGCATCTCGGCTCTTTCCACAGTTTGGCTATTGCGGACATTGCTGCTATGAACATTGGGGTGCATATGGCCCTTCTTTTCACTACATCTATGTCTTTGGGGTAAATACCCAGCAGTGCAATTGCTGGGTCATAGGGTAGCTCTATTTTTAAATTTTTGAGGAACCTCCACACTGTTTTCCAAAGTGACTGTACCAACTTGCATTCCCACCAGCAGTGTAAGATGGTTCCCCTTTCTCCACAACCTCTCCAACATTTGTTGTTTCTTTCCCGTCCATTTTTGCCATTCTAACTGGTGTAAGGTGGTATCTCAGTGTGGTTTTGATTTGGATTTCCCTGATGGCTAATGATGATGAACATTTTTTCATGTGTCTGTTAGCCATTTGTATGTCTTCTTTAGAGAAGTGTCTTTTCATATCTTCTGCCCACTTTTTGACTTGATTATTTGTTTTTTGGGTGTTGAGTTAGAAGTTCTTTATAGATCTTGGATACCAGCCCTTTATCTGTAGTGTCATTTGCAAATACCTTCTCCCATTCTGTGGGTTGCCTCTTTGTTTTGTTGACTGTTTGCTTTGCTGTGCAGAAGCTTTTTATCTTGATGAAGTCCCAAAAGTTCATTTTTGCTTTTGTTTCACTAGCTTTTGGAGATGTATCTTGAAAGAAGTTGCTGTGGGTGATGTCAAAGAGGTTACTGCCTATGTTCTCCTCTAGGATTTTGATGGATTCCTGTCACACATTGAGGTCTTTCATCCACTTTGAATTTATCTTTGTGAATGCTGTTAGAGAATGGTCGAGTTTCATTCTTCTGCATGTGGCTGTCCAATTTTCCCAGCACCATTTATTGAAGAGACTGTCTTTTTTCCATTGCAGGTTTTTTCCTGCTTTGTCAAAGATTATTTGACCATAAAGTTGAGGGTCCATATCTGGGTTCTCTATTCTGTTCCATTGGTCTATATGTCTGTTTTTGTGCCAGTACCATGCTGTCTTGGTGATCACAGCTTTGTAATATAGCTTGAAATCGGGCAATGTGATGCCCCCAGCTTTGTTTCTCTTTTTCAACATCTCCTTGGTGATTCGGGGTCTTTTCTGATTCCATACAAATTTTAGGATTGTTTGTTCCAGCACTTTGAAAAATGTCATTGGAATTTTGATCGGGATGGCATTGAAGGTCTAGATTGCTCTGGGGAGCATAGACATTTTAACAATGTTTATTCTTCCGATCCATGAGCCTGGAATCTTTTTCCATCTTTTTGTGTCTTCTTCAATTTCTTTCATGAGTGTTTTGTAGTTCCTAGAGTATAGATCCTTTACCTCTTTGGTTAGGTTTATTCCGAGGTATCTTATGGTTTTTGGTGCTATTGTAAATGGAATTGTTTCTTTAATTTCTCTTTCTACAGTTGCGTTGTTAGTGTATAAGAAAGCAACTGATTTCTGTGCGTTGATTTTGTATCCTGCCACATTACTGAATTGCTGGATGAGTTCTAGTAATTTGGGGGTGGAGTCTTTTGGGTTTTCCACATAAAGTATCATGTCGTCTGCGAAAAGAGAGAGCTTGAGTTCTTCTTTGCCAATTTGAATACCTTTTATTTCTTTTTGTTGTCTGATTGCTGTTGCTAGGACTTCTAGTACAATGTTGAACCACAGTGGTGAGAATGAGCACCCTTGACGTGTTCCTGATCTTAAAGGAAAGGCTCTCAGCTTTTCCCCATTGAGAATGATATTTGCTGTGGGTTTTTCATAGATGGATTTTATGAGCTTGAGGAATGTTCCCTCTATCCTATACTCTGGAGAGTTTTAATCAGGAAAGGATGTTGTATTTTGTCAAATGCTTTTTCTGCATCAATTGAGAGGACCATGTGGTTCTTCTCCCTCCTCTTATTAATGTGTTCTATCACACTGATTGACTTGCGAATGTTGAACCACCCTTGCATCCCGGGGATAAATCCCACTTGGTTGTGGTGGATGATCCTTTTAATGTATTGTTGGATCCTATTAGCTAGGATTTTGTTGAGAATTTTGGAATCCATATTCATCAGGGATATCGGTCTGAAATTCTCCTTTTTGATGGGTTCTTTGCCTGGTTTGGGGATTAAGGTAATGCTGGCCTCATAGAATGAGTTTGGAAGTTTTCCTTCTGTTTCTATTTTTTGAAACAGCTTCAGTAGAATAGGTATCATTTCTTCTTTGAATGTTTGGTAGAATTCCCCAGGGAATCCATCAGGCCATGGACTCTTGTTTTTTGGGAGGTTTTTGATCACTGCTTCAATCTCGTTATGGTTATTGGCCTATTCAGGTTGTCAATTTCTTCCTGTTTCAGTCTTGGCAGCTTATAGGTTTCCAGGAAGGCCTCCATTTCATCCAGATTGCTCAGTTTATTGGCAAATAGTTGTTGATAATAATTTCTAATAATTGTTTCTATTTCCTTGGTGTTAGTCGTGACCTCTCCCCTTTCATTCATAATTTTATTAATTTGGGTCCTT
Organism: Mirounga angustirostris; assembly: GCF_029215605.1. Taxonomy (NCBI): domain Eukaryota; kingdom Metazoa; phylum Chordata; class Mammalia; order Carnivora; family Phocidae; genus Mirounga; species Mirounga angustirostris. The sequence goes on from NW_026991714.1 coordinate 46,170,677, forward strand.
TTTCTTTTCTTTTGAATAAGTCTGGCCAGTGGTTTATCGATCTTATTAATTCTTTCAAAGAACCAACTTCTAGTTTCATTGATCTGATCTACTGTGTTGCTGGTTTCTAATTCATTGATCTCTGCTCTAATTTTAATTATTTCTCTTCTAATGCGTGGCGTAGGCGTCATTTGTTGCTTTTTCTCTAGTTCTTTAAGGTGTAGAGTTAGTTGGTGAATTCGGGATTTTTCTATTTTTTTGAGTGAGGCTTGGATGGCTATGTATTTCCCCCTTAGGACCGCCTTTGCAGTATCCCATAGGTTTTGGACCGATGTGTTTTTTTTTCTCATTGATTTCCATGAATTGTTTAAGTTCTTCTTTGATTTCCTGGTTGACGCAAACATTCTTGAGCAGAGTGGTCTTTAGCTTCCCAGTGTTTGAATTTCTGCCAAATTTTTTCTTGTGATTGAGTTCCAGTTTTAGAGCATTGTGGTCTGAGAATATGCAGGGAATAATCTCAGTCTTTTGGTATCGGTTGAGACCTGATTTGTGACCCAGTATATGGTCTATTCTGGAGAAAGTTCCATGTGCACTCAAGAAGAATGAGTATTCTGTTGTTTTAGGGTGGAATGTTCTGTAAATATCTATGAGGTCCATCTGGTCCAATGTATCATTCAAAGCTCTTGTTTCCTTGTTGATTTTCTGCTTAGATGATCTGTCCATTGTTGAGAGTGGAGTATTGAGGTCTCCTACAATTAGCGTATTGTTATCAATATGACTCTTTATTTTGGTTAACAGTTGGCTTATGTAGATGGCTGCTCCCATGTTGGGGGTGTAGATATTTACAATTGTTAGATATTCTTGTTGGATAGACCCTTTAAGAATGACATAGTGTCCCGCATTTTAATTGGGCAGTTTGAGAAATTTTGACAAAGGTGTATATACACCCACATAACCATCTCTCCAGTCAATGACATTTCCATCACCCCAGAAAGTTTCTTCAGTCCCTTCCCAGCCAATCCCTCTATCTCCTCCCAAGCATCCAAGAATCTGATTTTTGTCACTATGAATTAGCTTTGTCTTTCCTAGAGCTTCATATAAATTGAATCATATGGTATGAACTTTTCAGTACCTGACTTCTTTAGCTCTGCAAGGTGTTTCTGAGATTAACCTATGTTTTTTGGGGGTAGTAGCAGTTTCTTTCTTCTTATTGTTGAATAATATCTTATGGTATGGGAATACCACAATAGTTGATCCAGTTATTTATTGATGGGCATTTGGGTGTTTTCAGTTTTTGACAGTTGTGAATAAAGTAGATATAAATGTTAAAAAAAAAAAAAAAAAGAATGACATAGTGTCCTTCTGTGTCTCTTATTACAGACTTTAGTTTAAAATCTAATTTGTCTGATATAAGAATTGCTACCCCAGCTTTCTTTTGAGGTCTGCTGGCATGGAAGATAGATCTCCATCCCTTCACTTTCAGTCTGGATGGATCTTTAGGTTCAAAATGAGTCTCTTGTAGACAGCATATGGATGGGTCCTGTCTTTTTATCCAGTCTGCAACCCTGTGCCATTTTATGGGAGCGTTTAAGCCATTCACATTGCGAGTGATTATTGAAAGATATGAATTAATTGTCATCATGTTGCCTGTGAAGACGTTGTTTTTATAGATTGTCCCTGTAAATTTCTGTTGTAGATCACTCTTGGGGACTTTCTCCTTTTATAGAACCCCCCTTAATATTTCTTGCAGGGCCAGCTTAGTGGTCACATATTCTTTCAGTTTCTGCTGGTCGTGGAAGCTCTGCATCTCTCCATCCATTCTAAATGAAAGCCTTGCTGGATAAAGTATTCTTGGCTGCATGTTCTTCTCATTTAGTACCCTGAATATGTCTTGCCAGGCCTTTCTGGCTTGCCAGGTCTCTGTGGATAGGTCTGACGTTATTCTGATGTTCCTCCCTCTGTACATAAGGAATCTCTTCCCCCTAACTGCCCTTAAGATGGTTTCCTTGGTTCTAAGATTTGCAAGTTTTACTATTACATGCCGGGGTGTTGGCCTGTTTTCCTTGATCTTAGGAGGGGTCCTCTCTGCCTCTAGGACTGGAATGTTTGTTTCATTCCCCAGATTAGGGAAGTTCTCAGCTATGATTTGCTCAAATACATCTTCTAGTCCTCTCTCTCTCTCCACTCCCTCCGGGATTCCAATTATTCTGATATTGGAACACTTCATGGTGTCACTTATTTCTCTGATTCTATTTTTATGGATTCTGAGTTGTTTTCTCCTGGCCTCGTCTTTTCCCTTTTTATCTATTATATTATCTTCCAGGTCACTTATTCTCTCTTCTGTCTCAGTTACCCTAGCTGTTAGATTATCTAGATTGGATTGGATCTCATTGATAGCATTTTTAAGTTCTGCCAATTCACCTTTTATTTCTGCCCTTAGAGACTCTATGTTGCCATTAATTGATTTCTCCATTCTAGCCATTGTCTTCACAATTGCTAGCCTGAATTCTGCGGTTCGAGTGCACACGACCCCACCGGTCTGGTTTTCCACCCTGCAGGCTGCCCTAAAGTCCTTTCCTGACACTACCCATCTGCGAGTCTGTGCCCCGTCCACAGTGTGCGAGGCTGTCGCTCACCAGCGGTGTAGGATCCTCACGGCCAGGCACCCTCCCGCTGCCGTTTATCCTCCAATATCTGCCCGCAGAATCACGGCTCTCCGCTTCGTACCTCAAAACCAACCGCCTGCGATATTCTGTTTGTAGAGATCCAGATCTTCTTACATCTCAGGCTGGTTTCATGGGTGCTCAGAGTTGTCTGGTAGATATCCAGCTCAATTCCAGGACCAGTTGAAATAGGGTCCCCTACTCCTCTGCCATCTTTACCCCCTCTGATAGTCCACTTTGAGCCTATGCTGTTGTCTTTTAAATCAGAGAGGAGAAAAAAAGTTATGCTTGAAATATAGTTTTACTGTCTCTACTATTAGTTACTTATACTAGTGCTCTTTATTCCTTCATGTGTATTAGAGTTACTATTTCTTTGCAGCCTGAAGGACCTTTAGTATTATGTGTAAGGCCGGAGACTAGTGATGAATTTTCTGGGTTTTTTAAATTTTATTTTCCATGAATGTTTTAATTTCTCCTTCTAAAGGATAGTTTTGCTAGAGATAGAATCCTTTGTTGATAGTCTTTTTCTTTCAGCACTCTTAATAAGTCTCCCAATGCCTTGTGGCCTCCATGGTTTTTGATGAAAAATCAACTATTAGACTTATTGAGGATTCCTGTACATGATAAGTCACTTCTTTTCCTTGCTGCTTTTAAGATTCTGTCTTTTTCATGATATATCTACATGTGGGTTTCTTTGAGTTTACCCAAGTTGGAGTTTGTTAAACTTCTTAAATGTGTGCATTAATGTTTTCCCTCATCTTTGGGAAGTTTTCAACCATATATCTTCAAGTATTCTCTCTACACTTTTCTCTCTCTCCTCTCCTTTGGAACTTTCATTATGCCTAGTGCTTGATGGTGTCCCACAAGCCTCAGAGTCTCTGTTCTGTTAATTTTTCTTTGTTCTTTTTCTTTCTGCTCCTAAACTTGGATTATTTCAAGTAACCGATCTTTAAATTACTGATTCTTTCTTCTTCCAACTCACATATGGCACTTTTAAATTTCAGACTTTCTATTTGGTTCTTTCTACAATTTCCAGTTCTTGATCAATATCTCTATTTAGTGAAACATCATTCTCCTGCTTTCTTTTAGATATTTAGACATGGTTTCTTTTAACTCTTGGAATGTAATAAAATAGCTGATTTATTTTATTTTATTTTTTAAAATTTTTTAAAAAGATTTTTATTTATTTATTTGACACAGAGAGAGAGAGCACAAATAGGCAGAGCAGTAGGCAGAGGGAGAGGGAGAAGCAGGCTCTCCGCTGAGCAGGGAGCCTGATGTGGCACTCGATCCCAGGATCCTAGGATCATGCCCCGAGCCAAAGGCAGACGCTTAACCTACAGCCACCCAGGCGCCCCGATTATTTTATTTTATTTTGTTTTTAGAGACAGAGGGGGAGAGAGAGAGAGAATATCTTAAGCAGGCTCCACACGCAGCAGGGAGCCTGACAGGAGGCTCAATCTTATGACCCTGAGGTCATGACCTGAGCTGAAATCAAGAGTTGGACACTTGACTGACTGAGACACCCAAGTGTCCCTTAAAATAGCTGATTTAAAGTCTTTGTCTAATAAGTTCAATATCTGGGTTTCCTCGTGGACATTTTCTCTTGACTGCTTCTTTTCCTGTGCATGGACCATGCTTTACTATTTCTTTGCATGTTTCATAACTCTTGTTGAAAAGTAGATATTTTAAATAATATAATATGGCATGAAATGATGCTCAACATCAAGAATCAGCAGACGATTGCAAATCAAAACTACAAGGAGATATCACCTCACACATGTCAGAATGGCTAAAATGAAAAACACAAGAAACAACAAATATTGGCAAAGATGTGGGGGAAAAGGAACACTCATGCACTGTTGGTGGGAATGCAAACTGGTGCAACCACTGTGGAAAACAGTATAGAGGTTCCTCAAAAAAATAAAAATAGAATTACCTTATGATACAGTAATTTCACTATTGGGTATTTACCCAAAGAACACAAAAACACTAATTCAAAAAGATATATGCACCCCTATATTTATTACAGCATTACTTACAATAGCCAAATTATGGAAGCAACCCAAGTGTCCATCAATAGATGAGTGGATAAAGATGTGATATTGTGAGATAGATAGATGATAGATATAGATAGATAGGTAGACAGATATAATGGAATATTACTTAGCCATAAAAAAGAATGAAATCTTTCCATCTGCAACAACATGGCTGCATCTTGAGAGTATAATGCTAAGTGAAATAAGTCAGTCAGAGAAAGACAAATATCATATGATTTCACTCACATGTGGAATTTAAGAAACAAAACAAAAGAACAAAGAAAAAGAGACAAGCCAAAAAAACAGACTCTTAGCTATGGAGAACAAACTGATGGTTACCACCAGAAGGGAGGTGGCTGAGGGGATGGATGAAATAGGTGAAGGAGATTAAGAGTACATTACCATAATGACCACTGAGTGAGGTACATAATTGTTGAATCACTGTATTTTACACCTGAAACTGATATAACACTGTAACTATACTAGAATTAAAAAATAAAAATTCAAAAATAATAATATAATGTGGCCATTCTGGAAACCATATTTTCTTCTTTCCATTGTTATTGTTGTGGTAGTAGTCACTACTATTGATGGGGTTTTTGGTTTTTGTCTTCTGTTTATTTATTTAATGAGTAGGTAGAATACTGTTACTCCCCAAAATGTTCACATCCTATTTCTAGAATCTGTGACTATATTAGATTACATGTCAAAGAGGAATTAAGAATACAGACGGGATTAAGGTTGTTAATCAACTGACCTTAAAACAGGGAGATTACCCAGGATTATCCAGGTAGACCCAGTGTAATCATAAGGACATTAAAAGTGGAAGAAGGAGGCAGGACTTCAGAGTGATAGGACGTGAGAAGGTCTTATGAGTCCTCCACACATCTCCATTGCTGGTTTTGAAGATGGAGGAAGGGAGGCCACAAGCTAAGAAATATAAGTGACCTCTGTAAATTGGAAAATGCAAGGAAATAGATTCTCCTCTGCAGCCTACAGAAAGGAACTGAGCCCTTCTGAGACATTTATGAGACATTTATTTTAACCCAGTGAGACTGTGTTGGACTTCTTTCCCATAGAACTGTAAGATAATAAATTTGTATTGTTTAAACTGTCAAGTTTGAGGCAATTTGTTGTGAAAGCAAGAGGAAACTAATATGGTGAGGTTTCTGAACAATTTCTGTGAAGTCTGTCTTTACAGATTTTTTAACATGCCCCTGGGGAAAAGGCTGTTTGCACTAAGCAAACTCTGAATCCGATTAAATAAAGACAAGTCCTTTGAGTGTGGATTTCCAGGGAAGGGCCAGACAGGTCAAATAGTGACAGTTTTCTAGGAATGATGCTCTTAGGTAGCTCCAAACCCATTCTGCTTCTTTCAATGTCTGCTAGGCTGCTTTTTTCACTGTGGTTGCTAGGCTATCTGTTTTCAAAGTTACTGCTGATCCGTGGAGAGAGTGGTGGGAATAGAGGGAGATAAAATGCCATAAAACTCACTGTTCTTAGTGAGATTTAGCTGTTTTTCTTGAATAAGCACTTCTTGGATTGTTGCAAGTCTTTGGTTAATTTCCAGAGTTCTGAAAAAGTTGATTTTGACAAATTTTCCAGTGTTCTTGTTTCTTTTATGGAGGAATGGATTTTTGGAGTTCTTACTCTGCCATTCTTGCTGACGTCTAATCTTTTTTTCTTTAAGTTCTCTAGAGGAATGAAAAATAGCGAACCCACTCCATAGCTCCTGCATTTCTTATTCTTACCATAATGTTTTATTGCAGCAGTTACATAGTCTGTCAAAGCCTTCAGTGATCACTTCAGTCCAGAAGGCTTCAAGTGAGTATTTAAATAACTGTTTAGAAGGAATGTGCCATGGACTAATTATTTTTCCTTTTCAGTTTGAAAAGTCAGATAGCCATATTTAAAGGTCTTTTGTGTTTAAATGCCATATCATTCATCTGAATTCAGTGCACAAAACAGAAACATTCTAGTCTTTTCAAGCAGGAAGGGTTAACACACTGAATTAAATGGACACAGATATGAAGGAGGATTAGGTTCTAGGCTTTGTCTTCAGGAACAACCTCCAGACATACAGAGAGCTGACCCACAAAGACATTTACCCTGAGGACAGATTTTATTTTAAACTTGTTGAAAACCAGCTTTGAGTTTCATTGCCTTTTGTTGTTGTTTATGCTTGTTTGTTTTCTTTGGTATTGTCTTCTGCTTTTATTTTTATTATTTCTTTATTCCTGACTTCTTTTGGTTTATTAATGATCTTTTTCTGGATGCTGAGTTGAATGCCTAGAACACTTACTCTCATTGTTTCTAGTTTTTAATATGTTAATTAGGGCTCTAGGATTTCCTTTGAGTACTATACTCTACAGCTAGGAGACATACTATATGTTTTAATTTTAATCAATCTCATTCTATTTTATTTTTTTCTTTATACTTTTGTCTTGATTTCCTCTTTAATGTTTTCCCCTTGTAAAGAGCTTTATATTTTTGTTTTTGATTTCTACTCATTTTTATTATAGTTTTATTAAATTGTGGCTGTAAATGATTTTGTGGCCTAATATATAGTCAGTTTTGAACATATTCTATTGGCATTTGAAAAAAATGTATATTCCTTGTTAACTATAAATGTACATACACACACATATACACTCACAGTCTGGATGGGTAATTTTATCTTTCAAATTCTTTAAAACCTAATTTTTGTTTCACTATAATCAGTTCCTGAGAAAGGTGCACTAAAATATACTACTTTTATATTTATTATATATTTTATATATACATATATATAATAAATATATAATATTATATATATAATTTTTCAAAATTTTCCTGCTCTTTAACAATTTTGCTTTGTTATTCAATGCATAAAGCATTGCCATTATAATGGATTCTTCATGAATCGTGACATCTTAGGCAATAGAAAGCACGTTGCTTTGGCATGTTTAATGATTTTTGCTTAGTATACCAATTTGTCAGAAATTGATGTCCCCCTGTTGTCCTGGCATATCTTTGCCCAGCTCTTTATTGTCAGTATTTTTGTGAGTTTTTTATTTATGCTCTTTATCCACTTAGACTTTTTTTTTTTTAAGATTTTATTTATTTATTTGAGAGAGAGAGAACGAGAGACAGAGAGCAGGAGAGGGAGGAGGGTCAGAGGGAGGAGAAGCAGACTCCCCGCGGAACAGGGAGCCTGATGCGGGACTCGATCCCGGGACTCCGGGATCATGACCTGAGCCGAAGGCAGACGCTTAACCATCTGAGCCACCCAGGCGCCCCTCCACTTAGACTTTTTTATTAAAGAAAATAGTGTTGGGGGCACCTGAGTGGCTCAGTTTGTTAAGCGTCTGCTTTTAGCTCAGGTCCTGATCCCAGAGTCCTGGGATCAAGCCTTACATCGGGCTCCCTGCTCAGCGGGGAGCCTGCTTCTCCCTCTTCCTCTATCTCCCAGCTTGCGCTCTCACTCTCACTCCCCCTCTATCTCAAAATAAATAGATAAAATCTTAAAAAAATAGTGTTGGGGTGCCTGGGTGGCTCAGTCAGTTAAGTGTCTGACTCTTGATTTCGGTTCAGGTCATGGTCTCTGGGTCAAGGAATAGAGCCTGCATTGGGGTCTTTGCTTAGCAGGGAGTTTGCTCAGGATTCTCTCTCTCCCTCTGCCCCTTCCCCCCAAATAAATAAATCTTTAAAAATAAAAAATAAAAAAATAAAATAGTGTTAACACACAGATGTGTTAGCTCTTTGTCTTTTAAGTAAAAAACTAAGCTCATTCACATTTATGCTCTTGATTTACATAATTGATTTTATTTCTTATTTAGTTCTCCTTTCTCCTTTCCTCTTCTGTTTTTACTAGATTAATGAATAGATTGATTGCTTGATTGTATATGGGTTGGGGTTGAAGGGCTCCACTGCATTAAATGAGTCAAATTTAAAATGTAGTTTTTCTATAAACTTCAAATACTAACTTATATCTACAGCATCTTCTCACAGTATGATAAGGCCTCTAGTTTACTTGTGAGTTTTTCATCCTGGCATTCTTCCTATACTCCTGGAGATAGTGTTAGAAGCATAGCGCATTGCTATTCTATGTTTGTTACTCCTTTTATTCCTGTATGCCTCTCAGACTTTCCAAATTCCTACTTTATTGTATGCACATTAAATAATAGAGTAGCATTATCTGTGATATTTAAAATTAAAAATGTAGTTTTCTATTTTATTTTACTAACAATTTAATTATAACTTTTATATCAAAAGAAAAAAACTGCTAGTAAACAAAAAAAAGATTCTAATTTTTCTGAAATGGTTTAAGATAGTACTATCTGAAGATAAAGTCAGATATTATGAGAAATATTGATTTCCCTTTTACTGGAAGAGTTCAAATGGGATAGCTTACTTCTTCTTGTTAAAGGCAATTCATCATCAGACCAATCAGATTAATTGGAATAAAAAAATAGTCCTTTAACTTTCTTTACTATCCTGCTAATCTATAATTCTGAGGATTTTCCTACTGGGGACAAAAGAACTAATGATCCTGAAAACTTATTAAGATCTTTTTAAAGATAAATTTATATGTATTTATTCTATTTTTTAAGAGATTTTATTTATTTATTTGTGTGTGAGAGAGAGAGAGAATAAGCCGTGGGGTATGGGCAGAAGGAGAGAGAGAGAGAAGTAGATTCCCCGCTGAGCAGGAAACCCGATGCAGGGCTCAGTCCAAGGACCCAGAGATCATGACCTGAGCCAAAGGCAGATGCCCAACAGACTGAGTCACCCAGGTGCCCCAAGATCCTTTTTTTATCCTGTTCTTCAGTTCTACTTAATAGAATACTTTTGGGGGCACCTGGGTGGCTCAGTCGTTAAGCGTCTGCCTTCGGCTCAGGTCATGATCCCAGGGTCCTGGGATCGAGCCCCGCATCGGGCTCTCTGTTCAGCGGGGAGCCTGCTTCTCCCTCTCCCACTCTGCCTGCTTGTGTTCCCTCTTTCACTGTCTCTCTCTGTCAAATAAATAAATAAAATCTTTAAAAAAAAATTAGAATACTTTTGTTCCAAGTATATCAGTGTATATATGTAAAAGACAGAAAGGAATGATAATTTCCACTGAGCATATAGTATCAGTTTAAATATTCTACTTATGTGAATTAATTATGTTTGGGCTTCTTGTAGAACCACCTAGTCTGGAGGATGCAGGGAAGATGCTGAATGAGACCGTGGTGGTGAACAACCCCATTCAGTTGGAGTGTAAGGCAGCTGGAAATCCCTTTCCTGGTAGGTTTACTTGTGGACTCCCTAACTTAGTGACATTTTAAGATTTCTGGAAAAAGCTAAATCTGTTTATGAGCACAATATAGTAATTGCTAATAAAGGAAAGATTATGGAATACATTCCAAGGGTAAAGCAGTGATAAGGATATAATTAGGTGGATGGCATTTTTGAATTTTCATTGCTTCTAGCTGCATGAAATAATTTACCCATTTAAACAAGGTAGAAATATGTGAATAACTAATTGTCTTATGGTCCTTACTGTGGCCACAAAACCCCCAATGGTAGTTTTTTATACACTTATGTTGAAAAACATTTTTTTCTCTAGTTCAAATTGATTATCTTTATAAATCAGTCAATTAACGAGAATATTATTCTTTTTGTTGATTCTCATCACTGGTAAGTTATTAATATGAATCAATAACAATATAATTTTTTAGGCTAATAGTGTGTACAGTCTTTGGTTTTGATCAAATGCATAGACAAAATTTTTATAGATGACAGGAATATATACAACAAAAAGAAATAGAATTGGTTAAAAGTTTGCAATCAAACAATATTGATACATTAGAGATAACATAAAGAATATTTGCTTTATAATTTCATTTTCAGGACTCTTATATTGGCTTGGCTTTTCCTGTTTTTCCTAGGGTTACCTCCTCCTCAAAAATATCCTAAAGAGGTATTTAAACTGATTAAGCTTGAATGATAAGCCTAAGAATAAAGCAGTTCTTATTATTTTAGTTAACCTCCAATTTGGAGGCATCGAGCTTTAAAAGAAAAAATTTAAATAGATGGACTTCTTTCTTCTTCCCCCTGCAGTTATTACATGGTACAAAGATAATCGTCCACTCTCAGGTTCCACCGGTGTGACTTTCTTGAAGAGAGGACAGATCATTGATATCGAAAGTGCCCAGATAACTGATGCTGGCATATATAAATGTGTAGCCATCAACTCAGCTGGAGCTACAGAGTTATTTTATAGTCTGCAGGTCCATGGTTAGTGGCACTTCTCCTAGATTCATGCTGGGGTAAAAATGCATTCAAAATGATTAAGTGCTTCTATAAAATTTTAGTTGTGAATAGTGTGTTTTGTCATCTTTATTTAAAGATGCAGTGTTCTGAAACTGATGACTGTTTTTATTTCCTGATTCCTATTAAAATGCTCTAGTTTCCCATGCTGTTGAACTTCAATTTGCTTTAGATGAACTGTTGAAATAGTTATCAACAATCTTATCAGCTAATGACAATAACCCTCTTTGTAAATATTGTCTATCAAAATCATAGATTTGGTCAAACAAAGATTTTAAGTTATTACCTCTAATGATGCTTTTAAGACAATGTAGTTGTCAGGGATACAGTGGAGGAAGACACACACATACACACCCACACACACACACACCTGGAAATCAAGAAATAAAAGTGCACTCTGGCATTAAAAACTGGATTTCCTAAACAAAGTAGGAAAGCCTCCTTTTCCTCATCTGTAAAATGGAAATTATTGATAATTGGATAGCTGTGATTAGAATCTCAAATAAATGATGTTAAAGAACTCAAAACAAAACCATGAAAAACCCACATGTGGAAACACAACTGTAGACATTATATATACTACTCATTATTTTAGGTGAAATATTCTGTGATATTAATATATCTTACTTTTATTTACCTTTTTATTTCTTTTCAGTGCCCCCATCGATTTCTGGCAGCAATAACATGGTGGCAGTGGTGGTTAATAACTTGGTGAGGTTAGAATGTGAAGCCAGAGGAATCCCTGCCCCAAGTCTGACCTGGTTGAAAGATGGGAGCCCTGTCTCTAGTTTTGCTAACGGGTTACAGGTACTTTCTGTCATGTCTTAAGGGTAGTCTACCACCTGATTATTAAATACAGTATGAACAGGTAAACCTGTTAACAAGATTTGGAGAATAAGAATTAACAAAGGTTATCCAAAAATATACACATTTATATCCATAATTACCATAGCCACACAATTGGGATTTCTAAACAGTTCTTTAAAAGCTCAGTACATCTAAGAAATCTTTTATTTCATATGTAGATACTATATTTTGACCATTTGTTTTACTTTCTACCTACCTCCCCATCCCCATTCCCTGCCACCAGCACAAAAGATACCTTGCACAAAGAAGTGTTCATCAACAACAAAAACAGTAATTTCCTCCTAAAATTTATATTAAAATGTTTGGAAACATTCATGAATTAGAGAACCATATAGGGTATATTTAATTTTACAAAAACATTAAGTAATAAAGTAAGAAAAATTAGAAAGGCAACATTATAGAAATGAAATTTGAATCTGAGAAAGCAGTTTAAGTGCTTCACATTGACTCAAAATTAAAATTATAGAAGCACACATATCTCCTTTAAAGTGTACTTTAATTTTATTTTGCCTAGTAGAGAACTTAGTTTTCCCACCATTCTACTTTAGTTTTTCTCAAAAATCCACTGCTCGAAGAATTTGGGACCATAGAAGATCCAGAGTTAATGTCAGTATTTTAGAAGTACAACTAGACCAATGGGATAAAAGAGCCATGAATGCGACTAATTAATTTATTTGGCTGCTACTTTGCTATTAATTATAACTTCTTACTTATCCTAACCAAGAAAACTAGAAGGAAGATTAGCTGCTCTTATTCCCACTTTTTCTCATCTTTTTCCCCTGGTGGCTTTTTCTCTCTCTGCAGTAAGGATGGATGAGATTGGACCTTCACTTGACTTTGTACATAGGGACTTGTTTTCAGTGGTTATTTCCGAGTTTGGTTCTAGCTTTTCACAGGCTTCTTTCAAAGAGAGGATAAGAAGTAGATTATATGAAGCTTGCCCACTTTAAAATATCCAAGTGGAAAAATAAATAAAATAAAACATCCAAGTGGAAATCTTTCTGGAGGCAAATGTCAATTGATTAACCTCAGAAAATAGGAGAAAAAAGGGCTTTTTCTCAGAGGGGCATGTTGGCTATTTATCTTTCTTATCATTGAAAGGTTCTGTCTGGAGGCCGCATCGTAGCACTGACCAGCGCTCAAATCAGTGATACTGGGAGATATACCTGTGTGGCAGTGAATGCTGCTGGGGAGAAACAAAGGGACATTGACCTCAGAGTATACGGTGAAATATTTTAATAATTATTTCTGTTCTAATATAGATGTATTTAATTCCTAAAATCATTGAAGAAGTTAAAGGGAGTTGTTGACAATAAAGAACCATGAGCAATAGAAATGATTTTATAGTATCAATTCAAATCAAATTCTACCTTTCTGCTTTATATTTGACTTTGTCTGATTTTCCTTTCTCAAAGTTCTGAGAAATTAAAATGCTAGGTGTTGGTTTCATAGAATACTCTAAAGAGCATGACTATGGAGAGCAGTTTAGCAATTTGGAAGATATAATCTTCTCACTGAAAGGAGCATCTGTTCAAGTAGCTCTCTTGATCTATTCTACTCAAAGACTTGATTTTATTACTTTTATATTTATAATCAGCATATTTTGTAGTCAATACGATGTCTATGAATTAAAGGCTATTTGAGAAGCAAAAGTTAAGCATAAATTTAGAGAAAATTCAGGTTTTTTCCTACCTATGATGCAGCCATAAGGTACAAAAGGAAATGTCTAATTTTATCACAGCAGAAGTTCTCCTCAACAAAGTTCAATCCTAATTGACCTCCATTCGTAGGATGTGTTTTTCATTCCACATTTTAGTTTACCTTTGCATTTAGGGCTGTTTTAGGCTTTTTTCAGTGTCTTATTTGCATTATATTCCTTGGTCATGGAATAATGGAATTGTTTCCCCATGGCCCCTCAAAGAGTATCTGGGTTTTTCCTATTTTAATTCCAGTATAATTAACATACAGTGTTATGTTAGTTTCATTCAGGTGTACAATCCTCTCTAAGTCCCACCTCACTTCCAAGTAGTTCACTCCTATTCAAAATATATCTTTTTTTTTTTTACCTCCAGATCATGTCAGTTGACTCCTCTTTATAAGTTTGCCAAAAGTAAATGTAACAATTACAAGTAACTTATAAATCATAGTTTTTTAATTAAAAAAAGAAACCTTGTTACAACATGGCTAAATTACATATCTAATGGATCTTGAAAGTCCCAGTTGGCATTAGTAAACTACCAAAGGGCTCTCTATGCTCTCTCTTTTCTATTGCTTCTGCAGTAGACATGGGTCCACATCCAGCCTCCAGCTTTGCTGGTGCTCTGTGTCACAGATAACAGATGGGACTAAAATGTCTAACCCCAGGGAATCTACTCCTTCCCTTAAATCTAACTGGGTCATTTTTATGTTTTTATGTTTTATGTCATCAGTCAATCTAAGTATGTGATACAAAAGCTCCTTCAATAATTAGCAAGCAAACAGAGGGGTGACATGAGCATTTGCTGGGTTTTAGTCAGGACTGAAAATCTAGGATTGGCTCCTTCTGTTTCTACATGGGTTGGTGTCAAAAGTATACCAGAGAGGTGATAGAGAGTTGGTATTTTCCAGCAGTCATAAAAACTCACTATTTTTTATCATTTGCCAAGCCATTTCCATACCACCCTTTTGGTCTGAAAACTGGGATCTTTCTTCTGTTATAAAAGTCAGATGGTTAGCTAACATTTACATATGCTTAGCATTTGAATATAGGTGCACAGCAAGCAGTTAAAGAAATGTAAAATTTCAGACTCTTAATCTGAAATTAGTTTCCAATCTGTGCTCCCCTATTAGTATTATTTCCATATATTATATTCCTATATTTGTAGCAATAACCTTGACAATCTCGTGTCTCATTGGAGCCTAATGAATGTTCATCTCCAGTGACCAATCTCCCTTAGATTTACATTGTAGAGTATGGGGGTGATAAGAGGAGTAGACAATGGATAAAATAGCTTTCCTTACAATTGCAAGAGTAGTTCATTAAAATATTTCCCCTTGGTATAAATTCAGGGTATATTTTACTATATTCTGAGGTGCTAAAACAAGAGAATTGGGTTTTGAAATGATTGAGATTCCCGTACCTTTACTTAAACCTAAGCTCAGAGAACTTTGTTAGAGATCACACATGCTCCAGCATCTCAACAAGTGTAACCCTACAGCTGTGCTGATTTTGATAATTAAATTTAACAAGTATAATGCATAGGATGAGAAACAGACATGATAACCCCCTTCCTAAGCAATATAACCACAAAGCTAAGTAAGGATAACATCTAAGGAAGCTGAGATCTAAAGGGTAGAGACTCGTTCTCTTCTCAGACTAAACAAAAAGTTGGAAATGAAAGGACAGAAAACATAGAGGCATTTCAGTAATATATATCCTCAGCTATAATTAGATTTGCTTTTATTTATGTTCCTTAAGAAACAAATACTCTATTGTTTTTGCATTTTTCCTCTCAATTTAAAAAAAAAGTCTGGTTTCTTTTTGAACTTGATTCAACTCATTTAGCCATAAAGAAAAATAATTGGAGGAAAAATATTTAGAAATAAATTAACATTCTGCTTTCTTGAATTATTTCTGACTTTTACTTCTACAAGTAGTCGTAAAGAATTCATGCTTTTTTGTAAATTCTATAAATACTCTAAGATAAACATTTTTATGCAGTTACGGTACTTTTTTGTCCACTGAGACCGGACTTTACCTGAAATTACTTTCAAGCTGTTAAATTGGCTCTTTTATTTAGGACTTCCTGTGCTAAGACTGGTGAATGTCTCTGTTTTCATAATATCTTAGAAAATGGCACTAATTGTGCTGATTTTGCTAGTATTATAGCAGTTTTAATCTCAGACTAGTTGTATATCTTTTATCTAATGTCTCACATATTAAAAACAATTCCACTGTTTTCTGGTCCCCATAGATTACTTTAAGCTTATTGAGAGCCAGATGTCTATGTGCTATTAAACTGAGCAGAATCAGGAATCTCTGCACAAAAGCTCCATTAGTCTATTCCAACTATTGTGCATGGCATTTCTTTGCATCATGACATCAGTTCCTTTGGATTTAGCACAGATCCTGCATCCAGAAACAGTACAAGAAAATGGCCTTTAGTTTAATGCCTTTCCCTCTGTAGGAGACATGGTAGCAGAGAAACCTCCTGGTTACAGAACTGCAGTGTTACTCATCAAAACCTATTGCAGTCATTGTCATTTTGCCACATGCTGCAGGATCCAGCCTGAAACAATGGCTAATGAACTATAATAACAATCCTTACCACAAAAATCTTATTTATATCAAAGCATTTGGCAAGTCCCTTAGGATTCATTTCAGTGCAGCTTAACCTTTCTTATTAAAAGAAAAAAATACTAAAAATATGGTACATTTCCTACAATCCTGAGTAGTTATGGGATTTAGTGAGAAGTGGCCAAGGAAATTCCTCTCTGTTTTTTCAGTGGCCCTTTATAACAGGCCTGATTTCATCGTTAGTTTGTGTTTTTTGAATTATTATAAATACAGTCCTGAAAGAGTCCTTGAGAGGTTATGGAGCAAACCCTCTCATTCTTGGCAGGACTGTACCTAAACCATCTGAGACAAATGCTTGTTTACTCTATATTTTAATACACCCAAGGGAAGGAGATTCCTTAGACTTCTCCAAGAACACATTTCAACATCTGACAAGCTTGATAGCCAGGGGATTCTAATTTTAATCTCATTAAAATCTCAACTCATTTCCTCTTTTTATGTAATTATATGTTATACAGCTGGTCACTGCTTTCATTTTGTTCTTTATTGTGTCATTTATCCCACATGGTCTTTATTCCATAGAAAGCTGACAAGGTATCATGGAAAACCAAAAAGAGCTCTAAACTGCAAATCAGAAGACTCAACTCCTAGCTTTACCACAAATTAGTCACATTATTTCAAATAAGCTATTGTCTGTCACCTACTTCGTGTTTTACATACCATGAGGTGGGGCTAGGTGGTCTCTTTCGATTCTATTTTTTAATTTTGCCTCTGTGTCTATAAAATTTATTTTCTTTTGCAAAAGATATAAAGAAATATCAAAAGTATATATGCTTTTAATTATTGTTATTTATTTCCAAAATGCTTCATGAGTAATTTATTACTTTGGAAATCTTAAGCAGTAACATCTAATTCAAAAAGTTTCTGAAATAAGCACTTGGTGAGAACTTCCAGTTCTAAAACTTCTTAAAGTGAAAAGTTAGTGAAAAGTATTTCTGTTCAATAGGAACATATTAATCAGTGATTTCTTAGTATTTGATTCTGAACCAAATGATGCAACGAGGGTATGTTAGAATTATTGTGATCCTACATCTTAAAAGAACTAATAAAGTTATTTGGTATATGTCCTGATGCTTAAAAAAGATAAAACAGTGTGTTGGCCTGTTTTATCCTGAGGGAAAACCCTTCTTTCACTTAGTTCCACCAAATATTATGGGAGAAGAACAGAACATCTCTGTCCTCATTAGCCAAGCTGTGGAGTTACTATGTCAGAGTGATGCTATCCCCCCACCTACTTTGACTTGGTTAAAGGATGGCCGCCCGTTGCTGAAGAAACCAGGCCTCAGTATCTCTGAAAATGGAACTGTGTTAAAGGTAAGCCTAGAGATTCATTTACTTCTTCTTATATTATTCCTAAGCTCATGGCTTTGGTTGTAAACATGCCTGTCTACAAGTGTTCTAATTTCATCTTGTAAAATTATAGGTACCCTTTTATTAATGAGGTTTGTAATATTTTAAAACTTTATGCTTAGTAAGATTTAGATATTTGTCTATCCATATTTGTAGCCAGAAGCCATCCAAAAATGCTTCTGGGAAAATATAGAACTATTTTAACGAGTGCTTCATTTTTAGTCATTCAACTACTCAGCAAATAAATACCCATTCTAGGTGCTCTGCATACGATGTGAAAAATAGACACATTTCCTACCCTGAGTTTCTTCCAAGTTTGCATAAAAAGATGAAAATTAACAGTTCCATTGAAAATGCAGTACGTACTGTAAGTGTGAGTTAATTACTATTTGGATGGTACAGGTAATACATTTTAGGAGGATAGTGAAAGGTGAGGCTGTGGTTACCTGGAAATCTTGGAAGGCTACTTGACTTTTTATGTGTAGATGGGACAAAAGGCCTGATTAAGGAAAGCAAGTAAGCTAGTGTGGCTGAAACAGGGAATTTAACCAAGTGAATATTTGGAAATAATATTGACAACGTTGATTTGAGTGAAATAAGAGCTAACATTGAAAACCAGTTTAAGGAATTGGGATTCAGGGGACATCTGGGTGGCTCAGTAGGTTAAGCGTCTGCGTTCGGCTCAGGTCTTGATCTCAGAGTGCTGGGATCAAGCCCTGAGTCAGGCTCTCTGCTCAGCGGTGAGTCTGCTTCTTCTTCCCCCTGCTCTTATGTTCTCACTTGCTCTCTCTCTCTCTCCCTCCCTCTCAAATAAATAAGTAATCTTAAAAAAAATACAAAGGAATTAGTATTCAGGAAGTAATAAGCTATTGGAATGTTTATAAAGTCCTCATAATAACCCTATTGAGAAATTGAAAGAATGGCTAAGTAATCTGCCCACAGTTACTAAGTGTCAGAAATGGGATTTGAATACAGGGAATTTAGCTTTAAAACGCATGCTACTAACCACTCTGCCACATAGCCTCTTGGTAAAGGAAGGTTATTACTGGCAAACAAAGGGAGTCTTGAGAAATGGATGATGGTATCAGCACATAGGAAGCTGAGAAGCTTATATAAGGAGAGCAGAAACATGGGAGAGAATGAGAGGGAATATGAAGCTGTGTGTTAGAGGCAACCAAGTAGAGATTTTAGGAATTATAATCTGTAATAGTGGAGCTGGGTAAAGAAGGAAAAGCTGGAAAAACTGGTGGAGGAACGTAGGATAAGTCAATTGAGCTATATAGGGGAGAAAAGCAAAAAGCACTGGCCATGCTCAGAGGCAGACCCAGAGCTCTAGAAATCAACTGGTAGTATTCTCAAACCCCTGCACCCCTGCTCTGACCAAATGACAGAGGGAGACAATTGTATGAACACAAGTCCCAGCACTGGGCGGGGAGAGCTATGTGTGATTAGAAATGTCTTGGCACATCTCAGAGTTTAGAAGTTGATTTCTTCAGGGCACAGATCTCAATAAGTTTGGGAAGCCAAAAGAAAGGTGAGGGTGAAGAAATCCTGGGATCTATTGAATTTCTACCACAGAGGCTGGCCAGGCACCCTGAAATGTGCAGGTCCCACTGAGGGGTGTACAGAGAGGACCTCATGGAAATAAAAACTTCTACAGAACTCAGACAAAATTGGTCAGTTAAGACTATCTTACCTGTGCATTTCCCAAAACAATTCATGCACATCCACAACCAGGTAAAGTAATAGATTCTTACCGTGTTATTTTGCCTGGAACACACTAGGAAATCAATACATCTTTTTTATTAAGTTTTTATTTTAATTCCAGTATAGTTAACATACAGTGTTTTATTAGTTTCAGGTGTACAATATAGTGATTCATCACTTACATACAACACCCAGTGCTCATCACAACAAGTGCCCTCCTTAATCCCCTTTACCTATTTCACCCATCCCTCCACCCACCTCTCCTCTGGTGACCATCATTTTGATCTGTATAATTAAGAATCTGTTTCTTGGCTTGTTTCTCTTTCTCTTCTTTTCCCTTTGTTCGTTTGTTTTGTTTTAAAATTTCATATATAAGTGAAATCATTTGGTATTTGTCTTTCTCTGATGGACTTATTTAATTTAATGTTATACCCTCTAGCTACATCCATGTTGTTGCAAATGGCCAGATTTCATTCTTGTTTATGGCTGAATAACATTCCATTCCTACATATATATGATATGTGATCACATATGTCAGATATATATATATCTCATATATGTGTGTGTGTGTGTGTGTGTGTGTGTGTATTATAAAATCTCCATTATCCATTTATCTATCAGTGGGCACTTGGACTGCTTCCATAATTTGGCTATTATAAATAATGCTGCATAAACATAGGGGTGCATGTGTCACTTTGAATTAGTGTTTCTGTATTTTGGGGGTAGGTATCCAGTAGTGTGATGATTGGATCATAGGGTAGTTCTATTTTTAACTTTCTGAGGAAACTCCATACTGTTTTCCAGAATGGCTGCACCAGCTTGCATTCCCACCAACAGTACGAGAGTTTTGCTTTTTCCACAACCTTGCCAACACTTGTTCTTTGTGTTTTTTATTTTAGCCATTCTGACAGGTGTGAGGTGATACCTCATTGTAGTTTTGATTTGTATTTCTCTGATGATAAATGAGTCATGTGTCTATTGGCCATCTGTATGTCTTCTTTGGAGAAATGTCTGTCCATGTCTTCTGCCCATTTTTTAACTGGCTTATTTGTTTTTTGGGTGTTGAGTTGTATCAGTTCTTTATATATTTTGGATACTAACGCTTTATCATATATGTCATTTGCAAATATCTTTTCCCATTCTGTAGGTTGCCTTTTAGTTTTGTTTATTGTTTCTTTTGCTGTGCAGAGCTTTTTATCTTGATGAACGCCCAACAGTT
The DNA here is from genome assembly GCF_029215605.1 of Mirounga angustirostris. NCBI lineage: Eukaryota > Metazoa > Chordata > Mammalia > Carnivora > Phocidae > Mirounga > Mirounga angustirostris. Next base: position 46,191,128 of record NW_026991714.1, read on the forward strand.
TATTTTTGCTTTTATTTCCCTTGCCTCAGGAGACATATCTAGAAAAACATTGCTATGGCCAAGACTTATCAAAAAGAAAAGAGAAAGGCCCCAAGTAAATAAAATCACAAATGAAAGAGGAGAGAACACAACTAACAACACAGAAATACAAATAATCATAAGAGAATATTATGAAAAATTATGTGCCAACAAACTGGGCAATCTGGAAGAAATGGACAAATTCTTAGATTCCTAGATTGTAAACATACAAACTACCAAAACTGAAACAGGACAAAATAGAAAATTTGCACAGACCCATAACCAGCAAAGAAAATTGAATCAGTATTCAAAAATCTTCCAACAGACAAAAGTCCAAGGCCAATGGCTTCCCCGGGGAATTCTACCAGAAATTTAAAGAAAAATTAATACCTATCCTTCTCAAACTGTTTCAAAAAATAGAAATGGAAAGAAAACTTCCAAACTCCTTCAATGAGGCTAGCATTACTTTGATTCCAAAACTAGACAAAAATCCTACTAAAAAGAATTACATGCTAGACACATCTCCAAAGGCAAGGGAAACAAAAGCAAAAATGAACTGTTGGGACTTCATCAAGATAAAAAGCATTTGCACAGCAAAGGAAACAGTCGACAAAACCAAAAGACAACCCACAGAATGGGAGAAGATATTTGCAAATGACATATCAGATAAAGGGCTAGTATCCAAAATCTATAAAGAACTTATCAAACTCAACACCCAAACAGCAAATAATCTAATGAAGAAATGGGCAGAAGACACGAACAGACATTTCTCCAGAGAAGACATCCAAATGGCCAACAGGCACATGAAAAAATGCTCAACATCACTCAACATCAGGGAAATACAGATCAAAACCTCAATGAGATACCACCTCACACCAGTCAAAATGGCTAAAATTAACAAGTCAGGTAACGACAGATGTTGCCGAGGATGCAGAGAAAGGGGAACCTACTTATACTGTTGGTGGGAATGCAAGCTGGTGCAGCCACTCTGGAAAACTGTATGGAGGTTCCCCAAAAAGTTGAAAATAGAGCTACCCTACAACCCAGCAATTGCACTACTAAGTATTTACCCCAAAGATACAAATGTAGTGATCCGAAGGGGCACATGCATCCCAATGTTTATAGCAGCAATGTCCACAATAGCCAAACTATGGAAAGAGCCCAGATGTCCATTGACAGATGAATGGATAAAGATGTGGGGTGTGAGTGTGTATATATATATATATAATGGAATATTATGCAGCCATCAAAAAATGAAATCTTGCCATTTGCAATGACATGGCTGGAACTAGAGGGTATTATGCTAAGCAAAATGAATCAGTCAGAGAAAGATAAGTATCATATGATCTCACTGATATATGGAATTTAAGAAACAAGGTAGAGGATCATAGGGGAAGAGAGAAAAAAATGAAACAAGATGAAACCAGAGAGGGAGACAAACCATAAGAGACTCTTAATCATAGGAAACAAACTGAGGGTTGCTGGAGGGGTGGGGGATGGAGGGATGGTGTACCTGGGTGATGGACATTGGGGGGGGTATATGTTGTAATGAGCACTGGGTATTGTATAAGACTGATGAATCACAGACCTGTAACCCTGAAACAAATAATATATGTTAAGTAATTGAATTTAAATTTTTTAAAAGAGGAGATTTACAAGCCAATATCCCTGATGAACATAAATGCAAAAATTCTTGATAAAATACTAGCAAATGGAATTCAACAGTACTTTAAAAGAATTATTCACCATGACCAAGTGGGATTTATTTCTGGGCTTCAGAGGTGGTTCAGTATTCACAAACAATCAATGTGATACACCACATCAATAAAAGAAAGGATAATATCCTGTCAATAGATACAGAAAAAGCATTTGACAAAATACAGCATTCTTTTTTTTTTTTTAAAGATTTTATTTATTTATTTGACAGAGAGAGACACAGCGAGAGAGGGAACACAAGCAGGGGGAGTGGGAGGGGGAGAAGCAGACTTCCCACAGAGCAGGGAGCCCGATGCAGGGCTCGATCCCAGGACCCTGAGATCATGACCTGAGCCAAAGGCAGACGCTTAATGACTGAGCCACCCAGGCACCCCAGCATTCTTTCTTGATTAAAGAAAAAAAAAACCCTCAACAAAATAGGGCTAGATGAAACATACCTTAACATCATAGAGGCCATATATAAAAGACCCACAGCTAATATCATCCTCAGTGGGAAAAACTGAGAACCTTTCCCCTATGCTCAGGAGCAAGACAAGGGTGTCCACTCTTGCCATTACTACTTAACATAGTACTGGAAGTCTTAGCCTCAGCAATCAAACAACAAAAAGAAATAAAAGGCATCCAAATAGGCAAGGAAGAAATCAAACTTTCACTATTTACAGATGATGTGATATACTCTATGTAGAAAACCTGAAAGACTCCACGAAAAAATTGCTGGAACTAATGCATGAATTCAACAAAATTGCAAGATATAAAATCAATGTGCAGAAATCTGTTGTGTTTCTATACATCAATAATGAAACAGCACAAAAAGCAATCAGGGAATCAGTCACATTTGCAATTGCACCAAAAATCATAAGATACCTAGGAATATACCTAACCAAAGAGGTAAAAAATCTGTACTCTGAAAAGTATAGAACACTTATGAAGGAAATTGAAGAGGACAGAAAGAAAATGCTCATGCTCCATTCTTGGAGCATTGGATTTGTTCTTCCAATCCATTCCATGTTCATTGATTGGAAGAACAAACATTGTTAAAATGTCTCTACTACCCAAAGCTATCTACACATTTAATGCAATCCCTATCAAAATATCACCAGCATTTTTCACAGAGCTAGAATAAACAATCCTAAAATTTGTATGAAACCACAAAAGACCCTGAGTAACCAAAGTCCTGAAAAAGAAAAGAAAAGCTGGAGGCATCACAATTCTGGACTTCAAGCTGTATTACAAATCTGTAGTCATCAAGACTGAATGGTACTGGCACAAAAATAGACACAGAGATCAGTGGAACAGAGTAGAAAACCCAGAAATGGACCCAGAACTATATGATCAACTAATCTTCAACAAAACAGGACAGAATACTCAATGGGAAAAAGTCTCTTCAACAAATGGTGTTGGGAAACTGGACAGCAACATGAAGAAGAATGAGACTGGGACCATTTTCTTACATCATACACCCAAGTAAATTCAAAATGGATGAAAGACCTAAGTGTGAGACAGGAAACCATCAAAATCCTTGAGGAGAACACAGGCAGCAACCTCTTTGACCTCGGCCATAACAACTTCTTTTTTTTTTTTTCTCAAGATTTATATTTATTTGAGGTGGGGGGAGAGCAGCAGAGGAAGATGGACAGGGAGAGGATCCCAAGCAGACTCCCCACTGAGCACAAAACCCGATTGGGGCTCAATCCCATGACCCTGATATCATGACATGAGCTGAAACCAAGAGTCAGACACTCAACCAATTGAGCCACCCAGGTGCCCCCATAGCAACTTCTTACTAGACAAGTCACTGGAGGCAGGGGAAACAAAAGAAAAATGAACTATTGGGACTTCTTCAAGATAAAAAGCTTCTGCACAGTGAAGGAAACCATCAACAAAATTAAAAGGTAGCCTATGGAATGGGAGAAGATATTTGCAAATGACATATCTGATAAAGGGTTAGTATCCAAAATATATAAAGAACTGATATGACTCAATACCCAGGGATGTCTGGGCGCCTCAGTCAGTTAAATGTATGCCTTCAGCTTGGGTCATGATCCCAGGGTCCTGGGATCAAGTCCCACATCAGGCTCTCTGCTCAGCAGGGAGCCTGCTTCTCCCTCTGCCTGCCGCTCCCCCTGCTTGTGCTTTCTCTCTCTCTGACAGATAAAAAAAAAAAAAAAAAAAAATTTAAAAAAATAACTCAACACCCAAAAAACAAATAATCCAGTTAAGATACAGGCAGAAGACATAAATAGACATTTTTCCAAAGAAGACATCCAGATGGCTAACAGACACATGAAAAAATGCTCAATATCACCAAGGAAATACAATTCAAAACTACAGGGAGGTATCACCTCACACCTGTGAGAATGGCTAAAATTAACAACACAGAAAACAAAAAGTATTGGCAAGGATGTGGAGAAAGGGGAGCCCTCTTATACTGTAGGTGGGAATGCAAACTGATGCAGCCATTCTGGAAAACAGTATGGAGGTTCCCCAAAAAGTTAAAAATAGAACCACCCTATAATCCAGCAGTTACACTACTAGGTATTTACCCAAAGGATACAAAAATATGGATTCAAAGGGGTACATGCACCCCACTGTTTATAGCAGCACTATCAACAAGAGCTAGACTATGGAGAGAGCCCAAATGTCCATCGACTGATGAATGGATAAGGAAGATGTGGTATATATATACATATATATACACAATGAAATATTATTACTCAGCCATCAAAAAAAATGAAGTCTTGCTATTTGCAGCAATGTGGATGGAGCTAGAATGTATTATGCTAAGTGAAACAAGTCAGTCAGAGAGAAGACAAATATCATATTATTTCGCTCATCTGTAGAATTTAAGAAACAAAACAGATGAACATATGAGAGGGGGGGAAAAGAGAGAGAGAAACAAACCACAAGAGACTTTGAAAGAGAATAAACTGAGTGTTGATGGAGGGAAGTGAGTGGGGAATGGGCCAGATGGGTGATGGGTGTTAAGGAGGGCACTTGTTATAATGAGCACTGGGTGTTGTATGTAGGTGATGAATCACTGAATTCTACTCCTAAAACCAATATTGCACTGTACGTTAACTAGAATTTAAATAAAAATTTTAAAAAAAGAAGCTTACAAACCCAGTATAGGGAGAAGACATGTAATAAACCAATAATAAAGGTGTTATTTTACTGAACAATAGCCTAGCTATATAAAGGTTATCTATATTAAAGCCCTAAATAACTTATTCAGAAATTGTGTTTTCTTGTTATTTTATCTGAATTTTATTTAATTATATTTAAGAGGCCGTTCTAGACCTTCAGTCACTAATATTAATTAGATTAAAACAAAGTATGATATAGATGAAAATTGTTGAATTTTGATTTAAGTGTTGAATGTGGATGATGGGCATATAGTCATATGCTTTACTATTCTCTTTCCTTTCTATATGTTTGAAAACCTTTAGAATACTCATGAAAAATAAGAAGTCACAAATAACATTAATAGAAAAACTCCAATTATGAAATAGAAACTGAGGTTTCAAAGCATGGTTTTATTTTTAGATTGAAGAGGCTCAAGTTCAAGACACTGGTCGTTACACTTGTGAGGCAACAAATGTTGCTGGAAAAACTGAGAAAAACTATAATGTCAACATTTGGGGTAAGTGTGATTATATATAATTAACTGAAGATCAGTTATAAATAGGTTACTGTTAAAGGGATTTAAAGAAGGACTGGGATGTTCAGATCTGTATTTGGGGAATAAAACAGATAAACTCTAGTAGTATTTAAGAAACTGAATTAACAGGATTAATTGATTACATGGATAGGTGTGAAAAGAAGAAGAGTAGAGGATGGATGTTGTTGTGGGTTGGCCAGCTGGGCCATGTGGACAGCAGTGTCCTTCCCTCAGAAAAGGAACAAAGGTGCCTGGGTTCAGCTGTGGGCAAGTCAAGTTTGAAAGTGCCTCTGATGTATCCAGGTTGAGATGTTTAGTAGTCAGATACAAAACTCTAGACCTCAGATGGGGTCTGCATTACAGATACAGATTTGTAAGTATTTGTGTCAATGGAAGCCATGGGAGTAGAGGAGGGTAGAATTGAGGTTGGAGATGGTGTACTTATAGTGATGGCAATCTATGTAATTGTCATTTTCTTCTGCAGAACTTTCCATCTGTGGTATGGGAGATGACAGAGTAAACTAACTGTAGGGTTCATCCAGAGGAAGAGTGTTGCAAAACAGGAAGGGCAAGAGGGCATGGCAGTTGAGATTATTGGCAAAGGAGTAGTTGAAATTATTGATCATGAAATCTAAGCTGGATGGAAAAGTCAGTAAACAAGAGTAGGCAGCTGGATTGGGAAGTTTCTGAGAGATGAAAAGACTTGAGATTCAGTTGGGTCGATGAAGTGAGAATTGGGAATAATTGAGTGAAAGCTATAAGGATGGAGCAGTAGGAGAAATATTCTAGATGATGAACATGGTGGAGAAAGGGATGAGCAGATCAAGGAAGTGAGTAGCCACGGTGGTCAGTCTGGATATACATGCAGATGTTGTGTTCATACAGAAGAATGCCAGGTCTCCATGTGAAGGAGAAAGATAAGAACAAGTACCAAATTGCTCAGTGAATAGAAAAAGAATGGCAGGTTCACAGATGATGGTGAGGGAGAAAGAGAAGTAACTTGGTGGCATGAGCCTCAAAGGAGGAGGTTTTCACATGGGGGCAGTTGAAGTTGAACAATGACTGGAAGCTACATTGATGGGGGAGGAGGATTTTCCCTCCTCAACTCGCAGGAGCTTGGGAGAGCAAGCGTCTGCCACCTGATAATATTGCAGCCAGAGAAGCATCTTGAGAGGAGAGTTCAGCCAGCAAAGGCAGACTTGGCCTTCTTGAGAGGAGCGTGGGTAGTCAGGGTTCACATAAATGTTCCAAAGAGAAACTAGAGGACAGTGGGGAGGCAGGCTGTGCATTCTAATAACATATCCATTTCTTGGATCAAACCCCTGTGTCTGTCCTTTACCATAATGTTGTAAGCCTGTTTTCCAGTTCCAGCAGCTAAGACATCAAAACTGGCTGAGGGGCGCCTGGGTGGCTCAGTCATTAAGCATCTGCCTTTGGCTCAGGTCATGATCCCAGGGTCCTGGGATCGAGCCCCGCATCGGACTCCCCGCTCGGCGGGAAGCCTGCTTCTCCCTCTCCCACTCCCCCTGTTTGTGTTCCCTCTCCCGCTGTATCTCTCTCTGTCAAACAAATAAATAAAATCTTTAAATAAAAAAAAAAAACTGGCTGAGCAGAAAAGACAATTAAGTGTAAATTTGGTAGGTGCTTTAGTTTTCTGATGCAAAAAGTCTAATTATCTACACTACATTAGCTTCTGAATATTTTGTTAATTAAGTTTCTATCTGTGAAAACGGGAAGTCTGCTAATAGGTATTTTTCTATGTCTTACGGTTGACTTTTAATGTGGTATCGATATGTCAACCTCAAGGGCTAATTATTTCCTTATGTCATTTGAGTGGGAATCTTTTTTTTAAAATGTAAAGGAAATTTAATGTAAAGTTAATGTAAATATAATATTTTTTCATTTTTTCATCTTTCAGTGCCACCAAATATTTATGGTTCTGATGAACTTGCTCAACTTACAGTCATTGAAGGGAATCTCATTAGTTTATTGTGTGAATCAAGTGGTATTCCGCCCCCAAATCTCATTTGGAAGAAGAAAGGTCAGTTTTCATCCTCAACATTTATAAGATTAAAATAAATGTTAAATGAATCTATATTTTGTTTGACAAACATACCATTTTATTAACAAACTTTTCTGGGGTTTTCATACTAAAATATTAGATAGAATGATTGCTTTATATTAAATGTGTAGCATGTGATAACTTCTACACTATATAGCTGAAAATCTTTAATTTTGAAACTGTTCTCCAGAAAAAAATTAACTTTCTGTATTAGTTGATTACTTTATAATCTAATGCATTATAGGGTGGCTATAATGGTCAAGAATCTACCATTCAAAGAATTCTTTTATCTTCTTTAGAATAAGCTTTAAAAAATATTTTTTATAACATTTTTGCTGTATTTGTGACAGTTTTGCAATGTATGTTAAGACTGAACTCTGTAGTTAAACAAATTTTCAATTTATTCATTAATAAATATTTATTTGTATCCATTAAGTATCAGACCAATAATCTATATTTTTAGTTGATTTTTTTTAAGATTTTATTTATTTATTTGAGAGTGAGAGCAAGAGAGATGGGAGAGGGAGAGGGAGAATCAGACTCGCCACTGAGCAGGGACCCTGACTCGGGGCTCCATCCCAGGTGAAGGCAGACCTTTAACCCACTGACCCACCCAGGAGCCCAATATTTTTAGTTGATTTTTTTTTTTTAAGATTTTATTTATTTATTTGAGACAGAGAATGAGATAGAGCATGAGAGGGTCAGAGGGAGAAGCAGACTCCCCGCCGAGCAGGGAGCCCGATGTGGGACTCGATCCAGGGACTCCAGGATCATGACCTGAGCTGAAGGCAGTCGCTTAACCAACTGAGCCACCCAGGCGCCCTTTTTAGTTGATTTTTAAAATCATTTTGTTTTATTGTTTTAAGATTTTACTTTATTTTTCTAAGTATGCTTTCAAATGTAATACTGATTGAAAAAAAATTTGCAGAAGATAATCTTTTTTTTTTTTTTTTAAGATTTTATTTATTTATTTGACAGAGAGACAGTGAGAGAGGGAACACAAGCAGGGGGAGTGGGAGAGGAAGAAGCAGTATTCCCACGGAGCAGGGAGCCCGATGTGGGGCTCGATCCCAGGACCCTGGGATCATGACCTGAGCCAAAGGCAGACACTTAACGACTGAGCCACCCAGGCACCCCTGCAGTAGATAATCTTGATAAATATCTCCTCTTCCTCCTGCCTCTCCTCTCCTGCCTTCTTCTCCTTCTTTTTGCATAGGATTATTTTACAGTGTCATCTGCCTTTTAGGTTCTTGAAATAAGATGTAAATAAACGTACTTATCAGAGTATGTACACAAAATGTTATATATTTTTGCTTCATATTCTGGCATTTTGTCTTCTTTGTAGGCTCCCCAGTGCTGGCTGATTCTGCAGGGCGAGTCAGAACTTTATCTGGAGGCAGACAGTTACAGATCTCAGTTGCGGAAAAATCCGATGCAGGGCTGTATACGTGTGTGGCATCAAACGTTGCTGGAACTGCAAAGAAAGACTACAGTCTGCAAGTTTATAGTAAGTTATTGATTAGCCAGACTTTCTTTTAATCTCTCTGTCTTTCCTTTTGCTTTTTCTTTATATCTTCTAAGATACATTCAAAGTAGTATGGTTATAATATACCTATCATAAGACTCACAAATTTAAACTGTGCTGACATAAACAAAGAGCAATTGCTTATTTCTGTCTGTTATTCATTTAGCAATACAGCTGTGCACTCTGCATCAGCATGCTAATAGAAGACACATCAATATGGTTGTAATGTATCGGGGGCAGGATAGTGGATGTGTGGAATGGGGAGAGATGGTGTTGTATCATAGGGTATATTTGCAAAATGTAAAACTATCTTAAAGAATATTTAATTTATGTAAGATTTGAAAGTGTTTTAAATATTCACATTATCTCATTTAACCTTTACATGAACTATGATATGAAACAAAATTATTGCCTCCACTTTGCATATGTAGTCATCTAAGCCCGGAGAGGTTTCCATGACTGACCAAGGTCACCTGACTTGATTGTAGTAGGACTGGCACTAGAACCCAAGATTACTAACTAGCCTATGTTTCTTCCCCCACACACCTATGTATTAGAATTGGTCTAGTTTTGGGCGCCTGGGTGGCTCAGTTGGTTAAGCGACTGCCTTCGGCTCAGGTCATGATCCTGGAGTCCCAGGATCGAGTCCCGCTTTGGGCTCCCTGCTCAGCAGGGAGTCTGCTTCTGCCTCTGACCCTCCCCCCGTCTCATGTGCTCTCTCTGTCTCAAATAAATAAATAAAATCTTTAAAAAAAAAAAAAAAAAGAATTGGTCTAGTTTTTCTTCTTAGAATTAGTATCAATTAGGTAAATACAGCTACAAAACTACAGAATAACTGGTGATCAGTGGCTTAACCAATTAGAGACTTATTTTCTCACATAATGAGAAGCCTGAGGTTGGCAGTCCCTGGAGTTGGTCAGAACTTTATTCATATAAAGACAGGAGAGCTAGGATTCTCCTGCTCCTACCTATGTGGTCTCAAGATCATTGCTTCAACTGTGGTATCAAGTCCACATTGAAGGCAAAAATAAGGGTAAGGAGTGGTATGTTTTCCTTTCATTGGGACAGCAAAAAAATTCCCAACCCATTCCCCTCATCCCCCACGCCCACCAGGCAGACCTTTATTTAGATTTTATAGGCCTGAATTGATTCGTGTGGCCACCTCAATTTTCAGAGAAGAATGAAAAACAGTCTCAGCTTTCCATCTCCTGTAGTGGAGTGTAGAAGGAAGAAAGGAATTGATTGTGAGCGAGGCTACCGTATCTATTTTAATGTTAGTAGGAAGGCTTCTGTAAATTAGGGCTATGAAAGATAAGTTCAAGTATTTGTATAACTTGTTAAAAATCAGGGAAATTAACAAACACAGAATTCTTTTCTTACTGTGTTTAAAGCTTTATTCTAAGCATGAACACATTTAGAAACATTGGAGAGGAATTCTACCTCTCAATATAGCAATGCTTTGTCTGTTAGCCCTGGGTCTTTTCTTTAGTAGTTAATATTTCGACATAAAAAATGAGTTTAACTTTGGCTGATACGAATTCTTATGCAAGACTTGAAGCAGACATTTCCTACTTTACTATTTTTTTCTTTTCTTTTTTTTTTTTTTTTTCAGTTCGACCAACTATATCCAATAGTGGCAGCCACCCTACTGAAATCATTGTTACTCGAGGGAAGAGTATTTCCTTGGAGTGTGAGGTGCAGGGTATTCCTCAACCAAAAGTGACCTGGATGAAAGATGGCCACCCTTTGACCAAGGGAAGGGGAATGGAAATATTGGATGAAGGTCACATCCTTCAGCTGAAGAACATTCATGTATCTGACACAGGCCGTTATGTGTGTGTTGCTGTAAATGTAGCAGGAATGACTGACAGAAAATATGACTTAAGTGTACATAGTAAGTATAAAGAAGCTCAATAAGTCTATTCAGTGGCCATTATAATCTATAGCATCCTGGATGGGAAACATAAGCCTTAAGAGTTGCATCTTTTATGTATAGTCTATGATTTTCTGCATATGTACCTTTTCTCTGGACCAGTCGCATCACTTATCCTTTTATGCTTGACCTCCCATTTCTTACCTTGCTGAAACAGGCATATATTGGAAATTCTCTTAGAAAAGTACATAGTAAAGTAGATTTAATTCTCTAATTGTCTTCTTCAAGTACTTTTGAACCAGTGCTATCCTAAGTAATATTCCTTGATTCTCTGTTTTCCAGATTTGCTGTCTTGGTTAGTATAAGCCTTGGTTCCTTAGAATTTACTGACTAAACATCAGTTGCTCATGAGTTGTTCTGAAGTTAGCTTTAATATTCTAATTAATGAGTCATAAATGTCAATAGGAATAGACCAAGCATACATGTACTTAGGGACAGTTATTTGTATACATATAATTTGAATTGCAATTTTAATTTTTTCTTTTTTTTTCAGTTTATTTAAACTAAAAACAAAAATAGTTTGCCCCTCCCCTGACTGTTCTCTGTACCTATGAACTTGGTGTGTTTGTTTTGGTTTTTTTTTAATTTTTTTTATGTATGGTGTAAGATAGTGGTCCGGTTTCATTCTTTTGCATTTGGCTATCCAATTTTTCCCAGCACCATTCAATGAAGAGACTGTCTTTTCCCCCATCAGATATTCCTGGCTTCTTTGTTGTAAAATGATTAACCATATATGAGGGGGTTTATTTCTGGGCTCTCCATTCTGTACCGTTGATTTATGTGTCTGTTTTTATGCCAATACCATACTGTTTTAATTACTATAGCTTTGTAGAATAGTTTGAAATTAGGGAGTGTGATGCCTCCAGCTCTGTTCTTTCTCAAGATTGCTTTGGCTATTTGGGGTCCTTTGTGGTTACATATAAATTTTAGGATTGTTTATTCTATTTCTGTGGAAAATGCCATTGGAATTTTAATAGAGATTGCATTACTTTGGGTAGTATGGACATTTTGACAATATTATTCCTCAGTCCTTTTATCTGTGCCTTCTTCAGTTTCTTTCATTATTGTAGTATTCAACACACAGGTCTTTTTCTTCTATGGTTAATTTATTCCATGTATTTTATTCTTTTTGATGGAATTGTAAATAGGATTGTTTTCTTACTTTCACTTTATATGTTTCATTATTAATGTATAAAAATGCAATAGATTTTATGTATTGATTTTGTATCCTGCAACTTTAATGAATTCATTTATTAGTTCTAACAGTTTTTGGATAGAGTCTCTAGGAATTGCATTTTTTTTTTTTTTTTAACTCACGGGGGCTTGAACTCACAACCCTGAGATCAAGACCTGAGCTGAAATCAAGAGTCAGATGCTTAACTGACTGAGCCACCCAGGTGCCCCTGCAATTTTTAAATCTACAGAAACAATGATAAATTTATAAGACACAATCTTATAACTTCAATTAGGACATGCACAAAGTCCAGTATTAATATCCTGTAGTTTGCAGCAAATATGTTAGCCAAAGCTAACATAATCAGAATGTAAAAGAGAAGAAGTTTTAATATTAAGCATCTTTTTTGTTAGAATATTTTAATTTTTAGGATTAGATTTATTTGTTAGAAAATTCTGCCTATAAGAAGGTCATGAATCCGTATTAGAGATTTACCAGACAAGCTGAGTGACTCATAGAAAATCATTCACCACCAATAGAATAACAATATGAAAGTCCTTTACTGCTATGAGTGGGGAAGAAGCAACGTTTTTACTTCCAAGAATGTCACACTAAAAATATTGCTACTTCTAATAAGCTTATTGTTTTAATTGCTTATTTTGCTTATTGTTGACCAGGAAATGGAAGTCATCTTATTAACCATAGGCTGTTGAGGATTTGGTGTTTGATATATATTAGATAATTTCTTTTCCTTTTCTTATTTGTTCTACCATACAGCCCCTCCAGCCATCACAGGAAACCATGGGATACCGGAAAATATCAGTGTCGTGGAAAAGAACTCAGTATCTCTGACTTGTGAAGCTTCAGGAATCCCCCTGCCTTCGATTACCTGGCTTAAAGATGGCTGGCCTGTCAACCTTAGCAGTTCTGTGAGAATTCTCTCAGGTATTAGAAATTTTCATACACTGATAACCTGGTTAGCTTCATATGGCCACAGTTTCCCCTTAATTTCTCTGTATTTTATTTTTTTCCTTTTGATCTAGTTGCTTACTATAATGCTGATCATGTTAAGAAAAAAATACTTAGAAAGGCATGAAAAGCTACATGAAAAGGAGGGGGGGAATCTTGAGATATCTCTAGATCCTCTTTAAAAAGAAATCTTGGCACTTGCTTTTTACTTAAATCATGGGGATGTCATAATATTCATGCTGCAATGAGTACCAACCCACTTGAAAAGTGAGGATGAAAAGAAGTGCTGAAATTAAAGCCAGAGTCTAGAATGAATCAAGTTATGTAACAAATCTCCATTAACCAAGTATTTCATCTGAGTGAGTTTTGTATTTCCAGGATGGGTTAGTTTCCTGTGAGCTAGGACTTTATCATTATTGTAAAGAGGATATTCAGCTTATTCTTCATCTGATTATGTGAGAAAATCTATGAGCTTGTCAGTTATGGAGCAGTGCAAGCATGAAGAGAGGGTTCTTGGGGCCATGGCACACGAGTCTGGGCTTTGCCCCTTTAGCAATGATTTGGATACAGACCGAGAAAACAATCTTGCCAAGCTGTGGTTAATAAAAGGCTTGGACACTTAGAAGAATATCTAATGTGTTGAGTGAAGGCATCTGAATTCAAACACACCTCACCCTGGAACGTTTGAGTTAAACCTAACAAAATGAAAGTTAAATAAACTGCTGCACTTACATTTAAAAAAAAAAATGATGAGGGGTGCCTGGGTGGCTCAGTGGGCTAAGCCTCCCACTCTTGATTTCCTCTCAGGTCATGATCTCATGGTTGTGAGATCGAGTCCTGCATTGGGCTAGCGCTGAGCAGGGTGTCTGCTTCTCTCTCACTCTGTCTCCCTCTGCCCCTCCCCCTGATTGCACTCTCTCTCTTTCTCTCTCTAAAATAAATAAATCTTTAAAAAATGATGAAAATTTGGGCAACCTATAGCTTCAGAATTCTTCATATAAGAAGATCTCTGAATTGTGTTTGTTATTCAGCATGCATTAACAGTGTAATGTGGTTATCAAGAAAATAAATACAATATTTCACCACATTAATAAAATATATTTTCATGAATAAAAAAAGGAAGAGACCAATTGAGACCAACTTACTCATTAGGAAGACTAGAGGAAGGATTTATTGACAATATTTTCAAAGAAGGATAACCATGATGGTAAATTATTGCAAAATAATTTATATTTCTGATTATATTTAACCTGGAAAAATAAACTCTATGTAACCTTATAACCGGTTACATAGTGAAAATTAAATTTAAATACTTGAAGAACCAGGGCACAGAAAAGGATTACGTTGGTTCTGTCTAGTTCCAGAGGTTAAAAGCAATGCCAGTGTATGAAAGATTCTAGGGACAGACTTGGGTCTCAGTATAAGCAACTTAAAAAATATTTATATTGTTTAAAGTTAAGATGAACTATTTTTAAGAGTAAGTGACCTCCTACCTCTAAATTTGTTCAAACAAAGTTTAAATTCCCACTTTTGAAGGCTTTTTCTGAAAAGATCCTTTCCTAGTGTTTGAATTAGGTCTAAATATCAGAAGGTCCCTCTCTTTTTTCAAGATGTTGGTCTATAAATGATAAGAGCTCGATGAAGAATATATATTGTTTTTTTTTTTTAAGATTTTTATTTATTTATTGAGAGATAGTGATAGAGAGAGAGCATGAGAGGGGGAGAGTCAGAGGGAGAGGTAGACTCCCCGCTGAGCAGGGAGCCCGATGCGGGACTCGATCCCGGGACTCCAGGATCATGACCTGAGCTGAAGGCAGTCGCTTAACCAACTGAGCCACCCAGGCGCCCAAGAATATATATTGTTATACTTATTTCCTATAATTCTCACTAGAGTCATGATCTCAAGCAAGTTACTTAACTTTGCTAACTTGCATCTCTTCACTTATAAAGTGAAAGTGTTAATAGAATTTGCCTCTTAGGGTTTTTGTAAAGATGAAATGGGTCCATGTATGTATGTAAAGCAGTTAACACAGCACCTGCTTATATGGTAAGCATCCAATACATGTTTGCCATTGCCATAGACAACCGGGTAAAAGGTTTAGGTGTCCCTGTCCTGGGAAGTTTTCCTGTTTCCTTACTACATTGTTTTCCTTTGCGCAGGTGTCCCAGTCTCCGTTGATCTTAGGAAATGCATACTAATGGCAAAAGTTGTATTAGTTTGGTTACCAAAGACCTGAACCCATTATCTTCCTGTCTTGAAATTATCCTCGTATTTTTGGCTTTTTTTTTTTATTCTTAATCGCTGAAAAAGTAGGACTCTTTTTAAATATAATAGCTACATCAGGGCTCCTGGAAACGAAAAGGGCAAGATAGTTGTGATGTTCCACTATCACAAAGAGTGATGAACTCTGGCTTATTATAGATCTGCGGGAGTGGTGTGTTGGTTTTATTTAGTTTTGTTTTGCTTGGCTAGCAGCTGGAGATCCCTGAGTGAACACATTCAGAGTATTTGACCTTGTGACGCTGCCAGTTTTACAGTCTGAACATGTGTATTGTGCAATAGATGAATGAGAATCAGATGAATGGCATATGAATTGCTTGGTCATTGGTCTGCTGCACACTTCTCTTCCATTAAGATTAGTTCTCCGGAGACTTTAAGTACAGATTTTCTGAAAGCAGTATTTTTGTGAAGGCCCTGTCATTGTTACAGAGTTATCTGCCAAGAACAGATAGCTGCTGTAAGGATTTAATAGGTACAAGAAACATCTCCATTTAAGTATCACTTACTGTCAGTTCTTTTTTTTTTTTTTGCAGTTTTTTTTTTAATTAACATATAATGTATTATTTGTTTCAGGGGTGCAGGTCTGTGATTCATCAGTCTTACACAATTCACAGTGCTCACCATAGTACATACCCTCCCCAGTGTCTATCACCCAGCCACCCCGTCCCTCCCACCCCCCTCCACTCCAACCACCTTCAGTTTGTTTCCTAAGATTAAGAGTCTTTTACGGTTTGTCTCCTTCTCTGGTTTCATCTTGTTTCATTTTTCTCTCCCTTCCCCTATGATCCTCTGTCTTGTTTCTCAAATTCCTCATATCAGTGAGATCATATGATACTTGTCTTTCTCTGATTGACTTATTTCACTTAGCATAATACCCTCTAGTTCCATCCACATTGTCGCAAATGGCAAGATTTCATTTTTTTTGATGGCTGCATAATATTCCAGTGTACACACACACACACACACCCCCCACATCTTCTTTACCCAGTCATTTGTTGATGGACATCTAGGCTCTTTCCATAGTTTGGCTATTGTGGACATTGCTGCTATAAACATTGGGATGCATGTGCCCCTTTGGATCACTACATTTGTATCTTTGGGGTAAATACCTAGTAGTGCAATTGCTGGGTTGTAGAGTAGCTCTATTTTCAACTTTCTGAGGAACCTCCATACTGTTTTCCAGAGTGGCTGCACCAGCTTGCATTCCCACCAACAGTGTAGGGGGGTTCCCCTTTCTCTGCATCCTTGCCAACATCTGTCATTTCCTGACTTGTTAATTTTAGCCATTCTGACTGGTGTGGGGTGGTATCTCATTGAGGTTTTGATTTGTATTTCCCTGATGCCGAGTGATGTTGAGCACTTTTTCATGTGTCTGTTGGCCATTTGGATGTCTTCTTTCTTTTTGTTTTTGTTTTTCACTGGATTAAGTGAGAGGACCAGGAAACACGAGAAAGATCATGAGGCAGGAGGCTGAGGTTTACAGGGCTAGCAGTAACTCATAACAGCTGTACTGATCTAATATCTCTCAACTGGAATCATAGTGTGGTCTCACTAACCTGAGGTAGCAGTGAGTGCTTGAATCCTTGCCTGATCAACACGAGTTTTTTGACATGTTTAGATAATTTCTGTATTACCTTCCCTTATTTAAATTCAGTTGGGGGGAAAGAAGATTGAATTTTGGTAATCAGCCTTGTTTATGTAAATAAGTTACTACTAAGTTTACCTTTCAACCAGTTGAAGATGGGGAGGTTGCTTCTAGGAAAAGCTCAGTGACAGCTTGTTGTGTTTATAAAAACAGAAAACAGATGGACACTCCTGACGAATCCAGAGCCAGGTGAATATTCACATGAAAATTTCATGTTTAACCATTTCAATTGTTTTAGTTCCAAATTCAGGGTACCAAGCAAAAATACACCAGGTAGAAAAGTATTATGAAATCTAAGACATGATTTCCTTTTTTTTTTTTTTTTTTTCTGAAAATTTACTTCTCAAATGGTTTCAAGGAGTCTCCTCTCTCAGTGGCTGTTCGTCTCTGCAGGCTTTGTTTCAGTCCCAGTTGCTGGCTCCTCTTCCTTTGTCCTTCAGTGGAGTCTCTTTCCAAATTCTACCCTTTTGCATATCAGAGTTGCCCTCTCAGTCTACAAGCATTTCTTGGATGAAGAAGTGTAACCTTTATTACATAGAAGTTCAAAATATAAAAAGTAAAAAGGCAGAGTTGCATGAGCGAATCAAGGGACCCCCCCCCCCCCCATAGACTTTGATTGAAATAATTCTAGGATTCCATGATACTCCATTGAAAACCAGTAGTCGGTCTTCAGGGTTTCTCCCATTCCTTCTCTACTGATGTCATCCCAATCTGGGTTGCTGGTGTAGACCTCTTTCTCACATTCCCATTTCACAAGCCCAGTGGCAAACTGGGAATCTTTTCCTAAACATCCTGTCACAGTTGTCTTTCTAAAGCACAAATCTCCGTTTTGTTTGTTTGTTTGTTTACACACTTCCATAGGTTTAAGTGAACACAATAAAGTCCAGGTTCCTTAGCATAGCATTCAAGGGCCCAGAGAATCTGGCCATCTGCCAGCCATTACTCCAGCTAGCCTCCTCTCTCTATTTGTTCCACCTGCTCTCCTTTAAGTACCAACTCACATCTACTTTCTACTCTATATCCTCATTCATATTCTACCTATAATGGTGTCTCTCAGCCCTTCTCTGTATTAAAATAAACTTACCTTGGGGCACCTGGGTGGAGTAGTCGGTTAAGCATCGGACTCTTAGTTTTGGCCCAGGTCGTGATCTCAGGGTCATTAGATCGAGCCTCATGTCAGGCTCTGCGCTGAGTGCAAAGTCTGCTTGAGATTCTCTCTCTCTCTCCCTGCCCCTTCTGCTCATGTGCTTTCTCTCTCTCTTTCAAATAAATAAATAAATCTTTATATACGCTTGCCTCTTAAGATTATGTTCAAACATCACGTCTCTGAAACTCCATTTCTTGCTTGTTGTCACCTAGCATTGTATTTATTTTTTTAGCCATTGGACCATAAAATTCTTCTGAATTATCTTTTCTGCTTCATATAGGCTTAAAGCATATGATTTTTAAAAAGCTTGATATTAATGAATGTTAAAGGCCTTTGAAGCATATTGACTGAATTTTACCTAAATTGAGCATTACTTGGCCAACTTGCAAAGTTATAGATTTCTTTTTGAGTCATGTGGTGGTTTGCTTCCCCAGGAGGCAGGACTCTGCGGTTGATGCAGACCAGAACAGAAGATGGTGGCCAGTATATTTGCATTGTAAGGAATGCAGCTGGTGAAGAAAGAAAAATCTTTGGACTTTCAGTATTAGGTATTTTTATAATTTTCAATATCTCGAAAAATAATCTAATTGACTTAATACATTCTGGATGTAGTTAAAATTTATCTACAGCTTGATCTCACATTTATATATTCTTTGGCCCCTGGACTGACACTCTTGTCAGTAATTCAATGTTAGAATAATTTGGATGTAATCAGTTGGATTAAAATGGCTGAAATGCTGTGTCTTTTCAGTTCACAATTGTTTAGACTCTGATAGCTTGTTTAACGTGAGTACTTATCAGAGTTACAGTGGGAGAAGTAAATGTCTAATAAATGTTCTTATTAACTTGTTGACATTTTTATCCAGACTTTATAACTTCTGTTATAATAAAATTCATTATAACTGAATCCATGACATATAACTTTATATCTTAAAATTAGAATTGATCAAAATAGTTTTATGACATTATTCTAGTAAACAAATAATGATATTTGGGGGGGGTTGTTTTAAAGGTTATATAGCTTAATAAAAATGTAAACATAGATGTCTTTGGAATAACAACCCCGCTGTGAGAATTGTTGCTTACTTTTTCTGTTTTTTTCTTCATTTAATTTTTTTTTCTTTAGTGCCACCTCACATTGTGGGTGAAAATACATTGGAAGATGTGAAGGTAAAAGAGAAACAGAGTGTTATACTGACTTGTGAAGTGACAGGTAAGGGACTTAGCTCTTGAGCTTCTGCTGTTCTCCACTCACTGATTATTTATTGCCTCCACTATGTATCTTAATTAGTTGAGAAAAAGTCAAACTACTATAATAAGCATTTAAAATTGAATTCTAGTTGAGGAGAGCCAGTGGAAGTGTAGGAGGAAACTTCTCAGATTCTGTGGAAATAAGAATACTCCTACACTGACAAATTTTACCATCCTTACCAGTGATGCAGTGTGTTATTGTAATGAAAGTAAATAAATCTCTAAGAGGACATTTTCAAGTCTGTTTGGCTTTTTTTTTTTTTTTTTAGTTTTTTTTATTTGTTTGTTTTTAGTAAAGATGGTCTTGGAGTTTTAAAATAACAATGGGAGTAGCACATAACATAGAAAGCCAGTGTTTTAGGGAAGATTTGATTAGTTTCTTATTTCATAGTTTACATGCCTTGCATGAGCAATAAATTTAAGTAAGCAAGGAAATGTTTCTATTTTAAGCAAGGCAGATATAAAGATTGTGTTATATACTATTACTTAGCCTGCTATTTTTTTCCCTAGAAATGATATGGTAAGTAACAACTGTTGCATATGGACCAGCTGCCTACATTTTATAGCATCCTCTCCTTGAGGCTTCCAGTTTGTTTGGTTTTTTTACACTGGCATTTGGTTTTCAGTTACTCTTTATTTTTTCTCTTAGTTTTCTTGAGATATAATTGACATACAACATTGTGTAAGTTTAAGGTGTACAACATAATGATTATACATATATATTATATATATAAGTATATAAACTTCAAAATGAGCACCACAATAAGTTTAAACATTCATCATCTCACATAGTTACAATTTTTTTTCTTGTGAAGAGAACTTTTAAGATCAATTCTCTGAGCAGCTTTCAAATATATAATACTGTATTGTTAGCTGTAGTAACCATGCTGTGCATTACAGCCCCAGAGCTTACTTATCTTGTGACTGGAAGTTTGTACCTCTGAGCACCTTCAACCATTCCCCCCACCGCTCTTCTCTCTCTGGCAAGCACCAGTCTTTTCTTGGTTGCTATGAGTTTTGATTTTATCAAGTCGCACATATAAGTGAGACCATACAGTATTTGTTTTCTCTGCCTGACTCTTTCACGTAGCTTAATGCCCTCAAGGTCCATCCTTGCCATTGCAAATGGCAGAATTTCCTTCTTTATGGCTGAATGACATTCCATTGTGTATGTATATATGTGTGTGTATACACACACACACACACATACATACACACACCGCATTTTCTT
This sequence comes from Mirounga angustirostris, assembly GCF_029215605.1. Lineage (NCBI taxonomy): Eukaryota > Metazoa > Chordata > Mammalia > Carnivora > Phocidae > Mirounga > Mirounga angustirostris. The sequence goes on from NW_026991714.1 coordinate 46,211,738, forward strand.
TATCCATTCACTTGTCAATGGACACTTATTGCTTTCATATTTAAATTATTGTGAATAATGCTGCAGTGAACATGGCAGTGCAGAAATCTTTTCAAGATAATGATTTCAGTATTTTCAAATATATGCCCAGAAGGGGAATCACTGGATCATGTGGTAATTCTATTTTTAATTTTTTGAGATCTCCATACTGTTTTCCATAGGAGCTATGTCAATTTGCATTTCCACTAACTGCGCACAAGGGTTCCCTTTTCTCCACATTTTCAACAACACTTACCATCTCGTCTTTTTGAGAATAGCCATTCTAACAAGTGTGAGGTGATATCTCATTGTAGTTTTTATTTGCATTTCCGAATGATTAGTGATGTTGAGCATCTTTTCCTGTACCTTATTGCCATCTGTATGTCTTCTTTGGAAAAATGTCTATTCTGGTCCTTTGCCAATTTTTAAATTATATTATTTGATTTTTTGCTATTAAGTTCCTTATATATTTTGGATATTAATCCTTTATCAGATATGTGGTATGCAAATATTTTCTCCCCTTCCATAGGCTGTCTTTTTATTTTGTCAATGATTTCTTTTGCTAGGCAGAAGCTTTTTAGTTTCGTGTACTCCCACTTGTTTATTTTTACTATTTTTGCTTGTGCTTTTAGTCACATCCAAGAAATCATTTCTCAGGCTGATGTCAAAGAGTTTTGTCACTATGCTTTCTTCTAGGAGCTTTATGATTCCAGTCTTATGTTTAAGTCTTTAATCCATTTCAAGTTAATTTTTGTGAGTGGTGTAAGACAGGAGTCTAGTTGTATTTTTTTGCATATGAATATCTAATTTTTCCAATGCCATTAATTGAAGAGACTACCTTTTCCATCGACTATTCTTGAATCCCTTATCCAAATATTAGTTGACCATATATGCCTGAGTTTATTTCTTTGCACATAATTCTGACCCATTGGTCTGTTTCTTTTTTAATGCCAATGCCATACTGTTTGGATTACCTTAGCTTTGTATTATAGTTTGGAATCAGGAAGTTTGATGCCTCCAGTTTTGTTCTTTCTCAGATTTGCTTTGGCTGTTTGGGTCTTTTGGGGCCAAATGAATTTTAGGACTGTTTTTTCTATTTCTATAAAAAAGCCATTGGAATCTTCATAGTGAGTGCATTGCATCTATAAATGGCTTTAAGTGGTATGGACATTTTAGCAATACTAGTTCTTCCAATCTTAATATAGGATATATTTGCATTTATTCATGTCTTTTTCAACTTCTTTCATCAGTGTCTTACAGTTTTCAGTGTAGATAACTTTTCACCTCCTTGATTAGATTTATTCCTAATAGATTCTTGTCTAGATGATTTTTCCATTGTTGGGAGTGGGTTTTAAGGTCCCCAACTGCTATTGTATTGCTGTTTATTTCTCCCTTTAGTTCTTTTTTTTTTTTTTTTAATTTTATTATGTTATGTTAGTCACCATAAATACATCATTAGATTTTGATGTAGTGCTCCACGGTCCATTGTTTTCTTATAACACCTAGTGCTCTGTGCAGTACGTGCCCTCTTTAATACCCATCACCGGGCTAACCAATACCCCCTCCCACCTCCCCTCTAAAACCCTGTTTGTTTCTCAGAGTCCATAGTCTCTCATGGTTCATCTCTCCCTCCAGTTCCCTACCCCTCATTTTTCTCTTTCTTCTCCTAATGTCCTCCATGCTATTTCTTATGTTCCACAAATAAGTGAAACCATATGATAATTGACTTTCTCTGCTTGACTTATTTCACTTAGCATAATCCCCTCCAGTCCCATTCATGTTGATGTAAAAAGTTGGGTATTCATCCTTTCTGATGACTGATTAATAGTCCATTGTATATATGGACCACATCTTCTTTATCCATTCATCTGTTGAAGGGCATCTCGGCTCTTTCCACAGTTTGGCTATTGCGGACATTGCTGCTATGAACATTGGGGTGCATATGGCCCTTCTTTTCACTACATCTGTGTCTTTGGGGTAAATACCCAGCAGTGCAATTGCTGGGTCATAGGGTAGTTCTATTTTTAAATTTTTGAGGAACCTCCACACTGTTTTCCAAAGTGGCTGTACCAACTTGCATTCCCACCAGCAGTGTAAGAGGGTTTCCCTTTCTCCACAACCTCTCCAACATTTGTTGTTTCTTTCCCTGTCCATTTTTGCCATTCTAACTGGTGTAATGTGGTATCTCGATGTGGTTTTGATTTGAATTTACCTGATGGCTAATGATGATGAACATTTTTTCATGTGTCTGTTAGCCATTTGTATGTCTTCTTCAGAGAAGTGTCTTTTCATATCTTCTACCCACTTTTTGACTTGATTATTTGTTTTTTGGGTGTTGAGTTTGAGAAGTTCTTTATAGATCTTGGATACAAGCCCTTTATCTGTAGTGTCATTTGCAAATACCTTCTCCCATTCTTTGGGTTGCCTCTTTGTTTTGTTTTGTTGACTGTTTCCTTTGCTGTGCAGAAGCTTTTTATCTTGATGAAGTCCCAAAAGTTCATTTTTGCTTTTGTTTCACTAGCTTTTGGAGATGTATCTTGAAAGGAGTTGCTCTAATTTTAATTATTTCTCTTCTAATGTGTGGCTTAGGCATCGTTTGTTGCTTTTTCTCTAGTTCTTTAAGGTGTAGAGTTAGTTGGTGAATTCGGGATTTTTCTATTTTTTTGAGTGAGGCTTGGATGGCTATGTATTTCCCCCTTAGGACCGCCTTTGCAGTATCCCATAGGTTTTGGACCAATGTGTTTTCATTCTCATTGATTTCCATAAATTGTTTAAGTTCTTCTTTGATTTCCTGGTTGACCCAAACATTCTTGAGCAGAGTGGTCTTTAGCTTCCAAGTGTTTGAATTTCTGCCAAATTTTTTCTTGTGATTGAGTTCCAGTTTTAGAGCATTGTGGTCTGAGAATATGCAGGGAATAATCTCAATCTTTTGGTATCGGTTGAGACCTGATTTGTGACCCAGTATATGGTCTATTCTGGAGAAAGTTCCATGTGAGCTCGAGGAGAATGAGTATTCTGTTGTTTTAGGATGGAATGTTCTGTAAATATCTATGAGGTCCATCTGGTCCAATGTGTCATTCAAAGCTCTTGTTTCCTTGTTGATTTTCTGCTTAGATGATCTGTCCGTTGCTGAGAGTGGAGTATTGAGGTCTCTTACAATTAACGTATTGTTATCAGCATGGCTATTTTGGTTAACAGTTGGCTTATGTAGATGGCTGCTCCCATGTTGGGGGTGTAGATATTTACAATTGTTAGATATTCTTGTTGGATAGACCCTTTAAGAATGATACAGTGTCCTTCTGTGTCTCTAATTACAGACTTTAGTTTAAAATCTAATTTGTCTGATATAAGAATTGCTACCCCAGCTTCCTTTTGAGGTCTGCTGGCATGGAAGATGGATCTCCATCCCTTCACTTTCAGTCTGGATGTATCTTTAGGTTCAAAATGAGTCTCTTGTAGACAGCATATGGATGGGTCCTGTCTTTTTATCCAATCTGCAACCCTGTGCCGTTTTATGGGAGCGTTTAGGCCATTCACGCTGAGAGTGATTATTGAAAGATATGAATTAACTGTCATCATGTTGCCTGTGAAGACGTTGTTTTTATAGATTGTCCCTGTAAATTTCTGTTGTAGATCACTCTTGGGGTCTTTTCTCCTTTTATAGAACCCCCCTTAATTTCTTGCAGGGCCGGCTTAGTGGTCACATATTCTTTCAACTTCTGCTGGTCATGGAAGCTCTGCATCTCTCCATCCATTCTAAATGAGAGCCTTGCCGGATAAAGTATTCTTGGCTGCATGTTCTTCTCATTTAGTACCCTGAATATGTCTTGCCAGGCCTTTCTGGCTTGCCAGGTCTCTGTGGATAGGTCTGATGTTATTCTGATGTTCCTCCCTCTGTACATAAGGAATCTCTTTCCCCTAACTGCCCTTAAGATGGTTTCCTTGGTTCTAAGATGTGCAAGTTTTACTATCACATGCCGAGGTGTTGGCCTGTTTTCCTTGATCTTGGGAGGGGTCCTCTCTGCCTCTAGGACTGGAATGTTTGTTTCATTCCCCAGATTAGGGAAGTTCTCAGCTACGATTTGCTCAAATACATCTTCTAGTCCTCTCTCTCTCTCCACTCCCTCCGGGATTCCAATTATTCTGATATTGGAACACTTCATGGTGTCACTTATTTCTCTGATTCTATTTTTATGGATTCTGAGTTGTTTTTCCCTGGCCTCGTCTTTTCCCTTTTTATCTATTATATTGTCTTCCAGGTCGCTTATTCATTCTTCTGCCTCACTTACCCTAGCTGTTAGATTATCTAGATTGGATTGGATCTCACTGATAGCATTTTTAAGTTCTGCCAATTCACCTTTTATTTCTGCCCTTAGAGACTCTATGTTGCCATTAATTGATTTCTCCATTCTAGCCATTGTCTTCACAATTGCTAGCCTGAATTCCATCTCCAACATCTTGGTTATATCTGCATCCATTTGTAAATCTGCAGCATAAGTCATAATCTCTGAGTCTTTTCTATTTTGGGGGTTCCTCCTCCTAGTCATTCTGTTGATGGGTGTTTGAGGGAATGTATAAAGTCCAAATTATTGACCAGAACCCAAGCAAGATGCACCTGTTTTCTTGGGACCTTAGGGTTGCTGGCCTCTTGTTTTCCTAGCCTGTCTTCTTCGGGAGGGGCCTGCCGCACTGTTACTCAGGCAACCCTGTTTGGGCGGAGTTGCCCTGGGCCCCTGTGGTGGGGGATGGGCTCAGTGGGAATCAGTCTTTGGGGCTTTTGTTCTCTGGCGCCTTTCCCTGGTGGCTTTCTGCGTCTCTTCCGCGAGTCAGAGCAGAAGAGACCTTTTCCAACCCTCTGCCTCAGAGCAGAGAGACCGCAGTCTGTTCTTCAGTGAGCTCTCCAGGCCACACCATCTCCGTTTCTGTCCGTGCTGCTATAAATTGCAGCGTCCTGAGTTGTGCGCCCCTCTGCAGCGCCCCCAGTCCTGCCTCCAGGTCAGAGCACGCCTCTGCCCTTTGTGCTTCTAAAACTGCCAGCCGCTCCCAGTTCGCATGCGTGACCCCCCGCCAGTCCGGGTTTCTGCTCCTGGGGCTGCCCTAAAGTCCTTTCCCCACCGCTACCGGTCTGCGAGCGCTGCGCGAGGCTGTCGCTCACCGGCAGTGTAGGATCCCCACGGCCAGGCTCCCTCCCGCTGCCGTTTATCCTCTGATATCTGCCCGTGGAATCAGGGCTCCCCGCTTCGTACCTCAAAACCAACCACCTGTGATATTCTGTTTGTAGAGATCCAGATCTTCTTCCATCTCAGGCTGGTTTCGTGGGTGCTCAGAGTGGTCTGGTAGATATCCAGCTCAATTCCGGGGACCAGTTGAAATAGGGTCCCCTACTCCTCTGCCATCTTTCCTTCTCCCTCTCCCTTTAGTTCTATTAGTATTTGTTTTATGTATTTAGTTGTTCCAATGTTGGGTGCATAAATATTTACATTTATTGTATCTTCTTGAGAATTGACCCTTTTATCATTGCATAATGACCTTCTTTGTCTCTTATGACCATTTTTAGCTTAAAGTTTATTTTATCTGAAATAAATGCAGCTATTCCTGCTTTTGGGGGGCTGCCATTTGCTTGAAATATCTTTTTAAATCCCTTCACTCTCAGTCTATGTGTATCTTTGAAGCTAAAGTGAGTCTCTTATAGGCCCCATATTCGTGAATCTTGTTTTTTTAAATGCATTCAGTCATTCTCTGTCTTTTGATTGGAGAATTTAATCCATTTATGTTAAAGTAATTATTGATAAGTGAGGACTTACTATTGACATTTGTTCATTGTTTTCTAATTGTTTTGTTGACTCCTTCATCCTAATCTTTTGTGCAACTAGTATAGGTTTTTCTTTACCATGGGGCTTACATAAAATATATTTTATTTTAGGGGCACCTGGGTGGCTCAGATGGTTAATCGTCTGCCTTCGGCTCAGGTCATGATCCCAGGGTCCTGGGATCGAGCCCCACATCGGGCTCCCTGCTCAGCGGGAAGCCTGCTTCTCCCTCTCCCTCTACTGTTCCCCCTGCTTGTGCTCCCTCACTCTCTCTATCAAATAAATAAATAAAATCTTAAAAAAAATATATATATATATATTTTATTTTAGGCTGATAACAACTTTATTTTGATAGTATATATAACCTTTATACTTTTACTTCTCTCCCCCTCACATTTTAGGTTATTGATGTGGCAGTTTTTATATTTTTTACATGTATCCAGTAACAAATTATTGCAGTTATGGTTATTTTAAATACATTCACTTTCTAACTTTTAGAGTTGTAAGTGAATTACATACCACCATTACAATCATAGAGAATATGACTTTAACTACATATTTACCATTACCAGTGAGTTTTATACACACATTCATATGTTTTACAACATTAATTATCATCCTTGTATTTCCACTTGAGAATGTCCTTAGCATTTCCTATAAGGCAGGTCTAGTGAGGATGAACTCCCTCAGCTTTTGTTTGTTCAGGAAAATCTTTATCTTTCCCTCCCACTTTGCCAGCTATAGTATTCCTGATTGACAGGTCCCTTTTCTTTTAATATTTTGAATATATTATCCTGTTCTTTCCTGGCATACAAAGTAGTCCTTATTTTTGAAAAATCAGCCTAAAATCTTAGGGGTTTCCCTTGTATGTAATACACTTTACTCTTGCTGCTTTCAAATTCTGTCTTTGTCTTTGACTTTTGAAAATATGATTATAATGTGTCTCAGTGTAGCCCTTTTCAAGTTCAACCAATTTGGGGTCCTTTGGGCCTCATGAATCTGGATGTCCATTTCTCTCCCTATGTTTGGGAAGTTTTCAGCCATTATTACTCTAAATATACTTTCTGTCCTTTTCCCTATCTCTTGTCCTTCTGGGATTCCCATAACGTATATGTATATTGTTTCTGTTGATAGCCTTCCGTAAGTCTTATAGGCTTTCTTCACTGTTTTTCTCTTTTTCTTTTTTCCCTTCCCTTCTCTTCACTTTTCTTTTATTTGTTTCTTTCTTTTTTTTCTTTTCTTTTTTCTTTTCTTTCTTTCCTTCTTTCTTTCTTTCTTTCTTTCTTTCTTTCTTTCTTTCTTTCTTTCTTTCTTCCTTCCTTCCTTCCTTCCTTCCTTCCTTTCTTCTTCCTTCCTTCCTTCCTTCCTTCCTTCCTTTCTTTCTTTCTTTCTTTCTTTCTTCCTTCCTTCCTTCCTTCCTTCCTTCCTTCCTTCCTTTCTTTCTTTCTTTTTCTTTCTTTTCTTTCTTTTCTTTCTCTTCTGACTGGATAATTTTAATGACCTATCCTCTAGTTCACTAATTTTTTTTCTTCTTGGTTGAGTCTGCTATTAAAGCTCTCTATTGAATTCTTTAGGTCAGTCACTGTATTCTTCAGCTCTAGGAATTCTGTTTGTTTGTTTTGATTGTTTCTATTTCTTTGTTCATGCACCATTTTCTTAATTTTGTTTAGTTGTCTGTGTTCTTGTAGTTCACTAAATTTCTTTGAGAGGATTTTTCTGAATTCTTTGTCAGACAGTTAGTTCAGATTTCCATTTCTTTAGGGTCATTATTGGAATTTAAGTAGTTTCCTTTGATGGTGTCTTTTTTACCTGATTCCTTGCATTGGTATCTGCACATTGGAGTAAGTGGTGTCCTCTTCTAGTCTTTATAGGTTCACTTTGGCAAAAACAGTCATTCACCACTCAGCGCAGCCTGGTGTTCTTCATGGGTCATCTGGTAGCATCCTTGCAGATGGGGCTTGCTCCTAGGGTTTCTATTTGGTTAAGGCCACTGCCTGAGCTCTGAGGTTAGCAGGTAGGGATTAATGTTGACTGGAAACAGTTGGAAAGTACTGCTCATTGGGTTTCTTGACTGAGTGCAGCTATAGGATAGGCTCTGTGGTTGCCTGGATTCTCTGGTTAGGCTTCCTCATCAGGTGGGACTGGGTGCTATATTTCAGCAGTTGGGCAGGCCTGCAAATTTGCTTCCCTGCCAGGGTAGGGCTATAGAACAGACTCCGTTGTTGGTATGGCCAAGCCTTCCAATTTTAATATATTATCCTAGCACTTTTTCCAAACAGAACTTGCTCTTATGGTTTTAAAATTTTTTAATTATTTGGGCAACTTAAAATTAATATTTAACATAAGTCTCATGTTAAAACAAAAGATCTTTCTCCATAGGTGAATTATTCCATTAAGGGAATAATTAATATATTTATATCTCTATCTACTTACTATGTATGTATGCTAGAATCCTGGTATAAACTGAAAATATCTGTTTATTGAATTATTTCATTCAAGGTTTTTCCTTTTTTATAGCTTGCTTTCAAAAATATAAAACCTTTAAAAATTTAATATGAATGCAAAAGTATTTGTGATAACAATTTTAATAAAAATGCATGTCCCATTCTTTCTAAAGTATATTTTACTATTTAATTAAACACAAAGACTAATTTGGAATTATTTTGCTTATAGATCAAACTAATCTTCATTTGAAAATGGCTTGTAATCTGTAAATTTTAAAAAATCATGACATGATTGTTATTATAAAAATTTGTTTACAAATTTATTTTAAATTAATGATTACCACATTGTTTACAAGTGTGATATTTAAAAGGAAAATGAGTGAAAATGCCTTCTTTTCATTGTCAGTTGTAGGCATGTACTTATTAGCCGTCTCTCAGATATGGCTTTTTGTTACAGGGAATCCAGTGCCAGAAATTACATGGCACAAAGATGGACAGCTCCTCCAAGAAGATGACACCCATCACATTATGTCTGGTGGCCGTTTTCTTAAAATTACCAATGCCCAAGTGTCACATACTGGAAGATATGCATGTTTGGCTTCTAATACAGCTGGTGACAAGAGCAGAAGTTTCAGTCTTAACGTGTTGGGTAGGTATAAGCATTGCCTCAAATCTTGAAGAGTCAGACATGACTGTCTGCTGAATTACCTTCTTTTCTTTTTCTTTTTAATGTTTCTGCCATAGAATTTCATTATTTAAGGAGGACTAGTGCTTATGTACATTTGCTGTTTTTCTTTAATTAATACATTTATTTATAAATTTATTCGTTACATTTGGAATACCACCTACATTCCAGGAACTGTGTTTAGTGCTAGAGACACAACTGTGAATAAGACAGATGTTAAAAACCCAGTAGTAAAAGGCAAATGTATGCTGGTCAAAGAGAAACAGGTCAACAGTACAAGGGTTCAATCTGGTGTATTTTATCCTTTCTTTATGGAACAATTATTGGTAATTGTCTATATTATAGTCTTTGTGGACTAGGAATTATGAAATACCTGTACATTCAGTTCTTGCAGCATCAAAGTTATGCTTATGTCTCAGCTATGACATTAAAATAGATTTTTAGTTTCTGCTCATGTCTTGAAATTTAAAATGCACCATCTAAATATATTATATTTGATTACTAATATCAAAATACTTTTCTCCCTCCTTTATGGACTTCTCTGTAATCCATCTCTCAAACATTAGGTACCTTAACATTTGTCCTTACTTCACTGCTCATTTTACTCTAGATACTGTCTTCAAATAATAAGCTTAATTCCCAGAGTTTAATTATTATCTTCTATAGACTGATTTCTTTTTAAATCCCTACCTGCAACCCAGATCTTTCTCCCAAGTTTGGATTTCTATATACAATTGCTCATTGGACATTTCTAGCTGGAAATCTCATGAGCACTTTAAATTCAAGATATTCAGAACTGAATGAACCATCTTCCCTCCAAAATGAGCAAATCTTTCCATATTTTCTATTTATATTGTTTCACTGCAGTTTACCTACATTCCCAAGCAAGAAAGCTAAAAGTCATCTTTGACTTTGGTTTTCTTTAGCCCTCAAATTCTATCATCAAGTGCCACCAATTGACTTTCTAAATTTTTCTGTAGTCACTCCTTCCACTTTATGCCTTCCTTTAATTCAGTCCCTCATTATTTTATGTGGAACAAATGGACCTGTCTCCATTACCCTTGCTTCCAACACTGACCCCCTTGAATCTATCCTCAATATATTCCCTGTTTGCCCCTCATTTTTTATACTGTTCTGCACCCCATATGCTCCTTCTTCTTACTTCCTACTTCCCCCTTCTTTCACTCACTAACCACCACTAATCCTTTAAGGCTCACTTTGAAATCTTTTCCTTTAGGAGGCCTTCCCTGATGACAGTCCTCACAACACACCCCACAGATTGGATTGAATGCTATGCTTCCATATATCCTGCACCAGAATTCTCATTTTTGCCCTACTATGCTGCATTATAATTCTTTTTTGTGTATTGTCTCCTCCATTACTCCATTTTGAAGTTCTCATCCCTTTTATGTAGAATAAGAACCAATTATTTCTGGAATTGTTAGGAAATAGAATTACACAAATAAGTATAGGGAAATTTAGAAATTCACAAATAAGGAAATTTCTAAACATATTTCTTTAATCACATTTTAAATCTATTTCAGTATCTCCTACAATTGCTGGCGTTGATAGTGATGGTGGCCCTGAAGATGTCACTGTTATCCTTAACAGCCCCACATCTTTGGTCTGTGAAGCCTATTCATATCCTCCAGCCACCATCACCTGGTTTAAGGATGGAACACCTTTAGAATCCAACCGAAATATTCGAATTCTTCCAGGTAACTAGTTTACTTTAAATGCACAAAATACATTTGTGCCATCTACTATTGTAGAAAAAGAATCATTGGTTATTTTTTATAAAAGTACTTATGTTTTAGTTATGTTGTTCTACTGCCATTTTAATTTTTTAATTATTTATATATATCTTATAATCTAAAGTAAAATTACTTTTTGAAAGACCAATAAAGTATCTAAATAAAAGGCAAATTAATAAATACCACAATGCTATTAATTGATAAAATACAATATGGAATACCAAAAAGAGTAGAAATTCATTTGTTGAATTGAACCATAAGGAGAATTGGTATTTAGATTGAGAGAGCTTATTTATTTCCCTTTAATACTTGGAAAAATGTATGAAAACAGAAAGAATTAAAAAGTATTATCCCTGGCTTTAAGAAATTTACAGTTTTATGTGGAAGGGAAATAGTGTGTGTAAAAGTTAATAATATGAATTAGGAATAGTCATGGCATTTGGTAAATGAGATAGTGACAAATTTTATAAAAATTCAAAAGATGGAATGACCACTGTGGGCTGAAGTGGTCAGGAAATACTTTGTTGCAGTTGAAACTTGAACCAGCCCTTAAAGAAAGGTATTGAATTTTGTTGGTTGGAAATGAGTGATTTCAGATCCATCAGGATAACTAGTGTGGGAAAGGTACAAAGTGAGAAAGGCACATAGATGTACAAAGGCCTATCTAGTTGCAGGTAATAATATGTAGACCTCCCACTTGAGTGTGTGTGTGTGTGTGTGTGAATGGCAGAGAGGGAGGTGAGTGGGAGAAAAGGTCAGGAAGGAACATTGGAATCATATTTTGAATGCCCGGACTAAAAAGTTTTGACTTTATATTTTATTCAATTGAGAACCAATGAAGATTTTTAAGGAGAAATGTACCATAATACAAACTGAGTTTTAGCGAGATCAATCTCTACTGATAGCCCAAGTAGATGAGAAGAAGAAGATGACTAAGGCAGAAGATCTATTTATGAAGAGAGTGAAATAAAGACCTGAGCCAGAGTGTGTACAGAGGTATGGGAGGGTCACGATGAACATGAAAGTCATTATCATAGAGGATCATTGAGGACTTACTGACTCCTTGCCCACCATGCAGTGCCCATCTATATTATAGTTTGTCTTGTGTCAAATGTCTATTATACAATTGGCACATAGAAAAAGAAATATGTTAATAGTGAGAACTAAAAACCCTGGTGTTTTTTGCATACTCTGTTGCCACTGTGACTTCAGAGATTCTTTGGTGTTCCATGATTTTTCAGGAGGTAGGACTCTGCAGATCCTAAATGCACAGGAGGACAATGCTGGAAGATACTCTTGTATAGCCACTAATGAGGCGGGGGAAATGATAAAGCACTATGAAGTAAAGGTCTACAGTAAGTCCTAAAAGAACACTACATTTCATATTTTCCTCAAGTTTTCTAACTTTTTCAATCTTGTTTTTTATTATAGGTTCATAATTATTTATACTCATCATTTAAGTTCTTTTTAATTTTATTTGATTTTATTATGTTATGGTAGTCACCATACAATACATCATTTAAGTTTGTTGTTTATGCAGCTTGCTTCATTAAAATGGAAGTCATATTAAGCATTGTACCTATGTCCTCAACTGCTTAAAGATGTGAAGAGCCCATTCAATCTGCTCATTAACCTCTTATTGGACAACTTGTCAGTGGCACTTCCTTATATTTCTCTGTTTTTCCTTCTGGAAACCCCCTGAGCTGAGTTAAAATACTTCCATGCACAAAACTGTTCTTTAAGTATATATGTTCTACTGAACAGCCTAAGATGGATTCATCAGTGACTTTGAGCTGATCCACTGTACATTGACTTATAGATAAAAAGCAAAGTGAATACTACCATTAATAGGACCTACATTTCAGGATTTTCGTTTTGGTTTTGTTTTTAAAAAGGAAGAGCATCCTTCTGATTGTCTTTTGTTCTTTGAATCAGTTCCTTTAATGACTGAGAAAATGCATTTTATAGGTCATGCTTGGACTGTTTCTGGGGACCTGGAAAAATGAAAGTAGCTGTTCTGTGAAGGACAATAGCCACGCTGGCAGTATTAAAATGATGAAGGGAGAAAGCTGTTTTCCTTCACATTCTGTATCTGAGCATTACCATTTCACAAGATGCTAACTTGGGTCCATGGTGAAAGGGGAGCATAGCAAATACCTCAGTTATTTCCTTGTTTTCTTAAGTAATCCTTAGTGTGATTTCCATGATATTCCCTGTATTGAAAAGAACCAGTGTTTAACTCTACAAATATTTGTTTTTTTATGCAGTTCCACCCATCATCAATAAAGGGGACCTACTGGGGCCAGGTCTTTCCCCTAAAGAAGTGAAGATCAAAGTCAACAATACTCTGACTTTGGAATGTGAAGCTTATGCCATTCCTTCTGCCTCTCTCAGCTGGTACAAGGATGGACAGGCCAGTCACACATTTTCTCCTTTGCTAATAGTTTCTGAAAAACAAACATGGTCAATTAAATTAAAAAAAGAAAAAAAGAAAAAAACACACACAAGTAACTCAGAGAATCAATGTCGCCTTATAACTAGCACAAAACCATGCTCCTAGAATAGAAAACTGCAAAGAAACTTGAACCATGTTCAACAATCTTAGCATTATTCCATCACTGGAAAGTATGAAGGATTGTTTTTGTGGACATTAGCAATCATGTATGAAAATCCAGCCACCTTCCCCCTGGGGAACAGTTTTTGCATTCTGTGGCTTTATAGAGTAAGCAAACTTTGTAGAGAAGAAGCACAAAACAGTGCTAAGCCAGATTAAAATGGTAGGTATAACATGGGTACTGAGTTTATTCAGAATCTTCTCTAAACACCTTTAATTCTTTTATAAAAGGTAACATGTTTTATATTCCAAGAGGAAGAAAAATAGCTAAATGTGGTGATTAAGTGCCCAATTCAATTAACTGGGGGCAACAAGAAACTTTAAAAGGCACATCCTTCAATTATGTGATCTGAATTTCAGGCTATACATCCTTATTTCTCATCTCAACTTATTTTCTTCCATTCATGTTTTAAAGATATATGTGCTAGTGTTTTTATACCAAAATAGACTTTTTTTTTTTTTTTTTTTTTGGCTGCTGTTAACACTGTGCTTAATACAAATGTGGCATAACTAAGCTGCTATTTGTCCTGTTATACACATAATCAACCAAATGGCTAGTTAAATTCCAGCTGTAGAAGTTCAGGTCAGAGTTATGATTTAAGATGCAGAAAGATATAGCTTTGTTTTTTCAGATCATAGAGATTTTGCAACACTGGCAGCTAGAAAAAAAAATCATCTCTTATAAAGTAAGCATGTTTCATCTGGAAGCCATTGCAAAAGGAAAAATACGGAACCCCCACCATGTTCTGTTTACAGTTCCTTTTCTGACTACAAGTACACTTCACTGTACAGTATCAATTCTATATGGGTTTGCTTGGAAACAGCTAATTCCGTTCTCTTCTGAAATCTTATTATTTTATTTTTAATTTTACCTAGAACCTATTTTATTCCTCTTGGTTACTACACATGCACACACATACACACAAACACATACACACATAAAAATTGGCTAAAGACTAGAATTGTGCTAGGAGTGAGACAGTTTAGTTTTTTTAAATATCATAAGGAATGGTTAAATTACAGTTTCAAATCCAGACTCTGAAATCAATCCAATTATAACGCTTTAGTTAAACTGCTAAATTTTTCAGGGTTTAGGATTGGTTCTCTAAAATGAGTACCAAAAAAAAAAAGAAAAAACAAACTAGTTTTTGTTTATTTTTCATATCCTTTCTTCTGTTATTTCATTCTTCAGATAATCAGCACTACTCCAGAGAAACAGTGTTTTTTGAGAAAATCCACTGAACATATTGGCCATGTTAGCCACAATAAGTTTTAATAGAATCTTTGAGTTTTATTTATTCATGCATGCCCTGAAGTTTTTCTTTTAGCATAGAAAATTTAAATTATATTATTTTTATATAAGTGATATAATGTTAATAACGATTTATTAATTACCAAGTTATTTATTAAGCACATACTATTTGCTGGACACTATTTTAGGTGCAGGGGATACAGCCGTGAAGGAAACAGACAAGTATCTCTCCTTGTGTAAAATTTGGGGAGACAAAAACTAAACAAACCAGTGCAACATATAATGTGCCAGATGGGGTAAATGTTATGGAGAAAACTCAGGAAGAGGAATAGTACGCATGGGAGTATGATCTCTTTTTTATGTAGGGAAGACCTCACTGATAAGGTGATATTTGAGCAGAAACTCAAAGAAAATGAAGAAAGCAGACACAGAATACCTGAGGGGAAGATATTCCAAAGTAGAGAGTATAGCAAGGACAAAGGCTCTGAGGCACTTTGGCTGGTGATCCATGGAACACAGAAGTTGTGAGCAAAAGCTTAATGGGGAGGCAGATCACACTGCCTTGTAGACCAATTGGCCTTTATTCTGATAGGAAGCTACTGGAAATTTTTGAACACATGAGTGATATGATCTGACTTAGGGTTTTCAAAGGATTCTATTAGCTTCTGTATTGAGAGAAGTTAGAGAGGGTCCAGATATGAATTTATTTCAGTGGTCCGGAAAAGAGATGGTAGTTGCTTGGACAAAGGTGGTAGCAGGTTGTGAGGGAAAACTGTCAGACAAAGATGTGTCCAAGATTTTGCATGAGAGCAATAGGAGAGTGAGTTTAGATAAAAAGACAGGTCTGAGGATTAAGCCCTGGGGGACTTCTACATTGAGAGGTTGTGGGGCAGAGAGTGAAGTGTCCCAAAAGATAGGGAGGAAAGTTTTTCAAAATGAAGACAAGTGTTTAATGCCACTGATCAAGTAAAATAAAAACTGAGAATTGACCAGTAAATATAGCAACATGGATATCGCTGGTGTCTTTGACAGTGGCATTTGGTCAAGTAGAGATGGTAAAAGTCTTATTGGAGTAGATTCAAAAAAAAATGGAAGGAAACAGAAACAGCAAATGTAGCAAATATTTTAAAGCCATCAGCTATAAAGGAGAGTAGAAAAATATGGAGGTAGTCTGCATTCTAAAGAGTTTTCTTTTTAGTGGGGAAAATTATAGTATGGTGTATGCAGATTGAAATCATCCAGTGGAAAGAAATCAACTGATGATGATACAGGTGTAAGAGGACATAGTTGCTGGAAGGATGTCCTTGAATAGACCAGAAGATGCTCAGAATGGACAGACTGGTATTAACCAGGGTGGGAGTTTTGCCAGAAGAATAAAATAAAGGGAAAGAGGGCAAGAGGAGTTGAGGGTTTATGCAAGGAGCAATTGTTATAATAGACCTTCTCTGGGTCAGGAGGAGAGTGAGTGGCAGTGAACAGATTGCAGGGTCTGTGGATTATGGGTCCTCCCATAGGACCAAAAAATTACTGGAATTGGGATGCTAGAGGAAGTGTTAGAAAGTTAGGAGGTGGTGGTCAGAGAGTGAGAACTTGAGATTATAAAGAGATGTGGTTCTTGGTAATTATAAAGCCTAGGATGACTGGTTGAGTGGCTGATTGAGGATTGGGGACAAAAAATTAGAGGAGAGGAGGTCAAGGAGCTGAGAGCATACAGCATTGGATGAATGTCCGTGTGGGTGTTGAAATCACCAAGAATTATGAGAGAAGTATCATTAGAAGGAATGACAGTGAGCCAGGAGCTAAAATTAAAATCTTCAAGGAATAAGAGGGAACTTAGTGTAAACAGAAATGTTTAGAAGATGAGAAATGCCCTATTAAGTGAAGGTGATATTATTAATAAAACATCATAATACAAATATCTGTAAGTTAATGTGCCATTAAGTATAGTAATACTTTAAATCAAACATTGTAATATGAATTAATATAAATATAAATATAGGTTAAAATTTTCCATTTATGAAGTAATGATGTTTCTAAATGAACAATAGTGATATTTGGATCAAATCAGACTGTTAATGCCCTCAATCTTTCATTAAGAAACTCTAGTATTTTCTACAGAATGATAGTACACTATGGGATCAGCGGAAAATAATTTTTTCCAACATGGATAAATAGTTATGGTACCTAAGAATGTTTTTTATGATAAAATATGCATTTATATATTTGGTATATAAATGTACCACCCAGAAGTACCTGGCACAGATGTAAAGTATATGAGCCATATTTTCAATAAATAAAAATGTGATTACTCAAAAAAATTTAATCAAAGTAAATTAATTCAATTAATGTTGTCTTGAATATCTCAAATATAATTTTTTTATTTATTAAAAAATCCTAAAAAGTATAAACTGTATGATGTTTTAGAGGATTTATTAGTGTACTTCAAGGTAACATTATTTAATTGAATCACAGCCCCTTAAATCAGATGATCATGTCATTATTGCTGCAAGTGGACATACACTTCAAATAAAGGAGGCTCAGATATCAGATACTGGACGGTATACTTGTGTAGCATCTAATATTGCAGGTGAAGATGAGCTGGACTTTGATGTGAATATACAAGGTAAAATAATATGCTTATTGTGTGTAATTCAGCTTATATGATCTATCAAAACAATAAAAAAGAGATTTGAGTTGGTTTATTTTAAATACCTTTTTTTCTGTTGACAATAATAAAAATTCATTATTGAAAACTTGGGTTTAAGAAATTCACAAGGAAGAACTTGTGTAACTTGGGTTACTTCTGCTATTTTTGTTTCCTTCTGATATATTTTTGTAAAGTATACTTCATTTACAAGTTGGGATCACATGATAGTTTTTTCTATTACATTAGCTTTCCCCATTACATTAGCTTTCCCCGAACATTTTATCTTGAAGATTCTTTTGATATTGTTTACCTGGAAGGTAAAAAGTATAGTAATGTACAGAATTTAAAGTGGTCAGACTTGAAACTAAATGATGATTTAGCTCCTACAAACTTTTTGAGTTGGGCAAGTTACCTAAATATTTTAACCCTTGGTTTCCTTACTTTTAAAATTAATGCCTTGTAAAATTGTGGTAAGTACTAAATAACATAAAGTATGTAAAACTCTTAGCAAACTGTTTAAGAAGTAGTACCTGGTATTAATGTTGATACTGCTGCTTTCGTGCTTTTATATATGCTTTTTAAAACATGCTTTTTAATAACTGTATTTTTTTTATCAATTGAGTATTAAAACATATATTTAACTAGACTCCTATTGTTGAACGTCTAGGTTGTTTCCAAGTACTCATTACTCGTGTAATGCTTCATTGAACATCTTTATATATAAAATTTTCACACATCTGTGGTTTTTCATAAGTTGCTAATAGTGGAAATTTTAGGTCAAGTGTTATGCACTTTTTTAATGTTTTTAATGTGCAGGAAAATTGCCTTTTTGGAAGTTCATGCTTGTCCCTCAGAAATGTTTGAGAATGTCCTATTGTTTTTGTAAATGGAGTTATTAATCCTGATTGCATAACTTCTTTAGCCTTCTTAGAGGCTCAAGACAAGTCATTGGCAGATGCTCTCTGTTGAGCCCGAATTTTTGAAAGGTTCCTCAAAATTTAGTTTTTCCTGCTATGATCATATTTCTTAGCCATGCATATTAGAGTAGGCTCATCCCTGAGAATAGACCCCTTCATCTTCTAAGTGCTAGAGACCTTTAACAGGGAGAGCAAAGCATGAACATGGCATTTTGAGCCCCATATTTCTTGTTCTTCTACATGAAAACCAATGCTGACTTCTGTCTACTACATTGTTTGGCTCAGGGCTAGAGTTAGTAGGTATATAAGTACTTGAAAATATTTTCACAGTGTCTAATTTATTACATTTACTAATCATTCTGTGAAAATACAGCCAAGACCTTTGTTTAATTAATCCTAGCATTTACATGTGTCTGAAACGTCATGTCTTTCCTCCATAGTTCCTCCAAGTTTTCAGAAACTCTGGGAAATGGGAAACATGCTGGATTCTGGCAGGAGTGGTGAAGCTAAGGATGTGATCATCAACAATCCCATTTCTCTTTACTGTGAAACAAATGCTGCACCTCCTCCTACCCTGACATGGTACAAAGATGGCCATCCTCTGACCTCCAGTGATAGGGTGTTGATTCTACCAGGTAAAGATCGCTATGAACAGTGTGAAAACCGGAGCCTCTGCCAAATGTGTTTCTCCCCATTTATTAGATGATTGTTGAATTGATCAGCTTTCTGGCCATGTAATTTAACTGACACAGGCTGCCAAATGCCACTGGTATCTGTGTAGCTTCGAGCCAGAAGAGTCTAGGCTGAGAATTTGACAATTAGGCTGGAATACCTTAGGTAATTTTCAGTTCTACTACAGGATCATTCTATCAGCTTAAGAAGTCCTTTGGTTGGGTGCCTGGGTGGCTCAGTCGGTTAAGCGTCTGCCTTCAGCTCAGCTCATGATCCTGGAGTCCCAGGATTGAGTCCCGCATTGGGCTCCCTGCTCAGCGGGGAGTCTGCTTCTCACCTCTGACCCTCTCCCCTCTCATGCTCTCTCTCAAATAAATAAATAAAATCTTAAAAAAAAAAAAAAAGAAGAAGTCCTTTGGCTTCCATGAGGCTCCATTTCTCTAATAGTGTGATGAGATCATCAGTTTGGTTTCTACACATTATTAATGATAGATTCTAAAATATATTTGCAAATAGTTACTATTCACTTTATTAAATACATTTATCATAAATCAATAGTTATGATTATTAGTTTCAAATATTTTAGTTGTCACATGGTTTATTGGTAGAGAAGGAGATGTTTAAATTATTGTGGAATCATAATCTTTTCAAGGCTTCTACTTAATTTGAACAAATATAAAATGGGCTTGTCAAAATTTACCAAGTTATACGCCTAAGGTCAGCATATTTCATGGTGTATAAATTTGATTTCAATTAAATACAAGATATCTTGAAAAAAATTTTTTTTAAAGTAACCAAATACAAATGACAACTAAATGTTGTGATATGTGATCCAAAATTGGATCTAGACTTGGGGAAAAAAATTTATAAAAGATTGTAACAATAATGAAATTCGAATATGGACTATGAATTCATTAGTAATTTTGTGTTGATTTTAAATTTCCTGATTTTGATCACTGTACTATAGTTATGTAAGGGATTATTTTTGTCCTTACGAAATTACAGATTTATGAATATTTAGGGGTAAAGCGGCACTGTGTTTCCAACTTACTCTCAAATAGTTCAGAAAAAGATTTCATATATAAATAAATAAATATGTAAATTTATATATGAGATAAAACAAGTGAATATATATATAAGAGATAAAACAAGTGGAGTGAAATATAAACAATTGGTAAACATAGGTGAAAATTTTTATACAGTTATTGAAACTCTGAGTTTGAAATTATATCAACGTGAAAAGTTTTAAAAATATTCAGAGTTATTCTTTTAAAATTGTATGTATTAATAATATACTTTATACCTTTTGCATCCCTGGCTATTGCTTTCTCAAACCTATACGTGCATCAAACATTGTAAGCTTCTTTTACATGTATTCAAAACTGTAAAATCAAGAAGTCACTGCATAATAACATTTCCGCATGGAATATGATGAGGGGCATGGAGCAACCTTACCCTCTTGTGAAAAATCTACATGAGCTACTTATCTCTCAGGAGATCTGATTCACATATTGGATTATTTTTCAATAATGCAGTGTTTGTTATACAAATGGTATGTGGGATTAAAACTGAACCATTAGATGAAATAAGAACCCTGAAAGCAAATGTAAGGAAGTCATTAGACCTGAAAAATTAATCTCTGTTTATGACCAGTAGGATTTAGAGAAGTGAACATATGGGGCTATGTTTTCAGGAGGGCGAGTGTTGCAGATTCCCCGGGTCAAAGTAGAAGATGCGGGGAGATACACGTGTGTGGCTGTGAATGAAGCAGGAGAAGATGCTCTTCAGTATGACCTTCGTGTACTCTGTGAGTTCTTCATTTGTTTGTCATGCATTCTTTCATTCAAAGAAATTTTTTTGAGGAACTAATGTTTGCAAGATGTTGCATTAAGCACTTTAAAGCTATAAGGATAATCAGAAAGTGATAGTTCCACTGAGGAATTAATCATCTTATGCAAATTGAGAGCTCATGAGTTAGGTCTCTTGAAATATCAGATAGCAAACTGGCTTAAACTAAAAAAAAAGAGAATCCATTGACTCATGAACCCGAAGAGTCCCACGGTAGAGCTGGCTATAGTCATATCTGACTTCTGTGGCTCAAAGAGGCCAAGCAGACTTAACCTTCCTCTTTCTCTTGGTTTTTTCTCTATTATTAGCAACACTCTCAGGTGGGGGATCCCCTTGAATGACAAGGGGGACCCCAGCGGCTCTAGTCTTACATCCTTATAATTTCATATCCAAATGAAAGCTTTTCTTAGTGTTTACAATTGAAGTCCTAGAATTGGATTTTCATGGCTTTAATTGGCCAAGCATGAACCACAGTTCTATCCCTGAACCAATTATAGAAGCTAAGTGGCCTGTTTAAGGCCTAATTTCTGTGCCTACACTTCGACCACATTGTTCTCCACCTGAATGCATGGACTGAGAGTGGAAGAAGTATTGTACCTTGAAGGGCAAAGAGAGGTGATGTTGCTGGAAGTTGAAACAAATAGTTGCCTCCATTAGAAGAGATTGATCTAGAGAAGTAGCAGTGGGAATGTATAGGAAGCAGTCAGCATGAAAGAGTTTCCAGAGGAAGTTATGAAGTAATATGAAATATTAGGCACTTGTCTCAGAGCATGAGATGACATTGAGATTTTTATTCTGAGTGATTAAGAAAATAGTGGCAAGAATAATAAAAATAGAAGACCTAGGAAAACATTATTTGGGAAAAAAGAAGTCAGTTTTGTTCTGGACATGTTGAATTCGGCATGTTACAAGATACTTAGGAATAATATTGGAGGGGCCATTGAAAATCAGGAACTTCAACACAGGAGAGAGGCTGAACTAAGAATGTAGATTTGAGAGTTATCCACAAATAGGTGATATTCAAGGGCATGAGATTTCCAACAGTAAGGATTATAAAGTAGAACAAAAGTTCATGGTGGGATTGTTAATAAATAGGAGAAAGGGAAAGGAAAACAGAAGAGAAACAATCTGAGAATTTCATGAAAAGCAGTAAACTACATACTATTCTTTGTCACAGAATCCAAAGCACGGAAAAGGCTATCAAGAAGTGGATCTAAAGACTGATGAGTCACAGACCTGTACCTCTGAAACAAATAATACATTATATGTTAAAAAAAAAAAAAAGTAGCGAGGGAAAAATGAAGGGGGGGAAATCGGAGGGGGAGACGAACCATGAGAGACTATGGACTCTGAGAAACAAATTGAGAGTTTTAGAGGGGAGGGGGTGGGGGGATAGACTAGCCCAGTGATGGGTATTAAGGAGGGCACATATTGAATGGAGCACTGGGTGTTATATACAAACAATGAATCATGGAACACTACATCAAAAACTAATGATGTAATGTATGGTGATTAACAAAACATAATAAAATTTAAAAAAATAAAAAGAAAAGAAAATTTGAAGGAGAAGCAATAAAATATTAGCATTTCTTTAAAAAAAAGGAAGTGGATCTAGTTTTGGATGCTAAAGCAAATTTAAGAAAATAAAAACTGAAAAAGTCCATTGGCTTTAAACTGAGAAATCATTGATAAAATTCAAAAGATCAATTTAGATACTGTGGTGTGGTACAAAGCCACAGGACAAAAGGATAAATCTGGAGCAACTAATCAGGTAGAAAAGGAAACCCTTAAGACATTTTGCAGAGGACAGAAGAGATGGAGTAGAGTTTTAGGATAGACAGCTTGAGGAAACATATTTAAGAAAGATTTGAGCTTGCTTACAGACCAAAGGAAATGATCCACCAGAAGGGGACAAATTAAATTTTCAAGTTGGGGAAGGAACAGGGGAGGTGCAGGAATTCATGGATTAAGGTCCTAGAACAGGTGAAAAATGCAATCAAGGAACTAAGAAGGGTAATTAGCCTTTCGTGGCAATGAATTGCCATTCATCAAAATGGTTAGGAGGGAAATGTGGAAATGTATATCAAATGTATCTAGTCCTTTTCATTAAGTATAAGAGCAAGACAAACAGTGATAGGGGTGGTTGGGCCTGTGGAAAACAGGAAAGTTTAGTGATTACCACCATGGAGGATGTGATAAACAGTTAGCTGTTGAAGTTGGAGCCATTTGGCTCAGTTACTCCTTTCTGAAGCCACCCTTCCTTCTACAGCATTCCCAGTAACCAGGAGGCAGAGGTAGAAAAAATAGTGTGCTCTGTCTGGGTGGGGTGGGGGTCGTGCCACAAGGTAACCAGGTATATATTGTGGAAGCGCTGGAGGGTGAAAGACCATAGAATGTGCAGCAAGAAAGAGCGTCACCAAAATGACCCCTGTGAGGTTTGGGCAGGGCAAGAGGAAAAATGATGAAAGAGGCTGATGGGCTGATTATAAGTGGGGAAGGAGTAGAAGGGCTAGAGTTTTCAGTGCAGACAAAGAGCAGCTTATGAAGGAAACCTGAAAAGAGGTAGAAGAAAGAAAACACTAGAGTTCAAAAATCATATATTTGACAAATAATCTATTGATTACTAAAGTATATGCCAGGAACTTGTGCTAGGCACTGAGGATACAGCAGTTAATACAGTGTAGACATCAGTCCTTCTTCAGGGAGCTTATAACTTGCAGAAGAAAGAGATGTTAATGTTGAATGGTTGAATGGTCCAATGGTCCAAGGTCCCTGTCTAGGGCTGACTGACATGGAGTAGAGATGAAACTAATTAGAGTGGGATGGATCATCAACATAGATTTTAAAGTCTATAAGATAGTGATAAGGAAAAGAAAAAGGGAAGAGAAGACGATTAATTAAAATCAGTGCTAACATCACCAAGAACATCCTAGACCATATGACTTAATTTGACTTAAGTTTAGAAAGAGTTTAGTTTAGGACAGAGTAGAAGGATCTAATAAAGAAGCAAGATAATATGGTTTGGGAAGGACTGGGAGTCAATTAAATTGAAATGGGACTTAGGGATTGGGTAGTTAAAGGTAGATTTCATCCCTTCAGGCTATGTTAATTAAGAGGAAGTTGGAAAGCATGTTGGAGATGAGTTTAAAAAGGTGGAACAAAACAAGAAAAATGCACTGGACCCAGAAATCTGTCTACATTAGGGATGTTTCACAGTGTTTGATGCTCACCTCCTATGTGCCACTCCACAGTTCTGTACTGAGAACAATTCTGAGTGGTGTAAGCCAGCTGATGGGGCATGGCAGCTGGAGGGCAGGTCAGACCAAAGAGCTTTGGTAGAGGTCTGTACAGGTCAGACCTTGGACCTGTAGACCACCTCCTGGTCCCTCCTAATGGTTCAGCTCCAGGCAGAAGTTGAGGAAAACATCGAATCTTTATGTCCAAACATTTCATCTTTGATTAGTTTTCATGGTATTGAGGTTAGTGATAGGGCTCATTTAGTCTGAAGTTCAAGTTTATTATTTACTAATCTGCAGGTCAAGTTATATTTTGTGTTACCTAGAGTATAGTAAAAAATCATATAACTTTGTGAAAATTTGCATCCAAAATAACATTGAAATTCTATTATGTACCTTGTAGCCTTGATTGTTTTCTTTACAGACTTCCAGTTTAGTTTTTGAAAGACCCAAATACCACAAGACTGCATCTACATTAAATATATAATCTTTGCTGATTGCTAAAGATATGGTACATTTTAAGAGAGTGAAACAGAATAGCTAAGCTTTCCAAATAAAATAAAATGAATATTCACTTTGAAAATGAATTTCTACATTTATAACAGCAGCCAACACATATGTTTCTAGTTTATATAACATTTCCATTTTAAAAAATTTTATGGGTAACATGATTTTTCCTAACTGACTAGTCTAACAGAAGATAGATATGTACCTGGATTCTATGGTATCATTTTAAATGAAAGTGAACATATGTAGGAAAATCTAGAATGTGATTCCTCAGACTTTAGTGTACATAAGGATCACTTGTTAAAACACAAATTTCTTGGGCCCTCTAGAGATGCCCAATGAGGAGATCCGAGTGGGACCCAAAATTTGCATCTCTAACCAAGCTCCCAGGTGATGCTGATACCACTGATACTGGGGCTGGGGAAACACATTTAAGTAGCGCAGACAATTGCCTTGCAAATGAGACCAAATCTGTACATTCCAAATATACTTTAAAGATGTAAATTATCCGGCTTCTCTAGATGACCGAATAGACTTAAATATTCATGCATGCAGATGCTACTTACATGTATGGTTGAAAACCCAGAAGGCATAGTTCAAACCATGAGAGAGAAACAAGGTCAGATAAATTGGGGAAGGTTTGAGATTGTGGAAGGGGTGAGTCCAGGGAAGGGAAACCCAAGTTCACACAATTTTTATCACCACCCTAATTTATTAGTGTAAAATGTTATTCAATAATCTTGGTTTCTTCTTCAACTTTGCTCTTCTATTATTATCCCATGCTTTTTAAAGCTGTCAGAAAACTAGAATAACTGAGAAAAGACCTTATTTCCTGTCATTATCTCTTTGTTGCAATCATCTATTAGTGCCTCCAGTTATTAAGGGAGCAAATAGTGATCTCCCTGAAGAGGTCACTGTGCTGGTGAATAAGAGCACACTGATGGAGTGTTTATCCAGTGGCAGCCCAGCACCAAGGAATTCCTGGCAAAAGGATGGGCAGCCTTTGCTAGAAGATGGACATCATAAGTTTCTATCTAATGGAAGAATTCTGCAGGTAAAAGTAAAAAATCTTATTTTCAAATAGCTATTTGACTTTGTATTTCCTAAGTCTTTTTTACTTTTAAAAGTAATTTTTATTGGTTTATAAATATTATATTTGTAAAAATAACTAACCATAAGAAGAATAGAAAATAAAATTCTTTATTCTATACCCCCTACCAGAGGTGACCACTGGGTTTTTTTTTTTTAAGTTTTTATTTAAATTCCGGTTGGTTAACAGACAGTGTTATATTAGTTTGGGGCATACAATATAGTGATTCAACACTTCCATACATCACCCAGTGCCCATCTCAAGTGCACGCATCCCCATCATCTGTTTCATCCATCCCCCTACCACCCTTCCTTCTGGTGACCATCAGTTCGTTCTCTATAGTTAGTTAAGTCTGTTTCTTGGTTTGCCTGTCTTTTTTTCCCCTGTGATCATTTGTTTTGTTTCTTAAATTCCACATATGAGTGAAATCATATGGTATTTGTCTTTCAGAGGTGACCACTACTAGCACTTTTGTGTGAATTCTTAACAAAAATTGTACATTCAACACATGCATACTCCTAAATTTGCTACAAGGTGGTCTGTGTGATAAAAGCCACATTATTAGTATAATCCTTGCCACTGCATATTTCTGATGGTAAACTCCTAGGTGGTATTAGGTTCCCTGTAGATTAAAATGTCCCCTGTTTTAGTAAAGAATTGATAATAAATAATGGAAACCACATAAATATCCCAAATTGTTGTTCACTAATGGCCATGTCTATATTTTTCTTTTCAGATGTCTTAAAAGAAGGTTATGTATTTATAGAAATAACACCAACTCTTTTGTTAGGATACAACTTAATATTGACCACATAAATGATATTCTATGGGCCCAAGAATCTAAGCATAACTATCAATGTATCCAACACAGGACATATCTTATGGAGTTCTTGTCTTTAAACACACACACACACACACACACACACACACACACACACAAGAGCCAGATCCAGTGCCTGTAAATGCCCTTGAATTCTCAAAGTATCTTCTAAACATTGTGACTGTATCTATTTGATGTCCTACAACCTCTATCAAAATATTTAAATGTTTCTCTGTCTCAGGCCAAAAGATATATAGATGGATAGAAATTTCATTATTATGAAATGAAATTATGTTATTATGCCTAATAACATAAATATAAATGGTATTATTAGCTAATTATTGCTGCATAAAATAAAGTACTCCAAAACAATAAGCATTTATTTAGTTCATAAGCCTTCTAGCTGGTTGGGTGATTCTTCCAGTCTCAAGTGTCTGGATGCTGTGAATTGAGTAAGTTGTCTGCTGGTCTTGGCTGGGCTCTTAGCATAAATCCAGGGCCTCAGTTGTAATAACTGATTCTGACCCCCTGTGGTTCTCTTACCCTCCAGCAGGCTAGGCCTGGCTTTCTCACATGGTGGTAGCCTAGTTCTGAAAGAGTGAGGAAAGGCACTGGATCTCTTTAGGCCTAGGTTTGAAATGGCACATTGTCACTTTTCATCACACTGTGTTGGTCAAAGCCATTCACAAGGCCAACATAAATTCCGCATCTTACTCCACCTCTTAATGACAGGAACTTCAAAGTTACATTGTCAGGGGTGTGATAGGGAAGAGGAAGAATAATTGGGGGAATTTTTGTAGTCAGCATATAACAAGTATATTTAAAATGTCTTTTCTGATTGGAAGTCTTTATAAATAAATATTTGATTAACACGACTAAAAAAAGCTAGCATCAGCACTATTATATACAAGAGTTTATTTGTCTTGTGTTCATCTGGTATTAACCAGAAAGAATATGTGTTGTTTATTCTGAAATACAATGATCATTATAAAAAGTTGCTTTCTTAAAAATTTCAGTTGGAATTTCTTCTTTTTTTCCCCTTAGATTCTAAACACTCAAATAACAGATATCGGCAGATATGTGTGTATTGCTGAGAACACAGCTGGAAGTGCCAAAAAATATTTTAACCTCAACGTTCATGGTAAGAGCTCAGTTCCAATAACATTTCTTAGAGTATGCTTGAAAAAGCAGGCAAACTGTGTTTTAGATTATAGTAGACTTATTTTGTACTTTTAACTTGAACAATGTGTGGAGACTGCATTTTTTTTAATCTCTGTCTTTCTTCCCATCACATAGTAGGATTATAAAGTACAAATCTTCTAGGAAGCCTGTTTTTATATTATTTCAGTTCCTCAGGAGAAAGTACTTACTGCTACATATTTGAAAGTGAAAAAAAAATCAAAATTTTAAATCCCCAAAATTATGTTTATATACAGTTAGAACCAAATATAGCTCTTTTACTCATAAAAATTTACCCAGTAATCCTGATTGGAACCAGTTTCTGTTCTCAGAGGTAGAATTCATGTTGAGTTACATCCTCCAGTACCATTAGGTATACTCCCTGGAGAAGAAAAAGTCATTTTTGGAGTTTAATAATTCCTAAAAACCATCACTACACCTAATTCATTCTTCAAACTAAGTTCTTGATATATGCTAGACACTGCATGAATACTAATTTTTTGCTAAAATGCTGTTGAGATACTATTTAGGCAAGTGTAGGGGAGAAAAAAAGCCATTGGATGTCTACCACAAATGATGAGTTTTAGTTTTGTGACATACATCTGTTTTGAGAATATTAAATTGGAAATGGTGAACAATCATTATAAAAGATTTCCTTTACATGTGGGATACACATACAAAATTCTAGCTCATTTTGGAAATAGCTGAAATTTGACATTTCATGAAAAATTTCTCCCTTCAAGACTTTTATTTAGCATCATGAATATCCTTTTTTGGTGTGATATGTTAAGGAGTATTGGTGTCCAGCAATGTTTGGTGTTTGTGGAACAGACATTTGAAACGTTTTTATCTTTGTATTCCTAGTGCTTAGCACAATGAGTAACATGTGATAGTAAAAGAGATTTTGCCTTTTTTATGTGTTGCTTTTGTTTTTGATGTTGTTTTAAGACCTCAGTCTTAATATAATCGAGTGTTATATTAATTGCATTCCTTAGTTCATATCTCACTATCATCATTGGCCTGAACAAGACCCATCTTTACTTTTATTTATTAAAATATTCATTCATGTATTCATTCATTTTTATGCCCATTTCTTGCTCCCATTTCCCCTCTCCTTTCATAGGAAACCATTCAAATGGTACATCTTCAAGTTTTTTTTAACGAGTAAGTCTGACCAAAACAGAAACAGTGTTTTATGAATTCTCAGGAAGAAATAAACGAGTATGATGATTGTGAGAGCACACATTCTAATCTGTAAAGTACAGTAGAATAAATGTTGAAAATAAAAGTGTTGATTATTTTTTTCTGATTCCCAAGGCAGACTTAATTTTTTCTGCTTTATGTGATCAAAAGCCCCAATTATAGCAAGTCCGTAAGTTGCCTTGTATTAGTTATCTTTATATGTCTCTATCTTCACCCCCATCCTATAAATTTATTATAGATGTTGTAGGGAAACAGTCATTTCTTATAGATCTTGGTCTCCCTGGACCCATCTATAGTCATGGTAGTCGGTAAATAAATATTTGGTGTTTTTTCGTCAGTTGCTTCTTCCTAATGCACAGCAAAAATACCTCTACCTCTCAAGGTAGAAGCAGCAACCACTAGAGTTTACCCTTAAGGACTGAAGTTCAGAAGGGTGTTTCCTCCAAATAATGCAATATATGTTAAGGAAAAAAAAAAAAAGAAGATGGCAAGAGGGGAAGAATGAAGCGGGGGAAATTGGAGGGGTAGACGAACCATGAGAGACGATGGACTCTGAAAAACAAACTGAGGGTTGTAGAGGGGAGGGGGGTGGGAGGATGGGTTAACCTGGTGATGGGCATTAAGGAGGGCACGTTCTGCATGGAGCACTGGGTGTTATGCACAAACAATGAATCATGGAACACTACATCTAAAACTAATGATATAATGTATGGGGATTAACATAACAATAAAAAAATTAAGCATACTTAGCATATGAAAAAAAAAGAAGGGTGTTTCCTCATTCACAGGTTAATGATACCTTGAACTCCCAATTATGGTCAGGAACCCATACTTACATATTAGAAAATTCATTTTGGGGAGAAATAATTTAAATTGTTTTCACTTAAAACCATACTGTTTGTTATCTCCCACTACAACAGTGCCTGCTTCTTTTGGACTTTGACCTTCAGTCTGCTGACCCATGGGTTTTCAGCTCTCTTGTCTTCACTCTCCTTCACATCCAGCTTTACTTCTCGTGGAACAACATTTCCATCACCTCTCTTAGTCTTCTTATTGCTCTTGCTCAGTAAAAGCTCAACTCTGCGTCTAACAACACAACATATTGTCCACTTGATACCCTAACCCTAGTAGGTATCAAGTTTTTACATATGCAATTTCACTTAATTATCTCAATAACCCCAGGTCTTGGTACCACTTGATACCTCTTTTACAGATGAAAAGGCTGAGGCCTAGTGAGATTAAGTTGCATGCCCAAAGTTACAGATCTCGTAAATACATATCAGGACTATAACTTAGGTAGTCTGATTCTAGAGGTTTTAAACTTAGCTGTTTTGCTCTATTGCTTCTCACTAAATTCCATTTCTGACCATACCTGCACCTAGGTGGCTAACCATGGCTGGGGGAACTCATGGAGTCAGGAATATCAGTATCATTATAAATTCATAGGTACCATCTTGAACTGGGCCTTCCATTCTGCCTGGGGTTCCTCCTCTTGTCTCTGTTCCCTAGAGACTCTCTCACACCTTCATCCCTCTCCTCAGATGTCAGATGACCCTTGGCTTAGTAGGCTCAGGCTGCCATAACAAAATGCCAGAGGGTGCATGACTTAAGCAACAGAAATGTATTTTTTCACTGTCTGGAGGCTGGAAAGTCCAAAATCAAGGTTCCAGCAGGGTCTGGTTTCTGGTGAAGGCTCCTGCTGGCTTGTATTCCAGCTATTTTGTACTCATAAGGCCTTTTCACTGAGCACACATGGCCAGAAAAACAAGGATGCTCTCTTGTTTCTCTTCTTACAAGGACAATGATCCTATAAGATCAGGGCCCTACCCTACAACCTCATTGAGCCTTAATTACTTCCTTAAGGGTGCCATCTCCAAATATAGCCACAGTGGGGGTCAGGGCTTGGGTATACAAATTGGGGAGGGAGAGAAGGAGGGATATTCAGTCCATAACAGCCCTCTCTCACTTTCACTTCCTTCCTATTGTTACAACAGAAGATGGAAGCATTCTTCTACCTTCCAAAGGCCAATAATTTGACTCTAGATCCCTGCTCACTGCCTCCTCAAAAATCTCTTACAATCTCTTCTCTTCCTTTTATATATTTAATATCTGATTTCCTCACTCCCACTCACTCCTTCTGCCACTGTGTTCCAAATTTCACCTCTACAACACCAATGAAACTACTCACTGAATTCACCAAATGGCTTCCTTATGAAGTCCGAGAGGCACTTTCTAGACTTTATCTTTCTTGCTTCTGTGCATTTGACATCTTGGCCATGATAATTTTTAAAAATTCTCTTCCTTTGGCTTTTGTGACACCCACACCCCTTATTTATATCTTGCCTTCCCAGTCTCTCACTTCCGGTTGACTTTGCTGGTTCCTCCTTCTCTACTTGACTATTACATTTTAGTTTTTCAAGCTCTAGACTTTGTTCTGTTACCATGCACATCTTAGGTGATCTTATGCATTTCCAAATTTCAGATACTATCTATGTACAAATAGTTTCCAAGTTTTTATTTTTAGCCAGGGTCCCCCATCAAGAACTCCAGGCCCTTCTATCCAAGTATC
This sequence comes from Mirounga angustirostris, assembly GCF_029215605.1. Lineage (NCBI taxonomy): Eukaryota > Metazoa > Chordata > Mammalia > Carnivora > Phocidae > Mirounga > Mirounga angustirostris. The sequence goes on from NW_026991714.1 coordinate 46,243,003, forward strand.
TACTTCTTGCTGACACAAATGTCTAGCAGTCACTCTATGACAATGTGTATATAACTGAGTTCATTATCTTTTCCCGAAAATATCTTCCTCCTCCAGTGATCTCTGTCTCAGTAAAAGGAATCACCATCTACCTGTTGTTCAAGTCAGAAAAAATGGATGTCATCCCTGACTCCTTCTCCTCCTCCTTAAGTTTTACTCCCAAAACATCAAGTCCTAAAGATTCTATCTACAAAATGTCCTGGGATCCATTCACTTGATCCTTTTTGACACCATTCCAGGCAGAGTTACCATAATCTGTTATACAGATTACAGCAGTGTCTCACTGGACTTTCTGAATCCCTTCTAACCTTCTAATTATAGTTCTCTCCACTGTAGCCAGATTGAGATCTCGGAAATTAATTTTTGATTAAACCACTCTTCAGCTGAGGCCATATTTCAGCATTCTTAATGTATGGGTCCCAGAGACCTTATAAGATCTTACCTTTGCTGGTCCTTTAATTCTCTGTCCATCTCTCCTAACCTTGTTCTTCAAATTCTGGTCATGCCAGCCTTCTAGCTGCTGTGTTCTTTCTCCATTTGAGACTTTGTATATGTTATGCCTTCTTTCTGGAAGGACACCCATTTTCTGTCTTCCCCTTAACTTATTCCTGCTCATATTTCAGTATCTTCTTCAATGTCACTTCCTCCTTCTGATCCCCAGTTAGGTTGGTTCCCTGTTGATTAATTACGAGGCAGTATAGAACAGTAACTAAGAATAAGGGCTCTAGAGCCAGACAACAGTTTTGGGGTCTCTTCTTTCAGTAACTACTTGTGAAACCTTAGGCAAGATGCCAACTTTTCTATGTCTCAGCTTCCTCATCTATACTATGAGAATAAGAACTGTATTTAACACGTGAGGTTGTATGGGGATTCAATAGTATATGTGAAGTGTATGTGTGATAGTATATGCAAAGTGTTCAGAACATTGCCTGGCACAGCGTACCCATTCAAAAAAAATGTTAACTGTTATTTTTGGTTCAATGTCTGTCATTACTGTCAAACTATTAATTCTATGTCTATTACATTTTCACACTGTATCAGCACTTAGCACAATGTCTAGAATACAGTAAATAATAAATGTTTGATAAATGAGTGAATATTAAAATTAATTAGTGGGTGAAAAATAAATAACCATGTGATAGTAAAAGAAATTTTGCCTTTTTGAAGTTTTGCTTTTGTTTTGATGTTGTTTTAAGACCTCAGTCTTAATATAATCGAGTGTTATATTAATTGCATTCCTTAGTTCATGTCTCACTATCATCATTGGCCTGAACAAGACCCATCTTTACTTTCATTTGTTAAAATATTCATTTGTTCATTTTTTTTTTTAAAGATTTTATTTATTTATTCATGAGAGACAGAGAGAGAGAAGCAGAGGGAGAAACAGGCTCCCAAGGAGCAGGGAGCCCGATGTGGGACCCGATCCCAGGACCCTGGGATCATGACCTGAGCCGAAGGCAGACGCTTAACCATCTGAGCCACCCAGGCGCCCTTCATTTGTTCATTTTTATGCCCATTTCTTGCTCCCATTTCCCCTCTCCTTTCATAGGAAACCATCCAGTTGTGTATGATATTATACCTTCTATGTCTATCTGTTCTTATAAAAATCTGTTGTTCCACATGCATTTTTTAATATATTTTCTTCTTCTTTTTTTTAAAGATTTTATTTATTTATTTGACAGAGAGAGATAGTGAGAGTGGGAACACAAGCAGGGGGAGGGGGAGAGGGAGAAGCAGGCTTCCCGCTGAGCAGGGAGCCCGATACGGGACTCAATCCCAGGACCCTGGGATCATGACCTGAGCCGAAGGCAGACTCTTAACGACTGAGCTACCCAGGCTCCCTCCATGCATATGTTTTAATATGCATAAATGGCATTGCATTGTTAATCTCTTTCTTACTCCACTTTTTCTCTGTACTGCTTTTGCTTTTGGAATTCTTTTTTGTTTTCAACAATAAACCATAGCATTGTTTATTTCTTAAATTTTCTGCTCATTTTGAGTATTATTTTTTTTACATTGTCAAAATAACCAGTATAATTTGTTGATAGACAGATACCCTAAAATTAAATTTCTATTTTACTGTTGCTGTAAGCAATAATATAAAACCTTAAATAAAGATAAAATGTTAAATACAAGAATATTCAAATGTACTATTAACTCTTTAATTTTTGATTAGACCCCTCTTCAGCTGAGGCCATATTTCAGCATTCTTAATGAATGGGTCCCAAAGACCTTGTAAGATCTTACCTTTGCTGGTCCTTTAATTCTCTGTCCATCTCTCCTAACCTTGTGCTATTAAGTCTTTCTTTATACGTTGACAAAACCATCTTAAGAATTGCCAGCTACATTATACAAATAAAATGTACAATAATTCTGTCTTTGAAAATTCTAGTATTCTCTTTCAAGGGAAAAGAACTGATGGAAATGAGTTTGATGAAGGCATTAGGGAATTCTAAGAAAGACAGCTAAATAATTATCATTAACTCAGTGCTTTAGCAGACTATAGTGGTCGAGTTTATATTAACAAATTGGAATATGTATTACTGATAATATCAGATTTTACTTTTAACATATTTGCTATTATAGTTCCTCCAAGTGTCATTGGTCCTAACCCTGAAAATCTCACTGTTGTGGTGAACAATTTCATCTCTTTGACCTGTGAGGTCTCTGGTTTTCCACCTCCGGATCTCAGCTGGCTCAAGAATGAACAGCCTATCAAGCTAAATACAAATGCTCTTATTGTGCCTGGTAAGGAATTTATTACTCTTAACTGTTGGGCAAAACTTTCCCACTTTTCTCAATACAAATGGCATCAACTTAACTCTCTTTCCAAACTTTTGTCTTGCTCCTTTTATTTGTTCACATTAAATGCCTCTCTTTATCCATTTGGGGCCATTAGGATAAGATTGTATAGATTTATTTCAGTGGGAATGTACAGTAACAAGGTCTACTTTCAAGAAATTATGACATTTAGGAACAAACTTCTTAGTAATTCCTTGGGGGTGATAGACTAGCAAACAGTGCTTTCATTGGATAAAATCACTGGTTGTTTTTAATTAATCCTAAAGCTCCTTGAGGATAGATAAATAGACCAATAATCATTTCTACACTGTGAGAGATTTAAACCCAGAAAATACTTATTAACATATTTTGGCTATAGTACAATTACTATTTGCTCACTAGAACCTGTATCAAACAGTTCTACTATCTATGTTTGGTTACTGGAGAGAAAAATTTTATGAATTTCTTCCTTTTAAGGAAGTAGAATAAATACTGAGATCAAAGGAAAAGGAAGGATCAAAGGCACTCAATTTAATTCAGTTCTTTCATTTTGAATAGGAAATTTTACTGTAAGAGAAAGGATACATTTTGCTATTTATCTTATTGATAAAAAAGTTATTAAAACAACCTCTATGCCACTCTTCAATTTGCATTGTATTTGCCCACAGGTGGTCGGACTCTACAAATTATTCGGGCAAAGGTATCTGATGGTGGAGAATACACTTGTATAGCTATCAACCAAGCTGGTGAAAGCAAGAAAAAAGTTTTCCTGACTGTTTATGGTTTGTCTTCACTCTCCTCATAAAATTCTTTCCTTTTTAAATTGGTATTAGATACTTTCTATCTGAGCATCTTAATGAAAAAAAAAAACATCATTTTGTTCTTGTTTCCCTCCCTCAGTGCCCCCAAGCATTAAAGATCATGGCAGTGAATCTCTTTCTGTAGTTAATGTAAGAGAGGGGACCTCAGTGTCATTGGAGTGTGAGTCAAATGCTGTCCCGCCTCCAGTCATCACCTGGTATAAGAATGGGCAGATGATAACAGAGTCTACTCACTTGGAGATTTTAGCAGATGGACAAATGCTGCACATCAAGAAAGCTGAGGTGCATCTTTTATTCTTGTTTGTGTGTCATGACTCGTTGGTGGGATTATGGAAGAAAGAATTGGTAGTTGCATATTCTCTTTACTACAGTGAGAAGTGAGTTTTATTTAAAAACAGCATCATCAATGCTATTGACCTTATTTTTATTTTTTTATATTAAAAAAAGGCAGGATTGTAGAAGGCAATTAGAATGGGGCATTGGAACATAAAGATGACTGATGATTTAATCTACACTGGAACAGTGTGATTGGTCATCTGTAACTTAATGGAGCACATACAATAGTATCTTTTTCTTTTAGGTATCTGACACAGGCCAGTATGTATGTAGAGCTATAAATGTAGCAGGACGGGATGATAAAAATTTCCACCTCAATGTATATGGTGAGCATCTGCCTCTAATACAACTCTTTTTCCCCCAGATATGCAAATGAAAAAGTGTCCTGGATTAGCTTAATGAGGACACATGATTTTCTTCTGTCTTTTCACAGTGCTACCTAGTATCGAAGGGCCTGAAAATGAAGTGGTTGTTGAGACAATCAGCAATCCTGTGACCTTAACATGCGATGCCACTGGAATCCCACCTCCCACAATAGCATGGTTAAAGAACCACAAGCCCATAGGTAATATAGTTGTGCATTTTTCATTTTTGTTTTCTTTTGCTCTTAACTCACTAGATTAATAAACTAGCACATTTTCAGTATTATGCTTATAGCTGTGTTTAATCCAAAAAGCCTAATGGACTGAAATATAAATTTACAGAATAGACACGTAAGATGGTTATTCCTTACATAGAGATTTTTCTTATTTCCTTTTTCAAAGAAGGCTCTCATTTAAAATGAAAGTACAAAGGGCAAACTTTTAAGAAACATATTTATTACATAAAATAAGATATATTGGGGCACCTGGGTGGCTCAGTTGATTGAGTGGCTGACCCTTGATTTAAGCTAAGATCATGATCTCAGGGTCCTGAGACTGAGCCCCATGTGGGGCTCCCTGCTCAGCTCTCCCTCTTCCTCTGCCCCTCCCCCCACTCACAGTGCGTGCTCTCTGTCTCTCAGATAAATGAATCTTTAAAAAAATAATATATATTATGGTGAATTATAGAGATGTTAAAAATAAAAGCTTTTTATGTTTTGTTTCGCTTTGTTTTCACCTCTAGAAAATTCTGACTCACTTGAAGTACATATTTTGTCTGGAGGTAGCAAACTCCAAATTGCTCGGTCTCAGCATTCAGATAGTGGAAACTATACATGCATTGCATCAAATATGGAGGGAAAAGCACAGAAAAATTACATTCTTTCAATTCAAGGTAAGTGGGGTATGGGGTAGACCTGGCTGGCTAAGCCAGTAAAGTATGTATGACTCTTGATATCAGGGTTGTGAGTTCAGCCCCACAATGGGCATAGAGCTTACTTAAAAAAATTTTTAATTTAATTTTTTTTATTATGTTCAGTTAACCAATATATAGTACATCATTAGTTTTTGATATAGTGTTCAACGATTCATTAGTTTTTTAAAACCCAACAAGGTATGTGGGATACACTCTGACCTACCTTCAGTTTCTTTATTATATTCTATCTATAGTACAAAATAAAGCTACATCTAAAGAGATCATTTATAGGGGCGTCTGGGTGGCTCAGTCGGTTAGGCATCTGTCTTCGACTCCAATCATGATCCCAGGGTCCAGGGATCCAGCCCCGTGTCCCTGAGCAGGGAGTCTGCTTCTCTCTCTGTCCCTCTCTCCTGCTCTGCTCTCTCTTGCTATCTCTGTCTCTCTCAAATGAGTAAATAAAATCTTAGGGGAAAAAAAAGAGATCATTTATAATTGATTCAAAATACCTTAGTTTCATATTTTTTGGATATTTTATTTTTTCCAGTTTTGTTGAGATACAAGCACTGTCTAAGCTTAAGGTATACAGCCTAATGATGTGACTTACAAAATACCTTTAGATTCACAAAAAATATTGTCAATTTTCTGTCCTACATTTATCAGTAGATTTGTATTTTCATGAAAATGGTCATAACTGTGGAAAAAAGAATAATAGAAATTTCATAATCTCTATTTTTTCATGTTTACTGAAATGATGACTTTTAATAGTATATATTCTATTGAATTACTTATTTATTTTAATCTGGTATAACTTATTTTGAGCTAAGCCTATAGATCTGTTCACGTTTATGTAGGTAAGTAAGATTTAACTCATGAAGAGATTGTAGTGTTTTCTAACTACAATTCAGGGATTAGGTAAATTTCAAGTAAGCATGAATCTTATATTTTGGGGTAAGAATAAGGAGCATTAGCTCATCCAACACTTAATTAACTTAATTAACACCTACTATGTTCCAGCATTATATTGAGCACTGGAGGGAGAACTTGCATACTTTTGATTTTCAGAAAAACTCTGATTATTTCTTTTCGCCTAATGTTTAAATTGAAATGGAAGTCTAACTTGAAACTAAGTTGAATGCTAGTTTTTTTCTAGTTAAGTTTTTTGCTAGTTTTTCCCTGTTATTAGGGGTACTATGAAAAGAATTTCTCATAAATTGTAGAAGTAACTGTGAATATTTATTATCTCCCTGTTGAACTCTGCTAAAGTTAACTTCAAAAATATTAATTTTTTTAGTTTTATTGAGATGTAATTGACATATAGCATTGTATAAGTTTAAGGTGCATAATGTAATGATTTGATAAATGCATGTATTGCAAAATGAGATTAAAATCCATCATGTAAAAATTAAAATTAAAGAAAAATTGAAATAAGTTTATGAGTATTGGTGGTTTCTCTGACTAGTGATACTTTGAGATTTCAAAAGCAAAAAAGGGAAAAATAACTATGCAGAGATTCAGCGTCAGAAATTATGTTTAATTTTGTTTAATGCATTAATAAATAATAAGTACTAATCATGGAGAATGTGGTATGACCAAACATCTTACCTGACTGTATATTTTATCATGTCTCAGGACTAGAGAGATGTGTATAGGGCCTAGTCCAGTACTTGTCCTATATTAGATACTCATTACAGCATGGCTCATTAAAACTCTCATTGATTTGACTAATGTAGTAACTCTAAATTCTGCAAATTTGGTACAATTATTACTGTCTTCTGGACAACTAAAATGAGATTTGGAGAGGCTGTGAAGTGATGTGCTGGTAAATATTTAACAACTGACTCTGCAGACAAAAAGGTCCTGATTTGTAGCCAATCATTTGCCAGTTTCTATGGTGTAAATATCCCCACTGTGGCCCACCTCAAGTTCCCAACATGACGTCAGTGAACAAGAGGAGTAGGGAGGATGTGTAAAATTGGCTCTCGTGAGCTGGTGTGAGCTACCTCCAGCACACTACCATAATTATTTAGAAGAGGAATTCAAATGTGTTTCTGCTTGAAACCATTGTCAATATTTTTATAATACATTACCTCTCAATCATATAATTAAAGTGAAAAGCAAAGATGGCCAGAAGGAGTATAGAGATGATTGGATCTTGAAATGTACAACAAGCCTATCCATTGTTTAGAATAATTTTTTTATTTTATTATGTTATATTAATCACCATACATTACATCATTAGTTTTTGATGTAGTGTTCCATGATTCATTGTTTGCATATGACACCCAGTGCTCCATTCAGTACGATTTTTAAATTGCATTATGAAGAGAGAAACACCCAACTTAGATGCTTTTCTCAGACGTTGATGGCAAGATTTTGTAAAACGTTCTCCTGAATTATACTAATTCTGAACTATATTGAGGATTTAATCTAAACGTGAGTCATTTGGCCAGGAAGGACACCCATGAGGTAGATTTGTCACTAGCCCATATGGCTAAATAATTGTATCAACTTACAAATACAACAAGAATATTGAAATGATTCCTTGACCTATTCCTCATTTAGAAGTAATTTATGAGGATAATAATAGTTGGATCTTGAACCACAATCTAGGAAAAATATGAAAAAAATGGCATATTGTTCTATGATTCTGTTGTATTTGTTAGACTTTATAACCTTGTGCCTTGTTAATGAAAATCTTTATCATTTCCCCAAAGTTCCTCCAAGTATTGCTGGTGCTGAAATTCCAAGTGAAGTCAGCGTTCTTCAGGGGGAAAACGTTGAGCTGGCCTGCAGTGCAAATGGCATTCCCACCCCACTTACTCAGTGGCTTAAAGATGGAAAGCCCATAAATAACAGTGAAACAGAAAGAATCCGGTATGTGGTTTTTTTGGGTTTTTTTTTAAAGATTTTATTTATTTATTTGAGACAGAGAGAATGAGAGAGAGAGCACATGAGAGGGGGGAGGGTCAGAGGGAGAAGCAGGCTCCCTGCCGAGCAGGGAGCCCGATGCGGGACTCCATCCAGGGACTCCAGGATCATGACCTGAGCCGAAAGCAGTCGCTTAACCGACTGAGCCACCCAGGCGCCCAGAATCCGGTATGTTTTAAAAGAATCTTTGCATCATTAATTATAATGTATTCTACAATGCTTTATGCTTCAAATTTCACATGAATAATACCAAATTCAGTCTCATGGGAACTTGGCTATCATTTTGTATTCAGAAAGAGAAAAGATAACATTTTAAAGCCCTGGACACAGAAATTCTCCTTAGACAGTTGCTCAAAAGTGTGTGCATGTGTGCTGCACACGTGTGTGTAAGTTTTCCGTATCCATCAACATCAATGAGTGAATGAGTGCTTGGCTCATTTTGAAAAAAGAGACAATATCGTCGTAACCTAGTTCATTCCTTGTAGTGATTTGTCCAAATCCCATTTTCCGCTGATACTTGTTACCCATACAACAAATTACATAGAGATGGAATAACAATATGGTAAGGGCTTCCTGTTACTTTCAACAATAAATGCCTTTAGAAGAACAGTCCAGAATTCTACTCTCTGCTAGATTACTTCATCACAAAGCCCCACTGTATACATGTATCAGAGTAATTAAATTATTTGAAGAACCATACATGCATACGTAGGCATTAATTAAATGTATTACAAGCTTTATCATTTTAAACCAATATTTTAAATTTAGGGTTTGGACTGTTTTCTAGTCAATGAATTGAATATACACAATTTAAAGAAAGATAAGTAAGTGTTATTTTCTTTGAAGTCATTGTATATTAAAATTTAGATATTAGTTCCCATTAGAAGATTGGGTAAATTGCCAAATAATATTTTAGAGATATGTTTTAAGTTTTATTTCTTTGGTGTGCACATATCTCAATAGTTAACAAGTATTTAATTATTTTTATTAAATCAGATGGTATCAACCATATTGCAAGCCAAGTACTAGATAGGTGGTGGGACCTAAAGATCTTATATGATAATATTTATACCCAGGAATTTATGATCTGTCATTCTTCCCTTACAATAAGATCCCAAATGCACTTTTTCTGTATCTCACTTACTGATTATTTGTTCACATCTCCGCAATATGTATAGGTTTGCAAATGGGACAATTTGCCAATCAACTTACTACTTTCCTTTGGGTATGGCAACCTCCTTTTTTGTTTATTCATATGATTAACCCATGGAATTTTAAAATTCATATTTTGAAAATGAAAAAATATGATTCATAATAATATTATAATTTTCTTTTTTTGTAGTTTTCAATAATCATATTTAAAAACATTATATGGTAGAAATGGAGTGTTTACTTTTGACATTGGAAGACTCTAACAAAATCACTGTTGTAGGAATAACTATAGAAAGCCATTTAATCTCTTTCTAAAACAGGAAATTTGTTTGATAATTAATGGCTTGTGAAGGGAATCAGTAATGCAATAATATTAACTTAAATATCTTTGATCATCTAACCATACAGTTATTTACCATTATGTAATTCAAGGGTAAAGCTCTAGCAATTTGTGGAAAAATTTTTGCAAAATATACATATACATAATACTGAGTTGTTGTCACAGTTTAAATAAGTTATCCTATTCTCATTAAAAATATTACTAAGTCATTTATAGTTAGTTTTTAGTATATCATTTCTTTTAGTTTCTCATTATAACATTCTTCAGATTTCATACCAGAATTTTTGATAATTTTCATTTAATCCAAACCTTATTTTAGTAACTAAGGAAAATGTATTCTAACTTTGAGAAAAACACATCTTTGATTTGGATAGAGAAGTTCCCAACCTGATTTCATTCAGTTCCCGTTTTTCTCATAAGGAAGTGGTGGATGGAAGACATGAATTTTATCTGGTTCTGTAGAATTTTAGTTGATTGCATGAAATCCCCATCAGTTTTACTAGCTCTGACTTTAACAGACTTCCATGTACTTCGTGAAAAAGATACAAACCATTATATATCTAAGATGAAGATGCATTTTATGGTGGTATTTCTTTAAAGAACACAGTAACCCAGAGTGAGTTTTCCAGCTCTTAGCTTCACATGAATCATCTCAGTGCCTTTACTATGATGTTTCCTATAGGGTGACTACAGACGGCAGTACATTAAACATTTATGGAGCTCTCCCATCTAACGTGGGGAAATACACATGTGTCGCTTCTAACCCTGCTGGAGAAGAAGACCGAATTTTTAACTTGAATGTCTATGGTAAATATGAAATTTCACTCTCTTTTGACTCTGCTACCTTCGGAATCTATCAGTAGAAATGAAGGTCCAGCAGTAGGTGCCTGAAGCATCTAGTTTTAAAATCTGATCACTGCCCTTTGCTTTTGGGATAAAAAGCAGCAGCATGGGCGATTGTAGTTGAACTGATTTGAACTAGTAATGCACACCCCACCCCTTCTCTCTCTCTCTCTCATTTTCTGCATGACATAGTTCCACCTGCAATTAGGGGTAATAAAGAAGAAGCAGAGAAACTAATGACTTTGGTGGATACTTCAATAAATATTGAATGCAGAGCCACAGGGACACCCCCACCACAGATAAACTGGCTAAAGAATGGACTTCCTCTGCCTCTCTCCTCCCATATCCGGTTGCTATCAGGAGGGCAGGTTATCAGGTCAGCTTTTATTATGTGTGATTTGCTAGATGGGTAAAGTCACTATGATTGTAGGCTTTAACTTTATCTAAATGGTGTTAAGAAATTTTTTTCCTAAATTTTTACTATTGTTTGGTTATTTTTCCCTTTCAGTATCTTTTTAGAAGAGGGAGGATAACAACTGTAAAATTAAAATGTTTTTTCATTCTTATTTAAATGCTCGTGTTTTAGTAAATTTGTATAAAATAGCTCTTTCGTATCTATTGCATATGTATTTCCAAGAACTGCTATTTTAGAGAAGACTTTCTGTGGCAAAATAATAGAAAGATGCGTACTACAATCATGTGATTTTCATGTTAGCATCATTCTTTCTTAATGTATATTAGAAAAATATTCACTCTTAAATTATGTTGTATTTTTAATGGCTTACTGTCAGTGCCTAATCAACTTTGTGGAACAAATTGCATTTGAGGCATCTGTATTTTGTGATGGATCGTTATAAGCTTCCTAACTAAAATTTCCCAACATTAGTCATAATCTGTGTATAAATCAGAAATATTTTCTCTGTGTATGTTGAATGGGATTAAATTATGAATTATTGGGTCAAATTGTTTTTCAGGATTGTGAGAGCTCAGTTGTCTGATGTTGCTGTATACACATGTGTGGCCTCCAACAGAGCTGGGGTGGATAATAAACATTATAGTCTTCGAGTTTTGGGTATGTCTCAGAGATGACCCTAGTACTTTACAATATTAAGCAACAGGCTTATATTTAGGTATTGACATATCAGAAAGAATTGGTAAAATAGGATGTTGCTAACTAGGAAACAATGCATTTTCTCCCGAGGGGTCCATATGTATTGGAACATACTGTCTGTCAAAATACTCTTCTAGGGGCACCTGGGTGGCTCAGTCGGTTAAGTGTCTGCCTTCGGCTCAGGTCATGATCCCAGGGTCCTGGGATCGAGCCCCACATCGGGCTCCCTGCTCTGCGGGAAGCCTGCTTCTCCCTCTCCCACTCCCCCTGCTTGTGTTCCCTCTCTCGCTGTGTCTCTCTCTGTCAAATAAATAAATAAAATCTTAAAAAAAAAAAAAAAAACTCTTCTAACCTGGAATTTTGCCTTAAGTCAAATCTAAATTTTTTAAAATAGCATTTCAATCCAGACACAAGGACTCATCTTTTGATACAAAGAGAAAGTTCAGACTGTTTTCTAATAATATTAGTGGCTCATTTTGAGTATTTAAAATATGAATGAATATGTGCAGATATAGGTCTTCATGAGTGTGTGTGTGTGTGTGTGTGTGTGTGTGTGTGTGTGTGTGTAGACAGAGAGAGAACTGAAAACATTCCATTTCTGAAATACTAAGGTTTACTGGTCCAAATTTCTAAATCCCCAAGAATATCTCAGAATAGTTAAGTAACTATTTACTATAGCCTACAAATTAATTTTGTTGGATTATATAAAATTTACTCTAGAAACTGGTATTATTTTATTTATTCCCATACAGCAGTTGAAAATATACTTCTGAAACTGTAATATACATTGTAACAAGTTAAAGAGACAAACCTAAGAAGTTAAAAAATGGCCAAAACTTAAAGCACATTTAAATTTTTTGTGTTCTACAAGAAAACAATCCTGAGGTTTCATTGCTAATATCTTGGAAGGTTAATAATTAGCCTATCTAATACCTGTTTTTATAATAGCGTTATTTATATGCTATCTTAAATTCTATATTTTAATAGATCATAGAAACACTACAGAACTAACTGAACGATTAAAAAAATTTTTTTATCTAAGTTGGTCTCAAATTATAATAGATGTGTAAATTTTACCTGTTTTGTTTTCTGTATAGTGCCACCAAATCTGGACAATGCAATGGGAACAGAGGAGATCACAATAGTCAAGGGTAGTTCTACCTCCATGACATGCTTTACAGATGGAACCCCAACTCCCAGGATGTCCTGGCTTAGAGATGGGCAGCCTCTGGGTCCTAATACCCGTCTGACAGTAAGCACTCAAGGAATGGTTCTTCAGCTCAACAAAGCAGAGACTGAAGATTCGGGAAGGTACATCTGCATTGCCTCAAATGAAGCTGGAGAAGTCAGCAAACACTTTATCCTGAAGGTCCTGGGTATGTAAACATTCAATAATTGGGAAATAAGTGACAATAAAGATTTAGTAAGTAAGTGTAATTCTTAGAATCACTTGCTATGGGGACAAAACTTGTAAAAACTTCATTGTATTTCATATTTCTGTTTTGTAATTTACCTAGGTTTACTCTTACTTGAAGAATGTTAAATTTAAATTATTTTGTTTCTTATTTGTCTAAAAGATGAAAACTCCTACTTATAAAACATTATTCATTAACAAAATCATACAACCAATTGATAAGTAGATTTTTAAGTTTTTTCAAGAATTAAAGCTCTTGATAAATACTAACTTAATGAAAAAGCATGATATTTATACTATTTTATGTTATTTCAAACAATCTTTTCAAATGACCCAATCTCTAGATTATAGTTATAATAGTCATTTCAAATAGTGTAGTTCCATTTGAAATGTGTATTACAATGTTCTATGTGCAAACAAATAATATAAAGAGAAAACACGTCTTTTACTTGAAGTAAAAAATTTTGACTTTGGGAGAGAAATGAAGATGAATGAGATTAACTAGTTCCATAATTAATTATTTTGGGGGAGTTTTGTTTGTTTTCTCACTACAACGTAAGTAAAACCTCAGGCTCTTCCAGAACAAAATATACCTCACAAGGAATGATAAGAATAATTTTGGCATGAGGTTAGCATATGTTTTCAGAATGCTCTGTAATCTTCCTTATAGTACCTATACCAATTTAATCATTTGTGTAACTTTAAAAGTCTGCTTCATCCTTAGCTAAGCTCTGTGAGGGGCAGTACCCACCTTACCTATTGATGTATTCCCAGGATTTAGCATGGTATTTGACATATGATATTTATCCATTGGATTAAATTGAATGGAATTAGAACTTGCTAGCTGGATTAAAGGGAGTTTTAACTGTAGAGAGAGATAGAATGCTATCTAAATAAACAAAGAAGAGACTGTGGTATAGATGAGTGTTCCTTAGAATGAAAGGTGGTAGTGGAGGAGGTATTCCAGGGTATTTAGAGACAAAAGACAGAAGAAAGTGTGTGTTGATAAGGAAGGCTGGAATAATAAATTCCTGTATACCAATTCACAGAGTCTCAGGAATAACAGGAGATGACATAAATGTGCTCTTGTACATTATTCACATATTAAGTATTAACTATTGGCTATACATTATGGGCCAGACATGTTTCCAGTCATCATGTAACAAATAATTGCTGTACACCTACAGTGTATGTGACATATGGCCTGGTCCAACATGTGGCGGTGGGAAAGGGAGAAAGCATGCTCTTCTAGGAATTCAAGAACCCAGTAGCAGAATCACAGTCCAGAGCATTTCTGGATGTAGAAAACTGAGCAAGAAAATAACAACGATATTGTTAGCGTCGTGTACAAAGAACAGCCTTCCTAGCTACAGGGTTTATAAGGATAATATTTTCTTAAAACAGATTTGAAAACTGGCTCAGCAGAAAGATGAGAAGATTCAGCATTTCAGCATCTGTTGAAAGCTAATTCCATTAAAACCTGAAAAAGTCTTCCCTTGGATCAGTGCTACACTCCAAATGTGAAAGTAACCGTCCTAACCTGGGGAACTGCTATTCTTAGCAGTTGGTCAGTGATCATGCACTGTCTGGTCACCCCCAGCATCACTAGATGCAACAACAGAGCAGGAAAAAGAGGAAAGGTGAAGAGTTGCCCCCCCTAGGGACTTTTTAAAAAACCGTACAGAACCTCTTCCATTTACATCTCATTGATCAGAATCTTCACATACCACTCCATCTACCATCTACGGCAGAGGCTAGGAAATGGAGTTTTTAGCACACTGCCAGTCCCAACAAAATTGGGGTCTGTTAATGTGAAAGAAACAAATAGATAATATTGATTGGGTACCTAAAGGCAGGAAATAAGTGATGTTAGTCCAAGTAAATAGTATTGTAGCTCAGATTAGTAATGGAGGTGAGAGGAAAAAATGCATTTAGAAATAATTGCAGGTAGAAGTATTAGGACTTACTTGAGGATTTGGATATATGAGAGTGATGAAGAAGATATCAAGGGTGACTCCAAGTTTCTGGTTTATATGACTGGATGATTGGTAAATCCATCTCATAAATGCAGGAAATGATGGAAAAGGACCAGGTTTTGAGGAATAAGGTAACAGGTTCTTTCTGAATACATGTTTAAATTGAAGTAGTGTCCAAATATTCCACTGGAGATGTTTATCTGATAATTGGATTTGTGGATCTTAAGCTCAGAAGAGAAATGTAAGTTAAAAACATAAGTTCTGGAGTCATCAGAGTATGTATACCTCCTACTCTGTCCAAAGTATAAGACATATGAGAAAGACACAGAATAAAATAGTTGATAGTCACTTAACATCTATCTGTAAGATCTGATGACTGGGGGTTTGAATCAGGGGGAATATGCTGTTTCTATTATTGTTGATGTTGTTTTAAATCTAGTGACTATAAGCTTTGAAGATAAAGGCCATGCCTAATTAATTTTTGTATCCATAATGACTGAAACATAGTAAATAACTAATAAATGAAAGGAATAAAGAATTGACTGTAGTCAAATAGAGAATCAGATAACTGCTTTTGAGTAATATAAACAACATGCTTTGGAAATTTAAAGGGAGAGAAATTTTATTGTTGGTGTTAGAATCAAGAAAGGATTTATGGTTTTTACAAATGAATTTAATGACATTAATGTGACCTTGGTAGTATTTGAACATGCTCAGTTAGTGGATGGGACTATTGGAGGATGTAACAGTAGAAGGAATAGCATTAGTAAAGTCACAGAGCAAGAAAAGACTGGACTTGTTGAGGGAAAAAAGTAGTCAAATTTGAAGCCTAGGTTACATTTAAGTATATTAAAAGTACATAATTTTATAAAGATAAAGACCTATTGCAGAAGCTTTGGAAGCCATGATGAAGTGTTTTTATTTAATTCAGTAAGCAACATGGAAACACTGAAATCCTTAAGCAAGAAATCTTGGATCATTCTAAAATTTACTTAAGAAAATGGATTTTGACAGCAATACATAAGATGAATGAAAGTAAAAAAAGAAGTCATGTGGGTCAGTGGTTAAGAAACTCTGACTTCTTAACTATAGTCTGAAAAGGTATATAGATTTAATATATTGTTTTTCTCCAGAAAGGAAAACGGGGACCATAGGTGGAATTTTTTTTTTTTTTTTAGTAAACAGGTTTTAATAATAATACCAACAGCTGTAGTAGACATTGTAGTAGCAATAACTTTTTAAAAACCTTTAATTATAAAATAAAACATACTCAAACACAAAAGAAATGTGTAGTTTATAGATTATCTCATTGGATGCTCACAATGATCCTACTAGTTAAATAATAGTGCTATTCTTATTTTAGAGGTTTGCCCAAATCCACTAAGCTAATAATTATTGGACCCAGGATTCAAACTCAGGCTCTTTGACTCCAGATGCTCTTCTGTGAACCTCTGTTCTAAACTATGTGCCTGATTTAAAAAAAAAAAAAAAAAAAAGTCTGATCCTTGGAGCTGTCCAACAGCTATTTTGGCTGCCTTGTGAAATAGTAAACTGGAAACGTTCATAGAAAACTTGAATGATCATTCTATGAAAAGACTGTTTTAAAGGGATTTCTAAACTTGAGAATAGTTGGACTTAAGGAACCTTAATGTTTCTTCCAAGCGTTTAGATTTTTAACATCCTCTTGAGAAAGGTAATTTAGAAATATAAATAAAAAAGGAAATTATTTCTGCCCAGACATAACAAATGTGTTCTATGCAGAAATAGTCTCCAAATGTAACTATTTTTTCTTCTGCTTAGTCATTGTTTCCTCTTAAAGTTCTGCAGGGAAAAGATGAGAGCAGAATTCCACAGCATTTGCCTGTTACTTTTGTAGAAACAATAGATATTTAGAAGGTACAAAAACACACTACTCTGTGGAAGTATCTCTCTTTAAAAAATGGTACAAGATGAGTTTCGTTTTTATGGTTCTCCAATCTTTGCAGTTAGGTGAGACTGCTCTATGTATCTGAATCCCAGTTGCTGAGCTGTCATTGCCTTGGACAGGCTTGCCATTTATTTCATGATCTCTGATAGATATGAGCCATCCCTTTTAAAATAGTGCCAGTGACAAATGGTAATAACATCTAGGAATTGTCATTTTGGTATTTAACCAATTTGTAGTATATGAACATAAATTTGAGATGAATTTCCTTTTAAAGTTTTTCTAATCAGCAGTATTTTATCAAACAGCAAGTTTATTTTGTTGTTGTTTTCAATTCCCTTTAAATAGAACCACCTCATATCAATGGATCAGAAGAACCTGTAGAAATATCAGTGATTGTTAATAATCCACTTGAACTTACCTGCTTTGCTTCTGGAATCCCAACTCCTAAAATTACCTGGATGAAGGATGGACGGCCCCTCCCACAGACAGGTCAGGTACAAACACTTGGAGGTGGAGAGATCCTTCAAATACCTAGTGCTCAGGTAAGTGTCAAAGTCAAAAAAATTATTTTATCCTGGACTATACTTCTCACTTGCTAATATAGGTGAAATGGAGAAATTAATGTTTTTGAATCCAAATGGATCACAGATCCCTCTCAGTAACTTTCACAAAGGTAGATTGGTTCTACGGTATGCATGCTTGGGTAGACACAGGGTAACATGACTAAAAAAGAGCAGTAGAAGTATCATATTAAACTTGGAAGAAAGCAAGATACTTTAATTTTTCATGTTTTTTCACAGTGCTGTAAGTGAGTATTACCTGAAGCTCTTAACTTGTGCCATGCGGCCCTTTACAGAACTGGCAAAAAGCAGTTCAACATACGTACATATGAGGCCTCCAAGAGCAATTTTGGTCTCTCAAATGAACTAGCAGACATGAAAATCTGAAGAGACACAATTTTTCAAACAACCAATGCAGTAAAATTGTTCTTTTAGTTTGTGTTTAAGGAAATTCGTCAGAAACATAAATTTATTAAAGAGGAGTATGTCTGGGATGCCTTATCATAACAGTCTTCTGTTTTACTAACAAAGACAAATCTTATATTACAGATATTCTCCATCTGTGCCCTAATACCTCCGTCCGTAACTTTGGGATAAAAGTAGTAATAATACCTAACTCCTACACTTGAGGATTTAAAAGATCACCTAACATGCTTAGCTTAGCGCCACAGGCATGTAGTAATGTTAAATAGAGTTAGATAGAATTGTTTTTCCTGCTGCTACTGTTGTGATAATCATCATCCCTTTAAACATGGAATAAATTATTTAATTATATTCTGTGTGCATTTTTACTGAGGAAAGAGGAAGGAAAGGGAGCTGGAAAAAGAGAGCAAAGGGCTATGAATTGTCTACTGTGTCAGTCCTGAGTTCAGCTCTGGGCTCAATCACACCGGTGACCATCATAACAACTCTGTGAGCAAGTCTTTATCTCCATTCTACACCACCAGAAACAGGCACAGAGAGACCAAGTACTTGCCTGCCAAGTACTCAACGCTGTTCAGTGATAGAGCTGGGTCTCAATCCTATATCCACTTCAAAAGCCTACCCAGTGGAACTCAGCACATTCCTTGTTTCTAATATCAAGGAAAACACGCCTTCCATTCCCCTCTTTTCTCTCCGTCAAACATTGCAATAACTCAGAGAAAACTCGAGTTAAGCTTTCAAACAACTTACTGAATGAAAATCCTTGAATGATATAATTTCAACAGATAAAAAAGGAGCCAAAAGAATTTTGTAACATAAGGAGACAGGGAACTGTGTGGAATAGAATTATAAATACAAAGGAATAATGATAAACAAAGCTTATAAGGAATATTAAGGCCACATCATAGTAGGTCTTAAATGGAAACATTATAGAGTTTGATTTAACAAAAGGAGACAGAGATGATCCCATTGAGTATTAGATGGGACCCACATGAGCTAGCCATTGTGGAGAATACAAACATAATACATAAAACCTGTCTCAGCCTTCAAGAAGTTTCCAGTTGTCTAGGGGATATGAAACCACACACATGATAAAATTAGGAAAAGAAACAGTAAGAAAACCATTCAAGATATTTTAGAAGTAGAAAATTAAATATTATCAAGTCCCAAGACTGATCTTGGTTCCTCTGCTCCTCTGTGTTTTCAGGGCATTTTGTACATTATACATTATATTTCACCTATCACATTATATTTCACTTATCTGAACTTTGTCTTTTCATGTATGTATCTGTAACATACAGTTATGCCTGACACATATTGGAAGCTTTGCAAATTCCAAATTGTGTGGTAAAGACAGGAGTTTCCTAAAATATCTTCCATCAAACACTAGTTCTGTGAGTTATTCCAATGGAGGAAATTCTGTGACCGAATAGAATTGGAAAACTTTATATACTATACCTTCCTCTCCTTTGTGAGCCATACTGCATGTCAACAATCCTGAAAAATACTACTCTAGAGAAATATGATTAACTGTCACTTTTCTGACATCCTATAAACAGAACACAGTTTAGAAAATATAGCTACGAATGATGACTGTAGGCATCCAGAAGGGCACAAATTGTCAGGAAATATTTATTGGAGGAGGTAAGATTTAGGAGTAGACATGAGTGATGGTTCAAGTTTGGGTAAGTCAAAACAAGTGGAGAGGGCACTATTAATTGGGAATAAAGTGAGTTGATAGAGAAAAGTTGAGTTTTAAACGACTTTCAACATATCATGGGAAATGCGAAGTTATTCTCTAGGCCTCGGTACATCATTTTAAATTCTTAATTGAAGGACTATGTGAGTGCCATTCTTAAAGTTGTATTTAAGTATTTTTGCAAGCATACTAGTCTTAAATTTTTTTCGAAGGAGTTTCTGCGGCCTACCAAAAAGTTTTTCCATAACCTATAAAGTCAGTTTTGAATGTAAGAATTTAAAAATTCACAATATTCTAGGAGTGTTCAAGTAGTAAAATAAATGAAAACAGGATTTTTCTGCTTTTCCAAAATACATTTTCCACAGAAGTAAGATCGTCTGTTTTACAGAGTATATTTTATGCGTACGTAAGCATGGGCTGTGTCTACACAATGTCAAACATATGAAGGAAGACTAACACTTCCAGTGGAAACTATGCACGGGGTTTTTAAAGAAATGTTTCTGGTTTTAGTCAGATAATAGTAGATTATGTTGTCAGTCTGACACTGTTTGCAGCCAGATTATATAATATAGCTCTTTTGTTTCACCACGTTTACCAAAGGTACATTCAAAATGCGGAATTAATGTACTTTATTTAAATAACCTGATACTTTATTTGTTTACTTAATAAACTGTATTGCATTTTCTTCAGGAAGATGCCAATTGAACTTTTAAATCTACCATTTAAGTCCATAAATATTTGTTCAGTAAATATTGTGTGTCTCATCTGTGACCTCTGGTGCTAGGTCCTATATATATCTGCCTTTTCTGAGATCACTAAATATACCTAACATGCAAACATGTTGAGATCAGATATTGAAAACCTCTTAAAACATAGTTTTACAGAGAGCTATGTTACAGAGAGCTAATGTTAAAACAGTTTATTAAATTTTATTTGTTGTGCTATCTTGTTTTGTGTGAGACTTTATATTCATTCTAGTGAATGCTTATTCTCATCACGAAAACTGACATGTTAACATTGTGTAATTCACTTATTTGGATTTTGCAGGTGGAGGATACAGGAAGATATACGTGTCTGGCATCCAGTACTTCAGGAGATGATGATAAAGAATATTTAGTGAGAGTGCATGGTAAATTTGGCAAAATGTCCTGCAATCTATCATATACTAATACCTAATTAGAAGCTGTAATTCATGGAACCTGGGGCAACTCTGTAGCACATCATAAGATATGTTTATGTATAAGGAAATATGTATTTTGCAAATCTGATTCTTATATTTGGCTGATCAAGTGCTTTTTGGAAATACTTCAGTGGACTTTTTGACTCATTCATTTTGTTTCTGCACAAATAATTCGTAGTTCTTTATTTAAAATCATAGACTATAAATTACGATAAAGAAAATATGTCATCCAGTCTCACTACACAAAGGCTTTTTTGCATACAGATGTTTTGTCACAGAAATGTACCCTACAACATGCAGTATCAAACTTGTTTTTCATATCTCTTAATGGTTTGATGAACATGTTTTCATGTCAAAAAACATATTTTTATAACAGTTTTTAGTAATGGCATGGTGTCCCATTTTATGAATACACCATTATTTATTTAATTAATAAATTAATAATTTAATTCCCTATTTTTGGATATTTAAGCTGTTCTTGAATTTTCATCAGTATAAGGGATACTGTTATAGACATCTTTGTGCATACATATTAGCCTGTTTCCTTAATTCTTTTATTTTGATAAATTTCTGTAAGTACACTTGCTTGATTACACATACACACATACACATTTAAAGCTCCGAAATTTATTGCCAAATTACCTTCTAGAAAAGTTGGGCCATTTAGACTCAGGTCAATATTATTTCAACACAGAGATAAGAATTACTCTTTATGGAAAGGAACATTTAAAAAACCAAACAGAAGATACTTATTTCATTGTCTTAGTCGGGATGACTAGGCAGTGCAAATTGTCCGTAATTTAGGTGCCCCCCTTCCCCCACCAGCCCTACACACAAATTAGACCTGTCGTTAATTGACATGTAAGTTCTGCATATAAAAGTCACATTAAAAAATATATTTCTGAATATTATGAAAGTATATACATTTCTCTATATTATTATGGAACAGACCCTGATTTAGTAGTTTGGAAATCTGATGTTGAGAGAAAATTCTTACCAAGTGTGAGACCTGGACAAGAAATCCTTTCTTTGTGCCTTAGTTTCTTTACCTGTTAAATGGTAATAATGTGATTATATTACTTATCCTGTCATTCATGTGACTATTGGAAGAATTTCATTACTTTATATATGTGAAAGTACAGAGTAAGACTTAAAAAAAAAAAGTCCACTACTGGTAGTCATTTGTACCACAAATTGAACGAGTAATGTTTTAAGTTTATGCCTCTTATTTTATATAACAGAAGCAAAATTTGTTGAAAACCTAATATAAATTAGATCATTTTTATATCTTGTTTACTGAAAGCCTCTGACATGTTTGTTCTCGCACCCAGTACCCCCTAACATTGCTGGAACTGATGAGTCCCAGGATTTCACTGTGTTACGGAACAGACAGGTGACATTGGAATGCAAATCGGATGCAGTGCCTCCCCCTGTAATCACTTGGCTTAAAAATGGAGAACGGTTACAGGTAAATCTTGCTAAGTTCCACAAATCCATTTTGAGGAAAAAAAAAATCAGCTGTAGCGTCTTTGGTAGGTAGACAAAACCAAACAATATCAGGCTACTATTATTTGACATTGGAGGTGTGGGCACAGGATCTTTTAATCAGCCTTCTTTTCTCAACCTGTGCTTGGGTAGTTATTAACTAGTTATGGGTCAAAACACAGGTATTTTGTTTCAGACACTCTGTAAATTGGTGTAAGTATGTATCTCCTGGAGCCCGTGAATTAAAATTGTATTTGAAACACTCAGCTATTTCTTTACTTGAGAGGTAAGAAGTCATCCGAGTCTCAAAAGAGCTGGCCTGTCCTGTCAAGTGTCATGGGCAAATTTCTTACTGAATTTTTCTGGAATAAACTGGGACCTGAGGAGGGCCCCTCCTTGGATACCAGGAATATAGGACTGGAATCCTTGAAGAACACACTTACTGGCTCTCTAAAGCTTCCCATGCTCACGTGATATCTGTCTGCTCTCAGAGTGTCACAGCCCAGGATCCTAAATAGCCTTTGGGGTTCGTGCAAAGCCTTGACTTTGAATGCTCTGATTGTTCTTATCCTAGTAGTTACTTATGCTTTTTTTCCTCCTTTTGTTTCCCCTCATCCTGTTAATATAACCTACTGTGTTACATTGTGCCTAATTATAAAAGATTAAGTTCCCTAACACTTAAGGCAGAAAGACTTCTACCACCACCAAACCATAACAAAGGACCAAAACCAGACTGGATGCTGAGAGTTACTTACATGCTAAATTATCGTGGGTATCACTTAACCTTCCTGTGTCTCAGTTTCTCTATTTATTGTGCTCCTTCTATAACGGTAGGCACTATAATTGCTACTGAGAGTAGTCGTGACCCTCAAGGAGCTCACAGACTACTTGAAAAGACATAGAATTAAAATCAAAGATTAGAGCATGGGGCGCCTGGGTGGCTCAGTTGGTTAAGCGACTGCCTTTGGCTCAGGTCATGATCCTGGAGTCCCGGGATCGAGTCCCACATTGGGCTCCCTGCTCAGCGGGGAGCCTGCTTCTCCCTCTGACCCTCCCCCCTCTCATGTGCTCTATGTCTCTCTCATTCTCTCTGTCTCAAATAAATAAATAAAATCTTTAAAAAAAAAAAAGATTAGAGCATGGATACGACTCATATGTTAGGGTGATGTATATAGCATTTAATGAAAACAGAGAAGAAGCAAGTAACTCAGACTGCAGGGTAAGGAACAATTCAGGGGAGCCTCTTGGAAAGGGTGAGTTCAGTTTTAAATGATGGGTAGATTCTGGGTGAAAAAGAAGGGTATTCTAATCACAGGTAATGATATCTACAAAGCCATTACAGGAAAAGGAATGCTGCTCTTGCAGGAATTGCAAAGTAACTTGGTGTGGCTGAAGTAGGCCTTGATTAAAATCCTTTGATGAGGGACGCCTGGGTGGCTCAGTCAGTTAAGCGTCTGCCTTCAGCTCAGGTCATGATCCCCGGGTCCTGGGATCGAGTCCCACATCGGGCTCCTTGCTGAGCAAGGAGCCTGCTTCTCCCTCTGCCTGCCTCTGTCTCTCTCTCTCTGATAAATAAATAAAATCTTTAAAAAAAAAAAAAATCCTTTGATGATTCCCCACAGATTTCAGGATTCAGGTTAAACTACCCCACTTAGCTCACAAGACCTTTCATGTTCTGACTTTTTCTCCACAGTTTTATCTCCAATGTGTGCATTTCACTCAAAACTATTTTTGAGTGAAAATAGTGAGGCATTTGCATGGTATAGTCAGTTAAGCATCTGGCTCTTGGTTTTGGCTCAGGTCATGATCTAAGGGTCATGGGACTGAGCGCCATGATGGGCTGCGCACTCATTGCGGAGTCTGCTTAAGATTCTCTCTCTCTCTCCCCCTCCCCGATCCCCACTCTCTCTTAAAAAAAAACAAACAAGCAGCAACTATTAAGTGTTCAGATAGAAACTGAGTGAATGTTGATGATGGAGAAGTTTAGGTTAAGCCCTGCTATGATCAAGTAATGTTAGTACTGGGACAGGGTGAGTTCAAGAGTTATGAAAAAAGAGGTGATTCAGTTTCAGATATTTTGAGTTTGAATTACCAATATATTATCCAAGTGGAGATTCTTAAAAGTACTAAGAAATATGGGTCCCTATTTCATCAAAAACATCTTTGACTTGGTAGTCCTCCATGGTATGACCAGTTGTTAAGCCCATGGGTTTGTATGAAGTTGACCAGAGAGAATAGTGTGAGATAACCTGTAAATGAGAATAGAGTGTAAGGCAACACTAATAATTATAAGGTGAGCAAAGGAAAAAGAAAAGATCAGAACAGAGAAGGAAGGACTCAGAGAGATAGAATTAAGTATAGGATACACTGGTGTACTAAAAGCCACGGAAAAGAGAGGGAGTGGTTGACAGAGTCCATTAAGATAACAAATTAAATTGCATCCATGGTTTTGGCAATAACACAGAAGTGATTAAAGATCAGAACAATGTTTCTTCAATAAAGTGATCAAAGGAAAAGATAGGTTACAGTTGTTGGGAGAGTTAAGGAAGAAGAGGAAATGGAAATAATTTTGGCCTATTCTTGAAATATAAAAGAGATTTTATGTGTTTATTTACCGAAAGAAAGAGACTAAAGGGGCGCCTGGGTGTCTCAGTCATTAAAGGTGTGCCTTCGGCTCAGGTCATGATCCCAGGGGCCTGGGATCGAGCCCCCCATCGGGCTCCCTGCTCGGCAGGAAGACTGCTTCTCCCTCTCCCACTCCCCCTGCTTGTGTTCCTTCTCTTGCTTTGTCTCTCTCTGTCAAATAAATAAATAAAATCTTAAAAAAAAAAAAAGAGAGACTAAAGATATAGGAGAGAGAAAGAGACGTTTATAGGATGACATGTGTTGAACAGAGAAGGAATGGGACCCAGTTCACAGGTGAGGAGATTAGCCTTGGACAAAAGGACTGACCTTTTTCCACAGAGATAGAAAGATAGGAAGGTTGTATTCACATGTAAGGTGGGAGGAGGAGAGAACTGCAGGCACAGGACTTTGGTTTTCTGCATGGAGTAGGAAGCAAGAGCATTGGTTGAGAATGAGATTCTATCTGAAGAAAGAAGTCAGATTTGGAAGAATCACTGGTGGCCAGTGGGAAGAGAACCAGAGAAAACTGTAGTGAGACTTGATGACTTAGCAGAACTTACTGATGTTCATGGAACAAAAACGTAAGAATAAACTCTGAAATTTTTTATTAGCCTACAACCCTGCTATACCCACATAAAAAAATTTACAAATATATGTTTTATAGAACTTAACATATATATTTAAGAAATCACTTATTCTCATCAGCGGTAATAAGATTTTTTCACTAATAGCCCCTATAGCAATGAAAGGCCTAGAGAGGAGTGCCTGAGTAGCTCAGTCGGTTAAGCATCTGCCTTCAGCTCAGGTCATGATCCCGGGGTCCTGGGATCGGGCCCACATGGGGCTCCTTGCTCGGCGGGGGGCCTGCTTCTCCCTCTCCCTCTGCCCTTCCCCCTGCTTGTGCACTCTCTCTCTCAAATAAACAAAATCTTAAAAAAAAAAAAAAAGCCTAGAGAAAATACATGATCTCGTAAAATAAATGGAGCTGAACTGCATATTTTAGTATGAACAACTTTTTTCATTAGAAATAGACAGTTGGCCCTTGAACAACATGGAGGTTAGAGGCACTGGCCCCACACACACACATACAGTCAGAAGTCTACATATAACTTTGGACTCCCCAAAATTTTACTAATAATCTATTGTTGACCCGAAGCCTCACCAATAACGTAAACAGTCTATCAACACATATTTTGTATGTTATATATATTATATACTCTACTTTTACAATAAAGTAAGCTAGAGAAAAGAAAATGTTATTAACAAGATCATAGGAATAGAAAATACAAGCTGCACTGCATTTATTGAAAAAGATCCACATATAAGTGGACCCACACAGTTCGAAGGTCAACTATATATCTATCTGGGAAAGAGCCCATGTGGCAGAAAAATCTTATTTAGGCTCTTCCTGAAGTAGTTCCTTCTTTGGTTCAACCAGAAAATATCAGTCTTTGATGGCTACCTGGCATTTTTTTAATGATTATGAACATCATGCATCTTAATTTGTACAAAACTACTTGTTTACATCTATTTTCCCAATTGGACTTAATAGCAAAGGTTAGGTTTCATTGTCTCTGTATTTTCAAAATTCTTGGTCCCATGCCTGGGCACAAAATAAATGCTTAACAAATATTTGTAGACTAAAATCATTTATTTACTTATTTTTAAAATGTTAAAGGATCATTATTTCCTATAAACAAAGGTAATTTATTAGTCATGGAGCTTTCCATTGTAAGTGACAGAATTCAAACTCAAACCAACTTAAATTTTTTTAAAGGCATTTATTACCTATAGTGATTGGTGAACTTAGGTTTTAGGTATTACTAGATCCAGAGGTTCTCCTCATGTAACCAAGCATTTATGTTTTTTTTCTCTGAATCGCAACTCCGCTTGCTGTGTTTTAGATTTAGAGCTGTCCACACATGGACAGACTGCCACCAGGCTATGTCCTCCTCACTACCAGACACCAGTAAAAAAAATAGCCTGTCTTATTCCCCAACACTTCCAACAAAGTCCTGTAGAGGGCTCTCAGGGGCCCAGCTTGAGTCACTGGCTCATCCTTGAGTATCCGGATCATTGTGGCCAGGAGAACTGGGAATACTGATTGTGCCTTTGCCTTAAGCACACTCATAGAAATAGTTCCTGAGAGGTTTTGATCCCAGAATAATGGTAGGGGGAGCAGAGAAAGCATACTAGAAGACAGGCAATCCACAGCTCACTGTAGTTATTTTTGATGTTATAAAGTAGTATTTTATTCTCTTTTCCTGACATTTTAATGGTAAATTTTACTTGCTGAATCTAGGCAACACCTCGAGTACGAATCCTATCTGGAGGGAGATACTTGCAAATTAATAATGCAGATCTAAGTGATACAGCCAATTATACTTGTGTGGCCAGCAACATTGCAGGAAGGACTACAAGAGGATTTATTCTCACTGTAAATGGTAAGAAAAATTAATAATTGTTTGTGACATTTTAAAAATTTAGCCAAGGGCATTCAAAGAAATGATAACATTTTTTGTTTCTTATGGGCACACTCAATGAATTCTTGTGGTTATCTTATTTTTTGAAAAAGACAACATGTAGTATTTGTATTATGGCTATATTCAAACCATATTTCAAAAAAAAATAATTAAAGATACATGATCTTAGAGGATAATACATGTCCAGTTGTTATTAACATATCCTGACATTTTGTGTCATTCAGATCAGAACCATTGAGAAAGGCACACTAAGGCTTTGGATGACATGTGGTTCATTATTTAGTTCACCTTTATTCATGTTGGTGTTTGAGTATATATGTACTAGACAGAGACTGCCATAGGACTGTGATTCTCTCAAATCTAAAATCTAAACATTAAAATTTGTCAATATTTAGGAAGATAATACAGACTTTTCCCCATCACAGTCTCTTTGGTTTTTTAATGTATGAAATTTTACATGATATTGGGTGACCCATACAACTAATATCTCTAAGAGTAAAATTAAAATTCAAGTTTTCTATTCCCATATGAACTCAATGATTAATAAAATACATGCTCTGAGACTTGCATGATTAATCACAGATGTGCTTTTCATTAGAACAGCCCACTTTCTGTTCCTTATTTAAAGTGAAGTTGTTCCAGTGTTAACATTCTCAGACCATTATTTGGCCAAAGAGAAATAAGAAATATCATCTTTAATTTGCATCAGACCAGAGCTGATTTTTATTCAAGCATCTCCTACAAAGCCAGATTTCACACACCATATCAGGGATTTAAAACCTCCTTCCCCCATCTGTGCTTTATTTTTAAAAACTAAGTATCTTGAGTAAGACTTTAGGAATTAAACCCCAATTCTGTTCATACTAACCTGAATTAGCTGTAGACAAAGCTATACATTTGACTCAAAGCTAACCTTGTATTACCTCTTCAGAGTCTTAGTTCAGGCTATATTATTGATATGAATGAAGTTTTCCATGTGCATCTCTTGTGCAGTTCCTCCAAACATAAAGAGTGGCCCCCAGAGTCTTATCATTCACTTAAATACGTCAACTGTATTGGAATGCCTTGCTGAGGGTGTGCCAACCCCAAGGATAACATGGAGAAAGGATGGTGCTGTTCTATCTGCAAGTCATGCAAGGTAAAAGTTCTGGAAAAGAATGAAAAATACTGCAAGAACTGAAGGATAATTCCCTAAATTTTCTTTTCCAGTGCATTATTTTGGTCTTGTTATATTTAATATTAGTTCTTCATCTTAATATGAGAATCAAAATATATTATTTTAAAAGCATAATCCTAAGGCTTATGGCCAAAACATAATGATTATAATTCATCCAAGATCACAAGTTCATCTGCTATGCACCTTTGTGGAATATCCCTTTTTTTCCTCCAAGGGTATTGCAAATTTCTATAGCAGGAAAAAGACTAAAAATGTAACTAAGTTTTGTAGAATACTCTCAGTCAAAATGTAAATAATCAGAAAACACTGATTCCAGGGACTTCACTTGTGATCTTTCTTGTAGATACTCCATCTTGGAAAATGGATTCCTTCATATCCAATCAGCACACATCACAGATACTGGGCGATATTTGTGTATGGCTACCAATGCTGCTGGAACAGACCGCAGGCGAATAGATTTACAAGTCCATGGTAAATATGAACAGCATCTAATCTTTGGGTTAAGTGTTCTTTGATAGCCTAAACCTATGAGATCATAAAGACCTTGATATCCGGGGCTATGTGAAGGTACCACACTCTACTGTGAACAGTTAAGACCCGTGTTTTCTCCTCATTGTGGCTAGCACCATCACAACACTAAGTTCACAGAGTCTTCTTGTGTTTTAACTATGGAGCAAGTTACCAGTGATTAATTTCAGTCTGGCAGAAATACTTCAGATGGCATACTATTTGCTGAATGTGTTTCCCTCTTATTTGCTGACTTCGTTTTAGTTCCTCCATCCATTGCTCTGGGTCCTACCAACATAACTGTAACAGTAAATGTTCAAACTACTCTGGCTTGTGAGGCTGCTGGGATTCCAAAACCATCAATCAGGTGGAGGAAAAATGGGCATCTTCTTAATGTGGATCAAAATCAGAATTCATACAGGTAAGTAATAATTTAACTGACAAATCCCACCTACTATTTAGAAACATAATTTTAAAAAGAATTAACATTTCATCTCTATCAATGGGAACAGCATATATATAAAGTATGAAGAATTAGCTAGTATGTAGAGAGTATGTATTTTTCTTAATGTGGAATTAGTTTTTCAACCTAAAAGCTTTTTCTGAATTATGGGTTCAATTTTTCTATCCATAAGCCCTGTGGATGGCGATCAGAGAGATCTACAAGATTAGATTCCTATTCTGCTTTATTTTTCTTAGCACCTTTTGGAATTTTATAAAAACAAAGAATGAAAATTTTTGGTATAAGGGAAAAACTATTCTGTAAAAATAATACCACCTTTAGCTATAGAATAAAAATAAAATTCTGAACCTTGAAATACAACTTAGGTATTTGGTAGCATGTGCAGGGAGGAAAAACATGTTTTTTAAAAGCTAACCTTTTAATTACTAGGAATTTCTGATGTTGTAAATGAGCATCATTTCTTATATCTCAATTAAGTTAACAGATAGGTATCTTGTCAAAGGAATTGCCATAATACTAAAAACAAATGTTCTTGTAGATCTACTTTGAAAATGATCAATTCTTATACATTAGGAAATATGAAACAAGGAGTGTTTCACTTGAAATTCTGTTTTTTCTCTCTTTCTCACCCTTTTAATCTTTGGGTACTAGGAGTCTAGTGATTTGAAGATATACACTGTGTAGAAAGTGTGCAATACCATCGAATAAAAAAGCATGTCAAATGTATTCCCATTGAATCCAATCACTTTTATTCTATCAGTGCACACCTTGAAATAAGAAAATAGATATTTTATTTAGATTTACTTTGAATAACGTATGTATATTTACTAGACCTCTTAAACATTTGAAGTGATCCAGATCACTTTAGTTTTGAATTGGTTAAAAGTTAGGGAAAAGACTTATTGATATATGTACTATGCATCGCAAAAGTGTCCAACACATGTAAGGAGACATGTGAACTAGGGCAACACGTAAGACAGACGAACTTGTAATTACCCGTCTGTCGATGGAAATAATCAAATACCAATCTGTAAAGTTATTGTGAGATTTAGAGGTAGTTTATGTGAAGCAGTTGAGAAGGTACCAGAATGTATTCAGTGCTCCATAAACAGCGGCTATCATCAGTGTGCTCATTTCTCTGTATTTCAGTTAGGAGAGCACAGTTGATCCTGATATAAGCAATCAGAAAATGCAAGATTCCCTCTTCAAACAACCCTTCTACCCAATTGCTTCATCTAAATCCCCAAGTTGAGGCTCTATTAACCCATTGCCCATATAAAAAAAAAAATAGTCTGATACTTGAAGTATCAGAGGAATTCCTCATTTTTTTTTGTTTTGTTTTTGTTTTTGTTTTTGTTTTTTTAAATTTTATTCTTATGTTAATCCCCATACATTACATCATTAGTTTTAGATGAAGTGTTCCATGATTCATTGTTTGTGCACAACACCCAGTGCTCCATGCAGAATGTGCCCCCCTCAATACCCACCACCAGGCTAACCCATCCTCCCACCCCCCTCCCCTCTAGAACCCTCAGTTTGTTTTTCAGAGTCTATCGTCTCTCATGGTTCGTCTACCCCTCCGATTTCCCCCGCTTCATTCTTCCCCTCCCGCTACCTTCTTCTTCTTCTTTTTTTTTTTCTTAAGATATATTGCATTATTTGTTTCAGAGGTACAGATCTGAGATTCAACAGTCTTGCACAATTCACAGCGCTTACCAGAGCAGACACCCTCCCCAGTGTCCATCACCCAGTCACCCCATCCCTCCCACCCTACCCCCCACTCCAGCAACCCTCAGTTTGTTTCCTGCAATTAAGAATTCCTCATATCAGTGAGATCATATGATACATGTCTTTCTCTGTTTGACTTATTTCACTCAACATAATACCCTCCAGTTCCATCCACATCGTTGCAAATGGCAAGATCTCATTCCTTTTGATGGCTGCATAATATTCCATTGTATATATATACCACCTCTTCTTTATCCATTCATCTGTCGATGGACATCTTGGCTCTTTCCACAGTTTGGCTATCATGGACATTGCTGCTATAAGCATCGGGGTACATGTACCCCTTCGGATCCCTACTTTTGTATCTTTGGGGTAAATACCCAGTAGTGCAATTGCTGGATCATATGGTAGCTCTATTTTCAACTTTTTGAGGAACCTCCATACAGTTTTCCAGAGTGGCTGCCAGGAAAGAATTCCATTTCCCTCAATTCACAACATAGTGCCATGTTGAACCAGCATTTATGATAACTGATCTACAGTACATCATTGCTTTGAAATCTTTCTTCTAGGCTCCTTTCTTCAGGTTCACTAGTAATTATTTCCCCTTCTGTGGATGACACTGCAACCTATGAGTGCACTGTGACAAATGATGCCGGGGAGGATAAGAGAACCATGGATCTCACTGTCCAAGGTAGAACTGGCTTAGTACATGGATTAATAGTTATTATAATGATATGTTTCATTATCACACTACTTCACAAGAGGACTTCCTTTTCCACTTACTAACATTCACTTTCTGTGTAGAAAGAGAAAGATGTATGATAAGGCTTTGGAAACCTGTAAGGGTTTGAAATGTGTACTTTCTTATTGTTGTTATTGTTTTAGTCCCACCTTCCATAGCTGATGAGCCTACGGACTTTCTAGTAACCAAACGTGCCCCAACAGTTATTACCTGCACTGCTTCAGGAGTTCCATTTCCCTCAATTCACTGGACAAAAAATGGGATAAGACTACTTCCCAGGGGAGACGGTTATAGAATTCTGTCCTCAGGTAAGACCGAGCTAAGTAATTACACACCTAAGATTAGACTAATGATTAATGGGTGGCCTTACCAGGCCTTTTGTTGCACCAAAATAAAAAAATAAAATACATTTTCATTCCTAGACTTATGCATCTGGAAAAAAAATACAGTTGGGCAGGGTAACTCGGCAAAGGGAGAGAAAAAAATCTGGAAACAAAATCACAATAACTGAATATAATGAGCATGATCACTGGATTTTATGTGCATATTTACTAACCCTGAAGCTTCACAAATTCACTGGTTGCCTTTGAGTGAACCACACTCTTTTCATTAGCCAACAAGAATCTCCATTCATTTAACAAAGATTTAGTGCCTAAAATAAGTTATATACTCCACTGAGTTTCTGAGAATATAAAACTAGGAGGGTTCTTGTTTTCAAGGTTTTTATAACTGAGCAGGGAGGGCTAGTGTAAGTGCTAGGATGGATATTTTTGAGAGTGGTAGTAGCCATAATTTATAAAATTTATGTATTGAAAGAGAAAAAAATAATTCACCTAAATGAAAATATAGGTAATTCACATTGGTGTTTTGTATTGGGAAGGTACACTAGAGATAAACTAAAGTAGCAACTAACATCCTGGAGCTTTCTGCATTTGTGCATGTTGTTCTAAGGTAATTTGTTCATTTTTTCAAAGAAGGGAAATGATGGAAGATTGTTCTCAGGGTAAAACTTGGCTTTCAAAGCCAAGTATTTTGGCTATCTCTGAAATGTGTATAGATTGGTAACAATTAAAATCATAAAATAGAAATTAACTACCCTTCAGCACAAGGTATTGTGTTGAGAGAACAGTTTGGAACTTTCTCAAAATATTAAACAAGAGTTACCATATGACCCAGCAGCTCCATTCCTAGGCATCTACCCAGAAAAATGAAAACATATGTCTACACAAAGACTTGTATGCAAATGTTCATACAGCATTATTCACAATAGAGAAAGTAGAAACAATCCAAATGTCCATCAACTGATGAAAGAATAAACAAAATGTGGATAATCCACACAATGAAATTCTATTTATCAATAAAATGGAACAAAAATATTGGCACATGCTACAACAGATGAAACTCAAAAACTGTGCTCACAGTGAAAGAAATCAGACGCAAAGGACAGCTGTATGATTGCATTTGCATGAAATGTTCAGAAAAGGCAAATATACGAAGAAGAAGAAGAAATTAGTAATTGCTTGGGGCTGGGGCTGGGGCTGGGAATGAGAAGTGACTGTAAATGGAATGAGATTTCTTTTTCTTTTTTTTTTTTTTTGGAATGAGATTTCTTTTTAGGGTAATAGAAATGTCCTCAAAATTAGATTGTAAGAGTTGCACAACTCTGTAAAGATACTAAAAATCATAAAATTGTACATTTAAATGGGTGAATTTTATGGCATGTAAATTTTGCCTAAATAAAGCTATTAATAATGATTAAAAGGCACTGTGCTAGGCCCTTCAGGGGATACAAGTATGAGTATAAGCCAAGCACCACTGTGCTATGGGGATGAAGACACAAAATCAGAGAGACATAGTTTATTGAACCAGAGAAATGGTTGCAGAAAAATGGACACCCTATGCATAAAAACTTTTTCCTTTTTAGGAGCCATTGAAATATTTGCCACTGAGTTAAACCATGCTGGAAGATACACTTGTGTCGCCAGGAACGCAGCTGGTTCTGCACATCGACACGTGACCCTTTATGTCCAGGGTATGGAAGCTCATTTAACTCATTAAAAGCTTGTTTTTTCTTCAAGTCATGTTTATTCTTGAAAGGATGTACTGTCTAGAAATACCTTGGGGATATGAAAGACTGACAGATATTTTTCAATAAACTAAGAAAAACATACAAATGAAAAATCACACAGAACAACCCCAAATTATTTTTTTTCTTGAGTTTCTATAATCTGTCCCTGCTTCTAGTCTTCTAACGGAATTCTTCTAATGGAAACTGCCTACAGTAGCAAGACTCAAAAAAAAATGTAATATGGCCAATATTCTCTTTTCCCCTGGACAATCAAATCGCTAATAATGTGGAATATGAATCCAGGCATGTTTAACCTCGTGGCTACTTTTAAACGTTTCTGCCACCAACTGGTGCCATCACTTTTTCTGTTGGTTCTTATAGAGTCTCCAGTCATTCAGCCTCAGCCAAGTGAACTAGATGTCATTGTGAACAATCCCATTTTATTACCATGTGAAGCAACAGGGACACCCAGTCCTTTCATTACTTGGCAAAAAGAAGGCATCAATGTCATCACTGCAGGTACCTACCACTGTTTCTATCAAGAAAATTACAGCAAATCAGTGTTTTATAATTCAGAAGTCAGTATGATTTTTTTAATAAAAAAAAATTAATAAAAATTCTTCCCACTGTGCTTTCATAACCGATGTAGGCAAAAGCCATGCAGTTCTTCCCAGTGGCGGCTTGCAGATCTCCAGAGCTGTCAGAGAAGATGCTGGTACTTACATGTGCGTGGCTCAGAATCCAGCTGGTACAGCCTTAGGCAAAATCAAATTAAATGTTCAAGGTACCTAAAGAGTAAATTTCTAGGTCTTCATTGCAAAGATGCTTGTAACAATGTATATCAAAGTTCATCTATCTAAAATAACCATGCTGCCATAGCTGTCAACATTCTTAGTTTACGTTATACAATGTGTTTTTTCTCTTACCCTTATGAAGAAGAAAATTTAATGGTTGGGGTTTTTTTGGTCATTGTTTATGTAAGAAAACTGAGGCATCTCATGGTATTTTGGATTTCTATGAACTTCCATATGGTATTCTATTTCATTGTAGCACATATTTAAGGTAACTTTTAAAACCTTTCTCCCCATAATACCACATTGGATACATTATGAAACACTAGATTCTAATATCCGCTTAAAAAACAAATCATATATTTTTTAAAATCATAAAACAAAAAATGTAATTGCAGTTAACCAACTTGATGGGAAAAAATTATTCTGTAGACAAAGCAGGGTCTTTTCACATTTAACTGTTATTTTCTTGACATAATATTCATATCTTGCATGCATTGTTTTTGTGACCTGGAAGTAGATTCTGAGCTTCTGAATTTGCATTAGCTGATTTTGAATTTCCTTATAGTGTGATTTTCCTATGGTAAATTACTGACTATAGTAAAGCTTACTTAACTATGTATTATAAATCTCTTTGTATTGTTAATATTTTCTCAACAAATATTTATTGCAATAATAAGTGGAAATACATTGAACATTACAGACATGACCCTCCCTTATGGTGTACAGAAGGAAAAAAACTAAACTACCAAATAAATAATTATAAATTCTGACATATGCTACACAGAAAAAAAGGCTGAGATGGGGAATAATGGGGAAATGTGGGCACCACTTCACATTAGTGGTTAAAGTAGGCTTTAAGAAGTAGGCTTCTCTAAAGGAGTACCATTTAGGCTGAGACCTGAATGATAAGCTAGGATGAGCCATGCAAAAGTGGTAGAGTATCCAAGGGAGAGAGGACAGCACATGCAGTGGCCCCATGGCAGGAAAGAGTAAGGAAAGAAGCATGGCAGTGTGGTAGGGAGTGGTGGCGAAGAAGAAGGCTGGCACAATGTGAAGGAAATCAGAGAAGAAGGTGGGCCAGTGCTTGGAGCGTCAGAAGGACCACACAAAGGTTATATTTTCTTCTCTATGCAGTGGGAGACCTTTTAAGGGTTTAACCAAGATGCTTATTTGGTTTTAGGAAGATCTCGTTTGCTGCTATGTAGGTAATGGTTTAGAGAAGG
This sequence comes from Mirounga angustirostris, assembly GCF_029215605.1. Classification (NCBI taxonomy): domain Eukaryota; kingdom Metazoa; phylum Chordata; class Mammalia; order Carnivora; family Phocidae; genus Mirounga; species Mirounga angustirostris. The sequence goes on from NW_026991714.1 coordinate 46,279,106, forward strand.
AGCAAGACTAGAGCTGGAGGAACTATTCAGGTCCTCTAGGCAGGGTGTTACAACCTGGCTGGAAGTGAGAGTGGCTGTGTAAGTTGCAGGGGTAAATGGAAAAAGTGATGGATTTAAGATACTTCTGGAGGTGTAACTGCCAGGATGACTGATAAATCAGATTTGGGAGGTTAGGAAAAAAGAGGAATTAATGATGTTTCCTGGGCTTTGGGCTTGAACTAGTGAGTGGATGATAGTGCCATGGGGGGATGATAGTGCAAGGGGGAGGAACTGGCTTTGGAGGAAAGAAAACATAATTTCTGATTGATCCTATGAGATGTGGGAAACTATTAGAAATCCTAGTGGAGATACCAAATTGAGTTGAATATGGATTCAGAGCTCAAGGGAGAGGTATAGTGTAAGATACAAATTTGGAAGTAATCAGTGTATTTCAGTCCACAAGATTGGATCAGAATTTGGACAGAAAAAGAGCTAAGGACAAAGACCCAGAACTCTACATTGTTTAAAGGCCTGAGAAAAGAGAGGATGCTGGAGAAGAATACAAAGGAGCAGGCAGACATGTTAGAGGAAAGCCGGATGGAGGCTAGGAGAGGAGAGTGTTTCAAGAAGAAGGGAGTGGACGATTTGTTGAATGCAAGTGAGAGATCAGTTGGATAAGGACCAATAAATATCCATTGGCTTTGGCAACATGGAGGTCATGGAAAGAACACTTCCATATAGGAGGGGTTTTTCCTTCACTAATTGATTAAAATTATTGGTATGGGCAATTCTGGGACAAAGAAACACATTAAATGATTAATGGCATTTCAACATTCCAAAAGCAACCAGAGATAACTGCATACTCTAAAGGCATGAAAATTCTGAACCAAATCGCTCTCCTTGCAGATACAGTATGTAATGGAAAGCACAAACCCAACCAAATAATGTTGGCTGATATAAGTAATTTTAACATGGTTATTCATATTTTTTTCACAACTTGTTGATTTTATTTTACTCATCACTATTAGTGTACTTTAAAATTTGGTCTCGGGGTGCCTGGGTGGCTCAGTGAGTTAAGCATCTGACTTCAGCTCAGGGTCCTGGGATCAAGCCCCTTGTCTGTTTCTCCCTCTCCCCCTCCCCCCACTCTTGCACGCGTGCATGCTTTCTCTCTCTCTCAAATAAATAAAATCTTTAAAAATAAATAATAAAATAAAATTTGGTCTCCATGTGGTTGACCATTTCTCCATATCCTTTGAAGACGTGGCAGATAGTTCTAGGTCCCCAGGACTTGCTATGCATAGGGCATTACGTGGATCAGTGGAGCTCTCAGAGATCTCATTTCTGATTCCATTTCTCAGTCTGCATGTGTGGTAACAATGTGAAAACAACGTTTGCCTTGTTTCTCTCTTAAGCTTTTTTGAATGAGTGGTAGTTTTTTTTGTTTTTTGTGGGTTTTGCCGGCACATACTTAAAGGGATTATTTTTACTGTCACTGTTGTCCTCTGCACCTTGTCACTGTCTCTGGACTTGCATTGACACAAGTGGATCATCCTCTCATTTCTTTCCCGTGTGCTTGTGGTCAGTTGTTCCTTGTCCATCCTTGATTGTTCTCTGATAATTATTTAATATTTCTTTGAAGCTCAATAAAATATCCAGGCCAATACCTAAGTGGTAATCAACCTACTGGAAACAATAGGAAGAGAACGCCTTATCGTAAGCCCTTCCACAGCTTTCGGAAGAAGTGGGAAGAGTTTTACATATATAATTCTTTTCCATGATCTATTCATTTATTTACTTAGTCATTCAAACAATACTGTGTTAAATATGGCCACTGTGTTTGAGACACTAAGCACTGTAGGAAACACTTGAGTAAAAGTATCTCTGAGCAGTTGAATAATTTCCAAACCTTGAAGGGGTCTATTCTGAAAGTTTAAGTAGCTGAAATGAATCACATAATACAGTATGTTAAAGAAAATGCCTCTGTTGATACAACCTAAGTTTTCTAGACATGCAGTACCTCAGGAATATATGTTTATGTCCTCATTTAAAATTGAATAGCATTTACATTTGTTAACTATGCAGAGAATAATGTTCTGAAAATGGCTCAAAGAATTTTCTTTTCCAATGAAAACAAAGTATAGTGATCCTTTGATGATAATATGGTAAAGTCAGGATTTCATTTCTTTCCTGTGTGACTTCCGTAGAGTGATACTGTGGTGTGTACATGGTACATTTATGCTTTTAAGATGAAGTTTACACTTTGTATCTTTCAGTTCCTCCAGTCATTAGCCCCCATCCAGAGGAATATATTACTGCTCTAGATAAACCCATCTCCCTACCGTGTGAGGCAGGTGGCTTCCCACCACCTGACATTACCTGGCATAAAGATGGGCATGCAATTGTGGAATCAATCCGCCAGCGCATCCTCAGCTCTGGGGCTCTGCAAATCGCATTTGCTCAACCTGATGATGCCGGCCAGTACACGTGCATGGCAACTAACGTGGCAGGATCAAGCAGCATGAGCACCAAGCTCATTGTCCATGGTAGGTTATTTAACATTAATTATTTCAATCTGCTACATTGCCATGGCAAAGAGAAAAGACCACTGAGAAAAAATATAATGAAAGCCAAAGTCATGCAAAACCAGCAATCCGAAGTGGGATGTGTGTGTGTGTGGTGTGTAGGTATACTTACCCTTCTAATATGTAGGCTCTGATTATTTGTGTGGGCAAAAGTAAGGCTATGATTATGTACGTGTGAGAAAGAAAGAGAGATTTTATAAAGATAGCCAAAATACCTAATGTGTTTCCAATAATCCCCTCATATTGTGAGTATTAGTATTTATACTCTGGCCATAGATCCCATTTATGGGATCCATTTGTGTTTTGTGACTATTCTGCTTACTTCTCAACTTACAAATGATCTTCACTCAAAACTAATCTCCATATGAGCTACATTATACAGTGTGAACCTAATGAGAGTTGGGAATCTATTCGATTTATTATTTTAAAGTAGCAAAATATTTACAAGTATATTTTTATAACAGAAAAAAAATCTTTTTTTCTTTGTATTCAGACAACTAACAAAATATCTAAGGATGAGCATTGTAATATTTTCATTGTTAATGTGTATTTTAAATATAAAATACCCATTAATATCAGTGTGAGAAACACAATAAGTAAGTTAAACTCTTTCCAACTACTGTTTTCAGAGGTAACTCTTGTAATGAGTCTCTGCTTTTTCCTTTTCTACAAAATTTGTGAAAGCCATTTTTTATCCTCCGGTTATGTTTGAATTTCCTATGGCTTCATAGTTAAAGTGATGATTTCAAGCAGACACAATTTTAATTGAATAAAGAAATAATAGCCCAAATTTTAAATCACCATTTATGAGTTTTTAAAATACTTACCCTGGTTTATACCTGCTTTTAGTTCATATAATTGAATTAATCAATACACATTAGTTCTTTAGCTTCAAATAAATAATACTCTTCTTTCTCAAATTTGTATAAAGTTTACCAAAATTAACCATATACTAAACAACAAAATAATCATTAATAAGATTTTAAAATAAGGTCACAATTCCTGCCCACAATGCAATAAAGCTAGAAACATGTAATAAACTTTTAATGCCAAAACCCCAACCCCAAGCAAATTTAAAAATACCATTCTAGTTAACAAGTAGGTCAAAGAATATGTTTTCATTTTCATACTATTTAGAAAATAATAAAAATAATGACACTACATAGCAAAATGTATGATGTGTGGGCCAAAGTTCAAATCAAATGTAAAGTCATAACCTTAAAATTTTCATCTTGAAAAAGAAGGAAAATGTACTAATGTTACAACTTTGTCACCCTAGTAAAATTGAAATATCAATCCCAAAGATAAAGAAAATGATAAAAATACAGTATAAATTAGTTAAAAATGAATCAAATATTTACAGTGTACCATTCAACAAAATAGATTTTTGTGTTTTCCCTAATATCTATGTTTCTGTGTATAATCATTCATATATGGTTTATGTATTTACTTATATAATAAAAAAATAATTTTTGCTGAATACAGCTTTTGTCCTGTCACTTTTCAGAATGTCATTAAAATTGATCTACTTCTTACTGGTATGTTTGAATAATTCCAAAAGTCATAGTTTTTGGAGGGGAGTATATTTTTACTTTTTGAGCCAAGTATTCGTAATGCTTTTCAAGCCTTTCCTTTAGAAGTAAATAGCTTAGTTCCAATCCACTAAGGTATTTGTTAGTATATTAAAATAGTCAGTTGATCTTTCTATATTGCCTAAATTCCAGTCCAAAAAAATTTGAGGCATAGGAAGTATTTGCATAGAGTTCTGAAATCACTATAAAAATTTATTCTGCAGCAGTATAAAAGCTGAATTAAATGTCTTGACCTGGTTTTACTTGCATTTGTTGTAACACATGAAATACTGCAATAAATTTTTTTTTCCATAACACTTTGTGATATTCAATATGGGGTGAGTGTTTTACAGTGTTTTAAACTGGTGACTTTTATCCGTTTGTTCTCACAGTATATCTGTGATAAAAATCCAGTGATTATACAACCACAGAAGCATTTTTGGATTTTGTTGCTCTAGTTTGTTTGTTTGTTTTACTTCACTGCAATAAGCATAAGAAACTTAAGTAAAAGAAAGTTAGGAAGGGTGGCTCAGTTGGTTAAGTTTCTGCCTTCGGCTCAGGTCATGATCCCAGGGTCCTGGGATCAAGCCCTGCGTCAGGGTCCCTGCTCAGTAGGGAGCCTGGTTCTCCTTCTCCCTCTCCCTGCTGCTCTCCCTGCTTGTGCTTTCTCTCGCTGTGTCAAATAAATAAATTTTAAAAATCTTAAAAAAAAAGAGAGAGAGAAAGTTAGGAAGCCAAATAAAATCTAAGGATTTCTAATCTAGTTCTATGTCATTTGCTTAGAAACTGATTGTGAATATATTCAACAAGTTGAAATCCATTGAGGTTCTTGCTATAGGCATCTTTCATGATAACAAATCAATATCTTAATACATTTTATTTTACTATTTCCAGCAAAATTATCCTCAAAAGAGTCTTTTGTGTGTCAGTATTCTGTATGAATAAGGGTATTATTGAACATCCTGAATGACTATCTTTTTTAAACTTTTCTTAGTACCTCCTAGAATCCGAAGTACAGAAATACACTACACGGTCAATGAGAATTCACAAGCCATTCTTCCATGCATGGCTGATGGAATCCCCACACCAGCAATTAACTGGAAAAAAGACAATGTTCTTTTAGCTAACTTGTTAGGAAAATATACCATTGAACCCTATGGAGAACTTACTCTGGAAAATGTTGTGGTAAGTTTAATAGATGTGAATAGGTACTTTAAACCAGATTGGTAATTCACCCTTTTACTTTTAGTAACTTAGCCTGGAAATATGTTCTTTAATAATGAAAGAAAAATACTCTTATAAATTCAGGGCAAAAAATGAATTTCACATATATTTCATTTTATGGCCCAGGTCTAAGAATAATATTTAACAGATGGTAGGAACTCATAAGTGGCCTCCTTCTAAAATTATTTTATTTTTGTGGAAATCTGTTTATCGGGAAAAATTCTAAGTACCTCTGTTATATTCCATGCATGTAACCATGTATGGGAATGATTAGGAGAGTGGAAATAGAAGCATGTCTGATGCATTATTAAGCAGATATGAAAAGCAGTTTTTCTGTTCTTTTCAGGATTTTGAATAACCCTTTCTAGTCATTGACAAGGAAACTAAAGTCTTAGGGATCTACACAGGCTAAGATTTTTTAATAGTCTTAGGTGGTACTTACCCAGTCTACAGAACAGTAGCTATCAGAAGCATCTCAGTTTTTGTGGTAGCCCACTTGAAGAAGAATCTATATATATGCATACTACATGACTTTTAAAAATATTTACCATATGGTTTGAAAATATCAATACTTGGCCCCGAATATGAAACATGATTATAAATGTGAATCACTTTCAGAGCTTTTGTGCATATCTTATTCCTATTCCTTGCCCTTCAAAATACCTAAACTTCATTACAAAATCTTTGTGGAATTAAATTTGAACAGATTAAAATAATAAAATTGATTACATTCACTTTGTAGTATAATTTTGGCCATTAGCCAGACTCCTGGGATTATCATGTAAATAACCCTAGTGATTGGCTGTATCACTGGGCCCTAACTCAACCACATGTGCCAACAAAAATCATATTTATTCAAATCAGTTGTAAAATGTGCCATTATTTTATGTACCACTAAGAAAGAAAAAGTACAGTTAAGTAAACTGGAGAAGGCCATCAAGTTTTAAGTTGCATCGAGGTTTCAGGGATATTAAAAGTTAAAAATATGAATTTTAGAATTGATAAGATAAGGATAAATTTGTTTGTTTAAGCTAGTAAATACCTTTAGTGGGATTACCCCCAGGCTCAGGAATGTTGAATTTGGGCCCTCTATTACACTTACAGACCTGAAGGAATTAAATGAGCAAGAAGAGTTTAGACTTTTAGTGGGACAGTGACTCAGATATGTTAAAAAACATAACAATAAAGTAGTTTATAAATACTAGACGAAGGACTCAAATGATGAGTAGAAATCTACTTGTGAATAGTATGTACAATCCAGATTTTTAAGTGCTTCACTTCCATAAAATCCTTGATTTTAAGCTTAAATTGTTATAAACTGAGAATTTTAAGAACAGCTGAGTGATATGGAAGTGGGGAGACCTTTATAGAGAATATGATTTATTCCTGTTTGCCCTTTAAAAAAAAGTATGCAGCCAACCAAATTTAGATTGTATCTACTATTAGTGATTACAATTTTTATGCTACATTTCCAAGCAACCCTTTAATGTTTCAATGCAAAAAAAAATATTCTTAAACTTTTTAAAGAGAAGGAAAAGTAATGTACTCAGAAGCATTCAATCGTTAATTCAAAAAATATTTATTGAATACCTTCTATGTGACCAGCACTGATTTATGCAGTAGTAATATATGAGGTAACAACTCAAAGATCCTTGCCTTCATGCAGTTTATTTCTAGAGGAGGGAGATAGACAATAAAAAAATAATAATAAATAATGTATACAATAATAATAAACAATGTATACAATACATCAGAAGAAAATAAGTAGTATGAAAAATAAAAGAACAGAGTAAAAGCGATCAGAATTTGGATGGGTACCGGTTACATTTTTTAATAGGATAGTCAGGGTGAGTCTCCTTTGGGAAGGGGACATTTGAGTAAAACTTAAAGGAAGTGAGTTGGCCAAGCAAATATCTGGAGGAAAAGCATGATAGGCAGGTAAAACTGGGTTCCTCTCTCAGATATCTAGAGGAAAGAACTTAAGGTGGGAACATGCCTAATATATTGGAAGAACAGGGGCCCAGTAAAAGCAAAGAAGGAAAAAAAAAGAAGAAGAAGAAGAAAGAAAAGAAAATGAAGGCCAGATCATGTAGCATCTTGTAGATTATAACAATTTTGCTTTTTACTTTAAATAAAATTAGAATACATTGCAGGTTTTGAGCCTGGGATCAATGTTATCTGTCTTACATTTTTGCAATACTGCATTGACCATTGTAATGAGCAGAGGCAAGGGTAGAAGCAGAAAGACCTGTTGGGAAGATGATTTGAAGTCTGAGGAGAGATTATGTTAACAGAGAAGGGGTGGGAAGTGGCTGGATTCTGCATATACTCTGAAGCTAGGATTTCCTAGCTAGATTGCCACTGCAGTATGAGAAAGAGAAGAGTACAGATGACTCAGATGCCTGAGAACAAAAGGCATTAAAAACTGGAAGGACAAAATAGCCATCAACTGATATGGTGAAGGCTATCGATGAAACAGGATGGTGAAAGGGAAATTGGGGGTTCGGTTTTGGACATGAGTTTGAGATGTCTTTTGGGCATACAAGCAGAGAGGTGAAATGGGAAGTTCAGTGTAACTGGAGTTTGGAAGAAAGCTCTGGCCTGCAAATACTGGTCCTTATCAGCATACAGATAGTATTTAAAGCCATGAGACTGGATGACATCACTAAGGACCCAAGTCAGATAGAGAAGAGGACCAGTCAGATAGAGAAGAGGACCGAAGACTGAGCCCTCTCGCATGCCAACATCAAGATGTTAATATTGAAGGGAAGCCAGGAAAAAAGAGATGGTAAATGGAGCAACCAGTGAGGTAGGAAGGAAACTAGGAGAAGGGGGTAGCCTGGAAGCCAAGTGAAGACATGGTTTCACAGAGACAGGGTGTCAAAGGATGCCATTCCAGTACATCTAGTAAGATGAGTGCCAAGACTGGCTGTTGTATTTAGCGAGTGAAACTTAAGAGTTGCAGGTAGTATTGCCCAAACCCTTTCCAGCTCCTTTGATAATTTTGGCGGTGTTTGGTGCCACGTTACCAAGAAAGCCAGCTACCAGCTAAGATGCTACCAAACTTCTTAATTATGTGTTCTTTATCTGTACATCATAGAGCTGCAGTACACTTGATGTTTAGTAAACTTTAGAACTTTTGTAGAGTTTTCTGAGAGCTTATTACTATAAACTGCTATAGTTCTGTAGGGTATGGGCTTTCATTTCAACTCCTGTACATCTTAAGTTACGTTATGCAAAAGCGAGCCAGGTGGCTCCGACTACAAGATGGAAATTTAAACTGTCTTTAAATAAGAGTGCTCCTTTGGGAACCAAGCTATGCAGTTTTGTGTATTTTATGGAAAATGATGTGAGACTGTGTAATTTTAACACTACAATTTTTCTTTGTTTAAGCCGGAGGATTCTGGCACCTATACCTGTGTTGCTAAGAACGCTGCAGGTGAAGACACGCATATGGTCAGCCTGACCGTACATGTTCTCCCCACTTTCACTGAACTTCCTGGAGATATGTCATTAACTAAAGGGGAACAGCTACGATTAAGCTGTAAAGCCACTGGGATTCCATTGCCCAAGTTAACGTGGACCTTCAATAACAATATTATCCCAGGTGGGTCATTTAATTCTTAAGGAGATAAATACACCCATAAAAAACTCTAAGCCAATCCCCATTTCCTTTAGCTGCGGGAATTGATTGAAAAGTTACACGAAGAGATGGGGCACCCGGGTGGCTCATTAGTTGAGCATCTGACTCTCGGTTGCAGCTCAGGTCATGACCTCGGGGTGTGGGATCGAGCCCCACCTCTGGGCTCTGCACACAGCAAGGAGTCTGCTTGAGGGATTCTCTCTTTCCCTCTCCCTTCCCCTCAACCCCTCCCCCTGGGTGCACTCTCTCTCTCTCTCTCAAATAAATAAATAAATAAAATCTAAAAATAAAGGTTCCATGAAGAGTTGATTGCTTTAACTTCTATAAAATACATACCTTTGCCTGGATTTTACCCTATACCCAGTATATATATTCTTTTTTTTTTTCATTCTTTTGAAGGATAAGTTAATCACAGGACCATATGTGACAGGATATTAGTAGACATTTTTAACCTAAGAATAATCTCCCTCCCCCAGGAGAAGACAATATTGTATACACAGGGACCTAAACTTATCCTCCCTGATAAATGGATTAAGGTGGCTACTGTTGAAGTCCTGAAGACTCACCTAATTTGACAGAGGAGAGCTCTGCTTCTCACTGCATGAATTAACATCGATTAACCTCTCTTATAATGTAAATCAATTATGTAGAAAACTTTTGGTCACTATGTGCACTACAAGTTAAAGTAAGTGCCTGGAACCCAGAAGCACTCATCTCTGGGAGGACACGTATCTCCTTATTTGTTAGACCATGTTATCAGCACAAAGATGTTATCAGTTAATAAGAAGTTGTCATACCCAAAATTGAGTTCTGAAATACTGCACTATTAGCATTTAATAAATGTCTTCCTAGAAAAGAAGTAATAAGCTTGAATTCTTCTGTTCTAGAGATTTATGTTAATGACTGAAATTCATCGACTGTATTACCTTAATAATAACAGTATACCTCACTAAGGAAAAATAGTCTAAAAAATCTAATCAGTACTGTTTTCTGACTGTATAATACTAATTCAGCTATTTAAATTTTTAAAGCTCGATTTTCCACTTCATATTCAGCAGTATGAAATCTTTTGAAATAATTTGAATGGGGGAAAGCATACAAGGTAAACATACCAACATAATTAGATATTTGCTGGTCTAATCAGAATCTTATTTTTGTTGTTTGAGGATTAGCATGTTTACCTTATTCTCTATTCCAAATATTATAACTACTTTTATAAATATTTATATCAACAACCATTTATGGAGAAGTTTAAATCATTAAAAATTTAATCATGTTGTCATTATTACCTAACTAGCATATGTTTTCATGATTTCCCCTCTGACCTGCCAAGTCCGTTGAATTACAGCTAAAAAGGTTTTCGTGTTTTTGATGTAAATTGTTTGGGAAGGAAAGGGGTGAGATAAATAAAGTGGAAAATGTCATAGGTCTGAATGAAAGATTTTTGAAACCCAGAGAGACTAGAAGCCAGATTTAGGCAACACTTAAAAGGTGTACTTTAAGTCTAAAATAATTTTAAAAGACGTTTATTTTCATTCTCTTTTCTTGTTCCTTCTGCTGTTTTTCATTCTTCAAGAACAAGTGTCTAGAGACATAGCAAATAGCTCAGGGGAAGAAATTTGTGGAAAAGGCTCTCTTCTCCAATGTCATGATGAGATCTCTAGTTCAATTTCTGACCAACTCATAAATCCAACCTGCAAAATAATTGAGCTGTTGTGATTATTTTCTTAGGTTACTGAGAGGCATTTAGTTGTTTCCTGACTTGTTTCTTTCAGCCCACTTTGACAGTGTTAATGGACATAGTGAACTTGTTATTAAAAGAGTGTCAAAAGAGGATTCAGGTACTTACGTGTGCATTGCAGAGAACAGCGTCGGTTTTGTGAAGGCAATTGGATTTGTTTATGTGAAAGGTAGGTAAACATGCTCTATTTTTAATTTATCATTTATTTATAATGAATAATTTGCATTTTGCTTCCTTATTATGTAGTAATACACTATAACTTCAGTTTATTAATCCATCTAGTCCTGTTTCACAGATGTGCAAATTCATAAGAAATAATACATTATCAACGTTCAACTCAAAAGTAGGTAAGCAAAGAGATCATTTGGTACAAAACGGAATCATCTGCTTAGATTATCGAAACTAACCAAATTATCCGGTTGATTAGCATGAGCAGTGATTCTGAAAATTCATGGGGTTCAAAAGTGGCTTCTCCCTTTTTCACTAAATTATCTCTCTAAATAGGTCAAAATCACAAAGAAATGATCAGAGCTTCCTTTTACTTACAATTATCTGTTGTTATTTCCCAGAACCTCCAGTCTTCAAAGGTGATTACCCTTCTAACTGGATTGAACCACTTGGTGGTAATGCAGTCTTGAATTGTGAAGTGAAAGGAGATCCTGCCCCAACCATCCAATGGAACAGAAAGGGGGTGGATATTGAAATTAACCACAGAATCCGTCAACTGGTCAATGGCTCTCTGGCCATTTATGGCACTGTAGTAAGTCACACTGAAATTGTTGATGGGCACTTTAACTGCCACAATTAATGCCTCTCTATAAGGTGCCATGAATTGGAAAATTTCTCTTGCATTTCTAATTAAATCATAAAATCTTAATCAATGGGTTTTTATAAAAAACTGAAACAATGCTTCAAATTTATTATTTTTAGCCTTTTCAAAGAAATACAAGCAACAAAATAATTCTGCTGCTTTGTTCTCAATCATTGATCTATTATTATTTAGCATCATTCGATAACTTCCTCAAATCTGTATTAGAGCAAGGAAATTGAAGTTTTACAGACAAAATGACAAATAAATTATAGGGTAACTTTCATCACTAAGCTAACTATTTTAGGCTTTCCAAAAGCTTCAGTCATTCAGAAAATGAGTGTTGCTTTAAGTTATTCTAATTTTGGGGTCAAGCGAATGAGCTATTTTATCTAAAAATTTCTTAACTAGACTACCTATGGGTAATTTTTTTTATCACATTGTTGAGTTAATTGAAATAATAATTAAAATACAATACTTAATGACCTAATCCAATGAACCACTCTTAGTCTTTCATTCTCCTGGGTTTTATTTCAACATCGGATGTTGTTCCTTGTCCTTTCAGTTTTGAGATGATTTCTACCTTTAGCTGCTGTAACACTAGTGAGACTTAGATTTCTTTATTACCACGTTCCCCCTTTTCCTCTACACAAGTATTACTACTTCTGAAGTCCTTGGTACTTCTTCTAACACCACCAATGTTAATACTAATTATTTTTACCATACAATTTCAGATTCTTAAATATTTATCTCCAACCCTGCAATTCTTCCAAGTTCCATTCCAAGTTTCTTATTGAAAATTTCTATTTGGATAATACATTGACACCCCCAATTAAACATCTGTCTTTCTTCTCCCACCCTCCTCTACTTCCTGCAATTCAGTTCTCCTTTGTTGACTTGGTGTTTCTATTAACAAATTCTCCTATTCACAAGACTTTTAGCAAAATCTGTGACTCTAATTAGTCACCAAATCTAAACTCATGGAGTACTTATTTTTTATACCATATATCTATAAATTTGTGAATTATATTCTGTGATTTATCATTATCAGTAAGTTAGTTTTTCCTTTCTCTCCTGAAGTTCACGCTCTCTAGATAGAGACCACCCTTAATTTTTTTAAATAACCTCCATTAGAAAGGTCTCAATATTTGTTAATTTGTCCTCATTATTTTAATGCTTTTTAAGGTATCAGAACAAGAGGGGCACCTGGGTGGCTCAGTCAGTTAAGCGTCCGACTCTTGATTTTGTCTCAGGTCATGAGACGGGTTGTGAGATCGAGCCTTACATTGGGCTCCATGCTGACCATGGAGTCTGCTTAAGATTCTCTCTCTCCCTCTGCTCCTCCTTCTCTTTCTCTCTCTCTCCCTAAAAAAAAAAAAAAAAAAAAAGGAAAAAGAAAGAAAAAAGATATGGAAAAATAGTGAGATAATTTTAGATAGAAGATTATAAAAAATATTATTTTTGCCCTCAGTTTCCTAGCAATTATTATTCCCAGAGAGCAATAATCGGCTGTTTTGAAAACATTTAGGCTGGGAATTTTTTTCTCCTTCTTTTTCTCATTTTAAAACCTATTTATGAAAAAAAAAAAAAAACCTATTTATGAAGGTAAATATATGTAGTTTTGTCTACTTCCATGAAAAATCCCTTCTCAAAAATGAAACTTTATAGTAGCCTCATGGTGAAAAAAGTTATTTGCCCTGCTCTGTAGGCTCACATTTTTATAAAGCACTGCTTATTTCCATAGAATGAAGATGCTGGTGATTATACATGCGTAGCTACCAATGATGCTGGGGTGGTGGAGCGCAGCATGAGTCTGACTCTGCAGAGTAAGCTGCTTTATTCAACTCTACGTGAACACCTAATTAGAGGAATGTTGCCTAATAAAGAATGTTCCTGTTTTTTTAACTTCATAGCAAGTATATTATCAGTAGCCTTCAGAGTGTGTGTAATTTAGTTTTCTGCTGCTGATAGAGCAATTTGTTATCAAGCATAAGATTGATACAGTTTTGAATATATATTTTTTCTATTTTATCTAACACATGCAGTTCAAGATTACGGTTGCTTGGCAGCAGAGCTTTCTTTTGGTTTGCAATATATTCAGCCAAGTACCCTTCACATAGTTTACCATGGTTCTGGTAATGTGCTTACAAAATTGTCATTTTGTGGCACTTTAAAATGTGTATTAAAAGTATGGTGGTTAATATAACATAATAATAAAAAAAATTGAAGAAAAGAAGTAAAGACTAATATAAATGAATTCAAAAGTGCTCTAGGTTGATTGCTATCAATCTTCCATGAAATAATTATATATTCTGGGCAGGACTATCATGCTCATCATGAAGCCCTTCAGTGTAAGCCATCAGAAGGACAGTCTCCAGAACCACTTCAGGATTGGCCTGAGGATAGCATCATTGGGTTGAGAATTTAAGTGAAAAACTTATTTTGTGACTAGGCTCAGTATTTAATGGGATAAATTTATGTTTTCTTCATTCACTTTTGAGAGATGCTCTAGGCTAGCATTTACTAACAGTTATTTGCTAAACTACTATTATCTAAGACTTTAACTTTTAATAAATAAAACTATATATTTAAACTGTACAAAGTGAAAATTATATATATATATATACACACACACACACACACACACACTGTGAAATGATTGCACCAATCAAGTTTATTAACACATCCATCACTTCACAGTTACCATTTTTTGGTTTTGATTGTTTTGGTGAGAACACTTAAGGTCTACTCACTTTACAAATTTCAAGGATACAGTGCAGTATTATTTACAGTCACCATGCTATACCTTAGATCCTTAGAACTTATTCATCTTATAAGTGAAAGTTTGTATCCTTTGACCAACATCACCCATTTACCCCAATCTACTCTGTTTCTATGAATTCAGCTTTTGTTTCTTTTTTAGATTCCACATACAAGTGATATACCTTACACTGTTTATCTCTGTCTAACTTAATTAGTTTACCATAATGCCCTCCAGGTCCATCCATGTAGTTGCACATGGCAGGATTTCCTTCTTTTTATTGCTAGATAACATTCCATTATACATATGTATACTCATTTTATTTATCCATTCATCCATCACCAGACACTTAGGTTGTTTTCATATCTTGCTATGACAGTGTTTTATTAAAGTACATATTTATCAAACAATAGCCTTGTGGGATATTATTAGGAAAAAACTAGAGTTCCATGGTCAAACAAGTCTGAGAGAAAATTGATTAAACAAAGTTCATTCATTTATCAAATATATAGAGCGCCCCTCCTATATGCCAAGCCCTGCTTTGTTGCCAGGTTTCTTTACTGCAGGTCTTTCCTGAAATGTTAATATGTTGATGTGTTATAACTCAGCAAGAGAAAGGTATAATATGCCATGTTTCCCAAATAAATGTTATTTCCACGAAACCTTCCTCCCCTCTTTGTTGGGTTAATGTGGGTAGGGTGTCACAATGATTAATCTCTCCTGGAAGAGTGTTCCACTGATCTGGTTTATGAAAGGCAGCATTAGATTAGCTTATTTATGTGTACTGACAATAAGTTGATTTAAGTAAATGAGGCATATAAAAACCAAAATATTTGTTTAAAATTAAAGTACCAGAAGGAATGTTTTCATTTGGATGAAGCATTCATATTTAACTGATCATTATGTGATTGATAGAATTAATTCAACCATGAAAGATGTACATATGGAATTTTATTGTTGAGTTAATTTATAGGCTTATAGGAAATGTTCAAATATGGTATTGAAATTAAGACTCTGAGTTTTATTTGACACTTTCTTTGACCATAGTAGAAGGAGCACATGAGCTCATTTAGTCATTATGTTATCATTTAGTGTTGAATAATTAATCTGAGGCATTTAATTTATTCAGCAGCAGTTTATTGAACACATAATGTAATCTGAACACTGGGAGAGAAATAAAAGCCCCAGCCCTGAAAGCTCCTTGAGTAAAGTTAATATAAACATCAAGTAAGAAGGTATTGTGTAAGATAATGTGGACATATACATGAATAATGCATTAATGATACTGGGAGGTTCAAACCTCATGTGAAATAATTACTTCTGTAAAAGACAACATGTCAGTAAAACCATTACATAAAATCCTGGCATATTTTGTTTTATGTTCTATTATTCCAGATATACTTCTCCATCTAAAATAGAGCCATGACCCTGAATTATCTGATATTCATTACTTCTCATTGAGCAAATCATTCCACCATTCAGTTCAAGCCTACTACATCACAGCTTTCACCTTTCAAGAATATACAGGCTCCTCTTTGCTTACCTATTTAAATGTGAACTCTTCTGATTAAATAAATGTTTAAAACCTTATATTCTGCTGCTGTCCTAAGTGAATCATCCTTTCAAAGCTAAATCCATCTCCATGCTATTTCCTTCTCTCCAAGTAGACTCCCCTCTTCTATGTATAATCAATCTTACCCATTTTTGAAAATCCAGTTCAAGCTTCTTCTTTTCCATGAAATCTCGTATTCTTTCTTGACACTGTAGACCAGTATAAACATTCTGCCGGTAGCTATATACAGCTACTTTGACATTTTTTTCCAACTTCACTTGAGCAGCTATGATCTACTATAGATACTGTCAACCTCTCCCCACTTCTTGAAGCTCCTTCCTTTGATTGCCAGGATACCATTCTCTCTTGATTTTCTTCCTACCTCACTGATCAGTTCTTAGGATCATTGTATGGGCTTGTCTTCTGTTCATCTCTTAAATAACAATGTTGTAATAGTTTCTGTCTTTGGCCCTCTCCCTCACATTTTAGAATCACTTCCAAAGCAATCTTATCCACTCATGAATGACTCACAGATCTATATTTCTAGCCCATATCTCTTCTGAGCTGCAGATAGGAATATTCTCTCATCATCTAGACATCTCTACATGAATGTCCCCACAGATACCTCAAGCTCAGTAGTTCCAAATGGATACAAATCATCATTCCTTACAACCTCCAAACAAATATGTTCTTCCTCCTATGTTCTACTGAACTGCCCAAACCACAGTATATTGTCCAAGCCAAATCCTGTAGTTGTCAGTTCCTCTCAATTCAATGACAAAATTCTGTTATTTCTTTCTTAATGGTTCTTGAATATCTTCCTTTTCCTCTCCATTTTCAGTGAATGCCTCTGATCTCTTAAGTCACTATTGTTATGCTTCTGTATTACCACATATTTACCTATTCTGTACTAAATATTATTCTACCTATTCCATTACTAAATTCTGTAGCTATATTATAGAACAACTAAATAATTATAGTCACTCATCTGTCTTATCAGTGGACTGTGAACTCCTTGAGACTAGAAGTTATATCTGTTATTTCTGAGCATCTAACACAATGCCTGGCAAATAGTAGGCTCTCGATACATGTTTATTGAATACATGAATGGTGACCAGTTATGAAAGAAAAAGTTAATAATGACTCTACCTCAAAAAGTGATGTAAAGGAAAGAAGTGAATGTTCACTATGTAAAACAGACAAAAACAATGATAACAACAATAGTACTAATAATATTATGTGCTTCCCCTGTCAAAGAGCTAGGCTTACATCATCTTAATGGAGTCTTAACAAGAATTCTCTGAAGGATACAAAGGCTCAGAGAGGTCCTAAGGAACAGAAGCAGAGCTGGAACCCAGAAAGTATGACTGTAGAGTCCATGCTATAGGCTAATATGCTTAGGAGTTTAAAATTTTGGACATTTAGTAAGTAAAACAGAGCTATGAAAAGTCTATCAATGGCCATTGCAACCTTAGTAGTTGAGAAACTACAGTGTTTTATAAACAAATCAACCTATTTTTTTTTTCAAAATAATGTTACTCTATAATATTAATAAAAATGTTAATATAACTACAAAAACTAAGAAGCGCTATGTTCTTTTTTCTGTAGGTCCTCCTATTATCACTCTTGAGCCAGTAGAAACTGTTATTAATGCAGGTGACAAAGTCATATTGAATTGTCAGGCAACTGGAGAACCTCATCCGACCATTACATGGTCCCGTCAAGGGCACTCTGTCCCCTGGGATGACCGAGTTAATGTGTTGTCCAACAACTCATTACATATTGCTGCTGCTCAGAAAGAAGATACGTCTGAATATGAATGTGTTGCTCGAAACTTGATGGGTTCTGTCCTTGTCAGAGTGCCGCTCATAGTCCAGGGTGAGTGTGATCAGAGGGATACTTACATTAAATAGCACCAGGAGGTACTATTACCCTGGCTGGCTCAGTTGGAAGAGCATGTGACTCTTGATTTCAAGGCTGTGAGTTTGAGCCCCATGTTGGGTGTAGAGATTATTGAAAAAAATAAACAAACTTTAAAAATAAATATATAGCACCTGGGGCAATCCAAATCATAAAAATTATTAAGCATCTTAGTCTAAGTCTCCTTTTACCCTTAAGATACTTCTAGATTGTGGAGCTAGAACAAAAATCACATAATTTATAGACTGGAGGGAATAAAACAATACAGATTAGAGCAGTAAAATCCCAAGCTCTAATAATTCAAAATCCCACACTGAAGTTTTGACTCAAAACTAAGTCAAATTTATTCTCAGAAATCCATGCATTTATTTTTCTTTAAAGAATGACATATCCAGGGCGCCTGGGTGGCTCAGTCGTTAAGCGTCTGCCTTCGGCTCAGGTCATGGTCCCAGGGTCCTGGGATCGAGTCCCGCATCGGGCTCCCTGCTCCACGGGAAGCCTGCTTCTCCCTCTCCCACTCCCCCTGCTTGTGTTCCCTCTCTCGCTGTCTCTCTCTGTCAAATAAATAAATAAAATCTTTTAAAAAAAAAAATTATTAAAAAAAAAAAAAAAGAATGACATATCCAAAAGGTAAACAGTATTTGAACTTTTTGGTCTCTCACTCTTCTGGCAGCCATGTCCGCATGAGTCAGGATTGGAGCTGAGAACACACTCTAGTTAACTATTTGAAATTCTTCTTTCCCATATGGATTTTAATTTTACCATCAAGGACAGCACCCATAAGCAGTTGTTCAGCAATTATAGATTCAGCTCTAGACCCAGTGCATAAATGAAATTCAATTTATGTTTTGTTGTTTACAAACAGAGAGACAAAAGTACAATGTTTTATTTGCAGTTCATGGTGGATATTCCCAGTGGTCTACATGGAGAGCCTGCAGTGTCACCTGTGGAAAAGGCATCCAAAAGAGAAGTCGTCTTTGCAACAACCCCTCTCCAGCCAATGGTGGGAAGCCTTGCCAAGGGTCAGATTCAGAAATGCGAAACTGTCAGCGTAAGCTGTGTCCAGGTATATCTCTTTATTCAACGGACAGGCACATGTTCAATAGATACTCATCTCTGTTCCCTAACTATGGATTGTCTCAGTGTTAATGCTTTAAATTGCAAACTATCTGACAGTGTAATGTTTCACCTTTGTACAGTGGATGGTAGCTGGTCAGAATGGAGCCCTTGGGAAGAATGCACAAGGAGTTGTGGACGTGGCAACCGAACAAGGACCAGAACTTGCAATAATCCGTCAGCTCAATATGGTGGGCGGCCATGTGAAGGAAATGCAATAGAAATAATCATGTGCAACATTAGGCCCTGCCCAGGTGAGAATCCACTGATGAGCAAAACTTGGCTATTTTTAACTCCAGTAAAGAGGTTATAATTACCTTTTCTTCTTTGTTGTAAAAGGTATTGTAGCCTCTACCCTGAAATATATTTATGTGTTATTAATTCTGTCTCATTAATAAAGTTATGAAAGGTATGACATTAATCAATGTTAAGTAAAATCCCTGATTTAATTGAATACCTTTATGTTATACCAACTGTGGTGTATTTTTAATCATGTAGAGAAAACATAGTATTTACAAAATCATAGAATTTAAAAGTAATGAGGACCTTAACATCTAATACAGCCATTCATTTTCAGATAAGAAAAATGAAGTCTAGGGTATTTAAAGACTTTCCCAGAAACACACAATTAGAGAGGGCTGAGATAATAATAGCAACCATTCACTAAACACCTGTCATGTTGTAGGAACCATGCTAGGTGCTTTATGTACATGTTGTTTTTTACTTTATAAAACAACCCTAGTATTTTAGGGCTCTTTCAGATTAAAGTGACAGAAACCAAACCAAATAAGCTTAAGTAGAAGATTCTTCAGGTATGATTGAATTCAAGGATTTGGCCAGTGTTTTTACTAGCATGTTTTCCATCTCTCGTCTCTGCTTTCTTCTCTGGCTTTATTGTCCATTAAACTCTTTCCAAGCAGTGGAAAAAATGACTGCTGGCAGCTACTGGCTCACAGGGGCCTTATAATCTAAGGCCTCAGAAAAAAAAGAGTCTTGCTCTCTCTCTCTCAGAATTCCTATCAACCTCTGAAAAGGAGCCCTGTTTGATTTTGTTTGGGTCTCATGCTCACCTCTGAACTCAGCTAAGTCCAGATACTTGGATAACTGGCTTGAGCTATCTACCTAGCATGTGTCAAGAGGGTCAGGCTCCTTGTTTGACAGCCAGAAAGAAACCATTTGGGATAGAAGTGTCTGGTCATTCATTAATTCATTCATTTATTCATTCATTTATCCAACAAATATTTATTGAGCACCCACTCTGTGCTCAAGTCATTGTTTTAACTGCTCCAGTTAGAATGGTAAATAGATAATATCATTCAGATATTTATAAGCCTACTGAACAAATGCCAAGAGTTGCAGTGATAGAGCATACCTGGAGAGACACCTTAGCTGAGATGGTTTAAATGAAGGGAGTGGGGGGATGCAGACAAACCAAAATATAATAGATGTTCACTACACTGGGTATTGCATCCTATTGTATAAATGAGGAAACCAAGATTCAGAAAATAGATGATGATAATTCACTAACGTTACATAGCTAGTAAAAAGTGAATCAAGGATTTGAATCCAGGTCTGTCCGATTCCTAAGCCTATTTACTTAGATCCTGGGTATCTTGATTTGCAGTTCAGAACTTACATTGCATTAGTAAATATAAGTAAAATACTGTCATGAAATCTTAAAAAAATAAGCCAAAGCCAAAACTGTTTTAACCTTAAAGAATTAGAAAGCTGATTATAATAGCATAATATATCAAAGTCAAAAGAGCCAGAACACCTGATTATAGCAGTCTTTGTACAGATTGTCAGTTATGATACTGATATAATGAAAAGCAAAATGATATTTGTAGCTGTCCTAAAATAAAAGTCAGGATTTTTTCTCTTCATGTTGAGTAACTATTGGTTTACTGATGTTTGCTCACTGTTCTACTGGCTTACTAATTTTGAGACTTTCTCTGGTTATTTCCCAGTCCTTAAATTAATTGAATTTAACTATTGTTTTGGCATAATGTCAGTGGTACCCTGAGACAAGCAAATGAAAACATGTATCTCTTTCCAGTTGAAAGTTTAGTGACATATTACTAGCTGGGCACAAACCATAGTGGGAGCATTTACACCTTTGGAAGCATTTACACCATGATGCTACAAATCAGTTTCTCTCTCTATTTCCTGAGAGGTGGTTGTTAAATTTATCATTATACCATTGCAAACTGAGCAGGTAGCCTAAGAAAGACTTTCTCATCTGGGGGTCTGTCAGATTCTTAGGGATAGAAGGGATTTTCTTTTTATACATTGTTGTAATCAACTTGCTAATATTTCATTGAGGATTTTTTCATCTATGTTCATGAGAGAAATTGACCCATAGTTTTCTTTTCTTGTAATGTCTTTGTCTGGTTTTGGTATTAGGGAAATGCTGACCTCATAGAATAAGTTAGAATGTAATCCTTCTGCTTCTGTCCTCTGAAAGAGGTAGTAAAGAATTGGTATAATTTCTTCCTTAAATGTTTGGGAAAATTCAGCGGTGAACCCATTAGAACAGTGCTTTCTGTTTTGGAAAGTTATTAATTTTGATTCAGTTTCTTTAATAGATACAGGCTTATTCAGATGTCTATTTCTTCTTGTGCAAGTTTTGGCAAATTGTGTCTTTCAAGAAATTGGTCCATTTCATCTAGGTTATCAAATTTAAGTGTAGAGTAGTCATAGTATCACTTCATTAACCTTTTAATGTTCATAGGATCCATAGTAATGCCCCTCTTTCATTTCTGATACTAGTAATTTGTGTTCTCAATCTCTCTTTTTCTTCCTCTGGCTAGATGCTTATTGACTTTATTGATAATTTCAAAGAACCACCGTTTGGTTTCATTGATTTTATCTAGATTTCCTTTTGTCAATTTCACTGATTTCTGCTCTAATTTTTTTTTTCTTCTGCCTTCTTTGGAATTAACTTTCTCTTCTTCTAGTTTCCTGAGGTGGAAACTTAGATGATTGATTTACATCTTTCTTTCCTAATATATGCATTCAATGCTATAAATTTCCCTCCTAGCACTGCTTTTGCTGCATCCCACAAATTTTGATAAGTTGTGCTTTCATCACCATTTAGTTCAAAATATTTTTAATTTCTCTTGAGATTTCTTCTTTGACCTATGTATCATTTTGAAATGTGTTGTTTAATCTCCACATATATGAGGTTTTCCAGTTATCTTTGTTATTGATTCTCTTAATTCTACTGTGGTCTGACAGCAGATATTATATGATTTCTATTCTTTTAAATTTGTTAAAGATGTATTTTATACCCAGAATATGTCCTGTCTGGGTGAATGTTGCTGGTGAGCTTGAGATGAATGTGTATTCTGCTGTTGTTGGATGGTATAGCCTGTAAATGTTTAATTATATCCATTTGATCAATGGTAATGTTGAATTCAACTATTTCCTTACTGGTTTTCTGCCTGCTACATCTGTGCATTTGTGATAGAGGGGTGTCAGAGTCTCCAACTATGATAGTGGATTCATCTGGTTTTTTCTGTTTTTGTTTTTGTTTTTGGTAATTCTGTTAATTTTTGCTTCACAGAGTTTGACTCTTTTTAGTAAGAATTTATTCTTAATACTGTCAAAATTACAGAAAACTTGCAAGAATAGTATAGTACAATAGTAAGATTCTTGCTTAGGTCCAGAGTCCCTGCACCTAAGCACCATGCTCTATTGCTTTTCCAGAATCAGAACTGCAACTTAGTGTAGCACAAATTCATCTATTATAATTTGGATTTTTCTTACATACTAATTCCTCCATAGCTGTTTTCTTTTGTATTATTTATATACCACAATGTTTTATACTTTATCTGGTTTATATTATCATTCTAAATTTTTTCTTTTCATTCATATAAAAGAAACATTTTAACTCTGCCACATATTATGTCATTAAATTAAATTCTGGTTGGGGTGTTCTGTACTGATTTAAAAAAAATAAAAGGTCTTCAGACAAACACCTCTACTTATATGTAATAGAAACTTCACAGATAATAAATGAATAAGCATCACCCAATTGTAATCCTCCAATAAAAAAAAATGCATCAGTGGCTTTTTGTTAACCAACAGCCTTGAAAATTGGACATATTAAAATAATTGGAATAGCTAAATTTTTTCAATCACACAGTCCATACATCAGTAATCCAAGTTAATAAAGAAGTAGTTTTGAGTAATATCTGCCTTATATTTAAAGGCTTTGTTGTTTCTTTTTTTCTTTTCTTTTTTTTTAGGGTTAGTCAAATACTTTTTAGTCCAAATTCTTAACAGCTAAAATACATGTGTGTGATTATGCTTGTCTGTGTCTACTAAGTACACGGATATGTAATAAACTCAACTAGAAAATAGTTAATTGAAAGAAAATCTAAGGTGTGTTTTAAACTATATTCTAAACAAAGCAGGCAAATGACAATTTAATGTCATTACTTGGTTTTCAACTAATTCTTTTGGTGTCTGATAGGTTGTGTTAAGAGAATATTTAGACACTGACCTTAAGGCCCTATTTTGGTTCATATCTTGGTTCAACTGGGTGACCACAAAAACATATTTTAGGAGCCCTATTTCTAGAAAATTACCCTTAAAACAAAAATATCACTTGATACTGACTTACACATAAGAGAAACCATAATGTTGATTCTTAGCCCATGCACCTGGTAGGAAACACAAGGTTGTTTCAGTCTTGCGGTTAGATGGTATAATATGTTAGTTACCAAAAGGAAGGCCTTAATATCACTCCGTGGAAACTACTGGTCAAATTCTTGGTGTTTAGGAAGCAGGTGAGTACGTTATTCAGAATTTTTAATTCATGAACATTATGTAATGGAGACAATTTTTTAAGGAGTTACAACTGTGCAAATCATCATGTTGTTGAAGGATCTAAGTGTATTTTTAAACATGAAGCTGAATCAGGCTTAAAGATGTGGTCTTGAGTCTAGAGTCCAAGTTATCATTATGAAAATGATTATATTCATTATAATTGCATCTAGATCTGTTATACAGCCTTGCTCCTAAGCTTCTGGTTCCTTCCACTTTTCCCAGAGCATAAAGCACAAACAAATGCTTATCTAGGATTTTTTAAACTTAGATTGTATTTACATATGGTAGTTTGATTACATTCTATTTTAATAAAATAGTCCCTTTGGATAACTGTAAGCATTCATTTTGGCATTAGGTAGCCTTCTGAATTTTCCTATAAACACTAATTCCCATGAAAATCTAACCAGGAGGAGAAAGGAATAACGTTATTTATGTTTCCTTTGGTTCAATTTCAGTTATTTTTGATTCCAGGCTAATTTAAATCATTACTGAGTTAATTTACTTGTATAATTTTGTTTATTTAACAAATGTGGTTCTGTGCCTTGCAACTTGCAACTTGTCTCGTGGGATATTTGTAGTTCATGGAGCATGGGGCACTTGGCAGCCTTGGAGTGCATGCAGCGAAAGTTGTGGTAAAGGTGCCCAGATAAGGACCAGACTGTGCAATAATCCACCACCATCATTTGATGGATCCTATTGTGATGGGGCAGAAACACAGATGCAAGTTTGTAATGAAAGACACTGTCCAGGTAAGAGAAATACAGTGTTTTTACCTGTAATAAATTGACATCTACCTCTTATCTGAGTAGCATGTCAGTAAGAATCAATGTCAATAAGAACATCACCCAACCTAACAATGCTCAGGGTATTGTGGTAACAGAGCACATATGTTTTTCCTTAATCCAGTTGATGGCAAGTGGGCAGCTTGGACCAGTTGGAGTACCTGTACTGTGTCCTGTGGAGGAGGTGCCAGACAGAGAACAAGGGAGTGCTCTGATCCTGTCCCCCTGTATGGAGGAAGCAGATGTGAAGGGAGTGATGTCCAGAGCGATTTTTGCAATAATGACCCTTGTCCAAGTGAGTGTTGGAAATAGTGAGTCAACATTATACTTTCTTAAAGTTTTGTTAGGCCTTAAGTCCTTGAAGTTATAATATACTGGCACACCTGGGTGGCTCAGTTGGTTAAGTGTCTGCCTTCAGCTCAGGTCATGATCCCAAGGTCCTGGGATCAAGTCCCAATGGGGCTCCCTGCTCAGTGGGGAATCTGCTTCTTCCTCTCCCTCTGTCCCTCCCCTCTGCTCATGTGCTTTTTCTCTCAAATAAAATCTTTAAAAATAAAAAAAAATTAAGAATTTTTAAAAAGTCATAATATACTGTTACTGGATTCATCTAGCTTTGGTTTAGAATATCCAAGTGTTGTACAGTTGCTGCTGTGCCTGTATAATACCATAGGTGTAACTGATTTATATAGGCAAGGGCTGTGTCCTATTTCATTTCCTCTCTAGGACAGGCTGCAGAATGCAAGGACAAGGGCACTCTTACGGCGTTGATGATATCTTTACAGAGGCAAGCGGGTGGCTCTTTTCCTTAAATCAGTCACCAACCTAGATTTTAAGACCCTAACAGCATCTGAATCCACTGTATCTGGATTTTATAGTCTTGACTCATCAAGAGCAGAGATCTTGTCTCATTCATATCCTTCAGCTCCTGGAATACTGTAAGACTCAATAGGTGTATATTAAATGGAATTTCTCAATGATGGGAATGTATACCCCGTTTCTAGTCAGAATAACAGCTAAACCATCTGCCTTTGGAAGTTGCCTATTCACCAATTCGTATATTTCTTTTCAGTTCCTGGAGAGAGTCTTACCATACTCTTTGGATGAATGTCATTGTTTAGCACCTGTTCCAATGGTTCTCTGTTGTAGTTCATGGTAACTGGAGTCCTTGGAGTGGCTGGGGAATGTGCAGCCGGACATGCAACGGGGGGCAGATGCGGCGGTTCCGCACATGTGATAACCCTCATCCCTCCAACGGCGGAAGAGCTTGTGGGGGGCCAGACTCCCAGATCCAGAGGTGCAACACTGACATGTGTCCTGGTGAGCCCCCTGACTCCTGGCAGTAAAATAAGGAGAGCATTTCACTTAGTGCTCATTGTAGCTAGCCCCATCATTTCAGATCTTAAAATGAGAGTTGTATAGGTAGGGTCATCTGAACTGTAGATTTTAAAACCCATGGGTTAATATTGGCCATTCCATTCTTGTTCACAGTGGATGGAAGTTGGGGAAACTGGCATAATTGGGGCCAGTGCTCTGCCTCTTGCGGAGGAGGTGAAAAGACTCGAAAACGGCTGTGCAACAATCCAGTGCCATCTAAAAGCGGGCGCCCCTGTCCAGGAGATGCTACTCAGGTGTCCAGATGCAATATGCAAGCATGTCCAGGTAAGCAACTGAGTTAGACTTTGGTGGAACCATTGCTAATTTATCTACAGCCTTCCTGCAGATTAGAAAAGGATATCCCTCTGAGCCCACAAATTGCAAAATGGTGCCAACTCCAGAAGGAAGAATTAGGAAAAATGTATTTTTTTCCCCTTCAAGTTGGTCTACACCAAATCTTATGGCTGGATTTTAGCTGCTGTTCATCCCCATCCAGGCCCCCTTGTAAAAAGATATGGTCTGCACAGCTATAAATAGTAGTCCTAGGCTTGAGGAATACAAAGGTTTGGAAGACTGGAGAAAGCCAGGCTGAGATTCCAGGCTGAAAATGAGAGTGAGACAGAAACTGAATACTTAACAGAAATACACAGTTGGGGGCTATTTTTTCATGGATGGAAATATGGAGAACATGAATGTGGAAAGTAAAATAGGGGCCAGTTCAGTTCTAGGAAAAAGAGTAGGGGGAGTTCAGGTATGATAACCCAAGTCATACAACGTGGCTGGATATTGTAAATGATGTAAAATTTCAGAAGGTGGGACACCTGGGTGGCTCAGTTGGTTAAGCGTCCAACTCTTGATTTTGTCATGATCTCAGGGTTGTGAGATGGAGCCCCCATTGGGCTCTGCGCTCAGTATGGGGTCTGCTTGAGATTCTTTCTCCCTTTCCATCTATCCCTACCCCCGCTGGTATACACTTTGTCTCTTACATAAATAAATAATCTTTAAAAAAATTCAGAAAGAATGAAACCAGAATTCTAAACCTATGGACCTTAGAAAGTTTTTTGGAGTCCCAAGAAATGGTGGATAATATTAAGGTTGCTTGTCTCAGAGGACTTTCTAAGGACTATAAGAAAATTAAAAAGAACAGTTTCACATTGTTAAAGTACTAAGATACCACTGAACTTTCCAAAGCCTTAAGGGTGCTTTAGAAATAAAATGTCCCTGAAAATCAGAAAGGCTCATTTGGCAGTGAGAGAGAGGAGTTACATGAAGAGATTTATAGGAACTAGACAAGCTAAAAGGAAGAGTGTCTTATCAGTCAACTGTTCAATATATCTTGTCAACATATCAACTGATTACCAAGGATTTTGAGGTTCTAACATGTAGGCATGGTGACAGTTCTAGTTTTAATTGAGGCATTTTGTAGCTCCTGGGCCTTGTTACAGGTCACTGTCAAGGGGTATTGTTCATCTAAGGGGTATTACTCTGTCATGGATAAAAGGACCCCAGGAGCAGAAGGAAGTCCAAACAGGTGAACAATTTGGATTACAGAGTCTGGCAGAGAGTTTCAAGGATCCCAATTAGCTACCGGGAAGTAGGAGATATCTGTTGAGTGCTGGGACATAAGATCCTCTGGAGACTAAGGTCAAGGTCAAAATGGTCAAATGACCCAAATCAAATGACCCAGAGAACTAAATGAATTAGTGATCCTTCTATCCCTCTCTCCTGCTTAAGACTAAAGATAAGAACCAAAATAGCCTCCAAGGTCCTGATTGGCCCTGCTGTCTACTTTCCTGTATCATCTTGCAGTATGGTTCCCACCACTCTCCACCCTTTGCTCCTTTTGGTTTCTCAAATATGGCAAGCCACCACCTCTCAAAAGGGTGACACATGCTATTTGCTCTACCCAGAAAGCCCTTGTCCCGCCTTCTCTGGCCTAGTTAACACCTAACTTTCTTCAGATCTCCACTCTATTTTTACTTTCTTCTCAGACTTCCCTAGGTAGTATATATCTCATACATTAGTACATTTCAATTTTACATTTGTTTGTGGAATTCTAATGAATGTCTGTCTCCCTCTTTCAGATATAAGTTCTATGAAGGCAGGCCTCATGCCTTTTTCTTTCTTATTATTATATCCTTGTATATTGTAACCTATGTATAAATGAACAAATGAATGTAATCCAGAACATGAAGGCTGAACCAATGTGAAAAAAAATGTATTCTGTCACAAATAATCAAAGTAATGCAAATTAAAATGGTAAAATACTATATTTACTGATTTTTCTGAAATTAAATACAATTGTATTTCTCCCTGGTATATAATATATAACAATATCTGAAACACCTAGTGACTTTTTAAAAATATATTCAGTTAGAAGTCATCAAGTAATGAATATTTATGAACTTCTCTATCAGCTTCTTCCCAGTATGTTTCCTTCTCTTGCTAAAGCATGCAGTTCACTTAAAAAGCATTCAGATCTGTATCTGTACCTCTGAAACAAATAATGCAATATATGTTAAGAAAAAAAAAGAAGAAGAAGAAGAAGAGGAGGGTAGCAGGACGGGAAGAATGAAGCAGGGGAAGTCGGAGGGGTAGACGAACCATGAGAGACGATGGACTCTGAAAAACAAACTGAGGGTTCTGAGGGGGAGGGGGGTGGGAGGATGGGTTGGCCTGGTGGTGGGTATTGAGGAGGGCACGTTCTGCATGGAGCACTGGGTGTTATGCACAAACAATGAATCATGGAACACTACATCAAAAACTAATGATGTAAAGTATGGTGATTAACATAACAATAAAAAAATTTTTTAAAAAAGCATTCATTAACCACCTATTCTGTGTCAGTAGCTAATAATTTTGTTGAACAATGGAAAGAAGGCATAAAATTACTGTAGAGATGCTTTTTTTAAAAATGTATAGTTGTTTTCAACCTAATTGTATGAATTTTGCAGCACTGTTAAAACACCCTTCTCAATTTTTTCTCAAGTTAACTATTTTCCAGTATATATAGGTATTAAAGAAAACTTGGTAAGCCTTCCATGTTTCCAATGGAAACACAAGACTGAATAATACCTATTAAATACTCCACACCTATGTTGACAGTGACCTGTAACAAGGCTCAGGAACTGTTTTGAGGTGACCCTCCTCACAAAGGAGGCAGTAGATAAAGGAACATGGGTTTTGATGCCAAGCACATCTGTGTTCAGATCTTCATTCCACCACTTATGTCTCTGAACTTTATTTTCCTAGTCTGTAAACTGTGGCCATTTAAAATGACTTTATAGGACTTTTGACTGGATTAAAAGAGTTACCTCATATTAAGTGCTTAGTATGGTGCATGACATGCTCAATAAACTCTCATTATTATCATCATTTCATCACCATCAACAAACACCTTTATTTTGGCTTTGGGACTGGGTACTGATTGTATTCTTTGGATTGTGAAATAATGCCATGATATACATAGGTTGGAAGGACCCTAGATTTATGTGGGAGGATGAGTGTTACATGAAAGTAGAATGTTTTGAAAGCTTATTTATTTCACTCCTAAATTCAGATGTCATATGATATTTTAAATGTTTGAAGGAAGATTTGTAGCATCTTTGAACACTGGCCTTCTTTTCTCCCCTGTAACATTGATGAAATTGTTTCCTTATCCAAGAATGATTTTTCTTCCCCCAATAGGTGGGCCCCAGCGAGCCAGAGGAAGTGTTATTGGAAATATTAATGATGTTGAATTTGGAATTGCTTTCCTTAATGCCACAGTAACAGATAGTCCTACCTTTGATACTAGAATAATACACGCCAAAATTACCAACATACCTCGCAGACTTGGTAAGTCTCTTTGCTTATAAAAGTTGTTAATAGCCTCTTTTTTTTTTAATTTATATGTTATTCTTCACTTATTTCTGCTTAAAACTTCTAGATGATGCTACTACTAAATGATCTGTATGATAGTCCTTAGTTCTATCCCAATGGTAAATTCTTAAAGACAGGTGAGATCCTGATACTTATTTTGCTATTATTCATTATTTAGGATTCATCCTTGTAAGTAACAGGCCCTGAAGATAATAATAATGGATTGTATATCTTTCTTTGTCACCTTATTTATCCTTTCTTCTTTAGGTCCAGCAATGAGAAAAATAGTTTCTATTCTAAATCCCATTTATTGGACAACAGCAAAGGAAATAGGAGAAGCAGTCAATGGCTTTACCCTCACCAATGCAGTCTTCAAGAGAGAAACCCAGGTGGAATTTGCAACTGGTTAGTGTCAGCTGAACTAAGTATTTTATTACTATAAAAAATACGATTGCCTTAAAAGTTGCTGCTTAAGAAAAATACGTTTATATATATTCCCCCAGAGAATAATTTTAAAGTTTTTGATGTAGTCTTATCACAGATGATATAAAAGCAATTTCATATTTCCCTGTAAACTTTTACTGACATGGATCTGTAAGAGGCCATGTGTTTTCAAACAGTATAGTGATTTTTTTATACCCCAAAAGTTTTTTCTCAACTTTTCTGTATCTTTTCTCTTTAAATCCTCAGAGAGGGTTTTAAAGGCCAAAACAGAGCAGGAAAATGAGTCATTGCTATTAAGTAAAGACTTTTGTCTATGAACCTGAGGTTCAATTAGGATACTCTATAGGGATTTTTTATCAAAAAGGTGGAAGTAAAAATAAGCAAATCTATGGGCTTTTCACTTTACTCTTAGTCTTAATGAATATGGATGAGCTATTCATGGCACTTTCCAAGTGCATACATATTTTTATTAACCTCCATTACAAGCCTCTTCAAAGGTGAACAGCCTCTATGGTAGTGCTCTGTAAGGAAGAAGGGCTGAGGAAGGGGCTTTAATCAGCCCGGAAGACAAGTGGGTCTTTTCATCGTCATCCGCTTACTAAGATGCCCCTTTGCTGTTTCTTGAAGCATCGGAAAGAACAAAGCCCTATAGCCAGACTTGTGGTTATTGCCAGTCCACCTGGTGAAGCTGTCTGTCTCTTCTCATACCCTGTTTTTGCAGAACTGTCTTGCTATTGCTTGTGAATTTAAAGTGTGGACTCTGGGTCACCTGGCTGGCTCAATCAGTAGAGCATGTGACTCTTGATCTCAGAGTCATGAGTTTAAGCCCCATATTGAACATGGAGCCCACTTAACAAATAAAATAATAATAAAATAAATAAAGTATAGAGCCTTCACATAACTATATGCCATGTTCTTGCCACAGAAAAAGAAGTTTTAGAACCTACCACTCAATAAGCCTACCTCATTCATTCAGGGACGAAGTGTGAATTTAATAATTTATGGTCTATGCTTATTCAAGTTTGAAGGAAAATAACATATGTATTTGATATGATATGTAAGGTAAATCTGCTCCGTGCTTACACAAACCATATATTTTTTTTTTTCGCTGTTAAAACGAATGAATTGCAATTCCCAGGAGAAATCTTGCGGATGACTCATATTGCCCGGGGCTTGGATTCTGATGGTGCTTTGCTCCTAGATATCATTGTGAGTGGCTATGTCCTGCAGCTTCAGTCACCTGCTGAAGTCACTGTAAAGGTAAAATGTCAGGATAACTTGCCTTCACTGTTTTTTTGGAGTAATGGTAAGAGTAGCAATCAAAGATTCATAGAAAGAGCACGGAGACCTTTTGTAGTTTCCCTTGTTTGCTCAGGGGAATAAATAAACCACTAAGGTTAGAAATGCCTAGCTTGTCTTTGTATAGAAATCTTCAGGAATAAGTCTTTACACACTCTTACTGGTTTTATTACCAGTAATACTTACTGGTTTATTACTGGTCCTGTTTACCAGAACCAAAATCACTGCTATGTAGATTTAAGTCATTTGTTTAATATTCTGCAGATAAGAAGAGTACTGTTATATAAAATGTTTTGTATATCACCCATAAAGTAATTCAGAAACTAAAGAATGATAATCACCCTTTCACATCCTTTCTTTACTCTTTACCTACAACTTTGAGTCTCTTGATTAAACTATAATTTATGACAATAAAATGATGAAATCAGTGTAGTTACAATTAAAAGTTTCAAACTTTTTATTTCCTAAGCACTACTCTACAATTACTCCTTTTTTTTTTAAATTTTTTTTAGATTTTATTTATTTATTTGACAGAGAGAGGGAACACAAGCAGGGGCAGTGGGAGAGGGAGAAGCAGGCTTCCCGCTGAGCAGGGAGCCCGATGTAGGGCTCGATCTCAGGACCCTGGGATCATGACCTGAGCCGAAGGCAGACGCTTAATGACTGAGCCACCCAGGCGCCACCTACAATTACTCTTTTATTTAGAGCTACAGTTAACCCTTGAACAACATGGGGATTGGGGTGCCAACTTCCCTGGGCATTCAAAAATTACATATGACTTTTGACTCCAAAAACTTAACTAGTAATAGCCTACTGTTGACTAGAAGTCTTACCAATAACATAAACAGTCAACACATATTTTATTTGTTATATGTATTATGTACTGTGTTCTTACAATAAAGTAAGCTAGGGAAAAGAAAATGTTAATAAAATCATAAGGAAGAGAAAATACACTTACAGTACTGTACTGTATAAAAAAAATCATATACGGGCGCCTGGGTGGCTCAGTTGGTTGGGCGACTGCCTTCGGCTCAGGTCATGGTCCTGGAGTCCCGGGATCAAGTCCCGCATCAGGCTCCCTGCTGGGTGGGGAGTCTGCTTCTCCCTCTGACCCTCCCCCCTCTTGCGCTCTGTCTCTAAAATAAATAAATAAAATCTTTAAAAAAAAAAAAAAAGTCATATACGATGATCCACACAGCTCGAATCATGTTGATCGGGATCAACTGTATATATGTCTAGCCCCTTAGCCTTTATTTTTCTCATTCTGGATCTCACCATACCCTCAGAAAAAATAATAGGATGAACCATGCTGATCCTCAAATCTATACCGTCTTCCTTAGGATTACACAGAGGACTACATTCAGACAGGTCCCGGGCAGCTGTACGCCTACTCAACCCGGCTGTTCACCATCGATGGCGTCAGCGTCCCATACATGTGGAACCACACCGTTTTCTATGATGAGGCCCAGGGAAGAATGCCTTTCTTGGTAGAAACACTTCATGCTTCCTCTGTGGAATCTGACTACAACCAGTTAGAAGAGACACTGGCGTTTAAAATCCATGCTTCAATTTCCAAAGGTACCTTGGGTAGAGGGAAGTCCAGATCATTTTTCCATCCAGTCCTTTCTAAAAGGGTAAAAGAGGAGTGCCTGGCTGGCTCAGTTGGTACAGCATATGGCTCTTGATCTCAGGGTTGTGAGTTCAAGCCCCACATTGCATGTAGTGATTACTTAAAAATAAAACTTAGGGGGAACAAAGGTATTTAATTCCTAAAAAAAGGGGGGGGGTGAAAGAATTGCATCATTGTCATTCAGAATAAGGATATTAGGGCATAGACTAAACCTAATGATATCAGGTTTTCATGTATGTTGTCTCTGTTTTGTGGGAGGCGATAAACCCAGTCCCATGGGAGTTCTAGTACATTTGGATTACGAACTAATATGCTTCTCTATATAACATGGTGGAGTTATTGTTCTGTTCTAGATATGCAGAAAGGTTTAAAAAATATATCCTTGTCAGAATGATGTTTTCTTTGGGTGCTCAAGCCCATTGTTCTTGTTCTGACTCATATTTGTCAAGGAATTTTTTTAATTCCTGAAACATAATGTAAAGGTATATCTCAACCTAAATCAGTAAAAAAAAAAAAAGAAAGAAAAAAGAAAAAGTTTCCATATTTTAAAAGCAACTTTTAAAAATTGTGCAGCAATAATCAGGATTCCATCTGTCATTTCTTACTCCTGGACATTATAATTTTTCAACTGCTTTTCATTTTCTAAGCATAGTTTTTTTTTTTCTAAATATTTTATTTATTTATTTGACAGAGAGAGAGAGAGACAGTGAGAGAGGGAACACAAGCAGGGGGAGTGGGAGAGGGAGAAGCAGGCTTCCCGCTGAGCAGGGAGCCCAATGTGGGGCTCGATCCCAGGACCCTGGGATCATGACCTGAGCCGAAGGCAGATGCTTAAAGACTGAGCCACCCAGGCGCCCCTGTAAGCATAGTTCTATGACCTTTGATATCAGTGGTTTTTCTGTGCTGCCTAGTTCTTTGACGTGTTTATGCACTGAGATCTCTTTCTGGTCATAATAGGCACCCAAACAATCAGCATCCCATGTTCCATGAAGTTTTGACGCTAGGAGATACTTGCATGTGGTTATGTTATAGACACTAAGTATTTGCATGACTTTAACTCTGAACTCTAGGATCCTATGAGTACAGTTAAAATGATTCATATTGGGCACCTGGGTGGCTCAGTTGGTTAAGCGACTGCCTTTGGCTCAGGTCGTGATCCTGGAGTCCCGGGATCGAGTCCCGCATCGGGCTCCCTGCTCGGCGGGGAGTCTGCTTCTCCCTCTGACCCTCCCCCCTCTCATGCTCTATCTCATCCTCTCTCTCTCAAATAAATAAATAAAATCTTTAAAAAAATATTCATATTGGCCTTTGCTATGAGCTGGCTTTCCTAAAAGAGATCCAGGTAGATTTTAAATATCATTTTGTTATATCATGCTCAGCAGATACACTACTCATTTTCTCAATTTACTCTTGTTTTCATCACTTGTGCACATGACTATTTTCTTCATCAACACCTATCAACTATGTCATTGAATTTGAGATCATAGTAATCTAGGAGAACGTGTTCACATTTTTTTGAGATGATCACAGATTCATGAAGCCTCAGAGCCAGTGAAGCCCCTAGCCCCCCACCACCTCCACTCCCATGTTGCCACCACCACCTCATTTTACTGTTGTCATGCATGTTCAGGTCACTGGGATAAAGGAAAAGAGCCACTGGAATGAAGAGTTGTGTTTCTCTTCCTCAGTAATGCCCACTTTTCAGGTATAACTTCCGTTTCTACTTTTTCCAGTACTCCATATAATTAAAAGAAGACAACTTTGCATAAGACTTTGGTTAAAAATGAATTTACATCATCTGGGACGAGAAGAATTAAAATTATTTTTAAAAATCATGTATACTTTTTACTCAATCATGTAAATTCTCTAAGTCTGAACTGCTTAAAGATCTGTAACGGTGTAGTTGGGGAATCTGGATCCCACAATAGAAGAAAACACACTATAGGACATTTATAACCCCTTACTATTCTTAGATACTATGATTTTATGAATTACATCTGATATCTGTGCACATTTGTTTGTTGAGGTTCCTGTGAATTACAAGAATTGGGTACTTAAAATTTCTTTTTAAGTAACCACCAGGGGGCAAGCTTGCATTCTTGGTTGCTTAACCACCTTGTTTTCTCCTCTGTGTTGGGTCTAGACTAGAGCTATGATTACAATGCAGTTAGAATCACCTAAAAAGCTTGATGAAAGTTCATATTTCTAGGCACAAAGGCTTTGGCTTAGCTAGTCTAAGGTAGGGCCTGAAAGTCTGTATTTTTAACACAGCCCCTAAATGATTCTAATGTATCTGATCTGCACACTGGCATTTGGAAACTGCTGGTCAAGTCAACTCACAAACATAAACCAATATAATTTTTTTTAATTTTATATATTTAAAATAAAATGGATTTACTTTTAAAATATAATTACAAAATATATTTATATTTTACAAATTAATCGGAAGGCATCAGAAACAATGAAAGAAAGATAAATTTAACTACAAATAAGTTTTTTAAAACTTCTTGATGGGAGACAATGACAAAATTGAGAAGCTAAAATATATACCAAGAAAGCATATCTGCTTTACATATTTTTTTTTAAAGATTTTATTTATTTATCTGAGACAGAGAGAATGAGAGAGACAGAGAGCACATGAGAGGGGGGAGGGTCAGAGGGAGAAGCAGGCTCCCTGCCGAGCAGGGAGCCTGATGCGGGACTCGATCCAGGGACTCGATCCAGGGACTCCAGGATCATGACCTGAGCCGAAGGCAGTCGCTTAACCAACTGAGCCACCCAGGCGCCCCTCTGCTTTACATATTATAGACAACTATGATGAACCTTAATATGTACAAGGCTCTTAAAAATCAATAAGAAAAGGCACCTGGCTAGCTCAGTCAGTAGAGCATGTGACTCTTGATCTTGGAGTCATAAGTTCAAGCCCCACATGGGTGTAGATCCTGCTCTAAAAAAATAAAATAAAATTAAAAGCACTGTAAAAAAAATCAATAAGAAAAAGACAACAGGGGCGCCTGGGTGGCTCAGTCGTTAAGCGTCTGCCTTCGGCTCAGGTCATGATCCCCAGGGTCCTGGGATCGAGTCCCACATCGGGCTCCCTGCTCGGCGGGAAGCCTGCTTCTCCCTCTCCCACTCCCCCTGCTTGTGTTCCTGTTCTCGCTGTCTCTCTCTGTCCTATAAATAAATAAAATCTTAAAAAAAAAATATTAAAAAAAAAAAGAAAAAGACAACACCCTAGTAAAAAATACATAAAGGCTGTGAACAGGAAATTCACAAAGGAAGAAATAATAATGACAAAATGAATGTGAAAAACTGTCTAACTTCACCAATAAGCAAAGAAATACAAACTAAAACAATGAAGTACCATTTTCCAATTATCACTGTTAGAGATTTGAAAATAAGATAACCACTCAGCATTGTATTTCAATATGAAAATCTTTAGACATTACTATACTAGAAGATATGAGAGAAGTATTCATAATGGCTGAACCTATATATAGATCTCTGATGTGATTTTTTTTTAACATTTAATAATTCTTGGTAATGTATAGAATAAAACAATGTACAGTCAACCTTCAGTTTATAGGACAGTTGCATTCCTGGAAAATTCATTGTATATTTTAATCACACAAAAAATGTTTAATATGTGGAAGATATGTTCTAGTCTTCAATAATTACATACAACTTTCTCACGTCCATGAAAATCTTTCAAGGCAAGGGACAAATCTTCATCTTGCATCATTATCCCAAACACTGCAGTATTATAAAACCTGCCCCAGGGTCTGCCCACTCATTAAATTTTAATAGGCCTCTCTATCATCAAAACAACCAAAGAATCTCCACAAAACATCCTAAATGTTACCTAATAGAAGATATCCCCCCCATTGAGAACCTAAAATCTAAAGCTACTATCAGATAATAACTTATATGACACATCTTTTCCACAATTATAACTTCCAACACAGTGCCCCACACAATATACTGGTTGTAGTAAGGAATTTATGAATCAGTGAATAAATAAAAATGAAGCATGAATTATAATGACCACCTGGTTGTATTCTTGAGTTCAGTGGTTGAAACAGACTTACATCTAAATCCTTGCTCTTGTTTATATTAGCTCTTTGACTTCAGACAATTTACATAATCTCTGTCTCAAATTCCTCATCTGAGTTGTAAGGTTTGAA
The DNA here is from genome assembly GCF_029215605.1 of Mirounga angustirostris. NCBI lineage: Eukaryota > Metazoa > Chordata > Mammalia > Carnivora > Phocidae > Mirounga > Mirounga angustirostris. Next base: position 46,316,413 of record NW_026991714.1, read on the forward strand.
TGAAATAAAGTACAGGAGCTTGTGTGTCACACACAACACTGTGTGACACAGAGCAACCATTTAATAACCAGATAGCGAGACGCGCTGGACATTTCTGTCTCATCCGTCTTCTTCCCATTTTCCTCCAGATACAGGAAAATAGATGCTGTCAGGGTCGTTTTTATACTCACGGTAGAAATGGATCAGGAACCTCTGCTTTCTCGTCAAGGTTTTAAGCAGTTTGGTTACCTAGAAATAGCAAATTGGACTCTCCTTTTTAGTCAAAGAAATTTTCACTGGAGTAGTGTTTCTTACACTCTCCAGATACACAGATATATAAAACAGTTTTGAACAGTTTCACGTCCTCAGCAAAGCTCAAACAATATTGTTATCAGAAACTCTCCAAAGTAAAATGAATTTGAAAAATTAATGCCTGGACTCCTTCTATGAAAAGCACCTAAAACAATAATAAAAACAAGCACGGTTTTATGCATTTAGAATTGAAAGAAATCAAAGATAATTTCTAAGAGCCTGAAAATGAACTGAATATACGATGTGATTTAAATAAAACTTCCTTCAAAAGAAATTTATTATTTTAATGATTATCTTTTAGTTTGTGTGTGTGTGCTCATATGCACACACATATTACTTCGGTAACTCAAAAGGGGTTTCATTTAAGTTTCTACAGGTCAGTAATGTTTGAAAAATATTAGCTAAATTGCTTAAACCAGTCAAGGCAGAATTACTTTCTAAGGAAAGAGATTCCTATCTAGTTTATTTATTCTTGTTAATATGTTTGTTTCTGACATCTACCTTAAACCTATTCTATCACAATATACCTATTTCCCCTTTCTTGGACTACACGGGAAAGGAAAACACTTGGTCACACATATGGGACTTCGACCCAGATGCTTCACATTGCAAATGGAGAAGATCCACAAAAGGAGAGGGTTTCTTCATTAGAGCTTCTGATTTTCACTGGTATAAATTATTTTAAGTGACTTGAAAATAGTGCTCCTAATTCTAAAACAGACAGAGGAATAGGACTTTGCTGGTGGTTATGCCTGGCATACACATTGATCTTGGATCCTGTTCATTATCACAGAATGGTTTTATTTCATTTTTTTATTAGTGTAAACAAACAGAAAATCTGTTTCCAATGGCTGCTTGCCAACAATCTCTGGACTATGATTCATTTAGTTCTTGGTTGGGGAACAGGAAAAGTTTTCCATTCCTGCTTGTTTTCACCTATTGCATTTGTTGTGTGAAGTATTCCATCTTTGGCATATGTTCCCAGGGAAGAGTGTCCTGGAAACAAACAAGGTGCTAACATTCTAACAAGCCGGTTAATTTGGCTTTTCTCTCTGTGGTAGGAGATCGCAGTAATCAATGCCCCTTGGGATTTGCCTTAGACTCAGTTGGACCCTTTTGTGCTGGTAAGAACGGGAATAATACATTTTTATTTTTATAAAAAATGTTAGTAATGGAATCCATTTAATGGACATCTATTGCCATTTTGCTAGACATTTAATTATCACAACAGTCTTATAAGTGTCCCATTTTACAGGCGAGGGAAGTTGAGATGTGAAGAAGTTAAGGGGGGTGCCTAAGATCACTCAGCTACCAAGTGTCAGAGCTAGATTTGAATTTAAGGTAGCTGCAAAGCATGTACTCTTTCAGTTTGACCACAATCAAGTGTGTCAGGGATCATGATCAAGTACAGAGGTGGAGTGAGCATAGGGACAAAACACTGGACCCTGTCTGGTCATTTGATTGCCTTGGATGTGAAACATAATAATAATCCAACTCTAAGTCACCTAATCCTAGAATTGCTTAGAGGATAGGGCAGGACTATGCAGGACTACTGACTAAGCCAGCCTCATCCAATCCAAGTACCAGTACAAGAGGGTCACAGATAAGTGAACAGCTGTGTAAATGGCTAGAGTAGCTCAAGTTTGCATACACCGTGCCTTTCTTTCACTGGTAGGCGATATAATGTAGTATATAGTGGTAGAAAAGTGGTCTTTAGAAACTATACTGTCCAGGTTCAAATTTCAGCTCTGCCAATAATAACCTGTGTGACCTTGGGCAATTTACTTAACCTCCTTGTTCCTCAATTGTATCATGCAAAATGAGGAGAGTAATAAAAATATCTGTCTCCTAGGAATGTTATGAGGAATGAGTTAAGGTAGGTAAAAAAACATTTAGGTCACAGGAAATGGTCATTGTATCTTAGCTGTCTTCTTGTTGTTTTAGAATTAATCTAAACATCCAGTCACTATCAAAGATAATTTGGGGACCCAAAGTTAATTTTTACTTAGCGTTTCTATTTTGTGGCTCTTAGAGAATTTTCTGTTACATTTGATTCAGTGCATTGTCCTCTGTAAGCAACTGTTTTATGAACAACTCTTTTCATGGACTTTAATAACTCCTAGAAAGCAGGGGGTTTACCTGTGAACGGGGCCTTTTTGTTTCTTGTTTCAGATGAAGATGAATGTGCAGCTGGGAGTCCCTGCTCCCAGATCTGCCACAATACCGTGGGAACCTATTATTGCTCCTGCTCAAAAGGCCTCACCATAGCTGCAGATGGAAGGACTTGTCAAGGTAGTCACAAAGCTAAGTCTACTAGACACAGTCAAGCAATGGTCACAGAAAGCTCTGGCCTGGGAAAAGGGTGGTAGAGCAATGCTCTTCTTTCCTACTCTTTCTGCCGCCATGTTCGCAATAAACAGAGATCTCCGGACAGGTTGAGAAAGGAACAGGGAACACTGCTCCCACGCTGGCTTCACGTGGGGCGCTGCGCAGGCAGGGAAACCTGTAGCCACTCACTTCCTCCGCACAACACCATGAGGAGGGACAGGCAAGACTAGTATCATGTTCATTTTACAGTGACAAAACTAGGAAATAAAGAAATTATAGAGAATTTAAGTAAAGTGCACAACCCCGGTAGCACTCTGGGAACATTAAAAAAAATGCTTTGTTTTTCAATATAGTTGACACATAATGTTACGTTATTTTCAGGTATACAACTTAGGGATTTGACAAGTTTATACACCGTGCTGTGTTCACCACGAGTACAGCTGCCATCTGTCCCAATTCACCACTATTACAATGACATTGATTGTGTTCTTCATGCTGTACCTCTTATTCCCATGTCTTATTCATTCCATAACTGAAAGTCTGTACCTCCCACTCCCTTCCAGCCATTTTGCCCATTCCCTCATCCCAAAAAACCAGTTTTTATCAGACTCTACATATACTTCAAAATTAGAATTGTGTGAGAATCTGGTTTATAAGGAAATTTTAAAATGATGAAGAGGAAAGGATTTCTCCTCTACGTCTGAGGAGACATCCTTCTAAATGCAAAAGAGAGACAGAAAGTAAGGGTTTAGGAGGGGAAAGGAATAACGTTCATGGAATTTCCAGTATGGATTGAGCACCTTGTATACATTATTTCCTTTAATTTTCAAAGCAATGCTGAGAGACAGATATTATCCTCACAAAACAACGCCAAGAGACAGATATTATCCAGATGAGAAAACTGAGATGTCAGATAGGAGAAGTAGCTTTTTTAAAGCCATGTAATTTGGCAGCCAGGCTGGATGTGCATGTGGCGCTGTATTGGGAGAGTTCCTGCATCCCTGTGAAGATGACATAGTTTGTAAATGTACTCCAGATGAAAATAAGGTGCCTTATTTCAATGCTCCAGTTTATTTAGAGAACAAAGAACAAATTGGTAAAGTGGATGAAATATTTGGACAAAGAGATTTTTATTTTTCTGTTAAATTGTCCAAAAATATGAAGGCATCTTCCTTTAAAAAACTGCAGAAGTTTTATATAGACCCATATAAACTGCTTCCACTGCAGAGGTTTTTACCTCGACCTCCAGGTGAGAAGAGACCTCCAAGAGGTGGTGGCAGGGGAGGTTGAGGAGGAGGAAGAGGCGGAGGTGGCCAAGGTGGTAGAAGTGGTGGTTTCAGAGGTGGAAGAGGAGGTGGAGGTGGAGGCTTCAGAGGAGGAAGGGATGGTGGTGGTTTCAGAGGGAGAGGACATTAAGTGTAACAGTTGACAGAGAAACTTCCTGCATGATCTACTTCTATGGATCAGAAACTTGTTTCTTGAGCAAGTCTTGAAGAACTGGTCATTTTCTGACAGTCGGACTAAAATGTCAACGCCATGCAAATATGAGTGCAACAGAATAGAGAGTTTTGCTCTAAAAGAGTATGAACAAATGTTTTAATGTTTTGTACAATGATTGGAACTTTGTGGGTGCTTAATGGGCAGTTTTCATTTGAAGCATACTTGGAATTTTTAAAATAAAATGTTTTATTTAAGTTATAAAAAAATAAAAATAAAGCCACATAATTTGTCAGTGGTTTAATGGATGGGTTAGTCTGCAAAGATACCACACTATGCTCCTATGAGCTTGTCATCAACTTAACCTACCTGAAATGACTCAACCAAATTGTTCAGCATTCTTGCTCTCATATATTTTCAAGTATCATTTATTGCTTTTCTTATCTCCATTTCATAGCAGGTTCTTGGGTTGGTTTTCGTCAACCTGCCTTAGTTGAATGACTCATTTTGTTGCAGATATTGATGAGTGTGCTTTAGGTGGACACACCTGCCATGCTGGTCAGGACTGTGACAATACCATTGGATCCTATCGCTGTGTGGTCCGTTGTGGAATTGGCTTTCGAAGAACCTCCGATGGGCTGAGTTGCCAAGGTATAAAAATGGAGTCCCTTGCTTTATCTTCATTATACTAAGAATTAAAACCCTCTGCCTTTTGAATCATTTAATGTAAACTCCATTTTATAGATGAGCTCCTTGATAAGGTTTTCAGATGTAATATTCCATGGTTATTTTAAATGGATTTATAGCACAGTGGTTTTGAATGATAACATTTGCCTATTATATTTGAGAGAAGAGATTATATAGCACGATCTTAATAGATTCTATTTCATAAAACTTCATTGCATAAGACTACCAGATATTTATTGCAGGATTTTTTTAAAAGACTTTATTTATTCATTTGAGGGAGAAAGAAAGAGAGCGAGCATGAGTGGCAGGGAGAGGCAGAGGGAGAGGGAGAAGCAGACTCCCTGCTGAGCTGGGAGCCCAATATGGGGCTCCATCCCAAGACCCAGAGATCAGGACCTGAGCCACCCAAGTGCCCTATTGCAGGATTTTTAATAGACTTTATTTTTTAGAGAAGTTTTAGGTTCACAGCAAAATGGAGTGGAAGGTAAAGAAATTTCTCATGTACTCTCTGACCCAAATCCTGCATAGCATCTCCTACTATCAACATCCTGCCCCAGAGTGGCAAAATTCTCACCAAGGATGAACCCACAATGACACATCATTATCACCCAAAGTTCATCATTTATATTAGGATGCACTCTTGGTGTTGTACACTGTATGGATTTTGACAAATAATAACATGTATCCTATATTATAGTATCATGAAGAATAGTTTCCCTACCCTAAAAATCCTCTGTGCTTTGTTTATTCATCCCTCACTTCCCCCAACCTCTGGCAACCATTGAGCTTTTCATTGTTTCCATAGTTTTACTTTTTCCAGAATGTCATATAGCATGTAGCCTATTCAGATTGTCTTTTTTTACTTGATAATATGCATTTAAGTTTCCTCCATGTCTTTTCATGGGTTGATAGCTCTTTTCTTTTCAGTGTTGAATAATATTCCATTGTATTAGTGTACTATAGTTTATTAATCCATTCAGCTACTGAAGGATATCCTGGTGCTTCCAAGTTTTAACTTTAATTCTGAATAAAGCTGCTATCAGGGTTTTTTCATGGAGGCAGAAATAGTGGATACAAAACGGAATGCCTATCAATAGTAGAAAGAGTGAGTGAATTATGGTACATCCACACCGTAAGTCATTGTGCAGCCATTATAAAGAATGAAATGCAGCTCAACTGTTTCCGCGTTGAATTGTTGAGTGAGAACACCAAAATGTAGAAAAGTATACGTAACTTGTATAGAAAAGATGATGTGCCTAGAAAACAAACAATAACCAAAGATAAAGGAAATGGATTTATATATTTACATAGAGATATATATGTGTACACAGAAGAGATATGTTCTTATTTATACTAGATTGTCAGTGCAGATTGGCTTTAGTGGACAAGAAGGTAAAAAGGGATAAACGAAGCCAAGAAAAAAGAAAGAAGAAAAAACTACACCAAGAAAATATTTTTGAAGCACATGATCACATTTATGCATTTATATTAACATGCAGATTTTGAAAGATTAAAAGAGCTCATACACCTGAAACTAATATTACGCAGTTTGTTAACTGGAATTTAAATAAAAACTTAAAAAAATTTTTCAAAATAAAAAAATAAATAAAAGAGCTCAAATAGAAAACAAGTACGAAATAAGACACAGGCAACCTTGAGTTTGGGAATGTAAGATGGGGACATAAAGAACTTAAGTATGGCTATTGTTCCTTTGAAGGGTTTGGAATAGAACAGTAGAGAAGTAGAAGGAACTTGAGATTGTAGAATACAGTCCTGAGAGAGGGACTGTATTAGGGTAGAAAAGATTTGATTATGTCCATAGGGTTATGGGAAAGATGACCATAAGGAGGAAGGACTTTAAAAATGCACAAAAGGAGGGAATGATCAATGGACCACAGTCCTCATCTTGGTGAGGAAAGAGGAGATGGACTATAGAGCTCAAACACTCAAATAGAGGGACTTTTCTCACGTGGGAGAAAAGGTCTCTCTTCCTCTGGGACTAGAAGGAGAGTTTTGGAGGGACACCTGGGTGGCTCAGTTGGTTAAGCGGCTGCCTTCAGCTCAGGTCATGATCCCAGGGTCCTGGGATCGAGTCCCACATCGGGCTCCTTGCTCAGCGGGGAACCTGCTTCTCCCTCTCTCTCCCTCTGCTTGTGTTCTCTCTGTCAAATAAATAAAATCTTAAAAAAAAAAAAATAGAAGGAGAGTTTTGGAAAAGGTACATAAAACAGGCAAATGCACATGAATTGGGGGAATTCATGCCTGCATTTTTTTTTTTTTTATTATACCATGCCCCACATGGTGTTGGGAAGATTAATTTGGCAATGACTGTAGACAAGGAAAAATGCTAAAGTTGCTGCCATCAGGCACAAGGTGGTCAAGATCTGCATCAGGCTAACAGCAGCAAAAATGGGGAAGAAAGGCCAATTGCAAAAGATACTGCAGGAGACCTTGGCTTTCCCCCCACCCCCCCATCTTCAGTCTGTCAGAAACATTCCAGGGCTGAAACTTCCTAGAAACAGACATGGGAGCCATCTGGTAGGGTAGTTAAAGTAGAGGAGTCTTGCATCCAAATAGTTCCAAGTCACTGGGAAATGTCTACCTCTGAAGAGAGGTATGGTCTCCAGCAATTAATCCAATCAATTATCTGGCAGATCATATGAGAGCAATTTTATTGGATTCATTTTAGGAAAGATCTTAAACATGATAATGATAAAAGATCATTAAAATGTTAGACATCTGAAATAAATTAACTCAGTTTCCTAACAGCATATAATGAAAGTTTTGTTTTATTTAACAGATATTAATGAATGTCAAGAATCCAGCCCCTGTCACCACCGCTGTTTCAATGCCATAGGAAGTTTTCATTGTGGATGTGAACCTGGGTATCAGCTCAAAGGTAGAAAATGCGTAGGTAAGAAAAGGGCTTTAAATTCAAAGCAATGACATCTTTGTAATTTCTAGGTATTCAATCTAATCCATATGCTGTGTCCTGGGCTGGATTCATACATAGGATACCTCTTTCCATCATGTTTGTAATCCATGCAAAAACGAAGTGGAAGCAAATGCTATCCTTTACAGGTTTCATTTTCTAATTACATAACCATTTTTTAGCATTTCCCTATTGGATTTACCAAATTTTTTCACAGAAGCATAATATATATAGTTACATATATAAAGTTATATATATATATTATTTATTTGTTTATTTTTCTAAGAGGAGGTAGTGGTTGGTATGGCTACCAAGTATGTGGGCTAACTTTTTTTTAAATTTTTATCCTTCTGTTTTAAAGATTTTTATTTATTCATTTGACAGAGATAGACACAGCAAGAGAGGGAACACAGCAGGGGGAGTGGGAGAGGGAGAAGCAGGCCTCCCGCAAAGCTAGTAGCCCGATGTGGGGCTCGATCCCAGGACTCTGAGATCATGACCTGAGCCGAAGGCAGACGCTTAACGACTGAGCCACCCAGGCGCCCCTATCCTTCTGTTTTAAAATAGTCTGTTACTTACCTTGATGGATTTAAACACTTTACCCTTAAACAATAATTATATAATTAACATCTTTATCCTTAAAATCCGAAGGTATGATTTCTATGGAAAAGTAGAAGAAATCGTTTTCTCAATCTTCATTACCTTTTTTCTTTTATCAAGATGTGAATGAATGTCGACAGAATGTATGCAGACCAGATCAACACTGCAAGAACACCCGCGGGGGCTATAAGTGCATTGATCTTTGTCCCAACGGAATGACCAAGGCCAAAAATGGAACCTGCATTGGTGAGTGTATGGCTATTTCAATGACTGAGATCCACTTGCCATTGACACCCCAAGTAAGGCATCTGTTTGTAAGACTAATGATTAAAGTAAATTTAATCTCACAAGGAAATTTTTCTTTTATCACAGGTTTTTTACTCCCACTTCTAGTATGTTTGAACTGTGGGGTCCCGGGCTCATGGCTATACCAAGAAATGGAAGCTCACCATGGAAGCTTATTACCATTTTGAGCTCCCATCGATTACATGTTTGCTTTACACAGTTTAATGTCTACACAAATTAATATTATTTCACATTATGTCTATGAAATTCAGTGTTTGTATGTTTAGAATTTCACAGGTGGTTAAGAAAAGCTTATACAGATTTATTAAAAGTTCATAATATTTTATTTTAGAATTGAATATTCTTTCAATGTCAAATGAATGACCAGACAAATAAATTATATTCTCCCCCTAAGTTTGTTCTTTCTGTGCCAGTCTGCCTTAATTAACACAACTATAAAATAAAAATGAAACAGATAGCATTCCTCCTCTCATGCCCCTACAATCTACTGGAATAGATTGGCTAATTCCACTTTCCTCACCAAAAGGAAAAAAATACTGTAGTACAAGGGAGAATGAAATGTCATAAAAGAGGTACAAATAAAATTGTACGAGAGTACTTGAAAGAGTGATCTATCTAATAGATGTCATGGCAGTGATCACATTTAAATATCGCCTTGAATGGAATGGTAATAATAGGTGGACATGGTGGAAAAAGGAAGGAGAGTCCCATAGAAGGGGAAAAGGGCTGGGCTTGGAGAAAACAGGTTAAAATTCATCCTTCTTGGATGCTTGGGTGGCTCAGTGGGTTAAGTGTTTGCCTTTGGCTCAGGTCATGATCCCAGGGTCCCAGGATCAAGCCTTGCATTGGGCTCCCTGCTCGGCGAGGAGTCTGCTTCTCTCTCTCTCTCCCTCTGCCTCTCCCTGCTCGTTCTTTCTCTTTCTTTCTCTCTCTTTCTCGCTCTGCACTCTCTTTCTCAAATAAATAAATAAAATCTTAAAAAAAAAAAAAAGATACCGAGGACATGTGGGGTTTGAGTACTGGTAAAAGATGGACATGGAGAGGACCAGCCAGCAGCCAGAAATGTGGGGTTGTAGCTAAGACACAATGTAGTGCTATTGCTGTAAGGCTACATCAACAAGCTAACTAGAGTCACTAGTATAAATAAGACAGCCAAAGGTGGAGGGAGTAGAGAGAAGAGGGCTACAAAGCTGAGAACCAAACCCTTTCCACAGTAGGCAGCAAGAGAAGGAAAAGGAGCCAGTTAATAAGTGGCAGAGCTAGAACTTGAACCCAAGTCTCAGCCACGTGGTGAGATATGCAACCGTTGACAATTCTAAAGAGTTTTCATTTTAAATATAATGACTTTAGGCTTTGAAAGAGGAAGTGTTATTACTTTTTATTGCCTCTGTGTCTGTAGATATTGATGAATGTAAAGATGGGACCCATCAGTGCAGATATAACCAGATATGTGAGAATACGAGAGGCAGCTATCGCTGTGTGTGTCCCAGAGGTTTCCGGTCTCAAGGAGTTGGAAGACCCTGTATGGGTAAGTTACCAGGAACTCTTACTGAGTAATAAAGCTCCTAACATAATTTCTTAGCCTTACCAACTTGATCAGGACCACTCTCTAATCTCAAATGTTTTCTTGGGACAATTAGAAAATGTGTTAAGTTGGTGTAAGTAACTTATAACATAATTTGAATTACTTCTTAAAGATTTTTCACTGAGTTCAGTTTGCACTGACATTTAAAGTGATAATAGTCACCATTTACAGAGTGCTTACTATACACTACACATAACAGAGTGAGGTTCCAGTATAGTTACCATGGTGACTTAATTATGAAGGTTATCTCATTGATGATCTCTCTATGCATATGGCGTAAATATTTGCACAGATACATTCTAGTTGAATATGAAGCATAATTGAGTGTAATACGAAGGTTTAGGCATGAGGGATTAAAATGTGAATATACAGTTTTAAGTAAGTTGATAATTATTACTTTACCATATATTTAGTGCTTACTGTGCCATTTCCTGTGCTAAGAATCTCACTCAATTCTCCCAATTGCCTGTTTATTTCTATCTTAGTTATAACTGAATGTAAATAAGTCAGGTAACAGACAATAGAAGAGATCTGTAAGAAGGTAACTATATGCTTCTTTTTAATTAATGCACTTATAATCAAAAACTGGAAACTGACCTATGAAATTATATTCCTCCTGGAATATTTAAGTACAGCAAAAAAAAAAAAGGTGTGTGCTTTAAATACTGGCTTCTGGTTTGCATACTACGCTTTTAAAATTGGTTGCCTTGGTTGTCTACTTAATGATTTATAGCAAATTCTTTCATAAAGACTTAGTTCTGTCTTTATGCAATCCCTAGCCTGGTACTTTGCACAGAGCAAATGTTGAAAGTAATACAGTTACTAGAAACACTTTTAAAATAAACGCTCTCTAATAGCAGAAGTACATAACATATCATTTTAGTCTTCTGTTTAGATACTATAATTTATATATAACTTAACATCTTGATTAGTCATAGCAGTGACCTAGCAGAATGAAATATGTTTATTTGTTCACTAATTTGACCTGAAGTTGAATGTTAGGCCTTGGACTGGGAAATAAATCAATGAAGGCAGAGCCATTGCCTTAAAGAGATTTAAAATGTTAATTTTAACCTTTGCCTACTAAAATAATTTTTAAAGCAAAATTTACTACTTTTATTCTGCTTATTCACGTTGCTGTCTTTCATGCCACTGTGGTAATGAATTAAAGAATTTGGTTTTGTTCTCTCTGGTTTTCATTTGCTTTTCCAATTTACAGGAAAAGTTGGGAGTGTATACTATATGTTGACCTAGGAAGGAAGAAAAATAACTTTTTTTTAATTTTACGTACTTTGTGAGTTTATATCTTAGTAAGAAATAATTCTGTCTTAATTTCCTTCTTTTTAAATTTTTGTAAAAAATGTGCTTGGCTTGATTATTAAATAATATTTATTGATTCAAAAGAAAAGAAAAATGTTAGTAGTTGTACCAATATTACCACATCTGAAGCTTGTAATTGCATGAAAGATTGAAAGTACCAGTGAGAATGTTATAATAAGAAGCAAACTAGAAATGTGATTGAGTCCTTCCCTCCACCAACAGAATTAAGATCTGCATTAGCTTTGAACTCTAGTTTTTCTGGATTCAAGACCACATTTTCCCATATGACCCTTTATGTTTCTACGGTACACATGAAGCAACCTTTAGGAGAAGTCTTAGAATGTTTCTATGTATTCATAAATGAATGATTAAAGCTTTCTCCAAAGTTCACAACAATTGAGAAATTACTGTATCCGTAGCTTTGGAGGGTAATATAATGTCTTCAGTTTGTTCCAGAGACTGATTCTTGATTCCTGTGTTTTGTGTGTGTGTGTGTATGTGTTTTTTTTTTCTCTTTTTTATGTATCATGGCACACGAGCAGACATTAATGAATGTGAACAGGTGCCTAAGCCTTGTGCATATCAGTGCTCAAACACCCCCAGCAGCTTCAAGTGTATCTGTCCACCAGGACAACATTTATTAGGGGACGGGAAATCTTGCGCTGGATTGGAGAGGCTGCCTCATTATGGCACTCAGTACAGTAGCTATAACCTTCCACGGTTCTCCCCTATGAGAAACAACTATCAACTTCAACAGCATTACAGACAGTACTCACATCTCTACAGCTCCTACTCAGAGTATAGAAACAGCAGAACATCTCTCTCCAGGACTAGAAGGACTATTAGGAAAACTTGCCCTGAAGGCTCTGAGGAGAGCCGAGACACATGTGTAGGTAAATGTCAGCCATATTACATTTCCTTTCGGTGGGCTCACTTATGGGCCAGAGTCTAAACATATGCACAGCACCGGTGGTCTTTTGGGTGCAGTGAACTACATCTGATCTCAACTCTGGGATGACTCAAAGTTCCAAGACATTTCCTCTGACACCTAAAACTACTACGAAATTTACTCAAGTAAATGATGTATTTACATGTGTACATTCTGATAATTAATTGTTTTATATCGACAGTTTCTTTCTTTTGACCACTCCTGAAAGTGTAATTAAATTTAATGCTATGTAGAAATAAATTTCAGTGGCATTCAGAATACATTTTTTTAAAAGAGAATATGAGTATTACCACATAATATAATACCATCAGATTATGGCTGTACCTGGCCAATGCCAAAGCAGTGGGTTAAAAGTGAAACGTTCAACGACTCAGTCAACTGCTTGTTCTGTATGACAACCAAAATGGTGTTGACTGTTGACCCACACTCCCCGTGGAATTTCTCAGTTTGATATTTTGTATATATGTAAATCACTGAAAAGATAATGTGAGCCAGGACAAAATTAAGTTGCTTTCATTGCTCTAAAATATGTGCTTTCAATATCTTTATCTAAACTCATCTACAATTTAACTTGTTTGCAAAAGTGAAGTATAATTTCCAACTCAATAATTGAGGCTTTGTTTTCAGTTAGGTTGCAAACATTACCATCTGTCATTCAATTAATTCAGTTTTCTGTGAGTGTCCGCAGTTTGCATGCCATTGAGCTATGTGCCAAGAGAAATTAGCAAACACAAATTAGCCCCACTATTAGTTAGATGACAGAAGAAAGCAAGGAAGATAGAGAGGAAGGCGGGAAGAAAGAAATTTTGTTTAAATTTAAAGACCCCCTATGCCAACTTCATTTTCTTGCATTTTTCTTAAGTATTCTACACTTCACTTATTCTTGCCTAAATATACTTTCTGTTACACATTTCTTATAAACATTTTAAAAATATCTTTTTCTGCCTTCAATTTTCATCATTTTTTTTTCTACCCTTCACCCCAAGCCCTGTTCCTACATCATTATCTTCTCAGACATGCTTCCTTAATTACTCTTCTGTGGACCCAGCCTCCCATATCACCTCTATCAGCTGGACCCCTGACCCACTGGATACTTAAACTTTAAACTTTTCTCTTTAAGTGTGTATTTTCCCAGAACTTTTCTGTCTAGATGTCCTGATGGACCTGAAGGTTAATATGATGCACATGAAACCTCCCTGTGATCAGTGTCTTAAACTGTTGACCATGCTGGTTCTTTTTACTCTTTGAACTTCAAACATTAATGCATTCTTTACCAGTTCTCTACCTTTAGTCCATATGGTCAAATGCTACTTAATTCCTAATCGTGTGGACTCCACAATCCTTGTGAGGGTGTCAAACACCACTCTCAACCTGCTCCAAATCATTCTGAGCATTGGTAATTTTTCATGTCCACGATTTTGACCTCTTTGTTAGTTAAAACTTTTCACCATTTTTTAATTGATAGAATTAAAATTTGACATGTTGTCTTTCAAAGTTTCTTCCAAATAGTCATTCCCACTAAGGGTTTTCATCTCCAGTTATCCTCCCACTCTCTGACTTCATCTTAGACAAGCTCTTCTCTTCTGCCTATACCCTCCTGCCCCAAACCCTTGTTTATGCTGTGACACATGAATTAAATCATATTCCCCACACCGTACACCATCTAGCTAATTTCTTTTAAATCATCTGAATGTCCCAGTCATTTTAAGAAAGCATCCCTGATTAATAACCCCCTTCTCTATTTCTTCATCACTATCTAAACTCTGCAGTTTCACAGTAGAGTCTCATAAATGTTTTCTGTGTCTTTGTGTTTATATTACACTAATATTATGTTTATAAGAATTATCTTCCCAAACCATTGGCTGAGGCAGCTACTATTTCAGAGGACCAGTCTTGGAAAATCTGAAGTAAACTTCCATATCTAGTCAATTACTGTATGTTTGAGTTTTATTTGGGGGCAGTTAATAGACATTTAGAAATATTTCTTAAAATATGGTGACTATTTTATAGTGTTCATACTAATAAAGAAGTTTACACTAAGATTGCAGACAGCTTTGGAATTATGTAACGAGCAACTTGGAATAAACATCAAATGCCTTTAATTAACCATCTGGGATAGATAACTCACAAAAGATTCAAATTAACACTGTGCAATCTTGTTAGACTCAGGCTAAAATTTAGCTTTTTAAGGAAATGATTCCAAAGCTTAACAAGAGAAATGAACATTGTGTTGCCTCTGAATGCAGAAATCACACTCGGAGCCACTTTGAAATTCATACTCTGGGAAGAGTCAACTGACTTCTTGGAATTCCACATCATTGACATTTCTGTGGTGATTTGGGGTGGAAGCAGATTGTAAAGGGAAAAAGTAGAAATAACACACAAGTTGTGGAATAAATGCTTTGGTTCACAGTGGGGCAAAAGCAGTAACAAATATTTGATGAGGTTTCATCATGAACAGATTTTGAATCTTTGCAATTATATTGTGAGCATATGCAAAACATGTACGTTGAACACATCCCTTTGCTCTGAGTCACCCACCAATTTTCACCTTGTCTTCTCTTTACTTCCACCCTACAACACTCCTGCTCCCACTTCACATCATATTCTCGTTTCATTCTTCCACTGGTTGGTGGGACTCTGAACAAATTCTGACATTAGTCTGAGCAAAACACAACTGGGATAAGAAATCTGAGGCACCCCAAATCACATCCCTTATCCTGAAAGCAAATAGCAATGAATTTTTAATTATCACCCATTATCCTCTCCTTGTTATTGCTACTTTCTTGGCTTTGTTTAATAATAGCAGATAGATAGCTCTTTATTATAAAATGCTTCCCCATATATTATGATACATGAACCTTCAAACAAATCTGTGCAATTGAGAGATCGTATCAGTGAGTTCTTTTGATAAAAGAATTGACTGAGATCTTGAGAAATAAAGTGGCCTGCCCAAGGTGTCACAGCAACTATAGATACGTTGTTGCCATTCGTACTTTACAATTAATTGTATGAAGTTTGATGAATATTCTTATCACAGAATTAAAAACACCTCCACTTGATATCTCTTTATGGGAAAGTAATGCATGGATGGTGGGAGCACATGCAGGGAGAAAGAGAGGTGGCTAAAGTTTAAATAAAATAAAATTCCTTGTTCCAATTAACCTCAATAGAAACTTTGTCTTTTCGATAAATTCTACTATTCTGTCAAGAGTTTAGTACTTGGGTGGTTTAGGATCTTGTACAAATCTGTTTCATCTGCCATCCCAGGCTTGCTTAACTAATATAGATATTGGCCAGTTCCCAAACTGGCCAATTCCCTCAGCTCGTATACAGTTCTACACAGAAGAGATATTCATATTTTATGAAATAGTACAGTTGACACTGGATTCCATTAAAAACAGATTCTGATATAAAACAGCTCTGAGCATGTTTAAACACATGAGTGTAAAATCACCAAGAAGTTTTTCTATTGTATATCAACAACTTGCGTGTAATTGGTTCTGTCGTAGTTTCTGGCTTTGCTTTGCATGGTTATACACTCTGCTTTCTTTCTGCACAGATATTGATGAATGTGAAAATAGAGACATTTGCCAGCACGAGTGTAAAAATACCTTTGGGAGCTATCACTGTATCTGTCCGCCTGGCTATCAACTCATGCTCAATGGAAAGGCTTGTCAAGGTGAGAAAATGTTGGGATGTTTATTGCTGCTACTTGACTTAAAACATAGGAGAGTATGAGAAATTAAGTGTCTTCTCTTTTTTTGAATAATTATTCTCCTAGTTGCTTTCTCTTCCTTCTCATTCCCATTGGTCATATTTATCATTGCTTTTGTAAGTAGGAGAACTGGAGAGAAAGCCGTTAGGTAGAGGAAAATAGTCGAGAATCATTTTTGGTGTAGTCTTTCTAAACCAGTTCATGTTATAACTACATATATTTTTTTACTGTGTTCTTTTTTTTATTATGTTATGTTAATCACCATACATTACATCATTAGTCTTTGATATGTTATATATTTTTAAAACTAAGTGGGAATAGACAGACCTCTTCAAGTGTCTTTTCAAAAGTTCAACCAAGATGAAAGACGAAATAGAAAGAGAGCTCAGTAAATTTACTCCAGTATTAAGCATTATTTTATTTTTTGTCTTGGCCAACCATGGGTAATTGATTGATTAAATGATCTATCTTTGAGTCTGCAAATGATGTGGAACAGTCATGAGCTAGCATTGCAGAATGCAAAAGGTTTACACAAATGAATAATATAGTCTCTTCCCTTTGATATCTTAGTCCAATGGAAACAGACATGTAAATAAAAGCATAATATACAGGGTTGTAGGTACTATAACAGAGTTTGGGACAATGTGTAGTGATGGTAGAAAGAAAAAAACCATCAATCTCAATATTACCCTCTTTACACAAAAATGTGAAAAGGACATTTTGCTTTGATAAGGTATATTATGTTGCAATGCATACTTAGATCAAAAAGAAATAAAAACTTATATAAATCTTAAAAATCTTCTAAGAAATCCCCTCAATTTTGTGGTCAAAATTAAAAGTATTATATAAGTATTAACAAACCTCTGAATTTTAATTAATTTCTGTCACATACAACCTGTATCTTTTTCTAAAGCATATCAAATAAAACCTCCAAAAGAGTGCTTTATCAGTAGCAATCGAATTTAGATTAAATTTGCCCTCTCTGGAAGATTCACAGAAGACTTGCTAGGATGCTGGTCATGGAAAGGGTGCTCCAGGAAGCAAGACCTTGGCAGGGCAATAGGGTCACCTGAGTTCCATGAGCTTCCACCTGTCTCACACCCATTTACCCATTCCCTCCCTGAGAGCCCCCACTGGACCATGTGGACTGGAGAAGTAAAGTGAACACCATAATAACCTTCGCTCCCAGCCATCTGTCACAAATGCTTGTTAAGAGCTTACCCTATGCAGAACTTTCTACTGAGACTTGAAGTATGAGAATCACACATTGATATTAAAGTCATGTTTTCCCAAAGCAATTATTAACTCATTTTAATCAACAGTACAGCTATGTCAAGGGCAATAATTTGTACCCATCCTCCAGATAATAAAACTAATTCTCAGAGTGATGATGTGAGCATGAATGTTCTAAAACAATCAAGCACAAGGGTAGGACCTGATTACAGATCTCATAATGTCTATAATGGTCCTTTGTCTCTCCTGTCATGCTGTGAACACCAGGGTCATTGTACTGTGGCAGCAGGGTGAGGTGAGAGGAGAGCATTTACACCGTCCATGCTTTACAACTTTCCCCAGATCGGCATGCCAAGGATCCTCTGAAGAGGTGGCAATACCCAACATTAACACCACACTTCCTGTGAGTGCACCAGGCACCAAGGAAGGAAGCATTTGGAACAACCAACCAAACTACAAAACCCCTTGGCCAGATTTTTAAACGCTATATTATGTCATATCCTCATTAGAGGATTTTTTTTTTCCTAAATTATGCCAGTTTGTTCCTTGATTGCCCTAGCTGCTTATTCGGTTCAAAACATTTTTCAGCTTTCAGCTGTGCTTCAGAGAGTGGAAAATAATGTGAACAAATCAGAAACAGGTGTCACTTGAAATGTTTGCAATTTAAATGGGTTACATATTTTTGTGGTTTTTAAAAAAGACTTGAGAGAAAACAATTACATCTTTTAAAGCAGTCTTTAATCTGAAGAATAACTTGGAGTCTTTTTATAGCTTTAGGAAGTGTTTTGGGCATTTATGAGAGGAAAAAAAAGTTGATTTTCATTTACATGTGCATTTTTGAAGCTTTGTACATTAGTGATTAAAATGTCAGTGACAAAAAGGAAATTAAAGTGAATTTGACACTGAACAAGGACAGAAACTCTAGTCAAAAGTGGAAGTCAGCAGACTACAAAATGAAAAACAAAAAAACATGACTGATCATGATTTGCCCAAGAAGCGGAGAGGAGAAACAAAAGATCTTTCTGCTAATTTTAAGCCCCACTAATCTAATTCTGAACATTTAGAAATACTTTATTGGCATTGCATTTGAAATGAGTGTTCTAATCTATCCAAGTTTTTAAAAAGTAATCCATAATGTTATCAAGAATCTAAATTATTCTTTCTCTAAGATAAATGTTTCAAGTCTGTTTATCCTGAATTATTGTTTAATGTATCCAGAAGCACTTGGTTAAATACATTCACATGTTCTAAAACTATTAATATAAAAGTTTTTCAGCTCATCTTGGTAATCTTTTCTTGTATAATATTTAGATTATAAAATGCCTATCCTTTAATTTCTACCATAGTAATTTTCTTATAATATTTAATAAAAACCAGACATCCTCACATTGTCAGCTAACAGAAGACAGCATGATTTCTCCATCTTTTCTGGCTTCTCTTTTTAGGACCAGGCAGTAGACTAAATGAGTAGAGTGAATGCTTATAGGGTGCTTAAGCCTGAGGAGATAGCTGTAGACAGAAGACAAAGGAAAGCCACCTTCCAGAAGCTCAAATACTTAAGAAAGCTTTTCAGTGGAAAGTGTTCATTGTTATGGAGCTAAAGGCAAACACTTTGAATATTAGATTTTGATATATTTTTGTAGATTCATATTCAACCATTGGAAATCTGTGATAAGATAGCTACTCTTATTATGCATACAGGCATGTGTCCAGATTCTGGTCTCCATGCCACCATTTCCATGGGCCCCTGCAGCTTACCGACCTCCATGTGCCTGCAGGAATTCACCATAAAAATTAGAGCTAAACATTCTGCATGGAGCACTGGGTGTTATGCACAAACAATGAATCATGGAACACTTCATCTAAAACTAATGATGTAATGTATGGGGATTAACATAAGAATAAAAAAATAAATTAAAAAAAATTAGAGCTAAAATGAAATTTGGTGGATAAGTGTGAAGGGAATGTTTTTTATGAGGAAAAAAAAGAGATAAGGCTAATTGAATTTCTTTCACATTTTCCTAAAGGGCTTTTCACTTCATTCTGAGACAATCTCATTTTGCCAAGGAGATAATGCCCTTCTGACAGATAAAATCATAATTAGAACTTGGTTCACAGAGACAATAGGCAAGATTTAACTGAAATATAAATTTGTTTCACACTGTGTTGTATTCCTGTAGGATAATTAGTCCTAATATAAAATTAGTCATAGAAAGCACATTATGTTATTATCAGCACATCTAAGTAACTAAAAGGTCAAGTAAGTGATTACTCCGTATCACTCTAGCTCAGTGTCTTTTTACTTTATGCAAACTATTAGCAGGTCTAAAGTAAATAATTACACTGTCTGTCATTTAGGAAACAGAATATATTTGGAACCAAATCTAAAATGCTCATTTTTGAGACAGAAATGGTAAATAATTCAGAAATAAAATTTAACATTTATTGTCCATAATTAATATACTGTCTCTTGAAACTGCTTCTCTCCTTTCTATTTTTTTGATAGCAATATTTCAGGTTATTTAAGAATTCACAAAATAACTTAAAACTTGAACCAAGTCCAACATACATACCATTATGCAGATACCAAGTCACCTACTACTATGAAATGATTACAATAGTTTCACATGCCCATTTGTCTTGGCACTGATTTCATGATGAAAGTACATTTGACCTTTAGGTCCTACCTCTGCAGAGAACTGATTTGGGCCCAATTAATTGTAATTGTTCCCTCCAGTACCTCAGGATCTATGTTTATTAAAATACTAAAGAAGGAGGAGTATTATAAGTGCCTATATGCAGCCAATTGACTTAAGACTTTAAAATAAGTAGTCTTCAATTTTTTGCTTGCCTACTCCAAAAAAATTTGAAACCTTATACTTCATTCATATGTTTTAAAACTGACTTCTAAAGTTTCTTATCATTTAAATTGTTGTAAAGGATGTGAATTCTGGCTTTGATGTACATGGCTTTAAATATATTTTCATCAATACTTTGGAGCTATAGATAACCCCATTAATGGGGAATGATCACTATATAATTTAGAAGTCTGTAGTCATTGTTAAACCAACCAGCTTGACTGTCAGAAAAAGTCTAAGGTCATTTTTCTGTTCAAGTAAAAGTGTTAGTAGGTGTTCCCATGACAATCAGCTCACTTCTGAAATCTAATTTAAAATAGAGAGCTAAGACCACTGGTTTGTAGCCATGATGAAATAAGGCCTGCCACCATCAATACAAATAACCAGTTTTCTCACCCTTCATACGTGCCTTGAAGCATTTTACACCCGGGTATCATACAGAGACTAGGGATTAGTGGAAACCTTTCTTTTGTAAAGCAGAAGGATATAAAATGGGAATGGGGACAGGAGAATTCCAGGCCGCAGGAAGTTCTCAGGCAGAGTGCTTTTAGAAAGGAGAACTTAGGGAAATAAGTTTCTGGTTGAAAATGATTCCCTGAAATATTTGCCTGCTCTCATACTGCTGGAAAGCTTCCATGCACCACCAGGGCAATGCAAGTACCACCGTTGGAAATGACTGCTGTAAAATATGGTTCTTAACATTAGGTTCTCAAAATCCCTTAAAAATTTTGTAGAACTCTATTCTCTTCCCAGAAAATCCATCAATTGCAATGTTGTACTCTCTGTCTTTCCATCTGTCTTTGTCCCTGTCTCTCTCTCTCTCTCTCACATGCACACACTCATACACCCACACACAAAAAGATTTTCATTCACAAATCCCCTGATGCTCGAATATGGACCCTAAGTTAAAAATTATGGCTCAAAAACATTCATTTTCAGAAAGCTCAGAAAAAGTTTCCTTTAGCTCCATCTTGATGTTTCTTAATTATAGTGATTTAAGTATGTTTTTATTTAACAACTTTGTATAGAAAACAACAAAATAAACAGCATTTCATTTGCATTTTTCCCCACTACCCAAGGGGGAGCTAATACCCTAGAGAGCTCATCCCCTGCCCATAACCCCTGAGGATGGATTCTCCACAATTCAGATTTGATTAAACTTGGATTATGGTTCTTGGGTCATTCATTTGATCCTGGGCTTCTTTTTTTTTTTTTTTTTTTTTTTCTAGATTCTCTCTCTCCACAAGAAATGACTGACTTGAATTTATTAACTTGACTCCTTTAATTTCCACTACCCTACCTCCCACTCAACAATTTGAACTTATAAAACAAAATACCAGGGAGAATCACTCACATTTTAAAGAGGTTCTTCACTTTACAGAAAGGTTCACAAGTGTCCTTTAAATTTTTAGCTTGTTTCTCATGAATTTAAAGTATTATTTGCTTTCCGAAACTCAAATGCACTCTATTTTCCAAATATAAAAAACACCAGAGTTCTTAATAGCTTCCCTTCTACTTTTATAGCTTTTATTTTTTGATGTCCTTTCACAAATGTTAAAAATTATCCTCAAAGCAATATGGGAAATAGCACACCAGGTATCCGGATCCCATTTTGTGGTTGAAGAAGCTTAGGTATGGCTACCAGATTCACTCATGGAGATTTGCCATTACCCTCAAATACCCACACCACCTGCTCTCATGGCCTGCTCTGACCCGAGTTGCTGACGCTGTGTGTTCCTTGTGCTGTTGCTAGATGTTGATGAGTGTCTGGAGCAGAGTGTGCGCTGTGGGCCAAATCGCATGTGCTTCAACATGAGAGGAAGCTACCAGTGCATCGATACCCCCTGTCCAGCCAACTACCAGCGGGATCCTGTTTCAGGGTATGTCTTGCCTTCTCGTCTCAGAAATACTTCTGAAAAGCATTCTCTCCTCAACCAACATACTCTGTCTGTAGTCACGTGTAACTCACAGGAAGTCAGTAACCCCAGGGGTATATGGAGTCAGTGAGTGGGTGTGAAATGAGCTCATCCTGCAGCAGCTACTGTAACCTAAACTATCACTGTTGGCTGCCAGGGTTTTCCCGGATCATCTCCCCAGTATGTAATCCGCCATGCCACATCTAGAATTCTGTCTCAGCGGTAAGCATTTTATGGGGTGATAGAACCTGACCTCCTTTGAAATTTCCTAGTTTCCATTTGTGTTGCCTCAGGGTTTTAAGGGCTCTCAGCACTTAGAGCATTCCAAGAAGTACCTTGACTGTAATCGTGATGACTCACCATGACTCCATGAGAGAATGGAGATGAGCAAGGATGAGTCAACAGTCTGCCCGCTCATAGATGGTCTTGCTTATATTCCCTGCTGTCTGAAACACTATCTTTTCTGGGTTCTGAATAAACTGCTCTTCTATTTTCTCCCTCCTCTTACAGAAATGTCATACTCTGTTCAGGTATCAAGTCAATGAGGTACTTGAAAACAGAGATAATGGTCATCATGAATAGGACCTGCTAATAAGAAGGTGGTTCTGAAACCAAGTGCTGGTTGGAGCTCACGCTTTGTTTTTCCTCTCAGCAGTGACTACCAAGTTACTGTAACATGATCAAGTGTGGACTGCCCCAGATCCGGCAAAAACCTGTTCATAATTGCTGTAGGGGGAATAGGAAGGGGAGGAAGAAAATTAAAAATATTGACTTAAGAAACATCCAAAAATACTGACTGAAGAATCCATATCTGCAGAAAATGGTCCTTTGTGCATTTTTCTAAAATTTTACTCTCCCTTACCAGTGATTTCTGGCAATTTAAAAGTCATGATGCCTCAAAAACAGCCAATGTGGGCTCTGAAAAAAGAAAATACAGTATTTTTAATCTAAAATAATATGGAAAACAAATACAAAAGGAAAAGCTTCCCCCCCCCCCCGCCCAGGAATCTTAGTTGACCTTTTATTATTTTTAGGAAAACAAACCAAATATCAATAAATTCTACTTCAGCTTTCAGTCTTAGGGCAGATGTTAAAATTTAAAAATAGCTTGTATTCCTCTCTTTAAAAACTACTTGTTTCCAGTATATGTACAGATACTTCTATTTCCAAAACTAACTTTTCATTTTAGAGACACTCTTGTGGTACTCATACTTACTTCAGTGGTTCAAAAATTTCTGGGGCATCTGGGTGGCTCAGTTGGTTAAGCGTCTGCCTTCGGCTCAGGTCATGATCCCGGGGTCCTGGGATCGAGCCCCACATCTGGCTCCCTGCTCGGCAGGAAGCCTGCTTCTCCCTCTCCCACTCCCCCTGCTTGTGTTCTCTCTCTCTGTCAAATAAATAAATAAAATCTTAAAAAAAAAAAAAAACAACTTCTGATTTTACTGAAACTGAGAGATAGATATTTGACTCTAGACCAGCATACTCTCATAGGCATCTGACATCTGGTTTGAGTTAGTGGCATAGCACATGGGGTGGGCCAATTGCTCTTGTAGTCAGACTGTCTACAGCCTTTAATGCCTAAAAGTTGTCATGGATCATGGTCACCTGCCGCATGCCCTCTCCTGCTTCCAAGCCAGATGACAATATGCACTTCGTGTGTTTTTTTGTCCTTAGGTTCTGCCTCAAGAACTGTCCACCCAATGATTTGGAATGTGCCTTGAGCCCATATGCCTTGGAATACAAACTTGTCTCTCTCCCATTTGGAATAGCTGCCAATCAAGATTTAATCCGGCTGGTAGCATACACGCAGGATGGAGTGATGCATCCCAGGACAACTTTCCTCATGGTAGATGAGGAAGAGACTGTTCCTTTTGCCTTAAGGGATGAAAACCTGAAAGGAGTGGTGTACACAACGCGACCACTGCGAGAACCAGAGACCTACCGCATGAGGGTTCGAGCCTCATCCTACAGTGCCAATGGGACCATTGAGTATCAGACCACATTCATAGTTTATATAGCTGTGTCTGCCTATCCATACTAAGAAGCTCTCCAGAGCCTAATCCACATATTTAAACTGCATTAATCATGGGAATCCAGTCCCCTTCCAGATTACCATCTCCTGAACAGTTGCAATCTTGGCAACTTGAAAATGGTGCTATGCTCTGTTTTGTGTGCCTTCCTTGGTACTGGTGAGGTATTTTCATGATCCCACCATGGTCATATCTTTTGGTAAGGTCTAGAAAGGTCCCTCATTATTTTTCTTTATTTATTACACTGGAGCAGTTATTTTCCAAAGATTATTCTGAACATCTCACAGGAGGACCTAACAGTGATGTTTTAGAGTAGCATAGTAGCTAAGATCATTTTCCTTAAAAGAAAGAAAAAAGAAAACAAAAATAACTCACTCGAAGCCAAGTGAATTTTTGAGCATTTGGCCATTTTTAGAATAAGAAAACTGGTTGCTATGTGTTTTGATCAAAGCTTATTAAGTAACTTATAAAAATGCTCTTTTTTTTTTTAAGTATTGATACTTTATATTGGGACTTCTACACCTATTTTCACCTTAAGGGAAAAGAGAAACACCACTCATTTTAGAAATATAGTACGGCTTCTAGAATGTTTCTTTGATACCAAATAGTGTTCACGTGGACTGAGCATCCAAAATAAGGATATTATTTTCAGTGATTTTGTGAAATGAGCTGAACCAGATAATAGAAAATAGAAATAGATAATAGAAAAAAAAATATTGCTTCATCCTCAGATAATTGTTCATGGCATGGATCTTTGATATAACCTTCCTTCCAGTTAGCTCCATAACTTGTACATTCCAGCATTTTATTTTCCAGTCAAGTGGAAACAACTTTTACAAATACCAATGGGACAGTTTTCTTTGTTTTTCTTAAAAATCTTATATGTTCAAATTAGCATAAATGTTGAACGTCAATACACTGTACATGGTGGTAACAGACTCTGGAAGCGATTGCCAAGATGTATTCTATTTTTATGAAATGTATATATATTACCTTGGTGTATTTTCTATATGATATCTTGATGGACTCTTTTATAAAATTATTTTGTAAAACAAAAAACAATGTTACAGTCAAACCAGCCTGAATAAAATTTTCACATCCCTTTTCTTAACCTTTTTGAAAGCTTAAAATTTGTTTCCTTATAGCTATCCTAGGTGTTAAGGCTTATAGTCACACATACACACATCTATCTGTGTATCTGATACATAGCCTGACTGAAACAGATTTTAAATGGATTCTCTGAACTGGATCTGAGTTAACTTTAATTGGCTCTGTGACACAGTCACATTTAATGGAATTCATAACCCGTCTCAAGTGGTAAAGTGAACTCTGATTGTTCATGGGATGCGGTGCCAAAACAGTGCTTAAATTCTCACCAGTAGGCATTTCCAATCAAGAAATGGTTGCTTGCTCGTAGGTACACTAGAGAACGTGGAGAAAGAAAATAATGAGTTGAGGGCTTTAAATTCTCAACTGAAGTTCTGCAAAAAGGGTATCAAGTGAATGATGATCTGAAGGAAACCCTTATTTCCTAGAACTGCAGCACCAAGTTTTCTGAAAACCAAACCAAAGGTCTAATTCCAACAGTGGCTGGATTACAATACAAATTTAGTTCCTAATCTCACAGGTTCTCTTGTGTTAAAGTTAGAGCACTGATTGAAAAGGAAGTATGATGGGGCACCTTGGTGGCTCAGTCGGTTAAGCGTCTGCCTTCCGCTCAGGTCATGATCCCAGGGTCCTGGGATCGAGTCCCGCATCCGGCTCCCTGCTCAGCGGGAGTCTGCTTCTCCCTCTGACCCTCCTCCCTCTCATGTGCTCTCTCTCATTCTCTCTCTTTCAAATAAATAAATAAAATCTTAAAAAAAAAAAAGAAAGAAAAGGAAGTATGACCTCACAACTTGGGATAGAGACATAGGAGCAGATTTTGACGAAGCTGGAAACCTTCAACTCCAAATGATATGTTTTCTCTGCCAACAGGAACAGCCCTTCCTCTCTGTCGGAGGAAGTTAGTCTTGTCTAAACAACCTATAACGGCCTCTTCTGAAGCCCTCGCAAGAGATTCTGAGCCTTCTCAGGACCAACCCTTCTTACTTTTCATTGCTTCTAGACCTATGACCAGATTTATGTCTTTAGAATTCAATAACAAAACAAAAAAAAATGAAGATTGTAATTTGGGGTTTTTTATAATTCATATTTACTATATTTTTTAAAGTTATCATCTACAACAGATTTTTTTTAAATCTAGTCCTTTACCACAGTAGTCTGAGAAACACTGCAAGATACCAAGAACAAAAACTATAACCTACTGTTTACAGAGAAAAATGTTGAAGTTCAAAGAAATTAAATAACTCGCTGCAAAGTCAATCACTGGTGGGGAATGGAGAGCTGGGTTTGGATCCAGGTCCACTAACTACAAAGCCATAACACTTGTCAATATTTTCAATAAGGAAACTCCTCTCAGCTTCTTCAGAAACATCTGCTTACATCCAAGCATTATAATTACAGCGTGAACATGAACCACAACTCCCTGGGTTGCTGCTTTGACAAAATATCTTCACATCTACCACTAAACTGGGATCTCGTCTCTGGACATCAGTGTACCTGCAGTTATCATTCATCCTTGAAAATCATCAATGGGAATTCAGCTATTAGCATTCCAGGGTTCTGACTTGACATTTAAGTAATACCAGTTGACCTCCCCCCATGAACCATAAATGAGATTTAATGCCACTTTAAAAATTTAGCACTATACTTTTCCTGCCCTGGAGATTGAGGTTTTAAAATCATGATTAGGTCAACTAAAATCAAAAAGACTGAAAATTCAACTAGTTATTTATCTGAAAGTTCTCAAGAACCGAAATATTTTCTCACAATATACAAGGATGACTGACAGATTGGCTAAATTTATATAAAATAGGCCCAAAGTTTATAATTAAATTCAAAGCTGTCCATAGAAATCATTCATATATTTATTTATTCATGCAAAAGTTATATGTTGCTGGGGCGCCTGGGTGGCTCAGTCAGTTAAGCGTCTGCCTTTGGCTCAGGTCATGATCCCAGGGTCCTGGGATCCAATCCCGCATTGGGCTCCCCACTCAGCGGGAGCCTGCTTTTCCCTCTGCCCCTCCCCTACTCATGCTCTCTCTCTCAAATAAATAAAGTCTTAAAAAAAAACAAAACCCAAAAGGTATATGTCAAATGCTTATTATGTACTGGGCTTGCTGATAAACGTTTGGAATACAGAAAATTCGAAGATACATATAGCCCAGTGAGAATTCACATGTAAAAATGAACTATAATTCAGGGCACCTAGGTGGGGCTCCGTTGTTAAGTGTCTGCCTTCTGCTCAGGTCATGATCCCAGGGTCCTGGGATCGAGCCCTGCATTGTGCTCCCTGCTCCTCGGGAAGCCTGCTTCTCCCTCTCCCACTCCCCCTGCTTGTGTTCCCTCTCTCTCTGTGTCTCTCTCTGTCAAATAAATAAAATCTTAAAAAAAAAAAACCTATAATTCAATATAATAAAATTCTGCCCAAAGTGCAATTGGCCCTAGACAACCAGTCATTTATTTTCTGTCTCTATAGATTTACCTTTTCTAGGTTGTTCATATAAATGGAATTATATAATATGTGGTCTTTTACATTTGGCTCTTTCCACTTAGCAATATCTTCTTGAGGTTCATCCATATTACCAGTATTCCATTCCTCTTTATTGCTGAATAGTATTCCATTGTGTGAATGCACCACTTTTATTTATCTATTCATCAGTTTCCAGTTAGGGACTATTATGAATCATAATGCTGTGAGAATTTACATGTACGCCTTTGTGTGGACATAGGTTTGCATTTCCCTTGCATAGATACCTTGGATTCCCAAGAACCTAGTAATTTTACACCTGGGGGTCTATTCAAGAGATATCCACATAAGACTTAGATGTAAATTTATGTTTAAATTTGAAAGAAATTGTCAGGCTATTTTTCAAAGTGATTGTACTATTTATATTCTCGTTAGTAATATATGAGGATTCTAATTTCTCCATCTCCTCACCAACACACATTATTATCTATTCTAATGAGCATTCTAATTTGCATTTCCCTACTGACTAATGATGTTGAGTTGTTTTTTTTTTTTTTCATGAGCTCATTGACCATCTGGATATCTTTTTTGGCAAGATATCTGTTCAAATATGTTACCCATTTTGAATTGGGTTATTTGCCTTCTTATTGTTGTGTTGTATGAGTTTTTTATATGTTCTAGATACAAGTTCTTTGTCAGATATCTTATTTCCAAATATTTTTCCCAGTCTGTGGCTTATCTTTTCATTTTCTTAATAGTTTCTTTTGAAATACAAAAATTTTGATTTTTATTAAGTCCAATTTATTGATTTTTTAATGGATTATGCATTTGATGTTGTAGCTAAGAAGTCTTTGTCTACTTTAAGGTCACAAAGATTTTCTCCTATATTCTTCTAAAAGCTTTAGAGTTTTAGCTCTTCTATTTAGATTTATGATACATTGATTTAATTTTTGTGTATGATAGGAGATAAAGGTCTAAATTCATTGTGTTGCCTATGGATCAAGTTGTCCTAGCACCATTTTTGAAAAGGCTAACCTTCTCATTGAATTGTCTTGGCATCATTACCAAATATCAATTGACTAAAAAGTGATTACTACAACTTTATAGTAAGTTTTGTAAACTAGCAGTAGACTTCTACTTTCTTTTTTCCTTTTCAAGATTATTTTGACTATGTTGAGTTTCTTATATTTCCACATAAATTTCAGGATCCACTTGTCAATTTCTGCAAAAGAGCCTTGAGATTTCAATAGAGATTGTACTTGAATCTGTAGATCAAGTTGGGGGGATAAAAACTATTCCTGAATCATAGAAAAATCATTGCAAACATAGATTCTGGAGTCAGATGAACAGTCAGTTTCATTTCCTACATCATAATCTTGAAAAGTTAATCTTTAAACCTCAGTTTCCCTATCTTTAAAATGGGGATATTAACTATACCTGCTTCTATTTCTTCAGAACCAAAAGATACATTTTTCTCTGGAGCCCTTAGCACAGTGCTTCTTGTTAGCTGTTGTTACCATACTGTCATTTCTTATTCTGCCAGGAACTATGTAGGCACTAGAGATAAAGAGTTATAAGTTGAAGAAGTCTCTGAAAGAGTGGGATTGCCTTGGGTTCTGTGTTTTTGTTGCTTTGGGTGGATGAGGGATAAGAAGATAGCATTGGTGTTGATGGGGAACAGGGAGGATGAATCTTACTAGGAAGCCGTGTGAAAGGGAAAAAATATGAGCTCCACCAACAGCCTTTAAAAAAGAAAAATGGTTTTACAGTCCCATGGTTTTACATTCATTCAACCAACACAAACCCCTACTCACTATGCACCATGAAAAATTGGTAAAGAAAGCCTTATCCTTTTATCTTCCTCTCCTGTTGAGCTCTGTTTTTCTCTTCCAAGCTTATGTCCATTTTTAATTGATTTCACAGAGTAATGTGCCCATAGGTGTGTGTGTGTGTGTGTGTGTGTGTGTTAGGGGGACAAGTATTATTTGACTCAAGCCCAGGGAGAAGCCCTGTGTTCTAGCTACCCTAAGAATGTTCCTAATGACAATAATGCACTCTGACCCAATGGGACAAACAGAAAGTCTTTAGTTGTTACATGATTTTTCTGGCACTAAGAGGTTGTCCTTGTGCACTGAGCCACATTGTTGTTGTCCTACTGGTTTTCAGGTTCCCAGCATGTCTGATTTCAGACTTGTAATCCACATTGTCCTGATGTTTCCAGTTTCCTCCACCTCTGAGTCAGACAGCAGGATAGAGACCAGCTCATCGTGCTCTGGCCCAGGCTCCCAAATAAAGTGGTTCCATGTGTGGAGGCAGTGCCTGACATGTCCCGTTGGCCACAGGTTGTTCCAGCTCCATAGGGAGACTGAAAGAATGTATCAACAGACTTGCCCAGGTATCTAAAACACATTTTCAAAATGTCAAGTGACCCTTGATGACCAGTCTGCTGATTAACTGCAGTGTCCCAGGGGTCCTCAGAGGGGACAAGCAGAGGCCAAGTTTTCAGTATGTAATCACTTCTCTGCACTGAGTCAGAAAGCTCACCGCCAAGCTGGAGCAGCAGTAGAACATGTAACTGGTCAGAAAGATTGTAGTTTCCCAATCTCCATCCTCTGCCAAGATTCTGTTTCAAATTCTCTACTCTCAGAGGAACCGCCTGGGAATTTGGAAGTTGTTCACAGTGGTTTCTGGATGAGCTCCTCCCTCCCCATTTGCACCACCTCAACCCTCACGCTGGCCATGACGCATCTCGGCTGCATCATCTCCCATCTTTGTCAGTTCTCCCTCATTTCATGTCCACCTGCATTCCTTAGCAGAATCATGTTCTATCAGGATCTGTCTCTCTCTATCTTGGGACCTACAGTAATACTCGCAAGTGAAGTAGAGATGATATTAAGCCAACAACCAAGATCCTCAACCAATCGTCTGCCATCCAATCACAATTGGTTTGCATAGATAGATAAACAAAGTTAAGACAACAATACAGGCTGGTTTGAGCTGGGACGCCTTTGGCTTGTACTATGAGTAGGGCCAAGGACCTCACCAAAATCAGACGAAGGGACATTTTTGGCTTCTTTTTCCTGGGACTTCCATAGTTGCATGAGAGATGGATTATAAAATTCAGGAGAGATTGTGGAACTCAAGGGAGGAAGCTTAAAGAAAGAGAAAACACCAAATAGAATCCCCAGCTTTTAACCCTTCTGTTCATTCCATTAAAGGCTTCATGTCTCAGCACCAACAGGAGGTTCAGAATAATGAGTGACAGTAAGATTGCTGCTTGCCATCAGGCAAAAGAATTGTCTTTGCAGTAAAGAACTTCCACAATGACAAATGAGAAATTGTACATGAAACAGCTTTAATAAACATTCTGTAAAAAAAATGAAATATCAAAAATTTAGATGGACACTTGTATCTCTTAATGTGTCTTGGTCAGCTTCTCCACAAACCTACGTGTGAAAGGGAAAAAATATTAGCTCCACCAGCAGCCTTTAAAAAATAAAAATGGTTTTTTTTTACATATAAACATATAAACCTATGTTTATATACTTTATACTTATTACAGTATACATTTTTTAATGTTAAAAAATTAAACCCTAACTTCTTCACATGGTCATCCTTCTTGGGCACACATGGCTTTGGTGTCCCTTTGTGTGTCCAAAATTCCTCTTCTTACAAGAATACCAATCAGATTGGATTAAGGCCTGCCCTAATGACCTCATTTCAACTTAAACACGTTTTAAAGGCCATCTCTCCAAATCCAGTCATATTCTGAGGTATTAGGGGCTAGTGCTTCAATAGATGAGCTATGGGAGGGGACACAATTCAGCCATAATAACAGGATGTGGTGATTATCTGTTTATATGATTCTTTTTCTAAGTCCATACCAATGCATTTGTTAATAAGCTATCTTTTGCACTTGGCACGGTGTCCAGCATACTGTGGGATTGAGTGAATGTTTGATTAACGTATGGGTGACTACACATATGCTTAACATAGTTGTGGTTAGTGGGGAGGGTCTTATGGACGCGCCTCACTTTAGGTGGAAGGAAAAAGCCTTATCTGTTGAGTATTAACTTTAAGGCCCTTGAAAGTTTCTCAGAAGCTCTTCTTGATGATATCTTTGTCTCCAACATAAAGATCCCTGACGTTATGGCTAATGAGATTTAAAAGTGCCAATTTTCTGCTACGCTGTGTTGTCTTCGGGCAATGCTCAGGCTCACCTGCCTGTGGACCACGGTATCCGAACTATTAAAAGAGTCAACAGTTAAGCGGAACACAGGCAAAAGCTTGGCAGTACAGGATAAGACCAAATGAAAAATTTAGTGAGAGGCTGAGAAGAGTGGTTACTAAACGGATCAGTTGTTTTGATGTCAAGGAGACAAAAGGAGATTAAAGAAATTGGGGGCAATACATAGAAACATCTGGATGGCAAATGAAAAATTCAGTCCATTTTCCCTGATGTTTGGTCCACACATTCCCCAATATCTGAAAGCATTCAGAAGAGTGGCTCAGTGCTTCATCTTCCTCCTGGGATTCTCTTATGTGTTCAGGCAGTCAAGCTTCTCCTACTCTTGACTCCCAGTATGTTCGGGGCCTAAAACACAGCGATTTACTAGCACCAAATGATCATAGCTGGGCAAGATTTTGTGTGTATCCTCTGGCATTCCAGAATGTCGGCAATAGTACTAGAAGCAGTAGTAAAAGATGTGTGGTGAGAAATATGTGCCCATCTGGGCACTGCATACATCTGAATATTTACCACCACATGTGAGGTCGAGCTGGAAGACAGAGGTAGTATTCCTCCATAGCACACTCCACAAGGCATCCTCCTCTCGGGACAGACAAACATGGTAGAAAGAACGTGTAATATGCCCAAGGAAGGAAACAGCTTCCCAGACTCACTGCCCTGAATTAGCATGTGAAAAGAAGTTCTGTGGACCCAGTAGGGAAAGGAGGGATGGTTCACAGACATGGTTTTCATCTTGTCCACCTTTGAAAACTAAACTTTCTCATGTGGTATCTTTGAGGGTCATTGGCTTGGGAATTTAAGGAGCATTCTTTTTTTTTTTTTTTTTTTTTTTTTTTTTTTTTTTTAAAGATTTTTCATTTATTTGACAGAGAGAGAGACAGCGAGAGAGGGAACACAAGCAGGGGGAGTGGGAGAGGTTGAGAAGCAGGCTCCCTGCAGAGCGGGGAGCCCGATGTGGGACTCGATCCCATGACCCTGGGATCATGACCTGAGCCGAAGGCAGTCGCTTAACCGACTGAGCCACCCAGGCGCCCTAAGGAGCATTCTTTAAGTGACTTGAATATTCAATACAGGAGAGAGTGAAAAGAGACAAAGTCTAATCACTCTGTGGTGACAGTATTAAATACCTATAAAAAAGACTGCGGTGGCTCATCTTAGTGTAGACTTCTTTCCAGTGTTACAACACTGCGTGGTAAGTGATATGATAAGGACAAGCACAAGGTACAATTAGGGCACAGGTAGGGTCCCTAAACCAGGACGAAGGGGTCCCCAAGGAATGTCACAGCTAAACTAAAATCTGAATCACAATAATCTTAGTTAACCCTTATTGAGCCAGAAACAGCTCTACACACTTTACATTTATTACCTAAATTCGTTAATGAACACTTCAACAATCCCCTGAGGGAGACACCTTAATTTATTCCTAGCTTATAGTGAAGAAACAGAGGCATAAAAAGTGAGGTAACCTGCCCAAACCTAATAAAGTTAATAAGTGGCAGAGCGAGGATGTAAAACCAGGCTATCTTTGGCTTCTCTGTGCTTCACCGTGCAAGGGATGACCAAGAGGTCCCCAGGTAGCAAGAAAAGAGAAGGACAGGGACAAAGAATCAGTAGATAAAAGCCATTCTCTAAAGAGGTCATCGGTTTTATAGAAGCCAGAGGTGAGTTAGTAGTTCAGTGCGGCTGAGAGGCTGGAGAAGTAAGCCAATGCCAAAGCATGAAGGGTCCCATAAATTCTTTTAAGGAGTTTCGGCTTTATGTCCAGAATAATGTGAAACAGAATTTGTTTTGAGAGACCCATAAGGGCTAGGCTTCATGAGAACAACCCTGGGAAGTTGGTCCTCATCCCAAACTGAGGAATGTTATAGGAAATTTAGGAATGGATTGTTTTGTAGTTTGCTAATGTTCATTTATCTTTCATAAAGCAAAATGATTGAAGGCTCTTATTCTAGATTGTGAAGTCAAATGAGTTTTAGTCTCATCTGTCTTAAATAAGAATGTACCAGACACTTGGCAAAGAGTCCAGGGATTTAGAGGTGGACTTCCTGACACCAGAAAACCAGGACTATCTGTCTCAGAAATGTGATTGCCTCAAAAATTTGAAGTTGCCAACCATTGCTTCTCCCGCAAAGCCCGAGTCTCCATTAAAAGGCAAACAGCACCTTTACTGCCGCTGATACATGGGGTGTTTGGTCTTCGTGTTAATTTTTATTCCTGGGCTGAGGGCAAAGTTACCAACAATCATAGAAGAATTGCAGAAGGAAATAGAGCACCTAGCAGCATTTGGAAAGCCATTACAATAGGGGACAAAATTCCTAACTACTTGTTATCCAGCAAGAGTAAATGCAAGGATGCAATTTACGAAACTGACGTCATCAAGCCATCTTGTTTGCAATTTTGTATTTCCCTTTGAAAGAAACCCCACAGTTCAAATTATCTGATCGCACTCTAGGAAAATGTTCTTTAAGAAAAGAAATATATATTTATATGTTATATATAAAGGAAATATATACATATATAGACACACACAAAGAGAAAGAGAACACGTGTGCTTTTCCCCAGGTAGCAAGCCCCAAAACTAGCTTTCATTCAAACCAGATGAGAATGAATAAGATGTAATGCCCCTATCCATCCTTCAGCTTCCTGTCTTCAGAGTATTATCCCACAGACTAAAGGTTAAAAAAAAAAAAAAAAAATGGAGACACTTTAATCTTTCTCACACCTTCATCCCATAAACTGATTTTTGAGTCCCTGTTGCTACATCTGGATTCCGAACAAATGAAACTGAGCTCTCTTCCCCTCCAGTTAGAACAGACACATGCATCTGTCCTCAGTTGACACACACCCAGTCAAATGCTGAGCATTGGCTGGCCTTTTGTCATTGCTCTCTTGACAGTAAAATAACTATCATCTGGCTCAGTTGGATCAAAGAAGGACATGCATTTGATGTAGGGCTGTTCCTTTACAGCATAACACTTCGTCATGATTACCTCTTTGGCAACATGGTATGGAGATGAAAAATAGGCATCCTTTGATATGCAACAAACAATGACCAGACCTACAGATTGAACTTGACTGTTGGCCTGGTAGCCTCTTTCAAACTGCAGCTTCCAGAGTTCCTCTATTCTTTAGAGGTTTTTTCACATGCTGGGTTGGAGGAAACCTTGAAGTGTGAGCCAAACTCAGAGAGAGAAAGAGATTGTTGGTATGTCTGCTCCAATAGAGAATTGAGGACGCACCACAGTTTATCTGGAGACCCCAGTGTGCCAAACAGTAGGGTTGTTTTAGGCTGTCTTAATCTCTGCCCCTAATCAAAGACCTCTGTTTCAGAAATGCTAGTTTGTTCACACATATTATTAATTTTCAGGCTGAGAAGTTGAAGGTCATTTTACCCATGAGGAAGCTGAGATCCAGAAAGGACGAATGGTATAAGTAAGGTCAAATCAAGTATTTAGGTCCCACCTCAGGCTGGATGCCACTCAATAGAGCATTTCACAATCTTTTCATTTTTCATCACACTTATAAATTTCAAATTTTACCTTGGTCACCTGAGTATGGATAATGGAAATAATCCTAATGAAATAAATATAGGAAAGAATTTGGAGGTGGTGAGAGTGGTGGGTGTGGACATTATGGTATAGAGTGGAATAAGGAATAGACTATAGAATATGAAACAGAATAAGATAATGAAAGGATAAAGAAAAAGAAGAGAGTATTAGTTATAGATAGAATTTTGTCCCCCAAAAGATGTGTTGAAGTCCTAACCCCTAGTAGCTGTGGAAATGACCTTATTTGGAAATAGGGTCTTTGCAAATGCTACGAAGTTAAGATGAGGTCACTAGAGTGGGCCAGTTTTTTACCTAAGATACATCTCTCTGCCTACATGGTGGGGTATCGTGTACTGTTAGTACTGCTGGGCCTCACAGCGCCTTATCTAGTCGGCCCCACACACAACAAAGTAAAGAGAACTCCCCTTTTAGCATCCTCCTGCCTGGGACTCTGCATGTAGCACAAGTGATACAAAGCAACCCGAAGAGGAAGGGGTGCTTGCACTATTCAAGACAACTCTGTACTTACGCCTTGTCAACTGCCACATCCTGGCCACATTGTTCTGCTAAGGGGTGATTACTTCTTTCTTCTTATTTTTCTTCAATATAAACAGTTGTTTATTGTACATACTTCTAAAGTACATCTTTGGGGCGCCTGGGTGGCTCAGTCGTTAAGCATCTGTCTTCGGCTCTGGTCGTGATCCCAGGGTCCTGAGATCGAGCCCCACATCGGGCTCCCTGCTCTGCGGGGAGCCTGCTTCTCCCTCTCCCACTCCCCCTGCTCGTGTTCCTTCTCTCGCTGTGTCTGTCAAATAAACAAATAAATCTTTAAGAAAAAAAAAGAAGTACATCTTTGTCACTTAAGAATGATTTCTAAGGGTGCCTGGGTGACTCAGCTAAGTGGCTAACTCTTGATTTCCACTCAGGTCATGATCTCAGGGTCCTAGGATTCCACTCAGGTCATGATCTCAGGATCCTGGGATTGAGCCCCTTGTTGGCTCCCCTCTCAGCGGGGAGTCTGCTTGAGGATTCTCTCCCTCTTCCTCTGCCCCTCCTCCTGCTTGCACTTGCTCATCCGCTCTCTCTCAAATAAATAAGTAAAAAAAAAAAAAAGGATTTCTAGAAGCAGAATTCCAGGGTCAAAAATTATGATAACTCCTGACATTTCTGAGACAGATCTCTAAATTGCTCTGACAACAGGTTGTATCAATTTGCACTCCCAAGTAGAAAACACTTGATTTTGTCAAGTTCATACTACACTGTACTCTTATAAAATTACAAAATATGCTCATTTTATAGTAAACTTACCTATTTGCAAATCTACCTATAAAGTATAAATCTGTTAAGGACCATTTTGAAGGCGACATGTTTCTTTAATCTTTATTAGAGTCCTCTTTTAAAAACTTATGTTTTTTTTTAATTTTTATTTATTTATTTGAGAGAGAGAGAGCAGAGTGAGAGAGCGGGGGGAAGAGGGTGGTGCATAGAGAAAAGGAGAAGCAGGCTTTCCGCGGAGCAGGGAGCCCGATGGGGGGCTCCATCCCAGGACCCCAGGATCATGACCTGAACCGAAGGCAGACCCTTAACCAGCTGAGCCACCCAGGCGCCCCTAAAAATGTATGCTTTTTTATTTGTCAGTGTACCTCAGCACCTGTTAACAAACAACAGATAGATAGTGCATAATAAAAATGTAAATAAATGAATATGAATTAATGTCCAAATGAGAAACCAATTTGAATGGAAATCAGTAATAGGGAGTATTATCAGGGTTGTTTTTTTTTTTTTTTTTAAATAGAAATTTCTTTAGTCAGTAATAAGACAAACAATTCCAAGAAAGAGGACGCTACCAAGATTTTGCCAAATATTATTTTATTACTCTTTCATCTCTATTAACAAAGTACAAACAAAATCACAAACATCAGATACAAAAATGAAAAGCAAATCTCTTTCCCATTCCTGTGCCTCAATTGCCAAGAGGCAACCACCATTACAGCCAACCATTTTTAAATGATATCAATTCACTGAGAAGCATTCCCCAAATTCCATCAATCAATGAACACCATTCCTATAGATAAAAGCATGCGTTGCAGAACATTCCACAATTCCTCTTTCTACCCTTGGATGAAGATTCAGCTTGCAGGGCTCCAGGATGATGGATGACATCTGGAGACCAACATCACCTCCCACACCCAGGAGAAAGAAACAAACGTTTATCTGCGGAGCGTCTGTCTTGCCTTTCCAAAGAGGGCCCGGGAGCACATTTGCGTGTTCCAAGGGTGACATCCACTGGTGCGCAGTCAAAACTGCATGTGTCGGGCCTCCTACGATCTGCAAACAAGAACTCCTTAACTTAGACGTTAAACCGGGCGTCGTGATTGTCAGACATCCACCCATTTAATACGCCTGAATTTCTAAACATAGTGACCAGTCTTACCTACTTTGAACCTTAGAAAAGAAGATCTAATAAACACCAGGTCTAGATATGCTGCCTCCACAAATATGTGCCTCTGGATATGCATTCACTTGCAGCACAAATAAGATCAAGCGCGAGCTACACGCCCGTTACCGAGAGCCTCACACAGTACCAGGAACCCTGAGCACCGGGTGTTATCCGTAACTAATGAATCATTGAACGCTACATCACAAACTAATGAGGTACTACACGGTGGCTAACTGAACATAATGAAAAAAAATAAAAAAAAATTAAGAAAGAAGGAAAAGAAAAAGACACAGTCATGCCTCAAGGATATTTTCAAGTAAAAAAAGAGATGAGAGGGGCGCCCGGTGGCTCAGTGGGTTAAGCGTCCAACTCTTGATTTCAGCTCAGGTCTTGATCTCAGGGTTGTGAGATCAGCCCCACATCGGGCTCTGGGCTCAGTGGGAAGTCTGTTTGAGATTCTTTCCCTCTGCCCCTTCCCTGCTCATGCGCTCGCTTGCTGTCTCACACTCCCTCTCTCCAAAATAAATAAATCTTTAAAAAAGAGAGAGAGAGAGAGATGAGACACGTGCACCGATAATAGGACATGGCAAATCCTGCTGTCATCTGTGCACTTGCTTGGACTTGATACATTATTTCCTTTAGCTCTCACAACAATTCCAGAATAAGCAGAATGTTACAT
This sequence comes from Mirounga angustirostris, assembly GCF_029215605.1. Lineage (NCBI taxonomy): Eukaryota > Metazoa > Chordata > Mammalia > Carnivora > Phocidae > Mirounga > Mirounga angustirostris. The sequence continues at coordinate 46,355,090 of NW_026991714.1, forward strand.
ATAGCAAACCTAAGGCTCTGAGAGGTCAAGTGACCTGCTCCAGTTGCAAAACAATAAATGTTTAATTACAATTCGGCTTGATTCCGAAGTCCAAGCTTCCAACACCACCCAATTCAATCCTTCAGTTTCACTCGTGGATCAAAGTTGATGCATGTTGTTCTCTAGCCTGTGTCTTGTTATCACAGATTCAGTCAAGAATTTCCATTCCTATAGAATTATTCCCCTATGAGCCTACTAGCAGACATAGCAAAATTATAAATATATAGAAAAAGAAATCTTGAAAGTCATCAAAATTGGTAAACCATGTTCTTCTTTATATTCAGCTTCTTGTGAAATTTCCTACCAGCTTCCCTATTAGCAGACTTGTCGCAACAATATAGTTTCTTGTTTGTAACTTCTTGTGACCTAAACTTTCCTAGGAAAACAAATTCTGCCTTGCACACTTGTGGTCACCAACACAAACCCCAACTTTGTCCTGGTTTGATCAGAGAAGCAAAACCACTAGGATGTTATGTATATAATCGGAAATTATCAGAGAGATTTGACCTCACTACTATGGGCATTGGGCAAACTTTCTGCTGTGATTCCACAGCTCTTGCTGGATCTGTGGTCAGCAGGACAGACAGACAGGAAGGAAAGAGAATTGTAAAGTGAGGGAAAGGGAGAACACTGACACATCAGAACCCATAAGAAAAGCTGGGACCCATGTTGATCTTTTCCAGATGTAAAGCCACCAACTTCAATGATGCGAGTGACCCTATAGAAGGAGCCGGCACTCTTCCCTACAGAGCTAAACATGCACTTGGTCCAGGAGTAGATGCTAAAGGATGAGGCTGAGGATGCTTCTGGCAGGAGGTGGAGATGTCCTCAGTGGTCCCATGCAGCGAAGATGAGCCGGCAGATCCAGGAACATGGGTGGAAGCTACACCAATCATCTGAGCGTAACAATAATACACTGTTGTTATTTCCATCTTCCAAATCATGTGCAACATGTGTCTGTGACCCACACTAGCCTGGAACCACGCAGTAAAGGAAATTCTGGGAAACACAGTTCCAGCTTAGATACATCGACATAAGATAAAGCAAAATATGGTACACGAGCAGAATTACTTTGCACGATGTTTTATTTAAATACATGTTATTTATCTCTCTCTAAATCATTGCTAAGGCCAATCTATGGCTTATTTAGCTAAATTCATATGTCAATTCTGATCCAAGGGCCAGATAATAACTAAGAAAATAGGCTCCCCCTCATGAGGAAGAAACAGAATGAATACTTGGTTTCACCTAATGAAGCTGTCTTATAGGGAATAAGGGAAATAGGAAATGGACACAAAAGCTAAATGCCTTCTGAAAAAAAACAAAAATTCTTCAATAATCTCAAATCCACCTGACAGGCACCTGGGCGGTTCAGTCGGTTGAGTGTCCAACTCCCGATTTTGGCTCAGGTCATGATCTCAGGGTCGGGAGATCGAGCCCCGCGCCTCCTCCGAGTTCAGCGGGGAGTCTGCTTCTCTTTCTCTCCCTCTCCTTCTGCCCCTCCCTCCATGCCCATGCTCTCTCTCTCTCTCAAATAAATAAATATTTAATAATAATAATAATCACAGGGCACCTGGGTGGCTCAGTCGTTAAGCGTCTGCCTTCGGCTCAGGTCATGATCCCAGGGTCCTGGGATCCAGTCCCACATGGGGGCTCCCTGCTCATCAGGAAGCCCGCTTCTCCCTCTCCCACTCCCCCTGCTTGTGTTCCTGCTCTCGCTGTCTCTCTGTGTCAAATAAATAAATAAAATCTTTAAAAATAATAATAATAATCACAAAGCCACCTCACTTCCTTCTATGTGTTCATCCCAAGAAGCATGTATGAATTAAGTGGGCCAGCTGGACGCCTAGGCTTTTTGAACACAACCATTTACATCATGAGATTCCATCTGCTCATGACCGTATGAAGCTGGAATCCAAGGCTACACCATCCCATTATGCATAGCATGATTCTGTACACACGGTGGCCACACACAGGCCTTCCCTCCCACCCCTCTTTGGCATTACTGAAGTAGCAACCAGAGCCAGTAATCCTGGAGGCTTCCGAAGTTCTTCAAAGAGACACTCCTCCACAACGTTTCATTTGGGCCAGGACCCCAACAGCAGTGGAATGGATTCTTTCACGTTCAACTATTTCAACTATTTCTAAAAGCTTTTCATAGATATGGCAGATTGAACGGCAACTCATAATTGATCCAGAGCAGTTTAATTATTTTTTAAAAAAATATTTTAAATATTTCAATTATTGATTGATTGATTGATTGATGCATTTGGTGAAGGAGGGAGAATCTCAAGCAGACTCCCCACTGAGAATGGAGCCTGACACAGGGCTCGATTTCACGACCCTAAGATCATGACTTGAGCTGAAATCAAGAGTCGGCCACTTGACCAACTGAGCCACCCAGGTGCCCCCAAAAGCAGCTTAATTCTTATGAAAATAATCCATGTACAATTGGAATGTCGTGTTAGCATAGAATTAACTACTAGCTATAGTTTTCTGGTCTCTCAGTAGACTTTAAAAATCTGGGTTTGCTTAATTCTAGTCTATTCTCTCAATTATATTCCATTTGTCGTATCATCTTTCAGAATAAAGCACATGACAGATCAAAAAATACTGTCTCCATGTGACTATTTAAGGCAGCCAGATATCATACTCTTCAGTAGTCTATACTTAAGTGGATAGGAGACCTATGAGCAGCCATGGAAAAGCTTTACTAAATTTCATCATATATATTGAAACCTGCCCTATGTTGGTGAATCATCATGATTTAATTAGGCTGAGGGTATAGTTGCCTTTTGCATACTCCAAGTTGAGACACTCTGGACATTTAACACTTATGAGCTAATCATGATTACTTTGGGATCTGATCAAAGCATTGACTTTAAATTATTTTTAGACTACAAGTATAGAATATATACACAATGTATGAGGTTAAATAAATCAATATTTTGCATTCCATATTGAAAACCACTACTGGTAGAAAATGAATTCTTAAAAGTAAAATCACTATATAGCATAAGAAGTTGAGTATGAAGGGATTATTAAATACCAAAACGCTGAGCACAAAAATACAAGGCATTGCTGCATTTGGCCAACAGAAATTTCTGTGCAGCCAGTCTGTGCTTGCATGACAAACAAATAGAGCAGCTTTCCAACTGAAATCGGAATAAAAAGAAACCATATTGCATGAATAATGCTAAAGCATCACTCAAAACTCATGCCTCCATGTCTAAAAGGCATTAAAAATGCCGGGACTCAGAGAATAATAAAGGCTTAACACAAATGGGCACCCAATCCCAAAGACTGGGTGATACGAGAGAGAAACTGTGGGAGATTCCACATCAAGAAGAGTCAATGCATGGATGGTGCAGGTGTCCTTGTGGATTCATTTAACTGGTGGGTGTCTTCATCCCCACTTGAAAGACCAAATGCAAAATTGCTCATAGATGACACAGATCTAATAAGGCCTTACTGCGTTTCTCTGCTGAAAAAGATTTATACCAACAGCACTGTCCTATGATATGCTCAGTGGAACACAGTCATGTTCACATTGATTTAAACCACATTTAATATTCTTGAGAGAGGAATGGAAATTCATATTTATTATGTGCCTAGTTTATGCCACACATTAAGTTGTGTATTTTTCTGATAAATCTCCTATAACAACATTACTTTCTTTTTTACCATGATTTCTATTTACCTGTGAAGAAGTTGAAGTTCATAGAGACGAAATAATATTTTAGAGGTGATACGTGGCAAAGCTTCCCTGGAATCCAAGTCATTCTGACTCCAGATCCATATACTCCTTGCAGGGCACCATTTTGTTCTTGACAACAACGCCACACCGCCCGCTGGCCTTGGCTTTGCTCGGGTGCTCCTTTGGCATGAGCCCTTGGGTACCAGCTCTCTGCTGTAGAGCCCAGCTCAGGTACCCTGAGGATTTTGGAATCCCCAAACCTCTATCACCTCTTTCAGGGTCTTTTTTTTTTTTCTTTTGGAGAGTGAGAGAGACAGCAGAGCAAGAGAGAGAGCACAAGCAGGAGGAAGGGGCAGAGGGGGAAGGAGAGGCAGGCTCTCCGCTGAGCAAGGAGCCCAATGTGGGACTTGATCCCAGGACCTTGGGATCGTGACCTGAGCTGAAGGCAGACGCTTAATCACCTGAGCCACCCAGGCGCCCCACTTCTAGAGTCTTTTATTATATTTTCCTTTGTCCAAGGAGGGGGTGGGAGGGGATCCTTCACCAAGTTTTCCTCACAGACACTCCCTCTGTCCTCAAAGCTGCCAGAATATGTCACAGGATCTCTTCTATGGGAGTTTGGAAAAACAAAAACAAAAATACAGGGAGCCATGCCACAAACATCTCCTTACGCCAAGAATCCCAGAGCTACCCCCTTCTTCAAGTGGAGAAAAGGAAAAAATTCTAAGGGGAAAAAACATCTAAATTATACTCACAAAAATTTATACTGCCCCATAGTACTGAGCACAGTACAGTGACCTGCTCGGATTTGCTGTTTAGGACAGTTGCTCTCAGGGCGACCTCGGACTAGAGTGGGGCAAAAACACACGTGAGGGGGTTGGGGAGCAGAGTAACCCGGGCGAGAGCAGCGGCTGCGGAGATGAGGGGTAGCGAACATACTCCGAAGGTCAAACCCAAGGACGTCATTATGGACTGGGGGCGGGAGGGGGGCGGGGGTCAGAGAAGGAAAGTGTCAATGATGCTCCTTGCTTAGATCTTGAATCGTCACAGCAACCTGGGATATAGAGGCTATTGAAGTAACTAAAGAATCCCGGGGCACCTAGGTGGCTCACTCGGTTAAGCGCCAGACTCTTGATTTCGGCTCAGGTCATGATCCCAGGGTCCTGGGATCAAGCCCCATGTGCAGCTCCCTGCTCAGCAGGGAGTCTGCTTCAGGATTCTCTCTCCCTCTGTCCCACCCCCTGCTCGCTTCCTTTCTCAAATAAATAAATAGATCTTTAAAAAAATAAAAATGGTCTGGTGTGGAGACTGGTGGAAGCTGGTATTTAAAAAAAAAAAGTAGCTAAAGAATCTAAAGTGTAAGAGCAGTGTCATAATAAGGCACTATATTGTCTGAGCTAATTTGTGTTTGATCCAAGCCCTTCCCCCCATAGCCCATTATCAAAAAGCAATATTTTTATTCTTCTGTTAAATAACAACAAATCCAGACTCAGTAAGGAGAGACTTCATTCAGAAAGGATTATTGCTGGGGAGGCGGGGGGGGGGGGCACTCTTCCCGAGGGAGAAGGGGAGAATATTGCAATAAGGAGAGCCCTGTGATCCTGAGACCTGTGGAAGTCTCAGTAAGAAGGCTGAGGGGGGCTTTCTGTAGAGAGTCAGAAACAGGGCTGGAAAGAACTGAGTGTGGGAACATGGGATGAAAGGGTGTCAGGATCAAATAGCAGGTCACAGAAAGTTTTCCCCAGAGCCCAGCTGATTCTTGGAAGGATACAATGAGGCGCAAAGCTCAGGCACTTGGGGAAAGGAGAGAAGCACACGATCAAAGTAATAAGTATTTTGTGTCTATTGATCAATGGGGACAAGCTGTTCAGCTAATTATTTATGAGGCCAAGAATGGGAATTTGAAGGGACTGTGTCTGGCCTGTCATGGGTAAACCGGGGGATATCCGTGAGTCTTATCTAAGTCATATGAGGAAGGATGGTTTTGCGGTAAGCCATTTTCCAGAACACAAAGGGAAGGGAGATTTCTGAACCTTCGCTGTTCTCTAGGGTCGGTTAAAATTAAAATTGTCATCTTGTATCATGTTTAGTGTTGACACAGCTAAGCCATTAGCTGCTGCGTAAAGACAAGGGTTAATACCCCTGCTCAAAAACGTCTATTCGACACCGGCTCTGGACTGTAGCATTTAACAGTCATCCTACGGGGTTATGACATTCGACATTGCTTCTTAGACACCCCCTTTGAAATGCACATATGCCTGGAAAACTGCTGAATTAATAACTCTTGCTACTCTTTAATGGGACAGCAGACTGGAAAGAGCTAGTATTTTCACAAGATCTACTTGGAGCTAAGCACGTTCATTTTACTCACTCATTTGTTCATTCATGCAACAATTTTTAATGATGTCTTCCCTGTGCCAGGCGCTGTCCTATGCCAGGGGGATTTAACCGTGAACAACAACTGCAGCAACAACAAAAACACCCTACCCCTTGGAGGTTCCAGCTAATGGGAGAGCTAGCCAAGTTAAGTATATAAATACATAAATTATATAAACTTCTTTTCATGATGACAGTTATGAAGAAAATGAAATTAGGCTAAAGAAAGAGACAGTGGTGAGTGAATGATTCCTATTTTAGATAGTAAAGTCCAAGCAGACTCCTCTAAGGAGAAATTTTTAAAGAGAACTGCATGGTGGGGAAGAGGAAGCTGTGCAAACATAGAGAAGAATATTTCGTGCAAAGTAACAGGCACGTGTAAAGGCCCTGTGGCACCAATGGGCTGAGCAATTTGAGGAAGAGCAGGAAGGCCAGTGTAGGCTGGAGCAGAGAGAGAGAGAGAGGAAGGGAGGGAAATGGGGAAAGGGGTCAGTAGAACAAGAGCTTTTCTTTTCTCTTTTCTTTTTTTGTATTTCTGCCGTATTAGTTTTTGTTTGTTTGTTTGTTTGTTTGTTTGTTTTGAGAGAGAGAGCACGTGCACACGAGCGGGAGTGGGTGGGGCAGAGGGAGAGAGAGAAGCCCAGCACAGGACTCGATCTCATGACCCTGAGATCATGACCTGAGCTGAAATTAAGAGCCGGACCGTTAACCAACTGAGCCACACAGAGGCCCCTCTGCCTTATTTCTTTTAATCCTCACAATTACCTGCTTTATGTGGGGGAAGAAACCTGAGATTCAGAAAGGTTTAGCATATTTCTTAGGGTGACACAGCTTCTGATTGCAAGTCAGCGTTATCAGCACCAGTTAGAAGGAACCCAGAAAGTCACGAAGAGCCTGCTTAAGCGCCAACCTCATGTTCTTGCCCAACGTGAACTGGTGTCAATCTTGTAAATTCTCAGGGTAACCAGCATGCATTGGCATCTAACTATAACTTGGGCTCTTGGTCTCCATTTTTAGACTCTAAGCCCATTTTAAGGAGCCCAACACTTTATAACAGAACTTCCCGCTCCTAACCCTTAGTGCTTCGCAGGACTCAGTTCCTGTCGATTGGGAAGGCTCGTTGGACACACTTGAGGCACAAAGGTGAAGGGAAGAACCTCTCCCCACCTTTTTGAAACGTTCTTCCCACCCCTACCAGGCCTGATCCTTACCCTCTGGGTATCCAAACTTCCAACTCCCGCGTGTCTGTTCTCTGACCAGTTACAGCGGAGGTTCGATCATACCTACTCATCAGCTATAGTGTTTGCTAAATGGTGTGAGAAAATTAAAGAACTACAGTACTGATATTTACCTTCCAAAAGGAAACTCATACAGACAGAATATCCAAAATAGTGTTTCTCTATCCTGTCTCTAAAAGAAGGTCCTTTAAGAATTTCTGACTGCAATCTGACCAATTTCTCCACCAAGATTTATATAGAATGTGTGTTATTAGTAATCACTCTTCTGGCTTTGTGTCCCCCTGCTCCCTCCCCCGTTCTGGCACCAACCTGGGCATGAGTCCCTGACGATTTGCCACTTTATCGCCGTGTGACTATGGGTAAGGCACTCAAGGTGTCAGCCCAGGTCCCCGGGGCAGCAGATACCACCAAAGAACTAAATAAGCAAAGATTAAATCATGGAAACTTCTGCAAGAGAAAGTGGGGAAGACTGGAAGAGCCATTAGACCAGGACGCAAACCTGACCCTCAGTGACCGACAGAAGGAGGGAAGGGTGACAGGGAATGTAAGGAAAGTTCCGCAAGGCCACCAAGCATCCTTAAGGGAAAGCCGCTGTCAGAGGAGCCCTGTGTTCCCCAGGAATGGGTCTGCCTGATGACCCCTGTGGCGCTTGGTCCCGGCTGGGAGCAGCTGCTGAGAAGCCCGGCCTCGGTGCTAGCAAAGGCAGAAGCGGGTTTTAAAGCAAAGCTGGAGTTGGTTGGAGTTCGACCAGACATATTCTTAGGGCTCCCACCTTGAACCTCAATCTCAGTCCCTCATCCTTAACATGGGGCTAAGGTACTACTGAAATCACACGCAGGTGAAATGCCTGGATAGCCGCCTTGCCTACTGAAGATAATTCTACTATAATCACCATTGAGTTTTCACTTGCATAATTTTGCAAGAAAAAAAAAATTTTTTTTCCTAAACCTGAGAGAATATGACAGCCTTTTACACAGTTTAAGTGTAAGAAAATCAGTTGTTATTACAAAATTCGTAAGTAAAGTCAGGGTTCTCTAAAAATGAATATAATTTCTTAATTAAAATGAGTATCATAGACTCAAAGGTCAGGATTATTACAGTTAGAGCAGATGATTCCTACCAGGAGCTTCTTATAAATAAGCCACCTAATTTTATAATGACAAGAGACAGGATTAGTATAGATTTGATGAGAAAATTGTTTCCTTCTCTTCAGGCCCTGTGTTTATATATTTGAACTACCTGACTGGTCAATATTCTTGTCTTCTTTTTATGTTTATCATATGAAAATAAAAGTAGGTAAGATTTTTAGCGCTCTGTATTCTCAAATCCCCGGGTTAACAGCTCCAATGTTCTAACACATTGGCTCCAGTTTCCTTCTGTTGGAGCCTGTGCCCTCTGGATGCATATTTATTTCAATCAAGATGGAAACAAAGATATTTTGAGCCTATAAACATTGATCACCACAGTTCGTTTTCATAATGAAATGAAATCATCCATGTAATGCACTTAGAATAGAGCTCTGTCTGACGCATAGTGAGTGCTGGGTTGCTAGTAGTTGGTATGTCACTGTGATTGTGTTAACCTCTTCATTCTGCATGCATCTGCTTTTGCTGATTCCTTTCCTGGATATCATTAGGCTTCTTTTCTACAAGTTCAAGTGCCACTTAAGGGGCATCTGGGTGGCTCAGTCAGTTAAGCATCTGCCTTAGCTCAGGTCATGATCCCAGGGTCCTGGGATCAAGCCCCACATCGGGCTCCCTGCTCAGCGGAGAGCCTGCTTCTCCCTCTGCCTCTCTGTGCTCTCTCTCAAATGAATAAATAAAATATATTTTTTTTAAATGCCACTTAAGATCAGCACAAACACTGCAGCCCGTATGAAGCCCTTCCCTCTCTCTCTCCCATAGTACTTAAGCAGATTCTTATATTACACGTTTTTTTCCCTCCCTTATATTACAGTTCTGTGTCTTGTACCTTCTTTTGAGCAGTAAGCAGTAAGTGATTTGAAGAGAGGGACTGCATCCTATTTATTTTTATATTCTCTGCAATACCTGCTGAGCGGTTGGGGCATAGGAGTTCAAGGAACATTTGTGAATTCCTCGTGATCAAGAGGTAAAAAATCTGGTGGATGACAAACAGGATCAGCATGGGCAAAGCAAGGCGGAGAAAGTGAAGAGTTCAGTGATTGCTTGGGAGGGAGAAGGCACTTTAGGGAAGAGAAAGAAGCTTCAGTGACTCTAGGCATCGTCTTCCTTCTTCCCTTCTTTCCTTCCTTACGTCCAAAGTTGATTAAAAGGCCAACTACGTGGGGCGCCTGGGTGGCTCAGTTGGTTAAGCGATTGCCTTCGGCTCGGGTCATGGTCCTGGAGTCCCAGGATCGAGTCCTGCATCGGGCTCCCTGCTCGGCGGGGAGTCGGCTTCTCCCTCTGATCCTCCCCGCTCTCATGCTCTCTGTCTCTCATTCTCTCTCTCTCAAATAAATAAATAAAAAATCTTTCCAAAAAATAATAAATAAATAAAAGGCCAACTACATTCTAGATGCCGAGGAGGTAAAAGGAAAACAAATGAGTAGCTACTACTATATATTTTGCATACCAGGCACTCTACATATATTATTTTATTATATCTTCATATTAGCATCCCAAGAAGAGTATTATTAAGCCACAATTGAGAGATCGGGAGATTTTTGAAGTCCAGTCATCTACCTGGGGTGACACTGCTAGTAAGGGACAGTGCTGGGACCGAACCCCAGGGGCGCCTGAGACCACCTGGTGCTGTTTCTGTGTTGATAAGGTGCCGAGGTTCAACCTGCTGTCCCTCGCTGCCTGCAGATGATGCAGCTACTTAGAAAAGAAAACAAAGTCAAGAATGGAAAAGAAATCACTGAGTTTGTTTCTTTTTTTTCTTAAGACTTTTTTATTTATTTGAGAGAGAGAGCAAGAGAAAGCACAAGCCGGGGGGGGGGGCGGGCGAGGACGGGGAGAGGGAGAAGCAGACTCCCCGCTGAGCAGGGAGCCCCACTCAGGGCTCAGTCTCAGGACCCCAGGATCACAGCCTGAGCTGAAGGCAGACGCTTAACCGACTGAGCCACCTAGGCACTGAGTTTGTTTTGAAACACTTCATGTTATTTCTGGGTCATTTGCATCTAAAGGATCCTTCATGTGCCAAACTAGGAGAGCACAGTACCTGGTTCTCCTTCTCTGGATTCTTCAACAGAAACCAATGACTTTGAAAATCTTTAACAAAGAGAATGTCCATAAATGATCTTGAGACCCATCACCTCTTGATAGTCTGTTAGAAGGAAGAACACTGTCCCCAAGAGGAGTCTCTGGGAATCGTTTAGACTGGGTTCGTTTCTCTGTAATAGCTTGTTTTTTTGACAAAGCAGATGTTAGGGAGCTCAGAGAAGACGAAAATCTTTGGGATTTGGGTGTGTTCAGAAAAACATATTTGCAGCAGAGCGAGATTGTCTCAGTTGATGTCATTGGGTTGGGTCTGACCATGGGCCAACGCCTTTCATGTCTCACTGGCGTTCAGGATTTCCAAACCCTGAGTGCCTTAGGACAGTGAAATCCTAGTGGAAAAAAAAGAAAGCTCCCCTGGAGCTTCACTGTACAAAGAACAAAAGAGAAACATGAGGGAGAGCCAGGAATTCATGTCTCTTCCAGAGAAAACCGAAAAAAGCCTTAATATTTACAATGTATTACTTCAGTATAATCTTCTTGTGAAACAGATATTAAGTTATATGGGGAAAAGAGAGGATGGGCTACGAAGAAAATGGAAAACAAGGTGCTTACCCTTCTAGAAAGGGACATAATTATCTTTGTTAAGTAAATGCTATGTGGCTGTTTTCATGTAGCTTAAAGAAATTGGTAAGTGACCAAGGGGACTTTCTCCCAGTTACAACACCCCTAATTGGTGTTTCTTTGTTCCTTTTTTTTTTTTTTTAACTTGAGAGAGCGAGAAAGAGAGAGCATGAGTGGGGGGTGGTGGGAGAGCAGAGGGAGAGGGACAAGCAGACTCCCTGCTGAGCAGGGAGCCCAACATGGGGCTCAACCCAAGACTCTGGGATCATGACCTGAGCCAGAGGCAGACGCTTAATCAACTGAGCCACCAAGGCGCCCCCTTCTTTGCTCCTTTTAACAGCTCTTAAAACAATGTGTGACAACATCCCAGAAACATGACACAGTGGATAAAAGTGGCTTGGGGTATGAACATACCAGCGGCTAAATCTGACTCTGACATTAAGCTTGTTAGCACCCTGGACAAGCAGGCTAATCTCTCTGCTCCTCAGCGTCTGCTTAACTGGTGAATGTACTATCTACCTTGAAAGACAGTTATGAGGACTAAAGAAAATAATGTAGGTGAAATTTATCTGGCATAATACCTATCATATAACAGGGATTTAATAGAACCATATGTGGTCATAATCAGCGATAAAGCAAGAGCAAATAACTTTTTTTTTTTTCTATCTGACACCAGATGATATTGGACGTATTTTCAGCTAGCTGGGGAAACTGTCCAGTTGGTCGAAGGGATCAGATTCCTCAGTTACTTTGGCATCCTTCTGCCACAGCTGCGATGGTTTGGATGTCGGTGTCCCACCCCACCCCACCCAGATTCTTCTGTTGAAATCTTGGTCCCCAGTGTGATGGTATTAGGAGATGGGGCCCATGGGAGGTGAGTAGGTCGTAAGATTGGAGCCCTCATGAATTAGATTGGTGCCTTATAAAAGGGACCTCCCTCCCCCCACCACTGAGCCTTAGCCCCTCCCACCATGTGAGGACACAGTGAGAAGTCTGACACCTAGAAAAGGACCCTCACTCAGTCAAGGTGGCACCCTGATCTTGGACTTCCAGCATCCTGAACAGTGAGAACTAAATGTCTGTTGTTTATAAGCCCCAGTCTGGTATTTTGTTATAGCAGTCCACATGGACTAAGTCACCAGCCTTTTAGTTACTTTATCCACATTCTTCTTTGATGCTTCTTTAGAGAAAAGGTTAAGCAAAACCAAGAGAATTATTCATCAAAATTTCCTTCCAGTAACATCCCTCTGCCTTCTAATGTCATAGCTTTGGCAACATCCAAAAGGGAGCTCCAGGGCATCTTTAAAATAATCTGTTCTCCATCAACCCCACCCCTCATCTCATCCCCTCCATTGTAACTCAAGACCATCCTCTACCCTAGCAGAGTTGGATTTGCTCACTCTCAGCCCAGGAAGAATTGAAGTATGTTACCGCTGTGCTTGCTACTTTATAGATTCCTATCCTAGGGCTGGCAGACAAAACCAATGAAAAATCTCAGAAAACTGGAGAGGGCATATAACACAGGATATAAAAAGTTAGCCTATTGTAGAATTGACATCCATGAGTCTAATATTTTTGGAAAGCTGCTGTTTTAGGCAGAATAATAGCCCTAACGATGCCCATGTCCCAATCCCTGGAATTTGTGAAAATATTGACTTATATGGCAAAAGGAATTTTGCAGATGCAATTAATTTAAGGATCACAAAATGGGGAGATGATCCTGGATTATCCAAGTGGGCTTACCGTAAACACAGAGTCTTTATAAGAGAGAGGCAGAAAAGTCAGAAAAAGAGATGGGAACATGTGACATTGATGATTTTGAAGATGGAGGAAGAGGCTGAAAGCCAAAGAAGGTAAGAAGCTTCTAGAAGCTTGAAAAGACAAGGGAATGAATTCTCCCTTAGCCTCCAGAACCTGTAGGCCTAAAGACACCTTGATTTTAGCCCAGTGAAACCCATTTCATAATTCTGACTTCCAGAACTGTAAGATAATAAATTTGTGTTGTTGTAAGCACTACATTTATGGCGATTTGTTACAGCACCAATAGGAAGCTAATACAGCTACTAGATTTTTTTTTTTAAGATTTTATTTATTCATTCAAGACACAGAGATATGCAGAGAGAGAGAGAGAGAGAGCACGAGCAGGGGGAGAAGCAGAGGGAGAAGCAGGCTCCCCGCTGAGCCAGGAGCCTGGGGGCTCAATCCCAGGACCCTGGGATCATGACCCGAGCTGAAGGCAGACACTTAACCATCTGAGCCACCCAGGTGCCCCTAGATTTTGTATTTTCATCATAAAATGAATGCCTATTATAGGGTTGTCAAATTTAGCAAATAAAAATACAGAACACACCATTAAATTTAAATTTCAGAGGAACCACATGTAATTTTTTAATGTTAAGTATGTCCCGTGCAATATTTGGGACACACTAAAAACATTCATATATTTTTTTAATATCTGAAATTCACTTAACATCCTGTATTTTATCTTTGCAACCCTAGGTCTATAAATTGACAATCTCTGAGGGTAAGAATACTTTTGTCTTTTCATCTTAAGCCTACTTTTTGCAATTTTTGAGGTCTCAGTTCCCCTAGAACTATCATATGGAATTTTGATTAGAAAGTCAAATTTCACCTCATCTAGTTTCATTAAAATACTCTAGGTTTGGGCTATCGGTTTTTCCATATTTTCGTAATGAAGTTCCAATTATGTTCACATGGAAAATTCTGGGTGCCTAACACCTGATCTTTTTGTCATGGCCTGTCTCTAGACCTCCTCAGAAAAGCACATTTTTTTGGTATGAGGTGCATTTCAATTCTTGCCCTTGAATTGAAATATGCCAAGAATTGAAATATGCCAAGTGTGGCTGTGGTTTTGTAACACACGGGAATAATGCACTCTCTTATGTTCTTGTTACTGGGGCTGTCTCCCCTTGGATGTTTCCTAGATACCTCGAATAGGTCAACACCCAAGCTCATCATTTCTATCTCCTTTTCTCCCTATTTTGGGTGAATATCATCACCATCCACCCATTTACCCAAGCTATTCTGGAGCCTTCTCTATCCTTCCATCTCATCGGCACATGTTGGTTATGCTGTCTTCTTCATATTCCTCAGATGTGCACCTTCCATTCCAGTCCCGTCACTGCCCTGGGTTAGGCCCTCGTGTACAATTTCCTAACTGGGCCTTTTACTGCCAGGCCCCCTCTAGAGCGTGAGAGGTCTAGCCTGATCCATTATCCACAGTCTTTCCTGAGTGACCTTTCTGAAACCAGATCTGATCACTTTACTCGCTGACATAAAGCTTTAAATGGCTCCCCAGTACTTTTCTTATAAATTCCAAACCCTAAACATGGGAGGATTGATCTTTCTTGCTCTGACCCCTTCCCTCTTTCCAGCTCTCTCCACCATTTCATTTGCATATATTTGAGTTAAACAGAACTACCTTAGTGACCCCACAGTTTCCCTCTACCACATCTTCCCTTCTTCACATATTCTATCACCCCTGCAGAGAATGCCCTTGCTCTATGTATTTCTTCAGCTAACCGCTGTTCATCCTTAAAGTTCATTCAGGTTTCATCCCTTCCTACTAGCCTTATCTGAGTCTTCTCTCAATTTTGAGTTTAAAACTTCTTTACTCTAAAGTTTAAGATTTCTTCTAAGTCACCCTTGATAAAAGCACCTGGGCAGCCCAGTTGGTTGAGCCTCTGAGTCTTGATTTCAGCTCAGGTCATGATCTCAGGGTTGTGAGACCGAGCCCCAAGTGGGGCTCCATGCTGGGCATGGAGCCTGCTTAAGATTCTCTGTCTCCTTCTGCTCTTCACCCTGCTTGTGTGCACACGCTCTCTCTCCCTCTTTCTCTCTAAAATGAATAAATCCATGTTTTTTAAAAATAAATGAATCACCCTTGATAATCGGTAGTCAGGCATCTCATCAGTGACACTGTTTCCATAGTTTGTGCTCATGATCTCTACTTTATCAGTATATTTAGGAATGACAGTATAAATTTAAGGCTTATCAAAGAACATGTTGTTATGTGCATTTCCTACTGGCTAAATTAATAATTTTCTCTTTTTTTAATGAATTAAATATCACATGAATTTAAAAGTTCCTATTGAAAGTAAGTTGGAAGATTTTGACAAATATGAGCGCCTAAAGGATGGTTCTTCACTATACTATCAGTTGATCACACCAAATCTTCCTAATTTTGTATAATCCATAATATATTCTGGGAGATTTGGCAGTTCCCTCTTTCAATAATTAAATATTTTGGTATGTTATACTTTCTTATCTTAATATTCATCATAGGTAAGTTTTTTTTTTTTTAATTTCAAGTAAAAAACCGGGATTTAAATTAAAATTCACGGAGCACCTGGGTGGCTCAGTCAGTTAAGTGTCTGCCTTTGGCTCGGGTCATGATCCCAGGGTCCTGGGATCAAGACCCACTTCAGGCTCCTTGCTCAGCAAGGGGCCTGCTTCTTCCTCTCCCTCTGCCTGCCATTCACCTTGCTTGTGCTCTCTTTCTGTCAAATAAATAAATAAAAATCTTCTTAAAAATGGTTAAAAAAATTAAAATTCAAACCACAGACTGTGCTACCAATATAAATAATTTAGCCAAGATTACAATGCAATAAACTGATAGCTTTGATAAAAAGCTCTATATACATACACAACATCATACCTTATTGCCTAATGCCAGAAAGTTGCATTGATATCAATTATAAGATGCTTCCATATTTTAGAAACATTAAAATGTGAAAAAATATTCATATTACAGATTGAAGAAACAGTTTTATTTTGTTTTATTTTATTTATATTTCTCTCTCTCCCATTAAACTATATTTTCCTACAGTACAGTTTCTATGTCTTTATATTTTCAGATGTCTGATGAAATGTTTCAAAAAGGAATGAATGGATGAGAATGTTCAGAAAACCCATAACCTTTTAATCTCAGCTACATCCAATATTTCCCTTTGAGGAAATCATCCAAGGACAATTCTTTATACAGACTGTCGTGTATCCTAACTGACAGGGTTAGTGATAGGAGCTCATATCCAAGGAAGTTCAATAAGTCATGAAATGGATGAGGAGGAGACACGGCCTATGTTGCCAATACTGGATGGCAACAATATTGATGACTCAGAGAGACCCCTTCTTTCAGGGCATTCAGAGAAAGCACCACGGACAACAGACACATGCTCATCAGGGGAACAGAAGAGGCCCATTCAGTAGACATGCCATTTTATCTTGCATGGCCATGGGCCATTGTTCCAGTTCTTCCTGAGGCCCGCTGTCTATTCCATCCTTATTATGAAGAAAGAGACACCAAAAGTTTGTGCTGCTTCTGGTGTGGGTTCCCAGGCTTTCTTACTTGATTTTCCTTTAAGTAGTAGATACAATCTTAACTCCAGATAATATACAAACTTTACTTCATTTCTCTGTCATAGATTAAGTTATTAATAAGTAAGTAGTCACTCTTTCCTTTCCCCATCTCCATGGGTGGAGTATACTTCCTTACTCCATGGGTGTTGAGACTGGTCCTATGACTTGCTGTGACCAATGAAATATGAGGGAAATATGAGAGAAGTGACGGTGGGCCAGTTTTGAATTTAGGACTTAAGCAGAATCCTGTGTTTCTGTTTCTGTTTCTCCTTTTGCATTTCTGCCTTTTTCCATGAGGAGAACATGCTGCCAGTCCAAGTAGAATGAGAGACACATGGAGCAGACCTGTGCACACCCCGCAGCATAGGGCCGAGCCCAGCCTAAATCAGATACATTTCAGCCCACCCACCAATGTGTAGTAGAGAAAGCTAGTTGCAGTAAGCCACTGACATTCTGTGGTTGTTTGCTATGAAGCCATAGCTAAAACATCCTTTGAATCCGATTTAATCTTCCTTCTCGGGGCGCCTGGGTGGCTCAGTCGTTAAGCATCTGCCTTCGGCTCAGGTCATGATCCCAGGGTCCTGGGATCGAGCCCCGCATCGGGCTCCCTGCTCAGCGGGGCGTCTGCTTCTCCCTCTCCCACTCCCCCTGCTTGTGTTCCCTCTCTTGCAGTCTCTCTCTCTGTCAAATAAATAAATAAATAAAATCTTTAAAAAAAATAATCTTCCTTCTCCTTGAATAGAGGAAAAGTCAAACAATTCATTATTGATGTTACTTTCACGAAGATCACATAAGGCACAGAGCATTAGGAGAACTCCTCTGGTTATTAGTCCACACAAGTCACTGCTAGTAAATAATTGTCCATGAAAGCATGGTCCCCCAAAGGGAGGTGATTTCTCTGCTCCAATGTCATATTTATGCACCGGGATTTTTATCAAGGTTGAAACCCTGGCTCCTGGGGTCCAGCCTCCTTAGACAAAGATTGGCTAGCTGTTCTCTTTTTTGTCCTGGGAACAACGAATAGCTTATTTTCCTCCTGACCCTGTTAAAATAGCCATATGACCACATCACAGCTAAGTGGAAGTAATACAGATCACCTTCAGGATTCGCTGACGAAACCCATCTCCACATTACCCTCCATGCTGTTTCCCCTCATACTGGCCAGATGTGGATGGCTACGCTACCTTAGAAGCCACATTTTGAAGACAGCAGAGCCAAGGGATGGAAGGACCCTGGAACCCCAAATCTAAGCTTTATGAAGCAACGCTAGGAAGGGAAAGAAGAGTTAACTTCCTGAAGTGTAGCAACTGCTGCATTTTATCCTACAATGGCAAAATTTACTTTCTTGGGAGAGACAGTGAGGAGAACACCATCAGGAAAAACTAACAGACAAAAAAAATTTCAGTGAATTCTCCTGCCACACTGACATCAACCGCCGTCACCCAGATTAATTTTACCATGTCTTTTCCTTAAAACCTGAAAGAACCTAAGTACAATAGAGACTTGGCAGTTTTCCTTTAAAATAATTTGAGTAGCTTACTTTCACTAATCTAAAATATACATCTTTTCATTTTTCTCTCACTGCATTATCTTGAGTTTTGTCCATATTAATTCCATTTTCTACTTTTTATCTAATTATATAATTATATGTCTGTAACATTTTCCTACCATTTGTTTCTACGACTCAGTACTTAGTAATGCAGAAAAAAAGAAAAACACCTTGGTTGAGCTCAGAATCTATAGATTTCATGTTACACGTACTGATTTGTAATATATACAATCTCATATATGCCCCCAATACTAAGCCACCTAATCTACTTACTCTGTGTAATATCCAGAAACGTTCTTAACGATCTCTACTTTTGTTTCATTTCATTCCTGTGTTCAAAGAAGAACAGCTATGTCTAATATAATATCCTAGCACCTCGATAATATTCTCTGTCCTTTGGCATGATACTTATAAGGATCCACAATGATGCGTATATTGTGTAAGTTCCTCACAATAAGCTTTTGGATTAGAGCGTAAATGCCTGACATTTAAGTTTTATATTGTAATGTGAGGGCCTGACATTCAGCTCCTGATTGCTGAGGCACCCATTTCAAAGACACCCATCTGGAATGACGGATTACCAGCTACTTGATACAGCAGCTAGTAAAACAAAGAAATAAAGAGCCAGGCTGCCCCCACCCAGGAAGTTCCCCTTTTGGAAAGGGTCACCACTTGAATGACCCTGTTTTTCCCTTCCCACACCCTAATTCCTGCTCTTATGCTTTAACATTCCCCAAAAAGGGTGAGTCCATGAGACCCAAGGCACCCCACCCTCAATTCAAATAAAGGCAGAGCCTCAAGTCAAAGCTTCCTCCCTTTCTTTTTATCCATTTTTGCGCCCTGTACCTTCCGGGACTCGTAAGTAATAAATCTTGTTCTGCAAAGTTCCTGATGGTTTTGCTGAGGTGCGTCCTGCAATCATAATAGGAACCACAGTGGTCAGTCCAGCCACAACATTGGCCCCAGTGAATGCCTCAGGCATTCCTAGCTGAGGACATCACTATCAGTGGGCTGAGACCTACACGACAATGCACTGTCTTTTAAAAAATAAATCTTTATCTTGGGGCATCTGGGTGGCTCAGTTGGTTAAGGTCTGATTTCAGCTCAGGTCATGATCCCAGGGTCCTGATCTTAATAGTGCCATATACATATATAGTTATTTTTTTTAAAGCATCAAAAGGATTATAATAAGAAACAGTTGTCCCCAGTCCCACCTTCCCTACCTCTTGCACGTCTCCTGTTTGAAATACTTTTAACTCTTGACTAAATGTACAGTAACTAATTCATATAGCTAAGTGATAAGCCTATCTGGCTTTATCCTGATTAATCAATTTAGATATTATCTATATACTCTTTCTGTTATGATAAGATGAGGATATGACCCTTTTTACATCAAACCCAACCTCCTCTTGACACTTATTCTAATGTAATATCATCATTGAAATTATCGATGTTTATATTATCGATGTGTGGTCCATCTAAGAACCAAGAAGCATCTTATGATCACATTTATTTTTTATACAACTTTTTTTTTGAGCTGTTCATTGTCTAATTTTCCTTGTAATATGTTCCTGAGAGTAATCCTCAATTCTTTCAAAAGTTCCATCATCTGTGGTATTCTATTCTGATCTTTTTTCTGAGAGACACCTTCCCAGGGGCATTCCATCTTCCTGTTCTGGTCTGGGTTGAAGGACTAAAGTCTACCCCCTGCTGGAAACTGCCACATATGTCCCCAGAACAGGCTCCCTGACCTTCCTGATGGGGTACCCTCGACAAGTGGAAAGCTACATTACGCTGAATTTTCTCTCTGCCAAGCACTGGGTCAGAACACTACTGCCTAATACAGACTGATTTAAAAAAAAAAAAATTATTTCTGATGGGGCAGACTCAATAAAAGAAACAGAAAAATAAAAGTTTAAATGGGAATAAAGAGAATTCTTAACATCATCCAAGCAAATATTTAAAGGAATGATCAGAGAAAAAATATCTTTGGAGGAAATATATGTTACCACATGACTGGCTGAGATCTATACACATACTTACATACTCATCACAACCTATGTATGCTGACGTGCCAGAGACTGCCAGTTGATTGCTAAATAAGATCTTTCTGGAAAGAGATAGACTCCATTTCCCAGTTGCCCTTATAGTTAGGTATTGTCGCATGACTGAGTCTTGCCAATGGGTTGAGAGCAGAAGATAGGTATGCCACTTCCAGAAATGGCTCACAAAACCTCCCATGGCATCTTTCATGTTCTTTCCCTTTTCTGGCTGGATGGGAATGGAGATAGCGCTCAGGGCAACCTTGGCAGTCAAGTGATGAAGATACAGAAGCCATAACGTGAAGGAAGCCCAGGAACCCTGATCACCTCTTTCAGGAAGAGCTGGTTACCAGTAGGGTGACCAACTTGTTCTGGTTTGCTCAGAACTTGCCCAGTTTTAAGGCTTTCACTTTGACTGGTACCAACATGTCAGGATGGTTGGTGGTGTTCCGTATTTAGTAATTTGGAAGAAAGTGAGGACAAAGACATGTAAAACCCTTATAACTGCTTGGTATGTCTACAATTTTGCTCCACTTTTTGTTTTTTTACTAAATCATGATACTGATTTGTCTATACAAGATGATTTATGAGTTATAGTTTAACTAGTAGTTTGAATTTATCTGCAGGACAGATAGCCATACTGTATTTATAGAAAAAAATCGTATATACACTTTTTAACTTCATCTAGTATTATTTTCCCAGTGATATATATTAATAGCCAAGGTACACGTTCTCCTTCCCTCCCCCGCCTCACGCGTAAATACATACACAGCCACATACATACGTGTGGCTGTAAACATATGATATCTGGGGTGTCCGTTTGTACTAGCTTCTCCTTATATATTCCCAAAATGCCATTACTAGGGCCTGAGGCAATAACAGATTATCTAGAAGTCAAGCCTATCATCCTCTAGTCTCCTACCCCCAGAGATTCTCCTTATGCTTCAAAGGGTCTGGAAAAGAGACCAGTCCATCCCAGACCTCTCTTGAATCGTGAAATTATGGCAGATAGTCTCTGCTTCTGATTCGAAATTAGCCTTAGCAAATCATGTCTTAAAGTTTAGAAAGTTATACACAAGCCCCAATCCTGATAAAAGTCACAGCCAGCAGAAGAGCATAGTTCTCTATACAAGCCAATCTGTTCATGGTAGGCTGCCCACACCCCAGTGCTATGCTCAGTGAAGGAACACCCAGCCAAGATGGCCAGGGTCCCAATGATGGAAGTTTGCTGGTGTGACATTGTGGAAATTTGGGCTGTGGTAGAACCAGGCTACATAATAGTAGTGAAGCCACTTTGGCAGAACACAAGGTAATCCAGAATGAGTCTCAGGAGGGAAGATGATGGGAAGAAAAACATTCTACATGCCCAGATGGCTATTCACACTTTGGATCTAGATCTTAGGGGTAAAGACAAAATCCTCTGCTACAGTTGCTCCTATGGGTAACAACAATGCTTTGGAAAAAGATAATCTCTAATGGGCACCTGGGTGGCACAGTCATTAGAGCATTGGACTCGGTTTCCGCTCAGGTCATGATCTCAGGATCGTGAGATCGAGTCCCACATTGGGCTCCATGCTGGGTGTGGAGTCTGCTTAAGACTCTCTCTCTCCCTCTGCCCCCTCACTCTTTCTCTCTCTCCTTTTCTCTCTCTAAAAATAAATAAATCTTTAAAAAAAAGACAATCTCTAGTATCACAGACTGTCTCTCTATACTGGATCTGAATACCAACTATTGGTATAGCCCCTATCGATAAGTTCACTTAGACAGCTCACCTACGCAGCCATCTCCCCGAACACTTCACTCCAGGAGAACTGCTCGGCATTACATCTAATGTCTGCTACTTTCAAAGTTGAACTGCTAATTTTTTAAGCCCTCATAGTACAACAGGGTTAATTCTGCCCTGTACTCAGAATGAAGAGGGCTATCCTCAACTATTCTAAGTTGAGTTCCGTCCTGCCCTATTCTAGTGGTGGAGACCTCTCTGGTGTCCAGAACCTGCTGCTACACTTGGAGAAATTGAAACATGTACACGGATCTGCCTGGGCTGAAAGCGTGTGGTGAGTACATGGATAATCCATGACAATTATAAGGAGGGGCATGTTTGCTGTATATGTGTGTTATTGGTTTGTAAGAAGTACCTCAGCACTTTATGGAAGTGAATTAAAGAAGATTCAAGGTGGCCAAACCATTCTATTGGGACAAGACAGCCACCCATTTTTGAGTCACTTGAAAGGACAACGGAGCTGAGTCACTCCTGCTGGAGAAACAGGGTTGATGATGAGCAGGCAGACGTGGACAAGAGGAGCTCAGAGGGACAAGGGGGTGTGACTCACTAGGGAGGCATCACATCTCTGATTTCTGACAAACTCTCACTTTAGGGTTGGCTGGGCCATTCCAAATGAGGAGATACACAGGCAACTCATTGAAGGAGCTTCAGGGAAACGACTCCTCAGGCCAGGGGTGCACACAAGAGCAGAAGAATGTATGGATGGTTATTGCCAACAGAAAACCAGGTCCTCATTAAGGGACACTGATGACCTGCAAATGATCTGGAGGATTTCCCAAGGAAGACAAACAGATGAAAAGGCAGAAATGGGCTATTCTCATCTCAGTTGCACAAAACAGCTGGTAACCTGTGATATTGAAATTGTTTAGTTATTTGAGCTGAGTCTGTAAGTGAAAGTCATACTAATTCAAGGGAATGAATTAAAAGTATGAGTTCCAGCACCATACAGCCTGAGTTACCTCCTGAGTTGTGCTGGGCAAGTTACTCGAGCTCCATGGGTCTCAATTCCCTGATTTGTAAAATGGGAATAATCATAGTTCCTAAGGTCATAAGACCAATAGTGAGATCTAAACATTAGTACATCTAAATCACTTCATTGAATACCTGACACAAAGTCCTCATTAGCAATCAGTTAATTATCATCATCATCATCATCATTTTTTAAAAAGATTTTATTTATTTGACAGAGAGAGAGACAGTGAGAGAGGAATACAAGCAGGGGGAATGGGAGTGGGAGAAGCAGACTCCCCACTGAGCAAGGAGCCTGATGTGGGGCTCGATCCCAGGACTCTGGGATCATGACCTGAGCCGAAGGAAGACTCTTAGCTGACTGAGCCACCCAGGCGGCCCCATCATCATTATTGAGCATCTCTGTGCAATGGTAATCTATCTTCCAGGTTCCTGGGTCAGAGATCCCAAATGGCTTAATAAGAAATCAAAAGGGGTAGGAGACCTGGATTTCGTCTGGTCTCAGGAATTCAGCTGGATAGTGATCAAACTATTCTGAACACCTACAAACTCAACAGGAGATCAAAGGGAAGAATAGCAACAACTCTCTGAACAGAAAAGCGACCACTTTCTGGAAGGTAGGATGTGCAGAGAAGTGAAACCGAGGCGATATTCGGGAGGATAGACAGCGGGGGAGGGGGCCTCCGTTGGCCACTTCTGGCAAGTGATAGAGACCCGGAGCACAAAATCGGAACTTTTAGAAGTGGGCTCCGCTGAGGGACGTGGCTCCAGTGGCTAAGCAGGGGGTGGAACCCTCACTGGGACAGTGTGGTCTCAGGACCCTCAGGGCACAGAAAGACCGGGGGTGCCTGAGCTCCCAGGTATCAGAGTGGGAAAGCTGGCTGCAGAGACGGAGCTGAGGTGCGGGCTCTCAGCTCGGAGTTGCCATAAACCGTGATCGGAGACACAGTCAGGCCACTGCCCCTCCAGCAAGGACCCAACAAGCAGCAGATTTGGGGAGACTCCCCTTCCTCGCCCAGGAGGAGCAGTGCAGGAGCGCACCACAGGGATCTGCTGGGTTTGGAGACTCCACACAGGGTCGTGTGCCAGAGATAGAAATGCTCGGTCACAGGCCGGGTGAGCACAGAGTGAGGCTGGAGACGGGGGAGACGGGAGTGATTGACGGCTTTTCTCTGGGGACTCACTGAGGAGCGGGGCCGAGTTCTCAGCTCCTCCGAGGCAGAGATTGGGAGGCTGCCATTTTCACTCTCGGCCTCCAAAACTGTACGGAAAGCTTGCAGGGAACAAAAGCTCCCCAGAGCAAACCCGAGCAGATTACTTAGCCTGGACCAGGCAAGGGCGGGGCAATTCCACCTCCGGCAAAGACATTTGGGAACCATGGCAACAGGCCCCTCCTCCAGAAGATCAGCGAGAACAGCCAGCCAAGACCAACTTTACCCATCAATGAGAACGGCAGAACTCCAGCGCTAGGGGAATACTGCACATAGAATCCATGGCTTTTTTACCATGATTCTTCAGTCTTTCAAAGTTATTTTTTTTTTTTTAGCTGTCTTTTTTCTTTTTTTTTTTTTGAATTTTTCTTTTTCCCTTTTTCAACCAACATCTTATCAATCCCTTTTTTAAAAAAACATTTATATTTTTCATTTTTAGAGTCATATTCAATCCCTTCATAGTAGTTACCCTTATTTTTGGCATATATATATAAGTTGTTCTCTCTTTAAAGTTTTGAGATAGTTTCTTCTAACAGATCAAAATATACGCTAAATCTCTAGTGTATGGTTTTGTTCTACTCTCCTGCCTGATCACATTCTCTCCCTTTTCTTTTTCTTTAAATCCTCTTCTTTCTTTTTTCAAACAACTTCTTATCAATTCCTTTTATAAAATTTTTTAAAATTTTCATCTTTACAGTCATATTCCATCCCTTCATCATATCAATCCTTACTTTTGTACATATGTAAGCTTTCTTTCTTTAAAATTTTGGGAGGCACTTTCTTCTAATAGACCAAAATACACCCAAAATCTAGTGTGTGGCACTGATCTATGTACCAGCCTGATCATATTTGATCATATTCTGTTCTTTTTTTTTTGTTTTGTTCTGTTTTTGTTTGTTATCTTTTTCTTTTTCTTTTTCTTTTTTCTTTCTTTCCCTTTCTTTTCTCCCAGCTTCAGGTCTTTTCTGATTTGTTTAGAGTATATTTTCTGGGGACGTTGTTACCCTGTTAGCATTTTGTTCTCTCATTAATCTATTCTCCTCTGGACAAAATGACAAGATGGAAAAAATCACCTCAACAAAAAGAATAAGAGGTAGTACCGACTGCCAGGGACTTACTCAATACAGACATTAGTATGATGTCAGATCTAGAGTTCAGAATCATCACTTCAAAGACACTAGCTGGGCTTGAAGGAAGCATGGAAGTTATTAGAAAAACCCTTTCTGGAGAAATAAAAGAACTAAAATCTAACCAAGTCGAAATCAAAAAGGCTATTAATGAGGTGCAATCAAAAATGGGGGCGCTGACTGCTAGGACAAATGAGGCGGAAGAGAGAATCAGTGATATAGAAGACCAAATGATGGAAAATAAAGAAGCTGAGAAAAAGAGAGATAAACAACTACTGGATCACGAGGGCAGAATTCGAGAGATAAGCGATACCATAAGATGAAACATTAGAATAATTGGGATCCCAGAAAAAGAAGAAAGAGAGAGGGGGCAGAAGGTATATTGGAGCAAATTATAGCAGAGAACTTCCCTAATTTGGGGAAGGAAACAGGCATCAAAATCCGGGAGGCACAGAAAACCCCTCTCAAAATCAATAAAAATAGGTCAACACCCCGACATCTAATAGTAAAACTTACCAGTCTCAGAGACAAAAAGAAAATCCTGAAAGCAGCTCGGGAGAAGAGATATGTAACCTACAATGGTAGAAACATTAGATTAGCAACAGACCTATCCACAGAGACCCTGGCAGGCCAGAAAGGACTGGCATGATATATTCAGAGCACTAAATGAGAAAAAGATGCAGCCAAGAATACTATATCCAGCTAGGCTGTCATTGAAAATAGAAGGAGAGATAAAAAGCTTCCAGGACAAACAAAAACTAAAGGAATTTGCAAACATGAAACCAGCCCTACAAGAAATATTGAAAGGGGTCCTCTAAGCAAAGAGAAAGCATAAAAGCAACATAGACCAAATAGGAACACAGACAATATACAGTAACAGTCACCTTACAGGCAATACAATGGCACTAAATTCATATCTTTCAATAGTTACCCTGAGTGTAAATGGGCTACATGCCCCAATCAAAAGATACATGCTATCAGATTGGATTAAAAAACAAGACCCATTGATATGCTGTCTGCAAGAGACTCATTTTAGACCCAAAGATACCCCCAGATTGAAAGTGAGGGGGTGGAAAACCATTTACCATGCTAATGGACACCAAAAGAAAGCTGGGTGGCAATCCTTATATCAGACAAATTAGATTTTAAACCAAAGACTGTAATAATAGATGAGGAAGGACACTATATCCTACTTAAAGGGTCTATCCAACAAAAGATCTAACAATTGTAAATATCTATGCCCCTAACGTGGGAGCAGCCAATTATATAAGGCAATTAATAACAAAAGCAGGGCACTTGGGTGGCTCAGTTGGTTGAGCGACTGCCTTCGGCTCAGGTCATGATCCTGGAGTCCCGGGATCGAGTCCCACATCAGGCTCTCTGCTCGGCAGGGAGTCTGCTTCTCCCTCTGACCCTCCTCCCTCTCATGCTCTCTGTCTCTCATTCTCTCTGTCTCAAATAAATAAATAAAATCTTAAAAAAAAAATAACAAAAGCAAAGAAACACATTGACAACAATACATTAATAGTGGGGGACTTTAACTCCCCCCTCACTGAAATGGACAGATCATCTAAGCAAAAGATCAACAAGGAAATACTTTAAATGACACACTGGACCAAATGAACTTCACAGACATATTCAGAACATTCCATCCCAAAGCAACAGAATACACACTCTTCTCTAGTGCCCATGAAACATTCTCCAGAATAGATCACATCCAAAGTCATAAATCAGGTCTCAACTGGTACCAAAAGATTGGGATCATTCCCTGCATATTTTCAGACCACAATGCCTTGAAACTAGAACTCAGTCACAAGAGGAAAGTCGGAAAGAACTCAAATACATGGAGGCTAAGGAGCATCCTACTAAAGAATGAATAGGTGAACCAGGAAATTAAAGAAGAATTTAAAAAATTCATGGAAACCAATGAAAATGAAAACACAACTGTTCAAAATCTTTGGGATGCAACAAAGGCAGTCCTAAGAGGAAAGTATATAGCAATACAAGCCTTTCTCAAGAAACAAGAAAGGTCTCAAGTACACAACCTAACCCTACACCTAAAGGAGCTGGAGAAAGAACAGCAAATAAAGCCTAAACCCAGCAGGAGAAGAGAAATAATAAAGATCAGAGCAGAAATCAATGAAATAAAAACTAAAAGAACAGTAGAACTGATGAACAAAACTAGGAGCTGGTTCTTTGAAAGAATTAACAAGATTGATAAGCCCCTGGCCAGACTTATCAAAAAGAGAAATGACCCAAATCAACAAAATCATGAATGAAAGAGGAGAGATCACAACCAACACCAAAGAAATACAATTATAAGAACATATTATGAGCAACTCTATGCCAACAAATTAGATAACCTGGAAGAAATGGATGCATTCCTAGAGATATATCAACTACTAAAACTGAACCAGGATGAAATAGAAAACCTGAACAGACCGATAACCACTAAGGAAATTGAAGCAGTCATCAAAAATCTCCCAGCAAACAAAAGCCCAGGGCCAGATGGCTTCCCAGGGGAATTCTACCAAACATTTAAAGAAGAATTAATACTTATTCTTCTGAAACTGTTCCAAAAAATAGAAATGGAAGGAAAACTTCCAAACTCGTTTTATGAGGCCACCATTACCTTGATCCCAAAACCAGAAAAAGACTCCATCAAAAAGGAGAATTACAGACCAATATCCTTGATGAACATGGATGCAAAAATTCTCACCAAAATACTAGCCAATAAGATCCAACAGTACATTAAAAGGATTATTCACCACGACCAAGTGGGATTTATCTCTGGGCTGCAAGGTTGGTTCAAGATCCGCAAATCAATCAACGTGATACAATACATTAACAAAAGAAAGAACAAGAATCATATGATCCTCTCAATAGATGCAGAAAAAAACATTTGACAAAGTACAGCATCCTTTCTTGATCAAAACTCTTCAGAGTATAGGCATAGAGGGTATATACCTCAATATCATAAAAGCCATCTAGGAAAAACCTACAGCAAATATCATTCTCAATGGGGAAAAACTGAGAGCTTTCCCCCTAAGGTCAGGAACGCAGCAGGGATGTCCACTATCACCAGTTATTCAACATAATATTAGAAGTCCTAGCCACAGCAATCAGACAACAAAAAGAAATTAAAGGCATCCAAATCGGCAAAGAAGTCAAACTCTCACTCTTTGCAGATGATATGATACTTTATGTGGAAAACCCAAAAGACTCCACCCCAAAACTGCTAGAACTCAGACAGGAATTCAGTAAAGTGGCAGGATATAAAATCAATGCACAGAAATCAGTGGCATTCCTATATACCAACAACAAGACAGAAGAAAGAGAAATTAAGGAGTCGATCCCATTTATAATTGCACCCAAAACCATAAGATACCTAGGAATAAATCTAACCAAAGAGGCAAAGGATCCGTACTCAGAAAACGATAAAATACTCATGAAAGAAATTGAGGAAGACACAAAGAAATGGAAAAACATTCCATGCTCATGGATTGGAAGAACAAATATTGTGAAGATGTCAATGCTACCTAGAGCAATTTACACATTCAATGCAATCCCTATCAAAATACCATCCACTTTTTTCAAAGAAATGGAACAAATAATCCTAAAATTTGTATGGAACCAGAAAAGACCCCAAATAGCCAGAGGAATGTTGAAAAAGAAAAGCAAAGCTGGCAGCATCACAATTCCGGACTTCCAGGTCTGTTACAAAGCTGTCATCATCGAGACAGTATGGTACTGGCACAAAAACAGACACATAGATCAATGGAACAGAATAGAAAGCCCAGAAATGGACCCTCAACTCTATGGTCAACTAATCTTTGACAAAGCAGGAAAGAATGTCCAATGGAAAAAAGACAGTCTCTTCAACAAATGGTGTTGGGAAAATTGGACAGCCACATGCAGAAGAATGAACCTGGACCATATCCTTACACCACACACAAAAATAGACTCCAAATGATTGAAAGACCTCAATGTGAGACAGGAGTCCATCAAAATCCTAAAGGAGAACACAGGCAGCAACCTTTTTGACCTCAGCCACAGCAACTTCTTCCTAGAAACATCACCAAGGGCAAGAATGAACTATTGGGACTTCATCAAGATAAAAAGCTTGTGCACAGCAAAAGAAACGATCAACAAAACCAAAAGACAACCGACAGAATGGGAGAAGATATTTGCAAATGACATATCAGATAAAGGGCTAGTATCCAAAATCTATAAAGAACTTATCAGACTCAACACCCAAAGAACAAAGAATCCAATCAAGAAATGGGCAGAAAACATGAACAGACATTTGTCCAAAGAAGACATCCAAATGGCCAACAGACACATGAAAAAGTGCTTAACATCACTCGGCATCAGGGAAATCCAAATCAAAACCTCAATGAGATACCACCTCACACCCGTCAGAATGGCTAAAATTAACAAGTCAGGAAACGACAGATGTTGGCGGGGATGCGGAGAAAGGGGAACCCTCCTACACTGTTGGTGGGAATGCAGGCTGGTGCAGCCACTCTGGAAAACAGTATGGAGGTTCCTCAAAAAGTTGAAAATAGAGCTACCATACGATCCAGCAATTACACTACTGGGTATTTACCCCAAAGATACAAATGTACAGATCCGAAGGGGTACGTGCCCCCCGATATTTATAGCAGCAATGTCCACAATAGCCAACCTGTGGAAAGAGCCAAGATGTCCATCGACAGATGAATGGATAAGAAGATGTGGTATATATATACAATGGAATATTATTCAGCCATCAAAAGGAATGAGATCTTGCCATTTGCAACAACGTGGATGGAACTGGAGGGTGCTATGCTGAGCGAAATAAGTCAATCAGAGAAAGACATGTATCATATGACCTCACTGATATGAGGAATTCTTAATTTCAGGAAACAAACTGAGGGTTGCTGGAGTGGTGGGGGGTGGGAGAGATGGGGTGGCTGGGTGATAGACACTGGGGAAGGTATGTGCTATGGTGAGTGCTGTGAATTGTGCAAGACTGTTGAATCTCAGATCTGTACCTCTGAAACAAATAATGCAATATATGTTAAGAAAAAAAAAAAGAAGCTAGCAGGAGGGGAAGAATGAAGGGGGGAAATCGGAGGAGGAGACGAACCATGAGAGATGATGGACTCTGAAAAACAAACTGAGGGTTCTAGAGGGGAGGAGGGTGGGAGGATGGGTTAGCCTGGTGATGGGTATTAAAGAGGGCATGTTCTGCATGGAGCACTGGGTGTTGTGCACAAACAATGAATCATGGAACACTACATCAAAAACTAATGATGCAATGCATGGTGATTAACATAACAATAGAAATATTTTTTTTAAAAAAGGAGAAATCAGAAGGGGGCCCCTGGGTGGTGCAATCAGTTAAGCATCTGACTTGATTTTGGCTCAAGTCATAATCTCGGGGTCCATGGGATCAAGCCCTGTGTCATGCTCTGTGCTCAGCGTGGAGTCTGCTAAAGTTTCTCTCTCCCTCTCCCTCTGCCTCTGTGCACACTCGCTCTCCTCTCTCTAAAATAAATAAATAAATTTAAAGAAAAAGAAGAAATCAGAGGAACCGATTAATTCCTAGAAGACAGCGATGTGCTCAGGCATCGTTAGCATGGACTGCATAATCCCAGCTGGAGGAGGATGTGGACACCAGATGAATGAACAGAAGCAGCCCAACCCTGATTCGCATTGAAAGGCTCAGGTGCGTCAATATGTGTGATGGATCGAACAATAAGTGGGTTGCCATCCACATGGAGAAGGTGAAAAGGATGCAGACAAGAAGTAGAAAAGAATACACATAAAAAATCAGTCAGGCTCTTGACTAAACTATGACATTCCACTTACATTTTTAACGCCCTCCTCCTCCACATCCCCTCCTGGGGTCCTGTGTGCATTACTAATTTGTTGCACACTGATCCCAAATACAGGGCCAGTCAGTAAATCTATTCATTCCTTGTGCAGTGTACACATATTAACAGGGAATTCTATTAAAGGAATGAAACTCCTCCGTGACCCAGGCACTTCCCTCGCACCCCTCAATCACACCACGTTCTGTGGGCTCCTGCAGGGTTCTTGCTGTTTGGCAAAAGACATCACAGGGTACAAGTTCATGTGTAATCTTTAAATCATCTTCCTCCTCAGTAATAAAGTACAAGATGTTCCTCAGTGTGCCAAATTCTGCTGGATGACTCTAGAGATCAGGGAGGGAATGAGGGGAGAGATCCTGAATTTTCACAAAACAAGCCATTAAAATTCCAATCTTTAAACTAAGAAACCATATATGAATAAGAAAACCCTTGGTGATCAAAGTCTCCATTCCAAATAGTCAATAAAATCCTGACTTTATATTCCCTATGCTTCATGAAAGAAAAATAGGAGAAGAGAAGAGGAGAGGACAGGAGAGGACAGGAGTGGACAGGAGAAAGAAGAGAAGAAGAAGAGAAGAGAAGAGAAGAGAAGAGAAGAGAAGAGAAGAGAAGAGAAGAGAAGAGAGAGAAGAGAAGAGAAGAGAGAGAAGAGAAGAGAAAGAAGAGAAGAAGAGAAGAGAAGAGAAAGAAGAAAAGAGAAAAGAGAAGAGAAGAGAAAGAAGAGAAGAGAGAGAAGAGAAGAGAAGAGAGAGAAGAGAAGAGAAGAGAAGAGAAGAGAAGAGAAGAGAAGAAGAGAAGAGAAAGAAGAGAAGAAGAGAAGAGAAGAGAAGAGAAGAGAAGAGAAGAGAAGAGAAGAGAAGAGGGAAAAGAAGCATACGGTTTCAAGAATGGGTCAGTAAAAAAAAAAAAAGAATGGGTCCGTAAAGCAACCAAGTATGGTCCAAGGAAATGGCCTTTTCCTTTACGTTCACTTTACCTCCACGAAAAGGTGGCTACATGTTTTTTTATCATCATTCTTTAAGAAGTTAGTTAAATATGTCACTGAGATGTTGCCCTAAAAGAAAAGCAACCTCTAAGTGTAAGACCAAAGACACTAACAGTTTTCACCACCACCACCAACCCAGCCACTGATTTATGTAATATAGTTAAGGCTTCAGTCAACCTATAAGAGCCAAAGAACATTTGCTTTCCTCTAAAAGGCTTCCTCTGTGACCTCAAGAATTCCACACCCCTCCCCAGAAATAAGTCTTCTCTCCATCTCAAAACCTCTTAAAAGAAGATGTGGCTCATGTTTTCAAGATCTGGCCATCTGAGAATACCCTTCCAAACATGAACCAGTGAAACCATGATTTTTCTAGTGAAACAGATTTCCATTCATGTAAGGAAGGGGTAATTTTAATATTCTCAAGTGATATAGGGGCACAAATAAAAATTTCAAAACCTCAAGACATCTGTTTTTAAAATAAAGAAAAGTAGGGGCGCCTGGGTGGCTCAGTCATTAAGCATCTGCCTTCGGCTCAGGTCATGATCCCAGGGTCCTGGGATCGAGCCCTGCATCAGGCTCCCTGCTTGGCAGGAAGCCTGCTTCTCCCTCTCCCACTCCCCCTGCTTGTGTTCCCTCTCTCGTTGTGTCTCTCTCTGTCAAATAAATAAATAAAATCTTTTTAAAAAATAAATTAATTAAATAAAATAAAGAAAAATAAATGTTTCTCTATTATATTTCTGACGGTTCACAGCTGACAAGCTTTCCTCGTGAGCATATTTAGCTGTGACTTCTAATTCAGGACATTTGATTAAAATATGTCAAATTAAATTACTCACCATAATTTTCAAACTAATGTGATTCCCCCAGACACATTTTTATAATTGTCTACATTTGTTTCATATTTTTCCCCTCAGAAAGATTTGTTGTGCAGTCTCCCTGTTTTACACTTCTTCATAAGTGAGGGAGGTATAGTTTATGCCCCCTTCTGTAATTTTGTGTCCTATGTAGCAGAATTACCACAACCTGATTATCATCTTCAGGAATGTGAGTGTCCTCAAAATCAACACTCTTTAAAGTATTTTTCTGCCATACAGCAGGTGAATAATCAGAGTAAATTACTATATATTGTATAAAGTACAGTGCTTACCTTCATATCCAGCACTATACAGTGTTTGATCTGATCTGCACTGTAAATGCTTTACATTTATTAGCTCAGTTGATCCTGAAAACAGCCCTGTTGAAAAAGGTAGTGTAATAATCTCCAATTTAGGGTGCCTGGGTGGCTCAGGTGTTAAGCGTCTGCCTTCGGCTCAGGTCATGATCCCAGGGTCCTGGGATCGAGCCCCGCATCGGGCTCCCTGCTCCACGGGGAGCCTGCTTCTCCCTCTCCCACTCCCCCTGCTTGTGTTCCCTCTCTCGCTGTGTCTCTCTCTGTCAAATAAATAAATAAAATATTTAAAAATAAATAAATAAATAAATAAATAAATAAATAAAATAATCTCCATTTTGCAGATGAGGGGTCTGGAGCAGAGAGAGGCTGCGTAACTGCCCTAGTCACCAGCTCATCACAGCAGAGCTGAATTTCAAGCACAAAAGTAGTTTTTTTTTTTAAGATTTTGTTTATTTATTTGAGAGAGCATGGGAGAGAGCACAAACAGCGGGGAGGGGCAAGGGGAGAGGGAGAAGCAGACTTCCCATGTGGGACTCGATCCCAGAACCCTGGGATCATGACCTGAGCCGAAGGCAGATGCTTAACCGACTGAGCCACCCAGGCGCCCCTCAAGCACGAAAATAGTTTAGCATTTGGGGTTTTTTTTTCTTTACCACCACACCGGGCTGCCTCTCTAAACTTGTATCACTTGACACCACCGTAAAAATTTCAAATATACACGGGTGCCTGGGTGGCTCAGTTGGTTAAGCGACTGCCTTCGGCTCAGGTCATGATCCTGGAGTCCCAGGATCGAGTCCCGCATCGGGCTCCCTGCTCGGCAGGGAGTCTGCTTCGTCCTCTGACCCTATCCCCTCTCAGGTGTTCTCTCTCTCTCATTCTCTCTCTCTCAAATAAATAAATAAAATCTTTAAAAAAAAAAAATTTCAAATATACAGACATGATCTTGACATTTCTCTGGTAACCAACCTCGGATATGTCCCCACTGATCCAAATGTCCGTGTGTTATACATTTACCACCTTCAGCTCCCTGTATGGCATTTACGCTTGGGTAACCCTCACTTAAAAATCATAAATTCTCAAGGACAAAAACCACAATTGGTTACTGTTTAACTTTTTGCCCCCATTTCTAACGCCTTCCTTGACTGTGCTAGGACTTGTGAAATGCAGGGGAAGAAGAGGCCGGCGCTGGGGAGCCCCAAGGCAGGGAGTGGTGGGGGTGAGCAGTTGAGTGTGAACCATCTAAGAGTGTAGGGAGTTCAATTAGGTTCCAGTGAGGAGCAAGTACATTTATTCCAAAGGCCAAAGGGATTGTATGGTTGGAAAAACAAATAGTTAAGAAAATGCGAGAAAGATATGAGACTGGGCATATCATACACTGAGCGGCACCAGTCCTCTCCTACCCCACCAAAGCTGGAAAGAATGTTAGAAATTCAATAACCTAAACTCTCCTTTGACAGATGTAGAAAACTTGGCGCATTGAAGTGAAGAGACTTGTCTAGTTTCACCAACTGGCTAGTGATAAAACCAGGTGTAGAAACCAACCTCCCTGACCTCCCACTAGGGCCGTCCTATTATATCACAAAGCTACTTTCCAGTCTACCTTGCCTATGTGAAACCGGGCAGCTCCTGGTTTCCTGTTTAACATAGGCTAAAGATTTCATTATTTTATTTTGTCACCGATCTACTGCCACCCAGACCATTGAAATTGGAATCTGAAGTAGGATCAGTCATCGGTATTTGTTTTTATACATTTCTTTCTTTTTTTTTTTTTTTAGAGCCGAAAGGTCTCACATTTATTACTGAACCAACCTACTGGTACAGAGGCATAGTCTCAGAGAAAAATCATTTCCATGATAAAACAAGTCTATGGCCAGGTAGGAAGGATGTTTACAGAATGATAGAACACATGATCTTCACGCAGCTTAATTAAATATGTGTGCCAATTAAGTGTGTCATCTCATGATGTGTGACGCCTTATAGACCCAGCTTGGTTCTTCTCCAGTGCCTCCTCTTAGAGTTGTACCTGATTTTATTACCAGTTTTCATCCGAATCCACTGGGGAATGGGACGATTCTGCTTTTGTTTCTTGGCCAGGAATCGCTTGATTCTGAAAGTCTTGTAAGAAGACATGGCGAGAAGCAGTCAGCCACGAAGAGCAGGATGGCGGCGAAAAAGAGTTGTTTTTAAACATTTTTAAAGAACACATCAAGCATATACGAAAGTGGAATCTAGTTTAATTGAAGGAAATCACCCAGTTTCATTAATTAGCGATCTTGCTTCATCTGTATGTGAGCTCCCTTCTTCTATCCCCTCCGGTTGGCTTTGAAGCAAATTCCAAACATCATGTTATTTCAACCATAAATATTTCAGGATGTATCTAAGGACTCTTAAAAAGCTAAACCACAATATCATTATCACATCTAAAAATATTAACCCTAATTCCTCGATACTGGCAGATATCCAGTCAGAGTTAAAATTTTCCCGATTATTTCACTAATGTTTTAAACAGGATCCAGGGGCTCCTGGGTGGCTCAGTCAGTTAAGCGGGGACTCCTGGTTTGGCTTTGGTCATGATTTCAGGGTTGTGAGATAGAGTGCCTACTGGGCTCCCCGCTGGTTCATAGTCTGCTTTGGATTCTTTCCTCCTCCCTCCCTCACCTCCTCTGCCCCTCCCTCCATTTGCACATGCTCTCACTCTCAAATAAATAAATAAATAAATAAACAAATAAACTCTTTAAACAGGATCCAAATAAAATCTATATCTTGTGATCAGTGAACATAATTTTTTAGCCACTCCTAATTTACAGGTTCTTCCTCCATCAATCTCTTCTTTTCATTCTTTATTTGAAGAACCAGGTTGTTTTTTGGTAGATTTTCCCATAGTCTGTATTTTGCTGATTTCATCCCTATAATATCCTCTACCATGTCTCTCTGTCCTTTGTATTTTCTCTTCATCAGAAATTAGGTAAATCATTTTATTTGGCCCCAGCTTCAATTTTTTGCAAGGATGCTTCATAGGGAGTGGTGCATATATAATGTTTGGATGTCTGGTTTGTTTGTTTTTGTTTTTTAAGATTTTATGTATTTATTTGAGAGAGAGTGAGAGCTAGAGAGATCACAGAGGAAGAGGAGAGGGAGAAGCAGTCTCCCCACGGAGCAGGGAACCCTGTGGGGGCCTGATCCCAGGACCCCAGGATCATGACCTGAGCCGAAGGCAGATGCTTAACCATCTGAGCCACCAGACGCCCCTGGTTGTCTCTTTTTGTGATGCTAGCTACTAACACCCATTGCGTAGACCCATTAATTCACTTGGGGTTACAAAATGGTGGTGTGCTAATCTTATCGTTCTCTCCATGATCATTAGCAGAAGTACTTTCATAAAGAAAAGTTTCCCTTCATTTTCTCTGTAGTGAGCTTAAGGAATATTTCAGAAGAAAATGCTTCTTTCCCTTTATTTGCTTCCTTCAAAATAAAGAGTTGTTTCACCAACAACTTCCTAAGGTGACCATTAAGAGTTTTATTTTGTGTTGTCTTTTGGCAACAATATTAGCCTGTGGTGTAAACATATTTGATGTGCTTGGATACATTACTATTATCCTTGTTGAGAGACTGTACCATCTATGGGTTGGTTCATGCTTTTTTTTTTATATATATGAATAGTGTTATCTTGCTTTTCACAGTAAGAATAGGACAGTCTCATTTTGTACAGTTTCTGTCCAGGATTTGGAATGAGCCATTTTTATCAAGAAGCCCCAGTAACTTTTACAGGGACAGAGTATTTAGAAGACTTTTGACACTGTGGGTATTCAATACTACTGGGCTGGCCTTTGTTTCAGGACCTTTTGGTGAACAGAACTAGATAACACTTCTTTTTAAGGTAAAACACACGATGAATTCATACTTTTAACTCCAGTTCAAATTAGGACTATATGATATTTATTTAACTTCATCAACCTTAATTTATATCTTCTTTCTCTTATGAAAAAAAAATCCTTATTCTAAGCAACACCAACATAAGTAACCCATTAAGTTTATCCCACAATTACACACAACTGCATCTATAGCAATACCAACACAGCCAATAATAGTATGATTATTGAATATGTTTTAAAATATTTTTACAATTCTTTTTGTTACTGGGATACATTACACTAGGGATCCACAGACCCATTGCTGTGTTACAAAATCATCTGAAATAGTCCTTCCCTGTTGGTTAGACCACTAACTCAATACATAACACTCAATTTTTTCCTTTGTTTTTATATTAGCGATTGATATTTTAATTTATGTTTACAAGTGTATCAAATATTTACGTGGTTCCAGGGGCAAATCTACACCAAAAAAAATATTCTCATAAGCCTAGATTTTATTTCTGTTCCATCCACCCTATTCCCTCTAGCTCCTTATTGGTAACTACATTTTTTTTAATGTAATGGTTTATCCTACCATATATATAACATTAGCAAATATATATACATACATTTGTATTTCTTCTCTTTCTTGAATAAAAGAAGCAAGTATGAGAAAGCACAAGTAAGGGATGCCTGGGTGGCTCACTCAGTTAAGCATTTGCCTTCAGCTCAGGTCATGATCTCAGGGTCCTGGGATCGAGCCCCACGCCGGGCTCCTTACTCATCAGGGAGCCTGCTTCTCCCTCTCCTCCTGCTTGGGCTCTCTCTCTCTCTGTCAAATAAATAATCTTTTTTTTCTTTTAAAGAAGAAAGCACAAGTAGAAGTAGCTTGAACAAGATACAAAACTGATTTCTCTCTCTCATGTAAAAGTACGTTAGTGATTTGGCACAGTGGCTCTGTTCCAACAGAGTCCTCAGAAATCCAGTTCCTTCCAGCTCATTCCTCTCACATCATGAAGGGGCAGCCTTCATGCTCATGGTCCAAGATGGTATTACCTATGTTCCAAGCAGCAAGGTGGAGGAAAGAGGCAAAGGGTACACATCAACTATCTCTTTATTCTTTTATTTTTTCATGGTTATTTCGTATTTTATTGGACTGATGTACATCTCACCATTTCTGAGACGTAAAGCTAACATAGGACTAAGAATGTAGAATAGGGGGCGCCTGGGTGGCTCAGTTGGTTAAGCGACTGCCTTCGGCTCAGGTCATAAGCCTGGAGTCCCTGGATTGAGTCCCGCATCAGGCCCCTGCTTGGCAGGAAGTCTGCTTCGCCCTCTGACCCTCCCCCCTCTCATGTGCTCTCTCTCTCTCATTCTCTCTCTCTCAAATAAATAAATAAAATCTTAAAAAAAAAAAAAGAATGTAAAATAGGAAAGGGGGAGAAGCCACCCACAAATTTGAGTCGACTAGAAAGGTACATAATTCTTCGGGTTGGAATCAAGGGAAAACCTTGTTCAGAGCTGAAGGGAGGTCCTTGGTTTCTCACAAGAATCTCCTAAAGTCTCTACCAATACAAGCGTCAGTTTATGGAAAAACTCCATATTGCACAAAACCCCATTAGGCAGGAGAAATGGGCAGGATAGAAGGACATGGGCTGTGGGGGCAGCCAGTCTGCAGCTGGACTGGCTGCCACAGCTCAGGCCAGGGACCTGTAGGTAGGAGGAGGCTGGAAGAAGTCTAGAGGCAGAGGTTATATGCTCACCTAAAGCCCTGGCTTTCCAGTCGGTCTCTAGGTTGCAGATACTTTCCTCAGACAAGGTCAACTATCTCTTTAAAAAGACTCCCGTGGAAGTGCTACATGACACTTCAACTTCCATCTTATTTGTCAGACAGAACAAAGTAGCATTGCCACCTCTATTTCGAGTGGCTATGTACCCCAGTTAAAGAAAAAAGAAGAAAGGGAGAAAGGATTTTAGAAAGCAAGTAGCAATTTCCATTACACCTTCTCCTCCTGCCTCAATTGGTTGTATTGTGATTCAAATAAGCAGCAAAATGAAGGTTGTTCATAAACTATAAGACGTTAAATGTGAAATATTAATAACATTAACTATACTCTGCTTCTAATAAACACTAATAAGTTCAGGGAAACTAAAGTTAAGTAAAGTCTTCCTATAATTTCAATAAAGTTCTTCTTGAAAGTATGCCTTTAAAAGAATGACTCCATTGATGAGAATTTCCTAGATTTTGGAATACAGAGGAACTTTCTAAAACCTATAAAGTATATCTACACACACAAAAAAACTATAATAAGTATAATATTCAATGGTGAAACATTAAAATCATTCCCTTCAAATTCAGAAGTATGGTAAGAATGCAACTATCACCAATTATGCTTAACATTGTCCTGTAAGTCCTAACTACCTCAATTAGACAAGAAAAAGCAAACAAACAAACAAAATAAAACAAAAACAAAAAACCAAACTAAGGATTCTTAA
This sequence comes from Mirounga angustirostris, assembly GCF_029215605.1. NCBI lineage: Eukaryota > Metazoa > Chordata > Mammalia > Carnivora > Phocidae > Mirounga > Mirounga angustirostris. The sequence goes on from NW_026991714.1 coordinate 46,394,688, forward strand.
AGAAGAAAACAAAGGGTCATTATTCACAAGTAATATAATAGTCAACATAGAAAACCAGAAGAATATACAGATAAATCAGAATTAATAAGGGAGCTTATCAAAGTTTCCAAGTATACCAATAGGCAAAAATTCATGGCAATTCTATGTACTGATAATAATGAGAAAATTCTATATAAAAGTTGCCAAATATAATATCAATAGGCAAAAATTCAAGATAATTCTACGTACCAGTTACAATGAGATTATCCTATCTTTAAAAAAAAAAATACTGTTTTATAGCATGCCTCATCTACCCTTCCTTGTCTTTGTTATTCTAGATCTGAATCCTGTAAACACTTTCTCCCTTGCCAACTGGCACAGTGTTAGGATTTGTCAATAGGGGGCACTAGTGGGACACTATAAAGGATACCAGAAGAAGCGCGTGTCTTCCTGGTTTTGGTGTAGCTTCCTTGCTTCTCTACAGTTTGGACGTTAGTGGTGTGCAAAAGACTCAGTTATGCCCACATTTCAACATGTTCTGCTGGTACTCAAGGGAGCAACTTTTTGCCAAAGATGTGTGGGAGAAGCAGTTTAACATACCCACCACCTGGTTTCTTTGGCACCTCAACAGATAGATTCCTCTTTGCCAGGCACTAGCTCACCTAGCTCAGTCTTTAGCTTCTCTTTGAACTTCTCCACCATTCAGTGAGCCACAGACTCTCTCTCCAATGAGATCTAATCTCAGCCTTGGGAGGGGAGCTCTTCTAAATGTATTCTTCCTTTTGAAGATTTCCCTAAGTGCAAAAGGTAATAACTGCTACTTATATTTGCTATTTTTGTATTGTTTAGAGTTCTCTTTTGCCATTTTTAGAAGTTAACCACCTTTTACTAGTTAATAAATATTTATATTAAATTTTCTTTTTTTACTTACAGTTCTTATTTCTATCTTCAGCATGAATCCTGACTGATACAGATGGCAACACAAATAAAATAAAATCCAGCAACTAATTCAATAGAAGATGTGTAAGATCTTTCTGGAAGGGAAAGAAAACAACTTTATTCAAGGACAACAAAAAAACAAAAAAAATAAATGAAGAGAGACATACCATGCTCATGAATATAAAGATTCGGTATATCATCAATTTTCCCCAAATAATCTATGGATTCAATATAATTACAGGCAAAATATCAATGTATATAAATACATTAGATACAATTAATTAAGTGCAATAGGTAAATATAATTACATAAATATATATAATTAAGTACAATAAGTAAATATAAATTAAATAAGTAAATATTCATGAATACATACTATCCATTATTACATGATTGAATAAATAGATAAATGGAGGCAAAGAGACAAATTTTTCATTCAGAATAAATTCAAAATAATTTACATGGATACACCCCCCTCAAGAAGGTGGAATATAACTTCTCACCCTGTTAGTGCAGGTTCTGCTTAGTGACTTATTTCCATAGAGTATGGAAAAGGAGAAAAAAGTAACTCTACAGTGGAGCAACTTGGCAAACACTACCTTTAGCCAGATGATCAAGGTTGATATTATCAATGATAAGTCATGTTGATAGCATATACTCTTTTTTTTTTTAAAGATTTTATTTATTTATTTGTCAGAGAGAGAAAGAGCACAAGCAGGGGGAAGGGCAGAGGAAGAGGGAGAAATAGGCTCCCTGCTCCCGAAGGCAGACGCTTAACCAACTGAGCCACCCAGGCATCCTGATAGCATATATTCTTGATATGATTTCACCTCTGTGATTTTCCTCCCCAAACCAATAACCCCAATCAAAACATGAGAAAAATATCAAACAAAGCTAAATTAAGAACATTCTATAAAATGCCTGACCAATGCTCTCCAAAACTATCTAGGTCATCAAAATAAGGAAAGTTTGAGAAAATGTCATAGTTAAACCCACAGAGGAATCTAAAACAGATTACTAGGGGTGCCTGGGTGGCTCAGTTGGTTAAGTGTCTGTCTTCGGCTCAGGTCATGATATGGGGTCCTGGGATAGAGCCCCACATCTGGCTCCCTGCTCAGTGGGGAGTCTGCTTCTCCATCTCCTTCTGCCCCTCCCCCCACTTGTGCTCTCTCTGTCTCTCTGTCTCTCTCTCTCACTCTCTCAAATAAATAAATAAAATCTTAAACAAACAAACAAACAAACATGATGACTAAATGTAAAGTATCCTGGAAGGGATCCCACACCAGAAAAAGGATATTAGGAAAAATCTAATAGAATCTGAATAAAATATGGAGTTTACTTAATACTGTATCAATACTGATTCATTGGGCGCCTGGGTGGCTCAGTTGGTTGGGCGACTGCCTTCGGCTCAGGTCATGATCCCGGAGTCCCGGGATCGAGTCCTGCATCGGGCTCCCTGCTTGGCAGGGAGTCTGCTTCTCCCTCTGACCCTCCTCCCTCTCATGCTCTCTGTCTCTCATTCTCTCTCTCTCTCAAATAAATAAATAAAATCTTTAAAAAAAATACTGATTCATTAGTTATGACACAGTAATACAAAATGTTATCAATAAAGGAAACCAGGTATAAGATATAAGGGAGCTATTCCCTACTTGCTTTTTGTGTGGCTTTTAAAATTCAGTTTATTTGGGGCACCTGGGTGGCTCAGTCAGTTAAGCATCTGCCTTCAGCTCAGGTCATGATCCCAGGTTCCCGGGATCAACCCCCACATCTTCTTCTCCATCTGCCTGTCACTCCCCTTGCTTATGCTCTCTCTCTCTCTCTCTCTCTGTCAAATAAATAAAATCTTTAAAAAGTTATTATAAATTCTAATATAAATTCTAACAGGTGTGAAATGATATCTCATTATGGTTTTGATTTGCTCTTGCCTGATGATTAATGATGTAAAGCATCTTTTAATGTACCTATTAGCCAAATGTATGTCTTCTTCGGAGAAATGTATTCAGATCTTCTGCCCATTTTTAATTGGAATTTTTGGGGGGTTTTGCTGAGTTGTAGGAATTCTTTATATGTTTTGGATATTAGTCCCTTATCAGATATATGATTCACAAATATTTTATTTCATTCAATAGGTTGCCTTTTCATTTTGCTGGTGGTTTTCTTTGCTGTCCAGAAGTTTTTTAGTTTGATGAAGTCCCACTGGTTGATTTTTACTTCTATTGCTTTTGCTTTTGGTGTCAGATTCAAAAAATCATTGCCAAAACCGATTACTTTTCTCTGATGTTTTAATTCATCTTTTAGGCATCTATTGCAAAGTGACTGAAAATATTTACTCTTAGATTCTTGGAGGGAATATGTTTGAATATTAATAGTTATTATCTCTGGATACAAAATTACAAGGGCTCCTGTTTTATTCTTTACACTCTTGTGTACCTTTCAAAAATCTCACCTAAGAGAATACATATCTTCTACAAAAAGATGTTATTAATGTTTTTTATTAATTCATTCAATAAATATGCATTTAATATCTGCTCTGTCTAGACACTGATGATTTGTTTATGAACATGACTGACACTATCCCTATTGCCTCAGAGCCTACACTCAAGGAGAGGAGACAGAAAATAAACATGAAAGAAAATCTTGCTGGCTTTGGATGTGGGGTGGGACTGGAAGAGAGGAGTCAAGATGGTCTGAACAACTGACACCGTGGTGTCATTTATGAAGAGAGGAAGAAAATGTTTCAAGCGTGTCAACTCATTGAGAGGTTATTGATCAAGTAATAAATGTGAAATACACACATGAAAGACAAGTGTCATTGGGATTGATACTAGGCTGAGGACATTAAAATATTATTTAATTCCCTATATCTCTCCACATCATGAAAAAAATATGTTTTTATTATAAAAATTTCAGTCTAGGGGTACCTGGGTGGCTCAGTTAGGTAACTGTCTGCCTTTGGCTCAGGTCACCATCTTGGAGTCCTGGGATCAAGCCCCATGTCAGACTCCCTGCTCAGCAGGGAATCTGCATCTCCCTCTCCTTCCACCCCTCCCCCTGCTCCTGCTCTTGGTCTCTCTCTTTTCTCAAATAAAATAAATAAAATCTTAAAAAATTTTTCAGTCTAATGAGTTAAGCACTATTTATCAGAGGAAAAAAATTTTGAAAACTAAAGGATTTCTAAATTTTATAGTTCTTTGCAGCTTTAAATGTTTTAACTTGCCTGAGATGTTGAGAGAATTGGGTGTGGAAGCTTTTGAGAGGCATTTTATATAGGGTCCCTTAACCAAACTCATTTTACTACCTAAATTTTTTCAAAAGTTCCAAGCTTCCTCTAATTGCAATTCTTCTCTGCACCTCAATGATGCAGATTAATCAATCTCCTTTTTGTTTCAAAAGCAAGGGAGTACTTCAATCTAAGAATTATGAGATCATCCCCAAATGTTTTTTTTGTTTTGTTTTGTTTTTAAAGATTTTTATTTATTTACTTGTGAGAGAGAGAGAGAATGAGAGTGAGCACATGAGAGGAGTTAGGGTCAGAGGGAGAAGCAGACTCCCTGCCGAGCAGGGAGCCCGATGCAGGACTCAATCCAAGGACTCCAGGATCATGACCTGAGCCGAAGGCAGTCGCTTAACCAACTGAGCCACCCAGGCGCCCCCCAAATGTTTTAATATCACACACACCTCTGGGGCTCCTGAGTGGCTCAGTCGGTTAAGCGTCTGCCTTCGGCTCAGGTCATGATCCCAGGGTCCTGGGATCGAGCCCCACATCGGGCTCCCTGCTCTGTGGGAAGCCTGCTTCTCCCTCTCCTGCTTCCCTGCTTGTGTTCCCTCTCTCTCTGTCGAATGAATAAATAAAATCTTAAAAAAAAAAAAAAAATCACACACACCTCATACCTTGTCAGTTACTAGTAGATTCATAGGACATTATTAAATGGTAACATACGTGACTATGGCTTATTAAGCATCAAATGATCAAATCATTTTTACACATGGTCACACCTGAGGAAATAACCTGCACTCCTTACATTCAAATAGAGAAACATTTTATATCATTTTATGTGACAACCAAAGTCACAGGAGTGTCTCTACAATTTCATCCACAACATGGTCTCCCTTCATCCCTTGCAATGCCCTTCCCCATCCCCATCTGGTCTATAGCTGTTACTCTGTTACTCTCAACAGCTTGTATTGGCACTCCACTTTCATATACATTTTAGGGGATCCCCTCACCTACTGGCCTTTGTTGACCCCTTTCCTCCCTGACTGAGTCAGGTGCTGCCCTATCCCTAGGTGCTCTCCTTTTCTTCATCTCTTTCCTAGCTACATCAAACTTGTTTACCTCTCTGCAACGATTACTGATTACCAAAGTGCAAGGCACTGCTAGGGGCTTCAGATAAAACCATAAGGAAAATAGTCCCTATGTAGAAAAGTCTTAAGGAAATAAAGCTTTTATAGTTCATACTCACTGTTTTTTAATTACATGAATAAATAAATTAATTTGGAAATGAAAAAATCACTGTTATCACAGAGTTGGTCATAAAAAATTATCCTCCATGACTAGGTCAGCAAAGCATGAAGAAGACTCCAAAAGTTGAGAAAATTTCCATGTCCATTGACCTAGAATCTTGAAGAAATTAACCACATTTTCAAATAAAAGAAACAAAAAGCAATCAGGCTATGAGAAAATGAGCTTTTCATAAAAATTGAATGTGCTTTTCAAAGCACTGAAACATAAATTTTTTATGACTTATGTTTTCAGGACATAAGTATGTTTTGTTTTGTTTTCACTTTTTTGTGTTTGTGTGTGTGCAATGCTTTTAAAGTCTGTGCCATATGGTATAAAAAACTTGTAACTAAGAAATCAAAAACAGGTTTTAGTGTAGTCACCATCATTTAAGACCCTTGAGTGAGGCTCTCAGTATCTCCTGGTTTAAGTTCCCTTATGCAGCAAATGGGTTAAAGATATTTGTCCTTTTGTCTGAAAAGAATGTGATGAAGTTTGGTTGACCAAAAATAGCTATAGAAATCCATCAAAACTTAAAATTGACTAGAGAAACATACTTTGCTGGAGGTAGAGTTCTATCATTGTTATCTGTGGTAGGCAGAATAATGGGGTCCCAAAGATGTCCAAGTCTTAATTCCCAGAACCTGAGAATATGGTATCTTCCAGGGCAAAAGGATTTTTGCAGATCTGATTAAGAATCTTGAGATAGAGAGATTGTCCAGGTGGTGACAAGGATTTTCTTGATCAAACTCTAGCTAGTTTCCTGTGAGCCCTCTTCCCAACTAGGCCTCAACCATGGTCTTTAAAAACTTGAACAAATGTTAACATAGTTTCTAATAGCTTGAGAGTACATCCCTAGGATGCCTCTAACCCCCATTTAAAGTGCCTACCTCAGAAAACTCAAGTCTGTCAAAAGAATTTACTGTTGGTTCCAGCCAACTCTTGAAGATAGAGCCCCTTGTCCCCCAGTCTCGGTGGGAGGGGAGGAGCCTAACTTTGCAGAGTGCCAGTTAACAAAGCCAGATAGATTCACACAGACCATCCCCCACTTCCTGCTTCTTATAATTTTCATTTCCCTGACTGTGCCAAAGCCATTCCCCCACTCTCCTCCCTCATTCTCCCTTGAAAACCCCCAACCATCTCTGCACAGATTGAAATGGAACTCAGCTCTTTCTCCTACCATCAGTAATCACTGAATAAAATCTGGTTTCACTGCTTTAACTAATGTCTGACTGCATTTATCTTTGACAGTGGGCCCAGTATAAAGTCACAAGGGTCCTTATAAGAGGAAGGGGGGGGAAGATCAGAGATCAGAAGTTGAGGCAACCGAACCAGAGGTGGTGATGCAGCTGTGAACCAAGGAGTGTAGTCAGTCTCTACAAACTGGAAAAGGCCAGGAAAGATTTTTCCCCAAGGCCTTGAGAAGGAATACAACCCTGCTGACAGCTCGATTTTAGCCCCATAAGACCCTTCTCAGACCTCTGACCTCCAGAACTGTAAGATAACAAATTTGTATTATTTTAAGACACTAAGTTTGTGGTGATTTATTACGTAACAACAATAGGAAACTAACAAGCCATCCATGCTATAAGATCAGCCCAACAAAAGTGTGTTAATATCATATACCCACCAGAGATAGTATTAAAACAGCCACCTGTATGGATTTTTGTGACCATGGACCATCATGAACTTGTAGCAGGCTGACATCAACACATTTCTAAGGAATATATCTTCAAGTAGATTCAAAATTAAATATCTTTCTTTGGGAACATGCAATACATACTGGATACCAGAGAACTTTCATAAGACTGAGTGGAACTTCTTGCCAAACATACAAGTGTTAAGTCATGATCATTTTCTTCAGCACTTTTAACAAGGCTGATTCATTTTTTTAAAGATTTATTGATTTATTTATTTGAGAGACAGAGTGCGAAAATGAGGGAAGGGGCAGAGGGAAAGAATCTTCAAGCAGATTCCCCACTGAGCACAGAGCCTGACACAGTGCTTGATCCCACAACCCATGAGATCATGACCTGAGCTGAAACCAAGAGTATGACACCCAACAGACCAAGCCATCCAGGCGCCCCAAGGCTGATTCATCTTTACTGAAACTGATTCACTTCACAATTGCTAAGGAAAATTCTAACATATAATGCACTCTTAATTAGCTCAGCTCTTAGGGGCAATATAATAAAATGATATACTGTCGACCCAACACCAGCCTTCTTATAGAACCTTTAAAGGGCTGCTTGTGTTTGCTTGGTGTGCTGACCTATAGAAGGGAAAGAATAATGGACTCTTCTCCCAGAAACTGCATAGACAGACCAGGCAAGCAACAACCAACCAGGAATTGTGTGTTGCCTCAATGCTGGAGGCAAGATGTGATTTCGATTTGATAATTCATTTTCCCCCTCTCTCGAGTTTATTTTTTCTATTTATTTTTTTTTCTAAGATTTTAAAATTTATTTATTTGAGAGAGGGTACGAGCAGCAGAGAGGGGCAGAAGGCTCCCCGCTGAGCAGGGAGTCCGATGTGGGGCTCAATCCCAGGACCCTGGGATCATGACCTGAGCCAAAGGCAAATGCTTAATTGACTGAGCCACCCAGGTGCCCCCCTCTCTTGAGTTTAGAGTGATTAAACTCTTGTTGTATTTTGAGGTGTTTTTGTTTGTGGTTAATCCTGAGAGGCAACTACATTATCAAATGCCAATATCAGTTCCTTTTCTGTTTTCTACTCGCTGATCTGATACATTTCCACAGTGAATGTCTTTCTTAGTTAATATTATTCAGAATAAATATGTGGCCTAAGTTTGCCCAGTCTTTCAGATGGCCATTCACATTCCCACTGATTTCATATTTCTCTAATACTCTTAAATGTATGCTTTACAATCTCTAATACTTCTGGCCTCTCACAAAGCAATTTTCCCAAGATACACTTATAATACAGATTGTGCCCATTTCTATTCTGCTCCACTCTTGCCGGCCACATCTGGGGGAAAATCACTAAAAAATCACTTATTTTCCTGACTCTTCCTGGTGTTAGTCTAAGTTCAGGGATATTAACAATTCAAACTGGATGAACACTTGCAGGAAGGGAAATGGAAATTATATTTTTCTGGGAACTTCTATGTTGTCACCATTAAATCATACCGTGAAATGGTCTCAGATTGGAAAGAATCCATCTCCGCCACATCAGCCCTGTGACTCCAACTGGGCATTTTCCTTCAAACTATAAACTTTCTTTAGCTTATTTTACATTTCAATTAACTTCAGCAAGCGAGTAAAGAAAAATATTATGTTTCAGCTGTAAGTTTGGAAGGGATTCTGTTGTGTGTCCCTTTGAGGATTTTGTAATGGCAAAATTGCATTGACTGCAAACAACCCTTCTTTTAACAGATGTGCATGATACACATGGTTTAGGAAGGAAACCAATTATAGTCTGCAATCCATTTGTAATGAAGTAATGTCTCTAAAATTACCATTGACATCCTACCTTCTTTGGTGGCAAGTTTTGCAAAAGCAACAGCTAAATGAATAAATTGGTTACTTCAACTTGTGCAAGGTTTATAACAGGTACTTCCTCTCATGAGTGCCTTAATGTTTCATTAATTAAGGGCTGCATTCTAAATTAATTAAAGAGGACCCTGTAAGACAAACATCAAGTTGGCGAACTTAATTATGAAGGCTTGGGATGTAACAAGTTTCTAAAAGTAAAATTTCATAAAACTGTCTCTGCCTTTAAATAAATGCAAACTCCTCTTCCAGAAAGTCAAATTAATTCAGTTACCCACCATGTTTGGGAGAGTGAAGCAGTGGACAAAAACTTATTCTTGCTAAGAAAGAGTTTGTAAATATGTCAGAGCTAGTTTGCTAATTTTCTGAAAGGATAATAAAATATAGTTAATTTTTAAAAATTATATGGTATGGACTTGTGCTTCTAGAAATGACAAAGACTTCCACCAAAGACAATTAGGAAATCTGGACAAAATCTTCTTGTAAAAATGACTTGATGGAATCTCAGAGTTAATAAAATAGTGAAGAGTTACTGAGCCAAAAGCCAGTGGAGAACTGGGAAGTCTGGGAAGGGAGCTGGAGTTTGGGGTCACTCTGCCCCTGGGGATGTTTGCCAATCCTGGAGGGCTCATTTACCAGTCTTAGAGAAGGAGGCTGAGGTTGAGGTTGAATGGTGCATTTCACAGCCTCACAGGGCTTGGGAAACAGAGAGTGAGGTCCAGAGTCTACCAGAAGTGTTGCATGAATTTCTTTCTTCATTTTCAGAATGAAAGAGTTGCACCCTAAGATTGGTGAACCAGAAGTAAATGGCCCTTAGAGAAACTGAAGTTCAGCTTTGAATTATCTCAATGCCTAAAATTGGATAATATGAAGGAGCCAGACAGAAACAATGTAGATCTATCCTGGAGGAATATTACATCTTCCTAGGGCTCTTATTATTTCAAGAACTTTGCAGATGCAAAATCTGGCATCATCAAAAGTAACCAGGCACATAAAGACTCATGAAATGAATAAAACTAGAAGCAAAACAAACCAACCAATGGGACCTTCACATAGTGGAGTTAACAGATGTGGACTCCTAAATGCTAGGGAAAAAGAGAAGAAGGACAGGTTTTGATCTCTGGGTTATTCATGAGGAAGGGAAAGGATTTCTGAAATACCAAATTGTTTTTGGTTTTTAGTTTTTGATTTTTTAAAGATTTTATTTATTTATTTGTCAGAAAGAAACAGACACAAGCAGGGGGAGCAGCAGGCAGAGGGAGAAACAGGCTCCCTGCTGAGCAAGGAGCCCGATGTGGGACTCGATCCCAAGACCCCAAGATCATGACCTGAGCTGAAGGCAGATGCTTCACTGACTGAGCCACCCAGGTGTCCCTGAAACACTGAATTGTTAATGCATCTTTGCTTCCAGATTAGCCAATCCAGAACATGTCCCCGCAACCCTAATCCCTCCTCAGAACGAGTCAACGCAAGCCCAAACCTATGGGAAGCTCCTCTCTACTCCTTGCTGGTACACCCCGTGGTTCCTTCCAAGTCGTTCTCCTTGCTGCTGAACTAAATAAATAAACTTAACTTTAAAGGTTTCTTTCTTGTCATCTTTGGCTGGTGGCTTTGACACAATTCAGCAAAAGAGTTAGGATCATCTCCATATATGATAAGAAAGTTGAGATGGTTTTCCAGCAATTGTAGACGCAATAACTTAAGAATAAGAACATGACATCTGATTTTTTTGAGAAGTGTGGGCCATCTAAATGATCCAGGAAAGTTCTAGAAACATAAGGCCTACTTATATATCTGAATAAGCTAATAATAATTGTATAATTCAGGGATTCTTTTTTAAAAGATTTATGTATTTATTTTAGAGAGAGAGAGAGAGAGCATGAGCCAGCGGGGGGAGGGGCAAAGAGAGAGAGAATCCTGAAGCAGACTCCCCACTGAGTGGGGAGCCCAGCACAGGGCTCAATTCCACAACCCTGAGATCATGACCTGAGCGGAAATCAAGAGTCAGCCGCTTAACTGACTGAGCCACCCAGGCGCCCCTATAACTCAGGGATTCTTAAAGCTGTATATGGCAATCAGGTCATGGAAAGAATCAAAATAATATGACATAGACATCATGATCTTAGTGCATCTAACACAAATGATGTGGTCCTTCAAACTATATATAAATCTTTTTTACTTCATGTTTTTAAGTTGTAATTTATCAACTGTAGGTTAAGATAAACTTTGCCTTGGTCATCAGCTTATAGTTATTTACCTATATGAATGCTGAAAGGTAATACTATTTGATTTCCATTTACTTAACTTTTGGGGGCTCGTCCAGTTGAAGGCCAGAGATAACATTCTCATCAGTGTCTGCACCAATGAAAAAAGTCTCTGGGGTGATTTTAAAGTTCTAGGTGATTTTAAGTTCATATGTCTATAACCTAAAACAAAAATAGAAAACCTTGTTTAGGAAAACGAAGAACATTTTTTTCAGGTTAAATTATCCTGTTGTGTGAATTAACCAAATAATTGAAGCAAGGTTTAAGTCACAATGACAATAAAAGTCCTTTTCATAACCAAGAGAAAGGTGCCATGTAGGTCAGACTTTCCACTATTTGTCTTTTCATTCAGCAAAGATTTATTGTGTGCCTACTGTAAGCCAGGCCTTGTGCCATGGAAATAAAAGTAAACAAAATAGACACGTTCTCTCAAGGACCTTATAGTTTAGAGGAAGAGCCAGACATTAACCAAATAGTCATACACGTAAGTATTTAAGAGTGATCTGTGACAAATGCTATAAACAAACAGTACAGGGGGGCGCCTGGGTGGCTCAGTTGGTTAAGCGACTGCCCTCGGCTCAGGTCATGATCCTGGAGTCCTGGGATCGAGTCCCGCATCGGGCTCCCTGCTCAGCAGGGAGTCTGCTTCTCCCTCTGACCCTCCCCCCTCTCATGTGCTCTCTCTCTCATTCTCTCTCTCAAATAAATAAATAAAATCTTTAAAAAAAAAAAAAAAGAAACAGTACAGGGTACTTTGAGGAAACACCTAGGGGGCACTTGTTCTGGGCTGAAATTTCAGGGAAGTTTGAGTTTGAGATAAAATGTTTGAGTTGGGCGCCTGGGTGGCTCAGTTGGTTGGGCGACTGCCTTCAGCTCAGGTCATGATCCTGGAGTCCCGGGATCGAGTCCCACATCGGGCTCCCTGCTTGGCAGGGAGCCTGCTTCTCCCTCTGACCCTCCCCCCTCTCATGTGCTCTCTGTCTCTCTCATTCTGTCTCAAATAAATAAATAAAATCTTTAAAATAAAATAAAATAAAATAAAATAAAATGTTTGAGTTGGAGGATTAATAAAGTGGGCAAGAGTCTCCCAGGAAAAGGAAAAAGCATGTGCAATGTCCCTAAGAAGAGTGTAGGATAATGCTTCTCAAACTTGAATATGCATATGAACTGTCTGGGGCTTCTTATTAAGAGATAACAGGTCTGAAGTGCAGCCTGGTGTTTTTATCCCTCACAGATGCACAGGTGATGCTGATGCAGCTGGTCCACAGTCCACACTCCAAGCGTCAAGAGACGGGCATTCGAGAAGCTGAGTACCTTTGGGGTGACCGGACCACAGAGACTCAGGGAGCAAAGAGGCAAGTGTCGCATCATAGTGCAGGGCCACAAATCTCACTGACTTCTAACAGTTTGCCATTCAATTCCCTTGGGTTTTTTAAGATTCTTTATTTTTTATTTGACAGAGAGACACACAGCGGGAGAGGGAACACAAGCAGGGGGAGTGGGAGAGGGAGAAGCAGGCCTCCCGCTGAGCAGGGAGCCCGATGCGGGACTCGATCCCAGGACCCTGGGATCATGACCTGAGCCGAAGGCAGACGCTTAACGACTGAGCCACCCAGGCGCTCCTATACCACATCTTCTTTATCCATTCATTCATAGATAGATTGTTTCCATATCTTGGTTATTGTGACTAATGCTATGGTGAACATGGGAGTGCAGATACCTCTTTAAGATCCTGATTTCATTTCCTTTAGATGTATACCCAGAACTGGATCATATGAGAGTTCTATTTTTAATTTTTTTTTTAAAGATTTTATGTATTTATTTGAGAGAGAGAGAGAGAGAGTTCGTGCACGCGTGTATGCCCATGTGTGGGGGGAGGGGCAGAGAGAGAAAGGGAGAAGCAGACTCCCTGCTGAGCACAGAGCCTGATGCAGGGCTGGATCCCACGACCCTGAGATCATGACCTGAGCCGAAGTCACACGCTTAAGTGACTGAGCTCCCCAGGTGCCCCCTATTTTTAATTTTTTGAGGAACCTCCATGCTGTTTCCCATAATGGCTGTACCAATTTATATTCCAGTCAACAGTGAGCAGTAGTTCTTTTTTCTTAAAATCAGGAATTTTAACATTGATTCAGTATTGTTGAATCCATGATCCATATTCAAATTTATCATTTATTTTAAAAATCTCCTTCATAGTTCTTTGAAACACTCTGATCCATCATCCAATCCAGCATCATGCACTGTATTTGTTGTCTCTTTAGTCTCCTGTAGTCTGGAACAGTTACTTAGCCTTTTTTTTTCTTACCTGACTGTGATAGTTTTTTGGGTTTTTTTTTTTTTAAAGATTTTATTTATTTATTTGAGAGAGAAAATGACATAGAGAGAGAGAGCATGGGAGGGGAGAGGGTCAGAGGGAGAAGCAGGCTCCCCGCTGAGCAGGGAGTCCGATGTAGGAGCCCCCTCCCTTGGTTTTTCTATACTGATGATCACTGTCTAGAATTAGCAGGTGTTTTTCTCTTCTTTTCCAATCTTTATAATTTATTTTATTGCATTTCTTACAACCTCTGGTGCAATGTTAGTTGAAAAAAGAGTGCCATTATTTTCTTCTCCTCGATTTTAATGGGGGTGCTTCTAAAATTTCACCAGTAAGTATGTTTGCTTAGTCCTTATTTTATACACTTTTTCCAGGTAAGGCAAATTCCTTCTTTTCCTTGTCTTTTAAATGTGTGTGTGTTCTTACTTGTGAATAGGTGTTGGATCTTATTGAACGATTTTCAACATCTATTAAGATAGCAAATGGTTTTCCCCTCTCAATCTAATTTAATAAATTAGAATGATAATTCTTCTAGAACCATCTTTACATTTCTGAGAAAAATCTAAGTAGACCATAAAATACTATTCTTTTAACTCACAGCAGTATTCAAGTTACTCATGCTTTATTTGCATTTGTATTTATAGATAAAATTGGCTCAAAGTTTTCTTGTACCATTCTTGTTCAGTTTGAGGACTGACTTTATCCGAGCTTCACAAAATGAATGGAGTAGCTTCCTGTCTTTACCTAGATTCTGGGGCACTTATAGAAATGGGAATTATTTATTTCTGGAAGATGGGCAAAACTTGCCCATAGTACTGTTGGGATCAGGGCCTTTTAGGGTTACTTCTTTTACTACCATAGATGTTTCTTATATGAATCTTGGTCTGTTCCAGTTTTTTCCTACTTGACAAGCTGATGTTAGTAATTCATATCTTATAAAACTGTTGGCATAACGTTATGTATAATATTCTCATATTTTTAAAGAAATCTATTCAGTGCCCAAGGTAAGTCCCACTTACCATTATTCAGTTCTTTCTTGATGTTCCTTATTTGTGGCTTCTTTTGATTTAATTATCTTGAAACTATTTTCTACTTTTCTGGTCTTCTACTTTTCTGGTCTTAATATTAGATTTGGTTGTTTTGAGAAACTCTTCTTCTTTCTTTAGTTTTTGTTTCCTATTTAATTAATTTCTTTTTCATTTCTTGCTTTCTGCTTTCTTTGGATTTGTTTGTTTTACTTTCATTTCTTGAGTTGAAAGATTTTGGTCTTCACTCTGCAAATAAATGCTCTATGCTACATATTTCCTCTAAACATTAACCATATTCCACAGGTTTTATTATGTAGTGCTTTTTTTAAAATTTATTCATTCAATAAATATTCATTGAGCACCTACAGTGTTCTAAGGACTGTTCTCACTGCCAGGAATATGACAGTAAGTGAAGCAGATAGATAGTTCTTTCCCTCTTGGCACTTACACTCAACTCTTATTGGAGATGAGCTGAACAGCAAATGCCCCTCTCAGGAGGTAAAGTTGAACAAGAATGAGGAAAATAGCCTCATTCTTTTTTTAATCTGGAAGGAGGGGCCCCTGGTTGGCTCAGTTGGTTATGCGACTGTCTTTGGCTCTGGTCATGATCCCAGGGTTCTGGGATCAAGTCCTGCATGGGGCTCCCTCTGCTCAGTGGGGAGTCTGCTTCTCCTTCTCCCTCTGCCTGCAGCTCCCCCCCCTTGTGCTCGCTCTCTCTCTGTCAAATAAATAAATAAATAATCTTAAAAAAAAAAACTGGAAGGAATTCATAGTCAGCACAGAGAATAGTAAGTACAAAGACCTTGAGGCAAAAACTTGCTTGACTTGCCTGTAACAGAAGAGGCGAGTGTGGAAGCAGTGAGTGAAGAGGAAGGACGAAGGAGAGGTAGGACCTGGAAGGCCATGGTTAGAATTTTTACGTTTTATTCTAATAGTGACATGGTTTGAACAGGGAAGTGACAGGATCTGACTCATGTTTTTAAAGTACCTCTCTGGTTACTGTCTGAATAATGGGCAATAGTGAACAAGAGTCTTTCAGTCCTGAGGTATTTTTAATTTACACTCTGGATATTTTTAGCATCAAAGTTGTTTAGCAAATCGTTTCTACTTTCTAAATGTATTCATTTTTTTTTAATTTGCAAATTTCAATATTTATTGCATTGAGAGAAATGAATATACCGCACATCTTTATGTTATCTTTATGTTATGGAGGTTGAGATCGAATTCATGTTCAAATTATTTAATCAGATTCCATAACCTTTTTACTCAAATCGCAGTATCTTTTATATGCTTTGTCTACCTGACTTGAGATTTCTGTGAAAAGTGTGTAAAATTCTCCCTGTGTGACTTGTCAGTATTTCGTTATATTTCTACTGTTCTCATTTAACATGTTTTGAGGTGATGTTGTGATTTATAACATCCTTGGTAGATTATTCCATCTCCTGTTAAGATTCCCTCCCATTATCCCCTTCTTTACTGTACTTAATGTTTCGTTTCCTCTTTAACCCGCCATCATGTTGCTATTATTTTCCTCTTATTCTCTCACTCACTCTCCCTCACCCTTACGCTCTCTTCTCTTTTTTCAGCCTTCCTGTCATTTTTCTTGAGGAGCCAGGCTACATACAGAACATTTATTGCTACATCTTAGCACACTGAATAATGTGAAGACTATCTAGGGAAGACAACAAGGATTGCAAAACAACAAATACCCCATCCTGGCCAAACATGAAAGTCCCACTACCATTTTGTTTTAGGAGAATCTTTATTTAGCACAGAAGGATTGGGCTTGTCTTTTGCTTTTGTTTTTTAACAATCATCTGAGAATCTGTTTTGTAACTGGTAAATGTAATCCATTTATAGCCACTGTTTTTACTGAAGTAATTGGATTTACTCTTGACATTTTAATTTTTGGCTCTCCACTGATTGTATTTTTTTCCACTTTTTTCTGTTTTTCTATTTTTTGTCATTTGTTGAATTGTTCAAATTTTTCTTATTCCATTTTTTTTCTTAAATGGCTTAGCAATTATATGTACTATTCTGATTCTTCCATGAATCACCTTTAAATTCTAACGCAAATATTTATTTATTTATTTATTTTAAAGATTTTATTTATTTATTTGTGAGAGAGAGAATGAGAGAGAGCACATGAGATGGGGGAGGGTCAGAGGGAGAAGCAGACTCCCTGCCGAGCAGGGAGCCCAGTGCGGGACTCGATCCAGGGACTCCGGGATCATGACCTGAGCCGAAGGCAGTCGCTCAACCAACTGAGCCACCCAGGCGCCCAATATTTATTTTTTTTTTAAAGATTTTATTTATTTCTCAGAGAGAGAGAAAGCACAAGTCGGGGGATGCAGAGGGAGAGTCTCCGCTGAGGAAGGAGCCCAATGAGGGACCCGGTCCCAGGACCCTGGGATCATGACCTGAGCCGAAAGCAGAAGCTTAACAGACTGAGCCACCCAGGTGTTCCTCTAATGCAAATATTTAATGCTATTGTATTAGTTTCATATTATAACAAAGTACAAAAAAATAAAACAAAACTTACTTGCTTAAAACAACACAGAGTTATTATCTTACAGTTCTGTAAGCCAGAAGTCCAAATGGGTTGGCAGAGCTATGTTACTTCTGGTGGTTCTTGGGAAGAATTTATTTCCTCACCTTTTTCAACTTCCCAGAGGCTTTCTTACAGTTCTTGGTTCAAGGCCCCACGTCACTCAAAACTCTGCTTCTGTTGGCACATCTCCCTCTCTCTTCCTGATCCTCCTCAATCCCTCTTATATGGACCTTGTGATTACATTTTGCCCCACTGGATCATCTAAAATAATCTATGTCAAGATTCTCAACTTAATCACATCTGCAAAATTCTTCTTGCCATGTAACATCACATGTTTACAGATTGGGGGGATTTGATGCAGATGTCTTTGATGGGGCCATTATTCAGTTGAAAGTTAATATCTAAAGGTAACTATATTCACATCTTGCCCTGAAGCAACTTAAGAACCTTACAAGTCTCCTTCATTCACTCCCACTTCAAAGCCACAAACCTCCCATATTGATACTTCCATTTCCCCCATACTCTTTAAATTTTTACTTATATAATTTGTTTAGAACTAATGTTATGTTTACTGATTTCTTTGCTTATGTTGTTCTTCATATCTTACATATTCTTCTGGAATTTTTGTTATTACTGCATATCTAAGTAGTAATTGATTTAGAGAGGATCTCTGAGATATAAAATGTCTAAGTCTTAGCTTAAATGAAAACCTCTTTATTTTGCACTCACAGTTGTTGGATAATTGGCTAAGGTATAGAATCTTATGTTCAAAGGTCTTTTTCTACAAAATTTTGAGATTATCTATTATGATCTTAGATATTGCTATTTTAACCTTCTTCATTTCTTTATTGATGATGCAGTATGACTGGGTCCGAGGACCCAGAGGGGGTTCCCGCAGGCCCAGCCAAGAGGGTCTTGGCTTCACACAAGATAGAAATCAAATGTGAGCTGAGAGGAAGTGAGAGCAGAGTTTATTAAAGACCAGAGAGAGTGTAGGTCCAGACAGAGCATCCAGGAGACTTGGAAAGGAAAGGAGAGTGAGTCTTGTCTTTTCTTGGGGCCTGGGGCTTTTATTGAGGACAGTGGTCTGGTGGACCATCTTCTCAGTAACGCAGGAACAAAGGCAAATGTTTAGGGGTTTTCCATAAATCACTTATGCCCTGGAGCCAGGGGTCTTGATGAATTAGTGGTCTTGGAAAACATCTACCTGGTTATTCCTCAGGTGTTATCTGTTGTGCTGGAAGACTCCAAAGAAGTCATTAAATCCTTGACCTTTACCAAGAGGACATTAATGGGGAGCCTGGGTGGCTCAGCCATTAAGCGTCTGCCTTCGGCTCAGGTCATGATCCCAGGGTCCTGGGATCGAGCCCCACATCGGCCTCCCTGCTCCAGGGGAAGCCTGCTTCTCCCTCTCCTACTCCCCCTGCTTGTGTTCCCTCTCTCGTTCTGTCGCTCTCTATCAAATAAGTAAAATCTTTTAAAAAAAAAAACAACGAAAAAACAAAGAGGACATTCATTATCTCCTCTATAAGGCTGTGTATAAGGCAGGGGTGCAGGTCCTAGCAAGAATAGAAGCAGGAAGAAAACAAACAAAGAAAAGCAGTTTTTCATGGGATCCCTTTAGTTTCCCTGTCTCATTGGGAATCTCTCAAAAACTTTCAGTAAACTTTTTTCCATATTGTTATGTAAGAGATTTTAATTAATGGACTCTGCTTAGCAGTTAATGGGATAAATCATGTTTTTCTTAAATTCTGGGAATGTTTTTCCCATTATTTAAGAATTATGTCCACTTTAGGGGCGCCTGGATGGCTCAGTCGGTTAAGCATCTGACTCAGGTCATGATCTCAGGGTTGTGAGGAGTTGGGCTCTGCACTCAGCGAGGAGTCTGCTTCCCTCTCCCTCTCCCATTGCCCCTCCCCACCCGCACACTCTCTAAAATAAATAAATAAGTCTTCAAAAAAAAAAAAAGAATTATGTCCATTTCATTATATCTTTTCTTCCCTGTATATCTTTTCTGTCTCTACAGACAATGGAAATTTTGTCTTTCATGACCCTTGCTTTTATATGGTCTATATTTTGTCCTTTTGTATTGTAGTTTAGAGAAATCCTTAATATGAATTATAACATGACAATTTTTTCTCTACTGGGTCCAAAGATGCCACTAATTGACCTTTAGTTTTACCGATCAGATCTTTATTTGTATGAACTCAAGCTGATTTGTTTTTAGAAAAACCACATAACTCCAAAGACATCATTAATTGTATTTGTTCTAAATTCTGTTCTAATTGCCTTATTAACTTATTTATTCAAGTATACTTTCTGCCATTTTTTTTTCATGGTGTGGCTTTTTGTAAGCAGGAAGAGCTAGGGGTCCCCTGAAAAAGAAAAAGAAAGAGGAGACAAAGATTTCAAGACACAGAAGTCATTTCAGGCTCCCAGCTATTTTTGTGATCTATGCCGAACACAATACTTGCAGAACTTCCTAAGAGGGGTTGGGAATTACAAGGGAATGTAAAAACCTCAGTACTTAAGGATTTTTAAGGAAACAAAGAAAATGCAAAAACTAACGGTCTAGAGGCCAGAAACTAGCCTAACTGTATCAGACTGTAAGTCAGTGGTAAAACTCCCAGTGCTTTTTCTTTCTTTCTTTTTTTAATAGTAAAGATGGACTTAACACAAATTCTTGAGTCGTTTTGCAGGATTTAAACCCTGTGAGTACTCCAAGACAGGACTGACTGGAGCCAGAGAATTGATAATACTGACCTTGGCTGGCCCTTGTGACTTTGATCAGCTAGGACCTGTACTCTGTCAGCTTAGAATGACTTTTGCCCCAATTCTGTCCTGAGGTGTCTTTGCCAAGCCCCTTCGTGAATATGCATGCACCCTTAGCTTAAAACTTCCCCAATTTTGTTGTCTGGGAGTCACAGCTTTGGAAGTTATTCCTTGTGATCTCCTTAATATGCTGCAAATAAAAATTACTTTGTGTGACCAATCCCCTTGGGATAGTCTCTATCTGTAACTCACAGAGGAGCAAACTCAAACTAGTCTGATTACATTTTCTCAAATATTTAATGATACGTGTGCTCTTCTTTGCATTTGAGAATCTCTCCTAGACTGTTTGTTGTATCTCCATGGGCAGCCTGCTTAGGAAGAAGTGTGGTTTGCACTCACTTTGCTGGCAGTCCCATCCATCTTCCGACCACAGAGGGGTGGATTTACAATTACATTTCAGATTTTTCCTTTCTCGGTCATTCTTCACAGTTTCTGATTCACCCTATTTCTGATTCCCTTTTTCATTTTTGAGTTTAGTTATCATTAATAACTTATTTGTCATTTTCAGAGATTTTGATAAGAGGGAGATATACCATATATTCCATCTATGACCTTTAAACCAACTTCATAATTATTTGACATTAACATTTTATTTTTGTGTTTCTTAAACAGGGTAACGATACATTGTGTAGGAAAAGTGGTGACTCACCACATGGTACATGGATAAGAATAGATGTATAGACAGATGGAATGGAATTGACAATCCAAAAATAGACATATATATTTATAAACACTTGATTTTTGACAAGGGTTCCAAGATCATTTAATAGGAAAAGAATAGCACAACTTATCGTGCTGAGGCAACTGGACAACCACATGAAAAAAGAAATGAAGTTAGAACCCTACTTTACACAACATACAAAAATTAACTCAAAGTGGATCAGTGACCTAAATATGAGGGCTAAAATCATAAAATTCTTAGAGGAAAATGCAGGAGTAAATCTTAATTAAATTGGATTTAGCTATGGATTTATAGATATGACACCTAAAGCATGAGCAACTGTCAACGTCTAGTGCGTTGGGGTCCCTGGGTAAGGGTCTACGAAATCACCAGGACACAGGGGATGCAGAGCAAAGGCAGCACTTGCAACTGCATACTGCCGTTTATTTCTCACATAGCTATATACTCGCAGAGATCAGATAAACATAACAATGTATCAAGCCAACATCTGTGAAGTGAAATATACACGAAATGCAATAAGAACAAAATACATCCTGCTTATGCTTGCAGAATAAAGAATTCTCTTAGCCATCCTTCCTTTGGAGACAACATGTTCTTTGTCTTTAGAAAGAACACTTCTGATTAGAAAGACACACTTTAAGCGAGGCAAGAGCCACTTCCTGCTGATCCAGGCATTTAGGCCTTGCAACATGAGGTAAGGGGAAGAGAACATTTTCTCCTCCTGGCCTAGGCCTGCCTGGCCGACCTTAACCTCAGTGCAGTCCTCAAATGACCCTGGCCTGCAAGGGGTCTACAAGCCTACACCATCTCAATTCCCTCTTTTTTCTTTTGTTTTAATAAAAGTGCCCTCCAAAGGATGGCCACAGAATTCTGGGAAGGCTTTAGATAGCAAAAATGCAACAGCATAAAGCATAAGATAACAATCAACAATACAAATCCCATTCCTCCAGCAGTATGCCCCAAACTCTGAATAATACCTTTTGGATCTAGTCCCTCAAGTTGCTTAAGAAGCAAACTAGCCAATGTAGCGGCATCTGATACAGTAAGCAAGGCACACATAGCCAAAAATAAATTTTCAGGCGTACAAGCCTTCCCCGTTCGCTGCAGGATTTTTTGCCCCTCCCCACTAAGCTTTTTAATTTGCCCCCAAGTCGGCAAAGCAGTAGCAAATATCTGCCGATGGCGACGTCGTCCTCCCAAATTCAGATGTGCCATGGCCTGTAACAGAAGTTCATCTTGGTCTGGATTCCCCATCCGTCGTCTGGTGGGATATGGTGCCGTTCGAATTGGCCCTCGACCGGATCCATCGCGCGGGGAGCCAGGAACAGGTCCGTCCATCCTCTGTGGAGACATAAGCATAACCCTTCCCTCTATAAAGCAATAGCCCCGGTTGCCATTCTGCATCTGCGGTTGGTCTAAACCATATATATTCCTTTAATGGAGGAGGAGCAACCTCTCCTTCTATAAACTGCTTTTCTGCACGGGAGAGAATATCTCCCTGCGGGAGATTCAAGAAATTTAATGTGAACAGTGCTTGTTGCAAAATGGAACGCGCATTTGATTGAGTGAATGCTAAAATATGGTCCTTTTTCCTCCTTTTTATTAATTTGTAACTTTAAGGTATTATGTGCACGTTCTACAATGGCTTGCCCTTGAGGATTGTATTCAATGCCTGTTTTATGCATGATACCATATTGTTCACAGAAAGTTTGAAATTTTTTACTGCTATATGCAGGTCCATTATCTGTTTTAATAATAGATGGTAAACCCATCACAGCAAAAGTTTCTAGAAGATGGGTGATAACATGTTGTGCAGTTTCGCCACTTTGTGCTGTGGCCCATATAAATTGGGAATATGTATCTATTACCACATGTACATACATACAAAGTTCAGAAAACCACATCTGCCACTGCAGATACTCAGGCTCCTTTAAAAGAGCCCGACAGAGGACCCTCCAGTCCTCAGGAGAAAAATTGCCATAATGTCGAGCTAGACTATTAACTAGCTCCTTAACATAATGTGATTGAGGTCCATATAAAGACACTGCCTTTTTCAAGCGACCAATATCTTCTATGCCTATTCCTTCATAATATGGTGCTTGTGCCACTCCCTGGACCGGGGGAGGCCTAATAACAGGAAAAGCAAAGACAGAATTAGCTGTGCCAGCCTCATCATCGCTATCCTCTAGCGCATCAAGCTCAGCTAAAGCAGCAGAAAGGAAAGGATTTTTAGAAGAAAGAGCTGGTACAGACGGCAAAGGCGGAGCAGAGGGCTTCCTAGAGGGTTTCTTAGACTCTTCCGTCATAGCCATAACCTGCTGAAAAACCTTCCATACACGCTCCACCTCGGGATCCGATTTTACTTTCGGTTTTGGTTCTTCATTACCACACTCGCTAGGCTCACGGGATGGTTTAAGCTTAAAGGTATCTTTCTCTACCGCCCTTTTCTCATCCGTATCTAGAGGGAGGTCTTGTATTGAAGGAGCCATCTCCTTATGGAAATCTTCGACCGTGCGGTCATCCTCCATTGCTTTAAGCACTGTAAAAATAATCGACCAAATAGACCAAAACCGCACGGGAATTTTTTCTCCCTGTCTCATTGCCTTCTCGACATTATGTCGAACTCGCCGCCAATTATCCAAATCTAAAGTTCCCTCCTCTGGAAACCAAGGATTCCATTCCCGAACCACCTTCAAACACAGCTCAATATCATTAGAAGCGACAGTAATACCATAGACAGCAAGTGAATGCTTCAGCATTCGAACATAAGGAGTAGAAGTTTCTTGTCCCATCACCCTGTACTTAATTAAGTTACTCACCCTTCCTGTACGTCCTTCAGGGTCCCTGTTCGGGCGCCAATTGTCAACGTCTAGTGCGTTGGGGTCCCTGGGTAAGGGTCTACGAAATCACCAGGACACAGGGGATGCAGAGCAAAGGCAGCACTTGCAACTGCATACTGCCGTTTATTTCTCACATAGCTATATACTCGCAGAGATCAGATAAACATAACAATGTATCAAGCCAACATCTGTGAAGTGAAATATACACGAAATGCAATAAGAACAAAATACATCCTGCTTATGCTTGCAGAATAAAGAATTCTCTTAGCCATCCTTCCTTTGGAGACAACATGTTCTTTGTCTTTAGAAAGAACACTTCTGATTAGAAAGACACACTTTAAGCGAGGCAAGAGCCACTTCCTGCTGATCCAGGCATTTAGGCCTTGCAACATGAGGTAAGGGGAAGAGAACATTTTCTCCTCCTGGCCTAGGCCTGCCTGGCCGACCTTAACCTCAGTGCAGTCCTCAAATGACCCTGGCCTGCAAGGGGTCTACAAGCCTACACCATCTCAAGCAACAAAATAAGAAATAGATAAATTAGACTTCACCAAAATGGAAGACTTCTGTGCACCGGAAGTCACTATCAAGGAAGTAAAAAGACAATCTTGCACAATGGGAACAATATTTGCAAATCATGTATCTCTTATTATCCAGACTTTATAAAGAACTCCTATAACTCAACAAGAGACAGATAAATAACTCAGTTTAAAAATGGACAAAGGACTTGACTGGTTATTTCTCCATAGAAGATGTACAAATTGTGGGGTTTTCTGATCAGGTGTAGGCTGGAGGTGCAGGCGATGAAAGAATTCACTCAAGGCAAAACAAAAGACATAGAAGTTTATTCAATACACTGCAAGGGAGCGGTGAGCAGGACAGCAGAGGAGAGACTGTCTGCCAGGAGTCAGTGATGGGGGTCTAGCTTTAATGGGGGAAATGTAGAGGTACCAGAAGGTATGGAATTTTCCTTTTTTGGTACCTGTGCCTGGCTATAATAGCCCATTGGTCAGTTAGGGCCCATGGCTATTTTTTTTTTTTAAGATTTTTTTTATTTATTTGAGAGAGAGAGACTGAGATGGCAAGAGAGAGCAGAAGCCAGGAGGAGAGGGAGAAACAAGCTCCTTGCTGAGCAGGGACCCTGACGTGGGGCTCAATCCCAGGACTCTGGGATCATGACCTGAGCTGAAGGCAGATGTTTAACCAACTGAGCCACCCAGGCGCCCCAATTTATTTTTTTTTAATTAATTAATTATGATTTTTTTCTTTTAGAGAGAGAGCATGCAAGCAGAGGAGAGGGGTGCAGAAGGACAGGGAGACAGGGAATCTTAAGCAGGCTCCATGCCCAGCTCCATCTCACAACCCTGAGATCATGACTTGAGCCAAAACCAAGAGTCAGACCCTTAATTGATTAAGCCACCAAGGTGCCCCAAGAGGTTTTATTTTGGACAAATGGGAATGTTTTGAAACTATATAGAAGTGGTAGTTATACAACATTGTGATGATACTAAATAAATGTCACTGAATTTTTCACTTTCAAATGGTTGATTTACATTAAGTGAAATACACCTCAACAAATAACGTTTTTAAAGCAGTGACTGATTTTCCACTTCCATTTCTGGACTAGATGGAGTAGACATACATTCTCCATTCCTCCCACTAAATGCAGTTAAAACCCCTAGATGTTATATAGAAAACAAATATAATGAGACTCTGAAAGGTACAGAGAAAATGCCAGACCATGCAGGGAACTTTGGATTTCAGAAGCAACATGGCAGTATGGTCCTTGAGTTTTCTTTTTGCTTCATATATCTTAAACTAGGCAATGGAGAAGCCAGAAACTTGGAAATCCCAACAGTACAGACAAAACCCCCCAACCAACCAACCAAACAAACAAAAGTCTCTTTCCAGCCAAAGGACCAAGAAAGGGGAGCTTGGATTTCCACCTTCCAGAGAAGCTCCTCCCCCGCTGTTGAGTGGTGTCAGAGGAGGTCTAATGGAGAGTCAGGACTGTCTCTACTGTGTGGTGGTAACATGGTCACCCCCTGCAGCATCAGGAGGTCATGTGGGGAACAGGAATGAGACACTCCTGCCCTTCCCAGGCAAGGTGAGATCAGTGGAAGTCTAAGTAGCAGGAACACCCAGCCACACTCAGCTGTAAAGCAGAGCACTTCCTCACCCTGTATAGCAGTGGAATCTGGACCTCCACATCCACTTAGCAGTAATGGAACAGCACCCTCTTCCCTCACCAGAGCGGTGTCAAAGAAAACCTGCTGAAACAGAAGACGTAAGTAAGATTCAGTCTCATGACAGAATACCAAAATGTCCAGGTTCAAACAAAGATCCCTTGTTATACTAAGAACCAGAAAAATCTCAACTCAAGAATCAACAGACACCAAAACCAAGATGACAGAGATGTTAGAATTCTCTGACAGGAATAGAAAGGCAATTTTAGAACTGAAAAAATACAGTAACTTCAATAAAAAACCTAATGGATACACTCAACAACAGAATCAAGGGGCAGAGGAAAGATTCAGCAAATGTGAAGATAGAACAATAGAAATTATCCAATATGACAACAGAGAAAACAGGTTGACAAAAAGGGAGGAGGGCCTTAGGGGCCTGTGTGCTATAAACTACAAAAGATCTAACATTCATGTCATCACAGTCCCAGAAGAAGAAGACAAAGAGAAGGGGCCAAAAAGGCATTTGAAGAAATACTGGCTGAAAATTCCCCAAATTTGGCAAAAAAACCAGAAACCTACAGTTTCAAGAAACTGAGGGACCCCAAACAAGATAAAAGAAAACATAGTAGAATATCTTCCAGATATAGGCTTGGTAAAGAGTTATTAGACATGATACCAAAAGCATGATCTATAAAAGAAATGATTAATAAATTGAATTTTATCAAAATTTAAAATATTTGCTCAGTGAAAGATCCTGTTTAGAGGATAAAAAGGCAAGCTAACCACTGAGAGAAAATATCTGCAAACCACATATACTACAAAAGACATATCTAGAATGTATAAAAAACTCTCAAAATACAAGAGTGAAAAAAAAAAAGCAATCCATTAGAAAATGGACAAAAGACGTGATGATAATACTGACTCCATCTTTGACCCTCCATCTTGTTCATGTTCACTCAATGACTTCTCTCAGGGCTATTTGTTCTGGGTCTCTGGGAGATTAATACACATGCCTTAGAAATGCCCACCAAGGTGGGGATGGGGTAAGATTGGCCTCCCGTGAATCTGTTAGAGATAGCAGAGATTTTTCCCTTCCTGATGCAGAGCAGATCTAATTAAAGGCTAGTCATCAGTTAGGTGCATGCCAACCCTTTCATGTCATTGCAGTCCCCCTTCTTCTCCACCCCTTGCTCTGTAAAATCTGTGGACTGGACTTTGTGGAAAATAGCTATGCAGCTATATAAGTTACTCTGAATAAATGCTGTGTAAGCTGTATGGAGTCTCCTGCTTGTTTTCTGGTCTCAAAATGCCTTCTAAGTTTGGGGGATACTTTTTTGTCCCTCCCCCACCTTCTAACACATAAAACAATATTTTGTTAAAAAGAATGTATATATGGCAAGTAAGCACATGGAAAGATATCCAATACCATTAGACATTAAAAAAATACAAATTATAGGGTCCCTGGGCGGCTCAGTCCGTTAAGTGTCTACCTTTGGCTCAGGTCATGATCCCAGGGTCCTGGGATTGAGTCCCAAATCAGGCTCCCTGCTCGGCGGGAAGCCTGCTTCTCCCTCTCCACCACATGTGTTCTCTCTCGTGCTCTCTCTCTCTCTCACAAATAAATAAATAAACTCTTTCAAAAAATGTAACCATAAGGGTCACCAGATGTAGAATACACTGTTCTCTCTGTATAATCTTTGCAACTTCCTCTGAATCAATAATTACTTTTTAAAAAAATGGTGACTGTAATTTGACAGCCATTTAATTTGGGGGAGCTTTGCTTAGTCATGTTATCTAACAATTTAGCATAGCCCTCTGGGACATTTGGTGGAAATTTGAATGAATTACCACTAGATGACACCATAGGTTGCATAACCAAACCATCAGAATCTTCCCTAAGGTTTGAAATTTATTTAAGCTCCTATTATTTTTAACTATATAATTATTTTAGAATTTAAAAGATGGGATTCATATTCAGACAAAATTTTACTCTGTTAATCTTTTTTTTTTTAAGATTTTATTTTTAAGTCATCTCCACACCCAACACAAGGCTTAAACTTACAACCCTGAGATCAAGAGTCCCATGGTTCTACTAAGCCAGCCAGATGCCTCCTCTCTGTTGATCTTAAATCTCACTTTAATTATGTATTAAACTTTATAGATGTTTTTCTGTTTTTAGATTTTTGGTCCAACCAAAAAATGTTTTTAGTAATAATAATAAAATTTTTATGCACTTCCTTGGAGGTGCTAGTTATGCTCTGGCTATATTTAAAGATGAGGGATGGCAAAATACCACTAAAGAACTCCAAGAGATGTGAATCCTGTGAGTTAAGTTACAAAACAGCCTTAGATCCAAGGGATCTGCATGGGTCTCCTCAATTTGCTCTAAGAGTCTAGAAGTGCTGTCAGGCCAAGTAACCCCATACCCACCTTTTTCTTGAAGGTACATCTGTTTTCCCTGGTCTTGAAGTACAAGAGGTATTATGTGAGGTGACGAATACATTCCAACCCAGAACTTTGTTCTTGTTACCTTTTTCTCGAATGATCTTTCTTTTTTTTTTTTTTAAAGAATTTATTTATTTATTTGACAGAGAGAGACACAGTGAGAGAGGGAGCACAAGCAGGGGGAGAGGGAGAGGGGGAAGCAGGCTTCTCGCCAATCAGGGAGCCTGACGCGGGGCTCGATCCCAGGACCCTGGGATCATGACCTGAGCCGAAGGCAGACGCTTAATGAATGAGCCCCAGGCACCCCTGGAATGATCTCTTGCCAGATGTCCCATATGGTCCACCCCTTCACTGTACACAAGTCTTTAAAATGTCACCTACTCAGAGATGTCTTCCCCGAGGCACCCTATCATATATAGCATGCCCCCTCGCACACATGCACCATATTTCTCTATCCATGCTATCTGAGTTTTTTAATTACTAGTACTAATACTTTGGCATACTTTTTTCCCAGGGTAGGAATTTTGTCTATTTTATTCACCACTCCTATCTACCTAGATCAGTATAAGCACATGTTAATGAGATAAATGGTAAATTAAGGGAGATACATGTGATATGGGTATATAGTACATACTGAATAAATACTAGTCTACATTCCCAGTAAGCCTCTTCCTGGCATCTTTTTCTGACATTTAAATATCTATCAGCAGGGGCACCTGGGTAGTTTAGTCGGTTGACTGTCCAACCAAACTCTTGGTTTCGACTCAGGTCATGATCTCAGGGTTATGGGATCAAGCCCCATGTTGGGCTCCATGCTCAGTGGGGAGTCTGCTTGAGATTCTTTCCCTCTGTCCCTTCCCCTCTTGTGTGCAGACACTCATGCACACATGCTCTCTCTCAAATAAATATATCTTTTAAAAAATAATAAAATAAAAATCTATCAGCAAAACATGGCTTTTGAAATTCTTAATAGCTTAGTATTTAAAATCAGGCTTTTCAGTGAGTATAATTAAGCCATAGTTTTAAAGGGCAA
This sequence comes from Mirounga angustirostris, assembly GCF_029215605.1. Taxonomy (NCBI): domain Eukaryota; kingdom Metazoa; phylum Chordata; class Mammalia; order Carnivora; family Phocidae; genus Mirounga; species Mirounga angustirostris. The sequence goes on from NW_026991714.1 coordinate 46,423,791, forward strand.
AGAATATCAAAACAGAGTAACTAGGTGTCAGTGAGACTTATAAATTTATAAAAGAGTTACAACTTTAATTAAATTTTTATATTTACTTTCTGCCAGTAAAAACCAAAACAGTTGGGTCTGGCTTGTTCTTATGAAAAACATACAAGTCTTTCTTAATATAAAATAGGTATAAATCACCACTAATATTGCTCTTTTCTTCTCACACAGGTAATATTATCACAATGATACTCCATAAATATCAACATAAAAATTTAATACTCATGCTTAACTACCACCGCCTCATCAATATTTTCTTACTATATGCAGAGAAAATTATATTTTCTTTTTTTAAAATTAATTAATTAATTAATTAATTTATTTATTTATTTATTTGGCAGAGAGAGACACAGCAAGAGAGAGAACACAAGCAGGGGGAGTGGGAGAGGGAGAAGCAGGCTTCCCACTGAGTGGAGAGCCTGATGCGGGGCTCGATTCCAGGACCCTGGGATCATGACCTGAGCTGAAGGCAGACACTTAACTGACTGAGCCACCCAGGCTCCCCTTCCTCATGACTTTAATGACATCTTCATTTTTGTCACTTAGTATGACAATTCATACATTTTCCTGCAGAAATATTAATGCGCTTCTTTATCAGATGCTATCTGGGACCCTGCTAGAGGTGTTACCTGTTACAAAATGTGGTCACTGTTGACCATTCTAAGGTGCTAGAAATTCTGAACTCTTAATTCTGAAATGCATCAAGTTTCAGAGGTTTTTGAAGAATAACGTGAACCTGGATTATGACTGATAATCATTCACATAATGATAAATACTGAACTTCAAATGTGGTTCCCTTCCGGCAGCTCAGGACCAGGGCAGAGATGTGTGTTTTATAAAGAGGTTAAGATGGCGTTACCTGACCTGGAAGCACTATAGACACCCAGAACCAACAGGGACTAATGGATGATCTATGCAGTTACCTTTATCTGAAGTTGGTTTGCGGGACGCCTGGGTGGCTCCTTTGTTTGAGCATCTGCCTTCGGCTCAGGTCATGATCTCAGGGTCCTGGGATCGAGCCCCGCATCGGGCTCCCTGCTCAGCAGGGAGCCTGCTTCTCCCTCTCCCTCTGCCTGCTTGTGCATTCTCTCTCTCGTTGTGACAAATAAATAAATAAAATCTTTTAAATAAATAAATAAAGAAAGAAAGAAAGAAAGAAAGTTGGTTTGTAAACTAAGTTTGGTGCTTTATTCACAGGAGTCACAGCTCCCGGCTGACACCTCTGTCACCTCCCATCTTTAATCATGACCACAAAGAAACTTTATTGCCTCCAAGAAGTGCTTAGATGTGCTATTTTTTCCTAAGCTTTTTTTTAATGGGATCAAAATTTAAAAGAAAAACAAAAATAAACAAACCCAAATACACACTTGTACAATGAGTATTTTTTGATGCCAAAATCTCCACCATTGCTTGTGAAAAGCTTAAGGTTTCTCTTAAAGAGAAACCAGTGGGATGAAACCTGAAATAATGGGATATCATCATTAAGTCAATTTTTTTTTTCCTGTTAGAAAACAGACATTGTCATATGATTCGTATCAATGCTATCATAAAACAACCTGTGGGTCTCCGGAGACTCTCAAGAGAGTATTAGTAGCTCTTTGTCTTCAATTTTTAAAAATACTACATTGAGAAAAAAAAACCAAAACACTAGATTAAGGTTTAAGGACAATAACAAAAATTTCAACGAGGTGAGACCTATTTTTTAGTTTGCCTCTTATTGGGAGTTGAAAGATACAAAGGACCCCTGAAAATATATTGAAACCAAAATGGTTTGGGTACCATATACTAAGGCCAGTGGTCCCCTGAATGGTCCCTGGACCAGAAGCATCAGCATCACACGCATGCTTGTTAGAAATGCAAATTCTTGGGCCCCATCAGTCTTACTGAATCAGAAGCTCCACTCAGGGTGGGGGAGCATTATGTTTTAAGAAGCCATTCAGGCAATTCTGATGCATGCTGAAGTTTGAAAACTATTGGCTTGTGCAAATGTCCCAGCATATTCAAAGAGACATTGGGAAAATGCTTTTTATAACATTCCCCTTTTAGAAAACCAGGCTGCACATTAACTGCATATTAAAGGTTCTGAGTAGGCCTGCAGTAAAGGAAACAAGCACAAGAACCCAGAGGACTAAAGCAAGGCATTACAGTGCCCTCAGGGGCAGTTTGTTGCTTTCCTGGAGATATAACTTCAGTGTGCAGAGACCAAATCTGTTTTTCCTTTAAGCACTGTAGTAAAAATTATTTTTAATGATAATTTGTGTTCTCTTCTTGCCTTGCTGGGCAGTTACTGGCCTTTATGTAGGGCACATCTGCCTGCCTGCCCTGTAATGGGGTATGGTAAACTGCTCTGGTCCCAAGGGGCCCCACATAGCTTGGCAACCTCTTCCTATGGGAAGGCTTGGTTTTAGACTGCTAATTTCCATAAAAGAAAAGCAGGGATATGAGTCCAACTGGAGACAAGGTGCAAAGACTCAGAAACTGGTATGGATGGGGTTCATTAGCAATATTCAAAAGACATCAAAGAAAGCCAAGAGTGGAACATGCTCCCTCTCCTTCGCTCATTCTTTGTACGATAATCTTTTGTGGTATCTCAAATTCAACTGTTGCCCTTTAAACATATGTTTACAATTAAGGAAGCAATTTATTATTGAAGAATCTGGTAGTCATGCTGCAGTCTCTAAAACAAAACCGAAAAAACCCATACTACTGCTTACGTAGTTAAGTAGTTAAGTAGTTAAGAAGTAAACTATCCCGGCTTCATAAATGTAACCCTACCTGTGCTCTATTAAGCAAAAAAGTTACTTTCCATTCTTAGTGAACGTAGAGAACAAGTTACACATTTGTGCTTTAGCCTCTTCCTTTTTTTTTTTTATTTTTTAAAGATTTTATTTATTTGTCAGAGAGAAAGAGAACAAGCAGGGGGAGAAGCAGGCTCCCTGCTGAGCAAGGAGCCAATGCGAAACCCAATCCCAGGACCTTGGGATCATGACTTCAGCCAAAGGCTGACGCTTAGCGGACTGAGCCACCCAGGCGTCCTGCTCTAACCCCTTTCTTATCTCCAGTGTTTACTCCTACCTTAGCTGTTTCTTTGCACTGACATTCTCTCTCTTCTAACTTACATTATACTTATCATGTGTTTTTACCATGCTGCTTTAAATTTCTAGAAATAATCCATAAGTAAAGGTTAATTTGTATTCTCTTCTTCATTCTTATAGATACAGAATAACCAAGTTCTGGTTTTTCTTTCAACATCCTTTATACCTTAGCAAATATTTTATTGATTGCTTGATTAAGAGAGAGAGAGAGCACAAGCAGGAAGGGCAGAAGGAGAGAGAATCTCACACGGAGCCCAATGTGGGGCTCGACCTCATAACCCCGAGATCATGACCTGAGCTGAAACCAAGAATCAGTCACTTAACCACCCAGGTGCCCTGTAGTTTTGAGAATCCACTGTATCTGCCTTGTGGCAGGCATCAGAGATATACAAAATTATATCACTTTTATCCTAAGTACTAACAGAACAATTAGACAGATAAACTATGCAATTATGGAAAAATTAAAGTAAGACAATGGTGATATGAAGAAAGGAATGTGATGAGCGACATTATCAAAATGATTTGCAATCAGATTTCATAGACAAAGTTTTCATAGAAAGCTGCCTACATTGTTTCTTCTTGACTTAAGATATAAATTGGAAGCAAGATGAAAGATGGAGAGATGCTTTGTTTAAATTTAATATTTAGTGGCTCAAAATTAGTGCCATCCATATGAAGATGTAGTATTTATAATATGTAAGTAGCACTTTAAAATTCAAGGAGAAAAGAATAAAAAACCTGATTGAAAAAAAATTTTAAATACATGAACACATAATTCACACACACACCCACATACACAAAGATATAATAATGGCTTTAAACATAGGGAATGATGTTCAACCTTACTTATAATTAGAGAAATGCAAATTAAACTACACTTAAATACTATTTGTCTTCTATGTACTGGCAAAAAAATTGAAAAGCATGGCAATATATTCTGGTGGCGGGCGGTGAGGAAATAAGCTTTTGTATATTGTTGGTGGAATGTTTTGAGGGAAATTTGGCAAATTCTAACAAAACAACATAAGCACTTAATTTTTTTAATTTAATTTTTATTTTTTTGAGTAGGCTCCACAGCCAACCTGGGGCTTGAACTCACCATCTTGAGATCAAGAGTCTCATGCTCTACCACTGAGCCTGCCAGGTGCCTCAAGCACTTAATTTTTTATCTAGTAATTTGATCTAGTTAATCCCAATTTTGGCAACTTACCCTGAAAATATACATCCAACAATACAAAAGAATTATGCATAAGGTTATTCATGGCAGCATTGCCTGTACTTGAGAAATGCTTATCTAGAGAACAGTGGTTGGATACATCTGTACAATGGACTACCACCCAACTGTAAAAATAAGAAGTAAAATCTCTATGAACATTCCAGACTATTTTCCAAAATAATTGTTAAATAAAAAATCAAAGCGCAGGGACACCTGCGTGGCTCAGTTAAGGGTCTGCCATCTGCTCAGATCATGATCTCAGGGTCCTGGGATCGTGTCCCACATCAGGTTCCCTGCTCAGCGGGGAGTCTGCTTCTCCCTCTGCCTTTGACTCGTTCTCTCTCTCAAGTAAAAAAATAAAAATCTTTAAAAAAGAAATAGAGAATATGCTCCAAAGTTGAAGGTGAAAAGAACTACACAGAAACACAGCATTCAGCTGGGAGATGTGTTTTTTTGTAAGGATGTGGGTGAGCACTTCAAACTACTTTAGGTGTATTCTAAGAGTAAGCTAATAAGCAAATATATTGTGGATAATGAGAGACAAGAGTCTACTGTTGGAGAGAGGGGTGACAAAGAGAGGGTAAAGAATAGAACAAACATTGTGGTGGTGGATTGAAGTTGAAGGTATCAGCATGATCTCTTGGTTGTAACATACATGCAGATGGATAGATAAAGAGACTTTGTGTGTGTGTGTGTGCTTTTTTTCTCTGGTTCTGTCCTCTGAGAGGGCCTAGAAGCAAGGACATCCCAGCACCAAGAGCACACCCAGTGCTCAGACTTTGGTTTCTAAACAACACTCTCCAAAAAAAAAAAAAAGAGGAAACAGAAGAGATGAGAAAAGAAACCAAGTCTCCTTAGAGAAGTGGTTGATTTCAAGGCTGCAGGAAAAATACAATACTGAAACATCTTTTAATGCAGAAAGTAGGAAGTAATCAAAGAAATGATGGGGATAGGTCTAAAGGACATGGGGACCAACTTGGAAGGACCCCCAGTGGCCAAATCGGGAACGATTTGAACAATTATATAATGATGTAATAGATTATAACCCATTTAATCAAATAAGAATCCATGAGTCCATCCTGAATAAATAGGAAAACTCCTCCTTTCAGTAGAATCTCAACTAATAAATGTAGAAGGAATGAAGAAATTGAGCATTACTATTTGCCGAGCACCACTATAATAATTGTTTTAGGCAGAGATCACCAGTGGATGCTAACATAGGTGAATGAAAGTCTAATGAAAAACACAATATGTGGTCTTAAATCATTTCCTCACGAGATATTTATTAATTGCAAAGCTTTTTTAAAAAAGTAATTTTACATTGGAGAAATTTGGCCTTAACCAAATACCCCTTGGTGTGATTAATGGAGAAGACTGTATTACTTCTGTGGTATTCTTGACAAAAATGCATAATCTGAACATAATCATGAGAAAAAATCAAACTGACTCAAATCTAGAGGAATTCAACAAGATAACTGACCAGTACTCTTCAGAATTGTCAATATCACTATATTAAAAATAAGATTGAGGAGCTTTTCCAAAGCAAAGGAGAATATAGATACATGATATCTAAATGCAGTGTATGACACTTGGGTGCCTGGGTGACACAGTGGTTGGGCATCCCACTTGGCTTCAGCTCAGGTCTGATCTCAGAATCATGAAATTGGGACCCCCATGGGGTCTGTGCTGAGCGCAGAGTCTGCTAAAGTTTCTCTCTCCCTCTGCCCCTCCCTGCCTTGCTCTCGTGCGCTCGCTCTCTCTCTCTCTCAAATAGATGATAGATCGATAGAAAGATAGATAGATAAATGCAATGTATGATGCTAGATTGGATCCTGAGCCGGAAAAAGGACATTAGTGGAACAATGAAATAAACGGAAATAAAGTCTGTAAGTTAGATAACAATACAAAATAATAATATTTCTTAATTTTGAAATTGTAGTGGTATAAGATGTTTACATTTAGGAAATCTGAGTGAAAGATATATGGGAAATCTTTGTATTATTTTGCACCTTTTTTTTATAGGTCTGAAATTATTTCCCATGAAAAGTTAAAAATATTTTCAAAGTAGTGCTTTTTTATTGATAATTTTCTTTCAATAATATGTTGGAGTTACATCAATATACACTTCTTTCTTCAATAAAGCTTTTTATTTTATTTTATTTTATTTTATTTTTTATTTTTTAGAGAAAGAGAGCGGGTTGGGTGGAGCAGAGGGAGAAGGGAGAGAGAATCTTAAGCAGACTCCATATCCAGTATGGAGCCCGACATGGGGCTCCATCTCACAACCCTGAGATCATGACCTGAGCTGAAATCAAGAGTCAGATGCTTAACTGACTGAGCCACCCAGGCACCCCTAAAGCTTTTTATAAAAATAAAATTCAAAAATTCAAAAATGCAAGTCATAACCATTTTAATTTTTTCTGAATTGCCCACATTGAAAGAAAGAGAAAGAAAGAAAGAAAGAGAGAGAGAGACAGAGAAAGAAGAAAGAAAGAAAGAAAGAAAGAAAGAAAGAAAGAAAGAAAGAAAGAAAGGAAGGAAGAAAGAAGAAAGAAAGAAAGAAAGAAGAAAGAAAGAAAGAAAAAGAAAGAAAGTTTGTATTGTTAAAGACAATGAGTAATAAATGTAGTGGCCCACAGGCCAGAAGAGAATTCTGTGGATAAAATACAGCGTATATTTCTTTTTCCTTAATGTATTTTAACACAGAAGATATAAATGTTAAGTGACTGTCAGTGACAGTCTCCAAGAGAAAAGAAGCCACAAAAAAAGTAAGATGTAGCTTGGTGTAGGAAAAGTAGAAGGGTGGGGCCATTTCAGCTATTTATTTTGGTGATCGTGGTTGGTGCATTCACCTAATCATTCAACAAATTTCTAGGCACTGAGGCCTAGGAGAGAACCAGGATAGACTAGACATGAGCACTGTTCTCAAGAAGCTCACACATGCGTGGGCACAGGTGTACGAGGGTGTTGGGGGTTGTTGGGAGAAGGGGTAAAGGAGTGAAGTGCAGTCACTAAAAGATGTTGGCATACACAGGGCTATTGGAGGACACAACTAGCCAAATGTCCTGCAGGTGGATAAGACATCTAAGTGGAAACTATAAAGGTCAGAATTCCTAACCCGATTTGAATCTTCTCCGCTTGTCATTTCCTTCATGGTGACCAGTTGCCTCCCTGAGTCTCTGTTCCACTTACCAGTCATGGTGAAGGTAGGATAAATCTTCACCACCCCTGAGAAGGGAAACAACATATCCAAGGAAAAATGGAATTGAGTGAGAACACGGACAATCACAGAAACCAGGAAAGGCTCGGTATGGCCAGTGCAGACTGATAGGAGTGAGTGGGAAGGGATAAGGCTGTAAGGTGAAGAGTTGCTAGAACACAAAGGACATTATATTCCATACTGAGCTGTTGGGCATTATTCTGAGGACACAGGGGCATGGCTCTTTACAAAGAATTATTTTATTTCAGTGTATAAGTCTTCAGTAGTTTGCAGTTTGGTTCATAGACTCTCTCTCTGTCAGAGCAACTTCCTTCTGACTAATGCTGCCTGCCCTCCCCCACCCCACCCATAACAGCGATCCTCCCAATTTGCTGGGCCTTCTGGAAAACTATGATGATTAGATGATATAATCAAACAGGAAGACCAAAGGTGATTGTCTTAGCTAAGGAAGATTCTTCTGCTTAGAACACCAGCACTCAAAGACTCTCCCCAGGCTTCTTCTCTTCTGTGTTAGAAACTGGCTCTACCTCTGAATCCAGAGATAAAATACATAGCAAAGTAAGCAGAGAACTGGAATTTGAAGAAAGAACCAAAAAGAAATGCTTAGATATCGAAAACACGGTAACAGAAATGAAGAATGCCTTGGATGGGCTTATTAGTAGACTGGACATGGCTGAGGAAAAACTCTTTTATGTATCAATATACATATATTGGGGATATCAATAGAATCCTTCAAAATTGTAAAGCAGAGAACAAAGACTGAAAAAAATACAGAATATCCAGAAGTATTGAGTAAGGGACAGGTGGGGCTAGGTAGAGAAAGATAGGTAGGGGCTATGTGATCAGATTCACCAAAAATCCCAGAAATGTTGAGGCGTAATGAAACCAGAGATAAGGGAACACAACCAAACCACCTTGTTTGTCTTATTCAGAGGAGAAGTAATCATGATACTATCAGTGGTGACCGAAAGAAGATTTAAGCCCCTGGTCAGTTTTCTATAAAAGACTGATCATTGGGAACCTGGGTGGCTCAGTCGGTTAAGCCACTGCCTTCGGCTCAGGTCATGATCCCAGGGTCCTGGGATCGAGCCCCGCATCAGGCTCCCTGCTCAGCGGGGAGCCTGCTTCTCCCTCTCCCTCTGCCTACTTGTTCTCTCTCTCTGTCAAATAAATAAATAAAATCTTTGGAAAAAAAAAAAAGACTGATCATAAAAGCCCTCAGTGGCAACCCATTTGGGATCCCGCTCACTCTAGAGAGCTTTCTTTCTGTTCTCACCTTGACTTAATAAATTATCACTTCACCCTTTTGTAACTGCAAGAATCATTCTTTGACCCTGAGAGACAAGAACCCTGCTAACTTGCAACATTTTGGGGCAACAACAAAAGATATAATATACCTATAATCGGAACAGGAGGAGAAGAAAGGCAGAAAGGAACAGAAAAAATATTTGAGATAATAATGTTTGAGAATTACCCCAAATTAATGTCAGAAACTAAATTGCAGATTCAGGAAGTTCAAAGAATACCACGCAAGGATAAATGTCAAAACAAAACAAAACAAAACAAAACAAAACAAACTCACTACACCTAGGCATGTTGTATTTTTAAAAATCCTGAGAGAAGCCAGAGGAGCAGAAAACCTTACCTACGGAGGAACAAAGATAAGAATTCTATCTGACTTCTTAGGAACGACGCAAACAAGAGAGTGGAATGAAAGCGTTTTCGAGGGTGGAGAGACAACAATGTAATGCACTGTGGAATGGTGTAATTTAAACTCCTCACCAGCATATTTCAAGGTTTCCAAACTGGTGAAGTTCAGGGTCAATTCTGAGCGGTTGAACTGAAAAGGCGTAACGCTTCTCACAGCTTGATGCAAGGGGTCTTTCCATTCAGTCTTTTTACCAGTTGCCACAGATACCTCATAAAATTACTCACCAGAGGTGGGAGTGTTTTTCAGTTTTATCTCAAGGGTGTGCTCTACTTCACTGGAAGGAATATCCTTTTACATTTTACCTGCCCGTGGTGTAACAGTAGTCGGGGCTATGCTAACTGCTTGTCACCACCACTGCAACCTCCCAATCTCTCTCACACAATTAAATTGTTTCTCTTGTTAATTGCACAATCCGATGTAGAGACTAGGAAAGGAAGCTCCGATCCACACACAGTCAGGGATTCGGGCTTCTTCCACGTGGCGGCTTGCCATCACCAAGGGCGTTGGAGCCTTCTGCTTTGGGCCAGATGAAAGGGGTACGTATTACTTCAGCCCATGATCCATTACAGTCACATGGCCGCACCTAATGGTAAAGAACGCTAGTGAAGACAATCCAGCTGTATGCCCAGTATCTCTTCCTTAATTTCCATGTGAGGACTTGCCTTAACTGGCCCCACATTTCTGATTTATTCCGGTAATGTTTTCGTGACATGTTGTGAGAGTCTTTGCTTCCCGGCTCTGGTCGTATGTTATCGTCTGATATTGACTGGACATTGTCATGACTTTTACATTCATATCATAAACATTTTAATCTATTGGCTTTCTCATAAAGTCTTTACTGCTTATATTATTTTGATATGGTGGACAAGGAAATGAGTGGTGTCTATTAAAACCTTTCAAAGATATCTCCTATGTCTTTTTTATTTCTTAGCAAAGAATTGATTGTACTGATTTGTTGAAGTGTTTGAGTTACATGCTACTTTATAAGAATACTTATGTGACTCGGGGCGCCTGGGTGGCTCAGATGGTTGGGCGTCTGCCTTCAGCTCAGGTCATGATCCCAGGGTCCTGGGATCCAACCCCGCATCAGGCTCCCTGCTCCTCGGGAGGCCTGCTCCTCCCCCTCCCTCTGCCACTCGCCTTGCTTGTGTTCCCTCTCTCTCTGTGTCTCTCTCTGTCAAATAAATAAATAAAATAAAATCTTAAAAAAAAAAAGAATACTTATGTGACTCAAAAGACTATTGATATTGTTAAGCCATAAATTTAGCCTTAAACTTTCTAGCAACCAATATGAGTAGTTAAATGTTACTTGATCATATACAGATCCTAATTATTTATCATCAAAATCATTTTTTGAATGGCTGTGGAAAATGGAGGAGAGAACTAGTGAGTTGGCAGGAGTTACTGAACACAAAGGAATCTCTTTTCTATTTGTGAAATTGTCACGAAAGTGCACAAACTTATACAAATGTTGTATGCACTGATTACATTTTTTGTGAAAAAAAAATGAAGGAGAGGAGCTTCATATTAAAATTTGACCCAGGTGAGGATTGGATGGGGTTCAGGAATAGAGAGAAGCCCAGTGAGATGCTAAGATGAAATTGTACAAAGTACCAGCGAACTCTTCTGATTCCAACCTACATTTTTCCTTCTTTTCTTGAAACCCATTTTCTCTTGGAAAATGTCATCTTCTTTCACATGATCATCTGTTAAATCTCTGAAGACAGTCTTTTTTACAATGGTATTTGGTATTACATCAAGTAATTCTTGAAAGTCATGCAATAAAAACAACAGTGATAATGAGAAGTGACTTACCCTGAGTGTTCACTATCCAGCTAGTATTATTCAAATGTTCCATATGGATTACTACAACATCCTTCTAAAATAAGTACTATTGGCACAGAGAAGTTAAAAAATTTACCCAAGTTCACACAGCGAGTGATTGGCAGAGCCTAGATTTGAGTTACTTTTTTATAGGAATTTTCATATAATATTCTTCCTATCCACAGGGGCAGTTTTCAACAGCTTTTCAAAAGTTTATTGTAGAGCACCAATTAGATTACAAATTCACATTTCCCTGTTAATTCACAGTGTAACAGAATACCTTTTTAAAACTTATGTGGAACAAAACAAGTACCTTACCTACTTTACCTCGTCTCTGTGTTATCATTTTGCTTACCCAATTCCTACTAAATATGCCTACCTATTAGGTACAGTGTCGTATATTTAAATTTATTTAAATTTACAAAGTGTTCTATCTGGATTTGCCTCCAAACCTCCATTCCTGTGCCCTATTTTATGATTATACAAGTTAACATTCCTAATAGTCAGAAACTTTACTTGGTCTGCTCCTAACTTCCTGCTTGATGTTGAATTGGTCACAAGCGAGCCAGGTTCCTTATCCCATAGTTTAAAACTGAGGTGTGAAGCCTAGGTTATTAAATTCACATAGGCGAAGTCTGACGCTGTAATTGCAGTTATGAGTTTCCATGCTTTTTTAAAAAAATAGGGTTTTCTTTACTTGAATTGGACATTTCTTTATGTCTGAAAAAGAGAGTTAAGGAAAACTACAAAAAAATACTCAGGTTAAAATATGAGAAAGAAAATAGTCCTAGTCCTGAGCTGGGCAGAAGTTTATGATCTAATGTGATGAGCCACTCCTTCCGAGAAATAAATTGGAAGTGTACTTGATAAATTTTAATGAGTTGAAGAGCCACTTCTGTGAACCCCACCCCTTGTCTCTCAGCCCTGAGAGAAACCTAATAACCTGTAATCTTTAGTTCCTCAAAGAGTCTAATGAGTTTAGGCTAATCTAATCTGAGTTTAACCTCACTGCTTTCCTATTAAACATCTCTACCAGGAGATGCATCATTCAGTTTTCTCAGGGAATGTTTTCCTGACAGCAAGCTTGAAATAAAATTTTGACTCCTTAGAATGACTTTGTCTGGGACGTTGCTTTGGAGATATTTTTAATGGGACTTTGTGGTTTTATTAAAATTCAAGTTGAAGGGCGCCTGGGTGGCTCGGTTGTTAAGTGTCTGCCTTCGGCTCAGGTCATGATCCCAGGGTCTTGGGATCAAGCCCCACATTGGGCTCCCTGCTCAGCGGGAAGCCTGTTTCTCCCTCTCCCACTCCCCCTGCTTGTGTTCCCTCTCTCACTGTGTCTCTCTCTTCAAATAAATAAAATCTTAAAAAAAAAAAAATTCAAGTTGAAATGAGGGAGGTAACACTTAAATTTTATTAGCTGCATTGTTGAATTTACTCCTTTTCTTTCCAAAGACTAGCTTTTGATAGGATGGCTTTGATAGGAGACCAGAGCCTCAGGATATTGATGCCTGAGGGGAGGAAAAGGGTGGGGGAGGGGGGGCGGATGCCTAAGGGAAGAAAGTATTAGATTCAAAAGTCAGCATAATTAGGAAACCAAGAGACATGGAACACAGTTTGATATGAAGTAGCTCTCTCCAACTCTGACTATAAACCCTAAAAGTCAAGCGTGAGTTATGGAAGGTTCCAGTTTATGGAAGATTACTTATTTAATGCAACTTAACTTAAAAAAAAACAAAACCTAGATTTTCCTGTGCATCATTTATTTCATGATATTATTTGCTAACTCCCTATGTACTGTACAAGAACTAAGAAGACTGATTTAACTCTAACGTTGGCTCTCTGGATGACTGGAATAGAGTTGCCCTAGTCTGTGTTGACATGAACTATAAAATGTGTATTTTTTGAAAATACATAGATTTTATTTATTTATTTTTATTTTTATTTTTTTAAAGATTTTGTTTATTTATTTGACAGAGAGAGAGACACAGCGAGAGAGGGAACACAAGCAGGGGAAGTGGGAGAGGGAGAAGCAGGCTTCCCGTTGAGCAGGGAGCCCGATGCGGGGCTCGATCCCAGGACCCTGAGATCATGACCTGAGCCGAAGGCAGACGCTTAACGACTGAGCCACCCAGGTGCCACCACATAGATTTTTTTTAAATACAATAAAACTCATTAATGTCACAAAAATGTATTAATTATAATCATTTTATTATAAATTATATGTATATTTATTATAATTATAAGCTATTAATTATAACAATCCTTTGAAGCACTGTCAGTCAAATAGCTTTGAGTCAAAAAGTAAGAAGTAAAAAAAGACACCTCTCCTGACTTCCTGGTTTTCCAACACAAGCATTTTGTCTGTAGAGAAAGGCTGTGGGTGGTATATATTTCCAGAGGGCTGTGGTCAAATGGCCACCAGATGGCACTGCACCTAGTCAGGTCTGTAAGGGTCCTTACCTCCTTCCCTTGCTCAGCTCTGTCCCATTTCTACCCCAAGACTGCTACCAGATCTAAAATGTCCACTCACTACTCTTGCTCGTGGACTATCAAAGGGGTTGGTTGGCCCCCCACCTCCAACCTGCCACCATGGAGAGATCCAAGTGTCAGAGCGTGACTCATTCTTTCCTTCCTTAACCCCTAGCCCTGATCATTACTTTTTAATACATTCTACAATTCCCTGCTGGTACTTTCTCACTTACTCTAGCAGTTCTGGAGTTGACTGCTGTTAGGCAAAATATACTTTTCTCCTGAGATTTCTTTTTTGAGATTTCTCTTAGGATTCCCCCCATATAACTTTTATATTCTGACTGCTGTTGGTTTTCAAAAGACTCAGTCAATAACTCCGTATGTGCTGGACAGTCTTGTCAGACTGTGAGCTCTTTGGTTGTCATAGAAAGCTCAGCAACAGCTTCAAATAATTAACACTAGCAGCTTCTAAAACAAAATCTGAAGGAGTGAATGATTTGGTGTGTTGCCAATGGCAGGAACTCTGTACTAGTGATTAAGTCACCCCATTAAGCCTTTGATTCATAGATTTGCTTTCTGTTACAGGCTTTAAAAAATTAGAGTAACATTTTATGAGGCCAGCATTACCTTGATACTAAAACCAGACAAGGTCTCCCCTCAAAAAGAAAATTACATGAACATTAATGCAAAAAACCTCAACAAAATATTAGCAAATCAATTTCACCAGTACATTAAAAGGATCATGTACCTTGATCGAGTGGGACTTATTCCAGGGATGCAAGGATGGTTCAACCTTGGCAAATCAATGAATGTGATATACCACATTAACAAAATGAAGAATGAAAGTCATATGTTTATCTCAATAAATAAAGAAAAAGCATTGGCAAAATTCAGCATCCATTTATGATAAAAGCTCTCAAAAAAGCGGGTAAGAAGGGAATGTACCTAAACATAATAAAGGCCATATATGACAAACCTACAGTTAACATCATTCTCAATGGTAAAAAGCTGAAAGCTTTTCCTCTAAGATCAGGAACAAGACAAGGATACCCACTCTCACCACTTTTATTCACAAACTACTGGAAGTCCTAGTCAGAGTAATTAGGCAGAAAAAAAAAGACAGCTAAATTGGAAAGGAAGACGTAAAACGGTCACTATTGGCAGATGACATGATACTATATATAGAAAACCCAAAAACTCCAAAAAAAAAAAACAAAAAAAAACCTGTTAGAACTAATAAATGAATTCTGTAAAGTAGTAGGGTACAAAATCAATAGTTAGAAATCTGTGGTGTTTCTATACCCTAATAATGAATTACCGAAAGAAAAATAAAGAAAACAACCCCATTTACAATTTTACCAAAAAGAATAAAATATCTAGGAATAAATTTAACCAAGGAAGTGGAAGACCTGTACATTGAAAACTAAGACACCAATGAAAGAAATTGAAGAAGACACAAATATATGGAAAGATATTTCATGCTCACAGATTAAAAGAATTAATATTGTTAAAATGTTCATATGACACAAAGCAATCTACAGATTCAAGGCAATCCTTATCAGAATCCCAGTGGTATTTTTCACAGAACAAATAATCCTAAAAATTTGTGTGGAACCACAAAAGATCCTGAATAGTCCAAGCACTTCTGAGAAAGAAGAACAAAACTGGAGGTATCACACTCCCTGATTTCAAACTGTACTACAAACCTATGATAACCAAGCCAGTATGGTAATGGCATAAAAACAGACACACAGATCAATGGAACAGAAGTGACAGCCCTGAATTAAACCCACACACGTATGGACAATTGATTTACAACAAAAGAGCCAAGAACATACAATTAAAAAAAAAAAAAATCTCTTTAGTAAGTGCTATATGAAATGTGGGCAACCACAGGCAAAAGAATGAAACTAGACCACTATCTTACACCATATACAAAAATTAACCCCAAATGGATTAAAGATTTGAATGTCAGACCTGAAATCATAAAATTCCTAGAAGAAAACATAGGTAGTAAGCTCCTCAGCATCAGTCTTAGGGATACATCTGTAGATCCAACTCCAAAGGCAAGGGAAACAAAAGCAAAAAATAAACAAATAGGATCACACCAAACTAAAAAGCCCTTGTACAATGACAGAAACCATTATTAAAACAAAAATGCAACGTACCGAATGGGAGATTTTCACAAATCATATATCCAACAAAGGATTAATATCTAAAATCTATAAAGAACTCCTACAGTTCAACAACAAAAAACCCAATTAAAAAATGGGCAGAGGATCTGAACTGACAATTCTCCAAAGAAGACATATAGATGGGCAACAGGCACATGAAAAGATGTTCAACATCACAAACAATTAGGGAAATGCAAATCAAAACCACGATGAGATACCACCTCACACCAGTTAGAATGACTACTATCAAAAAGACAAGAAATAACAAGTGTTGGAGAGAATGTGGAGACAAGAGAATGCTCGTGCACTATTAGTAAGAATATAAATTAGTGCAGCTCCTATGGAAAACAATATGGAGATTCTTCAAAAAAACTAAGACTGGAGCAACAATATGATCCAGCAATTCCACTTCTGGGTATTTATCTGAAGCATACAAAAACACTGATTTGAAAAGATAAATGCACCTTTGTGTTCATTGCAGCAATATTTAGAATAGCTAAAAAATGAAAACAGCTTAAATGTCCATCAGCAGATGGGTGGATAAAAAATATGTGGTATCTATAATGGAATACTACTCAGCCACAAAAGGAATGAAATCTTGCCATTTGCAACAACATGGATGGACCCTGAAGGCATTATGCTGTGAAGTAAGGTAGATAAAGACAAATGCCATATGATTTCACTCATAAAAAACAAAACCATCTCAGGACCCCTGGGTGGGTCCTCAGTTAAGTGTCTGCCTTCGGCTCAGGTCATGATCCCAAGGTCCTGGGATGGAGTCCTGCATTGGGCTCCTTGCTCAGTGGGGAGCCTGCTTCTCCCTCTGCTGCTCCCCCTGTTTGTGCTCTCTTTCTCTTTCTCTCTGACAAATAAATAAATAAAACCTTAAAAAAAAAAAGATCTAAAACCAGAGGAAAACAAACAAAACAAAACACATAGACACAGAGAACAGATTGGTGGTTACCAGAGAGGAAAGGAGGGCAAAATGGGTGAAGGGGGGTCAATTGTATGGTGATGGATGGTAATTTTCATTGGTGATCCCTTTGTAGTGCATACAGATGCTGAGTTACAATGTTGTACACCTGAAACTTACATGAGGTCATATACCAATTTTATCTTAAAAAAAAAATGCAAGTTGAACCCAACTTTCCTTGATACAATGAAACAGAAAAAGGATGTTCAGGTGAAATTCCAAGAGCAAAGGGAGAGGCATAGTAGCTTCAGCCAGATGATATAAAGTGGCCTATTACCCAAAAGTTGCTGTAGTTCGTCGACCAATTTCTCACTATCCCTTTGGTGAGTCACTCTGGCTGTCCGACTTCATTCCGGTTTGTAACAGTGCATCACTTATAAGAATCACCATCAAGAAAGAAGGAACTGGCCATAATCCATGAACAACAAACAGCCATTCTTACTTTTTCCTTTATATTTCAAAATTTTCACTTGTTAGAATTGTTTTCTTTATATCATGATTAATTATTGTTTTGTTCAATGATAAAATAAAGTATAAACAACAACAACAACAAAAAAAAACCCCACAATGTTATCTCTCCAGTCCTTAGATACCCCACAACTCAGGACTCTGGGTTTTAATGTCATCTCATTATTCAGCTTCCCTAAAAGTAAAGTATTAGAGGGGCACCTGGGTGGCCCAGCTTTTGGCTCAGGTCATCATCCCAGGGTCCTGGGATCGAGTCCTGAGTTGGACTCCCTGCTCAGTGGGGAGCCTGCTTCTCCCTCTCCCGCTGCCCCTGCTTGTGCTCTCTCTCTCACTCACTCTCTCTCTCAAATAAATAAAATGTTTTTTTTAAAAAGTAAAGTATTAGAGTAGTCCATATGCAGCTTCTGGTTTTGCTGAGAGCCAACCATGACTACATATATATATATACACACACATACAGTTGACCTTCAAACAATGAAAGGGTTTAAGGCACTGACCCCTGTACAGTCGAAAATCAGTGTATAACTTTTAGTCCCCAGACCTTAACTACTAATAGCCTACTGTTGACCAGAAGCCATACCAGTAACATAAAGTTGATTAGTACATATTTTGTATATTATATGTGTTATATACTATATTCTTACAATAAAGTAAGCTAGTGAAAAGAAAATGTTATAAAGAAAATCGTAAGGAAGAGAAAATACATTTACAGTCTTGAAAAAAGTCTGCAAATAAGTGGACCTGCACAGTTCAAACCCATGTTGTTCAAGGGCTATATATGTAATATATATATACGATTTTTTAAAAATCTGCTTAACAAATTCATTGATATCGAAAGCTTTTGTGGACATAGCAGGATTTATTACAGTTTACTAAGGAAGAGGGAAAGGAGGAGTTGCAATGCACATACATAGCACCGGACTTAATAAATCTGTTAGCCAGTTGCTGTTTATCTCAATTCCCCCCTCCGCCCCACCTTCATCCCATCAGAGGTCCCTTCTCTCTCCCTCTTCCCTCCAACACAGTGCTCACTCCCTCTGCTTCTTTTATTTATTTATTTTTTATGCAGAGTACCTGAGTGCTGGCCAGCTTTTACTTTGCTAAGGGCCTATTAAATCTTTTTTTTTTTTTTTTAAGATTTTATTATTTATTTGTTAGAGAGAGAGAGCACACACAAGCAGGGGGAGCGTCAGGCAGAGGGAGAAGCAGACTCCCCACTGAGCAGGGAGCCTGATGCAGGATCTGATCCCAGGACCCCGGGATCATGACCTGAGCCGAAGGCAGATGCTTAACCTAGGTATGGCCACCCACCCATCCAGCGCTTATTAAATCTTATTTCAACAAACCAGTCTCTCTTAGGAAGGCAAGAAGGGGGATGCAAAATGAGTCATTGCATAAAAAATAGTAACTTTTATAAATAATTATATGGCACACTAGCTTCTTTACTTTCCCATGTGAAACTAATTATTTAGATCCAAAACAGAACCATAAAATAGTTCAACTGGTGTTGCAAAAGTTTTAAGCAATTCCAATTTTAGTTTTAATGGCATTCATATGAATTACTGGGCTCTTTTCTGCTCTGGTATGCCTACCTGCCTCCCACCAGAGGTAAGATAGATGATTCTGTGCAAGACTATGTCATCTATTTACATCAAGACTTAATCTGTTTTTGGCCTTTCACTTCTTTTCACTCTAAGTCCCCCACATTCCTCTTCTACAAGAAGCGTGAAAGAGATAAAGGATGGCGGACAAGAAATTAGGTTTTGGCTACTTGCCTCAGCTTGACTTTCTGTGTTCATCTGCTCACTGCACATCTAGCTATATACTCTGTGAGTAAAAAAAAAAAGGAGAACCAAAGCAGACAGCAGTGTTTGTTTCAATGCTAAGGAGGCTGCTTGTATGTTTTTTGAGTTCTGGGATCATTTGATGGAAGGTTCCTTCAGAAGTCACCTGTTTCCCAGCACTGTTTCTTACCTTATTGGGTTTTTACAACCTGCTTTCTAAGGCCGGGGATCATACCCACCAGTTAAGTCTCTTTTCTACAAACGCATACTGTAGAATAAACACGTTGTGTGTGTCTAAGTACTAACTCATTTCCAATGTTGGGATAAGAAAAAACAAGAATTTAAAAAATGTCTGTCATAATAATGACAATTTTACATTTTCATTAAATTCAACTTGATAGTTTATCAAACACTTCTTGTGTGCAAGGTCTTTGCTAGGTGCTGGGGATACAAATGCATATGAGACAATTTCTTTGCCTTTGATGAATTTGTGATACAGACAGGAAGATAATTTGCCAATAATCATCAAGAGTCATAAAGATGTTCCCACAGCCATTTATTTGAAAGGTAAAATTCAGTAGAAACTGCATGGAAAAAGGACTCTATTGTAGCATTAATCATAAGCAAAAGAACTGGAACAACTTGTATAGAGGTCAATAGTAGACTATAGTTAAATAAAGTTTGAAATGAAATATCATTATTTAAAATAATAATTGTGAAGACAAAATAGAAAGATTGACCCTAAGGATATTCTACTGATATTTACTAAATTCAATTTTATTATGAAAGCATGCTCAATCTCATTTGTATAGTTAATCAGACAGATTTAAGGACAAATATACCCAAAGAAGTATAGTATATACAGCTATATAGAGCCAGGGAGTGTATAGAAATCAGGAGAAGGGGAAGCTATTTCTTTTAAACAGACTGGAATTACACACTGGCCACTGAGAGAGGAGACTCCATAATGTAGTACACAAAGTTTTGGGGGAACAGCTAATTATAGGCTGCATGATATAAAAATTTTCTTTGGAACCCAAAGCTTAAATTTATGCAGCTGAAGCTCAGACTGTTTCTATGACTTCCTCTTCTAACCTCCAAAAATACAAAAAAGTACAAGTGACCTATATTTTCTGCATAGAGCCCTCAATTTTCTTTAATGGAGAAAAAAGCTAAATGCACATTTTTATTAAAAAACAGCCAAAAAATGGTCTTACAAAGACAAACAGCTGAATGAAATTAAATTATGGTACATAGAGTATTATACAAGAATTAACAGGATAATTCTGTAAGTATGTTTGCTAATTCAATAAGTAAAAAAAAATTAAAACTATAAATTATTGATCTTGAACATATTTATATATAAAATTTTAATTGCATAGGGACAAATTCAAGAAGAGTACATAGGAATGTAAGTAGTTGTGTTAGGGTAGGAAAATTATAGCGAAAGTTTTTTTTTTTCATCAATTAACATATTTTTATAATTAGATAAAAAAGAAAACTAGGGGCTTAGAATACTTGTCATATTCTGCTGAATTCATTATGACAGCCCATCTATGAAGGAGGAAGACACCTCTATCTTATAAAGGGGAAAATGTTTTAAAGATCCAGAGTCATGCAGTGTTAGAACTTGGAATGTAATATTAAAAGAAATCTACTTCTGGGGCGCCTGGGTGGCTCAGTCGTTAAGCGTCTGCCTTCGGCTCAGGTTATGATCCCAGGATCCTGGGATCGAGTCCCACATCGGGCTCCCTGCTCGGCAGGAAGTCTGCTTCTCCCTCTCCCACTCCCCCTGCTTGTGTTCCTGCTCTCACTGTCTCTCTCTCTGTCAAATAAATAAATAAAATCTTTAAAAAAAAAAAAAGAAATCTACTTCTATAGATTGTGTAAATTGCTCCCACCATTTCCACAGGAAAAGTTAGCGAACTGTCTTTATCTAAAAAGAGAATAATAATAAAACCTACTTCGCTATTTTGTCTGGTTTTGTTTTTATTTATGTTTGTTTAGCTCTAATGAGACTAAGTGCCTGGTACCTAGTCAGTACTCAGTAAATGTGCACGGCTTGGTGGGAGTGTTGTCCAAGCCTGATAAGAGTCTTGGCGGGGTGCACAACTATGGCCTTGAGTTCACCTCCATAAAGGACACAGCTCTTCACTACCCTACTTCAAGGAGGATTTGGGGAAACAGAAGATCTGGTCTCCATCAATGCCCCTGCCATAAATGTTTCCTTTGGAGAAAGAGCAGAGTACAAATGAAAGGACAAATAAATAACCATGTGTTTCACCTCCTTTCTCTGTCCCTTTACTCTTGAGGTCTAATTGACACACAAACAACCCTGGGGTTTGTAAATACCAAGGCCTCCCTTCCTAATCCTGGGGAAAGGCAGAATGAGGGCTAACATTACAAGTCACATGTATTCATTAATTCATTCAACCAACATCTCTGGAGCCCCCAGAGGTGTAAAGATCCTCTGATGTCAAAGTTCATACAGGATCAGCAAAAAGGATCAAGAGAGGGGAGACATGTTGTCTTATTTTAAGTTTCTGATTGGGTTTTCCATATCAGGCTTAATAAAGTTTCAATGGAGCAAGTCATTGCAAATATCCTGCTTCTTAATCCTTTTGACAGAAATTAGCCACCATGGCAGGGAAAGGGATTTTACAAGGATGATTATGCAATGTTGTATGGATCGGCCAAAACTGCATGATACTCAATATCTTTAAAGAGCCTGGTGTTCCTGCTTTGGAATGACTCATGAAATGTCCTCCACACGGTCTCTTGGGAGACTTCCCTCCTGTCCCACCTATCTGTGGTTCTTAAACCACACCCAGACGTTGCTCTCACTCTCCAAATTTCCCAATTCTCAAGTATATTTGTCACCCTGAGTTATTATAGCACCCCAATTCATTTTCACACACTTAAATAGTTATGGGAAAATTAGTCATGTTGTTAGCTACTGGAAAATAAATTTGTAATGATTTTGTCTGAACTATCACAGAGTATGCTCCCTTGAATTCCGGAATCCAGGTAAGGTAGACTGGAATGATCGAAATGCTATAGTGATAAGAGCTAGAAAACAGAAAGGAGGGCAAAGTGGCCATTAGAAGAAAAATGGTAAACTGAAGTTGATTTGAACAAGCAAATATAGATACAAATCATGTACAAAAAGAAACTACACCAGCTGTGAAAAAGGCTACAAAATGAATAAGATGTAAGTCCTCTGGAACCTGAAGAAGCTTATGACCTAGTGAGAAAGATGGATATTAAGCGTGAAATGCCCATTGAGAAATACAAATATAGTTAGGTAGGGGTACAAAGAAAAGAGTGATTAACCCTGCATATTATAGCATGTGGGGCATGGAACTGGTTAAAATCATGGGCTTTGTAGTCACACAGGCCTGAGTTAAAATCCTTACTTTGCCATCTATTGGTTGTCTAGTTTTGTGATTTTATCAAATTACTATCTCAAAAGTAGAATGGGTTTAATACTAATAATTATCTCATAAGAACACTGTGAGACTCAATACACTCACGCATATGCACCATGTAACACCGTAAATTCTCCACACATTCTCTATTGTTAGTAAGTTACTAAAATGGTCCATTGGAAAAAGCCTGTATTAGGATGATTATACGGTCATTGTTTTATCTTCTACAGTTCAGTTCCATGCAAGAAGTCAGCTTCTCAAAGGCTAAAAAGCAAAATAGGCAAGAAGAATGAAAAAGAGAAGCTATATCATTTTGCCTACTGTTATGGTCTTTGTCTACTGCCCCTGGTCCCAGACATAGGAGACTCCAGATTACATGTCATCCTTCTGTGAAGAATTCCTTGGGTGGAGTTAACACTTGCTCATCCAGGTTTCCATAGCAGTTGGGGTACAACTCTTGAATCATAACCATAACCACAATCATAATACCTACGATTTATTGAGCACATGTCACTACTATTCAATGTAATTCTCTCTTACCTCTGATGCATCTCTGCAGTGCCAAATAATAATTGGAATGATTGCTCCCACTTTGCAGATAAGGAAACCGAGGACTAGATAAGTCAAGAGAGTTGTATAAGCCCACCAGCAGAAGATGAGGCTGAGATTTGAACAATGGTCTGACTGATGCCAAAGCCCAATTTTAGCTGTTTGCCACATTGCCTCCTCATTTCCATATATTATTTAAACTATTGGTTTAAATGTCTGGCTCCCTGACCAAAATCTCTTAGGACCAGGGGCTCTACCTTGCACATCGATGTAATCTATGTATCTCCAGCAATTTACATAGAGCCGATATGTAGTGAGCACTGCTTGCTCATCAAAAGAATTGAATGAATGAACAAATAAATGAACTCCTATTCTCAAAACATTCAGTAGGGGCAGTGCATCTAATTTCATGCGTGGCTCAACATTCACCTATCCTGTGATCTTGCTAAATTCATTAATTTTTACAGCTTTTTGTGGATTCCTTAGGATTTTCTGCATACACAATTATGTCATCTGCAAGTGAAAAGAGTTTACCTCTTTCTTTCCCATATCAGTAGTTTATTACCAGTAGTTCATTCTTTGCATTGTTGTACAGTATCCAAATCAACTTTTAGAATACACTCCCTTAAATATTTGGGAATTTCATAAGATTTCTATGTTAGAGTAATATCTCAATTGGTGTAATGAAAAGACCCCAAATTAGAGTTGTCCAGATAAAATGGAGATTTATTTCCTTGTATGCAACTCTCTTGACTAGTCCCGGGAAAGGGAGTGCCTGTGTGTTCCATAATGGTACTATACCTTAGGCTGCCATCCTCGTCTGCGTGATCAAGTCTGGTCTCTGAAGTCTGCCTTCCAGTCTGGGAAGAACAGAGGAAAACAAGAAGTCCAGAGGAAGCGATTTTCTGTTAGGAAAATGGGGGGGGGGGGGAGTTGCACCTATCTCTTCTAGTCACTTTTCATAGGAGAAAATTCAGTCACCGGGCCACACATAACTGAAAAGGAAGCTGGGCCATGTAATCTCTAGCTGGGCAGGTAGAAAAAGCTAGAAAAAATCGGGAGCAATTATCAGACGGCTGCACTCTTCAAGAGCAAATGCAATAATACTTTTCTTACCTAACGTCAGATTTTGGATCAACATCCAGAAAGAAAGCCACACCCCTTCCCAGTATGTGAAAATGCCATGAGCAGGACAGACAGAATGAGTCTCCAAATCCTGGGGACTATTCTATAGGAGAAGAGAATGAGTTATTCCACTTCCAGAGTGCTCTAACAGCATTGTGAACAAAATTAGGGCAATAAAGAGCAAGCTTGCATCTGTGGTTTTCCCCTGGCATGCTTCAGTTTTTCCTACGCTGCTGCTGGAAGAAAATGAAACACATCAAAAATGTGGAAAGATGGAGAGAAGCCATTAGGAACAGACACACTGGCTACAGGGCGAAGTGATAGCTAACGGCAGGGATGGAGACAGAACACCGCAGGGAGAAGGCACAGCAGTCTGGGATCATTTAATGAAGAGCAAATACCCCTAAGCACCCTCGAGTGTTTTCTGAAGGCCTCGCTGTATGGCTGCCAGGTACCGAAACTGATGTTTATGAGGACGAACTGTGCGGAGGTCCTCTCTAGAAGACGAGTATGGGATCCAGTATTACTTAAGTCCTCTCCATCTCTCTTTCCTCACCTCTCCCCAACTCCCCCTACCAGAAACCAATCCTAGGATAATTTTTGTCCCAGTTAAATGAGGTTTAAGTGAATGCTAAAAAAAAAAAAAAATACCTTCAATGAGAAAAGAAATCTCAAAGGGGGTACCTATAACCTAATGGAATGATTGTTAAGTCATTAGTAAGGAAGGTTAAATGGCCTAATATTCACAGAAGGATGCATTTAGTACAGTTTATGAAGATATAGTTAGTAGATAAAATTAAAATGCTTCCATGCCTTAAGGACAAACTTTACTTCCTCAGATAGCCTCATTACCCAATAGAATTATGCAAATCAGGTATTGATAAGTTATACCTCAGGAATTTGGCATTTAATGAAGGTTTTCTTTCTTTACCATGCTTTATTATGCAGAGAAAACGTAGTTGATGAAAATGAGACTGTGTTAATGGATATGTTTAAAGTTATGATTGGTCATCATTGTGCATGTGTGTTTTGCTTTATTTGTCAGTTTTCAACTTTAGAATAAAACCTGGGCTTAAGAACCAAGTGTTTCTGAAGCAGATTTTTCAGTCAAGTTAAGAATGTCATTTGCCGGGGCGCCTGGGTGGCTCAGTTGGTTAAGCGACTGCCTTTGGCTCAGGTCATGATCCTGGAGTCCCCGGATCAAGTCCCGCATCGGGCTCCCTGCTCGGCAGGGAGTCTGCTTCTCCCTGTGACCCTCCTCCCTCTCATGCTCTCTGTCTCTCATTCTCTCTGTCTCAAATAAATGAATAAAATCTTAAAAAAAAAAAAAAAAAAAAAAAAGAATGTCATTTGCCATCATTACAAGAATTTGTCCAAAGAAGAAAAGTGATAATGCAGATAGTTCTAAAAGGCAATAATCAGAAAGCAATTTATATTTTAAAAATATGTGTCTGTGTGTATATGTATTGCTGAAATTCATAGTATCCCCAGCATTTTGAACAAATAACAAGGGAACTCTGTAAAGGTCTGACTTGAAAAAGTTACAAAGCTAGCTTCCCCCTCTTGGCCTCAGGAAAGCTAAGAATGAATAGAATTTGGTTCAGTTACATCCAACAGGATCTTTTGTACCTCTTCTCTGTATTGATTAGTGATTTTAAGTAGCACAAAGCATCTTTGGCCAGCTTCGGCCTCAAAGGGGGAGTCTGCTGTAACAATACAAAGCAAGGAGGCATCTTGTCATGTTTGAATCACAATTCCAAATTTCCAGGGTAGGAAAACATATTGGCCCAATTTATTTGAGGTTTCTATCCCTAATCCTATCAGCTATGCTGGGTGTGTCGAAATCACAGGTGTTCAAGTGGCTACAAGGGAAATTCCCCTAACGATGGAGGGGTGGTTCCCAGAGGAAGGAGATTAAATATTTAGAGGTGAGCAGACAGTCTCTAAACTTTTCCTATTACACGATAGATTTAGCCCAAAATAAGCACTGTGGTAACAAAAGAGATGCTTATGTTATAATCTGTCTTAACAAAGGTCACAATCTCATAAACCCACATATACACATGAAGGAGTAAAAGTTAGTACTATGATTAAGGACTGAGTAATGGCTTTGACCAGAAGGGGCTGGAAATAGTAGAGACATGAGGCAACTTTATTTATTATTTATTTATTTATTTATTTAAATTCAATTTAATTAACATATACTATTAGTTTCAGAGATAGAATTCAGTGATTCATCAGTTGCATACAATACCCAGTGCCCTCCTTAGTGCCCATCACCCACTTACCCCATCCCCCCAACCGCCTCCCCTCAAGCAACCCTCAGTTTGTAGAAACATGGGGGAACTTGAAATGAAAAGACACGGTTCAAATCTTGGCTCTGGCCCCTACTCCTTATGTATCCTCGATGGGTCAGAGATTTTTTTATTTGTGGGTCTTCATTTTATTTGTAAAATGTGGAGGATTATATTTAACTTAAAGGCATTTTGTGCTACTTAAACGCAGTACCTACCAAATACCCACTACACCGTGGAATATGACCATTTGGTTGGACGAGCACGCGGTAAACGCACAACTTCAGTAAAGCACTGGACTACATGTTGGCAACAGAAGGAAGGAACAGGTGTTGGTTGTCCTTGGGGAAACCACAGTCTGCGGCCTGGGGGAGTGGGCAGGAGACAGATAAACAGATAATTGCCGTAAAAGGCAGTTCCTTTGTCGACTATGATTCTGGATGTGGCTGGGGTTGATCCGGGAAGGTTTCAGGGAGGTAGTAGTACACAAGCCAGGCCTTATGCAGGTAGATAGGATTTTTTTTTTCCTTAAAGATTTATTTATTCCAGAGAGACAGCACATGCATGAGGGGCAGAGGACGAAGAGAGAGAATCTCAAGTAGACTCCATGCTGAGCGCAGAGCCTGATGAGGGGCTCGATCCCATGACCCTGAGATCATAACCTGAGCCAAAACCATGGTCAGGCCCCGGGAGATAGGATTTTAACAGGAACATTTCATATCAAGCTGAGGTAAAACCTTGAGCAGAGCTGACCTAGCTCTGCAAGATGACAGTTCACATTTTCTGGAGTAAGGAGGCTAAATTAGTAATTTAAAAGACCATTCCCAAACACTGCTGTGCTTAAATAAAGGGGCTAAGGGAGAAATCTACACTTTCGAAGCAGGGTTTTACAGGGTAAAGGAAGCTAGAAAATACACAGAGTAGGACCATCCACCTTGGGGCAATGTAGAGCATTTTTTCTGTGCTCAGTGAAAATGCAAACACTCAAGAAATGGACTTTTGATTTAAGAAAATTTACGCCACAAACTAATAGTAGGTAAGTTTCAAAATCACTCTTTGCTAGATTTAGCTGGGGGGGAACAATAAAAGCAAGAAGTGATACCAGTATTTGACTACTTTGACACGGCTGCTTTGATATGCTGGTCAAGACTTGTCAGAACTATTTACCATCTCAGGACAATTTGTTCATTTCACTCAGAAATTAGAAGTGTGTTTTGGCCAATAATCCTAAATTTATTTTGTAGTAGTCATTTTTCTTAATGGAAGTGTTTTTCAGATGTTGCCTAAGCCTAGCTGTCTGGGCCCTCTTCCAACAAATGAGGAAAGTTTGATTTCATAGGTTGTCACTGTTGATTCTGTCTAACCTTTGGACTAACTGGCTCATCCCAATATATTTGCACTGATATATAAGACCTTCCAGGACACTGGAAAAACTCATTACTGCTTTTACGGGTAAGTGTCAAAGTTAACTTGCCTCGTGGAATTAAATGTGCTTTCAATTCAATAGGGATAGGCTTTAGTCAAGGAGTTTGAAAAAGATTTATAAGGACAGTAGCAGGAAAGTTTTGAGAAGGACCACAGCTATGCAATCCACCTGTTGGAAGCTCACAAATTTATACGGAGAGTTGAGGGAAAATTGGAAGGGTCACTTCTGCGTTTGTTAAATCACATTTTACTGAAGTTGGTTATTTATTTATTTATTTATTTCTCCCCAAGCTGGAATTTAAACCTCGCACTGTAAGTATATGCTATAATTTAAATAGTGTTGAGATAAGGTTGTTTTCCTTTTGGGGGGAATTCGGAAGTATTAAAATGGACAGTAACGTGATTGAGATGGTGACTCGACGATTTCTTCTGCATAAGATTAAATCTAATGGTGAAATACTTATGATAGAATTAAGGCTGATTATCTTTAAAAGTCTTGTTTCAAGAGTGGGATGGTTTTATCATTAAATCGCCTTTTAAAAGTTACTGAAACACGGTAAGTGACACAGGCATAAACTAATGAGACTAAAGAGCAGTTTTTTGATACTTTTTCTTTTCTTTGCAGTGAGCGCTCGGTACCTGGAAACAGCCATGGAGTGGAAAATACTTTCCATGTACTTGCTGCTGCTTTCTGTTTTCTTGATTCAGCAAGTTTCTTCTCAAGGTATCTTAACCATCAAAAAGACTTTTATTTAACAGCTGTGGCTCATCATTCTGTGTTGACTATTACTACAACAAAAGAAATAGATTTCTCAAGACATATATTTGTTTGAGGTTAATGTACAATTTTAAAGTTACGTGAAGCAGATATGGCATATTTATAAGCATTTTGGAATTCTCACGTTTTTCTCATGTCTTATGAAATCTTTCAAGTTTTGAGCTTTTCTATAGAATAATTTCTGTGCAGTTCTTCCATTGTTACATTGTTATATTTTTATGGTTCTTCCAAAAGTTCAACAAAATACAGACACAGGATAAAACTATGCTAGTGTGATGGAGTATCATCAGACAAACCGAAAAGAACAATGTTGAAATAACATGTAATTTTTGCTTCCATGTTTACAATAAATTTAACTAGTCTTTTACATCACATAAATTATTGATGACTTATTTTGGCATCATGTAGAACTAAGTATAATATTACAATGAACATTTACAAAGTTTCAAACGGCCTTGTATTAATCTTGAAATTTCTGTCTTTCTTACAAGGACTAGTCATCCAGATATGACTTACATTCGCACACATGTCATATATTATGATATTGAACTATTCCAGTTTTCCAAAAACAGGCAGTCCTGAATGAACAGTTCTTGTTATTCATTTTAGAGAATGTTAAGATACATTCAATACAATCACCTTAGCCGAGGTCTCTAGCATGCAATCAAGGTTGATGAGTGACAGTAATACCAAGTGTTGGATTTTCTTTTCCTTTTTTGTTTCTTTGACAAGCAAAACCAGAGAGAAGAAAAATCTAGGTGCGTGATTGTTATGGTGAAATTGTATTCATAAAATAGACACTTCCAAGAAAATAGTTAAAATTCCCACCAGCCTAAGCATGAGAGATAACTGCCTGCCATGGACATAGTTTCAGAATCACTTAGATAAGACGCAAAAACAGGTGAAAGCAAATGTGAATATTTAATAAGGAATGATGGCCACCACGCCATCTCTGGACTCCTCTGCTCTCTGGTGATAGTGTTATAAGGCTCACAACACTGAGAGCATTTCCTAAGCTATCTATGAAAATAATTGCTCTTCCTACAAAGATAATTGATTTCCTATTTCAGAAGTCTGCTAACTAGAAAAGAGTAGCCTTTAATGTTGTGTTGTCTGCTTGTCTTGCCTTTTCAACTTCTTCTCATTCTTTTTCCTTTATATATATGTATTTATATACATACACTATATATGCATTTTTGTATGTATTGTGCACATGTGTACGCAAGAAGTTGTGAAGCTTGTCCTAATATTTACTCTCTTCTTTGCACATGAAGACTTTCACTTTCCCGGACTCATTATTTTGAGATTTTTCCAGTGTGTTTCAACTTCCCTGTTCGGCTTTAGGACATTGCACCTGACCGTCTCTATTCCAAAGACAGATTCCATTGTTACATCTTTGTGGTTATTCTCTCAGGAAGGTGTTTTCCAAGTGATTCTTCAAAATACGTTTGAGGATCATGACACTTTTGTTTGTATTTTTTTTTGTTTAACCCAAAATAACTCTGACCTTTATATTCATGCCCAGATGCTTTTGAACAGTTACCTATTTTGCACTCACTGTAGCTGTGGTTGCAAGCATCTGACTTCCTCAACATTTAAAGAACGCAGTTATCCTCATGAATAAGAAGAAGAGGAAGCCGAGGGAAGTTTTTGCTGGCATAACCAGCTTGCTTTAAACTCAACATGAGAGATGAGACGCAGTGTGATTGGGTGGGAAAAGTGTGGGCTTTAGAATCAGAGATTTCAGAGTTCAAATTCTAGGTGACCACATAATGTATTATGCAAATCAGGATACTTCTGAGAGTGAAAGAGGTCAGTATGAATAATTAATAGGTACTAATTGACCTGTAATACATATATCCTGGAACTATTCACTGGGTGTCCCTGAGCTATTAATTAAAGTCTCTGTTTCAGCTTCCTTATCTCTCAAAAGGGGCTACTGATACTCTCCTGGCAACATTTTCATAAACATTAGAGATAACGTATAACTCAGTGCCCAGCACAGAGATGCTGAAGAAATGTCAGCTGGTCCTCATTAGCGGCAGCCTCAGGAGAGCCCTAGCTGCTACCCCTCCCCCAGGAATGTTACCGGCTTTCTGCAAAGCCCTTAACTTTGCCTGATTTTCAAAAGTGTATTTATCTTCTCAGTCTAGTGAAGAATAAAGTGGCACGATCAAGGTCACATAAGCCGTCAGGCTAAGTTCAGCAGGACCCATTGCTACCCATCATTCCCGAACTTTTCCGATTGATAAAATTCTCCCTCGCCAAGTGGCTTTATCCTTCTCAGTAGATCTCTTCCTTCCCGTGATGCGGTTTGGCCATGTTTACACGCTAGTATTGTATAATTTTAGATTTACCAAGCTGTGCAGGGAGATGTGGGGAAGGGTATTCTAGAGATGCCGCCTGCAACTGTGATTATAAATGTCAACACTACATGGAGTGCTGCCCTGATTTCAAGAAAGTCTGCACCGTGGGTAAGTCCTGACAGCTAGTGTCTCCCCTGTCCTGCAACACTGTTCTGTGGGTCCCCTTGCACCTGTTTCCACACTCTTGCGCTTCTCTTTGCTCAAGTGCCTTTCCCTTCCTCGCATACGTGTTGCAGCGTGCTGTACCTAAGGATGGTGTCAGAGCTCGGGCCTGGCGGGGTGGGGGAAGGAGGGTGGGGAGGGGAGCCTGGAAATCTGTCAGGTGCACAAGGTGGTTGACTAGTCCCAAGTAAAATGTAGAGAATACTGTGACTCGGGAGTCATTAAGTAAATCAAAGATGTAATTGCTTAGTGTTGGGGTCCTTCAATAGTTTCATCAAAAGAATCCATGGATATAAAATAATCTTACCGACTGTTGGACTTTTTGATATGTTTCTAAAGTACCCAAAAAAGGGCACTTTAAATACGAAGCATTAGTGTTTCATGAGAAATTTCAGTTAAAACCCAAAGGGTCTGAATTTTAAATTATCAGTGGTATTTCCCTTGAACACTTTTGGATCATTTTCTTAACACAGGGACATTTCAATCTCCAACTTTTGAAAATTACAATTAAAAGTGGTTCAGAGTTATGTGCACTTTAGAATTTATAGGTGAGGTTGATAAATATATTGCTGTACAGTTATGTGTCGTACAAGGTGATCATTTCAAATAGGCCTTGGTAAGTTACTGTGCCTCTAGCCAAGGCTTGTTTTGGCATGAGCAGGCATAATCTAGGCTATGGGATTAGGCTGAAATCTTCCAACTCTACACCTTGCTCAGTTCGTCATAATCAAAGTCTCTGCATTATAAGTGATTTTTGAGCCTAAACAGGGACCCATCTATATTAAGCCAGCTCTTTGGGATATTGTTGTGAGGTCTGAACGTTCATTTAAT
This sequence comes from Mirounga angustirostris, assembly GCF_029215605.1. Lineage (NCBI taxonomy): Eukaryota > Metazoa > Chordata > Mammalia > Carnivora > Phocidae > Mirounga > Mirounga angustirostris. Next base: position 46,455,722 of record NW_026991714.1, read on the forward strand.
AAACATCAACTACAAAGCAGTGGTGCAAGGTGAAGAGGATGGAGGATTTCATATGAAGGGTTCCCACCTTTCCACTGTACATATGTGGAATGACAGCACTGGGGTGTTTCTCAGAGCCTTGAAGGGCAAGAAAACTTCTCTGAGTCATCATATTTCTTTCTTGACTTCTCCACTTGGAAAACTACCTATTTTCCAAATCCCAAATGAAAGACTCAGAAATGCACTTTTGGAACTCTAGTCAGCTATCAGGTGGGAAATGGCTATCAGTACATGGGTGTGACTGCGTAGTCAATAATCTGTAATGTTTTGTTTTGCTCTGGGTAGAGCTTTCCTGTAAAGGCCGCTGCTTCGAGTCCTTTGCAAGAGGGAGGGAGTGTGACTGTGACTCAGATTGTAAGAAGTATGGCAAGTGCTGTCCTGATTATGAGGAATTTTGTGGAAAAGGTAAGCATCATGATGCCAATCAGCACCTCTCAGTGCGGCCAGACCTGCGCACCTACCTTAGCTTTGCTGATAATGTCTAGTATGCACTCCATCTAGGGACTTGATTTTACTAACACAAGCCACTCTGTATTAATTTTGCTTCACCAAGAATGAATTAAAGAAGGAATGCCTCTTCCAACAGCACAGCCTGGCTCTGCCGGGCTCCAGGAGCATCAGAGATTGCTGGTTGGGGAACAGAGAGGATAGGGGCCGAGTGTATGTGCTTTTTCCTCAGGTGTGGTCCAATTTCAGGTGAAGTCAACAGCAACCAGCTTACTCAGTGATTTCTTGTCTCATCCTAATGGTGCTGACCCCACAGTTGGGGGTCCTTTGGGCTAGCTGTGTTTTTGCGTGTATATTGAAGGACCGAATGACACTTTTGGCTTCTCTGAACTAGTCAACTTAGGAGTTAAACACATTAAATTTATAGGCAAACCTACCAAGAAGTTGTTAACCATCTGTTGTCCGTCTCTTCCCATCTCTGCAGTCCATGGTCATCTCTATCTAAATCCCTGTGTGTGATAGAATAGATAAAAAGGGATATTGTCCCATTTTAAAATCCTCTTCTCTGGTTATGGTCCTCAAGGAGTACTCTGAGATTATAGGTCCTGAAGGAGTACTCTGAGAGTACAATAAAACTCTTCAGATTTTCCAAAAAATAAAAAAAAATACTTAAAAAAAATAACGAATTCCTTTTTTTTAACCAAATGTTTACTCTTAAATTCTACTTTTAAAACAACAATATTTGTGGAGGTAAAGGTGACAATAAGCATTGCTTGCATAATCTTATCATTTCATTTAAACAAGGCTGTACGTCCTGCTTCTTTGGAACAGTGGAGAAATAGGGTAAAAAACTGTTAGTCAGCATAGTTGAGGGCTATTTCTTAACTGTTCAATGTTTTCATTGGACAGCATTCCAGAAATGATGGAGACAACACCCATATAATCAAAAACTCTGCCGGGTTCCTGCAGCTCTCAGAGAAGGATCTCAGGATGAAGGATACATATTTACTCAGTGCCCTGATAATTGTTTTGGCTGTGAGACAAAAAACTAAGACTTTATTTTGGGCAGAGGATGGGTGGGGAAGGAGGATGGTTAGAGAGTGATGAAGCATTGCAAGGACATGTTAATAAAGACAGTGCTTTATGCTACTAGGTGGTGGGTCAGATTACCCGAGGCTTATGCTAAACGAAGAAAATTGATGAAGGTCATGCTTCATTTACAGAATTCATTAAGACAGTCCGGGTTTCCACTGAAAAGAATGGAACCACCCAGAGCTTCACTACTTCATTTTTTTTTTTTTTTAAAGATTTATTTATTTGACAGAGAGAGACACAGCGAGAGAGGGAACACAAGCAGGGGGAGTGGGAGAGGGAGAAGCAGGCTTCCCATGGAGCAGGGAGCCCGATGCGGGGCTCGATCCCAGGACGCTGGGATCATGACCTGAGCCGAAGGCAGCCTCTTAACCGACTGAGCCACCCAGGCGCCCCCACTACTTCATTTTTAAAGAATAACAGCCAAACTATCTCACCAGGCACCTTAGGTTGTTTCGGGGTCTATAGATACTGTTGTAAGCATCTATGTATCTCAAAATTGTAACATTTCGAGAACTGAACAAATGTGGGTGAGAAAACAGTCCAAGAGGTTGTTTGGCTCAAGATCACTAGCTAGTATGGCAGAACTGTTTCTCAAATTGAGCTATTTGGTGGGAGAGACAGAGGAAAGAGTGCGGTCGTCAGCTCATGGAGACTGCGCTGGCCAGAGTTCCTAGGGGGTGTTCGGTAAGAGCAGCAGGATTTATCACAACTCTCTCTACTCAAAGCCTCCCCACTGTTCTCTGCTTTCTTATCTTTCAGAAGTCCCTCTCCTTTTCTTCTGGTTCCTAACGATCAAAACATGTCCCATGACTTCTCTTCTAGACATAGAAAGGGTGGGTAGGCAGATGGGACAGAAAAAGTTTCAAAGATACACACCAAACCATTAACGGTTGTTTAACTTGGGGAAGGGCCACACATTTTGAGAAAAGCATAATGTGAAGGTGTGAACGTTTTACAAGAGTAATATTCACGCAGAGCTTTTGTAATTATAAAAAAAAGGTGAATTGGCATCATTTGATTTAAATGAATATGAAAACAGGACAAATGTAATTATTATATTTCTCTTCCTGAGAGCACAAATATCTTTCACTCACATGCAGTAATTATTTCTATCATCACAGAAGATTGGCATAAGGGACGGAGCTGATAGAGTCAAGTATGGTTTAGGCCGGGAAATACCTTCAGAAATCATCTAGAATAAACATCTCAATTTGCAGACAAGAAAACAAAGTTCAAGACGGGGTTAGCTCATTTGCTCAAGGTCACAAGGATAGCACCTTGCAGGTCGAGGACTGGAATTCAGGTTTTCTGACCCCTGAGCCTTTGCCTCTTGTCATAACTTATAACAATCTCAGAACCAATATTTTATAGCAATGCATCTTTAGAATTAATTGCTTTGGAGTAACTAGTGTTAGGCTAAGAGCATGCCTACGCTGGTTTTCACCAGCATTGATTCTTGAAGCCAGATGCATCCATGCCTTTCACAGTTAAGAGCTGCTGATGAATGTCAACAAGATGTTAATCCACCTGTCTTGCTTGGCCTCAGTGCATAATCCCACAACACCATCATCTTCAAAGACTTCACCTCCACCTCCAGGAGCATCTCAAACCATCAAATCAACAACCAAACGTTCACCCAAAGCACCAAACAAGAAGATGACTAAGAAAGTGATAGAATCAGAGGAAATAACAGAAGGTAGGAAGATGACAGATGTAATACAAGCTTTTGAGAGGGACTAAGCTGTAGGTGGACTACTTTTATAAGACTCTTCATAGAATAAGGGACTCATGTGAGTCTTGAAAGGCTCATTACACTTTTTAAAATGTGTTTAAAGTCTAAGTTTAAGCCAAATTATAAACCCTCAGCTATTTATTTTTCTTTAGCCAAATTATAAACCATCAGCTATTTATTTTTCTTACAACTGAACCCAGCATGGGTGTCGGTTAAAATAATCAGAAGAAATACATCTCATTGGAAAAAAAAAAAATCTCAGGTGATTTTCTGCAGAATAATTAGATTCTGTGAGAGAGGGGAAAGTTGAGAGAAAGTAATATATTGCTAGTACCTGTGATAAGGTAACTACCTTGCTTTTTACTGACAAATTAAAAGAACAGTTGATCATATTACTGATAAAATAAAAGCAAAACAGACATTTGTAGCTCAGTAAACATTATTTCTTGTTGCATTTGGACTGGCGGTTTTTTGCTTTAAATTACAGTTGGTGTGATCAACCTTTTTATTTGATTTATAGAACATTCTGTTTCTGAAAATCAAGAGTCTTCCTCCTCTTCCTCTTCCTCTTCAACTATTCGGAAAATCAACTCTTCCAAAAATTCAGCTGCTAATAAAGAATTAAAGAAGAAACCCAAAGGTTTGAGCATTGATAAAGATCAAAGACTATATCAATGCCATGTTAATAATAATTATCTAAAAGCAATGCACGTTGGTAGAATGATTTGAGGACATTTCAGTACTTGGGGTGTGTACAGATTTGTAAAAATTATTGTAGGAGATACTAATGAGAACTTCCCATAGGAAACTAGTGCAAAGCAGCTAAGAAACCATTCTTTAAAGCAAAGGATAAGAAGATGCTAGAGCAGCAGCTCTAGAACCACAGGACGACACCAGAGATGCTCATTTATGGTTTTCAAGTTTAATTCCTGTCCACCTGATACATTTTTCTTTCTTCTCCTTCTTTCTATATGTTCCTTGTGTTATTTTTCCTTTAATTTTATTTTATTTTGCAAACACTTATGTGCTGCTTTAAGTGCTTTAAAATGTTAATCCATTAAAGTCTCATACACATCTCTGGGAAAGGCAATATTATTATCCATATTTTACAGCTCCTTTTTATTATTTTTCTAATAAATTATATGTCATATCTGGCTGATTTTTTTTTTTTTTTTGTAGTAGAGAATGCACTACAGATTACACTGTTACCTTCTGAAAAGAGATCCCCTTTGTTCTGCTTTTATTTCCTGAAATTCTAAAATATATTCTCTTTCTCCAGGAAAGACTGAATTTTGGATACTGGAGTTTTGAAGAACTCTATTTCTGGGGTGGTTGTTATTTCCCCTGAAGCCTTTTCTCTGGCTGAATAGCCAAATACATAGTCTTTGAATCATCCAAAGAGTCTTGCACACCATAGAAGTGCAGTACATGTTTGCTAAATGGAACTCATCTCAGTGATGAGCTCTTGATATGCTCTTTGGGCTCTGAAATTCACCTGTGGGGTAGCTGCTATGAGAAATCCTGTTGAACAGGGTCTTTTGCTGCCATGGCATCCTAATCTCTCTGTATTGCCAGGGCTGCTGAGTTTAGGTGCGCCGAGGAAAGAGAGCAGCTAATAGCCATGTGTATGGAAACAGAGCTCAGTAGGGACCATTGCGGTGACTGGACAGATTCCCGGGGTGTAGTTGTAGAGGTCTCTGAGGCAATTGGTGCAGTGAATCTACAAGATGTTGGAACTAGGTTTCCAGGGGGGGTACGGGTCACTGAGCAATGTGAAATAAGAGGAAGGGAGAGAGTGAGGGGCAAAGAGCATTCACAGAGAGATGAATTAGTGTTACTGATCATGTTGGTAATTTCAAAGCTGCCACTTGTTTCTATACATTAATTGTATAGACTTTAACTTGTGCTTTTCACCCCTTCTCATTATTCCCTAAAATAGGCCAATCAGATAAGTTCAGTATTTACCATTTTATAACAAGTTAATAGACATATTACAGGTTAGCAATTTGCTTGGGATACATAGCTTGTTGATAAGGATGGGATCTTTAGGTCACTATTCAACAGAAAACTACTCAAAAATAAAAGATGTATTTTTTTCTAGTAACAGATAACAAGAAGGAAAGAACTCCCAAAAAGAAACCTACCCCAGAACCACCAGTTGTAGATGAAGCTGGAAGTGGACTGGACAATGGTGACATCAAGCTCACCCCAACTCCTGACGTTCCTACTACCCAACACAATAAAGTTACCACATCTCCCAAGATTACAACAGGCAAACCAATAAATCCTAAACCCAGTCTTCCACCTAATTCTGATATATCCAAAGAGACACCTTCAACACCTAATAAGGAGGCAACAGTTGAAACTAAAGAGGCTTTTTTAACAAACAAAGAGACTTCAAGTGGAACAAAAGAGAAGACTTCAACTAAAGAGACAAGAAATGCAGAAAAAACACCTCCTAAAGATTTTGTACCCACATCCAAAGCTCCTGTTAAATCTACACCCGAAGCTGAAACTACAACCAAATCCCCTGCTCCCACCACCACCAAGGAGCCCACTCCCACAACCCTCAAGAAGCCTGTTCCTACTACCCCCAAGAAGCCTGCACCTACCACCAAGGGGCCTACACCTACCACTCCCAAGGAGCCTGCGCCCACCACCAAGGAGCCTACACCCACCACCCCCAAGAAGCCTGCTCCCACCACTCCCAAGGAGCCTGCGCCCACCACCAAGGAGCCTGCACCCACCACTCCCAAAGAACCTGCACCCACAGCCCCCAAGGAGCCTATACCTGCCACCACCAAGGAGTCTGTACCCACCACTCCCAAAGAGCCTGCACCCACCACCCCTAAGAAGCCTGCTCCCACCACTCCTAAGGAGCCTGTACCCACCACCAAAGAGCCTGCACCCACAGCCCCCAAGGAGCCTACACCTGCCACCCCCAAGGAGTCTGTACCCACCATTCCCAAAGAGCCTGAACCCACCACTCCCAAAAAGCCTGAACCCTCCACCCCTAAGAAGCCTGCTCCCACCACCCCAAAGAAGCCTGCACCCACCACTCCCAAAGAACCTGCACCCACCACCCCCAAGGAGCCTACACCTGCCACCCCCAAGGAGTCTGTACCCGCCACTCCCAAGGAGCCTGCACCCACCACCCCCAAGGAGCCTACACCCACCACTCCCAAGGAGCCTGCTCCTACCACTCCTAATGAGCCTGCACCCACTACCATCAAAGAGCCTGCACCCACAGCCCCCAAGGAGCCTACACCTGCCACCCCCAAGGAGTCTGTACCCGCCACTCCCAAGGAGCCTGCACCCACCACCCCCAAGGAGCCTACACCCACCACTCCCAAGGAGCCTGCACCCACCACCCCTAAGAAGCCTGCTCCTACCACTCCTAAGGAGCCTGCACCCACTACCACCAAAGAGCCTGCACCCACAGCCCCCAAGGAGCCTACACCTGCCACCCCCAAGGAGTCTGTACCCGCCACTCCCAAGGAGCCTGCACCCACAGCCCCCAAGGAGCCTACACCTACTCCCAAGGAACCCGAACCCACCACTCCCAAAGAGCCTGCACCCACCACCCCTAAGAAGCCTGCTCCCACCACTCCTAAGGAGCCTGCACCCACTACCACCAAAAAGCCTGCACCCACAGCCCCCAAGGAGCCTGTACCTACGGCCCCCAAAGAGCCTGCACCCACTGCTCCCAAAGAGCCCACCCCCAAAGTCTCCAAGAAGCCTGCTCCAGCTTCTCTTGAGACACCTGCTCCAACCATCTCAGAGGCCTCTACTACAACTACCACCATGGAGCCTCCCACTACTCCCAAGAACCTTGCTGAATCAATTCCTGAGTTTCCTGCAGAACCCACACCAAAGGCTCTTGAAAACAGTCCCAAGGAACCTGTTGTACCTATAACCAAGGCTCCTGAAGTGACCAAAGCTGAAATGACAACAGCTAAAGACAAAACAATAGGAAAAGACATACATATGACGACACCTGAAATTACAACCGCTGTACCTAAGATTACAACCCAAGAGACAGCAACTCCAAGAGAAGAAACCACTGAGTCCAAAACAAGTACAACCACACAAGTAACATCTATCACATCGTCCAAAAGTACTCCCAAAGCAACAACTCTTGCACCCAAAGTAATGACTACAACAAAAAAGACAACTACAACTGAAGAGACTGTGAATAAACCCGAAGAAACCACAGCTGTGCCAAAAGATACAGCCACGAATCCTGAAGTGTCAACTTCTAAACCCCAAAAGCCAACCAAAGCACCAAAAAGGCCCACTTCTACCAAAAAGCCAAAAATACCTAAAGTGAGAAAACCAAAGACTACAGCAACTCCCCCAAAGATGACTACATCGACAATGCCGAAATTACACCCTACCTCTTCAGCGGAAGCCATGCTCCAAACTACCACCAGCCCCAGCCAAAGACTTAACTCAGAAAAAGTTGAAGTAAATCCAAATAAAGATGCAGATATTGCTGGAGAAAAACCTCACATGATCCCCAGGCCCCCTGTGTTAACCCCTGTATTTATCCTGGGCACTGATATCTTGGTGAGAGGATCCAACCAAGACATCACCATCAATCCCATGCTTTCAGGTAATAAGTATCAGTTACTTCCAGTTTTAAAATTGGTAATGTTAACTTAAATTTATCTGAGCCAGAAGGGCCTGAGTTAGTATCATGCCATTGATATATTATCTAGAACCCTTAGCTTGTTAACTTGTGGGGTTTTACAGCTTCTCCGTAGGGAAGCAGAGGAGTAATCACAGTAAGATTATTTGGTCTTCGGAAAATCGAATAATAAGGAATTTAGTGCATTTGTGTCTATATGCAGAGTTGGTGTACAGAATGTCAAAAAAATTTAGTTGGGAGTGTATCCTTACAAGAGTACAATGCAAAGCAAAAATCGGCAATATTATTCTCTTTTCCAAACCAATTCCAAAGGGCAATCAGAACTGAAAAATGGGAGTTTTGTGTTGGGATCAAACATCCAATAATTATCTAATTTACATGAAGATCAGGTAACCTGGCCCATTCCTAATTTTATATATTACCTTTTGAAAAATATCACCTTTAAGTAAAACAATTAGGAAATATAGCTCTTCTTTTTCATTTCTGAAATATGCATACCTCCCGCTAGCCCCTTCAAGAGCTTAGGAAAAGGTGAACAGAGGAAACAGCCCTGTGGGAGGATTTGAAAACAACACGAACACTTTTCTCATTTTCTTTTGTACCGGCTTAATTTTTTGTTTTAGATGAGTCTAATTTATGCAACGGTAAGCCAGTAGATGGACTGACTACTTTGCGCAATGGAACACTGGTTGCATTTCGAGGTGAGCTATGCACATATTTCTTCTTCTGCCCATCATTTTATTCTTGGCATTTATGAGAACCAAAGAAGAGTGGAAGTTTGGGTTGAGCTTTCCGAAGGGGAGCCTGACTGATGAACTTTCCTCACACAATATTATGGGGACCTGAAAGTAATTACCAAAATACAGGATTAACAGAATTAAACACATTAGAGTAACAAATAAAACAAAGAGCTTGTATGGTGACTAACATAACATAATAAAATAAAATTTAAAAAAAAGAGAGAGCTTGAACTGATACTAAAGCTTTTCTTTCCATTAGTAATTAAAGGGTAGTTCAAATTTTAATTTCCTATCAAATGATATGACACCCAGATTTGTATTTGTATTCCCTGCTCTGTTTTATATGAAAATAACATCTTGATTACAATACATTCAACAGTGCTACATCCCTTGGGAACCTAACAGGAGAACAGAAGTTACTTCATGTTACTTCTCTGCTGTACCATCTGCTGGTCCAGTCCTCTTCTATTTAGATTAAATCTGAAAGGAAACAAATCATACACTACCATGGTAGAGGCTAAAGAGATATTAGCAGTCACTGAATTATAACTCCTTAATTCTAAAAGATAAAGAAATGGAGATAAATGCCCTTCTGCAAGTCACAAAGCCAGAAGGACCATTCTAGAGAAACTGGAAAACTAAAATATTTCAAAGGCTACGCTGAACTTCAGACCTGAGAAATACCCACTCTCAGAAATATTCAAATACTAACTTCTGTACTAATCCTCACAGTGTTGACTAAACTTGCCATATAATTTGTGTTAACATATTTTTCATTTTGGTTTCTTTCGGAATAAGTTATAGTATTCATTAAGTTTGGAGGTTGATCTATCACTTTCAATTTTAGGTCATTATTTCTGGATGCTGAGTCCATTCAATCCACCACCTCCACCTCGTAAAATTACTGAAGTTTGGGGTATTCCCTCCCCCATTGATACTGTTTTTACTAGATGCAACTGTGAAGGAAAAACTTTCTTCTTTAAGGTAAGAAAAATATCTTTCTGAGAGAAATCAGCAACTAGCTATTCTTGATCCTAAGAGCATAAATCAGCTTACCCTCCACTTCAGAAGGGTCTCCGTATTTTACTAAACTATTCTATCATCAAAATTTAATAAAAAGCTAACAATTTGGTAACATTAAAGGCCAATTTATTCACTTAACAAAGTTAAAACTTTCTCCCTATATTTACATCTAAGAATGAATCCCAAACTTTTTTATTCCAAAGCTGTTAACACCATTTCCTCTATTAAATCATCAGGATTCCCAGTACTGGCGTTTCACCAATGGTGTAAAAGATCCAGGGTACCCCAAACAAATTGTAAAAGGATTTGGAGGACTAAATGGAAAAATAGTGGCAGCTCTCTCAATAGCTAAATACAAGAACAGACCTGAATCTGTGTATTTTTTCAAGAGAGGTATGTGTTACAATAATTGACAAAATTACAAAACTTCTAAGAATTGATTTGCCTGAGAAATTTTATTTAATATTTTCATTTATTACTGGGTTTTCTGTCAAAAGATCTTTAATGGCTGGAGTCAAATTATTTTCAATGGAAAAACTGAGGACAGTAAAAAGTATTCAGAGCTCTCAGCATGCAAATTACAATTTCACCTGAATTTTCAGGTCATTAATATAGAGGTCATCATTTAATTTCAAACAAAGTTAAATATATAACTAGGCAATTTGTTGGTTTTATTCATTCAACATATATTTCAGCACTTAGCCATTATTTTATAATACCCTTGACTAACAGCCATTATTAATGTCTGGACATCCTTTATGAGAAACACTGATCATTTCCTCTACCTTGTAAAAGCTCTTTTCCACCTTTCTGGGGGTTTACGCTTAATTTTCTTATCACATGTGATTTTCTAATACATAATAGGTGGCAGCATTCAGCAGTATATTTATAAACAGGAACCCATCAAAAAGTGCCCTGGAAGAAGGCCTGCTATCAATTATTCAGTGTACAGAGAAACAACACAGGTTAGGAGACGTCGCTCTGAACATGCCATAGGACCTTCTCAAACACACACCATCAGAATTCACTATTCACCCATCAGAGTCTCTCACCAAGACAAAGGTAATGTTTCTTACTGTGTTAAAAATTCTTGCACATGAAGTAGATGTAATACAGTTTATCTTACAGAATGAAGCTTATTGAATATAGTGACTAAATAGCCCCAATAATTTAAAGCTTACTGATTCAAAACATTAATTTGCCTCAGTGAATGACCAGATCAATATATACTTATATACATACATATATAGTTTTTTTGTGAGTAAAGAATGCAATTTATTCGGGTTTATTATTTGGAATAAATACCATTTATCAAGTACCTCTTACCAAGAACATTACACACAAATCTATAAACCTCAGCAGAATTTGCACCATGTCAAAGGGAGGCAAAAACTGAGGCACCTAAGTTAATAGCTCACCCACCGTAACAGAGCTACTCAGTGACCGAAGTGGGATTCAAACCCAGGTCTGTCAGACTCTAGCGGCTGCTCTTCCCTACAGTACTTTGCTTTCAGGCTGGTATCTTTAAATCTACAGGTTTCCTCCATAATGAAGTTAAAATGAGTTTACAGTGGAGAGGATTTCCAAGTGTGGTGACTTCAGCTATCGCACTGCCCAACATCAGAAAACCGGACGGATATGATTACTACGCCTTTTCTAGGGGTAAGTTATTAAGCAACTTCTTAGCTTCTTACGGATGTGCTCTAATCTCTAAAATATGAATATAATCAAAGCAAAAACCAGTGTTCAATGGTGACTAAAGGTGTGAAGTTAAACTATAATAAGAAAGTTTAGATTTTCACTTTACTTTCAATTAAACCGAATGGGCTGCAATTCTATTCTGCACTATCCTTCATGAGGTTAAAGACTATTATGATAAATTATCCAAGTACTTGAGTAAAACTGCTACTAAAAACAATATTCTACATTACCTGTGGCATTTAACGGAGGTCTTGGGTGCCACAAAATATTACTGATTTGCATCATTACACAAGTCCCAAAGACCACAAAGAGGTTCTTGAGAAACTAATTATTTTTAATTAATAGAAATTAAATTATGTTACGTGGGGCACTTTTCTTTGAAAAATTCAGAAATCTAAATTATTCCACCTATAAAAAAGATTTTTAAAGGGTAAAACTGAAGTGAATTATTATTTTTTAAACTTAGTTTTTCCTCAAACTCTTACTCTGAAAAGGGAGCATCAAACCTAATTTTACAGAAAGCTGGTGAAAGGTCAATCTCTTGAGGCAACTGTTTTTGTCAGAAAGTTCAAATTAATACAAACATTTCTGATATTAAAATGATAAACACTACCTTTGAGTATAATAGTCAACACAAACTATTTTTAAGTTCAGGTGTTTTGTTTTCTTTTTAATTAAAAAATGATTTCTCTTCTATTTAGATCAATACTATAACATCGATGAACCCAGAAGAACAGCAAGACTCATTACTACTCGTTCTGGGCGGAGCTTATCCAATGTCTGGTACAACTGTCCTTGGACCCACGGGCAAAGGAAGAGTCAACTAATTAAATGAAGAATGAAAAATTTTGACACTGAAATACATTTTATTAATAAAGCATGTTGAGAGAAGCATACCAATTTAAATACAAAAATGTTTTTAATCTCAACAATCATTACACTAAAACAGGCTTGAGAATCTTATTCACAATTATTACAGTTTACAGGACATTTAATTAATATTGCCTCTATTTATTCCTCCTCTCCCTCCCATTGCATGGCTCACACCTATAAGAGAAAAAAATAACCAAACTGAATGCATCTTTTAAGAAGTTAGCTCAAAAGTGGAGTATTCACTTACCCTAGGTCACTATAAAATTGCTTTCAATATCAAATATCTAGGTATATAGATATAAAACTGTGTTAGACATTTCACACATCTTCAGTTGAAAATTATTACAATTAGATTAATATTTTCATGGCATGAATACAATCTCTAAGGGTTACATTAGAAAACATAGATATTAAAATTTTTAATTTTTTTAACTAAAGTCACAAAGCTTGATTCTGTTGTGTAAAAAGTATAACAACAGGAAGAGATGTAACAAATGACTATCTAGTACTGTAACACTTTGGCTTCCTCAAATCTTATTTTGAATTCAAAGAAGAAATGAATAAATATGAAATATAAGCACATATTCATTATATACCTATAGTTTACAAATCTTTCTACAAGAAGCTTACAGATTAGTAAAATCACATGCTCAATGTGTAATTATTTAATCAATCCTTGGAACATTAAAAAAAAACTACATACAAGTTAGAAGCTTAAGGATTAGAAAACTTGTTCCATTTATTACTATCCTACATCCTATCATGTAATCAATATGTCAGAAATTTACCTCTCTGTCTGTTAAACTGACGACCACGGACACCTTGTCTCAATGTTGTCTGAAGTCTTACTCGTCTGAAAGGCTTTGGTTGACTACTGCTAGTATCTAAGGAAAAAAACCCCAAACATTAAAATATAAGAAAGCAAATTAAAAAATAAGAAAAGCATTTATAATGGCAAAATCTAGTCACTAAATGATGCATGGATAAAATGCAGAGGTGTCCATTTGCTTTCAATATTTAAAAGTGGTTTGATTTTTAACAAGGGACATTTAACAAACAAAAAAAGGGTAGAAAGTAAAAAAAAATTTCTTATTAAAAAAAAGTACATGATTTTTTTTCATTCATTCACTCCACTCATAAAATATATATTCACTTGGTGCCTATCCATGTATCGCTGTGCTAGGGGGTGGGGACTACAATAAAAAACCACGTATCACCGCCCTCAGGAAACAACAGACCCCGACATATAATGTGAGTCAAATGTGAATCCTCTTTTCCAGACACCCCAAATCCAATCATTAGCAAATCCCGCCAGCTCGAATTTAAATACAATCCCCAAATCTGACCTCTTCTCACAAACTTCACTCTACCATTCTGTCTGAAACATCCTTGTCTTTACCTTGAATTTACAATACCCTCCGAACTTTCTCATTTCTGCCCATTACACATTTTCAGTGATACTGTTAAAATCTTTAAGTCAGATCTTATCATCACTCTGTTTGAAGCCCTCTACAAGCTTCCTAAATCCATAAAAGCCAAAGCAATTACAATGATCCACTGGGCTTCTCTTCCCTATCCCCTCCTGTCTTCTGCTGGCCTCTCTGGCCTTACGGTGCCTAACCACACTGGCCCCCTTGCTGATCCTGAATATGCCACACTGCTCTGCCTTATAGATACCTGCTATACACCTCATCTGCAACACTCCTTCCCCCCAAAACCGCACAGCTTTGCTCCCTTGCCCTTTCCAGGTCTTTACTTAGAAGTCATTTTCTTAGTAATGCTTTCTATCAAATCGCCTGGCACATGGTAGGCACTCAAATATTTACTGACTCAATGAACTGCTCAGATGAGGAGGCTTACTGTTTTATATTACCAAATAAATTCAAAGACACCCTAATTTTATAGTATACTGTAAAAGGGAACAAAAACCGTATTTTCTTGTGCAAGCCCTGATAAGATAAAAGTGCCCATTCTACTGTTGAAGATAATTTTCATGGGATATCAGAAATATAAATGGGAGAAGAGCTCTTCAGCAATTGTATTATTAATAACTATGGTAATGATAATTTTTGAGTCTTGCTGAGTGTAATGCATTGAGTTATATAATTTACATACATTATTTCTAATCTTGACTGCAAGGTTAGTTATGATTATCCAAATTTCATAATAAAATATATATGCAGACATTTAAAGTTATTAGCTGTTCCAAGGTAGATGTGGGATCTGAACCTAGGGATGTTGGCTTATAGGCTGCTGTGTCAGGGAAAAGCAGCTGATAGGCAGGAGAGATCTTGAGATAGCAAAGTCCCACGACTGAAAAAAGATAACTGAGCAGGTCTTCCATAGAATGTGAAGGTTCAATGGCAGAATTTGAGAATTACTGCTGTAAACAATTCAAAATAAAAATAATCTGTGTGGATGACTGGGTACTGTATTTCTTCAATTAATAAAAGTAATTCCCTACCTAAACATTTTGAGACAGATAAGCTAGTATAGTGTATTGTTTAAGAGTGGAGTCTCTGAAGCCAAACTTCTTGAGTTTGTATCCTGGCCTGCCCATTATTTATTAGTTATGTATTTTGGAAAAGTTATTCAACGTTTCTGTGCCTCAGTTTCCATATGGGTGATTACCACATTCGGTTGATGTGAGAATTAAGTAAGGTAATATATGTAAAGGGCTTAGAATGCTGTCTGACACACAGTAAGTGCTCAATAAATGTTAATTATTTTTTTGAAAGTACCACAGAAATAATTTTTATTGCAGGAAAAATACATAAAATAGCCTTTTTCAAAGTTAACTTCAAAAACTTGAAAGTCAAACTTTGAAACTGTTTACGTAAGTAAATTTCAATTATTTTTTGAGCAACAGACCGCCTACCCTTCAACTCTCCAAATCAAATCTCATGTAAGAATCCTAATACGTAGAACAAGTAACAAGAAGCTCCTTTGGTTTAAAGAGGCAGGAGACTGAAGTACTTAGCTGCCCTCCCAGTGACCCATCCCTCACAGCCCTCTGGCACCTCTAGTCTTAAAATTACATTTCCTTTAATAAAATACAATTTCCCTTTTAAAGAAACCATTTTTAATTAAGGAGGAAAAAAAGAACGATCTATTTGTTACAACAAAATCATCTTTTGCAAACAAGTCTGGTGTATCAGTTGTGTTGTACTCAAGAACAGGAACTTACCTACAGAAGAGCTGGATGGAGGATCCTGGCTGGTAGAAGGAAGATCTGACTCATCAGACGCCTGAACAGGTTCTTCTTCCTGCTGGCTATCAATTTCTAGGCCTGCTTCTGAACTAATACTAAGAAAGGAAAACAAAAATTGATTAGAAAATGCAAAACTGGTCCTTGAGGTATCCTAAATTGTTCCCAAACTCTTTCTGACATAGTTTATCACTTCAATAACCCCGTGCTTCCCTCTAACTCAAAACTGTAGACTCTTGATATTGGTAACTGTATTTTTTTTAAAGGAGCCGGGGAAAAGACAGCTCAAGTTGCTTTTTCCTTATTCCTCTTCTCACTAGGACATGTTCCAACTTTAGTTTTTATTTCCCCTCTGTTATTTTATTTTTTTTTTCTTTTTGGCAAAGGATGGTTCACATTCTTGACAACATTTATAAGAGATACACTATACAGATTTTGAAATCTCAAAACACTTTTCTAGGAAAGCAGAGTACTAAAATAATTCACAAGTCCTAACTAAACAATGTACCACTAACCCACCATGAGCTCTAGCCCAGATGAGACATGCTGCGGGTACGTGAATTCCTGGCTCCATGGCTGTAACTCCAACACTCTCTCTCCCATTCAATAAAGCACATGAAAACACAAACAAGGGAGAAAATAGCCCAAAAGTAAGTTGAATCTGCTCCAGTTTTATTATCTGCAAACTTCAGTGCAGTCATTAGTAACAATGTATCTGAAAGATCTCTCTCTTGACTACCTGCCCAAGTTGAGAATTACTAGTGAAGGGTAAAGTGCATGGGGCTCAAGTCACAGGTCAAATCCAGTCTAAGCCAGTTACCAGTGGCCCAAGCAAGTTATTTTAACATGTTCTGAGTCTGAGCTTTCTTACTGTAAAATGGAGAAAATACTTAGTAGAGATTTTGTGTGGGTTAGAAATGACATATCTAAAGTGACTTGCATACATGATATGAAATTAATGGCAGCTAGTATTCTTAGCAGGATCTATTATCTCCCCCAAATTAAGCAGCACTGTGTGAGAGCGTAATAGTAGGCTTGCTTTTTTCCTCATATACTAGAACTGGTCTATACTTATGCTAAGAAAATATTGCTAAATAAAACAAAATCTTTGAGCTCCATCTAGGAAATCTGTGTTCTACTTCTAGCTGTGCTTCTTTGAAGTAGTCCAACTTTTTTATTTTGTAAAGAATTAGGTTCTGCCTTGAAAGTTAAACACTTCTCCAAGACCACTGTCCAGGGGTTCTTTGCATTAAATTACTCCTCTGACATAAAAAAAAAAAAAAAAAAAAAATCTAGATGATGTGTCATAAAATATTTCTTTTGTTAAACTTTGTTTATAACTGATGTGTTAAAATGTAGTCAGGTCTTAAAAACTACTACAAAGTTTCTAATTTTTAAGAAGTCTGCATTTCAGACATCAAGTTCTAAACGCACATAAAGAAAGAATAAATGAGGTTCACTTGAAAGCCCACTACAAAATGGAAAGTGAGTCATTTCCTAATTTTCACAGAATGACTTCTTTCTTAGGGAAAGTTCAAGCAGCTACATGAATTGAAAGCTATTAGTGATTTTAAATAAATCATTTTTCTAGAATACATCATGTAATTTTCAGGGAGATAAACATTTAAAAAATTACTTGTCTGCTGTAATAATATCTAAATCCTAAGATATATTACTATGTGCAAAAATTAGTCTTCCAAAATGTATGGCTTGTTTTATTTTTGTAATGGGATGCTACTAAAAAACAGCTCAACAAACTATTTCCTGGCTAAAGGAAAACAAGTGTAAAAGTCTAAAGCAAGCAGAAATTATAAAGTAAATATTTACCCTTCAGATTCTGCCTCCACAAATACTTCATCTCCATCATCACCTGTTGCTGTTTCATTTGTTGTGGATAAAGTGCCAGTGGATGTTGTCACCATTGGAACAGACTGAGAGGCATGCTCTGAAGCATCAGAGGTGGTACTCTCAGTGAACACGGTCACTTCAAAATGAAAAGAAATGAAAACTTTAACTTAGTGGTTTACTTAATTTTTAGCCAGAAGATGTCACACAGTTTTCCATTTTACCAATAAAGCACATAATCTATTAGTCTGCCTGTGATACCTACCCGGGGCTGCTACTTGTAGAGGGGTAGTGGGAACACTTCGGCCACCTGACTCTTCCTCATGAGCTAGGAAGAGGGGTGTTTCGTACATTCCTAAACCTAAAGACAATTCTAAATATTAATGAATGATGGAAAGAACACAGAACTGTCAATATGCCAGGTATCTGAAAGAAAAACATGCATCAGTAGAGACACACAACTTTGCTGAAGCCCACTAATTAGCCCATCAGGCAAAAATCAATTGTTCAAAAATATAAATATAATTGAAACACATACTTTAAGTTCACAAACATTCAGTATCCTCTGAAAATATATCTAAAATGCTGCTCTTATGGGTTGATATAAGCTAACTTATTGAGTACCCAACTATGAACCAGGTACTATGTTAGAATCTACTCACCAAAACTACGAGATATTACTCTTCCCCTTTTTGCTAAAGAAATCGAATTTCTAGGGGGTTAATTTTCCCAAAGTTACAAAGGTAGTAAATGGTAGCATTCCAATTTAAGCCTAGATCTGTCTTCCAAGTCTAAACTGTCCTATAAAATAAAAAGTCATATAAAAATTTAACTTTATATAAAACGTATATTATATGACTTATATGAGGGCTGCAGATTAATCTTTTATTTTGAGCTTGTTATAAAAGTAGTATGCTTTCCTTACTCACTTACAAATTGTCATACAGCCTCTCACAAATTTAGTTTTATGGATGCTGACTGAGGATTAAAAGGTAATTAATTCCACAAAGAGCACACTCATGTTCAACAACCAACTTACTATTACTTAATTTAGGGGTCGTTTTATTCCACGTATTTTAAATATTTTATCTTTCTTAATTTTAATGTTAGTGGAAAATATCTAACTAGTTTATTTACTAAACATAAAGGTAAGATTTATATGTAAAGCAATGTTTAACATGTAGTAAATATAGCTTTTCTCATAAATTTGCACAGGAATTAGATACCACTTAAAAAAAATTTGTATTTGCTCACTTAAAAAAAAAAAAATCACATCAGAATAGCTTATTACTTAACATGTGTGAACCCAAGAGATCTAAGCATTTATTCATCTATTTACCTCCTTGAGAAGCAAGCTGGCCAAGATCAGAGTGACTTGAACTTGTTTGTGGCATATCTTCAGGTGGCCCAAACCGGAATCTAGGAACACCAGCAACCTGTGGGGAACTAAACAGACAAAAATGAACTTAAGATAAATTTTAAAGTTACTTTGTTTAAACCACAATGATGGAAAACAATACAGGAGAAGGAAGAATAATCACAAAGCAGGAAAAAAAAACAGACTGGAAGTAAAGCTGATACAGAAATCCTTATAATAATATTCTCAAAATATCAGGTGTGAATAAATTTAATATTATACATGACTCATATATATGTATTTTACATGTAACTTTCAAGTCTCCTGAACTATCTATGCCTCACATTTCCTGAATACGCTGGACATCTATCTCCATGCAGATACACTAAAAACAACACAAATCTAAAATGAGATGTAACAAAAAAAGAGAATGAAGTCACAAGACAAAGTTTTGCCTTAGTTTTTACTGCTGAGTCAGATAAATCAAGTCACCTCTAGCCCATTTCCTATCTGAAAGAGCTCACTAGATGGCTCCCAAGGTCTAGAAAAATTCTAGTATTAGGTGGCTAGACACTTGTTTCCCCCTTGTTCTAGTAACACTATCATCCATCTTCCAGGATATAAAACAGCATTATCTCTCTTTGCCCATTCCTGACCCTACCTTCCTTCACTAGCCAGCCCCTGATGTTTACAGATTTTGTCTATAACTCTTCATTTTCTTTTGCACATCAACATTATTGCTTTAGTTAAGGACACATCCTCTTTCAGGTGGATTTAAAAATTTATTTTCATAAAATTATTCTACTATAGAAGAACCTTGCATTCTGAGCTATGCAAGAATCTGTTGACTGGCTGTCACTCAGAACCTGTTTATTGGAGTCTGTTTCTGACAGGCTGACTTCCAGAAGGGAGGGGCAGACAGTGATTAGTTGGCTTATAAAACTGTGTTAATCACGATGAGTTATGGTTAACTGCACAAGTTTAAAATAGGTTTTGATAGGGGCGCCTGGGTGGCTCAGTCAGTTGAGTGTCAGCCTCTTGGTTTTGGCTCAGGTCGTGACCTCAGGGTCGTGGGATCGAGCTTCGCCTCAGGCTCTGTTCTCAGCGTGGAGCCTGCTTGTTCCTCTCCCTTCCCCTCTGACCTTTCCCTGCTCCCCCTGCTTCTGCGTGCGCACATGCAAGTGTTCTCTCTCAAATCAATTAATCAATAAATAATCTTAAAAAAAAAAAAGGTTTTGATGGCTGGCTATATGTTACCATATACTACAGAACAATCAATCTTTTTCCAAGTTTGTGGAAACTTTTTCATTCTGATATTCAATTACATCCTGCCATGCAGCTAATACTTCAGCCACAATTAAATGTGTACTTCACGGAAGTACTTTTTTATCCTTTAAGAGTAGTGGTATAGCACAAGTTAACATAGGTTCTAGAGCCAGACTGACTGTTCTGAAACCAAAAACTGCCACTTTTTGGCTGTCTGATGTTTGACAAATACGTTAACATCTCTGTGCTTCCTTATCTGTAAAATAGGAACAATAATGGTATCTTCTCTCATAGCTATAAAGATGAAATAAACTGATTCATGGAAATGTAAAGTGTAGGTGTTCTTTTCCAAGACTCAGTTCAATGTTGTCCCCATTAAGTTGTCTCAGATTCTTTCCCCCTAATTGCTGGAATAAATCACTTCTTTGTATTAAGCCTACTGCTTATGCTTTTATTCTTCTAGATTGTTTAGGTGACAATTAGTTCCTCATATACTTGGCTTTCGAAATAATACCATCCCATCACAATCACTGTCATTACAAACACCTTCATTAACATCTGCAAGGCATTTACTATGTGCCAGGTAATATTCTAAACACGTTAGCATAAATTCAGTTCACTTAATTCTCACAACTTGTATGGCAGGAATTACTGTATTATTATTCCCATTAGTAAAATGAGGATACTCAGGAATAGAGAACCTAAAAAACCTGATAAACTAGTAAGCAGTACAGCTAGGTTTCAAACCTGGGCATTCTGACTCTGAAGTCTTTGTATTTCTTTCTTTTTAAAGATTATTTATTTGAGAGAGAGAGAGAGAGGGCAAGCATGGGGGGGAGGGGCAGAGGGAGAAGCAGACTAGCCAGGGAGCCCAATGCAGGGCTCGACCTGAGCTGAAGGCAGACACTCAACTGACAAAGCCACCCAGTCTGTGTTCTTAACCATCATTATTCTGCCTTTAGATCTCAAATTCCTGATGGAAGCAACTATATTTCATTGACCTTTTTTTTAAGAGAGAGAAAGAGTGCACAGTGTGTGAGTTGGCGGGGAGGCAGGAAAGGTGAAGGGGCAGAAGGAGAGGGAGAGAGAATCTTAAGGAGGCTCCATGCTAAGCTTGGAGCCTGACACGGGGCTCGATCTCACGACCCTGAGATCGTAACCAACAAGAGTTGGACACTTAACCCACTAAGCCACCCAGGCGCCACCCCCTTCATTCACCTTTATATAATTTTCCCCAAACTATATCCTCAACCCTCCTATCACAAGTGCTTAGTACACAATAGAGGACTCAACAAGTAATGAATCCACAAATGTAAACAAACTGACAGGGAAAGAGGAAGAAAATGATTAGTCACAAAATACGCTTCTCTTTCATTAACTTACTGAATTGCTTCAGCAAATCCATCAGTACGATGTGGCACCACAAGAGTTGGAGTACTTGGAACTGTTCTGTCTTCATCATCAAAAAAATGCTGCTGCTAAAACCAAGACAGAAAATGGGGAATAAACAGGTATGACAGAAACATACATATGGACTATATACATAGTTGCTGAACAAATGAGTCACTTCTACATAATGGGTAGATAGTTACCATGCCACCGATTCCTGGAGTCAACTGAAGCCCCCGTCCAACAGACTGCCTCCGAGTCATCTGAATTCTCTGTGTCAAGAAAGGAATTACTTGTTTTCAGGAATCAGGCAATCAAACAAGAACTAAGTACCAACAGATATAGCTTATTACAATGGTAACAAGGTAACTGAAATGTTAGCAGATAATACAACCATCAGGATATCTTCTCAGGAAAATTTGCCAATATTTGCACTAAAGAATTCCGTTTTAAATAGTGATAAATTTTTAATTGTACAGATTATATTAACCAGCAAATATTTTATTAACCAATAGACAAAATATTAACCAATATTTAAAACCAATCTCTGATCCTATTTTATTTGTATGTAACTAATCTAGTTTCTATTTCCTTAATCTAAAACATTAGTAAGCATGACTTCAGATCTTAAAGCTTAATTCTCTTTCGGAGTTCAAACAGCAATACTGTCTTCATATAAGCTGTTTCCCAATTTAGAAAATTCTAAATTGGTAGATTTGATGTATTTTGCAGGATCCACACACAATCCATTAAGACTTTATATTTTTATAGAATGAGGTTATTTTCATCTGTAGTATTTTAGTAGAATCTCACTTGGCAGTTTTCAATAGACTTTGTTACAGGGTAAGACTCAAGCTAGATTACTAAGAGCTTTGTAGTTTTCCTGCTCTGCAAGAGTTTCTGATTAAGAGATGTCCAACTCTATTACAAAGAGTGCTACATGTTAAGGGTCATGCATCCTTTCATTAATTATAAAAGTGGAAATTAAGATGTATTATTGAAAAAAAAGTCTCTTAAACAAATTTCTTTTTGGAAAAAAAAAACAACAACAACACACACGTGCACCTTAGAGAAAGAAACATTCAAAATACATGGTGGTGGTGGTTAGCTGCTAAAATAAAATTTACTTTAATTAAAATCCAAGATGCTTTTTTTTAAAATCTGTAGAAAAAGTGTTCTTTATTTGCTAGAATTGTAACCATTTCAATTTATACACAACTTTTAGTAAGCCTTGCCCTTCCAAAGTTCACTTTATTTATGAAGTAAACTACTGCCATATTTCAAGGAAAAAAAAGAAGAGATTCATTTCAGTTCAAAAAACTTTATAAAAATATGCTAAAACATTAAAAAGTTCACTTAATTTCTGGAAAAAGTAGTATCTAATGGAAAGAAGGAGAGATAAAGCCAAGAGTTTTCAGACTGACCAGTACTTTTACTACCTGAACAGGTGGTCCCAATTCTTGAGGTGGAGCATGAATGGTCAGTCGTGGGGGAAGAGGGTGTGGGGGGCGTCTTGGAGACTGAGGTGCTCGAGGAGTCTGTCTTTCAGATGCTGATGATGGCTGCTGTTCTCTAGAAATGTCCTGGGAGAAAGAGGACTCTGCAGTAGCTGTATTACCTTCACCTATAGGAAGAGAGAAGCTTATTTTTAACTTTTAAATTTACCACAGAATAACTGGGACAATTCCCTAGAGGTATAAATCTCACCACTAGGAACGTTCACCTCACCAATACTTTCAGAAGGAAAGAAGTGAGGTGTGGAGAATGGGAGTGCAATTATCAGCTGTGTGGCCTACAGCAAGTCCCCTAACCTGTTTGAGTCTGTTTCTTAGGTTGGTTAATGGAACCAACTAAAAGATACTTTTGTTATTTCGGATTTCTTAAACTTTGAATTTCAATGGTTCTTCACCTGTCTAGGTCTTCTACATATATGGTAGAAACAAGAGAAGCGGTCTCTCACTGTGAAAGTAGGCTATCAGAATTTAGTGGTTTTACAAGTCTGAGGTCTGGGGAAAAAAAAAGTCTGAGTTCTGGAATCGGATTCTAGCTATAACATTTAATAGCTATGACCTTTTTTTTTTTTCTTTTTTTTTTTTACACAATCTCTACGGCCAACACAGGGCTCAAATTCATGACTTTGAGATCAAGAGTCACATGCTCTACTGACTAAGCCAGCCAGGCACCCCCTCTCAGATTAGATATTAACTGGTACCTAAACTGACAAGCTTATTGTAAGCTTTGAACAGCACAGGTTCACTTTCAGGAGATTTTTTACAGTGCAGCACTATAAATGTGTTTTCTCCTCCTTATGATTGTCTTAATATTTTCTTTCCTCTAGCTTACTTTATTGTAAAATCACAGTACAATACAGTACAAAAACATGTTAATCGACTGTTTTATGGTATCAGTAAGGCTTCTGGGTCGATAGTCGGCTATTAGTAGTCAAGTTTTTGGGAAGTCAAAAGTTGTATGTTAATTTTTTACTATGCAGGGGGTTTGACATCCCTAACCCTGGCACTGCTCAAGGGTCAACTGTAATTTAATACAAGCACAGTTGCTCAGGAAAAGCATTCTTTTCGTAATTTTCTGGCAATATACCAAATCCATCCGCTAACTTAATTTTATCCAGATCACTAGGCCTATTTTTGCTTGACTGTAAAAAACAAAGTCTCCAATGAGCATCTATTGTATGCTTTGTATCTGGGAAAAATGGCTATAAAAATTAGCCCTAAAAAGGCAAAAAATACTTCCTCCTGTATCCCAACTATATGACACACACAAGATGTTTCTTAAATCTACAAAATGTTTTATAAAATGTAAATTATGGACCAAAGTATCATTAATTTCTCTCCTTATGTCCCTTAGAAAGTAGTACTATTTTTTAGTATATGGATTATTTCTTTTTCTTAAAAAATTTAAAAGTTTAGGGGGGCGCCGCTGGAGCTGCCACGTCCGGGACCGGGAGCTGCTGCCATTGCAGCCATGGTGTCAGTGAGCTGGGGGGACCTGTGGACACCTCCCATGAGGACATGATTCACAATGCCCAGATGGATTACTATGGCACCCGCCTAGCAACCTGCTCATCAGACAGGTCTGTCAAAATCTTTGATGTGCGAAATGGAGGACAGATCCTCATTGCTGACCTCAGGGGTCATGAGGGTCCTGTGTAGCAAGTGGCCTGGGCCCACCCCATGTATGGCAACATCCTGGCATCCTGCTCCTATGACTGGAAAGTCATTATCTGGAAGGAGAATGGCAACTGGGAGAAGATGCACGAGCACAAGGACACAACTCCTCAGTAAACTCTGTGTGCTGGGCCCCCCATGACTATGGCCTAATACTGGCCTGTGGGAGCTCAGATGGGGCCATCTCCCTGCTGACATACACTGGAGAGGGCCAATGGGAAGTGAAGAAGATCAACAATGCTCACACTATTGGCTGCAATGCCATCAGCTGGGCCCCTGCTGTTGTACCTGGAAGCCTCACAGATCAGCCATCCGGGCAGAAGCCCAACTACATCAAGAAGTTTGCATCGGGCGGCTGTGACAACCTCATCAAACTGTGGGAGGAAGAGGAGGATGACCAGTGGAAGGAGGAACAGAAGCTAGAAGCACACAGTGACTGGGTTCAAGATGTGGCCTGGGCCCCCTCCACTGGCCTGCCCACCAACACCATCGCCAGTTGCTCCCAAGGTGGTGGTGTATTCATCTGGACTTGTGATGACACCTCAGGCAATACGTGGTCACCCAAACTATTGCACAAGTTCAATGATGTTGTGTGGCATGTGAGCTGGTCCATCACAGCCAACATCCTGGCTGTCTCTGGCGGAGACAGTAAGGTGACCTGTGAAGAAGTCCGTTGATGGGCAGTGGGTGTGCATCAGTGATGTCAACAAGCACCAGGGTTCTGTGTCTGCTTCTGTCACAGAGGGCCAGCAGAACAAGCAGTGACAAGACAAGCAAGGCCCAGCTCCCCACATGCTGACTCCAGGACTCCCCTTTCCTGGACGAACTGACCAAATAGCTGGGAGGAACAGCTCCAACACGATTACTTCCCCAGGAGTAGTACAAATGCAACCAGATTGATCATCTGCCTTAACATGATTTGATATGGTTTATAATTTACTGTCCTGCTGAAAGCATTCATGTTATGAGGAAAAAGCTACAAATGATCTTCAAATCTATTATTTTAAAATATTTTTGGCCATTTTTATGTACCTTTTGGGTTCAGGAATTATTTGGGGGGTTTTGTTTCCAAAAAAATAAATTCATATTGCTTATAAAAAAAATTTGTAAGTTGAAAAGTTGCTTATGCCCTTGCTTTATCTTAATTCAAATGAGGATATATCTTGCACTTTTAAATACACAGGCTTATATGGAAACTTAAGACACACTGTTTTCCCAATAGTCTACATATATAAGGTTTTACTATATTACCATTTACGATTTTAGCTCAGTATTATCTGTAAAATCAGAATAATATACCAGATGATCACCAATTCCTTAAAACACATTTAAAAAGGATTCTAAAATAATTTTCTATGATTTCCATAATCCTTTAATACCTCCCTTGTGAGGTGTGGACTCATCTTTTCAAATATTTAACAAAAAGTATGCCACAATGACCAAAATATCTTTTATTCAATGGAAAACCAGCCAACCAGTAAAGCTCCAATACCCACAAAACCTTCAAATGTGGGGCTTGATTTAGACAACCTCTTCTGGCTGTGAACTGCTAATACTGCTGTAAGAGGTCCCTGATTTAAAATAGCAGCAACACATTGTATTTGTAATACTTTACAGATTTCAGAACGCTGGAATCTTAAAGAAGCCTGGTGTATTTGAAAATACAGTATGACTTTAGAGTGATAAATATAGTAGACTTTATAAGAGAATAGTAACAAAGCTAGAAAGAAGCCAATCTCCTGCTTGCCAATTTACTAAAGTTTTATTTCCTACATGATAATTAAATGCAATCCTAGTTTAGAAGATATTACCAAAAGTATTCAACTAAAAAGAGACGAAGGAAGGTCTCACCACTGTTTTGAGAATCAGCAGCTCTCTGATTACTTTCACCTCCACCCATACTTTCTTCTGTTTCTGTACCTGGATCAGTCCCATCACCACCCTATAAACAAAATATGATGACTAAGAGCAAATAAACCAAACAATTATCTTAAAACATAATAACCAAACTAAACCACCGTAACAACAAACAAAAAATCCCAATGGTATAAAAAGTTTTAGTATTCTGAGAATACAGGCCTGTGAATATCCTTGGAAAACAGTATGTTTTCTAGCAAGTTCTTGAAGAAAGTGGATGGTCAAAATTCTAGCCAGTTACCTCAGCATCATCAGCTTCATAACCATCATTGCCATCTGCACTACCAGTGCCTTCGTTACTGTCATCACCCTCATCTCCCATCCCTGTGTCATCTTCATCATCATCATCATCTTCCTCATCTTCCTCATAATCCTGGTAGACAAATGCCCAAGTGAAAACAAAGATCTAAGGTGTAGCACACATAGTCTGCACTTCTTGATAGCATGTTTAAACATTTCAGTGACACACCACTGATCAGGACATAGGAGCTGTCCCGAGAGTTGTATGGAATTAGTTCAGTGGCAGCAAGTATCAAAATTGTGAGGCTTACTGGAATGAGTAAACAATCATCAGTTCTGTATTCTAACTGTTCATATGAGATCAGTTCAAAGATCAAAGCTCCTAGATGTCCATAAAGTGTCAGATGCCACTTTATTTCTAAATTTAAAGGGTGGCATTGAAGAAAACAAATCATGAGATTATACTACACTATGAGCTTTTAAAAAACATTGATTAATGAAAGGATCTAAAATGAGTGGTTGTCAATATAGGATTAATTCCCAAAATAAAATATAGTTTCACTTAAAATATGCTTCAATTAGCAAAAAACCTCCACTATTTTTGAAAAAAATCATGGGACTATACAAGAAAAAAAAAAATACCCTCCTTTCTTCTTATCTCCAGAAATGACAGAGCTTGTAATTAAATCCAGTCTCTTATCAATAAGACTTAAAATTAAGTTTAATTAACAAATTTAGCAAATCCTAAAGGGCTTAGCAATAAAAATAGATGGATTTTTTTCATTACTTGTTCTATGCTCAATTTCATTATAAAACGTTAATTTCAGAACTATTCAGATAAAAAAAGCAAAATAATCTATTTAAACTGACAGGGAAGCAGATGTTACTGGTTGATGAATTAGCAGTCGTAAGGATTTGAGCATTTCATCCAGCAGTTTAAAACAATGGATGATTTACCTCATGTTCTCCATCATTTTCATCATCATCCTCTTCTTCATCATCACTGTCAATCACAATGACATCATCTCCTTTGCCCTGACCATCTTGGGATGAAGTTGTTGTTTGCTGATCTGACTGAAGGGGTCCAAGATCTATTTGTAGAGACTGAGAGGTTTCTTCACTGTCTTCCATTGGAGTATAATCTCCCTGGGTAACTCCCTTTAAGAGTAAAAAAATGAAAACTTAAAAATTTAGAAAGTCAAATATACCTAAAACTATCAGTAAGATACTGTATATCTAATAAAAAAAATACTCGTGGACTAGTAGCATTTTATTTTTAAAATATGGTTTTTAAAAACAATTAGGGTGCCTGGGTAGCTCGGTCGATTGAGTGTCTTTGGCTCAAGTCATGGTCCTGGGGCCCTGGGATCGAGCCTCACGTCGGGCTCCTGCTCAGAGGGGGTCTGCTTCTCTCTCTCCGCCCCTCCCCCTACTCATGCTCTCTCTCTGAAGTAAATAAAATCTTTTTAAAAAAATTAAACAAAAAGAATAAAAGAATTAATTTGAGGCACCTGGGTGGCTCAGTTGGTTAAGCGTCCAACTCTTGATTTCGGCTCAGGTCATGATCTCAGGGCCCGGCATCAAGACCCACCTTGGGCTCCACACTCAGCATAGAGTCAGCCTGAGATTCCTTCCCCCTCTCCCTCTGCCCCTCCCCTCACTCACATGCTCTTTCTAAAAACAAATAAATAAAGATCTTAAAAAAAAAGAGCAGAATTAATTTGAAGCACATGCTAAAGAAAATATATCATTGGGTTTCTTTACTGTCTTCCTATAGAAGAATTATTAAAAACCTCATTGGCTAATACTCCACTAAAAAAGAAAAAAATGCGGGGCGCCTGGGTGGCTCAGTCGTTAAGTGTCTGCCTTCGGCTCGGGTCATGATCCCAGGGTCCTGGGATCGAGCCCCACATCGGGCTCCCTGCTCAGTGGGAAGCCTGCTTCTCCCTCTCCCACTCCCACTGCTTGTGTTCCTGCTCTCGCTATCTCTGTCTCTGTCAAATAAATAAATAAAATCTTAAAAAAAAAAAAAGAAAAAAATGCACATATACAGATATGTATATTCAAAACTACCAGTGTGATAGTGTAGATCAGTGTTGTTCAACAGAAACATATTGTTATCCACAATGTCAGTCACATACATGATTTTAAATTTTCTAGTAGTCATTTAAAATTAAAAAAAGGAAACAAGTGAAATTAGCTTAATGATATTAATATATACAAAATATTTCAATAAGTTATCAAACTAAGAATTACCAATCAGATATTCTACTTATTAAAATTTGTAATAAGGGCGCCTGAGTGGCTCAGTCGTTAAGTATCTGCCTTCGGCTCAGGTCATGATCCCAGGGTCCTGGGATCAAGCCCCGCATCAGGCTCCCTGCTCGGCGGGAAGCCTGCTCTCCCTCTCCCACTCCCGCTGCTTGTGTTCCTGCTCTCGCTAACTCTGTCTCTGTCAAATAAATAAATAAAATCTTAAACAAAACAAAACAAAAATAAATAAAATAAAATAAAATAAAATTTGTAATAAGTCTTTAAAGCCCAATGTATATTTTATACTCACAGCCTATCTCAATTCAGACTAGCTATATTTGAAGTGTTCAACAGCCAATGTGGTTAACAGTGCAGTTGTAAACCAAAATCAGAAAAAAGAGTATTATTATTATAATGTTAATGATATTATTATTAAAAAAGTTTACTCCCCAAACCAGAAAGTCTAGGAAACACCCTAAACAAAATAAGCTATTATTGTCATTTTACAAAGGCACTTCTCCTCCTAAAAACTCACTATTCTAAGCCTTCAAACCACACTGAAGACATCAAGAAACGAAAATAATTCTTTGCTTAATTCATCCTCACAATTCCATCTTGTTAGCTACCGAAGTAAACTAATTTAAAACTTTATTTTTGTTACTTACTCTAAGAAAATTAAATGTCTACTTTTTAATTAAGCACGTGGCAATCTATTTTTTATATAAGCCTGAAACAATGTCTTGTGAACTCATTCATAAAGATTATATTTGCTGTAATGGAAAAAAAATGAGTAGTTCATGATATAAGTAAAAATAGGCTTCCAAGTGATATGCTTATTTCAAGAAAAGCAAACACTTAAAAAGAACATCTGCTTCATTGTCAGAAAATCAGAAAAATGAACTGTTACACAGTCAGTAGATAGTGCTCAAAGTGGAATGGAAACCAAATGGTACTTCTGAGTCATAGTTTTGCCAATCTCAAGAAAAAGTTGCACAGAAGATTTTAGTATAAGTTAACCAAGTCTGGCAATAATTTAGAAATTCACATATTGTTTCAAAACTGTTACTACGCTCTTCAGATATGACACTGAAAGATACATGAAACAGAGGTCATTTAGAGTACTATACATTCATCTTTAAGGTTTAATTTTCTGTTCTTAGTTGAGGAAAATAGGGAAAATTAAAAATTAATGCAGCTAAGAAACCAAAATTCACTTGCAATCTATGGTTGCTTTTAATTAGCTTGAGATAATTCCTTAATTTTGTATGGATAATTTTAGAATAAATGATCCTGGAAATTTATTCAGACAAAAACTCTTTCAAGCTAAAGAGTATAACTGGAAACTAGACAGCCTGAGTTCAAGCCCCAGCTCCGACGCTATCAGAACTTGGGTATGCGGGGCGCCTGGGTGGCTCAGATGGTTAAGCTTCTGCCTTCAGCTCAGGTCATGATCCCAGCGTCCTGGGATCGAGCCCCGCATCGGGCTCCCTGCTCGGCTAGAAGCCTGCTTCTCCCTCTCCTACTCCCCCTCCTTGTGTTCCCTCTCTCTCTGTCAAATAAATTAAAAAAAAAACAAAAAAAAACAACAAAAAAACTTGGGTATGCTACTTTATCTATCAGTTTCTTCACCCATACAATAGGGCCGTTAAGGATTAAGTTCGTTAATAAATGCTAACTTCTTAGAACACTTGACATACATAGTAATGAACTGTGTTTATTAGCAGTAAACTATTAATTATTACATATTATGAATTCTCAATTAGTGTGGCAGAGCAGATGGAAGAAAAGTAAATAATATTTTGAGCACCTAATGTGTGGCAGGTACTATTTTAGGTACAATACTAAAAATCATGTTATATTATTCCAACAGATGAGAAGACCAAGGCTTAGAGAGAATCAATGACTTTCCACAGTCACATAGCTTCTAAGTGGTATAGTCAGGAATGGAACCTAATGGTTTGTAGCTTCACAGTCTACACATTTCCCCTAGTGAGGCTGCCTCTGGAGAAGCCTCACTTAGAGTTCAGAAAATGAAAAAAATACACAAATGCATTTCCTTTCATAGGTTATTTTAATTCAATAAGAGAAGCAAGAGAGGGGAGAGAACCAGAGGACCACCAAAGGGGCACTATGGATTAACTCAAGATTCAGCCAGCACTCATACTTCCAAATAATAAAGTGGATAATCTTTACTCATGACAACTTTCGCTTGCAAGAATCTGTGCTAAGTATGAACAAAAAAAAAATTTTTTTTTTTTTTAAGATTCTGTTTATTTATTTACTAGAGAGAGGCTGTGTGTGCACATGCATGCGTGGGTGGGGGGGGTGAGACACAGGGAGAGGGACAAGCCGACTCCATGCTGAGCACAGAGTCTGACGCAGGGCTCAATTCTCATGACCCTGAGGATCATGCCCTGAGCCAAAATCAAGAGTCAGTGCCAGGGGCGCCTGGGTGGCTCAGTTGGTTAAGCGACTGCCTTTGGCTCAGGTCATGATCCTGGAGTCCCGGGATCAAGTCCCACATTGGGCTCCCTGCTCAGCTCGGAGTCTGCTTCTCCCTCTGGCCCTCCTCCCTCTCATGCTCTCTCTCTCTCATTCTCTCTCTCGCAAATAAATAAAATCTTAAAAAAAAAAAAGTCAGATGCCTAACCAACTGAGTGACCCAGGCACCCCATAGAAACATTTCTTTAACAAATTTATAAGGCAGTATACTAATTAGGAGTAAAGCAAAGCAGAAATTACAATGGTAATTCTAATATTTCATTAAATATAAAAGCATCAAGTTAAAAAGAAGTCCAAATAATGTTTCAATTTGTCAAAGCCAATTTCATTCATTAAAAGCAACAATTTGCTAGTTTAAATGTTTAAACTTACTTCTCCAATGGAATCTTGAGAATCTTGGTTGTATACTTGAGTTTCTACCTCTCCGTCAGTACTTTCTTCCGCCATAACTTCTTCCTGAATCATAACACACAAGTGTGTTAACTAGATCAATTCACTAGATGGAAGAATCACCTGCTCAGCTAGTTCTCTCAAATAAAATAAAGCTTAAATCTATAATTTTAT
This sequence comes from Mirounga angustirostris, assembly GCF_029215605.1. Classification (NCBI taxonomy): domain Eukaryota; kingdom Metazoa; phylum Chordata; class Mammalia; order Carnivora; family Phocidae; genus Mirounga; species Mirounga angustirostris. The sequence goes on from NW_026991714.1 coordinate 46,487,749, forward strand.
GAAGCAGTACAATATAAATGTTCTTACATTTATGATATAATCACATTCCTCTTCAGTATAAATAAGACTTACAAACACTAATACATGTTAATTAAATTAACTGAGTAGTCTTAATGTTTCAGAGTAAAAATTCAATACAATTTTAGCTTCAATGAAAGAAAATAAAGGAATATAGTTTTGGTTAATCTAAGAAAAAGATGGCAGACAACAGTTTACAATGTCCATGAAACTTAAACTCTTAATTCTTTGAATTAAAAAAACACCCGACTTTGAAATGGAATACAACTTAAGTTTTTATAACTGTGTTTTTTGTTTTTTTTTTTTAAGAGAGAGAGACGGGGGTCGGGGAGAAGGGACAGAGGGAGAGGGAGAGCAGCAGATTCTGCGCTCAGCACAGAGCCCAAAGCAGGGCTCGATCTCACAACCCTGAGATCATGACCTGAGCTGAATCAAGAGTTGGATGCTTAACCGACTGAGCCACCCAGGTGCTCCGTAACTGTTTTTTACTGAAATGACAAATAATTCAATTAAAGATATACTAAGAATTAGAAAAAAATGTTGGCAACAGCAACAATACCTGAGCTGTCAGTTGAAACTTTGTAGTAAGTTCAATAAAGAGTTTTTTAGGCAATGGATTCTGGCCCCAACAGGTCCATTCACCTAATCATGTTGTAATTGCAAGATTATCTTACCTCAGTTCCTACAGGGGTAACACTTTTCAACTTCTTTGGAAGAGGCATTTCCACTGTGTCATCAGAGACTTGGTCTGATGCTTCTATGGTGCTATCCTCTTCCTCTTCACGTGTCCGTTTAGGCAAAGAAGAACTTGGGGTAGCTGACACTTTGAAATTACATAATTTAAATCTTTAATCAGAGAATGATAATGAATTCAATGAGATAAAGTTAATTTTTTTTGATAAAGTTAATTTTTGAAATATTTTGGTCATTTAACTAAAGAAAGACATAGGAAACACTTAACTGAACAGTTCAACATAATCTATTCCTGCTAATATCTATAAACAATGGGCAACCTATGCTCTAAATCAATGGTCTTATGGTATCGATCTCACCTGTGGTTAATAAACCCCATCAACTTTTACAGCAATGCATTCAATTAACTGTGTAATGATATATAATTGAGAAGTTTACACAAGGCCTTCTGTAGTTATAAAACCCAGGACTCCTATGGTAACAAAATTTATACTGTATGTTTAGATTTGAAAATCCTTATATGGTCTTCTCTTACGTGTCTTTTTTCTCAAGACCTGTATTAAGTTACATATAATGTTATGGGGTTGTATCACTTTTAAAATCAGTCAAAATAACTGGAGAAGAAGAAAGTTCTGAATGATAAAAACGAGTGATCTAGTAGTAAACATGAAATCAAGTGTTAGGAATCCATTCGTCCTTTCTAACATCTGTTAGAAAACAAGTATGTACAAACAATACTCAAGATGTGTATTTTATATCCAAGAAACTACAAATGCACAGGTCTACTCTAACTTCATTTTAAAATTAAGCATACCAAAAAATAAAAATTAAAAAATTAAAAATATATAAACAAATAAATCAATAAAATCAAGCTTACCAGTGCCAAATACTGCCGTGGAAGTAGAAGGCCGCTCAACTGGCGAACTCTGTACAACTTCTACTATGTTGGGGGACAGCTCTTGATTTGCAGGCTCAATCTGAGGATGACTCTGTTGGGTGGGCTGCACAAAAGCTGTAGCCTGTGTTTGTTGCTGAACAGTTAAAATGGGTTGAGGGATAGTTGGCTGAATATTAGGACTAGTAGAACGGACAGAACCACTTGTGCTTCCAAAAACTGGAACATGTTCCACAGGCCCTTCTGACTGCAGAGCTGAAAAATAATTACAAATACTTAATATATTAAGTCTTCTATTCTTAGCAAAGCTGGATTTTCCCTCCCTACTGTGCTACTGGTAATGTTCTGTAAAGTTATTTGTGTACATCTCTTACCACTCACTAAGCAAAAACAGTATGGGTAAATGTAATGTATTATGCATTTTTTTGTGATGCCTATGTGACTGCTATGGTAGTCTGTAGTATGGTGGCATAATTAAATAAATACCTAAAACTCTTTCTATCTACGATTTTATTGAAATTACAACCAAGTAAGATAAATGAACCGAGGAAGCTCAAAGACAAATTATAAATTTTTATTAAGCATCAGTAATAAGAAGCTACCCAGGGGAACAAAGTGGATAAAGTAATGAAAAAGACAGTTTCAGTGAAAAAGTGGTGTAGGGTTGAACCAGTGATTCAGTATGGTTTTCCAAGGTGGATTTCATATCATCTTCCTTAGCCACCAGAAGTAAAAATGTTGGCCTTAGAAAAACATGCTATATACTTATGGGTGTGTTATTTTCCTCCTCCTTCAACTTCAAAACAAAACAAAGCAGAAAGGAAGGGAATGGAAAGAGGGAGGAAATTCGCTGCATTAACGAGTATCCTAGGAGGCATACCCTTGAAAATATTAACTACCCACTTTTACTGTATGTTTGACTTTAGCTTTAGTGGAAGCCTCATTTATCCTTGAAGTTACTGTAATCTTCTCATAATAAATCTAAATAAGCAGTCAGTCCAATCAGATCTGTTACTTACCTTCCTGTGATTCTACTTGTGTAGTGGGCATCACTGTAGCTGTTGGGGTAGTAGTAGGATTTGTAACAGTTGCGGGTGTGACCATTGGGCGTATACTAGCCCTGGGTGTTGACTTATTCCCAGCCATAGCTGCAGCTGTCACTTTACTTGGAGTAGACACAACAGGAGTTGGCTTAATATTGGCTGTTGGTGGGTCTGATGTGCTAGCACTTACAGAGGGGAAAATGCAAGAATAACGATTCATAAAAAATTTATAAATATCCCTTATAAAGTACATATACTCTATCAAAAAAAAAAAAGCGCTACATAATCTTAAAAAAGAATAAAATTGGAGGTACTGCAATCCCAGATTTCAAGATATACTATAGTAATCAAAACAGTATGGTACTAGCACACAAATAGACATAAGATCAATGGAACAGAAGAGAGAGCCCAGAAATAGACCCATGATTACATGGTCAATTAATCTATAACAAAGGACGCAAGAATATACAATGGGAAGTTTCTTCAGTAAATGGTGTTGGGAAAACTGGACAGCTACATGCAAAAGAATGAAAGTGGACCACATTCTTACCATACACAAAAATAAACTCAAAATGGATTAAAGACCTAAATATGAAGACCTGGAACCAGAAAAAGCCTAGAAGAGCACAGGCGGTAATTTCTCTGACACTGGCCATAGCAACATTTTTCTAGATTATGTCTCCTGAGGCAAGGAAAACAAAAGCAAAAATAAACAATTGGGACTGCAGCAAAGTAAAAAGCTTCCACACAGCAAAGGAAACAATCAACAAAACAAAAAGACGCCGTACTGAATGGAAGAAGATATTAGTAAATGATATATCTGATGAGTTAACATACAAATTATATAAAGAATTCATGCAAAAAAACCCAAAATTCACACAATTCAACACCAAAAAACCCCAAATAATCTAACTAAAAAATGGGCAGAAGACATGAAGAGACGTACAGACACATGAAAAAATGCTCAACACCACCAACCACCAGGGAAATGGAAATCAAAACCACAATGAGATATCACCACATATGATTCTGAGGGCTAGTATTAAAAAGGCAAAAAATAACAAGTGTTGGCAAGGATGTGGAGAAAAGGGAGCCTTGTGCACTGTTGGTGGGAATGTAAATTCATGCAGCCACTCTGGAAAATAGTATGGAGGGTCCTTAAAAAATTAAAAATAGAATTAACATATGATCCAGTAATTCCACTAGTGGGTATTTACACAAAAAATATGAAAACACTAATTTGAAAGGATATATGCACCCTTGTATTTACTGCAGCATTACTGACATTAGCCAAACGATGGAAACAGCCCAAGTATCCATCAATAAATGAATGGATAAAGAAAATATGGTATATATACACAATGGAATATTACTCAGCCATAAAAAGACTGAAATCTTACCATTTGCAACAACATGGATGGATTTAGAGGGTAAGGGAAATAAGTCAGAGAAAGATAAATACCATATGATTTCACTCGTGTGTGGAATTCAAGGAACAAAACAGAAAAAAAGAGACAAAAAACAGACTCTGAAATATAGAGAACTGGTGGTTACCACAGGGGAGGTGGGGGGGGGGGGGGATGGATGAAACAGCTGAAGGAGATTAAGAGTACACTAATTGTGCCTTTCTGCCCGTGGATGCCGCTGAGTAAGCGTCGCTAAAGTCTCCCCTCCCACTGCCATCATGTCTAAGTCAGAGGCTCCCAAAGAGCCTAAACAGCTGCGGAAGCTCTTCATTGGAGGTTTGAGCTTTGAAACAACCGACGAGCGTCTGAGGAGCCATTCTGAGCAATGGTGAACGCTTACGGACTGTGTGGTAATGAGAGATCCAAACACCAGAGATCCAGATCCAGAGGCTTTGGGTTTGTCACGTATGCCACTGTGGAGGAGGTGGATGCAGCCATGAATGCAAGGCCACACAAGGTGGATGGAAGAGTTGTGGAACCAAAGAGGGCTGTCTCAAGAGAAGATTCTCAAAGACCTGGTGCCCACTAACTGTGAAAAAGATTTTTGTTGGTGTACATTAAAGAAGACATTGAAGAACACCATCTAAGAGATTATTTTGAACAGAGGGAAAACTGAAGTGATCGAGATCATGGCTGACCGAGGCAGTGACAAAAACAGAGGTTTTGCTTTTGCAACATTTGATGACCATGATTCTGTAGAAGAGACTGACATTCAAAAATACCATACTGTGAATGGCCACAACTGTGAAGTAAGGAAAGCCCTATCTAAGCAAGAGATGGCTAGTGCTTCATCCAGCCAAAGAGGTTGAAGTTGTTCTGGAAACTTTGGTGGTGGTCGTGAAGGTGGTTTTGGTGGGAATGACAACTTTGGTTGTGGAGGGAACTTCAGTGGTCGAGGTGGCTTTAGTGGCAGTCGAGGTGGTGGTGGATATGGTGGATTTCGTAGTGATGGGAGCAACTTTGGAGGTGGTGGAAGCTATGATTCTGGCAATTACAACAATCAATCCTCAAATTTTGGACCCATGAAAGGAGGAAATTTTAGAGGCAGAAGCTCTGGCCCCCATGGTGGTGGACGCCAATACTTGGCCAAACCACAAAACCAAGGTGGCTATGGTGGTTCCAGGAGCAGCAGTAGCTAGGGCAGCGGCAGAAGGTTTTAATTACTGCCGGGAAACAAGGCTTAACAGGAGAGGAGAGCCAGAGAAGTGACAGGGAAGCTACAGGTTACAACAGATTTGTGAACTCAGCCAAGCACAGTGGTGGCAGGACCTAGCTGCTACAAAGAAGACATGTTTTAGACAATACTCATGTGTATGGGCAAGAAACTCGAGGACTGTATTTGTGACTAATTGTGTAACAGGTTATTTTAGTTTCTATTCTGTGGAAAGTGTAAAACATTCCAACGAAGGGTTTTAATGTAGATTTTTTTTTTTTTTTTTGCACCCATGCTGTTGATTGCTGAATGTAATAGTTTGATCATGACGCTGAATAAATGTCTTTAAAAAAAAAAGGGTACACTAACTGTGATGAGCAACTAAGTAACATATAGTATCACTGAATCACTATATTGTATACCTAAAACATTTTAATATGACGCTGTATTTTAATTATACTGGAATTAAAAAAATAAATGAAAAACCCAAAAAACAGTGAGTTGTACTCTTTAAGTAGGTGAATTGTGGGGGTTATTAATATAGCTCAATAAAACTTAAAAAAAAATGCACTACAGGTTTCTTCAATAAGTGTTCAGCAAGTATGATTGACTTATGAACTCAGACCCTATTAGTTCTATTTTTCCAAATGCTGCTTTGGGCACTTCAGACAGAGTAAAAAAAATTATACAGTTCTATATTTTTTGTTCACTAAATATTTTAAAACTCTTATTGAAGAAGTTTTGAATTTAAGCATTAAAAACTACATAAGAAATGCTCTGTAATGGTGCTTCCTGACAATGTTAAATGTATTCAACTGTTGATGACTGAACTCAAGTCTTAGCCTAGCCTCTTAAATTTGTTATCACATAATATCACAGAGAAAATCAGTAGCCTCTTAGAAGTCGAAAAGATGAAAGATACCTGGTTCTTTGTCACAAAACTCTACCTGATAGGACTGAAAGTATGCTAGAAACAAGAGTTCTGGAAAAAAGGGTTGGCAACTACATGGTGCAGCTTTGCACAGATAAACAGTTTTTTAGTACATATTTTTATAATATAGATTTGTTTTCTCCCCAAAGATCACTAACTCTTGTCTGACTTTAAAAGAAAAAATAGATTAACAAACTGTAAAAGAGCTAAAACTCACATTCCTCTTTCACCAGAAGCTGGAGTTGTTTTCAATGTGATCTGTCTCTGCTGTTCTGGGACCTATAAAAGGAAAACTGTGGATTATTTTGCCTGCCCTACAAGAGTTCACTAAAAAATGCCATCAAAATATTTTACTTTTATTAATTTTCTCTGTATACTTTGTTTAGCCAAAATTCACTGACGAAGGCTTCTAAGTCACCAAATACCTTCAAGTAATATGTACAAGGACAGAATGATTTGTTATTTACAGAGAATTAGCTAACCACCTTATTAGCAGGTTCTTGAGGCTCATCTCTCTGCTCAAGGTGTCTCTCTTGATGCTCTCGGAGTTCTCTTTCCAAGCGACTAATTCGACCTTCATACTGGGATTTAAGAGCAGTCATTCGAACATCCAATTCATCTTTCTGCTGATCTAAGGCTCCATTCCTTTGTTTAAGCTCCTCATTTTCTTTAGTTAGCTGATCTTTTACACCTAAAGAAGTAAGCATGTGATTCTATTAATATTATAATCAAACACTGGAAGTAAAAAACATTTGTGCATTTCAATAGGTAAACTAAGGTCGTTATCAGATTCTATTCCTGAGCTTTAACATCTACAATTAATTCTGATACACAATGTATCTGAATAAGCAAAATTCTAAATATATCTGTATTACTCCAATATAAAATGTACTTACTGCAACATAAAAATATGTAACTTTCTCTAAGATCTCATAAAGGATATCCATAAAATGCAGTCTGAAGTCCTTTTACATGGCCTTTAGTATTTCAACGTATTATTAAAATACAAAGATATTATAAATTGCCAAATTTTCATTCCATATAATCTAAAGCACATACTAAAAATAATTAGGTAAATGTTTTTTAAATGAAATAATTGCTAAAACACTGTATTACCGATCATTAAAAATTGCTTACAATAAAACTTAGCTGATTGGACATTTTATTTACCCACTCACTAAGCAGAACAGCAAGCAAGGTGCAGTAAGGTCCAGAACATTGCAGCTCTGGGCCCTTAACAAACTGGGCATGATATTCTCCCTGAAGGGCTCGAGGGCCCCTCAGAGAATTGAGGCAAATAAAAATCACTGGGCTGGTAATATCCAATGATATATGTAGGAGTTTACAGAAGGCCTCTGAACAACACACTGTGGACCCAAAGGATCACCAACAGAAGGTACTAATAGTTACCCAACAAAGCAGGACAGCAGTACTTCCTATTACTAGCCAACAATTAGGAAAGACTTCATAAATAGGTGAGGGATATCCTCATCATTTGAAAATTCAAATTGCTTTAATTTTGTGTCTAATTAAATAAGCCTTATATATATATTTTAAGTAAGCTCCATGCCCAGTGTGGAGCCCAATGCAGGGCTCGAACTCACAATTGTGAGATCAAGAGTTGAGCCGAGATCAAGAGTCACTCAACCAACCGAGCCACCCAGGCATCCCACCCTAATATTTAAAACACACACACAGAAATCACTTTATAGTATTTACTTATTTCTTTCCCATTTAATTTTAAGCCTGCATCAAATGGCCAACTTTCACTATCAAAGTTCAAATTTTAGCATATACAGAAATTTACCAGCTAAATGTGCTATCTTTGACTTTGCTGCTACTATGGCCTTTCTTGTTTTTTCTTCCTTTTCAGTTATCTGCTGTCGGAGCTGCTCCTCTTGTGTGGTTCTATCTTGAAGATCCTGACGAAGTCGTGAAAGCTCAGACTGAAGCTGCACAGTTTGTTCCTGTAGATTTCTGGCTTCTGCCTCTTTTTCAGATAATGTCTTTTAAAGAAAAGCAAAGTATTCACCATGTAATTCAATCAAATCAATATAAACTGTATGTCAGACAGAATTAAAATGTAACTTATTAATCTGCTTATTTAGATTAAATGGAAGTATAAATGTAAAATGGTGGTCAAACCACCATTAAAGTGGATACTTGATGATTGGATACTATTTCTATACATGAGCCATTCATGTATAAAGGATAAATATACATAAAAAAGATTATATATTTCCATATGACAACAGAAAGAGTTAGTGTTTAACATATACTTCTTCAAGTATTTAACAAGCAAGGAATTAGGGACATACATTCTGCACTACTCTCACACTTATACCTTCTGCAGATTTTCTACTTGATTCTCTAGTGATTTTGCCTTTGTTTCAGCTTGACTGAGAATTTCTTTGAGCTCCTGCATTTCCTGGACTGAGACATGCTGTTCCTGGTGGTCTCCAGAAGACTGAGCGGAGGTCTCCATGACCTAAGATGACAAAGCAGTAATAATATATACTTTCACATTTATACTTAGTAATTCCACGTCTAAAAGTTCATCTAAGGGAATAATTACAACTATGCAAAGAAATTTATCTTAAAGGGTATTCATAAATCAATTTTCTATGAAGTAACTCTACTGCCTGAAGGTAAGGTATTAGTTAAATAAGTTAGGGTTTTCCATGCAACTGGATATCAATCATCTAATCAAAATGATGCTGCATTGTAGATGGATGTTTGACATGGTAATTATTTTCACAGTAATGAGTAAGGTGAAAAAGCAGGATACAAAAATACACAAATGATCTTATTTCTTTGGAAAAACACATTACACATATGTTAAGAAAAGCATACTATTAGTACTAATGAAGTGCTAATAGCAGTCAACACCAAGGGGTAAGAATTTTGGATTTTTAAAATATATTTTCTAATCTAACACGTGCTAAATATGTAAAATTAAGTCAACATACAAGCTTTTTACTTTTGAGAATTAATTCAGATTCAAAATGTAGTAAGAACTAAAAAATTCTTTTTGATAGGTGGTTAACGTACACTATTGATGTAACACTATAAATAAAGCCTGATTATAAAGAACTATCATTTTTTGATATACACAATTTTAATCAGCAGTGAGTTCCAAGAACAGGTTTGAAAAGGGACCATATCTAAGACTGGAAAACTGAACTAAAAATACCTAGCATTTACTAAAATTTCTTTATGAACTTAGACTGTAATTTGAGGCATACTAAAGAGCAAATCTTTTTTTTTTTTTTTTAACATTTTATTTATTTATTTGACAGAGAGAGAGACAGTGAGAGAGGAAACACAAGCAGGGGGAGTGGGAGAGGGAGAAGCAGGCTTCCTGCGGAGCAGGGAGCCCGACGTGGGGCTCGATCCCAGGACCCTGGGACCATGACCTGAGCCCAAGGTAGACGCTTAATGACTGAGCCACCCAGGCGCCCTAAAGAGCAAATCTTAAAACCAAATAAAGATATCAATATAAGCTTACACTTATGTTCACAACTTAAAGACCAATAATAAAAATTATTAATTTTTTATTAATTAAAATTATTAATATATAAAAAGAAATAAGACTTTGAGGAATCATTATATATGTATATAAATATGTATATAAACATGTTTATGTACATAAAAAATTGTGTATGCCAAAAAATTACATATATATACACACACATATATATATAGAGAGAGAAAATTACTTCAAAATACCTTATCCTGTTGTGCTTTAAGTTCTTCATATTGAGTCTTGTATCTACGCCCAATCTTCTTGACTTGGGTAATAGTTTTGACTTTTTCTTGGATATCAATTATTTTGGCATCTAAGTCTTTTTGAATGGTTTCCTTTTCAGTTCTTACTTTATTTAAGTCTTCCTTTAGACTCTGGATTAAGTTCTGGTTGTTGGTCAAAGATGCATTTGATCTAAACAAACAAACAAAAAAAATGGGGTAAAGGAGAAAGATAAATGAGACTTTTTTCAAGTTTTAAAATCCTTTAATTTACATTACTGTATGCTTTAGTATGTTCGGTATTTTTTTTTAATTTTTTATTTATTTATTATTTTTTAAAGATTTTATTTATTTGACAGAGAGAGACACAGCGAGAGAGGGAACACAAGCAGGGGGAGTGGGAGAGGGAGAAGCAGGCTTCCCGCAGACCAGGGAGCCCGACGTGGGGCTCCATCCCAGGACCCTGGGATCATGACCTGAGCTGAAGGCAGACGCTTAACAACTGAGCCACCCAGGCGCCCCTTTGTTTGGTATTTTGAAATCCTAAAACACACACTCCAAAAGATAATTCCTTAAATTATGAATCTGTGGTCCTTTAGAAAGACTTTTTATTTGCTTATTATAAAGGCATACATGCCCATTTTAGAGAAGAGAAAACCTGAGCTACCAGTGGCTAAGTGACATGCACAACTTTACACAGTAATCAAATCTTAGTAACACAGATTTTAATCTACTTCTGCCTGATATCAAAATCTACACTCTTTCTATCATACTGGGTGTTGAGTAAGTAAGTTAGGCTTTGTAGTCCACATGTAGTCTTTTTCACATGTTCTTCCTTTTTTACAATGTTCTTCCTTTTACAATTTAAAAATGTGAAAATCTTTCTTAGTTTACAGGCTGTGCAAACAGGCATGTAGGTTATAGTCTGCCAACTCCTATATTTTATCATAAACTGAATTTGAGGTCAGATGACCTGAATTAAGAGTATGGGTTTAACATCTACTAACTGTGACCCTGGGTACCTTTCTGAATCTTAGTTTCCTCATCTTTGAAATTAGGTATTAATCTCTCCTACTCAAAATGCCAGACTGTTATAAAAAAAAAAGAGAATATAGATGAGAAAAATCTGTAAGCTATCAAGCTTTATAGAAGTAGGGACGGACATAAACAAATGACATAAAAACTTTAAGAAGGTAAATCAGAAACATTAATTTTAATATTAAATGTCTTAACTTTATTTTTTAAAGGAAGCAGACTCCTATCTGAGTGTGGAGCCTGATGCAGGGTTCAATCTCATGACCCCGGGACCATGACCCCGAGATCATGACCTGAGCTGAAATCAAGAGTCAGATGCTTAACCAACTGAGCCATCCAGGCACCCCTAAATTTCTTAACTCTCAAAGGGTAATAGTTCACTATAAGTTCATTTAAAGAAATTCCTTTTTTTTTTTTAAAGATTATTTGAGAGAGAAAGAGAGAGAGCAGGGAGGAGGGGCAGAGGGGAAGCAGACTCCCAGCTGAGTAGGTGAGTAGGGAGCCTGATGAGGGCCTTGATCCCAGGACCCCGAGATCATGACCTGAGCCAAAGGCAGACACTTACCTGACTGAGCCACCCAGACGCCCCCATTTAAAAAAATTTCTAATTTAAAAACTTGTTATTACACACTTTCAAAATACTCATAAATATACATTAACCAAAAGAAGAGAAACCTACTTGCAAAAGTTATTTTGACTTAGAAACAGTTTAAAACCAAAGGTATAGATTTTTAAAAAGTAATAATCATATATAAAGGCATAAAATTAAATTGGGAAAGCCACAGGTAAGGGCTCCAGCATGTTTCTTTCTTTCTAAACTCAGGAAGCACTCCTTGGAGAGTCAATATATTAAGAGTAGAAATAAACTTGCTTAAGAATTCATATACTAATATACAATTTAAGGCTTCTTTCCATTTACCTTGCAATTTCAGCTTTAAGCCTCCCAATTTCTTCAGTCAACTGTTGAATTCGCTTAGTATGAACTTCCTTTTCAGAAAGGAGCTTCCGATATTCTTCTGTATCTGGATCTTTCTGTTGACTTACTAGATGCTAGAGTAGCAAAAATGCATAATATGGTTTTATAGGTTTTATGAAACTAATGTGCTATAAGACTAACGTGCTAATAAAACAACACCATTATCTAATTACGTTTACATAAACGTAAACGTCTTATATACGTGGTGATCAAGCACCAAACTACAAAATAAGATTAAAGCTTTGGTTTGTTTAGCTAAAAAGCCTAGCCAAAATGGAAAAGGGAAATAAAGTAAATGTCATTATGCAGTATTCTTCCACAACTGCAAACAAATATTTCAAAATAGTTACAAAGGAGCCAAATAAAAGAATCCAAAGAAATTATAAGCTTTTAATATTAAATATCTACTTTCACTAAAGTGACATTTATAAGGAAAAAAATGTCTAAAAATCATTATAATCGAAACAAAAATATGAAGATAATCCTAAATGTAACTGAGTTCCATTAGCCAGGGAAAAGAGCAGCAAAATTTAAGAAATATATCTAGATTTGGGAAGATCACCCTCCTTTCTTGATTTTTCAGATTGCTTGTGTGACAAAAATAGGAATAAATGGGCTCTAAAATTCAACAACCCTATACAGATAGTAACAGTTACCATTCTAGACCATTTCCTAGGTGCCAGGTGACTGCTTTACATTTATTAAATTTTTTTGTAAAATGAAAAGTAGCATTATGTCTTTATTTTTACAAATGAGAAAAATAGGTTCAGAAAGATTAAGGAGCTCTCACAAATCACGTAACTAATATCTGGCAAGGCAGATTTCCAAGCTTTTGTTTCAATCTAGAGCTGGAGTTTCTAACCATGTTAAATGGTTTTGTCTCCCCAAAGTTTCCAGTGAACAAGTCTTTTTAAAGTGCTTTAACGGACTAGACAAATCCATTTTACTATGCACAAAAATATTTTAGAAATAAAGGAAAAGCACAAATTTGGAATTTAAGGAAGTTAGCCATTTCTTAAAAAAATCAAATATTTTTATCTTCTTAAATGTTGCCCTATTATTTAATAATCAATGTTTCCACGTTTAATTGCATTTACCTGGTTCCGTGCTTTCCAACGTTTGACATCTTCTTCTAGTAACTTCTTCTCTGCTTGCAACATACCGCTTTTCTCACTCAGCTCAGCATTTGCTTCTTGTAAGGGTAAAATATCTAACTCCAGTTTCCTTACCTGAGAATAGTGTCAGTATTTTTTTAACATCTGATGTAAAAACTCTATTATTATTAAAAATGACTCTATTCTTGATTAGTAAGTTCCAAACCTTTGCTTGCATCTGCTGTAGATCCTGTTCCAGCCTCTCTTTCTCTTCTCTTAGCATCTTATTGGTCTCCATCACTACATTCATTGTTTCAGTTTTCTTCATCAGTTCTTCATGCTGGGCCATTGTTTTTGCAGTTACCTAAAGATTTCAAACACATGTGTACACCAACATCCAACATTAGGTGAAGACCTATCTTTTCCTACCAGTCCTAATCCTCCTTACAAAAAGTAAAAAAGATTTGAATGTCAGCTTTTAAAATGGAAATTTTTGGAAGTTTTACATGTTTCTTTTTCTACATTGCAAGCTAACTACAGAGTTTAAACAAATCCAAGAAATTACAGAGATGAAAGTGAAAAGATACTACAAATCCCACCAATAAATAATCAGTACTAACACTGGGTAAAAACATTAATCCAGATCTCTATTAAACTTTATCTATTCTTTTTCTTGGTATACTGAATTTATTAATAGTTTTAAAATGATGTGATTTTGTCCTCAGTCCCCTCCCCCTTGTTCAGGAATTCTTCATTCATTCAGTTGTTTCATCACTTCGGTTGTGAGCAATTTTACTGAGTATTTGTTCAATTGTGAGGAACTTCTTTTCTGTTCTCACTGGGTGTAATTATCCATCGTTTACACATTACTTTATTCCCTCACCATTTTTAAAGCTATGGCTCAGGCCAAAGGACAAAGTTACAGCAATGAATCAAAAAGAGAAACCACAGGCCCTCCTCACCATTCGACTGAAGCAGTCTTCATTTTCCATAATAGTAAATTTTCTAGATACGTCTTGTAGACCTCAAAGTACTAGAAAGGAAGTTCCAATTCAAAGGCAATTTAACTTAAAATACTGTAAATGATATTAATTTTTTGTCCATTTGAAATATATGCTATGCTGTAACAAATCATCCTGTCAAGTGTAACCACTGTCCACAAAGCCGAATTTCTGGGATCAGGAAAGTGTATTTAAACTGAGTCCCATCAGAACCAGTGGGGCACATCTAACTCAACTGTGAAAAGACACACTGCACAATCACCCTGCTGCTGATTATGCAGCCTAGGGTCTCTGCCTTGTCCCCTCTTCCTTCCCTTGCTTCCCTGCCTCTCTCTCTCCCTACAACAGCCTTCCAGCTTGGGGTGGCTTGCTAGGGTAGGTGTGAAGGTTTCAGGTCACAGACTGTGGGACTACTGCTGGGTGTGTGTGCGTGATTTCTTTTTTTAGGTCTTAAATAATGCCCTCCCCCACAAAGCCACTGTCCTTTCTTCACTTTCCACTACCACCCTTGGCCAAAGCACAGATTGTAAACCCTTCTGAAATTAGCCTTTGGTGAGGAATTCAGGGCTTTGCCTATATCTTCTCCCCCTACCTTGATCGAGGGGTGTTGCTTTTTCCTTCCTCCTCCTCAAGTGCCTTTGTGTGTCATCACTACTCAACACTTTCCATGACACTTCCTTGCTTTGGCCAGAAGCCATCAGGTAAGGTTGGAAAGTCTCTGACTTCCCTTGTTTAGTTTTGGAACCACATTTACTCCCTCTCCACCGGCCTGGGAATGAATACTGGGTCCTCAGCCCTGCCACCCTCTGCTGTCATCGTCAGCTGATGCAGTTCTTTAGCTCAAGTTTTGATAAAGTGAAAAGAACTGTCACCAGGGGTACTCAGACCTGCCAGCTCTCAAAGTTCTTGGTGGTTAAACTTGGAGAAAGGCCACAGAAGAACCCTGTAAGCACACATGTGCCCTCTGAATGAACCGTCTTCTTTTCCTGTAATTGCTTTTGCTTTTAAAAATTGAAGTTTTTAACAGAGTCAGAGTTCTCATTTGGTCATCCTTGTAATCCATTTGAATCTAGCTTGGAATCTGACAACTAGAACAAAAAGAACCTTGAGTTCGATGCATACTTTGGTTTTGGTGCTGCTGCTTCTCATGGTCCTCAGCAGGGATTAAGAAAGAACTCAGTGATTACAGCACATCCCTAAAATTGGTGGGCCTGATTTTCTGGCAAATTGCTGCTTTTTTCCATTTTTCTGTTCAGGACAAGTAAATGCCGAGATGAGGATGCATACTGAAATAAAAGCGATTCACTGTATTCTAAGGTTTTTTTTTTTTCTTTTTAATTTTTTTTTTTTTTTTTTTTTAAAGATTCTACCCATTTATTTGAGAGAGAGAGCATGAGAAGGGGGAGGGTCAGAGAGAGAGGCAGACTCCCTGATGAGCAGGGAGCCCGATGCGGGACTCGATCCCGGGACTCCAGGATCATGACCTGAGCCGAAGGCAGTCGCCCAACCAACTGAGCCACCCAGGCGCCCTAATTTAATGTTTATTAAGACCACCTTTTAAAGCAGCAACTATCAAAGTCTGAAAAGCAATCGATATTTCCATTAATCTTTTTCTGGGGGGAAACCTTAGTTCTAAGGATTTAACATCCTGTAAGTAAAGCTGAACATAACAGAATTGCATAAGCAGCCTTTTTATTGACAGACTACTGCCTACTTTTAATGTAATAAAAAAAAAAGTATGTGTTAAAAAAAAAGTTATGGCTCAGCATTGCCAACCTACACTGTTCATGCTTAGGTATTATTTTTTTTTCAAAGATTTTTAGAGAGAAAGATGCATGTGCAAGTGGTGGGAAGGGCAAGAGAGGGAGGGAGAGAGAGAAGCGGACTCCCCACTGAGCCTGACATGGGGCTCAATCCCAGGACCCTGAGATCATGACCTGAGCTGAAATCAAGAGTTGGTCACTTAACTGACTGAACCACCCAGGCACCTCTTGCTTGGGTATTACTTTTGATATAATGTGTGTTACTTTTTCCTCTTCTGATTTTAGGTAGGAGGTGGTGTTCCCCTCTGACTTTGTCGGTTGGGCATTTTCTATAAAGTATTATTTGCCTGAAGGAACATTGAGAGAATATGCAATCTTTTTAAAAACGCTGATTCTGCTTTTTCCTCCAAATGTTAATGGTACAGAATTGGAGGGTCTGTTTATTTCCATGATGAGATGTTTGAAATGGATTATTTTCTCAAGATGTAATTCTGAAACTTTTCATTTCTGTATGAAAACAGAAATCCCATAAATCTACTCACTTTCCCCTGGGTTTCAATGGTTTTTCTCTAGCAGCCATTCCAACTACCTATCAGTTAAAAGACAGTAAATGACTCAAGGTCTTAATTTCCTTCCTTCCAGATGTTAAGTTATATTACTGCATAGCCTCAGAATGAGGGCATTGCAATTATAAGCTTTTGGGTGGTGTGTGGGTTAAGGAGTTGAGCTTGTGCTGTGACCATCCAGTCATTAGAGCATCTTCTTTTCCTTTTCTGGTTGATAGTTTTGACTATTTTTTACCCCCTTGCTGAGGAAGAAGTATTCTGTAGCAGTTTCTATCTATAACTCTACCCAAGAATAACTACTCAAACGTATATGTAACAACTATAATAAAAAGATAACTGAAATTTATTAAGTACTCACTATGCACCAGTTTCTAAATGCTTCATGCACTTTAACTCACTTAATCCTTATTATTTTCATCCCAATATTACAGATGAGGAAATTTAAGAGCAGGGAAATTAATATACCCAAGACACACATCTAATGGTATGAAGCTAGAATTTAAAACCAGGCAGTCTGATTACCATTAATCTTTTACCATTATGCTGTATCACTGCCATAATAATGTTTTAATAGTTTATGAGTTTGGGAAAAATGCTTATTTCAAATTAAACTTTATGTCCTAAGAAACAAAAATGAGCTCTCTTTTAACAACTTCTTTCTTAAAGCTTAGGATACATACCTGGACTTTCTCTCTTTCAGCATTTAGACTATCCTGCAGTTCCTGCAGCTCTCTTTCTAAAAGTTCAACTCTTTGTCGATAACGCAGACTCTCAACCTGAGCCACCTCAAACCTGGTTTCAGCAATTTCTTTTTCTCGTCGTATAAATCTACAAGAATATGTAAGATTTTATTTGAATAAAAAAAATGCCAACAACATAGCACTTCAAAACTTGGATAATTTTTAAGATGACAAAAACCACTAATAACGTTTATATCTTCTAATTAATAAATAATAATGAGGATTTTTTAAGATTATAAACAGTGGCTTTAAAAATGTGCATCTTTAAAATAATCAAAAGGCATTTAGTTTTTCAAAGAATCCACTTAAGTTCTTACCATCAGATTCAATTTAGTCATTTCTTTAACTTGGCATATATGTCTAAATGTCAAAATGAGCTTTATAAGTAAATAGCACACAACCCCCACTTCCCTAATTTACGCGTTTATAGTTGCATTACACAGTTGTTGGTAAACCACAGAAATGAAGCATTAAGAATATTATTAGATTTACCTGAGAATTTCTAAAATTTGTTCTTGAGATTTTCCTTCCTCACTGAGAGATACATTCAAGGGACCTTGTACACCTTCCTTTACAGAGGCAACAACCTTGTCACTTAATTTTTCAATCTGATCATGAAGTAATCTGTTTTGTTTCTCTAGATCTTCACAGCGAGACATACACTTGGAAACTTCATCCTATAAACAACAGTCTATCATAATAGCAGACTTTCCAGTGTACATTTAAAAACCCCAAACCTTTAAATTCTCTAGAACATTCTATCATGATGTACAATAATACCTTTAACATTCTCTCTCTTTCCTCCCAAGATGCTTTACATTCCAATAACTGTGATTCTGCTTTCTGGGTTGTTTCTTCCAAATGCTGACGGACTGATGCCATTTTGGAAACCTGTTCCTTGGCAGCTTGTAGAGCTTCAACATCAGCAGCATGTAGCATCAATTCTCTCTCATACTTATTCTGAGCTTCCACAGCTATTTTAGCCTGTAAGAAATTATTCCCCCATTGATACAAGATTAAAAACTCATAAGGCTAGTCAGTATTTTCTGAAAAGATGCACGTTGTATTATTTATAATAACAAAAGACAACCTAAATGTACCAAAATAGGAGAATAATTACAAGTTATGCTGTACCTATTTAATGAAATATATGCTGCTTACAAGAGACCCATTTTAGACCTAAAGACACCTGCAGATTAAAGGGAGGGGATGGAGAAACATTTATCATGCACATGGAAGTCAAAAGAAAGCCGAAGTAGCAATATTTGTTATCAGACAAAATAGATGTTAAACCAAAGACTATAACAAGAGATAAAGATGGGCACTGTATCATAATAAAGGGGACTATCCAACAAGAAAATCTAACAATTGTAAATATTTATACCCCCAACATGGGAGCACCCAAATATATAAAACAATTAATAACAAACATAAAGGAACGCATTGATGATAATGCAATAATAGTAGGGAACTTTAACACCCCACTTACATCAATGGACAGATCATCGAAGCAGAAAATCAATAAGGAAACAATGGCTTTGAATGAAACACTGGGCCAGATGACTTAACAGATATATTCGGAACATTTCATCCTAAAGCAGCAGAATACACATTCTTTTTGAGTGCACATGGGACATTCTACAGAACAGATCACATGCTAGGTCACAAGTCAGGCCTAGACAAGTACAAATAGATTGAAATCATACCATGCATATTTTCCAACCACAACACCATGAAACTTGAAACCAGAAAAAATGTGGAAAGACCACAAATACACAGAGGTTAAAGAGCATACTACTAAAGAAAGAATGGGTCAGCCAGGAAATTAAAGAAATTTAAAAATACATGGAAACAAGTAAAAATGAAAATACGATGGTCCAAAATCTTTGGGAGGCAGCAAAAGCGGTCCTAAGAGGGAAGTATATAGCAATACAGGCCTACCTCAAGAAGCAAGAAAAATCTCAAATATGCAATCTAACCTTATACCTAAAGAAGCTAGAAAAAGAACAACAAATGCAGCCTAAAGCCAGCAGAAGAAGGGAAATAATAAAGATTAGAGCAGAAATAAATCACATAGAAAGAAAAAAAAACCAGTAGAACAGATCAATGGAAGAACTGGTTCTTTAAAAAAATTAATAAAATTAATAAACCCCTACCCAGATTTATCAAAAAGAAAAGAGAAAGGACCCAAATAAATAAAATCACGAATGTGAGAGGAGAGATCACAACCAACACCACAGAAATATAAACAACTCTAAGAGAATATTATGAAAAATTATATGCCAACAAATTGGGCAATGTGGAAGAAATGGATGCATTCCTAGAGACACATAAACTACCAAAACTGAAAACAGGAAGAAATAGAAGAGTTGAACAGACCCATAACCACAAAAGAAATTGAATGAGTAATCAAAAATCTCTGAACAAACAAAAGTCCAGGGCCAGATGGCTTCCAGGGGAATTCTACCACACATTTAAAGAAGAGTGAGCATCTCTTCTTCTCAAACTATTCAAAATCTCAAACTTCTCAAAAATAGAAATGGAAGGAAAACATCCAAATTCATTCTATGAGGCCAGCATTACCCTCATTCCAAAACCAAAGACCCCACTAAAAAGGAGAATTACAGGCCAACACCCTGATGAACATGGATGCAAAAATTCTCAACAAAATCTTAGCAAATTGAATCCAACAGTACATTAAAAGAGTTATTCACTCTTAATCTCAGGAAACTAACTAAGGGTTGCTGGAGTGGTGGGGGGTGGGAGGGACGGGGTGGCTGGGTGATAGACATCGGGGAGGGTATGTGAATGCTGTGAATTGTGTAAGACTGTTGAATCACAGACCTGCACCTCTGAAACAAATAGTACATTATATGTAAAAAAAAAAAAAAAAAAGAAGAAGATAGTAGGAAGGGGCGGAAATCGTATGGGGAGACGAACCATGAGACTATGGACTCTGAGAAACAAACTGAGGGTTCTAGAGGGGAGGGGGTGGGGGGATGAGTTAGTCTGGTGATGGGTATTAAAGAGGGCACGTACTGAATGGAGCACTGGGTGTTATACGCAAACAATGAATCATGGAACACTACATCAAAAATTAATGATGTAATGTACGGTGATGAACATAACATAATAAAATAAAACTTAAAAAAAAAAAAAGAACTATTCACCACGATCAAGTGGGATTTATTCCTGGGTGGCAGTGGTGGTTCAATTTTGCAAATCAATCAACATGATACACCACATTAATAAAAGAAAGGATAAGAACCGTATGAACCTCTCAATAGATGTGGAAAAAACATTTGATAAAGTACGACATCCATTCATAAAAACCCTCAACAAAGTAAGGATGGAGGGAACATACCTCAATATAATAAAGACCATATATGAAAACCAACAGCTAATATCATCCTCAATAGGGAAAAACTGACAGCTTTTCCTCTATGGTCAGGAACAAGACAAGGATGTCCACTCTCACCACTGTGAGAAGTGGAAGTCCTAGCCTCAGCAATCAAACAACAAAAAGAAATAAAAGGCATCCAAAGAGGCAAGGAAGGAGTCAAAATTTCAACTATTTGCAGATGACATGATACTTACAGAAAACCCAAGACTCCCAACAAAAAATTGCTAGAACTGATACATGAATTCAGTAAAGTCACAGGACACAAAATCAATGTACAGAAATCTGTTGCATTTCCATACACCAATAATGAAGCAACAGAGAGAGAAATCAAGGAATCAATCTCATTTACAACTGCACCAAAAACCATAAGACACCTAGGAATAAACCTAACCAAAGAGGTAAAAGATCTGTACTCTAAAAACTATACAATACTGATGAAAGAAATTAAAGATGACACAAAAAAATAGGAAGATATTTCATGCTCTTGGATTGGAAGAACAAATTCTGTTAAAATGTCTATCCTACCCAAAGCAATATATACATTTAATGCAATCCCTATTTTTCAGAGAGCTAGAACAACCAACCCTAAAATTCGTATGGAACCACAAAAGATCCCGAATAGCCAAAGCAATCTTGAAAAAGAAAAGCAAAGCTGGATGCATCACAATTCCAGATTTCAAGTTATATTACAAGTTGTAGTCACCAAGACAGTATGATACTGGCACAAAAACAGACAAATAGATCAATGGAACAGAACAGAGAACCCAGGAGTGAACCCACAACTACTATATGGTCAATTAATCTTCAACAAAGCAGGAAAGAATATCTTATGGAAAAAGTCTCTTCAACAAATGATGTTAGGAAAATTGGACAGCCACACATGCAGAAGAATGCAACTGGACAACTTTCTTACACCATACACAAAAATAAACTCAAAATGGTTTAAAGACCTAAATGTGAGACAGGAGCCATCAAAATCCTCAAGGAGAACATAGGCAGTAACCTCTCTGACATTGGCTGTAGCAACTTCTTACTAGATACGTCTCCAGAGACAACAGAAACAAAAGCAAAAATAAACTTTTGTGACTTTTTCAAAATAAAAAGCTTCTGCACAGCAAAACAAACAATATAACTAAAAGGCAACCTACGGAATGGGAGAAGATGTTTGCAAATGACATATCTGATAAAGATTAGTATCCAAAATATGTAAAGAACTTACCAAATTCAACACCCAAAAACCAATTAATCCAGTTAAAAATGGGCTTAAGACATAACAAATGTTTTTCCAAGACATACAGATGGCTAACAGACACATGAGAAGATTCTCAACCTCACTAATCATCAGGGAAATACAAATCAAAATTACAACGAAGTATCACCTCACGCTTGTCAGAATGGCTAAAATGAACAATACACGAAACAACAGATGTTGGCAAGGATGTGGAGAAAGGGGAACCCTCTTACACTGTTGGTGGCAATGCAAGCTGGTGCACCTACTCTGGAAAACAGTATGGAGGTTCCTCAAAAAGTTAAAAATAGAGGGGCGCCTGGGTGGCTCAGTCGTTAAGCGTCTGCCTTCGGCTCAGGTCATGATCCCAGGGTCCTGGGATCGAGCCCCGCATCGGGCTCCCTGCTCGGCGGGAGCCTGCTTCTCCTTCTCCCACTCCCCCTGCTTGTGTTCCCTCTCTTGCTGTCTCTCTTTCTGTGTCAAATAAGTAAATAAAATCTTAAAAAAAAAAAAAAGGCTAAAAATAGAACTACCCTATGATCCAGCAACTGTACTACTAGGAATTTTCCAAAGGATAAAAAAATACTGATTCGAAGGGACACTTGCACAACCCCAATGTTTACAGCAACATTATCAATAATACCCAAATTATGGAAAAAGCCCAAATGTCCACTGACTGATGAAGGGATAAAGAAGGTGATGTATATATACAATGGAATATTACTCAGCCATAAAAAAGAATGAGATTTCACTATTTGCAATGACGTGGATGGAGCTGCAAAGTATTGTGCTAAGCAAAACAAGTTGGAGAAAAGACAAATACCGTATGATCTCACTCATGCGTGGACTTTAAGGAAAAAAACAAATGAACATGGGGCAAAAGAGAGGCAAACCAAGTAACAGACTCTTAACTATAGAGAACAAACTGAGGGTTACTGGAGGGAAGTTTGGTGGGGGGATAGGTTAAATAGGTGATGGGGATGAAGGAGGGCACTTGTGAAGAGCACAATTTTTAAAGTAATCTTCGTACGTACATGTACTATGTACAAGTAAGCAATAAATGTGACCATTTTGCACCAAAAAAAAAAAAAATGTCACGAAATGGTTATTCATATATCACCCAACTTAAAAATGAGAACATTAATATTAATCTCCTTATACTTGTATTCCTTTCCCATTCTATTTCAGTTTTATTCTCACTCGTATTTTTATATTTTTTCCCCATTTGTGAAGATTGATTTGTAAATGGTTATCGCACTATTTACTTTTAGCCTTCACATACACTTTTCAGCTGATCTTAGACCAAGTTCCACAACAGTGTAAATAACTTTGCATTTCTGTAAGGTTCACCCAAATGTATTAATAATATACTCCAAGAACTGTTCCCTAGGATCAAATCTCATTTCTCAATAACTGGCTACAAGATCAACACTTACCTGTTCCTGACAGTCACGTCTGGCTTGCTGTTCATTACTCAAAGCTGTGCTTGCTCTCTGAAGAGCTTCTTGTACTTCGTTCTGAACGCTGTTGAGTGTTTTCTTTAACTCAGATAACTAAGCCAGAAGAACAACATTAAAACCAGAGTTAACTGCAAACTAATTTTTTGGTAAAGACAGATTTTAAATATCCAACTAGCCCAAAGGGACTTCTTACTAAATTTAAAAGATAACTTGATGTTATCTGCACACACTTTGAAGGTCTATATTCACTATAATACCAGTCAATGCTCGGGCAGAGGCTTCTAAAAAGCAGCACTGAGAACTACTACCATAAAGTAGTCTAAAATCCTCAAAAGAAAACATCTACAGACCTAAAGAGCAGAGTAACACATGAAATTATGGTTAAATTTGTGTTCAATCAGTATCTGCTGAGATATTAATGAGCTATTCAAATCCTTACACACATAAAAGACTGATAAGGTTAATAAACCAATTTACCTGTTGTTCCATGCTCTCTATGGCTTTTCTCTTATCATCCTGAAGTTCCTGTTTTTCCTTCTCTACTTCCATCAACTTCTTTTCCAACTGTGTCTGAAACTCAGCTGACTCTTTTAAACGAACTTCAATATTCTTACGTACTTCTTCTGTGACCTTTACCATCATTCAAATAATAGGATATAAAAATTATATATATTTAAAGTTACACAATTAGTTTCTCTAGGTCTAAACTAAATTTGAAAAGTATTAAAAATTCACATTTGCCTTGTATTAAAAAAAAATCCATCAATGCTAATCAAAGAGTTTAAAAACATTTAAAATCTTAAGCTACCTCTTAACTTGGCTACTAGCCATTTTTCTTTTGAAGTGAAATTTCCAGTTCCCCATTTCTCTCTCAATCCTCATATCCACTTGCTGCCAAATCTGTCCATTCTACCACTGAAAGGTTTTTTCCCCCACATATCTTGATTTTCAGGACGCCAAGCACAAAAGGATCTTTTAAAACTGTGGCCCTAGACTATTGCTATAGTCACTAAAAAAAACTCTATCCTCCAATCTACTACACTTTAATTAAAACAAGTTCTGATTTTAACATGTTGGGAAAAAATCAAAAGCTCTCTAATAATCTAACAGAATATAATTTGACATTCAAAACCTTTCACATTTGGTTCTTGGTACATTTATAATTCTATTTCTCATTATTTCATTTCGCAAAGTCAATACACTAGCCAACCTGTTCTCATCTGAAGTCTTTTTTACTTGGCTGAGGGTTCTTACTATATGGAATTACCTTCTACCTTTGACTATCCAAATGATACTTTTCTTTAAAGACTGAAAAAATGCCATCTCTCTCGTGAAGTCATGCAGGAGATAAATAACCTTACTTCCCTCCCATTCACACCAACATTTGATCTGTACCTTTCTTACAGCAATTATACTCTCCTTTGTTTTATGAATTTTGTGGGTTTTATCTGGCTTATTAGACTTAAGTACTTTTAAGGTGTAAGAGGTAAACACAATGATGTCACTTGAAATCACATTTACTAGAGTGCTTACACACAGCAAGCTCCTAATTAAAAAAAAAAGTTAAGTGCATTCAAATTGAATTTAAAATTGTATATACCTGTTTTTCCTTGTTAAGAGATTCTTCTAAACTAGTAACCATTGCTCGATACTGTTCCACATTACTAGTACTTGTTTTAAGTCTCTCCTTCAAATCATTAACCTGCTCTTCTGCCTGCCTTAGCTGACTCAGAAGATCATCCACATCTTCTTTGTTGGTAGGCTGACCTAAAAGATTTAAGAGCTTCCTTAAAATTAACATTTTAAATGACATTAGAGATGACTATTATCTAACAATTTGTGAAATCAGGATTAAGGCTCAAATGTAGAAGTACTTATCTAAAAAGTATACTTCATCCCATGCTAAATGCCAAAATAAAAACAGGTATTTTGTTAGATATTGTTATTTCTTCTTCAAAATATCAAATATTTGAAATCTGCTATTACAAATATTACAAAGATCTTTAAAGAGAAGAATACTAAATATTTGTACTAAACTGAGGGAGCTACTTGAAGATACTACCAGGTTCTTAATTTATTATTTAAACACTGCTTACTCTAAAACACTAAATCTTAAATCATTCAATTCAATTTTCATCCTAAAATCCATGGGAAAGGAAGAAATTGCATATTGAAAAGGATGTTTTCTTATCATTTATCTGTAAGAAAGCACTATTGACTACTGAAAAACTATATAACCACTATATCTTTATGTATCATATACACATATATACATAAACACATACATACCTATTATATCATTTTTTAAAGGTTACCTGGACTGAAGGCTTTGCATCTGAAATGGTGTATTCATAGAGAAGCATAATGAAACAAATCTTTTACCTAAGGCTATCAGTGAACAATGATTATGACTACTACTCTAAAAGAGACCAAACAAATCAATTATTTCTGTAAGTGCGCAGAGTTGTAACAAGGGAGAGTTGAAAATTCAAGTATTAACTCTCCTCAAAGGAAACATTTTAAAGTATCAATAAATGGTTTCAACAACTTGAAAACTAGAGCATACCTTGGTCAGGTGCCATACAGAAGTATTCTGAATCTTCTGAGTCTGCAAATTTATTAATTTAAGCCTAAAACCAAGCTTTACTATATGAAGAATAAGAAGGGTTTTTTTCTCTTTTGCTATTATCTGCAAAGAATAGGCTATGTATTTACAAGATATGTTATCAGCCTAAAAATGTACTTTACTGGGGCTCCTGGGTGGCTGTCGGTTGGGCATCTCCTTCGGCTCAGGTTATGATCCCAGGGTCCCGGGATGAAGCCCCAAGTCATGCTCCCTGCTCAACAGTCTGCTTCTCCCTCCCCCTCTCCCCCCTGCTCATGCTTGCTTGCTCGCTCTCTAACGTGCTCTCTCTCAAATAAATAAAATCTTAAAAAAAAAAAAAAAAAGGGGAAAAAAGTACTATCAGTCTACTTAATTATTGATTTACCTTTACCAGTTCTCTGTGAGGACTGAGAAGCAAGCTGGACTTCCATATTACTGAGGTGCTGTTTCAATGTACCAATTTCCTTCTGAGCATTTTTTAGTAGTTCTTTTGTGTTAAGATGAAGATTTGTCTCAGTATCCAGCTGTCTCTTTGTATCTAAAAGTTGAACCTAAAAAGAAAAATACATTAATCCTGTGAACACTATCTTTAGGTTCTTAAGTAACTAGAGGTTCACATTATTTTTTTATAATACTTTAAACTCTGACCCAGATAGAGTAACAGAAACCAGATCTGAATAACAGAAACCAGATCTGAAATAACTGGGAAAAAAAAAAAAAAAGTCATCAGTGCATACATGTGACATTACCCTAGGCAGGGTTAAGAATCATCCAAAGAGACTGGAGTGAAGAGTGTCTGGTGTTCATAGAGAGTCAGGAATAATGCCCAGCAGCCAGACTGAAAACACAATTCACTGGACACTGGGACTGAAAACACTTATAATTCACTGGACACTGGGATTAGTATTCAGGAAGATCTCACCTTAATAGTGGGGAATAATTATAGACTGAGCATTGTTTTGGGAAACTAATAAATCATAAAAAGCAAGAGAATCAAACTATTTTCAATTATTGCATCCTAGAACAAAACCCAGGATTTACAAGAATATAAAAATATCTAGCACCTAATAGGATAAAATTCACAATGTATGGCACCCAACCAAAAATTACTAGGCACACAAAGAGGCAAGAAAAACTTAACAGCTTGAAAGAAGTCTCTTCAAAACCATGTTTCAATAGGAGATGGCGGTGTATCTACATACCAGCTTCATTTCTGGAAATAAACAATTTACAGAAATTCATAATACGACTCACATCTAGATTTCTAGTAAGTGTATGCCTTTGTTCCACCTCATTTTCCAGCTTCTTCTTTAGATGAGATATCTCATGTTCCAGTTTTTCAATCTGGTTATTAAGCCTTTGTTTGGTTTCTGTTTCAGATCGCTCTAATATTCCCTAAGGTAAAAAAAGATTTTTGGTTATGCTTAAGAAAAAAGTTAAAAAAGCAATACAAAGAAAATTAAAGGCTACAGAGGATTACAGGATTACAACCTATTTCTTAAAGAAGTTAAAATCTAGAATATTTACCAAGAATCTTTTGACATTTTTCATATTACAATATTTATTTAGGGGTCCTGGGTGGTTCAGTCAGTTAAGCATCTGCCTTCGGCTCAGGTCATGATCCCAGAGTCCTGGGATTGAGCCCTGCATTGGACTCCCTGCTCAGCAGGAAGTCTGCTTCTCCCTCTGCTCCTCACCCTGCTCTTGTGCTCCCTGCTCCCCCTCTCTCTCTCAAATAAATAAAATCTTTAAAAATATATATCTATTTAATAAAGAAAAAAGAAACATATTACAAGAGTCATTCAAATTTCCTGAAATTTTAAAAGAATTAATCTTATAAACAATTAAACTGCACAGGACTCTGTAAATATAGATCTGAGGATGAAAACTGCCAAATGCACAGTTTCAATCATTTCTGTTTCAAGGTTTTATTCAGAATATTGACATGTCCTAAAATAAACCTCAAAACTCAATTATCATCATTATGTGTGACAAAAGTGACAGAAAAATTTTCTAATTAAGAACCCAAGAGGATACAATGTTAAAACTACTTAAATTTAACTTCGAAAATTTTTTTCTATGGGTGTTTTTGTCTGTTTACCTGAATTGTCTGCAGATTAGTCAGCAGCAAGTTTTGCCCTCTTTGTTCAGCTAATAAAGACTCTCTCTGCTGAGAAAGACGGACTTCTGACAATTTAAGCATTTCCTTTTCCTTTTTCAAGTTTTCTGCTCTTACCTTGAGGCAAATACAAATAAAAGAAAAAAATGCTGCAAACTAATGTGTCAAATGCAGTAACACCATTATAAAATTAAAATGACATTTAATTACTATGTATTTCTTAATGCTAATTAGAGATGAGGACATCATTATATAAGGATTTAGAACTCTTTGAAGTTTCATGTGTTGAAATATGAAGCGAAAGTTATTAGGAATATCAACAGATCAAAGGAAAAAATCTTGCAATTACCACATTTATGATTTCTCTGCTCTTAACAAATCAGATTTTAGAACAAGCAAAAAAAAAAAAAATCTAAAACATCAGAGTAAAAGAAACAAAACTGCAAAATTTTGCTATAGTCACACCTACATACTACTAAATTACCGAAGTTTTAGAATCCAAACTTGGTTTCTAAGTATCTGAGAGTGCCGAATGATTTATCTCAGCTTTTTTTTTTCCTCATAAAGAGTACAATTTGATCCTCAGATTTGGGAGGCTGCTCTGAAAATCAATATCCTCAAAGTATTCACATTTACATAATATATCATAAATAAGCAATCATAAAACTTACTCCACCAGTTTGAAAAAGTGATGCCTCCATTCCCCACAAATGTGTGAGTACGTAACAATGAAAGAATGTAGCCAAAAGAATAAGAACACCTAAGTTTAAGTCCCAACCAACCAGATCTTTCATGACTATCCTAAACAGGACACTTAACTTTTGAGTGTTTCTCCAAGGTAAAATGGGGGACAACCGCACCTTGTTCACAAGTAATGATCAAAAAGTTGTGGGTAACTTTATAAAAAAGTAAAACATTATATAAAATTCATTAAGAATCCGGTATTTAATTGAAAGTACTGTCAATTTCTAACAGGCATTTGTATTCATGTTGAAATTCAGAAATATAATTTAATGCTAAACTTTTATACTGTCTTTTATCAGAAATGAGCAAGAATGAATGAAATATCCATTTGTCTTTGTTGTAACTGGAGAAACAGTGACTTACAAATTTAATATGAAATGGAAGACTTGTAAGGAAATCTTAATCCAAAAAAACCAAACTTTTCCCAGGTTAGTTTGGACAGAAACAACCACTGGATTGATGCACAACTGGATATTTGGAAACTATGTAATAAGGACTTCAAATCCACAAACCTCTCAAACATCTGTATCATGTCAACCAGTAAAATCAAAGTAATAACTAAAAAACAAATGTCAAATGCAATTTATAATGCAAGTCAGAGGAGGGAAATTGGTCTCACTTCCGCAACAGCTAGCTTTTCATTTGCTCCTCTCAAATCCTGCGTCATTGTATTGATGATCTGTTCCTGCTTTTGAGTTGTTGCAGTGAGTTTCTGATTTCTCTCATGTAGGGATGTGATTTCTCGACGATATCCTTCAACATTATCTTGTAACATTTCATAACTTACGAGAGAAAAATAATTCTATAAGCAACTGAAATACTATATCCTAGGTCAGTGCCTTAAGGAACTTCACAACAGCTTAATTTCACATGAATAATAATATGAGGGGCGCCTGTGTGGCTCAGTCTGTTAAGCGTCTGCCTTCGGCTCAGGTCATGATCCCAGGGTCCTGGGATTGAGCCCCGCATAGGGCTCCCTCCTCAGCAGGGAGTCTGCTTCTCCCTCCATTCATGCTTGGTCTCTCACTTTCTCTAATAAATAAAATCTTTGAAGAAAAAATTTCAAAAAACCAATGTGAAAAAAGTAGTTTGTATAATAATGTAAAATCTTCAACTCCAAATTTAATAGTTAAATTTAAATTCTAAATAAGCTTTAAATTCTACTTTCATGTTGAATTAACTTTTTAAGCTAGTTCATTTATAAGAACTTTAATCACATTCAAAACAATGCCAATATAATGTTGATATATCAAACATCCACCATGATACGGTATGCAATTTAAGGTATTTATGCATGGTTAGAGAGGGAGTTTTGCAGATCCTTTAGCCTCTATAATTCTTCCTAATTTCTTACGTGCTTGAAAGCTTACAGAATGGTTGGCTACAGCTATCAGCATGGGAAAAAAAAAAGTGCTTTTACCTGGGGTATCAAATTGTTGGACTGTATGGAGGAAAACTACCTGCCATATCCTGATAAAAACACAGTTTTTTATCATGTAGTATACACAGGAATAAATTTTGTCCTAACCCGCTAAACTAATAACTATAAAATGAGATTTACTGTTATTCCTTTATAAATGACCAAGAAAGTGAATTTTCCCAAAATAATCTAGCACTTGCTTCTCTTCTAGAGAAGGCTGAATGAAATTTGTTCATATACCTCTCATTCTCTGATGCATTTATAAATAATTAAGTCCTACAGAAACAACACATCCTTCAATCTCAGGAAGGAAAAGTAGCAACATTCCTCACATCAACTTCAACTTTCTAAATAAATATCTGGACTCCTTAGGAATGCCCAAGAGAATCATAAACCAATATTAAGAAAATGAACCCCCACAGCTTCTCACCCTAGAGTATGGTCCACAAATAAGTAACACTCTTGCAAATTAATCCTTGAATTTGATTCATTTGAATACTGAAGTTTAGACTATTTAGACTATTAATTTTTGAACAACAGAAAATTTACCGTTTAGAAGCAAAGTCTAGTTGTGTAGAAATTTTGGTGTTTTGTGATCGCAAGTCTGTAATTTGATCCTGAAGTTTCTCAAGCTGCTCATTTTGTATTTTTTCATTATCTGCCTTTTCTTTTTTGTAATTCTCAAAAATTTCCTGCAACTGAATATTGGAGAAATTATTAAAAGATGACAACCTGTGTTCTCAAAGAACCTAACCCAAGATAAAGGTGTAATGATGTGGTTTCACCTGTTTAAGGGCAGCCCTGGCTTCTATGGCCTCTGCAGACTCAATTACAGGTACTGGAGCAGGAGTGGAAGCAGTCTGGGATGTACTTGAACGTTTTGGAGTTGATGCAAGAGAAATATCATCTAAGCTTGAAGCTTCAGAAATGTAAGAAGAATGATATAACATTTCTTATTACAAGTATCACTACCAAAATAAACAAGTTAGACTTACTTAAATGAAATGATAAGATTATAGAGATTATGAGAGAAGAAATCTACTAAATAACCTATTAAAATTATTTTTGGTTTTTGGTTAGAGACAATATTTGCAGATGAAATGTTAAAACAAAACTTAACTAAAAGGTCATGGAGATATAATGTACAGCATGGGAGTATGATCAGTGATACTGTGATAACTCTGTATGGTGACAGAGGGCAACCAGACTTATCGTGGGAGTCATTTCATATTGTATGGAAATGTCAAACCGTCATGAGGCACACCCGAAACTAATAGCATATTGCATGTCAATTATACTTAAAAATACATAAACACAGTAATTCATGGACTCAAAGATACACATTTTTCAACAATGGCCAGCATTTCTTCTTTCTTAGTCATTCCTAAATAACTATATGTTTTAGACTTGGTGATGTTATGATCAATCATATATGGTAGTTAAATCTGTAGTTACCATTCAGTGGAGTGGACAGTGCTTATGATGTTGCAAAATCTACTCTACAATATACATTTAAAAAATATTTCCCAAAATTACTTAAAATTTTTTAGGATAATATATAAAAACCTACCTTGTAAAGGAATGGCAACTCCTGTTGTTTGTGACAACAAAATGCGGTACATGTCACGCTGACGAACTATGGAATCAACAAGCTGCATTTGATGTTGTCGTGACTCACGGAGTTGTTCTAATTCAGTGAGGGCATTCTCAAGTTTTAGCTGAAGCTCAGCAATTCTGCAGAAAAAGAAATAAGTCTATTGCACATGACTGAGACTGAGAGGCAGTTATAATTTCAAACTATAAACTAATAAACATTTTACCACCTATCATATTAAGCATATTTTTGTCTTTCTTATCCTTTCTTTCTTCTGCTGGCATTTTAAGAACCACTTTTAAAATCTTCACCATACAGGACTCAGGTACTTACCAAAGTCATCTGAAAAATCTATTTGCAAAAATCAAACCAGTTCCACTCAGTCCAAACCCCAGTCTCACTTTTATAGCCATTGCTCTTTCTCTAGCACCAAACACTTTTTTGGAAAAATTTCGTTACTCTGCTTGAGTAATTCTACATTATCTTCTCCCCAAAGTCTGGTCTGTTCCCTTAAACCCAGGCTAGGTCCTCATCTCTACACTCCCAATGATAGGCTTCTATCCATTACAGCACTAATCACATGAACTAAAATTATCTACTTATCTATTTTATTCTTACGATCAATCTCATTCATAAATTGAGATCCCAGAGAGTAAAAATGTTTTTTTTGTATTGTCGCTCAATTTTTTTTAAGTATACAGCACGATTAGGGACACATAAGAAATTTTCAATAAACATTTGCTAAGCAAACCAAGGTAGTCAATTGCTTACTTGGATGAAGTTGTTTCTTGTTCCTCTCTTTCTCTGGTTTCCCCAAGTTCTCTAAGGGCCACTAAGAGACGTTGATTTTGCTGCTGCAGTTCTTCAATATTTCTATAAGATACTAGATGCTGTGATATTACTTCAGATGAACTACTTATATCAGCAGAGCTTACTTCCTCATCACGAATTACATGATTACCCCTTGCTTCTTCAAGTTCCATTAAAAGCACTCTAATCTAAAAACAAAGTTTTAGTTTGTTACCAAATAGTATTGACTTTGACTCTGGAAATGTTTAGAATAGAAATCTGCAAAATTTTTCATAAAGTATTACTTTATGAACACCATCAGTTAGTATTAAATTATTTTAAAAATATTAAGATTATTGTTCTAGATACTAACACCTAAAAAAATTTTAATGGGAAAAATTATTTTTCATTTCTATATTATCTTATTTATCCTTGAATTATTCCATTTATTACAACCAGTAGTTACAATCTGAAAATTTATCAAACACTTAAAAAAAAAAAAAAAAAAGGAAGGGCTACAAAAAAGCAAAAAACAATGACTAGGCTACAATTCTGCTAGAGTCGTATTCCTAACCGATGAGAATTTCATATGCAGTAGTTCTTTTTTTTTTTTTTTTAAAGATTTTATTTATTTATTTGACAGAGAGAGAGACACACAGCAAGAGAGGGAACACAAGCAGGGGGAGTGCGAGAGGGAGAAGGCTTCCCGCGGAGCAGGGAGCCCGATGCGGGGCTCGATCCCAGGACCTGGAATCATGACCTGAGCCAAAGGCAGACGCTTAACGACTGAGCCACCCAGGGGCCCCCATATGCAGTAGTTCTATCTTAGATACCTGCAAACAGATTTAAACATTATTGGGCAGTCTGTTTAGAAAAAAAATAGGAAAAGAAACAAAAAATTCTAACCTGTTGTGAAAGATCTTTTATTTGTATTTCCATCCTTTGATTGTCTCTTTCAAGCACAGATGAATGTTTGTTAGCTTTATCAGTGTCCTCCTGTAATCGCTGAATCTCCTTTAAAATGTAAATTAAAGTGAAAATTCTGCATGCCCTTCTAAGATCTATACAAATGAAGCAGTTATATGAATAACAAAAATATACAGTGCTCAAATACCACAGTCAACTGATAAACTAAAAACATTCTATTTATGATATAGTAGTTATTAAAGAGTAATTCTCTACAAACATGAACACATATATTTCTTAATATCTCAAGTACTGCTCATCATGTTTATCACTATGTGCAAACAGTGGAGAATCTGCCACTTCCCTCCCAATTAACTGTAAACTACAATCTTACAGCCATACCAAATTAATACTGTGTATCAAATGATGTCACAGACATACTCTCAAAAGCTGTGTTAAGAGGAAAATAAAGGACTATATACAATGCCAATCATTTCTACTCTACTTAAAGAGAAATAAAGATCAAACGAAGTAAAGAATGTTGAATAAGACTTGCTTGTATAAAAAAGGCATCAGGAATTACTTCTAAAGCAGCAGCCAATGGTACGAGGCTGTTAAAAAGACACATTATATGCAGTGCTTTGTTACTAAGTTCTGCATCCTAGTATCACTAAGGATTTAGGGGCACAGTTTTAAGAAGCCTGATAAAAAGCACAAAATATGTTTGAAATCTTATGTTTTATTTCAAATTCATACAAATTTTCCTTCTTAATGAGCTGCTTTTACATTATAATGTCTTAAATACTATCCAAGTGAAACATGGCTCATATTTATGCTGGTGTTTCAAGTACCTGAGTACATTGCCCTAAAGGTATGTATACGCTAATTTCAGTAGAAACAAGTATGTGACACAATGAAGGAGGCAAATATTCATGAGAGATGGCAATTATACAAATCTGCTGAGTTCAAAATGGGATTCACTAAACTGCTAAGGAAGAAATAACTTGGTTATAAGACTCTAAGTATCTAACAAATGAACATCAAAGAACCTAGACTGGAGGACACATGATGTATGTTATGGACAGAAGATTCTGTTATAAAGAAGATACAGAAATTATCTTTAAATTCTTTGCTAGTTTTGAAAAAAGTATGTAAGGGATTTTTATTATTATACCCTACATTAGTGAAAAAGGAACAAACAGGTTTTTTCCAGAATGAACATATGCTATTATTTGAGCCTGAAAGCCCTTGTACCTCACTATTCTCTTCAGACAATAAGCTCCAGGAAGAACACTCTCAACACTGAGAAACTTGAGAAGATCTAATTATACTCAAGGGACTTCTTTTCAAACCACGGGGGGAGGGAGGGGTGTGGATATTAAAAAGCTGACAGTCTGTTAGATGTCATATGACTCAGGAGAAAAAGACCGTTAGATATACCCAGATTTAAACTGACATCTAAATTGTAATACCAACAGCAACAAAATTTTAAGTTTGAATTAAGGATACAACTTATTTATACTATTTTTTCCCAGGGGAAAAAAATTTATCAGTTTAGGACAGCAGATACAAAAGGTTAGTGAATTTCCTCAATAAAATTTGTTTAATAAATCTTGAGTTCTTCTCAGTATTAAGCTGTACCCTAAAACCAAAATTATGTCAATATATTCTTTTTTAATTATTATCTAGTAAAAAGGAATCTTAAAAGGTATTTATGAATTTCTTTGGTACTTCAAATTTACAAAGGAAGAGTAACAAAACAATGTATACAAAAGTTTGCCAAGTTGTAAAATGTTATAAAAAAGGAGTTCTTCCCTATGGGCAAGCATTACCACTTCTAGACAGAGTATCAGAACTGTCTGACAAAGAATGACTATGACAAATTTACAAGAGTTCTATTACAAAGACAGATTATTATTTTAATTTCAAGAGTAGCCCAAGGAGATTTGGCTATTCATCATCCACTACAGATTCCTACAGAAAACATCTCTAATGTCTTAAAAAAAAATAGAAGAGGCTCCCATAATTTTAGCTGAATAAGAACATTTCATGATTATAGGAGTTTAATAATGTAGAATTACCCTATCACTGAAAAGCATAATTAGCTTTTTCTGACTCAAATACTTTATTTTTTTAAGAGACAGAGAAGAGAGAGAGACAGAGAGGGTGAGAGAGAGAGGGAGAGTGAGCACGCACAAGCAGGGGGAGGGAAAGAGGGAGAAAGAGAATCTTAAGCAGGCTCCACACCAGATGGAGCCCGATGCAGGACTCGATCTCACAACTCTGAGACCATGACCTCAGATAAAATCAAGAGTTTGGACGCTTAACTAACTGAGCCACCCAGGCGCCCCATTAAATACCTTAATTCTAAGAAAGAATTACCTCTTAAATCATTCCTCATATATATTTTTCCCACAGTTAAAATTTAAGAATGGAACCAACCTTCATAGCTTGTTCAAGCTTCACAGATAAACTTGCCACAGCTTTCTGTGCACGTTCATACTCCTCACGCTGGCGTTTCAAAATTGGTGCTTTGGCTTCAACTTCTTTCACTATTTCATCTAGATACTTATTAATTCTTTTATTCTCTAGTTTCTCCAAAAGCAACTGATCCTGAGTTTCCACATAAGCATTATACAGCTGAAAGGAGAAAAAGGGTTGTTTCAAATCTAAGCATAATAACAGAAAAATATAATCAATCTAGCTTCATAATAAATATGCATTAGCACTTACATAAAATGGAAATGTTTCCTACATGTTGCAAGAATCAGGAACCAAGAAAGCTTTTCTTAGAATGATCCATTACGTATTAGATGATTTTAAGAATAATTTTCCTGAGCATTAAATTTCAGCAAATTTCCTTTTGAAGGAGAAAGTAAGATTTAATACCATTCTTACCTCAGTTAATTTCATGCCGGGTTTCACTATCTTAGCTACAGCTGCTGCAGTAGGAGACATAGCTGCAAGCTCTTCTTCAGATAATATGGCTCCTGTGCCAACACACAGAAATCTAGTGTATTTCTGTAATATTTCACACTAAAGGCAGCAATTATTTTTTCCAAGACGAGTAAATGTGACACCTACTAAATATTATATATAAATTCCTATGCAGATTTTAAAATATGACATCAAATTGTCACATAACATAATCCAATTCTAAAAACCATGCAGTAAGAACTGTTAAAAATGTTCTGGAAATTGACACACAATTATGTGTGATCAAATGGTACTTATATTTGACAATATAATAAAGATATGAATAGGTATTAATTTTATACTAAAAAAACTTGATGGAGTTTCCTACATCACAACAAGATAGACAAATACTATTAGTGGAAATTAGTGAGAACTATACAGGAAGTCCTAATATTTCATTCAAGTCATTAATAAGCATCTATTAATCCATACCTTTACGTTTTGTGGCAGAAAGCAGGTCATTTGCATTCTCTAATTCCTTCTCCAGTTTTCCTATTTTCTCAAGCATTTCTTTTTCCATTTGATCTTTAGATTCCTCCACTTCTAAAAGATGATCTTGTATTGCTTTATTGGCTAAAAACATTTTTAAAGACAGAATATCCAAACATACAATTAAAATCTTGGAGTTTATAAAATGTAACAGCATAGTCATTATTTTTCCCTTCAGCAGACATTAAATTCTAGACAGGCTATGGTTGCCAGTTATCCTCTGAAAGCTCTTGCTCTACTTTTAATTCCTGAATGTCCTGGCCTGCTGAATCTACTTCTCCTTTTGATGTCTCATCCGTGGGGAAAATAAGGGAACTCAAAGTAAAAAAGTGGCTCTGAGTATCTCCTTGGTTTTATTCTGATCTTTAGTCTAGAACACAGAAAATAACTAGAAAAGATCATATAAACAACTTATATTACACTAGCAAAAAAAACCCAAAAACCAAAACCAAAAACTTGCATTTAAAAAGAATACATGAAAATCAGACTTTAAAATATACAGTTTTTAACCTAAAAAGTGAGGCTTATTTATGGATTAAGAGAATACCCAAACTATAAACCCTTATGTACTTATCAAAGAAAAATTTCCTGTTAGAAACCAGACTGTATATACTATTTAAGATGAAAAAAATCAGAAAAACAGTAGCTTACTGTATTTTCAAATATCTTATCTGTTGAAAATATAATTCAGAGTTTCTTATTCCAAGATTCTTTCTTCTATACCAAATTTTGTCTCTAATAAGATTAATCTAACTTCTAAATCCAATAATCTACACAAAGGTAAAGAAAAAAAATATCTTTTATCTAAAAAACAAAATAATCTTCCCATAATTAAAAAATCTTACCTTCTCCAGCTTCTTTCAAAAGTTTGTGTAGTTCATCCACTGCTCGGGTCAGTTCATTGCTCTTTGCCTCTGAGTCATCAGCAGCACTCTAAAATTTAATCTTAAAAAGTTACTGGACACCCAAAAATGCAACATTAGGACACTAAAATGTGTGGTCGGGCATTTACCTTGTATAGATTAGAGAGCTTTATGTGAGCATTTAATTCATTGTGGAATTTCTCTTCCATACTGGCCTGCTGTTCCTTGGCCTACAAAAAAGACCCAATTACAGCAGTCTCGTTTGAACTGAATTTAGAATGCTTATCGAACGTTAAGATAAAAAAAAATTTGTAAAGAGATAAAAATTAACATCAGTTTCAGGATAAAGATGAATTACCTTAAAGTTAAAATACTGCTGATATCTTTATCTTAAACTGTAATACTTCAATGATATTAAAATTAACCATACTCATTTTCAGACAGTACTTTGGATATAGCATGTGATTGCCATTTTTGAATCTAGCTATTTCAGCTTAGCTACAGCGTATGAGAGTGTTCTGGCCATTTTATGGTATCAGAAACCGTTTAAAACATGAAATCATGTAAATAATAATAGCCTCATAAGTGCTTTAATATTTTTGGAAAAGAGAAATTTTAAAGTGGTCATCTCCACCTCTTTCAGTTTGGTCAACAGCTCTTCTACATGTTTTTGAAGATTTTCATTTGATGTTTTCAAGCCATTCATCTGTTCTTCCATTCTAGAAACCTAGAAATAGAAAAGTTGGGTGAAGAGAGGAGGTTGTATTAATACTAACATTAATTTGATATGAAGTTTAGCTGCCAAATGAAAGCAAAATAATGCCCTACACCCAAAAAAGGGCTTCACATAAAACATGTATATTTAAGGGACGCCTGGGTGGCTCAGTTGTTGAGCGTCTACCTTCGGCTCGGGTCATGATCCCGGGGCCCGGGGATTGAGCCCCGCATTGGGATCCCTGCTCGGTGGGAAGCCTGCTTCTCCTTCCCCCACTCCCCCTGCTTGTGTTCCCTCTCTTGCTGTGTCTCTCTCTGTCAAATAAATAAAAAAAATCTTTAAAACAACAACAACAACAAAAAAACATGTATATTTAAGAAAATGAAAAATAATAGCTTACGGAACAACACATTTGGATTTAGCTCACAAAATTTACCACCACTTTTAAATATAACTTAAAGATACATCAAAAGAGAGTATATAGTATCAAAATTCATCAAAGAATATCTTAAAGTATTTATTTAAATGCATTTGGTTCATTTCCTAGGTCAAATGTTTATGAATTATGTCTTCCACGTTTCTTTTTTTTTTTTTAAGATTTTATTTATTTGCGAGAGAGAGAATGAGAGACAGAGAGCATGAGAGGGAGGAGGGTCAGAGGGAGAAGCAGACTCCCTGCTGAGCAGGGAGCCTGATGTGGGACTCGATCCCGGGACTCCAGGATCATGACCTGAGCCGAAGGCAGTCGCTTAACCAACTGAGCCACCCAGGCGTCCCATCCACGTTTCTAATATCATAATATTTACTTCGGTACACCCTGGAGTACATTTTTTTTTTTTAAGATTTTTATTTACTTATTTGAGAGAGAGAGAGAGAGCACGAGCTGGGGGAAGGGCAGAGGGAGAGAGAGAGGGACAAGCAGACTTCCCTCTGAGCAGCGCAGAGCCTGACTTGAGGCTCGATCCCAGGACCTCGAGATCATGACCTGAGCCGAACTCAGATGCTTAACTGACTGAGCCACCCAGGCACCCCTCACCATGGAATACATTTGTAATAAGCTGGTACACAAATATAAGTTTTAACCAAAATGAAAATAAAATTTTACTAACTTACCTCCTCTTTTTTGTTTTCAAGATTACATTTAAGTTCTAGAATCTCATTTCCTTTTTCTCTGCCAAGAGCCAGAAGTTCATCAGTTTTAGTTTTTAACTCTGTATTCAGCCATGTATTCTGATTATGTAACAACTCCTTTTCTTGCTCCAAGCGTTTTTCTCGATACTAAAGATATCCAAGAAAATAACATTTACAGTTAAAGACAATATATGGCTAGT
The DNA here is from genome assembly GCF_029215605.1 of Mirounga angustirostris. NCBI lineage: Eukaryota > Metazoa > Chordata > Mammalia > Carnivora > Phocidae > Mirounga > Mirounga angustirostris. Next base: position 46,527,512 of record NW_026991714.1, read on the forward strand.
TAAAAGATTTTGCCTGTAGCTAAAGAACACAAGCAGAATCTTAACAAAAGAAGTATTTGCATGCATTCTTAACAGAAAAAGATGGTCAGATAAGAACTATAAGAAACTTAAATATCACGTAAACAAATAGTTCAATTAAAACTGTCTTAATGTTTAATTATTTTCCTGACATTAAACAAAAACAAAAACACAGCTTTTAATCACATTACTGATCACTTGCTTATACTTAAAATTTAAGTACGTTTTAAGCAAAAATTGTATTTTGTGCATTAGAAATTATTTGTTACTTGCTTTAACAGAAACGTCAGAAGCTTGAAGTTCATCCAGTTTTAACTGCAGATCACCCTTTGTGGCATTGCTTTCTTTAAGTTTTTCATTTAGACGTTTAAAATCCTCTAGAAAGGTCAGAAGAGAATTTAAAAATAATGACTAGTTAATGCTCAGAGGAACCAAACATCGAAGATGCAGCTCTAGAAATACAAGCATCTAATGCAAGATACGTAGTTCTCAACCCCTTAATTTGTTTTTGTCATACTTAGTTACAAATTTAATTTTCACAAATGATAAGCCAAATTTGTGCACCCAACCCAACATGTAAATTATACTGGTTATTTTATTTTTAAATGCAGTATCTTAAGCTAAATATACAAATTCACATTAATTTTCCTGATATACACCTATAGATCTATTAAAATTTCATAAATAGCCATTTGTTAAGTTAAAAAGCAGTAATACATATAAAAATCTACTCAAAATAGCCAGAATAATACATGCTTAATTTTCTTTAGATTCCTTACACCAAAGTTCTTATTAAAAAAATTCTTTTAATTTTATCTATCACCAGCTGATCAACATCACCAGTAAATACTCTGAAGTAACTTAACTGAGACTGGAGAAGTATAGTTACCTAATTGAATATTATTGTAAAGCAACATAAACAGTTGAAAAATCTATTAATAAAAATAAAAATCTTAAAAAATTTTATAAAAGGAACCAAAGGGAAACTGATACCATTACACTGCTTAAGAGTCAGGTTCACCTTAATACATCAACTACATCATATACTATATACTATGTATCTATCTTACTTATATTACTTAGCTTATATTCCTGCCTAACTCCTTCAGTCCATATTTTTAAATATAAGGTTTTCTTTCAGGTTCCTATACATATTGAATGTTTATGGACAGGTTATACACCAGCAAGTATGTCTGTGTTAGGAGTCCAGCCTCTACAACTGAATGAACACTTAAACTGCTTCCAATTTGATATTATAGAGAACACTGAAGTATCTTAGCATGTAAACCTTGGTCCAAATTACAACTGCTTAGATGTTTTTCATTTGTGTATACTTGTCCAGACACTTCTTTAAAACCTTGATAATGATCTAAAGATAAATGAGTGGGAGAAACAGCAGGCTATTACACTGAACTATATTCTGAGCTATGACAAACACCAGCAACAGAAATGGACTGAGGATTAACTCCTAGCACTATTAGAAGAGAGAGGAGAGAGTGGAGTTAGAGGTTAAAGTATTTCTTCATACCTGTTAAATATTCAAGTTCCTGAGATAGTCTCTCATTGGTTCTAACTAAGTCTCTTTTCTCAGCTTCTAATTCTTCTTTCGTCCTTGTAAACTGGCTCTATCATATAAAGGAGAAGCAAAATATGTTTAAACTAAAGAACTGTGTTCAAGTTCCAACTCAGAAATGTCACTTTAACATTAGCTGTAGTTTAAGAATGGTTGGTTTTCTTTCTCTTATAACTTAATACATCAGAAAGTTTAAAAATTACCTGTAATTTCAACACTATTTATATTTTTCATTTTTAAAAATTATTTTCATAGGCTTATGAAAAAATTTCCCACGTCACTATCACTTGGAAGTGCCCTTGTTACTTAAACATGCCTTTGTAGAAAATTTAATTTACTTCTAATTTTTTGCTGCCATAAAATGCAATTTTATGGGTATCACTGCATTTACAGGTTGGTTCAAATTATTTTTCAAGAAAGAGCCCTAGAAATGGAATTATTTAAAACCTTTAATATATTTTCTCAAACTGCTTTGCAGCAAGACAATGGCAATCAGTATGTTTTGATTCATAAGTGCCAATTTCAAGCCACTCATGTCAGAAATGAAGATCATTCTTAAGGAGAAAGAAATCAATGTTAACATGGGGAGATCAAAAATAATTACCTTATTGTTTTATTTACATTTTTCTGATCACAAGTGAAGTAGAGCAACATTTCATATTGCCACTGACCATTTGTGCAGCTTCCCGTTTTTTTTAATTCCTTTGCCCATTTCCCCCTTGAATGATTTTTCTTAAAGTATGAAAGTATTCCTATATTAAGGATCCAAATAGTCATATTTTAATTGAAAAAATACTTATTAGTGCTTTATTTGTGTTTTAGTTCTTTTTATGCAGAGAATTTTAAATTTCTATTGGATTACGTCTACCACTTTCCCATTATAAGTACCTTTTATACACCAAGTACCTTTTAAATTCAAATCAAACACAAGTTTTTTTGGTTCTGTTTTTCTAAACACAAGTTTTTAAAAAGCAATGGCAAGAGTCTGAAGTTCTTTCCAGTTAGAGAATCACTGACTATGACCACTTTATTAAACCAATGGGTAAACATTCCTGTGATCATATTCAATCTGTTACTCTTATCACTACTCTAAGGAAATGATTTCTGATATGGATTCACCCATATTCCCAACTGTAGCACAATAGTTGAAATAATGCCTGAGTAACAGTAAGTATTAAATACAGAATTTCTAAAAGGAAAGAAGGATGATAGGTAGGTAAGTGGGTGAGTGGGGGACAAATAAATGGATCTATGAGTATTTCTCCTACTTACAGTTCTATGGCACTTTACTTACTTTTTTTAAAAAAAATTACAACCTTAAGAACTATGGCATTATAAGCAAGTTTCCTTTTATATTAAGTATCAATATATTCTGATGAGTAAAAGAATCAATAAAACATATAAAAGTCCAATTAAGGAATTTACATATATGCATTTCTTTCAGTAGTTTCTCCTAATAGAACATGTTTCACCTTCCCATTAAGTAACACAAAATAGAATATTTCCTCAAGTATCATGTTTATAGTTAGCTTTATTCGCAGGAATAACTTGTACCTGAATGGCAATATTGCGATCCTGAGCAACTTCAAGTTCTTTATTTTTCTCAGTTAGCGCCTTCAGTTGATTGTCTGGATAAAAGGAATTTTATGAACATAAACACATAAACTTAAAAACTGCAATGATAGTTTTCATCCATCTGCCACCCATATATACACTTTAAAATGAAGAAACTGAGTCTCAGAAAGGCTGACTTATAGAACATAGTATTCCAAATTCATGAATACCCCAAATTTACTCTACTTCTAAACCAAACTTTTTTTCTTCTTTTTTTTAAAAGATTTTATTTTGAGAGAGAGCAAGCACGCGCGCAGACGCAGGTGGAGCAGCAGAGGGCGAGGGAGAAGCAGGCTCCCTGCTGAGCTGGGAGACCAATGCAGGCTTTGATCCCAGGACCCTGGGATCATGACCTGAGCTGAAGGCAGATGCTTAACCGACTGAGCCACCCAGGCGCCCCCCTCCTCCTTTTTTTAAGTAGGCATCACGCCCCGTGTGGAGCCCAACACGGGGATAGAACTCAAGACCCTGAGATCAAGGCCTGAGCTGAAACCAAGAGTCGGACACCCAACCTGAGCCACCCAAGTGCCCCAAGACCAAATTTTTAAATATGCTATCCTGTCTCCAAAATCTTATTTGTGATCATTCTAACCAACATTTATAGGAAAAAGCATATACAATTGTCACTTTAATCATTTTTCAATGACTCTTCTAAGTCAATCATAACAATGAATTATATTTACAAATCAGAAAATTTGAGTTAAAAAAAACAAGATCAAGAAAATAAATAACATTTAAACTATATAACATGTATACAGAGTAAATAACAACAATGGATAATTATGATTCAGCTTGTTCATCACTCTAAAAAGAGCCTTCAACATGGAGGAAACAAAATTATGCTTGAAACTGAATTGTCAATCCCAACAATCTCCACTTATAATGGTCTAACTCCTTGTATAGTTTCTTCTCTAAAAGCATGCAGATAACTAGGAAGAATATACTTTCTGAAACTTCCTTCCACTAAAACACATCTATATTATGTGCTAGCAATTTAATAAATAAATATATTATTACTACTTCCAATCTTTAGTTCTATTTAAACAAGTGGCTTATTATAGGGGAAAACCCTGTTAAATTAGTCTGAATTTTCTATTTTGCATTATATTACTTACTGTTTTCCAAACTTACAGATCTGGAATGATAAACCAAAAAAACACAAACTTAACTGTATATACCCCAGAGAGGCATACTAGATGTGTGTCTAGGTTTATCCTCATCTTCTCCTCCTCCTCTCCCTTCCAGATCATATAAAAGAAGCTATAATCACAGTAATTTTCCTGAAATGCTTTAGCACCTCTGCTCTACAGACCTAGTTACTACACCAAGGAAGAACTATATACAGATGATGAACCAGATCTAGCTACTCGATAAATTTAAATTTTATGCCCTCATTACATGTGTATAAATACCATTGTACATATATGCCACATATTTTAAAAATTAAGTGCTTCAAAATTAGCTAGAAAAAAATTATGACCTAAATAGTTGATAGGCACAGACCTGGTTAAGAAAAAAGGCTTAGGTGTTAACCATTCTCTTATTAGCTTCCTGTGTTCCCAAATTAAAAATCCAGCTACATCTAATAACATATTATGCCCCCATTCTATAAAGATCTTTTCTGACATTTGCTCTTTCCTATTATTAGCATAGCACAGAATACACATCATTTTCCCAAGAAATGCCAGTGCCTTTAACTAAGATCTTGTGTACCTTCTAGAACTTAATGATATATGTAAACTTATTAAAAAGGAAATTATGTGGGGCACCTGAGTAGAACAGTCTATCAAGCATCTGACTCTTGGTTTCAGCTCAGGTCATGATCTCAGGGTCATGAGATCAAGCCCCATGTGGGGGTCCACGCTCAGCACAGAAACCGCTTAAGATCCTCTCCCCCGCCCTCTGTACTTTCTCTCTAAAAATAAATAAATCTTAAAAAAAAAAAAAGGAAATTACTCATCTTTCCCAAGAAACAGGTCTTAAAGGGGAAATATCCTGGGATTCATAAATACTTATAAAAAATATAACAGTTAAGGGGCGCCTGGGTGGCTCAGTTGGTTAAGCGACTGCCTTCGGCTCAGGTCATGGTCCTGGAGTCCCGGGATCGAGTCCCGCATCGGGCTCCCTGCTCGGCAGCGAGTCTGCTTCTCCCTCTGACCCTCCTCCCTCTCATGCTCTCTGTCTCTCATTCTCTCTCTCTCAAATAAATAAATAAAATCTTAAAAAAAAAAAAATTTATATATAAAAAAAATAACAGTTAAAATATAATAATGAAACTAATAAGCTTTATTCTTCAACAAATTAAAAATAATTCTCTCTCCTTAATTGTGTTTTCAGTTGCATAATGCTTTATGACTTTTAAAGATGCTTTCAAAAATCTCATTTGATCTGTACAGTTATGTAAGCAGATGGACAGGTGGTTCTAGCCATTTTATATGTTATGATTTACATACGGCAAAAGAGTTTTTAATAGCAGTCAGAATTAGAACCCAGGTCTCCTAGCCATTCATTATGCCTTATGCTCTCAATGAAGTCTACCATCAAGTGAAAACTCAAAATACCACCATAAATGGAAACAATGACAATCAGTATTTTCGTAAACAGTAAGTCAATGTTTCGAGAGCATACAAAAGAGTGCCTAAAGATCTCCATACTACAAGAATAAAATAAGGATGTAAAAATACTTACTGAGCTTCTCTAGGTCAAGCCTCAAGCTTTGGCACTCTCGGGTTTCATTCACAAGTCTCTCCTGACTGTGGGACAGCCTCTTCTCTATCTCAAAGTACTGTTGTTCTTCAGAAGCAGAGAAAAAAATTAAAATCAAACACACATGTATACACACCGTCAATACTACTACTTATTTTTAACAGTGTTGATTTTAATATTTAAGACATAGTATTTGAACTGCACTCCAAATAACAGAATTTGAGTAAAGATAATTAGATCACTGAAAGGACTTTAACATTTCCAACTTACAAATGACAAAAGAAAGTAAGACCTACAGGGGCTTTTCCAACTTCTGTCTATTCCACAAGACTGAAATTCTTCAAGGTAGGCAACATGTCTTACTTATCTTAGTACTTTCCCCACACGTCAGTAGACATTTTAGTATAAAGCAGACACCATGTACAAAAAAATTAGATTAAAAACTACTTTGTTTTAAAACGTTGTGTTAAAAGACAGTGTATACTGCTCAGCATAGTAACAAGCACACAGAAGACAATCGATATTTATGTGTATATTAAAGAACAGACGCGGTGCATCTTCAGAGTTGGGATTCAGAGAATTACTTTTCGACACCAATTCTGCTGGATAATTACATTTTTTGAAGTGATAATGTATTCAGAATTTTCAACCAATTTAGCAAAAACAGCACCGTACCCCCCACGCCCCCAGGTAAACCAGGACAAATAACAGTTTGCATTTCACTAACGGTAATTACTACGGTCTTAATCTTTCTTCACGGATATTCAAGTTACTATTATCCGTAACTTTCTTACTCGAGGGTCTACTGTAAGTACCTATAAACAGGTCTTTAAACTCCAACTTTTAGAAAGAATTCCGATGTATCAAACTTATTTTCGTTCGCTGTGTTTCCAACGCTGTCTTATGCACCTACTCATGTATGTGACCATCTAGTTCGTTACCTGACCAGCGCGAAAGACTAAAAAAGAGAAGTGCACGAAGCAGGCCATTAGACAAAGACCTCTGAATCCAGGTGACCAGAAAAGTGAGAGGAAATTACTAGCAAAGCAACATAAAGAGACGGTACTCTAAGCTTAGAGATAGGGGTCGCAGACTCGCGCTAGTCCGGAGTAAATATGCCCAGATCTTCACAATTTCTGTGCGCCGAACATTAAGTGGTCCCTACGTGAGACCACACTGATTACAAAGAAGACGGAACGAAGTGTAAATTCAGTTTAGAACAAACAAAAGAGCTCCATTTCAAACTGTGGGCGCAAGTAAGAGAAGGCCTAGGGGGGTGTAAGGGGCCGGGGAAGCGATGCCACCAGTGAAGTCGTAGGCAGAGAGCGAGCTTGCAAGGGGAGAAGACCAGCCATAGCTACGGAGTCGGGCCCAGAATCAAGGGCGGGAAGAGCGTCGCCACTTACCACTCTCCACCTTAAATTTCTCATGCCGCCCCTTCAGGCCATCGATCTCGGATTGCTGGTCAGCAAGGAACTTTTCGAGTTTGTTCTGGACGGACTTAGGCAGCTTATTCAGCTCCGTGCGCTCCAGCACTTGCTGCAACACCGCCGCCATGTCGACCGGGCCGGAGGTCGCGGGGCCGGCAGCCGGCGGAGCAGAAACCGAGAAGAAAGGCGAAGACCAAGAGAACCCAGAAGCCTGGGCGGCCACCTCGACCACCTCGCTCCGCGGCTCGCGTGCGCCTGCCCGCCGGAGACTCCCGCGGCGGGACCCTGGGAAATAGAGTCCTGCCTTAGGGCCGGCGCCACACGCGCCACAGCGCTCGCGCCCGAAGTGCGCGCGCAGCCGCCGGAAGCTGGGCACCCTGGGAATCCGAGTTCAGCCGCGGCCCCTGACCCTGTCTGATTTCCGGCTCCCCAGTCCACCCGCCTCGAGCCGCGCGGGCCTGTGGGAAACGTAGTGTTTTCCTCAATCCCTTCCGTGCGCCTGACTGCGCACCGCCCATTCCACTTCCTTTTTTCTCCCCGCCCCCCGGCTCTCCTCCCCCGGCAGCATAACCGCTGTCCGCGAGATGGCGCCACCGAGTATTCGTCAACTTAGGTCCCACCCTGAAAAGCAAGGCGACCTTACCGTCAAAGCTCCGGGATGCCATGGGTCGTCCTCTTTGGCGGCTTCTAGACACTGAGCCACTAGAGGGCATCGGTCCGGGCAGGGCTGGACGGCAGGCGCCGGGCTACCGCCACGCTCTCAATGGCGCCCGGAAGGGGGCGGGGTGGCGACCGCAGTCGCTTGGGCTGAGGTACTGCGGTGAAGGAAGGGGGGCAGCGTGCGTCATCAGACCGCGCCACCTGACTCCAGAGACCCTCGGTTTGCAGTGGGAAGTGAGGTGTGGGAAGTCTGTCGCTTTCTGATGAATTCATTGGCTGTGAAATTTGGACCCGAGGGGAATCTGGCCCCTGGAGGCTTATACTTGCGCCGTAAAGCTCCTTCTCAGGAGGACTGACAGTTCGACAGATTCATCTGTCAGGCGGGCACATTTTGAGCGCAGGTGAGTCAGCCTACGGGTGTAGTACTTCTGTGTGAGGGTTGAGTGTGTGCGTTCGGGCTCAGAGAGCCTCCTTCTGAAGGAAGATGGAAAGGGACCGAGTGTAGGAAACATACGGGCAGACACTCCGGTACCACACTCGAGTCCGTTTATGACAAAATTTATTTAAGATGGAGCGCTTAATGCCTTCTGTGTGTATGTGGCGGGGTGGGGAACAACGAGCCAACAAGAATTTAAGGAGCCCGTTTCATTTTTCAGGAAGAGGATTTAAAGTAAAGCAGGAGGACTTTGAGTGTGGCCTTTGTTTTTATGTTTTAAGGTAATATTGTAGAAAGTGCTACCATGTGTTTATGTTTTTAAGATGGAAAAACCTTTAGAGCAGAAGTTTTAAAACACGTTCTTAAAAACCGCTTATCACCTTGCCTCCATAATAGAACTACTTGTTTCCAGATTGTAATTCTGTGATTTCTATGCTGAATCTGTAGATTATTTCATGTTTAATTATTCTTCCGAAAGAACTTCTTAACTTTTTCATTGAAAATAAAGCATTCCCAATTCATTCCCCCCTCAGTTCCCACAGTAGCAGCCCTTTTGTGAATATTATTAAGGATAAGTTAATTTTGCCCCAAAATATTTTATATAAGCACTTTAATTAAGGTTGGTGGTATGCGTAGTACTGTGCTATGCCCTTGGCTCACTATTAGTGATCTACTATTTGGAAAATGCAGATATTCTGTACTCGGAATCACAATCCTAAAACTAGATAGATCTTCAGAATTGCCTGATCCAAATTCTTTATTTTATAAACTAGGAAACCAGAATCCAAAGAGATTGAATTGTCTCAAGTCACAGTGCTTGGACAACTTGCATAGCTTATGTTGTCACACAACACTTCAGGATAAATTAAACTGTTTTAGGCAAGATCTATGTTTTTAGTAATGTCCTTTGTAAGGTATGGTTGGCTATATTTTAAAGTTTTGAAGAAGCATTAAAGTAATATGATTACTGGGTGACACCTTGGAAAAAATAAGATTGGGAAGTTACATGTAATTTTGGAGTCACCGTCACTGCTTTTTCTTGGAATAACTGAGAATTATTAAGGCAGAAGGAAAAGGAGTAGAATAGTATGATGAAGAAGAGGAAAGTTTAATACGTTAAGGCACTATTAAAAGTGGAAAGCCTTTAAATTTATAGCAGCATTAATGATTTAGATGGGCAGTTCTAGACTTAGTCTAAAAATAACTCTTGTGCAAACCCAATTTACTTGCACAGTTGTTGGGAAAGAGTTGGGAAGAAATTTAATGCATTTTGAGACAAAACTGCAGGCTCTTTGAAAAAAACAGCATCCAGTAGGCAATTTCAAACTGGAATCAATTCTTTGGGCTTTACTTTTAGAGTAATGCAAAATCATTGTGATTGGCAATTTACTTTACTGATGGCAGATATACCACCCCAGCTCATCTGCAGTTGTTTCGACTTTGTTGTACTAAATAAGATTGAAGGTTTTTACACAGCTCAAGTGACTGTTATTTCTATTCAAGGTGCTGCAACTGTCCTTTACAAACTGGAGAGAGAGTAAGAGAGTGCACAGAACAGGAACCACCCTTTGTAAAGGTTTAATTGAGAGACGAGGTATGTTTCCATAGTATGAACATAGCATTTAAGGGCATGGATTCTAGGGCTAGACTGCCTGAGTTTAAATCCCACCTTTGCCATTTACCAGCTTTGTTGCTTGGGCAAGTTACATTTCTTTTCTTCCTTTTGGTTTCTTAATCTATAAAACAAGGGTTATAATGATAGTACTTACCTCCTGGAGTTTTTGTGAATATTACAGATGTTACCATATATAAAGTACTTAGAATAATGCCTTATACAAAATCGAAACTATGTAAATGTCCATTATTGCATTGCTACTCATTGAATTCCATAATTCTGATTATACTATGAGTTACTCAAGGGCATAAGTCAAGTATTCTTCACCTTTGTGCCATCCCACTTGGCACAATTTCTAGCACATAGTAATTCTTCATAGTATGCTTATTGAGTAAGTGAATTTGGTTCTCTCTACCTCCTAAGAGCAGCTCAGAAATTGTCCTCTTTCCTGTTTTAGAAATGAGCACAATGAGGTTCAGCAAGAGACTATCAAAGATGATACAACTAAGGAGTAGCAAATTAAATAAAAAATCAGGTGTGTTAGTGTTCTCTCCCCTATCTTAGATATGGAAGTGGGTTTTTATCTTTTATGTCAGCTCTAGTTGACTGGTAGTCATTTCCAGCAGTACTGTGTTGAGAATTTTGAAGCTAAATTTGAACTTTGCAGGAAAGAATACCCTACTTAACAAGCAGTCTCTGTAAGGCATGGGATAGTATCAGGATGCTACCACTTCTGTCTCTGTACAACCCCATGACAAAAACATGGCAAATTATATTTTTACCTAAAAGTGGTGTATATTTTTTTCTTGGAATTTAGGAGAGTGAATTAGTTCCTAATAATGGGAAGAACCTACATTGTAGAAGAGACTGTTGGCCAGTATCTTTCAAACATAAATCTTCAAGGAAAGGCTTTTGTCTCTGGTCTTTTAATTGGACAGGTATGTATCTTTCAGTGCATTTATTGATAAAACAAATTAGCTCTTTATTTAAAGTTAAAATGTGCTATTTAACGGTAAGCTCAAGGTTAGGGAATGGAGGAATGGAATGTAGAAGAACTTAAAATGGTCTTTGAGGAAAAATGTGGAGAAGCAGGACAAACCTAGCCCAGGTTTGCTTAAGTCAGAATGCATTCCCTTTTGACAATGTAAAAGTAACTCATAATGTAGAAACTCTAAAATTAGAATTTCACTAATCAAATTATACATATTTTATTGTCTTTCCAAGTGTTTTTTACTCTCTTCTAATCTTTATTAATTCCTGGTTGTCTAATTCTTTGCAAAAGTAGCTTTTGACAACTTTATTCCCATTGTTTGTTTTATTTCAGTCTTATGGCGATTGTGGTCATGTCTTTTGTTACATGCTATGGTACTCACTCATCTTACTGAATTTTTTTTTAATGTTGATTCAGTGGAGAGAGGGAAAGGGAATAGGAGAAATTTGCAAATAAGACATTTTATTTTCCTTTTGGAGTTAAGCCTTAAAAATCAACACAAAATGGAACAGAGATTTGGGCAGTTACTTTAAAAAGCATAAGCATCAGGGGCGCCTGGGTGGCTCAGTTGGTTAAACAACTGCCTTCCGCTCAGGTCATGATCCTGGAGTCCCGGGATCGAGTCCCGCATCGGGCTCCCTGCTCAGCGGGAAGCCTGCTTCTCCCTCTGCTTGTGCTCTCTCTCTCTGACAAATAAGTGAATAACATCTTAAAAAAATTAAAAAAAAAAAAAGCATAAGCATCTGCTGATTTATTATAATTGAAGAAAAAATATGTTAATCAGCAGGGAGGACAGGCCAGCAGTAGAAAGCAACAAAAAAAGGAGAGTCAGGGACAAACTGGCTACTCCATCTAAACACTATTTAGGGGAGAGTGCACTGTGGCCCAAGGACTTGATTTTGATACCTAGAAGCAAAAAGAGTTTTATTGTGACAATTTTCTTTCTGAATATTTTATCATAATGCCTTAGAACCTTCAAATTGCATAATTAACTTCTCTTGTTCCAATTCTATCCAGATTTTGAAGCTACTTCCTCCTGTAATTTGAGCCCCATGTTATCTACTTACAAAGAATGTACTGTCAAGGAGAGTCATGTGTTCACACTCCTTCATAGTATTCTTGTTTTCAGCATCATTCTGAATGAGCTTAATGTCAGTCTAGCCCTGAGAGACCAGATCATTCTCAGCGTTTTCACAAATCTGATTTCTTAACTTGTAAGACAGAGAGTAGACTCTGTACTATTCACCCAGGTAACACTACCCTATGAGGCCTCTCCTTAGACAGCCCAACTACCCTTCTTGGTAATAATCTGAACTACTTTTTTTTTTTTTTAAAGATTTTTTTTATTTATTTGAGACAGAGACAGACAGAGCACAAGCAGCAGAGGGAGAGGGAGAAGCAGACTCCCCGCTGAGGAGGTAGCCCAATGCGGGGCTTGATCCCAGGACCCCCGACGTCATGACCTGAGCCGAAGGCAGCCGCCCAACTGACTGAGCCACTTCGGCTCAGCCCTGAATACTTTTTGATTGAGGTTACTTGCATCCAATATTGGGCTCTTTTTGTTAGGAACTTTTTATTTAAGGTTTTCTACTTCCCTATATTTAAGAAAGTTTAAGGGAATAAGAGTCTCAGAGAAAGGTATCCTCAGTAGAGATAAAAGGTCAGGGAGAAATAACCCTCTTCCAAACTTGCCTTACTCACATAGGCTGTTTCTAGAGCTTGGCAAAACCACCATCTTACAAATAAGTCTCCCACAGTTTAGGATTTTCCTTCCAGTCTTTCCTTATGCTATCTTTTCATCCTTTCCAGTTATTTTCTTTTTCTTTATTCCAGGGCTCATCACTTTTTTCTTCTTTCCCTCAAGCTTGCCTGTTTCCTATTCTCTGGGTCAGTTTCTTTTTCTTTTTAAAGTCATGCTTTCTTAATCAGCACCTGCCTTTTCCTTTGTGCATTTGAATGTAACTTTCGGGAAATAACTTTTGTAGAAATAATTTCTCTTCCTTTATTTTCTATTCCAGGATGACACTCCTAATGGCAATTTCAGGTCATGTATAAGAATGACACCATGCTAACTGGTTTTATCTGCCTTATTTTTACTTTTTCTTTACAGCAAACTTTCACTGTAGTGAGACTGAGCTATTAAAACTTCCCTGAATTTAGGGTGCCTGGGTGGCTCAGTTGGTTAAGCGACTGCCTTCAGCTCAGGTCATGATCCTGGAGTCCCAGGATCGAGTCCCACATCAGGCTCCCTGCTCAGCGGGGAGTCTGCTTCTCCCTCTGATCCTCTTCCCTCTCATGCTCTCTGTCTCTCATTCTTTCTCTCTCAAATAAATAAATAAAATTAAAAAAAAAAAAAAAAAAGAAAATCCTTTAAAAAAAAAAAAACTTCCCTGAATTTATCTTCAGATATCCCACCTTTGTTTACCATTTAAGTGCTATTAAAACTCAGGAATATAAATCTGATACGGCTTCAATTATGTATCCCACATCCCCTTTGCTTTTCTGTGGATACACATCTACAAGTTCCCTACTATCATTGTTTCAATGGAAGTAAGAAACACAAGGTCATTTGTTGCTTTATTTTACGGAGTTTTTATATCTGCTGAACCATTCCATCTGTTCAGATTATTTAGAAGATAAATATAATAACTAGAAAACTGATCAAGCATATTTTAGTTAAAGTACAGTATATTCACTTATCCAGTAAGCTGTTTTTAAAGACCATTGTATGATTCACATTCAGAATGCCCAAACAAATAAGAAGCTGATATTAAGTATATAAATAAATGTTGTGTGAGGGAAACATTGTAAGGCTATTCATGAAAATTGGTTTCCCCATAGCTTCCATTATAAGTATTAACAATTTAAGCTGCTATGAATATTACTGTTTTTGCATGTCACAAGAGCTTTATTTTCTTCAATCAGATGTCACTCTAATAAGCTTTTCTAATTTGTTTTTAAGTGTTCTTCACAAAAGGATTATGTCATTCTTGCCACTAGAACACCACCCAAAGAGGAACAAAATGAGAACCTCACACATCAACAAAAAGCTAAGTTGGATAACTTGGATGAAGAATGGGCCACAGAACATGCCAACCAGGTCATCATATTTGTCTTTTTATATAGTTAAGTTGTGCTTATTGACTAACAAAATAAAAGCACTTCATCCTCAGATTACTAGACTAGGATTTCAGAGTACTCATTTTTAAGTCTTCAAAACTTGCATAGTATATCAATGATAGAAGTATTTTTGTTCTGTTTCATCCATGATTATATTTTTCATTTGTTGATTACTTGTGTATAATTTTAAAAAGTATTTTTTACTTGAGTTTAAATAACCCACCCAAGATTACATAATAAGTGATGGAACTGGGATTTGAACCCAGGCAGTCTGATTTGGAAGCCTTTGACTTTATATGCTGTGCTTTTATTATTTATTTATTTATTTATTTATTTATTTATTTATTTATTAAAGATTTTATTTATTTATTTGAGAGAGAGAGAATGAGAGAGAACACATGAGATGGGATAGGGTCAGAGGGCAAAGCAGACTCCCTGCCGAGCAGGGAGCCCAATGCGGGACTCGATCCAGGGACTCCAGGATCATGACCTGAGCTGAAGGCAGTCGCTTAACCAACTGAGCCACCCAGGCGCCCTATATGCTGTGCTTTTAGATTGTTAACCTTTATGCACTGTTTTTTAACCTCTCTTTATTATTGGTCCTTTAGCTTATTTACAAGTATTCTTTAAAATAATACTAGTTATTGACAATAAAGTTGTTGGTCAGATTGTTTTAAAGACTTAACGTGGGTACTGAGAGAATAAAATGATGGTTTGGTTAGGTTCTTTTTAATGTCCTTAGAATGTATGTTGTAACCAAAGTGAAAGACATTATTACCACAAGAGAAATGGGATAAAAGTAGAAAAGTGCTATAAGAATATAGAATGGTGAATAATTAAGTACCTGCCCATGGCTTCACAGAAGGTTCTGAACTTGTAAGATGAATAGGACTGCCAGTAGAAGTCAGAGAACACACTGAACACACAAAGGACTGTATGAATACATGATCCAAAGGCATGAAAGTTAAAGGCAGGGGAAGAGGTAGGGACAGAGCAAGCAATTGGGTATAACTGAAACACGGTTATTTAAAAGAATGTATTTAGACAGAAGGTTGGAAGGGGCCAGTTTATGGATGGTTTTGGAGTGCCATCCTAAGAAGGAGTTTGATAGATAGTAGCTCTGTGGTAGACTTTCAGAGCTCCCTATCTTGAGAAGGAGTTGATATGATTGATCAGTCATTTAGAAAATAATTTCAATACCTTGACACAGTATAAATGGAGGGTAGAGAGACTGAACATCAGTTACTGTTATAGTTCAAAAAAAGATGATGTGAGCCCATTCTAGACTAAGCTTTGTGAAGATGGATCACATCTGTTTTGTTTATGGCTATATCCTCAATGCCAAGCATAGTATTTCCATAGTTTACAAGAACTCCAAAATACTGAATAAGTGAATGCATGAATTAACTAATGCAGTGAGTTAAAACTTCACTGCCAAAACACTCCAGTCACAGCGCTAGTAGCAAGATGATTTAGTGACCAAGTAGACTGGGAATGAAAAGCATTTGAGAAAGTAGCTAAAGATGACAGAGATTTCTAGCCTGGATGTTTAGGAAGATGGTGTTGCCATTTCATAGAAGGAAACAGATTTGGGAGTGGGTGAGAGGGAATGGTGAGTAAATACACTTGAAAGTAGTCATTGAATGGATTGTGTCAACTAATAGGAAATTTTAGAGTAAGGTAAAAGTAATCATTTCCATCTCCCATCAACTTTAAAATTTTCAGAGATGCACGTTTATCTGTATGTGTGTCTGTATTTGTGATGGGGGGTTGTGTGTAGTAAAAGAATCTAAGAAATTTTTAATATCATCTAATGAAAATATTAAATATTTTAAACTTAAATTCCCAGTGGTTTCTAAATAATTTTAGACTCCAGTTTTGTTGTTGGTTTCTTGTAAAACTATATACTTATACATATGTATATAGCACATACATACCTATATGTATAGAGAGATGTGTATCATACACGTACGCATACAAACATAAAATTTTTATAGCAAAATAGGTTAACCTTTTTGCCCCTAGAAAGAAACAGCTACTTTTATGTGTTGGTAATTTTGAAAATATGCATATTTCCATGCCAAATATGAAAACTTTGTTCTTTATTTATATGTCAAGCTTGTGCTACTATAATGAATAGGATTTATGAAATCATAGGGAACCACCAGCAGACACTAAATAAATATATTCAGGAATAGACTATGGTATCTAAGAAGATTTAACTTTCTGATCAGTTTTCTTATGTACTGAGTACACACAAAAAAAGCACTTTGATCTCTGAGTTTAGATGGTAGAAAGAAGTCCATGTGTATTAAGAACTAGCCACAATCACGTGAAGGGAAATAACATATTATGGAGAACAAATTGGTAGTGTGGGTCAGAAACCTTAAAAATAAGCATAACTTCATAAACTAGTAATCCACTTCAAGAAATTTATTCTAAGCAAATAATCCCATGAACACAGAAAGCCTTGCTAGAATTTTTACAATATTATTTTAGAGTAAAGAAAAATTGGAAATAACATTCATATGCAATATAATAAAGAGATGTAAAAAATTAAAATAAATGTAAAAAATAGGAAACAATAGATTTTCAAGTCAGATCCCCTCTCTTCAAATCCCAAACTTTAGTAATCTTCTGAATATTAATAGGTATACAGAGTTAGTTGAGAATCACTTCTTCCCTTAAAGAACTTCCAGACCATTGAATACAAGTAATTATAACACAGGCTTGTCTGATAAGTTCCATGGGAAAACTACACCAAAGTCTTATGGGAGTTGGGAGATCAAAGTATCAGGGAAGGCAGCTTCCTCAAGCTGACTTTGAAGTATTCAATAGAGTTCAGACACAGAGAAGGTAAGGGAGAGTCAGTTTAGCCTGAGGGAGCAGTCTGAATGAAGGTATAGAGTTAGCCAGGTATATGTATGGTATTTCAGGGAAAGTAATATCAAGTGAGGCTCTGAGTATCAGATTAGCTAGATTTTAGGGTCTGAAATACCAGTAGTAGATAAATTTATATATTATTTAGGTGACAGTAGAAGCCATTGAAAAATTTTTAGAAGGTATTTCAGTCTGTGATCTTGTGAGAAGGGTTTGTTTATTGATGTAGTTAAAGGGTGTCATTACTAATGGTATTAAATAGCTTTAGTTATAAAGGCAAAAAAGTAAGGACACTCTAGGAACATTGTGTATATAACGACGCCCCTTCATCATGGTTACCAAATATTTCTCAATATTTTAACCCGTTTTTCAAAGCTCCCACCTCAATGCTATGCATATAGTTGGTGCTCAAGAGTATTTGCTGATTTAATATTTAGCTTATCAAACACAAAAGATTGCATATAATGGCAAATACTTATGTTAACTAATACTATATTTTTATTTTTAGGTGTCCAGAATGCTACCAGGGGGACTTTTAGTTCTTGGAGTATTTATCATTACAACTTTAGAAATGGGAAATGATTTTCAGAATGCCCTGCGCAGAGTAAGTCTGAAATATCAAAAATTCTTAGTATGATCAAAGTTACTTTTTTTTTTTTTTTAAAGCAAGCTCCACACCCAGCATGGAGTCCAACATGGGGCTTGAACTCACAACCTTAAGATCAAGATCTGAGCTGAGATTAAGAGTCAGATGCTTAACCAACTGAATCACCCAGGCGCCCCAAAGTTATGTCATATTTTAATTGATTATACTTATAAACAATGATCCTAGGCATATTTAGATTAGTATTCCATAATTCTTTATGCTGGGATTATGTTGAAACCGCTTTTTCCATCCAACTGCTTGGTATTTTGAGCATTAAAAAAATGTCAATATTTCTATTTTCAATCAAAGCTATATATTTTTAAATAGCTTTAAGTTTAAAGATAATTTTTTACTATTATGAGACAAATTATAATGGTTTAAGAGTTTTTCTTATACAATAGCAATATTCTGCTAGAGCTTCCTTTTAGTTCCAAGTGATTGCTGTAATGCGAAGTTGATAGATTTTGTGATTCTTCACCTGTTCAATATTCTCAAGATCCTGAGAGTAAAACATAATCAGATTCGGGGCGCCTGGGTGGCTCAGTCGTTAAGCGTCTGCCTTCGGCTCAGGTCGTGATCCCAGGGTCCTGGGATCAAGCCCCGCATCCGGCTCCCTGCTTGGCGGGAAGCCTGCTTCTCCCTCTCCTGCTCCCCCTGCTTGTGTTCCCTCTCTCGCTGTGTCTCTGTCTGTCAAATAAATAAATAAAATCTTTAAAAAAAAATAAATAAATAAATAATCAGATTCTTTATTCCTGGACAGAGTATCTATCATTAGTCCCCTCCTTTTTTTATTCCCATATCAGTAAATTGGGTAACATAGTATGTAAATAAATATGAAGGTCAACAAGCTGTTTCCCCTTAAGCCCAAATCTAAAGCAAACTTTGTGCAGGCAGCTTTCATCTCTTTTAGTACTCAGGATCCAAATGAGCCTTCAAAAAGTTCTTTCCCACCCCAAGAGAGGGGGGGACCCTATAATCTTGAGAAGTGCAAAACCCCACAGAATCTCCAAAAAACATTTTCTAGTAAAAAAGTGTGCAGCCAGTAAGAATCACAGTTGCTACAGTTTCTTCCAGTTTTGTAACCTTTCCTGTCAAATGTCCCACATTAAATCTTTGCAATTTTACCTAAGGGAGAAAGGGAAGAAAATGGAGATATTCCTCCCCCCTGGCTAGTTACTCAACTTTCTGCTGTTTTTTCCATTTTAAATAAATGTACCTTTCACAGTTGTTCATCTTCTTTGACATTTTGAAATGTAATCTAAATGTGTTTTTAATCTCATTGGTTGTGCATCCTTTTGTGGTTGGCACTGGATTGCATAGGGTGAATGTGGGCTCAATGCTAGAGAGATACAGTTGGTCCTCTTTCTTTTTTTTTTTTTTTTTTTAAGATTTTTTATTTATTTGACAGAGAGAGACAGTGAGAGAGGGAACACAAGCAGGGGGAGTGGGAGAGGGAGAAGCAGGCTTCCCGCTGAGCAGGGAGCCTGATGTGGGGCTTGATCCCAGGACCCTGGGATCATAATCTGAGCCAAAGGCAGACGCTTAACGACTGAGCCACCCAGGCAGCCCCCAAGTACACGGTCCTCTTTCCTTTTGCTTCGAAGAAATTTCTTTTGATATAATTATTAAGAAAGTTGTGCCTCTTCTCATCAATTGTGTTCAGTTTATGGGCCATGTGAATTAGGTAACAGATTAGGTTTGTCTGTGCACATTATTATTAGGAGGTTTAGAGTCAAATTTATGATCCCTCTACTCATATCAGGTATGCATTTTTATAGTTCTTATTTCTGGCATAAATGTATGTCACTATTTCTGATTTTTTTTTTACTTTCAGTTTGTTACTACTATATTTTATGTGTACTGTATAGTGCCTTATATCTTTTGTGATATTTAGTAAGAAATCCCAAAAGGGTGACCTGCTTCATTTTTGTAGGTTAAAAGTCACTTGTCATTTCTCATTCTAATTAAAATAGTCTTTATTCTATACTTCTAAACTTAAATCCTAATTACCCAAAATTAATTTCTTATGTCCAGTTGATCAATGACCGTGATTTATATTTTTACATTTAGAACCCAAATTTTATAGATCCCTGAAAATGGAATCCAAAAAGTTAATAATCAGTTTTACTCTTTCTTTTGAAGGAAATAAAATTTAATGATAGAATCATGGAATTTTAAAGCTAATTAGGAGCTTAGAGACATTATAATTATCTTTTTTCTGCATTCACTTTTGTTCTCTTATTTTGCATTAAGTTGATGTGTGTTTTGCTCTCTTTCAGCTAGTATTTGCTATGGAAAAATCTATGAATAAAAGGAGATTGTGGAATTTCACAGAAGAGGAGATCTCAGAACGAGTGACACTTCACATTTGTTCTTCTACAAAAAAGTATCTTTTATTTAGGTGTTTATATTTTAAAGTATGTGATATCAAAATAATGTTCCTGCAGTTTTTTCCCGAAATATTTATTTAAATTGTATTTTGAAAACAGGCATAATTTGGAAGTTTTTCCTTCAAATAACACATAATTAGGACTGCCAATAATAATAATAGAAATAATGGTCGTTAATCATGTCTTAGGATTGTTAAAGAGTTTAAGAAAGGTGGCAAGGACTGGGGATTCTGAGCTCTTTACCAGCCAACTACCCCATTTTTTGATGCTTAGTAGGTCCTCTACAAGAGAGGTCGATGCCCATCTGACAGCTTAGGCAAAGTAATGGCTTTTATCATGTTAAATTTTCACCTCCAGTTCAAAATGTCCAATTCAGAGCACAGATAATACTGAGCTGGACACTGTAGGACATCCAAGAGATTTTTATGTCTTTAGCCAAGATCAAGTGACACTAAAAGCCTCCTTAGGGCCTTCTTAGCTTCTTTCCTCTACATCTTGCCAGAGGCAGCCACACCAAGGGAGCGAAGCAGTGCAAGGGACCAGTAAATCAGGACTTGCAAAAGACAAAATTCAAAAACTGATCATTCCTGCAGAAGCTGAGCTTGTAACTCATTTATAGGCCCTTTGACCCAATAAACATTTTCAGACTTGACTCCATTCAAAACAGCACTCCTATTTGTTATAGAGGATGTGTATTTGAGGAAAATTTTGCAAGTGCTTCCATTCTATTCATTGTGATTAGCAGGATTTTAAGCAATAGGGAATAGTTTAAAGCACCACAAGTATTATAGTCAGAACAGTTTTTGTGTACATATATATTAGTTTATACAAAATATGAATGTATATATGTTTATTTACAAGTTATATGTGTATTTGTGCAAACATACATATAAATATATATGTATATCTTTAAGTATACGAAGTGGTATGATTTTATAAAAACTCTTGGATGCATGTACTTTATTTTGATTTTTTGATAGTTTATTTTCTTTTGATTATCAAGAATTCTCTTTTTTTGGTTATTTCTATCCTTAATCAGTAAAGAATATTTTGTCGAACTTATGATATCCATGATCCAAAGGTAAGAAAAATTGCTTTTTAAAGATTTTTGTATTACAAAGTATTTTTAAAATAAAATTCAATTATTTTAAAATTTTTCAGTGCTTTCACTTCTTACTGATGTCTACAACCACCTGCACTTTTTGTTTTGAAATATGATTAATTTCATTACAAGCAAGGAAAAAAGTTTTTGTTGTTGTTCAAATACTTTTCTTAAGCTCCCCCTACCTATTTATGCATTTAGTATTATATTTGAGAGGTTGGTAGTAAAAGCATCTGGGCTTTTGGTAGTTACGTTGCCTAGTAAGCAAGCTACCTACTAGCAGAATCCAGACTAACATTTTGCTAAGGTGTCTAAAAGCAATATGAAAAAGTAACTTCACAGTACTGTGTTAAGAGAGGATAGGACAGAAAGGAGAACATCTGGCACCTGGCAAATAACCACCTGTTCAGTGGTTATTTGCTTCACACACAAGCTTCTGAATTGACACTGTCAAAGTTACAGATGAGAACCAGAGAACGGATTCTTTTTAACCTAGCACTGGGGGATGGAGTTGCCAAGGCTGTCTGGAATGTATTGAAGGATAGTGAATTTAATGCATGCTTTATTTCTATTTAGTTTTAACCTGTTGCCCTTTAATGAAAGAAGTTGGCCAAATATGTTAGATATCAGCTTGTATGATTTATTAGGTTTTTAAGAAAGGTGGCAAGGACTGGGGATTCTGAGCTCTTTACCAGCCAACTACCCCATTTTTTGATGCTTAGATTTTATATTTTATTGATCCGTGTATTTTACCTAAATCACATATTTTATGTTTTTCCACCTTCCCCACTGCTAAAGAGTTCAGCAAAACCAGCAGATTGGAAGTATCAAAATGGACTATCAACTTCATGGCTTTCATTAGAGTGTACAGTTCATATTAATATTCACATCCCACTGTCTACCACTTCTGTCAGCTATACTCTGGAGAAAAATACAAAGGTATCAGGGCAAAATGAATTTTCTTTAGTGATCACTGAACAGATAATCTGCTTTTATTTTGGTTGTCTATGCCATTCATTTTGTAATCCTCAAAAATTACATGCTAATTATGATGATATTATTACGGGTGACTATTACTCCAGCCAAATTAGAAATTTAGAGATAGGACAGGATTATAATACTAATGTATTTAGCATAAAAGGTGCTCCATAAATATTTCTTGATTAACATGCAGTTAAGTACATTGTAAAATATAGTTACATAAAATATAATTATATAAAAAGGTATACTGTTTGGTCTTTTTTTTTTTCCTCTTGGTCTTTAGTTTTATTTTCTCCTTTCCAGTCCTCTTTTGTATTTCTGTACCATTCTTTTGTTCTTATTTCAGTTCTCTTCTTTTTTCCTATTGAAGGAAGCAAATGGAACTTGCTTATTTTTTCCTCTTTAGTACTGCTTTATATATTTGTTCTTGAGGTTCTTTCTCTTTTCTCACTTTTAATGGGAATTATTGAATTTTATTTGACTATGATCATGTAGTTATTAAGCCTCCTAAGTGTGTGATATGAATGTTAGTTTGGGATAAAGATTAGAAAAACTATTATTAAATATGGCTAAGTTGCCAAAATTTGGGGATATACTTTTTTTTGTTGTTTATGAGACGGAATAAAAGCAAGCATAGGGAATATAGTCAGTGATATTGTAATAGTGTTATGCAGTGACAGATGGTAGATACACTTGTGAGCATAGCATAAGTATAAATAAATTGGGTCACTATGTTGTATACCTGAAATTAATGTAATATTGTGTGTCAACTATATGCAAAAATTTTTAAAAAATACATGAAGAAAAAAATGGCAAAATGTTAACTCAAAAAATAAAATACCACGTTACTGATTACCACATTAACATTTGAGTATATTAGGTGGAAAAAAAGTGGGCCCTAGGGAGTTTAATTGAGATGACATTATATCTGAAAGATATCCATGTTGTGTTCCTTTTAAGAATGGACTTGCACGCTGGGCTAAACAAATAGAAAATGGCGTTTATTTGATTAATGGACAAGTTAAAGATGAAGATTGTGATCTATTAGAAGGACAGGTGAGTTGAGAGAAAATCATCTTACTTATGAAATTATTTGTGCTTAAGGAAAAATAAAAGATGACTTTTCTTTAGTTCTTGCCTTCCTGAAAACAGTTTCCATCTACTTCTTATTTCTAAGGTCTTTTTTTTTTTTATTTCTAAGGTCTTTTAAAGTAAAGGGCAAATAAATGTTTTTTTCAGAAAATGATTGGAGATTATTTCTGAATTAATTGGAATCCTGAAATCTGAAGAAGGGAGTGTCATCTAAATTCTATCTAATTTCCCAATTGTAAACTGCTTGCTTAAAACTAAAGGTACATGTTCTACTTTGATAGCAGTTTAAAAGACTGTTTGACCATTTTATAGAAGGGATCTATACAGGTTTCTAAAATAGCTTTGATCTATCTGAAGAGGAACTTTGGTAATCTCTCCCTTTAGTGCAAGGGTCAGTGAACTTTATGTAAAAACCAAATAGTAAATA
This sequence comes from Mirounga angustirostris, assembly GCF_029215605.1. Classification (NCBI taxonomy): domain Eukaryota; kingdom Metazoa; phylum Chordata; class Mammalia; order Carnivora; family Phocidae; genus Mirounga; species Mirounga angustirostris. Next base: position 46,551,193 of record NW_026991714.1, read on the forward strand.
TTTTAGACTTGGTGGGCCACATGGTCTCTGGCAACTATTCAACAAGCAGCCACAGATAACATGTAAATGAATGATTTTGATTGCGTTCTGTAAAACTTTATTTACAAAGACTAGAAGTGGTCTGGATTTGACCTATAGCCATAGTTTGCCAATCCTTACTTTAGAGGAATAAAAGTAGGGAATTAATGGTTTTTAAGAGTATACACTGACTGATAGACAATACACAAAGTAACATATTTATAGAAAAAGCCAATATAAAACAAATAATAAGACTTTCTTTTCCTCTAAGTTACTTAATATATGTAAGATAGTTCCTAAATTGTCTTTTGTATTCCACTCCAGTCTCAGTAATCTGGTTTTTTAACTTCTGTGTTTTTTCAGAAAAAATCTTCTAGAGGCAATGTTCAAGCAACTAGTCATTCTTTTGATGTCAAAGTGCTAACACAGTTGGTAAATATTTTAAAATACTACTTATCTAAAATACTTTATTTTTTAGAATAATCATAATGAAATTGTTTTGGTTTTTATATTTATAATTAGAGAGTCAAAGAATTTTAGAGATGTGAAGTGTAAAAAATGTCTAGTTCTAGGAAATTTATTTCCAAGAAGCATTATGTTAATAAAACCTATTTTGGTCTTTTGCCTCAAGGCTATTAAGATTTTAGCATCAAGTAGAGAGCAATTTAAAAATATATATGTATTTTATATATATAACAAATATAAATAACAAATACATACATACATGTATGTGTGTGTGATATTTTGGGTTGTAGGTTTTATGAGCAAAGTTGTAGTTCTTAACAACTTAAAAAGATGTATGCACAGATGTGCCAAGAGTTGTCATATACTTAATTTTGAAGTATATTTATACCTCCTCTGATTTGGTAAAAATCACATATTATTAGCAACTTTTATATTTATATATAGTTGTTTTAAATTACACATCTCTTCAGAATTGGAAGTCGGGTATCTTGAAGAATAAAAAGTTAAAGCCACTAATTATTCCTAAAAGAACGCATGCAGAACAGGATATTTTTTATTGTATGTTTTGTACAAATACAAACATTGTATTTTTTTTTAACTAAGTAAAATAGACTTAAAAGTAATTTGCATAGGAGGACTTTTTAATTTCTTTTCTTCCTTCTCTGTGTTTGGCAATAGTATTTACTAAATTGTCATTGGACTTAATGGCACTCAACATGAGTTCTCAATTTCTCTTCTTAGTACCTTTGAGTTTAGATGTGTCCTTTATTTTATTTAAAGATTTTATTTTATTTATTTGACAGAGAGAGAGAGAGAGACAGCTAGAGAGGGAACACAAGCAGGGGGAGTGGGAGAGGGAGAAGCAGGCTTCCCGTGGAGCAGGGAGCCCGATGCGGGGCTCAATCCCAGGACCCTGGGATCATGACCTGAGCTGAAGGCAGACGCTTAACAACTGAGCCATCCAGGCACCCCTAGATGTGTCCTTTATTTTAAAGCTATTCCTGTATCTACATGTTTTTTACTAGATATGCTTACGTGACCTTTTGGTTTTTTTAAAAATTTACTTAAAATTATTTTAGTGATAAAATTGGAGTTGGTAGATGTGTAGACTACGGGAAAACAGAAAGGAGAGATAATATTATGAGAGATAATTTATTATAATATTTATTATTATACAGTATAATATCTTTTTATCAATCATTCCACTGGTCAGCCAGCTTGAAACTTTAAAATGACTAATATGTAATAAGTAGTCAATAAATACTTGATGTCACTTTCCTCCTACTTAACCTCCATCAAGTCTTGTTGATTTTTCCTTTGCAGTGTTAAGTTCATCTTCTATTTTCCTTACGGTCTTAACTGCCACTAGTCTTACAATGTTATTAATTTACCTATATTATTACATATAACTCTTAACTGGTCTCTGTTCATTCTTGTCCAGAGTGATTCTTTTTCTGAAAATCCTGATACCTTTATTTGTATGTCTCTTGGAGTATCTTCTGTATTTCCAGTCTATCCTACATATAAACCATCAGATTATCCTATCTGAGTCACAGTTTGCATTCATTCACTTGTTATTTACTTATTAGTGTTTTTTAGAAAGTATTTATTGAGTATGTATAAGGGTTAGGCACAGATTGTGTTAATCTCCTTGTTTAAAATTTCTTAGGTGCTCTACACTACTTAGAAAAGTCTAATTCAAGGCTCTTCATAGCCGCAGCGTGCCTATTCATTAATTTCATACTTACTATTTCAGAGGTTTGCTTTCTATGCCTTTAAAATCATATTTATTTTCTGAGCCATGTGTCTTGCCAGTACCATCTTTTCTCTGTCATTCAGACAGTCAGAATCCTGTCTGTACTTTAAGATCTACCCCAAATGCTACCACTTATGTAAAGTTTCTTTTGGTGATCATAACCAGAGGAATCTTTTCTTTTCCAAAATACTATATCATTGTCACAGAAATTTCTCCACTTATGACCAAGTTAGGTTCCCAGAGTCTCTTTGTAAGCTACTTTGTTCCTAAGTCCAAAGAAACCAAGAGGAGTTGACATTTGTAGAACACAGGTACATTTCTACCAGAAAGGAGTAAGTTAATCCTTACATCTTTTGAAAATTCTCCGTGTGTGTATGTAGTCTGTAATGTATAGTCTAGTCCTTTTTGGAAAATAGTGCCCTAATTAAGGGCGCTATTATATGTTGTATAATATTAGATAGTGTTTTATTATATTATGTTATGTTATATATTATTACAAGTGTGTTATATACTATAAAACATATGCTAGATATTAAATATATAAAATAGGGCATTATGTTCCAAAAGGGAATAGTTTCATCAATAGTAAAGTTCTGCATAGTGGATAAGGGAAGCCCAGTACTCTCCCTCCACCCTCACCTTATTGATATATAGATCTCTACGAGTATCATAGGAAGCTTATTCCAGATACAATATGAGCATTATCACCCTGCTGTTTGGTTTGATGAAAGACATTTTTTTAAACAGACTTGGAACCTTTTAAACTATTCAGTCTGTGACAAATTTCTTACCAATAAGAACTTGACTGTGTTTAAGTTTAAATTCTTAAAAAAAAAAACAACACAAAAAAAACAAACTAGCTTTGCTTGAATTACATTAGACATTGACTGTTCAGTAGCTATATATTAAGTCTTTCGTTTTCTTCACTATTTTTCTTCCTCAGTTCCTGATTATTCTTTTTGCAGAGGCACATATAACACTATTCATAAGTTGCATGATTTGTTTTTGTTCTTCAGAATTGACTCTATTTATTCTAGGTATACTTAGAATTTTTATTTTTACCATGTCTCATTTATGGGGTATCCTTTTTTAAAATCACAATTTTTGTTTCCATTGTGATTTATAGGCTTCCAGTAGTACTTTCACTGTTTTAATGCTCTCCTTGTTTGGGCATTTATTAAAATAATAAGGTTAAAAACATCTGTGAAACATCTTGAAACCAAGCATGAATTAACACTCCTTAGATTACGGAAGAATGAGCTTGTAAGCGGAAGTGACTGCTTACAGCCACTCATGTCATTTTCTGGTGACAACCGCAGTTGACTTGCCTTTTTGCTGCTGGGGAACATACAGCATTACTTTTAGTCTATGGAAGTTAAGTGTCAAAAGTGTATAAATAAGTGTCTTTACACTGCTTATCATTTTACCAAATTTATCACAACCTCTGTTATTCCAGTTATTTTTGTGCAAATCTTATATTGCATACCTTATATATCCTACTACACAGATGATGTACTAAATATATATATATGTCTTCTTTACACATCTTTTATCTTAACAGTATTTAACCGAGTAATCTGCAAATAATATATTTTTAGTGAATATGTTAAATAAAGAATGGTATTTTAGATGGTCATGTTAGTAAGAAAAAATTTAGATGTAGTTGTGTTTAACATCAGAGTACATTTAAAATACTCAGAAAATAATATATAACTTAGTAAGGAGGAATATGAAGGCCTTTTAATAATTTATGGGAAATATTTTCAAACACTTGGTTCAGTCAAAAATTCTATCTTGCTTCATGAAATGGCTTATATAATTTTTAAGTGTTTCATATAGTTAATTGCTGGCTATTAGAACTTAAAGAGATTTTGTCTTTCAGCTTCTGAATTCGGACCGCAGATCCACAGCCACAGTCCAGATCTGCAGTGGCTCTGTAAACCTTAAGGGTGCTGTGAAATGCAGAGCCTATATTCACAGCAATAAACCCAAGGTTAAAGATGCTGTGCAGGTACAAAAGGAATAACTGGTATATGAAAAACAGAAGCATGTTGATGTAACTATCCAAAAATCCTAAAATTTTTCTCAATCTCAGATTTCATAATTATGAATTTGATTTTAACTGATAATCAAGTCCCAATCTGTTGGCTAGTCCAAATATACCATGTAATTGGTCCCAAGATTTTCATATGTAGGATGTCTGTTTTAAAATGCCTTTTTTAAACTGATGATTATACAAATTTATTCAGTGCTCCACAGTTGTGATATATTAGTGCATTTGAAATCATTTCTTTGGAGGGAAATTAAACTTTTTAAATAACAAGAAAAGTATTCATTGGAAGTATTATTAGGTAATACTCTGTAATCCATAAAATTTCTATCCAGAAATTTTAAAAATGATGACTGGCACTTTTGTCATAGTTATACATTTCCTAATTTGGAACACTAGCATTATTTCTTTAGATGGAAAATTTCATTCATTTATTTGGTTTTAATTATTTAAATGAAGGTTAAGCAAATTTGCTATTAAACTGTAATGTGTTAATAAGCATGTTAAATAAATGGACATTAAAAAATGGAATGATGTACCAGTTATTTTAGTGGACATGATTATATAGGAAAGTCAATTATGTTGGGGGAGGGTGGTAATAAAATAGTACAAATCTAAAGTAATGGGTTTTATTTCTTATTGTAATTTGTTTTGTTTTTTCATAGGCAATGAAGAGAGATATATTGAATACAGTTGCAGATCGTTGTGAAATGCTATTTGAGGATCTTCTTTTGAATGAAATTCCAGAAAAAAAAGTTATGAGTATAAAATTACGAACATTTTTTGTGTGTGTTCAATTGATACAGTAATAGGATGTCAAAATGTAATAGATACATCATCTTTTGTAACTACCCAGATCTATCTTTTATAACAATATGGCATCTTTTACTTTTCTTAGTGAATGACAGTTTTTCAGTTGCCACCCAAAAAAAAGATGTTTAGAACACCTTATAATAACAAATCTGTCAACTTTTAACAGTCTCAGGGAGGATTTTTAAAAAAAATTCTGCATGAATTTCTGCCAGAATGGATAAACTATTAACTTTTTAATTTAATTTTATTTTATTTTTAAGATTTTATTTATTTGAGAGAGAGAGAGCACAAGCGGGGAAGCAGCAGAGGGAGAAAAGCAGGCTCCCCACTGAGCATGGAGCCTGACATGGGGCTTGATCTCAGGACCTTGAGATCATGACCTGAGCTGAAGGCAGCCACTTAACAAACTGAGCCACCCAGGTGCCCTTTTGTTAACATTTTAAAGCTAATGTTTTTTAATTAAATCTGAGATTTTAAAAAAATATTATTCAAAATAAAAATATTTATTAGTGTTAAGTATTATATAATAAAATTTTAATAGGTATTAATTTATGGTATATATGCAATTGATCTGTTAATACCAAATTTTTTTGAATACCAATTTATATACTCATTATTACTCTAACACTTTATCAGATTTTAAAAAGCCTGGGTCATGTGTGTCTTAACCTTTTATATTACTCCGTTTTGAAAATTATAAACTATACCATTTCCATAATTTGTATTAATAATAATATTTTTACTCCAAAAGAAAATTATAATACTGAGTATGCTTTTTGAAGTTACACATTTTTCTCTACCTTCCTACCATTCAGGTGCGATTGCACTTGCAATTCACAGTTGAGTATGTACATAATTGAAACATATACATTAGCTAGTTAAGGGAATATTTTTATGTTAATAGGAAAAACTCTATGTAGCTATGTAATACACTTCTTGTAGTACTATTGATAGGTAGTATATTAGGTTTGGTGGACTAGTCATAATTTTTATATTCCTAATATGATAGATTAGCGGAATTGCCAGATTTAACATTTGTCCTTCCTATACTCACAAATAACCCTGAAGCTCCATTTACTGATGGAGTATAGTTTTTCTGAGACATGAATTTGAATCTTACATGCAACAATTGGATTGAGATTTTTGTTTTGGAAAGTATGTAAAACCTGATCAGTCAGTCACCCGGTCAGCCTATCAGTCTCGTGTTAGGGTGGCCTTGTTTTTACTACTTTGTGTATGTGATAACTCTCGTGGTGCTAAACATTACTTCACTTTTTGAGCAACAGTACGTGCTACAACTGAACTGTGAATTTTAGGATTTTCAGGGACAGGGGGATGCATTCACCATTAGTGCCCAAATCTACCCTATTATACACATTGGTTCAATACTCTATTCCATTTAACAGTGCTTTGTAAACTGGTATTATATGACTGTCTTGGTATTGCTTTATATTGAGTGAGCTAGTATTTTTAAATTTTTGCTGATGTTCAAGCAGTACAATTACTTCCCACAGCAGTTGTGATATTTATACATTAAATTTGATGTATTAGAAGTTAACGTTTTCTAATGTTACCTCTTCCTAAATTTTTTAAAAATAAAAGTTTTCACTGGTAGTTGAGTGGCCTTTGAGGCCTGTGTGAAGAGAATGGTCACTGTAGTTTGTTGGAAAAAAAGCAGTGACTAACATATTTGGTTGGGTTCTGTGTCTACTCTACCATTAGCTGAGTCACTTTGGACCAATGATTTAGTCTATCCAAGCATCCATTGTCTTATCTAGAAAACAGGGATTATAGTAGATAATCTTTGAGGTTGTGAGATTAAAAAAGATGATGTTTGTAAAGCCCCTAATACAAATAGGTAAACTATATGTTCAGTAAGTGGTAGTTACTATTATATTGGAGATGATAAAGAGAATTACTTGATAATTGTCTTTAAAATTTCCTAACTTTAATTTTTGGGAAGTGTATCATTGTATTTTGAAAAGAAAGCAAGTATAAATATATATATTTTTAAACTTTAGTAACAGAATTATTTCAGCAACATCTTAGTTGATCTTAAGATACCACAATAAAAGAATAAATTGCAAGTGTAATAATACAAACAAAAGTAAAATTTGAAGTTGAACATATATACACCAAATTGTTAGATTTTAGATTTAGTCTTCATTTTACTTAGCTTATCTTTCTTCTATACTGGTAAGATTTTATGTATTTGTAATTTGGTAAAATGTAGAATGTATGCCATGAAATTAACCTGAACTAGAGGGTTTTTTTGCATGCTTAAGGAAGTCTGCAAAGGGCATATTAACTTTACATTCCTAATCTTTAAAATAAACATAGTCTCTGAATTCTGGCTATCCAGATGAAAGAACTGGATGTAGTTGAATGACAATAAAAAATATAAGTCCAGTCATTCCTTTAACTTATTATGGTCTTCCCCTTCTCAGATTCCCCTTAAGAATTCCGGAGCTTCTCTCAGCCTACATTCAGTCTTGCCCAACTTACTCTCAGCAGGTGACCTACTCACTGTGAAAATTGAAGACTCTTACCTTCTTCCATTCCTATATTCATATCCATCCATATCACTTGTCCTCTGAGAACATATTTGTATTCCTCTTTGCCTTTGGTCGTGGTTTTGCTCTTTAGATGGCACTTCTCTTTGCTTCATACAAATGTCTACTTATCCTTCAAGAATCAACTCAGATCTCAACTATTGTACACAAGTTTCTATAATACTCCAGTATGAGTTAGGATTCTGTTCTTAACCAGTAAAAAACCAATTCTTATATTGCCTTGAATTTTTTTCTGTTTTGAACTTACTTCAAATAATGTTTAACTAGATGCTCTGCTGTGGGAATATTCCTAAAGGATTCTTAGAATACTTTGTGAGAAGTGTTTTTTTAAAAGATCCTCCCTTTTTTAACCTCAGACCAACCAGAAAAAAACTTGGTTTTATTTAGATACTAAATGGCTAATTTAACTTTTTTTTTTTTAAAGATTTTTATTTATTTATTTAACAGAGATAGCACAAGTAGGCAGAGCAGCAGACAGAGGGAGAGGGAGAAGCAGGCTCTCCGCTGAGCAATGAGCCCGATATGGGGCTCGATCCCAGAACCTTGGGATCATGACCAGAACCGAAGGCAGCCGCTTAACCGACTGAGCCACCCAGGCGCCCCTAATTTAACTTTTTAATTTGAAAATTATAAGTTCTTTTTTTAAATGAGTAATTTAAAATGATCGCAACTACTGCTTTCACGTTTGATTTTATACCAAAGAAATTTATTTCTTTTTCAGGAAAACTAGAATTAATGCAGCTTGAATTAGTTTTAAAATTTTTCATGCCAATTACACATATATATTGTAGCCATCTTTGAAAGTTTTGAACTTAACCTGTTTTAAGAAACTATAGCCCTGGGGCGGCGCCTGGGTGGCTCAGTTGGTTAAGCGACTGCCTTCGGCTCAGGTCATGATCCTGGAGTCCCGGGATTGAGTCCCGCATCAGGCTCCCTGCTCGGCAGGGAGTCTGCTTCTCCCTCTGACCCTCCTCCCTCTCATGCTCTCTGTCCCTCATTCTCTGTCTCAAATAAATAAATAAAATCTTTAAAAGAAAGAAAGAAAAAGAAACTGTAGCCCAAAATAAAATAGTACATCCCTAATTTCAATGTGTGGGCAACATACATGCTACAGTAAAAATTGCAGTAATATAATTTTACCGCTAGGAGGCAGCCTGGTCAAAGAGTAAAATTCTCCAAGTTCTCATATGACAACAAGATAAGCTGAATCTGCAGGAACACTAATTTAAGTCATAGCATTTTCTGTGACACTTAAGGCATTCTTTGTCATCTTTTGTTTGTAAAGCTAAAGCTACCACTAGTTTCTTGATAAGGAAATGTAGATTGCTTTTAAAGTGAGCCCTAGTTTTCTACTTGATCTGTACATTGGCTGCTTAATCATAACCATTGCTGAAAGAGGTGATTCTTTACACAAAATCTCTATCTTTGTTAATAGTTCAATAGAATGATGGTGTTGAACCAAACAATAATTATGTGTTCATGTAGAACAGTGACAATGTTAGAAATTGGGGGGAATGTTGTATTTTACTTTGTGAGTATTCAAAGAATGAAACATTTATTATTTAGATCCAGATTATTTTTTCTAAAGATAATTTAAAGCTGTTTGCAAAAAGGTATTACAATTTAACAAGATAAAAATTATTAGTGATAAGAATGAGGCAAGAGGAAAATGAAAAAGAAAGCAGGATGGAGTTGGTAGTAAGATGAGTATACAAAGCATGTATCTTGATGTCCTGGTAAGATGAAGTCAGTGGTAAGATTAGTGCAAAATGAATGCTATTCAATTTTCCTATACATTTGATGTAGGTAGGCCACTAATTTGACTCCAAACTTGCATGAAGAAGAGAAATATTTATAAAATGCGGTGCTTGTATGGTTAAACAAGAAAAACAACAATTTCTGAGACCAGGGACAAAATTCTCTTGGGTATTCCTTCATAGGACAGTGGATAATACAAGAATATATAACTTAAAAAAAAAGAAAGAAAGAATGTATAACTAACAATACCTTCACATTTGAAGGCAGTGGTTAAGTTTACATTTCATAGGAGTATCATTTAGTCCCTTGCAGAGGCCAGAGTATTGAGGTAAAGCAGAATTCAGTAAGAGCAATTCTGTGTCCAATCAATTAAGACATGAAAAGGCCTTTTAGGTTTTATTTTTATTAGTGTATATTTCATATACAAATATATCACTGATGCTAGTGACAGACCTATCTAAATATTGATAATGTTCTATCTCCTTTTAGATTCTGAAAAAGAGTTTCATATCCTCCCTCACCGAGTTTTCGTCCCCATTCCGGGATCCACTGTAATGTTATGTGATTATAAATTTGGTGATGAGTCAGCTGAAGAAATGAGAGACCATTTTATAGAGATGTTAGATCATATGATTCAAATAGAAGATTTGGAAATTGCAGAGGAAATAAACACAGGTAATTACATGATGTTACTTAAGAACCTGATTAGACTTTTGCTGAGATGACCTATAAGGCATCTGGTTTAAGGACGTCTTTAGATTTCTTTAACACTAGTTCAGTTTGATATTTTTGAGGCATTTAAAAATGTGTCTGTTTAATTTCTACAGATAGAAACATGCAGTCAGTGTTTTCCTGGAAAATTCTACCAAAATTTAAGTTACTTAAGGTTTTTCTAAGCCTAGCAAGTAGATGTTCATAAGACAAGTTCAGCTTTAAATAGGTGGAAATACATAGCTTTTAGGTGTTTCTTTTATTATAAGAAAAGTTTTCTTAAAATTCACTATCTTAATTGTTTGGTTAAGCATTTTTAAACAGTTTATTAAACATCTTTTCGATACTAGTGGGCTTTATTTTCTTACACCTTCACGTAATTGGGATACTAAGGTTAAATGGGCAGTTCCAAACATTAGATCAGGATTATTTTTATAGAGCATAGATTTGCCATACTATCTAATTATGTAACAGTTTCTCCTCCTAAATGTCACGTTCACATTTGACCTTACATTCTTTTTTTTGTTGTTTTTTGTTTTTTTTTTTAATATTGCACAGTTTATTCTTGTCCCAGTTTTTATCACAAAATACTGATTCCATCAAAATTTATTTTTATTGATATTAGGGCCAACTTGCAAAACACTTGAAGCACAGATGTTGTTTCAAGGCGCCATTTTGTGATCCGACTTCCCTTTTCCACTTCTTGAATTAATCTCCTTTGTGGGTCTCTGGCTGTTGAGTTTAGGTGGGTAACGTTCAGTCACAATGGAAGTAAGGTGAGGAACTGTTACCCTTGTGGTCTTTGATAACTACACTTGAGTCATTTTTTTTTTTTAATTCTTAATCGTGACTTCTTAAAAAATTTTATTTCATTATTTTATGTTAATCACCATACATCACATCATTGTTTTTTGATGTAGTGTTCCATGACTCATTGTTTGCGTATAACACCCAGTGCTCCATGCAGAACATGCCCTCCTCAATACCCATCACTGGGCTAACCCATCCCCCTCCCCTCTAAAACCCTCAGTTTCTCAGAGTCCATAGTCTCTCATGGTTTGTCTACCCCTCCGATTTCCCCCCCTTCATTTTTCCCTTCCTACTATCTTCTTTTTTTTTTAACATATTTATTTAGAAGGCTGTTTTTGTTTTGTTTTGCTTTGCTTTGCTTTTGTTTGTGTAGTGAAAGATATGAAAATATATCTATAAATAAGTGTGTAAGTTTATGACAGGCTTCCTGAAACATTTAAAAATATGTGATAAAAGGGCGCCTGGGTGGCTCAGTTGGTTAAGCGATTGCCTTCGGCTCAGGTCATGGTCCTGGAGTCCCGGGATCGAGTCCCGCATCGGGCTCCCTGCTCGGCAGGGAGTCTGCTTCTCCCTCTGACCCTCCTCCCTCTCGTGCTCTCTGTATCTCATTCTCTCTGTCTCAAATAAATAAATAAAATCTTTAAAAATAAATAAATAAATAAATAAAATAAAAATATGTGATAAAAGTAATTATTTGCAAATATCAGTAAATATTGAGTATGTAGCTATTTATCGAACTTCAGATTTCTGATATAATAGTAGAAAGTCTTTAGGCTGCTTTTGAATGTGGATGTTTATGAAATTTGAATATAACAATTTTTAAGTCTTTTTTCTAATTCTAACTTCTTAATTATTTTTCTGTGACTTAACTAATTCCTGCCCCCACCAATAAGAGTATTTGATTCAGAGTACTCTTGTTACAGTGATGAGTCAAGTAAGTATTTCACTGGTGAATATCAAATCTGTCAGTAAAGTCTTAGATTAGTTGGAGACCAGTGAGTTTGTTGTTTTGTTTTCCTTTTTTTTTCTCAAGAACTCCAGGTTAGTATTAATTATGATGTGGAACAGTAAGCTTATTTTAAAGAAAAAAAATACTTCAAATTGCTCAGTATCTGATGTTAAAAGAGCATCTGTGTTTTAATCCTTTGAAAACTATCATTTTTTAAGGGATAGCTATAGTATATTCCCTAACTTATGGGTACTTTGAAAGTAAACTGGTAAACATGTTTGCTGCTTTCTGAAATATGTTTTCCCAGATTAGTGGCTGCACTCTCTCTGCCAACCAGATTTAGAGTCATCAGGGTAGGGATTTTTGATTGTTCACTTTTGTCTCTATTGCCTGACAATAGTTCTTGACCCATTCTGTTGTTGATAATCTGAATGAATTTTACTTGGGATCACTAGAGTTGACCTAGTTCATCCTCTTTCTTTTAACATTGAAATTTATATTCCTAGGAGATGGGGATTTAGACTGTATTCTTCCTTATTCCAAATACCAGTCTGTCTTCCTATAACTAACACCTTATTCAGTAATCTGGAGCAGTAAAACATGAGTACTTTTTTACTGAGGCCATGCTTTTAAATTTGAGGTCAACTATCATGCTCTTAAGTATGTTGAAGCCAAATATTTGCACAGTCCTTTAACTGGTCTCTTTATTATAGTTTCCAGATCTCATTCTTTCTTACCACCTTGTTTGTCTTTTTATAGATTAGGAATTTTTAACCTGTGGTACCCATAACCTCTGGGGTCATAGCTGGCTTTCAGGAGATCCACAAACCACTTAAAAGTAATTGTATAATTTTTTTCTGGAAAAAGATTTATTAAAGGGTTGGTGACCTAAGAAAGATTAAAAACTACTTCTTTAAATATACTTTGGTTTGCCTTTCTTTAAATAAATTGCCCTGTATTCAACCTAATATTCTAATAATATTATTAGCTATTATTTATATAGAACCTACTATGTATAGGCAGTTTTAAGAGCCTTACAAATACTAAATCATTTAATTCTTTTTTTTTTAATTTTTTTTTAAAGATTTTATTTATTTATTTGAGAGAGAGAGAATGAGAGAGAGAGAACACATGAGAGGGGATAGGGTCAGAGGACGAAGCAGACCCCCTGCTGAGCAGGGAGCCCGATGCGGGACTCGATCCCGGGACTCCAGGATCATGACCTGAGCCGAAGGCAGTCGCTTAACCAACTGAGCCACCCAGGCGCCCTAAATCATTTAATTCTTACAATAGCCCTATGATGTAGATACTATTCTTAGTCCCATTTTCCAGATGAGAGAATTGAAGCTCAGAAAAGTCAAATAATTTTTCCAGGGTTACACAGCTAGTAAATGGTGGAGCTAGAATTTAAACTTAAGCAATTTGGTTCTAGAGTCTGCTTTTTCTAACAATTCCTTTCCATGGGACCTAACCAATACAGACTATAGAACTACTACTTTCCATGGTCTAGATATTTATTTTAGCATGGCCATCTTCATTGCATCATTCAAAAATTTTTTTGACTTAAGTGAATGATGTTGCATTATTCTGGTTTAATTTCATCTTCTGTCTGTATAATTTCTCACTTGTTGGCTAGAATCTTGGATCTGTTATTATAGTAGATGGTTTTCATATTCTTTTTGAATTACTTGTCACACTTATAGTGTGTATTACATTCATGAAAGATTAAAGGGTAACATTGTATGCAAAATTTGACCCAATCACAACTTACTTTATTATTTTTTTATTTTTTGACTAATTATTTTTACAACTTACTTTAAAAATCATATATAAAAGCTTAGGGAGAGAGATTTCATTTAGATTATTTTTTTAAAGATTTTATTTATTTATCTGAGAGAAAGAGACAAATAGTGACAGAGATAGCGAGAGAGAGCAGGAGTGGGGAGGAGAAGCAGGCTCCCCGCTGAGCAGGGAGCTCAGTGCAGGGCTCTATCTCAGGACCCTGTGACCATTACCTGAGCTGAAGGCAGACGCTTAACTGCCTGAGCCACTCAGACGCCCGGACTGTAAGATTTTTGAGAGTAAGTACCTAGAATGTTTCTCTCTGTACTCAGCTCTATGCCTCAAACATGATAACTATTCTTAAATATTTGTTAATAATTGACTGATATATACTAAATAGGCCATTTTTTGGAAATTATTGCACATCTTTTTTTCACTTATTTTATGCTTGAAAAATTGTAAAGTTTACATCTAGCCAGATACAAGGTTTTTAAGGCTTGTGTAGGGCACTACAACTGAACATGTACATTTAAAAAGGGTATGATAGTCATAGCTCTATGGTGATATAATTCAGAACATTTTAAGGGATATAGAACATTTAAAACATATGACATTATGCAGCACTAGACATTTTAATTCTAGTTTACAGCATTTAGTATGTCTATTTATCAGATATTTATTAAGCATTTGCTCTGTTCAAGGCAATGTGATAGATAAAAAATCAAAGATGAGATTCCTTTCCTTAAAAAGCCTGATTTGGAAGATATAATATGTATGTACTGTTAATTATGCAGAACATGTAGTAAGGTCATAAGAGTAAGAACTTACCATTAATGATTAAAATTTTAGAGTTTCCAGTGATTTTGTTAATTATTCAATGAGAAGAAAATATTTTGACTGTAGGTTAGCGATAACAATCTACAGTAACCAAGTTTTGACATTAGTTTTTTCGATTTTAGTAAACTGTTTCCATTTTTTCATTGTTTATTATTACTGCTTTATGTTTCACTTTAATTGAAAGCACACATCTATTGTATAAATTGATGCTCTGTAGTATTCTGTGGATAATCCCAAATATATTAAAAGCTCCCTAGTTTTGAATGATTCTTAGAATTCTTTGAAATATCCTTGCAAATAATTAAAAGACTTATTTATATCATCAAGATAATATACTTCTTAGCTATTATTATCAAATTTAAATGCTATTCTCTAATGAATTGTTTTTATCGTTTATATGTATACTAAATATATTTTAATCCTGTTTTTCAGCTTTCCTTCAGTTAAGCTTTATCATTAACACTGTACCATGTTAAATATTAGTATGAGCTAGTAATTGAAGTATTTAAAAATCCACTTTTTAATCTTAGATGATATATAAATGTTCATTAGTCTTTTCTTGTGGATTTTGATTTTTTATAAGCTTTTAATATTGGTACTTAGTTGTATATTTCACACTGTATTTTAAAATTATTTTCTGTCTATATTTTTTTATGCTGGTAATCTATTATAGAGATAGATAAACTGAATAGGAAGAGTTTAATATTGCACAAAGGAAACAAAACAGCAATTTGTGGAAAGTTTAGGTGTATATACTTGAATGTATGCTGTATCAAACTCATGATCTCTAGATTGTATATTTTTCTAATATTATATAATGTATTGAAGATACTGCTTCATTATGTTAAATATGATTCTTTAAGGACTCTTTCCTGTTTTTGAAACTTATATAAATCCTAACTGAGTGATTGATTGACTACTCTATTTTAAGCGTTAGGGTTCTAGAGATCAAATATACAGTTCTGACTCTGAAGAAGTTCACAGTCTAGAGGGAAATACAGAGAAATGGGTTACTCTAAATAAAGTGATTAGTTCTATAATAGAAGGATGAACAGAATTATCAGAACATTTAGCACAGGGATTATCCTTTTATGGGGTTAGAGAAAGCTTCTGAAAGCAAGTGACATTTGAGTTCATTTTGAAGGATGAATGTAATAAAAGTAACTCTAGGCTTTTCAGGAATTGAACACTGGCATCAGATGTATTGTGACCAAGAATATGACTTGTCTAGAATTATATTAGTTTTGCTTTTTCAAATATCTGTTGAATTAGAAGAAATGATTTGGTAATTAGCATATTTTTAATAGCAAAATAACATATTCCCAAATTATAGGATAGGGTAAAAACATAAACATTTTAATGGAAAAATTAAGTGATTTTTCATGACATCCTATTCGTTTAGAATTATATTCACTTACTCATTCACTCCCTTACTCATTCATTAATTACTCAAAAATAAATTTTATTAATAATAAAAATAATGGATTATTAATATTAATTTTTCATTAATTTACTAAAAATATTAGATGCATAATTTTATGAAGATAATATTTTAACTGAGTCCAGGTATGCCACTTACATCTGTGTAACTTTAAATAATCCCCCTCCAAATCCCAGATTCTCTTGGTGTTAAGAGAATTTAGTACAAACATTAGGGAAAATACTTTCTAAACAAAAGGAGATACATAACTGTAAGGTGATATTAACTAGTATTATTATAATACGTTTAAATAATGAACTTTCTGAATTATAATAAAGAATATTAACATTAAAGTATAAAAGTAATATTTTATAGTATGTATAAATTTTCCTATATACTTGAAATTAGGGTTTTCGTATATAATAAACCATAAAAGGTGGAGTTCAAATGTTAAAGTTCAAAAATTGAGGGGCGCCTGGGTGGCTCAGTCGTTAAGTGTCTGCCTTCAGCTCAGGTCATGATCCCAAGGTCCTGGGATTAAGCCCCACATCGGGCTCCATGCTCAGTGGGAAGCCTGCTTCTCCCTCTCCCACTCCCCCTGCTTGTGTTCCCTCTCTCGCTGTCTCGCTCTCTGTCAAATAAATAAGATATTTTAAAAAAAATGAAAATTACTATACATTTAAGGGTGTTAAACTTGTTATAACAATCCGGCTTTATTTTCTAAGTATTTGATGTTATTATTTGCTGATTATTATTTAATTATTTTTATTGTATAATATACTTGCCAAGTAGTTCCTATGTTTGAAATACATATTTTGCCAGGTAAATACCTTAAAATAACATACTTTTAAATGACTTAAGGGATGAAGAACAATTTGTTTGTCAAAATGACTCACTTAAGGTGAGGGATAACTATGGCTTTAAAATTTCTTAGGTGCATTAGTCATCTCCTACTAGATATTAAGTTAGTAATTCAGATGCACTTTATCTACAGTATCAGCTAAAAATTTGAAGACACACCTTTAAAATCGGGTGAAACTCATCTTTGCCAATTCTGTCTTTATATCAGAACTAATTAATTTTTGTTGTTTGGTTAAACATTGATAATTTAATTATAAAGGAAAGAGAAGTAATAATGAACATGTATTTTTATGACTAAATCACTGAGTATAGTGAAACCTCATTACTTCAGTATTCAGGGATTGGAAGAAGACAACTAAGGAGTTTAAGTTTTAACATTTTATTTTAAGCATCTAAATAGTCCTGCCTAACTATCAACAGCTTGGAATGAAATTGAACACATTTACAACTTAGCATGCATTCATTATTGCCCTTGTTTTCTCTTTTGTTGACAGTTGCTCAAAAAGGTTACTTTCTTACATGATTAATTTGGAGCTTGTCTGAAGTTAAAATTACCTGATTTTAAGGAATGCTTAAGATCTAATTTCCTATCGAATCATATGTTATTTGCATTTAAATTTCAGATAGTAGTAAAATGACAAAGTGTCTGAGATTTGAATTAAAATCCCAGAAGCTCCCACCAAAAACAAACATAAATAAATTGTTATGACAACGTGTTACTCATCCTTGAAAAATACTCTGCTTCAGTAAAATTATCTCAGATTTGTATCAAATCAGTATGATTTTGTATGACAGATTAAAAATGAAAATAGAGCAATGAAATATTTTTTATAGAAGTAAATTAATTACTTGTGCAGAAAATTTGACATACTAGAGCATGACTTGCATATAACAATTCAATATTAAATGTATAAGTAATATATCATGAAAAACCATTTTTGTGCTCTTTATTTTTTTATTAACATATAATGTATTATTTGTTAATTTTTGTGCTCTTTAAATACAAGTACTCAAGTAAAAAAAATCCGTAGCAAATAAGTGTAATTCATGCTTCATCCATTATTTTTATTTGTATTTGTTATCTGAAATAAGGATTTTAGTGGCCCACCAAAAGAAGTTTTTTGGTACTGATATTTACTAATAGAAAAACCAAAATTGTATGTGTGTTAACATGAATAAAACTGTACTATTCATTCAACTTTTTGATCTATAGATGAAGTTAGGGGAAAAATGAAGCTGGTAGGCTAATGTAATCTAGAACTAAGGTGTTATAATCCTTGAGAAAACTAGAAACTGGAAATATAGAAGACTGAATTTTTTTTGATAATATGTTCCTTATAATGTTCTTCTTTAAAACTCATTTTAAAATGGGAATTATTCCCATTTTATTTAGGATTGATTGTTATTATCCTCTTGCAGCTTGTATGAGTTACTCTATGAATACTGAAGCTTCATTGGACAACACAGATGATGAACAACCAAAGCAACCAATTAAAGCTACAGTAATATTGAAAATTCAGCAAAACATAGGTATATAATTTCTTTTATAACATTGAAAAGATGGTATTTTGGATTTGAGTTTTCTCATTATTTTAAAATTGTTTCCATTACATTTTGCTTTCTTAGAGGTGCTAGATTAAGCCTGTATTTATTATTATGGAAAGTGCTAGTCCCTGGAGATGGAAGAGATGGAAAGATTTATAAATACTGCATTATTGCAATTGCTCTCAAACATGACACTTTCTATTAATTTTTTTTGGCGTGTTTGTTTGTTTTTAGAGGGGGTGAGAGGGGCAGACAGAGAGAGAGAATCTTAAGCAGGCTCCACACCGGTGCAGAGCCTGATGTGGGGCTCGATCTCACAACCCTGAGATTATGACCTCAGCTGAAATCAAGGGTTGGATGCTTAATGACTTAACCACCCAGGCACCCCACTTTTTGTGTTTTTACAAGAAAAACTTGTTGAGTTTCGGGAATCAGTTACTATAGTTGGGCCAATGCTTTTCAGACTGGTGTTCTTTGAAAAACTGCTATTGTAGGAGATTTTGATACGTGTTCTATGAAAAAAGTCAAATTCAAGTCTGGAAATTTGTAATGAACTTCAGAATTTAATTTAATTTTTTTTATTTATTTATTTTTTAAAATTTTATTTATTTATTTATTTGACAGAGAGAGACACAGCGAGAGAGGGAACACAAGCAGGGGGAGTGGGAGAGCGAGAAGCAGGCTTCCTGCAGAGCAGGGAGCTGATGCAGGGCTCGATCCCAGGACCCTGGGATCATGACCTGAGCCGAAGGCAGACACTTAATGACTGAGCCACCCAGGCGCCCCGAACTTCAGAATTTTAAAGGCTCCAAGAAGCGTGGCAATCACTTCAACATTGTTCAGACATATTGATTAAAGAACATGTAGACTGTTGTTAAGTGGAATGCCAATTTGAAAAATGCTTTATAAGCATTAAGACTTTTGACTGTTAGAAGCCAGAAGATTTTTCTTGGCACTTACTCATTAGATAATTACCTAAATTCTTTGTACCGAAGTGTGTGTGTATGTGTATGTCTGTCTGGACTGCTCTGGTCGGTTTTGTTTTGGTTAACTTACAGTTACCAGGAAAAAATAAGTAAAACTAAAAGTTGCCAACACAAACTTACTAATTCTTAGATTTTATAATGGTAGAATCTTGAGTTTTTTAGTTTGAATAGTTACACAGATGACTTTGCCTTGTCATGTTTGAGACCCACTGCCCATTGGAGCTGTCTTTTGGTTTAAGCTAGGTACCATAAAATGGCTGGAATGTCAGTGTGCATATTTATAGAAACTTTTTTAAAGTATATGTGAGTTTTTCTCTCAAATGTGTGTGAGTGCACATGTGTGTAAGAGAGATACTTTTTTTTTTCTTTTTTGAAGGTTTTGCTAAGTGGGGAAGTACATGATTACCAGTCCAGCCTTTGCCATCTATTCAACGTATTGCTGTGTTTTCCTCCTAAGACTTGGCTGGCTTTTAATACATATACATGTGTGTATAAGCATATATGTTTGTGCAGGTGCATCTTGTTGTTTAGGCCCATCGTTGCCTACATTTCAGAGCCTAGGACCAGTTAAGCCTTTCTTTCACTCATTCCATTTCCATTTGTTTTGTGTTTGTTTTACTTGTAGGTGTGATTGCAGCATTTGCGGTTGCAGTCCTTGCTGCGGGTATCTCCTTTCATTACTTCAGTGATTAGGGTGAGACACAGCTTCCTGATCTTCCAGAGAACACTGAGCAACCAACCATTATGAATAAAAGACGCAAACAGTCCATCTGCATTTAAGACCAGAGCAGCCACCTCTGCTGCCACTATGCCTATTATGTTTCTGACTAAAATGAAATCACCAGCTGCCTTGTTTAGCCCTGCTTATGTTATAGATGGCTCAGGCTTCCAAAAATAAAGTTGTATATGTAGATGGAAGTTGCATGTAACAAATCCTTATTATCTATTTTTAAAAATGTTCAAAGTGATGGTTTATTTTCATAGATTTTAGTCCTTTTGATCTGTATCACATATTGATCACGATATTGAAAATTTGAATAATCAGAGTTGACTGAATTTCTTAGTAATAGAATAACTGGAGAAATTTCTACAAAGTGGGGCAACAATCTGTTGGGTAAGTTCATACTCTAGGACCTTTTTTTTTTTTTTTTGATGGCACAATAAGAAGTTTTATTCTATTGATAGAAAAAAAAACCCTGCAATTAATAGTTGTACCACAGCAATTAATAGCATGTAAAAAGAAATGTCTCTTTTAAAACATTAGAGGAAAAATGCTCTGCATTTTTTTATTTTATTATTTTATGTTAATCACAATATATTACATCATTAGTTTTTGATGTAATGTTCTATGATTCATTGTTTGCGTATACCCAGTGCTCCATTCAATATGTGCCCTCTTTAATACCCATCACTAGGCTAACCCATCCCCCACCCCCCTCCCCTCTAGAACCCTCAGTTTGTTTCTCAGAGTCCATAGTCTCTCATGGTTCATCTCCCCATACGACTTCCCCCCCTTCATTTTTCCCTTCCTACTATCTTTTTTTTTTTTAACATATAATGTATTATTTGTTTCAGAGGTACAGGTCTGTGACTCATCAGTCTTACACAATTCACAGTGCTCACCATAGCACATACCCTCCCCAGTGTCTATCACCCAGCCACCCCATTCCTCCCACCCCTCACCACTCCAGCAACCCTCAGTTTGTTTCCTGAGACTAGGACCGTTCCAATGTATACTCAGTTCCCAAAATACTGACCAAGTTCTGGTCAAGGGGTAGGAAACCTTTCCAGAAAGGTTTGAATTATTAAGGATTGCATAAATCATGTGCTTTCTCAGGTTAGTATATCATACCTGCTTTAATATATTAGGTAAGACTTTTACTTCTAACAGTACGTTAGACAAGGTACTGCTAAACAACTAAATCCTGAATAAAATCTATTTTTGAATGCATTAATCAGCTCAAAGAAAGTAGGGGAAGTTTCTGTGAATCATACCTCTATTTTTACTTGCCCACAGATGAACACATTTTGAGTTGGGAATTGCGAATACTGTATTAAGCATGCAAGTGGGCAGTGGTTACACAGATAGCAAATACCAACTGCAACATAGCCATATGCAGTTTGCCTTGGACTAGAAACAAGATGAATCTGAATCTGAGATGTTGTCCTAGCCAGGACAGTTGAAGTGGCTACTTAGTTTGTGGTATCCTGTAACTCCTGGCAGAAGCAAGATACAGGCTCAAGATTTCCATAGATTAAGATAAAAAAATATGACTAGAGATTACCAGGTGCAAATTGAAACTAGCTAGCATGAGAAAAAACCTATAGGAATAATAAACTTTGGATTCAATTCTCCATGGTCTTATCACTGACATCTATTAAAGATGGAACCGCAGGTAGATCTAAAAAAGAAAACAATGCTAAAAATGAAAAATATGTTACTTGAAATTAAAAAAAAACCCCTCAGACATGATGAATATCATATTAGACTCAACTGAAGAGACAATAAACTGGAAGTGAGATCTAAAGGAATTACCCAGTGCACAGTGAAAAGAAACAAGGAGTTAGAAAATACAAATATTAAAGAGAAGAATAGCGATATGAAGGGAAGATGGTTACAAAGACTAGAAGTATTAGGAGGGAAGAATAGAGAGGATGGAGGAGTACAATATTTGAAGATAACTATTTTCTTTTTTTTTTTTTTTGGAAAAACATGAATTCATAATTTGAGGAAGCACAATATATCCCAAGCATACATGGATCAAATCCATGCCTAAACCCAAAGTAGTGTAACTACAAGATACCAAACACAAGATTTTAAAAGCATTCAAAAGAACAAAAAGATCATCAGTGAAGGCAACATACATACTAACATACTTAGTAGGCTTCTCAATAGCAACAATGTACCCAAAAGATGGTGGAATAATGCCTTCAAAATTTTGAGAAAAACTATTATCAACTTAGACTTTGTGCCAAGCAAAACTGAAATGTTCAGATGAAAAACAGATTTTTACCATCAACGGAACTTCAATAAAGAAACTGCAAAAGGTTGATCTTCAGAAGGAAAATGTTTCCACAAGGATGATCTGAAATCGAAGATCTGGTGAACAAATATAATGATAAACATGTAAATCAAAAGTGTTGCTAGTATAAAACAGTCGTAATTGAAGAAGTGTTTATAAGAAGTACAATTGTAAACAATTGTAAAACTAAACATTCTGTGCAACATGAATGTGGACTTCTAAAATAGGATATAATTAAAAAACTGGATAATAGCATTTAAGATGGGAGGAGGGTGATTAGAATTAAAGTGTTCTGAGGTGCTTTCATTATTCAGAAAGTGGCTTAAGATACTGCTAAGATAATAGATATAGAATGAATCATTGCAAAGGAAAAGAAGTTTAAAATAATGAAACAGGAAGACAGTAACTTAGCCCAAAAGGAAGAAATTAGGGGTGGGGGAGGAACAAAGTTAGTAAGATAATAATAACAAGTCAAGTAATACTAATTAAAATAAACATGAATAAACTAAACCCAGTTCAACAACAGATTGATTAGGTTTTTTAAAATCCAGCTATATATAGGCTGGATTTTTTAAAAGATGAAAACACAGAGGGAAATAACAAAATTTGTGTAGCTTTAGTGATACTAAATCAAAATTAGTTTTATGGTAGTATTAAAGATGGAGAAGGCCACCAATAATGATAAAAGGATCAATTCATTAGAAATATATAACAATTTTAAATATGTACATACTTTATAAAATGGCCTCAAAATGTATAAGACTAAACCAAAAAACAACATAGAGATTTCAACAGCTCTCAGTTATTGATAAATAAACCAAGACAAACAATGAATGAAAACACAGATTTGGATAATGCAATTAACAATATTGATTTCAATGGACAAGTTTAAAATAATCAGCAATTAGAGAATATTCTTAAGCATTTTATATTAGCAAAAATTGACCATGTACTAGGTATGAAATAAGTCACAATAAAGTTTTAAAAATCAGTATTAAATGTATAATCAGAAATAAGAGTTCAGTAAGAAAGGTTAAAATTTTTAAAATCATACATTTACAAGTTTTAAAACTTTCGTAGATGAAAGAAGAAAACAAATAGTTAGAACCTAATTACAAGTATCACATTTGGAAAAATTGGGTGATGCAGCAGAAACATTACTAAAGGAAATTAAATGCATAAATTAAAAAGCCTAAGTATATAACTTAAGAGCAACAGAATAAACTTAATGTTGAAGCAAGGAGATACAGGCGAGGGAAGAAATCAATTAATTAGAAAACAAAAAGTCACAATGTCAAAGTGGTTTTCATGACAACAATAAAATTGGCATAATTAAGAAAACAGGGCACAAGTCGATGAAATAAAGATTGAAAAGGAGTCCTAACCCATAGATACAGCAGAGATGAAAATAATGAGCATCTTAATATATTTGAAAACTTAGACAAAATAGATCAAGGTATAGAAAAATGCAATTTCCTTAAATAGTCCAGAGAAGAAATAGACAAGCTACATAGACTTACTCAATAGTGTTGAATAGGAGGTAATTTTTTTTGACAGAACATCTAGTCCACATCTACAGATGTTTCTCTTTCAAGGACCATACTGTTTCAACATTTCATATAAACTCTCCCAAGGATTAGGTCATGTCAGCTCTAATGAAGCCAGTATAACTTCTGATACTAGAATCAGACACATTCAGTAAGTTAAAGACTCATCACACATATTAACAGATGTGAAAACCAAAAACACTATTGATAAGCTAAATTCAACATTATATAAAAAAGGATAACACAGCATGACTAAGTTGTATATATACATTAAAAATCAGAAACTCAGTAAGGATGCCTATTTTATCACAACTTCTATTCATCATTGTAGAAATAACGAGCAAAAGATAAATCAGGTATTTTAAGAGGATGTAACTGAGCATACAAAAAGATGTTTAATCTCATAAATGATAAACTAAGACCACAGTGAATATCATTTTACATCCAATAGATTGAAAAATTAAGAAATATGACAATATCAATGAAGAAGATGTGCATCAAGAAGACATTTACAGGTGGGGTTGTAAACCGATACACAGTTTGCCATAGAAAGCAATTTGGCATTATCTTGTGAAGTTAACCATTTACATTAATACCTGACCATTCTGCTTCTACATATACATACCTTAGAGAAATTTTTCTATAGGTGCCCAAGAGCACATCTATGAGAATGTTCAAAGCAGCCCTGTTTGTAACCACCCAAATATTCATTGACAAGAGAATGACAAATTGCAGGTTTTGTACTTTTATTTAATAGGGAGAATGACCTAAGAAAGCAAGTTTCAGAAGCTCACATGCAGTTTGATAACTTTTATAAAGTTTAAAAACAAGCAAATCTGTATTACACAGGAACAAATTTATGATAAAACTTTTTTAATGTGAAGGAGTGATACCCAAATTCAGAATGATATTACCATTTCTGGTGGGACTGATGGCAGAGCAGGAAGGCAAGAAGGAACAAATGAATAGAGGAAACATTATTAGTAATGTTTTAGTTCTTGAGTTGAAATGGGTTACTTGATCTTCATTTTATTTACTTAATGGTATCAATATATGTATTATTTTGGTTGTCTGCTACTAACAAACCACCCCAAACTTAATTGACTTAAAACGACAAACATTTAAGGTGCCTGGGTGGCTTAGTCAGTTAAGCGTCTGCCTTCAGCTCAGGTCATGATCCCAGGGTACTGGGATCAAGTCCCACACTGGGCTCCCTGCTCAGCTGGGAGTCTGCTTCTCCCCTTCCCTCTACTCGTGCTTTCTGTCTCTCACGTGCTGTCTCAAAATAAATAAGTAAAATCTTTAAAAAAAAAAAAAAAAGGCAACCATTTAATTTTCCCCCCCACAATTCTGAATTGACAGGAATCAGTTGTCTTGTTCTCCACATGGTGTTGGCTAGAGCTATAATTTTCTAAGAGCTTGAGTGGGTTTGAAACCTCCAAAATAGCTCATTCACATGGTTGGCAGTGGATGCTGGCTGTCAGCTGGGAACCTGGGTATCACACCTCAGTTCTCCTCTATGTGGCCTCTCCATGTGGCTTGGGGTTCTTCCATCAGGGTGGCTGGGCTTCTTCCTGTCATGATAATGGGGATTCAAGAAGTAACATCCCAAGTGTGAGCATTCCAAGAAGAGAGAAGTAGGAGCTTTGAGTCCTCTTGAGGCCCTGGCTTAGAAATCTCAGAACATCCCTACATTGTATTGGTCAAAGTAATCTATAGGACCAGCCTAGATTAAAGATGAAGGGGAAAAAAGGCTTTACCTCTCAATGGGTATGCATATATGAGAAGGAAAGGGTTTGATGGCAACTATCTTTGGAGATTATCATTATACCCTCTGCAAATAGCAATTCATGCTTTTGACATGTGGAAAATGCATTCACCACCTCAAGAGACACTTTAAAGTTGCATCTAAATATGTCATCAGATTCAGGTTCAAGGCCCATAATCTCATCATTTAAATCAGTTTCAGGTATATATGAGCCACCTTTACTGCAGTTCTAAATATGAATATGTGTGAACTAAAGAAACAAGTTTTCTTCCCCATACTCATCTAGCATACAATGGCAAGACAGGCAATAGATTTCTTGTTTGAACAGGGAAAATGGGAGGTGCAAAGCAGGAAATGGTCCACAGCAATTCAGAACTCCAACTGGGCACATGTCTCTCATTCATCATGATTCTAGGAGCAAGGAGTTTATGATAATTAGGGCCTAATTCTCAGCCCTTGCACCTTCCCCATGAAATTTTGAATCAACTCTGAGTTGTCCTTTTCCATGAGAATGGCTTGTTTGAAGTTGAACAGTTTTCTCAACTTGCTTCCTGATTTTCGAAGGTTGAAGGTCCAGAAGCCTTTTTTTATTTTGAGCTGTCTCTTCCTTTTAGACCAAACTTATGTAATTCCTTTAAAAATATTGCATATTTTGGGGGCACCAAAATTTGGGCGGCTCAGTTGTTAAGCATCTGCCTTCGGTTCAGGTCATGATCCCAGGGTCCTGGGATCGATCCCCGCATCAGGCTCTCTGCTCGTTGGGAAGCCTGCTTCTCCCTCTCTCACTCCCCCTTCTTGTGTTCCCTCTCTCGCTGTTTCTGTCAAATAAATAAAATCTTAAATAAATAAGTAAGTAAGTAAATAAATAAATAAATGAATAAATAAATGAAAATACTGCATATTTTCTATGAATCAAATTATAATCCCCTCCATTCAATAAAAGGCACACCCACAAATCTTGAGACCGGCCTCTCCCTCTACTTTGAGCTAAATGTCAGGATGCTGAAGGACTGCATCCTTAAGAATCTTAGGTACCAATTGCCTCGCTGAGTGGATGGACTATAATACATGCTGATAAGATTCTTAGAAGTCTTTTTTTTGCCAGCTGAGAGATCTATGAGGCACTGGCTTAAATATTTCTGAAGTCTTAAAGGTTATTACTACAGCTGGACCCTTGATCATAACTTACCCTGATGTTATATGTTTTACTTGCCGTTCTCTGGAGTTGACCATTGCCCAGAGGTCATTTCCTCCTTGAGAATTTCTTGTTGGCTGGAAAAAGGTGTTCAAGGCCTTCACATTTCTCACAGCATTTCCTCCAAAACTGAACAGTTTCTTATTTAGTTCATCTGTCTTTTTCTGTATTTGATCATTGCCAGCTAAAAGTCACTTGGCATTTTCAGTATTCTGCCTGGAAAGCTCCTTGGCCAGATGCACAGGTTTATTCAGTTACTTCTTCCCCTTAGTGATTTCCATGAGTTCATTAGTTCTACCTTTCACATTAATGCAGGTGAAAGTGCCTTTCATAACAAGGGTTGCCTTTCAATAACGATTTCCTCATTGTTCTAGCCACCCCGGTTTCCTGAAGTCCCTAAAGCCTTCATCTCCTCAGTTCCAAAGTTAAGGCTACATGTTTTGGTTTTGGCCCAGCACTACTCTTATTTCTAGGTACCAGTTTCTATTTTCGTTATCTCTTCATAACAGTCTCAAAACATATTGGCATTAACCATTTTATTAATGGTTCCATTAATCATTTATTAATCATTTATATATTTATGATTCTGTGGATAGACTGGGATCAGCTGAAAGGTTATTGTGTTCCACATGATGTTGGCTGGGGCTTCAATTACCTAAGGGCTGTGACATCCAAGATAGTTCATTCACATGGTTGGCAATTTATCTGCTGCTTCTCTGTATAACCTCTCCATAGGGCTTAGGCTTCTCAAAGCATGGTGTTTGAATTCAAAAAGGAAGAGCCCCAAGAATCAGTGTTCAAAAAAGAAGGAAGTGGGAAATTGTTACTCCTTAAAGGACTGGGCTCAGAAATCCGAGAATGTCATTCCTCTGTATTCTGTTGGTCAAAGCAAACTGGCCTAGAGTAGATCCTATAGGAGAAGGAAAAGAGGCTCACCTCTCAATGGCATATGCATACAGGGAGGGAAAGAATTAATGGCATTCACCACAGGAGACTTATTACACATATATTCTTTAGTATATGTCAAATCTTAAATACATGAGAAAGGATAGAATTAAAGAAGTTCACTAGGGAGATAGTTAACTATTATTACTCTAAAAACATAATTCATATATTATCTTACCACAATCTGCCTTTTCCAATAGCACCCCTGTCTCCCTCCTTTCTGTTTTGACATTTTTGTGGGTAAATAAATGTCTTTCCCTTTTACCTACTCCTAAAATGTTTCAAGGTCAATAGGCTCAAAACCATCTTACCCAAATAGTTGGGAATAATCAAGCTCTATTACAATGCATATTTGTTTTTTGGCTTTTACCTTAGATATTTGTCTAAGTATAAACTAGCCAATGTACAATATCTAGTAAATTATTCTTGATTTCTGACTTTAACCTAATAATTATATTGGAAATATGAAGTATGTTAATGAATAGTAACTAAAGGTAGTCAATGAGTTCTCATATACTTCATAACCTGTTAAAAGGTAAATTAATACTTTAATAGGTTTTGATTTATTGGTTAAGGACAAGTGGTAAAAGTGGAGTTAGAAATGACACTTGTTTGTCTCTGGTTTTGCCTTTTCTGATGTGTTTTCACATACATTATCTCAGTGGATTTTTATAACACTTGTGTGTAAGCAGGTTAGAGATTTGTTTAATGGACCCCAATTTGGTGGATATAAATGAAGTGTACATTATTATGTATTGTATCCAATGACACATAGGAAGAATAGCCATTTGAGTAAGTAACTATTACCTGTCTCAATATCAGAAATAGATTATTCCTTCTTTTTTCATCTTTGTAAAAATATTCTGTAAATATTTTACATACTTAGCACCATCAAATGAAGCTAGACTTTACGCCATTCTGTGAAATTTATGAAATTCTGATACCGAAGAGCCCTGTAGAAAAAGGCTTGATCTTTAAAGAAAAGATCTTTCACTCAATTTGTTCAGTTTGTTAAGGAGACCTTTTGTTTATTATAGAATTGTGAAAAGGAACTTAATGGAATGGATGAAGGTAGTTTAATCAGCTCTTAGGTTCTATTTTAGTGAAATCTAATTTAGTTGTAGATACACCAAATGCCTGGCCCCATGATTAAAATTCTGAATGTCAGTAAGCTAAGACACTGGACTGCAATATTTATATCTAAACAAAAATAACAGTGTTCAAAAAATAATAATCCTATGCTTTCAGGTTAGCACTATTGAAAACATTTTCTAAATTTTAATTCTAAATTATAACTGAAATAATAGCTAATGATTATGGAGAGTTGACTTGTATGCCTAGATCTTCTAATTAAGAAACAACACCTTGGGAAGTCACTTAATCCCTTTGACCTTTAGGTTGGAACAAATTGTAACATTAAATTAACTCTCATATAGTGTTTTACAATTTATACAATATTTTCATTTTAACAATTCAGAGACTGAGGTGAGGTTCAGGAAAGTGACATGCTAAACCTAGTAGTTAGTGGGGCATATACATATTATGGGGGAAGATATTAATGAAAGGAAGTGATTGAGTATGTAGAAGCAAGAGGGATGATTGTACAGAAGCAAGAAAACGAGTTTAAGATTCCTGAGGATAGTCTCTAAAGCATAGGTAGCTATTGGCCTTGAGAGAAGGAACATTAATATAATAGCTCAGAAAGTGAAGAAAATTGGTGCAAGTGCATATGGGCTTATAAGTTTGGTAGTGGAAAGTTGAAGATGATCTTATTTGATGCCTTCAGATTTCTATGAAGTTGGAAAGGTCATCTGCTGAGAGGAAAGAAAGAGAATAAAGATTTCAAAGAATTGTTGCCAAGAGTGGGAGATCAAATTGACCCAAGAAACAGTGGGATTACCAGGCCACTGTATACCAGTACAGCCTCATTTGAGGTTAGTAATAATAAATGAATGAAATCGTGTGATTTTTCCCTCAGTACTCTGTCTTCTCAGATTTAAAAAAAAAGTGATTTGTAGGTCTTGTCTAAAAGATAAGTTGAAACCAAAGAAGGGCTAGAAAATTTGGGATTGGCAAGAATATTATTTAAGAATATCATTTAAATGATGAACCATGAAATCTAAGCTGAATATAAAAGGAAGTGAAGAGATGGAAATGGGGAGTTGGGGGGGGAGAGAACGAGAATGCTTTAATGAGTTAGAAATGGAAAGAGAGAGAGAATGCTTTGATGATTTGGAAATATAATGTAAAAAGACCAATGGAGTGGAGGTCTAGAAGAAATCAAAGACCCAAATTTTTACAGTCATTTACAAGTAAATAAGGAGACATGACTATGATCATAAGTAAGAATGCCTGGAATAGTGATTTGAGAAGAAACAACACATAGATGATAGCAAATGACATGAGTGGCTGAGGTGAAGTATTATTGAAGGTCAAGAGAAGAGGAAGTCAATGAAAAGAGAGTCCAGATTATGGGAAGATGGTCTGCTAAAATAATGGTAACACCCAACATGATAAAATTTGAAGCATAAAGGAAGGCTGTGTGAGTAGAATATCTAATTTTTGATAAATGAGGGAGAATGATTAGGTCAGTTGACAGTTACAAGAATGGAGGAAAAGTGATAGCATGAGCCTTTAAAAATACCTAAGATTTTTTACAGAAGCAACTAGTCATAATGATCTGGAGTAAAGGAGAGTGTTGAGAATGATATTTGGATTTTTGAAAGAATAATCACTTGAAAGTGATAAAGGGAAGGTATACCTTCTTTGAAGAATGAGGTTTCAGTTATGGAAGATATGGAAAGAACGTCTGGGGAAAGGTTGAAAGTAAAGGGAAGTATGTTGCTTTTAGACAGGAAGGGGAAGGGAATGGGGTGCAGTAGAGTATTATGGCAATGGCAAGTTGGGAGTGGGCAGGTACTAGTGAGGGGGCAGAGGTGTGGGGAGCCCCCCCTTTAGATGTTGCTTGTAATGAATGTACGGTTAAGTATCCTTTAAGATTTAATCTCAGTGATTTTGAGGAGGTTGGATTCTGGGTCCTTGATCAGAGGACTCACTCAGACTAAGTGAGTAGTTATTGCTCCTGCAACAAATTTTGGTAACTGCACCGATATGGCTTGGAGGTGGGAAGCAGCCCAGACAGTGATGTGAACAACTAAAGACAGCAAGGCCAGGATAGGAGCATAGTCTACAGTTATGAGCTTTAAACATTCAGCCTGACATCCCAGGGATAAATGCAACTTGGTCATATTTTATCTTTTACATACACTGTTGGATTCAATTTGCTAATGCCTTATTTAGAATTTTTGCATCCAAATGAACAAGTGACATTAGCCTACGATTTCTCTTTCTCATTTACTGTTTTTCTAATTTTGGAAGATTACACTATCAAGATTATCTTAGTTTAATAAAATCAGTTGGTGATTATTCTCTCTGTTTCTGCTGTCTGGAAAAGTCTATATAAAATGATCTGTTTCTTGTCAGTTTGATAGGGTTAACTTACAAATACATCTGGATCGGGATAATATCTTGTAACTACTTCTCTGGTTTCTTTGCTTCTGCAGGATTATTCAGATTTCTGTTTTTCTTAAGTCAATTCTGGTAAGTTACGTTTTTCTAGAAAATTTCGCATTTTGTGTGTTTTCAAATTGGTTGGCATTAATTGTTCATAATGTTTCATATCTTTCTAACCTCAGTTATCTGTATATGTCTATCATTTTACTTCCAACTTTTCTGTGTCCTTACACTTTAAATGTATCCATTCTGAACAACAAGTACCTGGGTTTTTTAAAAGCCTAAATTGATAATATATGCCTTTTAATTAGTGAACTTAATTATGTTTCTTGTTACTATTGTTATATTTGGAACTATTTCTACTTTAAATTTTCACTGTGGAACTGAGGAGAGTAGTAAAATAACTCTAGTTTCAAATGGATAGCAATTCAGTGCTATTTCTCCTCAGGAAAAGTCAGATGATGGTTTAAAAGTTTTCTCCATTCCCCCACCAAGGTGAAAACAACAAAATAAAATTTGTAAATCCCTTTTCTCTTTAAATGCTCAAAGTATGAAAAATGATGGGCAAAATGGCATCTGCATTTATTTTTAATAAATGTAAATGTACAGCCGTGGTTTTCTGCTTCTAAACTTCTGTGGATCTTACACAATTTATTAGTATTACATCTCTGTAATTCAAGTTACCTACCAAGTTCAATTTCATGTGTTATTATCATTGCCTGTTGAAAATACATTAATTTGTTAGAACAGGAACCCTGTAGAGGAGATAATTATGGCTTGTCAGCAATGAATAAATGTCAGCCTTAAAAATGAATTATTGTTTTTGATATAGCACGATTAAATCAAGCTAGTGTGTGCTCAGGGATTGGAGTGGGGAGTGGACATTCTGAGAAATAAAATAGCCTAGAGTAAAACACCTGGTTTTATGGAAATGATTTTTTAGAAGCATTGTCTTATATACTATGAAAAAAAAAAAGCCCTGAAGGATTAAGAAAAAAGACTTTGATACTTGTTATAGTTGAGAACCTCAAGTAAAAATAAAATTTAATGTTTTCTTTAAATGCTATTGCCCAAATAAGGAAAATCCATAATTGAAAATTGAGTTTATGTACTATATACTTAGACCTGTTCTCTCTACCAGGACCATGGCCACTATATTAATTTTGGAGTTGTGAGACTCACTGAAGCTTTATCTGGATGCCAGGTAATTTTTTCCCCCTGAAGAATTAACATATGGACATAAAATATGTTAAGACAGATCTTCTGATTTTAGGGAATCCAAAATTTGGTTGCTAATGTATTCTTAGTGTTAAAGAGGTTGGGTTGAAAAACTGGAAGTCTTGAGAGTAAAGGATTGAGAGAACTGGAAGGGTAGACGGCTACCCTTCATCAGAGAATGGTATATTGAGATTGAAGATTTCAAAAAGGGAGTTGATAGTGAAAGTAAGAGGAAAAACTGAACAGAGATGACAGTGTGTGTTAGCTAACTAGAGGGGCATGAATGGATAATAATTTCTTCACTGAAATCCAATATCAGCTGGGTTCCAGAATATAAGACCTCAAACAGTAATAAATAAACAAAATAAAAATAAGTCCCCGTGTCTTTCAACTTCAGGAATGCATGCTCTCCTAGTTTGTAAATCTTTTTTTTTTTTTTTAAGATTTTATTTATTTACGAGAGAAAGAATGAGAGACAGAGAGCATGAGAGGGAGGAGGGTCAGAGGGAGAAGCAGACTCCCTGCCGAGCAGGGACCCTGATGTGGGACTCGATCCCGGGACTCCAGGATCATGACCTGAGCCGAAGGCAGTTGCTTAACCAACTGAGCCACCCAGGCGCCCCTAGATTGTAAATCTTTTGAGAAGAAAGAATGACTATATCTTACTCATTTTTATCACCCTCTATTATCTAATATACAATTCCTTGTATATATTAGACACTCAAAACTTGTAGAAAACAAATGCACTAAAAGAAAACAAAGAGAAATCAAACTTTCATCATGAGATAAAAGTTTAC
Organism: Mirounga angustirostris; assembly: GCF_029215605.1. Taxonomy (NCBI): domain Eukaryota; kingdom Metazoa; phylum Chordata; class Mammalia; order Carnivora; family Phocidae; genus Mirounga; species Mirounga angustirostris. Next base: position 46,584,533 of record NW_026991714.1, read on the forward strand.
TAGATATAGTTGAACAGCTAAGTATATGATCATGATTATATTGTACAAAACAATTCAGTATAAAAGTCCTCAAAATTCTGTAGATTTCTTTCCCATTTGTGTGTTAATCTTTATTTCACATGTCTGTTTTTAGAACTGATTTAATTTATACTTATTGTGATATCTACAGTCAATCTGAAATGGCAGTTTTTGGGGATCTCTTTCATTCAATTCAAATATATATAATTTTTAATAAGGTCCTTATATCCAGGAATGTGAGTGGTATGTTTGGGGTAGATGAATTGCATCCCACCTTCTTCATAAATTAGTTTCTGTTTACAGGAGCATATCTTTAAGATCTTGTATCTGTGTACTGTATGCACCATTTTACTTCATAAGTACCTACTAGTAATAATAACAATAATAACTAACATTTGAGTAATACTTATATGACAGGCACTATTCTAACTAGTTTACATGATTTACTCATTTTTCCTCATAGCCCTATGAGAATGTGCTATTATTATCCTCATTTTACAGATGAGGAAACAGGTATAGAGATGTTAACTAACTTACCCAAGATCACAAAATTAACCCCAGAAGTCTGGTACCAGTGCTCAGGATACTAACCACCACTACTAATATAGACATGGATATAGATATAAACATAGATGCAGGCATTATCTATTGCTTGTTTAGATGTCTGTTTTCTTTACCTTAAGCTCCTTAAGGTCAAGAACACTACATGGCACATTGCAGCTTATCCATAAATATTTCAGGAACAAATGAATGAATGAGCTTCACACTTACCAAGATAATTTTACTGTTCCCTAAAATTTTCCTATTATTTTAATATTACTTTACAACTGACACTGTTGGCTTCTTTCAAGTCTATTCCAGTTATTATTTGGGTGGTTTATTAGGAGACATGTTATGACATTTTAGACCTTTACATTTAAAACTTCATTCTTTTGCCCAGACAAAAATGATCTCTTCCTCTCCTCCTGCCAAATATAATAGTGGAATGAGTGTTTACATGAGGGGAGTTTGTAATCCAGGATTTCTGCAGCAGTGGGTTTCAAATATTCTAGTCAAATCCTGCCTTTTGTCTGACTGTTCCTGATGAGTGTTACCATCAAAGCTCCATTCTGGCATCCATTAGTCACCAAGTGCTTATTTTGAGAATGGTTGCTATCATCACTTGCTCTCTACACAGGTGCCACCTAGTTACTTTTGTTTTGACAGTTATGGGTTAAATACATTCCTGGGTTTAGTCCTGCTTAAGCTTGCTAGCTCTCTATTTTAAATTAATGCATGGTTTATATAAGAGTAAAGCTTTCATTGAAGGAATCTTTCAAAGCACTTATTTTTATTCTTCTTTTCCATAGATGAATCTTCTTTCACTGGTTAGCTATGCTTTTCTACCCCTGCCCTACAAAGCTGTACTACCTTATAGTTAATAATGACTAGTGATTGAGAAGAACTTATATTTTATTCTTAAAATAATGTTCTCTTTAGAGATACCCATTTCACTATCATCCCTCACTGTTTTGCCCTCAACTTCAAAGTATTTACTTCCAGCTCATGGAATTAATATCCATCTAAAGAGTCGTTCCACTAGGGAGTGTTTTCATTATAAATATCTCATATAAGGATCCTGTTTTTTTGCTAAGACTTTTGGAGTCCAGTAATTCCTTAACAGAGAACTCTGTAAAGGATTAATACATTTGTTAGCAATTGTTTGATAGGAGAAAACATGTTGAACTTTTTTTTAAAGTTTCTTATTTTATATATAATTACCCTGCATATTTCTCTCCTAGCACTTTTCCTCCTTGTGATATGTCTAGAATTTATCAACTTAGAAATAGGCCATAGTGTATTTAAAATGTCTTTCCCAATTTATAAAGAGGAATAGAAGATGGAATTTTAGGTTCATTAAAAGAAACAATACCTATTGCAATGACTGTATGTTAGGGACTGGTCAATATAAGCTGGCCATAGTTAGGAATTCTATATTACCCATCTTTGTATCACCAATATATACTACAATTACAGAAAACTTTTTCTTTCCCATTCTTTTCCTCCTCTATTCCCTTTCTCCAGTTGAGACACAGAATTTTACAGTCTAAGAGAGAGGTGAAAATAGAAATGCACATTTGAAAGTGATCTAAATATAAGTGTTAAGATTATGGACAGAAGGCTGTTACCTAGAATGAGTCTTTAGAGAAGAAGACTATTTCTACTTTGAAGAAATAGTCAATATGATAGAAGGCAAACAAGCAGAGTGTGTTTTCAAAGAAGCCAAAAGAGGTGACTCAAAAAGAGGAGAGGTGGTCAGTTCTGACATATGCTTATAGGAGATAGAATAAAATAATGAATAAGAATTGGCCACTAAGTTTAACAAGATGACTACAACTGTAATTAGAGTGCTTGAGACAAAAGCCTGATTGGAATCAGCTGAAAAAAAAATGGAAATGAAGAATAAAGATGGTGACTTTAGATAGTTCTTTTGAGAGACATGATTGTATAGGAAACCAGAGAGGTGAGGGATAGCTGGAAATTTTAAGTTATACTTGGGCATTTTTTAAAAGTGGACAATTTTAAAACTCATTTATAAGCCAATATGAATAGTATGACATAGAGGAAGGGAGAAACATGATGCAGAAGAGGGAAAATAATTGCAGGAGAAAAATGACTGTGAGTGAGAGGGTTAGCTCTACTGCACAGTTTGGTCATGGCTCATAGCTGCATGGATGCTTCGTTCATCATACTGTCAGTGGAAACAGTGTTTACGTGCAGGTACACATTTTATTTTATTTTTTTAATTTTTATTTAAAATCAATTAATTAATATATATTATTAGTTTCAGAGGTAGAGGTCAGTGATTCATCAGTATTATATAACACCCAGTGCTAATTATATCATGTGCCCTCCTTAATGTCCATCACCCAGTTACCCCATCCCCCCACCCCTTTCCCCTCCAGCAACCCTCAGTTTATTGCCTATGATTAAGAGCCTTTTATGGTTTGTCTCTCTCTCTGATTTCGTCTTGTTTTATTTTTTCCTCTCTTCCCCTATGATCCTCTGTTTTGTTTCTTAAATTCCACATGTGAATGAGAACATATGATAAGTATCTTTCTCTGATTGATTCATTTTGCTTAGCATAATACCCTGGAGTTACATCAGTGTTGTTGCAAATGGCAAGATTTCATTTTTGTGATGGCTAGTAGTATTCCATTGTGTGTGTATATATATATCTTTTTTTATCCATTTATCTATCAGTGGACATCTGGGCTCTTCCCATAGTTTGGCTATTCTGGACATTGCTGCTATAAACATTGGAGTGCAGGTGCCCCTTTGGATCACTATATTTGTATCTTTGGGGTAAATATCCAGTAGTGCAATTGCTGAGTCATAGGGAAGCTTTATTTTCAACTTTTTAAGGAACATCCATACTGTTTTCTAGAGTGGCTGCACCAGCTTGCATTCCTACCAACAGTGTAGGAGGGTTCCCCTTTCTCCACATCCTCGCCAACATCTGTCATTTCCTGACTTATTAATTTTAGCCATTCTGACTGGTGTGAGGTTGTCCGGTTTCATTCTTCTACATGTGGCTGTCCAATTTTCCCAGCACCATTTATTGAAGAGACTGTCCTTTTTCCCTTGGATATTCTTTCCTGTTTTGTTGAAGATTAGTTGACCATAGAGTCAAAGGTCCATTCCTGGGTTCTCCATTCTGTTCCATTGATCTCTGTGCCTGTTTTTGTGCCAGTATCATACTGTCTTGATGATGACAGCTTTGTAATAGAGCTGGAAGTCCGGAATTGTGATGCCGCCAGCTTTGCTTTTCTTTTTCAACATTCCTCTGGCTATGCGGGGTCTTTTCTGGTTCCATACAAATTTTAGGATTATTCATCCAACTCTGTGAAAAAAGTTGGTGGTATTTTGATAGGAATTGCATTGAATGTGTAGTTTGCTATAGGTAGCATAAACACTTTAACAATATTTGTTCTTCCAATCCATGAGCATGGAATGCTTTTCCATTTCTTTGTGTCTTCCTCAATTTCTTTCATGAGTGTTCTATAGTTTTCTGAGTACAGATCCTTTGCCTCTTTGGTTAGGTTTATTCCTAGGTATCTTATGGTTTTTGGTGCAATCGTAAATGGGATTACTCCTTAATTTGTCTTTTTTTTGCTCTCATTGTTAGTGTATAGAAATGCAACTGGTTTCTGTGCATTTTATATCCTCCACTTTGCCGAATTCCTGTATGAGTTCTAATAATTTTGGGATGGAGTCTTTGGGTTTTCCACATAAAGTATTGTGTCTTCTGCGAAGAGTGAGAGTTTGACTTCTTCTTTGCCGATTTAGATGCCTTTTATTTCTTTTTGTTGTCTGATTGCTGAAGCTAGGACTTCTAGTACTATGTTGAACAACAGTGGTAAGAGTGGGCATCCCTGTCGTGTTCCTGACCACAGGGGAAAAGTTCTCTGTTTTTCCCCATTGAGAATACTCACTGTGGGCTTTTTGTAGATGGCTTTTTATGATTTTGAGGTATGTTCCCTCAATCCCTACACTGTGAAGAGTTTTAATCAAGAAAGGATGCTATACTATGTCAAATGCTTTTTCTTCATCTATTGAGAGGGTCATATGGTTCTTGTCCTTTCTTTTATTAATGTAGTGTATCATACTGATTGATTTGCAGATGTTGAACCATCCTTGCAGCCCAGGAATAAATCCCACTTGGTCCTGGTGAATAATTCTTTTAATGTACTGTTGGATCCTATTGGCTTGTATCTTGGTGAGAATTTTGGCATCCATTTTCATCAGGGATATTGGGCTATAATTTTCCTTTTTGGTGGGGTCTTTGTCTGGTTTTGGGATCAAGGTAATCCTGGCCTCATAGAAAGAGTTTGGAAGTTTTCCGTCCCTTTCTAGTTTTGAAATAGCTTCAGAAGAATAGGTATTAGTTCTTCTTTAAATGCTTGGTAGAATTCCCTTGGGAAACCATTCAGCCCTGGACTCTTTATTTGTTGGGATATTTTTGATTACCGCTTCAATTTTCTTGGTGGTTATGGGTCTGTTCCGGCTTTCCATTTTTTCCTGAATCAGTTTTGGTAGTTTATATGTCTCTAGGAATGCATCTATTTCTTCGAGATTGCCTAATTTCTTGGCATATAGTTGCTCATAATATGTTCTTATAATTGTTTGCATTTCTTTGGTGTTGGCTGTGATCTCTCCTCTTTCATTCATGATTTTATTTATTTGGGTCCTTTCTCTTTTCTTTTTGATAAGTCTGGCCAGGGGTTTGTCAATCTTATTATCAATTCAAAGAACTAGCTCCTAGTTTTGTTGATCTGTTCTACTGTTCTTTTGGTTTCTATTTCATTGATTTCTGCTCTAATCTTTATTAATTCTCTTCTCCTGCTGGGTTTAGGCTCTATTTGTCATTCTTTCTCCAGCTCCTTTAGGTGAAGGTTTAGGTTGTGTATTTGAGACCTTTCTTGTTTTTTTGAGAAAGGCTTGTAATGTTATATACTTCCCTCTTGGACTGTCTTTGCTTCATCCCAAAGGTTTTGAACAGTTGTGTTTTCATTTTCATTGGTTTCCCTGAATTTTTTAAATTCATCTTTAATTTCCTGGTTGACCCATTCATTGTTTAGTGGCATGCTCTTTAGCCTCCATGAAGTTGAGTTCTTTCCAAATTTCCTCTTGTGATTGAGTTCTAGTTTCAAAGCATTGTGGTCTGAAAATAGGCAGGGAATGATCCCAATCCTTTGGTACTGGTTGAGACATGATTTGTGACCCAGTATATGATCTGTTCTGGAGAATGTTCCATGTGCACTCCAGAAGAATGTGTATTCTGTTGCTTTAGGAAGGAATGCTCTGAATATATCTGTGAAGTCCATCTGGGCCAGTGTGTCATTCAGAGCCCTTGCTTCCTTGTTGATCTCTGCTTAGATGATCTGTCCGTTGCTGTGAATGAGCTGTTAAAGTCCCCTACTATTATTGTGTTATTATCAATGTGTTTCTTTAATTTTGTTATTAATTGGTTTATATAATTGGCTGCTCCCATGTTAGGAGCATAAATATTTATAATTGTTAGGTCTTCTTGTTGGAAAGACCCTTTAAGTATGATATAGTGTCCTTCCTCATCTCTTATTACAGTCTTTGGTTTAAAATCTAATTTGTGTGATATAAGGATTGGCACCCCAGTTTTCTTTTGGTGTCCATTAGCATGATAAATGGTTCTCCACCCCCTCACTTTAAATCTGGAGTTGTCTTTGGGTCTAAAATGAATCTCTTGCCAACAGCATATTGATGGGTCTTCCTTTTTTATCCAACCTGATACCCTGTGTCTTTTGATTGGAGCATTTAGCCCATTTACATTCAGAGTAACTATTGAAAGATATGAATTTAGTGCTATTGTATTACCTGTAAAGTCACTGTTTCTGTTTATTGTTTCTGTTCCTTTCTGGTCTGTGTTACTTTTGGGCTCTGTCTTTGCTTAAAGGACCCTTTTAATATTTTTTGCAGGGCTGGTTTAGTGATCATAATTTCTTTTAGTTTCTGTTTGTTCTGGAACGTTTTCATCTCTCCTATTTTGAATGACATCCTAGCTGGGTAAAGTATTTTGGCTGCACATTTTTCTCATTTAGCACCTGAATATATCATTCCAGTCCTTTCTGGCCTGCCAGGTCTCTGTGGCTAGATCTTCTGCCAGTTTAATGTTTTTACCATTGTAGGTTACGGACCTCTTGTCCTGAATTGCTTCCAGGATTTTCTCTTTGTCTCTGAGATTTGCAAGTTTCACTATTATATGATGGGCTGTTGACCTATTTTTATTGATTTTGAGGGGGGTTCTCTGTGCCTCCTGGACTTGAATGCCTGTTTCCTTCTCCAGATTAGGGATGTTCTCTGTTATAATTTGCTCCAATATATCTTCTCCCCTCTCTCTCTTTTCTGGGATCCCAAATATTCCAATATTGTTTCACTTTATGGTATCACTTATCTCTTGAATTCTCCCCTTGTGATCCAGTAGTTGCTTATCTGTCTTTTTTTCGGTTTCTTTATTCTCCATCATTTGGTCTTTTATATAACTAATTCTTTCTTCTGCCTCATTTATCCTAGCAGTTAGAGCCTCCATTTTTTATTGCATCTCATTAATAGCCTTTTTGATTTCAACTTGATTAGGTTTTAGTTCTTTTATTTCTTCAGAAAGGGATTCTTTAGTGTCTTCTATGCTTTTTTCAAGTCCAGCTAGTATCCTTATAATTGTTATTCTGAACTCCAGTTCCAACATCTTACTCATATCCATACTGATTTGGTCCCTGGCAGTCAGTACTGCCTCTTGTTCTCTTTTTTGAGGTGAGTTTTTCAGTCTTGTCATTCTGTCCAGAGAAGAATAGATGAAAAAGAGAACAAAATACTAAAAGGATAACAATGACCCCAGAGAAATATAACTAAACAAATCAGAAGAGACCTGAAACTGAAAAAAAATTCTTTTTAAAGATAGAATATTGGCGCGAGCCAAGCTACTCATGCTGTTTGACAAAGTCCAAGTATGGGGGATGATCCTGAAAACAGGAGACTCCACAGCTGGCTCCTGCTATTCTCTTTCATTTTGTTTATGGCAATCTTTATAATTGTGGGAATATTTCTGGGCTGGCTCCTGCTATTCTTTTTCATTTTATTTATGGCAATCTTTATAATTGTGGGAATATTTCTGGGGTTTCATGATAAAGTGACTACTCATCTTAGTTATGCCTATCTAAGCAATCATAATGAAACTAATTCCACGAAGAATTAGTTTCTATAGAACAAAATAACAAGACGGTCACACTCTGTCTAGCACCTTTCTCTTTGCATACTGTTTTTTAGTTTTAGCGAAAGCCAATAAGCAGAAATCAATAAAGATCATGTTAATCATTACAAAGGAAAAATGAAAGAAGGCTATGGCTGTAATCCAGAAAATGATCTAAGATTTGGAAAAACAAAAATATCCTAACATATAAATAAAGTTCCTCCGAGGCTGTCAGGAGGAGATGCTTGCAACCTGGTCCTGTGTCTGTGTCTCCTCATTCGCCGACGCCATCCTTTCCTACGAGAGACCCACTCCGGCTGGAGCTGGACTCTGTCAGGTGGCGCCCAATGGTGGGGCTTGACTGGGTAAGCCTTTCTACGAGGACGGATAGGACTCCACTCGTGGGTACAGCAGACCTCTCTGTGAAGGAATACAGAGTAAGAGTGAGCAGAAAGACAGAACTTAGAGAAGCTATGGGCCATAAAGAGTCAAAGGAACGACGACTCTTTATTGATTTTATTAAGCATATGATTGAAAAAAGAGGTGTTAAGGTTACTCATGCTCAACTGGCTAGATTTTTGACCTTTGTAGAGAGCTGTTGCCCTTGGTTTCTGAAAGATGGTAGTCTTGATATTAGAACATGGAACAAGATAGGGGAGGAAATGCGGTTATACTATTCTAACTATGGTCCTGAAAATGTACCCGTGGAGGCATTCTCTTTATGGACATTGTTAAGAGATATGTTAGATCCTATGCCTAGCTCATAGGCTTTACACAAAAAATTACGGGAGACACATAATGCTGCCCCCACTGAAGAGACACCTCTATTACAAAAATCAGCCTCTCAAGTACTGGTAATAAATGAAATGAAATCAGAGGATGAGGACAAAGATAATAAAAGAGTTGAAGGGAGAGACGATCAATTGTCCTCCGAAGATGAGGTAGCCCTTGATGAGGAGGCTGCTAAATATCATGAACAAGATTGGGAACTTTTTGCAAATGCCACAGCCCCTAAATGCGGCTCTGTGATTAGTCTACATAGACAGTTAAAAGTTCCACAGAACAAGGCCTTAGTTCGTAAAAAACCCTTGCCACCTATTAAGAATATTGGCTTTAAGGGAGCAATACAGGAGGCCTTGTGAGATGGGGATTTAACCTTTAAATGTTTTCCAGTGACTTTTGATGATGAATGGGACGAACCTCAGTGGGAACCACTCCCTTATAAGGTCTTAAAGGAACTAAAAAAGGCCTAGATGCCCTGACCATATGGAGGTGGTCATGGCATGTGTGGGTCCCCCTCATGCTCTCTTGGTGCAAGGTCATGGCCAATTACAGGTAAACAAGATTAATCATACCTATTATGTATCCTGTTCAAAATGTATATTAACTAATTGCATTGATCCAACTGTTGGACCAACTGTCTTTATAGTTGTTCATCAACCTCCTTATGTAGTGTTACCTGTAAAATTAGAAGAACATTGGTATGATGATCCTGGCATGTATACGATTCAACTTGTAGATAAAGCCTTATGCCGCCCTAAGAGATTTATTGCAGCACTTATATTAGGTATTACTGCTCTTATAGGAATCATAAGTTCTTTTGCTATATCTACAACTGCTTTAGTACAGGAAATACATACTGCACATCATGTGGATACATTAGCCCAGAATATTTCAACTGCACTTTATTTGCAGGAACAAATAGATAAGAAGTTTGAGGCACGATTAAATGTTCTAGAAGAAACTATATTATATGTAGGAAATCAAATTCAAAATCTCAAAACTCGGTTAACCACTAGATGCCATGCACAATATAAATGGATCTGTGTAACTCCCCATCATTATGATTCCTCACTGGTCCCTTGGGACAACGTCAAAAATCACCTATTGGGAATATGGAGCAATGATAATGTATCCTTGGACTTAAACTCTTTACAAGAAAAAATTAGAGATATTAGTTTGGCACATGTGTCCTCAGCCACAGCCTCAGAAGTTGCAGATTCCTTTCTTGCCACTTTGCAGAAATATACCTCCACTACTGCCTGGTTTCCATCCTTCATCAATCTAGGTATATCAGCACTAATTATTATCTCCCTTTTATTTCTCTTTCCAGTCTTCGTCAAATTACTAAGTAGAGGAATAAAACAAATTCATTTGGAATTGAAGACTTTGCAACTGAAGGCCAAAAATAAAAAAGGGGGAGATGGCGCGAGCCAAGCTATTCATGCTGTTTGACAAAGTCCAAGTATGGGGGATGATCCTGAAAACAGGAGACTCCACAGCTGGCTTCTGCTATTCTCTTTCATTTTGTTTATGGCAATCTTTATAATTGTGGGAATATTTCTGGGCTGGCTCCTGCTATTCTCTTTCATTTTGTTTATGGCAATCTTTAGAATTATGGGAATATTTCTGGGGTTTCATGATAAAGTGACTACTCATCTTAGTTATGCCTATCTAAGCAATCATAATGAAACTAGTTCCACGAAGAATTAGTTTCTATAGAACAAAATAACAAGATGGTCACGCTCTGTCTAGCACCTTTCTCTTTGCATACTGTTTTTTAGTTTTAGCAAAAGCCAATAAGCAGAAATCAATAAAGGTCATGTTAATCATTACAAAGGAAAAATGAAAGAAGGCTATGGCTGTAATCCAGAAAATGATCTAAGATGTGGAAAAACAAAAATATCCTAACATATAAATAAAGTTCCTCCGAGGCTGTCAGGAGGAGATGCTTGCAACCTGATCCTGTGTCTGTGTCTCCTCATTCGCTGACGCTGTCCTTTCCTATGAGAGACCCACCCTGGCTGGAGCTGGACTCCGGCAGAATATAATCAGACAGGTGAACAGAACAGAGCAATACACTTGATTCTGTGTGTATTTTGGTCTGTTTGTTAGAAAATTAAATCCCAAAATTGTAAAGAAAGAAAAACATATATGTACAAAAATAAAATTAAATACAATGAAAGGATAGAATGTAACTGTAAAAATGAAAATTAAGACAGGAAGAAAGAAAGAAAGAAAGAAAGAAAGAAAGAAAGAAAGAAAGAAAGAAAGAAAGGAAGGAAGGAAGAAAAAGAAAGAAAGGAAAGAAAGAAAGAAAAAGGAAGGAAGGAAGGAAGGAAGGAAGAAAGAAAGAAAGGAAGAAAGAAAAGGAATATAAAGAGATAGGTGAACAGAACAGAACAATACACTATATCCTGAGTGTATTGTGGTCTGTTTGTTAGAAGAAACTGCATCTCAAATTTGTAAAGAAAGAAAAACTTACATATATACAAAAATAAAATTAAATATTGAAAGGATAGATTGTAATTGTAAAGATGAAAATTAAAAAAGACTTTAACAAGCAACAACAACAAAAAAAACAAAAGAAGAAAAAAAGAGAAAATATGATCTGACAGGTAAAGAGAAGAGAGCCATACACTAGATTCTGTTTGTTAGAAGATATTGAATCCCAAAATTATAAAGAAAGAAAAACTCATACATACACAAAAATAAAATTAAATAAAGGATAGAATGTAACTGTAAAAATGAAAATTAAAAGAGATTTTTAAAAAAGAGCTGATAAGAAAATGGTTGAAAAATGAAAGAGAAAAAAATAATTAAAATTGAAAGACTAAAGAATCGGGAAAAAACCATAAATTCTATATACTATTTTTCCCTATCGCTGGAGTTTTGCAGTTCTCTATGATTGGTAAACTTGGTCTTAGCTGGATGTTCTTGCTGATCTTCTGGGGGAGGGGCCTGTTGCATTGATTCTCAAGTATTTTACCTGGATGGAATTGCACCACCTTTGCCAGGAGGCCAGGCTAAGTAAGCGGCTCTGGATTGCTCTATGTGGCCTTTGTTCCCTGAAGCTTTTGGTGCCACTTTAGAGGATGAGAATGAAAATGGTGGCCTCCCAATCTCCAGACCCAGAGCTTGGGGCCCCACTCCTCAATGCACCTGCAGAGAAAAGCAGTCAGTCACTCCTGTCTCCTTGGCCTCCGTCCACACTCTGCACTCACCCAACCTGTGACCAAGTGTTTCTATCTCAGGCACACAACCGCATTTCAAGTCTCCAAACCCTGCAGGCTCCTGAGGTGCACACCTGCACCACTCCTCCCAGGGAGGGATCGGGGTGGGGGTCTTACCGCTGTTCTGCTGCTCCCTGGGCCCCTGCTTCGAGAGCAGTCACCCAACTGTTCCCCAATTTGCATTATATGGCAACCCTGAGCTGAGATCCCGCTCCTGGGCTTGCTGATTGTAGCCAGCTTTCCTGCTTCAATGCCTGGGAGCTCTGCTTCAGGGATCCTGAGACCACACCGTCCCACCTAGGATTATGCCTGCTTTGCCACCTGAGCACCTTTCAGGCAGGGACGTCCCTCACCAGAGCAGACTTCTAAAAGTTCTGATTTTGTGCTCTGCTGCTCTACCACTTTCTGGTGCCAGCTTTTGGAGGCTCCCTCTCCCCGTGGTTTATCTTCCGATGACATATCACCTTGGATTCACTTCTCCATGCTTCTTACCTTTGACGCTTATCTATTTGTAGAATTGCAGCAATTCTTTTCTTAGATCTCCAGTTGAGTTCACAGGTGTCAGAATGATTTGACAGCTATCTAGCTGAATTCCTGGGACCAGACAAAACTAAGGTCTCCTACTCCTCTGCCATCTTGGACTATGCTGGTGCATATTTTAGACTGGTGATGGAAGGGTGAGGTGGGGCCTGTTTGATAACTTCTATTTTCTCAATGAAGTATGAGGAAGGTGAAGTGCTTGGACTGGGGAAAAAGGGTATGAAAGATTTAAGGAAAGAGAAGATACAAAATCTTCATTTAGGATAATGGAGACTAGAACTTGTGACAAATGTCTGATCTGAACATTCATCTCCCAGGGGGGAAATAAGCAAATCTGTTGTTGTGTTTTTTAGAAGATTTTATTTATTTATTGAAAGAGAGAGGGGGAGGGAGGGAGGGAATGAGCAGAGGGAGAGGAGAAGCAGACTCCCCTGCTGAGCAGGGAGCCTGATGCGGGGCTCAATCCCAGGACTCCGGGATCATGACCTGAGCTGAAAGCAGTCACTTAACTAACTGGGCCACCCAGACACCCCAAGAAAATCTGTTTTAAGCAGACTTCCCACAGGGAGCCAGTTTTGGGTGATTTATCAAGCACCATGTCTTCAAATATAGGCCATGGTGCTTCAGCTTTCACTCACCATTATCTCCTACTCTCATTCAGACCCCTAAAAGTTTCTTTTATCTTGCTCTACAGCTCATTTGTGAGGCATTTAAAAACATTTTTCAAATTATATTTTGTTTTGCATTTCCATTTGTTTGTGTAGGAGGAAAATTTTCGCAGTGTTTTCAAGGGAAATAGAAATAGTACTTCTATGAATTTCAGTTTCATCATTTATAAAGTGCTATCCACTTGTGGATATCTACTTGTGGAACTGTGGTTAAAAATTATACATTATATGTATAAAATGCTGGCCCATAATAGGTAATTAAAAAATGATAGTTGTAATTATTATCACTACTAAATATTCTTTTGTCCATAAAGTAAAATTTTTTTCCTAAATAAGGTTAGCTTCTGAGGTTGTATTTAAAAAAAAGAAATACTACCTTTTTTAAAAAACTTTAATGTGACACAAAGTTTCTAAGTTTCTTATAAGATATATATATATATATATATATATAATGTATGATGTCTTACTGAATGATTTTATATATATATATAATGTAAGATATCTTACTGAATGATTTTTTTTTTTTTGTATTTTGGGTTATGTAATGTTTTTAGGGCCTTGATAATGTAGTACTTGAGAAAGAATAAACTTCAAATAGAAAACTTATTTCTTCATGAGACTTTATTCTTATCACACAAGCAAAATTATGATTGATAATGTAATTTGCAAAGTCCAAATAATACCACTGAGGAAAAAACAAGGAGTAAAAAAGCCAACACATAACTTGAAAGGGATATTTGAAAACTGTCACAATATTATTCATACCCTCTTTGTCTACTAACATATTGCTGAAGACTACAATATTTTGTAGTAAAACCTTCTATTCATTTAAGTAATGCTAATAAAATAATTTTAGCATCAATCTTTTTTTTCTCACAAATTAAAATAACCATGGCCATACTTGGTGTTCTCTAAAGGAATATGGATACTACCAAAATCAATATTCAACTTGTAAAGGAGAAATATGAGATGTTGACATAATGACTCTTTATTCAGTATCTTCTTCCATGTTGGTCTGATCTAGGGCATGTATCTCTCTTTCAGGTAGTAACCCATATTCATTTAGGAAAGACTCCACATCCCCAGCAAAAAATTCCTCGGCAAACTGTTCTGTAACACTAATAAAATTGCTTATGAGTTCCCCACCTTTGTAGACGAGCAGTGTGGGGAGTACATCTGAGGAAAAGCGGTCCCCCGCACCTGTATTAGAAGCTTTTATTTTACAAAACTTGACTATAGGGTATTCAGCAGCAAGGCATGTAAAGCTACTGTTTAGAGTATCACAACCCTTAATGCCATCTTCATAAATATGAACAACAATTGTGGTGATTTTCTGCTCCTTTTCAATGGTTTCCAGGAATTGCTCCCCAGTTTCCAACTCATACACAAACCCATATCTAGGCCCAAAACTCAGCTTCTGGTGCATATCCTGCATACATTGTCTACGATATTTACGAAGGCAATTTTCATCTTCTTTGTCCCTGTGAATTAATTCATATTCTTGAATGCTCATCTAGAAATAAACAAAAGAAATGATAGAGATAATTTGGTCAGAAATTTATATTCTTTTTAAAATTTTTTTAAAGATTTTATTTATTTATTTGAGAGAGGGAGCACGCACATGCACACGCAGGGAGGAGGGGCAGAGGGAGAGGGAGAAGAAGGTTTCTCACTGAGCAGGAGTCCTATGCAGGGCTCCATCCCAGGACCCTGGGATCATGACCTGAGCTGAAGGCAGATGCTTAACCAACTGAGCCACCTAGGCGCCCCCAGTAATTTATAATCTTTAGACATACCAAACCTATTCTCAACTCAAAAAGTTTGCATTTACTGTTTTCTCCCCACCATCCTACCTCACTCCTGATGTGAAGGCCTTTTCCTTCTTCACCACATTCAAGCCTTTGTTCAAATATTACCTTCTTTGATTATACTACCTAAAAGAGTCCCCATACCATGCTTTCTATTCCTTATATTGGTTTATTTTTCTTCATAACAACAAACACTATCTGACATTGTGTTATATATTTATTTATTTCATAATAATAATAATAATTATTTTTATTTATTTGACAGCGAGAGCAGGAACACAAGCAGGGGGAGTGGGAGAGGGAGAAGTGGGCTCCCTGCCAAGCAGGGATCCCGATGTGGGACTCAATCCCAGGACCCTGGGATCATGACCTGAGCCGAAGGCAGACGCTTAACGACTGAGCCACCCAGGCACCCTCATAATAGTTTTTATAACTGATATGTCCCATGGGGCAGGAATTTTGTATCATTCATCTCTCTTCACTATCTGCTATAGTGTCTGGCATAAAATGGGAGCTCAGTAATTATTGCATGATTAAATGCATGCCTAAATATTACTGAGTATAGTTGAGCCACGAGATGGTCACAATCTCAGTAAAAAATGTACCAGTTAGCTACCCATCACTTTGGGTGAAAAAAATCCCAGCAGGGTCTACTCTCGAGTGGCTTTCCTAAAAAATAAAAAGAGTATACACACATAATTTAAATGTGTCCCCAACAAATGCCTTTAAATATTAGTGTCTCCTCCACAAAAGTTCTTTAAAAGATTATATCTTTAAAAAGAAAAAAAAGATGATATCACTTACTGACTTTTTGGAATATATGGGATAGAATTCAAGCAAGACAGCTTTTACTATTATTTGCTGTTCATAAGATCATTCAAGAGGTTAATGCTGGGTCAGCAGCAACAGCAGCACCTGAGAAATTCTGGGAAAGGCAAATTTTGGAGCACCACCCCAGATCTACTGAATTAGAACTTACATGTGTGAGGCTGAGTGAGCCATCTTTAAATGAGCCCTTCAGGTGATTCTTAGCTACTGGTTTAGGCTAAAGTGAGAAAAGACTTCCATCTTCCAAGACAGCTACTTTCCACTGCAGCTAGAGTGTAAAAGTACCTACAGAGCCTTTTTAAATAGCTACACCATTATTAACTTATTCCATAGAATGCTAAACACTCTCCTCCTCCACCAAAATACATATATATGTATGTATACATGTGTATGTACATATATATGAAGGAACAATGTGGGACATAGTATGATTGAGAGACGTGGAGCCACCCAGAATCACAGAAGTTGGATTTGCTGCTGCTTTGCCATCAAGTAGCCTCTCAAACAGCAACTGCTGATAATTTTTAAAGTGGAGGAGAATTGAGAAGGCAAGAAACTAGTATTTATGGAAAATCTATTATGTCTTAGGCACTTTGCATAGATTATTTTACTTAATCCTCACAATAAACCTATGAGGTAGGTATTATTACTCTCATTTTATAGATGATACTAAGATTCAGGTTAAGTAGAAATATCTGGTGCTTTCATTAATTCCTTCTTTTTTTTTAATATTTTATTTATTTGAGAGAGAGAGAATGAGAGAGCACATGAGGGGGGAGGGTCAGAGGGAGAAGCAGGCTCCCCGCCGAGCAGGGAGCCTGATGCAGGACTCGATCCTGGGACTCCAGGATCATGACCTGAGCTGAAGGCAGTCGCTTAACCAACTGAGCCACCCAGGCGCCCTCTGCCTCTTATATTTCTTTTTCCTGTCATATTACTTTTTTGCTTTAAGATAATTCTCAATTTTATTTGTTTTAATCCTAAAAAATGTTAAATGTTTTCTATAATTTTTAAGTTGCTACCATAGTTCTGTCAATTTAACAGACTGAATCATACAAATATTATATCAATATTATAATATTGATTTACATATGCATTTGTGAGAATTTGTTCCATTCATATATTCAGGTATTTAGGCATTCAGATACACTTCTCAAGCTTAACCTGTACAACACCTTTAATAATCATAATGTCTCTCATTTGTATGGCATTTTACATGTTTCAAATACTTTTACATTTATTTTCTCTTCACATCTCTTTAAAACAAAGAGAGGATGTGTTGTTGCAATTCTTCAGATGGGAAAATTTAATTGTCTCATCTATATCACATAGTGTCTCAGTGAAGGAACCCAAATCTGGAAACAAGATCTTGATGTTTCTGATGTAGTCTGTCTGTTGAGAATCAATATACAACTCATACGCATTGGTTTGGAGATAAATAACCCACTAAAGTGATTTACTCCACAATGGAAGTCACTTAATGGGTTTTAAATTAATATGATTGTTGTTATTATCGTTATATAAATAATGCATGCTAATTATAAGGATTCAAAAATGGGTTAAAAGCTAAAGGAAGAAAGTAATAAATAGTGAAATTTCACCACTCTAATACTCTGAGATAATCTCCATTTACACATTTTGACATAGCACATGGACATACACATTATATAACAAGTAAATAAGTGAGTCTTTTTAAATTCTGCTTTAAAAAAATCATGATACCTTTAAAAATATGTGGCTTATTCTTCTTACCTTCTTTTTCCTATTTGGAAAAAGGAAGTTGAGATCTTTCAATCAATCCCACCCTTCTAAATAACCAATATTGTCAAGTTGGTGAGTGTCTTTCCAAACTTCCACATATTGTTCATATAATTATATAAGTGTAAAAACATATACAGTGATATGTATTTTTTTTCCCTTTGCTCTAGAGAATGGGATCATCATATAACCTAAAATAGTCTGTTATCTTGTTTTCTCATTTTACAGAACTGCCTGTAAGTCAACTCATGTATTTATAACTCATTCTTTTAATAGCTGCTATACATTTTTTTAATTTTTTTTATTTTTTAAAGATTTTATTTATTTATTTGAGACAGAGAGAATGAGAGAGAGAGAGCGCATGAGAGGGGGGAGGGTCAGAGGCAGAAGCAGGCTCCCTGCCGAGCAGGGAGCCGGATGCGGGACTCGATCCAGGGACTCCAGGATCATGACCTGAGCCGAAGGCAGTCACTTAACCAACTGAGCCACCCAGGCACCCGCTGCTATACATTTTTAAATATGGAATACCTTCACAGGTATTTACTTCATTTCCTGGGTTTGTTTTTTTTGCCAACATAAACAATATTATAATAAATATTTTTGAAATATATCTATTTTATATCTCTAAAGTGATTCTTTAGAGTCATTTAAACTAAAAACACATTGTAAGTTATTTACTATTGATTTTTCCTTACCTTTCTGCTGAATCTTTCTTTTGAGTCTTTGTCATCTCTACTCTGAGGAGAAGACATTTGTCTGAGAATCTCCTTCTTTCTAGGTGGAACTGAATCACTGTCTTCACTCTCTAATTTAAACTTTCTCCAATCATTTATTACTCCTTTGGGTCCTGGAATAAAAGAAAAAACAAATCGTTTCCCTCTCTATTTTCAAAACAACTATTTATACAATTGAGATTTGTGTAAGTATCATCACTGGAATAGACTTGTCATCTTCTGTATCATAAAAAAACATCTTGTTTGGGCTAGAAATGTCTGACTGCCCTGCTCATAAAAATGTTTTCCCACATTAATCTTGTTAAATGGGTTTTGGCTAAGAATTTCTCTGAAACATCTACATTAATGAAAATACAAATTACATACTTTCAACTATTGGCAAAATTTGAGGGTAAAGATATTAAAACATTAGAATGTAGAGGGGAACTAGAATTTTAGAAAAATAGCACTTTTATTAAATAAGAAGGAAGCTTCAGCAATAATCTAGAATTGGCATCACACTATTAACAGGGACACTGAGATTATTGGGGAAACAAACTGAAGTGATATCAAGATCCAGAAAACAACAACAATATCACATACAAGACAACCAGTTAGAGAAGACCTGACCTCAAATAACAGAACTAAAATAGCTTTAAGAAAATTATTACATAATCATCCAATTCCTTTTAAGAATCTTTGGGATGCCTGGGTGGCTCAGTCATTAAGCATCTGCCTTTGGCTCAGGTCACGGTCCCAGGGTCCTGGGATCGAGCCCCACATCAGACTCCCTGCTTGGTGGGAAGTCTGCTTCTCCCTCTCCCACTCCCCCTGCTTGTGTTCCCTCTCTTGCTGTCTCTCTCTGTCAAAAAAAAAAAAAAAAAAAGATTCTAAGAACCTTTTACAAATGGAGAGAGGATGGGATTTGCAGATTAGGAAAAACTAAGTCAAGGATGATCCAACTGGAATTCAGACGTTCAGTTGTCCTGATAAATGATAAAAGTGCTTAGAAGGCCTAAATCCTTGGAAATATGGAGTTTTAAATATCCTTCACTAAAGATTAGCCATATCTATACCTTTAATATTATATGTGTGGATGTATTCTCTTTCTTCCACATATTTCTTAACAATTTCTTAATTTATCTAATATCTAATATATACTTTTAATATAAAGTTACTTATATTAAAATTATATTCATTGTTTTCTGTTTACTTGTATTGTCTTCATCTTCCAGATATGTTTTCTGTTTATACAAAATATGCATTGCATGTGTTTATATGTGTAGAAAAGAGAATCTTTTTTCTCCTTTTTTTTTTACAAGTTTTTTTTTACACTTTTTCTCACCTTGCTTTTCTTAATTCATAATGTATCTCAGAGATTTTTTTCATATACATGCATAAAGAGATTCTTCCTTTTTTAAAAAAAATGGAGGCATAGTATTACATTGTGTAGATATTCATTTACTTAAAAAAGTTTCTTGTTGATGTATATTGTTGCTTCCCCATTTCTTCTACAATATATAATCCTGAGTGAAGAACCTTGCACATACATTTTTTTCTATCTATGCAGGTCTATCTATAGGTTATTGTATTAGAATCACTTGGTCAAAAAGTATATATATTTCTAATTTTGATATTGCTAAACTACTCTTAAGGAGGTTGTACTAGTTTACACTCCTACCAGTAATGTATGAGTATGCCTCTTTTCAAAGTGTCTTATTAAACTTTTTACTTTTACAGTGTGAAAAAACTGTATCTCACTATAGTACTAACTCCATAAGTGCTATTTTTTTCTGACCTATCTTTTGCTCATTTCTCCATTTGATCGTTGTGATTTTTCTTATTGATTTGTAGGAACTTTCAGTATTTATTAGGAAATTAACCCTTTGTCAATTGAATTGCAGCTGGTTTCCCCCAGTTTGTCAAATGTTTTTTGAAATTTGCTACTGATGACCTAGCAACAGACATTTCTTTCCTTCCTTCCCTCCCTCCCTCATTTTTATAGCTGAATTTATCAATCTTCCTCTATGGTTTCTTGGTTCTGTCATACTTAGAAAGGTACTCTTCACACTGTTGTTATAAAATGAATTCCTGGGGCACCTGGGTGGCTCAGTTGGTTAAGCATCTGCCTTTGGCTCAGGTCATGATCTTCAGGTCCTGGAATCAAGCCCAGGTGGGGCTCTCTGCTCAGCAGGCAGTCGGGCTTGTCCCTCTCCCTCTGCCCCTACCCCTGCTCATGTTTGCTCTCTCTCTTAAATAAATAAAATAAAATAAAATAAAATAAAATAAAATAAAATAATAAAATGAACTCCCATGCATTTTGTCTAGTACTCATGTGAATTCATTCAACTCTGGCTAAATTTAAAGAGTCCATTTCGTATTATTAAAAGAGAGGGGAGAATATTAGTTTAATAAGATTCAATAGAGTTAAAAACCCTAAACTGTTATTTTTATTTATTTTTTTAATGTTATCTATTTTTTAACTGAAGTATAGTTGGTATACAATATTATTCTAGTTGCAGGTATACAAAATAAATGAAGAAGCTTAAGAGGTACAAACTAAACTTTTAAACTGACATGCTATTTGATTTTTAAACTCAGTAGTGGCATATATACAGTCCCATACAATTTAACATATTAGGAAAACAGGTTCTGGATGAAATGAATTGAAGTCAGTGTTTCTAGAGGAATGCTGAAATCCATTTGATTTAAGAATGTTTTATCATTTCTTTATTTTCTTCAGATTCAAAAAATTAAAATTAAAAACTATTTACCTTTTTGTCTACTATTGTTTACAATTGCAAGGAAAGATCATAGTCGGGGAAATTAGAGAGGAAAGAGCTTAATTATAATGTAGAAGAGGGCTTATGATAGTTGGGTATTAAGAATTTCTCAATAATTAGTGTTTTTCTCATTCTTTGACATCTAAATAAAACTACTTTAAGAGTATTTGATTTCACATTAATTTTCCCACTCAAATATTTTTTAGATGATTCCATCAAACCATTCAAAGATATTACTTAAATTTCATACTCAATAAGGGCAGTAAGAACATTAGAGATATCCACATTTAATTTTAACTTAATGATTTTTTTTTCTTTGGATTTGCATACCTGTATGTGTGGCCTGTCCTTCAAAGTCTTCCTCCAAACTTTGGCTTTTGGCTTCTTCCATTTTAGGTTTAGATTTGATATAATCTATAGCATAAACAAAGAAGTAATGATGAATGCTAGAATATATATAATTATATCCTATTATTCTCTTGCTGCCAAGTTCCATGCTAGGCTAAGAGTTCTCACTAAATGATGGTGTTTAGGATGTTTCTGCCTCCTCATAAAAGGACATTACTTTAATGTTTGTATTATTAAAGATATTTTGACCTAAAGATTTTATGTAATTTGCAGTTTGTTTTTACTTAAAAAGCCTTTAATTTAAGTCTATGTACTTAGTGAACATTATTTATTACTTATTTTTTTGTTACCAAATATCATACAATTATATCCCAATATTTTGTATAACACAATTTTAAAAATTAATAATAATTATATACTTACTGTTAATACTTACTTTGTGCCAGACATTGTTCCAATTACTTTATGTATCAAAAATCATTTAATTCTCACATAGCCATATTGGCAAGGACAATTGTTAATGCCATTTTACAATTGAGGAAGCTGAAGGACAGAGTTTAAGTTATCTATCTATGATCACATAGTAAGTGGTAGAGCAAGGATTTGAACCTAGATGAAAGTTAACATACTGTAATAGAGTCATTTTTTTCAGTAAGGTTTGACAAATCCTTTCTGAATTGGCATTAAAGAATAATGATCTAAGGAACAATGCTATTCAAAAACTAACACCAGAACATCTCTCCATACCATAAAGCAAGTTTTGATGATGTTACCCACCAAGCAAATGATAACAATTAGTAACTATGCCTATAGAATTTTGGCTAAAATATGTCACAATATCTACCAAAAGCACATGGAATTTTATTCATAGGAAGTTCATTGATGCCATGATATAGAACTTATTTATTCTTCGTTCACATAAATCTAACTTGTTTACTTAATTATCTTTCCATCATCTGGAAAACTCTATTATTATACATACTAACACATTCCCTAAAGGGTCCATATAGTTGTGATTTTTTTTTTGAAATTTCCGAGTCAGGGAGGATATACTAACAGTGATATACCATCTTTTTACTCTTTCTTCCTTTACCTTCTCCCCTTTGCCTCTTTCTTACAGTCAGTTTTAGGTAATGATGTCATCCAACTTATGCCTTTAGTCCCATCTTAGTTTTTTATTGATTTGTGCTTGGACTTGGTTTGTTTGGTGCTTTCCCAAGGCATGAAATGGTAAGCCAGAATTCTCTGTCTTGATTCCTTTTTTGCTATGACATCTGCTCCCAGCATAACTTTATGGTCTCATAATTTTATTGTTTCCATCACTATAGTCTCTACCCAGAATCACTGGTTGTCAAAGATCTTTGCCAATTTGATTTTACCCACTTGAACAAGAAAAGGCTTTTTTTTGGTTTGTTTATTATGTTAATCACCATACATTACATCATTAGTTTTTGATGTAGTGCTCCATGATTCATTGTTTGCGTATAACATCCAGTGCTTCATTCAGTACATGCCCTCTTTAATACCCATCACCAGGCTAATCCATCCCCCCAGTCCCCTCCCCTCTAGAACCCTCAGTTTGTTACTCAGAGTCCATAGTCTCTCATGGTTCATCTCTCCCTCTGATTTCCCTCCCTTCATTTTTCCCTTCATACTGTCTCCTTTTTTTTATTTTTTAACATATAATATTATTTGTTTTAGAGGTACAGGTCTGTGATTCAACAGTCTGACACAATTCACAGCACTCACCATAGCACATACCCTCCCCAATGTCTAT
Organism: Mirounga angustirostris; assembly: GCF_029215605.1. NCBI lineage: Eukaryota > Metazoa > Chordata > Mammalia > Carnivora > Phocidae > Mirounga > Mirounga angustirostris. Next base: position 46,607,549 of record NW_026991714.1, read on the forward strand.
CACCCAGCCACCCCATCTCTCCCACCCCCCACCACTCCGGCAACCCTCAGTTTGTTTCCTGAGATTAAGAATTCCTCATATCAGTGAGATCATATGGTACATGTCTTTCTCTGATTGACTTATTTTGCTCAGCATAATACCCTCCATTTTTATCCACATCGTTGCAAATGGCAAGATTTCATTCCTTTTGATGGCTGCATAATATTCCATTGTATATATATATACCACCTCTTCTTTATCCATTCATCTGTCGATGGACATCTTGGCTCTTTCCAGAGTTTGGCTATTGTGGACATTGCTGCTATAAACATTGGGGTGCATGTACCCCTTCTGATCCCTACATTTGTATCTTTGGGGTGAATACCCAGTAGTGCAATTGCTGGGTCGTATGGTAGCTCTATTTTCAACTTTTTGAAGAACCTCTATACTGTTTTCCAGAGTGGTTGCACCAGCTTGCATTCCCACAAACAGTGTAGGAGGGTTCCCCTTTCTCCACATCCCCGCCAACATCTGTCATTTCCTGACTTGTTAATTTTAGCCATTTTGACTGGTGTGAGGTAGTATCTCACTGATGTTTTGATTTGGATTTCCCTGATGCTGAGCAATGTTGAGCACTTTTTCATGTGTCTGTTGGCCATTTGGGTGTCTTCTTTGGAAAAATGTCTGTTCATGTCTTCTGCCCATTTCTTGTTTGGATCATTTGTTCTTTGGGTGTTGAGTTTGATAAGTTCTTTATGGATTTTGGATATTAGCCCTTTATCTGATATGTCATTTGCAAATATCTTCTCCCATTCTGTCGGTTGTCTTTTGGTTTTGTTGACTGTTTCTTTTGCTGTGCAAAAGCTTTTTATCTTGATGAAGTCCCAATAGCTCATTTTTGCCCTTGCTTCCCTTTCCTTTGGTGATGTTTCTAGGAAGAAGTTGCTGCGGCTGAGGTCGAAGAGGTTGCTGCCTGTGTTCTCCTTTAGGATTTTGATGGACTCCTGTCTCACATTGAGGTCTTTCAACCATTTGGAGTCTATTTTTGTGTGTGGTGTAAGGAAATGGTCCAGTTTCATTCTTCTGCATGTGGCTGTCCAATTCTCCCCACACCATTTGTTGAAGAGACTTTTTTCCATTGGACATTCTTTCCTGCTTTGTCGAAGATTAGTTGACCATAGATTTGAGGGTCCATTTCTGGGCTCTCTATTCTGTTCCATTGATCTATGTGTCTGTTTTAGTGCCAGTACCATACTGTCTTGATCATGACAGCTTTGTAATAGAGCTTCAAATCTGGAATTGTGATGCCGCCAGCTTTGCTTTTCTTTTTCAATATTCCTCTGGCTATTTGGGATCTTTTCTGGTTCCATACAAATTTTAGGATTACTTGTTTCATTTGTTTGAAAAAAGGTGATGGTATTTTGATAAGGATTGCATTAAATGTGTAGATTGCTCTAGATAGCACTGACATTTTCATAATATTTGTTCTTCTAATCCATGAACATGGAACGTTTTTCCATTTCTTTGTGTCTTCCTCAATTTCTTTCATGAGTATTCTATAGTTTTCTGAGTACAGATTCTTTGCCTCTTTGGTTAGATTTATTCCTAGGTATCTTATGGTTTTGGGTGCAATTGTAAATGGGATCGACTCCTTAATTTATCTTTCTTCTGTCTTGTTGTTGGTGTATAGGAATGCCACTGATTTCTGTGCATTGATTTTATATCCTGCCACTTTACTGAATTCCTGTAGGAATCCTAGCAGTTTTGGGGTGGAGTCTTTTGGGTTTTCCACATAAAGTATCATATCATCTGCAAAGAGTGAGAGTTTGACTTCTTCTTTGCCAATTCAGATGCCTTTTATTTCTTTTTGTTGTCTGATTGCGGTGGCTAGGACTTCTAATACTATGTTGTATAGAAGTGGTCATGGTGGACATCCTGCCATGTTCCTGACCCTAGGGGGAAGCTCTCAGTTTTTCCCCATTGAGAATGATATTCACTGTGGGTTTTTCCTAGATGGCTTTTATGATATTGAGGTATGTACCCACTATCTCTATACTCTGAAGAGTTTTGATCAAGAAAGGATGCTGTACTTTGTCAAATGCTTTTTCTGCATCTATTGAGAGGATCATATGGTTCTTGTTCTTTCTTTTATTAATGTATTGTATCATGTTGATTGATTTGTGGATGTTGAACCAACCTATGCAGCCCAGGGATAAATTCCACTTGGTCATGGTGAAGAATCCTTTTAATGTACTGTTGGATCCTATTGGCTAGTATTTTGGTGAGAATTTTTGCATCCATGTTCATCAAGGGTATTGTTCTGTAATTCTCCTTTTTGATGGGGTCTTTGTCTGGTTTTGGGATCAAGGTAATGGTGGCCACATAAACAAGTTTGGAAGTTTTCCTTCCATTTCTATTTTTTGGAACAGTTTCAGAAGAATAGGTATTAATTCTCTTTAAATGTTTGGTAGAATTCTGGCTTCTGGGCTCTTGTTTGTTGGGAGATTTTTGATGACTGCTTCAATTTCCTTAGTGGTTATAGGTCTGTTCAGGTTTTCTATTTCTTCCTGGTTCAGTTTGGTAGTTGATACATCTCTAGGAATGCATCCATTTCTTCCAGATTATCTAATTTGCTGCCATAGAGTTGCTTATAATATGTTCTTATAATTGTTTGTATTTCTTTGGTGTTGGTTGTGATCTCTCCTCTTTCATTCATGATTTTGTTGATTTGGGTCATTTCTCTTTTCTTTTTGATAAGTCTGGCCAGGGGTTTATCAATCTTATTAATTCTTTCAAAGAACCAGCTCCTAGTTTCATTTTTATTATTTGTCTTCTCCTGCTGGGTTTAGGCTTGATTTGCTGTTCTTTCTCCTCCTTTAGGTGTAGGGTTAGGTTGTGTACTTGAGACCTTTCTCGTTTCTTGAGAAAGGCTTGTATTACTATATACTTTCCTCTTAGGACTGCCTTTGCTGCATCCCAAAGATTTTGAACAGTTGTGTTTTCATTTTCATTGGTTTCCATGAATTTTTTTAATTCTTCTTTAATTTCCTGGTTGACCCATTCATTCTTTAGTTGGATGCTCTTTAGCCTCCATGTATTTGAGTTCTTTCTGACTTTCCTCTTGTGATTGAGTTCTAGTTTCAAAGCACTGTGTTCTGAAAATAGACAGGGAATGATCCCAATCTTTTGGTACCTGTTGAGACCTGATTTGTGACCTAGGATGTGATCTATTCTGGAGAATGTTCCATGGGCACTAGAGAAGAATGTGTATTCTGTTGCTTTGGGATGGAATGTTCTGAATATGTCTGTGAAGTCCATTTGTTCCAGTGTGTCATTTAAAGTCTTTATTTCCTTGTTGATCTTTTGCTTAGATGATCTGTCCATTTCAGTGAGGGAGGTGTTAAAGTCCCCTACTATTATTGTATTGTTGTTGATGTGTTTCTTTGCTTTTGTTATTAATTGGTTATATAATTGGCTGCTCCCATGTTAGGGGCATAGATATTTACAATTGTTAGATTTTCCTGTTGGATAGACCCTTTAAGTAGGATATAGTGTCCTTCCTCCTCTCTTATTATAGTCTTTGGTTTAAAATCTAATTTGTCTTATATAAGAATTGCCACCCCAGCTTTCTTTTGGTGTCCATTAGCATGGTAAATTGTTTTACACCCCCTCACTTTCAATCTGGGGGTGTCTTTGGGTCTAAAATGTGTCTGTTGCAGACAGCATATCAATGGGTCTTATTTTTTTATCCAATCTGATACCTTGTGTCTTTTGATTGGGGCATATAGCCCATTTACACTCAGGGTAACTATTGAAAGATAGGAATTTAGTGCCATTGTATTGCCTGTAAGGTGACTGTTACTGTATATTGTCTGTGTTCCTTTCTGGTCTCTGTTACTTTTAGGCTCTCTCTTTGCTTAGAGGACCCCTTTCAATATTTCTTATAGGGCTGGTTTCGTGTTTGCAAATTCCTTTAGTTTGCCTGGAAGCTTTTTATCTCTCCTTCTATTTTCAATGACAGCCTAGCTGGATAGAGTATTCTTGGCTGCCTCTTTTTCTCATTTAGTGCTCTGAATATATCATGCCAGTCCTTTCTGGCTTGCCAGGTCTCTGTGGATAGATCTGTTGCCAATCTAATGTTTCTACCATTGTAGGTTACAGATCTCTTGTCCCAAGCTCCTTTCAGGATTTTCTCTTTGTCTCTGAGACTTGTAAGTTTTACTATTAGATGTTGGGTTGTTGACCTATTTTTATTGATTTTGAGGGGGGTTCTCTGTGCCTCCTGGATTTTGATGCCTGTTTCCTTCCCCAAACTAGGGAAGTTCTCTGCTATAATTTGCTCCAATACACCTTCTGCCCCTCTCTCTCTTTCTTCTTCTTCTAGGATCCCAATTATTCTAATATTGTTTCGTCTTATGGTATCACTTATCTCTCGAATTCTGCCCTTGTGATCCAGTAGTTGTTTATCTCTCTTTTTCTCAGCTTCTTTATTTTTCATCATTTGGTCTTCTATATCACTGATTTTCTCTTCTGCCTCATTTATCCTAGCAGAGCCTCCATTTTTGATTGCTCTTCAATAGCCTTTTTGATTTCGACTTAGTTAGATTTTAGTTCTTTTATTTCTCCAGAAAGGGTTTCTCTAATATCTTCCATGCTTTTTTTTGAAGCCCAGCTAGTATCTTTAAAATCGTCATTCTGAACTCTAGTTCCGACATCTTACTAATGTCTGTTTGATTAGGTCCCTGGCATTCAGTACTGCCTCTTATTCTTTTTTTTGAGGTGATTTTTTCTGTCTTGTCATTTTGTCCAGAGGAGAATAGATGAATGAGAGAACAAAATGCTAACAGGATAACAATGACCCCTGAAAAATATACACTAAACAAATCAGAAGAGACATGAAACCAGGGGGAAAGAAAGGGAAAGAAAGAAAAAAAGAAAAAAAAAAAGAAAAAGATAAACAAACAAACAAACAAAACAGAATATGATCAAATATGATCAGGCGCATTGATCAGTGCTGCACACTATATTTTGGGCATATTTTGGTCTGTTAGAAAAAAGTGCTTCCCAAAAGTTTAAAGAAAGAAAAGCTTATATATGTACAAAAATAAAGGTAAATATGATGAAGGGATAGAATATGATTGTAAAGATGAAAATTATAAAGGATTTTATAAAAGGAATTGGTAAGATAAGAAGTTGGTTGAAAAAAGAAAGAAGAGTATTAAAAAATAAAGGGAGAGAATATGATCAGGCAGGAGACTAGAACAAAGCCATACACTAGAGATTTAGGGTATATTTTGGTCTGTTAGAAGAAACTGTATCCCAAAATTTCAAAGACAGAACAACTTATATATATATATATACCAAAAATAAGGTTAACTACTATGAAGGGATAGGATATGACTCTAAAAATGAAAAATAAAAAAGATTTTTTTTAAAAAAAGGATTGATACGATGTTGGTTGAAAAAGGGAAAAAGAAAAATTCAAAAAAAAAGAAAAAGAAAATTAAAAAAATTAATTTTGAAAGACTAACGAATCATGGAAAAAAGCCATGAATTCTATGTGCAGTATTCCCCTAGTGCTGGTGTTCTGCCATTATCATTGATTGGTAAACTTGGTCTTGGCTGGCTGTTCTTGCTGATCTTCTGGGCGAGTGGGGGAGGGGCCTGTCACAGTGATTCTCAAATGTCTTTGCCGGAGGCGGAATTGCCCCACCCTTGCCAGGTCCAGGCTAAGTAATCTGCTCAGGTTTGCTCTCAGGAGCTTTTGTTCCCTGCAAGCTTTCCGTACAGCTTTGGAGGCCGAGAGTGAAAATGGCAGCCTCCCAATCTCCACTCCAGTGGAGCCGAGGAGTCGGGACCCCACTCCTCAGTGAGCCCCCAGAGAGAAGCAATCACTCCTGTCTCCCCAGTCTCCAGCCACACTGTGCTCACCCAGCCTGTGACCGAGCATTTCTAACTCTGGCACATGACCCCTTGTGGAGTCTCCAAACCCAGCAGATTCCTGCGGTGTGCTCCCACACCACTCCTCCCAGGGGAGGAAGGGGAGTCTCCCCGGATCTGCTGCTTGTTGGGTCCCTGCTGGAAAAGGAGTGGCCCAACAGTGCCATGGATCATGGTTTATGGCAACCCCAAGCAGAGAGCCCATTCCTCAGCTCTGTCTCTGCAGCCAGCTTCCCTGCTCCAATACCTGGGAGCTCTGCCACACTCAGGCACCCCCAGTCTTTCTGTAACCCCGAGGGTCCTGAGACCACACTGTCCCAGCGAGGGTTCCACCCCCTGCTCAGCCACTGGAGTGACGTCCCTCAGCAGAACCAACTTCTAAAAGTTCCGGTTTTGTGCTCTGCTGCTCTATCACTTGCCGGTAGAGGCTGACGGAGGCCCCCTCCCCCACTGTCTATCTTCCCGAATATAGCCTCGGATTCACTTCTCCAGATGTTTTACCTTCCAGAAAGTGGTTGCTTTTCTGTTCAGAGTTGCTGCTATTCTTTTCTTCAATCTCCTGTTGAGTTTGTAGGTGTTCAGAATGATTTGATCCCTATTTAGCTGAATTCCTGGGACCAGACGAAATTTAGGTCTCCTACTCCTCTGCCATCTTGCTCCTCCCCCCCTCAAGAAAAGGCTTTTAAGAAAAGACTGTCAAGAGCTCTTGGAGACTGTAGATATAGATTTTAAATCATATATCTTTCTCATGTTCATGTAAAAGAGGAAATATAAACAAACGGTTTGAGCCATTTAAAAAAAAGCTGTCAAGGGAATACCAATTTATTACACAAGATTTATGTAACTATAAATGTAATAAAGAATATTAAAGTTGAATGGATTTAGTAATGAAAAAGAATAAAGGAAAATGAAAATAAAGGAAAATAGAAATAAGTAAATGTTGGTTAAAACAAGCTACTTAAGGGACACCTGGGTGGCACAGTCAGTTGGGCATCTGCCCTCGGCTCAGATCATGGTCCCAGGGCTCTGGGATCCAGCCCTGTGTTGGGCTCCCTGCTCAGCAGGGAGTCTGCTTCTCCCTCTCCCTCTGATTCCCCAAGCTCATGCTCTCTCTCTCACTCACTCTCTCTCTCAAATAAATAAAATCTTAAAAAAAAAGCTACTTAAGGCATGCCTGCCTGGCTCAGTCAGTAGAGCATGCAACTCTCTCTTTTTTGGGGGGTGGGGGAGGGGGAAGAAGGAAAGGGCGAGAGAATCTTAAGCAGACTCTTCAATGAGCATGGAGCCCAATGTGGGGCTTGATCTCATGACCCTGAAATCATGACCTGGGTTGAAACCAAGAGTCAGACACTTAACCAACTCTGCCACCCAGGCGCCTCAAGCATGTGACTCTTGATCTCAGGGTCATGAGTTCAAGCCCCACACCGGGTGTAGAGCTTACTTTAAAATAAATAAATAAACATTATATTTAAAAAAAACCAAACTACTTAATTAATTATTGCAATTACTTAAAAATAATTTTTGTGTCTAAGGAAAATGAATATTATTAGTTTGCTCCAAAAGAACACTACAGAAAAAAGTAATGGAAACTTTTGGTAACTTCAGTAGCTGCTTAGTCCCCAAAAAAGTAGAGACACAAGCCAGCCTTTTTTCTTTTTTTGCAAGAGTTGAGAGTTAATTTGGAGTAGCTACTATTCACAATAAATATAATAAATACACAATAAGTACATTAAGAATATCTAAAAATGGGGCACTGGGTGGCTCAGATGGTTAAGCGTCTGCCTTCGGCTCAAGGTCATGATCCCAGGATCCTGGGATCGAGCCCCACATCGGGTTCCTGGCTCAGCAAGGAGCCTGCTTCTCCCTCTCCCTCTGCTTCTCTCCCTGCTCATGCTTTCTCTCTCTCTCTCTGTATCTCTGTGTCTCAAATGAATAAATAAAATATTATTAAAAAAATCTAAAAATAATTTTATTTCAAATGTTGAAGAAAAAGAAGCATAGCTTGCTTCTTGCCACCCTAGTTAGCAATCTAGTAGAAAAAAATTCTATTTTTCAATAAGAGTTTTGCCAATTTCAAAGAATCCCTTTACTGAAAAGACATTCCCATTACTTGGGAAAAACCTGATTCATTGATTCAATTAATATATCTTAAGAATTTACCCCAAAGACACAGATGTAGTGAAAAGAAGAGCCATATGTACCCCAAATGTACATAGCAGCAATGTCTGCAATAGCCAAACTGTGGAAAGAGCCAAGATGCCCTTCAACAGATGAATGGATAAAGAAGATGTGGTCCATATATACAATGGAATATTAATCAGCCATCAGAAAGGATGAATACCCAACTTTTACATCAACATGGATGGGACTAGAGGAGATTATGCTAAGTGAAATAAGTCAAGTGGAGAAAGTCAATTATCATATGGTTTCACTTATTTGTGGAACATAAGGAATAGCATGGCGGACATTAGGAGAAGGAAGGGAAAAATGAAGGGGGGGGACTCAGAGGGGGAGACGAACCATGAGAGACTATGGACTCCGAGAAACAGACTGAGGGTTTTGGAGGGGAGGGAGGTGGGGTGATGGGTTGGTCCAATGGTGGGTATTAAGGAGGGCATGTACTGCATGAAGCACTGGGTGTTATATGAAAACAAGGAATCGTGGATCACTACATCAAAAACTAATGATGTATTGGGGCACCTGGGTGGCTCAGTTGGTTAAGCGACTGCCTTCGGCTCAGGTCATGATCCTGGAGTCCCGGGATCGAGTCCCGCATCGGGCTCCCTGCTCGGCAGGGAGTCTGCTTCTCCCTCTGACCCTCCTCCCTCTTATGCTCTCTGTCTCTCATTGTCTCTCTCGCAAATAAATAAATAAAATCTTAAAAAAAAAAAATTAAAGATTTAAAAAACAACAACAACAACAACAACAAAAAAACTAATGATGTATTGTATGGTGACTAACATAACATAATAAAATTAAATTAAATTAAAAAAATAAAATAATTTAAAAAAAGAATAGACTATGTGCCAGGTATTTTCCTGGGCTATGAATTACATGAAGAACAAAACTCTTCTAGTATGGCACTCACAAATACTAAGACTTAAGTCAGCTGGGTTGTCTAGTTAGTAAAAAACAAAGTCCATTTTTGGGCGCCTGGGTGGCTCAGTTGGTTAAGCGACTGCCTTCGGCTCAGGTCATGATCCTGGAGTCCTGGGATCGAGTCCCACATCGGGCTCCCTGCTTAGCAGGGAGTCTGCTTCTCCCTCTGACCCTCCTCCCTCTCGTGCTCTCTCTCATTCTCTCTTGAAAAAAAAAAAAAAAAGTCCATTTTTACCTAATGCCTTCATTTGAGTTAGAGTAAAAGACTGGTGAAATTTACTACTGTTTACTACTAGGGGAACTAGTCAACAGAAAAACAAATTGGAAGATACATATTGAAACATGAGGCATATTTGCTGGCACTGCTTGAAGATTCTGCAGAGGAAGACACAACTTGAGTATAATTAGCTATTAGTGTTTTTGATCTGTTAATATCCCTTGCCATCACCTCACTTTGGTGTTTTTTGATTTTCTCAAATCTTTTATCTTTTAAAAAATTAACATTAGTATCCTAAAATTAATTGAATTAGTATTTGGAAGGTGTTTAGATCCAGACACATGGTAAATGCTATGTGTGTGAGTCTGTAAAATAAAATAAAAAATGTATCTTTTATGTTTGTACATATAGTGTTAACAGTCATTTAAAAAATATGATCGGGCGCCTGGGTGGCTCAGATGGTTAAGCATCTGCCTTCGGCTCAGGTCATGATCCTGGGGTCCTGGGATCGAGTCCCGCATTGGGCTCCCTGCTCAGCGGGCAGCCTGCTTCTCCCTCTGCCTCTCTCTGTCTCTTATGAATAAATAAATAAAATCTAAAAAAATAAAAAATATGATCAACATTTGGTTTGCAATGGTATTATTAGTGGTTAAAAAATTCCATGTCTGCTTTAGGTTAAAGGATTTAAAATAACAATAAGATTATTAAAGACTTTGGGTGATAGTAAATACATCTGTGTGTGCTTGGAAACTGGTGATAAAGAAGGGCAAGAAGACAGAAAATTCCACCTAAGATTTACTGTGGTTCAGCCATTATTGCATTTTCCACCTTATATATTATAAAAATCGATGTTGTTGTTCCTTCTTGATTTTAGACAGTTATAATACTGTTTCAGTTAATAAGATCTGTGCTAAGTAAAAATTATATTTAGGTGATTTTGACAGAATATCATTCATTTAAAAGGTTACTAAAAAAACTCTTTTAAAGGCAAAAGTAAAAAGTTAATGTGGGGCGCCTGGGTGGCTCAGTCGTTAAGCGTCTGCCTTCGGCTCAGGTCATGATTCCAGAGACCTGGGATCGAGCCCCGCATCGGGCTCCCTGCTCGGCCAGGAGCCTGCTTCTCCCTCTCCCACTCCCCCTGCTTGTGTTCCCTCTCTAGCTGTCTCTCTCTCTCTGTCAAATAAATAAAATAAAATCTTTAAAAAAAAAAAAAAGTTAATGTTGATGAGACATATAGTTTAAAAAATTAAAAAATAATAAAATAAAACATAATTCTGCCAGGTTAGGGTTTTAGTTTCCTCTTAGTGTTGGGTTTTAATTGTAATTTAAAATAATGGCTGATATGGGATAACATTCCTCAAACTTTGCCCTTAAAACTCTAACACTTCCCAACCGTGGTTTTTACTTACTATGAAATAATATGAGACAATTTTAAATGATCCTACTTGTAGTTTCTGTTTCAAACATAATACTGATGATCTAGAATAGGAAGTGAGTAAAATTCTTAAACATTAGTTTAACGTTAGTTATAACAAAACCATTAATTAACTACATTAACAACATTAGTTAACCACATTAACATTAGACTAATTCTTAAACATTAGTTTTAAAATACTCTTTAAAAACCTCAACTCCGGGGCTCCTGGGTGGCTCAGTCATTAAGCATCTGCCTTTGACTCAGGTCATGATCCTGGGGTCCTGGGATCGAGCCCCGCATCACATCCGGCTCCCTGCTCAGTGGGAAGCCTGCCTCTCCCTCTCCCACTCCCCCTGCTTGTGTTCCCTCTCTTGCTGTGTCTTTCTCTGTCAGGTAAATAAAATTAAAAAAAAAAAAATCGACCCCTAGAATATTTCATTATCGTTATTATCCTTGTTCACGTGATACTGTGATGATGACATCTGTTAATCATCTTAAATATGTTGATCTGATCTAATCAGAATATCTAGTTTAAAATTGACTTGTACATTCTCAGTGCTCTGAAGAAGAGCTCTGCTTTCAATACTAACTGTTGTAGTTTACTGGTAGTTTTGCAAAGACTGGGGTCATCTCATCACTGTGCCCTAGACTAACTTTTCTCCTAGCATCCACAACAATTTTATAGGACTTATTTTTACATTCCTTTTTCCCCACTACTGTAAGTTTTTCTGAGGCAGAAACAAGTTTTTACTTATCATTGTCTTCTTATAATTATTTCACATGTTGTAACTACTCCACAAATGACAGCAGCCATTTTTAAAGAACTTACTGTGTGCTAGGTACTTTGTACATACTATTTGTAATTCTCACAAAATTAGTATCTTCATTTTTCAGACATGTATTCTCAGGCCCCAGGAGATTCAGTGACTTGCCAAAGCTCACAGAACTACTATGGAGTAGATAGATCCAGGGTTCAAATCTGGATTTCTCTGACTCTCAGATCTCAAAAATCCTTATTTTTTTCTAGTCTGTCATCTCCTCAATAAAATGTGTAATGAATGAATAAAGTAATCAAATAAACCAACCTAATTTTTTGTATAAGCATTAAAACCAAGATGAGAATATGAAAAATAACAGATCAATAAGGTACCATGTCCCCAAAGTCCTTGACATAGTAATTCTTTGAATGATAAATTTCTCTGTTTCGGATTAAACCCTGTTAGTTTATACTGAATGTAATAGAAGAGTCTGTTTATTTCTAGTTATCTGAATAGATTCTAAATGACTGATAATGACTCTGGAAAGTTGATACAAAAGACAAAATGGATTTGTCTACTGTTAATTCTTGACAGTCATACATGTGGATTGAGAAATGATCATCAGTCCTATGTCTCTGCATCATTTATATGCAATAATGTGTCAATTATGTATCAAACTGAAACTAAAAATGCAAAATTATGGAAACATTTTACTTAGCTCTGTATGGAGATTTGTGCAGCAAAGTAAGATATTTCACTCATAGACTCATAGCAACTACTTAAAAATTAATTTTAGGGGCACCTGGGTGGCTCAGTCATTAGGCGTTTGCCTTAGGCTCAGGTCGTGGTCCCAGGGTCCTGGGATCGAGCCCCGCATCGGGCTCCATGCTCGGCAGGAGGCCTGCTTCTCCCTCTCCCACTCCCCCTGCTTGTGTTCCCTCTCTCGCTGTGTCTCTCTTTGTCAAATAAGTAAATAGAAAAAAAATTAATTATATACTTCAAAGAATGGTATTTCAATTTTTAAATGGAATTGACAGTTCTATGGTTTCAGCAATCTTTAAGATAAATTTCTAAAATTAAGTCGGTTTGCTTCTTAGTGCTATTATGTAGCCCAAGTTTTGTATAAAAATCTTTTCAATGTGTGGCATGTATTTGAAAACTAACACTTCAGTCTTTCAAACTGTCTGCCATTTTTTTATTTGTCAAAAATCACATGTAAACATAGCTTCCTGGTATCTTAGTCTTCTCAGGCTGTTTTAACAAAATACTATAGACTTTTGAGGCAGAAATTTATTTTCTGGAGTGCCTGGGTGGCTCAGTCAGTTAAGCATCTGACTCTTGATTGCGACTCAGGTCAGGAACTCAAGGTTGTGAGATCGAGCCCCTCATTGGGCTCTGCACTGGGCATGGAACCTGCTGAAGAGTTCTCTCTCTCCCTCTCTCTTTGCCGCCCCCCACCCCTGCGTGCGTGCACATACTCTTTCTCTCTCAAAAAAAAAAAAAAATCTTAAAAAAAATAAAGAGTTCATCTCTTGGTTTGCCTCTCTTTTTTTTCCCCCATGATTGTTTATTTTGTTTCTTAAATTCCACATATGAGTGAAATCGTGTTATTTGTCTCTTTCTAACTGACTGACTTTTATAGAAACCCAAGATTCTGTGTCTTGATCTGTGCTTTATTAAGGGTATCACACTGTATGCTGCTCAGCCTTGCAGGGCTTCATGTCCTACCCTTTTCTACCTCTAACCATACATCTCCTTAGGTCTGTGTTCTCCTGTGCTTTCCAAGGTGACTATGAACTAATCTGATCAGCTAAGCCAGGCTAATGTTCTCACCAGTGCTAATATATTGATGTCAGATGTTTTAACCCTTGCCATGACCGTCTTCCCAATGTCATATTGGACTCCCGGAGAAAACAGTTCTGCTTTTCCCTTATTATTAAAAAAAAGTGGTTGGAAATTTCACATCAAGTAGGTCTGACAGACCCATGATCTAGGAGTTCATAGGAATTATTACTAGGTTTGTGGAGACCTCCATTACCTCTCAAATCATAAAGACAGCTCCAATGATTTCACCCAAACTATAATTTCTTCTTTCTCTATCCACTCCTTTATTTTATTTATTGATTTTGAGAACTGGAGATTTTTACTAAGAGTGACATATGATCTTAGGTTCAACATCAATGTAGAGGGAATTTTATACCTCATACTAGATCAATTAATTTCTTGAATTACTCTCCAGTTGATTTATTTATATATGTCTTCTCCTCCAAGGAGTAGCTAAGCTTCCTGTGGGCAGGAACCATGCATTACAATGCTTCCAAGTGACATTATAGCATAATGATTAACACATTAACACTTGGGTTCAAATCTTGCTCTGCCAGTTATTGGCTGTGTGACCTTGAGCAAATCACAAAACTCTCTGTGCTTTAGTTTTCTTGTTTGTAAAATAGGAGTAATAACAGTGTCTACTTCAAAAGACTGTGTGAAGATTAAATGATATGAAATGTATTATGTAAAATGTATAGTATTTAGTTGTAGGAACTTAATGGAAGTTGAGCAAAAATGATAATTAGTAAATAATTAAAAATTTAAAATACTCAAATATTTAAAATTAATAATAGTTGTAGTCAAATTAATATAAATTTTATTTAGGAATCCATGCATATATGCACTGCTTATGCCTAATTATCTCTTCCACAGAAAGAATATCTCTGTGTGTATGTATGGGTGTGTGTACATGGTCACACATATATTGTACGTTTATCTCAAAATTGTTTTATATTTTCCTATCTTATTACTGACTAAGGTCCTTTATCATAATATTTTGATTTGCTTCTAGTAAGGTCTGTTTGCCACAAGACATTTAAGAATGGGGAGATTTATTACTAAAGGGGAAATTAATTTGGAGTCATGACATACAGGCTAATAAAATGTACATGAAATTGCTTGAAAACAATAGTAAGAAGGTTTTCTAAAAATATGTGCATAAGTGGGAAATGGCAGGTGGTGATTTAAATTTGATTTTCCATTTAGTATTTATGTCATAGTGGTTTATATATATTTTCTGAATTTCAGTTGTTTAATGGAGGAGGACTTTACAGAGATAGTCACAAAATTCGGGATTTCTGTTGCCACCTTTAGTTGTTAATTTTGGGTTAGGTCAATTTTTACTTTTTTTTTTATCATCATGAGAATTTTCTTTAAAAGTAAATCCCCAGAATTATGAATGGATTATAGGACCCACCATCCTCAGAATGGCTGTAACAAATTAATGCAGAGCAAGTGGTTGACATTAAGCAAATGTTAGTTTTCTTTCCTTTACATATAAAACACACCCCTTGATACTGTTGAAAACATCCCTTTATTACCTTTACGCTCCCTAGTACCTAAAGTTCATAACAACTTGGATAGAAGAACTGTGATAGAAACCTTGATATAAGACACTGCAGAGCATATAGAATGTTTTCTTGGCTCCTACTCTTCTCAAGTAGTTTTGCTTTTTTCAACAAATGAGACTGGACAGGTGGAAGATGTTAGGAGCCTTTTAAATGATTTGTATGTCAGGAATGCATAACAGATAGCAGTCTTCTATTTGTCTACCAGTATCATCAGTTACAAATATTCTGGGAAAAGATAAGCTTCCAAAGTATAACTGAATTCTTGCTCCTAATAAAAGAAAAAGACATTAACCTATTCAGGTTTACTCTCACTACACACAGATATTTCTTAATTGTTTTGAAGCAAATAGAAATGTCAGAATCTTGCTGGAAATTCAGAGCAGATATCTTATTTTGAATATCTCTGTATCTTCTAAATACACTTATTTTAGCAACTATTGTTATAATTTCACTATAGACATTTTCATGAATGGCTCATATATATTTTGGCAACTTATATAATGTCAAATGCAGTTTATAAACAGAATATTTAGGCACAATATTGCCATGATTAGTTAGGTGACCTCTCAGATTTTTTTTAGCTTTAATGTTAGGTGATTCTAAGTAGCATGTATAATGGCCAAAAATATATATAATTTAAAATGGATGCTGTAGGTAAAAGCTATTTTTGCAGTTAATAAAAATATTCATGGCAAAATAGTGGGAAAATTTTACTTCATTAATTTTCATGATGCAAACTGTAAAGTTTATTAGTAATCATAATCACCTCCACAGTAAGGCAAAAATAGAAGAAATATAAAATCAATCAAAAGAAAGTTTTCATTTAATTTATTAAATATCAACAAACTCCCTGTACTTTTCTTTTAAAAATATTATTTCTGTGCCATTAAATTTTTGAAGTAACCTGAAACAGATATTATTATCCCCACTTTCAAGATAAAAAAAAACACACCAAAAAACCAAAAATGTAATATTAAATAAAACAACAAGAACACACAACTGGTTAAGTTCCTGGTTCCAAGTCTGAGAGTGCCTTAGCACTGAATGTAATACTCCTTTCACAGCTTTGGAGTCAAATCTTCAAATACGAAGTGCAAAGACTCATCCTTTCTTTCCTTCAATTCTCTCTTCACTCAAAGGGAGGACTGAAGAATTTTAAATTTCACAATTAATTCCCTATTCATGGTTTTATTTTAATTGTCTAGAATATCAGACTCAAAATGATGTTTTTACACAGAATTTACATTAGTGAAGATGACTAGTGCAAATCTCTTTAAGAGGGAAAGATACCCAGAATTTGTCTTTATAGTTAGATAAGTCATTACTTAATGTTACTTTGAAATATTTCAAAAGAACACACCATATACATGAACAGCGAAATCATTATTCTTTCCCCTAATGTAAAATTTTAAAAATTACACCAAGAAAACTACCTGCAGACTCACAGTTTGGTTCTCTGTGCCTGGTATCCTTGATTATGTTCAGTGGATGAGCAGCCTGTTTACTGAACTCCACTTGAACTTGGATAGGTTTAAGCTCAGATTTAAGATCCTTGAATATTGATGATCCTTGCAGAAATAGCTCTAAATAAGTAATAGGATTGACATAAGAGAATTACAAAGCCTGTTCATTAATAGTAAGGCAAAGACAAACAAAAACAATGAAGAACTTCAAGTCCTGTGGTATATACAACCTTTGTCCACCTAGTTTATGTTATTTGAAGGAAAAAAAAAAACACAACACATTACCTCTTTCCAGCATGGACTGATATTTGTTCTTAGAAATTCACCTGTCATTTTCTGAAAGAAAAAATTAGTTTTTCTGATCAACAATTGTCTTATTTATTGCAAAATAAAAATGTCTCATGACTTTTTTTTTTATGTGTACCATATTTAAATTGACCTCATACACCAGAATTCAGATCATGAATGACTGATAGAATATTTCTTTTGGACAGTCCTGATTTAAATAAGATTGGCTTGTGGTTAAATGAATATGATTGGCTTTTTGAACTTCGATAGTAATTCTGGTTCAGCAAGTGCTGTCACTGTTTTCCCCTTCTAAAAATATGATTGGAATTGATTAGTAATGTTCAGCTTTTCACAAAGATGGTAAATGCCATCTCTAAACTTCTGGAGATTGGTTTTATATTTAGATTTATATAACTGGTTATATTAATATATTTAAATACTGAAGAAATCCCTTCACTGTCTCAGAACCAGCAAGACTTAGCTGTATTTCAAGTTGTGTTTGTTAGCCTGTTGAAGGCAAGAGTTGAAGATAAGCTGGCAGTGTCCACTTTATCTTTTTGGTCTTAATTATGCCAATTTAGTTAAAATTCCCTGCATCTAAAATGTTGCCTCTTGCTTAATGAAAGGCATTTTAGTGTGGTTTATGTTTAATATTAAATAAAGGATATTTAACACTTCTCACATTTTATAGATGATCTGTAAGGTCAGATGCTTTTAAAATTCAGCATGACAACATATAGCAGCAGACTTGGCTTGTGAATTCTCTACTAAGTCAGACTAAGTTATAATTCAGGATTTGTCTTCTAAACTGCTATTCAGACACAGCTGTGGAAATACCATATATGAATAATTGGTAAGGGTGCTTTTGCCAACTTGTTAGAAGGGTTAAAATAAGGAGATCTATCATCAGCACAAATTTGTAAATTATGTGATAAGGTTTAAGATAATTAAAAACAAAATCACAGATAAAAAAAAAAGTTTTCTTGATCCAAATGTAGGAACTATCCTTCTCAACAATTGCATTTGGCATGGTCCATTTTCCTCTTAAATTCACTAAACAACTATTTTCTTCTAAATTTTAGTGCCCTGAAATGCCTTGTGTATTAAAATCTCTGCTATTCTTTCTTTCTTTATTTGGTTTCTTTTGGCAAAAAAAAAAAAAAAAAAAAAAAAAAGGTCCTGGAAAAGTTTTAATACAGTCTTTAAAAATGTTAATGAGATCTACTTTATTATATATCTCCCCTCTACTTTATTGTATCTTTCCTAGTTCTTCTTTTATTATGTTGGTTATTTTACTTTTCTTCCATGTGTTATTCAAAACAAGGAACTTTCAGGCACCTGGATGGCTTAGTCGGTTGAGTGTCCAACTCTTGATTTCAGCTCAGGTCATGATCTCAGGATGGTGAGCCTGAGCCCTGCATCAGACTCTGTGCTGGGTGTGGAGCCTGCTTGATACTCTCTCTCCCTCTCCCTTTACCCATCCCCCCAAATAAAACAAAACAGAACAAGGAACTTTCATTCAACAACAACTTATAGACTGCCTACCTTTTGTTAAGGGATGCTCACCAGAAGTGTTATTGAAGTCTTTGGAAATTAGACTTTGCAGTGAAACTATTGGTTCATTATCTACCCCCTCGAATGTATATTCTATGATCTAAGAGTAGTTAGCCTATAGTTTACAGGATGAATTTAATGGGCAAGGGGCAGTAATTACATGAATATTTATTTATTACAATAAAATGAGTATGTATTCATCAGTCCCATAAATATGTATTCAGCACCTACTTTGTGTCAACTAGCAGTGACTAGACACTGAGGATACAAAGAAAATTAAACCATATTCCCTATGTCATGGCGCTCACGGTTCAGTAAAGGAGATATGAAAATAAAAATCACAACAAGATGCTATAATTACTAAAAAATTGGGAGTATACAAGAAATATTCTATGATACAAATAGAATTGTTTTTCAACTTTTTCTATAGGTTTTTTTTTTTAAGATTTATTTATTTATTTGAGAGAGCGAGAATGAGAGAGAGAGAGTACACGAGAGAGGGTAGGGTTAGAGGGAGAAGCAGGGTCCTCGCCGAGCAGGGAGCCCGATGCGGGACTTGATCCAGGGACTCCAGGATCACGACCTGAGCGGAAGGCAGTTGCTTAACCAACTGAGCCACCCAGGCGCCCCTCTACAGGTTTTTAATAAAACATCAGGTTGGCTAAATAATTTCTGGATCTATTTCCTTTCTGCATTTTAAAGTTTGAATGGTGTTTTTTTTACTTTTCATTTTCCCCATTGTTGCTGGTTTTTACCATTACAAATCCTGTCCTGTTATTTTTAATGGAAAATAAGGACATGGGGAAAGTAGACAGATGTGTTCAATTTGCCTTTTCCTAACATCTTCCATCCCCATGGCCAAATTGCTCATCCAACATTTCCAAAATAGGGAATTTAACTTATTTTAAGCTTAACTTAATTTAGCTTATTTCCAGCTTAACTGGAAATTTGTAATTAGCAAGAGGACAAATATATAAGAGGCAATTAAAATGAAAACATCTAAATTAATTAATTATAAGATCTAATCGTATGTAGCTTTATCTAAAAATTTTAAATGGATCTTTGTGCAATTTTAACAGTGATAGTGTCTAAACACACTTGAATATTTATATCTTATTCTAAATTAATTTAGCATTTATGTACTTTTTGTTAGCAGGATGAAAATAACACATTTCAGAACTTTGTTAATTTGTGTATTTCATGTATGCTATATATTGACCTCCATATATAGATTTTCAACAGTTTTTCAGGGCAAATCACATTCAGTTGTATGAACTAAGTGTTTTCTCTCTAGCTAAAGAATCTAGAATATAATCATATGCAACACCAATGTATATTTAAAATATGCCTTCTGATGGAAAGTGTACAGAAATTTTGTTTCAGTTTGATAAAAATGTCATAATTAATGGCTCTTATATTCAGAGTAGATGTTTAAGTTTCTGTCAGATATAACTAGGAACACTTATATTCAAATATGTAACATTTGCACAATTATAGAAGCATATGGTAAAAAAAAATCACTACAGTAATTCCTATTCCCACCTGCCAAACACATATATTTCCATAATTTTCTTTCTACTTTGTGCTAATTCCAGCATTTGTTTACTGGAGGGATTTTTGGAAGCTTAATGGATATCATATAGTTGCCTCCAATTTTGACAGACATTCAGTTCAATTGCACCAATCATGGATTGAGCAATTTTTATTGATCATGAAAACTTGTCAAAAAGAGTCAAAGCTTGGGGCACCTGGGTGACTCAGACGGTTAAGTGTCCAACTCTTGGTTTCAGTTCATGTTGTAATCTCAGGGTCATGAGATTGAGCCCCACATTGAGCTCCCCATCAAGCTCCCCACTGAGCTCCCCATCAGGCTCTCTACCAGGGTCACTATTGGGTTCCACATCAAGCCCCACATCATGCTCCATGATCAGCTTAAGATTTTCTCTCCCTCTCCCTTAGCCCCTCCCCCTAAATAAATAAAATAAAATCTTTTTTTAAAAAAGGTTTTATTTATTTATGTGACAGAGAGACAGTGAGAGAGGGAACACAAGCAGGGGGAGTGAGAGAGGGAGAAGCAGGCTTCCCACTGAGCAGGGAGCCCAATGTGGGGCTCAATCCCAGGACCCTGTGATCATGACCTGAGCTGAATGCAGACACTTAACCACTGAGCCACCTAGGCGCCCTCAAACAAATAAAATAAATCTTAAAAAAAAAAAGAGTCAAAGTTCATAAAGTTCATTATTTCACATACATGATTCCTGATTTATGTAAAAATATTTAAAAATAGTGGAATTATATGATGAGATTTTATATCCAGTTTTAAGTATACTGAAATACTGTCAATTTACACAGGAAAAACATTATAA
Organism: Mirounga angustirostris; assembly: GCF_029215605.1. NCBI lineage: Eukaryota > Metazoa > Chordata > Mammalia > Carnivora > Phocidae > Mirounga > Mirounga angustirostris. Next base: position 46,628,028 of record NW_026991714.1, read on the forward strand.
ACTAGCTGAAAATGTCTTACAAAACAGGAAAAATATTAATAGCATATTCTCTGAGTATTCACCTTGCCAGCTGAGGTATTAAACATTTATTTCATTTAATCTTCACAACAGTCCTCTGAGGTAGATGAAGTATAATTTTACAGATGAGGAAACAGGCTTAAGTAGGTTTTGTAACTTATTCAATTTCACGAATTTATTCCCAAGTATTTGTGGAATGCCTACTATTTGATAAACACTCTTCTGTGGACAAGGTATGCAGTAGCTAAGAGAACAGTTTTTGTGTTCAAAACATTAACAGTATGTCTGTGAAGAATCCAGGTTTGGAATTCAGGTATGACTTAATTCCAGGGCTCACACTATTAACCAGTAAACTCTCTTGCCTAGGACAGATTAACATCCTTTAAGAAGAGGAAAATATAGAATCCTCTTTAAATCCTAAACAGTCTCCACTGAAAGGTTTTCTGGTTCCAGAGCTGTCATACATATCTACCTCCCTCATTTTTTTGAGGATGAGTTTTATTGAAAAAATTTAAAAAGCTAACATCATATTCAATGGGGAAAAACTGAGAGCTTTTCCCATAAGGTCAGGAAAAAGGCAAGGATTTTCACTCTCTCCACTTTTATTCAACATAATACTGGAAATCCTAGCCACAGCAATCAAATGACAAAAAGAAATAAAAGGCATCCAAATTTGTTAGGAAAAAGTAAAACTTTCTCTATTTGCAGATGACATGATACTATATATTGAAAACCATTAAAGACTCCACCAAAAAACTAGTAGAACTGATAAATGAATTGACTAAGATTGCAGGGTACAAAAATCAATGTACAGAAATCTGTTGCAATTCTATACACTAATAATGAAGCAACAGAAAGAGAAATTAAGAAAACAATCCCATTTACAATTGCACTGAAAACCATAAGATACCTAGGAATAAACCTAACCAAAGAGGTAAAAGATCTGTACTCTGAAAACTATAAAACACGGATGAAAGAAATTGAAGATGACACAAAGAATGAAATGTTGCCATTTGCAACAACATGGATGGATCTAGAGGATATAATGCTAAGCAAAATAAGCCAGTCATAGAGAGGCAAATATCATATGATTTCACTAATATGTGGCATTTAAGAAATAAAACAAAATTAACAAAGGAAAAAAGAGAGAGAAACAAACAAACAAAAAAAGACTCTTAACTATAGAGAACAAACTGATGGGTCACCAGAGGGGAGGTGGGTGGGAGGAGGGGTGAAATAGGCAAAGGGGATTAAGAGTACACTTATCATGATGAGCACTGAGTAATGTATAGAATTGTTGAATTACTATATTGTATACCTGAAACTAATGTAATACTGTATGTTAACTATACTGGAATTAAAAAAAAAAGAATTTAAAAACTATGGATTCCTTTTTTTTTTTTAAGATTTTATTTATTTATTTGAGAGAGAGAAAATGAGAGAGAGCACATGAGAGGGGGGAGGGTCAGAGGGAGAAGCAGACTCCCCGCCGAGCAGGGAGCCCGATGCGGGAATCGATCCAGGGACTCCAGGATCATGACCTGAGCCGAAGGCAGTTGCTTAACCAACTGAGCCACCCAGGCGCCCAAAACTATGGATTCCTTAGGGAATTAAGGGTAGCTATATATATCCTGGCCCTGGGAGAATGGAATGGTAGTTCAGAAGATTGGGGATGTCAATTCTTCTCTAAACACCTTCGCAGTCAAAGTCTACTGATATTCTGCTGATATTGTTCAGTTTGCCATGACTCCGTCATGGCCTTGATTCTACTTCCAAACTCCTGTCCATAACAATTCTTTAAGTTTTAACACCTATTGATATAACCAATAACCTCCTGATTGTTTTGGTGTTTCTAAAATAATATTATGAGGTATTCTGATTGGCTTAGCACAAACCATTTTGCTTCAAGTCACTTTATTGTTCAAAAGACAGTATCTTCAAAAAATGATGTTTGGAAAATTGGATATTCACATGCAAAAGAAGGAAACTAGACCCCTATCTTACACGACCCACAAAAATTAATTCAAAATGATTAAAGACATGTGTAAGACCCAAAAATCATAAAACCCCTAAAAGAAAACATAGGGAAAAAGCTTCTTGTCATGGGTCTTGGCAATGATTTTTTGGATATGACATCTGAAGCACAAGTAACAAAATAAAAAACAAAAAAATGGGACTGCATCAAACTATAAATCTTCTGCAAAGCAAATTATCAAAAAAATGAAAAGGCAACCTATGGAGTGGGAGAAAATATTTACAAATCACACATCTGACAAGAGGTTAATATCCAAAATATGTAAGGAATGATATAACTCCATAACAAAAGAACTAAATAATCTGATTTAAAAAATGGACAGAGGACCTGAATACAGATTTTCCCAAGAAAACATACAGATAGCCAACAGACATATGGAAAAGATGCTCAGCATCAGTAATCATCAGGGAAATGCAAATCAAAACTACAATGAGATATCACTTCATACAAGTCAGAGGACTGGTACTAAAAAGACAAGAAATAACAAGTGTTGGCAATGATATAGAGAAAAGGGAGCCCTTGTGCACTGTTGGTGGGAATGTAAATTGGTATAGGCACTCTAGGTATGGAGTTTCCTCAAAAAATTAAAAATAAAAATACCATACAATCCAGTAATTTCACCTCTGGGTATTTACCCAAAGAAAATGAAAACACCAATTTGAAAAGATATATGCACTTCTATGTTTATTGCAGCATTGTTTATAATAGCCAAGATATGGAAACAACATAAGTATCTATTGATACATGAATGGGTAGAGAAGATGTGATGGTACATATACCATGGAATATTACTCAGTTATTAAAAAGGACTAGATTTTGCCTTTTGGGACAACATGAATAGACCTAGAGGGTATTATGCTAACTGAAATAAGTCAGAGGATAACGAATACCATATGATTTCACTTATATGTGGACTCTGAAAACAATTTTTAAAAATGAAATCAAAACAGGAACAAAATAATAAATACAGAGAACAAATTGGTGATCCTTCAAATTTAGCTAGATAATTTCAAGTCATTCTGAACACCTATGAATTCAACCTGAGATGTAAGAGAAGAATTGCTGGAGTTCTACAAATAGAAAAGTGACCACTTTTTGCAAGGAAGGAGGTGAGGAGAAGTGAATCAGAGGGGATAGATCTGAAGATAAATGGTGGGTGGAGGTAGCCTCTGTAAGCCAGCTACTGGAAAGTGATACAGCCCTGGAGCACAAAATATGAACTTCTAGAAGTCTGTTCCAATGAGAGACATCCCTGCCTGAAAGGTGCTCAGGTGGTGAAGTAGGGCAGAACACTAGGTGGGACAGTGTGGTCACAGGATCCCCGGGGTCACAGAAAGAATGTGGGTGCCTGAGCTATCAGAGTTCCCAAGCATTGGAACGGGGAAACCAGCCATGGTCAGTGAGCCTGGGAATGGGCTGTCAGTTCAATTTGCCATGAATCACAAACTGCAGCATGATCAGATGACCACTCTCCAGGCAGGGACCCTGCAAAGGGCAGAAACATGGTGACCCTCTGCTTTCCCCCAGGAGGGGCAATATGGGTGCATGCACAATCAGGGACCGCTTTCTGTGCAGGGACCCTGCAAGTGGTAGACCTGCGGTGACCCTTCTTCCTCCCCTGACAGGATCAATGCAGTGTGCATATAGGAGTCCGCAGGTTTGGCACACACAAAAGTGAAGAATGCTTTTCCCTAGGGGTTTACTGAAGAGAGGGAGCCATGATCTTTCAGCTCTGGGGCTGGAGATCTGGTGCGGCCATTTTTATTTTCATCCTCTAAAGTGGTGCGGAAAGTCTTCAGGGAATAAAAGCCACAAAGAAGAACCCAAAGCAGATTACACTGAGCCTGGCCCCCCTGGCAAGGGGCAACTCTGCCCAGGGAAAGACACCTGAAAATCAGCACAGCAGGTCCCTCCCCCAGAAGACCAGTTGTAACATCAAGGGAATACTGAGTTTACCAAGCACACAGAACTGCAAAAACTCTACTCTAGCCCTAGGGGAAAATAGTATATAGAATTCAAGGTTTTTTTCTCATGATTCTTTTATCTTTCAGTTTAAAATTTTCCTTTTCTTTTTTCTTTTTTTCCTTTTCAACTAGTTTTTTATTTTATCAACTCTTTGTTTTTAAGTCTTTTTTCAACTTTGATTTTTACATTTACATTTTTTTAAGATTTTATTTATTTGAGAGAGAGAGTGAGAGAGAGAAAGAGCACAAGAGGGGGGAGCGGGAGAGGGAGAAGCAGACTCCCTGCTGAGCAGGTAGCCCGATGTGGGACTCGATCCCAGGACTCCAGGATCATGACCTGAGCCGAAGGCAGTCGCTTAACCAACTGAGCCACCCAGGTGCCCTACATTTACATTTTATAGATGTATTCTTCATTTTTGGTTTCCTTTCACTGTATTCAATTTTATTTATATATATATATGTTTTGCTTTCTTTACAATTTTGGGATTTAATGTCTCTACAAACAGACCAAAATACATCCAGGACCAAAGGGATGACCCAGTTTTGTCCACCTGGGAGATTATATTCTCTCTTTCTTACCTTTTAATTTTCTTTTCTGATTTCTGACCTCTTAAGATTTGTCTAGTGTGTATTTCACTTGGGTCATGGTTGATATGTTTTATCTTATTCTTGTTCATCCATTCTTCTCTGGGCAAAATGACTAGAAGGAGGAATTCACAACAAAGCAAAGAACCAGAGGAAATACTTTCTGCCAAAGATCTAATCAATATGGATATAAGTAAAGTATCAGAGCTAGAATTCAGGACAATGATTATAAAGTTACTAGCTGGCCATGAAAAAAGCATAAAAGACACTAGAGAATCTCTTAGTGCATAAATAAAATCTAATCAGGCCAGATTAAAAATGCTTTAACTGAGATGCAGTCTAAATTGGTTGCTCTAACAGCTAGGGTAAATGAGACAGAAGAGAGAGTCAGTGACAAAAAAGACAAGATGATTGGAAAGGAAAGAAGCTAAGGAAAAAAGAGAAAACCAACTAATGGACCATGAGGGGAGGCTTCGAGAAATCAGCACTACCATAAAGTGAAATAATAGAATTTTGGGGTCCCAGAGGAAGATGAAAGAGAGAGAGAGAGGGACAGAACGTATATCTGAGCAAATTATACCTGAGAACTTCCCTAATCTGTGGAAAGAAACAGGTATTCAAGTCCAAGAGGTAGAGAGAACCTCCTCAATAAAAATAGGTCAACACCCCAACATATAATAGTGAAGCTTGCAAATTTCAGAGATAAAGAGAAAATCCTGAAAGTGGATCAAGGCAAGAGCTCCTTAACCTACAATGGTGGAAACATTAGACTGGCAGCACCTATCCACAGAGACCTGGCAGGCCAGAAAGGGCTGGCATGATATATTTGGGGTACAAAATGAGAAAAACATGCAGCCAAGAACAGTTTATCCAGCTAGGATGTCATTCAGAATGGAAGGATAAAGAGCTTCCAGGACAAACAGAAACTAAAAGAATTTGTGATCACTAAATCAGCCCTGCAAGAAATTAAAGAGGATCCTGTAAACAAAGAGAGAGCCCATAAGTAACATAGACCAGAAAGAAAGAGAGATAATCTATAGAAACAGGAACTCTACAGGTATAACAGTGGCACTAAATCATATGTTTCAATAGTTACTCAATGTAAATGGGCTAAATGCTCCAATCAAAAGACACAGGTTATCAGAGTGGATAAAAAAGCAAGGCCCATCAGTATGCTGTATGCAAGAGATTCATTTCAGACCTAAAGATGCCTCCAGATTGAAAGTGAGGGGGTGGAGAACCATTTATCATACCAGTGGACCTCAAAAGAAAGCTGGTGTAGCAGTCCTCATATCAGACAAATTAGATTTTAAACCAAAGACTGTAGTAAGGGATGAAGAAGGACACTGTATCATACTTAAAGGGTCTATCCAATAAGAGTATCTAACAATTATAAAATTTATGCTCCTAACATTGGAGCAGCCAATTATAAAAACCAATTAATAACAAAATTAAGGAAACACATTAATAATAATACAATAATAGTAGAGGACTTCAACACCCCACTCACGGAAATGGACAGATCATCTAAGCAGAAGATCAACAAGGAAGCAAGGGCTCTGAATGACACACTGAACTAGATGGACTTCACAGATATATTCAGAGCATTCCATCCCAAAGCAACAGAATACACATTCTTCTTGAGGCACATGGAACATTCTCGAGAACAGATCACATACTGGGTCACAAATCATGTCTCAACCAGTACCAAAAGATAGGATTATTCCCTGCATATTTTCAGACCACAATGCTTTGAAACTAGAACTCAATCACAAGAGGAAATTTGGGAAAGAACTCAACTCCATGGAAGCTAAAGAGCATGCCACTAAAGAATGAATGGGTCAACCAGGAAATTAAAGATGAATTTAAAAAATTCAGGGAAACCAATGAAAATGAAAACACAACTGTTCAAAACCTTTGGGATGCAGCAAAGGCAGTCCTAAGAGGGAAGTATATAACACTATAAGTCTTTCTCAAAAAAACAAGAAAGGTCTCAAATACACAACCTAACCTTACACCTAAAGGAGCTGGAGAAAGAATGACAAATAAAGCCTAAACCCAGCAAGAGAAGAGAATTAATAAAGATTAGAGCAGAAATCAATGAAATAGAAACCAAAAGAACAGTAGAACAGATCAATGAAAGTAGGAGCTGGTTCTTTGAATGGATAATAATATTGATAAGCCCCTGGCCAGACTTATCAAAAAGAAAAGAGAAAGGATCTAAATAAGTAAAATCATGAATGAAAGAAGAGAGCAAGACCAAAGAAATGCAAACAATTATAAGAACATATTATGAGCAACTATATGCCAAGAAATTAGGCAATTTAGAAGAAATAGATGTATTCCTAGAGACATATAAACTACCAAAACTGAAACTTGGAGAAACAGAAAGCCGGAACAGACCCATAACCACCAAGAAAATTGAAGCGGTAATCAAAAATCTCCCAACAAATAAGAGTCCAGGGCCGAATGGTTTCCCAAGGGAATTCTATCAGGCATTTAAAGAACTAATACCTATTCTTCTGAAGCTGTTTCAAAAACTAGACAGGGAAGGAAAACTTCCAAACTCTTTCTATGAGGCCAGCATCACCTTGATTCCAAAACTAGACAAAGACCCCACCAAAAAGGAGAATTATAGACGAATATCCCTGATGAACATGGATGCCAAAATTCTCACCAAGATACAAGCCAATAGGATCCAACAGTACATTAAGAGGATTAATCACCAACACCAAGTAGGATTTATCCCTGGGCTGCAAAGGTGGTTCAACATCTGCAAATCAATCAGTGTGATACACTACATTACTAAAAGAAAGGACAAGAACCATATGTCCCTCTCAATAGATGAAGAAAAAGCATTTGACATAGTACAGCATCCTTTCTTGATTAAAACCCTTCATAGTGTAGGGATAGAGGGAACATAGTTTAATATAATAAAAGCCACCTGTGAAAAGTCCACAGCGAATATCATTCTCAATGGGGAAAAACTGAGAGCTTTTCCCCTGTGGTCAGGAACACGACAGGGATGCCCACTCTCACCACTATTATTCAACATAGTACTAGAAGTCCTAGCCTCAGCAATCAGACAACAAAAAGAAATAAAGGCACCTGAATTGGCAAAGAAGAAATCAAACTCTCACTCTTCACAGAGGACACCATACTTTATGTGGAAAACCCAAAAGACTATCCCCAAATTGGTAGAACTCATACAGGAATTCAGCAAAGTGACAAGATATAAAAATCAATGCACACAAATTGGTAGCATTTCTGTACATTAACAATGAGACAGAAGAAAGAGAAATTAAGGAATTGATCCTATTTACAATTGCACCCCAAACCATAAAGTACCTAGGAGTACATCTAACCAAAGAGGCAAAGGATCTGTACTCAGAAAACTATAGAACACTCATGAAAGAAATTCAGGAAAACCCAAAGAAATGGAAAAATATTCCATGCTTGTAGATTAGAAGAACAAATATTGTTAAAATGTCTATGCTATCCAGAGCAATCTACAAGTTCAATGTAATCCCTATCAAAATAACATTGGCATTTTTCACAGAGCTGGAACAAATAATCCTAAAATTTGTATGGAACCAGAGAAGACCCTGACTACCCAAAGGAATGTTGAAAAAGAAAACCAAAACTGGTGGCATCACAATCCCAGACTTCAAGCTCAATTATTACAAAGCTGTAACCATCAAGACAGTATGGTACTGGCACAAAAACAGACAGAGATCAATGGAACAGAGTAGAGAACTCAGAAATGGACCCTCAACTCTATGGTCAACTAATCTTCAACAAAGCAGGAAAGAATATCCAATGGAAAAAAGATAGTCTCTTCAATAAATGGTGTTGGGAAAATTGGACAGCCACATGCAGAAGAATGAAACTCGACCATTTCCTTACACCATACGCAAAAATAGACTCAAAATGGATGAAAGACCTCCATGTGAGACAGGAAGCCATCAAAATCCTAGAGAAGAACACAGACCCACCAACAGTGTAAGAGAGTTCCCCTTTCTCCACATCCTTGCCAACATTTGTTGTTCCCTGTTTTGTTAATTTTAGCCATTCTGACTGGTGTGAGGTGGTATCTCATTGTGGTTTTGATTTGTATTTCCCTGATGCCAAGTGATGTGGAGCATTTTTCCATGTGTCAGCCATTTGGATGTCTTCTTTGGAGAAATGTCTGTTCATGTCTTCTGCCCATTTCTTGATTGGATTCTTTGTTCTTTGGGTGTTGAGTTTGATAAGTTCTTTATAGATTTTGGTTTCTAGCCCTTTATCTGATAAAACATTTGCAAATATCTTCTCCCTTTCTGTCGGTTGTCTTTTGGTTTTGTCAGCTGTTTCCTTTGCTGTGCTAAAGCTTTTTATCTTGATGAAGTCTCAATAGTTCATTTTTGCCTTTGTTTCCCTTGCCTTTGGAGACATGGTTAGCAAGCAGTTATTGTCGCCAAGGTTGAAGATGTTACTGTCTGTGTTCTTCTCTAGGATTTTGATGGCTTCCTGTCTCACATGGAGGTCTTTCATCCATTTTGAGTCTATTTTTGCGTATGGTGTAAGGAAATGGTCGAGTTTCATTCTTCTGCATGTGGCTGTCCAATCTTCCCAACACCATTTATTGAAGAGACTATCTTTTTTCCATTGGATTTTCTTTCCTGCTTTGTCGAAGATTAGTTGACCATAGAGCTGAGGTTCTCTTTTCTATTCTATTTCTGGGTTCTCTATTCTGTTCAATTGATCTCTGTGTCTGTTTTTGTGCCAGTACCATACCGTCTTGATGATTACAGCTTTGTAATAAAACTTGAAGTCCAAGATTGTGATGCCACCAACTTTGGTTTTTATTTTTCAACATTCCTTCGGCTATTTGGGGTCTTTTCTGGTTCCATACAAATTTTAGGATTATTCATCCAACTCTGTGAAAAAAAGTTGGTGGTATTTTGATAGGAATTGCATTGAATGTGTAGATTGCTCTGGGTAGCATAGACATTTTAACAATATTTGTTCTTCCAATCCGTGAACATGGAATGTTTTTCCATTTCTTTGTGTCTTCCTCAATTTCTTTCATGAGTGTTCTATAGTTTTCTGAGTACAGATCTTTTGCCTCTTTGGTTAGGTTTATTCCTAGGTATCTTATGGTTTTGGATGCAATTGTAAATGGGATTGATTCCTTAATTTCCCTTTCTTCAGTCACATTGTCAGTGTATAGAAATGCAGCTGATTTCTGTACATTGATTTCATATCCTGCCACATTGCTGAGTTGCTGTATGAGTTCTAGATAACATCTTCACTAAAACGAACCAGTGCTCCTTGGAAAATAAACACAGGCTGGATGAGAGAAACTATAAAATGAGCCTGGGATATTATTTTATGCCCAAAATTATGAATGCTCAGAATCATGGGGACATGCCAAAAGGAGACAGGAACAAGTGAAAGGGACCCATTGATGAAATTTGGGATAATTTAAGCATCAAAATAAATAATGATAATAATATAACCCATAGAATAAAATAAGGTTCTTGAGTATATATAAATAAGTGGATAATAATGGAGAAGGAAAAACCCCTATTTACAGTAGAGTGTCAATCAATATGTAAGGAAGGAAGGAGTTAAAAATCACTAGTAACCATCACTGTAATTTTTTTAACTGCTATAAAATGACCAACATTTATTATGCTCATGATTCTGTAGGTCAGAAATTCAGGTGAGGTACAACAGGGATGGTTCATTTCTACTCCACCATCGCTGAGGCCTCAGCTAAGGTAGCTCAAAAAGATGAGGATAGCTGGGGTGGCTTGACTGAGGATATATGTCTGGGATGTTGGTTCTTATGTCCATGGCATCAGCTGGAACTATAATTCCCCAAATGGCAGCTTCACTCACATGTCATATGTTGCCTGGGTTAGAATAGCCAGAGCTGGGTGAAATCTTCCTCCTTCTGCCCATGACATTCTCAGGACAATCAGATTTCATACATAGCAAATGATTTTCTCCCAGAGCAAGACTTGCAATAACAAGTTCCAAGAAACCCAGGAGGAAGATGTAGAGCTTTTTCTTTTTTTTAAATTTAAATTCAACTTAATTAACATATAGCATATTATTAGTTTCAGAGGTAGAATTTAGTGATTCGTCAGTTGCATATAACACCCGATGTTCATTCCATCAAGTGCCCTCCTTAATGCCCATCACCCAGTTATGATGGGGTAACTACTCACCTCCCTTCTAGCAATCCTCAGTTTGTTTTCTATTATTAAGAGTCTCTTATGGTTTTCTCCCTCTCTGTTTTTGCTTTATTTTTCCTTCCTTTCCTCTATGGTCATCTGTTTTGTTTCTTAAATTCCACATGTGAATGAAATCATAGATATTTGTCTGTTTTTCTCTGACTGACTTATTTTGCTAGCTTAATACCCTCTAGTTCCATCCACATTGTTGCAAATGGCAAGATTTCGTTCTCTTTGATGGCTGAGTCATATCCCATTGTATATATATATACCACATCTTTGTTATCCATTCATCTGTTGATGGATGTCTGGGTTCTTTCCATATTTTGGCTATTGTGGACATTGATGCTATAAACATTGGGGTGCATGTACCCCTATGTATCACTATGTTTGTATCCTTTGGATAAAATCTGAAAAGCTTTTTACAACCTAACCTCAGAATTTCCAGAATCTCTTCTGTCACATTTTATTGGTCAAAAAAGTCACTAAGACTAGGTCAGATTCAAGGACAGGGCAGGGATAGGCTCAGCTAATGGCATGTGCATACAGAGGGAAGGAATTAATGGTGCCATGTTGGAGACAGGTTACCACAATGGGTAGTGTTCTTTAGATTTTTTTTCAGCCAGCAATAAGTCTCAAAAGCTCTCTAAATTAGTTCATATAGATCTACCTCATTTCTTCTTATTGTTGCATAATATCTACTAAGATTATACCACAATTTATTTAGACAATTGTGCCTTTAGGGACATATAGGTGATTTCTGTTTTTTCTGTTTTAAGGTCATTCTTGAATATGCTTATTTTTGTTTATATCCCAGTATTTCTAAAGTTAATGCTAAGAAGTGAAATTTTTACCATCATAGGATATGAGCATATTTAATAGACATTATCAATTTGCTTTCCAAACTGACTCATGTAGTTTATATTTCTCCATGAATGCTTTAGAGTGCGAGTTTTCCAGCAAATTACTTGATACTATCAAACTTTTTAAATGCATGCCATTTGGGTGAAAAAATGGTATCTTACTCTTTTATTAATTTCTATTTCACTGTTGATATGAATGCTTACTCACCCTTGGATTTGTTCTTTTGTGAATTGCCTATTCCTATCATTTGCCCATTTTTCCATTGTTATTATGTTTCTATTTATTTGTAGAAATTATTGGTCTGTGCTGGATTCTAATCCTCTTTCTCTTAACTATTCAGAGCAGGTTTTGATGAAAACCAGGATCCTGGCTACCTGACTGGAGCTCAAATGAAGAGGGAGGTTCAGAGGTGTGAGGCTCGGGATCTGGAGTCCTGCACCGACCTCATTGTATTTTAGCATGAACCAGAGTCCCAAAGATTCCTCAGGTAAAACCCCATCCTTGAAGTTGCCAGTTATACCACTGACAGTGTTTCTAAAAGTGTGGTTCTTGATCAGTGACCTCAGAATCATCTGGGTGCTTATAAAAAACACAGGTTCCTGAGCAGTGTCCCAAGTCTACTGCAAGAGAATTTTATGGGTTTTGTCTAGGAACCTACATTGCTACTAGCTATTTATGACTTACCACTAAAGTATGAAAATCACTACCCTTAGCATAGGCCAGAAATTTATATTAAGAGTGCAGGAGAGGGGCACCTGGGTGGCTCAATTGGTTAAGTGTCTGCCGTTGGCCCAGGTCATGATCTCAAGGTCCTGGAATCAAGCCCTGGGTTGGGCCCCTGCTCAGTAGGGAGTCTGCTTCTCCCTCTTCCTCTGCCCATACCTCGTGTTCTCTCTCCCTTTCTCAAATACATAAATAAAATCTTAAAAAAAAAGAGTGGAGGAGAATGAAAGTTGGAATAATATACCCACTGTCTGTTCTGCTATGAGAAGGAGAAATAGAACCCCATAATCAGGAGTGCCAGGGTGGCTCAGTCAGTTGGACATCTGCCTTCAGGTCAGGTTGTGATTCCAGGGTCCTGGGATCCAGCTCCCTCTCCCTCTGCCCCTCTTTCCTACGAGTGCTCTTTTTCTTGCTCTTTCTCTCTCAAATAGATAAATAAAATCTTAAAAAAAAAAATGAACCATATAATCATAGAACCAGAGCTCGAGGTATCTCAGAGATCACCTAATTAATCTATTGACTCTTAAACCTACTTGGCCAGATTGACCCAAACCAATTAGTCAAAATTTCTGAAGACTGGGTCAGATATAAGCATTTGTAAAAATATGATGTTGTATGTATGTTATGCACCCAGAGTTGAGAACCACTAGCCTGAACCGTTTTTATTTTATTTTATTTTATTTTATTTTATTTTATTTTATTTTATTATGTAATGTTAGTCACCATACAATACATCATTAGTTTTTGATGAAGTGATCCACGATTCCTTATTTTTGTATAACACCCAGGGCTCCATGCAGTACGTGCCCTCCTTAACACCCATCACCAGGCTAACCCATCCCCCCACCCACCGCCCCTCTAAAACCCTCAGTTTGTTTCTCAGAGTCCATAGTCTCTCATGGTTCATCTCTCCCTCCGATATCCCCCCTCATTTTTCCCTTCCTTCTCCTAATGTCCTCCATGCTATTCCTTATGTTCCACAAATTAGTGAAACCATATGATAATTGGCTTTCTCTGTTTGACTTATTTCACTTAGCATAATCTCCTCCAGTCCCGTCCATGTTGATGTAAAAGTTGGGTATTCATCCTTTCTGATGGCTGACTAATAGTCCATTGTATCTATGGACCACATCTTCTTTATCCATTCATCTGTTGAAGGGCATCTCGGCTCCTTCCACAGTGTGGCTATTGCCGACATTGCTGCTATGAACACTGGGGTGCATATGGCCCTTCTTTTCACTACATCTGTGTCTTTGGGGTAAATACCGAGTAGTGCAATTGCTGGGTCATAAGGTAGCTCTCTTTTTAATTTTTTGAGGCACCTCCACAGTGTTTTCCAAAGTGGTGTACCAGCTTGTGTTCCCACCAACAGTGTAAGAGAGTTCCCTTCCTCCACATCTTTGCCAACATTTGTTGTTCTCTGCCTCGTCAATTTTTGCCATTCTAACTGACATAAGTAAGGTGGTATCTCAATGTGGTTTTGATTTGAATTTCCCTGATGGCTAATGATGATGAACATTTTTTCATGTGTCTGTTAGCCATTTGTATGTCTTCTTTGGAGGAGTGTCTGTTCATGTCTTCTGCCCATTTTTTGACTTGATTATTTGTCTTCTGGGTGTTGAGTTTGAGAAGTTCTTTATAGACCTTGGATACCAGCCCTTTATCTGTAGTGTCCTTTACAAATATCTTCTCCCATTCTGTGGGTTACCTCTTTGTTTTGTTGACTGTTTGCTTTGCTGTGCAGAAGCTTTTTGTCTTGATTAAGTCCCAAAAGTTCATTTTTGCTTTTGTTTCCCTAGCCTTTGGAGATGTATCCTGAAAGAAGTTGCTATGGCCGATGTCAAAGAGGTTACTGCCTATGTTCTCCTCTAGGATTTTGGTGGATTCCTGTCTCGCATTGAGGTCTTCCATCCATTTTGAGTTTATCTTTGTGTATGGTGTTAGAGAATGGTCGAGTTTCATTCTTCTGCATGTGGCTGTCCAATTTTCCCAGCAGCATTTATTGAAGAGACTCTCTTTTTTCCATTGCATATTTTTTCCTGCTTTGTCGAAGATTATTTGACCATAGAGTTGAGGGTCCATATCTGGGCTCTCTATTCTGTTCCGTTGGTCTATATGTCTGTTTTTGTGCCAGTACCATGCTGTCTTGGTGATCACTGCTTTGTAATATAGCTTGAAGTCTGGCAATGTGATGCCCCCAGCTTTGTTTTTCTTTTCCAACATTACCTTGGCGATTCGGGGTCTTTTCTGATTCTATACAAATTTTAGGATTGTTTGTTCCTGCACTTTGAAAAATGTCATTGGAATTTTGATCAGGATGGCATTGAAGGTATAGATTGCTCTGCATTGCATAGACATTTTAACAATGTTTATTCTTGGGCGCCTGGGTGGCTCAGCTGTTAAGTGTCTGCCTTCAGCTCAGGTCATGATCCCAGAGTCCTGGGATCGAGCCCCACATTGGGCTCCCTGCTCGGCCGGAAGCCTGCTTCTCCCTCTCCCACTCCCCCTGCTTGTGTTCCTGCTCTCACTAACTCTCTCTCTGTCAAATAAATAAATAAAATCTTTAAAACAACAACAACAAAAAAACAATGTTTATTCTTTTGATCCATAAGCATGGAATGTTTTTCCATCTTTTTGTGTCTTCTTCAATTTATTTCATGAGTGTTCTGTAGTTCCTAGAGTATAGATCCTTTACCTCTTTGGTTAGGTTTATTCCGAGGTATCTTATGGTTTTTGGTGCTATTGTAAATGGAATCATTTCTCTAATTCCTCTTTCTACAGTTGCATTGTTAGTGTATAAGAAAGCAACTGATTTCTGTGCATTGATTTTGTATCCTGACCCATTACTGAATTGCTGTATGAGTTCTAGTAATTTGGGGGTGGGGTCTTTTGGATTTTCCACATAAAGTATCATGTCATCTGCGAAGAGAGAGAGTTTGACTTCTTCTTTGCCAATGTGAATACCTTTTATTTCTTTTTGTTGCCTGACTGCTGTTGCCAGGACTTCTAGTACTATGTTGAACAATAGTGGCAAGAGTGAGCATCCTTGACGTGTTCCTGATCTTAAGGGAAAGGTCTCATCTTTTCCCCATTGAGGATGATATTTGCTGTCAGTTTTTCATAGATGGATTTTATGAACTTGAGGAATGTTCCCTCTATCGCTATACTCTGAAGAGTTTAAATTAGGAAAGGACGCTTTATTTTGTCAAGTGCTTTTTCTGCATCAACTGAGAGGACCATATGGTTCTTCTCTCTCCTCTTATTAATGTGTTCTATCACATTGATTGACTTGCGAATGTTGAACCACCCTTGCATCCCGGGGACAAATCCCGCTTGGTCGTGGTGGATGATCCTTTTAATGTATTGTTGGATCCTATTAGCTAGGATTTTGTTGAGAATTTTGGAATCCATATTCATCATGGATATCGGTCTGAAATTCTCCTTTTTGATGGGGTCTTTGCCTGGTTTGGGGATTAAAGTAATGCGGGCCTCATAGAATGAGTCTGGAAGCTTTTCTTCTGTTTCTGTTTTTTGAAACAGCTTCAGGAGCATAGTAATATTTCTTCTTTGAATGTTTGGTAGAATTCCCCAGGGAATCCATCAGGCCCTGGGCTCTTGTTTTTTGGGAGGTTTTTGATCACTGCTTCAATCTCGTTACTGGTTATTGGCCTATTCAGGTTGTCAATTTCTTCCTGTTTCAGTCTTGGCAGTTTATAGGTTTCCAGAAGGCATCCATTTCTTCCACGTTGCTTAATTTATTGGCATATAGTTGTTGATAATAATTTCTAATAACTGTTTCTATTTCCTTGGTGTTAGTCGTGATCTCTCCCCTTTCATTCATAATTTTATTAATTTGGGTCCGTTCTCTTTTCTTTTGGATAAGTCTGGCCAGTGGTTTATCAATCTTATTAATTCTTTCAAAGAACCAGCTTCTAGTTTCATTGACCTGGTCTACCGTGTTTCTGGTTTCTAATTCATTGATCTCTTCTCTAATCTTAATTATTTCTCTTCTAATGTGTGGCTTGGGCATCATTTGTTGCCTTTTCTCTAGTTCTTTAAGGTGTAGAGTTAGTTGGTGAATTTGGGATTTTTCTATTTTTTTGAGTGAGGCTTGGATGGCTATGTAGTTTCCCCTTAGGACCACCTTTGCAGTATCCCATAGGTTTTGGACCAATGTGTTTTTGTTCTCATTGGTTTCCATGAATTGTTTAAGTTCTTCTTTGTTTTCCTGGTTGACCCAAACATTCTTTTTTTTTTTTTAAGATTTTATTTATTTATTTATTTATTTATTTATTTATTTATTTGACAGAGAGATAGAGAGAGCACAAGTAGGCAGAGAGGCAGGCAGAGGGAAAGGGAGAAGCAGGCTCTCCACTGAGCAGGGAGCCCGACATGGGGCTTGATCCCAGGACCCTGGGATCATGACCTGAGCCAAAGGCAACTGCTAAACCAACTGAGCCACCCAGGCGCCCCAGACCCAAACATTCTTGAGCAGAGTGGTCTTTAGCCTCCAAGTGTTTGAATTTCTTCCACGTTTTTTCTTGTGATTGAGTTCCAGTTTTAAGGCATTATGGTCTGAGAATATGCAGGGAATAATCTCGATCTTTTGGTGTCGTTTGAGACCTGATTTGTGACCCAGTATGTGGTCTATTCTGGAGAAAGTTCCATGTGCTCTCGAGAAGAATGAGTATTCTGTTGTTTTAGGGTGGAATGTTCTGTATATATCTATGAGGTCCATCTGGTCCAGTGTGTCATTCAAAGCTCTTGTTTCTTTGTTGATTTTCTGCTTAGATGATCTGTCTATTGCTGAGAGTGGAATATTGAGGTCTCCTACAATTAATGTATTTTTATCACTATGACTCTTTATGTTGCTTAACAGTTGGCTTATGTAGCTGGCTGCTCCCATGTTGGGGGTGTAGATATTTACAATTATTAGATCTTCTTGTTGGATTGACCCTTTAAGAATGATAGAGTGTCCTTCTGTGTCTCTAACTACAGTCTTTAGCTTAAAATCTAATTTGTCTGATATAAGAATTGCTACCCCAGCTTTCTTTTGAGGTCCATTGGCATGGAAGATGGATCTCCATCCCTTCACTTTCAGTCTGGATGTATCTTTATGTTCAAAATGAGTCTCTTGTAGACAGCATATGGAAGGGTCCTGTCTTTTTATCCAATCTGCAACCCTGTGCCGTTTTATGGGAGCATTTAGGCCATTCATGTTGAGACTGATTGTTGAAAGATATGAATTTATTGTCATCATATTGCCTGTGAAGACCTTGTTTCTATAGATTGTCTCTGTAAATTTCTGTTCTGTATCACTCTTGGGGTCTTTCTCCTTTTATAGAACCCCCCTTAATATTTCTTGCAGGGCTGGCTTAGTGGTCAATTACTCTTTCAGTTTCTGCCAGTCTTGGAAGCTCTGCATCTCTCCATCCATTCTAAATGACAGCCTTGCCAGATAAAGTTTTCTTGGCTGCATGTTCTTCCCGTTTAGTACCCTGAATATGTCTTGCCAGGCCTCTCTGGCTTGCCAGGTCTCTGTGGATAGGTCTGATGTTATTCTGATGTTCCTCCCTCTGTATGTAAGGACTCTCTTCCCCCAACTGCCCTTAAGATGTTTTCCTTGGTTCTAAGATTTGCGAGTTTTACTATTACATGCCGGGGTGTTGGCCTGTTTTCCTTGATCTTGGGAGGGGTCCTCTCTGCCTCTAGGACATGAATGTTTGTTTCATTCCCCAGATTAGGGAAGTTCTCAGCTAAGATTTGCTCAAATATATCTTCTAGTCCTCTCTCTCTCTCTCCACCCCCTCAGGGATTCCAATAATTCTGACACTGGAACATTTCATGGTGTCACTTATTTCTCTGATTCTATTTTCATGGATTCTGAGTTGTTTTTCCCTGGCCTCCTCTTTTCCCTTTTTGTCTATTAATTGGTCTTCTAGGTCACTAATTCGTTCTTCTGCCTCACTTACCCTACCTGTTAGATTGTCTAGATTAGACTGGATCTCATTGATAGCATTCTTAAGTTCTGCCAATTCAGCTTTCATTTCTGCCCTTAGAGACTCTATGTTGCCATTAATTGACTTCTCCATTCTAGCTATTGTCTTCACAATTGCTACCCTGAATTCCATTTCTGACATCTTGGTTATATCTGTATCCATTTGTAAATCTGTGGCATAAGTCATAGTCTCTGAGTCTTTCCTACTTTGGGGGTTCCTCCTCCCAGTCATTCTGTTGAGGGGTGGTTGAGGGAATGTACAGAGTCCAAATTATTGACCACAACCCAAGCAAGATGCACCTGTTTTATAGGGACCTTAGGGTTACTGGCCTCTTGCTTTCTCAGCCTGTCTTCTGGGGGAGGGGCCTGCCTTCCTGTTACTCAGGCAACCCTGTTTGGGCAGAGTTGCCCTGCCCCCTTTGGGGGGGAATGGGCTCAGTGAAAACCGGTTTTGGGGGGGCTTTTGTTCTCTGGTGGCTTTCCCTGGTGGCTTTCCACGTCTCTTCCGAGAGTCATAGCAGAAGAGATTGTTTCCAAACCTCTGCCTCAGAACAGAGAGATTGCAGTCTGTTCTTCAGTGAGTTCTCCAGGCCACACTATCTCCATTTCTGTCTGTGCTGCTATAAACTGCAGCATCCTGGCTTGTGCGCCCCTCAGCAGGGCTCCCAGTCCTCACCTCCTGGTCAGGACATATCTCTGCCCTTTGTCCTTCTCAAACTGCCAGCCACCCGCTGTTCACACGTACAGCCCTGCTCCAGGTTTCCATCTGGGGGCTGCCCTAAAGTCCTTTCCCCACCACTACCAGTCTGCGAGTCTGTTCCTGGTCCCCAGCATGGGAGGCTATCACTCACTGGTGGTGTAGGATCCTGATGGCTCCCTCCTCCTTCCATTTATCCTCTGATATTTGCCTGCAGCACAGCTCCCCATTTCATACCTTGAAACCAAACTCCTGTGATATTCTGTTTGTAGATATCCAGATCTAGCTTTTTACATCTCAAGCTGATTTTGTGGGTGTTCAGAGTGTTCTGGTAGAGATGCAGCTCAATTCCAGGGTTTGGTTGGATTAGGGTCCCCTACTCCTCCGCCATCTTTCCCCCCAACTTTCCCAATTCTTAAGATTCTATTCAAAAATTTTTATATGAAAAAAAAATATTTTTATATGAGTATTTCCAATCACCTTGATATTAATTATCATCTGGAAGTCTTCCAGGTTTATTATTACTTTTCTTTAACTTAATCCAGTTCTTCCAATATGGGTATATTAATGGTATTATGCAACAGCAAAATAATGTGCTTTGTTTCATTTTTGAAAGCATTCCTGCTGTTATTCAATAATTTATTGGTTGTGAGGATTATAAGCAAGTCATTGGCCAATGATTTAAGAAATAAGCATTAGTTCCAAGTTCTTCATTATAATAAAATTTAATTGAGATTATTTTCTCTAACATGATTTACCAAATACATATTAAGGTCCTGCTATGTACAAGGCATTACTGAAGTACAGAGTTGGCCATGGAATAGCTAATAATCTAGTATAATCTAGTAATAATATGTATAACAAAGAGAATGTCAGATAAATCATTTCCAAGTAAATGCTTTCTTTATTCACTGAGTTTAAATATCATAAAACAACATCAAATGTATGTTTTCCTAAGTTTTATCATTTTTGGTAGGATTCAAAAATAAACTTCTATTTTCTTATCTAACATTTTCTTTATCAATTGCCCACTACCAATAGTTGTTTTGATTAAACAGCTGTCATATAATTTAGTTTAAAAGAAGAAAGAGGGGAGCCTGGGTAGCTCAGTTGTTTAAGCACCTGCCTTTGGCTTGGGTCATGATCCCAGAGCCCCTGGATCTAGTTCAGGGATCAAGTCCCGCATTGGGCTCCCTGCTCTTTGGGGAGTCTGCTTCTCCCTTTGATGCCCTCCCCTCTTGTGTTCTCTTTCAATCTCTCTCTCTCAAATAAATAAATAAAATCTTAAAAAATAAAAATAAAAGAAAGAGGAGGAGAAGGAGAAAGATATCATAAAGGAGAAACACCACTGAGCAATGTGATCTAAGGGCTATTAATGGTTTTACTATTATTAGTTCAATGAATAAATTACTGCGGTAAAGTAGCTGAATTATAGACTTATGACTATATTTAATGTCTGTTCAGTTCTAGAGATTTGAACCACAAAGTACTTCCTACTTCATGAGTAATATTTTTACTAATACAGACGATTCCCCTTTTCCAGATGAAGTGTTTCATGTAATACAATGTGTAATTGTCCTTTTCCCACAAGTTTTCTCAGCAAAGATTTGAGGTTTAATAAATTGTAAGTACTGGTAAAGCTAACAATGTATTGTAATAACAAGTAAATATTCACCTACTTCAATAAAATAACTCATAGATGTTATTTTTATATTGGTCACATATGTAAGCCTGAATGAGAAGAAACAAATAGGTAAAAGAAATACAATCCAACCCAATAAAACAAACATTTTCTACTTATTTTTCAACATTTGACTTTTAAATATGTGCAGGTCCTATAAATAATATAAATTTTACTAACAGGTTCCAAACTATAGACTCAAAATGCAAAGTGAAAAATCAGATAACCGCCACCCCCCACAGAGAAATAATATGACTACTTCACTAGAAAGGTATGCATTTCTAGTCCTCAAAGTCCAGAATATAGATATCTGAGAATGGTAAATTAGTTTTCCGCAAAAGAAACGAGTCCTGAGTACCCTGGAGTAAAAGGAAAAGATAAAGCTTTAAAAGTAAGCAATGGAATTATTATAATTACATCAAGAAGAAGGATACATGGAAAAGAGAGAAACAGAAGAGGCAAAAATAATAACATCATCTCCTTATTGTGTGCTGATTAATGGTGCTGCCAGTTAACATACATTAGATTCCCACACTAATGCCCTTTATCATTTTATGTATTAGAAAACAAGCTCACAGAAAAATGTCACAATAGTAAACAAAAGAGCTAGGACTTGTTTTGGGCATCTCTTACCAAAAACAATGTTCTTAACCACTACTTTATGCCACCTACTTAGCAAGCAAAAAGAAGTAGAAAGTATTCACTCTTAATTTTTGTGGCTTTTTATTTTGAAATAATTTTTAGCATACCTGGGATTTGTAAGACTAGGATGAGACAGAATAATTACACAAATGTGATAAAACGTTAACAACTGGGTCAACATCACTCATCATCAGGGAAATACAAATCAAAACTACAATGAGATCACCTCACACCTGTTAGAATGGCTAAAATCAAAAACACAAAAAATGGTGAGGATGTGGAGAAAGGCCGAACCCTCTTGCACAGTCTGTGGGAATGCAAACTGATGTAGCCACTCTGGAAACCAGTATGGAGGTTCTTCAAAAAGTTCATAATAGGGCGCCTGGGTGGCTCAGTTGGTTAGGCGGCTGCCTTCGGCTCAGGTCATGATCCTGGAGTCCCGGGATCGAGTCCCGCATCGGGCTCCCTGCTCGGCGGGGAGCCTGCTTCTCCCTCTGACCCTCCCCCCTCTCATGTGCTCTCTCTGTCTCAAATAAATAAATAAAATCTTTAAAAAAAAAAAAAATCCTAGCTCTCCTACCTGGGCAGCCAGCAAGGCCTCCCATCTTAAAAAAAAAAGAAAAAGAAAAAGAAAAAGTTCATAATAGAAACACTCTATGATCCAGCAATAGCACTACTAGATCTTTACCCAAAAAATGCAAAAACACTAACTCAAAGGGATACATGCACCCCGATTTTTAACAGCATTATGAACAACACCTGGGTGGCTTAGTCGGTTAAATGTCTGCCTTCAGCTCAGGTCATGATCCCAGGGTCCTGGTATCAAGTCCCACATCAGGCTCCTTGCTCAAGACCTTCTCCTTCTGCCTGCCACTCCCCCTGCTTGTGCTTGTTCTCTCTCTCTGACAAAAAAATAAATAAAATAAAATAAAATAAAAACAGTAGCCAAATTATGGAAAGAGCCCAAATGTACATCAATGGATGAATGGATAAAGAAACTGTGTATATATATATATAAATATATATGTACACACACACACACACACACAATGGAATATTACTCAGCTATAAAAAAAGAAATTTTGCCATTTGTAACAATGGAGCTAGAGAGAATTATCCTAAGCAAATTAGTCAGAGAAAGACAAACACCACATGATTTCACTCATGTGGAATTTAAGAAACAAATGAACATAAGGGAGAAAAAAGAGAGGCAAAATAAGAAACAGACTCTTAACTACAGAGAACAAACTGCTGGTTACCAGAGGGGAGGAGGGTGGAGGGATGGGAGAAATAGGTGATGGGGATTAAAGAGAGTCCTTGTTGGGATGAGCACCGGGTGTTGTATGTAAGTGACAAATCACTAAATTCTACACCTGAAACTATTTAATTTAAATAAAAACTTGGAGGAAAAAGAAGTTAACAACTGGAGAGTCTGGGAAAAGCATATACTAGAGTTCCTTGTACTATATTTGCAACTTTTGGGGATGTGTGGAATGTTTTCAAATTTAATCACAAAAAAATTAAAAGAGTATGTATTTTTACAAATATTTTTTTCCCTTAGAATCATTAGGGAGTAAGTTTACAGACATGATGTCCTGTTACATTAAAATACTTCAATGTGTTTTTCCTAAGAACAAGAACATTTTCTTTCATAATTGCAGTATAGTTGTCAAAATCAGAGAACTAATATTGATACAATACTATTATCAAATCTCCAGACCTTATTCAAACTTCACCAATTGTCTTAATGATGTCCAAGAATGGAGCCAAGAAGTATCATAATCCAGGATTCTAGAATCCAGGATCACATATTAGATTTAGCTGCCACATCTCTAATCTCCTTTAATCTGAAACAGTTCTTAATTCTTTGTCTTTCACAACCTTCTCATGACAAGCCATTTACTTTATAAAATGTCCTTCAATTTTGCCTTTTTCTGCCATTTTCTCATGACTAGATTCAGACTACGCATTTTTGATTAGAATTCCACAGGAGTTGATGCTGTGTCTTATCAGCCTCAGAAAGTACATGATGTCAGTTTGTCTCATTGCTGGTGATGGTGACTGATCACTTCTTTAGGTGGTTTCTATCAGGTTTCTCCATTGTAATTTATTTTTCCCTTTGTAATGAATAACTAATTTGTGGGGAGATACATTGAGACTGTGTAGACAATCTGATCCTCACCAAACTGTCACACAATAATTTTAGTATTGATTGATAATTTTACTTGAATGAAATATTACTATGAGTGGCTCTAAGAGCATACTAGTTTGATGCTGTAAAAAATACAAATATTCAGGTCCTGTTTCGTTACTCATGTAGAAATGTGTAATGGTTGGTTTTTAAAACCACTTGAGGAAAAAAAGTTAATGGGGAGATCTGTATGTGTAATCACAGCTGTGCTCCCTGCCAGCAATTCTGCTATAGTCAGAGGTCTGGCAGATTTTCCCTTTTATTTCTTACAGAAATATAGACACTAAACACAGAATTTATTTTTAGAAAAGAACATTTACTAATATTATGAAAACAATTTACTCTCAAAGTATTTCCAGCTTTCCAACCCAAACCAAACCTTCTAGAGGAATTGTTAAACAATACAGGACACTGGACATCTGGTCAGGACAGATAAGTACTTGGCCAGCAGAATTTGTAAGACCCCAGACAAATGATGTAAACTCACTTGGCCTGAGTTTCCTTTACTGCAAAGAGTTAGGTTCAAGGAGAAGATGGCAGAGGAGTAGGGGACCCTATTCCAACTTGTCCCTGGAATTGAGCTGGATATCTACCAGACCACTCTGAATACCCATGAAATCAGCCTGAGATGTAAGAAGATAGATCTGGATCTCTACAAGCAGAGTATCACAGGTGGTTGGTTTCGAGGTATGAAGCGGGAGCCATGATTCTGCGGGCAAATATCAGAAGATAAATGGAAGGAGGAGGGAGCTACCATAAGCAGTGGAGCCAAAAAGGTGAAATAACACAGGATTGCAAAAGCCTCCATGTGGGGATGGAGCATAGACTCACAGACTGGTAGCCATGGGGAAAGGACTTTAGGGCAGCCCCCCCGGACTAAAACCTGGAGTGGCAGGGTCACGTGTGTGAACTGGGGGTGGCTGGCGGTTTGAGAAGCACAAAGGGCAGAGACGTGCCCCCATGCCCGGACCTGGAGGTGAGGACTGGGAGCCCTGCTGAGGGGCGCACAAGCCAGGATGCTGCAGTTTATAGCAGCACAGACAGAAATGGAGATAGTGTGGCCTGGAGAACTCACTGAAGAACAGACTGCAATCTCTCTGTTCTGAGGCAGAGGTTTGGAAACAATCTCTTCTGCTATGACTCTCGGAAGAGACGTGGAAAGCCACCAGGGAAAGCCACCAGAGAACAAAAGCCCCCCCAAAACCGGTTTTCACTGAGCCCATTCCCCCCCAAAGGGGGCAGGGCAACTCTGCCCAAACAGGGTTGCCTGAGTAACAGGAAGGCAGGCCCCTCCCCCAGAAGACAGGCTGAGAAAGCAAGAGGCCAGTAACCCTAAGGTCCCTATAAAACAGGTGCATCTTGCTTGGGTTGTGGTCAATAATTTGGACTCTGTACATTCCCTCAACCACCCCTCAACAGAATGACTGGGAGGAGGAACCCCCAAAGTAGGAAAGACTCAGAGACTATGACTTATGCCACAGATTTACAAATGGATACAGATATAACCAAGATGTCAGAAATGGAATTCAGGGTAGCAATTGTGAAGACAATAGCTAGAATGGAGAAGTCAATTAATGGCAACATAGAGTCTCTAAGGGCAGAAATGAAAGCTGAATTGGCAGAACTTAAGAATGCTATCAATGAGATCCAGTCTAATCTAGACAATCTAACAGGTAGGGTAAGTGAGGCAGAAGAACGAATTAGTGACCTAGAAGACCAATTAATAGACAAAAAGGGAAAAGAGGAGGCCAGGGAAAAACAACTCAGAATCCATGAAAATAGAATCAGAGAAATAAGTGACACCATGAAATGTTCCAGTGTCAGAATTATTGGAATCCCTGAGGGGGTGGAGAGAGAGAGAGAGGACTAGAAGATATATTTGAGCAAATCTTAGCTGAGAACTTCCCTAATCTGGGGAATGAAACAAACATTCATGTCCTAGAGGCAGAGAGGACCCCTCCCAAGATCAAGGAAAACAGGCCAACACCCCGGCATGTAATAGTAAAACTCGCAAATCTTAGAACCAAGGAAAACATCTTAAGGGCAGTTGGGGGAAGAGAGTCCTTACGTACAGAGGGAGGAACATCAGAATAACATCAGACCTATCCACAGAGACCTGGCAAGCCAGAGAGGCCTGGCAAGACATATTCAGGGTACTAAACGGGAAGAACATGCAGCCAAGAAAACTTTATCTGGCAAGGCTGTCATTTAGAATAGATGGAGAGATGCAGAGCTTCCAAGACTGGCAGAAACTGAAAGAGTAATTGACCACTAAGCCAGCCCTGCAAGAAATATTAAGGGGGGTTCTATAAAAGGAGAAAGACCCCAAGAGTGATACAGAACAGAAATTTACAGAGACAATCTATAGAAACAAGGTCTTCACAGGCAATATGATGACAATAAATTCATATCTTTCAACAATCAGTCTCAACATGAATGGCCTAAATGCTCCCATAAAACGGCACAGGGTTGCAGATTGGATAAAAAGACAGGACCCTTCCATATGCTGTCTACAAGAGACTCATTTTGAACATAAAGATACATCCAGACTGAAAGTGAAGGGATGGAGATCCATCTTCCATGCCAATGGACCTCAAAAGAAAGCTGGGGTAGCAATTCTTATATCAGACAAATTAGATTTTAAGCTAAAGACTGTAGTTAGAGACACAGAAGGACACTCTATCATTCTTAAAGGGTCAATCCAACAAGAAGATCTAATAATTGTAAATATCTACACCCCCAACATGGGAGCAGCCAGCTACATAAGCCAACTGTTAAGCAACATAAAGAGTCATAGTGATAAAAATACATTAATTGTAGGAGACCTCAATATTCCACTCTCAGCAATAGACAGATCATCTAAGCAGAAAATCAACAAAGAAACAAGAGCTTTGAATGACACACTGGACCAGATGGACCTCATAGATATATACAGAACATTCCACCCTAAAACAACAGAATACTCATTCTTCTCGAGAGCACATGGAACTTTCTCCAGAATAGACCACATACTGGGTCACAAATCAGGTCTCAAACGACACCAAAAGATCGAGATTATTCCCTGCATATTCTCAGACCATAATGCCTTAAAACTGGAACTCAATCACAAGAAAAAACGTGGAAGAAATTCAAACACTTGGAGGCTAAAGACCACTCTGCTCAAGAATGTTTGGGTCTGGGGCGCCTGGGTGGCTCAGTTGGTTTAGCAGTTGCCTTTGGCTCAGGTCATGATCCCAGGGTCCTGGGATCAAGCCCCATGTCGGGCTCCCTGCTCAGTGGAGAGCCTGCTTCTCCCTTTCCCTCTGCCTGCCTCTCTGCCTACTTGTGCTCTCTCTATCTCTCTGTCAAATAAATAAATAAATAAATAAATAAATAAATAAAATCTTAAAAAAAAAAAAAGAATGTTTGGGTCAACCAGGAAAACAAAGAAGAACTTAAACAATTCATGGAAACCAATGAGAACAAAAACACATTGGTCCAAAACCTATGGGATACTGCAAAGGTGGTCCTAAGGGGAAACTACATAGCCATCCAAGCCTCACTCAAAAAAATAGAAAAATCCCAAATTCACCAACTAACTCTACACCTTAAAGAACTAGAGAAAAGGCAACAAATGATGCCCAAGCCACACATTAGAAGAGAAATAATTAAGATTAGAGAAGAGATCAATGAATTAGAAACCAGAAACACGGTAGACCAGGTCAATGAAACTAGAAGCTGGTTCTTTGAAAGAATTAATAAGATTGATAAACCACTGGCCAGACTTATCCAAAAGAAAAGAGAACGGACCCAAATTAATAAAATTATGAATGAAAGGGGAGAGATCACGACTAACACCAAGGAAATAGAAACAGTTATTAGAAATTATTATCAACAACTATATGCCAATAAATTAAGCAACGTGGAAGAAATGGATGCCTTCTGGAAACCTATAAACTGCCAAGACTGAAACAGGAAGAAATTGACAACCTGAATAGGCCAATAACCAGTAACGAGATTGAAGCAGTGATCAAAAACCTCCCAAAAAACAAGAGCCCAGGGCCTGATGGATTCCCTGGGGAATTCTACCAAACATTCAAAGAAGAAATATTACTATGCTCCTGAAGCTGTTTCAAAAAACAGAAACAGAAGAAAAGCTTCCAGACTCATTCTATGAGGCCCGCATTACTTTAATCCCCAAACCAGGCAAAGACCCCATCAAAAAGGAGAATTTCAGACCGATATCCATGATGAATATGGATTCCAAAATTCTCAACAAAATCCTAGCTAATAGGATCCAACAATACATTAAAAGGATCATCCACCACGACCAAGCGGGATTTGTCCCCGGGATGCAAGGGTGGTTCAACATTCGCAAGTCAATCAATGTGATAGAACACATTAATAAGAGGAGAGAGAAGAACCATATGGTCCTCTCAGTTGATGCAGAAAAAGCACTTGACAAAATAAAGCGTCCTTTCCTAATTTAAACTCTTCAGAGTATAGCGATAGAGGGAACATTCCTCAAGTTCATAAAATCCATCTATGAAAAACTGACAGCAAATATCATCCTCAATGGGGAAAAGATGAGACCTTTCCCTTAAGATCAGGAACACGTCAAGGATGCTCACTCTTGCCACTATTGTTCAACATAGTACTAGAAGTCCTGGCAACAGCAGTCAGGCAACAAAAAGAAATAAAAGGTATTCACATTGGCAAAGAAGAAGTCAAACTCTCTCTCTTCGCAGATGACATGATACTTTATGTGGAAAATCCAAAAGACCCCACCCCCAAATTACTAGAACTCATACAGCAATTCAGTAATGGGTCAGGATACAAAATCAATGCACAGAAATCAGTTGCTTTCTTATACACTAACAATGCAACTGTAGAAAGAGGAATTAGAGAAATGATTCCATTTACAATAGCACCAAAAACCATAAGATACCTCGGAATAAACCTAACCAAAGAGGTAAAGGATCTATACTCTAGGAACTACAGAACACTCATGAAATAAATTGAAGAAGACACAAAAAGATGGAAAAACATTCCATGCTTATGGATCAAAAGAATAAACATTGTTTTTTTGTTGTTGTTGTTTTAAAGATTTTATTTATTTATTTGACAGAGAGAGAGTTAGTGAGAGCAGGAACACAAGCAGGGGGAGTGGGAGAGGGAGAAGCAGGCTTCCGGCCGAGCAGGGAGCCCAATGTGGGGCTCGATCCCAGGACTCTGGGATCATGACCTGAGCTGAAGGCAGACACTTAACAGCTGAGCCACCCAGGCGCCCAAGAATAAACATTGTTAAAATGTCTATGCAATGCAGAGCAATCTATACCTTCAATGCCATCCTGATCAAAATTCCAATGACATTTTTCAAAGTGCAGGAACAAACAATCCTAAAATTTGTATAGAATCAGAAAAGACCCCGAATCGCCAAGGTAATGTTGGAAAAGAAAAACAAAGCTGGGGGCATCACATTGCCAGACTTCAAGCTATATTACAAAGCAGTGATCACCAAGACAGCATGGTACTGGCACAAAAACAGACATATAGACCAACGGAACAGAATAGAGAGCCCAGATATGGACCCTCAACTCTATGGTCAAATAATCTTCGACAAAGCAGGAAAAAATATGCAATGGAAAAAAGAGAGTCTCTTCAATAAATGCTGCTGGGAAAATTGGACAGCCACATGCAGAAGAATGAAACTCGACCATTCTCTAACACCATACACAAAGATAAACTCAAAATGGATGGAAGACCTCAATGCGAGACAGGAATCCACCAAAATCCTAGAGGAGAACATAGGCAGTAACCTCTTTGACATCGGCCATAGCAACTTCTTTCAGGATACATCTCCAAAGGCTAGGGAAACAAAAGCAAAAATGAACTTTTGGGACTTAATCAAGACAAAAAGCTTCTGCACAGCAAAGCAAACAGTCAACAAAACAAAGAGGTAACCCACAGAATGGGAGAAGATATTTGTAAAGGACACTACAGATAAAGGGCTGGTATCCAAGGTCTATAAAGAACTTCTCAAACTCAACACCCAGAAGACAAATAATCAAGTCAAAAAATGGGCAGAAGACATGAACAGACACTCCTCCAAAGAAGACATACAAATGGCTAACAGACACATGAAAAAATGTTCATCATCATTAGCCATCAGGGAAATTCAAATCAAAACCACATTGAGATACCACCTTACTTATGTCAGTTAGAATGGCAAAAATTGACGAGGCAGAGAACAACAAATGTTGGCAAAGATGTGGAGGAAGGGAACTCTCTTACACTGTTGGTGGGAACACAAGCTGGTACACCACTTTGGAAAACACTGTGGAGGTGCCTCAAAAAATTAAAAAGAGAGCTACCTTATGACCCAGCAATTGCACTACTCGGTATTTACCCCAAAGACACAGATGTAGTGAAAAGAAGGGCCATATGCACCCCAGTGTTCATAGCAGCAATGTCGGCAATAGCCACACTGTGGAAGGAGCCGAGATGCCCTTCAACAGATGAATGGATAAAGAAGATGTGGTCCATAGATACAATGGACTATTAGTCAGCCATCAGAAAGGATGAATACCCAACTTTTACATCAACATGGACGGGACTGGAGGAGATTATGCTAAGTGAAATAAGTCAAACAGAGAAAGCCAATTATCATATGGTTTCACTAATTTGTGGAACATAAGGAATAGCATGGAGGACATTAGGAGAAGGAAGGGAAAAATGAGGGGGGATATCGGAGGGAGAGATGAACCATGAGAGACTATGGACTCTGAGAAACAAACTGAGGGTTTTAGAGGGGCGGTGGGTGGGGGGATGGGTTAGCCTGGTGATGGGTGTTAAGGAGGGCATGTACTGCATGGAGCCCTGGGTGTTATACAAAAATAAGGAATCGTGGATCACTTCATCAAAAACTAATGATGTATTGTATGGTGACTAACATAACATTAAAATAAAATAAAATAAAATAAAATAACATAAAATAAAATAAAATAAAAAGAATTGGGAAAGTACTACCTTAGAATAGATATATTTGTCATTTACAAAATCTTGAAGGCTGTAGGCCTAATGAATATGTTCTTACTCAACATAACGCCCTATGGTTGAAAGAAATAAATTTAAGCAAATGAATGCAAGGAATTTCCTTTACATTGAAATTAAAAATTTTATGGGATTTGACCTTGGGAGATAATTAAAGGGGTAATTATCTGGTTTAAAGACTTTCAAATAAAATCATTTTTATTTGGAAAAATCATAACAAATTTGGATTAGAGGTGTTTAAAATGTGTAATTTTATCTTTTGTAAACCTAAATAAGGATGGCCATTTGAATTGGTACTTCAAACTGGAAGCTCAGACAATAGCCAATTTATATGTCCTAGGGAGGAAAAGAACGCAGTTCCATTTTAGAGTTCACCGAGGATAGCCTAGTGCTTGGCAGACCCTGGAGCCAGCTTGTCTGTGTTCACCACTTGTGTTGCCTTGACTGAATTGCTTAACATTTCTGTGTTTCTAAAATGGGAATAGTTGTGTTAATCCACTTAAATGGGTTAGCCCACATACACAAATTTACATATGGCAAGTGGGCAGTAAGTTGATATTGTTATTTTCTCTCATATTTATGTGTTGTGTTACTGAGAGGAACCGTCTTTTTCTGTGTGGGCATCAATTTCATTTCCACCAGCAACATCTCTTCTGATTACCCTCTGAGTTGTAGCTCAGTTATCAGTTAAGCTTCTGCAATATTTTGTGGCTTCTAATCCAAGAAACAGTCTTAAAGATTGAAATAGGAATAATTTATGATTCTTGGGTATTCTTTTCTCATATTTTGTTTGTATTTGATTTTATTCACATAGTTTTGTTTGAAAAACATACTTTATGCCTTATATAAAATAAGTATTGTTTTAATTTTTTTTGAATGTCTTATTTCATTTCTTCTCTCAACACTTTAAATATTTCACTCCACTGACTTCTTGCTTGCATGGTTTCCGAGAAGTTGGATGCAAATCTTATCTTTCTTCCTCTGTATGTAAGGTGTTTTTCTCTTTGGCTTCTTTCAGGATTGTTTCTTTATCTTTGAATTTCTACATTTTGACTAGGTGTAGTTTTCGGGCATTTATCTTGCATTTGTCCCACTGTTCTTGGATATTCTATTCTGGTTTAGTCCTCACACGTCAGTGTTTTTTCTCTTTGCTTTTCATTTTGGAAGTTTCTATTGACATATCCTTAGTTTCTTTCCTCAACTAACGAGCCCACCAAAGGGTTTCTTCATTTATGTTACAGTGTTTTTGATCTCTAGCACTTCTTTTTGAGTCGTTTTTAGAATTTCCATCTCCCTACTTACATCATCCATCTATTTTAGCATGTTGTCTATTTTTTCCATTAGACCCATTAGTGTATTCATCATAGTTGTTTTAAATTCTTATTTCAATAATTCCAATATCCCTGCCATATCTAAGGCTAGTTCTGATGCTTGTGTTGTCTCTTCAAACTATGTTTTTTGCCTTTACGAATGCCTTGTAATTTTTTTTTTTGAAAGTTAGATATGATGTACTGGGTGAAAGGAATTCTCATAAACAGGCCTATAGTGATGTGCTGATAAGGTGTAAGGGGAGGGGAAGTGTACTATAGCCCTATGATTAGGGCTAAGTTTTTTAGTGAGCCAATGTATCTGAGCTGTGAACTTCACAAATGCTTTTCAGTCATCCATTTCCACATTTTAGGTGGGTCAGATCGGGGCAGGGAGTAGAGTTGAATATTTCCCTTCCCCCACATGGAAGACCAGAGGGGTCAGTTAGTCTCTGATCAAACCCTAATGGGTTGGCTCTGGCAAATAATTTCACTTGAGCACAGGCCTTGTTAAGAACAGCATGCTCTGGCATATTTCAAAATGGTTACTTTTCCTCTCTCCCTGCCAGAAACCCAAGGGGAGTTTTCTCTGATATTCACTGGGAAAACTTGATCCAGAGCTCCAGGAAGTAAAACTCCCAAAAGTTGGGGGCCACCTGGAATTTCATTCAGATTTGTCTAAATTGAGCCTTCAGCAATTTGTTGATTGAGATTCATATTTTCCTATTGGGGCACTGGTTCCTGGAGGTTTCTGCTGGTGGGTTTTTGCTCTGGTAAATTGTGATTCTCTCTGTTCGTTGGTCTGTTTCTCCAATTCTGGTGGCAGTGGTTTGCCCTGTGACCTCACTTCTGTTTATAAAATATAGCCATGTATGTACAATGCTGTCTCAGTTTCCTATTGCTGCTATAAAAAATCACCACAAACTTTCTGGTTTAAAACAACAGAAATTTGCTCTCTTATAGATGTAGAGATCAGAAGTCTGAAACGAGTTTTATGGGGCTAAAATGTGTCAGTGGGAATGGTTCCTTCTAGAAGCTTCCAGCAAGAATTGCATTTCTTGCTTCTCCCAGTTTCTAGAGGCTGCTGACGTGTCTTGGTTTCTGGCCACATCACTCTGATCTCTTCTTCAGTAATTACATGGCCTTCTTCCCTTCTGTAGTCAAGTCACCCTCTGCCTTCCTCTTAAAAGGATAATTCTAATTGCACTTAAGCCTTGCCTGCCTGGATTATCCAGGGAAATCTTCCCGTCTCAAAATTCTTAACTATATCTGCAAAATTCCTTTTGTCATTTATGGTAATATTCCCAGATTCCAGGGATTAGGACCTGGATATATTTGGTGGCCCTTATTTATTCTACCACCAATATGTTTAGAAAAGTGTTATCTCTTCTGATTATTAAATGTAACTTGAGCAACTTTTATTAATTGATGGCACTGGATTTCATTGCAGGCAGAATAAATAGTAGTGAAGAACTGTACAAGGATAACTTCATAGGTGCTACATATGTTATTTTTTTGACTGACCAAAATGATGGTTTAAATTAAAGGCTTAATTCTAACAGCAACAACAAAATAAATTGATATGTGCATATTTTTTAAAAAAGATTATTTAATTTAGAGAGAGAAAGTGCAAGCAGGGGGAGGGGCAAAAGAAAAGGGAGAGAGAGAGAGAATCTCAAGCAGACTCCACACTGAGCACAGAGCCAACTCGGGGCTCCATCTCACGACCCTGAGACAGCCGAAACCAAGAGTCAGACACTTAACCGACTAAACCACAAAGGCACCCTGTGTAGAATCTGATAGGCATTTGGTTAGGAGAAATTTGTATTTCTCCACCATATAAAAAAAAGATTGGTGAGGAGCTCCTATGTATATATAACCAGAATGTAGCATGTCTTATTTTCAATGAAAGGATTGCCCCTTTTCTCTTCCATATACACCCTTCTGGACTGTATTGCCATTTTGGAATTTTCCAATTTAAATTTTAATTTAAATATCTTATCCAAATAAAGCCTTTTAGGGCAGAAGATGTGAAAGGAGCATGTAGACTGATTTGTTCAGGATCTTAACTCCCTTTGGAATAGCCTTAGGCCTTAAAGACTCTGGGGCTGGTCGAAGAATCAGAAATACAAAGCTGGAAATGATGGAAGCGTAGTGCACAATAACATAACATTTCAAAGTATTTAAGAAGAAAAGTATCTTTTAGTGGGTATCTCTGGAGTTTCAGGATAATCACTGAAAAACAGCCTTTGAAATGTCTGACAAAACAATGAAAATAACTTCAAACTTTATGAACAGTTGAAAGTTAGGTTTAAATGAAAGCTTTGTCTCAACTTCAAAACACTGAATTTGGCAGCAGGAGTCTAATTACTACCATCAGATGCTGGGGCCCCCAAACCACCGTCATGTTAAATTAAAGTCTCTGAATTCTGTGTTCATCTTTCTGCTTCTTTATGTGGTGGAAAAAGGAGAGTTCAGATAGTTATGGCAAAGACTGGGTGATTGCCTTCATTGTTCACATTTTTATTTCAGTGAGCAGGTCCAACATAAATATTTAAAACTTATATTCTCCTATAGGAGACAGAATTTTCAAGCAAGCCATTTTTTTACAGGGGCATTTTTTAAAGTAAGAGGCCAGACCATAACTAGAAGGCAGTGGTAGGTATCAAATTAAGAGAGTATCAAAAAAAGAGAGAATCGCCATAAAAGCAGCAATGAAAATATAGAGGTGTAAAGACTGGAGAGTGTTGCCGACTTGGAAAAGGCTGAATTTTTAAAAATACCTTATTTGATGTATTACCCTTATGACCTTTTAAAAAAGCAAGATAAAAGCATACTCAGAACACATCACCATATTGTCATATGGTGTGAAGTTAGTCTACCCCTCAATGATGTCATTGCTGGTTTCAGACATTCTAGGAAAAGACTATGTGGATAGATAAATGTACATTGTGCCTCTGTTTTTACGGTATTGGAATTCAGACTACATAAATTGTAATTTGTTTATGTCTCCTCTTTGTGTTAAATTAAAAGAAGTTGCATTGCTTGTTTGTTTGGCTTGAATGAGTTTTTAAAAGCAGCTAGTATTTATTTATAATGTAATGAATCACACTAAAAATTTTCCTTCATAAAAGAAAAAAATCCAAAGCAATAGTAGATTACAGATTGACTAAAAACAGACTGAGTGATTAAGAGGTTGGGCTCCAGAGTCAGACAGACATACACTTAAAACTGGCTATGTCACTCACAAGCACTGTAACTTGGGGTAAGGTACCTAAACTCTTCACACACCAATTTCCTCATTTGTATAATAACAGCGCAACAACAGTCATAATAATAGCAGCATGGATTTCATCAGTGTTTTGTGAAAAGTGTTGATACATATGAGCTGCATAATTGTTCAGTGAATAGTAGTAGATGGTATGATTATTGTTGCTGGATAAACTTCATGGTCCAGGTTCCATAGACTCCAGTGCTCTATTCCCAGCAAAAGGGTGAGAGGAATGTATTGTGAGATGCCATCACCTGCAAAAGCTAAGTAAATCTCTTTTTGATGTCATCCAAGGGACCATGATTCATAGCTTTTGCTAAACTATCGTTGATGTATTTTTATTTTATATCTATAGCAGATATATATATTTGAGAGAGAGGGAGAGGGAGCGCGCACAGGGAGGGGCAGAGGGAGAGGGAGAGAGAAACTTTAGCAGACTCCAAGCTCAACGAGGAGCACTATGTGGGGCTTACGACCCTGAGATCATGACCTGAGCTGAAACCAAGAGTCCAATGCTTAACTGACTACACCACCCACGGGCCCATATAGCAGATACATTTAAAACAACATTTCCTTTTATCTGACATTCAAACATTATGAATGTAAAGCATGTTTCCTTGCCCTATGATTTTATGATATGGAGAATAAGTTTGAGTATATTTTCTATACTATTCACAACTGAAAAAGAGAAAAAAAACTTGTTTGAACCTTACTGTGTTCTAGGTACTGTGCTAGGCATTTTATGTACTTCATTTCAATTAGTCCTCAAAATAGCCTTATGAAAAAAAAATAGCCTTATAAGATAGGAAATGTTATTCTTTAAAGAGAGAGTTTGAATTTATGGATTCTAATCATATTACCTCTTAGACACCAATGTTCTCAATGTTTTCAGTCAGTATTCATATAATAGCCTTTTTATCTACTATAGTTTTTTGTGGTTACCTATCCTTTAAAGGCTGTGTAGCTAATTGGTTGAGGGCAAGCTGTGAATTCTGAGAGATCTTGGTTCAGTCCTGACCCCAGACTACTGTAGACCTTGGGTAAGCTGCTTAACTTTTTTGGGTATTTGTTACTTCACTTATAAAATAAGACTAATGTTACCTACTTCATAGACTTATTTTGAGGATTAAATGCCCTAATTCATATAGTGAAAATATTAGAGTAGAGCCTGGCACATAATAAGCTCCCATTTGATCACAGTCATCATTGTTATTTTTTTTAATTGAAATATAATTGACACACAATGTTACATTAGTGTCAGGTGTACAACATAGTGACTAGAAAACTGTAGGTCATGCTGTGCTCATCACAGCTATTGCTGCCAGGACGTCGGGCACAGTATTACAATCACAGTCATTAGTTTTCATAAACATGCAATGAGCTGCTGATGGATACACACACACACTGCTAGAGACCATAGGAAACATTAAGCTAAAAATGACACGCTTACGGTATTTGGATTTACAATTTGGTGAGAAAACAACATGCATATGTGAAAGAAGTGCTTTTTTTTTTTTTTAAGAAATACAACAACTTTATAAGAGTATAGGAAATAGTGGTAAATTCTTAGTGTTGGGATATAGCTCAGATGAGAGGAGGTGGAGAAAATAGTTTTGAAAAAGACATATGGGTGCCTGGGTGGCTCAGTTGGTTAAGCGACTGCCTTCAGCTCAGGTCATGATCCTGGAGTCCCGGGATCGAGTCCCGCATCGGGCTCCCTGCTCGGCGGGGAGTCTGCTTCTCCCTCTGACCCTCCTCCCTCTCATGCTCTCTGTCTCTCATTCTCTGTCTCGCAAATAAATAAAATCTTAAAAAAAAAAAAAAAAGACATATGTTACTGTTTGGAGAAGGGAGGAAAGAACTTTCTAGATTCAAGGAACAGCATGACTAAAACCCCTGGACAATGGAATACAGTACTCAAGAAATAGTAACTGTAAGGTTTGTGGTGTGACTAGAGAACAGTTTATGGAGACATCAACTTAGAAATAAGTCTGAAAGACAGATATGAACTAGATTGTTAAATGTTTTGCTAAGGACACTTAATCTTACTGCCTTGTTGTTTAGAAGCCTCCTCCATTAGGAATTTGGAAAGTACATTTGGAAAAGTGAGGCAGTCAGCGAGAACAGTTAAGACATTGTACAGATGATTTAGTTGAAATTTGATAAATCCCTGGACAAGGGTAGTGACCGTAGGAATAGAAGAGAGGAATGAATGATATAAAAGACATTTCAGAGATAGAAGCCAAAGATATTCATTAATTGATGGCTGTGGTGGGAGTGGGGATGAGGAAGGGGTCAAAGATGATGTAAAGTTTTAAACAGGTGGCTAGAATGATAGTGATAATATTCATTGAGCCCAAACACTCATGAAAGGAGGTTTGGGGACAGACTGTGTATAAAGTCCTTTGGGTAGGTAGTCCAAGTAGATTTGTCCTAAATGTACATGGAAATTTGGACCCGGATATTAAGTAAAGAGTGCAAGTTTGGATGTAGAATAATATTGTTATAACTGGCAAAGAAATATAATTTACTTTGAGATACCCTTGAAAATACCAGGCAGCCTTTTGAATTTCTTAGTATAATCTCTCAAATCTGGGTGTATAAAACACACATATTCTCTGCATCGTCTACAGTGTATTTTAGCTGGAATACATCTATTTAATACCAGACTCTTTTTTTGTTGTTGTTGTTCTTAGCTGGAGGATGTAATTTTTTGGATTAAGACTGGGGTGTGGGAGGGTCAGTGATTCTGGAATTCACTTCTACTAATGCTTTGACAGAACCTGTTTTATCAGCTCACTTTCATCTCACCTGCTGAGGTTTTTGCTTGATTGGCAGTCTTGTAATCCTCTTGTGAGAATTAACTGGGAGGCTTTAACTATAAATAACAATCATTTTCAAGTCTGAGATACAAAGATGTAGTCATGGTGAGGAGAGACTGTCTAGCCTATTGCTTTTTTTAAATCTAGGGTTAGTCCCTAAAGCATTTGTCAAGCTTTTACATTCTTGTCACATTTCTAATATCTTAAGGCTTTGTTCATGAAGAAAGCAACTTTTCTTGGAGGAAAATCTTAGGATTTAGTTTATTATTATTATTATTAATATCATTATTCTAATGCTTAATTAGGTAACATTGTATCACTTTTAATTATTTACAAAACCCTTTCTCTGATGTAGTTTCATTTTGAACTTCTCAATAATCCAAATGGAGGCAGAGTTGTTACCACTTAATAGATGAAGAAACAGACCTAAGAGAGGTTGAGCATCTTGCTCAGGATCCCACAGTCAGTAAGAGTTGGACCTGGGACTTAGACAGTAACTTGACTCCAGATGGGTTTTTAATTCATGGAGACATATGTCTCTACTTTTACTAGTAATATTTATAATCTAATATTTAGTATTCCCCCTATTAGATAGTCATCTTAGATGAATAGACTATAATATCTTGCTTTTTACCTTAAAAAGTCTTTCAGTATGGTAAATGTGCTATTAAAAAGTGATCAGCACCTTAGGGAAAATTGTGGGCATTTACTTGCCATGTTGATAGCGTCAGGGTTGTAGATTCTTGCTTGACTTCCTTCCTTCCTTCCTTCCTTCCTTCCTTCCTTCCTTCCTTCCTTCCTTCCTTCCTTCCTTCCTTCCTTCCTTCCTTCTTTCTCTTTCTTCATGTTTTATGTAGCTGTGTGACTATGTTAAACTTAACTAAGTTACAAGCAATTTTTCAGCTATAATTGTAAACAACACATATTTTGGTTTTATTTTCAAAACTCAGATATTATTTTAAGTGATGGTGTTTAAATTGCATTAAAATTGAAAACTTTAAATGATATGTAGAACTGAGATTGAACAGGAGGTGTAGGAAACAATAAGGTAGCCAAATACCTGTTGTTTACATCCAGAATCTGTCCTGATTGGCCAGTGTGCCACCTTCGGTTTTTTAAAGAAAATCTTTTGAATATCATCCTTAGGGATTAGAAGTAGAAAATTTAAGCTTTACCTAAAGTATGTTGTCTTTTAAATAGGGAAAAGAGCAGAGACTAAAAGAGAACCCAGCTTAGGACACTGTGCTGCCCTTTATTAGAAAGAGCAGTGGAGCCAGATGGGGCTGTTTTCTTTGCTGTGTTTCGGATGCTAGAGCCAGGCTTCACTAGATAAGCACAGATACTGTATCAATATTTCCTGTGGAAAGAACTATTATGATGCAAGTAAGTGTGTAATCCGGACAAGGAGGTCACCAGAAAAGGACCAACTAACAATTGCTTTCTCAGATATG
Source organism: Mirounga angustirostris (assembly GCF_029215605.1). NCBI lineage: Eukaryota > Metazoa > Chordata > Mammalia > Carnivora > Phocidae > Mirounga > Mirounga angustirostris. The sequence continues at coordinate 46,667,533 of NW_026991714.1, forward strand.
CAGACAAATAAAACTTATTTACATTATCACTTATTTGGCATCTACTAATTTTGGCATCTGTACTCATACTACAGTTTGGGAGGATTAAAATTAGATTTTAAGAGTCATGACAATTCCTTTACTTGGCATATTTCGATTATATGTTTCTTCTCTTCCTTTTTTTTTTTAAAGATTTTATTTATTTATTTGACAGAGACAGAGATAGCGAGAGCAGGAACACAAGCAGCGGGAGGTGGAGAGGGAGAGCAGGCTTCCCACCGAGGAGGGAACCCGATGTGGGACTCGATCCCAGGACCCTGGGATCATGACCTGAGCCGAAGGCAGACGCTTAACGACTGAGCCACCCAGGCGCCCCTCTTCCTTTTTTTTTTTTTTTTTAACATTTATTTAGTTTATTCTAAACATTTCAAGACATAAAGTAAATAGGACCTTTAGAAATATATTTTGTCCTTTCCTTATCCTGGCCGAGAAGGGATGGAACAATCTGTTCAATATTTAGCCAAGGCTTCAACTTTTCAATATCATTTGGTATTTCTAAATGCAGAATGTTTTATCTGGAGAAAGTGAGAATTTATTTGTGGTAAAGTCATCAGTTTTAAAGTCTTGTAAAACAAATGTGATCATTCTACCCTTTGTTTGCTTTGTTTAATCTGTAAACTCTGATTAAAAAAAAATTTTCCCCTTCTTATTGGACAATCTCTATATTTTAGTTTTGGTCAACAAGACCAGTCCCACATAAAATTCTCAAGTAGTCCAGGTTTTGTGTTCAGCTTTTTCCCCTTTCCCTTTCAATCTTTGGCTTCTTTTGCCTACGTGATCTTCCTTTGCTCCCACTTCTACAGTGGTCCAATATCCTTTGGAATATTCTTCTATCCTCCTGTCCATTAAACACTATCTGCATCTTCCCCATCTTCCCCTCAAGGTATTATTTACTGCTTTCCTTTTGACAAACTGATAAACTAATCTGCGCTGAAGAATTTGTGAGTTATAGTGTCTTATCTCTCTAGATAATGTTGTATTTTGATATTTCAAAATTGGGCTACCAGAGAAATTACCAGAGAAATCATAGTGTACGTGGAAAAAAATGTATCTATGGCAGGAATCCTAGGCTCTGGGGCAGACCAGTTTGAGAAATAATTTTGAGGCCTTTTGCTGGCTACAGATTTACATTTCCTATATCAACAAGGGTGGAGTTTTGTTGCTCTGTTTCTAGTTTTTAACTCTATTCAATGAGACTATCATGTGAAATTATTACCAATGAGGAATTTTAGCCACTGCCTTTGCAAGCCAACAGATTGTTTATCAAGGAGAGAAAGAGAACCCTTTTGGAGACCCACATCGGGTTTTGTTGTGGGGCAAGGTCTCTACTGTTATAGTTAATTAATGCAGGCTGTTTCCATATTTATAATTATGAATAGAGGATTTAAGTTTAATGTTCTAGGGGTCCCTGGGTGGCTCAGTCGGTTAAGTGTCTGCCTTCGGCTCAGGTCATGATCCCAGGGTCCTGGTATCGAGCCCTGAGTCGGGCTCTCTGCTCAGCAGAAAGCCTGCTTCTCCCTCTCCCACTCCCCTTGCTTGTGTTCCCTCTCTCGCTGTGTCTCTGTCAAATAAATAAAATCTTAAAAAAAAAAAGTTTAATGTTCTAAATTCCATGTTCCAAGATTAATATTAAAGAGATTTAAAAATGGCAAGCCTTGTCCAGTTGTATAATTAAATAGGTAAATTACATACAGCCCAGGAGAAATTTAAAGAATTTTCCAGTTTTTAAAAATGTAATTTTCAATGTAGCACACCAACTTTATTAGTACGTTGAGTTCACAGGAGAATGTTTTTGACATTTCCTATTATCAAATTTTAAATGCACGTAATACCTATAAATACATAGTGTTATAAATACTTGCACTAATTGAATAGTCTCCCACTTGGAATGTTTCTTCTATGAAATAAGCTAAGGACATATGAAAACTTCACTGGCTTTTCAAGGTCACAGGTAAAGTGGCTTTGAAAGTGTTCAGTGAACTCTTGGGTAGATACTCTCAGCTCCTCTGAGTTGGGCTTCATAGTCTCTGCGAATCTATTCTACTTGCAGTTCCCAATGTCTGTCAGATGAGGGCAGCATAATCATATACAGGCCCTCTGTCTGGTTTGACCTTAGATCAGAGAACTGATTAAGGAAACCAAACAGCTCAAGAACTTGTAAATAGTCAATTTTCTTTTTTACACACACTGCTGAACTGATTGAAACACAAGATAAAAACATTAGAACAAATATAATTAAAAAATATTTTTCTATGACTGAAAATCCTCATCAAAAGGATATGTGGAGACGCTTGGGTGACTCAGTCTGTTAAGTACCTTTGGCTCAGGTCATGATCCCAGGGTCCTGGGACCGAGTCCCACATTGGGCTCCTTGCTCAGGAGCTTCTCTCGCTGCCTGCTCACCACCCCACCCACCCCCGCCACTTAGGCACGCGCGCTCTCTCTCTCTGACAAATAAATAAATACAATCTTAAAAAAAAAAGATATGTGATTTACATTAGAAAAATAATTTGTAATTATGAATTTAAAATTTAAAGTTTAAAAAAGAATACTAGAGCGAGACAGAGAGAACAGAGAACAATCTCTCTCCTATTTGTAGATGGAACCATACAGAGTAGTTAAGTGTTGGACACTAGTCTCAGACTGCTTTGTCTTAACCCACCATAATATTTGGGGCAAGTTACTTAACATTTCTATGCCTTAATTTCCTCAAATACAAAAGGGAAGGAATCATAGTATGCATTCACAGAGTTCAGGATTAAATGAGATAATGCAGGTAGACCAATTTGAATATACTCTACACATAATTGCACTGTAAATGTTAGTTTCCATTATATTCAGGACGTAAATGCTAAAGTTTTCAATTTAGAAGACCTTAAAGTATCAGAGTCTAATGCACAAGAAAGAATTTGAGTGAGATTCCTACTCTGTATTTTATGCTATTTGGTCACAGGGATCCTGGGGAAAAATACATTTAAAGGAGCTGTTTAAGAGGAGGGGAAAATATGAAAGATGGAAAGTTTAAGATTTATTGAGAATTAGGGGAGAGATGTCATATGTGCTAATACAAAGGGGAAATTTTTCTTCTCAAAGATTTGAACCCTTACTTTTTGGTTGGTAACAAAGTAGTGGCTATTTCCTACTTAGGAACTTACCCATTATCTATGAAAGTAATATCATAGTAAGTAAGACTCTGAAAAGTTCTTTTGAAAAGAAGAAAATTCACATTGAAGAAAGTCAGTCTGGTTAAGTTTTAAATCCATATTCAGTAAGCACTTACCAACAGCTTAGAGAGCTTAAAAGAGCTTGACTTTCTGGAGACAGACCTATACCCAGGAAGGTGAAACTATAGAAGTGTGGGGGCGCCTAGGTGGCTCAGTTGGTTAAGCATCAGACTCTCGATTTCAGCTCTAGTCATGATCTCAGGTTCTGAGATGAGCTCAGCGTGGAGCCTGCTTAAGATTCTCTCCTTCTCCCTCTGCCCCTCCCAACTCGTGTGTGCATGCATGCACTAGGTCTTTAAAAAAGAGAGAGAGAGAGAGAAAGGAAAGAAACTATCCAAGTGCCAAAGTGCATAAGGTCAGAGGTTAGAGGAAGAAGAGATAGAGTTAACTTTAATGATTAGGTAGTAGGATTGAAAGTAGAATTTGAATGTGTCCTTAAATATTGGTTGGGATTTGGAGAAGAAGAGGAAGGAGAAAAGTTAGGTGGGTATTATGGACTGAATTATATCCCCCACCCCTCCAATTCATATGTTAAAGTCCTAACCCCTAGTACCTCAGAAGGTGACTATACTTGGAGACAAGGACTTTAAAGAGATAAAGTTAAAATGAGGCCATTAGTTGGGCCCTAATTCAATATGACCGATGTCCTTTTAAGAACAGGAGATGCGGGGCGCCTGGGTGGCTCAGTTGGTTAAGCGACTGCCTTCGGCTCAGGTCATGATCCTGGTATCCCAGGATCGAGTCCCGCATCAGGCTCCCTGCTCGTCAGGGAGTCTGCTTCTCCCTCTGACCCTCCTCCCTCTCATGCTCTCTGTCTCTCATTCTGTCTCTCTCAAATAAATAAATAAAATCTTAAAAAAAAAAAAAAAAAGAACAGGAGATGCTAGGCTCTAGAAGTGCAAGACTTATATTTCTGTTGTTTAAGCCACTCATTTTGTGTAACTTTGTTGTGGTAGTCCTAGTAAACAATCACAGTGGGGGAAATTATAACTAAAGGTGTGGAAGCAGAAATATGTATTTCCTTGGAGGAGAACTAATAAGAAAATAGTGGTTTGGTATTGAATTTAGTTGGCTTCTTAGAGAAGCAATGTGATGTGATACTGTCCTGAAAAAGGTGGCACTTAACCCAGCAAGGTCTAGTCAGAGGTTTGGAGCAGAGGTGGAATTATGAATACCCTGTCTTCAGAAGTTGAATCTGACAGTTATGTGAGAGCTTCCATTGAACAAACACTGAAAGCAAAGTCATATATGCAGTGAAAGGGTCTGGCCTTTGCAAATGGGGGGTGGGTTTACATGTAAGTTATAATCGCATGTATGAATGGACAGTACTTGATAACAAAGAAAGGAAAACCTGAATGCATTAACATGGTTTCAAGCCAGGTGGACCAGTATAATAGTGGTACCATTGATAATGCAAATGTTCTGAAACCAGACCCTGTCCCACAGGAGGTAATGAGACAAGCTGGAGTTCAAGCTAAGACTGTAGTGTGTCAATGCTAGAGGGAAAAGAATGGGTGAAATCTATGTAAGTGTGTTTAAAAGGGCAGAGGACCAAACAGGATGGCTAAGGGACTTTTAAAAACAAGGGTATATACTATATAATTTTACAAAGATGCTTACTATACAATTTTAAGTCCTTTGCATTCCTACTCTGTAAGCATCCTCTGTTGCCCCCCAAACTACAGTAAAGTTTGGTACAACCACAAATGCCTTATGTGATTGGTTTTGGGAAAATATAGGACAAAGGTCTGCATTTCATGTTTGAGTTAATGCTAAAGACAGAAGAGAAAGAGAACATCCATAGATGATAATCAAGTAAAACAGAATGTTTACTGAAAACATAAGCTCTGAGCCAGAGGTAACCAAGAGAAAGAGTCTTTAACTCCCCTCCCTACTTAAAAATCCCTGAAGACAGCTGAAGGAGGCACACTTTAACATATAGGGATTGGAGTTCAAGACAAGTCAAATTATATTTAGATCTTGAAAGACAGACTGCTTACATTTGGGCTATACTCCAGTGTCAGCATCATACAGTGTTGGCTATCTGAATTTTCCCTGTCTTTGGTTAGGATAGATATTTGATGTGTCAAAATGTGTTCAAAGAGAAGACTTGGGAAGAATACAGAGCTTTCTTCAAGTATCTGAAGGAATTTTCTGTGGAAGGCAGATTGGATTGGGTTTGTGTTACTTCAGAAGGAAAGCTGTATGGAAGTAACAGAATTTCAGTTCAATATGAAAACTAAAATCTTCTAGTTAGCTTCTGCTAGTGACTTCTTTACCACATCATCATCCCCCTCAGTCTCAGGCAAAATTCAAAATTCAGATCTTTCCATCATGACCATTCCTTTCTTAAAATGTACAAACAAATAACCTGGCTACCTAGATAGCTTTTTTTTTTTTAATGGGTAGATCAAATGAAAATAATTATCTTCATATCACCTTGTATAACAATTTATGTCCTTGGCAAACTCTTCCCTATGTGCTTACAGTTTCAATGCTTGTTGTATGTGACAGACATATTAAAGGACCCTCAAGAATCAGAAAGAAAAAAAAAGACCAGGATGGTAGTGATTTATTGAAACACCTTTCTTTTCCAAGGAAACCACTTTTTCATAAGAATATTGCTAATGAATTCTATTCAACTGTTGACTTTAATTCAGAGTTGTTTCTTTTTCCCCTACATCTCCTATTCCTACCACTCCTGGCTCCTGGGGGTTGTGAATTCCTGGTATTAGAAATAACAAGCCAAATCTTCAAACTTTAACTAGAAGGAGAATTATGTGATTGATCAGAGGCCAAAAATCATAGCCTCTTTGTTTGTTTTTATTCTTAGTAGAATGGCCAGACAATGGACATCGGCAACACTGGTTACTAGAAATATTACCCAAACATTTTAGCTGGAAAAACAATGGAATAATTAGTTTCTTTTTCCCACTTCAGAAATTATTATCTATGAGAGCAGTATTAAAATAAAGATCCTGGAAAAGTTTAAAAAAAGAGTTTAGAAAGAGAAAGTAACATAAGTCATGAGTCTTTTGACTTAGAAAGCTAATAGTTTCATCAAAGAACACAGGCAAATTACAAAAGAAGAAGAAGGAGGAGGAGAAGAAGATGGAGGAGAAGAAGGAGAAGGAGAAGGAGAAGAGAAAAAGAAGAAGAAGAAGAAGGAGGAGGAGGAGGAGGAGGAGGAGGAGAAGAAGTATCAGCAGTGAATATGAACATGATTTTCCAAAAATTCTTTGAAGTAGGTCACAATCAAATGAAACCTGAATTATGGAAGGTCCAACCTGTGAAGATATCATTGTGGGTTGATCCAAGAAAACCTCATGAAAGGGGTGGTAGCTTAGTTGGGCCTCAAAAGATGGACAGGGTTCTCTGAAAATTGTACACATTCTATTGCTTAAGACAGGGTGTTTCAACTGTAGCATTATTGGCATTTTGGATTGGATAATTCTTTGTTTGGGGGGCCTATCTTGTGCATTAATGTTTAGCAGCATCCCTGGCCCCTGTCAGCTAGAAGCTAGTGGCAACCCTCCCCTCCACCCTAAGTTGTGACAACCAAAAATGTCTTCAGACATTGCCAATGTAACCATGGCCCGGGGAGGGGGGGGGGCAGTGCGGGCAAAACTTTCCCTGGTTGGGTATCACTGATTTAGCACATAAAGGATAGTCATGCATAATTAGAGAAATTGTCTTTATTTTGGTATTTTCACAAGCAAGCAAGGGAATAATAGTACAATGTTAGCATATTTAAAGAAAATTGCCCAGTTCTTTGGAAGACCTGACTTGGTTCATTCTCCAGGTGATGTTGATCGGTCCTAAAAGAGCTACACCAGAAAATGCTGACAGTGGGGGTGCTTTGGCTCTCATGGAAGAGGTGTCATAAAATCTTATACCTGTTTTCCTGAGGGCCCAGTGATGACTGTACTTTTCCTGAGATTCCCTGAATAGTACATACAGACACAATAATTTCTGATGATTCATTAAAATTACAGTTTAGGAAATATGAAGCACATTAAAAATAAACTTTAAAGCCGACTCATGTTTTACTTTCCCACTTCAAATACCAAGTGAATTTATACTTTTTCCATTTTCATCGATTTCAATGAACTTGTTAGACATAGCTTTAGTCATATGCCCAGCCGAACAGTAGAGGGTATGACTGCCTTAGATTGATGAGGCAGCTCTGGATAGCTTTTACAGTTTATACTCGAATGATGAGGGGATAAATGGAGACTTAACTAAAGGCAAATAGTTACCTTGAGAGAATTAAAATAACAAAATAGGAGGGTCAGGACAGCATAAATATTTGTAGATATGCATGAGATGCATGGTATACGTCCCCACTTTTATATCTGATTACACAGACACTACCAGAATTTCATAAAGGAAATCACTTATGGCTTATTTCTTTAATTCATATCATTCAGATTTCGGGTGGATTTTGCCAAGTTTAGCTAAAATAACATCAAAACAGGAACTCTGGTCCTTATAAATTTGTTTTACCAAACATCTCTTAAGTACTTACCATGAGTCAGGCACTGTGATGGAAACTAGATACCAATGAGAATAGGGATTAGCCACACTGGGTGGTTATCCTCAAAAACCTTGCAAGCCAGCCAGAAGGAGAGTTACACATGAAGAGCACGAAAAATGAAATGTTACAGGTAGTATACAGTGGGGCTGCAAAGGAAGGGGATATCAGTTACACCAGGTACATAACAGGAAAAATGAGGAATTATGTCATATTCTTGCCAGTCATATGTACTATCTCACACCCTTGCCAGCATAGAGGATTATTTTTTAGAATATTTTGTTCATTTGGTAAGCAAACCCGATATCTGATTTTAACTTGCATTTATATGTTGTAGAGGTCAATTTTTATATATAACATGTTTTCCATTTGTATTTTCTTTCCGTGCCCTTTATCCTCATTCATTTTTTTTTAAGATTTTATTTATTTATTTGACAGAGAGAGTCACAGCGAGAGAAGGAACACAAGCAGGGGGAGTGGCAGAGGGAGAAGCAGGCTCCCCGCAGAGCAGGGAGCCCGACGTGGGCTTGATCCCAGGACCCTGGGATCATGACCTGAGCCGAAGGCAGACGCTTAACGACTGAGCCACCCAGGCGCCCCTATCCTCATTCATTTTTAAATTTAGTACCCTCAGCTTCTACCTTCCCACCCCCACAAGTTCACATGCACACATACTCACACAGATACACGCTGAAACTGCTCAAGCAAATGTCACCCCAAAGAAACTCACTTCTATATCCAAACAATTTGTTTTATGTCTCACCTTACTGGACATCTAGTTGACCCCTTTCCTTCTTTAAAAACTCCATACAGGGCTTCCTCTTCAGCTGTTTTGTTCCTTATTTTACATCTCTAGCCATTTTTGCTCAGCCTTTATTCCTGGGCCCCTCTTGCTTTGTACATCCCTTAACTAGCGTTGTTTTTGAGGGCATTGTCTTTTTTTTTGTTTCTGCATCATGTTCCTACTTCTTTCTTCATGACCACTTTAACCAACTTCATGCCTTCTCATGGCTTTAACTATCATCTTTGTATCGGTGGTGCTCAAATTCTCATCTCCATCCAAGAACTCTTTCTTGCTTTCTACTTTCATGTATCCCACTGATTACTGGACAGTTCCATAAGGATATCTCACATGCATCACACTTAAGAGGTGTGAAATCAAAGCCATTCTTACTCATGTGTCACAATTCAGCTGATGTACCCCAAATCTAAGAAGAATTGACTGCTCTCATCTATGTCTCTATAGTATCTTCTATACTCTTTAAAAATATTCATCATACCTTTTCTCTGTCCTTTACTAGACTATAGATTCCTTAAAGAAAAATTTGTATCTTATCTTTGTGTCCCCAGTGCATGGCACAGAGTAAGTGCTCAATAAATATATGCATCTTTGGTTATCTAAAGAGTATTCAGATCACAGTAAGTAATCATCCTATTGTATTAAGATACACATGGAATTTTATGTTCAATTAGGAGCTCAAAAACTTGATACTCTTAAAAGGACATGAATGAACAGTAGTATATCATAAGGAGAGTGACCACAGATGCTAGAAATCAGGGCATGTGTAATACTATCTGTAATGCACCCAGAGAGTACCACTGTACACTTTGAGAAATTTACTTGTAGTGTTCTTTTCTATGCATACAGTTTTTTCATAGAATCTATTGTTTTATGTCCTGTTTTTTTACTCAACATTATATCATTACCATTTTCCCACGTTATTTATTATTCTTTGAAAATATGATTTTTAGTGAGTACATAATGTTCATAATGTTCTATTACAGGGATTTATTTAGAATCCATTTTTTATCTCTTAGAAGTTAGTACCGGGGCGCCTGGGTGGCTCAGTTGGTTAAGTGACTGCCTTCGGCTCAGGTCATGATCCTGGAGTCCCGGGATCGAGTCCCGCATCGGGCTCCCTGCTCAGCGGGGAGTCTGCTTCTCCCTCTGACCCTCCTCCCTCTCATGCTCTCTGTCTCTCATTCTCTCTCTCGCAAATAAATAAAAAAATCTTAAAAAAAAAAAAAGAAGTTAGTACCAATTTGTGGCACTTGGGTGGCTCAGTCGGTTAAGTGTCTGCCTTCAGCTCAGGTCATGATCCCAGGGTCCTGGGATCGAGCCCCATGTCAGGCTCCCTGCTCAGCGGGGAGTCTGCTTCTTCCTCTCCTTCTGCCTCTCCTCCTGCTCATGTATTTTCTCTCTCTCTTAAATAAATAAATAAAATCTTTAAAAAAATAAGTACCATTTTATCTTGTACACCTTCATACTTTTTTCTGAAGTTTTCATGCACAGGAACATGTATATATATATCTCTAATGGTTAATAGATATTGGAGGCTTCATATATAGTAGTTATGGTGCCAGTCACATTACAATCATTATTTCATGTGGTCTCCATAAAAACCCTAGAACATAGATGTGATTAATCTCCATTTACAAAGAGAGAAACTGAGGCTTAAAAAGATTATGTAACTTGTCCAAAGTGATACAACTGTCAAGTAACAGAATAGGGTTATAAGCAAGGGCTTTATGCTTCTAGGGTATGTATTTTATCTACAATGTCATGCTCCACCACCTTACTAATGCCTCCTATATCAGCTCTGTGGTATCTAAGTGGTAAATCAAGTTCTATAACTGAAGAAAGTCTAGTCATTTAATTAAGACACTTTTTAAAAAAAGATTTATTTAATTTGAGAGAGAGAGCGAGCTCAGGCAGGAGGGAGAGAATCCCAAGCAGACTCCCCGGTGAGCATGGAGCCCTACATGAAGCTCGATCTCACCACGGTGAGATCACGACCTGAGCTGAACCCGAGTCTGAAGCTTAATTGAGTGGGCCACCCAGACATCCCCTTAAGACACATTTTAACACACTACTCACAAAACATATACTCTTTTACTTCTCTGTTCTCTCTGAAATGGGGTTCTAATACAGTATTTTCTATGAATAATTATTTTCTCTTCTGATCTTGTTTAGCCTCTCAAACCAAAAACTATTCTTTTTCTAGAAGTGAGGATTGGTTTTCAGTGGCCAACTGGAACTTAGAATCTGTACATTTTAAGATGTTCCTAACTTTTGCAAAATGTACTCTCATAAATTGAAGTGACCTTTCCAAATGTTTTCATGGGGAGATTTTGTAACTTACTTAAACGTTCATTATGCTTAATTTGTACCCAAGGCTTATTACAGACACTAGTTTAAAAATTAAATTGCATTTTCTGTTTAAAGGATATTTTTTGCAAATTTTATTTTATTATATTATGTTAGTCACCATACAATACATCATTAGTTTTTGATGTAGTGATCCACGATTCATTGTTTTCGTATAACACCCAGTGCTCCATGCAGTACATGCCCTCCTTAATACCCATCACCAGGCTAATCCATCCCCCCACCCACCTCCCCTCTAAAACCCTCAGTTTGTTTCTCAGAGTCCATAGTCTCTCATGGTTCATCTCTCCCTCTGATTCCCCCCCACCCTTCATTTTTCCCTTCCTTCTCCTAATGTCCTCCATGCTATTCCTTATGTTCTACAAATAAGTGAAACCATATGATAATTGTCTTTCTGTGCTTGACTTATTTCGCTTAGCATAATCCCCTCCAGTCCCATCCATGTTGATGTAAAAGTTGGGTATTCATCCTTTCTGATGGCTGATTAATATTCCATTGTACATATGGACCACATCTTCCTTATCCATTCATCTGTTGAAGGGCATCTCGGTTCTTTCCACAGTTTGGCTATTGAGGACATTGCTGCCGAGAACATTGGGGTGCATATGGCCCTTCTTTTCACTATATCTGTGTCTTTGGGGTAAATACTCAGTAGTGCAATTGCTGGGCAAAGGGTAGCTCTATTTTTAACTTCTTGAGGCACCTCCACACTGTTTTCCAAAGTGGCTATACCAACTTGCATTCCCACCAACAGTGTAAGAGGGTTCCCCTTTCTCCACAACCTCTCCAACATTTGTTGTTTCTTGCCTTGTCAATTTTTGCCATTTTAACTGGTGTAAGGTGGTATCTCAATGTGGTTTTGATTTGAATTTCCCTGATGGCTAATGATGATGAATATTTTTTCATGCGTCTGTTAACCATTTGTATGTCTTCTTTGGAGAAGTGTCTGTTCATGTCTTCTGCACATTTTTTGACTTGATTATTTGTTTTTTGGGTGTTTTTTAAAAAGTCCTTAGAGGATAAATAAAGGCAAGCATCAAAGGTAACTAATCAATATGATAATTGACTATCAAAGTCTAAAAGTCAGATAAATAGATAAGTCAAATCCTTTGATTTGGAATTTGTGATAATTCAGACAGGATTTGGACCTGGTCTTTTTGTAGAAAGAATTTACAAAAAACTTAATAAATAATGTTTATTATTGTACTCTCATTTACCTAAAAAAGGTTATATATGTTCACTATTAGCATTCCACACTTAAAATTAGATATCATGTATATTACTGAAAATAATATTTTATAAAAGCCTTAATGGGATTAATCTTTTTATCAATTAGCCCAATTTAGCCAGGTTTTTACTATTAATTCCGTATTTTCAATATGCTGTAATTAAATCTTTGGCATGTACTTAAAAAGAATTATAGTGGGAAAAGTGGCAGGTGAGACTCTAGAATCCTCAATTTTGCTGTTGTCAATTTAAATCATAGGACAGATGGTAAAGCAGTAATCGTTTATTAATACAACCAAATAGTTGATATTTTTACAGTAAAAGGAAATAAGCAAGATAATTCCCTTGCATTTCTTAAGTTGCATTCTGTGGTTTAGGTTGTAAATGTGATCTGAATGCTGTGTTCTTTTCTAATATCAAATAGAAATGAAAAAGACTAAAGTATTTATACATTTAAGTCTTAAGCAGACACTGCTGATAACTGAGGCCTTATTCACTCAATGTTCCTTGTTGAGACAAAGAACTTTGAGAAAGATTACTCTTAGTAATTGTAATGCCCATGAAAAAAAAAAGTCTCTTGTAAAGAGAAGGTCAAGGAACATTTTACATGCTATAAGTTTATTTTCCAAAGGTGGTTGGATGCTTAAACAGTGTTTGAGATGCTTGTGAGCTTAACTCACTCCTTAAGGAACAGATGACTTTATTACTGCAGTCATAACTGTAAATAGACCTTACTGGTCTGCCTTTTCAGTAGGAATGTTAAGGATTAGAGTAGTGGTTTACAAATTATGGTATTATATCAGTCACTTGGAAAACTTGTGAAATATGTAGTTTTCTGGGATTCACTTGTAAAGATTCCTCTTTGGTAGGTCTAAAGTGGGACCTAGAAATCTAAAAGTTTGGCAAATATTCCAGAGACTCTGATATGTATGCCTCCAGGATCAAATTTTGTGAAATGCTAGGCAGTGCCATGAATCCCTGGTCTTGGGATGGGCAGTTATGTAGCTCATTGCTGGTATAGAGTAGAATTTTTACCTCTACTGAAGAATGCATAATAGAAGGGACCGTTCATATGGAAAGCTCTCATGGAATCTTGAAATCAAAGTTAGAGAGGAGCTTAAAAATTCATTTGGCTCTTCTAAATTTTTGCCTCGCTTATTTTTGGACATTTCCAGGAATGATTTATCCAATCCCCACAGCTAGGCAAACTCACTTTATTCTAAACATTATAGCATTCATTCATAGAGTAAGATGAAATTTGTACTCCAGGCATAACAGTTCATTTTTTCTAAAACATGTAATGTAAATATTTGTTAGATTTTCAAAGTTAGTATTAAAAAAAGAAGAGAGAGAAGTAAAATATCACTTTTATTTTTTTCTTTTTAAAGCCATTGAAATTTTTAAAAATATTTTTAGTTAGCCAACATATAGTACAGCATTAGTTTTTGATGTAGTGTTCAACGACTCATTAGTTGCATATCATACCCAGTGCTTTCAAATCAAAAGGCATACTCCAAATTAAGGCTGTATCAATGCTGTAAGTTTTCCCAAATTAAGGTTTTGTCAATGCTATAAGTTTAGTGACATTTATGAGTTTAGACTTACATGTTGCCAATACTGATTTCATTTAAAATTTAGAATTCATAACCAAAAGTTCTACTCAGAATTAAAATTCTATTCTATATTTTCCTTCTCCATCAAATCAAAGAGGATTATAAATAAATAAACATCCTCTTCCAGAATTTGTTTTATTCTAGAACTGCTATATGCTTGTCAAAAATATAAAATTAAGATTGCCTAAAACTTAATGAATTCTGTTTCCATATCTTATTGTTCATTCCATTTCCTTTACCTGGAATGCACTTCCTTTCCTTCAGGAAGCTTTCTCATATTCATTTCATACCATTTTGATTATTCTTTACCCCCTTTCCCACAGCACGTTTTATTCAGCACAATGTTATCATTCTTATTTCTCTAATTATCCTTGAGTTCTTTCATATTTATGTATATACTTTTTTCTCCTCTATATGTAGGGTCCTCAAGGAAGAGAGTTAAACCTTTAGTTTCTTTTGTTCTATTTATTCAGGGAGAACAACATAGTTTTATTGATTGGACAACAGGGCATTTCCAGCAATGCATGCCCATTCATATAGAATTGTGTGCTGTGATGGGAACCTGTGGAATCAGAAGGGAAAGGATCTACTGAATAGCTTCTCATGTTCTGAAACTTGTAGAAGTAAAATCAAGCACTGCTAGCCTTGTTGCCAAAAAAGCAACTGATTTTCAAGGAGGCAGTGTTGGCTGAGTGATCCAGGATCTAGGATCATGATGACCACAGGAAGGAGAGCTGTGAGAGCAGGTTGGGGGTTGGAACGCCTGCATGTTGAGACAGACTGGTTCAGAGAATACTCATTTCTGTCCTCCCTGAACTCAAGGTGGTTGTTTTTCCAATATTTGCAGAACCCGAGCAGGGGTCCACAAGGTTTCTTTGATGGCTACTTCCCTTGTTAACTTCATAGGTGTGTTCATGTTCCTGGCATAGGTATTTTTTTAAAGCAGTCTCCAAAGCCATGAGTTAAGTATGTTGGAATGTCTAGCTTTAGTGAAACTTTGTGAACCAAGGCTTCATAGAGCTGCTACCAAAATTGGAATTTCCACTTCCCAGAAAATGTTTTGAACTCCTTGAAGCTTTACTCTCTTACACTATTTTTCTTTCTCTCACAGCAGTTGGCATATAGTAGATGCTAAGTACTTGAGTTAAATAGAAGTTCGCCTCTTTTGAATTTGCTATACTTCAAATTAATCCAAAATCTTTTTTGTAAAATATTCCCTTAATAGTCTGAATTGAAAATGAGATGGTTAAGGTGATAATCAGATTTATAATCTGGGCATTGTAGTCCAATATTAGTATTATGCATTTTTCTTTGTACTGCTTCCAAAACATTGTAGAGTTATCCAGATCAAGGGTATTTTCTTGGACTTTGGCCATTCTCTACTTTCCTGAATCCAATCTTTTGGTCTGTGAGTGATATTTGCAAAGCTTAAAAGATTTTTGTGAAGGGCGCCTGGGTGGCTCAGTTGGTTAAGCGACTGCCTTCAGCTCAGGTCATGATCCTGGAGTCCCTGGATCGAGTCTCGCATCGGGCTCCCTGCTTGGCAGGGAGTCTGCTTCTCCCTCTGACCCTCCTCCCTCTCATGCTCTCTGTCTCTCATTTTCTCTCTCTCAAATAAATAAATAAAATCTTTAAAAAAAAAAGATTTTTGTGAAGTAATAAGCTTAGATAATAAGTGCTTTGGAGAAATGTATGATGCTGTTCTTAAGAATTCCTTAGATTTAAGCCTTTCGGTTTTGTACTTGATTAATTCAACAATTTACATATTAAGCTTCCTTATTTAAAAGGAATATATACAACTGAGAAAAAGTGAAAGTTGTGTGGCAAAGCACGGACACACAAAACTGTTAAAACAGTTAAACTGGTAAATCTCATCAGGTTTCAAGTACTGTGAGGAACCAGTGCATCAGTTTCCAGAAGAAGCCACAAGCCAAGGGAGAAGATGCAAAATTCATTAGTTACTTGGAGCAGGAGCAACTTTTCCCTTTAGGGCAGCCAACATCTCCATATGAAAGGTTTTCCCTACTCCCATACATCGGGGAAGGAGGGGAGGAAAAGAGGAAGTAAAGAAATGGCAAGGAGAAGGTGAAAGGAGGAAGATGGACTTGGTTCAGACTCAGTCTGTTTCCCATCTGTAAGGGAGAAACTCAGTTCTGCAACTGCCTTGTACGTCCCTGGGAGACCTTAGCATAGCACCTAGACCTACAGTAATGAGGTGATGAGGTCTAAGTTTTCTTTGTAATATTATAAATATCATGACTAGAAATGTTTACCTCACACAGACCTATACCTAAACCTACACTTACACACACATACACATACATACATAGCTACCCACGTACCATGTGCACACACATAACACACCTACGAACATAAAGACACATCCCCTACATCTACACAGACACAAACACACCTGTACATGTACATGTATATACACTTGTGTATGTATTTTTATCACCCAACCCCCAACCCTTGCCCACAAAGAGTCTAGCCCTTGCTTAGCTAAAACACCTCTCTATTTGCAAGAGAAAGGGTTCTTTATATCTTATAAATGTGTGTGATATGTATTATACTCTACATCAGCATTTTTACTAGCTGTTCTATTGATCTCAAGGCCCTGATTTTATAATGTTGAATTGTAGTATTAACATTTCCAAGTCTGCTTCCCTCTTAAAATTAACAGCTATATTTCCTTGGACTTAGAATGATGATATAATAACTTGTAGGACAGGGTCTGCCTGTTTACTGATGGTACCTTGGCTTCACGTTGACTCTTAACACTCTTGCCATTTTTGTAGGTTAAAAGTGATCAAATAACAACAATTTTGTATAATTAAATCTAAATATTACATTAATTTTCACTTGGTTATATTATTTTGATCACTTATTAAATTCTTCAGATATTCTCTTTTCTTTAACCATTTTTCCCCCAAAAAAGGCTTGGGTTTTGGGGGATCATCTATCGTTGATAAGGCCACTATGTACAGATGAAACGGGAAATTTATTTCTTAGTTTCTTCTTTCTTGGACAGAGTCTGGGTGATCTTTCCCTTCTTGGCCTGTAGCTGCTCTTCATAACACAGATAGCTTCAGCATGGTCATTCAAAAGACTCTTGTGGACCCTGTCTGTCTTCATCCTGAGGATGTGTTTCATGAGAATCTGGATTTTGAATATTTATTCATCTCCAGGTACATGCCATGTTACATATGGCCATTAGTCTTCTTGTATTCATTATATCATCTGAGAAGTCCTTGCAGAAATCTTATCTTTCTCATCTATGTCATCCTCATGCATTTGAATTTTGGAAGTAAACATTTTGCCTATCTGTGTCCATATGCCTGCCTTATAGTGGGGCAAAGTACTATTCTGGCATTGTTCAAGGAGTGGACAGTTACAAGCTTGCAGATGATCAGCTCATTTTTGATCAGGTTCAAGATTTGTTGATAGGAGTTGGTGTTGGTGAAGGTTATTTTGGAGGAGGGGAGGGTAGAGTCTGATTATACTTTTTGCTTGCCACAGCAGAGGACTCCCTGGGGGTGAGTCTCTCCTAAAATTTGAGTACTTAGCCTCTGGGTTCTACTGTTTTGTGGCTCACATCTGCCATTCCCATCATTCCCACATGCCCAGTCTCAGACATCCCTTGCTCAACGGGTTTTAACAGTCTTAAAAAGTGCTTTACTGAGTGCAGAAAAAGAAGGAAGACTATTTTCCTGAATAATAGCATCTCTCAGGGTAGGATGGTTAATTTTATATGTCAACTTGGCGGGACTATAGTGTCCATATATGTGTGGTCATACATTATTCTGGATGTTTATGTGAGGATGTTTTTGGATGAGATTAACATTTAAACTGGTGGATTTTGAGTAAAGCATATTGCTCTCCATACTGTGGGTGTGCCTCCCCCACTCAGTTGAAGGCCTGAATACAACAAAAGGCTGACCTCTTCTGACCAAAAGGGAATTCTGCGTTAGATGGCCTTCATGCTTGAACTGCAACATATCTGCTTCTTTCTGAGTCTTCAGCTTGATGGCTTTCAGACTTGAATCACAGTATTGGCTCTTCTCTGGGTTTCTAGCATGCTGGCCCACCCTGAAGATTTTGGACTTGCCAGCTTCCATAACTGCATGTTCCTTTAAATAATTACCAGTTTCTTAAAATAAGTCTCTTTCTCTTTGTATATATATATCCTATTGGTTTTTTTCTCTAAAGAACCCTGACCAATACACAGGGGATGGAAACTAATGTTTATTTAGTGCAGGGTGTGTGTCTATACATATTAGCTCAGAATCCTCAGGCAACTCTAAGAGGTAACAGAGATTCAAAGATATTAAGGAACTTGCTCCAAAATATCTATTAAATGACAGGCTCTGGTTTGAATTAAGGTTTGTATCATTCTGAAGTGGCTTCAGCTGCATGAACCTGCAAGAAAAAAAAAAATTCATTTGATAAGTGAAGACTTCCTGAGTTCCTACAGTAAACTAACACGATAAAGTCATAAACCTTCCTTTCATTAAAGACCGTATCATCCTCTCCTTTTTCCCATTTCTCTAGGCACAACTAACTTTTTAGGTATTGTTGTTGCCTGGTATCCATTCTTTTCCCTAGTAGAACCTGATTTCTTTGAGGATTTACCTCCTTCCCCTGTGTATAATCATGGTGGGAGGGAATTTCAGGCCTATGTCTCTAATAATGAAACTTAAAAGGCCAGACCATTCCTCTCCCACTCCCTGGAACTGCTGGTGGGTGAGCTTGTGATCTAAGTTCTGCTAATTGGAAACTTTCTTCTAAGACTTTGAAGTCTGAGAAAGTGGTGTAAGGACAGAGAGAATAGCCAGACATCTTTCAGGGCAGAAACAGCTATTCCAGCTTTAGGATAATTGTTTCCTCATGATTTTTCATTCCTTGTTTTCTAGAACTCCCTTGGTTTCTTTCCCATGCCAAGTTTGGTCCCTAACTTGCTGTCTTATCTGCATGACCCCAATAGCCTTCCAATAAACTTCCTTTTTAAAAGTTAGCCAGAGTCAGTATCTGCTGCTTTCAACCAAGAAATACAAGTGATGAGAAATCTCAGGACATAGATCCTCAGGGAAGGGTGAGATATCAAGTATGGTGTCCTTTGATGAAACAGCTATGTAAGTTATGACCTATGGTCATTGGGAAAAACAAATCTCAATAAAAGATAAAGTTTGGGGGCTTGGAATAATTTCATGGAGCAATATAAAGAGTGTGAGGAATTCAAGGATGGCACGGTAGGGAGGCTCTTGATGGAATTGGATGAATAATGACAAAGGAATTATAGACTCAAAATGTTAGAGTACCTGCTTGAAAAAGTGAATGTAAACTCAGGCACTTTATATTAATATGTTGGAAGAATCGCCTATGTCTTGTACCTCTTGGATTGAGATAGCCAAGAATCAAACTCAGTGTTTAATTACCAGTTGAATTCAAAGTTGAGTTCAGAGTCAGGATAGCCTAGGTTATGATAGCAAAACAACTCCACAGCTTCAGTGGCTTAAAACAATAAGGATCACTCATACTAGGAATCCATTTCAGGCTTAGTTGACGATAGCGCTGTGCATCCCCCTCACTCCGCAGGACCCGGCTGATGCAAGAGCCACTATCTGAACCAATGCTGGTGATTGTGGCAGAAGGAAGGAAAGAAAGTGTGACAAACTGTGAAGTGGCTCTTAGAGCTTTTGGAAGGGAGGGGCGCCTGGGTGGCTCAGTTGGTTAAGCGACTGCCTTCGGCTCAGGTCATGATCCCCGAGTCCCGGGATCGAGTCCCGGGATCGAGTCCCGCATCGGGCTCCCTGCTCAGCGGGGAGTCTGCTTCTCCCTCTGACCCTCCTCCCTCTCATGCTCTCTGTCTCTCATTCTCTCTCTCTCAAATAAATAAATAAAATCTTAAAAAAAAAAAAAAGCCTTTGGAAGGGAAGTGGGAGACATAATTTCTGCTCGTATGTATTTGGTCAAAGAGAGTCATATGGCCTTTCATAACTTCGAGGAGGGAATGAAGTACAGTTTTTCCTAGTATAAGAACTAGAACTAATTGGTGGAGAGCACTAATGACAGCTATCAGAACTTCGCTAAATTTCTTACATGAAAGTTAGGGCATCCATCAGGAAAAAAATGATCTAGAGGCATCAGAGTAATTTGAACCTTCAATGTTTTTTTTGTAGAGAAGTGACTCTTCTCTGTGTATCTGAAAAGCTGTTTTCTTTCATGCTCGAAGATACCTGCATACCTTCATCTGAGAGAGTTCACATTGAGAAAGAAGTCAACAGTCTTCCTTATGCCCCACATCTTTTCATCCATAGACCATTAATTAGAATAATACCCTGGCATGCCCCAGAGTCCAAAATCAATATTGGAAAGTAAAATGTTATACAACAAAATAATGGAAGGCAGGAATATGCCAATGTATGTTAACCTTAAAGTGGAAAATATATGTGAGAATAGATTTTATAGATGTTTGACTAAGGAGAAAGCAGCATAATTTTAGTTTTACTGAATTTGTCAGTATGGTTCATATACCAGAGATTCTATATGAAATAGACTAGCTAAGTTGATTGTAACATTTTTTTTTTTTTTTGGTTTTGGTTAACACACATACACAAACATGCTTAAAATGTGTTCAATAGAGGCACCTGGGTGGCTCAGTTGGTTAAGTGGCTGCCTTCAGCTCAGGTCATGATCCCAGGGTCCTGGGATTGAGCCCCACATCGGGCTCCCAGCTCAGCGGGGAGTCTGCTTCTCTCTCTCCCTCTGCCTGCCTCTCTGCCTACTTGTGCTCTCTCTCTATCTCTCTGTCAAATAATAAATGAAATCTTTAAAAAAATAAATTAAAAAAATAAAATAATGTTTTCAATAGAGAAAGTTGGATGTTAAGTGTTAGAAGTATTTTATTTTAGAAATTATAGGAATGGCCAATCTAGAGGGTCTAGATAATAGTCTTTTCAACAAACACCTGAAATATATATTGAAGAAAGTAGGAGTATCTTTAAAAGATCTGTCTTTAAATATCTGTTTAAAATAGCCGTTCTCTGTAGGCCAGAAAAGCTGCTATGAAATATTTCACTGGAAATAAGCAGCAGCATAGGGGTGGCAAAGACAAGGCAAGACCATAATAAGCAGTGGGACTGGCACACTCATCAGACTGGCCTGTCTGGAAGAGCTATCTGGCTATGACTACTTGATTATGAATGAGTTCCCTAGGAAAAAATTGGGAGTGGAACAATCACATAATATAAAACGAAACAAAAACCCTTGGTCCAGTAAACAAAGGTCTTACTTAAGCCATGAAAAGAAAAAGTCATGATCACATCTCTTAGCCAGTCCCCTAACCTAATTGTTTACACTATCAGATCCCCTTGAAAAAGAAAGACCAGACAACCTTGATGTCAGATACTCCTGTAACACTAAAAGTGCCATTTGGGAGATGCCAAGATATTCCCACCAAGGGAAAAACAACTTTGACCCTGTACCACTAAAAAAGAGGCCTAATAATTGGCATGCCTTGGAAGAAGCATGAACCCACTCTGTGTATCCTGCTTTGGCCATTTACCAGGTGACCTGAAAAGCTGCAAAGTGTGATTGAGGCCCACAGCAAAAATGCCCTAAGCAAAAAGGGTAAAATGCTATCAAACTATTACTAATCTATGTTCATGGCTGAACAGAGCTGAGTGTGAAAGGAGGGAATGAATGGTTATAAAATGTAAGACAGTAGGAGCAAACACACATGCATATAATTTTTCTGGAAACATTGGCAGAAGGCTCCCTATTTTGGAGTACATGTTATCTAATTTGAGAATTCATAACAACAGCAATCTTAAATCCTGATATTTTTCTGATGAATGGAGAATTAGAGCCATTTGTTTACTATACAAAATAGAAATAGCCATTAAAAGCAGAGGCTGAATATCCTGGTTTGAATCCTTGATAGTCTCACAGTTGCATGAAAGTTTCACATAAAAATTGAGGACCCCGAATTGTTCTAGCTTGGCCTATAGTCTCTTTCCAGCCACTACATTTTCTTACTAAATGTGAATTTTCACGAACATAAATTAATTAATTAAGAACAGATAAATAAATTCAATCTGATGTTAAGAACATTAATCTTAACATCAGATTAGGTAACCGGTGTGATATGTATAAATGCCTCTAGCTTAATATGTCACTATTCTTAACTGTTTTATTTTTTGCTTTAGTTATATTTGAGATTTTATTGAGCTTATTTGTATTTTTCTGATGTGTCATTGTTGATTTAGGGGTCTTAAAAGTATGATTTATTGATTCATAGAATATAGCTTTGGTTCATTTAGGCATCTATTTTTGTACTTCTTTTTTGTCCTAATATGAAATTGAATTATTCCTTTTATATTTTGAAAAAGTTACTTATGATATCCTATTACCTAGGGTAATTATGTAATGTTTTTCTAAGTATTCATTATACTTACATTTTTTTAAAAGATTTTATTTATTTATTTGACAGAGAGAGACACGAGAGAGGGAACACAAGCAGGGGGAGTGGGAGAGGGAGAAGCAGGCTTCCCATGGAGCAGGGAGCCCGATGCGGGGCTTGATCCCAGGACCCTGGGATCACGACCTGAGCCGAAGGCAGCCGCTTGACAACTGAGCCACCCAGGTGCCCTCATTATACTTACATTAAGAGAAAAATGAAGATTTTTTTGGTCTCAATATATAGTGATGCTATTTTCCCCATACTATGAATGATAACATGGAGTTTTAGCATGCTGTATAATAGAAATACTTCTGGGGAAAAATGATGGGATTTTTAAGACATATTGCAAGAAAAGCTAATCTGGACTTTTTCATTTTGCTTTTGAGAGACAATGAAGGAATAAGAGCCCATTGTTGGGTGTTTTGTGAACATGCTTCACTTGGATTCTCTATGTTTCATTTCACTTCTTGGAATTCTTCTATTCATTTATGAGAAGAATGAATTTCTAAGAGCTATTTTCAGAAAGGCAATGTAAGAGTGTAGAATGAGTCAAAGGTAGTGTGACATGCTTGGCATATATATAATCTCAATGGCTTTTTTTATCAGAGTAGTCATCTTAACTGAAAAGAGAAAGAGTCTGAAGATAGTGCCTGTCACGTTGACTTGAAGAATAAAGAAACTTTTTGACCCTGCGTGAAGTTCCACTGCTACTCTGATTATTTATCCCAAATAACATTTCTTATTTTACAGCCTACTTTATCTTTTATTAATATGGCTATCTCATTTCTCTTGTGATTAACATTTGCCTCTGTACATTTTTTATCCTTTCACTTTTTCTTATATACAGCATAGAGCTACATTTTACAATTTTTGTTGTTAATCCAATCTTACCATGTCTGTCTTTTTTTAAAAGATTTTATTTATTTATTTGACACAGAGAGAGAGAGAGCACAAGCGGGGGGGGGGGGGTGGCAGGCAGAAGGAGAAGCAGGCTCCCTGCTGAACAAGGAGGCCAAATTTGGCAGGACTCGATCCCAGGACCCTGGGCTCATGACCTGAGCTAAAGGTAGAAGCGTAACCACTTGAGCCACCCAGGCGTCCCACCATGTTTACCTTTTAACTGATGATACCCATGTAAGTTCCTTTATGTTTATTTTGATTGTCATATATTTGGGCCTAATTCTACTATCTTACTTATTTTTAAAAATTCTATTTGTCTTGGGATACCTGGGTGGATCAGTTGGTTAAGTGTCTGCCTTCAGCTCAGGTCATGATCCCAGAGTTCTGGGATCGAGTCCTGCATCAGGATCTCTGCGAGTCTGCTTCTCCCTCTGCCTGCCACTCCCCCTGCTTGCATGCACTCTCTTTCTCTCTGACAAATAAATAAAATCTTAAAAAAAATCTATTGATCTTGTTTTCTCTCTGCTTCTTTCTTCAGCATTCTTATCTTTTTATTTTTGACTGATTTATTTTTTTAAAAAGATTTCATTTATTTATTTGAGAGAGAGAGCACTAAAGAGACAGAGCAAGCATGAACTTGCACGATATTTTCTTTTTTAAGATTTATTTATTTAAGATTTATTTATTTATTTATTTATTTATTTATTTATTTATTTATTTATATGAGTTGGGGGGAGGACAGAGGGCAGAGAAAGAGAGAGGAAATCTCCAGCCAACTCCCCGCCGAGCACGAAGCCTGACGGGGGGCTTGATCTCATGAGCTGAGATCATGACCTGAGCCAAAATCAAGATTTAGCTGCTCAACGGATTGAGCCACCCAGATGCCCCTGTACAGTATTTTCTTAAACTCAGTTTGAAGGTATGAAGTGTAACACATTTGGAAATGTGTAAAAATTATAGATACTATTTAATAAATGGTTACAAAACAAATACCTGTGCATAACGCAGATTAAAAATCATAAAAAGCACCCCCAGAAACTTCCTGTCTATTTCATTCCAATTATAAATTCCTTCCTCTTATTTATAAGTAATCCTTATCCTTAATTTATAATAATAATTTCCTTGCTTTAGTTGTATATACATCCAAAACAAATAGAGTTTAGTTTTACTTTTTGAATTTTATATAAATTCAACCATACTGCATGTTTTTCTCTTCTGGCTTGCTTCTTTCCCTCAACTTTGTTTCTGAAATCCATTCATATTTTTGTATGCAGTTCCAACAATATGGTGGGTTGGTTGATTTTCTTTCTTGTATAGTATTCCATTGTATGATTAGCTCACAATTTGTTTATATACTCAACTATTCAAGGCCATTTGGGCTAGTTCCAGTTTTTGAAAACTGTGAATAATGTGACTAACGACATTATTGCATGTATATGCTAATATACTATATCCTTGAATTTCTGTCTAAGAATGGAATTATTATACCCAAGGCAACTGTAATGGATAATGGAAAACAATTTTCCAAACTAGTTGATCCAATTTATACTCCCATCTGTTGTGTATTAGAGTTCCTATGACTCTACATCTTTAATGTAATATTATTAGGGGGCACTTGGGTGGCTCAGTCGGTTAAGCATCTGCCTTCAGCTCAGGTCATGATCCCAGGGTCCTGGGATCCAGCCCTGCATCTGGCTCTCTGCTCAGCAGAGAGCCTGCTTCTCCCTCTCCCTCCACTGCTCCCCTTACTTGTGCTCACTCTCTCTCAAATAAATAAATAAAATCTTAAAAAACAAAACAAAAACAAAACCATAGTATTATTAGTACCTTGAAATTTTTGCCAGTTTTGGGATTGTATAGTGGTACCTCATTGTGGTTTTAAAATGCTGATTGCTATAAATAAATTAAGCATGTTTTCCTATGTTTCTGGGTCATTTAAATTCCCTCTTTAGCTAAATGTATATTCTGTTCTTTTACCCACTTTACTGTTGGGTTGTCTACCTTGTTCTCATTGATTCGTGGGAGTAGTTCTTATATATTCTGAAAGTAGGTATTTTGATAATTAAGTGTTTTAATGCTGTTGAAAGTTATATCTATTTAAAATTTAATTTTGCAATAGTTGGTTCCTGCTACATAAAAGCTCAAATTATTTTTTACGTATAGATTTGTATCTCATTGCCTTGCCAGATTCTCTTATTCTCATGATTTTTCTATGAATTCTTTTTTTTTTTAAGATTATTTATTTTAGAGAGAGAAAGAACATCTCACAACTGGTGAGATCATGACCTGAGCCAAAAGCAAGAGTCAGACACTTAACTGACTGAGCCACCCAGGTGCTCCTCCACAAATTCTTTCAGATTTTCTACATGAGGGCACCTGGGTGGCTCAGTCAGTTAAGAGTCTGCCTTCGGCTCAGGTCATGATCCCCGGGTCCTGGGATCAAGTCCTGTGTCGGGCTCCCAGCTCAGTGGGGAGTCTGCTTTTCCCTCTGCTCCTTCCCCTCACCCCCGCTTGTGCGCTCTCTCTCTTGCAAAAATAAATAAATAAAATCTTAAAAAGGTTATATTTTAAAAAAAAAAGGATGTTCTACATGAGCAACAAAAATACCTGTAAATAATAACAGTTTTATTTCTTTCTTTTTAATCCTTATAACTTTCATTTCTTTTTCATGCTTATTGCACTGATTATGACTTCCAGGATAATGTTGAATAGAAATGGTGGTACTGGTAATCTTGTCTTATTTAAGATTGCAAGAATAAACCTTTAAACTTTTATAATTGGTTATAGATTGTCTTCACCAGTCATTGGACCAAAAAGCTAACAATTAGAAAAAAAGGTTAACAAATTAAACTCTAAGGTGGTAAAAGGAAGGAAAAATAAATGTCAGTAAAAAATTAATGAAACAGGGTGTGTGGGTGGCTCAGTTGGTTAAGCAACTGCCTTCGACTCAGGTCATGATCCTGGAGTCACAGGATCGAGTCCCACATCAGGCTCCCTGCTCAGCAGGGAGTCTGATTCTCCCTCTGACCCTCCCCCCTCTCATGCTCTCTCTCTTATTCTCTCTCTCAAATAAATAAATAAAATCTTTAAAAAAATTTTTAAAAATTAATGAAACAGAAAACAAATATACAATTGTGATTAACCAAACCAATAGTTAGTCCCTTGAAAAGACTAATAAATTGGCAAACATCTCTCAGGATTGATTATATAAAAAAGTAAAAGCTCAAAAAAGAATCATTAGGAGTAAGAGGTCATCACTATAAATGTTGTAGGTATCAACAGATAATAAAATTATGAGGAAATTCGATCATTAGTCAAAACACTTGGCCACAGAGAAAATTCTAGACCCCGATGGCTTTTTTGGGTGAAGGAAGAAATAGTTGCCAATGTTATACAAACTCTTCCAGATGGCTTTTTTGGGTGAAGGAAGAAATAGTTGCCAATGTTATACAAACTCTTCCAGAAAATACAAAAAGTGGGTCTATACTCCAACTCATGTTAGGATATGTAAAAGAAAAATTGCACCAGCCCAGTTAAACAGGCAAGGAAGAAGATTTTATTCAAGATTATTGCAATAGATGGGAGTGCTTGAACTCAACTCTACTGAAAATAAAAAGTGGGAAGACTGGGATGAGCTAATAGAAAGATACTGGAGGATGTTACCTGGAAGATAGATCAATGTGATTAGGCTACCTGTTCTTACTAAACTCTCACAGAGACTGGAAGGAAGGGGCTCCATCTTTCTTGATGATTACATTTCAAAAGGCTAACTCCCAGGTTCTAGAGAAAGATGTTCCTGGGTTGTAGAAAATTTATATTTCCAAGGAACAAAGAAAAGCTTTATAAGTTTTCTAAAGTAAAGGCCTTAAGAAAAGGGAGGTCAGGAGCTTGTAGTTAGGAAGAAGCCTGTCTAAAATTTTGTCAAATTGAGAGATATATTAAGGCCATCTTAGAGGTGAACATAATCTTGATTCTAAAACCTCATAGACGGGGTGTCTGGGTGACTCAGTCAGTTAAGCATCTGACTCTTGATTTTGACTCAGATCATGATCTTAGGGTCGTGAGATCCAGCCTTGTGTCAGGCTCTGTGCTGGATGTGGAGCCTGCTTAAGATTCTCTTGCTCCCTCTCCCTCTCTGCTCCTCCTGCCCTTGTGTGTGCATGTGCACTCTCTCCCTCTCTCTCAAAACAAAACAAAACAAAACAAAACAAAAAACAAAAAATCACCTCAATAAAATAAAATAAAATAAATCTGATAGATACAATATGAGAAAGGAAAGAATAATTCCACTCATATAAATAGAAACAAAATTTCTTTTTTTTAAGATTTATTTATTTATTTGAGAAAGAGAGAGAGAGCAGGGGGAGAGGCAGAGGGAGAGGGAGAGAGAGTCCCAAGCAGACTCTGCATGAAGCACAGAGCCTGACACGGAGCTAGATTTCATGACCCTGAGATCATGATTTGAGCTGAAACCAAGAGTCACTCGCTTAACTGACTGAGGTACCCAGGCACCCCTAGAAACAAAATTTCTAAACAAAATTTTAGCAAATCAAATTCAGTAACATACAAAGGAACAAACATTATTGCCACTTGGTTATATCGCAAAAATGCAGTATTGGAAAATGAGTTGCTATAACTTACCACATTAATAGATTATAGGAGAAATATCATATGACCTTTATAATCTATGCAAATAAAAACATTTGTTAAAATTCAACATCCAGTCATGAATAATTAAAACAATTAAAAGTATGAGTATAAGGAAACTTCTTTAACTTAATAAAAAGTACATACAAAAACATCTCACAGTTGACAGTGATATCTTAAAAGACTTCCCATTTGGGGCACCTGGGTGGCTCAGTTGTTAAGTGTCTGCCTTTGGCTCGGGTCATGATCCCAGGGTCCTGGGATCAAGCCCCACATCAGGATCCCTGCTCGTCAGAAAGCCTGCTTCTCCCTCTCCCACTCCCCCTGCTTGTGGTCCCTCTATTGGTGTGTCTCTCTCTGTCAAATACATAAATAAAATCTTTAAAAAAAATAAAAAATAAAAGACTTCCCATTTTTGATCCATAATCAGACAAGAATGTTTGCTATCACCATTTCCATAAAACTCTCCTAGATACTTTAGTTAGGGCACATAGACAGAAAAACAAACAAAAGCCATAAGGATTAGAAAGGACAAATAAAAATGATATTATTTATAGATGATATATTTTGAGACCATATTATTTGTGCATACCATATTAGAATTGTTATAGGTTCCTTATAAATTAAACCTTTTTTCATTTTGACTCTCTCTTTCTAATGTTTTGACTTAAAGTTAATTTTTAAAAATATTTATGTAGCTAGACTAGCGTTCTTTTAGTTAGAATTTGTATGGTATATCTATTGTGATCCTGTAACTTTTAATTTTTTCTATAAATTTATAGTTTAGTTATTTTCTTAACATCATATAGTTGGGTTTTTTTTGTTATCCATTTGTCCAGCTTTATCCTTAAGGCATTTAGTTTATATCCATTAAATGTAATTACTGATAAAATTTTTGTCTTGTATGTTCTGTTTTTTACTTGTCCCAAGTGCTTGTATTTCTTTTCTTTATTTTTTAATTTGTCAAATTGGTTTTTGTACTTTTATTATTTTTCTCGCCACTAGTTTGGAAATGGTTAACATAGACATCAAGCTCTTCAATTAACACTTTAATGACCTAACCTCCACTTAATATATTATGGTCTTGCATTTTAATATTTTTATTTTATTTTATTTTATTTTATTTTATTTTTAAGATTTTATTTATTTATTTGACAGAGAGACACAGCAGGAGAGGGAACACGAGCAGGGGGAGTGGAAGAGGGAGAAGCAGGCCTCGGGCGGAGGAGGGAGCCAGACGCGAGGCCAATCCCAGGACCCTGAGATCATGACCGGAGCGGAAGGCAGACGCCCAACGACTAAGCCACCCAGGTGCGCCTAATATATTTTTTTTAAAGTGAGAAAATATTATTATTACTTTTTAAATACAATTGATGTTTATTAAATTTGCTCATATATTTGTAAATTTCTTTGTTCTTTACTACTTTCTGTATCTCACACATCCATCTGGGAATCACTTTTTTTTTTTTAAAGATTTTTTTTTTACTTTATTTGACACAGAGAGAGAGAGTGAGAGAGGGAACACAAGCAAGAGGAGTGGGAGAGGGAGAAGCAGGCTTCCCGCGGAGCAGGGAGCCCGATGCGGGGCTCGATCCCAGGACCCTGGGATCATGACCTGAGCCGAAGGCAGACGCTTAACGACTGAGCCACCCAGGTGCCCCCATCTGGGATCACTTTCTTTGTGCCTAAATTTCATTCATTAAAATTTCATTTAGTGAAAGCCTGCTGGTGACAACTCTCTCTCACCTTCATTTTTCCTGTAGAAGTCTTGATTGATGGTATTTTCTCCATTACTTTGGAAATAAATGATATCTTCTTACTTTTATTGTTGCTGATAAGTCAGCTTCAGAGTAACGGTGGCTCCTTTGAAGGTAAATTTTTCTGACTGATTTTTTGAAATCTTATTGTTTTTGAGTTTTGATATTTCGTTATGATGTATTTAAGCATGTATTTCAAAAAACGAATTTGTGGTTATCTCTCCTCAGATCGGTAAAATTCTTAGCCTTTATCTTTTCAAATCTTAAACCACTTTCACTTTTGCTTTCCTCTTCTGATGGTTCTCCAACCAAACAGAAGGACATTTTCATTGTCTTCTTCACACCTATTATCTTCACTTTTGCTTTATTCCATTTTTTTTTTTTTCATTCCTCTGTCCTGTGTTCTGGATAATTTCTTCTAATTCCTCTTGTAGTTCACCAGTTGGTTATTTCTTACATTGTATCCAATCATTGCCAGCTCCATCCTTTGGGGTCTTTTTATATGTAAAGAAAAAGTTCATTCTCTCTTCTACCTTCTCCTTCCTCCATTACCAAATTGAAGTAATCAATGTTAAGAGTTTGGTGTGTATCCTTCCATATCCTTTCTGTACCAGGCAAATATATATAGATACATAGGGTCTTTTTTAAAAAAATAAAGACTTTTTTTTTAAGAGCAGCTTTAGGTTTACAATCACATTGAGAGGCAGGTAGAACAATTTTCCATATACTCCCTGCTCACACACATGCATAACCTCCCCCAGTATGAACATCACTCATTAGAATGATACATTTTTTACCAAGGATGAACCTACATTGACACATCATAATCATTTAAAGTCTGTAGTTTACCTTAAGGTTCACTCTTGGTGTACATTCTATGGGTTTGCACAAATACATAATGACATATATCCATCATTACAATATTATACAGAGTATTTTCACTGCCCTAAAAACCCTCTACTCTGCCTATTCATGTCTCCCTCCTCTTCCCCCTCCCCCAACCATCACACCTAGCAACCACTGATCTTTTTATTGTGTCCGTAGTTTTGCCTTTTCCAGGATGTCATATAGTTGGAATCATATAGTACATAGCCTTTCCAGATTGGCTTCTTTCACTTACTAATATGTATTTAAGATTTCTCCACATCTTTTTGTAGCATGATAGCTCATTTTTTTTAGCATTGAATAATGTTCTATTATCTGAATATACCATAGTTTATGTATCCATTCACCTACTGAAGGAAATTATGAATATGCTGTAAAAGCTGCTGTCAACTCCTTTGGGTAAATAACTATCCACTATTGCCTGATGATATGGTAAAAGTTTAGTTTTGTAAGAAACTGCCAGTCTGTCTTCAAAAGTAGCTGTTCTATTTTGCATTCCCAGCAGCGGTGTCCAGGAGTCCCTGTTACTTCATATCTTTGTCAGCATTTGGTGTTGTCATTGTTTCATATTTTAGCCATTCTCATAGATGTGTAGTAGTATCTCGTTTTTTTTTTTTTAATTTACATTTCCCTGATGGTTTTGATGTGGAGAATCTTTTTGTATGCTTGTTTGTCATCTTCATTGCTTTTTAAAATTTCTCTTATTTTATTTTTCACCCTTAGATGTTCTGTTTGGTTCTTTCTCTCATCTGCTGTGTCATTTTTCATGATTTCCTGTTTCCCATACATATTTGTAAGGTTGTGAGTTATTTCCTTAAACATGTCAAGTGTAACTGCCTTAAAATCTGTGATTGAGTCTTCCAGTATCTGAAAGCTTTCATATCTGTTCTCTTCTCACTTGTTTCTGCAACTCCTAGAATAGTGCTTAACCCCTAGTGTGCCTCCTCTTGTAGCTTCATGATAAATATTTGTTGAATGAGAAAATTAATGCCCATTTCTTGCCTTTGTATCTTATTTTCTTGTCTACCCCTCCTGTTTTATTTTTTGTTGTATTTACCACATGTGAGTTTATAGCTTTTGCAGCTTTGGGGATCTAATGCTTTCTTTACCTCTCCAATTAGACACTTTCTTCCAAAAACTAGCCAGTGAACTTCCCAATGTCTTTTAAGATATCCAATGCTTTAAAGAGTGTTGTTTTAGTTATAAAATTTGTTCAATAATTTTCATTATTTTTAGCAGGAATGTTATACGAACCTAGCAAATCATTATCAGAAATCAGAATTAAGGAGTGCCTGGGTAGCTCGGTTGGTTAAGCATCTGACTCTTGATCTCGGCTTAGGTCTCAATCTCATGGTGGTGAATTCAAGCCCCATGTTGGATTCCATTCTAGGCATGGAGTCTACTTTAAAAAAAAGAAAAAAAAATCAGAATTAATTAATATCTTAACCCCTCCCCAAATATAAAAACCTCAAAACACTTTAACTCTATTCCTCCCTACTATGCTAATTTTGTCCAGAATTTTATTCTTATCCTTTCTTTAACCTCATAAATTCAACATTGCTCTTTCTATAGTCAATATTTGCTTTGATTTCACACATACATATTTATTGCTTTATTTGCTTTAGTGTAGATTTCTCAATAATAAAGATTCTCAGTTTTGGTTAATCTAGGCATGTTTTTATTTTACACATTCTTGAAAGATAGTTTTGTCTCTCAACAATTTGAAGAAATTATCCCATTTCTCTGACTTCCTTTGTTGCCGTTGCTTTCATTCCAATCGTCATTCCTTTGTATGTGATCTCATGTTTTCAGGATTTCTTTTTAATTTAGTTGACTTGGAATATATTGTGATTCTACAGAGATTCATGCTTTTATTATATCTTAAGAATTACAGCTACTGTGTTTAAATTTTGCCTCTCCTTTCTATTCTCTTATTCTGGAACTCTGTCTAGGTCTGTGTTAACCTTCTCTTTCTGTCCTCCACATGTCTTTCATATCTCCTGTATCCTTGTCTCTTTGTGACGCATTCTGTGTAATTTCTCAAGCTATATCATCATTAATTCTCTCTGCTGATGTGTTTACTGCTTGACTGTTGATTGAGTTTTTTTAAATTTCAACAGCTGTATTTTCATTTTTAGATGTTTCACTTCCCCTCAAATATCTGGGTTCATAGCTTTTAATTGGTTATCTTTGTGATGGAATCCTTTATTTCTTTAAACATTTCATATATGTTTGCTCAAAACTTATAAGTCTATCCTTTTATAAGTCTGTACAGGAAGTCTTAAGGGTCTAAATCTGTTCTTTATTGTTTTTACTGACTGTAATAATGTTAACGGCTGTTTTCTTTGTAACCCTTAATTTTGATCAAATTGCCTTATTTTACTATGTGGCATTTCATTGGGTCTAAATTAGGCAGCAGTTCCAACAGAGAGGATTTGCATTGTGCTTCTGCTGATACCCATGGGGTTCCCACAGCTAAGGATCATTTTAGTTCCCTCTAAGGATCCCTATACAAACAATAGCAATGCAACTGGCCATGAACACAAGGAAGTACAGGGAGATATAGAAGCACACAAAACATGGATAGGCTAGTCTGACAAAGGAGAGGGGACACTGAGAAGTGTGAGAGAAAAGATGTGCAAACACCAGTAGGCAAGAAAAAAATATATTACCTTAGCAAAACAAAGAGAAGTTGCAACTGATGGAATGGAAGAAAATGTAGGACCATATTTGGGACAGATGATGAAAAGATGAGTCTGGAAAGATAAATGAAGGCTAGGTAATTGAAAGCAATGTTGAGAATTTTTTATTTATTCTAAGAGCAATGGAAAGTCATTGAAGGACTTTGAGCGTGGAAATAAGTGGATTAGGTTTGCATTTTGCAAAGATTCTTTAGCTAGAGCCTGAAAAATGAAATGGAATCGCGGAGGCAGGGAAGTGTGGGAAACCAGGTAACACATTTTCAGTGATTCAGGTGAGAGATAATTTTGCTTTTATAAAAGTAATAAGGATGAATACAGAGGGAAATGGACGGACTCAACAACAATTTAAATGTACTGCTTGTATGGAAGTGAGAGGGTTAAGGAGAAGGACAGTTCAAGAGATGACTCTCTAGATTTGGCTTAATCCACTCTCTCTAGGGGACAATAGTTGCAGCTGGGAAATTTGGATCTTAGGAACACATAGTCCTTGCTGCCAACCAAGCTTCCGTAAGTATACTTGTGTGGAGAAGGTTTCCTTCTGTTTCTTGATTCTGACTCAGTGAAGAGAGAGGATTCTTTATTTGCTCATCCCCAGCTGAAGAAGGAATACTATCTCCAAAAGGGCAGTAAGTAGAAGCAAAAAATCAAGTTGTCAATTGGACTTGATGGAGATGAAGGAAGGACAAAGGAAGATCTGTGGGTGGCTATTACCCAGGAGTTGGGGAAAGTAGGGATCCCAGCTTGAACCTAAGTTGGGGCCACTGCTATGTAGCTACATCTGGTGGGACTTGTAGACTGATAGGATAGGTCCATGAGGAGCCTAGAAGCCTTCCAGAAAAGAGCACATCCAATGCAATGCTAAACATTACAGAAAAACGGTGAATCAGAGTATAGCAGAATGTTTGTAAAAAAGAGGTTGAAAGTATGGACTCTAGAGCTAGAGTGTGGTGGTTAATAGCAAGGGTTCCAGTTATGACTTTACCACTATATAACCCAGTTTCTTTATTTGTAAAAAGGGTAACTTCCCTACTTATCTGATAGGGTGGTTGTGAGGATTAAATGAATTGATATGGGGGCACCTGGGTGGCTCAGATGGTTAAGTGTCTGCCTTCAGCTTGGGTCATGATCTCCAGGTCCTGGGATTGAGCCCCATTTTGGGCTCCTAGCTCATCAGGGAGTCTGCTTCTCCCTTTCCCTCTGTTTGTCCCCCTGCTTGTGCTCTCTCTCTCTCAAATGAATAAATAAAAACTTCTAAAAAAATTTTTAAAAAATGAATTGATCATTCTCAGATAATGACTCAATAAATATTAGTTATTATTATTAATTATTACTGCTTTACTTCAGCAATTCATAGACTTCTAACTTGAGCCTTGAGGTGGAGATGAGGGTGAGAAGGAGTAGGTGAGGAATATAATAATGAAATAATGGTTTTGACTCAAATCTTGCTAATATATTAGAGCACAAGAATTACCAACAAAGGAGTGTGTGTCATACTGTCAGACATGGCCTGGTACCCACTGGTGCAGACTGGATCTGGGAGGTGATGGCTTACACTGAAAACCAGATGCAGGTTCCACATAGATTCTAGGCAGTGGGCCTCACTGAAGAAGACCTGGCCCCCAAAGTGTAGGTCAAGGTCATGCCTAGATCATGTTCCCTTGCTGTTTTAACTTCCACTGTTTGTCATATGATATTTAGTCTCAGAGAGGCATATTACCAATAAAAAAAATAGTATGACTTATTTTTGAATTAGCAAATAAGGTATTTGGAAGCATTCTGAGTAAACTCTCAATTGTGTTCCTGCTGAAGTACGTGAAGTACATGCCACTCATTCAGTAGGAAAGGCTTCTGGCAGACTGACAAAATGAATCATTGCTGAAATGTATTCAAATAAAATTTGAGAGCAGAACAAGGAATCGAGTCTAACAGGAAATAAGCCCCATGGGTCATTCTGAGTTATAACTTTTTCAGTGTGTCTGTATGAGTTTATTTGAATAATACTAGGAGGTACTTTACTGAGTAAGGGGAAGACTTCTGTAACATACGGGAAAGTTTTCTTTTATCACTCAGGTTTTATCATCTGGTTTTTCACTTTTTATGCAAGTTTTTTTTCCCCTTCATGTTAGAATAATTTTGGTCAATGTTTTTTTCAAGATATGACTAACTTTTATTGTCTTTAGAAAAAGCTAGGGAGTCACAATGACTTTTTTTTTTATCAGACTAGAACCAGTCCGCACAAAATTTGAAATTCATCCTCTGTTTTCATCTGAAACTTGACAAAATAATCCAAGTCGATACTTTCTAGTCTTCAGCTTTCAAGGCACTTTTTACCATCTCTTTTTCACTCTGCATCCAGAGAACTTTTTAAAAAAACTCCAGCATGGGCATGTGATTTCCCTGCTCAAGACCCTTCAGTGTTTGTTTGTTTTAAAGATTTTATTTATTTATTTGAGAGAGAGAGAGAGAGAGCGAGCGCACCAGTGGGGAGAGGGGCAGAGGGAGAGGGAGAAGCAGACTCCCCGTGGAGCAGGGAGCCCGATGTGGGTGGGGCTCGATCCCAGGATCCTGGGATCATGACCTGAGCTGAAGTTTGATGCTTAACCCACTAAGCCACCCAGGCGCCCCAGGACTCCTGTTTTATCCATTGACCATACCAGGCCTGCTCCAGTCTGGCACAAACTTAACACTGCCTCTTCAGGCTCCCAATCTGATTCCTCTCTGTCTCTGCACTCCAGGTACACAGGACTTACTTCTGCTCTTCAAGTGTGCAGTCTCGTTTCCAGATCGGATATTGAAAACCCAAACACAGGCAGAGGCAGATTAATGTAAAATAGGTCAGCTGTAAGAGAGTAAGGAGGGTGGTCTCTATGACGAATTGGAGGGCACATACTTAAATGAAAGTAGATGCTCCTGGGCTCAGCTGGTTGCTGCCATGTGTGAGATCCTCTCATTTTTCAAGAAATATGGAAAATTTTTTTTCTGTAATCTTGAAGTTCTTAAATGATGGCAGCTAATTTGTTTAAACACTCTGAAAGTCAACAAATCGTGTTCTACTTTCTGTTTTTATTCCTGTAAGCAGCCCGACTGTTAACTCATAAAGACTCCAGTTCTTTTTATTATTGCCTCTCCCTGGCCTTAGGCTCTCATCTCCTC
Source organism: Mirounga angustirostris (assembly GCF_029215605.1). Lineage (NCBI taxonomy): Eukaryota > Metazoa > Chordata > Mammalia > Carnivora > Phocidae > Mirounga > Mirounga angustirostris. The sequence goes on from NW_026991714.1 coordinate 46,703,844, forward strand.
AAGAGATTCCCTCTTGCTCTCCAGTTTGCCCAGCAGCCCTGACAGTTCCTTTTGTAACATTCATCATTCTTTTTTGAGTCACCATTGTTACTAGACTCTTACGAATTCCATGAAGTTGGGACCATGCAATCTTTTTTTATTGTATCTTTACATCTAGATATGACAGCCTGCTCAGTAAATATTTGTGAAACTAATTGAAATAAATTACAATGTTATCTTCATTATATTCATGTAAGGTACATCTATCCTATATTATTCCCATTTTATAAATTGAGAAATTATAACACTGTGGACTTAAAATGATCCCTTTGAGGTCATTCAATCCTTAGTAATAAATTCAACTTCTGACTCAGAGATCATAGCTCCTGTCACTGGCCCATGCTACCTTTCTTAGTAATCCTTAGATTTTTGTGATATTGTAAGTCTGAAATCTTTGGCCACTAAATTCCTTAGAACTAATTCTGAATATATATTTGAGTATTTGTTATACAAACAGAGTGAGGTCAAAAGGAAATCTAGGAAAGCAAAAATAAATAGCAGTGCGAATGTGTCTAATTTTATAAAATGTTACTTTTTATTTTCTTCTGGATAGTACTTTCACCTACAGTTAACATTTGATTAAAGTATAATAATGATTAATTGTCTGGTCCATCCATTCATTATTCTAAATCTCTTTTCTCCATTATAGGAGGTAAGAGTAAGTCTTGATCATCTAAAAAGCCTATTTTTTGTTTATCCCCATACTGATTGGTGTCTGTGAATATGCTCAAGAGATGAAAGAAGGGAAAGAGAAAAATAAAAGAAAATGTGGGAAGGACAATAAACAAAACAAGGTAAAGAGCTGCTAATATAACTGAATTGTAAGAAAATAATAGGCAATAACTGGTCATTTTCTGGGTCTGTTTTAAAATTACAATCAGAAAAGTCCAAAGATTTCAAGAGGGCAATTCTTGCTACGCTTCAAGACCATAAAAAATGTTTATATATTTTGAATCAATAATGCTATTTCTAGTAATCACTCATAAGACAATAAATACATTCAAAATAGGTTGATGGTTTTATAAATTATGTCATATCCCAACAATAGGGTAACACAAAGATAATGACATTTTTGAAAATATTCCATGATAGAAGTAAATGGTCACTACATAGGATTATATAAGCACAAAAAGATCCCAATATTTTTATAATATATAATCTCACTTTATTTTTTTAAAAGATTTTATTTATTTGAGAGAGAGAGAGAGAAAGAGAGCACAAGCAGGGTGGAAGGAAGAGGCAGAGGGAGAAGCAGACTCTTCTTTGAGCAGGGAGCCTGACATGGGGCTTGATCCCAGGACCCTGAGATCATGACCTGAGCTGAAAGCAGACACTTAACCGACTGAGCCACCCAGGTGCCCCTATAATCTCACTGTTCAAAAAAAGTGAAAATAAAAGGCTAAAAATAAATTCTCCCAAATTTGTTATGTTTGGGTAATAAAATTATGGATAATTTTTATTTTCTTTAAAAATTTTTCTAGCTATGGGCTTTTACAGATGTTAAATCAAGAAGGAAATCAAATTGTGAAATACATCCTTAAAGGCAAATTATAGATACCTAAATAAAATATGTGATGAAGAAAGGCAATTTTCCCCCTAACTCTGAACTTCTTTCACTTCAGTTGTGTATATTCTTCCCTTTCTCTCTTTTGGGTCTTGAAAAATATGTAGAATTAAAGTAAATCAAGTATAGTATACAAGTCCTTATAGTAGGCCAAATAATGACCTCTAAAAGATGTCTACATCCTAATTCTCTACCTTATATGGCAAAATGGACTCCACAGATGTGATTAAGTTAAGGATCTTGAGACAGGAAACTTATTTTGGATTATTTGGATGGGCCCAATATAATCACAAAAGTTAGAAGAGGGAGACAGTAAGGTCTTAATCATAAAAGGAGATGAGAGAGAAGAGAGAGAAAAGAAGGAGAGAAAAAGATGGAGAGACAGAGAGAGAGAAAGAGACAGAGATGGGTAGATATTTGAAGATGCTATACTGCTGGCCTTGAAGATGGAAAGAGACCATAAACAAAGGAATGCAGGTGGCCTCCAGAAACTATAAAAAGTAAGGAAATGGGTTCTTTTCTAGAGCCTCCAAAAGAAATACATCCTTGGTGATTTGCAGACTTCTTGATTTTAGGACTTCAGATCTCAAAACTGTAAGATGATAGGCTTGTGTTGTCTTAAGCTGCTAAATTTGTGGTGATCTTTTTTTTTTTTTTAAAGATTTTATTTATTTGACAGAGAGAGACATAGCGAGAGAGGGAACACAAGCAGGGAGAGTGGGAGAGGGAGAAGCAGGCTTCCCGCGGAGCAGGGAGCCCAATGCGGGGCTCAATCCCAGGACCCTGGGATCATGACCTGAGCCGAAGGCAGACGCTTAACGACTGAGCCACCCAGGCGCCCCTGTGGTGATCTTTTATAGCACTAATAAGAAACTAATAGAATCCCAGAAGTTATTTTCTGGTAAGAGAATAGAGTTATTGATTAATGCTAGATTTTAAAAATATTTTATTTAGATTTTTTAAATCATGCACAAAATTTTCAATCATATAGAAATAATAGTTTGGTGAATTCCTTAGTATGGGTCATTAAGCTCCAGCAATTAACATTTTAACAATCTTCCTTCACCTGTCCCACACCTTTATTTTCTTTTTGCTGGAGTAGACAGTATTTTATAGCTAATCATAGACATTATGTCATTTTACTTATAAATCTTTCAATATGAATCTTTAATGATAAAGACCCTTTTGTGTGTGTGTCTTTTATTTTTTAATTTAAAAAAATATTTATTTATTGACATAATCTCTACACCCAAAGTGGGACTCAAACTCACAACCCCGAGATCAAGAGTTGCATGCTCCCCTGACCAAGCCAGCCAGGCGCCCTCATAAAGACCTTTTTTTTTCTTTCCTTTTTTTTCTTTTTTGAGAGCAAGTGAGAGAGAGAGAGAGACTGTGGGGAAAAGGGCAGAGGGAGAGGGAGAAAGAGATCCCAAGTGGGCTCTGTGCTGGGCATGATCCCATAATCTTGAAATCACAACCTGAGCTGAAATCAGGAGTCAGACCTCCAACCAACTGAGCCACCCAGGTGCCCCTAAAGGCTTTTTTAAAAATTCAATCCCTTGGGGCGCCTGGGTGGCTCAGTCATTAAGCATCTGCCTTCGGCTCAGGTCATGTCCCAGGGTCCCAGGGTCCTGGGATCGAGCCCCACATCGGGCTCCCTGCTCGGCGGGGAGCCTCCTTCTCCCTCTCCCACTCCCCCTGCTGTGTTCCCTCTCTCGCTGTCTCTCTTTCTGTCAAATAAATAAATAAAATCTTAAAAATAAAATAAAATAAAATAAATTCAATCCCTTATGACTATATCTAACAAAATTAATTATAATTCCTTAATAATACCCAGTTCACATTCATATTTTCCATATTATCTTCCAAATGAGCTTTTACAGTTGGTTTATTAGAGTCAGGATCTGAACAAAACCCACACATTACATTTGGTTTTGTCTCTTATTCTGTAACAGTGTCTTTCACCCACCCACTCCCACCAAACTCCTATTTTTTTCTTTTCATTGAGCTGTTGAAGAAAATGAGTATTTGTCCTATCAAATAGCCTATATTCTAGATTTGGATGGTTACTACTTAAATTTTTCATTTTTTTCCCAAATTTCCTGTAAAATAATAATTAGACCTAGATGCTTGATTAGTTTGACTAGATCTATTCTTGGTCTGGTTGTCACAACAAAATACCATAGACAGGGTAGCTTAAACAATAGACATTTACTTTTCTTACAGTTCTGGAGGCTTGGAAGTCCAAGAAATTGCTGGAAAGAGGTTTCATCCTGAGACTGCTTCTCTTGGTTTATAGGTGGCCACCATCCCTCTGTGTGCGCACATGACCTCTTCTTTGTGGACACAAAGGGAGAGAGGTAGAACAAGTTCTCCGGTGTCTCATTAAAACAGCACTAATCCCATTATTAGCCCCCACCATTTAAATGAATTTACCTCCCAAAAGGCTACACCTCCAAATATCACACTGGGGATTAGTGCTTCACCTTGTGAACTTGGAGGGACACAGTTCAGTCCATAGGAATACCATTCAGTAGCTTGGTTTATCAGTAATAGTATTGCACAGGTGAGATTGTGTGCCTTACATTTCATCACACCACAAGAATATGTCTGGTTGACTTACATTTAGTGAGGCTAAGATCAGATGATGTCCACTTGATCTGTAAAATTTCCCATGAGCATTTTTAACCACTGATAAATCTATTATTTTATTGGAGACATCTAACTTGAACAACTTAAGGATGCAACAATAAAAGAATAAGAACAAAATTTTCAAACTAGTAGAAGAAAAAAAATGGAATGATAAAAAACACTCAGTAATCTGCCCCTCCTCCCAAAAAAGGCAAGAAAGAGAGATGGGGGAAAAAAAAAACAACAGGTAACAAATAGAAATCACAAAACAAGATGGCAGATTTAAATTTAAATCTATCATTTATTAGATTAAGTATAAATAGACTAAATGCCAGTTAAAGAAAATGATTATCAGATTGCTTTAAAAGCCTATCTATATGCTATTTAAAACAGACATATGTAAAACATAAGGATACAGAAAATTTGAAAAGTATGGAAAATTAAATAGCACAGAAGCACTACTAAAAGAAAGCTGGTATAACTATAGTTATATCAGATAAAATAGGCTTTAATAAAAAAATAAATTACAATGACTAGAATTATACACAGCAATGTGCATGAATCATGTAGAAATACTGTTGAACTAAAGGAGTGAGACACAATGCATACATCTTTATTATACTAAAAATATCAAGCAAAACTAAAATATATTTTTTGTATACATTCATGGGATGTAAAAATATAGAGAAAAACAAGGAATAGTATGACATAAATATCAAGAGAGTAGTTACACTTAGTACAAAGGGGATATATTGGAGAAAGGACATATGGCAGGGGAAGAGAGGGCAGTTGCTGCTAAGGGCTTGGTAGTGTTTTATTTTTTGATGAAGGTTGCATGGGTATTAACTTTTAATTATTTTTATATTATGCTGTGCTTGTTTACTAATGCTACTTTAACAATTACCAGAAACATAGTGACTTAAAACAACACAAATTTATGGGGCTCCTGGGTGGCTCAGTCAGTTAAGCATCTGACTCTTGATTTCAGCCCAGGTCATGATCTCAAGGTCATAATCTCAGGGCCGTGAGATTCAGCCCTGCAACAAGCCCCACATCAGGCTCCACACTCAGTGCAGTCTGCTTGAGATTCTCTTGCTCCCTTTCCCTCTAACCCTCCCTCTGCTAGCATGTGCTCTCTAAATAAATAAATAAAATCTTTTAAAAAAACCCCAAACCACCACATATTTATTTTCTTATAGTTCTGTGGGTTAGAAGTCCAACATAGGTGTCACTAAGCGAAAATTAAGGAGTCAACAGTGCTATGTTACTTTTTGAAGGCTCTAGGGGAAGATTTGTTTCTTCCCCTTTCCAGCTTCTAGAGGCCACCGGCATTCCTTGGCTCCTAGTTCCCTTACTCCATCTTCAAAGCAGCAGCAGCTTCTCACATATCATTCTGACTTCATCTCCTTCCTTCCTCTTTCACTTTACTCACCTCTTTGGTTTGCAACCTCCTAGGGAGCTTCCTCAGTATAATCTGAAATTGGGCCCCATAATCAAAGAGCAGGGAAAGACCAAGGAAAGAAGCAGGCCACTTCAGATTGGTAGGTGGCGGTTTTAATAAGCATGGGAACTTACACAAATTCTTGACTTTGGTGGCCATAAGACAAGTAGATCTCCATGTCTGCCTATTGAATCTTAAAAGTTTATATTCAGGCCTTAACTGAGTTCACTCATATATGCTATCCAGATGTTCTCAACATCAATCACTATCTCAAGGCTGTCCTTGGGGCAACTTCTAGGAGCAGGGAAGGCAAGCTGAATGCACATTCCAAGGACAGGTGAGGGAGTGAGAAGCCTCTGATTGCTGGAATCCTTTTCACAGGTCAATGGGCAGTCACATCCTCTCTATGACCACCTGTAATAACCCTCGTGGATATATTGAGCCAATTTGGTAATCCAGAATTAAATCTGCATATTGAGCTTCTTTTCAGAGAGAGAGAGAGAGAGCATGAGTGGACGGGTGGAGGGGCAGAGGGAGAGGGAGAGAGAGAATCTTAACTAGGCTCCATGCTCAGTGTGGAGCCCTATGTGGGGCTTGATCTCACGACCTTGAGATATCATGACCTGAGCCGAAATCAAGAGTCAAAGGCTTAACCAACTGAGCCACCCAAGTGCCCCAGAGTTTTTTTTTTTTTTTTTGAGAGAGAAAGCTGGGGTTGGGGAGAGGGGCAGAGGGAGAGGAGAGAGAGAATCTCAAGTAGGCTCCATGCTCATCAAGGAGCTGGACTCAGGGCTCCATCTCATGACCACAACATTATGACCTGAACTGAAACCAAGGTTTGGACACTTAACTGACTGAGCCACCCAGGCACCACTCAGGATCATTAATCACATCTATATTTTTTCCATGTAAGATAATATATTTAAAGGTCTTGGTGATTAGGACATAGATGTCTTTGGAGCCATTGTATTGCCCACCATAGATGCGTATATATGTTTTATTCACTTTTAGGTGTGTATATCATATTTCAAAATAAAATATTGAGAGAAAAAAAGAGAAGAAAAAGGAGAAGAGGAAGGAACAGCAGCAAGAGCTCAGTATTTTAAAAACGGAAATATTCGGGCGCCTGGGTGGCTCAGTTGGTTAAGCGACTGCCTTCAGCTCAGGTCATGATCCTGGAGTCCCGGGATCGAGTCCCGCATCGGGCTCCCTGCTCGGCAGGGAGTCTGCTTCTCCCTCTGACCCTCCCCCCTCTCATGTGCTCTCTCTCATTCTCTCTCAAATAAATAAATAAAATCTTAAAAAAAAAAAAAACTGAAATATTGAAGTATGTGGTAACTTAGTATACCCAAGAAATCTGAATCTGAAACAAACAATGAGAGATTCAGGAAGAAATTTTTTTTTTTCCACTGTAGATCCCTATAGGCTCAGAAGTTATTGGCACCAGATACCTATGAAAGTGGGGGTGAAGGTGAGGTAGGAAACAGGATGACTAGTTGACATTCTTTTTTTTGACTACTTTCCTCACTTTCTGCAGCTAAACCTTGGCAGAAAACTAGAGGACTTACAGAGAGAGGATAGAATGAGGATCTGTGGACCAGAGGATAACAGCTACCCTTGAAGACACAAGCACCTTACCAAAGTCAGAAGCTTTATGTGAATGTTACCTACTGAATGTTGTGATACGTGGTTTTCTTATACATAAAATAGGGATAATAGAAGTCATTTAATAGGTTTGCCTGGAGAATACCGAACTTAAATGTTTGGCACTGTGTCTGAAACACATATAAGTGCCCCTCAAAGATGATTTTTTAGATAACCAGCAAGCCATGCATTGAGAGAGACTCTAGAGGTAAGCTAGATCCTTTCCATTTGCCAGGTCTTGACTCATCCACCCATTCATATCTGTGACGAATTGAAGATGAACCTAAGAAAATATATTGAAATTTCAGATGCCTGGGTGGCTCAATCAGTTGAGCATCTGCCTTCGGCTCAGGTCATGATCCCAGGGTCCTGGCATTGAGTCCTATATTGGGCTCCTTGCTCAGCGGGGAGCCTGCTTCTCCCTCTGCCTACTGCTCCCCCTGCTTGTGCTCTCTCTGTCTGACAAAAAAAAAAGAAAGAAAAGAAAAGAAAAGAAAAAAGAAAAGAAAACATATTGAAATTGAAGAAAAGTAGAATAGAAATTGTGAGAACAAGCAGAATAGGCATGGTGGTGATCTACTTTTTTTTTTTTTTTGCAAATAAAATAAGAACATGTGTGAGATGGCAGTATTTGTATCTTTATTAATATTGTATAGATAACACAATTTTAGGTTATTTTAAGTACCTAAAAGTAATAAACTAAGTGGTAAATTTAGGTTCCAAATAGATTTCTTGCTAGAATACTTTACTGAATATGTATTATTGCAAAAATTCTTTTAAATTATAAGTTTAAAATAATCATGACACAGCCTTATAGATCTTGGGAAATAAAGAAAGGGAGAAAAATTATCTTCCCAAATTGATAAATTAAACACAACCATCACTGACATTTTGGAATTTCTTCCTTAAGGTTTCCCAGCAATCCACCTCTAAATAATCTTTTTTTACATATTTGTAATCATAATAAACATATAACTTTATATTCTGCTTTTAAAAAATTTAATTTACACAAGCATTTTTTACTTTGCTATAGAGTCATTCAAACTCTGTAATATTAGATTCAGTCTATTATTTATAATATTTACTTTTAGAAATTGAAGTTCTATGAAACTTTGTGGTATATATCATGATGTGATGAACAACTTTGCACATATTTTTTTGTTGTTGTTTGGAATGGTTTTCTTACAATGGATCACAAACTTTATTTTTAGATATTGGACAATGTACATCAACAGATGAATGGATAAAGAAGATGTGGAATATTATGCATCAAAAGGAATGAGATCTTGCCATTTGCAACGATGTGGATGGAACTGGAGGGTATTATGTTGAGTGAAATAAGTCAAACAGAGAAAGACATGTATCATATGATCTCACTGATATGAGGAATTCTTAATCGCAGGAAACAAACTGAGTGTTGTTGGAGTGGGGGGTGGGGTGGGAGGGATGGGGTGACTGGGTGATAGACACTGGGGAGGGTATGTGCTCTGGTAAGCGCTGTGAATTGTGCAAGACTGTTGAATCTCAGATCTGTACCTCTGAAACAAATAATGCAATATATGTTAAGAAAAAAAAAAAAAGAAGAAGAAGGTAGCGGGAGGGGAAGAATGAAGCGGGGGAAATCGGAGGGGTAGACGAACCATAAGAGACGATGGACTCTGAAAAACAGACAGGGTTCTAGAGGGGAGGGGGGTGGGAGGATGGGTTAGCCTGATGGTGGGTATTGAGGAGGGCACATTCTGCATGGAGCACTGGGTGTTATGCACAAACAATGAATCATGGAACACTTCATCTAAAACTAATGATGTAATGTATGGGGATTAACATAAGAATAAAAAAAATAGATATTGGACAATGTAATTATATAAATCAGATATTTCAAATTACAAATGACTCTAATTAGAAATGTTAGATGGCAAAGAAACTAGTAAGTTAATTTTCAGCCAAAGTTAAACAATAAAAAATTCTGTTATTAAAAACAATATTTCTCATAAACTTATATCAAGAAAACTGAAAAGTCCCTAAACCCACTCAGGAGTCATTTTAAAGTATTTTCAGTGATTTTAAAAAAGATTAAAATCTGTCAACTTTAGATAAACTTCATAAAAGAATAGAATTTACCTAGCTTCACATTATTAAAAAAAAATGAATAAGAAGCATATACAGTATGCTAGGTTTTTATTCAGATTGTTAAAATTGGTATAACTATGGTAATGTTGGAACCTCTAAAATGGTGACTGTTACTAGCTGCTTTTTCTACTTTATTCTTGATTATTGTAAAAGTAATGAAATCCATATAACTTATGATTTGCACTGTAACTTTAAATGAGATCTATTTCAATTTCTTGTGTCAGCTCTGTGATATTCATCCACCTTATGTATCATCTTGGAAAAAATTCCCCAAATTATTAACATATTCAAATCACATTCCAAGTAGACTGAGCAATGACCACATAACAGATTACATCAAGTTTTGGTATTTTTACACAGAAAGTTTTATCAAAACTTTAATTCAGGAAACTAACTTTGAGGTAAAGGTAGTTTATTTAGTTAAGATTATTATTTAGTTCAGGCTATGAATCTTTCGATGCCTCACCTCTAGGAATTTATTTATTGTCTTCCTATTGGGCAGACTAGGCTTGAACACATTAGACAACTGGAGGAAAATATAAGTACATGAAATCCAATGTTAAAACATTGATAAAGGTTAGTAATTAACTTTTTTTAGAGAGACTATTTAAGAAGAGTATACTGAACACTGAGTGCTATAGGCAAAGGGGAGTAGATGGTTAATTCTGAGTAAGAAAATCAAATCATACAGGAAGTGATATTTGCAGTGGGCTTGAAGAATCAGAAGTTATGTGAGGAGAAGAGAAGAACAAATTTCCAGGCCCAGTGAAATGAATAATCAAAAATACCCTGTTGTGAAAGAGCATGGCATATTCATGTGAGGATATATTCATGGTTTATCCAGAGATGAGAGCATAGGGGTGGGTCATACAAGGCTCAGGATATCAGTGGGGACCAAGTGTGGATTCTGATGCCAATGAGCGCCACTTTTGTTTTGAAGGCAACAGGGATCCAACAGTAGATGAAAATTAGAAAGTTATCAGATATGGCCGTGTGGATATTAGACAAGAATGGGAAAAATTTGTTTAGCAGGAGACCAATTAAAGGCTATTCTTATTATCTTGGTGACAGATTATGAGAGGCCTAAAGTAAGGTAGTGGGCCAGAAGGTACAGCACAGGAAATCTTTCTAGGTTAGAAACAATAGGATTCCCTTCCTTTTTTCTTGCTTAGTCGAAGAGTGGAGTGAGGAGGAGATCGTTTTAGAGGCCTAACTCTTGGGCAAGAAAAGAAAACTGGAAATGGAATTTAGAATCACTTATTAAAGTGAGAGTTGATATAATGTGATGATTGAGAATGGGAGATGTGGCTGGGGACAAGGAAGAACCTAAGAAATTAGAGTGGGTATATAGAAAAGAAGAAATACCACTATATTTTTCCAAACAGTACCTTTACATTGCATTTCAGATTTTAAATAAACATCAACTGTATTTTCAGATTTTTTTTTTATTTGTAAGCAATCTCTACACCCAACATGGCGCTTGAATCCACAACCCCAAGATCAAGACTCGCACGCCCTACTGGCTGAGCCAGCCAGGCGCCCCATGACTGTATTTTTTTTTCATATAAGCTCTTTTTTTAAAATTTAATTTAATTTTATTATGTTATGTTAGTCACCATACATCATTAGTTTTTGATGTAATGATCCACGATTCATTGTTTTCATATAACAGCCAGTGCTCCATGACTGTATTTTTATTTATTTATTTATTTATTTATTTTTAAAGATTTTATTTATTTATTTGACACAAAGAGAGAAAGACAGCTAGAGAGGGAACACAAGCAGAGAGAGTGGGAGCGGGAGAAGCAGGCTCCTGGCTGAGCAGGGAGCCCGATGCGGGGCTTGATCCCAGGACCCTGGGATCATGACCTGAGCCGAAGGCAGACGCTTAACGACTGAGCCACCCAGGCGCCCCATGACTGTATTTTTAAATGGCCAACTATTCTGTTACATTCTTATGCCAAATATGAGACATTCTCAGATAATGTGTTAAAATCAATGCTGCCTTTAAACAGAAGCTCTAAAATAATTTTATGACAATTTGTACTTCATTACAAGTGCAAACAAAACCAGATACCTTTTAAGGGAAAGTTTGTACTAACTAATCACAAATGTTTTCTCTGTGAATGGCTTTTCTAACTATTAGCACCAGAACTTCTTAGTTTCTTGGCTCTGCACCTGTGTTCTTAGAAGTAAAAACATGTTTTGAGTAGGTTCGCTATTTTTAAGATGATTTTGAAACAGATTCTCTGCATTAAGGCACTGCTACATAGTATTGTATATAAACAAGATATAGTGTTTATAGGTGATTTCCATTAATCAGGTATCTTCTGTCCTTACGATTAGAGTAAAAGTAGTTTATGAAAATTCTTGACTTATTCTTTTGAAAATTTAATGTTTTAAATGGAAGTGGTAAGAGAAACTCTCTGGGTTTAATTAAGACAAGGAAGAACTACTTGAGAAATCTATGAATAATGTGAAGCTTGGGAGATTTTATCTATGGTGTCTTGAAGTTCATAATCAATGGAGAATTGAAAAATGATGCTAAACAAAAAATTTTTTCTTTTTTTATTCCTTGCCTCCCTCCTCTCCTTCTCCTCCTTCCTTCTTTTTCTTTCCTTTCCTCTTCTCTTCTTTCTCTTCTCTTCTTCTCCTCTCTCTTCTCTTTACCTACCTTCCTTCCTTTCTAGATTTTCAGAATAATAAGAATTAGTCAGAGAGGCCCACTATTTAGGAATGGGGAACTAAAATCAACAAGTCACAAAAAGAAAACTTTTTTCCTTTCCTAACCTATAACTAATAACTTTAATCTGTGTTCAAACTACAGGTCCAGGTTGTAACTTGGTTTCTGAAAGTACTTGGATACATGAACATAAAGCTCTCCATTGGTTGTCTTTGAAAAATTGTGTAAAGATGGCAGAAGGCCAAAGAAGAGTTGTTCTGATATTTTTAAAAAGAAGAAAATGATAGAGCTCAGGGATTTCTAACTAGTAAACTTCGCATCAATCCTTGGGAAATTTTTCTAGAATATATTATTAAATGGATAGCTTAGGAAAACTTGAGTCATGTAGTTTCCAGTGAGAATCCAGCATGAGTTCCAAAAAAACAGATCAGGCTAAACAAATCAGTTTTATTTCTGCTAGGGTTACTAGGTTGATAGATAAGGGGAACACTATGAACACCATGTGGCTCCATTGGCCTAAGATATTTGACAAAGAGACAGTTGTAAGGTGCTTATGACCAATGATTATCGAGAGAGAAGGCTTCACCCCAAATCAACCACCCATTCTTTACGGATTTTTTTTTTTTTTTAATGGATGTTTTTTTAAAGGTAAGTCTAGGCCCCTACATCCATTGTTATAATAATTTCATCTTGCTGATTTGGGATATCTGTTCTTTTAATCTGCTAAGTTCATTTGAAGTTTTATTAGCTTTCACTTCCAGCTTTGTGCCTGCCACCTACATACTCAATAAGACTCCTCTTTGGGGTGCCTGGGTGACTCAGTCGTTAAGTGTCTGCCTTCAGCTCAGGTCATGATCCCAGGGTTCTGGGATCAAGTCCCGCGTCAGGCTCCCTGCTCAGCCGGAAGCCTGCTTCTCCCTCTGCGCCCCCTGCTTGTGCACCCTCTCTCTTTAAGGAAAAAAAAAAAAGACTCTTCTTTTAGTGGAACACAAAGACCCAGATGATCCCTTCTGTCTTCTGTCTTATGACTATTTGATGGATGAGGTACCTAATTGCCTTTCTTCGTAGAAAGAACACGATTTGTTTCTTGCAAGCTATGTGACTTTGGGTAAGTTCCCGACTTCTCCAAATTCAGTCCTCATCCATAAAATAGGAATAATGGTATTGTCTCAGAGTTCTTTTGGGGGGAGGGTAATTTGTTGGCATACTATATGCATAGTATATTATAGGAATTTAGTAGATAGGATAGGTATTATTTGGCAGGATATAAAGATAGAGACAAGTGGCTCCACATGCATTAAGATGTATCTGCCATCTATGAATATAGAATCAGAATAGTGAGAAATTATTATATCAGTTAATATTTTGGCTCTGTTAACTATTCAAAATATTCATAGAAACCTAGGAAAACTTCAAAAAAAAAAAAAAAAACCCCACAATCTTAGACTTGGTATCTACCCCCAAGCTAATCCTAAAGAATATTACCATCTACAAAGCAAAAATAAAAATACCCTTTACATGGACACCTGGGTGGCTGAGTCCCTTAAGCGGCTGCCTTCAGCTCAGGTCATGATCCCAGGGTCCTGTGATTGAGTCCTGCATAGGGCTCCCTGCTCAGCGAGGAGCCTACTTCTCCCTCTGCTTGTGCTCTCTCTCTCTCCCTGACAAATAAATAAATAAGAAATCTTTTTAAAAAAATACCCATTACAGTCTTCCATTCCAGGCTCCAGGGGAATTCTATTATGGTCATGACTTAATTTTTTAATGTAAAAATCTCTTTTCTATAGAGGAAATATAGACATTCCATCCATGGCTAGATCAATTCTTTTTTTTTTTTAAAGATTTTATTTATTTGAGAGAGAGAATGAGAGAGAGAGAGAGAGAGAGCATTAAAAGGGGGAGGGTCAGAGGGAGAAGCAGACTCCCTCCTGAGCAGGGAGCCCGATGCGGGACTTGATCCAGGGACTCCAGGATCATGACCTGAGCCGAAGGCAGTCGCTTAACCAACTGAGCCACCCAGGCGCCCCGGCTAGATCAATTCTTAAAATTATATTGTTTTTTGGAGTATCTGAGGAAATGAACCATACCATACATCATGATCATTCTTAATCATATCAGTGACCTTAATTATTAACATTATTTATAATTGTTATGGCTTTCATTAATGTCCTTGTTCTTGGAATCAAGACTTCTAACTGAAGTCTTGTAAACTTTTAAGTAAATATATATGAAAATTAATATTAAAACTACATTTAGATTCAAAGGCAAACGTGTTTGCTTCAACCGAAGAGATGGGGAAAAAGAAAAGTCAAAATTCATGATTGTAAGTTACAGATTTCACCTTCAGTAATTAGTTTTCACATTTACCAAAATGATGTATTCAAGTAGTGATTGGTATAAATAAAAGTATATTTGGACATAAAGATAGGGACTATAGATTATTCTGTCAGATCATGGTGAGGTGCATTCACTTTGCACCCTTTCTCTGAATTCTTTATGTATTATAGAACACTTAATCATCCAAACAAGGTTTTTGGCTTGGCTCACCCAGTTCTATAGCTTCCGTTTTCATCATCCTGTCTGTTAGAGAAGGCAGTTCAGGCAGAAGTGCTTGCCCCGAGGCCAAGGAGGTTGTGTGGGCTCAAGTACCTGCACGTTCACCCTCAGTGAAAACACCTTGCTTCTGAAGAAGTTTATAATTAGTAACAGTTTGAAAGATCTCACTCTACATGGAGAGAAACTATTTAGGGATTAGGCTGGGTATGTGTAAGAAACAAGGAAGTGATGAAAGAGGTTTTGTGTGAAGCTCTATTACAGGCATCTAATATAATATTCTTTACCTACAAGAAATGTTCTCCTCTTTTTGGTCCTTCCTTTTTCAGTGATGAAAGTGACCCATCCTTTTGGAATGAGAAGTTTCTGGAGGGGGATTGGCTTATGAGAAAAGGAGGTTTGGTGTGTGAGATCATATCCTGTACCCAGTAAAGGTGAGTTTACCTTCACACTCCTTTAATACATACCAAAACAATAGTTTTCACGAAACCATTATACTTTGCCCTTTCTCGGATTTTTAGCTCTTTCTGTGTATATTCAAGGATGGATATAATATGATCCTGTAAGAATTAACTTCTATGAATTGCCATTAGCTTAAAAGCCCAAGAAAATGTTTGTAATAAAATTTGTACTCTTGGAGCACCTGGGTGGCTCAGTCGGTTAAGTGTCGACTCTTGATTTTGGCTCAGGTCATGATCTCAGGGTTGTGAGATGGAGCCCAGCATGGAGCCTGCTTAAGATTATTTCTCTCCCTCTTCCCCTTCTTCCAGTGCACACTCGCTCTCTCTCTAAAAAAAAAAAAAAAAAAAAAATATTCATACTCTCGATCACTATATTAGGTCAGTAGTTCTCAATTGGACAATCTTACTTCCAAGGGAATATTTATCAATTCCTAGACACATTTTATTGTCACACATTGGGGGAGGGGTTATGTTACCGGCATCTAATGAGTAGAGGCCAAGGATGCTGCTAAATATTATACATTGTACAGGACAGCCCTCTACAATGAAGATGTATCTAGCCCAAAATATCAATAGTGCTGAGCTTGAGAAATTGCATTAAATAAAAGTGTTTTCGGGATGGATGGTGGGCTGTTTATGAGCACACTCAGTCTGATGACAAACTCATAGAGCAGCAAAAAACATGAACGCCTTTCCTTTTAGGTGTTCAGTCTCCTGGGGGAGCAAACTAATCATTAAAGCGATGTGCTACACACTTTGATAAAGGTGTACAAAAGAAACTTACACTGAGAAAAAAAAATACTTCAACTGAGATATTAGGAAGGCCAGTTGTTAGTGAAATTGTTTATATGATAAAATGTGGTGTAATATTTAGCTGCTCTCAGTTGCAACTAGCAGAAAAATTTGTCAATAAAAGAGATTCATATAACTGGAAAGTCTAGAGGTAAAGTTAGCTTCAATGTTGGTTTGTTTCAGCAGCTTAGTGATGTCATTAAGGAAAGACCTAACATAATCCTTTCCTTCCTCTGCCTTCCTGAATGTCAAGCTTCAGCTGAAGACCCATTTTCCTTCATGTTCATAAGATGGCTTACTAACTACACATCAGTTGCAAGAGAAGAATTCCAGAATCCCCTGAGAAGAGTCAGGAAATATTTTTCACATAAACCTCACTTCATGTCTTACTGTCTCTGCTTGGGTCATCTGAACTAGAAACTGAAACCAGAGTGTAAAATCATGATGATTGGCTAGAGCTGAGAGCTCAAACCATAGTACCAGGGAAATTGGATATGTAAACAAAGTGGGGGTAGCTACTGAAAGAAACAAAACAGATGATAGCAAAGCAATTACAGTGTCTACTGTATGTGGGATAAACTTTCAAGGCAGAAGAAACAGCTCAGATAAAGACATAGAGGAAAGAAAGAGTGCAGCCTGTTCAAACTGGATCTCTAAAGCAGTCAATATGGCTGGAATTCAGGTGATATGGTAAGAAGTAGGAAGAAATGAAGTTGGAAAGGAAGGCAGTGGCCAGGTTATAAAGGCATCTCAACATCATGGTAAGGACATTATTCTGTAACCAATTCTGAACTGTTAAAGGATTTTATGCGGAGGAAAGACATGATGGGAATCATGCTTTTATAGAAAATGTCTTTGGTGGTATTGAGAAGAATGGAAAGAAATTAAAAGGAATTTGAAAATGGAAGCAAAGAGAACTCTAAGTTGAGACAACTGGCTTAAATCTCCTGTTTTATTTGTAATATAATAACAATTATATGTTCTTGTTATGAGGATTAAAGTAAATATGGAAAATGTGTAACACATAGCGGGTAATCAAAATGTTAGTGATCATTTGTTCACATACTTGTGACCACTAGTTTGGCATTTCATCTGTACTACTTACTGTGTGAACTTGGTCAGATTAATTACCTTAAATGAGTCCATTTCCTCTCTAGTCCACATTACATGATTATTAGCAGGACTGAGTGAGATTATGTTTATAAAAAGTATAGGGTAACTGAAGGAGACCATAACAAGTCACTATAATTGATTATTTGTAATAAAGGAGATGAAGAGGGCACCTGGCTGGCTCATTCAGTAAAGCACGGGATTCCTGATCTTGGGGTTAAAAGTTTAAGCCCCATGTTAGGTGTAGAGATTACTTAAAAATAAAGGAGATGAAGAGAGGTACCTAGAGATTACTTAAAAGAAGTAACCTAGAGGTTACTTAAAAATAAAGGAGATGAAGAAGGCATGCTTTAGAGAAAAAATCAACAGGGTTTGCTCTTTGACTTGATATAGCAAGAAACCAGGTATGACTCCTAGAGTTTTTGGTGTGAGCAACTGGATAGATTGTGAGAACCACGTTTTATTTCATGGTTTGAATATTTTAAATTTGAAATGCTAAGATATGTAAGTTGAGATGTCAGGGAAGAAGTTGAATGCACAACTCTAGAGCTTAGAGCTTAGTGGTGATGTCTACACCAGAAATATAGATATGAGAGTTGACAACACATCTGTAGTAGTTACACCAAGGGAACTATGAGATAAGTTAGGGAGAGTACAGAAAGGAAAGACATCAGGAAGAGTGAAAAATCTGAAGAAGTCTACTAGGAGGTTGGTAAGAATGGAGGAATCAGCAAAAGAGACTGAGAAGTAAAAGCCAATGAGTTAAGGAAAAAATATTAAGAGCACATAAGTTTCTAAGGAGGAAGGAGTGATCAGCTGTGTCAAGCTCTGATGAGAGGCTGATTAAGGTGAACACCAAATCCATTGAATTTATCCGTATCTGGTCTCTGGTACCCTTGACAAAAGCAGTGCCAGTGGACTTCTGAAGGTGGAATCCAGACAGAAGTGGGCTGAGATGTGAATGAGAAGAAAGGAATTGGATGCAGCTAAGTAAACAATTCTTAAAAAAAATACTGGAAAGATTGGGAAATAGTGAGAAAGGTGAGAAAGTAGTATCTCTTATTTTTAAAAAATGACAACAAAGGAAAATTCTCAAGTAGAGCTGAGAAACGAGGATCCAAGACAGAATGTACATAACAGGAGGATTTTATTGTTGCTTTAGGATAAGAATTCTAGAACATAATTGCCTGTTGATGGAAATGATACAGCTGGAGGGAAAGGGACTAACTGAAGGAGAAAAGACCTTAAGCAGATGTGAGTTCTCAGACCAGGGTACAAGTGAGAGGTAAGTTTTTGGGGAATGGTTGCATTGTCCTTTGTAACTGGATGGGAAGAAGGAAAAGATGGCACAGAGGCAGGAAGGCTTACAGATTTAGAGGGGAAAATCAAGGAGGGCTTGTCATCACTTAGGTATGGGTTTTTCTTCATTCACCTTCCTTGGCACTTTGAGCCTTTACAAACTGACAACTTGTTTTCTTTTTTAAGACAATTTTTTTTTAAAGCAGTTTTAGGTTTATAACAAAATTGAAACTAAAGATTTCCCATAGATCCCCTTCCCAGACAAATGCATAGCCTCCCTCCCATTATCAACATCATTCACCAAAGCGCTACTTTTTTTTTTCTATCAAGGATGAACCTACATTGACACATCATAATCACTCAATGTCTATAGTTTATCTTAGGATTCACTGTTTGTGTTATACATTCTATGGGTTTGGACAAAAGTATATAATAACATACATCCATCATTATAACATATAGGGTATTTTCACTATCCTAAAAATCCTCTGTGCTCTGCCTATTCATCTCTCCCCACTATTCATTTCCCCACTGCTACCCCTGGCAACCACTGATCTTTTTACTGTGTTCACAGTTTTGTCTTTTTCACAATATCATACAGTAGGAATGGTACAGCGTGTAACCTTTCAGACTGGCTTCTCTCACTTACTAATATGCACTTAAGTTTCCTTCATGAATTTCCATGGCTTGATAGCTCATTTCTTTTTAGTACTGAATTATCTTACATTGTCTGGATGTACTACTGAAGGACATCTTAATTGCTTCCAACTTTTGGCAAGTATGAATAAAGTTGTTGTAAATGTACATGTGCAGGTTTTTGTATGGACATAAGTTTTCAGCTCCTTTGGATAAATTCCAAGGAATAAGATTGCTGGATCATTCAGTAAAAGTATAGTTTGGTTTTGTAAGAAACTGCCAAACTTTCTTCAAAAGTGGCTGTACCTTTTTACATTCCCACCAGCAATGTATGAGAGAATTCCTATTGGTTCACATCCTCACCAGCATGTGCTATTGTTAAAGTGTTATAGATTTTGGCCATTCTAATAAGTGTGTACTGGTATCTTGTTTTAATTTGTGTTGTTCTGATGACATATGATGTGGACCATCTTTTCATATGCTTATTTGTGTATATATGTAGTATATTGTACATATTTTTATGTATATATACACACAATTTGCATATTGTACATATTATATATGTCTTCTTTGGTGGAGTTTCAGTTCAAAAGTCTTTGGCCCCATTTTTTAATTGGGTTGTTTTCTTATTGTTGAATTTTGAAAGTTCTTTGCATATTTTGGATAAGAGTTCTTTATCAGATGTCTTTTGCAAATACTTTCTTCCAGTCTGTGGCTTATCTTCCAATGCAGAACAGAAGTTTTTAATTTTAAAGAAGTCCAGCTTATTAAATATTTCGTTCATGGATTATGTCTTTGGTATTGCATCTGAAAAGGTATCACCATACCTAAGGTCATCTAGGTTTTTTTCCTATTATCCTCTAGAGTTTTATAGTTTTGTGTTTTACTTCACTCCATTGCTTTCTATGTGATCTTGAATGGCTCACTTAACCTCTCTGAATATAAACTGTATTTTCTGTAAAGCAGAAATCACAGTGTCTGTCTTGGACAGTAATTGTAAGTATTAGCAATAAAGCACTAGCCTGGTAAATTCATGGAAAACTCAGAGTAAATAGTAACTATTGCAATTAACACTACTATTACTGTTAATCCTACTACTACTTCTATTAACTGGCAATTTGGGATATTTTGGTTAAAATACATATTAAAGGACTTTCCATGTTGACAATGACCATGAGCATATTTCTAGATGTTACTTACCCATGACAAAGACTTGTCATTTTGTTTTCTTTCTAACTTATTTGATAAACTGTAAGCAAAAAGCTAAATAATCTGTCTTTGTAGCTAAAAACCGTCTTAAAAGTAGTGATTCTGTGTTTATACTTCCCAATTCCCCACAACTATTGCTATACACTCTAATGATATGTAATATGGTACAAAGCATGGGTATTTATTCTTTTTTTTAAAGATCATATGATCTAAAAAGGTCTATTCATTTATTTTAGAGAGAGAAGAGCACACAGAGGGGCAGAGGGGGAGTCAGAGGGACAAGCAGGTACCATGCTAAGTGTGAAGCCTGACACAGTGCTCGATCTCACGACCCTGATATCATGACTCTGAGATCATGACCCTGAGCAGAAATTAAGAATCAGATACTTAACCAACTGAGCCACCCAAGCTCCCTGAGTCTTTATTCTTTTAAATGAGCTTCTGGTTCAAATGTTTTAAGTGAGAGAACACTGAAAAGCCAATGCTGTTTCTTGTTCTCTTTTAATATTTATATCTCACTATTTAGAGTCAGTGATGGTTGCCTAGTAGATTATATTGCCATTTAATGTAAATGCATAAAATATGACTAATAAACTGACTAGACTCTAGTGAAAGCTTAAGCAGTAGTTTGAGCTAGTTAAAACACTTTCCTCCCAGGATTCATAACACTTATTATTTAAGCAATGAGTCTTTAATTTATTTTTCCTCCTATCTGGAAGATTTTCCTCTATACCTAGTTAACCTCTGTTTCTCTTTAAGATCTCAGCTCAGATGCCACTCCTTAAGGAAGACTTTGCTGACCCTCCCCAAGCTAAGGTAAGTCCCTTGTTAGGCTTTCTCATAATAATGCTTGTCTTTTCTAAGACACTTTGCAATTATTTGATTACTTGATTGATACTTGTCTCTTCACTAGAACAAAGGCTCCTTCCAGGCAGAGATCACCTTTCTTAGCAAACAGTAGATGATAAATAATTTTTAAAAATATATAAATGGCATTTGACCTTTAGACAGAAGCCAGGTATCTCTAATAAAACTGTAGCGTCAATCTTGGCCTCCAGAAAGATCTTCTTACTCATGACAGTTTTTTTAAAAAGATTTATTTATTTATTTTAGAGAGAGTGAGAGTGAGCACAAGCAGGAGGGGCAGAGGGAGAGGGAGAAAGAATCTCAAGCAGACTCCACACTGAGTGCGAAGCCCAATGCAAGGCTCCATCTCACGACCCTGAGATCATGACCTGAGCTGAACCCAAGAGTCAGACGCTTAACCGACTGAGCCACCCAGGCGCCCCTCATGACAGTTATGTTAAAATGTGTCCCATTACCAAGCATCTGGGTGGCTCAATCAATTAAGTGTCTGACTCTTGGTTTCAACACAGATTGTGATCTCAGGTCTTGAGATTGAGTTCTGCATCAGGCTCAAGCTGAGTGTGGAACCTGCTTGAGATTCTCTCTTTCCCTCTCCCTTTGCCCCTTTCTTCCCTGCACCCCCTGTCTCCCGCTCATGCTCTCTCTCTCTCTAAGAAAAAAAAATGTATCTCTTTACATTAGAATGCATAGGACCAATCCTTGGCAAGCAGAAATATAAGAATCCTCTTGGTGGTTGGGAATTATACTTTGAATTCAGAATCAATGAATGTATATTGCCCATTTCATCCCACGCTAAGCATAACTTCTAAAGCCACACTAGATATGAAGTAAGGAGGAAAACACCTCAGAAAAAATATTTTTCTGACATACCCATATAAAATACACTCTAATATTTGGGCCCTTAGTAATTTTTGTTGTCATTGTTGAGGTTGTGTTATTTGTCACTGTGGTGCTTAGTAACAGAACTAAAAGAAAAGTGTTCCATCACCAAGAATTCTTATATTTCTGCTTGCCAAGCATTTGTTCCTGTGTCTTCTAACATAGTGGGACAAATTTTTAAATAAAAAAGTGCTATGAGTAACAATTTCTCATAACCCCCTTCTAGGTTAAAGAAGAAAAAATTAATCACAACAGATAAATAAGCAAATCATTGTAGAACCACAAGAATAATTATTATACAAATATTAAAATGATGTTGTCAAAGAATATTAATTGACATGAAAAATTACCAAAAATATAATGTTACATGAAAATAATTAGGTTGTAAAATTTCATATCCTATAAAATTTCAATTTTGCCAAATATATATTACAGTAATTAAGAAAGACTGGAAAGTAATGTTATTATGGGTTATTATTATTTTCTTCTTTGTACCTTTCTATAGTTGCCAAATTTATTAAAATTAGCATCTGCATTTTGAAGCAGGTATAAAATAATGAGTATTATTTTAATTTATTTATTTTTAATTCTTATGTTAATCCCCATATATTACATCATTAGTTTTAGATGAAGTGTTCCATGATTCATTGTTTGCGCATAACACCCAGTGCTCCATGCAGAATGTGCCCTCCTCAATACCCACCACCAGTCTAACCCATCCTCCCACCTCCCTCCCCTCTAGAACCCTGTTTGTTTTTCAGAGTCCATCGTCTCTCATGGTTCATCTACCCCTGTGATTTCCCCCGCTTCATTCTTCCCCTCCCGCTACCTTCTTCTTCTTCTTCTTTTTTCTTAACATATATTGTATTATTTGTTTCAGAGGTACAGATCTGAGATTCAACAGTCTTGCACAATTCACAGCGCTTACCAGAGCACATACCCTCCCCAGTGTCTATCACCCAGTCACCCCATCCCTCCCACCCCACCCCCCACTCCAACAACCCTCAGTTTGTTTCCTGCGATTAAGAATACCTCATATCAGTGAGATCATATGATACATGTCTTTCTCTGTTTGACTTATTTCACTCAACATAATACCCTCCAGTTCCATCCACGTCGTTGCAAATGGCAAGATCTCATTCCTTTTGATGGCTGCATAATATTCCATCGTATATATATACCACATCCTCTTTATCCATTCATCTGTCGATGGACATCTTGGCTCTTTCCACAGTTTGGCTATTGTGGACATTGCTGCTATAAACATTGGGGTGCACGTACCCCTTCGGATCCCTCCTTTTGTATCTTTGGGGTAAATACCCAGTAGTGTAATTGCTGGATCATATGGTAGCTCTATTTTCAACTTTTTGAGGAACCTCCATACTGTTTTCCAGAGTGGCTGCACCAGCTTGCATTCCCACCAACGGTGTAGGAGGGTTTCCCTTTCTCCGCATCCCCGCCAACATCTGTCGTTTCCTGACTTGATAATTTTAGCCATTCTAACTGGTGTGAAGTGGTATCTCATTGAGGTTTTGATTTGGATTTCCCTGATGTCGAATGATATTGAGCACTTTTTCATGTGTCTGTTGGCCATTTGGATGTCTTCTTTGGAAAAATGTCTGTTCATGTCTTCTGCCCATTTCTTGATTGGATTCTTTGTTCTTTGGGTGTTGAGTTTGATGAGTTCTTTATAGATTTTGGATACTAGCCTTTTATCTGATATGTCATTTGCAAATATCTTCTCCCATTCTGTCAGTTGTCTTTTGGTTTTGTTGACTGTTCCTTTGCTTTGCAAAAGCTTTTTATCTTGATGAAGTCCCAATAGTTCATTTTTGCCCTTGCTTCCCTTGCCTTTGGCGATGTTTCTAGGAAGAAGTTGCTTCGGCTGAGGTCAAAGAGGTTGCTGCCTGTGTTCTCCTTTAGGATGTTGATGGACTCCTGTCTCACACTGAGGTCTTTCAACCATTTGGAGTCTATTTTTGTGTGCGGTGTAAGGAAATGGTCCAGTTTCATTCTTCTGCATGTGGCTATCCAATTTTCCCAACACCATTTGTTGAAGAGACTGTCTTTGTTCCATTGGACATTCTTTCCTGCTTTGTCGAAGATTAGTTGACCATAGAGTTGAGGGTCCATTTCTGGGCTCTCTATTCTGTTCCATTGATCTATGTGTCTGTTTTTGTGCCAGTACCATGCTGTCTTGATCATGACAGCTTTGTAATAGAGCTAGAAGTCCGGAATTGTGAGGCCGCCGGCTTTGCTTTTCTTTTTCAACATTCCTCTGGCTATGCGGGGTCTTTTCTGGTTCCATACAAATTTTAGGATGATTTGTTCCATTTCTTTGAAAAAAGTGGATGGTATTTTGATGGGGATTGCATTGAATGTGTAGATTGCTCTAGGTAGCATAGACATCTTCACAATATTTGTTCTTCCAATCCATGAGCATGGAACATTTTTCCATTTCTTTGTGTCTTCCTCAATTTCTTTCATGAGTATTTTATAGTTTTCTGAGTACAGATCCTTTGTCTCTTTGGTTAGATTTATTCCTAGGTATCTTATGGTTTTGGGTGCATTTGTAAATGGGATCGACTCCTTAATTTCTCTTTCTTCTGTCTTGTTGTTGGTGTATAGGAATGCCACTGACTTCTGTGCATTGATTTTATATCCTGCCACTTTACTGAATTCCTGTATGAGTTCTAGCAGTTTTGGGGTGGAGTCTTTTGGGTTTTCCACATAAAGTATCATATCATCTGCAAAGAGTGAGAGTTTGACTTCTTCTTTGCCAATTTGGATGCCTTTGATTTCTTTTTGTTGTCTGATTGCTGTGGCTAGGACTTCCAATACTATGTTGAATAGCAGTGGTGATAGTGGACATCCCTGCCACGTTCCTGACCTTAGGGGGAAAGCTCTCAGTTTTTCCCATTGAGAATAATATTCACTGTAGGTTTTTCATAGATGGCTTTTATGATATTGAGGTATGTACCCTCGATCCCTATACTCTGAAGAGTTTTGATCAAGAAAGGATGCTGTACTTTGTCAAAAGCTTTTCTGCATCTATTGAGAGGATCATATGATTCTTGTTCTTTCTTTTGTTAATGTATTGTATCACATTGATTGATTTGTGGATGTTGAACCAACCTTGTAGCCCAGGGATAAATCCCACTTGGTCATGGTGAATAATCCTTTTGATGTACTGTTGGATCCTATTGGCTAGTATTTTGGTGAGAATTTTTGCATCCATGTTCATCAGGGATATTGGTCTGTAATTCTCCTTTTTGATGGGGTCTCTTCTGGTTTTGGGATCAAGGTAATGCTGGCCTCATAAAATGAGTTTGGAAGTTTTCCTTCCATTTCTATTTTTTGGAACAGTTTCAGAAGAATAAGTATTAATTCTTCTTTCAATGTTTGGTAGGACTCCCCTGGGAAGCCATCTGGCCCTGGGCTTTTGTTTCTTGGGAGATTTTTGATGACTGCTTCAATTTCCTTAGTGGTTATAGGTCTGTTCAGGTTTTCTATTTCTTCCTGGTTCAGTTTTGGTAGTTGATATATCTCTAGGAATGCATCCATATCTTCCAGGTTATCTAATTTGCTGGCATAGAGTTGCTCATAATATGTTCTTAGAATTGTTTGTATTTCTTTGGTGTTGGTTGTGATCTCTCCTCTTTCATTCATGATTTTGTTGATTTGGGTCATTTCTCTTCTCTTTTTGATAAGTCTGGCCAGGGGTTTATCAATCTTAATTCTTTCAAAGAACCAGCTCCTAGCTTCGTTGATCTGTTCTACTGTTCTTTTAGTTTCTATTTCATTGATTTCTGCTCTGATCTTTAGTATTTCTCTTCTCCTGCTGGGTTTAGGCTTTCTTTGCTGTTCTTTCTCCAGCTCCTTTAGGTGGAGGATTAGGTTGTGTACTTGAGACCTTTCTTGTTTCTTGAGAAAGGCTTGTATTGCTATATACTTTCCTCTTAGGACTGCCTTTGCTGCATCCCAAAGATTTTGAACAGTTGTGTTTTCATTTTCATTGGTTTCCATGTATTTTTTTAATTCTTCTTTAATTTCCTGGTTGACCCATTCATTCTTCAGTAGGATGCTCTTTAGCCTCCATGTATTTGAGTTCTTTCCGACTTTCCTCTTGTGATTGAGTTCTAGTTTCAAAGCATTGTGGTCTGAAAATAGGCAGGGAATGATCCCAATCTTTTGGTACCGGTTGAGACCTGATTTATGACCTAGGATGTGATCGATTCTGGAGAATGTTCCATGGGCACTAGAGAAGAATGTGTATTCCGTTGCTTTGGGGTGGAATGTTCTGAATATGTCTGTGAAGTCCATTTGGTCCAGTGTGTCATTTAAAGTCTTTATTTCCTTGTTGATCTTTTGCTTAGATGATCTGTCCATTTCAGTGAGGGGGATGTTAAAGTCCCCCACTATTATTGTATTGTTGTTGATGTGTTTCTTTGCTTTTGTTATTAATTGCCTTATATAATTGGCTACTCCCATGTTAGGGGCATAGATATTTACAATTGTTAGATCTTCTTGTTGGATAGATCCTTTAAGTAGGATATAGTGTCCTTCCTCATCTCTTATTACAGTCTTTGGTTTAAAATCTAATTTGTCTGATATAAGGATTGCCACCCCAGCTTTCTTTTGGTGTCCATTAGCATGGTAAATGGTTTTCCACCCCCTCACTTTCAATCTGGGGGTGTCTTTGGTTCTAAAATGAGTCTCTTGCAGACAGCATATCGATGGGTCTTGTTTTTTAACCCAGTCTGTTAGCCTGTGTCTTTTGATTGGGGCATTTAGCCCATTTACATTCAGGGTAACTATTGAAAGATAGGAATTTAGTGCCATTGTATTGCCTCTAAGGTGACTATTACCGTATATTGTCTGTGTTCCTTTCTGGTCTATGTTGCTTTTAGGCTCCCTCTTTGCTTAGAGAACCCCTTTCAAGATTTCCTGTAGGGCTGGTTTTGTGTTTGCAAATTCCTTTAGTTTTTGTTTGTCCTGGAAGCTTTTTATCTCTCCTTCAATTTTCAATGACAGCCTAGCTGGATAGAGTATTCTTGGCTGCATATTTTTCTCATTTAGTGCTCTGAATATATCCTGCCAGTCCTTTCTGGCTTGCCAAGTCTCTGTGGATAGGTCTGTTGCCAATCTAATGTTTCTACCCTTGTAGGTTACATATCTCTTCTCCTGAGCTGCTTTCAGGATTTTCTTTTTGTCTATGAGAGTCGTAAGTTTTACTATTAGATGTCGGGGTGTTGACCTATTTTTATTGATTTTGAGAGCGGTTCTCTGTGCTTCCTGGATTTTCATGCCTGTTTCTTTCCCCAAATTAGGGAAGTTCTCTGCTATAATTTGCTCCATTATACCTTCTGCCCCTCTCTCTTTCTTCTTCTTCTGGGATCCCAATTATTCTAATGTTGTTTCGTCTTATGGTATCGCTTATCTCTCGAATTCTGCCCTCGTGATCCAGTAGTTGTTTATCTCTCTTTTTCTCAGCTTCTTTATTTTCCATCATTTCATTTTCTATATTACTGATTCTGTCTTCTGCCTCATTTATTCTAGCAGTTAGCGCCCCCATTTTTGATTGCACCTCATTAATAGCCTTTTTGATTTCTACTTGGTTGGATTTTAGCTCTTTCACTTCTCCAGAAAGGGTTTCTCTAATAACTTCCATATTTTTTTCAAGCCCAGCTAGTATCTTTAAAGTGATGATTCTGAACTCTAGATCTGACATCATACTAATGTCTGTATTGAGTAGGTCCCTGGCAGTCGGTACTACCTCTTGTTCTTTTTGTTGACGTGATTTTTTCCGTCTTGTCATTTTGCCCAGAGGAGAATAGATTAATGAGAGAACAAAATGCTAGCAGAGTAAGCACGTCCCCAGAAAATATACTCTAAACAAATCAGAAAAGACCTGAAGCAGTGGGATAAGAAAGGGAAAGAGAGAAAAAAGAAAAAGAAAAAGATAAAGATAAAAACAAAGACTAACAAAACAAAACAACAACAACAACAAAAAAACCAGAATGTGATCAAATATGATCAGGCTGGTACATAGATCAGTGCCACACACTAGATTTGGGGTGTATTTTGGTCTTTTAGAAGAAAGTGCCTCCCAAAATTTTAAAGAAAGAAAAACTTATATATGTACAAAAATAAGGGTTGATATGATGAGGGATGGAATATGACTGTAAAAATGGAAATTATAAAAAATTTTATAAAAGGAATTGATAAGAAGTTGTTTGAAAAAAGAAAGAAGAGGATTTAAAAAAAGAAAAAAGATAAAGAAAAAAAAAGGGAGAGGATGTGATCAGGCAGGGGAATAGAAAACACCATATACTAGAGATTTAGGGTATATTTTAATCTGTTAGAAGAAACTATCTCAAAATTTTAAAGAGAGAACAACTTATATATATAAGCCAAAAATATGGGTAACTACTATGAAGGGAGAGAATATGACTCTAAAAATGAAAAATAAAAATGTTTTTTTTTAAAAAAGGGATTGATGGGCGCCTGGGTGGCTCAGTTGGTTAAGCGACTGCCTTCGGCTCAGGTCATGATCCTGGAGTCCCTGGATTGAGTCCCGCATCGGGCTCCCTGCTTGGCAGGGAGCCTGCTTCTGCCTCTGACCCTCCCCCCTCTCATGTGCTCTCTCTCTCTCATTCTCTCTCTCTCAAATAAATAAATAAAATCTTAAAAAAAAAATAAAAAATAAAAAAAGGGATTGATAAGATGTTGGTTGAAAAAGGGAAAAAGAAAAATTCAAAAAGAAAAAAAGACAGTTAAAAAAAAATTAACTTTGAAAGACTAAAGCATCATCTTAAAAAAGCCATGAATTCTATGTGCAGTATTCCCCTAGCGCTGGAGTTCTGCTGTTCTCATTGATGGGTAAACTTGGTCTTGGCCGCCTGTTCTCGCTGATCATCTGGGGGAGGGGCCTGTTGCCGGTGTTCCCAAATGTCTTTGTCAGAGGCGGAATTGCCCTGCCCTTGCCCAGTCCAGGCTAAGTAATCTGCTCGGGTTTGCTCTCCGGGGCTTTTGTTCCCTGCGATCTTTCCGTACAGCTTTGGAGGCGGAGAGTGAAAATGGCGGCCTCCCAATCTCCGCCCTGGAGGAGCCGAGAACTCGGGCCCCGCTCCTCAGTGAGCCCCCAGAGAAAAGCCTCCAGTCACTCCCGTCTCCCCGGTCTCCGGCCGCACTCCGTGCTCGCCCGGCCTGTGACCGCGGGTTTCTCTCTCTGGCACCCGACCCGGTCTGGAGTCGCCAAACCCAGCAGATCCCTGCGGTGCACTCCCGCGCGGCTCCTCCCAGGGGAGGAAGGTGAGTCTCCCCGGATCTGCCGCTTGTTGGGTCCCTGCTGGAGGAGCAGGGGCCCGACGGTGCCGCGGATCACGGTTTATGGCCACCCCGAGCTGAGAGCCCGCGCCTGGGCTCCGCCTCTGCAGCCGGCTTCCCTGCCCCGTTACCTGGGAGCTCTGCCACACTCAGGCACCCCCAGTCTTTCTGTGACCCCGAGGGTCCGGAGACCACACTGTCCCGGAGGGTTCCACCCCCGCTTAGCCACCAGAGTGACGTCCCTCGGCGGAGCAGACTTTTAAAAGTTCCGATTTTGTGCTCCGCGGCTCTATCACTTGCCAGAAGCGGCCAACGGAGGCCCCACCCCCCGCCATCTATCCTCCCGAATATCGCCTCGGATTCACTTCTCCGCACGTCCTACCTTCCAGAAAGTGGTCGCTTTTCTGATGAGAGAGTTGTTGCTCTTCTTTTCTTCAATCTCCTGTTGAGTTTGTAGGTGTTCAGAATGGTTTGATCCCTATCCAGCTGAATTCCTGAGAGGAGACGAAATCCAGGTCTCCTACTCCTCCACCATCTTGCTCTGCCCCCCAAAATAATGAGTATTATTAACCCCTATTTCAGAAAGCCTTCTTCAGTTCATCTCAAAATAATAAAAATGAATTAGCTTCTTAAACCTTTTCACCTCCTTACCCCACAACCGCTTCCTCCATGTAGATTGCTCCTTATTCATGATCTATAAAATTAATCATTTCAAAATGTAAACTATTAACTTTCCAAATTTTATCCTTTAAAATAATAGCCATACTAAACTTCATAACTAAGATCTCCTCATCTCTTTAGCAATGACATAGAGTATGGAAGATAAATGTTAGATTTTATGATGAAAAAATCTTCCACGAAATAATTCATAAGCTTTTTAAGTGTTATCTGACATCTTGAAATATTTATGATTTAGTTTTGTGATGTTAACCACTGAGTCTAACCAGGAAGTTCAATAGTTTACCATTGCATTTCCAATAAAATGCAAACTCCTTACAAAAACCTGTCTCTGCTTTCCTCGAAGGCTCATTTCATACCTCTTTCCTTTTTGCTCTTGGTACTAGTTACCCTGGTCTCTTCTCTTCCTAAAATAGACTCACATTCTTTTGCTTCTTGAGATCTTAGCATTTGCTGTTCCCTATAAATAGTACCCTTTTATGCAGGATTTTTCACGTGGCTGGAGCTGTGCCTCAATTCAAACATCACCTCTTACAGAGATTGTATGTATTACATCTCCTATTTGTTTCTTTCTTAGCTCATCATCTTGCTTAAATTTGGTGCTGGTTTCCATGTTTAACTGCTTGGTTTCCTCAATGGAAAGTGAGCTCTGTGAGAAAAGGGAACTTGCCCCTCTTGTTCATCTCTATTTCCATAGTGTCAAGAATATTGACTGGTAGATAGTAAGGTAGAGACCCCCAAAAGTATGTTTATATATATTTGAATATATAAATAAAAGTAAATTGTTTTCCCATTCATTCCCTTACCCTCTAACACACAGATTGTAAAGAATTTGAATATAAAAAGTTGCTAGATTCAGATGCAGATGAAGTTTAAATTAATTCCTGAAGTTTAGCCAAAGAATTTTCAGTTTCAAAAAGAATAAAGCTGGATCAAAGTTGTCATAAAATAAATAGAGGAAATAGATAAAACCTAACCATTACAGCATATTTCTGAATGTATTAGGATATCACAGGACTCCACAGGAACCCTAATATCTATTGTAAAACACTTTTTTGCAATTAATTTTATACTTTTTTATTACAGAGCCACAAATATAGATTAGAACAAAAGTCTTTTTTCTTTATTGATTGCAAATATATTCATATTTAGAAATACTTCCCTGGGGGCACCTGGGTGGCTCAGTCAGTTAAGCGTCTGCCTTCAGCTCAGGTCATGATCCCAGGGTTCTGGGATGGAGCCCCCAGTCTGGCTCCCTGCTCAGCGGGGAGTCTGCTTCTCCCTCTTAGCTCATGCTCTCTCTCTGTCTCTCTCAAATAAATAAATAAAATCTTTAAAAAAAAGAAAAGAAAAGAAAAACTTCCTGCATTCTCACATGGATTTCTTTGTCTTACAAGATCTACATGGGCATGATTTATACCTGTGCTGATGACTTATTTGTAACTCCTGTTTGGATATATCCTTTATTTATTTTTCAGCTACACGGGATTTTTCCATCACAATGGAAGCATTCGGTATTTTCCAATCTTTAATCTTCAAATATTTCCCTTTAACTTTCTCATGATGACATAATTACATTGTGGGATGGTCCCATGATTCCATTTTATTAATGACACATTAGAAAACACCTGACAAGGAGTATTCTCGGGGTCACTAAGATCCTTCTCTATACTTGTTGACTCACAAGTAACATTTTAGACCTAAACACCAGTAAAGGAGAAGCTACCCAACTTAACTATAAAATTGTCTCGCAACTACATCTGTCTTGGCTAAATTCCATTTTCCTTTTTATGCAAAATACATTAATTCTTAGTTTCCTATGACACTAGAGGCTTTGTGTCAGCATGCTTTATAAGACGATGACTTAATATATGTTGAAATACACCTTATGCCTAACTCTTTAACAGAGATCACCTTCCATGTTAACTATTCAAAAAGTTTTAAAAAATAAAGCTTTTTAGGGAAGGTATAGACTTGGAAATTCCCATCAGAATTGGGAGTTTAATGAGAAAGCAAAAGGTAGCAAATGATTCTGCTGCCCCTGACTTGCCCTATAAAAAATAGTTTATGCCATGAATTTCTTTCTGTTCATTAGAAGAAATCAACATAATAAAGATTTAATAAGTTTCAAAGTTTGGACAATAAAATCTTTGTCCAAAACAGAAGTAAACTTAGCATTCTTACAAACAAATCTACCAAGATACATTTTTAACCCTTAAGCCTGAAAACTAGCTTAATATTCTTTTGTTAAATTACATCACACTTCTCCAAAATCATAGTTGCCTCAGAAATAAGACAAAGATCGGAAAGTACCCAGAACTTTAAATAAGGTAGGATTTATTAAAGAGTCTGACAACAAGTTGATTAAAGATGATGACACTGACCTTGCCCCTGAGTGAATACATTAAACCTGTTGGAAATTGCCTAGTGAACCCAAACTTCCTACCCATCCTAAGTTTGGGGAATATCCAGAGACTGAAGAGCATAAAAGGACTTGTGGCTCAATAGAAATAGTTATAAAGATAACATAAAGTGGTAGCTAGAAAAACAGTAAGTTCAAAAATCATTAGAAAGGAATAAGTTTAGAATGTGAACAATTTCCTGGTGTTTATAGAGAATTATTTCTCTAAAGCCCTTGGAACATAAATATGTATTGTGTTTCTCCAGGAGAGGGCTGTAGTAAACTGATTTTTAAAATGTAATTGACCATGGAACAATTTTGCCCTGGGACATTTCATGGGACAGTGCTTCAAAGCATACCGTTTAGTAAATTCTGCTGTAACTATCAACTTTTGCTTATTTGGGTGCTGATTGGCCAACTTTAAGATATCCTGTCTCTTTGGTCGTCATTTATTTCATATTGCTAATCATGCCAACAAGTCATTTCAACTAAATCATAGTTAGGGAAAGGAAGAGATAAAATATGAAGCAGCTTATTTTGCTACTTATTTGTAGCTCTAGCTTTGTTCCTTTTTGGTCTTAACTTGCTGAATAGGGCACTTACTTGCATGGCTGATTAAAAGCTGCCCTGCTGGGCGCCTGGGTGGCTCAGATGGTTAAGCGTCTGCCTTCGGCTCAGGTCATGATCCTGGAGTCCCGGGATCGAGTCCCGCATCGGGCTCCCTGCTCTGCGGGGAGCCTGCTTCTCCCTCTGCCTCTCTCTCTCTCTCTCTGTCTCTCATGAATAAATAAATAAAATCTTTAAAAAAAAAAAAAAAAAGAAACTGCCCTGCTTTTTCTAGCAATTTTTCATTCTGTCTCTCTCCGTTTTGTTTTTGGTTTTGTTTTGTCTTTGTTTGTTTGTTTGTTTGTTTGTTTTAAGAAGTGCCTCTCCCTTCTCCACTACAGCACGGGAGCTATGCTGTTTCTACAGTAAGCTCGTGTTTCTTGGCCATAGTTGTTAGATTGTAGGTTGCCACTTGACCCAAGTTGGGTCAAAAAGAATTTGAGACTGTAGGAAAAAGAGAAAACACTTACTTACCGAATGACTGAATTCCTAAACTTCAACCTTGGGCTCTGTTGGCAATGGTGTTCTCTGTCACGTAGACTTAGAAACCGGAGAAGTGAGGGAGGGAAAACAAGGAAGGAGGGAGGGAAAGAGGAAGGGGAGTAGGCAAGATGAGAAGAGGGAGAACAATGAAGCAGTTTCACAAAGCTGAGCAAAGGTGAAAGTTGGAGGGAGACTCCTGACTGAGTTAATTCCCGTTTCTGTTGTGCTTGTGGTAGCCATAGCCTGTCCTCGTGTTCAGTAAGAAAACCGGTTACTAATAATGCAGTTCCCTTTTGCTTATTAACTAACGAGAGTCAGTTTCAGTTACTTATAACCAAAAAAATTATAATTACTTCATCTAGGCATAAACAATTCAATTATTGAATAAAATCAGAGGCTTTACATCTAATTTATGGCAATCCTACTATCCATAGAAAATTCATATTTTATTTTTTAAACTGGAATGTAATATTTAAATCCAGGTCTTTTTAATGGGCAAGATTTATATAAAATCCTAGCTAAGCTTTAATTTTGAGGAAACTAATATTTTTAATCAATTGACAAAAATATTGAGCATATACTTTTATTACAAAACCCTCAATCTTCTGTTTAGTCTGCTTTTGCTCTCTTGCTTTTTTCCCCGTCTCCTCTTCTGCATGTGCCAGGCATTAATAATAAGATGCTGTTATATTCTAGATAAAGATAATGAAATAACAATATGTAAGCCTGAATTGCTGCAACAAGTAGCCTAGATCTCTGAAAACATGGGGTTTGTGAAGCACAATGGAAGAAGACTCTGTAAAGAAGGTGGAATTTGAATAGAAACTTGAAGGATGTGTAGTAGAAAAGGGGAAGGAGGCATTCCAGGAGAGTTGCCAGCACAAAGAAAGGTAGTAAGGTACACAAGTGAATAGTATGTTCAGGAAATGATGAATGGACTCTTTGACTAGAATGTAAGAAATTGGAATGATATGACTGTGGAAAGATTGGTTGAAAACAGATTACAAATGGCCATTGGCAATGGAAATTTGTAATGGTTTTTAACCAATAGAGGGACACAAATGATGCATTTTTAGAAAGATAACTTTGGGGTTACTGTGAAGGTATCTGCAAATGAGAAGATACTGAACAAAAAGTCTTATTGTTGATGAAGACATGATGAGTAACCAAACTAGGGCTACAGCAGTAGAATTCACAAGAAGAATGTATTTCAGGGTCACTTTGGAGATATAATCAGCATAGTGTAATAACTGATATTGAGAATTTGATGTTGGGAGTGAGAGAGAGAGAAGGTGAAGTTGTCTGAGGTCCTTAAACAGAGAGGTGTATGGATGATGATATTAATATAAAAACATAATACAGAATTGAATGAAGAAGGAAATAGAAGTTGGTTTTGAACATCAGATTGTGATGCTTTGGAGGACCCAGGTTTACATCTACAATTAGGCAGCCAGATGTATAGTAATAAATATTCTCCTTGTTATAAAAATAATCAGGATAAGAAGTAGAAACATGGAAATCATCACCCCCAACTGAGGAATGAAGCAGAAAGAAAACTAGAGAGAATGACTTTGACAAAGACAAGGGGAAAAAAAATTTCAATGAGATGGGGTCAGGTATACAACAATGAGGTCAAGCAAGATGAAAACTGAAATTGTGCAGTGGTTGGGAAAGACACAGTAGACATCCTATGCTAGCATTAGGGCATTCTATAGATAATTTTCCCATTTCTGTGAAGCAAAAAATCTTAGTTTGTGGAGCCTATCTCCTGGGTTCCCAATAGGATCCCAAGAATCCCATACTTGGGTTGTCTGTAAGTGGTTTAGAAATACCCAAAGGAGTCTATTTGCACAGGTGATTAAGGGACCATCATGAACAGAACTCATTCTCAGAGAAGGGTGAGTTGGTCCCAAGTCAGAGGGTCACTGTCATAATGGAAAGGTAATTCTGCATAAAGCTAGAGATGTGCTGCTGAGCTTGTCCTTTTATTTTACCCTTGTCCCCAGAGACTTGTGCCAGAGCCCTAAAAGAAGAGATGATAAAAATACGAGATTTTTTTAAGAAATTGAGGGGCCAAGAAACATTTCTTTGCATCCTATGGAAAAGCGTGTAGCAAAGCTATGAAATAAGGGAAATTTCTCCACTTGGGTTTGCTTTTGGAGCAGGTTGACTTACGGACCAGGCACAATACCTGGAAAGGAGAAGATGCAGGAGAGATGTAAACACTCAGAGACAACAGAAACCAAGGAGTAGAGAAAGAAAAAGCTTTGTGGTGTCTGTGCTAATAGGGAAACACAAATGTGACAAACTCGGATGCTTCCAAGCACGAATTGAGAGAACCTGGAGCCCCTGCATTTGTGGCTGAGAGACAAAGGCAGAGAAATACCATTTCATTCCAATTTTTATGGCCTTTCCTCTTTGTTTAATCTGGGAAATGCTCTCCTTGCTCTATTTTTAAAACCTATGTGTATAATTATCTTCATAGAATCAACTTAAACAAGACCAAAAAACGGAGAACTTTACCACTTCCCTTTCTCCCGAATCAGGAGAGACTCAGACAGTTGATATATTCTCTGAAAATTCTAAGGAAATTACACTCTGATAAAAAAAAAAATTACTATTACTCATGTTGATGTACTTTATATCAGTGTTGCACCTACTGCAAGTTTTATCTTCTCATTTAGCAGGTCCTTCAAAGCCTTTAAGTGTTCAATCACATTGTCCCTTAGGTGTTCTTCTGGATAGTATTCTGGGAAACAAATATTCAGTTCACATATTAAGAATTCCTGATGTCGGGCGCCTGGGTGGCTCAGTCATTAAGTGCCTGCCTTCGGCTCAGATCATGATCCCAGGGTCCTGGGATCGAGCCCCGCATCGGGCTCCCTGCTCGGCGGGAAGCCTGCTTCTCCCTCTCCCACTCCCCCTGCTTGTGTTCCTGCTCTCGCTGTCTCTCTCTGTGTCAAATAAATAAATAAAATCTTAAAAAAAAAAAAAAAAGAATTCCTGATATCTCAGTAACTTTTAAAGAGCTTTACACATATTGTCTGATTAATTCCTTCAGCAACTCTGAAAAGAAAGCATTGTTACATACATGTTAGAGATTGAGGATTAGAAGGTGAACATTTACCCAGGGCCATGCAGTTAATAAATAGCAGAGCAAGAATTTAAGCCAAGTTCATCTAGCCCTTCATGGCTTTGCTATACTGCAGTCAGACAAGTCATTAAATGTGTCTCAAGTACGTCAAAATTTCAATGTTGCTACACATTTTACTTTTCTGCCACTCTGAAATAAGACGCTTGATCATTCCTG
Source organism: Mirounga angustirostris (assembly GCF_029215605.1). NCBI lineage: Eukaryota > Metazoa > Chordata > Mammalia > Carnivora > Phocidae > Mirounga > Mirounga angustirostris. Next base: position 46,740,589 of record NW_026991714.1, read on the forward strand.
TTTACTGCAAGTAATGGATTCTTCACCAAGGGCACTGCTTGGGAGACACTTCCACCATTAAACTAGAAATGTGTCCCTTTCACTCTGCCCTGTTTCTTTATAGCCAGAAGTTCATCCTGTAATATCTGCATCTAAGCATTATTCACTGGGAGGTTTTCCTGACAAAATCCTGAACTATGAATATTATTATGAGTTTTCTTATTTCCTTTTATGTTGCTTTTCAATGAGTTAGAGATAACATTATAATAATCAGTCATTGCAGGGCTCTGGATAAATATTACGGCTATTATACCAACACCACACAAATAATACATTTAAATAATATAATGCATTTTTATTTTTGTGAGAAGTGAATTTTACTCTTCACAGTATTCTATTTCTTTCCATTTTATGTGGACCTAGCAAAAGGCAAAGGTTTCAAAAGAGCAAATTGTTAAACTTTAATAGTAGAAGCTACCCTTACTTACATGACTCTTTGGGGAAGTGTTTGGTATTACACCATACCCTGAAGGTTAATAAACCCAGGCTGGGTTAGACCGGGGGAGAGGAGATGAATTCCAGAGTGAAGCAAGGAAATAAAGAAAGAATGACATGAGGAAGATTATTGTCAGATTAGAAAATAATCTCTTCTTGCTTTCCAAAGAGGAATAGGGAATAAAAGGAGTATATGAACAGGTGCAATCAAGAATAAAAAGCAGGGGGATGCCTGGGTGGCTCAGTCAGTTAAGCGTCTGCCAGGGTCCTGGGATCAGGTCCTGCATCGGGCTCCCTGCTCTGCGGGGAGCCTGCTTCTCCCTCTCCCTCTGCCTCTCTCTCTCTGTCTCTCATGAATAAATAAATAAAATCTTTAAAAAAAAAAAAGAATAAAGAGCAGGACATATAAGTAGTATCTTAGAAACCACATTAACTTTGCACAAAATAAGGAAAAATCAACAAATAAGGAAATAGAGAAATTGGAGAAATAATGGATGAACATACCAATTTTATTGTTAAAAGGTAATTTGATTTCAGCAGTTTATTTTATTTTATTTTTTAAAATTTATTTATTTATTTAATGCTACTGGATTCCCTAGCATTAGTTACAGAATTTCCTGAGTACTCTGAATATAATGAAAACTACTGAATTCTTAGCATTTTAAAAAGATTTTATTTATTTTAGAGAGGGAGAGAGAGAGCACGTGTGATTAGGAGGTAGGGTAGAAGGGGAGGGAGAAGGAAAGAATTTCAAGCAGACTCTGCCCTGAGCATAGAACCTGATGTGACGCTGGATCTCACGACCCTGAGATTAATGCCTGAGCTGAAACCAAGAGTCTGACACTTCACCGACTGAGCCACCAGGCACCCCAGCATTTTTTTTTTTTAAGATTTTATTTATTTATTCATTTGAGAGAGAGTACGTGTGTGAGCATGGGGCAGCATGGAGGAGGAGTAGAAGGGGTGAGAATGGGACAAGCCAATTCCACCTGAGTGCAGAGCCCAACTTGGGGCAACTTGGGGCTCGATTCCACAACCCTGAGATCATGATCTGGCCAAAATCAAAGGTTGGACACTTAATCGACTGAGCCACCTAGGTGTCCTAGCATTTTTTAGATATGACGAATATTTATTATTTTTGGCTGCCTGATACCTTGTTCTATTTCTAACAAGAGATTCACTTTTAGAAAATTAACCTTTTTCCCCTTGGATATAATATGACTGGACAGTAATCAGCTTTACTGTGCCTAACAAAGGTTGAGCATCTTTTGAACATTGAACAAGTACTTGGAGAGGATTTCACTCTGTCTGGGCTGTGTTCTAGATGCTGGGATTTTTAGAATTTTACCCTTAACAACAGGCATTTCACACAAATTGTGCCAATTAGATGCTTACCTTGTAATTTGATCTTGAACAAAGTGACAGAGTTGGACTTTTTCATTCTGAAAAAAATGAATTTTCATTCATTCAACATTGCTGATGCCTTAATGTTCCAAACCAGAATTTTCTCTATTTCCTAGCTTTTAGCCCTCAAAGATTTGTTTTGGTTTCCAAGTTTTCCTTAGCTTTCCTATAGATTTTGAGATCTCCCACTGGCCTTACAATACATTTCATTGCTTAGTTTAAAACCCTGCTAATTAGCCATAGGACTTTGATGCTCTTTCCTTATTTTAAACCCAGAGTCTTGATTCCTCACCGTCTCCTCAGAGATGGTTTCTATGCTTAGCAACAAAGAACTCCAACTGATACATACAGTATAGTTTTCTTGACATCATGATGGTTAAAGTGGTTTGTAACTTTCTGGGAAGATTTGGAAACCAGGAATGTGAAAAAAGAATGCATGGAGAATGACAGAGATGAGTGAAGATTCTGGGAATATAATAAAGAAAGAGGATAAAGTTTGCATGACACATTAGCAAATTTCTTTAAAATAAAAGAAAGAATGTATATAGATTCTGATAAAAATAATTATGTATTTGTGTATCTAACTTTTTCCCAGATATGCTCCAACTTTTTCCTTCTGATATGATTGCCTTAATTTGTGTTCTTATTACTAAATGCCTTATTTATTAGCTTCCTCTCTCCACTACAGTCCTCTCTCCACTACTCCTAGCTCAAGGCTCTCACCACACTCTTTCCAGGATTCTTTCTACTGTATCGTTCATATTAAGTTACCTGATCAAGATTTTTCAGTAGCTCTTCATTGTCTTTATAATATATGTCTGGATACAATAAAATAAAATAAAATAAAATAAACAAACTTTAATAACATATATACCTGCTTATTCCAATTTCATACCTTGACACTTTCCCCAATACACTTACATTCTATCCCTTCAAAACTAATTGAAGTTACTCGATTTCATCTCATTTTCTCTGGCTTCCTAGCCCCCCTCAACTCTCTATCTTTGGGTTGGAAGTGAGGTTCGTTAATCTTATCACTACCATATTGTAATATCCATACTATAGGCCAGATGGATAAAGAAAAAAGAGAGAGAGACAAAAAAAGGGAGAGAACAGAGGATCTAAATTCTACTACATTGAGGGGATAGAACTCCAAAGTAACATATGTAGATGTTGAATTTGCCCCATCCAAGTTCAACATTCAATTCTAGAATTAGCTACTGCTATATTTACTAGATAGAGTTACAAACCTATAAACTAAGTTTTGTGTGAAACAGGCCTCACTTAGTGCAATCATCTGTATCATGACTCCAAATTCTGTAATAAATTTCATCACCATCTATTGAATATCATAGAAAATTTGGACAGTATAAAATTATATTGACCATCAATTTATTTTCAGATTACCAAGCTTCATATCAAACTTAGTAAGTATGCTCTTCTTCAATAGAGTATCAAAATTGGTCAAATTTATATGATTACTTTCCAATATACAACCAAACTAATCAGTCAACTGAAAAGTCAACTAGTAAAAATTTCAGTAGATACTACACTATGGGCAATTAAAATTCTTCACAGTTATAATTAATTTTCAAAATAAATTTTCTAGAATTTCTTCACGGCACATAAAATGGTGGTTATATGGATTTTACAGCTAGACTACTTGGATTTAAATTACATCCTAATCCTACTAAGAAATTACTTAAAACTTTGGGACCTGGTTTCCTCTTTTTTAAAAGGGAATAATAGTAGGGTCTACATTATATAGTTATTGTAAAGTTTAACTGAATGAAGACATAGAAGGTACTTGGAAAAGTTCTCCTGCTTTTCAGTTCTCTCTGTCTCTCTCTCAACTAAATAAATAAATAAAATCTTTTAAATAAATAAACAAATAAACAAACTTAATAAATATCATTTAGAGTTTCTGGATATTTTCATTAACAAGATACTACTTTAAAAACAACAAATAAAATGTCCAGTTAAACCCAAAGAAATGGGAAATATCAATAGTTATCACAGGAATAATGGATAAAAATGAATTTGAAGAGCTACTGTCTTTTAGTCTCAAGACTGAATGTAAGAAGGCAAAGAATCTCATTAGGTATGTAAATACTAAAGCTTATCTTGAAACTTTATTTGAATAGAAGATGAAACAGTTCTAAATCAATACATTTGAATAAAATTCAGGTAGTCTTGGAATGACCATAGATAGGTCATTTTGTGAGTAAAAATAAGTTCCATATCCTTGATCTCTGGTACATTTGCCCCAACCCAGCTCCTTGAATTAGATGACTCCTGAGATCCTATATAGAGTTCTCTGACTTCCATTTCATTATATCTTGTCATACTTTTCAAAAATTCCTTTTGTTTCTGGATTGTGGCATAATTTCTTTTTTTTTTTTAAGATTTTATTTATTTTTTTGACAGAGAGACACAGCGAGAGAGGGAACACAAGCAGGGGGACTGGTAGAGGGAGAAACAGGCTTCCCGCGGAGCAGGGAGCCTGATGTGGGGCTCGATCCCAGGACCCTGGGATCATGACCTGAGCCGAAGGCAGACGCTTAACAACTGAGGCACTCAGGTGCCCCTGTGGCATAATTTCTTGAGAATAATTTATCACTTTAATTTTTTGACACAGCAATCTGTTATTCACTGTCTCTGGTATTATCTTAACACATTTAAAAATATTTTGAGTATAGTTGACAAACAATATTACATTAGTTTCAGGTGTTCAATACAGTGATTCAACTTTTCTACATTAAATAACATGTTTTAGAAAAATACTTTCTCTTTTAATCCTCATTTTCAGCTCATTCCCATCTCTGGACTGCATACAGAAACACTATCATGTTGAATCTTGCTGAGAATATAAATCTGAAATGTTCTGAAATGTTTTTCTCTTTCTTCCAATAGGTCCATTTTAAAAGTTAGCTGTTCTGTTTTTTTCTGAGCTATCTCTTTCTAACTGGTTTTCTCTGGTTCTGTAATACCAGTGAAGGCTTGGAAAGAAAGTTGTTTCGTGACATGCCACAGCTTTCCCTCTCCAGCCTGTTTCTAACAAACACACTTTAACCTCTGTAAGTTCAGGATTTAACAAAAGTTATGTTGAAATGAAGTTCAAGATTCTTCATTGTGTTTTGAGAGTATTTCTGCCACAAGCACCATTTATTTTTACTTAGAACTTAATTGACCTACAAAGGAAAACAGATGGTTTTGCCAAACTCCAAAAGAATTTGACTAAATTTTATACTTTTTAAAGTTAGTTATAATAAGATCAGAGAAATCGTAGTTGGGAGGGTAAATATTGTAAAGCTCAGTATCATGAGTAAATATGATTTTCTTTTGGAAATTAAACATATGTATTTAGGGTCTCATAATTAAAGTTATATAATAACTAACATTCTCAAAAGAATTTCATGTGAACAGACTACTCAGTTTTATGATAATCAGGATACGTATAATTTTGTAAGAAAGGACTTTCACCTCTAAACTGGCTAATGTTTATATTCTTAGGTTTTCAAAGTATCAATCATATAAATATGTTCTAGCTTTTACCCTTATTTATATGACAAGATATCACAGCTAGTTCAATGCAGTATAATTTTAATTTTAAAGTTTTATTTTCTAGTTTTTCAATATGATAAAGTTCATATTATTAAAATTTGTGTTCCCTGATTAACTTAATTAAGACCACATGGAAAATTGTAGGCTTATGATTTCAAAAAGGTTTCTATGAGAAGTCAGTAATGTAAGTCTTGGCACAAATGCTGATACTTAACAAGTGTTCAATAAATGTTAATATTATTTTCATTGTTGTTATTTTCTTAACCTTGCAGAGGATGGACTAAATATAAGTTGAATAGTTTCTCCTTCCAGGTAAATATTTTTCTGTCTAGACTAAATGAAGAAGGAAAAATGTTATTCACAGTAAATAGACATAATATTAGACACAAAGCTTTTTCTTCTTCCAAATTTTCATTTAAATTCTAGTTAGTTAACATATAGTGTAATATTGATTTCAGGAGTAGAATTTAGTGATTCATCACTTATATACAACACCCAGTACTCCTCATAGCAAGTGCCCTCCTTAATACCCATCACCCAGCTAGCCTCCTTAACACCCATCCCCCAGCTCTCTCCCTCCATCACCCCTCAATTTGTTCTCTGTCGCTAAGAGTCTCTTATGCTTTGCCTCCCCCTCTCTCATCTCTCTTTGTTTTCCCTTCCCACATGTTCATCTGTTTTGTTTCATAAATTCTACATATGAGTAAAATCATATGGTATTTTTCTTTCTCTGACTGACTTGTTTCACTTAGCATTATACACTCTAGCTCCATCCATGTTGTTCCAAATGGCAAGATTTTATTCTTTTTTATGGCTGAGTAATATTCCATATATTCCATATATATACATATATATATTCCATATATATATAAATATATATATATAAATTTATATATATATATAAATCACATCTTCTTTATCCATTCATCAGTCAATGGACAAATGGACACTTGGGCTCTTTCCATAGTTTGGCTATTGTTGATAATGCTGCTATAAACATCAGGTGCATGTACCCCTTTCTGTCTGTATTTTTGTACCTTTTGGGTAAATACCTAGTAGTGCAATTGCTGAATGGTAGGGTAGTTCTATTTTTAACTTTTTGAGGAACCTCCAAACTGTTTTCCAGAGTGGCTGCACCAGTTTGCATTCCCACCAATAGTATAAGAGGCTTCCGCTTTCTTGGCATCCTTGCCAACACCTGTTGTTTCCTGTGTTGTTAATTTCAGCCATTCTGACAGGTGTGAGGTGGTATCTCATTGTGGCTTTGATTTGTCTTTCCTTGATGATGAGTGATGTTGAGCACCTTTTCATGCATCGTTAGCCATTTGGATGTCTTCTTTGGAAAAATGTCTATGTCTTCTACCAATTTTTTAATTGGATTGTTTGGGTTTTGGGTGTTGAGTTTGATAAGTTCTTTATAATTTGTATACTAACCCTTTATCAGAGATGTCATTTGCAAATATCTTCTCCCATTCCATAGGTTACCTTTTAGTTTTGTTGATTGTTTCCTTGTTGTGCAGAAGGTTTTTATCTTGAGGAAGTCCCGCTAGTTCATTTTTGCTCTTGTTTCCCTTTGCCTCCAGTGATGTGTTTAGTAAGAAGTTTCTATGGCAAAGGTCAAAAAGGTTGCTGCCTGTTAGATACAAAACTTTTTTTAAAAGATTTATTTATTTTAGAGAGAGAGAGCACGCGCAACCGAGAGAGTGCAGGGGGAGGGAGAGTAAGAGGGGGAAGGAGAGGGACAAGAACTTTCCTCACTGAGTGCGGAGTCCAATGGGGGCTGGATCTCATGACCCTGAGATCATGATCTGAGCTGAAATCATGAGTTGGACGCTCAACGGACTGAGCCACCCAGGCACCCCCATAAAAAGCTTTTTAACTTTGACCATTTGCGCCAGGAGTAAGTCTTGGTATCAACTGGTTTTCTGCTTGTCCTATCCATGGTGCCAGGCACAGATCTTGTTATTCCAAGATCAGCTGATGTGATCCAAAAGCTGATTTAGAGAAGCAAACAAATATAAAAATTAGTAGTCTCTCCTTATCTTTGACAAAAAATATGCTGTGGGGTGCCTGGATGGTGCAGTTGGTTGAGCCTCTGACTCTTGGTTTCAGCTCAGGTCTGATCTCAGTGTCATGGGATTGAGCCTTGCGTGGGCTCCGGGCTTGGTGCAGAGTCTGCTTGAGTTTCTCTCTCCCTCTTTCTCTGCCCTTCCCCCCTGCACTCTCTCTTGGAATAACAAGATCTGTGCCTGGCACCATGGATAGGACAAGCAGAAAACCAGTTGATACCAAGACTTACTCCTGGCACAAATGGTCAAAGTTAAAAAGCTTTTTATGGGGGTGCCTGGTGGCTCAGTCCGTTGAGCGTCCAACTCATGATTAATAAATAAATAAATAAATAAATCTTAAAAAAATATGTGCTGTGTTTATGATGAAATTACAGAACTCTATCCAACATATTTACCATAAAGGGTTAAATGATGAATTAGCCTTGATGCATTACACAATAAAATGTTCTCAGCAAAGTGTAAGTGTCCCTTACATTATAGGGGCACCTGGGTGGCTCAGTCAGTTGAGCGTCTGACTCTTGATTTTGGCTTCAGGTCATGATCTCAGGGTCATGAGACTGGGCTCCTTGCTTGGTGTGGAGTCTGCTTAAGATTCTCTCTCTCCCTCTCTCCCTCACCAAAAAAAAAAAAAAAAAAAAAAAGGAATCTTACATTATAGTAGTCTCATATTTTAAGAAATTATATATTTTTTGATTGACTACATGGACACAGGCTAGTATCAGAATGTAATAAGATTCCCAGTAAGAGGGTAGCTTGTTATATGTGAAAATCTCCCTTTGGGGACATCAAGAACAAAATGTGTTTATGAACATTTTTTATCAGAACTTTTAGAGAAAGTAGCACATTCCCATTTGTCCAAGGTTTCCTTTATGTACTTTTCTTAAGATCACATAGATTAGATATAGTCATATATGTTGTTTAACATGCATTTTTGTTTTAAGACGAGCCCTATAAAAACTGATTTTTGACTCTTACACACTATACACACAGCTTGGGAAACTATCTGCTTAGATTTGACTTCCATGGGCTAAAGGGTGTACTTTTTTCCCACACAGATATTTGAGAAATTGCAAGCATAGAATTCAACTATGTGTTGAATGCCTGTGAAAAATAAGTTTTTAATTAAAATAATGGTCAAATGGGCTTATCTAACTAACCTCTTCTCTCATTGCTCACTTCATTAGAGGGTATGATCCTTTCAAACTAACATACAGGATTTGTATCTTCCCATGAAGGTTTAATGAACTATTTATATCTTTCCTTTCATTAATCTTAGTTCTTTATACCAGTGCTAAGTTACAAACTTTTTCACTCAGTCAGAATCTCTTTCTGTATGTTTGTTTCTGAGTATAGTTGACACACAATGTTACATTAGTGTCGAGTGTACAACATAGCGGATTCTGCATCTCTATTACACTATGCTACCTTCACCACAAGCGTAGCTACCATCTGTCACCTTACAACGCTATTATAATAGCATCCACTATATTCCCTATGCCATGCCTTTTATTCCCATGACTTATTCATTCCATAACTGGAAGTGCATATCTCCCTCTCCCGTTTACACATTTGCCCATCCCTCCACCCCCCTCCCTCTGGCAAATCATCAGTTTGTTCTCTGTATTTATAGGTCTGATTCTTCTCTATGTTCTAATCTCAACTTTAGCACTTAAGTTTCTTATGGCTTCTCAGAAGACATCAAATACCTCCTTAAATTTCTATATGACCAATCCTTTATTTCTCTTTTACATACAATGAAACTTCTTTCTTTTATCACTGATTTGAAACACTAGGTTAACCCTCATGTTAAAGGCTCATATAGTATCCTTAACTTTTTCAAAGTTTTTTATTAAAATTATAATTCATGCATTTCTTTCAACAAATATTCATTGAATGTCTTATTTGTCATGCATAAATCTTGGTGGATTCAGCAGGGAATTATAGTGGGAAAGACAGATAATAATCTAGGTAAATAAGCTACATATATCATACGTTACTCAATGAAAAGAGTTTAAGGAGAAAAGGTACAAAATAGGGATGATTATCATTAATTATTTGCATAATTATATGATGGATGCTTGTCTTCCCCATGAGACTCAGAGACTGTGTCAGTTACACTCAGAGTCATATCTCTAGGACCTGGCGGGACCTCGCATGTAGTAGGTGCTCAGTAAATATTCACTGGATAAGTGAAGCACACAGAGAAAAACATTTTGAAAAAGCTTAGAATCATTAACAGTGTGATTGATATTTATTATTTTGTTCTAGCCAGTCAAGAAGAGCGGATTCCAAGGATATCATTCTTGGAGGAGGTGCAGAAAGGAAGAGAGGAAAGGAACCAAGATTAGTTGAGTCCCAGTAAGGAGCTGGAACTGCCCTGGATGCTTCATATTCACTCTCACATATAGTCCTTTAACAGCTGGAGCTATAAGGTATTATTTCTCTCATTTTAAAGATGAGGGACTGAAATTATTTTTCAGTGATTTATTAAAGATTATTCTTTAACTAGACTCGCAATTTTAACTGTCATTTCCATCTTGTAATTTCTTGCCAGGTAAGTTTTTATCTCTGAAATTTTCAGTTAAAGTTATGAAACCTTATTTCCTCATATTTGGGCTTCCCTATTGTTTTCAGCCTGAAAAATGTTTATATAGCATCTGCTTTAATTAAAGTAGAAAATGCAGCAGTTGCATATATGAACACAAAGAAAATTCCTGCTCTCTAGAATAAGGCAGTCATGCTTCTGAATAGTAATATTTGAACCGTATTTTCATGACCAAATTTTTTTTTAAAGATTTTATTTATTTATTTGACAGAGAGAGACACAGCAAGAGAGAGAACACAAGCAGGGGGAGTGGGAGAGGGAGAAGCAGTCTTCCCACGGAGCAGGGAGCCCGATGTGGGGCTCGATCCCAGGACCCTGGGATCATGACCTGAGCCAAAGGCAGACGCTTAACGACTGAGCCACCCAGGCGCCCCCCCCCCTTTTTTAAAGATTTTATTTATTTATTTGACAGAGTTTTCATGACCAAATTTTAAGGAAAACAGCCTGAAACCAACTTTTCCATTTTTCTGATGAAGCTATCCATTTTTATATCCAGATTAGGAAGCTAAACTATAGTTTAACATTATAATTATATCATAGTGTTGATGAAAGTTAAAAAAAAAAAAAGTTGGCAAGATTAAGGAAATGATCAGCCACAGAAAGTATATGGGATTTCCCCTAATCTCACATCATTCTGGCTGTGTTAATGTATACAGAGTTCAAGGAGTTGATGTGTTAGGTCACTTTGTGAAGCAATAGTTTGTTATTAATTTATTCCTGGAAGAATAAAGAAGGTTGGAGATGATACAGGGGATTCTGGAATTTTTTTAAAGAAAGGTGTTGGCATCTGACCAAAACATGTGAAGAGGTCAGAGTTAGTAATCTCTATGGGCGGGTTATCATGATGTTGGAAGATAACCCAAACATAGGAAGTATGTGTATAAACATGTTTTATTGTCTTACATTTACTTGCATACTTTCTCAGGTACCTGAGAAAGTGCCATTTGTCTTTTTCTTTGCAGAGTAAGTATTACTCTATGGTTTGGGATTTTAATTTTTTGGCTTACAAAATATTTTTGTTTCGGGGAGGAACTGTCTCCTAGGTGTTATCTTTAAAGGGCCAAGAGCCCTCCACGGTAATATGCTCAAAACCATGAGTTCTAAGAAGGAAAGGGTCATGTTCAATCATTTCTTTGTATTTCTAGCTCATAGAACAGTGTTGACATAGGGTAACAACTCAATATATATTTGTTAAATTAATGAATAATGTTATGTGGCCCAGTTGTTCTCGAAGTGTGGCCTGGGGAACCCTGGACAAACATGAGATCAAAATCATGTATAGATAAAAGATTTATTCAAAGTGCAAAGTAAATGAATGGATATTAATATAACACTATGAAAAGTTCATTGATATGGTTTCAGTGTCCACATTGCAGCTCACCTCAGAAACTACCATTTATCAAGTTTTAGTATAATTTCAAAGAATAGTATCTGCAATTTTCTTTCTTTCTTTCTTTCTTTCTTTCTTTCTTTCTTTCTTTCTTTCTTTCTTTCTTTCTTTCTTTCTTTCTTTCTTCTTTCTTTCTTTCTTTTCTTTTCTTCCCCTTTTATTTTTTTAAGATTTTAAGCCCACCTGGATGGCTCAGTCTGTCAAGCATCTGCCTTCAGCTCGGGTCGTGATCCCAGGGTCCTGGGTCGAGTCCCGCATCCAGCTCCTTGCTCAGCAGGGAGCCTGCTTCTCCCTGTCTGCTGCTCTCCCTGCTTGTGCTCTCTCTCTTTCTCGCTGACAAATAAATAAATAAAATCTTTTTTTTTAAGTGCTATTCTATAGAAGGCCCACTGTTTACTTTTTTCTTTTTAAAGATTTTATTTATTTATTTGTCATATATATGTGTGTGTGTGTATCCCACATAAACAAAAGTATTTTTTAAATTACTCAATATTTTTTTTTATTTTTTATTTATTTGCAAGAGAGAGAATGAGAGACAGAGAGCATGAGAGGGAGGAGGGTCAGAGGGAGAAGCAGACTCCCCGCTGAGCAGGGAGCCTGACGTGGGACTCGATCCCGGGACTCCAGGATCATGGCCTGAGCCGAAGGCAGTCTCTTAACCGACTGAGCCACCCAGGCGCCCAAATTACTCAATAATTTTTAAAAATAGAAAAGTATCCCAAGACCAAAAAGTTTGAGAACTGCTAATGGAAGGCCTAAGTTAATCGTTTGCTCAGGCCCCAGTCTGGGAGTTATCTCTCTTTCCTCACTTCTCCTTCTCCATGTATAATTAATCAACAACATCTATAGGCTCTATCTTACATTCATTCTCCTTCACTGTTCACAGCACCCATTGCTGCCATTTTGGTCCAAGTCAACAATATCTTTCTGTGGATGACCGTAGTAGCCTCCAGCCTTGCATAACCTATCTCTACTCTTGACTCCAGAGAGTTTATTATATATTTTTTATTTTTATTGAAGTATAGTTGACACACAAAGTTACATTTGTTTCAGGCATACAATACAGTGATTTGGAGAGTTTATTTTTTATACAGCAGCCACAGTGGCCTTCTAAAGACATAAGGTAGATTGTTTCATTCCTCTGTTTAAGACATTCCAATGGATTCCCATCACCTTCAGAATTACCTCCTTATCCTGCATTATCTGCTGGATCCCCACCCCATAACCTATCACTCTACTCCTTTTACACCATGATCCAGCCACAATGGAGGTTTGTCATTAACTCTTTACCATCATTCAGATCTCTGTTCAAATGCCACCTCCTCAGAGGCCTTCTTGATCTTGCTTACCCCAATAGTTCACTATCCCGATTTATTTTTACTCTCTAGTCTCTTAAACATTCATATTTTCTTCACAGCATTTATCACTATCCTTTGTATGTTTATTTTTATTATCTGAATCTTTGCTCTAGACTGTAAACTCCATAAAGACTTTATTAGTCTTGTTTACCATAATATTATATTATATTAACATAATAGTGTTTAAACTAGTATGTGGCTCACAGTAGGTTCTCAATAAATATTTATTAAATAATAAATAGAAAAACAAGACACACAAGCAAAACCATAAATACTGGATGAATTGGGACATGGTTAAATTAAATAGTAGTATATTCATCAGTATCAGTCAGAATCCAGTGAGAAGAAAGAAACCACAACAGTAATTTGAACACACAAAATCTGATATGAAGAATTGCTAACCAGTAAAAGGTGGTTATCTACTGAAAGACAGAAAGAAAACTATAAGAAGTAGAGAAGTAGCAAATGCTTAAAGCATCTATTATTCCTTGGGCTGAAGGAGAGTGAAGAAGGAAGGAAGGAAGGAAGAATCTATAAGAGTGTCCTCCCTCTGCCCAAGATTGAGATTCAGACCTCCAGTGAAGGTGAGGCTGCCACAGGAACATGCAGCCAGCTGGTGGTAAGAAACTTGCTAAGGGCACTACTGCTGGTCCCCAGACCAACCTTCAGAGTGGCAGAAAACCTTGTCAGAGTGTCTGTGAGGTGAGCTGCTGATACAAGCATTTGTAGGCCTTTTCCAGGCCCATCAACTGGCTGCCATGCCAAAATGACACTCAGGAAGTAGGAAGAGAAATCCCTTCTTCCTACTCTGACCTGGAGGTGTCTCTCCAGCACCCTCTATTGACAGACAGCCCCTAAAAATTGAGCCAGCTATCAAAAAAGAAATGTTTAAGGAGAGACAGCTTCAGGATCACAAAATAGGGCAAAGAGTGGTCTTCGACCTGAAAGGCAATAAAATTGATAACTGGCACGGTATACTGTGGAAGGAATATGCACCTATTAGAAAGAAAATGTTATAGAATACATTTGGCATGTTTCAATGTGAGGAGCCAACTCACCAGCATGATCCTGTTTTTGTTTGAGCAAATAAGAAGCATACCAAACTGTTAACTGTGTATGTACTAGAGGATAAAATTAGGGCCTAAAAGGGGAGAAGAGTAATTTTACTATAGACACTAGAGATGTACTACATTGCAATGATGAGCACATATTGATAAGGAAAAATCTGTGTCCTAAGATGGCCAACCGAGCCAGCAAGGAAGTCCCAGCCCCTGCCCCGGGGCTCTTCTGAGTTCTCTCTGCTCTGCTTCCCGCGGGTGCCAATCCGGGTTCCTCTCCCTGCCCCGCTTCGCGAATGTGCCAAGAGTGCCCAGTATGCAGAAGTTAAAGTGTATAAATTACCCCATCTGTTTGTGCTCGGGGCTCAGACCTTTGGAGATCACTCTCCTCTGAGCCCGCCGGCATTAAATAAACCTCCTGTCCTCCAAGATCTCCAAGTGCAGCTTGGTTCTTCCATCAGGCACCAGTCCAGGTTCCGTAACAGTATTACTTTGGAAACACCTACAAAATGTACAGACTTCATTTTTTGCCAGCACTAAAGCTACATACACCCTCCCCTCCGCACCTCTGCCTTCATATTGACAGGCTCCCCGGAATGTTAGAAAACACATCCTCCTCCTTTGAAAACGTCTTGCTTAGTCCATTGAGAATTGAAGTGGTCTCACTCTGATCCAATTCTGACCAATGATATGTAGCAGTAATTGGCTTGGGAAAGGAAGGATTCTGAGAAGACTCTTTGTTTTTAAAAAGAGGAATCCTTGGAAAGAGAATATCCCTTTTTCTGCCTTTACACCAGTGGTGTGTGAGGATGTGCTGCTAGGAGCTTCATCAATCTCCTGTGATCATGAAGAGAACTAACCCCCGCTCTGAGCATGACAAGACAGAAAGATGGCAATACTTTGGATCCTTGATTACTTGTTTTAGCCACAGATTTAACCATTTCCCTATAGCCACATGGCCTCTAGACTCCTTGCTATTGTGAGATAAAAAATGCTCTTGGGTTTAATTCACTCTTGGGTGGACTTTCTGTAACTTGAAGGAGAAAATATTGTGTCTTATGACAATCATGCATATGGCCTTTTCTGTACATTGACTATACAAACAAAGCTTATTTCATACTACCCTTTTCACTCTATATGTGAAACAATAATGTCAGTAATGATAGCTAATATTTATTGTCTATTATATATTTATATATGTGATAAGTGCTTTTTATTGAGATATAATTGACATATAGCATTGTGTACAACATGATTCAATATTTGTATATATTGCAAAATAATCACCACAATGCCAGTCAACATCTATAACCATGCCATTATAAAATATTTTTTCTTGTGAGGAGGACTTTTAAGATTCATTCTCTTAACAATTTTCAAATATACAACACAGTATTGTTAACTATAGTCACCATGCTACATATTACATCCCCATAACTTATTTATTTTATATCTGGAAGTTTGTACCTTTTGACACCCTTTACCCATTTTGCGCACCTCCGCCTGCCTGTGGCATCCACCAATTTGTTCTCTTTTTCTAAGAGCTTGGTTTTTGTTTTGTCTGTTTTGTTGTGTTTGCTTTCATTTTGGTTTTGTGTTTTTAGGATTTCACATATAAGTGAGATTGTACTGTATTTGTCTTTTTCTGTCTGATTTATTTCACTTAGCATAATGCCCTCTAGGTCCACCCGTTTTGTCATAATTGGCAAGATTTCATTCTTTTTTATGGTTGAATAGTATTATAAATATTATAAATATGTTATCTCATGAAGTTCTCACAAGAACACTAATATGAGTATACTTAGTGATTGGGTTACATAGTTAAAACATAGTGTATACCTTGAAAAGGCCCACAAATCAGTGAGCAAACACACTATAATAATATAGTATGACAAAAGTTATAGTAGACTTATGTACCCTTCTATGTCCAGCACATTTCAGGTGGATTAGTTTCTCTTATTCTCAGTTCATAGTTAGGAGGACACTGACTCTACCTCATACCCCAGCATTAAGAGTGAGTATTTGACCTAGGCCTCGTCAGTCAGGTTATCTCATTGTCCTAACTAATGTGAGTGTTCAGTAAAACAGGCAAGTGGCCATAGCTAGTTCAATGAGAAGCTATCTTAGGATTTTTTTTTTTTTTTTAAATCTTAGGACTTTTGATGGAAATTTTGAGAAAGCAGCTGGTGACCTTCTTTGTTACCATGCAGTGATAGCCTACTTGAGAATAAGGCCAACATAGAGAAAAATAAAGATAAAGATGGAGAAAAATACATGGACTCCTGAGGACATTGGTGAAGCCACTATATTCAGCTATGCTTTAAAATTTACTTCTTGGTCTTTCCACTGGCTTTAACCTTTTTAAAAAAGAAGATTTTATTTATTTATTTGAGAGAGAGAGTACACAAGCTGGGGAATGGGCAGAAGGAGAGGGGGAAGGAGAGGGAAAAGCAGACACTCTGCTGAGCAGAGCACCTGATGGGGGGCTTGATCCCAGGACCTCAAGATCATGACCCAAGCTGAAGTCAGCTGCTTAACCAACTGAGCCACTGAGGCACCCCTCCACTTGCTTTAACTTAATGCATTTTCTTTAGTTCCCCCTTCCCTATTTTTAAACCTGTTTTGGGTTTAGTTTCAGAACTTGCAAACAAAAGTCCTGGCATAACAAATGTAATAAGGGAGACAAAGATCTATGGATTCCCAAAGGAACTCACCTATTTTAATTCTGGGTAATGGGGTTAGGGAGTTTCCAATAAGATAAATTTTGATAGAAGTGAAAAAGATGTTTTCAAAGAGGAAATTATTAACTGAGAAGAAAGGAGAAAGGGAAAATAATGGAAAGATATGGGAAGAGAGAGTATGGCATGTTTACAAAACTACAGATTATTGACTGTGGCCAGATCTTAGGATGCCTGTGGCATTTAGACAGAAGATAAGACTGGGAAGGGACGTAGTGAGGGACAAGATCTTGTACAGCCTTAGGTTTGGATTTTATCTAGAAATTGATAGGGAGTTACTGATTTGTGCGTTAGAAAGTTTGTTGTGATGGCATTAGGGAAGTTATGTTGCAAGCAATAAAACTAAAGGCAGTGGTCCAGTGAGACTATGATAGGAATCTAGATAAGAAGTGAAAAAGCACTAAAGTAATATTTAAGAAGCACTTAATAAATACAATTGGCAGAACTTAAAGGTTAATAGATATGGGAATGAGGGAAAGAGAAAAGTTCTAGGAGGACTCCATGTTTTTTATCTGGGCAACTGGGCGGTGCCATTGGCCAAAAGGGGAGGACATAGAGAATAAGAGTCTGTGGAGTCACATGATGATTTCAGACTGGCATTCAGGGGACAAAGGTCAGCTTAGGCCCAAAGGTTAGGATGCCAAAAGGTAGAAAAATTAGTTGAGGCCTTAACCAAAGAAGAGATGATCAGGGTAAGTATGTAGATCAAGAAGAGAGAGGGGCCCATGATGCAATTCTGTAGAGCATCAAGTTTAAATGACAAGTGTCCAAAGTACACAAAAAGGACCTGGAGGTAAAAGGAGAACAGGAAGAGTGTGGTTTGACAGAAGCCAAAGTAAGAGTTTCAAGAAAAATGTGGTGAAGAGTTGCAAAATATATGATGCTGAGAAATTCAGGTAAGATGCTGAAAATGATCCCTTGGGTTTAGAAAAATGGATGGTCATTAGTGACCATCACAAAAACTTACACTGGAGTGACTGGGGCCAACCCTCAATGCTATGGCTTGAGAAGATTGTGAGAGTGAATAACTTAAGAGACCAAGATTGTTTTAAAAATGGAAGCAAAAGATTGGTCAGAAACTAGAAGGTGATATAGGGATCTAGGTCTTCTATCTCTCTCCATAGACATTGTCTTTGTCTCTCTGTTTCTGTCTCTCAAGTTTCTATGGGAGAGACTTGACTTAAATTTAAATGATGAGGAGCAAAAGCTGGGTGAAAAGAGGGGCTGATGATAATGATGAACAAATCTAAATAGTGGAACAAGTTTCTGAGCGGGTTGGGAGATTAATCTTGGACCATAGGGAGTTACCCTCTTATTGAATGAAAGCGATGCAGCTAAGCCACTGTGCAGATACAAGTTGGATGTGGGGAAAGAAGTTCTGAGTGTTGCTGTACTGGATTTCAACTTGAAGTAACAACAATTTTAAGATCTGATATTCATTGTGACGGTAATTATAGGCAAAAATAATAAAAGGTTATTTTCATTCCATGCAAGAATAACATAAAGTATGTGAGATCCTTTACATTCAAAAGTTACTTATAGAGATAAAATGACAGATGTACTGTTAAAAGAAGGAAGAAGAAAAATCTCAGGTGATAAGTAAAGCATTTTCTAGTAACTTCTACCACTGGTGAAATTACTGAAAAGTTTTAGAGATTTATTCCAATTGGCAGCTAACTAGAAGAATGGAACCTCAGCAGTGAAATTTTGGTAAGTATGCAGATTTCTTCCCACAGAGCCTAAGTAAGCTTATTATTTTGAAATAGACTTTGGAAACATTTTGAGGTGTCTATATCCTATAAAAGGAGTGAACTGTTACCCGTAAAACATCCTTTAAAAATCACAGTGCTTGGGCGCCTGGGCAGCTCAGTTAGTTAAATGTCTGCCTTCAGCCCAGGTCATGATCCTGGGGTCCTGGAATTGAGTCCCACATTGGGCTCCCTGATCAACGGGGAGTCTGCTTCTCCCTCTGCACTTCACCCTGTTTGTGCTCTCTCTCGCTCACTCTCTTCTCAAATAAATAAATGAAATCTTAAAAAAAAAAATTACAGTGCTTTGGGGCAACCCCCTCGGGTCCCCTCCCTTCTTGGGAGCTTTGTACTATCACTTTGCTATTGCTCAGTAAACCTTGCTTTGCTACCCCCCCCCCAAAAAGAAACAACAAAAAAAATTACAGTGCTTTGAATGAGAGGGAAGTCTGTGACAGTTTTGACTAAAATCGGCATTACCCAGGCTCAGTAACAATTTTATTCATCAGCCACGATGACAAATGCCACTGTCTAGTTAAAAAAAATCCCCAAATTAGAAATCTATACTCTCATCGGGGATATTCAGAAAAACACAATGTTGCCTCCCTCTCTGATGAGTACTGGGTGTTATACTTAACTAATGTATCATTGAACACTACATCAAAAACTAATTATGTACTATATAGTGGCTAACTGAACATAATAAAAAAAAAAGAAAAACACAATGTTGGTTTAGTTGGCAATTCTTTTTTTTTTTGTTAAAGATTTTATTTATTTATTTGACAGAGAGTTAGCGAGAGCAGGAACACAAGCAGGGGGAGTGGGAGAGGAAGAAGCAGACTCCCCGCCAAGCAGGGAGCCTGATGTGGGGCTCGATCCCAGGACCCTGGGACCATGACCTGAGCCAAAGGCAGACGCTTAATGGCTGAGCCACCCAGGCGCCCCTTAGTTGGCAATTCTTAATGGTGTTTATCAAAAATGTTTTTTTAATCGTGATTGAAATAAGGATAATATTTAGCCAAGTCTCTTTTTTTCTTTTTTCTTTCTTTTTTTTCTTAAAGACTTTATTTATCCATTTGTCAGAGAGAGATTGAGCACTAGCAGGGGGAGCGGCAGGCAGAGGGAGAAGCAAAATCCTTGCTGTGCCAGGAGCCCTATGCGGGACTTGATCCCAGGATCCCTGAGTCATGATCTGAGCCGAAGGCAGACGCTCAACCAACTGAGCCACCCACCCTACCTAGCCAAGTTTCTATTTTCATGAATATAACACTAATTTACTTAAATTTCCAGTTCTGGTATGCTTGTTAAAATCATTATTTTTATATAGTTATTTTTCCCTATTTATTTTGTTTTTAAATGTGTAACTTTGTTTTAAAATGTCTTTTAAACTATACGGATATATAAATACATGCTTTGTAAGACTTCAAACCGTGTGTAGAGAGAGAGGAAGAATGAGAGCTATTATTTATATATCTAGTGTATAGTTTTAATGTAGGTGATCATGCTAACATGTTTTGTTCTGCAACTTGATTTTCTACTTGATATTATATCATCAATATAGTTTCATATTATTATACCTTATTTATTTATTTATTTATTTATTAAGATTTTATTTATTTGAGAGAGAGAGAGCATGAGCAGGGGGAGGAGGGGCAGAGGGAGAGGGGAAGCAGATTCCCCACTGAGCAGGGAGCCCCCGAGATCATGACCTGAGCTGAAGGCAGACCCTTAACTGACTGAGCCACCCAGGTGCCCCTAGACCTCCTTATTTTCAATGGCTACATAATTTGCTAGAAATTATTTCACCACTCTTTTGCATAATTAAAAAATTAATATATGTTCACTCTTAAAAGAGTGCCTGGCACATAGTAAGCATTCTGTGTGCTAGATCTTATCAAAACTATGTTATATTTTATTATGACAATTATTAACACATTGCAGATGAGAAAACATTGTCAGGAAGATTAGGTAACATGAATAGTTACATGATTAGTGGAGGAGGCAGAATTGGAACCCAGGACTTTAAACTTTTCCAAGAGGCAATAGTAATACCTTGTGTCAAGTTAGAAGGAGAAGGTGGGAAGGGGAGGGGGAGGGGAGGAGGGGAAGGGGAGGGGAGGAGGAGGAGGGGAGGGGGAGGGGAGGAGGAGGAGGGGAAGGGGAGGGGAGGAGGAGGAGGGGAAGGAAGAGAAGAAAGGAGAAGAGAAGGAAGAGGAGGAGGAGGAGGAGGAGGAGAAGGAGAAAGAAGAAAGGGGAAGGAGAAAGAAGAAAAGGAGAAGGAGAAGGAGAAATAAATGGAGAAAATGAAAGAAGAAATCTAAGCCAGAGTATGGGTGCACTGAGAGAAAAACAATTAACTGCCTGGCGGAGTGAGGAGAGGATTTCATCTGAGTTGGTGACTATTTCTCTGAGACTAAAATAAAAGTTGAGAAAGTGCATGTATCTCCAGAGTGTTTTGAAGTAGGATAGACATCAGTGGATGGGGATTGTCAGGGTTTGGTGAGAAGAGAGGGAGCTGATTTGATTGAGGGGAGATTAAAAAAAAGTGAGAGAGTTTTGTGGGGAATTGACAGGGATTCCATAAAAGATGAGAGAGGATTCCAAACAGCAGGCAAGGCAGAAGATGGGCTTGGCAGGACCTGTGTTTGGGGCAGGCAGAATCTAACACAGGCTGAGAGATGATCTAGGGTCAGGGCAGGCAGGTGATCTGCAGGCAAGGCTTTTAATAAACCAGTTTTGGGGAGTGCCTGGGTGGCTCAGTCAGTTAAGCATCCGACTCTTGGATTCAGCCCAGGTCCTGATCTCATGACTTGTGAGATCCAGCCCCCCTTGGACATTCTCTCCTCTGCCCCGTCCCCCGCGCTCTTTCTCCCTCTCTCAAATAAATAAATAAATCTTAAAAAGATAAAAATAAAAATAAACAGTTTTGGGAAAATACACTTTATCTAAAGCTGAATGTATTTTTAGATAATTGTAGTTTCAGGATTTCAAATTAGATTTTCAGGATAGAGCCATGGTAAGTCTGTTGGGAGCAGACCCAGTGCCAAGTGTGGTTCCACAGCCTTTGGCAGGTGAGACACGCATTACAGACAAGATGCCTCTCCTAGCGCATGATGCACTGTAAAGGAAATGGAGGCAACCCATGGAAGGGGGAAGTGGTTAGGTGATTGAAAGCAGTTCAGGACTTGTGCAATGCAAAGCCATGGTCACAGAAAACTCCAAATGCGTTTTAATTTTCAAATGCTGAATTACACAGAGAATTGCACAAGGACAGTCTCAGAAGGCCCCCAACCAAACAACCATGATCATCCTGACGTACCTTGATTCCCACTGCTTTTGCCTCCAAGAGCACATTTGGGACATTTTAAAAATCTGCCCCCAGAGACAAAGAGGAAGCATTTTGTTGTGAAAATCTGGCTTTTTTTGATTGGAAAAGGAGATCTGCATGTACATTTAATTCACAAACTTAGTATCATCTGTCAAAAACATCTTTCGTATAGTAGGGATTGAGGTTTATTGGTTGTTTTTTTTAAAGATTTATTCATTTTAGAGGTGGGGAGGGCCAGAGGGAGAGAGAATCTCTCTGAGCTGAGCACAGAGCCCCGATGCTCAGCTCAATCTCTGGACCCTGAAATCAGGACCCTAAGATCACAACCCTGAGGATGACAACCTGAGCTGAAACCAAGAGTCGGGCACTTTAACCGACTGCTCCACCCAGGAGCCGTGGGATTGCGGGTTTTTAAAAAACATTTCTCTACGGGCTTAACTAATGATTCATTTTGTTTATTTTTAGTGCGCTTGTTCATCCTTTAATTTATTAGTGATATACTCAGAGATGTTGGCTCCTCACATCTCCTTTCTTTCTCAGAAATAGCCCAGCTTGCCTCAAGATGAATTAGAGCATTCACTATTTGAGAGCCCTATTGATTATAATTCTTTTGTTTTTCTTTTTTTTTAAGATTTTATTTATTTATTTGTCAGAGAGAGAGGGAGAGAAAGAGAGAGCACAAATAGGGGGAATGAGGGCAGAGGGAGAAGCAGGCTCCCCACGGAGCAAGGAGCCCGATGTGGAACTCTTTCCCAGGACCCCTGGATTATGACCTGAGCCAAAGACAGACGCTTAACTGACTGAACCACCCAGCCATCCCAGATTTTAATTATTTTCATCATAAAAATTATATATGCAAATATAAATGATATATAAATTCCTTACACTTCACTGTAGCTTTTATATAGCATGAAACCAAAATATTAAATCTATAAAAAGTAAATTCAAGCAAAATTTCAATCATTAATTTAATCAGATGAACAATGTTGTGTTGTACACAATGGAAAATCAGTGCTGATTGCTATGGCCCAGGTCCTTTTGCATTTGACAGGCTTAGACTGCATTTTGCCATCTGTTGAATCAGTTCTGCTAGAGCTTTTCTCCCATTGTCTCAAAGAGAGGTGACAAAGCATAATGGGCAAGGGCAGAAGCTCTCAAGCTGTATTTCCCAGGCGGTTTAAATCCTCTTTCTGCTACTACTTATTGGCTCTATGACCTTAGGTAAGTTACTTAACCATTTTGTGATTCAGTTTCCACATCTGGAAAAAGGGAACAATAACAGTCCATACAGCACTGGCTTGTGATAATTCTGTGAGTTAATGCCCAAAGAATAGAACACAAAAAAATATTCCATAAATACACTAGGCTGTGATGTCATTTGGCAAACACACATAACTTAATTTTCATAAGCCAGTGTGGTGGCTTTGCAATGTGTCAGCTTGGCTAGCCTGAACTACATTTCCCAGAATGACCTTTCTTGCATGTCTGTGGTTAGGGTAAACCACAAGGGATATTCTTGTGCAAGATTTGGAAGGCAGGAGTGAAGCAGCAATTATTTTGTAGCTCATGTACATTGTCACTTACAGGCTGGCTCACGCAGCAACTCGTGTAAGCCAGGTGCTGGGTCTACAACTCTTCCACCTCCCATTAGATCCTCCCACAGCTTCTCTGACTCCTGGGACAGATGTGTTTAGCTTCATGGTGGAGTCCCCTAACCACTCCAGGATACCCATATCACTAAGGGCAGAGGAGCAAAAACTGACATCAGTTTCAGTCCAACTTTGCAGATTCTTGCTTGTGCTTATGGGTGCTAGTTTACTCTTGGTCTCCCTGACTTTATATCCATCTTCTCTTCCTGACTGCTTGCCTCGTGGATGTTAAGCTCCAGCACTGGATAGAAAGACAACAGACTTATAGAGACTGCTTTTTAACCAGCTCCCACAATTGTGTAGGGTCAAATCTCTATAACAAATCCATATACAGAAAGATAGATGATAGATAGATAGATAGATAGATAGATAGATAGATAGATAGATAGATAGATAGACTCATAGACAGGTCCCTAATGGCCCCGATTCTCTGAATGAACCCCTGTCTGATAAAGCCAGGAATAATTAAAATAGTTCCACTTTACAACAACATGGTCATAAACACAAATGAAAACATGAACAATAAAAACACATGAATATCTGATTATAAGTAGATCATTTACAAAGTTTGAGTAAAATTAATTTTTAGGTTATGAAACTTCGCATTTTAAAAAAATTCTCATAAGGTGTCCTAGATTTTATTACCTTTGTAGCAGACATTGTAACCTTGAACTTTTCTAAAAAAATATCATAAAGGGACGCCTGTGTGGCTCAGCTGGTTAAACGTCTGCCTTCGGCTCAGGTCATGATCCCAGGGTCCTGGGATCCAGCCCCACATCGGACTCCCTGCTCAGTGGGGAGTCTGATTGTCCCTCTCCCTCTGCCCCTCCCCCTGCTTGTACTTTCTCTCTGTGTCAAATAAATAAATAAAATCTTTAAAAATATATATATATCATAGATAAGATTCCTTGACTTTTTCTCAGTCTCCAAACTTATCTCCTGAGTCAAAGGAATCTTACCTATCTCTCACTAACTCAGTCATTCTTTATTCATCCAATCATTTAAATAAAACATTTTCAAGTATTTGGTATGTGATAGACATGGGGTTGTTGCCATGTATACAAAAACAAGTAACAGTCTTTTCCTTAAAGGATCTGAATTTTTAAAAGGGGACAGAAGCAAGCAAACTAGCAGTGTGTTGAGTGCCATGATGGAGCTGTGCAAAGGACTCATTGAAGAGCCTGTCAACCCACAAAGGGGAGTGGGAGAAAGCTATCTAGAGAGGGAATATTTAAGTTGACTATAAAAATATAAATAATGGTTAGACTGTAAAGGGGAAAGATAGTTCAGATAGAAGTACATGACTATGAAGTTCTGGAGGCTCATGGAAACGTGGACTATTTAGGGAAATACCTTAGGAGGGAATCATGAATTTGAAGGTCAGGAGCAGGATCAGGGTTAGAATCACAGCTGTGAAATTATTGTAACTCTGGAGACAGTTAAAGTTATGGATGAGAGAATACAGACTGAGCACATACAGAAGAAAGATAATTGTGGCCAAGGATGGCACTCAAAAGAACCACACCACTTTGCAAGAGAAGCAAAAAGAACCCTTAAAGTAAACAGGAGGGGCCAGACAGGAGGCAGGAGAGAGTTATGTCCTAAAATCCAAGGGATGAGAGAGATTTAAAGAGAATGTGATCAACAATGTCAAATGCTGAAGAATATGAAGATAAGACATGGACGGATTGTAAAGGGAAATCATGGGTTATGGATGCCTTTCAGAGTGTACTTTCAGTAGAATAGAAAGGCATGAACAAGTGAGCCTGAATGCTCACCAAGAAAACCGGAACTACTGAAGTAGATAGGAGCTGTGAAAATGTCTTACCTTGTCCTGGAAGCATTCTTTTCCCTTCGAGTTTACATGCCCAGTCCATTATGTTGGGCTTGCTCATGTGACTTGCTTTGGCTACTGAAATATGAGCAAATGAAATGTTTACTTCATTCAAGCAGAAGCTTTAAGAACCATTACATATGTCCAGCTTCCTGCAACGAGAGTGCATGTCCCAAATAAGGACTGCTCCTTAATCCTGGGTGCTCTGAGAGGCAGCTATTGGAACAGAGCCACAGCAGATGACCCACAATCATCGATATGTTACACAAGGAAAATTTAATGTTTGTCGTTGAGCCACTGAGATTTTTGAGTTGCTTATCACTTCTGCAAAGCTGATTAATACATAATTTGTTAATGAATGTGGAGTATTGCTATTACAAAGTACCTAAATAAGAGAGTAGCTGATGCAGATTTATATTTAAGATTGATCGCATTAGCAAATTTTGGACACAAGATAATGCTTTGATAGGATGAAACATCTTTATTTATTTTTTTATTTTTTAAGTGTGCTCCATGCCTAGCTTGGAGCCCAGCCCTGGATTTGAACTCACAATGCTGAGATCAAGAGTCAGATGCTTAACCAACTGAGCCACCCAGGCCCCCCAGGATAAAACATCTTTATAGCCCTCTTTCTATGTCAGTGGTTTTGTATCTTCTTAAATATGTAGATTCATTACCATGTGGCATAAAGAGAAAAGTTCATTCTAGTTTTTCTAATGTATGGGTGGCTAGCTGAAAATTAATAATATATGACTGTTCTTAGACTTTGCCCTTTTCATGTACACTAGAGAAGGCTCTCACCCACTCTACACATGGAGAGCGTTATGCAGAATTGGAATTGCCCTTAAGATTTGGGAAACAACATAAATAAAAATCAGAATTTGTATTTTCCTGTTCTTCTATGAATACAACACTGTTCCCAACTGAACCATGTGGGTAATGGTTTCAATATGGATTAATATTCATGCTAGCCTACCCCTTTGTGACCGTCAGCCCATCTCTGACCCCCACTGTCCCTGAGCTTTCTCTGAGCCACACCTAGTCTCTCCTCCCATCTCCAGGGAGAGCTTCATCTGCTCCCCTCCCTATTCCTGACCCTACCAGCTTCCCAAGTCTCACTTCATTTCACAAATTTAACCATGTCTTAATGGTAAAATTTAAGAATGGGATTTAGATGTGGGTAGAGATGAAGGTGTTTGCAGCATACATTATTGAATGATTTTTTAAAGTAGTGGGTTTCTTTTAAGGTTTTATCAAAATACAACATAAAATTCTTGATACTGTGTCAAAATTGTCATATCAAATACTTTCTATTTCTTTCTGCTTTCCTCACTTGTAACCATTTTTGATAAATCAGGGATGCTTCTCTGTAATTTGAAATAAATCTTTAAAGGAACATATCTGAGGTCTCTGGATTTTGTCCTTGGCCTCTTTAATGCCATTAATAGTGAGCTGGCCTGAGATATAAAGCTTAGTACAGAACAGAGCCATTCGGATTGGATCTGAGAACTGGTAAATCCCAACCAATGGATTATGGATTGGTTAAAATTTTTTATTAATAAAGAAACTAATGAATTCCCTTTTTTTAAATTTTTATTTTGTTATGTCACTATACATTATATCATTAGTTTTTGATGTAGTGTTCTGTGATTCATTGTTTGTGTATAACACCCAGTGCTCCATGCAATACGTGCCTTTCTTAATACCCATCACCTGGCTAACCCATCCCACCACCCCCGTCCCCTCTAAAACCCTCAGTTTGTTTCTCAGAGTCCATAGTCTCTCATGGTTCATCTATCTTCTTCTTCTTCTTTTTTTTTTTTAACATATAATGTATTATTTGTTTCAGAGGAATTCTTAATCTCAGGGAACAAACTGAGGGTTGCTGGAGTGGTGAGGTGTGGGAGGGATAGGGTGGCTGGGTGATGGACTAATGAATTTACTTTAATTCTAAACAAGTTACATTACTTTCAGCTAATTATCTGGGTTTTATATAGTCAAAGTTTAAGCAATAATGTTTAAAGAATAGTGCAGGCAAATTATATTTTATATATATATATAAATACTATATTTATATATATATAAATAATATAATAAATTATATTTTAATATAATAAATTATATATAAATTTAATATAATTTATTATATATATATAAATTATATATAATAAATTATATATAAATTTAATATAATAAATTATAAATAAAATAATAAATATATAATATATATTATTTTTTCTCCCCCAAATCACACCATTTAAGAGTCACAGATTTAGAAAGGTTTTCCCTGGAACACCTATCTCTCAAAGCCTTCTCCATCAAAACTTCCTCCCTTCTTTCCATTCTTTCCTCTGTAGCCATCCCAAGAATTAAATTCTAAGCAAGCTTCTTTTGCATTAATCTCTTCTCCAGCTGAGCTTCTGCAAATCTCTTATCTGCTTGTCCAGCGTGGCACTACAGTTCAGAAAAACCTTGTTCCTTAGTTTGTCTATTTCTTAGCGACATAGAAGTATTAAAATCTAAATACAAATTCTCAACATAGTCTAGGTCAATGAACAATATTCATACCAATTAAGTCCCAGCGCTGTGACTCTAGATCTCTGAACTTGGCTGCAGTTATTCTCAATTATTTTTCTGATTGTGAACTCACATTTTATTGGTCTTCTGTCACTGCTTATAAAATCATTTCATAATCACTTTATAGATGCCTTGAGTAGTATCTCTTCGATTAAAAATGCCTCTTTTTCTAATTATAATATTTTATTTTTAACCCTCCCTAATTAAGGACATTTAATGTTGTCTATCCTTTTTTGGGATATTTAGTAAAACTGGTATGCTATTGCTATTTTAGGGCAGCCCCACTTCCAGTTGCTTAGCATGTTTATATGACCTAGTTTATTTGTGCTTCATTGACAAAAGCCAGACCTGCTCACATGCTCTCGTAGGAGATGCCAGGGGCTCTTCCAGCCTTGGTCCTAAATTTACAGTCAAACGAACCTGGAATTTTTCAGGGTAGATCACAACGACTCTTACAGATTTTAAATTCTTTTCTGAAATTCCTTATCTGTATGATACCAAAACAAACAGTAATACAGTGAACCAAGTAATTGGTTTAATCAGGAAAGTTGATTTGACTACAGTTTTTACTTTCAAAATGATGGAAAAATATCAATAAAATAATTGACTTATTATGTATTTTGAATAGTTTGGGATCAAAATTACTGAACATTTCCTGTCTAGTTTTCTATGTAAACTAGACAAGAATTTTACTAAAGTTGTTCATGGAAGCACGATTTTTTTTGCTTTAATGAAATATGACTCAATGAATGTATTAGTTTTTCTTTCAAGCCATCAATTTACTTTTTTCTCCTGAGAAAGACTTGATTTTTTTTCTTGATGATGATTTTACTAAATTTTTTTTTAGAATATAAAAACATCATTTATTTAAACAAAGTTTTTATAGAAGCCAATAAGAAAATATATACACCTTTAAGTACTTTATTAGTTTTAAAATAGTTATTAAATAGCATACATTCAGTGTAAAATATAACTGAGAATAAAGCTGAGAGTGGAAACAACTTTTTTCCCTATCAATCTAGTGAAAAGTTAAATGTGCTCCTAATACAACTTAATAACAGATCTCCATTTCCCCCCTTCAGGTCTTTTCTTATCATATTATTTCTAAAGAAATGTATTAGAAAAATAAACAGAGGGGGCGCCTGGGTGGCTCAGTTGGTTAAGCGACTGCCTTCAGCTCAGGTCATGATCCCAGGGTCCTGGGATCGAGTCCCACATCGGGCTCCCTGCTCGGCGGGAAGCCTGCTTCTCCCTCTCCCACTCCCTCTGCTTGTGTTCCCTCTCTCGCTGTGTCTCTCTCTGTCAAATAAATAAATAAAATCTTTAAAAAAAAAAAAAGAAAAATAAACAGAGTATAAAACAAAAACTGAGTGCAAAACAGTTTTCCTAATTTTCTTCCATTTTTATAAAACTTCCTAAAAGTATGACATTTCTCATATCTACTCTCCTCTTGCCTCACAGAAACTGTAATGTGTGTGAGAGGCCAGTTTCTATCAGTTAGTGAAAATGAATATTTCTATAATCATCTATTATTTACACAAGACTCGTATGTGATAGTACTGAGATGCACACCCATGTCTTCTGATGGCCCTCAGGCTTTTCTCAACACTTTTTTTTTTTAAAGATTTTATTTATTTATTTGATAGAGAGAGACAAAGCAAGAGAGGGAACACAAGCATGGAGAGTGGGAGAGGGAGAAGCAGGCTTCCCGCGGAGCAGGGAGCCCAGTGCACGGCTCCATCCTAGGACCCTGGGATCATGACCTGAGCCAAAGGCAGACGCTTAATGACTGAGCCACCCAGGTGCCCCTCAACACTTTTTATCTCTGCATTCGTTGTTTTGTTTTTTGAGAAATACAAAAGTAAGGTTCAGCTATAGACTTAGGTAAATAAACCCTACCTATCCTCTAATCTTGTTATACTGCAATCCTTCGGGGGTCAATGCAGTAGAAACATGTTACAAGTGAAGCAGTGCCAAAGGAAAGCCATTTGGGTGCCTGGGTGGCTCAGCTGGTTAAGCGACTGCCTTCGGCTCAGGTCATGATCCTGGAGTCCCGGGATTGAGTCCCGCATTGGGCTCCCTGCTCAGCAAGGAGCCTGCTTCTCCCTCTAACCCTCCCCCCTCTCATGTGCTCTCTCTCTCTCATTCTCGCTCTCTCGAATAAATAAATAAATCTTTAAAAAAAAAAAAAAAAGGAAAGTCATTCAAGAAATTTAGATCAGGTCCAAAAATGGACCTTTTACCCCTATCAGGATCTATTTATTGCTTATTATATCCCAGGCAGTAGACACTAGGAAACCCATGATGAACAAGAGATTGTTTCAACCGCCTCAAGGGGATGTATTCTAATGAAGAAGATGCATAAGAACACAAAACTAAAAAAAAAATTTATGATATAGCAAATTAAGTATTATCATATAAAATGCAGAAGAGTAGCAGGAGAAAACCTTGGGCGCTGGTGGCAGTAGGGAAAGGGAGCCACTTCTAAATGAGTATGGAAAGAAGAGGAGCTTTAAAGAGGATGTCAGCGGTGCCTGGGTGACTCAGTCAGTTAAGCGTTTGCCTTTGGCTCAGGTCACAATCCTGGGGTCCTGGGATGGAGCCCAGTCCTGGGATTAAGCCTGCTTCAGGCTCCCTGCTCAGGGGGGATCCTGCTTCTCCCTCTGACCCTCCCCCCGGCTCTGCTTTCGCTGGCTCTCTCTCTCTCATGAATAAATAAAAAACCTTTTATTTATTTTTTTTAAAGGTTTTATTTATTTATTTGACAGAGAGAGACACAGCGAGAGAGGGAACACAAGCAGGGGGAGTGGGAGAGGGAGAAGCAGGCTTCCCGCCGAGCAGGGAGCCCGATGCAGGGCTCCATCCCAGGACCCTGGGATCATGATCTGAGCCGAAGGCAGACGCTTAACGACTGAGCCACCCAGGCGCCCCAATAAAAAACCTTTTAAAAAAGAAATAAAAAAAATAATGATGATGTCAGCGGAGTCTGTGAATGGGGTGGTACAGAGTGTGGTGGGCAAGAGGAATTGCTGCGGGAAGGCACTGGGTAATGGGAGACTATGCTGTAACAAAGACCAGGCAACAGTGACTGAAGCAGGTTTAATTCATTTCTCTCTCATCTAAAGTTCCAAGGTGGGTGGTCCCTAGCAAATAGAGCCGCTTGTACCATGAAGTTCACCCAAGGACCCAGGTTCCTTGGGCATGGCTTTTGTATTGTGTTCCAAGGTGACTATTTCAAATTTGACCAGCAGGAAATGGAGAAGAAAGTTGGGTATACTCTGTTTTTAAAAACATGAAGAGAAGCTTCATACATTAATTCTGTTCACATCCCTTAGCAGAACTTAGTTACATGGCTGACCACACCTAGCTACAAAGGAAGCTAAGAAATAGAATCTTTAGCATTGCACCCATGTTCCTACCTGAAATTTCTATTGCTATAGAAGAAGCAAAGAACAGGTATCGAGGACACAACTTACAGCCTCTGTCAAAGTCTGGCACTTTGGTGACCCAAAACTCTGAGTGTACTATTTTTTTATACACAGAACACAGTCACCCCTATGCAAGAAACAGAATCCCTAAGTATTACCTGTCTGCTGCATTAGTTCAAAATCCAGGATTGCTGAGTAATACAAAATCCAGTCTCTGGGTGATATGTGTCCTTTTAATTAGGACTGAATGTGGATTTTATGATCCAGTGACCTAAAAACTAAAAACTGAAAAAAAAAAATAGTTTTCTCCATAAACCTCTGCCCAGACCAGTATACAAAGATGGGATAGGAATCAAATAACTACAATAAAAACTCCTTTTCAGAAAATGAAAGAATTGGAAATGCATGAAAATCACTGATTTCTATAATTTTCAAATTCTAGTGGCAGAAATTAGAAAAACCCCCTACTCTGACAGTAAAGTAAGGTTGGTTACTCTATCTTTCAACCCCCATTCTGCTCTCTGAGAGGGATTCCCCTGTCCACTGTTTTCTGTGGTTATAGCTGAAGTAGGTAGTGGGGCCATGCCCTCATTAGAAGGCTAAACATCTTTCACATCTGCTTCCTGATGGTGCAGATTTTGAGATCCAGAGTTTGCTTTAGAGATTTAAAAAAAATATATATATATATACACTTTTGTGAGCCAGGCTTGCAAGTTATTTTTAGCAATAAATTTCCCTCAAAAACTTGGTGTGCTTCTTGTGTTTCTAGATAACCACAGCAAAGCAGATCATCTAGGCATAGGGTGATTCAAGTCTCTGGTCTGTCCTTCATGCTCACTCCACACCTGCCACTTACCCCCAAATTGAAGCTGTCTGGATCAAAACCTTCAGTTGGAAGGCAGCATTTTCGGTCTGGCTTTTGTCACCAGGAGGAAGTTCCCATTATCTGCCTGGTAAGTCTTAATGGGGATGCTTGAGAAAGGCTGGGATATGGCTTAATTTTCTCCATGCCTCCTCTTTAGAGCTAGAACCACCTCTTCTAACTAGCATGAATTCATGACTCTCTCACAATTTTGGTAAGAGGCAAGAAGCAGCTGACTCCCATTAACAGGAGTTTTTCCAATTATTTTCACTTGAATTACAGGCTCTGTCAGCATATGGTTGGTATGGTTGGTATGCAAGGTGTTGCAAGTGACAGTTTTACCAAAACTTTTTGCACTATGAAACAAGTATGCCTAAGTTTTCACTCTGTGATATCTACCATTTTGTCACCAACTACCCAGCCACCAAGCTAGTACTACACATTTTCATTTTTGTTGCAATAATGCCCAGATTCTAGGATTCAAATTCTCTGTCAATAAAGTTTTAATGCAAGAAGCAGAAAACAGGGCGCCTGGGTGGCTCAGTTGGTTGAGCGACTGCCTTCGGCTCAGGTCATGATCCTGGAGTCCCAGGATCGAGTCCCGCATCGGGCTCCCTTCTCGGCAGGGGGTCTGCTTCTTCCTCTGCCCTCTTCCCTCTCGTGGTCTCTGTCTCTCATTCTCTCTCTCTCAAATAAATAAATAAAATCTTTAAAAAAAAAAAAAGCAGAAAACATTTAGTTATTTTAGACAGAAAGGGATTGAATCCATTTAATTAGACAAGACTCAAGGAGATTAACAAATTGTTCTATTGACTAGAGAAATAGGTTGCAGGCAGAATTGACTTTCTAGAGACGCTCTTAACTCTGATGAAATCAGGAAGAAATTAGAGATCTCTCACTGGAGATCTTGAGTCCAAGAACACACCCCTCTATCTGTAATCCAGAAATAGGAAACCAAAACCAGGAAGTTATCACTACTGAGGTCACATTGCTTCTCATCATCCCTGGAGCTGGAGCGATGATGCAGAAAAACCATGCTTCCACAGTGTTGCTTGTCAGAAGAAACCATCAAAACCGCAGAGGATGGTTTTCACTCACTTCTGCCTTCCAAATCTCTTGCTAATGCTTTTATTTGGAACTTAACTCACATATAAAACCCAAGAAGCAAGGGAGTCTTGGAAATTATTTACCTTCCAGCCTCTGTGGTACACAGAGACACACTGGATGAATGGAGGGATAGATGCAGACTGAAAATTAATTACAATAAGGAAAATATGAAAACAACTTTAGGTAAGATACGAGAACCATCAGCAAAAGGATGGTAACTGAAGCCAAGAAGAGGATGTAATCAAGGGAAAGAGGGCAGTGGAAAGAAAGTATGGAGGACAGAACCAAACCAAATTTAAGGGATAAACAGAGGAAGAGAAACTCCCAGAGAAGGCTGGAATGGAAAGGCCAGAGAAGTGGAAAGAAAACCAAGAAGAGTGTGTTGTCTTGGTATGTACAAGAAGGGAGCATTAAAAGAAAAAGGTGACAACAGAGTCAAAGACTGATAAAAATTGAGTAAGAAAGGATTGAAGATGGTAACTGGATTAAGAAAAAAGACATAACCTTGGTGGTGATGGTGTTTCATTAAGTGATAGGAGTAGGGGAGTCCCAGACTCAGTGAGTTGAAGAAGGAGGAGAATCAGGAGTCAAGGAGTATAGACAACTGTAGTAACTGCCCATAAAACTATAGAATAGATGTACATATTAGCTCAAAGTAGATTTGGGGGAAAGCAAATAAATATTATTTTTCTTGCTCTTTTTAAGGTAAGAGAGTTGAGAATATTTAAATATTCAGTGGGAATGATAAGAAGGAATTGAGAAGTTGAAATATAGAAGGAAAGGCAAAAAGTAATGGAAGATGGTTCTTGAGGGCAGGAAGAAATGGAACCCAGTGCAGGTGTGGAAGGAATGCTGTGGGTGAGAAATAAAACACTTTT
This sequence comes from Mirounga angustirostris, assembly GCF_029215605.1. Taxonomy (NCBI): domain Eukaryota; kingdom Metazoa; phylum Chordata; class Mammalia; order Carnivora; family Phocidae; genus Mirounga; species Mirounga angustirostris. The sequence goes on from NW_026991714.1 coordinate 46,774,660, forward strand.
TCCAGCCTTTTTTCCATCCAACACCAGGCTTGAATTCATAACCTTGGGATAAAGATCTGAGCTGAGATCAAGAGTTGGACGTTTAACCGACTGAGCCACCCAGGCACTCCATGAACACCTTTTCCATTATTGTAGAAGAAATAGTAAAGGATGGGTCTAGATGCAGGTAAGATTGGATGGTGAGGCATGAGCTTGAAAGAAGCCCACTGGGCAACCTCCTTAGGTCCCCTTCCTCCGTGGGAACTTTGTACTATCACTTTGCTATCACTCAATAAACGTTGCTTTGCTGCCCACCACAAAGAAAGAAAAAAGAAAGAAAGAAAGAAAGAAAGAAAGAAAGAAAGAAAGAAAGAAAGAAAGAAAAAAGCTCACTGATATTTTCTTTTTTCCCATATGTATAAGTAGAAAAGTCTCTGTTAAATTGAGGAGACACCTAATGAGTTACAGTATTCATGAAGAGTTGAGAATATTTGATTCTAAACTAATATCACAGATCAATTACTTTCTGGTGAAATTGATTGAAGTTTCACGAACTAGATGGTTTTAAACAACAGAAGCTCACTGTCTCATAGCTCTGGAGGTCAGAAGTCTAAAATCAAAGTGTCAGCAGATCTGTATTTCCTCTGAAGGAACTAGGAATGGATCTGTTCAAGATCTCTCTCCTAATTCCTGGTAGGTTCTTGGCTTACAGCAATGTAATTCCAAGCTTCATGTGGCTTTCTCCCTGTGTGTGTCTCTGTCCAAATTTCCCCTTTTTATAAGGACACCATATTAGGGGCCCACCCTACTCTAGTATGTTCTCATCTTAACTAATTTTATCTGCCATAACCTTAGTTTCAAGTAAGGTCAGATTCTGAGGTACTGGGGATTAGAACTTCAGCATATGAAATGGTGGGGGCGGGGGCCACAATTCAAACCATAACAGAGTGACACTCCTAGATGCCGGGGGATGGAAAGTTGCTAACAGCAAACCCTCTATCTCAGGAAGGGGTGAATACTGTGTTAGATGCAGCTGAAACTAGAGTGGCAGAAGTGGAGAGTGGAGCCATCCCTTAAGAATAATAATGCCAAGCCCTAGGGTTATTATGAGGATTAAAGGAGATAATACATATAAAACATTTAGCACAAAACCCAGACTATAGGGGTGGAGCAAGATGGTGGAGGAGTAGGAGACCTGGATTTCATCTCCTCTCAGGAATTCAGCTGGATAGGGATCAAACCAATCTGAACACCTATGAACTCAACAGGAGATCAAAGAAAAGAAGAGCAACAACTCTCTGAACAGAAAAGCGACCACTTTCTGGAAGGTAGGACGTGCGGAGAAGTGAATCTGAGGCAATATTCGGGAGGATAGATGGCGGGGAAGGGGCCTCCGTCGGCCGCTTCTGGCAAGTGATAGAGCCAGGGAGCACAAAATTGGAACTTTTAGAAGTCTGCTTCACTGAGGGAGGTCGCTCCGGTGGCTAAGCAGGGGGTGGAACCCTCGTGGGACAGTGTGGTCTCAGGACCCTCAGGGTCACAGAAAGACCGGGGGTGCCTGAGTGCAGCAGAGCTCCCAGGTATCAGATCAGGGAAGCCGGCTGCAGAGGCGGAGCCCAGGCGCAGGCTCTCAGCTCGGGGTGGCCATAAACCGTGATCCGTGGCACAGTCGGGCCACTGCTCCTCCAGCAGGGACCCAACAAGCGGCAGATCTGGGGAGACTCCCCTTCCTCGCCCAGGAGGAGCGGTGCGTGAGCGCACCGCAGGGATCTGCTGGGTTTGGAGACTCCACACGGAGTCGGGTGCCAGAGATAGAAATGCTCAGTCACAGCTGGGTAAGCACGGAGTGCAGCCAGAGACTGGGGAGATGGGAGCAACTGACTTCTTTTCTCTGGGGGCTCACTGATGCGAGGGGCCCCAAGTTCTCGGCTCCTACAGGGTGGAGATTGGGAGGCCACCGTTTTCACTCTCCGCCTCCAAAGCTGTACAGAAAGCTCACAGGGAACAAAAGCTCCGGAGAGCAAACCTGAGCGGATTACTTAGCCCAACCGGGCAAGGGCGGGGCAATTCCGCCTCCGGCAAAGACATTTGGGAACCACGGCAACAGGCCCCTCCCCCAGAAGATCAGCGAGAACAGCCAGCCAAGACCAAGTTTACCGGTCAATGAGAACAGCAGAACTCCAGCGCTAGGGGAATACTGCACATAGAATTCATGGCTTTTTTACCATGATTCTTTAGTCTTTCAAAGTTAATTTTTTTTTAACTGTCTTTTTTCTTTTTTTTTTTGAATTTTTCTTTTTCCCTTTTTCAACCAACATCTTATCAATCCCTTTTTTAAAAAAACATTTTTATTTTTCATTTTTAGAGTCATATTCTATCCCTTCATAGTAGTTACCCGTATTTTTGGCATATATATATAAGTTGTTCTCTCTTTAAAATTTTGAGATAGTTTCTTCTAACAGATTAAAATATACCCTAAATCTCTAGTATATGGTGTTTTCTATTTCCCTGCCTGATCACATTCTCTCCCTTTTTTTCTTTTTTGTTTTTTAAATCCTCTTCTTTTTTCAAACAACTTCTTATCAATTCCTTTTATAAAATTTTTTAGAATTTCCATCTTTACAGTCATATTCCATCCCTTCATCATATCAACCCTTATTTTTGTACATATATAAGTTTTTCTTTCTTTAAAATTTTGGGAGGCACTTTCTTCTAACAGACCAAATACACCCAAAATCTAGTGTGTGGTACTGATCTATATACCAGCCTGATCATATTTGATCACATTCTGTTTTTTTTTGTTTTGTTCTGTTTTTGTTTGTTTTTATCTTTATCTTTTCCTTTTCCTTTTTTTTTTTTCTTTTTTTCTTTTTCTTTTTCTCTCTTTCCCTTCCTTTTCCCACTGCTTCAGGTCTTTTCTGATTTGTTTAGAGTATATTTTCTGGGAACATTGTTACCGTGTTAGCATTTTGTTCTCTCATTAATCTATTCTCCTCTGGACAAAATGACAAGACGGAAAAAATCACCTCAACAAAAAGAACAAGAGGTAGTACCAACTGCCAGGGACCTACTCAATACGGACATTAGTACAATGTCAGATCTAGACTTCAGAATCATCACTTTAAAGACACTAGCTGGGCTTGAAAAAAGCATAGAAGTTATTAGAGAAACCCTTTCTGGAGAAGTAAAAGAACTAAAATCTAACCAAGTAGAAATCAAAAAGGCTATTAATGAGGTGCAATAAAAAATGGGGGCGCTGACTGCTAGGATAAATGAGGCAGAAGAGAGAATCAGTGATATAGAAGACCAAATGATGGAAAATAAAGAAGCTGAGAAAAAGAGAGATAAACAGCTACTGGATCACGAGGGCAGAATTCGAGAGATAAGCGATACCATAAGATGAAGCAACATTAGAATAATTGGGATCCCAGAAGAAGAAGAAAGAGAGAGGGGCAGAAGGTATAATGGAGCAAATTATAGCAGAGAACTTCCCTAATTTGGGGAAGCAAACAGGCATCAAAATCCAGGAAGCACAGAGAACCCCTCTCAAAATCAATAAAAATAGGTCAACACCCCGACATCTAATAGTAAAACTTATGAGTCTCAGAGACAAAGAGAAAATCCTGAAAGCAGCTTGGGAGAAGAGATATGTAACCTACAAGGGTAGAAACATTAGATTGGCAACAGACCTATCCACAGAGACCTGGCAGGCCAGAAAGGACTGGCAGGATATATTCAGAGCACTAAATGAGAAAAATATGCAGTCAAGAATACTATAGCCAGCTAGGCTGTCATTGAAAATAGAAGGAGAGATGAAAAGCTTCCAGGACAAACAAAAACTAAAGGAATTTGCAAACACAAAACCAGCCCTACAAGAAATATTGAAAGGGGTCCTCTAAGCAAAGAGAGAGCCTAAAAGCAACATAGACCAGAAAGGAACACAGACAATATACAGTAACAGTCACCTTACAGGCAATACAATGGCACTAAATTCCTATCTTTCAATAGTTACCCTGAATGTAAATGGGCTAAATGTCCCAATTAAAAGACACAGGCTATCAGATTGGATTAAAAAACAAGACCCATCCATATGCTGTCTGCAAGAGACTCATTTTAGAACCAAAGACACCCCCAGATTGAAAGTGAGGGGGTGGAAAACCATTTACCATGCTAATGGACACCAAAAGAAAGCTGGGGTGGCAATCCTTATATCAGACAAATTAGATTTTAAACCAAAGACTGTAATAAGAGATGAGGAAGGACACTATATCCTACTTAAAGGGTCTATCCAACAAGAATATCTAACAATTGTAAAAATCTATGCCCCTAACATGGGAGTAGCCAATTATATAAGGCAATTAATAACAAAAGCAAAGAAACACATTGACAACAATACAATAATAGTGGGGGACTTTAACAACCCCCTCACTGAAATGGACAGATCATCTAAGCAAAAGATCAACAAGGAAATAAAGACTTTAAATGACACACTGGACCAAATGGACTTCACAGACATATTCAGAACATTCCATCCCAAAGCAACAGAATACACATTCTTCTCTAGTGCCCATGGAACATTCTCCAGAATCGATCACATCCTAGGTCATAAATCAGGTCTCAACCGGTACCAAAAGATTGGGATCATTCCCTGCCTATTTTCAGACCACAATGCTTTGAAACTAGAACTCAATCACAAGAGGAAAGTTGGAAAGAACTCAAATACATGGAGGCTAAAGAGCATCCTACTAAGGAATGAATGGGTCAACCAGAAAATTAAAGAAGAATTAAAAAAATTCATGGAAACCAATGAAAATGAAAACACAACTGTTCAAAATCTTTGGGATGCAGCAAAGGCAGTCCTAAGAGGAAAGTATACAGCAATACAAGCCTTTCTCAAGAAACAAGAAAGGTCTCAAGTAGACAACCTAACCCTACACCTAAAGGAGCTGGAGAAAGAACAAATAGGCAAATAAAGCCTAAACCCAGCAGGAGAAGAGAAATACTAAAGATCAGAGCAGAAATCAATGAAATAGAAACTAAAAGAACAGTAGAACAGATCGACGAAGCTAGGAGCTGGTTCTTTGAAAGAATTAAGAAGATTGATAAACCCCTGGCCAGACTTATCAAAAAGAAAAGAGAAATGACCCAAATCAACAAAATCATGAATGAAAGAGGAGAGCTCACAACCAACACCAAAGAAATACAAACAATTATAAGAACATATTATGAGCAACTCTATGCCAGCAAATTAGATAACCTGGAAGATATGGATGCATTCCTAGAGATGTATCAACTACCAAAACTGAACCAGGAAGAAATAGAAAACCTGAACAGACCTATAACCACTAAGGAAATTGAAGCAGTCATCAAAAATCTCCCAAGAAACAAAAGCCCAGGGCCAGATGGCTTCCCAGGGGAATTCGACCAAACATTTCAAGAAGAATTAATACCTATTCTTCTGAAACTGTTCCAAAAAATAGAAATGGAAGGAAAACTTCCAAACTCATTTTATGAGGCCAGCATTACCTTGATCCCAAAACCAGAAGAGACCCCATCAAAAAGGAGAATTACAGACCAATATCCCTGATGAACATGGATGCAAAAATTCTCACCAAAATACTAGCCAATAGGATCCAACAGTACATTAAAAGGATTATTCACCACGACCAAGTGGGATTTATCCCTGGGCTGCAAGGTTGGTTCAACATCTGCAAATCAATCAACATGATACAATACATTAACAAAAGAAAGAACAAGAATCATATGATCCTCTCAATAGATGCAGAAAAAGCATTTGACAAAGTACAGCATCCTTTCTTGATCAAAACTCTTCAGAGTATAGGCATAGAGGGTACATACCTCAATATCATAAAAACCATCTATGAAAAACCTACAGTGAATATCATTCTCAATGGGGAAAAACTGATAGCTTTCCCCCTAAGGTCAGGAACGCGGCAGGAATGTCCACTATCACCACTGCTACTCAACATAGTATTAGAAGTCCTAGCCACAGCAATCAGACAACAAAAAGAAATCAAAGGCATCCAAATTGGCAAAGAAGAAGTCAAACTCTCACTCTTTGCAGATGATATGATACTTTATGTGGAAAACCCCAAAGACTCCACCCCAAAACTGCTAGAACTCATACAGGAATTCATTCAAGTGGCAGGATATAAAATCAATGCACAGAAGCCCCAAAACTGCTAGAACTCATACAGGAATTCAGTAAAGTGGCAGGATATAAAATCAATGCATAGGAATGGCATTCTTATACACCAACAACAAGACAGAAGAAAGAGAAATTAAGGAGTCGATCCCATTTACAATTGCACCCAAAACCATAAGATACCTAGGCATAAATCTAACCAAAGAGGCAAAGGATCTGTACTCAGAAAACTATAAAATATTCATGAAAGAAATTGAGGAAGACACAAAGAAATGGGAAAACATTCCATGCTCATGGATTGGAAGAACAAATATTGTGAAGATGTCAATGCTACCTAGAGCAATCTACACATTCAATGCAATCCCCATCAAAATACCATCCACTTTTTTCAAAGAAATGGAACAAATCATCCTAAAATTTGTATGGAACCAGAAAAGACCCCAAATAGCCAGAGGAATGTTGAAAAAGAAGAGCAAAGCCGGCGGCATCACAATTCCGGACTTCCAGCTCTAATACAAAGCTGTCATCATGAAGACAGTATGGTACTGGCACAAAAACAGACACATAGATCAATGGAACAGAATAGAGAGCCCAGAAAGGGACCCTCAACTCTATGGTCAACTAATCTTCGACAAAGCAGGAAAGAATGTCCAATGGAAAAAAGTCTCTTCAACAAATGGTGTTGGGAAAATTGGATAGCCACGTGCAGAAGAATGAAACTGGACCATTTCCTTACACCACACACAAAAATAGACTCCAAGTGGTGAAAGACCTCAATGTGAGACAGGAGTCCATCAAAATCCTAAAGGAGAACACAGGCAGCAACCTCTTTGACCTCAGCCGAAGCAACTTCTTCCTAGAAACATCGCCAAAGGCAAGGGAAGCAAGGGCAAAAATGAACTATTGGGACTTCATCAAGATAAAAAGCTTTTGCAAAGCAAAGGAAACAGTCAACAAAACCAAAAGACAACCGACAGAATGGGAGAAGATATTTGCAAATGACATATCAGATAAAGGGCTAGTATCCAAAATCTATAAAGAACTCATCAAACTCAACACCCAAAGAACAAAGAATCCAATCAAGAAATGGGCAGAAGACATGAACAGACATTTTTCCAAAGAAGACATCCAAATGGCCAACAGACACATGAAAAAGAGCTCAATATTGCTCGGCATCAGGGAAATCCAAATCAAAACCTCAATGAGATACCACCTCACACCCGTCAGAATGGCTAAAATTAACAAGTCAGGAAATGACAGATGTTGGCAGGGATGCCGAGAAAGGGGAACCCTCCTACACTGTTGGTGGGAATGCAAGCTGGTGCAGCCACTCTGGAAAACAGTATGGAGATTCCTCAAAAAGTTGAAAATAGAGCTACCATATGATCCAGCAATTGCACTAACTGGGTATTTACCCCAAAGATACAAAAGTAGGGATCCGAAAGGGTACGTGCACCCCGATGTTTATAGCAGCAATGTCCACAATAGCCAAACTGTGGAAAGAGCCAAGATGTCCATCGACAGATGAATGGATAAAGAAGAGGTGGTATATATATACAATGGAATATTATGCAGCCATCAAAAGGAATGAGATCTTGCCATTTGCAACAACATGGATGGAACTGGAGGGTATTATGCTGAGCGAAATAAGTCAAACAGAGAAAGAGATGTATCATATGACCTCACTGATATGAGGAATTCTTAATCTCAGTAAACAAACTGAGGGTTGCTGGAGTGGGGTGTGGCATGGGAGGGATGGGGTGACTGAGTGATAGACACTAGAGAGAGTATGTGCTCTAGTAAGCGCTGTGAATTGTGCAAGACTGTTGAATCTCAGATCTGTACCTCTGAAACAAATAATGCAATATATGTTAAGAAAAAAAAAAAAGAAGAAGAAGGTAGCGGGAGGGGAAGAATGAAGGGGGGTGGAAATTGGAGGGGGAGACGAACCATGAGAGACGATGGACTCTGAAAAACAAACTGAGGGTTCTAGAGGGGAGGGGGTTGCAGGATGGGTTAGCCTGGTGATGGGTATTGAGGAGGGCACGTTCTGCATGGAGCACTGGGTGTTATGCACAAACAATGAATCATGGAACACTTCATCTAAAACTAATGATGTAATGTATGGGGATTAACATAACAATAAAAGAACCCACCCAGAGTATATGAAAAGTACTCAATAAATGGTTAAGAATCCTGGCTTCCTTTCAATAAATAACAGTTACTACTATAAAAATAACACTAATAGGGATGGCTGGGTGGCTCAGTTGGTTAAGCATCTGCCTTCAGGTCCTGGGATGAAGTCCCACATTGGACTCCTTAATCTCAGCAGGGAGCCTGCTTCTCCCTCTGCCTGCCGCTCCCTCTGCCTGTGCTCTCTCTGTCTCTGACAAATAAATAATAAATAAAATTTAAATAAATAAATAAACAACACTAATATTAGTAATAGTATTCTTCAATTTATTTATAATTTATAAACTGCCATCTGCCCAGGCCCTGTTTTAAGAGTAAGAATATAAGGTAGATTAAAATTAAATATTTGTTGAATGAATGAATGATCTCATAGTGTAATGGGGCAGAAAGTCATTATAGACAATTATGGGCCAGTGAAGCAAATGCAAAAAGGCATACAGAGTCCTCTGGGAAGGATCGGAGGGCTAGGGATGGCTTCAACAAGAGATGACAGTTGAATATTTACAGAGGCCTGCACACCTGTCGAGTGGTAGAAAGTAGGCACCACAACAATCATAATTTTTACATCATTGACTCAATTACCTCATTGAAATTGACAGTGTGGCATCTCTCCCCAGACTATGTTAGCATATTTTTATATTGGCAGTTGCATAAGGCTAAGGGATAGATTTTCCAATTTTGGAAGGTTTGAGTCAGAATATAGCTTCAAATTATTAAGTATTAGAAGTAGAACCCGGGCGCCTGGGTGGCTCAGTCGGTTAAGCGACTGCCTTCGGCTCAGGTCATGATCCTGGAGTCCCGGGATCGAGTCCCGCATCGGGCTCCCTGCTCATTGGGGAGTCTGCTTCTCCCTCTGACCCTCTTCCCTCTCATGCTCTCTTTCATTCTCTCTCTCAAATAAATAAATAAAATCTTTAAAAAAAAAAAAGTAGAACCCATACATAATTATAAATAATATTTAATGAGAATCATTTTGAAGCATATCAAGTTTTAAAAGTTTAAGGTTTTGGGGCTCCTGGGTAGCTCAATCAGTTAAGCGTCTGCCTTCGGCTCAGGTCATGATCCCGGGGTGCTGGGATTGAGCCCCGCATCAGGCTCCCTGCTCAGCAGGAAGTCTGCTTCTCCCTCTGCCCCTCTTCCTGCTCATGCTCTCTCTTGTTCTCTCTCTCTCAAATAAATAAATAAAATCTTTAAAAATTTTTAAGGTTTTGATTACAAAGAAACAGGGACAGATGATCATGTTTATGAAAACTAAGAAATAGTGAATAACACCTAGAACTAACTCTTAAAACAAAGACAAGAGGAATATTCGTTATTTCTCATTTTCCTCCTTCCCTTCCCTACCTCTTAAAGTCACACATGGAGTATCCCTTACTTGGCTGATGAAATCTGAGTAGAAAGGATACTTGTCATTTCCACACTGATAAATCAGTGTGTGATAAACCACAATGGCTTTTCCTATCTCAATGATCAGAAAACATTGCCTAGATAGTGGTGTCCCATCAGCCTGTGTGTCTGAATGACAGCAATCACCAAAGACATGTAGAAACCTACATTGCACAGGTAAATAAGAAACTTTTGTTATGCCAAGCCACTGCAATTTGGGTACTGTTTGTTAATATGGCATAACCTAGCACTTCCTACTAATACAATAATTGAGGTTTAAGCCAGCATTTAATACATCAGTATCTTCAAGGGCACAATTAGAAGCTGTTTTCTTTCCTTCCCTCTTACCATGAAATCTTTGTCAATTAATAGACAGATATTCCTTACTATAGAAAGGACCTCTTAATATCTTGTAAAATATTTCAGGTTTGTCACCTCCTTAAACTATAAAATTTGTTTTTGAGTTTTGTGGCCATGCAACTTTTTTTCTGGTGATAACTGTTCATAATTTTTATCTAGTTCCTCAAGAAGCCCATAACATATACAAAATTAAGAACAGCCACTATAGAAGCTGATATTTATAAGTTCCTACATCAGTGAATATAGTTGCATGACAACTTAACATTAACCAGTAAACAGTAGCTAGTCAGGATGTGAGTTGGAGAGAACACTGTTTTGGAGAGTTTAATAAACAGTAACTATGTACAAATTTCTAAATTAATTAATACTCTGGTTTTCTGACTTTTAAAATTGTTAAGTTTTTCCATCATTAATAGCTCTCCAATTTATCATAACATTTCTTTAAGATGACACTGGAGTATTGTTTTATCAATGGATTCTGCATACCAGTTCCTGAATTGGGTCTATGCAAAACACACATGAACACACACACATATATACACATATGCACATGGATACACATGTACCTGGTAGAAATTCAATCAAAAGGTTAAACTGAAAACTTCTCAGATATTACTGTAGAGTTCATGGTATGTTCTGTGGAGCTCTAGGTGCATCGTGGGCAAGAGAAAGGTAGGTCTAGGGGCTCTCTGTGCTCCCAGTCCTACTCTTGCTTCAACTAGAGCAGCTCCTCTTGTGTGTTTTACCCTCTTCCCCCACCTCACCAGAACTCCTGCTTTAAAAATGTTCAAGAGCCACTAATGTAAACTATACATGAGAGCATAGTGAGCTGTCCCCAAGAACTTGGAAACGAGGTTGACTTCTGAGAGTTAAACTATGAAATTCAAACTAAGGAATGAGACAAAAAATAAAAATCATTTTGAAGAAAGAGGATGGTTCTCAGGCCTGAATAATATTTGACTCACCCAAGTAATAATATTTATGTTTCTAAAAAAATAATGTGCCCCTCAGAAAATACTGAAGAAAGGATAGGTGATCAGTAATAGATGATGGAAAAAATGAAAGAGAAAACTTCTCCATTTCCAGTCTCGAACAGAAAAACTAAACATATGGATCCATCAGGTTAAGTTTGTTGAGCTCAAAATACTCTCCTTACCTCCTGACATACTGCCTTGACCCAAAGTGAAGAAATTTTTCTACCAAAGGAAGAAGGAATTGATAATTAGATTGGTTAAAGTCATCTTTCATCGCTTCCCAAGGCAATGACCTGGGAATGCATCTTTGGGACAATTAGGGCTCACTGGCTCTGTGCACATACGCGACAAATGGGAATTAAATTCTGAGAGATTAACTTGATTTGCTAGTGAGCCCTGACTCATAAAGTTATTAGGTTGAACCATATGAAACTGCTGATATCCAACCATTTTTAGCCTATAAAGCTGGAGGTTGCATGATTCTACATAGTACTCATATGGACCAAGTTCAGATTGAGTCTAGCTCCAAAGCTTGGCTCTTTTCACTGTGTAGCATTTCTGTTTCTGCAAAATGTTTGAAATGTATTGACTGGCCATTTTTGAGAAGTATATTTTCTTATTTTCTGTGGTTAAATAAGGAAAATCTTGAGTTAGTCTTTTTGATATTTTGCTTTGCAGTCTATAGGACCACTGGAAGAGGCAAAGAGGTGTTTATAAAGACACATCTGGAAACAATGTGTAGGATGGATTGGAGAAGAGGCTTATGTAGAGAGACTAGGTATGAGAGGAACCAGTAGACCGGGGGAAGCAATGAAACCAAAGGGATAGAAAGGATGAGAATTCAAAGGGGAAAAAAAATGACCAGGAAACAACTTCTCCACCCTTGCCAGAGGGCCACTAAGGAGATCACTCCTTGCCTTTTGGGACAATCCAGCCTTGCCCAGGTCTTTTTAAAGTACAATCAGTAAGTAATCAGACCTGATATCCCATCTGATGACTCAGTTATTGTGCAATGAGAGTGAGTCACTTCTCTCCTGTCTACATTTTCTCTCTGGGCTGTCTTATTCCATAGCCTAGACTGCCAACTGAGTGGCAATGATTAGCAAATCTTTATCTCTTGCCCAAACCTCTCTCTTGGCCACAGATTCCACCTAAAGGACAATGGAAGAGCTTCACCTGGTTGTCCCAGAAGCACCTCCAACTAATAGCTGAGCTCATAGATTTCCCTACTAATTGGATCTTTCCTGTATCTCTACAATTTGTTAATAGCATGCTAGGGCTTCATCTTAGATGATTCTCCTCCATCCTCAACATCTAATCTGTTCCTCTAACCTGTGTTTGTTTGCTTTTTTTAAATCTCCTAAACATCTCCTTCTATTCCCATTGCCAATGTTCAGCTGAACACTAATTTTTACAATGGCTTCTTTACTAATCTTTCTTTTAAAATACACTCTTCAGGGGCGCCTGGGTGGCTCAGATGGTTAAGCGTCTGCCTTCGGCTCAGGTCATGATCCTGGGGTCCACTGATTGAGCCCCATGTCGGGCTCCCTGGTCAGTGGGGAGTCTGCTTCTCCCTCTCCCCACACCCCCAATCCCCTGCTCATGTGTGCTCTCTCTCTCTAATGAATAAATTTAAAAAAAAAATCTAAAATACGCTTTCAAATAAACTACAACTAATTCCCCCTTTAGAAATCATCAGAGACTCAGTTTCAAACTCCTTACTGTGCCTTATTTTCACCACCTGTTTACTGCTAAATTTTCTAGCTTCATCTACGTGCATTCTCTCCCGTATATTTTTTTTATTTCTCTTGTGATTTCTAGGCAAAAAGGATTGTCAACTCACCAAACATGTATATTTTGCCATGCCTCCATGCATGGATGCAGATTTTCCTTCCACCTAGAATGTCCTTTCCTCCACCTCTGCCGCACCTCGTACCTGCCTCGTCCACCTGGTTCTCCTTAGTCATACTGAAAACGGCTTTTCCATCTTCTCCATGAATCCTTCCCACACCTCCTTCCCTGTCCCCCAGGCAGAGTGACTTGCTCCGTCTTCTTTACTCCCAAATACCTTCTTTAACATCTATGTTGCATTAATTACCTCATTATATAATAACTCTCTGCTCCAGAGATTGTATCTTCCTGAGACTCAGATCTTGAATGGATGAAGGAATGAGGGAGTCTGAACCAATTTTATTTCCCTTTTATGATATAAAAGTAGTTTAAAACTGAACCATGGAAATGTAACTGGTATTTTCAGGAATCTGTGATCCTTTAGTTACTGTCAGTTATGCTGATTTTACAAAAAAAACCCCAAACATTTGATTTTTGTCCTTTTCTAGTTCATGCTGTCATAGAGGAGGTCTTCCATCTTTGTATATATAAAAATATTCATTGATGATTAATAACTGTATTTCTTTGATTAGTTGAGAGCTAAACCAATAAACAAGGTCTTTAAAAAAAAAATCTATTCATTTCTATTATCCAGAGTTCTCATTTTCAGGAAGAGATATAGTTTCAAAAATGTTAGGCCTTTCTAGTTAGGTCCTAAAAACATAATTTTTTAGAGTGCTTAAAGGCAAGAACTCAAAATTTCATTATTATTTTTCAGACATTTTTGAGCAATTATTATTTCTTGATGTGTTATAAAGCTACTTTAAAAAAAAAAGATTTTATTTATTTATTTGACAGAGAGACACAGTGAGAGAGGGAACACAAGCAGGGGGAATAGGAGAGGGAGAAGCAGGCTTCCCGTGGAGCAGGGAGCACGATGCAGGGCTCAATCCCAGGACCCTGGGATCATGACCTGAGCCAAAGGCAGACACTTAACAACTGAGCCACCCAGGCACCCCTAGAGCTACATTCTATTTCTCTCTATTTATAGGCTTAACAGGTTCTTGAATCACTGTTTGGGAAATAGAGTAGAGAAGGATCTCTTCTTCCTTCTTCTAAAGAAATGCTAGTCATCCTATTCTCTTTCTTTGCAGCAACCACAAACATTCTCATCTCTTTAATCTTTTGTTCCAAATGGTCAACCTGAAGTTAGTAAGACACTAAAATATGGATTTATACCTAAACTAGTGAAAAAAGCACTTAAAGTAATCCTTTTTACCAGGTCACATTCATTAACACAGCTAACCAGAGATCTCTGCATTGGAATTTAAGTACGGGACCAGCTAATAATAGACTGGTAACTTTTTTGCCATTTCCCCTGGATCCTTGTGAATATTTCTTCTATGTGGAAATCATGTGAGAAGAAACAACTAAACAAAGACTAGGTTGAAGCATTCCTGGGTTTCTTGGCTATAATACCATATAAGAATCCCCTGAACTCACATGATCATTCATAACAAGTTTTGGGGGATGGTTTTATTTACTTATTTTTAAGATTTTATTTATTTATTTGAGAGAGAGAGAGCACAAGGAGAGGGGAGGGTCAGAGGGAGAAGCAGACTCCCCACTGGGCAGGGAGCCTGATGCAGGACTCAATCCTGGGACTACCAGATCATGACCTGAGCCAAAGGCAGTTGTTTAACTGAGTGAGCCACCCAGGCTCCCCTGAGATAGCTTTAAGTGTAAGGCTACCAGGAAAGGATAGTGACAGAATAATAATGGTAAAGATCATTATCATAATAACATTAAGCAGCTGACACTTCTTGGATATTTAGTGTATGTCAGACTCTGTGGTCATTGTCTTATATATGCAATTTTACTAAATTCTCAAAACAACTCTATAAAGTAGGTACTATTTTTTCCGTTACATAGATTAGAAACCTAAGGGCTAGAAAAGTTAGGTAATTTTCCTAAGGTCCAAAATGACTTTTGCATAATGAACTGATATGTAAGCTTCCAAGTTGTGCAAGTTCAGTATTATGTTAATTTGAGCATTTGAAAGGAAAGTGATGACTTTATAAATCTTGTTTTGAGATTTATGTTCTCATCAATAGTACAAGCACAATTTGGAAAGGGGCTAAACACAAATATAACTTAGTGGAATTTTTTGGTAAGACATATTCATTCAAATAAAATACTGACTTAGGCATCTACCTTTATTTGGAGATACAGTATTCTTTTATTTAGACTTATATCCTAATTAAAGTTATAAATTGTTGAATTTCAATTTTGCCTCTAGCTCTGCTTACTATTAAAGCCTATGGGTTTCTTTTAGTGCATAGTATCTGAACTCCAAGCATTTATTAATATATAAAAAACATCATACTCTTTGCTATACATTTCTGGACTATTTTCTTAAGAATATGTAGTCTGTGGGCGCCTGGGTGGCTCAGATGGTTAAGCGTCTGCCTTCGGCTCAGGTCATGATCCCAGGGTCCTGGGATCGAGTCCCGCATCGGGCTCCCTGCTCCTTGGGAGCCTGCTTCTCCCTCTGCCTCTCTCTCTCTCTCTGTCTCTCATGAATAAAAAAAAAAAAAAAAAAAAAAAAAAGAATATGTAGTCTGTGCATTTTTGAAGACTTTTTTTCTTTGAGTGAAACCTTCCAGATTTACCAAGCTGATCTTTGGAATTATACATTAGCCTTCATTGAAAAATATTAGCAAAGCATTCCTTTTTTATCATACCACATAGGGTTCATTTATGAACTCAAAACCAGGAATAGTTGGGCCTTTCTTGACTGGAGTTTTATAGCCATTAGGCAGATTTATAGTGTCCCAGTGTTATTGTGTACCAGTAATAGGAGAAATGGAGTCATGGAATATTTTGGTACTCTGGACTCTGGTAGAAATATTTCTAACAATTATTTCTTTGACATGTCAAGATCTTGATCAGTAATGCTATCTATAA
This sequence comes from Mirounga angustirostris, assembly GCF_029215605.1. Lineage (NCBI taxonomy): Eukaryota > Metazoa > Chordata > Mammalia > Carnivora > Phocidae > Mirounga > Mirounga angustirostris. Next base: position 46,790,515 of record NW_026991714.1, read on the forward strand.
TAACTTAGTGAAATGGAGAGATTCTTTAAAGGTGCAATATAGTAGAATTATAGAGATTATTTTTAATAATGAGTTTCAAGTTCTTCATCTTAGAAGCTCCCTATAAACTCCATCGCCTCCACTGCTGTATATCGTCACCTATTAACTGTTTCCATTCAGTAATGCACTGCACATATCAAATGAATATTGTTAAGAGCCATTAAATATACTTTTTTTTTAGAAATATAACAAATGACCTTGTGGAAGAAACAACTGAGAATTGGGTATGAAGACATGTGCTTAACTACATTTTAGTGTAGGATTTTCATCAAAGGTCATTTTTCTTGTTAGGACGATCATGAATTGATGAATAACATAAAGCAGCCCGGGCAATGTTTGTATGGTTACATTTTATATTTCAACTTCTCTAACACCACTAATAGAAATTTTTATCATGATTTTTTTCCAAAGGGATTTATATGCATAAAAGATATGCAAAATAAGGTTAATAAAATAGGAAATCAGAGCAAAGGGAGAAAAGAAAATGAAAATATCCTAACTCTATAATAATTTATGCAGTTGAACTTCACATTTATTTCAGAGCTTCCTGACATACAAGGGGGAGAAAAGGAAAATATGGTCAGTTACAATAGGGCTTTTTACCTATTATATCAAAACTAACATTATATTACAAAGCAAACATTATAATTATTTTAAGGGACATGGCAGGGAACAGGCGCCTGCATTATCTACCCTGGGATCCAGATAGCCTGAGGGCTGAAAAGATCAATATTTGGGCACACCTATAAACACTCCAGGGTATACTCATGAGCCAAGGCATGGTGGTTGGAAAATCTGTTACATAGTTTACATTATTAGAGAAAAGGGTGTCTCCTAGTTTCCCTGGGGGGAGGGGGGAGTACTTTTCCTACATCTAAATTCTAAAATACTACATTTATCACATTGAGAATAAATTAGAATAGATTTATTAGATTCACAGTTAATATCTGCACAGTCATTCACTTTTGGTGTTACTTAACGTTATGATGTGCCATTAATAAAGAGGACTTTGTTTACATGTCTGTTTGGCTTTCACTGTTTCTAGGCATGGTCTCATTCTATGTGGCACGTTACAGCATCATCCAGTTCTCCAAAGGAATTTCTTAGAGTAGAAGATGTAGGGCTTCCCTCCTTGCTTTCTAATAGAAGACACATGATTTCCCTTGGAGAGTGTCTAGACCAGCCAGTTCTTCAGCTGTGGCAATTATGTATGAGTATGTGTTCTGCCATTGGCCCACACTTCCAAACCCTATGAATGGCGTGAAAGGGCAGAGCGCTGCAACTTGATGCCTGCAGGAAAAGGGAGACAGATTTTAGTGTAAATGTAGACTTTTGCATAATGAACTGATATGTAAGCTTCCAAGTTGTGCAAGTTGTAACGGGTAGTATTTTGGAAACAAACATACAGGTATAATCAGCTACTAAGATACATAAGCAGAATATGTGGAAAATGTTTTACTCAGATAGAGCCTTGTGAGGGGCGTGGAAAGGAACTTTTAAAATGAGGGAGACACTAAATCCTGTTGCCATGCAGGATTGAAAAAGTAAACAGTATACACACTCCCAAGGGCTTTTCTTTAAAGAATCTGCATTGGAATGAGAACAGCAGATATCACAGCCAACTGTTGCCATAAAAAGCAGAGGAACTAACCCAAGCCGAGAAGATTCATGTCAGCTGATAGCTTGGCTAAAAGTTAAGGGAACACTATTATAAGAGCTAATATTTATTAGGTAGATGATATTTCCTCCCAGATATTTTTTAATAGTTTGGTTTGAAGTAATGTGATTAAAAAAAAAAAACAAAAAAAACCAACAAGTTTTTTGGGTTTTTTTATTAGATTAGAAAACTATCTTCATCCAGTTGGAATATCCACTGCTCTTTTGAATCATCTTAACTTGACTGTACAAATCACCACGTTCTGGAGAATTGGTGTTCAGAGTGTTAAGGCCTACATTGTGTTGCTCCCAGATTCATATGTTGAAATCCTAACCCCTAGTACCTCAGAATGTGACTGTATTTAGAACTAGGACCTTATAGAGGTAATTAAGGTAAAATTAGGTCAGAGGGGTGGGCCCTAATCCAATATGACTGGTATTTTTATAAGAAAAGGAGATTAGGACACAGACATGTACATGCACAGAGGAAAAGATCAGGTAAGGACTCAGGGAGAAGGCAGCCATCTGCAAGCCAAGGAGAGAGGCCTCAGAAGAAACCAAACCTGCTGGCACCTTGATTTTAGAATTCCAGGCTCCAGAACTGTGAGAAAATAAATGTGTGTTGTTTAAGCTACCCAGCATGTGGCATTTCGTTATGGCAGCCTTAGAGAATGAACACACAGGGTGTGACATAAAAAAAATGACCTAGCAAGTATTTCTGATTTTTAAAAGAATAATTTTTTTTTTAAGATTTTATTTATTTATTTGAGAGAGAGAGCACATGAGAGGGGGGAGGGTTGGGAGGGTCAGAGGGAGAAGCAGACTCCCTGCCGAGCAGGGAGCCCGATGCGGGACTCGATCAAGGGACTCCAGGATCATGACCTGAGCCGAAGGCAGTCGCTTAACCAACTGAGCCACCCAGGCGCCCAAGAATAATTTTCGATATGTCTGCTTTAAAGAATAAAATTCATGGGGCACCTGGGTGACTCAGTCAGTTAGGCATCTGCCTTCTGCTCAGGTCCTGATCCCAGGGTTCTGGGATAGAGCCCCGCATCAGGCTCCCTGCTCCGCGGGGAGCCTGCTTCTCCCTCTGCCTGCTCTTCTCCTGCTTGTGCTCTCTCTCTCTCTGTCTAATAAATAAATAAAATCTTAAAAAAAATAAAATAAAATTCACCACTTTCTTCTAAAGTTGGCTAAAGATTCAGAGCTCCTCAATTTAAATAAGGGTTTCCCTGGCTGGACTGTAAGTTCCTTCAAAAAAGGAGCTGAGCCATGTTCTTGTTTTCTGTGCATTCTCTGGGTGATGGCATATATTAAGATCTCTTGAACTTAATTCTTTGATTTTTCATAAAGAAGAAAGTGAGTTCTGCTAACTATAAACCAAGAATCTTGCCCTCTATTTGAATCAGGAATAGAGAAAATTTATACAAAGATGATTAAAATTTAGCATGGCACCACTAGTAATAAGGAGTGTGAGCCCAATCAACCCCTCTTTGGGTAATTCACTCAATGACATTGGATATTACTGTCTAGTTCTTGAAAGACTCTCCAACTTTGACTTCTACAACATTGTTTTGATCTCTCTTACCTCCTTGACAAGAGCTTCTCTGTCTCCTTCCCTTGCTTTTCCTTTTCCAGGCTTCTATCTTTTTTTTTTTAAACATTTTATTTTATTATTTATTTGAGAGAGAGAGTGAGAGAGAGAGCACAAGAGGGGGTAGGGTCAGAGGGAGAAGCAGACTCCCCTCTGAGCAGGGAGCTCGATGCGGGACTCAATCCTGGGACTCTGGGATCATGACCTGAGCCAAAGGCAGTCGCTTAACCAGCTGAGCCACCCAGGCACCCCTCTTCCAGGCTTCTGTCAAAGCTGTTGGAGTAACCAATACATTGAATAAGCACACCTCTTGGCATAATCAAAATATAACTTTTTTGTTATCCTTGTAGGGCAATCTTCCCCTATCCTGGATGGAAATTGATGGCGCTCACACCCGTTTTCTGCTACGTCTTAGAATTTTAGGTACTTAGAAGGTGAGCAGTGATAACTCTGGGACTCACCTGTTCCTACTTGATTTGTTCCACTGTTCTCTTTGGTCAGGCTTTTCCATCTGCTTCCTGCACTCTGAGATCAATCCTTACAGCCCTAGGAGTTGAGAGGAAAAAGAAATTCCTATTGATCTGGATTTAGAAGCCAATTCCAGCTTAGGTCATATGCCAGGTTTTTAGCAACTCTAAACTTACATGCTGCTTTGAGGTGTGGGAGCTGGGACTTAGCAAATGACATTTCCCAGATTCTTTTGTCAGCTAGTTTCTTACCAGCTTCTCTGAATGAGAGGCACTAGAGAACATTAGAAGGCAACAGGAGAGAAGAAAGGAATTTCTTCCCCTTTCCCCAGTTGCCATTTCATCACTCCAGCAGCTAGGGAAAGTGGCTCCAGCTTCCAGCTTCTTTCTGAACTCCCTTCACCATGTTCCTTAGAGGAACCAGCAGCTACCAGGACATATCCCCTCCGTAGTTGGAGCTAACAATTGTTCTGCTTCATGTTATCTACCAGGCCAGCAGGTGTGGCCAGCCACATCTCAAAAGTCCACACGCTAGTTGGAGATCTTCTCCCTACAGCTTAGAGCACCAGGTCTACAAAGTTTCCTCCTGTGAACTCCTGTGTCTCTACTCCTCACCCCTTTTTGCTTCTGCAGACCAAGAGTTATTTGCTCCATGCTATGGAAAGAGTTCTCTGGTTTAACTCCTCTCTCTCTGAAATACCCAGTGTGGTTTCCGATTACTTTATTGGCCTCTGAGTTACACAGGTCAAGGGGCCAATCACCAATTGCTGAAGCCAGAGAGTGACCACAGTTGGTCAAGCCTGGGACTTCTGTAGCTGAGAGCATGATCTTGTATTAGAAAAAGATGGCACTAGAGGACAGCTATGAGACAGAAACTACAGTTATCATAGTAAAAAATAGCTTTGTATTTTTTCATGATAAATTAGGGAAAGGAAGAAGGAGAATCTAACTGAAAAGTAGAGTGAGAGTAAGGGAAGAGTTCTGTTCTGAGATAAATGCTAATAGGAAGGACTAAATTACATGCAGAGACAAAAGGATCAGAGAAAGAAGAGATAATGGATGTTGTTGAGCTCAAAAGAGAGTCGGAACCTAGATTGAGGCTAAGCTTTGAATAGGAGGCAGGGCACATTTGCTGAAATAGGAGTGAAGAAGGAGGTGCAGGGACGATTCTAGGTGCAGGAACTTGTTGGAGCTTACCTATACTGACCTCTATTTTCTCTGTTAAGATGAAGGTAGGTCATTTTCAGGGAGGAAGGGGGCGAGTGGGTCTATGCGGAAGTTTGAGGAGAGAGAAGGTGTAGAAAAGCCCTCTTGTAAAGGAGAGAGAAAGGTGGTCCGAGAAACACAATGGGGTTACCAGAAATAGTGAAGGCACCTTTAAATTTAGTAATCATAAATTTGTAAGGGTACCAGCTTTCTCTCCTGTGTACCTTTTTCATTTGAATTCTGGTACATGAGTGTGTGGAGTAAGTGCAGAGAAAGTATGAAGAAAGTGTGGATTTAGCATGGAGAAAATGTGAAGAAAGCGTGGAGAAAGCAGTTTCTTCAAAAAAGGGGGATGGAGAGGGACAAGAGAGCTTGAGGTTTTGGCAAAACAATTATTGAGGTGGCAAACCATTATATTCTGGAAAAAGGGAGAACAAAAGGCAGAAGGGAGCTGAAGAAAAGGGGTACAGCAGAGACTCAAAAGACTGGAGAGCCCAAAGAGATTCAGGAGTGATCCCCATGGCAGGCACTGAGATAAGCAATCTGGAAGGATAGAAGGGATATGGTCACAGAGCACAAGGACTTTAAATGATGATTATGGAAATGGGCCACTAAGGTAGAGGAAAATTTATTGAAGAAGAGAATGTCAAGAAATCAAGAAATATTTATTTCTAATTGCTGGGATAAAGCCTTGTGTATATGCTCATTGCTTTATACATCCAATATTAGTTTTCTCCTGTTAAATTGTGAGCCTATTGAGAGCAGGGTCTGTGTCTAAAACATGTTTTGCTCATCTAGAGCCTCACAAAACATCTTTCCCATAGAAAACTTTGAAAGAACAATATATATTTTTTTAATTTTTTTTTAAAGATTTTATTTATTTATTTGTGAGAGAGAGAATGAGAGACAGAGAGCACGAGAGGGAGGAGGGTCAGAGGGAGAAGCAGACTCCCCGCTGAGCAGGGAACCCGACGCGGGACTCGATCCCGGGACTCCAGGATCATGACTTGAGCAGAAGGCAGTCGCTTAACTGACTGAGCCACCCAGGCGCCCTATATTTTTTTAATTTTTAAATTTTCATTCCAGTATACTGAATATACACTGTTATATTAGTTTCCGGGGTACAATATAGTAATTCAACAATTCTATACATTATTCAGTGATCATCATAAGTGTACTTTTAATGCCAATCACCTATTTCACCCATCCCTCTACCCACCATGTTATATACACTCATAGCACACCTTTATCCCTTCATCTATCAGTGGACACGGGCTGCTTCCATAGTTTGGCTATTGTAAACAATGCTGCAATAAACATAGGAGTGTATCCCTTCAGATTAATGTTTTTGTGTTCTTTGGATAAATACCAAGTAGTGTGATTATTAGATCATAGGATAGTTCTATTTTTAATTTTCTGTGGACCCTCCGTACTATTTTCTACAGTGGGTGCACCAGTTTGCATTCCTACCAACAGTGCACGAGGTTTCCTTTTTTTCCACATCCTTGCTTACATTTCTTTTTTTTTTTAAGATTTTATTTATTTATTTATTTGTCAGGAAAGAGAGAGCACAAGCAGGGGGAGCAGCAGGCAAAGGGAGAAGCAGTCTCCCCGCTGAGCAAGAAGCCCAAGGTGGGACTCAATCCCAGGACCCAGGATCATGACCTGAGCTGAAGGCAGATGCTTAACTGACTGAGCCACCCACGCGTCCCTCAACACTTGTTCCTTTTTTATTTTTTTAAGATTTTATTTATTTATTTGACAGAAAGAGAGACAGTGAGAGCAGGAACACAAGCAGGGGGAGTGGGAGAGGGAGAAGCAGGCTTCCCACTGAGCAGGGAGCCCGATGTGGGGCTCGATCCCAGGACCCTGGGATCATGACCTGAGCCGAAGGCAGACGCTTAACAACTGAGCCACCCAGGTACCCTCAACACTTGTTTCTTGTGTTTTTTGTTTTTAAGCCATTCTGATAGGTATGAGGTGATATCTCATTGTAGTTTTGATTTGCATTTCCCTGATAATGAGTGATGTTGAGCAACAGCATGTGTTCTTTGGAGAAATGTCTATTCATGTCTTCTGCCCATTTTTAAATTGGTTTGTTTGGGGGGGGGGGTTAAGTTGTATAAGTTCTTTATCTATTTTGGATATTAACCCCTTATCAGATATGTCATTTGCAAATATCTTCTCCGATTCAGTAGGTTGTCTTTTAGTTTTGTTGATTGTTTCCTTCACTGTGCAGAAGCTTTTTATTTCAATGTAGTTCCAATAGTTTATTTTTGCTTTTATTTCCCTTGCCTCAGGAGACATAACTAGAAAAATGTGGCTACAGCTAATGTTAAAGAAATTACTGCCTGTGCTCTCTTCTAGGGTTTTTATGATATCAGGGCTCACATTTAGGTCCTTAATTTTTTTTTTTAGCTTATTTTTGTGTATGGTGTAAGAAAGTGGTCCAGTTTCCTTCTTTTGCATGTGGCTTTCCAGTTTTCCAACACCATTTGTTGAAGAGACTGTCTTTTTCCCATTGCATATCTTTTTTTTTTAGATTTTTAAAATTTATTTTATTATTTTTTAGATGAGGTTCTAATTTTATTTTTAGATGAGGTTCTAATTTTATTTATTTATTTTATTAGTTTCAGAGGTAGAGTTTAGTGGTTCATCAGTTGCATATAACACTCAAGTGCTCATTACGTCAAGTGCCCTCTTTAATGCCCATCACTCAATTACCCCATTCCCCCACCCTTATGGTTTGACGCCCTCCCTGATTTTGTCTTTTTTTTTTTTTTACGTTATCTCTACACCCAACATGGGCTCGAACTTACAACCCTGAGATCAAGGGATATCTGCACACTGATTTTATATCCTACAACTTTACTGAATTCATTTATCAGCTCTAGTAGTTTTTGGTAGAATTTTTAGGTTTTTCTATGTATAGTATCATGTCATCTGCAAAGAAGTGTTACTTCTTCCTTACCAATCTGGATTTTTTTTTTTTTTCGATTTTTTATTTATACATTTGACAGAGAGTCACAGCGAGAGAGGGAACACAAGCAGGGGGAGTGGGAGAGGGAGAAGCAGGCTTCCCGCCGAGCAGCGAGCCTGATGCAGGGCTCGATCCCAGGACCCTGGGATCATGACCTGAGCCAAAGGCAGGCGCTTAACGACTGAGCCACCCAGGTGCCCCAATCTGGATGTCTTTTATTTCTTTTTCTTGTTTGATTGTTGTGGCTAGGATTTCCAACACTGTGTTGAATAAAAGTGGACATCCTTGTCTTGTTCCTGATCTTAGAAGGAAAGCTCTCAGTTTTTCACCATTGAGGATGACAGCTGTGAATTCCTTATATGTGGCCTTTATTATGTTGTGATATGTTCCCTCTAAATCCACTCTGTTGAGGGTTTTAATTATGAATGGTTGTTGTATTTTGTCAAATGTTTTTTCTGCACTTATTGAAATGATCATATGGCTCTTATCCTTTCTCTTATTGATGTGATGTATCACATTGATTGATTTACAAATACTGACCCACCCTTGCACCCTGGGAATAAATCCCACTTGATCATGGTGAATGATTTTTTAATATATCATTGCATTCCATTTGCTAATATTTTGTTGGGGATTTTTGCATCTATGTTCATCAGAGATATTGGCCTGTAGCTGAAAGAACAATATTTTAATAAAATAGTGAAAATGGCAATTCAGGGAATTTTTTTTTTTTTAAAGAAGGCTCCATGCTGGGGCTTGAACTAACAACCCTGAGATTAAGACCTGAGTCAGACACTTAACTGACTGAGCCACCCAGGCGACCCTAAGGGAGTTTTTTTTACCTGTTTCATTGCCTTCAGGATGATAAGATATGAATATTCTCTGTAGCTTTAGCAACTGAAAGTCTAGATGGGGTCAATTATCTACCCAAGGTGAGATAAAGCTAATATGGTACTTGTCTTTCTCTGACTTATTTCACTTAGCATAATGCTCTCAAAGTCCATCTATGTTGCTGCAAATGGCAGATTTTTCCTTCCTGTTTTGTGGCTGAATCATATTCCATTTTGCGTGTGTGTATATGTGTGTGTGTATTCCACATTTTCTGTATCCATTTATCCATCACTAGACACATAGGTTGTTTCCATGTCTTGGCCATTGTAAATAATGCTGCAATGAACATGGGGCTACAAATACCTTTTCGAGTTAGTATCTTTGCTTCCTTTGGATAAATATCCAGAAATGGAATTGCTGGATCATATGGTAAGCTGTATTTTTAATTTTTTAAGGAAACTTCATACTGTTTTCCATAATGCTGCACCAATTTACATTCCCATCAACAGTGCACAAGGCTTCTTTTTTCTCCACATCTTCACCAACACTTGTTATTTCTTATCTTTTTGATAATAGCCATTCTAATAGGTGTGAGGTGATATTTCATTGTGGGTTTGATTTGCATTTCCCTACTGAATAGTGACGCTGAGATCATTATATGACAATGGTCATCAGTATGTCTTCTTTGAAAAAATATCTATTCAGATCCTCAGCACATTTTTAATCAAAAAAATTTTTTGGGGGGGATTGAGTTGTACGAGTAGTTCTGTATGTTGATTTTAATAGTAGCTACATAAATTTGTTTATGGTATCAAAGTTACATAGAAGTAAACACACATACATAAACACACACATACAGGTAAATGAGGGCATATAAAAACTAGTAAAAACTGAATAAGGTATGTAGTCCAATTAGCAGTTGTATTAGTCAGGATTCTCCAGAGAAAGAACCAGTATTTATATATTTCACATATATGTATGGAAGCTGGAGAACCAGGAAAGCTAGTGATGTAGTTTGAAGGCCTGAGAACCAGGAGCACTGAGAACAGGAGGGTCTTGTCTTCAATCAGCAGTCAGGAAGAGGGAGGGTGAATTCCACCTTCTTCCATCTTTTTGTTTTATTCAGGTCCTCAAGGGATTGGATGATGCCCACTTATGTTGGAGAGGGTCATCTGTTTTACTCAGCCTACTGATTCAAATGCTAATCTCCTCCAGAAAGACCAATACAGACACACTCAGAAATAATATTTAACCAGCTATCTGGGCATCCTGTGACCCAATAAAGTTGACACATAAAATTAGCCATCATAGCAGTATTGTACCAATGTCAATTTCTGCTTTTGATATTGTGTATGTAAGATATTTATATAAGACATCACCATTAGGGGGTGTTAGGCAAAGGTTACACAGGACTGTATGTACTATTTATGCAACTTCCTGTGTCTAGAATTATTTTTATTTTTTTTTAAAGATTCTATTTATTTATTTGACAGAAAGATAGACAGAAGAGCACAAGCAGAGGGAATGGCAGAGGGAGAGGGAGAAGCAGGCTCTGCACTGAGCAGGGAGCCTGATGCGGAACTCGATCCCAGGACCCTGGGATCATGACCTGAGCCGAAGGCAGACGCTTAACCATCTGAGCCACCCAGGCGCCCTCTAGAATTATTTTTTTAAAAGTTTACAAGTCAGGGGGTGCCTGGGTGGCTCAGTGTGTTAAGCGTCTGCCTTTGGCTCAGGTCATGATCCCAGGGTCCTGGGATCGAGCCCCGCATCGGGCTCCCTGCTCGGCGGGAGGCCTGCTTCTCCCTCTCCCACTCCCCCTGCTTGTGTTCCCTCTCTTGCTGTGTCTCTCTCTGTCAAATAAATAAATAAAATCTTAAAAAAAAAAAGTTTACAAGTCAGTTTAAAAAGAGTTAAGATTACTTCTAAAATAATATCATCTTTACTTATTTGCATTCTGATTGAAAGGTAAAGGGCCCCACTCTGTTCTAAGAACAATTCTCTCTAAGATTATAAGAAAGTGCAGAGAATAGCTCTCAGTAGAGCATTGAATGAATCTACAGTGCTCTTGGCCAAAAGTGGGAAAAGCAAGGACAAAGAATCTGAGATAGAAGATTTCTTGGAAGTTTGAAGAAGAGTAATGAAGCCAGTGTATCTGTGTAAAGTGACCACAAGGGAAACCATAGGAAATGAGGGCAGAGAGACAGAGACGTAACAGAGACTGGGGAGTAGGGAGGATGAATTTAAGGCTGTGTAGACCTATAATGACTTGGCTTTTACTCTAGCTGAGATGAGAAATCTCTGAGGCTTTTAAACATAAAAATGACTTGATTTTTTTAAGGTATTTCCATTTTATGATCCCTTAATATCTCTTTAAATTAAACAAACTTAAAAGGGGAAAAGAGGGATGCTATTTACCAATTCCCTAAAATCTCATGCCTGGTACCTAGAAGACCCCATGCCAAGTGTTTTTCTTGCATCATTTCATTTGGTCCAATTATTTACCACATTTAACGAATTAAGAAACTAAGGCTTAGGGAGGTTACAAAAATTACCTAAAGTCATAAATAGTAAATTGCAAATTTCTGATGCAAATCTAGATTTGCTCATCTCACACATTCCATGAACTATTCTGCTGTACTTCCAGAGTATGATATAATTCTGGAATGGAAGGAAATAAGGCTATAGAGGTAGGTAGTCTTCAGATTGTCAAAGATTTTGTATGCCATATATAATAGATGCTTATATATTTCATCTGTCTCGTTTTCCCTCCCCTTCCTGCTCAGCTATCCATCATAGTACCTTCTCTCCAGGGCTGGGTTGGGTACCTGATTTGTACCTGGCCTCTCAGAGTGACTCATTCATTCCTCTAGCTGCAGTGATTGAGCTAAAAATGAACATGTGATCCCAGCCAGGCCAACCCGAGGCTTTCACTTGGGAGTTTTTTATTGAAACTAGAGAAGAGGATTTCTCTTCTGGATCTTGGAGATGGAAGTATATACTCAGGAAATACCATCAACCATCTTTCTTGCCACATGGAAAAACTAGTCCACAACGGGAAAAAAATAATTTGGGTGTAACACTCTTTATTGTCAGTCAATTCAAGAATGCTTTGTAATATAACCTAGAGCAGGGGTGGAAAGATGGAATGAATGTTCTTTTCATACTTACATGAGGCATATTAATATTAGCACTCACAATATAAAGTCAAAGACTTGTAAATGGGTAGAATCTCTCAATCAGCAATAAGTTCCCTAAAGAAAATCGGTCTTCTCTCTTCTGAGCTATTTGTGCATTAAGACAAAATGGTCCTCCATCTGGACTGAAGACTTCCATCTACCATTCTTTCTCTCCTCCAAACTCACCCTATTAAATCAACAAAGATCCTTCTCTTTACAAAGTCAGCAGAAACAGGACAGAAGCGATGTCAGAGGCTGTGATTTGTAAGAATGAACAAAGTAGACAGATCCACAGTGTGTAACTGGTGCTTGTCACACCTCCGTTCAAAGCCCCCAGAGACTCTCCATCACATTTAGGATAAATCCAAAGTCTTCACCATGTCCTACAAGGCCGTAGATGATCAAGTCTGTGGCTTCCTTTCTGACCTCATCTTCTACTGTTTTCCTTCTTGCCCACTCCACTCCAACCAACTGGGTTCTTGCTGTTTCTTAAACACTCCAAGCCCTCCTACTTCAGAATGTACACTCTGTTTCCTTTTTCTGAAACACCTTTCTCTCAAATACCCACATGGCACTCTCAACATCTTTCAAGTCTCTGTTCAGATGTCACCAAATCCTTAAGGCTTTTACTGTCCTCCCTAAATAAAAAACCTACCCAAACTTATGCACTATTTTCCTTATAGTACTTATCACTACCTATTTGTTTATTTGCTAATGGTCTGTTTCCCTTCACTGAAATGTAAGCTCCATAAAAGCAAGGACTCTATTGCTTTGGCCATGATCCCCACCCCCTTCCCCAATCCTCTGGCACATAGTAGTAAGTGCTCGGTAACTACTCTTTGATTGGATAAATGAATGTAATTTGATATTCATTGTGATAATGTGCTAATAATTGATTTGTAATTATTGCTGAATTATTCAGAAGTTCCTTGAGTCTTTTTATTCTTAAATTAACATCACTAAACGTTTTCATTTTCTAAAATCAGTCACACACACACCCATACACAGGTTTAAGAACCACTGGTTTCTTAGAAGGGTAAACATAGTTAAGAACACTTTGGTGATTAAATGGAGGATAGAATTGAGGGAGATAAAATTGTTAACAGACTGTTGTAATTCAAGCTTTGAATGAATAAATATTGAATTAGACAGGTGAAAATGGATAAAGGTGCATATTTTTAAAATGTAGGTAGTAATATCAACAGAACTTGGGGAATGTCTGTCAGGAATGAGTTAAAGGGAATAGTTAAGGGTGACTCCATATTTCTAGGTTGGGGTGAATGGTTGGTGATAATGTTACCAGTTGAGAGAGAGAATACAAGAGGGGTGATGTGCAGGTGGTGATAATCATCAAGTTAGTTTTGGCAAGACAAACTTGAGATAATGGTGAAGAAGACATTCAAGGAAATATGGCCAGCAGACCACTGGACATATAAGGGTGAAGGTCAAAGGCATGGTCTGCAGATTTAGATTTTGCTGTCATGTCCAACAATTCTAACCCGTGAAATGCCCCCCAGTGAAATCATCACCATTCCTCTAAAATTGCCCTTGCTCTTCCTTCTGCATTACTCTAGAGCAATATATTCAGGTTTCACCATCTTATGAGTGGAAAGATATGTGAAGTAACTAAAAAAAAAATTTTTTTTTAAAGTACTCTCTACACCCAACGTGGGGTTCAAACTCATGATCCCAAGATCAAGAGTTAGATGCTCTACTGACTGACCCAACCAGGTGCCCCTGAAGTAACTCATTTTTAAATTAAGTATAGTTTTACTGATAATGTAAATGCACAAAGTTTGCTTATCAAATAAGAAGTCACAAAGAGAAAAACCGTGTCCCTATCTGAACCATTATTACTCCCCTGAAACAACCTCTTTTAGTTTTTAGTTTTTAATTATAGGATTAATCTTTAAATTTCTAGATATTATACTATTTCTTGGTTTATCATTTTACACATTTTCTATTAATTTCCTGTAATGCAGTCCCATCATCCTAATCTAGCTTTATCACAATTTGTGGTCACATCAACAGAATGTTTACATTTTTGTGACTATATAAAAACTTCAGAACCAAGCCGTGTACATATAGCATAATTAGCTCTCCTTGTTTGGTCCAAATTTAGCTTTTCTTTCAAATTTACTTAGCTTTTTCATTTGCTTTTAGGCTTTTTTTTTTAATATCTATTCTTCATTTTTGTAAATATTCCATTATGTTTATTGAATTTTTACTGTCCTCTCTAAATAAACTGCTATTAATATTATTTTTCAAAATCTCCAACATGTCATATAATCTCTCAATTCCATGTTTCTTCTGGAGACAACCCCTAAGCCCTTTGTCATCTTGTTCCAATTTAAGCAGTTGCTTCTAGGCCTGCTGAGTGTCTCATCTTGGCCCTTTAAGCTTTATCTTCAGAGTAGAACTGAATTTTGTCATTTTGCTATATTGGATATCTAGTTTAACAAGACCCATTGTATTCCTCTTTCTTGTTTTATGCCCTTATCTTACTGTAGCAAATGTCTAATAGCTTCTTATAAAGGAGTACTTAACAGGTCCTTTTTTTTTTCACTTTGGTTTTTTTTTTTTTTTTTTGGTTCTTGCATGTCTGAAAAAGCCTCATTTAGCCTCACATTTGATTGGAATTTGGCTAGCTATAGAATTTCATCTTGGAAATAGCCTTCCCTCAGAAGTTAACAGTACGTTTCCACTGATTCCTCATGTCTAATGCTGTTTCTGAGAAGTCCAATGCCATCTGATTTTTTTTTCTTTTAAAGATTATTTATTCATTTAGAGAGCATGAGCAGGGGGAGAGGCAGAAGGAGAGGAGAGAGAGAATCTCAAGCAGACTCAGCGCTAAGCATGGAGCTTGGAGCTCAGAGCCTGGCTGGAGCCCAACGTGGGGCTCTATCTCACCACCCTGAGATCACGACCAGAGCTGAAACCAAGAGTCAGATGCTTAACCAACTGAACCACCCAGGCGCCCCTGATTTTGTTTTCTTTTAATTGTAACTTGACTTTTCACCTTTTCTCTGGAAATTTTTAGGTTCTCTTCTTCATTACTTCATTCTTCATCACTTCATCACTATGAAATTCCAGAATTTCATAACACTATGGTTTGGGTCTGTTTTCATTTCTAGGCTGGCACTCATTAACCTCTTGTCACTATAGGACATTTTATTTATAATTTAAAATTTATAAAGTAAAATTTCCCTATATTGTTGTTGCTTTCTCTTTGCAAACCTCCTATTTTTGAGAAATTGGATCTCCTGGATTTCTCTAATCCTTTCATCTTTTATTTCCCATTTCCCTCGCATATCTTTTATGCTACTTTCCAGATTAGATTATCTTGAGTTTAGCTTTCTACACATATTGAATTCTTTACTGTAGGCCATGTGGTTTGTTTTTATAAAGTCTTTTTTATTTGATGATTGGTTCATTCTATAGCATTATCTTTTATTTTAAGAAAGTCAAAATTTCTCATCTGAGCATATTAATTAAGGTAGAGGTTTTGCTAAGGGAGGGATGGCTGCAGAGGGTAGGGGAGTGAGCCAGTTGATGTCCTATTAATCTGCCTACCCTATGCCACCTCCTTCTCAGTTGCTTCTCAGCTATTAGCTTGCGAAACAGTTTTCTCTCAATGAATTCCTGATGCCCATTGAAGGCGCATTTGTGAAATCCTATCTCACCCCAATTAGTGGGATAGGATGTAGACTCTACAGTTGAGGTAGTTTTCATCAAGATTTAAAATTATAAGCAATGAAGAATTCATGGTTTCGAGTTCATAAAAAAGAAATAAAATTTCTGTTCAAGTTAAGATACTATTGTAATGTCCTTATAGACCAAAATATTAGGAATAGTTATCTCTGGTTGATGAGAATGTATGATCAGGAAGGAAAAAAACCCTCAAAAGAAGATTGGCCAAAATAAAATCAAGAAATAAGGGATGAGGCCTACATGAGGTAAGAATGTAATGAGGTATGAGTTAAGGTGGGAGAGAAGTGGTACAGAAATCAGTGGAAAGATCATGGTTTAAATCTGGTGTTCTAGTAAGAGCTAAATGATGATAATGGCTGCCTTGGAAGGGGGGGATGGTGACTGAAATGGAGTAGTACTGAAAACCATGGACCATTGAATGGGTTATCTGTACAGTCCTTATAATCTTCTAAAAGGTGGGCAAGAGTTTTGGCGGGGGTGGGGTGGGGCAGATGTACAAGAGTCTGAGCCATGTATTAAAATACTTCATGTCTAATTAAGAATTGTCCAAAGATAATGTGGACTACAGAGTTGGTAGACCACACCTCTAGGATTTGCTACTTTATTCAATGAAATATCCCATTGTACTCACCTGTAACTAAAAGGAGCTGTTTGTAAGTGGCAGCTCTTAGGATCAATCTAGGAAAAATCATATTTTTAACAAAGCATTATTATTATATTTCTCCTCTGTTTAGCTTCATCTACGTGGTAGACATTTTTTTTGGGGGGGGGGCATGGTAGACATTTTATGTAGTGTTGAAAATCTCTACTTTCAGGGTGCCTGAGTGGCTCAGTCAGTTGAGCATCTGCCTTCAGCTCAGGTCATGATTTCAGGGTCCTGGACCTTAAGCCCCACATCAGGCTCCCTGCTCAGTTGGGAGTCTGCTTCTCCCTCTCTCTCTGCCTTTCCCCCACTCATGCTCTCTCTCTCTCTCTCCTTCTCAAATAAATAAATAAAACCTTTAAAAAAAAAAAAAGAGGAGGTCGGGGGGTGGAGCAAGATGGCGGAGGAGTAGGAGACCTGGATTTCGTCTCCTCTCAGGAATTCAGCTGGATAGGGATCAAACCATTCTGAACACCTACAAACTCAACAGGAGATTGAAGAAAAGAAGAGCAACAACTCTCTCATCAGAAAAGCGACCACTTTCTGGAAGGTAGGACGTGCGGAGAAGTGAATCCGAGGCGATATTCGGGAGGATAGACAGCGGGGGAGGGGCCTCCATCAGCTGCTTCTGGCAAGTGATAGAACCATGGAGCACAAAATCGGAACATTTAAAAGTCTGCTCCGCCGAGGGACGTCACTCTGGTGGCTAAGCGGGGGGTGGAACCCTCCGGGACAGTGTGGTCTCCGGACCCTCGGGGTCACAGAAAGACCGGGGGTGCCTGAGTGTGGCAGAGCTCCCAGGTATCGGAGCAGGGAAGCCGGTTGCAGAGGCAGAGCCCAGGTGCGGGCTCTCAGCTCGGGGTGGCCATAAACCGTGATCCGTGGCACAGTCGGGCCACTGCTCCTCCAGCAGGGACCCAACAAGCGGCAGATCCGGGGAGACTCACCTTCCTCCCCCGGGAGGAGCGGCGCGGGAGTGCACCGCAGGGATCTGCTGGGTTTGGAGACTCCACCCGGGGTCGGGTGCCAGAGATAGAAATGTGCGGCCACAGGCCGGGTGAGCACGGAGTGCGGCCGGAGACCGGGGAGACGGGAGTGACTGACGGCTTTTCTCTGGGGGCTCACTGAGGAGCGGGGCCCCGAGTTCTCAGCTCCTCCAGGGCGGAGATTGGGAGGCCGCCATTTTCACTCTCCGCCTCCAAAGCTGTACGGAAAGCTCGCAGGGAACAAAAGCCCCGGAGAGCAAACCCGAACAGATTACTTAGCCGGGAGGGGGCAAGGGCGGAGCAATTCCGCCTCCGGCAAAGACATTTGGAAACCACGGCAACAGGCCCCTCCCCAGAAGATCAGCGAGAATAGCCGGCCAAGACCAAGTTTACCGATCAATGAGAATGGCAGAACTCCAGCGCTAGGGGAATACTGCACATAGAAATCATGGCTTTTTTACCATGATTCTTTAGTCTTTCAAAGTTAATTTTTTTTAAGTGTCTTTTTTCTTTTTGAATTTTTCTTTTTCCCTTTTTCAACCAACATCTTATCAATTCCTTTTTTAAAAAAACATTTTTATTTTTCATTTTTAGAGTCATATTCTATCCCTTCATAGTAGTTACCCATATTTTTGGCATATATATATAAGTTGTTCTCTCTTTAAAATTTTGAGATAGTTTCTCCTAACAGATTAAAATATGCCCTAAATCTCTAGTATATGGTGTTTTCTATTTCCCTGCCTGATCACATTCTCTCCCTTTTTTTTCTTTTTTCTTTTTTTAAATCCTCTTCTTTCTTTTTTCAAACAACTTCTTATCAATTCCTTTTATAAAATTTTTTATAATTTCCATCTTTACAGTCATATTACATCCGTTCATCATATCAACCCTTATTTTTGTACATATATAAGTTTTTCTTTCTTTAAAATTTTGGGAGGCAATATAGCAATACAAACCTTTCTCAAGAAACAAGAAAGGTCTCAAGTACACAACCTAACCCTACACCTAAAGGAGCTGGAGAAAGAACAAATAGGCAAATAAAGCCTAAACCCAGCAGGAGAAGAGAAATAATAAAGATCAGAGCAGAAATCAATGAAATAGAAGCTAAAAGAACAGTAGAACAGATCGACGAAGCTAGGAGCTGGTTCTTTGAAAGAATTAAGAAGATTGATAAACCCCTGGCCAGACTTATCAAAAAGAAAAGAGAAATGACCCAAATCAACAAAATCATGAATGAAAGAGGAGAGCTCACAACCAACACCAAAGAAATACAAACAATTATAAGAACATATTATGAGCAACTCTATGCCAGCAAATTAGATAACCTGGAAGATATGGATGCATTCCTAGAGATGTATCAACTACCAAAACTGAACCAGGAAGAAATAGAAAACCTGAACAGACCTATAACCACTAAGGAAATTGAAGCAGTCATCAAAAATCTCCCAAGAAACAAAAGCCCAGGGCCAGATGGCTTCCCAGGGGAATTCGACCAAACATTTCAAGAAGAATTAATACCTATTCTTCTGAAACTGTTCCAAAAAATAGAAATGGAAGGAAAACTTCCAAACTCATTTTATGAGGCCAGCATTACCTTGATCCCAAAACCAGAAGAGACCCCATCAAAAAGGAGAATTACAGACCAATATCCCTGATGAACATGGATGCAAAAATTCTCACCAAAATACTAGCCAATAGGATCCAACAGTACATTAAAAGGATTATTCACCACGACCAAGTGGGATTTATCCCTGGGCTGCAAGGTTGGTTCAACATCTGCAAATCAATCAACGTGATACAATACATTAACAAAAGAAAGAACAAGAATCATATGATCCTCTCAATAGATGCAGAAAAAGCGTTTGACAAAGTACAGCATCCTTTCTTGATTAAAACTCTTCAGAGTATAGGCATAGAGGGTACATACCTCAATATCATAAAAGCCATCTATGAAAAACCTACAGCGAATATCATTCTCAATGGGGAAAAACTGATAGCTTTC
The DNA here is from genome assembly GCF_029215605.1 of Mirounga angustirostris. Lineage (NCBI taxonomy): Eukaryota > Metazoa > Chordata > Mammalia > Carnivora > Phocidae > Mirounga > Mirounga angustirostris. The sequence continues at coordinate 46,809,809 of NW_026991714.1, forward strand.
CCCCTAAGGTCAGGAACGTGGCAGGGATGTCCACTATCACCACTGCTATTCAACATAGTATTGGAAGTCCTAGCCACAGCAATCAGACAACAAAAAGAAATAAAAGGCATCCAAATTGGCAAAGAAGAAGTCAAACTCTCACTTTTTGCAGATGATATGATACTTTATGTGGAAAACCCAAAAGACTCCACCCCAAAACTGCTAGAACTCATACAGGAATTCAGTAAAGTGGCAGGATATAAAATCAATGCACAGAAGTCAGTGGCATTCCTATACACCAACAACAAGACAGAAGAAAGAGCAATTAAGGAGTCGATCCCATTTACAATTGCACCCAAAACCATAAGATACCTAGGCATAAATCTAACCAAAGAGACAAAGGATCTGTACTCAGGAAACTATAAAATACTCATGAAAGAAATTGAGGAAGACACAAAGAAATGGAAAAATGTTCCATGCTCATGGATTGGAAGAACAAATATTGTGAAGATGTCAATGCTACCTAGAGCAATCTACACATTCAATGCAATCCCCATCAAAATACCATCCACTTTTTTCAAAGAAATGGAACAAATCATCCTAAAATTTGTATGGAACCAGAAAAGACCCCGAATAGCCAGAGGAATGTTGAAAAAGAAAAGCAAAGCCGGGGGCATCACAATTCCGGACTTCCAGCTCTATTACAAAGCTGTCATCATCGAGACAGTATGGTAGTGGCACAAAAACAGACACATAGATCAATGGAACAGAATAGAGAGCCCAGAAATGGACCCTCAACTCTATGGTCAACTCACCTCTGACAAAGCAGGAAAGAATGTCCAAAGGAAAAAAGACAGTCTCTTCAACAAATGGTGTTGGGAAAATTGGATAGCCACGTGCAGAAGAATGAAACTGGACCATTTCCTTACACCACACACAAAAATAGATTCCAAATGGTTGAAAGACCTCAATGTGAGACAGGAGTCCATCAAAATCCTAAAGGAGAACACAGGCAGCAACCTCTTTGACCTCAGCCGAAGCAACTTCTTCCTAGAAACATCGCCAAAGGCAAGGGAAGCAAGGGCAAAAATGAACTATTGGGACTTCATCAAGATAAAAAGCTTTTGCAAAGCAAAGGAAACAGTCAACAAAACCAAAAGACAACCGACAGAATGGGAGAAGATATTTGCAAATGACATATCAGATAAAGGGCTAGTATCCAAAATCTATAAAGAACTCATCAAACTCAACACCCAAAGAACAAAGAATCCAATCAAGAAATGGGCAGAAGACATGAACAGACATTTTTCCAAAGAAGACATCCAAATGGCCAACAGACACATGAAAAAGTGTTCAATATCACTCGACATCAGGGAAATCCAAATCAAAACCTCAATGAGATACCACCTCACACCCGTCAGAATGGCTAAAATTAACAAGTCAGGAAACGACAGATGTTGGCGGGGATGCGGAGAAAGGGGAACCCTCCTACATTGTTGGTGGGAATGCAAGCTGGTGCAGCCACTCTGGAAAACAGTATGGAGGTTCCTCAAAAAGTTGAAAATAGAGCTACCATATGATCCAGCGATTACACTACTGGGTATTTACCCCAAAGATACAAAAAGGGATCCAAAAGGGTACGTGCACCCCGATGTTTATAGCAGCAATGTCCACAATAGCCAAACTGTGGAAAAAGCCAAGATGTCCATTGACAGATGAATGGATAAAGAAGAGGTGGTATATATATACAATGGAATATTATGCAGCCATCAAAAGGAATGAGATCTTGCCATTTGCAATGACATGGATGGAACTGGAGGGTATTATGTTGAGTGAAATAAGTCAAACAGAGAAAGACATGTATCATATGATCTCACTGATATGAGGAATTCTTAATTGCAGGAAACAAACTGAGGGTTGCTGGAGTGGGGGGGGTGGGAGGGATGGGGTGACTGGGTGATAGACACTGGGGAGGGTATGTGCTCTGGTAAGCGCTGTGAATTGTGCAATTGAATCTCAGATCTGTACCTCTGAAACAATGCAATATATGCTAAGAAAAAAAAAAAGAAGAAGAAGAAGGTAGCGGGAGGGGAAGAATGAAGCGGGGGAAATCGGAGGGGTAGATGAACCATGAGAGATGATGGACTCTGAAAAACAAACTGAGGGTTCTAGAGGGGAGGGGGGTGGGAGGATGGGTTAGCCTGGTGGTGGGTATTGAGGAGGGCACATTCTGCATGGAGCACTGGGTGTTATGCACAAACAATGAATCATGGAACACTTCATCTAAAACTAATGATGTAATGTATGGGGATTAACATAAGAATAAAAAAGGAAAATCTCTATTTTTTTTTTAAGATTTTATTTATTTATTTATTTGACAGAGAGAGAGAGAGAGCAGCAAGTAGAGGGAGAGGGAGAAGCAGGCTCCCTGCTGAGCAAGGGGCCCGATGTGGGGCTCGATCCCAGGACTCTGGAATCATGACCTGAGCCGAAGGCAGCCACTTAACTGACTGAGCCACCCAGGCATCCCAAATCTCTACTTTCTTACTAAATTGCTCTTTAGTATTTCAAACGCTTAATTTGCGTGCATACCTAATTGCATCAATGAATTCAGGGTAAAGGAAAATGAAAAGGTGGGGACAGGCTCTGAGATATGACGAGCAACCTTTCAAGTCTAAGAAATTTTATAAGTCCCCTACTGATTTACAGAAGTCTTTCAGTTGTTTACATACCAACTGATTGTCTTGTCTGCCCCAGGTCTGGCTGACCCACTTCCTGGTTTGATAAAGATTGTTTGGAAGCCAAGAAACATTGGCAAGATTAGTTAGATTCATTCAGAGGAAGTTACTTAAGAACTCATTTTATTTATGTTCCTTTATAAATATTTCCACACCCACCCTTTACCTAAACTGTTCACACTGCAGCCCCTCCAATAAAAACACGAAACCCTGGAGTTATAATGAAAATTCTGTTTCTCCATGGGTAATCCTGTTTGTGATCAGTGCCCACAATTAGTGCAGAGTTTAGGACTATTTTTTTCCTCTCATAACATGCAGTAAAAGTGCATTTCTTCTTCTAATTCCATAGTCCTTTAATATTCACTCAGTATGTTGTAGGCACTAGGATTCTGCCTAATGGGGTCCAGGAACCGGTATGGTTTAAATAGGTTAAAAGTTACCTGCTTTAAGTTAGGAAAACATCCAGAGACCATTTGCTACCAGAATTCTTTCAATTCCACTGACTTCAAGTCCCCCAAATTCATGAAAATGCAGACTGACTTTCATATGTAATACACACACACACACATACATGCATATGTACATACTTTTTTTTATTTGGGATAGAGAGAGAGCATGCATGTGAGCAAGGGGAGGAGCAGAGGGAGGAGCAAGGGGAGAGGGACAAGTAGACTCCATGCTGAGTGCAGAGCCCAACATGGGGCTCTATCCCACAACCCTGATAATAGAGGAGAGTCAGAAGAAAGGCAGGCAGGACAGGGCAAGGGTTCCCCCCACCCCCTGCCCCCGGCCTAAGAGGAAACTACCCTTAAAAGGAAAAAGACCCCATCCTGTTATTCTATACCACCCTGGAAGGGGCCCTCCACTCTTTCCCATGTAAATAACTACCTAATAGGTAGATGAGCATGTGGACAAAAACAAAAAACTGATTGGGTGACAGGTGCAGGGAGGGTTAATCAGATTAAGACAACCCCCACCCCAACACTCTCATAAAAACCCCTAGATTTAGAAGTGTTAACGGCAACCCTCTCCGGTCCCCTCCCTCTTAGGGAGCTTTGTACTGTCACTCAATAAACTTTGCTTTGCTGCCCACCACTCTTCACCTGGTCCACTTCTTCATTCTTCCAAGCGGCTGACGAAGAACCACAGGCAACAAAGGAAAAGAAATCCTGAAACACGGAGATCATGACCTGAACTGAAATCAAGAGTGGGATGCTTAACTGACTGAGCCACCCTGGTGCCCTTATGTACACACTTTTTCAAAAAGCAATTTTTAGCTTCTGCAAGTTAGAAAATTAATAGTCTGCCAATATCCCCTCAATATTACAACTATATTTTTGTCCTTGATAAAATGTGAGTTTGAGTTTCTTAATAGAAGCACAGATTCAGGGGAATTATATTAATATGGCATTCTGGGAACTTCCCAGTGGGTCAGAGTTCTGTTTTACCTTAAAACTGTCAGTAATGCTGCAGGCACGTTTTTGCTTGTCAGGTCACCTCTTTCTGAACTATAAACAGAGCACATCCCTTTGGTTGATGGAGTCTCTTCAGTAATTTAGAAGCATCAATTAGGCCACAGGTTTCTGTCCCATTTCTTCGTATTTTATGAGATTTCTATGCCCTTGCTTTCTTGTTTCTGCAGTGATTTGTGCAGATAGCAATTTTCAAACAGTAAGTATGAATTTCATAGCAGTATTTCATAGATTCTTAGATGCACATTTTATGTTTGCATTTTACATACCAGAAGCTAGTATTTATTTTCTGGTTGACTGGCATTGTTTTCATTTTCTTGGTTATACAGAACATAATGGTGCATCTTTGATTCCATAGCATCTTAGGTTCTATGAAACATGGCAGGTATTAGAAGGTGGTCTTTATTACCAGTACTTGGATCTCTTTTCGGTACCTTTGGTTCTTCAAAATTTTAGGGTGTTACAGAGTGTGATAGGTAACTTTATATGTCAACTTGACTGGCCTCAGAATGCCAGATTAAACATTATTTCTGGTCTATGAGGATGTTTCCAGATGAGATTAGTATTTGAATTGGTGGACTCCTTCGATTGCCCTCCCTCATATGAGTGGAATCATCCAATCTGTTGAAGGCCTAAATAGAACAAAAAGCTGGGGAAGGAGGTATTTGCCCCTTTATGTTTCTTGCCTGCCTGCTTAAATTGAGAAATCTCGTCTCATCTGCTCCAGGCCTAAGACTGGAATTTACACCTTCAGCTTCCCCGGTCCTCAGGCCTTTGGAAGCAGACCGAATTACATCACGGGCTTTCCTGGGTCTCCAGGAATAATATAAATATAATTTCCTATTGGTCTGTGTCTCTGGCAAACCCTGACTAAAACAGAGAGGATACAAGTTTGATTCACAAAACCTCAGATACTTTATTATTGTTATATACTTGCTGCTTTGCAAGAGTAAAGCCATTGATATTTCTTGCCAAGCATCATAGGCATTTATACTTCATAAAGATTTATATGTTACAGAAGCTCCATATCTCATTACAGCAATGCAGAATTCTTTTCTAGTTTGACTCCTTTCTCATATAATTGAGAAATAGGGCATCAACCTGTTCCTAATTTAGAAATGTTTATTCTTGGACATCTATGTACCTGGACCATACAACTCTAGCTCTGGATAGAATTACTTTAACAGAAATAAATTTTAATATCATACAGATAATTTTTGCTCTGAAGTTTTCTAAGCAACAACATCTTTGGACAATCTCTGTCTTTGGTCAAACTCTTCCCCAGGCCATCACAAATTAGGTTGTTCAAAACCACTTAATGGTGATGTCTGGGTGGCTCAATTGGTTAAGCATCTGCCTTCAGCTCAGGTCATGATCCCAGGGTCCTGGGATTGAGTCCCACATCGGGCTCCTTGCTCAGTGGGGAGCGTGCTTCTCCCTCTGCCTGCCATTCCCCCTGCTTGTTCTCTCTCTCCCTGACAAATAAATAAATAAAAATCTTAAAAAAAAAAAAAAACAACACTTAATGGAAAACATACTGAAAAAATCCTGTCGAAGAGTAGAGTTAGCTTAATTTTGTTTTTTTTTCCTTTTTCTGTTTTTTTTTTTTTTTTTTAAAGATTTTCATTTATCTATTTGAGACAGAGAGAATGAGAGACAGAGAGCATGAGAGGGAGGAGGGTCAGAGGGAGAAGCAGACTCCTCGCTGAGCAAGGAGCCCGATGCGGGACTCGATCCCGGGACTCCAGGATCATGACCTGAGCCGAAGGCAGTCGCCTAACCAACTGAGCCACCCAGGCGCCCTCTTTTTCTGTTTTTTACTTTAGTCTTGTATTACTAGTTTCATTTGCTTATTATTAAACTTTTTTTCATCATTCCTAATTGTTGTAAGCGGCATCAAATTATCTTTGGGAACATGTTGAGGTTATTTATTTATTTATTTAAGAGAGCGAGAACGAGAGCACAAGCTGGAGGGGTAGAGGAAGAAGGAGAGAGAAGCTCAAGCAGACACCATGCTGATCACAGAGCCCGACGTGGGAATCAATCTCATGACCCTGAGATCAGGACCTAAGCCAAAACCAAGAGGCAGACGCTTAACCAGCTACACCACCCAAGTGCCCCGGAACATGTTGAGTTTAAATCAATTAATATAGACTATAAAAAATTTCACACAGGGATGCCTCGGTTTCTCGGTCGGTTAAGCGTCTGTCTTTGGCTCAGGTCATGATCCCAGGGTCCTGGGGTGGAGCCCCGCATCAGGCTCCCTGCTCAGCGGGGGTCTGCTTCTCGAGAACCTCTCACGCTGCCGGCTGCTCTCCCTGCTTGTGCCCTCTCTCTTTCTGTCTAATAAATAAATAAAATCTTAAAAAAAAAAAATCACATAAAGCATGTGTAAATCTATATATCACCCAATGTATAATGAAACTTTTATAATAGGACAAAACAAAGTCAAATTATTTTTCTAACAAATTGAATTGTATAAATATTGAATAAAATTGCACATGTGGACACAGCATTTTGTTAATTTTTCCAACAAACTTAAGAGGTGCTTTCTGCCATTTGAACAGAGCTGTATGTCCTTTTTTACTTTCCTTCTATTATTTTTGTGCATAGTTATAACTCTTGAGTCAGGAACATTTAACATAATTTTTATACTTATTCTTATGAAGATGTCTTTATAATTAGTGGTTTTATAATTTTTGTGTGAAATTATGTTCTTTTACTTATTTTATGTGAGAAAATAGACATTATAAATTAATCAGTATCTTGTCTTATAAAGGTAATGGCAACCAAATGTCTTATTTTGAGTGATAGAGTGAATGTCCAAGGTATAAAGATATTCTGTAGGCTTACTGCTTTATTCAGGAAGTTGGACAATTTTTGTAATCAGGTTGGAAATTTGTAGTGAAAGTTTTTTTACCCAAAATTTGAAAAGATTTAGGGAGGTGAAAATATAATTGTTGAGGCCATTTTACAACACAAAAGTTGTTGGCATAGTTCAAGGATGTGTTTTAGCAATTTAAAAAATCTTTTGTTTTAGATTTATTTTCTCAAAATGCAAAGAAAAAAAAAGAATTTTAAGATACTGTCAAAGTAGCTAAAAGAGGAGGCACTTGGTAGAATATTAAATGTTGTTCATTTTATTGATGCCTTTTCTGTAACAATAATCTTTTTCTTTTTCCGGGCTATCATATTTTCCTTAATTTAAGGCACTGGGATGTCCTAACTTAGCCCTGACTGTGGATGTAAGAACAATACAGTTTTTCAACTTTTTGATCACAAATGCCAACGAGGAACAGTGATTCACATTGCTTTATTCAGACCACTGTTTTAAAGCAATACATTGAAAGGCATTTTAAATGATGCTTTCTTCTCTCTTAAATGATCATCTTTAGTCAATCTAGTACACATTTTTTTTCTTTCATTGGTAAAAGTACATTCAGAGATAGGAAAGTTTGCCAAATATAGGAAACCTAATACGTGATACCCCAAGGAATCATTCTGCAAAAGATGCAAAGGATGCCCATCACTAGTTGTTTCTTACAATGGGCCTAAATTGGACTGTTTAGAGATTCGTGACATTATTGAAATAGGAATGATACTAAAACCTTAGGGCTTATCCAACTGTATTAGTCAGCTTGGGCTGCCATAACAAAACACTACAGACTATTTTATACAACAGAAATTTATTTCTCAACATTCTGAAGGCTGAGAAGTTCAAGGCCAGCAAATTTGGTTTCTTCAGAAGGCTTTCTTCCTGGCTTATAGAAGGCCACCTTCTCATTTAGTATTATGCATTCAAGCTTTCTCCATGTCTTTTCATGGCTCGATAGTTCATCTCTTTTTAGCACTGAATAACATTCCATTGTCTGGATGTACCAACTATAATCCTATTAGATCAGGACCCCAACTTTATGACCTTGTTTAATTTGAATGACTTCCTTAGAGACACCATCTCCAAATACAGCCACATTGGGGATTAGAACTTCAACATACGGATTTTTGGGGAAATACATTCAGTCCATAATGCCAACACTCTTATTTTATAAAGCAGAAAAAGATCCAAAGAGGATGATAGAAACTCAAGATTAAAAGAGACCTAAAGATTATGAAAATTCACCTTTCCTCTGATGTTTTCTACCAAAACCTTTTAAATAACTTGTTAAATAAATTCATGGCAAAACTGGATTACTTAGTTACTTGACTCTCAGTTGAAAACTTTTTCTGTGATATTACTACCCTCTCTCCTTGGACATGTCTCTTAAGTCTTTTCCAGGTTGTTGCAGATTCCCATTTATGGCGGGAGAATCCACTGCTCTGAGGTTCTTAACTTGGATCATGTTCAGGGGCTTAAAGAACTATTTGAAGTTTTATGACAATTTTTGTGTTGTTGTTATTTTTTGTTTTAGATATGTAGCTTTTATCAGATTTAAAAATAGTCGATGATAACAGAAGAGTCCGTCCACTAAGCAGTAACTTTCTCTTTAACTTTCTTACCTGAGTGACTTTGTCTTCCAATTTACAAGTCTCTTTTGATGCTAGATATGGCATATCAACTCCAAAACAAAACAAAACAAAAAACAACAAAAGCAAACTAGTAAGAAGTATTTTGGATGTTCAAAGTACTGAGCTTCATGCTAAGAATAGAAAAATGAATACCACAATTCTGTAATAAAGGCTTAGTGAAAGACAGAATAAGGAAGAGTTGAAGAGAAGTAAATTTATTGAACACACAAGTTTCTCTGGCTCTAAAAACTGGTGTGTGTGTTTTTTTTTAATTTCACCATGTTGTGATAATCCCCAATTTGACTTGCCTCCTCCTCCTTCTGAATCTTATTAAAGCTGCAGGCAATTGGGCATGAAGTATCTAACCAGTTTTTTTCTCATTCTGAGCTGACATTATGTTGGAAAAAGGATGAAATTTAGTGGTGTTGCACTTATTTTGCAAGTGGACAATTGGTGGCTTTCATTTTCAATCTTTTTTTAAGTTGAAATATAGTTGAACACATAATGTTACATGAGTTTCAGACACATAGCATAGTGATTCAACAACTCCATACCTTATGCCATGCTCCCACAAGTGTAGCTACCATCTGCCACCATGCAATGCCATCGATTACATTCACTATGTTGTACCTTTTATCCCACGACTTATTCATCCCATAACGGGAAGGCTATATCTCTCACTGCCCTTTACCCATTTTGCCCATCCTCTTCTCTGGCAACCATCAGTTTGTTCTCTGTATTTATGGGTCTGTTTTTGCTTTTTGTTGGTTTGTTTATTCATTTGTTTTGGTTTTTAGATTCCATATATAAGTGAAATCATGATATTTGTCTTTCTCTGTCAGACTTATTTCACTTAGCATAATATCTTCTAGGTCCATCCATGTTGTCACAAATAGCAAGGTCTCTTTTTTATGGCCGAGTAATATTCCATTGTGTAAATGTACACATCTTCCTCATCCATTCATCTATCAATGGACACCTGAGTTGCTTCCATACCTTGGCTATTATAAATAGTGCTGCAATAAACATAGAAGCTTTCATTTTCAATTTTAATTCCAAGAAAGAAATTATATGTTCTTTTTAAAAATATCCAATGCAGGGGTGCCTGGGTGGCTCAGTCATTAAGCATCTGCCTTCAGCTCAGGTCATGATCCCAGCATCCTGGGATCGAGCCCCGCATCAGGCTCCCTGCTCCACGGGAAACTTGCTTCTCCCTCTTCCACCCCCCCTGGTTGTGTTTCCCTCTCTTCCTATGTTTGCCCCTGTCAAATAAATAAATAAAACCTTCAAAAAAAAAATAAAAATCTCCAATTCATACACAACAGACTAGAGTTGATCCTGACAGAGATACAGCGGAGAGTGAGCATACAGTTAAGAAAGATAGTTAATCAACTCTACAGCCAGTATTTGCAGAGAAAATCCAAAAAAGGGGAAAATCTCTGAAGAAATTCAGTGATGATTGTACTAAAGACTGTACTTAAAGCAAATGTGTAAGACAAGATCTGAGACAAATAAGTAATAAGGGCCTTGAAGCAAGATTCACATACCCTGCCAGTTTATTGGGATGCCAGAAGAAGGTTCAAAAAGGACCATAACATTAACATGTACTAGAAAGAGACTGCACTCAAAATGTACTACATAATTTGTTGTACGTATTTTCCTCGACTTATAACGGAGTTACATCTGAGAGTGGCAGCTCACTGCTGCTGCCCAGCATCACAAGAGAGCATTGCTCAGGAAAAAATCAAAATTCAAAATTTGAGGTATCTACTGAATGCACCATCATAAAGTTGAAAAATCATTAAGTTGAACCATCATAAGTGGGGAACCATCTATATATACCTATGTTGAGTAATGTATATGCACACGTCCCAGTCTAGGAGGTGGGTCCCATTACTCGCAATCTATCTTCTCTTGTCCTCATTAACTACTAGGTTAGTTTCCTATTGCTACTGTAACAAGATTACCTCCAGTTTGGTGGTTTTAACGATACATATTTCTTATCTTACAGGCCTGTAGTTTAGAAGTCCTAAATGGGTCATGTAGGCCTAAAATCAAAGTGTGCCTTCCTTTCTAGAAGCTCAATGGGAGAATAAGTTTTCTTGCCTCTTCTAGCTCCTACAGGCTTCCCAACTTCCTGTGTCCTTGTTCCTCCCATCTTCAAGGCCAGTAATAGCTGGTTGAGTCTTTCTCACATTGCATCACTTTGACACTGACTCTCCAGCTTCCCTCTTTCACATACAAGGACTCTTGGGATTACATTGGATAATCCAGGATGATCTTTATTTTAAGGTCAGATGATTAGCAACCTTCGTTCCTCCTGCAGCCTTTGTTATGTAATATAGGACAGATTCCAGTAATTAGGACTTGGACAACTTTGCCGAGGTGGGGCGCATGATTCTGTCTACCACAACTACCAAGGTAAAAAAAACCTTCTAAGTAATGTTTCCTATAATAATATAACAGGGTAAACCTTTCTGAGCTGTAAAGCTTCTTATCCCCAGTCTCTTATACCCATTAAACTGACTGAAAAACAAAGAACTATATTGTTACCATAGGACACGTAGATATTAAGTTAATTTAGGAGTCAGATGTGAGATGAGTTATGTAGCCTTCTCTAAAACTTCTCATAGTGTAATTGAAGAAAATGAAACCCAGAGGGATTTCTAGTTCTTCATGTCACAGATAGTCAATGTTAGAGCCTCAAATTACTTCCACTTTCTCTGATTTATTTTCTCAGTACAATATTATCATTGTGGAGAAATGACTGGAGAAATGAAAAAAAAAAGAACAGTCATTTGCAGTGAGTTACAGTAGGCATTACTGTCTCCATTTCACCTTTTAAAGGTGAGGAACTTGGGACTTTTATTAACCACACTGCCCAGAAAGTGGCCGAGCCCAGATGTGCCCAATTCCAAAGCCCATGCTCTGGATGCAAGCATCTAGCCAGTCCACCACCATGTCATTATCATCAGGAATGTGAAAAGTCATGTTCTTGGCTTATAAGATCTGAGTTAAGTAAATTTAGTCTAGAAATTCACAATTGTTTTATAATTCCCATGCATATCTCTAGGTATTTCAACTGATGCTGTAAATTTCTAAACATAAAATAGAAACCATGTTCTAAATTAACCTATTTATGCAAATTCACTTTATTAAGAATATTGATTATATATATCACATTTTAAATAATAAAGAGAACATGAGAAAAGGGAGAGCTGCTGCATCAATCTATTTGGTGTTAAATTCCCCAAAGTCGGAGTTTTAATACAATTATACTGTTTCTAACATTCAAAGGCTCTCATTCTCTCTCTCTCTTTGAAGCAGGCTTCTTCCAACTTAAACAGCATTTCAGGTAACCCAATGTTTAGAGCATTACTCAATAGTGTTAAGTCAAGTCTAAGTAAAATATACCATGATAATATTACAGAAAATTTACATTTTAATGGTAGGTTTCAGGGTGTGGGTGAAAGAAACATTCTTGTCCTTTGCATCACCTCCAACTGTGTTTTGCTTACAGAGAAAGATTGTTTACCGCTTGGCCTTGCTTCCTTGCTTCTTTCCGAGTACTGTGTGAGTGGAAAACACTCCTTCAAGGGCATGTAAAACATATCCCACCCTGGGTTTTGTGAATGTTGTCATTGTGCACAGGTATTGAGTAATAGCCAGGGAAAGTCACACAATGATGCTTGTATCTCACCTATTAGGAACAATCAGGAACATGAAAGAGCAAGTGAGTTCTCTCTGGACAGATTTCACTCACACAAAGACACGGAGGCAGGGGGAGCCAAAGCATTAGAGGCCCAGGCACAAGACCAACTCAAATTTTAAGCATCTTCTCTTTGGTTTCAGTGATGAGATATCTACGAAAGAAATGGGGATGTAAACTGAAGATAACTCTTCCTGTGATCTTTATTTTATCAAATAACGATCTTTTCTCTGAAGTTTTTTCCATGGCTTCAGCTCATAGGTAGTGTGACCATTTCTTTTTCTGAGTGAATTTACATAGAACGCTGAAATAAATTTTACTTAATTTAGGCATTTAATTATTATAGTGAAAGCAATCTGATCACTTTTGAATGCCAATTGTGTTTATTGGGGATTCTTGAAAGTAGTGATTTATGTCTGGCTTAAAAAGCAGAATGATTTATCAAACCATTTACTGTTTATCTTAAACGACTCCCCTCTCCTTCAGAGCCAGACTGTGGCTAAACTCCACAAAAGTTTGAGTCCTTAATAGTACATTGGAATTGGAGATGAGTTGGGGGACAGTTGTGATTTCAAAACTTTTTTTTTTTTTAACCTCAGGTATATAGGAAATAAAACAGCTCTGAGTTCCCTAAGTCTGTGATATTAAGTTCTTAAAATATAATTATTAAATAAATTATAACACATGTCAAAGATACCTATCCATATCTATGAATGAAGGAAAGTGAGGGAACATCAGAAGGTCAACTTTGAAAATGATAGGTAACAGTTTCTTGATTACTAAAGTGATCATGCAGATAGTGTGAAATATGGAACAGCCACATATAACTCTAGATTTTAATTTTGAAGGGTGTATTTACTTTTCTTTTTTTTAGTCTTCCTAACTACCAGGCTACCAGCAAGTGCCACAACCAAACAGAAATTGCCTTTCATTGGGGTCTTGATGTGCCTTCTTGTGAACAAAGTACATGAACTGTAGCACATGAAATTTATAGCAATTATTTTAACTTTGTAACAGTTTGCTTTGAATTTTCCTTATTCACTCACTTAATTGTTGTGATTATTAAATATGTTGTTTTCATATAAGTGATGTGCATACTTAAATCTATATACAGGAATTGGTTACAATATGCCAGGAACATTTCCATTTATAAAGAATAAGGTGGCCCATGTACATGCCACCTAATCTTAGCTATAGGTCTAACATACTACAGTTCTAATATTTCACATTAAGAAAAAATGTCTGCATAAACTGGAAATCAACAAATCCAATCCCAAATTGATATTTGGTGTATAGTACATCCAGGACACATAAAGTACAGATACTAATCCACATGTTTTTAGGAGGAGGGATAGAGAAATAAGGTAGGACCCCACTTTAAGTTATGGAGCTAAGCTTTTTGGAAGAAGGCCGATACTGAGGACATAATTCTGTGTGTGTGCCTATGTGTTTTAACTCATTTGTTAAGCTGTGTTAGGGAAGGTAAATGGATATAAAGCAGTCACATTTAAATAATGGAACCTAAAAAAAAAAGATAGAAAAGGAAAATCATTATTTCTCCTGATATGAAGAAAACGGGAAGATATGATAATAGCTGCATTCAAATGAGATTTGCATTTCATTGACTTCCCTTGTTAGCTATTTTTTCATATCTCTAAGGGCAAAATAAAAGGAAGTGGTTTGAGGGTTGATAAGTCTCTTGTGAGACAAAGTTTTAAAAACCGATGTTTCCAGTGACTGAAGGAAGTCATGTCATCTCTTTATTCAATTATCTTTAATACAGTCATACCAGTTACATAATTGTAATATTTCTCAAGAAAAGAAGGATGCAAAGTGAAAACATGATCTTTTTTTTCAGGCAGGGAAATATTTATGTAACTATCTAAATATTAATAAAGGATCAATTTTGTCCACGCTGTGCCTTGTAGCTGAAAGAGCTTTGAAATTAAATAGATTTGAGCTCTGTGGGTACTTGGGTAAGTTACAGAATGGATCTAAGCCTGTTTCCACCTTAGTAAAATGATAGTAACAATATTTTCTCCATGGGACTGTCATGCAAAATAAAAATAGCATTTACAATAATGTGATGAGTATAATAGATAGTAGGAAATAAATGTAGACCAAAAAAGTATTGTTGGGAATTATCCATTCAGTCCCAGCATGTTTTCATTTTTTATTGGGGTATAATTTACATTCATCAAAATGCACATGGTTATGTGGACAGTTCAATGAGTTTTTAGGACAGATATACCCATATATACTGCAGAAAGCTTTGTTATTTATTCACCTTGCAAACTAATCCTTGCTACTCCCTCTTCCCTCAACCATGATTCTTGATTAATTTCCTTCTAGATAGCTCCTTATAGAACTTTATATAACTGGAGTCACACAGTAGGTATTCTTTTGTGCCTTTTTTTTTCCCTCTACATGTTTTTGAGATTCATCCATGTTATTGAATGTATCAGTAGTTCATTACTTCTTACTAATGAATAGCATTCCATTGTGTGGAGATACCACCACTTATTTATCCCTTCTCTTGTTGATGGAAATTTTGCCTTGTTTTCAGTTTTTTGTATTATGAAGAAAGTGGCTATGGACATTCCTGTGCAAGTCTTTTGTGTATACTTCTGTTCATTTCTCTTGGGTAAATAGCTAGAAGTGGAATTGTTAGATCATAGGGTCCAGTTGTGTTTATGTAAAACTGGTTTTACATAAGTGACTGGTTTCCAAAGTGACTATAATGTTTTATACTACCATCAGCAATTATGAGAATGTTTCACTTATTCCAGTCTTTGCAAACATGCGGTACTGTCAATGTATTAGTTGCAGTTCTCCAGAATCAATAATACATATTGGTTCTATTTCTCTCTCTTTCTTTCTCTCTTTCTCAATCTCTCGCTTATTTGCAAAATTGAGAAGGAAAGTGAGGGAACCTCAGGAGTTCAGTTTTACAAATAAGAGACAGAGACAGAGATTTTAAGGGATTGTGGAGGCTAGGTTGTCTGAAGTCTGCAGGGCAGGCCAGCAGGCTGGAGATTCAGATAGAAGTTGATGTCAAGTCTAAATTCTTCAGGACAACAGGCTGGAAACTCAAGTAGAGCTTCTATACTGCAGTCTTAAGGAGAATTCTCTTTCGGGGAACGTCAGTCTTTGCTTCTTAAGGCTTTCAACTGATTGCATGAGGTTCACCATAGTATAGAGAATGATATGCTTTACTCAAAGTCTACTGATTTCAATATTAATGACATCTAAATATTCTTCCACAGCAACATCTAGACTGGTGTTTGACCAAATGGGCGCCATATCTTAGCCAAGTTGACATATAAAATTAACCATTACAGTTAATCTTTTAAATTTTAGTGAACCTAATAGTTGTCTAGTAGTATCTTACTGTGGTTTTAATTTTCATGTTTCTGATGACTAATGATGTTGAACATATTTTCATGTACTTATTGGATATTCATATATCTTCCTCAGTAAGTTTCTGCTTATGTCATTTGCTTATTCTTCCTAAGTTATTATTTTTACTATTTAGAGTTATTTATATGTTCTATATTCCAGTCCTTGTTAGACGTGTGTGTTATGACTATTTTCTGAGTCTGTGGCATGTCTATTCATTTTCCTAGGATCATCTTTTGATGAGCAACTTCTCTAATTTTATGAAGTAAACTTCATTAATCTTTTTATCTTTTAGGGTTAGTACTTGATGGATCTTAAATTTGTTGCCTACCCCAGGTTCATGAAGATATTATTCTATATTTTTTTCTAGAAGCTTTATAGTTTTCGTTTTTACCTATACATCCATGAACCATCTTGAATTAATTTGTGTGTGTTGTGAGGTACAATTGAGTTTCCTTCTTTTTATGTGGACGTTCAATTGTTCTCAGACCACTTATTGAAAAGACTTTTTTTTTTGTTTATTCATTAGATTGCATTGCCACCATTGTCAACTATACAATTGTCAGACTGATCTAGAATGTCCATCCTAATTCTAAATTTTTTGGAAAGAGAATTTTCTTTTCCCTGCTTGGTTGGGTGTCCATTCTAGGACAGTCTATTGTGGCAGTTTGGATAAGGGTCAAGGAAATCAAATGATACAAAAATGGCCTATAAACCTATTCTTGCCACCAAGAATAGCATCTCTTCCTTTAAAAAAAAAAACAAAAACTTTTTATTTTGAAATAACTATAAATTCACAGGAAGTTGCAAAGAAATGTAGAGGGAGGTACCATAGAACCTCCAGACCACCTCCTCTGATGTTGACATCTTACATTATAGTCCAATGTCAAAACCAGGAAATTTACTTTAGTACAATCCATAGAGCTTATTCAGATTTCACCATTTATACATGCATTTGTGTGAGTGTATGTGCACAGTTCTATGCATTTATGTCACATCTGTAGCTTTGTGTAACTACCACCTCAGTCAAGTTATAAAAATATTCAATCAGCACAAGGCTCCCTCATGCTACTCCTTTATAGCTATAGATAGCTATCCCACAATTTCTAATCTGGTAACCACAGATCTGTTCTCCATCCTTATAGTTTTGTTATTATTTCAAGAATCCTTTATATATGGAGCGCCTGGGTGGCTCAGTTGGTTAAGCGGTTAAGCAGCTGCCTTCGGCTCAGGTCATGATCCCAGGGTCCTGGGATGGAGCCCCATGGCCAGCTCCCTGTTCAGCTGGGAGCCTGCTTATCCCTCTCCCTCTGCCTGCCACTCACCTACTTGTGCTCTCTATCTCTCTGTCAAATAAATAAATAAATAAATAAATAAAAATCTTAAAAAAATAAAGAATGAGTTATATATATATATATATATATATATATATATATATATATATATATATAATCATAGAATAGGTAACTTTAAGAGACTGGCTTTTTTTTTTTTTTTCACTCAGCATAACTCCCTTGAGTTCCATCCAAGTTGTTGCATGTATGATTAGTGATTAGTTGTGTTTGTTTTGCTGCATAGTACTCCATAGTGTG
Source organism: Mirounga angustirostris (assembly GCF_029215605.1). Classification (NCBI taxonomy): domain Eukaryota; kingdom Metazoa; phylum Chordata; class Mammalia; order Carnivora; family Phocidae; genus Mirounga; species Mirounga angustirostris. The sequence goes on from NW_026991714.1 coordinate 46,827,204, forward strand.
GATATACCACAGTTTGTTTAACCATTAACCTTTTGAAGGATATTTGAGTTTTTTCCAGTTTTGTGCTATTATGAATAAAGTTGCTATGAAGCTTCATATACAGATTTTTACATGAATATAGATTATTTTTCTGGGATAAATGCCCAAGAGTACAATTGTAGATTATATCATGTGGTAGGTAAAATAATGGTCCTCCAAAGATTTCCATGCCCTAAACTCTAAAACCTGTGAGTATGTTGCCTTACGTGGCACAAGGGACTTTGTATATGTGAAAAAAAAATTATGGATCTTGAGGAAAGGAGATATTCCTGGATTATCTTCATGGACCCAAAGTAATAAAAAAGGGTCCTTATGGGAGGGAGGCAAGAGGATCAGAGTCAGAGATATTAGAAAATGCTACCCTGCTGGCTTTGAAGGTAGAGAAAGGGACCATGAGCCAAGTAATGCAGGTAGCCTCTAGGAGCTAGAAAAGGCAAGAGACAGATTCTCCCCTAGAGCTTCCAGAAGAAACACAGCCCTGCTGACACTGTGATTTTAACTCATAAGATCTATATCTTACTTCTGAACTTCCAGGACTGTAAATAATAAACTTGTGTTGTTTGAAGCCAGTAAGTTTGTGGTAATTTGTCATAGCATCAATAGAAAACTAATATACATGGTAAGGGAATTTTTAGTTTAAAAGAAACTGCCGAACTATTTTTCTGGAGTGGATATCTCTGTCTTCTAAGATCTTACTCTTTCTTCAAGTATCGCCACATATTCTACTTCTTTCATGAAGCTTATTCGTATTCACTTATTGAGTATTTTGTAATGCCTTTTAAGTACCAGACACTGTTCTGAGACCAGTGAATAATGCAAACAAGGTCCTTGCTTTCATATACATGAAATTCTGAGAGGACACAGATAATAAACAAACATACAAATCAAGATAATAACAGAAATAAATGCCATAAAGAAGATGAAAGAGCTTTAGCAGTTGGCTTTTAGGTGGCTGGAGAAGGCCTTTCTGAGAGGAGAAATTTGAGCCAAGATTTGGATGTTGAGAAGGATCTAGCCTTGTGGAAATCTGAAGAAGGAACATTCGAAACAGGGGCAGCAGCTTGAGAACCCCTGCTGGTAAGCAAATCAGAAGAAAGCAGATGTGGCTGGAGCACAGTGAACAAGGGTGGGAAATTATGGTAAATGAGATTAGATAGTTAGGCAGGGGACTGATCACTGAGACACTCTGAGACAGGATAAGGAGTTTAGGTTTGTCCATTGTGCAACAGGAAGCCAATAGGAAGCCATTCAAACAGGAGAGGAACATTATCTGATGTATCGTTGAAAATGACCCCTCTCATCATAAGGAGAATGGTTTGGAATGAGGCAAGAAGGAAAGCCAGTTGAGAGATAATTACATCAACTAGGTTGGTAGTATTGGAGTTAGAGAAAAGGTGACAGGTGCAGAATTTGTTTGCGGGTTATAGTCAACAAGATTGCTGTGTGATTGGCTATGGGCGTGAAGAAAACAGGGGATTCTGCTTGAGAACAAGGAGATGGTGGCGTCCTTAACTTTGGATGATTATTATTTTGGGTTTAAGGTGCAAAGTGGACAAAGATTGTAAAATAAGCCATTAAATTTATGTATTTGAGTGGGTCAGTTGTCAATTGAGATTGTTCTGGAGAAATAAGTTTGGGAGTGATAATGTTTCAATTTATGAGCTTGGATTAACCTGGAAGAGGGCAGATAAAGAGGGGAATGAAGACACTTCAATTTATAGATACAATGGAGGATGAAGAGATTTTTTTAAAAATCTGAGAAACAGGGGCGCCTGGGTGGCTCAGTCGTTAAGCGTCTGCCTTCGGCTCAGGTCATGATCCCGGGGTCCTGGGATTGAGCCCCGCATCGGGCTCCCTGCTCCGCGGGAAGCCTGTTAAAAAAAAAAAAAAAAAAAATCTGAGAAACAGCACTACATGAAGGCAGAGAAAGACGAGGAGAGTATCAAACCAAGAAACCAAGAACAAAATCCAACCTTTCAGTAAAGGAACTATTGACATTTGTGCTAAATGCTACTAAAAAGTCAGATTAGGAGGATGGCTGAAAGGAAGTTGTGCGATGGAGGGGGAGTAGACAGGGAATGAAGGTGTGATTGTAAAGAAATGAGATAAATGGGGTAATGAATAGTAAAGAGGTCAATGGATCAGTAGGCTCAGTGAAACTAGAGTTTACATGTTAAAGTGTGAGTACTAAGAGAGGTGAGTTAGGTGAGTCAAGAAGATGCTTGAAATCAAGATTTTGGTAATGGTATAGCAATTGATGATGATAAGATCAAGGTATGTATAGTCATAGGAATATGGAAGAAGCCATCACAGGAATGAAGACCAAGGAAGAGAAAAGCCAGGCAGGATGTTAAATAGGTGGTCCATGTGGATAGTGCTATATCAAGATCAGGAGTACAATGGAAGCCCATGAGCCAGGTATCGATGGTTTGCCCAACTCTTTTGAACTTACAATCTTGTACCGCCTTAGCCATTTTATCTTATTCTTTGCCTTCTGTGTGCTTGGTTTTTTCCTTCTTCCAGATTAGGCAATGAAAACAAGTTTGTTGCTATCTCCTGTACCTCTTCCTCTAGTAAGCCTCTCTATGACTGAGGGAACAACCATTCTAGTCCAGAATAGATAGAATAAAGACAATGGTACACATACAGTGTTTTAGAGAAATCATAAGTCATATGACAAAGATACCTGGAAACAGCCAAAATTTATTTTAGAAGAGATTATTCCATTCTTAAATAGTATAAAAATAAACAGGCATTTGTTTCAACACTTACATTTTACATAAGTTAATTTAAATACACATTTGTCTGAGGCACCAAAACATATTATATTCCGAATTCCCAGGTTCAGTCAGCAGGTTATGTTAATACAAGTTTTTTAATCAGTGAAGTTAAAGTTTTTTATATAAGCCCTTCTAATATTGACTATTTCTTTCTTAACTATAAAGTTTTTATAAACATAAAATCTTAAAAATTCCCCTGAGTTATTTCCTTTAATGAAATTTCATTCTTTCTCTACCTAAGACACTTTTTCAATTATTTATAAATACTGATGTTATCTGTAATCAGTGCTTGATTTAAAAAATATTAAAACCCAAAAAATATTAAAACCTACAGTGCTCTGCACTTGTCTCTCAGGCTGAATGAATTAATGAAGGATCCATAGGTCCTTCAAAAATGTATAAAAGGTCAGTCTTACGGTACTAGGCTAATGAGACACAATGTTTCTCTGTGAGCTGGTATATAGGTAAATCTTCTGTATTTCAATTCCAACTTTCCATATTTCAATATACCAGAGTTGGGTTCCTGAAAATTTATTCATGAATCTTAATCTAATAATTTCTTATAGTTTACATATTAATTCAGTATACTGATTCTCACATAATGCAAAAAAAAAAAAATCATTGCAGCTTAAACCTAATTTATAATAATGTCCTAACAAAACATAAATAATAATCCTCAATAAATTAAGTAGTATACAGTACCAGCAAATGTCAGCTGACAATGAGATGTGGAAAAGAAACATTATCTTCCCGGGAACTATTCAGGATTTGTTTGGTTTTGCTTTTAAATGGGAAAGAACATTCATTAGAATAGAAATACAGCTTTCTTCTACAACAACCCCCTACAGTTCTTTGTAAGGCATTAGTCTCATTGCAGGCTTCTTCTGTTACACACAGTTTAAAATGGTAAGTTCTCTGCCTTTCACATAAAATGCCTTTGTGTAGAGGCCTTTAAGGGCTGTTTTCTTTTCTTTTTTTCCTTTCATTCCTCTTAAGAGGAGCTAAATTACTAGTAGTCCTGAGTTGAGGTTTTCCTGAAAACTTGCAAAAGTTCAGCTAAGTACAGAGAGTCCGAAGAATGATGAACTCAGATCTTAAAAACCAAGAAAACAAAGAAGTAAACTAATCAGAAGAGAGTTTCTCCCAGCGCAGTGGCTAACAGAAGAAAAGGAACAGTGTGCAGGTAGTTGCTTCTAACGTATCATGGAAGATACACTAGAAAATCTCGATAGTGTGGGAAGAAAACTTGCAGCATTTTGCCATCTTGGAACAACATTTAAATGTCCAAACATCTTCGCTTTTTTCTTATTATATATAAATAATATAATTCAAGTAGAAGGATGTGAACTCATTTACAAAACAGAATGAAAACTGCTTTCCCCTTTAGCCTGAAGACATCTTTAAAGTAGTGACATGAAAATCTTCACCAAGTATGACCCCTCTCTTCTTAACAGAAGATGTTAAGTAACATAAGGATTTTAACATAAATATTAAATAATTAAGTTAAAAGAAATCGTCCATATAAATAAATATGATTAACAGGCTTCTACAGTTCAGTGGACCGTTCTTTTAGTAGGACTGTGGGATTGATATCATCTAGTCCGGAGTGTGAAGAGCTTGCATTAATGGTGACTGTTTTGGTGAGCTGTGGGTCTTGAACACTGAACGCAGTAAAAGGACAGCCCTTCACGTTATTGCAGATGAGAGACTGAATTGAGGCAGTGTTGATGATTTTAAAGCCTACTTCTCCACCAAAAGTGCTAGGCTTCCAGTAGTCAGGTGAACAGATGGGATTACCCATAAGTCCTTTCAAGGAGAATGGTGCTCCCATTTCTACCATGGTCTCACCAAAGATGGCATCTGGACGAGGCTTTTCTAGCAGGAGGGCGGGATACAGTTCCATGGCATCAATATCACCATAAAGGGCCTCTAACCCCGCAGCCATTTCCTTCTCTCCTGTGAGCGTGACAAAGACATACAACCAATGTAAAAAACTTTACAGAAAAAAAAAAAAGTTTTAACCCTTTGCTCAGTTCCCTTTCAACTTCTCTGTTGTTTCCATCTGACCCCTGATGCTTCAAAGAAGTTTCTCTCGGGCGCCTGGGTGGCTCAGTTGGTTAAGCGACTGCCTTCGGCTCAGGTCATGATCCTGGAGTCCCGGGATCGAGTCCCGCATCGGGGGGGGGGGGGTCCCTGGTCCCTGGTCCCTGCTCAGCAGGGAGTCTGCTTCTCCCTCAGACCCTCCCCCCTCTCATGTGCTCTCTTTCTCATTCTCTCTCAAATAAATAAATAAAATCTTAAAAAAAAAAAAAAGTTTCTCTCACCTGTAAGTTCTTCGAATGAGGCATAGGGCTTCAGCCGAAAGCGTTTGCGATACTCATTAAGAGACTGGTATTTCATCTGCCTGCTCTGGTCGATTGAGGCCTTTGCTACTTGTTGTACTGCAGCTGGAACATTCCTACCACCAGCAACCTGCAGAAAACACATGGTAGAACAAGATTTTTAGGCATCTTAATGATGATTTCTATTTTAAAAGAAAGCACTCACTCCCTGGGTACAGAGTAGCGAAGACTGATGTTCCCAGCTGAGACCTAAACTATCCTAGTTAGAAATATTACTCCTTATCGGTAAGTCTGAGAACAATCATTTCAATGGCGGAAATTCTAGTGACTGAGTAGTCCTTTGTTTTGTTTTCCAGTAACAAGGCTTACCCTGCCGGCAATCTGCCTGCTGAATGATTCCACAAACTGGGTAAGCCCATGTTCCAGCAATATAGAGTTGTTGTAGATAAACTGCTGGAAATTGTACTCCTGGTCATCTATTTGCAAGGTGTCAGGCAGAAGGGGATGCCAGTGGTAGAGTGTGTTAAACTCAGCAGCAATACGGTTTTGGTACTGGAACTGTTGGTTGAAAAGCAGCTCTGGGTCAAATTTCAGCTTGAAGTAATAGCCGCTCAAGTGCTGTACGTAGTCTTCAATCACAATCTTAATGGTTTCTCCTATTTACACAAAATAAAAAGAAAATTTAGAGCATTAATTCTCTGATTACCAACTTTCACGCAACCGAGATGCTGTGAATCCGCTCTTCCTTCACTTCTGTTTTTGTCCTTTGTACCATCAAAACAGAAGGTATTCGTATTTCCAGTCATGCTGAAGGATTGAACTGAATTAACATGGAGCATGTGATTTTACATTCACCACGTTCTCCCAGAACTACTTAAAACATATCGAAGATATCAAGTTAGTTTTCTCTGCAGCAGAAGAGGGTTTTATTTAAATTATCTTCTCTTCTTGCTTACCTATCAGTATGAGCCTGCTCGTCTGGAATAGCCGCTCATCATCCCACTCTGGATGCTCCTGTTTAAGCACATCACAGACTCTGTTGTGTTCCCGTAGCCAAATTGTGGCGTACATCATCAGACCAGGTACCAGCCCGAAGACTTCCTGGCCCACAGCAAACCGTAGGTGTTCAGGAATATGGGGTGGGTAGATCATCTCCACCTGAGTATCTTTGACTGTGGGAGGATACACCTCTCCATCAATTACCTGAAAAACAACAGTAATAAAAACATTAAAATTTAATCAGTGTAAGTTTTTAAAATGGGCAAGTCGTGAGTCATAACTAATTCTTAATATTCAAATAGAACAAACCTGATATTTCATTTTTCCATCCTTGAAAAGGCGCAGTTTATGTTGTCTATCCAAAGTTTCCCCATAAATATGGCTTAAGTCCACCTAGAATATTATGGGAAAATTTTAATTTGTTGCTGTTGAAGTGTCTATAATTTATCATTAAATAAACATGTTTCTCACAGCCACAAAATACTAAATTTATTATCCACTGACACTACAAACCTATGTCTCTTGTGTATTTAGTATCTCATAGTGAAGTATAGTATGTATTTAATGAAAAGGTATTTAGTATCTCATATGGAGTTGTAAGTATCTAATAGGCTTCACTATAACTGTATTTCTTTTAACAAGCATCAGAAAATATATTATTAATATAAAATTCTTACTGGCAAACTGAAACTGTCATTGAACTCCAAGGGATAATAATGCTGCAAAAATCTCATAATATTTCAAGTAGTATAATCAGGGTACAAGTGTTTTTGAAGACACCACTTTTTGCAGTGCTAGTATTTTAAACTAAAATGTAAGAGCCAAATTACAAATATTATGTCTATGTGTATACACATGTGTATTTTTACTAAACCAGTGAATCAAAAATGGAAATTCCATTAAGGTTTTTATAGACAGAGCATTTTTTAAAAAGAGGGTGAATCTGGTATAGCAAACACACACACACACACACACACACACAGAGCACTCAGTTATGATTTTTGCTATAATTTCAGTTTAACTCTGTCTTACCCCATGGCCTAGTCCTTTGGTGAAAGCTGGCCCTCGCTTATGATCTGTCTTGAAAAACTGATGGGTGAAGTGCTGGGCAAAGAATGCAAACATCATATTTGTGCCCTGGGGATCAGGAATGAACTTTCTTCTTAGAAGAAATTTTTCCACAATCTCTTTTGAATCGGGAAGCTCTTTCTTGCCTGAAAAATGAGAAAGCTTAAGATAAGAATTCATTTACAAATTCAAGGAAGCAGCTATTTCCTATGGGGCCTTCTTCACTTACAGGAGAAATACAAGTGTGAACAGGATTATAATATAAATGGAAGTTCTAAGAAATGGGGAAACACCTTCTTACTGAATAACTTTCCCTATTTTGTTTAACTAGTATTAATTTGGTTTTAATGACAGAATTTGAAAGTGAAGACATTATACCAAAATGTCCATTCACTTTCATGGAATAGTTTACAAAGATTCACTTTCAAAAAAAAAATCTCCACAGATAATCCTTAAGAAAGCCAATAATATGCTTTTATTAACAAATAAATGATAGTAAAGTTCAGGGCTGAATTCTCTAGGTAGCAATCCAATCCCTACTGCAGTTAATACCGCTCTGCCTCCCGACACTCACCTTTCACACCCATGGGTGTTGGACAGTCATCAGCCACAGGGGGAAGAGCTCTGGTATAATAGGAGAGATTAGAAAAGGCTTCCCAGCTTTTATAGCCATAGTCCACATTGTAAGTTGGTGGACTCTCAATCAAATGTGACCTGGCTGAAATTAAAAAAAAAAACAACAACTTTGTTTTATTTGTGCCCACATCAATGTTCCTTTTTATTGTAAAATGTGCAAAGTGCCACGAAAGACTGAATACCAGCAAAGATAACCTATTGTAAAACAGTTACACTTCAAAGTCTGCCACTTCTACTAAAAAAAAATCAGAATGATTCACTAAAATGCATCTTTAATAAAGTATATATACTTTTACATAAAACATGATCTAGCCATCTTGATTTTTCAAATAATCCTCCACCTACCGCTTAAGAGGCCTATGAAGGAATATCTGGGCAAGATACTTGCTTTAGTAACAAAGTTATTTTCTTGCTGACCCAAATCCAGATTAACCAGATTATTTTACTGGGTGCAATTCTGTGGTCCATGGACATTCAGTAAACTGGACCACACTTCCTTCACAGGATTGGCAAGAGCAGTGAATTTAGAAGAGGTGCACAGGATTTAAGTAGAATTCCGACTGTGAGACAGAACTTTACAAACAACGGGACTGAGATGTATCTTGGGCCATTAAGACAGAAGGCAAACTAAAAAGATCTGTTTAAAGTAAGTCATTTTGCCAAGGTTGAAAAGAGATTTCGGGATTAGGTTTAATAATGTCAAGTTTTATAAAGAACATTTTTCTTTGAGTAAACTGAAAATCTTGAAAGAGACTTGTACTTACATGTCAACACGTATTTCATAATTACATTTCGCAGGAAGGGAATGTTATTGACAATGTTCCAGACTCCCTTGAAGTGGGTAAGTATGTAGTGCACTGTATTTGGAGTGGGTTTCAGGAATAATTTTATTCTTGTCAGAAATTCAGCTGCAAAGAGAAAAAAAAAAGAGGGAAAGATTAACAGGACCCATTCTAAGACACTAGAGTGTAAAGTGATACTCCATGTATCCCCAGTCCAAATAAGGGCACCCAAGGGCAAACTTACGTGTTGAACAGTTTTCGCCATAGAATCCTGTTCGAGTGCAGTCACACCTATACTGGTCAAATCCTATGCTCATACATACACCTTGGTTTTGACATGGGTTGGAACAGCAAGGATTTGCTACAATAAAAATAGACAAAGGAAGTCATTCTTTACTTCCTTAATCTTGATTTAAATTGCTTTACATAGTATGGGTCAACTTTACGTAAATAAATTCAAGAAATATACAGGTAGTCATGGGAAAACAATTTCTTTAACCTGTGGCACAGAATGATTATAATGAATAAAATACCCCAAGTCGGTAACAATATTCAACCAGGGAAGTGATGTTGCTCAGTTTTTTCTTTAGTAACTTTTTAGATGTTCAAATTAGCATTTTTAAAGAGCTCAAAGAAGTAGCATTTTCGTAACTAAAATGGACGTATCTAGTACATTAATCAAATTGAGGGGAAATTTCAGTGTAAAAACAGATCATTGTTAAAATATTTTGCTTATCTTAAATAACCTGGGCTTTCCTGGGTCAGAAAAGCACTAATTTTAAAACAATGACTCCCATTCCCTAACAGTGGGCACCACACACAAACATTTCACATATATTGATCGATCCTGTCTTCTCATAATAACAATCTGCAAATTATACACTGTTCCTATTTAGCAGATGAGAAAAGTGAGACCCACACCGGTTAAGTAACTGGCTCAGGATGATCAGAGCTGGTGGCAAAGCTGGGGTATTCACCCCGTTCTTTTGGACTCAAAATGGTCCAAGCTCTCTACCCAGTCAAACATCGTCTCCTTTCCGGGACTGTTCAAAGTACCGGGAGGATCCGGGAGGTCAGAGCGGAACCTCGGCGGGGATTACGGAACGGAGGAGTCCCCGCTGCGGGGCGCCAGGTACTCACCTGCACGGCAGAGCGCCAGGGCGGCGCAGAGCAGCAGGGCGCGGGCAAGCATCTCGGCGGCGGGAGGAGCGCGGGCGGGCGGAGGCGTTGCGGGACTTGGGCTCCGGGTTGCGGGGCTGGAGCAGGCGCTGTGCGAAGTCCCCGAGCGTAATCCTGACGCTCGCTGCAAGTTGTTTGACAACTGGAAGCTAACGGAGAGAACCTTCCTTTTATGCGTGAAAACTAAGCCCACGTGACAGCATGACTGTTTCTTTCCGCCTTTTTTTACCCACTCCCCCCACAACTCTCCCCCTCCCCCGTCGCCTTAAATAATTGCGTAAGACCCGGGTGGGGGCCGGATTTTTTACCCACGCAAATGAGAAAATCGGAAACATGGGAAGCTGCCCTCGGATTCCCCAAGGCGGGTGCAAAGCGAATTGCCCCCCTCCCCGCTGCGATCTCCTGGTTCTCCCCCAGTTCCTCAGCTCCAGAGTGCGATTTGCGCCAGATTCCCTTTCTCCCAGTCTTTGACCCGGAGCTTTCGAGAGACGGTGCCTCGGCGGATCCCACTGCGGGGAGGGACAATACTACGCTGCTTCTCCCGGAATCCGAGCGGCCCGAGGTCCCAGAGCGCAGGGAATCTCCCTGCGCGGCCGTCCGCATGTCTCATCCCCAGGTCTTTGGGGGGCCGAGGAGTCACAGTCTGGACAGACTGGGCCAAGAAAGACTGTTTTACACGTCATGTATTTCAAACATGTCATGATTTTAGTGAGACGAGCCATGACCTAGTGTATATGCAGCACATACATACATTTTTTTTTATTTGGCCGTATGAACTATAATAGCTATCGTCCGTGTACGTATCTGTAAAATGTGAATTCCTCTCCACAATAGCTCCTTACCGGTTATCCTGTAAATAGTCCATCTGAGGCTTGAACGACCACCATTATAACGTTTCCTCTCCTCTGATGAACAAGGGAAGGGAAAGGGCCCAGGATCTTTCTGGGATGCTAAATGTTCAAAACATCTGCTTTAATGCATTTCTTTCTCTGCTGTGTGGTTTTTACCACTTTGGTCACCAGCCCTTCACAGGAGATACACAAAGAAGACACTAGGTTTTTAAAGTTTCGGTGTTCTGGTTTTTTTGTTTTTTGTTTTTTTTTTTAGATCTTTTCTGCCCGCTTTTCCAAGATGATGAATATGGCAATGGATCAAACTACAACATTGCATTTACTTTTTAATTGTCCAGGCCTAATAGTGCAAATTTTCTATTTTCATTTTGGAACATAGTTTGATGAGGAATTGAGTGGAATGGATGGAAAAGATGGATGAGTTTGACAATTTTGAATTTCATCGTCCTTTGCCTTTATTTAGTATCTTTCGATGGTGTGAGGATGAAATTCAAAAAAAAAGAAAGAGAAAGAGAGAAGAAAGAAAGAAGAAAGAAAAGAAAGAAGGAAGAAAGAAAAGAAAGAAAGAAAGAAGAAAGTTACCAGCATCAAAGTGGAGAATAAAAAGTAATTAAGCCATAAATTCTTAGTTCTAATGGAAAAACTACACCAGATACCTCAATCTGTAGAAGTCTTAAAGAAAAAAAAAAAAAGACTCACTTGGAATTTTTTTTTCTTACCATTTTGCTTAAGGAACACATTATCTGATTTTACATGAGACACAAATGACTAAAATTCCATCTCATGCAAGAAGCCTTCCTCTTCCTCTAGTCATATTTAATCATTCAATTTGTGACACTCCCATTTATTGTGCTAAGTCTTACATGAAATTTTAATTAAGAGCCTAATTTTTTTGTAATAATTCAATTTTCTGTTAAATGAGTAAGTTGTATCTACTCAAGTTTTAAAGTGATATTTAGGACCATGCATTTGAGTTTTTTAGGTGTCATGTAAGATTCCATACTCTGACTCTGGTACTGCACTCAAATTCTACATTGCAATCCTGAATTCATGTTGAAGTCATCATCATTGATATCCTTGTTATCAAGTCTTAATTGTATACTTACTGTGTACCATTTCTTGTTCGCAGACAGACTGAATTCAAAGGTGAGGACAAAACAGTGTGTAGAGAATAATCACATTTAGACTACTTGGAATGTAAAAAAATTGAACTCTCATAGTGAAAATTCAATGAAAAAAATCTATTTAGCTAACCTACTTGGTTAAACCTATAATTTCAATGACATGGTAGAGTGGAGAGACTTCCATGTACTTACGCAGTCAGAAAAGAGTTCAAAGAGAAAATGACACTTTAAGGATGGGCACAGTTTAGAAAGGAAGTCCAAATATGGGCTTGAGGAAAAACCATTATGATATGACTTATTAAATAATTTTGACAAGTCTGAGACCATGAAATACAATGGATAGTACATTTGGGGATGCTGGTCATGAGGAGATATTAAATGTCCCAAACCAAATCCAAAGGGCTAAACCTGTTTTATGTGGAAAAGTACCAGGATTATTGTGCCTTGATACATCACACCATAAAAAATAAGGTTTTGATTATGTAAAATCATAGCTCTCACTTTTATATACATTTAGTGTTTCTGTGTATATTTTAGACAAATATATGTATCTATGGTACAGTCTTTTTTTTTAATTAGTCTCTAAAATGTGTTGGGAAATTCTCTGTATGAAGGAAAAATAAGAAAGCATATTAAAAATCTACCAGAGCATTCTGTTGAGTTTTACTGCCCCCTTCTGCTGCTTTAATTTCTATCAACTTCTTTTTCTTTATTATGCTGTGAGGATTGCTAGGTAGATTTTGGGTCTGAGGTTATAATGTTCACAAAAGTCTACATGTGCAGAGCTCATTTTAGATTTAACTCATGAATATACTGAAAAGGAATGAAGTATTAATTGAAGTGATAAGCCATTTATATGAGTTAAAAGAAAATAAAAAATAAAGACTCTTAATACCCCAAATTCCAAATGAGCTAACATTTTTTTTTTTAGATTTTATTTATTCATTAGAGAGAGAGAGACCATGGCGGGGGGGTGGGGGGTGCATACAGAGGGAGAGGGAGAAGCAGACTCCTGGCTGAGCAGGGAGCCAGCTGTGTGGGGGGCTTAGATCCCAGACCCTGGGATCATGACCTAAGCTAAAGGCAGACGCTTAACCGACAGAACCACCCAGGCGCACCCCCAATGAGCTAACATTTTTGAGAGAGACATTTCTTATTGTTGAGCAGGGTTCCACCACTCAGACATGCAAGAATTCTCTGATCCACTATCTCAGGCATGGAGCCTCTTCCCATTTCCCTCCCTTCTGCTTTGGTTGATTTAGTGATTCATTCAGAGGGAGTGGAGATTGCCCCATGTCTTTTCATTCATGGCATGTTGGCTAGAAGAGTTTTGCCATCCTGCAGCAGGGTTATTCTTAGGAGATATTTTAGCAAAGTTATGCCACAGAGTATATCTGTACCTTGAAAGACAGAAATGCTACTTACAAAAGGCCTCTAGTTTAGCCTTTAGTAAATCCTGGCTGTGCACCCATTCCTGGCTATATAAGATAGACGTTTCAAAAGCTCTAAAACAGTTTTTTTAATTAAAAAAAATTATTGTCACATAAACCAATGAGGAAATACCAGATAATATCCATTTCTGAATTCTATTTAAAAAAAAAGTTGGTCTCCTTTATTTTTGTCAAATAACTCAAGTCCCTGATAGATTTTTTTTCTTTACTTTTCATGGTTGCATACCATTAAGTACTCAGACGAGCCAAGGTAGACTGAACACAGTCCTTGTGTTAGAGTTAGAAATCTCAAAGGAGACTAAGGAAGTGCAGGGGAGTGTGAGCAGGGTGAACAGGGGTGGGCACTGTGAGAACACACTCACCAATTAAATAGCAGGATTAGGACTTCTAGTCTCTGTTACAGAGGAGAGCTGGAAGGAGCTTCAAAGTTGCCACTTCATCCTAACAACAAATCAAATCCTGAACAAACAGAAAGCTCAGTACTTTTCTTTGATCTCTTAGAGCAGTGAGGTGACAAGGATAAAATGCTGCCCCCAACATTTGAGAGATAGTCCATACAGAGAAGCACAACTTAGCAGAGCAGAAACTCATAGGCAGAAACCTCCATGGAAACCAGTACCAGGATTGGAAAACTCAAGGTGTAATTGACAAATTCTGGGTGCTCAATGTGGATAAGTCTGAGAGTTAAAAACTCCAGGAGAAGGGGACCCATGTTTTTGTGTTTCACTTCCTGAAGCTCTACCAGGTTCCCACAGTGACTATCAGAAGAAAAAAAAAAAAACCCAGAAAACAAAAAACGAAGACATTGAGAACCCTTGAGAGATTGATAGGGAAAGAGGAAAAGTAACCATTCTGAAATATGCCAGAGCATTCTGTTCTTTTCAATAAGGCCTGCATTGGAGAGAAACTCTCATCAGAGCCAGAGCCTAAACTATTGGGATTGTATCAGAGTGGAACTAAGCTGGGGGAAAAGAAATACCCACCTCCAGCTGCCTCTAACCTTCCACCCATCCAATTACTCAACTCCAGTTCTCGGGCCATCCGTCCCACCTAAGATGTGGCATTGGGGGCCTGAAAAACACTTGTGACATTTACAGATGAAGGGCATAGATTCACTAAAATACTGAGCCCTAATCATGGGACTATAGACCCCTTCTCCTCACCTCACACCTCACCACCACATTGCTAAGGTCCAATTTACCAGGGTTCCTTTCACCCCACACACCATGTCCAGCTCTCAACAAAAAATTACAAGGCATGCTGAAAGGCAAAAAACACAGTTTGAAGAGGCAGAACAAGCATCTGAACCAGACTCAGACAGAATAGAGATGTTGGAAGTAACAAATTATTAATTTGAACAACTATGATGAACATGCAAAGGTTGCTCATTAAAAAAAAAATGTAGGTAATATGCAGAAACAGACAATATAAGCAGGGAGAAATAAATTCCAAAAAGAATCAAAAAGAAATGCTAGAGATCAAAAAACACTGCAACAGAAATGAAGAATGCCTTTGATGGGCTTATTAGTAGGCTGGACATGGCTGAGCAAAGAATCTCTGAGCTTTAGGATATGTCACAGAAGTTCTCAAAATTGAAAAGCAAGGAGAAAAAATACTGGAAAAGAAAAACAACAACAGAATATCCAAGAACTGTGAGACAACTACAAAAAATGTAACATATGCATAATGGGAATATTTTCCTGAAATTAATGTCAGACGCCAAGCCACAGAGCCAGGAAACTCAGAGAACACCAAGTAGGAAAGTGCCAATCAAACTATACCTATGCATATCATAGACTGAAGAAAATAAAAGAGAAAAAATTTTGAAAGAAGCTAGAGGAAAAAACACCTTCATTTAGAGGAACAAAGGTAAGAATTACTTTCTACTTCTCCTAGGAAACCATGTAAACAAGAAGGGAATGCAGGAAAATATTTAAAGTGTGAAACAAACAAAATAAATCACCAACCTAGAATTCTGTACCCTGAGAAATTATCCTTCAAAAGTCAGGAAGAAAAAATTTCTCAGACAAACGAAATCTGAATAGAACTTGTGATCAATAGGTCTGCCTTCAAGAAATGTTAAAAAGTGTTCTCTAGAGAAAAGGAAATGTTAAGTCAGAAACTCAGATCTACATAAAGATCTATATAAAGAAAGGAAGAGCATTAGAGAAGGAGTAAGTGGGGGTGAAATAAAAACTTTTATTTTTCTTATTCTTAATGAATCTAACAGATAACAGTTTGTTCAAAATAATAACAAAAATGTATTTGAAGATCAGAGCTTATGTAAAAGTGAAATAAATGACAGCAATGATACAAGAGATGAGAGGGAGCAATTAGGAATATTTTGTTATTATGAAGCACTTGTACTACCCATGAAGTCGTATAATGTTATTTGAAAATGGAGTTGGATTAGTTGTAAACGTACATGGCAACTTCTAAGGCAACCACTAAAAATTTTTTTTAAGAAGCATAATTGATACGTTAGGAAGAGGAAATAGAATCCTGTAAAATTCTCAATTAAAATCACAATTAGCAGAAAAAAGAGTGGAAGACAAATATAGGAATACAAAACAAAGGCAACAAGTAGGAAACAGTAACAAATATGGTAGATATTAATCTAGCTACATCAATAATTATTTAAAACAACAGAGATTATCAGGGTAGATCAAAAAAGAAGACCAAACTATGTAATTTTTACAAGAAACCCATCTTAAATGTAAAGACACACATATAGGTTAAAAGTAAAGGGATGGAGGAAGATACAGCATGCTAATACTAATTAAGAGAATGCAGTAGTGGGGCGCCTGGGTGGCTCAGTCATTGAATGTCTGCCTTCGGCTCAGGTCATGGTCCCAGGGTCCTGGGATCGAGCCCCGCATTGGGCTCCCTGCTCTGCGGGAAGCCTGCTTCTCCCTCTCCCACTCCCCCTGCTTGTGTTCCCTATCTCGCTGTGTCTCTGTCAAATAAATAGGTGAAATCTTAAAAAAAAAAAAAAAAGATACTATTAAAAAAAAGAGAGACACAGTAGTAGGTATATGAATTTCAGACACAGCAGACTTCAGAACAAGGAAAATTATCATGAACAAAGAGGCACATTACATAATGCAAAGGAGTCAATTCTACAACAAGATACAACGATCCTTAATGTGTATGCACCTAACTACACAGCATCAAAATACATGAAGCAGAAATTGATGGAACTGCAAGGAGAAATAGAGGAGTCCACTATTATAGTTGGGAACTTTAACAATCTTCTATCGAAAACAGATATCCAATAGATAAGAAAATCAGTAAGAGCAGAGCTGAACTCAATAGTACCGTCAATCAACTGAATATAATTGACATCTATAGACTTCTTTATCCAACAACAACAGGATACACATTCCTCTCACGGTCACATGAAAAATACACAAAAATAGACTGTATTCTGGGCCATAAAGAAAAATCTTAACGGGTGCCTGGGGGGCTCAGTTAGTTAAGCATCTGCCTTTGGTTCAGGTCATGATCCCAGGGTCCTTGGATGGAGCCCTGCATAGCGGGTTGGGTCAGGCTCCCTGCTCAGTGAGGAGCCTGCTTCTCCCTCTCTCTCTCTCTCTCTTTTCCCACTTCCCACCTGCTTGTGCTCTCTGTAGCGCATGCTCTCTCTCTCTCTCTTTCAAATAAATAAATAAATAAAAACCTTAACAAATTTAGAATAATATAAATCATACAATGTGTGCTCTCACACCACAATGGAATTAAACCAGAAATCAATAACAGATAACTGGAAAATCCCCAAATACTTGGAGATTACACAACATACTTCTAAATAACATATGAGTCAAAAGAGAAATACCAAGAAAAATTTAAAAATATTTTGAAGTAAATGAAGATGAAAATACAATTTAAAACGTGAGATTCAGCAAAAGCAGTGCTTAAAAGGAAATATATAGCATTGATTGCATATATTACAAAAGAAGGAAGATCTAAAATTAATAATCTAAGTTTCTACCTCAGGAAACTAAAAAGAAGAGGAAATTACATCTAAAGTAAGCAGAAGACAAGGAATAATGTATATTAGAGCAGAAATCAATGAACTTGGAAATTGGAAATCAACAGAGAAAGTCAATGAAACCAAAAGCTGGTTGTTTTAAAAATCAATGAAATCAACGTCTCTAGCTAGGCTAAGAAAAAAGAGAGAAGACACAAATTACTAATTTTAGAAATGAAAAAGGGGACATTACCACATATCCCATGGAAATTAAAAGGAGAATAAAGGAATACTATGTATGACTGTACGACCACAAATTTGAAAACTTAGATGAAATGGACAATTCCTTGACAGGCACATCTATCAAAACGCACACGAGAAGAGTTAGACTATATGAATGGGCCTATATCTACTAGAGAAATCAAATCAATAATTAATAACCTTCCAAAGCAGAAAACACTAAACCCAGATGGATTCACTCATAATTTCTACCAAACACTTAAGAAATTCTCTACAATCAGGCGCCTGGGTGGCTCAGTTGGTTAAGTGACTGCCTTCGGCTCAGGTCATGGTCCCGGAGTCCTGGGATTGAGTCCCACGTCGGGCTCCCGGCTCAGCGGGGAGCCTGCTTCTCCCTCTGACCCTCTCCCCTCTCATGCTGTTTCTCTCTCAAATAAATAAATAAATAAAATCTTAAAAAAAAAAAAAAAAGAAATTCTCTCAATCTTTTCCACAAGACAGAAGCAGAAGAAATGCTTCTTAACTCAATCTATAAGGCCCACTTTACCCTAATACCAAAACCACACGAAAACATTACAAAAAAGTAAAACTACAAATCAATATCTCTCATGAATATTGGTGCATAAATTTGCAAGAAAATATTAGCAAATGAAGTCCAACAACATATAAGATAATTATATACCATGACCAAATGGAATTTATCCCAGATATGCAAGGCTAGGATCTAAACAAAATCAGTATGAAGAAAACTACAAAACTATGATGAAAGAAATAAAAGAAAAGCAAAAAATAGAGGAATATTCTGTGTTCATGGATAGAAAGACTTACTAATGTCAATTAGTCAGTTCTTCCTAACTTGATCCATAGATTCAATGCAATCCCAATCAAAGTTTCAGAAAGTTATTTTGTGGATGTAGACAAACTGATTCTAAGAATTATATGGAAAGGAAAAGGCCCAGACTAGCCTGCTCAATATTGAAAGAGAACAAAGTCACAGGACTAACACTATTGGCCCTCAAAACTTACTATATAGCTATAGTAGTCAAGGCAGTGTGATATTGGCAAAAGAATAGATAGATCAATAGAACAAAATAGAGAGCCCAGAACAGAAACCCATAGAGTCTACTCATCATTGACAGGGAGCAATGGCAATGTAATAGAGAACAGATAGTCTTTTCACCAAATGAGGCTGGAACAACTAAACATTCACATGCAAGAAAGAAAGAAAGAAAGAAAGAAAGAAAAAAAAGACTCCAGACACAGATTTAATTTCCTTCACAAAAACTAACTCAAGGGGCACCTGGGTGGCTCAGTCATTAAGCGTCTGCCTCGGCTCAGGTCATGATACCCAGGGTCCTGGGATCAAGCCCTGCATGGGGCTCTCTGCTCAGCGGGAAGCCTGCTTCTCCCTCTCCCACTCCCCCTGCTTGTGTTCCCTCTCTCGCTGTGTCTCTCTGTCAAATAAATAAATAAAAATATTTAAAAAAACACAACTAACTCAAAATAGAGCTAAATGTAAAATGCAGAACTATAAAAGATAGATACAAAAGAAGATACAGCAGAAAACTGAGATGATTTCTATTATGTCAATGAAAATCAAGATGACCTCTCTTATGTCAATGATTTTTTAGATACAACACTAATGTCATGATCCATGAACTCAGAAATAGTTGATAATCTGGACTTTACTAAAATTAAAAACTCCTGCTTTTTCAAAAGACACTGTCAGGAGAATGAGAAGAAAAGCCACAGACTAGGAGAAAATAATTACCAAAAGACACATCTGACAAAGGACTATTATCCAAAATAAGAAGTCTTAAAAATCAATAATAAGAAAACAGATGACCAGTTCAAAATATGGGTAAAAGATCTGAACAGATTCCTCACCAAAGAAGATACTCAGATGGCAAATAAGCATGTGAAAAGATGTTCCATATCATATGCCATCAGAGAAATGCAAATCAAAGCAACAGTGAGATTACCCATACACATGTATTAGAATGGCTAAAATCTAGAATCCTGACAACACCAAACACTGGCAAGGATCTGGAGCCACAGGAATTCTCATACGTTGCTGGTGGGAATGCAAAATGGTACAGCCACTTTGGAAGACAGTTTGACAGTTTCTTATAAAACCAAACATACCCTTACCATATGATCTAGGAATCACACTCCTTGGTATTTGCCAAATTGAGCTAAAAACTTACGTCCACCCAAAAACTATATGCAGATGTTTATGGCAGCTTTATATATAATTGCCAAAACTTGGAAGTAATTAAGATGTCCTTCAGTAATTGAATGGTACTTCCAGACCATAGAACATTATTCACTGCTAAATAGAGGTAAGCTATCAAGCCATGAAAAGACATGGAGAAAACTTAAATACATATTACGTTAAAGAAACTGATCTGGAAAGATTACACACTGTAAGATTCCAAGTATCTGATATTCTGGAAAGGCAAAATTATGTAAACAGTAAAAGAGTAGTGGTTGCCAGGGGTTAAGGGAGAGGTAGGGATGAATAAGCAGAGCATGGAGGATTTTCAGGGCAGTGAAACTATTCTATATAGTACTACAACAGCGGATTCATTCATTAATGTCATTCATTACACATTTGTCAAAATCCATAGAACCTTCAACACCAAAATGAACCCTAATGTAAACCATGACTTTGGATGATAAGGATGTCTCAATGTAGGTTCATCAATTGTAACAAATGTACTACTCTGGCGGGGGATGTTGATAGCGGAGGAGATTGTGTGTGTGTGTAGACAGGGGGTATAGGGGAATTCTGTGCTTTCTGCTCAATTTTACTATGACCTTAAACTGCTCTAAAAATTAAAATTCATTAATTAAAAAAAAAAGAACCTCAGCCTATAAATAAGGGCTTTTGATTTTAGCTGTTTTCTTTTTTATTTGTTAACATATTAATTCTACTCACCTCACAGATGTTTCACCTCATTTTTAGTGATATAAGAAAACATCCTCCACCACAGGAGCCACAAGACTGTTTTGCTGGAAGCAATGCATATTTGTTTACTGATTATTCATTATCATTGGTAAGCATCTTCAAGGTTGAATGTTGCAGGATGAATAATGTCAGATGCTCATTTCTTAACTAAGATCTCTCTCTACCCTAGGGACAACGATTCCCTTGCAAATATCTGAAGAATTTGTTCCTTCTTTCATTCCTTTCCTATCCAGAGATAGCATTCACAAAAGGCCCCTTTCTCCCGTTGTTGAAAATCTGTTCTCTCATCTTAGAGGTTTGCTTCCTTTCCAATTGCTTCAACAGGAGTCTCTTGCTTCTAAAGCTATAGCTGTACCCCGTAATCGAATCCGAATCTCAAACCCACTTTTCCAACTGGATCTTTTCGTTTGACCATACGAAAAGCCAAACTTATCCTCAACAAAAAGTTGTTTTCCTTTCATATTCCCCATTGGAGTTAACAGGCTTACAATCCACCCAGAGTTATTATTTATTAGCATTAATCAACATCTCACATGCTATATATTTTACTTGAATATTTTGTTTACTGTCTTTCTCCCCCGCCAAGAATGTGAAGTTTATGAATATAGATGTTTGTCTGCTTTTTTCACTGTTCTATTTCAAGTGTGTAGAACGGTGCTACTGGTGATCAATAAATCTTTTGTTGAATAAATGGGTGAATCTATCTTTTGTGAAATCAACTTTAAAAATGAGATGACCTTTATTTCGTCTTGTAATCATTTCCTAAAGTTGGAATTTCCAAATCAAGGGAATCTACATTTTTAAGGCTCTTTGTAAAATGCAATGGTTATGGCAGACACTGGGGGAGTTATCTAGCTGTGTGATACCTGGAACTGCTTCGGCCGTCTTGTACAAGTCCGTATATATTAATGATATAACAAAGGAAGGTTAAGAAGAACCTGGGTCCTTGATGGCATTATTGAGATAGAGTCCTGGTCGATTTCCCCTAGAGTTTGCCCTACCACTGGATTTCTTGCTAAATGAGTTCCGATAGCTACACATATGAACTGAATTGTGTTGAGCTCAACATACATCAATTTTACTATTTCTTGTTTTTATTTATTTTTTATTTTTTATTTTTTTAAAGATTTTATTTATTTGACAGAGAGACACAGCAAGAGAGGGGACACAAGCAGGGGGAGGGGGAGAGGGAGAACCGGACTCCCTGCTGAGCAAGGAGCCCCATGCGGGGCTCGATCCCAGGACCCTGGGATCATGACCTGAGCCGAAGGCAGACGCCTAACGACTGAGCCACCCAGGCGCCCCTATTCCCTGTTTTTAAATGTATAGTCTTAAAAGTGATGATAACCATCATGTCCCATCTGTTAAGTCTCACAGCTCTTCATTACTCTTGAAATAAAATCTAAACTCTTTACAACGGCCTATAAACTCTCACTGACTATGATCCAGTTTCACTGGTTTTGTGTGTCCTAACTACATCTAACTTTGTTGCCCCAAAGCCTTTGCATTTGCTATTTTTTACCCAGAGTGGTTTTCCTCTATATGGCTGAGTTTTGGGTTTTTTTTTAAATTCTCAGCTATCAGCTCAAATATTGTACCCCCAGTTACTTTCTCCATTATATGTTCTTGTCTTTCTTCATTGTACTTTTTACAATCTAACTTTTTAAAGTTACTTAGTTGCTTATTGTCTTCCTTTCTCAAATATATTCATTATAAGAGTATCATCCTTGTCTCTTCAGTTCACCGCTGTATCTCTAACACCTAATACATGTACCCAATTCATGGTCTGTGCTCAAAATATTTTTTGAACAAATGAATAATATGTGATGATCAAGACAAAGGTTATATGAAAAACATGTTAACTAGATAAAATCATTTTAAATACTTAATGTATTTTTTAAATGCCCACAACAAAAAAAAATTATGCTAAGGAAATTTTATCTGTTACATAATTGTAATATTTAGTAAAGAGAGAACACTCACAAATGAATAAAAAAATCTAAACATACCAATAAGTATACAAACAAAAGCCACGATCAACTAATTCAATAAAGAATTGCTTAGTAATCGTAAGAAAATATAGTTTGCACTAACAAAGAAATGCAAATAAAATTAAGAAATCATTGTTTGAAAAATTAATATTTCAGTAGTGTTCATGTATTGAGTTGTCACTATATTCTAAGAGCTATTAGTCTTTTTCTATTTTTACATACATATCTTTTTTTTTAGAAGGAAAGCAACTTTTTTTTTTTAATTTTTTAAGAGATTTATTTATTTGTCAGAGAGAGCAAGCACAAGCAGGGGGAGCATCAGGGAGAGGGAGAAGCAGGCTCCCCAATGAGCAAGGAGCCTGATGTGGGACTCAATCCCAGGACCCTGGGATCATGACCTGAGCCAAAGGCAGACGCTCAGCCAACTGAGCCACCCAGGCATCCCTACATACATATCTGTAAAGGAGAGAAAATGGTCGCTGTTAGAAATGTTCAAGGAACAATAAGAAGGCCAGTATGCCTGGCAGGCAGGGAGTCGAGGAGATCTTGGGAGATGAGGTCTGTGAGATAGGTTATATACGGTAGACAGTGAGCACTTAATGTTGGTTTGAGGAGTAACTATCTCTTAGTGGTGCTACTGAAGGTAATTTTAATTTTTATCTTTTTGCTAATCTTTTTATATATTTTTTAAACAAATGCATATTACTTTTATGATAAGAAATAAGTATTTTAAGAAAAATTTATTTAAAAATGAAATATCATCAAAAGAGTGTGACACAGTAGATTGTGTTCTGTTAGATGCTAAGAATGCCTAATTTTCTTCATAGAAATTCTTCTAAGTGATGCATGTAATCTATTTTAGAAGCAAATGGAAAAAATCTATTTAAAGAAGATGTCCACCCCCAACTTCCTTACCAATTTTTGTTATGTAAAAAATAATTTGGGAAAACAAAACAAAAATGGTAAAGTGACATAATGGGTACATTTCATATTTACAAGACCATTTATTAGCCATTCTCAAAATTTAACTTCAAGCAATCCTAACACATTAAGCTAAATCTTGTATCTATTTTATATTTCTTTATTGTATGCAATATCTGTTCTTTTTGATTGCTGTATATATTTTCACAAAATACTTATGAGATGTATTATGTGCATAGGAGATACAAAGCTTTTATCTAAGTCAAAATTCAGAGCTTGGTTTTGAATCCAGCAAATCAACCAGACAGTAAAGGACTGCTTTTATGAATAAATATGCCTGTGGGGAGGTGGGTAGTTGTAAATCTCTGGCTCTTTGTAATTACTCAATAGATGTTTGGCAAATAAGAGATTATGTTGGCTTTTATTCTTCTGTATTTATTCTTGGAACCATGGTCACTCAGTCATCTATTCGATTATCACTGTTACCAAAAGTAAGGGCCCAGCTTATATTATGGAGGGGAAGGCAGAAGGTAAACTAGTAAGGAAGAAATACATATATTTACAAATTAAAGTAAGGTATATGAACACCTTGAATAAGTTTCAGTGATTGAGAATTACAGGTTGGTCAGAGATGGTCTGTTTATGCAGATGATAACACACCTTTGTTCTCTGGTGAACTGTATTATGAATAGATGAGCAATTGAAACACTATATGTGGCCATTTTAATACAAAGTTTTTGAACTAAATTTATAGTAAGAAGTTATGTAGTTAGAAGACAAAGAAAGCTATCAACTTAAGTCACAAAACATCATTCCTTCTTTCATACTGTTTCATAGAAGACACTTAAAACATTATTGTCATGGAGTCGGCACTCTTCTCTAGGCGAGTAATTGTTGATAGAGAAAAATATCCAGTATAAAATGTTTATTGTGTTCCAGCAATTTAGAATAATTTAAAGAAGTTAGGATCATAGTGCTTTAATGAACACTTGTGTAATTATTAATTTCATTATACTATTTGTTTGTTTGTTTTTTATTTATTTTTAAGTAGGCTTCATGCCCAATGTGGGGCTTGAACTCATGACCCCAAGATCAAGAGTCACATGCTGTACTGACTGAGCCAACCAGGCACCCCCATTATACCATTTATTGAATATCTATTTGAGGTGAGGCATAGTATAGAGCATAATTTTATCTTCACAATAGCTCTAACAGATGCATAATTTAAAGTGCATTCTGTTGGTAATAATACTGGGTCTCAGAGAGGACTAAGACCACATACCTAGTGAATTATTTACATCTTTGTTTTTCCAGCTCTACAAAATTAAGTACCTACCAGCAGGGTCCTATATGGTTAAGAGTGTGGGCTCTGGATTTAGGTGCTGCTAATTTCTCGTTGTCTGGCCTTTGAAAAATATATAACTTCTCTGTCCTTTAGTTCTCTCCTCTGTAAGTGGGGATAAAAATATAATAATACACATGAAACACCTAGAACAGTGCCTAATACAGAGTCAACACGCTAAATCTTAGGTGATTTTATATTTATGTGCATTATATGTAGGTGTTATTAATGTTCATCACAGATGAAATCTATCTTACTCTTTTTGCATGCAAACTATGGGTAAGGCACTCTATACATGTGTTCTAATGTCCTTAATGTTCAGCATCTCTCTGCATTCGTGGGACTATGTGGCAGGTGCAAACACTCTAAGAAGTGGCTTCCAATACTTCCCATTAGAGTCTCACATGGAAGAGATTCCAGGAAATTCATACCACATAATATTGATCTGGGGATTACATCAGGCTTTGCTAGAGGAACTCTCCTCTTGCTGTATTAAATACCCAGTGTTTATGATTCTCATTATTGTTAATGTCATGTAAATTTTCTAGAATTGCTCTATAATAATGGAAAAAATCAAATTTCTTTTGTACTGAATGATGAGGTTTCTGAGAATGTCAAGTTATCACACGTAGGGACTAACCTTAAATATTTTTTGAGTAGACAACAACCAGACTGTACAAACTTGGGGTTTCTCTCTGTGTCTTGGGAGGAGCCTATACGAATGAGGGACACTGAGGCTTAAACTTTGTTATCTTCACAGTAAGTCAACTTTGGTGTAAGGCCACATAATTTAATTTCTGTGTTCTAAAAATTATTTTGGGTAATAGGACCGAAAAGGATTTAAGATTGCGGAGCGAGAAATGTAGTGATCATGGGTTTTCTTTGTTCCTTGCTCAGGAACTACATGTCCAGTCCAAGCCTGCTATTTCACAAATTCGCAGTCATGGGTGAGAAAGGAAATCCAGATGATGCTGAGCAATTTCACCATTAGGGCTTCAAAAATGAATTCCGTCCATTTAACTAAGGGGACTGAGTAAAGATAAAGAATGCACATATGTTGGACATGAGGAAGACTACAAAATTGGTTATTCTCATAGAGGGATACATTTGTCCCAAGGGTGGTAAGTATTTGGAAACAAGTAAGTGCTCAATAAATCTTTATTAAAGAAGGAAGAATCTGGACCACTAGAGACCTCTCCAGTTATTGCATACATCTAGAGCATGGCCACATCTCTGCCCAGCTTGCCTTTACTTAGGCTTACTGTCTAACGGATCCTCTTATAAACTTCCTCATATTAACTCATTTAATTTCTAGAACAACTCATAGAGATAAGTAATATTATCATACACATATTACATATAAAGACACTGAGGCATAGAGCGGCCACCTCATTTGTCTAAAGTCACACATACCTTAAGTGGCAGAACTGGGATTTGAACCAGAACCCTGTGACACCTGAGTCTGTGCTCTTTATCATGTGCT
This sequence comes from Mirounga angustirostris, assembly GCF_029215605.1. NCBI lineage: Eukaryota > Metazoa > Chordata > Mammalia > Carnivora > Phocidae > Mirounga > Mirounga angustirostris. The sequence continues at coordinate 46,853,373 of NW_026991714.1, forward strand.
AAGAGACAAGGGCATGAGCTCCTTGTTGTTGATTATAAAATAAGCTTTGGGCCCTGTTAAGTTTATAGAGAAAGCTTTAGAGATATATTTTTTAAACATTCTATTTAAACAGAAATATAAACTCTTTTAGGGAAAAAAATAGAGCATTTACCTAAGAATTTAATAGAGTCCTACTAGAACACTTAATTTTTCTCAGGATGTTTGTATCATGACATAATAGTATTATATATATTATATTATATTATATTATTCTCACTGGAAAAATCACCCTAGATAGCCCAGGTATAAACTACACAATGGGTGAATACTTTGGCCATGTTATCTCTGAAAATAAATTTATACTAGATGTTTGTCTTCTCACCAAAAAAGATGTTATACTAGATATTTGTCTTCTCACCAAACCACAATTTATTTCTAGCTGGTGAGGAAACTCATGCCAGATGGAATCTAACTGAAAGACTATTTAAGGGCGCCTGGGTGGCTCAGTTGGTTAAGCGACTGCCTTCGGCTCAGGTCATGATCCTGGAGTCCCGGGATCGAGTCCCGCATCAGGCTCCCTGCTCGGCGGGGAGTCTGCTTCTCCCTCTCATGCTCTCTGTCTCTCATTCTCTCTGTCTCAAATAAATAAATAAAATCTTTTAAAAAAAAAAAAAGACTATTTAATACCGAAGAGCACCCTTGACTGCTTGCTGTCAGAGATGTGGCATTCTAGCAGCCTCTAGTCCTAAGTAGCGCTAAATCTTTGAGAATGCTTTTAATCTCTATGGGCCAGAGTCCGCACATCAAAAATGCTTTCTAAAGTTTATTTCAGCTTTAAAAATTCCTATGATGCCTCTACTAGAAGTAAATAACCACCCATTAAAATTATTGATAGATATTGGCCAATTGGTTGAAAGAATTTTTTTTGGAAAAAATTTCAATTTTAAGGAAATTGAAATTTAATTGTCTTATTTGTTTATTTATAAGGTTTTATTTATTCTACTTTATGTCTCTTTGGCTATCGTTTTCATTATACAATTCTACACTTTTAAGTTTATTCATAGATATTTTTGTTGTTGCTATTGTAAATCAAAAAAGAAAACTTTTACTACATTTTCCTAATAAGTTACAAAGAAAGTCATTGTAGGAAAGCTGTTGATGATATTTGCAAATTAATTTGTTTGTAGCCAGAATAATTATTTTTATTTACAACTGAATATCAGTTGATACCCTTGAGTTTATAGACACACAAACTTACCATCTGAAATAAATGACATTTTATCACTTGTTCTTCAATTTTTATGACTTCTTTTTTCTTTGCTTTAAGATTTATTTATTTACTTTAAAGAGAGTGAGAGAGAGCCAGGGGAGGGGCAGAGGGAGAGAGAGAATCCTGAAGCAGACTCCTCAATGAGCTCGGAGCCTAACACGGGGCTCCATCCCAAGACCCAGAGATCATGACCTGAGCAAAATCAAGAGTCCAACGTTTAACCAACTGAGCCACGCAAGGGCCCCTCTTCTTTTTTCTAATTACTTTGTCCAGTTCTTCAAAAATTATGGTAATAATTAAAGTAGTGGGCATGCTTATATTGTTTCTGATCTTAGTGAGAGTATGAATATAGTTTCCCTGTTAGGTATGAGGCAATTTGAATTTGAAAAAAATATATTATGTTAAAAAAATATCCTTCAAGTTTTATGAAGATTGCATTTTAAATCAGTAATGGGTGTTTAATTTTATCATATCTCTTTATGGCATCTATAGTGATGATTAAATGGTTTATTTCCTTTGACCTTTTAATTATATAAGTTATAGCTGATTTCCTAACTGAGAAATCTTTGGGAAAACCCCTCTGAGTCATGATGAATTATTCCTTTTATAAGCTGCTAGATTATATTAAATGATTTTTATATTAACATTGATACTTGTATGGGAGATAGATCTATAGTTTTAAAAGATATTTCTATCAGCTTTTGTTACCAATATTTTATTGTGCATCAGTCTGGATTTTTTTTTAATTTTAAAGATTTTTATTCATTTATTTGAAAGAGTGAGAGACAGCATGAGTGGGGGGTAGGGGCAGGGGGAGAAGCAGACTCCCCACTGAGCAGGGAGCCCAATATGGGGCTGGATCCCAGGACCCTGGGATCATGACCTGAGCTGAAGACAGACGCTTAACCAAGCCACCCAGGAGTCCCAGAATCTAGGTTTTATACCAGCTCTAGCTGCAAAGGAGCCTGGGAAAATGAGAGACTGGCATTTCTGGTTTCGATAGCAGAAGTGGTTGGTTTGGTGAATGGAGAATGCCTCAGTCAATGCAGAAGGTTACAATGTTGACTGACAAAACCAGAGGCCCTGGTCCATGAAAAGTAGGAAACCTATTTTCTCTCTGTTATTCTCTCTGGAACAAGTAAAATATTACTGAAGTTATTTGAGTAACTGCTAATTTGTTTAAATTATGTGAGTGATTTGTGAAATTGTGTTTATCTGGTACCGTTTTAGGAAACAGGTCTTTGACCATTTGCTCATTTTTTTCTATTATAATCTGAATTTCCTATTTTTTTTATTTCAAATATGGTTTATATTTTCTGAACCCAACAGATTTTTAAAATTCAGATATTCAAATGTTTTGAATAGAATCAAGTATTTAATTTTTATTATTGTGATTTCTAGTACATAAATGTGGTTTTTTCTCTCGTTTAGATTTTTTATTGTTGTTTGGGGGATTTTTCCTTTGATCAGCTATGCTCGCTAATGGTTGATTGGTTAATTAATTTTTGTTTATAAAAGTAGATCATGGGCTTATTATTTGTTTTTCCCTTGCTCTTATCTGGTTATTATTTCCTGAGTTTATCATGTTGATTTCTTCCTTCTGCTTTCCCCATGTTTTTGCTATAAATAGTCTTTTTCAAACTTATTTGTTTATATTAATTTGTTTGAATTTGTTCTTTTTCTTGTTTGCCAAGAGATTTTATATGTAATATTTACACTATCGTTATCTTTTAAATATTCTGCAATTTTGATTCTGAGAGTTTTTTTCTTATTTAAATATATTTGTTAGTGGTTTGGAATTTTTAAGTTTCTGTTGGTATTATTTTTAGTTTTATTACATTGGGATTAGAGAATGTATGATAAGTAGTACTGCACTTTATCATTATTGATTTTTGTCTATTTTTTAACACTTTATTATGAGAATTTTCAAACATGCAGGAAGGACCCATTATCTAAATTCTACCATTTTAATATACTCGCTTTTTCACATATCTATTTATCTATAAATCTATCTATACATCCATCCATTTTATTTTTCCATGCATTTCAAAGTAAATTGTAAAAATCAGTCCATCTAAATACTTCAGCATGCATTTCATTAACTACAGTTCAGCTCTCATTCAAAGACTTTTTTTCCTCTTGGGGTAAAATTTCCCAATAACATATTTCAGAAGTTTTAATGTACTTTGCCTAAAGTTTGACAAATTGATACACTGGTATAAAGCTGGCCATATTAAGGTACAGAATGTTACCGTCCCCTTAGAAATTTCCTTCACGCCCCTTCCCAGTTAATTTCCACCTCCCACCCTTAGAAGCATCCATTATTCTGATACTTTTCTACCACAGTTTAGTTGGCCTGTTGTCTAAATGGAATTAAACAACGTACTCTTCTGTATATGACTTTTTTACCCTGAGCATGTTTTGGAGATTCACTCATGTTGCTGCATGTATTAATAATTTCTTTTTTATTACTATGAAGTTTCCATTATAGGAATATACCAAATTTCTCTATCCATTCTCCTATTGATGTACATCTGGATATTTCCAGTTTAGGGAGATTATTAAGTCAGCTATAAAACATTCTTATACAAATCTAGTTATGGGCATATGTTGTCATTTCTCTTGGCTTGTCAACTTTTCTAAATAATTTTTTTAAAAGATTTTATTCATTCATTTGAGAGAGAGAGCACAAGCAGGGGGAAAGGCAGAGGGAGAGGAAGAAGCAGACTCCCTGCTGAGCTGGGAGCCAGACATGGGGCTCGATCACAGGACCTGGAGATCATGACCTGAGCTGAAGGCAGATGCTCAACCATCTGAGCCACCCAGCTGCCCCTAGGTTTGTTTAATTTTTATAAATACTCCATTACCACTTGAAAAAGTCATATTTTATACATATTCTTGTTATTTAGTTATATTAAATAGTATCTATATATCTTTAGCCTGTCTATTATAGATTGGTTAAGTGTTATTGGTTGAATTATATCCCCTATGAAAGACGTTGACGTTCTGAGTTCCAGTACCTGAGTATTTGACCTTATTTGGAAATAAAGCTTTGCAGATGATCAAGTTAAGGCTCTAAATCCGGAATGACTGTCCCCTTACCAAAGACGGAAATTTAGACACAGAGATAAAGACACAGGGAAGATGCCATTTGAACATTAGACATATACTGCTACAAGCTAAGAAACACCAAAAGATTTCTGGCAAACCACCAGAAACTAGGAGAGAGGCATGGAACAGATTCACCCTTATAGCCTTAAGAAGAAACAAGTTCTGTCCATTGCTGAGAGTGGAGTATTAAGGTCTCCTACAATTAACGTATTGTTATCAATATGACTCTTTATTTTGGTTAACAGTTGGCTTATGTAAATGGCTGCTCCCATGTTAGGGGCATAGATATTTACAATTGTTAGATCTTCTTGTTGGATAGACCCTTTAAGAATGATACAGTGTCCTTCTGTGTCTCTTATTACAGACTTTAGTTTAAAATCCAATTTGTCTGATATAAGCATTGCTACCCCAGCTTTCTTTTGAGGTCCGCTGGCATGGAAGATGGACCGCCATCCCTTCACTTTCAGTCTGGATGTATCTTTAGGTTCAAAATGAGTCTCTTGTAGACAGCATATGGATGGGTCCTGTCTTTTTATCCAATCTGCAACCCTGTGCCGTTTTATGGGAGTGTTTAGGCCAGTCACGTTGAGAGTGATTATTGAAAGATATGAATTAATTGTCATCATGTTGCCTGTGAAGACGTTGTTTATCATCATTAGCCATCAGGGAAATCCAAATCAAAACCACATTGAGATACCACCTTATACCAGTTAGAATGGCAAAAATGGACAGGGAAAGAAACAACAAATGTTGGAGAGGTTGTGGAGAAAGGGGAACCCTCTTGCACTGTTGGTGGGAATGCAAGTTGGTACAGCCACTTTGGAAAACAGTGTGGAGGTTCCTCAAAAAATTAAAAATAGAGCTACCCTATGACCCAGCAATTGCACTACTCGGTATTTACCCCAAAGACATGGATGTAGTGAAAAGAAGGGCCATATGCACCTCAATGTTCATAGCAGCAATGTCCACAATAGCCAAACTGTGGAAAGAGCCGAGATGCGCTTCAACAGATGAATGGATAAAGAACATGTGGTCCATATATACAATGGAATATTACTCAGCCATCAGAAAGGATGAATACCCAACTTTTACATCAACATGGATGGGACTGGAGAAGATTATGCTAAGTGAAAGAAGTCAAGCAGAGAAAGTCAATTATCATATGGTTTCACTTATTTGTGGAACATAAGGAATAGCATGGAGGACATTAGGAGAAGGAAGGGAAAAATGGGGGAAGGAATTGGAGGGAGAGATGAACCATGAGAGACTATGGACTCTGAGAAACAAACAGGGTTTTAGATGGGAGGGGGGAGGGGGGATTGGTTAGCCCGGTGATGGGTATTAAGGAGGGCACATACTGCATGGAGCACCGGGTGTTATATGAAAACAATGGACCATGGATCACCACATCAAAAACCAATGATGTATGGTGACTAAGATAACATAATAAAATTAAAAAAAAAAAAAAAAGGAACAAGTTGCTGACACCCGGATTTTAGACTTTTAGTCTCTAGAATTGTTAGATGATACATTTCTCTTGTTTAAGTCACTCGGTTTGTGGTACTTTGTTACAGCAGTCCTAGAAAACTATTACAGTGAGCAAGCTAAAGTTTCTTAATATTTCCTATGTATTCATCCTTGCATTAAATTTATTTTAATTTTGCCCTATAACTTTCAACACTATTTTATTTCATGTATAAAGTTTCAAAACAAATGAATCTTCATTTTTACTTGGCCTTTGTTATAATGAAGTTTTCTTCTTTTTTTCAGTTAATGCTTTCTGTCTTGTGTATTCAGTTTTGGTTGATATTAATACCTTGGCCAATTCTTTTTCTTTGCATTTGCCTGCTGTGTCATTCCTGTTCTCTTAGTCTTCCTTAATTGCTCTTGTAAAAAATATGTGTTTTACATATTGCAAGTAGATAAGTTTTGTTTTTATAATCTACCTGAATTTTATACCTCTCACTTAACTTTTAGCTAACAAATGTACTTATCACTGAGAAATTTTGAAATCTCTTTCCAAAATGCTCTTACTCCCATATGACATTTATAGTTCAGGGAATCTAGGATTCTGTGCATATGTTATTAGCAGCTGGTGAGAGAATTCCTTGTCTAATTTGAGAAGTATAATCTGGGAGCCTAGCTTTCTATTTTAGTTGGTACCTCTCAGGATCCCAAAATTCCTTTGTTTAAGTTTCACACACCTCGCTAACCATAAAACATTTTAGAAATTAAATATATGGATATACATCTTTCAAGTAATAAAAGAGGCATGTATTATGCAAGATGGAGTAAAATAATATGTCAAGTTTGCACATTTTTGAGACCTTATGATACTCAGCAGTACAAGTTGCTGTCAATCTTTTTCTCTTTTGTTTTTTTAAAGATTTTCTTATTGGGCAAAAAAAAGATTTTCTTATTTGAGAGAGAGAGCACACGCTCATGCGCACACGGGGTGTGAGGAGGGAGGAGCAGAGGGAGATGGAGAGATGGGGGAGAGAGAGAATTTCAAACAGACCCCCCCCAACCCCGCTGAGTGCAGTCTGACACCGGCTTGATCTCAGAGCCCTGAGATCATGACCTGAGCCAAAAGCAAGAGTTGGACATTTAACTGACTGAGCCCCCAAGAACCCTGATCTTTTACTCTTTCAAATTGCCTTTTGAAACAACTCTCATGGCTTTTCTCCTCTTTCTCTGTTCCTCCTCATTCATCTTTTTAAATTCATCCCCGCTTGTCCTTATTTGTACTTCCTCCAAACTTGATCCTACACCCTCCCTTCCCCCTTCTTTGTTCGCTCCCTATGCTCAATTATTTACAAATGGCTCAAGACTTCCCTGAACTCCAAACTTGAATATATGAAGTCCTACTTAGTTCCCTTGAATGTTATGCCACCTCCAATTGGTGTACCCCAAATGGGACTCAATCTTTAAGCCTCCTCTGCCCTCTCCCTATCATCAAATCTGCCTGTCTTTGTCCCCTTTTGAGTGAATTATAGTATGATCCATCTAGCTAGAAAAGCCTTCTTTTATGATTTTACTTCCTAAATATCTTCTGTGTTTGTGTAATTGTTGTACCAAATCCACCACCACTATTCTGGCTCAAGGCTTAATTTCCTCTCACTTATACCTTCCTTTTGTCTCCTTTCTTTATGTTCCCTTCTGCAGCCAGGATGATCTTTTTCAAATACAAATTTGACAGTTCATCTCCTTAAAACTCTTCATAGATGCTCTTAGGATAAAGAAAGAATTCTTCACATAGCTTACAAGTTTTGTATAACCTGGTCTCACCTACTTCCCACCTCAGCTTCCTCTCTGTTACTCACACTTCCCTTTTTTTTAGTTTTTAGTTAGAAATGAGCATTTACACAGACTTTTCTTTTTGGCTGCATATTATTCCTATCCCTCTTTACCTGATGAATTTTATTCATCTTTTAGACCTCATTTAGTGTCACTTTCTTATGAAAATCTTCCAATTATAACCCTTCATATTAGTTGGCATTCTCCAAGAAAACAGAACCAATAGGACACATAGGCCCTCACTGGATTAAATGCCCCCACACTGGGGAGGGCCATCTGCTTTACTCCATTCACCAATTCAAATGCTGGTCTCTCCCAGTAACACCTTCCTATCGTACCCAGAAATTGTGTTTAATCGAATATCTGAGCATCCTGTGATCCTGTCACGTTGACACATAAAATTAACCATCATACTCTTCATGGTACTGTATAACTTTTCTTTATGTTACTACAAAATTACATTTTAACACTTATTTGTGTGATTATCTGAATAAGAACCATCTCTCCACCTGGACTGTAAGCTTCATAAGGAGGACCTTGATGGTTTTATTCTTCATTATATTCTTTTTTTTTTTTTTAAATGTTCTGTTAGTCACCATACAGTACATCATTAGTTTTTTAATGTAGTGTTCCATGATTCATTGTTTGGGTATAACACCCAGTGCTCCATGCAATACGTGCCCTCCTTAATACCCATCACTGGGCTAACCCATCCCTCCATCCCCCTCCACTCTAAAACCCTCAGTTTGTTTCTCAGAGTCCATAGTCTCTCATGGTTTGTCTCCCCCTCCGATTTCCCCCCTTCATTTTTCCCTCCCTTCTCCTAATGTCCTCCATGCTATTCCTTATGTTCCACAAATTAGTGAAACCATATGATAACTGACTTCCTCTGCTTGACTTATTTCACTTAGCATAATCTCCTCCAGTCCCATCCATGTTGATGTGAAAGTTGGGTATTCATCCTTTCTGATGGCTGAGTGATATTCTATTGTACATATGAACCACATCTTCTTTATCCATTCATCTGTTGAAGGACATCTCAGCTCTTTCCACAGTTTGGCTATTGTGGACATTGCTGCTATGAACACTGGGGTGCATATGGCCCTTCTTTTCACTACATCTGTGTCTTTGGGGTAAATACCGAGTAGTGCAATTGCTGGGTCATAGGGTAGCTCTATTTTTAATTTTTTGAGGAACCTCCACACTGTTTTCCAAAGTGGCTGTCCCAGCTTGCATTCCCACCAACTGTGTAAGAGGGTTTCCCTTCTCCATAACCTCTCCAACATTTGTTGTTTCTTGCCTTGTCAATTTTTGTCATTCTAACTGGTGTGAGGTGGTATCTCAATGTGGTTTTGATTTGAATTTCCCTGATGGCTAATGATGATGAACATTTTTTCATATGCCTGTTAGCCATTTGTATGTCTTCTTTGGAGAAGTGTCTGTTCATGTCTTCTGCCCATTTTTTTACTTGATTATTTGTTTTGGGGGTGTTGAGTTTGAGAAATTCTTTATAGATCTTAGATATCAGCCCTTTGTCTATAGTATCATTTGCAAAAATCTTCTCCCATTCTGTGGGTTGCCTCCTTGTTTTGTTGACTGTTTCCTTTGCTATGCAGAAGATTTTTATCTTGATTAAGTCCCAAAAGTTCATTTTTGCTTTTGTTTCCCTTGTTTTTGGGGATGTGTCTTGAAACAAGTTGCTGTGACCGATGTCGAAGAGGTTACTGCCTATGTTCTCCTCTAGGATTTTGATGGATTCCTGTCTCACACAGGAAGGTCTTTCATCCATTTTGAGTTTATCTTTGTGTATGGTGTAAGAGAATGGTCGAGTTTCATTCTTCTGTATATAGCTGTCCAATTTTCCCAGCACCATTTATTGAAGAGACTTTTTTCCATTGCATATTTTTTCTTGCTTTGTCAAAGATTATTTGACCATAGAGTTACTAGAACTCATATAGGAATTCAGTAATGTTGCAGGATACAAAATCAATGCACAGAAATCAGTTGCTTTCTTATACAGTAACAATGTAACTGTAGAAAGAGAAATTAGAGAATCAACTCCATTTACAATAGCACCAAAAACTATAAGATACCTCAGAATAAACCTAACCAAAGAGGTAAAAGATCTATACTCTAGGAACTACAGAACACTCATGAAAGAAATTGAAGACACAAAAAGATGGAAAAACAGTCCATGCTCATGGGTGGGAAGAATAAACATTGTTAAAATGTCTATGCTGCCCAGAGCAATCTATACCTTCAACACCATCCGGATCAAAATACCAATGGCATTTTTCAAAATACTGGAACAAACAATCCTAAAATTTGTATGGAATCAGAAAAGATCCTGAATAGCCAAGGTAATGTTGAAAGAGAAAAACAAAGCTGGGGGCATCACGTTGCCTGATTTCAAGCTATATTACAAAGCTGTGATCACCAAGAGAGCATGGTACTGGCACAAAAACAGACACATAGACCAGCGGAACACAATAGAGAACCCAGATATGAACCCTCAACTCTGTGGTCAAATCATCTTCATCATTATATTCTTAATATAATATGTATTCTCCATCTAATGTTGACATGAATAATTGAATGAATGATAAATAAGTGAGTTCTATCCATGTAGACATTAAACTATCATGTTCAAATTTAACATCAGAAATATCTCATTGTAACAGTTACACTTTCTACAAAAATGGTACTCTGCAACATGAATTATATGTAAATTACTACACATTTTTGTGATTGTGTGGATGAGATGTCTCTGCCTATAAGATATGATTTTATTGAAAAAGGTTAAGTTGTTGGAAGCTTCTACTTGAAAATTACATCTATACTAAATATCATTAGAAGAGATGATTCACTTCAGGCAATGATCTACATTCAGAAGCCCAGTCTTGAGAAATAAGTAAACAGCCATGGTCCTTAAAAAGAAAATCTAACGATTTACACAATGCTGTATATTTCCACTCTATTCACCTCATGTGGCATTAATCAGAATCAACAATTTTATGGCTCAGAAGTACGTCATTGTTATAATCACATTAACTTTTGAGAGCAGTTTCAGTGACAACATATGTTATAACTGCAGCCAACATGAATATGTAGAAACATGATATGTGGAGTGAAAATACATAGACTGACTTAAGTTCTAGTTTTGGCTCCATTATTATAAATTCATCAAGTGTCAGTTTTCTTTAATTTGACAAAAATAATTTCTATCTCATTGTGTTGCTGTGATAAATTGCTGCCAAGTGCTTGGTCTGGTTTCTGTCTTATAGGAACCATTTAATTCTCTATATTCTTTCTATCATCATTTCATTGCCAAAACAAGAATAAAAGACATGTTTATATTCTATGAATTAATCAAGGATTTCCAAATCTGGCTGTTCATCACAGGCACCTAAGGAGTCTTGTAAAAAGACAGATTCCCAGACTATCTATGGATTCAGATTCCACAGATTTGGGTTGGGGCCCAGAGACCTATGGTCTTCCAAAGCTCCATAATGGATTCTGATGATGAGCCAGAGTTTTCCACTTCTGCTGGGGTAGTTAGTTCTTTTTATAACTGCCATTTAGTAAGTGATGAGCCAGGTACTTTACCTTTACTACTCACTTCTACTTTAATTCCATGAAATTTCTGTGATACAGAAAGTTGAATAATTTGTCCAAGTTCCCAGAGTTAGCAAGCTTAGGAGATAGGATGTGCATTAAGTGTTGACAAAGTCCAAAGCTCATTTTCTTTACTATACTATATAGCATCTCCTCTCTCACTCAAAAACATATTCTTGAGGGACCTGGGTGGCTTAGTGGGTTAAGCATCTACCTTCAGCTCAGGTCATGATCCCAGGCTGCTGGGATCAAGCCCCACACCGGGTCCCTGCTCATCGGGGAGTCTGCTTCTCCCTCTGCCCCTCCCACTGTTCGTGCTCCCTCTCCCTCTATCTCTCCCTGTCTCTCAAATAAATAAATAAAATCTTTTTAAAAATTTTAAAAATTTAAAAAAATAAAAACATATTCTTGGTAACTTGCTCAAGTTCTGTACAATGTGTAGGTTCTAGGATGATGTCTGAGAAGCTGCTGTTTGCTGGGAACATGAGGCAGCCTTTAGGGAATTAGTAGTACCAGACTCTGGGCAGAAGACCAGGAATGAGTCTCACTCCTGACACTCTAGCTTTGTGGGTTTAGGCAAATCTATTAACTTGTCTGAGTCTTAGCTTCCTCAGTTGTAAACCTAAATAATATATGAGATTACAAAATTTCTCGTGAAGTTTATTGTGATCATGAGAGAATGACACATGAGCATAAGGTATATTATTATATGGGTTTGTAAATCTTGCAAAATATATACATGGATCCCTTCCATTAGCTTGGGAATTAAGGACTAAAGCATTACCATTAAGATAAACTACACAGGCAAAGCAATATGGCTCCTTATTTACATTTTCATTTATTCAGGCATTATTCTAATATGAAAAGTGTGTGTGTGTGTGTGTGTGTGTGTGTCTGTGAGAGAGAGAGAGAGAGAGTGAGTGCACGTATGTATATGTGTGTGTTTTAATTAGTTGCTGGCAGGTTCACATTCTTTCAGTTTCCTCATCAGTAAACACTTCCTAAGACTTTAGAAATGGGCTGGTTAAATGAACATTTAAATACGTTTTTACAAATCATCATCTAGCATTTATTTTCAAAGAGCTAAATACAAACTCATGGGTATCCAGGGGTCTTTCTTAAACTTGAAATGATAACAGAATTCCTGCTGTGTATGAAACTAGTGACAGATGGAAATGTTATTTTTGCCCCTGAGATAAACGCAAGCACATCCTTTCTAGATAAAGAATGAGGAAGGAAGTTAACTGGGGAGAGAGGTTGTAACTACACATTTTGCATTAATAATTTAGTACTAAGTTTTTTTGTTGTTTTTTTTTTAAAGATTTTATTTATTTATTTGAGACAGAGAGCATGAGAGGGAGGAGCGTCAGAGGGAGAAGCAGACTCCCTGCCGAGCAGGGAGCCCGATGCAGGACTCGATCCAGGGACTCCAGGATCATGACCTGAGCCGAAGGCAGTCGCTTAACCAACTGAGCCACCCAGGCGCCCTAGTACTAAGTTTATAAGGAATAGAGAGAAGAAAGCCCTTGGCTCAAGTCGCCACCTTTTGTGATATGCTAGAGATTGGCCGTCATAGATGGTTTAGATTTTTCAGAGGCTTCTTGAAGGTTTCAGGAGTGAAATCATCTGGTAACCTTAAGCTGTATTTACTATTTCAAGTGTATATTCTTGTCTCTGTGTTAAACTAGTATTATAATTGTTTTTTAAATAGATGGGTACAAGCAACAGATTCAAACTTTTGAGCCCTCTATATCGAAAGCTGTTTTCAGATCAGTTACCACCATCCCTAAGAATCTAACAGCTTTATGTAAAAATTTAGAATGATTGAAACCTTTTGAGAAACTTGGAAATATGATCCTTAATATTTATCTGACTCAGCTGATAGACACCAGTTTCCTGTGATCTACTGTGTCCTCTTTAGAGAACATAATGCAGTAAACCAGCTGGGATTTTCCTTCAAGTATGATCGTTCTAATGGGACATTAATCTCAAGATAAAATTATATGTAAAAGTCCAATTAATCAGAAATGATGAAACAGAGAGGAAGAGGCTGATAAGGGGAATAAGAGAAAATATTCTTCATATACTAAAATGGTGATAGATCATTGTTGAAGGATATAACCTTATAATACTGAAAAGTAAAGTTGAATATGGATATTTTTCCTATTATGGCTTAATTTTATATTAGAAGATATTATGACCAACTATAAAATATTTAGTGTCTCATAATATGTATCAAATGCATTAATCTGGTTTCTAACTTCTTAGAGTTTTCAATGTCTAAGAAAATACATCTTAAGATTTCTTAGGTGATAGTAAGAAAATTTTAAAAATAGTTGTTTTCATTGTATATGAAGTTTAGAATGAGTTTTATTGCAGCGTATGTTAATTATGTGGCAGGGAAACACTGTGCTTGTCCTATAAGCATTAATACAAAGTTCAATTTTTAAGCACGGTATGGTGCCCAAAGTGTATGGTATCAGAACATAGATTTTTCAGGAAAAGCGCAACACAGTTTTAAACACCAGGTCCTAATGCATGAGGACTGAATAATGAGAGAGAATTCTAGGGGATGCTATATTTGAAAACCTTGGCTGCCTAGCAATTTTTTAGTGCAGGAAAATCAGAAAGCAGGAAGTGAGGCTTTAATTCACCTAGTGGGCATCTTTCAGGATCACAACACTCTGAGTAGGGGGCATGGTTAGCAAGAAGAGAGACTTAGGCCTAGGATGGGGATGTCCTAGGATAATGTTTTCATTATTAGAAGGCAGATTCTGGTCCAAAGTAGAAGTTTAGCTATAGGATGCTGGCCATAAGGTCAGGTATAGATTACCAGTAAGAACGGATTGTTGTGGGCACCTGGGTGGCTCAGTCGGTTAAGCGTCTGCCAGGGCTCAGGTCATGATCTCAGGGCCTTGGTATTGAGCCTCGCATCAGGCTCCCTGTTCAGCGGGGAGTTTGCTTCTCCCTCTGCCCTTCCCCCTGCTTGTGCACCCACACGCACTCTCTTTCTCTCTTTGAATAAATAAATAAAATCTTTAAAAAAAGGATTGATGGGGCGCCTAGGTGGCTCAGTTGGCTAAGCGACTGCCTTCGGCTCAGGTCATGATCCTGGAGTCCCGGGATCGAGTCCTGCATCGGGCTCCCTGCTCAGCAGGGGGTCTGCTTCTCCCTTTGCCCTCTTCCCTCTCGTGCTCTCTGTCTCTCATTCTCTCTCTCTCAAATAAATAAATAAAATCTTTAAAAAAAAAAAAGGATTGATGCAAAATCCAACCATGTATTGTACTCGTTTAACATAATAACACCCGATTTTGAACCTTGGCTCCAACAAATCACAAGCTGGTCCCTTCAGACAAGTAGCTTATCTTTTTAGCCTTATTTTACTCATTTGAATTCTTCACAGTAATCTTTAGATAAATAACCGTTAATTTATAATTCCTCTTTTGCAAAATGGAGATTATACTTTACAGAAATGTCTTGAGTCTTAAATGTCGTAATATATGAAAAATGCCCGGTGCATAATAGACTCAATGAATAGAAGTACCCGTCCTCTTTTCTCCAACACTATTTGACCTAGTCAGCTTAGTCCTGAGGAGCAGAGAATGGGATAAACCTGCAGGTTCCATATTTGAAAGCCTTTGTCTTTTAGACCTGTGTAGGCCCATATGTGAAATATAGACTTCAAAAGAAAACCTGAAGCAGCAAGTCTCTGCCCTGGTCACTTGCTATAATAACTTACACATCATTTCCTTAATCTCCAGTTTCCACACAACCCTAATCCCTGCTTTCACTTGTACTTAACATTTGTTCTGTTTTCCCACTATCAAGAATGGGCTTGTGCCATACTCTATCTTCAATCCATAGCAACAGTTTTGACACTTGATCTACCCCTTCTTTTTCTTCAATTTGAATCCATTCCTCTTTTTGGAATTCCTCTCACCTCTCTATTTCCTGGACAGAGGTTGATAGAATGGGTACAGTCTCCCCAATTCTCCCCAAACCCTTGGTACATGTCTAGGACCTACACAGGAAAGCACTCTCCACAACTCTTATGCTGCATTTTGAAGGGCCATCCGGAGGCCATTTTCTAGGACATTATTGCTCCAACATGAAGTGCCATTTGGGAAATTTATTCAGAACTAAGTTCTAGGAAAACACTGTCTAATGCTATTATGTTTTCTCCATTTAATGCAAAAGATCTAAAATGTATGCTATATCCTTTTCTATTTGTTTGCCAGTAGCTTTAAAATCAAATCTGAAACAACGCCTATGTATGATCTATGTATGAACTACATATTTGGGTTTCTGATTTTGACACACTAATTCAATTCACATTTGCTTGATCCTGATTTTTTAATTTATATTTAAATTTTACACTTTGATTCTAGGTTGCTTTTGTTTTTGTCTTTTCCTTAAAATTGCATTTGGTTCCTTACAGGAAGAAGTAGGAGATCACCAAACAAATGATTCCATCCTGCTATCATTTTTATTACTCTAACAGTAATTTCTAATCTGTTATTTCCTCCACAAGACTTTGAACACATTTTTAAGTTAAACTTTACAGTCTCTGAATTACTTATTACAAGTAAATACCAAGCATATATTTACTGTATGAAAGAATAATAAAGTAGTCCCAACATTGGGAGATGTAGATCCTGGACAGTTACTGCCATTCATTTGTTTATTCATTTAAACTATTAAGTAACAAGTGTGTCAGACACTCTTCTAAATGCTGGGGATATATTAATGTAATGATATATATGAAATATTATTAGGTGGGGTGCCTGGGTGACGTTAAGCATCAGACTCTTGGTTTCAGCTCAGGTCATGATCTCAGGGGCCTGTGATCAAGCCCCATGTCAGGCTCCATGTTCAGTGGGGAGTCTGCTTGAGATTCTCTCCCTCTCCCTTTGCCCTTCCCTCTGCCCTCCTTCTGTGCACTTGTACATGCACTCTCTCTTTCTCAAATAAATAAATCAATTTTTTTAAAGATTTTATTTATTTATTCATGAGAGACAGAGAGAGAGAGAGAGAAGCAGGCTCCCAAGGAGCAGGGAGCCCGATGCAGGACTCGATCCCAGGACCCTGGGATCATGACCTGAGCCGAAGGCAGACGCTTAACCATCTGAGCCACCCAGGCGTCCGAATCTTTTTTTTTTTTAAAGAAATATTATTAGGATCTCTAGGACAGGATGAATGTCCCTTCATCGTAGGTGACAAATTCATGACAAGAAATTTGGCGAGTGGGGGAAAGACTGATTTGAGCATGTCAAGGTGAGAGCAGCTTAGGCTAACATTTTTGTGAGAGTAGATCTACTAAGGGACACAGGCAAAATCAAACCTTCCAGCCTTCTGTATTATACACAAGAATATTAACTGATAGCTAAGGATTACTATCAATAATATACAAAGAATTCCTAAATATCAAAAAGAAAAAGATTAACAGCTCAATAAACATATGGATAGACATTTCACAGAAAAATTACAAATGCTTAGTAAATACATGAAAATCTCCACCTCTTATTAGGTATGTGCAAATTATAAACCCAAGGCTATACCATTTTTATCTGTCAGACTGTCAAAAATTTAAAAGTCAGTGTCTTAAAGGCAAAGAGAACCCCTTTCTCTAATTTTGGTAAAAAAAAAACTACTGCAACATTGAAAGACAACAGTCTTATGCTTGAAACAGTTTTAAAAACATTCTGTTTCTGAGACATTATTCACAAGACTCTTTTTGTCACAAAAACAAAATATATGTCGTTTTAGGTTTGTTTTCACTGCTTTATCCTTAGCATTTGATATAGTCCTTATACTATTGAGTGCTCAATAAGTCTTTGTTGAATTATAATTAACAAAAATTAACTTCAAATGAGAGAAGCCCAACTTTATAGATTTTGAATGAGAATGCATTGTCTCCGTGAAGAGGTTCTTTTTTTTTTTTTTTAAGATTTTATTTATTTATTTGATAGAGAGAGACAGTGAAAGAGGGAACACAAGCAGGGGGAGTGGAAGAGGGAGAAGCAGGCTTCCCGCTGAACAGGGAGCCCGATGAGGGGCTCGATCCCAGGACCCTGGGAACATGACCTGAGCCAAAGGCAGATGCTTAACGACTGAGCCACCCAGGTGCCCCTGTGGAGAGGTTCTTAATGAATCTGTGCTTTTCCATTCTCATTTGAACATGGTAAGAACTTGGAAAATGGAAAATTCCAAATCCTCAGAGACAGTTTTTAAAAAAAATTATTTGATTAATAAAAATGTGTGCTTTTAATGATCTCAAAGATTTATTGCTACCAACATGCTCTAGCAGTTCTTTCATTATAAAGAGTGGAGGGAAAATTTAAAGCTTCGCTTCACAGAGTGATTGTGGAAAGAAAATGGTTTTAATGAAGCTCTTAATGAACTCACAATCTTTCCCTCCTGTGATAGTTTGATTTATTAAGTTTGGTATGATAGATGCAACACTGAATTATATCTCACTTCCTTGCTCCTGCCACTAAGTCCTGTGTAATTTTCTTTATTTAACTTCTCTGTGCAAGGTAAAACTCCTGTGACCTTTAAAGTCTCTACAAATGTAAGGAATTGGCTTATCATCAAGGTTGTGGTGGAAGGAGGCTTGTTTATTGTATGGATAGAACTGGGATTTTTTTAAAGCCAGGTACAATACCATTGCAGTAATCAAAGATGCCCCAAATCATAATTTAAATTGGAGAATTTTATTGTTAATGTACCCCATTCCTTCTCAGTACCCCTCTTCTGGCTTTTACTCTATTTCAGATCATTTTTATTTTGGAGCCATTGGCCAGGCATTTGAGGGATTTTTCTTTCCTAACTTTAAAGTTAAAAAAAAAAATCCTGTAATAAAAATCTTACTGGAATCAAAATGTAAATTTCCAGTTTATTATTGGTCTATGATACATCCATGATGCATTTATATGACATCACTCAGTGCCCTTTTCTCCTACTCCCAGCTAATCCCAATCTATTCATCCTTTAAAGTTCAACTTCAAATGTCACATTTTTCTGAAATACCTGTTCCCTTTTGCTTTCTGCTCTCGTTTCTTCTCTGACATTCTGTCAGGTGGCTTCCTTCTTGTCACCTGACCTGTCAGCTGTCATTGGATTATTAACCTCAGGAGGGCAGATACCATACCTTGTTCACTGTTCAATACTAGATGGACCCTGACATTCAAAATAAGTTCCCAAAATACTGAATGAATGAATAAACTAATGAATTAGGCACACTGAGTCTTTATTGTCTGAAGAGGTTTTTCTTCGGTACACTCTCTTTCCAGAAATGTACCCAGCGTGCCCTTTATTTCTACTAGGCCCTATAATGTATACATATTGGAAAAACAGTTCTGCTAAAAATGAAAGGTAAAACTTATGCTCCAGCCCAATATATTTATTGAATGAATGAATGAATGAATGAATGGTGAACCAATCAATAAAACTGTTTCTTAGATATTTATGAATCCTTTTTCATTTCTTCTACACTCTGCTTGTATTTCTGTTACTCAGTTACAAGCAAATGACGTTAGGTTGAGCATGGTCTGCTCTAAGTACAAGGAAAATTGTGAATTTGTTGTGGTAGATAACAAGTATTAATGAATGTTCCGACCTTCAGAGGGAGCTCAGAGAAACATAAGCCTCTGCTAGGTCTAGAGCTTTTGGTGGGGGTAGTAAAGGAATTGTAAAGAAAAGTCCCCAAATCTTTCTCTTACACTTCTGTGTCATGTAATTCTTGTGGAATTGTAGGCAGCCTATGGGTAGGTTCCTATTTAGAGTAACCATTTCTGTTCTTGCAAAACTAGAAGGGACTAGTAGAGCCCAAGAGAAATACTGATTAGATTCGAGGTAGTCCAGTCTAAATGGAACAAAACTACATTAGAGTAGAATGAGATTGGGACTGGGACCCAAGCCTTGAGCTAAAAATAAAGAATAAAATACATTTTGTTGCTCTTTATTATATTGTTCTTGCATTTCTAGCTGGGATATCATTCAGTTACACAAATAGGTAGTCAAGAATTAGTGAATTTGGGGCACCTGGGTGGCTCAGTTGGTTAAGTGTCTGTCTTCGGCTCGGGTCAGGATCTCAGGCTCCTGGGATAGAGTCCAAGCTGGAAGCCTGCTTCTCATGCTCTCTCCTCTCTCTCTCTCTCAAATAAATAAATAAAATCTTAAAAAAAAAAAGAATTAGTGGATTTGTCCTTAATTACCTCTCCCAGGAGATATACCTAATAGTAGGATATCTTGGGACATTTTTTTAGATTAAAGAGTGATATGATGAAAACTGTGTGCTGCAAAGATTAGTCGTGTAGCAGTGTTCAGGGACAATTGAATGAAGATGATACTGGAACTGCAAAATTAACCAAGAAGTGGTTGCAGAATGTGGTAATGAGCAATCAAACCCATGAGCTCATGGGAATGGAAATGAAAAGTAAATAAAATGGGGCACTGTGATTGCATGAACACAGGAAATAAAGACAAAGACAAATACTATTTACTCTAATTGCCCATTATGCAACAGACTAGATTGTAGGCAGAAAATTCACTTTTGGCTTAAGGAAAATTTGAAGAAGTTTCGAAATATATGCTATTTCTTAGTCAAATATAAAAACACATTTTCTTAATTTACCATGTTTCTTAATATTACATTCCTTCCATATTTATTTCTTAATTCTTTTATCCAACTTTAAGATAGAAATACATACTAACCTAATATGAATTTTCAACCATTAGTGTAGCTTCACAAAGCTGTAAGCAACATATCAGGAAATATGCGTGAAGTACCTAGAATAGGAACTGGCATAGAGTAAGTATACAGTAGTAATCTATAAATGTTAATTCTCCTCATACGTTATGCCTGTAAAAGGTGCTATTAAATTGGGACCTGATATATCTACATCTGGGCTAAGACTTCAAGCAATAAGCGTCAATTAATCTCAAATTCCAAAATGAGAAGTTGCCTTCTTTTGCCAGACTTCAAAGATGGTATCAAGTAGTTCTGCTATTCTTAGCTCCTCACCCCCATTCAGATATAAAATGGTGAAAAGTGAAGTGGCTTGGAGTTGCCGGAAATTGAGGGTTTTTCTGAGGAGAACTATTGTTCTATGAGGCCCACCCATGCCAAGGGATAAATGGAGGTTCTTTCCCCTCACTTTAAGCACAGTAAAAGAGAATTTGTGAAGATCATCTGAAGAGCTTTCTGTGGATCCCTTGGGTAAAGGGCCACAGAGACTTATATTTGATTCATTCATGAAAAAAAGGAAGTTCATACGACAGAAGCTGGCTAAAACCTTCCATGACGAAGGAGCTGAGGGGTGTTTGGAAGTGCATCCTCCTGAGAGTGTCAAAGAGTAACGTTCTTTTTAGAGATCAGATGTGGAATGTGAAGTAGGAATTTTAGCCTGGAATTGTTTTGAAAAGGATCCCCCTGCAGAGAAGCCTTCTTATAAGGAGCCAGGCAACCTCAGCCGAAAAATCCTAAAGTAATCTTTTGGATGCAGAAGGGGGTCATATATTATTAGCTGAAGAGTGTTGCCTGAATCAAGGTGCAAGTCCCACTACGGTACTCAAGAGGAAAAGACATCGTTTTTAACTCTGGCATCAGACAGAAGAAACCAATATCCAGTTATATTGGTGTCAGTCTACTGAGACATTTACTATCTCTTACTTCAGCTATCTGTCCGTCCCTTCTTCAACCTGGAGAATCAGAGGCAGCCTAGTGAATGGAAAACAGAAAATGAAAATCCGAGGTGAGATTTCCACTTCCAGTAATGTTGGGACTAGGAAACCAAATCAATCTTCTCACTGACAGCAGTGAGAAAGCACGGTGAAAATATTTTTAAATGATCTGCTTAGTAACATGAGAAAGCTGACGAGGCATTCAAAATGGATAAGGCCAATCTTTGGGAGAAGAAAGCACATAGAGAAAGCCCAGCATTTGGGGCTGCCCTTGTCTTAGAGGTATCTTCCAATTCCAGAGGAGGTGGCTGAGAGGATGAGAAGAGAAATCTATTTGGACAATCTCTCAGGAAGAGTTAGGTCTAGATAGATAGATAGACAGACAGATAAGAAACATAGAAGACTAGATATATTGATATATATGCCTGCAGAATTTTTAAATGGATATTTCATGCAGATTCCATAATTTATATGGAAATACAGAAGGCCTAGAATAAGCAAAACAAGCCTGAAGAAAAGCAAATTGAGAATACTACCATATTTTCAGACCTACTATAAAGTGATTAGTTTTGGTTTATACGTGGAAAAATAGACCAATGGAACAAAGCAGAATCCAGAAATAGACATACATATACCGTCATTGAGTTTTTCACAAGGGTGCCAACATAATTCAATAAAGGATATTAGAGCAACTGAATACCCTGATGGAACCTCACACCACATATGCTAGACCTAAATGTGAGGGTTAAACCCATGAAGCTCTTGATAAAAACAGAATGTCTTTCATCCAAATGGCCAACAGACACATGAAAAAGTGCTCAATATCGTTCAGCATCAGGGAAATCCAAATCAAAACCTCAATGAGATACCACCTCACACCAGTCAGAATGGCTAAAATTAACAAGTCAGGAAATGACAGATGTTGGCGGGGATGTGGAGAAAGGGGAACCCTCCTACACTGTTGGTGGGAATGCAAGCTGGTGCAGCCACTCTGGAAAACAGTATGGAGGTTCCTCAAAAAGTTGAAAATAGAGCTACCATATGATCCAGCAATTGCACTACTGGGTATTTACCCCAAAGATACAAAAGTAGGGATCCAAAGGGGTACGTGCACCCCGATGTTTATAGCAGCAATGTCCACAATAGCGAAACTGTGGAAAGAGCCAAGATGTCCATCAACAGATGAATGGATAAAGAAGAGGGGGTATATATATACAATGGAATATTATGCAGCCATCAAAAGGAATGAGATCTTGCCATTTGCAATGACGTGGATGGAACTGGAGGGTATTATGTTGAGTGAAATAAGTCAAACAGAGAAAGACATGTATCATATGATCTCACTGATATGAGGAATTCTTAATCGCAGGAAACAAACTGAGGGTTGTTGGAGTGGGGGGTGGGGTGGGAGGGATGAGGTGACTGGGTGATAGACACTGGGGAGGGTATGTGCTCTGGTAAGAGCTGTGAATTGTGCAAGACTGTTGAATCTCAGATCTGTACCTATGAAACAAATAATGCAATATATGTTAAGAAAAAAAAAAGAAGAAGAAGGTAGCGGGAGGGGAAGAATGAAGCGGGGAAAATCGGAGGGGTGGACGAACCATGAGAGACGATGGACTCTGAAAAACAAACTGAGGGTTCTAGAGGGGAGGGGGGGGTGGGAGGATGGGTTAGCCTGGTGGTGGGTATTGAGGAGGGCACATTCTGCATGGAGCACTGGGTGTTATGCACAAACAATGAATCATGGAACATTTCATCTAGAACTAATGATGTAATGTATGGGGATTAACATAAGAATAAAAAAAAAAAAGCAGAATGTCTTTTTGATGATAAGGTAGAAAAGATTTCTTGTCAGAAGGAGAATTATCCCAGTTCTGAAGACAGGTATAGGCAAAATTAAAGCAAAGAAAAGGATAAATGTAGGGTAAATCTAAATGGAAAATGACTGCATGAAACAGCAATGACAATAACAACAATAATATGGTTGGTAATGTATAAATATATGAGTTAAAATATAACATAACAGTGGCATAGAAGTTCCCCTCCAAGAGGGGAACAAATGGAGTGAAGAATTCAGATTTAATCTTTAATGATACAAGGCTAACTCTAGATTTACCATTGAAACAATAATAAAAGAGTGTATAATGCCAAGCTGATATTGGGGAAAGAAATGAATAATTTTTAAAAATTCATTGTATAAAACTAATTTTTAAAAAGGCAGATTTAACACATGTATATCAGTAATTATATTAAATGTAAATCCAATTAAAAGATTGAATGTCAGATTGGATAAAAATACAAAACCTAACTATATACTACTACGCACAATACAAACACGATACAAATACAAACACAAAGATACAGAAATATTGGAAGTAAAAGGATGAAACGAAGATAAACTACAAAAAGCCAAAAAGGTCATGATAGCCGTAGTAGCAAATTAAGCAGACTTTAAGGCAAAAATTTACCATAGTTGAAGAGGATCAGTTCTTCATGACATAAGGCTCCGTTCATTAGGGAGCTAGAGTAACTGAGTTTGAATGCATCTCACAACATAACTTTAAAACATAATAAAGCAATTGGGACACCTGGGTGTCTCAGTCCATTAAGCGCCCAACTCTTTTTTTTTTTTTATTTGCGAGAGAGAGAATGAGAGACAGAGATCATGAGAGGGAGGAGGGTCAGAGGGAGAAGCAGACTCCCTGCTGAACAGGGAGCCCGATGTGGGACTCGATCCTGGGACTCCAGGATCATGACCTGAGCTGAAGGCAGTCGCTTAACCAACTGAGCCACCCAGGCGCCCAAGCGCCCAACTCTTGATTTTGGCTCAGGTCATGATCTCAGGGTCCTGAGATCGAGCCCCCACTTCTGGTGCCATCCTCTGCACTCGGTGGCAAGTCTGCTTCTCTCCCTCCCCCTCTACCCTTCTCCCTACAAGTGCGCGTTCTCTCTAAAATAAATTAATTAATTTAAAAAAAGATAAAATGTATAAAGCAAAAATTTATGGGGCCATAAGGAGAAATCTGGCAAATATACAATTATAGTAAGAGACTTTAACACACCTGTATTAATAACCAAAAGAAGAAGCGGGCAAAACTGTAGAAATGATACCAAAGATTTGAACAGTGTGATTAAGAAACTCAAACTAATTGACATAGGTAGAACACAGTACCTAACAGTTGTAGAATATATATATTTTTTCTAGTATAGAAAGAACATTTGCAAAAATTGACTCTATCCAGGGACCATTAAACAAATTTCCAGGGTTGACATTATTAAGAGAATATTCTCTTAATATTCTCAGTGCAAGTAAGTCAGAAATCAGTAGCACAAAGATAACTGGAAACACCAGGTAGAGAAATAGGAAGGAAGGGAACCAGCCCCCTCTTCCCTTTTCCTGTCCTACTTCCTGGCAGGCTCTTAACCTGAAGTTAGGGAAGGAACCAGTTCAAACTTTAACTGCTATTGGCATTTAATTCTGGACGTGTTAATTACAAAAACAAAACTATTTTAGGTAGTAGAAATGACCCTTATATTTATAAAAAAATGAAGAGAGACATTGTCATACCTGCTAGATTTCAAATGATGGGGTAGAGCAAAGGAGAGAACAATATATAAAGCAAAAATGGGACAAATAAGGAAAAATGAAATGGGATTTCTTTAACTCAGCACCATTTGAAACCCTCTTGTCCCAACTACCAGCTACATTATGGTTCTCTACAGCTTTACCAAAAAATATGCTAAATGGAAAAAAAAGTAAACCAGATACTTTATATTCCCAGTACTAACAAGTCATAGCACTTTGCAAGTAGCCATTCGATTGCCGAGGTTTAACGCTGTAATCGTGGCATTTGGTAATAAATAAATAAAATGTGGCAACAAGCCACACAGAGATTTTAGCAAACCCAACTTTAGCTCAGACAGCAGTATAGTTAAGCGGGTAGTGGTGAAGAGGCTGGAATCTTGAGGCAGACTGTGTTCAGAACCTGGTTCTGCCACTTAACCTCATGTGTGACTCTGAGGAAATTTCTTAATCTTTCCGGGCCTCCGTTTCTTAATTTAAAATGAAACAACAACAGTAGAATTTGGTTGGGGATTTTAAAGAATTTATGGAAAACACTGGCATATACTAAGCATTCGGTAACTAGTTAGTATTTGTTACCATATCACCTTGAGGAAATCCCTCCACATTAATTTGTAGAACTCTAAGTCATTATTTTCAATGGCTGCATAATAGACCATTGCATGGATGTACCGTTGTGTGGAACATCATCTCTTGATGGAAATATTCAGTTATTTGCAACAAAAAACGCACTGATCATGAAATGAGTTGCTATGACTCACATACCTCATCACAGAGACGAGTCCTATCATGCAGTTATTGCAATGATTTAGAATAATTTTAGTATGAATGTATTCCTGGCAAGAAAAAGGAGACTGATGATAGCCCCTCCCAACCACACCTTCAGCAGCATCTCTTGAGTGATTAGCGACAGCCCTGTGCAATTACCTACTGCTTTGTAGAATGAGAAGTGGGGGAGGGGATGACGGATTTATAATTAGCCAATAATGCAGCTGTATATCTTTAAGGCCAAGACACTGTTTACAAAGTGGAAAAATAAAAGTTTTGGCATGAAACCCAACTTATTTTCCTTGATTGAATTTGAAGTCTTTTCTTTCAATTATTATTCATTTTCTCTTGCCTAGACTCAAAAGCAATTCTGTGGCTTAAACATGTCTTCCAAATCTTCTATCTTATGTTATGCCCTTGCCAACCTGGAGCACTTTGTCTTTTCCCAGCATGCTCTTTCTTCATTTGGGATATCCCTTCATCTACCTGGGCAGGATGAAGCTCAAGGGCCAGCTTCTTCAAAGCTTTTTGATCCCTGCTTCATTCTCAGTAGAGATCTCCCTTCTTGCTGACTTGTGTTACACAATACATCTCTCTCATGACTTCCTGTATATTCTATTTGGGTTTGGGGGCAGTGTGGTTGCATGTTATTGCTTCTGTTAAATTATAAGCTCGTTGAAAGCATCTCTTACTCTTTAAATTGGATTAGCATAATACCTTGCATATAATTTTTTCTCGGTAATGTTTAATCAAATGAACGAGCTAAAAACGTAAAGTAGTTACACTTTCAGATAAATGAGAATGTAGGGGTGCCTGGGTGGCTCAGTTGGTTAAGCAACTGCCTTCGGCTCAGGTCATGTTCCCAGGGTCCTGGGATCAAGCCCCGCATTGGGCTCCCTGCTCGGCGGGAAGCCTGCTTCTCCCTCTCCCACTCATCCTGGTTGTGTTACCTCTCTCTCGCTGTCTCTCTCTCTTTCTGCCTAGTAAATAAATAAAATCTTTAAAATAAATAAATAAATAAATAAGAATGTAGCTAAGAGGAACATCATCACCCTGCCTGACTGTTAACTCATGGCTAATCAGCTATGCTTACTTGTAACCACAGAAAATGTAAATGGTTATTTGAATTTCAGAGGTAGAAAAAATACTCAAATTACCTAATTCACTTAGAAAAGAAGACATCAAAATAAATGTATTTGATTTAGATGAATTAATTGAAATACCCTCCTTTAAATTTAAAAGAGTAAAAAAAAAATCTTCCGGGAGTAGGTTAGAAGATTAAGACAATGCGTAGTTGTTTTTAATCTCTGCTGAGAGCATTCTTCTAATGCTTTCTTTGTTGCAGATTTTAACTGTTTATTAAACTGTTTATTAGATATCTTACATATTAAGAGATTTGCCTCAATGTACAATTCCCAATGCCTTATACATTTCTTTTTTAAAAAAGAATGTTGGGCACCTGGGTGACTCATGGATTAAGTGACTGCCTTCGGCTCAGGTCATGGTCCCAGGGTCCTGGGATGGAGCCCTGCATCAGGCTCCCTGCTCAGCGGGGAGCCTGCTTCTCCCTCTCCCTCTGCCGCTCTCTCTCTGCTTATGCTCTCTTGCTCTCTGTCAAATAAATAAATAAAATCTTTAAAAAAAGTAAATGTCTTTTGATTGATTATACACTCATTGAAAGAATACCACCCCTTTTTTAAACCTGCACTCTATATTTGCTTTTTTCAAAGCTGCCTTTTATATAAATATTAAAAGATCAGAAAACTTGGAGAATTTTATTAACTATACAAACTCAGAGCAATGAATCTTTTAGGTAGAAATTCATTAAATGGCTACCGTCCTGTTGAAATCATTCACAACTGGATTGTGAGGTACCAGATGGGATCATGAAGAACTTAAAAGACAAAGCTCATATCCATATTTGTCTGAATTCCCAGTTCCTGGTGTAAAATTGGTGATCAATACATGTCTGCTGAATCAACCAAGCATGAGTGAATGAGTAAGTGAATGGATGAATGTCGTGCTTCCTGTCAGCTTCGGAACTGGAAGTGACATCTGTTCGTCTCCAATTGTTAGAGTCACCTTAAGTCCAGACTACCTTAGGACCTGTTCCCATTAATTGTCCAATGACATCTTGTGAAGTATGATGAGTTTTAAATAGGGAGAATGTTTACTTTATGCTTTATCCATCTTTTAATCCCGTGATCCCAGTTGTTTGACTTTTGGTCAAAGATGATTCAGATGGGCATCCCGAGGTGATTCAGAGATATGTGCTGCACCTAGGTGACCTGTCAGCTTCAGAATACCTTTTCCAGTTCTGACACTGTCCAGTTTTGTCTAGAATGGGAAGCTCACTAAGTCTCAGGGGTTATGGCTGCTGGCCAGCAGGAGCTTACTCACTGCCCATGTCAAATTCATTCATAAAATTCTAACCTTTATGTGGGAACCCCGAAATTGTTGTTAAAAAAATATGAGAGTCAATAATGGGCATTTCTTCTCTATTCCTTCATGCATGACACAAAAAAATTATGAAGCCTGTCTTATTTTTACTCTAAAACTATCATTATCACTGTCTCTCACTGGTTGGTACTTATTGGCCATCCACTATTTACATAGTCCTGTATTAGAAACTGACAAAAAGAAATGCTTCCTTTGAGAGGATTCAAATCTAATCAGGAATGTGTGGCACATAAAACAAAAAAGTGAAAATAGCTATAGTTTATTTTTATATTAAGACCTAAAGGAATGTTTAAAGAATTATTCGTGATAAGACAATCACTGAGATCTTAGATGCTACATTCAACTAGGATCACTCTTAGAAGTGCTGTGAGCATTTTTATGAGCGGTCTTAATAGGTTGTCACAATTCTTACCTTTGGGCCATGTCTAGGAAAGGTCTCACCACTTTGAATTCTGCCACCTGGATGCAAGGGTAATCATTAGATAGGAGCCACTTCAAATTTCTAATATTATACTTACACATTTTTTTTTAAACCTACATATTTTTCCTTTTTTCCTTTTATATTGATGGAAGAGAGAACTACCTAACATTGACATCCTTCACTTGTACTTAGGTCCCAGTCTCTCCTTCCTTCACTGGGAGCTCGCTTCTCCACCTCCCTTATCCCAGTTCCTTCTCATCAACATTTAGGAATCCTCAAGTCAATTTCTCATCTCTAATATATAAAATTCCTTTCAGGGGCGCCTCGGTGGCTCAGTCGTTGAGCATCTGCCTTCGGCTCAGGTCATGATCCCAGGGTCCTGGGATGGAGTCCCACATCGGGTGCCCTGCACAGCGGGAAGCCTGTTTCTCCCTCTCCCACTCTCCCTGCTTGTGTTCTCTCTCTCTCTCTCACTGTGTCTCTGTCTCTGTCAAATAAATAATAAAATCTTTTAAAAAAAAAGAAAAAGAAAAATTTCTCTCACTTTATAGCATCATTTATCTATTGCCCTCTTCTCCTTTCTACTCCACTTTATTTTTTTCTGTTTTTTAAAGATTTTATTTATTTAATTAACAGAATGAGAAAGAGAGAGAGCATGAGCAGAAGCAAGGGGAGCCACAGAGGGAGAGAGAGCAGCAGGCTCCCCTCTGAGCGAGGAGCCTGACGTGGGGCTCAATCCCAGGACCCCAGGATCATGACCTGAGCCGAAGACAGACACTTCACCCAGTGAGCCACCCAGGTGCCCCTCTATTCCACCTTGAAGAATAGTTTCATTCTCTTCTCTTCTCAATAAGCATCTCCTCTCCAATATACTTTTTTTTTTAACAGAATCCCAATTTTTCCCCAAATACGTGGTGACACTGAATTCAAGGAAAGTTATCCCATTTTCTGCTACCCATGATTGATTTAGGAGAGGACACATTACCTCGTTCTGCCTAATAAGGCAGAAGGAGAACTCTGGTAGAGGGCTATTGGCAAGCCCTCTCCGCCCTTGAATGACTTGCGTGAGAAGTGAAGCCTAAAGCTGTGATAGTCATCTTAGAAGAAGGAGAGGCTGCAACACAATGGTTGAGAGCAAGAACTCTGGAATCCAATGTTCAAATTCCAGGTCCTCAGTATGCTGTCTTATGACTTGGGCAAATTACTTAATCTCTCTGGGCTGACCTTTCCCACCTGTGAACTAGGAATGATGATAGTAATTTTAACTACCTGATGCTTAAGTGAGGTTTAAATAAGTTAACTTTTCTGAAACAGTGGGACTGGTAGAGGCTATTTGTTAGATACTCCTGAGAACAAAACTCAGTAGAGTGAGAAGTAGACAGAGGGAAAAAGTCTGGGTTCTGAAGACCTCACCGAGCCACTGAACTATCTACTTCCAAATAATTTGTCTTGGAGATTATAAATTCCTACTTTTGAAGCTACATTTAGTAAGACATTCTGTTATTTTCACCTAAAAGCATCCTAACTGGTATGTCTCACTCTAGTAGTTTTCTTTTTTATATATTTCGTTTTTCTTTTGTCCTGTTTGAAGGTGCCACGAGCTTTGTCTATCCCTTGGCTTATAAGGGATTTGTAACTGTTCCATTGCTATGCCCACTCCCCAGTCATCTCAAGTTTCATGGCTTCGATTACTATATAAAGACTCCCAAATATAAATATATAATACAGATCTCTCATCTGAGCTCTAAACTCTTATATAAAATTGTTATTGTAGGGGCACCTGGGTGGCTCAGTTGTTAAGCGTCTGCCTTTGGCTCAGGTCATGGTCCCAGGGTCCTGGGATCGAGCCCCGCGTCGGGCTCCCTGCTCCACGGGAAGCCTGCTTCTCCCTCTCCCAATCCCCCTGCTTGTGTTCCCTCTCTCACTGTGTCTCTCTCTGTCAAATAAATAAATAAAATCTTTAAGAATAAAATAAAATGATTATTGTATCTCCATAGATGTATCAGAGGCAACTCAAATTCAACATTTTCAGAACTCATTCTCTCTCCTCCCATCAACTCCAAACCAAGTCTTCCATTCATGCTTTCTTCCTTGGTGAATGCATCACCATACCCCTGGTGGCCAAAGCCACAAATCTGGGTATTATCCTTAATTCCATGTCTCCTTTATCCATTCATATCCAAATCAACCATTAAGTCTTGTCAAAAAGTTCCCAGCACAGAGATCACTAAAGCTGGAGAAGAGTGAGCAAAGGGGAGAGACTGGATGGGATGGAGATTAGGTCAGGGAGGTAAAGTACGGTCAAATCACTAAGGCCTTCTAGACCTTTGGCTTTTTGCTTGCTGAAATGGGAAGCCATGGCAAGAGGAGTGGGTTTTAAACAAAGGCATGATATAATCTGCTTTCTTTTTTGATAATAGACTGAAGATTGGCAAGGACAAAAACAGGCAGGCAAATTAAAAGGTTCTTAATGCGGATGAGCAATGAAAGT
This sequence comes from Mirounga angustirostris, assembly GCF_029215605.1. Classification (NCBI taxonomy): domain Eukaryota; kingdom Metazoa; phylum Chordata; class Mammalia; order Carnivora; family Phocidae; genus Mirounga; species Mirounga angustirostris. The sequence goes on from NW_026991714.1 coordinate 46,884,055, forward strand.
AGTTTGGGCGAGGCTTTAGATGTTAGTAATAAGTGATTGATTCCATTTTGGACATATTTTTAAGGAAGAGTCAATATGATTTGTTAACAGATTAATGAGAGATGAAAGAAAAAGAGAGGGAGCAAAGATTACATCAAGGTTTTGGTCCTGAGTAGCTGGAAACACGGAGTTATCGTTAACTGAGATTGGGAAAGATTACATGAAGAGCAGATTTGGGGAGGGTGTGTTAGATGTTTACGTTGGAATATGTTGTTTGAGATGTTAGTAATCTAAGTGGAGTGTTAGACAATTCTGGATTCGGGGCTGGAAATATAAATTTGGAAATCGTTAGCACATAGACAAAATTTAAGATCATGAACTAGATGCATAATCAAGGGACTGAATGTAGACAGAAAAGAGAAACTGTCTAAGGTCCGAGCCCAGGAGTATACCAATATTCCTCAGGGCGTCTGAGGAACAAAGGAGATTGGGTAAGATAAGATAGGAAAGCCAGGAGAATGTGGTATTCTAGAAACCAAGCGAGGAAAGCTGGACAAAGATGAGGAAGTAAACAACAATGTCAAGGTTGCTGAGAGGTCAACTAAGATGAAGATTGACATTTGACCACCAGATTTAGCACCACTGAGGACAATGGTGATCTATGCTAGTTACATTCTACTTTATTTTTTATTTATTTTTTTTATTATGCTCAGTTAGCCAACATGTAGTACATCATTCGTTTTTGATGTAGTGTTCAACGATTCATTAGTTGCATATAACATTCTACTTACTTTAATGTCTCATTTAGATTTTACCTCTTTGGGGAAGTCCTCTGTGACCCTGCCAAGCTGAGTTAAGAACCCCTCAATGTGCACCATATCACACCTGTCTTTTTACACTTATCCTAAGGTTTTAAAGTTGCCCTTTTACTTATCCATCTTCTCCTCTAAACTACATATGCCTCAAGGGCAAAGACTTGAGTGTGATCACTGTTGTACCTTGCACAGTAACTGGCAAAGAGTAGGGATGATATTTGCCAAATAAGACTTAATTGCACTGCCTCTCATTAGTGCCAGAAAAGGCCATCCCTGCCAGGTTTAAAAAAAAAAAGGGTGGATAACAGGGAGTAGCCAGATCTAGTAAGTATCAGTGACTCATCCTTGGATGACAAAGACTAAGGTTTTCACCTGATTTGGTTTACTTCCTATTCGGAGAAGCTTGTTATAACAATCCAAAATGAGCTTCTAATGGAATATTTAGGTGTGCCGTTTACCTGGGGGCAGGAGAACAGCCCGTAGCCAGCTAAGCAAATTAGTGAGGAAGTGTCATTAGTCAGCCATGCCCACCTCAAGGATGCCTTATCAAAGAATGGACGGCTTGTAATTTTCCTAAAGTTTTCACAGAAGAGGGGTTAACCAAAGGAATGAGATGTGTGTAGGTCAATTCTACAATCTACTAACTGAGAAGTTGGCCAAGGCTTCATTGAAACCAAATGCTTTTGTTGGAATCAAGTATTATGAATTTGTTTCCTTATTATTTCTAGAGATTTAGATATATATTTTTCTTATTTCCCTTTAGTGTGGAAATATTCCAGGCGCCCTCTAGAATTATTTTTTTTTAAGTTTACAAGTCAGGGGGCGCCTGGGTGGCTCAGTCTGTTAAGCGTCTGCCTTCGGCTCAGGTCATGGTCCCAGGGTCCTGGGATCGAGCCCCGCTTCGGGCTCCCTGCTCTGCGGGAAGCCTGCTTCTCCCTCTCCCGCTCCCCCTGCTTGTGTTCCCTCTCTCGCTGTTTCTCTCTCTGTCAAATAAATAAATAAAATCTTTAAAAATAAAGAAAAGCATCTTCAGCATGCTGAGTTTTACATTACCTGTGCAATTATATCCCTCTCTCATATACATAGGCGGTGTCTATATATATATGACAAGACCTAATATCTATAATATACAATAGTTATGTTATTGTATAATAATATATAAATTGTACGCAATGTGAAATAATTATATAATAATTTTTATCTATGATAGATGATAATTAGGTCTTATCAAGAAATTCCAGGAGCAGCACAGAGACCACTACCGCTGGAGCAGAATGGGGAGATTGGATGAACTTTTACATATGTGTATATAAATTAAAGCGATAAAATTCTTGCTAGGCTGAGCATAACCATACAGTGCGACATAAATAACAAAATTTAAAAGCAAAGGTCTCTAAAACGTCTTAGGAGTGGCTTGTAGAAGAACATGAAGAGTGACTATGAAGTAAGAGGATTCATTTTCAAAAACCAAATTACCAGAAATTGTTCATCTGAATGAATACTGGTCCCTTGAAAGAAATAACTTTGGTGGCTATATAGCTTATCGACTGTGTGTTCAACACTTTCTGACCTCTTTGATAATTCTGAGTAGTGCAGTATCATTTTAGTAAATCTGTCATATACTAAGGGAATTAATGTTCCAGAAAATACTCATTTGGATGCATCGTTACTAGTGTTAAAAATCCTTTTACCTCTTTATAGTTATGTAGACTTATTTAAATATCTCTGTAGTGGGGTCTCAGTTTCAGAATGTACTCTTTGATCATTTTATTTGCGTGAAACTGAGAAACTTCCTGGGTAGAATTCACTTAAGGATCCATACCGCTTACACCGCCTTTCCCTCTTCCCCCAACCCCTCTTTCTATAACTTGCGCCACACACAGTGACCTGAAAGAGACAAGGGTAACAGCCACAAACCAAAACACAAACAGACAAACCGAAACACGTGCAACAACAGTGCGAACTCTGACCTTATTATCAGAGCTTAAACCACTCAGCGTAAAGTAGCCTCTCCCTACACCCATCTCTGTTCTATTATCTATAGAACTTTTTTCAGACTTTACTCCATCAAAATGATCTCATTTGTTTGCTTGTTATCTGTCTCTGTGGTTCTCTTACTTTCTTTTTTTCTTTTTTTCCAAGTAGCGTTCCTTTATAAAAACAGTATTTTCTGGGCGCCTGGGTGGCTCAGTTAGTTAAGCGACTGCCTTCGGCTCAGGTCATGATCCTGGAGTCCCGGGATCGAGTCCCGCATCGGGCTCCCTGCTTGGCGGGGAGTCTGCTTCTCCCTCTGACCTTCCTGCCTCTCATGTGCGCTCTCTCTCTCTCTCACTCTCTCAAATAAATGAATAAATAAAATCTTTAAAAAAAAACAAAACAATATTTTCTGAAGATATGACCTCTTATTGATTCCTCTATCTTCTGTGTCCAGAATGCTGCTTCATATGCACTAAGTGTTCAGTAGAGTTGAATAAATGAGGAAATAAATGAAACAAATACCCAAATAATGCTACATATAGTAATTCTTCTTTCTTTTTTTTTTTTATTTTTTAAAGATTTTATTTATTTATTTGAGACAGAGAGAATGAGAGAAAGAGAGCACATGAGAGGGGGGAGGGTCAGAGGGAGAAGCAGACTCCCCGCCGAGCAGGGAGCCCGATGTGGGACTCGATCCAGGGACTCCAGGATCATGACCTGAGCCGAAGGCAGTCACTTAACCAACTGAGCCACCCAGGCGCCCAGTAATGCTTCTTTCAAAATGCCATTAGTTTCTGCAATAATACTGAAGAGCAACACAATTTTGTAGCCACTTACATAGTAACTGCAAGGATTTTTTTTTTTAATTGAGTATTGATGATTTATTAAACATTTAGTAAAACTTCGTTATCTTGAACCGATTGGCCACTTTAAACTCTGTTTTGAAGAAAAACATGTATTCTTTCACATTTACAACGTTAAACAGGTATTTTACCAACTCAGTGCCTGATTCTGTGTCAGACATCAGGGATCTGATAATCAAAAGTAATGGTCCCCAAAGTCTGGTGACAAAAAAAAAACCACAAGTCTTACAATACCACATGACATCTGCTAAACTAAACAAACTTCTACCTTTCTGATCTCATCTTTGTTACTCTTTTCTCTTGCTCACTATACTGTAGCCACACTATCTCAATCACACTCTTCCTATCCCTTAAACACCCCATAGATTCATGCCACATTACCTTTGCACTTGCTTCCCCCACACACCCTCCCTAAGAATGTTCACCTTCCATATTTTTTATTTGCTGGCTCCATCTCATTACCCAGGTCTTAGCTCAGCTGTCGGCTAAAGGAGGCCTTCCCTAAATACCCTTTCCTCCACCCTGCCCCCAGCTATTCTTTGCCACATCATTAAAAAATGTTTTATCTTTAAAAAAAATAATTTAATTTTATGTTTAAAATTTATTTTATTTTTTAAAGATTTTATTCATTTGACAGAGACAGACACAGTGAGAGAGGGAACACAAGCAGGGGGAGTGGGAGAGGGAGAAGCAGGCTTCCCGCGGAGCAGGGAGCCTCACACGGGGCTCGATCCCAGGACCCTGGGACCATGACCTGAGATGAAGGCAGACGCTTAACGACTGAGCCACCCAGGCGCCCCAAAATTTTTTGTTTGAGTATAGCTGGCACACCATGTTACATTAGTTTTAAGGGTACAACGTAGTGATTTGACAAGTTTATGCATTATGCTATGCTCACTACAGGTGTAGCTCCCACCTGTCCTATTGTATCACTTTTACAGTATCATTGACTACATGCCTTATGCTGTGCCTTTGATTCCTGTGACTTACTGATTCCACAAATGAAAGCCTGTATCTCTCTCTCCCCTTCACCCATTTAAGGATTTTTTTTTTAATCAGCTAATACTTACTTTTCTCTATCTCCATTCCCAAATACCTCTCCAATTCCATCTTAAGCACTCCAAGAAAAGCATCTCCAACTTAACATTTTACATTATTACATAGCTGTGAAATTAAACTAATATCTCAATTTTCTTCCCCTCTCTCCCTTCCTGCATTCTATTTTTTTTTAATTTTTTTTTTTAAGATTTTATTTATTTATTTGCGAGAGAGACAATGAGAGACAGAGAGCATGAGAGGGAAGAGGGTCAGAGGGAGAAGCAGACTCCCTACCGAGCAGGGAGCCCGATGCGGGACTCGATCCCGGGATTCCAGGATCATGACCTGAGCCGAAGGCAGTCGCTTAACCAACTGAGCCACCCAGGTGCCCCTCCCTTCCTGCATTCTAATCTCCTCTTCAAACCATCTGTCTTCTGTAGCAGTCAGGAAATTTGTTGTGACAAATATAATATGGTTATCTAAGATGTTAATAGGGGAAACTGGGAATGTTATATATGGAAATTCCCTTACTATCTTTGTAACTGTTTTATACATCTAAAACTATTTTAAAATTTTAAGAAAGATTATGTAAAAACTACTAAATTCTAGCTTGTGTTCGGGGCACCTGGGTGGCTCAGTTGGTTAAGCATCTGCCTTGGGCTCAAGTCATGATCCCAGGGTCCTGGGATTGAGGCCCCCTGCTCATGCTTGTGCCCAGTCTGCCTCTGTCTCTCTCTCTGAAATAAATAAAATCTTTAAAAAAAATTCTATCGGGCGCCTGGGTGGCTCAGTTGGTTAAGCGACTGCCTTCGGCTCAGGTCATGATCCTGGAGTCCCGGGATCGAGTCCCGCATCGGGCTCCCTGCTCGGCGGGGAGTCTGCTTCTCCCTCTGACCCTCCCCCCTCTCACGTGCTCTCTCTCATTCTCTCTCTCTCAAATAAATAAATAAATAAAATCTTTTAAAAAAATAAAAATAAAAAATAAATAATAAAAAAAATTCTACCTTTTTTTCTACAACTTTGCAGAGATATTTGTCAAAATATTACAGCCTTTCTTAACCCTGTTTCTACGGTAATCATAATTTAAAAGTCTGTTTTCTGGTGATATAATAACTAATATAAGAATCTGGTACACATACCTCAGTAATGTCCACGAATAATCAGCAAATTAAACAATTCTGCATGGATTGGCATTTCTATCATCCCAGGTTTTGCATACTAAGCCGATTGCTGCCCTTTCTCTAGAAACTATGAGAACATTAATAAAATCCTGATTTAACGTGCTATTTTAATATCTTTCTGATACTTTGCTATGTTAATCCCTAATATGGTTAAGTCAATAAATATATTTATTGATAGAGAAGGAGAACATTGTTAGCTTTCCTTTTAATTTTTCTGTTATTGGATTTGCTACATGAAGTTGTATTTTTTTTTTAAAGATTTTATTTATTTCAGAGAGAGAAAGAGAGAGAAAGCATGAGCCAACACAAGCAGGGGGAGGGGCAGAGGGAGAGGGAAAAGTAAAATCCCCACTGAGCAGGAAGCCCTATGTGGGGCTTGATCCCAGAACCCTGGGATCACAACCTGAGCCAAAGGCAAACATTCAACCAACTGAGCCACCCAGGCGCCCCCATGAACTTGTATTCTTAATGGAATATTTTAAATTAAAAAAGTAGTAAAGAATGATTATAGAAATACCAATCCAGACAAAACTGACTCATCATTGATGGATATAATCCTGTTGATGGACCTTAACTGTAGTTTGTTTTTTAGAGAATTACATAAGGAATAAACATTATAGATGGAAAAAAGACAATCACTGAAAACTTACATTTGTAAAGCTCCATCTGTGAATTAACTGAATAGATTTATAGTGTCTTGGTATGGTCCAAGATAGTAAGACTTTGAACCTCAATTTTGGCCTTTGGTCATAAGTAATTTTTTGCTATGATAGTTCTTTTTCATTTACTTTTTTTTCCATTAGCAGGAACTTTCAGAGGAACAATTATTTATGGTTTTAAAATTGCTGGCTTGCTACTATTTATATTCATTAATTGCTAAACTCTCAGGGAATATGTGCCTCGGGGAACTGGGGTAATGGTCCATGCTAACCAAGTACAGTGATAAAATGTTTGACAAATAAAACTTTCCACTTCTACTTCCCTTGTAGGAAGTTTATTAGCATTTACAACCACCATGATGTTAGGAACCAACATTTATTAGAAACCACTTTGTGTAGAAATACTACTGTCTTCAGGCCAACTCTTGAGACTGAAGGGACCAGTTGGCACCAAGCATACTTTATTCTCATCTACTAGAGTCACCTAGACTTTAATGTAGGAGCGTCTATAGCTGTTACTAGTTCATGAGAGAGCTAGGCAGCCAGTATTTTCTAAACATTTCGGAGGTGTTTGAAAGTCTTGCTGAAAGACTTTGCTCATCACAAGGTTCTTCAAAAGTGAAAGGTGTTGATCATATAATCAAGTGGCCAGGCTTTGACCTGAAAGTAAATGGTATTTTGTTGTTACTGTTGTTGTTGTTATGAAAGAGCAATTAAAACATGTTACCTTCACCCATCTATTAAACATCCATTTACATAAAAAGATATAAAATCCATTACTACTGAGTTTATAGATGGTGGAAATTTGAGAAAGTCACTATGACTTTCTGAGTCTCCTTTACCTTATCTCTAGGAAATGGGAGAAAAAAATAGAAATCTCATAGGTCACTATAAGGAAAAATTAAAAAAAACAATGTATGTTAAAATGCTCTTAAAAATGTAAAGCACGTGTTGGGTTTTCTTCATGATATATTATCTAGTAGATCTAGGAGAAGGATCAGGAAATTGGTTTTCATTTTTTTTTTTCCTGACTACTTTTGCCACCTTAACCCATATGAGTACAATACCAATAAAAAAGATTGCTAAATTGTTTTCATCATGAACAAAACCTCCCATTGTTAATCTCTTTCAAGAAGACTGAAACAAATGACTCAGTAGAAACCTTTGGGTTTTCATTATTTTCTTTGGTATATATAAATTGTGGGTTTGCAAAGACAGCAGGTACTAAATATTTAGCTTAATACAAGGCATTTGAATTAGTATTTCCTTTCAAACTGTTCTGCATAATTAGTGCCAAATTCAACTTTTTATTACATATTCATTTCTCCATTTGGATTTTGGAATAAGAACCAAATCCCCTCTTTCAGGGGTGTTTATGTGTCTGTGTATGTGCGTGTGGGTTTGAGTATTTTAAAAATATCCTTTTCCTTTTTTTTTTTGGCAGATTTGTTTTCCAAGCAGATGATCATCAACTACTTCCAAGAATTTGTACTTATCATGATTAAACTAACTTTAAGAACAACATTTAGGGATGAAAAGCAGGTTATCGTACTGTAAAAAGAAATGTCTCACTAAATTCTTGAGAAATCATAATTTCTTTAGTCCTCATGAGAACTTATAAATTCTATAGAGGTTTATGAAAGTTACCATTTCTGGCATTTATTTAGCAAGAGTTTCAGGTAAGTATAATTTTTGAATGCTCATTAACTGTATTATTCAATTATAAATGTCTGACTTTTTTCCCTCAAGTGTTCAATGCTGTCCACTCATCAGCCACAGACAGACCAAATCCCTATATTCATTTTGTCTACATTTTGCCCATCCAACACAGATAAGCCATGTGCATTTTTCCTGGTTGGAAAACCACCTATTTGTTAGATATTTATTTCTGAAATTAAAAATAGAGAAATTTCAAAACATTAGAGTCCTACAAAATGTGTAGCTGAAATGTGTATATAAGATACTGCACTAAAATTGTTCAGTTATTAATAAACATATATCCATTAACTGCCAAGTTACCAAATTCATACTACTCAGCAGCATAGTAATGCTGACTAATAAAAAAATCAACATTTTTAATAAGCAGTATGGTGTTCTATGATCTGGTCATGAAAATAATCAGGTGTTCACATGCCCAAGGTGAGTGCTAATAGGTGCCTCCCAAATTCTTGCACCATCTTTACTTCTCCTGGGACAATATGGGTTCAGGGTTAGAGAGGACAACAATGCCATCTGAATCTCTTTGCCTTGTTCCTTCATAAACTGAAATCAGCCTGTTAATCTTTATTTGATAAGTAAGTTGAATTATGCCTTTCGAGGAGCTAGCCATCATCAGTGTGTATCAGACTCAAGTTCTAGTTTAAGTTAAAGCTGTTAAAACCAGGAACTGGTTGAGAAAATTAATTGGTTACTACAACACATTGAAAATTGCAAGCAATTGATCGCGAAGTTCTATTGGATAGTATGAGGCAAGTCCGCACCGAGAAACATGATATTCCAACAAACCCATGTAACTGCCTTTCGTCCCTAGGTTGTGTTAGAATTCAGACCTAGCACTGTTCTTATCAGGAAGGTAAAGCTATAGAAAGCATAAATCCTGCCCTCAAATGCTAGTTTCACAGAGAAAGCGTACACACGGATGCAACAAGAAAATAATTAAGACTCAAGCTACATATTTCTCTCTTAAGGACAATCAGAATTTAAGAAATTGAAAGATAAATGTGGGAACGTATCAGAAAAAGTCTACTGAAAAAGTTGGATTTTAAAGGTCTCCAAGAGTGAGTAAATATTAGTCAATGATTCTCAACCCTGGCTGTGCATTTGAATTGCCTAAGGATCTTTTAAAAAAAACTACATGGGCCCCACCCTCAAAATGTCTGATTTAACTGGCCTGGGGTGTGGCCCAGGAGAGTTTTACAAAGCTCTCAGGTGATTTTAATGGGTAGGCAGGGTTGAGAACCTTGGAGTAAGACAATGAAGAAGAAAAAAAGGAAGAGGGAAAGTAGAAGTTTAAGAACATGTGCCAATCCATTCACCCATTTACTCATTCAATAAAAACATTTATTGAGTGTCTACTCCATGCTTGTCATTGAACTAGGTGCTGGGTCAAAGTAAAATGATTGAGAAATGATGCTTGGAGTTTTCCATCTAGTAAAGAGATTCATGTATAAACGAGTTATTACAACGTACTGTGATACTTCATAGAACATTACAGGACAACGATTATCTTTTGTTTGTTGCTTAGTGCACTGGTTTGAAAACTAGTAAGCAAATCGGAATCACCTGAAAAGATTTAAAAAGTAATGTTTTCTGGGGCTCACACCCAGAGACTGTAAAATAAAAACACAAAAACAAAACAAAATACTTCCCTGGGTTATGTCAATACACAGTATTGGGCGAGAGGAACTAGCAAGGTAGAAGTAAAAGGTGCATTGGGAGTCAGGTTGAATCACCAGGCAAAAAAGACTTAGTGAAGCCTTGAATTCAAGGCAGAGGATCTGGAAATCACTACACTGAAGTTTCGATGACCCAAGGAAAGGGCAATTTGTAGAAGTGTTTTCTGGCAACCAAAGGCAGAATGGAATACGGGATAGAATTCCTGAAGGCAATTTATCATTAGACACAGTAGCCATAGGGCTTAGGACCCCAAGAAAAAAAAAATTTAGGATTTTATTTATTTATTTATTTGAGAGAGAGAGAGAGCAATATAGAAGAGGAACAGAGGGAGAGGAACAAGCAGAGTCCATGCTGAGCTCAATCCCAGGGCCCCAAGATCATGACCTGAGCCAAAATCAAGAGTTGGACACTTAAGCAACTGAGTCACCCAGGTGACCTCCTCCCCCACAAGAAAATGTTTTAATTTCCTTTAAAATCAGAAGAAAAAAACTTTAGGTCAAAGAAAATGTTTTCATATATAATATTAACATATTGTTTTGTTTTTACCAGCATAGTCATAAATTTTTTGGTGTTTTTTGGGGGGTGGGGGGAGACTGGGAAGGGAAGCAAAGGTCCTCAAAGATAAAAGTACTTAGGTCAATGAAGTCATAATGCAGTCCTGGGTTAAAGGAGAGCCCAGTCTCAACTAATTTTTAAATTCTATTAGACATATGATTTGTACAAACAAATAAGCATTTGCTTTCCTAATCCTCTAAATTATTTCCACCTTCATTTTGCAGAACCAGAATTCGAGGGCCAAGTCTTTTATCTTCTTAGAATTCTTAGTACCATGAGACAGACAGCTGATTGAATTAATCAAAAATTTTGGTTTCAAAGGGCGATATACTTTCAAAGAACACAGGGTTTCCCTCACTCTAGGATGCTTTTACCCTTTTTGCCCAACTGGGGAACCCTTAATTATGCTTCAAAACTTAAGACATTTAAATCTGTCATCTTCTCTAACCTCTCCTGCCACCCACCTAAAGTAATCCTTATGACTTAGCAATCCATCTATATTTTGTTCATCCACTGGTATTGCATAGTCACCATGCATTGCAGTTAATTAAGTGTGGGTCAGTATCTTCCAACGTGACCTCAACATCCTGGTTTATTCACTCCTGTGTTCTTATGCTAGAGCATCATTCCTAACATACAATAGGTACCCCCAAAATATCTGCCCATTAATGTAGTAGATCAAGATATTATTAAATGTCATACTCCACAAATCTGAACCATTCTTTGGAGAAAAGTTAAGTATATGAAGTAAAGTTCTGGAGAGCAACATTGTTTTAATGAAATTAAATTACTTAAAGAATTCACACTTTCTGTAGGTTAAGATATAGGCAGATAAAGGGCGCCTGGGTGGCTCAGTTGGTTAAGCGACTGCCTTCGGCTCAGGTCATGATCCTGGAGTCCCTGGATCGAGTCCCGCATGGGGCTCCCTGCTTGGCAGGGAGCCTGCTTCTCCCTCTCCCGCTCCCCCCTCTTGTGCTCTCTCTCTCTCTCACTCTCTCTCTCAAATAAATAAATAAAATCTTAAAAAAAAAAAGATATAGGCAGATAAAGACCTCACAGTTCTTGATAGAACTCAAAGAATTTTTGTTTCTTTATACATTTATAATTGACAGTTCCAAAATATAAAAACTGCAGCAAAAAAAAAAAAAAAAAAAACCCACAAAAAACCAAAGAAAACCAAACCATCATTTCTTGAACTTTATTTGGAACAAGACTTTGGACATTACATCATATGCTGTACTTCTCTTTCTGCCAGAGTTGGAAGATGTATGAACCCGGATTGGCCACACATCTAAAGACACTTGGAGAATGTAAACTAATCATTCTAATATCTATGATAACCTTTCTCATAAACTTTTTTTTTAACAGATCCATCTGTTCACATTTAAAATACACTTCCTTTATCTCAAGTATGATCAGACTGAAGATCTGGCTATTCATTTGTATTTTCCAGGAAGCCCCAAGTTCCAAAGTACTCTTTCAGCTGGGGCACTTGTATAAAACCTGGTTCTATTAAAGAAAGAGGAGTATTTGAATTATTTTTAATCTATGAGTTATTTTTAATCTAGTTCCTAAAGAGGAAGTATATTCACTGTAAAATGGTCCACCACATTTGAATCTTAGTATCAAGTATGCTAGTTTTGCCTCTCCAGAAAGTATGCTATTGCTTATTACTGTGATAGCTTTGGGTCAAAGATGATCTCCTCAAAAGAGTGGTTACTAAACTGAGATTGAAAAGGAGAATTTGTTCACCTGAGTTGAGAGTCATGGGTTGCTGTGGAATGGTTTGGGGGTGGGGGTGGGGGGTGGAACAGTGGAAAAATGGACTAGGTAGAAAGGCATTATAAGAAAAAGAGATGGGGGCACCTGGGTGGCTCAGTCGTTAAGCATCTGCCTTCAGCTCAGGTCATGATCCCAGGGTCCTGGGATTGAGCCCCACATCAGGCTCCCTACTCTGCAGGAAGCCTACTTCTCACTCTCCCACTCCCCCTGCTTGTGTTCCCTCTCTCGCTGTCTCTCTCTCTCTGTCAAATAAAATCTTTAAAAAAAAAAAGAAAAAAGAAAAAGAGATGAAGAAAATAGGAAAAATTTGGATGTTCCTGAAGAACTACACTTGGACACTTCAGTATGGCCTGCATGGATGTCATCATGCAATTAGCAAGCCTTTAGGTTCCAGTGGAAATTTGGTATCACATCATGTCTAGCTGTGAGAATGGCAAGGTTTTTTAGGCAGAACTGGAGTGAGGGCTCAAGGGTGTTTTCTGAACTGAACTCCAGAGAAGAGAAAAACAGTCCATGACCCCAAGAGGTTCACCATCTACTGGTAATGGTTGCAAGTAAAAATTATCATGCAGTATGAAGAATGGTTCCAACAGAGGTGGGGGAAGAGTAGGGGGCCCACTGGACTCATCAGCACAGTACCGTATTACGGAAATTAGGGCACTCTTGATGTTAAAGAAAATTATTAACCTTCTGTGTAGGGAATGAAAACAGACTCAGAGGGGAGACATAGAGCTAAGTGACCTTGGAGATTATTACACCGACCATCTCATTTTTTAGGTGAAAAACAGCAGCACGGAGCAGTGGTTAAGAACATGGGCTCTGGGGCTAAAACTACCTGGGTTCGAATTGATTTCTACCACTTATTACTTAACCCTTCTGTGTCCAGTTTGTTTAATAGCACAGCAGAGGCGATACATAGTGTCTACTTTCTTGCTGCGAGAATTAACTAAAATGCTTCAAGCAGAGCCTGGCATATAATCACTGCTCAATAAATGCTAGCTATAAGCACACAGCAGTTGCATATTGGCAGTTGCAGAAACTTGGCTAGGCACTGGCGGATAGAGACTGACTTACCTCCAGATTCCCAGTGCTTTCCCATTATGGCCTTGTTGGTGTTTATACATGAATTAAGTAATAGAACTTCAACGCTTGCTCCTTTTTTTTTGTTTGTTTGGTTTCGGTGGTACTTGTATAATAACTTTATTAACTCACATAATTAGTCTTTTATCCAAAAAAATCTTTTGCTCTGAAGATTGTAGAAGCTATCTATTCATATCAATAGCAAAACTGACTGAAGCAACCAATATACTGAGATCCCTGCATGTTGAAAGGCCGGGGCTACTAAGCCTTATTTCGGAGACCTCCCAGCAACTGGCTGCAGTAGATCTCCCTGCAAGGGCAGCCTGGGCTCAAAAAAACCCTCTGCCTAAGCAGAGTTTAGCTGAGAACAGTTGGCCTGTCAGCTCCTACCTCTGGGCTCAGAATCTCCTGCCCTTTAGGAAGATGAAGTAGTTGAATATTGAGTTCAGACCCAGGGCCACACACACACATAGGTGCATGCACGCACACACAGTCCAAAACACACACATACTCACCCTGACTGACACCTATGAGCTGAAGTCTGTAGGAACTGTCCTTAAGGACACAATACTATAATTTGATATTAGCTGGATCCCAGTAAAAAAAAAAAAAATGCACAATCAGAGAGTAAGGAGAGTTTTGTAAAGGGACTGTTTACAAACATGTGGGCCATGTTTCAAAAAAGCAAAACAGTTTGTGCAGGACTTTGCCTGAAGCCTCTGCCATCTTTAGGCCTGAAGAGAGGGGGAAAGGATGGAAGGAATTCTCAGGACCCAAAGAGAGCACTCCATAGGGAAGGCCACTCAAGAGAAGCCATGGCCTTCATTAAAGGCAGGCAGTCATCTTAAGATGCAGAAAGGAAAGCTTAGCATATTGCAGGAGGTTCCCTTTTCTCATGCTCTTCAAATTGTAGATGCAAGGTTGATTCAACATTTGAAAATTAGTATGATTCACTAGATCAACAGATTTCTAAAGATTTATTATCATCTCAATAGATGTATAAAGAACATCTGATAAAATTCAACATTCACTCATGATTCAAAAAAAAAGAACATTCAGCAAAATAGAAAGTGAAATGCCCTACTTAATAAACAGAACCCAGGAAAAACATACAGCTAAAATCATACCTGATGATGAAAGATTGAATGCTTTTGTTCTAAGATTGGCAACAAGTTGTTGGGGAGGATCCCTCTGCCTTTTAGTCTGCTGGACTAAGAATCGAATTGACATGAGACAGATGAACAGGAGAAAATCAAGTTTAATTTCATACATATGAGGAATCCACTCAGACATGAAAATCCAGACAGTCCGCTAACAAGAGGCTCATATATGACATCCTGAGCGAAGGAGAGGTGTCGGGGGGGTCTGGTGATACAGAGGGAAGAAGACCATTAGCAGGAAGGGGAGAGAAGATGTTTGGAAAACAAAGGTTGCCCTGTTATACAGATAAGTTTCTTAGGTAAAGAGGAATATCTGTTAATAGCTCTCTTCCTGGTATGGGCAAGCAGTTAAAGGGGAGGTAAAGAGTTTTCCTGTATGTGCTGGGTTTCCATTGCTTTTAACTCAAAATAATCTTCATGCCAAAGTGGCTCATCTTAGGGTAACCTGCCCGTGGCCCCTACAGTTCCCTCCTCTGAAACTCCCTTGAAGTTTTCCATATTAAAATTGAGTTGGTAGTTTGTTCTGTTTTGTGGATTTAGTCTCTTAGCCCTGACGATAGGTCAGTTCAGTTAAACTCATTTCAGGAGTCAGGAATGTAGGTGTGTTCTCAAAGGTAAGCCTCTGATTTAAGTCATCGGGTATTAAATAAGAGAGATTTCTATGGAAACAAAAGAAAAACAATGATTAATAATTGGATCAAATTATCAACCAGTTTCTGAGTTCTGAGAGTAGCCAGTCCAGAAGATTTTTAGATGTCAGGTTGGAAGAGTTTTCAGATACAGTGAGAGCTAGCAGTGGTAATCTCACAGATTTTCCTTGTTAGAGTTCAAATATTTCTGGTCCTTTTGAGTGGCCCATAGACAAGAGACATTCAGATTATCTATATGTGAGCTATTACGGTGATTTCTCTGAAGTTCACATCAAGTTGTTCATATTTAGCTTGGAGGGCTTCATGAAAAAGTGCAGTTTTAATTCTCAAATGATTCCAAGTCAGAAAGGTGGGAGAAAAATGGAAAATGTGAGTTTGGAGACTTGCACCCAGACACTGGAGAAAACTAGAATAAATAAGGATCTAGTCCAGTTTATAATGAATAATAGAATCTATGGGGCCCCTGGGTGGCTCAGTTGGTTAAGTGTCTGTCTTTGGTTCAGGTCATAATCCCAGAGTGTTGGGATGAGCTGTGTCAGGCTCCCTGCTCAGCGGGGAGTCTGCTTCTCCCTCTCCCTTTGCCCCTCTCCCCCCTTCCTGCTCATGCCTGTGTGCAGTCTCTCTCTCAAATAAATAAATCTTTTAAAAATAGAATCTAGTACCTACACAGGTGTGTTATTGAAACATATAGTTTTCTTATATAATCACTCTAATTTCTACAGAAGATAGCTAAATTAATACGACTTTATTGCAAAGGAAGCCTAGTTTTAAAAATAAGTTGGCCTGATTATTTACATTAAGTGCAACAAGAATAGCAGTTGACCATGTAGGCTCTTTAAAACCCGTTTTGTTGGAAAAAATCCTTAACAAAATATTAGCAAACTGAATCCAACAAGACATTAAAAAATAATTTACCACAACCAAGTGGGATTTATTCCTGGGATACAGGGCTGGTTCAATATTCACAAATCAATCAATGTGATATTGATATCAATAAGAGAAAGGATAAAAATCGTATAATCATTTCAATAGATACAGAAGAAGCATTTGACAAAATATAACATTCATTCATGATAAAAACCCTCAAGAAAGTAGGTTTAGAGGGAACATACCTTAACATTATTAATAAAGGCCATATATGAAAACTCTACATATAACATCATACTCAGTGGTGAGAAATAGAGAGCTTGTCCTCTAAGATCAGGATCCTTGCTTCAAGGATGTCTACACTCACCACTTTTATTCAACATAATACTGGAAGTCCTAGCCACAGCAATAAAAAAAAAAAAAAGGCATCCAAATTGGTAAGGAAAAAGTCAAACTTTCACTATTTGTAGATGACATGATGCTCTATATAGAAAACCTGAAAAACCACCAAAAAGCTACTGGAACTGATAAACAAATTCAGTAAAGTCACAAAATTCAAAATCAATATACAGAAATTCTGTTGTATTTCTATACATTAATGAAGTAGCTAGAAATTAAGAGAACAATCCTATTCATAATTGTATCAAAAATAATAAAATACCTAGGAAAAAACTTAACCAAAAAGGTGAAAGACCTGTACTTTGAAAACTATAAAACACTGATGAAAGAAATTGAAGATGACAAAAACAAATGGAAAGTATTCCATGCTCATGGATTGAGAGAATAAGTATTTTTAAAATGTCCATACTACCCAAAGCAATCTGCAGATTTAATACCAGCCCTATCAAAATACCAATACCACTTTTCATAGAACTAGAACAAATAATTCTAAGATTTGTATGGAATCACAAAAGACCCCAAATAGCCAAAGCAATCTTGAAAAAGAAGAACAAAACTAGGGCGCCTGGGTGGCTCAGTTGGTTAAGCGACTGCCTTCGGCTCAGGTCATGATCCTGGAGTCCCAGGATCGAGTCCCGCATCGGGCTCCCTGCTCGGCAGGGAGCCTGCTTCTCCCTCTGACCCTCCTCCCTCTCATGCTGTCTCTCATTCTCGCTCTCAAATAAATAAAATCTTTAAAAAAAAAAAAAAAAGAAGAACAAAACTAGAGGTATCACAATCCCAGATTTCAAGATATACTACAAAGCTGTAGTAGTCTAACAGTATAATACTGGCACAAAAATAGACACATAAATCAACAGAAGAGAAGAGACCACCCAGAAATAAACCCATAATTATAACAAAGGAGGCAAGAATATGCAGTGGGAAAAAGACAGTCTCTTCAGCAAACGGTGCTGGGAAAACTGGACAGCTCCATGCCAAAGAAGAAACTGGACCACTTTCTCAAACCATACACAAAAATAATTCAATGGTTTAAAGACCTACATGTGAGACCTGAAACCATAAACATCCTTAAAAAAAACATAGGCAGTTTCTTTGACATCAACTGTAGAAACAGTTTTCTAGATAGGTCTTCTTTGACAAGGGAAATGAAAGCAAAAATAAACTATTAGGACTACATCAAAATAAAAAGCTTTTGTACAGCAAAGGAAACCATCAACAAAACAAAAATCCCACCACATGGGAGAAGATATTTGCAAAAATAATGTTATCTGATAAGAGGTTAATATCCAAAATATATAAAGAGCTCATACAACTCAACACCAAAAAAAATAATCCAATTAAAAATGGGTAGAAGAGATGAGTAGACATTTCTCTAAAGAAGACATACAGATGGCCAATAAACACAAGAAAAGATGTTCAACATCATTAATCATTAGGGAAATGCAAATCAAAACCACAATAAGACATCACCTCACACCTGTCAGAAAGGCTAAAGTCAAAAACACAAGACAATAAAGGTTGACAAGGATGTGGAGAAAAAAGAACACTCATGCACTGTTGATGGAAATGCAAACTGGTGCAGCTATTCTGGAAAACAGTATGGAGGTTGCTCAAAAAATTAAAAATGGAATTACCATAGGACCTAGTAATTCCACTATGGGGTATTTACCCAAAGAAAATGAAAGCACTAATTTGAAAAGATATAGGCACCCTTATGTTTATTGCAGCATTATTTACAACCGGCAAGATATGGAAGCAACCCAAGTGTCCATCGATAGATGAATGGATAAAGAAGGTGTGGTATATATATATGTATGTGTGTATACACACACACACACACACACACACATACGATGGAATATTACTCAGCCATAAAAAAGAATGGACTCTTAGCTTTGCGCAGTGGCAGTATCATAGCCAATGAGGTTTATCCGAGGCGGGATTATTACTAATTGAAAAAAGAATGGACTCTTGCCATTTGCAACAACATGGATGGAGCTAGAAGGTGTAATGCTAAGTGAAATAAGTCAGAGAAAGACAAATACCATATGATTTCACTCATATCTGGACTTTAAGAAACAAAATAAGTGAACAAAAGGAAATAAAATGAGATAAACCAAGAAACAGACTCTTAACTATAGAGAACAAACTGAGAGTTACCAGAAGGAAGGTGAATGGAGAGATGGGTGAAATAGGTGAAGAAGATTAAGAGTACACTTATGATGAGCACTGAGTAATGTGTAGAATTGTTGTATCATTATACTGTACACCTGAAACTAATGTAACACCATATGTTAATTACACTTGAATTAAAAAAGGAAACAAATGAAAACAAACCTGTTTTGCTGGAACTTTTCATAAGGAATCTCCAAATTGAACTTTCAACAGCCTCTCAGATCCAGAAGCCAAACCAAGCACTTGCCATCAGACTTCCCCTGCAATACCTGTAGATTTGGATTAATTCCTCTCTTCTCCAGCTCCCCCATATATCCTGGGGTTCCTGCACCTGACAGAAAGTGACCTTTACTCATCTGGTAAAGCTGCTGGGAGCTCTGTAAGCAAGGTATCAGAATGATCTTTTCTCTTCTCTTTTCTTTCTTTTGTTTTTCTTTTCCTTGTTTTTTGTTTGTTTGTTTGTTTGTTTGTTTGTTTGTTTCAGGATGATATTTTCAAGGGGCTTTATTGGCTCCATAAAGTCAACCTTAGTTCCTTAAAGCTGTCTGGTCATGTCTGAATCTATGCATGTCATTCTCAAATATGACATGTCAGTCAAAGCTTTAGTAATATAACCAATGATTCCAATTGTGTCCTGTCATAAGGAGAACAAAGTCTTATTGGACATTGGACTTTGAACACTGGACATTGAACTCATTGGACAAATAAATACAATGCCATGAATATATAAGAATAGTTACTGAGTTTTTGAATTCTGGAAGGATTGAGTAGGGAGAAAAAGGTAAATATTTCATTTGTTTCCAAAGGTATATTTTGTCAAATTGCTGTTAAGTTAGCTTGAGAGAAAAGGTTTCCTTAAACCTGGAAAAACAGAACATTTTTAAAGTCAGCAATGTTTCAAATAAAAAAGTCATAAAAACTTTAATTATCCTTCTCAGTTCATTCAGTCCCGTATTATTGACTCTTTTCTGCTTGAATCCAGTTTCACCACTAGTACAGAAATTCTAACCTAGTTCAGCTTTATGATCTTAAGGTATCAGAAAACTGTACTCAAGAGTTTTTTTGAGTCTCACTGAAGATGAAACACATCTGCCATAGCATCAGAGTAAAATGGTAACTTGTAAATGATAAGACTGAAGAATGGTCATGGTTGGAGATCTGGTTCACATTCATTACAGTGCAACTGACAAGGGAATTTGATTATTTCTGTGACACACAACACTCCAAGAAATCAGATATCTAGGAGCTTCATACAATTTTAGAACACTTACTCTAATAACATATCTCTGCACAAATATAATCTGAGTGTTTAGTATCACTTATTTGACAATGCTTCCCATGTAACTTAACATACCAAGTAAGCCTAATTAGTTTAATTTTTCATAGAAATCTTTGAATGTTCCAGGGACCTGCTGGAAAATTTCAGTTAGATTATGGTCAAAGATTTCATTTGAGAATTTGACTTTGGAAGTATGCCAAAAAATATCCAAAGACTTGAACATTTGATTAAGTAGCATTAAATAGGATCATAAATCATTATAAAATAATATTTACTTTTTACTTAAACAAAGTTAAAAAGACAATAGAAGATTTTAAGGGCAAATAAACAAGGCTACATAGTTGCAAGCAAACTTCAGTTTTTTTTGTTTTTGTTTTTGTTTTAAAGAGAGAGAGAGAGAATGCATGTTGCGTTCACTCTTGGTTGAGTGTCCCCCTCTTGATCTCAGCTCAGGTCTTGATTTCAGGGTCATGAGAGTCTTAAGCAGGCTACACAGTGCACAGGCTGACGCGGGTCTCAATCTCATGACCCTTAGATCATGACCTCAGCCGAAATCAAGACTTGAGGCTTAACTGACTGAGCCACGCAGGCATGTCTGGCTCTTTGAACAGTCAGTCTCAGTTTTCTTGTGTAATCAAAGATCTGCTAAACACAGGAATTATTTTGGCAAAACACAGATCTTTACTTTTCCAGGCAGATAACTTTAAAGAAAAACTTTTGTTTATGATTTTTTTAAGAGCAGACCCCGATAGGGGTGAAGCGATGTCTAAGTTTTGGGTCTCTTGGAGCCTTACTAACACCTAAAAAGGATGGGCCATGGGCTTGGGGGTTTTACAGTGTACCTTGTTGCATGGAAGTTTTTTTGAGGTTGGTGTAAACTAGTGTCAGTTAAACTCATTCCATGACCAACTTATCCTAACACAGGAGTCTGAGTTAGGTGGTGAGCGCTCCAATAGCTTTTAAGCGCTTGACCCATGTCCCTGAATTTTGTTGCCTTGGCTTCCAAGATGTCCCTTTAGCAATAGCTTTTACCTCATGTGCACATTAACCCATAGCAAAGTTTGCTTAAACAGACACTGATCTTAACAAGAACCATGAGCTCACCAGTCTGTGAGGCCGGCTTGAACAGCAGACTGATAGGGCCTATGCCTGTGGTAATTTCTCTTTATGACAAAAGGTATAAAAGACATAGACAAAGGAAAACAAAGACCATCTCTGGGAAGATACTTGAGAATAACCAAAGAGTACTCTACCAAATTTCTACCAAGATTTACTAAGTTCCCTAAGTGTTTTCTCCTGCTAATCTAAATTAGAAAAAGAGAGAAAGAATTCTCAGCATTCTTGCTCCATCCAACTATGCAGATAGAGGTTCCAGGGAACTGGTATAGTGAGAAATCTTACCTTCTGTTGGCTGTTTGTCAGATATCCCAAGGATCTCTCAGCTGCAGCAATATCTGAGGTGAGCAGTGTCCAAGGAGTTCAAGTGTCCTGCTGACTACACCAACGTTGGGAAGGAAGAATTTCCTCTGCCTTTTAAGATCCTTCTGCTAGACCAAGAATCAAATTGACATGATGTAGATGAACAGGAGAAAATCAAATTTAATCTTGTACATATGAGGGATCCACTCAGACGTGAAAAATCCAAAGACAGTCAAGCAACAAGAGGCTATATGGCATCCTAAAAACTAAGGATTCAGGGTTGGGATTTGAGAATACAAAGGGAGGAAGACCATTAGTAGGAAAGTGAAAAGGAGATGTTTGGAAAACAAAGGCTGCCCTGTTATACAGATAAGTTTCTTAGGTAAAGAATAATCTGTTAATAGTTCTCTTTATGTTACTAGCAGGCAGTTGAAGGGGAGGTCAGGAGCTTTTTCCTGAATGTGCTGGGTTTTGATTGTTTTTAACTCAAAATACTCTTCATGCCAAAGCGGCACATCTTGGGGCAGCCTGCTCATGACCTTACAAAGCCAAGGATGTCCACCATTACCACTTCTAATCAGCATTGTACTGGAGGCCTCAGTTGGTGCAGTAAGGTAAGAAAGAGAAATTAAAACCATACGTTATAGAAAGGAAGAAGTAAAATTGCTTTTATATGCAGATGGCATAATGGTGTTGTAGGAGTACATAGAAAATCTTAAGGAATAATAATAGTAATAATAATAATAATAATCCTACTAAAACTAAGTTAATTTAGCATGAACACAAGATCCAAGATTGTATACTATACAAAAACCAGTAGTATTTCTATATACCAGTAACAAATAATTTCATTCACAATAGCATGAGAAAACAAACTACTTAGGGATAAACTTAACAAAATAGGTGCAAGACCTATGTACTGCAAACTACAATCCTTGATGAATTGAGTTTAAGAAGACTTACCTAAATAGAATTACCTTAACTAATTAGAAGACTCAGTTTTGCTAAGATTTCAATTCTACCAAAAATGATCCAGATTTCACGTAATTTCAGTAAAATTTCAGGAGGCTTTTAAGATAGCATTGACAAGTTTATTCTAAAAATTCATGTGAAAGTGAAAACAATTTAGTGTAGCCAGAGTAATTTTAAAAAGCAGCATAAAATTAGAGGAATTACACCACTTGATTTTTTTTAAAGATTTTATTTATTTATTTGTTTGAGAGAGAAAGAGAGAGAGAGAGAGAGCATAAGCAGGGGGAGTGGCAGAGAGAGGGAAAAGCAGGCTCCTTGCGGGGCAAGGAGCCCAATGTGGGACTCATTCCCAGGACCCTGGGATCATGACCTGAGCCAAAGGCAGACGCTTAACCAACTGAGCCACCCAGGCATCCCACACCACTTGATTTTAAGGCTTACAGTAAAACTACAGTAATCAAAGAACAAGGTGGTATGGGTGAGAGGATAGGCATCTAGATCAATGGAACAGAAGGCTTCCAGAAGTACACCTACACATATATGATCATTTCTCTTTCAGCAAAAATGTGACACATATTCAATAAGAAAGGAAAACTTTTTTAACAAATGGTTTTGGATGTCTGTATGGAAAAAAACAACAATCAACCTTTATTTTGCCCCTTACACAACAATTAACTCAAATAAATTCTAGACATAAATGTTAGAGTTATAACTGTGAAATGCAACAATTTCTATATTATTTAAGGATGCTAGAGGCTATAGGAGACAAACCCCGACATCTCATAGACTTCATGAGTTTGTTTCTTGCTCTTGTAGATGTTGATCTGCAGTGGGGGCAGGGGTTCTGCTCAACACAGTCATTCCCATCCCAAGTCTGTTGTGCCCTTGTTCTTCAGTGTGTAGCATCGAGGACTCTCTGGGCACTGGCATTCTGCTCAATAATGGGGGAAGAATGGCATGGCACATTTCTGCCCACGTTGCACTACTAGAAACTGAGGCATATGGCCACATGGGACTTTGAAGGTGTCTTAAAAGTAAGTCTTACTGTAGATAAAAAGAGTTTAGCCATTCTCTATCAAATAATCTATTGGTCTGGCAGTAAATTAGATGTTTGTTATTCAGTGATGTTCCACCTAAAATGTAGCTATGTAGGATCATGCAGGAGCTAAAGCAAAGCTAGAAAAACATTATCCTCTGATATTAAAGTCAGTGAGAATGAGAAGGATGATGAAAGAGTTTTGCTTCCTGCAGGGATGATTTGCAAATGCACTGGCACAGTTTTCTAAATTCAAAGTGAGAGAGTGTATCATCAGAAAAATAAGAATATGATATAGATTATGCAAAAGAAAATGTAGCCTTAAGTGTATTATAGTGCATCTCACTTTTTGATGATTGCTTTCAAAAGGAGATTAAAGAGTAAAAGGTAAAAATGTGTCAGGTTTTATATAGTACTAAAAGGCAGTGAGAGGCCAACTATTTCGCAAATACGAGTGTTCCAATCACTTAGAAGAACATGTTTTCTATAGTTAAAAGGGGATGGTTTTCTGCACTTTATCATAACCTGGGGGCAATATTCTTCAGGTCCATTTTGCTGTAACTTTAGTCCCACTAGAATCCTGATTATGAATTTTCATAGATATTTGAACCGTGATATACTGAGTCCTACTGTAAGCCAGTCACTCTTCCATGCTCTTTGAACAAGGTCATTTATTTTTCCAACAACTCTGTTTTCCATTTCACTGATGAAGAAACTGAGTCATTCTGATGAAATGACTGTACAAGGGACTATTGGAAACTCAGCTGGCAAGTTGTAGAGCTGGATTTGAATGTGGGTTTATCTGATGCCAAACCCCTTGATCTCTGCTAATACACTCTCCTGCCTCTTGTGGTCAATAGATACTGCTACTGGAAAGGGGGAGCTCTGGAACAGTAGAAAGTTATTATCTTCAGTGTAAACAGATAGATTTATCCTCTAATTATATATCTTGTATGAGTCTTGGTGATTTTTTGGTGTACTCTCTGTGGAAGTTTCAGGTGGAAAAAAGAAAATTAAACACCACTGTATTATGCATTCGTAGTTGGTATGATTTGTAATTGTTATTAATAGGATGGTTAAATATTTGCCTACTAATACTAGACAATTACTTTTCATTTTGAGTAAGGAACAATCCACAGATGGTTTGATTTTTACATTGTGTGCTCCCTAGATCTGACATTATGGTCTAAAATCACCTGTTGCAAAGGTACTAGGTATCAATCACTGATCTGGTCTTCAGTATCTGAATATTATATAAGGTGAAATAATTAATTCTATCAGGACCACAAAACACTAGGACAACTTTGAATGAAACATACAACATGTACATAAATCTATACTTGCTTTGGTTTTGATCATCTTTAGTATTTACTCAAAATACAAAATTTCTTATAACCCTAACAACAAACTCTCTTCTATCCTGATGCTTTCTTGGGGTTGTTCTTGCTGGACCAAGTATCAAAATTGGTAGCAGACAATTCTTCCTTAGCAAATTTCATTACTCCAATATTCTGAAATTTAATGGACAATACGGTCCATTAATGTTCTTTTAAACTATGACTAATACTTATTCTTATGCTGTTTTTACAGAACTCTTATGGTATCTTACTCTGTTTGGATTTGAAAATTTGATCAGTGTTGTCTCCCTCTTGCTGTGAGATGTGACTATGTCTTGAACATTCTAGGAACTGCTTGAAAATAGACCCTGAATACGAGGGTTTGACATTTGTCTTATGATATCTTGTAAAATTGTTTGATATGCCAAGAAATATAAGCGGAAGGGTGAAGGTTGAGATATCAGCTAAGTAAATTATTGAAATTTCTGCTGTGTTTTATTTCTTGCATGTTACAGATTCAAATTTAAGATATCTATCTATCCGAGAGATCTGGAAACAAAGCCTGTTTATTCAACCTGTCTGCCACCAGTAGTCACTGGATTTCCTATTGCTCCGGACTCGTGGTCTAGTAGGGCAACAGAAATATCATCAAAGGAAATAACCGCAGTGCAGATTAAACAATTTTGCTAAAGTGACCACTTTTAACCCTTTACTATTTTTATTCTGTTCTCTCTGCCGAGGGCTTGTGTAAGCAATATGTTTGTATTCCTCTTTCGTAAAGTACCTCACAGTGGAAAAATTGTGGCACAAAATTATCCAGTCACACTTAATCATTTTTAAAACCAATTTAGACTAGCTTGTATATCAAGGAAATTCAATTATTTATATGATTCCATAGCAACCCGACATTAAGGAAAATACTGAGCTGAGAAGCCTGCACACACAAATAACCTTGCCTCCACAATGGGAATCCTAAATTCCAGAAACATGAGTTGATATTTTAGTAACTACAACAGTGTTATCAAACACAAACATACAAGGCGTTCTTTTCCAAAGTGAGTCTACAAACATTGGGATTTCCTACCTAAGGCTGTTTTCACTGGAGAGACCTTTCGTAGAGTGAAAAGTTTAAACAGGAGGAAGCAATGCAGAATAGGAGTCTGAAATCTCAGAATCACATCCCCTGTTTTTCTTTTCTTACTGTGAGTGACTTATTTTATGACGTGGTGACTCATTTGGCCTCTTCGTGCCTCAGTTTACAAACCAAACTTAAAAGGCGGTATTGCTGTCATTTTGAATTATGCCCTTATTTTATTTTTGAGATTCACCCCTGGAGAGTAAGTACTAAAAAGCCATATTAACTAGGATGTGGATTTGTTGTTGTCGACAAGTTCTACTTATAAGAAATTCTTAGAGGATTTCTCCACACATCTCTTCTGAGAAATAAGTCTAGAGGCTGAGGAGAAAGAAGAAGAAATGGCCAGTTCTCAGGCACTGCTGACCTTCTGGGATGTGGCCCTGAAATTCTCTCAGGAGTGGGGGATGCCTGAACCATCTTCAGTAGGGATTGTACGGGGATGTGACGTGAGAGCTTCAGAAACCTCTTCTTGGGTCTCGTTGTGTCAAAGCCAGACCTGATTATCTTTTTGGAGCAAAAGAAGGAGCCTTGGGATATGAAGAGAAAGGATATGAAGCACCCAGGGCTTGCAGTCTCTAGGCTGAATCTGGTCACGTTCTTTGGAGAAGGAAACAGCCCTGGCACGTGGAAAGAAAGGGCTGTTTTGTGGTTGTTCTCTAGCTAAATGCTAGGAGCAAACTCAGAAGAGCTAGAATGGCTGAGTTCTTCTAGAGTGGGAGTTTTGAAGGGGACGTTAGCCACACACCCGGGTGAAGCGATGACCGTGTCTCTGTCAGGAGCTGAGATCACAAAGTCACCAACCACAAGGCTCCAAAAAGTGCTGAAGGAAGAAAACTGCCAACCAAGAATACTCTACCTGGCATGGTTGTCCTTCAAAATGGCAGGAGAGTTTCCTGCACAAGCAAAGGCTGAAGGCATTCATCAAGACTGGCCTTTTAAGAAATGGTAAAGGGACTTCAAGCTGAAATGAAAAGGACGCCTAATTAGATTTACACTTTCACATGTTTTCCTGTTACTCACCAGTAAATGTAAATATATAGTGAAATTCACAATACTCGAATGTTGTGCTGGTGGTGGGTAAATCACATAACTCCAGCATGAAGTTAGAAGTATTAAAAACTATAACTAAAATAATTTGCTAATGGGTACATAAGGTAAAAGTATGTAAACTGTGACACCAAACACAAAACACTGGTGGGGGAGAGTAAAATTGTAAAGTTCTAGTATGCATTCAGAGCTGTTTTCACAGCTTACAACAGATTAAATAAAACATCTTATATTGATTTAAAAAAAAAAAGAAATCTTTAGAAAAGGCAAAACTGTGGAGACAGGAGGCACTTTAAGTGGTTGCCTGGGGCTGGGGGTGTGAGTGGAGAGGTACTGAAAAAGGGAACAAGAACTTTCTGAGGGGATGGAAGTGCTCTCAGACAGGGTTCTGACAGCTCACTGTGCACCTGCACCAATGAGCTGAAAGCCACTGAACTCTACACTGACCACGGTATCTAAGTTTTACCTCAGTAAGAGCTAAGTCCTTGGAGACTCCCACTTCCCTTGGAGTAAAGGCAAGAGCCTTCACTGTGGCGCCCAAGACCTGGCGCTCTTACTTCTTTTCCCTCGCTTCACCTACTCCAATCACATGGACCACCAAGCTGCTCCTTCACCATAGCAGTCCCCTCCCGCCTCAGGGCCCTTGCACTGGCTGTTCCCTTAACCTCAAACACTCTTCCACCGTTTATCAGTGTGGCTCTCTCACACATCCTTCAGGTCCTTGTTCAGATGTCACTTTCTCAGAGATGCCTTCCTAGACCACCCTTTCTAAATTGCAACTCTCCTACCCATTGGCCTTCACTTCTTCCTCCACTTTCTTTCTTTCCATGGCAGTCATTGCCATCTGACCCGCTATATAGTGTTTTTTATTCATCTTGTTCATTGTTCATCCCTGATCTCCTCTTGCCCCACTGTACCCTTGCCTTCAATTAGAACAGAGCTCCAAGAGGGCAGGGCCTCTGTTTTTTCACAACTGTAGCCCAGCCATAACACTGGGCCTGCATGTAGGCAGAGGCCTCAACACACATTAGCTGAAGGAATGAAGGGCTAAGGAGTGTGGCCCCATGTCTGAGCCCCTGACTAATCTGGCTAATGAAGGAGCAAGCTGGCTGGGCAGGAGACTGGACCAAGGCTCCTGGTCTGTGCCAGGTCCCGTGAACAGGGGGAGGGTGGTGGTGGCAGTGACTAACACACTGTTCTTGCTTTTGGACCTGCACATCCAATCTCTCACATCCAATCCCCAGAAACATCTGTAAAGAGGCCCATGAGGGCTGAGAAACCACTGCAACCCTGATGGCTGGGTAGAGGCTGGAAGAAGCAAGACGTCACAGCAGAACCTCACTGCTGGCATTCACCATCTGCATCAGGGAATTCCACAGCCTAATCTCTGTCTCAAGATCCATTCATTCCACAAACGCTGAGCTCTTTTTTTGCACTTGGCCCTGAGCTGGGTGGTGCTGGGAAACCAGTGTGATGAAGACTGACCTCCTGGGGCTCCCAGCCTAGTGGGGAAGACCAACTGGTCCCCACATAGTGACAATCCCAAGTGTGCAGAGCTGGAACAGGGGAGTGGGCTATAGGAGCCCAAAGAAGGTACCTGGCCCAGTCTACGAGGGTCTAAGAGGAGTTTCTGGGGGAGAGAACTCTGAGATCTGCAGCACTAGCAAGGATCAACCAGGTTAAGAAGGGAGAAAAGTCTGTAAGAGGAAAGAGAAAGGCACATTCCTGGAAACAAAAGAGGTTGAGTAGCCGATTCTCCTCTAGTCCAGTGGTTCTCATGCAGGGATGATTTGTGCCCCCAGGGGACAGACCTGTGGCAATGTCTGGAGACATTTTCGGTTGTCACCACTGGGGAGAGGTATGTGCGCTATTGACATCTCAGTGTGTAGAGGCCAGGGAAACTGCCACACATCCTAGAGTATATAAGGCGGCCCCCCACCATGGAGAATTATCCAACGCCAAAACTGAGAAATTTTAGTCTAGTCTGAAGAGTCTGATCACTCAAGGCCTTGATCTGCTAAAGAATCTGTACTTTATCCTGAAGGCAAAGGGATGAGTTTGAAAGGTTTTAAGCAAAGATGGGTGTGTCTAAAGGCTCAGGGCCATCGGGTCAGCCGGACCCCTAGTCTCTCTGACACCCCTCCCACACCATGCCCCAACACCAAAGACACTTAATAGTCAACAGAAAACCGGAGGGGGGAATACCTCCTTTCAGCAAGACTGTGAGGCCTCCGAAGATATTTCTTGAGCTGCCTCCTGGCCAGGCCCAGGTTGAGGTGGTGAAAAGATTCAGACTGGGCATGTTGGTTCTATCACAACAATCTCATCCAAATGTCCTCCCCAGGTGACATGATTTGCCCCTCCTGTGGGCTCCCTCAGTCATTGGCACAGACTTTTGCCACCACCCTAGTCATCTAGGATTGTAACTCTGTTTACTATCTCCTCTTCCACTCCACTGAAGGCAGGGACAAGGCTGGAGCCATTTTTGTGACCCCCCCCCCCAGGGCTGTCCCTCCTGGCCAAGCCGTACGGTGACCACTGGAGAAATGAAACCCCGAAGAGAGGAAGAACGTGCCCAAAGTCTCGCAAAGAGTCAGCTTTATCCTCCCCTCCCCCCCCCCCCTTCTCCCCGGTAGAGCCTCCCACGTGGCAGTGACATCCCGGGGAATGGGTCCACAGCACTTCTCTGTCCCTCCATTGATTCCCCAAATGCCTGAAGCATGGCGACCAGAACCGCCCGGTGCACTCTGCAGCTTCAGTTTAGCTGAGGAGGCAGGGGGTCAGAAGTCATCAGCACTGGACTAATTCCCCCAGAAGACTAGTTTATGCTAAAAGCATACCCATTCCAGTTTTGACCACTCTGAGTCAGCAGTGTCTGGTAACTTCTACACAGGATAGACCTCCAACCTAACGGGGGTGACCTTCTATAAGCACTTTGCTTTAGTCCTACTGTTCCTTGACTTCGTCCGTCAGCCTCCACAGCCCATGCCCTTAACCACTGACGTTCCCAGAGCCAGAAAACCCCCAGTTAATCATTGCCTACACCCCAGGCACTGCAAAGGAGACTTAAGAATGGTCTTGGAAACTGGAATCTCAGAGTTGAGAACCAGGACGCCTGGGCACAAGTCTGTGCCCCTCTGGAGCACTGTCTCCCAGGCTCAGCAAAGAGCCTGGTGGTCTCAGGCACAAGCATGCAGGGGGCAGCATGAGCACCAAGGGCTGGCTGGTAGCACCATCTGGCCTCCCAGGGCTCAGGATGAAAAGTCTCTTGGGCAAGAGACCCCAGGGCACTGGATTCCTCACAAGGGGGCAGGTTACATACCCTGGGAGGCCATGCCCTCTCATCCCCCCCACCCCCAGCAGGGAAGAACCCCGCAGGCCCGCCTCTGTCTTGACCAGAAGAACCCCTGACCAGAGCTGCCTCCTGGGCCGCCAGTGTCTTCTGGACTTTTCAATAGATTACTTTTAATGAATCTGAGACCCTCACTGTACCTTGAAACATCACAGTGTGGTGTGCATTGCCGTTCTAGTTTTCCCAAATCTCAAAATCAGTAGAAAGCCCCATGTACGGCTAAATCTCAGGATAATAACATGAAATATTAACTTTCTTGGTTGGACATGTTTCCAAACTATCTACTAAGAACAATCCACATTAAAAATCAAGTTTTTTGGGACGCCTGGGTGGCTCCGTGGGTTAAGCGGCTGCCTTCAGCTTAGGTCATGATCCCAAGTCCTGCATCAGGCTCCTTGCTTGGTGGGGAGCCTGCTTCTCCCTCTGCCTGCCACTCCCCCTGCTCGTGCTCTCTCTCTCTCTCTCTGACAAATAAATAAATAAAATCTTTAAAAAAAAAAGTAGTTTTATCATTACTAAATTTGTTCATTAAAAATGAACTCTAAACTTAAAAGTGACTCCCTGAGTAATAGATTTGGCAATAGACAGCTTTTCAGAAGGTCCTAGCCATTATCCCGTTCTAAAACATACCTTTCTCTTTGTTATCTACTATTAATAAAGCACCTGATAAATCATTCTCATTTGAACCCCACACTGCCCCACAAAAATTCAGAATAGACATCATTTTTCTCATTTGAAGAACCGAGAAATTGAGACTATGAAGAAAACGACGTATGTTCAATCAAGTCATAAGGATGGAGCTAGAAGTGCAATCTAGTCTCCTCACCTTTAGGTGTTAATAAAATAAAATGGATAAGATCTTGAGGTCTGCAGTCAGGAGAAAATGGGATAAAATAGTGGCTGTGGCATTTACATGCTGGAGGGTACTGGACAAGTTATGTAATCTCTTCAGCAGTCATTTTCTTTATCTTTAAAATAGGGATAATGATTGTGTTCATGTCAGTATCAGCTGTCTAAGAATTAAATAATTACCTAGGTAAAGTACTTAATACAGTACCTGGCTTATAATAAGCACTCAATAAATGTTTGCGAATGTAATCAGCCTTGTCTTTTCTACTCTGCAGAGGGAGCCTCAGTAAAGGGGTAAAAGCTTGGTTTTGGTATCAAACAGATGCTCCCTGAATTCTGTTTTATCACATGGCTTTTATAGGTGTTACTTACCTATAACCCCTTCTGGCCAGTTTTGTCATATGTAAGGCCTTAAGGAATATTCTGAAGATTAAAGTCCTGATCTACAGAAAGGCACGTTTAATAAATAAGTGTTCAATTTCTTTTATTCCACCTTGACACTTCTGCAAAAATATTTATTTACTAAGTACTTACTTCATACTATGCATTTTGCCCTTATGCTTACATAGGTCATCTTAATGAACAGTGTATCACCAGCGCCTAGTTCAGTGCCTGCCTCTTAGTAGGCATCCAACAAATACGTATTGAACTATGTATTGCACATCATGGGAGACAGAATACTCTGCAGCTTCGGATGGCCAGAGAAGACTTCATGAAGGAGATAGGATTTAAGTGGATCTTGAATAATATTTGGAAAAGGTGGTCACCATGTAAGAACAGAGAATGATAGGTGACTTGCTCATGAGATGAGCAGCCCACAAAATCTAAATTTCAAATATGGGGAGGAATGATGATCCTTGTAGAAGTTCTACGGACAATATCTTTCTTTTCTTTTCTTTTTTAAGATTTATTTATTTAAAGGGGGCACTGAGGGGGAGAGGGAGAGAGACAATCTCAAGCAGACTCCCCGCTGAGCACAGAGCCTGACATGGAACATGATCCTACAAACCTGAGACCATGACCTGAGCCGAAATCAAGAGTCAGAAGCTCAACCGACTGAGCTCCAAGTGCCTGAGAGACAATATATTTCGAAGCTGACAAAGGAGACATTCAGCATTCCAAGGCAGGAGTGATACACATGCTAGAAGGAGCACCGGGGCAAAGTGAGTGCAGCCTGGTAGTTTTGGAAATGGAAAAGACAAGTAAAAGCTATCTTTTCCCTCTTTCAAAAGTAGTGGCAGAACGGTTCATTAGGCTGTGTTCACAATTCTGATTTAATAAAATTTCATGAAATCAGTTTTTTCCTCCATAGACTTTCCTTTGATTCTAACTTTTCTATTTGATTAGAATCATCCCATTAATAGTAATGAACACTCCACACTTACATAAAAAGGAGCTCTGGAAGCATTGCTATCTTGGAACTACAGGTTGCAACATTGTCGGGAGGTAAAGTTTTGTTTTAATGATAGGAAAAGATGCCAAGGCATTGGTGCTTCCAGCTGAGATGGGGGAAAAACAGCTGCAGAAAGTTCATTGAGTTTTCTCTGCAAGGCACCTTTGACTCTGGGTGCAAAGTTACCTTGCTGCTAAAGGAAGGCTATGCTAGGCAAGAGTTCAAAGTGCTAAGGACATGGCAACCGTATCACCAGAGGTTTTTGAGAGGTATGTGTAGGTACAATGTCTTGGTTTTGAAATTTTCTTCTTAGAAGACAATCACTGATTTCTCTGTTGATTCACATGCTTGAACTAGAACAGAATGAGGTTGGACTTCACGCTCCTCATTCCCTTTCTGAGTCTCCCACACACACCACTCCATCTGTATCTGTATCTGCTCTTTCTATAGCTTCAACAAACTCTGCTTTCACCTCAAAAAAAAAAAAAAACCAAAAAAACAACAACAACAAAAAAAACAGAATGAGTGGATCTGAGAACTTCAGATTACATTTTGACTACCTACTTAAAATAACTTTACCTATTCGTAAGCTTGTTCACCTTTTTTTTTAAGATTTTATTTATTTGAGAGAGATAAAGAGAAAGATTGAGAGAACGAGTGGGGCAGAGGAAGAAGCAGACTCCCCGAGGAGCAGGGAGCATGACATGGGACTCGATCCCATGACCCTGGGATCATGACCTGAGCTGAAGGCAGTCGCTTAACTGACTGAGCCACCCAGGCACCCTGCTTGTTCACTTCTTTGTTTGTAAAAACATCTCATTCCCATTCCTAGTGACCATACTCTGGAGCTTGTCACCATGCAGAACTGCTATCCTTAAAATCTTCAGTTTAGTCATCCTACTCTCTGGCCATGTAGTTACACCCTCACCATCTGTCCTACGAAGTCCTGACAACTTGTAATTCCAGGGTCCTTTTCCTTTATCTTCACCTATCAGTTTTTTCAATAACTCACAGCATTCCCCTCCAGCCATGATTCCATGGTTCACATTCTAGCCTCTCTTCTCACCCATCATCTAGATCCCATTCTGTAGCCACCACTGCCTCATAAAAAAAACAAACAAACATAGAAGAATCCAGTGTTTCCAGCACTACACCAACAAAGTAAACTTCGACGCAGGGCCTCCCCAACTTCTCCCTTATTCTTAAAACACCAAAATACTTAGTCGTTAGGGAAAACGTAGTCATCAGATAAAAGCCCTTTCCACATCTGTCTCTCAATCTAAAGATTCACCTGCTTCCAAACTCACTATTCTCTTATTTCTTCTCTTTTAAAAGAATCGGTGTCCCTCCTCCTAATCTCTGCCTGGGCTCTCTGCCTTTCTATCTCAGTCACTCTCTCAAGGACTTTACTTATTAATGAGCCCATCTCCCTCCTATAGTCCTGAACCCACATTCTTTCTCCTTTTCTCCTTCCCAGCAGCATTAAGCTTCCTTAAATCTCTCTTAAGAACAACAAAAGTGTCCCTCAACCCCGCGTTGGCCTCCATCTACCATCATCTTCCTTTCCCATTAAGGACTCCTCTTCGAATGGGTTATCTACTTTCAGCTCACCACTTCCCAACTGCCCCTCACTCTTCATACTTTTCTATATGGTTTCTGCCTTTACAAGTCTATCACAATAGACTTGTTCCCACTAACGATTACAGTGATTTCTTAGAGTTAAATCCAATGGATCATTATTAGTCCTTGTAACTGTAGCATTTAACATCATTCTTCCATTCCTTTCTCCCAGAATCTTTCTTTCCTTGGCCTCTGTGACACCACACTCCTCTGCTTTCTTTTGGTTCTTTCTCTATTTTTCCTTGCTAACCCCTTTTACTCAGATTTTTCTTGTTACCTTGTCTTCCTTTGTCTATTTCTTAAATGTCAATGTCTCTATGGGCTTAATTTTTCATTCTCAGCCCTCTTCTGTTACATACACTCTTGCCAGTCAATCTCATTAAGTTCCATGGTTCAACTTTCTATCCATAGGCTGTGGACTCCCAAATGTGTATTTCCATTCCAGTGGCTCTTCTGAGTAACAGACTGATACTTGCCACTCCTCTTGGACTTCCAACGGGTAAAAGTCTGCTTTAGTTTGCAAGGCTATTGCAAACTATTTTGTAGTTGTTAGGTGGTGGTAGAAAGGGACTGTGGAGATCATGGCTCTGGTGTGTTCATCTGTAATTGAGAACATCTGGTATGTTAGAGCTTCCGAGCTAATGTGCCCTAATTCAATGGCTGTGATGTGAGTTGCATACATATTTAAATCTTGATCCCCTACCGGGGGTTAGGTGTGATCTCAGGCGAATTTCTCCAGACATAACAAAATACTATAGACTGGGTGGTTTAAACTATAGAATTTATTTTCTCACAGTTGTGGAGGCTAGAAATAGTAGAGTCTGGAGATCAGAGTGCCAGCAGGGCTGGGTTCTGGGGAGGCCATCTTGCTGACCTGCAGAAGGTCACGTATGTATCCTCACATGATGGTGGGCTGGGGTGGGGTGGGGAGAGAAAGAGGTTTTTTTTCTTCCTCTTCCTACAAGACCACAGTCCTATCGGATAGGGCCCTACCCTTTGATCTCATTTAACTTTAAATATCTTCACAAAAGCTCTATCTCCAGAAGCAGTCATGTTGGAGGTTAGAGCTTCAACAGATAAATTATGGGGACATAATTCAGACCGAGGTTGAACTCATCAGCTTCATACCAAAACCAACTTGATTTTCTGCGTTCCCAATTTTAGTGAAAGGCACCTGAGATGGTATAAGGCCCCTGAGTAGTAGTAAAGCACCAGTAGCCAAGCAAACAGGTGCTACAGCCAAACTTTTTGGGCTTGATTCCGGGTTCTAATCTCTCACTAACAATTTGTCCTTGGGCTCCAGCTTTGTCATCTGTAGATTGGTTTATTGTATAGTATCTACCTCATAGGAATGTTGTTAGAATGAAATGAGTTGATACAATTCTTGAGACAGTGGCAGGCACATAGATAAGATTATTAAAACTGTTTCGGGTGCCTGGGTGGCTCAGTTGGTTAAGCGACTGCCTTCGGCTCAGGTCATGATCCTGGAGTCCTGGGATTGAGTCCCACATCGGGCTCCCTGCTTAGCGGGGAGTCTGCTTCTCCCTCTGACCCTCTTCCCTCTCGTGCTCTCTGTCTCTCATTCTCTCTCTCAAATAAATAAATAAAATCTTAAAAAAAAAAAAAACTGTTTCATAAAAATCAGTTATTCCTATTACCATCCACCTAATTGATTAAACCAAATGCCTGCAAGTCATCCTTGACCCTTACCTTTTGCCCTCCTCTGGTTATTTACTTAATTTCCAGGTTCTACAGTTTCTCCAACCCCTTAGCTTTTTTCCCAGGCCAGTAACCATAATTCCAGATTGTGATAATGTTTTAACTAGTCTCCCCTGCTGCTTGGCTGACTTCCTTCCAATCTATTCTGTCACCCCAGCTAGAGTGGTTTTTCCAAAGATGTGAATTTCTTCATGTCAGTTCTATGCCTAAATCCATTGGATGGCTCCCCAAAATCTTTATAATGGTTTACAAGGCCCTTCATGATCTTTCCATGCTCACCTTTATATCCTCATTTTCCTCCCTCAACCAATTTTCACTCAGTGTGGTAGCCACACCCACTCTTTAAGGCAGTGCTTTCCAAGAAACTTTACTTCACAACACAGGCAAAATCATAATACGTGCATGACACACCAGGATAAATCAACAAGTTTGCTTGTGTTAAAGAACAAAAACTCACCTGAGTAAATTTGAAGATCCAATTGGCTTTATTAAGCAATTCATGAATCAGGCAGTATTTCATCTAGCAAGTACAGGGGAGCTCTGAGGAGTTGTAAAAATGGAAGGTTTTTGTAGGAAAGAAGTTGGGGCAAGAAAGTTATTAGCCAAAAAAGCAAGGTCACCTTCCCATAGGGGGAAGGACAGGGGATCTTATTAGGTGGATTACCTCCTCTTCCTTTGGGGAACAGAGAGGGTCCCTAAGACAGATTACTTTATTGGTGATCAGAAAATTCCTGACTTGACTAGTTAAGACTTATATCTCTGGGGGAGCTTGAAAGGCAATTAGGTTAGGTATTAAGCCCTGGTTTGGTGACTTGGCCTATGAATGCCATTTTGGGCCTGTGGTTTTCTTTTTAATATTGTGTCTAGGGGCAATCGACCTGGGATCGCACCTAGACCCCTCCCCAACCAAGAATCGGGAAATCGAGATTCAAATATATCTGTAACTCTTTCACATGGTGGCAGTGTAACTAGGGCACATTAGCTTGGAAACTCTGTCTAATATACCAGATGTTCTCTATTACCAATTACCACCCCGGTACCATGATCTCTACTGCCCATTTCTACAGTCACCATAACCTCTACCAAAGCTCCTCTAAAATGCAAACCAATCCTTCACAGCCCAGTTTATAGATCACTTACTCTAGAAGACTTCATGTAATTACTCTTCATGTCCAGGTCAGATGATTTTCTTCTGTGTTCCAAAGCTTGTAACTCCCCTTTTGTAGCTTACATAAAATATGCTCCTAGGGAACATTCTGCGTATATCGATAATACAATAATAGATAAATGCCTAGGCTCTAGTGGGAGCATAGAAAAACTGCAGAGAGCTTATAAGAATCCAGTGTTAATGTAAAGTTAACTCTCAGTCATGCCTAAATATTCTGACCAGTGTTGTCACTTCCTGTACTTAATTAGGGAGATTCTTCATTGACATACTTAAACACTTTTTACATAGAAAACCTCCTTCCTTTTTAGCTAATGCAATTGCCTGCCTTAGGTACCAGTATAAACTAGCAAGATAATTGTTTTCCTTTAATAAGAAGGAAGATGTAGCTCTGGGTATGTGTGGCTTTTGGCAGCAGCACCAGAGTAAATCTACTTAAATGGTAGATATTTACATATGCAGGTTCATTTTGGGGAATCTTTAAATGCTCTCAAGCATCAGAATCTCCACATATAAATAGAAATTCCACTAAACCTTCCAGAAACAATGTGCATTAAATGCATGATTAATTTGCCCTTTTGGATTCTTGACTCAAGCCTATTTCCAGCTGTGTGAATAACTGAGAATTAACGTGACATTTTAGCATCTCTATTCTTGGAAATAACAATGGTTCCACTAATTCCATAGTGCTTATTAAAGATAAGCTCAGTTTATCTCACATTTAATATCCTGTCAACGTCTTTGGGACTGATTATATATACACAAACATAAATTAATTCCTGTTCTTCCTTTAAGCTAATTTACCTGATTTTGAATTGCCACGTATTTTTAAGCAAAACTTTTTCATAAGAACATAACAGATATGAGAAAAGTGGTTAGGAGTTTTGGGGTTTTCTACTAACACAAATCAAAACCATATCATTAACTGATCTACTCATTACACAAATAATGCAAAGAGAAATTTAGGAAAATTTATTAGGTAAGAAATTAAAGCCAGCTGACTAGTTAACAAAGTAGCTTTGAACCCTATTATTATGTTTGTTTGTTATCCTTAAAAGAAGACGGGATAGATCGCATGACATTTTGAGGTTCTCCCGAAATAGTATTCTTGCTGTTCGTCTCCCTTCAGCAGCCTTTTCCATCCACCTATTCTCCAGTCCACTATACTTGCCTCCTTTTTGATGCTTTCTCCCTTAGTTGCTAACACATTCAGAGAACCAGTCATCAAGTAAAAACAGTATCCCTTGGCTCCACTTCCTTCTCTGGCCACCAGCCCATTTCCCTTTTTCTCCTCAGCCAAACTTATTTAAATGCCAACATTTCCTTTCTTTGTCAATTTCCTCAACTTCTCTTTACTCTTCCACATTGAAGTCTGCCTTCCACCTACCTTTCTGCGGACACTATGTTTAGTGATGTAACTGAGAACCTTTTATTCGTATCTCAACCCTCTGTGTGCTCTCAGCAGTACTTGATATTACTGACATTTCTTCTCCTTTGCTCTTTAAAGAATTTTTTTTTTAAATTTATTTGAGGGAGAGAATAAGCACGAGCAGGGGGAGGGGCAGAGGGAGAAGCAGTCTCCCCGCTGAGCAGAGAGCCCAATGCGGGGCTTGATCCCAGGACCCTGGGATCATGACCTGAGCCGAAGGCAGATGCTTAACCGACTGAGCCACCCAGGCGCCCTTCAGCTTCACTCTTTTGCTCAAGAAATGGTAAAACCAAGGCAGTGCATCTGGGTTCAGGCGCAGCCAAGGACGGTGGGATAAACAGCTGCTGGGGCCAGATGCCACATTCGAAGGGACCGAGGACAGCAGAGTGACCTGTGGTGGGTGCAGCTGTGGAGCCACAGCCCTCGTCTTTCTCCAACTGATCTCAAGTTCCCAAAGAGAGCTGAGAAAAAAGAAAGAAGGAGAACCTGCCAGAGGGGAAGGAATTGAGAAAACTGAGCACCCAAGTGTGATTTGTGGGTCATTCTCTGTTCTATTTGTAAGATGAGACTGAGAGCCTTGGGTCCACTCGGGCGTCTATAGAAAGCCGCTGGGCTGCAGCAGAAGCCCCCATGGTAGCTGTCACAAAATCATGGGCATCATCTAGAAGTTATACTACCTATGGCTGAAAACATCTATCATCTTATGGGCTCCAGAAGCAGTAATGAAACTAGATCCATGAAGAGCCTGCAAAAGATGGAAAGAGTATGAGGACCGCCGCCAGTTGTCAGGTATCCATAATTGACCTTTATCTTGTTTGGCTTCTTTTCAAGAGAACTCTTTGCCGCCCCACCCCCCCCAATCTACATGGTGTTTCCTATCTTAATGTTGCAATAGTATATAGTTGCTTTCCCTCCAGGATGATATCATTCATAAATAGCTTGGGCATATACATATTTTCTTATTTTATTTTATTTCATTTTATTTTAATTCCAATATAGTTAATGCAGTGTTATATTAGTTTCAGGTGTACAGTATAGCTATTCACTTCCCTACAACACCCAGGTGCTCATCATAAATGTACTCCTTAATCCCCATCACCTGTTTCACCCCCTTTCCCCCCACCCCATGCTCCCCTCTGGTGACCATCAGTTTGTTCCCTATAGGTAAGAACCTGTGTCTTGGTTTGTCTCTCTCTTTTTTTTCCCTTTGCTCATTTTTTTTATTTCTTAAGTTCCACGTATGGTAAGCCCACAATGCCCTTGGTATAGAGTCCAATTCTGGACCCACGCCACTAGGGTTCAAATCCCAGCTCTACCTTTTATTGTCTGTGTGTCCTTGGGCAAGTTACTCAAATTCTCTGTGCTTTAGTTTCCTCATCTGTTTAAAATTAGGATCATAGAGGGGTGCTTGGGTGGCTCAGTCAGTTGAGCATCTGACTCTTGATCTCAGGGTCGTGAGTTCAAGCCACACATTGGGCTCCATGCTTGGGCATGGAGCCTACTTAAAAATAAATAAAATCGGTGCGCCTGGGTGGCTCAGTTGTTTAAGCGACTGCCTTCGGCTCAGGTCATGATCCTGGAATCCCGGGATCGAGTCCCACATCGGGCTCCCTGCTTAGCGGGGAGTCTGCTTCTCCCTCTGACTCTCCCCCTCTCATGCTCTCTCTCTATCACTCTCTCTCTCAATAAATAAATTAAAATCTTAAATAAATAAATAAATAAATAAATAAATAAATAAATAAAATCGAGACCATGGAATTGTTGTGTAGAATAAATAAGCTAATGCTTAGAGAATGCCAGTAGAGATGTTAAATAAAAATTGCTCCCTGTTAGGGGAGGCTCTCAAGACTTTTTCCAGCACTGAATACTCTGCATAGTTAAGCCTGACTAATTTTGTTGTTTTCTTCATAGTTGGCAAATTGATATGTGTGCATTTAAATAAATGTTTCCAAATAAACTTATCATTTTTATTGTTGGAATTTATTAAATTAAAGTTATTAAGCTTACGGGCGCCTGGGTGGCTCAGTTGGTTAAGCAACTGCCTTCGGCTCAGGTCATGATCCTGGAGTCCCTGGATCGAGTCCCACATCGGGCTCCCTGCTCAGCGGGGAGTCTGCTTCTCCCTCTGGCCCTCCTCCCTCTCATGCTCTCTCTCTCATTCTCTCTCAAAAGAAAAAAAAAGTTATTAAGCTTACTCTAAGCAAAGAAAAGCAGAAGAAAACCACTTAATGATTAAACTAGCATTGCATGTGTATCTACTCACCCACTCACCAGGAGACCAGTCTTTGCTTCTAGCAACTGAGGTTCCCCTCTTCTTGACACTGATATTTTGGTCTTTGGAGTATTGGATACATGTAGGTTCCTGCATCCCAGTTCATTCAAACTGCTCCAGATCTGGTGATTTTGTTGCTTCACAATCTCCTCCAATGTGCCAGGTAGGTGAACAGGTCTCTGTTGCCTTGAGGGATTAAACATAAATAGATACATAATAGATAGATAGATAGATAGATAGATAGATAGATAGATAGATAGATGATAGATAGATAGATGATAGATAAGATTTTCAGCTCTGTTATTGAAGTAAGCTATTTATGATATTTAAATGCACCTCCCCTCCCCCCTTTCCCACATAGCTTTCCAACCTAAAATATAAAGTTAAAATTTTTATTTGATCCAATGTTACATTTATTTGGAGTACTGGAGTCCTATAGAACATGTCTATTTATGTACAAATGCTACATTGGGGATAGTGAGCCTTATGGAAATTTAGGTCAATATAAATTACATTTTCAGCATGTAAATTACTTTTTTTTAAGATCTTACTTATTTACTTGAGAGAGAGAGAGAGAGAGCACAAGCAGGGGGAGGGGCAGAGGGAGAAGCAGACTCTCTGCC
This sequence comes from Mirounga angustirostris, assembly GCF_029215605.1. Taxonomy (NCBI): domain Eukaryota; kingdom Metazoa; phylum Chordata; class Mammalia; order Carnivora; family Phocidae; genus Mirounga; species Mirounga angustirostris. The sequence continues at coordinate 46,925,284 of NW_026991714.1, forward strand.
CAGGTGGGGAGCCCAATGAGGGGCTCGGTCCCTTGACTGTGAGATCATGACCTGAGCCGAAGGCACACACTTAACCAAATGAGCCACCCAGGCGCCCCTGTAAATTACTTTTGAAACAAAATCTGTTCTAGTCTTCTTCCCTCTTTTCCCTCCCTTAGCCCCTCCCTGCTTCTCTCCTCCTCCACTCCAGTCACACTGGTCTCCTTTCTATTCCTAGAATCCACCAGACATGCCCCCTTAGATGTCAGTTTGGCTAACTCCTTCAACTCTTAAATCTTCATTCAAATCTTTATGATTAAGTTTACTTGAGATTACTCCAAGGATCACTTTTTAGATCATGCCCCCCCACCAACATCACACTCTAGATCTTCCTTATCCCACTCAGTTCTATACTTTTTTCCCCATAGCAAATTATCTTCTAACATACTATATATATATATATATATATATATATATATATATATATATATATATATATATATATATGGTTATTGTGTATCTTTCCCCACTCAAATCCAAGCTTCAGAAGAGCAAGGATCTTTGTTTGCCCACTGCTGTGTCCCAAGCCACAAGAACAGTGCCTGGCACATAGTAACCATTCAAAATACTTGTGGCATAAATCGGTAGAAAAAAGCTCGTAAAGAGCAGGCAGCATCCTGTTAATCTCAGCTCATGAAATGTCTGTCTGTTCACAAATGAATTGTACGAAATTACTGTGCTTTCTTGTATAGTATTAAAGTAGGTACATGTATCATTAATTTTTTTTTTTCTATTCTAAAAGAAGTGTCATTTCAGATCAGGGAAGCTAAAATCTGTTACAATACTGTTGCCTTTTTAAAAAGTAGATACGCAGAGGAACTTTCATCAAAGGTATTACATTCTTAGTTATAAAGATAAAATAGATACTTTCAAAAGTAAAAAAATATATTTATAAACCTGGTGAAAGCTTTGTGAGGTCTTTTTTTTTTTTTTTTTTAAAGAATGTTAGAGATGGAGTCTGGTATTTCTTGTGCCACTTAATTTCTTGGCAACTTGCTCTAACTTTGCGCCTCTGTTATGATCTGTCTTTCGGCTTTCTGGGTCTCTCTCAGCAGAGCTGAAACCCTGTAAACGTTCAATGTCATCCTTCTTGCAGGCAAGGAGTGTTGATGAATTGGACTACCGGTCTCCAACTCAGCAGCAAGTCACCCTTTCCACTGGTGTTCTTCTCGGCCCTTGTGGCCTGTGCCCTCTCATGGGCTTCGACATACTTTCTGTGAGCTGGCCCCACTGTATTTCCCAATTCTGACATCTTCCCGAGTATTGAAATCACTTTGTGGCCAAGAATCTTCTTTGATCTTTCCACGTCTCCCTGAACTGGTGCCTTTCGTCTGAATCTGACAAAATAAATACAGTGCATCAGTCTCCCTCCCTGAACTTCCAGGTTGAGTCACCCTGTGGATATCCAGCTCTGTCAGATATGGAAATTACAGTCTTTTCTCCCATAAATGATGCTGTATTCTGTCCTCCTCATGCTTCCCTTTCAATTGCCTCTGATTTTTTTCTTGCCATATATTTCAGTATTATTTTCTGTCTGTGTAGGTGGACTTCCTACCTGCCGCCTGCCTCTCTGGTGTGTGGGCAGAACTGCAGTTCTCAGCCATTCCAAGAATGCTGCATCCTGTTACAGTTATCCATCTTATAGCTGGCCACATTGCAAGATATGAGTCATATTGTATTTAAAAAGTCAGAATAGACTAGATAATTTTCAGTCTTTCTCTGTTCCATCAGCGTTTATTATGTGAATGTGTAAAAATCAGCAGCCAAGCATGGCACGGACTTCTTTATTGTAATGCACAGAGGCTTCTAGCAGCTGCTAAGCCGAGCGTAAGCATGAACCAGGGACACAAGTACCATTGTCCCGATTTGAGTGATACACAGAGTCCAACAGCTTCCACCCACAAGGTTTCTCTTCTTTGAAAACCCTTCATTATATTATTCAATATCAGTAGAAGCTATAGGCATTGGAAAATGATTTTTGTAATACATGGAAATTTGAACTAAACATATCTAGGAGAAGCCAAGAATTTGGGGCGGCACATTGGGAAAAGAGGAAGGAAGTACTTCCTCTTTGAAGAACTACGGCAATGAAAATGTCTCTGTTATGGGAGCTGATTCTGCTCTCCCGATGTCCAGGGCAAAAATTCTCTTTGCGCCCACTGTTGACTGGCCGATCCCACCCCTTGGTCTTCTGTGTGATCTCTTCTTGCTGTACGTGTGCTGCTTTGGCCAGTCCCTGCGCTAAGTGCAGGCAGAGTTTCTGGGAATCATCTGGGAGTGCAGTGAAGACCTCATCTGACATGTGCGAGGTGTGGATGAGGTGATCCATCGTCATTTCCACTTATGTTGATCTCTGACTTAACGCACGTGCGCGCATTCATCTAACGCCCACGATATGTGCTTTCTTTCTTTTTTTTTTTTTTTAAAGATTTTATTTATTTATTTGAGAGAGAGGATGAGAGGAGAGAGAGAGCACATGAGAGGGGGGAGGGTCAGAGGGAGAAGCAGACTCCCTGCCGAGCAGGGAGCCCGATGCGGGACTCGATCCAGGGACTCCAGGATCATGACCTGAGCCGAAGGCAGTCGCTTAACCAACTGAGCCACCCAGGCGCCCCGATATGTGCTTTCTTTAAAGCTTCTTAATGTGTTTTAGAACACAACACTTTAATACATATTTTATAACTGCCTTATGAATCCAAAACTATGTTATTCACATTACAGGCTCATAGGAGAATTGCTGCAAAACATATAACCAAAAATAGAATAGAGGCTACACAATGACAATCTCTTTACATGAAAAAGGGAGTACATGCTAACCAATGTCATTCCTAACTTGGAGAGGCAGCCAGAAGTTGGTAGTTAGGTATTTCTTGCTGATTACTTAAGGCTGGTTGCAGCCAGAAGTCTGGCCTGACAGACTGCATCTTGTCCTGTCTTGCTTTGCGTGGCTGTGGATAAATATTCTATCCCAAAGACTCTTAGAAAGCACATAACGTGCTGGAGAGCAGGCTGGGCCTTCAAGGTAGAGAACAGATACAATGAGGTCCTACATTTTGGAGCTAGAAAGGAATCTTACAGGTCATTTGATCAAAGTTCCCATTCTTTCAGATACGGAAACTGAGATCCAGAGATGAAGAGTGACCTAAGAAAAGTATGTAGCCAGCCAGGGACTAGAGGCCTGCTTTCTTCCCTGGAAGCTAGAACTTCTCCCACTTTGCCATTTTTCTCCCCGCATCTTCTGTAAGGATTCATCAGCTGGCTTCACAATTCTGGGAGGCTGAGCTCTAGGATCAGCAGTCAGGAAATTCAGATTTGTAGCCAGGCTGGAATAGTATAAACTGCATGGGTTCTAGAGTAAAATTCCAGTGCTGCTACTTACCAGCTGCATGAGCTTTGTTAAATAACTTCATCACTTTGGGTTTAGTTTCATCACATATCAAATATAAACATCAGAGAGTTACTATATTATACCCAGTACTGAATAACTCAGTATATCTTTTGGCTCCTTCCCTCCCATTGTCTCCCTCCAAGGATTCCATGTCTTTGTCACAGCATCTGGAAAAAGGAAGGAAGGAAGGAAAGAAAGAAAAAGGAAAAGAAAGGAAGGAAGGAAAAAAGAAAAGGAAGGAAGGAGGAAAGAAAGAAATGAAAGAAAGAAAAAGAAAGAAAGAAAGAAAGAAAGAAAGAAAGAAAGAAAGAAAGAAAGAAAGAAAGAAAAAGAAAATAGGAAGGAAGGAATGAAGGAAGGAAAGAAAGAAAGTGCGCCTGGGTGGCTCAGTTGGTTAAGCAACTGCCTTCGGATCAGGTCATGATCCTGAAGTCCCAGGATAGAGTTCTGCATCGGGCTCCCTGCTTGTCAGGGAGTCTGCTTCTCCCTCTGACCTCTCCCCTCTCGTGCTCTCTCTCTCTCTCTCAAATAAATAAAATCTTAAAAAAAAAAAAAAGGAAGGGAAAGAAAGAAAATCCACTAAGTATTATGAATACATTATTTTAAATGGTTACCCTTGGCTGTAAATCTAAGGAGAATTACTTATAATGATTATTTAATAATTAATGCCCATTGTCATTTTAGGCTGGCGGGGCTAAAAGAAAGCATTTCTGCTTTACCTTTTACTCGAGATTATAGTATTAGTAACCCTGAGTCTATTTACAAAAGGCCACTGGAATGGTGTAATTATTCAGATAAGAAACCAAGATAAAGACTAAGTTTTTTCTAATTCTCTTAACTGCGCCTTTTTTTTTTGGAAGACCCTGTTTCTGTTCTCAGAAAAAAAAGCAAACAGTAAGCAAGTTGAAACTAGTCTTGCCTGCCTCTCACTTGCAAGCACCGCTAAGCACTGGTCTTATTATTTCTCGCTTTAAAAGGAACTTCCAGAATGCAACCTTTACCTTTTCCTGCCCAGTTTCTGCTTTTTACAAGCCCGGCCCACTGCCTGTGCCCTTGAGGCCTTCCTTTCTCTTGCTCAATGAACTGACCTGTCTGTTTTCATCTTCTTTCTTGTCCTTCACCCATAAACATGTTAATCTTTCTCTCAATCTAAAAATAAAATAAAATAAAATTAGACCCTGCCTTTTCAGTCACACATCCTTTATACATTATCCTTCTCATGTCCTTCACAGCCAATTAAAACAAATGATTTGTTTCTCCCACTCTGAAGTCCATTATATTCTAATTTCAGCTTCAAACCCTCTGCTGAAACTATTCTTGTTAAAGATACGGGAGACATTACTATTGCCCAAGTCAGTGATTCGCCCCAATCCAAAGATAACTTGGTTTCTCTTTATGCATTCGATGCTGTTCCCTTTTCCTTAATATTTTTTAAAAGCTTTTAAAAAAAAACCCCAGAAATTGACTCTCATTTTGCAAAATTAGCAAATACAAAGAAGCAAAAAGAAACAAAAATCAGAACATTCCATTACTTAGGAGAAACTACCAGAAACAGCTGGGTGTGTATCTTTACACCACTAGGTATGCTGGCTATGAGCGTGAGCGCAGGCGCGCGCGCGCGCACACACACACACACACACACCCAGACCCCAAGAATGTGCTATTTATTGTATTTGATATTCATTAATGTTTGTGTGAAATTTGTTCCATGTCAAAAGGCATTTTGTCAATGTTTAGAACTTATTTTTAACTTAACTCAACTCTGAGGAATATTTTTTTTTTTAAGATTTAATTTATTTATTTATTGAGAGAGCGAGCACGCACGAGCAGGGGGAGGGGCAGAGGGAGAGGGAGAAGCAGACGCCCTCCGCCCAGCAGGGAGCCTGATGTGGGGCTCGATCCAGGACCCTGAGATCATGACTTGAGCAGAAGACAGCCACTTAACCAACTGAGCCACCCTAGCACCCCTCTGAGGAATATTTCTTACAAATCCTTTCTAACCAGTTGAGGACTATACAAACAACAAACAAAATAAAGCACATATAGCTATATTAACATCACAATACATAAAATTTTAAGCAGAAACATTACTAAGAGATTAAAGAACTTCATTTTATAATGATTACAATGAATTTCCTGGTTTAATTCACCAGAAAAACTTAACAATTCTTTATTTGCCTGCCAGTAAAATTATAGCCTTAAAATGGATATAAGCACTTCCAACTCCCAGGACAGAGACATTTTCATTGCTTTGGTTCCCCAAAGATGAGATATTTCCTTCCTCTTTTCCAAATGTGCTCCCCAAAGTTTCCTGGTTTCTCCTAGATATGTTTAGTTTAAATTTCCATGTATCACAATAATAATTTCTAACATCTATATTTTCTAACGATATTGAATAATATAATTAAGAATTTTCAAGTCCTTTATTAAACCAGCAGAGGTAAATTTCAAAAGGGAAGCTCTTAAATAATCTATTTGTGTGTGTGTGTGCGCGCATGTATATGATTGCTTTTATATTTGTAGAAGTATTTAAAATTTCACCTAAATATGAAATACACACACGGGCCCCCTGGGTGGCTCAGATGGTTAAGTGTCTGCCTTTGGCTTGGGTCGTTCGAGCCCCATATTGGACTCCTGGCTCAGCGGGGAGCCTGCTTTCTCCCTCTCCCTCTGCCTCTCCCCCTGCTCATGCTCTCTCTCTCTCTATCTCTGTCTCTCAAATGAATAAATAAAATCTTAAAAAAAAAAAAAAGAAATACACACACACCTCAAATAAAAGAGAAACAGACTCCTTTTAAAAACATGTGGCAAGACAGGTTTTCGTTCCTTCTTACAGCTCAAAGACCCATTGCCAACACCCAGAGCTAGAGTTCTTAGTTGCAGAAGTAGGGGGCTTTTTGTAACACAGGAAAGGAGAAAATCAAAAAGAAAAAAAGAAATAGAAAGTATCATTACTAATGTTACACAAATTCTTTCAGATACTATAATAGAGGTAATGTTTCCCAGCTAATTTTGTAAAGTCTATATACTCTTTGGAGATATTACAAAAAAAGAAAAGAAGAAAAATTACAAATTAATATTCCTTATAAATGTGCATACAGGGGCGCCTGGGTGGCTCAGTCATTAAGCGTCTGCCTTCGGCTCAGGTCATGGTCCTAGGGTCCTGGGATCGAGCCCTGCATCGGGCTCCTGCTGGGCAGGAAGCCTGATTCTCCCTTTCCCACTCCCCCTGCTTGTGTTCCCTCTCTCACTGGGTCTCTCTCTCTCTGTCAAATAAATAAATAAAATCTTTAAAAAAAATGTACATACAAAAGTCCTTAACAAGATATAAGCAAATCGAATATAACGACATAGAAAAAGCATAATACATTGTTGGTTTAACACAAAAGTTCAACAATGTGATTTAAATATTAAAGAGAAAAGTTATATGATAATTCAGTAGGTCCAGAAAATGCAGTTATCAAATTTAAGCTCAAAATCATGATCAAAAACTCTCTGCAAAATAAGAATGGAAGGAAAAATTCCTAGTCTAATGAGAGGCATCTATTAAAAATTGGAGAGTTAATATCATTCTTACTAGTGAAATACTGAATGCTCTTCTTCAAAGATAGGGAAAAGGTATAGATGTCCACATTTTTTAATAGATTTACTTTCAAGAACAGTTTTAGGGGTACAGCATCATGGAGAGGAAAGTAGATCCTACACATCCCTGGCTTTCACATACACAGCTTCCTCCTTAGCAACATAAGGTGTTACATTTGTTACAATCCGTGAACTTACATGGACGTATTATCATCACCCAAAGTCGAAAGTTGACATTAGGGCGCCTGGGTGGCTCAGATGGTTAAGCGTCTGCCTTCGGCTCAGGTCATGATCTCAGGGTCCTGGGATCGAGTCCCACATCGGGCTCCCTGCTCCTTGGGAGCCTGCTTCTCCCTCTGCCTCTCTCTCTCTCTCTCTCTGTCTCTCATGAATAAATAAATAAAATCTTAAAAAAAAAAAAAAGAAAGTTGACATTAGGGTTCATTCTTGGTATTGTACATTCTATGGATTGTGACAAAAGTATAATGACATGTGTCCACAATTGTAGCATTGTCCAGAATAGTTACATTGCCTAAAATCCTTCGTGTTCTACCTATTCATCCCTCTCTCCCCCCAACCTCTGGCAACCACTGGTCCTTTTATGGTTTATATAGTCTTGCTCTTTCCAGAATGTCATATAGTTGGAATCATAAAGTATGTAGCCTTTTCAGATTGGCTTCTTTCACTTAATAATATGCATTTAAGGTTTTCCCATGTCTTTTCATGGTTTGATGGCTTATTTCTTTTTTGCACTGAGTAATATCCAATTGCCAGGAAGTACTAGAGTTTATTTACTTATGCAGCTACCAAAGGATATTTTGGTTGCTTCCAAGTTTTGGCAATAATGAATAAAGCTGCTATAAATATTCTTGTGCCGATTTTCCTGTGGACGTAAGTTTTCAGTTATTTTGGTAAATACCAAAGAGTGTGATTGCTGGATCATATTCATTTTTTTTTTTTAAAGATTTTATTTATTTATTCGTAAGAGACAGAGATGGAGAGAGGCAGAGGGAGAAGCAGGCTCCCCGTGGAGCAGGGAGCCCGATGCGGGACTCGATCCCAGGACCCTGGGATCATGACCTGAGACGAAGGCAGACGCTTAACCATCTGAGCCACCCAGGCGCCCTCATATTCATTTTTTAATAACCTCCCAAACCATCTTCCATAGTGGTTTTACCATTTTGCATTTCCACCAGCAATGAATGAGAGTTCCTCTTATTCCACATTTTCATAAATATTTGGAGTTAACAGTGTCTTGTATTTTGGTCTTTCTAATAGGTATGTAGTGATATCTCATTGTTTTAATTTGAAGTTCCCTAATGACATTTGATGTTGAACATCTTTTTATATGCTTATTTTCCATCTGTGTATCTTATTTGGTGAGATGTCTGTTTGGGTCTTTTGCCCATTTTTAAATCAGGTTGTTTATTTTCTTATTGAGTTTTAAGAGTTCTTTGCATATTTTGGATAACAGTCCTTTATCAGATACGTCTTCAGCAAATATTTTCTCCTAGTCTGTGGCTTATCTCCTCATTCTCTCCTAGGATGTCCACTTTTACAGCTTCTATTCAGAACTGTCCTGGAGGTCCTATCTAGCACAATACAGCAAGAAAAAGAAATAAAAGGGGCACCTGGGTGGCTTAGTCAGTTAAGCATCTGACTCTTGGTTTCAGCTCAGGCCATGGTCTCAGGGTCCTGAGATCTAGCCCTGCGTCCCCGGGCTCCATGCTTGCGGGTGGCAGGTGGGGGGTAGTGGTGGTTATTGAAGATTCTCTCTCTCCTTCTCCCCCCCTGCCCTTCACCCCGCTCAATCTCTCTCTCTCTAAAATATATAAATAAATCTAAAAAAAAAGACATACAGATAAAAAAGGAAACAATAATGCTGCCTTTCTTTGCAAATGATATAATTGTACTTGTAGAAGTTCCTAAGTAATTGATATAAAATCTACTAGAACTTATAGGTAAATTTAGCCATGTTATAGTATCAAAGCCAATTTGCAAAAATAAATTGTATTTTTATTTCCCCAAATTTGAATATAAGATTAAAAGTATTTATAATAACACCCAAAACATAAAATACTTAGGAATAAATTTAATAGGATTTGTGTTAAAACTCTACATTTAAAAATATCAAATATTATGAGAGAAATTAAAGAAGACCTTGAAATATGTGCAGAGACATATTTGTGAATTATAAGACTCAGCATTGTTAAATATTCAGTTGTCCCAAAATTGGGCTATTAATTCTTTGTGATCATAATCTTAGCAGACTTTTTAAGAGTAAAAGTTGACAAGATAATTGTAAAATCTGTATAGAAATTTAAAGAACCTAAAAGGAGCAAATGATTTTTTTAAATTTTATTATTATTTTTAATTATATTATGTTAATCACCATACAAGCAAATGATTTTTTTAAGTAAAATTTTTTTTCCCAATAAATGGTGCTAGAACCAGTAGACATCCATATGGAAAAATAAAAAGATCCTGATCTCTACCTCAAGTCATACACAAGTGCTAATTTGAGAGGAATAACACACCTAAATGCAAAAGCCAGAACTATAAAGTTTCTAGAAGAAAATATAGGAGACTGTATTTGCAAGTTCGTGCTGTGCAAATGTTTCTTAGAAATGAAACAGAAATAAAGGTAAACTTAAAAATATGATAAATTGAATGTTAAAATTTAAAACTGCTCATCAAGAGACATTACTAAGAAAATGAATATACAGCCACAGATGGAGAAAAACACGCACAACACATGAACTTGAGACTAGGAGTGGTATTCAGAATATAGAAACAATTGCTACATTTCAATAATAAAAAGATAACCAGCCCAATATAAAAATAGATACAAGACTTGAACAGATACTTCACAAAAAAGACGTATGCATGGCCAACAGGCATATGAAACTGTGCTCAATGTTCTTTTTTTAAAAAAATAGATTTATTTATTTGATAGAGCATGAGCTGGAGGGCCAGCAGGAGAGGGAGGGACTCTCAAGCAGACTGCCCTGAGCAGGGAGCCCGACATGAGGCTCAATCTCACAACCATGAGACCAGGACCTGAGCAGAGACCAAGAGTCGGATGCTTAACCGACTGCGCCACCCAAGCACCCCTCAATGTTCTTAATCATTAGACGAATGGAAATTAAAACTACCATGCAAAATAACCACATAACCACTAGAAAGGCTGAAATAAAAGCATAATCATATGTTGATGAAGGTGTAATGCAAAAAGAACTCTCACGCATTGTTGATGGGTGTGTAAAATGCTACATCTATTTTGGAAAACTTGTAATATTTGAAAGATTTAAATGTATTTCTACCCTCTGACCCAGCAAGTCCATTTTTAGGTTTTTATTCAAGAGCAATGAAAATATATATAAAAAATAACTTTCACAAGAACATTCACAAGCAGCTTTACTTACAAAAGACTGAATCTGGAAACAGTCTAGTTTCCATTAATGGAAGAATGAATAAAAAAATGTACAATGGAATGACATTCAACTATAAAATGGAATAAATTGTAGATGCATACAACAGCACTATACAGAGTGAAAGGATCCTGACATAAAGAAATACATACATACAGGAAGTCGTAGAACAAGAAAACCTAATTTATGGTGATGATGAAAATCAGAACAGAGCTATTTCTGGGTGGGAACAGACTGACTAGAAAGAAGCATAAGGGAATTTTCTGGGGCCATGAAAAGGAACTATATTTTAATAGGGTATAGGAATATATATGCATTTGTCAAAACTGATAATACTGTACCTTTAAGGTCTGTCTACTTCACTGCAGTAAAATAGACTTCAGTAAAATTCTTTTAAATGGCCAAAAGCAAATACTGATGGGCAATTAAAATTCACAACACAAGACACTTAATTTTCTGTAGATACTCTCTACCAGGCAGGCAGACTGCTCTAAATGCCTCCTCCTCTGGCCCCTCCCCACCCCAAACCCTTCAGGATCTTGTTTTCCTTTTGTCTCATTCAGCAGATCCCCGTAGAGCAGAAAATGACTGAGAGGCACGCTGGAGGTCGAGATATGGTCTACCTTAGTGAGTCAGTGGAAATGTGGGGACCTCCCTCTTTGTGCATGGTGTTTCTGATTCTAATAGTCTACCATTACAGGTTAACCTTGACTCTGACTCAGTACACATCTATTATATTACAAAATATGATTTCTCAATATGATCCAGGGATTGGTCACTGAGTCTGCTAAGATACATTTCTTCCTGGTCCATAGATTACCATTCTTTTCTGGGCACAGTGGTCTTTGACGTGACATTTTTTTCTCCCAGAAATCTTAAGATCATAAGACTGATGTATAATTTGTGGTGCAGGTTTTTGCTACAATTCATCCTTGTCACTTTCTCTTTGATTCCGTGGTACACAAGGAGAAATGACTGACAAGCCTTTCATTTCTTAGGTTACAGTAAAAATTCTACTTTGTATCCTATTGTGTTTTGTAAGCTGTTGTTTACTCATGGGGTGAGCTTGACGAAATAGTACTAATCAGTAACAAGTAGAACCATAAAAACTATGCCCCAGGCTAAAGGTATATAGGAATTCTGGGATGTGCAGTCTAAAGCATTTTTTCTTTCATTTTATACAGATATGTTCCAAAAGAGAAAATAAAGAATTTGCAAATTTCTTGTAATAATTTGAGTCTATGCACTGATGAAAGAGACATTTTTTTTTCTACGAATATAGTAACAAAGTGCTGACAACAATTTCCAGAAGTCACTTCCTGTCTTGAGCGTGCTGCTTAATATTGTTTAGGTTTTGGGTATGTGCACAAATATTTGGTGACCTGAATTGTTTTTGTTACATGGTGAACAACCATAGAAGTGATGTGGGTTCTAATGCCTATTCATTCAACATCCTGTGAGAATGAAATGTTTGAGGGGGTTCTTGTCTCCTGGCAATTCTTGTACTTATGAGTCTTTGAAGAGAGAGAAAAAGACGTCATTGAATAAACTTAGGTGTAGCCAAACTGCAATCATGACCTCTACTAGCGATCTGGCTGCGTAGATTGGATTTGCCTGAAGCTTAATCTCTTGGGATTTATGTGCCTGAGCGTTCTGGAACACATTTTCCATTCAAAACTAAATGCAATTATTATTCTTTAATATTTATGTATCTGGGCAGCCCAAGCCTGATGGAACTGACCCCCAGCGTGTTGACAGGGAAGGTTGGGTGAAAGACAAGTAATTCACAGATTTACCATCATCTCGCCTATGAAGCCTTCTTTGTTCCACTCCTTTACCCCCAGTCCGTCCCCAGCCCCCCTTACATTTTGTGCATATAACTAGATTTGCACTTATTGATACATTATATTTATTTATTTATTTTTAAAGATTTTATTTATTTATTTGAGACAGAGAGAATGAGAGACAGAGAGCATGAGAGGGAGGAGGGTCAGAGGGAGAAGCAGACCCCCCGCTGAGCAGGGAGCCCGATGTGGGACTCGATCCCGGGACTCCAGGATCATGACCTGAGCCGAAGGCAGTCGCTTAACCAACTGAACCACCCAGGCGCCCCATTATATTTATTTTTTAAACAGTTCATCGAGATACAATTCACACACCACAAAAGTCACTCCTTTAATGTGTACATATGGGTGGTTTTTAATACATCCCCAGAGATGTGCAACCCTTGTTACAGTCTAATTTTAGAACATTTTAAACAGCCCTGAAAGAAACCCCATATTCATTAGTAATTAGTCTCCATTTCCCCCCCTCACCCCAGCCTTTAGAACCACTCAGCTAATGCTGGTCTCTCGGGATTTGCCTATTTTGGAAATTTCTTATAAATGGAACCAAACAATATGTTGTCTTTTCTGGTCGGCTTCTTTCCTGTAATGGTATTTTTAAGATTCATCCATGCTATCGCACATGTCAGCACTGCATTCCTTTTTATGATCAAATAATATTCCATTGTATTGATATACTACACTTTGTTTATCCATTTATCAGTTATGGGATGTTTTTGCTTTTGACTATAATGAATAATACTGCTATGGCTATCTGTGTACCAGTGTCTTAGTGAGCATATGTTCACATATGTGTTTATTTCTCTTGGGTAGACACCTAGGAGTGAAGACGCTGAGTAACAGGATAACTACATTCAACAGTTTGAGGAACTGCCAAACTGTTCTCCAGTTTCTCACTGCATCATTTAAGGTTTCTACCAGAAGTGTATGAGAGGTGTGGATTTCTCCACATCCTTGTCAACTCTTCTAATTGTCTGTCATTTTGATTAGAGTCATCCTATTGTGTGTGAAGTGGTCTGTCATTGTCATTTTGCTTTGCATTTCCCTAATGACTAAAGATTTTGAGCATCTTTACATGAATCTATTGTCCATTTGTCTATCTTCTCTGGAGACATGTCTATCCAAATCCTTTGCCCATTTTTAAATTGCGTTATTTGACTTCTTGTTATTGAATTGAAACATATACACTCCCACAAAACCATACCATGGAGGAAAAATAAATCCCCCCCAAAAGAGGATACCCTCTTAGGAAAGGGGAACAAATGCCAAATAGCAAAAGTAACTGTAAATATGCTCTGTGTTATTCACTTCCTATTCTCTATACCATTGCATCAAATGCCATTCTCTCAGGATCTCTCTTCCTGAGAAATGATAAAACTCTACAATAAATTGGTTTAATGACTTTAGGTAGTTGACATCTGAAGATAGTGATCTTTCAGTCATCCATCCATTCATCCATCCATCAATTCAGTCATTCACACATTCATTCATTCCACAATACATTGAGGACCCAGTACTTGCTAATCGCTGGGCTGAGTGCTTAAGAAAAGGGCCAGTGAAAACAGACATGGTCCCTGCCTCATGAAGCTCATTGTGTGGGACTTAGACAGTCATCAACTAAGTAGACAAATCAAGAATAGTGATAAGTGGGGGCGCCTGGGTGCCTCAGTCAGTTAAGCGTCCGACTCTTGATTTTGGTTCAGGTCATGATCTCAGGGTCATGAGATTGAGCCCTGTGACAAGACTTTATGCTGGGCTTTATGAAGCCTGCAGAAGGTTCCCTTTCTCTCTCTCTCCCTCTGCCCCTCCCACCCTGCTCTAAAAAAAAGGGGGGGGGGGTAAGTGCCATGAAAGATGTAGGGATCTGATCCAATTTATCAAGTCAGAGTAGGATTTCCTGAGGAAGAGATATTTGGATAATTTGAAGGAAAAGCAAAAGTCATTAAGTGAAAGTGCATGTGAGAGGGGTTTCAGGCAGATGGAACAGTAAGTGGAATGGCCCTGCAGTGAGGAGGAGGGTACATTCAGAATTGGAAAGAAGCCAGGAAGCTTGAATAAAGAGTGAGGAAGAAAGCAAGCAGGCAAGGAGGCTGGGGCTGAGGTGATCTAGGGTTCAAGCAGTCAGACCACCAGAGGACATGTTAAGGAGCCTCTTCTTTATCTTAAGAGCACTGTGTTACCTTTGAATGGTTTTAAGAAGAAAGAGAACATAATGAGACTTATATTTTAGTCAGCTCACACAGTCTCCTGTGTGGGAGAATCAACTGCAGAGAGCAAGGGTTGTACAGGAAAACCAGATTAAGAGGTTACTCTGGGAGACCTTGTTATTTGAATTAGGAGCGGTGACAATGGGGAGAAAGAGAGAGATGTGCCTAGATTCAAAGATATTTTAACGGTGATATCCATCGACCTGGTGATGGGCCTCTATCCTTAGAAAGGGGTAAGATGTCAAGGATGACAATGACATGTATATGCTATTCCCAGAAAGAGGTGACACCAGGAGAGGACCAGGTATGAGACAAAGGTTACGGTTTTTTTTTTTTTTAAAGATTTTATTTATTTATTTGAGACAGAGAGAATGAGAGAGACAGAGAGCACATGAGAGGGGGGAGGGTCAGAGGGAGAAGCAGGCTCCCTGCCGAGCAGGGAGCCTGATGCGGGACTCGATCCAGGGACTCCAGGATCATGACCTGAGCCGAAGGCAGTCGCTTAACCAACTGAGCCACCCAGGCGCCCAAAGGTTATGGTTTTAAGTGGTCCTCATATTGAGTTTGAGGACTCTTTAAGACATCTAGGTGGAGATATCAGACACAGAGATGGACACATATGTCTACAGCTTGGAATTTTAGGTAACTTGGAAAGCTAATGAGGGGAAAGACTTTTAGCCTACTATATCTCATAAAGAGGAAAAAATCTTTATTGCAATGAGTAATTATCAACCTTAAATACAAGATTAACTATAATCGTTTACATATGGTGAGTTTCCTGGACTTTGCTATAAAAATGCAAGAATAACATAATATCCTGAATTAGTATCCACCTCCTTCATGAAGCCTGGTCCCTCTGTTCAGTCCTTTATGGTACCACAGCAAGCAATTCTCTTGGCTTCTGTTCTAAGCCTACTACTAATCCTTTCCTTTTCTGATCATAAAGCCTTTTTATGATGCACTTCACAGCTTTAGTTATTCACGAGTTTATACTTGCGTCTGATGTGTTTCTACATTTTTCTACACTTTTTCATTATAAGCTTTTTAATAGAGTAGCAAAGGTTATCGTTGTTTACTGAAGAAATTACATCATCACAAATAGATAACAAACCCCTGAGTAAAAAAATTAGGGTTCTTCAAAGTAAAATAAGCAAACATAATCCAATAAGTCATGTAATCTCAAAAACCTTAATAGTCCCATCACTATCAGTATGCTCGTGCTAAGTCGGCCCACTCACTAGGCTGTTTGTTTTCTGGTTTCTAAAACATCAGTAAATATTTACTTATCTTATTCATCTTTGTTAGGTTGTAAATCCCTTGGGAAGAGGAATAGTCCCCTTCAAGTGATTCTTTATCAGCCCAGAGCTCCTGTGGGAGTTTGAACAGGAAAGCATAACTCATTTTAAATAGTGATGTTTGGATTTCCAAATGGAACTCTTGACAGTGTTTGGCAGTAGGAAATTTTACAAAGTTAGTCTCAGAAGCCAAAATTTTAATTCAAGTAAGAGGTATAAGCATAGTGGTCTGGGAAACTTTGATATTTGCTGTTTTGGAAGGAACCTTTTATTTTATTACTGCATACTCTACTTCAATTTCTACGGGCTTTTTTTGTTTTTGTTGACACAGTTGAAAGAACTCACAGGTGCTATGGGAATGAAGTAAGGAATGATCTGGTCTGGATCACACAAATAAGGTGAGACAGAACTAGAAGTACATGTTGGGTGTCCTCAGTCTTAATCCAAAGCTCTTTGCACAGCACCATGCGGTTGGGTTCAATCATTAGGAAGAACATGGTATAAGGACTTGGGGCTACGTATGCATGTGGTAGTTGTGATCTCTGTGACCGGTGTATCAGGGGACCCCACTTACTTACTATCCTCTCCTCCCCTCTGCCCCTGCCTCTCCCTACTCCCAGACCCTTTTCCCAAGAGATGCTGAAATTTCACCATTAGTGAATTTCACCAGTAGTATTTCATTTCTTTCTATTAAAGTTTCTATTTCTTGATGCAGATACTTCTAGGAATGGTAATTAATAAAACATAATCCCTCAGATATACGTTAGTGACACTCTGTGAATCAGATAATTTCCTAATAGGCATGTTTGACCACTAGATGGTTAAAAGGGGGTTGGTTGGGGTGGTGAGGAAGCCAGATCAGAGAAGGCACCAGGGATGAAGTAAAAAGGGAAAAGTAAAAAGAGGCTCCTGGTGACTGGAGACAAGCTTTATAGCAGATATAAGCTTCATATCAAACCAGATTTCCCCTTTCTCATACAGAACACTCCTCACTGGGCGCCTGGGTGGCTCAGTCGGTTAAGCGACTGCCTTCAGCTCAGTTTGTGATCCCAAGGTCCTGGAATTGAGCCCCAACTCAGGCTCCCTGCTCAGCGGGAAGCCTGCTTCTCCCTCCCCCAGTCCCCCTGCTTGTGTTCCCTCTCTCTGTCAAATAAATAAATAAATAAATCTTAAAAAAAAAAAAGAGCACTCCTCTCAAGTGTTTTCATCATTTTTTTACTTACAGATTCCAGTATTCCAGAACCTCCAATTTAAGATCAGTGTCACTGATAACTCAATTGATAAAACAAATGCAGATACACTCTGTACAAACATTTCTCAATATGACCTTGTAGATAATTCAGGGCGAAACATGTTTTCCATTGTAAAAATACAGGACATTTTGAACAGATTGTTTATTATGAGGGGAAATCATAATCAGAGAACCCAAGTTCTTACCCTTTGTTCTGTTTCCATAACTGATTTGATAATGGTGGAAATGTCTTTTAAGCTAGTGAGATTTTGTACATTTGCACTATGATTTAGCTCTGCTTCAGTGACATGACAATCACGTTCAATTGTTAGAGAAGAAGGATGAAATAGAATAGAAAGTGGAACAAATTAAAAATATTAATCTGGAGTCATTAATTATATTACTTTTAAATAACTAAAGCAATGCAAAATGATACCAGTAATTACTGAGCTGGAAAATTCAGGAGTTGCCTAATTCCTTTTAAACTCTCAAAGTTTACCTTAGCCATTGGGTAAATAATACATTTTTGTTTATTCATAGTGTTATAAGGTTAATAACACTGTCATTTATAGTATTATGAAGTTACTGCCCTTTTTAAAATGGTCCTTATTGATTGTTTCTGGATTGTTCTATTCTTCTTTTCCTTACTTATCTTCTCTTTCCCTTTCCTTCTCCTCTCTCCCTCCCACCCTCCTTTCCTGAACTGATTTACAATCACCATAGAAGTCATTTGTCTACTCATAGACTCTTGTTCAGGTTTTCTGCCCACATTTTTCCTTCCCATACTTAGAAAATACCGTATGTGAAAGATATTAAAATAAGGAAAATTTTTTTTTGTTTTTCAGCTTTTCCCTTTATAAAAAAAAATCAGAATTTTTTTATTTGATGTATCTTCATGTTATGATGCAAGCAAGGATATTACCACCTAATGAGCTTATTATACTTTAGCATAACCCATACATTTATATGTATTTTATAAATAGTATGTGATTGTTGAAGAATATATATATATTTTTAATTACAGGTCTATTGTGATTGCGGTATTATGTAATATTGCACGGTACGTAGAGCATAGCAACGTACATCATCATGCTAGACAGACCTGCCAATCTTTGTCATGAATCAAAGCATAACAAAGGCTGTTTCACTGCAATCTGCCACCATTACCAAATCACTGCTTTGAGGACAATTAGACTGGAGGACAAGTGTAAAAATGCATTGTGCATACAAGAAGCCATCGTTGTGTTGCCCTAATCCTCATTCATATCCTGTAGATCTCCTTCACCTTGGTTTTAGGATTGCAGACATCCACATTCCTAAATCACACCATTGCCTCCAAACTGATCTGTCTGAAAATGTTATCACACTTACTGTGTTCAGTTAAACCATATTTTTTTTAAAAAAGATTTTATTTATCTATTAGACACAGAGAGAGAGAGCACAAGAACAGAGGGAGCAGGGAGACCCATGCGGACTCTATCCCAGGGTCCTGGGATCGTGACCTGAGCTGAAGGCAGACACTTAACTGATTGAGCCACCCAGGCACCTCTAAACCATATTTTTTATTTTATTTATTTTTTTTAAAGATTTTATTTATTTATTTTATTTTATTTATTTATTTTTTAATTTTTTTTATTCTTATGTTAATCCCCATACATTACATCATTAGTTTTAGATGTAGTGTTCCATGATTCATCGTTTGTGCATAACACCCAGTGCTCCATGCAGAATGTGCCCTCCTCAATACCCATCACCAGGCTAACCCATCCTCCCACCCCCTCTCCCCTCTAGAACCCTCAGTTTGTTTTTCAGAGTCCATCGTCTCTCATGGTTCGTCTACCCCTCCGATTTCCCCCCTTCATTCTTCCCCTCCTGCTACCTTCTTCTACACTACAAAACATTAAAATTATTATTGCAACTTATTCTTTGGTCGCCTTTCTGGAGTTTGACCAAGCCCATTGTTGAACAATGGCATACAACACAAAAGAATATAAATAAGTGAGAAAAATTTTAGTTAATTGGGGTGCCTGGGTGGCTCAGTCGTTAAGCGTCTGCCTTCGGCTCAGGTCATGATCCCAGGGTCCTGGGATCGAGCCCCACATTGGGCTCCCTGCTCAGCAGGAAGCCTGCTTCTCCCTCTCCCACTCCCCCTGCTTGTGTTTCCTCTCTCTGTGTGTCTCTCTCTATCAAATAAATAAAATCTTAAAAAAAAAGAAAAATTTTAGTTAATCATTAATTTCCAAAACTAATTAAAAACATATCAGTGATCAGTGACCAGTGAGGTTGGAACCACACTGTCAATCAATATGTTTTCTTCCTTTTACTGTGTTACTCATAGAATAAAAAATTTGGTTGGAGAAGTAGTTATTATAGGCAAAACATGGAGACACTCACAAGAAGTGCCTAAATCAAGTAACTTCATGACCTTGATTTCAAAATGCCAAAAGATACTGATGATATCTTTTCTTTTGATTCTTTATTTGGCCAAGTAGACCAAAAGAAAACCTGTGATGTGTTCTAAACTTGCTTTTTAATGCAGTATTTGGTGGAAGATCAGGAGAGACTCCCATCTCTGTATTGAAACCGAGGGAATTTATTTGCTTTTTTAAGATAACAAAATATTAAGAACATCAAGAAAAAGATATCAAGCACAAATATTTTTCACCATGGCCTCTTTTTATAATTTACTCAAGATAAAATTAAGCATAACTATCAAACATCACCCCCACTGATTCCTTAGCTCTCTGCCCATGAGGTTGCTTTCTTTGCTTGAAAGGTTCTTTCTTTTGCAACCAGTTGTCACCAGTTATCACTCCTTTCTCATTTGGGGTTTTGGCAAGCAGACTTCTGCATTTCTCACATAGAAACATTACAACAATCGGTGGCAATGTGTAATGCTCCTCTTCTTCCATATGAAGGTAGAATTGAGATAGAGCAAATGGCCAGGACCGTTGCTATTCATCTGCTAGATGGAATTTTCTAATGGTCTTCAGGAATATCTCCCAGTTGAGAAATGTGGAGATTAGACATTCCTAATTCCCAATGCTGGGGAATATCTCTTCCTTTAGGTTTTAGTCTCTGCTTACATTGCCTCAAGCTGCCCCCACTGAGAGGTTTTCCAAGTAACATTTCTATCTCTCTATACTACCTCTCTTCACCCTTAGGGAGCAGCTGCTATTCTGAGAGCCTAACATGCACTGGTTGGTTCGGGGCAACATTTTTCCGATAAGCGGGAGCCTACTGTTAAAGGCAGGTGTCCTGTATTAGCCATTTATTTGTATTGCTAACACCTGGTCCAGCTCCTAACAAGTTTTCATGTGGAAAACTGTAATATTCTGTAAATCAGCAGGTATGATTATTCAGGGATGCACAGATCAGGGATGGGAGTGTTTTGAAATGAGAGCACATTTTGGATTTCTGGATTCTGAAGTTCTCAGTGCAGAAGATAGCAGGGGTGGATAGAGAAGAGCAATGCATTGGCTCAGACAAAACTTCTATGTAGTCTTGGTCTTCTTTCTGCCTAGGTCTTTTGTATTCTGCTTTTACTTGCCTACAATTACTTTCAAAGAATGGGCCGTCTGTATATTAAACTGGTTATTCTTAGAAGTTAAGAGGATGGTGTGACATGTCTTTATTTACTTATTTTCAGGGCTAGGTTTGAGTGGTGGGAGTAGAAAATGTGGTCCCAGTGGGCCTCAGAAGGAAGAGTGAATGCTGTTTAAAAAAAAGGGAATAGTGACGAAGGAGAGGTTGGAGATCCTTAAAACCAACATCTGAGCTTCAAATTTGACAATTTTGCTTGTTTTGCTGTTTGCTGTTATTTCCTGGAGAAAAGATCAGTTTCTGTCTGGCTTTTTTGTGACAATATGGCTTCAACCATAGCATGAACTCTGAGTAGCAGAACTCGCTGACATCTTGGTGCATTACAAAATGTACTAGAAACTAACAAGCCGTGTTTTTTTCAGAATAGTTTATAAATTGAAGTACTTATGAAAGAACACCAGAGACCCCACTCAGAACAATGAAGCTGCACGCACTGCAATTATTCCGAGTGAGCGAGGCTTTAATATTCAGTATGTGTGTCAGAGGCCTGGGTCTCCATAACAGGATATTGCAATTTGGTAATTCCCTTGGGGAAAGGGAAATAATCATATTGTTACTCTTTAACCATGGACAAGCTTTGAAATGATTGAATAGGGTATTCAGAAACCTAATGAACTATGATGTTTCGAGGCAGGACACGGTTATTACGCATTTTCTGAAGGGCATACAAGGTTATTCATACTACTGCCTCTTGATTACCTACTCCCCCTAACCCCCAAATGTTGTGGGGTTTTTTTAAGATTTTATTTATTTATTTGAGAGAGAGAGAATGAGAGAGAGCACATGAGAGGGGGGAGGGTCAGAGGGAGAAGCAGACGCCCCGCCGAGCAGGGAGCCCGATGCGGGACTCGATCCCGGGACTCCAGGATCATGACCTGAGCCGAAGGCAGTCGCTTAACCAACTGAGCCACCCAGGCGCCCCCCAAATGTTGTTTTTAACCAGTATCCACATCGAGCACACATAAAAGGGGGCATTTTTAGTGCAATATAAGTGCTTTGGAATAACTGTGTTCCAGCACTGTGGACATCAACGGCTTACTCTTGGAGCATTCTCTGACAATGTATAATGAATCAACTCATTGAAATGTCGCCAAGCACCCAATATTTAGACTTCACTGTCTTTCAGGTCTTGTTCTCAACGTTAAATAGGTAGAAAATATATATTATTTATGTAGGCCGTATGCATACAGGTGAATGATTGGGTGCAGAGTTAGGTTAAACAAACAGAAACCCCCACTTTTTTCCACATTTGGATTCCTTTCCTTGAGAAACATTAACCTTTATTCTAAAGTTTATGAACGGTCCTAATCTGTCACCTAGATCCAGATTGCCTGACCCACTTGAGGAGTAAAATCACCAAGCTGATGAAAACTACTTCCACGATCATGAATGGGTCAGACCTATGTTTTTTGTTTGTTTGTAAAGAGTTTGTTTGTTTGTTTGTTTGTCAGAGAGAGAGCACAAGCAGGGAGAGCAGCAGGCTCCCTGCTGAGCCCAGGACCCTGGGATCATGACCTGAGCCGAAGGCAGATGCTTAACCAACTGAGCCACACAGGCGTCCTGGGTCAGACTTATGTTTATCTATTAATGCAAAAGACATTATATACCTAGTTTACTTTCTACAACCTCTTAAACACAGTTTAACTTAAACCTCTTAAACCAGTTGCTAACATCAATTGAGTTGCAATCACTGGGAAGTCAGTGGTAGGTGAGAACAAGTAGCTAGTATGACAGTGTAGGATGCTAAGCCCAGCTTCCTAGTTTCCATCGGTATACAAACAGAATGAAAAGAATGTAGGCTTTCCCTCTCTTATTTTCCCTCAAAGAGGGTTTATTTGTTTGTTTTCTTCCACTGCAGTAGTCCTCCATTAATCAGTGGTTTCACTTTTCAGGTTTTAGTTACCTGAGTCAATGGTCTGGAAGCGGGTGATTCTCCTTCAGATGTATAATCAGAAGGTCAATAGTAGCCTAAGGCTCCATCACAAAACCCATTATTCCCCTCACTTCATCCCATCACCTAGGCATTTTATCATCTCATACCATCGCAAGAAGGGTGAGTACAGTACAGTAAGGTAATTTGAGAGAGACCACATTTGCATAACGTTTATTACAGTATATTGTTATAATTGTGCTATTTCATTATTATTTATGAACAATAGTTCATTTCTTACTGTGCCTAATTTATAAATTAAACTTTGTCATAGGCATGTATGTATAAGGAAAACACAGTCTCTAGAGGGTTCGGTACTAGCCACAATTTCAGGCATCCACTGGGGGTCTTGGAATGTATCCCTCATGAATAAGTGGGGACTGCTATAATTTTTTCAGGTTTTAAAAAAACAAATTGCAGGGATGCCTGGGTGGCTCAATCAGTTGAACGTCTGCCTTCGGCTCAGGTCATGATCCTGGGGTCCTGGGATCGAGTCCCACATCAGGCTCCTTTCTCCGCGGGGAGTCTGCTTCTCCCTCTCCCTCTGCTGCTCCCCCTGCTTGTGCTCTCCCTGACAAATAAATAAAATCTTAAAAAAATTAAAAATAATAGAAAAGTATGAAGGGATAAAGAAGATGTGGTAGATATATACAATGGAATATTATGCAGCCATCAAAAGGAATGAAATCTTGCCATTTGCAACAACATGGATGGAACTGGGGAGTGTTATGCTGAGCGAAATAAGTCAATCAGAGAAAGACATGTATCATATGACCTCACTGATATGAGGAATTCTTAATCTCGGGAAACAAACTGAGGGTTACTGGAGTGGAGGGGTGTGGGAGGGATGGGGTGGCTGGGTGATGGACATTGGGGAGGGTGTGTGCTATGGTGAGCGCTGTGAATTGTGTAAGACTGTTGAATCACAGATCTGTACCTCTGAAACAAATAATACATTATATGTTAAAAAAAAAAAAGAAGAAGAAAATAGCAGGAAGGGAAAAATGAAGGGGGGGAAATCGGAGGAGGAGACGAACCATGAGAGACTATGGACTCTGAGAAACAAACCAAGGGTTCTAGAGGGGAGGGGGGTGGGGGGATGGGTTAGCCTGGTGATGGGTATTAAAGAGGGCACATATTGAATGGAGCACTGGATGTTATACGCAAACAATGAATCATGGAACACTACATCAAAAACTAATGATGTAATATATGGTGATTAACATAACATAATAAAATAAAATAAAATAATAATAAAAAAATAAATTGCAAACTATTTCCTCTTATATTTACCCCAGCTAAGCATTTTATATATATATATATATATATATATATATATATATATATATATATATATATTTTTTTTTTTTTTTTAAGATTGTATTTATTTATTTGAGAGAGAGAGAGAACAAGCAGGGGGAGCACCAGAGGGAGAGGGAGAAGCAGGCTCCCGCAGAGCAGGGAGCCTGATGCCGGGCTCGATCCCAGGACCCCAGGATCAGGACCTGAGCCGAAGGCAGAGGCTTAACTGACTGAGCCACCCAGGCGCCCCCCAGCTAAGCATTTTATATTTGTTCTTAATCTTGTTTTACAATTAAAATGAAAAAAATTTCCTCCAGCCTCAGTTTCCCAATCTTGCCTCACTACCCCTCTGTTGTCTCTGTGCGCCAGATTGTCTTGGTACACCCACCCTGACTGTGTGAGCCTCTTTCAATATGTCATGCCAAGATGCAACTGTATAGAGTATCAGTTGCATCTCTTAGTATGTAATTTGAATTTCACAGAGGAAAATGCTGCCTATTTGTTAGTAATATAACCACTTTTCTCAAAGATCTTATATCATTGCACTCTGCAATGCTCCTCATTACATGAGGAATTCTGTAGTTTTTCCTGAGCTGATTTTTTTGTTTATTTGTTTCTTTGGAAAAGCATGATAAACTAGATTCAATCATATTTTTAAATGAGTTGATTTTTCTGACAGTGATAAATAAGGACGTGTTTGTAAAATATAAGCTAAGAATTTTTAATATTTAAATATTAAATGTTTAAATATTTAATATATTTATTACAATATTGTGCTTTATAAGAAATATATAGGGGTGCCTGGGTGGCTCAGTTGGTTAAGTGTTTGCCTTCAGCTCATGTCATGATCTCAGGGTCCTGTGATCGAGCCCCATGTAGGGCTCCCTGCTCAGCAGGGAGTCTGCTTCTCCCTTTCCCTCTGCCCCTCCACCCCCACTCCCATGCTCTCTTTCTCTCTCTCTCAAATAAATAAATAAAATCATTAAAATATATATATGTGTGTATATAGTCTGCATCAGAGCTCATAGCCCCCTAAACTTAGAATTTCCTGAGCAATAAGGGCAGTGGAAGCACCTTTTGTCATAATATTTGGTCTCTTGTCCTCAGTTGCTTCAGAGCCATAAAGGGAAAATAAGTGTCTTGTTATTCATAACAAGTCCTTTCCACAAAAACAGTGTTTATGTTAATGAAGGTGACTAAGGTTGGAGGCTAGTTGCCGAGAGAACCAACTGGAAATAGAGGTTTGGACCTTCTAGTTCTACCCTCTGATTTCTGGGAGGTGAGGGAGGCTGGAGGTTGAATCAATGGCCAATGAGTTAATTAGTCATGCCTATCATAATGAAACTTCCATTAAGAACCCAAAAGGATGAGGTTGGGGTGGGAGGTTTCCATGTTGGGGTACCAGAATACTTCGACATTCCACCATGCTGGGCCCCAAGTTCCATGAAGGCAGAGGCTCCTTTGTTCTAGACCTCAACTTATGTATCTCTTCATCTGGCTGTTGATTTGTATCCTTTAATATCCTTTGAAATAAATCAGTAATCTAGTGAGTAAATGGGTTTTCCTGAGTTCTGTGAGTAATTCTAGCAAATTAATCAAACCCCAGGGATTGTTGGAACCTTCAATTTGTAGCCTGTAGGTCAGAAGCATAAGTAATAACTTGGTGTGGGGGGTGATCTTGTGGGAGTGGGTTCTTTATGAGTAGAATCTGATTCTATTCCCAGGTAAATAGTGTCAGAATGGAGTTGAATTCTAGGACACCCTGCTAGTGTCCAAGAATTGCTTGTTGGTGTGGGGAAGCCTCCACACACACATTGGAATTGGGCCCAGGAACCTAATTTTTTTATGTGGCAATGTATTCACTTTCTACAGATGTCTAGGAAAGTAGTTCTGAAAATCAAAACAAAACATTAAATAAATGGAGGGAAATGAAGTACAAGTTGTAGCCATCGTGGATGAATTTCATTTGAATGCTTTGTTCATTGAAAGATTTCTTCTGCAACTGCAGGAGTTTACCATTAGAGCAAGAAGTCTGGTGGCCTGACACCCCCTGCTGACCTGTAAGAGAATGCTGTGTCCTTACCTTTCAACATGTACTGACAGGACACATTTCCAGGCCTTTTTCAAGCGGTCATGATGGTGACTGATGACACATTATATTCCTTTATCCCAGATTACAGGGAAAATTGGTAATTTGGGGTAATCCTAGAAGTTGGTTTGAGACCCTTTCACACTCTCATCCTCTACTTTTAGATTTTATGACACCAAACTGTCCTGTAAATTAACTAGTTCTAGCCATGAACACGCTATCTTGCAATTATACCATATTGCTAGCTCTGGATAATCCTAAATTACTAGGCCAATTTTATTAGACCAGTTTTACAGATACAAAAACTAAGTTTAGTAAACAAGACAGATAAGATGATTCAGTGCTACGTCTAGAGAAACTAGTGTCTTGGTTTGTTGGGTTTTGGGTCATTGGTTAGATCATCTAGATTAGTGTGATTGGAGCACACAGATGTCTCCATAGTGTCTAAAAGATTTTTCTATATTCCAATGCCTATATATAACTCAGTACCAAAGGCCCACTTACTAGCCACATCCACAGAGGGAGCATCTAACCTAATAGCCCTTCTAAATAACTCTTGGCTTAGAATTTGAGTCAGATCTAGGTTTTCTTTTAACGGGCACAGACCTGAGGTCATTTTGTGCACTTTAAAATTTTTCCTTTAATTTTCTAAAGCCCCCCAAAGTTAGTGGTTTATATTATGCAGTAACACCTAAAGACAATAGCAGAGCTGGAATTGGAATTTGATTCTAAGCTTGTATAAGCTTCTTGAAGATAGAAACTAGATCCTCCTAAAATTGCTATACCAGTAAGTAGGCATAATTTCTTCTAAGACTTTTGGTTAATTCCTTGACAACTGGAGGAATTAGTGTTAAGAATTGGGGAAATTGGGGCACCTGTGTGGCTCAGTCAGTTAAGCGTCTGCCTTTGGCTCCGGTCATGATCTTGGTGTCCTGGGATCAAGCCCCACATTGGGCTCCCTGCTCAGAGGGGAGTCTGCTTCTCCTTCTCCCTCTGTGCTCTCTCTTTCTCTCTCTCTCAAGCAAATAGATAAAATCTTAAAAAAAAAAAAAGAATTGGGGAAATCTTATTCTAATTACAGTCCCATAAAAATGTTGACTTTTTCATAGTTTACCACTGCTATCATTTAAAATACATACAGTTGACCTTTGCACAACACAGGTTTGAACTGTGCAGGTCTACTTAATATGTGGATTTTTTTCAATAAATACAGTGCAGTACTATAAGTGTATGTTCTCTTTCCTATGATTTTCTTAGTAACATTTTTTCTCTAGCTTACTTTATTGTAAGAACACAGTATGCAATCCATATGACTTACAAAATTGGTGTTAATTGACTCTGTTATCAGTAAGGCTTCCAGTCAACAGTAGGCTATTAGAGGTTAAGTTTTGAGGGAGTCAAAAGATATACATGGCTAGAGTTAAAAAGTGCTCCATCCAACCTGCCCCACTCGGCAGGAGTCCCTCCAAAACAGTGCCTGATGTGCCTCATTCTGCAACAGTGGACAGCACCACTCCAAAGTTACACGTGCCCTGCAGAGAGGGCAGATAACCATACACACCAGTTAGACTGCAGCCCCAGCAGTGGGTTGGGATCAGACATCTAATCTGACTGCTAGTCCCACCCACCATCGAAAACCTCACAGGGGGCAGCACAGAGAGAGAGCCCTGTAGTTCAGGGTCACTGCAATCCAAAAGACAGACTGGGGACAGACATCTGGTCCGACTGCCAGCCCTGCCCATTAAAGCCTCTTAGGAGACAATGCAAAGTGAGTTTGATGTAACCATAGTTCCAGCAAACAGGTTGAATGCAAGCATCTGGTCTGACCCAACTACAAGCACAAGATGACCCCAGACTGGCCCCTTAACAGCACAGGGACCAAACCCTGCCCACAACAGGCAAAGAGGGCCATTGTAGCTGACTGCACTAAAGGCATGTGTGGCTCAGCCACAACAGTAGGGGGCACACAATACACATAGGGGACACCACTGAAGTTCCAGGTTCTAGTAAATAGGGGACATTGCACTACAAGGCACTATAGGACCTCTTCTTCATAAGGCCACTACTTTCAAGATCAAGAGACATAGCTGACTTTCCTAATACAGAGAAACAGAGAGTTAGACAAAATGAGGAGACAGAGGAATATGTCCCAAATGAAAGAGCAGGACAAAATCACAGCAAAAGAGCTAAATGAAACAGATATAAGCAATATGCCTTATAGAGAATTAAAGTAATGGTCATAAAGATACTCACTGTACTTGAGAAAAGAGTGGAGGATATCAGTAAGATCTTCAGTACAGAGATAGAAAATATAAAAAAGAAGCAATCAGAGATGAACTCAACAACTAAAATTAAAAATACACAAGAGGGAGGGGCACCTGGGTGGCTCAGTCAGTTAAGCCTCTGCCTTTAGCTCAGGTCATAATCTCAGGGTCCTGGAATCAAGCCCTGAGTCAGGCTCCCTGCTCAGTGGGGAGTCTGCTTCTCTCTCTCCCTCTGCCCCTCTTCCCCACCCTGCTCCTGCTCTCTTTATATCTCTCTCTCTCAAATAAATAAAAACTTTAAAAAAAAAAAAGAAAGAAAGAAAGTGAGGGGGTAGAGAAATATTTTTCATGCAAACAGATGTCAAAAGAAAGTCGGAGTAGCAATATTTATATCAAACAAACTAGACTTTTTTTTTCTTGTATGGTTTTTGTCCTGCTTCAATATCAGGATAGTACTGGCCTCATTGAATGATTTTGAATGTGTTCCCTCTATTCTTTTATTTGTAAGATTTTGATAAAGGTGGTCATTAATTTTTATTTTTTTAATGTTTGATAGACTTCACCAGTGAAACTATATGGTCTTGGGATTTTCTGTGCTGGAAGATTTTTGATTTCTAATTTAACTTTCATTCTTGTTATTGGTCTAAGATTTCATACTTCTTGGATTCAAGATTCATGATTCAATCTTGATAAATTGTGCATTTTTAGGAATTACCTGTTTTTTTTTCCTAAGGTATCTGATTTGTTAGTGTTTAATTGTTTATAATAATTTGTTATCACACTATGTATTTCTGTGGTTATCTGTTGTATTGTTTTCTCTCCTGTTTCTCATTTTGGTCTTTGAGTCTTCTCTCTTTTTTTTCTCAGTTAATGTAGTTAAAGCACTACCAATTTTGTTTATTTTTTTGGAAAAGCTGGTCATTACTTTCAACGTTATGTTATTATTTGTTCTGGGCTCTATTTTGTTTACTTATTATTTTTCTTTGTTGTTTCTTTCCTCTACTAAATTTCAGTTATGTTTCTTCTTTTTCTAGTTCCTTGTGGTGTAATGTTAAGTTGTTTATTTGAACTTTTTTTCTTAATATAAACATTTATAACATAAATTTCACTCTAACATCTGCTTTTGCTACATCCCATAGGTTTTGGAATATCATCAACAGTTTTGAGATGTATTTTGATTTGCTGTTTGATTTCTTATTTGGCCCATTGCTTGTGCAGTAGTGTGTTATTTACTATTCATATATTAACTATTTAATATTTACATTGTAGATTCCTCCTGCTTTGTTTTATTGTTGATTTTTAGTTTTGTACCAATGTGGTTAGAGAATATATTTGGTATGATTTCAGTCCTCTTAAACTTGTAATATATATATATATATATAAAGATATAAAATCTTTTTATAATATATATATTATCTTTTTATGTGACTTAACCAGGGGATTCTTCTGTGTGTACTTGAAGAAAATGTGTATTCTATTTTTCTTGTATGGAATATTTTATATATATCTTTTAGAATGATGTATTCTGAAGAATGCTTCAAGTAAAAAATGTTCTTGTTGAAAAAAATAATAACTTTAACTGAGGGTACTCATTTAACATAAAACATATCAGAGGGGAGAGGGTTGGGGGACGGGTGAAATAGGTGAAGGGGATTAAGAGCACTTATCAAGATGAGCACTGAGTAATGTATAGAATTGTTGAATCACTACACTGTACACCTGAAACTAAAATAACACTGCATGTTAACTACACTGGAATTAAAATTTAAAAACTTAATAAAAAATAGAGTTAATATTTATTCTTTTCAACTTGTTCCAAAAAATAGAAGAGGAAAGAAAGCTTCCAAATTCATTCTACAAGACCAACATTATTCTGATACCACAACCAGATGAAGACACTACAAAAACAGAGAACTAAAGGTCAATATCCCTGATGAACATAGATGCAAAAATCCTCAACAAAATATTAGCAAACCAAATCCAGCAATACATTAAAAAAATCATTCACCATGATCAAGTGGGATTTATTACAGGGATGCAAGGGTGGAACAATATTTGCTAATCAATCAATGTGATACATCACATTAAAAAAAAAAAAGCTACACACAGATTTTCAACTATGTGGGGGGTCAGCACCCCAACACCTTCATTGTTTAAGGGTCAACTGTACTGTATTTATTTATTTTTTTATTTAAGATTTTATTTATTTATTTAAGAAAGAGAGAGAGAGGGAGGGAAAGGGAGAGTGAGAGGGAGAAGCAGACTCCCTGCTGAGGGAGGGATGTGGGACTTGATCCCAAGACCCTGGGATCATGACCTGAGCCAAAGGCAGATGCTTGACCAACTGAGTCATCTGGGCACCCTCAACTGTACTTTAGATCTCAAGTTACTTAGAGCATTTATTCAATGTGTTCTGTTGAAAAGTATCACAACATTATAGTCTACCTCTTCTTCCACTCTGGCACGTTTATATTTCTCATTAAAGTAAAAAAGATGTTAAATTCAGATTTTATTTTATTTATTTATTTTTTATTATGTTCAGTTAGCCACTGTATAGTACATCATTAGTTTCTGATGTAATATTCAATGATTCATTAGTTGCTTATGACACCCAGTGCTCATCACAACACATGCCCTCCTCAATACCCATCACCCAGCTACCCCATCCCCTCACCCCCCTCCCCTCTGAAACCCTCAGTTTGTTTCCCAGAGTCCATAGTCTCTCATGGTTCATCTCCCTCTTCGATTGCTCCCCCTTCAGTTTTCCCTCCCTTCCACTATGGTCCTCCTTGCTATTCCTATGTTTCACATATGAATGAAACCATATGGTAATTTTTTTTCTCTGCTTGACTTATTTCACTTAGCATAATCCCCTCCAGTTCCATCCATGTTGATGCAAATGGTGGGTATTCATCCTTTGTGATGGCTGATTAATAGTCCATTGTATATATATACCACATCTTCTTTATTCAAAATTTAACAAAACAGGAAACAACAAATGTTGGCAAGGATGTGGAGAAAGGGGAACCCTCTTACACTGTTGGTGGGAATGCAAGCTAGTACAGCCACTCTGGAAAACAGTATGGAGGTTCCTTGAGATGTTAAAAATAGAGCTACCCTATACCCAGCAATTGCACTACTGGGTATTTACCCCGAAGATACAGATATAGTGAAAAGAAGGGGCACAATCACACCAATGTTCATAGCAACAATGTCCATAATAGCCAAACTATGGAGGGAGCTGAGATGCCCTTCAACACACAAATTCAGATTTTAAATAACTCAGTGTTTAGAATAGAATCTGGCACATAGGAAGAGACTATAAACATTAGCTATTACCAGAATGCTCTAGAGGAACGGTAGCTGGAATGTTATACGTGGATACCCATGGGTCCCTAAAATCCTATCAGGAGGTCAACAAGACAAAATATAATAGTACTAAGGTATTATTTTTACATTATTTATGTAACCATTACTATAAGTCATTGTACTCTTCACTATTAGTATGGGCACTTGTGCTATTGTCATTGACTATTTTACCACCATGCAATCTCAATTAAAAAAAAAAAAAGTCAGTGTCACTTAAGAATGGCCTTTATGAAGTATTAAAAGTAATTTTATTAAATCTCAACTCTTAGGCACCTGGGTGGCTCAGTCAGTTAAGAGTCTGTCTTTGGCTTAGGTCATGATCCCATGATCCTGGGATGGAGTCCTGCATAAGGCTCCCTGTCCAGCGGGGAGTCTGCTTCTCCCTCTCCCTCTGCCCCTCCCCCCTGCTCATGCTCTCTCTCTCTCTCTCTCTCAAATAAATAAGTAAAGTCCAAATTACAGACAAATTATGGTTATTTAGACTTTAATATTTGACATTCATTTTCTCAAAATGAATGAAGTGAGCCTGTGACTTCCAGAAAAATAACCAAGTGTTTGTTGCCAATAGTAGCATTTGAAGTTTCACATGAAAATTAGAATTTTGGAAAACTTATATCCAGCACTGAGAGCTTGAGAGCTAAATACTCAAAGACTTTTCTAATGAGATTGGTAGTAATAGTAACAAATGTGATGTTTTATTTTCTATAATGAAATATGTTGGCATTTTAAAGAGCTGCATAATCCCAGTGAACTTATATTTAACAAATGACAAACATTCCAAAATCCTGCATGGCTGAAAGATCTGGGTAAGACAGATCAATGGATTTATTTGAAGACAGAAGAGTAAGTTTGTTGGTTTCAGCTTTCCCATTTCAGTTCACCTTTAAGAAATTACCACTTGTTATCAATACCATGTGTGGTATCAAAGGTAATTTTTAAGAAGACTATTAAAATATCCCTCTTTTTCCAGTAGCATATCTGTGTGTGGTTGGATTTTCTTCATTGATTTTAACTGAAATGATAGATTTCAGCTACTTCTCTTCAGCCAGATATTAAAGAAATCTGCAAAAGTGTCCAATAATGTCACTCTTCTCCCTAAAATTTTTTGGTTGAGAAATGTTATTTTCATTTAAATATATATTTACATTTATTATGGTTAATCTTTTAAAAAGATTTTATCTATTTTTTTAGAGAGAGAGTGCATGAGCAGGAGGGGCAGAAGGAGAGGGAAAGAGAATCCCAAGCAGACCGCCCTGACATGAGGCTCAATCTCACAACCTTGAGGTCACCACCTGAGACAAAACCAAGAGTCAGAAGCTTAACCTACTGTGCCACCCAGGAGCCCCTATTATTGTTATTTAAAAATGAATATATAGATAATTGTTTCAAACATTTCTGTTTTGATTTCAAATGCAGTAGATATAAGCCATATAATCAAAAACTTTCTTGGGTCCTCAATAATTTTTACAAATGTTAAGGGTTCCTGAGACCAAAAAGTTTAAGAGCCACTGGTGTAGAATAAATGTCTATTGGATAGCTCCTTCACACCATATAATCCTTTCGGTCTAGGACTCTAGAAGATAGAATGAGGACTATAATTCTGTACATAAAATAAACTGGAATAAAGCAATAATGTGGTAATCAGACATGATTCTAGAAATTGCTTCGACATAAGAAGAAAGGAACACTTTGTTGTGACTAAATGTATGTGATAATTAATGAATAAAATGTTTTCAAAAAGTTATTTATGAATTAAGAGATTTATGGATTGATTTCAACTGGAATGTTGTCAAGCTGCTATTTACTCTTCTTGTCAATGCAAGGGTAGTTATAATCTTACAAAATGCCCAAGATAATATTCTTATTATCTGTTGGTTTGGAGATATCAATAGAGGGATAATGGATTTCAGTAAGTTTTTTTTTTTTTTTTTTTTTAAGATTTTATTTGTCAGAGAGAGAGAGCGTGAGAGCACAAGTAGGGGGAGTGGCAGGCAGAGGGAGAAGCAGGCTCCCTGCTGAGCAAGGAGCCCAATGCAGGACTCGAACCCAGGACCCTGGGATCATGACTGAGCTGAAGGCAAACGCTTAACCAACTGAGCCACCCAGGCGTCCCTGATTTCAGTATGTTTGAACATTTTTTTTTTAATGTACTTGAGAACATGCCCATTCCTGCTAGTTTATCATTTCTTAGATTTCTTTCTTCACTCTATAAGCTGGAGTGGCTTCACTATAGTCTTTCTGTGTTCTTATTAGAGCGTTTACCCAGGCTTGAAAGCTCAGTGAGGTCTTTGACTCTTTTTTCTATTCTATTTCTAATCAGCTGCCAAATTGTACTGTCTTTTCTTTTCATATTTGTTTCACATTTGTTCCTTTCTTCTCCATCCCCATTGCCCTCCTCTAGTCCAGATGGTCATCACCAAAACCTGGATTTTTAGAGCAGTGTCTTAGGTGATCTTTCTGCTGCTAAGTGCATGAAATATCTGACTAAAGCAGTGATTTATTTGATCTTGTCACTTTTGAGCATAAAACCCTCCAGGGGCTCATGATTGCCTATAAAATAGTTCCTCAGCCCAGCATTCAGGGACATGCAATATTACTATTTGTCACCAGACTTTGTATTAGAACATCTTTTGCTACAGCTCATCAGGTGAGGAAGATTTCCCAATGTCCTGCCTAAGACATGCCTACTATAGAAACTAGAGCTTTACTTTTGTAACCCTATAGACAGGAATGTCCCTTCCCTCTCCCAGTTACAAGTCCCATTGTCCAGAGTCCAAGTCCCAACTTTTCCTTGAAATATTCTTCCCTTTCTTATAGAATTTAGAAATAAAAATATTAATAATACAATTAGAGTGCTTCCTCTGTGCCTCAAATCCTAATACTATGTGATACGGGTGACTTGAGGCAGAGAGTAATGTACTATTTTTTCATCGTTGAGGAGCAGTGTGGAAGCAATAGTCTTTGGAGTTAGAAGACCAATTTCAAACTCCGGTTATGAAAATTTGGACAAGTCATATCAACTTTTTTTTTTTTTAAGATTTTGTTTATTTATTTGACAGAGAGAGACACAGCGAGAGAGGGAACACAAGCAGGGGGAGTGGGAGAGGGAGAAGCAGGACTCCCGCTGAGCGGGGAGCCTGATGTGGGGCTCGATCCCAGGACCATGGGATCATGACCTAGGCCAAAGGCAGACGCTTAACGACTGAGCCACCCAGGCACCTCAAGTCATATCAACTTTTTGTACTTGGTTTTCTCATATGTAAAATGAGGATGATAATAATATCTATCTTACAGGGCCATTATAGGATCAAATAAGAGAATGTCTGTTGAAAATGGCAAAGCTCCATAAGGCTTATTATTACAATTACTGTTACTACCACTACTACTATGATTATTATTATTGCTATTATTGCTTTTTTCATGTGTGTATGTATTTTCCTTATTTTTTAAAAGATTTTATTTATTTATTTGAGAGAGAGAGAGAAAGAAAGAGTGGGGAGAGGGACAGAGGAGGAGGGAGAGGGACAAGCAGACTCCAGGCTGAGCACAGAACCCCGCTCGGGGCTCGATCTCATGACCCTAAGATCACGACCTGAGCCAAAACCAAGAGTCAGAGGCTTAACTGACTGAGCAATCCAGGTGTCCCTCATGTGTGCACATATTTTCATGCCCTTAATTAGGATATAAGGTTTTGAAAGGTAAGTGTTGAGTCATTCTTTACTTTTTAATTCCCCCTCGTTAACAAAAGATCTGAATATAAGAATGAATGTTTACATGGGCGCCTGGGTGGTTCAGTTGGTTAAGCGACTGCCTTTGGCTCAGGTCATGATCCTGGAGTCCCGGGATCGAGTCCCACATCGGGCTCCCTACTCGGCGGGGAGTCTGCTTCTCCCTCTGACCCTCTTCCCTCTCGTGCTCTCTGTCTCTCATTCTGTCTCAAATAAATAAATAAAATCTTTAAAAAAAAAAAAATGAATGTTTACAAAAAGAGAAGCTAGAAGGGTTGTGGTAACCCACAAATAAATTTTTGTTTTGCTAAGAAAAAAAATATGGAGTGGAAGATTTACAGTGCCAAACTTAATTCTGCTTTTATTGAGGGATTGTCTCATAGTGACGAGAATAGTCTTACTACTGAAAAATTTTGAACCACAAGAATTTTTAAAAGATTCCAAGATAAATAATTTATAGCTCCTCAAGGGAGAATGAGGTTAAAATTCTGTAGGAAAGGAATGAAACAAAAGAGCAGAGACTTAAGTATGAATCAACATGAAAAATAAAACTATAATAGAAAATAAGGTTGGTTAAATTCTGGGAAGGTGGCTTACCTCTTACACAAAATAACTTATTACAGAGATTAAAGCTTAAGTCATCTATACAGTTAAACTTCTAATGTTCAATCAACTGAGGGTTGGTAGTGTATATGATAAATTATGGTGTTACAAGGAAACTAATGTAAAATTAATAAATTTTCAGTGCTTCCAAAATTATAAGAAATGCTATTAAACTTTTAATAACCACATGCTGACTTGAGTTACCCCATACTATAACTAAAATTAAATCCTGAGTGAATGAGAATGTTCAAGGTTAGGAATAGCTGGTAAGAAGAGGATTGTAGCACCATACATGTGCATGTCTGAGTGAACAGCCTCATACACAGAGGGATCAATGAGTATGATGAAATTAGGGGGCCACGTAAGGAATAATGTCTTGCCTGTCTTCTGCTCACTGCTTTTCTCCAACCTTTATACTTGGACCTACTTGACTTCTACGTGCAGTGCTCAGCTGTACTTCAAACTCTGGAATGAAATAAAGGGAAACATAATGAACCCTAGTGAATAGTTGGCAGGCTCAGCCTCAAATAAAAGGTGTTACTAATCCCTCTCTGACTTTGAGCCTCACCTAGTTCTCACCTTTCTGCCTCTTATATGATCAAAGAAAGTCCGTCCTTTGCTTCCTTTGTTCCTAAGCCCTGGTTAATTTGGCATCTAGTCAGTAACACACTACTTTTCACCACTTCTCTTTGTCACGAACATGAATTGCTTCTTCTAATTCTGGGGCCCCTTTTTGCCCTCTACACAATATAGGCAAATAAATGTTTTAAGATTTTATTTATTTATTTGAGAGAGAGAGAGATAGCGAGAGAGAGCACAAGCAGGGGTAGGGGTTGGGCAGAGGGAGAAGCGGGCTCCCCGCGGAGCAGGGAGCCCAGTGCAGGGCTCCATCTCTGCACCCTGGGACCGTGACCTGAGCCGAAGGCAGAAACCTAACCAACTGAGCCACCCAGGCACCCTAAATTTTCAAACTATAAACCAGATACATTGAAGAAGCACCTTAAATATGATCAATTTAATTTTCTTCCCATTGAGGAAAGAATGGACTTTCCATAGTAACAAGTAAAAGAAAGTTAAGAGGAAAAGAAGTTAACAAGGCAAAGAAGGTTACGTTTTGGTACTGAAGCACAGACCCCACAGACGTGGTCATCTGCGCTCGACCCGTTGAGCAAGCACAGTCAAACTTTGTGATGATTCCACGGAAGCCAAAGCAGTAGCACCAGCATTTCAGGACCATGTTCTGAGCTGTTGGTGGAGTGAAGGATCTGAACGATGCATCACAACAACCTTTGGAAACGCGATTTCTTTATTTTGGTCGTCAGTGAAGTTTTCTTGAACTTCTATTATATGTCAAACAATGTGCTAGCTATTAGGAGTTCATAGATGAAGGGGACTGGTTTCTGCCCTCCAAGAGCTCACTGTCCTGGTAGATGGGGAGAGGGGTTCTGATGCATTAAAAAAAAAAAGAGAGATCGAGGTGAGAAGATTTGGGATTTGGTGACATTGAGCCACTCTGAAGAGTCACCACAAGTAAAATTGTGTCATGTCAATAATAATTAGGATGCAGTTTTATTTGAAATTCCTTACTTTTTATCTCCTGAGGAGAAATCAAGAAACTGTGATGGGAGGTACAGTTTTTTAAAAAACAGAGAGCTAAATGATAACTAGTTTAAAACACTTGGAGAGGGCACCTGGGTGGCTCAGTCGGTTAAGCGACTGCCTTCGGCTCAGGTCATGATCCTGGAGTCCCGGGATCGAGTCCCGCATCGGGCTCCCTACTTGGCAGGGAGTCTGCTTCTCCCTCTGACCCTCCTCCCTCTCATGCTCTCTGTCTCTCATTCTCTCTGTCTCAAATAAATAAATAAAATCTTAAAAAAAAAACAAACACTTGGAGTGTAGCAAGGGAAAAACAAATATGTATGTTCAGTGATACAAAAAATTAAAATCAACACTAAAAATTACAATATGGTACAGCTTGAATAAACTAATAAAGGACATGATTACAGGGAGATCTCATTTGAAGATGATTGGAGAAGACTTTGAGAGTAGTTCTTTTTTTTTTTTAAAGATTTATTTATTTGTTTGAGAGAGAGAAACAGAGAGAGTGAACAGAGGGAGAGGGAGAGAATCTCAAGTAGATTCTGTGCTGAGTGCAGAACCCAACACAGGGCTCGATCCCAGGACCCTAAGATCATGACTTAAGCTAAAATCAAGAGTCAGGTGCTTAACTGACTGAGCCACCCAGGCACCCCCTTTGAGAGTAGTTTTTGACCTGAACCTGAAGGTAATGATAGAAATTCTTACACCATAATTAAGTCTAACGACTTGTCCCAAGGCCCAAAGACAAATATTAGTAAGTTTGGTTGAAGGAGGACAATGAAACGTTGTTGGCCAAAGTAGAGGATTCAAATTGCTAATTAATAAAATATGAACTAAGGGTTAGGCTGGGGAAGATAATGGGTGACCTTGAATTATGGACTCATGTGGACACATGTGGATTCATGTGGATCTATAAGATCATAAGAGTTTAGAACTAGGAAGCAGAGGAATCTAGTGGTTCTGAGAGCCTGGGGAGCAGGAATTTGATCAACTGGCAGAGCAGAGATATTCATTCATTCATTTACTCATTCATTAATCTAATGTTTATTGACAACTTAGTATGTTCCAAGAAATGTTCTGAGCACTTGGATAAGCCCTGAAACCTTATGGAACTTACATCCTCATGGAAGAAATCAGAAACAAACAGATAAACATATAAACAAATGAAAATATTGCCCGATAATAACGGCAATGCAGAAATTAAAGGGAATCATATGGACGAGAGACTGATTGTTCTTTTATATTTGGGGGTGGGGAAGGGACGGTAGTAGGGGAGGGCTCTTTGAAGATGTGGCATTTAAACAAAGACCTGAAGTCAAGAAGGAGTCACACGCATATAACCAGGGATGTGTGGCTGGGATGAGAAGAGTCTGATGGAGCAATTCCCAGCAGACAGACTAAATCCAAAACCCTGGGAGGCCAATGTGGTCAAGAAGTAGTAGGCAAGAAACAAATGGCTTAAGTAAGCAAGCTGGGTAAGAGACGATGAGGATCCTATGAGGAAGGATCTCAGGAACTTAAACCACAATTCTGAGGTATATAGAAGTTGGGAGCTAGCTCAAAGAGGAGGGGTCCAAGACCTGCATGTGGGCATGCGTGTGATTCAGTCATGGATAAACTGAGCAATGTTAGAATTCAGTACAGTTGGGGTGCCTGGGTGGCTCAGTCAGTTAAGTGTCTGACTCTTGATTTTGGCTCAGGTCATGATCTCAGGGTCCTGGGACAGCCTAGCATGGGGCTCTGCACTCAGCATGGAGTCTGCTTCTCCCTCTCCCTTTGCTCCTCCCCCCACTCACATTCTCTCTCTCTCTCAAATAAATAAAATCTTAAAAAAAAAAAACACAAAGAATTCAGTACAGTTTGCTGTAAGTAAGAAACCAGAAGTTAGCTTGGATCTGAGACAGTGTTTTCTGGTATAGGACTTTACAATAATAATAACCACAGTAATTGTTCTAGTGATCTACCACCTACCTGTGACAATCTTGTTTCCTCTTTGCCTTTATAACTTTTACTCATCTTTGCTTATTGGTTGAAATCAAGTGTCCCATCCCCCTTGACCCAACTCCCAAGTCTTGTTAGAGTTTAGGAGTCCTTACTCAGGGGTCCCCGAATACACTATTGCTATTCCCATATAGTCACATTGCTTTATGTTTGTATTTTTATTTCTGCTACTATGTGAGGGTTTTTCAGGGTGAGAGATTGTATCTTATTCTTCTTTATATCCCAAGTTGCTAATATAGTGTCTTGCACCAGGATGTTTTCAATATACATTTTTTGATTGAATAAATGAATGAAAGAATGAGTAGATGATAGCTTATTCAAATCCTTTGTGAAATTAGGCAGGGCAAATATATAAAATAAGAGTAAAGGGCGCCTGGGTGGCTCAGTTGGTTAAGCGACTGCCTTCGGCTCAGGTCATGATCCTGGAGTCCCTGGATCGAGTCCCGCATCGGGCGCCCTGCTCGGCGGGGAGTCTGCTTCTCCCTCTGACGTCCCCTCTCTCATGTGCTCTCTCTCATTCTCTCTCTCTCAAATAAATAAATAAAATCTTTAAAAAAATAAAAATAAAATAAAAAAATAATAAAATAAAATAAGAGTAAAGTGTATGAGTATGTTGATACATGCCAGGTTCTTCAGTTAAACCATGTCTCTTAATTCTCCCAGCAACGTGGTGGAGAGTGAAATCATCTATCCTTTAGAGAGAAATAAACTGCAGTTCAGAATCCATAAAGACCAGCAACAAGGTGGTAAACCTAGTGATGGGCAAGGCTGGGAGACAATGCTGGGTTCTTTCCAGTTTGCCTAAGATCACAGCATGGATGATGTTGAACTCACAGATATGTGTGCAAGAAGGAAAATTTCCTGCCAGGGAGCATGCAACTCCTGATTGCTGTGAACTTCTTTGGCTTACTAGGGCGATGGAGAACGATTTAAGTTTCTGAGTGATAGGATAAAATATATTATGCTATGATGGACATGATCTTTGGGATAATTATTCTCACTATTCTGGCTACTCTGTACAGGCTGAATTACAGAGAGAAGCTGGGGGTTGATCACAGTCCAACAGCTGTGGAGTTGTGAAGAATACAGTTGTCTGTGTCCCTGGAACTGGGAAAGAAAGAAAAAATAATTTAGGAGATATGGAGTAGGAAAAAAAATGGCAGAACTTAAAAAGTCTCATTCGATGTGAGATAACAAGGAGAGAGTTCATTCAATTATAACTAGGGTGTCAAGTCCACAGATCGTAAGGGCATCTGGGAGTTTGGGATGGCACCTAATTTAAGGCATGTGCTAAATGCTGCTTGAAATTCATTACATTTTTTAGACATCCTAATGGTCCACTAAAAAAAACATGGAGTGTGTGAATGTAAATCAGTGTGCAATTCATGTCTCAGTTCCTCATCTAGAAACTAGTAAGAGTTTTCTTAGATGATTTTCAGGGTCAATGTCTTGTAAATTTACAACATTCTTGAATTGGAGCAGTTTCTTTCCTTTATATGCCCCTCTTTTTCCTTCCCTCTTCTTATTTCAAAATGATAGCCCTGAAAATGATCATTATCTGGATGAACAAATATGTTTAAAACAAGTATATAGTTAGAAATCCTTCCCAGGTTTTATACACACAAAGTGCATTTTTTGGTTTGCCAGTCCTGGAAATGTTTGTGACAGCTTCTTGGCTTTTAGTAAGCATTGCTCAGCACAACCACCTGCTTTCTTTCTTTTCTTTTTTAATTGCTGGGGATGGGGCTGTTTTCTATCATGGATTTTTCCATTTGATAAAACTTTTTTTCTGTTTACCTTACTTTGATTCATCTCACTGTAGCACAGCCCCAGACATGGCCAAGAAACCCTGCAGTCATCAATCTTCTAGTTTAAGTATGTTGCAGAGTCTTAAACATTCATTCTAGAATCTCAATATGGGCAGTAGCAGCATACCAGTTTGTGTTAATCATGCCCCAGAATTCACTGTACCTTACTTACTTAGGAAAAAAAAAAAGTTCAACCGGAATTTGAGAAGCATGATTTGGTAGCACAAAGGAGAAACATTAGAGGAAAAACACATTATTATCATATATTATATCCAGAGCAGTGGAGCCTTGGAAATTGGAATATTGATTTGTAAACTATCTTTTGAAATAATCAAGATGTGTTATTGAAACTAATACCCAGAATAAAAAAAAAGTAATAAGAGAAAAGGACTTAGAAGACAAAGCAGAGGAAATTCATTAATTTGAAAATATTTATTGAATACCAGTTATTAAGATATGGAGGCATCCTGTTAGACATTGGTCATATAGAAGAACATAAAACAGACAGTCCCTTGCCCTTCCAGAGCTTACAGTGTAGAGTGGGAAGCTACAGGGAATGTAGGTATTGCATAAATGATTAGAAGTTTTAAAATGGAGAACTGCAAGTGAAACAGAAGGAAACGGAACTTGACTTTGGGCAGAGGACAGAGGGATATTGTTGGCCTGGTAAGATCTTTTAGCAAAAAGTAATCGTGAAGTTGAAAACTGAAGGTTAGGTAGGTGTTAGTTAGCAAGGCAGAAATGTTGGGAAAGGAAAGGGATGGGATAAGTATGAAGGTAATTAGACAGGAGCTGAGATATTCTTGGAATTGAAAGAAGTCCATTTCTCGTTTCTTCTTCTCATCACTCACAGATGAGACTTAGTCAAGATATTTTGAGACCATATCAAAGAGAACGGGTAGCATCCCAAAGGAAGCAGGGAGCCACTGAAGGGAAGTGATGAAAGATTTGTGTACTGAAATGATCATGATCATGGTAACTGCTATTGGAAGGGAAAGAGTGAGAGTGGGAAATGTACATGTGTATACATGTAGCCTCACAGAAAATAATGTCTACTTGCCCTAAATCTAGGCGGTAAAGACGTGCTACTTGGGAGATGGCATTAACTGAAGAAAGAACAGGGAGAAGTTTAGGATAATGGTTTATCACATTATTAGGCAGCCTGGTGAAGTTTTCCTCCTTAATGATAACCCTTGTTATGAGATGACAAACATTTGTACAGCTAGAAAGGCAACAAGAGCAAGGTTCCCTAGCCTTTCTGAAAAATCATGGTTCCCAAACTTGAATATCGGGGATCAGGAAATCACTCCACTCTCTCTTTAAAACCAAAAAAAAAATAAAACCCCAACAAACCCAATAACCTGAATAAAAATTTGGAATGCCATTTTAACATCATAATTTCAGAAGAATATAATTTCACAATAAATGGTAAGCCTTCTAATTTCCCTGGAAGGATAGTAACATTTTTGTGCATATGATTTTCCTTATTTTTCTAGTTTGTCCACAAAACTATAACCTTTTGTCACATTCACAATTTCCCAGAGACTTAATTTTGTAAACCTTAGCTCCACCTATCACAGAGACAGGATAAAAACTGGTATGGCCTTTATCCTTGAACTAATTATATCCAAGGTCCTTTAAGAGTTGAAATACACTTTAATTCCACAGCTGTGCCTTTTAGGATAGACCAGAAGAAGACTTAACCTCTGACAAAGCATGATTAGTTGCTTATTCACTGAAGGAGGGCAAATGTTTCTCAGAATATTCCTTTTGCTTGATGGCTACTAGCTTTGTAAATATACCCCTGGAAGAAACAACACAATTCTGATGAGTCATCGTGCTTTCATATAAAGATGCTGAAAAGTAACCTCAGAATAGGAATAGAAACTGAAAACCTATTTTAAGACTTCCCTGATTTGAGGCAATTTTTTAAGGAACATACACATGAAATAAATTCACTGCATATATGTTAGTTCAAATTGAAAATATTTAGAAAGGGATGCCTGGGTGGCTCAGTCGGTTAAGCGTCTGCCTTTGGCTCAGGTCATGATCTCAGAGTCCTGGGATGGAGCCCTGCATTGGGCTCCCTGCTCAGTGAGGAGTCTGCTTCTCTCTCTCCCTCTGGCCCTCTCCCCGCTCATGCTCTCTCTCTCTCTAATAAGTAAAATCTTTAAAAAAAGAAAAGATTTAGAAAATAAAGATCCAGTGAGCATCTCTGAAAATGTTTCATACCATAGATATTATGTTTTTAGTTTTACAATTAAGAGGGTGAAGTAATAGGGAGGTGAGAAACGCTGATGAGTAATGACTTATTTTTCCTTTTATTCTTAATTATAATAGGTCTTATGGTGGAAGAGAGCTTTGGTAAGAGGAAAATGTGATTTCCATCTCTATATAAAGCAGGCATAAGAAAGTTTGTGAGTTTAGTCTTAATCTGGAGAGGAGTAACACTAGCACACCTATTAACATACTAAGAAGAGTTTTTCCAAAATAAACAAATGGGAATACATCCGATTAAAAGCTGCACAACAAAAGAAATGATTAACGAAATGAAAAGACCACTTATGGAATGAAAAATTTATTTGCAAATCACGTATCTACTAAGGGCTTAATATCCAAAATATATAAAGAATTCATGTAACTCGAT
Source organism: Mirounga angustirostris (assembly GCF_029215605.1). Lineage (NCBI taxonomy): Eukaryota > Metazoa > Chordata > Mammalia > Carnivora > Phocidae > Mirounga > Mirounga angustirostris. The sequence goes on from NW_026991714.1 coordinate 46,969,244, forward strand.
AGCAAAAAAAAAAAAATCTAATTAAAAGATGGACCAAGGACCTGAATAAAAGAAGAAGGCATGCAAATGACCAATAGGTAGATGAAAAAGTGCTGAGCATTACTAATCATTAGAGAAATGCAAGTCAAAACCACAATGAGACGTCACCTCACATCTGTTAGAATGGCTATCGTCAAAAAGGCAAGCAATAAAAAATGTTGGCAAGAATGTGGAGAAAAGAGAGCCCTTGTGCATGGTTAGTGGGATTATGAAGTGGTCCAGCCACTATGGAAACAGTACGGAAGTTCCTGAAAAGAATTAAAAATAGAACTACCATATGATCCAGTAAATTCTAATTCTGGGTATTTATCTGAAGGAAACAGAAATACCATGTCAAAGATATCTGCCTTCCATGTCTGTAGCAACATGATTCACAATAGTCAAGACAAAGAAACAACCTAAGTTGTCTATCAACAGGTGAATGGATAAATGAGTTGTGAGTCATATATATATATATATATATATATATATATATATATATATATATATATATATATATATATAATGGAATATGGTTCCGTTATAAAAAAGGAAACCCTGCCATTTGTGACAACATGAATGGAAATTGAGAGCATTATGCTAAGTGAAATTAAGTCAGAGAAAGACAAATACTGTATGTTCTCACTTACATGTGAAATCAAAAAAACCCCAAACCCTCAAATTCATAGAAAAAGAGATCAAATTTGTGGTTACTAGAGGCAGGGGATGGAGGGTAGGGGGAATTGGGTGAAAGGTGTCAAAAGGTACAAAATTCCAGCTATAAGATAAATAAGTACTGGGGATGGAATGTACAACATGATGACTCTATTTAACACTAGAAAATTTAAATAAAATCTTTAAAAAAATAAAATAAAATTAGGGACTTTTGTGCCTTCTACATAGTATGTAATACATATTACTATGTAGTAATACATAAGTAATACATGGAGATACATATTAAGCATTAAAGAATACTAAGATTTAATCTTCAAATTGCCATTTACTTCAAGAATTAATACATGAAAAAGAAAACCAGTTTTAAAGATTTTATTTATTTATTTTTGCAAGAGGGAGAGCGAGCATGAGCAGGGGGAGGGACAGAAGGAGAAACAGACTCCCTGCTGAGCAGGGAGCCCGATGCAGGACTTGATCCCACCCTGGGATCGTGACCTTAGCTTAAGGCAGACGCTTAGCCGACTGAGCCCCTCAGACACCCAAAAGTCCCTAATTTTATTTTTTATTTTTTTATTTTTTTATCTTTTTAAGATTTTATTTATTTATTTGAGACAGAGAGAATGAGATACAGAGAGCATGAGAGGGAGGAGGGTCAGAGGGAGAAGCAGACTCCCCGCTAAGCAGGGAGCCCGATGCGGGACTCGATCCCGGGACTCCAGGATCATGACCTGAGCCGAAGGCAGTCACTTAACCAACTGAGCCACCCAGGCGCCCCCAAAAGTCCCTAATTTTAAATGGAATTTCTGAATTATCAATCTTCTTTTTAATGCATTTAGCAGCTTTTTTAAAAATTGAAGTATAGTTGTCACAATGTTGCATTAGTTTCAGGTGTACAACATAGTGATATGAAACTCTATGTTATGCTGTGCTCACCACGAGTGTAGCTACCATCTGTCACATGCAACACTATTATAGTACCACTGACAACATTCCCAATGCCGTCCCTTTTATCGCATGACTTAGTCATTCCATCACTGGAAGCTCATACCTCCCATTCCTTTTCACCCATTTTGCCCATCTCCCCACCACTCTCCCCTCTGGCAACACCAGTTTGTTCTCTATATTTATGGGTCTGTTTCTGGGTTTTGTTGTCATTTATTTATTTACTTTGTTTTTTAGATTCCATATATAAGTGAAATCATACAGTGTTTGTCTTTGTGTGACTTCTTTCACTTAGCATAAGGCTCTCTAGGTCCATCCATGTTGTCACAAATGGCAAGATCCCATTCTTTTCTGTGGCTGAGTAATATTCCATTGTATGGATTTATCACATCTTCTTTATCCATTCATCAATGGATGGACACTTGGGTTGCTTCCGTATCTTATCTATTGTAAATAATGCTGCAAAAAACATAGGGATATATATACATACATCTTTTTGAGTTAGTGTTTTAATTTTCTTTGGGTAAATACCCAGTAGTGGAATTACTAGATTGTATGAATCACCAATCTTATGCAAATTGTCTTCTACCATATAGCAGGATAGCCATTCCCCAAAAGTCTTGCCACCTAGTCTTGATCTGAGGGATGGGGGTTACCAATACTCTAAGTACACAAATCACCTGGATCCTTTCTACCTTGTCTCCATGTTTGCTTCCTCTCATAATCCCCTATAAGAATTGGGCCTTTGCGAGGGCACCTGGGTGGCTCAGTGGGTTGAGTCTCCAACTCTTGATTTTTGTCTTGGGTTGTGATCTCAGGATTGTGGGATTGAGCCCCGCATAGGCTCCGCACTCAGCGTGGAGTCTGCTTGCCCTTTGCTCTTCCCCCTAGTCTCTTTCTCTCTCTTAAATAAATCAAATCTTTAAAAAAGAAGAAGAATTTGAGCTTTGCAAACATAATTGGGCGGGGAGTTGGAGGGAAGTAAAGAGTTGAGGTTAGTAATCTCCATGATTTGTACTGACTGCTTTCGTCGTCCTGCAGCTTGAAAAATTCTTTGTCAGTGGAACAGAAAGTCATGATTTGGAACAGAGAAGGAAAAAATACCCACGGCTGGGAGAACTAAACACAATAAGATGACATGTGCATTTTCAAAATGTTTAACAATGAGCTTGTGACCCATTTAATATGAATTTTTTAAAAAACAATAATTTAGCAGGAAAGAAAACAAAGCATGTATATATAAAAACTCCAAACTTTCTCATTTCCTATTTCCTTGGGAGCTTTTTCTTTGACTTCTCAGGCTCATTTAATTTACCTGTGAATAAGCAATGGGAAATGGCTATAAAAAGACATACATATTTTGAGGTCAAAGGTTTGGTTTAAACTCTGACTCTGATGTTCAATCTTGGGTAAATCACCCACTCTCTGAGATCCACGGTGTTCTATTCTTCTATTGGGATGATAACAAGGTAGGCTGGGGCAATGCTCTCATGATCCCAGTTCATCCCAGAGGTCACCTGCAACTCCCATACACTGGGAAGACTTTCTTCCTTAAGCACTCATATCTGCCTCTCTGAGGACTTAGAAGCAGAAGACACGTTTTGTAATCCCAAATCTCCTTGTTTCTTAAACTTCTTTTCCACAACTTTCAGGTGGCAAAACTGATTCCAACTAAGAATAAACTACTTGTTCAGATGTAAGTTCACGAGGTAAGCAGCAACTTGAAGATTAACTCTTAAATCTCAATGTGACATTATTCAATACACACAATGTGTAAAACATTTAAGTCTCTAATTTTGAACTGAGTCTCTTCCTTGTTAATTAATTCAGCCATCTTCCCCTACCATGTGGTGTGTGGTATGGTTTATTCATGCAGTTGACTTTTGTCAGATGTTTTCAACCCTCCACTTCCATCCTTTCCATCCTGACAGGCCTGCTCTTCCTCGGAGAGTACACCACATTTCTTGACACAGTAATCACTTTGGCTTCTCTCTCCCTGCATCACCATCTCTACTCTTCAATCTATCCTGTTGTCTTCCAGAATACTAGTTTAAAAGTGTCATTCCCCTGCTAAGATCCAAAAAGACCAACATCCATCTGTGACAAAGAATCAACTACCAAAATTAAAACAAAACAGGGCAACTAACCACTACCATCTTTGATGCCTGGGAAATTTCTTATTCATTGCACAAAATTGTCTAAATTTCTCTATTACTAAAGAATTTTTAAAGCCCAACCCCCAACGTACATTTCTAAGTTTACCTCCTACTGCTTTCCCTACAAACTCTCCTCATCTAGAATTGCCTTTGTACCTCCTATGAACCAGGAATGCTGGCCTTTACCTTTTCTACTTAAATTAATAACAATCCATCAAATTCCAATCCTAGTTTCACAGCCCAATTTGGATTTTCAGATTTAATATAGTGCTCCCTTGTCTCTGTTTCCTCCCTCTAGCACTTCTTGTTCAAGACATTTTTAATGGTTTTCAGTCATACGTATCTTTCATATTTCATACGTCAATACAGGTTTCTGAACTTGTACATTTCTCCTACACTCAGTTTCATGGCTGATTGGCTTATTTTCATCTTTCAAATCTCCATTGACATGTATCCTCAGAGAGGCCTTTCCTAGACATGTTGAATTTTTTTTTTTGATGTCATTATCCTATTTATTTTGTTCTTTGTATCCCCTGTCTACTAGGATATAAGCTCCATGAAAATATGAACCTTGTCTATCCAGTTTGTTCTCTTTCTTTTTTTTTTTTTAAAGATTTTATTTATTTATTTATTAGAGAGCGAGCGAGAGAGAAACAGCATGAGAGAAGAGAGGGTCAGAGGGAGAAGCAGGCTCCCTGCTGAGCCGGGAGCCCAATGTGGGACTCGATCCCAGGACCCTGGGATCATGACCTGAACCGAAGGCAGTTGCTTAACCAACTGAGCCACCCAGGCGCCCGTGTTTGTTCTCTTTCTAGTCCCTAACAATATGCTAGGCGCATGATAAGTAGGCAAGACTGCAGGGGAATGGCTATGTAAGCCCTTGGTAAAGTTGGATTATGTTTTCAGGTCTTCCCAGGAGTCAATTTTATCACAAAAGCAACAGATAAGCTTCTTACTTTCAGGGGATGAAGTGGCTTGGCCAATGGGTTTATCAGTAGTAACCTGTGCTTACTGAATTTAGTTTTTGCCTCCCCAAGTAAATTATGGATTTTTAAAAGAATCTTCCAGTATAGATATTTAAAAATCATTGTAAATGAGTGATCAAATGAATGAATGAATCCTATTATTGGGTGAATGAATGCTATTTATTAAATATATGTTATATCCAAAAAGAATGCTGTGTAAGGGATGGTAGAACATTCCAAAACAAATGACCATATATAACTTAAACCGTGAATTTATTACAAATATCAGAATGGGTGTTAAGGAAAATAGAAATATCTAGAGAACCAAATGAAAGGGAAATTGTTTTTCTAGAACTACTATTTAGAGTAAAATAGTCATACCCTTTTCTTTCTTCCTATTTTAGTGATAAAACATTATTTGATATTGCAGTGCTTTGTAGCAAGTTATAAACAAGAATGGACATACAATTGGTTAGGATACTAGTCCTTTCTTTTCTTAATTCAGTTTTTGGACCAGTCTGCTATTTTCAGGACAGTGAAAGTATCTCAGTAGGATATTAATTAAGAAATATTTGGGGCACCTGGGTGGCTCAGCCAGTTAAGCGTCTGCCTTCAGCTCAGGTCATGATCCCAGAGTTCTGGGATTGAGTCCCCGCATCCAGCTCCTTGCTCAGCAGGGAGCCTGCTTCTCCCTCTCCCTCCGCTGCTCCCCCTGCTTGTGCACTCGCTCTCTCTCTTTCTCTCTCTGTCAAATAAATAAATAAATAAATAAATAAATAAATAAATAAATAAATAAATAAATCTTTAAAAAAAAAAAAGAAACATTTAATTTTTTGTGTGTCCGCAATGTTTTCCTCAATGGTCCTATCTATATAAATAAAACGGTTGGGTCATTTTGCTAATTTGGAATGAATTTGATTATGATGAGTGTTTTGTTCTCTCATAGCAGTTTTTGGAATTTTGTTATAGTTGTGAATTATCCTAAATTTCACTCTACCCTAAAAAACAGATTTGGGACAAACTGAGATTAAAGGCTAGATTACATGTAATGAAACTAAATTCTAATATGTGACTATCTTTGTTAGTTGGGTGAAGATTAAGAGTTACTTGCTATTCTTTGCTGTGTTTTCTTTTTTTTAAAAGATTTTATTTATTTATTTGAGAGAGAGAGAATGAGAGAGAGAGAGCACATGGGGGGGAGGGTCAGAGGGAGAAGCAGACCCCCTGCCGAGCAGGGAGCCCGATGCGGGACTCGATCCCGGGACTCCAGGATCATGACCTGATCTGAAGGCAGTCGCTTAACCAACTGAGCCACCCAGGCGCCCCTTTGCTGTGTTTTCAATCAGAGAACAATGACATACATATATTGGGAATGAAGGAAGACAGATTTTTCTCCAAAGAGAAATTGTTGGACCTGACAACATATTTGGACAATCATATAGCAAAAGTGCTTATGAAGATGTGTAGTCACTGCCTTTATAGACAAATACAGGAATGCTCTTACTATCTTGGTCCTCTTAAGAAAACACTACTGACATCTATAAGAGCTCGGTTACTTGAAGAACTCTGGACATTCACTGAGCAGTAGTAATTCTTCCTACTCAGGATTACCTTCAAAGCAAGGGACACAGGCTCAGATTCTATCACGGTCATCAGCACATCTAAATTCCAAGAGTACAAATATTTGAAAAATTCTGTCAGGTGCCAGCAAGTCAGTTTCTGAGCTGTGTAATTGGGCTGGTGCCCATTCTGACAGAATTGCTAAAACTAGACATGCACTTGCTTTACCAAATTTAGAGGGATCTTGGAGAGCAGAAAACAACTTGCTAAATTATTTCCAGAGTAGGTAAAATGAATTAGGACAACTCGGCTTTGTCAAAAGTTCCTCAACATGGTTTATCTACAGTCAAAATTTTCTACTATGTATTAAGTTATATTAATTGTTGACTGTAGGATCCATCCCATTTGTACAAGATAAATTTGCAATTCTTGATAAATTCTGAAGGGATCCCAATTTGATTTTCACTTCTACTTCATCTACAAAAGAAAAAGTATAAACTACTAAATAAAGATAATAATGCCTAATTTCATGATTGTAGTGATTAATGATACTGTAAACGTAGTAATAATACAAACTACCTGGCTCCTTAGAGGCTCTATAAATAGAGCCTATAAAGAATAAAGAAGAATAGATAATTTATATAGAAAAAGAAGATAAAGAAGAATAAAGAAGATAAATTTTAGTGTTTTTTTTTTTTAAAGATTTTATTTATTTATTTGACAGAGAGAGAGAGCAAGAGCAGGAACACAAGCAGGGGGAGTGGGAGAGGGAGAAGCAGGCTTCCCACCGAGCAGGGAGCCCGATGTGGGACTCAATCCCAGGGCCGTGGGATCATGATCTGAGCCGAAGGCAGATGCTTAACGACTGAGCCACCCAGGCGCCCAAAAAGAAATTTTTTTTAAAAGATTTTATTTATTTATTTGACAGAGAGAGACACAGTGAGAGAGGGAGCACAAGCAGGGGGGATGGGAGAGGGAGAAGCAGGCCTCCCACTGAGCAGGGAGCCCAGTGCAGGGCTTGATCCCAGGATCCTGGGATCATGACCTGAGCTGAAGGCAGATGCTTAACCGACTGAGCCACCCAGGTGCCCCGAAAAAGAAATATTTTTAAGGTATAGGAATATAAGTCGATAGGCTGTGGAGAAAACTGCATAGTATGAGTCTGACTGTAAAATGATTTGACTTGTAGTAAAGTTTTTCTGGGAATGAAGTCTAGGATGATTTTTTTTTTAAGATTTTATTTTTTTTATTTGAGAGAGAGAGAGCATGAGTGGGGAGGAGATGGAGAAGCAGGCTCCCCATGCAGCAGGGAGCCTGGCGCAGGGCTCGATCCCAGGACCCCGGGTTCATGACCTGAGCCAAGGGCAGACCCTTCACCGACTGAGCCACCCAGGTGCCGCAACTCTAGGATGATTTTAAGAGGGGAAAGGACATGCAAGAGTCCCGTATGATAGTATATGTAAGTAATAGCAATGCAAGGGTATAAATTAACATTTTCACAGCAAAATGAAAAGGAAAATGTAGATATAAAAATTTTGAATATAGAAACCCAATGATGAATGAAGGAGTGGGGGGTGGGAAGGATAGGCAAGAGAGTAACCATGGCTGATGAGGAAGAGAATGGTGGAAGGTTCTAGCCTCGGCACTTCGAGGTTTCATTTTCTACCAATGGCTTCACCACCACCACTATCAGAGATTTGATTGGCTTGGGACAAAGCTGAAAAGATGGTCAAACAACACTTGCTATGAGATCGTATGACATACTGGAAAAATTGTGGGGTTTGGAGTTGGACAGACTTGGTTTGAAGTCCTGGCTCCACTACTAATAATCTGTGCTTATGTAATATTAGGATTTTAAATAAAGATAATAATGCCTAATTTCATGATTGTAGTGATTAATGATACTGTAAACATAGTAATAATAAATAGAGCCTATAAAGAATAAAGAAGAATAGATAATAATTTATATAGATAAAGAAGATAAAGAAGAATAAAGAAGATAAATAAAAATATTTATATTTTATTTATTTATTTTATATATATGAATAAATAAATAAACAATAAAGAAGAATAAAGAGTAAAAGAATAACAGTGAGGGACGCCTGAGTGGCTCAATTGGTTAATCGACTGTCTTCAGCTCAGGTCATGGTCCCAGGGTCCTGGGATCAAGTCCCGCATCGGGCTCCCTGCTCGGTGGGGAGCCTGCTTCTCCCTCTCCCCCTGCTTGTGCTCTCTCTCTACCTCTCTCTGCTTTTTTATTTGATAAATAAAAAAATTAAATAAATAAAAATAAAATAAAATAATAAAATCTTTTAAAAAAATAAAGAGTAACAGTAATATTACCAGTGCTTTATTTCTTATATTTCTCTTCCTATATCTAAAAAAAAAAAAATTACAAAGAAAAACATTTTTAAGAAGTAGTAATAATCTGCCTAACATGTTCAATTAGAAAGCAGTAGTTAAGAGAAAATTACTGCTTCCACTTTTCAGGTCAAAGTATTGATGTAAATGTATGGCTGTAGTAAATGTACATGAAGAGGACAGGTGATTACTAGTAGATATTTAACTGTTAAAATATAGTTCTTATTGCTCATAAATACTCTCTAGATCTGTTCTTTCATCATAACATGTAATTTTTAAATGCATTATAAATATATCTTTTTAAAAAATAGTTTACTTATTTATTTGAAGAGAGAGAGTGTGTGTGAGTCGGGGAGAGGAGCAGAGGAAGAGAGAATCTCATGCAGATTCCTCACGGAGCACGGAGCGCTACGCCCAGCTCAGTCTTAAGACTCTGAGGTCATGACCTGAGTCTAAACCAAGAATGCAGTGTTCAACCGACTGAGGCACCCAGCTGCCCCTCATTATAAATATATCTTAATTCGAGTCCGTTCCACCCCTAATCTCGGTTTAGCTTCATATTACCAGTAATTTTACCAGTGTGGGAGAGGAGAGTAGAAAAACTAAACTTTCTCTTCTTTAATAATGATGAAAATAGCAGCCACAAGTAGAATGTTACCTGAAGGTCAGGTTTAAGGTATCTCTGAACCCACTATTATAGATAACAAATGCAAAAACATCCTGTGAACTCCTAGTGTAATGTGGATTTGGGGAGTGGGGGAAAGGGTTGATGAGAATGTAGAAGGCTTGTTTCCTGTCATCATAGAGCATAAAATATTTTTTCTTTTATAGCCAAGTAAAATACAAATTGATTAGCACTCAAATGAATGTTCTTTCTCAAGTGAAAGATTATTTATATCAGAAAGGGTAGTGGGTACAAAAATTTTCCAGACAAAGTGGTAATTGAGTTAAGACTTTCAGGATGAAGATGATTTCAGTGGAATTTAAGGGAAAGGTGTGCAAGGAGCATTAGTTTCTGTGAGAGAGAGAGCATGAGAGAGAGAGAGAAAGAAAGAGAGAGCATGAAAGGTTGAGGAGGGCAGAGGACAAGGAAGAAGCAGACTCCCCGCTGAACAGGGAGCCTGACTCAGGGCTCCATCCCAGGACCCTGGGATCATGACCTGAGCCGAAGGCAGATGCTTAACCGACTGAGCCACCCAAGCACCCCAACATCAAGTTCTTTTCCATTTTTTGAGCCATGGGTTTTGACAAGTAGGTACTTCCTTGTTAATTAATTCAGCCAGTTTTAGGACTGTTCCATTTGCTTACTTAACCGGTGCTAATTATTATTAGGGCTTACTTATTCTCAGTCTAAAATGTTAAGATGTTGATTAGTAACAAATGGTATGAAACTCATTGACTAGTAATAATGCAAAAGGACGGACTGTGTTTAAAGAGGCTGCTACCATACTCCTCAGTTTTAGAGGGGTTTCACATGCAGTCCTCCTAAATGACCTTCATTGATCACAAGCCCAGGGAAGAGGGGTCTTCAGATCTAATTGGTCATACGGACTGAGGCAGGCTATGAATGCAGTGTCTCTCTTACCTAGGGTGGAGGCAGAGGTCCCTGGAGCCAGTAGGCTAATACCGGATATCATTTTGGAGAAGATGGGACAAAGTAAAGATAGTAAATCTGAACTCATACCATTCATTTAGGGGTCTATGCGAATAGGGAAATGGGTAGGGAGCCAAACTGGAGGCCACAGAATGGGGCGATGGGAGGTGGTCTATGTCATACTAGAAAGCAGTAGTTAAGAGAAAATCACTGCTTCCACTTTTCAGGTCAAAGTATTGATGTAAATGTATGGCTATAGTAAATGTACATGAAGAGAGGGAGAGACATACTTGCAGAAGCTTTTATTCACTACAAGTGTGGAGATAGTCTCATTTAGTAAGTTTGGAAAGAGGCAAACGTCTCCCCATATGTTTTAACCCTAGCCATAGCATATACTGAATTTTTCTTTAAAAGCCTTTAATCAAAACATTTTTCTATTTTTAATATATAACATATTAGAAATCCTCCCTCTCCAAATATTGAAAGCTATGATTTTTTATTATCAAACTGACTAGAACACTACAAAGCTAATGAAAAGGGAGTCTTTCTATGCCAGAGTCTCAGGATAAACATGCCTTGCAAAACATATTCTTTCACCAGTTGTATCTGGGGAAGGGGTGAAAAATAGCAGTGTGCTCTCTGCTTCTCTATTTCACACACGCCACCTTTCAAGAATTTCGGGGTCTTCTTTGAAAACCAAAAGATCTGGATCCCATGAGACACTAAAGGGTTTTTTTAGGAAGGAGAGATTTATAATATGCCAGGTTGAATTTATGGGGAAAAAAAAATAAAAGGAGTTGATTCTTGGGTGGCAGAAAGCAGATAATCCAGCAGACTTAATGATGAAATCTGCAGAAAATACATTTCTTTCACAGTGTTATAAGAGAGCTAGGAAGGTGTGCTCAGTATTCGATTAAAGGCAAAACTAGAAGATCCTGTGTTTGAAAACAAGCTATCCTAAATGAATATGTCCATCTTTAAAGACACTGATCCAGTGGCATTTGGATAAATTTAGACAGTACACCTTCTTTATTACAGTGATATGGGGTATTTGAATTTGTATTGCCAATTTGTAATTCAACGTTATTTGATCTTTGCCTATCTCAAAATATGCATTACAGTCTTTGGTATGCCTTTAATCTTCAATTTACAAACACTGGGTTATCAGGTGTTTTGAGTTTGGGGAGGAAATATTTGAATAGATTTTTTGAAGTGCTCTTATATCTTTCATCTTCAAAATGTACACAGCTTATATTTTGGGTTTGTTATAAACTTTGCTTTTTTAAAGAATGCAAAAATGCTCTAGGTTATTCATCTTTTCAACTTTGTTCTTACTTGTTTGGCGGGGATTGGAGAGGAAGCAGTGACTGCTTAAGGACAAGACGTGCTCCCACACACAAACACACACACGGGCACACCCAGGAGCATCCATGTGATTTACACCAGTTAATTTACAGATTATTTTTACGCACGTTTTGTGACTTCAGACTGATAAGTAAACATTCACGTTTAAGATATCCGCTTCTTGGAGAACACTGCTTTCCCCCCTCTTCCTCTTTCATGCCACCTTAAAAACAGCTGCAAAGTCTAAAGGAAACCAGCCCACAGTTTAGCCCCGCCTACCAAGGATTAGACTTGAACTTCTCTGCAGTCCCGGCGGAAAAAAGGATCCTGACAGAAAGCCAGAGGCAAAAAGGAGCCAGAAGAATCTCATATAACTCTGGGAACAGTAAGCAATATACTTACTCTTGCCCGGCTCCACTTCCCTCCCCTCATCCTCCTGCGCTTTTTAAAGTTTGTATCTTACTTGGCAGGGCGAAAGGACGGAGGCAAACCTGGGATTCACTGCTTTACCAAGTCTGCGTCTCCTCTGCCCTTTGGAAACGAGACACAGGTCAGGGAATTTAATTTCTTCCTAACAATACCAGCTTGCTTTCTGGGGTCTGGAGGTGCAGGGGGGTGGGACGATCAGGTGTTTGTTTCCCTTGCTTAGAGCCCCGAAAGAAAGCGAGCGTTCCAGTGAGGTGCCTCCGGTTAGAGCTCCACGTGATGCCACCCGTGGTGACCCAGCCCAGACTGGAGCGGCGCGCTGTTTGACAGCCCCAGGGCCTTGTTAGCGATGGAGTTTGGGGGCCTCGGTGACGTTTTAATAAAAAAAAAAAAGTCATTACGATTACTTATGCAAAGCATTCCTGGGTTTTTCATAAGCTGCGGTGCTGGGCGAAAAGAAAGACAATGGAGAAAAGAGAATTGTACACCACCTGGTATGCTGACTCGCCCTGCCCTAAGTTATTTGACGGGCTGGGAGATCAGAGCTCCAAACTAGATGCTGCGAAAGACTTGAGCGAATAATAAAGTTAAGTTTTGAGTGTGAATGCTATTTTGGTCATTTCTTTTTAGAAAAAGAAGTTTAAAAGGGCATTTGGATTTGAAATAAGAGTGTATTAACATATCTAACGCTCCTACAACTTCTGTTCATGGTAGTGTTAAAAAGAATGATTTTCATCTCAAAAACTAGAGCAAGAAATGCTCTTCACAAGGGTTGATGATGTAAGCATTTATTCAGCTAGGGTGGTTGAAGAGTATGCTAGAGGCATCTCATTTGGATGGGTATCAATTCTCACTTAACGAACGATATTTGCATATATAACCTTTGAGTTCAAGGAGAATTTGTGTTGTGCTTTGTTTCTGTTTGTTGCAGAAATTTGGAATTGTGGCCCAAGAGATATTTGCAGGGAATAGTAGTGAAACAAACCCTGTGAAGAATTTTTAAATTTTATTCCAGAGGAGCCGGATATTGGGATAGGAAACAAGTATTTGCTTCTGTCCTCGAGCCAAGGAAGAGTTAAATTTTAAATTAAGCAATAATTGTGAAATGCACAGAGAAGTGTGTATTCTGCGTTTGTTCAAAGCAGCTTTACAAACTTCCTGAAAGGGCAGCACATTTTATGGGACAAGAAACTAAGAAACCTATTTAATAATTTTCCTTTTTCTACTTAGACATAAATGCAGAATACCCCAGTGGTGATTTACAATGTTAAAAAGATACATACTTTGGAAGTATTTTGCATTTGCGTTTTGCATTTGTGTTTAATTAGGAAAAGGAAAATTATTAAATAGATTTCCTAGGACCTGATAAAAGTTCATTCCGGAGAGATAATTTGGCTGTGTTTTTAACCCATCAGTATCTTTCCTGGTGTCACTACTTAGAAAGCAAAATCATGAAACCAAGCATTTGCGTATTAAAACATAGGTTTCAGAAATAAAAAAGAGGAAGACAGAGTTAGCCAGGTTCCCTTTCCTCTCATAAGCCTTTTATTTACCTTCCGTTTGTTTCCCTCCTCTCGCTTGCAGACTTCATAGCTTTAGTTATTCGCAACTTTTTTTTTTTTTCAGTCGCAGACCCTTTTACAAATCATAGGAAAGCTGTAGACCCCTCCCCAGAATAATGCACGAATGCCGCTCCAACAGGCACAGATTTGGAAACACTGTTAGGAAGTTCACAAACGCTCCGAAACAATTCATGTCACATGAACATGGAGTGTTTTTTAGAACTTCGGAGTTTTCTGCTCATATCAAATAATTAGCAAATCCTTTTGCTTATAAGAACTGTTGAATGGTGAATATTGCAGTGCCCATACTCTCATTTATTCATTAGTGTTTTGGGACTCTAAGCAGTTTGGTGTAATGGAAAAAACTACTTGCCTGAAAACCAAGTGACCTAGATTCTTGACTCAACCCTTGTAATAACTAACTGAACAATATTAAGCTTGCCTTTTTCTGTAACATCTGATATTTTTTATTGCTGAATGCAGTAAGTAAAACAAATAGGACAATAAGATACAAGTTATATTTGATTGGATTATGGGATGTCTGTATTTACTGCTTTTATTCCAAAATTCCTAACAATATTTCCCAGCAGGATTGTTTTATAATCTTTTTTTATAAAATATTTTATTTATTTATTTAGTTGACAGCGAGAGACACAGCGAGAGAGAGGGAACACAAGCAGGGGGAGTGGGAGAGGGAGAAGCAGGTTTCCTGCCGAGCAGGGAGCCCGATGTGGGACTCGATCCCAGGACCCTGGGATCATGACCTGAGCCGAAGGCAGACACTTAACGACTGAGCCACCCAGGCGCCCCTACAATATTCTTGCTTATTACAAAGATAATTCCTGCTTACTGTTTAAATTTCCTTAGATATAGAAAATTGCAAAGGAAGAAAGGAAAAAATGACTTCTAATCTCCTCAAGGGATAACTCTTTTTAAAATGTCATTCATTCATTTATTCAGTCAACGAATATTTATTAACTATTATGCATCAGTACAGAGACAAAGAGACACAAATTCATGTATATACATCTGTTTATACTTCTAGGCTTTTTTCTATCCTTACACTCACATGTAGATTTTACAAAATTGTGATTATATTTGTTAAAAGCTAAACTGAGACCTATCAAAATTTTAGAGTTTATTTGAATAAAACTGGATTGGAATGGGACAGTGCCAAAGGGAAGTGGATAGAAGTGCTTCCCGGCAGGATCTCCAGAGAGGGACTTTTGTAAAGAGTGGAGTCAACCTAACGAAATTATTGTCTATAGTTTAAAGCTTAGTTGGCTGTTTGTGATTGGCTGTCCTTATGTTTCAATTTTGTAGGTTTAGTTTTTAGACCGGTTTAGATTTTGGTTTGTTTATCTAGGCCACCAAGGCATTCAAGTCACATTGTCTAATGGCTTCCTTGTTTCATTAGTTTAACTCACTACTCTTTGCTCTTTTATAACATGCTTACTCCTCAGTCATGAAATTTTCTGTTAAAACATGATTTTCTTATACTCGTGTATAATTTTGTAATCATTCATATCTGAAACAAATATTATTGAGGCCCTACTATGTGTCAGGCACTGTGCAAGTAATGACAATCCATCCATGAGCAAGAGTGGTTCTCACCATGATGTAATTTTTAGTCTGTGGAAATGTTATATTGGCTGATTATAAATTGTTGGATATTTAGGTGGATTAGTCTTCTATTATAAATAATGTTTCAGCTAAGACCCTTTATATAAATGTTTGTATACATCTTTGTATGTCCTTTGGGTAGATTCTTAAAAGTGTATGCCCAGGTTTTAACAAAAGCTCCACTACTTACAAGTTGTGAGCTCATAAGCCAGTTGTTTATCAAACCATTCTTTGCTCAACTGTAAAATAGAAGTAATCATAATAATTGAGTATTTGGGGGATTCTCAGAAACATTTAACAAATGTCATGGAATTATTTTTGCCATTTTGCTCTTGAGAAAAATTGTATCAATTTTTTAAAAGATTTTATTTATTTATTTGAGAGAGAGAGAGAGATCACAGAGGCAGAGAGAGAGGGAGAAGCAGACTCGCTGCTGAGCAGAGAGCCCGATGTGGGGCTCGATCCCAGGACCCCAGGATCATGACCTGAGCCACCCAGGTGCCCTGAAAAATTGTATCAGTTTATAAGTCATATAGGAGAGTAGAATTTCTCTACACTAACACTGTGTAATCACTCAAACAGAACAAACAACAGATCCAAAAACTTAGTCAATTGTTGTATAAAATGGTATCTTGTTTAAATCTACACTTTTTTCAGAAATAAGGTTGGGCAATTTTATAATGGCCACTCAATGTGTCTATGTTTATGAATTGCCTCTTTCAATGTGATTTTTAAATATTTTATTTTTCAGTATTAATTTCTAATATGGTATCAATAGAAATAACTCACATAATCCAAGTCCCTTTAAGGTCCTCAATAATTTTGAAGTGTTTGGGGTCTCAATATCAAAGGCTAAATGTTAAGCCAGAGGTAGAAATTCTATAAATACTGCTTTTCTCAATTTTGGAAGATTGTTCTTATTTTGCCTGAAGCCTGTTCTTTAAAGCTGGGTGAGATGCATAGAAAAATTAAAGCAAGTCATTTTTGTTCTCATAGACTGTCATAGTCTACAAAATCAGAGAAATTGAAGAGGGTTCAAAGAGGGCCAAAACCCTTATAGAATTTCCCACAGCTCTGGGAACATCCAGACTCATGACATGTAGAGAAGATGAAGATAGGACTAAGGATTACATGATTCCTTATAAAGGTTTTGTGAGAAAAATAGTGTCCGTTTTTGTCAAGAAACAACTCTGAGAGGGGATGCCTGGGTGGCTCAGTTGGTTAAGCGTCTGCCTTTGGCTCAGGTCATGATCCTGGGGTACTGGGATCGAGTCCCACATCGGGCTCCCTGCTGAGCAGGGAGCCTCCTTCTCCCTCTGCCTGCCAGTCCCCATGCTTGTGCTCTCTCTCTCTCTGACAAATAAATAAAATCTTAGAAAAAAAAAAAGAAAGAAAAAAAAACCGACTCAGAGAAAATAAATTTAATTATCAGTATCTCTTCATCTCCTACTCCTTGATGATTAGGGCAATGACAGTTGGGGGAACCCAAAGGTTGGTTGGTTCTGGAGTCCTTTCCAAAGAACAGAAAATAGAGCAGATCCTGATCTGATCTTTTGATACCTTCACCTGCCTGAGAAAAAAAGAGATGTGCCAAAATTTTGCTACTCTTGCTCTGGGAGTCTGTGTTTTGATCCTCTTTGACCCTTACAACATTCTTGGAAAATACAGTTTATCTCCCCTTTGTACAACTATTAAATATGAAAATATGAAATAATTCAGGGCTCACCCTAAGCAGATTTGGAAGGCTGCACTACTAGTCTAATTACTTATTTAATGAATTCAAATGACTTGAGAGAAACTCAGCAAGCTGGTTAAGTGATCCTTATGCCCGTTTGACAGCCACTGGGATAGCGAGGAGAGGCTGCATCCAGTTTTCTTGTTTATTCTCTTCTCAGTGCATGCAGTAGTGAAGACCCGATCCCCCTTCCTTAATCTTCTTCCCCTTGACTTCTGGAGTGTGCAGGGAAATTTAGGCATTTTAAGTAACAGGGGGTTTTGAATTAGAAAACAAATATCCATCATATGGGTAACTTCATGATCTTATAATACATAAAACTCACGTATATATAATACTTAGCTTATCTTGCTTAGGTTTTGATTTTACTATTTAATTTACAATTTGTTTTTTGATTACTCAGTTGGAAAATATATCAGTGGGCCAAAAATACCTTTCTTTCTTTCTTTTTTTTTTTAAGATTTTATTTATTTATTTATTTATTTATTTGCGAGAGAGAGAGAGAGAGAGAGAGAGAGAGAGAGAGCACGAGCAGGGGGAGGGACAGAGGGAGAGGGAGAAGCAGAAGCAGACTCCCCACTGAGGACAGAGCCCAATATGGGGCTTGATCCCAGGATCCTGAGATCATGACCTGAGCTGAAGGCAGATGCCTAACCAACTGAGTCGCCCAGGTGCCCCCCAAAATACCTTTCATTTGCATAGTATTTTGTGGTTTATAAAGAAGTTGCTTAAGAACTTCATTCCCACAGTAACCATGTAAGTTAGCAGAGCAGGTATTTACATTTTACAGATGTGAAAAGAAAGATACAGAAAAGTGAAATTGTTTAATGTCCAAGTCTTATAATTTCCATTTTCATGCATTTTGTATGCTTCAGGTGATTAATTGATTGAGTTATATTTTCAGTTTTGATGCATGCTATTAAGGCTGTCAGCTTATTCTGATTTTTATTAACATCAGAAAAATTATAGGGAAAGAACCAGAAAATACACATCCCAATTCCATAGTAACTCAATTGTTCTGCTAACTGGGCTACTGATTAACATAATAGAGGAAGTTGCACAAACATTTAAAAAACGATTGAAAAAGTAGTGTATGATTTAGAATTTCTTGTCTTGGAACTATGTAGCATTTTATATGGATATATGTCACTTCAAGAAAATAAAGAATATGAAGTTTTAGCCAAAAATATGAAATAGACACACTATGAGTTATATAAATACTAAATTTACCAAAGGTTTTACTTCGATTTGGTAGTGGCTCATTCTCTTAGAATATTCTAAGTATAACCTACAGAGCCTATTGCTCTTTTTCATTCTTATTAATCCTGGAAGTCAGCCTAAAATGTTTGTATCAAAATGGTTACTCTGACCTTGGATTTATCATTTATAGGAAAAAAAAAATCATCATTATTTTACCTTTCCAAACAATCCAGGAGCTTATGGTAAACCAGATACTCCTTTTCAGGGGTGAAAAGCAACTTTAGTTACAAAATGGCTTATTGTGCATATGCATAATTTCATAGTAACTAATGCAGAGCTGGGGCAGGTTTGACTGCTGGATGCAGCTGTACCACTGGAAACGCGGGTCAGCAAATAGCTTCTGCATTTCAGTCAGTAAATTGACACATTTCCAATTTGCTCCACACTTGAATGCCCACAGCTTTAATAAGATGAGCGGGTTGAGTGCAGTACAGAGACAATAAACTGGGATGTTAGACCCCTTAAGGAAGGAGGTATTCTTGCTGACTGCTGGATCCGTAATTATAGAAGAGGTCATGTCTGCCTGGGGTAGGCTGAAGGCAGATAGATCAACGGTATCTTTAGTTTCCTTCGGGTTCTCATTTTTAATTTATTGAAACAAAAGAGTAATCCATTTTGTAGACTTTTTTCATGTATTTGGTTCAATATTATGAAAGTATTGAGGAAAGTAATTTAAAGCAATTTTGTAAGAATTTATAGAAAAGCAATTTGGGGAAAAGTACCTAAAGGTGCATGTACTTATGAGGACATGCTGTATGGACACCTGCATCTGTAATTAAGATTTGTTAATATCCATCAGTCCCGGGGCGCCTGAGTGGCTCAGTCAGTTGGGCGGCTGCCTTCGGCTCAGGTCATAATCCCAGAGTCCTGGGATCGAGCCCCACGTCGGGCTCCTTCCTCAGCGGGGAGCCTGCCTCTTCCTCTCCCTCTGCCTGCCACTCCCCCTGCTTGTGCTCTCCCTCTCTCTATCTCTATCAAATAAATAAATAAAATCTTTAAAAAAATATATCCATCAGTCCCTTGTTATATATACCACAAACCTCAAACAGGTATTGTATTCCTTTCCATTCAACTGTCATGAGGAAAAGGCAGATGGATTTAAAATTGATTGAAGTCACGAACTTAGATCTTAAAGAGGTAACAGTAGAGTCTTTCCACAGTTCATGACACAGTCTTCTAAATCACTACTTTCAATATATAATGAGAATTCATGTTCAGGTAATGACACCAAAGTATTGTTAGATCCTTGATCCTTAGAAGAAGATGTTAGTAACTTACTTCAGGAAGATTCCACACAGCAAACATTCTAATTTAAAGAGGTTTCTGGGTTAAAAATTTAATTGCACTGTCTTAAGATGGTTACTTATAGGGGCACCTGGGTGGCTCAGTTGTTAAGCATCTGCCTTCGGCTCAGGTCATGATCCCAGGGTCCTGGGATCGAGCCCCGCATCGGGCTCCCTGCTCAGTGGGGAGTCTGCTTCTCCCTCTCCCACTCCCCCTGCTTGTGTTCCCTCTCTCGCTGTGTCTCTCTCTGTCAAATAAATAAAAATTAAAAAAAAAAAAAAAGATGGTTACTTATAATCTACTACTTGGTACTTTTTTTTTAAAGATTTTTATTTATTTAGGGAGAGAGTGTGTGTGTGTGAGCAGGGGGAGGGGCAGAGAGCCATCCCAAGCCAACTCTGTGCAGAGCCAGACATCGGGCTCAATCCCAAGACCCTGAGATCCTGACCTAAGCTGAAATCAAGAGTCAGAGTCGATGGCTTAATTGACTGAGCCGCCCAGGTGCCCCTACTTGGTACCTTTTTTTTTTTTTGAGGTGGTGACTACCAAGGATTTATATTTAAAATACATAAAATTCACAATAGCTACATGGGATTTTTTTCCTTATCCTCATCACTAATGATGCCTCTGCTGTCGATGAAAAGCAATAAAAGAATCCATTTTGTGAGACCCATTCAGTGTTTGCAAAAATTCTTACTGTTTAAATTATGTTTTAGAGTGACAGATTGCTTTGGTTGAGTAATACCTTGTGAACTATTGTCAGAGTGAAAAGAACCCTCGTATAAATTACAATTTTCCGTGAGGAAAAAATAATTTCCAGCTTTTTATTAATATGGTATATAGCGTGCCTAGGAAAAATGTATTTTTTTAATACTTAGAAAAAGAACAGGTATTATAGGAAGCAATTTAGAAAATCTGTGCTCTCTCTTTCACTTAAGAATTTTACCTGTTGGGTTTAAAAAAAAAAAAAATCCAGATGCTAATATCAGCCAGGAATTGTTGATCACTGGGCTAGGTACATATTTATTCCTTCACCAATTCAGGAAGTTTTCATTCATACTGACTACTTGCTAGGCACTGTGCAACCTTTAGGGCATACCTGGGTGAATAAAGCAGGGATGGTTCATTCCCTCGTGGAGGAGAGAAGCAATAATTAAGCCAACAATAAACAGATAATAAAGGAAGCAACCTGGTTTCAACAGTTGGGAATAACCTGGGGAGGGGAAGGATGGAAAGGGTTCACTGAGATGAAACATGAGCAGAGCTGGGAGGGATGAGAAGCCATGCGTGGGAAGTGAATGGAGTGAGCAGGGTGTGGCTCAAGCTGAGGGCTCCAGGCAGAGCATTTGTACCCAAGCCTGCAAAAAAGCACCAAGGGAGCTGGATGGAAAACCAGGGATTAGGGTGATGTCATGGGCACAAAGGAGGGAAAGTGGTTCCAGGCAAACAGAGGAGAGAAAAGTGACTTCATTTGAAAACTCGGAGGTCACCAGTGATCTTGATTAAGAGCAGTTTCAGTGGAGTGCGGGGGACAGAGTGTGAAGGAAGTGGAAGCAAGGTGGCAGGTGGATGGGAGGTGAGGAGTCTGGGGACCCGATACAGTGTGAGCAACAGACCCTCTAGAGAGCTCTGTTGGTAAACTCGGCAGAAACATGGAGGCATGGAGGGAAAGGAATATGGAACAGAGGGACTCTGACAGGCTCGCCAGTCAGGTCATCCAGGAGAAAGTCCTTTTGTGCAGAAAAGAAAGGCATGACTATCATGTACTTGCAGAAGAGAGAGGGATTTTGTGTCCAAAGAGCCACATGAGGGACAGGTGTCTAACAGGAGGAGGAATTCTGCCTCCTTTGTGGCAGGAGGAGAACCCAAAAGTACAGGGAGTTTGCTGATTTGGTGGTGGGAAGATAAGAAACTTCCCTCTCGGGCTGTTTTCTCAGTGAAGGGAGATAAGGTCACCCGCTCTGAGAGGGCACGGTGAGGGATGGTGAGAGATGAGCGGGAGAAGAAAGCCATTTCTAGAATGGGAATGCAAGTTCACAGAGAAACTGAGAAAGATGCTGTGTGCCGTCCAGGGCTGTTGAGAATGTGAACCGAAAATAAAACCAGTCTGCCAGGTTATGTGGGTGTTCTCCAGCTAAATGCTAGGAGGAAACTCAGAAAAGCTATAATGGCTGAGTTCTTCTAAAGTGGGAGTTTTGAAAGCAAGCAAGCAAGCAAATGCTTATGATAAACAACCAATACCCTGAGCAAAAACACAGAACAGAAGCAAAGCACCTAAGACAAAAGTGCATAGAAGTTTATGAGCTAATCAAATACAGATCCTTTTATCTAAGGTAATTATTAACTAGCAGGCATGGTTACAAGTTGGCTTGATTTCCAGCATGTAGTAGGAAGGGATTGGGTCTTCTTGCTTTCGCTCCTGTTGAATTCCTACTGTACCAGTTGCTGGAACCTGCTCCAGGAGCCATCACAGCTGGGTTTGTTTTTCTTCTTGTCCTAGTTGCTAGAACTGTTGTTGTCATTTTAAATTTGGATTAACAAGGGCGCCTGGATGGCTCAGTCGTTAAGTGTTAAGCATCTGCCTTCAGCTTTGATCATGATCCCAGGGTCCTGGGATGGAGCCCCGCATCTTGCTCTCCCACTCCCCCTGCTTGTGTTCCCTCTCTAGCTGTCTCTCTCTCTCAGTCAAATAAATAAATAAAATCTTTAAAAAAAATTTAGAAAAATAAATTTGGATTAACAGTTAGTGTGCCTGCGTTTGTGGGGTGCCTAGCTAAGTCCTGTGTCTGTCTTCTATCATACCCCGTCTGCTTTCCCTCAGTGTTTGCTTACTTCTCCTGGAAGGCTCCTGGAAACCATCAGCTCCCTCAAGAGAATGCTTGATAGAATTTGAACCATTACAGCTCTATAGTATAAAGATGGCTAAAACATGTAATAGTAGTAAATGACCATCAGAAAAGAAGGTTTTCTTCTGCAGCCTTGCTATCGGGATGTTCTTTCTTCAACCTGACATAAACTCTTCATTTTGCAACTAAAAGTCATTTCCTTTTCATTTTCAATCCTTAGAGGTTTGGAGAACAGCTGGTTACTACAATCAAAATGTTTTTTTCAGGAATGAAAATAATATTATTGAAATATTGGCTCTTAACATTTCTTCAAAGTTTCAAAGAAAATCTTGTTCTTTTTAAATTCATTATTTTTCACAAATCCTCTCTTTTTTTAAAAAATTGTTTATTTATTTATTTGAGAGAGAGAGAGCACAAGCAAAGGAGAGGAGGGGCAGAGGGAGAGGGAGAAGCAGACTCCCCACTGAGCAGGGAGCCGGATGCAGGACTCAATCCCAGGACCCCGGGATCATGGCCTGAGCCTAAGGCAGATGCTTAACCGACTGAACCACTGAGGAGGCCTTGTAAATCCTCTTAACATTAGGGGAGCCAGGCACTTCATGAATGGAAGCAATGAGTCTGTGTGGGTCAAGCTGGGCAGTACAGTGAGGCGTGGAAGCTCTTTGTGGCCAAATGCATTTATGTTTGCTTCTGGCTCCGACCTTTCCCAGATGCACCGCCTGGCACTTTTACACAGCTCTTACTCCTGCAAAAGACTGGGTTTCCAGTTTATTTCCAAAGTGAATTGCCATTCACAGTATCTGGAAGCACATTTCTAAGGCTGCTTACAACCTGAGAAGAGAACGGTGAATTTGAACTCCTATTGCATGTAACACTATCCAGGGCATGCAGAATGCTCGTCTCCACTTTAGTGGTTTAACTTCCCGGTAGTGCCTGGGATGGGTGGGTGTACAGCGCCTCTGATCTTCCACAATCCTACTATATTTATTTGTCATCTTTTTCCACTTTAAAATCATAGTCAACATCCCTATTTTAACTGCAAGGTCAACCTCACTAGCTTCCTGAAATAATTATTGTGTTAGTTGAAAAGTAAAACAAACCCAAAGTGTTGATAATTTAATTCAGTAATAAAATAGTTCTCATGAAATATTTAAGTCAGTATGACGGTTTTCCTGGGGCTTTTCCCTGGACTGTTTCCTTTAGAAGAAAAGATATGGCTTTCCCTCCTGTGGCAATCTTGAGTACGTCATGAAAAAAGGCAGCAATTAAGGAGGGAGTGAAACCCTCAACAAAACACAAACATTCCCTAGGGGAGCATTTTTGTAGACTGTCTAGTCTGGAGAGAGAAAGCTGTAGAAGTAAATATGCTTCTCAAAACATTTTTGTTTCTAGCATTTTGTGTCACATCATTAGGTATATTTAAATAGATGGTAAGAGTGCCTGGGTGGCTTAGTCGGTTAAGCATCTGCCTCCGGCTTAGGTCATGATCCCAGAGGCCAGGGATTGAGTCCCGCCTGGGGGGGTCCCTGCTCAGCGGGGAGTCTGCTTCTCCCTCTCCCTCTACCCCTACCCGCTGCTCGTGCTCTGTCTCTCCCTCTCTCAAATAAGTGAATAAAATCTTTAAAAAAAATTAAAAAGCAGTAACACCAAGTTCATCATTGTTATCTGTTTCTTTTAAGTAAAAGATAGAACATTATTCTACATTTTCTGAAAATGAACATAATATAGTTAACACTTGTCAATGTGGTATTATTCCATAACTGCCTATGTGGGAAGAAGAATTTTTAAAACAGTGCATCTGGTATTTGCAAGTAAAAATCTTATAATTCAAACCTAGAAAAGTGTAGAAGATGAAAATGACTCTTTTAAAGTTTTATTTGACCAAATATAAATTCAGTTTTTAATTTCTTTCTAATTTATATCTTGAGTCTACTGTGCACCACATGAGGGGCAAGGGGGAGGAAGAAGTGTGGTAGGGTATAGAGAAAGAGTACCTGGTTGAAAGTGAGGGGCTGTGTGCAGCTCTTTCTCCCATTGGGTGAACTTGACTAGTGTAGGAGAGGAAAAATTTCTTTCTGCCCTTCAAAGTTCTTCCAGCTGGTCTAAGAATTAAATTGGCATGAGGCAGATTAACAGGAGAAAAAGCCCCAAAGTTTAACTATATGTGCGTAGAAGCAACACCTAAAGAAATGACCAAGACAGGCAGTTTTTTTTCTTTTTAGACAGAGACAATAAGTCTGTGAGGAATTGACAGGACAAAGAAACTTCTGTTTAGGTGCTTCAATTAGTAAGGACTCCTAAACTAATTTGGCCTTGGGTACTAAATTAGTAAAAGTAACAAGGATTGTTCATACAACCTTTTCAGCTTTGAATTCCCTATCTTTGGTGATATCTCTTTACCTTCTGGTACAGGGAGGGTACCTTTCACCTAGGAGCTTTATTTCCTGCTTTCTGGAGACAAAGGTAGGGATGGGAGGGTGGGAGGTGGGGGTCAGAGTGTTCTTTTTGCATTGGCTGTTTCTTAAGTAACTTTTATATAAAATAATCAACATGCCAAAGTGGCGCATTTTAGAGCAGTCTGCCCTTAGCCCCTACAGGTTTGTTTGCATCTTTGGGCCTCAGCTTATGTATTTGCACAAGGAAGTTCTGTCTGCGTGGTGGTTGTGAATATTTCTTCCAATTTTGTGAACTTAAAATATGGTGAGAATGGTGGCTTGGTTTTGGCCACCAAGAGGTGGAACAATGGAAAATAATAGCAAACGAGATGGTCAAGGAAAGAAAAGTCAAAAACTGGCTCGGGGTGAGGAGACATTCTTGCTTTGTTTGTAATGCAGTGTGTGAAACTGGGCCAGCCAGTTTCCTAGCCCTTAAAATAGGCAGGTTCACCTGGATTAGTACTTCCCAATTGTGAAGGGGTAGAACAAACTATTATGTATTATGTTTCATTTATAGAGTGTGTGTGTATATGCACGCACATGCATGCTCTTTTTAAATAACCAGATGAGGGAGGCTGGCCCATGTAAGAGATGCTGTGGTCTTTCCTCTATCACATCCACAACTCTAGTTTAGGTGCATTTCCTATCACATCTGACCTCCAGCTGGTTATGTCCGTGCCTCCTCAACACCACATTTTTCCATTAACAATTGTATGCTTCTTTATTTAACTGCTATGTTTATATTATTGGTGTTTTTTGTTTTTTTTTAATAGATTTTATTTATTTGTCAGAGAGAGAGAGAGAGCACAAGTAGGGGGAGCAGCAGGCAGAGGGAGAGGGAGAAGCAGGCTCCCCAAACAGCAGGGATCCCAATGCGGGGCTCGATCCCAGGACCCTGGGATCATGACCTGAGCCGAAGGCAGACACTTAACCAACTGAGCCACCCAGGCGTCCCAATATTATTGGTGTGTTTTAGATGAAATTGTGCTCCCCCTCCATTGATATGTTGAAGCTCTAACCTCCATATCTCAGAATGTGTCTGCATTCAGAGATAGGGCCATTAAAGAGGTGATGAAGCTAAAATGATGCCCTTAGGATGGCTCTTAATCCAATCTGACTGGGTTCCTTATAAGAAGAAGAAATTTGGACACACATAGAGACACCAGGGATGTGTGGGCACAGAGGAAAGACTGTGTGAGGACATGGGGAGAGGTGGCGATCTGTAAGCCAATGAGAGAGGCATCAGAAAAAAGCAAACTTGCCAACACATCCATCTTAGACTTCCAGCCTCTAGAACTGTGAGAAAATAAGTTTCTGTTTGTTTAAGCCACCTCCTCTGTGGCATTTCATTACAGTAGCCCTAGCAAACTAATACAAAGTGTCCCCTTCTATCATGTCATCTCCCTGCTAAGATTTCTCTCATAGGCTGTTGCTTATTATATAATGTCTCCGAATGTCTATCTGTCCTTCGGGGCCTTTTATGGAGTGGCAGAATGGTATAGAAAGAAAGAATTTGATAGGAGGCCGAAGGTCAGGATTCTAGGGCCAGCTCAGCCCCTGTGAACCCAGCTGACCTGGGAAAATTTCTTAGTCTTCCTGGAAGACTGTGTTCTCTTGTAGAGCATGGTAAGGGAGACTGTCCACCTCCATTTAAGTTGTCAATTAGGCAAATCTATTAACCTTTCTAAAGGTTACTTTTTTTTTAATCTCTAAAATGATGATAATAATCCCTCTCTTATTATGAAAATGAAATGAGGTGGTGTATACAAATCACTTAGCTCGGTACCTGGCTCCTAGGAAATGTTTAATGAATGCGAACTTTTAAAATTAAGTAAGCAGGGGCACCTGGGTGGCTCAGATGGCTAAGCGTCTGCCTTCGGCTCAGGTCATGATCCCAGGGTCCTGGGATCGAGTTCCGCATCGGGCTCCCTGCTCCTTGGGAGCCTGTTTCTCCCTCTGCTTCTCTCTCTCTCTGTCTCTGTCTCTCATGAATAAATAAATAAAATCTTTAAAAAATAATAATAAAATAAAATAAAATTAAGTAAGCAAATTAGCAATTGCTAAAATATCTTGCAGTTTGTCATTCTAGGATCTATAAATAGGCTTTGCTTCCCCTTGATTATTTCTCAATACAAGACCTTGTCTGTGGTACCCGCCACCCCCCCCTACACCATACAAATTCCCAAGTTTGTTCATTCATCTCTTCAGTTCCTAGTAATTGAGTGATCATCTGGGGCCCAACAGGAATACAGGGAGAAGGAGATAGAACTCGCCTTATGTTGCGCACAGTGAGGGGATGCAAACGCCGCGTGTAATGGAAATGTAACGTGTAACAGTGTGGTGAGAGATATCAAGAAGAAATACAGGGGTCCTAACCTGGTAGATAAAGAGACAGTTTACTTCAGAGAGTGAGTTTATGGCAGAACCCTGAAGGACAGGCAGAGATGGTGAGAGGACAGGGGAGCAGCAGGAGGGGAGCCTGAGGTTGGACAGAGTGGAAGTGTTTCCATTTCCCCTTTCTATGGATCGAAGCTTGATCGTGAGTTCAAGTACCAGCTTAGTGACTTACCTTTTCTATCAAGCCTTTTTTTCTGTTTGAAACCACTTGACTCTTCCTTCTCTGAAACCCTAGTAGGTATTCCATACATACTTGTCTGCTTATTTTTTTTTTAATTTTTAAAGATTTTATTTATTTATTTGTCAGAGAATGAGAGAGAGAGAGCGTGAGCAAGCAGGGGGAGCAGCAGGTAGAGGGAGAAGCAGACTCCCCGCCGAGCAGGGAGCCCGATGCGGGGCTCGATCCCAGGACTCTGGGATCATGACCTGAGCCGAAGGCAGTCGCCCAACCAACTGAGCCACCCAGGCATCCCTAATTGTCTGTTTAAATAATGACCTTTCAGTAATAGAAATTTGAGAGAGAAAGAAGCAGTGCCAGAGACCGAGGAATAAAAACAGCAGAAAAAGTCATTTCAAAAGGAATAGCATGGACATTAGCCACAGGGACTGGGTGTCTCTCTGTGGGATCTAGAAGGCAAGTTCCATACCACTGGGTTCCTATCTTAGGAAACAGACATAGTTAATTAATCTGCGTCTTTGTATCTGGTGGCATGCTTTTAGATTTCCTTGGGAATAGGGAAGTTCTTTTAACAGGTTTTCCATACTAAACTGAGAATATGGCTTGAGAGACATTTCTAATACAAAGCAGCTCATTTACTTATCTTAATTCCTGTTGTTTATTTCTCTGTGCCTGTTGATGAGAGCAAACTCTTTGCTTAGCCCAAGTTTTAAAAAAGTTCCAGCAAAATAATCCAAAAATTAAAACTTTAGTCATGCCATTGTGACTATATATCTATACAACGATGAAGATGATGGGAACACTAGTGCGCTGCTCTTTTTGCCTTTGGAACCTCTTTCTATCTCCAGCATAATGGAGAAAGCTTTGAGTTTGGAAGCAGACAAGTAAGTGGCCCAGTATTTCAGATCAGAAACAGAAGTGTTTCTTAATCTCTGTTAAAACTCATGTTGAGGGGGCCTGGGTGGCTCAGGCAGTTAAGCGTCTGCCTTCAGCTCAAGCTATGATCTCAGGGTCTTGGGATGGAGCCCTGCATCATCAGGCTCCCCGCGGGGAGCCTGCTTCTCCCTCTCCCTCTGCCTGCTCTTCTCCTGCTTGTGTGCTCTCTTTCTCTTTCAAATAAATAAATAAAATCTTTTTTTTTTTAAAGATCTTATTATTTATTTGACAGAAAGAGACACAGTGAGAGAGGGAACACACACAGTGGGAGTAGGAGAGGGAGAAGCAGGCTTCCCACCAAACAGGGAGCCCGCTGTGGGGCTCGATCCCAGGGCCCAGGGATCATGACCTGAGCCGAAGGCAGACGCATAACAACTGAGCCACCCGGGCGCCCCAATAAATAAAATCTTTAAAAAAATAAATAAAAAATAAAACTCATTGTTGAGTATGAAAATGTACAGTCTTTATAAGAGGTGCTTAACAAATTTGCCTACTTGAATTTCTTAGAAATTTCCAAAGAGCCAAATAAATCTCAGGAAATTGGAGCAATTTGAGGGGAAAAGCACCAGTTTCATAAGCAACAACAATAATAACAAAATGATAATTTTGTGTAGTTATGACCTGCTGGGTACTGTGCTTGATGATTGACATACATTCTTTCATTTCATCATCCGACTGCCTCCGTGAGGTGTGGGGGCCGTTTCCCCCGCTTTACAGATAAGGAAACTGAGGATCAGGATCCTACAGTCAGAGAAACGAGGAGACAGGCTTGAACTTAGATCAGTCTGGCTCCGGCAGGGAAGCCTGCTCCCACTTTTTGTGCCGAGCCCCTTATTACCTCCTGTGTTCTGTTACACAATGAAATGACAGGAAAGAGAAGAGGATCCTTTGCTTTTCTATCCTTATTTCCAACAGATGCCACAAACCTAGTAATAGCGCCTTCTCTTCCTGTTGTCCTATCGCTCTATGCAGGAAAGAGAATTGACAAAGCACTCCAGTCTGTGTTTCTGGTTCTTGCTCACTTTTCCCAGAGAAGCCCGTCTTGTCCTGACAACATGACTAAAAGGGTTTTGGACAGACCACACACTATTAAGCATTCATGGAAAGCCAAAAGTTGCATTGCACAGGCAAGTATGTTAAAAAGCGTATCCAAATTTCCCTCTCATTAATGTTCCAGAAAGTTTCTAATGATAGGGCAGCCAAAAAAAAAACAAAGTAAAGAAAGAAATTAAAGAAAACATGAGCTTTCTGTCTCTCTCTTCAGACTTAAAAGACTGTATATACTCACCAAGACTGGTCACTCCCCTTAGTTATAAAAACAAAACACAAAACCCCCCAAACTACTGTTTTATGAGCATTCATGATAATGGTTGTGCAACCTAGTTGCAATAAGATTTCCAGGACTGAGCCAGTTGTGGGGGAAAAAACATTTTCCCAGTGTTTAATGTGGCTAGCTGGACAGAATGCTTTAATTTCACAAAAAGCTAAAATATCTACTAGTACTACTACTAGGGGGGAAAAAAGGGTGAAAGGATGCCTATTTGTAACTGGAAGTGAAAATGCTGTCACTGTCTTAACAATAATGACCAGTAATTTTACCCTCAAGAAAGTAAACTTTAGTCAGTTTTCCCCTATGACTGTTTTGTTACTTCTTTGGAACTTAACTTTGGAATGAAAATTGCCCATATAAACTAGATCCATCCACATGTATTGGATTTTTAAATAACTTTTTGATTTTGAAATAATTTAAGGTAAGAAATTACAAAAATATCACAGAGTTCCCATATACCCTTTAGCTAGATTTCCCCAGTATAACATTTTACATAACTATAGTACATCATCAAAATCAAGAAACTGACATCAGTATAAAGCTATTAACTAAACTACAAATCTTATTTGAATTTCATTGTTCTTTTGCATGTATTCGGTTTTCTCCAGACTGACAATCTCTGCCTTTTGATTGGAGTGTTAAATCCACTCACATTTAATGTTGTTATAGTTATGGTTACATTTCCATCTGCCATTTTGCTTTCAGTTTTCTATATGTCTCATTTCTTTGTTGTTCCTGTATTTCCTTGTGTTAAGCAGATAGTTTCCAGTGGACCATTTCAGTTCCTTTGTTGATACGTTAACTGTATTTTTGACTGATTTTTGTAGTGCTTTCTCTCTAAGAATTATTTCTAGATGCACCTTAATTTATTATAGTCTACTTTACATAAATAATAACTTAATTCAGGTAAAATATAGAAACTTTGCTCGACTGTAGTTCCAGTCCTCCTTTGTGCAATTATTATCATACATATTAAGTCTGTATATTGTTATAAGCCCAATAATACAGTATTGTGACTGATTGCTTTATACATTCAGTGTCTTTTAAAAAAGCTTAGAGAAAAAAAGAGAAAAACTATATAGAATATTTTATATCAATTACCATCTGGTATTATACCTTTACTCCATTACAGCTGCATATCCTCCCCCATCTTTTGGACTATTATTTGCATATTTATAACATCTTTTTAAAAAATTAAAAAAAAATTTTTTTTAAGATTTATTTATTTATTTGTCAGAGAGAGAGAGAGAGACAGCGCAAGCAGGGAGAGCGGCAGGCAGAGGGAGAAGCAGGCTCCCCGCTGAGCAAGGAGCCCGATATGGAACTCAATCCCAGGACCCCAGGATCATGACCTGAGCTCAAGGCAGATGCTTCACTGACTGAGCCACCCAGGCGTCCCTATATATGACATCTTTAAATAAGCCCAACAATACAATTTTATAATTATTATTTTAATGCAATTGGCTTCTAAATCAGTAAGAGAAGAAAATAGAAAGCTGTATTTTTGCTATCTTGTAAAATTGTTTATATGATTTATAGGCTCTCAGTTTCTTTGTGTGGATTTGAGTTACTGTCTGGCATCACTTCTTTCCAACCAAAGCTTTCCTTACTATTCCCGTGAATGCTTTTCTCCAGCGAAAAATCCTTCCAGGCCATTCCTGATGCAGGAATGTCTTTATTTCTCTTGATTTTGTTGGATATAATATTCTTGGTTAATAGTTTTGTTCTTTCAGCATTTCGAATATGTCCTCACACTGCCTTCAAGCCTCTGTTCTGATGAGAGGTCAGATTTTAATCTTATTGTAGTTACCTTATACACGATGAACCTTTTTTCTCTTGCGACTTCTAAGATTTTGTCTTGGATTCTCAACGGATTGACTATGATGTGTGTAGGTTTGAATCTCTTTGTATTTCTCCAACTTGCAATTGGTTGAGCTTTTTGACATGGTTTTAATGAAATTTGGGGAATTTTCAGCCATTATTTCTTCAAATATTTTTTCTTTCCCTTTTTTTTTTTTTCCTCTCTTCTCCGCTGAGATTCCATTTACAGATTAGTATGCTTGATGTTGTCCCCCAGGCTTTAAGGCTTTGTTCATTTTTCTTCATTCTTTTTATTTTTCTTTCTGTTCTTCAGATTGAATAATCTCTATTCATGCATCTTTAAATTTTAGCTTAAACGTGCTGTTTATCCTCTGTAGTGAATTTTTCATTTCAGTTATGTTTTAACACCAGAATTTCCACTTGGTTATTTTTTCTAATGTCTACACCTCTTCATTGCTATGTTACAGTGTCATACTTTCCTTTCATTCTTTCTGGTTTCCTTTAGTTCCGTGAACATGTGTGTAACAGACGCTGTGAAGTATTTGTCCGTTAGGTTCATAATCTGGAGTCCCTCAGAGATAGTTATTATTGGTTGCTTTTCTTTCCTGTGTCTGGTTCACATTTTCCTGGGTTTGTTTGTTTTGTTTTGTTTCTATTGTTGAAAACTGAAACTTTTAGGTTAGATATTGTAGCACCTACGGAATCTCATCCTTCCTCTGGGTTAGTGCTGCTGTTTGTTCTAGCAACTTCTTCAGCTTGTTCTAGGGAGTCTAGAACCCCTCCAGGGTTCAGACTCTGATACTCTGATGTGTTAGCTCAGTTTTCACTTTTCATTTTTATTTTTAAGCCTGGTTTCCTAAGCGCTGCCCCTGGGTTAGCATAGTTTTGCTGTCAGCCAGTGATAGCCAAAGATTCACTTAGGCATCTTGAACAATTAAGTCTACCTTTTGCTGTTTAATCGTTATGTGGCCTGGGGAATACTTTCAAATACAGAGAAATTACAAGTTCTCCCTGGTTTTTGCTTTCTGCATTTTGCAAGGCCTCACTTTTGGGGAGTATTTTGCTAAGCCCTCTCAGCTTTCTTCATAGGAGGTGCAGCCTTGCATTTACACACAGCCTTCCAGACCGGGAATAAGTGTGCCTCAGCAACGTGCTCTTTGCTTATCTCCTCCTCCCAATCTTACTACATTTCTGAACGGTCTGCAGATTGGTTGCTCGCCCAACCAGTATGGCCTGATGCTAGCATTAAACGTCCTACATTGTTTGCTACTGTATCTCTATTGTTTTTGACAACATCTCTGGGCATGGAACTTTCCAAGCTTTGTTCCAAATAACAGTTACCTCCTCTCTCCCCCAAACAGAAAGACAACAGAGCTATAAATCCTCAGGACTGCCCTATCTTCCCAGCTAGAACTTCTATGCTGAGGAGCTGGAGGATGGTAGGAGCAACTTCTTGCTAAAATGTCACAGATTTCTCATTGCTCTTACTGAGATTTAATCGATTTTTTAAAAAAAATTGAAGTGTAGTTGATACACAGTGTTACATTAGTTTCAGGTGTATAACATAGTGATTCAACACGTCTGTGTGTTATGCTGTGCTCACAAGTATAGCTCCAGCTGTCACCATATAATGCTATTACAATACCATTGACTAGAGATTTAGTAGATTTTTTAAAAAATAAGTGCTTTTCATGTGTTCTATGTCCTCCAGTTAGTGTCCAGAGTTGTTTAGAACTCTGACCAGCTCAATCTGCTTTTTAGAAAGAGGATTTCCCAAGTTCTTCATTCTGCCATTTTGGAAGTTGGCACACCTATGTATTAAACTTTAAAGTGAAACTTTAGGGTGCCTGGGTGGCTCAGTTGGTTGGGCGACTGCCTTCGGCTCAGGTCATGATCCTGGAGTCCCTGGATCGAGTCCCGCATCAGGCTCCCTGCTCAGCAGGGAGTCTGCTTCTCCCTCTGACCCTCCCCCCTCTCATGTACTCGCTCGCTCTCATTCTCTCTCTCTCAAATAAATAAAATATTAAAAAAAAAAAGTGAAACTTTAAAGTGGAAGCTTTGGTCAAGACTCTAAGATATAAGACCTAAGATATCAAAAACTAAAATAGGTTGTGATACAGCCTATCCTTTTACATTTTGGAAAAAAGCAGGTGGACGAGAACAGTATTTAACTTTAAAATAACATACTAACTTACTACCTACTTCACACAGTAGAGATGTGGGGAGGACTTGGAGAGTTTTGTGTTCTTGTTGTTTGTTTGTTTGTTTTGGAGAGAACTGCTTGGAGTAGAATCCTTCTTTTGGTGAGGAGATCTGGAAGGAATATACCTCCTAACCCCCAATCAAGACAGGGGCCTTCAAAGAGACTACTCAGAAATTTATCAGAGAGTTTACTATGTGTCTCCCCCATAGGCTGATGTCTAGTCAGACTTGAGAAACATAAAGGGGCATAGGTAGCAGAATAGAGAGTTTCATTTGGGAAGCAATTGCATTCTCAGTCTGTTGAAGAAAGGAACAGTTACGAGTATTCTCTGTGGACTGAAGAGGACCGTGGGAAAGGATCTTAAATCCTATACAGGGGTTTTGCCTGGTAGAGTGAACGAACCTCAGAAGACCTGTGGACGTAGACCACAGGATGCATGGGGGCTTAGAAGAAAGTGCAAGTCTCCAGCTACAATAGAGATGCATTGCTACATGCCAGAAAATACAAGGAAGAGATCTTGAAAGTAGGGTATCTCAGAAGAATTCACAAAAGCATCT
The DNA here is from genome assembly GCF_029215605.1 of Mirounga angustirostris. Classification (NCBI taxonomy): domain Eukaryota; kingdom Metazoa; phylum Chordata; class Mammalia; order Carnivora; family Phocidae; genus Mirounga; species Mirounga angustirostris. The sequence continues at coordinate 47,003,452 of NW_026991714.1, forward strand.
ATTTATGAGATAAAGAATCGGTTTTAATATATTCCAGGCCCAGAGATCACAAAGCCTGGTTATGATAGTACAGTGAAGTAGTAAGTTTTTTGCTCCTGTATCTTTGCCAGCCTTCTCCTGCCATGAGGGGATAAAAACCAGCGTTCACGAGTTAGAAGGGTTAGACTGTAGACAGAGGTGGAGAGAAGCCAATGGCCTTATCTTTCCCTATAGGCTCTAGTTTAGGGAGGAGAAAACTTCAACTCTAAATCAAGTTTAATTTTGGATGAATACATGGGCCTAGCATTTTAATTTCTAAATATGTATATTTTGAAATTATATATATATACCTCAGTTTTTAATAGAAACATTCTGAGGCTGATCGAGGTTTCACCAAGGTTGGAGAAGACATAGCCCTGAATGGATTTAAAGTGCAAAAGCATGTTGCTCCAGGATTAACTGCCATGAGTTATGTTTGTTTACTATCTATTTACCTTTTAATGTCTAACCTAATGGACATGGACAGTTAGCGATCATAAACCTATTTCCTGCTTTTGGTTTTAATATTGGGGGTGCCTCTATCCAGATCTTGCTGCAGGATACAGGAGTAACAGTGGTGGCGAATAGTTAGGAGTTAGGTGGTGAGCACAGTGATTATGAATGGAGTTGCTGGAAATGAGAAGAGGAAAGAAAGTTGCTGACGCCAAACTTTGGGCACCAGCAACACATTTCCTCTAAACATCTTGAGTACTAGTCTCTTCTCTTCTGAAATATCAGTTCTGCTTTTTGTTAAAAAAAAAAAAAAAAGAGAGAGAGAGAGAGAGAGTTCATTTCACGTTTGCCTCTCCAGACACTGGAATAGTGCTTGACATGCAGGAGTTATGCCTTAAATATTTGTTGAGTAAATGGACGGAGAAAAGTGGTAGGTTACAGCCCTGAGTGGACAAGAATATGACACCATTGAAGAAAAGAAAGAAAACAGTGTGGCCGTAGCATAGAAAGAAAAGGGGAGGGTGGGGGGATAAGACAGAGGAAGTTGATAGAAATCATCTTGAAGTCATTAGGCCACTAATTTCAAACTTCCATTAGTGGGTCATGAAATCAATTTGGTGAACTGCTATCAGATTTAAACACATGAAATAGAATAAAACTTAGGATATACTGTTCTTTGTAAAACTGTCAAATCAAATTTGCTTCCATATTTTATTTATATATGTGTGTATATACATTTGTGTATTGCGATAGCAAAAGCTGTTCCTACTTTGGTTTGCCATAAATAGGTATGAAAGCCACACAGTAGGTATGGAATAGAGAGAAAGATTTCTAACTTTAGAATAAAGGAGTAGGAAACCACTGGAAATATTTTTATAGAGGAGTGAGTTTCAAGATTCCAACTCTAGACATTAATTACAGAGAATGGTGTTACTTTTGCAACATATGAGCATGGAGTACCAGGCTAGGCTGTAGTTACTGTCACCCCTACGTTACCTTATGCTTATTGAAGGCAGAAGCCAGGCCTTATTCACCACTGCATTCTCGTGCCTGACATAGACTAGGTAGATGATCTCCTGTGGGAAGCTACTGTTTGTGAATTGAAAGGCTGTAGTGCTTTCTGAAGAGAAGAGACTCTTCTGCCATGTTACTGTCATTAATACTGCTTTTAACATGCAAATTTTGGTGAGAATAACGACGTCCTGCTGACCTTTCAAGGTTCCACGATGGAGAGTATCAAGTAAAAGTCTAGAGGACTGCAGTCTCATATTACACAAATGGTCTGGCTCACCACTTGCTTCCTAGTACAAAGTGTTTTATAGGTATATTGTAGGTATTTGTTTGTTGAATGATGAATCCATCAACATGTTCTGATTTCCCAACAATAATTACAAGCAAACAGTATATCTTTCAAAGGAAATGTATAGTTATTAGTGGTCTGTCTATGTAATCTTGATCTTAAAAAGGGAACTTGCAACACAAAAGCAGTAAAAATGAATATTTCTGTACAAAGTCAATGAACTCACAAAAAAAGATATAAAATTTAATATATCCCAGGGTTCCTGGGTGGTTCCGATGGTTAAGCATCTGCCTTCAGCTCAGGTCATGATCTCCAGGTCCTGGGATTTAGCGCCACATTAGGCTCCCAGCTCAGCAGGGAGTCTGCTTCTCCCTCTGCCCCTGCCTCTCCCTTTGCTTGTGTTCTCTCTGTCTCTCTCCCTTTCAAATGAATAAATAAAAAACTTTAAAAAAATATAATATATACCTAAAATGTGGGGAGGGATGGGGAAAAGAATGAGTTCAAACTTAAATGACCATCAACTTAATAAAGACTGCTATATGCAAAAGAGGATATATACAAACCTAATGGTAACCATATATCAAAAACCACTAATAAACATGCAAAGAATAGAGAGAAAGAAATCCAAATATATCACTGAAGAAAATCAGCAAAACATCAAAGAGAGAAAGGATCAGAGAATATCTTCAGAAACAACTGTAGCACAATAAAATGGCAGTAAATACATATCTATCAATAATAACTTTGAATGTAAATCAACTGAACACTCCAATTCAAAGACATAAGTTGACAGAATGGATTAAAAAACAGGGCCTATCTATATGCTGCCTACAAGAGATTCATTTTAGATCTAAAGACACCTGCAGATTGAAAGTAAGGGGATGGAGAAACATCTATCATGCAAGTGGATGTCAAAAGAAAGCCAGAGTAGCAATATTTGTTTTGGACAAAATAGATTTTAAAACAAAGACTGTAACAAGAGACAAAGAAGGACACTATATAATAATAAAGGGGGCAATCCAACAAGAAGATATAATAACTGTAAATATTTATGCACCCAACATAGAAGTACCCAAACACATAAAACAGTTAATAACAAACCTAAAGAAACTAATCAATAATAATACAATAACAGTAGGGGACTTTAACACCCTACTTACATCAATGGACAGATCATCTAAACGGAATATCAATAAGGAAACGATGGCTTTGAATGACACACTGGACCCAGATGTATTTCACAGATATATTCAGGACATTCCATCCAAAAACAGCAAAATACACACTATTTTCAAGTGCACATGGAATGTTCTCCAGAATAGATCACATATTAGCCCACAAAACCAGCCTCACCAAATTCAATAAGATCGAAGTCCTACATGTATCTTTTCTAACAACACAATGAAACTAGAAAACAACCACAAGAAAAAAATCTGATGGAGGTTAAATAACATGCTACTAAACAATGAATGGATCAACCAGGAAATAAAAAGAAGAAATTTAAAAAGTACATGGAAACAAATGAAAATGAAAACACAATGGTCCAAAACCTTTGGGAGGCAGCAAAAGTGGTTGTAAGAGGGAAGTTTATAGCAATACAGGCCTACCTCAGGAAGCAAGAAAAATCTCAAACAACCCAACCTTTCACCTAAAGAAACTAGGAAAAGAATAACAAACAAAACCTAAAACCAACAGAAGGAAGGACATAATAAAGATTAGAGCAGAAATAAATGATATAGGAACTAAAAAAGCAATAGAACAGATCAATGAAACCAGGAGCTGGTTCTCTGAAAAAAATCAATAAAATTGGTAAGTTGTAGCCAGACTTACCAAGGAAAAAAGAGAAAGGAGTCAAATAAATAAAATCACAAATGAAAAAGGAGAAATAGCCAACACCACAGAAATATAAACAATTTTAAGAGAATATTATGAAAAACTATATGCCAACAAATTGGACAACCTAGAGGAAATGGATAAGTTCCTAGAAACATAAAATTACCCAAACTGAAACAGAAATAGAAAATTTGAAAAGACTGATAACAAGCAGGGAAACTTAATCAGTAATCAAAAAACTCCCAACACACAAAAGTCCAGGATCAGATGGCTTCACAGGCAAATTTTACTAAAAATTTTACCAAACTTTTAAAGAAGAGTTAATACCTATTCTCCTCAAACTATTACAAAAAATAGAAGAGGAAGGAAACCTTCCAAATTCATTCTTTGAGGCCAACATTATCCTGATACCAAAACCAGATGGATACCACTTTTTTAATATCCCTGATGAGCACAGAGGCAAAAATCCTCAACAAAATACTAACAAACCAAATCCAACAATACATTAAAAAAAATCATTTACCACATTAAGTGGGATTCATTCCTGGGTTGCAAGGTGGTTCAGTATTCTCAAATCAATCAATGATTGATTATATCAATAAGAGAAAGGATAAGAACTATATGATCATTTCAATAGACAAAGAAAATGTACTTGACAAAGTACAATATCCATTCATGATAAAAACCCTCAACAAAGTAGTTTAGAGGGAGCATACCTCAACATAATAAAGGCCATATATGAAAAACCCACAACTAGCATCATCCTTAATGGGGAAAAACTGAGAGCCTTTTTTTTTTTTTAAGGTCAGGAACAACACGAGGATGTCCACTCTCACCACTTTTATTCAACATGGTACTGGAAGTCCTAGCCACACCAATCAGACTACAAAAATAAATGCATCCAAATCAGCAAGGAAGAAGTCAAATTTTCACTATTTGCAGATGACATGATGCTTTATATAGAAAATCCAAAAGACTGACTAAAAAACTGTTAGAACTGATAAATGAATTTGGTGAAGTCACAGGATACAAAATCAATGTGTAGAAATCTGTTGCATTTTTATGAAGCAGCAGAAAGAGAATTCAACAAATCAGACCCATTTCCATTGCACCCAAAACCGTAAGATAGCTAGGAATAGACCTATCCAGAGTTGAAAGACTTTTTTTACTCTGAAAGCTATAAAACACTGATGAAAGACATTGAAAACAATGCAAAGAAATGGAAAGACATTCAGTGCTCATGGATTAGAAGAAAAATATTGTTAAAATGTCTATACTACCCAATCTACACATTTGATGCAATCCCTATCAAAATACCAACAGCATTTTCACGGAACTAGAACAAACAATTCTAAAATGTATGTGGAACCACAAAAGACCCCAAATAGCCAAAGCAACATTGAAAAAGAAAAAAAGAGCTGAAGGCATCATAATTCCAGACTTCAAGTTCTATTACAAAGCTGTAGTGATCAAAACAGTATGGTACTGGCACAAAAACAGACACACATACCAATAGAACAGAATAGAAAACCCACAAGAAAGACTATCCCATGGGAAAAGGACAGTCTCTTCAACAAATGGTGTTGGGAAAACTGGACAGCAACATACAAGAGAATGAAACTGGACCACCTTCTTATACCATACACAAAAATAAATTCAAAATGGTTAAGGACCTAAATGTGAGACCTGAAACCATAAAAATCCTAGAGAAGAACACAAGCAGTAACCTCTTTGACCTCAGCTATAACAACTTCTTTCTGGATATGTCTCCTGAGGCAAGGGAAACAAAAGCAAAAATAAACTATTGGGACTACATCAAAATAAAAAGCTTCTGCACAGCTAAGCCAACAATCAACAAAACTAAAAGGCAACCCACAGAATGGGAGAAGATATTTGTAAATGACATATCCTATAAAGGGTTAGTATCCAAAATATATAAAGGACTTCTCAGGGCGCCTGGATGGCTCTATCAGTTAAGCATCTGACTGTTGATTTTGGCTCAAGTCATGATCTCAGCGTCATGCGATGGAGCCCCACGTACATGGAGCCTGCTTAAGATTTTCTCTCTCTCCCTGTCCCTCTGCTCCCTCCCCTCACCCTGCTCCTGCTTCCCCTCTCTCTCTCTTAAAAAAAAAAAAAAAACTTCTAAAAATCAACACCCAAAAACCAAATAATCCAATTTAAAAATGGGCAGAAGACGTTAACAGACATTTCTCCAAAGAAGACATCCAGATGGCCAACAGACACATGAAAAGATGTTCTTCATCACTTATCATCAGGGAAATGCAAATCCAAACTACAATGAGATATCACGTCACACCTGTCAAAATGGCTAAGATCAACACCACAAGAAACAACAGGTGTTGGCAAGGATGTGGAGAAAAAGCAACCCTTTTGCACTGTTCGTGGGAATGCAGACTGGTGCGGCCACTGTAGAAAACAGTATGGAGTTTCCTCAAAAAGTTAAAAATAGAACTACCGTATAATCCAGCAATGGCACTACAAGGTATTCACCCAAAAGATACAAAAACACTAATTCAGAAGGATGTATGCACCCTTATGTTTATTACAGCATTATTTACAATAGCCAAGATATGGAAGCAGCCCAAGCGTCCACTGATTGATGAATGGATAAAGAAGGTGGTGTGTGTGTGTGTGTGTGTGTGTGTGTATATATATATATATATATATAGTATATATGTATACATATAAACCATATATGTATACACAATGAAATATTATTCAGCCATAAAAAAGGAAGGAAATCTTGCCATTTGCAACAACATGGATGGAACTAGAGGGTATAATGCTAAGTGAAATAAGTCAGTCAGAGAAAGAAAAATACCATATGATTTCACTCATATATGGAATTTAAGAAATGAAACAAATGAGTAAAGAGGAGAAAGAGAGAGAGAGAGAGAAACAAACCAAGAAGCAGACTCTTAACTCTAGAGAGCAAACTGATGGTCACCAGAGGGGAGGTGAGTGGGGGGATGGGTGAAATAGGTGATGGGGATTAAGGAGTGCAGTTGTCATGATGAGGACCGGGTTCTGTATGGAATCGTTGAATCACTCTGTTGTAAACCTGAAATGAATATAACACTGCATGTTAACTAAGTGAATTAAAATAAAATTAAAAAAAAATTTTTTTAAAAGAGGAAGCTTACATACATTGAGTATTTACTGTGGGGCAGGCACCTTTCATTATAATTAATTCATTAGTCCTCAATACAACATTGAAGGGAGTACTATTTCCATTTATGGTGAAATACACTGGATCTTAAAATGTGAAACTGGAGTTTGAATCGAGGTCTTTCTGATCCCATATCCGGTGTTGTTTTTACCAAACATGCTACTTCAATAAAGAAAATAATCTGATTTTTCCTCAGGCATTGAGACCCTGATAGTTGTACCCTGGCATTGCTGTACACCTGTACAGACTTTGCCAGTTTCTAGAAAGGGGACATATATTTCTCAGGGATTACCCCCGCTGCAGCAACATAAAGGCTTTGTGCTCCTGGGCCCAGGAGCTTCACATGGCCTATCATGTACTTGAAAGAAGAATTTTATTAAGACATTGCTTCACTAACGGGCGCCTGGGTGCCTCCGTTGGTTAAACATCTGCCTTGGGCTCAGGTCATGATCCCAGGGTCCTGGGATTGAGTTCCGCGTCGCAGGGAGCCTGCTTCTCCCTCTCCTTCTGCCCTGCTCATGCTCTCTTTCTTTCTCTCTCTCACTCTCTCTCAAAGAAATAAATTTTTAAAAAATTAAAAAAAAAAGAAATTGCTTCAATTCTAAAGGGTAATGATAGAGAGGAAATATAGACTGTTTCATCTTGATGAAAATGTGTATGAGAAGATAGAAATCAACTTCTAGGAGCTTAGAAAGTGATTTAAATAAGTAAATCTTTTATTTTAAAAAGTTTTTTTCTCCGGTAAAAATAGTGATTCTTGATAAACCAGAACAAGGAAGAAGGGAGAATTTCATTTTATAGAATTTTTAAATAGGGGACTATGAGTGATTTTTGTCTTTCTTATAATATTGGTTCATATTTTTCATATTTCAAAATAATGAAGCCAGGCTGGTAGAAAATATTTGCAAAAGACACACCTGAAAAAGCACTGTTACCCAAAATATATAAAGAACTCCTAAAACTTAACCATAAAAAAAAACACCTAATTTTTAAAATGGGCAAAAGACCTTAACAGATATTTCACCGAAGAAGATTTACAGGTGGCAAACAAACATGTGAGGAGAAGCTCATGTCATATGTCATCAGGGAAATGCAAATTAAAACGAGATAACATTGTATAACCTATTAGAATGGCCAAAATCTAGAACACTGACAACATCCAATGCGGGTGAAGATGTGAGCAATAGAAGTGTTAAATATTGCCAGTGGGAATACAAAATGGTACAGACACTTTGGAAGATAGTTTGGTGGTTTCTTTTCTTTCTTTCTTTTTTTAAGAGTTTATTTATTTATTTGTCAGAGAGAGCGAGCTCACAAGCAGGGGGAGCGGCAGGCAGAGGGAGAAGCAGGCTTCCCGCCGAGCAGGGAGCCCGATGGGGCTCAATGCCAAGACCCTGGGATCATGTCCTGAGCAGAAGGCAGACGCTTAACTTACTGAGCCACCCAGGCGCCCGTTTGGTGGTTTCTTACAAAACTAAACATATTCTTACTATATGATCCAGCAATCATACCCCTTGATATTTACCCAAAGGAAATGAAGTTTTATATCCACACAAAAAGTTGTACATAGATGTTTATAGCAGCTTCATTCACAATTACTAAAATTTGGAAGCATCCACGATGTCCTTCAGTAGGTGAATGGATAAATAAACTGTGGTATATCCAGACCATGTATTATGTAGTTCTAAAAAGAAATGAGTTATAAAGACATGGAGAGAATTTATTAAATGCATCTCACTGAGTAAAATAAGCCAATCTGAAAATGCTACATACTGTATGATTTCCAACTATGTGACATTCTGGAAAAGGCGAAACTATAAGTGGTTGCCAGGGCTTGTGAGATAGGGAGGGATGAATAGGCAAAACAAAGAGGATTTTTAAGGTGTGAAAATACTCTATGATACCATAATAATGGGTACATGTCATTATATATTTGTCAAAACCCATAGACTGTAGAACATGAAGAGTGAAGCCTAAGGTAAACTATGGTCTCTGGGTGATGATGATGTCATTATGTATGTGTGGGGGCAGAGTACGTGGGGAAAATCTCTGTACCTTCTGAATTTTGCTATGAACTTAAAACTCCTCTAAAAAATAAAGTCTTTAAAAATAAATGAATGAAAAAAAAAATAAATAAATAAAATAAAAATAAATGAATGAATGAATGAATAAATAAATACTATTCTTTTTGCTTAAAAAATGATGAAGTGAGTTTAAAAGTTCAAGGGCACTTTGTAAGATCCCATTTGTGTAAAAAAATTCAAATCCTTTCTTTTCCTTTTTACTCTAAATATATGAATATGCATTGGATAGTCTGGAAGGATATACATCAAAATAGCATCATGATTACACTTTATTCTTTATTCACTTTGATAGTTCATATTTGTAAAATTGAGCATGAATTATTTTTTATAATTTTTAAAATGTAATTGTTAAAAAGAAAAAAGAACACTTTAATTTTTAAATTTTCTTTATTCTGAAATAAAAACATATTTTAGACTTTACATATTAATCATAAATAATAAAGGTATTTGAAATGTTCCAAATTAGATGTGACATATAGAATACTAACCTATAATAAATATATGTTGTTTTATAGTCTCAAAGGAAAAAAAAATGTGTGATCGAGGAACAGATGTTCATTGAATAGTTTATTTGATTTTAAATAACATGGAGTAATTGTAGAAGAAAGCAAAGTATAGAAAGTATTTTTTCATATTTTTCATTCATTTTTATTTAACTGCTTCCAAATTTAACTGGTTATTTTAGAATGAATAAACTTTTTTTTTAATATCCACACTGAGTTGAAATTCAACATGAATATATCTTTAAAGTTCTTAACAAATAGCTAAGGTAAAAAATTGTTCCTTTCTTATCATGAATTTGTGTAACACTAGCCCAACTGAGAAAACAAACAATGGCGTGTGCTTTTTAATTATAAACAGTTCAAACATAATTTAAATTTTTCGTAAGTTCAGTGACCTTCCCATAAGATACTTGGCAAATGCAAAAAAAAAAAAAAAAAATTCTGGAGTTTCCTAATAATTACTGACAGAATAAATTTGAACAAATAAATGTGGAAAATAAACAGTACTATCAAATAAGTTTACCCTTTCCCTAAGTTATACGTGTACACTTGGTCTTATAAACAACTGGAAACTCAATCTATCTGGTCCCCTTGGGTGGACTTTGACTTCCTCAGGTTCGTATTCATCATGATTTAAATCTTGGAACTGCATCCAAGAGGAAGCTTAACAATAGTGATTGTTTATTTTGTAGGTTTTAAAGAAGCTAGAGTGCCAGAGAAGACCTTTGAAGTGTGAAGAGATTTCCTGTAATTGAAACCAAAATGTCATTTATAGATCCGTATCAGCACATTATAGTAAGTCATACTGTTTATATATCTTTTCTGGGAGGGAGGCTGATACACTTCTGCAGGAGTCTTGCTGGCATTGGCCAATAAAGTACAACTCTAAGACAAATCCAGAACAGAGGTACTTGGAGGGAAAAAAAAGTCCAAACCATGTGTAACAGTATAGAACTTTCACGGAACAATAAAAGATGTAGTTACCACTTAGCACTTATCAGTCTGTGTAAGTTCTACCCTTCACATGCACTGAGAGAAGATAAAGGAATTCTTGAATTGAAGGCTATATTTGGGTATGTGTTGCCAGGGTAAAGTGTTCTGTAAACTTTCCCTTCGCTGTTCTTAAACCAATTCTTCTGTAGGTGGTTAGTTCATAGTAAAGAGTAATTTCAAATTTTAGTATGTATTTTTCCAAACTCAGTTTTCTGATTAAAAAAAAACAGGATTTCTTTGCTGAATTCAACGATCCAGTTAGGTTTATATGGACTAGAAATAGTTTTTATGGACATTAAGGAATAATCCAGAGCCTTATTGTTACTTCAAATGAAGCACTTGTTCTCTTACCCTTCAACCTTCTCTAGCTACCATCCTCTCTCTTTCCCTGCCTGGAGAGCAAGGATTAACATATTACAAGTGTTTTCTAGTGCCTTCTTCCCCTCTATTCACAACTTGAGTCATTAAAAACTGCACTCAGCTTTCCTACTTCACAAAGAAGCCTCATCAAGGACCTCTTTTGGTGCTGAATTCAGTGGACTCTTCAGTACCCCCATCCTCCCCCAACATCCCACCCTGACCTCCCCCAACCCCGCTGGTCATTCTCTTCTTAAAACTCTTCTTGGGCGCCTGGGTGGCTCAGTTGGTTAAGCGACTGCCTTTGGCTCAGGTCATGATCCTGGAGTCCCTGGATCGAGTCCTGCATCGGGCTCCCTGCTCAGCAGGGAGTCTGCTTCTCCCTCTCCCACTCGCCGTTTGTGTTCCCTCTCTCACTGTGTCTTTCTCTGTCAAATAAATAAATAAAATCTTTAAAAACAACAACAACAACAACAACAACAACAACAAAAAACTCTTCTTGATGGGGTGCCTGGGTGGCTCAGTTGGTTAAGCATCTGCCTTTGGCTCAAGTCATGATCTCAGGGTCCTGGGATTGAGTCCCGCCCGCATCGGGTTCCCTGCTCAGCCGGGAGTCTGCTTCTCCCTCCCCCCCAACCCCCTCGTGCTCTCTCTCTCTCTCTCAAATAAATAAAACCTTTAAAAAAAAAAACTTCTTGATTTTTCTGTGGTTCTGTTTCAGATTTCTCTGGTTTCGTTTCCTATTTTCTTGCAATTGGTTCCTTCTTAGTTTTCTTTGCAAGCTGCTGTTCCTGTTGGACTCTTTTTTTTTTTTTAATCGATGTATAGCATACATAAAGTGCATAAATCTTAATTGTTCAGCTTATGGATATTAACCTATGTATTCCTCTCATGAAACCACCATCCAAATAAAAATACACAGCATTAAAAGTAATGCAGAAGAGTTGCTCATGTCCTTTCCAGTCAGTAAACTGCACAAAGGTAACCAACATTTGACTTCTATGACCATAGATAAGTGTTGCCTGTTTTTGACCTTCATAGGGATATCTGCCTTCCACATTACATCTGTGAGATTCATTCATGTTGTTGCAAAGCAGCAGAATTGCACACTTTTACATTGCCGTGTAGCATTCCCTTATCTGAATATACTATGAACTCTCTAGTCCCCTGGTAACTCATCTCCTCGCTGAATGGCCATGGCGCCGCTACTGGAAATCAAGTAGCCATATGTGTGTGGCTTGATTTCCATGCTGTTCTATTGGTCTATTAGGCTTTGTTATATAATGACAGTTGTACAACATGTCTATCTTAATTTCTTTTTTTTTTTTAAGATTTTATTTATTTATTTGTCAGGGATTAAGAGAGAGAGAGAGTGAGAGAGAGAGAGCACAAGCAGGGAGAGTGGCAGGCAGAGGGAGAAGCAGACTCCGTGCCGAGCAAGGAGCCCAATGCGGGGCTTGATTCCAGGACCCTGAGGTCATGACCTGAGCCGAAGGCAGATGCTTAACCGACTGAGCCACCCAGGTGTCGCATCTTAAATTCTGTAGCTTTGAAATGTATCTTATATATGGTAGTGTAAAATCCTCCAGCTTTTTCTTCTTCAAGATTGTCTTGGTTATTTTTAGTCCTCTGCATTTCCATATAAATTTTGCAATCAGTTTGTCAGTTTGCACACACACACACATACACAAAACTGCTGGGATTTTTATTGGCCCTGTAATGATTTTATAGACCAATTAAGGGAGATATGATATGACAAAGATATTGAATCTTCCCACCCATTAATAACACATGAATCTAATCCAAAACTAATGTTATTTAGATTACCTTTAATTCTCTCAAAAGTGTATTGTAGATTTCAGTAGGATATCTTTTATAGTATTCCCCCCATTACCTGCAGTCAGACCTTATACAGAAGCAGATGATCCTCCTTCTGACGTATCATCAGGTCAGTAGTAACCTAACACTACGTCACAAAGCCTGTGTTATTCACTCACTTCATCTCATCACCTAGGCATTTTATCATCTCATATCATCGCAAGGAGAGTGATAATACAAGATTCTTTGAGAGAGAGCGCACATTCACATAACTTTTATTACCGTATGTTATTATAGTTCTATTTTATTATTAGTTATTGTTGTTAATCTCTTACTGTGTCTAATCTAGAAATTAAACTTTATCCTAGGTATGTATGTACAGGAAAAAACAGCACATAGAGAGTTTGTACTACCCACGGTTTCAGGCATTTATGGTGGGGCACCTGGGAGGTTGCTTGGAATGTATTCCCTGAGGCTAAAGAGGGATTATTATATATCTTTTTTTAGATGTATTTCTTGATAGTTGATGTTTTAGCATCATTATTTGTAAATTTTATTTTCCAATTAGTTTTTGCATTTATATCAAGATACAATTGATCTTTGTAGATCTAATAAACTTACTGAATTTCTTTATTAATTTTAATAGTTTGTAGGTTCTTTTGGATTTTCAACTTACACATTCCTGTTATCTGTGAATAATGCCAATTTTACTTCTTCCTTTTAAATTTTTAAATATTTATCTTTAGAGCTTTATTAATTGTAGACCATCTACTTTAGGTATAGCACCTAGGTTTGGGAATGTCACATTTTCATAATTGCTCAATGAAAAATATTTTCTAACTTTTTCTAACTCAGTCCCTGAACTGAGCTTTGACTCAGGGGGTACTTAGACACGTGTATATTAATTTTCAAACAGTTGTCTTTGTCTTTGATTTCTAATCTAATTCCACTCTGTTCAGAGAACATACTCTTGCATGATTTTTTGTTGTTTGTAATATGTTTATACATGATTATGGCCTAGCATATTGTCTGTTTGGGTAAATGTTCCATATACAACAATATGTTTCCATTTCAACTTTTGCTTTATGAATTTTGAAGATATGTTATTAGTGCATATAACTTCTGGATGTATGTATTTCTCTAATTGATGTTTTATCATTATAAGTCCTTTTTTTATCTCTAATGATAGCTTTGTTCTAAATTTTACTTTGTCTTTTATTAATTTGACTTCTTCCAGTTTCTTTGATTGGTGTGTATGCATCCTTTTATGTTCAATTTATATTTTTCCTTTTATTTAAAGTGTGGTTTTTGTGAAAAGCATATAATCAGGGGTGCCCGGATGGCTCAGTCGGTTAAGCGTCTGCCTTCAGATTCCCGAGAGGAATTCCCTAGAGGGAGTGACATGTAAGCCTAGACCTGAAGGTTTAGCACAAGGGAAGTGAAGAAGGAGAAAATTACTTTTCTGGATTGGAAAAAAGCAAATGTGAGGTAATCTGGAGATGAGAAAGTTCATTTAAGGAAATGAAAGAAGTTCAGTATGGTTGGAGTATAATACATTTCAAAGAATATAATTATTTCAAATACCCTTCCTCTCATACCTAAACCTGACCAGGCCTTCTTACTGACCGCTGTATAGTCTCCACATGTCTCTTGTCAGATGACCTTGTGAGCTGGCCATTTAGTTTCTTCTCTTAACGTGGCAGAGTATATTTAAAAATCAAACGGCACTCTGGATATTTTAACTCATTGCTGTCACCTTTTCTCGCAAATTTTAACTATAGCTAAATATTTAGGACATAGTAATTACCGACGCGTCATCTTAATATGATGAAGCTTGAAAACCACATATCTGTATCACGGTTTTCGTTACCTTTCCCAGCATCAGAGTGGGACATTTAATTCATATTCCAATTTATAGCGCTTTTAAATGAGGATCCCTAAGAGCTTTGTAGTTTTGTTCTTCTTGTTCTTTCTGTGTATGTATGAAAAACACTGTGTGTGTTTGTCTATGTAAATTGTTTTAGTGACAAAATTCCCTGCCCTGGTTTTCACAGAAAGATACTTTTCAAAATATATAAGTGAGCATACTCAGCACAGAATAGTTTTAGTAAAAAGGAAAGATGGGGAAAACTAAGTCAGCTAACTTGTAATGAGTGGTACCAGACGGGCCAACACCGTTTTGGCACAGAAGTTTGGCCTTATATTCCCCACACCTGTGATGCAGTGACATGTTGGGGAATCCCTTGGGCTGATGCAGCAATTCACAGCCAGCAAGTTCTCTTGCTTCCCACAGTGCTGGCTTTTAAGAACCTGGTAGAAACTGGAGCGATAAACATATGGCAGAATTCAGTGTCCATATGCTCAGAGTCCTCATGAGGTACTTTCTAACCTGAAGAATGTTTGTGTCTCCAGGATTTATTGAAATTCTTTTGGACCAATCTTACAAGGATAGGTCAAGTATAAATTATTTATAAAAATTTCCATCTTTTTACTCTGAAAATGAGTCACTTCCCTGGAGTGAAAAAGAATCCACACCTCTTCCCACCACCCTATTAGCAGTGGAGGGCCACTGTCCCACATCCACAGAACCCAAGGTTGTCTTCACATTAGACATAGTCAACCACATGGGTGTGCTAGCATGAGTGCTTGCTAAAATACAGGGACCTTTGAGAAACGTCATTGTGGGTGACTGGAAATTTTACCGGGAAAGTAGAAAGATATTATTCTAGATTATTATGGTAACATGGTGGGGGAGGGGTGCAACACAGGGTAAGGAATCAAAGAGCTAGTATTCTAGTGCTATTTCCCGTCTTCAGTTACGTGCTCCTGAGCACTGAAACTGAGTTTTAGCGGCTTCGTGTGGAAAAACAGGGTATGAATAGTACCTGCTGTGTCTGCTTCGCAAGGCTTTTATAAATAATAAATTGCCATGTGTCTAAAAGTATTCTCTAGACACAGTAAAGAAAGGTATTTCCAGCTAAGGGACATCAGAGGGTGAGACACGGCTATTGAGAAATCAGAAATATTAAAGGTGGCCAAAACCTCCTGTTGCAAAGCCTAATGCAGTGCGAAACTAACAATGAGTTTTAGGGCAAATAGCACATTTGTTGTTGTTGTTCTAGAAAAGTGAAAAAGAGGATGGTTAGTGATCAGCTTCTTACCTTTCCCTGATACCAGTCATTCTTTAGGGTGCAGTCTATGGAATTTTCAACTTAAAACGGGGTTGGTTTATGAGGGTACTAATCCTCAGAAGGCTCACACTCTCTCGAGGCTGCTCAGTCTCAGCCTCTTCCTCTCTGGATCAGCAAAAACAATGCTTACCACTCTGGTTTTTGGTGCTCTCTTTGATTTTTGATCTCTTTCCTGGTAGTTAAGACCTTTCTATCTTGTTAGTTCTTTGTTACTCTATTAGTCCATGTTCTCCAGAGAAACAGAATCAATAGGTGATAGAAAGGTAGGTAGATAGATGGAGTCTTAATTTAGCTTATAAACAACAGAAATTTGTTGCTCAGAGTTCTGGAGGCTGGGAAATCCAAGATAAAGGTACCAGCATGGTTGCATATGGTGAGGGCCCTGTTCCCTGGTTTGTAGCCATTCTGTCCTCACAAGGTAGAAGAGGCAAGGAATCTGTCTAGATTTTCTTCTATAAAGGCACAAATCTATTCATGAGGGTTCCTTACACCTCCCAAAACTCTAATCTCATAATCTTTGAGGGGTTAGGATTCCAACATATGAATTTGAGGGGGGGGGGCACAAACCCTCAGACCATAGCAGTTAGATCTAGATACAGAGACTTATTTTGAAGAATTGTCTCATGTGGTTATGGAGACTGGGAAGTCACACATTCTGCCATCTGCCGAATGGAGAGCCAGGAAAAACAGGGCTATAATTCAGTCCACTTCTGACAGCTTGAGAACCCAGGGGGCTAATGGTATAAATAGCAGTCCAGGGTCAGGAGAAGATGACATGAGGGGTTTCAGCTCAAGCAGTAAGACTGGAAGAAAAGAGGCAAATTCCTCCTTTTGTTCTATTCAGGCCCTCAACAGATTGGATGATGCCAGCCCACACTGGGGAAGGCAACCTACTTTCCCAAGTCCCTGATTAAATGATAATCTCATTTGGAAAGACCCTCACAGACACACCCAGGAGTAATATTTAATCTGAGCACCCCGAGGTCAGTCACAGTTACTTTTTGGAAAATCTTTACTTATTTTGTAAAACCTTATTCAGTTTTTAGTTATTTTCTGTGGGAAGTGTTTATGTCAGAAGTGTCTTATGATTGTTTAACCTACCATTATTACAAATGGAGTTCCCCCATTGTGTTTACTTTAGATCAGTGGTGCCTCTAGATAATCCCCAGAAGATAGATTAAAAAAAAGTTTCATCTTAAAAGATTTCCACAAATGGTAAAATTATCCCCCCAACTTGACGTTCAATATTGATCTCTGTGAAATTTTAATGTTGGAGGCTGGGTTGGTTTCAGGGGATTGGCGATATAATTTCATTTTACAGATGTGGAAACCAAGGCAGAAAAACTGAGTTGAAATATCAGGCAGTTTATTATAAATATCCTTGTCTTTTAGTTACGAATCTTTCACTTACTGCTTAATGGCAAAGATGAACTAAGACCAAGAGAAGGTTTTGAAGAAGGTCCTTAAAATAAATTACCCCAGGGGCGCCTGGGTGGCTCAGTTGGTTAAGCAACTGCCTTCGGCTCAGGTCATGATCCTGGAGTCCTGGGATCGAGTCCCGCATCGGGCTCCCTGCTCAGCAGGGAGCCTGCTTCTCCCTCTGACCCTCCCCCCTCTCATGTGCTCTCTGTCTCTCTCATTCGCTCTCTCTCAAATAAATAAATCTTTAGAAAAATAAATAAATAAATAAAAATTACCCCAAATGGCATCTGTAAATATATCTATATTTTCAAGTCTGTTTGATCTACTAGACTTAACATACACATCTGAAAATCATCATTGCAAAGACATCGTAGATTTGAACAAACATGGCATATCCACTAGGTCAGTAATTCCAACCTACATAAATATTTCTGTTACCCAAAGCATCTTTAAGAATGTGTGGGGGGAAATGTTCAAGCATGCATGGTGCTTCATGTGTTCTAATGAGCCCCTCCAGGACAATGAAGGTGTACTTCTCTACCTCCTGGTCTTAACTCAGCCATAATTACTGTATAGATTTCTTCAGGAGAGTATAGATTTCTTCAGGAGTATTGCAGTAGGAAAAAAGCTGATGTTAAAAAAAAAAAAATCTGTGTATGTGGTACTATGGTACTCAGTTACATTGGACCAGAGTCTATATCTCAATTAAAAGTTAGGTGCTAAAAATTTGGGTGACTTGAATTTTAGGTATCTTGAAGATGTTATAGTCACTATAAATTTATGGTAAGTATGTCATTAAGTGAGTATTTTATTTTATTTTATTTTTTAAAGATTTTATTTATTTATTTGAGAGAGAGAGAGCACATGAGAGGGGGGGAGGGTCAGAGGGAGAAGCAGACTCCCTGCTGAGCAGGGAGCCCAATGCGGGACTCGATCCCGGTGCTCCAGGATCATGACCTGAGCCGAAGGCAGTCGCTTAACCAACTGAGCCACCCAGGCGCCCATTAAGTGAGTATTTTAGATGCAAGCTGTCACCATCAAATATTTCTTTTTTGTACTGGTTTTCTGCTAGGGCAGTCTCAGTAATCCTGATTAAAATAGGACTTAAAATCTTTTAACTTCAGTGAAAATGAACTCTATATTTACTTTAATTTTTAAATATATATACATATTTATTATGATATATATTATTACTGTATTTAATATATATATTTTCGTGTAAGTGGGGAAAGCTTCTTGTTCACGAAAGAGAAGAAACTCAGATTTCTGATTATGATTTTCTTTTAATAAAGAAAAATCTGGCTCTGCTGGAGCTAACAAATTCTGTTGACAAATTAGGTGCTTGGGACATTAGGATAATTTATGCATATGGCAATCCATGACTGAGAATTCTTTTTTTTTTTTTAAGATTTTATTTATTAATTTGACAGAGAGAGAGAGAGCACAAGTAGGCAGAGGGAGAGGGAGAAGCAGGCTTTCTGCTGAGCAGGGAGCCTGATGCAGGGCTCGATCCCAGGACCTTGGGACCATGACCTGAGCTGAAGGCAGATGCTTAACGACTGAGACACCCAGGTGCCCCCATGACTGAGAATTCTTAAAGCAAGCTTAGAGAGCATTATAGATTGTAAATAGATGAGCTGGCCACTCATAAAAAATGTGAGAGAATAGTAACACAATGCCTGTGCCTCTCAAAGTATTAGAATGAAACTCCACACCAGGAAGTGAAACTAAAAATAGGTATCTTATCTAAAAAAGTATCCTAACTCCTAGATGACATCAGTGCAGAAATTCATTTGAAACATTTCTGAGGTCTGTTTGAAATTGCCTGTTGCTGATTGTGATGATCACAATCTCTGGGTTCAGTAATGAGATTCTCCAGTCTTTATCACACTAACAGTCTTTGGTTTTAGTTTGAGTTAAAATTAGGCAATGGCAGTTAAGTAGAGAAAGATACTTGCATGCAGACTCTACCTTCTCTTCCATCAGATTTTTGGTTCTTCCTTTAACAGCAGGACTTTCAGCAGATTAGAACAATCATCAAATTGATTTTGTACAAGCTGACTAGTTCTTTTTTCCAATGCCCAGTCATTTTAGTTACAGATGGTAATGTAATTCTCCAGAATGAACTTAATACAGTAACTATTTTCCTAATGACTGGGGAATTGGAATTGCGAAAAGAAAAAGTTGTGATTTTCACTATGGAAAAGATTAGGGATGAGAAAAGACACTCAAAGTCAGGTAATCCAAGACCTGAAGGCAGAGCTTAATCTTGTAGCTGAGTTAGTGTATTGAGCTTATATTTGACATCTCAATTGAAATATGGCATCTCTTTTTGCCAGCTACCAACTAGCATTGTGCTGAGTCATTACTTTCTTCCGGAGAACACTGGTTGTGGATTCAATAATATCATTTCCTCTGGAACCACCCCTGAGACATAACCAAAAGTCTCCTATCCAAGTCGGAAGCTAGCCTAGTCCATACTAATTTGAACTTATATGTGATACTGGCCCCAGGAAACAAAGAAAAGAATTATCAAAAGATGTTTGGATAGTTATTGATTGACACTAAGCATTTTTCTCTAAGAATTTGTACTTACTTTATAGATACTACAATTTTTACAGCTCTAAGAAAGAGATGGGCATGATTTTGACACTCCGGTTCTGAAAATAACTTACAGGTCATCTGAAGATTTATGATATTTCCAAAATTAACTTATAAAAACCAAGAAAATGATTGATTTGCGCCTTATTTCCTGTGAAGAGTATGCAAGTATTTCATTCATTATAGTCAAGACAGAGTTGAGGCTAATGGAAATAAAAGCAGATTAAAACAGAGCCGAATGATAGAGGAAATAACTCAGTTAAAACAGGAACTTCAGATCAATAACAGATATAATAGACTAGATGATAACTGTACCACTTTAATAAGTGGAAACAGCCTTTTTCACTATTAAGGTATTGGTATTTGGTATTATTCTCTGTGTAAGTCAAGGAAGACATTCTCTGTGTAAGTCAAGAGAGTGAAGACATTGGGGGCAGCAAGAATAGGTTCTAATTCAAATTTAACTTTTACTATCTATGAGATACTGGGAAATTATTTAACCTCTCAGACTCTCACTTTAGTCATATATAAATATAAATAATACCTATTTTATAGGGTTGTTGCAAAAATTAAATGAGGATTCACATCTAGAAGAATATGTAACATATGGTTCATACTCAATGAATCCTTATAACATTATCATCTCTCTGTATGTTTTTTTTATAATGTTGAGCTTTTTTTTTTTTTTAATATTTTATTTTAAGTAATCTCTACACCTGGTGTGGGGCTTGAACTCCAACCCAAGAGAGTGGAGGGTATTGGTGTAATTTCTTCCTTAAGTGTTTGGTAGAATCTATCTGAGCCTGGTGCTTTCTGTTTTGGAAGGTTAAGTATTGATTCAGTTTCTTTATAGGCCTATTCAGATTGTCTGTTTCTACTTGTGTGAGTTTTGGTGGATTATGCCTTTCAAAGAATTGGTCCATTTCATCTAGATTATTAAATTGTGGGCTTAGAGTTGTTCATAGTATTCCTTTATTATTCTTTTGATGTCCACAGAATCTGGAGGGAACGTCCCTCATTTATTTATGATATTTGTAATTTGTGCTCTTTTTTTTTCTTATTTAGCTTAGCTAGAGGCTTATTGATTTTGTTGCTGTTTTCAAAGAACCAATTTTTAGTGTGAACGATTTTCTCTATTGATTTTCCATTTTCAATTTATTCATTCCTGCTCTATTTTTTACTATTTTTCTTCTGCTTACTTTGGATTTAACTTGCTTTTCTTTCTCTAGTAGACACTTAGATGATTGATTTTAGATCTTTCTTCTTTTCATATATGCATATCATGAAATAATATATGAAATATACATGTGTATGAAATAATATATATATCAATATACATATTATTTAATTTCCTTCTAAGCAGTACTTTTACTGCATCCACCTTAATTTTGCTAAATTGTAGTTTCATTTTCATTCAGTTCCAGATATTTAAAAATTTCTCCTGAGACTTCTTCATTGACATATGTGTTATTTAAAAGTGTGTTATTTAATCTCCAAGTACTTCATGATTTTCCAGCTATCATTCTATTTTGGTTTCCGGTTTAATTCCGTTGTGGTCTGAGAGTATACACATTGTATGATTGTCCCACATGATCTTTTTTTTTTTTTAAGATTTTATTTATTTATTTATTTGACAGAGAGCCAGTGAGAGAGGGAACCCAAGCAGGGGGAGTGGGAGAGGGAGAAGCAGGCTGCAGAGCAGGGAGCCTGATGCGGGGCTCGATCCCAGGACCCTGGGATCATGACCTGAGCTGAAGGCAGACGCCTAACCGACTGAGCCACCCAGGCGCCCCTGTCTCACATGATCTTAAGAAGAATCTGCATTCTGCTCTTGGACAAAGTAGTCCATACATGTCAATTATATCTAGTTGACTGTTGGTGCTGTTGTGTTCAACTGTATTCTTACTAATTTTCTGCCTGATCTTTTTTTTTTTTTAAGACTTTATTTGTCAGAGAAAGAGAGAGAACACAAGCAGGGGGAGTGGCAGGCAGAGGGAGAAGCAGGCTCCCTGCTGAGCAAGGAGCCTGATGCAGGACTTGATTCCAGAACCCTGGGTCATGACCTGAGCCAAAGGCAGATGCTTAACCGACTGAGCCACCTAGGCGTCCGAGATCTGTCTATTTCTTATAGGGGGGTGTTGAAGTTTCCAACTATGATAGTGGATTCTTTTTTTTTTTTTTTTTTTGGTGGGGGCTGTGTGTGTGATTTTTGGTTATATAAAGCTGAGTAAGGGACAGGTGGGGCTAGGTAGGGAGAGATAGATAGGGGGCTAGGTGCTCAGGCTCACAGAAATCCCAAAAATGTGGAGGTGTGAGGAAACCAGAGATAAGGGAACAAACCAGACCACCCTGCCCTAGGCATGTGGGGTGGGTGTCTTTTTTATGATAATCACCTGTGACCAACAAAGAATAACCAGACCCTAAAAAGGAAGTAAGCCATTGAAAGTGTTATGACTAGTCCTAGCTCAATGGTGATATCATTAGAGATGTTAAAAGGATTTAAGTTCCCTGGTTAGCTTCTATAAAAGACCAACCCTAAAGGCCCTCAGTGGCAACCCTTGTAGGGACTCCTCTCACTCTTGAAGCTTTTTCTGTATCTTCACTTAATAAACTTGTATCGCTTTACTCACTCGCCTTTGTCCACAAGAATTCATTCTTCCACTCAGTGAGACAAGAACCTAGCTCTCCCGCTTCAAAGCAACACACTTTTTTGTAAGCATTCATTTCATTTATAGTAATTTTACTTATATGGAGGAAAACTTTGGCTACTCAGAGCACCCCTAGACCTAGAAGTTATTTCTCTTCAATAATAAACTTGAATAAGAAATATCCTGAAACATTTTACATGCTTCTCTGCCTTTTTAAACAAAGTATGCTCATCATTAATGACTTCACCACTTCTTGATGCTGTGTTAAATCTGAACACAAATTATTCTATTGATTGATACCTTCAGAAACTGTTGAATGCTGTGTAACTGTTGATCCTATATCTTACTACTGCTGGTCCTTATGAATCTATGTTTTTGTAACTTTTTTCCAGCCACCTTGATTTTAGACTGTCGTTACTCATTTATCAGTATTGTCAGTATTTTAGCTTTTTAAAGTCAATTATGGGCTTCTTAATCAGTGAAACAAGTCTCTTAAAGTTAGGAAAGATAGGAGAGGCTTATAAGTGTGGGCCTCTTCTAAGATTAAACGGGCTTGAGCTTTAGATAAGGACTTCGCAATTTTCAGTTGCTCAGAGAACTTTGTAAATTCCTGCTTCCTTATTCTGCTTTGGTTGATAGAGTTGTTTGGTAACTACTTTCTAGTTAGGTGAAGTATTTAATAAGGTCTTCTAGAAACTTTTAACATTGTTGCATATGGTTTATAACAAATGCATTAAAATTAATATAAGTAGTTCACTGGTTATGGCCTTAGGTCCAAAGGATTTTGAATACTGCTCTGGAAATGTCTTGCCAAAAAAAACTTTCATTGAACAGTAACAATAAAAACAAACAAATCTGAATAATGCAAACATCTGGCTCTGACTTTGCCTTTCTAAGCCCAGGCTTCCTTGTCATTCTATACAAAGCCTGATTGTCTTCCTAGAAGGCCTGCGGTCCTCATTTACATTTTCCCTCCAGCTTGGTAAACCTGACAGCCAAAAGCTTCCAGTAGTCCAGTTGTAGTGACATTTTAAAGAATGATCTAAACTTCTCAATAATTCTGTGGTGGGAGAGAGGAGAGACTCGAATAAGAAACAGCCCTGGGATCAAAGGATGTTTCTGGTATGAATGTTACTTCCCTTCAACCTGAATGTTTTTAACTAGTCTCAAGGAAACAATGAGAACAGTTTGCTTGGATTCTATGTTGGAAGCTTGCTTTTAATTTACTGCTATTTATTTCCAGGTGGAGCACCAGTATTCCCACAAATTCACAGTAGTGGTGTTACGTGCCACCAAAGTGACCAAGGGGGCCTTCGGTGACATGCGTAAGTGTCCTTATTTGCTTTTCTGTTGAAAATGAGTAATTGCGGTTCACTCTTTAGTTGCTCTAGTTCTCTGATAAGCGGGGGGCTGTCCCTCTTTCAAATGTGGTTATCTTTGTCCAGATCTTTAAATGACGACATTTTGAAAAGTTCTCTGTCTGATCTCTGTCAGAATAGTGTTTTATCTTGACTTTAGATTAATTGAGAGTACTTGGAGTCAGACAAAATGATGTCTTAGGACATACAGATTTTTGGAATTAAAATTAATTCTATTTTGGAAAGAGTGCTGAGTCAAGAAAAAGACTTCATGCAAGCTGCCTGAGGCATGGTGCCTACAGGATTTTAAAAAATGCAGTTTCTCTAGTTCTTATGCCTTTGAGTGTTTTTATTATGTGTGGCAATAGCTATAGAAACTGGTGGTAATGCAGCTGGAAACGACCTGAACCACACAGCCTGAGGATAATGGTCAATTAGCTTGCCGGCAGGATCCCTCTCCATGCTTTGTTTCCTGGTTAATCTCCCCACTCAAATGGCTGGGGGTCACGGAGGTGGGAATCCAAAGCAAGATAAGGATTATGATGGACGAATTTGGCAAAGTTTTAGATTATTGCTAAAATATGGGAATAGGCAATTGACCCCTCAGAAGAGGTTTTGGAGAAAGAACGGAGGTTGCAGTTAATGGGTCTGGGAAACAGGGAAGTCTGCCCTGCCGGTACTCAGAGAAGAGAATCTTGGCGGTGAGAGTGCGGAGAAGTCCCAGGCTGAGCAAACAGCGTGTTCAAAAGCGAGAGCAGAATGCTTGTGAGGACCTAGAACAGGTCCAGTGTTGTTAGAGAACAGAGAGCAAAGGGGAAGGGGGACAAGCACTAATAGGACAAAGTCCAAGATTGCAATTTCATCAGAAATGCGATGGGGAAAATTTTGATGGCATTTGACTCACGAGTCACACGATTGGATCTTCATTTTTAAAAAAATGTTTTTTCTGGCCATATTATGTTAAATAGATTGGAAGCAAAGGCGGACTATACTTTTTATTTTTAAGAATACAAATAATAGGGGAGCCTAGGTGGCTCAGTTGGTTAAGCGACTGCCTTCAGTTCAGTCATGATCCCAGGGTTCTGGGATTGAGCCCCGCATTGGGCTCTCTGCCCACTGGGGAGCCTGCTTCTCCCTTTCCCTCAGCTGCTCCCCTTGCTTGTGCTCTCTCACTCTCTCTCTGTCAAATAAATAAATAAAATCTTAAAAAAAAAAAGAATACAAATAATAATACAAGAATAAAAATGAGTTTGTTGAAATGGGCCAATGGAGAAAAGTTAAATACTAAGAAAAAAAAAACGCAAGCTCGGTGCTCAAGCCTTCAGTGAATGAAAAAGCGTGTCTGGGGAGTGGGTAGAAGGTAGGAGTAAAATGGGAAACAGGACGTAGAATCTAAGGGTAAGAGTTTTGGATGAGCAGAGATTTTCATGAGAGGTGAGGGAACAAGGACAATTTCTTCAACTTTCATCTGGACCAAGGGTTTATATTCTAAATTTTATCTCCTACTTCTGTCCAACCCATTCGATCACACTCTTGTCAGTGTTCTGAAGTGATTCTTATTTTACATTTTCTAATCCTTTGCATTTTCATCATTTAAATGATAGTTCACTGGAAGAAAGAGAAGTCACATCAGAAGCCATATTTAAAAACCGGCATATCCCCCATGGCCTGGGGAAAAGGCATAGGCTTTACAACTCAAGAGCTCCACTGTTAGAAAAGCTGTTCTTAATTCACCAGAAGCCTGTGTCAGGAACTCGCCAGGCATCTAAGTTACTGACCTAATTTGACTTTTAAAAAAATATAGTTTTGTCATATACAAAGCAGCAGCAACTCCTTCCCGTAGTGCAGGGCTCTGTCGAGCAGAGACAGTGGGTATTACTGTGTTTAAGATGAGCCCCACCGGGTACCTGGGTGGCTCAGATGGTTAAGCATCTGCCTTCGGCTCAGGTCATGATCTCAGGGTCCTGGGATCGAGTCCCTCATCGGGCTCCCTGCTCCGCGGGAAGCCTGCTTCTCCCTCTGCCTCTCTCTCTCTGTCTCTAATGAATAAATAAATAAAAAATCTTTAAAAAAAAAAAAAAAAGATGAGCCCCACGGCAGTCCGAACTCTGCTCTGTGAGTTGCCTTCAGCTGGTATGTATCTGATTTCCTAGCTGCTTCCCCCATAGGCACAGGCACTTGGCCTGTGGTTATTTGAAGGAAGGCGGGGACTTACTTCTCATCGTTCTCATTGTTTCCTTGAGACGAGTTGTGGTGACATTGTAAAGCATGTCACCATTGTGTAGCAAGTGTCATTTTAAACTTAGAGGAGTGACATTGATAATAATACAAATTAACATGGGATATTAACTCGAATCATGAAATAGGAAACAGGTGCATTTTGAATCCCCCACTGTGTACCTAGCACAGGTTAGACCCATGGTGTCTAGAAGTTTCCTTTTGAAAAGGAAGGACCCATGGAAGGAATAGCCACTGGCAATTAGTCTCAGTAGGAGAAAGGGCAGTATTACGACATTCTGCTAAGATTTTTATTCAGCATTTGTAATTTGATTTTAGTTCACTTGAGTTATTACATAATTTTTTTGAAGTGAGGGAGGGAATTGTTGTCAACCTTTTATATCACTTTATTGAATTTATCGAAAGTCAGGAGGAGATAAGAAGGAAGAACAAGAGAAAGTCTTAGAGAAATGAATTCATTGAGAAGGTTAGCATGAAAAAGTAAAGGGATAATATACAGTGCCAAGCACTTTATTTTTGAGAAGTTGTAGGAGATTATTACAGTGAGAAAAGGGATTGGCATTAGCTGTCACTTTTCTAAGAGGAGTTTTGATCATATTGTTTGGTGAGCTTGATCAATACAAATTACCAAGTAAACTGAATTTGGGATCTCTGTATATAGAACTTCTTTCAATATGGACAAGGATAAAGCTATAAGAAATGTCCTAAGGTCCGTGAAGACCATGATAACAGAAACCTACACTCTTTTCTGTTGTTGATAGTGTCTGCATTTATTTAGAAAGGCAAATTTCCATAAAGTTTTACATGTTGGTAAAGAAGAATGACAGAGGGCGCCTGGGTGGCTCAGTTGGTTAAGCGACTGCCTTCGGCTCAGGTCATGATCCTGGAGTCACAGGATCGAGTCTCACATCGGGCTCCCTGCTCGGCAGGGGGTCTGCTTCTCCCTCTGCCCTCTTCCCTCTCATGCTCTCTGTCTCTCATTCTCTCTCTCTCAAATAAATAAATAAAATCTTAAAAAATAATAATAAATAAAAATTAAAAAAAATAAAAAATGTTGGAAGGGGAGGATATGTGCTATGGTGAGCGCTGTGAATTGTGTAAGACTGTTGAATCACAGACCTGTACCTCTGGAACAAATAATACATTATATGTTAAAAAATATATATATATATAGTAGGAAGGGAAAAATGAAGGGGGGGAATCGGAGGGGGAGACAAACCATGAAAGACTATGGACTCTGAGAAACAAACTGAGGGTTTTAGAGGGGATGAGGTTGGGGGATGGGTTAGCCCGGTGATGGGTGTTAAGGAGGGCACGTATTGCATGGAGCACTGGGTGTTATACGCAAACAATGAATCATGGAACACTACGTCAAAAACTAATGATGTAATGTATGGTGACTAACATAGCATAATAAAATAAAATTGAAAAAAAGTGTTGGGGAAAACACAAATCATATATGATAATGGAGGCTAGTCTCAGAATTCAGAACTATGGATACCGTAGTGTTTTTGTTTATCTATATTCTAAAGATTTATTTATTTATTTTAGAGAGAGAGAGCGCCAGCCTTGTGGGGGTGGTGGGCAGAGGGAGAGGAAGAGAGAAAATCTCAAGCAGACTCCCTGCTTGAGCGAAGAGCCCAACCTGGGGCTCGATCCCATGACCCCGAGATCATGACCTGAGCCAAAATCAAGAGTCGGAGGCTCAATGGACTGAGCCACTCAGGTGCCCCACCAGTGTTAGATATTTTTAATGTCCGAATTAAGAACATATACTAAGGATTCTTGTCTGGTTACTTAATGGACACTGAACTCTTTCTCTTTACTGAATTATCGTCATCAGCATTAGGGTTTTAAGGATAGTTGTAGGATGGCAGATGGATCTTCTTTAATATTCAGGAGAATGCAGAGCTTAATTCCAACATTTAAACTTTAAGAAAAAATAAATATACTTGGGAGAATTATGAGCTCATTGTATTGAAACCAATTTTTATAAGATTGTATTGCTTAATATCTTAAGGTACTCTTTTAAGGTTTTTTTTAAGAACCTCAAGCTTTTATTTTTCATCATGTCTCTCTCTGTGGGTAAATGATTTATTGCAGGTAAACTCACAGCAAGATCTAGACCAAGTTCCTAATTTTTAAACAGCTGTGCCATTTGCAGGTCCAAGGCTGACCTCATCTCCCCACTTAGAGCTTTTCAAACATTAATATCCATATGAATCACCAGGGATTCTTAGTCAAAGTGCATATTCTGATTTAGTAGGTCTAGGAAAGGTCTCCCTCTTTCCTCCAGTCTTCCTCTCCCAAGCAGCAGCCTCGATCCTCTCACCTCTAGGAACACCAAGAGGATTTAGCCTCTTCAAAGGACATGACTCTCAAACACATAGGGTTAATAATTCGCTGGGAAAGGAGCTTAGAACTCAACCTTCCTATGGTACATGTTTGCCTGAGAGGCAGGGTGTTGGGTGTGTATGTACAAAAACATTATTATTTAATTTTTTGAGAATCTTCATCAGCAGCAAAAGCAATGTGGAAATTACTTTGAGAATGTATTATCCCTCTCTGGTAGATATTCTTGAATAGCACAGTGATCAAATCTCTAGGGAGAGCATATTTATGAAAGAATGTGGTCTCCAGAGGCAAAACACTACTCACCAGTGCCGTGTCCTTGAGCAAATTTTCTCTGTCTTCTTTTTTAATCATAGAGATGTTAGGAGAATTCAAGGAGTTGACTAATGTGAAGTACTCACATGCCTGATCCACGGTACACACTCAATGTGTTACCTATTATGGCTAAAATTATTTCAGATCCCAACATCAGAAGACATTTATTTCTTAAATATAATCTCTGTGTGAGCTGAAGAATATTCTCTGGGGATAGTCTGTGCACTGGGATAATTTTCACTTTTTCATCTTGGAGACAAGAAATTTCCATGGTGAATGTGTTGAGCAAATCGCTGGATCCTTCTTTTTCAGCTTGGAAGAAAGAAATGGTGGAATGGCACTTCCGTTGTCTTTTCTGATACACTTGGGCACAGTTCACTCCTGTGTTCCTCTCACAGCAGTCCAGACTCTGTTTAACACTTGTCACCTGGGCATCTAATCAAGCATTTGTAAAACTGTGGCCTGTGTCTTACTCACTTTTTAGAAAATCGGTGCTTAGCCTTGAGTCTGGCCTAATAGTTAGATCTCAGAGAATTTTGGATTAATGAATAGAATGCACAAATGTGTGTAATTACACCTTTCTTCTTGGATATTGCTTTCTTTTTGCCTCACTAAAGAGAGAATTTTTTTTTAATGTTTTTTATTTATTCATGAGAGTCAGAGAGAGAGAGAGAAGCAGAGGCAGAGGGAGAAGCAGGCTCCCCACTAGCAAGGAGCCTGATGCGGGACTCGATATCCCAGGACCCTGGGATCATGACCTGAGCCGAAGGCAGACACTCAACCATCTGAGCCACCCAGGTGCCCCACTAAAGAGAGAATTTTAAAAATAATTTTAGGGATGCCTGGGTGGCTTAGTCGGTTGAGCATCTGACTCTTGATTTTGGCTCAGGTTATGATCTCGGGGTCGTGAGATCGAGCCCCTTGTCAGGCTCCATGCTGGGTGTGGAGCCTGCTTGGGATTCTCTCTCCCTTTGCCCCTTCCCCCACTCCCCTCTCTAATAATAATTTTATACTCCATCTTTTTTTTTTTTTTTTAAGACTTTATTTATTTGTTGGAGAGAGAGAAAGAGAGCACAAGCAGGGGGAGCGGCAAGCAGAGGGAGAAGCAGGCTTCCCGCAGAGCAGGGAGCCCGATGCGGGGCTCGATCCCAGGACCCTGGGATCATGACCTGAGCCAAAGGCAGAGGATTAACTGACTGAGTCACCCAGGCATCCCTATACTCCATCTTTTTTGTAAATTATAAACACTGCTGCTATTTCTATCCATAGCTATCTAGAATTTTCCTGGGTTTCAATGTACAGAAACTTTATAACACCTTTGGATTAATATAATCAATCTTTTCTTAGATTAATTATGGTGTTTCAAATATATATATATTTTTTATAAGTGGCGCTGCTGTTAGCCTATAGCCGCCTGCTACCCTTAAGTATATTTTTCTGAAGTCAGATATTTCCCTAGCATTAGCCCTTAAGTTAATGATGAACATGAGTTTTGGTTTACTAATATTTTTGGAATGTTTTGAGTATCCACCCAAGGTTTTAAAAATTCTATGTATAATGAAACTGTTTCCCAGTGGGATTTTTATGGGAGATAATTTCGAGATGAATAAAATGTTCCAGAACATGCCTGTCTCTGATCTCTTATCTTGTATTTTCTGTAAAGTTGAGAAATAGATTGTGTTAGGAGGGCACTACTGTTCTTTTTTCATTTCGAATGTCACGTAGTTTATTAAATGGACAAATGTTTTATGAGTACAGTTAGTCCTTTTTATCTTTATTTAAATGTCATAAGATTTTGTGTGTGTGTGTTATATGTATATATTTGTGTGTCTAGGTCTGATGAGTACAGTAAATACTGTCCTATGATATTTTGGTAATGTTAATCAGTCCTTGGGTAGATTTTTACCACATTTATTCAATAAGATTAACAGCTATATTGCAGTTGTATATTTGATAGCAATGCTTTTGAGACATAATAAAAGCAGGTTCCCATCAAAATGAAGAGTATGTTACCAGCACTCATAGGGACACAATCCACATGTTTCCTCTCTTTTTTTTTTATTTATTATTATTTTTTTAAAGATTTTATTTATTTATTTGAGAGAGAGAGAATGAGAGAGAGCACATGAGAGAGGGGAGGGTCAGAGGGTGAAGCAGACTCCCTGCCGAGCAGGAAGCCCGATGTGGGACTCATCCAGGGACTCCAGGATCATGACCTGAGCCGAAGGCAGTTGCTTAACCAACTGAGCCACCCAGGCGCCCCCCTCTCTTTTTTTTTAAAGACCTATCACTGATTGAGCCTCCTTATTATTTTTTTTTATCATATATGTCTTATACTTGGGCTTCTTTGTCTTAAAATACTTTTTATATTTTAGTGTGTATACATATTTTAATGTATATAAAAATTATATATTAACATGTATACTTTAACATGTTAATGTTATACCGAGTGAAGGGAAATCTTCATTCTAAAAACTTTTTAAAAACTGAGTGATATGCAAACTTCTTTTCATATGTTAAGTAAATTCTCTTTGCCAAAAATCACATACCACTTCTGTATTGAAAAGGTATGATTAATATCTCATGGAATTAAGTTTAAAAGTAGTTAAATGTTTCTTAAATTTCCTCGAAAAAGTATGCTCTTAAACTTTTTATGTCAAAGAGAATACCTCTGCTGCTCTAAAAATTTAAACATGTGAAAACATTTATCATTATATTATTTTAGTATATTTCCATATTTTAAAATTTTTCTTAAAAATTAAAAGTATATAATGTAGAGATTGAAATGACTAGTAAGTGAAATGATTAATGAAACTTAGCCAAGGGATAGTCTGGGGATTTTTGTAAATGTTACTGACTCCTTAGAAGTATTCTTCCATTTCGTCAATTCCTCCCGATGCATCAATATATTTTTTATGAACTATTTTAGATAAAATTCTAGACAAAATTATTTTAAGTTGATGTACAAGGTTAATCGAAATCTGCAGATGCAAAATGAAATAACAGCTTTGAACTTTTAACTTTGCAAAAGAAATGTTACAGAAATATATAATGCGTTATAAATGTCCATTATTAACATCCTCATTGATAAATGCTGACCATCTGCTGTTTATACCTCGTACTCCCCAGTGCCTTGAGAAATACAAAAGAAATAAACATAATACGTGTGGTAGATAACTTTATTGAATGCCTGTCCCATACCCAAGAGGAAGCATGGCTTAGAGATCAGAGCAAGGACTCTGGAAGTAGCTTGCTTGGATTCAACTCTCCCTTCTATTTATTAACCACATGATTTTGGGTAAGTTACTTACTTTTTCTAGGCCCCAATTTCCTCAGTGGTTAAATGGGCGTAATAATTATACCTTCCTCATAGATTTTTTTTATGAGGATTAAATAAGATTATAGTGTTTAGAAAGGGGCTTGATGAATAGTATACACAATACATGTTAAATAAACAAAAATGCGAAGGAGAGTTCTTAGAACTTAACATCATACCTCATTTATTCAGTTTAGTAACATGAGAAGATATGTGCTGTTTTTATTTTAATTTTACAGATACAAACATTTTTAAAAAGACATTAAATAATCTAAAATCACACAGCTGTTAGGTTTTATGGCTAGAACTTGAACTTATCTCACTCTGATGCGTACTTGTGCAGCAGCTTTGCCTTTGAGCTATTTGTGGTCTCGATGAAAAGATGAAATAGATATGAATAACTCTGGAAGACTAGCCCAAGAAGGTATGCACTCAGTAATTGTGTGTTTAGGCGATACGATGTTACTGTTGAAAAGTGTTGGCAGTAAGCTTCGCAGAAGACTTCACAGCTTGAATGGAGATTGAGATAGGTTTTATAACTAAGTAGAATTTTAATATGTTATTATTAAATAATTCTGACATTTTAGTTTAGAAAAAAATCATAAAAGATTTTAAACATGGGACAGGCATAGTATGTGTACTATACATTATTAGGGAATCTGGCCATTTTTTAATGGTTTATGCTAATGAATAAATGTGAGGTAGCAGGGATAATGCCTTGTTTGAGTACAGTGGGTCTAGGCAGGGGTAGGGGGTCAGTTTTGCTACACAGGGTACACTGGGTCATAATATCTAGTGACATTCTTAATTGTCACAGTTAGGGGATCCTACTGGCATCTCATGTGTAGAGGGCAGGGAGCATCGCAGAGCAATGCTCTGACCCAAAATGTCAGTATCGTCAGGTTGAGAACTCCTTTTTTTAATGAAAAATAAGAATTGTTCTTGTGTAGAGTAGAATGCGTATCTACAGCTAAATCCATATAGCCAACATTAACCATATAAATTAATGTTTTATAATACTACATAAGAATTTTTGGAGAATTACTCTCTCTCCAACCCAAAGAGATGCCAAGAAACATTCCTAGATGCTAAACTTTTAAAAACATTCCAAACATAGATAAACTGGTAACAAAGGTATTTTTAGTTTCCTTCCAAAAAGGTATCCCAGAGATTTAAGTAAAAAGACAATGCAAGTAGTAACAAACATTTCAGTTCTATTCTAGATTGACATTTTGCTTGCTTTGGGTTGTTTTGAATTGAACTTTCTCTGTTTTCTCATGAATATCAACATTCTTTACAGTAAGTTTTGTTTTGTTTTTTACTATATGCCTGATGGGAGACCGCTTCATTAATGTACTGAGTCAGTTGTTAGTTCAAGCTGTACACAAGTCAAGCTGACATAAGTCAGTTGTGTATAGATGTTACTGGGCTTTCTTCCTGGCATCCAGTTGGCTGATGCTACATTCTGATAGTTTCTTGTCCCTTTGCAAAAGGAAACGTGTGACCCAAGAAAGCGCTTTCATAGATCTGAGGCTGTGAGAAAAAGAAAAATGAAAAAAATAGGGAGACTTCAAATTGGAGACTCTGCCTGATCAAGGGATTCAAAAATAGTGTTAATAAAACTGCTTTGTAATTTCCAGTGAGGGAAAGGTATTGTATGATGATCTGGGTTCCCAGACGATGCTGCTGCCGTGGTAAGGGCTTTGCTTCTCTCTCTCTCCAGTGTATCCGGACTCACTGCTGAAGTTCTGTGTCACGAAACCACACTGAATTCACTAACTTTTCCAGCTTCTGCATTTCCAGCAATTTGCAGGGACTACCCTTCAGCATCTAAAGCCATCACAGTTCCAACTCTGAGCCTGTTCTGGAGGAAGCAGGGGCTACTCTCTACAAACAAGTCCCTTGACATTCTCCTCTGTTCCTTGGAATTATTAAGGGGGGCAAAATGGGATTCAAAGGTTTATTATTATATTTGCATTTAGAACTTGAAAATAAAGGTTAAATGCAAATGCACTTAGAAGAAATGACTGGCATTGACTTCTGTACAAATGAATGAGATGAGACAGAGCTCCAGGAAGGTTGAGACATACTAGGCAAGGGTAGAGAGAAGTTAGAGAGGGAAGATTGTTGGGCCTAAAGTAAAGGTCACCCCTTCTGCAGTATTGCTCAGGTTTAGTCCATCATCCATTACTTCAATAATATTTATATGTTCCTATAATGTTTCAGATTTTATGCTAGACTCTTAGACATAGTAGTGAATAGGAAGGATGTGGTTCCTGCCATCATGGAGCTTATAGTTTACTAGAGGCAAAAATAGGTAAGAGTTATTAGTGTTGGTATATTTGAAAGAGCAAGGAATTTGGCTTCAGAAAGACTAGGCTAAAATCCGGTCTCTGAACGACCTTGCTCAGCATACTAAATGCCTCTGAGTCTCTGCTTCCTCACCTACGTAATTGGGAGAATAATACCTAAATCAGCAAGTTGAAGCTTGATGTGGAATTATTTTTATTTTATGCGTATGTATATAGATGTAGCCTCCAGGGTTTATAGTGATTTATAGTGGCCAATTTTACTTGATAAGAAAACAGAACAACTAGTTGACGACGGATGTATGAACTGGATAAGGGAAAAAAGAAGAGCTCATTCCACTCATCCTTTATGTGTACAGTATTTGGACTCTTGAAAATTCTTAGGACAAGGACACAACTTAATGTTTAGTTATCAGCTAAAATGTCAAAAAGAAAGCATAAGGATATGCACAAGTAAAAGAGAAGCCATGTTTTCTTACTCAGAATGGATGCTTCTGCCATCAGTGTGACTGTATGGAATGTTCAAAATGTATGGATTCCAGGGATGCCTCGTGGCCTAAATGTTGACTCTTGAGGGTGATGCTGCTGTGCATGGTGGAGGAGGGTCACTGACTGGAAGGAGAACCTGGGGTCCAGTTGGGGGAGCTCTGCAGCCCTCTCTCACCACGCTTAGGCCTGCCCTCCCAGTCCTAGTCAGTGAAGGACAAAAGTGTGTTTCACAAAGACAATCGTGGTATTATGGTGGAGGCATTACAAAGAGTGGTTTGAATGTGGGGAAAATAAGCAACTATGAGATTATATGAAGAGTCAGGTGAGAGGTATTGCTTAATTGAACTGGGGCGGTGATATTTTGAGTGGGCTTGAGGAAGCAGAATTGATGACCATGTGAGGGGTGGAATAGGTGAGGCAGATGAGACAGAGAAGCCGTGAAGAAAAGAGAACAATTCTTGTGTTTCCCGCTCTGACGGCTGGGAGTGATGGATCCGTGAAGTAAATTAGGAAAGTTAGGAAAAATAACAAGTTTTTACTTTTAGGTTTTTGGTTTATTTTGCTTTATTTTTCTTTTGTCTTGCGGATAAGGAAAGAAAGATGGAGAGAAAATAAATTTGTTTTGTACTTGTTGAGTTTGAGGTATTTTCAAGGCATTCAAGAACAGATTCAAAATCTCAAAGGAGAGAGGGGCTCAGAGATATAGATTAGAGACAATGTCCTATTTCTGTGACAACTAGAGCTAAGAGAGGATTAAAGGACTTCCAGAATTGACAGAATGGTTAAAAAAAAGATGGAAGCCTTTAAAAATGTATCACTCTGCAGTAGGATTTATATGGACATGTGATCAAGAATCTCGTATCTGTCGAGTTTATACCATCTCCTTCTTGCAACCTTGAGGGAGTGAGTGAATGCATCATGACTGCCCTTTAAACCTTGAAGATGATCAGCTTTAAAGGATATGAGATTAATCAAACTGCAGGATTCATGTGTGCCACATGATCTGAGAGGTACATACATATTGAGTGTGTTTTTTAAGACTCTGTAAATAACAGATAATTCCTTAACAAGTTGGTTTTGACCACATGAGCATTCATTTTTTTTTAAGGGGTTCACTTCATCTTGAAGGACTCTTTTGAAGGATTTGTAAGAGATACGACATGAAAGCCCACAAGTTAGTGTGAGCTGAGGGGAAGACGGTAGAGAAAGATACACTGAGGGAACATTTACAGAACTAGGTAGGAAATCACAAGTCATGATATATTTTATTTGCACAAAGGGTATTGCACTGAGAAAAAGCTCATTGAGTTCTATACTGAAGCTATGATACGGCATGATGGTTGCCAGGAACTCGGGGAGTGGGAGGCGGGAACAGAGAGATGTCGGTCAAAGGATACAAACTTCCAGTTATAAGATGAATAAGTTCTGGGGATCTAATTACAACATGGTGATCATAGTTAACAATACTGTATTATATATTTGGAAGTTGCTAAGAAAGTAGATCTTCGATGTTTTCATCACAAAAAGAAATGGTATTTGTGTGAGATGATAGAGGTGTTAACTACCCCTACTGTGAACATTGCTTGGCAATATGTGTATCAGATTATCATGTTGTACATCTCATATCTCAATAAAGCTAAGAAAAAAGTTACAATAGGGAGAATAACTGATTATGTAATAGAACAAGGTGGAGCACAATGGGTCAGAATTTTACAAGGTGATGGGAATAGAAGCAGTAAGTATAGACTACATTTTTAAAAAAGATTTATTTATTTATTCGAGAGAGAACAAGAACATAGCAGGAGGGGTAGAGGGAGAGAGACAATCTCAAGTAGACCCCCATCTGAGTACGGAGCCTGATGTGGGACTTGATCTCAGGATCCTGAAATCATGACTCGAGCCGAAACCAAGAGTCGGATGCTTATCTGACTGTACCACCCAGATGCCCCAGTATAGACTACACTTATTTTTCTAAACTCTTTGCTGAGGATAGGAACGATCTTGAGGAATTGGCAAAATTAATGAAATCTTGTTTATTTTGTTATTGATCAACATTTGTTTATAGGTTGAGAAGATTTGGCCAGGGCAAAGCAAATAATTACAGATTAAATTTGGGCTAGGGATGAATGAGAAATAGAAGAGGTAGAGAATAGTATGAAATTGAGAGAAGAGGGTATAGAGATGTTTTCTTCTAAGACCTAAAGGAAGAACTTAAGTATGAATAAATACATTTTCTAATTATAAATTTTGCTTTATGGTTGTGATGTATGTGGAAGGGAAGTTGAATGAGTACATCTAATCCTCTTGTTTTGTTTTCCCAGTGAAGGATGAGTCTGAGTTGTGTCCTCGGATGAGGAGTAGTGGATAGGGTAGGTGACCTGAGAAATGCAGTAAATTTCTGGACAGTCATGTGAAGAGTGGAAATAAAAGGAATAGGGATTAGTATATGTTGGGTCAAGTTAATGACTCAGTGGTCATTGGACTATGCTGAAGTAACTAACAGCAGAGCATTCATTTCCCCTAAGTGCAACTTAGAAACCACAGATTAAATTAATTTTTAAAATGTCTGAAGGATTGAAAAGCCACTGGTCAACTGGGATGTTAAGGACCAATATCCCAGAGAAGTCGTTGAAGTATGCCCAGCATTCTGCAAGCCATTTCCCCCCTCAATCCATTGCTGGATCTAGGTGATTTGGGGGATAACAGGGAGACAGGGATGTGGAAAGTAGCCAAGCAGTGAAGAGGCAGAGAATCCAACAGAGCTTTGGCAATCTCGAAGGACATGGGGACACAAAAGCTGCATTTCAGAACTAAGCCAGTTAGAATTTGAGGGGCAATATCTCTGAGAGAGGGGAAGCCCATAGAAGCTGAAAGACAGTGCCTTCACCGTGTGCACTGGCCAAGTCTTAATCTGTGCAGGGCAACAGGCTGAGAAGCAAATATAAAATCCCCCGAAAACAAAGCAGAGGTATTGGCAGCCTCATGGTGCTAAGAGGGAAAAAAACTGGAGATCAGAACTGCCAAATGTAAGCCTACTTCACAGTGGGAATGAACAAGAGGTAGGCTGAACATTACAAAGCTTTGAGTCAATCTCCGATTTGAGACTTTGGGTTAAATTGAGGCGATCCATCCTATTCTCACTGCCTGCCAGAAGATAAGATGGGTCCTCTGTGGAAGTAGATCTAGCAGCCTCACAAATTTTCATAAAAAGTTCTGGCATTCAGCAGAGAATTGCCGGGTGTACCAAAAAACAAGATCAAGAAAAATAAATAGTTCTCCACATAATACCTAAAATAACTAAGATTAGGGGCGCCTGGGTGGCTCAGTCGGTTAAGCGTCTGCCTTCGGCTCAGGTCATGATCCCAGGGTCCTGGGATCGAGCCCCGCGTCAGGCTCCCTGTTCAGTGGAGAGTCTGCTTCTCCCTCTCCCTCTGCCTGCCTCTCTGCCTACTTGTGCTCTCTATCTCTGTCAAATAAATAAATAAAAATCTTTAAAAAAAAACCCTAAGATTAATATGCCTTTGGCTCAGGTCTTGATCCCAGGGTCCTGGGATCGAGCCCCACATCTGGCCCCCTGCTCAGCAGGGAGTCTGCTTCTCCCTCTCCCACTCCCCCTGCTTGTGTTCCTTCTCTCGCTGTGTCTCTTTCTGTCAAATAAATAAATACAGTCTTTAAAAAAATAAATTAAAAAAAAACTAAACTGCTGTTGAAATTCGTACATTTATCATGAGGCTAACAATTCCTTTCCTGGCCAGCCACTTGGCCAGCATAGTCCAGGGAAAGTGAAAAGGCTGGCCATCACAAACCCTTTAAGTTTTAAACCTTTAAGTCAAAAAGCTTTAAGTTCTCCACATAATTAGCATGATCAGGAAATCATAAACATTTCAAAGGAGGGACGACATTTGAGGACAATTCAGAGGCATTTATTTCAACAAATTATTATTTAATTTTTGGTCTTACTATGGTATTCCTATTTTGGTGGTGATGGAAGCAGAATGCTTGAATATCAGCCTGTCACCTTATATAGATTGCCATCTAACACACCACACATACTTTATTCTTGGATTTGTTTTCGTGTGGCCACTTGAAAATGTCTTTAATGGCTGGAAAGACACGGAAGTGAATTACTGGATTGTGCTTAATATAGTCTATGGCAGAATAACTCCATGACAGAAGGTCAGTAAGCCTATTGATTTCTTTTTTTTTTTTTAAAGATTTTATTTATTTATTTGAGAGAGAGAGAATGAGAGACAGAGAGCACGAGAGGGAAGAGGGCAGAAGGAGAAGCAGACCCCCTGCTAAGCAGGGAGCCCGATGCGGGACTCGATCCCAGGACTCCAGGATCATGACCTGAGCCGAAGGCAGTCGCTTAACCAACTGAGTCACCCAGGCGCCCAAGCCTATTGATTTCTCAATGCCAAAATGTTTCTACTTTTCTGTGGGTGTTATTTACATCATTGTTGTTTAGTCGATTTTAATAATATATACTTTAATTTTTTTTTTTTTTTAATTTGAGACAGAGAGAATGAGAGAGAGAGAGCACATGAGAGGGGGGAGGGTCAGAGGCAGAAGCAGGCTCCCTGCCGAGCAGGGAGCCCGATGCGGGACTCGATCCAGGGACTCCAGGATCATGACCTGAGCCGAAGGCAGTCGCTTAACCAACTGAGCCACCCAGGCGCCCAATAATATATACTTTAAACCATGTTTTTCAAACTATGTACATAAGAATCACCTGGTCAAGCTGTTAAAAATGTAGATTTCTAAGCCTGTGCTCTGACCGAAGATACAAGGTGTTTGCATTTTTGATGCTCCAGATGATTCTGTGAAGATACTTTAGAGGACTGCATTTTGAGAAACCCACTTCAAGCTCACCATCAGCAGTAACAGCTCTTTGGAAAGTAATATTTTGACTGTGAATTTGGGAGAACTATTCCTTTGGGGATTTTTTAAATGCTGTTTATTACAAGAATTATAACAGGTTATAGGTCATCTTTATTTATAGTGGAGGGTTTAAGTTGTGGAGCAAAGTGGATATGAGAAACCCAATGGAGGACATTTAAAATAGAACTTAGAGAGTATAGAAGCTGCCATCAGCCCCTATCATGAATCACATAATATTTTGCTCAGACAAAGCTGAAATGACAGATGGACCTTTTATTAATTTAGGTAGGCACTCCTTAAACTACTAAAGTTTATGAGAGGTTTTACAACCCAGGAATTCTGAAGCTATTTCTGGTGCATGTAGTTTCATGTCATCTTTATGGGAGCAAAAAAAGATCTGTATTCCATACCCCCAACATTTTTGTTTGTCAAGATTTAGATAAAAGGATGAGAGGTAAGAATGTCTTTGCCCACACACTACCTCTTTGCTTTACCACCTATTTGGCTGGAATGAATCAAGGTGAAGCCGAATCAGTGATTCAACATCCAGTTACCCTATAGGCATTAATTCACAAAACTGTGAAATAAGTATACAGGAGAAAAAAACACCGAACATTTCTTTTCCTGCATTTGCCTTTTTCTACCCCCCCCCCCCCAAAGCACCGGGCTTGGTTTTGCCGTCAAAATGGGCTGCTCTCCCTTTTCAAGATTTTATTTATTTATTTGAGAGAGAGAGAATGAGAGAGAGCACATGAGAGTGGGGAGGGTCAGAGGGAGAAGCAGACTCCCTGCCGAGCAGGGAGCCTGATGCTGGACTCCATCCCGGGACTCCAGGATCATGACCTGAGCCGAAGGCAGTCGCTTAACCAACTGAGCCACCCAGGCGCCCTGCTCTCCCTTTTCAAAGCTTCCCTGCAGCTTTCCCTTTCTGAAGCCAGTGAAGATTATAGATGATGTAAAGAAAGTGAGCTATGTGATTATCGTAATCTGATTTTAAACTCGTGTCCTAAAACTCCTGTTCATCCTGCAGCGGATGCTACATCCTGCCACCGCTACGGATGGTTCTCGGCTTGCAGAGATCAGCCGTGATGCCGACTGCGGTATCAGAGCTTGCAGCTGGCTGTGCTTTTCCACTGCCCAGCACCTTTTGACAACTTAACGTTGAGGTCTCTTTGCTAATGAAGCAAGGAGAGAAGCTCACACAACTAGCACTTTTGACAAGAGCTGTAGAATATTGATTGCATTTAAAAGTGAAAAGCAGAATCCAAAGTGAATTGAACAGGATTCTAATTTGCTTTTTAAAAAGGTCTGTCGATCAAGATATCCACTGATCTATTTGACAACATTGGTAATTGGGGATCTTATCTAAGGGGTGGGACCATAACCTGGGGCCTCATACTTGTTTTATGTTCATCCTTTTGCATATGCTGATGCATGTACCCGTTTGCTGCCCATCATGACCCCCTGGAGCCATACCTCGGGCCCCTGGACTGACCCCTGGATAGATTCTAACTGCCACACAGCCTGCCGCCCCATTTCAGTGGTCATCGTCCCATTCCCTAAGGGCAGTTAGGGTTACTATTCCAGGAGGAGGAATGAGTAAGGGACAGGGGGCTAGGTAGGGAGAGATAGGTAGGGGGCTAGGTGCTCAGGCTCACAGAAATCCCAAAAATGTGGCAGTGTGAGGAAACCAGAGATAAGGGAACAAACCTGCCCTAGGCATGTGGGGTGGGTATCTTTTTATGAAATCACCTGTGACCAGCAAGAATAACCAGACCCTAAAAAGGAAGTAAGCCATTGAAGGTGTTATGACTAGACCTTGCTCAATGGTGATATCATTAGAGATGTTAAAAGGATTTAAGTTCCCTGGTTAGCTTTCTATAAAAGACCAACCCTAACGGCCCTCAATGGCAACCCTGTAGGGACCCTTCTCACTCTTGAGAGCTTTTTCTGTATCTAACTTCTATCGCTTTACTCAACAAAAAAGGGGGCTGTTGGTTGATGTTTTGATACAGAAATGTAGTGTTGGCATCTTGTATTCTCTTTTCATCATCATTTTGTCAGAGTTAGAATTGGCTAAAGTATATGATCCAGACGGAGCACCCAGAATGGCTTAGAAGATGCTTATCTCCCTGACTGACTGACACTACTCGGTTTGCTGCATCCTTTTCCCACATGGCTTCTCCCAAGGAACTTAACTTTCTGTTCTCTCCTTGTTTGGCCCAAGAAAACCTCCCCCTCCTCTCCTCAGATTCAAATGAAGACCAAGCCTCAAAGGCAATTTTGCCGCCTACGATTTGACTTTATTTGTGGGTGATAATCTGAGTGACTGAGTTACTAGTCACTGGCATAGTGTATCTGCTTGCCTCCCGTTTACTCTTGCCTCTAAAATTAGGCTGTTAGCATCTGACTCACTTCCATCGTTCAGATCTGCAGTTTTGCGTTGGGCTGCTCGGAAAGCCAAACTGCTTCTTGACAGGTAGCTCCTGGCAGAGAGCAGGCACTCAAATATTTGTTGAATGAATGAGTGATGTTTACCGTTTGCAGGCCTCCTCCTCCCAGACACTTTTTGTTTTCTAGATTGGTTTTTTTGCTTGGTTTTGGATTTTCTCATGTTTGGGGGAAACAACTAGAAAAGAGCATTAGCCCCATGAGAAAGCACCTGCCCTATGGGATGAAGAAGGGTTACATTTTTATACATTTAATGTGAAATCCCAACTGAATCTTTTCCTTTAAATCATGTGCTGACTTTTACTCAAAAGAGGAAAGATATTTTTCTTGATGATCTTCTACCACCTGCTGTTCTAAATATGTCATTTTATTTCTGACTTGACATCTTGAGCTCTGGCGCCATGGGAGAAATATGGTTGAGGAAAAGGAACGTCTCCAGGTTGAGGAGGTGCGAAGAGTCACCTGGTAGCATGCCCTTCTCTTCTTTGGCCCATTTCCCCTTGCCTTGCTTCCTGCTCAGTCTTTTTGTTTTCTAGCTTGTCTTCCATGGTCCTATTGAAAGATAGAAGCATTGAGTTAGAAATTGCAATATGTAAGTGTATCAGACCAACACATTGGATTCCTTATACTCACGCAATATATGCCAATTATAGCTCTGTAAAAATAAACAATACATAAAATTCCAATAACTGCCTATTTCCTTTTCTCTAAAGCAGGATATCGAAAGTGTGAACAGAAGATGACCTACATCAGTATCAGCTAGAATATTTGTTTAAAAATGCAGATTCCTAGGCCCTTTGCACATCTACTGATCATAGGTCTTAGGGGATGAGGGTCAAGGGTCTGCATTTTTAACCAGAACTCTAGGCATTTATATCGTACTCTTTTGAGACTCAGCTGCCCTTGACCAATGATGCATTAAGTCCAAGTGAGGAAATTAAATAAAAGACAATTCCAAATGCATATACCTCGTGTGTAGGCCTTTCCACTTTACAATAAAAATGCACACTTAATGGGCGCCTGGGTGGCTCAGTTGGTTGGGCGACTGCCTTCGGCTCAGGTCATGATCCTGGAGTCCCAGGATCGAGTCCCGCATCAGGCTCCCTGCTCAGCAGGGAGTCTGCTTCTCCTTCTGACCCTCCCCCCTCTCATGCTCTCTCTCTCTCTCTCTCATTCTCTCTCTCAAATAAATAAATAAAATCTTAAAAAAAATGCACACTTAAAAAATGTAATCACCACATAGAACTATGAACAGTGCTTGAAAATTAAGTGAAGGGCATTGGTTAAATTGTTTGATGACCGTAACTATTGTTGAAAGACAAAGTATATTTTTTAAAAAATGTTTCTTTGAAAAGCAAGCATTTGAGAACTATTATTTTTGCTTTTCCTTTGTTTTCAATGTTTATATGTTTCTGTGTGGACCTCTGCACCACCTTCTCTCTCTCTCCCTCTCCCCTCCCACCACTGCTCATATTCCTAACTCTCTCACCCCCCTCTCTCCCTGCCCCCTACCTTCCTCCCTCTATCCTTCCCCCCTTCCCATAACTCTTAAGTCCAGCTCCTCTTTTGATAGCAAGGTCTACCTTATGATCTCATCTTTAGCACTTAAAAGAATGATTGTTGCAGCCAGATCTTCCTCTGAGACTTACTAGCTGGATGATATTAGACATATTGCTTAACATCTCTCATTTCCTGTTGCCTCAACACTGAAACAGAGCACTTAACCTTGTAGTGCCTTTGGGAGATTTAAACCAGACTAATGTGTGTAAAGCGCTTAACAGAGATCCTAGCAGTCATTACTCAACTGTTGGTTTTTATGGTTATGAATTTCAATGATTGCATGGGAAAGGATGTGTTAAAGAGAAAAGTTGAGTCCTTAAGTTAGGAGATTTTTAAGTATTGTGATAGTTGTTAGGTTCTGAAGAGATACAGATGAGTAAGAGTTGATCCCTGCCCTCAAGTTGTGGAGTCTTGTAAGGAAAAGACAGATAAATGTATAATTACATCCATAAAATACAGTGTGTACAATGTTGTAAGATGGTGAAGGACTCAATGGAACCACTAAGGAGGGAGTGATGAGTGTTTCCACTGCTTAGTGTCAGTTGCCTTGTTGCTATGTGAATATATAATGGGAAGAAACTTAAATAGCCCCTTTATTTGCCATTGCTTCTTTCTATTTAAAATGGCACCCACATCATGCCCTGACTCCAGCAGGCCTTTCTGTACAAGAGAAAAAGCTGTCACTTCCTTGAGACACCCACTTCCATCTGATTGAATACTGCTATAATAAATATGGAAATATATGTTGATCACGAATACAAATGCCAGCCCGCTAAGGGTTGTTCAG
Organism: Mirounga angustirostris; assembly: GCF_029215605.1. Classification (NCBI taxonomy): domain Eukaryota; kingdom Metazoa; phylum Chordata; class Mammalia; order Carnivora; family Phocidae; genus Mirounga; species Mirounga angustirostris. The sequence continues at coordinate 47,047,922 of NW_026991714.1, forward strand.
TGTACAACCTGTACAGCTATACCAGGCAACCCTATAACTACAAACAATAGTTATCTCACACCGACTTTAATTATTTTGCTTGGCAAATAAAGTAATTAGGATAATTTTTGTACTGTAGACAAGCACCATCATCCTGAACCCATGATCTTGTCACCATCATTGTCCTGGGGTGAAGGTTATACTGTAGTTAGCTGGGTGAGATTGTTCTCATCATTTAGTAGTTCCCCTGAGGTGTTGCTGATCATGTTCTTTAAGTGAATAGAGGAATTCTGAGTAAATCATCTCATAAAAGATTCCTTCTCACGGGGCTATTACGAAGGGCAGGGACATAATACATAAGAAGTATCTAACCTGTAATGTTCTTCCGTTATAGCGTATGTTGTCTCGGACATTTTAAATATGCTACTCCAGATTCATTAAAAATAATCTGACAACACATATTAATAAAACCAAATTAGGGGGCGCCTGGGTGGCTCAGTTGGTTAAGCGACTGCCTTCGGCTCAGGTCATGATCCTGGAGTCCCAGGATCGAATCCCGCATCGGGCTCCCTGCTCGGCGGGGAGTCTGCTTCTCCCTCTGACCCTCCTCCCTCTCATGTGCTCTCTCTCTCTCTCATTCTCTCTCTCTCAAATAAATAAATAAAATCTTTAAAAAAATAAAAAAAATAAAACCGAAGTAGGAATTATGGATCATATTTTTTCATCCTCCTCACTTGTGTTTACTGTCTACAGTTGACACTCCAGATCCGTACGTGGAACTTTTCATCTCCTCCACCCCTGACAGCAGGAAGAGAACAAGACACTTCAATAATGACATAAACCCTGTGTGGAATGAGACCTTCGAGTTTATTTTGGATCCTAACCAGGAAAATGTTTTGGAGGTCAGTGAATCATTTGCGGACCGTTAGATGGTCCTCATTCATGTTGAAGTTGGTGTTTGAGCTTGTCCCTTTCATGCCATCTTTCTCCTTGGGCAGGTGTGGCTGGGGTCCAGCTGTGCAGCCTGGAACACTGGGCTCTAAGTGGTGTACATCAAGTGATGTGAGTGCCCAGTGGTAACGCAAGAGTTAGGTAGCGCTGGGAAGAATCTTTTATCCTCCTCGTGTGCTTTGGAGAAAACATATTTTCTGTTATAAAGAGGAGGGTCCAAGTACAACAGAATAACAATATCGTCAATGGATTCCTACTTTAAAATAAGTGAACTTTGTTAACGTAAAGTTTCTAACTGAAAATAATTAACCTGAAAATAAGTTAAAATAGATCTTTCCCAAAATGGTTACATGGATTTTCTACATTAATTTATTTCTCATACTCCAAAATAGCATTTCCCCTGGGGGCGGGGGGTAAGGTTCCATTTTTGAAAACATGATAATGATTAAGTCAATCAGGAAAGTGAAAAAGTTAATGACTGCCTTAGTGGCAAATGTGTCAGAAAGAAAAGACAAAGAATTATAACCAGTTGAATATTGAGGCCCTCAAATGACTATTAAATATCATTTGAGAACTTTGATTTTTTAAGTGTGGTGGAAATTTTCGATATAATATCCAAAGATCCAAGAGAAATTATATTCCTGTGTTCTACTTTTTAATCTCTACAGGTCACATTAATGGATGCCAATTATGTCATGGATGAAACTCTAGGGACAGCAACATTCCCCATATCCTCTATGAAAGTAGGAGAGAAGAAAGAGGTTCCTTTTATTTTCAACCAAGTAAGTGACACAACAGGATTATTTTTCAACGTTATGTCAGATAAAAATCTATTTATTCTGGGATCTATTTTATTTGTTTGTTGGGATGTTTCTTTTTTAAAGAGAAAATTTTGTGTCCCTTTTACTTCTTGTCCAAAGCTTTTTATTGTTCTGATATTTATAAGCTTTGATTGAAGTATTACACTAAATAATACAGAGACATTAATCTCTGTTGTTGCTCTAAGTGAGGCAATGGCTTTGGGCCCCCCACCCCCGACCCCACAGGAGGTCTAATAAAACTTTTGAGAAGATAAAGGAAGATGTAAAATCTGAGAGGAATGGCAGAGAGAAAGAGAGAGAGAGAACTCAAAAAGAAAACTGTTGGGGGGGCCAGTCATTTAAGCGTCTGACTCTTGATTTCGGGGCCCAGGTCATGATCTCAGGGTCATGGGATCGAGACCTGCATCAGGCTTCTCGCCCAGCAGAGAGTCGGCTTGGGATTCCCTCTGTCCCACTCCCTCTACCTCTCCCCCTCATTCACGTGTGCGTGTGCACGTTCTCTCTCTCAAATAAAAAAAAAGTTGTTTTTTTTTTTTTTTTAAGAAAACTGTCGGAACATCCAAACTGTTCCAAAATTACATGTTTAGCAATAAATTAAGCCTCTGTGGAGGGATATTTCTGTCTCAGATAATCCTCAAATAATTAGGGCTGCAGCAATGAAAAGTCAGCAGGAATAGTCTTGGGTTTTGTTTTTTTTTACACTTCTAGGTATGCTGCGTTTCTGAAATGTCAATAATTTAGGAATCACAAAGCCCTAGAAAGATTACTAATACAGAGTAAACATTGGATTTTGAATTTTATAAGAAACTAATTTAGAAGTTTACAGTGAGAAATGTAAACAACTGATGGACCAGTATCCAGAAGGCTGGTTAATGTATTAATTTCTTGTTGGAAGAGGCTCTGTGTTTTTGCTTGTCCTTGGAATGACTTCAAATTGGTGTCTTCCCCCAAACCTGCCTGTTCCTTAACTCTCACCTCCTTTCTGTTACTATCCCAAGTGACCTCCTCCTTCTCTGAAGCCCTAAGATAATTATCTATGGTATTCACTGGGACTGAGGCATTTAAATTGTTTGATTTCTTATCTTCCTCCCTCTCCCCGTAAACTAAAATCCTATAGATCAGGAATACTGGTTATGCATGCCTAATTACAGAGCTAATGCATAGTTTATATTTACTGGATGAATGTATACCTGTTTAGAAACCAACTTAAGCCCGAAGGTCTACCTGACCGGTTCATGCGAGCGGGGCAGCCCAGGTGCCTTGAGGACAGTCTAGTCCCACGTGCCCTGTTAACTCCTTCAGCTGCTCCAGGAAGCATGTCTTCTGTATGTCTGACTCCCGTGCCAAGAGATACACTGCCCACAGTTCTGTTGACTTTTTTTTTAAAGTTCTTGCATTCATCCCTCTTGTAAATGTTTATTGAAGTCCACTGTGTACCAGCCACTGTGCTTTGTGCAAGGAATATAAAGAAGAATAAGACACAGTAGGCTCTTCCCTCAGTTACCTCCATGTGGGGTAGAGGTGAGGTAGGGGTTGGGTTAGGAAGTGGGCAGAGGAGATAGAAACATGTGAGAAATGAAACCACCGTACGGTGAGATAAGCATCAATCAGGAATGTGTGGTAGGAAGACAGAATAAAGACAGACTGTTGTCAGGGGAAGCCAGCGACCGCTGCATACAAGTAGGTGATTTTGAATAGGTTGAAGAGTGAACATAGTGGTTAATGCCTTGGCATTTGAAGCTAGGTTATTTGGTGTTTAAATGTCAGCTCTGCCCCTTACTATCTGTTTCATCCTGGTGAAATCACTTAGCTCTTCCGGGCCTTGATTTACTCATCTGTAAAATGGAGATGATATCTCATAAGAGAGTTTATGATAATGCATTTATGATTAAATGACTTAATTTTACTTATATATAATATAGCCATATGATAATATATACTGTAATTATATTACATATACATATATTTTAAATACATTTAGATGTAATTATTTGATTATACTTTTTATAGTATATTACATAAGATATAAATTATATGTTACTTAGTTTATATATTTATTAAGTATAAAATTTGAAATGTATATGAAATGTATACGGTGGGCACCTGGGTGGCTTAGTCGGTTAAGCGTCTGCCTTCATTTCAGGTCATGATCCCGGGGTCCTGGGATTGAGCCCTGCATTGGGCTCCCTGCTTAGTGGGGAGTCTGCTTCTCCCTCTGCTTCTGCCTCTGCTCGTGCTCTCCCTCTCTTTCTCTCTCTCAAATAAATATATAAAATCTTTAAAAAAAAAGAAATATATAATAATGCTTGGTTATAGAAATACATATCAATACTGTATGCACAGTCAGTCGCTGCTCAGAGTCTGCTAAGGTTTCTCTCTCCCTTTCCCTCTGCCCCTCCCCACTCTGTCTCTCTAAAATAAATAAATCTTAAAAAAATACTGTATGCACATGAATATATCTGTACATAATTATACTTTTATATGGTTTATTACATAAGATATAATGCGTTGCTTAGTTTATGTATTTATTAAGTATAGAATTTATTATACATTAAATGTATAATGATGCTTGGTTATAGAAATATATATCACTAATGTATGCACATGGATGTACCCGTACATATATATAGTGCTTAGAACATATTAAGTACTTTATAAATGCAAAGGCATGGAGTCTTGAAAGAAGAAAGCAAGTCGGGGCCTGGCAAGTTACAAGGCCCTGCAGACACATGTTGATGCATGGTGGGGTAAAGTTTAGAGTTGGTCAAAGGCTAATATCCCGCAACCTTCCTAAGGCGTGTCTCTAGGACTGGGTTCTCAATAAATGTTTATTGAGAGCGTTGTAAGCATGGATTGGCCTTTCCACAGTATGTTTTCCCCCATCTTCAGTCTGATTATGGGAGAAGATATTGGAGGGAAACATGCATTTCCTCTCCTCCTGTCATTTCCTATGGTTAGCTGTGTAACCTCCGGGCTCTAAAAAAGACTTTCTACATTCCTGAATTTAAAGTAGCTTACATAATTAGTTTCTTTAGTGCGGCTGAGAAAACAGTTGGCCAAACAGCTTTTCTTCATCACTCTGTTCTTTTTTTTTTTTTTAAGATTTTATTTATTTATTTGAGAGAGAGAATAAGAGAGAGAGCACATGAGAGGGGGGAGGGTCAGAGGGAGAAGCGGACTCCCCACCGAGCAGGGAGCCCGATGCAGGACTTGATCCAGGGACTCGATCCAGGGACTCCAGGATCATGACCTGAGCCGAAGGCAGTCGCTTAATCAACTGAGCCACCCAGGCGCCCCATCACTCTGTTCTTAAGAGACCTTTGAAGTTTGTATCTGAAGGACAATTGTTTGCGTTGGTGATCTGTGATGGTAGAGGGGAGAAAGGTAAAGACGCAGGGTTGGGTGGAGAGCCCTTGGCATTCCCCAGATCACGTGGCATGCCCTGTGCACGCTCTCCAGCCTCACCTCACCTCTGCACCCCATCTTTCAGAGGAGCATGGGCTTCTTTCCAGTGTTTAAGGAGGTGAGAGAGAACAGACTGTGAGGGAATAGTGTGGGAAAAGAAGTTTTTAAACGATTCTTGAAGATGATTATAACAGTCTGGAACAATAAAGAAAGCACTTGGATTTGACAAAGAGAGAACACAGGTTTCCAGCCAAGACATTATTAACAAAAACTTCTTCAAAATTTTGTCATCCAAAAGTTAATACTGAGTCAACATAGAGTGATTTCTGTGGCCAGCAGCCAGCTAGAGAAAGAAAGGGAGTCTCCAAATGGAGATTGCCAGATTCCCACGGGCTTGCACTACCCACTCAGGGAATCGGGAGATCCATTCTCTCATTCTGTCTTGGTCACTAATCTCCCCCTAGAATGTTTGATTTGTCACTCTTTCTGCCTTATACTCTTCATCTCTAAGATAGAAGTTTTGATTAATGTAAGATCCTTTCTAATTTATAAGGTTCTGTGATCCAGAAAGAATACCTTTTTTATATGATCATTTTTATTCAAGAATTTTTAATTCTTTCCATTTTACGGATATGGAAACAAAACAATAATAAAAATCTTTCATTTTGTGTGCACCCAGGGACCACACACACAAAAATCTTCATTATGTGATTTTAAAATACTGACCTATCAGTAGATTCTTTTTTAAAGATTTTATTTATTTATTTGAGAGAGAGAACAAGAGAGAGAGCATGAGCAGGGCCAAGGGGTAGAGGGAGAGGGAGAAGCAGACTCCCCGCTGAGCAAGGAGCACAATGCAAAACTCCATCCCAGGACCCTGGGATCATGACCTGAGCCAAAGACAGATGCTTAACCGACTGAGCCACCTAGGCGCCCAGTAGACTATTTTTTAATATGAGAATTTGAGCAGCTAAAATTTTGCAGCTAATACTTTGCTAAATGTTAAGAAAGCCACAAAAAGTTCATTTTCAAGGAACTAATAATCTGTTTGGAAAGGAGTAGACATTCATGTATAAACTGGTAAGTAATACAGTAAGCAGTATCATGAGGCATCTATTCATTAATTTACTTACTTGGGCGTTATTAAACATTTATTATGTTCTAAGTAGTATTCTAGGTGATGGGCAAACAGTAGAGGACGTGCTCGATGATGTTCTGGTTCCCAGAGAGCTTGCTTTCTAATGGGGAAGGTAAATAGGATCAGAAAGCCAAGGACAATCAATACAATATCTGCTAGTACTGTGAGGAAAATAGAACAGAGGGATGTGATAGGGAATAGTTGGTGGGCAACTGAAGTTTATATAGTCAGGGAAGGCCTTTCTAAACTGTTATATTTTTCTCCAAATGTTATTATAAAAATTTTCAAACATAGAAAAAAGTTGAAAGATTGTATAACTGCCACGTAGACTCTACGATTGTTTTACTGTATTTACTTGGCCACATATCTCTCCATCTATCCATCCATCAAACCATCTTACTTCTTAAATATTCATTTATTTATTTTAGAGAAAGAGAGGGAGAAAGAGGGTGGGGTGGGAAGGGGCAGAGGAAGAGGGAGAGAGAGTCTTAAGCAGACTCTTCGCTGAGCATGGAGCCCTACGTGGGGCTCAATCTCACAACCCTGAGATCACGACGAGCTGAAACCAAGAGTTGGCTGCTTAACCGACTGTGCCACCCAGGTGCCCCAAACCATCTTATTTTTTTGATGCATTTAAAAACAAATTGGAGAGGCGCCTGTGTGGCTCAGTTGGTGGGCATCTGACTCTTGGTTTCTGCTCGGGTTGTGGTATCGAGGTCATGGGATCCAGCCCTGTGTTGGGATTCTCTCTCTCCCTCTGCCTCTGCCCCTCCCCCCACTCCTGCACTTTTTCTCTAAATAAATAAATAAATAAAATCTTATAAAAAATAAAAACAAATTGCAGACAGCACTATGTTTCACCCCTAAACACTTAAGCATATCATTAACTAGAGCTTAGTATTATATAGTATAATTTTAAGTGCCAAATAGTGTAGATAAGATATATAGTGAGCATTATAAGAAGGAATTATTCATTCATTCATTTCACAAATAACTATTAAACACCTACTGATGTGTCAGGCAAGTCTTTAGGAACTACCTATTCAGCAGTGAACAAAACAGTAAGAATCCCTCCTCTCATGGAACTCATATTCTACTTAGTAAGAGAGACAAGAAGCAAGATAAATAAGTAAAAGTTACTTGTGTTAGGTAGTGATAGCAGTAAGTGCTGAATAAACCAGGGAAGGAGGAAAGAGGTATTTGTGTATGTAAAGGGGGTTGCAAATGCAGTTCCAAAAATATGGCCAAGAGCATCTCTGATGATATCGGGGTGGGGGGAGGCAGGGGGAAGGGGGGCAGAAGTTGCCCCGAGTAGAAAAGTCCTGCAGTGGAACACACAGAGAAAGAGTGGTAGGGATTGTGGTAGGAAATGAGGACAGGAAGGTGAAGGGGCATGGGGTTTCAGTGAGTTACAGTGGATATCAATGGTTTAGGCTTGTACTTAAAGGAAGGATGTGGTTGGATCACCAACGGGGTGGAAGGCCATTCTGGTGGGGAGAATAGCCTGAGCCTTTGCTCACAGTCATGGGACTCGGAAGGACCAGTGTGTTCAGGAAACAGTGTCTAGACCAGCGTGGTGAGAGCAGAGCATTCGTGCATAAAGGAAGAATAGATACACAGAGGTCAAACTATGGCAGAGCTCAAATTTGAGGTGTTAGAATTTGGATGTTTTCCTACCCACAGCAGTGAGTTATGGAAGGTTTTTGACCTGGTAATAGGGAATTTCGAGCCAACAGGATTTGGCTTCTTCCTCAGATGGATTAGTAAGCAGCAAGTTAGTAGGTAAAGAGACAGAGTCTGTTTCCTAGTGAAAACAAAAGGGTTGATGCAGCTTCAGCAGACTTCTTCTGTGGCCAGGGACAAGTATGAGGAGTGCAGGGTGACTTGAGCTAAGTGAGCATAAGCCGCAACTCTCCGGTGTCTGCAAGAGCTGAATGGAATGATCGCTGGGGGCCCTGAGGACCAGCTGCAGCCGCAGAGAGGGAATTTACAGCGGATCCGGCCCTTCCCAAGACTGATTTATTGCTCGATTTTTGAACTTTTTTTGTTGTTTATTATTATTTGTTGTTTTTAGGAAAAAGCCAATCTTAGGGCTGGATCCACATTTTGTTTTGTTTTGTTTTCTTGCTGGTATTTAGGGTTAGGTTGTGTTTATTGGAGTCACAAAGTGAGAGAGCATCACAGTTGTCATTTGAAAGAAACTGGCAGGACCTGCTCTTTTTGACCCCAGGCTCAGAGTCAGCCAGCCGCTGCCTGGGTTGGAATCATGATTCTGCTACTTATTGCCCATGTGATGTTGAGCATTTTTTTTTTTCTCTCTGCCGTGCATCCTCATCTGTGAAACAGGGTTGTATATAGTACCTACCTCTTTTTAAGGTTGTGGTTATGGTTAAATTAATTAATACATGGAAAGCTTTAGAACAGTGCCTGGTCCAGTAAGCACTAAATAAATATTCGATATTCTTATTATAACTGGCCAGATTTAACTGTCATGTGCTTCATGAAACTGACTTACCTATTAAACTTAATTGTTTGAACTTACCAAAATGAACATATATATATAAACATATATATATATAAATATGTAGAGCCTTTAAGTTTAGTGATCATTTGCTTTAGTGATCATTTCACACAGTTCAAAAATGCTCCAGTCACCCATTACTGAATATATCAATGTGAGGCTATGGGTTACAGAATCCCATTTTAAAGTGGAAAGATCTAACATCTTCAGAATTTGCTGTGTTTTTTGTAAACAAAGTAGCCCACTTCAAGAGAATCTTAAAAATCCTGAGGTTTTGAAGTACGGTAGAGAAAGATTACACTTCTTTATTCTCTAGATGAAATTAGTTTGTTTTGGCCAATACCTTGAGGAAGATAGCCTCCCAAGCTTACGTGGTATGGTGTTTTTATTTGCCATCTTTAGTGGTATTGTTTAAAAATAGCCATGTCTCATAGCTTCTGTGGCATCTGATTCTGACTGATTGCTTTCTTTGATTGTTGCTTATTCATGATTGTAAACTTGAAAATGAATGAGGTAGTTCTATAGAAGAGAGAGTGGCAAAGCTTTAAAAAGATGGTAGTTTTGATGCTGAGTTCAGAATGTGAAGTTAGTGTCAGGATGATTTCTTTGGAAAACTATGTCTTGATGTGTGAAGACTAGGACTACAGTTTAGCTGAGTGAATGACAAAGAGTTTGGAGGGGAAACAAGAGGACTATATACTTTTATGAGAAGTCTGGGGGATCTTTGGCTAAGATGTGAATGCTGTCAGATGGAGGCGGGTTAGAGTTCAAACAGAGTTTAAACAATTCCTGGCTTTAAGAGAGAACACATTTTTTGGGGGGGATGCTAGCAATGGAAACTTAAGTCTTTTTTGACACTTTCACAATTTGTAACTTTTAAATTATAGGGCCTTTTAGAATGTTCTTGTCTTCTTGGGTCCTCTACTGTACCTAAGTTCCATCAAGGAGTAGAATACATTTCAGCTTAATTATTATTGCATACCTATCCTGATACACATTAGGTGCTTGAGTCATTTTTGGATGAATGGATAAATGAATGCACTTATGAGAAATACAGAAAATCTGGGAAGTGGTCCGACAGGAATAATGAAAGTAAATTAAGTTTAAAAGGAGAAACTAGAGTGTGAGAGATTCCCATTTGGTTTGGTACTATTGCTCTAGGAAATCTGGTTTAGAATTTCCAATGTCTAAGTAAGGAAAAGGGACCTTAAATCAAGGAAAGAGAGATCATCCTCAAATGTAAGGAGGAACCCTGCATGATAGAGTGGAAGATGACTATAGGGGAAATAGTGTATTTTTTAATCTTTCAAATCTTTTAAAGACCATTTGGGGGGCCGGGGGCACAATTATCCTGAATTCTTGGGTGAATGGATTAGATGATTCCTGGTAGTAAATGTGAATTTCATTTTATTAAGAAATCATATATGGGGGCGCCTGGGTGGCTCAGTTGGTTAAGCCACTGCCTTCGGCTCAGGTCATGATCCTGGAGTCCCTGGATCGAGTCCCGCATCGGGCTCCCTGCTCGGCAGGGAGTCTGCTTCTCCCTCTCCCGCTCCCCGCTCTTGTGCTCTCTCTCTCTCTCTCTCACTCTCTCTCTCAAATAAATAAATAAAATCTTTAAAAAAAAATTTAAAAAAATAAAAAGAAATCATATATGTTAACTAGACTTACTGTGGTGATCATTTTGCAATATATAACAATGTTAAATCGTTGTGTTATACATCTTAAATTAATATAATGTTAAATGTCCCTTACATCTCAATTTAAAAAATAAACATCATATATATTTTTAAAAGTGACTTTAGCAGTACCCCATTTAATTTTAAACTTGTGAAATTTACCTAGATGAGATCTGGCTTGTATTGGTGGAATTGTGAATTTCTGCTCTACACTTGAATTCCTCTTGTGAGATCTACATCTGCTTCCTTCTTCATTGGTTAGGGTTACAGTGTATGTAAACATGATTTTTAGTAAAAGTGGCCCTTATTTTTTAAATATAATTTTATTTTATCTTGTACAGGTCAGGTATATATAGATAAAGCAGAAAATACTCTGTTATTCTCTCAAAAGATGTAAATGATTATTGAATCTGCCTGGTGATCAGTTGCTGTTTTATTTTGCTCGGGGGGGGGGGTGGTAGGGAAGAGTGCATTGACTCAGGAGGGATCAGAATTCAAAGTAATGTTTTATTGAAAGTAAAGGTTGTAAATGCTGGAGTATATTAATAAGCAAAGGCATAGCCTATTTGAAGAGCTCTTTATTAATAGGATAGATCCTCAAGTTTAAAAACATTTGTGTGCATCTTTTCATAATAATAATTTTAAACGACCTCCTTAATGCCAGGCACTATGCTTGTTGCTTTAACTTTATCATTTCAAAATGACCCTGGAAAGTTTGCAAGTAAGTTAGCAGGTTACGTACTTTAAAAAGCTATTTTTAAGGGGCACCTGGGTGGCTCAGTCAGTTAAGCGTCTGCCTCCAGCTCAGGTCATGATCTCGGGGTCTTGGGATCAAGTCCCGTGTCTGGCTCTCTGCTCAGCAGGGAGTCTGCTTCTCCCTCTCCCTCTGTGCTCTCTCTCTCTTGCTCTCTCTCTCAAATAAATAAATAAAATCTTTTAAAAAATAAATTATTTTTAAATCTAAAGTGGCTTCTTTATATAGTTTCTCTCCTCTAGGTCCTTACCTTCTCCCCCGGGTGAACATCTCCCATTGTAAGCATCTAAAATTGCTTTCCACTGTGGAAATCAAAGATGAGATTGTTGTTTTCCATAAGAATGTACAATGAGTACAGTCTGCTTCTTACATTTATAATTCCTAGTAGAGGTGGAGTTATTCTCATTTGTCTGGCTTCTAGCTAGGTGTTACGGGGTTGGGGAGAGCCAGAGAGACTGGATAACCTTTCCTTCAAATTGTTTTGAGACTGCAAGCAATGTGGAAGACCGTGATGCGGTGTGTGGGAAGGAATTTCCAATTCTTGTTTAATGCCTCACAGGAAGTACATTTTGCAAAACATTTTGTGGCTATTGCATCTGAATGACATGTTTCAGGTTAAAAAGTGTGGGGAGATTGTAAATGTCAGCTTCATAGCATGTCTGAGCATAGCACATCAAGTGGGAGAGTTTAAAATTTCCTTCAGATGGTGGGTGATCCACTTGGGCCACATGTGGAAGTGAGGATCCCAATCCATGTGATAATTTCCACCACAACACATTCTGTATTACTGTACGTGGCGGGAAAATCCTGTGTCTTCCCTTCTCTCATCCTGCCTTCATTTAAGAAGTCTTATCAGTCAGTCTTCTAGGATTATCAATGTCCAAGAAGCACTGTGGGTGGCTATAGAAGGGACATTCTGTGGAGAAGACAAATATGACCATGAACATAGCACAGTTGATTTTCCTTTTATTTATTAAGTTGTCAGGACAAGTAGGCATTAGATATAGCCAGGCATTGATTATCTTAATAGCTAAATTGCTTAGGGACCTGCCAGTCGGGGAGCCATCTTTTTTCTCAAGTCTGTCATCATGTGGCACATTGGACTAAGAAGCCCATTCCAGCTTTGAATCTTTCCATTGGTTAGAATACTTCACAAAGAGTTATAATGTCGTTCTTTGAGTTTCCATTCTTCCGTAGTGTTTTTGCCCTCTGGAGATGAAAACAGTAAATCTAAGTCTTGTTTTAATACCAGCTTTCCTATATTTTTTGGGGGGAAAAAAAAAACAGACCATGTTTTACCCATGTCTTGTTTTTTCACTAAATATCCAAAGCAACCTCATTCACTATAAAGTTTTCCAAGCCCTCTTTGGGAAAGACTCCGTTTGAAATTTAGAAATAGGGAACAGACACGATGTGCTGCTGAGGTGTGGTCTGAGCAGGTCTACCACTGGTAGAACAGACAGCAGCTCCATTAATTGTTTAGAAGCCAGTCACCTTTTTGACTTATAACTGAACTCTGATTCATCGGGGCATGTGTAATTCCACTTGTACTGGGATTCTTGATTATTTTGTTAACTTCAAAGTAATTTGATATGCTGCCTTGATGAATAAAGGTCATAGGATTCCAGAGGAACTGCTATGTGTGTTAGACTAACCCATGATTTTATGTTTAGCAGCAATGAAATGTTTCTTGACACGGAAAGATTGCCTCATGTGCTCCCCTCACACTCACATGCACAGTAATTCAACAGGTATCTATTGATTATGTGTTGAATACCAAACACTGCAATGAACTGTAGTAGAGATCTATATAAGATAAAGCTTATAGTTTAGTGGGAGAGGCAAATTCTTTTTTTTTTTTTTTTTTTAATTTTTTTATTCTTATGTTAATCCCCTTACATTACAACATTAGTTTTAGATGAAGTGTTCCATGATTCATTGTTTGTGCACAACACCCAGTGCTCCATGCAGAATGTGCCCTCCTAAATACCCACCACCAGGCTAACCCATCCTCCCACCCCCCTCCCCTCTAGAACCCTGTTTGTTTTTCAGAGTCCATCGTCTCTCATGGTTCGTCTACCCCTCCGATTTCCCCCGCTTCATTCTTCCCCTCCTGCTACCTTCTTCTTCTTCTTCTTCTTTTTTTTTTCTTAACATATATTGCATTATTTGTTTCAGAGGTACAGATCTGAGATTCAACAGTCTTGCACAATTCACAGCGCTTACCAGAGCACATACACTCCCCAGTGTCTATCACCCAGTCACCCCATCCCTCCCACCCCACCCCCCACTCCAACAACACTCAGTTTGTTTCCTGCGATTAAGAATTCCTCATATCAGTGAGATCATATGATACATGTCTTTCTCTGTTTGACTTATTTCACTCAACATAATACCCTCCAGTTCCATCCACGTTGTTGCAAATGGCAATAGGGAGAGGCAAATTCTTATACAGATGATTTCAGTACCTTTTTCTTATTCATAAAATATAGTCCTGAGAATTAGCCATGAACTTATTTTAACCTTTTGGAAAGCTCCTTCTAGCTTGTTTTTTTCCATCCTCTGAAACCAAAAAGAAAACAAAGCCAATAATCTATAGCATTTTATGTTGCTTCCAAAAACATCTTCTTCACTTTTAAGAGGCATATCCGAGTTCTGTTCTATCCGAAGGTATTGGGCAGGTTCACTCTTAACTATAGTCTATGGTAACTGATATAATAAAAATAATAGCACCATTTTACAATTATGCAGCAAACTTCAAAACATTTTCTCATTTGGTTCTCATAACAATCTAAAATTACATTATTGATAACTAATGGCAGGGGTAGTACAGAGAAGGTCTTTCCATACAATAGATGTATAGTCTCTGGAAAGACACCTTTTAATATCCCTTCTTCTCTGTGGATATTAATCACTCTCTTTTCCATTAAACCACAGTTGGCCCATTGGCAGGATAGGGTCCTCCCATAAATTTGGTTGGCTCACACAGTGTTGAAAAAATGAAAACCTGAGCCCACCTCCCATCTGTAGATGTTTCCTGAGCTGACCACAGTTGGCTGGCCCCTGGTCCTGCTGCCACCTTGGTTAGGTGTTCTGTCTCCAGTTTATTACAGCCCACACTTGTCACAAATGCACCTGTGTGTATTTTCACCCAGGCTTTTTTGGCCCAGGAATAGTTCCCGAATAATAGGCACATATTCATAGTTTTTAGAGCTCAGGCAATTTTTAGGTTTCACGCATAATGATTGTAGAACTCAACTACTTCATTTTAGTGAACGAGGAAAACAACTATGCAGAGGCAATTCTTATGTTTATTAAAATGACTGATTAGACTTATATTGTGAAAAATAGCAAAAAAAAAATATATATATATTTGTTGAAATACATCCATAATTTAGGGTCTTCATGAAGCTATGTTACTTTTATTTTTAGGATTCTTTTAGGTTAAAAATAATCTGGCACTCAAAAATTGTTTTGACCTTGTTTGCATTATATGTAACACACATCCATTTTATGACCTAATCTGATTAATACATCTGTCCTAGGTCACTGAAATGTTTCTGGAAATGTCTCTTGAAGTTTGGTAAGTACATTTATTTCATTGGGTAGAGTGATCCACTGACATTTTAATTGTTAAAGGGTAAACTTCTAAAATATGAAATAATTCTGACAGCTGTATAAAAGCACATTAGACTTTTCTTTAGCTCTTCCCTAATAGCTACTGCATCAAAAAATAATAAATTTAATATCTTTGCTTAATTTTCCTATAGTTTGGTCTTTGAATAATAGAGTTTAAGGCTTATAAGGTGAATAATAAGAGCTTTTAGAGAGTCCTCCCTAAGGTTCATTTCCCATAGAAATGAACAAATATGGTTATTTAAGTCTCTTTTTCATTGTTGATTCAGATAGATATTCAAAAACATGAAAGTAAACATAAACAGGAAACTATAAAAATGAAAAACTGAAAATTGAGACTGGTTTTGTTCATGGAGATCAGCAGGACTACTTTAGTAAAGTTCCATGAAGCATGTTGCTCTTTCAAAGTGGTCTCCAAAAAAAAGGTTGGGAAATCATGTATTTATTTTCAAATGGTGCATCTTAGAGGAGTCAGGCCTACCTGGAGAATTAGCTGGATCTAACGCTGAGTTCACTACATCGCACCTCCCTCAAACTTTCTGCGTCTCCTTGAACTTCCCTGTTGAAGTGGGTTTTACCAAAGTAACTAGTACACATTTAATTTACCCAAACATCACATGTATTAGTATAATATTCTCTTATCGTGTGATTTGCCAAATGAATGAGAATGGATACATTGACATTGGGTTAGGTATTTCTTTCTCTTATTTTGGTTCCTGTAACATGTTGCTTCAACTTAGTAAATTATTACATAAATTACTACTGTCCCTCAAGATATGTCAGGAAGTATCAAAGGACAGACCAAGTAATTGAGTTGTGTTATTCTGCATTGTGTTGATTCTTGCTTAAAGTAGTATGTTTTATAGCATGAGATTAGAAAAATTTTTATTTGACAAGGAAGTCATGCTATTTATCTTAGGAAATGGTCTTCACTGCTATAATTAGGCCTATAACATGTAAAAGAAATTCACTTTAACAAAGTGTAGTTATCAAAAAATGTAGGAAAAAACTCAGCTAAATAAGGTACATGTGTCCAGAAGCAATTTACTATATGTTTATAATGAACTTTAATCAAACTCTATTTTTATATGTTCATTTGTCTTGACTCTGAAATGGAAATGTTCTTCAAAGAAAAAGTCAACTTTCCATGGCATGTCTTCCATTAGATATAAAACAAAATCATGAAAGAAATTTAGAGTTAAAAATAATATATGAGGGGAACCTGGGTGGCTCAATCCGTTAAGCATCTGCCTTCGGCTCAGGTCATGATCCCAGGGTCCTAGGATCGAGCCCTGCATCGGGCTCCCTGTTCGGCCGGGAGCCTGCTTTTCCCTCTCCCTCTGCTGCTCCCCCTACTTGTGCTCTCTCACTCTCTCTCTCTGTCAAAAAAAAAAATCTTAAAAAAAAAAAAAAAAAACATGAAAGAAGAAATAAATAAATGAACCAAGCTTCTCTTACTATATTTATAAAATTACTCAATATTTTGAATTTTCTTTTGCATTTCATGCTAATATCTTCTAAACATCTACGTTTATTGCTCTGTTCATAGATTTTTTAAAAAAACTAAGATAGTGATTAGCATAGTATATTATAAGGAACATGAGTTCCAGAATGAGAAGTCCTAGTTTTAAATCTGCCTCTTGCTAATTGTGTGAACAGTTGAAAGATTTTTAAACACATTTTTACTCATTTGTAAAATAAGAAAACAGTGCATTATAAGCATATCGTGATGATTTAATGACATGTCCTTTAGAAAAAGCAAAAATTGTTTTATATTAATATAAAATAGAAAAGTTTTCCACATGTGCACCACATGTTCATAGTAAAACTGTAATAGTTTACAGAAATTAGAAGCAACCTCAATGTTCATGGATAAATAAATTACACTCTAATAATATAATGGAAATACCCCATAATAGTAAAAATGTTTTAATTATTTCTATTTATATATCTGTTTATGTGAATCTCAAAAACAAAATGTTCTATGGAGAAGAAATTACAGAGTACATACAGTTGATAGCATTTATAAAAAAAGTTAAAAACCCATAAAATTCTATATATCATTTAGAGATATAAATATATACTGTAAAATTATAAATTAATACATTGGAATACTGAAGAGCAAGTCTAAGGTAATGGTTACTCTAAGGAGCAGAAAAGGAAACACAATTGAGGTGGGTTCACAGAGACAACTGTGCAGGTGAGATTTTTATTTCTTAAAAATGGTTAGAAGGTACTCAACCTAATATATTACAATAAATAATAACAATAGAGAGTTTACCCTAAGCCTTGACTTAAAAAATGCTCCTTCACTCCTATCTCTTTTCCTCCTTGTTACCTAAACCTCATAATAATCAAATTTAATAACTGTGTAATCTGTGCTTTAATATACTATACTGACCATTTTTTATTATTGGATAATATGGTTAAATGATCCTTTCAAAATTCACAGTAAAATAGAATTACTCAGTCAAAGGGAATATACATTTTAATTATTTTTGGTGCTCATTCGCTTAATCACTTTCAAAAGTGTTTTGCAAATTTTTATTCCCAAAATGAACTTATGATAACAGTGTTACTTTGCCTTTTCCAGGTACTGGAAAATATCATACTTCAAATGTTTCTTAAAAACTATTAATAATAGCAGTATTTTTAAAATTTGCTAGTGAAACTAAATATTCTTGTTTTTTATTTTTAATCATACATGCTCTTTTGTGAGTTGTCCATATTTGTCTTTTGGGAAGTAGTAATTAAAATATTATTTGCAATGATTAAAGATCATTACAGAGTACACAGCCCAGAGACTATGGAGTGTCTTCTTTTGGAAGAAATACACTGAATAAGGGGCGCCTGGGTGGCTCAGTGGGTTAAGCGTCTGCCTTCAGCTCAGGTCATGATCCCAGGGTCCTGGGATGGAGTCCCGCATCAGGTTCCCTGCTCAGCGAGGAGTCTGCTTCTCCCTCTGCCCCTCCCCCTGCTTGTGCTTTCTCTCTTTCTCTCTCAAATAAATAAATAAATAAATAAAATCTTTTAAAAAAATACACTGAATTAGGAGAAATGATACTTCAACTTAATTCATTCTGAAGGGAAAGACTTACTTTTATGAATAGTAAAGAGACAGTATTTGACTAGCGAACTTCTTGCTTTCTACATTTGGATTTCTTCCCATCACGACATAGATTTCTGGGTTTTCTTGTTCTGGTTTTTTTTTTTTTGTTTTTTGGGGGAGTTTTTTGGTTTTCTTTTGTTTTTTTACCAGTAGCTGGTTTCAGAGTTCAGTATTGGACCTGTAACATTTGTGAGGCATTGTTGAGTTGTGGAAAAGACATCACACATTTGCTCTGTGATCCTAACCTCTCAGAGCTCCAGTGTTTTTGATCTGTGATACGGAGTTATAAAAATAAAATATTATATAATAATGTGTAATACTTACTCCCATTATTTCTGCAGTGGTACATACCTATATATCTAGTGTGGTTTCTGGCATAGTATAAGTATCTGAGAAGTTGCTGCTGCCATTATTAGAAAGGAAGGGTGTACAATGTAAGGGTCCTGAAATCCTCCAGCCATAGGCTTATTTGTGGTTGTCTAAACTTCTACCATTAGAAGTTCCTCTTTTGGTCACAGGGGGACATCTCTGAGACAGAGCAGTTCATTAAAGATGGTATTTCTACAGGTGTGCCTCTCGGAACACAGACTCTTTGGAATGTTAGTGTTATGTCATGGAGAAGGGGGGATGGAGGGCCAGGGGAAGGCATTCTTGATCATGTACAGTGCGGGAAATACTGTGCCAAAGAGATGTAAACAGGTTTATTCTCTGAAGCGCTTCCCGAAGTCTTGGCTATGATAAGATGAATTTATCAGGGTCTGTTTGTTTGCTTGTTTTTGTTTTTGTTTTTTTAAAAAACATCTCCTACTCCTTATTTTCTGGACACATGCCTTGGAACCCGCAGCTTTAAGACATCCATCATTTTATACCCTTGTTTCGGGTTCCCTTCTAGTAAATGGCTTGAGGGGAGCAATCAGCATATATCAGCAAAGCTACCGGAGACTGGGTGATTTTTAACAAGGCTACCGGGGACACTGGCTCATGACTCTGTGTTTTTTATACAGTTCATCCCCAGACCTCCGATTCAGTATGGCTCTGTGTGATCAGGAGAAAACTTTCAGACAACAGAGAAAAGAAAACATAAAGGAAAACATGAAGAAACTCCTGGGTCCAGAGAATAGTGAAGGCTTGTATTCTACACGTGATGTGAGTTGGAAATGTTTCGAATGTTATTGTAATTTAATAGTCATGTTGTTAGTACTCTCTCCCAAATTGCACCCAAATGTGGAAATACTGAAATTGATTGAGCATTATATCTTCAGCTTTTTAAGATAAGGTAAGTGTTTTGTAAATACAAATTCTTTGAGGAAGATCATCACAGATGCTGCCCATATTTAGTAATATTGATCAGATAGAGTTTTAAAAAGATGCATAGGCATACTTGTGCACAAACGAGATGTTTATTAGTAAGAAAAGTTTAGCCTCAGATGTAAAAGGATCATTGAAATTTATTTGTATTGTTTTTTAATTGAAGTATAGTTGACATACAATGTTCCATTAGTTTCAGGTGTACAGTATAGTGATCCAACAAGTCCACTGGTTACGCTGTGTTCACAAGTGTAGCTACTATGTGTTACCATACATTATTACAATATCACTGATGCTGTTCCTCGTGCTGTACCATTCATTTCCGTGATCTATTCATTCCATAACGAGAAACCTATACCTCCCACCCCCTTCACCCCTTTTGTCCTTCCCTCCAACCCCCTCCCCATGGGATCGTTGAATTAACTTTATATTTTTTTAAGATTTTATTTATTTGAGAGAGAAAGAGCAAGCACGAGCAAGGGGAGGAACAGGCAGAGGGAGAAGCAGACTCCCTGCTGAGCAGGGAGCCTGATGCGGGGCTCGATCCCAGGACCCTGGAATCATGACCTGAGCTGAAGGCAGACGCTTAACCGACTGAGCCACCCAGGCCTCCCTGTAACTATTCTTTGGGTGTTCATTTCCTTATGAAGATTCCTATGTCACATAAAACTTACCTTAAATAAATCCGTATGCTTTTCTCCTGTTAATCTCTCTTGTCAGTTTAATTTTCAGACCCAGCCAGGGACCTTAAGAGGGTCAAGGAAAACCTTTCCCTCCCCTACAATGGCAGGTCCTCCTGGAATTGAAGACTGTTAGTTGGTCAGGCCTAGAGGAAGGAAAGAGTTTGCTAGGGGAAAAAAAAGCAGGAAATGGCTACCTCTGTTAATTTCTGGCCATCAATTTCATTTGCAAAACCCTGTCTTGCACTCTGTGTTTCCCTGCCTCGCTGCTTTCCAGTTATTTGCAATAATTATTTCTTTCACTCCCAGCTGCTGATCTACCCTCTGTTCCCCTCACAACTGATAGACTTGCCTCCTAATCAAAGAGAGGTCAGTAGGCATCAGATGACAAAACGTTCCTTTCTTGCCAGAGGATTAACATATTCCATAAGTTATGCTATTCTTTGCTGCTTCCCTCTTGAATTCCATGGAGGAAACAGCTCCTCTTTCAAATGCAGATCAACTGCAGATATGATTGCCAGCCCCAAACAGGAGCCCTATCAATTGTCTCAATTGTCCAGTCCTCCCAGGACCACTCCCCTCCCCCAACTTGTCTGCCTCTATCTCTTTATGAATTTTTACAGTAAAAATATCAACTCCGACACAAAGGGGAGAAAGGGAACAACCACAAAGTCTGCCTGGAATATACCTTCCCTTCTCCTGTCTCTCCACTTCTCTCCTTATGTTCACAGACTTCTCCAAGTTCCTACACCATCTTGTCCTCTTTACTCACTTTCTCAGGCTTCTGACCTCATGATTCTGCTGTGGTTGCTCTACCAGTCGCCCGTACTAATAAATGCAAAAGATCTGGCCCTGTCTCCCTCAACCCATTTGGTGCAAATGACACTCGTCTCCCTACTTTGTGAAACATTCTCTACCCTTCACCTCCTGCCTCCTCTTTGTTTTCATCTTGCCTCTTTGGTGCCCTGTAGAGGATCTTCCCCCCCCGTGCATTCTTTAAATATAAGAGATCTTCACCCTAGGCTCTCTTTCTCCTCATTCTGTGTTCTTAAGAATTTTCTCTCCAGGGGCGCCTGGGTGGCTCAGTTGGTTAAGCGTCTGCCTTCGGCTCAGGTCATGATCCCAGAGTCCTGGGATCGAGCCCCGCATTGGGCTCCCTGCTCCGCGGGAAGCTTGCTTCTCCCTCTCCCACTCCCCCTGCTTGTGTTCCCTCTCTCGCTGTGTCTCTCTCTGTCAAATAAATAAATAAAATCTTAAAAAAAAAAAAGAATTTTCTTTCCAGGGGCACCTGGGTGGCTCAGCTAGTTAAGCGGCTGCCTTCGGCTCAGGTTGTGATCCCGGAGTCCTGAGATCGAGTTCCGCATCGGGCTCCTTGCTCAGCGGGGAGCCTGCTTCTCCCTCTCCCTCTACTGCCCCCCCTGCTTGTGCTCTCTCTCTGTCAAATAAATAAATAAAATCTTTTTTTAAAAAAAGAATTTTCTCTCCCTTGCATGATGTCACCCAGCACCTGTGTCCGAAGAACTTCCCATGTAGATCAAGGACTTAAAACCTCCCTTCTGAGCTTCAGAGCTGAACATCTATGCATCTGCTTGATTTCTTCACTGGTATCCCTCCCATCTCAAACTCAGCACGTCTAAAGGGGAACACAATACCTCTCTTTTCTGCAGTTCCACCCAAGCCTGTTCTCCCTCTCCCTACCTTCTTGTTCGCTTTCAAACCAGAGCTGAAAATCCTTCCACTGCTCTCAGGATTGGCCTCCCAGCATCTCTCCAGCTCCCATTTTTTCCAGTTCACACCACACTCCTTCATTGGGTTAACTCCACATCTCCTCAGAACCCTTCCCCAGCTGGTGCCTTTCCAGACACTGTTCCTTCTCCCTGTAACGTGCTTTCCCTGTACCTGCCCTCTCCCCACCCCACCTGCTTTTCAGGTAACTGGCACCTTCCCTCCCGTTTTTTAAGCAGTACATATGTAGCTTCTTCTGGGACTGTCCCAGTCACCAACAGCCTCCATCCTTCCCCCCATGTCCATTAGGTCTCAGTTATATTCTCAGTGGCACAAATACGCACCTTATCTTCTCAGCATTGATGACACTCAGACTTAAAACATACATGTACAGATACTCATCTCATGTCTGTTTCCTCCAGTGGAATATAAGCTTCATGAAGATCAGGACAGTGTCTGTGTTATTTACCTTCATATTCCCAGCACCTGGCATGGCTCCTAGCACATGGTAGACACGCAGTAAATCTTGTGTTGTGTGAGTCAGGGCACAGATTTGGGCAGTGGCTTGGTGCTGCATCCAGGGGATGAGTTAACTAGGGAGAGGGATCAGGGACTCAGAACTGAAGAACACAGTATCGGGTTGTTATGGAGGAGGCACAGGTTGAGGAGAGGGTTTGGATGAAAAGATCCCAGTGTGAACTGTTCCATTAGAAATGTATGTGGGACATACTGGTGCAGATGTTCCGTCAGCCTTTGTCCTCAGGTTTTCCTTTTGCAAAGGGAAAGTTGCTGCTGCAACCCCCCTATGGATTCCTTGTTTTGTGGGAAAAGGAGTCTTCCTGGGAAAATGAAACTTGGCCTAATATTCGTACAAATTGGCTTTTCTGCAACAGATGGAGAATGAAGTAATTATGTTTCTCTCTGGAATATTCTTCAAAAAATGTTAAACTCATGTTTTTGGAAGTCATTCTTGGAATTAAAGCTGTTACTGTAGTTGTTTTTGGTTGGCCTAGAGTTTTTTTCTCTTGTCCAAAATAATTAGTTTAGATATATTCAGAACCACCCAGTCCCACAACACACATGATAGTTTCCCGTTTTTATGTTACTCCGTGGTCAGGGGTCTCTTAAGCTCCCAATTCCCTTGCTCTCTGATGAGCCTTCACCTTCTAGTCAGTTCTGGCTAATCATCCTCCTTACAGTATGTGGAACAGGCTGTCATGTTGTCATGCTCAACAAAGAAAGAACAGTCCTACTTAATTCTCGGTGCAGGGACTGTGTTTGTCTTGTTCCCAGTGTTCAACAAACAGACAGCATCCAGCTTAGGACTTCACTGTCAAATTAAAATGTTGAATACATTTGGGCACTATAAACTAGGACACATTCCTTCCCTTCTGTGCTTCACTTGTAAAATGGAGACTATGTCTCTTATTAGGTGAAAGGATAAGTACTACTGCTTATAAGCTTCCAGCACAATCTGTAAGGGCACATAGTAGTTGCTCAATAAAATAGTAACTATACTACTTGAGTGTTGCTGTTCTGCTGTATAACACCCGAGGGCAATCATTGTTAAATTCAATAAAATCTTAGCTTTTCTGTCTATAAGACATATTATGATGAATTAGTCAAATAATTAAGGTGCCTCATAACCCTCTTAAGTACTCAGACTTTTAAAAATATGTATTCTTGGGACACCTGTGTGGATCAGTCAGTTAAGCATCAGCCTTCAGCTCAGGTCATGATCCCAGGGTCCTGGGATCCAGTCCCGCATTGGACTCCTCGCTCAGCAGGGAGCCTGCTTCTCCCTCTGCCTCTGCCCCTTCCCCACCCGCTTGTGCTTTCTCTTTCCCTCTCTCTCTCTAATAAATAAATAAAATCTTAAAAAAAAAAATGTGTTCTCAATAAAAAAAAGTTTTAAAAATTTATCAATTTGAATCATTTGGAGGGAAGTCTTTCTAAAATATGTCACTCCTTGCCCAGATTGAACTGATCTGAATGTTCTCATGTCGGTTTCATTTGCAATCAACTGCCATTTCTCCATGCTTTATGTGTTTCCTTGAAGTAATTTCTTCAAACCACTCCTTTCTCTTTCAGCTTTATTGTTGTGGAATTCAAATCTGATAAGCAAGCTTGTTGTTAAAACAGTGTCTCTGATTAGTGTAATTTCTCTATGAATAGAGGCCTGGAATCTTACCTGTGAGTAAGATCTGTAAGACTGAGTACATGGGGATTTTTGGCATAGTTGGATTGTTTAGAGGCCATTCTTATAAATTTTCTTGTCTGAAAATAGCTTTTGGTCAGATGAAGTTTCCAGATTAGAGTCTTATGTGAAGGGAAATGCTACTCTATAGTTTTTGTTCCCTAGTAACTGACCATAACAAAGCCAAGCTGGTTGGGGGACTAAAATCTAAGAATTGGAATAGTGGGGAAGCAAGAGAAGGGAATTCTACTTTAACCTTCATCAGAGAGTAAAAGAGAAAGTGTTTCAAGGCAGACTATATGAAATAACTTCATTTTAAACAGATAGATGGCGTTGGGTGAAGTATAAAGTGGACCTTAAATAATAACATTTTGTGAGTGCTATTCTGTACTTGTTTGTCATATAAATTAAGTGAAAAACTAGAGCAAAGAGAGCCCATCTGGTGATAGAGGAGGAGGCAAAGCAAAACAGTTCCTGAAGGAGGTGATAGAAGTCAGGTTTGGGTAGTCAGTGAGAATTTGTATTCCTTGTATATGTTGTTTCCATTTTCCAGAATATTCTACCTCTTGCTTCCTACCTTGGTTGTGATGACAGAACTTTGTACTATCAGTTCTTTTTTTTTTTTGAAGATTTTATTTTATTTATTTGACAGAGAGAGGAGGAGCAGGAGGAGGGGCAGAAGGAGAGGGAGAAGCGCCCCCCGCCCACCCCGCACCTCACCTGAGCAGGGAACCTTATGCGGGACTCGATCCCAGGACCCTGGGATCATGTCCTGAGCCAAAGGCAGACGCTTAACCACTGAGCCACTCAGGAACCTGTACCATCAATTCTTATTCCCCTCTCAAATTGCAAATATTGCAGGGCAGACAGTGTGGAATTCCTAATAGTGGAGGACAGGGAGGTGCACTGAGCAGGTGTGGGCTTCCAAGGGTCAAGTTTCAGGACTCACGAGGTGGACTTAGGGTTTTTCTCATCTGAAGTAGTGGTAGGATGTGAATAGCCAAGGAATAAGAGAGCTGGAGTTGGTCTAGAAAGTAGATGTCCAAGAGACCCAGACTCTACTCTGTAGGGTTGTCCACTATAAGGCAGGTGACTACTGAATACTACAGAGCTCTCAGGGAAACAGGCTCAGGGGGAGGCACGCAGGAACACACGTGTCCAAGCAAGGAGGGAGGAGGCAGATGGGGACAGGTGCTGGATTTGCTACAGGTTTAAATTTGTTTTATAAATCAAATGGGCATTATGTGAGGGAGCTTACTGGGTTCAAAGGGCCGGGGGCTGGATGAAAACGAAATGCTAGTAACAATAATATATTTTAATTTCATGTAAACTCACTTTCTAAATTTTGCATGTGAAATTATGGCTATGCTGGAAAAAATTGTAAATAGGTTGAAATGAGAGAATATGTACTACTTTTTGTACATTTCTTGAAGCAAACCAAGTCAGCGAGTTCCTCCCCTTTGTGTACAAAGGTTGCCTAAGTTCCTGACCAGAAATGGACCAGACAGCACCTTCGGAGGGCCAGTACTGGGCACAGGATGATGGGGAGGCAAAGCCCACTGTGGGGATTACCATTTACCCAGTTGGGCAGACATGTCCCCTCCTACTATTCCAATACTGTGGAGATGCACTGGGAAATCAGACTCAATAATTGTCATCTTTGCTTCTATCCTCTAATTAAAAAATAATGATAATCATAAATAATAATAATTATTATGAGTAAAGACCTAGGATGCACAAACAAGCAGTCTAAAGCCTAAACAGTTTTAATATTGGGATAATCACTGTGATATGCTCATTCAATCTTTTTAAAAAAATCAGTGCTACTTTTTTTGGTTCTCCTTTATACTTACAGGGTTGGTGCTCTCATTTTCAATACAGCTTCTCTGACCCATTTTATAAGTTGGTGGGGAATGATCAGTTGAGGGTTGCAAAACTAGGTCTTGGCTACTTCCTTCAATGTATGTTCAGGTGTTTCGACTTGTGCTTGGGGTCCCGGAGGCCGGGAGCTGGTTGGCACTTTAGAAAATTGACTTTCAGTAAAAACAGAGGTAGAAAGTGTTCTGATTTGACATTAGTACCATATTTTTCTCCAAACTGGCAAGAACAGAAAGATGATTTGGGGCAAATTAAAGGGCATAGAAATCAATTTCAATAATGTAGAGTTTGTGGCATCTTCATTCTTTATTTGCCTGATTTTATCCACAAGAAGAAAAAAAAGGAATTATTTGTAAGTGATAATTTCTAACAAAACCCAAACCCAAGTACATAACAATTCAAATGATTATAACCATCTATTATGATACTAACAAGGAACTGGCATAGGAAATTCTAATACTTAACTTTTTTGACTTATAGTCCTCTTTCATACTAGTCAATAAAATGATAAACTCTCTTAGAAATTAAAAAGTATATTTAATCAACTGGACTTGGTGTTTTAAAAAGTACTGTAAGTAAAATATTTTAAGTCAGTATCTTACTAAATACTTTGTAATGAAGTGAACTTTCATATAATATCACTAGAGTTATATATTAAAAGTACTTTTTTCCCACTTAAGTGAGAAGTGTTTGTTAAATGAATAATTTACCAAGGAAAAATTTTTCTCTTTGTATTTTTCATAATTTTGAGCATCGTTTTTAAGACTTGATAATTTTGGCACAGAGGTAGTTACATACTTTTCTCTTGCCTCTTTAAAACATGAAATGGGGTGATTTTAGGTGAGATTAACATTCAAGTCAGTAAATTGCCATCCATAATGTGGGTGGGCGCTGTCCAATCACTTGAAGGCCTGAATAGAACAGAAAGATCAGCCTCCCTGAGCAGGAGGGAGTTCTCCAGCAGACTGCCTTTCTCTTCATCTGCACCATTGGCTCTCCTGGGTCTCTGCCTGCTGGCCTTCAGACTAGAACCACATTATTGACTTTCCTGGTTCTGGAGCCTGCTGGCCCATACTGCAGATTTGGACTTGTCATTCATCCTAATTTCACGAGCCAATTCTAGATAATAAATCTCTTTCTAGATACGTAGGTAGCTAGATACATCTTGTTGATTCTGTGTCTCTGGAGAAGCCTGACTAATACAGGAGCCAAGGAGGCAAAAGTCTTTACATAATTTTCAGACCTTAAAAATCTATGAAAATGTAAAAAAAAAAAAAATCCGTAGGCACTTGAGAATTTTCTTTTGCCAGAGAGGAACTTAATAATATCCATATGCCCATGCATCAAGGTAATTTAACCAAAACCACAGGATTTTTGGTAAGTGAAAATTCATTTCCTGTTATCATATGAGAAAAGTATGAGAGATATTCATTGATATCATTTATGCACAAATACTGATGCTATTAGGTCTAAATATAAGCTAAAACCTGTCAACAACATTTCTTTGATTCTTTTAGATTTTGAGCCAGGACTAACAGCTGCTTCTTATAACTCCTCAGTTATTTCTTTGAAAGTTATTTCAGAATGACCAAGGCTATTAAAACATCCAAATTTAGCTTTCATTTATTACGTAAAATTCGGCTGATATCATCCGAAGTGACACATGAATCTGAAATATAAATTAACTAAATATCAAATGGTTTCTTTCAGCAAAGATTACTCTTTTTTTCTCAACACTGAGTAAAAGGAAAGAGTGAATTACAGTGTCGGTGACACTTTAGTTCATGTCGTGGTTCTACGACCAATTAGCTGCGTCTGTGTGTGGACGAGGTATTCGTGTGCATTGAGTACATCATCATCTGAAAAATGGAAGTGATGATCTCCTTTCAAGGGCTGGGAAAATTAGATGAAACAAATTGAATGAAAGTGCCCGTGCTCATGCCAGACATACAGTATTTTCTTGATAAGTCGAATCTCCCTTTTTTAATGTTAATAAAAATGTATACTTTTATAGTTTTATAATTCATATTCTGTATGAGTTATAGAATCTGGAGTGTTACTAGTAGCTAAAGGCCTCAAGGTTGTTAATTCTACCCCATATTTCTACATTTAAGGAAACAGAGTGCAAGGAGGATTTTCTTTGCTTTGGGTCACAAGGTTAGTTGTAGGGAAAGCTTTCGGAGATCATGGAGCAGAGTGAATTAAAAGCTTTGGAAAAGAAAACATCCAGCTTTGAGTCCACAGGACATTACTTTCTAGCTTTGTGATATGGAAAAATTAACTTCTTTGTGTTTCAATTATTTTATCTTTAAAATGTAGGTAATAATATATACCTCATAGAGTTGTGAAAATTAAATGATACACATAAAAACAGATTAATTCATGTGTAGTAAATGCAGATGAGATTTTTAATCTCCATAGTCATTCAAGTATTTGATTATTCAATTTTTATGTACAAGTATCTGATACTTCTTTCACCTGCTAGCAGCTCAGATATCTGACTTTAAAATCTTACCTGAAAACTCTAAGAATTTACTGCAAAGCAATAATGAAAACAATGGGTTATATAAATAACGAATTCCAGTTTAGTAAGTGGCTACTTCCAGAAAATCCCTAACAACATAGACATTCATAAATATGTGTTGGGCTAGTGGCTTATGAAGAAGGACATCTGGGGAGCTGTTTTCTCAGCATTAGAGAAAGTCTTATGTTCAATTTTCCAACTTTTCTTATTAAATCTGACGCCGAACAACAGTGCAGTTCTGTGTTGTATGTTGAACAGTGTAAGCTGTTACTAAGAATTTTCTTATTCTAACGTATCTGATTTGTATTGGGTTTAATGTTATTTTCAATAATGCAATGTTACAAGTAACCAAATCAACAGGCTCAAATGCCCCTAAATGAGTTTTGAATATAAACAGTCTTCTTCCTTCTAGAATATCAGCCTTAATCATTTTTTTCCCTTAAAGCCCTTCTTAATCTTATTTTTCCAACTCCCTAGTATATTCCTGCTGCAATAGGAAAACTGATCTTTTGGTCCCCAAATCACATGCCCTTTTCTGCTTATGACTGTCTTGGCCTGACTTTAGACTCAGTACTTGGCACATGACAACAGGAAATGTTCACTGTTATTATTACATTGCCCATAAACTCAAGTCTTCTTTCAAGGCCTAATTCAGATTCCTCCTTCTCACTTCTTATCTGGCCTGCTTACAACTACTGTGACAGCTAATACTGTGTTGTGCTCCATTCACCTGCTTTATAACCCACTTCCGTTTCCTATCTTAGCTTTCTTTCCTCTCCAGACAAGTTTTTAAGAAATTAGGTATTTTACTTTATTTACAACTTAAACATTTATGTTTGAAAGCATTCTGTGCATCTAAACATACATAGGTTCAGAGCCATTTAAATTGCTCCATTGCACCAAATGCTGGAGTGTGTTTTCATGAATGAAGTCTCCAGTCTGAACCTAATTAGGATGCCTAGGCTCTTCCAGTTTGGGGCCACTCGGTATTAGAGAAGAACCCTGGATTAGGAAACGAGTTCTAGGTGTCCCACTCTTCACTTCCTACCTCCACTAAGACCTAACTTCTACAGATTTCCCTTTCTATATGTAACAGTTCTATAGTCTTTTTGGTCCTTCCGGTTCTAAAATAATAATTCCATGGATAGATGTATTTGTCACATTGGTCAGTGAACACCCAAGGATCAGGATCCAAGTGCTTGCAACAGAATGCATTCACGTCCTGTATTCTGCATTTCTGAGATTGAGTACAGTGTTCCCCTTCAGCTAGCCTGTGCCCTGGGGTTTTTCTGGGTAATGACAGTGTCATCTGCTGAGAGCAAAGCTAGAAAACCTAACAGTCTACCACCCTCCTTCCTCTTTTATGCCTAACAGCGGCTCAGTCACCAGAGTCTCCTTGTAAATGTGCCTTGATTCTATTTCTCTCCTCCTAAGCTCCGCTCTAGGGGTAGAAGAAAGGAGGAATTGTTGTCTCCCATTCATGCCTCAGAAGAAAAGAAAACCATGACTATTAGAGATAAGATAGAGCTGTCAAAAGTGGGGGGCCCAGGTGGCTCAGTCGATTGATCATCTGACTCTTAATCTCAGGGTCTTGAGTTCAAGCCCCACACTGGGCATGGAGCCCACTTAAAGAAAAAAAAAAAAAGAACTGGCAAAAGTACTTGAGCTCTTCTCTGCACATGCACTCTGTGATTTGTACATTTATTTTCCAAATGAGACTTTGTCACAAATTCAGAAAATAAAACCTGGTAACAGTATTACAATTTTGATTTCACTCCAGTCAGAACATCATCCCCACTCACTTCAGCTTCTGCTCTTCCACCCATGGGGATTTCTTTCTTCACTTTGTTTCTTATAAAGCTTTGAATTCCTTCGTGATTTAATACATTTGCTCCCTCTTTGCTCAGTCTTCTAATTTTCTTTTGCTAATAGTTATTATTGGGAAACAACATCAAACAAAAGACACCCTTACTCCCCAGCAATCTGACTGTTCTTCCACGTCAGCCTCTGTCCGTCCAGTAAATATTTCCATCCATCTGCTCCCTATTCTCTTGTCTGTCTCCCCACCACCCTTATCCTCAACAGGCTCAGAATTTTCCGGGAAGATGTTAGATTGTACTCACCACATGCCTGGTATTCTGGAGCAGTAGTTATTCAACTTTTTGGTCTCAGAAATGCATTATACTCAAAAAATATCAAGAACTTGTAAGAGATTTTATTTGTATGGGTTACACCTATGAATATCTACCGTATGAAAAACGAAAACTGAGAAAACTTATTAAAATACATACTTTATTTTAAACAAGTCCTTGTCATGTTAATATAAACGACATTTTATGAAAATAACCATATTTTCAAGAACCAAAAAAAGTGAGAAGGGCAGCACTGTTTTACATTTTTACAAGTATCTTTGTTGTTTGACTTAACAGAAAGCAGCTGGATTCTCATATCTGCTTCTGAATTCAATCCCTTGCTATATCGCACATCCTATAATTTCTAGAAAACTCCATCATAGACTCATGAAGTAATGAGAATGAACAAAGGCAAATAACATCTTACTGTTTTCATGAAAATAGTTTTGACCTTGTGGACACCCAGACAGCTGTGTACATTTTGAGAACTGTGCCCGAGGGTAGAGAGAAACCACCAGCTCTCTTGAGCAATAATGGTCCAGGACCACAAAGAAAATGACAGTCTCTCCCTCTCCAAACAAGCACTTGTGTTTTAGTCACGTTGCAGACAGACTCTGCTTCTCTCCTGCAAAAACTCTTGGTTGACTCATGTTGCTTCCATTTCCAGAATGGCCTCCTTCCCTGCCCTCATCCCTCCCTGTTGAATAACTGTGCATCTTTAAAATTAAGCTCAGGTTTCTTTTTTATTTCTGAAGCTTTCTTCACCACTTCAATTTCTCTGACTGGAATTGACCAGACTTTCTGGACCTCATGTACTCCTAGGCTGTAGCCCTTTATTTTAGGAAGGCATATTAGCATGAGCCTGGATATAGGAGTTTGTGGTTTAACTCCTGACCGCTATTTACTGGTTGCATGACTCTGAACAAATCTTCAAGGTCTTGCTTCCAGGTGCCTTGGTTCCTCACCTATAAAATAGATGCTTCATAGAAATTTTGTGAAGATTCAATGAGACAGTTTCTGTAAGGTGCTAAGAACAGTTCCTGGGGCGCCTGGGTGGCTCAGTCGTTAAGCGTCTGCCTTCGGCTCAGGTCATGATCCCAGGGTCCTGGGATCGAGCCCCGCATAGGGCTCCCTGCTCAGTGGGAAGTCTGCTTCTCCTTCTCCCTCTGCTCATGCTCTCTCTCTCTCAAATAAATAAACCTTAAAAAAAAAAAAAAAAAAAGAACAGTTCCTACCAGGTGGTAAGAGCGCAACAAATGTCATCTATCTCATTTTTATTGTTGTCATAATAATTATTTTTAAAAAAGATTTTATTTATTTGAGAGAAAGTGAAAGAGAGAGAGAGCACGAGTTAGAGGAGAGGGGTAGGGGGAGAGGGTGAAGCAGACTCCACGCTGAGCAGGGAGCCTGAACTAGGACTTGATCCTAGGTCTCCAGGATCATGACCTGAGCTGAAAGCAGACAGTTAACCAACTGAGCCACCCCGGCGCCCATATTGTCATAATTATTATTACATTTCTGCCTCACTTAAATAAACTCTATTCTCCGGATCTGCCTGTGATGCCTGAAAGAGAACACTCAGTCAGATTTATTTAACAGATTAAAGAATAGATTTTGTAGATCTTGTCTTTTTTAATAGTGTATATTTTGAAATGAGTCAGCATAAAGAAGCACTAAGAATTCTGGACCAAGAGGGCATGGGGCTTACTTAACTCCAGATTACCAGCAAATAGATCTTACACAAATAATATCAGCATTTTAGAACTTCCATCTACAAAATGAGCAAAGACATTTTTGCTCACTTTACAGGATTTTTGAGAGAATCAAAAAAAAAAAAAAAAGTGCACCCAAAAGCAAGCCCAAAACTGCAAAGGGTCAGGCAAATACAGAGTTATGGTTGTTGTTATTTCTAAATAGAGTTACTTGGTATTTGATTTGAGTAACATCTGCCTTCTAATAGACATTAATTCTTAATTTTCTTATATGAAACATTTTCTTTTTTAAAAAAATTAGATATTATCAAAGTAGGAGTGAACTTACAATTCTTTATTACCAAATGTGGAACATATAACGTGAAAAGTGAAACTAAAAGGGAATATATTTTATGACTTTAGAAATGATCTCTGTGTTTCATCACTCCAGGTGCCTGTGGTGGCCATATTGGGCTCAGGCGGAGGGTTCCGAGCCATGGTCGGCTTCTCAGGTGTGATCAAGGCACTGTATGAAGCGGGAATTTTAGATTGTTCTACCTACATTGCTGGCCTTTCTGGCTCCACATGGTTAGTATACATCTTAAATCTTAGTTATATCATGCAAAATGTTTAGCATTTATCTACCTGAAACCTTAGAAAAGAAAGGATTTAGAAAATTGAAACTTAACTTCAAATTGCTGAAATGTTCCAGCTTGATGCAATAATTTGTTTCTTAAAAATGTTTTTTAAGGCAAATTCATACCTAATGATGACTCATCATAAATTTACTCCCTTTAAGCCTATTTGTAACTTAAAATGTAGTTAAACATAAAATTAAAAAATAGATCAATTGAAATTCTATGTAAATATCACAGAGGTGAAATAACATGCTCCACCCATAATTAATTTAATCTTCTATAATTTGCTGATTTGTAATCTTTCAGCAATCGTGTCTAAGTCTACATGATTCACTAGGTATTCATTTTCTTCTCTAGGGCAAATAGAATGAAATGCAAGATACCTTAGTATATGGAAGAAGAAAAACAACTTTTGAATGTAGAAACGGAATGTTTCACTGATTCACATCTAATTATGAAATTAATCCTTTATATGCATTTAAGCTCAGCTAAATTTGGATAGAGATGTAAGACATCTGTACATAAAATATTTGTACACTGTAGATTTGCCTTTTCACAAACATTTATGAAACATGTTCAAAGAATCTACTATGTACTTTTTGGTTTGCCTAACCCACGAGAGCACACTGAAAATCAAATATTAGTTCTTCCTCAGGTGTCTCAACTATGAGTGTCACCTTATTACAAAATGTCTGACTTTGACTTACAAGTCTTTTTAATCATTCAGCCATAGTAAAGTTCATCTATCATAATACTATATTATGTATGTCTAGCATTTGAAGATTTCTGTACTTTCTCATCCTGTGAGATGGATCTGAGGTTTTTCATTTTTCAACTAAAGAAAATTTGACTCAGAAGCCAAGGGATTTGTCCAAGATCACTAGCAGAACCAGCATGTAAAGTCAGGCTTTTGATTCCCTAGTCTAGGATTCTTGGAACTAAACCATAACCTTCTCTTGGACAGCTATATGTTCTTACATAGAGATTCACGTATAAAGAATCTATAGTTTCTTAAATATTTGGAATCAGATTCTTTAACTAAGAAACAAAAACTTAGAATGATGGTTGCCACCTTCTTTGTGTGTACCCTCAAAACGATTTATCTCTTTTGAAAGAAGGGTGTAACCCATCATTGTTCTTTCCCTTGAAGTAAAGAGCAGGCACCTGCCTGTTTAATGAGTAATATGACAGAAAAACTTGGACCCTTAGATTAATTTGCCTCCTCAAGCATTTTGTTATTACTCTTCAAGTGGTTTTCTTTCTCTGAATTCACTATTTGTTAGATTCCTGTGGTCCATCACAGACTAATACATTGCAAGGAGCTTACTTACTTTCTTAAACTCATCTAATAAAGAGAGTAGGTATGATTTGGGGTGCTGATTTGAGGGTATAATAGTGTGTGTTTAGGCTTAATTAGAGCTGCAGTCATTGCTTTAGTTATGGATTTAGGGCAACATCTTCTGTTCTCCTGTCAGGTTCTAAAAACAAGTCCTGCAAAATGTAATTAAGAGAATTGTAAATGTTACAGGCCAATCATTTAAATATCACAGGCCACACATTTATATGTACATAAACTTCTCCTCTATCCTTCATTGTCTAATTTCTCCAAGATTAGCCTTCTCTTATTCCATTTCCTTCAAGGCCACTCACTCCTAAAATCCTTACAATTGACTTTCACCGAGCAACCACCTAATTTCCAAATATAATGGTGTCTTTTGAAGTTCTTTTCCTCCTTGACTCTCTGGTGGAGTCCGGGAGGATGAGGTTGGGTGTTGGGACATTTCACACAATAACTGTCCCTGTTTCAAATCCCTCCTCCTCTGCCTTTTGGTTTTTATTTCATCCTCTCTGACTGCTCTGTCCTCCATACTATCTTCACTATTTTCCCTGCTTTACTCCTAATGTGAGCTTTCCTCCAGGACTTCCCTTTTGTTCTGTTATATCTACACACCGCACCCTTGGCAATTTCACCAGCTTTTACCACTTCAGTTATTACCACCAATAATTTAGTTCATGGAACTCTAGAACATCCCAAAAGTTAATGGACCAAAAAAGGAAAGGCTGGACAATACAAAGTAGCCGTTGGAGAAGAGAATCAAGTAAAAGATGACCCAGACGTCAAGGGTGGAGAGTACTTCAAAAAGTAGTGGGTTTTTTAATAGAACGAAGCATCTGTGAACAGCTTAGCTTAGAGCTGGGTTTGGAAATCTTTAGTGGTTTTTTTTTTTTTTTTAAGATTTTATTTATTTATTTGACAGAGAGAGACACAGCGAGAGAGGGAACACAAGCAGGGGGAGTGGGAGAGGGAGAAGCAGGCTCCCCGCCGAGCAGGGAGCCCGATGTGGGGCTCGATCCCAGGACCCTGGGATCATGACCTGAGCCGAAGGCAGACGCTTAACGACTGAGCCACCCAGGTGCCCCTCTTTAGTGGTTTTAGCAAGAATCACTGAAGTAGATAAAAAGGACTTTTGACCATGAAATTGCAAATAAGA
The DNA here is from genome assembly GCF_029215605.1 of Mirounga angustirostris. Lineage (NCBI taxonomy): Eukaryota > Metazoa > Chordata > Mammalia > Carnivora > Phocidae > Mirounga > Mirounga angustirostris. Next base: position 47,083,180 of record NW_026991714.1, read on the forward strand.
AGTGAATAGAAGATGAAAGGAAGAAAGATGGGTGGGTAAACCTACTAGGAGCTGTTTATTCTTTCAAGAAAGGGAATATAGGAATCAGGGAAGCGTCTTGGTTTTGTTTTGCTTTCAGAATTTAAGAAACTTGGACATTTATGTAGAAGTCTGAGGTAAAGGAAACAGTGTAGAAGGATAGATGGAAGATAAAGAAATAGATGGTTCATGGATAGAAAAAGATTCAGACCGAGACAGGACAGGACAAGATAAAAAACACAAGTGAAAGCTGCTCATCAGGGAGAGAAGAGATACTTCCTGAGACAGAAGAAAAGGTGGTCAGGATGATTCATGTTAATTTTCTCTTGAAAAGTATAGGTGAGAAGGTAAAGTTCAAAGGAAGGAATTCGGAAAGACTTGGATAAACAAATTACACTCTTGTGTTGTGTAAGTTTTTATATTCTGCTGACACATGACCATTACTTGACACAAATGAGGTAATACGGAAATATTTGGAGAAGCCCTAGACCTCCCAAAAAGTTTTCTGTGATCACAAAAGAGAATTTTATGTAGGACAAAGGCTTCCCTTGTAACTGCTACTACCTTTAGGGTGATTATTTCCGAAATTATTTTTGGATGATACTTGTTATTCATTGCATGTAAGTATTAGCCAACCAGTCAGCACAACTCTCTTCCCCAGTACAGCTTCATTTGTAGAATCCTGAGGGGTTATGGGCTCTTGACTGCCATGTTTGTATGGAAATACCATCTAAAGAGAAACGAGAGCAGCTCTACATCTGTAACAATAGGGCTCAGTTCATTAAACTGACTAAAATGGAATTCAAGAATGAGAACTTTCAGTTCGACAGTCTGAAGAATTCTTGCTGCACTGCAAAATGAAACAATATTAGGAGATGTTGCCACATAAGAGGTGATAGACTAAAAGATCAAGATGTAAGTTAGAGAAAATATGTTGTTTGGGGCAGGGGCGGGGCACTGTGCTTGTCGTGTTCACTAGTGGGTCTCTCCAACTTACCACATATTTAATGACTAAATGAAGATTTGCATAAGTAACTGCATTTTGAGGGGGAAATGAATCTAGAGATTTCTTTACAGTTTTAGGCTATTCACTTTACAAATGTCAAGAGTCTTCTCAAGTCATTCCAAATTTTAGTTACTTTTGAGACTTGATTTTGACACTTATTTAGGCATAGAAATTCTATATGTTTACCCCTGAGGATGCTGATTTGGCAAGTCCTTGGAAGCCTGGCACGGATATTTTAAAACATTGGCTATGTGATTTGGAAGAAGGGATTGTACTGAGAATTCCTTGTGGAATTTTTTTTTTTTTAAGATTTTATTTATTTCAGAGAGTGCATGCATGTGAGTGAGCACACGCATGGGCAGGTCGGGGGAGGGGAAAGGGAGGTGGAGAGGGACAAACAGACTCTGAGCATGGAGCCCAAAAGGGCTCAATCTCATGACCCTGAGATCATGACCCGAGGCGAAATCAAGAGTGGGACAGTTGCTCAACCGCCTGAGTCACCCAGGCACCCCTCCTTGTGGACTTTTGACATGATTTAGCTGTTAACATTTCACACTTAGCCTAAAATGCATTCATATGAAGAGAATGATGTGTCCCATCATATAAATATGTTGAAAAATTAGAGGCAGATATTTTCAGATTTATAGAGAAATAAATTGAGGATCCTTTCATTCATTACATAACTATTTATAGAGGCCCTGCTATGTCTAAGACACTTAGTTTTAGAAACTTGGATAGACCCTGTATCTCTCAAACAATCTAAGCTGTATTTTTTATAGATATTTGGTGATTATACCAGGCTCGAGTTCAGAGTAAATCTTTTTGATTTATCTTTATCACAAGTTTTTGGGAAATATTACAAATCCAATTTATGTAATAAAGATCTTTTAAGAATTTTTATTGTTAAAAAAATTTTTTTTCAGAGCATGTGTTCCATTTTAGGTCTCTCATCAGTCTCCCTTTGTTGACGTATAATTATTGTTCATTTGTCTCCAAAGAACTCTGAATCCAATAACAAATTATAATTTAATGTAAAGTGGAAGTAGTTTGATCTCTAAGAACTGAAATCTTATTTAAGACATTAAGAAAAAAACAATAAAAACTATCAGGGGAGAGGACACATTTTAAAATTCTAGTTCTGGTATTAATTGGGGGAACTGTGAACATTTATTTAAATGCATCAATCCTCTCTTAGAAGTATTGGAAGCTATTGTGTTTCTTCAAGGTAACAGCTTATGCAGTTAACCAGCCCAGGCCTAGAGCATGGCAGGGACCCATTAAAAGTTAGTTTTTTCCTCTCCCTAAAGGAAAGATAAGTCATTATAATAGGCGTTTTGATTTGAATGTCAAGGAAACAGGAGATTAAACTATGTGCTATTTTATGTACTCTTTGGTTGGATGACATGGTGGATATTTATTGCTTTCATTATTTTGTTCTCTTGGTTCAGTAGTTCAAAAAACCATGCTTTCCACATTCCAGGCATTTGCTAGTCATTGAGGCTAGAGAAGATGAATAAGCACAGTTTTCCCTGGAGGAGGTCATAATTCAGTAAGGGAGACAGATACGTAAAGTCATACTTCATGTTCAGTATGGAGAGCTGTAATACTAGAGATATTGGTGCACAGGAAGGAGGGTGGTAACTGAATGTTTATTGTCTAAATATCAAACACCAAGGTAGTATCTACTGATTTCCGGTTTCATTAGAAGTGGTCAAATGGCTGGTGGCCAAGAATCTCCACAAGAAGGCATTTACCTTAAAGACTTCTTTCTCTCCAGAATTTCACCATCAGATTTAGATGCGCAGAAATTGAGACCTACAATTGGCAAGACTTAGGATTCTGCCCAGTTTGCAATGAACAAAACAAACCAAAAAACCCACATTTGTCAGGAAAATTAGGCATTCAGAATAGGTTAGTTAAGACAGTGCATTTCCTACCTATAGATTATCATTATGGAAAGTCAAATTATCAGATTACTTGACTAGTATTACCTCCAGACAAGTCAGTTTATTTACATGGCTCAAATATGTTGTATTCATTGGTCTCTGATAGTCTAATAGGAATTACCCATTCCCAGAGGCTAGACAGTGCACCATAAGCCTGGTAGGACATCCTCCTCTCTGGATTGGGCATGGGAAATCCACTGTTTCCCCTGAGACCTCTCTTTTACTTTGCTTCCATTGTAGACCAGCTCCTTTCTGATTGATACATTCTTTCCTTAAATGGATTAATATCTTCAGTCAGATAATTAAGTAAACCAACTATTTGTAACATTCTTTTTTTTTTTTTTTTTTTAATTTTTTATGACAAAGAGTACCTGCCTTCTTTGGAGACTACCATGTAATGCCCTTTCTCTTCACTAATCATCTTTTGTTTTCTTTATAGGTACATGTCAACCCTATATTCTCACCCTGATTTTCCAGAGAAAGGGCCAGAGGAGATTAATGAAGAGCTAATGAAAAATGTTAGCCACAGCCCCCTTTTACTTCTCACACCACAGAAAGTTAAAAGATATGTCGAGTCTCTATGGAAGAAGAAGAGCTCTGGACAACCTGTCACCTTTACCGATATCTTTGGGATGTTAATAGGAGAAACACTAATTCACAATGTAAGCCCTGACTCAACCTACAGTCCTTTTAATACAAGTAGACCTTGTATATCATAATGTTTTAATAAAACAAAATGATATATTTTGTAAAAGTCACTTGATTCAGTGGATCCTATCAACAATGTTTACTGAGCACATACCTCCCTGCCAGATATAACACTACATTTCCAGCTAGTGCTCACTCATTCTGTGTAACAGTTTTGATGTATAGCGAAGTACTTTGTATTCTTTTTCTTTGGAAAAATACACATTTTAAACCTTAGCCCTCCACCCCCCCACCGCAATGGCTGTCTTTTTAAATCAGGAGATGAATACAAGTAATATTTTAATGGCAGAGGAAAAATGGAGGTTGCCTAAAAGAGAGTCAGAAAAGGGAATCACTTGGAAAAAGCCCATTTGACACATGACTACAGTGTGACTTTTCATCGGAAGATAAAGCAGGGGAGATAGAGTCTGTGCCAGGAGATCCGGGGTCCAAATTCTTTCTTCATAGTTTCATAGCTGCCACGTTGTTCTTCAGCTCAAATGTAGATGTAGCCTTTAAGGTTGTGGTTGTTTTTAGAATGAAGATAATTACCTCCCTAGAGCTTACTCTTGTTGTTTATTTGGACTCAGAGATTTCTAGAAAAAGTAAGACTTATTTTTATTATAAACATTTTAAATGTCTTGATAGGAAGTCCTATTTTAAATAGCTTTCTATCTGTGTTTGTTTCTATATTTAAAACCATGTCTTTATTTCTTTTGTGGACAGAGAATGAACATTACCTTGAGTAGTTTGAAGGAAAAAGTCAATTCTGGTCAATGCCCTTTACCTCTCTTCACCTGTCTCCATGTTAAACCCGATGTTTCAGAGCTAATGTTTGCAGGTATGTAATTTCCTCTTTCAAAACATTTCCTCGAACCCTTGAGCTGCGGTTTCTCATGAGTTTCATTAGCGGAAGATCATAAGCAATTTTAGTTGTCTGTTTCCATATATTTTCTGTAACATGAACACATTCAAAGATACAAGAAAATATTAAGCTAGGTGATTTTCTGGTTGTGGAGAATATTCCATGAAGTTAATTACTAATATATCTTCATTTAAATTAGTGAAATAGGAAATATAAAAAAGTCATGACTGTAATCTCCTCAATTTTAGTTACTCATTTCTCAAGGGCTTTTAACAAAATAGTGTGCCTAGTGCTTCCAGACAATGCATATTCTTTTGCTTACTGCTTATATTTTCATTAAATTGGACAACATGATATATGTTTATCATTCAAAGCACTGTTGTAATTTTTATAGTGCAGTACTTAAAAAGTACTAGTCCATACTTGTGGCATCTGGTGAACAAAATGCCTCATTTTGTTAAATCTCAAATGTAAATATTTGTTTCTTCTGTAGCTTTGCTTCTCGTTGGATGCTCTCAGAGCATGTGATCTCATGCTTCCGGGGGCCTTTGGCAGTCCTAATCTGCAGGGTGGAAACATTTCTCACTATAGCTGGTAGGGCTCATTGTAATTTTAGGAAAAGGACCTCAGGGAAATCAGTCACACCATGAGCTTAAAAAAAATCACTGTGAATGGCATGTAATTAACAGATTTATATCCAGAATCCTTTTGCAATTTTACAAAGTCTCACTTTTTTTCAACTGACCACTCTCAGACAAGAAGAATTTTGAATTATTTGTAAAAAGCAGTGCACCTGGAATTCATCCATTCAGATGTTTACCAGTTAGATTGTCTAAAATGTTCATCACGCTTACGGTTCAGAAATCACTTATCATATTTATTATTTTATTGAACTTTTGCTACAACTCAGGAAGTGAGGTATTTTTATCTCTGTTTCATAGAAGAAAAAAAAAAAACCTCAGAAAGATTAAATGACTTGCACATTGCCACACAGAAAGTAAGTAGCAGAGCTGAGATTTATTCTCAAAAATCCTTTGTTTTATAAAAATATTGGTTTCTCTGGTTACTGACTGTGTAGAACGTAGTAAGCCAGGTGCTAAGCATGAACTTCCCTCCCCACCACAGTATATTGCCCCCATTCTATCAGGCCTTATAATCTGGGAAATTTACAATAATTATCAAAGAAGTTAAGGCACAAGAAAGAAGTTACTATGCATTGTTCCTTGACCAAGTTACATGACGTCTTTTAGTCTGCTTCCACATCTGTTAAATAAGGATGAGCCTATCATATGTTTCTCTAAAAAAATGATATAAAGTATTCAAAGTACATAAAACAGTGGCACGCCCAACTTAAGTTTAAGTAAATCTTAAAAATTTAGTGCTCTATGAAAGCTGTATGAGAAATCAGAGGTCTGGATCTTAACTATAAATAGGTTTTATATATGAAAGGCAAATTTATTTATTGAATGGGGGTAAAGCATACATTCAGAGTCTGGGGTAACCATGGCATGCCCAGAAGTAATAAGGTGCAAGATCTTGATTGTAATGAAGTTCATAAAGAGAACTGAAGTTTATTCATATAGGAAAAGTAAGTGCCATGCTGAAATCGGTTTTGTTTTGTTTTTGCATTCCTACAGCTATTGTTTTGTGAGGTCTTGGAATGTTTGCAGATAGGTTGATAAATCCTACTAGTATGCTGGTCAAGTCTGTGCACAGCCAAATAAGCCATTTTACCCCAAAAGCACTATGATATAGTCAAACAAGCACTAGACTAATTTGGAAGCCTTGTCTTATTTCTAGGCTGAAATACCTTAGGTGGGTCATTTATCTCTCTGATTCTTATTTTCCTCATTATTAAAAAAAAAGGATATTAATAAACATCAGATTTATCTTACAGAGCTATTAAGACAATCACACGAGGTAGGCAGAAGATGGAACATCATAAAGAGACATAAAATACAGTGTCATTACTATTGTTATGATTGTTATGACATTTTCATAGTCACCTTTTTTTATTCTGATCTTTAAGGCAGTAGCCACTGTCAGTGGAAAATCTGACCACAATCGTTAAAGAACAAGTGAATGTTTTGGATTCATCTAGAGTGGGACAGGCTGTTTTATGTACCTTTTGACCTTGATGTGTCTGATTTGGGCCATCTGCCTGACTGCGATATTGTTACTGAGATGAGAGATACACCATTAACCTTCATTGTTAAGCTTTTACAATAAGGAGGTTCAAAGCTATTTCTTCCAACAGAGTTGGACAAAGCCATCAAGCATTAGTTATGTGGATCTTGTACCCAGATAAGAGATTCAAAGGTGTTATGTTATGAGCTTCAAGTAGCTTGGGTTATGGGGCGGGGGGGAGGGGGGGCAGGGAGGGGAGAGAGATGTCTGTATTACTTTAAAGTTTGCTTAGATTAAAAAATGGATATTCAGGGGGAAAAATTTTGAAATATTATCTGAATAATATTTTTAAAAGTCAAAGAACCAAATTATCTTAGCTTACAGAAGTTTTTATCAACTTTATTTCCACAATATCAGAGAATGTTTTTCTTCCCTTTAGAATAATTTTAAACATTTTCCTCTTTTGAAGATTTTAAACAAATAAACACTAGTTGTTTAAACTGTTAAATATTTTTTGATTCCTTCACTTCACTACGGTGCTTTCATTTTTACATTTCCATTGGTAATAAATTGCATTTATTGAGCACAACTTACGAACTCAACATCGTGTTAAATTCTTTGACAGATACTATAAGAGTAAAAACATAGTATTATTCCTCAGGAAAGTTACAATCCCATTAACAAGACAAAAATAAAACATGGAAAATGAATGAGCCGTACACATAGAATCTTACGATCTCTTAAAGTGTGTAGAACTGACCTAAGAGTAAGATATCATAGAGCTTTAGTGCAATCATAAGAAAGACTTCATGTGGGTGATGGAACTCAGTTTTCAGTTGAACATGAAAAGGTCTATCAAGGGAGGTGAATGGTCCTCTTTGTGTGAAATAGCATGAGAAAATGCTCAGAAGGGAAGCCAAAGGTAGGTCTTGGAGAGCAGTAAAAAGAAACTAGCCTTAGTATGAATTGGTGAAGGTAGGTGGTACATTTGGGAAAACTATTAGTGCCAAGTTATAGAAAGATTTGAATTCCAGACAGAAATCTTTTTATTCAACGATGATGATAATGGGAAATTCGGGGCAGGGCAATAAAATTGTTTAAGTAGTGTTTCTGGAAAAAAAAAAGTATTTTGGTGATTCATATGGGTAGATTAGCAAGGAAAGAAATGGGAAGCAACACTATCACTGTGCGTTTGTAATAAGGGCCTGGAATCAGGGAGATCCTGATAGGAAGAGATGAAGATGGATGTGAAAAGCCCAAAGGTTACCAGTGAGAGGTGGTAATGAATGGGTTTGATTGTGAGTGAGTAGAAGTTTCAGTTTAAAAAACTTCCTTTTGGGGGCTATAATAGCGTGGTTTACGGAAACAGGTAAGCTAGACTGGGAGGAAGGATGATGAGTTCCTTTCCAGGTAAGCATAGTGCAATGTGATGACAGTATGTCTAAGTATAAATGCGCAGCAGGAAGTTGCAAACAAGTAGATGGAGGTACAAGAGAGACGTTCAAGTTTGAAATGTGCGAGTCAACAGCAAAAAGAATAATAGTCACATACTACTACAGTGGGTCCTTCAGTAAGGGCTAGAGAGCAAGCTTACCTTGAGAACGTCTGTAATTACTGTGTGCGCACACCACAGCATTAATAAAGAAGACATTAGTCGAGAAATTATTGTGTTTCAGTACCCAAGATAAGGAGATGAAATTCAGAGATGGGAAATTACTTGTAGTGATACAGAATTTTCCTAGCAACCTCTGGTTCATTGCTAGTCATGTCTCACTTAACTCCATGTGCATCATTGTAAAGCACACCACTTTCTGATGAAAGGTATATGTGCCACTTGGCTTTGATTTGAAATGAATTATAATGTGTTCTCATCCCAACTGTGATTTCATAACTTCCTTGACAAAAGTAGAATGTAATGATCTGCCACAGAGTAAACAATAAATATACGTCCACAATCCCTTTTCTAAAACTTTGGGGATAGATGTTTTGGAATTCAGAATATTTTAGATTTTAAAGTTAAAAAAAATACTTACATTGTATATTACATAATACCGCCCTGAGATCTCATAGTCAAATAGAGTGATTTCTCTAATAGGATATGTCAATATTCATATTTAGTGAGATAGATTAAAAAATCAGCCTCGCATCATTTCAAGACTTTTTCTCTGCTGAATGAATTCAGGCCAGATTTTACCACCAAATGAATAGCAGAAAAATTTGTGGATGTTTGAGTTACTTGGGTTTTGGATTGTTTGGATAGTCATGTAATGATTTCAGAAGGGGGGGGATAAAGGAGAGCAGAGGCTTTTGGGTTAGGCAAGGGTGGATGGTTGTGGGACTTTACAGAGGGTGGCCAACGAAATTGGACCTTGAACTAAAGGTTAAGAAGGAGCAAGCCTTGTAATTGCATAAGGTAATAGCAAGCATAACGGCAATGAGATGTCATCGAGCTTTCTCTTTGAGGAACAGTAGGAAGATTTGTGTGGCTGAAGTGGAAAGAGCAAGACCAACATAATGGGAGGTTGGTTAGGACATGAGGTCAGGGAGCACCAACAAGACCATCATGAAGCCTTGTTGACCACATTTTTGTGTTTGGTGGAATGGGAAGCCATTGGAAAGCTTTCAACTGGCATTAGTGTGCTGTGATTTCTATTTTTAAAAATTCAGTCTTGCTACAAGTATCAAAAAGATAGCAGGGGAATAGAGAAGAGATGTTTTAGAAGACTATTGTGGAGATCCAGGGAAGAGAGTATGGCAGCTTGTACCGGTAAGGGTACAAACGGATGGTGGTCCACGGTGGACAAATGGTAAGTAGCCTGTTAGTAACCATATCTGGTAAGAGAGCCTACGGAACTTGAGTTTTTGTATATAAGATATAAAGGGAAAAGAACGGTCAAGGATAAAATATGAATAGTGGCATGAATATCTGAAAAGTAGTACCATTTACCAGGAAGGGGAGGACTGAGAGTAGCAAGTGAGGGAAGTAGAAATTAGACACCAGGAATTCTTTTTGGATGCATAATTAGACACAGTGATAGCCATGGATAGACATGAAATCTAATAGTGGCTACCATTTATAGAGTGATTAAAATGCGCTATGCCCTCTTCTAAGTTCTTTACATTTCTTTTTTTTTTTTTTTTTAAGATTTTATTTATTTATTTGACAGAGAGACACAGCGAGAGAGGGAACATAAGCAGGGGGAGTGGGAGAGGGAGAAGCAGGCTTCCCGAGGACCAGAGAGCCCGATGCGGGGCTCGATCCCAGGACCCCGGGATCATGACCTGAGCCGAAGGCAGACGCTCAACAACTGAGCCACCCAGGCGCCCCAGTTCTTTACATTTCTATACACGTTAGATTTTCACAACAATTTTACGATCTCCTTATTTTATCCACATTCTATAGATTAGGGAACTAAAACACAAAGAACACAAATAATCTACCGAAGCTGGTGTAGTTGGTAAGCAGCAAAACGGATTTGAACCACGGGCTCTGGCTCCATAGTCTCTGCTCCTCGAAAGTATGCTTTTTTGACCGTAGTACCATGTGTTTGAGACACTCAGCATAAAAACTTTGTATTATAATCTTGAGTCAGAAGAATGATTAATAAGCAAAATTAAAGAAACATGAAGGAAAGGCAAATGTTAGAAAATACCTTCTTCCATTTCATAGTCTGCTTGCGTTATCAGAGTTTAATTTCTTCTATCTCCTTCGTAGATTTTACATCTGAGTTAGCAGTTTTCTGTTTTCCATTCTTTAGAATTAAGGTGAACTTCATAAAAGATGTCTGAGCTTTTAAATGCAAAAGATATTCAGTTTGTACAAATTAGGAGAGATCTGTTTGTGTTTTCATCTCAATAAGCTCTTTTCCCCCAACTTCTATATGGTGCTATAAACATAATAGGCATTTGGTTAATTTTTTAAAATATTTTAAATAAATGAAAATAATCAAGACATTGTTGGAGCGATCTTCAACTGTGCACATTTCTGTAGTATTTTCCTATTAACAGATTACACTCTTTTTAAATGCTTTCAGATTGGGTTGAATTTAGCCCGTATGAGATTGGCATGGCTAAATATGGTACTTTTATGGCTCCTGACTTATTTGGAAGCAAATTTTTTATGGGAACAGTTGTGAAGAAATATGAAGAAAATCCCTTGCATTTCTTAATGGGTAAGTGATCAAAATCTACCATTTGTTTGCTTGACTATTTTAAATCTTGGAGCATTCTAAGTTACTCTCCATTTTTGCTTTATTTCAGGTGTCTGGGGCAGTGCCTTTTCTATACTGTTTAACAGAGTCTTGGGAGTTTCTGGCTCACAGAATAAAGGTTCCACAATGGAGGAAGAATTAGGTATTGTTAAAACATGTTTCTGCTGATCATATTGTGCTAAATTGATAAATTTTAACATGCATATATGGAAAATTAAATCACCATTAAGATTGTAATTGTTCTAAAGTTACCAATAACTTGATTAAATCAACTTAAGTATTTCCTAAGAATCATCTGTATATTACTTCTTAAATATTATTCTGACACTGAGGTTTTGAAATTCATAAGAACTATTGATTCCTAAGAATAATCTTTAACCGGAGCATCTTCATTCCTCTTTGTCATCATATATCTAAACATACTACTTGCGTTAGAGAATATTCCTTTTATCAAATAGCAAATATTCCTTTTATCAAATCGCTTTTAAAAGATTAGATGCATCAGCAGTTGAACACAGTATGATACCTAAATTCATGTTTGCCAGCTCATTTACCTCTTAAATACTAATGCACTAGAATTCTGTTAGCTTCGTATAGCTGAGTCTTATCAAAAAGGAGGAAAAAATATTTCAAATTACATCTAGTAAATTAACACTAATGATTTTCTTTAAATCTAACTCATTGGCCCATAATAAATTAAAAAATAATATTTACAAAACTTGAAAAAGTAGACAGACTCAACTGTGGACCAGTGGTTTTCATTCGTTATAAGATTAATGACAGGAACATTGGTTTTCATTGATGAGTAAATTTGACTCAAAACAAACAAAATGAAACATCCATTCAGTGTCTCCCAGATGCCTTTCTAGCTGTTCTTTATGGCTATTTTGACTGGCTGTGGGAAGGAGCCATGAATGCTAAATCTGAATTATGGGGCCAGCCCAGCAGGGGCTGGGAGGAGGGTCCTGTAGATTACCAGCATACTAACTACCTACTACCTCTTCTCTGTCCCTGAAGTATCACACAGCTATGTGAGGATAGAGTTCACAGAATAACGTAAATGACTTTTTCAACAGTCCATTCATTTTCAAGAATACTTGCATGTAAAAAACTTAATGTAGGATTTTTTATTTATTTATTTTTGACATTACTTTTTCCAGGCAGTGACAGTTGATTTAATTAAGCTTTATATGCAAAAAAAGAACACAATTGTAACATTAATTAATACGCTACGAATTGGCTTCTAAGTAGTGTTATCATCCCTCCTGTAAAATTGATTTTAGCTGTTTGATATTGATATTAAGTGCACAGCAATTTTCCACAGTCCTTAATATTTTCTTTAGTAGTATCATTTGTATTTTGGGGTAGTTGTTCATACGTAGTGGAGAAGTGATCTTATGATTGCGCTAGCACCAACAATTTAAAATAAAAACAGTAAAGAAAGCGCTTTGTGCTTGAACTTGCTCCTGTCCTCTGAGCAGCACTGTTAACAAGAGGCCAAGGTATGTGGAATCTTTGAGCCTGCTTCAGCCTTAACTACAGAGCCCCATTCTCTCAAGAGTAACTGGGAGGCCAGGTGTCTCTTGCTCAAATGCTCTGACTTGACTTTTTTTAAGATTTTATTTATTTATTTGAGAGAGAGAGAATGAGAGAGAGCACATGAGAGGGGGAAGGGTCAGAGGGAGAAGCAGACTCCCTGCCGAGCAGGGAGCCCAATGCGGGACTCAATCCCGGGACTCCAGGATCATGACCTGAGCCGAAGGCAGTCACTTAAACAACTGAGCCACCCAAGTGCCCGTGACTTGACTTTTTTTAATGAACATTATACCCCACATGGATAAGTAGCCTGTTGGTGACTCTAATTTTATGGAAATAACTCTTCTCAAAATTTTGTGAAGATTTCAGAAGAAAAGAGAAAAAGAACAGATGGAGCACATGTCATGAGGCTTGCTTCTCTTGCTCCTTCTCTGTTGAATAATCTAGATAAACCTAGGGCTTGTTATTTTTTCTTCCTATGGCAGGAAGAGAATAGGGCTGAAATAACAGATCTGGGTGAGACAATGGCTGAAGGCCAAGGAAAAGGAGAGTGTTTATACTAAATAGTCTTCAGAATATTCTTTGTTGTGAGATGTTTCCTTTGGAGCCAGTGGTTTGGCAGCCTATTTACTTGTCCTGTGTGTCAGACTGAGGGGGAATATTGTGTACTCGAGATCCACTTGCCAGCAGGATGCGTGCTACCTCAGATTAGGTAAGGGTTTCCAGAAATGAGACCAGAGAGGTGACTGAGGGGAATCTGAAGACACCTGGTAACTCTTTCATCCATCAGTTGACTGAAGTCTACCTCTTAAAGGGGTGCTCAGAGATGGTTTCTGTGTTTTCTTCCTCCCCTCTGAAGAAAGACATTATGGTAAATTGGACCATAACCTGATAACTCTAAATGAAATTCTTTACAGTCTCAAGGAATTTTGAATGTGAGCAATCTGTGCTTTTGGACAGATGGAGCTATATGTTCTACTATAATGATGGAAAAAAGATACACTCAAATATTTAGCTTTTCATCTCTTGAAAATATCTTTACAAAAAGACGATGTTTTAGTGAATCTTTTTTTTTGTGAACCATTTTCTCAAATGAGAGTATCAAATAAGACAAAGAAAAAAAATGCTTACAGGAAGAAAATTTAGTTCTGCTAAAATACATATACGACTAGAAACACACCTAATGTACAGGACACCTAGAGCGGAGCATTTCTTAATACCACCCCTCTTCTATACAACCAAACTACTTTCTGTAATAGTCATGAAATGAAATAAATAATATTAGCTCATGAACATTATCTTTTATTGAATTTCATATGTGTAATCATGCCAGTAAAATTAAATAAAATCTAAAAATTAAAGTCAGCTTACTATCTCAAGCATTTAAAACCCTGCCATTATACACCCTCAATCATTCATGTATATGACATTTATGTAAGTATAGTAAACATATGCAGAGTAATATGGGGAAACTAAATGTTATACATAGATTTCTCCAAGTTTAAAGCCCCCCAAATGATTCTATCACTGAAAATTATAAATTTAGAGTCATATTTTTTAAAATGAAATAATTCTACTGACTCATAGAAGAAAAAAGTCACTATACAGAAAGTGGTTTTATGTAAGTGTCCAAAGAAAGTTTGATTTTTCTACAAATACTGATGATAAGAATGGTCTGTGTACTCCATAGTTTAGTAAACTTTTATTTGAAAAAAAAAAAAGCCTAGTTATTATGTGGATTTTACTCCTGTCTTTGTTTTAAGTGTTAAGGATTTATGGTTTCTGTTTTAGTTTTTATAACTGCCCTCTTAATATGTTCTGAGGAAGCACAAATTCTTCACACCAAAAGGCACATTTCAACAAACAATTTTCAGTATTATTGAAAGTCAAAAGATACCTTATATTAGTAGCTTTTATTCATTTTGAAGGAATTGTTCTGTGGTCCCCCTGTGGATTTTGGTTTTACCCTGCATTTACCCTCATAAACACCACTTAACATAAACTTAAGTGAAGAAAAATATACCTTTTTGGTATAACAAGGAGCTTCCTATAACCAGGTTCTTCTTTCTGTCAGGATTAAGACAAACAAATAAACATTCTTTCCTTTAAATCATGAATGAGTAGTTTTAAACTAATTTTTCCTGTTCTCGGAAATTTTGTTGTCCAATGAGAAATTTGAAAATACTAGTAAAAACTAATAAATTTAGGTATTAAATTGATCCAAATTTACACTAGTAAACTTGGTAAATCTCACTTGGTGGTTTTCCTGAGATTACTTCCTTACAGTAAATTTAATTGTGAGTCTTGACACCTGAGATCATTCAACTGTTGGTTTTTTCCCCTGCAGCAAATATAACAGCAGAGCATATTGTGAGTAATGACAGCTCAGATAGCGATGATGAATCACAAGAACCCAAAGGTAAGAGAATCTTCTCTGGCAGAAGTCCATTAGGAAAGGAACTACATGATGTGTCTGATTCTCTCACTCAAGATGCTAATGGTAGTTTCTGCTTAAGCCACTGAGTGATAGAGAATTGTCGCTTTTGGTTCACAGAGAGAATGGATGCTGTGTGTATAATAAAATATGCCAACATAAATATCCCTTATGCTTTTCTTTTTAATACCTCAAAATATTATCTATTGAACAAATGGAGAATAAACTGGGGTGGTAGAAATACCGAATTCTACACCAGGCTTCTTGGCATGAAAATTGTGATATGGGAACGTTTTCCCATGGCTTTAAAAATTAAAATTTCATCTGTAAAAATTTTATTATTAATAAAGTATCATGTGAACAATTTTTCTCAGCCCATTCCTGAGCCTTATCCCATTGTCAACAATCCATCTCTTGGGGAAGGATTATCAAGAAATTCTTTTCGTAGACGTTATTTTTAAGTGTAAATGAGTTCTTTCACATGTTGACAAGGCAATTTTCAGCTTGGTGTGGGTCACAGGATAAGGGAGGAGGTCAGGGCAGGGATAAGGGGAGGACCAGGGATATTTGTTGCAAATGTTACATGGTAAAATGGAGTGATTTTACAATAACTGGGTAAACATCCTATGACCCTGTGAATGTGCTCACCTAGATTTTAGAAGATGTTAAATGCTTTCTTGCTCTAAATTCATGAATTCCTCCTGCCACGGTATAGACATTGGAAGAGTCTGTTTTATCCTTGTTGAATCAACATTAAAATTAAAATGAGTTTGTATAAACTAGAGGAAAGGTACCTTCTCTGGGAAATGCAGGTCCACAAGCCCACAACTCAGCTAGCCTGTAGTTTCTTATAAAATTTAAAAAATTAACCCTTCCGTGGGCAGACAGAACTTTTGACCAGGCACAAGGTTTGGCCTCTGCTCCCAGTCTCCTCTTCAGTCCTATTTGCCCACTCTCCTGCTGCTTCATGCAGCCAGTGATTGGCCTAATTCCATATTTTAGGCAGGAACCCTGCAGGAACCCTGCCCTGGAAAGAACTCAGTCCTCATTCTGGCTCCTTCATAATTTTAACTTTAATTTTTTTAGTTGTTTAGGTCTTATTTATTTATTTATTTACTTACTTATTTGACAGAGAGAGGGAACACAAGCAGGGGGAATAGGAGAGGGAGAAACAGGCTCTCCGCAGAACAGGGTGCCCGATGCAGGGCTCAATTCCCAGGACCCCGGGATCATGACCTGAGCCAAAAGCAGACACTTAACGACTGAGCCACCCAGGCGCCCCTAGGTCTTTTTTTTTTTTTGAATTTTGAATTTCCTTTTAATGAAGGGTGCTAGCCAGTACAAAGGGGATAGACAGTATATGCCTAACATTTCTAGAATTAATGTGTATCGATAAAGGGACTGTTAGGTAGGTATAATAATGGCTTGTTAATTATCAAGGAAATTGCTGTAGATGGTCAGTACATTTGATCACCTCCGGTTATCTTAAGGTGGAGAAGTTCAAAGGCCCTTTGAACATGCCTACTTTGGTTTTAGTACCAACCTAGATTGGAAAATGAGTTTCAGGATGTTCTTAGGGATTTCTTATTAGTTCTTAATATTCATTTTTTTCCCTTTTAAATAAAACTCTTTTTAGAGTAGCTTTAGATTCACAACAAAATTGAGCAAAAAGAACAGAGAGTTCCCATATATTTCCTGCACCCACACACACACAGAGCCCCCTCCCCACTATCAACATCCTATATCAAAGTGGTACATTTGTTACAATCCATGGAACTACATTGACACATCCTTATCACCCAAAGTCCAAACTTTAGGGTTTACTCTTGGTATCATATATTCTATAGGTTTTCACAAAAGTAGGATGACATGTATCTACCATCATAGCCTCATATGGAGTAGTTTCACTGCCCGAAGCGTCCCTCTCTGTTGTTTATTTATTCCTCTATCCCCCCCATCCCAATGTCAGGCAACCACTGATCTTTTTACTGTCTCCACAGTTTTGCCTTTTCCAGAACTCAGGTTTTAGAATCACACAATACATAGCCTTTTCACATCGGCTTCTTTCACTTAGTAATATGTATTTGAGTTTCCTCCATGTCTTTTCATGGCTTGATAGCTCCTTTTTTTTTTTTTTTTTTTAAGCACCAAATAACATTCCATGATCTGAATGTACCAGTTTACTTATCCATTCACCTATTGAAGAACATCTTATTTGCTTCCAAGTCTTGGCAGTTATAAAGCTGCTATAAACATCCATGTTCAGATTTTTGTGTGGATATGTTTTCATCTCCTTTGGGTAAAAACCAAGAAACATGATTGCTGGATAAAGTGGCCATACTGTTTTGCATTCCCACGAGCATGTGTGAGTGTTCCTGTTGCTTCACATCCTCACCAGCATTCAGTGATGTCGATGTTTAGGATTTTGGTGTTTCTAACAGGTGTGTAGTGTTATCTCATTGATGTTCTAATTTGTATTTCCCTGGTGACATATGATGTGGCGCATCTTTTCATATGCTTATTTGCCATTTCTGTGTCCTCTTTGGTGGGCTGTCTGTTACCCATTTTTTAACTGGGATGTTTGTTTTCTTATTGTTGAATTCTAAGGGTTCTTTGTATATTTTGGATAACAGTCCTTTATCAGATGTGTCTTTTGCAAATATTTGCCCCCAGTCTGTGGCTTGTTTCCTCATTCTCTTGAGGCTTCTTCATTTTTCATCATATGATTTTGAGCAAGGTCTTTAGGAATTTTCAACTTTAGTTTCTTCAGATCTATACCGGCATCATTTTACCTGCTCTCACAGAATTGTTATAATTATCAAATTGCAAATGCATACAGAGGGCTTTAAGTAAAAGGCTATGCAAATAAAAATTTACTTAGTATTATAACTAAAAAGCAGCCAGTTATCATTTATCTGTTGACTGCTGTGTTTGTCCCACAAATGATGCCATTTCCAAATATCTCATAAGGAAAGTAGATCTTCTTCTGGTACAGAAGTGGGGTTTATTTAATAATAATAATAATGATGATGATGATAATTATGATGGTGAAGAAGAAGGAGGAGGAGGAACAAGAAGAAGGAAAAAAGGAGAAGAAGAGAGGGAGGTGGAGGAGTAGAGAGGAAGCTCCAAATATTTGGAAAATAATTGGTATCTTCTTCGTATCCTATGTAACTGGAAAATATAAATCATTCACTTTATTTTTAAAAAGATTTATTTATTTGAGAGAGAGGGTGCGTGTGTGCTCAGAGGGAGAGGGAGAAAGAGTCCCAAGCAGACTCTGAGTTAAGCATGGAACCTGACGCGGGACTCAATCTCATGACCCTGAGATCACAACCTGAGCTGAAACCAAGAGTCAGTCACTTAACTGACTGAGCCACCCAGGCACCCCTAAATCATTCACTTTAAAGCCCAATTTGTTCTTGTGGAAGATTTTCTTTGTCATATTTGGCTTTAGAGAAGTGTGGGAGTAGAAAAATGTACCTATTTTTTGTGAGTATGTACTCATCTTAATTAGCTACTGAAAGATCCGTTCATTTACTCAGCTCAGCTAACCCAATCTTTATGTAGACTTAAGAAAAATCAGTATTTCTTATGATTTTATGATTTTATGTATGTCTAGTTAGCATTTGTTAGAAATTATGAAGTTTGAACATAGACTTTCCTTTTTCTCAAATACACACACGTACAGTTTTGTAGATGCATGTCTATTTATATAGAGTTCCCAGAAATCTGAACAGAGGGATGCAGGCAGGTGGAATTATACTCTACCACACAGTGTTCTTCGACTTGGATTATGAGTGAGTAATATTGATGATAATGATGATGCAGCTGTCACTGCCACCACCGTCTCTACTATGAACTAGTGTTTGTAATGAATTTCTGATAGGCCAGGCATTTTTCTAAGAGATGTACATGAATGGACTCTCTCAGTTAATCTTCACACCGGTCCTGCGAGGTGTCCTGATGAGGAGAGGAAGACTGAGAAGAGTTAACTAACTAGTAAGCAGAGGAGAGAGGGTTGAAATCCAGACAGTCTGATTCTGAAGCCAGTGTTCTAAACAACTACACGATGTGGCTTCCCAGCAGTGGTGATTTGTGCACGGGTTTTAAGGAAAAAGTCATTTAAAACTGCTTCTTTTGGAAGATTGCTGCATTTTAAGACATGTTAAAGCATGTGTTTAAATTACACGGTTCTAAATTCCCAACTTTATAAGCAAGGATGAAATGAGTGTCCATAGAGTGTTTACTGAGCAGCAAATATGTGTGTTGAATCCTTCAGTTGTCTCTCTTAGTTTGCGTGATTTCTGGATGTTTACTAAGCAGGATAGGGAAGGAAACTTAGTAATGGAGAGGAGAGGATTAGCTACTGTGGAATTTCCCTGTGTGTGTGTGTGTGTGTGTGTGTGTAGTCCGAGAAAAGGAAGAAAAGGACTAGAGAAGGACAGAAAGGGGAAAGTAGAAGTTTGCCTGGAAATGTAAGAATAGACCAAGTAACACATCAAGAACACAACCTGTAGACTGACTATAGATTTAGAGTAAATTAAGAACAACTTAAGAACAAAAATGATTGAAATATTCACTATATTAATTTAGACAAATAAATGTTTGTTGAACCAAAACAATAGAGCTTCACTATTAATCTTAACATTCAATTGCCAAAGATTTTTTTTAAATGTTTATTTGAATTCAATTTAGTTAACATATAGTGTATTATTAGTTTCAGGGGTAGAATTTAGTGATTCATCAGTTGCATATAACACCCAGTGCTCATTACATCACGTGCCCTTCCTTAATGCCCATCACCCAGTTACCCCAACTCCTCCCCACCTCCCCTCCAGCAACCCTTAGTTTGTTTCCTATAGTTAAGAGTCTCTTATGGTTTGCCTCCCTCTCTGTTCTTATCTTATTTTTCCTTCCCTTCCCCTATGTTTATCTTTTTGTTTCTAAAATTCCACATATGAGTGAAATCATATGGTATTTGTCTTTCTCTGACTGACTTATTTCACTTAGCATAATACGCTCTAGTTCCATCCATGCCGTCACAACTGGCAAGATTTCTTTTTGATGGCTGAGTAATATTCCATTCCATATATATACCACATCTTCTTAATCCATTCATCTGTCAGTGGACATCTGGGCTTTTTCCATAGTTTGGCTATTGTGGACATTGCTGCTATAAACATTGGGGTGCAGGTGCCCCTTCGAATGGCTAAGAGACGCATGAAAAAAATGCTCAACATCACTCAGCATCAGGGAAATCCAAATCAAAACCACAATGAGATACCACATCACACCAGTCAGAATGGCTAAAATTAACAAGTCAGGAAATGATAGATGTTGGCGAGGATGCAGAGAAAGGGGAACCCTCCTACACTGTTGGTGGGAATGCAAGCTGGTGCAACCACTCTGGGAAACAGTATGGAGGTTCCTCAAAAAGTTGAAAATAGAGCTACCCTACAATCCAGCAATTGCACTACTAGGTATTTATCCAAAGTTTTGTTTTTTTAATGGACTTGGGAATCTATATAATGTTCTAGTTCTTTTTCCTTAGGCACTGAAAATGAAGATGCTCAAAGCGAATATCACAATGATAATCAAGCAAGTTGGGTCCATCGTATGATAATGGCTTTGATGAGTGATTCAACTTTATTCAATACCAGAGAAGGACGTGCTGGGAAGGTGCACAACTTCATGTTGGGCTTGAATCTCAATACATCCTATCCAATGTCTCCTCTGAAGGACTTTATGACACAGGAATCATTGGATGAAGATGAACTGGATACAGCTGTAGCAGGTACGCACACAAAACATAATCCATGGATGCTAATTCAGGAGATCTTTATCCCTTTCTAGGGAGAAGCCTTTTGATCATTGTCAATACCTATCCCTTTATATTCAATTACGGCAACATCCATTTAATTCAAAATTACTTCAAATTACTGATTTTTTGGAAGAAAAACATTCGTTGGACAGGAAATGGCATAGTTATGTCAGCATAGAAAATTTTCACTGAAACACTGAGGAGGAACCTTAGATCCTCTCTGTATTGGACAAGGTTCACTCAGAAAACAAGAAATGTCTCCCTTGTTTAACTGAGAGGGTTTTAAGGTAGAGAATTAGGTGTTTACAAAGTCATTCCAAGGCTTAGAAGAGCACGCTCCAGGCTGAGCTACCAGGAATGATTCCAAAAACACTTCAGAATCACCCCCACAGACACCCCCACAACCGTGCTTGGCAGTGGAAATGGCAGAAATGTAGCCTGTGTCTCATTTCCTCCTTTGAATCTCGTGTGGGTGTTTTTCCTTGGCAAAGGGCAGGTCTCAGCAGAACAGGCACGAATGGGATTCTGGTCAATGGGGTGTTTAGCCCAACTGTGTGCCGTTGAATGGGAGTCCCTACAACCTAAGGTTCTGAGGGGGGTTGACTTCACCGGGCTCAGTGTCCATGAGGTTTCTGGGCCTGTCCTTCCGGTTCTCAGAAAGGTTAGGTAACTTTCTTAAGGCCAGCTGGTAAGAACCCACTCACTGTAGTTTTTGTTACTTTGTCAAATACTGAGGAGTAATTCCCTCTATTTTTCAGTTCCATGCATGTTTTAAATTAAAAGTTAAATTTGCCTTCGTGACTAATCAATACATAATAATCTTTCTTACAATGATCCTGTCATCTAAAATCTTTCTACTTCATCATACCATCATTTTTCTGTTAACTGCCCAGATGTCATTTCTCAATTATTTCTGCTGAAGGGTATCAACAGGATATTTAGAAACGTAAGTGGGACTTTTCCAAACCCTTTCTTCTGCTCTTTGGTTAAGCATCATGCCTATAAAATATTTGTGAAAATTAGGACATAGCTTTAGGTTTGGTGGTATTTCTGCTAGTGCTGTTTCCATTTGTTGTTTGAGCTGAAAGGAAATTGCAAAAGCAAAGTTTTCCCCTGTTGTTTAAACAAGAGGTATAGAAACTCACTATACTTTGCATTATGTTTATGGCATCAAAGTCTAGGATGTAAGGTATGGTATGATTATATACCTGCAATCTATACCCTTTCATATTAACAATGATAAAAGTCTGTTTGTGATAGAGTCAGTATCTATTTTAAATTCACCCAAAATTTAAAAAAAAAAAACACCTTGGCCATTAATCAGTGACCTCATTTGTCTTGTGGCACTTGATTATACTGATTGCCA
The DNA here is from genome assembly GCF_029215605.1 of Mirounga angustirostris. Lineage (NCBI taxonomy): Eukaryota > Metazoa > Chordata > Mammalia > Carnivora > Phocidae > Mirounga > Mirounga angustirostris. The sequence goes on from NW_026991714.1 coordinate 47,105,200, forward strand.
TTATAATACCCATTAAATGTGTCATCCTTAGAAACTTGGATTTTATGGATGAATGATGACGGCTGCTAAAAAAAAACTTAGTCTCAAAGGTCATTTAGAATGAGAAAGAATCTTCATAGTTATTTTACTCTAAAGAAAAGAGAGATCAAAGAAAGTCATTCTCATTGCCTACAGTTTCTCACTAGAATGGGGTCACAGACCTCAGTGTTGCTCAGAAGCTCTTCCTTTCTGCAAGACTCCCTTCCCCACAGCCCTTGTTTTTGTTAGTCATTGTTTTGCTGATGTCAAATGGAAGTTTCCTTTCTGTGTACTATATTACATCTGTTTAATGTTAGGACTTTGATAGAATTACCCAGAATAGCTCCTGTGGTTTGCACAGCATGCATCCTGCACTCCTCATTTTAACAACTCCCTGGTGGTTTTGCAATATTTTATGTAGATTCAGAGGTGTTCCGGTTGCTAGATCAAATACAGCAGGCCTACTTAAATTTGAATTCCAAACCATATATATGTGGGTATATATGTAGTGTAAGTGTGGCCCTTGCAACATTTGGGACCTACTTGTACTAAAACATTATTTGTTGTGTGTCTGAAATTCAAATTTAACAGCATCTTGTATTTTTAGTAGATAAATTTGGCAACCTTAAGAAATGTGTCTTTCATTATTTTCACCTGTTTTCAAATTGTTCTCCATTTTCATTTTCCTTCTTTCGTTTACTCGTGCATTCACAGTATTTACGGAGCACTTGCAATGCGTTTGGTATGAGGGATCCAGTCGTCCACAAGACACATGTGATCCTTGCCCTCATAAAAATTGAAATCAGTTTTTGACTTTTCCTTGAAGTTTTGATTCATGGAAGGATTTATATAGTTCAGTTAAGAACAATAGAAAAGTAGAGTAAAACTGACACCCAGCAACCCCGATTCTGATAGAACTGTGGATCAGTTAGGACACAGTCCTCACTTGTGATGCTTGGAGAATATAGTTGTATGTCACCTGATCTGACTCCTTTCTCTATTGGGTGCCATTTGAAAGAAGACTCATGGACAGTTCTCATAAAGTCCAAGGAGGAAGTAGAAAATTTAATCGTCTCAAAATATGGTATTACAGTGACTAAACATTCTTTTTTTTTTTTTTAAAGATTTTATTTATTTGCGAGAGAGAGAATGAGAGACAGAGAGCATGAGAGGGAGGAGGGTCAGAGGGAGAAGCAGACTCCCTGCTGAGCAGGGAGCCCGAAGCGGGACTCGATCCAGGGACTCCAGGATCATGACCTGAGCCGAAGGCAGTCACTTAACCAACTGAGCCACCCAGGCGCCCATGACTAAACATTCTTTTGTTGACCTATTTTGGAATGTGTTAACCTAAAATTGTTTTCAATTAATGCTCTTTGTGAAGAACCTTAAATTTTGTTTCTTAATGTTCTATCTCCTAAAAATTCTGTTTCACTTGCTCTGTATTTACCCAGTTGAAAAAAAATGTGTATGGCATATAGATTTTAGTCAAGAATCTACTCAGGTCAGTGATGAGTTCATTCACATTATAATTTACAGGCTAACATTGTTAAAAATGACTGGATTTACTAAATCCATAGTGCTCTCTCAGACAGGTCCTTACTAAGGTAGACCTTGTCTATCTCCTGATTATTTCCAAGTTTGAGACTAACCACGTGTGTGGAGCTAAAAGTTAAAAGATTTATCATAAAATGTAATCATCTTGGTTCATAAAGTCTTCTTAAAACTTCTGTTTATTATACAGGGGCACCCGGGTGGTTCAGTCGCTTGAGCCAGGTCATAATCTAAGGGTCGTGGGGTCGAGCCCCACATCAGGTTCCGCGATCAGGGGGGAATCTGCTTCTGTCCCTCTCCTTCTGCCCCATCCCCCCGCTCGTACTCTCTCTCTCTCTCTCTCTCTCTCAAATAAATAAATAGGCCGCCCCCACGGGCGTCAGAGGGAGGCGGGCGCCCCGCGCGGTGACGGCAACCACCGGACTCTCCACTCACCGCTGCCGGAGAGGCCGGGGACCTCTTGGCCGCTCCGCCTTGGAGGCTCAGATGGCTTCAGGCGAAGATCAACGCGAAAGCCAACGAGGGGTGCTTCTGCCCCTCCTCCTCCACGGCCCACCGCTCCAGCCACCTGCTGGAGAGCCTGGACCAGCTGGAGCTCAGGGTGGAAGCTTTGAGAGAAGCAGCAACTGCCGTTGAGCAAGAGAAAGAAAGCCTCCTGGAAATGATCCACGGCATCCAAAATAGCCAGGACATGGGGCAGATCAGCGACGGAGAAAGAGAAGAATTAAATCTGACGGCAAACCGTTTGATGGGACCAACCCTCACCCTTGAAGTTTCAGTAGAAACAATTAGAAACCCCCAGCATCAAGAATCCCTAAAGCATGCCACCAGGATTATTGATGAGGTCCTCAGTAAGTTTCTGGATGATTTGGGAAATGCCGAGTGTCACCTGATGTCACTGTACGGTGCATGTTCATCCGAGGTGCCATCTGGCCTGGTGACCAGAAGTTTCAGTCCATAGTAATTGGCTGTGCTCTTGAAGATCAGAAGAAAATTAAGAGAAGATTAGAGACTCTGCTTAGAAATACTGAAAACTTTGACAGGGCCGTCAAGCTGTTAGAGCATTCTAAAGGAGCTGGTTCCAAAACTCTGCTACAAAATGCTGAAGGCAAATTTAATTAGTTTTGAAACATAGGAGCACTTACAAATAATGATATAAAAATGATTAAACATTAGTTCTTCGTGTTAGGCATAACATTTGATACTGAGTGTTGTTTCACATGAGGAAAATACTCCAGTGTCATCAGTTTTGTGAATAACACAATTAAAACTAGAACTATTTTAATTATCTTTCTAGTTTTTAGATTGAATTCTTGTCTTGTATAGGCTCTAGCACCTAATATATATAATATATATTTTTTACTATTCTGTGGATGACTACTTAGTATATAGGAGAGAGTAACTGCTCAGCCTGGGCCAAAAGCATTATTGTTCTTTCCTGGGCTTTGTCTGGCATGGAGATACTTGGGCACATGCGGCATTTGGTTGACTAGAAATTCTTGACAAACTTAACCACCCATCTATTGTTAACTAAGTAGTGTGCTTAAAAGGACAAAAGGAATCACAGAATAAGAAACTTTCCCAACATCTTCTTTTTCGTAAAGCACTTTTTTTGGACATCTGTCTCAAATTATTTTAATTTAAGATTTATGCATCTGATAATATGAATGTATTTGTTGATATATATGAAAACATGACATAAAGTGTGAGAGAATTCACATCTAATGTTATTACTGTGAACAACTCTATGTCCACTTCATCTTTTTCCAAATGCATCATTTCTCTAAATTTTTAATCATTGCAGAAATAGTGTTGTAACTTGCCTTTTTTTAAAAATGCCGCTATAAAGTCTAATTGTCAACTTTAAAACCTCTATTCTGTATTTTGTATAATTTACTTCCCCATTCCCCTTATTGGATATTTAGTTTGTTTCCAATTTGTTGCTTATTCCTGCAACATATTTATATACAGAGACTTTTTTCCTTCTTTCTTTTGTTTTTGATTTTCTTTGTATAAATGCCCAGTAGTGGGATTTACTGGGTCAAAAGGTATATACGTTTTCATGGCCTGACATATTTCCAAATTTTTTTGTATGAGAGTTACATCAATTTGTACCGTCTTCAGTAATTAAAATGTAGCTCTTTCACTAGAAAATAAATAATCTTTTTTAAAAAAACCCTACTTACTATACAGTCAAAAATACCATAATTTAATTAAAACATTAAGGTTATTTTGCTCATTTTTTTACTCCCCCCACGCAAAAAGGAAATAGAGATTTTTACCTTATCTAAATATTGTATTAGGAAAATCTTACATTTTAGTAGGAAAATCTTACATTTTAGTTTACCCTATGATTTTGTTTGTACAGATTAAAATTGAGTATCTTAGACTAATCTCTCAACCTAAGATGAGAAAAATATTTTGTACCTATTACTTCACCTTGTAGACAATCTTCTGAAAATAAGAGAAATAATAAGATGAGGGAATTCCTCTCACTTGCTTACTTCAAAATAGTTGTATACCTGTAGAAACTAATTTCAGAGAAGCTGTCCATTATTTATGTGACTTCTTTCCTGTTTACTTTTGTGTTTATGTTACTTACTGTGACACATACCATCTGGAATAAAAAATCGAGGCACGCGTTAATTTAGGCCAGAGTTCAATACACAAACACCCAAACATTTTTGTACATCATAAATTGAATCTGTGTAAGGTATTTATAAAATGACCATTGCAGGGGTGCCTGGCTGGCTCAGTCGGTTAAGTGTCTGCCTTTGGCTCAGGTTGTGATCCCAGGGTCCTGGGATCGAGCCCCTCATTGGGCTCCTTGCTCAGCGGGAGCCTGTTCTCCCTCTGCCTCTGCCCCTGCTTGTGCTCGCTCGCTCACTCTCTTGCTCTTTCTCTCTGTCAAATAAATAAATAAAATCTTTAAAAAAAAATGACCATTGCAAATATTCATAGCTGAACTGCTTTAAGGAGATGGTACATAATTATTAAACACAGCATGTTTCCATACCTAACAAAGAACCTGATTAATTCATTTACAGGTTGAGAAACCATGTATGCTTTAAACTGTGGGAGGATATTCTCCCATAGTGGGATTTATCAAACTCTCTCGGACATTCTAGTAGATGTTATACAATAAATCGGGTTCAAGGTCAAGTAAATTTGGAAAAACTAACTCCATCCCCCTCTTCATAATGACTTGGGATACTCTAATGAATTTAAGCAGCCCTATTCAAGGTGCCTCAAGATAGTACTTGAAAAAGCAGTCTGGCTTACGTTTGAATCCTGGCTGGGCCATTTATTAGCAGGACAGTCTTGAGCAGTTACTTAGCATAAACGTCAGTTAGCAATGATAGAAAAATGGAGCCAAACTAAAAACCAACACCCCTGATCCCGATGGAACCTGGAACCGTAGGACAGCAAGGTTGCAACAATCCTCACTATTTACTCCAAGTTTACTTACAAAATAGAAATAATAGTGGTACCTATCTTACAGACTTCCTGTGAAGATTAAGTAGCATTTTTTTTTTTTTAAAGATTGTATTTATTTATTTGACAGAGAAAGACACAGCGAGAGAGGGAACACAAACGGGGAGTGGGAGAGGGAGAAGCAGACTCCCTGCCGAGCAGGGAGCCCGATGCGGGACTCGATCCAGGGACTCCAGGATCATGACCTGAGCCGAAGGCAGTCGCTTAACCAACTGAGCCACCCAGGCGCCCCGCATTTTTTTTTTTTTAAGTAGCATCCTCATTAAAAAGGGCAGTTAGCCCAAGGCATAGTAAGGAGAATAGGAAATACACAATATAACTGGCCATTACTTTAAGCTGTTGATCTTCTATTTCTCAAACCTATTTGATCATGAAACTCTTATTTTGTGTATAGAACATCTGTTAATATCTTGCAAAACTATGTTGTTTGCAACACAATTAAGAAACACTACTTCCTGTCAGTTTATTTGGAAGGGTGGAACCATGGTGTTTAGCTACATGCCAGAGCTGGGAATTGGTCATGTCATGATTTGTCTCTCAGATGTTATCTTGGATATAAAAGAGGAAAAAAGGAGACTACCAGTTTCATGACGAGAAGGAGCATATCAAACAATGTGAGAGAAATGGTCTGCTTCGGTGAATCTTTTAGCTAAAATTCAAAAAAAAGTACTAAGTGTAGGAAGCCAAAGAAAACCATTTGTGAACTGTCATTATACTTTATAATATGAGGAGAAATCACTGCATTGTAAAAAATATTGCCACTAATGTGTTTTTAAGACGTTTGTGTTGACTTGTGATTAAAGACACATACTAATGTGCTTTTGATGATTGACAGCTGCATGCGTAGTTAGCCTCTCTCTGTTGTAATTGCGATTTTTAAGTTAGCCATTTTTAAACCTTTCAGTTCTATGGCCCCACCACTTACTGAAGCAACCATGGGACACAGGATGCAGTTGGCTTAGACCTGGGCCAGGCTTGGAATCCTGACTGTCACTGTGTGAAACTGGACCTCTTGGGTCTTAGCGTCCTTATCTTTCATATGACACTAATCATACCTCTTTTGTAAGAGTCTTAGAAGAATGATAAATCTCATATATAAAATTTCGAATACATGAGAGACACTCAAAATACATGAAGCTGCTTTTAGGAGAAATAAAAGTACCCAAGTAATGAACGTCCAGCTTCTTAGTCAAATATTTAAAAACTAATAGAAGACAAAGACCCACAATTGTTCACCTTTAGAAAATTTACATATGTAGTCTTTTATTTTTTTAATTTTTTTACATATGTAGTTTTTAAACAAACATTTCAGAGGAAAATATTAAAATCGTGTTTGAGAATATATATATTTTTCAATGTTATAATTCTGAGGTTTAAGTTTCTGTGATAGAAATTTAGAATCTTGGCTGGTAGCAAAGTACTTTGTCACTACAATCCACACATACTTGATAAAAAAAGAAAGGAGAATTAACCTGGAGATAATTATTTGCCGAATGATTTTTCTGTCCTTGTTGGCCTACGCATTCACCTCAGATAACAAGACTTTTTTTTTTTAACTTGGCCTACCTTTTCGTTCAGTCATATATTCAATCACACGACCTTATTCTTGTCTAAACCATTCCCCCATACCTTTTTTTTTTTTTTTTAGTATATTTGTTTTTTTGTTTAAGACCATTCATTCACACCTTTTCTCATTCACCAGTTCTGGACAATACAAATCACCTCAACTGTAAACTTTTCCTCTTCATTCCTAAACACACCAGTATATGTTTGTAGCATTCACTTGTTATTCAGTATTCTAGGGATGAGAAATTTTAATGAACAGGAGAGAAAAAAACCACATGATTCCCTGTTAACTGTAGAAACGTAAAAGATAATAACATTTTCTTAAGTAATTAAGCCCAAATCTAATTTAGAACTGTTTTCGATTCACATTGAATAAACGTCAAGCCTAATTGTTTCATTGCTAGTTTTCAGATTTTAATGATGAGGAGAATTGTGGGATTAATGGGACAGGAAGAATTTAAAAGATTTGCCTTTCTTTGGGATCCCTTGCTCTTAAAACATAATGATAAAATTCACTATGAGAGGATTATAGTCAGTATCATTCTTATTTAGAAATATATGGAGGAAATGAACATGCAGTGGATTCCCACCATGTGCTGAGCCTTTTCCTGGATAATACATATTAACCACCTTGTATGGGGGAGGGGGGTTCTATAAACACAGGTTAGTCTGACCCTCTAGTTTTTATTACTGCCTCTATGAAAAGACTTACCAAATGGAAGTTACTAGCTTTCTCAGAGATCATAATGCATGTCTAGTATGAACACCTTCACTCTGTTCTTGAACTTTCCAGCCTTCTTCTTAACGGAACACATGTGAGGACAAGGAGACAGACCAAAACAATTGCATGTCATTTCATTCAGCTCAAATCAGTTCAATTCTGATCACACCTCTTTTTCGTGGGAAGTGAATGAGGAGCACCACACATAAACGTGAAGAGAAGCATGTTACCATTTTCTATTAAAACAAATGACTTCTAGACCCTGCTTTCTTTCAGATCCCCTTGTCACCTCATTCTACTCTCCTCCAATACTGTAGCCACACTGGGCTTCTTGCTGTTCCTAAGACATACCAAGTCTGATTCTGCCTCAGGGCCTTTGCTCTGGCTCTTGCCCTGGAAAAAATATCCCCCCAAATCTTTGGTTGGCCCGTTCTATATTATTAATCTGGTCTCAGCTTAAGGTCGTCTTCTCAGAGGTCTCTCCAGATTATCCAACTGAAGTTACTCCCTATTATGGGATATGACCCTCTATCATTTTCTACAGTGCATTTAATACTGCCTGAACTATCTATTTGTTTACTGATTTGTCAGTCATGCACTCTGTTAGAGCAGAGTTTGCATCTTGTTCAGTACATGGAATAGAGCCCAAATAGTAGCAGACAATACATGTCTGCTGAATGTGTTGACTGGGTGATTTCCCTGAACTCCAATCACCTTGGGAGATGCAGTGTGGGATCCATTCAGACTCCGCCACTCCCCAGTTCTGTCACTGTAGAGATGAATTTATTTCATCCTTCACTTACAGAGATCGTCTACCTCACATGTCTGTCATGACTTAAAACAAGATAATGTCTGAGGACATGCTTTTAAGCCAGTAAAGACCTAGGTAAAGTGAGGTAATACTGTTAAAGGAATCATGATCGCAGCTTAGAGTTAATGCCAGGGCCTGAGCTAAGTACTTTCCATGCATTGTCCCACTTAGTCCTCACAGCACCCTTATTTGACCTTTAACCCTGAAAGTGGAAACTCTGAGTTAAAGAATATAATTCATTTACAGTTGCTAAAGCAGGACTCGTGTCCAGTTCTGTTTGACTCCCCTGAGGGCCTAACCATATGAAATTGTATTCACAAATTGACATTAAAAATATTTTTATGTTCTAAATAATGTTAAGTGGTCACTTAATTCATTCTTTTGTTTCTTTCCTTTTTAAAGATCCTGATGAATTTGAGCAAATATATGAGCCTCTGGATGTCAAAAGTAAAAAGATTCACGTCGTGGACAGTGGCCTCACGTTTAACCTGCCATACCCCTTGATCCTGAGACCTCAGAGGGGAGTTGATCTCATTATCTCCTTTGACTTTTCTGCAAGACCATGTGACTCCAGTCCTCCGTTCAAGGTAAGGAGAATTTATATAGCATCCCATGATCTAGCATGTTCTTTTGCATGCCTTGTAGATATCTTAGTCCTCTTCCCTCCAATTTCTTATCCCTTGAGCCTATTTTTCTACATTACTATGAGTCATATTTTAAAAACACAGATGCCGGGCGCCTGGGTGGCTCAGCTGATTAAGCGACTGCCTTCGGCTCAGGTCATGATCCTGGAGTCCCTGGATCGAGTCCCGCATCGGGCTCCCTGCTCGGTGAGGAGCCTGCTTCTCCCTCTAACCCTCCCCTGTCTCATGCTCTCTCTCTCTATCTCATTCTCTCTCTCAAATAAATAAATAAAATCTTTAAAAAAAAAAATAAATAAAAACACAGATGTGATTCAATCACTCCCCTTCTTAAAGAAACTTATAAAAAGAAAAGGAGAAAAAAAGAAAAAGAGGAAACTTGTAAATGATTCCCCATGGACCCCATTAAAGTTTACAATCTTAAGCAGAACAAGAATTATGTGACCTATCTGAAGTTCAAGGAAATTATGCTGAGATTTGGATGTTAGCAAGTAAAAGATAATTAAAACCATGCATGGGGAGTTATACTTGGAGAGAGGACATGAAATACTATTTTGAAGGTACAACAGCAATTATCAGGGGAAAATAATGAAAATCAAGGAAGTATACAGTGTTGTGAAAATCAGTTGAAGATATTTAACAAGTAAGTCTTAGGTGAACTGGACAAAGGCAGTTTCTTTTTTCTTTTTTTTTTTTTTTTAAAGATTTTATTTATTTGAGAGAGAGAGAATGAAAGTGACAGACAGCATGAGAGGGGGAAGGGTCAGAAGGAGAAGCAGGAGCAGACTCCCGCTGAGCAGGGAGCCCGATGTGGGACTCGATCCTGGGACTCCAGGATCATGACCTGAGCCGAAGGCAGTCGCTTAACCAACTGAGCCACCCAGGCGCCCCAAAGGCAGTTTCAATAACATCATGAGGGCAGAAATCATACTGCAGTGATTTGAAGGAAGGGTGGAAGATAAGAAAATGGAGATAATCCTGTAGATCGTCCAGGGAAGAAGGAGATGCACTGTATCTGCAAGAGGTGGGGAACAGGAAAACTGTGTATAGGAGAGGTGGGTTGTTAACAGAAGAGACTCGAATGTGTTTAAATGCTGATGGCTGGGAGTCATTAATGATTATGTTATTGGAGAATGGAGAGATGGCATATATGATGGGGTCACAGCCCTTGGAAGGCTACAGGGGTGAAGAGTGCAAAGGAGATACAAAAATATAGGTGGAGAGTAATTTATAAATGTTGATATTGGGGCAAGAGGGCAGGGGGAATCTGATGGCTGTGATGGAAGGTCACTGTTAGGCACAGAGAGGGAAGTTAAGAAAGTATTCACCTGATGACTTCTTACTTTTGTAGAAATTATAATTCAGTGTTATCTTTTGAGAGCGAGAGGGTAGAGGTGGTGGAGCCAGGAACCTGGCGAGAATAAAAGCCTGCCTCTGAAGAAATGAGAAGAAATTCTAACAGGCAGCATACATTGCTTAGCAGCACTGTGGCCTCACCCAAGTGAGACCATGAATGTTACTGTTCCCTCCACCTGGAGACCTCAAACTTTCTTTAGACACATCTCAAATGTTATCTTTCTTGACCTCCACAGATTGAGTGTCAGTACAAAGGACTTAGTAGATTCTTCTAAATATGGCAATTTTCATGGTCTATTGTCTGTATGTATATATATCTTCCACTGTCTGTGAACTCCTTGGGAACTAGAACACTATTTTGAATGTATGTTTTGTTTTAATCATTTGGTTCTAATTGTATTATAAGTGTTGGCCAAAGTGTGAGTAGGTCATTTTTTGTGAGTGAATGAATGAAATGCTATGAGAGCGATGGAGTTATTATACCCATTTCATCAATTAAGACACGGAAATTCATAGAAGCTAAGTGACACAGTCCATGATCTCCCAACCATGAAGGGCCAGTGATAAGTCAGGTCAAGGAGGAAGAGTCAGTGATAACCAGGTCAACCAGGAAGTCAGTGATAACCCAGGTTCTCTGACATCTGCTTTCCTTCCCCTTATACTATGATTAAGCTGCTCTCAGGACTGATAGTGGCTATTGTAACAGCTCTTTAATATATATAAAGTCTCATTTTTAAAAATTGCTTTCACGTTTGATTTTTTTTTTTTTTTTGAGGCAGTTACTGGTATTCTAACAAGGAAACAAGGGTTGGTGAGATGAGCAATTTCATCATATCAACAAATTAAATAAGATAATGGGTGAACAGAACATAGCCCCAGGACCTGGCTGGAAAAGTGCTGGTTAAGAAGTGGTCACGCTGGACCAGATTTCAAGGCTCCAGAGTGACAATCTAATGATCTTTCCCCTTTACTAGCTGCCTCCTTTGAACATGTTTTACATGTATTTTTTTCTGTGCTGTGTGCTGTGTGCAGCAGTTAATGATAAACCATGGTTCTTGATCTCCAAAACATTTTAGCTTTCTTGGGGGAAAGACTTTTATACACAAGAGTCAACCTGGAAGGAAAATGAGCAACTTATTGTTAAATAGTAATTTGACTTTATATAAGCATGTGTGTTATGGGAGATCCATATAAGAATAGATAGGTGTGTCCTGGAGTAGATGAGCAGGGAAATAAATAGAACAGGATGAAAATGGCACAGGGATGGCTGTGAGCACTTCTGAGGAGATGGAGCGATCTGACTAGAAGTGATAAATATTAAGCTCCCAGTAGGAGGGCTTTAGGGCTGCATGATGGGAAATAGAGAATCAGTGAAGAGTTTGCAGCTGACAAACGACTTCATGCAATTGGAATTTTAGGATGATTAATCCCACAGTGGAAAGTAGGATGACTTGGAGAATGAAGAGCAAAAGATTAAAATTAAGAGAGATTTACTACAGGACACCTGGGTGGCTGAGTCAGTTAAGCGTCTGACTCTTGATCTCAGCTCAGGTTCTGATCTCGGGTTGTGAGTTCAAGCCCCGCATTTAAAAAAAAATTATTTTTTTTTAAAAAAGAGGGGTTTACTATAATCGAAGCATAGGATAATGAAGTACTGTACAGGACGGGTGACTGAGAAAGCCAAGAGCTGGATTTGATGACCATGAGCAGCAGTGGGGAGGTGAGTTCCAATGGCTGACTCTAAGATGATAGCTTCGAAGCTAGTTCTGGAGGTGGGAGAAACTGTGTTATTCATTTCACCAATGGGAGTGTAAAATGTCAAAGCCATCATTCTATATATGAATAACAGCTCTACTACCTCATGAGTTAATATTGGGAAGGTTTGAGGATATCACTTTGTACCTCTAAAAAGAACCATTGTACTTTGTTGTAGTTTTTAAATGGACTTTGATTCATTATTTCTAGTCAAGAAGAATATATACTTATTGTAAAAAAAAATTTAGAAATTTGGAATATATATCATTTCTGTTATTCATAAACAATTGCTGATATTTTACTGTTTTCCTATAGTCTTTGTGTGTGTGTTTGTACACCAGGATCGTATTGCTTTGCATTCTGCTTCTTTCTACTTAAAATTATACTGTGAGCATTTTCCCATGTTGTTAAATATTTTTTAAACATAATTATGAACACAGCATGGTATCTCTGTATGCGAATATGCAAGAACTTTTTAACAATGCTCTATTTTCAACTTTCAGATTATTGCTATCTTGTCACTTTCTCTCTTAACTTAACCGACTTTCTCAGTCACTTAACTGACTGAGCCACCCAGGCGCCCCCTGCATATAATATAGTAAGGTTTAAAAATTGATAAGGAATCTACGTGAAGTTTTTTGAGAGGAGGGGAAAAGCTCCCGTGTAATAACAGGATTTTTTTTTTTTTTAAGATTTTATTTATTTGCGAGAGAGAGAATGAGAGACAGAGAGCATGAGAGGGAGGAGGGTCAGAGGGAGAAGCAGACTCCCCGCCGAGCAGGGAGCCCGATGCGGGGCTCGATCCCGGGACTCCAGGATCATGACCTGAGCCGAAGGCAGTGGCTTAACCGACTGAGCCACCCAGGCACCCCTCATTCTTTTTTTTTTTTAAGATTTTATTTATTTATTTGACAGAGAGAGATAGTGAGAGCAGGAACACAAGCAGGGGGAGTGGGAGAGGGAGAAGCAGGCTTCCCGCTGAGCAGGGAGCCCGATGGGGGACTCGATCCCAGGACTCCAGGATCATGACCTGAGCTGAAGGCAGTTGCTTAACCAACTAAGCCACCCAGGCACCCCTAATAACAGGATTTTATTAAGTCGATTAAGTAGTGAATAATTTTCTGTTTTTGAGACTGAAATATGAATGCCATTTGTAATAAAAGAGCAGAGCAAAAATGCTGAGCCAAAAATTAAAACCATAAACTTTATTTCACAGTTATTGATATAAACATTTCTTTTTTTTTTTTTTTTAAGATTTTATTTATTTATTTGAGAGAGAGAATGAGAGAGAGAGAGAGCATGAGAGGGGGAGGGTCAGAGGGAGAAGCAGACTCCCTGCTGAGCAGGGAGCCCGATGCGGGACTCAATCCTGGGACTCCAGGATCATGACCTGAGCCGAAGGCAGTCGCTTAACCAACTGAGCCACCCAGGCGCCCTAAACATTTCATAAGAATAGTTAAGTCTCAGATTTTTGTCAGGGAGATATGAATGATAGATATCACGGCTTTTAATAGCCGCAAACTGGCCTTGGAAACTGATGATGTCACTGTGAGTAATACTGGAGGGTTTTTTTTGTTTGTTTTTTGAGATTTGTAGGCACGTACCCTAATAGTAGTCCAGATATAAAGAGCCTCATGATTCTAAATAATATTCATAATTGATTTAAGAAAAGCAGCTCTATGCTTCATTTTGTCAAGTTTCTTTTTGTTAACCCTTTAGTAGCTTAGATATATGCCATGCAAATTTATTTCACCATTAGGGTCCATCCAAGGAGAATTCTAATAGCATGTGTCTTTAATGTTGGTCATGAAAATAAGCCAGGGTCTTCCTATTCAAGTCTGCAAAAGAAACAGACTGTGATTTTAGGAAAAAAAAAAAAATTTTTAAGAAAGCTTTGGCTCTGGTGAGGAGCAAGCAAGGAGTATAGGAGAATTCAGAGTTTACCACTAGAGATTTTTTTTGGGGGCCTTACTAAATTTTATGGAGAGTACTGAATTAGAGTTATTATGCCCTAAATAATGTTATTTTGTATTATGTTGCCATATATTGGACATAAAATCTAACTCAGTTTTTCAGTGCCCTTTTAAATGCTTAATGAGCAGAAACCAGAACAGTGGGTTCATTTTCTTAAAAATAAAAGGAAAGAAGGAAGGAGAAAAGGAGAGAAGGAGGTAATGAAGGAAGGCAAAGAGGAGGAGGGAAGGAAGGAAAATTGGAGATTAGCCAGTTTTCACAAATGACGGAAGTAATGTATCTAAACTGACTCATCTTTCTGTTTTTCACTCAAGGCCAAAATCCATCAAATTCTCTCTCTCTCTCTCTCTCTCTCTCTCTCTCTCACATACACACACACACACACACACACACCAGAAAAATAATTGTATTTTCCCACACCAACCTGATTTATTTGTTAACGTTATGGCATGATCCTTGTGTTAGAGCCTCTTCAATATGGTTTACTTCTGACTTGTATTTGGGGTTGACACACCATCGTGGCCGAACGGTCCAAGTGTTAGCTTTCCAGGCATTGATCCACTACAGCTGATAAAGAGAACTGCCTGTTGCTAAATGTAGCATTTACAGATTTACCTCAAACATTAGTTTCCAAGGGCTGCCATCACAAATTACCACAAATGGAGTGGATTAAAACAAACAGAAATGTATTCTCTCACAGTTCTGGAGGCCAGAAATTGAAATCAAGGTTTCCTCTGGGCCACACTCCCTGCAAAGGCTCTACAGAAGAATTTGTCCTTGCCTTTTCCAGCTTCTGGCAGCTCCAGGCTTTCCTTGGCTTATGGCTACATAACTCCAGTGTCAGCCTCCAGCTCCATATGGCCTCTCTACTGTGTGTGTGTCTTCTTATGAGGATATTTGTCATTGGATTTATGGCCCACTCAGATAACCCATGACGACCTCATTTTTAGATGCTTAGCTTAATTACATTTGCAAAAACCCCTCTTCCAAAGAAGGTCACATTCATATGTCCTGGAGCTGGGTGGGGGGGTAAGAGCATGGACTTATCTTTTGGAGGGTCCCCATTGAACCCACTATACCTGTATTGGTCATTAAGGATCAGATGCCTTATGATGAGTAGATATACCCAACATTAAGTTCTCTACATATTTTTGTGAAGGCATAGTAACATCTTAGTGAAGAACTAACAAGAACTATAAAGTGCTATGTAAATTCTACACATTATTAAATATGCAAAATTATTTTCACACCTGTTGCATTATAAAGCTCATGGAACCTAATACCAGCATGCTTTTTATTGGAAGTGATGATGACCATACCCACAAAATACTGAATTCTAAATTATAGTTTCTATCCATTGTATCCTCTATTACTTGCTTCAATAATTTTTTTAAGATTCAATTTATTTACATATTTACATGCATATTTATACTTATACCACCTCCTTTTCCAAAAATAGATGGTAAATATTGAGAAACATCATAGAAAGCCTGTATCCTAGGTGTGTGCAGAGAAAAAGCTCATTTCCTCTTGAGAAAAGCTAATTTATTATATATAAATATATATTTATTTAAAAATACATATAACTATATTTATCCATATATAAAAATAAATAAAATGGCATATATATGCCACTCACGCTATAGTTTGAGTATATTTCTGTGTTATTTAGACTGTTTTTCTTATCCTTCACAGTGTCTTAGTACTCAAAAATGTGTACATCTTACAAAGAAGCGTACTGGCAATTTACCATGAGTCAGTCTATGGAAATCTGAAGTATATGAGGTGTCCAACAACCAAAATGGATACTTACGATAGGCATATTGCCATATTTATGAAGCAGCAATGTTCTTGCTCGTGGCATTCTTCTAAAATACCCCTTTCAGACTTGTCTGCTCTAGTCATAGTCTGGGTCATTGTTTCTCAGTCTTTATAGAGAAACGAGACATCAGAAAGGAGGTAGTTTTTCCATCCTGTAATCACTGTCTCTATAGTCATCAGTTTTTAACCTTTTCCACAGAAGGATCATATCAGGAAAGGGAAAGTTTCAATTGCTTCCTGATTCCAACATGAAATATCTATGTAAAAATAGCTTGGTCTTTTACCTCACGAAGTTCTCTTTTCCTCTTTCCCCACACATCCACACATCGTTAGTCATCCTGAGTCACGTTTGTAAACACTAGAAAGCTCTTTTTTTTTGCCTCATTCTCACGCAATTGATCCACAGTATGAACTTTTTGGTTTTATTTTGGTGTTGAATAATCTTGAATGAATAATTGTGAAAGTGCCAGACAAGAAATAAACTGAATAATTCAACTGAACAGGAGGTAAAAAAGGAGCTAGTGATAAAAGTTTCCTTAAATTTCCTCAAATTTCAAACTAGAATATATATATAAATATAATAATATTATATAATAAAATATTTTTTTCAGTAAAATATCATATTTTGCCTATTAGTTTATGCAACAACTGCTTTAATATACATTAAATCCTTTGTTCTCCCAGATTTTTATTGTAAATGGCATTGAGAGTTGATCAACGTAAAATTCACAACATTCCAGAAGCATCAAGAACAGTGAAAGTTGAATGTATATTTTTCTATAAATTTAAGGTGCTGTTTTAAATATAAATATTTAAAATATAAATTATATTGTTAAATACAAATTACTGAGTTTTTAAAAATACATTATCTCATTTAATCCTCATATCAGTCCTGAGGAAGATAATGGTATTAACTTTACATACAGTGATAGAAAATGAGTTGCTGAGAAATAAGAAACAGGTGGAATGTAGGTGAAATAGGGTTGGGAGCCTACCATTTCAGGGATAGTGAACAGCCTGGTCCCTGTTTGGTTAGTTGGTTGGTTGGTTCTTATGATTCCCATGGTGCCATTAGGGGAATATCACTAAATACACACCACAAAATAATTTCTTCCCTGTTGACTTGTGGTGGCTACGCAGTGTGTCTCAGACCACCCAGCTAGCAAATCTAGGTGTCTGTGTTTGAGGTGGGCCTTTCAGACTGCACAGCCCAGGCATGGAGACATCCATCACATCCTCTGCCTCTATCATACTGTACTATCATATCTATTATTTATCTTTCCCATTGATTTATGATCTTCAAGGATTCAAAGACAGCCAAGTTATGACTAGAACATAGCAGGTATTCAATAATAATTGTTGAATGAATTAATGTACACTCTGAAGAAATAGTCCACATATACTGCAGATCTCATGGTGAATACTTTTTTCATAGCATTTACTATGGTTTTAAGCCTAAGGAGTAATTTGATTATTATCTTTCAGTCACCAGGCTATAAATCCCATAATGACAAGAGTTTCACTTACTGTGATATCCCTACCTCTTAGCATGGAGCTTTGATTTGCAACTAATGGTTATCATTGAATAAATCGATGTGATGACAAAGAGTAGGTTAAAATAACTTGAGATTGTAATGATCATTTCCCTAAAACCTCTGGAAATTTCTCTGTACCTGTCTCTCTTTCTTTTTCCTTTTCTTTCCTTATTTTTCCCCTTCTACCTCTCTTCCTCTCTTTTTTTTTTTAAAGATTTTATTTATTTATTTGAGAGAGAGAGAATGAGAGAGAGAGAGCACATGAGAGGGGGGAGGGTCAGAGGGAGAAGCAGACTCCCCGCCGAGCAGGGAGCCCGATGCGGGACTCGATCCAGGGACTCCAGGATCATGACCTGAGCCGAAGGCAGTGGCTTAACCAACTGAGCCACCCAGGCGCCCTCTCTTCCTCTCTTTATTGACATTTATTTATCAAACTTCTGTATAGCAATTGATAGGTGTCCAGGACCACTCTGAATACTGTACAGACATTATTTTATTCTACTGCAATCATAAGATATATATTATTATTATCATACTCATTTTATATTTGAGGCTATTGAGTGTGGAGACATTAGGAAACGTGCCCGTGGTCCCACAGCTTGCATTTGAACTCAGGCAATCAGGCCCCGGAGTCTGCCCTTTTACCACTGAGAGTCTGCTTCTTATTTTTCTCACTACCCCTTAAGCTGTATATAAACATAAATAAGCTGTATTTATGGCATCTCTCCATATTGATTTATGCTTTCTTGTTTCAACCTAATACTGTGTGTGTGTGTGCTTACCCACTGCATTAGTCAGCCTTGATGCAGAAACAAACCTAAAATCTCAGTGGCCAACAACAAACATGTTTTTCTTGGTCACGTTTCATGTCAGCAGCTACAAATCAACTGCTGTCGTTGTGTTTAGGTGTCCTCTCATTCTGGTAGGGATGTATAATTCTCTTACTGGGAAGGGAGCTAATATGTGGAAACCATCACACAATCTGCCACGCCCATTAGCTAAACTCTTGGTTTCCCTGTCTGGCCCATTCTTGGCCACTACACATATAGCATTCTGAGTCCAGAAGTTAAATTCTTTTTATAAACAGATGCAAAAGAAAAGCTGATTCAGAGTAACTCAAATATGTTTGTATACATAAAATTTACTAATTTTAATTGGTTGTGTTGAGAAGGTACAAGTAAAAATTCAGTACCAGAGTGTTCCTCATTTTGCTTCATCATTCTTTGACTCTGAAGGGTTAAAAAATGTTCACAGGGCTTATAAATAACCAGAGCCCTAATTTTTTTTTTTTTTCCTATAACAGTTACATCACTATAATT
Organism: Mirounga angustirostris; assembly: GCF_029215605.1. Lineage (NCBI taxonomy): Eukaryota > Metazoa > Chordata > Mammalia > Carnivora > Phocidae > Mirounga > Mirounga angustirostris. The sequence goes on from NW_026991714.1 coordinate 47,123,763, forward strand.
TCATTCAGTTCAGTTCATCAGTAAATTTTCACATGCCTCCTATGGAGCTAGCCCTATGCCAGAAATTAACAAGTGTACTTATAGAGTGCTTTTGTAATTTTTTTTTTAATTAATGAGCTTCTGGAGAACAGGGCCATTATTCTTCTTAGCAAGGAGCACATTGCTAGCACAGTTAACACTTGATGAACACTGAATGATGGCCAGACCAACTTAATAAATAAAAACTGAAAATTCCCAAATACATCTTTACCTCTCCTCCATAGGAACTTCTACTTGCAGAAAAGTGGGCCAAAATGAACAAGCTCCCCTTTCCAAAGATTGATCCTCAAGTGTTTGATCGAGAAGGACTGAAGGAGTGCTATGTCTTTAAACCCAAGAATCCTGATATGGAGAAAGACTGCCCAACTATCATCCACTTTGTTCTGGCCAACATCAACTTCAGAAAGTACAAGGCTCCAGGTACATGGGGAATAAATTCTATAAGTAGAAATCCGGTAAAAGACTGATATTAAGTGGGTTTATAACAGCACTTGCTGTACTAGCTACTACAATTTTGAATGCTCCCCTTACCTTAATAAATAACTACTATCCTGAGACCTCAAGTACTGCCCTCTTTCTCACTCCAAGATTCCCTGAGTTCTTCATAATTCAGAAACTGATACATCAACAACTGGCTCAATAAAAATCTCTGGGGCTTTATTCCAAAACCTGGGCTTATGTTTGTTCTGAGTGATTGGCACCCTTGCCATAGGGATTATTAAATATTTTGAAAATTACCCTTGCAAGGGAGCCCTTGTTTCAGAACAAATCATACAAAAACTCTGGGAATGTTAAGTGACCCAGGATTAATATAATCTGGCAGTACAACATAAATAATAATTTCAGGTTGCTTCGTTATGTTTTATAGAAAAAGAGAATCAAGTTCAAGGCACAGTTGTCCTGTTTTACTACATCCAGAGTCTGTAGATTCTTCTATATCCTGGAAAATATTGATTAACAAAAGGAGATCTAGAGATTGACAGGCAGAATACTTAAGGCCTAAAAATCATATTATCCTTGGACCAGAAAGTGCAGTTATGAGAGGAAAAGATATAAAAGATAGTCATGGCAGATTTGACATGGGATGATGGAGAAGAAAGTGATCTTCCAGATGGTGGAGGAAGACAGAGAAAGGATCAGGAAGGGAGGTTATTACGAGTCATTCTTCAAAACAAGAGAAGGAAGAATTGGTGGGCATTTTTAGTTATTGAACAGTAGAGTACTTGAAACCCATTTCTGTGGCATGAACACAGTTAGATAATGTTTTGGTTTGGATTCCCCAGAAGCAGATTCCAGGAAAGGAATTCAAGTGCAGACCGTTTATTTGGGTGGACTAGGGAATTTTACTAAGGATGTAGGGAAGTGATAAAGGAAGGTAGACAACAAAAGATGTGTTAGTAAGCCAACTACCATGAGGAAGATTTGATCCTTTTGGGAAAGCCTAGGAAATGGAATAGAACCTATGCTCCAGAATCATCCTTCCCATTCATACCACAAGAGTCAAGGGAACTGGGGTATTTATATCCTAACTTCCTAGAGTCTTTGGTTGACTGCTGCCTGGGGCAGAGTGTTATTTACCAGAATTTACATCCTGCTGCTAGAGAGCAAAACAGCCTGTTGCAGGATGGAGTAGAAAGATGAAGATGCGGGCAATTGGAAGTTTCCCAGGCAGAACACCTGGATATCTCAACCCAGGGAATATGGGTGGGAGCATAACAGTGCATACTACAGATCCCATGACCCCAGTGGGGGCTCCCTATGTTATGTTTACAGCTATCTGTATGTTTTCTTTCTTGGGTTTTAGAGATATTTTGCTGTTTTCAAAATCACACCATTTGAGACTCTTCTAATATTTAGGTGTTCCGAGAGAAACTAAAGAAGAGAACGAGATAGCTGATTTTGATATTTTTGATGACCCCGAATCACCATTTTCGACCTTCAACTTTCAATATCCAAATCAAGCATTCAAAAGGCTGCATGATCTCATGCACTTCAATACCCTGAACAACATTGATGTAAGTATCTCCTGTGATCCTTGACAATGTCACATACTTCCATATCACATGAACATAGCAATACCTTTTTAATTCATTAAAAATAAAAATAAGGTTTATGAATGATACCATCCAAATTGTACCATTTTATTTTTTGTATGTTATTTTATTACTCTCCAGAAGAACCCTATAAAAATCACAAATAAAAAGTAATCGCTCTAAATTGGCAGAGCCCATATTTTATATGATAATTTGATTGAAGGATTGGTTAATACTCAGCTTCTTTCCCAAAGTATCTAATGTATTCATCATCTGATAAAAATAAATTATGAGGAGGAAGAAAAGTGATAAGAAGGAAATATAAGGGTAGGAAAGTGAATGTAACCAGAAGTGTAGTTATCTGCTAAAATATCACGAATTTTCATAGATACACTCATGCTTTTAAATGCCCTTATTTTTGTAGATCTTGGGAATGTTGCCAAAAGTAGCAGCCTTCCCATTTTTAGCTCATGAGATATCAAGTACGCTTTGCGTTAGGAACTTCAGAAACAAGTCATTCTCTTCACTTAGGTCATCCCTAACCCCCATATATCTGCTGCTAAGATTCCGTGACCATGTGAAATTCTGTAATCTCTAACTCACCATTTAAGAACACTGTTGTAGAACTGGAATCATGTTGGCTTGTAGTTCCAAATCACAGTGTCTGACAAATTATTATCCATTGTGAAAGCCCAAGTTCATTATCCTAGCTGGATTTTGCACATTAAAAAGAAAAGAGTAAAAGAAAAAGAAAGAAATTAATTGGGGAGGGAAAGTGTTGTATCTGATTTGCCAATCTTTTTGATACCTTGCAAATGGTGCAAAAGAAAGCACAGTATATGGATGAGGGTTCTGTGTATATGGGATTAGTTTTCTAAATATATTTTTTCTTTTTTCTTTTATCTTACAATCAGTAGTCATTAAGAGAAAATCCGTATTTTAAGCCATGATTTAAACAGACATTCTCAAGATAGAGTTGTGTTTAATAAAACCCCATGCTGTCAAAAGAGAACCAAGGGGTAATAGCCGAAGAATCCTATTTCTAGTGTGTAACTAACAAACTCAAAACAATGTATTCCTTAGGATGAAATGTATTAAACTTGATCAGTTGTCCTCAAATGGAAAAAAAAAATAGACTGTAGGAATATATAAATACCCTCTTGGACTTGGAAAAATAAAAGGATACACATACATACACATATATATTTATATCTGTGTATGTACATATCTGTATATATTGTAGATGAGTGTGAGTGGATAGATATCTGTATCTGTAACTTAAACAACTACATTTTTCTCATTGTTTTTCAGTTCTGGTTTATATAAAACCTGCTAAGCTGTTTGCTATAAAGAATGATATAGTTTTATTTATATATTCTTCAAAGTAGTTTGACACATAGATGAAAAAGTAAAAGCCTAAGCAAAAACAGACTGAATTTCAGAATAACTTTCCTGACAAACCGCTCATCAAACATTAATTAATAAAGCAGGATTTAATTGCTTCCAAAAACTTCTCTGGCATAGTGTGTAGAAGCAAGGTCGTGGGCTTTATATCTCATTTAGATCTCAGATGGGCCACCTGTGTGACTTTGAATAAGCTACTTAAACTTTTTGGGCCTCAGTTGCCTCATCTCTAAAACGGGTATAACAGCACCTATCATAGTAGCAACAGTGAATCATCAGGGGACGTATGAACAGTCAGAAGCTGCTCGGTAAGTGGGAAGCTTACTTATGTGTGTCTATATCCTATACCAGGACAGATAAACCCCAAGACCTTTGCAAGTGCCCAGAATTAATAATATAGACAAGTCTATACAGGTAATAGCAGCCTGGGCAGTAAATTTTGGGGGTTGGAGGTGGCATGAATGAATGTAAGCTTTCTCTTAAATTATATGACCATGGAGACTTGTGTTCAAGTGATTCGTGTGTGTGTGTGTGTCTGTCTGTCTGTCTGTGTGTACATTTCATACCGAGGTAGGAATTCCAGTGTTCACTGACATTTTGTCTCTTTTTTGATTACCGTCCTGACCCCTCACTTTTAACCAAGAAAATGTATTTTATCAGAATCAAAGCTTCTTGATAAGCGATGATAAATGAAGACCAACAAAACTGCCAGGGTAGAATGCTGGAGAGCTCATTAGGCTCAGTCATTAGCTAAATCACTCATTCCCACACCATTTGAATAGAGTAGCTGACTAATTCACACTTCAGCAATGCAGCACATCATTACTTGCCACAGGCTGCCAGAGCTGCTTGCAGATTGTGGACCCTGGGAATATAAACTCGTCTAATGCAGACCCCTGACTGTCAGCTCCAGAGAAGGTGGTTTTCACGTTTGTGGCCACGACTGCCGTGGCTGAAGGCTGATTTTCATCTTCAGTTACCATTCTGGCTTAACTTTTTATTCTGAAAAGGCCACCCTGTCTCCGACAGCTGTATGCTTCTGTTGGTTTATTTTCTCCAGAGATCCTAGCTGGCCTGCTTGGCTGAACCTAAATTCTCATTCATCTTTAGAGAACTTTTGCTCTGTTTCTGCTCCCGTCATGACAGCGGCCTGGGTTTCTCATTAGCATCAGGTTTCGGCACTTACTCAGTCCTCCCAAATTCCTTCTCACTGAACATTGCCTCAGTCATTTTACAATGGTGGTATTTCATGGGGGCGGGGGGGGGGGGGAGTTGCTGGTGGTTTTTTTTTTTTTTTAAGAAACTTAACATAGAAACATAGAGTGACTTATACCAGTAGACATGTGGTATGCGGGAAACGCAGAAGCTTTGGAGTCAGACCAAATTGAATGTTTAAACCCTCTTGAATGAGTGACCTTGGACACGTTGCCTAACTTCCAAATTTTCCTTTCCTGGTTTGTAAGGGGAGACAGTGATGCATATCTTGTAGGACCAGGGTGTTGATTAAGTAAAATAATATAATTTAAGGGCTTGGCTTATAAGAGACACTTAATAAATTGAAGCAACTAATATGATAATAATAATTATGATCAGTGTTCATATTGTCTTCTGCTTTTACTTATAAATTTTAAACCCTTTAAAAACAATAACTTGCCTTATTTACCTTTTGTATCCTCCAGAGACATTCATCACAATGCCTGGGACCTAAAATAAATATGTAATAAAATTTTAGTGAATGATTTTTAAAATGCTATTGACTTATTGGCTGAAATTGTTGAAGAGTTTGATGTGATAGGAAGAAGGGATAGCAAGTGTCAGGATGCAAGTCTGTTGGTTGGAGGCAGAATTTCTGACCATGTAGAATGGGCATGGAATGTGGCTACGTGCTCTCCTCATAAATCACCAGTTTAATCTGGAGAGAATGTGGCTCTGAGAGTTCCTTTCCCAGGACCTTGTTGATTCAGTGTTCACAGGAAAATGTACTGTTACACAGTCTCACTCATTCAACTTATTAAATTAGTAGGCATATTCTAAGAACAGGTTATGTGTCAATTTATTCAATATATGCCAGTGGTGCATAATAATGAGCTTCTAAAATTCTCAAACGGTTCTATACAGTGTTAAATACTCGATGCTAATTAAAATGAGGAAAAGTGGGGCCCCGGGGTGCTTCAGTTGGTTAAGCATCCGACTCTTGATTTCAGCTCACGTTGTGATCTCAGGGTAGTAAGATGGAGCCCCACAATGGGCTCCACGCTGGGTGTAAAGCCTGCTTAAGATTCTCTCTCTTCCTCCCCCTCTACCCTTCCCCCACCCCTGCTTGTGCTCTCTTTCCCTCTAAAAAATAATTAATTAAATGAGGGAAAGTATATATCCAGAAGTACTGGTACTTAATTCTTAATTTATTGCTATTTCATCATCATAGTAGCATTTAGGTAGAGTTAAATTTTTTATCTTTTAAAAGTAATTTAGAAGCTTATTATATATCATGGCCTAATATGTAAGGCCCAAATTCATCTACCTTTAATGCTGCCTATAATCTCCTTCCATCTTTTATTCATTAATTCAACACATATTTATTGAGTATCTACTGTGTCAGTCACTGTTTTAGTAACTAAGGATACAACCATGTACAAAAGAAAACGAAAAAAGTTTTGAATGTTTAACATAAGCTAGATATTTTCCCCTCAACTATTTAACACACAGAACTAGCCTCTGAGGTAGGTATCTTTATTTACATGTGAAGAAACTGAGTCAAGGGTAATGGAGACAGATTGCTAGAGGTCACACAGTCATGTGGGGAGCCAAGATGGGGTCGCATGTTTTTTCCTTACTCTTTCCCACCTTTGAACCATCTGTTTCTCAAGCAGCCTTATTTCCTACTATTTCCCAAACACAATCTTCATTCCAGCCAGGCCAGTTCCCAGATGCTTCCTACACATGCCATGATCTCCCACCTTCAGCCTTTTTACAGGATCGTCTTTCTTTGAGAATGCCCTGTCCATCCACTGCACTTACAGTCTGCCTGTCCTTCCATGCATCTCATTGTCTCCATGAGTTACACTGAGTTGAACTCAACCTTCTGTGCATTCATTACTTTTACAAATATTTATGGTTCCCCTTCTCTGTTCTAAGTGCTGTGATCAAAACTGACAAGACTAATAAGGCCCCTGCTTTCATGACACTTCAGTTTTTATTGGAAAGGCAGACATTTGCTGGCAGATTCGTAGCAATTTTAAGACCAGAATATCTTCTTATATTCTTCTATATCTGTAATTTTTATTTCTCTTTCAAAATAGACGGTAACTTCCTCGTTGGGGTCATTTTTAATTTTCTATTGCGGGAATTCAGTATTTGCTTGTGGGTTCCTTGGGAGAAGTTCACATTTTATGTGTTTCCTTTTCTTATTCTCTGCCTTTCTTTTTTTTTTTTTAAGATTTTTATTTATTTGACAGAAAGAGACACAGCGAGAGAGGAAACACAAGCAAGGGGAGTGGGAGAGGGAGAAGCAGGCTTCCCGCCAAGCAGGGAGCCCGATGTGGCGCTCCATCCCAGGACCCTGGGATCATGACCTGAGCCGAAGGCAGACGCTTAACCCTTAATGACTGAGCCACCCAGGCACCCTATTCTCTGCCTTTCTTGCTGTAGATTTAAAGAGTCTGGATCAACAATTAGGAGGCTATTGAAGGGCACCCGTGAAGGATGATGTGGGTCAGTCATACTTAGGGAGGGGCAGGGGTGTGGAGAGGTTTGAGAGAGGAGGGCTGTTGTAGGATACCACAGAAGGGAAAGATTTAGAATCCCAATGAATTTCAGGGGGGATGAAAGAGGAAATTAGATATAAACGCTGATGAAGATTACACCTAATATCATTTAAAAACTAGGAAGATTCAAAGATGGCATATTTCTTCTTTGGACATGGAACTGTACCATGTGTCATGACAGGAGGTTTGGATTTAGCACTGATGTAGGATTGAGTTTAGCCTCCTCTGTTTATATCATAGAATTAGAAATCACAACGAATGGCTGTGTTCTGCAGCAATCTGAAAAATCGGGGCAATGGTTTCATAATGTTAATATGCCACCTAGTGGTTCAACTTGCACATTCTAATTGCATATGATTTGGGTTTTTCAGAGTTAATAAATGTAAATATTTCTTTTCCTTCATAAGAATGGCCTGTTTACTAGAAACACCACCAAGGCCCACTTATGAGAAATCCGCTAGTTCATGGTATTGATATTGCTGATTTTTTTGTGCTTATGAATTCATTATAAAGGAATTGACAGCAGTCATTATTAATATAATTTCCCTGTGGTTTTTTTTTTTTTAAAGCTTTTAAGGTATTTGGAAAATAAAGAGTTGATTTTTATTTGACTTGGGTATTTCTCTGCAGTGAGGGGTCCTGTGTCTTGTGCTGGTATGGTGAAGGAGACACCAACTGAAAACTTGCTGTCATACTATCTAAAAAGCTGGGAGATTTTTTTTTTTTTTAAGATTTTTATTTATTTGACAGAGGGAGAGACAGTGAGAGAGGGAACACAAGCAGGGGGAGTGGGAGAGGGAGAAGCAGGCTTCCCACGGAGCAGGGAGCCTGATGCGGGACTCGATCCCAGGACCCTGGGATCATGACCTGAGCCGAAGGCAGACACCTAAGGACTGAGCCACCCAGGCCCCCCAAAAGCAGGGAGATTATTAAAAGAATATGTAGTAGGGTGGACCTGGGTAGCTCAGTTGGTTAAGCTTCTACCTTCGGCTCAGGCCATGATCCCAGGGTCCTGGGATTGAGCCCTGCTCACTTGCTTGCTTGCTCTCTCTCTCAAATAAATAAATAAAATCTTAAAAAAAAAAAAAAAAAGATGTAGTAGGACATATTTGATAGCAGAATTGATTTGCTGACTTTTACCATATAATAAGCCCATAATTGGATATACATTGTGTGTTTATTTCTATTAAACTTGATAGCCTCGCATCCAAATTAAAGCTCCTGCATTTTCACACATATGATCAGTTTAAAAATAACAACAATAAATAGATGCTAGTTATGGAACGTTTCCGAGGTGCTGGGTATTGTACAAAATACTTTATATAAATCCCCACAAAAACCAAGATTAGTATTATTATTCCCACTTTAAAGAAGACGAAACAGGTTCAAGGATTCTCCTTGATCTCACACAGCCAAGAAGTGATTGTGCCTAGAGGTCCTGGGTCAGGGTCTCCTTCATAGGCCTGAAGCCTCTTCTGTCACCATAGAATTCATTATGTTTCCCTTACTCCTGGGAAAAATGGGCTCAGCAAATACCTGCTTTTCTTAAAAGACTCGGTAATGTTTGAGCCCATAAGACAATATATATACATACAGGTATGATACTATGTTTTATTATACATATTCTCTATATATAATTTAAAAATCGTAAAGCAAATAAAGATGTCACATTTCTGTGATAAATCCCTCTTTCCAGAATACAGCTGTTTGTTGTTTAAAGTTACTGTTAGAGAATTAAATGGGTCTGCCCCTCAGGTCCAACATAAAGTCACAGAATATTAGTTGCTTGTTAGCACCCCCCAGGTCACGTATCTCTCTCCTCTAGACATTGAACCTGGCTTGCCCAGTGACACTGGATGTGGACAGGGGAAAACCCCTCTACATATCTCCAAGGCCAAGTGGGCCACTCTAGCTCTGAGTGGGAGGGGGCCTTGGGTCCTAAGCTGCTCGGACTTGCCAGGTAGGGCAGAGGGCTGAAACACATGCACATAATACCTTAATGTTGTTTAACAATCCCTGGGGTAGAGAATGAAGGGAATTGTAAAATAGTCCCTGTGATTTTCTTCTGTGCCCTCAAACTTGTAGCTCATTGGTTAAGATGAAATCCTATAGTCCTGTCCTAGGGAGTGGAGTCTTTCTGATTTTGAAAGGGTTCCAAATTAGCAACAGAGAAAAGATTAATATACAGGCCTCTCTTCCAAAGCCCATTCCCATTGCCCTGCAACAACTGCTTTAACCAAATTCCAAATCTTGTCTTCTTTCCAGAAGTTCTTAACTAGGTTAACTTTATACCAGAAGAAAATATAATTGGAATAGCAATCTTAGAAGTTGTAGTCACCATTAATTTGAGTATATATGAAAATTATTCTGAATAAAAAAGTCATCATCAATAAAATCACAAAGTATGGTATTTTCTAGATAGAGGACATTCATGTTTTATAACTGTATTTGTTTAGCTGAGAAAGCGGGGCAATTCTTCGGCAATGCCTTCTTTTCTCATTAGGCTTAAAGAAAGTCTGCTACTCCATTGTGGTCCCTCTTTCCTGCTTGTCCACTAACTGTAAAGAACATAAATTCTACGTTTAGTAGTTACTTATTTCTTCCCTCTTATCACCTCCCCATTGAAAACCAGAATAAAGATAAATTAAGCTCTGGACATGAGCTTAACAAGAGTATAATAGTGGGATGTTGGATTTAAATATACACATGCATGACTCCGAGGTTTCTCTCTCTATTTCAAAAAGAAAACTATAATAAAAAGATCAACTAGATTTTTGTTTTGACCAAACGAATGTTTACATGAGTTTAGAGCAATACTAATTATACATCTTTTCCCTCTATTTGCAGGTGATAAAGAATGCCATAGTTGAGAGCATTGAATACAGAAGACAGAATCCATCTCGCTGCTCTGTTTCCCTTAGTAATGTTGAAGCAAGACGATTCTTCAACAAAGAGTTTCTAAGCAAACCCGCAGCATAGTTTGTGTAGTGGAAAGGGCAGCAATTTCTGATGCTGAGGCAGTTTGAAATTCCATTACAACTGGATTTAAAAGCATAGTACAGATATTAGTACTGATCACAAGAGACTGGCTGATACTCAAAGTTGCAGTTATTTAGCTGCATGAGAATAATACCATTATAAATTTGTTAGGTTGATAGATGATGTGATTATGTAAAAATATACTCAGCTACATTTTCAGTCAGTATAGATTTCCTGATGCAAATGTAAGAACATATATTGTAATTTTAGACATTCCTCACCAGCTATCTTATGTGTCCTCTTTTTTAAAAAAATGTTTTCTTTTTAGAATATTTAACAGTTCAGTCTCAATAAGTATGACTTTGCATTGTGTGTAAATGTTATTCACTGACTGGATTTATTCATACCATGAGACAACACTATTTTTTATTTATATACACATGTATACATATATGAAATAAATATATCAATATGCAATTAGCATGAGATAACTGAATCTTTGCCTAATTTTAATGGAGTATTGCAATGTAGCTATGAAAGATTCTCAGATTCATAGCTTTCAAACACAAAAATTGTTAATCCTAAATGGTAATGTGAAATTTATCATTTTAAATCATGGTTATTTTTCTTAAAGGAGAAAGCATGTGTCATTTCTTGAACAAACACTATATCTTTATTCAGCAAATAGAAAAAAAAAATGTTACCTCTTCTAGTTTAACATTTTACTTTGAGATTATGTTGGACTGTTTGTCCACAAGAGAGCAGTTGACCTCAGAAAAATCCAGAAGAGTAGCAAGGGCTGTATCTGCAAGATGAGTCTTAGGGACAGTCTGTATTGTATGACTGTGGTTTCAGTTTCCATTGAACTACTAAGGTTCAATGGTGTAAACATAAGGAGAAACTAACATAGTAAGGAAACTTATTCATCCTGTTTATTGTTGGTCACCTGCACTGGAATATAAGGTCCTTGAGGGCAGGTCTTTTTGTCACTTTTGTCCACTGCTGCATCCTCAGATCCTGCAGCATGTCTGATGGCCTGTAATGGGCACTAATTTGTTGTATGCATAAATCAACCGAGGAAAGAATGAACTTTCAAATGCTCCCTTTTTTATTATTGTTTGTTGTCTTTCCTCATAGGTATAAAGGTGAATAAAAGGTGAGAGGAAAAAAGACAAATGAATAGAGGTTAAAGACAGGTAATTCAAAGAAAGAAGAATGAATATCCAATTATCTTAGCACCATTTACTGAAGAGACTGTCTTTTGTCCTTTGAGTATTCTTGGCCTTGTCAAATATTAGTTGACAGTATATGCTTGGGTTTATTTTGGGTTTATTTCTAAACAGTAGTAGAAACACTACTGATTTTTGTATATTAATTTTGTATTCTGAAACTTTATTTTGTATACTGCAATGGAATTCATTGATTAGAGCTTTTTTTTTTTTTTTTTTTTGGTTGAGTCTTTAGGCTTTTCTTTTTTTTTCTTTTTTAAAGATTTTATTCATTCACTTGAGAGAGAGAGAGACTGAGGGAGAGACAGCACAAGCAGCGGGAGATGCAGGCACAGGGAGAGGGAGAAGTAGCTTTCCCACGGAGCAAGGAGCCTGATGTGGGACTCAATCCCAGGACCCTGGGATCATGACCTGAGCCAAAGGCAGACGCTTAACCGACTGAGTCACCCAGGCACTCCTCTTTGGGATTTTCTATATATAAAATCATGTCATCTGCAAAGAGAGACAGTTTTACTTTTTCCTTTCCAACTCTGATACCTTTTATTTCTTTTTCTTGCCTGATTGCTCTAGCTAAAACTTCTAGTAGTATGTTGAGTAGCAATGGCGAGAGTAGACACATTTGTCTTGTTCCTGATCTTAGAGGAAAAGCTTTCAACCTTTTACCATTGAGTATGTTAACTGTGACTTTGTCATATATGGCCTTTATTATATTGATATATGTTCCTTCTGTGCCTAATTTGTTAGGAGTGTTTATCATGAATGAATGTTCAGTTTGTCAAATGCTTTCTGCATCTATTAAAATGATCATATGATTCTTTTCTTTCCTTCTATTAATGTGATGTATCACATTGATTGATTTGCATATGTTCAACCATCCTTGCATCCCAGGGATAAATTCTACTTGATCATGGTGAATGATCCTTTGCATGTGATGCTAAGTGCAGCTTGCTAGTATTTTATTGAGAATTTTTGCATTTATATTCATCAGGATATTGGCCTACAGTTTTCTTTTCTAGTAGTGTTCTTTTCTGGTTTGGTATCAAGATAGTGCTGGCCTCAGAAAATGAGTTTGGGAGTGTTCCCTCCTCTTTGATTTTTTTGGAAGAGTTTGAGAAAAATTGGTATTAACCCTTCTTTGATGTTTGGTAAAATTCACTAGTGATGCCATCTGGTCCAGGGCTTGTCTTCACTGGGAGATTTTGGATCACTGATTCAATCTCCTTACTAGTAATTGGTCTATTTAAATTTTCTCTTTCTTCCTGAGTCAGTATTGGTATGTTGTATGTTTCTAAGAATTTTTCCACTTTTTCTCAGATGTCCAGTATGTTAGCCTCTTATGATCATTTGAATTTCTGTGTTATCATTTGTAATGTCTCCTTGTTCATTTATAATTTTGTTGATTTGAGCCCTTTCTCTTTTTTCCTTGGTTAGTCTAGCTAAATTTTGTTTATCTTTTCAAAGAACTAACTCCTAGTTTGGTTAAATCTTTTCAATTGTTATCTCTTCTGTATTTCATTTATGTCTGCTCTAATCTTTATTATTTCCTTTCTTCTGCTAACTTTGGGTTCAGTTTGTTGTTCTTTTTCTAGTTCCTTGGGGAGTAGAGTTAGGATGTTTGAGATATTTTTTGTTTCTTACTATGTTTATTGCTGTAAACTTCCCTTTTAGAACTGCTTTTGCTGCATCACACTAGTTCCAGTATGTTGTTTCCATTTTTGTTTGTTTCAGTCTTTTCTTTTTATTTCCCCCTTTCATTACATCTTTGATCCATTGGTTGTCAGTAGAATGTTGTTTAATTTCCACGTTTATGAATTTCTAGTTTTCTTCTTGTTGATTTCTAGTTTCATGCCATTGTAGTCAGAGAAGATATTTGGTATGATTTCAATCTTCTTGAATTTGCAAAGACTTGTTTTATGGCCTAACATATGGTATATCCTAGAAAATGTTCCATATGCCATTGAGAAGAATGTGTATTCTGCTGCTGTTGGATAGAATGTCCTGTATATGTCTGTTAGGTCCATTTGGCCCATAGTGTTATTCAAATCTGCTGTTTCTTTATTGATTCTCTGTCTGGGTGATCTATCCATTATTGAAAGGAAGGTATTAAAATCTCTAACGATTGTTTTATTACTGCGTATTTCTCCTTATAGCTCTGTTAGTTTTTGCTTTATGTATTTAAGTGCTCCAATGTTGGGTGCATAAATGTTTATAATTGTTATGTCTCTTTGATATATTGACCCCTTTATCATTATATAATCACCTTCTTTGTCTTTTTACCATTTTTAGTTTAAAGTCTATTTTGTCTGACATAAATATAGCTACCCCTGATTTGTTATTGTTACCATCCCTTCACTCTCAGTTTATGTGTGTCTTTAAGGCTAATGTGAGTCTCTAGTAGTAAGCATATTGGGGATATTGTTGTTTTTTTTTAATACATTCAGCCACTCTGTGTCTTTAGATTGGAGAATTTAATCAGTTTATGTTTAAAGTCATTATTGATAGTTAAGGACTTACTATTGCCATTTTATTGTTTTCTGGTTGTTTTGTAGATACATTGTTCCTTGTTTATTGTCCTGTCATCTTTTTTTGTGTTTTGATGTCTTTTGGTATTGGTGTGCTTTGATTTGTTAATTGTGGGTTTTGGATGTGTAATTACCATAGGATTTTCCTTTGTGGTTATCATGAGGCTTACAGAAAATATTGTAAACTGATAACACCCTATTTCAACTGAACTTCAAAAGAATTCATAAACTTTATACTTTTACTTATCCTCCCCCTCACATTTTAGGTTATTTCTGTTACAATTTACATGTGTTTTTTTGTTTTTTGTTTGTTTGTTTGTTTTATTGTGTAACAGATTGTTGTAGTTATGGTTATTTTTACTACTATGGTTATTTATTTTTCTTTTTTTTTTTTAACTTCTAAACTAGAGTCTTAAGTGAATTATGCACCACTATTACCCTATTGCAGAATCTAACTATGACTATATATTTACCATTACCAGTGAGATTTACACTACCTTTTTATGATTTTATGATGTTAATTATAGCATTCTTTTCCTTCCACTCAAAGAACTCTCTTCAGCATTTCTTCTAAGACAGGTCTGGTGGTAATAAATTCCCTTAGCTTTTTTTGGTTGGGAAAGTCTTTATCCCTCTTTTGTTTCTGAAGGACAGCTTCACTGGGTATAGAATTCTTGGTTGACAGCTATTCTCTTTCAATATTTGAATATGTCATCCTATTCTCTCTTGGCTCCACAGATTCCCCTGTAATCCCTATGGTGTGAAGTCAGAGGCGGGGCTCCTGCAAAGCAACTCACAATGCTTGGGGGTAGGGAGCTGTGGGGCTGATTGTCTCCAGGCTCTCTTTTCCTACCAAAGGAACCAGAAGCTAAGGAAAGACTTTCTGCAGAGTGCTGCACTGGTCTGGGGAAGAGGCAATTCAATCCATATGTAGCTGCTACTCTTACCCTTCTAATGTGATCTCTCTTGGTCTCTGTGGTGCATGGGTGAGGGGGGTGGTACTTTAGCACTACCCCTATATTCTAGGATTCTCAGCGGTGTCTTGTTCTTAAATAGTTGCTAGTTGTCCTTGTGAGGAGGAGCAAAATCAGGAGCAACCTATGTTGCCATCTTGGTGATATCACTTAATCTTGGCCTTTAAATCCTATTATTTACAAAAACAAACCTAGGCTTTTTGGAGAAGCGGCTGATTTCGGAGCTGAGACAAGAAAAGTATAAAATTAATCTTGGACCATTTTATTTTGCCAGAAAGCAAGGAAGTACTCAAGGAATAATAAGGACTTGTCAAAAAAGACACAGAATCCAGCTTGAAGGGATACCCACTGGCTCTATTTGGGAAAATTGAGCATTACAATAAATAATAATAGTAACAGATTATAATCTGTGGGCTATGCAATAATCCCATTGAATAATATAGAAAACCATTATCTTGATGAATAAATATGTTGATAGTTATATAAGAAATCATCTCAAAGTATGCCCTTTTATAAAATGCTTATTAATTTCAAAGGGGGGCGAAAAGTAACTCTACCATGGAAAAACCTTACAGAATAATCAAAATTATCATCAGTAATCAGACAAATTGAAATCTTGCATACCTAATAGGATGCAACGGGAAAGGTACAGCATTGCTTATGTGATAGTTTCACAAAGACACATCATTTGAATCTGTTCATGAGTAAATATCAGGAAAGCCCAAATTGAGAGAAATTGCAAGCATAATTGTCTCTAATAGTCCAAAATTATTAAGATCAGGAAAATCAAGGAAAGATTAAGGAACTGTTCTGGACTGAAGAAGGCTAAAGAGACATGACAGCTGAAGACAATCTGTGATTCTGACCTGAATTCTTATCGTTACGAAGGATGTCATCAGGATAATTATTGGAACTTGAATGGGTTCTGAGAATTTGATCATAGTAATGTATCAATATTAATATCATGGTTTTGATTGTTGTACTGTGATTATATAGCAGATTATCCTTATTTCTAGTAAATACACATTAAAATTTTCAGGGTGATAAGCCATTATGTTGGCAACATACTTTCAAATGGCTCACAAAAGAAAAAAAATCTCTTCAAATTCTACCTGCAACTTTTCTGTAATCTTAACACTATTTCAGACAGTTAAAATTACCTAAAGGTCTGGCAGTAGGTTCTCAAATAATTAAATATGATTATTTCTCAAATAATTATTCTCAAATAATTAAAGATTCTCGAATAATTAAAGAGGTTTACATGTTGGGGTGCCTGGGTGGCTGAGTAGGTTAAGCATCTGCCTTTGGCTCAGGTCATGATCCCAGGGTCCTGGGATCGAGCGCCGTGTCCAGCTCCCTGCTCAGCAGAGAGTCTGCTTCTCCCTCTGCCCCTACCCCCACCCCAGCTCATGCTCTCTCACTCACTTTCTCTCAAATAAATAAATAAAATCTTTTTTTAAAAAAGAGGTTTACATGAGTGGCTCCCTTATCATATCCACATTTTCTTCTTTTAACTCTTCTTATAGCTGATGAATGCAAATTCTACTCATCTATATTGAATAAAAGCCAAAGAAGTAAATCATAGGCTAAAAATTCTATAAAATTGTTTTCAGTGAATATTTTAAGGAATAGAGTTTTATGACATCCTAATGATTTTTTTATTCTTTCCATTACTTTAATACCAAATGACAAATCCAATTAATGCCACCATTGGCTGCATAAACAGAAAAGCAAAATTAGCAGTAGCGAATAAGAAAAGTTTTGTTGAATAGAAGAGTTGTTCTTTTGGTTGAACACTTTAAAAGTGCAGATCAGTAGACATTTATTGTGTCCCAGTATGTGGAAGATGCCATGCTTGGTTCTGAAGAGAAACTGTAACAGGCACTGTTGGTGGTGGCCCAGATCCCCTTTGCCTGCTCGGGGCACCCATTCCCCAGTGGCTGTGAGTATTGGCTTCTAAAAACCCATAGCTTGCAGCCTTCTAAGAATTGCCTTCAGCTGAGGGGATGTGCTTGCACTGTTAGGACTTCCTCCTGGAGGAAGGCTGCAACCAGTGACTAACTGATGTAGGGCTACGAAAGCCTGCCTTACCTCAAGATGGGCTGATTCTCTGACGCTTTTCCTGCACAAAGTTCTTCCCGAGATCAAGCTGAGGTAAGACAACAGTTAAACCCATTTTTTTGTTTAGCTTCTCTTCTTTATTGTTCATCTAGGAGTACTCCTTCAACATATTACTTACACAAGAACCTTCATCTCAGTCTCTTTTTCTAGAGACCCTGACCTAGATAGATACCAAAATGCATAAGACTGGATTGTTCCAGAGTTTACAAACTAGTAAGAAAGAAATAAAATAACACCTGTAAAATGCCAAAAATTATGTATATACAAATTGCTGTGAGGATGATTCATTAGAAGTGGGATAATGGGATAATTAGGGAAATTTTCAAGAATTGGCATTTAGATGAATCCTTAAAAGATAAGTAGAATTTCAAATAGGATTTAGGAGACAAGTGATTTCTCTACAATAAGCTAAACACCTCCTGTGGATTCTGTATCCCTCAATACTTTTTTTTTTAAGATTTGTTTGTTTATGGGGCACCTGGGTGGCTTAGTCGGTTAAGCGGCTGCCTTCGGCTCAGGTTGTGATCCTGGGGTCCTGGGATCAAGCCCTGAGTCCAGCTCAGCAGGGAGCCTGCCTCTCCCTCTCCCACTACCCCTGCTTGTCTCTCTCACTTTCTCTCTCTCAAATAAAATCTGGGGGGGAAAAAAGATTGATTGATTTATATAAGAGAGAGAGAAAGAGAGTGCAGGGTTGGGGGCAGAGGAAGAGGGGAGAGAGAATCCCAAGCAGGCTCCCTGCTAAGTGCAGAGCCTGAGGGGGTGGGGTCTCAATCCCAGGACCCTGAGGTCATGACCTGAGCTGAAACCAACAGTTGGCCGCTTAGCCAACTACACTACCCAGGTGCTCCTCCCTCAATAGATTTTAATACCACTTTAGGATTTGTTTTGATATCAATCCACTGATTTGTATTAAGTTTATGAAGCCCTAAATCCTTAGACTATTTTGACAAGTAAATTTTTTATATGTTTTTATATGTTTTATATGTTGCAACAAGTTAAGTCTAATCAGATGAAATTTAATGGAAATAAATGGAGAACCCTGTACTGAAATCCAATAAACCAATAGTGCAGTGGAAAAGGAGAAATACGACATCCGAGGAAGAATGACTTGAGAGCGAGGGGGTGGTGGGGGTGATTAGAAACCATGTCTTGAATCCACTGATAGGACATTTATTCAGATTCTTCTATATACTAGGTGTTTACTTGGGAACCACTTAACACATAGGCGGTAGAGCTGTTTAAAGCTATTGACTTCCAATAATCTCAGTTTGGAATGAAAATATAAATCCTGTAAGTTGCCACTCTCCCTTCCAGAATACTTAACAGACATAGCCATTGAACCATCCTTCTTCCTGATGAATCTGGAGGAAGTTTGAAATTCCTGCTGGGTACTGCCCCAGATCAGTCATATCAGTTGATTAGAATTGGCGAAGGAGTGGAAAACCACTACTAGGTTTCTTGGTAAGAGGAATTAGATACTGTGCAGCTGCAAAGAGGGAAAGAGTTTCTACCAGTTATATTGTTCAAAAAAATGGAATAAAATTCCTGATGTGAATAAATTCCTTGTCACTGGAGTTATTCACCTATTCACAGAACATGAATTGCTAGGGTGTGTAGTGGGGGATAGTCTAGATGGTGCTTTCCAACTCAGAGTATATAATTCTGTAGCCCTGTTTGCATTTTAATTAGGATGCTTATTCATCTCTGAAAACGAATCTAGATGCTGAAATTTTAGGCCAGGTAACTGGCTGGAGAGAGAAATTTTAGGCCAAGTTCTAACTACTACCATGTGCTGAAACCCATCATGTACATTTTTGTCTATACCTCCTAACATAGCAACCTTTTTTTTTTTTTTTAAGATTTTATTTATTTATTTGACAGAGAGAGAGATAGCAAGAGCAGGAACACAAGTAGGGGGAGTGGGAGAGGGAGAAGCAGGCTTCCCGCCGAGCAGGGAGCCCGATGCGGGGCTCGATCCCAGGACCCTGGGATCATGACCTGAGCCGAAGGCAGACGATTAATGACTGAGCCACCCAGGCGCCCCCAATATAGGAACCTTAATAACAATCCCTTTCTCTAATGTGTTAGCCTGAGCTTATTTCCTCTATTCCTCCACACTATGCTGAGTGAAGATACAAAGTAGATGGTAAATATAATGACTCGATATTTAAAATAATATTGAAAAAAGAAGCTAAATGTAGCATGGCTTATGAGGCTCTTCCCATCCATAGCCACACAAACTTTTAGCCTGATTTCCCACCACTCTTTCCCCTTGCCCCCACCATTCCAGCTGAACTTCAGAGGTGCTTTCTCATGCTCTGATCATTAATTGCATTTTTCTCATTAACAGTTCCTTTGTACAACTTTTTTTCTTCTGGATGTTTCTTCTAGATCCAGTGGAAATATCCTTCTCAGTGAAGCCTCAAACTCCCCTTCACAGAGTTAAGCACGATCCTCTCTGCTCCCACCACTGTGCCTCTAGAACAGCATTATATTCTATGTTTCCACCAAAGAAACAGCAAACCCATCCCAGGCCAAGTTTCTGATTGTCATCAGCTAAGCTCTTGTTTAATTAATTTGTGGCTTAGGTATTAGTATTTATGTTACACTTACTAGAGGCAAAGTGCTATACTAAAATTGTAAAGCATCAAGGAAAATAGTGGTTACATTAATCAGTCTAGGAAACCATAATGGAATAAGGTTAATAGAACAATCCTATACTTATATCAAACAAAAACACCCCTAGAAAAAAAGGAAAAGTCTCTGAGAGAAGCCACATTAGGATACTCTCGGTTGACTAGAGCACAGGAGGCCAGAGGCTCAGTGTCCTTACAAGTCTCACTAAAGCAAGTTTCATCATCCCCCAATCCAGCCTTCATACTGATATCAGAGCCTCCTTTAAAAAGGCAAACGCAAATGTGATTGTCATTCTCCCATTGAAAATTGTTCAGCGCTTCCTCATTCAACCCAGGAATGTAGTCAAAACACTGAAGAGACACCTAGATCTTGGGACTGTCTGATTTCTACCTACATATTTAGACTTACTCCATCACACTCCTATCCTTCCTGCAATCTACATTCAGCTCCCCAGTCTGCATTAGTCCATCTCACAACTCCTTGCCTTTAGATTTACTGATCACTCCATCAGCCAGTCCCTCCTCATAATTTTTTTTGAGAAGAGTTGAGTGTTTTAAGTTAGTGACATGACTTGGGCAGGAGAATAGGAGATTCTAGCTTCCATCTGTTCCCCTGGTATCATCAAAGTATGTGGAGGGTATGAATGAGTAAGCCTAATAGTCTTTGTCACTATAATGGACTCTTGTGAGGGAAAATACGCATCTCTCAGCGTCCGAGCCTGCACCTACACAAAGGACCTTCTCACTCTGAACACACACATATTGGCACTTAAAACCTCATTTGGTGGCACACGGGGAGAGACTGCAGTGAGAGACACCTTGGGAGCCCTGGTTCCTGGAAGAAACTGGGTACCCATAAGGCAGCAAGTCCAAATGGGACCTACTGTCACCAAATTTGAGATGCTGCCTCAGAATAATCTTCCAGGTGTGAGCTCCCTCAACACTAGATGCAATGTAGGTGGTTGGGTCTGGGCCCCAGGTACACAGGCCAGGAGGGGCCATGCTGCCCAAGGCATCTAAAGAAGTATAGACTGCACTTAAGTGTAGATAGAGATCTGGAACAGGGCCTAAGTCTGCAAAGACCAGTTCAGAGGAGCAGCTCTTAGGGGACAAGACCTATACCTAACTGCAAGTCCTAACCTACTAAATAGGGAATATTCCCCCTGAAGACAGAGCTCCAGGTGACTCTGTCTTGCAAGGGAGAGGCTGGGAATACTCTAATAAGAGATACCTGGGAGTGCTGGTTCTTGGTGAATCCTGGGACCACCTCAGGCAGCAACTCAATATGAGGACTATCTGTCCCCAGTATGCAGCTGCATCCTCATAGAGCTACTTGGGGAGGGGGGATCCCTCCACCCTCCAGGCTCTGCAGGAAGTGGAGACCTGGCACAGGACACCCAAGACCTGGGAAAGGGATGTGTGCTGCACATGCGCATGCAGAGGAGTTCAGGGTAGCCGGGGACTTGGATCAGGGAGGCCAGAGCAGGGAACAGGAAGGGCCAGGTTACAGGAGCAGGAACATATGCCCAATTCCAAGCCCTAACCTATACAAATACCCATGTTCCATGATGGCAGAGCTCGGGAATACCAAATTGCTTGGCGAGGGGGTGGCCAGGCAGACTGGGTGGGACAGCCTTTAATAAAGGCTATCTGGACACCATGCAGCTGCAAAGCCAGGACCCTGCCAGGCAAGTCCACATGGGGGCTCACTGGTACTCCCCTGTAGCTGCTACCTTGGGGTGATTTGGGGTGTGGGTCCCCTCAGCACTGGAGTTTATGCAGGTTGTTAGGCACGGGTCCTAGCTGCCCCAGGCTGGCTGACTGGGTGTGAACCACACATGTGCTTGCAACGCACTTCAGGGAAACCAGGGCACTGATCTTTAGAAGCTGGCTCACAGGACGAGGATCTTGGGGACACGAGGCATCTGCCCCTTTTCCAGCACTAATCTACACAAACGCACATATTGCCCCCGAAGGCAGAAGCAGAGGTTACTAGCCAGCCTTGTCAGTCAGAGCCAGACTGGCCAGGGGATCTATCACCTAAGCCCGGGAGTCTTGGGTGCTGGAAAATCCCAGAACCTCCTTAGGCAGCTAGTCTGAACAGGGAGCGACTGTCGCCAGTGTGCTGTGGTCTCACAGTGATTCTTCAGGGGTGGTGGGATCCCTCCGTACTGGACCTGCAGCCGGTCACATGGGACTGGCTCCGGCTACACAGCCTGGCTGGAGAGGCTGAACGGCCCGTGAGCGCGCAGGGCAGTTCAGGTAGCAAGGGACCTCCAGCGGCAGGAGGATTCTGAGAGGCGGGGTCTGTGACGGGGTTCTTGGAGACAAGGCATAGATACATTTGCAAGCACTAACTGAATGACCTATCCAGCCCCCTTGGCTGGCCGAGGGGGTCTGTACTTTGCATCTCCAGCCACGTAGCTCAGTGTCACCAGGGACCTAAAATAGGGCAAGTGTCTAAAGAGAGTGGGTCCTGGGAGCAAGCTGTTGGGAGTACAAGGTACCTGCCCAATTCCAAGCCCCAACCTACACAAATGTGTGTATTCTTCCCAAGATAAATCTGCAGGAGTCTGCACTGCCTGGCCGGGACAGGGCCTGGTGCGCTGACAAGGTATCCTTCACTGAGACACTTGGGAGACTTGATTGCTGGTAAGCCCAGAACCCATCAGGCAGGCAGTCTGGATGGAGACTGACAGTCTTGTTTCAAATGGAGGCTCAGATTTTACCCGTGTGGAGTCCCTCCTCCTTGATTACTTTCAGGTGGTTGCGTGTCCACCCCAGCTACGCGAGCCTGGAGCGCCCCCTGCAGGCCAAAGCCGGCTGACAAGGTGAGGAATGCGCATGTGCAGGCTGCGCAGGTGAGGGTAGCCAGGGATCTGGAAGAAGCCGGCGGTAGGGAGAGACCTGATCGCAGGAGCAAGCTGTTTGGGGTGAGTGGCGTCTACCTCATTCTTAGCCTCACCCTACAAAAAGGCATATTCCCTCTGAAGGTAGAGCTAGAGGAAATCACACTGCCTTGCCATCGTCTGGCCCAGCAGACTGGCTGGGATATCCCCCAATAAAACATTCGTAGGACCCTTATCTCTGTAGAAGCCAGGGGCCCCATCATTAAGCCAGTCCAAATTTGGACTATCACTGTTTCATTTTATTTTACTTTTTTAGATTTTATTTATTTATTTGACAGAGAATGAGCACACAAGTTGGGGGGCTGGGAGCAGCAGAGGAAGAGGGAGAAGCAGGCTCTCTACTGAGCAAGGAGCCCGATGGGGGGCTTGATCCCAGGAGCCTGGGATTAGGGCCTGAGCCGAAGGCAGACGCTTAACCAACTGAGCCACCCCGGGGCCATCACCATTTTAAAGCTACTTTCGTGGGCGGGGGGGGGGGGGGGGGGGCTCTATATACCCAAAAGCCTGTGCAGGGATTTGGGGACAGGAAAGAACTCCACAGTCCTGAAAGATCCCATCCGCTCAAGGCTGGCTGACGGGTGCCTACTTACGCATGCGTGTGCTGCACAGGTCGGGTGAGCTAGGGACCTGTCGCAGGTGAAGTGTCCAGAGAAGCCTGGTCCTAGGAGCAGGCTGACAGGGGGTGTAAGGCACTTGCCTAACTCCAAGCCCTAATCCACGCAAATGCATCTGTTCTCCCTGAAGGTAACGCTGGAGGTGTATGGACTGCCTGGCCAAGACAGGACTACCAGGCTGCTGCGATATCCCACACCGAGACAACTGGGAGCCTAGATTACTGGTAAATCCGGGACCCCCTTGTGCAGCTGGTCCAGACAGGGACTGGACTGTAGCCAGTTTAAAGCAGCCACCTCACAAAGATTGGGGGTGGGGGGAGACTCTGTTGTGCTGGAGGCTCTGTAGGTGACTCCGGACAGACCCCAGCTCCACAGACCCAGACGGCCCTGGCTGCCCTTGGAGGGCGGAAGGGGTACAACCCGGGCATGCGCAAGCTGCGTGGGTCAGGGGAGCCAGGGGCTGGAAGAGGGCAGCTGTTGGTAGAGGCCGGGTCACAGAAGCAAGCCAGCTGGGGTCCCTGGCATCTGCCTTCTCCTACACAGACGTTCGTATTCCCCCCTGAAGGCAGAGCTGGAGGAAGCAGACTGGCCAGGGTACCCGAGATAAGACCCACCTGAGGGCCTTCGTGGCTGTAGAAGCCAGGGACCCCATCATGCAGCCCGTGTGGAATATAGGCGATCGCCTATTTAAAGCTGCCTCCTCAGAAACATTTTCGGAAGGGGGCTCCACCCGCCCAGAAAGCTATGCAGGTGACTGGGGACAGGCCCAAGCTCCTGAGGCCTGGAGGGCTCTGGCTGCCCAAGGCCGGCTGACAGGTGCCTCTTGCGCACGCGTGTGCCGCACAAGTCGGGGGAGCCGGGGACCTGTAACAGGGAGTGTCAGGAGAAGCCTGGTCACAACAGTGAGCTGTTGGGGGTGCAAGGCATCTGCCTTATCCTAACCCTAACCCTTGCAAAAGCTCATACTCCCCCTGAAGGCAGAGCTGGGGCAATCTGGACTGCCTTCCCTGGGGGGGGGGGGAGGGAGCGGAGAGGGGGGCTACAGGGGATACCCTCCAGTAGGAGACACCTGGAAGCCTTGACTGCTGGAGGAGCCCGGGATACCATCGGACAGCCTATCCAACTGGAGACCAAAAATCCCAGTTTAAAATTGAAGCTCCAGAATATTTTCAGGGTGTGGGCTCTCTGAACCCTGGGTTGGGGTCCTGCCAGAGCTTCACAGGCCTTGGGTGCCCCTTGCAGCCCAAGGCCTGTTAACAGGGTAGGGACTGCAGGTGCGTGGATGGAGTAGAGCAGGGGAACCCGGGTCCTACAACAGGTCAATATCAGACAAGCCTGGTTCACAGGAGAGGGCTATTTGGCCTAATTCCAAACTTTCACCTACACAAAGAAACCTATTCCCCCTGAAGACAGAGCTGTAAGAGACACCTGGGGGACTTGATGGCTAGAAAACCGCATCAGGCAGCCCGTCAAATGGGGACTGGCTGTCATCAGTTTAAATCTGACTCGGAAAGATTTTCCAGGTGTGGGCCCCCCTCTATCCTGAGGCCTTTCCTGTGGTTGGGGTCCTTCTCAGAACTCCAAAGGCCTGGAGTACCGTGCAGGCCAGGCCTGGCTGACAAGATGGGGAATGTGTAGATCCAGGTTAGGGCAGGTCAGGGTAGTCGGGGGCCTGGAAGAAGGCAGCTAGAGGAAAAGGCCAGGTCACAGGACAGGCAATTTGGGATACCTGGCATCTGCCTCTGCCTCCAAGTCTTAGCCTGAAGGCAGAGCTGGAGGGCACTGTACTGCCTTGCTGGCATCCCGCCCTGCAGACTGGCCGGGGTGTCTTAATAAACACACCTGGAAGCCTCGATTGCCCAGGAACCCCATCACTGAGCCAGTTCAAATGGGGACTGATTGTCACCCGTTCAAGCTGCCACGTCAAAGATTTTCGGGAGTGGGATCCCCCCACTCAGGAGGCCATGCGGGTGGTTGGACACAGGCGAGAACTCCAGGCTGCCTTCAGAGGGCTGACCGGGTGCAACTCTGCACTTGCAAGCAGCACAGATCAGAATAGCAGGGACCTGGAACCGGGCAAGTGTCTGGAGACGCCCGTCCTGGGAGCAAGCCATTAGGGATACAAAAGCATCTGCCTGATTTCAAGCCCGAAGCTACACAAATGCACATATTCTTTCTGAAGCTTCGCTGGAAGAGTCTAGACTGCCCTGCCAGGACTGGGCCTGGTGGGCTGCTGGAGTATCCTTCACTTAAGAGACACCCGGGAGCCTTGTTTACTAGAATGCCCAGAACCTCATCTGGTGGCCATTCCAAATGGGGATTGGCCGCGCCTTGTTTAAAGCTGCTGCCTCAGAAAGATTTTTAATAGGTGGGCTCCCTCTGCAGGTGGTTTGGGAATGGCCCCATCTCCACAGGCCTGGAGGCTCCAACTGCACTTGGTGGGCAGAGGATGCATACTGCCCATGTGGGAGCCGTGCAGGACAGGGTAGCAGGGCAGGTGTCTGGAGAAGCCAGGTCCTGGAGCAGGCTGTTGGCGATACACGGTCTATGGCTAATTCCAATGCTAACCTACATAAATGTGCATATCCCCCCTGAGCGCAGAGCTAGAGGAATCTGGACCACCTAGCCAGGGTGGGGCCACGTGAAATCGTTGGAGTACCCTCCAGTAAGAGACACTTGGGAGCCTTGATTGCTGGAGAAGCCCAGGATACCGTTAGGCAGCCAGTCCAAATGGGGACTCACAGTCTCCAGTTTCAGATGGAGCCTCAAAAATATTTTCAGCGTGTGTGTGTTCTCTGTACCCTGTGGCCATTACAGTGGTTGGTGTCCTGCAGGAGCTCAGCGGGTCTGGAGCGCCCCCTGAAGGCCAAGTCCTGCTAACAGGGTTTGCACTGCACGTGGACAAACGGTGCAAGTCAGGGTAGCAGGATTCTGGAACAGGATCATGTAGGTCCAGGTTGGTTCGGAGAAGTGGGCTCTTGCGGGTCGCTGGCATTTGCCTAATTCCAAGCCTTAACCTGCACAAATGCACCTATTCCCCTGAAGGCAGAGCTGGAGGAATCCGGACTGCCTTGCCAGGGCAGGGCAACTTGGAATAGTTAGGGGACTGTCCCATAGAGACACCTATGAGCCTTGATTGTTGGAAAATTGAAAAAGCCCATCAGGTAACCAGCCCAAAGGAGACCGACAGTTGTCCGTTTAAGGTGGATCCATAGACAGATTTTTGAAGGGTGGGTTCTCTCCACCCTGGAGGCTAGCAGGTGATTTGGGAATGGCCTGAGCTCGACAGACCTGGAGGGCCCCGGCAGTCCAGGGGTGAGCTGTGAGCTGTCAGGGAGCTGACAAGGAGTCGAACAAGTCAGGATAGTAAGGGACGTGGAATAGGACAATGCCAGGTGAGGCTGGGTCACAGGAGGGGGCTACAGGGATACAAGGTGTCAGCGTAATGGACGATACTACTACTCATTGTGGAATATGTCCCACCAAGGGCAGAGCTGGAGTTGGTTTTTGGTTTTTGGTTTTTTTTTTAATTGACAGAGACACAGCGAGAGCGTGAACACAAGCAGGGGGAGTGGGAGAGGGAGAAGCAGGCTCCCCGCTGAGCAGGGAGCCCGATGCGGGGCTCGATCCCACGACCCTGAGATCATGACCCGAGCCGAAGGCAGACACTTAACGACTGAGCCACCCAGGCGCCCCAGAGCTGGAGTTTTTTTAAGTTGCCGTCCAGGGAGGGGCCAGTTTTGTAGGACAGGATATCCTTCATTTGGAGACACCTGGGAGTTCCAGTTCCTAGAAAATCCCAGTACCCTGTTAAGGCAGCAAGTCCACATAAAGACTGACATCACCCATTTGCAGCTGTTGGCTCAGAACTGTATTCTAAAGGTGTGATCCCTCCACACCTGAGGCTATGCAGGCGTTCGGAGCCTGGCCAGAGTTTCATAGGGAGCCTTGATCATTGCTGAAGTCTGGGACCCCAGAAGACGGGGACTGTCGCCAACTTCAGATGATGCCTCAGCAATTTTTTTGGGGGGGTGGGCACATTCTACCCTTGAGGCAAGGTGGTACTGTTTTGGCCCCAGCTGCACAGGCCTGTAGGGCCCTGGCTGCCAAGGGCAACTGACAGGGTACGTATGGCTTATGCAGACTGCCCGGGTCAGGCCAGCCAGGTCCTGAAACAGGGCAAGTGTCACCAGAGGCAGGTTCTCAGGAGTGGACTCTTGGGGGGTACACAGTACCAGCCAGGTTGCAAGGCCAAACTACCCATTGTGGAATATCCTCCCTAAAGAGAGAGCTGGAGGTTTTTCACTTGCCTTGCCAGGGAGGGGCCAGGTGGGCAGGAAAGGGTATCCTCCGTGAGGAGACACCTGGGAGTCCTGGTTCTGAGGGAAGCCCCAAACCCAACAAACAGCAAGTCCACATGGGGAATGTTGCCCATTTGCAGCTGCTGCCTCAGAGGGAGTTTTAGAAGGTGGGCTTCCTCCACGCTGGAGGTTATGCAGGTGGTTGGGGCCCATGGTCAGAGCCTCTAAGGCTTGGAGGGCCCATTTTCTTAAGGATGGTGTACAGGTTCTCACTGCACATGTGTGAGCCTCATAAATCCTGGAAGCCAGGCACCTGTGGCAGGACAGTGATGGTCAAGGATGGGTAACAGGAAGGGGCTCTTGGGGGTACCTGGCATCTGCCTAATTCCAAACATGAGTCTCCACAAATGTGCATATTCCCCCTGAAGGCAGAACTAAGAGGAGTCTGGACTGTCTTGCTAGGGCCGGATCTAGTGAGCTGGTCCAGGTATTCGTTACTAATAGACACCTGGGAGCCTTGATTATTGGTAAACTCAGGACCCCAGTGAGCAGCCCATCCAAATGGGAACTGATTGTTGCAAGTTTAAAGCTGTTATTTCAGAATGATTTGGGGTGGGGGGGTGGGATTGGGCTCTCCCTCTCTGCGCTAGAGGCTGTGCATTTGGTTGGGGACTCATCTGACTCCATAGCACTGGAGTATCCAGGCAACCAAGGATGGATGGTGCCTACTGCTCATGTGTGAGCTGTCACAGGTCTCGGAAATTAGGGACCTGAACTGGGTCATGTCCAGAGAATCTAGGTCTCCTGAGTCATTTCTTGGGGGACCACGGCATCTGCTTTTTTCCAAGCCCTAACGTACACAAACGTGCATGTGGGGACCAAGAGTAGGCTGCCCCAAATTATGCCACTTTGACATACTTATTATTTTGAATTAAGGTTACTTAAGGAACAGCCAGTGCAAGAAGGACACCCAGATTTCCCTTTGCCTCCTGAAAGCAGGAAATAAATCACCCAGGTCAGTGGTACCCTCCTTGTAACCAGGAAGTAAAGAGACATCCTTATCCTCAGAGACAGTGTTGGTTTAGAGCCCTCCTGAGAGCATCCCAGGTACGATTTTGAAACCAGCCCCCATACACAGAGGATAGGGAGGGACCAAAAAAAGAGGCAGGCCACTTTCAGGTAGGTAGGTGGCAATTTTAATAAGCAAAGAACACTTACATATGAGGCTTATCTTGGGTAGCAGTAAGAGGAAAGGATCCTCAAACTTGCCACCCAAATCTTAAAAGTTTTCGGGCCTTAATTGGGTTCAGTCACATATACAGTACAGGCGTTCTCAACACCACATCACTATCTCAAGGCTCTGTTCTTGGAGCAGCCTCTGGGAGTAGGAAAGGCAAGTGGAAGCCACATTCCAAGGACAGAAGAGGGGGTGAGGAGCCTCCGAGAGCCCAGTTCAGCTCACAGGTCAATCAGCGGTCATGTCTTTTTGATGACATTCCTCGGCAGACATGTAATCCAAGGCTGAAGAAGTTTATATATATTTAAACAAAAACAAAAACAAAAATCCTTGTTACTTTTTTTTTTTTTAAGATTTATTTGAGAAAGAGAGTGGGGGGAGGGCAGAGGGAGAGAGAGAATCTTAAGCAGACTCCTCGATGAGTGCCCACCCGATGCAAGGTTTGACCCCAGGACCCTGAGATCATGACCTGAGATGAAATCAAGAGTTGGATGCTTAACTGAGCCACCCAGCCACCCCCCAAAAACCCTGTTACTTTTGCTAATTTATTACTCCAGCCCAATTCTGTTTGGAATTCCTTACTGATTAAAGCTCCCAAACTAAGTTTTCTTACTGTCTTTCTACTGTCAATTCTACTTTCTTTCTACAATCAATTCCTCACAAATTTATTATGTCCTTGTCTAAAAAGTATAAAGGCTGCCTATCTTTGTCATTTATTTAGGTCTCAATTTTAATACTGGGCCTTTGCCCACAGTTAATTAAACTTTGTTTTTTCTTCTGTTAATCTGTGTCATGTCAATTTAATTCTTAGGCCAACTGGAAGAACCTTGAAATGTAGGGAAATATTTTTCCTCTCCAAAAGTTGCTGTAGATGGCAAGATAAACTTCCCTGGCTAGACACTGCTGCAGCTGAGCAACCCTGGGACATCTGACAAAAGCCAGCAGAAGGTAGGAATCCTTATTACGTCAGCAACACCCCCCCCGCCCCCACCTCTGCCAGCTCTCTGCCTGTAGAACCTAATGGAGCAAGAGTGGGGAGAGTCCTTTTTCCCTCTCTAAATTTAGATCATCAGGAGAAAAATATCTGTGGAACTAGTTCCTTGTGCTTGGCAACTTTTGTAAATTTGGTAAAGTACTCTTGCTTTGAATGATTCATTTCTTCCCAGAGATGGTCACTGTTTGTCTTTTGTGTCATTTGTTATAAAAAGGAATTACCATGGGGAAAGAACACAGACATAGGCCTCATTAACCTGCTGTTCCAGCCAGCCTCACAGACTGATGAGTTCAAGATTCTCATCAGACTAGCGTCTGTTTAAACAAACTTTGCTGGGGGTCCTCTATGTAAAATCTGGATGAGGTTTTCCTTTAATTTTGTTCTATGTCCTAAGAGCTTGGCTTTATTACCAGGGAGAATAAGTAGTCTCTGGTCTTCACCATCCACAGGGTACACTTACCTAGGTACAACTTGGTCAGGTAGACCGGGGTTACAAGATGTGCACTTACTAGTTGCACTCTCTTTGTCCAGACATGCCAGCTCTCAGGTGGGTTTGTTATAAGAGGTCCCAGCCCATAAGGGACCTTTGTCATCTTAACCTTCCTTGCTTATTAGCGTTGGAAAAGTCCCATTGCAGGAGCGCCTGCCTGGTGTCACGGATTAGCAGGTCTGTGACTAGAGGCATCTCGTATTTTCATGGGAAACTAAAGATACTGTTTTCACCACACCCTCCTTACCACCTGTGTCATGAAGGCCTTAATAAGATTCCATTTGTCAATGGCTAAATGATGGATCCTTTAAATTGGCCAAATTTGAAAGAAAAAAAGAAATTCTCCATTGAGGGGACTCAATTGTCTTACTAATGGAAAGGCTACTAATGAGGAAAGTAAAATTTTATTCCAGTTTTTACAGAGGAGACCCACGGCAAAGTTTGTCTAAACAGACACCAATTTGACAAGAATCATGTCACAGTCACCAGTCTGTGAGGCTGGCTTGAACCTCAGGCTCATAGGGCCTCTGCCTGTACTCCTTCCCCATAACAATTCCTTTACTAATATAAATGCTGCACTTAGGGACTCCTGTGACAGCATGAAAGAGCAGAAATTAGACATAAGACAAAAATTAATGTAAAAAAAAAAAAGACAAAAATTAACGTCCACCTCCAATGTAAAAATCCCCTTCTCACAATCTGGGACCATTTGCTTATTTTAACTTCCCTTTCTCTACATGATTTACACAGAGCAAACTTGAATTCTTTCTCTTTCCCTTAATGTTATAAATCTTATCATGTCTTTGAACTATAAACACAGCCCACCGTCAACCTGAGACTGAAGAAAAAAAAGGAAAGAGACCTTTTTGAAAACCAAACAGCTAAAAGGCCTCTTGTGCCTAAACTCTAACACAGCCTCCTTAAGATTACTTCCAGGGACAGACACAAATCTTAGAAGCCTTCTCCACAAGTAGTAAAAGACTTTAGCCATCTGAGCAAGTAAACTTAATTTATTCTAACTGTTATTTATAAACTAGTGAGTTTTATATTGTTTTAAAACAGAAGCTATTAAGATCTCTGTTTGTCTATATGTATTTGCATGGATGTGTCTTAGAGATAGGGTATTTTTCTACCTCCAGATGGTATTGCCGTAATTAATTTGCAAAAGAGCTCTATTTAATTGGCTTAAAGAAAATTAAGTGCTTATATAAATCTGGTATTCATAAAAATTCTCCATAATAAAATAGAAACTTAATCCAAATGAATTTCAGATTTATATGATCTAGAAAATAATTGGTTTTAAAGCTAATTTAAGGTTATTTGTTTAATTGAAATAAACACATCTTTAGAGTTATCAGCCTTAAATATAATACTTTTATCCTACCTGGGTATACTAATCAAATAATTTCATGTTATCCCTGTTACAAAATGTGTCGGCAAAAACAACAGAGTAATAACTGACTTTGTTTAATGTCTTCTGAAGTTTTCACAGGTGATCTAAACATAATTGTTGGGAGCAGATGTTTTATTTATTAATTTTAACATCATTGAAATATTCATTTATTTTTACCATCATTGAAATATTTATTTTTATTTTATTTAAATTCAGTTAGTTAACATATAGCATTTATTAGTTTCAGAAGTAGAGTTCAGAGATTCATCAGTCTTATATAACACCCAGTACTTGTTTCATCCCCGGCCCTCCATAATGTCCATCACCCACTTACCCCATTCCCTGACCCCCTCCTCTCCAGCAACCCTCAGTTTGTTTCCGATGATTAAGAGTCTCTTAGGGTTTGTCTCCCTCTCTGATTTCCTCTTGTTTTATTTATTTATCTTTTTTATTATGTTACGTTAATCACCATACATCGTTAGTTTTTGATGTAGTGTTCCATGATTCATTGTTTGCTTATAACACCCAGTGCTCCATGCAGAACATGCCCTCTTTAATACCCATCACCAGGCTAACCCACCCCCCCACCCCCCTCCCCTCTAGAACCCTCAGTTTGTTTTTCAGAGTCCATAGACTCTGAAATTCTTCCCCTCCTGCTATCTTCTTTTTATCTTTTTTTTTTTTTAACATATAATGTATTATCTTTTTCAGAGGTACAGGTCTGTGATTCAACAGTCTTACACATTCACAGCGCTCACCATAGCACATACTCTACCCAATGTCTATCACCCAACCACCCCATCCCTCCCAAGCCCCACCACTCCAGCAACCCTCAGTTTATTTCCTGAGATTAAGAATTCTTCATATCAGTGAGGTCATATGATACATGTCTTTCTCGGATTGACTTACTTCGCTCAGTATAACACCCTCCAGTTCCATCCATGTCGTTGCAAATGGCAAAATTTCATTCCTTTTGATGGCTGCATAATATTCCATTGTATGTATACATACCACATCTTCTTTATCCATTCATCTGTTGATGGACATCTTGGCTCTTTCCACAGTTTGGCTATTGTGGACATTGCTGCTATAAACATTGGGGTTCATGTACCCCTTCCGATCCCTACATTTGTATCTTTGGCGTAAATACCCAGTAGTGCAATTGCTGGATCATATGGTAGCTCCATTTTCAAATTTTTGAGGAACCTCCACACTGTTTTCCAGAGTGGCTACACCAGCTTGCACTCCCACCAACAGTGTAGGAGGGTTACCCTTTCTCTGCATCCCTGCCAACATCTGTTGTTTCCTGACTTGTTAATTTTAGCCATTCTGACTGGTGTGAGGTGGTACCTCATGGAGGATTTGATTTGAACTTCCCTGATGCGGAGCGATATTAAGCACTTTTTCATGTGTCTGTTGGCCATTTGGATGTCTTCTTTGGACAAATGTCTGTTCGTGTCTTCTGCCCATTTCTTGATTGGATCATTTGTTCTTTGAGTGTTGAGTTTAAGAAGTTCTTTATAGATTTTGGATACTAGCCCTTTATCTGATATGTCATTTGCAAATATCTTCTCCCATTCTGTCGGTTGTCTTTTGGTTTTGTGGACTGTTTCTTTTGCTGTGCAAGAGCTTTTTATCTTGATGAAGTCCCAATAGTTCATTTTTGCCCTTGCTTCCCTTGCCTTTGGCGATGTTTCTAGGAAGAAGTTGCTTCGGCTGAGGTCAAAGAGGTTGCTGCCTGTGTTCTCCTTTAGGATTTTGATGGACTCCTGTCTCACATTGAGGTCTTTCAACCATTTTGAGTCTATTTTTGTGTGTGGTGTAAGGAAATGGTCCAGGTTCATTCTTCTGCATGTGGCTGTCCAATTTTCCCAACACCATTTGTTGAAGAGACTGTCTTTTTCCCATTGGACCTTCTTTCCTGCTTTGTCGAAGATTAGTTGACCATAGAGTTGAGGGTCCATTTCTGGGCTCTCTATTCTGTTCCATTGATCTATGTGTCTGTTTTTATGCCAGTACCATACTGTCTTGATGATGACAGTTTTGTAATAGAGCTGGAAGTCTGGAATTGTGATGCCACCAGCTTTGCTTTTCTTTTTCAATAGTCCCTTGGCTATTCAGGGTCTTTTCTGGTTCCATACAAATTTTAGGATGATTTGTTCCATTTCTTTGGAAAAAGTGGATGGTATTTTGGTGGGGATTGCATTGAATGTGTAGATTGCTCTAGGTAGCATTGATGTCTTCACAATATTTGTTCTTCCAATCCATGAGCATGGAACGTTTTTCCATTTCTTTGTGTCTTCCTCAATTTCTTTCATGAGTATTTTATACTTTTCTGTGTACAGATTCATTGCCTCTTTGGTTAGATTTATTCCTAGGTATCTTATGGTTTTGGGTGCAATTGTAAATGGGATTGACTCCTTAATTTCTCTTTCTTCTGTCTTGTTGTTGGTGTATAGGAATGCCACTGATTTCTGTGCATTGATTTTATATCCTGCCACTTGACTGAATTCCTGTATGAGTTCTAGCAGTTTTGGGGTGGAGTCTTTTGGGTTTTCCACATAAAGTTTCATATCATCTGCAAAGAGTGAGAGTTTGACTTCTTCTTTGCCAATTTGGATGCCTTTGATTTCTTTTTGTTGTCTGATTGCTGTGGCTAGGACTTCTAATACTATGTTGAATAGCAGTGGTGACAGTGGACATCCCTGCTGCATTCCTGACCTTAGGGGGAAAGCTCTCAGTTTTTCCCCATTGAGAATGATATTCGCTGTGGGTTTTTCATAGACGGCTTTTATGATATTGAGGTATGTACCCTCTATCCCTATACTCTGAAGAGTTTGATCAAGAAAGGATGCTGTACTTTGTCAAAAGCTTTTTCTGCATATATTGAGAGGATCATATGGTTCTTGTTCTTTCTTTTATTAATGTATTGTATCACACTGATTTATGGATGTTGAATCAACTTTGCAGCCCAGGGATAAATCCCACTTTGTCATGGTGAATAATTCTTTTAATGTACTGTTGGGTCCTCTTGGCTTGGTAGAATTTTTGCATCCATGTTCATCAAGGATATTGGTCTATAATTCTCCTTTTTGTTTTTGTTTTTTTTTTCTTTCTTTTTCTTTTATTCATTTGGGACAGAGAGAGAGAGAGAGAGCATGAGCAGGGGGAGGGGCAGAAGGAGAAGCAGATTCCCCGCTGGGCAGGGAGCCCGATATGGGACTCGATCCCACGACCCTGGGACCATGACCTGAGCCGAAGGCAGAGGCTTAACCATCTGAGCCACCCAGGCGCCCTATAATTCTCCTTTTTGATGGGGTCTTTGGTTTGGGGATTAAGGTAATGGTGGCCTCATAAAACGAGTTTGGAAGTCTCCCTTCCATTTCTATTTTTGGAACAGTTTCAGAAAAATAGATATAAATTCTTCTTTAAATGTTTGGTTGAATTCCCCGGGAAGCCATCTGGCCCTGGGCTCTTGTTTGTTGGGAGATTTATTATTACTGTTTCCATTTACTTAGTGGTTATAGGTCTGTTCATGTTTTCTATTTCCTCCTGGTTCAGTTTTGGTAGTTGATATATCTCTAGGAATGCATCCCTTTCTTCCAGATTATCTAATTTGCTGCCACATAGTTGCTCATAATATGTTCTTATAATTGTTTGTATTTCTTTGGTGTTGGTTGTGATCTCTCTTCTTTCATTCATGATTTTATTTATTTGGGTCATTTTTCTTTTTGATAAGTCTGGCCAGGGGTTTATCAATCTTGTTAATTCTTTCAAAGAACCAACTCCTCGTTTCGTTGATCTGTTCTACTGTTCTTTTGGTTTCTATTTCATTGATTTCTGCTCTGATCTTTAAGATTTCTCTTCTCCTGCTGGGTTTAGGCTTGATTTGCTATTCTGTCTCCAGCTCCTTTAGGTGTGGGGTTAGGTTGTGTATTTGAGACCTTTCTTGTTTCTTGAGAAAGCCTTGTATTGCTATATACTTTCCTCTTAGAACTGCCTTTGCCATATCTGAAAGATTTTGAATAGTTGTGTTTTCATTTTCATTGGTTTCCATGAATTTTTTAAATTCTTCTTTAATTTCTTGGTTGACTCAATCATTCTTTAGTAGGATGCTCTTTAGCCTCCATGTATGAGTTCTTTCCAACTTTCCTCTTGTGGTTGAGTTCTGGTTTCAAAGCACTGTGGTCTGAAAATACGCAGGGAGTGATCCCAATCTTTTGGTACCAGTTGAGACCTGATTTGTGACCTAGGATGTGATCTATTCTGGAGAATGTTCCATGGGCACTACAGAAGAATGTGTATTCTGTTACTTTGGGATGGAATGTTCT
Organism: Mirounga angustirostris; assembly: GCF_029215605.1. Lineage (NCBI taxonomy): Eukaryota > Metazoa > Chordata > Mammalia > Carnivora > Phocidae > Mirounga > Mirounga angustirostris. The sequence goes on from NW_026991714.1 coordinate 47,159,733, forward strand.
GAATATATCCTTGAAGTCCATTTGGTCCAGTGTGTCATTTAAAGCCTTTATTTCCTTGTTGATCTTTTGCTTAGGTGATCTGTCCATTTCAGTGAGGGAGGTGTTAAAGTCCCCCACTCTTATTGTACTGTTGTCAATGTGTTTCTTTGCTTTTGTTTTTGATTGCCTTATATAATTGGCTGCTCCCATGTTAGGGCCATAGATTTTTACAATTGTTAGATCTTCTTGTTGGATAGACCCTTGAAGTAGGATATAGTGTCCTTCCTTATCTCTTATTACAGTCTTTGGTTTAAAATCTAATTTGTCTGAAAAAAGGATTGCTACACCAGCTTTCTTTTGGTGTCCGTTAGCATGATAAATGGTTTTCCATCCCCTCACTTTCAATCTGGGGGTGTCTTTGGTTCTAAAATGAGTCTCTTGCAGACAGCATATTGATGGGTCTTGTTTTTTATCTAATCTGATACCCTGTGTCTTTTGATTGGCGCATTTAGCCCATTTACATTCAGGGTAACTATTGAAAGATATGAATTTAGTGCCATGTATTGCCTGTAAGGTAATGTTTGGTTGAATTCCCCTGGGAAGCCATCTGGCCCTGGGCTCTTGTTTGTTGGGAGATTCCTTTAGTTTTTGTTTGTCCTGGAAGCTTTTTATCTCTCCTTCTATTTTCAGTGACAGCCTAGTTGGATATAGTATTCTTGGCTGCATATTTTTCTCATTTAGTGCCCTAAATATATCATGCCAGTCCTTTCTGGCCTGCCAGGTCTCTGTGGATAGGTCTGTTGCCAATCTAATGTTTCTACCCTTGTAGGTTACATATCTCTTCTCCCGAGCTGCTTTCAGGATTTTCTCTTTGTCTCTGAGACTTGTAAGTTTTACTATTAGATGTCGGGGTGTTGACCTATTTTTATTGATTTTGAGAGGGGTTCTCTGTGCCTCCTGGATTTTGATGCCTGTTTCCTTCCCCAAATTAGGGAAGTTCTCTGCTATAATTTGCTCCAATATACCTTCTGCCCCTCTCTCTCTTTCTTCTTTTTCTGGGATCCCAATTATTCTAATGTTGTTTCATCTTATGGTATCGCTTATCTCTCAAATTCTGCCCTTGTGATCCAGTAGTTGTTTATCTCTTTTTCTCAGCTTCTTTATTCTCCATCATTTGGTCTTCTATATCACTGATTCTCTCTTCTGCCTCATTTATCCTAGCAGTTAGCGCCCCCATTTTTGATTGCACCTCATTAATAGCCTTTTTGATTTTGACTTGGTTAGATTTTAGTTCTTTTATTTCTCCAGAAAGTGTTTCTCTAATAACTTCCATGTTTTTTTCAAGCCTAGCTAGTATCTTTAAAATCATCATTCTGAACTCTAGTTCCGACATCTTACTAATGTCCATATTGATTAGGTCCCTGGAGGTCGGTACTGCTACTGCCTCTTGTTCTTTTTTTGAGGTGATTTTTTTCCGTCTTGTCATTTTGTCCAGAGGAGAATAGATGAATGAGAGAAGAAAATGCTAACAGGGTAACAACATGCCCGGAAAATATACACTAAACAAATCAGAAAAGACCTGAAACTGGGGGAAAAGAAAGGGAAAGAACGATAAAAGAAAAAGATAAAGACAAACAAACGAAAACAAAACAAAACAGAATATGATCAAATTTGATCAGGCTGGTGCATACATCAGTGCCACACACTAGATTTTGTGCATATTTTGGTCTGTTAAGAGAAAGTGCCTCCCAAAATTTTAAAGAAAGAAAAACTTCCATATGTACAAAAATAAGGGTTAATATGATGAAGGGATGGAATACAACTGTAAAGATGAAAATTATAAAAGATTTTATAAAAGGAATTCATAAGATCAGATGTTGGTTGAAAAAAGAAAGAAGAGGTTTAAAAAAAAAAAAGGATTGAATGTGATCAGGTAGGAGACTAGAACAAAGCCATACACTAGAGATTTAGGGTATATTTTGATCTGTTAGAAGAAACTGTATCTCAAAATTTTAAGAGAGCACAACTTATATATATATACCAAAAATAAGGTTAACTACTATGAAGGGATAGAATATGACTCTAAAAATGAAAAATAAAAAAGATTTTTTAAAAAAGGGATTGATAAGATGTTTGGTTGAAAAAGGGAAAAAGAAAATTTCATATAAAAAAAAGACAGAATTTGTACTGAAGATGGCGGAGGAATAGGAGACCTGGATTTCGTCTCCTCTCAGGAATTCAGCTGGATAGGGATCAAACCATTCTGAACACCTACAAACTCAACAGGAGATTGAAGAAAAGAATAGCAACAACTCTCTGAACAGAAAAGTGACCACTTTCTGGAAGGTAGGACGTGCGGAGAAGTGAATCCGAGGCGATATTCGGGAGGATAGACGGCGGGGGAGGGGGCCTCCATTGGCCACTTCTGGCAAGTGATAGGGCTGCGGAGCACAAAATTGGAACTTTTAGAAGTCTGCTCCGCTGAGGGACGTCGCTCCAGTGGCTAAGTGGGGGGTGGAACCCTCGCGGGACACTGTGGTCTCAGGACCCTCGGGGTCACAGAGAGACCACGGGTGCCTGAGTGTGGCAGAGCTCCCAGGTATCAGAACGGGGAAGCCAGCTGCAGAGACGGAGCCGAGGCGTGGGCTCTCAGCTCGGGGTTGCCATAAACTGTGATCCGCGGCACAGTTGGACCACTGCTTCTCCAGCAAGGACCCAGCAAGTGGCAGATCCAGGGAGACGCCCCTTCCTCCCCTGGGAGGAGTGGCACAGGAGCACACCGCAGGGATCTGCTGGGTTTGGAGACTCCACACCGAGTTGGGTGCCAGAGATAGAAACGCTCAGTCGCAGGCCGGGTGAGCGCAGAGTGTGGCTGGAGACCGGGGTGACGGGACTGACTGACTGCTTTTCTCTGGGGACTCACTGAGGAATTGGGCCCCAAGTCTTGGCTCCTCTGGGGCGGAGATTGGGAGGCTGCCATTTTCACTCTCGTCCTCCAAAGCCATACGGAAAGCTTGCAGGCAACAAAAGCTCCCGAGAGCAAACCCGAGCAGATTACTTAGCCCAGACCCGGCAAGGGTGGGGCAATTCCACCTCTGGCAAAGACATTTGGGAACCACGGCAACAGGCCCTTCTTCTGGGCCAGCCAAGACCAAGTTTACCAATCAATGAGAACGGCAGAACTCCAGTGCTAGGGGAATAATGCACATAGAATCCATGGCTTTTTTACCATGATTCTGTAGTCTTTCAAAGTTAATTTGTTTTAACCGTCTTTTTTTTTTTTTGAATTTTTCTTTTTCCCTTTTTCAACCATCTCATCAATCCCTTTTTTAAAAAACAATTTTATTTTTCATTTTTAGAGTCATATTCTATCCCTTCATAGTAGTTACCCTTATTTTTGGCATATATATATATAAGTTGTCCTATCTTTAAAATTTTGAGATAGTTTCTTCTAACAGATCAAAATATACCCTAAATCTCTAGTGTATGGTTTTGTTCTACTCTCCTGCCTGATCACATTCTCTCCCTTTTTTTTTTCAAATCCTTTTTTCTTTTTTCAAACAACTTCTTATCAATTCCTTTTATAAAATTTTTTATAGTTTCCATCTTTACAGTCATATTCCATCCCTTCATCATATCAACCCTTATTTTTGTACATATATAAGTTTTTCTTTCTTTAAAATTTTGGGAGGCACTATCTTCTAAAAGACCAAAAAACACCCAAAATCTAGTGTGTGGCACTGATCTATGCACCAGCCTGATCATATTTGATCATATTCTGTTTTTTTTGTTTTGTTCTTTTTTTTTAATCTTTTTCTTTTTCTTTCTTTTTTTTTTTTGCTTTTTGTTTTTTCTTTCTTTCCCTTTCTTTTTCCCCTGGCTTCAGGTCTTTTCTGATTTGTTTAGAGTATATTTTCTGGGGACGTTGTTACACTGTTAGCATTTTGTTCTCTCATTAATCTGTTCTCCTCTGGACAAAATGACAAGATGGAAAAAAAATCACCTCAACAAAAAGAACAAGCAGTAGTACCGACTGCCAGGGACCTACTCAATATGGACATTAGTACGATGTCGACTAGAGTTCAAAATCATCACTTTAAAGATACTAGCTGGGCTTGAAGAAAGCATGGAAGTTATTAGAGAAACACTTTCTGGAGAAATAAAAGAACTAAAATGTAACCAAGTTGAAATCAAAAAGGCTATTAATGAAGTGCAATCAAAATTGGGGGCGCTAACTGCTAGGATAAATGAGGCAGAAGAGAGAATCAGTGATATAGAAGACCAAATGATGGAGAATAAAGAAGCTGAGAAAAAGAGATAAACAACTACTGGATCACAAGGGCAGAATTTGAGAGATAAGCGATACCATAAGATGAAACAACATTAGAATAATTGGGATCCCAGAAGAAGAAGAAAGAGAGAGAGGGGCAGAAGGTATATTGGAGCAAATTATAGCAGAGAACTTCCTTAATTTGGGGAAGGAAACAGGCATCAAAATCCAGGAGGCACAGAGAACCCCTCTCAAAATCAATAAAAATAGGTCAACACCCCGACATCTAATAGTAAAACTTACAAGTCTCAGAGACAAAGAGAAAATCCTGAAAGCAGCTCGGGAGAAGAGATATGTAACCTACAAGGGTAGAAACATTAGATTGGCAACAGACCTATCCACAGAGACCTGGCAGGCCAGAAAGGACTGGCATGATATATTTAGGGCACTAAATGAGAAAAATATGCAGCCAAGAATACTATATCCAACTAGGCTGTCACTGAAAATAGAAGGAGAGATAAAAAGCTTCCAGGACAAACAAAAACTAAAGGAATTTGCAAACACAAAACCAGCCCTACGAGAAATATTGAAAGGGGTCCTCTAAGCAAAGAGAGAGCCTAAAAGCAACATAGACCAGAAAGGAACACAGACAATATACAGTAACAGTCACCTTACAGGCAATACAATGGCACTAAATTCATATCTTTCAATAGTTACCCTGAATGTAAATGGGCTCAATGCCCCAATCAAAAGACACAGGGTATCAGATTAGATAAAAAACAAGACCCATCGATATGCTGTCTGCAAGAGACTCATTTTAGAACCAAAGACACTCCCAGATTGAAAGTGAGGGGGTGGAAAACCATTTACCATGCTAATGGACACCAAAAGAAAGGGGAGTCTCCCTGGATCTGCCGCTTATTGGGTCCCTGCTGGAGGATGAGTGGCCCAACTGTGTCGCCGATCATGGTTTATGGCAACCCTGAGCTGACAGCCCACTCCTCAGCTCTGTCTCTGCAGCCAGCTTCCCCACTCTGATCCCTGGGAGCTCTGCCACACTCAGGCACCCGTGGTCCTTCTGTGACCCCAAGGGTCCTGAGACCACACTGTCCCAGCAAGGGTTCCACCCCCCACTTAGCCACTGGAGTGACGTCCCTCAGTGGAACAGACTTCTAAAGTTCCAATTTTGTGCTCTGCTGCTCTATCTCTTGCCACAAGTAGCCAACAGAGGCCCCCTCCCCCGCTGTCTATCCTCCCGAATATCACCTCGGATTCACTTCTCCGCATGTCCTACCTTCCAGAAAGTGGTTGCTTTTCTGTTCAGACAGTTGTTGCTATTCTTTTCTTCGATCTCCTGTTGAGTTCACAGGTGTTCAGAATGGTTTGATCCCTATCCAGCTGAATTCCTGGGACCAGACGGAATCCAGGTCTCCTATTCCTCCACCATCTTGCTTCTCCCCTCTTCTTGTTTTATTTCCCCCCCCTTCCCCTATGCTCCCCTGTTTTGTTTCTTAAATTCCACACGAGTGAAATTGTATGATAATTATCTTTCTCTAATTGAGTTATTTTGCTTAGCATAATACCCTCTAGTCCATCTGTGTCATTGCAAATGGCAAGATTTCATTTTTTGATGGCTGAGTAATATTCCTGTGTGTGTGTCTGTGTGTCTGTGTGTAATATAAAACATTTGCTCCCATGTCCACAATAGCCAAACTATGGAAAGAGCCCAGATTTCCATCAACAGATGAATGAATAAAGAAGATGTGTGTATACACACATGCGCGCGCATGCATGCACACTCAGATGTATATGGGTGGTCAGGACTGGCTAAGATTGGGATAAATTTAAGTGAATGAGTTTTATTTTTATTTTTATTTTAAGATTTTATGTATTAGAGAGTGAGCAGGGGAGGAGCAGAGGGAGAAGGACAAGCAGACTCTGCACTGAGTGTGGAGCCTGACACAGGGCTCAACCCCACGACCCTGAGATCATGATCTAAGTTGAAATCAAGAGTTGGATGCTTAACCAACTGAGCCACCTAGGCCACCCCAGTAAATGAGTTTTAATATCAAAAGTACACTGGTGCAAAATTAAAATTGGGTTTACTCTTTGTTAAAAGAATAATTTTCTTAAATTATTGGTCTGATCTTGATAAGGGATTGTAAAAGGGTTTTGTTGTTGTTGTTGTATTTTTACCTTTTTAAGTTATCTGCCCAGAAAACAAAGATTTTATGTTTTATTGAAATAATTTCTTATGCTTCATGATATCCTTACCATCAGGTCTTTGATTACTTAAGAAAACTGACTCCTGTTAATATTACAAGACCTGAGTTTTGTTTCCTACCTGTAAACTTCTGCACTTGCCTTTGAAATCTTTTGTCACTTTGGTTAAATAATTAGGTAATGTTTCATAATCTGTGGTCTAATTTAATCAAATGTCCAAACCTTTTGAAATTTTTTGACAAACTTCCTAAAATCAGATTCTAAAACGGAGTCTTTGACAACAAATTAACTTTGAGGTTTTCTAAAGGGTCCCTGTAACAATTGAAAGAATTTGTTCTTGTAAAAAAGAGATATTAAACTAATTAGGTTTATTGGGTATGTTAAATTATATGGGAAATGTTGTCAAATAAGTGATGCTAAATCTTCTTTATTTGTGTAAATATATGTTGTTGAAATATGAGTTCTAGAAAGTGTATAAAACTACTAAGAATCTGGTATGTCCTAGTATATTTGGGGTTTTTTCTGTTTATATGTTTTATTTTTCTTAGATTTTTATTTTTTCTTTTATATATATATTTTTTAATTTAAATTCAATTAATTAAAATATAGTATATTATTAGTTTCAGAGGTAGAATTTAGTGATTCATCAATTGCATATAACACCCAGTGCTCATTACATCAAGTGCCCTCCTTACTGTCCATCATCCAGCTACCCCATCCCCCCACCCACCTCCTTTCCAGCAACCCTCAGTTTATTTCCTCTAGTTAAGTCTCTTATGGTTTGTCTTCCTCTCTGATTTCGTCTTATTTCATTTTTCCCTCCCTTCCCCTATGATCCTCGATTTTGTTTCTTAAATTCCACATGTGAGTCCTGGTATCTTATTTCTAGTAATTCTAATTATCTAATTATCTTCTGTTTGTGTAATAGAAATAACCAAATTTCCTGCACTGTAATGAACTTGAATCAGATTTTTAAGCATGCCATTACTAAGTCTTTTATTATTTACAGACAGTTATATTTTACTTAGATGCTTTTACAAAGGTATTCCTGCAGAAATGCTTCATCTTCAAAGAGATTCATGAAAAAGACTCAAGAATACAGGTTTCAAATAACTTGAAGGTCACAAAACTGAAGTGGGTAAACATTTCCAGAATTAACAGGAAGAACAGGATCAAGCAAAATAAGGATTACTTGGGATGAAATAAGCTGAGGATGATTATAATTTTTATGATTTTTTTGTTTGAGACATTACTGATTTTTTTTAATGTTTTGTCTTTCCAGATTTAAGGAAACTCTTTTTTTAAGTTAACTAATTTACAGTAGTTTGGTAAATAACACCTTTGTAAAACATCTTTTTCTCCCTACTTGATCCCTCCAGAATTCAGAAACAGTAAGTATTCTTAAATTTTCATGGCAATATATTTATTTGTGTACATTCAATAAGAATCTGTTCTCCTTACAACAGGACACAGTTGGAAACACTGATTATGTTACCAAGGCTTTGACTAGAATGTCATATTTAAGAGAAACATGTATGGACTCAGATATGACCAGACTGCCTTAAGGAACTAGGATTGACTTTATGGAGTCAAATAAAGCCCCTGGAAAAACAGCCTAGAGTAAAGAAGGCCATTTCCTGGCAATCAGGGGTTCCCAGGTGTTTGTTATTGAAGGGTGCCCTGGCCATTCCACTTTGCCCCACCCTGGCAAGACAGTCCAATTACTCCTAGTTTGCCATCAGGGGGATTATCCAAGATACCTTGGATAACAGGATATCTTGAGGACCACGAAGAGAGGAAGTAACCCAAATCTATAGGTATTTCAGGTAAAAGTTTAATCTGAACTTTCCTTATGAAAAGTTCCAGCAAAGATTTTAAAAAGCCTGTATGACCAGTTGCTATTCTTGCTGCATTTATGTTAATAATCAGATCAAGTTTACTAAAAACTAAACTTACTTTACAAATGAGTCTTTATCTGGCTAACTTTGAAAATAGGGTGACTTCAGAGAAAAATTATGTCTCAGTAACACAGCTTTGTGGGTGTTACATTATGGTTCTTTGGTCCTTGAGGTTTTGTTTCCTACCTGTAAACTAGATTAGATCCCAAATTCTAATTTGCTCTATAGTCTGGTTACAACTCTTCAAAATAACATTTCTAATTTTCTCCATCCTTTTGACTTAGAATCTTTGAAAACTAAAACTTCCCTTTTTCCTGAAGCTCTGCAAGCTGAATATGAATGACTTTATGTAAACTTTAAGAAAATCACCAGAACAGCTCAAAATAGACAGTCTTCATGCCTTCTGGTCTATGGGCCACTCCAAAAGATCACCAGAGACATTCAAACTATAAACCAGAAAAAGCTGTCAGATTGTCACTGCCTGCTCTCTGTCTGAAAATGCTTTAGCCTGACATCTATGTGGGTGTTTGTCCACAGGCCTGGAGGGCCACGGCTGCCCGTGGCTGGCAAACTAGGTAGGTATTGAGTATGCATGGCCATATAGGTTAGGCTAGGTAGAGACCTAAAACAGAGCAAGTGTTGGGAGACGCTTGGTCATGGGAATAGGCTCTTGGGGAGTTCATGGCATCTGCTTAATTCCAAGCCCTAACCTACACAAATGTACATATTCCCTCTGAAGATAATGCTGGAGGATTCTGGACTGCCTTGTGAGGACTTGGCCGGGCAGGCTGGTTGGGCTATCCTCCATTAAGAGACACATGGGGGCCTCAATTGCAGCAGAAGCTTGGGACCTCATTAGGCAGTTTTTCTACATGGGGTTGGACTGTTGCTAATTCAGCCGATGACTCAGAGCCATTTTGGAGATTGACCTTCCTCTATCTTTGAGGCAGTGCAGGTTTGGGGAGTGGGCCCAACCTCCATAGCTTAAAGGGCCCCAACTACCCAAGAGCAGCTGAATGGGCGCATACTGTATGTGAGCCATGCAGGTGAGGATAGTTAGGGACCTAGAACAGGGCAAATGGCAGGAGAGGGGTAGGGCACAGGAGTGGGCTCTTGGTTATATAAAACATCAGCCTAATGGCAAGGCCTTCTCACCCATTGTGGAATACTCCCCCCGAAGGAAGTGTGTAGGTTTACAACTGCTTTTCCAAGGAAAAGCAAACAAGACAGAGTGTCCTCCATGAGGATATGTCTGGGAGTCCTGTTTCCTAGAGAAGTCCTGGGCCCATCAGATCGCAAGTCCACATGCGGAGCCACTATTGTCCTTTTGTAGCTGTCAGCTCAGATTGATATTTGGAAGGTGAGGTCCCTCCATGCTGGAGGCTATGCAGGTAGTTTGTGTGTGGTTGGAGTTCCATGGGCTTGGAGTGCTGGATCTGCACAAGGCTGGCTTCTGGGTGATATGTACTGCCCGTGTGCAGGCCATGCAGAACATGGGAGACAGCGAACTGGAATAGAGTAAGCATCAAAGGCAGAGTCCTAGAAGTGCTCTATTGAGGTTACATGGCATCTGCCTAATTTGAAGTCTTACTCCACACAAATGGGCATAATCCCCCTGATGGCAAACTAGGAGTAATTGGACTGTCTTGCCAGGGTGGGGCAAGGCTGAATGGCCAGGGCACCCTTCAATAACAAACACCTGGGAACCTTGATTGCTAGAGAAGTTCTGGACCTCTTCAGGCAGCCAGTACAAATGTGGACAGTTGGTAGGGTTCTAACTGCTCATGCCCAGCACTAGAGGTCAGGGTAGCTAGGGACCTAGAACAGGGCAATGGCAGGCAAGGCTGGGACACAAACTTGGGGAGCTATTGGAGGTACCTGGTATCTGCCTTATTCCAAGCCTTAACCTATACATATGCCCATATTTCCCCTGAAGGTAGAGCTAGAGAAATCTGGACTGCTTTACCATGGCTGGATTGGGCAGGCTGGCCCAAGTGTCCCCTCAAAAGAGATACCAAGGAGTCTTGATTGCTGCAGAAGCCCAGGATCCCCCCAAATCATAAGTACCTGTGGAGACTATCTCATTTCAATGGTCCCTTCAGAGCAATTCTTGGAAAGTGGGCTTCCTCCGCCATTGAGGCGATGCAGGTGGTTAGAGATGGACCCTAGATTCCTGGCCCTCAACAGCCCCAGCTGGCCAAGGGCAGTTGGTAGGGTTTGAGCTGCTCATGCCCAGAACTGGAGGTCAGGGTAGCCAGGGACCTGGAACAGGACAATGGCAGGCAAGACCAGGACATAGGAGTAGGCTGTTGGCAGTAACTGGAATCTGCCTAATTCCAAGTTCAACTGTCAGTACAAGGGTGAAACTCTCCTGTTGCTAGAGCACATTGCTAAGGAGTGACAGTTCTGGTGTTGACAGACAAGATGACCATCTTCAAGGGGTGACTGCACAGCTCTTGCCACTGCAGGTAAAAGAGTCGCCTTTACCAGCAGGAGCTAATTACCCCATGGTCTTCAGAGAGCTATTTTAGATGGGAGAAGTGTAGACCCAGCACTCTCTCATCATCCTCAGAAACTTTATGTTCAGTGAGCCAGCACATAATACATCATTAGTTTTTGATGTAGTGTTCAGTGATTCATTAGTTGCATATAACTACCCAGTGCTCATCACAACATGTGCCCTCCTTAATACCCATCCCTCAGTTACCCCATCTCCTGACCACCCCTCCCCTCTGTAACCCTCAGTTTCTTTCCCAGAGTCCAGAGTCTCTTATGGTTCGTCTCCCTCTCTGATTTCTTCCCATTCAGTTTTCCCTCACTTTCCCTATGATCCTCTGCACTATTCCTTATATTCCACATATGAGTGAAACCATATGATAATTGTCTTTCTGTGCTTGACTTATTTTGCTTAGCATAATCTCCTCCAGTCCCATCCATGTCGATGCAAATGGTGGGTATTCATCCTTTCTGATGGCTGAGTAATATTCCATTGTATATATGTACCACATCTTCTTTATCCATTCATCTGTTGAAGGACATCTCAGCTCCTTCCACAGTTTGGTATTGTGGACATTGCTGCTATGAACATTGGGGTACATGTGCCCCTTCTTTTTACTACATCTGTATCTTTGGGGTAAATACCTAGTAGTGCAATTGCTGGGTCATAGTGTAGCTCTATTTTTAACATCTTGAGGAACCTCCATACTGTTTTCCAGAGTGGCTGTACCAGCTTGCATCCTCAGAAACTCTTATTTGCAGTCTGGTGACCCCTTGCACAGTTGCTTCTTCATAGGTTTTTTATTAACAAGCCTCCAGCAGGGCCCCTCATGAGCTGAGCTACAGAGTTCTTATTGGTGAGAACAGATGAAATAACATCCTGACACAACTTACTTCATTCTTGCATCAAAACAACTTTAACCAACTTTTTGTCTTTGCCATAAACATGATATCTACCTGTGATTTCTGATCTTTCCCACATTAATTAATATTAAGGGCTTAATGCCCAATACAAATCTTAGTTCACAAAAATATCATTCTACCTTGTGATTCTACATCACTTACAATCTTAATCACAAACATTCACCTTTTGGGGGTATTTTGATTTGACACACATTCTTTTACACCATGGTTTAATGACCAGTTTAACCCATATTCCCAATATTACAACAAAGAACTCTTTAACATGGTAGCCTGTTCAATTGCCAAATGACCTTCTTAAGCCACTCTGTTTTCTTGTCAAACATGTTTCTAAATAAAGATCACTTTTATAAAGCTTCAGGGGGTGGCAAGCTTGCACAAAACCCTATCAAGTACATGCCAATTGCCATAACACCAGAATTCAAGGCAATCATTATTTTAGGGAATGAGTGTTTCTGTTTTCTTTTCAATTCCTGCCAAGTTATTTTGACTTTATTAGTCTCATCTTCCAAGTGTGCCTTAAATTTTCTAATATAGGATTTATTAGATTTTCGGAGGTTCAATGTGAAATATTTCTCTGGTTATTTTTCATAGTTCCTTTATCTTCCACCGACTGCAAACATATCTTTTTTTTTTCTATGTTCAGATTCACTACCTATTCTAATTTTACACATCCCATCATACTGTGTTCCTTGTTTTTCCCTTGACTCCAATAGGTTAGGCTGAGAGCAAATATTCTGATCCAGCTTCCTCCTGATTGAGGCGGCATCAGGGCCATAGTCATGGGTACCTGAACCATAGGTGTGTCCACATCCACAGTCTAGAGGTAATAAAGGTATTTTGGTTCTCTTCCAACAACACATCCTTAGGAACAGGTTTTCCTTCTATCATAGGGGGGCTTTCTGTGGCCTTGACTCTCCCTTTTGATATTACAGACCCTCAAAAGTGTGGTAACCCATGTCATATTTCCTCTTTTAAGTGCCAATATTCATCTTACAGTTGCCCAAGGAATCATAGCCATTAGGGTGTGTGGTATCTATTTGACTTCTGGTTGGATTGTGTGTTATCTCAGATGATCAGCATCTGTTCTAAGAGTATTCCCCACATCGACCAAATCTTAACATTGACAATCTACAGTTTTAGAGAAAGGTTGTTAAAATCCTTTCTTACTGTTTCATTATTTTTAGTGTTTTCTCCAACTGCTTTATGTCAAATTTCTACTGCTCTATTTGCTTCAGTGTGAAATTCATTTATATTGCCTATCATATCCATCTATATACCCAACTATGACAAAGCTGTCATTGTATGTATGTTAAACTGAGGTTGTTCGGTTTCATTTTTTTAAAATTTGATCAATTTGGAATTGCAAAAAAGTGGCTGCCATTGTTCCTCCAATGGAACCCCTCCCAGTCTAACATGAACTGTAAGGTTTTTCCTTCCTTTTAGGGAATCTGTTTTTGGTAGAGGTTGTAAACTGGGCATAAATAAAGGTGGATAAAACTGAGCACAGTTTGGGGAATCTAAATCTGAATTGAAGGTCCTGTATATTAAATTTCAAGATATTGACTACTATTATAGATTCCAATATGACCAGGAGAAGTTTTACTAACAAAGGTTCCCATGTTCTTAGGGTAGAATTCTGTGATATGAGATAGAAGCCTGAAGTATATGCCATGAAAGATAATGATATGTATTATATGCTATGTTTCCTATGAGTCCTCTTTACCCCTTACAAGGTGTCCCTGTTCTTTTAAAGTCTGGGCATAGAGTCCACGGATCTCTTCATTTTCTAATAGGTCACTATGGATTAAATAGTGTAAGTTGGGAGTATAGTAAATAATTATTTCTTGCCTATTTTTTTTAAAGATTTATTTATTTGACAGAGAGTGAGCAAGAGTGCACAAGCAGGGGGAGTGGCAGGTAGGGGAGAAGCAGGCTCCCTGCTGAGCAAGGAGCCCGATGTGGGGCTCAATCCCAGGACCCTGGGATCATGACCTGAGCTGAAGGCAGCCGCTTAACTGACTGAGCCACCCAGGTGCCCCATTTCTTGCATATTTAAAGATATAATTGCCCTTTATGTGTATTCAGCTCCTTTTTTTTTTTTTTTTTTTTTTTTTACAAGATGTTAGATCACAAAGTAAATCAGGAATTAAATTAGGGCTATTTTAACAGAGTCTCTGCCACATGTCCAATGCTGTACTCACTTCAGGAAGATAACAGAGCAAACACCAGTACCTAGTTGTCTTGCTATGTATGCTGGGCTATACTACCAAGAGCCATTTAATAGTTCAGACCAATCATCATCTCCCAAGCCAGTGTCTCTTGGGCATGTTGTTCAGGATCCTCGTTACTTCTTGCAGAGATTGAAGTAGAGGTTTCCACTTCTTCAGCTTCCCTAAGTATTTGGTTTCTCCATTGGTTGAAGGTTTCCCAGGGAATAGATGGTGCTGATAGTGAGAGTTGGGCTAGGGTATACTGATGATGTTGATGATGCTGGTGAGTCCTCCGTTGCAAGGTGACCAGAATGGAGGAAATAGAGGATGTTACAGACAGTGGAGTTATACCTGGATCAGCAGGTGACATTCCACCTTGGATTGGTGGCACAGCTACCATTGCTGAAGCTGTCACAAGTACTCTTTGCTGCAATGAGTATGGTATCAAGTAGTGAGCAATAGGCAAACCAGAATAGCCAGCAGGCAGCATGCTGGACTGACCAGCTTACTAGTCTTGTCAGGGTTAAATATGCATAGCAGATTCATGCCTGCAAAATAAAGATAGTGTCCTATAAATATTTCTTTCTTGTTCTTTTTATTCTATCTATAGTTATGGACATTACAATATTTCCCCAAGCATAATAGCCCTGAATCAAGCTAGACTAAATATTAGGCATCTAGTGTTGATAAAAGTTGGAGTTCTTCATGCCTGAAATTTTTATAAAGGCATCTTATTTTCTTTAACTTGATGTAATACACTTTTTCCTTCAGTTACCCAGGAAGTTTTATTAGTGACGAGTGCTATAATTCCCCCAAACTCTATCATTATTTTTTAAATTAATACTTTTCCTTTTAACTTCTATTCTGGGCTGCTGTTCATGCTAATGCTTATTTCTGTGGGTCTCTGAAATATGAATGCAATAGGAGTTTTTCCAGCGTTTCCATGTCTATGGTTTAGATATTTTGATTTAGTCCAAGCTTTCATATCTAGATTGTTAGTAAGCAACCTAAGCTTTTGCCTGAGCAAGCCATTACCCTTTCAATGAATCCAGAGGCAGTTGGGTTGTAGGGTAAAAAGAAGTTCCACATTATGCCTTCTTCCTTAGCACATTTTTTATGTTAGCTTTCATAGGAACTGGGTACCCTCATCTAATTTTATGATGGTTGGGATACCATAGCCAGCAATCTACGTGTCTAATGCTCTGACAGTGGACTTTTGATCATTTTTCCTACAAGGATTAGATAGTCATATTCCTGGCCATATGCCTACAGTTGTGCATGCATATAGTTTATTCTCTGATATAGGTAAGGGTTTTGTCTAATCAACTTGTATAATTTGGAAGAGTCTTTTAGCTTTGACTTTATTAGAGTATTCATTCATGACCTACAAGACTTAAACATTTCTTTAAACATTAAACAAATGCAGTTCTTATATTTCTTAATCTGAAATTGGACATGTTTGATAGGTATAAACATAACATGTTTCTTTTCTCCAGCCATATTCTGCAGCCATGTGTGCAGCATGATCCTGCTTGGTGATGTGCCCATGCAATGATCCTATCAACTGGCATGTCTGTGCGTTCAAGTTATATGTTGCATTGCCCTTCTTGTATATGTGTGGTTACATTTTGAGTTGGTTTCCTCTTTAGCAGTGAATCATTCTCCCTTTAAAGTTAAATTTTAGAAATCTTTGCCTCTTTAGTTTTCCTAGTGAGTTTGTCTACCTGGGTATTAAATTTGGTTACTTCAGCATTGTCCTTTTGGTGTGCAGAGACATGTGTAATGAATATGGAGATGTCAGCCAGTGCTGTATATTCTGCCATATGCCCTTCCCCCATATGGTCTTATTTCTCATTTTCCAGTCATTTTCTCAACATGTTCCTGACCAAAGCTGTTCTATGAGCTACTGCTCATTAGTCTGAGAAAAGATATACCTCATTCTGATTTTCATTAACAGATTATTCAATCACTTATTTTAGGACTATCTGTTTAGCATATTGTGCTGATTCTCCTGAGCTTGATTTTGTCAGGGTTAGACCATCATTAGTCCTCAAGGCCATGGAATGCCAACATAATTCAGATGGTGTTATGGAGGTGATCTATTTATAAACGATGTATTATTGAGCCATAGGCCAGGATGCTCCTGATTGCCTAACTGCTTGAGCTTGTGGGTTGGCTTTCCTCATCAATTAGAATAGTAAAGAATAGGTCAGATAAATCTATCACCAGGTAATCAGTTCCAGATCCAGTGGTGATATAGTTTATGATAGCACCTGTATCTGAGAGTGCTCCCTCAATTTGGGGAAAGCGTTTGTTTAAATACATATAATCTACTGTAAATCTGTACGATCTGTCTGGCTTTTTAACAGGCCAGATTAGGTTCATATAAAACTGTCGCCAGTTTAAGAGTATGGGATCCCTTTGCTCTTTTCCTTCCAGGCTATGTAGGTGGTTGGGAACTGGCCTGAATTCCACAGGCCTGGAGGGCCATAGCTACCCTTAGTGGGCTAATGGTCTGCATACTAAGCAAGCACCAGCCACGCATGTCAGAGTACCCAGGAACCTGGAACTGGGTAATGTTGGGAGAGTTTAGATCTCAAGAATGGGCTCTTGGGGATCCATGACATGTGCCTAATTCTAAGCCCTAACCTACACAAATGTGCATATTTCCCCTAATGGCATTACTGAAAGAAAGGAGACTAACTTCCAGGAATGAAGATTCCTAGGTGTCTCTTATTGGAGGATACCCCATCAGTCAGTCCACACCTTGCGGAGGCAGTTCAGTTTCCTCCAGCTTCACTCAGGAGGAATATGCACATTCATGTAGTTTAGAGCTTGCAATTAGGCGGGTGCCTGCTACCCCATACAGCCCATTCCTGTGACCCAGCCTCTCCCAAAAGACACTTGCCTTTTAACAGGTCCCTGGCTACCCTAACCCCTGTGACCTGTACATGTGCAGTGCCAGTCTTGGACAGCCTAGGGCCTTCAGGGATGTGTAGTACTGGTTGTCCCAAACTATCTACATGGCCTTCAGAGCAGAGGGAGCCCTCCCCCTGAAATTTTTTCTGAGAAAGCAGCATTAAACTGGCAATAGTCTCCGGTCTGGCTACCTGATGGAGTCCCAGGGTTTACCAGTGTAGGGACCCAGAGGAGGCCACCCAAAAAGTTTCCACAGTGGAAACTTCAAGTATTTTGAATTAAAGTTACTTTAAAAACTTTGTTTCTTGAAAGCAGTGAATAAATCTCCTGTGTGAAAGATACCCGCCCTGCATCAGGAGGAAGAGAGACATCCTTATTCTAAAAAACAGGTAACTTAGGGCTTAAAAAGCCTAGATAAACTGTTTTACTAATTTATTACCCCAGCGCAAATTTTGTTTAGAATTCTTTACTAATTGAAACCCTTGAACGTAAGTTTTGTTTGTCCTGTCCATTCCTCACAGATTTATATTTGTTTGTCTAAAACATTTTTAAAAAACCACATGCCTAGTCATTTCTTTGGGTCTTAATTTTAATGTTGGGCCTCTATGAACACATAATTTGACCTTTTTTCTCCTGTGAATCTTCTCATGTCAATCTCATGTCAATTTAACTCTTTAGCCAGCTAGAAGAATCTTAAAATGTAGAAAAAAATTTTCCTCCCCAACAGTTGGCATAGGGGCAGGATAATTTCCCAGGCTGGACATTATTTGCTTTGAGGCTGCAGTAGCTGAGAGATCCCAGCACGTCTGATAAACAGCTAGCAGAAGGTAAGAATCTTTACCACATCAGCCTCCTGGCTCTCTGCCTACAGCATCTAATGGAGCAAGAATGGGGAGAGTGCTTTTTCTCTTTCTAAATTTAGATTAGCAGAAGAAAATATTTGTGCAACTAGTTCCTTGGGCTTAGCAGCTTTTGTAAATTTGATGGACCACTCTTGATTTGAATAATTCATCTCCTAGAGATGGAATAACTTCTGTTTCATAAAAAGGAATTACCATAGGAAAGAATGCAGATATAGGCCCTTATAAGTCTGCTGTTTGAGCCAGATTTACGGACTGGTGTGTTCATAGTTCTCATCACATTAGTATCTGTTTAGACAAACTTTGCTGTGGGTCCTCTATGAAAAAAAAAATCCATGAAGCTCTTCCTTTTGTCTTGTGTTTAGTGAGAATACTCTCTGGTCTCCACCATCCAGAGAATGCACTTATCTGAGTGCACCTTGGTGGCCAAATAGGCTGAGGCTTGAAGACATGCAGTTACAAGAAGCATTCTTTTTCCGGTCATTCCAGCTCTCAGGGGAGTTGCCCCATAAAGCACATCTTTCATCTCAACCTTTGTTGATTATTATGTTAGTGCTGGAATGTACCATTCCAGTAGTGCCTGTTCAGTGTCATAGACTAGCATGTCTGTGACTGGAGAGGTCTCATATTTTCACAGGAGACCAGAGATGCTATCTTGACTACATCATTTTTACTGCCTGTGCAATGAAGGCCTTTGCTTTCTTATACTATTTTGGGAAGTATATTTTGAATAATGGGGGCCAAGGGTCTAAGACTGTTGCCTCAGAGTCTTTCCATTAAAAAAGTGTTTATGGGTTTGAGTCACTATTAAGATTAATAAGATCCTACTCATCAATGGCCAGATGATGGATGCTTTACAGAAAGAAAAAAATATTAAAGGAGTCCTTAAGGCCAGCCATTCTATAAGTCTAATTTCTGTTTTTTCATTTTAATGTCTACATTCAATATAAATTCCCCTTTTCAAAATCTGGCCTCCAACTTCCTTTCCCTACATGATTTCCAGAGAGCACTCTGGTCTAATCTTTAGACCAAAGTATACAGGTTACTTAGGTAAATGCTGAAAGCCAGAAAGTGAATTTAACAGAAGGTGGTCCTTATGATTCCTCCTACTTTTCAGGGCTCTGTAATCAGGTTCTGCCAGCTTCAGGCATTCTTATGCAATGTCCTTTGCAGATATATCCTAGACCCCCCACTAAAAAGAAATTCATGTCCCCTGGACAGCAGATCTTTTACCTCCACTTTCAGAAGATCCTACCAAATTTAGAAGAAAATTAGATTTGTGACCATTCACAACAGCCCCCTAACAGAGAAAGCAGACGACCAAAATTCCTTCTAGTCCCTCCTACAAATGATCAGCTAAAGGCCAATATTTGGGGGCTGATAGAAGCCACGGCTGAATTGTGTACTCAAAATGCTTTAAACAGACTTTACAAAGGCATAAATCTTATATATCTCCTTGCTATAAAGAAGTTAGAAAGGTGGGTTAGTCCTTTGATAGGTTGTAATGCAGATCTAGAAAAAAGGTCAAAACCCACCTATCTTTACCAATCCCCAAATGTGACCATTCCTCTCAAAATGCTTATAGATATTATAAAAGATTAGGATATTGAAATGAAACAAAATTGACCTTACTTAAGGGAATAATTTAACATTTACCTCAAAACACTTAGATTTCTTCTCTCTCCCTTGAAGTTAGAAATTTCATTGTGTCTTTGAGACATGAACACAGCCCATTGCCACCTGAAAGTGAAAAAAAAAAAAAAAAGAGGAAAAGTGGCCTTGTTAAAAATACAAAGTCCAATTAGTGCTCTTGCCCAAACTCTAGGCCACAGTTTCCTTAAGATTACTTCCAGGAACAAATACAGATCTTAAAAGTCCTCTCCAAAAATACCAAAAGACTTGAATCATCTGAGTTAACTTATTCCAACTACTGTTTATAAACCAAAGCTATGAGATATTTGTCTAGATGTATGTATGTGTATGTCATTTATAGATATATTTTATTGCCAAAATTAATTTGTAAAAGAGTTCTATTTAATTGGCCTAAAGAAAATTAAGCATTTAGTATTAAATTTAGTATTCATAACTCTCAAAAATAAAATACAAACTTAATCCAAATAAATTTCAGGTTCATATGATCTGGGAAAATATTTGGTATTAAAAGTAATTTAAGGTTTTTGAGTTAATTAAAGTAAACCTGTCTTATAATTATCAGATTTAGAATGAAAACTTCTCTGCTCACTTACTAAAATTTAAGTTCATATTATAAAAAACAACAAAATAGCTTAGGAGAATGGTTGATTTTGTCTGATAGCTCATGAAGTTTTGGGGGATGATCTAAATATAATTGTTAAGAACAAGTAAATTGAATTAGGTGTAAATAAGTTAAAAAGCTTTTAGGTAAATGTTTTTGGTAACCTGAAACTGTAAGGTTCTTTAAGTGATGAGTTAAATTAATTCATTATCTAGATCATTTCCAAATAAGATAAAATATTACTGAATATAGGTTTACCTAGTTTTGGCTTCCTTATTACAAAGAAACTAAAGATGAACTTGGATCTGTTATGAAATATTTTTTATGCTTTATTGAAAGATTGTATTAAGCACATGTTTCTAGAAATATAAATTTGTCAATCTAAAGAATGCTGGCATAAAAGATTCACAATTGCTTACTATCTGGATTTCACCAGAAGTTACATATGTGGTTAAACCTAAAAAACAACAAGGGAAACATCTCCATATGTAAGAAAAGTAAAATGTGTGCTTTTGGTAGAAAAAGGTATGAGGAATGGGAGTGTATTTTTGGTTGGAGGAAAAAACTAATCTTGTCCTAACATGAGGCTGGTTATTGAAAAAGGAAAAAACTTAGGACAAAATCTGAACATAAAACAGGAAAGTTATAAAAGTTACCAAAAAACAATTTGTAAAAAGGGAATCTTAGTGTGTGGTCAAGCTAGTTAAGATTAAAATGAATGTATTTAAAAATGAGTTTTAATATCAGAAGATGGTTCAGGCTCTGGTTTAAGAATGGTGATGTAAGATGACCCTGAACTCACCTCCTCTGCAGACATACCAAATATACACCTATTTATAGAGCAGTTCCTCCTGAAGAAGAACTGAGGGCTGACTGAACAGTTCCTGAACAATAAGATTGAGAGAATGGCAGACACCAGATGAAAGGAATTCCCACCTTGATGCTACAAATTGCAGCAGGGAGGAATAATACCAAGGGACTACGAACAGATCTGTTTGCCCTGGGGCACAGAAAAAAACAACTGCAGTTTAAAAGATCAACTACAATATAAAGGAACTAGCCTTGGAACCCTGCCAAACAGTGAGGGATCTGCTGGAACTCTCTGAGTCTGACCCAGTTGTCGAGCACCATGATTTACATTCCCGCATCTACCTTGATAATGCAGATGGAGGCAGGGTCCAGGGCCATAGCTGGCCTGCTGCCTCGGTGAGCTCTGGATCCCCTGGAGTACTGATAAAAAGCTGTGGTTTAAAAGAACAACTAGAATATAAAAGATCTAGCCCTAGAACTCTGCCAAATGGAAAGAGAGCTGCTGGAAGTCTGTGGCAGAGGGGCTGGCAAGCACCACACTTTATGTTTCTCCTACCTTGATAGCATAGATGAGAGCAGGGTTCTAGGATCCATACCTGGCCTGCCACATCAGCCCAAGGTACCCTGGGACATAGAAAAAAAAGACTCAGTTTAGAAGAGCAACTACAATACAAAGGAACTAGTCCTGGAACTCTACCAAATGGTGCAGGAGCTGCTGGAACTCTCCCTGGCTCAGAGGGGCTGCCCAGCACTAGTGTATGTTCCCCTTCCATCTTGACAACAAGGATGGGAGCAGGGCCCAGGTGCCCTGGCTGGCCTACTACCTCATTGAGCCTGGAGCCCCTATCCCACACCAGCCACAGTCATCTCACTAAGTGGCCCCAGTGCGACACACAACAACATACCCCTGGTAGTGTTTACTACAGCTCTACCCATTGCACCAAGATGACACAGATGCAAAGCATGCCAGAACACTCCAGGACCATACCACTTTGGCTCAAGATGGCTTGTAGGGTTCCCCTAGCACTCTGGGACCTCCCAGCTTATGCCTACCTCTGCTCCAGCTACCCTGTCAGGGCACCCTCTGCACAGAGAACCCCAGGACCACCAAGCCCAAGCCCACTTCAGCTCTGGCCATCCCACCGGGGACCCACACACCAGCCATAGTTCCAGCCAACCAGCCAAAGTCACTAGGCACACACAGTCTACATAGAGGTTGACCATACACAAGACCACTTTCTCAAGTTTAAGAGAAGTACCTGTTCCATCTAATTCATAGAAGCAAAACAAAGTCAAGCAAAATGAAGGGACAGAAGAATGTGCTCCAAATGAAAAGACAAAACCTCAGAAATAAAACTAAATGAAATGGAGATAAGCAACATGCCTATAAGGCACTTAAGGTAATGATCATAAAGATGCCCACTGGGCTGGAGAAAAGAATAGAAGAACTAAGTAAGAGCTTCAATAAAAAGATGGAAAATATAAAGGAACTAATCAGAGTTGAATACAGTAACTGAAATAAAAATATCCTAGAGGGAATCAACAGTACTTTAGCAGATGCAGAAGAATGGATCAGTGATCTGGAAGACAGGGTAATGAAAACTCTTAAGCTGAACAGTGAAAAGAAAACAGAATTTTTAAAATGAGGATACATAAGGGATCTCTTGGACAACATCAAGTGAACAAATATTTGCATTATAAGGGTCCCAGAAGGAGAGAGAAAAAGAGGCAGAAAATGTATTTGAAGAAATAATAGCTGAAAACTTCCCCAATTTGAAGAAGGAAACACATCCAGTTTCAGGAAGAATAGAGTTCCAAACAAGATGAACCCAAGGGGGCCCACGCCAAGACACACAATAATTAAAATGTCCAAGGTTAGACCATCTTGCATCCCCAGGTGTGTACCTAATCTCAGCTGGTCCATCTGAGACCCCCTGAGCACCAATCCTACTCCCCCGTGGGGTCCCATTTCCACCCCAAAAGATGGAAGAAACTATCATGAACCAGGAGAAACTTGCCAAACCACAAGCACATGTGCTCATTGGTGGGAAAAGAACTGCTCACTGAAAGAAGGTAGTTCATAGAATGGCTACAGCAGATGATAAAAAATTTCAGTTCTCCTTAAAGAAGTTAGGGGCAAACAGTATCTCTGGTATTGAAAAAGTGAATGTGTTCACAAACCAAGGACAGTGATCTACTTTAACAACCCTAAAGTTCAGGCATCCCTGGCAGTGAAGGGATGGCCATTACAGGCCATGCTGAGACAAAGCAGCTGACAGAAATACTACCCAGTATCTTAAACCAACTTGGTGCAGACAGTCTGACTCATTTAAGAAGACTGGCTGAAGCTCTGCCCAAACAATCTGTGGATGGAAAAACACCACTTGCTACCAGAGAGATGGAGGATGATAAAATTCCAGATTTTATGAAGAATTTTGATGAAGCCCTTCCAAGAATGAAGTAAACTGAATTGAGTCAACTTCTGAAGAAGATAAAACTTGAAGAAGTTACTGGGAGCTGCTATTTTATATTATGACTGCTTTTTAAAATTTTGTTCATGGATCTGATACAGTCTAGATCTCTAATATTTTTAAGTCCAAGCCCCTTGGACATTGCAGCTCTTTCCAGTTTTTGCTTATACACAACTCATTCTTTGCAGCTAATTAAACTGAAGAAGTCTGGGAATAAGGCTTGAAACAAAGTTAATAAAGTTCTTTGCCTAATTAAAAAAAATTCAAAGGTTAAATACAGAGAATTTTACAAGCAGTGAGAAGCAAAAAGTTATATACAAGGGAAACCCCATAAGGCTATCAACTGATTGTTTTCAGGAGAAATTTTGCAGGCCAGAATGGAATGGCATGATATATTCAAAAACCTGAAAGAAAAAATCTACAACCAAGAATACTTAGCAGTGTTACCATTCAGAACTGGATAAATAGTTTCCTAGGCAGGCAAAAAATAAAGGAGTTCTTGAAGTAGAAAAGGCTGTAATTAAAAGAAAATTATGAGTAAAAAGATGTAAAATATGATAACATATACATAAAACTTGGAGGGGGGAGTAAAAAAAGTTCTTTTAGAATGTGTTCACACTTAAATGACCATCAATTTAATAGAGACTATAAACTTAGGATGTTACATATAAACCTCACAGTAACCACAAACCCCAAACCTCTAATTGATATACAAAAAATAATGAGAAAGCCAAACATAACACTACAGAAACTAATCAATCACAAGGAAAGAGCAATAAAAGAAATGAATAAAGATCTACAAAAAACAACCAGGAAACAATACAATGGCAATAAATAATACTATTAATAATGACTTAAAATGTAAATGGTCTAAATACTCAAATCAAAAGACATAAGGTGGTAGGAGAAAAAAACATGACCCACATATCTGGTGCCTACAAGAGACTCACCTCAGACCTAAAACACATACATACTGAAAGTAAAAGGATGGAAAAAGATATTTCTTGCAAATGAAAGCTGGGGGGGGGGGCAGAGGGGGGGAGAACCAGGGTACCAATACTTATACCAGACAAAATAGACTTTAAAACAAAGACTGTAACAAGAGACAAAGAAGGACATTACATAATGATAAGGGGTCAATCCAACAAGAAAGTATAATAATTATACTTTATTACATTATATAGATTATAAATATTACATTATGCAGCAGATTATAAAAAATTTCAGTTCTCCTTAAAGAAGTTAGGGGCAAACAGTGTCTCTGGTATTGAAAAAGTGTATGTGTTCACAAACCAAGGTCAGTGATCTACTTTAACAACCCTAAAGTTCAGGCATCCCTGGCAGCGAACACTTTCACCATTACAGGCCATGCTGAGACAAAGCAGCTGACAGAAATGCTATCCAGTATCTTAAACCAAGTTGGGCAGACAGTCTGACTCATTTAAGAAGATTAATATTATAATATGCATCCAACATTGGAATACCTAAATACATATAGTAAATATTAACAGACCTAAAGGGAGAAACTGGTAGTAATACAATAATACTAGGGGACTTTAACAGCCCACTTACATCAATGGATAGACTGTCCAGGCAGAAATCAATAAGGAAACAGTGTCTTTGAATGACATATTAGACCAGATTGACTTAAGAGATATATAGAACATTTCATCCAAAAACAATAGAATACACATTCTTTTCAAATGCACATGGAACATCCTTCAGGATAGATCACATATTAGGCCACAAAAGAAGTCTCAATAAATTTAAGATTGAAATCATATCATACATCTTTTCCAACCACAACAGTATAAAACTAGAAATCAGTAACAACAACAACAACAACAAAACAAGCATGTGGAGGCTAAACAATGTGCTACTAAACAATCAATGGGTCAATGAAAAAAATCAAAGGGGAAAGAAAAAAAATACATGGAGACAAATGAAAATGAAAACACAACAGCCCAAAATCTTTGGGACATGGCAAAAGCAATTTTAAGAGCAAAGTTTATAATGATACAGTCCTACCTCAAGAAATTAGAAAAATCCCAAATAAACAATGTAACCTTATACCTAAAGGATGTAGAAAAAAAAATCCCAAGGTTAGGAGGAAGGAAATAGAAAGATCAGAGCAAATATAAATGCAATAGGACTATAAAAACAATGTTAAAAAGATGAATGAAAGCAACAGCTGGTTCCTTGAAAAGATAAAATTGATAAACCTTTAGCCAGACTCATCAAGAAAAGTGAAAAAAAAAATCAGGAATGAAAGAGTAGTAATAACCAACACCAGAGAAATACAAAGGATTGTAAGAGACTACTACAAAAAATTATGTGTCAACAAATTGAATAACCTCCTCCTCGAGATTCAAGGGAAAGATTCTGACAAGTACTATATAAAACAGGTAATAGGTAGTACCTTTAAGATCATGCCACTGAACTGTGTAAGGATTTATAGAACTCTAATGAAGAAACTGATGGCTTCATACAACTACTAACAAAAGATCAAAGTCAACTACACAGGACTGAACAAACTGAGGAGGATAATTATACTTTATGACTTTTTGCTTGAAATATTGCTGGATCTTTAATCTTTTGTTTTCTAAATATAAGAAAATCTTTCCTCTTAAGCTAAGTATGACTTACACTAATTTAGTAAATCATAGCTTTGTAAGCAGGACTGAAACATCTTTTTTCTCCCTACCTGATCCCTCTAGAATCAGAAACTCCCAGAGAATATAAATTTTTATATTTTCAGGGTAATATATTTATTTGCATATGTTCAATAAGAATCTCTTTTCTTTGTGACAGGACACAATTGGTAATATTGGTTATATTACCAAGGCTTTGACTGGAATGTCATATTTGAAAGAGATGCACATAGTCTGAGATATGACCAGATAGATCTAAGTAACTAAGATTGACTTTCTGACACCAGTAAAGCTTTTTGGAAATATTGGCCTGATACCTTGCTTACAGGGATCCCAGCAGCTTTACCAGATGAGTGAAGAAGGTCACTGCCTAAAGGTATAGGAAACTCGGGATATTTTGAAGGGAACTCAAGAAAAGAAGAATTAACCCAAATATCAAGTCCTATAGTTGAAATCTGATGGCAAGTATTTGGCCTGGATTCTCAGCCTCAAGAGGCTGTTAAAAGTTCAATCTGAGAGTCCTAATGAAAAGTTCCAGCAAAGCAGATTATATTTTATATAAACATAACATATATATAATATATATATGTTATGTTTATATAAAATATATATGTGGTGTGCAGTGTGGGGCTTGAACTCATGGTCCTGAGATCAGGATCTGAACTGAGATCAAGAGTCAGATGCTTAACCAACTGAGCCACACAGGCAGTCCAGCAAAGCAGATTTTAAAGTGATCAATTGCTATTCTTGCTGCACTTGTGTAAATAATCAAGCCAAATTTTTTGAAATGAGTTAATTTGCAAACAAATTAGTCTTACCATGGTTATCATTGATAGAAATGGGAGTATAGAGAGGTTATTTTCATTTATTTATTTTATTTATTTATTGTTATGTTAATCACCATACATCATTAGTTTTTGATATTGTGTTCCATGACTCATTGTTTGTGCATAACACCCAGTGCTCCATGCAGAACGTGCCCTCTTTAATACCCATCACCAGGCTAACCCATTCTCCCACCCCCTCCCCTCTAGAACCCTCAGTTTGTTTTTCAGAGTCCATCGTCTCTCATGGTTCGTCTCCCCCTCCGATTCCCCCCCCTTCATTTTTCCCTTCCTACAATCTTTTTTTTAACATATATTATTTGTTTCAGAGGTACAGATCTGTGATTCAACAGTCTTGCACAATTCACAGTGCTCACCATAGCACATACCCTTCCCAATGTCTATCACACCACCATCCCATCCCTCGTACCCTAACCCCCACTCCAGCAACCCTCAGTTTGTTTCCTGAGATTAAGAATTCCTCATATCAGTGAGGTCATATGATACATGTCTTTGAGAAGATTATTTTCAATTGAAACTATAATACATACTTTTGGATATCAGATTCTAATTCTATTATTTTTAAGGTTTTTATTTCTACCTATAAACTAGGTTTGATCTTGAGTTATTGTAGTTTCCTCTAAAGTCTGGGTATAACTCTTCAAATTTCAACTTTCTCCCATCCTTTTGAATTGAAATCATTTAAAACTAAAACTTACCTTTTTCCTGAAGCCTTCCAAACTGAATATGAATGACTTGATATAAACTTAGAATAATAACCACAACAGCTCATATATGAATACTCTGGTGCTGGCAGCCATTTTGTGGCCACTAACAAACATCACCAGAGACATTCAAACTGTGTACAGAAAAAAAAAAAATCAGCTTGCCATTGCCTGCCTTCACTCTGTATAAAAATACTTTGATCCTGACATCTGGAAATCTTCTCAACTGGCTACCCTCAGAACTTAGAATCTGGTTTATAATGTGCTCCAATCATTAATCGTTGTTTTGTTTCCATTGAAATGTCTCTTATTTAATAAGATAACTTATTACTGATTACTTGAACCATAGGCCTAACTTTGGAAAACCACCTGGGCACTGCCTCCTGAAATGAGTTTAACTGAACTGATCTCTTGTCAGGACTAAGAGATTGGTTCAACAGGAATCAATTTTGGGGAGGGTGTGGAGCAAGATGGTGGAGGAGTAGACCTGGATTCCGTCTGGTCCCAGGAATTCAGCTGGATAGGGATCAAACCATTCTGAACAACTACTACTCAACAGGAGATCGAAGAAAGGAATAGCAACAACTCTCTGAACAGAAAAGTGACCACTTTCTGGAAGGTAGGACGTGTGGAGAAGTGAATCTGAGGTGATATTTAGGAAGATAGACAGTGGGGAGGGGGCCTCCATTGGCTTCTTCTGGCAAGTGATAGAGCCGCAGAGCACAAAATCGGAACTTTTAGAAGTCGGCTCCGCTGAGGGACGTCACTCCAGTGGCTAAGCGGGGGGGGGGGGGGGGAGCCCTCATGGGACAGTGTGGTCTCAGGACCCTCGGGGTCACAGAAAGACCAGGGGTGCCTGAGTGTGGCAGAGCTCCAGGGGATCAGAGCAGGGAAGCCGGCTACAGAGATGGAGTCGAGGCGTGGGCTCTCAGCTCAGGGTTGCCATAAACCGTGATCCGTGGCACAGTCGGGCCACTGCTCCTCCAGCAGGGACCCAACAAGCGGCAGATCCGGGGAGACTACCCTTCCTCCCCCCAGGAGGAGAGGCACAGGAGCGCACTGCAGGGATCTGCTGGGTTTGGAAACTCCACATGGGGTCGGGTGCCAGAGATAGAAATGCTCGGTCACAGGCCAGGTGAGCACAGAGTGCGGCTGGAGACTGGGAAGATGGGACTGACTGACTGCTTTTCTCTGGGGGCTCACTGAGGAGTGGGGCCCCGAGTTCTCAGCTCCTCCAGGGTGGAGACTGGGAGGCCACCATTTTCACTCTCGTCCTCCAAAGCTGTAAGGAAAGCTTGCAGGGAACAAAAGCTCCCAAGAGCAAACCCTAGCAGATGACTTAGCCTGGACCTGGCTGGGTGGAGCAATTCCGCTTCCGGCAAAGACATTTGGGAACCACGGCGACAGGCCCCCCCACCAGAAGATCAGCAAGAACAGCCAGCCAAGACCAAGTTTACTGATCAATGAGAATGGCAGAACTCCAGTGCTAGGGGAATAATGCACATAGAATACATGGCTTTTTTACCATGATTCTTTAGTCTTTCAAAGTTAATTTTTTTTAACTGTCTTTTTTTTTTTTTTGAATTTTTCTTTTTCCCTGTTTCAACCAACATTTTATCAATCCCTTTCTTAAAAAATATTTTTTATTTTTCATTTTTAGAGTCATATTTGATCCCTTCATAGTAGGTACCCTTATTTTTGGTGTATATATATATATACCATAATAATATAATGTATATTTGGTATAATAATATACCAAATAATATAAATATAAAAATATATAAAAAATAAAATAAAATAATATAAAAATAATATATATATATGTTGTTCTCTCTTTAAAATTTTGAGATACAGTTTCTTCTAACAGATCAAAATACACCCTAAATCTCTAGTGTATGGCTTTGTTCTAGTCTCCTGCCTGATCACATTCTCTTTTTTTTTAAATCCTTTTTTCAACCAACTTCTTATCAATTCCTTTTATAAAATCTTTTATAATTTTCATCATTACAGTCATATTCCATCCCTTCATCATATTAACCCTTATTTTTGTACACATATAAGTTTTTCTTTCCTTAAAATTTTGGGAGGCACTTTCTTCTAACAGACCAAAATATGCCCAAAATCTAGTTTGTGGCACTGATCTATGCACCAGCCTGATCGTATTTGATCATATTCTGTTTTTTTGTTTTGTTTTTATCTTTTTCTTTTTTCTTTCTTTTTCTTTTTTCTTTCTTTCCCTTTCTTTTCCCCCGGCTTCAGGTCTTTTCTGATTTGTTTAGGGTATATTTTCTGGGGATGTTGTTACCCTACTAGTATTTTTTTCTCTCATTTATCTCTTGTCCTCTGGACAAAATGACAAGACGTAAAAAATCACCTCAAGAAAAAGAACAAGAGGCAGTACCAACTGCCAGGGACCTAATCAATATGGACATTAGTAAGATGTCAGATCTAGAGTTCAGAATGATGATTTTAAAGATACTAGCTAGGCTTGAAAAAAACATGGAAGTTATTAGAGAAACCCTCTGGAGAAATAAAAGAACTAAAATCTAACCAAGTCAAAATCAAAAAGGCTATTAATGAGGTGCAATAAAAAATGGAGGCTCTAACTGCTAGGATAAATGAGGCAGAAGAGAAAATTAGTGATATAGAAGAACAAATGATGGAAAATAAAGAGGCTGAGAAAAAGAGAGATGAACAACTACTGGATCATGAGGGCAGAATTTGAGAGATAAGTGATACCATAAGACGAAACAACATTAGAATAATTGGGATCCCAGAAGAAGAAGAAAGAGAGGAGCAGAAGGTATATTGGAGCAGATTATAGCAGAGAACTTCCCTAATTTGGGAAAGGAAACAGGCATCAAAATCCAGGAAGGACAGAGAACCCCGCTCAAATCAATAAAAATAGGTCAACACCCCGACAACTAATAGTAAAACTTACAAGTCTCAGAGACAAAGAGAAAATCCTGAAAGCAGCTCAGGACAAGAGATCTGTAACCTACAATGGTAGAAACATTAGATTGACAACAGACCTATCCACAGAGACCTGGCAGGCCAGAAAGGACTGGCATGATATATTCAGAGCACTAAATGAGAAAACTATGCAGCCAAGACTCTATATCCAACTAGGCTGTCAATGAAATTAGGAGAGATAAAAAGCTTCCAGGACAAACAAAAACTAAAGGAATTTGCAAACACGAAACCAGCCCTACCAGAAATACTAAAAGGGGTCCTCCAAGCAAAGAGAGAGCCTAGAAGTAACAGAGACCAGAAAGGAACACAGACAATATACAGTAACAGTCACCTTACAGGCAATACAATGGCACTAAATTCATATCTTTCAATAGTTACCCTGAATGTAAATGGGCTAAATGCCCCAATCAAAAGACACAGGCTATCAGATTGGATAAAAAAACAAGACCCATCGGGGCACCTGGGTGGCTCAGTTGTTAAGCATCTGCCTTCGGCTCAGTTCATGATCCCAGGGTCCTGGGATCAAGCCCTGCATTGGGCTCCCTGCTCCGCGGGAGGCCTGCTTCTCCCTCTCTTATTCCCCCTGCTTGTGTTCCCTCTCTCACTGTGTGTCTCTCTCTCAAATAAATAAAAAAATCTTTAAAAAAAAAAAAAAACAAGACCCATCGATATGCTGTCTGCAAGAGACTCATTTGAGACCCAAAGACACCCCCAGATTGAACGTGAGGGGGTGGAAAACCATTTACCATGCTAATGGACACCAAAAGAAAGCTGGGGTGGCAATCCTTATATCACACAAATTAGATTTTAAACCAAAGACTGTAATAACAGATGAGGAAGGACATTATATCATACTTAAAGGGTCTATCCAACAAGAAGATCTAACAATTATAAATATCTATGCCCCTAACATAGGCAGCCAATTATATAAGCCAATTAATAACAAAAGCGAAGAAACACATTGACAACAATACAATAACAGTGGGGGACTTTAACACCCCCCTCACTGAAATGGACAGATCATCTAAGCAAAAGATCAACAAGGAAATAAAGACTTTAAATGACACACTGGACCAAATGGACTTCACAGACACATTCAGAACATTCCATCCCAAAGTAACAGAACACATTCTTCTCTAGTGCCCATGGAACATTCTCCAGATCACATCCTGGGTCACAAATCAGGTCTCAAGTGGTACCAAAAGATTGGGATCACTCCCTGCATATTTTCAGACCACAATACTTTGAAACTGGAACTCAATCACAAGAGGAAAGTTGGAAAGAACACAAATACATAGAGGCCGAAGAGCATCCTACTAAAGAATGAATGGGTCAACCAGGAAATTAAAGAAGAATTTAAAAAATTCATGGAAACCAATGAAAATGAAAACACAACTGTTCAAAATCTTTCCAGTACAGCAAAGGCAGTCCTAAGAGGCAAGTATATAGCAATACAAGCCTTTCTCAAGAAACAAGAAAGGTCTCAAATACACAACCTAACCCTACACCTAAGGAGCTGGAGAAAGAACAGCAAATCAAGCCTAAACCCAGCAGGAGAACAGAAATAATGAAGATCAGAGCAGAAATCAATGAAATAGAAACCAAAAGAACAGTAGAACAAATCAACAAAACCAGGAGCTGGTTCTTTGAAAGAATTAACAAGATTAATAAACCCCTGGCCAGATTGATCAAAAAGAAAAATGACCCAAATCAACAAAATCATGAATGAAAGGGAAAAATCACAACCAACACCAAAGAAATACAAACAATTATAAGAACATATTATGAGCAACTCTATGCCAGCAAATTAGATAATCTGGAAGAAAGGGATGCATTCCTAGAGATGTATCAACTACCAAAACTGAACCAGGAAGAAATAGAAAACCTGAACAGACCTATAACCAATAAGGAAATTGAAGCAGTCATCAAAAATCTCCCAAAAAACAAAAGCCCAGGGCCACATGGCTTCCCAGGAGAATTCTACCAAATATTTAAAGAAGAATTAATACCTATCCTTCTAAAACTGTTCCAAAAAATAGAAATGGAAGGAAAACTTCCAAACTCGTTTTATGAGACCACCATTACCTTGATCCCCAAACCAGACAAAGACCCCATCAAAAAGGAGATATACAGACCAATATCCTTGACAAACATGGATGCAAAAATTCTGACCAAAATACTAGCCGATAGGATCCAACAGTACATTAAAAGGATTCTTCACCACGACCAAGTGGGATTTATCCCTGGGCTGCAAGGTTGGTTCAACATCCGCAAATCAATGTGATACAATACATTAACAAAAGAACAAGAACCATATGATCCTCTCAATCGATGCAGAAAAAGCATTTGACAAAGTACAGCATCCTTTCTGGATCAAAACTCTTACAGAGTATAGGGATAGAGGGTACCTACCTCAATATCATAAAAGCCATCTATGAAAAACCCACAGCGAATATCATTCTCAATGGGAAAAAACTGAGAGCTTTCCCCCTAAGGTCAGGAACGCGGCATGGATGTCCACTATCACCACTGCTATTCAACATAGTATTAGAAGTCCCAGCCACAGCAATCAGACAACAAAAAGAAATAAAAGGCATCCAAATCAGCAAAGAAGAAGTCAAACTCTCACTCTTTGCAGATGATATGATACTTTATGTGGAAAACCCAAAAAACTCCACCCCAAAACTGCTAGAACTCATACAGGAATTCAGTCAAGTGGCAGGATATAAAATCAATGCACAGAAATCAGTGGCATTCCTATATGCCGACAACAAGACAGAAAAAAGAGAAATTAAGGAGTCAATCCCATTTACAGTTGCACCCAAAACCATAAAATACCTAGGTATAAATCTAACCAAAAAGGTAAAGAATCTATACTCAGAAAACTATAAAGTACTCATGAAAGAAATTGAGGAAGACACAAAGAAATGGGAAAACATTCCATGCTCATGGATTGGAAGAACAAATATTGTGAAGACATCAATGCTACCTAGAGCTATCTACACACTCAATGCAATCCCCATCAAAATACCATCCACTTTTTTCAAAGAAATGGAACAAATAATCCTAAAATTTGTATGGAACCAGAAAAGACCCTGAATAGCCAGGGGAATATTGAAAAAGAAAAGCAAAGCTGGCAGCCTCACAATTCCAGACTTCAAGCTCTATCACAAAGCTGTCATCATCAAGACAGTATGGTACTGGCACAAAAACAGGCACATAGACCAATGGAACAGAATAGAGAGCCCAGAAATGGACCCTCAACTCTATAGTCAACTAATCTTCGACAAAGCAGGAAAGAATGTCCAATGGGAAAAGACAGTCTCTTCAACAAATGGTGTTGGGAAAATTGCACAGCCACATGCAGAAGAATGAACCTGGACCATTT
Source organism: Mirounga angustirostris (assembly GCF_029215605.1). Taxonomy (NCBI): domain Eukaryota; kingdom Metazoa; phylum Chordata; class Mammalia; order Carnivora; family Phocidae; genus Mirounga; species Mirounga angustirostris. The sequence goes on from NW_026991714.1 coordinate 47,193,608, forward strand.
CCATACACCACACACAAAAATAGACTCAAAATGGTTGAAAGACCTCAATGTGAGACAGGAGTCCATCAAAATCCTAAAGGAGAACACAGGCAGCAACCTCTTCGACCTCAGCTACAGCAACTTCTTCCTAGAAACATCACCAAAGGAAAGGGAAGCAAGGGCAAAAATGAACTATTGGGACCTCATCAAGATAAAAAGCTTTTGCACAGCAAAAGAAACAGTCCACAAAACCAAAAGACAACCGACAGAATGGGAGAAGATATTTGCAAATGACCTATCAGATAAAGGGCTAGTATCCAAAATCTATAAAGAACTTCTTAAACTCAACACTCAAAGAACAAATGATCCAATCAAGAAATGGGCAGAAGACATGAACAGATATTTTTCCAAAGAAGACATCCAGATGGCCAACAGACACGTGAAAAAGTGCTCAACATCACTCGGCATCAGAGAAATCCAAATCAAAACCTCAATGAGATATCACCTCACACCAGTCAGAATGGCTAATTAACAAGTCAGGAAATGACAGATGTTGGCGGGGATGTGGAGAAAGGGGAACCCTCCTACACTGTTGGTGGGAGTGCAAGCTGGTGTAGCCACTCTGGAAAACAGTATAGAGGTTCTTCAAAAAGTTGTAAATAGAGCTACCATGCGATCCAGCAATAGCACTACTGGGTATTTACCCCAAAGATACAAATGTAGGGATCTGAAGGGGTACGTGCACCCCGATGTTTATAGCAGCAATGTCCACAATAGCCAAACTGTGGAAAGAGCCAAGATGTCCATCAACAGATGAATGGATAAAGAAGATGTGGTAAATATACACAATGTCAAAAGGAATGAAATCTTGCCATTTGCAACAACATGGATGGAACTGGAGAGTGTTACGCTGAGCAAAATAAGTCAATCAGAGAAATACATGTATCATATGACCTCACTGATATGAGGAATTCTTAATCTCAGGAAACAAACTGAGGGTTGCTAGAGTGGTGGGGGTGGGAGGGCTGGGGTGGCTGGGTGATAGACACTGGGGAGGGTATGTGTTATGGTGAGCGCCTTGAATCGTGCAAGACTGTTGAATCACAAACCTGTATCTCTGAAAACAAATAATACATTATATGTTAAAAAAAAAAAAAAAGAAGAAGAAGAAGAAGAAGAAGATAGCAGGAAGGGAAAAATGAAGGGGGCGAAATCGGAGGGGGAGATGAACCATGAGAGACAATGGACTCTGAAAAACAAACTGAGTGTTCTAGATGGGAGCGGGGTCGGGGGATGGGTTAGCCTGGTGATGGGTATTAAGGAGGGCACATTCTGCACGGAGCACTGGGTGTTGTATGCAAACAATGAATCATGGAACACTACATCAAAAACTAATGATGTAATGTATGGTGATTAACATAACATAAAAAAAAAAGAACCAATTTTGGTATGCAAAACTTCCAGGGAGGTTTCAGAGGAGGGAACCATAGGGGCTAAAGGCAGACTGCCCCCCAAAATATGCCACTTTGCCACACTGATTATTTTGAATTAAAGTTACTAAGAGATGGCTACTGTATGAAGAACACTCTGATACTCCTTTATCTCTATACAGCAAGAAATAAGTCTCCCATGTGAGAGGTACCCTTCTTATACCAGGTAGAGACATCCTAATCATCAGAGCTAAGGAATTCAGAGTCAAGAAGGCTATATAATCAAACCTTGTTACTTTTACTAATCTATTACCTCAACCCAAATGCTATTTAGAATTCTTTACTAATTAAGCTCCAGAACATAAGTTTTATTTGTCCTGACAATTACTAACAGATTTTATGTTTCTTTGTATAAAACATAAAAAAGTTGCATGACTTGGTCATTTTTTGAGTCTCAATTTCATTATTGGTCCTCTGTATACACATAATAAAACTTCAGGTTTTTTCCTCCTTGTTAATCTGTCTCATGTCAACTTAAGTCTTAGACTAGTTAGAGGAATATTGAAGGGTAGAGAAAGACCAGTTAGAAGAATATTGAAGGGTAGAGAAAAAAATTTTCCTCCCCAAAACCAGTAATCAATGCTGTCAGGTTTCTCTTAATGAAAGGTACCCTGACCAGCCTGCTCAGCAGTGCCCTGGCAAGGCAGTTCAGATTCCTCCAGATTTGCCCATAGGAAGAATATGCATGTTTGTGTAGATTAGGGCTTAGATTTAAGCATATGTCATAGATCCCCAAGAGCCTGCTCTTGACACCTGGACCCTCCTGACATTTGGCCTCTTCCAGGTCCCTAGCTACCATGACCTACACAGGCCATGCATGCATAGTATGTACCTGTCAGCCAGCCTTGGGAAGCCAGAGCCCCCAAGGCCTGGGGAACATCAGCTGGCCCCAACCATCTGTATCACCTCTTGGGCAGTGAAAGTCAACCTCTGACAATATTTCTGAGGCATCAGCTTTAAACTAGTGACATCAGTCTACATTTGGCTGGCTTTCTGATGAAATCTGGAGTTCAGAAATGAAAGCTCCAAGATGTCTCTTACTAGAGGCTACAGCAGTCAATCTGCCTGCCATCACCCTGGCAAGGCAGTCCAGTTTTCTCCAGTGCTTCCTCAGTGTGAATATGCACATATGTGTAGATTAGGGCTTGGAAGCAAACAGATGACTTGTACTGCTCCCATCACCAGGCTTCTACTGGAATGTTCCCTATAATAAGTGCCTGGCTACCCTGACCTGCATGGCCCACACATAAACTATCTGCACCCCAACATCAAGGTTTTACAATAAAACATTTAAAACACAGTTGTGAACAACAGAAGGATAGTAATTAATATGACTCATTAACTAACCTTACCAAAATTACCTAAGAGGTGGTTTATGGGTAGAATTGATTATATATTCATTTCTGAGGATCTCTGGAGACCTACTGAAGACTTAGTCCAGACAAAACTTAAAATTAAGGAATCTCCAGATGTTAGCCTGATCACCCAACCCAGTGAGTTATATTCTATATAGCTATATACCCTTATTAGGAGCATGAAGTAACATGAATGCTGACAGGCAGAAAGGAAAAGTGCCTGCACAAAAAGTCATCTTCAGAGTAGGAAGGAACCCAGACTCCCTTGTTTCTAAGGGTACCAATCCACACCCCAGGACAAGGATTATTTTAACACTTTGACCCTGGTAACTATAACTAGAAACTAGGCCCATAAAAAAACAGACAAAACTACAACAAATGAGAGTATATAACCAATCAGATTCACTGAAGAGCAAGCTTATACCAGACAAGAAATGATAAAAATTAGGCAGCAGGAAAAATAGGGGCCGCGCATGCAAAGCAAGTGCCGGTAGCTTCCCTGCCCCTCCCGCAACGCTTGACCCCGGGATCCCCCCGGCTTGCCTGCCCGCCATGGCCAACAAGGAAGCCTTTGATGACGCAGAAGAACGTGTAATCAACGAAGAGTACAAAATATGGAAAAAGAACACCCCTTTTCTTTATGATTTGGTGATGACCCATGCTCTGGAGAGGCCTAGCCTAACTGCACAGTGGCTTCTAGATGTAACCAGACCAGAAGAGAAAGACTTCAGCATTCACCAACTTGTCCTGGGAACACACACGTTAGATGAACAAAACCATCTTGTGATAGCCAGTGTGCAGCTCCCTAACGATGATGCTCAGTTTGATGTTTCACACTAGGACAGTGAGAAAGGAGAATTTGGAGGTTTTGGCTCAGTTAGTGGAAAAACTGAAATAGAAATCAGGATCAACCATGAAGAAGTAAACCGGGCTCATTATATGCCCAGAACGCTTGCATCATTGCAACAAAGACTCCATCCAGTGATGTTCTTGTTTTTGACTATACAAAGCATCCTTCCAAACCAGATCCTTCTGGAGAAAGCAACCCAGACTTGCATCTGCATGGACATCAGAAGGAAGGCTATGGACTTTCTTGGAACCCAAATCTCAGTGGGCACTTACTTGGTGCTTCAGATGACCATACCATCTGCCTCTGGGACATCAGTGCTGTTCCAAAGGAAGGAAAAGTGGTGGATGCGAAGACCATCTTTACAGGACATACAGCGGTAGTAGAAGATGTTTCCTGGCATCTGCTCCATGAGTCTCTGTTTGGGTCAGTTGCTGATGATCAGAAACATGATCTGGGATACTCGTTCAAACAATACTTCCAAACAAAGCCACTCATTTGATGCTCACACTGCTGAAGTGAACTGCATATCTTTCAATCCTTATAGTGAGTTCATTCTGGCCACAGGATCAGCCGACAAGACTGTTGCCTTGTGGGATCTGAGAAATCTGAAACTTAAGTTGCATTCCTTTGAATCACATAAGGATGAAATATTCCAGGTTCAGTAGTTGCCTCACAATGAGACTATTTTGGCTTCCAGTGGTACTGATTGCAGACAATGTCTGGGATTTAAGTAAAATTGGAGAGGAACAATCCCTAGAAGATGCAGAAGATGGGCCACCAGAACTGTTGTTTATTCATGGTGGTCACACTGCCAAGATATCTGATTTCTCCTGGAATCCCAATGAACCTTGGGTGATTTGTTCTGTATCAGAAGACAATATCATGCAAGTGTGGCAAATGGAAGAGAACATTTATAATGATGAAGATCCTGAAGGAAGCGTGGATCCAGAAGGACAAGGGTCCTAGATATGTCTGCACTTCTTGTGATTTTAGACTCCCCCTTTTTTTTCCTCTCAACCCTGAGATTGATTTAACACTGGTTTTGAGACACAGACTTTGTTTGGCTATCCCTCTATGATAGGTACCATCCCATCAACAATGTTACTAGCCCAAACAGAGGGTGTTTTCTAAATATTAACTGGGGGACTTGATTCAGTAAAGCCACAGACTTATATTTAAATTTTCTTTAGGAATTTTCTAGTAACAAAGGTCTAAAGTAGGCACAGAAAGGGGAATGTTATGTGTGGTTATTTTTCTTCTTAGGCTATATCCCCAAGTTTTTCAGACTCCTTTAAGTAAAGACTAAAGTAAGGAAGGAGTAGAGCCAAGTGAGGTAGGTGTCTGAGCCATGAAGTATAAATACCACAAGATGTCGTTTTTATTCAGGAAATGGGGGAAATTCAATTCATATAAATTCCTATTCTAAAATTTTCACACCTGACTTTCCAGGATGCACATTTTCCTATGTAGACCAGTCTCCTCTCAGTTTCATCAGTTAAGTCAAAACTATGTGTTCCTCTTTCCCCCATATATTTTTGCTTGTTAGTGTATTTCTTGAGCTGTTTTCATATTTCTTTCCTTTCTGTGAAATGTTTTTTTAAAAAACTTGGGACCACCAAGTTGTAAAGATGTATGTTTTTACCTGACAGTTATACCACAGGTAGACTGTCCAGTTGAGTTGAGAAGAGTGAATTGATAGCTTGTATTTGTTTTTAAAGTTAAATTAATCCTGGATAAGAGTTGCTTTTTTTTTTTTTTTAAGGAGTTAGTCTTTGACCACTAGTTTGGTACCATCTCTATTTTGGGTGACCTGTTTCACCAGCAGGCCTGTTACTCTCCATGACTAACTGTGTAAATGCTTATAATGGAATAAATTGCTTTTCTACGTAAAAAAAAAAAGAAAAGAAAAGAAAAGAAAAAGAAATGATAAAAATTAGAATAGATTCCAACAAATTTAAATGGACACAGAAACCCAGTGGCCATTAGATTTATGGCCCAAAGAAAATCAAAACATGGTCTTCCCAGGGGTGGAGATTGCAGAACTTGGACCCATAACCATTGATGCAAAATTGAATCAATACCTTATAGCATTTGGAGAAAATAATATTTTACAAAGATCTTTGTTTGAGTAGCAGCAACCTGGAGATTAAGATGGCCTATACCGGGGCACCTGGGTGGCTCAGTCATTAAGCGTCTGCCTTCGGCTCAGGTGGTGATCCCAGAGTCCTGGGATTGAGCCCCTCATCGGGCTCCCTGCTCGGCGGGAAGCCTGCTTCTCCCTCTCCTGCTCCCCCTGCTTGTGTTCCCTCTCTCGCTGTGTCTCCCTCTGTCAAATAAATAAATAAAATCTTTTAAAAAAATAAAAAAATAAAATAAAAAAAAGATGGCCTATACCTAATGTATTATTACTTAAAACATCTTCATGGAAGATAGAACCCAAGATGGAGGTGGAGAAGGAGGACCCTAGGCTCATCTCATGCCATGAACACATCTAGATAACTATCAATCATCCTAAATACCCCAGAAATCAATCTGAAGACTGATAGAACAAACTTCACAACTAAAGGGGGAGAAGAGGCCACATCAAAGTAGGTAGGAAGTATAGAGACATGGTTTAAGGGAGAACCACATTTCAGGTGCTGCAGAGAGGAGGGAGCCATGGTCATAGAGAAGGGTGAGGGAGAAAGGAATACACAGGGGAATGCACAAGGAGAAGGCTTCCCCAAAGCCATTGGCTTGGAAAATGAGAGGGGCTGAGTTTTGTGAGTTCTTGCACCCAGCAGGGCTTAAAGCCTGGAGTTTCAAAGATCAGCTGGCTTGGCTGGAATAGAGCCTAGAGGGCACTGCCCTGCTCCTTGGGAGAAGGCAGGCAAACAACCTGGGGGACAGTGTGGAAACAGCAATCTGAAGAGCGCCTGGGGCACACAGTGGGGAGATTATTTGCTCATCTCAGACAGCATCCCTACAAGGCAACATTCACAGAGACACCTCTCTGGGAACAGGGGAGCTGGTGAGTGCCATTTTCCTTCCCTGCCCCTCAACATAAACACAGAGCCAATAGCAGGAGGCAGCACAGAGCTGACACTGGCTGCTTAACTTGCTTACATCAAGCCTCCCCTCCACCCTGTCCCCACCGTATGCTAGCATGACCGCCCTTCTCAGTCAAGCATGCCTCAGTCCCAATGCAGTGGACCCCACAAATCCAGGAGACCAGCACAAATCCCTGTCTATACCATGTCTCCTGACCAGAGAGTTCTGCAGGGCCTCAGTTCTGGTGGGGTTGGTGTCAGGTATCATTTCACAAGCAGACCAGAGCATACCTAGTTAAAACTTGCCACACTCAGGCCAGGAATTAAACACTTCCCACAGTAGGCAAGGAGAGCCTCTGCAGATAACTAGCCTGAAGGGCAAAGCAGCTAAAACACAACAGCAGAGTGCACACAGCACACCCCAGAGACACTCTCTAAAGTGCTAGGCCCTGGACACTACATGACCTCATCTTCATAAAGCCATTACTTTTAAGAGGAGGAGACATAACTGGTTTTTCTAACATAGAGAAGAAGGCAGAGACAGACAAAATGTGAAGTAAGAGGAATTTATCCCAAAGAACCAGATAAGGCCACAACCAGAGATCCAAGCAAAACATATATAAGTAACATGACTGATGGAGAATTTAAAGCAATGATCTTAAGAATATTCACTGGGCTTGAGAAAAGAAGATATCAGCGAGACCCTTACAACAGAGATAAAAGTTAAAAAAGAATCAATCAGAGATGAAGAGTACAATAAATGAGATTGGAAACAGGCTTAATTTAATGAATAGTAGGCTAGCAAAAGCACAGGAATGAATTAGTGACCTAGAAGATAAAATAATGAAGCTGAACAAAAGAAAGAATAGACTTAGGGAACTCAGTGACTCCACCAAACATAATAACATTTGTATTATAGGAGTCCCAGAAGAAGAGAGAGAAAAGGGGTCAGGAAATTTATTTCAAGAAATAATAGCAGGAAACTTCCCTAATCTGGGGTAGGAAACAGATATCCAGATCCAGGAGGCACAGAGAACTCACATCAAAACCAAAAAAGCAGGCCAACATCAAGACATATTATAATTAAATTTGTAAAATATAGTGATAAAGAAAAAAATCTTAAAAGCAGCAAGACAAAAGAAATCCTTAATTTAGCCTTAACCCATTAAGGATAGCTGGAGATTTCTCAACAGAAACTAGGCAAGCCAGAAGAGGGTGGCATGATATATTCAAAGTGCTGAATGGGAAAAATCTGCAGGCAAGAATACTCTATCCTGCAAGGCTATTATTCAGAATAGAAGGAGAAATAAAGAGTTTCCCAGACAAACAAAAACTTAAAAGATTCATGACCACTAAACCAGCCCGGCAAGAAATATTAAGAAGAGACAAAAAATGATAAAGACAAGAAAGAAACAGGGAAAAATCTCCAGAAACAACGACAAAACAAGTAATAAAATGGCAATGAGTACATTCCATCAATAATTACTTTGAATGTAAATGGACTAATTGTTCCAATCAAAAGACATGGGGTGTCAGAATGGGCAAAAAAAAAAAAAACAAGACCCATCTATATATTGTCTACAAGAAACTCATTTTAGACCTACATATACCTGCAGATTGAAAGTGAGGGAGTGAAGAAACATTTATCATGCAAATGAATGTCAAAAGAAAGTTTGAGTAGCAATACTTATATCAGACAAATTAGGCTTTTTTGTTCTTGTATTTTTTTTATCCTGCTTGGATCAGGATACTACTGGCCTCATGGAATGATTTTGAATGTGCTCCCTCTATTCCATTATGTGTAAGATTTTGATAAAGATTATCATTATTTTTTAGATGTTTGGTAGAAATCATCAATGAAACCATGTGTGGTCTTAGGCTTTTCTGTGCTGGGAGATTTTTGATTCCTAATTCAACTTTCTTTTTATTGGTCTAAGAAGATTTCCTATTTCTTGGATTCAAGATTCATGATTCAATCTTGGTAACTTGTGCATTTTTATGAATTACCTGGGTTTTTTTCTGTTATCTGATTTGTCAGTATATAATTATTTATAGTAATCTGTTACCACACTATGTATTTTTGTGGCTATCTGTCACATTGTTTTCTCCTCCATTTTTCATTTTGTTTTTTGGGTCTTTTTTTTCCCTTAGTTAATGCAGTTTAAGCATTGCCAATTTTAATTTTGTTTTTTAAACTGGTGATTACTTTCAATGTTATGCTATTGTTTATTCTGGTCTCTATTTCTTATTTTTCTTTGTTATTTTCTTTCTCTACTAGGTTTCAGCTAAGTTTCACTTTTTCTAATTCCTTGTGGTGTAATGCTAAATTATTTGAATTTTTTTTCTGAATACAAGTATTTATAGCATAAATGTCACTCTAACATCTGCTTTTGCTGCTTCCTATAGGTTTTGGAATATTGTGTTTTATTTTTCTTTTGTTTTGAGACAAATTTTGAGTTGATTTGCTGTTTGATTTCTTATTCGGCCCATTGCTGTGCAGTAGTGTGTTAATATTTACATATTAAATATTTAACATTTACAGTGTAGGTTTTCCAGCTTTGTTTTATTGTTGATCTTTAGTTTTGTATCATTGTGGTTGGAAAATATACTTGGCATGATTTCAGTCTTTCTAAATTTGTAATATGTGTCTTTTTTTATATGACTTAGCCAGGGGATTCTTCTGTGTGTACTTGAAGAAAAGGTGTATTCTATTTTTTTTTTGGATGGAATGTTTTATTCATATCTTTTAGAACCATATGTATTCTGAAGTATGCTTCAATTAAAAAAAATGTTCTTGTTGAAGAAAAAAACTTCAACTGAGGGTACTCATTTAAAAAAAAAGTATATCAAAGGGGAGGTGGAGGCGGTGGGTGAAATAGGTGAAGAGAATTAAGAGTACACTTAACATGAAGCACTGAGTAATGTATAGAATTGTTGAATCACTATCTTGTACACCTGAAACTATTATATACTCTATGTTAACTTTACTGGAATTAAAATAAAAAAGTATTCATGGAAGGGCACCTGGGTGGCTCAGTTGGTTAAGCATCTGCCTTCAGCTCAGGTCATGATCTTAGGGTCCTGAAATTGAGCCCTGCATCGAACTCTCTGCTCAGTGGGGAGTCTGCTTCTCCCTCTCCCTCTGCTCTCAAATAAATAAATATTTTTTTTTTAAAGTCTTCATGGAAAACAACAGGGGAAGTTGCTAATATAATAATGACATTAGGACTATTAAATGCGATTTGTGTTAGAGGACAGATACCCTCATTAATATATATGAAAGCAACAGAAAAATTTAAAAGGTCTAAAAGCTGTGCCCCCACACATGAGAACAGCATTATTTACAGCATTTGCAGGTGCCAGAAACACAAGAGAACTGATTGACTTGATAAGAACAGCTGAGGAATTAAATCAAGATGGTTATGGCTTTAACACTCATGTATATAGACAAAAAGATTTGCACCTAACTAAATAAACCAAATCAAAATAGAACACATTGACCTAAATCTACAAGGCCCTTTTGGCAACCTAAATAAACCATTTAGACCACCACCCTTTAAAACAACTATAAAAATAGAAACACAACAGAAACTTCAAAAACTGTATACAGGGGCGCCTGGTTGGCTCAGTCATTAGGTGTCTGCCTTCAGCTCAGGTCATGATCCCAGGGTCCTGGGATTGAGCCCCACATAGGGCTCCCTGCTCAGCGGGAAGCCTGCTTCTCCCTCTCCCACTCCCCCTGCTTGTGTTCCCTCTCTCGCTGTCTCTCTCTCTCTCTCTGTCAAATGAATAAATAAAATCTTTAAAACAAAAACAAAAAATATATATATACAGCAGCAAAGAAATGGAAACAAAAAACCTTTTAGAGTAAATAGACTTCAGAAAATAAACCCACATATAGACTCACTAACCCATTTACTGTAAATACTAAACCCTTTATAAAACCTAATTCCATTAATAAAGAAGCCAATGAAGAACAAATCCCATGAGGCCCCCAGAGAGACTCAGCAGTCTCTGTGTCTTGGCCCAAGCTGGAGACAATCACCTGTGTATTATATTGGCCATAACAACAAAAAATCCTTTTGTAAGTAAAAGTACTATATATACCATGTTGTTAGGTGCTGGAGCACAAGTAACAATGACACAAGGATATCCTACAAATTTAGAAAACTTTAACAATTAAAAGGGACTAATTGAAGGATTAGGAGGAAAATTCACCCCCATGAGCACATAGATTACTAAGAATTGATGATAGACCACCCATAAGGCTTAATACCTTATAGATCCCAATTAAGAAAACATTCTTGGAGTAGATGTAATAGGACATACCAAAAAAAATCAAGGAAAACATCAAGTCCTAAACTATTGTACCTACTATTTCACCATATACTAACCCAATCTGGCATGTTAAAAAGCCAGACAGGTCACAGAGATTTACAGTACATTATAGGAATTTAAACAAACACTCTCCCCAGATTGAGGGAGCACTCCTGAATACAGGCGCTAACATAAACAATATCACCACTGGATCTGGAACTTATTACCTGGTGATAGATTTATCTGACATATTCTTTGCTATTCCAAATGATGTGGAGAGCCAACTCATGACTACATTCACATAGGAAGGGAGAGAATATTAGTTTACTGGGTTACTAAAGGATACCTTAACAGCTCAGTAATAGCCCACAACCATCTAACACAAGACATCCAGGACTTTCATGAAAAATACCACATATACACAAATTAGCATTTCCTATATTGATGACATATTTATGGTGATAACTTGGAAGAATAGACAAAGGTTACCATAGAGTTAAATAAGTTCCTTACCCTCAGAGGATGGACAATTGACCCAAATAATGACTAAGAACTCCACACTACAGTAAAATTTCTAGGCTTAAGTTGGTCCTCTGAAGGGAGAAAAATACCAGATCCAATCATAAACAAGACAGATTGCAAAGCAATTCCTACCACAAAAGCAGAGCTCAGCAACTTATAGTACTGTTTAGATATTGGAAACAGCATATACCACATATGAGGATCCTATTAAAACACAATTAAGAAATAAATAGGAAGAGTAGGGATATTAGATGGACAGACTCAAGAGGCAGCCTTTACTTATTTGAAAAATGCTGTCAGGACTTCTTAATATTTGGCACCAGTTAATGAGGACTCTAAATATAGAGTGCCTATACTCACAAGAGTTTATAACATAGTCGCTGTGGACTAAAACCCTGCAGGACCCAAAATTTTACCCAACTGCATTTTGGACTAAGAAGTTCCCATGGCCAAGAACATATACCCAATTGAAATGTCCACTTAGGCATTCTATGAGGCCCTACAAAATATAGAGCCACTAAAAGAAAATACACCAGTTAACTTAAATTTCAACAACCTATCCTGGAATGGGTAAAGCAGACCCCTGACAAACAGGGTAACTACTCCTGACCATAAACTCTTAATGTGGAAATGGTATACTTCTGAGCAGGACATATGAATGGAGGGTCAACCCTCAGCATAAACTGAGGTAATCTCAGCAAAGCCAGTGATGGTGCCAGAATTTTCAAGAGGTGAGCCCATCCAAGCTCAAGCAGTTGGGCAATCAGGAGCACCCTGGCCTATGGAACTCAACAATACATGGTTTATAAATAGATCACCTCCATGACACCATCTGAATTATGCTGGCAGTCCGTGGCCTTGAAGACTAATGATGATCTGACCCTGACAGAATCAGGCTTAGAAAAATCAGCACAATATGCTGAATAAATAGTCATAAAATAACTGATTAAATAATCTGTTAATGAAAATCAGAATGAGGTATATCTTTTCTCAGACTAATGAGCAGTAGCTAATGGAACAGTTCTTTGGTCAGGAACATGTTAGGGAAATGGCTAGAAAATGGGACATAAGAACATATAGGGGAAGGACATATGGCAGAATATGGCACTGGCTGACATATCCATATTCATCACACATGTCTCTGCGCATCAAAGGACAATGCTGAAGTAACCAGGTAGACAAACTCACTAGAAAAACTAAAGGGGCAAAGATTCCTAAAATTTAACTTTAAAGGGAGAATGATTCATTGCTAAGGAGGAAACCAACACAAAATGTAACCACACATATACAAGAAGGGCAATGCAACATATAACTTGAACCCACAGACATGCCACTTGATAGGATCATTGCATGGGCTCATCACCAAGCAGGTCATGCTGCACACATAGCTGCAGAAAATGGTTAGAGAAAAAACCTACCAAAACCCTCCAAATTCAAATTAAATGTGGGAATTGCAAAAAACATAAAGCTTGTAGGTCATGAATGAATAGTCCAGATAAAGTCAAAGCCCTCCCAAATTATACAAATTGATTATGTAGGACACTTGCGTATATCTGAGAATAAACTATATGCATGTAGCACTGTAGGCACATGGTCAAAAATAGGAGTACCCTGTCCTTGCAGGAAACAGGATTTTTAAAAATCAACTATCAGAGAATTAGAAATCTAGATGCTGGCTAGAATATCCCAACCATCATAAAATCATTTCAGGGTACACACTTCACAGGGAAGCAAATACAAGAATGTACTAAGGAACAAGGAATAATATGGAACTTCCAATTAACCTATAACCTATAACCTATAACTGCCTCTGGATTCACTGAAAGGTGTAATGGCTTGCTCAAGCAAATGCTTAGGTTTCTTCAATCTAGATATGAAAGCTTGGACTAAAACTATCTGGGAGGCCATAAGATCTCTAAACCCTAACTAATGAAAGGATAGAAGGACTCCTATTGAATTCATATGGCAGACACCTAGAGATAAGCATTAGCTTAACAACAACCCAGAATCTAAATTAAAAGGAAAAGTCTTAATAAATATATATACATATATATTAAAAATCCTGGGGAAATTATAGCATACCTGCCACTAATAAAACCTACTGTGTGTCTGAAGGAAAAGGCATATTACCTCAAATTAAAGAAAATAACACGATGCCTCTATAAAAATTTCAGGCATGAAAAACAATCTTTTATTATATCAACACCAGATACCAAATTTTTAGCTAAGCATGATGTAAGGTTATCATGCTTGAGGAAAGATTAGCAGTAATGGCCATTATAACTGTAGATTTCCTTGAGTGGCAAGAACAAAAAGAAAAGAATTAAAAATTTATAGGATACTATCTTTATTTTACAGGCATGAATCCAGTAGGTATCTTTAATCCTATAAAAATTATGAAGTGGGTTAGTGCAGCATGCTGCCTCTGGCCATACTGTTTTGCCTATTGCTCACTATTGGGTATAATACTCATTGCAGCTATGGATACCTCTTTGACAGCTCTAGTATTAACAGTTGTGCCACTGTTCCAAGTTGGATTGCTACTTTCTGGTCCAATACAGTGTCACTGTCTGTGACATCCTCTACTCCTTCCATAGATCACCCTCCTGGTCACCCTCTTACAACTGAGGGTTCAGCACCACCAACACCACCAGCATCACCTAAGCCCAACTGCTCCACCCTACTCTTCACTATCAGCACCATCTAATCCCTGGAAAATCTTCAACCAATGAAGAAACCAAATACTTAGGGAAGCTGAAGAAGTGGAAACCTCCAATTCAATCTTCATAAGAATCAATGAGGATCCTGAACAACACCCTCAACAGACACTGACTTAGAGGATAAAGATTGGCCTGACCTATTAACTAGCTGTTGATATTATAATCCAGCATATATAGTAAGACAACCATATCATATCTTACTGAATTGAGTGAAGCATTGGACATTTGGCAGAGACTGTTGAAATAACTCCAATTTAATTCCTGATTTACTTCATGATTTAATATCTCATAAAAGAGGAGCTGAATACACAGAATAAGCAATTATATCTTTAAATATAAAGAGGCAAAAAAATGGTTATTTACTGAACTTCCAATTTACACTGTTTAATCAATATTCACCTATTAGAAAATGAATAGATCCATGGATTCCATATCCAGACTTTGAAAGAACATGGACACCTTGTAAAGTATATAGAGGACACATAGGAAACTTGGCATATAACACATATCATTATCCTTCATGGTACCTGTAAGGCTTCTAGCTCACACCACAGATTTCCACCCCAAGTATATGGAAACCTATGTTAATAATAAAATCAAAAATAAACTATTGGCGCAAGCCAAGCTACTCATGCTGTTTGACAAAGTCCAAGTATGGGGGACGATCCTGAAAACAGGAGACTCCACAGCTGGCTCCTGCTATTCTCTTTCATTTTGTTTATGGCAATCTTTATAATTGTGGGAATATTTCTGGGCTGGCTCCTGCTATTCTTTTTCATTTTATTTATGGCAATCTTTATAATTGTGGGAATATTTCTGGGGTTTCATGATAAAGTGACTACTCACCTTAGTTATGCCTATCTAAGCAATCATAATGAAACTAATTTCACGAAGAATTAGTTTCTATAGAACAAAATAACAAGACGGTCATGCTCTGTCTAGCACCTTTCTCTTTGCGTACTGTTTTTTAGTTTTAGCGAAAGCCAATAAGCAGAAATCAATAAAGGTCATGTTAATCATTACAAAGGAAAAATGAAAGAAGGCTATGGCTGTAATCCAGAAAATGATCTAAGATTTGGAAAAACAAAAATATCCTAAAATATAAATAAAGTTCCTCCGAGGCTGTCAGGAGGAGATGCTTGCAACCTGATCCTGTGTCTGTGTCTCCTCATTCGCCAACGCCGTCCTTTCCTACGAGAGACCCACCCCAGCTGGAGCTGGACTCCGGCAAACTATTGAGACTACACCAAAATAAAAAGCTTTTGTGAAGGACACCATCAACAAAATGAAAACCATCAACTGAATGGGAGAAGATATTTGCAAATTATATATCAAATAAAAGGTTAATATAAAAAATATATAACTTATACAACTCAATACCAAAAAAAAAAAAAACCCAATTAGATTAAAAATGGGCAGCAGACATAAACATACATTTCTCCAAAGACATCCATATGGCCAACAGACACATGAGAATATGCTCATCATCACTCATCATCAGGGAAATGTAAATCAAAATCACAGTGAGTTAAAATCAAAAACACAAGAAACAACAAGTGTTGACAAGGATGTGGAGAAAAGGAACCCTCGTGCACTGTTGGTGGGAATGCAAACTGGTATAGCCACTGTGGAAAACAGTATGGAGGTTCCTCAAAAAATTAAATATAGAACCATGTGATCCAGTAATTCCACTACTAGGTATTTACTCAAAGAATATGAAAACACTAATTCTCAAAAGATACATGCACCTGTATGTTTATTGCAACATTATATACAACAGCCAAATTATGAAAGCAACCCAAGTGTCCTTTGATAGATGAATGGATAAAGGTGTGTGTGTGTGTGTGTGTGTGTAGGAATATTACTCAGCCATCAAAAAGAATGAAATCTTGCCATTTGCAACAATGTGAATGGAACTAGAGAGTATAATGCTAAGTGAAATAAGTCAATCAGAGAAAGACAAATGCCATATGATTTCACTCATATGAGGAATTTAAAAAACAAAACAAAGAAAAAAAGAGACAAATCAAAACCAGACTCTTAACTATAGAGAGGAGAGGTGGGTGGGGAAGATGGGTAAAATAGGTGAAGGGAATTAAGAGTACATTTATGATGAACACTAAATAATGTATAGAATTGTTGAATCACTAAATTATACACCTGATAATAATATAACACTGTATACTATGTTGGAATAAAAATAATAAATAAAAATAAATAAATGGATTGTTTGATATGTGGAATACACTTAGTGCAGCCATAATCTTATGCAATACTTATGCAGTTGCGAGAGATAACAGACAACCCAACCAGAAGTAAGTAGATGCCACATCTTAATGGCTGTGATTCCTGGGCAACTGTGGAATTAGACCATTGTCACTTAAAGGAGGGAACATGACATTGGATCACCACACTTTTATGGTTCCCCAGTATCAACAGAGAGTGGACCCTCTAGAACATAGAAAGCCCCCTTATGATAGAAGGAAAACATGTTCCTAAGGATATTTGTTGGAATGAAACCAAAATACCTTTATTACTGCTAGACCTTGGCTATACCTATGGTACAAGTCTATGGCTATGGCTTTGATAATTCCTTAACCAGTTATATATAACATGGGAAACTGGACCAGGATAGTGTGCTCTAAGCCAAACCTCACCCTAACTTACTGGAGTCAAGGGAAAAATAAGGAACATAAAACATGATGAGAATGTGTATAACAAGAACAGGCAATAAATATAAAAATAGAAGGAAAAAGAGGTTATCATGGTCAGTAGAAGAGAAAGGAACTATTAAAATAACCAGGGAAATCTTTCAAACTGAACCTCCTAAAAGTAATCTAGTAAATGCAAATCATATATTAGAAAAAGACAAGTAATGGCACATTTGGAAGATGAGACTAATAAAGTCAAAATAACTTTGCAGGAATTAAAAAGAGAACAAAAATGTGCATCCCTAAAATAATGACAGGCTTGAATCCTGATGTTATGGCAATTGATAGTGCTATGCAGGCTTGTGCCCCCTGGAGCATTATAAAAATGATCTCTACTTAGAAACGTATTTGTCAAAGAAGTTATGCTGAGTGGTTTAAGAACATTTTATAGTCAACTAGATATGGTACCATGGTAAAGAATTATGTTTATATTAATAATATTAGGAATATGGTTGCTTAAACTGGTCATTAAACCGTGTCTAAAAGAATGTGTGGGTTCTGCAGCTGAGAGGCAGTTATGACGGTGGCTTAGGAACATTCTCTTGGCTCTCCCTTCAGGGGTTAGAGGGGAGCTCTGCCGGAGAGCTGCAGCCTGCCATTGTGCTGAGAAGGCCTTATTCCCAAGATAACGCCTGACCTGGAAAAGCCTTAGCCAAGTGCCTGCTCGCTCTGGAGGCCTGGCAACAACACTGGCTGCTTGAACTTCTGGAAGACTGCCTTCTAGCCACCAAAGAGTCGTAAGAAGTTGGATGTAGAAGTGCTTCCATGATTGACTTCCTCTATAAATCTTTAGTTTCCTGATTCTACTTCATATCCTGTAATCACGGACTTGTTTATATGACCTTCCAAGCCCATAACAAATCAACTGGCTAATTTTCTCAGAGGAGGAGCAAAATGGCAGAGGAGTAGGAGAACTAAATTTCATCTGGTCCCAGGAATTCAGCTAGATAGTTATCAAACCAGAACACCTACAAACTCAACAGGAGATCAGAGAAAAGAATAGCAGCAATTCTATGAACAGAAAAGTGACCACTTTCTGAAAGTTTTGGGTCTCTTCTGACCTGTTTAGTGTATATTTTTCTGGGGTCATTGTTACCGTTTTAGCATTTTGTTTTCTCATTCATCTATTCTTCTCTGGACAAAATGACAAGCTGGAAAAACTCACCTCAAAAAAAACAACAAGAGGCAGTACCAACCTCCAGGGACCTAATCAATATGGTCGTTAGTAAGATGTCAGAACTAGAGTTCAGAATGACGATTATAAAGATACTAGCTGGGCTTGAGAAAAGCATAGAAGATACTAGAGAATCCCTTTCTAGGGAAATACAAGAACTAAAATCTAACCAAGTAGAGATAAAAAAAAAGGCTATTAATGAGGTACAATAAAAAATGGAGGCTCTAACTGCTAGGATAAATGAGGCAGAACAGAGAATTAGTGATATAAAAGACCAAATGATGGAGAATAAAGAAGCTGAGTAAAAGAGAGATAAACAACTGCTGGATCATGAGGGGAGAATTCGAGAGATAAGTGATACCATAAGACAAAACAATATTAGAATAATTGGGATCCCAGAAGAAGAAGAAAAAAAGAGGGGGGCAGAAGGTATATTGGAGCAAATCATAGCAGAGAACTTCCCTAATTTGGAGAAGGAAACAGGCATCAAAATCCAGGAAGCACAGAGAACCCCCCTCAAAAATCAATAAAAATAGGTCAACACCTGACATCTAATAGAAAAACTTACAAGTCTCAGAGACAAAAAGAAAATCCTGAAAGCAGCTTGGGGCAAGAGGTCTGTAACCTACAATGGTAGAAATATTAGATTGGCAGCAGACCTATCCACAGAGACCTGGCAGGCCAGAAAGGACTGACATGATATATTCAGAGCACTAAATGAGAAAAACATGCAGCCAAGGGATTTGTCCCTGGGCTGCAAGTTTGGTTCAACATCGGCAAATCAATCAATGTGATACAATACATTAATAAAAGAAAGAACAAGAATCATATGATCCTCTCAATAGATGCAGAAAAAGCTTTTGACAAAGTACAGCATCCTTTCTTGATTAAAACTCTTCACAGTGTATGGATAGAGGGTACACACCTCAATATCATAAAAGCCATCTATGAAAGACCCACAGCAAATATCATTCTCAATGGGGAAAAACTGAGAGCTTTCCCCCTAAGGTCAGGAACATGGCAGGGATGTCCACTATCACCACTGCTATTCAACATAGTATTAGAAGTCCTAGGCTCAGCAATCAGACAAAAAGAAATAAAAGGCATCCAAATCGGCAAAGAAGGAGTGAAACTCTCACTCTTTGCAGATGATATGAAACTTTATGTGGAAAACCCAAAAGACTCCACCCCAAAACTGCTAGAACTCATACAAGAATTCAGTAAAGTGGTAGGATATAAAATCAATGCACAGAAATCAGGTTGCATTTCTATATACCAACAACAAGACAGAAGAAAGATAAATTAAGGAGTTGATCCCATTTACAATTGCACTCAAAACCATAAGATACCTAGGAATAAATCTAACCAAAGAGGTAAAGAATCTATACTCAGAAAACTATAGAATACTCATGAAAGAAATTGAGGAAGACACAAAAAAATGGAAAAATGTTCCATGCTCATGGATTGGAAGAACAAATATTGTGAAGATGTCAATGCTACCTAGAGCAATGTACACATTCAATGCAATCCCCATCAAAATACCATCCACTTTTTTCAAAGAAATGGAACAAATCATCCTAAAATTTGTATGGAACCAGAAAAGACCCCGCATAGCCAGAGGAATGTTGAAAAAGAAAAGCAAAGCTGGCGGCATCACAATGCCGGACTTCCAGCTCTATTACAAAGCTGTCATCATCAAGACAGCATGGTACTGGCACAAAAACAGACACATAGATCAATGCAACAGAATGTACCTTCAACTCTATGGTCAACTAATCTTCAACAATGCAGGAAAGAATGTCCAATGGGAAAAAGACAGTCTCTTCAACAAATGGTGTTGGGAAAATTGGACAGCCACATGCAGAAGAATGAACCTGGACCATTTCCTTACACCACACACAAAAATAGACTCAAAATGGATGAAAGACCTAAATGTGAGACAGGAGTCCATCAAAATCCTAAAGGAGAACACAAGCAGCAACCTCTTCGACCTCAGCCACAGCAACCTCTTCCTAGAAACATCGCCAAAGGCAAGGGAAGCAAGGGCAAAATGAACTATTGGGACTTCATCAAGATAAAAAGCTCTTGCACAGCAAAAGAAACAGTCAACAAAACCAAAAGACAACCGACAGAATGGGAGAAGATATTTGCAAATGACCTATCAGATAAAGGGCTGGTATCCAAAATCTATAAAGAACTTGTCAAACTCAACACCCAGAGAACAAATAATCCAATTAGGAAATGGGCAGAAGACACGAACAGACATTTCTCCAAAGAAGACATCCAAATGGCCAACAGACACATGAAAAAATGCTCAACATTGCTCGGCATCAGGGAAATCCAAATCAAAACCTCAATGAGATACCACCTCACACCAGTCAGAATGGCTAAAATTAACAAGTTAGGAAATGACAGATGTTGGCGGGGATGCGAAGAAAGGGGAACCCTCCTACATTGTTGGTGGGAATGCAAGCTGGTGCAGCCACTCTGGAAAACAGTATGGAGGTTCCTTAAAAAGTTGAAAATAGAGCTATCCTATGACCTAGCAATTGTACTACTGGGTATTTACCCCGAAGATACAAATGTAGGGATCCGAAGGGGTATGTGCACACCAATGTTTATAGCAGCAATGTCCACAATAGCCAAACTATGGAAAGAGCCTAGATGTCCATCAACAGACGAATGGATAAAGAAGATATGGTATATGTGTGTATACACACACACACACACACACACACACACTGGAATATCATGCAGCCATCAAAAAATATAAAATCTTACCATTTGCAATGACATGGATTGAACTAGAGGGTATAATGCTAAGTGAAATGAGTCAATCAGAGAAAGACAAGTATCATATGATCTCACTGATATGAGGAATTTGAGAAACAAGACAGAGGATCATAGGGGAAGGGAGAGAAAAATGAAACAAGACAAAACCAGAGAGGGAGACAAACCATAAGAGACTCTTAAGCTCAGGAAACAAACAGGGTTGCTGGAGTGGAGGGGGTGGGAGGGATGGAGTAGCTGGATGATGGATATTGGGGAGGGTATGTACTACAGTGAGCGCTGTGAATTGTGTAAGATTGATGAATCACAGACCTGTACTCCTGAAACAAATAATGCATTATATGTTAATAAAAAAATATTTTTAAAAATTTAAAAAATTTAAAAAAATTAAAAGAATGTGTGTCGAGCAAAAAATACTCCCAAAAGATAAATGAGTGTGGTGAAGATGGTAAGTGATGTAGAATCACAGACTGGATTGATATTTTTGTGAACTTAGATTTGTACTGGGCGTTAGGCCTTTCATATTAATTAATGTGGGCACCATTAGAAATCACCTCAGGGTTGTAGGTTAGAGCCCCATTATTTAAAAATAAAAATTAAAGGGCGCCTGGGTGGCTCAGTTGGTTAAGCGACTGCCTTCGGCTCAGGTCATGATCCTGGAGTCCCTGGATCGAGTCCCGCATCGGGCTCCCTGCTCGGCAGGGAGTCTGCTTCTCCCTCTCCCACTCCCCGTTTGTGTTCCCTCTCTCGCTGTGTCTTTCTCTGTCAAATAAATAAATAAAATCTTAAAAAAAAATAAAAATAAATAAAAAAAAAAATTAAAAAATAAAAATTAAAAATCTTAAAAAAAAAAAAAAAGACATTCAGTCCCTGAACGTTATTTGCTTCCCAAAACAAAACAGTCTACAGGGGAATATGTGCATTTGTGTAGGTTAGGGTTCGGAACTAGCAGCTGCCATTGCCCTATTTCGAGTCTCTGGCTACGCTTAACTACACACCGGGAATGAGCTGTCTTCACTCTGTCAGCCATCTTGGCCAGCTGCAGCCCTCCAGGCCTATGGAGCCAAGGCCCATCCCCAATGGAATGCATTGCCTCAAAGGTGGAGGGAGCCCACGCCCCAAAAGTCACTCTGAGGGAACCACTGAAATGGGTGGTAGTCAGTCCCCATATGTACTTCCTGGGGGTCCCAGGCTTTTGCAGCAATCAAGGTATCCACATGTTTCTTATTGGAGTATACCTCAGCCAGCCTGTAGGACCCAGCTGTAGCAAGGGCAATCCAGAGTCTTCCAGGTCTGCCTTCAAGGGGAATATGGGCATTTGTATAGGTTAGGTTTTGGAGCTAGGCAGATGCTTGGGACCCCCAGTCGGCCCCCCACCACCTGGCCTCAGGAGACATTAACCTGTTCCAGGCCCTTGATATCCTGACCTGTGCCTCCCATGTATGCACAGCCCACACCTTGTCGGCCAGTCTTTGGCTGCAGGGGTCCTTCAGGTCTGTGGAGCTCAGGCTTTTCCCAACCATCTGCTTACCCTCTATGTTAGAGAGTGCCAACCCCCAAAAATCTTTCTGAGGCTAAAGCTTTAAACTGGTGACTGTCAGTCCCCATTTGCACTGGCTGCCTGATTGGGTCCAGCCTTCCCCAGCAGTGGAGGCACCCAGGTGTCTATTATGTCTAGGAGCCAGGACCCCCAGGTTTCTACAAATGAAGGATATCCTGTCCTACCTGGCAAAACAACTGAAACACTCCAGCTCTGCCTTCAGGGAGAATATTCTGCAATAGGTTGGTAGGCCATTCATATTAGGACGTTGCCCTGTATCCCCAGTATCATCCTCCTGTGACATTGTCTTATGCCAGGTCACTGGATACCCTGAACCACATGGCTCACACATGCGCTGTCCACAACTCGTCATCCAGCATGGGTGACAGGGGCATCCCACCCCTAGGAAGCTCCAGCGAAACACTAACCACCTGAGCCCACCCACACCTCCCAAAATACTGGTAAGCCTTCCTGGCCCCTCCCTGGCAAGGCAGTCCAGATTCCTCCAGCTCTGCCTCTGGAGGAGGGGAGGGGCAGGGTAAAGCACATCTGTGGAGGTTAATGTTTGGAATTAGGCAGATGCCAGGTTTCCCCAATAGCCTGCTCTTATGACCTGGACTCACCTGACACCTGCCCTGTTCCAGGTGCCTGGCTACCCTGACCCACTCATCCCATGCATGGGCAGAACATACTTCAAAAGCTGTCCTTGGGCAGTCTGGTCCTCCAAGCCTGTGGATCGATAGCCCATCTCCAACAACCTGCACAGCCTCAAGGGTGGAGAGAGTCACCCCCCAGAAAATTATTCTGAAGCAGCCACTGAGGTAGGCAATAGACAGTCCCCATGTAGACTTACTGTGTGCTATTATCCCAGGCTTTGGCAGCAACCAAGTTTCCCAGATGTCTCTTATTGGAAGCTACGCAGGCCAGCCTTCCTGATCCAGCCCTGGAAA
Organism: Mirounga angustirostris; assembly: GCF_029215605.1. Lineage (NCBI taxonomy): Eukaryota > Metazoa > Chordata > Mammalia > Carnivora > Phocidae > Mirounga > Mirounga angustirostris. The sequence continues at coordinate 47,217,035 of NW_026991714.1, forward strand.
GGCAGTTCAGATTACTCTAGTTCTGCTTTCAGTGAAAATACACTCATGTGTGTAGGTTAGGGCTTAAAATTAGGCAGATGCCTTGTAACCCAAAGATCCGCCTCCTGTGACCCAGCCTTACCTGGCATTGCCCAGTGCCAGGACAGCTGGTTATCTTGACTAGCAAAGCCTGGGCATGCACATTTCATATTTGAACTGACATTTGAGAGAATATGCACATTTCTGTAGGTTAAGCCTAGGTATTAGTCAGATGCCAGGATACCTCCAAAGTCCCTGCTATGACCTGGCCTCACCCATTCCCTGGCTACTCTGAACTTTGCAGCCTGTGTGTGCTGTCCACACCCTGTCAGCCTGTTACAGTCCTTGTCCTTGAGGGCTCTCCAGGCCTGTGGAGCTCAAGCAGATCTCCAAGCCCCTGTAGCCTCCAAGATGGAGAGAGCCCATCACCTGAACATCTTTCTGAGGCTTCAGCTTAAACTGATGACAGTCAGTCCCTGTTAGGTCTGACTACTTATTAGGGCCTCGGGTTCCTCCAGTAATCCAGGTCCCCAGGTGTCCGTGTTAGAGGGAACTCCAGCCATCTGACCCAACCTTGCCCAAGCAAGGCAGTCCAGATTCCTCCAGCCCTGCCTTCTGTGGGAATATACATGTTTATATATGTTACTCCTTGAAAACTTACATATACCAAGTCCCCCCGAGAGCTCCTTCCTGTGACCTGGTCTTGCCCAACTAGCCCTGTTCCAGGTCCCCTGGCTACCTTGACCTGTGAGGCCCACACATGCACAGTCAGCACCCTATCAGCTGTTGGGGCCCCCCATACCTGTGGGACTTAAGCCGGTCCCCAAACACCTATAGTCTACAGGGTAGAGAGAGTCCCCCCAAAAAAATACTTGAAGCTCCATCTTAAACTGTCAGTCCTCAATTGGTCTGCTGCCTCATGGAGTCCTGGACTTCTCTAGTAATCAAATCTCCCAGGCGTCTCTTATCAGGCAATACCCCGACTATTCCACCCAGCCCACCCTGGGAAGGCAGTCCAGGTTTCTCCAGACCTGCCTTTAGAAAAAATATGAGCATTTGTATAGGTTAAGGCAGATGCCAGATACTTCCAATAGCCTGCTTTTGTGACCTGGCCTCACAGGACACTTACTCTTTTCCAAATCCCTGGCTCCCCTGACCTGCTGGGAACTTGCATACGAAGTACATACTCTGTGGTCCATGCTCAACCATCTAAGTAGCCTCAAAGGTGGAGAGAGCCAACCATCCCCAAATCGCTGAGACACCCACTGAGATGGGCGTCACTTAGCCCCTATGTAAGACTTCATTCCTGCTGAGGTCCTGAGCTTCTGCAGCTATCAAGGCTCCCAGGTGTCTCTTAGTATACCCAGGCTTGAGTATACCCAGGCTAGCCCACCCCATCCAGCCCTGCAGGGCAGTCCTGCAGAAATATGTGCATTTGTGTAGGCTAGGGTTTGATATTAGGCAGAGGCCCTGTAACCCCAAAAGCCTGCTCCCATGACCTGGCCAATCCAGGCATTTGCCCGGCTCCAGATCCCTGGCTATCCTGACCTGAGAGGCCCATACTTGCGCAGTATACACCCCCAAAGCAAGCCCGGGGCAGCCTAGCCTTCCAAGCCTGTGAAACTCTGGTCAGACTCCTAGTACTGGTCAGATTCAGGGTTCCCAAGTGTCTCAAACAGAAGGATACCCTGTCCTGCTGGACTGCCCCTTTCTTGGCAAGGCAGCTGAAAAATCTCCAACTCTGCCTTGGGGTGGAGGGGGAGCGGGGCGGGGGAGGAATATGCGAATTTGTGTAGGTTAAGCCTTGGAATTAGGCAGATGCCAGGCGCCCCTACTACCCCCTTCCTCTGACTGGGAGTCTCCTAACACTTGAGCTGTTCCACGTCCCTGGCTATTCTGATGTGCACAGTACGTACTTTGAAAGCCCTCAGGCAGGTGCCCTTGGGCCCCCCCAGGCCTGTGGCGTTAGGCCCCATCCTCAACCAGTTGCATAGCCTAAAGTGTGGAGGGAGTCCACCCTGTGAAAATGGCTCTGAGACACCCACAAAAATGGATGATAATCAGGCCCCACATACTTACCGACTGCTATTACCTGGGGCTTTCACAGCAATCAAGGCTCCCAGCTGTCTCATATTGGAGAATACGCTGGCCAGCCTCCTGGATTCAGCCCTGGCAAGGGAGTCCCAATTACTCCAGCTGTCTTCAAAGGGAATATGCACGTTTGTGTAGGATAGGGTTTGGGATTAGGCAGATGCCTTGTAATACGAGAAGCCCACTTCCATGAGCTGGCACCCTGTTCCAGGTCTCTGGTTACCCTGACCTGGGAGGCCCACGCATGTGCAGTACATACCAGTAAGCCACATTGGGTGGACTAGGCTCTCCACCTGTGAGACTCCGACCAGATCCTAACCACCTGAATATTGCTATAAACTGACAGCTGCAAATGGGCCACAGGATTTACAGCCTACTGGAATCCTAGGCTTCCCTAGGAACAGGACTCCCACTTGTCTCCAAATGGAGGATACCCTGTCTGACAGCTGGACCCTTCCTTGGCAGGGCTGTTGAAAAACCTCCAGCTCTGCCTTCAGAGGGAATATTCCATAATGGGTGGGCAGGCTTTGCATAATAGGCTACCTCCTTTTACCCCTAATAGCCCTCTCCTGTGACCCAGCCTCACCCAACATTGCCTTGTTCCAGGTCCCTGGGTACCCTGACCTACGTAGCCCAGGCATGGGCAGTCACATCCCATTGCCCAGCCTTAGGCTGCAAGGGATATTTCAGGTTTCTTCAGGGGTGGACAGTTGCATCTTTCTGTCCTGTGTGCTGCAGGTAGTTGGGACCATCAGGAGCTCCACAGGCATGGAGGAACCCAGCTGCCTAAAGTTCTGCTGATGGGGTGCATACTATTCATAGGCAGGCTCCAGAGATCAGGGATCTGGAACTGGTCAAGTGTCTCAAGAGTGGGCTCTTGGAGGTCCATGGCATTTGCCTAATCCCAAGCCCTAACCTACACATATGCATATATTCCTCCTAAAAGCAGAGGTGTAGATAATGGATGGCTTTGACAAGACAGGCTGGGTAGGTGGGCCGAGGTATCCTTCAATAAGAGACACCTGGGAGCTTTGATTGCTGGAGAATTCTGGGACCCCATTAGGCAGCCTGTCCAAATGGGGACTGACTGTCATCAGATTAAAGCTGCCACCTCACAAACACTTTTGTGGGTTGTCTTCCTTTGCCCTGGACAGGAGCAGGTGGTTGGGGAATGGTGCAAACTCCACAGGCCTGGAGAGACCCAGGTGCCCAAGCCTTATTGATAGGATGCATAGTACACATGCTTGGGCCCCAGAGGTCAGGGAAGCCAGGAACTGGGAACTTAAGTGTCAGGAGACACCAAGTCTCAACAACAGGCTCTTGGGGGTCTTTGACATTTGTATAACTCCAAGCTGTAGCTCACAGAAATATGCACATTCTCCCTGAAGGCAAAGCTGAAGAACCTGGACTCCATGGCCAAATTGGTGAGAGTATCCTCCACTAAAAGGCACCTGGAGTCTGGGGCACTGATAAGCCCCAACCCCATCAGGCAGCCAGTCCAAATGGAGACTGAACTGACTCTTGATACTCTAAAGTAGCCACCTCAGAAAGATGGTTGGGGTGGGCTCCCTTCACACTGGAGGCAATATGGGTGGTGGTTGGGGACCAGTGTTCCACAGGCCTGGAGGCCCTCAGATGCCTCTGGCTGACTGAAGGATGCAAATTGCACAAGCATGAGCCACATAGGTCAGGATAACCAGGGAAATGGAACAGGGAGACGATGGCAGGAACTGGACTGCCTTGCAGTGGAGAATGTTCTGGAAGAAATCCTGGGTCCCCATCAGACAGCAAGTCCAAGTGGGGATTCACTGTCAGCTTTGCAGCTGCTGTCTCAGAAAATTTGCAAGGGGTGGGCTCTCTCCATCTGAAGGGTATGGATGTGGTTTCAGGTGATTTCAAATTCAGTAAGGCAATGAAAAACACATGCAAAAAAATTGTGAGGAAAGAGTAAAACATAATTATGTAATTCTAAAAAATTTTTACATATGCCACAAAAAAAGAGATATTAGAACCAAAACAGCAAATAATGTGTTTATATTAGGAGCACAAAACTGGAAAATGAAATATTAAAAAAATCCTTTATTAATATTGAAAAACAAAATATTGAAGCATAAATCTTACAAAATATTTTTAAGATCACTACACTAAGATTTGCAAAATATTACTGAGAAAAAAATTAAAAAGACATGTAAAGGAAGAACTCTATGATGTTCATTGATGGAAGACAATACAAGTAAGATGTCAATTCTCCCAAGTTAATTTATTCTTTGAACATGACCCACATAAAAGTCTCTTTTTTTGACCAAAAATAATTGACAACATGATTCAAATGCATTTGGAAATGGCCAAGGCTGTCCTGAAAAAGAACAAATTGGAAGATTTGTAATACCAGATTTCCAGATCTATATTAAGGATACTCTATTTATCATGTGGTAGTATAATGGTAGAAAAATTGATCAATGGAAGAAAAGGAGTCCAGAAATACACACCAACACCCAGATAACTTGTTTTATGCACTAATGTAATTCAATGAGGAGAGAAAATTTTTTCTTAAATATGGTGAAATAACTATTGGATTTTGGTATGACCAACAAAATGGAAACCCAGCCTCTTTCTCATACCAAGTAGATTAACTCAAACTCGATTGTGGGCCTAAATATAAATCATCTAAGAGAAAAGATAGTGTTATACCTTCAGTCATTCATGATAAAGCCAATATTTACTTAACAGATTTCAAATTATATTTCAGTAAAAAATTTCGAATCCATCAAAAAATATCACACACACATACACACACATACACAAGCCATAGACTGAGAGAAGACATTTGCACTACATATAGATAAAAGACTAATATGTATTCCACATAAAGCAGTTTCATAAACCAAGAGAAAAAAATAACCCAACTTAAAAATTGCAAAAAATCACCTAACAAACCTATGCACAAAGTGTTCAGTTCACCATTCATCAGTGAAACTCAGAAGAGAAATACATTAAATATCACTATACATTCAGAGAATGGCTAATGTCTGAAAGCCTGGGTGCATTTGCTAAGAATAGAATATTAAAAGGATTCAGAATTTGAATAAATAAAAAATGATTGATAATTATATGTGCATAAAATTCAAAAACTTCTGCCTCAAAAAATTAACGTGGACTCAAATGTCTAATAATAACATGGAAATATGTCTAATTTATATCACAGAAATGTAAAATGAAAAGTGATAATCTCATTATTTCTAAACAAAGGAAAAATAATAGCAAAAGGGACTAGTCTCTTAATCAGAAAATTGAGAAAAAAACCCAAAACAAATGTCCCTTAAATATCTAAATGCAAATAAACACATTCAAAATAATAAAATGCACATTAAAGTTATACAGAGGTCCATTTATTATCTACTAAACAGAAAAGATAGTCAAAAGGTTGACAATATTCTCAGTTGACAAGGCCAAGAAAAAGTAGGCTCTCTAGAACATTACAGGATACCATACAACATCCCTGTGAAAAATAATATGAAATACCTAAGAAATTATCTCATGATCCATTAATTGCACTTTGAGCAGCATATCCTGACAATATGTCCACAAAGTGTATTCATCATATTATTTGTTATCTGTAATAGTAAAAATATCAGAATGGTCTGAGTGAGATACATTCTAAAATGAAAATAACAAGGGACAGATAAATGTGTAAAATAATCTCTATAAAAAAGAGATTAATAGGGCACCTAGGTGGCTTAGTCAGTTAAGTGACCAATTCTTGAGTTCAGCTCAGGTCATGATCTAAGTGTTGTGAGATGGAGCCCCGCGTTGGGCCCCACGATGAGCATGGAGCCTGCTTAAGATTTTCTCTCTCTCTCTCTCTCTGCCCTTTGACATCTATTTGTGTGCTCTCTCTCCTTCTCCAAAGAACAAAGAAAGAAGAAAGGAAGAAAGGAAGAAAGGAAGGAAGAAAGGAAGGAAGGAAGGAAGGAAGAAAAAGAAAAAGAAAGAAGAAAGAAAGAAGGAAAGAAAGAAGAAAGAAAGAAAGAAAGAAAGAAAGAAAGAAAGAAAGAAAGAAAGAAAGAAAGAAAGAAAGAAGAAAAGAAAGAAAGAAAGAAAGAAAGAAAGAAAGAAAGAAAGAAAGAAAGAAGAAAGAAAGAAAGAAAGAAAGAAAGAAAGAAAGAAAAAGAAGAAAGAAAAAGAAAGAAAGGAAAGAAAAAGAAAGAAAGGAAAGAAAAAAAAGAAAAGAAAGATTAGTCTTTCTTTTCTGACGGTGGGTAGGATGTCAGAAACTAATAAAATTATAACCTTATTCAATGAGGGAACAGATATGAGAGAAGGAAGACTACTCTGCATAAAGACCCTCCTCATATCACTCTGCCTTATAAAACACGTAGATGTTTTCCATTGTTTAAAGTTAGATTAGAGAGGCACCTGGGTGGCTCAGTCGTTAAGTGTCTGCCTTCGGCTCAGGTCATGATCCCAAGGTCCTGGAATCCAGCCCCGCATCGGGCTCCCTGTTCGGCGGGAAGCCTGCTTCTCCCTCTCCCACTCCCCTTGCTCATGTTCCCTCTCTCGCTGTGTCTCTCTCTGTCAAATAAATAAATAAAATCTTTAAAAAAATAAAGTTAGATTAGAAAAGTAAGAAGGAGCAAAATCTAAAATTGAAAAAATTGAAAAAAAAAACTGATGCAAATAATTGTAAAACTCTTAATTTGGTAAGAGAGCCAATCAGAGATAAGAATCATTTCAAGTTGCTTTTTAAGAAAGTACTTATACTCAGAGTCAAGCATCCTGGGACAAAATAAACACAAGACATTTTAACCTTCATCTGATAGTTTAACTGGTGATAGTAATGTTTGCATGACACTTTTGATATTGTTTTCATGGATATTGAAATATAAGAATATATAAGTAAAGAGAAAAGGGGAAAATGTGTTAAAAAGGTTTTTTTTAACCCTATATTATTAAACTTGAATTGGAAAATCCAATAGGAACTAATGAATTTGAAATTTCATTTCTATTTCAAATTTCTGACAACTGAAAGACCCTGGAAATAAAGACACGTCAACAGTATTGAACACTCCCAACTACCATGAATAGTACAACTTGGATTCTAAGCCCTGTTCTCCAATAAAAAGAATCAGAACTTCTTGGAAAGATATGTGATTATGGGTGTTGCACCGTGGAAATAGACAGTGAGCCTGGAATGTCATGTTGTGCTAAAAAGAAGAGAAATACTCAAAGACTAATGGGGATATAACAAAGCAATCAAGAGCCAGTTGCAAGGCACTCACTAGCCAAATGTGGATCATTTGTGCTTCAAAGAATAATGATTATAATTGATTGTGAAAAACTGAGCAAATAAAAATTCATGAATCCAGGATGATACCATGTTTAAAAAGTCTTTAAAGCGATCGCAGAAGGTCACTGATACATCAAGTCCTTACTCCAAAAATTGGAAATAAAGGGCAAAAATAAAGATTTATCAAATCTTTTTAGGTGAAGGTTTAATTTAAACAGAGTTGATAAATTAACACTCATCCTTACACAAGAATGACAGTAAGTGCAAAAAAACGATACAATTGATTTTAAAAATCACTATTTTGAAATAATTGATTATATACAAGTATCATAAATACATTCCACAAACATTAGGTGAAAGGTTTTGGAGAATAGTATATACACAAGCATTAACATTAACAGCAAAGATAACTTGCCAATTCTAACAGTGTTCCTTTATATGTGAGAAAACTGGCTGTCACCAATGATTCACATTTAGATAAATTGACTCCATTGGTGACAGCCAGGTTTCTCATTCTAAGCAAGAATGCCACTTGATTTGATGCAATGCAAAGTTACAAGATATCACCTTAAAATATTTTTATCTTAATTATGTATATCTTGATTTTCATCTTAAAGTTGTTTTTGTAGAAATTTAAAATGTTTATAGTCAACTGATTTTAATTATGCTGTTTGAAATGTATGAACATAAAAATCATATTTCAGACTCTTGTCATTGAATGTTTCCAAAGCCCTCCATACCAGCAAAATCATGAAAATGTTTTTAGATCTGGAGATAATCACCAGAGGTCTTTATAGTTCTTGATATGTTTTGTCTTACTTTTTACATATCTTTATTTTAAAATAACGTATCCTATGGTTCAAAGGCGATATATATTAAAGATAGAAAAATTGGAGAATACAGGTAAGTATAAAGGAGCTAAACAGCCACTCTTCCCTCTATTATCTCTAAATTCAATTATAGTTATTATAAATTTTTGTGCTTTCTGCCAGCTTTTATTCTATAAACATTTATTCAGTGTTCAAAGCATAGTGTGTGTGTGTGTGTGTCTATACTTGATATTGGACTTTTGAAATCACTTTTAATGTAATAATAGTTATGCACCTAATTAGATTTGAATTCCTCTTTATGATTTGTTTGAATTATTATGTTTGCTAGATAGACATCTTATAGGAGATCATGCATTTCATCATTTTTTGGCATATGTATCTATTGAGAGATAAATAAAAGTAAATGATAATTTCATATATCTTATTAATAACATAGGTATGACACAATTAGGTTTCTATGTGTTTGTGAAGTGATATGATTTTGAAGATGGATGCAAGCATTTTTTTTCCATTTCCTCTGAAATGGAGGGCCTCAGGAAGCCTCAGGAGTTATGAAGAAACCTTTGAGAAAGTTAGGAGGATGGAAAGAAGCAGGCATGGAAGTGATTGCAACTAATTTCTTGACACAGATATTTTATGAATAGGACACATAGCATTTTGGTTCACCAAGTTTTAATATGGTGCTTTTTAAGAAGTGATTCATTTGTCTCTCAGGTTATATCATCCACATTCTATTTAACACAAATTCTGATTTATGAATAAAAATGAGTTAAATAATAGTTGAAAAAATAATTGAGAAGAATTGGATTCATAATGAAAACTTGGGATAAACGTACATATTTTAATTTTAGGACTGCATCTTAACCATTGCTTTATACACAAGTGGGATACATCAGTATCCCTTCCCAACAGGTTACTCGAAATGCATGACCTGGTGACTTTCTATGATATCCAGCTTTACATATAAATTCAATATTATCCCCTGTTTTAGAATAAAATTTTTTCACATGTCTCCATCGTAATTGTATGTTATGCTTTTCCATGATTTCTTCTGATACCACACATGCATCTGAAAGTACAAAAATGAACATAAAACATTAAGTAGCATACAAATATTTGCCACAGAATTTCAGACTTTCAAGTAGATTATTCTACATTGGCCTAGCACTTCATTCTCAAACCTTGTTCCAAACCAACTCACTGAAAATCCATCATGTAGATTTAAGTCATTTTAAACAGAGGATGTAAAAATGAGGTACTGAGTTTAATGTATAATAATTAGATATTATAATCAAAATGCAAAATGTCCACTATCACATGAAGAACTTTTATTAAAGAATCTTTTGTTGCTGTTATTGCTTGAATAAGAATTTTTCCAACTTGATTTCCTCATATATTAATATTTGGTAGTCAAGAATTCAACAGAATTGTTGTTTGTTAATCCATGAAAATTCTATAAATAGGAAAACATCATATTCCGTACACAAATTTTCCCAGGATCTATGAGAATATGAAAATATTTACCCAAGCATTTTGGTGGTTTCGACCACTGTCCATTCCTACATATTATAGTCCTGTTTCCCTGAAGTGTGTAGAAGTCCTGGCATTGGTACTCAACTGATGATCCTGGAGCATAAGCTGGTAATGGGAATGAGGTAATGTCTCCATTGTCAATAGGCGGAGGGGGACCACATTTTCCTTTAGGGTCTAAAAAAACATTACTTGATTTATTGAAAGACCAAAGGAAAACACAGGCAAGCAATAAAGATATAGCACAGTCCTTCATATTAAGACATGTGATTTCTGCTAACATAAGTGATTCATTGAAGAAATTTTAATCGCATAAAATGAGAGTTACATTTTTGAGCCTTTCCTTTCACCCCACATGAAAACACATATAAGGCATTAACAAATATGTCTGCTTTGCATTATTTCAGTATTAAAAAATGCTTTGCTTAGAGAATATATGCTGAACAGATGGATAGCTTAGATACAGAAATGTCGTTTTTATATACAACTTATTGTAGTATCTACTGGATCTCTTGTCATTTTTTTTTCATTATGTTCAGTTAGCCAACATAGAGCACATCATTAGTTTTTTGGGGTTTTTTATTCTTATGTTAATCCCCATATATTATACATTACATCATTAGTTTTAGATGAAGTGTTCCATGATTCATTGTTTGTGCATAACACCCAGGGCTCCATGCAGAATGTGCCCTCCTCAATACCCACCACCAGGCTAACCCATCCTCCCACCCCCCTCCCCTCTAGAACCCTGTTTGTTTTTCAGAGTCCATCATCTCTCATGGTTCGTCTACCCCTCCGATTTCCCCCACTTCATTCTTCCCCTCCTGCTACCTTCTTCTTCTTCTTTTTTTTTTTCTTAACATATATTGCATTATTTGTTTCAGAAGTACAGATCTGAGATTCAACAGTCTTGCACAATTCACAGCGCTTACCAGAGCACATACACTCCCCAGTGTCTATCACCCAGTCACCCCATCCCTCCCACCCCACCTCCCACTCCAGCAACCCTCAGTTTGTTTCCTACAATTAAGAATTCCTCATATCAGTGAGATCATATGATACATGTCTTTCTCTGTTTGACTTATTTCACTCAACATAACCTCCAGTTCCATCCACGTCGTTGCAAATGGCAAGATCTCATTCCTTTTGATGGCTGCATAATATTCCATTGTATATATATACCACCTCTTTATCCATTCATCTGTCGATGGACATCTTGGCTCTTTCCACAGTTTGGCTATTGTGGACATTGCTGCTATAAACATCGGGGTGCACGTACCCCTTCAGATCCCTACTTTTGTATCTTTGGGGTAAATACCCAGTAGTGCAATTGCTGGATCATATGGTAGCTCTATTTTCAACTTTTTGAGGAACCTCCATACAGTTTTCCAGAGTGGCTGCACCAGCTTGCATTCCCACCAACAATGTACGAGGGTTCCCCTTTCTCTGCATCCCCGCCAACATCTGTCATTTCCTGACTTGTTAATTTTAGCCATTCTGACTGGTGTGAGGTGGTATCTCATTGAGGTTTTGATTTGGATTACCCTGATGCCGAGCGATATTGAGCACTTCTTCATGTGTCTGTTGGCCATTTGGATGTCTTCTTTGAAAAAATGTCTGTTCATGTCTTCTGCCCATTTCTTGATTGGATTCTTTGTTCTTTGGGTGTTGAGTTTGATGAGTTCTTTATAGATTTTGGATACTAGCCCTTTATCTGATAGGTCATTTGCAAATATCTTCTCCCATTCTGTTGGTTGTCTTTTGGTTTTGTTGACTGTTTCCTTTGCTTTGCAAAAGCTTTTTATCTTGATGAAGTCCCAATAGTTCATTTTTGCCCTTGCTTCCCTTGCTTTTGGTGATGTTTCTAGGAAGAAGTTGCTTTGGCTGAGGTCAAAGAGGTTGCTGCCTGTGTTCTCCTTTAGGATTTTGATGGACTCCTGTCTCACATTGAGGTCTTTCAACCATTTTGAGTCTATTTTTGTGTGTGGTGTAAGGAAATGGTCCAGGTTCATTCTTCTGCATGTGGCTGTCCAATTTTCCCAACACCATTTGTTGAAGAGACTGTCTTTGTTCCATTGGACATTCTTTCCTGCTTTGTCAAAGATGAGTTGACCATAGAGTTGAGGGTCCATTTCTGGGCTCTCTATTCTGTTCCATTGATCTAAGTGTCTGTTTTTGTGCCAGTACCATGCTGTCTTGATGATGACAGCTTTGTAATAGAGCTGGAAGTCCGGAAATGTGATGCCGCCAGCTTTGCTTTTCTTTTTCAACATTCCTCTGGCTATGCGGGGTCTTTTCTGGTTCCATACAAATTTTAGGATGATTTGTTCCATTTCTTTGAAAAAAGTGGATGGTATTTTGATGGCGATTGCATTGAATGTGTAGATTGCTCTAGGTAGCATGGACATCTTCACAATATTTGTTCTTCCAATCCATGAGCATGGAACATTTTTCCATTTTTTTGTGTCTTCCTCAATTTCTTTCATGAGTATTTTATAGTTTTCTGAGTACAGATCCTTTGTCTCTTTGGTTAGATTTATTCCTAGGTATCTTATGGTTTTGAGTGCAATTGTAAATGGGATCAACTCCTTAATTTCTCTTTCTTCTGTCTTGTTGTTGGTATATAGGAATGCCACTGACTTCTGTGCATTGATTTTATATCCTGCCACTTGACTGAATTCCTGTATGAGTTCTAGCAGTTTTGGGGTGGAGTCTTTTGGGTTTTCCACATAAAGTATCATATCATCTGCAAAGAGTGAGAGTTTGACTTCTTCTTTGCCAATTTGGATGCCTTTGATTTCTTTTTGTTGTCTGATTGCTGTGGCTAGGACTTCCAATACTATGTTGAATAGCAGTGGTGATAGTGGACATCCCTGCCGCGTTCCTGACCTTAGGGGGAAAGCTCTCAGTTTTTCCCCATTGAGAATGATATTCGCTGTGGGTTTTTCATAGATGGCTTTTATAATATTGAGGTATGTACCCTCGATCCCTATACTCTGAAGATTTTTGATCCAGAAAGGATGCTGTACTTTGTCAAAAGCTTTTTCTGCATCTATTGAGAGGATCATATGATTCTTGTTCTTTCTTTTGTTAATGTATTGTATCACATTGATTGATTTGCGGATGTTGAACCAACCTTGCAGCCTAGGGATAAATCCCACTTGGTCATGGTGAATAATCCTTTTAATGTACTGTTGGATCCTATTGGCTAGTATTTTGGTGAGAATTTTTGCATCCATGTTCATCAGGGATATTGGTCTGTAATTCTCCTTTTTGATGGGGTCTTTGTCTGGTTTTGGGATCAAGGTAATGCTGGCCTCATAAAATTAGTTTGGAAGTTTTCCTTCCATTTCTATTTTTTGGAACAGTTTCAGAAGAATAAGTATTAATTCTTCTTGAAATGTTTGGTAGAATTCCCCTGGGAAGCCATCTGGCCCTGGGCTTTTGTTTTTTGGGAGATTTTTGATGACTGCTTCAATTTCCTTAGTGGTTATAGGTCTGTTCAGGTTTTCTATTTCATTCTGGTTCAGTTTTGGTAGTTGATACATCTCTAGGAATGCATCCATTTCTTCCAGGTTATCTAATTTGCTGGCATAGAGTTGCTCATAATATGTTCTTATAATTGTTTCTATTTCTTTGGTGTTGGTTGTGATCTCTCCTCTTTCATTCATGATTTTGTTGATTTGGGTCATTTCTCTTCTCTTTTTGATAAGTCTGGCCAGGGGTTTATCACTCTTGTTAATTCTTTCAAAGAACCAGCTCCTAGTTTCATTGATCTGTTCTACTGTTCTTTTAGTTTCTATTTCATTGATTTCTGCTCTGATCTTTATTATTTCTCTTCTCCTGCTGGGTTTAGGCTTTATTTGCTGTTCTTTCTCCAGCTCCTTTAGGTGTAGGGTTAGGTTGTGTACTTGAGACCTTTCTTGTTTCTTGAGAAAGGCTTGTATTGCTATATACTTTCCTCTTAGGACTGCCTTTGCTGCATCCCAAAGATTTTGAATAGTTGTGTTTTCATTTTCATTGGTTTCCATGTATTTTTTTAGTTCTTCTTTAATTTCCTGGTTGACCCATTCATTCTTCAGTACGATGCTCTTTAGCCTCCATGTATTTGAGTTCTTTCCGACTTTCCTCTTGTGATTGAGTTCTAGTTTCAAAGCATTATGGTCTGAAAATAGGCAGGGAATGATCCCAATCTTTTGGTACCGGTTGAGACCTGATTTATGACCTAGGATGTGATCTATTCTGGAGAATGTTCCATGGGCACTAGAGAAGAATGTGTATTCCGTTGCTTTGGGGTGGAATGTTCTGAATATGTCTGTGAAGTCCATTTGGTCTAGTGTGTCATTTAAAGTCTTTATTTCCTTGTTGATCTTTTGCTTAGACGATCTGTCCATTTCAGTGAGGGGGGTGTTAAAGTCCCCCACTATTATTGTATTGTTGTCAATGTGTTTCTTTGCTTTTGTTATTAATTGGCTTATATAATTGGCTGATCCCATGTTAGGGGCACAGATATTTACAATTGTTAGATCTTCTTGTTGGATAGATCCTTTAAGTAGGATATAATGTCCTTCCTCGTCTCTTATTACAGTCTTTGGTTTAAAATCTAATTTGTCTGATACAAGGATTGCCACCCCAGCTTTCTTTTGGTGTCCATTAGCATGGTAAATGGTTTTCCACCCCCTCACTTTCAATCTGGGGGTGTCTTTGGTTCTAAAATGAGTCTCTTGCAGACAGCATATCGATGGGTCTTGTTTTTTAATCAGTCTGATAGCCTGTGTCTTTTGATTGGGGCATTGAGCCCATTTACATTCAGGGTAACTAATGAAAGATAGGAATTTAGTGCCATTGTATTGCCTGTAAGGTGACTGTTACCATATATTGTCTGTGTTCCTTTCTGGTCTATGTTGCTTTTAGGGTCTCTCTTTGCTTAGAAGACCCCTTTCAAGATTTCCTGTAGGGCTGGTTTTGTGTTTGCAAATTCCTTTAGTTTTTGTTTGTCCTGGAAGCTTTTTATCTCTCCTTCAATTTTCAATGACAGCCTAGCTGGATATAGTATTCTTGGCTGCATATTTTTCTCATTTAGTGCTCTGAATATATCCTGCCAGTCCTTTCTGGCCTGCCAGGTCTCTGTGGATAGGTCTGTTGCCAATCTAATGTTTCTACCCTTGTAGGTTACATATCTCTTCTCCCGAGCTGCTTTCAGGATTTTCTCTTTGTCTATGATACTCGTAAGTTTTACTATTAGATGTCGGGGTGTGGACCTATTTTTATTGATTTTGAGAGCGGTTCTCTGTCCTTCCTGGATTTTGATGCCTGTTTCCTTCCCCAAATTAGGGAAGTTCTCTGCTATAATTTGCTCCATTATACCTTCTGCCCCTCTCTCTTTCTTCTTCTTCTGGGATCCCAATTATTCTAATGTTGTTTCGTCTTATGGTATCACTTATCTCTCGAATTCTGCCCTCGTGATCCAGTAGTTGTTTATCTCTCTTTTTCTCAGCTTCTTTATTTTCCATCATTTCATCTTCTATATTACTGATTCTCTCTTCTACCTCATTTATCCTAGCAGTTAGCACCCCCATTTTTTATTGCAGCTCATTAATAGCCTTTTTGATTTCTACTTGGTTGGATTTTAGTTCTTTTACTTCTCCAGAAAGCATTTCTCTAATAACTTCCATATTTTTTTCAAGCCCAGCTAGTATCTTTAAAGTGATGATTCTGAACTCTAGATCTGACATCGTACTAATGTCCATATTGAGTAGGTCCCTGGCAGTCGGTACTACCTCTTGTTCTTTTTGTTGAGGTGATTTTTTCCATCTTGTCATTTTGTGCAGAGGAGAATAGATTAATGAGAGAACAAAATGCTAGCAGAGTAACTACGTCCCCAGAAAATATACTCTAAACAAATCAGAAAAGACCTGAAGCAGTGGGATAAGAAAGGGAAATAGAGAAAAAAGAAAAAGAAAAAGAAAAAAAAAAGAAAAAGAAAAAGATAAAAACAAAACAAAACAAAACAACAACAACAAAACCAGAATGTGATCATATATGATCAGGCTGGTATATAGATCAGTGCCACACACTAGATTTGGGGTGTATTTTGGTCTTTTAGAAGAAAGTGCCTCCCAAAATTTTAAAGAAAGAAAAACTTATATATGTACAAAAATAAGGGTTGATATGATGAAGGGATGGAATATGACTGTAAAGATGGAAACTATAAAAAATTTTATAAAAGGAATTGATAAGAAGTTGTTTGAAAAAAGAAAGAAGAGGATTTAAAAAAAGAAAAAAGAAAAAAAAAGGGAGAGGATGTGATCAGGCAGGGGAATAGAAAACACCACATACTAGAGATTTAGGGTATATTTTAATCTGTTAGAAGAAACTATCTCAAAATATTAAAGAGAGAACAACATATATATAAGCCAAAAATACGGGTAACTACTATGAAGGGATAGAATATGACTCTAAAAATGAAAAATAAAAATGTTTTTTTTAAAAAAAGGGATTGATAAGATGTTGGTTGAAAAAGGGAAAAAGAAAAATTCAAAAAGAAAAAAACAGTTAAAAAAATTAACTTTGAAAGACTAAAGAATCATGGTAAAAAAGCCATGAATTCTATGTGCAGTATTCCCCTAGCGCTGGAGTTCTGCCATTCTCATTGATCGGTGAACTTGGTCTTGGCTGGCTGTTCTCGCTGATCTTCTGGGGAGGGGCCTGTTGCCGTGGTTTCCAAATGTCTCTGCCGGAGGCGGAATTGCCCCGCCCTTGCCCCCTCGCGGCTAAGTAACCTGCTCGGGTTTGCTCTCCGGGGCTTTTGTTCCCTGCGAGCTTTCCGCACAGCTTTGGAGGCGGAGAGTGAAAATGGCGGCCTCCCAATCTCCGCTCCGGAGGAGCCGAGAACTCGGGGCCCCGCTCCTCAGTGAGCCCCCAGAGAAAAGCCTCCAGTCACTCCCGTCTCCCCGGTCTGCAGCTGCACTCCGTGCTCAACCGGCCTGTGACCGCGCGTTTCTATCTCTGGCACCCGACCTGGTCTGGAGTCTCCAAACCCAGCAGATCCCTGCGGTGCACTCCCGCGTGGCTCCTCCCGGGGGAGGAAGGTGAGTCTCCCCGGATCTGCCGCTTGTTGGGTCCCTGCTGGAGGAGCAGGGGCCCGACTGTGCGGCGGATCACGGTTTATGGCCACCCCGAGCTGAGAGCCCGCGCCTGGGCTCCGCCTCTGCAACCGGCTTCCCTGCTCCGATACCTGGGAGCTCTGCCACACTCAGGCACCCCTGGTCTTTCTGTGACCCCGAGGGTCCTGAGACCACACTGTCCCGGAGGGTTCCATCCCCCGCTTAGCCACCAGAGTGACGTCCCTCGACAGAGCAGACTTTTAAAAGTTCCGATTTTGTGCTCCGCGGCTCTATCACTTGCCAGAAGCGGCTGACGGAGGCCCCTCCCCCGCCGTCTATCCTCCCGAATATCGCCTCGGATTCACTTCTCCGCACGTCCTACCTTCCAGAAAGTGGTCGCTTTTCTGTTCAGAGAGTTGTTGCTATTTTTTTCTTCGATCTCCTGTTGAGTTCGTAGGTGTTCAGAATGGTTTGATCCCTATCCAGCTGAATTCCTGAGAGGAGATGAAATCCAGGTCTCCTACTCCTCTGCCATCTTGCTCCGCCCCCGCACATCATCAGTTTTTGATGTAGTGTTCAACGATTCATTAGTTGTGAACAACACCTGGTGCTCATTACCACACGTGCCCTCCTTAATACCCATCCCCTAGTTACCCCAATCCCCCAACCCCCTCCCTTCTGAGACCCACAGTTTGGTTCCAGGAGTCCAAAGTCTCTCAGGGTTTGTCTCCCTCTCTGATTTCTTCCCATTCTGTTTTCCCTCCCCTCCCCTGTGGTTCCCCACGCTATTCCTTATGTTCCACATATGAGTGAAACCATATGATAACTGTCTTTCCCTGACTGACTTATTTCACTTAGCATAAGCCCCTCCAGTTCCATCCATGTCGATGCAAGTGGTAGGATCTGTAGTCATTTTTTATTGATTTTCATTTTTATTACAAAATAAATATCCCCCCCTTTCCTAAATTCAAAGAATTACATGTTTGTATAAAGTGAAAGGCAACTGCTAGCTTCCTGTTCTGGACAAGATCTGGTCAAAACATTTCTGCTTCCAACATAAAAAGAGATTGTCCAGAGGCATTTCTTACAACACCTGAACTACTCCAGAGAAACACCATAGAAGAAACCTAAGACCACCCCTCTCTCCACCTTGATCAACAGAGGCCAGGTGGAGGAGCCTAGACTTCTACCCACACTCCTAGAGAACAAGACACCACTCCCTTTTCCCATGATGTTGGTGGTAGCCAAGTGGGAAGTCTGGACTTGTACCTTGCATGGTAGTAATGATGGCCTAATAAATAAAACATTTCCAAAAAATGCAGAGTTTTGTTTATTTATTTTAGGATTTTATTTATTTATTTGACAGAGAGAGACACAGTGAGAGAGGGAACACAAGTGGGGGGAGTGGGAGAGGGAGTAGCAGGCTTCCTGCCAAGCAGGGAGCCTTACGCAGGGCTCGATCTGAGGACCCTGGGATCATGACCTGAACCAAAGGCAGGCGCTTAACGACTGAGCCACCCAGGTGCCCCAAATGCAGAGCTTTAAAACATAATACTCAAACTGTCCAGAATATAATTGAAAATCATAGCAGGGACTAGGAAAATCTCAAAAGCGAAAAGAAAATCAACAGAAGACCACACTGAGATGACACAGATATTGGAAACATTTGACAGTGGCTTTTAAAAATTCAGTGGGAAGTATAGAACTGAAAACTGTAACCATTTCTTTTTGAACTCACTGGATGGGCTCAATAATAGATTACAGATGCCAGAAGGATACATAAACTTGAATGTAGAGCAATACAAATCACTCACTTTGAAAATAGACTGAAAACAAGCAAACAAACAAACAAAAAAGGGACAGAGCTTCAGGGACCTGTGGGAAGATAACAGAGTAGACACTCGGAAAAAGAAAGAGGAAGGGATTGGAAATGAAAAAAATATTTCAAAAAAGTGGCTGAAAATTTCCCAAATTGGTCATAAGACATAAATATGTATGCTAAAAAAGCTGAGAAATCTCCCAACAGGTTAAACCCAAAGAAATTCATGCCAAGATACATCATAATCAAACTGCTGAAAACTATTAAGAAAAGGAAAAAAGTATCAAAAGCTAGATAGAAATTATGCAAACCAATGGGGGAGAAAAGACTCAAATATCAGTGGGGTGCTCATCTGTGACCATGGGGTCAGAAAGAACTGTCAACCCCAAATTCTACATGCAGTGACACTATCTTGTAGGATTTAAGGGAAAAAGGAAGACATTCTGAGGCAAAGGAAACAGAATTTGTCTCCAGCAGACCTGTTCTTAAAGAATTTATAAAGGAATTCTCTAAGTAGAAAGGAAAAGATAACAGAAGAATTAAGACTTCAGGAATGAAGAAAAAAATGGAACTAATAAAAATAGGGTAATATAACAGACTCTCTTTTTCCTAGTTAGTTGGCTAGATTATGTTTGATGTTTGTACAAAATTAAATCATTTGATATGATTTGATGTCTGAGCAAAACTATATCACATGCTAATTAATGTATGTGGAGGAAATACCTAAGAGCTTTATGTTAAAAATGTGGGGGGAGTAAAAGGACCTAAATGGAAGCAAGGTTCCCACATTTCACTTGATGTGGTAAAATGTCAATCCTGACGGGAGTAATAAGCTATATATGTGCATTTTCATACCCACAGAAACACTAATAAAACTACACAAAGAGATACGCTCAAAAACAATATAGATATATCAAAATAAAATGATTTTTAAAGGTTCAAAAAATCCACAGGGAAGGCAAGAAAACAGGAATGAGAAACAGAGGAAACACACATAAAACAAATAATAAATGGCTGATACAGTCCCTAATCTATCAATAATTACTTTAATTGTAAATGGTTTAAATACTTCAGTTAAAAGACTAAAAATGGGGCACCTGGGTGGCTCAGTCGATTAAGCATCTGCCTTCAGCTCAGGTCGTGATCTGAGGGTCCTGGGATAGAGCTCTGCATCGGGCTCCCTGCTCAGTGGGGAGCCTACTTCTCCCTCTCCCACTCCCCCTGCTTGTGTTCCCTCTCTCGTTTGTGTTCCCTCTCTCGCTTGTCTCTCTCTCTCTGTCAAATAAATAAATAAAATCTTAAAAAAAAAAAAAAAGACTAAAGATGGCAGGATGACATAAACAAGACCCAGCTATATAGCATCTATAAGAAACTCTCTTCAAACATGAAAACATAGGTGGGTTCAAAGTAAAAGACTGGAAAATATATATGCCAGGCAAAAGTTTATTTGAAATACTACAAAGGGTTAATATAATAACACTTTTGTTGATTCCCTTTATTTCCTGAACTCTAAATACTAGAGAGTTCTATGACGAAATACTGAGACTTTTTTTTTTTTCCTGTATTCACTAGTCCCTGGGATAAACTCAGGTAGTAAGTAAGCTACCTTGAAATATAATCCACATGCTGAAGAAACCCAAATTTATATCACCTTCTATGATCACACCCCAGCTGCCTATTCCATGTTTCAAAGTGGAATTTCTTGGGTTGTCAAATGTATTTGTGGTAGCTTTAATACATTTGTTTCTCAGGAAATAATTCAGTGTCTAATGCTTATGACAGGGAATTTTCCATGATTCCAGCTGTTCTTTTAATCTGGCCAAATCTTTCATGAAACAAATATACTACATTACTTAGTTCAGTCTGCCCCCCAAAAGTTGAATTTTAAGTACCATCATTTTATTTGTATTTTTAAAAATATTCCATAAAAGAGAAATGGCAGCTGATGGTGACAGTGGTTCAGATGAGACTGAGGACCAGAAAGGGAATATGGCCTTCCCAAAGTCACAGAGTAATAACTGGTAGAGCTGGACAAGAACCCAAGCCTGTAACTGAAGAAACCAGAGGTCTTTCTGTTATACTCTTGGGAAGCAGATGATCTTTGCAAATTATCTTGTGGGAAAAATGCCTAAAGTCAAAAGAAGCCAGAAAGCTCCCCCAGATGGTTGGGAGTTGATGGAGCCAACCCTGGATGAATTAGATCAAAAGATGAGAGAAGCTGAAACAGAACCTCATGAGGGAAAGAAAAAAGTGGAATCTCTGTGGTATATCTTCAGGATCCACCACCAGAAAACCGACTATATTTCTGACCTCTTTTAGAAGCAGAAAGCCATAAGCAGAGAACGATATGAATATTGTATTAAAGAAGGCTATGATAAAATCAGATAAAAACCTGATCGCAAAATGGAAAAAGCAGGGGTATGAGAATTTATGCTGCTTGTGCTGCATTCAGACACGGACACCAATTTTGGGGAGGAACTGCATTTTCCGGGTCTCCAAAAGCAAGCAGGAAGTGGGCCGGATCATCGCCTGTACACACTGCAGCAGCTGGGGCTGCTCAGGCTGAGGACCTCAGGCCCTGACCCCTGCTTACCCTGAACTTTGGACTTCCCAGGTTTCTGCCTCTTGCGCCACCCTCTTTCCTGGGAGCGTAGCTCTTCTCACAGAGCAAAGCTCCCAGCCTGAGTTGGAGCATGGTCTCTACAGGTAAAGGCTTTGGTGTTTATCAGTTGTGATTTGTAGAAATAAAACTTTAAACCTTTAAAAAAAAATTCCATAAGTACTATTTCATGACATATTTATAGCAACATACTTTATCTTTAAAAATAAATAAAACTTGGGGGGAAATGAGATAATCTTCCTTCACACTGAGGTGGTTCTGTCCAGTTCCATTTAAACATATCACTTTGGGGTCACCTGAGTGGCTCAGTTGGGTAAACATTTGACTCTTGATTTCGGCTCAGGTCATGATCTCAGGGTTGTGAGATTGAGGCCCACATGGGGTTCCCGGCTCAGCAGGGAGTCTGCTCTCTCCTTCTGCCCCCTTTCATGCTCTGTCTCTCACAAAACAAAAACAAAATCATATCACTTCTCCTTCACCAAACAAATCTAAAGGCTTGATGAGTTCATAATGTACTGTCTTACTAGAAGGATACCACCCAGGCATCTTATTTGGTAGAATAACATTTTCCACTATGGGTGGAGTCACACCAGAAACATCAATTAGAAAATAAATGTATATCCAATGTAATGATAATTTGAGTAGCCATTCAGCAAATGGGATTCCAAGTCTATTTCAAGCAGGATTTAAAATCAATAATTAAGCTGTCATTTTAAAAAACTGCTAATTTTAATAAATTTACATGTAAGATTGAGGAAAAGGAGTTAAAACAATATTTTTTATAAGATTTAAGTTTCTATACCTTAAATTTCTCTCCCATCCTTCACTAGAAGTTTGATAGACTTTTTTTTTTTTTTTTTGGTAGAGATCCATTAAAAATGAGAGTTTTTCTGGATATTTCCCTTTGGGTTTAATAACATAAATATTATAAATTACATAAATTTTAAATGAATTATAAACCACAAGAAAATTATTTTAATAAAGGCTGTAGCAACTGGCCTGGCTTTGCAGGGTTGAGAAGGTATACAAGTTTAATATTTCTGTCACAGGGAGAAGCAAGAAGTGTGAAGTAGGCACAACCACAAAAAGATCTGAGAAATCATCAGAATCCCTAAGATGGCTGACAGAAGGTATTCCTCAGCTGAAATCAATCACTAAAGGCGACAAAAGGTGAATGCTACTTCAAATGTAAAGGCAACACCTTAAAACTTCAAGGAACATAAAAAAATCAAGGAAACATGACACCACCAAAGGGACACAGCAATCTTCAACCCTAAAGATTGGAGATCTGCAATTTACCTGATAAAGAAATCAAAGCAGCTGTCTTAGAGATGCTTAGTGAGGCACAAGAAAACACGGAAAGACAATTCAATAAAATTGGGAAAACAATACACAAACAAAATGAGAAATTTAGCAGAGATATAGAAATCACAAAAAAGAACCAGACAAATTCTGCACTTGAAGAAATGAAATTGAAAATGCAATGGAGAGTGTTGACAACAAAATAGATCAAGTGATTTTTTTTTCTAATCTTTCACTTTGAGTGTAAATATGTTTTCATATTAGAAGTGAGTTTCTTGTAGACAGTACATAGTTGAGTCTTGTTTCTGTGTTCACCCTGCCATTCTCAGTCTTTTAACTGAAGTATTTAGACCATTTACATTTAAAGTAATTATTGCTGTGTTAAAGGCTGTGTCAGTCATTTTATTATTTGGGGGCTGTATGTGTGTGCATGTGTGTGTGTGTTCTCTGTTTTTAATTCCTGTTTCCTTTTCTTGCCTTCCCTGTAGGTCTCTTCAACATTTTAAAATAATTTTATTTTGATACATCTATATTGCTGAGTATACTTCTTGTATAAGTCTATTAGTGGTAGCTCTAGGTATTAAGATGTACATATATAGCTTAGCATTCCTTTCTGGTATTCACACATTACCACTTCAAGTAAAGTATGGAGACTTTACTTCCATTTGGGTCCATTTACTCTCCCCACATCTTAAACTTTGCATATAATGAATATGTTCTTTCTGTTATCACTTATTGAGTTAGACACATTCAGTCACATTCAGCCAGAAACCAATCTAGCTATTTCTCCCAGTGAAAATTAAATATAGGTAATTAGTTGCAAAGGTATAGAAAGGTCTGCCAGACCAAATGGGAGAATGAAGAAGCTGGAGGACATAAAGAGCAATAAGTATAATATCAAAAAGCAAAAGATTCTATTGCTTTCAAGATGGCACCTAAAACTTACACATGTTGCTCTGTTATTGGAAGGAGTTTTGCAGTTAGTTCTGGGTCTAGGGAAGAACGGGAACAAACTAGCAGGACTTCCAAAAGTAGTATTCCCTCTGGATCACCCAATCTCCACTTGAATACATCTGTTTCTAACTACTGTTGGGAACTGCCACACTGGTAAAGCCAAAATGATCTTCCTTGTTTCTGATTTCCAACTACTCCTTCTATGGGTGAAACTCAATGAAAACCAACAAACAAAGAATAATAGGAAATGTAGTTTATATGCTTTAAATCTTAAGAAATTTGGATGTGGTGCTTGATGACATCAATGAAATAATCAGCGTAATCCACCACTGTCCATCACAGTAACAGTAATGATAGCTCCACATAGCAAGATCAAATTTGCCTTCCTATAATGAAGATGTCTCTGTTCTCTTCCTATAAATGGGAGTCAGAACTTCCAAGTCATCCTATTGATATTTGGTGATGTTATTACCTTATTTTAGTCACAAGCCCACAGAGGTATTCTGTATCTTAAAAGCTAAATCATTTCTTTTCACAAAAGCATAAGGTCAAGCAAGAGAAAACAGCTAAAAATATGCAAATATATCTATAAGAATCAAAACAGAAGTATATTGTCATAGTCCTCATGTAAGTTATTGATCATTAGGCTGTGGTTGATATTATAAATGTTTTTCTACACCCCATTCACTATATGTTTCCTTCTTCTTCAGCCAGCATCTAAACTAGTCCAGGTCCTCTACCTGATGGGGTTAACCACACTTCTCCAAATTGTCGGAATCCACAGCAACCTTATATTTAGTAGTTTGCTGATGTCTTCTATTAACCTTTATTAATACACAGAGAAGTGCAAAAGGAGGAGCCTCAGAGAATTTTCTGCATTCAAATATAATTTCCCTGCTCTCATCAGGTAGTAGTAAACAATAACCCTTTGGCAATTCAGTTTAATATCCCAGCCTGTGTACACAATCCACTCATATGCCTGTTAGTTCAATGACATGAGAGGCCCAAGATAACAACAGAGTTACCATCAACTTCCAGTAAAGGGAAATATTGATTTGGTCCTGGTGAAAGCATTGTATCTTATGACCTACCTTCTAAACTAGCAGCGTACAAACTTGTAAACCTGGAGAAAGAAAATTATTAGTGGTTAAGCATCTTAACAGATGCAGATAAAGTGATAATCCAATACAATTCAAGACAAATAGTCAAAAAAGAAAATACAATAAACAAAATTCTTGCAAACACAAAAAGAAGGAAATTTCTTTAAGCAAACAAAGCAGAGCTGTTGAGATACTATGCTGCCAATATGCTACAATCCCAATTTTCTTGCAACAAAGTTAACAGTGGTGATATTATGATTTATAATAAATATATATTTAGTCCTTGTTCCCACATCTAGCACAGAGCTCCTAAAATGCTTGGAATTTCCTAAGTGATGAGTGTGATAAAGGTGTCTTTAGTTACGTTAATGAGGTGACTTCTAGAAAACTCCAAGGATAGGGTCTTCTTGCCAGAGAGGAACCAGCCCTATCTTTAGAGAGTTGGAACTTGCAGTCCCACCATCATGACCTCCAGAGAGGGGAGAGGGACTGGAGGTTGAATCAATTGCTGATGCCCAATGATTTAATCAACCATGCCTATGTAATGAAGCCTCCATAATAACCCAAAAGGACAGGGTTCTGAGAGCTTCCTGGGTGGTAAGCACATGGAGCTGCTGGGAGGATAGTGAACTCAGAAAAGACAAAGGAAGCTCCATGCCCCTTACCATATATCTTGCCCTGCGCATCTCTTTCATCTGGCTATTCCTAATATCCTTTATAATAAACTAGTAATCTAGTAATCTAGTAAATAAAATGTTTTTGTTTGTTTTGTTTTTTTAGTTCTGTGAGCTGCTCTACTAAATTAATTGAACCTGAGGAGAAGGGCCTAGGAACCTCTGATCTATAGCTATTTGGTTAGATGACACACTGAATTTTTGCAATTGTCTTGTGAAGGGGATAGAGGCAGTCTAGTAGGACTGAGCCCTTAATCTGTGGGATTATGCAATCTCCAGGTAAATAGTGTCAGAATTGAGTTGAATTGTAGGACACCCTCCTGGTGTCAGATAATTGTTTGGTGGTGTGGAAAAAACACACATCATAATAGGAAAGATCATCATACCACTTGAAGAGCAAATTTCAGTCAGGATTACAAACAGACATCTTCAGTGGGCCTAAAATAAAAGTCATATATGATAACTGAAAATTTTCAGTTTTACAACTTGGTTTTGCACAATTAAAATAAAGCTAGTTTTCTCCCCTCCCTTTATTTTGATAGGCCTTAAGGAATTGTTGGTAGTCAGGGACCTGGGCTGAAGCAAGTTTGCACAAACATCTGTGGGTCAAGCTTTCCATGCCTAAAACCGGACAAACAGCCACTGAACAAAGAATCCACCAAGGGACCTAAAGAAGATAAAAAAAAGTTGACAATAGACTGTGTAAGGCTAAACAATGGCCCCAGATAACAGGAAGCTAGGACATAGCACTATGCCCACCAAGTCCATAGCGCCATAGTCTTATATAGAAAAGTTCTTAAACTGACCAATGGGAAAACTGTTGGAGGAGGGGGTCACAAACTCTGCCCCTTGCCCAGGTAAAACCCGTAAAGACCCCTAGACAACATCATTGCCCCGGCTTAACTCCCCTAAACCCCTCCCATGCCAGAGTCTTTCTTTCTGCCCAATAAAGCTCTTGCTTCTCGCCCTCTTTTTAGTTGCCTTGTCTGTGAATCTCATGCTTCAGGCGAGCTCTCTCCAATGAGAATCTGGTAAACATGGACGCAAGTAACAGTTTCCTTTCTATATACCATCCACTCCTGACAACTGATCTTGTCAGAGTAATCAAACTGTGCCACCTTTTAAAAGTATTATGATAGAACCCTACTTTGACTTGCTTCTTTTAATGTATTGTTATGTTATGTGAAATTATTAGGAATTATATACAAAATATCCTGTATATCTGAGAAGCAGCACAATATGTAATTTCAGGACTTGTGTGATTCTGAGGAAAGAAATAATTTATTGGTGAAGTTCTAATCATATAAAGTGAGGATTGCAATATCTTGTAGCCCTTCCATTCGTGCCACATTAAATCACACCTACACTAGAAATAAGTATTTCTGCTTTGCCATATTCCGGTATAAAAATGATATTTGCAATGACTAATGATGGGCAGTTGCATAGTTAGCCATCATATAAAGTTCCCGTACCTTTTCTTTTTTAAAAATATTTTATTTATTTATTTGACAGAGAGCACAAGCAGGGGGAGTGGCAGAGGCAGAGGGAGAAGCAGACTCCATGCTGAGCAGGGAGCGCAATGTGGGGCCCGATCCTAGGATGCTGGGATCATGACCTGAGCCAAAGGCAGCCACTTAACCAACTAGCCACCCAGGCACCCCTAAAGCTCCTGTACTCTTATACAACCTACTACAATGTCTCTTGGGACACTAGTCATTTAATTTTTTTTTTGTTTTTAAAAATCAACTCCTTGCAAAAATTAAAGAAACAAATTTATAGAAGGTAAAAAGGGTATACTAACTTCCTGTTTCAGAAAGATGGAATCAAGAAGCATTTCTAACTCCCTCTGCTAAGTATAACACAAAAGT
Source organism: Mirounga angustirostris (assembly GCF_029215605.1). Classification (NCBI taxonomy): domain Eukaryota; kingdom Metazoa; phylum Chordata; class Mammalia; order Carnivora; family Phocidae; genus Mirounga; species Mirounga angustirostris. The sequence goes on from NW_026991714.1 coordinate 47,244,234, forward strand.
CTGACATATTATATAAAACAAACATAAGGAAACTCTGAACAATGTAGAGAAGTCAGATTTGCTAGTGATATAGAAACAAAAGGAGCAACACAGCTGTGAATTGCTTGGGTTTCTTTTTACTTCTTGCATATCCCAGACATGTGATGAGAGAAACTTTCAACCTAGAGCCATAAAATTTGCACCAAAAAAAAAAAAAAGCCCCCAAAAGAACAGAGAAAGAGAACGGTCTCTTTCTAGGCAAAGGCCAAGAAAAACAGCCTACAAAGACAGATGCTTTTTTTTTTTTTAAATAATACCTAACTTATCCTAGAAAAACACCATAGAAACACTGCAATCTGCCTATCAGGAAAGGCTAAGTGGGTAGATTAGATTTTCAACCTGCCCTACCAAACAAGGTGCTCCTTGCTCTTCCCATGATATGAGCAGAGGCTCACTGCTTATGCTATACTTATGTCCACAGTTGCAGCAATAAATTACCTCTTCTCTCCCATGGTATCAGTGGAAGGCAAGTGCATAGTTGGAAATGCACCTTGCTTGGTAATAAGGTGGTGCCCCAACCCCAGTCCAGGGAGATGTCAGCAAAGACAAGTGATAGGCCTTTACCATCCAGCACTAATAATGCATTGCTTCCTTTACCTGCAAGAGTTGTATCAGTGGAGGCCTGATCAAATAGAAGGTTTAAATAAAATCCCAATTCTTACTACATTATACCCCAGTGGTCCAGGATACAATTGGAAATTACTCATCACACCAAGATTCAGGAAAATCTCAAAAGAGAAAAGAAAATGAACAGATGCTAACTTCGAGATCACTCAGATTGTGGAACTCTTTGATATCTAATTTAAAGAACCAAATAAGAATTATACATTGAAAAATACAATAAGACAACATTTAAAAAACCCTCATTGGAAGGAGCTCAGTAATAAATTAGAGATGATGGAAGAATGAATCATTGATGTTGAAGATAGATGAATAGAAATGATCATATCTAAAAATAAAATGTAAACATACAAAATTAACAGACTGCAGGGACTTGTGGGAAAATAATTAAGACTGGCATTCCACAAAGGGGAAAGGGTATAGAGCTAAAAAAAATATTTAAAGAATTGTGGTCAAGAATTTCTCCAAATGCATGTAACATATAAATATACCTCTTCAGGAAACTGAAAGCTCTACTCCATGTCAAGATACATCATTATCAAATTGCTGAAAATTAAAGGAAAAGAAAAAAAATCCTAAATGCAGCTAGAGAAAAATAATGCAGAACCAATAGGCAAACAATGATTCAAATGAGAGTGAACTACTCATCCAAAACTAAGGAAGCCAGGACAAGTGGCCCAATATTTTAAAAGTGGTGGAACAAAAGAATTACCAACCTCAAATTCTATATCCTTTAGGAATATAGAAAAATAAGATAGTCTCAGACAAAGGAAAACCAAATTTGTTGCCAGCAGAATTACCCTTAAAGTATGACTGAAGGTGAAGTCTCTAAGAAGAAAAGAAAATATAACAAAAAAGAGAATCAATGGACTTGAAGGTAGGTCAAAAGAGAAGCAGTAAGAAAAAAGAATGAAGAAAAATGAGCAGAATGAAATGAAGAAAAATGAACCACTATTCAAATTAATTGGTGAAACCTTCCCAAATTTGATAAAAGGTATTATCTTCACATCCAAGAATCTCAACAAACTCCAAGGAGAAAAAAACTCAGATGCAGAGGTCTATACTGAGATACATTAGAATCAAAGTATCAAATCCAAAGATAAAGAGATAATCTTGAAAGTAGCAAAGAAGAAGCCGCGCATCACATATAAGAAGTCCTAATTAACATCAAGAGTCAATTTCTCCTTAGAAACTATGGAGGCCAGGAGGCAGTGATAAGAAATATTTAAAAGGGAAAAAGTACTATCAAGCAACAATTTTATATTGGGCCATAATATCCTTCAAGATTGAAGGAGAAATGAAGACATCCTCCAATAAACAAAAAGTGAGGGAATTTGTTATAAGTAGACATGACCTATAAGAAATGCTGAAGGCTGAAGTATAAGGACATCAGACAGTAACTTGAAGCTAAATGAAGACATAGAGGACAATGGTAAAGGTCACTATAGGTACCATTAGGTAACTCTAGGTAATAAAAGGAAATATAAAAGCCATTATTATTGTGTTTATGTTTTTAAATTATTTTTCTTATATGATTTAAAAGACAAATGCATGAAACAATAATTATAAATCTATATTAATGGGAACACAATGACAAAGATATACTTTGTGACAATAACATATAAAGGGGAAGGAATGAAGATGTACAGGAGCAGATTTTTAGATGCTACTTCAGCTTGGCTGGTACTAATTCAAACTAGGTAATTGTAAATTTAAGATGTGATTTGTAATCCCTGGAGAAACCACTAAAATAAATCACTAAAGAATAGAAAGAAAAGCAAATGAGAAGGGAATCAGATTGGTTCACTACAAAAAAATCCATTAAACATTAAAAAAAGGCATTAATGGAAAACTGAGGACAAGAAGATATGAGACATACAGAAAATAAATTAAAATGGCAGTGGTAAGAACTTCATTATCAGTAATTACTTTAAATGAATTAAACTCTCCAATTAAAACGCAAAAGTTTTGGAGAAAGAGGTCTAAAAATGTTTGGAATCATGTATATGCTATCTACAAGAGACTTGCTTCTTTTTCCCCCAGCTTTATTGAGATGTAATTGACAAATAACATTACATAAGTTTAAGGCATTAAGATTCTTCTTGATTTTTTTTGTTTTCCGTTTATTTAAAAGTATGCTTGGCATACTGTAATATTCAGCCTGTATCAGACAGTTCAATTCTCTCCTTTTCTACATTGCAAATAACATAAACTGCAACTCCAGAAAAATGCTTCTTTTCTCCATTTTATTGTACCCCAGAACATGCCACATCTAGATGATGGTAATGTTTTTACTGGCACTCCTCCCTTCTTCTCTTCTTGGTCACTTCAGATTCATTTTCAAAATAGCATTCATAATGATCTTGTTTTAAATTCATTTTGTGTCATTTGCCTGCTGAAAATCTCCCAGAGGTTTCTAATTGCACATAGACTAAAGTCCAAAATATGTGCTATGGTTTATAACTTCTAAATTAATTCAACACTCTGCCTCATCATGAGCCAGCCACATTGGCCTCCTTGTTTTCTTTCATTGAGTCCAAGCCTTTTGATGCCTTCAGATGATTGATCTAACTCTTCTCCAGGTGCCATCCTTAAGGTTGGAGAAGATTCAAAAACTATCTCATGTGAAATATGAATTCCTTCCAGTCACTTTATTATTATTATCTTTTATAATGTGCATGATTCATCATCTTTTTCTATTTTCTTCTTTGTAAAATTATTATTTTTACTGTCAGTTTTCCACTTGACATTATAGTCTATGAATAAAGATACACTGACTCTTGTAGAGCACTAATCTCCAACAGTTGTGGTACTGCTTGGCATACACAAGTTCACAATATTGATTAGATGAATTAATAATGAGTGGGAAAATATGGAGGGCTAGAATAGACACTGTTCCCTTAGAGGCTTTGATATGCTTTAGGAATCTTATTATTCCCGAGACCCTTATTCACATCCAGCAACTGCTTTGTTTCCATTAAAAGTATGAGAAACACCAACTCAACTTCAGTTCCAATATATTCCTGTTTTTGATGTGGTTTTTTATGAAGGAGTTTTCCAGGTTCTAAATTATACCCTGGAAATCTGAATTTCAGAAATACAAAGTTCTAACGATGTGGAAATTATCAATACGTTTGTGCTAGTCTTTAAATGAGATCAATTTAGCACTTGCCAAAAAAGATAAGTGCCAAGTAGCTATGTTTCCTAGCAATAAGATCTTGCACATGCAGTATTTTAACAATTACACTATGTAAAATTTAATTTATCCTCATGCTGTGTCAACTGATTTTATCTAATTTCACTATAAACATTAAATTTGTGTTACTAAAACATGCAAGGATCTTTCAAAGATTTTCATTGTGTTCTTGACTAGTGTTTTCTAATATTGCCTACATTTAACTCATGTAAGGGGACAAAATGATTTTCTAGTGATTATCCAGAGATTTTCATATCTACTTAGACACAATTGGAACCCTAAACCTAAAAGGGGGACAATCACAACAACAGCAATGCTGCATATCTTTCCTGCTGCTAAGTCTTTATAAAATAGAAAAGAATACAGGATCTCAAAGGACACTATTTTACTTACCTCGCTGACTGCATTTAGGAGGAGTGGACCAGCCACTTTCTGTGCATTGGATGCTGCTCTGATTGTATAGAACGCTGTAGCCCGTATCACAAACAATTTGTACGGTGTCACCTTCCTGGTGTGTCTGTCCTGAAGATGCTGAATGACCATTTTCCACCCAAGGGAAAAAGCACTGCCCTAAAAACCGAAAAGATGACAAATACAAATCTTGCAAGGAAAGAGTAGTACATTTTGCAAACTTCAAAAGAGAAATCAAGCGCAAAAAATTCGATTCTTAAAAATTAGTTCATGCAAGTTAAAAAGAAAAAAATATGTCATCAATCACCACATGCATATATAAAACTTTTTACATTTGTAAAATTCCTCTAGATATCAGAAAAATTAGTTTTTATTCCTCATTTGATTGTCTAAATTGATTTTTGAAGGAAGAGATGACTTTTCTCTCTTTTGCCTTTGTGACTTTTCTATTTCATGACACTGTTTTCTTCTCTGCTTTTTCTCTGTACTCATTGAGAGGGTAAGACAAATATAATTTTAAAAAACAAAGATATAATCAGTAAAAAACACAAAATTAAGGAAAATAGCTTAAAAATTCTTCTTGAATATTTGAAGGAACAGCACATTTTGAATCAGATATTACACATACAAATAAACTCTTTTTTAAGATTTTTCATTTTATTTTTTTTAAATATTTTATTTATATATTTGACAGAGAGCAAGAGAGCACAAGCAGGGGGAGCAGCAGGCAGAGCGAGAGGGAGAAGCAGGCTCCCTGCTGAGCAGGAAGCCCAATGCGGGACTCAATCCCAGGACTCTGGGATCATGACCTGAGCTGAAGGCAGTTGCTTAACCAACTGAGCCACCCAGACGCTTCACAAATAAACTCTCTTGAGACAATCTACACTCATACAATTACCAAATGAGTGTGTTTGAATTAAATAGTAGCAGTTAACAGTATTGACCATTAATATTTAAAATGAAAAGATCTAGATATTCCACAAAAGTTTGTACTTGGTTTTTGTTTTTGTTTTTTTTTTCTGATTTGTTTCCACAAACAGCTTCTTACAAAAGAGGAATGACTATCTTGCCTTTGCTGGATCCTCCAGTCCCCAACTCTGTGATTGTCTAAACTCTGTGAGCCCCCCTGACATCCCCCTCATCCCCATCTGCCCCACTGAATGCACTGAATAATTCATCCAGATAATGACCAGGTATTTACTCACTGATACACTTTGGTGTTGGTGACCATCCTTCCTCTGTGCAGATTATTTGAGTCCAGAGTGATTGTGAAGGAGACACAAAGCTGTGATCACAGGAGTAGTAGAAATATTTTCCTATAGCAACGGGGAAGCTTTGTTTATATGTGTCTTCATCATATATGTTTCCATGTTTTATTTCTGGAAAATCACAAGTTCCTCCTTAAGAAAAAAACAGTATCATACATGAATAATTATATTTTATTTTAATAATCATATTGATGAATTTATTATTCTTTTTTTTTTTAAAGATTTTATTTATTTATTTGAGACAGAGAGAATGAGAGACAGAGAGCATGAGAGGGAGGAGGGTCAGAGGGAGAAGCAGACTCCCTGCCGAGCAGGGAGCCCGATGCGGGACTCGATCCCGGGACTCCAGGATCATGACCTGAGCCGAAGGCAGTCGCTTAACCAACTGAGCCACCCAGGCGCCCCGAATTTATTATTCTATTTAAGTTAATTGTTCCACTTAGGTTTGTGATTCAAGAACTGGGACAATCTATAACTAAGAGTATAAAGGTATTTGAGACATTTGTGATGTTTAAGTTCTTCAGAAGTATTTCCAAGATTAAAATGTAAACACTGAGGAAAGAATAAAAGTGGTTCTATCCAGTAGGCTTCTCAGATCTAAGAAATTCACTTGGGATGGGTTGGTCAGATTATTTATAGTTCTCTATTCACTTTCTGTGTCTCTTCTTTCTGTGTCTTCTACAGATCTCCCCTCAGAAATCTTGGCCCTTTCCATCCCTCTTCTCCTACTCTAGACAACACATTACATAGGATATATGAACATATACACATATGAAACTATAATTGTAGAATGGGTGGCTTAAATATCTGAAATTTATTTTCTTGTAATTCTAGAAGCTAGAAGTCAGAGATCAGGTGTCAGCAGGAATGGTTTCTTCTGTGGCATCTGTCCTTGGCTTGTAGATGGCCTCTTCTCCCTGAGTCTTCCCTTTATGTGTCTCTGTCCTAATTTCTTCCTCATACAGGGACACCAGGTTTATTGGGTTAGGATCCATCCTAATGACCTTGTTTTAACTTAATTCCTTTCTAAAGACCCTATTTCTGTATACAGTCACACTCTTTGGTCCTGGGAATTAGGATTTCAGCATTTGAATTTTGCAGGAATGCAATTCAACCCATGCCAATAAACACACAAAGATGTCTTCTGTATACAAAACAGTGTGCTTCCACCAAGTGAGTTCATTTCTCCTTTGAGAAACATTGGTGCAACCCAAACTTACAGGGCATTCATCTCAAAGGCTGCTTTCAGAAAGAATTCACTGAGGAAGAATAGTTTCAAACTAGATGGGATGTTTTGTTGTCTTGTTATTATTGTTGCTAGTAAAGGGAATTACCTGGATATAGTCTTAAAGAGCATATAAAACTCTATATACAGCAAATTACCAAATGAATTTTAGTAAATTCAGGAGTAAGGCACTGTGATTTATATTCTATTCAAAAATGGTGCAATGAAGTATCTTAAAGCACTTTAGAGATTTCATTTATAATAATTTGGAAATGAGAGTTTTTGATTTTAAAAGAAAGAGCCTTTAAAAAGATATCATAATGAAGAATTTATAAAGACATTAAGAAAGGAGAAAAATGTAATTGTATAAATAAAAACCTTAAAGATTTTACACATGCAGCAAAAAGCTATTAGAACTAGTACACAAAAATAAATTGCTCTCTAAAGTTTAAAAATCTACCAATTATATTTGTTATGTCATGAGATATCATTTTTAATATACAAGGACTGAATTCAGAGACATAATCTAAAAAATACATTACTCGAAAGGTGAAAACAAATCAGTGAGCAATGTGCTACAGCTAATGCTCTGAAAATTATTTATTTACTCAATATTTACCAGTAAATATTTAATTTACAGAAATGTAAATTAAAATTTATTGTTTTGATGCGAATTTTGTTGAAATATTAAATTGATCATAATCGCTTGTAACAGCTTTAGTTTTGTTAAAGATTTATTTATTTAGTTAGTTAGTTATTATTTATTTAAGAGAGAGAGTGAAAGCAGAGGGAGGGGGCGGGGGAGTGGAAGAGAAGCAGACTCCTTGCTGAGCCCAGAGCCAAACATGGGGCTTGATCCCAGGACTCTGAGATCATGACCTCAGCTGAAACAAAGAGCTGGAGGCTCAATCAACTGAGCCACCCAGATGCTCCTCGTAACAGCTTTATTAAGGTATAATTGAAATACGGTAAACTGCATATATTTGAAATGTCTGATTTAATAAGTTTCTTTGTGTGAGTGAATTGGGAAAGCAGTTTTCACCAAATAAAATATCAATTACTTTATTTAACTAAACTACTAGCTTAGGACAAATACATATTATGTACTATATAGATATTTTTATGTTTTAAGTAGTTTTAGTTAAGTGATATGTATATAAATGTATACTTAAAAAATTATATACCCACATATTATAAATTACAACACAGACTTTACACTATTTCAAATCCAAAACATTTTTTAAAGATTTTATTTATTTATTTGAAAGAGAGAGAGTGAGAGAGAGAGGATGAGCAGAGGAAGGGGGAGAAGCAGACTCTCCTGCTGAGCAGGGAGCCCAATGAGGGGCTTGATCTCAGGACCTTGGGATCATGACCAGAGCCGAAGGCAGTCGCTTAACCAACTGAGCCTCCTAGGTGCCCCTACAAATCCAAAATATTTTAGAATGACTTTATCTCAACCAAAAAGCATCCTCTTGCATTAATAGAAATTACTATTAAGTGTTGATCATTACTGTTTAATTCAGATTTTTAAGTGACTCTCAATAGTTAAAAAATATGACAAATATTCTACTTCTGCTAAACTTAAGAAGTTTTGACATACAAAGTCATAAAACCATCACCATATACAAGATTATGTAGATATCCATTTCTTGCATTAAAAATAAGAAACCTCCATATATTTTGAGGTCAGAATCTCACTTTTCTTGTGACATATTTCCTAAAGTTGTGTGAGCATACTCACACATCTCCATAATCAGCATTGTGTGTCCTGTCAAATTTAGGAAATAGAAAACAGAATTTATTTTATTTTCCCGTTAGATAGACACAAGATAATTTTCCTTTATAAAGTTATGCTCCATTATGGTATCACAATACAGACTATTTTTACTAGTAAATTCATTAAAAAATATAGATATATGAAAGTAGATATGATATGAAGTTACGTTTAAGAGAGAAGGTAAGTGTTCAGATCTGTTTCAACTTACCTTGTCCATGAGCACAGGAAACCCACAAGATGAAAATAATACTGATTAGTAACAGCATGTTAGTTATTCCAATGCTATATTAATACAAATATTCCAGTTGTGCTGTTTGGGGTTGTAAATCTGGTTAATTAGCAGTTATCAAGTGTGACCCTGAATTTAAGTGCACTACCATGAAGCTCGTTAATTGTGGTTGCTCAGTAAATATCAAAGTTCAAAGAACTTTGCAAAATCCCTCAATTCCTATTGGTTAACTGTTTCACAATGATTTCTTGAATTCATTCCCTGATACATACCGTACAGCTTTCTTTACGGACAATAACAGGCTGGCTCCAAAAGTGATGTAAAACACTAAGTTAGGGCGCCTGGGTGGCTCAGTTGGTTAAGCGACTGCCTTCGGCTCGGGTCATGATCCTGGAGTCCCAGGATCGAGTCCCGCATCAGGCTCCCTGCTCAGCAGGGAGCCTGCTTCTCCCTCTGACCCTCCCCCTCTCATGTGCTCTCTGTCTCTCTCATTCTCTCTGTCTCAAATAAATAAATAAAATCTTTAAAATAAATAAATAAATAAATAAATAAAACACTAAGTTAAACACCCATTGAAAATCAATACAGCTCTTTCTCAACCATGTGAATCATATGCAAACAACTGAATCCCTGTCATTATATTTTTCTCTTGTCCTTTACTTACCTTCATTACTTCATTACTTAAGGGTTTATGAAAACCAATGTGTATATTTGGACCCCATTCCATTATCTGTATTTTCTTATGCCTAGGGAAACACTGCTTTACTTTTTTTTATTATTATGTTAATCACCATACATTAGATCATTAGTTTTTGATGTAGTGTTCCATGATTCATTGTTTACATATAACACCCAGTGCTCCATGCCCTCTTTAATACCCATCACCAGGCTAACCCATCCTCCCACCCCCCTCCCCTCTAGAACCCTCAGTTTGTTTTCCAGAGTCCATAGTCTTTCATGGTTCATCTCCCCCTCTGATTGCTTTACTTTTAAATTCACATTAGGTTATAGTACTAAGTACAAGAGCTTCAGCATATTCTTGCACTGAAATATTTTTCATCTAATGTGCTTTGAGGCACCTTTTCTTTTAGGGTACAATATATTCAGATGCATGCAATGATTTCCCTTTTCATGTAGGAATATAGCTCAAATGTCCTCACAGCTGTCCTTTCACTGATTTATTAATTTTATTCTTTATTTTTTAGCTATACATGTATATTTACATATATGTAGCCAACTATATTTGTCATCTTCTAAAATACAATTACTTCATATAAGAGAATTGTTTTCAAGCAGATAATGAATATGGAAAATATTATTATAAAGGTGGAGAAAATAAATCAGTCACTAATGTCATAGAGTTAATGCATTTAAATTTATTTATTTCCTTACTATAACTACATAGTTCTAAAATATTAAATAATTTAGTAATATAATAATTAATACTTCCAGAATAGCAAAAGAGCTTGTATTAAAGTAACAGATATAAACTTAACATAAATTATAAAAATGAACTGCTTGAGTGAGTAAATGCAAGCAGAAAATGGATAGTGTCCAATCTTTGAAAGAATGGAATTAAACTGTGAGGTCCATATTTATCCATTTTATGAATTTAGAACACACCCACATCCATTTGGTACATGGATGATAAGCTCAGGCAGAAAGCAGGAGTCTCACTTGTGGGACAATTTAGAGATCTGAGTATGCAGCTGGGAGAACCTCTGCCAAGTGAGAAGAGAAATGTATGCAGCCCCATCAGGGAAATCCCCAATAATCTCCATATGTCCTCTTAAATTATTTCCTAATCTATATGAGCCTGCAAACTCAAAGCAGCCCAGTGGGGAGAAATTGCTGCAAGGCTGAAAACTTTGAAAAATTCAAGTAGTACCTAGTGTGGAAGAAAACAAGTTTGGAGTTCAAGACCAGCACAGTTTATTAAATACCTCACATTTTACCACCCAGACAGATATGTCTTAGGAGTAAATACTATGCCCCAGGAGCTGACTAAGGGCTATATCCTTGTATTGCGGCAACACTGAAATAGACCAACCTTAAAAAAAAAAAAAAAAAACTTAAAATGAAGACCTCACAGAATTATAGTATTCCACCAGGAACATAACTTCTGTTTTATATTCTTTTATGAGATAGTCAGCTAAATATAGCCATAAGAGGAGACAGAGGATAGGTTTAGGAAAAAACAAAGTTTATTATACTCACAAGTCCTAGAGACAGAGGCAGAAATAGGAATGAGGGGAAGGTTGAGGGGCCAGATAGAAGAGGTATGGCTCTGGTTGGTTAGTTTGCAGATCAAAGACAGGCTTCTGGCTGGGCTCTTTGCTATCTCTAAGATTTAGTAGTCTCTCCTCAGCCAGAAGGTTTTGTAAGATATCAAACCATCATAATAAACGGAAAATGAAAAATATTTACAACAGAACTTTTATTAGAAGAAGAATCTATATTATTCAGAGGCAAATGCCAGAATCTATAAATCTCTACAATGTGCTGTTGGTGATGTTTAGTGTAGAGTAAAACTTACTGGACATGAAAAGAAGCAGAAAATATGAGCCACAGTCAGGGGAAAAGAGCTATCAAAAGAAACAGACCTAAAGATAAATAGTACACTAAAATAAATAAGATAAACATAACTTTTCAATGATTATGAAATACAAGTTAAAGAATCTAAAGAAAAGTTATATATATATAATTGCTTAAGAGTTGTCAAGTTTCAGAATAGAGGTATATCTAAGTTTCTAAAAAAGTACCAAATGTGAATCCAAGAATTAAAATTATAATATTCATGAAAACTGGAGAAAAATAATAACAGAATGAGAAATGAATAAGAAGAAATAAATGGACTTAAAGATAGGTTAATAAAAATTATCAGAAATAAATATCTTAAAAATAAGAATAGAAAATTAAAGACTCAATGACCTGTGGGGTAGTATCATGTGATCAAACAAGAAGAAAGAGAAAGTTTAAGGCAGAAGACCAATTTGAAAAATTATAGATAGCAATCTTCCAAATGTTATTAAAGACATGAAGCCACAGAACCAAGAAGCTCAGCTAACATCAAGAATGACAAATACACAGAAAACTGTAATTTAAAAAAAAAAACCTGCTAAAACCAACATTAAAAAGAAAAATTTGAAAGCAACTGGAAAAAGGATGGAGAAGAACATATATAACACATAGATAATGCCAACACAGAGACAGAACTAATACTGTCAGCAGACTTTTCATCAAAAACAATGGGGCCAAGAAATAGTCCAAGATGGTGGAGGAGTAGGAGACTTTAGTTTTATCTGGTCCCAGGAATTCAACTAGAAGCTATCAAATCATTCTGAACACCTGTGAACTCAAACAGACATCTAAGAAAATAGCTTCAATTCTACAAATAGAGAAGCAACCACTTTCTGCAAGAATGACAAGATGGAAAAACTCACCTCAAAAAAGAAAACAAGAGGCATTACTGACTGCCAGGGACCTAACCAGTATGGATAGAAGTATGATGTCAGAACTAGAGTTCAGAATAATGATTATAAAGATACTAACTGGGCTTGAAAAAAGCATAGAAGATACTAGAGAATCCCTTTTTGGAGAAACAAAAGAACCAAAATTTAATCAAGTCAAAATAAAAAAGGCTATTAATGAGATGCAATCAAAAATGGAGGCTCTAACTGCTAGGATAAATGAGGCAAAGAGAGAGAACTAGTGATGTAGAAGAGAGAATAATGGAGAATAAAGAAGCTGAGAAAAAAAAAAGAGATAAACAGCTACTGGCTCACAGGGAGAGAATTTCAGAGAATGTGATAAAGTGAAACAACAATAGAATAAGCGAGAACCCAGAAGAAGAGGAAAGGGGGGGAGCAGAAGGTATATTGGAGCAAATTATAGCAGAGAACTTCCCTAATCTGGGGAAGGAAACAGGTATTCAAGTACAGGAGGCACAGAGAACCCCCCTCAAAATCAATAAAAATAGCTTGACACCTCAACATACAATAGTGAAACTGGCAGCTCTCAGACAAAGAGAAAATCCTGAAAGCAGCTCTGGACAGGAGGTCCATAACCTACAAGGGTAGAAATATTAGACTAGCAGCAGACCTATCCACAGAGACCTGGCAGGCCAGAAAGGACTGGCATGATATATTCAGAGCACTAAATGAGAAAAATATGCAGCCAAGAATACTTGATCCAGCAAGAATGTCATTCAAAATAGAAGGACAGATAAAAAACTTCCAAGACAAACAGAAACTAAAAGAATTTGTGTCACCAAACCAGCCCTACAAGAAATATTAAAGGGAATCCTTTAAGTGAAGAGAGAGCCCTAAAGTAACATGGACCATAAAGGAACAGAGACAATATACAGAAACAGTGACTTTACAAGTAATACAGTGGCAGTAAATTCATATCATTCTTTTTTTTTCCCCCACCTACAGGAAACCCACTTTATTTTTTGCTTGCTTTTTTGTTTTTGTTTTTGTTTTTGTTTTTTTATTTAATTAACATATAATGTATTATTTGTTTCAGGGGTACAGGTCTGTTAAATTCATATCTTCCAATAGTTACTCTGAATGTAAATGGATTAAATGCCCCAATCAAAAGACACAGGGTAGGGGCGCCTGGGTGACTCAGTTGGTTAAGTGACTGCCTTTGGCTCAGGTCATGATCCTGGAGTCCCAGGATTGAGTCCCACATCAGGCTCCCTGCTCGGAGGGGAGTCTGCTTCTCCCTCTGACTGCCCCCCTAATGCTCTCTCTCTCTCATTCTCTCTCTCTCTCTCAAATAAATAAATAAAATCTTAAAAAAAAAAAGACATAGGGTATCATATTGGATAAAAAAGTAAGACCCATCCATATGCTATATGCAAGAGACTCATTTTAGACCCAAAGACACCTCCAGATTGAAAGTGAGGGGGTGGAAAACCATTTGTCATGCTAATGGATATCAAAAGAAAGCTGGGTTGGCAACACTTGTATCAGACAAATTAGATTAAAACCGAAGACTTAAGAAGAGATGAGGAAGGACACTATATCATAATCAAAGGGTCTATCTAACAAGAAGATCTAACAACTGTAAATATCTATGCCCCTAAGATGGGACCAGCCAATTATATAAGCCAATTAATAACATAATTAAAGAAACACATCAATAATAATACAATAATAGTAGGGAACCTTAACACCCCACTCACGGTAATGGACAGATCATCTAAGCAGAAGATCAACAAGGAAACAAGGCGTTTGAATGACACACTGGACCAGATGGACTTCACAGGTATATTCAGAGCATTCCACCCTAGAGCAACAGAATACACATTCTTCTGGAGTGCACATGGAACATTCTCCAGAACAGATCACTTACTAGGTCACAAATCACATCTCAACCAGTACCAAAAGATTAGGATAATTCCCTGCATATTTTCAGACCACAATGTTTTGAAACTGGAACTCAATCACAAGAGGAAATTTGAAAAGAACTCAAGTACATGGAGGCCAAAGAGCATCCTACTAAAGAATGACTGGGTTGGGGTGCCTGGGTGGCTCAAATGGTTAAGCATCTGCCTTCAGCTCAGGTCGTGATCCCAGGGTCCTGGGATTGAGCCCCATATCAGGCTCCTGGCTCAGTGGGGAGCCTGCTTCTCTCTCTCCCCCTGCCTCTCCCGCTGCCCATGCTCTCTCTCTCTCTGTATCACTGTGTCTCAAATGAATAAATAAAATCTTTTAAAAAAATGAATGGGTCAACCAGAAAATTAAAGAAGAATTTTAAAAATTCGTGGAAACAAATGAAAATGAAAACACAATTGTTCAAAATCTTTGGGATGCAGCAAAGGCAGTACTAAGAGACAAGTATATAGTAATATAAGTCTTTCTCATGAAACAAGAAAGTTCTCAAATACACAACCTAACCTTACACCTAAAGGAGCTAGAGAAAGAAGAGCAAATAAAGCCTAAACCCAGCAGGAGAAGAGAATTATTAAGGTTAGAGCAAAAATCAATGAAATAGAAACTAAAAGAGCAATAGAATAGATCAATGAAACTAGGAGCTCATTCTTTGAAAGAATTAATAAGATTGATAAACCCCTGGCCAGACTTATCAAAAAGAAAAGAGAAAGGACCCAAATAAGTAAAATCATGAATGAAAGAGGAGAGATCACAACCAACACCAAAGAAATACAAACAATTATAAGAACATATTATGAGCAACTATATCCCCACACATTAGGCAATCTGGAAGAAATGGATGATTCCTAGAAATGTATAAACCAGCAAAACTGAACCAGGAAGAAATAGAAAACCTGAACAGATCCATAACCAGCAAGGAAATTGAAGCAGTAATCAAAAATCTCCCAACAAACAAGAGCTCAGGGCCAGATGGCTTCCCAGGGGAATTCTACCAAACATTTCAAGAAAAATTAATACCTATTCTTCCAAAGCTGTTTCAAAAAATCCAAATGGAAGGAAAACTTCCAAACTCTTTCTATGAGGCAGTATTACCTTGATCCCAAAACCAAAGACCCACACCAAAAAGGAGAATTACAGGCCAATATTCCTGATGAACATCCTGATGAACATGAATGTAAAAATTCTCTCCAAGGAGGAACACACCTCAATATCATAAAAGCCATATACAAAAATCCCACAGTGAATAAATCATTCTCAATGGGGAAAAAATAAGAGCTTTTCCCCTAAGATCAGGAACATGGTAGGGATGTCCACTCTCACCATTGTTGTTCAACATAGTACTAGAAGTCCTAGCCTCAGCAATCAGACAACAAAAAGAAATAAAATGCATCTGAACTGTCAAAGAAGAAGTCAAACTCTGACCCTTCACAGATGACATGATACTCTATGTGGAAAACCCAAAAGACTCCACCCCCAAATTGCTAGAACTCATACAGGAATTCAGCAAAATGGCAGGATATAAAATCAATGCACAGAAATCAGTAGCATTTCTATACACTAACAATAAGACAGAAGAAGAAGAAATTAAGGAGTCAATCCCATTTACAATTGCACTAAAAGCCATAAAATACCTAGGAATAAACCTAACCAAAGAGGCAAGAAAACTATAGAACTATACTCAGAAAACTATAGAACACTCATGAAAGAAACTTAGAAAGACACAAAGAAATGGAAAAGCATGCTCTTGGATTGGAAGAACAAATATTGTTAAAATGCCTATGCTAGGGGCGCCTGGGTGGCTCAGTCGTTAAGCGTCTGCCTTTGGCTCAGGTCATGATCCCAGGGTCCTGGGATCGAGCCCTGCATCGGGCTCCCTGCTCAGTGGGAAGCCTGCATCTCCCTCTCCCACTCCCAGGGCCCTTGCTCAGTGGGAAGCCTGTTTCCCCCTGCTTGTATTCCCTCTCTCACTGTGTCTCTCTCGGTCAAATAAATAAATAAAATCTTAAAAAAAAAATGTCTATGCTACCTAGAGGAATCTATACATTCAAGGCAATCCCTCTCACCTATACACCATGTGTTCTGTACCACTACTCACCAGTGAAACTCAAAAGAGAAATACATTAAGTATCATATTACTGTACCATTGAAAAGAATAAAATCTTGCCATTTGCAATGATATGGATGGAACTAGAGGTATTATGCTAAGCGAAATAAGTCAGAGAAAGATAAATACTATATGATTTTACTTATATGGGGAATTTAAGAAACAAAAAGATGAAAATAGGGGAAGGGAAGGAAAATAAAATATAAACAGAGAGAGAGGCAAACCATAAAAGGCTCTTAAATATAGGGAAAAAGCTGAGGGTTGCTAGAGGGGAGGAGGATGAGGGGATGGGGTAACTGGGTGAAGGGCATTAAGGAGGACATTGGATGTGATGAGCACTAGGTGTTATATACAACTAATGAGTCACTGAACTCTACCCTGAAACTAATAATACACTATATGTTAACTAACTTGAATTTTTTTAAAAAAGAATATATTAGGTTTCTATTACACATGCTGAGGGTGTAAAATATTTCTAAAGTAAGAAAAAATACATAAATAATGCAATATCTATATAAATTATATATCAAATGAAATCTTGTATCAAATAAAAAGTAGCTTCTATGATAAAAAATAAATTTAAAAACCCTGCCATTTCCATGTTTTTTAATGATTAGGATCAACAAGATCTTCTATACATTACTGCAAGAATATTAAAATGGTACTTTGGGAAATTCTTTGGCAACTGATTCCACACATAGGTAGATTTTTTTTTTTAATTTTTTATTCTTATGTTAATCCCCATACATTACATCATTAGTTTTAGATGAAGTGTTCCATGATTCATTGTTTGTGCATAACACCCAGTGCTCCATGCAGAATGTGCCCTCCTCAATACCCACCACCAGGCTAACCCATCCTCCCACCCCCCTCCCCTCTAGAACCCTGTTTGTCTTTCAGAGTCCATCGTCTCTCATGGTTCGTCTCCCCCTCCGATTTCCCCCGCTTCATTCTTCCCCTCCCGCTACCTTCTTCTTCTTCTTCTTCTTTTTTTTTTTTCTCAACATATATTGCATTATTTGTTTCAGAGGTACAGATCTGAGATTCAACAGTCTTGCACAATTCACAGCGCTTACCAGAGCACATTCCACACATAGGTAGATTTTTAAGAAAAATAAGTATGTCTATACATCAAGAGCTATAGACTAGATTGCCCATAGCAGAAAATGTTGAAACTAGGAGAATAGATGAATATTTTTTTGCTATATTTATCCAATGGAAACTACTTGGCAATAAAAAGGAGGACCTATTGCCACATGCAACAGCTTGGATGGAAATCACAGACATTTTCTTGAGAGAAAAATGTCTGAAGCAAAGATGTTAATAGAGTATAATTCCACTCATATGAAGTTAGAAAACAGTGAAAATTAATCATGCTCTATAAGTTCAGAACACTAGTTATACCTTTGGAGATGAGTAGTATATTAACTCGAAGGTATCACAACAGGGTTGCTTATGGGGTGCTGGAAATTTTCTGTCTTGATCCGGGTGGTGGCTTATATGGGTTATATGTGAGTTACATATATAAACATGTAAAAAATTAAGTGTCAGAAAAAAAATCAACTGTAATCATCTAAGTTGTGAAATTGTGCTTCATTGATTTTGTTGAAAATGCTTTGTGTCTGGGCGCCTGGGTGCTCAGTTGGTTAGGCGACTGCCTTCGTCTCAGGTCATGATCCTGGAGTCTCGGGATCGAGTCCCGCATCGGGCTCCCTGCTCAGCAGGGAGTCTGCTTCTCCCTCTGATCCTCCCCCATCTCATGCTCTCTCTCTCTGTCTCATTCTCTCTCTCAAATAAATAAATAAAATCTTTTTAAAAAAAAAAAAAGAAAAGAAAATGCTTTGTGTCAATAAACCTAAGTTCCCAACTCTTTTGCTAATGAAGCAATGAAATAATTAATAGTAAGTGAAATTAAAGTAAAACACTAGCAGCTTTGTTGATATGCATTTGATACTTGAAGAAACTATTTGAAAACTGCATTCTGTCACATAGTGTTTACAAACTCTAATAAGAATCATCTCACTATGTTGTTTCCTACGTAACAACACAAAATTGAGAAGCAACACCATATTTTTAAGCTATAGCACTGTTTTTAGTATAATGATAAGAAGAAATTAAAAGGAGATAACACTTGATCAAGTGATCAGTTCAAAGTGTCCGAATGGCAGAAATCAGCTGGGCAATGAACTTTAGCCAAGAATGACAAGTGAATAAAAATGTCCTCCAGACTCCTGGCTGACTCAGTCAGTAGAGCATGCAACTCTTGATCTTAGGGTTGTGAGTTTGAGCCCCATGTTGGGTGTAGAGGTAACTTAACGTCTTTAAAAAAAAAGTTACAATGAAATTTTACTCTTTCTATAAGTAATTTTGTAAAGAATTTAAATATTAATCATTTTCCAAATAACTGATAGTATTTAAAATGGAGTTGTCACTTTTTGAAATCCAAAAAAAAAAAACTCTTGAAAAAAATATTTCCTTTTCTGGTATCATTGCTTATGTAACCAGCTTGGGTCGGTCATAAATATGGACTATAGTTAACTTTTAAAAGTAGCACAAGGTGTTTTCAGAGTTAATTGCATAAAATGTAAAGAGCAGTTACCCAGAATCTTGGTGAAGGACATCAGAAATATATCAATATTGTCAATTGTGCTATTAAAATTAAGTAAGCCATCCTTATTAATTGATTAATTTTTAAGGTATGGCAAAGGAAAGGATATGGAATTATGCATGAAGGTAAAAAGGTTCTTCAAAGGATATTGTTTTAGAAACTTGTACACATTATTTGGTATTTTTATAGTTTTTTTTAATTTAATGAAAACAGTAAAATATTCAAAGTGGAAATTTTTTCTTATTTTTATGTTTTTTTAAATAAAGCTTTTTTTATGGGATAATTTTAGATTTAAAGAAAAACTGCAGTGATCATTTAGATGAAGTCTTTGAAAAGTTAATGTAAAAATAAGTGAAGGAATTATGATTAGGATTATTACATAAACATTGAATAAATATAATTTTTGTAAAATAAGTATGTTTACAACAAATTTTTAGTTTCTCTGTATTAGACAGATGAGACTTAAGTATATGAAATAGAAAATAGATGGCTGTCATTTACATAGATAGGATTTTTAAGTAGAAAAATGAAAAAAATCACCCAGTGATTCATTCAAACATAAAATATTAAATAAAATATTACAATGAACAATTATACATTTCAAAGTAGATTATATTGCTCAATTTTGGTAGGATTAGTTGATTGAACAAAAGATCAAATAAAATTTAATTAGTATAATCAAAATTCATTGAGGACCCATAACCTCTGTTTCTGAGAGAAGGTAAATTCCTCATTAAAGCATTTCTAACTGCATTTTTTCTTGAAAATAGTGTTCAGGAGGTAATTCAGCTATAGCTGTGGTAATAAAGTTGATCAGAAATAAACAACAGAATAGATTTTATACTAGACAGAGAACCAAATATCATTCTTAATTAATTAATTCAGATATTATTGTTCTGATGGAAGTATTTCTTCCTTTGGAACTAAGAACTTCAGACCAGCAAACCATAAGGCCACAGGTTCAGGAAAAAAAGAAAAATTGCTAATGGATCAGTAGGGGTAATATGAACAGTGTCATTCCCATTTCTACCCCTTGACTCTTGGACCTGCCAATCCTGGTCAAGACAAAGACACCACCATATATTGGATGCTGACTTGGAGCATCTACAGCCTGGAGAATCTTGCCACAGCTCACTGAAACAGTTTTCAAAAAGCCATGCCACTGGTCTATCAATTCAACTGCTTCAGGGTGCTGAGGAACATGAATAGACTAGTGAATTCCAAACGTGTAGGCCTACTGTTGCATTTCATTTACAGTGAACTGAGTTCCTTAATCAGAAACAATGCTGTGTGGATTACCATGATAGTGGATAAGTTCACAGATGGTTGTTTTGGCAGAAGCATTGTGTGTAGTGAAGGCCTATCCACACCCAGGTGGTCTATCCCAGTAAGAACAAATGGAAGTGTCCAATGTAATCACCCCACCAGCAGATAGCTGGCTGATCACCCCCAGAGACTGTCATGTCAGGAAATCAAGTTGGTCTCTGCTGCTAGCCGAATGGGTACTCAGCAGTACCTGCAGTCAGATAGGCCTTGGTGAGTGGAAGTCCATGTTTCTGACCCCTGCATAACTCCATTCCTGTCCCCATGGCCCTTTTGTTCATGAACCCATTGGGAAATGACAGGAGGGACTGGGGAAAGAGTCTGACTGGTATCCACAAAACAGATCACCCTGTCTACCTGATTTTTTAAATCTGAATCTGGTGATTCAGATGTGTCCTGAGCATTCACATAAGACATAAATATCCTCACATTTTTAGCTCACTCAGAGATCCAGCCACATATCTCTTCCCTTGACCTCACTGTCACCAATTTTCCAATCATGTTCCTTCTAAGTCCCTACACACATACACACACACACACACACACACACAGTGACAGAGATACAGAGAGACAGACGGACAGACATAGAGAGATTATTTTCATGAATTAGCTCACATGACTGTGAGGCTGGCAAGTCTGAAATCTGCAGGGCAGGTGGCAGACCGGAAATCCAAGAAGGGCATATGGTGGAGTCTTGAGGTTGAAAGCAGTCTGGAGACAGAGTTCCTTCTCCCATGAAGGATTTTATCTTTTCTCTTAAGGCCTTCACCATATTGTATGAAGTACATCTACATGCTGGAAGGTAATTTTCTTTATTTAAAGTCTGGACTTAAATATTAATCATATCTTAAAAACATTTTCACAGAAACACCTAGACTGGTAATTTGACAAAACACCTGGGTACAATAATCTAGCGAAGTTGACACAAAATGAATCACCATGGTGATGAACTTGGATATTTCACTGAGGACATTCCCAACCAAATGATGGAGAGAAAAAAAAAAGATGGAAAATTCGCCTGATTTCTTCTTGCTGCTTATAGTAAGATGCAACTGAGAAGAGATAAATTGAAGAATGAACTGTTGGGCAAGAAGGAACCGGCACTAGATGATTTGAAAACTCTCAGCCTGTCCAGATAGTGTACTCACAAACAGAGCCAAGGGTGAGGCTAGACAATCATTTGCTAAAAACGTTAAGCAAGTGGCTCATGGATCCAAATGAAATCATCTCAGCCTAAGCCAGAAATAGAGATGCTGTTATCTAGGAAATACCTGTAATGTCCCATCTTGTCTGAAAGCTTGTACCCTATTAAGGCACTAGGGACTGACGAGACTTTTGATAATGTTATACTAGCAGAAATGCTTCCAGACTGAACTGAAAGGGACAGGGACCATACAAAATGAAGAAAGGATGTCTCCAAGGGTAGAGCTGTGGACAGAAAGGCTTGGGCCACTAGGATTTTACATATAGTAATAAAACATATGACTAACAGAAGTCAGCTGATAGAAACAAAAATCTAATCTTTAACAAACAGTAAAATGTTGGGGAATAAACAGGGAAGGATCGTTTGAAGTATTCCACAGATGACTAAAAATAAACTACTATTGCTTCCTGCCCCCAAATTAAACAAAACGCACAATGCTCATCAGGTCATTTGAATTTTGTTGAACACATGTTCATATCTGGAAATATTGCTAGCTCCTATCCATATACTTGTCTGAAAGAAAGTCATATTTGAAAGAGGACTAGAACTTCATCAGCCTGTGAATTCCATAGTATCATATTTGATAAAGCCTTCATCTGTCATTCTTTGGAAACTAAAAAGTCTGTAAATCCTTTTAGGGCAATTATTGAGGAAAAAGGCAGAATGAGGTTGTGAGTTGGATGCTTCTTGCTTCATTTATGAAAGACATCAAAGGGAGAAGAGAAAGAAACTCAGGCTAGAGATGGCCAGTTTATATGGAGTTTGGGGAGGAATATAGCTTTGAAAAGTGAATTGAACACTGTCTCTGGTCTTCAGTCTAAATTGACTGAAGGCCTAACAATATGTAGTAGACACATAGGGTTGAAAAAGCCAACTGTTCCCGTATTCTGAACCGATATTAAAACTTGCATGGCTTATTATACACATTTATTTGCTTCCTAAGTTTGGATGGTAAGAGTGATCATGGCTGTGGCCCATGTGATAGGTACATGTTTATCTCCTGGATAGCATGTCACTAGAGTTTAGATACTGAGGAATTTCCTAGAAATCTATGCAAATCCATTAAGTTTCTTATCAACCAGCAATCAACAAACAATTGATGATATAAAATGAGATAATATGTTTAATGTATGATGATTAAATGTTATAATCAAAGATTCATAATGTCAATTATCATATGTAACAGACATATAAAACTCAAACCTCTATGGCCAGAGTTCAATTCTCCTCCCTAACAGCATGTTTATTATTAACCTTCTTTTATTAATTATCCCTATCCTACTTGCCATAGCATTTCTTACACTAATTGAATGAAACGTTTTAGGTTATCTACAACTCCATAAAACCAAACATCATCAACCCTTAGGGCCTGTGACAACCTGTCATTGATGCTGTCAAATTATTCATTAAAAACCACTATGACTAGTATGTCATCAATACCCAGATTTATTATTGCACCAATCCTAGCCCTCACTTTAGCCCTAACAATATGAATTCCATTACTGTTGGGGAAGGTCATCAGAAGATGTGACCATTGGTTGACCAGTGAGCTGGACCCCAGCACTTAGAGGCTCCACATCCCCTCTCCTGTCCTTGGAATGTAGGTTTCTACTTGCCTTTTTCATCACCAGAGGCTTCTCCAAAGGCAGCATAGCCTTGAGATAATGATGAGAACACCTACACAGTATACATGACTGAACCCAGTTTGGGCCTCTTTATAAACTTTTAAGATTTGGCAGGCAGGTGCGGGGATCTATTCATCTTGTAGCCCCACAAGACAAGTCTCATATGTAAGTTCCTTTGCTTATTAAAACTGCCATCTACCAATCTGGAGTGGCCTGACTCTTCAGTCTTTCCCCGCCCTCCAAGTACAGGGGCCAGTTTCAGAGGAGCCCAGGGAAGCTGATGAGGAGCTTGTCAACCAGCAATCAGTGAGTCAGCCAGGAGACTGAAGAAATGGGCCTTGGGAATGAGACACCCATGGGAGGAAAACTCAAGTTGGCCATCAACCTCTATGTGGGGAGGGGTGACCCATATGTCAGATGCCTGTGGATCACCGCATGAGTACGAGGATGCCCCAAAAATGCCAGCCAGTCTCATGCATTTGTTGGAGGAACCACACAGAGCTCACTGTGGCAGACAAGGGAAGTGAACAGTAGCTGCAGCGAGCTGGCCTCTACTGTGGCCACTTTGGCTGGAGGCTGAAGCTCAAGTTTGAAAGTTAGAGGAAGAGCTGAGATTAGAGAAGGAAGTGGTTGTGTCCACTACTCTGCGAGCTTCGGGGCTGGCAGAGCAGATGGCAGACCAGGATCATAAGTTAGAGGCTTCAGCGCGCAGTTCTGCAAAGGTAGAAGGGTCCAAAATGCCTCAGATTAAGATCCAGGCACTTGTGACAGAGCCTGATTAGGACGCCAAGAGCTAGCAATCCCTGGGAAAGTGATGAGAATGAAGAAGAGGATGTTGTGTTGATTGAAATGCTCAATGACTTCTGACCCCTAATACAAAGGAAAATTTTAAATAGTTATTGCCCCATAACTCCTAGGAGAAAACTTGCATTCTTTCTCTGTCCCCTGAAGTTGCAAATCTTATCATGTCTTTGAAGTGTATCCTGGTTACCCAGAAGATAACCAAAATACTGCCCACAGAGACTGACAAAAGCATGGGGTGTGGGAGGGCTTTATAAAATACAGACTGCCGTAGGATTTCCCTTGCCCCAAATCCAGTCTCCAGCCTCCACAAGATCACGAGTAAGAGTCACAAGCCATGTGAGTGGATGCCAGACTCACATCTAGAGTCTGGGAATAAAAGCTGAATGGATATAGAAAGTTGCAGAAGGTTTGTGGAAAAAGAACATTGAGAAAGGAATTTTATGTGTAGTCAAGCTATAACTGGAATGAATTTATGTAATTTAAACAGAAAAAAAGGGGAGAGTTTTAATATCAAAAGTACACTGGTGTAAAATTAAAATTTGGTTTTCTTTTCTCTTAAAAGAAAAAAGTTTTCTTAGATTATTGACCTGTTCTTCATAAAAAATTGTAAGCAAAGATCTCTTCTTTACCTTTAATGTAATCTGCCTAGAAAACACTGTGTTTTGTCTTTATCAGGTTTTGATTACTTAAGAAAACCAGGTCTTCTCTATTAAAAGAGCTAAGATTTTTTACAAATATGTAACTTTTCATGCATGTTAAATTTCATGGGAAGTATTACCAAATACAAAGTGATGCTAAACATTTTTTAGGATATATTTTGATGAAATGTTTAAAATCTCCTATGTCCTGGTATAATGGTATCAGTCATAATTTCAAAATCTGTCACAAAAATAACCAAATTCTTCTGTCAATTGCATTATAATGAACTCTTGTCACATCTTTAATCATGGCCATTTTAAGTCTTTTGTCATTTGAAGACAATTACTGTTTTACTGTTCTTGCTTTGGCAAAGTGTTGCTGCAGAAGTGCTTCATCTTCAAGGAAATTCATGGAAAAGACTGACAAGTTTTTGATAACTGAGATCAATTTGACTTCATGTGGGAGGGACAATAATAAACCTTTCAAATGCTTCCCCAAGGCTATCTGCATAGCCCCACCACTGGCTGGAGACCTGCCCCTGTTCTCCTTTCCCACATTGATAAAATGGGCCTATTACATTGGTGATATAATGTTAACAGGTGAAAATTTGCCTCTGCTGCTAGGATGAACATCTGCAAGGGAGAAGGTGGGCAATAAACCTACAAAAAATCCAAGGCCCAGGTTCCACCATCTGGTTTGGGGAGTCATCTGGTCAGTAAGATGCATGTTGTCCCCAAAGCTGTGATTGATAAAGTACAAGGTCATCCAAACCTTAAGAATGTGAAAAGGATTCAAACCTTTGTAGGGATTTTGCAGTTTGGGAGGACTTCTATCCCCCCTCCCCCCTGCCCCGGCATGCTGCCTCCATCCCTTATATGGCCTGGTAAAGAAAGGGCATTTATGGGACTGGGGATCAGAGCAGCAAGCCACCTTTGAGAAAGCAAAAATACTAGTGAGGCAGATTAAAGCTCTGGACATCTCCTAAGCAGGGCTAGATGTGTTTAAGTTAGATGTGTCTAGACACTCTGGAAGATATGGGTCAGGCACTGTGGCAGAGACAACAGAGGGGGAGAGTACACCCAGGATTTTGGTCCCAGCTCCGGAAGAGGGCAGAAGCCCAATATACCCGCATAGAGCAACAGCTTCTAGTGATGTACACAGAGCTCCTCAAGGTAGGACCTCTACACAGCAGCCAATACAGCAACCAGTGGGCTGAGCTTAGAGCAGTTTGGCTGGTGATTACTCATGAGCCTTGGTCATTAACCCTTTGTACTGACCACTGGGCTGTTCTAAAGAGATTAATCCTATGGCTTGGACAATGAGAAACTGAGGGATGGATAATCATAAAATAAGCCCATGGGGGGTCAGGATATGTGGAAAGACATCTGGGGACATCTGCAAGAGGCTGAAGCAGCCCTCCTTGTTTTCCGCGTCCCAGCTCATGAGGCACTGACGCTTCCAATCAGGAAGCTGATGTCCTACTGCAGGTGTCAGGCACGAGCTACTGACCCTTCAGTAGGTACAGCAGGTTGGGTGCCTAGAAAGAATGGCCACCATAGTGCCTCAATAAAATGGCATATTGCTAAGGATGCCAGATGGCCCTTAAAGTACTTGGTTAGTACAGTAAAAGCATGGCCTGTGTGTTCTAAACAGCACCCAAAGCAACTGCTGAAGGAACCTGAAGCCATCCACCAGAGTTCCAACCAGTGAGGGATTGTCAAATTGGTTCTATTGGCCCCTCCCTCTGAGTGAGAGTTCTAAATATGCCTTGGTTTGTGTAGATACTGCATCTGGCCTAACCCAAGCTTTCCCCTGCTGTCATATAAATCAGGCTGCCACCATTAGGGGATTAGAGAAGGTGGGTACCATGTATAGATACCCTTGTGGAAAAGATAGTGACCGGAGGTCACATTTCAAAAGCCATGATGTGTAAGACCGGGCAACAGAACATGACATTGAGTGAAGGTTCCATCTCCCCTTTAATCCACAAACAGCAATGTTAGTAGAAAGAAAAAATGGAGTATTAAAACAGCAGATTAAATTATTAACAAGTAAAACCACCTTGGCTGGGTGGACTCAAATACTGTCCTTGGCTTTAATACATTTGAATGACCAATCAGTAGGGCCCATGGCCCCATATGCCAGGATGGGGACCCCTGCCAAGACACTCAATACTGTAAAGTATGGAAGTCGTGGGAAACAGCCATTACTGAGCTACCATATTATGTCATATTCTATAGTAAGGTCAGCTAACTAGGCTATCAGGCTCATACTCCAAAATTGTTGATTTATATCCTTATTGTACTAATAAATCCCCTTATCTTCATCATCATATTACTGGCCATCATCTCAGAAACCATAATTATAATTATAATAATAAGCTCACACTGAATGAGCTTTGAAATAAATATACAAGCCATTATTCCAGTCTTAATTTAAAAATTTAATCCACAAGACATGGAAACATCTACTAATTATTGTTTTAACAAAAGCCACTGCATCAATACTTCTTACAATAGCCATTATTATTAATCTAACATATCCTGGCCAGTGAATAATTACAAAAAATTTTAATCCAACAGCATCTACCTTTATAACAATGGCCCTCATTATAAAACTTGGACTTTCCCCCTTCCACTTTTGAGTACCCACAGTTACACAAGCTATCCCATTAATATCAGGTGTAATTTTATTAACATGATAAACACTTGCATTGATATCAATTTTCATCATCCATTAATCTAATTATATTATTAACCATAGCTATTTTATCAATCATACTAGGAGGATGATGAGGAGTTAATCAAACTCAATCATGAAAAATTATAACTTATTCATCAATTGCTCACATAGGATGAATAACAGCTATTATAATTTGTAACCCGACTATAACAACCCTAACTTTATTAGCTTACATTATAATAAAACATACTATATTTATATTACTTATATATAACTTATCTACCACAATACTATTGCTCTCATAATATGAAATAAAATACCTTGATTACCATATTCATTCTTATTATTATATTAGCATTAGGAGGCCTCCCACCACTTTCAGGATTCTTACCCAAAAGAACAATTATTCAAGAAATAACAGAAAATAATAACATTATTTTGTCAACGTTAATAGCTATCATAGAACTACTTAATCTATATTCCTATATACAATTAATTTACTCCACTATTTCCATCAATGAACAATATAAAACTAAAATGACGATTGGAAAACATGAAACAACCTTTTTATCACCACTAATCATAGTTTCAACATTATTTCTCCCTTTAACACCAATATCATCAGTGCTGGGCTAGGAATTGAGTTAGTATAGACCAAGAGCCTTCAAAATCCTAAGTAAATATAATTTAATTCCTGAAAAATAGGGATTGCAAGACTTGACTCTGCATCAATTAAATGCTAATCAGACACTTTTATTAAGCTAAATCCTTTCTAGACTGGCAGGCTTTCACCCCACAAATTTTTAGTTAATAGCTCAACACCCTAGTCAGCAGGCTTCAGTCTACTCTCCCTCTGTTTAGGGGAGAGAGCCGGAAGGAGTCCAGCAGAATTGAAGCTGCAACCCTCCATGGAAATAATATTATATGACCACCTAC
The DNA here is from genome assembly GCF_029215605.1 of Mirounga angustirostris. Classification (NCBI taxonomy): domain Eukaryota; kingdom Metazoa; phylum Chordata; class Mammalia; order Carnivora; family Phocidae; genus Mirounga; species Mirounga angustirostris. The sequence continues at coordinate 47,272,330 of NW_026991714.1, forward strand.
CATATTATGAGCCTTAGGTTTTATTTTTGTACTTACAATAGGAGGTCTAACAGGGATTGTTCCGCTAATTCATCCTTGGATGTTGTTCTCCACAATACATCCTATGTAGTAGCACAGTTTTGTTATGTCTTATTGATATGAGTAGTATTTGGCCATTATAGGAGGATTTGTTCACTGATTCCCATTATTCTCATGTTATACACTCAAGTCAACCTGAGTGAAAAATCCACTTCACAATTATATTTGTAGGTGTTTACGTAACTTTCTGTAATACTTTCTTGGCTTTTCAGGAGTACCAAGATATTACTCTGATTACCCAGATGTATATATACAAGAAACACCATATCATGCTAGGTCCTTTTATCTCATTAACAGCAATAACTGAATAATTTTCATAATTTGAGAAAGATTTTCATCTAAATGAGAAGGATCAATAGAATTAACTACTTAATCTTGCATGACTTCATGGAATCCCCGCCCCCCCATATCATACATTTGAAGACACTAATAACCTACTTACATAAACTTAAAATAAGAAAAGAATCCTCCAACTGGTTTCAAGTCAGTATTATAACCACTGTGTCTTTCTCAAATGAGAAATTAGTAAAAATTACATAACTGTCAAAGTCAAATTATAGGTTCAGACCCTTTATATCTCTATGGCATATCTATTCCAGCTGAGTTTTCAAGATGCAACATGACTTATCATAGAAGGACTTTTACATTCTCATGATCATACACTTAATCATTGTTTTCCTAATTAGCTCTTTAGCCCTTTATATCATTTCCCTAATATTAACAACTAAATTAATTCACACAAGCACAATAGATATACAAGAAGTAAAACCAGTCTGAATTATCCTATCAGACATTATCTTAATCTTAATTGCCCTACCATCACTACAAATTCTTTACATAATAAATACAATCAACAACCCTTCCCTGACTATATATTGAAGGTATAAATATACCAATTATGAAGACTTATACTTCAATTGCTATATAATTCTTATATCAGACCTAAGACCAGGAAAATTATGACTACTCAAGGTGACAATTGAGTAGTTTTACCTACAGAAATAAACGAAGTATTCATTTCATCCAAAGACTTCCTACAGTCATGGGCTGTCCCCTCTTTAGGCCTAAAAACAGATGACATCCCCAGACATCTAAATTGAACAGCCAGCATATCTACATGACTGGGCTTATACTATGGACAATGTAGGTCAAACCAGTTTTATACCTATTGCTCTTGAATAGTTCCACTAAAATATTTCCAAAAATGGCCTGCATCTATACTGTCAAGTCATCAAGAAGGTAAATAGCATTAACCTTTTAAGTTAAAGACTTAGAGTTTAAACCTCTTTAATGATATGCCACAACTAGATACATCAACATAATTTATTACCATTATGTCAATAATTATAGTATTATTATATTTCAACAAAAAATTTCAAAACATTTCCATCCTTCAAACCCAGAAGTAAAAACAGTTAAAACATAAGAACATTTCACCCCTTGAAAAACAAAATAAATGCAAATATATTCCCCTCTTTCACTATTCCAACAGATTACCATTATTCTAATTATTAGATTCCCAAGCATTCTGTTTCCCACACCCAATCAGTTAATTTATAACCGTCTAATTTCTACTCAACCATGATTAATTCAACTTATATTTAAACAAATAATATCTATACACAATCATAAAGGACAAATTTGAACCCTAATACTTACATCATTTATTTATCAGCTCAACAAACCTATTAGGCCTTCTACCACACTCATTTACACCTACCACACACCTCTCAATACATTTAGGAATGGCTATCCCTCTATGATGAGCAGGAACAGTAAATACTGACCTCCACTACAAAACAAAAGCATCCTTGGTTTATTCCCTACCCCAAGGAATACCTATTCTACTTATTCCTGTACTAGTTATTGAAATCATTAGCCTGTTTAGTCAACCAATAGTCTGACCATATGATTAACAGCTAACATTACTGCCAGATATCTAATTCACCTAACTGGGCTAGCAACCCTAGCCATTTTATCATATTTATTATTCTTATCCCACTTACTATCTGTAAATTCACAGTAGCCTTAACTCAAGCTTGTGTATTTATTTTACTTACATGATAATACTTAAAGATACTTAAAGATTCACAAATGTATGCATATCAGATGGTAAATCCCAGTCCTCTCTGGGAGCCCTCTCTGTTCTTCTCATAACTTCTGGTCCAGTAATATGATTCCATTTTAACCCAATATTCCTATTATCCTTAGCCAATGTACTAACCATATACCAGTAGTGACAGGACATCATTCAAGAAAGTACATTTCAAGGCCATCACACACCAACTGTCCAAAAAAGACTATGCAATGGAATGATCCTATTTATTATTTCAGAAGTCTTTTTTACTGGTTTCTTCTGAGCTTTTTATCTTTCAAGGTTAGCCCTGAAACCTGAATTAGGTGGTTGTTGACCACTCACCTCTAAATCACCTAGAAGTATCACTTCTTAGTACTTCAGTTCTATTACTTTCTAGAGTCTCCATTACTTGAGCTCAACACAGGCTAAAAGAAGGAAATTGAAAATGTATCTTCCAAGCCCTCTTTGTTACAGTTTTCCTAGGAATTTATTTTACATTACTATAAGCCTCGGAATATTATGAAACATCATTTACCATTTGAGATGGAGTTTATGGCTCACCATTCTTTATAGCCAGGCTTAGGCAGATTGTACGTAATTATCAGTTCTACTTGTGTCATTGTCTGCTTTATACGTCAACTAAAGTTCCATTTTACATCTAATTACCATTTTGTATTTGAAACAGCTGCCTGGTACTACATTTCACAGACCTATGTGTCTCTATCTATTGATGAGGATCTTATTCTCTCAGTATTAAGTAGTAAAATTGACTTCCAATCAATTCGTTTCTGTATAACCTGAAAGGATTAACAAACCTCATACTGACACTATTTACCAATACACTATTAACATCATTACTTATATTTATTGCATTCTGATTTCCTCAACTAAATGACCATTGACTATGCAGAAAAATCAAGCCCATACGAATGTGGATTTGACCCCATAGTATCAACACACCCACCCGTCTCCACACAATTTTTCTTAGTAGCCATTCCATTTCTATCATTTGATCTAGATATTGCCTTCTTCCTACCCCTACCCTGAGCATCCCAAACAACCTAAAATTTATACTTATTATGATGGTAGTTCTGATTTTTTTGTTAGTTCTGATTTTATTACTAGCCATAAATTTAGCTTATGACTTCAAACAGGATTAGAATGAATATGATAATTAAATTAAAGCAGGTAATTTTGGCTCATTAAATTATGATTAATTTCATAACTATCAAATTTTTTAGTTTTTAATATTATTTTAGCATTTGCAGTATCCATTGATCCCACTTATGCATAGAAGGTGTAATATTATCATTATTCATTATAGCAACCGTAATAATGCTAAACATTCACTTTACATTAGCTAGCATAACGCCTATTATCTTATTAGCATTCACAGCCTATGAGGCTGCACTAGGACTGTCATTACCAGTTACACTATCCAATATCTATGGTATTGACTTAGCACAAAATCTTAACCTTCTTCCATGCTAAAAATTATTATTCAAACCATAACACTAATGTCATTAACATGATTATCAAAAAATAACATAATCTGAATTAATATAGCAACTTATAGCCTATTAATCAGCTTTATCAACTTATTCTCCTGAATCAACTTAATGATAATAGCCTTTTCACTAATCTTCTGACTCTCCATCAGCATCTCTGCTAACATTAACAACATGACTTCTCCCATTACTACTTACAGCCAGCCAATGTCATCTGTCCAAAGAATCACTAACCTGAAAAAAATTATATATACAATACTAATTACATTATTTTTTTTATTATGTTCAGTTAGCCACTGTATAGTACATCATTAGTTTTTGATGTAGTGTTCAATGATTCATTAGTTACGTATATTACAAATATTCTTAATTATGACTTTCACTGCTAAAGAATTGGTCCTATTTTACATTTTATTCAAAGCAACATTAGTCCCGACCCTAACATTATTACCAACTAAAGAAATCAGACAGAACGATTAAATGAAAGACTTTATTTCTTATTTTATATATAGTAGGATCACCTCCACTTCTCATCATGTTAATTTTAATCCAAAATCATATAAGTTCATTATATTTTCCAATACTTCAATTTGAAACCAAACAATACTCAGTTCTTGATTCAACATTTTCCTATGACTGGCATGCATATTAGTATTTTTGTAAAAATATATCTTTATGGTTTGCACCGCTGATTACCAAGAGCACATGTAGAAGCCCCAATTGCTGGATCCATAGTATTTGCAGCCATACCACTCAAACTAGGTGGCCATGGTACACTACAAATTAAAATACTAAACCCCTTAACAAATTACATGCCTTACCCTTTCCTTGTATTTTCCTGGTGAGGAACAATTACAACCAGCTTCATCTATTTACATCAAACAGACTTAAAATCACTCATTGCATAGTTCTCTGTCAGCCATGTAGCACTAGGGATTGTAGCCATTCTCACCCATGAAGTTACATAGGAGCTACAGTCCTGATAACTGCCCATGGCCTTACATCATCAGTACTATTTGTCTAGAAAATTCAAACTATGAATTAATTCACAACCAAACTGTAATTCTAGCTCATGAACTGCAGATACTCCTTCCACTAATAGCAGCATGATGACCACTAGCAAGCCTTACCAACTTAGCTTTACCTCCAACATCAATTTAATTGGAAAACTATTCATATTAATACCATCATTCTCGAACATTACTATCATCCTAATAGGAATCAATCTTGTGATTACTGCCCTATATTCCCTTTATATATTAATCACAAAGCAAATAAACATTTTATATCAATAACATTAAGCTATCATTTACACAAGAATATGCCCTCATAACCTTACATTTGTTACCCCTTCCACTTTTATCACTTAATCCTTTTTGGGAACTATAAACCATAGAGTTAACTAAAAACATTAGATTCTGAATCTAACAATAAAAATTTATAGAAGTTATTTTATCAAGAAGTATGCAAGAACCGCTAAGTCATGCCTCCATATATAATAATATGGCTTTTTCAAGCTTTTAACCAATAGACGTATTCCACTGGTCTTAGGAACCAAAAAATGCGTGCAACTCTAAATTAAACTAATAAATCTATTCACCCCTTCTCTACTAACTTTACTATTTATGTTAATTTTACCAATCATAGTAACCACCTCTAATATCTGCGACAATCTATATCCATACTATGTAAAACCTATCATTTCATATGCCTTCATCACCAGCTTAATTCCCACAATATTCATTTACTCATGCCAAGAAATAATCCAAACTGTTACTGAATAAATTCAAACCCTAAAACTACCACTTAGCTTTAAATTAGACTATTTCTCTGTAATATGTATATCAGTAGCACTTTTTGTTACATGGTCAATTATAGAGTTCTCAACATGATATATACATTCAGACTCCAACATTAACCAATTTTTCAAATACCTACTTATATTCTTTATGACTATACTAATCTCAGTCCCTGCAAACAATCTTTTCCAGCTTTTCATCAGATGGGAAGGAGTAGGAATATATCATTTCTATTAATCAGGTGATGCTATGGGCCAAGTTGATGCAAACCCTGCTGCCCTCCAAGCAATCCTATACAACTGTGTTGGAGATACTGGATTATTAGACCAATAGCATGACTTCTGTTTAATTTAAATTCATGAGACTTTCAACTAAGTTTTATATCCAACCTCAATCATGTTAATCATCCTTGAATTGGACTTTTTTTAGCCAAAACTGGCAAATCCACCCAATTTGGCCCTCACCCTTGACTTTCCTCAGCCACAGAAGGCCGGACATCCGTCTCAGCCCTACTTCTTCATTCAAGTACAATAGTTGTAGCAGGTGTCTTCTTACTAATCCATTTCCAGCCAGATAGAAAATAACAAAGCCATTCAAACCCCAACACTGCCTAGAAGCTGTCACCATGCTATTTACAGCAATCTGTTCTCTTACTCAAAATAAGGTTTAAAAAATAGTTGCTTTCTCTACTTGAAGTCAATTAGGCTTAATAATACTGACTATAGGCATTAACCAACTATATTTAGCATTTCTTCACATCCAAAGACATGTGTTCTTCAAAGCTATGCTGTTTTATGTTTTGGGTCCATTATAAAAAACCTAAATGATGAACAAGACATCTGATAAAAAATTTATTTAAATCTGGCAGCAATAGGTAGCATGATGAATAGGTATACCTATAGGAATAGGTAGACTTAATATCACCATTACATTCAGGGTTTTTTAGTGCCAGAATTTTTAAAATGCCAGAATGAACCAATAATATTAATAAAAATAGGATGATTTGATCATGCAAACATTGTAATGGTAAAATATAAAAATGGCTCTATATATTTAGACATCAGAAGTATCCTGTATCTTTGATGACAATTGATTATTTTCAATGAATTGTATTGAAAATAGAATTTTAGTTTGCATCCTGTCCTCACCTACACACTGAGGTGGAGAACTCCATTTTCCCATGTAGCACATTATCCCATCTTCAGATATCCTGAAACCATCTTCACAAATATAACTTAATTTAGTGCCATGTGCATAAAGCCTGAGTTTAAATGTTTGTTTCCTTTCTTCTGAAGAACTAGATGCTTTCACGATTCCATGTTCTATATGAGATGGTTGAGAACATGGAATGTTTTCTTTTTTTTTTTTTTAAGATTTTTTATTTATTTATTTGAGAGAGAGAGAATGAGAGAGAGCACATGAGAGGGGGGAGGGTCAGAGGGAGAAGCAGACTCCCTGCCGAGCAGGGAGCCCGATGCGGGACTCGATCCAGGGACTCCAGGATCATGACCTGAGCCGAAGGCAGTCACTTAACCAACTGAGCCACCCAGGCGCCCCAACATGGAATGTTTTCTATATGAAGAACAGAGATCAAAGAGTCAAGCACCAATACAATGCTTACATTGAAAAATACAATCAAATACTACTTGGGATTTTAAAATAAGGACAATGTGAATAAATTAAATCATTTAAAACTGAAATATTTGCAACTTGCAAGGATATATGTCTCCATAATATCTATGCTGCTATTCTCTGAGTTTCAATATGTCCCTTCATTCTTGTCTTGCTCATCATAAGGAGTAAAAAAATAGGCATAAAAGGAAATTTTATCTCATGTCTACATAGTAACCCAAAGTTTTTGTCTGTGTTCATTTCATAGAAGCAGTGAAAGAATGCTGATTGATTTGTGTACCTAGATTGTAATTTACTGTTTCAAGATAAAGTGGAATATAGAGAAAGGCTTCCTCTTGTTCATTTACAGAAAGCACAGGGGAGTGTTAACCTCATTTGAAAGAACATCATAAAGCAAGTTATGCACTACTAACCAACACAGCGTGGTATTGACTGCTGTCTTCCATCTTTGATTATGGGTGTTGGGTAGGGGAAGTATACCATGAGCCTGGAACATTGTGTTGTGCTATAAAGAAAAGAAATGTGGTGAGCACTGTGTATTGTGTAAGACTGATGAATCACAGTCCTGTACCCCTGAAACAAATAATACAGCATAGGGGTACCTGGGTGGCTCAGATGGTTGGGCGTCTGCCTTCGGCTCAGGTCGTGATCCCTGGGGTCCTGGGATCGAGCGCCTCATCAGGCTCCCTGCTCAGTGGGAGGCCTGCTTCTCCCTCTCCCTCTACTGCTCCCCCTGCTTGTGCTATGTTGCTCTCTCTGTCAAATAAATAAATAAAATCTTAATAATAATAATAATAATACAGTATATGTTAATAATAATAAAAATAATTTTAAAAAAGAAATGCTCAAAGAAATGGGGATATAACAAAGCAATCAGGGGCTAGTTGCAAGAAGCACTCACTAGCCAAATTTGGCATAACTTAAGCTTCAAAGAATAATACTATAATTGATTGTTACAAATTGAATAAAAATTCATTAATCCACACTGATACAATATTTTTCAAAAAGAAAGAAAAGAATCTTTAATGCCATCATAGAAGGTCACCATTACATCAAGTCCTCACTCCAAAAATTGGAAATTAAAGAGCAAAAATAAACATTTATTAAATCTTGTTAGGTGAAAATTTTAAAAATATTTGGTACATTAACACTCATCCTTACACAAGAATGACAATGAGTAAGTGCAGAAAAATTATAGAATTGATCTTTAAAAATCACTACTTTGCAGCCAACAATGCAATAGTTGGTTATACGCTATATACTAATTGTAGGTTAAGTGTTATAAACAGATTCCATAAGCATTACGTGAAAGGTTTGGACAAATAATATATACACCAATGTTAATATTGACAGCAAAGATAACTTGCCATTTAAGTGTGAGAAAACTGGCTGTCATTTGTGAGTCAAATTTAGATAAATGATTCTATTGGTGATAGCCAGGTTTCTCATCCATTTTTTCCCCAAATTTTTATTTAAATTCTAATTAGTCAACATGCTTAGAGTGCCACCTGATTTGATGCAATATGAACAAGATAACACCATAAAATTTTTTTACCTTAATTATTTATATCCTTATTTTCATCTTAAAGTTTTCATGCTTTCATAGAAATTTAAAATGCTTATAGTCAAATGATTTTAACTAATTATGTAATGTGAAATGTATGAACATAAAACTCCTATTTCAGACTCTTGTCATTGAATGTTTCCAAAACCCTCAATACCAGCAAAATCATGAAAATGTTTTCAGATCTGATGATCATCACAAAGAAGTTTTCATAGGTCTCAACATGTATTATCTTAGTTTTTAATATATCTTTATTCTAAACTAATATATTCTCGTGGTCCAAAGGTGATATATGCTAAAGATAGAAAAAAAATGGAGAATACTGTTGAGTATTAAGGAATTAAATACCAACTCTGACCACTAATTTCTAACTATAGCTAACCATAGCTTTTGTAAATATTCTATTGTACTTCTGCTGACCTTGTTCTGTAAACATTCAGTGTTCAAAGCATGGGGTATGTGTGTATGTGTTTGTGTTTACACTTGATTTTGGATTTTTTGGTCACTTTTCATGTCATGTTATTATAGTTATACACACAATTAGATTCTACTTTCTCTTTATGATTTAATTTTTATGTGTGGTAGAGAGTCATCTTGTAGGAGATCATGCATTTCATCATTTTTTTGGTATATACATCTATTGATAAGCAAAAGTAAGTGATAACTACTTACGTCATATTACTAACATAGATATGACATAGTTAGGTTTTATGTGTTTTTGAAATGATATTATTTTGAAGATGGAGAAAAGCATTTTCTCCCATTTCTGCTGAAACAGGGTCTCAGGAAGCCTCAGAAGTCATGGAGGGAGCTTTGAGAAAGTTAGGAAAAAGATGGATAGAAGCAGGCCCTGAAGTGATTGAACCTAATTTCTTGCCATAGATATTTTATGAATAGGACACATAGCATTTTGGTTTGTCAATTTTTAATGTGGTGCTTTTTTTTTTAAAGATTTTTATTTATTTGAGAGGGGGAGAGAGAGTGCACATGAGTGGTGGGGGGAGGGGCAGAGGGAGAAGGAGAAGTAGATTCCCCGCTGAGCAGAGAGCCTGAGGCGGGACTAAATCCCACACCCTGAGGTCACACCCATCCCACTGAGCTACCCAGGCACCCCTAATGTGGTGCTTTTAAGAAGTGATTCATTTGTTTTTGTGCCAATACCATGCTGTCTTGATGATCACAGCTTTGTAATATAGCTTTGGTTTTCTTTTTCAACAATCCCCTGGTGATTCAGGGTCTTTTCTGGTTCCATACAAATTTTAGGATTGTTTGTTCCAGCTCTGTGAAAAATGTCAATGCTATTTTGATAGGGATTGCATTGAATGTGTAGATTTCTCTGGGCAGCATAGACATTTTCACAATGTTCATTCTTCCAATCCATGAGCATGGAATATTTTTTCATCTCTTTGTGTCTTCCTCAATTTCTTTCATAAGTGTTCTGTAGTTTCTAGAGTATAGATCCTTTACCTCTTTGGTTAGGTTTATTCCTAGGTATTTTATGGTTTTTGGTGCTATTATAAATGGAATCAATTCCTTAATTTCTCTATCTTCACTCACATTGTTAATATATAGAAATGCAACTGTGCATTGATTTTGTATCCTGCCACATTGCTGAATTGCTGTATGAGTTCTAGTAATTTGGAGGTGGAGTCTTTTGGGTTTTCCACATAAAGTATCATGTCATCTGCAAAGAGAGAAAATTTGACTTCTTCTTTGCCAATTTGAATGCCTTTTATTTCTTTTTGTTGTCTGATTGCTGAGGCTAGGATTTCTAGTACCATGTTGAACAAAAGTGGTGAGAGTGGGCATCCCTGTAATGTTCCTGACCTTAAGGGAAAAGCTCTCAGTTTTTTCCCATTGAGAATATTTGCTGTGGGCTTTTCATAGATGGCTTTTATGATATTGAGGTATGTTCCTTCTGTCCCTATATTTTGAAGAGTTTTAATCAGGAAAGGATATTGTATTTTGTCAAATACTTTTTCTGCATCAAGTGAGAGGATCATATGGTTCTTGTATCTTTTCTTATAAATGTGATCTATCACATTGATTGATTTGCAAATGTTGAACCACCCTTGCATCCCAGGAATAAACCCCACCTGGTCATGGTGAATAATCCTTTTAATGTACTGTTGGATCCTATTATCTAGGATTTTGTTGAGTATTTTGGCATCCAAGTTCATCAGGGATATTGGTCTGTAGTTCTCCTTTTTGATGGGGTCTTTGTCTGGTTTGGGGATCAGGGTAATGTTGGCCTCATAGAACGAGTTTGGAAGTTTTCCTTCCATTTCTATTTTTTGAAACAGCTTCAATAGAATAGGTATGATTTCTTCTTTAAATGTTTGGTAGAATTCCCCTGGGAAGTCATCTGGCCCTGGACTCAGTGGAACAGAATAGAGACCCCAGAAATGGACCCTCAACTCTATGGTCAACTAATCTTTGACAAATCAAGAAAGAATATCCAATGGAACAAAGACAGTCTCTTCAATAAATGGTGCTGGGAAAATTGGACAGCCACATGCAGAAGAATGAAACTGGACCATTCTCTTACATCATACACAAAGATAAGCTCAAAATGGGTGAAAGACCTCGATGTGAGACAGGAATCCATCAAAATCCTAGAGGAGAACATAGGCAGTAACCTCTTCAACATTGGCCACAGCAACCTCTTTCAAGACATGTCTCTAAAGGCAAGGGAAACAAAAGCAAAAATGAACTTTTGGGACTTCATCAAGATAAAAAGCTTTTGCACAGCAAAGGAAACAGTCAACAAAACTAAAAGGCAACCCAGAGAATGGGAGAAGATATTTACAAACGACATTACAGATAAAGGGCTGGTATCCCAGATCTATAAAGAACTTCTCAAACTCAACACCCAAAAAACAAATAATTCAGTCAATAAATGGCCAGAAGACATGAACAGACACTTCTCCAAAGAAGACATACAAATGGCTAACAGACACATGAAAAAAATGTTCAACATCACTAGCCATCATGGAAATCCAAATCAAAACCACAATGAGATACCACCTTACACCAGTTAGAATGGCAAAAATTGAGACAGGAAACAACAAGTGTTGGCAAGGATGTGGAGAAAGGGGAACCCTCCTACATTGGTGGGAATGTAAGCTGGTACAGCCACTCTGGAAAACAGTATGAAGGTTCCTCAAGATGTTAAAAATAGAGCTACCCTGTGACCTAGCAATTGCACTACTAGGTATTTACCCCAAAGACACAGATGTAGTGAAAAGAAGGGGCACATGCACCCCAATGTTCATAGCAGCAATGTCTACGATAGCCAAACTGTGGAAGGAGCCGAGATGCCCTTCAACAGGTGAATGGATAAAGATGTGATTCAGGTATACAATGGAATATTATGGAACTGGAGGGGATTATGCTAAGTGAAATAAGTCAAGCAGAAAAAGACAATTATCATATGTTTTCATTCATATGTGGAACATAAGGAATAGCACGGGGGACCACAGGGAGGGGAGGGAAAACTGAATGGGAAGAAATCAGAGAGGGAGACAAACCATGGGAGACTCTGGACTCCAGGAACCAAACTGAGGGTTACAGAAAGGAGAGAGGTGGGGGGATGGGGTAGCCGGGTGATGGGTAGTGAGGAGGGCACATGTGGTGATGAGCCCTGGGTGTTAGACACAACTAATGAATCATTGAACACTACATCAAAAACTAATGATGTACTATATGCTGGCTAATTGAACATAATAAAAAAATAAGAATAATTAAATTTAAAAATAAAAATATCAGATAGATTCAAATGAGCGTATAACATCCTGTAAATGCATGCTCCTAGCATACATACCTTTCAATAATTATCTGCTAGGGTACCAGTGGTCTAAACTATCAAGGAAAAAACTGATTTATTTTTATCCTTTTTATTTATTCATTAAATATTTTAATGTAATATTTTTCCAACTTTACGAAGATATAATTGACAAATAACATTCTGTAAACTCAAGTTGTAAAACATGATGATTTGATACACAGATACAGTGCTAAATGATTACCATAAGATTAATTAACATCTCTATCACTTCACATAATTCCCATTTTTGTGTGTGTGGTGAGAACATTTATGATCTACTCTCTTAACAACTTTCAAATATATAACACAGTTTTGTTAACTAAAATCATCATCATACTGTACATTAAACTCCCAGAACCTAATCATCTTATACCTGAAGTTTGTACCCTTTGACGAACATCTCTCCATTCCTTGGATTTATTTTTTAATGGAGCATATGTGAGACCTGGTTAAAAAGGTACACATGTATCCATTCAATAGACCCTAACTGAGTGCTTACTATGTGCCAGGAAATGACCTAGACATGATTCCATTTGTTATTTAACTTAATTTGTTTATTTCCCACATTATACCTCATTTTAAAAATATTTACTGACACCCCCCCAAAAAAGTGATTCATTTGTCTCTTAGATTATAACTACACTATCCACATAATATTAAACACATATTCTGACTTACAAATAAAAATTAGTTAATACTTGAAAAACTAAACTGAGAATTAGATTAATAATGAAAAATTCTGAATAAATGTACATATTTCAATTTTAGGACAGCGTTTTAACCATTGTTTTATCCACAGACTGGATATGTCAATTTCCCTTCCCGACAGGTTGCTCGGAATGTATATCGTGATGTCTTTCTGTCATAGTTACATTCAAATTCAACAATATCCTCTGCTCTTCCAGAAATTTGTTTCTCACTACTCCATTGTAACCATATGTTAAACATTCTCATGGTTTCTTCTGATAGCACACATGGATCTGAAAGTATAAAAAATGAACAAAAAACATTAAGTAGTAAATAAATATTTTCCCCAGAATTTTGGACTTTCAAGGGGAATCTTCCACACTGGTTCAGGGCTTCATTCTCAAAATGAACTAAACCATCCTGAAGATTTATCTGAAAATCCATCATGTAGATTTAAATGATTTTAAGCAATGAATGATGTAAAAATGAGGTACTATGTTTAGTCTGTGATAATTAAGTGTTACAATCAAAGATTCATAATGTCAATTATGAATTATGAATTAAAAAATATTTTGCTGCCTGAACAAGAATTTTTCAAACTTTATTTCCTCACATATTAATATTTGATAGTCAAGCATTCAACAGAATGATGGTTTGTTAATCCATGAAAATTCTATTATAAATAGCTAAACATCATATTCACTACACTGATTTTCCCAGGATCCATGAGAACATTAAAATATTTACCTAAGCATTTTGGTGGTTTTGACCACTGTCCATTACTACATATTACATTCCTGTTTCCCTGAAGTGCATAGAAGGCCTGGCATTGGTACTCAGCTGATGATCCTGGAGCATAAGCTGGTAATGGGAATGAGGTAATGTCTCCATTGTCAATAGGCGGAGGGAGCCCACATTTTCCTTTAGGGTATAAAAGACATTATTTGATTTATTGAAAGGCCAAAGAAAAACAGGTTAAAGCGATAAAAATATAGTACAATACTTAATATCAACACTTGTAATATCTGCTGACACAAATGATTCATTAAAGAAATTTTAATCACAGAAACTGAAAAGCACACGTTTACACCCTTTTTTATCCCACATGAAAGCACACAGAAGCATTAACAAATACATCTGCTTTGCAGTATTGTGATATTAAAAATGTTTTTCTTAGTGAATAAATGCTGGATAGATGGGTAGCTAATATAAACAAAGAATCTTTATTGCTATAGGCAACATACTACAGCGTCTATTGGATCTCTAGTCATTGTTTATTGATTTTCACTTTTATTACAAAAGAAAGATCGACTTCTTTAATAAAATTCAAAGAATTACACATTTGTATAATGTGAAAGGGAATTGCTGGCTCCTGTTCTGGACAAGATGAGGTAGGAACATTTCTGCTCAGTCCTTCTGCTAAGTATAACTAAAAATCCTGAACGTATTGCAAAAATCCAACATAAGAGACTATGAAAGATGTAGACAAGAAGTCAGTCTTTCAAGGACTTCAGAATTCAAGGACTTCAGAATTCAAGGAATCACACTGCAGTGAGTTATTTGGTTTTTCATTTTGCCTTCAGTGGATTCTGGACTGAGCACTGAAGAAGACTGTAACCCAGAAATGATACCAAGTTCAAGCAAAAAAAAAGGGGGGGGTCCCAAGAATTTCCTTTGTTTCTTTAGACAAAGGCTCAGGAAAGGAGTAACCTAGCAAAACAAACATTTTTACACAATACTTAAATTACCTCAGAAAAATATCATAAAAGAAACCTAAGATCACGCCTCTCCCGACCTTGATCCACAGAGGCCAAGTGAGGAGCCTGAACTTACACCCTGCATGGTAGTAATGGGGGCCTGAGAAATAAAAGACTTCAATAAAATCCAAAGTCTTAAAACACAATACCCAAAATGTCCAGAATATAATTGGAAATCATTCATCATACCAAGGACCAGAAATACCTAAAAAGGGAAAGAAAATCAACAGAAGACCACACCAAGATGACACCGATATTGGAATTCTTTGACAATGATTTTTAAAAATCCAATAGGAAGTATAGAACTGAGAAATATAATAATAAAAATTTTTAGAAACCTACTGGATGGGCTCCATTATAGATCTCAGGTGACAGAAGGATACACAAACTTGAATATAGAACACAAATTATTCACTTTGAAAACAGACTGAAAACAACAACAAAAAGTAGACAGAGCTTTAAGGACCTGTGAGAAGATAGCAAAAAACTGGATACCCAGAAAGAGAAAAGAAAGAGGTTGGAGATTAAAACAACAACAAACAACTTCCAAAAATAATGTCCGAAAATTTCCCAAATTGGGCATAAGGCATAAACCTACACATTAAAAAGGCTGAACTGGATAAACCTAAAGAAACTCATGCCAAGATACATTGTAATCAAACTGCTGAAAACTACTGAGAAAAGAAAAAAATATATATATCCAAAGCAGCTAGATAGAAATTATGCTAACCTAAAGGGGAAAGAGGATTCCAATGTTAGTGGGATTCTCATCTGTCACCATGGAGCCAGAAAGAAGTGACAACACCTCTCAAGCGCTGGAAGACAAGAACTGTCAAACCCAAATTCTATATGCAGAGATACTATCTTGTAGGATTTAAGGGCAAAATGAAGACATTCTGAGACAAAGGAAGACAGAGAATTTGTCTGCAGCAGACCTGTCTGTCCTTAAAGAATTGCTCAAGGAATTCTTCAAGTTAAAAGGAAAGGATAACAGAAGGATGGAGACTTCAGGAAGGAAGAAAAAATAACAATGAAATTAATAAAAATGGGGGTGAATGTAATATACTTTTTCCTAATGAGTTTTTTATGTTTGATGTTTGTGCAAAATTATAAAATTTAATGTGGTGCTCACTAAATGTAGAGGAAATACTTAAAAGCTTTATGTTAAAAATGTGGAGAGAGTAAATAGACCTAAATGGAAGCAAGGTTCCCATATTTCACTTGATATGGTAAAATGTCAATACCCGGGGGGGGAGTGATAAGCTATATATGTGCATCTTCACACTGCCAGAAACACTAATAAAACTATACAAAGAGATCTGTTCAACAATATAGATATATCAAAACAAAATGATTTAAAAATGTTCCAAAAATCCACAGGGAAGGCAAGAAAACAGGAATGAAAAACAGAGGAAACACACATAAAACAAATAATAAAATGGCTAACACAGCCCCTAATCTATCAATAATTATGTGTAAATGGTATATATTTTTTAAGATTTTATTTATTTGTGAGAGAGAGATAGAGAGAGAGAGCATATGCGTGCACAAGCAGGCAGAGGCAGACGGAGAAACAGGCTTCCCTCTGACCAAGGAGCCTGATGCTGGACTCCATCCCAGGACCCTGAGATTGTGACCTGAACTGAAGGCAGACACTTAATCAACTGAGCCACCCAGTCATCCCTGTGTAAATGGTTTAAATACTTCAGTTAAAAGAGTGAAAATGGCAGGGTGGACACATAAACAAGACCCAACTATATAGCACCTAAAAGAAACTCACTTTGAACATGAAAACATAGGTGGGCTCAAAGTAAAAGATTGGAAAATATATATGGCAGGCAAAAGTTGATATGAAATACAAGTGGCTAATATAATATCACTTTTGTTGGCTTCCTTTATTTCCTGAACTCTAAATACTAGAGTGTTCTATGACCATTTCTCAGACTTTCTTTTCTGTACACACTAATCCCCTGGATAAGCTCCGCTAGTAAACTACCTTGAAATATAATCCACATGCTGAAGAAGCCAAATTTATATCACCTTCTATGATCACACCCCAGCTGCCTATTCCATGTCTAAAAATGGAATTTCTTGAGTTGTCAAATGTACTTAAGGTAGCTTTAATACATTTGCCTCAGAAAATAACTGAGTGTCCTAATGCTTAAGATAGGCAATTTTCCATGATTCCAACTGTTCTTTTAATCTGGCCAAATCCTTCATGAAACAAATACACTACATTGGGGGAGGAAAAGATGGCAGAGGAGTAGGGGACCCTATTCCAACCAGTCCCTGGAATTGAGCTGGATATCTACCAGACCACTCTGAACACCCACGAAATCAGCCTGAGATGTAAGAAGATAGATCTGGATCTCTACAAACAGAATATCGCAGGCGGTTGGTTTCGAGGTGTGAAGTGGGGAGCCATGATTCTGCAGGCAGATATCAGAGGATAAACAGAAGTGGGGAGGGAGCAGAGCTGTGGCGATCCTACACCACCAGTGAGTGATAGCCTCTCACACTGGGGATGGGGCACAGACTTGCAGACTGGTAGCGATGGAGAAAGGACTTTAGGGCAGCCCCCAGACTGAAACCCAGAGCAGCGGGACCACGCATGTGAACTGGGGGCCACAGGCAGTTTTAGAAGCACAAAGGGCAGGGACATGCCCCAACCCAGAGGTCAGGACTGGGAGCCCTCCTGAGGGGTGCACAACACAGGACACTGCAGTTTATAGCAGCACAGACAGAAACAGAGATAATGTGGCCTGGAGAGCTCACTGAAGAACAATCTGCAATCTTTCCACTCTGAGGCAGAGGGTTGGAAACAATCTCTTCTGCTCTGACTCTCAGAAGAGATGTAGAAAGCTGCCAGGGAAAGCCGCCAGAGAACGGAAGCCCCCAAAAAACGGTTTTCACTGAGCCCATCCCCTGCCACAGGGGGCAGGGCAACTCTGCCCAAACAGGGTTGCCTGAGTAACAGCGTAGCAGGTCCCTCGCCCAGAAGACAGACTGGGAGAACAAGAGGCTGGCAACCCTAAGGTCCCTATAAAACAGGTGCATCTTGCTTGGGTTGTGGTCAATAATTTGGACTCTGCACATTCCCACAACCACCCCTCAGCAGAATGACTAGGAGGAACCCCCAAAATAGGAAAGACTCAGAGACTGTGACTGCTGCCACAGATTTACAAATGGATACAGATATAACCAAGATGTTGGAAATGGAATTCAAGGTAGCAATTGTGAAGACAATAGCTAGAATGGAGAAATTGATTAATGGCAACATAAAGTCTCTAAGGGCAGAAGTGAAAGCTGAACTGGCAGAACTTAAAAATGCTATCAATGAGATCCAATCTAATCTAGATAATCTAACAGCTAGGGTAAGCGAGGCAGAAGAACAAATTAGTGATCTAGAAGACCAATTGATAGAAAAGAAGGAAAAAGAGGAGGCCAGGGAAAAACAACTAAAAATCCATGAAAATATATGACCTCACTGATATGAGGAATTCTTAATCTCAGGAAACAAACTGAGGGTTACTGGAGTGGTGGGGGGTGGGAGGGCCGGGGTGGCTGATAGACACTGGGGAGGGTATGTGCTATGGTGAGCACTGTGAATTGTGCAAGACTGTTGAATCACAGATCTGTACCTCTGAAACAAATAATACATTATATGTTAAAAAAAGAAGAAGAAGAAGATAGCAGGAAGGGGAAAATGAAGGGGGGGATATCGGAGGGGGAGATGAACTATGAGAGACTATGGACTCAGAGAAACAAACCGAGGGTTCTAGAGGGGAGGGGCGTGGAGGTTTGGGTTAGCCTGATGATGGGTATTAAAGAGGGCACGTACTGAATGGAGCACTGGGTGTTATACGCAAACAATGAATCATGGAACACTACATCAAAAACTAATGATGTAATGTATGGTGATTAACATAATAAAAAAAATAAATAACATAAAAAGAATAAAAATCCATGAAAATAGAATCAGAGAAATAATTGACACCATGAAACGTTCCAATGTCAGAATTATTGGGATCCCTGAGGGGGTGGAGAGAGAGAGAGGACTAGAATATATATTTGAGCAAATCATAGCTGAGAACTTCTCTAATCTGGGGGAATGAAACAAACGTTAGTGTCCTAGAGGCAGAGAGGACCCCTCCCAAGATCAAGGAAAAAAGGCCAACACCTTGGAATGTAATAGTAAAACTCACAAATCTTAGAACGAAGGAAACCATCTTAAAGACAGTTAGGGGGAAGAGATTCCTTCCACACAGAGGGAGGAACATCAGAATAACGTCAGATCTATCCACAGAGACCTGGCAAGCCAGAAAGGCCTGGCAAGACATATTCAGGGTACTAAACGAGAAGAACATGCAGCCAAGAATACTTTATCCAGCAAGGCTGTCATTTAGAATGGATGGAGAGATTCAGAGCTTCCAAGACTGGCAGAAACTGAAAGAATATGTGACCACTAAGCCAGCCCTGCAAGAAATATTAAGGAGGGGTTCTATAAAAGGAAAAACACCCCAAGAGTGATATAGAACAGAAAGTTACAGAGACAATCTATGAAACAAGGACTTCACAGGCAACATGATGACAATAAATTCATATCTTTCAATAATCACTCTCAATGTGAACGGCCTAAATGCTCCCATAAAATGGCACAGGGTTGCAGATTGGATAAAAATATAGGACCCATCTATATGCTGTCTACAAGAGACTCATTTTGAACATAAAGATACATCCAGATTGAAAGTGAAGGCATGGAGATCCATCTTCCATGCCAATGGATCTCAAAAGAAAGCTGGGGTAGCAATTCTTATATCAGACATTAGATTTTAAGCTAAAGACTGTAGTTAGGACACAGAAGGACACTATATCATTCTTAAAGTGTCTATCCAAAAAGAAGATCTAACAATTGTAAATATCTATGCCCCCAACATGGGAGCAGCTACCCACATAAGCCAACTGTTAACCAAAATAAAGAGTCATATTGATAACAATACGTTAATTGTAGGAGACCTCAGTACTCCACTCTCAGCAATAGAGAGATCATCTAAGGAGAAAATCAACAAAGAAACAAGAGCTTTGAATGACACACTGGACCAGATGGATCTCATAGACATATACAGAACATTCCACCCTAAAACAACAGAATACTCATTCTTCTCAAGCACACATGGAACTTTCTACAGAATAGACCACATACTGGGTCACAAATCAGGTCTCAACCAATACCAAAAGATTGAGATTATTCCCTGCATATTCTGACCATAAGGCTTTAAAACTGGAACTCAATCATAAGAAAAAATGTAGAAGAAATTCAAACACTTGGAAGCTAAAGACCACTCTGCTTAAGAATGTTTAGGTCAACCAAGAAATTAAAGAAGAACTTAAATAATTCATGGAAACCAATGAGAATGAAAATACATCAGTCCAAAACCTATGGGATACTGCAAAGGCTTATTTCCTAAGGGGGAAATACATAGCCATCCAAGCCTCACTCAAAAAAATAGAAAAATCCCAAATTCACCAACTAACTTTACACCTTAAAGAACTAGAGAAAAAGCAACAAACGATGCCTAAGCCACACATTAGAAGAGAAATAATTAAGATTAGAGCAGAGATCAATGAATTAGAAACCAGAAACACAGTAGATCAGATCAATGAAACTAGAAGCTGGTTCTTTGAAAGAATTAATAAGATCAATAAACCACTGGCCAGACTTATCCAAAAGAAAAGAGGAAGGACCCAAATTAATAAAATTATGAATGAAAGGGGAGAGATCACGACTAACACCAAGGAAATAGAAACAATTATTAGAAATTATTATCAACAATAATATGCCAATAAATTGAGCAACCTGGAAGAAATGGATGCCTTCCTGGAAACCTATAAACTGCCAAGACTGAAACAGGAAGAAATTGACAACCTGAATAGGCCAATAACCAGTAACAAGATTGAGGCAGTGATCAAAACCTCCCAAAAAACAAGAGTCCAGGGTCTGATGGATTCCCTGGGGAATTGTACCAAACATTCAAAGAAGAAATAATACCTATTCTCCTGAAACTGTTCCAAAAAATAGAAACAGAAGGAAAGCTTCCAGACTCATTCTATGAGGCCAGCATTACCTTAATCCCCAAACCAGGCAAAGACCCCATCAAAAAGGAGAATTTCAGACCAATATCCCTGATGAATATGGATTCCAAAATTCTCAACAAAATCCTAATAGGATCCAACAATACATTAAAAAGATCATTCACCTGACCAAGTGGGATTTATCCCTGGGATGCAAGGGTGGTTCAACATTCGCAAATCAATCAGTGTGATAGAACACATTAATAAGAGGAGAGAGAAGAACCATATGATCCTCTCAATTGGTGCAGAAAAAGCACTTGACAAAATACAGCATCCTTCCCTAATTAAAACTCTTCAGAGCATAGGGATAGAGGGAACATTCCTCAAGTTCATAAAATCCATCTATGAAAAACCCACAGCAAATATCATCCTCAATGGGGAAAAGATGAGAGCCTTTCCCTTAAGATCAGGAACATGTCAAGAATGCCCACTCTTGCCACTGTTGTTCAACATAGTACTGGAAGTCCTGGCAACAGCAATCAGACAACAAAAAGAAATAAAAGGTATTCAAATTGTCAAACAAGAAGTCAAACTCTCTCTCTTTGCAGATGACATGATACTTTACGTGGAAAATCCAAAAGACTCCACCCCCAAATTACTAGAACTCATACAGCAATTCAGTAATGTGGCAGGATACAAAATCAATGCACAGAAATCAGCTGCTTTCTTATAAACTAACAATGCAACTGTAGAAAGAGAAATTAGAGAAATGATTCCATTTACAATAGCACCAAAAGCCATAAGATACCTTGGAATAAACCTCATGAAATAAATTGAAAAAGACACAAAAAGATGGAAAAACATTCCATGCTCATGGATCGGAAGAATAAACATTGTCAAAATTCTATGCTACCCAGAGCAATCTATACCTTCAGTGCCATCCCGAT
Organism: Mirounga angustirostris; assembly: GCF_029215605.1. Taxonomy (NCBI): domain Eukaryota; kingdom Metazoa; phylum Chordata; class Mammalia; order Carnivora; family Phocidae; genus Mirounga; species Mirounga angustirostris. The sequence continues at coordinate 47,294,277 of NW_026991714.1, forward strand.
CAAAGTTCCAATGACATTTTTCAAAGTGCTAGAACAAAGAATCCTAAGATTTGTATGGAAGCAGAAAAGACCCCACATAGCTAGAGGAATGTTGAAAAAGAAAAGCAAAGCTGGCGGCATCACAATTCCGGACTTCCAGCTCTATTACAAAGCTGTCATCATCAAGACAGCATGGTACTGGCACAAAAACAGACATATAGACCAATGGAACAGAATAGAGAGCCCAGATACGGACCCTCAACTCTACAGTCAAATAATCTTCGACAAAGCAGGAAAAAAATATGCAATGGAAAAAAGACAGTCTCTTCAATAAATGGTGCTGGGAAAATTAGACAGCTATATACAGAAGAATGAAACTTGACCATTCTCTAACACCATACACAAAGATAAACTCAAAATGGATGAAAGACCTCAATTTGAGACAGGAATCCTAGAGGAGAACATAGGCAGTAACCTCTTCGACATCGGCCACAGCAAATTCTTTCAAGATACATCTCCAAAGGCTAGTTAAACAAAAGCAAAAAATGAACTTTTGGGACTTCATCAAGATAAAAAGCTTCTGCACAGCAAAGGAAACAGTCAACAAAACAAAGAGGCAACCCACGGAATGGGAGAAGATATTTGCAAAGTGCTGATTTCCAAGATCTGTAAAGAACTTCTCAAACTCAACACCCAAAAAACAAATAATCAAGTCAAAAAGTGGGCAGAAGTCATGAACAGACATTTCTCTAAAGAAGATATACAAATGGCTAACAGACACATGAAAAAATGTTCATCATCATTAGCCATCCGGGAAATTCAAATCAAAACCACATTGAGATACCACCTTACACCAGTTAGAATGGCAAAAATTGACAAGGCAAGAAACAACAGATGTTGGAGAGATTGTGGAGGAAGGGGAACCCTCTTACACTGTTGGTGGGAACGCAAGTTGGTACAGCCACTTTGGAAAACAGTGTGGAGGTTCCTCAAAATATTAAAAATAGAACTACCCTTTGACCCAGCAATTACACTACTAGGTATTTACCCCAAAGACAGAGATGTAGTGAAAAGAAGAGCCATATGCACCCCAATGTTCATAGCAGCAATGTCCGCAATAGCCAAACTGTGGAAAGAGCTGAGATGCCCTTCAACAGATGAATGGATAAAGAAGATGTGGCCCATACATACAATAGAATATTACTCAGCCATCAGAAAGGATGAATACCCAACATTCACATCAACATGGATGGGACTGGAGGAGATTATACTAAGTGAAATAAGTCAAGCAGAGAAAGTCAATTATCATATGGTTTCACTTATTTGTGGAACATAAGGAATAGCATGGAGGACATTAGGAAAAGGAAGGGGAAAATGAAGGGGGGAATCGGAGGAGGAGACGAACCATGAGAGACTATGGACTCTGAGAAACAGACTGAAGGTTTTGGAGGGGAGAGGGGGGATGGGTTGGCCCGGTGGTGGGTATTAAGGAGGGCACATACTGCACGGAGCACTGGGTGTTATACAAAAACAATGAATCATGGATCACTACATCAAAAACTAATGATGTATTGCATGGTGACTAACATAACATAATAAAATTAAATTTAATTTAAAAAAAAAACAAAGAAAGAAATACACATTACTTAGTTCCATCCGCAAAAAAAAAAAAAAAATTGAATTTTTTCATACATAACATATTCTCTGACCAGGTAGATACCTAGGCATCTCATTTAATATAATAGCATTTTTCACTCTGGGTGGATTCACACAGGAAACATCTGAGAAAGAAAAGAGTAGCATCTCTAATGTAATGATCATTTTGAGTAATAAATCAACAAATGAGATTCCAAATATATTTCAAGGGGGACTTAAAATCAGTATTTAATCTTTCATGGAAGACTGCTAATTTTAAGAAATTTATATGTAATGGGTGCCTGGGTGGCTCAGTCGTTGGGCATCTGCCTTTGGCTCAGGTCATGATCCCAGGGAGCCAAAGGCAGGAGGCTGCTTCTCCCTCTGCCCCTCCCCCTGCTTGTTCTCTCCCTCTTTCTGTCAAATAAATAAATAATCTTTAAAAAAAGAAAAAGAAAGAAAGAAAGAAAAAGAAAGAAAGAAAGAAAGAAAGAAAGAAAGAAAGAAATTTATATGTAAGACTGCAGAAAAGGAGATAAAGCAATATTTTTATAAGATTTAAGCTTCTATGAAAATAGTTTTTCTGGACATTTCCCTTTGAGTTTAATAAAATCAATATTACAAATCATATAAACTCAAAATCGATTTATAAACCACAAGAAATCATAATAAAAATATTATTTGACATCAGAATTGGGCTTGCAATCATCCTATTTATGAAAGTAATTTTAGGCCCTTAAAAAAATAAACACAGTAGGCATTTCCTTAGAGAATAAATCAAGAATTAACACACTTTGAAGAATACCATAGTTAAAGGATGAAGATGATTAACTGAGGATCCAAACAGGAGAGAAGGAAAATAACAGAAAAACAAATATATAATTTATAAAAACACTCTTTAATGATTTTTTTTTTTTTTGGCAAATGCTTAAGGATGCTACAGTGAGTAATGTGTAATTCATCACTCAAATTCAGGTGGATATAAAGTGTAATAAGCTATAGCTATGGCTCCTAAACTGGATTGTACATTGAATCCCTTGGGAATTATTAAGACATTTATCGGGTTGCATGCCCATGTTTTTGACTCAATAGGTCTGAGTGAACCTGAGAATTTGCATTTGCATTTCTATCAATTTCCCAAAAGAGGCTGATGCTGCTATTCCAGAGACCACACTTTGAGAACCATTGGGCTATAAGATTACCCAATAGGTACACAATTTCATCCCTTTATGTTAAGGCATAAACCTTTGTTCTGGCCTTTAAAAAATAATCTATGTCGATTTTTTAATGATGCTAGAGGCAATTCTACACTATATTCCTAAGACACTTTAATAAATAGATTTCATTAAAGTACCTCTGCATATCGGCCTTCCTATCCATTGGCTCTTAATACACTGTACAATATTGGATCCATCCAACTGGTAATATTCTGGACACTTATAAGTCACTTTTTCTCCTGATCTATATGAGTCCTTCTTCGGGCCTATGAGCATGGCATCACCAAAGTCAGGTAAACTAGAACAATACATTTCTGAAAGAAAAAGAATAGGTACTTGTTCAGTAAATCTTTGTTCAGTAAAACACATAATGGCCAATAACTATAATCTAGAACAATAGGTACGTATCAAATCAATGAATACTGTACAAAATTTTTCTTATAACTTGAAAAAAATAAGTTAGAAGGCTCGACTTAATTACATTGAATGGTTCTTTTTGTTTTCCTTTTTTTCTTTTAAGTTTTTCTTTAAATTCTAGTTAGTTAACATATAGTGTAATACTGGTTTCAGAAGTAGAGTTTAGTGAGTGGTTCTATGTTTATCTAAAGTATAATAGGGGAATGGTGATATAAAAAGCCTAGAGAAATACGAATACATGTAATGCTTGAGACCATACTATTTACATTTGAATTCTTTTTTGCCCATATAGGCCACCTGCATTATGCATGTATTTCTCATTTTTGCTTCTGTCAAAATCTGCTACCTTTAATTATGTCAAATGTCTTAGAAAATTATATACATATAAGAAGATAACTGACAGACTAACAGTACATTGAACAATGATGTGATTGAGGAGCTGTGATATAGGAACAGAAAATAGAAGTCTGAGAATGTGTAACAGAAGTTGTCCTAAGTGTACACAAGATGACAGGAAAGTGAAATAATTTGGGTCTTATTGTAACCTTTTATTATTAGGGTTATTAATTCTCTACCAGAATACAGAACTTTCCAGAGATACCTTGTTAAAGTCTAGTATTATTTAGTTTCATAGTTGTACCATTTATGCTCTGAATTAAGGGTAAAATTAAAGGCACTCTACTTATGCATTCTGGTGGATGGGACCATTTTCCTTCTAAATATTTTATAAATGCAGGTCCATTAATCCCAAAACCTTCGGCACAGTTGTAAGTGACTTCTTACTCCATATTGGTAACTATCTAATATGTGAGGTAGAATACCATGTGTCATCAAATATGGTGGTTAACAAGGAAGTCCTTTAAAAAATGAAAAAAATTACTCCATGTTTCACAAACTCTGAAATTTAATTTTATGTACTAGTTGTCATATTTTGTAGTTTTATTTAAAAAGAAATGATTACATAGGAGCTATGATCATATCACAGAGAAGGTGCACAGATGCTTCCTAAAACCAGTATTCTGGTGTGTGTCCAGCTGCCAACCTGGGCAAGAACTTGAAACTAAAATTGTGAACATATTTATCAAAGAGACTTTCAATTCTTCTCAAACCAGTAATGAATAATAAAAAGAAAAGCATTGAGAATTTTTAATCATCTTAAGAAAAGTACCATATACTGTAACTAATCAGAAGGGACATTGTAGGAAAAATAAAATTTTTTAAAAACCTCCTGGCAAAGCAGGCACTACAACTCAAATAAATAGAATGTGAATAGCTAAATTTATATAAATAGGTAGGTTTAGTGTTGCTATGGATCTAGTTTTAATTTTTTAAATGCCATAATTAAAAGTGACTCGATAATGAACAGTGAAATGAATAAAAATAAGATTGTTTTGACTATACAAAAATTGGGTTTAGCAAAATACATAAACATATAAATGATTTTAAACATTTAGATATAAGTGATTTCATATATTTAGAAACCTAAAGGATTCTGTATCATGACTTTGATGACAACTGATCATTTTCAATAAATTATATTGAAAATAGAATTTTAGTTTGCATCCTGTCTTCACCTACACACTGAGGTGGAGAACTCCATTTTCCCATGTAGCACATTATCCCATCTTCTTCAGATATCCTGAAACCATCTTCACAAATATAACTTAATTTAGTGCCATGTGCATAAAGCCTGGGTTTAAATGTTTCTTTCCTTTCTTCTGAAGAACTAGATATGATTCCATGTTCTATATGAGACGGTTGAGAACATGGAATGTTTTCTATATGAAGAACAGAGAACAAAGAGTCAAGCACCAATACAATGCTTACATTGAAAAATACAATCAAATACTACTTGGGATTTTAAAATAAGGACAATGTGAATAAATTAAATCATTTAAAACTGAAATATTTGCAACTTGCAAGGATATATGTCTCCATAATATCTATGCTGCTATTCTCTGAGTTTCAATATGTCCCTTCATTCTTCTCTTGCTCATCATAAGGAGTAAAATAGGAAATTTTATCTCATGTCTACATAGTAACCCAAAGTTTTTGTCTGTGTTCATTTCATAAGCAGTGAAAGAATGCTGATTGATTTGTGTACCTAGATTGTAATTTACTGTTTCAAGATAAAGTGGAATATAGAGAAAGGCTTCCTCTTGTTCATTTACAGAAAGTACAGGGGAGTGTTAACCTCATTTGAAAGAACATCATAAAGCAAGTTATGCACTACTAACCAACACAGCGTGGTATTGACTGCCATCTTCCATCTTTACACACAAATTCTTCTGCATCCTGAATTACATAATTTTCTTAACAGAGAACAGATATTTTTTCTCCTTCCTGGTAATTCACTGTAGTTGTCATATCTTGAGCATTGGGAATCTGAGGTGGAGGTGGGCATGACTGCGTTTGTAGCTCTAAAAATATTAAAATTAGATTTCTTGATTAAAAATCATAGGTTAAAAATATCAAAAGGATAATTAAGCAGAAAATTCAAAATGATGTATCATAAATGATCACATAATAATGGGATGTTCTAGGTTTAAATATGTTATACTCTTCAGCTTGGACCATGGTGCTTCACATTTGGCTTATTCTCATGGTTTTCTTTGTACTTTCTTCCTTTCATTCTTTCTGTGATCAATCTTGCATAGTTTATATAAAACCTCTTTTAATTATTTCTAACCATTAGGATGTTCCAGCTGAATTACTCACTCAGTATCAGGTACTCCATAAAGACTGATATCAAGATCTTTTTAAAGATGTCCACAATCAAATGTGTTGGGATTGGATTAAAACCTTCACAGGATATCCTACCAAAGGAAGGTGATTAGCCACAGGAAGAATTATATTTAGTGAACCATCAGTTGATTTGATACAAATTCTTGGCCAAGATAAGAATGAAATATGTTCACTAGTGATTTATAGTATGTTGCTTAAAATCCAAAACTCCCCTGGAGGTACCATTTACTAGCTTGCCCACGCTGTTTAAAGATATATAGACTGATGAACAGTTTAATGTTTAAACAGCCTGCCTTTAGTTAAATGACCAGTGGGATATAAAAGACCTCTCTGTAAACTGTCTGAACTCCCATAAAACTGAGACAGCTTGGATATATCTGGGCAGTTAATAATTTGAAGGCAAAGCATGTCCTGGTCAACTGAGAAAAGTCTCTGGATGACTATACCTGGAAGCTTTTGGACCTCTCCATGATTTCTTGATGTTGCTTTCTCCTGTCACACCATATATTTATTTCATTAAAAGTTTTCTGTGAGTATACACTGTGAAGTTGTCAAAATTATTTCACTTGTCCACATTTTACATTCAATTCAGGGAAATATTTGACTGAGTAAACTTCCTCCATGCTACTAACGTCAAATTTTCTAAGTTGATATGAGTATTGTATAGTTCATCAAAAATATTTTTTCTTGGAGTGCCTGGGTGGCTTAGTCTGTTAAGCATCTGCCTTCGGCTCAGGTCAGGATCCCAGGGTCTTGGGATCGATCCCCACGTTGGGTTCCCTGCTCAGCAGGGGGTCTGCCTCTCCCTCTCTCTCTGCCCCTCCTCCCACTTGTGCTCTCTCCCTCTCTCTTAAATAAATAAATACAGTCTTAAAATTTTTTCTTATATTTAAGTATCTTGTCATATTTTTTCAATGTATTCTCTTCTATGTCTGATATTTAACCATTTTTTGTCCTAATAATCTAAACTTGTACTTCCTCTTGATAAGTCTTGCCAGAGGTTGATGCATTTACCAGATTTCCCTAAAAGCTGAATTATTATTCTGTAAACCAGATATTTATGCTTTTTTTTAGCTTCTCATTATAACAATTTATGCTTTAATTGTTCATTACTTCCAAGTTCTTTGGGTGCATGTTCTTTTCTAAATTCTAGATGGTAATTCCTATTGCTTTTATTTTGTTCCTTGTTTATAATGAATGGTTTAAAGTTATAGATATCTGTGCCTTTGCTGTGTCCCATAGATTTCAATGTGTACTGCTATCATTGTCATTTTATGTAAAGTATTTTCTGTTATTTCTGTTATATATTGTTATTTCCGTTATTAACCACCCATTTCATTATATAAGCAGATATCTTATAGAAATTCATAAGCTTTCCTTGAAATTTTTCTGGAAATGAAATACCAGAATAAGTAAAATAATTTTGAATAGCAAGAACATAATTGGAGAATACAAATCAGACTTCAAGACTCATTATAAAGCCGTAGTTACCAAAGCAGTGTGGCAGGAATAGGATAGATAAATGGATACATTGGCTGATACAAAGTCTAGAAATAGATCAATATTTACATAGTTAACTGATTTTCATTTCAAAGTCTTTTCCACACATATTGCTAGAACAGCTGGCATCTATATATATATTTTTTAAATCAACCCCTATTTTACACCAAACTCAAAAAGTAATATACAATGGATGATATACCTAAATAACATTGCCAAAGGCATGGCAAGCAAGGGCAAAAATGAACTATTGGGACTTCATCAAGATAAAAAGCTTTTGCACAGCAAAGGAAACAGTCAACAAAACCAAAAGACAACCAACAGAATGGGAGAAGATACTTGCAAATGACATATCAGATAAAGGGCTAGTATCCAAAATCTATAAAGAACTCATCAAACTCAACACCCAAAGAACAAATGATCCAATCAAGAAGGGCAGAAGACATGAACAGACATTTGTCCAAAGAAGACATCCAAATGGCCAGCAGACACATGAAAAACTGCTCAATATCACTCAGCATCAGGGAAATTCGAATCAAAACCACATGAGATACCTCCTCACACCAGTCAGAATGGCTGAAATTAACAAGTCAGGAAACGACAGATGTTGGCAGGGATGCTGAGAAAGGGGAACCCTCCTACACTGTTGGTGGGAATGCAAGCTGGTGCAGCCACTCTGGAAAACAGTATGGAGGTTCCTCAAAAAGTTGAAAATAGAGCTACCATATGATGCAGCAATCACACTACTGGGTATTTACCACAAAGATACAAACGTAGTGATCCTAAGGGGCACGTGCACCCCAATGTTTATAGCAGCAATGTCCACAATAGCCAAACTATGGAAAGAGCCTAGATGTCCATGGACAGATGAATGGATTAGGATGATGTGATACACACACACACACACACACACACACACACTGGAATATTACGCAGCCACCAAAAAAACCCCCCGAAATCTTGCCATTTGCAATGACGTGGATAGAACTCAAGGGTATTATGCTAAGCGAAATAAGTTTTTCAGAGAAAGACAAGTATCATATGATCTCACTGGGGGGCACCTGGGTGGCTCAGTCATTAAGTGCCTGCCTTTGGCTCAGGTCATGATCCCAGGGTCCTGGGATCGAGTCCCACATCAGGCTTCCTGGTCCACAGGAAGCCTGCTTCTCCCTCTCCCACTCCCCCTGCTTGTGTTCCCTCTCTCGCTGTGTCTCTCTCTGTCAAATAAATAAATAAAATCTTAAAAAAAAAAATTCTCTCTTAAAAAAAAAAAATCTCACTGATATGAGGAATTCTTAATCTCAGGAAACAAACTGAGGGTTGCTGGCATGGTGGGGGGTGGGAGGGGAGGGGTGGCTGGGTGATGGACATTGGGGAGGGTATGTGCTATGGTGAGCACTGTGAATTGTGTAAGACTGATGAATCAGACCCATACATCTGAAACAAATAATACATTATATGTTTAAAAAAGAAGAAGATAAAAAAGAAGATAGTAGGAAGGGAAAAATGAAGGGGGGGAAATGGGAGGGGGAGACAAATCATGAGAGACTATGGACTCTGAGAAACAAACTAAGGGTTGTAGAGGGGAGGGAGGTGGGGGGATGGGTTAGCCCGGTGATGGGTATTAAGGAGGGCACGTATTGAATGGAGCACTGGGTGTTATAGACAAACAATGAATCATGGAACACTACATCAAAAACTAATGATGTAATGCATGGTGACTAACATAACATAATAAAATTAAATTAAAAAATAAATAAACAATGTTAACATCAGGGACAGAAAGATTCATAAATTCAATTGCTAATTAATATTTTTCCTCTGTAGCTACATATTGAACTATAAACAACAAATGTTTGAATTCATTGTAATTTAAGACTTGACATTTTCACAAATAATCTCTAAATTTCAAAAATATTGTTATAACTGTATATATCAAGAAATGCTATTCAGGGCGCCTGAGTGGCTCAGTCGGTTAAGCGTCTGCCTTTGGCTCAGGTCATGATCCCGGGGCCCTGGGATCGAGCCCCAAGTCGGGCTCCCTACTCAGCAGGGAGTCTGCTGCTCTCTCTCTCCCTGCCCTTCCACCCCGCTTGTGCTCTTGCTCACACTCTCTCTCAAATAAATAAATAAAATCTTTAAAACAATTTTTAAAAAATGTTTTTTTAATTAAAAAAAAAGAAATGCTATTCTCACCAACACACTGAGGAAGTTGGGTCCACATTTCTCTAACACATGTAATTCATCTGTGTCCAATCAATGTAAATGTTTCTCTGCAATTGAACTCCACTGAATCTCCATGGTGATAGGGAGGGGCAGAAAACTCAACAATATGGCCATAATCAAGTCCCCGTATATCGCCACATGTACTGACTGGCCTCTGTAAAAATTTCACAAAAATATGTTTATCTTTAAAGTATAATTTATGTGGTTATATGAATATAAACAAAAAGTGTTGATTTAATCAAGTTTGAATATTCATGATTTTTATACATTACCAATACATATAGGCAATGTTGTCCATTTTCCATCAACACATTGAATTTTACTAGGACCCTTCATCAAAAATCCAGGGTTGCAAACATATTCCACCAATTCATTGTGTTCATAATTTTCTTTGATTGTTTCTTTAACCTCCCCATTGGGGAGTTGAGGAGATGTGCCACACAATTTTACTAGCTCTACAGTAGAAATACTGTGTAAATAATGGTTACAGTGTCTACTTTATATCTTAAAAATCCACTAAAACAGAGAGGTTTTTTCTTTAATCAATTTATTATTCATGACATAATTTATTATAGTATTCTTTAGCAATTTTTAAAATGGGGTTTACAACAGATTCATTTCCCGATTCTATTACTTATATTGAATTAGCCTATTAGAAGTATATTCAAGCGTTGAAAATACATTCAATATATATAGGCATAAATCTGGCTAAAGACATGTAAAACTGATAAACTGAAAATGAGAAAACAGGGACGCCTGGGTGGCTCAGTCGGTTAAGCGTCTGCCTTCGGCTCAGGTCATGATCCGAGGGTCTTGGGATCGAGTCCCGCATTGGGCTCCCTGCTCCGCGGGGAGCCTGCTTCTCCCTGTCTCTCTCTCTGTCTCTCATGAATAAATAAATAAAAATCTTTAAAAAAAAATTTTTGAAAAAAAAAAAAAAGAAAATGAGAAAACATTATAGGGATAATCTAAAGGCCCAAATAAAAGAAGAAATAAAGTTCAGAAGATTTAATATTGTTAAACTATCAATTTTCCCCAATGACCTATAGATTCAATATTACCCCAATCAAAATCACTGCAGTTTTTTCTGCAGAAATTGACAAACTGATTTTAATATTCACATGGAAATGCAAAGAACCTAGAATGGCTTAAAAGAAGAAAATTTTGAAGGACTAACATTATGAGATTTCAATACTTATTACAAAACAGTAATTAAGAAGCTGTGGTGTGGGCATAAAGACAGATGATAAAAAACAGAATGGAGCTCAGAAATAGACTCACATCTATATCAACAATTGATTTTTGACAAAGCTGCAAAAGGCAATTCAGGGGAAAATAATCGTTTTTTTTCCACAAATTGATGTAGAACAATTGGATACCCATATACAAATCAAATCAGATTTTGATTCTATCATATCTCATATTCATATATAAAAATTAACTAAAAGTAGAGCATAGACCTAAATATAAAACCAAAACCTTTAAAAAACATAGGTGAAAATCTTTGTGAACTGAGATTAGCAAAATGTCTTAGATAAGACATATAAAAAAGCTAAAGACACAAAAAATATTTTCTGACTACCTTATAATCCTATAAACATAAGAAACTTCAAGAGTGGATTAAAAACCTCGGTAAAGCCCTGAATTCAGCTTTGAAAGTATAGTTCAGACAAAGAGGAAAAAAGTAGCATAAAAATATGTTCAATGATCTAGATATTCTAAAGATATATCCAAACCAATTAGTAAATATGGCTGTACAAGTATATTAATCATATTGCATGCAATATTTTATCAAAACTTTTTTTTAAAAAGTACCATCGGGGCGCCTGGGTGGCTCAGTCGTTAAGCATCAGCCTTCAGCTCAGGTCATGATCCCAGGGTCCTGAGATCAAGGCCCACATCGGGCTCCCTGCTCTGTGGAAGCCTGCTTCTCCCTCTCCACTCCCCCTGCTTGTGTTCCTTCTCTCGCTGTCTCTCTCTGACAAGTAAATAAATAAAATCTTTAAAAATAAATAAATAAAAAATAAAAAAGTACCATCATTTGAGACAAGAGACAAGCACTTGATCAACATATTTTAACTTTGATTAAGCTATACATGTGATGGACTTGACCAAAAGTTGCTTAATATCATTTAGACATAATCAATGAAATGAGTTAAAGGTTAACTTATGTTAAATACTGTTTAAAATTGTTCAATACTAATGGTGGAATTGTAGGCAAAAAGAAAAGTAACAAAAGTCCCTTCAGTGTCAGACACCCTGTAAATATCTATGGATACTTCTACTACATATTTCAACAAACAATTGGATATTAATTTCTAATTCTTGTTTCAGCAATTGTAGGATAAATATTCACCTTTACATGTTGGAAAATTAGGGGACCATCCAAAGTGATAACACTGAACCAAATCTGGTCCAACTCTTGTGAATCTTTGTCTGCAGGAGAATTTCAACATATCTCCAACTCTCTATTTGTCTTTTCTGGGCTCAACAATTAAGTATTTTTCTATTAGAGGAATCTCTCATTCTCTTTCTATAAAAAAAGGTAAAAGAACTTAATAAGAATATATAATTAATCATTGCCAAAGTAAATTTTACATGTGTCACATAATAATGGGGAGCAAGGTGTTACATATACAGAGGAGCTTCTGATAAATTCTCTTCTTTGAAAACTGTTACATATTAGATTTTATATGCCCTCTAAATCCATACAGGACTCAGAAATATTAAGGTGTTGAACAGCAATAGATGTGTCCTAAAAATTTATTTGTGAAGTCAGTTTGCCTATACTGGATCTGATTTATCACTGACATTTATAAAATTTAATGTTATATTGTTTTAGACTGTCAGAAAAGCATTGTCTCACATTAAAAAAACTAAAGCTACAATTTTTAAATTGCACACTTAAATAAAAATTGGTATTTTTCTTTGATATAATTGGGGACCTAGAACTCTAAAGAGAAACATTTCTAATGTATTTTAGTGGAGGAACATTTAAAAAGCTTAATCAATACTTTATAAGTGAAGAAATCAAACTGAAACACGAAAGAAAATGAAGAAACGTGTTCAAGGCCACATAGTCATATTCTAGGTGTCCTGAATATTTATGCAATATACAACTACCTATTCTTATTATACCTATAATTATAGTAACTCTTAATAAATTGTTAATTGTTCTGATTCAAATTAGGAAGGTATAAAATTATTCCTTAAAATGTGTGATATTTGTGACATTGCTAAGTATTGTCAAAAACTGTATTTTAAAAAAGAAACTGCATTTTTCTTATTAGGAATCCTCCTAACTTGCTAACTAATTTATAAAATTAAAAACTGAAATTTAAAAATTAGAATCATACTAAAAAGAATATTCATACTATCTAAAATCAAGTATTTATACATAATCATAAAATTAGGTGTAAGATAACTATTCTTAAAAGTAATGCCACAAAAAATAACTGCAAATTTGCTTTTTTTGCTTTAATGTTGAGTTTTGTAGCTTAGTTGAGAAGGTCACACTTGATGAGAACTACAGGGATTCTCTCCTAAAATTCTATTTCAGTCTTCTACGTTTGTATGTATCTTTGTTTATATACTTTATCTCATCACATTGTGAAAAATCCTGCCTTAACAACACCAAAAAACAATAATAAAAAAAATAATAATAATAAATCTTGGCTGTTGGCTATTTTCCAACTGTTATATAGAGATACTGACTTTTAAAATGTAATATAAAGAAGAGTTTGAATGGGCATAACCTGAATTAGAGATATTTGTCTTTATCCAAAAGTCAAAATCATAAATCCAGGCACTGATACTTGGAAATACTAGTACAAATTTTTTTTAAGTGTACATTTATTTAAGATGGCTAGAAACACTGTTTGGCTTAAGTAGTTTACGATAATAGTAATTTTTTTTTTTTAAGATTCTATTTATTTGAGAGAGAGAGCATGTATGGGGGAGGGAGGGAAGGGAGAGGGATAATCAGACTCCCCACTGAGTGTGGAGCCCAATGCAGGGCTTGATCCCACGGTCCTGAGATCATGAACTGAGCCGGAGTCAGGCACTTAACCAACTGACCACCCAGGTGCCCCAACAATAATTCTTTGGAAACCTCTCCACAAAGGAGAGAATTCCCAGGACAATAAACTCAGATATCAGCCAATCTTTGTGCAATTTTCTGCTACATGGTAAAGGGAAATTATTTGAAAAGAACATTAAACTGTCATTTGTTCATTCAATTTTGGGAGGTTTTACCATGCCAGTGAATTCCTACCAATGGGTTCACAAGGTCATAAGTTTTATAAAATTTGTAATAAAAGCCTTATTGGCCACATCAGTTTTTACCACTGTCCCTGTCACTCCAAATTCTACTCAGTCCCATTTTTCTGACATGTGGTGACATTGGAAAGATCACAGGAATTACATATTCATGATTTTGAATTCTTTTTTAAAGAGGGCCCGTCAACATTGTAAAAGCTTCTGATTTCATAAAACCTGGATCTGCCTCTAATCCCAGAAAAAAAATTCATGATCATCTTAAAAGCCTCCCCTTTTACTTAGAAGAAAATCCAAGCTCTTCCATTTCCTGCCTACACTTCCAATATAACTGACAGCCTCTCCCCCTGGCAATCCAGACTCCAGGCTTTTTGATCTTTGGATTTTTTTTATTATTTTTTTTATTATGTTGTGTAAATCACCATACATTACATCATTAGTTTTTGATGTAGTATTCCATGGTTCATTGTTTGCGTATAACACCCAGTGCTCCATTCAATACATGCCCTCTTTAATACCCATAACCAGGCTAATGATCTTTGGATTTTTTTTTTTTAAGATTTTATTTATTTATTTGACAGAGAGAGACACAGCGAGAGAGGGAACACAAGCAGGGGGAGTGGGAGAGGGAGAAGCAGGTTTCCCACGGAGCAGGGAGCCTGATGCGGGGCTCGATCCCAGGACCCTGGGATCATGACCTGAGCCGAAGGCAGACGCTTAACGACTGAGCCACCCAGGCACCCCTGATCTTTGGATTTTTTAAAGAGCTCAAATTCTTTGCTACTTCAGCTTTTGCATAGACCCCCATCTCTATCCTGAAGGGTTTTCAACCTTTCTTTGTGCACATGCCATCCTATAGAAAATAGAGCCCTCCATCCTTGCCCTCCCATTTTCTAAGTTCTTGGATTCTTTTGTTTCTTTGAACACAGTTATGTATAAAATATATTTAAAATGTTTTTATCAACCTGTTCATTATTTGGCTTTATTTGTTGGGTTTTTTAGTTTTTTTGGTTGTTGTTGTTGGTTTGTTGTTTTTTTGTTTTTGTTTTTGTTTTTTTAATATTGGAATGAAAGGCAGAGCCATATTTGTGGGTTTTCACCATTCTCTCCTGGCCTATTTCTAGCTCATAAACAGGCATTTGTTGACAGCCTGAATTAATCAACTTTAACTGGAACTAAGACACTACTAAGCAAGTCTACCTCATCTCAATAATAAACTCACTGTGTGCTCCTTTCTTGAAGTCTCTATTTTAAACCTTTTTTATTCTTCCTAAGTGTTCCTTCTCCTCCTTTCCCCGTGCACCATTCAATCTCAGGTGACTCTGTCTTACAGTTCAAAGGAAAGTGGAAACCATCAGCTCCTGCTTCTTTCCAGCATGAGATTTACACCTCTGTTTTCCTTCCTTCCTCCTATTACAAAGTTGGAAGCAGCTGTGTTGCCACAGAAACCTCATACTTCCACAGAGTTCGGTTCCCTTTCCCTCCCACCCCCACAGGGAAATGTCCACCTCAAGTATTCAGTCTCTATTATATCCTGTTTAGCATTCACTTGGTTCTAATGTCCTCCATCTTTAAAAAAAAAGAATCTTCCCTTTGATGTATGATTTCCTCTAGCAATATTCTGCACTTCCTATCCACCATATTCACACAAATGTCTTTAAAGAGTTATGACCACACTCTATACTGAAGTTCTTACTGATCATTTTTCTTCAGTAAACTCTATTTAGGTTCTGCACCATGTATTCCTTCCAAAACTATTTCTGTTACAGTTATTGCTGGCCTCCAAATAGCCAAATGTGTGATATTTTCAGTCTTCTAGATAGACGTATCAGCTTATTCAGTCTAACCAAAGCAACCTTTTGAACAATTGTACATTTTAAAGCCTTTTACAGATAAAGAGGAGTCAACAAAGGTTCAACTAGGCTTGATATGTTTCCCTAAGATACATGCTTAGCAAGTAGTGGAATTAGAATGAGAGCCCATTCAGGCTGACCCAATAGCTTTGCTATTAATCATTCTGGTGTATTTTTTCTTCCTTTAGTCATTTTCTTCTCTCCATTTCTATGACAACATTCATTCCTACATTTTTTTTCCTCCCAATTTCCACATCCTCCATATTTTCTATCTACTTGGCTACCTATTCCTCTTCTGTCTGACACCTAAATGTTAGAATGCTTCAGGGCTCAGTCATTCTATATTCTTTTCAATTTGATATCATCATTACATGGTGATAATCCCAAATGTGTATCTCCTGGCTAGACCCATCTATCCAACTCTGTAGTTTACATATCCAAGTTTTATTGTCTGTGGCAGTTCAGCCATGATGTGTCCAAGTCAGAACTTGTAATGTTCCTCCCAAAGTGCTCTCTCTCCTGCCAGCATCATTTCACAGAAAGCCACTGGTATTTACCTGGGTACATTAAAAAAAAATCAAATAAAACATGAATCCTTGATTTGTTACTCTTTCTCACACCCAACATTTAGTAATATTTTCTGTGCTTTCTACCACCAAAATATATCCCAAATCTGTCCTCTGTTCTGCATCCACTCAGCCATCACCTATGTGATCCCCACCTTTCTCACTCTACAAGGACTCCTGAATATTTTCTTGCCTACCACAAGAAGAGTGTAGGAGGGGGACGGGGGGGAGAGAAATAAAACAACATTCAGAAATTCAAATCAAATTATATCATTCCTTTGCTTAAAGACTCGTTTATGGCTTTTTATCAATGATAAAATTAATCTAAATGCTGAGATGCCCTAATATAACCTAAATAGTCTTTCCTTAGCCTCTTATCCAGCCTCAGCTCATAAAATTCTCCCACATAAAGACTGGAATCCACTTACCAAGATATCTCCCAAATACTGTTTTGTTGTCAAAGCTTTGCACACTCTACATCCACTCATTTTCCCACAGATCCAAGCTCTCTTTCTAAATCTGGAATTGTGGCAAACACAAAAGAGATTCATGCAACAGTCCACAGAACTTGTCAAAGTCAGAAAATAAAGAGCTCCTCTGGAGACCTATAGAAATTAACTCTCAAGGTGGGAAGGGTCAAGCAGAAACTCAAGAGCAAAATAGCTGAGGACGTTGTAAGAAACTACAATGTTACTAAGGAGAGCTAAGTTTAAAATAACTTAAAAGCTTTCATTTAGTAAAACAAAATATCTATACTTTAATCACAAATCTGTGATGTATATGACCCATCGGAAACATTACGTTCACATACTGCGTTAAAGATAAAATATTCTCTTTGAGTTTTAGAACACCTTCTCTTCCCAGCTGACATTGAATCAGAAGGATTCACCTTGATTTTAATTATTGTGCCTTAAGAATACCTCCAGATAATTCAAAAATTTTTAAAAGGAGCACATAGCATTTTTTAACTCCGTTTTCCTTTTACAATCCTTATTTCCAGTTAACTGATAACTGCTAATTAAAGACAAAAAGTGTTTTGTTCTGTTTTTTAATTGAAGTATAGTTGACAATGGTATATTAGTTTCAGGTGCACAACACAGTCATTCAACAATTACAGATTTTTTTATCCTAAAAAAAAAAAAAGAATACCTGAGAAAAGGGTAACTTACCATAACATGTGGGTGTATCAGACCAACCAGTGTGACCACAGATGTGGAGCCTGTGGTGTGTCCAAGTCTGTTTTCATATCCATCATAGCATTCAAAGTCCAGTTGGTCATTGAGCTGAAACCTTGTGCCACCGCTCTTGAGCCTGGCATTCACAAATACTGGCATATCACAAGATTCTAGTTCATAACAGAATTGAAGATTTTATTTATAATGGTAGTTCATGAACAACCTAACTTAGTAAATCCCATCCCTAGAACAAACATCTTGATCAATTAGTATGTGCTAATGAATTAATCACTACGTAAAATTAATCTAAAAAGACCCATGATAAATTGTTGTCTTCAAATAGTTACCAAAAGTGAAGACAATGTTTCTACTTCTCATCACTAAAACACTCTGAAAATTTATTTCAGGAACATTTTTCTCAATTCAATTATACTTACACATTCATAGCCTGCTAGTAATAAAAAAGGCCATTACAGTTTATAGTACTTTTTTCTAGGAAACCGGAATAGCATTTTGTGAATTAAGATCCCAGACTTCTTAGCAGTTACAATATATATACCAGAGTAAAATGGGTAATTAAATAAAAAGATTGATGTGCTTATTATGTAAGACATTTTTTCTTCTATGATAAGAAATCTTGAAATGGAAAATTAATTACAATTAATTCAAATCAGTCTACCAATGCCTTTCACAAAGTTCAAATTTGAGTTCTGGAAGGAGGTAGGAGAATGGTCAAAATCAGAAATGTGTTTATCCTGGAATATTTGTTAAAACTCAAATGTTTGGGGCACCTGGGTGGCTCAGTCGTTAAGCGTCTGCCTTCGGCTCAGGTCATGATCCCAGGGTCCTGGGATCGAGCCCCGCATCAGGCTCCCTGCTCAGCAGGAAGCCTGCTTCTCCCTCTCCCACTCCCCCTGCTTGTGTTCCCTCTCTCACTGTGTCTCTCTGTCAAATAAATAAATAAAATCTTTAAAAAAAAAAAAAAAAAAAACCTCAAATGTTTCTTGAAACCTATGTGCCACTGGTGCTTGTCTTTTTGTTTTTTCTGTTCTATAAATGTTATCTAAAATGCATGGAAAAAAGAATACTCATGAGCAATTTGTACTTAAGAAAGCTTGACCAAGGATCAGGAAGATGAACTGTGTAAGGATAGGATTATTTTACAGGTGGAATAAAACTGCTGTATGGTTATCTCCAGGTGTACCTAAAATTCTAGTGCTAACCCCTGGCCAAGATAAGCATGGGATGTGGTACCTAGTGATTTATAATTTGCTGCTTAAGTATAAAACTCCCTTGGAAACACCCTGTACAAGCTTGTTTACATTTTGGAGGAATATATAGATTTGTGGTTTATACCTGGTTTAACTGGTTACACAGACTAGTTTTAAGTATGTAAACATAATGATATATGAGACCTCTTTGTAAATTTGTGCATTAGCCTGCCTGAAATTGAGATACCTTGCATATATCTTGGTGATTTGGAACCCATAGATGAAGAACATCCTGAGACATGATACTGGCTGGTTGTTCCTGAAAGGGTTCAAGCTTCCCTATGATTGCTTTGTTTCTTTTTCCTGTTGGGCTGTGTCCTTAACTTTTACAAAGCCTGATGTAAATCTATGCTGTGGAGTCCTGTTAATCTTAATCATCAGATAATCTATAATTGATGTAACAACCTATAGAACCTATAAAAATATTACCAAACTAATAGTAAATTAAGCAAGATCCATGATAAAAGGACAATACATTAAATGAAATTGTATTTCTATACAATAGTAATGGGAAGTAGAAAATCAAAACTTGAAATATCATTTGTAATAGCATTAAAAGAAAAAGCCTGTGCCACAAAAGGAAAGATTTAACAAAACGTGTACATAACCCATAGTCTGAAAATTATATAACCTTCCTGAGAAAAATTAGAGACCTAAATAAATGGAGAGCTAAAACAAGTTCTTAAATTGGAGGAAAAAAAAATTTTTTTTTAAGATTTTATTTATTTGCAAGAGAGAGAATGAGAGACAGAGAGCATGAGAGGGAGGAGGGTCAGAGGGAGAAGCAGACTCCCTGCTGAGCAGGGAGCCCAATGTGGGACTCGATCCCGGGACTCCAGGATCATGACCTGAGCCGAAGGCAGTCGCTCAACCAACTGAGCCACCCAGGCGCCCAGGAAAAAATATTTTTACAATCAACTATCCCTAAAGCGATATACAGATTCACTGAGTTCCAGTGAAAATCCTAGTAGGCTTTCTGTAGAAATTAACAAGATAATACTAAAACTCAAAGAAAATGGAAAACACATAGAAAAACCAAAAAATATTAAAAATTAATGTATGAATTTTCTACTGCAGCTACAAAAAGAAATCCACATACTTACAGGCTGAAACAATACTAATTTACTTCTTAAAATTTTGTCAGTTCAAAATCTGACAAATATATCACTGGACTAAATCAAGTTGTTACAGAGCTGTGTTCCTTTCTTGAGGCTCCAAGGATGAATCTGTTTCCTTGTCTTTTCTGGCTTCTAGAGGCTTCTTGCCTTTCTTGGTTCATGGTGTCTTTCTCCATCTTCAAAGCCAGCACCTGTCTCTCTCTGATCCTTCTTCAACCTCATGCATATCCCTCTGTCTGTCGGTCTACATGTCTCTCTCTCTCTGTCTCTCTCCATTCCACCCCCCGTTCCATGTGGTATTACCCTGAGCCCCTTTAGAAAATCAAGAATAACCTCTCGATTTCAAGGCCTTTAATATTAATATCTGAAGAGTTCTTTTCTCCATGTAAAATACCATAATCACAGGTACTAGGGATTAGACATGGACATCTTTGGGGAGGCCATTATTCTACCTTCCACAATTAAGAACAAATTGGAGGACTCACATTATAGTAATCAAGGCAGGGCATAATGACATAAGGATAAATATATAAATTAGTGGGAAAGAATAAAAAGTCCAGAAATAGACAAAAACACATCACACCTATAATCAGTGGATTTCTGACAAATATGACAAGTTATCCAGTGAGTAAAAGGATACCATTTCCAACAAATTGTGCTAAACAACTGAAAATCCATATGAGAAAAAGAGTTGAACCCTATTCCATACACCAAAATACCTGGAATCAATCACAGAGATGAATGTAAAAGTACATGTGTAAACTTTCCAGAAAAAATAAGTATGACAAATCTTTGCAACTTTGAAGATGGAAAAAAATATCCTATGTAGAGCACAAAATAAATAATTAAACAAATGGTCAATTTGGATTTCATCAAATTAAGGCATATGTTCCTGGAAATAAACTGTTAGAAACTCAAAAGATATGACACAAAATGTGAGAAAATATTTGCAAATCACATACTTGATAAAGGAATTGTTTCCCAAATATCAAAGTGTCTATTACAACTGAATTATAAGACAAACTACCTAGAGTTGGGAAAAAATTAAGTTTCACAAAAGGAGAAATAACAATGACCAATAAGCAGATGAAAATGTGTTCACCATCATTAGTCAACCAGCAAAATAAAATTAAAGCAAAATGATATACCACAACATATACATCATAGTGGTTAAAATTTAAAACCTGACCATCTTGTTTGTTAATAAAGATAAGAATCAATTGGAATTCTCATACATTGCTGATGGGAATGTAAAACGCTAGTTAACTTGATATTCAGCATGGCAACTTCTTACAGATTTAATCATGCTCATAACCCAGCAATTTTCCTTTTAGGTATTTATCCATTTTCCTTTAGGTATTTACCACTTAGGTAAATATATGGTCATTCAAAGACTTGAATTCAAATGTTCACAAACAGCTCAATCATAATTGCCAAACCTGGAAAAAAAAATTGCCAAAACCTGGAAACATTCCAAAAGTCCATCAATATGGATAAACAAATTTTATATCTATATAATGCTACACAAGCTCATGATGGAAAGGAATGAGCTACTGATGCAAGAAACATCACAGACATTATGGAAAAATAAAACAACCAGATTTGAGAATCTGTTTCTATAAAGCCATTGATATGCAACTGTGGGAGGGAAACGTTAATCTATACTAACAAAAAGAATATTGGTTACCTGGTGTGGTGTTGCTGCGGGAGACTGAATGGCAAAAGAATAGAACTGGTTCAGAAGATGAGAACTGTTTCTAGTTTGACTGGGTTTGTGGTTACACAGAGGTACACATTTGTCAAATCATTGGCCTACACACTAATATGTGTGAATTTTATTGTATATAATTCATACCTGCATGAAGATGATATTTTAAATGGGCATTTGGAAACTAAACATATAGTTGTCAAGAAATTTGTAAGTGA
The DNA here is from genome assembly GCF_029215605.1 of Mirounga angustirostris. Taxonomy (NCBI): domain Eukaryota; kingdom Metazoa; phylum Chordata; class Mammalia; order Carnivora; family Phocidae; genus Mirounga; species Mirounga angustirostris. Next base: position 47,316,180 of record NW_026991714.1, read on the forward strand.
TTAAGTTACTAGAAGAAAAAAGCTAAAACATTCCATCTAAATAAAAAATAAAATGTGAAAATATATGGAATTATGAGAAAAATGCTATGTTCCAAAGAAAATCAAACCAAATAACAAGAAACTCCAGACAGAAAGAACAGAAAATACTACAAAATAAAAACAAAAATAGACCCTGAAGCAGCCCATGAACCAGCACCAGCCCCTCTCAGTCGGTCTAGGAGCCCCTGGAGAACATTAATTTAAATAATTACCCATGGATAAGAGAGCCTTTGTAGAAGTTCAGGAGTCCAGCAGGGAAGCTCCAGCATATCGTTGCAGCAAAAGATCCCAGATTGGTTGCTTTGAAGACGGTCAATTTAGCTTTACCATTGATATCTCTCCCACAAGGTGGTATAGCCCAGTGCCAAGAGGGCTTCTCAGCACATGATTTCTCCAACAGGTGAATGTGATGGTGTGTAAATGAGCACAGGGCTTCCCAGCTGTGTGAGATGCTGCCAACGAGGTCCATTTCTCTCTTGCTGCATCCAGAGTACTGATCCATAAGCTGTGCAGTTGGGGAGTAGTGAGCAGCTGAGAGAACAGCAACCAGCACATTGAATGAATTATATCAAAGAAATCAAGGGGTTTTTTCCTAATCCTTTATTTAGAGCCAAACTATATTTTTAAGTTTGAAGTGAAATTCTTATACATTGGGTCTTGTTTATATGTCCACCCTGCCACTGTCAGTCTTTTTTTTTTTAAGATTTATTTATTTACTTTAGAGATAGAGAGAGTACATGAGCAGAGGGAGGGGCAGAGGAAGAGAGAGAGAGACAGACAATCCACAGATTCCCCACCTGAGCACAGAGCCCCGACACAGGTCCCAATCCCAGGACCCTGAGATCATGACCTAAGCCAAAACCAAAAGTCAGTGGCTCAACTGACTGAGCCACCGAGGTGCCCCTGTCAGTCTTTTAATTAAAGTATTTATACCATTTACATTTAAAGTAATTATTGTTATGTTAAAGCCTATGGCAGTCATTTTGTTATTTGTTGTGTGTGTGTTTCCTCTGTTTCTCATTCCTGTTTCCTTTTCTTGCCTTCCCTGTGGGTTTCTTCAACATTTTAAAACAATTTTGATGTCTACATTGTTGACTATGCTTCTTTGTATAGTTTTAGTAGCAGTAGTCTAAGTATTAATATAGACATTTACAGCTTATCACTCCCTCCTGGTATTGACATGTTACCACTGCAAGTAAAATGTGGAAACCTTACTTCCATTTGGCTTTCCCCACATCTTAAACTTTTCATACAATGAATATGTCTTTTCTGTTATCACTTATTGTGTTAGTCACATTCAGTCAGGGAACAGACCAATCTAGTTATTTCTACCAGTGAGAATTAAATATAGGTAATTAGTTGCAAAGGTGTAGAAAAGTCTGCAAGACCAAATGGGAGGGTGGAATAGCTGAAAAACATAAAGAGCAATAAGTATAATATCAAAAAGCAAAAAATTCTATTGCTTTCAAGATGGTACCTAAAGCTTGAACCTGTTGCTCTGTTGTTGGAAGGAGTTTTGCAGTTAGTTCTGGGTCTAGAGAAGAACAGGAACAAACTAGCAGGACTTCCAAAAGTAGTATTCCCTCTGGATCACCCAACCTCCACTTGAATACATCTGTTCCTAACTACTGTTGGGAACTGCCACACTGGTAAAGCCAGAATGATCTTCCATGTCTCTGATTTCCTACTACTGCTTCTATAGGCAAAACTCAATGAAAACCAGCAAAGAACAATGGGAAATGTGGTTTATATGCTCTAAATCTTAAGAGTACATAGCACTGTATAGATGTTTGGGTGGGGTGCTTGATGACATCAGTGAAATAATCAATGTAATCCACCACTGTCCATCACAATAACAGTAATGATAGTTCCACATAACAAGATCAAATTTGCCTTTCTATAATGAAGATGACTTTGTTTTCTTCCTGTAAATGGGAGTCGGAACTTCCAAGAGTCATCCTTTTGATATTTGGTGATGTTATTACCTTACTTATTTAGTCGCAATCCCACAGAGGTAGTCTGTATCTTAAAAGCTAATTCATTCCCTTTCACAAAACCATAAGGTCAAGGAAGAGAAAACAGTTAAAAAAATATGCAAATATATCTATAAAAATCAAACCAGAAAGTATACTGCATAGTCTTCTTGTAAGTTATTGATCATTAGACTGTGGTTGATATTATAATTTTTCTTCTACACACCATTATATGTTTCCTTCCTCTTCAGCCAGCATCTAAACTAGTCCAGGTCCTCTACCTGATGGGGTTAACCACACTTCATTTCCAAATTGTCAGAATCCACAGCAACCTTATATTTAGTAGTTTGCTGATAACTTCTATTAACCTTTATTGATACACAGAGAAGCCTCAGGGAATTTTCTGCATTCAAATATAATTTCCCTGCTCTCATCAGGTAGTAGTAAACAATAACCCTTTGGCAATTCAGTTCAATATCCCAGCCTGTGTACACAACCCACTCCTATGCCTGTTAGTTCAATGACATGAGAGGCCCAAGATAACAACAGAATTACCATCAACTTCCAGTAAAGGGAAATATTGATTTGGTCCTGGTGAAAGCATTGTATCTTATGACCTACCTTCTAAACGAGCAGCATACAAACTTGTAAGCCTGGAGAGAGAATGTTATTAGTGATTAAACATCTTAACAGATGCAGATATAGTGATAATCCAATATATTTTAACATAAATTCTTGGTCAAAAAAGAAAATACAATAAACAAAATTCTTGCAAACACAAAAAGAAGGGAATTTTTTTAAGCAAACAAAACAGAGCTGTTGAGATACTATGCTGCCAATATGCTACAATCCCAATTTACTTGCAAAAATGTTAACAGTGGTGATACTGTGATCTGTAATATTATATATTTAGTCTTTGTCCCTACATCTGTCACAGAGCTCTTAAAATGCTTGGAATTTCCTAAGTGTTGATGTGACAAAGTTATCTTTAGTTATGTTAATGAGGTGACTTCTAGAACACACCAAGGATAGGGTCTGGTTGCCAGAGGAACTAGCTCTATCTTTAGAGTTGGAACTTGCAGTCCCACACCACCACCCCTGACCTCCAGGTAGGGGAAGGGGCTGGAGGTTGGATCTATTGCCACTGATTTAAGCCTTACAAGAAATGATGAAAGGAGTTTCTCAAGTTAAAACAAAATATCTTTCACAGGAACATGAAAACATAAAAATAACACACTGTAAGGTAAGTATAGTCAGATTCAAAATACTCTGAAACTGTAATATGGTGGTATGTTAACCACTTAATTCTAATATAAAGGCTGAAAGACAAAAATAAAAATAGGTATAAATACAATAATTTAATGGATACAGAAAATAAAAAGAAGTAAACTGACATGAAAAACATATAATACGGGGGGAAAATGAAGAGTAGAATTTTTATACACAATAGAAGCTGAATTGTCATTAGCATAAAGGAGTGTTATGTCTATAAGATGTCTGAAGCAGGCCTTATGGTAAGCACAAAGCAAAAACCTATAGTAGATATACAAAAGATAAAGAGAAGGGATTCAAAGGATACCAAGATGAAAAATCATCAATTCACAAAGGAAGACCATAAGAGAGGAAGAAAGGATTAAAGGAACTGCAAAACAACCCAAAACAATTAATTAGTCCTTACCTATAAAAAATTACTTTATAAATGAATTAACTTTCTAATCAAAAGGTATGGAGTGGCTGAATGGATAAAAAAAAAAAAACCAACAAAACCATAACTATATACTGCCTACAGGAGACCCACTTCTACTTTAAAAATACACACAGAATCAAGGTGTAGGGATGGAAAAAAAAAATATTTAGGTGCTACAATGTTGGGTTCATATCTATTTGCTATTGTATGTCTTCTTGATGAGTTGACCTCATTCTTTTTTTTTTTTTAAGATTTTTTATTTATTCATTTGAGACACAGAGATACAGAGAGAGAGAGCATGAGCAGTGGGAGAGGCAGAGGGAGAGGGAGAAGCAGACTCCCGGCTGAGCCAGGAGCCTGATGCGGGGCTCAATCCCAGGACCCTGGGACCATGACCCGAGCCGAAGGCAGACGCTCAACCATCTGAGCCACCCAGGCTCAAAAATAAGCAAGGGTATCTATACTTATATCAGATAATACAGACTTTAAGTCAAAAACACTACAAGAAACAAAACAGGTCATCATATAATAAGAATGAGGTCCGGGCGCCTGGGTGGCAACAAACACGGAGCATTTTATCCAACAGGAGCAGAATACACATTCTTCTTAGCTCACATGCACATTCTACAGGAGAGGTCACAGGATAGAATGTAGGCTATTATTTATAATAAACATAGAAACCTACTCATGGCCTTTCATCTGAATCTTTTTTGTCTCTTATGGAGGGGGGTGGTATAAGTCTTTTAATCTTCCATATACCTTTTAAATCAGCTTATCAAGTTCCTTTTAATAACCTTGTTTATTTTTACTTGGAATTACCTTTAAATTTCATAGTTTATAAAAAAAATTCATAGCTTTATAATGTTGTGCCTTCCTATTCCTGAATAGTATAAAATATAAATGTATTCAGGTCTTTTTGAATGCCTACTAATGTCTATTGTATACTTCAGGGAGGTTTTTAGTTTTTGTGAGCTCTGTTTCTTGTAGATAACATGGTTATTTTGTTTTTTGAGACTTTATTTACTTATTTGACACAGAGAGAGAGCATAAGCAAGGGGAGCAACAGAGGGAGAGGGAGAAGCAGGCTCTCCACTGAGCAGGGAGCCCAGTGCAGGGCTAGATCCGAGGACCATGGGATCATGACCTGAGCCAAAGGCAGACACTTAACCAACTAAGCCACCCAGGTGCCCCAATAACATGGTTATTATTTATTTGAGCTCCAAGAACGTTCTTTTTACCTTTGGTGATTTGAAACTTCACAAAACAATACTATATATTAGCTTAAAATTTGGAATGAACTTTATTGATGATCTTTGGCTTCCTTTGTGCTATTTTTAAATAATTTAATGTTAAGATTTATTTTTTGAGCTTTACTGAAATGTAACAGACAAAAACATTATGTAAGTTTTCTTCTGAGAAATACCTTTTATATCAACAACTAACATTTTTTTGGTGTTGTAAGTTTATTGCTTTGTGTATGATATATAAACAACTCCTGTAGTACTATATTACAGTGGAGGTATGCCTGGGTAGTTTAGCTGGTTAAGCATCTGACTCTTGATCTCAGCTCAGGTCTTGATCTCAGGGTTGTGAGTTCAAGCCCTGTTTTGGGCTCCACAGTGGATGTGGAGCCTACTTAAAAAAATAAATAAATAAAATGAAGCGTAGGTGATACTTCAGAATATAATAAATATTACTTGTAAAAACTGATGCCCCAAAATGTACATACAAGATGATCCCACCTTGATAAAACAATTAAAATAAAAACACCTTCTAGGAATATATGCAGAAGCAAGCACAGTGTGTAGAGAGAAAGCAAAGAAATAATGACCACGTGATCCTGGGTGGTGGTTACTCCAAGTGCTGGGGGAATAAGGTGATTCATGAGTCACCATAATAATCAGCTGTAGGGTTTTTTTTTTTTGTAGGGGTTCTAGCTTTCATTTTGGCTAGTTTGTTTAAGGGAGTTTACACATTATTAATAGTTATTAACTTCATATTTTTAAAGATTGGGAATCAGCCAAACAAATGACACAAACATGATGAAAATGGTCATGAACCACGAATGCCTAATCTCTGTGTACTTTTAATTTAAAACTCTGAGTTTTAATTAAAAAAAAAAGATATGGTTTTCTATTGCTATCAGATGGAGGACTAGGTGTCCTAAGAAATCTGCAATTGTGAAACACCTACCAACCAGGACAAAATAGTACTCACATTACTTTAAACATATAGTTGTTCTCAGAAGAAAGTGAAATCTCCAGACACCAAATATAAAAGGAAAGGTGAAAACTCTTGCCTCACATAGATTTACTCCTCATTAAAAGTTTTTCTGTGAAGGGCTGTGCGAGGCAGTGTTTGCTTTTCCTTCCCTTTCCAGGCTCTTGACTGCGACACCAAGGACAATATATTGCACAATAAAACCAAGCTACTGAATACACAGAAGAGTTCTACTATGTGGGTTGTTTTCTCCCTGGGCATCTAAACATAGGTGCAGCATAAATGTGCAGGGCATTTAGCTCAAAGGCCACTTTTAGAGAGTTCACTAGTTCCTAGACAAAGATTCATTTTCAACTGAAATATCAGGTAAAGGTTTGTCCAAGTTTCACATTTCCCTTGCACATCTGCATAGTCCCTCTCCTCTGCTATTTCTCTTGTCTAGAAATATCCTTTTAATGCCAATTGTAATACAGTCTAGGAGACTAGACTACTTAACATACAGTTAGGAATTAAGAGAAAAAGACAATCAAATGACACATCCACCCAGCTCCTTAGCAAGTACACTGACTCTAGAACCCTCCCTATTGGTGAACGGGGGTACTTTTCATTGAAACTCTTACAATGGACAGGAAGCTTTGTTGTGTTGCTGTGCGTTGTTGTTGATAATAAAGGAAATTTCCCAAATATAGACTTAAATAACCTACAAACCCAGCATGCAACAATTTTGAAAGGAATAATACACAGTGATGCATATTCCACTCATCCCTGGTATTTAATGAGGCATGATAAAGCTCATTAGAGGTTTCATTTACAGTAACTTGGAAATAGAGGACTAGAAATAAAATAAAATGACAGATTTTTAAAAAACCATAATGAAGAATTTATAATTTTAATTCTAGAAATGATTTTAAATTTTCTTTTATTTTCAACATCTGCCAAGTGATCTCAGAAAATGAATTAAAATCTGTTGGCATTACACTAGGAATTAAGAATATATTCTACTTTTTTAAAAAAAAAAGAATATATTCTACTTTTTATTAAAAGAGATATGCTTATTACCCATAGCTAATTTTGTTAAAATATTAAATCGATGGTAACATTAATAATGTTTAGCAGCTGTATTGAGGTGTAATTGAAATATAGTAATATTTAAAATTACTATACGTATTTAAAAATGTATGATTTAAGAGGTTTGGCATGTAAATCCATAAAACCATCATCATGTATGAGATTATGAGGATATTCCTTGCTCCCCAAAGTTTCCTTGCATTATATATAAGAATCCTGGAAACATTTTGGAGTTACAAGCTAGCTTTTTTGTGACATATTTTCTAGTTAAGTTTTCATGAACATACTTACATATCTCCATAATCCTTAAGTGGCCTTTCACACTATAGAACTCAGAAAACAGAAAACATATTTTTTATTTTATACTTTGGTGAATATGTAATAATTTTTACATAAAGGTATTCTTTAGTACTGACAACACAGACTATTTCTACCCATCAACTCAATCACAAGTATACACATATGAAAGTAGATACATAAACGGGGATCAGCTGAGTGTTCAGATCTGTTTCAACTTACCTTATCCTTGAGAACAAGAAACCCACAAGATGAGAATGACATTGATTAGTAACCACATGTCAGATATTCCCAATGGCATGTTAATACAATCTTCCAGTTGTGTTGTTTGGGGTTGCAAATCTGCTTCATTGGCAGTTATCAGGTGTGACCCTGAATTTAAGTGCATTACAATGAAACTAGTTAATTGTTGCCATCCAGTAAATAACAAAGTTCAAAGAGCTTTGCAAAAACCCCTAAATAATTCCCATCAGTGGTTTCACAATACCTCCTTGCATTCAATATTTGATATGTATATATTCAACTTGATGTAGAACCAGAAATAGACTGGCTCTGAAAATAATATAAAACACTGATTTTTAACAAGACAGTTCTGAAAAGTAGGTGAGGTTCTTCCCAGTCAGCTGAATCATCTCTGGTCATGGGTTTAAGAGAACAAATGATTTTTTTTAAATCACATAAGATCTTAATATCTAGTACAAAGCTTAAAGCAAAATTCTTGGTATTTATATATTCTATAACTAATATGCTTTGGGCCACTTTTTATTTAGGGCCCAATTTATTCTGAAACATATAATGGTTTCCCCTCCTAGGAAAAATATCATATAAATTTCTGCCTGATTTGTCAACTTTTAGGAATCATCCTATGCTATGTTGGCAACTACACAGGTGGGTGTGGGCCACCCCAGGCCTAAAGGACTAGAGCGCCCCACTGGCAAGCTGACGGGGTGCATACTATCCATGGGTGCTCAGAGCAGATCAGTAATAGCTTGGGATGTGGAACAGGGAATAGACCAGGAAAAGCCAGTCACAGGCGCAGGATCAAGGTGACACAAGGCATTTGTCTTGTTCAAAGCCCTAACCTACAAAGTGGGCATAATGTCTTCCGAAAGCAGGGCTCAAGGTCAGAGTATTGCCTTCACAGGACTGTATTGAGAGGTCTGGCTAGGGTACCATAAAATCAGGGACACCTGGGTGACCTAATTTCTGGAAGAGACCAGACTTTTCAACTCCCACTTAAGGGACAGCTAGTCATGCAGGACAGAGTAGCGGTCCATTAGGAGACACCTGGGAGTCCTGGTTCCCCGTTCAGCCTGTGAGCCCATCAGGCTGCAGGTCCACATGGAGTCTGACTGTCTCCCATTTGGAGCAGGCCTCTCAAAGCGATTTGGGGAAGGAGGTCTCCATCCACACCTTCAGATCTGTGGGTGGCTGGGGCAGGGCCAGAGCTCCACAGGCTCAAAGGGATGGGTCTGCCCTTGCCCAGCTTTCTGGTGTGTTCCCTGTTACTCCACCCATGCCAGCAATGCAGAGCAAGGTAGCCAAGGACCTGGCCGGGGAAAGGGTGCAGAGAGGCCAGGTCACGGCAGCGGGATCTTGGGCTTACAGGCATCTGCTTGATCCCAAGGCTTAACCTACACAAAGGGACCTATTCCTACTGAGTCCCGATTGGAATCATCCGGGCTGCCTTACGAGGGCCAGGTTAAGCAAGCTGATTGTGGCAGCCTCTGGCAGATAAGGGACACCTGGAAGCCTCACTGGTACCCGGGAACCCAAACAATGTTAAGTGTACATGAGCGCTGACCGTGGCCAGTTAAAGACTGACGTTCTAGAAGGACTTTCCCGGGGAAGGGTGCTCTCCACCCTGAGCCAATCAAGTGCCTGGAGTGCCCCCAGCTGACCTGGGGTGGACTGGGCATGAGCCAGCCTAGAGGGTAAGGGGAGCCGGAACCTGGGGGACATTCGGTGGGCCTGCATACCATTGTGGTATACGACCCCAAAGGAAGTGCTAGAGGTTTTTCAACCCCTATTTGAGGGATGGACAGCTGGCCAGTTGGGCAGGACAGGGTATCCCTTCAACAGCAGACACCTAGGAATCCTGGGGCCTTGTTCAGTCCAGGACCCCATCAGGCAGCAAGTGCACGTGGGGACTGACTGCCACCCCCTCACAGCTGCGACCTCGGAGCAAATTTTCCACAGGTGGGCTCACTCCACACCAGGGATGAGCAGGTAGTTTGGGCCTGGCAGGAGTTTCCCAGGCTTGGATGGCCAGGCTGCCCAAGACCTGCTTACAGGGTACCTACTGGGCACGTGCAGGCTGCAAGTTCATGGGAGCCAAGGATCTGGAACAAGGCAAGTGTCTGAGAGGCAGGGTCATGGGAGCAGACTCATAGGGTTACGAAGCATCTGTCTAATTTCAAGGCTTAATCTACACCATGGGCGTATTCCCAACTGAAGGAATCAGGTCTCCCTTGCATAGGGGGCCTAGTGGGATGGCTGGGGTCCCCTCCAATGACACTTGGAAGCCTTGAGTACTGAAGAAGCTCCTCGCTTCATCTGGCAGCCATTCCAAATGGATACAGAATTTCAACAGATTAAAGCTGCCCTTTCAGAAAGATATTTGGGGTGGGGGTAGGCTCCTTTCACCCTGAGGGTTTTCTATGGTTTGAATCTAGTGAGAGTTCCACAGGCCTGAAGTGCTCCCTGTAGGCCAAGGCCAGCTGGCAGGGTATGGACTGGGCACGAGCAGACCCCGCGGGTCAAGGTAATCAAGGACCTGGAACAGAGCAATGTCGGGCAAGGCTGATCACAGGAATGGTTTAATGGAGGTACCTGGCATCTGCCTCATTCTAAGACTTAACCTACACTAATGTGTGTATTTCCCCCTGAAGGCAGATTGGAGTAATCTGGACTGCTTTGCGTGGAAAGCAGAAGGAGGAAGCAGACAGAAGGAATGGCTGAGGTATCCTACAATAACCGACACAAAGAAGCTTTCCTTACCGGAGAGCTGAACACCCCATCAGGCAGGCCATTGCCAGGTTAAAGCAGCTTTATCAGAAAGATTTTCAGGGTGTGGGCTCTCTCCACCCTGGAGGCTGGCAGGTGTTTGGGGACAGGCTTGAGCTGCATAGGCCTAGAGGGCCCTACTAGCCAAGGGTGTAGACCATGCATGCATGGGCCACACAGATCAAGGCAGTCAGGGACCTGGAACAGGGAAATGTAGGGTAAGGCCAGGTCACAAGAGGGCATTAATAGGGGTACCTGACATGTGCCTAATTCGGAGGCTTAACCTACTCAATATTTAGCCTAGCATAAGACAAGGTGATTGTGCTTAGAGAAATATTGGCAACAACAGCCATAATAATTACAGAATTCCTTGAGCGACAAGAACAAGAATTAGAAGTTTACAGGACACTACCTTATATTGCGGGCATGAATCCACTATGCATCTTTTATGCTATCAGTATTTCTACTGGGTCAGGGCAGCATTTTGCCTATTGCTCACGACTGGATCCCATGCTCATTGCAGCTATGGATACTCTTCTGACAGCAAAGTCAAATTAACTGCAGGAATTAAAAAGAGAATGAAAATATGCATCCCTAAAATAAGACAACCTTGAATCCTTATGTTACAGTGGTCAAACACATGCTTGATAGGGCTATGCAGGCTTGTACCCCTTGGAGCTTGATAAAAATGATCTCTACTTAGAAATAATTTGTCAAGGAAATTAAACTGAGGGGTTTAAGAAGGTTTGATTTGATTGAATGTTCATGATTAGATTGAAAGTGACGTAGAATCAAGGAGTAAATTATTTTTGTGAACTTAGATCTGTACTGGGCATTAGGTCTAAGGACCTAATTAGTGTGGGAGTGATTTAAAATTACACAGTTGATTGTTTTGCATTGGTTTCAAATCCACTCAAAGATTAAAAAAAAAAAAAGTTGTTTTTAGAAGGAAAGTTGTTTTAATATAAGAATGAACTAATTTGGGGCACCTGGGTGGCTCAGTCGTTAAGCGTCTGCCTTTGGCTCAGATCATGATCCCAGGGTTCTGGGATCGAGCCCCGCATCAGGCTCCCTGCTCAGCAGGAAGCCTGCTTCTCCCTCTCCCACTCCCCCTGCTTGTGTTCCCGCTCTCGCTGTGTCTCTGTCAAGTAAATAAATAAAAATCTTAAAAAAAAAAAAATGAATGAATTAAGTTGTGTCAGGACATCATCATCTCCTCTGTTCTCACCCGTAAGAACTCAGTAGCTCAGCTCGTGAGGGGCCCTCCTGGGGGCTTACCAACAAACCCATATGAAGAAGCAGCTATTTAGACTACATAGACAATGCTGAGACTACATATATGATCTAAGAGTGCTGGGTCTGGGCAAGGCTACACTTCGCTGATCTAAGACAGCTCTCTGAGGCCCTGGGGCAATTAGTCTCTGCAGCCTGCAGCAGTAATGGTGACTCCTACGTCTAGTGGAGAAAGCCATCCAGTCAACCCTCTCAGAACATCTTCTGTCCATAAACACCGGCACCATCGTTCCCTTCCAACGTGCTCTAGAACACAGGACTCTTGCCTTTGCACTAGCAGCCAGACTTCAGTTCTCAGGTGGCTGAACCATGTCTCCCAAATACCAACTCATATAGAAGTACACATTAACTACATTTGGGGTTTATTCCCTCCAGCTTCCCTGGCCTGGACAACAGTGTGACTGACCTAAGATTATTTTGGAGCATGTCATTTCTTTATTGGCTAATTAAAAGACATTGTATGCTAATGGCTTATGAAATTCTCATGGTGAACCAATGTAAATACATCGTTGGCCTAGACAAATGAGTCTATGAATATTATTGCCTTCCAAAACACAACAGCCTTCGGGGATATATGTGCACTTTTCAGAGGTTGGGGCTTGGAACTAGGTTGACTTCAGGTACCCCCACTAGCCTGCCCCTGTGACCTGGCCTTGCCCAACATTTGCCCTGTTCTAGGTCCCTGAGCTGCACCACCTGCCATGAGCAGTCCACACTCTGTCAGCCACCCTTAGCCAGAGGGGATCCTCCAGGCTTGTGAAGCTAGGGCTCATCCCCAACCCCTGGCATTGTGTCAAATGTGGAGGGAGCCCACCCCTGAAAATCATTGTGAGGCAGCCATTAAATGGGTATCAGTCCATCCCCATGTGTACTCCCCATTTGCTGGGGTCCCAGGGTCCTGTAGTAATGGAGGCTCCCAGGTGTCTCCTCTTGGAGGGTACCAAAGCCAGCCTGCCCAATCCAACCCCAGTGAGGCAGTCCAGATTCCTTCAGCATTGCCTTGAAAGGGAATATGCTTACTTGTGTAGTCAGGGCTTAGAATTAGGCAGATGCCAGGCACCCCCAACGGCCTCCCACCATGACTGGCCTCCCTGGACATTGCCCTGCCCCAGGTCCCTGGCTCCCCTGACCATCAGTGCCCATGCACGTCTAGTCTGCACTTTGTCAGTTGGCCTTCGGCTGCAGGCCTGTGGAGGTTAAGGCTGTTCCCAACTACCTGCTCACCCTCCATGTTAAAGAAACCACCCGCCCCCAATATCTTTGAGGCAGCAGCTTTATAATGGCAACTCTCAGCCCCCATTTGGACTGGCTGCCTGATGGGATCTGCTCTCCCGGAGGTCTGCTATTGGAGATAACCTGACCAGCACCCCAGGCCCTTCCCCAGCAAGGCAGTTTGGATTTCTCCAACTCTGCTTCAGCGGGAATATGCACACCTGTGCCCATTAATGCTTGGAAGTAGAAGGATGCCCAGTACTCCCAATAGAATGGTCCTGTGATCAGCCTCATCTGACATTGCCCTGCTCCAGGTCCCTGGCTACCCTAATCTGTGAAGTAAACTTGGACCAATTTACAAAAGTGCATCACAAGTAGCGATCTATCCTATAGGCCTCTTTAAAGCACTGTGCGCTCTGCCCCATGTCAGCTGGTCTTGGGCCTTAGGGTTGAAGTCCAGAACTTCTCAGCAATCAAGGTCCGAAGTGTCTGTGATTGGAGGATACCCCAGCCAGCCCACCTGGCCCCCTCCTGGCAAAGCAATCCAGAATCCTCCAGCTTTACCTTCAGGGGAATATGTGTATTTATGTAGATTAGGGCTTGGAATTAAGCAGCTACCATGAACCCCCAAGAGCCCATTCCTGTGACCCACCCTCTCCCATTACTTGCCCTTTTCCAGGCATCTGCTTAGCCTAACCTGCATCACCAGCACGTGCCCATATGCCGCTGGTTTGCTGGCCTTTGGCAGCCGGGGCCCTCAGAGCCTGTGGAACCCAGGCCTGTCTATACACACCTACATACCTGTCAGGCTTGAAGCATCTTATTTTTTTAAGATTTTATTTAATTGTTTGACAGAGAGAGAGTATGAGCTGGGGGAGTGGCAGGCAGAGGGGAGAAGGAGGCTCCCAGCTAAGCAGAGAGCCCGACACCGGACTCGATCCCAAGACTTTGTGAGCACTTTGTATGCTATGGCAGGTGATGGTTTTTCCTCTCTTCACTTGAAATTTGACCTTCGTTTGGGGGCCTTGGTTGACTTCCGAAAGGAAGCCTTGGTTGGCGGACAGACGTCAATCAAGAATCAGGGAAGACTTAGGGATTCTGCTCATAGAAGTTCTCTTGTTTCTTGGATTCTTGCTAATAGGCATCTACTTTTGCTGTCGTATAGGGTAATACCTTGCTTAAGATAAAGAAAGTAAAGTAAAGCCTAGGCATGTGTCATATTAATTTGATCCCTTCATGCAGCCCTTTGGGATGTGTACTTAAAAACTGAACAACTTTTAGTTGTGACCCCATGAAAAAGAAGATGATGATATTTTTCTATAATACTATTCAGCCACAGTAGTCTTTAGACTCCGGAGGAAAATGGCCTAAAGATGGATCTTTGAGTCAGAATTAGAATCTTGCAACGAGATTTGTTTTGTAAACAGGATGGGATGAAATACCCTTTTTCAGTTTTTTTGTGTTGTTGCACCAGAATAAGGCTGTGCAAAAGAAATATAAAATTTTAGTTCAACAAGAAGGGCGGGTGAAGAAACCTGTTCTACCTGATTCTAATGAAAAGGACTATTTATTGTTGATTCGTGCACACACTCACTGCACCTCAGCCCCAGCCGCGGCCTTAGGCCCAGCTCCCCATGTTCCCCAGGGTCAAAACTAGGAATGGTCTCTCCCTCCCACACCCAGCAGTGTATTCAACAAACGAGGAAGTCATCCCATCTCAGGTAGGGTAATTTGCTTTAAAGCAAGTCCTTATAGGAGGTGTGGACATTGCTGGGCAATCAGCCAGCTTTGATTTGGCTCTACTCTCCCTTTTCATCCTTGGACTTGTTTAACTGGAAAAAGATGCCAGTTTACTGAGATGACCCTATAGAATGGAGAATTTTTTTAAGATTTTATGTATTTATTTGAGAGAGAGAGAAGGAGCAAGGGGGAGGGGCAGAAGGAGAGGGAGAAGCAGACTCCTCGCTGAGCAGGGAAGCCCGAAGCGAAGCGGGGCTCTATCCCAGGACTCTGAGATCGTGACCTGAGCCAAAGGCAGACGCTTAATGACTGAGCCACCCAGACACCCCTAGAATGGAGAACTTTTTTGCCTCTATTTTTGCGACCCATAATCCAACTTGGGCCTTTATTCAAGCCCTCCCATCCTCCTCATATCAGAGGAAGGTAGGGTGATCTCTGAAAAGGTTCATGCTGAAGCTGATAAAATGCTTGAGGAAGCCCCTAATAATCCACTGAGAGCCAAAGCAGCCTTTGCCATGCCAACAACCGACTCTAGATGGAGCCCTTAAGACGTGGGAGATAGAAACAAGCTTGACCATTTGTAAGATTGCATATTTAAAGGGTTAAGGAGGGAGTCCCAAAACAAAGAAGCATAAATAAAGTTCAGGAGATAAAGCAAAAACCTAATGAACATCTTTCAAAATTTTTGGAAGTTGTTTTTAAGGCAATACACAGACACAGACCCAGAGGCCCCTCAGAATTTAAAAATGATAAATATGACCTTTATTGGTCAAAGTGCCCCAGATAGTCAAAAGAAATTGCAAAAAGTAGAGAGAGCCCTAGGCATGTCTGTGTCTCATCTGGTTGAAATTGCCTTTAAAGTTTCCAAGGGCCGAGATCAAGTTCAACAAAGAAAAGGACAGAAGATGAAACAAGGAGCTGTTTTGGCTGGTGGCTGTTCCTGCCCCAGGACCACCTCACTCTCTGCCACAAGGAAGAGTTCCGTCTAAGGCAGGCTGTCTGGGCCCCAAGCCCCAAACCTTAGGGGACACCCCACAGTGGCACCCCACCAATGTGCCTATTGCAAACAGGAAGGACACCGGAGAAAAGAACAGCCCAGCCTAAACCAAGCCCCAGGAAAAGGCGGCAACCAGCCATTCACCAGATGCCAGAGATCACTGTAGGGATCAGGAGTGAGGAAGCTCAGGAGCTGCTTTAGACCTCACTAACCCAGTCAAGATTTCCCACACAGAGCCCCACGTGCCCATGTCAGTGGGAATTAAACTCCTGGACTTTTTTTTTTTTTTTTTTTTAGAGAGAGGGGGTGGGGGTGGAGGCAGAGAGAGAGGGAGATGGAGAGAGAGAATATTACACAGGCTCCACGCCCAGCACGGAGCCCAACACAGGGCTTGATCTCATAACCCTGAGATCACAATCTGAGCCAATATCAAGAGTCAGATGCTTAACCGACTGAGCCCCGCAGGCACCCCGAACTCCTGGACTTTTTTGATTGATTCTGGGGCTAGCTATTTGGTACTCAATACTCAGCTTTCCAAATTGTCTGAACAGACAGTGTTAGTGACTGGAGTTTGGGGGAAAACCCTGAAAAAGTCATTTCTCCAACCCCTAGACTGTCAAATGGGAAAAATACATCTGAAACACCGTTGTTGGTTTTTTTTTGTTTTTGTTTTTGTTTTGTTTTGTTTTTTTGTATTTGCCTCAAAGTCCTGTTCCACTGCTGGGGCAAGATTTACTGCCCAGATTAAATGCTAGAGTCACTCTTGCACCCAAATGGCTATCAAAGTTTTACCTGATCAGGCTTACGCCCTCCAAGTAGTACTGTTGCAACAGACTACAGAAACTCTGGCCAAGATCCCAGAAGAGATTCTGTGAGAGGCGTGGGCAGATGGTAGGCTGCCATGGGCAAAGACAGCAGTACTTACACATACTAAAGTCTGTTCCGAGTCAAAGGTTTCAGACTTAAAACAGTACCCACTAAAGAAGATGTTACACAAGGTATTCAACCCTTGTTGGCACTGTTCCTTGAATATGACCTCATCGGCCCTTGCTATTCTCCATATAACACACCAGTTTTGCCAGTGTGAAAGCCAGGCACACAAGAATATTGCTTTGTCCAAGATTAAAGGGCAATTAATCAGATTGTAGAAGACATCCATCTGATGGTGCCCAATCCTTACACCCTGCTTACTACTCTGTCCAGAGATTTTAGTTGGTTCACAGTTTTAGACCTTAAAGTTGCATTCTTTTTTTGCAATCCTATGAGCCCTGATCCCCAAGATTTGTTCACTTTTGATAGAAGACCCCAATACCAGAGTCAAGGAACAATACTGCTGGATTGTTCTTCCCCCAGGGCTTCAAGAACTCCCCCACCATCTCTGGCAAAAGTCTGGCCAAGAATTTGAGAGACCTTCAGTTGGAAGAAGGAGCTCTTCTCTAAGACATAGGCAACATTCTGATAGCCACTAACACTAAAGAAACTTCAGATCAAAACATAATCTTAACTCTAAACCTCCTAGCCAAGCAAGGCTACAAGGTCTCAAAAAAAAAAAAAGCCCAAATTTCCCAACCATCCATCAGATAGTTAGGTTTTGAACTGGTCACAGGGGCAAAGGAGTCTACTCTTTGATAGGAGGGAAGTACGAGTCTGGGTAGCAGGCCCACCACTAGAAGACAGTTACATGGATTCTTGGGCATCTGCCATATCTGGATCTCCAGCTCTGGATTAATAATCAAACCCCTTTATGAGGCTCTCAAAGGAGGAGACAGTGAATCCCTCAATTGGACTGTGATCAAAGAAAAGTTACTCCCGGCTCCTGCTCTGGGTCTTCTAGATATTAGAAAACCATTTGATTTGTTTCTTCATGAGAGACAAGGAATTTGTCTTGGGGTTTTAACCCAGAATCTGGACCCCACCAGGAGACCAGTTGCCTCCTTTTCAAACCAATTGAAATACAGTACTAAGGGAAGGCCCATCTACTTGAGAGCTGGGCCTGTCACCTATGATCTACTGCCAGAAAAAAGAGAAGTTCACACTGGGACAGTCTCCCACGGTGTGCAAACCCCACTATGTGCTTCCCCTCTGAAAACAGAAAAGGGGTTCCTGGCTCACATCAAGAAGACTGGGCAAATATTGGGCCATCCTATTAGACAACCCAAATATTACATTAAAGGCAGTTTCAAATTTAGATCATGGCACACTGCTTCTAACCAGTACAGAGGAACCTATGCATGACAGTATACAAATAATTGACCAAGTTCATTTCAGCTGCCCTGACCTGATGGATGTCCTATTAGAACAGCCAGACCTCAAGGTGGTCGTTGATGAGAGCAGCTTCATGGATCAAGGACAATGTAGGGCTGGATATGCCACAGTGACTCACCAAGAGATACTGGAAGCAGACGCCCTTCCACCATGTACCTCAGCACAGAAAGCAAAACGTAACAAGGGCTCTTCATCGAGGTAAGAATAAAAGAGTGACTATTTTTACTGACTCCAAATATACTTTTTCAGTGTTCCATGCTCATGGGGCCATCTGGAAAGAAAGAGGGCTATTAACTGCGGGGGCAAAGGAGATTAAACACACCGAAGAAATCCTAGATTTGTTAGAAGCTATTATGGAACCAAAAGAAGTGGTCATTGTCCACTGTCCCAGCCATCATTTTGCTTGGCCGCCCGAGGAAACAATCGAACAGATCAAGCCACAAATTGGCAGCTAGAACAAAGTTGCCTAAATCTTCAAAGATGGCTTTAATCCCACATATAAACTTGACCAAATATCACCCAAAATATTCCCCTGATGATTTAGAAAGAACTAATGAATGGGAATTTTATTCGAGTCCTAATTGTTCTCAAGATGCTAATTATAAGTATACCCCCAAAGGGTGGATTTATAATAAGCAGGGAAAAGTCCTCATCCCTGAACATCTTATGGAACACGTCAAAAGTCACATTTACCAGAGCACCCATTTCAGGAGAGAGGCTACTCTCCAGTGGATTCAAAAATTAATCATAGGACCAAACATGCACAGGACTATTCAAAAGGTAATTTTAAAATATATGATATGTGCTAAAAACAACCCAAAGATGGGACCACCTTAAATAATAAAAGGGGTCTGATCTAGAGGCACTGGACCAGGAGAAGACTGGCAGATTGACTTCAGTAGGATGCCAAGAGCAACTGGAAACTTCAGGTATTTATTAGTGTTTATAGACACTTCTACTGGCTGGGTAGAAAACTTTCCCTGCTGATCTCAAAAAGCTTCTGAGGTTGTTACACTCCTCTGAAAGGAAATATTTCCCAGCTTTGGGCTACCCATGTCTATTCAAAGCGATAATAGAGGAGCTCGGACAGCAAAAATAACCCAAAAATGTCAGGTGCCTTGAATAGTCATTGGAAACTACACGCCTCTTGGTGATTACAGCCTACTGGCAAGACAGAAAAAAATGAGTCATACTCTTAAAAATACATTAGCTAAAATTTGTCAGGAAACTAATTTAACTTGAGATAAGATCTGCTAACTGTCCTGCTCTAAGGACGGCCCCTAGAAGCAGGCTCCAGTTGAGCCCCTATGAAATGTTATATGAGAGGCCCTTCCCATACTTTGAGCACCATAAAGTATATAGTCCTTGAGAGCTACTCAAACTACTATACATGAGTTTGCTTCTAGCAGGTTATTATATCCTACAGATGCTCCTCTCCACCACTTGTCTCCTGGAAATCGGGTCCTATTAAAGTCCTAAAGAAACAAGCACATAGAAAATTAACTCCAACCCCACTGCTTGGGACCATATGAGGTCCTACTGCTGATGAGCTCTTCTGTTAAGCTAAAAGGTGTCAAGCCATGGATCCATCACTCTTAAATAAAGCTGGTTTCTTGGGAATCATCAGAACCACCATGCCCCATCTGTCAGAATGCCACTGGGAATGGAAACCATGCCATAGAAGAACATAACAACCCAGATCATCCCAATCCGGGCTTGTTTCATCCCCCAGACACTGATTTCTCCAAGTGGACCACTGAGGCTTTGACAGACCTCTCTCTAACTACTGTTTAAAAGGAAGGTCCCAATGGACCAAAAATATAAGTAATGAATAATATGCATGCTATCGTTCTCATTACTTTGATTTAATTACTTTAGGTGCTCATATTTAAGTACAAACATATGGCTCTTTTTCTTCTTTATTACATTTCCCTGCTGATTCCAACTCCCTAAGCCTGGAAAAATAATTCTATGGTTAGGATTTCCCAGATTTTAGCTAATTCGGGAAATCTCCCTAGATGTTGAATTTGTCACCCAAAACCTTATTTGGTGCATTATCATAGTGACCCCATGCTAATGCCAGTGGCCAAATTTTCAAATTTTCCCAACTTTACCATGACATATGACCAAAAAAGTCTATGCTAGATGCTGGGGAAAAATGTAAAAGCAAAAGCAGTTAGATTCATAAAAATTAATTTGCTGATGGGCAAAAGAAACTCACTTGTTCACTAAGATTTGGGTTATCTATACTTTGCATTTCGTTAATTGGGTACGTAATAATCAAACGTGCTTTCTGATGCTGCTCCAAAACAATCAAAGAAAGAATATTTTGGTCATGCAGAATGTACATGTTAAGGTAAGTACTGGAAAGTATTTCCAACAAAGGGCAAAGTTGTCTCATTCCTCAAGCCCCTTTCCAGCAGGTAGTAGCCAGAGCAACTGCCACCCCAATCCCTCAAAATTGAGGAATGATCAAATGATGGGGGGGACTGAAACCAACATGCCGAGTTAACAAATGTTTGATTGTTTTACCTAAGAAAACTCAGGTTAATCTAATCGATTTATGAGCTTGTTTTGTAGAAGTTGACTGACCACCAATAAGCAAAGACTAGAGCAAACCAGGAAGAATTCTTGCAGTTGCACAAAAGGGATCAAGAATGCACAAAAGTGATCTCTGTGAGGAGATCTCCCCCAACTTATCATGCTTACACCGCCATTTTATGAATGGTCTTCCATGAAGAGACACGATTCCTCAACAGGCGCACCTCCCCTTTTCCCAACATCCAATCAGCATATTCCATTCAACCTACATACTTTGTGAGATCCTGACCCCTTCCTTATCCTTAAATGCACCGAACCCCAACCCTTTGGGGAGGTGGGTTTGAGAAATTTTTCTGCCATCTCCTTACTTGGTGCCCTACAATTAAACCTTTTTCTGTCACAAAACGTGTCAGTGTCTGGCTTTCTGCACATCAGGCAATGGAAACTTGTCTGGTAACATCTTCATACTACAATCTTTAAATAAAGCACAAACGTGTTTACCGACAGACACAAATTTTAGCCTAAGTTTCTCTGTAATAGGGAAACCAAAAGTGGGTAAACCTATATGTTTAGTAATTAATATTTCATTATTTTATTTGGAAATGATCTAGATACTCAATGAATTTAAGTCATCACTTGGCAAAAACTTTAAAGTTCAGGATACCAAAAAAATTGGGGGGGATTTTTTTAAGTACATATATCATAAAATATAATTGTTGCTAAAAGGTTATGTATAAACTCTTATTCTACTATACCTATCTAAAACATTTGCTCCCAACAATTATGTTTAGATCACCCACAAAAACTTTGAGACATTAGACAAGATCAGTTACATTCTAAGTTAGTTTTGTTGACAAATTTTGTAACAGAGATAACATGAAGTTATTTAACTAGTAAACCCCAGTAGGAGAAAAAAGTGTTATATTTAATTCTGATAACTCTAAAGACATGTCTATTTTAAACAAAGAACCTTAAATTAGCTAATGGATTATTTTTCCCAGATCCTATAAACCTGAAATATATTTGGATTAAGTTTCTTTTTTATTTTAGAGAATTTTTATGAATACTAAATGTATGTAAGCACTTAATTTTCTTTAAGCCAATGAAATAGAGCTCTTTTATAAATTAATTATGGCAATACTATCTGGAGGTAGAAAAATACCATATCTCTAATATATATACATACAAATACAACAGATAAGCACAGAGATCTTATAGTTTCTGTTTTAAAACAATATAAAATACGCTAGTCAATAAATAACAGTCTGAATAAATTAAGTTTACTAGCTCAGATGACTAAAGTCTTTTAGGGGTCCCTGGGTGGCTCAGTAGGCTAAGTGTCTGCCTTCAGCTCAGGTCATGATCTCAGGGTCCTGGGATCCGAGCCCCACATCTGGCTCCCTGCTCAGCGAGGTGTCTGCTTCTTCCTCTCCCTTTGCCCCTCCCCGCTGCTCGTGCTCTCTTTCAAAAATAAATAAAATCTTTTTTTTTTTTTAATAAAATCTTTTGGGGCACCTGAATGGCTCAGTCATTAAGCGTCTGCCTTCAGCTCAGGTCATGATCCCAGGGTCCTGGGATTGAGCCCCACATCGGGCTCCCTGCTCCACGGGAAGCCTGCTTCTTTTTTTTTTTTTTTTAAGATTTTATTTATTTATTTGACAGAGACACAGAGAGAGCAGGAACACAAGCATGGGGAGTGGGAGAGGGAGAAGCAGGCTTCCCAGAGAAAGAATGAAAGCGTTTTGTTTGTTTGTTTGTTTAGTTTTAGAGTAATTATTATTTACCTCTTTTAAGTACAAGGCCATTTGTTCTCATATCCTGGTGTTTTCTGATATCTACAAATATTTTGAGAGGAATAGGCAAGGTTTGGGGAGTGGTAAAGATAGGTGGGTTTTGACTTGTTTCTAGAGTTACATTTCTGGTTTTGTAGAGATCTTCAAGACAAAAGCAATAGTTTCTAATTCCCCCAGAGAACGGGATTAAAGCTTGGATATTAAGGAACTGACCTACCTTTTTTTTTTTTTAATTTATTTTATTTATGAAAGAGAGAGAGAGAACTTTTGTTAGAGTCATTTCTTGGCTTTCAACATTTACATGAGTAACCCGTATACTTTGAACCCAGAGATTGGATCAGAGTGCTTTTTTAAGTCAGGATAGGTAAAGGGAAGTTAAAATAGGCAGATGGGGCCAGATTTTAAGAAGGGGAACTTACGTTGGATATGGACAATAATATTTGTCTGAAGTCTAATTTCTGTTCTTTCCTCTTGTCGAGAGTCCCTAAGGCCAGCTGTTACGCTAATAAGACAATTGAGAATGCTCTATAAAGAGCAGGGTTTGGGGGCACCTGGGTGGCTTAGTCAGTAAGCATCTGCCTTCAGCTCGGGTCCTGATCTCAGGGTCCTGGGATCGAGCCCCACATCGGGCTCCCTGCTCAGCGGAGCATCTGCTTCTCACTCTCTCTCCGACCCTCCTCCCCACTTGTGCTCTCTCAGATAAAAAATTAAAAAAAAAAAAAAGTGGTTTGTTTTTTTTTCTTTCAAATACAGCCAATTTAAAGGAGCCATCATCTGGCCATGATGAGTAGGATCATATTGATCTCAATAGTGACTCAAGCCAATAAGCCTTTTTATGGAACGACCCAGAGGCAACTTTCCAGGCTTAGCCCTTGGGTGTAGGAGGCATCCCTGGAGAGGGCCTAGATGATGCGGCACCCACGATTCACAAGTTTATTCCCCAAAAATAGCCTAAGAAAACAAAGGCCTTTATTGTACAAGTAGTAAAAATGGGATAGTGAAAACAATGTCTCTGGTCTCCCACAAAAATGTGAGATGTCTCCAGTCAGTCGTGCTAATCTATGACACGAGGTGACATTACTGCAATGGGACTTTTCCAGCACTAACAAACAATAAAGGTTAAGATGACAAAGGTCCCTTATTGGCAAGGGACCTCTTACGACTAACTCCTCAGAGACGTGGCTGGCACAGCCAAAGGGAGCACTGCTTATAACTGTGTGTCTCTGAACCCCAGTCTATGTGACTACCCACCAAGTTGTGCCCAGGTTAAGTCACCCTCCGGATGGCGGAGACCAGAGAGAACAGTCTCACTAGTCTCAAAGTAAAGGTTTCAGACATAAAACAAGACAAAAGGAAAACCCTCATCTGGTTTTTACAGAGGGGCCCACCGCAAAGTTTGTCTAAACAGACACGGTCTGATGAGAACCATGAGCACACCAGTCTGTGAGGCTGGTTCGAACGGCAGGCTGATAAGGCCAATGCCTGTGTTCCTTCTCTACCATAATTTCTTTCATGGCAAATGACACAGAAGAGAAAGACAAACAGTGACCCTCTTTTGGGGGAAGTGGGTCAAACAAAGAGCACTTTACCAAATTTACCAGAGATGCTAAGCCCAAGTAACGAATTCCACGAATATTGTCTCCTGCTAATCTACGTTTAGAAAGAGATAAAAAGGGCCCCCTTCATTCTCATTGCATTAGACCCTGCACTTAGAGAGCCAAGTAAAGACTCTTACCTTATGTCAGCTGTTTGCTACCTGTCCCAGGATCTCAGCTGCAGCCGTGTCCAGCCAGCAAAGTCCATCCTGTTGACTGTGCCAGCCGTTGGGGAGGAAAAATATTTTTCCATCCTTCAAGATTCTTCTAGCTGGTCTAAGAATTAAATTGACATGAGAGAGATTAACAGAAGGAAAAAAAGTTTAGTTAACTGTGCATAGAGGCCCAACATTAAAACTGAGACCCAAAGGAATGACCAAGGCAGCCAGCTTTTATGCTTTTTAGGCAAAGAAACAATAAACCAGTGAGTAATAGTTAAAAGAAAACTTATGTTTGATGGCTTCAGTCAGTAAGGAATTCTAAAAAGAATTTGGTCTGAGGTAGCAAATTATTAAAAGTAACAAGGTTTGTTTATATAGAATTCCCTCTCTCTGGTGATAAGGATGTCTCTTCACATCCTGGTACAGGGAAAGGTGTCCCAACCTTTCACATGGGCAATTTATTTCCTGTTTTCAGGAGATACAGTGGAGGGAGAGTGTATCTGTGTGTTCTCCTTGCGCTGGCTGTTTCTTATATAACTTTATTTCAAAATAATATCCCAAAGGGGCATATTTTGGGGCAGACTGCCATTGGCCCCCACATGCACATTTGTGTAGGTTAGGCCTTGGAATAAGGCAGATACCATGGACCCCCAAGAGATCACTTGTGAGAACTGGATTCTCCAGATGTGGCTCAGTTCAGGTCCCTGATTTTCCAGATCTTCAGTGGCCCACGAATGTGCAGAACCTACCCTGTCAGCCAGACTTGGGCTACCTGGCTACTCCCAGGGCCGGGCAGCAGAGATGCATCCCCAACCAAAGGCATAGTGTCCAGTGTGGAGGGAGCCTAACCCCCAAAAACCCGTGCAAGGTGGCAGCTTTAAACTGGCCACACTCCGTTCCCATTTGGACTCACTGCCTGATGAGGTATGGGGTTTACCAGTGATCAAGGTTCCCAGCGGTCTGTTGGTAAAAGCTATACCAGCCAATCACCCAAACCAGCCCTGGCAAGGCATACCAGATCCCTCCAGCTCTGCTCTCAGGCGGAATAGGTGCATTTGTGGAGATGAATGCTTGGAATTAGATGCCAAGTATTCCCAAGAGCCCCACGTCCTATGACCCAGCCTCACCCAACATTGCCCTGCTGCAGGTCCCTGGCTACCCAGACTTGCACGGTTCACATGTGTCAAGTACAGACCCACAAGCCAGCCTTGGGGAGTCCCAGCCCTCCAAGCCTGAGGAACTTGAGTCACCCTCCAACATAATCTCAGCACAATCCCTGACATGGAGGGAGCCCACCCTCTGAAAATTGCTCCAATGTGACAGCTGCAGGTGGGCAACAGTCCTCATGTGGACATGATACTTGTTGGGGTTCCAGGTTTCTTCCGGAACCAGTACCCCCAGGCGTCTTCTAATGGAGAATACCTTGTCCTGCTGCCCAATCCTTCCCTGGCAGGGCAGTTGAAAAACCTCTAACAATGCCTCGAGGGGAATATTTCACAACGGATCAGCAGACCTTGAGATTAGGCCAATGTTTTATTCTAAGAGCCCGCTCTTGTGAACCGACCTCTCCAGACACTTGCCCTGTTCTAGGTCCCCAGCTACTCTGTACATGCACAGTCCACACTCCAGCAGCTGCCCTGGGGCAGCCAGAGCCCTCAGGCCTGTGGAGCTGAGACCCACCCCCAACCTAACGCTTTGCCTCAGCGTGGAGGAAGCCAGCACCCCAAAAATCACTCTGAGGCATTGCTGAAATGGCCAACAGTCAGTCCCCTCGTGGAATGGGCCTGATGGGCTCCCAGGCATCTCTTATTGGAGCCCACTCAAACCAGCCCTAGCAAGGCAGTCCGGATTCAACCAGCTCTGCCTTCAGGTGGCGGGGGGTGGTGATATTCACATTTGTGGAGGTCAGTGCTTAGAATCAGGTCAATGTCAGGTACCAGCAAGAGTCCCCTTCAGTGACCCGGCCTTGCCTGACATTGCTTCACACCAGGTTCCTGGCTCTGTGAGGCCCACACGTGCACAGTTTGCCCTCTGTCCGCAGGCCTTGGTCTGTAGGAGTCACTTCTGCCCTGTGGAGCTCTGGCTTGACCCCAATCACCTACATGGCCTCAGGGTGGAAAGAGCCCTTCCCCTTAAATACTTTCTGAGGCAGCAGCTTTAAACTGGCCCCATCAGTCCCTAACTAAAATGACTGCCTGACAGGGTCCTGGGCTTCTCCAACAATCGAAGCTTTCAGGTGTCCATTATTGAAGGAGACCCTGGCCCTCCCACTCTGTCCCACAAAGGCAAGACAACCCAGATTCCTCCAGCTCTGCCTTTGGGGGGAATATGCACATCTATGTAGGTTTAGGCTAAGCATTAGGCAGATGCCAGGTATCACCAATAGGCCACTCCCATGACCGGGTTTCTCCTAACACAATTTCAGTTTCCTGGCTAGTCTGACCTGCCCCAGCAGCAAACGGGCAGTCACAGGGCACACCCTGTCAGCTGGCCTTTTACTGCTGGAGCTGCCAAGCTTGTGGAGCCCAGGCAGGTCCTCAAACACCAGCATAGCCTTGTGAAAGAAGATTCCAAAATGAGATAAGCATTGCTAAGAGAGTCATTCAAAATGGAGTCAGAGGAGGCAGAGCATTTGCACTCTCCTGTTTCAATTCTTGGAACACCATGAACTTTTGACTTTTGTCAGTTGCAACTGGACCACTTCCCCCAACATGCTCTGTGCATAAAGCATATATTTTTGTGGATAGGTTCACCAGTCTTGGGCCTATGAATGTCCTGACAGTTGGAGAGGCCTTGGGGGGGCATTTAACATCTTTTACTATTCTCAAAATGGCTTCCTGAATCTCACTCAAGAAGAAAAAGAGCCTCATCCATAGTCGATGAGTGTCCTGATGAGGACCCTTCTGAATATGAAGACAACAGCTGTGGCCATAGCTAAGGCTGTGGCCTTCTTGTCAGATATTTCAGAGATCAGATACCGAGTCATAGGTCCGTGGCTTGGAGTAGGCACAGCAGACTTGGAAGTTATGATGAGAAGTCTTACCAGAACTGTTAACAGAGTAGCTTGAACCACCCCCAGAGCCGTTGGAGCCCAGAAAAGATCTTTAGGTTCCCTTGCTTTGGGTAGTCCTTCACAACAGGATGGCTTTAGATTATTTACTTGCAGCCCTAGGAGGAGTCTGTGCCGTACCTAATACCTCTTGCTGTACTTGGGTAAACACCTCACAACAAGTAGTATGGGAAACCACTCCTTTGCTCAAACTAGCCAAATCCTTAAAGGGGCATTTGAGCTTTACCACCGGAGGTGTAATTTTAAGTTTTGTGATATTTTTAGCTGGATTATTTTAATTTGTCCTATATGCTATTTTCAAATTGCTTGTACTGCATATTTCCTATTGCTGTACTACTCAAAATGTCAATGACAGTTGCTCAAAGACTTGAAACCATTCATCAGATCTACCCTTTGACTAAAAGAAATGAGAAACTGATTGATGGCTAGACCTTATTTCCTCAAACCTCCTCGTTACTCCTCGAGGCCAGAAGACTCTCACCTAGCACCTTGTTGAATATACTAAATATCAATCAGCTGTGAAACATCCCCCTTCCTGAGAGATATGATGGACCAAGAGGAGGCTGCCAACCACTGCAGCGATGAAATGAAACTCCACCATCATGAAATTGATCACTGATGCTTTCCTGTCTGAAAGATCTTGATCAAAAGGGGGAAATGTGAAAAAAAAAATTCCAACATGAAGTAAGCATTGTTAAGAGAGTCATTCAAAATAGAGTCTGGAAGGTATTGAGAAAGCAGAGCCTATGCCCATCTCCTGTTCAATTCTAGGAACACCATGAACTTTTGACTTTTGTCAACTGCAACTAGACCACTTCCCAGAATGTTCCCTTCTACTTTGGGCTGAAATGGAGATAATGTAACATCTGCTAGCTAAATAGCTAATCCTGTATCAGTCAGCTGAACTCCACCAGCACCATTCATAATTCTTTCAAAACAAGTTATGTAACCTTGTGGTTTCTGCCTTTACAAGGCTGCACTCCTGAGCTCACAATTTATAATTCAAATGTTGGTCAACTCTGTGTCTCCCAAGATTGCAATCCCTAAGGCTCCAAATAAACACTTTGGGCTTTACAGACTTGTGGTCTTCTTGGTCCACAGCCTTCAGGGTGGAGAGAGCCCACCCACCTAAAATCTTTCCAAGGCTTCTTAAATTGGCCATTTTCAGTTGCCATTTGGACTGACTGCCTGATGAAATCCCAAGCTTTTCCAGCAATCAATGCTCCTGAGTATTGCTTAAGAGATAGTACCCCAGTAATCTCACCCACCACTGCCCTGGCAAGGCAGGCCAGATTTCTCCAGCTCTGCCTTCGGGGGGAATATGTGTATTTGTGTAGGTTAAGGCTTAGAATTAGAAAGATGCCAGGTACCTCCAGGAGCTCCCTCCTGTGACCATACTCAGCTGACATTGTCCTTTCTCAGGACCCTGCCTGCCCTGACCTGTCTTCCTCCCTAACCCCCAACCCATGCCTTAGCAGTCCAGACCCTGTTAGCAGGGCTTGGGCTGCAAGGAGCACTTCAGGACCAATGAGTCTGGGCAGGACCCCAATTACCAGAATGGCATCAGGGTATAGAAAGCCCATGCCACGAAAATATTTCTGAGTCTCCACTTGAAACTGGGGATTGCCGATCCCTAGTTGGACTGGCTGCCTGTTGGTGTCCCAGGCTTCTCCAGCCATCGAGGCTTCCAAAGGTCTCTTATTGGAGGGTACCCTGACCATCCTGTGTGGCCCAGCCTGGCTAGACAGTTCCAGGTTCCTCCAGCTCTGCCCTCAGGGAGAATATGCGCATTTGTGTAGATTAGTGTTCAGAATTTGCCAGATGCCTTGCGCCACCAACAACCCACGCCCGGGACCTGGCTTCTCCGGACACTTGCCCTATTGCATGCAGGTCCCTGACTACGCGGACCTGCACGGCTTGTGCATGCGCAGTACACACCATGTCTTCTAAGTGTAGCTCGGGCCGGGCCGAACCACCTGCATAGCCTCCTGCCTGGAGGGATCCCGCTCCCAAAGATCTTTCTGAGGTGGCAGCTTTAAACTGGTGATAGTCCACATGAGGACTGGCTGCCTGAGGAGCCTTTGGCTTCTCTAGCCATGGAGGCTCCCAAGTGTCTCTTATTGGAGGCTACTCTGGCCAGTCTGGATGCTGGCCAGTCAGGGTAGTTTCCTCCAACTCTGTCTTCAGGGAGAAGACAATGGGCATTTGTATAGCACTTGAGATGAGGCAGATACTTGTACCCCAAACAGCCTGCTCCTGTGACCAGGCCTCTCTCTACAACTGTCCTGTTTCCAGTATCACGGCTACCCTGACCTGCGCGGCTTGCGCATGTGCAATCCGCACCTTGTCAGCCACCTGTGGTTTGCAGGCGCGCTCCAGGCCCATGGAGCTGTGGGAGGACCGGACCCCCTGGACGGCCTAAGGGTGAAGGAAGCCCACTGGCAAAATATTTCCGCGGTGGCAAATTTAAATGGTGATAATCAGTCCCCATTTGGACTGGCTGCCTCGGGGGTCCCGAGGTTCTCCAGCAATCAAGGCTCCCAGGGGTCTCTTATTGGAGGGTACCAAAGCAGTCCAGTTTCCTCCAGCTCGGCCTTCAGGGGGAATATGGACATTTGTGTCGGTTAGGGCTTGGATTAGGCTGATGCCTTGTACCCGTGTAGCCCACTCCCCTGCCCCAGCCTCTCCAGACACTTGCCCAGTTCCAAGTCCCCGTGACCCTTACCTGCTGGCTTGCGCATGTGCAGAATGCATGCCGTTAGGTCATGGAGGGCGGGGGGCGGGTTCTCCAGGTCTGTGGAGCTGAGGTGGGTCCTGAACCACCTGCGTAGCTTCCTGGGTGGAGGGATCCCATTCCCGAAAATCTGAGGTGGCAGCTTTAAACTGGCAACAGTCCACATTTGCACTGGCTGTACCTTGGGGACCCCCAGCTTCTCCAGAAGTCCAGACACCCAGGGGTGTCTTGTTGGCTTACTCCAGCCCGTGTGCTGGGTCACATGCTGGCAATGTCCTCAGGTAAACAGTTTCCTCCAGCTCAGCCTTCAGGGGGAATATGCGCATTTGTGTGGAATTCGGCTGGAAATGAGGCAGATGCCAGGGGCTGCAAATCACCTGCTCCTGTGATTCCCCCTCTCCCTACAGCTGCCTTTTCCCAAGTTCCTGGCTCCTTTGACCTGCACTGCTTGCGCATGAGCAGTCTATACTCTGTCAGCCAGCCTTTGGCTGCTGGAGCATTTCAGAACTTTGGGGTTCAGGCTGGTCCCCAACACCTGCAAAGCCTCCAGGGTAGAGAGTGCCCACTCCCCCAAAAATCTTTCTGAGGTATCAGCGTTAAACTGCCATTAGTCCCCAATGGACAGGCTCCCTGGTGAGATCCCAAGCTTCTCCAGCAAGCAAGACTCCCATCTGTCTGTTATAAAGGGTATTTTTGAGACAGGGGAAAAGGGACCCCATGAAAGAAAAAGCTGTTTTTTTGCCCCTTTGCTTTTTTTTTTTCCTGCTTCTATTCTTACTAAGACCTGCACCCCCACCCTACACATGCTTCAGTGCATGTCTTCCTTGTATGGAACAAAGAGTTAATGATATCATTGGAGTCTTCCAGCACAACAGATAATTCCTAAGCCAAGGGCGCTAGACTTCTTGACGCCAAGACCCCTGGCTTCAAGGAATAAGTGACTTATGACACCTGGGTCTTGTCCTTGCCCAAACCAGTTCCTGGATGCCTGAGAGGACACGTACACCAGACCCGAAACAAAGAGGAGACTCATGCTCGTGCTCCTTTCCTTTCCGAGTCTCCTGGTTGGGGGTCTGTATCTGCTCTCTCCATATCTTCAGTAAACTCTGCTTGCACCTCCCGCTGGCTTGTGTTTGACTTCCCTCCTATGGGACCCCCCCCCACAGCCCGAGTCCTTGCACCCGGTCTGCTGGCATCATTTTGACCATCCCACACTTTCCACACTGGTAATATAGTTTTCTATAGCTCTGTCTTTGGGGGAATATGCTCATTTGTGTAGGTAAGCCTTGGAACTAGGCAGATTCCAGGTACCCACCCAGAGCCCTTTTTTTGTGAACTGACCTGGCCCAGCATTTCCGCATCCCAGCTCCCTGGCTAGCCTGAGCTATGCAGCCTGCTTATGCGCAATATGCACCAATCAACTGGCCTCGGGCAGACCCAGTCCTCTAAACCCATATAGCACAGGCCCGGCGCCCTGCGTAGCCTTTGGCAACTAGGGATCCCGCCTCCTGAAAACTGCTCTGAGGCAGCAGCTGCAGAGAGTGACTATCAGCCCCCATGAGACCAGAACGCCTGATGGCCCTCTGCCACAATCAAGGCTCTCAGGTGTGTCTTATAGAGGGCGACCCTGGCCAGGCCTCCCACCCAGGCCTGGCGAGGCAGTCCAGATTCTTCCTCTCTGCCTTCCACGGGAATATGCACATTTGTGGGGGTGCCTGGGTCACTTAGTTGGCTAAGTATCTGCCTTTGGCTCAGCTCATGATCCTGGCGTCCTGGGATCGAGCCCCGCATCGGGCTCCCTTCTCAGTGGAGAGTCTGCTTCTCCCGCTCCCTCTGCCCCTCCCCCTCCCCCTCCCCCAGCTCATGCACATGCACACGAGGGCACTCTCTCTTCTCTCAAATAAATATAAATAAATAAATCTTTAAAAAATATAGATGCACATTTGTGTCAGTTAAGGCTTGGAATTCAATACCACGAAGCCGCAGTCACTCACTCCTGTGAGCTCACCTCCCCAGACATTGCCATGCTCCAGGTACCTGGCTCCCCTGAGCTGCATGGCTCACACATGTGCGGTACGTGTCCCATCAGCTGCCTTTGAGCAGTCGGGGGCCCCCCCAGGCCTGTGGAAGTTGGGTCTATCCCCAACCACCTGCACTGCCTGAAGAATGAAGAGAGCCCACCCATTGGCAATTGTTCTGAGTCATCAGCTGAAATGGGCAACAGACAGTCCCCAGTGGACCTAACCCTAACCCTAACCTGATGGGGTCCTGGGCCTTCTGGTACAATCAAGGCTCCCAGGTGTCTCTTACCAGAGGATACTACAACCAGCTTGCCCAGTTTAGCCCTATCCGTAAACCAACCATTATCCTCTAATCTTTAATCCATAAAAATATAAGTTAGTCGATGCCTTTCCTTCCAGTATTACCTGCAGTGTCTATTTTAGCTTGTTTTGATGTCTTTAAAAATCCATAGATCGGCTCCTGTACTGGAGATGATCCCCCACTTATTCTCACTGAGACTCATAAACTAAACTTACCCTTAGCCAAGGAGCATTTACCTGAACTAAAGAGCACATTTTGCACTTGAGAAGCAGTGGCCTGAGTCACATCACAATAGGGTAGAGTTGGCAAGAAGATGTAATGCTTGCCACCATTGGTCCAGAACAATCGCAGCCTTCCCTCTCCCCGCCCCAAACTCGGCCCCATCATTATCAGCACAAAGCTCCCAGCAGCTGTTGCAGTGGATCAGATTAGAAGCAATTTAAATTTATTTCCCATCCCTGTCATAAAAGAAACAGCATGCTGATTTCCAAACACAGGCGCATTTTGCTTTTTTTCTACTTAAAAAACAAATGGGCTTTGCCAATATTAATGTCACATTTCTTGGCAGTCCCTCTTCTTCCTTATGCAACCGTGATTGCTTTTGCATGTGTTTCTTTTTTTTTTTTTTTGAGATTTTTTTTTTTCTGGTGGTTTATTTCGTATCATTATACTTACAATGTAAATTTACAATTTACAATAATTACAATGTTTAAAACATGGTAGGTACTTAAATGTTTACTTGAACATGAACTATGACTATTATTTAAATACTCTAATGACTATTGACTATTATTTAAAACGACCTATCAAATAAACAAACACCTGCACACACATCTGCATTGCATACATATACTTTGCTACTGCACTCACCATGACCACAGGTGGGTGCTTTAAGAAAAGCAATAAATTGCATTTGTTTCTTATGGATGTTGAAGAATGTGCCTTATTCCAATTGGTTGTCTTGTTTTACCAAAAAGAAAATCTTTTTCATTTTTCTCAGTCGACTGATTCTTGATTAGTTCCAAAAAGAGCAAGTTTATAGAAGTTGCATGTGTCATTAAGGATGGGACAGGAAACCACCCTCCTTTAGCAATAAGTCCAAGAGCCAAAGAATCCTGCGAGGGTCAGGTGACACCCCTGGCCATCAGTGGAGTGACGCAGCCCAGTCTCCAGGCCTGGAACCTGCTGCGCCCTCGTTCACCATTCTCCGTGTGCTCGTCCTCATTCACGAGGCTTTCTTGAATCAGAGAGAGAGATGGAGGTTGTAAGCTAGGTCCCAGGAATTGCTCCCAACTTGGGGTGTGCTGGCTGGGAATGTGTTAATCGTTAAGTGTGGACATCATTCAGTTGTGTGTCTGGAGTGGGAGGGGACAGAGTGTCTTCAGACTTTCTGCCTTAGAATGTTGTCCAACCAGAATTAACGAGCAGAATTGCCCTCGGTGCCCCCCACCCACCCTTCTCCCAGCTTTCCGGCCGCACCGTCTACACCCAACTAACAACATCGATCCGTTGACATCTTTTGTAGAATAGTTACCTACCAAATCTGAATTCGATTTTGAAAATCTCAAAGATGCACTCCTGCAGTTTAGAAAAACAGGAACTCGCAGGAGTCGGCATGTCTTAAAATTAGAGCTTTCATTGAAATGGGCTACCAAGGATGTGATTAAAGGAGCAGTTAATAGTCATTCCCAACCTCTGCAGGTTTGCGGCAACGTGATTTTTTTAATACATAAACTCACCACTAGAGGATGTTACATACTTCTCCAAATACATTGGAACAGACTGAGGCTCCATACTGTGAAAACCGGATTGAGGAGGACAAGAGGGGCTATGAATTATTTACCTACTCTGGGAATTGTCATTTTAAGTAGTATGTAATAAAGAGGATGTCAAGTCGGAAGTTGCAATCTGGGTCATGGAATGGTTGATACAGAAGCTGACAAAGATTCTTGACCAACCTTTAGTCAGGTTCCGCAACCTTCTCGTAGGTCCATCTATGCACTTGCTTGTAAAATACAGCTTGACCAAGAACCCTGCTAAGTCAGTTTAACCCTAACCCCACACAACCCCCCCAATATCTGGTCTGGCTCCTCATCCTCCAGTGTCCCCCCAGGGGATGTCTAATCCCCACAGCCTGTCTCCAGCAAGAATCCCGTTGGGTGGGTTTATCCAGAACCCCCCTCATCCCCAGTGTGTCCCTGTCCTTGCCCAAGCCCAACCTCCCTCCCCCACTGTAAAATCCCACAGCAGTGGTCCCTTTGCCTAGCAGGAGGGTCCCCAATAAGGTCCACCTTACCATCCTTAACAAGTATCACTGACGTTTTATTCTTTAACGACGTAGCTTCATCAAGCTACGCGAAGAAAGGATATTAGCTACTGAGTGACCCTTAGCTACTTTGTGAAGAGGAAACAGAGTGGGCAGATCCGGTTTTGTAGTGGTGCAGGGCACTCCTTACTGAGAAATCCTCCCACACCGTACATGATTTTTGGGGCCTGCAGAGGCCCCCATACCCACACACACTAAAAATGAGACACTTAGATGGTCTTTTTTTGACTTGTAGCCTGACACTTTCTAGGATCCCTAATTTTCTAATATTAGTACAAATCAATATTTGAGATGAGCCATCCATTCAGTAATGTCTGTTATTACCATGTTCCCTGAGATGCCATCATTAAGTTCTCACGTTAACATCCCTCTGTCATTCCAAACACATAACAATAATAGATAAAATATTTCAAGGGGATTTTAAAAACACAGAACCAGGCTCAAAAACAAAAGAAGCATCTTTGGGGCCCCTGGGTGGCTCAGTCGGTTAAGCATCCTACTCTTGGTTTCAGCTCAGGTCATGATCTCAGGGTCATGAGGTGGGGCTCTGTGCTCAGCAGGGAGTCTGCATGAAATTCTCTCCCTCCCCCTCTGCCCCCTCCCTCGCTCCTGCGAGTCCACACACACGCACTCTTTCTCTCTCTCAAGTAAACAAATAAATCTTTAAAAAAAAAAAACAAAACAAAAAAACAGAAGAAGGGTTGCCTAGGTGGCTCAGTCAGTTAAGCATCTGCCTTTGGCTCAGGTCACTATCTCAGGGTCCTGGAATTGAGCCCCGCATTGGGCTCCCTGCTCAGGGGGGAGCCTGCTTCTCCCTCTCTCTCTGCCCCTCCCCCTGCTTGTGCTCTCTGGCTCTCTCTCTGTCAAATAAATAAATAAAATCTTTAAAAAAAAAAAGAAGCATCTTTGAGGATCAGAAACAGAATAAAAACAAAGTGGCAAAGCCACATGGACGCTGCATCCAGTCAGGCAGGGGCTCCTGGACGCTTGGAACAAGACTGCCCCGGGTGAGGCATGGAGTTTGGTTACATAAGCATGATGGCTTGTTGGCAAGCCCTGCCGACTTGGTATTGTTACCTGCAAACACTCAGTAATTACATTGTTTCCAGCAGCCTTTTAAAAAACATCTGGTTTGAAAGCCTCCAGTAAGTACGCTACAAGCCAGTTTCATAAGTTTCATAATTTCTTATACGTCATATAGTTTGTCTTTGGCTGAACAAGGTGATCATGAACCTGAGCCACTATCTTTCTGCTTATAGACATAATTTTGTTACATGATGTGGGGCTATAATTACTCACCAGACACATTACTAAGCAGTGTGAACACACATCATATGCTTCTGGTTACTACATCCCCATGTTGGCTCTATTGTCGGGGATAACTGCATGCCACTTTGTCAATTTTCCATTCTCTATATTTCTTCGCTCACATTTTCACCATATTGCTTCCTGACTGAGAGCCAGAAATTTCTCAGAAAGCAAGAAAAATAGAAGCATAGATGAATTCATGTATCTATCATGCTGTCAAAACTATTAATGGTGGTTTTCAAATGTCCCTTTGTACATGATACTGAATATTATTTAATCATGGAAGTTAGCATTTATATTGCACTTCTTTTCTTCAGACTGGGTTCTTTATTATATCTGATTCATAGATGCGCTTATACATAATTTTGGAATTATTTTCTTCCCATGAAATTTTGACATCCTATTTTTAATGCATCCTTACAAGCTGTGAAGAATTTCTAATAGGACTCTTTTTCAAAAAATGCATGGCCTAAATGAAAATAAATATCTAAAAATTAAATGTGGTTTTAAATAATAGTACCCCAAATAATCATAGGAAGATTAGGATTAGGATACCTAATCTCTTATCTGCTTTGTTTTATTTACCCTTCTTTCAGCTTTGTCGAGATATAATTCACAAAATTGTATATATTTTAGGTGTATGAGGTGATAATTTGATATACGTATATTGTGAAATGATTACCACAATCAAGCTAATTAACACATTCATCACCTTCCCTAGTTACCTTCTTTTTGTGGTGAGAACACTTAAGATCTACTCTCAGCAAATTTCAAGTATGCAATACAATGTTATTAACTCTAATCAATGCCATACATTAAATCCCCAGAACTTACTCATCTTATAACTGAAAGTGTGTGCCCTTTGACCTACATCTCCTCATTATTATTTATTTTAATAAGTGGTGCTTGTCTCAAAAAGAATATAATGATATTTTCAAAAAAATCTCTCTTAAGATCCATATTGACTGTCAATTTGTTTCCCTATTAAGTATTTTCAAGTACACAGTAATTTTTTGTACATTGAATTAGCAACTTTCATCATCACAACTTATAACATTTTACTCTTGTGATACTAATTATTTATTAGATTAAATGATAGATTTTCAAATCTATCACATAAAGTGACTTTCATTCCAAGGTACACTATAGATTTAGTTTATTATTTGAAAGTGAATATTCAGCTTTAACAAAAAGTCTGAATTTCAAGCTTCATTTGAATTTCTGTCACTGTTCAAACGTCATTTACTGAAAGTCTATCTCTTCACCGCTGGTTTTAAATGTCACTTTGTGACATACTCCGTTCCCAAATATGTATTTGTGCCTATTTCTGAATTTTCTCTTTGATCCATGGATCTGGCCATCAGGCATAAGTACCATACAGTTTAAATCATTGTAGCTTTAACATATGGTGGTGGCTCAGTTAATTTTCATAATTTTCATAGCACTATTATTTCTTCAAACGAACTTTAAAATCACCTTGTCTAAAAAAGATTAGTATTTTTCATATGGGTTGCATTAAAATTTCTTAAAAGATTTATTTATTTTTATTTATTTATTTATTTTTAAAGATTTTATTTATTTGAGAGAGAGAGAACACCTGAGAGGGGATAGGGTCAGAGGACGAAGCAGACTCCCTGCTGAGCAGGAAGCCCGATGCGGGACTCGATCCAGGGACTCCAGGATCATGACCTGAGCCGAAGGCAGTCGCTTAACCAACTGAGCCACCCAGGCACACTATTTATTTATTTTAGAAAGAGAAAGAGTGAGAGCACAAGTGGAGGGAGGAGCAGAAGGAGAGGGAGAGAGAGAATCTCAAGCAGATTCCCCACTGAGTGCAGAGCCTGACGCGGGCTTCAGTCCCACGACTCTGAGATCATGACCTGAGCCGAAATCAAGAGCTGGACGCTTAACTGACTGAGCCACCCAGGTGCCCCGCATTAAAATTTTTAATGATCTCATGGGAAATTGGAATCTTTATGATAATTACTGCATATCCAAGAACCAAACAAACTGCTTAGTTTGGGTAGCCTTGTTTTTGTGATTATACTGTAGCTAGAAGATACTAGAAAGTGTTTTGTTTCTCAAATCCCAAAACCCACACCTGGTGAAGTTCTACTTTTTGTACTATAAAAACACCTAATTTTTGTACCGAAATATCAAAGATAATAGTGGGTTCTCTGTCTCTCTCTCTCCCTCCCTCTCTATTCTCCCTCCCTGTCTCCAACAGTGGGAAAGTTCCTTCCATTACCTGGAAGGGAGGAATCTTTACTCATCTTTGGAATCACTCAGTTCATTAAGGATCCTCACAGGGAAAAATATTGCCTGCAATGCTATCTAACTGCCCTGGTTCTCTGTGACAGGAAGCTCCTCTCTCTTGAAATTCTGAGTCGTTATTTTGCAAATAACGATGAGTAGTAGAAGCTCTATGAAAATCTGTATTCCTAGGCAAGGAGTATGAACACCCTCTCACCAAAGCCAAGTATCCCCAATCCTGGCTCCTGACTCTGTTTTCTGTAATCTTAGGCATGAGGCAACACACTCAACCCTATGACTATTTCCTGGATGCCCACCATGTGCCAACAACTGAACTGAACCCTGGAAGCTGAAGGACAATAGAAAAATAAAAACCCTCACGTGGGTTGGGAGAACATTTCCTTCCATCGCAAAGTTTGTAATCTTGAATAAAACCTTTCCTCTTCTATCTGTAGGAAATACAACTAAGAATATGTATGTTTGGCAGAATGGCCTTTTTGCTGACAGATACCCATAAACAATGTGCTGGCCAGAGCCTGAGAGCAGGAGATCGACATTTTGGCACTGAATGACAGCATGCTTTCAAGACGTTACCCAGAATGAGTAACTGAGTAACTAGCCCTGTGTTAGAAACGATTGACCCCAGGGGCACCTGGGTGGCACAGTCAGTTGAAAGTCTGACTCTTGGTTTCTGCTTGGGTCATGGTTTCGGGCTCATGGGATCGAGCCCCACATCCTCTGCATATCTACCCCCATCTCTGGTTGAATTTCATTCTCTCTTCACTGCCTATAAATCACCTTTATTCATGGTTTCCTGCCCCTAGTGACCCAGAACTCATCTGCTATGGACTGAATGCCCGTATCCCCCTGAAACTCATGTGTTGATATTCTCACCCCCAATGTGATGGTTTTAGAGGGTGGGGCCTTTGGGGGGCAATTAGGTCATGAGTGTGGAGCCTTTGTGAATGGGATAGTTTCTTTATAAAGAGACTCTGGAGAGCTCTCTTGTCCCTTCCACCATGTGAGGACACAGCAAGGAGACGGCTGCCTGTGAACGGGAAATCAGGCTCGCACCAGACAACAAATCTGCTGGTTTCTTGACCTTGGACTTCCCAGTCTCTAGAACTGTGAAAAATAAATGTTGTTATTGAAGCCACGAGGCCTATGGTTATTTGTTATAGTGTCTGAACGGACTTAGACGCCCTTCTTGGCAATCCCTCTGTCTCTCTCTCTAAGCTGAGGACCGAATCTGACAGGAAAGAAATGCTGAGGCTAGGCTCAACTTCCGAAGGTAATTATGCCACACCTGGCAGGCTGAGGGACCCATTGTCTCTGCTCCTGCTGCTCTGAGGACACCAGACTCTCATATTTTAGTCCAGGGCAAGCAGATACCTGGAAGGATTCCACTTTTGGAAATGTGTGTTCATTTTCTGTCCCAGAGTATAAACCCCTTGCGGGCAGGTGTGCGCTTTTCATTTATAGTTCTCTAACACCTAGAACAATGCTTAGCACCTGGTGTAGAGTTCCCAGCAAATGCTAGTTGACTGAACAGTTCTGCCTATGTTAGCCCCATTCTCTAATTTGTGTTTTCAAAATCTGTGCACTTTTGGCCTTCCTGCGTATCTCAGCTCACACCACTTGGTTCACCCTTGGAGTAGGAGTTGGATTGAATGGTTGAAGCTGTGGACTCAGCCACAGAGGGAGCCGAGGGAGTGATGGTTCCAGGCCACTTAACTGACTATGTAACTTTATGCAACACCCGGATCCCTGAAAGTTACACCCAAGTCAGATTTCTGGCAATCGAGTTATTTTGTCTTTACTGGAATGTTCTGACTTCATTGGAATGGACTTGGTGTCAATTCCCAAGCATTTGGGGAGATTCCCGGCTGTAATCTGAAACCTGCCCCTGTACGCAGAGGGCAGGTAGAGACCAAAGAAAGAGGCAGCCGTGTAGATTGGCAGGCGGCAGGTGTAATAAGCAGAGAATTTAAAAATGAGGCTTGTTTTGGGGTGGGGGGAGGGAGGATGGCAGCAAGACTGGTAGAATCCCGCATACTTTAAAAGTGTATACAGAGCCCTTAACTGAGTTCAGTCACGTATACCATCCAGAGGGTCTCAACACAACATCACCATCTCAAGGCTCTGTCCTTGGGGAACAGCCTCTGGGAGCTGGAAAGACAAGCCAAACCCACATTCCAAGGACAGGGGAGAGGGTGAGGAGCCTCCGAGTGCCAGGGTCCAGCTCATGGGTCAACAGGCAGTCATATCCTCTCAATGACCTCCCCAACACTTGAACAACCAATAGGCTCTTTTTTTTTTTTTTAAGATTTTATTTATTTATTTGACAGAGACACAGTGAGAGAGGGAACACAAGCAGGGGGAGTGGGA
Source organism: Mirounga angustirostris (assembly GCF_029215605.1). Lineage (NCBI taxonomy): Eukaryota > Metazoa > Chordata > Mammalia > Carnivora > Phocidae > Mirounga > Mirounga angustirostris. The sequence continues at coordinate 47,356,468 of NW_026991714.1, forward strand.
GAGGGAGAAGCAGGCTTCCCAAGGAGCAGGGAGCCCGATGCGGGGCTCGATCCCAGGACCCTGGGATCATGACCTGAGCCAAAGGCAGACGCTTAATGACTGAGCCACCCAGGCGCCCCCAACCAATAGGCTCTTTACACTTTGGCTTCAAGTTTTTTTGCCTAGAAGCCTCTAAGTCAAGAAGCTGTGGGGAAAGGAAGGCATGAAATACTAAAATAAAATGGTCCCCGTGATCATATAGTCAAAACCCCTCATTTTACAGACGGAGAAACTGAGGAACTCAGTGACCATCTAAGGCCATGTGGTTGTCACTGCAAAACTGAGACCAGACCCGAGATCCCGAGCCCTAGGCTGCTGTTGAACTAGAGAAGCAAGTGAACTAGAGAAACACAGTATTTAAAAGAACCTACTGTGATATCAAAACATAGACAGGGGGTAGGGGGGCAGGAGGAGGGTAAAAATGTAGAGCTTTGCATCCAAACTTAAATTGCCATCAACTTTAAAAAGGTAAAACTTCAAGTTATAAGATGAAGAAGTCACGGGGATCTGATGTACACCATGATAACAATACTGTAGAAAGTCACTAAGAGAGTAGATCTCAAAAGGCTCATCACAATACAGCAACAACAAATTTATACCTGTATGTGGTGGTGGATATTAACTAAACTTATTGTGGTGATCATTTTGCAAATATACAGATATCAAATCGCTATGTTGTACACCTAAAACTAATACAACACTCTAGGTCACTTATATCTCAATGTTTTAGAAGTTAAATAAATAAGTAAAAGAAACTACTGTTGAACTATCCTATGATATGAAAGATTGCTGTTTGCCCCAACTGGTGGCTTTATCAGCACTCTGGACTTGTTTCATAGAGTCCACCCCCATGCACACCCCTCAGATTTGTCAAGCTTACTCTTTAAAGCCCTGAGACCATGGGACCAGCAGCCCAGCGGGGGGCTTGGAGGAGGGGCTAAAGGAGACCCTGGAAGGGAAGCCTCACTCCGGTGTTCACTTGGTCCTTCTACCCATGTGATTCACAGGTCCTGTCCCCCTCCCTCACCAGCTCAGTCTTCTGCTGCCCACGTCCCAAGAGCCAAACCAGCCCTCCAGGCGACGGCCAATCCGGGCACCGCCAAGGGTGTGGGCAGCAAGTAGGGCGGCTTTGGTGCTACCAGACAGGCCTGAGGGCCTCTATGGGGTGAGGAGCAGATGAGGCAGGCTAGGCAGAGCTTCCAGGCAGGGAAGGTCTAGGAGCAGAGCTGATGTGGAGCTAGAGAAGGAGAGGTGCACCCTGCAATCTCTGGGAGGTGGGCTGGGAACAGTGTCTAGACATGGGTCCCAGTTTGCACACATGCGTGCTTGTTTCCCGTGCTCCCACTTAAAGGACAGAGCCACTCTTGCTACTACTGTACCAGGAGGAGACTGTCCTCACCATGCCAAGTCCTGGGGAATAGCCATGGCTTTGTGTGTTTGCAGCCTTGCCCAGCCAGCTCAGAGAGCTTTGAGCAGCAACAGTGCTCCTGTTTCAAAGCCAAGACCTTTGAGAGGCACCACAGTGAGTAGACACCACTCCACCCGGTCAGTCTGGGACTCCTGAAAAATGCGCATCCGAGAGAGGCCGAGCCTTGAGTGGCAGATCGGTGCCGTTAGATTCCCACCGTCTCCCAGGTGGGTCTGGAAGCAAGGGGCGTGGCGGGGTGGTTTTGCATGAGTTGATTTGGGGGAGCTTCACACTGGAAGAACCAATAAATGACCAGCTAATTTTGTTAGGGTTGGTACTGGTTGCTGAGCAAATCCCAAAAGAGATGGAGCTTAGTGAGGAGGTGATAGAGAAACCGGAAAACTCAGATGTTACGGAAGGAGCGTGGCTTTGAATGGTCTGAGCTTCGTGCTCTGGATCAGCTCTGAGAGCTGTCCCAGGTATGCTCCCCATCGGGCAGCCTAGGACCTTGCTCAGATGCCCGTTACCCTCTCCGTTGCAACTGGCCACGGAACCATTTTCTCCAGGGGCTCCGACTACAACCTCATTACATCTCTGCCATAGTCATGTGCTTCAGTATAAATAAAGCCCGGTATTTCATCTTCTCAAACGTTATAACCTAAGGCCGCTTCAAAGACATGCATAAAGGGAACAAAGGGGCATTCTTTTCTCCCTGCACTCAAATTTTTCTAGTCCACTTACATTTATGGTATTGTTCTAGTTCTTTCTCTCCCCTTCTGAATACACCTGTCTTTTTTTAAATATTAAGAATGGCCTAATGAAAGGGAAAAATGCACTGTCCTTCCTTTAGCAGATTTTGGCCGACTGCAAACCATGTACTGAGCACTGTGCTGGGTGCTGGGCTCATGCAGTGGTGAATCCAGCCCTCCACGAACATTCTGTCTACCGAGGAGATAAAGGGCCCACCAAGTATCAGCACTCCAACCTAGAATGCCACAGGGAGGTAGAGATAGGCTGTTTGGGTTATCCAGAAAAAAAGGGAGAGTTTACTGCAAGGGTTGGCAGAGGAGTAAAACGTTGAATTGTGGAAAAGGTTTGAAGGACAGGCGAAATTTGCACTGGTGGAGATGGGTGTGTGGGGTAGGAGTTGTAACTGAAAAGTCATTCCAGGTGGGATGAAGATGAGCAGGATCTAGAAAATTCCTGGTGTTTTTGTTGTTGTTTTACCTTTTTTTGGTGGGGGCGGCAGGGATCCCCCTTTTTTGTGTGGAGAGAGAGAGAGCACTCCTGTGGGGGGGGGGGCGGTGCACGCAGAGGGAGAAGGAAAAAGGAAAGAGAGAATCCCAAGCAGGCTTCCAGCTGAGCATGAGCCAGCTGAGGGACTCGATCTCACGACCCTGAGATCACGACCTGAGCCAAAATCCAGAGTTCGATGCTTAACCGACTGAGCCACCCAGGCGCCCTTGTGGGAACCCTTTTTGGACATCTGATGCACACACATTTACATTGAATCCCAGGGGGCTCATAAACCCCATGTGCATTCAAACAGATCCGTTTGGTTGAGTCCTTAGGGTGGGCCTGGTTTGCTCACCTTCCCCACCCCCTCTCCCTCCCCTCTCTGTGGCCAGTGCTCCACCTGCTGTGGCAGGGTGAGAACCACCAAGGGACAGTTGGCTGCTCAGCGGAGCAGGCCCCATGCAGCAAGGTCAGCTGCCCAGAAGGCTACGGGGACTGCCCTCGTGCCCGGCTTCCGTCTGGTGACCCAACAGTGCTCTGCCTGAGGCCTCTGCCATCCATCCAGTTGGCGGGCACCACCCAGGACCTGGGCGTGCCTGCAGCCGGGAGGAAGGGGGCCAGGCCTCCAATCTCCCACTGCCTCTGCGGGGCTCCACTCACCTAGCCTTGCACCTCCCAGCTGGTTCATTCTCTCCACTGTCCAAATCTTCTTCCTTTCCATCTTAAAATATGCTGCCCGCCCAGGCCTCCCCCGACATTTCCCCCAAGATAGGCTGCAAAGTTACACTCCAACACACTTATCTTTGGAGTTTCCTTGAAGACAGCTTTTGTTTAGGAAAGTCCATCGTGCCAGAAGGACAGTGAGGATCCCTCAACACCCTACCTTCCTACTGGTTTGCTAAGCCCCCAGCTTCTGGCTGGACAGGCAGCCAGGCCCTCCCTGAAAGCTTGGTTTTCATTCAAAGATAAAACATAGCTGTTAAAAATAATTCAAACATGAATGGTCCAGAGGTTCTGTTTGGGGCTTTGGACACAGTGGTGATGGAGGCACAAGCTTGTGAATGTAATTAATGCCACTGAGTCGTACACCTCAAAATGGTGAAAATTATAAATGTTCTGTTATGTATATATTTTACCACAACAAAAAAAATTGCAAAAAAAAATTATACGATATGAACCTCTTCTGGCTGACATTGTTTTCCCTCTGGTCTTCCAACCATTGACCTGATGGAGAGAGACTTGTTCCACACCTGTAATGGAGAAGGCCCTTTGCCAGGGGAGGGTCCCTAGGGGTCCCGCGCTGCTGCATGTGACTACCCAGCATGCACTATTCTCAGGTACAGTGTTAGTATGCTCTGACTCAGAAAAAAAAAAAATCTTTTCAAGATGTAGAGTCACAAAACTCACAATAATATAACCAGGCACACACTGAGGTTTTATTTCTGCCCTTGTCTCGTTGATTCCCCACTCCCTCCCAAAAGGAAAGCATTTTTATTAGTTTTTTTTTTTTTTTAATGTATCTTCCAATGTCTAGCTCAGGCACATATTATATTACCATTTTTTGCCCTTATTTAAAATTCTCAATTCTTGATTTTTCTCTTTTGAGTTCCTCCTCATTTATTGTCACTAGCTCCTGACTCTGAGCTGGGGGGTGGTCTGGAGGGTGCTGTGTGCTGGGCACCCTGAGACACACTGTGAAGGGATGCCCAGAAGCCTGGGGTGCAGGAGTGTGTATTAAGAGCTTGTGTGCTACTGGGTTCTCCACAGAGGGAGATGCTAGGCAGTGGAGGGGGGATGGCTACTGGGGCCAGGGGGCTCAGGTAGAGAAGGTAGCCAAACAGGGAGGAGAGAGGAGGAGCATGGACCAGACTAATGAGGGAAGAAGGGGTGCTAGCTGTCCTTGTCACTGTTGTCTGGGACATGCCTCAGTCAGTGCCTGAAGTTCAAGGAGTGTGGACCATTTCCATTGTGAGTATAGGGCTGGGGGGAGCTCCTGGTTATGCTTTTTCTTGCTGCTGTGCCGTCAGGAGCCCCCAGCCTTAGATACTGATGGTTTGGCCCTCTTTTTCTGAAAATGATCAGTGACCTCTGAGCAGCACTTGTAAACCTGATTCTAGAAAATGGGATGGAAGCAGCTTTTCTCTGAAATCCCTGGAGAAACCTCAGGGACAGGGTAAGGTTTTGAAGATCTGGATTGGCATGATGCAGCTCATGGGGCTGATGGTGTCAGGGGAACCGAGGGCTGTGTTGGTCAGAGAAGCCCATGGGATTTGGGGTGATGGGCCTGTGATCTTGATCACTGCTCCTGTCCTCCCCTCCCTACCCATTTGGGCATGGAAGGTGCAGTAAGACCTGAGGCCTGGGGCTGAGCTGAAGGCGCTCAGGTGTTACCAGGGAGAAGAATGGGGCCAGGGCTGTGACCCCCACTCCATCACATGGGGCTGCAGGAAGATACGGGGGCAGCCCCACCTCACAGAGGCGCCGGGTGAGAGGTTGGGAGTGGAGTGGGCCTGAGCCACTTCGCAGGGGAGGGGATGGCTTGAGGTTGGGGTGGGTGTGGTGATGACAGAGATCAGCTTCAGGGTTTCTGTTCCCAGCAGGCAACCGGTGACAGAGCTGTGGCCAAGGGCCACCAGGGCTGAGGGTGAAGTTGTGCCCCGTGGGACTCCCAGGAGGCCTACAGGGGCAGAGCTGCCCACTGCCCACCCAGCTGTAATCAGGGCTCACAGTGGCCCTGAGATGGGCAGAGGGTATCTCTCTCAGACCCACGCACGGGCCCACACACAGATCCACCCTCATCCTCATCCTCCCTGGATGCTCCCTTTCACACCTACATTCCCTTCCTCTCCTGGCCTGGCAGAGAGGATCTGGTCCCCAAACTCCTCTACTGTCCCCTCCCAACATGTAAGGGCTGGCTGTGTAACGCTCTGCTCAGGTCTCCTCGGGCTTCAGAGGGTTGGTGATTTAACCCACAGGTGGGGCCACCACAGGCCTGGATGGTGAGGGGGCAGGGAGCAGGGCTGAAGCCCGGGCTGCTCCCCAGTGACGCTCCCTGTAGTGAGCTGGGCCACTTCACCTCAGGGGTGGCAGCAACTACACTTCACATCCCCTTTCCCAACAAACAACACATCCTCCCTGGGCATGAGCTCCGATGGAGGCAACATGGTGGACGGCACCTGTTAGTGTGGAAGCAGGAGGGGAGAAGAAGCTGGTAGATTTTGGTGTTGACAATGGACATTCTGGGAAATAAAAAGGACCATTCTCTCTTAAATCCGTGCCTGGCTGCCCCCCTCCTTGGGTGAATAACAGAGGATTCTGTTGGATTTCTATTTCAAATTCCTCATTTATTTGGACATTCACTTGGTTGTGACTCCAAGTTATCAAGGATGCAGGACGGGAAATCTGTAGCAGGAGCGGTGACATGGAGGTGGAGACAAGATGGCAGACAGGAGAGTGTTCCCAGCTTCTCCTTCTCTTCCTGTTAGGGTACGATTTGAGAAGTGTCCAGACAGTGTCCCATGGGACAGACTCCGCAGAGAAGATGTGTGCAGCGCAGTTGAATGGGTGAGCTTCCTCTTCGGTAGGTAAGGCCCTCCCTGCGACAGGGGGCGGACAGGCAATCGGAGACTGTGCCCTGCACGCTGTGGGGGTGTGTAGGGGAGAGCCGTGGCCCATCATCTCTCCAGAGTCCCCAAGCCCAGATTTCGATGTGTTGACAAGATCTAGGCTGGGAAAACTACAGGAGGACAGGGGACTGTATAAGATGCTTTTCATTCAGGGACCCCAACAGATCAGAGCCAGAAGCAGGTGACAGCCGGCGGGGCTGTCTTGATTTCCCCAAAGGCAGGAGGAACAATGACATTATGTTTTGGTGAGGAGCAACCACCCTTGCCGTGGCTGGTCAGCTGTGGAATTCCCGGGCAGCAAGACACAGGGGCTGGTCGTCAGGAGGCCGCAACGGCTGTCAGACCCAGCCGCTCATGGCAAGGGGGGTGCGCTTGGCCCAGGAAGGACGGGCGATGGGATGGCGCATGTTAAAGTTGCTGTCCCACACTGGTGCCTCTGGACTGGGAGCAGATCTCATGACACCCTGCTTAGAGCCGCCTCCTGCTATAAGGACCTGTTACCGGCTGAGATGCCCCAGGAGGAGAATCAGACAAACATGTTGCTTTTCACCGAACAATTAAAATCGTTTTGCCTGCTAAACCTGTATTTCACGGTGGTGGCTCAGTCCTCAACACACATCCCCGTGCACTGGATCAGGCCATTGGCAAGTGCATCTAGCCCCTGCCGGGACTCGGGCAAGGAAAAGCAGTGTGGCCAGCAGATCTTTTCAGGAAGTCCTGGCTGTTTCTTAGGAACCGTCTGGGCAGGTCTCCTTTTCCTGGAGAATATGGGGTCTCAGAGAAGATAAATGACTGATCCTAGAGCTAACGAGTGACCTCAGTGTGACCAGAACCCAGGTCCCCTGATTCTTCACCGCGTGTGCCCTAATTACAGCTGAGATGCAAGGTGACAAGTGCCCAGACAGAGTGAAACAGGAGGTGTGGTGAATCCTCTCCTCCCCTCTCTCCCAGCTGCACCTGGTCCTTTCTCAAATGCAAAATCACGCTTTCCGCAAAGGGGCTAGCACTTTGCCTGCCCCACCCTCTGCAGCACATGGTGACTCAGAAGTGCTGGGGGTTAGGTATGTCCTTAGAGGGGGGAGCGGCCACCCCCTTAGCGTAGAAGCAACTGGAAAACTCATCAGGTGCACGCTCTCAAACAGCATTGGGCCACAGTGGAGTTCTAAGTGGGAAGGGAGGGCTGGGCTCAGGCAAGTAACAGGCCCTCACTGGAGACTGGGGGGCCGGGGGGTGCAGCAGAGGGCAGGCGGCAAGCGTGGAATCCAGGAGCGGGTACAATGAAGTCGTCCCGCTCTACGATGACGCGGCTGGATGCCCGAGGAGAAGGCTGGGCCTCTAAGGGGGGTACATGGCTTCAATGCCGCAGCACTGTCCCCCAGGAGACGGCAGGCTCCCCCTGCACCAGCCAGCTGCTTGCTAGGCGACTAGCCACCTTAATCACCTTCCACTCACGCTGTCTGAGGGTCAGATTTCCCTTTCTAGTCTGTACATCAGAGCCCCTTCCACCCTGCAGCTCCCGCGGCCGCAAAGCCCCTGGTGTGTGACGTGTGTGGGTGGTGACAGGTGTGTGCCCACCTGAGAACACACGCACCCTCGCAGCACTGCTCCCCCACGCAGCGCTCAGGGTGGCAGACCGGGACCCCAGAGACCATCAGCAAGGTCTCATTTGCCGAGCTGCTCAGACTCAGTAACAAAACTTCAACAAGGTTCTCCAGCAGGGGCAGCTGGTTCCGGAGGCAGAGAAAGAGGATCTGGGGGGAGACAAGGTTAGGCTTCCCTTTTTGGTGCATTCCCCATAAATAACCTTAGGCCACGGCCTTCCGAGTCCACTCAGTGTGTCCCACGAGGAAGGGGAACGTAGCAGGTTCCAAAATCAATATCCATATTGGAGCAGCGACAGGGACTGCAGTTCCCATGATCATCACATACAAAAAAACTAGCTTGTGAACTGGGTCTTAGATTTGTTTTAGCAAGCAGGTCCTGAAGAGGTCCCCTGAACACCTTCCTCTCCCTTCTCAGATTCGCAGTGCCTTACTTCTCAGCTCTCCCCGCGCCCTCAGTCCCCTTTCTCCTTCCATCCCCCAAGGAGGCCCCCCAAGAAGGCCTTCGCTTAGCTTTCCCTGCTGTTCTTCCGCTCAGAGTCCAGCAAAGCTGGGGGGAGCGAGGGGAAGCAAGAGGGGTGGCGGCAGGGCTGGAGCTGGGGGAGGAATGTTCCAGCACAGAGAGAGGCACGGCTGCCCACTCATCCAGCCAGCCCCCACCTCTGGGCCTGCCCTGGTTCTCAGTGACCCCGCAGCTTGAATTCCACTGTGGGGCAAGAAAAGCCAAAAAAAAAAAAAAAAAAAAAAACCCACCCAAAAACAAACAAAACAAAAGAAAACCACTGAGATTGTCCTTGTGGGCTGTTGGAGGGGTCCCCTGCTGCCCCCCGTTGTTCCTGCCGGGACAGCAGCGTCGGTATGTGGAGGGGTCAGGGGTGCAGGGGGGTTACACGTCTGTACTAATAGCCCTTGGATTGGTGAAGGCCTGGCGCCCAGAGCCTGGCCACGTCACCGGGTAACTCTGGGGCACTGCCAACTTGAGGGGTGGGGGTCCCCCTTCCTTGTAGTATGTAGGAGCAAAGGAGAGCCTCTCGCCTCCGCCCCCATTGGGCACCATGTCAGCCGTCCGTATGTAAAAGGGGGAGCTGTATGGGGAGCAGGTGGTGCAGTGGCCGGCTGCCACCCCACACGGCTGGCCGCAGGGCTCGCTGGTGAGAGGCGCCAGGCCACCCCGGCCGTCCGGGCCTTGGGAGCTGCAGGCATTACAGCTGGGGCCTCTGGGGTGTGGGGGCAGGTCATACTCCTCCTCCTCCTCCTCGTCGTCTGCATCTTCGGCTCTGCTCTTCTTGCAGCAATAATACTGAGGGGAGAGGGGGGAGGGATGCCTGAGGGCCGGACGCTCCCCTTCGGGCGGACAAAGGCACCCATGCCCCTCACGCACCGAGGACCCTGCGCAGAGAGCTCTTTGGTGTTGGGACTGAAACTCAACACCAGACACCCACGTTCCACCAGTATCTATATTCCCAGCTTTGCCAGACCAATACCTTCCCTTCTCCTTCCCCTACTTCGGAAGGCATTAACTCCAGGCTGTGGTTGAGAGAGGCAGGACCTCCGTGTCATATTGAGGACAGGGCTGGGGTCGCTGGGAGCAGCTTTCTCCTAGTCTCCCCAGAGGGGTGCCCCTTCCCAGCACTTCTGAAATCTCAGCTATGCCAGAGACACAACACAATGACCCGATATCTTCCCGGCATGGCCTCTTCGGAGGACCCCAAAGCGTACAGAGTGTGAGAGACGCATGGCTCCCTTTTGGCCAGCCCCGATTCCCAGCCCCCCACGCTTCATGGCTTTGAGCTTTGTCACCCTCGAAGTGGGCCTCCAGTTTCTGCCCCGAGATTGGGGACGTGGTTTGCTGGTGGCCTCTGGGGACTGACCTGGAGCCTACAGTAACACAGGACCGCAATGATGCAGAGGAGGATGACTGTAGCTAGGATTCCGCCAGTGATCACAACTGTTCCCGCTGTCATCCGCCCGACGCCCCATCAAACTCTGCAAAGACGTGTGCGGAGAGGTGAGGGGCAGCCACACCAGGCGTGGGGTGGGGAGCCTCCTGGAACTTTCTACACAGTTGGAGGCAGGGGGGAACCTGAGGGCAGCTGGAATAGGAGGACCACGGGCACTGAGAAACCAGGGGCTTCCTGAAGACAGGGAGAGGCTGTGGCCTGGGCCAGCATAAGCCGGGGGGGGGCGGGGGGGGGGCACCGCCGAGGGAGGGAAGAGGGGAAGCAGAGCGCTAACGGGGAGAGCGTAATTCTGCTCTCGGCTTCTGCTCAGTTTCAAAGGTTCTTGCTGTGCCTTTCTCTCCTTCTCCTTCTCCTCACATCCTGCTCAGCCCCCCCCCCCCCTCACCCCTTGGCTCATCAGAGACACAAAGACAACAGCTTCCTTGCCTGGGGGCTTAGTCTTTAGCACTGCCCTAAGCTCTCCCTGCTTGTCTCAGGTAATCCTCAAAGTGCCTTTCAGGATGGTTATTAGTTATCCCTGTGTCACACATGAGGAACTGCGGCTTCGGTTGGTTTGGCTGAGATTCTACCCAGCCTGGCTCACCCCACAGGCCATGCTCTTAATCACTGTCCTCTAGGGCACGCACAGCAATGGCCCCTGAGCCCTGGACTCAGGTGGAGGGGACAGGGTCCGAACCTCCAAAGTTCCACCTGGTTCTGCCCTGGCTCAAACCCACACTCCTTTTGGGAGCATCTCTGTTCTCTTTCCAACTCTTGTGGAAGATGAGGGCAAGGTGAGCCCAGAAGGTGCAGGCAACAGGCAGCATTCTGGCTCCTGGAAGGTGGTGGCGAGGCTAGAGAATGGTCCTGCTAATGGGGGTAAAGCTCTGGCCTGGGGCACACTCCCTCTTGGGCACTGAATGGGGACTTCCCAGCCCCCCTCCCCAGGCACATGGGGACGAAGATTGGCCGTGCCCATGGAGCAGGAGGGTGGGAGGAGCCTGGGCATCTTGAAGGAAGAATGACCGTGAGCACTTACGTTCAATAAAGGGAACAGTGACCTGCAAGACAATAAAAGGGACAGAGCTATTGGAAGAAGAATGTTACCCCTGAAAAAGGCCCCAAGGGTTAAATTAGTCGCTAAGCCCCCTCCTCCCACCCCCGCTCTGCCCTCTTCACTGGGAGCTCTGTCACCGACAAGCCCACACCTCCCAAGTCAGCCTCCGGCTGTGCCTCCCACTGCTGCTTGACGGACGTGTCACTCGGGTGTCCCTCCGGGATGTCAAACTGGCGTCTGGTGTGACAGCCTAAGTTATCACCTTCTTTCCAAGTGGGCATCCCGCGCCACCATTAGCGCTTCCACCAGAGTAGGCTGTTCATTACTCAAAGGGCAAGCGGGGCTGGAACGCAAGCGGCAGTCCACTCAGGAAGCCGTAGGCCCTGCTGCATTCACCTGGTGGAAGGGGCACCTTGTTCTTCAGCCAGATACATCTGCCCCTCACCGTCACCATGTACCTTTGCCTTGCCCCACTGCCTGCATGCTCACCACCACCTTAACTCCCCTCCTCACCTCCCGCTCTCCCCCTACATGAAGCCTCTGTCCACCAGGCAGACCCAGTTCTTAAGAAGCTCAGAGCCTAGTGATGAAAAGGCACTTAACATACCTTACGATATGGCCTAAGACACACAGAACAGCGGCTGTGGGGACACAGAGGAGGGAGCGACTAACTACTTGGGGAAGGTTCCCGGGAAGAGGTTATGCTTGAGCTGGGTGCTAGAAGCTGAGTGGGAGCTTGCCCAGCAGACAAGGGGAGAGGGCAGGCTGAACAGCCCAGGTGTGTGAGATACCACGAGGGCCTGCAGGAACTGTAAGGAATCTGGAAAGGCCAGGTAGGGTAGGCACCAAGTGGGAGAGGCTGTAAGCCAGGCAAGGATTGGCATTCAACTCTCTCGGAGGCCACAGGGGTTCCTGAAGGGCTGCATGAGCCCGCTTTCTCCAGCTGTTCAGATCCTGCCCACCCTCCAGCACTCTGAGAGACCCCCGCGGCTCCCCCATCGTGGCGCGCTCTCTCTGGATTCCCACAGCAAAGCCTTTCCATGGACCACTTTCCAAAGCCCCTCTTGGTAGGATGCTTGTCTGCTTTCACGTGGGAACATCGTTACTCCTCCAGTACATGAGAAGTCCCATGCGATCAGGAGCTGTGTCCGATAGGGCTTCCTACCCCCGCAGCATTGTACCCAGCGCGGGCTGCACGGAAGTGTTTGCTCATCCTCAGGCCTGGCCGCACAGCACGTCCACCGGCCTGACAGCGATGACTCTGACCCACCACCAGGGGGCAGAAGGTTGCACCGCTCAGCTCGCATCCCCTCTTGCAGAGCTGAGCATCGCTGTTCAAATCCAATTTGACTGACTTTGCCCAGATGCATGGTGGGCCACGCTTCAGGGATTCGCCCGGCATTTGTGAGGGGATGGGGTGGGGGGAAGACGAACCTCAGCCTTGGGAGAATGTGTGTGCCCTCATTACGACATGCCGTCACTCTCCCCTGCTTGCCCTGCACGCTCACGACGGACGGCCGTGTGAGAGACAGAGGCCCGTGGAGTGACCTGGAGTTGAAGGCAGCAGTGACTCACTCTACCTGCAAGTCTTGGCCTCGCCCCCTGAGAGGCTAGCCTGTTTTAGGATACAGGGAATGAGGAAGCTATATAAGAACAGAGCCCTCCCTCCTTCTGACCTCCATGCCTGGCCTCCGCTCTTTGGGTACCATGCAGCGGTTCCACAGAAGTGGCCTGGAAAATAGGGGGGAGGCATGGCAGAGGCGCACATCTGAAGGCCCAGCTGAGGCCCAGCTGTGCCATTTAGCAGCCACCCCATCTTGGAGACTGACCTCCTTTCTCACTTGTAAAAGAAAACTTAACAAAAAACTCAGCTTTCCAGTATGATTGTGAGGGAAAAGTGAGATTCGCGTATGCAAGAGCCCCTTGGGAACTCTACGAGATCCTTCAAACACAGTTATTTGCAGGGAAAAGGACGGCCCAGACATTTTAGATGTCGGCTTCAATCTGGCCTTACAGTCAGAAACCCAGAAAGCACTCGTAAAGGGCATGCGGGCAATGCTCAGGTCCCAGCCACTTTCCCTACAGACCCCGTACTCATGGTACAATCTAGCATTTAAATTACCATATCCAAGGGTTCCTATTATTGCCAGTGGGTTCATTTTCTCTTTGCAACTAAACACAAATGATCACAATAGCTGCCTGAATCTAAAGAGCACTCTACAGTCTACAACGTGCTTCCATTTCCATCCCCTCCTGGGATGGGCAGGCTCTAAGACGGCCCCAAATGAGCCCTGCCTCTTGGAAGTCATGCCTCGTGTGCTCCCCTTCCCTTGGGGGGGTGCCATCTGCAACTTACTTCTAACCAACAGAACACAGCAAAGGTGAGGGGATGTCACCTCTGTGAATAGATTATATAACATTCTGAGCACCTTCTTGCTAGCCAACTCCTTCCCTTGCTGATTTGGATGCAGCAAGTTGCCGCGTTGGGAGGCCCATGTGCCCAGGGACAGGGGGTGGCCTCTGGCCCTCAGTCCAGTGACCTACATGGAACTGGACAATCACAGAAGTGAGAGCGGAAGCAGGTCCTTCCCCAGTCGAGCTTCGAGATGAAACTGACAGACCCTGAGACAGTGGACCCAGCGGACTGTGCCTGGATTCTTGACCCACAGACACTGTGAGATGGTCAGTGTGTGTTGTGTCAAGCTGCTAAGTTTGTGGGAGTTTATCATGCAGCAAAAGATAATGGATACGCCTCTGAACCACACAAAAACCCCACATGTAGGAGAGAAATTCGGACCTTTAAGTGCTTTGCCTCAAGTCATACGATAGCAAATGTCTGAGTCAGACCCAAGGGCCAGTGCCATGGAGTTTCTATCCCACAAAGCTGCCTTCTGCTGAGCTTCCTAAGGACAGGAGCAAAAGGTTCCCTCCCAGGGCCTGGCAGATGGGCTCCGCGGTGGCCAAGTCAGGGACCAAAGGCAGCCAGAGAGGACAAACCCATTGCCAACTCAAGACTCCTGGGGCCTGCCCTCTGTGACCAGAACTTTCTGGACCTCACTCCCCACCAACACCCCTCCCCACCCAGGGCCCAGACACCTTCTCCTGGGGGGAGAGGGTCAGCCTGCACTTCACACGTACGTGAAACAGCTGGGACAGCGATGGCTTGGTCACGCAGGCTGCGCCTGAGCAGACAGAGGTTGGGGGTGCGTCATGGCCAAGGGCACCAGTTCCTGCCAGAAAAGAGAGGGGAAGATCAGTGAGAGCTGGAGGGGGAGGCCGAGAGGATGGACAGACCCGGAGACTGAGTGGATGTCCCCCAAAGGGCCTTGTTTGTTGGCTTCCGTGGCTGCCTCAGTCTCTGAGCCCCCAGCCTAGGAACCCGAGGACAGGCTTATAAGGCCACATCCCATCCCGTCCTTGTTTCCTTCCCTCCATTGTCCGGAAACCACAGCCCAACATGGTAGCAGGACGCTGGGCATGAGCCTCTGCCTATTCTGGGAAGTGAGGCTCAATGGGGGAAGGAGGGTCGAGCTACCTCTTTCACATGCCCCTGGAGAATTCTGGCCTATCCCCTGGCGAATGTGTCCTTGTTGCCTGTGTGGCTTTTTCTCTCTTTTTTCTCTGGCCCCACGTACCTCTTTCCCATTCCCTTCTGCATCCTTCCCTGGGCCCGTCCATATTCCAGCGCCCACAGCCGCATATTCCTGTCCCTCACTCCAAAGTTCCGACCTCCCTCAGGACAACATGCCAACAGGACAGTCGGATGAGCATGTTCACGCTGGTGTGCTGATGGAGGAGGGGGCCGCAGGGTCCTACCAGGACATTTAGGAATCCAGTGGAGGCTAATTCCTAGGAGTCCCTTCAAATGAAAATTCTTTAAATATCCACTCAACCTGATCTACAGGAGAGTCTGGGCCTTATACTGGGAGTAGAAGAGTGAGGAGAGGAAGGACGCTCTCTGGTGAGGTTTTGCTCTGCTCATTGTCCTGAGGGGAGAAGGCCCTGCTAGGTGTCTTTGTAGTGGGGAGGGAACCCAACTGATAACTGGATCCACAGAGCCACCTTCCACAGGGATGGGTTCTCTGCCACAGCCAGAAGCTGGAGGTCAAAGGGCACACTTTGTCTCAAGGCCTGGCACTTGTCGGTGTTCAGCAGGTCCCAGGAGCAGAACTCTTGGAGAAGCTGAGAAAGCAGATGTTCACCTACAGAGCTGGCCCATCCCCGCCTTTACCTCCCCTCTAGATCTATGCCTTAATGCCTGAGATCGGACTGGAATGTTCTGGGTACTTGGGCTTTCTTTTCTCAAAGATGTTCTTACTCTCGTTAAAATGGAAGTCATAGATAGCTGGATGTCCGAGGGGACTCTTCCTATCTAAGTTTTGATTCAGATGCCAAAGAAACGAGAAGACTAACATGTGAGTTTGGGACAGGTCCCTCTTCCCCAGCCATGTGCAGAGGAATATGCATGGGAATGTCAAAAAGTCTGTTTCAGGATCCAGGAACCTTTCTCCCACTTTGTAAAATACAGATGGGTCACAAATTTGGTGAAGATCTGGTGCGGAAGATTTCCCTCAGCAAGTTGTTGCTGAGCCATGAATCTCCCCACCCCCAAAGGGAGGAAGGCCGCGGGTCTGGCAGAAAATGGCTGGCTGTCCTGAGTCTGTCCAGGAGGGCCACCCGGAGGCGCGAGAAGAGCCTAGTCCACTAGGCTGGAGCTGGACATCCAGATGCCCAGGGGCTGAGCAAGGAGTTGCAGGAGCTGTCTGGGACAGGGTCGATGTGTTTGCCTGGGGTAAGGGAGTTGCAGGAGAGAGAGGCCCAGCTGGGAACCTCAAAAGAGCCCACAAAAAAAATCCACAAAAGCAAGAGCCCCTTTGAAGCTTCCCCTGCTCTCTAACCTGTAAGAATTCCCCATTTCAATCTGGCAGCTCGTGAAACAGAGCTCTTGGGGGTGGTGGGAGGAAGGGAGGAGTTGGGGAGTATAGACAGCAGAGGGACACGGCTCACCGCCCCAGCGGCTTCCAGCCCGAAGCAGATCCAAGCCGGCACAAAGGAGAAGAATCACACACTGTCAATTATTCAATGATTCCAACTTCTCAGTTGAGACTGTAGCCATAGCTGAGAGGTACCACAGACTGTCACCTCAGAGTGGGTGACACGCAGTGGGACTGGCGCAAGTTTTTATCTA
Organism: Mirounga angustirostris; assembly: GCF_029215605.1. Lineage (NCBI taxonomy): Eukaryota > Metazoa > Chordata > Mammalia > Carnivora > Phocidae > Mirounga > Mirounga angustirostris. Next base: position 47,372,563 of record NW_026991714.1, read on the forward strand.
GGGGCAGGGGAAGATTTCTTCCACCGAATACATTCTAAAGTAAAGGGATGCTCAAAGAGAGAAAAAAAGAATCAAAGTTGTTTGTTAAGCACAAATCATGCAATATGTTTGTTTAACCTACCAGTTACTTCGAGAAAAATGATCCATGGAAATGGAAGGACTCTGAGAGATCTGGCCCAGTATCTCTTTTCTAGATGAAGAAACCAAGTTCAGAGAGGACATGTGACTGGCTTAACCACACACAGCAAGATAGAGACAGAGCAGCAGAGCACTGGGAGTGGGGCCCCCCGGCCCCAGTCCCAGCCCTGCCATTAGGCTGTGGTCTCTCCCACACTTACTTCACCAGGTGCTAAGGTGTCCCCTGAAGCAGGGTCTTCCAAATTATCTTGACAGTAACGATCACCCGAGTCAGGTGTTAAAAAACAGAGATTCCAGACCGACCAAGGCAGCATCTCCAGAGGAGGGCCCCGAGAATCTGAGTCTCACCATCTGGCCCCTTTTAGGAAATGACGTAGGAATGAAAGTCTTTGAGAGGATCTCAGGCTGTAGGCAGCAGGGGACGTAGGTGACCTCTCAGAGCCTGGGGCATCATCTGCTGCCAAGAATGCTGGCTCTGAATTCTGTGTCCTTGGGGCAAGTGGGCCAGAAGGGAGGAGGAAGAGGGGAGTGCAGGAGAACCACAGGGACGTGGCAACCCCGCACAGGGAGGCCCCAAGAGGTCAGGGATGGGGAATCTTAAAGGCCATTCTTCCCCAAGAGGCTGGGGGGTATTAAAGGCCACCCAGATAGGATGTATTGGGAAGCAAGGGTCCCATTGCCCCCGAGGCCAGGGGTCTGTGACTTCAGCTCACTAAGGCGGGGCCACCTTCTCCCTGCCTGCAGGTCGCTGGCAGGCAAGACAGCCACGGCCAGCAGCAGAACGAGGAATTAACGACCGGCTGGCCCCTTGCTCCCCGAGCAGCCCCCTGAGGAGCACAGGTTAATTGAGTGGGGCCTAAGCACCACTGATCTCAATTTCTTCCCAGGCAGGTAAGCCTCCTCCAACCATTTATGAACTCATGAAATTGACATAGCCGGTTAGCAGCTGGGGAGACCCGGGACAGGTCTTCTTGTCTGTTACCAGTCTTCCTAGCCTGCAATCCTCAGTCCAGGTCGGCAGAGGGGAGGGGAGGAAGGGGTGCCTTGGACTTTGATTGTGCCCGTGGCCCTCCCCAAGCCCATATCCCTGGGAGGAGGGTGTGAAGAATGGCAGCCAGATGGGTTCCTCTGTCCCCTGTGGGCCGCTACGGAGCAGAGACGCTCACGCTGGTTGAAAAGCGGGCTCTTCGGGGATGTTCAAGGAATCCTTGCAAATCGGCAAGGGAAAAAAGGGACACTTGATGTCGTAAGGGGCCATGGGGCTACCAGGAAAGTGAAGAGACGCCCAAACTCACGGCTAATCTGAGGAATATGAACTGACACCACAGTCGGCTCTTACTTTATGCTGGTAGGACTGGCAAAAATTAGAAAGCTGGCTCATGCCCAGGGTCGGAGCCACCGTAGGAATTTAGGGGCAGTGCTGGGGGTGGGCGAAGCCAGAGCAGGCCCTGAGGGAGAGATCCGTGTCCATAGTCATGTTGAGTCCACACATACCCCCACAAGAAGCAATTCTGCTCCCGAATCTAGGTCCCCAAAACTTCTCAACGCATCCATAAGGGGTCATGTGTGAAAGATGTGCATTGCTGTGTTGTTTATGGTGCAGGGAACTGGAAGCAAGCTCAGTGATCATCATGGGGGAGTGGAGAAGCAAAGTCAGGTAGATGCCACCTCACAAGATAATGCGACTGTCGAAAGCACTGGACCAGAGAAACAGCGGTAAATCTTAGCACAGCGCTAAGTAAAAAACAAACAAACAAAAAGCCAAAAACAGAGTGAGCTGCCTCATACTGCCTACATAAATTTAAAATGCAAGCGTACAGATCAATAATTCACATTTTCAAGAACACATACTAAAAAATGGGTCACATTAAATGTTAGAATAGGTGCCTATGGAAGGAGAAGAATGGCATGGAGAGGAGCAAAGAGAAAAGCATATAAAGCAAGAGAGGGGCCTGGCACAGACCCATGATAAGCGATAATGTGTGGAATATGATTAACTTCACCTTCTGCACCTGAGGTCCAACTTGAACAAAGAGAAAAGAAAGCAAGGGGCTGTTACCACCTCTAGGAAGCCTTCCATGATGTACTTAATGCCACACATTTTTGTTGAGCCTCCCTCTCTGTCCCCAGGTAACTGTATTTGTTCATACACTGCTGTCCTTTGGGTGTACTCTGCCTCCTTCATTCGATTACAGGCCATCTGAGGGCACAGACTTGGAATCCTGTGTCTTCGTAAAGCTCCACTCCAGCTGCCTGGTGTTCTGCACGTTCTAGACACAGGAATGACCAGCTCTAATTGGGAAGTCATTTTGTATGCAGGGTGCTATCCCAACACAGCCTTGCATTCTGGGCTCATCTGCTGTGGATAGTGGGAGGAGCACTAGGCTAGGAGTACCAAGATTTGGGCTTAAGTTCTATCTTCTATACTACCTTGGGTGCCTTTGGACAAATAATGACCTCCTTGAGGTTCACCTGCAAAAGGAAGGTAAACGACACACCTTTCCTTGCATGGGGAGGATGATGGGAAGGGGGATGTTGTTTTAAATTATGCCGTCTTCTAGAGAGAATGGGTGTTGTTCCAAGGACTCAGGGTCCCTGTGGTCCTCTGTGCCACCAACAGAAGGGATAGCCCTTCATTCTCACTTGTCCCTTGATGACTTCACCATGCCAATGTTTGGGAGTAGATCTGGTAAGAGCTGGACCACTCAACACAACAGAATGAGAAGAGTTTATTGAGGTGTATGGTAGCAGGTGGACCAAAGAGGGTGGGATAAGGAAGAAAAGGGATCCAGAAAAATTGGCTGAGACTGGGGTGGGGGAGGCTCTGTTGAGTCTCTTGGCCAGTTAAAAATCCCAGCAGTTAGTTAGTGCAAACGGCTTTTAAGATCTGGGCGGTCTCTATGTTTTTTGTGTTGTCCTCTCAAATTGTTGGTAACTCCTAAATGTGAATGATCTTTTTCTCATTTGTGGCAATCAGATGAAGGGGCTGAGCTCAGACCTGGGTGCACATCGGTGGAATGCAGATGACACAATAAGGACTAATTCAGCAGATAGGGGTTTGAGCAGGTCCTATCTAGATCCTTAGAACACACGATCCCTAAGATCCCTGATCATGACCTTGACTAGCATTCCTGCTGGGATCTTTGTGTCTCAACATGATACTCATGGAAAACCTATGTCATTCCCCTTGCTTATTCTTTACCTACTATTGAGCACAGAGCCTGGCATTGAGCTCCACCTCGGGAGCACAAAGATGATGAGGCTGAGCACCCTCAAGAAGCTTACAGGGAGTGGGTGAATAGTAAACAGTAGGGAACATGGTCCCAGGACCCTCAGATGGAGGGCTTGCGGTCATACTGCAGTCCTTATCAGAGCCTGCAAAACTCCCTGGAGCAGGCAGAGCTGCTTGTTCAGCATTTGGGGTTATCAGTAAACATTTGCCACAGATAAATAGCCAAGGTGGGGGGCCCTGCTCCTCTCAGCCCAGGGCCGACCCAACGGTGTCACCTGCATCCTCGATGCCTCTCTCAGAGGTGAGGCTGAGCCCACCTCTTCCCTGTCTAGGGAGGCACAAAGATGGACCCCTCTGCATGGTCCCTCGGTTAAAACTGCGCTGGTCCTGGAAGAGCAGTGGGCACAGAAGGGGTCCCACCTGTCCCAGCTCACAGCATTCCCTGAGCTCGCCTCCTGCAAACCCCAGTTGCACTCATAGTCTATAGACACAATGGGACTTAATTATGAGTCATTTTCGATGGGCAGAGGCTATTTTGTACAGCTGATCCTTCTCTCTGCAGTTTTGGAATCAGGATCCCTGACCATATAGATCTCCCCTCCCTGCTTCAGAAAGACAGGAGCAGAGGCTGGTACACTTCTTAAGGATGCGGTTCACCCTGGACTTGGCTTTGTTTCCCTTGCTGCCTTTCAAAACAACGTTCATTACCGCTTCCAGAATTTTCCCGGGTTTCATCTTGTCTGATCTCCAGGCATGGCCTTTTTTGATTTCTTTTCTAGAAAACATGAAGTTCAGGAAAGCCATCCACACAGCTAATTCAGGGAGAGTGGGAGCGCCCTGCCTGCATCGTTCTTCCACGAACGATGTGGCTCCTGAACACGCACAGTGGCCCATCGCTGTGCCCTCCTCTTCTGCCCCCCCCCACATTCCATGCTCTTGCCCAGCCTCACCACTTGCAGGAGGAAAGGCGGCACCATGGCCTGTGTCGTGGGAAGGGACTGGCTTTTCCTTTCCATGAGGTGCGTTGTTCGGCACCACGGGCTTGGATTTCTCTCCTTCTGTGTTCGACGTCTACTGCTGTTGGTAAGGTGTTCTGAGGCCCCCAGGCAGCAGGCCTCCCGCCCGATGCCGGCTAAGCCGGCTTGTTAGGGAAGGCAGATGCATCTGTAGGGTTTGTTTCTCCTCTCTAGCAAGATGTCAGCGGGCTGGAAGAGATCCCCATAAGAGCACAGGCCACGCAAGGGAGGGGGAGCTTGGTTTTCGAGGCCAGACGGTGATCAGGAGGGCATGGCACTGGGACTGGAAAGGCAGCTGGAGGGAGCTACCCTATACAGGGCTGGTCACAGACCAAGGCATCAAAGCAGGGCAGGAGGAAGTGGGAGGCTTGCTCAAGGCTTTCCAAGGGGGCCAGGAGTTGAAGTAGGTATAAGATTATACCAAGGGAAATTCAGACCAAATCCAAGACAAATCTCACAGGACACAAGCAAGTGTAACAGAAATGGGGAATTGTTGACTCCTGTCCCACAGGGAGGCTTGGGAGCATTACAGAGCAGGTGGCCTATCCTGCCCTCCGGTTCAGGGGACCGGGCCTCTTCCTATACCAGCTGAGTCTGACGGGGCCAGACTGAGGGCAGGAAGAGGGTGGGACATCTGGGGAGGAACGAGGCGGCTTCTGGGTTTAGGGACCTTTAAAAAAGGCAGCAGAATGTATTCAGAATCTTTCATCATTTCAGAGAAAACATTCTAAAATGGGCAAGAGGGGCCCAAGGAGGATTCTCAGAAGTCCAGGAGCAAGGCGAGCAGGTGAGGGAGGCAGCAGGCCTTCTCTGGTATGCTGGGCATGCGGCATTCCATGGGAACCCACGGGAGCCCAAACCAAGGACTTCAGCAAGGACCCCGGGCAGGACCCCATGGGCAAGCCCAGCCCAGAGGGCCAGCAGAATCTGCAAGGAAGGCACGCGACTGGATCAGAACAAAACCATCCCCTCGGCCACACGGACTGGAGCTTCCCCCTCTAACCCCGACTCAGTGAGCAGGAATGGGGAGTTCACGTCCAGACGTGTCTCATCCTCAAGTCCATGGCACACCACAATATATATGGTTCCTCCTCCACGTTTTGGGTCTAGTACTTCTCAACTAATTCTTTGGGTGTCTTTGTGAAGGGCCAGGTTAAACTCCTCTAGAAACCGACCTGCTTAACTATCAGAGTCAATATTGTAGAGGGAGTAAAACTAAGGAAACAGCATCTGTATCTCAATGAATCGTATTTCTGTCTGAATGACATACTCAGATTTCTCTGGTAGTGGTGGTCTTGTGATGCTTCTTTCAGCTGAATCTTTATCCCTTTGCACCTTGCAGATGGGGTCGAGGAGGCTTTCATAGATTCTACACTGCAGCTTTTAACTCTTCCCCCAGAAATAGAGATTAAGGACAGGAGCCCAATTTCATCCACTGGCACCCAAGGGCTGAGGCAGGGGTGGGATGGGGACTGCACGTGGCCACCTTACCCATCGGGGGAGCTTCCATAACAGGCTGATCCAGATCAGCCGGAAAACAGGTTAGGAAGATTAAGAAGAGCACCTTTACACTTCTTTTGTGTAATAGGAAAACATGTTAAGGTAGAATGTTCATAGGTTCTCTCCTTTGCTTTCTGCTAAACTGTGTCTACCAGCTCATCTCCTGGAGTGGGCAGATTTGGGGTAAAAGAGAGGCTGGGAGGTCCCATGCTGTTTGAATTTATGTGAGCTAGAAAGGTCAGAGTGCCGACCTGAATACACTTGGACAATGAGAGGAGAGGAGGAGAAAATCCAAGAGCCAGCATGAAAGGCATTTGAAAAGCATTCTGGAAAGACGGAGAGAAGAGGAGGCTCAAGGTGGCCACCATGTGCATGAGATACTGGGAGAGATGGAGATGGGGATAGAGGATATTTTAAAGTTTTTTATATATTATGAATATACTTTCTCCCATGGGGATCTTCCCAAAATGAGCAATCAAGATTTAAATTGCTTTCCAAATATGTTTTTTTTTTTTTTGCATATTGGATTGGAATTTCCTGGGATGAGACTCCTTGAAGGGACTGAGACTATGGGGTAAATTTTTCTTTTCTTTTGTGGGTTATAGTCATAAAGGAAGATGATTTGTCTAAAGAGAAATGATCAGTAGCAATTTAGTTAAATCAGTGCCACTTTGGTAAAGTCGAAAAGCATTTACAAACTTCCAAAATGTTAAGCATGGGTGTGTGTGTGTGTGTGTGTGTACGTGCGTGTGTATGTGCTTGCTTCTGGAGCAGCAGGATGGAGCTTTCCTCAGATATCAGAGAGCTCTGTGACCAGAGAGGTTAAGGACCACCGAGTGAGATGATGTATAGAAAGACTATAAAAGAGGAACGGGATGGCTAAGAAGACGGCAGCTCTCTAAAAATAAAAATAAAAATAGAAAGGAAAGAAGGAAAGGAAGAAGGGAGGGGAGGAGGGAGGGAGGGAGACTCCTGTCTTGGGACCTAGACCAGCCTAGAGGAAGGAAGAATCATTAAATTTAAATCAGCTATGCGTGGTCAAGACAAGATGTCATTTCCACAAGAAAAAATAAGCCAAACAGAGGGAAGAAAGTAAAAAGACACAAAGAAGTCAGGGATTTGGTAGGAAACAGGAATGATAAACAGCTCCTCAAAATGTTCCCAGCAGGTGACCCCTCTGGGATGAGCTGACCGTCCCCATTGACCTGTGGCCAAGACAACAGCACATATCCGGGTCACTGACATTTTTTAACCCCCAAAGGGGATATTTTAAAAAGACCTCCTCCTATGTGAGTGATCACTTCGTAATTTCATACATTTTCCTACTTGTTATTTTGTGCTTTTTAAAATCAATTTCTTTGAAAATTACCAATTAAGCAAACCATAATACTTATGGTGTCATAAATACTATAAAGATATGTCCTACTATGGACTCCTTTTCCATACAAAAGTTTAAAATTTTTAGGGAGTTAAATCTTTTATCACTTTTTCTTTCCTACTTTGCTTAGGAAGTTTTCTTGCACACAAGTTTATGTCAGGGATTTCTCATTTTTTAAATGTAATTGTTCATCCAGCCTGGGTCTGGTTTTATACTCTAAAGGTTTCAGTTCTAGTATTTTTTTTAGACAGAGAATCAATTCTGCCAGTTGAACCTAATTTTCTTAGGTTCATCTTTACGCACATATTACGTACATATTAATTTTAGATTTATTTATATACAGATCTATACGTGAATCTGCTATTTAGTTCTACTTACCTATCTACCTACAATTATTAATAAACCCTACTGTCTTTATTAAGTTGCCTCATAATAAATTTTAATAGCTGGTAAGACTATAATTTAACTTTTTATTGAAATGCAACATACAGAAAGTGCACAAGTCATAAATAAGCACCTTGATGAATCTTCCCACATTAAACACACCATGTAAGCTGCACCCTCAAGGCCTCCCCTGGAGCTCAAGCTTATAGGTCTGCTTGAACCCCAGCAGAACTCTGCCAGATGGCATGTGAGTTCAGACTTTCCCAAGGCCACTAGCTCCTTTGCTGCTGGCTCTTGGGCTACAGCTTCTTACATGATGGCTCAGGGCCTCGGAACAGGAAGTCAAGGTAGGGAAGATTGTCGTGGAGGGACTATGATGAGAAAAGAGATGGGGGCTCTGTTCTAGGGCTTTTCCACCAGAGGAGCACCGAACTGTGTCATCTGTAAATGAGCAAAAGGGAAAAGCTCCTGAAGCCTGTACCCTCACTGTTTCTTATCAACAGCAGGAAGAACTGGTCCAGTCCGCTTTCAAACTCCACCATCCAGGCCTGTGCGATGGGGAGGATGTGGGACACAGTCCCCTTGAGAGAACGAGGGGCCGTGGGTGAGGGCCGGGGGGGCTGCTTGCTTCCCCCTTACAGAAAGCCACCAGGGGAGGACACCCAGCCCCAAATCAGAGCTGCTCTGGGTAATATTGTAAAACAGGTTTGTTTTGTAGACAGGGGAATTTTTATGGGTGATGCTGTGTTTAAGAAAATATTTTTCTTTCTTAATTTGAGTATAGACTGAACTGTCTCTGAGAATGATGTGACCTTGGAAGGTATATGGTATGAGAGTGTGTGTGTGCATGCACACGTTTGAACCAACACTAACCCTCTGGAGAACTGCAGTAGGCATCTATGCACATGGTGTTGCCTGAGAGAGCCAGAGAGAGAGCCAGAGAGATATGGAATGCCAAAGCCCAATTATGATTGCTCTGTCCCAAATGCCCGATGGAATTCAACACCGACTCGCTCAGACTCTGTGAAATAAACTGCTGGCATACTGTGTCCTTGCATTGCCACAGAGGGAAAGGGGAACAGACCGGAAGGAACGACCACACTCTCTGAGTCACAGACTGAAGAATGGTCCCCTCTGAGAAAGAGAGACAGAAGAGGAAGAATGGAGAAATAACTTGCTTTCTGTCCCTTGAGATTACAGTATTGAACCGGCCAGGCTCAATATCCATTTAAATTTCCTCCTCCAGGCAGAAGCCTCCCCTCTAATTATTTCCAACCTGCCTATCAAATGTGTTACACACTCGAGCCTTGGGGGCGGGGTGGTCAGAGGGATGAGCCACGAACGGGAAGGGTGCATTCGTTCTCCACCCCACTATTGCATGGAGGCTAATGTAGCAGAGGCAGCATAGCATGAGAAGGCCAGCGACCCCAGAGTCCGGGGGGAAGAGCCACTGAAATGGAGCAGCTGAGAATAGCAGGGAGAGGAAGAGCAGTAGCGTACCATGAGGAGATGCTGATGCTAGTGGTGGCCTTGTGATCAGATGTGGCCAGCTTCTGTATTTATTAAATTTTCTGGAGGAGATGGATGGAGAGGGGAGAGGGAGAAAGACAACATTTGGGTAACAGATAAAAGAAGATGAGCTGAAAGTTGCCTGTCTGTAACTGTCACTTGTTCCAGCTGGTTTACCCCCAAGGGTCATTTATGACAGATTTCTCTCTCTTCAAAAGGCAGCTTTTTCAACATCTCAAGACAGACAGCTTGGTGTACAAGGCCCTTCATGCTCTGCTAGCTGCTGGGACAGAGAAATCTCCAAATCTGGGATCTGGGCCTTGCACATGGTAATGTAGGATCTCAGGGTCCTCCCATGTAGTGACTGCCTGTAGCCATCCAGACAGAGGAAGAGTGGGCGATCACTGCAGGAAGGGTTTGGTGGGCCAGACCGGGAAGGCAGGGGGGCATGTCACTCCCACTCACATGCCATTGACAGGCCATGCCCAACCACATGGGAGGCTGGGAGGCACAAAGGGGCTACGTGCCCAGAGGAAGGAGGAGCCCAGTCCCTAACTTCTGGTGTATCTTTTTTCCTTACCATTACCTCTTTGCACTTTTGCTCCAAGAATACCGAAAATGTATGTCGTTCCCTAGGTAAGCCATTCTCTCTCCTATCTCTCCATCCTTATACATACTGTTCCATCCTCCTAGGCCACCTTCTCCACCCTGATTTATTTGGCAAATTTCTATTACTCCTTTAGGAATCGGCTCAAGAACCCCCTCCTTGACTCCTCTAGGCAGATTGTAAGCCCTTCTTATTCTCTACCTTATGGAAACCTCCTTTGCAGCACTGGCATGATTTATAATTCATAATTTATCATTGTTATTAGTTGTCAAAAAATCTGCCTCCTTTGCTAAACTGCCAGCCCAAGTGCAAGCAGGAATGTTGTTTTTACCTCGGTATCTGCTTCACAGAGTGCCTAGAACAAAGAGGATTCAGTAAACACTCACTGATTGAATGAACGAAAGAATCTCTCTCCCTGTTTTCTTTTTTCTTCAGGCTAAATGTTCTCATTTCCTTCTACTTTTCCCCAAGTGGCATGGCTACCAGTTTTTCACCATCCTTGTCTCCATCTTCAGAATGAGCTCCAATTTGTCTACATCCTTCAGGAGATGCAGAGCCAAGGATCTGAACAGGGCACTCTGGGTTTGAACTGATTGGTGCTGATTCACTGGGCTGACTTTGCCCCTTTGCTTGACAGTAAATCCACAGCAGCTGGGGGACCGGGCCTCAGCTATGGTCATAGACCCTTCTTTCCTCTTGGAATACTTGCCCCTAACCACGCACATCTACTATTTCACCCAGTAATCATCCATTCTAATAGAATATTTTAAAGATTTTGGAGGAGGGATGTTAAGTTTAGATGTGTAAGGTATTGCTGGGTTATGTGAGACTCTGAAAGTTATGCCTGATGCTTATCTGTCCATAGATGGGGATGGTCACTTGGCAGCAGATATTCTTTCCTAGTGGGGAAATCACTTAAATAGCCTCTTTTTGTCACATAAATACAAATGACTGGTGTGGTAGATGGGGTGCAACATCTATCCTATCCTCCTTCTTGCCCATTCTATTGCAAGGCCAAGGCCGGAATGCTAAAAGTGACATTTTCCAGACTCTCTCGTATCTAGGGTTCTGGACATAATGTAAGTGTAGCCAATCAGATGCACTCGCATGAGATTTGGGAAGTGGAAGTAAAGCAGAAGCTGCTTTTCTGCTGCTCTTGCTGGCAAGTGGGCTTATTAGAGATAGTTTTCTGGAGCAGGGTTATCAGAGGTCTCAGTGTCTCTCAAGGGGCAGGGCTAGTGGTGTCTATTTTTTGCAGTGGTGGATCCAGCAGGATCTGTGTGGCCCGGAAGCCAACAGCTGTGGTGGCAGCTTCCTGACCTCTGGATTACAGCTAAGGCCATGTACAGCTATGGCCAGCAGCTACCGTCTCAGCTTCATGATCCCTCAGCTTCCTGACATGGTGCTGTCATCCCAGGAGTCCCCTACAGGTGATCCTGCCCCTTAGATCTTCCAGTGATTTGTAAGCACCTAATCCCCTGTATTAAATACACCTCTCTGGAGACAGCTGAAATGAAATAAACCAAAATAAAGACAATTAGAAAAAGAAAAATAATTTTAAAAGATAGAGTGGGACGCCTGGGTGGCTCAGACGGTTAAGTGTCTGCCTTCAGCTCAGGTCCTGATCCCGGGGTTCTGGGATTGAGCTCCATGTCAGGCTCTCTACTTAGCGGGGAATCTGCTTCTCCCTCTCACTGTCCCTCTGTACTCTCTCTCTCAAATAAAATAAAAATAAAATCTTCAATAAAATAGGTAGAGTGATTTCTGTTTTTTGCAACCCAACCAAATGAATAGGCATCCACTGACCTCCAGGAAAGGTAACCCAAACCTTTTGCAGTTTGATGAAAACTGTACCTCTTTTCATGAGGCCACAGCTGAAAACTTAAGATATGAATTTGCATAAGGATCCCAAGATTCTTCTGAGAGGGAAGAAACCAAGACTTTATCTCCTTCTCCCCAAGATTTGAAGTTAAGGAATCCTGTGGAGTGGCCCTGACCAAGGTCTGCTGGAAGTAAAGAACTGCAGGGGTGGGGGCAGGGGGGCAGGGCAGTGGGTATCTGTGAAGGATTCAGGCTTAACACAACAGCTTAACAGTTGTGGGGAAATTGCTTGTCCTGAAATGTCACCTGGCTCAGGTCAGAAGCCTCTCCTTATCCAGCTGCCTTAGCATAGTATGGGGCTTTGGGAGACAATGGCTGGATGGGAACCAAGAGATATTTAAATTGGGACCATGGCCTGTTCACCACATCAGCAGGGAGGACTTTGCCACAGCCGTGGACATACATGTCCAATGGACAACGCAGAGCTAGCATTCAGTATTACATCATGTAGCATCAATCAATGCAAGAAGACTCACCAGGATTTCTTGTTTCTTTCTTGATCTTATACCTAGAAACAGGAGTAGCCTCCTCTGGGTTGAGTAAGACCCTTAAGGCTTGAGGGAGGAAGGCAAGAGAGGTCTCAAGAAGGAGATATGGAACTTTCAGCCAATAAGAACATTTGAGGGTTGAGCAGTTAATCAGAGAAATAAGAGTTATGAACTCACTTGTACCCCAAACTGGTGAAGAGTGGGTCATCCAAGTTATAGGCAAGAAGAAAAACTTGACTACATTCAAAATTCACACTTACGTATGAAAGAACTCAGAATAAAAATTGATGAAAAGATAAATAATAAATTGGGAAAGTAACTACAGTAAATATGAGAGCATATTTTGATGATAAAGGAATATATTAAGATCAAATAGGTAAATGACCAAAGCACAGAAATGGAAGTTTACAAAGGATAAAGTAAATTAATAACCATATGTAGAAATATCCAATTTCACTACTAGTCAAAGAAATGCAAAGTGAGACATACTTCTTCTTCTACTAAATTAGGGGAAATTATAATACCTAGTGCTGATTAGATTGGGATTTAATATTCTATATTGCTGGATGAAAATTTGTAAAACTCCATAGGAAAATATGCGGCAATATTTCTTTTAGAAATGTACATAACAAAGGCTTCTAGCTCTAAACGGCTGAGCAAAAGTCTGTATCGTTCCTACCTCCCAACGTCTCATTGAAATAATAGAAGACATATGAAAAATTAACCTTAATAGCAGCACTGGGAAACCAGAATGGTGTGCCTCCAATTGCGAATTTCTGGATGAGATGAAGCTGATGGGAGCAGATTGATGGTGAACCCCAACAACCCATGACCCCCTAACAGATGGCAAAGAGGACATCCAAACCAAGTGGTTTTCCTACCAGAGCTCTGGCGTAATCCCAATATCAGAGGCATTGGACCTTGGGAAAGAAGATAGCTTTAGCCCTCAAACTTGGGCCTTCAGACAAACTAGCTGAGCCGACCTCTCCCCCTACTGCCTGGGCTGATGACTTGGGCATTTGCCTGTGGGATAAAGCTTAAGTTTAAGGCTCTCCAAAGGAGGAATTTCACCTCAGGAAACTCCCAGAACAGACACTAAAGTTAGATAAACAAAGGAGTACCCCAGTGATCAGGAGAGATGGACAGCCACTAAACCCAAAAGTCAATGACTTATTGTTCATCTTCCTAGTAATCAGGAAATGTAAATTGAAACAATAATGAAGTAGCATTATTTGCCCATCTGATTGACTAAAATGTGAAAGGCTTGATAATATGCAGTGTTGTTGAAGGTAGGGGGGTACCGGCCCTTACATGCACTGGTTGGTGGGGTATAAACTAGCAGAGCCAATTTGAGGGCAATTTGATAATATGTGCCAAAATTTGAAAGGCACATACACTTTGCCCCAGCCAATTCTACTTCTAAAGAGCCCATCCATAGAAATACACATGTGCACGGAATACAGGTACAAGTACATTCCTTATAGTATTATTTGTAACTGCAAAAACTTGATAAATAGCCATCAGTAGAGCAAAAGTTAAATGAATTAAAGTTCTCCCATGGAGTTGTTAAAGAAAATGAGATAGAGTAAGATTCTATTTGCATTAAAAGTTGGTGTATGAGGGCACCTGGGTGGCTCAGTTGGTTAAGCGTCTGCCTTCCACTCAGGTCATGATCCCAGCATCCTGGGATCAAGCCCCAAGTCAGGCTCCCTGCTCAGTAGGGAGTCTTCTTCTCCCTCTGCCCCTCTCCCTGCTTGTGCACTCTCTCTCTCTCTCTTTCACTCACTCCCTCTCTCTCAAATAAATAAATAAAATCTTCTTTTAAAAAGTTGGTGTATGAGATTAACACCTAAAAGTGTTCATATTGTTTGACCCAATATTCCCGTTTCTGGAAATATATCCAGAAGGAAATGACCCAAAATAAGGAAAAAGCTAGAATCAGAGAAAAATTTAACTTGTAGTGTTATTTATAATTGAGAAAAAAACTGGAAACAAGCTAAGTATCTAGTGATAAAGAAGTTATTTGTTTATGCGTAACAGCCAATGAAACATTGTGTAGTTATTGAGTTATAATTTGAACACTTTATCCTAACATGGAAAAGCATTTAAGAGGATAAACTTGGACATAAATTCATGTAAAATATGATCACAATCAGGCAAAACATAGAATATAAATGAAGAAAAGAATAGACTATATGGCATTGAGCTGGGGGTAGAAATGATGTATAAGGATTGTACATGATTTTTCCTTTATTTTTATCACTTTCTCTAATGCTGTTTTATAATAAAGTCTTATAAATTCTTTTTGTTGTTCTATAAATCCTCTTTAGATGAATTCTTATTTGCTTTTCAGTAATTCTAGTTACTCTGATGTCCCTCCTCCATGCCCCTTTCCTACCACTTCATGTGCATGCTTCTCTTGGAGGTTGCAGGATGATGTCTATGGTTACATGTTTCCGTTTGTGGGGAAGAAGCCCAGGCCTTGGTGCTAGAGGGCCCAGGTTCGGGTTCCTGGTCAGTGGAACTTTAGACAAGTCACTTAGCCCCTCTGAATTCCCACTTTCCATTTCCTTATGGCAATGCTTTTCTTACTTACATGATTACACTGTTCTGCAAATGTCCCCCTTTGGCATTTCTTTGTTATCCTGAGTTCAACTTCATGTAATATCTGTCTGAACTCCTTTCCAGACATAAACTCCTCTGATGCAGGGACCTGTCTTATTTATCTTGTATCTCCCACAGCATCTAGCAAAGGGCTCTGTACATCATGGGTACTCGTATTTGTTAAATCAAAGTCTCACATAGAGACTTTGTGAGCCATATAAGCCCTTCACAAAAGCAAGGAATTACTGTTTTTTAATTAGTTAAATTCTTTGCAAAATATGCTTTTTGTTACAAATTATTCAATTTATTTAAATTAAAATTTTTTTTCACCCATTTCTGCCACCACCACCCCCCATCACCCACCTCTGGCAACTAATAATCTGTTTTCCATATCTACATGCTTGTTTTGAAGGGTTTATTTGTTTGTTAAGATATCACATATAAGACAGATCATACAGTATTTGTCTTTCTGTCTTATTTCACTTAACATCATACCTTCAAGGTCCATGTTGTTGCAAATGATAAGATTTCACTTTTTTAATATCTTTATATATTTACATATCTAAATAATATTTCCTTAAATATGTATACCACAATTTTTTCATGCATTCATCCATCAATGGACAATGAGGTTGTTTCCATATCTTGGCTATTGTAAATATGCTGCAGTGAACATGGGAGTGCTGGTATCTTTTCAAGTTAGTGTTTTCATTTTCATCAGATAAACACCCAGAAGTGGAATTGCTGGATCATATGGTATTTCTATATTTAACGTTTTGAGGATCCACTACACTTTTCCACAGTGACTGCACCAATTTACATTCCCACCAACAGTGCACAAGGGTTCTCTCTTCTCCACATCCTCACCAGCACTTGTTATTTCTTGTCTTTTTTATAATAGCCATTCTAATAGGTGTGAGGTGATATCTCATTGTGGTTTTGATTCACATTTCCCTGATAATTAATGATATCGAGCATATCTTGATTTTTTGAATATGATACCAAGAACACAATCTCTAATTAATTTCTAGTTTCATACCATATACCATGATCCTTTTAACGTTTTATTGAATTTGGGTTGCTAATATTTTGTTGGGAATTTTTACAACTATGTTCTCCAGGGATATCAGCCTATAATTTTTTTCTGCAGGCATCCTTGTCCAGTTTTGGTATCAGGGTAATCTGTCCCATTAAATGAGTTGGGAAGAGCTCCCTCCTCTTCTATTTTTTTGAAATTTGAAAGGAATTGGTCTTAAGTCTTCTTTGAATGTTTGGTAGAATTTACCAGTGAAGTTATCTGGCCCTAGACTTTTGTTTTTTGGGGAAATTTTATTGATTCAATCTCCTTACTAGTAATCAGTCTGTTTAGATTTTCAATTCCATCATGATTCAGTCTTAGCAGATTATAGTTTTCTAGGAATTTATCCATTTCTTGTTGGTTGTCCAATTTGTTGGTATATAATTGTTCATAGTAGTCTCTTATGATCCTTTGTATTTCTGTGATATCAGTTGTAATTATCTCTTTCATTTCTGATTTTTTTGAGTCCCCTTTTTTCTTGGTGAATCTAGCTAAAAGTTTGTCAGTTTCATTTATTTTCTCAAAGAATCAGCTATAGTTTCATTGATCTTTTCTATTGTCTTTTTAGTCTCTGTTTCATTTATTTCTGCTGTAATCTTTATTCCTTCTCCTAACTTTGGGCTTCGTTTGTTCTTCTTTTTCTTATTCCTTGAGGTATAAAGTTAGGTTGTTTATTTGAGACTTTTCTTGTTTCTTGAGGTAGGCATTTATCACTATGAACTTTTCCCTTACAACTGCTTTTGCTGCATCCCAAAGATTTTGGCATGTTACACTTCAATTTTCATTTGTATCAAGGTATTTTTTCTTTTTCTTTGATTTCTATTTTGACCTGTTGGTTGTTCAGTAACATGTTGTTTAATCTCTAAATGTTTGTGAATTTTCCAGTTTTATTTGTGTAATTAATTTCTAGTGTCATACCATTGTGATTGGAAAAGATACTTGATATTTCAATCCTCCTAAATTTATTAAGACTTGTTTTTTGGCCTAATGTATAATCTGAGAAGATGTTCCATTTGCACTAGAGAAAAGTGTGTATTCTATTGCTTTTAGATGGAAAGTTCTGTATTTATGTACTAAGTCCATCTACTTTAATGTATTATTTAAGGCCAATGTTTCCTTATTGATTTTCTGTCTGGGTGATCTATCCATTGATGTAAGTGGAATATTAAAGTCCCCTACTAATATTGTATTGCTGCCTAATTCTCTTTAGATCTGTTAATATTTGCTTTACACATTTAGGTGCTCCTATGTTGGATGCATAAACATTTGCAAATGTTATATCCTCTTGCTGGATTGACCCTTTATCATTATGTCATGCCCTTCTTTGTCTCTTACTACAGTCTTCCTTTTAAAGTCTAGTTTGTTTGATATAAGTATAGCTACTCCAGCTTTCTTTTGGTTCCAGTAACATGGAATGTCTTTTTCCATCCCTTCAGTTTCATTGTGTGTGTCCTTATTTTAAAGTAAACTAAGTCTTTTATAGGCAGCATATGGATGGGTCTTGATTTTTTAAATACATTCAGCCTCTCTATGTCTTTTGATTGGAGAATTTAGTCCATTTACGTTTAAAGTAATTATTGATAGGTATGTTTTTATTGACATATTGTTAATTGCCTTCTGCTGTTTTAGTAGTTTCTCTCTATTTTTTTTTAATTAGAATTATTATTAATGATTTTTGGTCTACTAGGTTTTACCTCACTGTTAGAACTTCTTAAAGCATGCCCATCCACCACCTGCAACAGAAATGCCTACTATGCTCGTTTAAAATCCAGATTCCTAAGAACCCCTAAACCTAGTAAACCACATTCTGTGGATGGGGCCTGGCAATATGAATTTTAAGTAGGGTAATATACAATTTATTGCCCAAACTGTGACATTTTTGAGTAAAAGAGGGCACTATTAATAATTATGTTGGAATTGTTGTCATAAAACAGGACAGTCATCCTCATTTCAAGTATTTTATTTTACCGTGAAGTGTGAGAACCCCTGACCAAGGGTTCTAATCCTTTCATGGTGGGAACCAGGTGTCTTCCCTCCTTTAATTCTCTCACAGATCACAACAAGGAAAAGACCCTGAGCTGATGGGATGGATCAGCAGCTACAGTGCTGCCATTGGGCTGAGCAGAAGCAGAAGGTGGCCATGAGTGTGAGAGCAAGGACAGCTGATGTCCTAGGTATGACCTGGCCCACAATGGCCTCCTGCTCCCTTGAGAAATGCTGACTGTGGCCGCCACAGATAAAGCTGTCAGGACTGGTCCTGGTGTCCCCTTGAGGGACCAGGCTCCTTTTCATCCAAAGATGGGACTTTAAGGTGACTGCAGTCACACAAATTATGCCCCATATAAAACAGTGAGAAAGGACACCTGTGCTAAGACAGAAAGCCCAGGGCCAACAATAGCCACCTAGTGTGTGGTGGGGCTCTGCCATTTGCCAAATGTCTAGTATGGCATTGTGGCCTCCAGCTCCTGTGGCTGGGCTGCTGTTTCCTTCTAGGGGAGCTTTCCTTATGTTCATTTTACCTTTCCTTTTAATTTACGATCATGGAAAAGTACCCAGTTCCATCAAAGCCAGTTCTGAGAACTTTGAGCCTAAGAGAGCTGTGAAATTATACCTGAAATACTAGTCTCTGACCTAGCTCACCAGAATCCCTTAAGATTTAATAGGACACCATCTAGAGCCGACGTTTTCATTGTCCCCTAATAGAACTAAGCCAGGAGCCCACAGAATCTCTGTGTGAGCATTTACACGTTCTTTTTCTCTTTTCTATACCCCACACTTTCTTCACACACATACTTTTTCTGTGTGATGAGACAAGCCCATACATCACTATGTGAATGCACAATGAGCCTTCCAATTTGTAGTGTAGTTTATAGACTCTTGGAATTTTACAAATAAAGCATAAACAGCTTTTAAAAAAGGTTTTAATTATGCCATCACTAACAAAGTGGCTATGGTAGAGTACATGATATATGTAGACCTTTGACTATCTCCTGTCATTGGGGCATATAGAGAATGGACCCTGCCCAGAGAGGGGCTGGGGAGACTCACAGCCAATCAGGAGAGCAATCAATTTTGTTGAGTCTATCTAAAGATGTTGAATAAAGAATGGGAGGGGAGGCTATGATCACTTCTGTCTGGTATCTGAAGACCCGTCACACCTTGAAAGAAGGATTTGTTATATTCGTATTTCTTGTCCTTAAAAGTGTGTGACTCCATGCTTTCTTTTTCACGCTATTCCCTTCCCCAGGGCCTCCACTTCCCTCAAGTTCCACTTCCTCTATAAAACCTTCCTGAGGCAAAGTCAGTCATCCTTCAAGCTGCCAGCACCTATCCCACTGTAGTCTTTTTTAAAAATATTATCTCTTTGTCTCATCCACTGGAGTCTGAACACATTTTTGTATTTCAGCACCTAATACAGAGTAGACCTTTCATGCATGTTTACATGAATAAATTACAAGAATAAATGAGCAAATGATGTCTCCGTAGGAGCTTTTTCATATAAGAGCTCTGTGAGGTGATGAGGATCATCACCTCCATTTTACTGAGGAAGTAACTGAGGCTCCAAGAAAACAGGTGACTTGTCTAAGATCACACAACTTGAAAGTGGCGTTGCAGACTGGTTCTCAAGTTTTGCTGTGTCAAATGCTAACGTCTTTCTGCCATAGAGGAAAAAGTATGAAAACACCCAAGAAACAATAAGCAGGCCACTATTTATTGGCCCTAATTATGTCCCTCCTCACTGGGACTGGGCCTTCTATATATGACATCAGTAATGAACAATTTCTTCTCAGAGATACAAAGATTGGTGGTTGCCAGCAGGCTGATAGGGTGATAGGAAGTGGGTGAAATGGGTGAAGGGAATCAAAAGCTACAAACTTCTAGTTATAAAATAAATAAGTCCCAGGGGTGTAACATACAGCATGGTGACTGTAGTTAAAAATGTATTGCATATTTGAAAATTGCTAAGAAAATAGATTTTAAGTTCTCATCACAAGAAAGAACTTTTTATGCAGTCATGTTTTCAGGGGAATCATGGCCAAGCTTTGATGGAGTTCTATTTGTAAAACCCCACATAGGGGCACCTGGGTGGCTCAGTCAGTTAAGCATCCAACTCTTGATTTGGCTCAGGGATGTGAGATGGAGCCCCATGTTGAGCTCAGTGCTGGGCGTTGAGCCTGCTTAAGATTCTCTGCTTCTCCCTCCACAACCCCTCCACCATGCTCTCACTCTCTCTAAAAAAAATGAATAAAAACCCTAAACAATAACATTAAAGCCATTGTTATTTATTTTTAAAAAATTTCTAATGATGTATAGTGACAGGTGTTAACCAGATTTATTGTGGTGATTGTATATATATCCATTTCATATTTACAAATATCAAATCATTATGTTGTACACCTGAAACTAATATAATGTTGCATGTTAATTATGCCTCAATTTAAAAAAGAATGAATAATGTCTACCATAGCTATTTATTACTCACAAAAAAAATGCTTAGAAGTGGAACTTATTGGGCGCCTGGGTGGCTCAGTTGGTTAAGCGACTGCCTTCGGCTCAGGTCATGATCCTGGAGTCCCAGGATCGAGTCCCGCATCAGGCTCCCTGCTCAGCGGGGAGTCTGCTTCTCCCTCTGACCCTCTTCCCTCTCGTGCTGTCTCTCATTCTCTCTCTCAAATAAATAAATAAAATCTTTAAAAAAAATTTTTTTTTAAATAAAATAAATTTAAAAAAAAAAAGAAGTGGAACTTATTATTTCCATTTTACAGGTGAGGAAACTGAAGGTCAAAGAGATTAAGAAACTTGCCCAAGGTCACACATCTAGTATGTGGGAGAGTCAGGACTTGGACCCTGGTCCTCAGGAGCCAAAGCGCATTAACCTCTTCATTCTATTGCTCAATTCAATATTCAATTATTACTACTAAGTACTGTTTTGGGAACAGGAAGACCAACTTTGACTCAAAATAAAGGGGCATTTTTTAACTGTGAGAAACTGCAGAGACAAAGGGGAGGAGGATTCAGGAGGAGACAGTGAGGCCAGCGTCAATCACAATTGGAGGTTTTTAACCATTTGGTGGGATGGATGGAGACGATGACTTCCATTTATCCAAGGTCTTGTTCCTAACATTTGTTGGGCCCAGGGCAAGATGACAAATGGAGGCTGCAGGCCATATGTCTAAATATTTAAAAGTTAAAACTCAAGCTAGCACCTGTGAAATAAAAATGTTCTATCTTCCTACCTTGATAAATATACCCTTTATAACATCTGGATGGATGACTAGGTTCCATTTTAGAATTCCAAGACTCCTTGGAACTCCATGTTGAAATGTGACAGTATGGTGATGGCTGGCCCAGCTGCCCACCCCCTCCTCTTTCCGCCACAGATTGGTCCTGTACCCATGAGTGTGTGTGGACCCTCCAGTCTGAATGTCCAGGCTCCACCCACTGTCTCCAAAGAGCTGCCTCTTGGCCACGCTACACAGGAGTATGCATACCTCTGGAAGAATAGATCAGGAAGAGGCCTATACAGGCCCTGGGAGCAGCTCGGGGCTGTATGGTCTAAAAAGGTGGGCACAGATGCATCCTCTTAACCCCACAGACCTGTCCTCACATGTGAGCGGCATGGCCCGAGGAGAGCAGGGCAGGGGCCTCTCTTGCCTGGGTCTAAGAGCTACTTCCAACATGGAAGGCCCATGATGTTAAATTCCTTGGGTCTTTCCTTTCTTTGGAATGTTTACATTATCTGAGTTTAAGAACAAAATCCTCTATGTGGGACAAAAACATCTAGGCTGGATGATTCTGAGCTGGGCTCAGGGCAGCTTTGCTGGGCTGTTAGCTTTGGGTGCAGGGGCCTAAAAAGGAATATTGCTGCAGAAACCCAAACAAAATGACTGATGGGGACTCTAACTCATTTCCTTGTGTTTTCTGCTCATCTTCCTGGCCAGCTGCCCACACAACATCATTTACTTAAGAATGTTCTGGGATTTGGGGAATTTTTGTCCTTTATCCCACAACTTTCTTCCCCTCATCTCTCTCCTCATTCTCTGGTGTTCCAAAGGCCACCATCTTCCCAGGTCTGCCCAGATTCTGAACTGGAGTTGCCTTCTCCCACCCCTACAGTAAGCCTTTTCTCTAGCAAATATCTTAAACCAGAAATCCCAATCTCACTGAGGACTGACTGCTACCTACCCAGATCACTGGAAGGGTGAATTTGGTCTCTTAAGGGTTGCAGGAGCTGCAGAGGCCAGGTCTGCCTTGCTCATCCAAGCAACTCTTCCTTTATCCCAGGTTGCTTCTGCAGGTGGGTTGGAAGGGCTCTCAGAGCTGGGTTGAGTCTGAGAGCCAGACTTCAGTTGAAATACTGGCTCCACTGCTTCTTACCTTTATAATCTTGGATAAATCATGTATATCACTTTGGGCCTCAGTTTTCCATTTCTAAAATCTCCAAAATGGGGATAATAATAGCAACTATGTTACAGGGCCATTAGGGAGAAGTTAATGAGAAAATTCACAGAATGCTCTTAATTTTGCAGTAGCTAGCACGTACCAGCTCCTCAGAAAACTGTCAGCTGTTATGCTTCACACTGCCTACTCCTATTGATGGTATTCCTTCCACTTGAAGGGTTGGAACCTTGGTACTCTCTCTGACACCCTTTCCTTGTCTCCTGCATTTTCTTAATCATCTGTCTCTTCCTTTCTATGCCTACTGCTCCCATTTGAGTTAAGGGTCATATTTCAAATGGTTTGTCTCTTTCCTGCCAATCTCTTCTCCTTTCCATATTTCCTGTCTGCTGCTGTATTTACCTTCCTACATCATTCTTAGGACATGTTCCTCCCCTCTAAAACACCCTGGGGTTCACCATCACCCACCACATAAAACACAGTCTTGTCAGCTCAGCCCTCCAGAATGTGGTCCCTGTCCTACCTTTCCACCATTATTCCCTACCATCCAAAACATGAGTCTTCATTTCAAGGCAGACTGGTCTATTTGTGGACCCTGGCAGTCAGATGTGCTGGATTCAAATCCAGTATGTGCCATTTATTGGTGTATGATCCTGGACAGGGCCCTTAACCACATTTGAGTCTGTGTTTGCATCCTGCAAAATGGGCTTGGCGACACGACTTTATTATTGAATGACTTTACCTTTCTCCTAGGGTGGTTGTGTGGCCCAACTAAAATAATGTGACAGCACTCTACAAACTTAAATCACCCTGCAAATACTGAGTTTTTAGTCACTGACAGTCTCGTCCGGGATGCTCTTTGTCATTGTCATTCTCTTTTAAGGGACACCTCAAGGCAAACTTACTCCTGGTTGGATGATCAGATTCAGGACTTAACAATGTGCTAAAATGAGAAAAAGGAAGAGAAAGACACAAGAGGATCGTAGAAGAGAAGAGAGAAGAGCCTGATCTCCTCTCCTGGGAACGCATTTGAAGATTTTGAGATGAAGTAACCAGAAATTTTCAATTATTTCAAATTGATGTGATGACCAACCAGAGCCATCTTGGGGCTCACAGAAGGGGGTCTAGGACAGTCACGTCCACAAGGAGACCATGCTCTCTGTGTCAGCGTGGGGCTGAAGGCTGGAGGCTGACGTGTGCTAACTGAGGAGGCTGTTTTTGGGAACAGGGGACGACGGTAGCAAGGGCTGTGCCCTACCATAGTGCCCAGAGAGCAGCAGTTCCTTGCACCATGTGTATAACCACCTGATAAGTGAAGCGAGCTAGAGGGTCAAGCCTTGCTTGAGAATAGTCATAGACTCCAAAAGTGCTTGTTTGCAGACTTTCCGAGCCTTTTCACTTTTGGTGACATTGCTCCTCCCAAAACCTTGCAACTCCGCAATTCAGGATTCTTGCACAGCGTCATACCCAATACATGGCATGAGTCAATTCCTTTCAATCTCGCAAGATCTCTGGGATGTAGGTCTTATTTTTCCCTTTCCAGGGATGGTGAAACTGAGGCTCAGAAATTTAAATTACTTGTCCAAACCCATACAACCCATCAGGGGTAGGGCCAGCATATCCACCCAAGTCTGTAGGCACCAAAGCCCCACACACCCTATATCGATTTCGTCTGGGCTCAACCCATTAGAGTTCTGGAAGGTTCCTCACAGGCTTTGGCATGTGCAAGACGGCAAAAGGGCCAGTTTTTGATGAGTGGGTCTGGGCCAGTGTAGGCTTTCTCTATGAGGCTTGTGACAAGGAAGCCTCTGTAGGAGAAGGAAAATGGGCTCTGAATGGTGAACCAGTGCAGTCTGGCAGTCACGGTCTTATTTAAAACCAGAGGAATATCGTTTGGATTTACCAAACACAGGAACAGGTGAGTGGGCAGTGGGAAAGAAGGAGGATTATTCACCTTCAAAATGGTGCCCTTTTTGTTTCCCTTGACTGGAGAAGAATCCTTTTTTGCTTTGACTGGTCGGAGGCTGGAGGAGCAAGGAAACAGAGGCAGAAGCGCTGGAGCCTGAAGGTCAGACCTGCTGCTGACTACACACTGAGAGGAGTGGTCACGTGGTGTTTGGCAAAATTACCTTTGCAGAGAAAGTCCTGAGAAACATCATCACTCATACCTCCGTAGCGCGTTTTACAGCTTACAAAGCCTATCTATTAACTCATCGTCTCCCAGAATCTCTGAGCCAGAAGATACACGGGCCCAAGCCAGCAGCCACTCATCTGGGGAGCTTCGTCCCAGGCAGGGCCCCAGATCCCACCCCGACCAACGAATCACAATCTCCGCAGGTGGGGAGCCGGATGGTTAAATGCCCCTCCCCCAGGGCTCCCCATGGGGCACTGGATTTGGGCACTGCCTCCCACGGTCTGTGACTCAGCCCTGCCAGGGGCTCCTTGTTGGGCCCCCATCCTCAGTCCTTCCCCACTGGGTCCCTTCTCCACTCTGCCACCAGACTCAGTTCCCTGAAACGCACCTGACCAGGTCCCTCCTTAACTCCCTCCGGCTGCCGCCTGGCACTCTGGGGTAGCTGGGAACGGCGTGTCTAGACCCTGCTCTCATCCCCCACCTCACTCCTTGTGCAAAACTCCTCTGTGGGGTGAGTGGTTCCCAGTTTCATCCCAAGCCTGTAGCAGGTGCTGTGTATCTTCTATTAGCACCACTCTCAGGGTTATGTGGGGTTTTTTATTACAGACCCATTTAACCACACAAGATTGTGTGGGAGGGAGCTTCGGGGCAGGCTCTGTGTCTTGTTGATTCCTGTATCCCTCCTGCCTGGTCAAGGGCCAGCACAAGGTACGGACTCTATAAATAACAACGGAACGAGTGAGTGAGTGAACGCACGCACACACACAGGTACCTTGAGCTGCCCATTGTTTACTTTCGATCAAGCAAGTCCCAAGAATAGACGTGTTAGACATGTTTAGGGTGAGCTCTCCTTGCTCAAAGGGTTAACAGCATAGCTAAACAGCTTACTGTATTTACTCTAAATTAAGAGGGGCCTTGGGCAAAAGAGATTGTTTAGGAGCTAGAAGACAGCTTTGGGTTTGATATCACTGGTTCCTGACCACTTAATGTTTTTTAAATACTCTCATTTCAAACACTATTAATAATACTGCTTTGTAAGTCAAAGGATGTCAGGGTTCGCCTAATGGACTTTATCTAATTCACAGTCCCACATCCCTGATGCTTGGGGAGGTCTTGCTCCCTTTCGCTGGCAGCAAGCCTGATGTGGGCAGGATGCAGGCAGGGCCTAGGCACCCTGTTGTCCCAGCCAGCCCGTCCCACCACGGGACCCTTGAGAAAGGGCCCTGCGCCTGGGTCCTGAAACTCACACAAATGCATAAGGACAAGGACAGAGATGGTGGGCTTAGAAATGCCAGGGGCCAGATATGTCGTAGGTCACACTGGAAATGCTCCGTATTTGAGGTGTGAAGTCTGAATTTAAATCCTGGTTCTCCTTGGGACCTTGAGAATGTTACTCAATCTCTGAACTTGGATATTTTCCTTTGCAAATGGGAACAATACTTATCTTCCTTACTGGGTTGTCTTGAGGATTAAATGACCCAATTATGTCAAAGGGCTTAGCAGGCAGTGAGGAGCTGCACGCAGGTGGCCGGGGAGACAGGGCCCCGGAGATCCTGCTTTGCTGCTCAGCCGAAGGCTTTGGTGAGGAAGCAGAAGAGCCCAACCCTGCACCTGAGCCCACATTCTAGCTTAGCCTCCTGTTCACATTCGCATTTCCCTGAGCCCATGACCTCTGGGGCTTGAGGCTGAGCATGGCTAATCAGGACAGGGACCCTTCATCCAACTTGCACCTGGCTCTGGATCCACCCTGGGGGAAACTGGGACCCCAGAGCTGTCACTGCCACCTTCCTGAGGGGAAGGATCTGAGAAGGGCCTATCGGAAGCGGGCAGGGGTGAGCCCACTTCAGGGTAGGCTCCTGGTGGTTCTGGGAGCCTTCTGTGACATGTTAGGAGGTGTTACATGACCGT
Source organism: Mirounga angustirostris (assembly GCF_029215605.1). Lineage (NCBI taxonomy): Eukaryota > Metazoa > Chordata > Mammalia > Carnivora > Phocidae > Mirounga > Mirounga angustirostris. The sequence goes on from NW_026991714.1 coordinate 47,398,819, forward strand.
TTAGACTAAAACAACATGACGTCCTTTTTTTAATCCAACAAACCAGTCAATATTTAAAACTGTGTATCGATGAGTCCATTTTTGACCAGGGTGTGGGGAAAGTCCACAAGCAGACACCAGTGAAGTGTACGTAGGTTTAACCTTTCCAGAAGGCAATCTGGCTACACATATTGCTTGTAAAAATTAAGGGTCCAGAAATTCCGCTTCACATATTTACCCCAGAGAAGTAATTATGGCTCTGTGCAAACTTTAAGTCAATAATGTTCACTGCAGCATTATATATGAGAGTCAGTCTGGAAGCAATTGGAATGCTGAACAGCAGGGGAAAGTTACATACATTATGGTACACACAGAATACTATAAAAAAATTCACATAAATACTGCTGAGCTAGCAGGCTACAAACCAGTATTACTGAATGACACCCTTTAAATATGGTTTTGTAAAGAAAAACAAATATGTATGCATACAGCCTGGGTGGGAGGAGAGAAAAGCCTGGAATAATCTCTACTATAATATTAATAGATTTTTTTTTTTTAAGGCTTGGGATTGGAGATTATTATTTCCCCCGTGTGCTTTTCAGTGTTTTCCAAGTTTTTTACCTTGAGGTCATACACCTTTTAGACACTGCGAAGCAATCAGTGTTATGAGGAAAAACAAAACAAAACCCGGAGTCTGGGTTGGGGTACATAAGGCACACAGTCCCACCCAGAGCCCGGGTTGGGGTATGTGTAAGGCACGTAAGTCCCACCAGAGGCTTAGAATTCCCTAGTCCGTTCCATATGGCAGGCTGCAGAATGAAAACCCAGGGAATTCCTTTTTGAGCCCTGGCTGGCTGTTCTCTCATTTTATCCCAGGAAAACCTCTGCTTGGAAGATGTGGGTGTGGTGGAGAGAATGCGCTGCAGACTTGCACTCACAGTTTAGGAACGCCTGTATTTATAGCCTGTGCAGTGACCTTTCTCGTGGACCACAATTTATGGTTTCTTAATTGGTTTTCTTGAAACAAGCAGCGGTAAGTTATATCCCTGGCAAGGGAGGAACAAATCCCATCAGAGGCCAGGACGGTGAGGACTGGGGGGGGTTGGGGGGTGGAGGAGGGGGTATGGAGGGGGCGGGGGGGGGGGTGAGGGGGAGAGGTCGGACCTGTTCTCTTCCCAACCTCCCTGACACACTGAATTACAGTGCCTTTAATTGATCTGGTGCATCACAGCAAGGAGATGTTGGAGAAGCTGGGCTCTAAGTGAATAATCTCTTGATGTTCTATATTTATTTGTCCTCCCGCAGTGACGTCCGTGGCCAGTTTCTAAGGATGGGCAGCTTTTTTTTTTCCACATTTGGGACCACCTGCCTGGTAGCCAAGCAACAGAAGAATCCAGCTTACCTCACAGAATTGAAGGGACAGGATGGGGAGGATTCAAATCACTCGTTAAGTCAGTACATAAAATCATCACAAGGCAGGGGCCCGGAAGGAATGCCCTAAAGCCCCAGCATCGAGCTTTTATGCACCGTGATGGGTCTCAGTTCTGGGCTATCTTCTACATGCAAGAAATGAGATGCAGGATTTTTTTTCTTTCTCTACCACAAAACAGGAATTCAGCAAATGTTAGTGTATTTTTTTTTTCTAATTTTGTGCTTCTATATGCAGGCTTTTTTGCCTTCACAAGATGATAAGCCCCTCAAAGGCTGATACCAGGTCGTGTTTTCTCTGGGTCTGGGGATCCAGGGACTTAGAGCAATGCCGGACACAGAGTAGAAAGGGAATTCTAGAAGGTTACACCAGAGGGACATCTTTGATGTGCCAGGCACTGAGTTAACTGCAAATTTAGTTCATCCTCACAACAAATTCTATAATGCAGAATTGTCTTGATTTTCAGATGAAATAAGAGTTTCTGAGAGATTGAAGATAACTTGCCTGCAGCAGCACCCCCCCCCCCCGCCCCAGGAAGTGACAGAAATGGGATATGAATGTAAGCAGGGTGGATTTCCTGGCCCAAGGCAGGGACAGGGACATGTGTAGCTGTGGCCAGGTCATTCTTGGAGAGCACAGAAGGTTCTGGAAGGCCCGCAGTTCTGGTGGGTATAGCGAAGGCTTGTCTTCAAACAGAACCAACCACTGAACTGCCCTCCCAGCAATCCTCCAGCCTGGTCAGCGCAGACCAGAGCCAGCCTCTGGCTCCGACGCAGATGGGCCAGAGGAGGTAGGAAGCTCACTTGCCCATTGGGCAAAGTTGGGACTTCGATTCCAACCAAATATGTCTCCAAGAGTGAAGATGGCCAGTGTTTGAGCGAACTCTGGAGCCAGGAGGTATAATCAGGGAAATGGTCTTTACAGCCACTCAGCCTAGCCCAGCAGGAAGTACAATGAGGTTTTTTATATACTCAATTGTAGGGGGGAAGAAATGGAAAGTATAAAAACATGCTAAGCACGTGATGATCCCACATAGCGGCTGAGACTTAGGATCAGATTCTAGATTTGCTACTTAATATCTACGGGACCTTAGGCAAATTTTGAAACCTTTCCATGCCCTGCTTTTCTCATATTTAAAATTGGATTATCTTTTCCTATGTCTTCTACTATTTCAATGGAATGTTTGGGGCTAGGAAAGATAGAGGGAGGCGTGGATTGCCATTCTGTCACCTCCTCTAAAGTGCCGGCTGGTCTCTGACAAGTTCCTAAATTTCTCTAGAGAACATTTGGCTCCCCTGCAAAAGGATGGTGTAGACTCGGGACCCTTCAAGATGGCTCCACACTAGTGTTCTTCACTCTCCAGCCACGAGGTGGGCCTAGAACCACCTGTTCTAGAAAGGGGAAGAGACAGGCCTCACTGTGTCCCTGCTGACCAAGGACCCCTCCTGGGCCCCTTCACCACCCCCACCACCCCTCTGTCCCTGCATCCCCCACGTTAGGGCCCTCCTTCTCCCTTCCACGGTTGCTAATTCAATGAGTCCGGGTCTGTCGAATTAAGCCCACTGCTGCCCTTGCCAGAGCTTCTAACAGCCCTAATTGGAAAAACAGCCCCAGCCTCTGCCCATCAAAGCTGATTACATCTGCGAGCAGAGGGGCCTGGTCCCTGTCTGGGATGCTCGCCCCACCCAGGCCGTGAGCTCATCCCGCCTGGTTCCCTGGGGCTGTCTGCGGCCGGCAGGAGTCAGCCCCGAGAGGAGCCCCCTCTGCTTGGAGGAGAGCAGCGGGCCTCTGCAGCTTCGCCTCTGCCAGCATAAACAACTGTGTGCTCATCACAGCAAACTGGAGACAAGGCGCTCTCAAAGCAAAAAGTCATTTTCTCTAGCCCGCCTTCACTTTGCCCCTCCACAATCCCAGTGGGATCTCCGGACTGGAGGTGAGGATTTACGCCAAGAAAAGCTACACTTGCCTCAGGGAGCCCTCCTGAGGGACCACAGTCCAGCCTCCAGAGTTCCCAGGGGACTTCTCAACGGAACCCCCTCCTCAGGGGTCAGAACTGTCAACCACCCAGCAACCGATTTTGAGCATCCATTACATGCCCCACGCTGGGCTGCAGCTCCATGTGGGAGGAGGGGAAATAAAGAGCAGTGTAATCACTTCTCCCCATGAAATCACTGGCCTTTAAAAACATTTTTTGAGATAAAAGTCATATAACATAAAATTCAAAATTTACCCATCGTAAAGTGCGCAGTTCGGTGGTGTTCGAGAATATCCACAGTGTGTGCACCCATCACTCCTGATTCCAGAACATTTTCATCGTCCCCAAAAGAAACCCTAGACCCATTAGGCAGTCACTGCCCATCCTCCCCTCCCCCCAGGGCCCTGGAAAACCACTAATCTACTTTCTATCTCGATTAAATCACTGGGCTTAAGACTCATCACGCATACCTGCTTTCCCTGCTTTCTATCTCTGCATTTTGTCATGACTGGGTACCGAGGGACTTAACAATCTCACCCATTTGGCTTTGTCTATACATCACTTCTTCAAGCTAACTGATTAAGCTGAAGTCTTGTCTTGATCACAGCCATTGTACTTTCGTAAGTATGTGGGGTTTTTTTTTCTTAAGATTTTGTTTATTTATTTGAAGAGGGAGAGCGCACAAGCAAGCGAAACGGCAGGCTGAGGCAGAGGGAGAAGCAGGCTCCCCGCTGAGCAGGGAGCCCAACCCGGGGCTCGATCCCAGGACCCTGGGATCATGACCCGAGCCGAAGGCAGATGCTTAACCCACTGAGCCACCCAGGCGCCCCACCATAAGTATGTTTTATGTTCACAATTTTCCATTACACACTAGGGAGCCCAGATCAGAAATCCTTAATGTGCTTGCAAAGGGCATCGGCAAATAATAAATAATTTACCCATTACATCAACACACATTTGCATAGTTCTGGGCTCTTTGGGCCCATCATTTTTAGGGCTCTCCTTTGAACATGTGTGTCATGGCTTGTATCATAATATCCACGTGAACCTGCTTGGCCCTAGCTCGCCATGTGCTTTGCTCCTGACTTTGGGTTATGGCCAGGCATTCTTCAGGGCATGCACTCTTTGCAAAAACAACCATACTTCTTCCATAAAGAAATAGTAATTCTCATAACAGTAAACACACCCACACTTATATATGGTTCTATATAGTTTATATAGTATTTTTACATCATCTAATATAAAGCTCAAAGAGATCCTATGACATGAGATGGGATGGCATTATTATTCTATTTAACCCATAAGTAAACTGAGATTCGGTTTACTGAGGTGATTTTCCCAAGATCCCCCCAGTCAGTGGGGAAGCCAGGCCTCTAACCAAGGCCATGGCCCCATATCAGCACGTTATCATTCACGTGGATTCCCAGAGTTAAAACCCCATCTGTCGAGATGGAGGTCTTGGGACTTCCACTTGAAAACAACATAAATCTATGTGTATTTATAGTAGAATGGCAAAAACCAATGGGTGCAGATAAGCAGAAAACGTGACTGCATATTAGCATTCAGTTTTTAGTCTCAAATGAGCCAAATGCAAGACCATGTTCTCTGGAACATCTCAGTCTATTCATTTAGCTGAAACATCATCTTGTCACTGCCTGGGCTCCATCTCTGAGACCCACTAACCAAGTCCCACTGGGGCTTTTAAGGCCTTTGGGAGGAAGCAACTCTCTGTCTTAGCTAAAAGCCACTCACAGTCCCCAATCTCATTAGTTCCCATTAAAGTACCAGAGGATCAGGAACAATGATGGGCTGAGGAGGCACTTGGGCTCTTCAGGGGCTGCTTTACTACAAAGTAAAGTGTGACCCTGACTCTGACTGCTCCAGCCCATCTATCCATCCATCCATCCATCCATCCATCCATCCATCCATCCATCCACCCACCCACCCATCCATCTGTCCGTCCATCCATCCGTTCTCTCTCTCTCACTCCCTTCTCCCCCCATCTCCCTCTGTCCCTAGGCTACTTCCCTCTTCAAAATGTTTAAATCCAACCCCTTTTTTCTACTCCTGCTACAATACCCTGGTTCAGAGCTTTGTGACCCCTTGCAGACTATTGCCAGTACAAAATATTTTAAATGTTTATTTTGATATAACTTTTATTAATTCCTTTTCTAATAATATAAACATTAGTAAAGATTTTTTAAAAGTATAAGGAAATATGAAAAACACCTAGATTCCTAATACCTAGGATAATTCCTGTTAATATTTTATATCATTCTTCAATATGTGAGTAGCTGTTGATAGCATTCAGTTTTGAAAGCTACTTTCTAAAATACAACTACGTTGCTCTCCTGCCTAAAACTTCTAAAGGCTCTTCCCACCTCTGCTAAACATTCGCTGCCCTCCTGGGTCAGTCTTACATCTCCTTTTGAACCTCATTCCCAGGCCCGGGGACTCTAGCGCAGAGCCTGAGACGCACAGCCATCAAGCGTGCACCTGGCTAGCCTGTCTGTTGTGCCCCACGGTGTTTGAAAGGAAAGTGTTGCTGGGGGGGTTGGTGGTGCCTGGCCCCGAGCACCTTACACACACACAGGCACACATATGCAGCCTTATACACATGTGTTAACTGCATACCCCTGCAGGTCTTTGAGTTTACAGCTTGTGAGTCTAGCTACACTGATCTGTGTACCTTCCCCTACATCTGTCTATAAGCCTTTGCGCAAGCCATTTCCCCTGCCTGGAATGCTACTATCCTTCCCACCACTTGTCAGAAAACCCAGATCATATCTTCATTTTTTTCAGATTCCATGGTCGGAAAAATCTCTTCTTCCCCTTAACCACTGTCTTTTATGCACATAGTGTCTCGCCCTCTGGAATTCCTCGTGGCCTGAGATCATCCTCAGGTTGTCTTTTATTCCATAAATGCTGTTCACAGGTGCAGACGGTCGGTTGAAGTGAAGCTGATAATGAATATATAAGGCCTTGGGACCACCCACCTTCACCTGATCTGTCCTGGGCACTGTCTCCCTTCTGGAACCCGGGCCAGCAGTATGTGAGGAGGCTGCTCTGACCGACTCGTGATCTTAACTGGGCCGACTGGGATTCTGTACTCAGAGTTCACAGTGGAAGGCCGTGTATACTCAAGACTGCCAAGATGAGAAAACGGTTCTTTATATCTTACCCCCACCCAAAAAGAATTTTAGGTGCTTCAGAAATGCAGATCATTCAGTAGGGTAAAAATTAAGCAGATAAGGACAGCAAGGAGGGTCTCTTAGCAACATGTGGCCAGTTGTAAGCTGGTATTCCGAGCTGCGGGATGTGGGCTGCAAAGTTAACTCTGAGCTTCTTAGCCACCAAAGCAAAAAGGGAAATAGGGTCAGTTACAACAAATCCCAGTTTAAGAGGAGCTTAGTTTTTCATTCCACTAAGCCTTGAGAGGAATCCTCTTAAAGGGGGAGGCTGAGAGCTACAGGAGAAAGTTGTCACTACATCGTCACATATATTTTATTTTATTTTTTAAAGATTTTTATTTATTTATTTGACAGAGAGAGAGAGAGTGAGAGAGGAAACACAAGCAGGGAGAGTGGGGGAGGGAGAAGCAGACACTCCGCCAAGCAGGGAGCCCGATGCGGGGCTTGAACCCAGGCCCCAGGGATCATGACCTGAGCCGAAGGCAGACGCTTAAAGACTGAGCCACCCAGGCGCCCCCGTCACATATATTTTAAAAAGCAGCTTCTTACTGAATCTCCCAGGATAGTCTGAGGGCCTAAGACCCAAGACCAATCTCTGAAAGAAAGCGTACCCGAAGTTGGTAGCGTTCACATCTTCAGCCCTGCCAGGCGAGCCTGACCTGGAGCTTAGGGCATGTTGAGAACAGGGGTTCTGATAGCTGCTGCCCAGAGCTTGGGAGATCTGGGGAGCCGCCTCACATCTTCGGGGGCGGATGGGGGTGGGGTGCGGTGTGTGGAGGCTGACCTCGCGGCACTTCTGGCCTCCTCCTCCGCCTCACCCAAAGCACTTCTGCTTCTCTGTTTACTGTCTTAGAGTTTGGGGTCAGCTGTTTGACAAAAGGGTTTTGCATCAAAAAACCTGAAGTTTAAGAACCTGTCATGAGTAATATTTCTCCTTGCTGAGCTTCTGATGGGCTTTTGCCAGCAGAATTTAAATTTATGGTTAAATTTTGGGGCAAAAACTTGGAGGTTTCCATTACTAGGTGTATACCCAGAAGAATGAAAAGCAGGTAGTCACACAAATACATGTGCATGCATGTTCTCAGCATCACTATTCACAGTAGCCAAAAGGTGAAGGCAGCCCAAATGTTCATCAATGGATGACTGGATAAAAAATTCTGGTATATACATGTAATGGAATACTATTCAGCCATAAAAAGAAATGACATTCTGATACATGCTACAATAGGGATAAACCTCAAAAACATTACATTAAGTGGAAAAAAAAGCCAGACACAAAAGTTCACATACTGCATGACTCCACTGATACGAAATTTCCAGAATAGGCAAATCCATAGACACAGGACGCAGATTGGGAAGAAACTGCTTAAGTTTCTTTAACAGGTCTGGGGCTTTACTTTTTTTTTTTTAAGATTTTATTTATTTATTTGAGAGAGAGAGAGAGGGAGAATGAGCAGTGGAGAGGGGCAGAGTAAGAGAGAGGGAGAGAGAGAAGCAGACTCCCCACTGAGCAGGGAGCCCAACGTGGGGTTTGACCCCAGGAACCCGGGACCATGACCTGAGCCAAAGGCAGACGCTTAACTGACTGAGCCACCCAGGCGCCCCTGTGGCTTTACTTGGGAGTGATGGAAACTAACCAGAAGTGATTGCACAACACTGAATGTACAAAATGCCACTGAATTTCACACTTTAAAGTGGCTATTTTATGTTATGTGAATTTCACTTCAATAAAAAAAACAGAAACCCTTGGAGGTTAGATCACCAATGGTGCCCATGAAAGGCCATTTTACCATGTGGCAATCGAGGGAACAGAGGGTAGGGCTGACATCCTCGGGGCAGCAGAAAGCTTGGTCGGGGCCCACACGCATATACTCCCTCCCATAGCAGAGCTGAGGGGCGTGCAGCCATAAAAGAACATTAGGGTCATTGTAGGTCATTTCTCTTTCCTGTGATTCCTACCTGGGGTTTACACTGCCTTTATCTCTTCAGCCCACACTTAGGGCTCCTAACAGGTGGACTGGTTGACTAGACCACAAGTGAAGTGTCGGCTCTGTATTTTGAATCCATCACTCACTGAACCTCGTACGTGACTATTTCCCTAGTGTCCCCCACCCTCGACCCCCATCAAGTCATTCAGCCTCATCTGCTTCTGAATTTATAGCAAAGAATTATGAGAATAAATCTTGCCTGTCCAGGACCCCACGGGGTATATGTTGTGGGTAGAATTAGGATTAATCTCCAGAGGGTTCCTTCACAAAGTCAGGTGCATCTTTATCCTATTCTTTCCCACTGGATTATAGGTCCGCTTCAGCTATTTTTCTGAGGGCCCTCAAACTATTCCCCGGGCGTCCTGCCCTCACCCAGAAGACAGCGCACTCTTTTATATGTGTATCCGTCCATCCACTGAATTAGTATTTATTGGCTATTGAGCATGTCTCCGGTGCCAGGCACTGGGCCAGGAGAGCAGTGGGCTGCAGTGTGGACAGGACAGGCAGGGCTCCCTGCACAGGGAAACAGAGGCATCAGCACAATTACAAGTGTGGTGGGGCTCTGATGGGGGAGCACAGGGGGCCACAGGAACACGCAGGTCTAGGGGCTCAGGGAAGATCTCCCTGAGCTTGAGGGCAGGCGTCATTAAGGAGAAGGGCTCCTCCAGGACCTGGGAGTGGAAAGAGGCTGCCCTGGCGGTGACTTCTGCCCGGACTGAGAGCAGGTCAGGCCATCTCACTGCACGGAGTACTGGTTGGTGGGGGCGGGGGGTGGGGTGGGGAGCAGGGAATCAGTGTTGCTTCTACCAGCTCAGCCTACAGGCCACAGCGAAGTGCTTTCTCACAGGCTTTTCCAGTCCGGCTACTTCTCCGCTCTACCTGGCCCTTACCTACACCTCCCTTACCACGCCTCCTTCAAATCTCCCTTTCTTTATGTCACTGGGTATCAGTCTCAGCTTTTAGGGGTGTATGGATCCCTTTGAGAATCTGACATAAGCCAAGGACACTCTCCTTGAAGAAAAAAAGCACATACAGAATTCTGCCTACAAGTTCAGGGAATTCATGGAACCCCCAAGGCCCACCGCTGAACCGCGCGCCCCCCCCCCCCCCCGCCCCGCCACCGTGAGTCCATGGGTTCAAGAGGCCCAGGAGGCCTGGCAGCCAGCAGCGCCCCCAGTGGGCAGCCCCTGTCCCACAACGCGCTTGTCCCTCAGGGCTGTTGCTGTGCCAGGCGGGCTGCCCTCTTCTCCATCTATGCTGGCTCTGCCTGACTCTCCCCCTCACTCCCCCAGGTCTGTGCCTGCACCCCTTTATTCTTTCTCCAGATGCCCGCCCCTCTCTCTCTTCACCATCTTTCTGCCACCGAGGCACCCCTCCCTGGGGGGCGGCCCTCCGGGCCCTGGACCCTCCTTCCCCAGCCCACCTCAGCACCTCCCTTGGCTCCTTGTGGAGCAGCTCAGAAAGCTGCTAGGAAATGCCTCTGGGCAGATTCTGGTTGAGCAGACGCTCCTGGCAGGCACTTTAATTCCTTCCTATGGGGCCACAGTCAAGTTCAGCAGAGACGCCCAGGGGTGAGGAAGCAGCTGGTGCTGGTCAGTGCCTTAAGGAAGGAGCCCCGGAAGATGGAGGACGATGACAAGACAGAATTCTTTAAAGTTACATTAGAATGTGCCCAGTGCGTCTCCCCTCACTGCGGTCCCTACAGCAACATACGGATGGAAACCGCCCCTCTCTGCTCACGGGCTCACGGCCCCTTTCCTTTAGAAAAGGCCATTCTCACTCTCTTTCTTCACATTCATTGCATTTTCATGTGGCACCACACCTAAGAATCTTGGTGCTTTCCCAGAATGGAAACTTCTGGAGGGTAGAAAAATCTGTTTCATTGGCTCTATGCAGGACCCTATAGGTGAAGAGGGAAATGCTTCCCGAATACTGTTTACACCTGTGGGGCCTGCCCTCTAGAGGCAAACACTGACCTGCTGAAGGCGTTCAGGATAAACCATCTCAAAATATGCCACTCTGGTATATTGATTATTTTGAGCCAAAGGCACTTGGAAAACAGCAAGCGCACAGAGGAGATTTCCCTGAACTCCCCTTACCTGCCTCAAGACAGACCATCCAACAGGAACTCAACGATCGTAAATCCTCTTCCAGAGAGTTTCCTCAACCAGGAAAGACAGACTCATCACAGGACAGAAAACTAAAAGTCCACACCACATGCAGACGAACTCTGTCACAAACTCCCACACCTTCTATTCTTCTAAGGGCCCATTCGTCTTTCCTCAAAATCATTTACTCTCCCCTAAGTTCCCCATTCCTCTTCCCCTTTCCCATTAAGACCATATATAAGCTCTTAAATCTCACTGCCTTTTGGAGTATTCACTTGTTTTTCCCTGTGATGCCCCCATGCACATAATATTAAAAATTAATAAATTTGTATGCCTTTTCTCTTGTTAATCTGCTTGTTGTCAATTTCCTTCATAGACCCAGTTATTGAACCAAGGACTACAGAAGAGTCTTTCTGATGCTCAACATCACTCATCATCAGGGAAACACAAATCAAATCCATGAGATACCACATCACACCTGTCCAAATAGCCAAAATTAACAAGTCAGGAAACAACAGGTGTTGGTGAGGTTTTGTAGAAAGGGAACCCTCCTACACTGTTGGTGGATGCAAACTGGTGCGGCCACTCTAGAAAACAGTATGGAGGGTCCTCAAAAAGTTAAAAATAGAGCTACCCTATGACCCAGCAATTGCACTACTAGGTATTTACCTGAGGGATACAAAAATACTGATTGGAACTGGTATATACATCTCGATGTTTATAGCAGCAATGTCCACAATAGCCAAACTATCAAAAGAGCCCAAGCGTCCATCAGGTGATGAATGGATAAAGAAGATGTGCTATATATACACAATGGAATACTATTCGGCCACCAAAAAGAATGAAATCTTGCCATTTGCAAAGACATGGACGGAGCCAGAGGCATACATTTATGCTAAGTGAAATAAGTCAGTCAGAGAAAGACAAATACCATATGATTTCACTTACATGGAATTTAGGAAACAAGACAGATGAACATATGGGAAGAAAGAAAAGGAAAGAGGGAAGCAAACCATAAGAGACTCGTAATGAGAACAAACCAAGGATTGATGGAGGGGGGTGGGCGGGAGATGGGTTAAATGGGTGATGAGCATTAAGGAGGGCACATGTTATGATGAGCACTGGGTGTTGTATGTAAGTGATGAATCACTAAATTCTACACCTGAAACCAATATTACACTATATGTTAACTAGAATTTGAATAAAAATTTGGAGAAATAAATAAATAAAAGACCTAACAAACAAACGAACCAAAAAAAGGAGTGTTTCTTCCTCTACACTGGCAAGGTATGGGCTGATCAGGAGGTACCTTACCGCGGGATCTTAAAGGTTTTAATTTTGCTAATAAACTGGTACTGTTTTTGTTTCTTTAATTAAAAAAAAATGTAGGGGCGCCTGGGTGGCTCAGTTGGTTAAGCGTCTGCCTTCGGCTCGGGTCCTGATCCTGGAGTCCCGGGATCGAGCCCCACATCGGGCTCCCTGCTCGGCGGGAAGCCTGCTTCTCCCTCTCCCTCTCCCCCTGCTTGTGTTCCCTCTCTCGCCGTCTCTCTCTCTGTCAAATAAATAAAAATTTAAAAATCTTTAAAAAAAAAAAAATAAAATAAAGATGTAGATTTACATGCCATTAGTTTGTAAGGAAATAACAGATCACATATACCCTTTACCCAGTTCCCCCAATGGTAACATCTGGCAAAACTATACAGCATCATCACACCAGGAAACTGACATTCACACAATCCAGTGATGTGCAGATTTCACCAGTTTTATTTGAATCCATGCATGTTTGCCTATGTATATTTCCTTCTCTGCAATGTTATCATGTGTACAGATACGCGTGACCACCACCACAGTCAGGATACAGAACGGTTCCGTGACAAGGATCCCTGGAGCTACCCTCTGACAGCCCACAGCATCTCCCTCTCTCCCCATGCTCCAACTCCTGGCCACCGTGAATCTGTTATCCATTTCTGTAAGTTTGCCGTTTCGAGGATGTTACAAAAATGGAATCATATGGGATATAATCTTTTGAGGGAACCTCAGTGTTCAGCTGGACATTCTGCCACCCAGAACAAAACCTGCATTTCCCAGCTTCCCTCGAATCTCATGTGGCTATATGACCATATTCTGACCAGCCGGACTTAAGTGGAAGAGTTATTTGGGTCTCGCGGGAAGGTTGCTTAAAGCTTGGAAGCCGACTGGGCTGTAAGAGTCCTTTCGGCTCTTCTGCTGTTCCTCCTGGTCTGTATTAGGATGTGTGATATTGTGATTTATGACAAGAAATGTAAATTTGGTCTTCATCCAATTCCTGGCACAGAGCTCCTAAACTCTTGAGATTTCTTAAATCTTGAAAGCAATAAAGGTATCTTTTGTTATGTTCATAGGGTAACTTCTGGAAAGCCCCTAGGTAACCAAAGGATGGGGGCTGGCTGCCAGGGGAACTAACCCTGGGATTAGAGGACTGGAACTTTCATTCCAATTTCCTGGGAGAGGGGTTCTGAGGGCTTTCAGACTGATGAGCCTGTGGAGGTTGGGGAGAGTGGTGGGTGCAGAGGGGCCATGGAAGCTCTGAGCCCTTCCCCCACATCTTGCCTCTGTATCTCTTCATCTGGCTGGCGATTCATATCCTTTAATATCCTTTATAATAAACTAGTCATCTAGTGAGTAAAATATTTTTCTGAAATCTGTGAGCTGCTCTAGCAAATTGAACAAAAGGAGGAGGTTGACAGAACCTCCAATCTACAAAAGCACAGGTGAGAACATGGACTTGCAACTGGCATCTGAAGTTGTGGGGAGGACAGTCTTGTAGGACTAAGCACTTAACCTGTGGGATCTGATGCTATCTGTGGGAAGATGTGATAGCTGGAGCACTAGCAGCCATCTTGAATCATGAGGAAACTTGATGACGAGAGGGTCATGTTCCAGGAGCGAAACAGAAAGCTAGGAAGCTGGGTGTTCTTGATGACACCATGGAGTTGCTACAGCAGCTCTGCACGGCCCATGGCCAGACTTCTTTTGGACGAGAAATTGATTTCTATCTTGTTCAAGCCACTTTATCAGTTGTTACCTCCAGCTGAAACCAATCCTAAGTAAATGAAGTGTTTTAGGTTTTTAAGCAGAGGAGAAACTTGTTTATTGGTGGGTTTTAGGGCAGCGCTTTTCCAACTTTAGCATATATCAGAACCTCCCCGCACAGACTGCTGGGCTCTAGCCAGAGTTTCCGAACCAGCAGGTCTAGAATGAAGCTTGAGAGTATGCATTCCCAGGTGACACTGAAGCTGTTTAGTCCAGACCGCACCTTGAGAACCTCGAGCGTGAACAGTGGACTGGAAGCATAAAGACTGGAAATAGGATCTAGGGCAGGAGAGAGGAGAACAAATGGCTTCTGCTAAGCGAAGGACAGGTGAGAGGAACTCAGAGGAGAGGGATGGGGGAACCTCAGGGACAGGGGAAGTGATAGGACTTACGAACGGACAGAGGTGAGCCACGGAAGGTGCCGCATGTGGGAGGGCGCAGAGAATGGCAGTAATGGGACCAGAAAGAGAAACTCTGGAGGAGTTGCCATTCAGAGGGGAGTAGTGGAGTTTGGCCTCACTTGGCAAAGTTGAAATGCTAACTAAGAGCAAGAGAGATGGTTGGCGTGGAGATCCGGGAGCCTTCCGCCACTGAGAGGGGTCTTCGGGAGCAGCTGCATAGATGGTGTGGGCAGAGGACAGAGTCTCAAGCAAACTTGCTTTCGGAGGCTGGGAAGGTGGGGCCGTGCCAGCATATGAGTCAGAAAGGGTGGACAAGGACGGAAGGCAAGGCTGACGCGGAGCCAGGGAGCCTGAAGAGAGCATCTGAGAGAAGAGGATGTGATCAGCCTCCAGGAGGCACAGAGGTCAAGGAGACTCCTGAGGATCTGGGACTCGGTGGTATACATGGGTGGCTGTGGGGATGGTGCTGAGGCTCTAGGCAGAGGGGGGTGAATGGAGAGCTGATGACGTGGGCAGAGGGGAGACTATTCTGCGTTTTTATGGAGCAGGGCTGGGTGACAGGATCTATGGGAAGGAATGAGGGATGGAAGACTGAACACATACATAAGTGAAAAAACATATTTACTTCCTACTGCGGCCAAACAGATATCAGTTAGGAAGCCGGGGACGGGGCACAGGACGGTCTGGCCGAGAAGCTCCCCGGGTCCAAGCAGGAAGGCCTGAGCCCAGGGCCTGCACTGCTGCAGTAGAGAAAGCTGAGCCCTTCGTGCCTCTGGCCGCCCCACCATGGGCTCCACGTGGATGCTGCCCCACAGCCTGCGAGGCTTTCTGTGTGCTTGTTTTCACCCAGCCCAGAGGCGGTGGTATTTTATTCTCTATCACATACCATTTATCATGGCCCCAGCTGCTCCTACTTCAGGAATAATCTGCTAAGTTCCTGGGGAGTGGACAAGTGTGGCCCTATCCAAATGTAAGATTTTTTTTTAATTTTGAAGATGAAAAACTTTTTATTATAGAAAACTGGAAACCTACAAAAGTAGACAGGGTGGTATAATGAGCCTCAGCCTTGTTTCATCCAAATCTCCCACTGATTATTTTGAAGCGTATCCTAGATCCCATACGTTTAATTTCATAAACATTGTGGTATGTATTTTTAAGAGTAGCTCTTTTTAAAACGTGTAACAGTATCATTTGCATACCTAAACAAATTAGTAATAGTTGCATCATTTGGTTTAAAAAAATCCAGCGTCCATACACATAGAGCATCTGACCACACCAAAGCCAAAGCTGGGTGTTCTCACAGGTATGCAGACATCAGGACCTGGCTGCATGTCATCACGTGCCTCTGTGGCCTGTCAGATTCTCAGAGGGCCTGCCCTAGTACACCCAGGTTGGACCAGAGCCCCCCACATGCTGATGCCAGGACCCAGGAGACAACGCAAAATCCTGAGCAAACGCACATCTGATCAGCTGTGTGGTCTCAGGCAAGTCACTCTATGTGGGTGACTAGTTGCAAATTAAGGGATTTAAAAAAGGGAGGAAGCAGCCCAAATGTCTGTGGGTAGATGAATGAATAAAGAACAGTGTGTGCACGCACGCACGCACACGCACTGGAATATTATGCAGCCTTAAAAAATCCTTTTTTTATCTTTATCTTTCACATACCACAACATGGATGAACCTCGAGGACATTATGCGAAGTGAAATAAGCCGGTTGCAAAAGGGCAGATACTGCATGATTCCACTCATGTAAGGATCTAACGTAGTCAAAAATCATAAAAAGTAGAAAGGTGGTTGCCAAGGGCTGGGGGAAGGGAGGAGACGACTTAGTGTTGAGTGGGTATAGAATATAAGTGCTGCCGGCTGAGAAAAGTCTAGAGATCTGTTGCACACCAATGTGAATACACTGAACCCTACTGAACTGCGTACTCAACAATGGTTAGGAGAGTGAAGGTTATGTTATGTCTTTCACCACAATTAAAAACACACAAAAAAATTCTGGGGTCCATCGTAGCTGTAGGAATTGGGGGGACATCATAAATTCTGAGACCTCACTCTGCTCTGTGCTGGGAGGCGCCTCAGAACACCATACGCTCCTTCAGAGAGTGAGGTGGGAGGGAAGCCATGTTTGGAACCTCCCCTACTTTTGCCTAACACCCCCCCACCCTGGAAACAGGAGGCTGCACCCCAACAGCTGCAGGCAGGGGCGACGGGGGCGGGGGCGGGGAGGGGGACTGGGCAGGCTCTGTAAGGTACTTGTTCCAGGCAAGCGGTGGGTGGGGGGTTGCCAAGTCAGAGAAACAAAGGAAAGCGAAAGCCTTTATCCAGGCCTGGGCTGTCCTCCGGGAACATTCTGGGAAGAAAGGAGAAAGCCCAGTTGGCTGGGAGCAGCCATGCGGGGGGATCCGAAGTGACAGATACAAATGTGTAGTACACTGGGCAGGCATGGGGGAGATTAGAAGTGCGGGGATGCTGACAGCAGGCGCGGGGAGGGGGGTGCGGGAGGGGGGCAGGGAGCTGGCAATACCGAGACCCCAAATCTCTTCCCAGGGCACCCGGGTCTGCAGAGTGCTTTTAGTGCACATTAGCATAAAGCTATTTTTCAGATTCGCGCAAGCCTGGCCTAAGGGAATCCAGGCGGCAGGAGGCAGAACTGGAGGGCCAACAGCATGTCTGCTCCATCTCCTGGGAAGGCTCCCCGGGAATCAGTGCAGGCCGGAAAGCAGAGACCAGATTCCCCGCACTGGACCGTAACATCATCTTGGTGCCCGCCACGGGTTGTCCGAGTGTCTGAGGGAAGACTGCCGGGAGAGCGGACGGCACAGAGGACTCCGTGCAAGGCTGTGAAAAAGGAATAACCGTGTCTCGGATGAGAGGGCGCACCGGTCATGCTCTCGGGGGTACTCGGATTATTTGGGAGAGTAGGGTCCATCCATCGCAACGGGAAGGCCTAAGGGCCAGGTGGCTCGTACAGGTCAGGGTCTAGGTGGCTGAGGAAGTATTAGCGCCCCCGCCCCCCCCTCCCCCCAGCAATGTCACTGCGGGTAAGTGTCGGCTGGGGAACTGGAGGCCTGGCTTCGTCCGGGGCCTTGGGGCTCTTCCGGCAGTTCTGAAGTCACTTTCCGCAGTCACCCTCCGGCCCGCCACACTCTCCACGTGGGACTTCTGGGCACGGGTGGGGCACCACACCCCTTTGTCTACCGTTCCAGACAGCAAATCCAGGACACAAGGGAGAACAACAGGATTAAAGCTCTAAGTGTTGAACCAGCTCTGGTATTTAAAATAAGCAAAAAATGATTCCCAACGCGCGTTTCCTTAACCAGTGCTTTAACTATCGGCGACTACTCCTCCCTACAGATGTGCACACCCCTGCTGGCTTCCCCGACTCGTGAGCGGCTCTCCTCGTGCATGCACCGAGCTCATCTAAGCGCCCCCCGCCCCCCCTCCCCCCCGCAGCGTCCTAATGCTCTAATCTTAGGAACTTCTCATGCGCATGAATCCCACGGGCTTTTGCTCGGGTTCACCTAGGCTGACACGCAGCGTGGCCTTGCTCTCACGGCGCGGGCCCGGGCCAGCAGCTTCACCCCAGAGCTTGTGACAGATGCAGGATCTCGGGCCTGATGACTCAGAATCCACACTGAACAAGATTTAACAAGATCCCCTGGTGATGGGTGTGCACGGTCAGGTCTGAGGGTGACCGCAACGAGACATCACACCCCACCTCCCCTGCCACCAGGCAGAGAAGTAGAGCAGCATCCACTCCGAGGCCCGAGCGAAACAGCCTCCACCAGCTGCAGCCGTCCCCATGGTGGGGGGGAAAGGAGGGAGGGGACGGGGGACACAGAAGGAGTTGCTACGGCGGGCAAAGTGCATTTAAATTTGGGGATACTGAGGGACGCCTGAGTGATTCAGTCGCTTAAGCGTCTGCCTTCGGCTCAGTTCATGATCCTGGGGTCCTGGGTTGGAGTCCTGCATCAGGCTCCCTGCTCAGCAGGAAGACTGCTTCTCCCTCTGCCTGCCGTTCCCCCTGCTTGTGCGTGCTCTCTCTCTCTGAGGAAATCCTCGAGATTCTAGAATTCAAGCGCTGAAACTCTGAATCAGAGTCTGGGCAAACTGTTTCTATATGGGGAACCCCAAAGCCTGTCCATACGACTCTACACAGGGCACAGTCTGCATCTACCGCTTGGTCTCCCTACTCCTCCAATGGGTATACTCTTATCTGCCTTGCGGCCTTCCCCATCCCTTCTGCCCAGGTGTCAGGAGATGAAACAGAGCCTGGTGCTGGCGCGTGGGACAGCATCAGTGTCCTGAGGAAAGAAAGGCAGATAAAAATACTGCCTTGTGTCTCCCTTGTCAAGGTCACCCCACACCCACATGGGCGTCTCTCCATCAGCTCTATTTTCTGCCATACTGCCAGCCAGTTCTGTGAATCTTGTTTCTTTTGAGCGCCTGGGAAAGTTGTTTGATTGGTTCAGGTTTCATTTAGCCTGAGAGCCGTTTATGATTTCCATTATAAAATACAAAGAGCTCACTCAGCGTGTGTGTATGTGTGTGTGTGTGTGTGTGTGATCTTTTAGAAATAATTTTTCAAAGTGGTTCCCCAACCCAAAGTGGGTGGGGCTGGCGAGGAAGCACCAGGGGCAAAGTCTGAGTGAGGCTCTGAGAGAGAGGAATGCAGACTCCACACACCTGCCTGAGGCCTCTGGGAAAGCACCTCTTCTCCGTCAAGGGAAGGCAGCTGTCTTGCGGCCTTTGCAGAGGTCCATGCATTGGGACCCCCTGCCTTTTGGGGGAGGGTGGGGGAAGGGGTTGGTCTGGCTTTCAGTTTCCACATCTGTAAAATGGGACTTGCCCCAGCCTACCACCAGAGATCTCCACTGGGGCTGAGATGCAGGTCTCTAAGTTCTCTGCTCTCCCTAAGAAGACAGTGCCTACGGGTCTTCGTTGATTAACCTTATCAGTCTTGGACTGGAGAATCGCACGTTCTTAGAGCAGAAGAAGAGGAAAAAAGAATCCATCCCAATGGCCTCATTTCTCAGAAGTAGAAACTAGCCAGCCCTGTGTCCTGCAGCCCCTTTGCTCTCAGATTTTCGTAATTCAGTGGCATTGCTCTGGAATCTCACAGGCGCTGTGTATTCTCTTTTCAAGGAAACTGAGCTCCTGGAAGATAAAGACCAACATGTTGCCCAAAGCATTTCTCTTCTCGGCCCCGACAGAAGTGTGGACGCCGTGGCCTTCACTCCTTTGCTGGCTGCCGAATGCAGAGCCGGAACAAGGAATATGTGAGCTTTTTCTCTGCACAGCAATGAAAATGAATAAGGAGAGGAGAGAGGTGAATCACAGCTTTCCTCCTCAATCTCTCCTTGCTGAGCCAATAACCAATCCCTGAGCAGCACACGTGGAGAAGAACAGCTCTTCATGTGAGCCCAGGGAAGGCTGTCCGTTTGCTACAACCTTGAAAAAAATAAATAAATAAAGCATTTCTCTCACAAGTGGCCCAGGAAGGCTCACTGTTTGGGCCTCCTTGTTCCTCGGTCCATGAGAATAGATCAGGCACCGGCAAAGTGCTAGGTCACAGGAGGACCTTGGTAACCAATGTGCAAACATCTAGCTTCGTGCAAGGGAACTCGACCAGGCTAGCACCTCTCCTTCACCCCAACCGTGACAGCCCTGCCTGTCCCACATACCCAGCATGATCCCCGTTCTCTCCAGCACTCGAGAAATGACTCTCCTGAGGTTTACTCCCATTATAGCCATATCTCGTAACTCTTAAGGAAGCAACAGAAAGTACTACTGAATCCTGGCCACATTCATTTGTAGCAACTATCTACGCCATAGGTTTCTAATGTGATTATGTCTGTCTTTATGTGATTATATGGCCTTTCAAAAATCATTCTCTTTTGTTCATCCATCCATCCATCCATCCATTCAACAAGAGCATTTGGCATCTACTCAATGCTGAGTAACTTCTAAGCCAAAGTCAATGGGACATTTTCCAAGCTTTAAAATTCCCTGCCTTTAAGCAGTATCCGTCGAGCAGGGAGGTGTAGGCTGGGGTGGGGTTCAGTGGAAAAAAAAAAACAGCTATGTTAAAACCTAAGCTGTCGTTAACTAGTTATTTATTCCCTCTGAGCCTATTTCAACAGTTCCAAACAGGGACTGTTGGAAGAATTGTCCTGAAGTTTAAAGGGGGGGGGCGGGGAATGTATATAGTAACAGACTCCGTGCTTGGCATGGGAAAATGTGTTTGATAACTGTTACGTTAAAGAAAGTGACCCAAGAATCGAGCATGTTCCTCCCATACTCTGTTCTCCTAACACCTCACCGACACCCGTCAATATCCTTTCAGGTTTATTTTGCTTCCTAGGACGGTGTGCTTTTGGTTTTAATCCTCTCGTGAGCCAGTCCTGTCTTTATTCTGTCTGATGGGCTGCACCATTTTGAGAATATGATCTGTATCAAAGTCAGCTGGGAAGCTCCTGGAGCTTGCAGAGGATGGATACATAAAGTCCTGTTAATAAATAAACACACAGACATCAAGGCTACCGGCTGGGCTGTCGGCTGGCTGTGTAGTAACAAGACTTTATGCCTTCCTGGCTCCTGTCATCTTTGGGACTGAAAGCACTTAATGAATTTGTCTTGCTTGCAGTCCTCCTGGAGAAAGATACTGAGTGTCTCCAAAGAGCAGTCAGGGTCACCAGCTAGAGGTCAATGACTCTTGGGAACACTGCCAACCAGACCCCTAGAGCAGCTTTGTACGTTGTGTCTCATCATGAAAGTCCTAAATGCGTATTAGAAAATTTTTAAAAATAGGTAAGTTAAAATCCTGTGACTCCATCCACTGGGAGATAAGCGCTGGTAACACTTTGTCATCCCCCCCACACACACACACACGTGCTCACTGGGGTCTCAGATTCATGCCATTTTATAATTTAGCAATAGATCGTGACTATCTTGTCATGTAAAATGTTTCTACATCATTTTATGTGACTCCTGGTTTGCTGGAGAAATCCTTCTTATATGAAACAGTTCAGTTGATATGAATTGCTTTCACCGTGAGAACCATCCAGTGTTCTCTCTCTGTTTCGGATTTCCGTTCAGGATTTAGGGAGCAGCATGTGTAAGGCAGGGTGGAGGGTGGCAGTCCGGGAAAGTGCTCGTCCCTTGGTGCCCAGAGGTGGAGTGGGATGAGGACACCCGGGAGCATTGTGTGGAACCTCGGGGGACACACAAGAGGAGGGGAACACACAGAGGTCTTCAGCACTTCTAGGCTTTGAAAGGACCCTCTGGTAGCAAGAGGGGAGGGGATGCCCTGCAGGAGACGAGACCACACCTCCATCCGCTCCTGTGTTCACCTTACTGTCAGTTGTCCCTTGAGACCCAAAGGTTGCATTTGCTGTCATGGTCTAGCCCTTGCCAGTCCCTCCAGCCTCCTCTCCCACCTGTCTCTGCCCTGCCGTGCTGTGTGCACGCTCTGGGTCTCTGCTCGGTTGTGCTAGGTCCGGCATGCCCATTCTCCTCCACGTCACTTGAGGGACTGATTTTTTGATCACTCGGTTGAGGTGTCACTTCCTCCAGTTTTCCCTGACCCTCCCCCTCTCCCAGGCCGGACTAGCTCCCGTCCACAGCACTTCTCGAGTCTGAGCACACTGTGTCTGTGTCCCTACTAGACTTGGAGCTGCCTGGGTCAGTGTCTTACAGGTTGGGCAGACAGTGGGCACCCAATAAATGTTACTGAAGAAGGTAAAGGTAGTCCCAGTACCCGTACTGCCAACCCTTGGGATGACCGTAGTATGTGAGACATCATGAATGAGGGGGGCAAACCTCAAATCCATCTGCATCTCCCTGTCCCCACCGCCAAGCCCTAGGCTACCCTCAGTCTCCTGGCCCATTTAGTTCTTTCCCAACTGGCAGCCACTTAGCAGACAGACGACCTGCCTCACACATCAATCTGTGCATATCTCTTTCCTTCTTACAACATGGCACAAATATTTGGATTACTCTTAAAACAGCATGAGGCCCTACATAAACCTAGCCCCTACCTACTTTTCCAGTCTCAGCTTGTACCGCTTCTCCCTTTGGTCCCTCGGCCCCGGCCAACGAGACTTCTTTCTGATCTTCAAATAGCCAAGGCCCTTTCTGGTGTTGGGATCTTCTCTTGCCAGGAATGTTCAGTTCATCATTCCTCATGTGACTGGCTCCTTCTCGTCCCACAGGCTTCTGCTTTAGGGCTACTTCACCCAGGAAGCCTTGCTTCAGAACTGAACCTAAAATAAGTCTCCTTTCATTCTCTGGATGGTACATGCTCACTTTTTTTTTTTTTTAAGAGCATCTTTATATTTAGTAATCGTATTTTTATTTTTGTGATCAGTTGTTTGAGAATACTTTTTATTCTCTCCATGGGGGTGGGGGTGTTTTGTCCCCCAGAGGGGGACACTGGGCAATGTCTGCACATATCTTTGGCTGTCGCAGCTGGGGGAGGGTGCTGCTCGCTAGCATCTAGTGCGTAGAAGCCAGGGATGCCACTGAAGGCCAAACAAGACACAGAACAGCCTCCCACAGCAAAGGACTGTCCATAGGGATTCGACTAAGAGATCCTGCTCAAGACTGCAGGTCCCACGAAGCCAGGGAGGGACCTCGTCTGCCTTGTCCACCATTTTATCTCCAGCACCCGGCTCGGTGTCTGACACACAGTGAGCCTCCAGATAGAGCTGGATGGAAAAACAGACACGTGGTGAAGGGGGGTCGCGAAAACTCTGGAACAACTGGCAGGGCACATGGGGACTAGTCAGAACTGATGCCCACCACAGCCCGGGAGCCGGCAAGAGGCGGTCCCTGCCGTGCCGGGCATTATCCCTTTGGTGGCTGGACTCTGGGGGAGTCTGGGTGTCCTAAGGGAGGGTCTAGAGCAGCCCCAGAGGTGGGGGACTCAAGGAACCCCATGAAGTGGCCATTTGCCATCGGAGAAGAAAGCATATAAACACCGTGACAACCTGCATGGCCCTAGCAAGTCATACCTCCTTAACGTCAGTCCTGGGCGGAGGGATGGATGGGATGGATGTCCAGAAGGCCAGGAACTCCAAGGCGGTGGCTTATGAGGTGAAGAGAGGAAAGAGGCAAGAAGGAACTATTTCTAGTGTCTATGGAGACCCCAAATCTCTATGCCCTTCACACTTACTCAAACTCACCAAGCGAGGGAAAGTGTGAGGTGGGGGAGAGCCTGAGCAGACATGCAGATGGTGCAGAAAGAAAGGCTGACGGGGTGGGAGGGGAGCATTAGCTTGTTTCCTCTTTCTGTTGTTCTTCTCTTAAACCACTAAAAGCTTGTTTCCAAAAAACTGCAGCTTTTTCTCCTCAAATATTGTAGTAAAATATCTTGATTTAGATTCTAAAGAATCCAGAAGATGGAGTTAGCATGTGTCTGCCGGTAGGGAAGCATTTGGAGAGATGATCTGATTGAGGAAAGCTCTGAAATTCAAATAAGAATTCTCTCCCAGAGCAGATCGGCATGTTCTCTGAGACAGAAAGGGAACAAGAAGCTACAAGAACCATCATCAACCACTCGTAATACTGCCTCTCTGATTCAATTCATGCCACCCTATTCCCTCATAGACTGTCCCCTCTAGACCACTCCCTTCATAAACATGAGTCTTTCCCGAGGTTCCATCCTTGCCCCACCATGCCTGCCTTAGGCCCTCACCTGTCCATGGACGATTCCCAGAGCTATGTTACTAGGTTGAACTCTCCTGGGTTTCTGACTTGCACCACCAAGTGGCTCCTAGCCACTGCATCCTTAGCTCTCCCACAGGAATCTTTAATTCAAAGACCTCATCATTTTACATGCTCTTTCCCCCACCAAAGTGCTTTTCCTCCTGCATTCCTCCTCCTGATTAGTGGTACCACCATCCACCTAGTCCCTGAGCCCAGTAACTTGTGAGTCATTCCAGTCTCCTCTCTCCAGCTCTCCCCTCAAATCCACTCAACCACCAAATCTTATCCACTTCATCCCTTAAATGTTTTGAGGATCTATCCCTTCTCCATCTTTCTATTACCATTGTCTTCATTTGCCTCCTCATTAACTTTTTCCCCTTTGTTAAAACACTGATACTCAGTACACTCACATCAACAAGGGCAGCCGAATTCTGCATCTACCTCCACCTAAATAAGGCTGCAAACTCTCCACTCTCAAGTCAGGGCTCTTTACCACCCCTCCAAGTCTCTCCCCTGTTGTACTTCCTGTCTCTCAGAATGGCGCCACCGCTCCCCAGGCCTCCTCCCCTCAGTCAAAAATCTGAAGGTCATTTTGGATTCCTTACTCTCTCTTTTCTATCACTCTCAACTCTTGACCAGACAGGTGTAATACGCCTGTCTGTACCCAGCCACCTACCCCTTAATAAAGCAGACAAGGCATTTACTGCCTCTTACTGTTCCCGGTGTGCCAATCTGGCTTTTCTATTTAGACTATGAGATCTTTGAGGGCATGGACCATGTCTGGTATTTTTTCTGATTCCTCCAACGTGCCCAGCACATCACTAGGTACAGAGTTTGCCCAACAGAGAGAGAGTTGGCAATGAAACCCATCTGCCAGGAGAAGCCTGGTGCTGAACTATCAGCCCCCTAAAATGAATGGTGCTATTGGCTTAACTGCTTTGCCTCAGTGAGAGACATGCCTGGGATCAGCGAGACCTCAGCGAAGAGGTTGGAAATGATTCTCTGAGAGGTCTGGGAAAAAGACTCCACCAAGGACAACATCATGGATCGTGGAGTCATCATGAGGACTCAGCCGATTTCTGAGATCTTGAACCTGTGGACACCCATCTGTAATGCTGTATGGTGTCCTCCAATGGTACTCAGTGGCCCAAGAGCTTGGAATTACATCCCACCTGTTTTGTGGTGGCCACCTCCCCTTGGAAATAAGCAACAGTTCAATCTTTTCAGGAGTCTCTGTTTTCCAGAATTAGAGTCTAGAGTGTTTCATTTCTGTTACTTTGCAAATATCCTTATTCCTTTGAGGTCCATGATATCTGATTACTCTTTACTCTATCCTTTACTCCACCACTGCCTCTCCTTCACTCATTGAGGACTCTAGCAATTGTTTCCCTTTCATCTGAGGTTCTGCCATCATCCTAGAAAGTTTCAATATACACAGGTGGGCTCTCTAACACCCCAGCCTCGTATTTCCACAACTTCCATAATGCCAGTGGCTTTTAGTTTCATTTCACTCATCCGCGAGCATGACTCTACCTTGGACCCATATCACTGAAATTGTCCTTGAGTCAAGCCTTGCCTAGACTATGACCACCGCCTCTTGACCAATGACTCTGCCTCTGTCCAAAAATCTACAGTGGTTCTACATCTCCTACAGGTTCAATTCCAGGTCCTTAGACCAGGAGGTCTCACCTCATCCCCGTCACCTGGCACTTCCTGTTCTGACATTACTGGACCAAATGCAGGTTCCATTCCCCCCACCATCTCCAGAGGCTCCTGGGCCTAACTGTGACTCGAAGGCCCAGAAGACTTCCCTTCTTGTCGGCAAAGATATTCCCTCTCTGTCTATTTCCCTTCTGGTCTACAAAGATGTTAACCTTCACGTTCCAGCTCAAACACTACCTCCTCCGGGAAGCCTTCCCTGCCTAGTCTGGGCACATCTAGGGACTCTTTCTTCTGAGCTCCCCAGCACGCGATGCTGTCATTACAACATTTATCTGGTCAAATTAATATCACAAGGGCAGGAACCATTCCTATTCATGTCTGTATCTCCGCCCAGGGTGCAGGCTTAGTTCAAAGTTGGCTTCACTGGATGTTATAAAAGAAATGAAAGAGTGACTTCCATAGATGCCCTGTCCTCTTGAGGTCAGAGGAGACTGGGCTCTTGAATTAATTGAACCTCTTCTCTCTTCACCCTGGCCCAGTGCCCTGCCCATATGCTTAACCCTCCTAATAGAATCTGCCGTGGCTAAGCACCACATACAGATAAATCCCTCAGCATTAAGTAGCAAAAAAGCTTCCAACGGCTTAGAGAAGAAAGAGACTGGTGCTCCACAGACGGGAAGGGAGACGTGTGGCATATGGAGAGACGTCTATCTGATTTTTAGGTATTGAACACCTGGGAGTATTGATGACAATTTCATACTAAAACCAATTATGTGTTCAGCACTGTACTAGCCACTGATGGTGAGAATAAAAGTTCAAACAGCAGCATACATTTGTTGATCACTTTCTACATGCCAGGCACAACTCCATGGAATCTGCATCATGGTGGTTATTCCCATTTTACAGGTAAGAAAATGGGCTCGAGTCACACAGCTAATAAATGCCCCAATAGTGTCATCTCTCACTATTTTCTTCACTCTGTCTCTTCACTGTCCTCATCACTCCCTTCTAAAATAAACTTCTTCCCCCATCCTCTCTCCCCACTAGCCACCCTTCCTTCTCTGCATCAGACAGCAACATTCTCATCCTCTACCACCTCATACAAACTCACATCTGCTCTCATTCTACCCTCCTTCTGTCCAGTTGTCCCAAAGAATGGCCCCTCTCCATCCTAAGGGCTATCCCTCCACCTGCACGTTTGAGGGGGTCCACCCATGTTCTTAGGAACCTCACATTATGGATTATTCTTCCTTGAACCTATTACTTTTCCATTTGAATGGGTCTTTCCCATTGACATTTAAAGGTGCTCAACTGCCTCCCATTAAAACAGAACAAAACCACCCATCTCTTCAACTATCACAGCCAAACCTCTGGAATGTTCAGTTATACATTCAGTGTCCACTTGGTCCTCCACCAGCTACAGTCTGACTTTTGCCCATAACATCCCTGATGCTCTTGTTTAAATCACCTGTGATCTCTGCGTTTCTGAAGCCAATGCACATTTACTGGTCCTCATTCTCATGGACTTTTCAGCAGCCCCTATGCTTCCTCTTCTCTTATTCAGGAAACACTCTGCCCTTCGCTTTCATGACATTTCCCCCTCCTGGCTTTTCTCCCTATCTCTCTAGATCATCCTTCTCTGCTTACCTTCCAGGCTCATCCTAACTCAAAGTCAACCCCAGGCCTTCTCTTCTACACCTATCCTTCCTCCCTAGGCAGCCTCATCCATGCCATGGTTTCATTTACCCCTGGATGTTGATGAATTACGGGGACACATCTCCTGCCCAGACCTCTCCTCCAAATTCCTGTCCCTATATCCCCCTGGCTTCTTGACCTCTGCACTCAGATGGTTCAAAGTCTCCTCAAGTACAACATGCTGAGATTGCACTTACGACGTTTGACTATTTCCTGTCTCGGGGAATGGTACCTCCATCCACTGCTACAAAGCTGGCAGCCTAGGGCTCATCCCCAGTACTTCCCTCTCACCTCTCACATCCAAACCGTCACATCCTGTCCATTTACCTTCTAAACCTCTCCAATCTATCTACTTCTTTCTACCCCACAATAAATGTCCCAGCATAAACAACCATCTCCCGATAGGTCTCCCTGGATCTTCCCTTGGCCACCTCAAATCTACTGTCCACACTCTATGGTCACCGTGATCCTTCTGAAATGAGAGATCTGGCTGTGTCACCCTCCTGCTTAAGTACTTCAGTGATTACCTGTTGCTTTACAATCAACATCAGAGTCCCTACTGCAGCTGATAAAACTCCCTCCTGCTTCTCCTGCTCATCTCACGTGTTTCTCCCTCTCCCTCTCTGCACCCCAGTCCACTGGCCTTGGGAATCTCAAAATGCCATGCCTGCTCTAGCCATGACCCTCCCCCATTCCTGGAATATCCTTTCTCAGCTCCCAAACCCTCCTCACCTCCTCCGCTCCTACTCAGTCTCCAGGTCCCAGCTGAACCATCATTTTCTGAGGATGAAAGGATGGATGAACCATCATTTTCTGAGAAAAAGGACATTTCTGAGGACTTCCCAGGTCCTCCCTGAGTGGCCCAGACCTCCTATTAAATGCCCTTATCATGCCATGGGCTTCTACCTTATTGCTCTTATAAGTGTCACTTTACACTTACTCTGACAAATTTGTCCCCCCAAATGACTTCAAACTCCATGAAGCCTGGGATTTTGACAGTTCTGGTTTCCCCTCCACACTGTAGCCCCCGTGACACTCAATAAATACTTGCTTGACATCATGAAAACGCGACCCAATTCTATCTAGCTTCTGGCCTCATTATTCTCCTGAAATTGCCCTTGCTAAAGTCATCAACAACCTTCAAACTGCCAAAACTGTGCGCCTGTGGATCCCTGGTGTTCTACCAGCTGGACTGAGGGTTTCCTGCACTAAAATAGAATCTTGGCAGTTTTTCCCTGATTCATAGAAAAAAAAAATTAGCTGACAGACTTATCCTCAATTTAAAGCTTTTGTTTCATAAAGTTTTCTTTCTCAAAACTTGGTGTCCGCTATTTTATGTCTGTGGTAGAATCTAGCGGAAGATGCTCTCTGATTTAGTCCAAAATTATATATTCAGCCATTTCAAAATGTTATGGTATTCTCCAGAAAACACCACGATTTCCATGGGTTTCACAACATGAGCAAGTGTTTGAGACCCACTGGCCGAATCCAAAGAAATATTTTTAGCCCTCTAATTTGTTCTCTTGATGGTATCTGGTACTGTTTATCAGATTGCTTATTCATTTTAGCAACCAGCATTTACTGAGCACATATTATGGTTTCCCACAGTCCTTCGTTGCTATTTTTACTATGGCATTCATCACCTTCTCCTGTGATCTCTCCCATGTCCTGCCAGCTCCTGGAGGCTACAGGGACCATGGCTCTCTCTTTTCTCTCTCTCCCCACCTAGGCCAGCACTTGGCTCAGGCACATGGATCATCTTTTTTGCATGTAGGAATAAGTGAATGAGTGAATCCATGAGTGAATAAGCAGACGAACAAAATGGTGGGGCAGAACTTGAATCCCCATTCCTAGTGCTCTGCTGACTCTCCACTGGGAAGCTCATGGTCATGCAGTGGTTGGATACAACAGAAATGTCAATTTCACATAGGTAAGCTACCATCCGTTGTTATTTTAATAAGTAAAATGAATCTGATGTAAACGTAATATAGTTTTATAGTCTTGTGCTTGTGGGAATCACTTCTACTATCTATCCATCACCAAGCCCTGTTGATTTTACCACCAAAAAAAAAAAATCATAGTAATTGTCTATCTTATGGGGATCTAAACAGTTTTACTCTGCAAGCACCTGAAAATGCCATGTATTATGTCTGTGGCAGAATTTGAGTAAATAGTGGCATTACTGATATTAATGTATCTTTAAGCGGTCCATAGTCTATCGAAACCCATTCTCTTGGCCTCTTCTGCCCTTTCTCCTGAGCTTGTCTATCAAAATTGTACTTAACCTTCAAGGCCCAGCTCAAAAATCACCTCCTCCAGAAAGACCTTAACAGTCGGCCGGAATTACGGGGGCCAGGCCCAGGTTCACTTTAGCCCCACTGCATGTGACCAACCGCATGTCATTTGTAGCTCTACTTAGCACTTATTTCT
This sequence comes from Mirounga angustirostris, assembly GCF_029215605.1. NCBI lineage: Eukaryota > Metazoa > Chordata > Mammalia > Carnivora > Phocidae > Mirounga > Mirounga angustirostris. The sequence continues at coordinate 47,428,460 of NW_026991714.1, forward strand.
TTATTCTGCAGGGCCCAGCTGCTGATGTGAATGGTCCTCCCACACTGCCTGTGGGCAACTCAAGCCCAGGGACCACACCTTGCTCATCTTTCTGTCTTCCCGGTGCCTTGAATGATACTCATTTTCCAAACCGAAGTGTGTTAGACTGATCATCCACTACTATTTCGCTATGCTATGTAAACACCACTTTTGTGTGTCATAAGGTGATTTTTTTTCCTAAATAGTTGGGGCATCTGGCTTTCCCCCTCGTGGTGAGGTTCTAGCAGCCTTAGCTGAGAGCCCCGTCCAGCTTCTCGCTCTCACCCCCGTGAGCCATAGCAGGATACAGAAGAAGCAGCTGCCCTTGCTCTAGAATTCATTTGGGGAAAAATTCAAGCTGTTACCTTTTGAAGTGGAATGGGAGTCAGAGGTGAGCCCTAGCCGGTGAGTTGCGTGGGAGGAGAAAGGTTTGCCGTGAGCCAGGCCCCTGGCTCTCAGACTGGTTTTGCCACAAACAGCAGACAGCCTCCCAGCACAGACCTGGGCCTCGGGGGCCACCCTGCCCAGCTTCTTCCTTGGGTACAGACACAGGGTCTCCCGAGCATCTCGATGCCACTAGCATCTGCACCCGAGCAGAGACAATCCCTCCCTTTCCCCGCTCCATCCCCGCAGAAGATCACACTCACGGGCCAGGGGGCCCAGCCCTAATGCACACGCTGCAGAGAGAGAAGCAGGAAAGCCGGAAATCCATCCCATGAACGCTGACAGCTTTGTCCCTGAACTGTGCCTTGTACAAACCTCCCCAGGCTGCAAAGAGTCCAGCTCATCCATCAAAGTGTGTAACGCTCAGCCACACGCTGTGAGACCCAAGCTCCTGTCTCTGAGCACCTGTGATGCTCCCAAGCCGCTGCTGCAGGTCCCTGTGCCCGGGAGGAAGGTCATCGGAGGAAGAGCAGAAAGGTGCTGCTTGATGGCAAAGATCCTGCGCTCTCACACATACCTGATCGGGAGGTTAAATGAGATGATGTAGGCAGAGTGCTTAGCAGAGTAGCTGGAACTTAGCTCCTAAGGAAGGCTTCCCACATAACAGTGCTGGAAGCCTTGCTCCCATGCCCTTCATGCATCTAGAAGCTTCCAGGGTGGGTGATGATCAGCAGGAGGGAATTCTTGGGGGGGGGGGCGCTGAGCTGGCCATCTGTGTTGATGGGAGGCACCCAAGGGGGTGTTCCAGGGCACACTGATACCACCACAGCTGAATCAATAACCTTCCTTCCTCTTCTGGGACAATCCGGCCCTAGACCCCAGAATAATTTTCAAAACTTTTCTTTCAAGTGTATCTCTCTTCTCTCCTTTCTGAAGCCCAAGTGAAACACCAGAAACAGACCTACTGCCCTCACTGACGTGCAGCCACACTGTTCCTCCTGTTCCCTCCCCTAAGGCCGCCCAGGTGCCCGCAGTGTCTCCGGGACCAGGGAGTATTAGGGCAACAAAGAGAAGGATGGTTTCTATTTCTTCATATTGTTTTCAAGGCTAGAGGGTCATATCTTGCCCACCCCGCTCAGAAGGGTGTCTAAAGGCACCTCCCCCTCCAGCTGTCCAAGCACGACCTGCAAACTTAGAAGAATTGTGGACGGCCCAGAGCCCAGTGGAACCCCTCAAGCAACCTGAGGGCGGGGCTGTCACCCCACTGTTCAGCTAGAGAAGAGCTCAAGGGAACCCCCCAGGCACAGGGCAAGGAAAGAGGATTTTTGTAATAGTTAATGTATTCACAGGGTTCAAAATTGAAAGGTACAGAAGGGTTTCTTGGTCCACTCTCCCTGAAGGCAACAGATCTTACTAGGGTTTTTATATATAATTATGTACATTCAAGCAAATATCTTGGAATTCTCTGACTCCTCTTTCATAACATAGACATTAGCATATTATAAATCCTCTATGCATTTTTTCAACCTAGCCATGTATCTTAGAAATCATTCCCTATCAGTTATAGAGAAATTTCCTAAGGTTTTTTTTTCCGGTTTTTGTTTTGTTTTGTTTTATGAATGAATAGGACCGTATTCAACTACCTGGGAGGTACCACAAGATATTTAACAAGTCCGTCTTGGATGAGCACATAAATTATTCTTTCGTAGCTCAAATGATGCCATACTGTGCATGTGTCTTTGTGTCCATGGGCCAATATACCGGCAAGCTCAATTCCTAAAAATGGAATCACTGGGTCTGATGGTGTGGACACTTCTAATTTTAGGAGATGTTTCTAAAACATCTTCCAAAGAAGTTGTACCCATTTACTCTTCCAAGAGCAACATACGAAAGCGACTGTTTTTCCAGGACTTCATCAGCAGCTTAGCAATCTTTTGGATGCTCATTGAAAGGTAAGTTGCAGTTTACACTTTACATATTAAAGAATCAATCCTTTGTGTATAATTAAACCCCTGAGTCCTGGAGGGAATGAAGAGCATGCAGTTTTTTACCAGGCCAGCACTTTCCCTAAAGTCTAACGGGATCACAACATCTCTTGGACCTACAAATACCAGGGTTTATTCACGATGGCTCTGGATGTCCAGCTTCCACACGTGCATCTGTTCTTAACAGGAGGAGACTAGCACTGCGGAAGGAGCACGGCCTTTGGAACTGGGAGACCCGGCTTCACACAGCAACTCTGCCACTGACTAGCTTGATGCTCTTAGCAAGTTATTTAACCTCTCCCCAACTCAGTCTCCTCACGTGAAATACAGGGATAATCATATTGATTTTGCAAAGCCTTGTCTGGCACAGAGAAGGGACATTTAATAAGTAGCAGCAGTTTTCATTAGTGTTAATGATCATCAGGCCGGATTCTAAACCTCGGGGCACTTTTCACAATTGACAAGACCTGGACTGGCCCAGCCAGGGCCATTCTGTTAAGAGGCCACCCAGACGGTTCCCAAGTTCGGCTCTGATCCACTCCAGCCTCCTTCCAAAGTCATCAGGAGACATCACTACAATCCCACCCTGGGCCTCTGGGTGAGGGTGGGCGGTTCCTGGGCCAGGATGGGCTCCCTTTTTGCCAGAGGATGTCTGCACTCAGCCCGAAGCCTCTCTGGACTAAGCAGAGCTCATTTCCAATTACAGATGGGCCAGCTGGAGACAAAACAGAGATCCTTGAGCAAAGTATGAGGGACTTGCTCTCATCAGCACTGGAGCCCATTCAGCTTTTCCCGAGCAATTTTTGATAAGGTCACTAAATGCAAATTTCTAGTTCTGACAAGAATGCCAGGGATGCCCCCCACTAGGGTTTCTATCTATGCACGTGACACAGACACCCTGCCCCCCACCCCACAGGACTTCAGAGGTTTTTCTCATTCATACATGGTCCTCGCTCATTTCATGCCCCAGGTGGCAGAAATTATGGCCATGCTCCTCACGGGGCGGGGGACTTTGAGGAGAGTGCTGCTGATTTGCCTAACACCCCAAGTGATCCACCCTGGGTGCTGACTGGACCCCCTATCTCTATATGCTGGTTTAGATCCTCGCGGGCACTACAACTGGAACCTCTGGAGAGAGGTCTGAGAAATTATCGTTGCTCTCGGAGAATATACCTTTGCTCTTTCTTCCCCTTGATCCACCTCTGTCAGCCTAAAGGAAAGAGGTATAAACTGCATGTACTGCCAAGTACTTCAGAAGTACAGAAAGGAAGCTGCCTTCCACCCTCCCGCCCCCCACCCCGCCCCAGAAAGACTCCAAATCCCAGCGAATCTCCGGCAAAGCGCACTTGCCAAACCTGAAGCCCCCCCCCCCCCCCCCCCCGCCCATTGTTTGTTTCTCACGCGGTATAAAACGTGGGTCTGGCTCAGCCACCGGAGACCTGACAGGGCACAGAGATCCGACCGCGTAGACGTCAACCCCTGCCAGTTACGCTGGACCCCCAGCCTTGCGGGTGAGAACCCCCAGCTCCAACCCGGGTCCTCCAGCCAGGCCACGAGTGTGGCCCCGGGCTGGAAGAGGGTCCGGGGCTGCGCAGACTGGAAAGAACGGGAGAAAGTGCCTCCACTGACTGCGGGGGAGGGGGCTGCCTGCCCCCCACCCCCCTCTTGCCGCGTCAAACTTGCTAGAAAAAGCAAACTTCCAGGACCCCACAATTCCACCCAGAGAAAAGGAATGGCCAAGTGTGCCAGAAAAGCACGGTGGTCTATGTAGCCCAAGGGCACCGACAGAGAAGACAGATCTCCACCCCTGCCCTCCCTGGCTGCCTTAGGCAGCGCAGAGACCGGAGCAAGCCACCCAGGCAGGAGGTCTCCGGGGCGCCGCTCTGGGCACCCTCCCCGGGCCACCCCTGCCAGCCGGGGTGAAGGGGACGGGAGCAGCAGCACGCGGCCCTTAGCCCGACACTGCCTTCCGCTCAGCCCTGCTCTACTGGGGCCAAACCCTCCTCCGGGCCGCTGAGCGAAGCTTCGACGTGGCCCGGCGCCCCCAGCCAAGCCCGCGGCGCACGGCCCTGGGGATAGGGGTGCGCGACGCCGGCTCCGGCCTCAGGAGCAAGCGGACAGCGGCCCGGGTGAGTCCGGTGTCTCGGTCCCTCAGGCAGACGTCGGCCCCGGCTGCCTCGAACCCGGACGTCCTGGCGGAGATGGCGACCCGCGCCGCGAACGCACCTCCGCCCTCCTTCTGTGGCCAAACTTCAGCAAAATGCCCAGCAAACCGCGCCCAGGTTGCAAGGCTGGCGCAGAGGCGCCCGCGCGCTCGGAGGCCCCTGGACGCACAGACCGACGGCGGTGGCGCGGCCCGCCCGCCCCGCACCCACCCGCCGCGCGCTCAGCCCCGGGCCCCGCTCACTCACGCGCGCCGGGCGGTCCCGCCGAGTGTGCAGCGTCGTGGGCCGGGCCGCCGCATGCTCCCGGGCGGTCGTGGGCGCCGGGGCGCAGCAGCCGCGTCCGTGTGCGCTCCGGCCAGGGGAAGGCGCTCGCGGAGCAGGAGCGGGCGGCAGCGGCGCAGGCGGGGACAGGGGCCCTGCAAGTCCGGCCCCGAGGCGGGGACAGCGCGACCCGCGGCCTGGCCACGAGGCCGCAGACGCCCACCCCCACCCGCTCGGAGCGCGCGGCTCCTGGTACGGAGCCGGAGAGCCGAGCGCTGACCCAGACCCGGCCCGGCTCGGCCACAGTCAAGATAGGGGCGTGAGGGGAAGGCGGCCCCGGGGCTCGCCGCCCGCGGTGCTAAGGCGCCCTCGGAAGTACGCCCGGGCCCGGCACTTCCCCGCGCGGAGGCCGGCGGCCCGAGGAGTCCCCGGGCCGCCCCTGCTCCGCTCCCTCCCTCTCTCCTTTTCTTGCTTGGGGGAGCGCCGGCTCGAGGAGCGCCCTAACCCGTTACCGCGGCTGAGCAGCTTCGCTCCGGCGGCCGCTCCCGCGTTCGGCTGGCACCGGGTCTGCGCGCGTCCTTCCGAGCGCCCGGGCCTGGGGCTGCCCGCGTGAGGCTCCTCTGCGTTCCCCCGCGCTCCGAGCACTGGCCCCGCACCGAGCGGAGAACCTCATCGCCCCTCCAGGTGGCCGGGGCTGGGGGCAGGTACCGAGCCACCTGATTGGCGCTGGCCCCAGTCCTGGGAGAATCCCCCACCAGAGAGGCTGCTTGCACGAAAGCGAAGGGAAGGGACAAAACGGCGCAGGCTGGTGCCTTCCAAAGAGCCTTCCCTTAGCCCCAGTGCCCCTTCGCCTAAGAAATGTGAGCTTCGGAGTGGGCGCCCTAGGAACTTCGCGAGCCACAGCTCAAGCCCAGCACGGAAAGTCCTGAGAGAATGATAGTTTTAAGGACCAGGGTGGGTCGCTGTCCCCTGGACTTTGCCTGGAGAGCCTCCCCAAAGGCTCATCTGTTTCCCTATTTCTGGCCAGCACTGGTCCCTGGAAGACCAGTCACATCTGGATGTCCCCGCCGTGGAGGGGCACCGCGTCCTTGCAGCGGGGCAGGGAGGGAGTAAATAAATGTGTAATTAGAATTGGGACGGAGAGATCTAGCAGGAAAAGGCAGCAAAGGAGACGCGCTGTCTTCTCCACCACCACCGCCCCCACCCCCCACCCCGCCAACACGAGAAGAAAACGTTAACGGTGCCCTCGATTTCTTCCCTGAAATTACCCTCCTTTAAAATGTTTTCAAACTCGGGGTGCCTGGGTGGCTCAGTCGTTAAGCTTCTGCCTTCGGCTCAGGTCATGATCTCAGGGTCCTAGGATCGAGCCCCACATCGGGCTTCCTGCTCCCTCTCCCACTCCTCCGCCTGTGTTCCCTCTCTGTCAAATAAATAAAATCTTAAAAATAAAATAAAGTGTTTTCAAACTCTACAAGTTGCTTATGTGCTGTACCCCCAAACAATAAATTGTGACATCAATGTGCTTGGAGAACGTGGTGGGGCGAGATGGAAGGAAACCGTCACTTTTTCGCATCTCCAAAGCATCTCAATATGGAACTTTTGCTTGTTCCGGTCTGCTCATTTTTGTCCTGACCCTGCTCTCAGGCTTGGACTGAAGACAGGGGAGGAGGGGGGGAGAGGGTCACCCAAATTAATGCTCAAGGAGGGGGGGTGTTCTCTACATCAAATATGTTTTCCTTCATACTCTGGACAGTCTGGGGGATTCAAAGCAAACGTGAACATTGTATCTATTTCTAGAGGAGAGAGAGAGAAAAACATGGGTCCCTCAGCCCAAGTCCAACTTGGAAAGGAAAGGAGTAGGAAATTTAGCAACCTTTATTATTCCTAAAGCACTCTTTAAAAAAATATGCATATATCCAAAGGCCAGCTACCCACCCAATGGGTCCAGCAGGTTTACTCTTGCTTCCAACACTCCACGTTTTTCCTTTCTTTTCACAGGTTTCAATTTTTTTTTAAGGATTTAATTTATTTGACAGAGAAAGACACAGCGAGAGAGGGAACACAGCAGGGGGAGAGGGTGAGGGAGAAGCAGGCTTTCTGCTGAGCAGGGAGCCCGACCCAGGGCTTCATCCCAGGACGCTGGGATCATGACCCAAAACCAAAGGCAGATGCTTAACGACTGAGCCACCCAGTTGCCCCTCAAATTTTGATCTCAGAGCATCATGTGCCGCCTTTTCTCACACAGTCAGACCTCACACCTACATTCCTTCCTCAGTCTCACTTCTTCTCAAAGGCAAAACTGCAATAGGAAGAGCTGTGTTGTTTTGTTATGCACAATTACACAGAGAGAGAAGTGAAGCCTGGTGCAGCCTGACCAATCATCCTAAACCAAACCAGCCAGGTCACTGACATCACCCTACAACTGCACCCATTCCTTTTCCTAAGCCCTTCCCTACCCCCTAAAGCAAAAGCCATCCTGACTTTACAGTAATTACTTCCTCATGTATGCATGCCTAAACCCTGTTGTTTGGTTTGCTTGGTTTTGTACTTTCTGTAAATGAAATGATAGATCACGAATTTTTTGTGTGTATCTGGCCTCCTCTTTCACTTGGTTATGTTTGTGAGGTCATCCATTTTTGTTGTATATTGTTGTAGTTGGGGCTATTACAAATAATACGGCTAACCACATTCTTATATATATCTCCTGGCGTCCAAATGCAAACTTTTCTTTAGAGTATATACCTTGCCGTGGAATTGCTGGGCCATAGGTTATGCCGATATTTAACTTTATTAGATAATACCAAGTTGTTTACCAAAGTGGTCATAAAATTTACACTCCCACCAAATATGTATAGTAGTTTCAGTTGCTCCACATCCTTGCCAAGACATATTGTTAGACTTCTTAATTTTTGTCAATCTGGTGGATATGTAATGATATCAAAATTGTGATCTTCATTTCATATTCCTAATTACCAATAAGATGGTGCACACTTACATGTGTTTAGAGCCTATTTGAATTTTCTGTTTTGTGAAGTGCCTATTTAAATCTTTACCCATTTTTCTACTGAGTTATCAGATTTTTTTTTTCTGTTGATCCATAAAGGTTCTTTGTATATTCTAGCTATCTGCCTTTGTCACTTAGAGATTGCAAGTATCTTCTCCCCCTCATTAATCTTCATCTTTTGATCGGGAATAACTTTTTAAAGCAGAATTTTCATTTTGTGATATTGTAAATTCATATACAGTTTCAAGAAATAATGCGGGGGTCCCAGGTACCCTTAACCCAGTTCCCCCCATTGCTACCATCTTGCAAAACTATATCACAACCAGTAGATTGACATTGCCAGAGTCAGAACATTTCTATCAGCACAAGAATCCCTCAGATTTCCTTTTAATAGCCACACCCCCTTCCCCTCCTCATCCCTAACCCCTAGAAACCACTTGTCTGTTTACCATTTCTAAAACTGTGTGACATCAAGAATATTAAATAAATGAAATACTATGATATATAAACTTTTTTTCCCACTCAGCATAATTCTTTGGGGATTCACCTGGGTTTATTAATTGGATGATATGGATGTACCATGGCCTGTTTAACCATTCATTCACTCATTGAAAGACATCTGGGTTTTGTTTTGTTTTTCCAGTTTTGAGCTGTTATGAATCAAGCTGCTATAAACATTCATGTGCGGGTTTTGGTATGAACATAAGTTTTCATATCTCTGGGATAAATGCCCAGAAGTGCAATTCCTGGATCGTGTGGTATTTGCACACATCCTTTATAAAAGAGATTGCCAACCTGTTTTCCAGAGTTGCTGTGCTTTTTTACATTCACACTGGCAGTGTATGAGTTACTCAGTTTCTCCACATCCTTGCCAGCATTTGGTGTCACTATTTTTTAAATTTTACCCATCTTGATAAATGCATAGTGCCATCTCCTTGTGCTTGTAATTTCCATTCCCCTAATGGCAAATAATGTTGAACATCTTTTCATGTACTAATTTAGCATCAGTATTTCCATCTATATGCTCTGTTGGTGAAATATCTGTTTATGCCTTTTGGACACTTTCTAATCAGATTGTTCTTTTGAGTTATGATAATTTGCATATTCTAGATCCTAGGGGTTTTTTTGTTTTTGTTTGTTTGTTCGTTTGTTTGTTTGTTTGTTTTAGAAAGAAAATGCACCCAGCAGGAGGAGGGACAGAGGGAGAGAGACTCCTAAGCAGGCTCCACACTCAGCCCACAGCCCCAGGCAGGGAGGCAGGGCTTGATGAGGGGCTTGAGCTCAAGACCCTGAGATCATAACCTGACCCAAAATCAAGTGTCAGATGCTTAACCAACTGAGCCACCCAGGCGCCCCTAGATCCTAGTCTTTTTGTAGATACGTGGCTTGTAACTATTTTCTCCCAGTCTATAGATTATCTTTCATCCTCTTTACATGGATTTTGCAGAGGAATTTTTAAATTTTGATAAGGTCCAATTTTTTCAGTTTTTCCTATTATGGGTCATGGAGTTTCTGTCAAGTGTAAGAACTCTTTGCCTAGCCTTACATCCCAAAGATTTTCTCCAATTTTTTTTCCTCTTTCATGTTTTACCTTTAAGTCTGTGACCCATTATGCGTTAATTTTTTATATAAGATGTGAGATTCTGGTTGAGTTTTTTTTCCTTGCCCAAGCATGTCCAATTGTTTTAGCACCGTTTGTTGAAAAGCTATCTATCCTTCATTGAATTGCTTTTGCACCTTTGTCAGGAACTTACTGAGCATATTTGTGTGGGTCTATTTCTGGATTCTCTATTCTGTTCCGTTGATCTCTTCCTCCACCAATACCACACAGGTTGAAATTGAGCAGGCTGATTCTGCCCATGATATTCTTCTTATCCAAAATTGTTTTAGGTCTTCTAGTTCCTCTGCCTTTCCATTTATGCTTTAGAATAATCTTCTCTATATCTACCAAGAACCTTGCTGGCATTTTGGTTTTTTGTTTTGTTTTGTTTTGTTTTGTTTGTTTTTTAAAGATTTTATTTTATTTTTTTGACAGAGAGACAGTGAGAGAGGGAACAAAAGCAGGGGGAGCAGGAGAGTGAGGAGCAGGCTTCCCTCTGAGCAGGGAGCCCGATTCAGGGCTCAAGCCCAGGACCCTGGGACCATGACCTGAGCCGAAGGCAGACGCTTAACGACTGAGCCACCCAGGCGCCCCTTGCTGGCATTTTGATATTAGGGAGAAATATTCAGCCTTTCATCACTGAGTATAAATTAAGCATAAATAGTAGGTATCAAGCTAACAAATTTTCCTTCTATCTGTAAGTATCAAGCTAACAAAATTTCCTTCTATTTTTATTTTTGTGAAAATTTTTGTGATAAATGGGTGTTGAATTTTGTTGAATGTTTTTACATTGGGTTATATAAGCATGTGATTTTTCTTTTTTAGCTTGTTAATATGGTGGATTATGTCCATTGCTTTTTGAAAATTAAACCAGCCTTGCATCCCTGGAATAAAGCCTACTTGGTCATGTTACATAATTCTTTTTATGTATTGCTAAATTCTATCTGGTAATATTTTGTTGAGCATTTCTTGCATCTATATTCATGAGAGATATTGGTCAGTGGTTTTGGTTATTTGTACTATCTTTGCCTGGTTTTGGTATCGGGATAATACTAGCTTCATAAAATAAACTTGAACGTGTTCCCTCCTCTACTACTTTCTGGAAGAGATTATGTAGATTTGATGTTAAGTCTTGTTTAAATGTTTGGTAGACTTCTCTGGTAAATCTGTCTGGGCCTGGGCCTTTTAGAAGATTTGAAATTGTAAGTTTAATTTTCTTAACAGTTACGGGGTGATTAAAATTGTCTATTTCAGACTGGATGAGAGGTGGTACTTTGTATTTTTCAAAAAACTGACATTTCCCCTAAGTTGTCAGATTTGTGTGTGTAGAGTTATTTATTGGATTCCCTTTCTTTCTCTTTGATATCTGCAGAGTGTGTAATGATCCCATTTCGTTCCTGAAACATTGGTCATTTGTGTTGTCCCCCTCCTTTTTGTCCTTTGCCAGTCTTGCCAAAGGCTCATTAATTTTATCAATCTTTTAAAAGAAACAATCTATTGTCAATTTTATCGATTTCTTCTTGTCTTAATTACATCCTTTCTTCTTCTTGTTTTAAGTTTATTTTGCTCCTTTTTCCTTAGATTCTTGAGGTGGAAGCTTAGATTATTGATTAAAGACTTTCTTCTTTTCTAATATATGCATTTAGTGCTATAAATTTCCCTCTCGGGACTGCTTTAGCAGAGTCCCACAAGTTCTGACATTTGTATTTTCATTTTCATTCAGCTCAATGTATTTTTTATTTCCCTTAAAACCTCCTTTTTGATCAATGGGTCATTTACAAGTGTGTTGTTTGATTTCCAAGTGTTTGGAGATTTCCTGTTATCTTTCTGTTATTGATTTCTACTCTGATTCCATTGTGGTTGGCCTCCTTCTCTCCACTTTTCCTGTCCTGTCTAGAACTTCAAGTGAAATTCTGAATTGCAGTGGAAAGAGCAGACATCTTATCTTGTTCTTGATCTTAGGGGGAAAGCATTCAGTCTTTCACCATTAAGTATAAGCTTAGCTGTGAGGTTTTCCATAGATGTCCTGTATTAGGTTGAGGAAGATCCCTTCTGTTCCTACTTTGTTGAGTGTTTCATAATAACAGGGTGTAGGATTTTGCCAAATGCTTTCTGCATCTGTTACTGTCATCAAGTGGTTTTGGCCTTTATTCTGTTCAAATAGTGTATTATATTCAATGATTTTTGGTTGTTAAAACAACCTTGAATTCCTAAGTTAAATCTCACATGGTCCTGGTGTATAATCCTTTCTAAATGTTGCTGATTAGTTAATATTTTATTGAGAAGTTTGGCATCTATATTCATAAGGGATATTTGTTTATAGTTTTTTCTTCTCGTATGTCTATCGGGTTTTGGTGTCAGGGTAATACTAGCCTCAGAGAATAAATTGGGAAGTATTCCTCCTACTGTTGTTTGGAGGAGTTTGTGGAGGTTGGTATGAATTCATCTTCCAATGGTATAATTCATCAGCTCTCTGGATCTGGGCCTTACTTTGTGAGTAGTGTTTTAATTACTAATTCAATCTCTTTACTTGCTATCGGTGTATTCAGATTTTTCTATTTCTCCTTGAATTAGTTTCAGTAGTTTATGTCTTTCTGGAAATGTCTCCATTTCATTTAGGTCATCTAATTTGTTGGCGTACAACTGTTCATGGTATTCCTTTATCACCCTGTTACTTCTGTAAGGTTGGTAGTGACTACCTGTCATTCTTGAGCTTTCTTCTGTCCCTTTTTCTTGATCAGTCTCCTTACAGGGCTGTTAATTTTGTTGCCCTTTTCCAAGATGCAGTTTTAGTTCCATTGGCACCCTATTGTCTGTTTTCTATTGTATTTATTTCCACCCTAATCTTTATTAGTTCTTTTTTCCTCTTGCTTTGGGTTTAGCATGTTTTTCTCTAGTTTCCTAAGGTGGAAGTTCAGGCAATTGATTTGAGAACCTTTTTCTTTTTTAATATAGATGTTTCCAGGTATCAATTTCTCCCTAATCATTGCTTTCACTGCATTCCATGAATTTGGGGTGCATTCTGTTTTCATTTTCACTCGTCTCACATTTTCTAGTTTTCCATGCGATTTCTTCCTGGAACCACTGGTTATGTGGGAGTGGCTATTTGATGTTTAATTTCTTCATATTTGTGAATAAATTTCTCAAATTTCTATTATTATCTAATTTTATTCCATTCTGATAAGAGAACATGTTCTCTATGATATCAAACCTGTTGTTGAGGCTTACTTTATGGCCTAATATATGGTCTATCCTAGAGAATATTTCATGTGCACTAGAGAAAAATGCTGTTGCTGGTGGAGTCTCTATAGACGTGTGTTATATCTAGTTGTTTTATAGTGCTTTTCAAGTCTGCTATATCCTTGTAGATCTTCTGTCTAGTTGTTCTACTCATTATCAGAAGTGGTATATTGAAGTCTCCACCTTTTGGGGTGCCTGGCTGGCTCAGTCGGTAAAGCATGTGACTCTTGATCTCAGGGTTGTGAGTTCAAGCCCCACGTTGGGCGTAGAGCTTACTTAAAAAATTTTTAAAAGAAATTAAAGTCTCCAACTTTTGTTGTTAAATTGTCTATTTTCCCTTCAATTCTATCACTTTTTGCTTCATGTATTTTTGAGCTATAGTGACATTTTTCACATATGAATGTGTAAGCAAAACTTTTGAATTTTCACCACTAAGTATGGTATGGAGTCTTTGAGATCATCATGGTGTAATGAAACCCAGGATGAAAGATCGTGTAGCAAAAGAGCATCACTTTGGCCACACACTACACATTGGAAGTGAGTTACCAAATCCAACCCACATTCAAGTACAAGTGCTCCTCCACTTGCTATTCACTCGACCCTGGAGTGTAAGTCCTTTAGGCTCCCAACCTGAGGCAGGAGGTGGTTTCCCAGCATCCATACTTCGGGTGAACCATGGGCTCCAACATTTGATTACCAAATGCCCCCCAGTTGCTCTAAATGTAAGGCTCATCAGTTTGAATTTCTATCCTCTCTTGAGACTTAAAGCTAGTAATTTTCCTTATGAACTTGTTGGATCTTTGATGCTTTTAATATGATTTTAAACATTTTCTCAAAACCTTTAGTTATCCTCAGCTTACCCTGCCTTTGTCAGAATTTGAAGTGCTCCAGTTGCCTATGTGAATGTGTTGTTGTTTTAATCTGGAAGGACTTATTTTGGGTAAAAAAATACTGCCTTTTTGCTAAACATCAATAGGACTATATCAAAGAAAAAAGTAATTACCCATACCTTTTGCACTCTTAGATGCATTCTAGTAAAGTAATATTTTTCTACTGACTTTCATTATAAAATCAAAGGACCACTCAAACAGGGGCCACATCACTTAATTGGAGTGAGATAAAACCCTGTCCTCCTCCTAGTCTCCCAGGCCACTGGAAACATCTCCTCCTGCCTTATGCCTCTCTTTCCTAAGCAGTTTTAGTGTTGTCAGTGTAACTGGGAAAAAAACTGCTTTTTATCTAAACCCAGGTTCTTCTGGTGGAAGCTTCCTGAGATATCAAAAAGGGATATTACCTTAATTTTTTCTTTATGACCAACTCTGCCATCTGACCTTCAAACCACGTAGTAAATCAGAGCTAGGATTCAAGTTTTTCTTTTTAGAGATGTCAACTATTGTTTAATCAGTAATTAAGATCACAGTTTTCTCTAAAGAGGGCAGCATTATAAAGCCCAGCTCAGTAGTTTTCTCTTGTATAGATCTACAATCCCTTACCAACAATTTGAAATTCACAAATCTCTGAAAGTCAGTTTAGAAAAGATCTCATTTGAGAACAAAACCAGATCTGACCTGATCTGATTTGGGGGCAAAACTTAAACTCCAGTGAGGTTATTTAAAGTCTTTATCTCATTTTCATGCCAATAGTTATTCATTTTGCTGCAAAAACATTGATGTTTGTTGCTCCAGTCTCTATTTGGGGTGTGTTATGCTAATAGACAGGTAATGCACCAAATTACCTTTCTAAATTTTGGGCGCCGGAGGGACTGATTTTCAAAAAAACTGTTATCCATGAGGCAAGAGGAAGATTTTGTTGCTCCTGGGATGTAAGGAACAAGGAAGAAGAGAAGAGGAAATTGGACACGTGTGTATAGCCGAAGACTGAGTTTTACCACGGCACCCCTTTCTGTGACCTTCTTCCCCCTAATCCTCAGCAAAATTTCTACACTAACAATACATTTTTCCATGAGTGAATTTGTAGGTGTGGGGAAAGAGGTGAAGGTGGTTGGCTTTGTGCCTGTTTCAATGTAGGTCAGAAAAGAGGCCGCACATGTGGACATATGAGCACAGACACGAGAGGAATGTGAGGAAGTTCTGAGGACTCCCAGAAATGGTGAGGGTGGGGCAGGGGTCTTCTCTCACAAGGCCTTGGAATTGGGATTGTGGTAAAGGTATAATTAATTATCTAAGGGGGAAAAAAGGGGGGCCTGCTACCCCTGTGAAGGTCTGAATTTCATCTTGCATTTAAATTTACTCAAAATCGCATTTTCTCCTGTCTCTGGTTCCTGGTCTCCCTTATACAAGTGAAACATCTATCCTCTCTTGAGACAAAGTCTTTTATTTTCTAGTTGTTTCATGGGAATTGGGAATTACTGAATTCCTCTCACCTGTTCCGGCGACCTGGCTGATGCATGAGATTCCATAACCACTTTACAGCTGCTTTCAAGGTTGACCGCGGTCAACCTCTCCTTTTAGGAGGATACAAATATTACTCATTAAAACAACGTGCTGAAGAGCACTATAAGCATAGCGAGGTACTTTCTCATGATTGAATTAAAATAATTGGTTACAGAAAAATGGGAATTAAAAAAGTGTGTTTGGCTGTATGGGGACAGAGTTCCAGTACGCACACCCTAAAAGTTCCACCAGCCCCAGAGAGCTGTGGGGCATCTGTGTTTCCATAGAAAGCAAAGTTGACATCTAATTTCCATGTTGGCATGGGCCACCAGAAGATATTTAAGGGTGAATCAGTTCTTTACTAGAAATTCACAAAAGAGGGGTACCTGGGTGGTTCAGGTGGTTAAATGGCTGCCTTCGTCTCAGGTCATGATCCCGGGGTCCTGGGATCAAGCCCCACATCAGGCTCCTGGCTCAGCGGGGAGCCTGCTTCTCCCTCTCCCTATGCCTCTCCCCTGCTCGTGCTCTCTCTCTCTCTCTGTATCTCTGTGTCTCAAGTGAATAAATAAAATCTTAAAAAAAAAAAAAGAAATTCACAAAAGAGCTATGAGATAATTCAGTAAATGAACAAGGGGCAATTTCTTATTCAGATTTATAACCTCTATAATTGTTTCCTGCAACTTCTGTAAAATATTAAACTATAGGAGAATCATTTAAAGAAATGGAATTAGTTGGCCTTTGGTCTATTTTTAGCCACCTAAAACAAAGACAAGATACTAGCTTGTTTATCTTTCCCAACACAATTATACATTTAGCAATTAATTCACATCTCTGGGAGCTTCTCCATGGCCCATGAGAACTGGGATTTTTTAGTCCATTTTACACATGGGGAGAGAGTATATAAGTGACTTACTCAAGTTATACAAAAGATCTCAACAGACCTAGGAACTGATCGTTGGCACTAAGTCTCTCTTTGCCATCAAAGATGTGATATTGGTCTTGTTCCTGATCTTAGAGGAACTTAAGAGTTTTTCACATTGAGTATGATGTTAGCTATGAGCTTGTCATATATTGCTTTATTATGATGAGGTACATTTCTTCTATAACTAATTTGTTGAGAGTTTCGATCATGAAAGGATGTTGATTTTGTCAAATGATTTCTATTACAATGATCACATGATTTTTGTCTTGCATTTGTTAATGTGATGTTCGCATTTATTGCCTTGTGTATGTTGAACCATCCTTACATCCCACGGACCTGTCCAAATTAATCATGGTATATGATGCCTTTAATGTGCTGTTGAATTCTGCTTCTAGTATTTTCTTGAAGATTTCTGCAAGTATGTTCATCAGGGATATTGGCCTGTAGTTTTCTTTTCTTGTAGTGTCCTTATCTGGCTTTGATATCAGAATAATGCTGGTCTCAGGAACAAGAAAAGGATGCCCACTCTCCCCCTTCCTATTCAGCACAGTCCTGGAAGTCCTAGCCAGAGTAATTAGACTACAAAAAGAGATAAAGGCATCCAAATTGGGAAGGAAGAAGTAAAACTGTTTCCATTTGCAGATGACATGATATTGTATTAGAAAGACATAAAGGCTCCATCAGAAAATTGATAGAACTAATAAATTTAGTAAAGTCGCAAGATACAAAATCAACATGCAAAAATCAGTTGCATTTCTATATATCAACAACAAACCATCAGAAAGAGAAGTCAAGAAAACAGTCCCAGTTACAACAGCATCAAAAACAAACAAAAAATACTTAGAACTAAATTTAACAAGGAGGCAAAAGATCTGTACAATGAAATCAACAAGACACTAAAGAAAGAAATTGAAGAGGATGCAAACAAATGGAAAGATATCCCATGTTTACTGATTGGAAGAATTAATATTATTAAAATGTCTATACCACCCAAAGTGATCTACAGATTCAATGCAATCTCTATAAAAATTCCAATGGCATTTTCTACAGAAATAGAAAAAAATATTAAATTCCAAAATTCATATGGAACCACAAGAAACCCCAATAAAGCTAAAGCAATCTGGAAAAGAACAAACCTGGATGTATCACACAAACTATAATAATCAAAACAGTATGGTACTGGCATAAAAACAAAGACCTAGACCAAAATAACAAATTTTAGAGCCCAGAGATAAACCCATGCATATATAATCTTTGAAAGGTCTCCAAGAACCAAGAATGCAATAGGGGGAAAAGACAGTCTCTTTAATAACTGGTATTGGGAAAACTGTAAATCCACATGCAAAAGAATGACACTGAACCCTATCTTACTCACAAAAATTAACCAGAAGTGGATTAAAAACTAAAAGGTAGGACCTGAAATTGTGAAACTTCTAGAAGAAACACTTAAGGAAAAATCTTCCTGACATTGGTCTTGGCAGTGGTTTATTGGATATGTCACCAAAAGCACAAGCAACAAAAGCAAAAAATAAGTGGAACTACATGGAATTAAAACTTCTGCACTGCCAGGGAAACCGTGAACAAAATGAAAAGGCAGCCTACAGAATGGCAGAATATATTTACAAACCTTATATCTGATAAGGGGTTAATATCCAAAATACATAAGGAACTTCTACAACTCAATAGCAAAAAACGAACGAACAAAATAAAACAAAATTCCATTAAAAATGGGTAAAAGACTTGAATAAATGCTTTTTCAAAGAAGACATAGAAATGGACAGCAGGTACATGAAAAGGTGCTCAACATCACTAGTCATCAAGGAAACAGAAATCAAAACCACATTGAGGTATCATCTCGTACCTGTTAGGATGGCTTTTATCAAAAAGACAGGAGATAACAAGTGTTGGTGTGGAAAAAAGGGAACCCTTGTGCATGTAAACTGGTGCAGCCACCAATGCAAAGGAGTATGGAGGTTCTGCAAAAAACTAAAGATAGGACTACCATACAGTGAGCAATCCCACTTCTGAGTATGTATCCAAAGGAAACAAAATCATTGTCTCAGAAGTTTCTACACTCCCATGTTCACAGCGGTACTATCCACAATATCCAAGATATGGAAACAACCAAGTGTCTGTCAACAGATGAGTGGATAAAAAAGATGTGATATAGGGGTGCCTGGGTGGCTCAGTTGGTTGAGTGTCTGCCTCTGGCTCAGGGCGTGACCCCAGGGTTCTAGGATCGAGTCCCGCACTGGCCTCCCTGCTCAGCAGGGAGGCTGATTCTCCCTCTTCCGCTCCCCCTGCCTGTGTTCTCTCTCTCTCTCTCTGTCAAGTAAATAAAATAAAATCTTGAAAAAAATGTGATATATACATATATATACATATATATGAATATTATTCAGCCATGAGAAAGAAGGAAATCCTGCCATTTGTAAAAACATAGATGGGCCTTGAGGACATTATGCTAGGTGAAATAAGCCAGACAAAGAAAGACAAATACTGCATGATATCACTTATAGTGAAATCTAAAAAAGCTAAACTCATAAACAGAATAGGATGGTGGAATGGTGGTTACCAGTGGCTGAGGGGCAGGGGAAATGGGGAGATGCTGGTCAAAGAGTACAAGTCTTCAGTTATAAGAAGAATAAGTTTGGAGGAATCTAAGGTACAGCATGATCACTTTGGTGAATAATACTGTATTGTATACTTGGAATTTGCTAAGAAAGTAGACCGTCAACATTCTCACTACACGCACACACGCACACGCCCACACAACGGGCACACAGGTAACTCTGAGATAGTTGATATGTTCATTAACCTGATCGTGGTAATCATTTCACAAAGTATATTAAACCATCACCTTGTACATATAAAAATATATACATGTGTATTTGTCTTTTATACCTCAGTGAAGCTGGAAAAAAAGAAGAAATAAAAGACAGCAACTTCACAACAACAAAAACAGGATGTGGTATTTGCCCCCTAAAGAGACTTTCGACAGCATATCTGTAAGCAGGTAGATGGGCACAAGGGAAGAGATCGTGTTCTAGAACCGGCAAACTGCAGGAAGACACAGGGAATCATGATGGCTGTGCTAAATGCCGCCGTGGGGGTCAATGCTCGGTCCTTCTGCAGCAGCCCAAGTCCAGAGCTTTGTTTATCTGGCCCAAGGTGGGCACCACTAGTCAATGTTTTCTTCTTATACCTGAAGTTATAGTCTAAAATCTACCATATAAATTTACTGCCATCTCCTATTTCTTGTCTTGTAGAGCAAACTGCCTTCGTTCCTCCGGAAATCTGAGATTGCTCTCCCACTGGTATCATTGCTGTGTGGGGAGGAGCCCTCGATCTCTGCACTTGGCTCAGTCTCGCTCTCTGAGGCTCTCACATCACCAGTGGTTTGCTCGTTGTCATCTGGACATTGACTGCTGCTTCAGTCCCTCCTTCGCTATTCCACATCCAAGCTTACATGTGTAGCTTTTCATGGCAGATGACCCCCTAAGACTACATCCCCTCTCTCTTCCCAGGCCATTCTGTCTGCTCTTCTTTCAACACTCCATGGATTTGTCCACTGACTCTACACACGGTACTGGGAGAAGTTTTGCTTCAACTTAATGAAGGAAGCACAACTACCCATTTCAAAAAATGAGTGTGTTGGGTTTGTCTCACTAAAATGAATCGTGGGCATTAAGACACACATTCTTTGGCAAATTCATTGTAATGCCAAATTCCATAAAAAATAAATCAAAATTTCCAATTAAACCAAAAAAAATTAAAATTCCAATTTAAATGCCCGATTCGGCAAATAAACTTCTTTGTAAACTTGGAACTTTCCTCAGAGAAGAAGCATTTACTGTAATAAATAACTGTGGGGACAACACAGGGATAAACACATAATCTTTCCGTTTGTTCTCCCTACCAACAATGATTTGAGCTTTATATTCCATCTATTTTTTTAATCATATAATTTTCAAGAGTTGCTGAATGCAAATCAGTACTCTTTTACACTAAAGACACACACACACACACACAGACTCTGGTTTTAGATCCAGCATAATAACTTGCAGAGTTGGGCGCTTAATATTTTCTGCTGATGACCACAAACGTGTTCATTTCAGCTTGAAAAACAAACACCCCCAGGGCGCCTGGGTGGCTCAGTCAGTTAAAGGGCTGTCTTCGGCTCGGTTCATGATCCCAGGGTCCTGGGATCGAGCCCCGTGTCAGGCTCCTTGCTCGGCAGAGAGCCTGCTTCTCCCTCTCCCTCTGCCTGCCTCTCTGCCTACTTGTGCTCTCTATCTGTCTGTCAAATAAATAAATAAAATCTTTTAAAAAAAAGAAAAGAAATACACCCCCATAGATTCTTCCTGGGGTACTGGTTTCTACTTTCTACCAAAGGCAAAGAAAGAGAATGTCACCAGGGGGCTTTTCCTTCCCAGAAACTTGCTGCCCAGCCCCTGAGACAAGAGTCCATATGGTGCTCTGACCCCCCAGAGCCACATCGGAGGCCAGATGTGAAGGCTGTCTGTCTACCACATCTGTCGCCCTGTGATCCCAGGAGCGTTTTGAATGACTTCTACTACTTTGGTGGGAGTGGAGGTTCTATCCTTCTCCAGCACGTTCCCAGAAAGAGGAAATCCGTCTCTTTTCAAAGTATACAAAGGTTATGGAGGCTTAGCCTTGTTTCCTATTGTACTGTTTGCAAAGGGCTTACGGACGCCAGCACGTGACCCTGGTGGCAGTCAGCACTTGCACGTGGGGAGGTCAATGCTCCCCCACTCCCCATGGAATGAAAGGCGACTGGGCTGTATGGATGGTGAGTGAGGGCTCTTTGCAACACCCAACCTGTCCTTCGTCTTGGCTACCGGCCTCAAACACCGTCTTCCTTCCAGCCAGGGCTGACAGGAGGCCAGGCCCCAAAGGTAGGAGGCTGATGTTCAAATCTCCTAATGGAGCTTGACAGCAGCTGGATTAAAAGCCCAAATGCAGCATCCAGAAAGCAGTGCAGGACAGCATCTGCATCCTCTCCCTGTCCGTTTCTCCTGCTCTCGGCTCCTTATTTTTTTTAGAGAGCTGAACCATAAGAGAGAAACAGAGGCTTAAGAATAAAAGCACGCTGATAAAAGGGCTTTGGTGAGTGGGAAAAGAGGGCAGACGTAACCTTTGTTGTGAGATTTCTAGGGGCCAGGAGCTAGGTTTGTCTGCAGAACAAATTCCTTTGAGGAAGCAGAGATCAGTAAGCAAAGGACATCATGTCGGTCATGGTAATACTGTTCTGCTAGCTAGGCTCGTTTGTAAAACCAGGCCAACTTGGAAAGCAACTACTGACTTACTTTCTCAGTGCAGGTGACAACTGTTACGAGCAAGCAAGAGCCTCCCCAGCCTCAACTCTGCCCCCCCCGCACCTCCACTTCTCAGCACACGACCTCCTGGGGTTACATTTCCACTTCGGCACTGAATTGTTGCCTCACTCAGTTGGTGAAACTCTAAGATCCTTGAGGGTCAAGCAGTGCATTGAAATTAATTCAAAAATATTTACAGATTGGGCGCCTGGGTGGCTCAGTTGGTTAAGCGACTGCCTTCGGCTCAGGTCATGATCCTGGAGTCCCTGGATCGAGTCCCGCATCGGGCTCCCTGCTCAGCAGGGAGTCTGCTTCTCCCTCTGACCCTCCCCCCTCTCATGTGCTCTCTCTCTCTCATTCTCTCTGTCTCAAATAAATAAATAAAATCTTTAAAAATATATATATATTTACAGATTGTCTATACTTTATACTCAGCTGAAGGGAATTCGAAGACATTTGAGGAGCTCACAAAAATAAGACACACACAAAGCAACTATATGTCAATGCAAGGCAGCAATTGAGTGAGGTCATAAATACGTGGTGTTATACGATGAATGTATGCCAGATTTCCTCGGGAAAGGAGATTGTGCTAGGGAGATGACAGGGGAGGGCATGAAGAAGGAACAGCTCCAAGAAGAGTAGCTTCAGGATGCTGCCTTTCACCTGGCAGGAGGAGAAACAGAAGGGTCCAGTCTGACTCTGTCACCTTGAAGATGAGAAGGAATGTTCTTCTCCTCCAAGAACGAGAGCTACCCAGCTGGGTACAAAATAGATGCATTTACTGAAAATCTGGGATTAACTAATTCTTTTTTTTTTAAGATTTTATTTATTTACTTGACAGAGAGAGACACAGCGAGAGAGGGAACACAAGCCGGGGGAGTGGAGAGGGAGAAGCAGACTTCCCACAGAGTGGGGAGCCCAATGTGGGGCTCGATCCCAGGACCCTGGGATCATGACTTGAGCCGAAGGCAGACACCCAACGACTGAGCCACCCAGGCGCCTCGGGATTAACTAATTCTTTAACAGGACTGACATGTGCATGGGAACCAGTATGGACCAAGTGCTTAGAACAGGAGCCGGTGCCTTGAGGGACAGGATCCCAGTGACTTAGGGAGGAACATCATCAGCCCTCTCTCCCTTCTGCTAGGGTAGTTTGTGTTGATTGTAGGCTATCCAAATTGCTTTGTCTTTTTATCCCTGTGGCTAATCTTTGGCCATATGAGTGCTCATAAATAGTGACAACTGGGGACATGCGTCTGTTTGGCAGACAGTTAGCAAACAAAAGACCAAAAGCAAACCAACCACAAACACGCCAACGCCACTTCTCCCAAATTGTCCCAGGAAAATATGGAAATACCAGAAAACCTGTCTAGAGACCATAGAATTCCCTGGGTGCTCTTGCATCTGTGCTGATTCCGATAAAGGTGGGACAGAGCCACAGAGAGAAGGAGAAAGATCACTTACTGGCTGAAATCTGGTGCTTCGCAGCCCCTCCAAAGCCCTCTTTCAGGCTGAAATGAGCAGTCATGCAGCCTCATCCTGCCGGCACCAAATGCACCCTGACAGGCCACTTAAAACACAAAGTCTCTCCATTTACAATTCCTGGAAACGTAACTTTTATCCAGAGAGGCCAGAGATATAATCATTCACAACTGTGGATAATACTCTGAGTGACTGTGCATTCTCAGGACTCATATAAGACAATCACAGGTTGCAAACATTTTTAGGAGAAAGTGAACTTTGAACAGACATGGGAAAGACTGGGAGTAGGAAATATAACACTAAGAATAGCTACACGCTCATTCTGTGCCAAACACTGGGCTCGGCGCGGCACACGCGCGGCTTGATTTAAACTGTGTGACAACATTCCAGCCACTGTCCCATTTTCTGTGTCCTCACAGCAAGCCTCCAGAGTGAGCTCACATTGTCCCCACTGTCTCACTTCCCACTCTTCCTTTTGTCCACTGTCAAGGTCACTAGCCATCTTCCTGTTGGGAAGACGAGGAATAGACACATCACTACATCCTACTCCATACTTTACCTTTTGGCAACATTGGACAGAGCTGACCAGACTTTCCTTGAGAGCCTCAAAGGCTGGGGGTTTTTTCCCACCGGTTATTTTATTTTTCTTATGGGATTTATCAGTACCCAAAGCTGCTTTGTGTCTCTCCCCACTAGAATATAGCTCAATAGGGACAAGGGCTCTGTTTCATTCACTGCTCTATCCCCAGGATCTAGAACAGTGCCTGGTGCCATTGGCCCTGGGATACAAAATGGATTAAGGTAAGCGGATGGGGGGGAAGATTTTTCTATAGGGCCTTTTAATCCTTTTAAGTTTTGTACAATGCATATGTTATTGGCTATAAAAATAATAATTGCACAAAATTTCCCAAGCACTGGAATTTACAGTAGAGGAAGTTAATCTGGAGAAGTCATTCATCCTCTCCCCTACCTTTTACAGGGCCCCACCAAACTGCCCTAGATATTGTTTTAGAGGAAGAGGAGTGGAGACAGACGACAAGTAATTTTTGTAGGTCACCTTGATAGTCCATATTGGTTTTCTTGCCATCTCATTCAAATCCAGATGTATTAGCACTTGCTTTGCTAACGCTGTCAGTAGCCATGTATGGCTCTGAGAAAACATTATCCTTGGGAAGACTGGCATTTTTCATCCACCCTCGTCCTGGGAAAGCATGCAGTAGGATTCCTTGATGTTGACTGTCCTTGGAAACTGGGAGCCAGCTCAGGTTTTATTAAACCTGGCCCTGGTTTCTGGCCACAGATGCCAACTTCTCATCCAGAATTAAGCAGCTGATAACTTTGCAGGGAAGAAAGGTGATTCGTGAGCCCAAGATAGATTCAAGGTGGTATTTGCCCCTCTCTTTGCCAAAATGTCAGACATGGCCTCTGTAGGTCTGGACCAAATGGTGGGAGTCAACACTGAAGTAAGGGAATCGTAAATCACAGAAACAGATTGAGGGACTCCGCGGGGTTCGTGTCACAAATCATTCTTCTTTTTCAGGGGCCCACTGCGTTTGGGACAACCCTAGAGAGTTCGTGTTCTAATACCTGCCAAGACAGATTGTGAGCAACAGAATTACATACATAATGCCATTTGGTAATGAAGGAGATTTCCCACTTCCAAGAGAATATATATTTACTTGTAGATTAACCAATACTAATCCTTATCTAAATGCTTTTTATTCCAAAAATACCCCCCAAGTATTATTACAAAAGCTAGTATTCGAAATTCCAAAGCTACTTATTAGGGAAAGCTATTCATTCCTAAAGATTTGGGGGTCTCAGACATAAGTTGATATAAAGGAGAAAATATAAATTACATTTATTGAGCACCTCCTACATGCCTGACATAGTTGAGATGTTGGCATGAATTCGAGAAAAGAAGTGTCAGTGACTGAGATACTGTGTAGACATTCCTCATGAAACATGAGTGGTAGATAGCAATTGCTCTTAGACTATAGAACAGAAACCTTGGTATAGAACCCAAATGACTTCCAGTGAGAAGCATCTGGATTTCTTGATTCTGAGTTCTAATTAGAAGCATCTGGATTTCCTAATTCTGAGTTCTAATGTTGTCCTCTAATAATTGGGAAGTCCTCAACATCTAAACCAGGAATATCTAAAATCCTAGTTTTGACCTTACCCACGCTTTAGGGACAGGGTGGGATGGGCATGGAAACACAAGATTTACTAGAGACCCGCTAAATCAGAAAACTTCAAAGTGGGCCAGCTGTCAGTATATTCTGAAAGTTCCACAGGTGATTCTTACTCATGTCTACTTAAGACCCATCACCATACAGCACTTTGTCATAAGCCTCCTCTGGAGTCTGTGAAGCCAACATCTCCTTGCTTGAACAGATACAGGCTTTTGCTCCTATGAAAAGGCTGTTTTTTATTAGCATTGTTTCTTTACTGAGATTTAATTCATATGCTATAAAATTCACCCATTTAAAATGTACCATTCAATGGTTTTTAGTTTATTCATAAAACTGTGAAACCATTGTCATTATTTAGTCCAGAATATTTCCATCACCCCAAAAAGAAACTCCATACCCATTAGCATTTACTCCTGGTTCCCCCTCCCCCCTAACCACTGGCAGTCAGTAATCTACTTTCTATCTCCACGAATTTATCTATTCTAGAAATTTCATATAAATGGAATCACACAATATGTAGCCTTTTGGGTCTGGCTTCTTTCACTTAGCATGTTTTCGAGGTTCATCTATGTTGTAGCATGCATCACTACTCCATTCCCTTTTGTGACTGAGTAATATTGCATTTTACAGATAGACCACATTTTGTTTATTCACTCATCAATTGTCATGAGTCATTGAGTTGTTTCCACTTTTATTGGCTACTATGAATAATGCTTCTATGAACATTCATGTCAAGTCATATCCATAACTTTTTATTTCTCTTGAGTAAATAGCTAAGAGGTAAATTTCTAGGTCATAAGGTAATTATGTATTTAGCCAGACTGTTTTTCAAAGCAGTTGCATCATTTTATATTCTCACCAGAAATATATGAGGGTTCCAATTTCTCCACACCTTTACCAAAACTTGTTATCATCTGTCCTTTTTATTATAGCCATGGTAGTAAGAGTGAAGTATTATATTGTGGTCTTGCTTTGCATTTCCCTGATTGCTAATGATGTTTAGCACCTTTTAATGTGCTTATTGGCCATTTGTTTATCTTCCTTGGGGAAATATCTGTTAAGATCCTTGCCCATTTCAACTGGGAGTTGTGAGAGTTCCTTATATATTTTAAGTACAAGTCCCTTATCATATATACATTTGTAAACATTCCTTCTCATTCTTTGGGCTGTCTTTTCACTTTGCTGGTATATCTTCTGAGGCACAAAAATTAATAATTTTGATGAAATTAAATTTATTTTTTTGTTGTTGCTTATGTTTTTGGTGTTATATCCTAGAAATCATTGCTAAATCCAAGATCATTAAGATTTATGCCTATATTTTCTCTTAACAGTTTTATAGTTTCAGCTCTTAAATTAGGTTTTTGATCCATCTTGACTTAATTTTTTATATGAGGCAAGGTAGGGTCTAACTTCATTCTTTTTCATGTGGCTATCCATTTGTCTTGGCACTATTTGTTGAAAAGATGATCCTTTCTCGATGTACCATCTTGGTACCCTTGTCAAAAATCAATTGACCACAAGTGTATGGATTTATGTCTTGACTATCAATTCTATTCTCTATTCTATTGATTTATATGGCTATCCTTGTGTAAGTACCACACAGTTTTTATTACTGTAGCTTTATAGTAAGTTTTGAAATCTGAAAGTGTGATTCCTCCAACTTTTTTTCCCCCGAGGTTGTTTTGGCCATTCTAAATCCCTTGTATTTACATATGAATTTTAGAATCAGCTTATCAATTTCTATAAAAAAAAAAACTTTATCCTTTGATAAGAATTGCATTGATCAATTCAGGAATATTGACATCTTAATAATATTAAGTCCTCCAATCCATCAACCTATTTATTTAGGTCTTTAATTTTTTCAGCAATATTTTGTAGTTTTTAGTGTACAGGTCCTGGACTTTTTCTGTTAAATTTGTTCCTAAGTATTTTACTCTTTTTGATGCTATTATAAATGGAATTATCTTTTTTTTTATTATGTTCAGTTAGCTAACATAGAGTACATCATTAGTTTTTGATGTAGTGTTCACGGGTTCATTAGTTGCATATAACACCCAGTGCTCATTCACAACACGTGCCCTCCTTAATACCCATCACCTGGCTACTCCATCCCCCCATCCCCCTCCCTTCTGTAACCCTCAGTTTATTTCCTGGAATTATCTTCTTAATTTCATTTTCAGATTATTCATTGCTAGTATTTAGAATTACAATTGATTTTTCTATATGGGTCTTATAACATGAAACCTTCTGAATTTCTTAGCTTTAATGGATTATGTGTGCATGTATTAGGATTTTCATTTACACAAGATTGTTATTTACCAATAGAGATAGATTTTCTTCCTCTTTTCCAAACTAAATGCCTTTTATTTCTTTTTTTTTTAATTTTTTAAAGATTTTATTTATCAGAGAGAGAGACAGAGGCAGGCAGAGGGAGAAGCAGGCTCCTTGCTGAGCAAGGAGCCTGATGTGGGACTCAATCCCAGGACCCTGGGATCATGACCTGAGCTGAAGGCAGAGGCTTAACCAACTGAGCCACCCAGGCATCCCGCCTTTTATTTCTTTTAGTTGTTGGATGTCTTGACTTGAACCTCAGGTATAATGTTGAATAGAATTTGCATGAGTGCACATCCATGTCTTGTTCCTGATCTTATGGAAAAAGCTTTCAGTCCTTCACCATTAAGTACAATGTTACCAGTGGGTTTTTCATCAGAGCCCTGTATCAGTTGAGAAAGTTCTCTTCTATTGCTAGTTTATTAAGTGTTTCCATAATAAAAGTGTGTTGCATTTCATCAAATGTTTTTCTGAATCTACTGAGATGATCATGTGGTTTCTTTATATATTATTGAGTTATTATCTTAGCGGTTGCCATAGGGATTACAATTAGCATCTTAACTTACAACAATTTACTTCAGACTAATACCAACTTTCAAGTTGATTTCAATATGTGATGGTTAATTTTATGTATCAACTTGACTAGGGCACGTGTGCCCAGATATTTGGTCAAACATTATTCTGGATGATTCTGCAAGGATTTTTTTGATGAGATTAACATTTACGTTGATAGACTGAATAAAGATTGTCCACCATCCTCCCCACACTCCCCAGCCTCATTCAATCAGCTGAAGGCATGATTAGAAAAAAAGAAGTGACCCTTCCCCAAATAATAGAGAATTCCTTCTGCCTGACTGCCTTCAAAGTGAGACATCAGCTCTTTCTTGCTTTCAGACTCAAGCCAAAACATTGGTTCTTCCCGGGTCTTGAGCCTACTAGCCTTTAGACAGAAACTGGACCACTGGCTCTCCTCCTGGGTCTCCAGCTTGTTGACTTACCCTGCAGATTTGGGGATTTGTCAGACTCCATAATCACACAGGTCAATTCCTTATAATAAATCCTATATTATATAGGATATATATATATATCCTATATAATAAATCCATATATATATATATATATATATATATATATATATATATATATATATCCTATTTATTCTGTTTCTCTGGAGAACCCTAATACAAACAGTATACAAAAACTCTGCTCCTATATATTTCCATTCCCCCTCTCTTTGTATTACATTTTTCATATAAATTACATCCTTATACATTTTGTATCCATCAACACAGATTTATAATTATTACTTTATACATTTGTTTTTTAAATAAGATAGAAGAAAAACAGTCACCAAGAATGTATATTTTTTACCATCTTCTATATTCACCTATGTCGTTACCATTACCAGTGCTCTTTATTTCTTCATGTGGATTTGAGTTCCTGTCTAATTTGTTTTCATGTTAACCTGAAGGACTCACTCTGTTTTTCTTGCAGAACAAGTCCTCTAGTAACAAGTTCCCTCAGTTTTTATTCTGAAATGTCATAATTTCTCACTCATTCTTGAAGAATATTTTTGCTGGATATAGAATTCTTGGTTGGCAATCTTTTTCTTTCAGCACTGTGAATATGTCATACCACCATCTTCTGGCCTCAACAGTTTCTTTTTATTTTTTTTAAGATTTTATTTACTTGAGAGAGAGAAAGAGAGGGAAAGCACAGAGGGAGAGGGAGAGGCAGACTCCCCACTGAGCAGGGAGCCTGATGCAGGCTGGATCCCAGGACCCTGAGATCATGACCTGAGCTAAAGGCAGACACTTAACCAAATAAGCCACCCAGGTGCCCCTGGCCTCAACGCTTTCTAATGAGAAATCAGCTGTTACTCTTTTAAGGAACCCTTGTATGTAATAAATCACTTCTCTCTTGCTGCTGTCAGTATTCTTTGTCTAGTTTGGATTATGATATATCTAGGTGGGGAAGTGTTTGAGCTTTGCTATTCTGAATCCATTTGACTTTTTAAATCAAATTTGGGAAGATTTTGCCCATTATTTCTTAAAATTTCTTAAAATATTCTTTCTGCTTCTTTTTCTCTTTCCTTTCCTTCTGGGACACCCATTATGCCTATGTTGATACACTTGACAGAATCCCACAAGTCTCTGAGGTTCTGTTCCTTTTTCCTCATTCTGCTCCTCAGGCTGGATAACCTCAATTGAACTATCTTCAAGTTTGCTGATTCTTCCTTCTGTCTGCTTAAACCTAATGTTGAGCCCCTCTAGTGAATTTTTCATCTCAGTTATTTTACTTTTCACCTCCAGAATTTATATATATATGTTTATATATATGTTTATATATATGTTTATATATATTATATGTGTTTATATATATGTTTATATATATTATATATATGTTTATATATATGAATAGCTTTTCATATATATGTAAATGTATATCTCATTCCTTACATTCAAGCTTTTTGGTTCACCTATAATCCCAACTATTATCCACTACTCAGCCATTCATGATGTAAAACAATTACCTCTTATTATTTTCAATAAATACCCCCAGAGAAAAGGCTGTTTACACTGGTTAAACTCCAAATCAGGTCAAATAAAATATACTTGCTAGTGGAGTCTTCCAGGGGACCACTAGACAGGTCAAACAATGAAAGTTCTCTGGTAATAGGGCTTTGAAAGAACTCCAATTCTGTTGTATTCCGCCACCCCCCACAAATAGCTGCCAGCCTGCTGATTTTCACTGTTTGTGGGCTGTTGGTTTTAAGGGGGAAATGCTAGGGAAAGGGGGGGGGGTGGAAACAAGGGCAAGGTAAAAGGCCACAAAGCTTGCTCTTCTTACCAAGTTTTTCTTGAACAAATATCCTCTAGATTGTCGCAAGCCTTTGGTTAATTTCCAGAATTTTGAAGAAGTTGATTGACAATTTTGCCAGTGTTTTCATTGCTTATATGAAAAAGAGGATGGCTTTTTTTCTCAGATGGGTTTTGGGTCCTGGGCTCTTCAGTTGTCTCCTTCTCATTCTTAAGTAATTTGGTATCCCTGCTCTCTCTAAGAAAACTTATGTGCCTTTCCACTGCATGCCAAAGATAATACCAAATTTAGCAAAAGAAAATGATGCATTTTTTAAGAAAAGGAGTTTTGATTAGTTATAAGTGATTCACTGGAATTGTGAAAATGGAAACTTCTGTTTCCAAAAAACTGGAAGAGAGATAACTATAGTTCAATATTCCTCCCATAAGACTAACTCTTCTCAGGGTGCTCTTCCTAGAAATATGGGGAAATTTCCATGAACTTTCAGTGCTTAAATACACATACAGTATTAGATATAGCTGGAGAAGCCAAATGTCAATGGATATTGTCCTCTGGATAGACTCAAGACACATAGATAAAATTATTGCTTGGGATTTTATTGTTGTCTCTTTGATTTCATACAAATAGATGTGGAGACAAGACATGGAAAAGAGTTGCATGGAAAAGGAGCGTTTCCTTTTCAAAAGGAGGTAACCTGATCCTCTCTACGCCCTATGCCTTCCATTAGGCCTTCATTAATTCTACATGAATTAAGGATATTGCAAAAATCTCTTAACCAATGACCCTGTTTCCTATCTTTCATCTTTCAGTCTATGCTTCATATTTGCTGTCAAAGTGATCTTTATAAAGTGCTTTGAAATCCTTCAATTCATAAAAAAGAATGAATTCTTGCCATTTGCAGTGATGTGGATGGAGCTAGAGAGTATCATGCTAAGCAAAATAAGGCAATCAGAGAAAGACAGATACCATATGATCTTACTATATGTGGAATTTAAGAAACAAAACGAATGATCATAGGGGGGAAAAAAGAGAGAGGCAAACCAAGAAACAGACTCTTAACTCTAGAGAACAAACTGATGGTTACCAGAGAGGGGTTGGTGGGGAGAGTGGGTTGAAGTAGGTGAAGGGGATTAAGGGGGGCATGTGTTGTCATGAGCACGGGGTGATGGATGGAAGTGCTGAATCACTAAATTGTATACCTGAAACTAATATTACACTGTATGCAAACTAACTGGAATTTAAATAAAAACTAAAAAAAAAAAAAAAAATTCCTTCAATTACTCCCTATTGCCTGCAGAAATCACCACTCCTTTGCATGGCCTGAAAGGCCCATTTTCATTTTGCCCCTGACTACTTGAGCAGCATTATTTCTCCATTACCTTACCTGTACTCAATGATTCAGTCAGACTGGCCTATTTGAAGCTCCTTAAACACACTATGCCCTTGCTTCCCACATCTCTGTGCCTCTGCCCTGCAGTCTCTTTGCTTGGTATGTACCCACTCTCCATCTTACTCATCTTACTGCAATTAATTATGTGAAGAAAAAATGAACTCCTTTAAAAATATCCATGCACTAATTTAAAAATTACTCAGTTTAAATTCATATCAAAAGTTTTGGATTTTGCAATGGGCAAGTGCAGTAGAAAGTATCCCAACCTGGTATTGCAGGACTTCCAGAAGGAGAGAAGGGGGTCTCTCGGCACGTATACACTTTCTCAATTGCCACATGGTACTATGTGATTCTGATGTTCTCAAATTAATCTCTGTGAATGTATATGCTTTCTGAGAGTATTTTTTTTAATTTTTTAAATTTAAATTCAATTAATTAACATATAATGTATTATTAGTTTCGAGCTCAGTGATTCGTCAGTCTTATATAATACCCAGTGCTCATTACATCACATGTCCTCCTTAATGCCCACCACCCAGTTACCCCATCCCCCCACCCCCCTCCCCTCCAGCAACCCTCTGAGAGTATTTTTAAATCAAAAGGAAGAACACAAATTAACATTTCCACAGATGGCCCTAGATGAAGGAGGGAAAACTATCCCTATTAGTGCACAGAGATGACAGAACAAGAGTTGAAATTGACACTTAGATAAAAGTGCTGAGTCTAGGGCATTAGTGAATATCATTATTTTTCTTAGGATGGGAAAACAGAGGATAATGTAGCTAATGAGGGTTGGGTAATATCAGTAAATGAAAAACCTATATCGAATAAACACTTTGTATATAGCATTTGCTTTTATAATGAGCTGTTTATCTTCTGCTCATATCTATCCATCAAAGTGTAGTTCTCAAAATTTTAAAAACTCGATTCTTAAACAAAAAACAGTGAGCTCATTTTAGAGTTTTATTTAACTCTTTAATGATGACACCAGCAGGATGTCAAAGCTATTTTCAAAGACAATGTGAATGCACAGCGCAGCATCAAGACCAGAGTATATTATGAACTCCTGCAGACACAGAAATTTTGTGAGCTGTAGGTTGCAGGAACCCACAGAGCTGGGAAAGCAGAGGTTTAATGGTATTTTAAATGTTTTGACTATACATAAGGCAGAATCTGCAATCTAATCATTTTCAGAATATTTGATGCACTGTAAGCAACCATGGGTCCTGTGTATTCCCTAGCCACCTGCACTCGGAGCAAGGCAAGTCCAAAGGGAAGTAAAGGGATTGCAAGTATGTGGAATTCCTACTACACTCCTGGTGCCTTCCTTCCGCAGCTTGCTACTTGCTATTCCCTTTAATCCTCCCAGCTGCCCCGGGAGGTGGCTGTGTTCTAAGCTACACCTCTGGGCCTGGAAGGTAACTGATGCCTTCAGTCCCTTCTCCTGCCACCATCTCCATGACACACTCCCAAGGGGTTTCACAGGGTACCCGAGCTCTGGCGTGCAAACGTCCAAAAGTTCGGTTATGATAAAAATACTCCTAAACTGGTGCTTCTTTGTGTGTTGAAAATAAATCATTCTGTGCACGCATGTCCGTAGCATTATTTACAAGAGCCAAAAGGCAGAAGCAACCCAAGGGTCCATCAATGGATGAATGGATAAGCCAAGTGGGATCTATACATGCAAATGAATTGTTACTCAGCCTTAAAAAAGATAGAAATTCGAACACATGCAACAACATGAGTGAACCTTTACTTATGCCAAGTGACACTAGTCACAGAAAACAAGTACTCTACGATTCCATTTATAGGAGTTACCTAGAGTTGTCAAATTAATAGAAACAAAGAGTAGAATGGTGGTTGCCAGAGGCTGGGAGGAAGGGGAAATAGGGAATTGTTTACTAGGTAGTTTTTGCTTTGCAAGATGAAAAATTTCTGGAGATTGGTTGCACAACAATGTAAATGTACTCATCACTAACTGTACAGTTAAAAATGGTTAAGATGGTAAAGTTTATATCATGTGTATTTTCTCACAATTTAAAAAAAAATTAAATCATTCAAAACTTAAAAAAAAAACGACAATGTGAAAACTTGGGGTATTTATAATGAAAGAAGAGAAAAAAAGAAATAGTGAAAGAAATTTGCTACACTAGTTTCAAATTGGTTAATGCTCTACAGGACAATAAACCATAACCCTCGGAGTTATCCTCTTTACATTGGCAGAAAAGAAAATTACATTATAAATTTTACAGACTTGTAAAATGTTTAGGCCATGATTGGTTGTGCAAATAAAGTTAGGTAGGCTTATTAGAAAATGCTCTTAGCTTAACATGAAAGGTCATAAAATCATCTTTTACACTTTTATAAGTTTGGGGTAATTTTCCTTCAACCGATTTTCTTTTCCCACAGCCAACTGGAATGTACTTCCCAATGCCTCATTTCTTCCTGTTGAAGGATCTTTTAAGTGCTTTCGAAATACCTTCTATGCACTAGAACTAGAGACACGTGTATGACCTTGAAAACCCAGCCTAAGTGGCAATTTCTGAGAAAAAAAAAAAAATCCCTGCAATATCTACTGCCCTCCAACCTTAGGCTGGGTCAAGCCTTCTTTGCTGCCAAGGATCCCTGCACATGCGCCCTAGAGCACTTATCACATCCTATTATGGTTGCTTACCTGCCAGTTCTCTCCACTCTGTCCACCCTCTTACCAAACTGTGAAATCCTTGAAGACAGGAATAATCTTTTGTCTTTAGGATCTAGCACAATACAATGCCTGGCACGCAGAAGTTCCCTGGCAAATAAATGTTGATTGAATGAAGAAGGTGAGCATTAGCCATCCAGAACCATCCAGACACTTAGTAACACTTGGTTTTAGTGTCTCCTCTTAGAGCTGATTCCTCAGTTTAAAAATGGGTTTGGAGGAGTTGGAGATTTAACATATCTTGGAAGAAATCTTTAATAGCCATCTTTCATTTTGTGTGTGATTATACATTTTTTAATAACATGACGAAGAAATTTAACATCTTTTCCTAGTTAAAATAATACCACTTTGTGTCACCTTCTATGAGTAATTAGAAACAGGGAAACTAGTTACTCACTGAAATTTGTCTGGAACAGGGAAGGCTTGATTAAGAACTGTAAGCTGACTCAGTTGTGATGAGGGTCAATGGAATGCTTTCCCTTTGGTAGAATTCTCAGGATTTCAGTTAATTCTCATATCACTTTGAAGCAGAAGATCTAAGAAGGACCTCTCTGGTCCTAGGCACTTAGAGCCTCATTTTCTGTATTCATTCATTGACTCTCCATAAGGCAGGCACTCCATAAAGGGTTATATAAACTATTATAGTCGTGGGTGCTCCTTTTGATTTGGTTTTGTCACATTCCCCTGCTAGATAGCCAAGTTTTCTGGGAATTTTCATAGGGAAGAAGAGTGGGGTTGGGGATAAAGTTATAAGTGAATCCTGTAAGATCCTAGTTTTTGTAGCTGTGAAAATTTTATCAACCTTTAAAATAAAAGTAACGGCCTGAACGTTCCTGATCATTATGGACAGTCTGCCAGGCCCACACTGAGCATTTTGTTCTTGCGACATGATCTACCAAACCGATTGAAAACAGTGTTCTTGCTTTGGTGCTCAAAGTGTAATTTTTTCCCAGTAAAATGATTTCATTTTTTAAAAACCTTTTTTTTTTTTTTTGCAATTCAATTCTTATTTCCAGATTCCCACCTCCTCCAGGTAATAGGAATAATAAATGTACAGTGTCAAAATAAGTTTAAAATATTTCCTCATAGAATGGTGCCTGGGTGGCTCAGTCATTAAGCGTCTGCCTTCGGCTCAGCTCATGATCCCAGGGTCCGGGGATCAATCCCCTCATCAGGCTCCCTGTTCAGCGGAAAGCCTGCCTCTCCCTCTCCCACTCCCCCTGCTTGTGTTCCCTCTCTCACTGTCTCTCTCTGTCAAATAAATAAAATCTTCTAAAAAAATAAAATAAAATAATATTTCCTCATAGAACATTATTACCAAGGAAGAGAAAAGTATTATATTAAACCGAAGATGAAGACTGATGGGAAAACCTTCAGGTTGTTGAAGCAACTGCTCAGAGAGCAGGGATGCCGTCCCCTTTTTACACACACTGCAAAGAAGAAAAGGGACATAGATTTCACTAGAAGACACAAAGAGTTACTAAGAGTAATGGGTAAGTTTGAACTGAGCTGCTAGATCCTGACTCTAAGAGGCGCCCCCAGGGTCAGCGCTGCTAAGCTGGGGCCCAGCTGCACGGGGTCAGGACAGGGCCGGGCACTCCGTGGCCGGTCGTGGAGCACAGTGGGCAAAATTAGAGGGGGAAGAGCTGAGCATGAAAATGAGAGAATGCTGAATCAGAACGGCCCATTCCCAGTGTCGCCGGTCCGGGCTCCCCTCCACATCCCTGGGCTGTCCCGTCCTGGGAGGTGTCCTGAGTTCCAGCTAGCATCTGGTCATTTATTTTTTGTTTTTCAAGAAAGAAAGAACCAGTTCTTGCCACTGGCATATAGTTGATCCCAAGGCCTGCTTTTTGTTGTTGGTTTTTTTCTTCCCCCCGCATGCCTGGTCAGTTGCAACTAGGAAGCTATCTTCTTTGAGTAAAGGATGAGCTCTTTTAATAAATTTAATACCATGGAAACAGGAAGTTACACAGCCTGTGTCAAACAGGCCCATCATGAATTTTCATTGAATTAGAAAATGACAGCCCTCTCATCTAGTGACAGAGACACGCTGCCCGGCCAGCTAGAATGCAGGGGGGAAGAAAGACGAGAAAACCATCCTCCCGCAGAGATACTTCCTTCTCTAATGCACTTCAGCCATGTTACCACGACATTTCCGCGAACTGCCCTAGATTTTTCTAGTTAGCTGCGGCATGTTAAGACGGCCATTTCTCTCTTCGGTAATTCAGCAGTAGAAGAGTGCAGAAATCAGGCGGGTTGAAAATGTATACAAAGCCACTGAGTAAACATCAGTATCCCCGCTGTCACGACTTTTGCTCCGGGGATGTGGTGGGGGGCAGTGATGTTCAGCAGCAAACCCGCTTCCCGGCGCCGGTCCCCGCTCGCCCGCGGCGCCTTCCTGTTGACGTCATCGCAGACTGACGCCAACCGGCTTCCTGCGCGCGCTGTAATTGATCCGCGCGGCGCCGGGGTCACCCGGAGGGTAGAGCAGATGTGCTTCGCGCTGCTTCTGCTTCGCAGCCGCTCGGGTTTTCTCTTGGGGGTTACCAGAGGAGGAAAAAACCCACGGGGAGATGACAGGCTATAAGGGGCACCTGGAAAGCTGTGGCGCCTTCTTTGGAAAGGGGCAAATGGGGCCCGTGGGGCCCCATTCCCTTTCATTTGATCAGACAGGCAGGAACCTCACCGTAAGGTCCTTCTAAGTAGGAATTGTCTTGTTTATCCTCGGATCCTTGGGGTTTTGCGTAAGTCCTGGCACATAGAAAAGAAACAAGTTTTTTGTTAAATAGAGGGCAAGGCCAAGCGTCCAGGAACACCGGACTTGCCCAGGCAGAGAAGTGTGGACAGTCCCGTGCCCTGACTCAGGATGTCCCAGAACCAAAGGGCTGTGGCAGCTGGGATGTAAGTGCACCCCATCTCGGCCAATAATCTCTCCAGCCTCTACACTCTCGGGTTCTGCAAATACTTGTCCAAAGGCAAGCTGAAACGGAGGGGATATAATGCAAGGGAAAGGAACACAGGCTTTTGAAATCATTCCCTCATTCAACAAATATTTATCATGTACCTGTGTGCTGTTGTTTTAGCCTCTCGGGATACAATACTGAACAAAGCAAAGATACCTGCTTTGTGGGGAGTTTACATGCTGGTTGATGGACACAGACAATACAGAATTAAAAGGTCTATCCTGTGTTAGAAGTTAGGTGCTATGGGGAAAAAAGTAGAGCAGGTAAGTGGCAGGAGGGGGCGATCAGGGGCGTGGGGATTAAGTAGTAATTTTCAAAATGACCTCTTTGAGAAGATGCAGATACTGGAGGGAGAACAGCCAGGCAAAGTCAAAGGTGGGAGCTGCCTAGTTGTACTCAAGGAAAGCATGGTCAGTGTGGGTGGCATGGAGTGAGCAAGGGGGAGGTTGTGGGAGACGAGGTCAGAGACACAATGGGGGGCCATCATGTCAGGCCTTGTGGGTACTCTTGGCAGATTTAGCAAATAAAAACATGGATTCCCAGTTAATTTGAGTTTCAGATTCATAATATTTTAAAAGTATAATTGTGTCCCGAATATTGCATGAGACACACTTATACTAAAAAATTATTGTTTATCTGAAATCCAAATTGAACTGGGCATCCTGTGTTTTATCTGGCTAATACCACCCCTTGAGCGCCATTGCAGGGACTCTGAGGAAGACTGGGAGCCCTTGGACAGTCTTGAGCAAAAGAGGGATTCCAGTCGACTTAGAGCTTAACTGGTTCTGTTTTGTGGAGAACTGAGGAAAGAGCACTGTAGGCAGCAGGGGAACTAGATGAAGCAGTTGAAGTAACCCAGGCCAAACACCATGATTCAGACTAGGTGAGAAGAGCACAGGCAGTGGGAAGAGGTGCAACCCAGATACATTTTGAAGGTACGGCCAATAGGATCTCCTGGCTCACTGGGTGCAGGATATGAGAGAAAGGGAAGAGCCGGCGATTCCAAGGATTTGGGTCTGGGTAGTTAGATGCAGGGAGTTCAAAAACTAGTTTACAGAAGGCTCTGGAGGTGGTGTGGTGGGGGGTGCAGGTGGGGCCAAGATTATGAGTGCCATTTTGGACCTGCTAAGCTTGAAATGGCATTTGGGTATCTGAGCAGAAAGGTCACATAGGAATTTGAGTATGGAGCTCAGGATAGAGTTCTGAGCTGGAGACATAAATCTAAATCTCCAGGATGTAGATGGTAATTAAAGCCATGAGCCTGAAGGAACTCAGCGAGAAAGCGAGGCCTGCTGCCCTTCAGCAGTAAGAGGTCAGGGCAAAGAGGAGAAGCCAGAAAAGGAGGTGTGGAGGACTGACCTACAAGTACGAGGGAAGCCTAGAGAATGTGATGTCCCTGAAGGAGAGGAAGTGTCAAATGCTGCTGACAGGTCAGACACAGTGAGGACTGAGGGCTGACTACTGAATTCCGCAGAGATCGCTGGACACCTGACCAGGAACACGTTGGGCAGAATGGCGCAGGCAGAACAGGAGTGGGTTTAAGAGGGAATAGGAAAAGCATGACGGAAAACAACAGAGATGACCCTTTGGAGGAATCAGACATATTTAGTTCCTGCACCTTACTAGATGTGACTTCGAGTAAATTACTTCATTTTCCGAGCTACAAGTTTCTCCTCTTGTGAGAAAGAAAGAGTAATAAGGATGCTGTGAAAATTAAATATGTAAAAGGTAGAGCATATCCTAAGTATTTACTAAGCTGATATTACTCTGACACGGTATTAAGTTCGGTCAGTGTAGTAAGATACTTAACCTTTCTGTGTCTCAATTTCCCTATCTGTAAAATGGGAGTAATAGAGCACCTACCCCATAGTGTTGTTACAAGGATTAAATGAGATAATCTACGTAAAGCACTTGGAACCAACAGCTTGTGGCACATTGTATCAATGCAACAAAGCTCTTACTATCCAAGCAATTCTCTTAGGAATGCTGGTCAACCCCTTTTGTAAATGCAGTGCTGCCCAGAAGCAAACAGGGTGCAGAACTTATAAAATAATTTCCTGTCTTGAGTAATACTATCCTTGTCTAATGCGATCTAAACTCATTAACTTTTGATGGCAGCTGTCTCTGCTGCGTTGCAACGTGTAAAGCCCTCCACAAGTGACGGTTATTATAACGGACTCAAGATCTCATCGTGAGTCAAACCCACTCTCTACACCAGGGACCTTGCTTTTCTTGAGAGTGAAGTCACAAGGGTTAATGGTTGTTTTCCATCTCCCTGGAGAACCTGGAGAGCCTTCAGTCTTGTAACACAGGATGCAGAACTCCTGCAGGCATTCTTAATCATTTCTGAGAATCTGAGGAACCTTCCCCCAGAAAACATACACACACACACACACAAAATTCAACACACCGGAATAAGAAAATCCCTTTATTTAAAGACTCAAAATGCAGTGCTGCCCAGAAGCAAACAGGGTGCCTAAATCATAAGAATTTTGCTTTCTTTTCCCTACAACAGAAACTTATAAAGGAGGTAAGAACCTGTCTGCCCTGGAAAGTCCAAAATAAAGATGGAAAGGTGATTTATTTTTTCTTAGAATTTTTTCAACAGAGCAAGATAGAATTAGTAGTTGTTGCTTCTGAATATGAGGCTTGTTGGTGTCTCCCCACTGCCCTCAAGGGATAAAAATAGCCACAAAGTAGTAAAGTCTAAGTTGTGTAAAAAAGCAGCTTACATGAGTAAGGTCAAATGGGAGAAATTTTAAACTGTGGGAAAGAAGATCACCCAATGAGAATTACTCTAAGACCCTTATTTCCCCCCAAATTCACTTTATGTCACTCAGCTTTTTTTTTTTTTTTTTTTTTTTCCCAAGTAAAAAGAGAGGTTAGAAGAAGTGAGCTCCAAGCTCCACTTCCAACTCAACAATTCAACTGTGCGGTGAGGTAGGAAGTATTTCAAAGGATCTGGCGCAGGGCTTGGCAACAGAACGCCTGTCCTAGAGCGCCCCCTGGCAGTGAGGAGCGGGCAAAACCGCCTCGGTGAAGAAGGCTTCCTTTCACTTTGAGAACAACAAAAAGTTGTTGTTTTTTTAAATCCAGCATTGGTGAAATACTCTCTTCATTAGCTCTACTCCGAGGAGCAATTCAAGTAGAGAAATCCTAGGCTTATAATCCCTAAATTAAAACTCCCACGAGGTGTCCACGCACTACTTCCGCTTCCCGTTTCAGCAGCTGCCCCTGAAAGCTCAGCTGTGTCGTCTAGAAAGCAAGCCCCGGCACGATCACCCAAGCCCTCAGCTAAAGCCCTGTGTTGACACCAGACCACGCTAACATTCCTGCACACTCCTTCCAAAGACAGCAAGAAATTCAGCTTTGTTCAGGTTTCGTATCAAGGTTCCCAGATAAAATGACTGCTGTCTGGTTAGCGAACAATAGAAGAGCGAGGCTCACACTGGCTCCCCTGTTGGGCGCGTGGCTTCAGCACTTTCCAGGCTGCCATCACATCTGGTCCCTACTGAGAGCGGGGGAAAGGCCACCACAGTTCAAGCCCACATTTAAGCCCACAGTGTTTAGTGGGAAGGTGCCACCGTGGGATAGAAAAGAACATGATGACCAAATTAAGATCAGTGTGTGGGAAATGGGGAGTTGCTAATCAGTGGGGTTAATGCTTCAATAATGCGCAATGGGTAAGTTCTAGAGGTCTGCTGTACGACGCTGGGCCTATGGTTAATATTGTACCGTGCTTTGAAAATCTCCTGCATTCTTACAATTAAACTGCCTTCGGCTCGGGTCACGATCCCAGGCTCCTGGGATCGAGCCCCGCGTCAGAGCCCCGCGTGGGGCTCCCTGCTCCGCGGGAAGCCTGCTTCTCCCTCTCCCCCTGCTTGTGTTCCTGCTCTCGCTTTCTCTGTCTGTCAAATAGATTTAAAAAAAATCTTAAAAAAAAAAACCCACACAATTAAACATAAAAAATCAGTTGCTGTAGGCTGTCACGACCCTGCATCTAACGCAAGAGTTCCCAACTTCTGTCTGTCCCAGCAGTGGCCTGCACCAGGGATGCCTGGGAGGCAGGGAGGGGAGGCTGGACGGTGGGCTCACTAGCACGAGGCAAAAAGGCAAAGGAGGAGATAGATGGCAAGCCAGAGCGGGAAGCCTGACTCCTCTGAAAAAGTGCTCTCCTCACCAGCCATCTGCTCCTCTAGCCCCTGCCCTGAGAATCACCCCTCTAAAGTTTAGAGGAAGGGCGGGACATGTGTGGGTGGTTTTTCCCGGTCAGGACAGAGTTGGGAATCCTCCTCCTGCACAGTCGTTCCGGGCCTTGCTGCTCACTGAACCACGGGAGACCGATTAAATCAGGGCCTTTGGGGGACGAAGTGATCCAAGCTGTGCGGGCTTTTTGAACACTCCTGCAGGTGATTAAAATACAAGGCCAGGCTTGCAAACTACTGCCTCAGCAATGCGTGGTCATGGTCCTTCACCAGCATTGCATTTGTCAGTGGGAATCCGTAAGTTTACTTTTACCAGCGAACACATTTAAAGCTAGTGGTGGTTTCCCTGCTCCTTTCTTTACTTGCCTGAATGTTTTTAGATCACATGTTCTCACACTGAATTCAAAACAGAAAACTTCATCAATATATTCTTAAAAAGAATGAATGGCAGAAGATTCACCAAAAAACCAAAAGGGGTTTCTTGGTAAGGAGAGCAGATTCTTTAGTTTCTTTCATTTCACTTTTTTTTTTTTTTAAAGATTTTATCAGAGAGCGAGCGAGCGCACGTGCACGAGCAGGGGGAGGGGCAGAGGGAGAAGCAGGCTCCCCTCCGGGCGGGAGCCCGATGCGGGGCTCGATCCCAGGACTCTGGGATCATGACCTGAGCCGAAGGCAGACACTTGACCAACTGAGCCACCCGGGCATCCCTCATTTCACTGTTGTCCCTGGAATCATTATTTGGCAGGGTATGGCACTGCCACAGGCCTGCCCCACCCTCTTCATTACAACTCAATTTAGCCCCAAAACTCGAGAAGCCACCAGAAAGTCCATGAAAAGCAGTTTACGTCCAAAGTAATATATTAAGCCTAAAGAGCACTTTTAAATGCATTTGTTTCATCACCGAACCTGGGTCTGTGGTGCTGAAAGACTTTCTGGAAAATGAACTGGGATGTCAGAGGTATGCCTCCACGAATACAGAACGATAAACTAAAAAGAGCCAATTTGATAAACTTTTCTGGAAGGAGGCTATAGAGGCTGATTGCTAAGAACTCAGCTGCAAATATCAAACAGCCTTTTTTTTTTTTTTTTTTTGGCCATTTTCTTTCACAAACCAAACCAGAAAAATAACCAAGTATGGTTTGTGTAGACGAATAACCTAGACAAAATATTTGGTCTTTC
The DNA here is from genome assembly GCF_029215605.1 of Mirounga angustirostris. Classification (NCBI taxonomy): domain Eukaryota; kingdom Metazoa; phylum Chordata; class Mammalia; order Carnivora; family Phocidae; genus Mirounga; species Mirounga angustirostris. The sequence continues at coordinate 47,471,037 of NW_026991714.1, forward strand.
TACTCAGTTCTCTTATCTGGAGAACATGCTCTTTATTCAACCTTAAGCAGTTTAAGGATGTTTGCTCATGTTTGATTAGACTCTTCCCAATAAAGCCTTCTGTTTTATAGACATTCAGAACATAGCATTGTAGAAAAAAGATCAAGACTTTTATGAACCTTACTTATACCCTATTCTATCTTGTTTACTCATTCACTCAGTAAAATTTACTGAACATCTACCCCATGCCAGAAAAGACATAAAGGTGGCTTGGCCTAAGGTGATGGCAGATTTACAGAAAAATAGGTGGGTTACTGAGATACTTAGGAGGTAGAATTTGACAGGATTTGATAATGGATCAAATGTGGGGATGAAGGGCAGGGAGCAGTCAAGGATGATTCTACTCTTAGGTTTTCATCTGAGGTAACTAGTGGAGGGTGCAGGGGTGCAGGGGACAGTGGAGGTGGAAGAGGGCAGTCTTTCCGAACTCCTCCTGTTCAAGAGAGTGTAGGGTAGGTTCCAGGGGGCATGGACTCCCAGAAATTAGGAAACAATTTTGTATGAATGTACACTTTCTTGGGAGAACAGCCCTCAGTATTTGACATTTAAAATAAAATAAATGACCCCATAAAAGGTCAGGGATCACTGGTCCATTGCATATAGAACCTGGAAATTCTTAGACACTATATTCATGTCAAACAGACGATTCTACCAAGTTGCTCAAACAAATGGTCTTTAATAGGCTACATCTCAGAGTATTTCATGCTTATGACCCGGTACAAGGACAAGGTAGTATCAGTGAGCTCTAATTTCTTTCAACTTAGCCAAACAACAAAAATTCCACAGAACTCTAGATTTGATACAAATTGATTCCACAATGTTGAATGACTCTAAATCTGAAAAGATCCTAAGCAAAGCTAATACAGAAGACAGGTTTACTGATACTTAACTACACTGATGTTTGCTCACCTGATTTGGCTTTTATTGAAAAACTCGCCATTTTTCTCTTAAGGTTTTGAGACAACTTTGCTGAGCCTCATGAATCTGGATAAAGTCAATTCCAAGCAAAAACTACATAAAGACCAAAAAGTTTTGGTAGAGTTGTTTCTGAATTTAGAAAGTTTAGCAAAAATAAATCAACATCAATTGTAGAAAAGGTGATGGAAGATCATTCTAGCTAATCATAAATAGATGCTCCACTGCCTAAAACATGAGGTGTGAAACACTGAGATACCACCTTACACCAGATAGAATGGCAAAAATGGCCAGGGAAAGAAACAACAAATGTTGGAGAGGTTGTGGAGAAAGGGAAACCCTCTTACACTGTTGGTGGGAATGCAAGTTGGTACAGCGACTTTGGAAAACAGTGTGGAGTTTCCTCAAAAATTTAAAAATAGAGCTACCCTATGACCCAGCAATTGCACTCCTGGGTATTTACCCCAAAGACACAGATGTAGTGAAAAGAAGGGCCATATGCACCCCAATGTTCATAGCAGCAATGTCTGCAATAGCCAAGCTATGGGAAGAGCCGAGATGCCCTTCAACAGATGAATGGATAAAGAAGATGTGGTCCATATATACAACGGAATATTACTCAGCCATCAGAAAGGATGAATACCCAACTTTTACATCAACATGGATGGGACTGGAGGAGATTATGCTAAGTGAAATAAGTCAAGCAGAGAAAGTCAATTATCATATGGTTTCACTTATTTGTGGAACATAAGGAATAACATGGAGGACATTAGGAGAAGGAAGGGGAAAATGAAGGGGGGGAATCAGAGGAGGAGACGAACCATGAGAGACTATGGACTCTGAGAAACAGACTGAAGGTTTTGGAGGGGAGAGGGGTGGCGGGATGGGTTGGCCTGGTGGTGGGTATTAAGGAGGGCATGTACTGCGTGGAGCACTGGGTATTATACGAAAACAATGGATCGTGGATCACCACATCAAAAACTAATGATGTATGGTGACTAACAATAAAATTTAAAAAAAAAAAATAAAAAATAAAACATGAGGTGTGAAAAGTATGCTATCAATTATAGCCAAATGTTCCACCCCCCTACTCCCAATTTAACTATCCTAGTCCAGATCAGTACAGGAATGTTGTTACTTTTAATATTCAGAAAAGAAAGGGTAAACTTTTGACTCTGGCCCATATCATATATGTTTAAGTTTCATTCTTCCAAGCAGAAGGGAAGACAGGTATCCATTATGAAGGAGGAAGACAGGCATCATGGGGAAGAAACAGGGAACATCCTGTGGGGATACACTTTGCTTCATAGTCGATATCCTGGTACACACAGAGTCTCACTTAGCTGACAGGTATTTTCCTATATATGGTATCAGAAGAGATTTTTCATCAGAACATATGAATGACAATTGCAGTAACAGGATACTTTTTTCAAGGAGTCATTTGTTGCAGTAAGAAATGAACTGAGCTGGGATGTCCTACTTACGTCCCGTGGAATGACAGATTAAGGATAAATTTGACCAAACCACCTGAATGGGGTTTGAGAATCACCTAGAAATAATCTGCTCCGGGCAGAAGAGCTTTAGCAAACAAAGGCTCTGAATGGGGACTTGGGCAATCAAGTGAGCAGCTGAAAGAGCACGGAATTATAGCTGCAAGTGGAGAGCAGGCTTGGTATTGTGTGTGTGGAAAGTCTCAGAAGAGAATTTAAGAAACTGGAACATGGGGGCGCCTGGGTGGCTCAGTTGGTTGGGTGACTGCCTTTGGCTCAGGTCATGATCCTGGAGTCCCAGGATCGAGTCCCGCATCGGGCTTCCTGCTCAGTGGGGAGTCTGCTTCTCCCTCTCCCGCTCCCCCCTCTTGTGCTCTCTCTCTCTCAAATAAACAAATAAATAAAATCTTTAAAAAAAAAAAAAAGAAAGAAACTGGAACATGGCTGAGAAGGGTTTGACATATTGCTATTAACAGGAGAAATAACACAAGTCTAAAATGTGGTGGTCAGCTACTTAAGACGTGGCTCCAGTGTGAATGAATTCCAACTTCATGGAACACAAGTATTTACCTACAACATAGCAAAGGTTTACAAAGGTCAAGAATAAAAAGGTCATGCTAAAAATGAAGAAAAATATTTTATCCAAGAAAAGTGTCAAATCTCTGTTTGCACAACTGTATAAGCAGATTTTGTATTTTACTCAACTAAGTTCTTTGGGTCACATATTTAAGTGAAATGTTCATTCCTGCAGAATCATCACAACAAAAACTAGTTACAAAAAAACACCTCGACATTTTTTGACAAAACAAATTCCAACTTCATAAATATATAAATCAAGCAAAATGCTGTTACAAATTCCAAACATTAGGCCAATCATAATTCCTTGATCCCAGTTAAGTTCCCATTAGTTCCATAACAAAAGTTTAGAGAGCAGAGAAAGAGTCCTAAGTTTGGTTTCCTCATCAAATTATTACTAAGACATAATAATCAAGTAAACATTGTTTCTTATAAACATTTTTCCATAAATTAAAAAATATTTTTAAAAATTTTAACCAAAATTTAAAACAAAGTTTATACCAAACAGAAACCCAAAAGCATTTCTTGAAAACTATGCTTACAACCAAGAAATTTTAGCTGTGAATAAATTCTCCACTCAGGTTTGAAGTGGGTCAAACACTCAATTTCATGTGAAAAGTGGCACACAAGTCAACTGTGATTCTAATTGATTAGAGAACACCTTGACTGAGAAGTTAAAATAATTTGTCTACCTGGTTAAAAATAGCAGAATTTAAAGTATTCTGGTTCCAATAGGCTAATGACACCAAGAGCATCCTAGGCTGACTGGTGACTGACTAAATGAGACAAATGACACCTAACTGTTAGGAATAGGGCTATGTTCAAAGAATACAGGCAGATCAAGTTGCTATGCACTTTGGTTGGCATCTTGGAAAACGTCAAGATCTGAACAGGCTCCAGGAAATGAAAATTTTGAATTGTCTTAGTGATGGCTCCTGCAAAATTATGAATAATGCTGTCCATGACACTGTATGCACAAATAAGATGAATTTAATTCTGAAAAGATATCAAAAGTTTGTTAGAAAAGCCTGGCTACACATGTAAAAATGTCAGCAGGAAACTTAAAACTGCTCTGTAAGATGTTGGTTTCTCATCCCTTACCATGCCTCCCACACCATTCAGATTCTTTAGCCACAGAATTGGCCCACTGTTATTTAAGCTAGCCACATTCAAGAATACAATATCTTGTAAAAATCAATCTCTCTCCCCTCCAACACCAGGGGTTTCCTCAGCTATCAGAACCACCATTCTTTTGGACTTACCTACCAAACTATGTCTTCTGGCACCAAATCATTTAAACTACACAAGACAGAGTTGCAATATTTTCCTGTGGAAAGAGTGCTAAGAGTCAGCCCATAAGGCAATTTAAGGCATGTGACCATAGATGAGTCAGTCTTTCTTGGGTTCAAATTTCTTCATCTAAGGTCCTCTTTAGATTAAAACTGTAATTCTAAGTCTTCAGGTTAGACAGAATCTGACTATAGGCAGAAGCCTCTAGTTATCGTTACGCCTTGAAATGGGCAACTGGCATCTCAGCTGTGAGAGTCAGAGGGTGGGTACAGGCAGAGCTGACTGCAGCTGCAAGGGTCCCTCTCTTGATATCCCATGATGTGTTTTTAGATGGGAGATGAGTACTGGCTACAAGCCACTGGATTTAAAACCTGAGTGGCTATTAGTAAAGCTACTCCTCCTTCCATCCCTAAAGAGTTTATAACCAGGATTTTCCTTTATGTTCTCATCCCCATTCCCTCTCACACACTCAAGCTCCCACTTCTCAGTCAACACTTCTTGGGGAACTCCATTACTTCTGATGGATCCTTAACAAAAATATGGGGAGGGGGACTGTTGTAAGTATAACACATGTCAACCCATCTTTGTACAATTAACTTAACCCTAAACTGCAGAGCATCTACCTATCTTTTTAACATTTCTTATTACTATTCCTGCCCATATCCATGAATCTATTTACTCAAGTTCAAATGATCTAGTACATTTTTTTTTTTTTGATGCTTTGGGCTATTTTAGTTAACTACCAAGCAAAACCCACCTTATGGGAGAAGGTAGGTAAATAAATTGGTAGATCGGCTGTCAAAGCCAAGTAGTCAAAATATGTCCAAGCCTCTCAGAGGTTCATTCTTCACTCTTCTCACTCAGGATGTTAACTATTAATTTATAAATAGGCCTCTTTCAAAGTGTATTGACACTCATGAGTTTGAGATGCCCCTGTCTAAAATGATTGTCTATCTGGCCATTTGCAAATGGATGGGATTACAATGAGCCTTATTAGCACACTGATTCCATAACCCCCATCTAACTGGCAAAGTATAAAATTAGTTGCTGTCAGGTTACCCAGCATTGGCAGAGTTCCTCCTGGTAGCTCATGCTATTACAGAGAGAGTTATAGTATGACCTACTAAATATGTAAATATTACCAGATTCACTTTGCCCCAACCCAGTGACTGCCCATCTGGAGAAGTGAAGTATATTACTCAAACCTGGCTTCTTTAAAGGAAGAATTCTAAGAAGCACATTCCAAAATGAATTTTCTTCTTTAGAAACAAGTTGTGGGTAATTACCTAAACCTACATGAAAAACGGAACTTTTCCAATTCGTAACATAGTTGATTATCATAAATGATATTTAACTGTCCTATATTTAACTGTTCATTGACCCTTCATATAACTTTCCCACTGTCTTCTCCAATAAAGATGTCTGATATAAAATCACAAAAACCCAAATGGAAACCTGTTCTTTCTGTTGGATCAGCTATCAGTGGTGTTTCCAGATTACCTTTTTTTGTTGTTAATTAGAATATCATCATTCTTACAGATATACTGGAATTTAAGGTGAATCTGGATTTTTAAATTTTATTGTATTAAATATGTTTTCTCTAAGGTTTTTAAACCAAAACACGTCAGTAGTTAGAGACTCAGGGTTTAACTTTGTTTCATAATTGCTTAATTCTAAGAAAGAAGTTTCAGTCAGTTATAGTCTAAATTTAAATTACTTCATATTTAATATCATCTCACTCCCTTCCTCAGTGGATATTTTGCTGATTAAGTTGTTGAGATGAGGAGAAATCCCTTACTGTAGAAAGAGAGAAAGGAAGTAGGGGCCAGCTCTGCCATGTAATGCTGAAACAGGAGGCCTTAGAGGAGGGGTCTGGAAGGTGAGAATCAAGTTATATTCAGCACACAAGTATTTCACAGCTCTTTCTCAGATTTTACTTCAAGAAATGCGTCTGTATTCAATTTTTTTAAATTTGGGGATAAGTCCAGTATTTTACCACAAAGAACTTAAACTAGTACCACTCATATTCTTCAATTTCACCTTTCGGTCTCTTGTTTATTCTTGATAGTTCATACCTTTAGCAATATGGTGTTTCACACAATTTGACTTCAGAGAACACCATGTCCCACAGATGCTTAAACGCTGAAGCTCCTGGGAACTGTGAGGCCTACAGAGACGGTGCAGGCAAGTTTCAACAACCAGTCTCTAGAATTTTGTTATTAGTCTTCAGGAAACTGTACTGAAAGACTACTTACATTTTTTTAAATGTGCAAGTGTTTACATGACCAAAGCTTCAGGATGTGGATTTTCTGGCTGATTCTAGCATTTCAAAGAAATAATAATGGTAAGAACTGGAGGCCTGAATTATCCCTATGATATAGAAAATTTCAAATGAAAAAGAAAAAGCAGCCTTTACAATTCAGACATCCTTTTTCTGGAAATAAGAATCTGAGATAATTTTTGTCTTACTAAATATGGATCACAAAACATTAGTTTTTCAGTTTTCATTTATCAGTCATATGTACAAGAAAAATATTTATAGAAACACACACACACAAAAACAACAAAAAATAAAAATTCCTTTAAACTACTACATTAAGGTGAACAAACTTATACGGAATAAGAAACGCTGTCAATAAAAATTAAAACATTAAATATCAATACTTACACAACAAAGTGCACTGTTTGCAAAATAAAGCTAACATACGATCACACAGAAAAACAAAGGCATCAACTACCAAAATACTGTTTTGTCTCAATACCTCCTCATTTTGGCCTTGGGAAATCACCAAGCCCTAAAGCACCTGGCTTATTATTTTCTCCCCTCCCCCTCCCTCATGCTTCCATCCTTTTCACACTGGGGTACCAGTGTAAGAGGCTCCTGGAGGTGGCTAACCGTGCAGCAGCCCCCAAGGCCGCAGTGGCTGTGCTCCGAGGGATGTAGAGCTTCTGGGAAATCTGGTGCTCAGGAGACAAGATCAAAGAGAGCTGGTCCAGGGCTCCGGGACTCTTGTCTTTGAATACTGTAATAGCATGGCTACTAGAGAAATCATTCTTTAGGCTCTCTGGAGAGCTCTCCACTGAAAAAGAAAGAAAACACAAGTCTTTTCAAGGGGTTCTCACACTCACTGCCTTCTCTTTCCCATTCTAAATCTTTACTAGTGTGTGTGACAATCATTTTCTTTAGGTGGTGACATTTTCTGTGACAATTAGAGAGGGTGAGACTCAGAAATCAGTCAACAAATGGAAAGGAAATGAGAACGGGGAATTGAGATGAAATAAATCCTTGTCAGAATGAGGGGGGGGGGAAGAGAGGAAAAAAGGTACTTATGAACAGGGAAGGGAAAATTTCTTTCTAGGACATCAGAAATTGGATAGAATTCCAATTCCAGGGAGGAGTCCTGAAGCTCTCCTATTTCCTTCCAGCAGAGAGCACAATGGTGTTTCTATTGCCAAAGTGGTTTCAATTTGAGTGTACCAGTGTAAAAACAAAACTGACCAAGATGTTTGGGACAATAAGTCCCAAAAACGGGTTATCAGCCATAAAATAAATTCCTGAGGAATTAGTGCCAAAAGTTCCAAACAGCCAAGGAAGGGGATGCTAGGCATTGTCACACGTATACTCTAGACCATGAACTCTTTATTACCTGCCTACAATGAAAGAAGGAGCTTTTGCCAGCATCTAAGCCAACACACTGCTTCTTTCAAGAAAATTCTGCTTTAGTTAAAAAAAAAAAAAATGCAGGTGAGCTAAATAATGTGCTAATGTGTTGTCCATCATCACAAACACTTTGCAGACTGATACCAGTATGATTACATTTTGAAAAGTACTGCTCTAGACCTTAAAAACACAGATTTCAAAAAATCTAGAGAAAACACGGACATAATCCAGTACTTTATTCATCTTCGCATTTTTAGCAACTAACATAGTAGCATGTGGTATATGTTCCATACATTTGTGATGAATTATATTCAAGGAGAATTTGACAGGGTATTCCAAAAAATAAAACTCTGATCATAAAGCTATAATTAATGCTCACTAGAGGAAAAGAGCTGGTGAGTTCTAATAAAATAAGTTTTACACAGTTTTGGTGAGCTCAGATTTTAAAAGGTATAAATATATGAAAGCAGGGACACATGATCAAAGAATTTAAAAGAGTAGCAAAACTTCTGCTTCCAGATCTGATGTTAATTCAACAGTGATTGAAAAACAACCCCTCCTGCTTTAAACAACTGGAAAACTGGGCAGAATGTCTGAAACAGTAGCAGATTCATACACTGAACAACAAGCATGCAAGGCAGTGATCCCTAAAACAAGGGAAACAAATGAAGTAAGTGCTACAACGACCTTAGCTCCTGCTGGAATAGTTTCTAGGCTTCAGTACAAGAAGGAAGAAGCCAAACTGAGCCTGGAGATCTTAGTGGGTTGAAAAGACAGAGTTTGGAATTCAAGAAGGCCAAGGTGCCTAGAATTTGTGGGAAAAAGTACAAGAGCAGAGGCAGCTAGAAATCTAGCTAGACAAGAACACTTGCAGTAACCTCTGAGATCAGCCATAGCAACTTTTTTCTAGATATGTCTGCAGAGGCAAGGGAAACAAAAGCAAAAATAAACTATTGGGACTTCATCAAAATAAAAAGCTCCTGCACAGCAAAGGTATAAACAATCAACAAAATTAAATAAGGCAACCTATGGAATGGGAGAAGATATTTGCAAATGACATCTCTGATAAAGGATTAGTATCCAAAATATATAAAGAACTTCTACAACTCAGCACCCAAAAAACAAATAACCCAATTAAAAAATGGGCAAAAGGCATGAATAGACATTTTTCCAAAGAAGACATACAGAGGCAAACAGACATATGAAAAGATGCTCATCATCACTGATCATCAGGGAAATGTAAATCAAAATACAATGCAATATCATCTCACACCTGTCAGAATGACTAAAATCAACAATACACAAAACAACAGGTGTTGACAAGGATGTGGAGAAAGGGGAATCTTCTTGTACTGTTGGTGGGAATGTAAACTGATGCAGCCACTCTGGAAAACAGTATGGAGGTTCTTCAAAAAGTTAAAAATAGAACTACCCTATGATCCAGCAATTGTACTACTAGGTATTTACCCAAAGAATACAAAAATACAAACTCAAAAGGATACATGCACCCTGATGTTTATAGCAGCATTATCAACAATAGCCAGATTATGGAAACAGCCCAAGTGTCCACTGACTGATGAAAGGATAAAGAAGAGATGATATATATATAAAAACCCACACACATATATACATACAATGGAATATTACTCAGCCATAAAAAAGAATGAAATCTTCCATTTGTGATAACACGGATGGAGCTTGAGAGTATTATGAGAAGTGAAATCAGTCTGCAGGAGAAAGACATATACCATACGATTTCACTCATATGTGAAGTTTGAGAAATAAAACAAATGAGCATGGGAGAGAAAAGAGAGAAGCAAACCAAGAAATAGACTCAACTACAGAGAACAAACTGATGGTCACCAGAGGGGAGGTGGGTGGAGGATGGGTAAAATACATGATGGGGATTGAGGAGTGCACTTGTTGTAATGAGCACTGGGCGACGTATGGAAGTGCTGAATCACTAAAGTGTACACCTGAAAGCACTATTATACTGTATGTTAATTATACTGGAATTTAAATAAAAACTTAAAAAAAAAAAAGAACTGTAACGTTACCAGAAGCAGGGGAGGGCAAGTATTGAATAGGTGATGGGGATTAAGGAGGCACTTGTGGGGATGAGCATCAGGTGATGTATGGAATTGTTGAACCACTATATTGTACACCTGAAACTAATATTACAATGTATAAAAAAATCCCAATAAAAATTTTAGCAGGCTTTGTGTACATTTATGTTAATTCTAAAATTCATTCTTGAATTACCTAAAATGGCCAAAACAATTTGAAAAAGAACAAAACTGTATGATTTCAAGACATATAAAGCCACACTAATCAAGGCAGTGGTATAAAGCCATATAAACCAATAAAACATAATAGGAAGTGCAGAAATAGACCCTCACATATACAGCCTACTGACTTCTGACAAAGACAGCAAGGCAGTTTAAAAAAGGATAGTCTTTTCAACAAATGGTGCTAGAAAAACTGAATATTTATATGCAATCAAAATAAACATTGATCCTTACATCACATCATAATATTAATGCAAACCGTAACTCAAAAATTAACAAATTGGATCACAGATCTAATTTTAAGACCTAAAACTACAGAACTTTTCATAAGAAAAAGAGCAAATCAGTTACTTGGGTTAGGAAAGATTTCTAAATAGGACACAAAAAGCTCAAACTTTCTATTAAGAAAAAAATCATTCAGACTTCATCAAAATGAAAACTTTTGCTCTTCCAAAGATGCTGCTAAGGAAGTCACGCACTTAAAATATTTGTGAGATATATATCACATACATATAGGTGTATATATCTGACAAAGCTTTTTGTCCAGAATAATTTTTACAAATCAATGAAAAGATGATAATCCAATAAAAAATGAGCAAATATTTGAACATGTAAGTTCACTAAGGAAGATTTACAGATTGCATATAAGCACATGAAAAGATGGTCAACCTCACTGGCAAACAGGGAAATATAAATTAAAACCACAATAAGATACCACTACACATGCACTAGAATAGCAAAATTTTAAAAGATTGGTAGTATCATTTGTTGGCAAGGAGATGGAGCAATCAGATTTCATGTAATCCTGTGTGAATCAAAAATGGAAGAGCCACTTTGGAAAACGTTTTGGCAGTTCTCAAAAAGTTAATCGTGCAGTGATCACGTGACCCAGCAATTTCACTCCTTGGTACGTACTGACTATGTCTACACAAAGAGCTGTGTGTATGACTGTTCACGGCAGCTTTATTCATAAAGGCCCAAATCTGTTCATCTGATGAAGAGATATCCATACAACTGGGTACCACTTAGCAACAAATAAGAACTTTTGACACTGGCAACAACATAAATCAATCTCTAAAACATCATGCTCAGTGAAAAAGGTCAGACTTAAAAACCATGTAAGGCATGACTCTATGAAATTCTAGAAAAGAGAAAGTAACATGCGGGAACCAGCAAGCAAGGGTAGGGAGTGACTGCAGAGGGAAGCAAAGAACTGGTGGAGTTGTTCTAGGTCACGACTGTGGTGGCAGCAAGACTGTATACATGTGTCAAAACTCACAGAGCCATCTAATCAAAACTGGCAAATTCTACTGTATGTAAAACAGACACCCCCCAACCAAACTGCACATAAAAAGAGGAGTGGCAAATAGAAGGGACAACTGAGCTCAGTAAGGACTTGAGACCAAGGCTAAAGTCAGCAATTTTTCAAGGTAGGTTCTGAAAAGATCAATGCAGGCTTTTTAGCAGGATGACAAACCACTGTGTTTGTCAATTAAATGTAAAGCTACCTGAACCAGAGCGTTTTTCTGCAGGATCAAGCACCGGAGGCGTTGCATTAAGGGCTGCTGAGGACAGCTGAACGGGCTTGGCCGGAGTCTGGACACTGCTGGCCTCGTGCTGGCTCCCTTCCGCTGACTGCTGTGACCGAATCAGAGAGATGTAGAACTCCTCCAACTTGGGCAATGTGGAAGAATCCGAAGAACTCTCTAGGTTTGGCTGCTGCAGTATGAGAAAAGTAGGGCAAAAGCATGAAAAGTAGTTGTTAGTGTAACAGGAAGAATTAACCCTGTTTTGGTTCCTTAGTTATAGAGACAAATATTTTTCATATCTGAATACCACTACTCACTTTTAAGAACCTAGTTCCTCTCTAGAAAAAAACAGTCCTTTTCTAACTTAGTGACCATCAATTCAATTCAAGAAACACTTATTGAACACACATTACGAGCAAACACGGTGCTGAAAGCGGCCGCACAGAGCTGTGGAAGGGCGGCGGGAAAGGCGAGAGAAGGCGGCGAGTGCTCATGTCCGGCACACGGCCAGGCTACCTGCACGTGCTTCTTTATTCAAACCTCAGTACGACCGCTCTAGCTTCGGGGTTCTGTCGTCCTCACCATGGGCCCTTTCAATTAGCAGAACGCTTTTCACAAGAGGCGAAGCTATCCAGTGTTAACCAGTAGGTGACAAAGCAAAGATGGGAACTCAGCCCAGTCCCTGTTCTCACCATCTCCCAGTAAGACAGGATCCCTGTCCCCAAGCTCACAGCCCTCAGTTGGAGAAACAGTGTGTGTCCTGCAGCCAGCCATGAATGGAGGCCTGGCCCGCATTCTGCAGTGTGAACACACCAAGAGAACATAAACTAGTTAAAGGAAGCCTCCTCAGAAGAAGAGACAAAATGGAGTATTAAGAACCAGGGTTTGAGAAAAAAAGATGAACATCCCTATGGAGACTAAACTGGACTTAAGTGAATAGAATATCAAATTTTAACCATGAGATCCTATGTCCTACCGTACAGTCATTGCTGAAGCAGACACAATCTATGGTAACTTAGCATTCACCTTCTGTGATGGTAACTGGCATTAATATGACTGGAGCCAGCCCTACCCCGACTAGGCTGCCAACAGTCTGGGATCTGCCCTGAGTGAACTAAACCAGTAATTATACAAACAGAAAATGTAGCTTTGTATGTTCTTCAGCCTCATATGTAGTAGACATCTAGTATCAGTTGGCATTCCCTTTTTGTTCCATAACAACAAAAAAAATCCTGCTCATTTTCAAACATGGCTGGCATGAATGCAGTTATACAATTATGCAATATACAAAGGGCTATGTGGGTAGCCTTTTTTGACAGCAAAAATGAAACTCACATTTCAGATTAGCTATACTGGCCACACAATATGCTACTTCAGGAAATCAAAGATGCAGATTCAAATTTTTACTTGGCTTATGCAATTCATGTGTGTTTTAGTTACCCTGTAAGTTTATTCTCAGAATGAGGCTAAGCATCAGTGAGTTCTTTCAATAAGGCTCCAAAGGCAGCTAAATAAATATTTATATGATAAATTTTCAGAGCTGAAAAGATCACTATCTACATCGGTCTTTGCCAATGGACAAACTGAGGCTCCAAAAGGTAACTTGTGCCAACCTGTAGATTTTAGTCTGTGGTGAGGCTAAGCCGTAGATTGCAGACCAGCCAGACCAAGTGTTTTTTACACTATGTCCCGCTGTCTATTTTCAGTAGTTTAACAAAAATTGAAATCAGAAACAAATTTTTGAGGCTATATCCTTTTTCTTTCCTCTTAAGTATGATTTTGAAGATGCATTGTTAAAATATATTTAAGATGCATTCTGATAGGCTATTCTGAAAAGAAAAAAGAAAAAACACAGGTGAATGCTTTCTAAATTTGTATGACACTCTGACAGCAACTGCCCACAGGCAATTTGAGCATTTAATTGACAGTCAAGGTTCTTTCTCCGAAGAGTGTTCTCCAGCCTTGCTGCTCAAAATGTGGTTCACCAACCAGCAGCATCACCTGGGAGCTTGCTAGATATGCAGAACCTGTGTCCCCATCCCAAATTACTCAGATCCTGCAGCTTCACAAGATTCTTAAGGGATGTGTAAGCACATTATACTTTGAGTAGCATCATACTACCAGATTCAGCTCTCTGTAGTTATCAATGACTCCCTCCATCATAGTTATCTGAAAATTCACCTCATGGAACTAGAGGTAAATGACAGACTTTCAAGAAACATGATTAACATATGTAATCAGAAGCATAGCCCCAAGCCCCAATAACATATATCTTCACACCCACAAGGATGGCTATGACTTAAAAAAAAAAAATAGATATAACAAGTACTGGCAAAGACATGGAAAAATTGGAACACTCTTATATGGCCAGTGGGAATGTCTATTTAGGAAAGTCTGGCAATTCCTCAAAACATTAAACAAAGAGTTACCATATGACCTAGCAATTCCACTCCTAGGGTACATACCCTCATAAAATTTAAAACATGTCTCCATAAAAACATGTACATGAATGTCACAGCAACATTATTCATAATAGCAAAAAACTGAAAATAACTCAAATATCCATCAGCTGATGAATGGATAAACAAAATGTGGTCTATCCATACAATGGATTATTCAACCATAAAAAGAAATAAAGTACTGATACATGATCAACCTTGAGAATATTATGTTAGGAAGCCAGACACAAAAGATCACATATTGTACTGATTCTAATTACATGAAATGTCACAGAAAATAAGCAAATCAATGGAGGCAGAAAGTAGATGAGTATCTGGCAGATAAAGGGTAGGGTGTCAGCTAAGGGACGCAGGGTATATTTGGGAAATAATGAAAATGTTCTACAATTGCTTGTGGGATGAATGCGCAATAAGCTAATGGACTAGTGAATATACTAAAGCCATTAAACTGTACACTTTAAATGGGTAACTATGGAACATGAATTATACCTTATAAAAGCTGAGGAGCGGAGGATGGAGTCTGAGCCCCACCAAGGGTTTCAGCTGAGATCCCCAAAGGATCCCATGTTAGAAATAACAGCCACATCTAAGGAGTAAGGGCAAAAGTGAAAAAGAGCAGTCCTAACAAAGCCTAAAACCAAACCTCATTGTGTGTGTTAAGGTGACTGACTGGTATCTGTCAGCCACAGGACATCTCAGTCTGCCTTGGAGGAAGACAACTCATCTAGAGCCTCTATAATTTTTTATCCATAATGTCAAATATTCAATTAAAAAAAATCAGGTATGCTTCCCACTTTCTCCACATCCCCCCCCCCCGCAGAAACAGGATCAAAGAACAAGACCAAATATGGGGGGCGGGGGCGGGGAAGAACATTCAGATATTGGCATTATCTGGAAAAAAAAAAAACTTTAAAATAAATGTGATTAGCATGATTAAGAATGTAGAGGAAGTGACAGAAAAAAATTGATGAAAATGTAGAGAATTTAAGCAGAGAATTCAAATTTATTTTAAAAAAGAATTAAATGGGCATTCTAGAACTGAAAAATGTTTGAAATTAAGAATTCAATGTGTGGGTTTAGCAGCAGAACAGATCCCACAGATGACAGGACTAGTATTCTGGAAGAATCAATAGAAAATCACCAAAGTGAGACACAGGAAAAAAAGAAAAAAGAAAAAATGTAAACATGAGAAGAGAGCCCAACAGGCATGTGGGACTCAGCCAAAGTGCTAGCACATGGTAACTGGAATGCCAGCAGGAGGGCGGTAATGAGGGAAAAGCACTATTTGATTAGACAAATAGGCCAGAATTTTCTAAAACTGATGAAGGGCATCAACCTTCTTATTCAATAAGCTCAGTGAACCACAAGTTGAGTAAATCCAAAGGAAATTACATCTAGATATATAATTATCAAAGAGCTTAAAGCAAAAGACAGAAAAATCTTAAAAGAAGCCAGAGAAAAAAGACATCATTGTCAACGGAACAATGACACCTGACAGCTGACAATTCAACAGAAGCCAGAACATAATGGTAGGATATCTTCAAAGGGCTGAAAAAAGTGCCACCCTAAAATTCAATGCTCAGGGAAAATATCC
Organism: Mirounga angustirostris; assembly: GCF_029215605.1. Taxonomy (NCBI): domain Eukaryota; kingdom Metazoa; phylum Chordata; class Mammalia; order Carnivora; family Phocidae; genus Mirounga; species Mirounga angustirostris. The sequence goes on from NW_026991714.1 coordinate 47,486,878, forward strand.
ATCAAAAACGAAGATTAAATTCAGAAACCTGGGAAATTAAACAACATATTCCTGAACAAACAATGGGTCGAAAAAGAGATCAAAGAGAAGCTAGAAAATATCCTGAGACAAAGGAAAACAGCACACCAAAATTGATGGGATACCGCAAAATGAGAACTAAGAGGAATTTTTTTTAAGATTTTATTTATTTGAGAGAGAGGGAGGGAGAGAACATGAACGGGGGGAGGGGCAGAGGGAGAGGGAGAAGCAGACTCCCCACTGAGCAGGGAACCTGATGCGGGGGTTCGATCCCAGGACTCCGGCATCACAACCTGAGCCAAAGGTAGATGAAGAGGAATGCTTATAGCAGTAAATGCCTACATAAAAATAAAGAATCACAAACAACTTAACTTTACACCTTAAGGAATTAAAAAAAGAACTAAGGCCAAAATTAGCAGAAGGCATGAAATAACAGAAATTAGAGTAAAAATTAATGAAATACACAATAGAAAAAAAATCAATGAAACTAAGAGCTAGTTTTGTGATTTACAAATCTTTAGCTAGATTAGTAAGAGAAAACTCAAATATCAGCAAACAAAAATCAGTTCCATTTCTATATACTAACAATGAACTACTTGAAAAGGAAATTAAGGAGTGCCTGGCTGGCTCATTTGGTAGAGCATGTTGACTCTAGATCTCGGAGGCTGTGAGTTCAAGCCCATCACGGGGTGTAGAGATTACTTGAAAAGGAAATTAAGAAAACAATCACATTCACAATAGCATCAAAAGAATAGGAGGTGAAAGATCTGTACACTGAAAACTATGTAACATTGATGGAAGAAACCATAAATAAATGGGAAGATATTCCATATCATGGATTGGATGAATTAATATTATTAAAATTTCCATACTACCCAAAGTGATCTACAGGTTCAAAGATATTCCTATCAAAATTCCTATCAAAATGGCATTTTTTACATAAACAGAAACACAATCCTAAAATTCATATGAAACCATAAAGGACCCCAAAGAGCCAAAACAATCTTAAGGGTGGGGGGGGAGGAGGGATCACCCTTCCTGATTTCAAAATATACTACAAAGTTACAGTAATAAAAACATTATGGGACTGGCATAAAATAGACATATAGACCAAAAGAATAAAATCGAGAGCCCCAAAATAAAAACACACATATTCAGGCAACCAATCTTTGATAATGGTGCCAAGGCTACACAACGGGGAAAGAACAGTGTCTTCAACACATGATGCTGGGAAAAGTGGATATCCACAGGCGAATGAATGAAACTGGACCTTTATCTTACACTATACACAAAAACTGACTCAAAATGGATTAAAGACTTAAACATAAGACTGAAACTATAAATCTCCCAGAAGAAAAGATAGGGGGGAAGCTTTAGGACACTGGGTTTGGTAATCATTTGTTGGATATGAAACCAAAAGCAAAAGCAACAAAAGCAAAAATAAACAAGTGGGACTACATGAAACTAAAAATCTGCAGGCAAAGGAAACAAAGGAAACACAAATGACCACATATTATATGACATTTATATGAAATGCCCCAAATAAGCAAATCTATAGAGACAGAAAGCAGATTAGTAGTTGCCTCAGGCTATGGGAGGATGGGAAATGGGTGTGACTGCTAATGGGTACTGGGTTTTTTTTTTTTGAAGGGTTGAGGTGTTATCCTAAAACTAAATCTGTGCTGCTAAGCAACCCACATTTCTGGAACAGAGTATTCTATGTAATATAGCATACTTTACCAATGCTCTCATACAAAATAACCATATTTTATAGGAAATACATCATTCAGAAAAATCATCTTCCACAAATCTGCTTTTCAATAAGTCTCCCAGCCTTGAGTCCTTTATTTTCAATGTGACACATAAAAATAAAAGTGCAGAGGCCTGGTGGCCAGATTTCATGATTCACACAAACTGTCCTGCTGTTTTCAGGATGCTCATAATATATTTGAGAAACACAGAGCAAATATATTTTGTTACAGGATTAGTGCTTTCTGCCACAGCAACATAAAAGAAAAAAATACAGATTTATATTTTTGGCTCAATTATATGAAAATACCTGTTTTCTATACCTCTTACACAGAGATGTTATCAATCTTTCAATTCTAAGCTTGGGATTTTCTTCTGAAGAGATAAATTAAGTTGATTGAAATTAATTTTAAAATCAACCTACATTTTGTGTATATGTATTCCATCAAATGCTATAGAGGGATCATTAACCAGAATTTTACTTTCTAAAAACGAAAGCACTTCCTCATGAGAATCTGTCAATAACATTTATGAGACATTTACCTTTTGAATCCTGGTTGTGCCAGTATTTTTTTCCTGAGCACCCAATCCCTCTTGTTTTTGAACTTCTACTTTCATTCCATTCACAAGGCCTGAAGTCTGCCACGAATCATCCCATATATCTTTGGGTCCAGAAAAGCACCAATCCTAAAGAGAAAAAATTGCAAGCATAAACTAAGACATAGTGCCACATGATCCAGATAGAGAATAATATGGGCAAGGTAAAGGCTAGGAGGCAAAGTTGATTAAACAAGAAAATAAAATATGTTTATTAAGTTTCTATATCTGTGTGAATTTCCCCCCTTGTTTTATTGGTCCATATCCAATATCTTGAATTCCTTGGAACACACAGGTGTCATAAAAACAAATACAACTCTGGTTTATAGTATTTTCTTCAATACTGTTTTCATGGCCAGATGATTTTTCATGATCATCTAGTGTTTAAATGGCATAAATAATAAGGAGCAATTTAACTGTAGATATTTCTTCTAATAACCAGTGGGAAGTAAATTACATTTTAAACATATAGCTAGGCCCAATATTAGCTAATATTCTCAGTACAGAGACCCAGAGAATATATGATAAAGTTAATGCAATAAAAACAAAATTAGTGAAAACAGCTTATTTATAGATCCCAAAGCCTAAGATTCCAATGATAAAACAAAAATCATAATGGTTAAAAGGTTAGATGGGACAATAAGTCCATGATTTATTCTTTCCTGTTTCAACTTGTCCTCCTCCCTATCACTACCATCTTGGGGGGGAAAAAATGAATTCTTCTGGATTATCATGTGATAAATCGTCTTGAATTCCAGAGTGTATAGATTTCTTGAGGAAATTTACATTTCCATTTTTCAGTAATGATTTGCTGTTTTCCCAGGGATCTAACCTTTTGTGGCATTTCTTTACATGATGGGTAGGGTTTCTTTCCACCAAGACTTGAGGTAAATAAGTGGGAGGCAGCATCACCCCCTTTTCCCATTTTAGCCTGCAGAGGTAACCAGTTCTCATCCCAAACATCATCACCAATAGTCACTGATTCCAGGCATGGCATTCCAGTGGGGATCTCATCCTAGAATGTATCAGAAGACAAAGAAAACCTTTAATTTAGAGTTGCTATAGGAGTACATTTTAAAATTTAGGTTTACAATTTTTTTTCCTGACTCCAGGGAAAGACAGCAGTTTGAATACATAACTGACTACCCTCTCTCTCCTGAAACGTCACCAAAATATTCAGATTTAGATACAAACCCACTGTTAGAGAGAACAGAAGACAACACCACCTATGTTCTGGATACAGAAAAGAAGACAAGTGACAACTTACTAAGCAGTCGTGAGAAAGGAGAATCCTGAGCTTATAGCAGGAAAAACTGAGAAGCAACTCAAATTTATACCAGATACTGCAAATGCTCAGAAATTGCTACTACATGGTTTTTGGAAGTGAGACTGTAAAGTGGAAACAGACAAAAGCACTGGTAGAAGGTCTGTGTAAGAAGCAGTTAGATCTCCAGATATCCAACCCTACTCTTCCATATAAAAAGGAAGCCACACGTTATTTTCCTGCTGGAAAACCAGAGGGTCTTCTGGAGGGTAAAAGTGAAAGTGGGCAAGCATAAAAACAGGGGAATTCAGCAAAAGTTTTTATACCGAATATCAAAATCCCTAGGTCTGTTTTCAATAGCAGGACGGAGATAAAAGAATGCATGAACTTGAAGAGAGATCCATACAAATTATCCAATCTGAACAACAGAGAGAAAAAAATTGGGAAAACAAAAGCAAAAACAGAGACTTGGGGACCTATAGGACAATACCAAAAGGTTTAACACTTGCTTCATGGGAGTCCCAGAAGGAGAAAAGAAAGAGTGCAGTGCAGAAAAAGTATTTGAAGCAGTGTCTGAAAACGTCACCAATTTGATGGAAGACATAAACCTACAGATTCAAAAAGCGTGCCAAACCTCAAACAGAAATCTATGTCTAAGTAGATTATAATCTACCTACCTCCTGAAAGCTAAATACAAACCATCTTAAACATAGACAAAGGAAAATGACATATTATTATAGAGGAACAATTACAAACCTGCAGATTTTTCATCAGAAATTATGAAAGCCAGAAGAAAGTGCAATGAAATTTTTAAGGCCTGAAATAAAAGAACTGGTAACCCAGAATCCTACATCCAGCAAAAATATCTTTCAAGAATGAAGATAAAATAAATACACTTCCAATGAAGAAAACTAAAAAAATTCATTGTCAGCAGATATACTCTAAAGGAATTGCTAAAGGAAGTTCTCTGGATAGAGAGGAGAGGATACCAGAAGGAAAGTTGGAATATCAGAAATAAAGAGTAACAGAAATGATCAATATCTGGAGAAGTATAATGGACTATTCTTGTGCTGAATGTTTGAAGGTGGAAAGGAAAAACTGTAACATTATAAATTCTCAACATATATACTTGTCATATGTAAACATAGCATAAAGGAGGTGGGAAGGGGTAAAACACCTAGATGGTGGTAAGATATATACATACCACTTGAAGTGGTAAAACTGTGAAAAGTCAAGATGTATATTGTAATTCCTGGAGTAACCAGTCAAAACACTATATAGGTAGATATAATAAAAATATAATAAGTAAAATGGACTACTAAAGAACACTAAATAATACTAAAATAAGGAAGGAAAAGAAAAGCAAAGGAATGAGAAGCAGAGGTAACAAATAAAAACAATGAAATGGCAGACCTATAATCAAAACATACCAAAAATGATATTAAATGTAAAATGTCTAAACATACTAAAATTCAGATCATCAGAATGGATTTAAAAAATGACTAAACTATACGCTGTCTCAAGAAACTTACCTCAAATATAATGACATAGGTAGTCTAGGTTAGAAGTAAAAGGATAGAAAAAGATATGTCAACCATTAAAAATAAAGCTGGAGTGGCTATACTGCTATCAGACAATGTAGACATCAGTGCAAAGAATGTAACTATGAATAAAGACATTTCATCCTGATAAAAGGGTCAGTTCATCAAGAAAACACACCAATCCTAAATACATGGCACCTGACAATAAAGCTCCAAGATAGAGAAGGGAAAAAACTCACAAGAAAGGAGAAAAAGACATAATCCAAGATTATAGTTGATGACTTCAACATTCTTTTCAGTAATCAGTAAACTAGTAGACAGCAAGGATACAGAAGAACTGAATGATACCACCAATCAACTGGATTTAATTAACCTTTATAGAACACTCCATTCAACAAAAGCAGAACACAGTCTCTTGAAAAGCACATGAGACATTCACCAAGACAGACCATATCCTATGTCAACATACCTTAACAAATTTAAAAAACTGAAATCACACAAAATATGTCCTCATACAATAGAATTAAACTGTAAATAAGAGAAACATAACAGGAAAATGTCCAAACACTTAGAAACACACTTTCAAATAATCCATACTTATATGACCCATTGTTATAGGACCCATATAATAATAATTAGGGTCATATAATTATGAGTCAAACATGACAGCTCAAAAATAATCAGAATATATTTGAACCAAATGAAAATACAATGTAATCCAACTTGTGAAATGTAGCTGAAGTGGTACTTAGAGGGTTAGAGCATGAAATGCTTATATTAGGAAAAAAGAAAGGTTTCAAATCAATAATCTAGGTTTCCATCTTAAGAAAGTAGAGGGGTGCCTGGGTGGCTCAGTCAGTTAAGCATCTACCTTTGGCTCAGGACATGATCTCAGGGTCCTGGAATCAAGCCCCACTTTGGGCTCTCTGCTCAATGGGGAGACTGCTTCTCCCATTGCCTGCTGCTCCCCCTGCTTGTGCTCTCTCTCTCTCCCCATCAAATAAATAAAATCTTTAAAAACTAATAATAAAAAAAAAGAAAGTAGAAAGAAAGCAAAAACATAAGAGCAATGAAAAACAATGAACACTGAACAACAACAATGAACTTGAAAACAGAAAAACAGATATAAAATCAAGGACACCAAAAGATGACTGTTTGGAAAAAATTCAGTAAAACTGATAAACCTCTAGTAAGATGGAAAAAAAGGAAAACACACAAATTGACATTAGGAATGAGAGAGGGGATCATCAATGCAGGATAATAAAGGAATACTATGAACAACTCTATGTAGACACTGTAGACACAAAATTGACAACAGAAATGGAATGAGCCAATTCCTCAAAAACCACAAAATACTAAATCTAACCCAGAATGAAACAGTCACCTTTAATACTCCTATCTATTAAAACAATTGATTTATAGTTTAAATTCTTCTGAAAAAGAAATCTCCAGGCCAGGGCGCCTGGGTGGCTCAGTTGGTTAAGCAACTGCCTTCACCTCAGGTCGTGATCCTGGAGTCCCAGGATCGAGTCCCACATTGGGCTCCCTGCTCAGTGGGAAGTCTGCTTCTCCCTCTGACCCTCTCCCCTCTCATGCTCTCTCTCACTCTCTCTCTCTCAAATAAATAAAATCTTAAAAAGAAAAAAAAAGAAATCTTCAGGCCAGATAGTTTCACCGAAGTAATCTAAGAAACACTTAAAGAATTAACCTCCACTCACCCACAAAAAGAAACTGATTTTTACATAATCTTTCCAGAAAATAGGAGGGAACATTTCTTTCCAGCCCCTTTTATGGAGATAGTATCACCCTGATACTACAACCATAGAAGACAGTAACAAAAACAAACATAAAACCCTATAGACTAATATCTCTCAAGAACCGAGGATGCAAAACCCTCAACAAAATATTAGCAAACAGAATATAACAACATATAAAAGAATTATATACCATGACCAGTGGTGTTATTCTAGTTATGCAAAGCTGGTTTAACATTTGAAATTCAGTGTAATCTACTACATGAACAATCTAAAGAAGCAAAATCATATGATTATAACAATCAATGAAAAAGCATTTGATAAAATTCTGCACCCACTTGTGAAAAAAACTGTTAGAAAAATAGGAATAGACAGGAATCTTCTCAACTTGATTAAAAAAAAAAAAAAAACTAAAATTATACATAATGCTTTTCTCCCCAAGATCAGGAATAATGCAAATTTGTCTTTCACCACTTCTATTCAATACAGTGCTAGAAGCTTTAGCCAATGCAATAAGACAAGAAATGGAAATAAAAGCCATGCAGATCAGAAAGGAAGAAACAAAACAGTCCCTTGCAGAGGACATAACTGTCTATTTGAAAAATCCCAAGGAGTCTACAAAAAAATCTGAGTAGGCAAGGTCACAGTATACAGGACTGTACAGAAAAATCAAATGCCAATCAAATGTGCACCCCGATATATACCAGCAATGAGCATGCGGAACTGAAATTAAAAACACAACACCATTTATAATAATTCCAAATACTATGAAATAATTAGGTACATACTTAAAACACATAACCTATATACTGGACCTATATACTGAAAATTACAAAATGCTGATGTAAGGAATCAAAGAAGAACTAATTAAATGTAGAAACATGTTTGTATATTGTAAGACTCAACACAGTAAAGATGTAAATTCTCCTGCATTGATCAACAAGTTTAATGTAATTTCTATCAAAATCCCAGCAAGGTATTTTGCAGAAATACACAACTCATTCTAAAATTTATATGGAAAGGCACAAACCCTAAAATAGATAAAACAGTCTTTCTTTTTATTTTTTTATTATGTTATGTTAATCACCATGTATAACATCATTAGCTTTTGATGTAGTGTTCCATGATTCATTGTTTACGTATAACACCCAGTGCTCCATGCAGAACGTGCCCTCTTTAATACCCATCACCAGGCTAACCCATCCTCCCAACCCCCTCCCCTCTAGAACCCTCAGTTTGTTTCTCAGAGTCCATAGTCTCTCATGGTTCATCGCCCCCTCCGATTTCCCCTCCCTTCATTCTTCCCCTCCTGATTTTTTTTTTTTTTTAACATATAATGTCCTATTTGTTTCAGAGGTACAGGTCTGTGATTCAACAGTCTTACACAATTCACAGCGCTCACCATAGCACATACCCTCCCCGATGTCTATTACCCAACGACCCCATCGCTGTTACCCCTGCCAACCACTCCAGCAAACCTCAGTTTGTTTCCTGAGATTAAGAATTCCTCGTATCAGTGAGGTCATATGATACAGGTCTTTTTCTGATTGACATATTTCACTCAGCATAATACCCTCGAGTTCCATCCACATCGTTGCAAATGGCAAGATCTCATTCCTTTTGATGGCTGCATAATATTCCATTATATATATATGTATATATATATATATGTATGTGTAGATATATATATATATATATATATATATACACACACACACACCACTTATTCTTTATCCATTCATCTGTCAATGGACATCTACGCTTTTTCTATAGTTTGAATATTGTGGACATTGTTGCTATAAACATCAGGGCGTACGTAACCCTTCGGGTCCCTACATTTTTAACTTTGTGGTAAATGCCCAGTAGTGCAATTGCTGGGTCATAGGGTAGCTCTATTTTCAACTTTTTGAGGAACCTCCATACTGTTTTCCAGAGTGGCTGCACCAGCTTACATTCCTACCAACAGTGTAGGAGGGATCCCTTTTCTCCGCATCCCCTCCAACATCTGTCGTTTCCTGACTTGTTAATTTTAGCCATTCTGACTGGTGTGGGGTGCTATCTCATTGAGGTTTTGATTTGGATTTCTCTGATGACCAGCGATATTGAGCACTTTTTATGTGTCTGTTGGCCATTTGGATGTCTTCTTTGGAAAAATGTCTGTTCATGTCTTCTGCCCATATCTTGAGTGGATAATTTGTTCTTTGGGTGTTGAATTTAATAAGTTCTTTATAGATTTTGGATACTAGCCCTTTATCTGATATGTCATTTGCAAATAACTTCTCCCATTCTGTCAGTTGTCTTTTGGTTTTGTTGACTGTTTATTTTGTTGTGCAAAAGCTTTTTATCTTGATGGAGTCCCAATAGTTCATTTTTGCCCTTGCTTCCCTTGCATTTGGCGATGTTTCTAGGAAGAAGTTGCTGTAGCTGAGGTCGAAGAGGTTGCTGCCTGTGTTCTCCTTTAGGATTTTGATGGACTCCTGTCTCACATTGAGGTCTTTCAACCATTTGGAGTCTATTTTTGTGTGTGGTGTAAGGAAATGGTCCAGGTTCATTCTTCTGCATGTGGCTATCCAATTTACCCAGCACCATTTGTTGAAGAGACTGTCTTTTTTTCCATTGGACATTCTTTCCTGTTTTGTCAAAGATAGTTGACCATAGAGTTGAGGGTCCATTTCTGGGCTCTCTATTCTGTTCCACTGGTCTATGTGCCTGTTTTTGGGCCAGTACCATACTGTCTTGATGATAACAGCTTTGTAATAGAGCTGGAAGTCCGGCATTGTGATGCCGCCAGCTTTGCATTTCTTTTTCAACATTCTTCTGGCTATTCGGGGTCTTTTCTGGTTCCATACAAATTTTAGGATTATTTGTTCCATTTCTTTGAAAAAAGTGGATGGTATTTTGATGGGGATTGCATTGAATGTGTAGATTGCTCTAGGTAGCATTGACATCTTCACAATATTTGTTCTTCCAATCCATGAGCGTGGAAAGTTTTTCCATTTCTCTGTGTCTTCCTCAATATCTTTCATGAGTATTTTATAGTTTTCTAAGTACAGATCCTTTGCCTCTTTGGTTAGATTTATTCCTAGGTATCTTATGGTTTTGGGTGCAATTGTAAATGGGATCGACTCCTTCATTTCTCTTTCTTCTGTCTTGTTGTTGGTGTATAGGAATGCCACTGACTTCTGTGCATTGATTTTATATCCTGCCACTTTACTGAATTCCTGTATGAGTTCTAGCAGTTTTGGGGTGGAGTCTTTTGGGTTTTCCACATAAAGTATCATATCATCTGCAAAGAGTGAGAGTTTGACTTCTTCTTTGCCGATTTGGATGCCTTTGATTTCTTTTTGTTGTCTGATTGCTGTGGCTAGGACTTCCAATACTATGCTGAATAGCAGTGCTGATAATGGACATCCCTGCCGTGTTCCTGACCTTAGAGGGAAAGCTCTCAGTTTTTCCCCACTGAGAATGATATTCGCTGTGGGTTTTCATAGATGGCTTTTATGATATTGAGGTATGTACCCTCTATGCCTATACTCTGAAGAGTTTTGATCAAGAAAGGATGCTGTACTTTGTCAAATGTTTTTTCTGCATCTATTGAGAGGATCACATGGTTCTTGTTCTTTCTTTTATTAATGTATTGTATCACATTGATTGATTTGTGGATGTTAAACCAACCTTGCAGCCCAGGGATAAATCCCACTTGGTGGTGGTGAATAAACCTTTTAATGTATTGTTGTATCCTATTGGCTAGTATTTTGGTGAGAATTTTTGCATCCATGTTCATCAAGGATATTGGTCTATAATTCTCCTTTTTGATGGGGTCTTTGGTTTGGGGATCAAGGTAATGGTGGCCTCATAAAACGAGTTTGGAAGTTTTCCTTCCATTTCTATTTTTTGGAACAGTTTCAGAAGAATCAGTATTAATTCTTCTTTAAATGTTTGTAGAATTCCCCTGGGAAGCCATCTGGCCCTGGGCTTTTGTTTTTTGGGAGATTTTTGATGACTGCTTCAATTTCCTTAATGGTTATAGGTCTGTTCAGGTTTTCTATTTCTTCCTGGTTCAGTTTTGGTAGTTGATACATCTCTAGGAATGCATCCATTTCTTCCAGATTATCTAATTTCCTGCCATATAATTGCTCATAATATGTTCTTATAATTGTTTGTATTTCTTTGATGTTGGTTGTGATCTCTCCTCTTTCATTCATGATTTTGTTGATTTGGGTCCTTTCTCTTTTCTTTTTCATAAGTCTGGCCAGGGGTTTATCAATCTTATTAATTCTCCCAAAGAACCAGCTCCTAGTTTCATTGATCTGTTCTACTGTTCTTTTGGTTTCTATTTCATTGATTTCTGCTGTAATTTTTATTATTTCTCTTCTCCTGCTGGATTTAGGCTTTATTTGCTGTTATTTCTCCAGCTCCTTTAGGTGTAGGGCTAGGTTGTGTATTCGAGACCTTTCTTGTTTCTTGAGAAAGACTTGTATTGCTGTATACTTTCCTCTGTTTCCATGAATTTTTTAAATTCTTCTTTAATTTCCTGGTTGGCCCATTCATTCTTTAGTAGGATGCTCTTTAGCCTACATGTATTTGAGTTCTTTCCAACTTTCCTCTTGTGATTGAGTCTAAGTTTCAAAGCACTGTGGTATGAAAATAAGCAGGGAATGATCCCAATCTTTGGGTACCTGTTGAGACCTGATCTGTGACCTAGGATGTGATCGATTCTGGAGATGTTCCATGGACACTAGAGAAGAATGTGTATTCTGTTGCTTTGGGATGGAATGTTCTGAATATGTCTGTGAAGTCCATTTGGTCCAGTGTGTCATTTAAAGCCTTTATTTCCTTGTTGATCTTTTGCTTAGATGATCTGTCCATTTCAGTGAGGGGGGTGTTAAAGTCCCCCACTATTATTGTATTGTTGTCGATGTGTTTCTTTGCTTTTGTTATTAATTGCCTGATATAATTGGCTGCTCCCATGTTAGGGGCATAGATATTTACAGTTGTTAGATCTTCTTGTTGGATAGACCATTTAAGTAGGCTATAGTGTCCTTCTTAATCTCTTATTATAGTCTTTGGTTTAAAATCTAATTTGTCTGATGTAACGATTGCCACCCCAGCTTTCTTTTGGTGTCCATTAGCACGGTAAATGGTTTTGCACCCCCTCACTTTCAATCTGGGGTGTCTTTGGGTCTAAAATGAGTCTCCTGCAGACAGCTTATCGATGGGTCTTGTTTTTTTATCCAATCTGATACCCGTGTCTTTTGATTGGGGCATTTAGCCCATTTACATTCAGGGTAACTACTGAAAGATATGAATTTGGTGCCATTGTATTGCGTGTAAGGTGACTGTTACTGTATATTGTCTGTGTTCCTTTCTGGTCTGTGTTACTGTTAGGCTCTCTCTTTGCTTAGAGGATGCCTTTCAGTATTTCTGGGAGGCTGGTTTTGTGTTTACAAATTCCTTTAGTTTTTGTTTGTCCTGGAAGCTTTTTATCTCTCCTTCTTTTTTCAGTGACAGCCTAGCTGGATATAGTATTCTTGGTTGCATATTTTTCTCATTTAGTGCTCTGAATATATCCTGCCAGTCCTTTCTGGCCTGCCAGGTTTCTGTGGATAGGTCTGTTGCCAATCTAATGTTTCTACCATTGTAGATTACAGATCTCTTCTCCCGAGCTGCTTTCAGGATTTTCTCTTTGTCTCTGAGACTCGTAAGTTTCACTATTAGATGTCGGGGTGTTGACCTATTTTTATTGATTTTGAGAGGGGTTCTCTGTGCCTCCTGGATTTTGATGCCTGTTTCCTTCCCTAAATTAGGTAAGTTCTCTGCTATGATTTGTTCCAATATACATTCTGCCCCTCTCTCTCTTTCTTCTTCTTCTGGGATCCCAATTTTCTAATGTTGTTTCATCTTATGGTATCACTTATCTCTCAAATTCTGCCCTCGTGATCCAGTAGTTGTTTCTCTCTCTTTTTCTCACCTATTTTCCATCACTTGATCTTCTATATCACTAATTCTCTCTTCTGCCTCATTTATCCTAGCAGTTAGAGCCTCCATTTTTTGTTGCACCTCATTAATAGCCTTTTTGATTTCAACTTGGTTAGATTTTAGTTATTTCTCCAGTAAGGGTTTCTCTAATAACTCCCATGCTTTTTTCAAGCCCAGCTAGTATCTTTAAAATCATCATTCTGAACTCTAGTTCCGACATCTTACTAATGTCCATATTGATTAGGTCCCTGGCAGTTGGTACTGCCTCTTGTACTTTTTGTTGAGGTGATTTTTTCCATCTTGTCATTTTGTCCAGAGAATAGATGAATGAGAGAACAAAATGTAACAGGGTAACAATGTCCCCAGAAAACAAACACTAAACAAATCAGAAAAGACCTTCTAGAAAGTGGTCACTTTTCTGTTCAGAGAGTTGCTGCTATTCTTTTCTTCGATCTCCTTTTGAGTTCGTAGGTGTTTAGAATGGTTTGGTCCTATCCAGCTGAATTCTTGGGACCAGACGAAATCCAGGTCTCCTACTCCTCTGCCAACTTGCTTCTCCCTCTCTAGATAAAAGTCTTGATAAAGAAAAATAAAGTGAAAAGATCACTCTGGCAGATATTCAAGCCTACTATATAGCTACAGTAATCAGGTAGTATTGGTAGAGGGAGAGACCTGTGGATCAATGAAACAGAACAGAGGGGAGCCTGGGTGGATCAGTCATTAGGCATCTGCCTTTGGCTCAGGTCGTGATCCCAGGGTCCTGAGATCAAGCCCCGCATCGGGCTCCTTGCCCAGCAGGGAGCCTGCTTCTCCCTCTCCCCCTCCCCGTGCTTGTATTCCCTCTCTGTGTCTCCGTCAAATAAATAAATAAAATCTTTAAAAAAAGAAACAGAAGAGAGAACCCAGAAATCGACCCATGCAATTATGGTCAACTGACTCTTTACAAAGATGCATAAACAATTCAATGAAGTAAGGTAGTCTTTTAAACAAATGTTAGAACAATTGGATACCAACAGGCAAAAAAAAAAAAAAGCTTTGACCTAACCTCACATTTGATACAAAAATTAACCCCAACTGGATAGATTTTTATGCAAGGTAGAGAGCTCTCAAGTCTTGACACCAAAATCACAATCCACCAAAAGAAAATCTGATAAAAAGAAAAACCAAACTGGAAGAATCACAACTCCAGATTTCAAGTTATACTACAAAGCTATGGTAATCAAAACAGTATGATACCAGCACAAAAACAGGCACATAAGTCAACGGAACAGAACAGGAAACCCAGAAATAAACCCACATTTATATGGCCAGTTAATCTCCGACAAAGGAGGAATGAATACACAATGGGAAGACATCCTCTTCAACAAATAGTGTTGGAAAAACTGGACAGCTACATGGAAAAGAATGAAACTGGACCACTTTCTTACACCATATACAAAAATAAATTCCAAATGGATTAAAGAACTAAATGTGAGGGGACGCCTGGGTGGCTCAGTCGGTTAAGCGTCTGCCTTCGGCTCAGGTCATGATCCCAGGGTCCTGGGATCGAGTCCCGCATTGGGCTCCCTGTTCCGCGGGGAGCCTGCTTCTCCCTCTGCCTGTCTCTCTGTCTCTCATGAATAAATAAATAAAATCTTAAAAAAAAAAAAAAAGTACTAAATGTGAGACCTCAAACTATAAAAATTCTAGAAGAGGGGCGCCTGGGTGGCTCATTGGGCTAATCGTCTGCCTCCGACTTAGGTCATGATCCCAGGGTCCTGGGATCAAGCCCCACATCGGGCTCCCTAGTCAGCAGAGTCCGCTTCTACCTCTCCCCCTGCCTGCCGTTCCCCTTATTTGTGCTGTCAAATGAATAAATAAAATCCTTTAAAAATAGTAATAAATAAAAATTCTAAAAGAGAGAAGAGACAGTAATTTCTCTGACACTGGACATAGCAACTTTTTTCTAGATATGTCTCCTGAGGCAAAGTAAACAAAAGCAAAAATAAACTATTGGGACTTCATCAAAATAAAAAACTTCTACACAGCAAAGGAAAAAACCTACAAAACTAAAAGACAACATACTGAACAGGAGAATTTATTTGTAAATGACATCTCTGATAAAGAGTTAGAATCCAAAGTACATAAAGAACTTATACAACTCAACACCCAGATAACAAATAATCTAATTAAAAACGGGCAGAAGACATGAACAGACATTTCGCAAAGAAAACGTATGGATGGCCAACAGACACGTGAAAAGATGCTCAACATCACTAATCATCAGGGAAATGCAAATCAAAACCACCATGAGATACCACTGCACACCTGTCAGAATGGCTAAAATCAAAACAAAAGAAACAAGTGTTGGAGAGGAGGTGAAGAAAAGGGAACCCTCGTGCACTGCTGGTAGGAATTCACACTGGTACAGATACTGTGGAAGACAGTATGGAGGTTAACAATGGAACTACCCTATGATCCAGTAATCTCACTACTGGGTATTTACCCAAAAATACTAATTCAAAGGGATACATGCACCCCTACATTTATTGCAGCATTGTTTACAATAGCCAAATTATGGCAGCAGCCCAAGTGTCCATCAATAAATGAATGGCTAAAGAAGAGGTGGTATATATACACAACAGAATATTACTCAGCCACAAAGAAGAATGAAACCTTGCCATTTGCAATGATGTGGATGAGTCAGAGAGTATTAGGCGAAGTGAAATAAGTCAGCAGGAGAAAGATATATACCATATGATTTCACTCATATGTGGAATTTGAGAAACTAATGAGCAAAGGGGGAAAAAAGGGAGGGAAGAAACAAACCAAGAAATAGACTTAACTACAGAGAACAAACTGATAGTTACCAGTGGGTGGGGGGATGGATGAAACAGGTGATGGGGATTAAAGGGTAAACTTATGATGGGCACTGAGTAATGTATAGAACTGTTAAATCACTATATTGTAAACCTGAAACTAATATAAACTTGAAAAAAAGAACACATGATTAAATGGACCATATCAATATTAAAAATGTTTTCTCCTGGGGGAACCTGGGTGGCTTAGTTGGTTAAATACCTGCCTTCAGCTCAGGCCATAATCCCAGGGTCCTGGGATCAAGCCCCAAATCAAGCTCCCTGCTCGGCAGGGAGCCTGCTTTTCCCTCTCCCACTGCTTGTCCTCTCTCACTCTCTGTCAAATAAATAAATAAGATCTTAAAAACAATGTTTTCTCGCAAATGCCCATGTAAGGAAACAAAAAGATACCACTTGGGAGGAAATATCTGCAAACCACATATCTAATAAAGGAGTAGGATCCAGAATATAAAAAACTCTCACAACTGGACAGTAAAAGTACCAAAAAATTGAATTAGAAAAAGGGAAAAAGACAAGACTTACCACGAAGGATGACATACCGATGGCAAATAAGCACATGAAAAGATGTTCAACATCATTAGCCATTAGGGAAATGCCAACAAAAAGCAAAATGAAATAGCACTGCATACCAACAGAATGGCTAAAAATTAATGACAAGACCAAATGCTGATAAGGATGTAGAGAAAATGGATTCCTCAACACATGGGTGGAGGGAATATAAAAGGGTACAGCTACTCTGGAGAATAGAATGGTAGTTTCTTATCAAACCAAAGATGTAATTTCCACACACACTCCCAACTGCACTCCTGAGTAATTATTCCAGGGAACTTACATTCACCCAACAACCTGTACACAAATGTTCATGATAGTTTTGTAATAGCTAAATCTGGAAACAACCCAAATGCTCTTCAAAGGGCTACTGGTGAAGGACTGTTACATGGTCGTGCCATGGAATGGTACTCAGCAAGAAATGGAAAAAGACTATTGATTCATGCAACAACTTGGATGAATCTCCAGGGAATATACTGAGCAAAAAAAGACAATTTCACAAAGTCACATACTGTATGATTTATTTACATAGCATTTTTAAAATGAGAAAATTTTAGAAATGTAGAACTGATTAGTGGGTGCCAGGGGTTAGGGACTGTGGAGAGTGATGGTGGATGTGGCTATAAAAGGATAATACAAGCGATCCTCATGATGATGGAAGTATTTGGTATCTTGACTGTGATGCTGGATACATGAAACCACCATGTGCTTCTACTATATAAAACTAAATACACAAATAAATAAAAGTAAAATGAGAGAAATTTGAAGATAGGCAGATTTTACCAATGTCAATATCCTGGTTGCAATACTGTACTATAGTTTTAAAAAATGTGACCACTGGAGGAAATAGGCAAGGATTACAGAAGTTCCTTCTGTATTATGTCTTATAACTGCATATGAATCTTCAGTTACCATGAGAATGTCAGTTAAAAATAAAACTAATTCTTTTTTTATAGTTTAGCATAGTATAAAATGATTTTTATTTTTTTTCCACGTCCTCAAGCAGGCACCTTTTTATTTTATTATGTTATGTTAGTCACCATACATCATTAGTTTTTTTTTTTTTTAAAGATGAATTTTTAGGCAATTTTTTTTTAAAGATTTTATTTATTTATTTGACAGAGAGAGACACAGCGAGAGGGAACACAAGCAGGGGGAGCAGGAGAGGGAGAAGCAGGCTTCCTGCTGAGCAGAGAGCCCAACGCGGGGCTCGATCCCAGGACCCTGGGATCATGAGCTGTGCCGAAGGCAGACGCTTAATGACTGAGCCACCCAGGCGCCCCTACATCATTAGTTTTTGATGTAGTGTTCCATGATTCATTGTTTGCATATAACACCCAGTGCTCCATTCGATACCTGCCCTCCTTAATACCCATCACCGGGCTAACCCATCCGCCCACCCCTATCCTCTCTAAAACCCTCAGTTTGTTTCTCAGAGTCCATAGTCTCTCATGGTTCGTCTCCCCCTCCGATTTCCCCCCCTTCATTTTTTCCTTCCTACTACTTTTTTTTTTTTTTTTTTTAACATATAATGTATTATTTGTTTCAGAGGTACAGGTCTGTGATTCATCAGTCTTACACAACTCACAGCGCTCACTATAGCACATACCCTCCCCAATTTCCATCACCCAGCTACCCCATCCCTCCCACCCCCCACCACTCCAGGAACCCTGTTTGTTTCCTGAGATTAAGAATTCCTCATATCAGTGAGATCATATGATACTTGTCTTTCTCTGATTGACTTATTTCGCTTAGCATAATACCCTCTAGTTCCATCCACATCGTTGCAAATGGCAAGATTTCATTTTTTTGATGGCTGCATAATATTCCATTGTATATATATACCACTTCTTCTTTATCCATTCATCTGTTGATGGACATCTTGGCTCTTTCCATATTTTGGCTATTGTGGACTTTGCTGCTATAAAGATTGGGGTGCACATACCCCTTTGAATCACTACATTTGTATCTTTGGGTTAAATACCCAGTAGTGCAATTGCTGGTTTATAGGGTAGCTCTATTTTCAACTTTTTGAGGAACCTCCATACTGTTTTCCAGAGCAGATGCACCAGCTTGCATTCCCACCAACAGTGTCGGAGGGTTCCCCTCTCTCTGCATCCTCTCCAACATCTGTCATTTCCTGACTTGTTAATTTTAGCCATTCTGACTGGTGTGGGGTGCTATCTCATTGAGGTTTGATTTGGATTTCCCTGATGCCCGGCAATGTTGAGCACTTTTTCATGTGTCTGTTGGCCATTTGGATGTCTTCTTTGGACAAATGTCTGTTCATGTCTTCTGCCCATTTCTTGATTGGATTCTTTGTTCTTTGGGTGCTGAGTTTGATAAGTTCTTTATATATTTTGGATACTAGCCCTTTATCTGATATGTCATTTGCAAATATCTTCTCCCATTCTGTCGGTTGTCTTTTGGTTTTGTTGACTGTTTTCTTTGCTTTGCAAAAGCTTTTTATCTTGATGGAGTCCCAATAGTTCATTTTTGCCCTTGATTCCCTTGCCTTTGGCAATGTTTCTAGGAAGAAGTTGCTGTGGCTGAGGTCGAAGAGGTTGCTGCCTGTGTTCTCCTCTAGGATTTTAGTGGATTCCTGTCTCACATTTAGGTCTTTCGTCCATTTTCAGTCTATTTTTGTGTGTGGTATAAGGAAATGATCCAGTTTCATTCTTCTGCATGTGGCTGTCCAAAAATAAAACTAATTCTACATGATCTTTTCCAGAAAATAAAAAAGAACACTTCCAGACCTATTTCACGAAGCTAGCATTACTCTGGTACTAAAACTGTCAAAGATTGTTCAGGAAAACTATGGACTAATATCCTTCATGAAAACAGACATAAAAATCTTCACCAAATATTAGCAAATGGAATCCAGCAATACAGAAAAATAATAATACACCATGACCAAATGTGATTTATCCCAAAAATGCCAGTCTTCTTCAATATTTGATCAAATACTGCCATATACCATATTAAGAGAATAAAGAAGAAAACAACATGATCATATCAGTACATACAGAAAAATGATTTAACAAGATTCACACCCATATATGCATGATAAAACCATTCAGCAGGACAAGACATCCTCTCTCACAACTCTTGTTCAACATCATATTTGAAATCCTAGCCATTGTAATTATTAATAAGGCAGGAAAAAAGATAAAGACATACAGATTGGAGAGGAAGAAATAAAACTGTCAAAATTCACAGAAAGCATTATCATCTATGTAGAAAATCTTTTTTTTTTTTTAAGATTGTATTTATTTGACAGAGAGAGATGCAAGGAGAGAGGGAACACAAGCAGGGGAAGAGGGAGAGAGAGAAGCTGGCTTCCCGCCGAGCAGGGAGCCTGATGCGGGGCTGAGCCGAAGGCAGACGCTTAACGACTGAGCCATCCAAGCGCCTCTATGTAGAAAATCTTGACAGAATCTACAGACCACCTCCTAGCACTAGTAAGTGAATTTAGCTAGTTCACAGGATTAAGGTCAAAATACAAAACTCAACTTTCATATACCACCAATGAAAATATGGAAACAAAAAGTTACCACTTACGATTGCTCCCAAAATAAGTGAAATATTTAGGTATAAAGCTAAAAAAAAATCCTGTATACTGAAAATTATAACACCCTAACGAAACTATAAAAGAAAACCTAAATAAATATGCTGTGTTCACAGATTAAAGATGTTATCTGTCCCCAAATTTATCTATAGATTTAAAGTAATTCCAATAAAAATCTCAAATACAAACTGATTCTAAAATTTACATGCAAAGGAAAAGGAACTTCAATATTAAAAACAAGTTTGGGTAGGAGAGTCCAAGATGGCAGAGGAGTAGGAGACCTTAGTTTTGTCTGGTCCTTGGAATTCAGCTAGATGATATCAAATTATTCTGAACACCTGCGAACTCAACAGGACATCTAAGAAAATAGCTGCAACTCTACAAATAGAAAAGCGACCACTTTCTGCAAGAATGACAAGATGGAAAAACTCACCTCAAAAAAGAGAATAACAGACAGTACTGACTGCCAGAGACCTAATCAGTATGGATGAATTAAGATGTCAGAACTAGAGTTCAAAATAACAATTATAAAGATACTAGCTGGGCTTGGGGAAAAAAAAAGGATAGAAGACACTAGAGAATCCCTTTCTGGAGAAATAAAAGAACTAAAATCCAATCAAGTCGAAATAAAAAAGGCTACTAATGAGATGTAATCAAAAAATGGAGGCTTTAACTGCTAGGATAAATGAGGCAGAAGAGAGAATTAGCGATATAGAAGACAAAATGATGGAGAACAAAGCAGCTGAGAAAAAGAGAGAGAAACAACTACTAAATCCCAAGGGGAGAATTCGAGAGATAAGTGATACCATAAAGCAAAACAATATCAAAATAACTGGGATCCCAGAAGAGGAAAGGGGGTGGGCAGAACGTACACTGGAGCAAATTATAGCTGAGAACTTCCCTAATGTGGGGAAGGACACAGGCATCCAAGTCCAGGAGGCACAACGAACTCCCCTCAAAATCAATAAAAATAGGTCAATACCCCAACATATAATAGTGAAACTTGCAAATCTCAGAGACAAAGAGAAAATCCTGAAAGCAGCTCAGGACAAGAGTTCCATAACCTACAAGGGTAGAAATATTAGACTGGCAGCAGACCTATCCACAAAGACCTGGCAAGCCAGAAAGGACTGGCATGATATATTCAAGGTGCTAAGTGAGGAAAATATGTAGCCAAGAATACTTTATCCAGGTAGGATGTCATTCAAAACAGAAGGAGAGATAAAAGGCTTCCAAGACAACCAGAAACAAAAAGAATTTGTGATCACTAAACCAGCCCTGCAACAAATATTAAAGGGGATCCTTTAAGCGAAGAGAAAGCCCAAAAGTAACATAGACCATAAAGGAACAAAGAGAATATATAAAAAAAAGTGACTTAACAGGTAATACAATGGCACTAAATTCATATCTTCCAATAGTGACTTTGAATGTAAATGGGCAAAATGCCCCAATCAAAAGACTTGGGGGATCACAATGGATAAAAAAGGAAGACCCATCCATATGCTATCTGCAAGAGACTCATTTTAGACACAAAGACACCTCCAGATTGAAAGTGAGGGGGTGGAAAACCATTTATCATGCTAGTGGATAGCAAAAGAAAGCTGGAGTGGCCATCCTTATATCAGACAAACTAGATTTAAAACCAAAGACTGAAATAAGAGATGAGGAAGGACACTATATCATAATCAAAAGGTCTATCCAACAAGAAGATCTAACAATTGTAAATATTTATGCACCTAACATGGGAGCAGCCAACTACTAACAAAATTAAAGAAACACATCAATAATAATACAGTAATAGTAGGGGACTTTAACACCCCCCTCACTGAAATGGACAGATCATCTAAGCAGAAGATCAACAAGGAAACAAGGCTTTTGAATGACACACTGGACTAGATGGACTTCACAGGTATATTCAGAGAATTCTATCCTAAAGCAACAGAATACACATTCTTCTTGAGTGCACATGGAACATTCTACAGAATGGAAAACATACTGGGTCACAAATCAGGTCTCAACCAGTACCAAAAGAGTGAAATTATTCCCTGCATATTTTCAGACCACAGTGCTTTGAAACTGGAACTCAATCACAAGAGGAAAGCTGGAAAGAACCCAAATACATGGAGGCGAAAGAGCATCCTACTAAAGAATGAATGGGTCAACCAGGAAATTAATGAAGAATTTAAAAATTCACAGAAATAAATGAAAATGAAAACACAACTGTTCAAAACCTTTGGGACGGTGCAAAGGCGGTCCTAAGAGGGAAGTACATAGCAATACAAGCCTTTCTCAAGAAACAAGAAAGTTCTCCTCAAATACGCAACCTAACCTTACACCTAAAGTAGCTGGAGAAAGAAGAGCAAATAAAGCTTAAACCCAGCAGGAGAAGAGAATTAATAAAGATTAGAGCAGAAATCCATGAAATAGAGACCAAAAGAACAGAACAGATCAATGAAACTAGGAGCTGGTTCTGTGAAAGAATTAATAAGATCAATAAACCCCTCACCAGACTTACCAAAAAGAGAAATGACCCAAATTAATAAAATCATGAATGAAAGAGGAGAGATCACAACCAACACCAAAGAAATACAAACAATTACAAGAACATATTATGAGCAACTATATGCCAACAAATTAGGCAATCTGAAAGAAATGGATGCATTCCTAGAAACCTATAAACTACCAAAACGGAACCAGGAAGAAATGGAAAACCTGAACAGACCCATAATCAGCAAGGAAATTGAAGCAGTAACCAAAAATCTACCAACAAAGAAGAGTCCAGGGCCAGATGGCTTCCCAGGGCAATTCTACCAAACATTTAAAGAAGAATTAATGCCTATTCTTCTGAAACTACTCAAAAAAATAGAAATGGAAGGAAAACTTCCAAACTCATTCTACAAGGCCAGCATGACCTTGATTCCAAAACCAGACAAAGACCCCACTAAAAAGGAGAATTACAGACCAATATCCTTGATGAACATGGATGTAAAAATTCTCACCAAGATACTAGGCAGTAGGATCCAACAGTACATTAAAAGGATTATTCCACCACGACCAAGTGGGATTTATTCCTGGACTGCAAGGGTGGTTCAAAATCCACATATCAATCAATGTGATACATCACATTAATAAAAGGTTAAGAATCAAAGGATAAGATATCTTCCTGTCAATAGATGCAGAAAAAGCACTTGACAAAATACAGCATTCTTTCCTGATTAAAAAAAACCTTCCAGAATGTAGGGATAGAAGGAACATACCTCAACATCATAAAGGTCATATACAAAACACCCACAGCTAATATCATCCTCAATGGGGAAAAACTGAGAGCTTTTCTCCTAAGGTCAGGAACATGACAGGGATGTTCACTCTCACCACTGTTGTTCAACATAGTACTGAAGTCCTAGCCTCAGCAATCAGACAACAAAAAGAAATAAAAGACATCCAAATTGGCAAGGAAGAAGTCAAACTTTCACTCTTCACAGATGACATGATACTCTATTTAGAAAAATCGAAAGACTCCACCAAAAAATTGCTAGAACTAATACATGAATTCAGCAAATTTGCAGGATAGAAAATCAACATACAGAAATCTGTTGCATTTCCATACACCAATAATGAAGCAGCAGAAAGAAAAATCAAGGAATTGATCCCATTTACAACTGCACCAAATACTATAAGATACCTAGGAATAAAACCAACTGGAGAGGTAAAAGATCTGTACTCTGAAAACTACAGAACACTTATGAAAGAAACTGAAGATGACACCAAAAAAAATGGAAAAACATTCCATGCTCATGGATTGGAAGAACAAATACTGTTAAAATGTCTACGCTACCCAAAGCAGTCTGCACATACAATGCAATCCTTATCAAAATAACACCAGTATTTTTTCACAGAGCTATAACAAAGAATTCTAAAATTTGTATGGAACCAGAAAAGACCCCAAATAGTCAAAGGAATGTTGAAAAAGAAAAGCAAAGCTGGAGGCATCACAATTCCAGACTTCAAGCTGGATTATAAAGCTATAATCAACAAGACAGTATGGTACTGGCATAAAAACAGACACATAGATCAAAGGAATAGAATAAAGAACCCAGAAACAGACCCTCAAGTCTATGGTCAACTAATCTTCAACAAAGCAGAAAAGACTATCCAACGGAAAAGAGTCTCTTCAAACAAATGGTGTTTGGAAAACTGGACAGCAACATGCAGAAGAATGAAACTGGACTACTCTCTTACACCATACACAAAAAGAAATGCAAAATGGATGAAAGACCTAAATGTGAGACAGGAATCCATCAAAATCCTAGAGGAGAGCACAGGAAGAAACCTCTTTGACCTTGGCCGTAGCAACTTCTTACTAGACACATCTCTAAAGGCAAGGGAAACAAAGGCAAAAATGAACTAATTGGGACTTCATCAAGATAAAAAGCTTTTGCACAGCAAAGGAAACAATCAACAAAACAGAATGGGAGCAGACTGTTGCAAATGACTATCAGATAAAGGGCTAGTATCTAAAATCCATAAAGAACTTATCAAACTCAACACCTAAAAAATAAATAATCCAGTTAAGAAATGGACAGAAAACATGAACAGACATTTCTCCAAAAAAGACATCCAAATGGCCAACAGACACATGAAAAGATCAGGGAAATACATATCAAAACCACAATGAGATACCACCTCACACCTGTCAGAATGGCTAAAATTAATTCAGGAAACAAAAGATGTCAGTGAGGATGCAAAGAAAGGAGAACCCTCTTGCAATGTTGGTGGAAATGCAAACTGATGCAGCCACTCTGGAGAACAGTAGGGAGGGGTTCCTCAAAAAGTTGAAAATAGAACTACCCTATGATCCAGCAATTGCACTGCTAGGTATTTATCCAAGGATAGAAACACTGTGATTTGAAAGGGCACATGCACCCCAATGTTTATAGCAGCACTATGAACAATAGCCAAATTATGGAAAGGGCCCAAATGTCCATTGACTCATGAATGGACGAAAAAGATGTGGTTTATATAAATATACATGATGGAATATTACTCAGCCATCAAAAAGAATGAAATCTTGCCATTTGCGATGACATGGATGGAACTAGAGGATACTGTGCTAAATGAAATAAATCAGAGAAAGACAAATACCATATGATTTCACTCGTATGTGGAATTTAAGAAACAAAACAGATGAACATAGGTGAAGGGAAGGAAAAATAAGATAAAAACAGAGAGGGAGACAAACCGTAAGAGACTCTTAACTACAGAGAACAAAGTGAGTGTTGCTGGAGGGGAGGTGGGTGGGGGGATGGGCTAAATGGGTGATGGGCATTAAGGAGGGCACGTGATGTAATGAGCACTGGGTGTTACATGCAACTATGAATCACTGAACTCTACCTCTGAAACTAATAATATGCTATATGTTAATCAACTGAATTTAAATAAAGTCTTGGAAGAAAAATGAATATTAAAAACAAATTTGAGAAAGAAGAATAGAGTAGAAGGAATCATACTACCTGATTTTAAGAGGTATCATAAAGCTACCATAATCAAGACAGTGTGATATTGAAAAAACAGGTAGATCAATGGAGCACAATACAGAGTCTAGAAATAGACACACACAAATGTAGACAATTGATTTTTGGCAAGTTTGCAAAGGCTATTCAATGGAGAAAGCATCGTCTTTCAAAAACTGATGCTAAAACAACTGGACATCTATATGCAACAAAATTAACATTGACCTAAACCTCACATCTTATACTAAAATTAACTCAAGATGTCTTGACACTGAAAACATTGTACATAAAAAAAAAAACCTGATAAACTGGAATTTCTCAAAATTAAAACTTTTGCAGTATGAAAAACACTATTAAGAGAATATAAGACATGCTACAAGTAGGAGAATACATTTGAAAATCACATATCTGACAAAGCACTAGTATTCAGAATATTTAAAGCACTCTCAAAATCTGCTAGCAAGAAAACAAACAATCCAACAAAAACATGGGCAAAAGACTTGGACATTTCTCAAAGAAGTATGTATATGGATGGCAAGTAAGCACACAAAAAGATGTTCAACAACAGTCATTAGGGAAATGCAAATTAAAATCACACTGTGACACCACTACATATCTATATGAATGGCTAAAAGTGAACATCATTGATAATACCTAGTGCTGGCAAGATAAGAAACAACTAGAACAATTTGGCCTGCACTTACCACATTACTCCTGATTACATTTATACAGAAATCTGTACATGAATATTTATAGAGGCTCTACTCATAATTACTCAAAACTGGAAACAACCCAAGTATCCTTCAATGGGTGAGAATGGATATATATATTAAGGTACATCCATACAATAAACTACTACTCATCCATCAAAAGGAACAGACTATTGACATAAGCAACAATTTGGATGAATCCCAAAGGTATTATGCTGAATGAAAGAAGCTAGTCTCAAAAAACTATATGCACGTTCTATGACTATTTATAGGACACTCCAGAAAAGGTAAATCTACAGTGATAGAAAACAAATCAACAGCTGCTAAGAGTTGAGGACGTGGGAAGACTATGATTACAGAGTGGTAGCACCAGGGAGGTTTTTCAGGTGATGGAACCATCCTGCATCCTGATTACAATGATGGTTACACAAATCTATGCATGTTTTAAAGCTGCTAAGAACAATACACCAGAGGATCATAGGGGAAGGGAAGGAAAAATGAAACAAGACAAAACCAGAGAGGGGGACAAACCATAAGAGACTCTTAATCTCAGGAAACAAAATGAGGGTTGCTGGAGTGGAGGGGAGTGGGAGGGATGGGGGTGCTGGGAGATGGGGGTGCAGGGTATGTGCTATGGTGAGCGCTGCGAATTGTGTAAGACTGATGAATCACAGACCTGTACCCCTGAAACAAATAATACATTATAAGTTAATAAAAAAAAAGAACAATACACCAGAATAAAGTCAATTTCACTGTTAATTTAAAAAGAAAGAAATACTGGGCGCCTGGGTGGCTCAGTTGGTTAAGCGACTGCCTTCAGCTCAGGTCATGATCCTGGAGTCCTAGGATCGAGTCCCGCATCGGGCTCCCTGCTCGGCAGGGAGTCTGCTTCTCCCTCTGACCCTCCTCCCTCTCATGCTCTCTGTCTCTCATTCTCTCTCAAATAAATAAAATCTTTAAAAAAAAAAAAAAAAAGAAAGAAATACTAACACTAGAGAAAACAAAAGTCATTCAGGAAGGAAAAAGTTGCCGCAGCATACTACCTGTTGATAGCATTTATGGTTATAATGTAAATACTGAATGGTGATCTAATGGAAAGGGTGGTACAATGACATTAGTAAGATGGGGGACCAGGGACAAAAAGGATACATGTGTGTGTGGTGGGGCAAAGGGATGAAAAGAGAAGTAAACCTTCCTCTTTCCCAGAGGGACGTAAAACTGAAAACTCAGGAAATAACAACATACGCATGTTATATAGTGAAACACACAGAGGTAAATCCCAAAAGCAGCCCCTGAAAGAGATGAAAATGGTTGCCCTGTGAAATACAAAATGTAGAGGAAGGGGTTATGGGGCACTCTAAGCTATATGTACATAAACATTAGGTTAAAATAAAAATAAAATACATCCTCCGAAAAAGCTGTCAATATTTTTCCTGTTGTGTTCTGATATTGTATCTCAGTACTAGTTTCTAATCACTACATAATTCTTGAAGACTGCCCGAAGCAACGAGATAGAAACTAACACATCAAAGCCAGATAATGCCTTTCATTTTTTGTGATCAAGGCTATGTTGCTTCAACTTTGGTGTTAGTGACTGCTGAAGAGAAAATGTAATCCACCTGTGAAAGATTCTCTGATGGCAGTAAAAGCAGAATTTAAAGAGCTATTTTATTCCCGTCCCCTTCACTTATGAATTAAGTATATGAATTACATTTTTAAAAAACTCTTTCCTTCTCCTACCTCATTTTCTTCCTTCAGATCCTTTAGCTCTGGGATGGACCACTTTGGATCTTCTTCACAGCGCTTATCTTGGGTTTTCAAAGAATTGAATTCAGAATCCTTTAATGGCTCCTTTAATTCAGATTTAAGGTGAGTGAAAGCCTTTTCATCATTAATATCTTGCTAGTAGATATGAAAGAGAAATTATTTTATTTTCCATATTAATGCTGTTTCTAAAATCTGCATGCCTATACATTCTGGGAGGAATTTTTCACTATGGTTCATACGGATGCTACATTATTTTCTAACTTTATCCGTGACCCCACATCTTCCTATCCTGCTAAACTAGTTCAAGCCAACAAACATTTACTGAGCACACGTTATGAAATGTGTACAGGGTAGCTCTGTGGATATAAAGATGAATGCAGGGGTCCCTGGGTGGCTCAGTAGTTAAGCGGCTGCCTTCGGCTCAGGTCATGATCCCGGGGTCCCAGGATCGAGCCCCGCATCGTGCTCCCTGCTCCGCGGGAAGCCTGCTTCTCCCTCTCCCACTCCCCCTGCTTGTGTTCCCTCTCTTGCTGTGTCTCTGTCAAATAAATAAATAAAATCTTTAAAAAAAAAAAAAAAAGATGAATGCAGCATGTTGCAGCCCTAAAGGAACTCAAAATATAGCAGGAAGACACACAATCAGATAATCACTGTACAACCTTCAGTGTAGAGCCATCACAGAGATATGACCAAAATATTGCTGGAGAGGAAGATGCCTTAAAAAGTTGCAATGAAGGAGGTAACACAAACTGCTGGATGCTTAAAAGAAGAGTAGGAATTACAGAGAACGGAGTATATAGAGGTAGGCAGTGGATGGGTAAGTGTGTATGTGTATGAAGCCCATGGGATACAAGCTGTGGTGGGATACAAGAATTTTAAGTCTTATCTCTTTTGCAGAAACGATGGCTTTGTTTCATTTTTGAGACTGAACTATGATTGTTTGAACACATAACACAGTGATGATAGGATATTCTAAAAATTGTAAAGGCTGTACTCAAATCACTATTTAAGAATCAGAAAATATAATTATTCCAATCAAGTAATAATGATTAAGAAAAATTCAGGCTTCAGAAAGTGTTATGGGCCAAAGGAGCCTAATTAATTTTAACATAAACTAGAAATCTAACATCCTTATATTGTTTCAAACATGCAGCAGTACACATTCATACCTACTTTTCAGAACAGGTTAATCTCCCAGTGGTCAAACTGGCCTTCCCTTTTTATATAATAGTTAGCAAATATCTACTAAAAACGTAAGATCATCTCTACAATTTTATTTTACAAGTCAGATATATAAAACATATTTAAGCAAAATAAAATGTATTCAATGAAAATAAAAAGCCTTACTGGGCCCAAAAATCACTTTGGCTCTCAACCGAACACATCCTATATTCTTAGCCCAGTACTTGTTGCATGACGATAGAAGACTCAGAGGACATGTTTATTTATTTGTTCAAAAATCATTTAAGTCCTTACTTGGTGCTTCATTTTACTTCTATCTAAAGCAGGAATACAAAAGTACCAACCTGGTAAAGTGATCATAAAGATTAACTAGTACATGAAAGTGTTTAGAACAGTCCCTCCCATTTAGTGCAAGTTCAATAAATGTTGCTGTTATTTTTTTTAATTTTTATTATTACCTCTGTTGGCTGGAATAATATGTAACAGTAATAGTAGGAATAATAATATTGTTATTACCGTGAGTGGGAGTCACTGAAAGGCTTACAGAGAAAGTAAGAAATGAGAACACTGGAAGAATCTGAGGTAAGCAGAGTGAAGAAGAACAGCATTCGGGTTAGAGTAGGGGAAGTCACCAAGGCAGGAATGGAATTTAGTGTATGCGAGAAATCATGCAGGAGAAAGTGTGACTGTAGCAAAGATTTAAACCAGCAAATAATGAGAGACAAGGTACTGTTACGATGGTTGCATAAAGTTCCCGAACTTTCCTAGGTTTGGAAAGCCTCAGTTTCCTCACCTATAAAATAAGGATAATTACGGCAACTGTATCACAGGCATTCTGTGAGGATTAAAGAACATATTATGCTTATGGTGTTTTTCATAGTGTTTGGTATATAATAAGTACTCATTAAATGTTAACAATAATAAAAAGAATTATAATAATATTTACAAAAACCTCTCACCAGGGTAGATAATTCACTCTCCTTAGATTGTGGACTAATCTCTCGGTCTTCATTAAAATAGTGCTGCTGGGAAGGATAACCCAGTTCCGTCAGGACCACATCCTCTGGCCCTGCACTGGATTTGGTATATAAAGCTAAAGGGTTGAGTTCTCTGAAACCCTGGGATTAAAAAAAGAAGGAAGGGTTTAATTACTTAGAGAAAAAGTGAAAAAGTTAGCACTTCATAATTTTCAAATGTTGTAGGAATGTATTATCTTCTAAAATTTAAAATTTTAGAAAATTTAAAACATTTTCCATATTGACAATTTTTCCTAGTCACAAAAATATCAACATCAATATTAACAGTGATGCAGACATCACCATCAATATTTGCAAAACAAGAGTGTTGTCTTCTCTAAGAAGACCTCAAAGAAATGATTTGAGGTAAGACAGAATCTCAACTCTATTACTTAAAAGTATTCACACTCTCATCAGCCAAAGGTAGTTTTTTGTGGTCATTTGAAAATTAAGAGAGTGCTCTGCATTAAGAAGGCAGGCATCTCATAAATGTCTCTAAGATTAAAGAGTACATCAAATAACCTTCTCTATTAAATTATCTTACACCTTGAAGTGTTCAGAGTAAATAAAATATATTACAGAACACATCCAGACAGCTCCACCTTAGAAGGGACATTTTCTCGGCATACAATAGCATGGCCCTCCGTTCTCAAGACATGATGGAAATAGATGTCTTCATGTGAGGATGTATCACACAGAAAAATGTTAAGGATTCCGTCTACATATTCATCTACTACCCCCACTAATGGCTTCAAACCACACAACTTCTGGAACTGCAAAATAGCTCTGGACGTCCAATGTTCCTGAAATGTAATCAAAACATGAGATTCAGATGATAAATTCAAACATGGATTATAGTAACCACATATAAAAATAAACTCCTGATGAACTAGAGATTTTCATAGAAAAATAAAACCATAAAAGTAGAGCGCTTGGGTGGCTCAGCTGATTAAGAGACTGCCTTGGGCTCAGGTCATGATCCTGGAGTCCCAGGATCAAGTCCTGCATCAGGCTCCCTGCTCAGCGGGGAATCTGCTTCTCCCTCTGACCCTACGCCCTCTTGTTCTCTCTCTCTCTCTCAGTCTCTCTCTCAAATAAATAAAATTTTTTTAAAAATTAAAAAAAAAAACATAAAAGTGCTAGAATTATACACTGTAGGATATTTATGATTTGGGGATAAGTAAAGTCAGAATAAAGGAAAAATTATGAAAAATGTGATTATGGAAAAAACTTTATTATTTATGTGGTGAAAAACTTTCATTTTCAGAAATGACTAAGCTAAATTATTGGACTAATCCTTCTACAGAAACCACTAAAATTCTGGATAAAATATTTTTTAGGTATGTCCAAAAGCATCAAAGAACTGTCAAGAGAGTAACAAATTATCAGGAGAGAATTAAAGGGAAAGTGGGAAATATTTTGCCTTAAAAAGGAAAAGAGGGGCACCAGGACGGCTCAGTCAGTTAAGCGTCTGCCTTCAGCACAGGTCATGATCCCAGGGTCCTGGGATCAAGCCCCTCGGGCTTCCTGCTCAGCAGGGAGCCTGCTTCTCCCTCTGCCCCTCCCCCTGCTTGTGCTCGCTCTCTCTCTCTCAAATAAATAAAATCTTTAAAAAAAAAAAAAAAAAAGGAAAAGAAAGAAGCTAGCCTTCACGTGGATTTGCAGTTCAATTTTCACATCACCGGATAGTACACAAATCCTCAAGTTGTTCATTTAAATTAATGTGGTTCCAGACTGGGAGTATTCCTAGGTACCTGGCAGAAGCGAATGCAAATCTCTCTAGAGGTAGGCAATCTTAGCCCATATTATTCAAACATTCTTACAAATAATTTTTCACAGACAATGAATAGTATATAGGCAAAGATAAAAGGCATACAAAGAAACAACTAATCACAAGTAAGAACAAGGAGAAACAACATAAACAAACCAACTTTCAAAAACTTTCTAGACAATTATAAAGCAACTAAACTTACTACACTTAAAAACAAAAAAAGATTAATTTGAAAGCTTCTGCAGAGATCAGCAATCTATAAAAATTCATCTAGCAAAATTACAAAACAAAGAGAATTTTTAGAGAGTAAAAATACAATAACCAAAACTTAAAACCTAAAAGACTGATTCAGTAGGTTAGACAGAGAGTAAACCAGTAAAGTGGAAGATACCCAGAATGCAATATGGAAAGAGAGAAATATGTAAAATACAGAAAAATACAGAGTTTTAAAAATATGGAAGATAAATTGAGAAAGTTTAACATACTTTTAATTGTGGTCCCAGAAAAAGAGATGCAGAAACAGAGACAGAGGGAATATAAATATGAATAATGGGGGGAAAACAATAATAATTGAAGAGATAATGGCTGGGAATTTGCCGGATTTAATATAAAGTAACAAAAGAGAGTTCAAGGAACCACAAAGTATGATAAATAAGAATAAATCCACACATAAACATACTAAAACTGAAGACACAAGCCACAAACAGGAAATGCTAGAAACAGCTACAGACAAAAAGGACACTGCCTTCAAAGGAACATCCATCAGACTGACAGCTGACTTCTCCAATACGGTAAGGGAGACCAGAAGCCACTATAATAATATCTTCAGTGCACTAAACATATTACCTGCCAACCTAAAATTCTAGTGAATGTATCTTCCAAAAAATAAAGGCAAAATTATGTGTCCAGGTAAACATGAGTTTGGCTATCAGCAAACCCTCACAAAATGAAATCTTAAAGGATACGTTCAAATAAAAGGAAAATGTTCTCAAGGGGTTTGAGTGGCCAGAATGAAGAGCTAAGAAATTGAGAAATACATGACTAAATCTAAGTGAACATTATTTTATGTGGTCCATTTCTTGAGGGGTTTAAAACAA
This sequence comes from Mirounga angustirostris, assembly GCF_029215605.1. Classification (NCBI taxonomy): domain Eukaryota; kingdom Metazoa; phylum Chordata; class Mammalia; order Carnivora; family Phocidae; genus Mirounga; species Mirounga angustirostris. The sequence goes on from NW_026991714.1 coordinate 47,519,808, forward strand.
CAACAATTATATAACAAAAATAGATTAGAAGAGGAAGTTAAAGAAGAAAGCATTCTGTCTTTGCATTGTTATTTACAAGTGTTGTATTTCCTAGAATAATCCCTAAAATAATAGAGTGTGTTAGTGGAATGATTAAAAAACTTCAAAATAATGCATGCAAGGTGACAAAAAGAAAGAATAGGTAAGCCAGTGATGTTTCACTAGGGCCACTGGGTTCTCCTAATGCCTGCAGAGTTTAGGAGTCATCTAAGGATTTGGGCAGATGGCAAGTCACTGATTTTGAAACACCAATTCTGTGGCTCCCTCCCTTCAAGTATTTCTCCCTTAACTCCTAGCTGTTCTGCCAGTCCCAAACAACGTCCTCTAACTTTTCAAGCCGGCAAGGCTATAGACAGGGGAGTGACCCCAGGATAGAAGCTGAAAATTTCCTGATCTTACCACCCTGCAGCTTGACTCCCAAGGGTAGATTTCTGCTTTTCTGCCTGATTTGGATTTTGCCTATGGGAGTATTAGTCCCACCATGCTACTCTATTGTTACTCTGCCATTACCAAATGCGTTAACTACTTTTGAAACCAGAAAAAAGGACAAAAAGTTGAGATTCATTCATTCAGTTGAAGACCCTTATTAAGCACCTACAATGATGCAACCATTGATCTAGGCACTAGAGATACAGTGGTGAACAGACAATGCCCCTCATCTCAGAAGCTTACACTGTGTGTGTGAACAAATAATTACAATAATACCAGATAACAGTGTTATAAAGATAAATTGCAATGAATGACTGAAGTGGAAGTGTGTACTTTAAATTGGCTGGTCAAGGAAGTCCTTCTTGGGAAATAACATTTGGGCTTAAATCTGAGTGACAAAAAGGGGCCAACCATGAGAATGCTTTGAACAAGCTACTCCAAGGAAGAGAGAGGGCAAAAGCCCTAAGGTCAGAAGCATTTCAGGAAGGAAATAAGAAAACAAAAAAAGATACAAAAATGGTAGCCATCTGGCTAATATGAGAATAATGAACATTGGCTCCAAGTGGGTCACAACTTTAGCCCTGAGCTTCCTCATGGAAGAAAAAAACCAAGGCTAAAATGCACCCTAAAAAACAATCCCAAATACTGACTTGCACAAAGACTAACTGCATACATTATTTATATACTCAAAAATCAGAACAGATTGAATGTCTAACAATAAGGGGATAGTTAATCAATCTATGATATACATTTACCTAACAGATTACTATGAATCTATTAAAACTGAAAACAAGGTAACATAATTTATGCTGTAATAAGCTGAGTTAAGAATATAAAATAATATTACTCTTTTATGTAATCCTGAAAACCCTACAAAAACTCTGACCCCCAACATCCAGTAAACTAAACTGAAACACACATCAAAGTTCTAAATTGAATGTGTTTGAAAAGTAGAATAATAGTAATGTTTTTTTTTTCTTCTGTACTGTGTTTTTCAGATAAATTTTTTTAAAGGAATAATCCGTGTAATATGCAAGCAACTGGTACGTTAAGAAAAATGTAGTATAGTGTGCACGGCATATATAATTAAGAGTTTTGGGGCGCCTGAGTGGTTCAGTGGGTTAATCATCTGCCTTTGGCTCAGGTCATGATCCCAGGGTCCTGGGATTGAGTCCCACATCAGGCTCCCTGCTCAGCAGGGAGCCTGCTTCTTCCTCTCCCTCTGCCTGCCACTCCCCCTGTGCATGCTCTCTCTCTCTCTCAAATAAATCTTAAAAAAAGAGTTCTGAGGGAAAAACACAAAGTTAGGTGCATGATATTCATAACTACATAAACAAATGTATCTAAATGGATGGAAATGCCTCCTGCATGCAAGCTGGTGCAGCCACTCTGGAAAACCATATGGAGGATCCTCAAAAAGTTGAAAATAGAGCTACCCTATGACCCAGCAATTGCATTACTGGGTATTTACCCCAAAGATACAAATGTAGTGATCCGAAGGGGCACCTGCACCCCAATGTTTATAGCAGCAATGTCTACAATAGCCAAACTACGGAAAGAGCCTAGATGTCCATCAACAGTGAATGGATAACAAAGAAGTGGTATACACACACACACACACACAGGAATATTATGCAGCCATCAAAAAATGAAATCTTGCCATTTGCAACGACGTGGATCGAACTAGAGGGTATTATACTAAGCGAAATAAGTCAATCAGAGAAAAACAAGTATCATATGATCTCACTGATATGAGGAATTGAGAAACAAGACAGAGGATCATAGGGGAAAGGAGGGAAAAATGAAACAAGACGAAACCAGAGAGGAAGACAAACCATAAGAGACTCTTAATCTCAGGAAACAAACTGAGGGTTGCTGGAGTGAGGGGGTGGGAGGGATGGGGTGACTGGGTGATAGACACTGGGGAGGGTATGTGCTATGGTGAGCGCTGTGAATTGTGTAAGACTGCTGAATCACAGACCTGTACCTCTGAAACAAATAACACAATATATGTTAATTTAAAAAAATGCCTCTTGCTTCATCCCACTCCAGTCATCTCACACAACTGTTACTAGAGAATTCTTTAAAAACATATAACTGAGTATGGTGGTCCCCTAGGTATGTCCTTTAGTTGCTCCCCAGCATCTAAAGGACAAGGTCCAGACTCCTGAACACGGATACGGATCCCCATTCAGGGTCCTGTCTGTTTCTCTCACATCACTTCCATCCACCAACTCCAGCTCATCTGCTGCCATGTAAGCAAACTGAGCCACTTATCATTTCTCAAATTTTAGATGTTTTATGTTACCCTCCCTTTGGCTGGAACAGCTTTCTTTTTTTTGTCTAGTTACAGTCCTAATCTTCCTTCGAAGTTCCACTCCAATGCCACCTCGACCACAGGGACATCCCTGACTACCCTCAACAGAGAAGTGCACTCCTCCTTCTGCACCTCTAGCATACCCCATAAATAGCTCTACAGCAAATACAACACAGCACACTGACTTCTGTCTCCACGTCTATCTTCCAGACTATCTACAGTGATTTCTCATCGTAGGGCTCATTCCATGTTTTATTTTTGTATCCTGAGATCCTAGAACTGTTCTAAGTATCAAACATTTGCTGATTAAATGGGGAACAAACATACCTCTACTGGTCTCACCCAAGCTAAAGAACAAGGGATAGCCTGAGCTGGAAGCTTTGTGTAGCAGCACCTGCAAGAGATGATCAAATACACAAATATGTAATCATATTTTTAAGTGCATTTTATGGAATCTCTAATCCGTTCTTGATTTGAGCTATTCACACCACTTGAGAGTATTTTATTCATGGATTTTTAAGTTAATGTCTTACACTTTGAAGCAATCTAAGAAGTAAAATCTTTAGACATAATTATCTTTGAAAACCATGCAATTAAAATAGAGGTAGGAACAAACCAACCCTCATGCTATATAAATGCAACTCTTAGCATGACCCAAAAAATCATTTTCTTAATTAAGAGACTGGAATTTAGTCTCATGGTCCATTCAGATTCATAATCATGTGAAAGACGACATAGGAGACTATAATCTCCCTGTGAAACTAAGGAACCGTATGCCAAGTCCATTTGCACTAAGAACAAAGAGGGAAGGATGGAGTGAGGAAGGCAAGAGAAAAGGAAGAGTGATCCTAACTCCATGTGGCTTCAACGCAAGGACTCAAAACTTAAGAATAATTTAGTAAGATTTGTTAACTCACTTGAGGAACCTCAGGGAGGACTTCTGAACAGTTCCAATATTTCCAAAGTCTGGGTAGAATACTTCAACTTCCTGCTTCCCAAGGACTCGATGGATAATGACCCGATACCACCACTTATCCTCAGAAATCCTTACACAACAGAGATGTCCTGGTTGGATGAAATACTCTGGCATGGAGTACCGATCAGAAACCAGCAGATTGGAATAGCAGCGCCTACAGAATTCCGTAATAGAGGGAATCACATAGGGGAAGAAAATACCGACATCATTTTTACTGATGTATCAAGAGCAAGAAAGTCTTGGCAAAAAGGAAAAGAATCCCCACTTTTTCTGATTTGTAAATGCTTATTACTATTATTTTCCTCTTTCTTACCCAAATCCCTTCTCTTCATCAACAAACTTCTTCAAATAGAAAGTCACACATTCATTTAAGCTCATACTCTCTAAACAAAATGTAATCCAACTTTATTCCTCAGCATTTCCTAAAATGGGCATTTTTAAGACATCAGTGGCCTGTTAATTCTCTGCAGCATGACCCTGACCCCGTCCTCTTTCAATCTCTATCCTAGTTTCCAAGACACTATTTTCTCCTAATTCTTCCCTGTCAATAATTGTTCCTATACTGGCTCTGTAATTGCCTTAAACGTCTGGGTTCTCTGGGCTCCTCTTTTTAGGAAGTATACAATAATAAAAGCTCAGGCTTTGGAGCCAATGACATGGGCTCAAATCCTGACTCCATCATTTACTAGCCATGTATCTTTGTCTTTCTGTGCTTCAGTTTACTTGTTGCGCATGGAGAGGATAATAAAACCTTAGTTCAAATATGTGAATGTTTGGCACAGAGTCCAAATACAGTAGGCACTCCTCAACTATTAATATTCTTGCTGTACACAGTACCATCTCCCCCATTTTCATGTCTTATACCACTATGGATAAACTGGTGATTCTCCACCTGGATCTTTAGACGCTGAATCGCTTCTGAACTTTGAAAATTTATTTCCAGCTATACGGAAAAGATGCTAGTTGTCCCCCAATTCTCATTCTCCTCTCTTCTTCCCCTAGTAAGAGAATCCCAAATTTTGCCTGAGTATATAGCCATTCAGATTTCCCAGGCTCCCTTACATCTGGATGTGAATACTAAGCTCTGGGCAATGAGATGTGAGAAAAAGTAGAGTGTGCATGATTAGGATGGTAAATTTTATGTGTATTCTATCACAAAAAAAAAGTCAAGTATAGGGGGGTGGGGGGATCGGTTAGCCTGGTGATGGGTATTAAAGAGGGCACGTACAGCATGGAGCGCTGGGTTATACACAAACAATGAATCATGGAACACTACATCAAAAACTAACGATGTAATGTATGGTGATTAACATAATAAAATTTTAAAAAATGAAAAAAAAATAAGAAAATAAATAAGAGTACATTTCTCCGGGGCGGGGGGGGAAGTCAAGTACAGAAATTTCAGCTCTTGTCTTTCAAGAAAATGGCATGCCTCCAACCTCCTACCTTCTTCTCTTTCTCCTTCCCACTGGCTAGAATGAGGAGCTGCTGGGTGTGGTGGCGAGCTACCTCCTGGACCATGAAGATGGGGGCAACACACTGTCTGCGACAGCAAGACAAGAAACACTTGCATCCCCAACACCATGGAGCTACCCTATTAGTCTGTAGTGTTTATATATGGACTACTAGGGGCAGAAGAAATCAACTTTTATCTTCTTTATGCTACTATGGCTAAGTTATGTCTTTGTAACAGTGGCTAAACCTAATCCTAACTAATATTGTCCACTCAACATTGTCAATTCCCTATACCTCATCGTCACCTTAGAGGCACCACGTGCAAACTTCTAACCCCAGCTCAAACCTACCCAATCTCTAAAGTCAACACAGGTTTCCTATTCTCCCTTTCTCCCCTATCCTTCCCAAACCCATGCTTGTCACCACGACCTGACAACTGTACTTTCCCAAATTCTCTCCAATTTCTCTCTCCCTTTCCACTCTCATGCTCTTACCAAGACTAGCATAGTAATGGATGCTCTCCTGTTCACTCCACCCACCTTCTGCACTGAAACCAGAGTTATCCTGAAATACAAACCTGCTGATGCCCCTACTTTCTAAAAACCGTCAGAGGCTCCTCGTTGTCCACAGAAGAAGTCAGAATTCCTTCCCATGGTGTTCATACTCCAGCTCTTCCCTAGTATTCCAGTTTCACATTCAGTCACTGTCCACCCAAGCTCATGCAGTGGTGACCTCACTGCCCTATTTGTTGCTCCCAGAGCACAGCGCTACTCCCGTCATTAATGCTAATGCTGGCCTCAGTGCCCGTGACTGGACCTGCACATTCACACTCACACCTTGACTGGCAAATTCTTACTAGTTTTTTAAGCCGAGCTCAAGTACCCGCTTTGTGAAGCTCTCTTCCATCTTGCCCAGGCAGAATGACCACCTCATGCAATACCCCACATATCCCCTATCTTCCCAGATAATCGTGGTGTTGACAAAGGAAAGACCATGTCTGTCTTCTCCTTGTACTCCTCATGCCTCAACATCCCAAGCACGCAGCAGATATGGTATTGATAACAACAGTAGCCAACTTTTGTGCTAGCCTCCATTCTAAGTACTTTAATCGTCACAACTCTGTGAGGCAGGTACTATTAGTATCCCTACTTTGGAGATAAGGAGACTAGGCCTATAGAGTTAAAGTAAGGAAGATCACAAATCCAGTAAGTGTGCTTTAAAACATGTACTAAATCTTACAGGCATCCTGGAATGGAATATATAGGATATATATATGATATATGATAATATTTTTACTAAGTGATTATTATGTGACCTACATTATGCCAAGTGTTCTTGGGTGAGAGAGGAGTGGAGTATATAATGTGGTAAAATTAGATTAAAAAGTGGAATGCTCTTGGAGAAGTATGTAATAAATTATTCTTATATGTGACACCTATGTAAAAACCAGACACTGTTGTTCATGAATAAATCTTAAGTGACTGCAAATGTACACATTTTTCATGGTGTTTACTAAGAAAGGGCATCATTTTTCAGCAGAGAAAAGAGATTAGAGTAGTAGTAGTTGAGTGAAATAGTGATTTGCCCTTTTCACTGTGTTAACAACACTTGCAACGATGGTATAAAAGCAAGGGGCCTTAGCCAAATCAAGACAGTGGCACCAAACTTTACTAGCCATCATTTATATATCACTGTCACGCACTCACAATTAAAAGAAAAAAGAAAAAAAAGCCAATGTAACTTGATAAAGTAATAAAAATTAAGTTTATTAAATATCAACCACTGAGTGACCATCTTTTCAATATTCCGTGTGACAAAAATGGAAGTACTATACACATAAAAACACTTCTCAAGTTGTCTTAAGGAAAAGCACTTATGCACTTGAGTTGTGAATTGAACTAGCTGCTTTTTTTGTGGAACATTTTTACTTGGAAAATGAACTAGCCATTGTTCTCATGGAACACTGTTTTTGCTCGAAAGGACCGTTATCAAACTATGTTTATTCAGACTTAGGTTTCTGACACACATTTTCTCAAAAATGAGATGAGCCTGTCACTTCAAGGAAAACACTGACAGTATTTGTCATCACAGATAAAATTTAAGGCTTTCAAGTGAAAATTAGGATTTTGGAAATGTTGCATCTACCACCATGAGCTTGACAGCTCCCTAATACGTAATACTTTTCTGATGAGATCAGTGGTGATATTAATAAATGTGGAAGATCTACATAACTCAATAAACCAGTGTTTTCCAAAATACCACTGCATGATGTTTTAACATTATTAATGGGGGTAAAAGATCCTTTCAGGGCCAGTTGTATTGAGTCCACACTTAGAAGGGCCTTACGCTTGCTTTAATGTTCTGCTATTGCTGTCCTGAAATTCTTAATGATTTTTAAACTCAGCACTTTGCATTTTAATTTTGCACTGGAGCCTGCAATTGCATAACCAGTCCTGGGTTCATTCAAAGTGCAAAGGAAGACCAATGGACTTTAACACAGTAGGGTATGAAAAGTTCAAATTCCACACTGCAACTAATTTTTAAAAAATCACCACTTGCCAAGTTTGGAATGTTCAAAAATTTTCTGAAAATATCAAAGAAGATTCACAATTTTCTGAAAAGGCTATTAAAATACTCTTTTTCCCAACTATGTATCTGTGTGAGGCCAGATGTTTTCATATACTTCAACCAAAACAATATACCTCAAGAGATTAAAGACAAAAGCAGATATTAAAATCAAACTTTCTTCTATTAAGACAGATATTAAAGAGATCTGCAAAAATGTAGAACAATGCCAATATTGTAATTTCTGGAAAATAGTTATTTTTCACAGAACTATGTTATTTATATTCACACAAATGGACTTACCATTATTTTTAAACAAAAAAAAAATTTAAATGTTAGTTTTAATGTCTAAGATAAATATCAATAAGCAAAAGTTTTCCAGTCCTTAATTTTTAAAAGCCCTAAAACCAAAATGTTGAGAACTTATGATTTAGAATGAGATACATGAAAAATACACTGAAAACAATAGGCTCCTACCGCATCTCAATCATCATGTCTTCAAGTAACTCGGATGAATCCCTGCTATAGATTCGGATGTAGAATTGACTAGGAGAGATGATATACTCCACAAAGACCCCCACAAGGGTACTGGTATCTAATGGTGGCAGTCTGCATAATTTCTTGTCCCGTACAGCATCTGGTGGGATATCATGATTGGCCACTGCCAGGTTGAGCTGTGACTTGTTAACTTCTACTTGCTACAAGTTAAAAAAGAAAAGAAACCACTATAAAACTTTGAGTGGCATTTCAAACTATGACATTTCTCAAAGTATATTTCATGGGTCATCTTTATCAGAATCACCTGAGAAATTATAAAAATGAAGCTTCTTAGGCATTAGCCAGGACTTACTGATCCAGAATACCTGGAAGTGGGGCTTCCAGTTATGCACTTAAAAAATTCCCTAGGTGGGCACCTGGGTGGCTCAGTCAGTTAAGCGTCTGCCTTAGGCTCAGGTCATGATCCCAGGGTGTTGGGATCGAGTCCTGAGTCTGGCTCCCTGCTCCTCGGGGAGCCTGCTTCTCCCTCTCCCTCTGCCTGCCGCTCCCCCTGCTTGTGCTTTCTATCAAATAAATAAAATCTTTTAAAAAAATTCCCTAGGTGATCCTTACCTACATTAATATATGAAAATGACTGCCTTATGATATTAAGAGTATGTTATATAGCTACCCCATACAAAATTGCAAATATGGTACTTAAAATATTCAAGCTGAGCCAAGATAGACTGTCATCCCACCCAACTCTATCAACAAAGGTAACTTTAAAGAATGCATTAAATTTCACACTAGTCTTCCAACCAAAAATAGGGTTTCTCAAACACTCTTATTCTAAAATATCTTATTTTCCTTTAGGCCTTTCTCTTATCCTCTAGAAAATATGCAGTAGGCTTTCCAAACAAAATGTTTTCCTTCCATGAAAGAAGCCAGGTATAGATGGTAGAAGAAAAGAAGAGTAAGCAATTAATTCCTTAACAACAACAAAATAAATAACAGAAGAGGAGAGCACAAAAAAGGAGAACTGTGTGGACATATAATGAAAAAGAAAAAAGGAAAAGCACCCTATAGTTGAGGACAGGTGCAGGGCAATCTGCAGCAGTTGTTGAGACATAAAGTGAAAAAAAGCTCCTCAATTCTTCCCTCTGAAGCCCTCAAGGGTTTTCCAGCCTACATTTTAAAAAACATGGACCAAGTATTGGCTATAACCTCTTGCAAAAGCTGGCAAATCTTCAAAGCCATCTGAAAACTTTAAAATGAGATCTGAATGAAATCAGTTATACAAAAGATTGAAAACCAGAATAAATGCTGCATAAGGTGACTTCAGACCAAAGCTTTGCTCTAAGAAATCATGTATCTAGAAATAAGACTTTTCTAAAATAGAATTTTGGTTTGAAGAAATATTCATTCAGTTACTTTTCATAATGCTGAATCTCCAGCATACAAAGTCGTTAAACCTTACCAGCTGTAAAGGCTTTACCACCAGATTAGGCTTCTTGCAAATCTTCTGTTCTGGCTCCTTATGGTTTTTAGGAGGACAATCCCAGGCAGTCTCCTCGACAGCAGCAGTAGACAGTGAATTTCTAGGGGGACTGGAGACATAAGCTTTGACTTCTATTTTCTTATCCGATTGAACTAAACATGAATTTCTGACTGATGAAATATCTCCATCTGAAATGATCAATAGAGTAGCCTGTGGATAGCTATTACAATAATTTGTATAACTTATTAAGCACATTTCTATGGGCCAGGCACTGGGAAAATAATGATAAATGAGAGACATGAATCCTTTGCAGACCTTTCAGTATAGAGAGATAAAAGGAAGTTCTAGAAGGGAACAAATCTTTATTTATGTTGGCAAGGGAGAGGGTAAGTCTGGTAAGGTTTCTTGAACTTTGACTAAAGGTTTTATTTTTCAACATCCTGACTTCAATTTATTTTTTGTTCAACTTTAGCAGTGAAAGTGCACTGTTGCTTAATGTACAATGTATGTGACTACTTAATATTCCATAATACAGTGCCTTAATTTTTAGGGAATTACCAAATCAATTACATATTTTGTTCAAATTACATGTGTATGATGATTATAAGAGGTTGCCACATTAAAACAGACTCCAGATAGACCTAAAGCCATAGTGGCTCCTAAAGAAAAACTAATAAAAGTGCACAAAGATGTAGGTATCTACATCTGTATCTTTCATAATGATAAAAAATAAATACACTCTACATGTCTGTCAATAGGAGACTGATTAAATGAATGTAGTCACATAAAAGAATTATATGTAGTTAAAAAGGATGAAATAAACTTATTTATGCTGATATAGAACATCCATAATATGTGAGGTATAAAAAGCAAGAACATACACATTTTTTTTTAAGATTTTTTTTTATTTATTCATGAGAGACAGAGAGAGAGGCAGAGGCAGAGGGAGAAGCAGGATCCCCGCGGAGCAGGGAGCCCGATGCGGGACTTGATCCCAGAATCCTGGGATCATGACCTGAGCCGAAGGCAGACGCTTAACCGACTGAGCCAACCAGGCATCCCAAGAACATATACATTTATATAATACTGTTTTGTGCAAGAAAATTATACATATAATAACTATGTTATATATAAAAGGTCCAAAAAAGACCCATTAAAACAATTACTAGTTACCATTCTACATTGCTGGAATTGTTTAATAAGTAAATGTTTTATAAGTTTTTAAAAATCTAGCAATGCTTACATATATGTTGAAAAAAAATCTGGAAGACTAAAAATTCTAACAGCATTTTTGGGGGAACTAAAATGATGGTAATTGTTCACTTCCAACTTTCTACTCATCTGTGATATTTTCCAAAATGAACATGAGTTATTTTAATAATCAGAAAAATCAGCAAAGATACATTTACATTTTGGACAAAAAATTGCTATCCATCGAAACCACTTGTAAAAGCTTATAAAAATATAGGGGTGCTTGGGTGGCTCAGTCATTGGGCATCTGTCTCCAGCTCAGGTCATGATCCCAGGGTCCTGGGATCGAGCCCCGCATCAAGCTACCTGCTCTGTGGGAGGCCTGATTCTCCCTCTCCCATTCTCCCTGCTTGTGTTCCTTCTCTCGCTGTCTCTCTGTCAAATAAATAAATAAAATCTTAAAAAAAAAAAAAAGCTTATAAAAATATAAATACAGTTGACCCTTGAATAATGCAGGGGTTAGAGACATCACCTCCCCATGCCGTCAAAAATCTGCATATAACTTTTGATTCCCCAAAAACTTTACTAATAGCCTACTGCTGACCAAAAGCCTTACGGTAACATAAACAGTTGGTTAACATATATTTTGTATGTCATATATATCATATACTGTATTCTTATAATAAAGCTGAAGAAAAAATGTTAAAAAAAAATTATAAGGAAGAGAAATTACATTTACAGTACTATACTGATTTTACCAAAAATTATCCATATATAAGTGGACCTATCCAGTTCAAACCCATGTTGTTCAAGGGTCAACTGAACTATATTATACTATAATTTAGCATGACCATTGAGGGAATGGAGGAAAAAGTACATGGAATCTCTCTGCATTTGTCTGTAGTAACTGTATATAAATATATAATACCCTCAATAAAAATTTCAAAAGAAAAAAAACCTAAGTCAAAAGAAAAACACAAAAAACAAACAAAAATCAAGTGCCCTAAATGCAATGTGGTATCCTGGAGTGGATCCAGAAATAGAACAATTATGGGAAAAATGGTAAAACCAAAATAAAATCTAGAGTTTCATTAATAGTAATGTATCAGTTAATTTCTTAGTTTTGATATATGTATCATGGTAATATAAGATGTTAATATTAGGGGATATGGATGAGGGCATATGAGAATTCATTAATATCTCTGCAACTTTTCTATAAACCTAAAATTATCCCCAAATAAAAAGTTTGTTTAAAAATAAATACAAGTGCTAGGTCCCAATACACACCCATTTATTCCGAATATCCATGTATTTCTAAAAAGCTTTAATGCACAGCCAGAGTTAAAAACCACTGATCTGGTGCTTCCCCATCAGATCACTATTTTAGAAAATTTATTTCTTCAGAGTTATCCAAATATCTGGATAATGAAGAAAGTATATTTTAAAAATTCAGATGGTCTTTGGGGCGCCTGGGTGGCTCAGGTGGTTAAGCATCCGACTCTTCGTTTCTGCTCAGGTCATGATCTCAGGGTTGTAGGATCAAGCCCTAAGTCAGGCTCTGTGCTCAGCTCAGAGTCTGCCTTCTCTCCCGCCCTCCCTCTACCCCTCCCCACACTGGCACACTCTGTCTCTCCCTCTTTCTCTCTCTAAAATAAATAAATAAATCCTAAAAAATAATTTAGATGGTCTTCATTAATGATACAGGTTAGCCTTACTACAACAAATATCACCAAAAAGAATGGTCATCATATCAAAGTGTTTTCAAGGCTAATGTGTAATCTGTTTGGTTGATGTGGTTACAATAAAGAATATTATGTAAGCAATGCTTTATTTTTCCTTGTCCTTTCAGGGACAAATAATAATCAGGTTTGCATCTTCCAGAACACTCCAGACCCATCCCCACTTTAGCTATAGACAATTCACTTGGGCACCCACTATGCAGAACACTCCAAGAACCCCCAGCCCACACTCACTTCAGCTCCAGTTGTACCTCCAGGACATACTGTGCATGGAGAGCACCAGAATCCTCTACTCTGTACCCACTTCAGCTCCAGCCATCACACCAGAGTGGTCCTAAAGCAAGTGCCCTGGGACATCCAGCCTGCACCCACTAAAGCTCCAGCCAACCAACCAAAGCTGCCAGACACATACAGTCTATACAGGGGCTGTTCCTACACAAGGCAATTCCTTCAAGTCTAGAAGAAGTAGTTTTCCACCAAATTCATAGAAACAAACACAGAGAGTCAAACAAAATGAGGAGACAGAGAAATATGACCCATATGAAAGAATAAGACAAAACCTCAAAAAAGAACTAAACCAAATGGAAATAAACAACCTATCTGATAAAGAGTTCGCGATAATAATCATAAAGATGCTCACTTGACTTCCAGAGAAGAGTGCATGAACTCAGAGAAACTTCAACAAAGAGATAGATAATATTAAAAAGAACCAATCAAAGCTGAAGAATACAATAACTGAAATGCAAAATAGAGGAGAGGGAATCAACAGCAGATCAGAAGGTACAGAAGAATGAATCAGCGATCTAGAAAACAGGGTAATGGAAAGCACCCATGCTGAACAGAAAAAATATTTTTTCAGATGAGGGTAAGTTAAGGGATCTCTGAGACAATATCAGGCATTCTAACATTCACACTACAGGGGGTCCCAAAGAGAGAGAGAGAGAAGAGGGCAGAAAAATAACTTGAAAAAATAATAGCTGAAAACTTCTCTGACCTGGGTAAGAAAACAGACATCCAAGTCCAGGAATCACAAAAATCCCAAACAAGATGAATCCAAGGAGGTCCACACCAAGATACAAATTAGTTAAAATGTCAAAAATTAAAGGTAGAGAATCTAAAAATCAGCAAGAGAAAAGCAACATGTTACATACAAGGAAACCCGACAGGAGTATCAGCTGTGATGGGAATGGCATGATATATTCAGAGTGATGAAAGGAAAAAACCCTATAACCAAGAATACCCAGCAAAGTTATCATTCGGAATTTAAGAAGAAATAGTTTCCCAAGCAAACAAAAGTTAAAGGAGTTCATCACCACTATAGGAGACTTATGAGAAATGTTAAAGGGACTACTTTAAGTGGAAAAGAAGAGGCCATAATTAGAAAAAAAATTATGAAAAGAAAAAATTTCATGAGTAAAAGCAAACGTATAGTAAAGGTAGTAAATCAATCTCTTATAAAACTAATATAAAAGGTTAAAAGACAAACATAGTAAAATCAGTATCTAAAAAATTAGTTAAGGGCCAGGAAATAAAAAGATATGAAATATGACACTATACACACAAAACTTGGAAGGGGGGGGTAGTAAAAATTTTGTGTTTTTAGAATGTGTTCAAACTTCAGCAACCACAAACTTAAAATATAAAATAGACTGCTACATACATAGGATATTATATATGAACCTCATGGTAACCACAAAAACCTATAATAGATATGCAAAAAAAAGAGAACGGAATCCAGGCATAACACTAAAGAAAATATCGAATCACAAAGATAAAGCAAAAGAAGAAAGGAACAGAGAAGAACCATAAAAAGAACCAGAAAACAATTAACAAAATGGCATTAAATATATACTTATCAATAATTACTTTAAATGTAAATGCAGTAAAAGCTCCAGTCAAACGGCATAGGGTAACTGAATGGATTAAAAAAAAAAAAAAAAAACCCAAGACATCTATATGCTGCCTTACAAGAGACTCACTTCAGACCTAAAGACATATGCATACTGAAAGTAAAGGACTGGAAAAATATATACCATGCAAATGGAAGCAAAAAAAAAAAAAAAAAAAAAAAGCCAAGGTAGCAATATGACAGACAAAGTAGACTTTAAAACAAAAACTGTAACAAGAGACCAAGGCACTATATAATGATAAAGAGATCAATTCAACAAGAAAATATAACCCTTGTAAACATCTATGCACCCAACATAGGAACACCTGTATACATTAAGCAAATATTAGAAGACATAAAGGGAGAAATAGTAGGGGATTTGAACACCCACTTACATGAATGAACAGATCACTCAAACAGAAAATAAGCAATAGCTTTGAACAACACATTAGACCAGATAGACTTAACAAATATTTACATAACATTCCATCCAAAAACAGAATACATATTCTTTTCAAGTTCTTTTCATTCCCCAGTATAGATCAAGCCAAAAACAAGACTCAGTAAATTTAAGAAAACTGAAACCATATCAAGCATCTTTTCCAAACACAACAGTATGAAGCTAGAAATCAATTACAAGACAAAACTGCAAAAAACACGAACAGGTGGATGCTAAACAACATGCTATTAAACAACCAATGAATCAATGAAGAAATCAAAAAGGAAATGAAAAAATACATGGAAACAAATGAAAATGAAAACACAATGATCCAAAACCTTTGTGATGCAGCAAAAGCAGTTCTAAGAGGGAAGTTTATAAGGATACAGCCTTACCTCAAGAAAAAAGAAAAATCTCAAATAAACAATTTAAACTTACATTTAACGGAGCTAGAAAAAGAACAAATCCCAAAGTTAGGAGGAGAAAGGAAATAAAGGTGAGAATAGAAATAAATGAAATGGAGATTAAAAAGCAATAGACCTAAATGTGAGACAGGAGTCCATCAAAATCCTTGAGGAGAACACAGGCAGCAACCTCTTCGACCTCAGCTGCAGCAACTTCTTCCTAGCAACATCACCAAAGGCAAGGGAAGCAAGGGCAAAAATGAACTATTGGGACTTCATCAAGATAAAAAGGTTTTGCACAGCAAAGGAAACAGTCAACAAAACCAAAAGACAATGGACAAAATGGGAGAAGATATTTGCAAATGACATATCAAATAAAGGGCTAGTATCCAAAATCTATAAAGAACTTATTAATCTCAACACCCAAAGAACAAATAATCCACTCAAGATATGGGCAGAAGACATGAACAGACATTTTTCCAAAGAAGACATCCAAATGGCCAACAGACACATGAAAAAGTGCTCAACATCGCCGGACATCAGGGAAATCCAAATCAAAACCTCAATGAGATACCACCCCACACCAGTCAGAATGGCTAAAATTAACAAGTCAGGAAATGACAGATGTTGGTGGGGACGCTGAGAAAGGGGAACCCTCCTACACTGCTGGTGGGAATGCAAGCTGGTGCAGCCACTCTGGAAAACAGTATGGAGGCTCCTCAACAAGTTAAAAATAGAGCTACCCTATGACCTAGCAATTGCACTACTGGGTATTTACCCCAAAGATATAAATGTAGGGATCCAAAGGGGTACGTGCACCGTGATGTTTATAGCAGCAAAGTCCACAATAGCCAAACTATGGAAAGAGCCAAGATGTCCATCAACAGATGAATGGATAAAGAAAATGTGGTATATATACACAATGGAATATTATGCAGCCATCAAAAGGAATGAAATCTTGCCACTTGCAACGACGTGGATGGAACTGGAGGGTATTATGCTGAGCGAAGTAAGTCAGTCAGAGAGAGACATGTATCATATGACCTCACTGATATGAGGAATTCTTAATCTCAGGAAACAAACTGAGGGTTGCTAGAGTGGTGGGGGGTGGGAGGGATGGGGTAGCTGGGTGATAGACATTGGGGAGGGTATGTGTTATGGTGAGCACTGTGAATTGTGTAAGACTACTGGATCACAGACCTGTACCTCTGAAACAAATAATACATTATATGTTAAAAAAAAAAAAAAAGAAGAAGAAGATAGCAAGAAGGGAAAAATGAAGGGGGGGGAATCGGAGGGGGAGATGAACCATGAGAGACTATGGACTCTGAGAAACAAACAGAGTTCTAGAGGGGGGGGTCGGGGGATGGGTTAGCCTGGTGATGGGTATTAAAGAGGGCACGTACTGAATGGAGCACTGGGTGTTATATGCAAACAATGAATCATGGAACACTACATCAAAAACTAATGATGTAATGTATGGTGATTAACATAACATAGTAAAATTTTAAAAAATAAAAACTAAAAAAAACCCAAAAAAGCAATAGAGAAGATCAATGAAACCAAGAGCTGGTTCTTTGAATAGATAAACAAAACTGATACATTTTTAGCCGATTCATTAAGAAAAAAAAAAGGATTCAAACAAATAATATCAAAAATGAAACACAAAACAAACCACCACGAAAATACAAAGAACTCTAAGAGAATACTACACAAAATTATATGCCAACAAACTGGACAACCTAGAAGAAATGGGTAATTCCTGGGAACATACAATCTTCCAAAACTGAATCAGGAAGAAATAGAAAATAAACAGACCAATTACTAATAACAAAATTGAATCAGTAATCGAAAAATTCCCAAGAAATAAAAGTACAGGACCAGATGGCTTCACAGGTGAATTCTACCAAACATTTAAATAAAAAAGACTTAATCCCTACTCTTTCAAATGATTCCAAAAAATAAAAGAGGAAAGACAGCTTCCAAATTCATTCCATGAGCCAAAATTGCCCTGACACCAAAACCAAAGACCCTACCAAAAAAAGAAAACTACAGGTCAATATCCCTAATGAACATACAAGGCAAAAATCCTCAACAAAGTATTAGCAAACCAAATTCTACAATACATTAAAAGGATCATTTACCACAATCAAGTGGGATTTATTCTAGGAATGCCAGAATGGTTCAATATCCACAAATCAATCAATTATACATCACATTAACAAATGAAAGTTAAAAAACATATGGTTGGGCGCCTGGGTGGCTCAGTTGGTTAAGCGACTGCCTTCGGCTCAGGTCACGATCCTGGAGTCCCGGGATCGAGTCCCACATCGGGCTCCCTGCTCAGCAGGGGGTCTGGTTCTCCCTCTGACCCTCTTCCCTCTCGTGCTCTCTGTCTCTCATTCTCTCTCTCAAATAAATAAATAAAAATATTAAAAAAAAAAAAAACATATGGTTGCCTCAATCGATTCAGAAAAAGCTTTTGACAAAATTCGACATCTGTTCATGATAAATTCTCAACAAAGTGGATATAGAGGGAACATAATGCAACATAATAACGGCCATATATGACAAATCCACAGCTAACATCATACTCAATAGTGAAAAAGTGAAAGCTTTTCCTCTCAGGAACAAGACAAGGATGTCCACTGTTGCCATTTTTATTCAACACAGTACTGGAAGTCCTAGCTACAGCAATCAGAAAAAAAAAGGTATCCAAATTGATAAGAAATAAGACTGTCACTATTTGCAAATAACATGATACTATACACAGAACACCTTAAAAACTCCACCAAAAATCTATTAGAATGAATTCAGTAAAGTTACAGGATACAAAATTAATATACAGAAATCTGTTGCATGTACACTGATAATGAAGTAGCTGAAAGAGAAATTAAGAAAACAATCTCATTTACAATTGCACCAAAAAAAAAAAAAAACAAAACCCAAAATACTTAGGAATAAATTTAACCAAGTGAAAGACCTGTACTCTGAAAACTATAAAATACCAATGAAAGAAATTAAAGATGACACAAATGAAAAGATACACCATGTTCATGGATTAGAAGAACCAATATTGTTAAAATGTCAACACTACCCAAAGCAATCTACAGATTCAATCCAATTCTTATCAAAATAGCAACAGAATTTTTTTAAAGATTTATTTGAGAAAGAAAGAGAGGAGGGGCAGAGGGAGAGGAAGAATCCCAAGCAGACTTCCCACTGAGCAAGGAGCCTGACGCAGAGCTCAATCTCATGACCCTGAGATCATGACCTGAGCCAAAACCAACAGTCGGATGCTCAACTGACTGTGCCACCCAGTTGCTCCAATACCAACAGTATTTTTCACAGAACTAAATAAATAATCCTAAAATATATGTGGAACCACAAAAGATCCTGAATAGCCAAAGCAATCTTGAAAAAGAACAAAGTCAGAGGTATCATAATTCCAGATTTCAAGACATACTACAAAGCTGTGATAATCAAAACAGTATGGGACTGGCACAAAAATGGACACATAGATCAACTGAACAGAGAGCACAGAAATAAACCCATGCTTATATGTTCATTTAATCTATAACAAAGGAGGCAAGAATATACAGTGGGGAAAAGAAAATCTTTTCAATAAGCCGGGCAGCTACATGCAAAAGAATTAAACTGACCACTTTCTTACACCATACACAAAAACAAACTCAAAATAAAGATCCAAATGTGAGACCTCAAACCATAAAGCTCCTAAAAAAAAACATAGGCAGTAATCTCTTAGACATCAGCCTTACCAACATTTTTCTAGGTATGTCTCCTCTGGCAGGGGAAATGAAAGTACAAATAAACTATTGGACTACACCAAACTAAAGAACTTCTGCACAACAAAGGAAACCCAAATGAAAAGACAACTTACTGAATGGGGGAATATATTTGCAAATGATATATCCAATAAGGGGTTCATATCCAAAATACATAAAAAAACTTCTACAACTCAATACCAAAAAAAAAAAAAAAATCCAAATAAAAATGGGCAGAAAATCTGAATAGACATTTTTTGAAAGAAGCCATACAGATGGCCAACAGACACATAAAAGATGCTAAATATTGTTAATCATGAGGGAAATGCAGAATCAAAACCACAGTGAGAAATCACCTTATACCTATCAGAATGGCTAGTATCAAGATAAGAAATAGACAAGTGTTGGCAAGGATATGGAGAAAAGGGAACCCTGTGCACTGTTGGTGGGAATGTAAATTGGTGTAACCACTGTGGAAAACAGTGTAAAGTTTCCAAAAAAAAAAAAAATTAAAAATAAAAATAACATACAATCCAGTAAAATTCCACTACTGGGTATTTAACAAAAGAAAATGAAGACACTAATTCAAAAAGATACATGCACTCCTATATGTATTGCAGTATTATTTACAATAGCCACGTTATGGAAGCAACCTAAGTGTCTATCCACATAAAGTCCTAGTGTATATACAACGGAATATTAGCTATAAAAAGAAATGAAATCTTGTCATCTGAGACAACATGGATAAACCTAGAGGGTATTATGCTAAGTAAAATAAGTCAGGCAGAAAAAGACAAACACAATGATTTCACTCATATGTGAAATCTAAAATCAATACAAACAAAATGGAAACAATCATAAATACAGAGAACTGATAGCTGTCAGAAGGGAGGGCAGTGGTGGGGGGATAGGCAAAAAAGATGAAGAATATTAAGAGGTACAAACCTCCAGTTATAAAATAAGTCACAGGAATGAAAAATACAGCATAGGGAATACAGTCAATCATATTGTAATAACATTGTATGGTGACAAAATGCAACTACACTTATCGTGGTGAGCACAGCATAATGTATGGAATGGTCAAATCACTATGTTGTACACCTAAAAGTAATATAATTGTATGTCAACTATACTTCAATTTTCAAAAAATCAAGTCTGCATCAAATTGTGATTCAACGCACCAGGTGGTAGTGGCTTCATATCAGCATCAAACACCAGTAAGTCTTGTTCTCCTTCCCTGAACTCAACACGGAGAATGTCACTAAGAGCTCCAACAAGTTCTGTCACATTTAAGAAGCCCAATTTTTTTGGTGAAAGTTGCTCTTTAAAGATTATCTGTCAAAAAAAAAAAAACCAGAAATAACATAAAACATTAGATAAAAGGAATATAACATATACAGACGCCCTTAAACAATGTCCCTTAATTTGGACTTAGTCAATATGTGAGTTACCTTGAGACCTAGAATCCCTGCCAGGCCAGTTTCAAGTTCCTTTTAAAGCATACATAAATTGAAGTGAAAATTAGGAGGGCTTTTTACCTCTCATTTTTAACAATATTTGATTATAAAGCAAAAGTCTTAAAAAAGGGGGGGATGCACAAAATACAAAAGTCATTACTGGCTATTTATTTTCAGATAAAGAATTCACTACCACTTTCAACATGCAATAAAGTAATACTATTTTAAAATATTTCCTTAAAATTTTATGATTTCACCCTAGATGTTGAGATTAATAAGCAGGTGTCAGTGTATCTCCTACAGTATTGTTTGATTTTCTTGCCTTGCAAAAGAAGAAAAATTATACCAAATATAGAAAAAATATATATGGGATTTATATGAAATATGTTTGGTTTAAACTGCACAATGAATTGGAAGTTTGCCCTTGTTAGTGAGATCCCCCATTAAAATGTTCAAATTCTTAAACTTCTGTCTTCCTAAGCAAGGTAAAGCAGTTGAGCTAAACATAATTATTTTTCTGTTCCTCCAACTAAAATAGGAAATAAACACTTGCTCTGACTTAATCACCTTGGGGAAAACTGACAGGCACACAGAGGCAAACACTCTGAAAGAACTAACTCCTGACAGAGGACGGGACTGCTCTATACCTTCTTGTTCATGGACACTATGAGACCCAATTCAACTCTTTATGACTTCTCCCAAGACACTTGGAAAACGGGGGCCCAGCATGAGCCAAGTCATGGTTTTAAAGGGTTGTTAATATCACATCTATAGCTAGTCATGAATATCCCAAGAGAGAAAAGTTTGGAAGAAGAAAGGGGAAGGATGATGGTGAATGATACTTGTATCTCTACTTCTTTGCACATTACATATTATGGCTTCTTTTCTTTTTATGTTTGTTAGTCTCTTTAATGGTTCATCTTCTCTGTAAAGTGCCTAGTACTATGAATATGCAAGTCAGTCAAACACAAGACTAGGCTGGGAAGGATTTCATTAATTTTTTTAATACATGATATTTAGGAGTCTCAAAAAAGTATACAGCAAAACTAAGTCTCTGACCCACTCCCATCCTTCAGTGGCCCAGGAGATCATGTCCCTGGAGGGAACCAATCATTCCAAGTTTCTTGCATTAACCATCATCATCAGTTGCTTGAGCAACTTTCTAGAAACTGTCAAAATCTGAACACACATCATGCTTCAGCATAATAGACTATATCTGTTGTACATTTTTCAGTTAATACAGAGATAATCCCATATCAGTACATGACACAGTTGAGTTTTGCTTTGTGATTCTGAGAATCAGTATTAAGTTGGTTTTGTCCACTGACTGATATGTCAGATATATTTCTTCCTAATTCCTTTGTTATGTCTCCAGCTTTACAGACTCCCAACCATAAGCAAAGAAGTAATTGATGTATTTCTACTCCCACTCTCCTTCATTTTTCTCTTCCACCTCCAACTCAATTTTAACTTAGAATTTAAATTTATGCCCTCTAATATATGAATATATCCTATTACATGATTTCATTTCCTCACCGTGTGGATTTTGCAGACGACATACTCTAGTGCAAAAACTATTTTCTGCATTGGTAGCTGAATCAAAGGCTTGGTCAGACTCATGCTCTATGACTTTAAGTGATACTGTGTTTATAAAGAGGGCACGTAATGCCTGGTTGTCTCTTTTTTGGTGGTGTCTGGAGCCATTCCTGGTCCATACCTAGATCTACTATTAAAGGTTTTAACATAGTAAAATTCTATCAATTCTTTTTTGTTACTTAGTTGGAACATTTTATAGATATGCTCCCCTCATCTGCTACCTGGTTACCCAGTCATACCAGTTCATTTAGCAAAGCCAGGATAAGTGATTCGCTCTTTCTCTTTATCATTTTTTCAAGAAAATAAATTGGTTCTCTAACAACCTCTAAGATGACCAGTTAGTTTTTAATATCGTAAGAACTCACAGAATTAAACATATTTGATGAACTTCAAACCACTGCACGTATTATCATCACTGATACCTGAAATAACTCTTCAAGTGGATTCCTAAGCCCTTCTGATGCGAACCTAGTCTTTAATAGCCTCCTTATTAGTCTGGAATGATAAGATGTTCCAGGTTCATCATATCATTCCAAGAATGATATGATATTCCTGGAATATATTATAATATGTTTATACAATTAAAATTATCCCATAATTGCTTCCACATATGCCATAATTATTAATATGCACTATACCACATTACACAACAGTCTCAAAATTGATTAACAGTACTAACATTACCACTATCAATACAATAAAAGCAAATTTTTTTGCCTATGCTGACCCTTATCATTTTGTGGCATTGTTCTTTATCTACATTGTCAGACTATATAGCCATTACATACTATATTCTCTCCTTCTAACCCTCATTTGGTCTTAGTTTTACAAGTAGCACTCACTGTCAGTTCTTCTGTCAATATCTCTCAACAATTCTAGTTTTCTGAAGTTCATTCTCCAGTAGACTCCTTGAGATGGACTCAAGGGAACAAGAGTTCTTGAATCCTTGCATGGTGATAACAGCTTCTCTGGCGCTCTATAGCTGAAGGTTAATTTTGCTAACTATAAAATCCTTAGCCTACATTTTTTCCCTTGAGTATATGAAATAGGTTACTCCCTTTTCTTCTAGCATAAAATACTGCTGTGAAAATATCCATAACCTAATTCTGTCTCCCTTATAAGCCACTTACTCTTTTTGTTTAGGTGCCCAAAGGATTTTTTTTTTTTAAGTCCAATAATTTGATGTGGGTCTTTCTGGTGAACATTCTCAGATATGTCATGTGTTCTTTCAATACACAGTTTCAAATTTTCCATTTCAGTAAAGTTCACTCAAACTATAGTTTTTAGTATTTGTTCTGTTCTACTCTTCAGTTTTATTATTTATATGTTGGCTATTCTTTCCATGTTTTCAAAGTCTGTTACTTTCTCTTAAATCTTTACCTTTGTTCATTTTTTCCTTACATATTCTTATAAAAAATTTCAAATACCTCTCTGTCAAATAAATAAATAAATAAATAAATAAATAAATAAATAAATAAATAAAATCTTTAAAAGGGGGGGCACCTGGGTGGCTCAGTCGTTAAGTGTCTGCCTTCGGCTCAGGTCATGATCCCAGGGTCCTGCTCCAGCAGGAAGCCTGCTTCTCCCTCTCCCACTCCCCCTGCTTGTGTTCCCTCCCTCTCTCACTGTGTCTGTCAAATAAATGAAATCTTTAAAAAAAAAAGTTTCAAATACAACAAAAGGTTAAAGACTTGGACAATGAACATTTATCACCTCATGATATAATTATTGGTATTCTGCTATATGCTTTATCATCTATCCATCCATCTACCTACCAATCCATCTTATCTTTTTTATACATTTTTAGAGTAACCTCCAAATATCAATACCCTTCACCCCAAAATGAGTTAGCATGCACATAATTAACTGAGTTCAATATGTTAGTTTTTTAAGGTAAAATTGACATACAGTGAAACATTTAAAACTTAAGCCTACCAATTAGCTTTGATAAAAGCAAAACTGTGTAAATTGGGATTTTAGTGGGCACATCATTGACTGTACTCTTTAGGAAGCTCATGATGTGACTCAGCCCCAGAAAATATGTTAGACCTGGAAATATTTCAAACTTTTAAGTATATACATATATAAATGGCACTTAAAAATCTTTAGAGTAGAAGAGATAAACCAAGAAATGGACCTATAGTTCATTTCTTTTTAGAGCTGAATACTCCATTGTTTGGATATACCATTATTTACCCATTCACCTACTGAAGGACATTCTAATCACTTCCAAGTTTTCACAATTATGAATAAAGGTGCTGTAAACATCTGTGTGCAAAAAAAAAAAAAAAAAAAAAGCAAAACTGTGTAACCCAAAGCCCTGTTCAATATACAGAACACTTCCATCAGTTCAGCAAGTTCTCCCTTTCCCAGAGACAAACAACTCTTTTCCACCACAGATTAACTTTGGCTATTCCAGCACTTCACATGGAAGACATCCTACAGCACTATTCTGTGTGAGGCTTCATTCAACACCGAGTGTTTCTCAGATTCATCCATGTTGGTTCATGTATTAGCTTATTTCTTCTTAATGGTGAATAAGTATTTCATTGTAAAAATATACCATAATTTCTTTATTCATTTTCCCATTGGTGAATAATGGGGGTTGTTTTCAGTTTTGGCAATTAAGTATAAAGCTATTATAAATACTATGTGCAAGTCTTTTGGGGAGGGGGACACAGGCTTTGGTTTCTCTTGGAAAATAAGAGTATAATCCTGGGTCAAGGGGGTAAATATATAATTACTTTATAAGAAACAGAACATTTTCCAAAGTAGTTGTACCATTTTATACTTGCATCAAAAATGTATGAGAGTTTATATTTGTGCTTTGTGCTATTAATCACTCACATATCTGCATTTGCAAACTGTTCAGATCTTTTTGCAATTTTTTTTAATGGAGTTGTCTGGCTTTCTAACTTCCCTAATAATTACTTGAAAAATGGTGTTTAATTTCCAAATTATCTGAAAGGCTAATACTTAAATAATTTACTGTTTGATTTGTAATTTAATCCCTTCTTAATCAGAAAACATACTCTAAGATCTCAATATTTTGAAATTGGTTAAGACTTATTTCTATAGCCAACTAAATGTTCTATCTTGGCAAATGTCCCATATATACTTGAACAGAAAGTGTATTCTGCAGTGTTGAGTCTAGTGTTCCATAAAATAGACCAAGATGGTAGAGAGAGTGGTTCAGATTTTCTATGTCCTTATGCATTTTTTAGCTATCCTATTAATCGCTGGAAAAAGAAAATCTATTTATGGAATTCACTATTTTGTCAATTTTTGGATCATTTATTTTAAAATATTAGATAAATACACATTTAAATGTTGTGTCTTCCTAAGAATTGATCCTTTGCCCTTCCTAAGAACTGATCCTTTACCAAATGGTCCTCTGATAATACATATTGCATTGAACTGTTTTATCTGAATTTTTTTAATTGTTTTTATGCTTATTTCATTTACTGTCTTATTCATCTTTTACTTTCAGTCTCTGTCTTTATATTTACAGTGTGTTTCTTGTTAATGTCAGCTAGTTGCATCTTGCCTCTACATCTGGTCTCATAATTTCATTAATTCTAATATTTCACCCACTTACATTTATGAAATTAATATAATTGGATTTACAGCTACCATTTTGCCATTTTTTTAAGTAGGCTCCACGTCCAGTGTGGAGCCCAACACGGGGCTTGAACTCACAACCCTGAGATCAAGACCTGAGCTGAAATCAAGAGTTAGATGCTTAACTGACTGAGCCACCCAGGCATCCCACTATTTTTCTATTTAATTTCTTCTGACAGCTGAACAAGACAAGCTGAACACTAAACCCTATCTTCCCTTGGGTTTACTGAGTATTTTTGTATAATTCCATTTTAATTTCTCTACTGGCTTACTAGCTGCAACTCTGCATTTTTATGGCTGTTTTATACATCCTTAACTTTTCAGTACTACTGTACTACCTAACATAAAATATAAAGAGCCTTACAACCTATAGCTCCACTCATTATGCTATGGTTTTTGTGTGTATTACATCCACATATCCACATGTTACAAACCCAATTACACAATGTTATAATTTTTGCTTTAAGCAGTCATATATTTAAGTGATGAAAGTCTTTTATATATACCCATTTACCATTTCCTGTGCTCTTCAATTCTTCCTGCAGATTTGAGTGCAACCTAGCATCATTTTGTTCAGCCTAAAGAATGTTCTCTAGAATTTCTTATACTGCAGGGCTGCTTACTATTAACTTGCAATTTTTGATCATTTGAAAACTTTTTTTTTTTTTTAGGATTTTATTTACTTATTTAACAGAGACACAGCGAGAGAGGGAACACAAGCAGGGGGAGTGGGAGAGCGAGAAGCAGCTTCCTGCTAAGCAAGGAGCCCAATGCAGGGCTCGATCCCAGGACCCTGGGATCATGACCTGAGCCGAAGGCAGACACTTAACGACTAAGCCACCCAGGCACCCATGTCTTTTACTTTCATTCTTGAAAGATACTATCACTAAATATAAAATATTGGCCTAACATTATTTTTTCTTTGAGCACTTTAAAGATATCCTTCCACTCTCTTTTAGTCATTATTGTTTCTAATGAGAAGTCAGCCATCATTCGTATCATTGTCCCTCTGTTTCTTTCACTGCTTTCAGGATTTTCTCTGAAAATCATTTTTCACTGGATGCTCTCAGAATTTTCTAATTATCTTTGGTTTTCTGCAGCTACTATGATGTGCCTGTGTAAAGTTTTCTTTATATTCACTGTGTGAGGTTATCTGGGCTTCTTAAATCTGTAAACTTCTTTCACAAAAATTTGGAATATGTTCAGCCATTTTTTCAAATATTTTCCTATTTCCTCTCCTTTCTTTCTCTCCTTACCAATTACATCTACATTAGACCATCTGGTATTGTCCTACCAGTCTCTCAGACTCTGTTTTTTTTATCTTTCATTTATTTTCTCTGTTCTTCAGACTGAATCATCTCTACTGATCTGTCCTGAAGTTCACTGGTGCTTTCTTCTGCCGTTTCCAATTTGTTAAGATACTGCAGTGAATTTTTTTTTTTTACTTCTAGTAAATCTTGTTTTTTTATATTTTTTCTCCAGTAAGACCTGTTATCTGTTCATTCAATATGAACACATATTTCTTTATATCCTTTAACAGGACAATAAAAGTTCTTTTAAAACCCTTTTTCTGGGGTGCCTGGGTGGCTCAGTCAGTTAAGCGGCTGCCTTCGGCTCAGGTCATGATCCCAGGGTCCTGGGATCGAGCCCCACATCAGGCTCCTGGCTCAGCAGGAAGGCTTCTTCTCCCTCTCCCACTCCCCCCGCTTGTGTTCCCTCTCTTGCTGTGTCTCTCTCTCTGTCAAATATTTTTTTTAAAAAAACTTTTTTCTAACTTCAACATCTACATCACCAATATTTCCATTGCTTACTTTTTCTCTTCACCAAGGATCATATTTGTTTCTTAACAGATATCTAGTAAATTGGTTTGTATCCTGGACATGATGAATGATATATTAAGAAGACTCTGGGGCACCTGGGTGGCTCAGTTGGTTAAGCGACTACCTTCGGCTCAGGCCATGATCCTGGAGTCCCGGGATCGAGTCCCGCATCGGGCTCCCTGCTCGGCAGGGAGTCTGCTTCTCCCTCTGACCCTCCTCCCTCTCATGCTCTCTGTCTCTCATTCTCTCTCTCTCGGATGAATAAATAAAATCTTTAAAAAAAAAAAAAAGAAGACTCTGGAATTGTTCATATTCCTTTTAAGCCGATTGCTTTTTGCTTTGTTTTAGCAGGCAGTTGGGACGAACTTAAACTCTCTCTGTAATGATCAACAGCTGAAATATATTCAGTTCTTTTAGCCTTACTAGGCTACTTTGACCTTGCTGCAACCATGTGTAGTTCAACTGTCAACCAGAGATTTGGGAAGAATTTATGTGCAGAATTTGGTGCTCCGAGTTCTCTGTAGCTCTCTCCATCCTAAAATTTCTCCCCTTCTTTCAGCTGCTTACATACCTCTAAACACTATCCTTTGGTTCTTCAAGCCAGTATAAACTTCTGGTTTTTGTCCAAATCCAAAATTCCAAACACTGGATGGGGCCTGCCATCAGGCCAAAATCCAGGCAAATAAAAGTGTCATTCCCTCTTCCAGATGCTGAATCCTGTCCAGTTTCTGCCTACTTTTAGATATTGATCTAGTATCTTCAGACAGTGATTTTTTTAAACTTTGTCCAGAATTTACAATACTTATCTTCAAGATTGTTCCAATACAGGCTACTCAGACATACCATCTTAATTTACTTGTGTGCCTGAGTTTCTCACTAGATTTCAAAATCTTACAGAGACTTTTTATGCCTAGATCCCCAGTGCCTCCTTCATTTCCCTTTAATTTTCAAAATGTTCCTCATATTTACCTGTTCTTTTCTGAGGGCATTATCTGTTGTATTTTTAGCTCTTGTCATCTTTGTAGTTTAGTCTTCATTTTGGAAATGATTTTTTTCTTTTGTTTCTAATTTTGCCCCATCTATTATAACTTTATTTCCAAATTCATATATTTCAGATTTATGTTGTTTATGAAAGAACAACTTTCTTAATCTATCTTTTTGTATCACTTTCTTAACGTATCTTTTTGAAAAAGCAGGCTTCAGGTTTGATCTGTATGAGAGGCATGCATTTCTGACATGCTTTCACTATCTATAGATAAATTCTTCTTCTCCTTATTCTTTTTTCTTAACACACTGAAGAAGTTTGGCCCTGATCCTCTTCTGTTGCATATCTTACATTAAATTCATTTTCCTAATCTGTAGAACATTCTGGACGGCTTTTCTGCTTCAGACCTCCTCCTTCTACTATTTTCATATATTGTTAAAAAATACAGTACCGTAATACAGCCACAGAAGTTCCTCAAAAAGTTAAAAATAGAAATACCATATGATCCAATAATTTCACTATTGGGAATTTACCCAAAGAAAATGAGAACACTAATTTATTTAATTTATGCACCCCTATGTTTACTACAATATTATTTACAACACCCAAGATAAAGGAAGCAACCTAAGAGTCCATTAAATGAATGGATAAGGAAGATGTGGTACACACACACACACACACACACACACACACACAAGTATTACACAGCCATAAAAAGGATGGGACCTTGCCACTTGCAACAACATGGATGAACCTAGAGGGTACTATGCAAGGGAAACAAGTCAGACTGAGAAAGACAAATAACATATGACTTCACTCATATGTGGAATATTAAAAGAAATGAATAAACAAACAAAAAGCAGAATCAGACCTGTAAATACACAGAACAAACTGATGGTTGCCAGAAGGCAGGGGATGGGGAGGATGGGCAATTGGTGAAAGGGAGTGGGAGATACAGGCTTCAGTTATGGAAGGAATAAGTCACAGGAATAAAGGCACAGCATAAGGAATATAGTCAGTGATATTGTCATAGCACTGTATAGTAACAGATGGTAGCTACACTTGTGGGAGAATAGCATCATATTTAAACGTTGAGCTGCCATGAAGTATACCTGAAACTAGTAATATGGTCAACTACACTCAAATTTAAACATTTATATATACATACATAGTAGCTTGTTTTTGAAATATTCTGGCTCTCTTCTCTTAATCCTACTTACATCTGGACCCTTCTTTTTCTATGGTCCCTATCCTGCTCAATTTTTCTCTCTTGTCTGGTCCTATCTGGAAGGGACCTCTGGCCTGTCCATTTCAAGAATTCACAGAGGCTATAAATGCTCCAGCCTGATTCAAGCCTTACCATGAGACACTCTCTGCTATTAGACTGATATTATCCAGTTTCGGCTGCTGTTTTCAAAATGGCTTGCTCTACTGTCTAGTGAATTATCTCATGGTTACTTTGTAACTTTTTTGTCCCCAGATCCATCAGAAATTGGCTCCCCTGCTTCCCTGTTTTCTCCTGACACAGACACTGGCAACATGAAGACCTTGTGGCCGCTGGCAATTACTCCCCACACAATTGTTCTTAGAAAATATATTACCCAATTTTGTTGTAGATATTGTCAGCGGATTTTTAGTTTTGCTATCTAGTTTCTCTGTCTTTATGTGGAGCCTCAGGAAAAACCAAAACCTATGCTGCCAATGCACTATCTTCCCTTCAATTAGCAATTGAACAAGCCATTTTGAACAAATGACAGACTACTGAGCAGGTAGTTCAAGAGGGCAAATCACACAGGTATAGCTTTTACATCACACTGGATAAATAAAGGGTTAAGCAAGTGTTTCTACAAGTCAGAACAAAAGTTAAAATAAATCTATACTTCCTATATACTTCTAATCACGAAGCTGAATTTCTGCTTGTTTACTAAGAAAAGCAAAGAGCTTTGCTGTAACATTAAAAGGTTTGTTTTAACTTCTCCAGGATTGCTGACTTGTAACCTTAACACCTTGAACTTTTATTACAAGCTACATTTGACTGTGGTATAAAACTATTCACTCTGAGTTGTGAATCTGGCATAGGAGACTAATTTTACCCATAAATTTTATGGTAATTAAGTCATTCTATTACAGACTTTATTCTGGAATTTCATTATTAGGTAAGTTAATTTGCTGGTTCATCAAAAAAAATCAAGACCCCTTGTTTTAAGTCTATTTGAAATAAACTGTGTGGCACTAAAAGATTCATATTTTTAAAACAATGGGAACTTAAGTTGTCTCCATCACTATCCAAGGGATGGATGCCTATCTTTTCAATCTTTCTTCTCTTTCTTCTAAGAATTAATATTTACTGAATAATTACTATGTGGCAGGCACTGTTCTAAATATTTCATTTTTAAGTCATTAAAACTTTGCAAAACTCGGGGCGCCTGGGTGGCTCAGTCGTTAAGCGTCTGCCTTCGGCTCAGGTCATGGTCCCAGGGTCCTGGGATCGAGCCCCGCATCGGGCTCCCTGCTCGGCGGGAGCCTGCTTCTCCCTCTCCCACTCCCCCTGCTTGTGTTCCCTCTCTTGCTGTGTCTCTCTCTGTCAAATAAATAAAATCTTTAAAAAAACAACTTTGCAAAACTCTCTTACATAATATTATCCTGACTTTACGTGTCATTTATAAACCAGCACATAGAGGTTAAGGTATTAACCATTATGCTGTAGTAGCTCACAAAATCTGTGTTTATATCTGCAAATATATGACAGTTTTCATGGCACAGAAGTTAAGATTTAGGATTCTGAAGCCAGGCTGCCTGGGGTTCAAATCCTGACTCCACCCGTTACTATCTGACCCGTAGGCAAGTTACTTCTCTGTGCCTCAGTCTATCATGAAAATCAAATGAATTACAATATGAAAGGCATTCAGAATAGAGCCTAGCACAGAGCTAACATGTATACAGATCTTACCATTTTTTTAAATTGGATATAAGGCAGTGTCTAAATTACCATTCTGCAACGTGATTTTTTCACTAAACAGACGATGATTCCATGTTGCAGAATAAACCTAGTTCATTTTATCTACTATTCCATCACATAAATGTCAATCTCTATTTATCCATTCTCCTATTGACAGTCGTTTAATCTGCTTCCAGTTTTTCATTCTGCTGCCAGGTGCACGGGTCTTATGCAGATCTCCATGTGCACACACGTAAGAGTTTCTCTAAAGTATGTATGTAGAAGTGGAAATGCTGGATCACTGGGGGTGCTTGTCTTCAACTTTACTTGCTACTGTCAAAATTCCAAAGGGGTTTTGTCCCACGAACAGTGGATGACATATTCTGTTTTTCCACATCCCCACTGACACTTGGCATTGTCAGACTTTAAAAATAAATTAACTTTTGGGGCGCGTGGGTGACTCAGTCGTTAAGCTTCTGCCTTAGGCTCAGGTCATGATCTCAGGGTCCTGGGATCGAGCCCCGCATCAGGCTCCCCACTCAGCGGGAAGCCTGCTTCTCCCTCTCCCACTCCCCCTGCTTGTGTCCCTTCTCTCGCTGTGTCTCTGTCAAATAAGTAAAATCTTAAAAATAAATTAATTAACTTTTATTCTAATAATACTATTAAATGGTAAAGATAACCTATATATAATGAAGTACTTATAAAGGATCATATTCTTAACTCTTTTAGTAAAGAAAATGATAGCAAAATGCAAAACAAAATATTGAAATTCTAGAGCATAGGTGGGAGATCCAAGAAATAGACACAAAATTTCTATCCACCACCATAAGGCATAAAAAAACCATGGTTGATGAAAAAGAAAATACTCACCTCAAATTCTCTGAGCAGTTTAGACATAAGCAAACCCTCTGGAAACTTGGATACAACCTAACAGAAAATAAAATACAATATAAATAGACACTATTAGGATGCTGGCTAACAAAATATCAAAATAAAACCATATAAACTTAAATAGTAAAAAAGGTAAAAAAAAAAAAAATAACATTACTGAATGAATGAATTAAAAGTCACAATAATTTTTAGATCAGTTTCCAGTTTTAAAAAAGGATGTAACAACAACAACAAAAAGGCTTCCAACATTTCCAGAGTCGAGAAATCATTCTTGCACCATACTGCAATGCCGCAGGTCTCTAGAAATTCCTACAATTCTTTAGCTAATATATTTAGCTTTAGCTCACATAAAGTAAAAATCCTACAGCATAATTTCAAGCATTTTATTTTAAAGATTTTATTTTTAAGTAATCTCAACACCCAGTGTGGGGCTCAAACTCACAATCCCGAGATCAAGAGTCACATGCTCTACCAACCAAGCCAGCCAGGCATCCCTCAAGCATTTTAAATGGTAGAAAAGAAATAAAATGGATACTATAGAAAACTTTGAAAAACAGAATTGAGCAAAGAAAAAATTATCATAGTCATTGTTGCCCATATGTACATAAAAATACCTATATTTAATGTAAAAATAAGGTCATCATTTCCAAAACAAGTTTTTTATTATCATACCACAAACAATTTTCCATGTCAGTAAATATGGATCAACATGTATACTGGCTATAGAGTTATCAAATTATTCCATATAAATTTATTTACTTGATCCTCTATTTATGGGTGTGTCCTGTGTTTTATTGTCACAAATATTATAATTATTTTCATATTTGCATCTTGCACACTTGTCCAATTACCTTTTAGGAAAAATTCCTAAAAGCAGACTTATTCTATCCCAATAAAGTGTAAAAAGTTTTGTGTTGTCCCAGATTTTTCCAAATATTACATGTTTCATTAAAAAGGCTAAATCAAGCTTCAGAAAAATATAAAAATGATTCCAAAATCCTGTGACCAGAGATAACTGTTGCTGCTTTTCATAAATCATCCTTTCAGAAACCTCTTATGTAGACACACACATTATACATAATTTTACATGAAAGGACAATACTAAACTTGTTATTCTATAACACCTGTTTTTAAAGTCAAACAATAGATCAAGGAGATACTTCCATGAAAATTAATTGAGATATACGTAAACTTTCTTATGAGCCTCATGATACTGTCTAGTTTGAGTAGTTAATTTAACCAATCCTTTACCAATGAATGTTTAATTTTCCTTTAATTTTTTGTTACCATAAGAAATCATATTGAACATTCTTAAATAAATAATTGTTGGATACACAGTCAATGTCCAAACAAAAAAACAGGGTTTGAATGTACCATGGTTTTTGCATTTCTCCCAGTAAAACCACAACATCCGAAATGGAATAATTTAAAGCAGTAAGAGTCGTAACAGCACTCTGATCATTCAAGTAAGAATAGCTCCCACCAAAATTTTAAGTGTACATACCCTTCAACCCGATACATTAACAGCCAAAGAGCTTTCACAAATTAACAAGGAAAAACAACAAATTAGGCCAAAGACATGAACAGGTAATTCACATAAGAAATATAAGTGGCTATCAGTTTATCTTCTGGATCACTAATTCATTCTTCTGCCTCACCTACCCTGGTTGTTAGAGTATCCAGTTTAGACTGCAACTCACTCATAGCATTTTTAAGTTCAGCCTGATTGGCTCTCATTTCTGCCCTTAGAGATTCTATATCGCCACTAATGGTTTTCTCAAGCCTAGCTATTGACTTCATAACTGCTACCCTGAAGTCTATCTCTGACATCCTGCTTATATCCATATCCATTAGGTCTGCAGGAGAAACCATTGTCTCTGGTTCTTCTCTTTGTTAGGAGTTCCTCCTCCTAGTCATTCTGTTGAGGGGTGGTTGAGGAAATGTACAGAGTCCTAAATATCAACCACAATCCAGGCAAGATGCAGCCTGGGAAAATCCGGAGCAGTCAAAAGCCACCACCGAAAAAGCAAAGCCAAAATGAAACCCAAGAATAAAATTTATGAAATTAAAAAAATTTTAAAAACATTAAAAATTAAAAAATTTTTAAAAGGGGGGGATAAGGGGAAGAGGGGCTATAATCTCTCAATGTGGGCAAGGTAGGGTGTTTCAGTACTTCCTGGGTGTATTTTGTTCTCTTTGTTAGAGGACACTACTTCACAGAGTTACAGGGAAAATAAAACAGGTACATATATAAAGGTAGCATTGAATAGGGAAAAAAGGACTACATTGAAATTTTATCTATTAAAAAAATATTTGTATATATATAATTAATTATAAATTTATATATATTATATATTTATATTTATATATAGACCCCTATATATATGTATATAGACCCCAGAAAACGAATTAAGGATCTCAGAAGGGAGGGGATAACTGGATGATGGGTATTAAGGAGGGCACATGTAGTGATGAGTACTGGGTGTTATACACAAACAATGTATCATTGAACACTACATCAAAAACTAATGATGTACTATACAGTGGCTAACTGAACATAAAAATAATTATAAAAATATATAAATGGCTACTAAGCATATGAAAGATGCTCAGATGTAAAAGTCAAGAGGTATAAATTACAACATTATTGGAAAATAACATTTCACCATGAGTGGGAGTGCAAATCTGTTCAAACCTTTTAGAGGGCAATTTAGTATTAATGACCAAAACTAAATTACTCAATGCCTTTGACAAGTCCACTTCTAGATACATATTCGAGGACATTAACCGTAACATTTTTTTAATATCCAAGGCTAGAAACAACCCCAATTTAATCAATCGCAGATCTCATAAACGAAAGTGCACTGGCAGAATGAAATGCCATGTAATGTTTAGAATAATATCTGACATACATATATATGAAACTGATACTGGAAAGATCTTGAACTGTTTGCTAACAATGATTTACAGGGGTAAGGGGAAGAAAAAAAGGAGGACAGCATTTATGGAAGAATTCCATTTTCTAAATAATTTTGAGAACATTAAAAATTATTAGGAGTGGGGCGCCTGGGTGGCTCAGTCGTTAGGCGTCTGCCTTCGGCTCAGGTCATGATCCCAGGGTCCTGGGATCGAGCCCCGCATCCGGCACCCTGCTCGGCGGGAAGCCTGCTTCTCCCTCTCCCACTCCCCCTGCTTGTGTTCCGCTATATCTCTCTCTGTCAAATAAATAAAATCTTTAAAAAAAAAAAAATTATTAGGAGTAATTTTTTTTTCCTGATCTTAAAAGAATAGCCACTCCATTTGCAATATATTTGAAAAGATCAGGTATAATTATAAAATAAACACTCATAAGCAAAGTAAATTTAACCACAAATGAGATCTAAATGTATAATTAATTTTCATATTCATTTCCCAGAAACAGAAAATACTTACAAATCTTATCTTATGCTTTAGTTCTGGATTGATAGTCCCTCCAGGTCCAATTTGTGCAATAACTGATTTGAATGTGTTCTCCAACTATGGGGAAAAAAAAAAAGTTCAAGTTATAATCCAAAAAGAAAAAGATCAAAGGTAAATCTGAACAATATGTAAAAGGAAACCTCTACCACAGGAAATGTCTTTCAATCAAATGGGTAAATTCTTAAGAGGCACTATAACATTTCATACCATATAAAATATATTTAGAGTAGATGGAATCTATAAAACAACACTGCAATTTTCCAGGATAATTAACATTCTCTGAAACAATTAGATTCTAGAGTATTCCATTTTTCAAACTCCTACTCAATCTCCTACTCTTACCCAGACAGGGTTTTTGTTACTAATTTTCTTCTGTTTATAAAAATTAGATGTTTATTAAACATATGCTTAGTGAATGCCAAATGCAAGGAAGGGACTGAATGGTGGAAGGTCCTAGGAGGCAGGAAGGAATGTGAGCCAGGGTAGGAAGGAAAAGCTCTTCTGTTGTAACAGAAAAGAAGGGAGAAAGAACCAGGTGGGATACAGAATGTGGGGTCAGAAGGTAGAGTGACTAATGGCTTCAGTATCCTGAGTTCAGCAGCAAGGCCCACTCCTAAGACTTAGAGGGAAAGGGGAGACAGTTCAGGCAGTTGAGAAAGCAGAAAAGTAAGGTGAGAAAACGATGGAGGATTATCCAAAAGCAACAGGCAGGGAGTAAAGACAGGAGAGGCATAAGCTAAGACAACAGAGCTCTAAGGATTTTAGCTGAGACAAGCCAAAGGCAAAGAGATCCCAATAAGGTAGAAGATGATGTACAGGACTATTTGGAAAAATAAGCCAGAAGCTCAGGCAGTTATGGTCAGAGAAGCATGACGAACATGCAGACAACCCCACCAGGCGAACAGCCACGTCAGGGGAGGCCTAAGTGAATCAAAGACCATGGATTCGCATTTCTCCCAGTAAAACCACAACATCTGAAATGGGATGATTTAAAGCATTAAGAGTCATAATGTATGTTTAAAGATAGTAAGCAGGAAAAATAGAGGCTAGGAAAGACACATTACCTAAAATCCTATCACATAGACAGAATCACTATGAATATTTTTTCCTTCTAAACTTTGTATTTTTTCATCTTTCTTCTTGTTTTCACTTGGCCTGTCATTACTTACAAACTGTATAACCTCTTAAGTCTCAGTTTCTTCACCTGGAAAATGAAGACGATTTCAGTATCTTGTAAGATTATAGGAAAAGGGGCTGGGGGGAGGGAGATTAGATTCCTAGGATTATATCGCTAGCTTTCACAAAAAGCCTCAGCCCTGGGGCTTATGTTCTTCATACTTCTTCTGCATCTGCCATCAGAGAACTTGCCAAAGCTCTCCCAGTGAACAGTTAAGAGAATCAAAAGAGAACTGATTCTTCACATCCCGACATGCTCCCCTCATTAGAAGAGTCAGTACAACTTCTTGTATTATCACTGTTTCAGGGGACCAAAAAAGGTCACGGCAGTGTCATCCCTCTCAAGCCACTTAAAACTAAGTAGGGAAATGAGATAAAAGCATAAACTGCTATAACCTACGGGTGACTTTGGGCATCACCAAAGAGGGACAGAAGCAGAGAAGGACCTATTATCACATTAGGTTATAAATATAGGGAAAGTTTCCTTTTTGAAGGACCCTGAAGGGTGGGGGGACACTGCAAAGAAGGGTGGTAGAGACGGCAATGAAGTCATAAGGAACATCATAAGCACAGGAAAAGGGGAAAAAAATAACTTGCCTGAAGGCACTAAGGAAGTAGTGGAAGAGAACACCGAAGGAGAAGGAAGTTACTACAGAATACCTTAGGCGCCAAACTAATGAGTTTTACTTGGTTATGTAGACAAAACCTTGAGATTTTCAGCAAGGGAGAGACACTATCAGAATTTTAATCTGTCAGCAGAAAATGATATTAGAGGTGGACAACCAACGGGGAGCCCAGTGCAACTCTCTGGATGGGAGTCTTAGACTAGGGAGTAAGACTAGAAAGAGGGGACATTATAAAGGTGGAATGCGGAATGCATAGAAATTAGGAAAGAATCCAGTGCAGGGGCTGATTCGAAAGGGATGAATAATAAGAGACCCAGGGAAACAGCCTCAAAGACGGCAAGTTTTAGGAGGAAATCTAAAGGACCTTGGAACACAGAGGTAGGTTTTTGCTGGTTTTTAACAAATTCCAAAAGTTTGGGGAACTGGGAGGTAAATGACAGGATGAGAATTACAAATGTGATTTTTCTCTCTGGAGTGTGGCTTGTGACAAGGTCAGCAAACGAAAGCCAGGGGCCAAATCTGGCCCACCATCTGTCTTTGTACTGCCCATAAGCTTGGAATAGTCTCAACATTTTTAAATAGTTGGGGAGGAAAACATAAAATGAATATTTTGTGACACATGAAAATTATATGATATTCAAATTTCAGTATTCATAAAAAAAATTTTACTGGAACATGCCACACTCACTCATTTATACATTATCTACATGATTGTGTTTCACCCCACAAGGGCAGAATTGTGTGTTTACAACAGAGACCATTTGGACCTCAAGCCTCAAATATTTACTGTGTGGCCCTTTAAAGAAAATAGTCGCCAGGCCTGGGCTTAAGATGTCAAAATGATAGGCTCTTAGCTAGGGACAGAATGCTTCTCGAGGAGGAAAAAAAAAATTTTTTTTGCCTCAAGCTAGAGCACTAAATTAAGCTGACTTTAAGCTGAATGGGGTAGGGAAGATTTCTTAAAGTTCAGCTAATCTTGGGGGTATCTATAACTGGAGGGTAGAAGTTATAATGAGGGGAAGGGCAGTAAGAGAGGAAGGTAATCAGTGATTGACACCAGGAAATAAGAGGGGACCCTGACTTCAATAATGCTTGTCTCAGATGCCTACCTAGCAAACACAAAGAATGGATAATAAATCAAGTGAACAAAAATATTATAGGGGCATAAGCAGAGATGGAAAGTGATGGGGAAAAAAATACCATATTCAGATAGGAGCCTCTAGGATCAGAGAAGAGGCAGAGAAGAGCTTTGAATCAAAAGATGATACTCCTCAAAAAAACGGACAAAACATGAATAGGCAATTAATAGTAAATTAAGCAATAGAAGCATGACGCTTAACCTCTAATAAACAGACATTAGTCAAATATAGTAACTTGCCTATCAAATTGGAAAATTATTTTCACAATAATGCCCATTTATTCAACAAAAATGTCCTGAACACATACTATGTGCTTCACAGTGGATATACAGGGGTAAATAAACTCAATATGGTCACTGCCTTCCTGGAACCTGGTAGTCTAGTGCGGGGAGACAGACATGAAATAATCATAAATATAATATATAACTGCAATTATGATAAATATCATGAAAAGACTCACAGAGTGTCATGAAGAAATAATATGCCCAAAGGCATTAGGAAAGAAATGGGAGATCTAACAGACTGGGTTGGTGGGGAGGGAGAGGTCATCTACACTGTGTATTAACAAAGGTACAGGAAAGACGCACACTCCATACACACCTTATCTGAGTGCTAACTGAAACAACTTTTCTGGAGGACAACCTAACTACATAAAAATACACATTCTTTTTGATGCAGTGATTGTCGCTCCAGAAATTTATCCTGTGAAGTAATGGAGATATATGCAAATTTGAGCAAGATTTTCATCACAAAGTTATTTTTAATAACAAACATTAGAAAGAGCCTTAATGCCTAACCAAGGTTACAAGTTAAATAAATTATGATGCATCCTACTGCCATTAAAAATTATGTTGCATCACAATACTTAATAATGTGGGATGTTCACAACTTACAGTTATGACTAAAAAAAAGCAGGTCACAAACCTGGGCCAGAATGATTCCAACTTTATTTAAAAGTAAAAAAAAAAAAAAAAAAAAAGTCACTTAGCATAATACTCTCTAGTTCCATCCATGTTGTTGCAAATGGCAAGATTTCATTTTTTTATGGTTAATATTACATTGCATGTGTGTGTGTGTGTCTACCACATCTTCTTTACCCATTTATCAGTTGATGGATACTTGGGCTGTTTCCCCATAATTTGTCTACTGTAGAAAATGCTGCTATAAACACTGGGGTACAAGTACACCTTTCAAAATAAGTCAGTCAGAAAGACAAATATATGATTTTACTCATATGTGGAATTTAAGAAACAAAATAAATGAGCAAAGGGGGAAAAAAGAGACAGAGAGGGAGACGGGGGGGGGGGGGGGCAAACCAAGAAAGGGACT
Source organism: Mirounga angustirostris (assembly GCF_029215605.1). Classification (NCBI taxonomy): domain Eukaryota; kingdom Metazoa; phylum Chordata; class Mammalia; order Carnivora; family Phocidae; genus Mirounga; species Mirounga angustirostris. The sequence goes on from NW_026991714.1 coordinate 47,560,047, forward strand.
CTTCACTGTAGAGAACAAACTGATGGCTCCCACAGGGGAGGCGGGGGCCATGGGTTGAAATAGGCGATAGGGATGAAGGTGTGCACTTGTGATGCGCGCCGGGCGATGTATGAAGTGCTGAATCACTACACTACGCACCCAAAACCAATGTAATACTGTATGTTAACTAACTGGAATTTAAATAAAAACTTTAAAAGAAAAAGTCAACTTTTCTGAGTGAGAAAAGCATAGGTGATTTTTTCTTTTCATCTGTGCTTTCCTGTATTTCAAATCTTCTACAATCAATCTCTATTACTTTGTAATAAAAAGTTTTAAAAAAAACAGACACCTGGGTGATATTTGGAAACATGAGGGTGGGAGCATTTTGGAAAGAAAATGCATGAAGCTAAAAGCAGAAATGAACAGAAGTGACATCCTTAGAGGAATATACTACAGCCCCGTGGCCATATGGTGAAACATAAATACATTTCTGATAAAGATCACAAAACTGGCACAGACACATATAGAAGCAAAGTTTTCAACTGCTGAAATATTTACTAGGTACCTCATCTGACAAGAAGCCGGGCAGTATGGAATGTGACTTGCCGTACTGAAAATTTCATCCAAACTCACAAGAAAACATACAGGGAACAGCTACTTTTAGTTGGCCAGGGAACACAACTTCCAAAAATTGAATTAATGAACCCATCAAACAGCTCCTGCTGACAGTAACTGTTTAATATACCCAGTTGCTTGTCCAGGATACTCTTAAAAGACAGTTGGGCCAGGTCAATCAAGGAAAATGAAAAAGCATCTTTTCTTATATCCAATACCAAGCACACCACATAATGCACATAAAAACTATCAACTCTTTGGTTGCAAATTAAAAGTTAGGTGCAAACTAACACCCATCCCTGATTTTTAATTCATTTAAGATCAGATCTTCTTTTATAATTCCAGGTTTACCTACTTTAAACCTCACGCTGAATGTTACAATGAAGTTTTCTGATGTGTAAGATGGGAGTGGAGTAGGATGGGGTACTCTTAGATACAGTATGAAGGCTAGAGAACCCAGAAATGCCAGATCCCTATTCCTTGATCAAACATTCTTACAGGCAATGACCTATTAATGGAAGCAAAGTAACACCATGGTAAGCTGTGATCTAAGACTACACGCAGACAGAGCATCTGAGGTTTCATTCCCTAGAAAATATGGCTAATCCATACTCATCCATTCACATTTTCATTCTCCATGTAAACATCCTCTCAGTCAATATAAAGGGAATTTAATAGAATTTGGTATAAAGATTATTCACATCTTGCAAAACAGAGTTTAAACTGTTCTAGCCATTTGCTTTGTGAAACAAAGCATGGCAATGAGCAAAGGGCAGCAGACCAAAGACCATGCCTGGCTGTTACTCTCAGAGGTGAAAGATGAAAAAATACTAATACTCACTTGACAAAGGAGAAATTTATTTTTATTCTTTTTAATAACATGATTTTCTTATGACAAAATAGCATATGTTCACTGTGGAAAAACAAAATAGAGTATCAAAAAGTCTGTAAATGTATAATTTAAATTTGTTATAGATCTGTTCTTTTTCTACACTAATACATACACTTGTAGAGTTCTGAGTAGGACCACAGAGCAAACTGTTACATCTGTAATTCTGAAGAAATGTCAAGTTGTACATTTATAAATACGATTATGTAGGATCTGATAATTATGTGGAGTCTGTCCTGCTAGCAAATTAAAATACATAGTTTAGGAATTAGAGCCCACTCTTTGGAACAAGATTCAAACAGCTCCCGTGGCAAAAACTTCAACTTGCAGTGAAATGTGGTTACTAGATTGTATATATGAGGAATTCTTGGAGCTGCATGAAACTCAAAGGAAAACAGTTACAGAAAAAGTGTCTGTGCATCCCTCTCATCCCCTCCGTGGAGCCATGCCAGGATCAAAGGTCCTGTGCATTTGTTATCGCCTGGTTCTGACAGTTACAGGCAGAGTCTTCCCACCAAATTCTATGGAGTTTAAAGTCGTTGCAAAAAAAATTGTACTATTATTAACATTTTTTCTGGAATTTTTAGTTAGTACAATAAATTTGGAAGATAGAAGAACTTCAAACATTGGAAAAAAACAAAGCAAACTTATCTTTCATTATTGAGATTTACACAGTTAATTTATTTGGACTCAATCATTTTGAGCTTTGCTTTGTTAGGGTGGGTACTATACTAACTGAATTTTGTTTCCTAAAATTCGTATGTTGAAGCCCTAACACCCAATGTGATGTTTTTTGTGATGGGGTCTGAGGGTGAGTACGGTATACACACACATACATACAAACACACACACACACAGGAATATTATTCAGCCGTAAAAAAGGAAAGAAATCCTACCATTTGTGACAACATGGATGGACCTTGAGGGCATTATGCTAAGGGAAATAACTCAGAGAAAGACAACCACTGTATGATCTCACTTATACACAGAATCTAAAAAACAAAACAAAAACAAAAACTTGAGCTCACAGATACAAGAACAGATGGTGGTATCCAGAGGCAGGAGTTTGGGAGTGGGTAAAATAGGTGGAGAGAGTAAAAAAGTACCAAATTCCAGTTATAAAAAGTCCTGGGGGGCGCTTGGGTGGCTCAGTTGTTAAGTGTCTGCCTTTGGCTCAGGTCATGATCCCAGGGTCCTGGGACGGAGCCCCGTGTGTGGCTCCCTGCTCAGCAGGCAGCCTGCTTCTCCCTCTCCCTCTGCCACTCCCCCTGCTTATGTGCGCTTGCTCTCTGTCAAATAAATATTTTTTAAATCTTTTAAAAAAAGTCCTAGAGATGTAATGTACGGCATGGCAAATATATTTAATACTATATGTATTAATGATATAGAATAATAAATATTACATAACATACATTATATAATTATAGTAACATTATATAATAGTTAATACAGTATTAATAATACTGTATTGTATAATTGAAAATTGCTAAGAGAGTAAATCTTAAAAGTTATCACAAGAAAAAATTTTAACTATGTGTTGTGATGGATGTTAAGTAGACCTACTGCAATCATTTCATATTATACACATGATATCAATGCATCAATGTTGAATATCTGAAACTAATATGTTAAATATATCTCAATTTTTTAAAACAATCAATAAAAAAATTTTTTAAAAGATATAACTCAGAAACAAATGGAGGAGATTAATACAGTCAGGTATGTGGGAAGAGGCATGGAGCTCCACACCCTCACCAGGCATGCCACTCTCCCCCCAAATGTCTACTGTTCACTAGCCTGGAAGCTCTCCAAATCCAACATATTGGGGGGTTTTTGAGGGTTTTGTCCCAACAGCATAACTGATTGACTTCATTCACCAGGGGCCAATGAGTCAACCTCCAGCCCCTTTCCTCTCTCAGGAGATTGGGGGTAGGACTAAAAGGTTCCAACCCTCTAATCACATTGTTGGCTCCAACTGGCAACCAGCCCCCATCTTAGGTGATTTCCAAAAGTCACATCATTAACAATAAAAGACACCTTTAAAGCTCTCATCGCTTTAAAAATTCCAAGGGTTTTAGGAGCTCTGTGCCAGAAAAGAGAAAAGAATGTATTTTTTATATAGTAAATCACAGTATCACATCCTATAATCATCTTAATGGATGGAGAATATTTCTATATACATCCAAGGAAAAAAATCTCAGAATCTAGGAACAGAAGGGAATTTCCTCAACCTGGTTTATGGCATTTATAAAAATGGTACAGTTAAAACCAGAGTTAATGATGAAAAACTGAATATTTTTCCCCCACAGTCAGGAACAAGGCAAGAATTTCCACTCTCACCACTTCTATGCATTATTATACCAGAGAGCCCAGCCTATCTAAGAAGGAAAAAAAGGCATACAGATTGAAAAGGAAGTAAAACTGTCTACTCCCAGATGGTATGATGATCTATGCAGAAAATCTCAATTCTGGGGCACCTGAGTGTCTCAGTCGGTTAAGCGTCTGACTCTTGATTCTGGCTCAGGTCACGATCTCAGGGTCCTGGGATCAATCACCACTCCCCCAATCACATCAGGTTCCATGCTCAGGGTCAGGAGTCTGCTTAAGGATTTCTCTCCCTCTCCCTGTGCCCCTCCCCTCTCTCTCTCTATGAATAAGTAAATAAATCTTTTTTTTAAAAAATCCCAACTCTACAAAATAGCTACTAGAATGATCTGAACTACAGAAATAAGTTTATCAAGTAACTTGATTTAAGGTCACAAGATAAAGGTCAATATACAAAAAAGTCCAATTAATTTTCTATATATTAGAAACAATTAACTAGAAAATAAATTGAAAACATCCTTTATGATATCAAAAATATGAAAAATGTGGGGGTAAAATTTAACAAAATATATGCAGGCCTTGGGTACTTAAACTATAAAACAGTACTGAAAACTTAAAAGACCCAAATGGAGAAATATACTATGCCCATGGATCAATATTGTTAAGATGTCAATTCTCCACAAACTTATCTATAGACCCAATGTAATTCTGATGAAAATCACAAGAGGCATATTTATTTTTGGTAGAAATTAACAAGCTGATTTATATCAAATTAAGTTTATATGAAAATGCAAAGAACCTAGAGTAGACAAAGCAATTTAAAAAAAAAAGTTGTAAGACTTAACTATATAATTTCAAGATGTTATAAAACTAGAGTAATAAGATAGTGTGGTATTGACAAAAGAACATGTAAATCAATGACCAGAAGAGAGTCCTAAAACCTACATATACAAGAGGTCAACAGATTTAACAGAGGTGCCAAGTAATAAGGTAGTTCAGTGAGAAAAACAGTGTTTTACAAAAAATAGTGCTAAAGGAATTAGCTAGCCATTGCATAAAACTTTGATCCATATTGGTACCTTACATAAAAATTAACTTGAAATGGATAATAGAGGGGTGCCTGGGTGGCTCAGTCATTAAGCGTCTGCCTTCGGCTCAGGTCATGATCCCAGGGTCCTGGGATCAAGCCCCGCATCGGGCTCCCTGCTCCGCGGGAAGCCTGCTTCTCCCTCTCCCACTCCCCCTGCTTGTGGTTCCCTCTCTCGCTGTGTCTCTGTCAAAAAAATAAATAAAATCTTTAAAAAAAAAGAAAGAAAGAAAAATAAATGGATAATAGACCTAAGAATTAAAATCATAAAACTTCTAGAAGAAAACACAGAACATTTTTGTGACTTATATATTCAACAAAGTTTAGGTAGGCAAGAATCAAAAGAAAAATATAAGTAAATTAGATTTCAACAAAGTTAATGGCTTCTGCTTCATGAAAGACAGAACTAAGGAAATGAGACAAGCATAACATGTCTCTGGTAAAGGACTTGTACCCATTCATATATAATTCTTCCAACTCAACACAAATCTCAATTCTTAAGAATGAGCAAAGGATGTGAAGAGATACTTTAAGGAAGATTTACAAAAGGCAAATATGCATATGAAAAGATACCCAACATTATTCATCATTAGAGAAATTCCAATTAAAACCATAATGAAATACCACCACACACCCACTCAAATGACTGGTATTTTTTAAATTAACAATACCAAATGTTAACAAAGATGCAGCTAGAACTCTCTTATGTAGTTCACAGGAATGTAAAATCGTACAGCCACTTTAGAAAACAGTTCAGCAATTTCTTATAAAGTGAAACATATACTTACTGAATGACCCAACAACCCTACTCCTAGGTATTTACCTAAGAGAACTGAAGTCCACAGTCATACAAGGCGTATGCAAATGTTCAAAGTAGCTTTATATGTAAATACCCCAAAAAGGAAACAACCCAAGTATCATCTAATGGGAGTAGATAACAAATTGAAGTATATCAATACAGTGGAATGATATGCAACAAAAAAAGTAACAAAAGCATCATGCTAAGAAGCTAAACACAAAAGCTAGATGCTATTTAATTCCATTTAGATGAAACTCTTAAAAAGTCAAACTCACAGAAAGCAGTGATTTTTATATCTGTGGCTATAGCTGGGAAAAGAGATCAATTACAAAGCAGCATAATGGAACTTTTTGAAAATGATGGAAATGGTTTCTTGATTTTCATGGTGATTACATGACTTGGCTACATTGTCAAAACTCAAATTGTACATTTTAAATGGGCAAATTTTACTGTACGTAAATTGTTACTAAAGCTTTTTTTTTAAAGTTACACAGGTAAGGCACTTTTATGTCTTGAATTTAATTTCCATGTGCTTATTCTGAACTCTACTTAAGCGGTCATCTTGCATGGATTGAGAAGGAAGACAGCGGAGGAGTAGGGGACCCTAATTTCATCTGGTTCCTGGAATTCAGCTAGATAGCTATCAAATCATTCTGAACACCTGCGAACTCAACTGGAGATCTAAGGAAAGAATTGCTGCAATTCTACAAATAGAAAAGCGACCACTTTTTGCAAGGTAGGAGGTGTGGAGAAGTGAACCCAAGAAGATATATCAGAAGATAAACCCTGGAGGGAGGGAGCCAGCTACCCAGAAAGTGATATAGCAGCAGAGTGCAAAATTAGAACTTTTAGAAATGTGTTCCAGTGAGGGAAGTCCCTGCCTGAAAGGTGCTCAGGTGGCCAAATGGGCAGAATCCTAGGTGGAACAGTGTGGTCTCAGGATCCCCGGGGTCACAGAAGGAACAGGGGTGCCTGAGTGCAGCAGAGTTCCCAAGCATCAGAGCAGGGAAGCCGGCTGCTATCCTCGGGCCCAGGAGTGGGCTTTCAGCTCGGTGTTGCCATTAACCCTGAGCGGGGGCATGGTAGAGCAACTGCTCTCCAAGCAGGGGCCTATCAAGAGGCAGAACCACAGCGAGACCCCATCCCTGCCATGGGAGGAGCAGTCCCAGTGCACACTGCAGGAGTCTGTAAGTTTGGAAACTCAATAAGGGTCATGTGCCTGAGATAAACACTCGGTCACAGGCTGGGTGAACACAGTGCCCACAGAAACCAGGGACACAAGAGTGAGTGATTCCTTTTGGGTGCACTAAACACTGGAGTGTGCAAATTTTCAGCTCCGGGGCTGGAGATCGGGGCACCACCATTTTCATGTTCATTTCCATCCCCAAAGTGGGGCAGAAAGCCTTCAGAAACAAAAGCCACATAGAGCAATGTGAAGCAGCTTACACTGAGCTTGGCCCCCTGGCAAGGGTGGTGCAATTCTGCCAGGGGGCAAAGACACCTGAGAATCAGTGCAACAGGCTCCTCCCCCAGAAGACCAGGAGGAACATCTGGCTAATACCAAGTTTACCGATCACACAGAACTGCAAAACTCCAGCACTAGGATAAAATAGTATGTAGATTTGGGGTTTCTTCTCATGATTCCTTAGTATTTAATTTCAATTTTTTTTCTTTTTGTCCTTTTCAACTGTTTATTATTTTATGAACTCTTTAAGTCTTGTTTAATTTTCAATTTTACAGTTACATTTTTATATATATTCTTTATTTTTGGCTTCCTTTCATTGTATTCAACTTTGTTTTTGTGTGTGTGTGTGTGTGTGTGTATATATATATATATACACATATATATATATATACACATATATATATACACATATATATATATACATATATATATATATACACATATATATATATGTATATATATATATATTTCTCTTTCCTGACAATTTTGGGATCTAGATTCTTCTAACAGACCAAAATACACCCAGGACCAAGGGTATTGCTCTGTTCAGTCCACCTGTTGGATTATATTCTCTCTTCTTTCTTTTTTTGGTTTCTGATCTCTTCTGATTTTTTAGTATATATTTTGATGGGGTCATGGTTGCTATATTTGTATTTTGTTCTCTTGTTCATCTATTCTTCTCTAGATAGAATGACAAGATGGAAAAACTTACCCCAGAAAAGAAAACAAGTGGCAGTATTAACTGCCAGGGAATTAATCAATATGGTTATAAGATGTCAGAGCTAGAATTCAGAATAACAATTATAAAGATACTAGCTGGGCTTGAAAAAAGCACAGAAGACACTAGGGAATCTCTTTCTGGAGAAATAAAAGAACTAAAATCTAATCAGGTTGAAATCAAAAAGGGTATTACTGAGATGCAATCAAAAATGGAGTGTCTAACTGCTAAGATAAATGAGGAAGAGAAAATTGGTGATAGAGAAGATAAAACGATGGAGAATAAAGACACTGAGAAAAAGAGATAAAGAACTACTGGATCATGAGGGGAGAATTTGAGAGATAAGTGATACCATAAAGCGAAACAATATTGAATAATTGGGGTACCAGAGGAAGAGGAGAAAGGGGAGGCAAAACGTATATTGGAACAAATTATAGTTGAGAACTTCCCTAATCTGGGGGAAAAAACAGGCTTTCAAGTCCAGAAGGCACAGAGAATCTCCCTCAAAATCAATACAAATAGGTCAACACCTGGACATATAATAGTGACGGTTACAAATCTCAGAGACAAAGAGAAAATCCTGACAGCAGCTCAGGACAAGAGGTCCTTAACCTACAAAGGAAGAAATATAAGGCTGAAAGCAGACCTAGCCACAGACACCTGGCAGGCCAGAAAGGACTGGAATGATATAGTCAGGGTGCTAAATGAGAAAAACATGCAGCCAAGAATACTTTATCCAGCAAGGCTGTCACTCAAAATAGGAGAGAGAAAAATCTTCCAGGACAAACAAACTGAAAGAATTTGTGATCACTAAACCAGCCCTGCAACAAATATTAAAGGGGATCCTTTAAATGAAGAGAGAGCTTCATTTAAACAACTTAGACCAGAAAAGAACAGAGACAATATACAGAAACAGTGACTTAACAGGTAATACAATGGCACTAAATTCATATCTTTCAATAGTTACTCTGAATGTAAATGGGCTAAATGCTCCAATCAAAAAACAAGGGTATCAGATTGGGTAAAAAAGCAAGACCCATCCATATGCTGTCTGCAAGAGGCTCATTTTAGACCCAAAGATACCTCCAGATTGAAAGTGAAGGGGTGGAGAACCATTTATCAAGCTAATGGATATAAAAATAAAGCTGGGGTGGGAATCCTTATATCAGACAAATTAGGTTTTAAACCAAAGACTGTAATAAGAGATGAAGACGGTCACTATATCATAATTAAAGGGTCTATCCAACAAGAAGATCTAACAATTATAAATATTTATGCACCTAACATGGGAGGAGCCAATTATATAAGCCAATTAATAACAAAATTAAAGAAACACATTGATAATAATAACAAAAATAGTAGAGGACTTTAACACCCCATTCACTGCAATGGACAGATCATCTAAGCAGAAAATCAACAAGGAAACAATGGCTTTGAATGACACACTGGACCAGATGGACTTCACAGATACATTCAAAGCATTCTATCCTAAAGCAACAGAATACACATTCTTCTCGAGTGCACATAGAACATTCTCCAGAATGGAAAACATACTGGGTCACAAATCAGGTCTCAATCGGTACCAAAAGAGTGAAATTATTCCCTGCATATTTTCAGACCACAGTGTTTTGAAACTGGAACTCAATCACAAGAGGAAAGTCGGAAAGAACTCAAATACATGAGGCTAGGGAGCATCCTACTAAATGAATGAATGGGTCAACCAGGAAATTAATGAAGAATTAAAATATTCATGGAAACAAATGAAAATGAAAACACAACTGTTCAAAACCTTTGGGATGCTGCAAAGGCGGTCCTAAGAGGGAAGTACATAGCAATACAAGCCTTTCTCAAGAAACAAGAAAGGTCTCAAATACACAACCTAACCCTACACCTAAAGTAGCTGGAGAAAGAAGAGCAAATAAAGCCTAATCCCAGCAGGAGAAGAGAATTAATAAAGATTAGAGCAGAAATCCATGAAATAGAAACCAAAAGAACAGAACTAATCAACGAAACTAGGAGCTGGTTCTATGAAAGAATTAGTAAGATCAATAAACCCCTGGCCAGGCTTATCAAAAAGAAAAGAGGAAAGGACCCAAATTAATAAAATCATGAAAGAAAAAGCAGAGATCACAACCAACACCAAAGAAATGCAAACAATTATAAGAACATATTATGAGCAACTACATGCCAACAAATTAGGCAATCTGGAAGAAATGGATGCATTCCTAGAAACATATAAACTACCAAAACTGAACCAGGAAGAAACAGAAAATCTGAACAGACCCATAACCAGCAAGAAAACCAAAGCAGTAACCAAAAATCTACCAACAAAGAAGAGTCCAGGGCCGATGGCTTCCCAGGGCAATTCTACCAAACATTTAACGAAGAATTAATACCTATTCTCTGAAGCTGTTTCAAAAACTAAAAAGGGAAGAAAACTTCCAAATTCCTTCTATGAGGCCAGCATGACCTTGATTCCAAAACCAAAGACCCCACCAAAAAGGAGAATTACAGACCAATATCCCTGATTAACATGGGATGCCAAAATTCTCACCAAGATACTAGCCAACAGGATCCAACAGTACATTAAAAGGATTATTCACCACGACTAAATGAAAGTTATTACTGGGCTGCAAGGGTGGTTCAACATTTGCAAATCAATCAATGTTACACACCCCACATTAATAAAAGAAAGGACAAGAACCATATGATCCTCTCAACAGATGCAGAAAAAGCATTTGACAAAGTACAGCATCCTTTCTTGATTAAAACTCTCCACAGTGTAGGGATAGAAGGAACATATATCAATAGCATAAAAGCCATCTACAAAAAGCCCACAGCAAACATCATTCTCATTGGGGGAAAACTGAGAGCTTTTCCCCTAAGGTCAGGAACACGGCAGGGATGTCCACTATCACCACTGTTGTTCAACATAGAAGTCCTAGCCTCACAAACAGACAATAAAAAGAAATAAAAGGGGGCGCCTGGGTGGCTCAGTTGGTTAAGCGACTGCCTTCGGCTCAGGTCATGATCCTGGAGTCCTGGGATCAAGTCCCGCATCAGGCTCCCTGCTCAGCAGGGAGTCTGCTTCTCCCTCTGACCCTCCTCCCTCTCCTGCTCTCTGTCTCTCATTCTCTCTCTCTCAAATAAATAAAATCTTTAAAAAAAAAAAAAGAAATAAAAGGTATGTGAATAGGCAAAGAAGTCGTCAAACTCTTACTCTTTGCAGATGACATGATACTCTATATGGAAAACCCAAAGACTCCACCCCAAAATTGCTAGAACTCATACAGGAACTCAGCAAAGTGGCAGGATATAAAATCAATGCACAGAAATCAGTTGCACTTCTATACACTAACAGTGAGACAGAAGAAAGAAAAATTAAGGAATCGATCCCATTTACAACTGCACCCAAAGCCGTAGACACTGAGGAATAAACCTTACCAAAGAGGCAAAGGATCTGTACTCAGAAAACTATAAAATACTCATGAAAGAAATTGAGGAAGACACAAAGAAATGAAAAAACGTTCTATGCTCATGAATTGGAAGAACAAATATTGTTAAAATGTCTATGCTACCTAAAGCAATCTACTCATTCAACGCAATCCCTATCAAAATACCATTGGCTTTTTTCACAGAGCTGGAACAAATAATCCTAAAATTTGTATGGAACCAGAAAAGACCCCAAATAGCCAAAGGAATGTTGGAAAAAAAAAAAAAAAAACTGGTGGCATCACAATTCCAGACTTCAAGCTCTATTACAAAGCTGTCATCACCAAGACAGTATGGTACTGGCACAAAAACAGGCACATAGATCAATAGAAAAGAATAGAGAGCCCAGAAATGGACCCTCAACTCTATAGTCAACTTATCTTTGACAAAGCAGGAAAGAATGTCCAATGGAAAAAAGACAGTCTCTTCAATAAACGGTGCTGGAAAAATTAGAGAGCCATATGCAGAAGAATGAAACTGGACCATTCTCTTACATCATATACAAAGACTCAAAATGGATAAAGACCTCAGTGTGAGACAGGAGTCCATCAAAATCCTAGTGGAGAACACAGGCAGCAAACTCTGTGACCTCAGCCACAGCAACTTCTGGCTAGATAGGTCTCCAAAGGCAAGGGAAACAAGGGCAAAAATGAACTACTGGGACTTCATCAAGATAAAAAACTTTTGCAAGGCAAAGGAAACAGTCAACAAAAACAAAAGACAACTGACGGGCGCCTGGGTGGCTGTCATTAAGCATCTGCTTTCGGCTCAGGTCATGATCCCTGGGTCCTGGGATCAAGCCCCGCATCGGGCTCCCTGCTCGGCGGGAGGCCTGTTTCTCCCTCTCCCATTCCCTCTGCTGTGTTCTCTCTCTCACTGTGTCTCTGTCAAACAAATAAAATCTTTAAAAAAAAAAAAAAAAAAAAAGACAACTGACAGGATGGGAGAAGATATCTGCAAATGTCTCATCAGATAAAGGGTTAGTATCCAAAATCTATGAAGAACTTATCAAACTCAACACCCAAAAAATAATCCAGTTAAGAAATGGGCATTTCTCCAAAGAAGACACACAAATGGCCAACAGACACATGAAAAAGTGCTCAACATCACTTGGCATCAGGGAAATACAAATCAAAACCTCAATGAGATACCACCTCACACCATTCAGAATGGCTAAAATTAACAAGTCAGGAAATGACAGATGTTGGCAAGAGGGTGGAAAAAGGGGAACCCTCTTACACTGTTGATGGGAATGCAAGCTGGTGAAACCAATCTAGAAAACAGTATGGAGGTTCCTCAAAAAGTTGAAAATAGAGCTACCCTATGACCCAGCAATTGCACTAATTGAGTATTTACCCCAAAGATACAAACATAGTGACCGAAGGGTCACCTGTACCCCAATGTTTATAGCAGCAGTGTCCACAATAGCCAAACTATGGAAAGAGCCCAGATGTCCAACAACAGAAAAACTGATAAAGATGATGTGGTATATATATACAATGGACTATTACTCAGCCATCACAAAAATGAAATCTTGCTATTTGCAAGGACGTGGATGGAACTAGAGGGTATTATGGTAGGCGAAATAAGTCAGTCAGAGAAAGACAATTATCCTATGATTTCACTCATATGTGGAATTTGAGAAACAAGACAGAGGAGCATAGAGGAAGGGAGGGAAAAATAGAACAAATCGAAATCAGAGAGGGAGACAAACCTTAAGAGACTCTTAACTATAGAAAACAAACTGAGGGTTGCTGGAGGGGAGTGGTTGGGGGATGGGGTAACTGGGTGATGGGCATTAAGGAGGGCACGTGATGTAATGAGCACTGGCTGTTATATACAACTGATGAGTCACTGAACTCTATCTCTGAAACTAATACACTGTGTTAATTGAATTTAAATAAAATATAATTAATTTTTAATGCAAAAAAAAGGTTGTTATCTTGCTAATTTAACCAGGCCTTTCTTGGTTATATTCTAGTAGCTTTTGTTGAAAAATCCTTCAGTGTATACATAGTCAAAAAAATACCAGCACTGTAGTGCTCAGGCCAGCCATTCCAGTGAAGATATCCATGAGGTAAGTTGCAAATATACTTCTAGGACTTTGGTGAGAAGCTGGAACTAGAGAGAGATGTGAGGGTCATCTGCAGAAAGTACAGGTACCCCTTGCTTTTCAAAAGTTCACGCTATGCCCCTTTGCTTTTATGAAGGATCTAGGGTTAGTTCTTGTTTTGCTAATTCAAAGAAATCGAAAGAGGATTTTCAGAAGTGAAAACAGCATCCAGCATTTGTTTTGCAATGAGTGGTTACAGGGGCTATGTGCACTCTGAGCAGCCGGAGAGGCACCGCCAACCTCCTTCCCCAAGAACTTCATTCAGCATCAAGCTATGGTGGCTTGATGCTGTGCTTTATCTCCATTTATTTATTTTGTGCGTCAATTACCAAGATAAGTCCTAAGGTATCAGAAAAACCATTAGCAAGATGTGTCTTAAGGTATCAGAAATGCCCACTAGAGATTATTTTGAGGGTCTGGGAATGTTCAAAATAATTTCCATATAAATTAATGGTAACTGTTTCCTTGCTTTATACCAGTTCAACTTAAGAAAGCTTTCCTAGGAACACTTTACTTTCGAATAGCAGGGGAAACCTGTCAAAGAAACCATAGGAACTGATAAAATTGTACTTTTTTTCCCTGTGCCACCTCTTACTAGCTAGTAATCAACACAACCATAGAAAATGCTCAAATACGAAATGACTTTATAATTTTAAAAGGTAAGCTTTTCCATCAGTTCTAAGTAATAAATACTAAATTTAAACACATTTTTGGTGTATTTATATCTCCAAAATCTGATCTCTTACCTGGTTTAATTTTTCAGTGTGATTCAGCCTTGAAGTCTCTACTGCATTTGACTTAAAAGTCTTTTCCACGTTCAATATTTGCCTCGGTAGTTCCATGTTTGAAGTGGGTTGTGAAAAACGGGCCTTTGCAACTGGGGAGCCTGTGGAGTACGACCCCTGCTTCATTCTAAAAGGCTGAGTAAACATCTTCCCTCCTTCTGTGAATAAAAGAACAGAGAAAAGTTGTCACTAACGATTTCTACTTTATTTTCCGGTGGTTATCTATAGAGGCTACTGTGACCTAACTGCCCTCAACTCTGAAATAACAATTAAGGAAAGTAAGCTTATGGTTTCATATTGCCAAATAAAATCTACATACAATGGAAGAGATTCTCGTCATCTATAGACGAAAACCAAGAGATCATTAAGTGTGTTACTGAAAAGGTTGGGGCTACCTAAAAAACTCCACTTAAGGCCACCTGAATATAATTACAAAGAGGCAGGTTTCAATAGGTAAAAACCTAAAAAGCTGTATCCTGTTTATTAGGAGGTCAAAAAGCCTCCAAATAAGGAGTCTGCTTAAAATTATGCTTCTCAAACCAGACAATCACCTAGTAGTATGGGAGGAAGAAAGGGGGATAAAAAAGCTACAGAATAAAGGATATTCTAGAGTACAGATTTTTTTCTTCAAGATTTGTAGGAGGAAAATACCACTGGAGAGATATATGTTGATGTACAACACAAACGATTTATCACTAGACTTCATTATAGCCTAGCTCTTTACCATAAGATCAAGCGCGCGCGCACACACACACACACACAAATTGTTTCCAATGTATCCTGATGACAGGATGAAGGGTCCACAGATGGGAAACATGAACAATCCAATCACTGGGAAGGAATATCGCTCCCCCCATTCAATAAGTTGGCAAACTGCTTTATACAAGTCAACCTCTTATAAGTTTAACAGCATGATGAGTTTGTCTCCCTAAGTTTGAGCAACTCAAGAATACTCACTGGCCCCTGCAGTCTTCCCTGACCAGAGCATGTAAACACCCTAGGATATCTTCATCAAATTATACTTCCTATCATAGTTTAAGTATTGGTTTCTACACTTGGGACTTTCTCATGGTTTCACCTACATTACTCGAAATACAGATTTTAGAGAAAAAGAAAAATCACTGAAATAGGCATAGAAATTCTTCAAATACGCTCAGTGTATAGATTCTGTACTGTCAAGGATCTAGTGAGGCACGATACAAATGATCACATTGGTCTTCTGAGACTTTGAGACAGTGATTCAGGGACGAAAGGCACAGCATAGGGACTACAGTCAATGGTATTGTAATAATGTGGTAGCTACACTGTGGTGAGCACAGCATACGTACAAAGTTGTCAAATCACTATGTTGTACACCTGAAAATAATGGATCATTGTGTGTCAACTATACTTCAATAAATATATACATTAAAAAAACAAAAACAAGAGGGACAACGATTGGGTAAGAAAAGCACTGAACAGTATTAAAAGCTGAGTATCAAACCCTGGCTGTAACACTTTCCTAGTCATGCAACTTTGGAAAAGTCATTTAACTTTCCTGAGCTTTCTTTTCTTTATCTCTAAGATTGGGTTATTCACCCTTCTATGGTGTGGCAATGAGAATCCAAGGTAAAACGCTAAATAAGGTGGTTACCGTTACACTACATAAATTACTGCAGTGCTTGCTAGGTTATCAAAGATCTGTGCCAGCAAAAATTAGATGGCAAATGTGACCAGTATTTTTTTTTAATCTCTTCATTTCCCACGTTATAGCTTTACATGAACACACAGGACTCACGTTCATTTACAGTGCTCCAGAGAAAGCAGATCTTGTGTTTTTATAGTAATAGCTACCACTTATCATAAGCTTACTAAATGCGAGGCACTTGTCTGAGTTCATCTCATTTAATCCTCAGCACAACTCCAAGAGGCAAGTATTATTATTCCTATTCTAGAGGAGGAACCTAAGACTTCGATGTTCTAAGTAACTTGCTCGAAATCACTCAGCCAGCAAGGGGGAGCGCCAGGATGCACCTTTTGACAAACTCTGGGAGCTGAGACATGACCCACTTCCACAGCTGCCAGGACTGCTCCAAATTCTGCTAACCCACAATACAGTGACTAATGCTCGCATGCTTACCTGTTGGCCATCCTCTCTGCTTTTCCTCTGATACGCTCTTCTTTAGCATCAGCAAAGAACCTGCTCTGGTCTGCTCTACAGAAATGACATCCGAAGCAGCATTAAGCACTTCAAACATAGAGAGGAATCCATACTGCACATACTGGAATGAACGTCCAAATCGTCTGACAAATGCCTTCTCAAAATCAGAAAGGAGAACAGGAGATAACGCCAAGAGGTCTTTCAACTCACTCTTCACAACAGCTGGAAGAATGGGGGGCACCCTTCCTCGGTAAGGTACTCGCCGACGGGAGCTTGGCCCAGAGCAAACACTGGCCCTTCCCTTCTGCTCGGAGTTTCGAACCTTATGGCTGCTCTTCTGTTTTGCAACCAAACTTGCTATTCCTTTGGTGGATTCATCTGGAATGGCTAAGGAGGTGTGAAAAAAGAAATCATATTTAGGTGAAAACTTAACTCCTTTCTTTATCCTTTGCATCTGTGGTTATATAGACAATTCTTAACTCTCCAAGGAGCTGTGTATCTAGGTAGCATTATAAACATGAACCCTTGGTTCCTCCATTTCTTGTACTTTACAACCACTTGTTAGCTCCTCTACCAGAGAATGAAAACAGAAAGATAAATCCCAGTATTTAGCATTACCGCTGACTGCTGAAATACCTGAAGCTCTCAAGATGAACAAACTTCCCTGCAATGTTTGTTTCATGAAATTTAAAACATGAGTTCATAATTTAAAATTCCCACTGTTATGCTTCTGCCAATTTAAGGTGCAATCTGAAATCATATGTAAGCTGTAGTTTTTGTGAATGCACCTTTTTCTGGGGAAAGATTTCTTGATTTTGCTAAAGCTTTCACTCTTCCCACAACCTCAAAGGTAACCATGAACCCTCTCCCCCTCAAAATATTAAAATCCCCTCACTGGGATGCAGGATAATTGCTATATGCAGGATAACTGCCATAACAATTCCTGTTTTTATTTCAATTCCAGTTAAATCCAGTGTTATATTAGTTTCAGGTGTACAGTATAGTGATTCAACACCATGCATCACCCGGTGCTCATCACAAGTGCACCCCTTAATCCCTATCACCTATTTATTTGCTAGAATAATTCCTTCCTAAGTAATCATTATTGCTTAGCTTATAGATCTTAAATCTTAAGCTTACCTTTCAGTATTACAGTACCATCCCCACTGAGGCAGACAGTGACAACATCAGGCATGTCCAACACCAGCTCCATAGTTGACCGATAGCCAAGGATTCGGAATGGCAAATGGCTGCCAACCATCCAAAGGTACTCCTTTTCCAACTGCTGTGGGGTCAAACCATCTTTGGCGGAAATGAGAAGTGACCTTATTTCTTTCCTCAGGCATTCCTGTACACGCTCTTGTTCAGACATTGCACCTTACCGGATTTAAGATAGAAACATGGCTCATGAGAAAAGCAAACAAACCCAAGTTGGGCGGGGGGTGTTAAAAGGATCAATAGTGGAATATAAACAACCAAGAAGCGAGTTCTAAAGGTGATAAAGCAGAAGCAAAACCGTGAGGGTTCTCTGAAACGCTGCATTTCGCAAAGCCCTCGCACAATTCAAACTCTAAATCTCAACCTGTGTTGAGCTGCACGCCTGAGAAATCACCGCCCCTGGCTAATGTGTGCGAAGTCCCAAGTTCCGGGCTCGTTGGGTTTTGTGTTTTGCTTTGTTTTGCTGAAGCATTAACAAGGGTTTGTTTGGGGTCTTAGTCTACACCGCAAACTTCGCATCAGACAGCATCCCTCGTCGACGCTGGGAAAAGGCCCGGGAAGGAGGCAAACGCAATACCGCCTTCCCCAGCCCACGGAGAGGGCTCCAGGTGAAGACCTCGCACCAGCGTACCTGCTCCGGCCCAGACCGACTGGGAGGCCGCCCGCTTCCTCTTACCCAGGTCAACGACCTCCTCTTTGCCGGGGCCAAGGGGTCCCCTCCCCGCCCCCAACGTCTCTCCCCGCCCCAGGAGGTGTGAGCAGCTCTCCTTCCCGCGACCCCGACTGCCCACGCCGCGGGGTGGAAGGCCGGCGGGCGGCAGGCAGGTGGCGCGCCGCCCCTCACCCGTGTCGCCCACAGCGCGGGCGCTGCCGTTGCGGGCCGGGACAGTCAAAGGGGTTCTCCCGCCCAGCCGCCGACGAGGAGCAGCGCCAAGGCGCCCGCGCGCCTGCGCACCAGTGCCCGAGGGCGGGCGGCGGGCGACCGGCGCCGCGGCCCAGCCCCGGGGGCGCGCGGCCGGTGGGACGGTTGGGCAGGCCGGTCGCTCGGGGGTCGGGGCTGGGGGACCGGGCGGCGCGGGGCCGCCAGACCGGTCTCTCGGGCAGCGTTGGCTCCCTCCGGGGATCGCCGGCGCCTACCTCCTCCGACGTGGCTGGGAGACGCGAGGTGGGGCTGCGGTTCGAGAACCTCTCCGACCACCTCCCCGGCCGGGTAGGGGGCAGGACAGGGGGCCGTCCGCCCTAGCGATGCGCAGGCAGGAGGAGGGGGGAAGGGGTCCTCGAGGTTCTGAACTTGGGTGTGCCTCAGAATCACCTGTGGAGCTTATTGAAGTTGGGGGCGGGGGGTGGGAGAGAATGATACCCAGGTCTGATCCGCAGAGATGATGATTCAGCAAGCCTAACGCTGTTGGGGTAAAATTACAGGCGATCCTGAAGCTTGGTGGAGAATCACTGCAGAGCCAGATGCAACTTGGGCTTCCGGAAGAGAGCAGGCGGGGCGCGGAGAGCTTCTTGAATGAATGTGAAGAACCTTCCAGGTGCCACTGGAGACAAACGAGCTGGGAAACTAAAGAAGAGAATGTATTTGAAGAAATAACCTGGGGATGTGTTTACTGGATAGGGAGAATGAGCCAATTTTCTAAAGTCCTTGAAAACCAGAAAAAAGCTTAAGAGGTACAGAATAGGAATGGTATAAAGACCTCAATATGTACAGTCTAATTAAAGGAACACGACAAACCAAAACATAACCAAGGAATCTGAATTAAGAAGAAAACCTGTGCACACGCCTGTACTTTATTTTCCATCTAAAATTCCATGACATGTTAAATCCAAAAAAGCTCTGGGAAAAATATGTTCCATCAACGAGCCAGGTATATTGAGGAATCCCTGAAAGACACATCATAGGAAAGATTTATGGGTTTATAGTAGAATGGACAAGGCAACAAAAAGGAAAGTGATGAGAGGTGAAAAATGAATCAGAAAGAATGTTTGGGAGTTTAAAAAGAAGGAAAATGTCCCAGATGTAAAGAAAAACACATTTCAGATTAGAAGGGCCCACTGAGTCCTTAGAATAACTAATAAAAAAAGATCCAATCCTAGACAAAGCCTAGGAGAAAGGGAATCAAGAGATTTTATATAGAAAGAGGTTACCTATAAAGCAATGAAATTGAGATTGCCATTGGATTTTTCAATGGAGCATTATCCTCAAAGCTGAAACTGGAATCCTTTATCCAGCCAAATCAGCATTACATGCAGAAAAAGAAAAAACATCGGTAGACATGTAAGATTCAGAAAGCTTATCAGCTCACTAAGTAACTTGAGAATGACTCCTGCAAAATGAACAATGAGTTGAAAAAAGTATCCCAGATTCTCATCCCCAATTATCTGAGATAACAGCTACCACATATTGAGCACTGACTCGATGCTCTTCACAAAGATTATCTAATTTTCTTCCCAGTTATTCTGAGATACAATTATGATCCCCACTTTAAAGTGAAGAAATGGATATACAGACATGAACAAAGATAGAACAAAGAGGGATAGTCAATAAAAACATAAAACTTATGACTGAATCTAGAAAGGTATCAGTGCATAATGTGTAAAAGGAGACCTTTAAAACGATATTCTGGAGCTAAATCCCAGACCAATAACGTGCAAACCAAGTGTCAGGGGCTGTTTTGAGTTACTTGGGTAAGGAGACCCCATTGTAAGAGTAGCTGCAATTGGAGTCATCACTTGCTTGGGTTTCCAATAATGCACTGTCTTTTGTGGTATATAACCTGGGAAGTGAATGGGAATGAGGTGGGAATAATCACACTGGCATCCTTCACACCTTTGATGGGGACACTCACCTCTGCAATTCTCCTGGTATGTGATAGTGCTTTTAAGGTATTATTTTGCCCTCCACTTGGTGTTTCCTACCAGAAGAGCCCTTGCTCAGTGAGTGAAAGTGCCAGCGCAGGAATTCTGTCAGTTACTCAGATTCCTATTCCAGCTCTTCACTTGGCAAGTAGCGTACATAACCACAGGATGGACTCACAGTCCTACCTGCCCTATCCAAAGGTGAACTTGGGCCCGAATTCAATTCATTTATCACCTAACCCCTGTAAGCTCAGAATGCTGAGGGCACACAGTGACATCTGGGGTCCCAGAAATTAGTGTTAGTTTAGAATTAGTAAGTTACAGTCACTGAAAATATGTAGGTACTTCCTTTTCTTCAGAGCAGTTATCCTAAAAGGATCACAAGGCCTTTGGGGAAAAGCCATGATGAAGGTTTGCAGGGCTTAGGGACAGCGTTTCAGCAGCGTCCTTAATATTTGGCTACAGGGGCGCCTGGGTGGCTCAGTCGTTGAGTGTCTGCCTTCTGCTCGGGTCATGATCCCAGGTCCTGGGATGGACCCCGCATCGGGCTCCCTGCTTGGCAGGAAGCCTGCTTCTCCCTCTTCCACTCCCTCTGCTGTGTTCTCTCTCTCGCTGTCTCTCTCTCTGTCAAATAAATAAATAAAATCTTTAAAATATATATATATATATATATATATATATATATATATATATTTGGCTACATTCAACAGGCTCTGGGTCTGGGATCTGATTTAGTTCTGGGAACAGGGTGACAAACCACGTCTCTCACTCATGAGATGCCTCTGTTCCCCAGACCTGGAATTGAGTTTTTTTGGTTTGTTTGCTTTTGTTGTTACACAAACCGAAAAGACTTAGTGGGTTATTTGTTGAGTTCATTCCTTGGGATCCTGCCATTAATTAAGCACAATCAGAGAGTTGTGTGAGTTAGACCAACGTGTTTTCCACCCTGTTGCCTATTATGATGATCAGAGTTAATTCTGCTAATTAGCGGGCTCCCGCAGGCCTCCTCCCAGCCCTGCTTGCCTCTGGGAGTGTTTCAATTGCAGCTGCTCCTACAGCTTTGCCGCCTTAGAAAACAGCCAGGAAAGTTTTCGTGTTTTTTCAATCTTCTGCAGCTTTAATATGTGCCTCATGACAGGAAGGAGAGGATTTGCAGATAAACAGAGGGAGTAGGTGAGTTAAACCTCATCATAGAATTAATATAGCATTCCTGCCTCCCAAAGTTGTTTTTTTTTTTTTAACATTATGCCTGATTTGGGACCATTTGATGCCACTGTTCAATTTTAGTTCCCACAGCAATTACTCCAACCTTTGCCATCCCTCCTACACTTTTTACCCAGTCCTACGTCACCACTAGAAAATGACTTCACTTGGACTCCCAGAGAAAATAGAGGCTCTCATGTATGAACCTCCTCAACTTCCAACCCAGGCCTCTACACCAGCCGCGCCTCTCATCTTTCCTCCTGGTCTAAGCAGGGGAGGGCCCAACCATCCCACTCTTGAGTCTATCCTAACTCCTCTAGGATCATGACCTTTGGCTATGATTACCCAGTCCTGTATATTCAACATCTCCTTACAGACTCCTTTCCTATAACATAAAATTATGCTCGAATCCTTTTTATCTTACACAACACAGATACGGGGAGTGAGAGACAGAAACACACTCTTTTGACCTGTATACCTCTGTGGCTATTCCTGCGTGGCCAAATCCTTGAATTTGGGAGTTTAAAAAGAAGGAAAATGTCCCAGATGTAAAGAAAAACACATTTCAGATTAGAAGGGCCCACTGAGTCCTTAGAATAACTAATAAAAAAAGATCCCATCCTAGACAAAGCCTAGGAGAAAGGGAATCAAGAGATTTTATATAGAAAGAGGTTACCTTTCACACACATTTTACAATCCACACATTTTTTTCCACTTTTTCATCCACCATTCACTAAGCAAGGAGACCGCTACTCTGCACAGTGTTCTTAAGTTACTTTTACCAAAATCATCTTGTAATTGACAAATCTTACGGACTTTTCAGTCTTTTCATCTTAGATGATCTCTGATGTTTACTCTTGATGTCCCCTCCTTTTGTGAAAAATCTCTCCTCAGTGGGTCTCTATGCTGCTGCACTAGGCTTGGCTCCCAGCTTTCTGCTCTATTTCCTATTTCTGATATTAAATGCCCACGTACCCCAGGGTCTGTCCTTGACCCTTCTCCTTTTTACTGTCCCCCTTCTTCCTGAGTGACCTTTTTCACTCTCATAATTTCAGCTTCGGCTGCTGCCTTCCAAAATAGCATGTTCATTTAAGCAACAAATATCTTTCAGCTCCTACTATGTTCCAGGCACTGTTCTAGAAGATGGGACTAAAACAGTGAGCAAAACAAAGGGCCTGTTCTCCTGAATCTTACCAAAGACAAGCAAAAGCAGACAAATATATATCAAGTAATGATAACTGCTCTTGAGAAAAATAAGCCAGGGTAAGGGAGTGAGAAGGGGCTGCTTTAAAAGGGAGTATTTAGAAAACATTGTTTAACCTCTATGACCGTGCTTCTCAAGGTGTGATTCCAGAGCACCAGCATAACCTGAAAACTTGTTAGCTATGCCAATTCTCAGGCCTCAGCCCAGACCTGCTAAATCAGAAACGGTGGCGGGACAGGTGTGTCAGTTACGGCCGTGTGTTAATAAGCCCTCCAGGTGATTCTGATGCTGCTAAAGTGAGAACCGCCCCTCTAGAGCAGTTTCCCACCGCACGTGCCATGGATACATCACAGGTGTGAAGTCTAGTACTGATTTTCCCAGCCCACTGGGGCAGCTTCAGGGCTGGGGGGACAGCAGGTGTTGGGAGCCCGCCCCCCCCCCAAAGTAGCCTCCACCCAGACTTTTCAGAGGCAATCAAGTGGGGTCAGCCGCAATGCCCACAGGCACCCAGGTATTAACGTAAGGCCATTCAACACTCACGGACAGGCTCGAGAAGCTGGGCGCTGACGGATCTACCGCTTCAGGGCCGCCCCTGCAGCTAAGGACGAAGGTCCCGGACAGGGAAGCAAAAGAGCCTGCGCAGCACGAAGGGAGGCCCGGGGCGGGGGCGTGGCTTCTGATGGCCCCTCCCCCGCACTTCCGGCAGCTTCCCCTCTAGCTGCGCTGGGAAGGCTCATTAGCGGCGCTTCGTGCTCCTTAAAGTATCGTTATTCTGAAATATTCCTTACTTTCGAAAAAATCTGACTGGATTTGAAACCCTTTTGCCTCATCACAAGAAATGTGAAAATGACATTTGTTGGTGAAAGAAAAGATATTTGATTCTTTAACTTGCATAAATTTTCAAGTGGTTGTAAAAAAATAGCTTTAAAAAGCATGTCACAGTGTATATTGAATTATTGTGTTATATACCTTAAATATATATAGTTTTTGTCAATTATACCTCAGAAGCTAGAAAATAAATACATAAATAAAAACAAAAATTGTGTGAACATGGAGTATCTGGGCCGCTCAGTTGATTAAGGGGCTGACTCTTGGTTTTGGCTCAGGTCGTGATCTCTTGGGTCAGGAGATGATCCCACATGGGACTTGGTGCTCAGCAGGGAGTCTGCTTGAGATTCTCTCCCTCTGCCCCTCCCTCCCAAAAATTAATCCTTTTTAAAAAATAAAGTGTACCTTACTTTTTAAAATTGAGATATAATTGACATATAATATGTTGGTTTCAGGAATACAACATAAGGATTTGATATATATATTGCAAATGAGCACTACAATAAGTCTTAATAGTTAACTTCCATCCCCATACATAGTTTAAAAAAATATTTTTCTTGTAATGAAGACTTTATAAGATCTACTTTCTCGGGTCACCTGGGTGGCTCAGTTGGTTAAGCATCTACCTTTGGCTGAGGTTATGATCCCAGGGTCCTGGGATTTAGCCCCGCGTCAGGCTCCCTGCTTCTCCCTCTCCCTCTGCCATTCCCCCTGTTTGTGCGCTCTCTCTCAAATAAATAAATAAAATCTTTTTTAAAAAATCTACTCTCTTATGCAATATAGTACTATTAACTACAGTCACCATGCTGTACTAAACATTTCCATTATTTATTTATTTTCTATCTGGAAGTTTGTAACTTTTGACTGCCTTCACCCATTTCAAGATTCTATTTTAAAATTGAAAATATTTTATTAGTATACAGTTTCTGATATTGAATCCCTAATACTTTGCATTTTATTTTTACCATGATTATATATCAAAGATATAACTTTACCACCACGCCTTTTATAGATACTGTCAAATCCTTTTGTTTGCCCCAGTATGGTATTCAAATACTATCATTTTCTATGTTTGTCATAATGGGCAAAGATTGGAAGCACTGCTCTAGGATCTCAATCTCTCTCTTACCGTCCCTCTCTTTCTCTCTTCCTCCCCCTCCATCCCTTCCATAGCCCAACACTGAAACAGGTAATATACAAAATAACATCCTCAGGGTCACACAAGCCACCAGAAACAGGAAATGAATCATTTGTGATGGGAACAAATTCTAAACTGAAGTCTAATGGAGCCAAGCTGCTCATGATCACTTTTCCATGTGCGACGTTCTCTTTCAGTCGTTCTCCCTCTTCCCTCCCACTTGGCAATCAGGAATACCTCCTGATTTGGAATGGAGGGTTACCTACAATCAAGGAATAACCTAGTGGGCACTAGGATGGGGCTTGGGGTAAAGGAAGTATGGAGTGGTTAACTGAGGTCAGCTCTGCTCTTAACTATAATGTCAAAACCTAAGGACACAGGGCCAAGGATCAGGCCATCGGACTTTTTTTTCCTGATCAGCTTTTTAAGTCCTAAAGGAAAGAGCCAAGAGGGCCCTCAATGCCTACAAAGCATCTAACTCAACTGGCCAAGGTAGAAGACCAGTTAGGGGTTAGGGCCCAAAGTTCAAGCCAGCAACAGAGCACATTGTTTGGAGAATCTATGCTCATGTGTCTCGAGGACCCAGCAGAGGAGGCTGCTGCCACAGTCAGCAATGGTGAAAGGTGAGGATCTTGGTCACCATCTGTCCTGATCTTCAACTCTAAATATTTGAGTGTCTACTGTACATTTTCACACAGATATACTATGGACACTGCTAGCTCAATAGGACTAACACTGAACTTATTGTGCCTACCTACCTTTAAACAAAAGCTCTTTCTTCCCTCATATCCCCTCAGTTGGACGTCAGCCCCACTCACCCAGTCACTTTGACCAGAGAGTATTGGGAGTCATCACATTTTCATTGAAACATAACTCATATCCCCCCTCTCACCTGGATTATTGGAAGAGTCTCCTCACCAGTCTCTCTACCTCCATCCTCTGCCCATTTCAATTTACCTTCAATCTTGTCTACAAAGTCACTTTTCTAAATTGCCAATCTGGCCATATTATTCCTTGCTTATAAAGCTTTGATAGCTTCTTTTGCCTGTAAGATAAAATCCAAATTCTCTCATATGGTGTAAAAGGCTTTTCATTTCTTGGGCCGCCTACTTCTCTGGTCTCCTCCTTTGCCAATTTGTCAACGACCCAACACGTATGAAGTCCTACCTTCTGTACTACCCCCTCTGGTGGGAGGCTCAGCTCTTGAAACCCACCTGAGGATCACCTGCCCATCTCCGAATATGGCTCAAACTCTGACTCCACCCAAAGAGAATTACCCCCTCCTCTCTATGGTCCTCATGGTACCATATAGATCAGGGGTACTCTATCAGAAGAAATTTTGTCCCTATTGGATACTTGGCAATGTCTGGAGACATTTTTGGTCACTGAAACTGAGAGTTTCACTTTATCACACCTGATTACACATCTGTTTCTCCCTATTAGGCTACAAATTCCTCAAGGGCAGGCCCCATATCTTACCTTTACGTCCTCAGAGGTGAGCAGGGCTAAACACATAGTAGGTGCTCACTAAGTACCTGTGAAGTGAATTAATGAGAGAAAAGTCAAGTCAGTCTTATCTCACCACTGTGCCTAACAAGCCAACAACTGCATCTCCAGACAAACAAGGTGGGGACATAGATGCACAAGATCAGTATAGTTAGGAGAAGTGGGTCTGGCAGAAATGCCTTCAGTTATGACCAACTACTCGGCCCATAAAGGTCGAAATAGTCACCTTTCTCATGTCTTCTATCTCCTCACCACCTCCCTTATTAACCCATGTGGTCACCAAATTCTGTTGATTCTCTACCTGAGAAATAGCTCCCACACCTTGGCCATCGCCATGGTCAAAGCCCCCCACCAGCTCCTATCAGCACCCCTTTTCTGTGCCCTCTTGCTTGGCTTCTCTGCCATCTACAAATTGAGAAAGTCAAATTAAGTCCCTGTAGTTTCTTCCAGCTCTAAAATGATAAGATTTGCAATCTTATCCAGTGACAATGAATTCCAGGTTTTCCATTAAATAATTCATATAAGTCAATATTCCTTCCATTTATCCATATATGGATATAAAATTTCAAAACACTAAACAGGAATAATTATAATTTAGAAAGCCTTAAAACCATCCATGACTTTATGTCTTGGAAACAAACTCGAAAGTCAACAACTGTAATTGGTCCTCCCTACCTAGTAACCCCCTCACAGATGCCAGTCTCATAACAAATCCAAACAAGGAGTAAAGTATTAAGAGTACAAAAACGTGTACATGCACTTTCAACCAAGGGATGAGCAATACTTTCAATTAAAAAGGAATCTAAAAAGAAAACAGCAACATCATTGTAAGAACAGTGAGCTAGGGAGGGACTCATTCTGCTACCTCAGCACTCCCCAACCCCTCCACCTTTCGGAGATTCTGGGTTGACCTTTTTCGAAGGAATGTGATGGTCTTTCTCGGATATCGTCATTGCCATCCATAACCCCGACAGCATTGTGTTATAAGCAGGCCCTTGTATTACTGTTATGTGTGGATACAGAAAACGAAGTACAGATTATGTAACTTATCCATGGTCCCACAGCAGGTCCCACTTATGTAATTTATCCAGGTCCCACAGGAGATTGAGAAGAAGCACCCAACATGCACTCCAATGCCAAGTAGGACCTTTTTCTCAACAGTTTTTCTCCTGCAAGAAATCCCTCTATCTTATTGGCAGACAGGGTGCAGTTTTGAGATTATCATTTGGCCAATTACTGGAGTAAAAATTGAGGTGCAAGTTTATTTTAGGAATGTATAGCTAGAACCCCAGATCAAATTAATTCACAAGAGAATCAAAGGCTGAGAAAAAATAATAAACGCTACAATCAGTTTCATGCTTTTCTGAACAGGGAAATCTTTACAGGATGATAAACTGTGTTTAATTGTAACTGTTAATTTGAGTGAATATTAAGTAATCATGATACTTTTTCCTCTATGGGCCCAATTCAGCTTCTGAATTTTTCTCAATGTCGTTCTCTAGGCAGGAACTACTAATTGAGTCAGGCACTCAGAGGAAACATTTGCCTCCCTTACGTCACCCATACAATAATCAGGTTTAGAGAGAAAAAACAAATCTATTTAAATTACTTTATTATCAATCTTGTAAATATAATTGTAAAATAATTATTTTATTCCCAGTGGCCTAACTTGGAATATATGGAAGAAAGTAGTGGAATGGTTTTCCAGAGCCATGTAAGTTACTTCGGTCCCTTTAATAAGGTTTTTGAGAGGAAAACCTGTGTGAACTCAGTAGATATTGAAAAATACAAATAAACGAACCTTATTTCTGCCATCCTGATCTGAGCTGTTGGAGTAGAATCATAAATCTCGAATTTGAAGGGTTACCCATTCAGTGAGAAACAAGTGATCAATAGAGGGTAAAGGATAAATAAATGTATTCCATGTTTCAAGTTCCTCAGAAGCAAGTGGGGCAGCCCCCCTCCCCCCAGTTCGCTGATAGATGGAGCTTGGCCAATGAACCTTGACAAAGTCCAAGTCCTGCCTTCATCAAGGAGGCATGCGAACAGAGCCTAGCCAAGGGCAAAAGCATCCCTTTCCTAAAACAAAAGTTAAACCCCTTCCGTTCTGATTCTTCAAGAAGCATTACATCAACAGGCTTAAGCATTAGTAAACACAATAATAAGCTAATAAAAATAAATATAAATGCAAATACGAGAGAGAGTGTATGTGAAAGAGAAGAAAGGGGCCTAAAAGAGTTTTCCTTTTAGGAAAGAAAACTCCCTCCCCCCCCCCCCCAACCTTTTGAAATGTGAATCCTCCCAGGAGTAGTCCGCCGACACCAATACCTCTTGTTTACAAAGCATCAGCAGAAAGAGTAAGGCCAGGATATAAAATAAATGAGGGCGAGGGGGGAGAGGCGCCCTCGGGAAGCCTCCAGGAGGATAAGGGGGCGCTTGGGGACCCTAATTCGTCGACCTCCTCTGTTCCCTCCAGCTGTCTAGCGCTGCACGAGGACCACATTCCCTAGTTCCTACGACGTTCACAAATCCCGCGCGGAGCCCCCCGCACTTTCGGCGATTTGCGGGCCCCCGGGGTGGGGCAGGCAACTTGAACCTGCTTTACAGCTAGATCGTCGTCTGTAGAAACCCATGTTCAAACACCACGAGGCGGCACACGGGCTTCACACAGACGCGTCGCGGGAGATCGCCCGAGTCTGGGGGCTGGAAGGGCCCGCGGTCCCGCCTCCCGGCGAGCAGAGCCCCCGCCCCGCGCCCCGCCCCACGCCCGCCCGCGGTCATTACCGTCCGGGGTCGCGCCCGCGGGTCACTCCGCCCGGACAGCGCTCCCGGGCCGGCCCCCGACGATGGAGAGGAGGGCTCGGAGCTCCTCCAGAGAGTCCCACGGGAGAGGCGGCGGGTCCCCCCACAAGGAGAACAAGAGGGCGAGGGCGGAGAGGGGCGGCGGAGGCCGTGGGCGCCGGGACGCAGGGCGCGAGCGGGCGGGGAGTCGGGGGGAGTCCCCCGCGCCCGCAGCCACCGTGGTGGACGTGGATGAGGTCCGGGGCTCCGGTGAGGAGGGCACCGAGGTGGTGGCGCTGCTGGAGAGCGAGCGGCCCGAGGAAGGTACGGCAGGTCGGGGATGAGGGAGGCGGGGTGGCCTTTCCACGTGGTACCCAAGGGATGGCCCATCGAGGGAAACGAGTCACGGCGCTGAGAGCCACCGAGGCCAGAGCAGCCTCCTGGACCTGCTCGGATTCCCAGGAAATGAAAGGCCTGAGTTAGGACCCGCGGACGTCCTGCCCAGTGTGGGGACCCAAATACATCAGAAGAAATACAGATAACATCAACTAAATACCGTTGGTCTCAGAGGCGAGCCATGGATAGGAAGTGGGAGGGAGAGTGGTCCAGGTTGGGGAGCAATGAACACTTTTGGCAAAGGAATCTTGCATGGGTTTTTGTGGCCAAGGAAGAGTATATGGGCACCTAATTTAAGTAAAACATGAATGAACTGGTGGTTCTGGGCAACTGGGCAGCTTATTCTCCTCTCCTCATCCCCACCCCTCAGTCTTACCTAAAAGTATTTTAAACTTTCTTTGGGGTGATCCTTTGGCCTCAGAGCCAAGTGGAGAAGAGCTAGACCTGAATTTAAATCTCAGCTCGCTAGCCATTGATCAGAGGTGGGGCCTTAACCAGCTATGCTAGGGGGATGACCACAGTACCTACCTCGGAGGGTAGGTGTGAGGATAAGAGGAGATATACCATCCAAAGCACTTTGCACAACACTTGGAGCAAAGAACAGACCCAATTTGAACAGAACACTTGCAAGCTAAAATAGAGGAAAGTTAGACCAAAGGAGGGAATCACGGGGAAAAATATCTTTTTGGCTTCTGTGGGTAAAGCAACTCTTAGGAACAAATTTATCTGCTTCCAGTCCTTTTTTGTAGTGAATGGAAGAAAAAAATTCATCACACCTTAAGTGTAGAATGACAGTGGTCTCAAGGAAAGTCAGTAAGGAATTGTGTGTTATTTGGTTTCTGAGGGCTATGAAATTTTAACATCATTTCCTGGTTACCAGCAATGCAGTATATGCAGGAACATTGAAAGGTACGATTTGACAAAGATTCCTACAGTTGGGGTGCAGTTTGTATGGACCATGTTAATGCCCTTTTGCCCAATGGATGCCCTTTCATCAGTCAGAAACTTCCAGGCATTAAAGGTTTGTTAGGTTCAATGCTACAGTATTGCTGAGGTGAGAGGTCTTGTAACTGTGTGTCAGACCACATCGGTTGGGGTGAGCCACGAAGGGAGCCCCCATGTGTGGAGTCTTTACTATGTGCCAGGCACACACTGGGTGTTGTACTGAGTATTACTGTTTCCGCATCACTGACCGGAAAACATGCGGGGAAATTAAGTACCTTGCCAGAGACCTACAGCTGGAAATGGAAGGGCCAGAATTCCAGAGTAAGATGGCCTGACCAAAAAGCCCATCCTTGAAAGGTGCTGCCCCTGCTTCCGGGTCACGGTCCCAGCACTGCCACCAGCTGTGTGGCCTCAGGCAAGGAGTGTCACTTTTGTGGGCCTCACTCAGTCTCTCCAGCTATAAAGTGACTAGAACCCAAGACCCCAAGCAATAGATGAGAAGTCCCATTGAGGCCTTGCTGAGCCCTTGCCTGGGAAGTTTCTGTGGCTTCCAGGGGCCCCGGAAGCAAGAGGAGCAACAACACCTCCTTCTCCTCACCTCCCACCAGGCTCCTTAAGACTTGGGAGAGATGAAAGAGCTCCACCTTACCAAAATGTTGGAGATTCTTAGACTATGTCATATCTAAGGCTCTTCCTGCCCTAACATTTAATATTTCACTATTCATGTAAACTGAACAATGTGAATATTCAAGGAACTCATTCCAAGAGAACAGTACTTTGTGAGTAAAGCTGTAAGTTAAATTTGGGGTATAAATATTAGTTTTTTGTTCACATCTCCAACTCTTATGTGAAGGCATTTTGAGGCCTTTCTTCCTTTATAAAATGCTATTTTGTCTGTATATGTATTTCTTTTTACTTGCCATGGTTACCACTGGCAAGTGAAATATGTATAAACTAATTAAACATGGCAATACCACCCTTATTGTCCTTAAGGAAGAATATTGTAAAAACTAACATGGTGTTGATAGAGTAGCATTTCCCAAAATAGATTGCATGAGAAATAAATTTTATGGATCATGAATTTCCTTGGAGAAAACAGTGCCTTGTCAAATGTTTGGGAAATCCTGGGTTAAACAAAGCTAAGAATGCTTCTTTACTGCAGGGATTCCCCTCGCCTCAAAATGCAGATGAGCACTAGGGAGCTCTAGAAGTAGGACACAGAACACAGGATTTCCTAAACTTGTTTTCCCAGGGAACTCTTGCTTTGCAGAGCACCCTGTGGGATTAGTGTTCTGTGGGACACACTCCGGGAACTACCATACTATAGCATTTAGCACTGATGTTAGTTTTGGGCTGATGCAGCTTGTGTACCAAGTGATCAATTTGGTGATGATCCTTCCAATTATTTTCCAAGCACAGAAGTCAAATATTCAAGCCTACCAACTAGTTTTCCTCTTTTTCCCCCATCCCTTAAAATTAGGCTTTTCACCTTCCTAATCTTTAGTCAACACCTGTATGATGTTTTTAAACTCACAAATAGTATCCGTTTGGCCAGTTTCCCAGTACCTAGAGATTAATATTCTTGAGGTTTCCATAACTGTTACATTTAAATAATTTTTTCTATCCACTCCTTCATCCTTACAATTCAACAAATATTTATGGAGAACCTCTATTGTGTCGGACACTATTCTAGGCCCTGGGGACACAACGTAAATAACCCAGGAGGCTTGTGTTCTTGAGATTAACTTTCCCTGAAACGTTTTCATTTATCACTCAAGCAACATGGACATTCTGCAGTCCAGTTCCTCATTACTTTTATTTACAGACACTACTAGGCTAATATTACCCCAGAGAGATGATTTTTCAAAGACTGCCTAGAGATCCACACCCTAATCCAAAGAAGGGACTCTAATGGAGGAATTTGAGACGTTTGGGGCAGGTGGTAGACGGGGAAGTCATTTCAGGGAAGGTGAGCCTCTGCACACATGTGGTTTGAATCACTTCAGAATCAACACCTGATACATGGTAAGCACACTTCAGTGATTTTCATGTATATACGAAATTTCATACATCAATGCTGTGAAGATTATCTCGTGAGAGAGCTATGAGATAGTTATTATGAGCTAGTTAGCATCCCCACTGTGGAGATGAGGAAACACGTTTGAAGAGTTCATATGCCTTGCGTAAGGTCACTGGACAGAAAATGGTGGAGCAGAACTCGAACCCAGACCCTCTGCCCAGATTCTGTGCTTCTTCCAGGTACCCCACTACTGCCTTTCCAGAAGCCTGCTCCACCTTCCACAGCCCCACAGAGCCCTTCACAGACAATGTCCCGTCATGTGAACTGACCAGTGATATCCAGCTCCCTCTAAATTTCCAGCAAAGTCTACACACTGCTGTGATCCTCCTACCAAGAACTGGACCAACAAGTACTACTGGTCAGTGAGTATGGTAACATTCTAATATAATTATTCTTTTCCTTTTTTTTTTTTTTTTTTTTTTTAGGTACCAAGTCTTCAGGTTTAGGGGTCTGTGAGTGGCTCCTTGTCCTCACATCCCTGCTCTTCATCATTGTGACCTTCCCTTTTTCGATCTGGTTCTGCATAAAGGTAAGACTTCTTGAGAACCCAATAAGGAATTTCCTTGTGCCTCTCAGTGACCCCAGGTCCACTCCACTGTGACTTTGTATGTGCTGTCTGTTCCACATGGAATGGCCTCACCTCCCACTCCTCTGCCAGGAGAGCTCTTATTCCTTTCAGACCTTGCTCTCATGTGACTGTGAAGCCTTCCTTGACTCCCCCAGACTATCACTTCCTTCCTTGTGTTCTTGTCTCTCTGCTTTCATATCCATTCCAGCACTTACCGCGCGTATACTCTTTGTCGACACCCAATCTCTCCCATTAGACTGAGAGCCCTCAGGTCAGGGTCTACGTCTAGGTCATCTGCATCCTGCAACACAGAGGTCAGCCCAGAATAGATGATGGTGTCCACTTCTGGCACTCTAGGAAACCTCTCAGGCAGCTTCTATTCCATGAACGACGATTTGGCCCACAGGTGGTTACACATGCCTGTCCCTGAAGTAAATGAAGGCCATGTCTGTTCGGGAAGCACATGCCAAGACAGAATTCGAAATGCAAGGGATTTATTGGGAGGCACTGTCTGTGAAAGATTAAGGGGAGAGAGAATAAGAGTAGGCAGAGGGAGCCTTCAGACAATGATGCAGATCTGACACCTGCGCTCTGAGAAGTGAAGGAAGGATAGGACAGAAGGAGCCTCCGACTAGGGTGTAGTGTTGGCCAGCCTGAGAGGGAACTCCAGAGCAAAGTCGGCTTCAAGGAGGAGTTTCCTGATGGGCAGAAATGGCTGGGCCCGAATACCCCCGCCATTGTTATCATTGGCTGGGGCTGCTGGG
Source organism: Mirounga angustirostris (assembly GCF_029215605.1). Lineage (NCBI taxonomy): Eukaryota > Metazoa > Chordata > Mammalia > Carnivora > Phocidae > Mirounga > Mirounga angustirostris. Next base: position 47,593,944 of record NW_026991714.1, read on the forward strand.
GAAGAGCATGTCCTTGGCTAGAAGGCTACAGGTGCTGCTGGGGCCATTGCTGATTGCACTCCTCATGCAGGCTTCTCTCCCCATCCTCCCCCTCCTCCCTTCCTCCTCCCGTCTTCCTCCCCCTCCTCCTTTCTCACAAAAGGGTGTTGATTTTGTCCAGTGTCTTTTCTGCATCCATTGAGACAAGTGGTATTTTCCCTTTATTCTATTGAGATGGTGTATTACATTCATTGCATTTTGGATGTTAAACCAACTGTGTGTTCCCGGTATAAACCCCACTTGGCTATGGTGTCTAATTCTCTTTTTATGGTCCCAGATTCAGGCTGCTGGTAGTTTGTTGAGGGTTTTAAGATTCTATATTCTTAAGAGATATTGGTCTGTAGTTTTCTCGGGATGTCTCTCTCTTGTTTTGGCATCAGGGTAATACTGGCCTCAGAGAAAGAATTGGACAGATTTCTGTCCTTTTTGGTTTTTTGGGGAGAATCTGTGAAGGACTGGTAGTACTTTCTTGTTAAATGTTTGGCACAATTCACCAGTGAAACCATCTAGTTCTGGACTTTTCTCTGTGGGAAATTTCAAAACTGCTAAGTCAGTCTTTTACTTCTGGGTCTTTTCAGGGGTTTTTTTTGTTTTTGTTTTTGTTTTTCTCAAGCCAGTTTCGGTAGTTGCATCTATACAGGGATTTGTCCATTTCACCTAAATTATATCTATTTTGAGGCATATAGTCTTTCATAGTATTTTCTTTTATAATCTTTTTTTTTATTTCAGTAAGGACAGTAATGATGTTCCTGTCATTCCTTTTTCATTCCTGATTTTGGAAATTTGAGTCTTCTTTTTTTTCCCCGTGGTCCATTTAGCTAAATATTTGTCAATTTTGTTGATCTTTTCAAAGAACCAACTTTGGTTGATTTTCTCTATTATTTTTCTATTTTCTATTGCATTTATTTCCACTCTAATCTTCCTTATTTTCTTCTTTCTGCTTGCCTTAGGGTTAGTTTGCTCTTCTATATCCAGTGTCTTATGGTAGACAGTTCGGGTTTTATTTTGAGTATTTCTTCTCTTTTATCATAGGCATCTACAGCTATAAATTTTCCTCTAAGCACTGCTTTAGTTGCATCCCATATGTTTTGGTGTCTGTGTTTTTGTTTTCATTCAGCTCAAAATATTTTCTAATTTCTCTTTTGATTTCTTCTTTGATCCATTGGTTATTTTAGAGTACGTCATTCAGTGTTTTTGTTTTTTTTTTTAAGATTTTATTTATTTATTTGAGACAGAGAGAAAGAGAGAGAGCACATGAGAGCGGGGAGGGTCAGAGGCAGAAGCAGGCTCCCTGCTGAGCAGGGAGCCCAATGCGGGACTCGATCCAAGGACTCGATCCAAGGACTCGATCCAGGGACTCGATCCAGGGACTCCAGGATCATGACCTGAGCCGAAGGCAGTCGCTTAACCAACTGAGCCACCCAGGCGCCCCATTCAGTTTCTATATATTTGTGAATTCCCCAAACTTCCTTGTTAATGATTTCCAATTTCATTCCATTGTAATCAGATAATATACTTTGTATAATTTCAATAGTTTTAAATTTATTGAGGTTTGTTTTATGACTAGCATTTGATCTATCCTACAGATGTCTCATGTGTTCTTTTTATTCTTTTAAAGATTTTTACTTATTTGAGAGAGTGAGAAAGAGAGAGCACCAGAGGGGAGAGAGTCAGATGGAGAATCAGACTCCCCACTAAGCAGGGAGCCTGATGCAGGGCTCAATCCTGGTACTCCGGTATCATGACCTGAGTCAAAGGTAGACGCTTAACCAACCGAGCACCCAGGAGCCCCGATATTTCATGTGTTCTTGAGAAGAAAGTGTATTTTGCTGTTGTTGGGTGTTGTGTGTAGATGTCTGTTAGGTCTAGTTTGTGTATCATGTTGCTCAAGTCTTATTTCCTTGTTTATCTTCTGTCTAGTTGTTCTCTACATGATTGAAAGTGGAATATTAAATTCTCCAGCTATTTTTGTTGCTTGAATTGTCTATTTCTCCCTTCAGTTCTTTTGGTTTTTGCTTCTTATATTTTAGATCTCTGTTTTTAGGTACATGTATGTTCATCATTGTTATACTTTCCTAACACATTGACCCTTTTATTGTTATACAATGTCTCTCTTTATCACTAGCACATTTTTGTATTTGTTTTAAATTCCATTTTGTCTTGGGACCTGGGTGACTCAGTGGGTTAAGCATTGGACTCTTGATTTTGACTCAGGTCATGATCTCAGGGTCCTGGGATTGAGCCCCACATCAGGCTCTGTGCTCAGCCGGGAGTCTGATTGAAGATTCTCTCTCCCTTTCCCTCTGCGCCTCCCCGTGCGTGTGTGTTCTCTCTCACTCTCTAAAATAATTAAATAAATCTTTAGGGGGGGGAAAAAAAGATGGTAAACCCTAAAAGTCAATTAGGTAGAGGATACTAAAGCAGAATGATGTGTAACATTTGACCAAGGTCTTGAAGGAGTAAGGCTCCTCTGCATCTCTAGGAAGAATTTGTTTCTCCCAGTAAAAGCAGAAATGAAACAAGTAATGCCAGGGAGCCAGGAAATCAGGGATGCCTGGGGCCTGCTCTGGGAACCAAATCTAGGCATTCATTCTCATTCATTGTTTCAACAAACAAGGCAAGATTCAGGCACAGGAGTTGTAAACCTTGGAAGGATCAACAAGACCTGGTACTTGACCCCAAGGGACTTACAGTGGGGTAGGGAGCCTGTTCCCTTAGGAAGCACACTTCAAAACGTGTTACTTTTGGTCTCTTCATGACATTTTCATATTTGACTAATTATCATTCAGTGGAGCTTTCTAAAGTGGAGGGAAGATGAAGAAGGAAAACATGTCTACAGTCACAAATAATCCATTTTTTCATTCAACAGAAGTTCACGGGTGGGGCATATATACAAATAAACAGACCAAATAAGCTAATGATAAGCAAGTAGTAGGACCCAGATTTTGGGGCACCGGGGTGGCTCAGTTGTTGGGCGTCTGCCTTCACCTCGGGTCATGATCCCAGGGTCCTGGGATCGGGACCCGCATCGGGCTCCCTGCTCCGTGGGAAGCCTGCTTCTCCCTCTCCCACTCCCCCTGCTTGTGTTCCCTCTCTCGCTGTGTCTCTCTCTGTCAAATAAATAAATAAAATCTTTAAAAAAAAAAAGAACCCAGATTTTGATACTGGGCCAGAAAAATGAAGTTTATTTTTGAAGTAGTGTGTGTTAACGTTCCTGTTTCTCTCCTAACATGGAGACATTTCTACACAGAGAATCTCCCTTTTTGTCGTTTAAAAATAACTACATATTTTCAGGGCACATTTAATTTTTCTAGATACAGTCACCAATGAGAATTGGCAAATTGAAATCCACATGAATCATTTTGAAGCAACCTCAGAAGAAATTGCTGTTTGAAACAAATAGCTATTTAATAGCTATTTCTATTAAATAGCGAATGTGGGATCCATATAAAAGCTAATAATGGCAGAAGTCACAGCAAAATACAAGATTAAACATGCTGTGATTTTCTTGATTTCGAATGTCGGAGGTAGTAGAAGCATTATTTTTTTAGATAATCATGACTCTTTAATCAAAATTCTGTTCATGGGCTCTAAAATTAACATGGCCAATATACTTGCACGGGTTTCTGAAGTTCTACACTTACTAAGTGTAGATTTTGGAAATGTAAATATTAATAGAAATTTTTTCTTGGTTCTCAAAACTAAAGTTTTCTGGTATCCAGGATCACGCTCGTGTGCCAAGTCCTTTTGAAGACTTTATTTTTCTTTCTTGGAGTGTTTCAAAAGTATTATTTTTCCCTTTAGGTTGTACAAGAGTATGAGAGAGTAATAATATTCCGACTGGGACACCTGCTTCCTGGAAGAGCCAAAGGCCCTGGTATGAAACACCCTTCTACCCCCCATAGACTTGCCAGTTTCTTCAATCCGTGCATATTTGTAATATGGACCTCAGATTATATGACATAACCTGATTTGTGATATCTGCATTTTCTAATCTGTTACTTGTAACACAGGTTATGAAAGATTCTTCAGAGAGCATTACTATCGGGTAACAGTGGCCAAGAAGGAGGCTGGGTGCAGAGTCAAGTGCCGGGGCCAGGCTGGCTAGACTAGCAAGTAGGCTTAGGACCCATGGCTGGGCACTGGTTTGAGCAGAACATGTTTTGGTTAGAGTGCTGAGCAAAGCTGAGCTAGTTCAGATACAGGGGGTCAGACCAAACCATGGGAGATAGGAAAAGTCCAGCATCCGAGTGACAAATTGGCCTTTGGTTCATGGAATTTAGAAAACATAGATGGAGCACTTCCTGTGTCTTAGATATTGTATAACTGCCCAGGAGGTGAAGATGGATAAATGAGATGGTTTCTGATCTCTAGGACCTTAAAGTATAGTGGAGTTGATGTCCAGAGGTCCAAGCACAGATAGAAATATGGTTAGTCCACAAAGTCTAAAGTAGTTGGGGTTTGGAGATTCCAGCTAGCCAGAAAGGCAAGGGAAGGAGCGAAGTCCCAGGTGCATATATTGGAAGTTCCAAGCCAGCTTTACAGAAACAAGTAGAGAACAGAGACTAGACCAGAAGACACAAATCTGAGTTTGACAATTCAGAACAAACAGACGGATCCACGCAAAAGTAGAGCCAGACCCTGTGGTCTAGGACAGGGACCATCTTGTTCTGGTTCTAGTTTTCTGCATCCTTCTTTACTGGGGCTAGAAAGGGCTAGTAGCTGGGCTGCTCCTCAGAGAGGTCCTGGGCTCTGTGAGGTGCTGCTTGTTGGCTCTTCCAGGAGCCCACACTGCCCAGTGGCTCTCAGAAAATCTCAATAAATCAATTTAAAAATACTGCACACTGACCTTGTATATGACATTAGGTAACATGAAGCTGGTATCAAGATATTGCTATTGTGATACCCTCTGGGGTTCACATTTTAAGAAGTACCACATGGAGGTTGCCGGCTCTAAAGTTGGTCATGTTGGTACACGCATGGATTCAAAAATAATTTTACAAGTCAAGCACTAAAACTAACGAGGGTGCATGAGACACTCTCGTTAGGGAGTTAAATCTAGTGAAGAAGACAGACATGTTACTCAAGATCTGGAGGGGTTAGCACCATGACCAAGGTGACCATACAGCCCATTTTGCTGGGATTAATCCCCACTTATGTCTGTTGTCCTGGAGTAAGTTGTAACAACGCTCACCTTTCACCCTCAAAAGTGTTCTAGATTGAACAAAAAATTGTCTGGTAACTTTAGCAACCACAAACTCACTATCAGGATAGAGGTGGGATTGCCCAATCAGTCTGTGTGTAGTTGGAGGCTAAGGAAAGCAATGCAATATGCAACCTCACCCCGAAGAGGTGAACCCCAAACAATCTCCATACTAACCATTCACCTGTCAATTTCTCCACCCCCCTCTTCTAGGCCTTTTCTTCTTTTTGCCCTGCCTGGATACCTACCACAAGGTTGACCTTCGCCTCCAAACTTTGGAGATACCCTTTCATGAGGTAAGTCAAATGATGGATTTTGCTTTCTCTCTACGTTTTGTATGGCTGAGCTACCAATTCTGGTCCAAGTCAAAATGACTATTTAAGCTCAAAAGTCGAAGAGGAAAGTAGAGATATGGATTGTATCAAAATTAAAAACTCCTGTGTATCAAAGGACACAATCAAAAGACTAAACAGATAACCTATGGGTGGGAGAAAATATTTGCAAATAATACTTCTGATAAGGGATTAATACCCATGATATATAAAGAAATCTTACAAATCAACAAGAAAGCAAACAACTCACTTAAAAATGGGCAAAGGACTTTGTGATGGTTAATTTTATGTGTCAGCTTGGCTAGGCTAGCTTCCCCTTTTATCAGAGTGTATCCTTTCAAATTTTTCTATGTATGTGGTTATATTTACAGGCAGGTGGACATATCATACTATTTCATAACATGTCTTTTTTCCCTCAATACTCTGTTGGATCATGTTTTCATATATTAGCTATATTTCTACCCCTTTGTCTTATTTTTTTTCAAGATTTTATTTTTAAGTAATCTCTACACTCAACATGGGGCTTGAACTCACAACCCCGAGATCAAGAGTCGCCTGCTCTTCCCAATGAGTCCCCCAGGCGCCCTTTGTTTTAAATGGACACATAGCATTTCAATGTATGGATGTACCACAATTCACAATTCCCTGTTGTGAATATTAATTGATTTCTAATTTTTTATTATAATAAACAATACTATGAATGACATCCTTGCAGCTAAATCCTTAAAAATATGTCCTTGTGATAAGTGTCTAAAAATGGAAATGTTGAGAATGAGCAGCTTTTAGGTCTCTTGGTGTGTAGCACCAGTCTGCCCCCTAGTGGACACTCAGCAAACAACATCAGAGCACTTGTTTCCCAGAACGTGCTTCTCTTTTAAGCACATTTTTTGGCATCGGTTTTTGTTTTTTTTTTAAAGATTTTTGTTTTATTTATTCAATTGACAGAGATACAGAAAGAGAGAGAGCATGAGCAGAGGGAGAGGGAGAAGCAGGCTCCCTGCTGAGCCAGGAGCCTGATGTGGGGTTTGATCCCAGGACCCCAGGATCATGACCTGAGCGAAAGGCAGATGCTTAACCATCTGAGCCACCCAGGTGCCCCTTGGCATCAGTTTAAAAAGACCTGATATACAATTAACTGAATGTTTTTGTCTAAGAAAATTATTCCTGATATTTTTACAAAACTATTTACAACAGGATTCCTTTAAATTGTGAGTTCTTTAGTGTATTTCATAAAAACTCCAGAATCTTCAAAAACACATCTATTTCGAATAAAAGGGTGGGCCAACAACTCTTTTTTTTTTTTTTCCTATAATCTTACTGAGAAAATTTCCCTTGAACACATTTAGCTTCTCTATCATCCCCCTGGGAAAAGAGCACTAAACTAAGTCCTGTTCGGGACGCCTGGGTGGCTCAGTCGGTTAAATGGCTGCCTTTGGCTCAGGTCATGATCCCAGGGTCCTGGGATCGAGTCCCACATTGGGCTCCCTGCTCAGTGGGGAGTCTGCTTCTCCTTCTGCCTCTGCCCCTACCCCTTCTTGTGCACTCTCTCTGTCTCTGATAAATAAATAAAAATCTTAAAAAAAAAAAAAATCATGTTCTCCAAACTCTTTTTTCTGCCCAGGTTGTGACCAAAGACATGTTTATAATGGAGATGGATGCCATCTGCTACTATCGAATGGAAAATGCCTCTGTCCTCCTAAGCAGTCTTGCTCACGTGCCCAGAGCTGTCCAATTTCTTGTGCAGACCACCATGAAGCGTCTCCTAGCACACCGATCCCTCACTGAAATTCTTCTAGAGAGGAAGAGCATTGCCCAAGATATAAAGGTACTTCAACAAATTTATCATCTAATATGTTGAAATACCTCTTTCTCTTTTATTCATTTCTTCATCGGTCATTTATTGAAGCACATGCAATGGAAGCATCTGGCAGGCGTTCACTGTTGAAGGTACCATCCCTCAAGGAGCTGACAGCTGAGTGAGAGGTTGCCAGACTGACCCTGAGTCAACCAGGTGATGACTAGTCAGTCATTGCCACAGGTTCTGCCCTTCATCCCCCCACCCCAGTGGCTCTACACTCACTGGAACGTGCCCCCAGAGCCCAAAGAGAGCTGGCAGGGAAGATGGGGCCACGTGGGACACGGCTGGTCCCACAGACATGAGAAGGCATGGTTCCTGGGAGCTGACAGTCTAGCTGGGGAAACAGGCAAAGTTAGTTCAAATAAGACTTTCAGCTAAAAAGAAAATGTCACAGACCCTTACATGATTAATCTCCCAATCAATCACTGAGATTTAATTGATTGGGAATTAGGGAGGGAATCGAGGAGCAGGAAGTGCCTCACGGGCAGCCCCATCCAGCCGCCAGGCGGCAAGCTCAGCCTCCTCACCCTCGGCCACAGTGAGGGAGCCTGTCGTGGGGGCCACAGGCTCCCTGGCCCAGAATCGAGTCAGGAAGGTCGGAATGTTGTCTTGCCGAAAGGAGGACCTCCAGCAGAAGCCCGGAGGACCAAAGGCATTTAGGTAGTGATTGTGCCTGATGGCACCTGAGCACTCATCTTCGCAGGTGACTTGTCCAGCTTGTTACTTATAAAACTAAGATTAGAGTCTTGGTGGAAAAGGGACAAATTCAGAAACAAAAGAACTAAAAAGAAACAAGAAATTAGAACACGAGGGACACGGGCAGTTCCTGCTCTGGAAATTAAAAACCACTCCAGGGGCGCCTGGGTGGCTTAGTCATTGTGCGTCTGCCTTCGGCTCAGGTCATGATCCCAGGGTCCTGGGATCGAGCCCTTGCATCGGGCTCCCTGCTCAGCAGGAAGCCTGCTTCTCCCTCTCCCACTCCTCCTGCTTATGTTCCCTCTCTCGCTGTGTCTCTCTCTGTCAAATAAATAAATAAAACCTTTAAAAAAAAAAAAAAAAAACCAGTCCAGCGTGCTCCCCCTCGGCACCCTCAGCCTCTCTTCCTGTTCACCCCTCCCCTCTAAAGGATAGAGGACAAGGTCACACAGCAGGCAGATAATGTTCTCCGGATGAGTGAACAAAGGAGCCAACTGTTGTAGCCCCACTCCTTCCCATCCTCCCCCCAACCCCCCTCCCCTGTGGGCTAACCCTCCATCCCCCTCAGCGTTTCTCTGGCATTTTCCATGGGCCTCCTCTGCAAGGAATGTTTCCCTTTTCTCCACAGGCGAAGTCCTATTTGTCTTTTAAGATGCCACTTCCTGTGTGAGGTCTTTTCAACACTCCTTCCTCTCATCACCCCCTCCCCCCCACCCAGATGAGTCAGCCTTCTCAGGGCTCTCGGTGCACTAAGCTAGCTAGATGTCCAGCCACTGAGAAATAACATCAGTGAACCAGAAAAGAGTAGGGCCCCCCCCCCGGGGCGTGCCATGCCCTGCCCCTCTTTTCCAGAGCCTACAGTTCATCGTCTTCTGCCTTCTGGGCCTGGGAGGTGGGGCAAACGGGGGCCACCGGCAGGAAGGAAGCACCTCTAAATGAAAACCATTTGGGAGAGATTAGACTCTGGTTCTCTAATAAGTGCATCTTAAAACAGATTTATCAAGTTCACTGTCTGTATTGGTTTCCCATTGCTTCTGTGACAAATTACCACACACTTGGTGACTTACAGCAATGCCAATTTAATCTCATACAGTTTTGAAGGCCAGGAGTCCAAAAATAATTTCACTGGGGCAAAGTCAAGGTGTCAGCAGGGCAGCTTCGTTCTGGAGGTTCCAAGAGGAGAAATCATTTCCTTGCCTTTTCCATCTTCTAGCAGCCCCGTTTCCCCAGCTCGTGGCCCCTTCCTCAATCTTCAATCCCTCCAAATCTTCAATCCCTCCAACCTTCAATCCCTCCAAACTCTGCCCACAGAATCACATCACCTTCTCCTCTTCTGTAGTCACATCTCCCTCTGTTCCCCCTTAAAAGGACTTGTGACTGCATTTGGGACCCACAGGGAAGATCCTAGATAATCGCCCCATAAATGGGGCGATTTTAACTTAATCCCATCTGCAAGGTCTCTTCTGGGGTAACATTCACAGGTTTCAGAGATAAGAACATGGATGTCTTGGGGAGCCATTATTCAGCCTACCACACCATCTTTAATTCCACAAGTATTTATTGAGTGGCACTGTGCAAAGTTAAGCAGCTTTATTTTTTTAAGAGAGAGAGAGAGCAGGGAGAGTGGCAAAGGGAGAGAGAGAGAATCTCAAGCAAGCTCCACACTCAGCATGGAGCCCCATGTGGGGCTCGATCTCATGATCCTGAGATCATGACCTGAGCCAAAATCAATGGTCAGATTCTTAACCAGCTGAGCCACCCAGGTGCCCCAAAGTTAAGCAACTTTTTGCAAGGCACCGTAACATTAAAACAAAAAAGGAAATGAATGTTCCTTCAGAGGAAATGTACTTTCTCAGTTCAGAACAATGGCCATAAGGGCATAGGGGTACTCTACTCTCACCTGGAGGTTCTCACTGACATCTCAACTCTTCCCTCCACAGGTGGCCTTGGATTCAGTGACCTGTATTTGGGGAATCAAAGTGGAGAGAACAGAAATGTGGGTAGGAAATTAAGCAAGAAGAACAATGTGATAAAGGGAAATATTTTGGTTTTATTTTAAAATAACTTTTAAAAATTATTTTCAATGAGTACTATAGCCACACTGCATAAATTCGGACAAAGGAAAAAATTACCTAGGACTCAGAGCCATAACCAACCACTGTGACATTTAGGCAAATTACTTTCATGATTTTCTCTCCATGGAGTTAAAATAATTTTTTGAGATAAAATTCACATAACATAAAAACTCACCATTATAACCATTTTAAAGTACGAGTGTTTTTATTATATTCATGGAGTGGTGTAACCATCATTACTGTCTAATTCCAGAACATTTTCATCACCCCAAAAAGAAAGCCCACACCTGTCAAGCAGGGACTCCTCATTGCTCCCTTTCCCCCCAGCCTGACGACACTAATCTCTGTGTACTTGGCTATCCTGGACATTTCATACAAATGTTACATGGCCTTTTATGTTTGGCTGCTTTCATTTAGCATGTTGTTTTCAAGGTTCATCTGTGGTGAAGCAGGAATCAGGACATCATTCCTTTTGACGGTCAATTAATATCCATTGTGTGGTTACAGCTCATTTGGTTAACCTGCTCGTTCGCTGATGGACATTTGGGTTGTTTCCACTTTAGGACTATTCTGAAGAACACTGCAGTGCCCGTTCATGTGCAAGATTTTGTGGGAACATGTTTTCACATATACCTAGCAGTAGAATTGCTGACTCGTATAGTAACTCTATGTTTAACTCTCCATGGAACTGCCAGATTGTTTTCTGGCTATGTCATTTTCGTAGTTACAAACAGGGTAAAAATACAATTTTGTATCCTTTATGTAATAACGTTAAGTATTACTCTTATGCGGTCAGTTCTACTCTTTTCAAAATCAATTCCTTCATAAACTTAGATGCCTTCCCCTATCACGGATAGTATGGCTCATCAAAGCTGTTTTTCATTGTTCAAATTTAATAGCTGGGATTTAGATTAAACCTTAAGTAGGAAAAATCATAATCATCTATCGACTAAAGAATGTGTTCTCCTTGCACAGAGCAAACCAGGGTGCTGCTGTAACATCAGTGATCGTGTGTCTGCAGTTGAGGCACTGACTTTCGAGCGGCCCTTCTCTGCCCACCATTGGCCTTAGAGGTCTAGGGACGGCCACCCTGTTAGATCAGAATTTGCCGGGCATCCTGAAATAACAGAGACGTTGGCCAGTCTGGCTGAACCCCTGGCTGCTAAAAGCAGTGCTGCACACCTACCTGTCCACGCTCTTTCTTTTCCAGCAAGGATGTCAGGCTGCCGGCGGGGCTCCAGCACTCCCTGGCTGTGGAGGCCGAAGCGCAGAGACAGGCCAAAGTGCGGGTGAGCCAGTGCAGCGCAGGCCCGCCCCCCACTGAGAACATTTCCCGCTGCTTCCTCACCTCCCACTCCTCCAGAGCTGGTGCCCCCCACCCCACCCTATTAAAAGTATTCCCTTAAAGTGTGTTCATAGCCGCCTGACTAATGCCACCCAGCCTTTTCCGCGATGCCCTCTCTCTGAAGCCACTGGAAACAGTGAGCTCCTCCTCCTCCTCGCGTCTTGCCTTCACTCGCTCTCCTGAAAGGCATCCTCCCCCTCCCCCCCCCACCCCCGCCATCCCTCTTCCCTCGAGCTGGCATCTTTCCTTGGTAATATCAGCCACCTGTCACCTCTGTGTTAATGCGTGAATGACAGCAGACCTGTATCCCTAGCTGCGTGCAGGCTGTGGAGGGATGACCACGATGAGGCCCGATTCGCTCAATGCCAGAGCCAAGAGAAGGTCACGCCAGGCAGGCCTGCCGGCCGCACAGCGCTAGCCACCAGCAGCTCCTGGGGATGGAGGTGGGGGTGGGAGGGGTGCTGGGAAAAGGAAGAGGAGGACTGAAGGGGAGACAGATTGCTCTTAAAGAAGAGAAAGCAAGTGAAGAACCCCACCACAGAGGAGCTCAGTAACCGAGGAGTGTTGAGAGGAGGAAGGGAAGAAAGTGGTCCTCTGGGCAGAGTTGCTTCTAGATCTGAGTCTAGTCCTCTTAGTCCACTTTAAGGTGGCATTTGGGTGGTGAGCTTCGTGCTTTTTCCTCTGAAATGCTCACTCGTTCATTTTGCCCTGGTTAGGAGTCCCCGCTTCAGGCTTCCACGTCCTCGCCTAGAATGCTGGCCAACTTTTTCTCAATATGGCAAAATCCTACTAATCGTTCAAGGCCCTGCAGACATAATTTTTTTTTTTTTAAGATTTTATTTATTTATTTGACAGAGAGAGAGACAGCGAGAGAGGGAACACGAGCAGGGGGAGTGGGAGAGGGAGAAGCAGGCTTCCTGTGGAGCAGGGAGCCCGATGCGGGGCTCGATCCCAGGACCCTGGGATCATGACCTGAGCCGAAGGCAGACGCTTAACGACTGAGCCACCCAGGAGCCCCACCTGCAGACATAATAACTCCCCTAACACATCACTATGCTTGTCAGGGCCCTTGACAAATTCGGCCCTAAATTACAACAAAGAGTGCAGCCAATCTCCCCTAGACCAGGATCCTTGAGCAAGAAGGCCGTCAGCCTGCTGGCTGCTTCACAGGGCCTGGCGCCAGGCGGTGCTCCGTGCTCGTTCGCTGAGGGACACTGAATAGTGAGTAAGAACAAACCACTTTGCTTCTCCTCACATCTGTTCCCAGGTGATCGCTGCGGAGGGGGAGAAGGCCGCGTCCGAGTCCCTGAGAAGGGCAGCTGAGATTCTGGCAGGCACTCCGGCCGCTGTTCAGCTGCGCTACCTCCACACCCTCCAATCCCTGTCCACCGACAAACCTTCCACGGTGGTTTTGCCTCTGCCATTTGACTTGCTCAATTTCCTGTCTTCGCCCGGCAGTAGAACTCAAGGAAGCCTCCCCTTCCCCAATCCTTCCAAACCTGTCGAGCCACCAAGTCCTAAAAGGAAAGACTCTCCCATGCTATAGGAGGAGCCACGGGGAACGGGCCTGGAAGGGGCCTGTCAGGCGACAGCCACATCCCCGAGGGAGGCACGCTGTCCTCACGTCCCGCGCTTGCTTCGGTGGCCACACGGAATACCCTTGGAATGCACAGTCACAGCTCAGCAATTCGAAACAATTGTGAGGGACAGTGAGATGATGTAATGACAAGTTTAGATGGATCATTTTAATTAGAGAAACTATGGGAGAGAGCTTTAGCCAACATTCTACTCTGGAAAGAATTTTATGTCTATTTTGCTGTATGCCCCCTGGCCCCTTTGGCAAGGTCTTTGCTGCTCCCGTGGCCTTTTTATTGTGTTCATCACACATTATTGTAATCCTGTAGTTAAGATGCAGGCTTCTCTCCAGCTGTACTATGAACTCCTCAAAGGCACATCTTGGTCATTGGCTCCCCCCACCCCCCCCCAACTATATTCAACCTTGTATGTTCCACCCTATGGTCTTCACATCTAACCCTGATAGGTGCACCACAGTGACACTTAAATGTTCCCGAGCGAATGAAAGAAGATGTACTTGGGCTGGATATAAAATGTACATCTAATTAAAAGAATTTAAAAGGAATTCTTTTTATGGAGCCTCCTTTTTAAAATAGAGAAATAAAAGGACAAAAACATTTACCTGATACATGTTGCTTAAAATCTTAAGAAGCATCACTGTAAACATGGGATGGATGTATTCTCAGTATAGCATTTACCTCAAACAGTAATGACATTATGTGACCTATACATGTCCTGAAGCATTCTTTTCTAGTACAGATATTCTTTAATATAAATAGATTCTTATAAGTCTTACTTTCCATTAACTTGTCTTACTCAATTAGAAATATGTATCTATAGGGGCACCTGGGTGGCTCAGATGGTTGGGCGTCTGCCTTCGGCTCGGGTCATGATCCCGGGGTCCTGGGATCGAGCCCCACATCGGGCTCCTGGCTCAGTGGGGAGCCTGCTTCTCCCTCTGCCTCTCTCCCTGCTCGTGCTCTCTCTCTCTCTATCTCTGTGTCTCAAATGAATAAATAAAATCTTTAAAAAAAAAAATGTACCTATAGAAAAAAATTAGCCAAATAAGAAAGCATCCTGAGGTATACAGCAAATCCTCTATAGACTTAAAAAAATCAATAATATTATAAAATCTTACTAACATCCCCAAAATATTACTAATATCGTGTATGTTAGTAAAATGCTACTTATAATAGGAAGTTCCATGTTGGTAGTACAGAAGGAAATAGTGGTATCCCTAAGTGAGAACTTTAAACATTTTACATAAACACACCTGTAAAGGGTTTTTGTTTATGAATGTTAACCCATAAAACCCTACAGCGCATTATTTCAAGAGAGAAAATGTATTCTGATCTCCTAAGAATGGACCTAGAAACTTTTATAGCATTGTGTCTGTTGGGGATGGGCTGGTTCCCCACTATGTTTAAGTAACAGAAACAGGGCCCATGATCAAGGATGCTTTGCCTCTCGATCACTTCCACACTTCTGCCCTCTCTGCCTTTCCTCCTGTTTTCCAACAAAAAAAGACCAAAAACTCCCTAGTGGCACATGCTAATACAGCAGTATATAATGATGCCATCCTAGGGCCATCTCTGTCCTACACCTCTAAGCCTCCTTCTCACCTCCATCCACAGCTGGGAAAGCCACACACTCTAGCCCAAGCCTTCAAACCTGAGGGTATTGGCCAAGCAATGCATCTTCCCAAGATTATGCAGAACTGCTAGATGATTTCAAAACCCACATATTCATACAATCATGCCCAATTCGTTTATTATTTTAGCAATCAGCTTATATGGTTACTATGTACTGAGATGATAACTTTGAATTTTGTTTCAAAAGGCTATTTCATCCATTTCTGAAAAATATTTCCATATCTTCTCAAAAGAAGTTTCCCTCCCTACTCCCAAGGACCATACTTGGTTGTGGGGGAGTGGCAGTGCTGAGAGCCATAGGTTGATTAGTCTCGGCTGGAGGCAATGGGAGATTCTGAAGCCAAAGGAGCAGGCAAAGCTTTAAACCAGAAGTGCCAAAATACAAAATATGGAATCCAAAAGGCTGCCAAATCCAAGTAAGCCAAAAGCAGATACCTAAATCTGCCAAAAGTAGGGTACCAGAGAGAGGAAAGCAAGCACTGAGGAGGCAGTAATAGATAGGATGAGAGTTGGGGAAAATTCCTGGGTGATTTCCTAGAATATCTAATAGATGGGGTTTGCGGTTTGCTTTTGTGGACCAGCCAGGGCATGGTCATTGATGATCCAGCCCATTTAAAGGACCAATTAGGAGTGAATGCCAGGGTAATAATAATAATGGCTTTTAAGACCCTTAAGAATTCCTTGTAGCATGGCTCCTTTTGTCAAAGGCAGATTTACCTACAGGTGTGGGGAGTTATGGTATCACCCATTCGTTGGTCTCCTCTGCTGTCTGGCTCAGTCAACATTTAAATTTCTCACTAGCTTGCCAGAGGGCACCTTCCAGCTCTGCTCAAGCAGCCTGTGATATCTTCAACTATTAACTGACCATTGGGATGGGAGTGTTTGATGGGTGGGAAATATCAGGACTAAGTTGTATGAAACTGTGAATGGTCAAGGGAAACTCTGTTGAGACTAGCAAGGTGAGCTGATCGTGCTGTCTGCAAGTTCCCAGCAGCAGAAGTCTCCTCTTGACACCAGGAGCTACCTTCTAGCTAGTTACTGATCTTGAAATGATGTGTGGAGGACAAGTTGGACAGTACAATCCAAAACTAAGGTGTGTGGGACGCCTGGGTGGCTCTGTCGGTTAAGCGGCTGCCTTCGGCCCAGGTCATGATCCCAGGGTCCTGAGATCAAGCCCCACGTCGGACTCCTCGCTCAGCAGGGAGTCTGCTTCTCCCTTTCCCTCTGCCTGCCGCTCCCCCTGCTTGTGCTCTTTCTCTCTCTCAAAAAAAAAAAAAAGACTTCCCTTCAGCCCCCTGAGCTCCCCAACACGCTTTCAATAAATTAGCCTTCTATGTGTGTTTGCAAGAGTGGGTTTCTCTGACTCACAACCAAACCACCTAACTAGGTGCCAAACATCTCATCCTAATTGTAGTGGCAGCAGGCTTAACTCTGGCCTTTAGAGACTGAGCCATCCACCCAATGGAGCTGCCACGTTCTGAGGGGCAAGGTTCTCATGTTCAGGGAGAGGGGCTGCTGATTTGTATGGAAATGACCACTCATTCCTGCAAAGTGGGAAATCAATTAAGAAGTATTTGGAGGGACACCTGGGTGGCTCAGTTGGTTAAGCGTCTGCCTTCGGCTCAGGTCATGATCCCAGGGTCCTGAGATCGAGTCCCGCATCGGGCTCCCTGCTCTGTGGGGAGCCTGGCGCTCCCCCTGCTTGTGCTCTCTCTGACAAATAAATAAAATCTTAAAAAAAAAAAAAAAAAAGCAGCATTCGGAAATCCCACCAAAAAGCCTCCAAATTTTCTAGGATCACCTAAGAATCTCTTTGGGAAAGGGTAGGGCTGGCTATGCCCCAGCAAGCAAGAACTGTAAGCAGGGGTCAAGAGCGGCAGCTCTGGCTGTCAGCTGGGCCACAAGCACAGCCAACTGTCTGAAGTCAGGTTTCTTTGCTCAGACTTCAAGAGTCATCCAGTGGGCTCAGGCGGACAGACCCTAAGCATTTTTGAAACCCATCTTATACCTACTTTGATGATGGCAGAGGCAGGCCTGGCCAGGGACTGGGCTGAAAAAGACTGAGGACTCTGAGTCACAGGGTTTCTGAGGCTTAGGGAACAGGCAAGGGTCTAAAATTTGGAGATAAATCCAAAGGAACAGCAAATATGTGAGCCAAAGCAGGTGCATAGGTATTTGGAGCCAGAGATCAGAGCAAATGCAGGTGTGCCGGGAGCAGTAAGGTAGGAGGGGGTCCTTGCCGAGTGCTTGCTCCAAATGTCCATTTGTCACTCGCAACTTATTTTTGCAGGTTAGTCCATCTCTAGTGCCTCAATGGATCCGGGGTCATGAACAGAGCAGACAAGTGAGGCGATCAAAGCAAAAAAATGGCGATTCTGGGTGAATCTTCAGCAGCATTCCTAAATTTCAGTACAATCTTCCATTCTTTCCCTGTGAAGGAAACCATCTGAGCAGTGGCCTGGTGGCCCATCACTACTGTCAAACATCCAGACACAGGTCCAGTAAGCAGGGGCCTCTGACACCCATCAGTTCTGTGACCTTGGGGAGTCTTATAACCATTTGGGGGGGCCTCAGTTTAATCTTCTGAGAAATGGGATAATAACAGCATCTCCCCCACCTACTTTGTAGGGTTATTGTGAAAATCAAATAAATCATAAAAATGCCTGAAATCATAAGAAATCTGAAAATGCTGCCAAAACCCAAGAGCATCATCAGGCTCCTCTCTTTTAAATTGAAAAAATAATGCTTTGTATTTGCCACTCTTTGCAGAGTTCAGAGTTTTCAAAAAACATTATTTGCTTGACAGGAACTAACACTTTTCACAGACCTCTGTTAGGAAATCATTTGAAGAGGCCAGCAAACTTTACAAGCTATTTTTAATCCGGGAGATAAACTAATGCACTTACTCCCTACAGCTTTCACTGTGACTTTTAAAGAGAAAATATTCTTGGGTTGTATGTCATGACTTTTCTAGTAGCTGTTGCACAGGGAGCCCCTCCAGTTGAGCCACAGGGTCAGCTAAGTAGCACACAGAGATCAGTGAGGGGAGCCCTGCTGAAGCCCAGCACCCTAAGGATGCTACTTGGACTTGGTCTTGGATTTAGTCCGGGGTCTGGGTTTAGGGTTGAGAGGACCTTCCTTGCGCTGTACCTCTGAAAAGACAAAAAAAAAAAATCAGTATTGTAGTAACAATATCTAATATTTACTAAGGACTTTTAACTTTACAAAGCTTTTTAAAAATTCCATTCTGGGGCACCTGGGTGGCTCAGTTGGTTAAGCTACTGCCTTCAGCTCAGGTCATGATCCTGGAGTCCTGGGATCGAGTCCCACATCGGGCTCCCTGCTTAGCAGGGAGTCTGCTTCTCCCTCTAACCCTCCCCCTTCTTGTGCTCTCTCTCTCTCATTCTCTCTCTCTCTCAAATAAATAAATAAAATCTTTAAAAAAAAAAAAAAATCCATTCTGCCTGAGTAACTCCCAAGCTATAAACAGGCAGTATGCCCAAAATTTGACTCTAAGTTGGTTACTGGGATTCAGAATGCATTTTCCCAAAGTTAAAGTGTAATCAGTTAGTTACCTGAGTTCTGGGTCCTGGAAAAGAGGACTATGCGATCAGGGAGCACAGAGAAACAGAAAGAACATTTCCACCTTCCTTCCTATACATATCCCAAGCTTGGCGGAAACAAGACAATTCAAATAGAGCTAGTATCCAAAGTCCTCCCACACCCATTCCTGCACTCCTGTTCTGTCTCCTGGTCCCTCTGTGCACAGCCTTCTGTGCACAGACCCGACTCAGGCCCAGCCCTCGGGATGGAGGCAGGAGGCCTCTCGCCATCAAGCCAGCTCTCCCTGGCCACTCCATGACACCAAGCTTCCCACTTTGAATCTTTCTGACAGGCTGCTGCCACCTCCATCCCACACTTGGTCATCTTGTTCATGCCCTTGTCTTGCTCTTAGTGTCTCTCCTGGCTCCTAGCTCCTAACTGTAGGCTTCACTGAGATTAGAGCCTAAGCCACTACTCATCTTCGTAAACTTCCCTCTCTATCTTGTCTTCATTCACAGCTCAGAGCACAATGATTTGCTAATTATTAAAAAGACTGACACAAAAACAAAAATAAATATGTCTTCTGCTCCGTCCAGATCTTCCCCCTGTCCTGCATCCACAAGCCTTTACCATACACTGCACAACTCTAGAGGGAAATGTGATCTCATACTCTAAGTCACACAAAAATGATGCTGCATATGCCATAGGAATCTCATATTGCTCTGGAGGGTCTGCATTTTTCAAAGGAGCTGCCTGCGAACCCTAAGGAATGCCCAACTTACAGATTTTCTGGGGAAAAGGTTCAGGTCTCCTACATGGCATGAGACGGGCTTGGCTTAGGAGCCAATTCCCCTAAGCTTTGCAGAGCCTCTCATCCTCCACCTCTGAGCCCCCGGGAATCACTCTGAGGGAATATTTGGAAGGAGGGCGAAGGGTGGCTATGTTTGTGCAGGCAATTGTTTATATAGATTGGGGACTAACTGTATATAGTTATCCTCTACTTAAAATTATTAATACTTTTCATTCTGGATTTAACCTCATCCCCAAGATCTTTATGGAAATGGAAGAAAATAACATCACTCATTCCATACTGAGCTAACCTCTCCAGTTTAACATGCAGGTCTTTTGCATGGTTTGCATATTTATTTTTCTGTAATCTGGAAAAAGTCTAGTTTTCAAACCATCAGGATAAAATTACAGTGTAAGATGAAAATTTTTTAATCCACAAAAACTATCTCCCATATATTCAAACCTAAAGCTAAAGGATTGTCACGCTTGGAATAATTAGCATCTTACCAGTTGAGAGGTAACAGGAGGAGAGAAAATGAGCTCAGTCTGGTGATAGTACAAACACAACGTACCTGGGTGGGAGACTGTGGGGCACTAGCTAACCAACCGCTTTGGCTGGGGGCATAGGTGAAAATAGGGATGAGACAGAGACAGAAGTCGCTATCCTCCCTGTCCTATCCCTTGCACCAGGAATTGTCCTGGGAACACACCAAAGGGTGAAGGTGAGAGTAAAAATAAAAAACTAGCCTCCAATCCTGGGGTTTACTGAAAACTGCCTGAGGGCAGGTTATTGCACTAATTAGAGATAAGAAAATAAAGAGTTAAATTCCTTTTCCTGTAGAATAATGGTGATTATTTCCATCATAGAAAATCAAACAAGTACCAAAAACCAAAGTCAAAATTCCCCACAAACCTCCATCAACCAGAGACAATGTCTTTCAATATTTGGATACAATTTCCTTCTCGGTCTTTTTTCCAGCTTTATAAAAGTGTGTTTTCTTGCATTTGATATTCAAACATAAGAATTTCCAGGGCACCTGGGTGGCGCAGTCAGTTAAGCATCTGACTCTTGGTTTTGGCTCAGGGCTCAGGTCGTGACCTCAGGGTCGTGAGATCAAGCCCTGCATCAGGCTCTGCACTCAGCGTGGAGTTTGCTTGGGTTTCTCTCTCCCTCTGCCCCTCCCCCTGCTCATTCTCACTTCTCTCTCTCCCTAAAATAAATTTTAAAAAAAGAATTTCCTGGGGCACCTGTGTGGGTCAGTTGGTTAATCATCTGCCTTCAGCTCAGGTCATGATCCCAGAGTTCTGGGATTGAGCCCCGCATCAGGCTCCCTGCTCAGCAGGGAGTCTGCTTCTCCATCTGCCCGTCACCCCACTCATGCTCTCTCTCTCTCTCTCTCTCAAATAGATAAAATCTTTTTTAAAAATTTCCATGTCATTATAAACCATTTTAATAGTGGTATACTATTCAAGTATATTAGTATAACATAATTTAACTTTTCTTCCATAATTGGAGATGTAGGTTGCCTCTATTATATACAATGATACATTGAACAACTTTGTGCATTAATCTTTTTTTCTGTATTTAGGATTATTTCCTTGGACTAGATCTTCAAGAATAAAATTATTAGGTCAAAGTATATGCATGTATTTAAGGGATATCTATACAAACTCTCAAATTATTTTCTGAAAAAGTTACCTGTCTGTCCACCCACAAGTATTACCTGTAAAACAAACTAGTTTGCCCCTTGTGACCAGCATTATATTCTTTCGTTTTTAAAAATCTTTGCCAGTTTTAGAAGCAAAACTTGTATTTTATGTTAGTTTCTTAGTCTACGATTGTTAGTCATTTGTTTTTCTTTTTGTGAGTTGTCTGAATAAGATAGTTATATAGTTAAATGTATGTATATTCCTATGAAAAATATGAACCAGTAAATCAGTACTAAAAATATTTTATATTCTTCTAGGATATTTGTGACCCAAACATGTTTTGTTTCATAAATATAACCTAAATAAAGCAAAATGAGAAAGCAAGCCTCACCTTTCTTTAGAGATTTTGGAGAATGTTCTACTGGTCTGATTTCTTCATTATTGTCATCTTCTTCATCTTCTCCATCTTCTCTTTCTCCTTCATTTTCTTCTTCTCTTCCTTCAAACTCCTTCTCTCTAGACCTCATCAAAATAGCCTCTAATTCTCTCTCCAGTTCTTTATTTCTTATAAGGGTATAATGAAGTTTCTCATTTACATCCTCAAACTTCTCCTCTGCTTGTCTGGCTCTGCTTTCAACCTCTCTGATGGGGACAGAGTCCAGAGAAACACAACAAAATGGAAAGGTTTGAAAAAGTATCTTTCACGTATAGAAACTCATTGTCTAGAAGAAGCAGTAGAATTAGCTAACTGCATCTGAAAGGTACAAATAAGGGAGGCAGGAGCATCAATCCTTAGGCAAGAACTGGGGTCCAGGACGCTACTTTGGATGGTAATGTCAGCGTGACAGTCATGCTGTGATTTAAGAATGCAATGTATTTATCAGCTCTGGGTGAAATCTGACCTTTGGGTATTTGGAATTCTCCATCAATAGGCAAGGAATCCCTTTTCAGGAGCTAATTTTGGCTTCTCTTCATTGATGTGATCCAACAAACTAAGTCCAGTAGTTTCCCTTCTTTGCCCAGGACCTCTAAAACCAAATTTTAAAACCAAGAAAACTAGTTTGAAATGTGCTTCTTACTTCCTAGAGTACATGTTCTACGTCTACATGGCTATGCTCTTCTCTTCGCATTCTCGACCATCTTAACTATACTGTCCTTCCTACTCTTCAGCGTATGTAGCATTCTTTCTTGAACAGAGTAGTTTCTCCTGGTTCCATTTACATCTCTAGCTCATCTCTTAGAAGCATACTGGATAGATCACTCCTAACACCCTATTCCCCACATACACACACTTTCACTTCCTCCATCTCCACTGTGGGTGAGGATGGATGTTTTATGCGAGCAGTAGAATTCATTGCCTCCAGCAGAAGATTTGGAGATACCCATCCCACTAATAAGGATAAAAGAAGCAGAACAAACAAAGGTAAGCCGAGAAGCATGGATTTCCCAGCCACACCTCCTGGCCAGCAATCTTTGTAATTACCATCGTGGTGCCTCATACTCACAATAACTTCTCCTGTGTGCGTTCAATGATAGCCATTGCTTCAAGATACTTTGGGGCCAATGTACCTCGATTCGCTGATTCTCTCTGACAAAGGAAATATGCATTATGAATGAACTGAGAGTCCCAACAGTTAATACTCTACTTCTTCAGGATGTTCTGCACCAAACCTTCCAGAATATTTTTTTCTACTATCCATATTTATAAAGTAGATGATTAAGCACAATCTTAACACCAAAAAAGAATAGGGATTACCTGTGGCCACATAGCATACCAGCTTCCAAATTATTCATGCTATGGGTGGATAAAATTTGATTAGAATTGTAAAAAAAGCAGGGAAAACAGTATCAACAAAAAGAAACAAGGAAGAAAAGGTTTAAAAATAAAGAGAATGGTAAACATGTTCCTATAATAAATCAAGTTAATGATCAAAGAGATTGACTATATTTTTCTTAATAATTTACTTCACTAAGCTCTTAACATTGCAAAATCCAGTCAGATCGTTTAGTTCGTAGGGAACTTCATAAATATCAAGGCAGTGAAAATATGAAGAAAAAACAACTCTTTCATTTATTTTGACTCTAATACATTCTAGGAAAAAAAATAAGAGGAAGGTAAAAGAAGGTATTTAGAAAACCAAAATTATAAGCATATTTAAAAATAAATATTATACCATTTTCCCAGAACTGTGCACCTTTTTTTAAAGTATTGTTGACACACGACGTTACATTACTTTCAGGTGTACAGCATGCTGACTGGACAAATCTCAACAGTACACTATGCTCACCACAAGTGTGGCTACCATAAGCACTATTATATGTCACTGGTTATATTCCCTATGCCCTACATCTCATCCCCATGACTTATTCATTCTGGTCACTGGAAGCCTGAACCTCCCACTCCCCTTCACCCCCCTTTTTGCCCAGAACTGTGTTTAAAATCTCATCTATCCATGCTTCCCAACCTGAGGAACGTAAAACATAAGCCCTACATTATAGATGGAAAGGGAGCTTGAAGAGGGTAGGCAGCCTGCCATCCTCACAGAAGGATCTAGTGGGTTAAAGCAAAACCCTCATCAAGGCCTCTTCGTTCTCAACCACACAACCCATTGCACTCTGCTAGCTTTTTCTAAAGGAAAACCAGAGAAAAGAAACTATGTTAAACATTTTCACTTTTACTCTAGCTCTTCTACTCTTATTTCCCCAGTCACCTATTCTCCTCTTTCTGTTTTGCTCCCTTTTCTTGAGTAGCTTATTTGGAAAGTAAATGGCGCTCACTGTCCAGCCGGGACCCGCAGCACGGGACATGGCTGTGCCTAGGCCGCACACGCCACTCACTTAGTTGTTCTTTGAGCCCAAAAGAAAGGTTTTCAGAGCAGAGGCTTCTGGAGCTGGAATTCCACACATGGTTTACAGCTGTATGAAACAACTTGATAGGTAAACCAGAGTAAACCAGGACTGTACTCTGTGTACACGTGAGCCTTCAGACTCCGCATTCGTTCAACAGATATACAGTGGACCCTGGAACTACATGGGTCTGAACTATGCGGGTCCACTTGTACATGGACTTTTTTACAGTCCACCACTGTAAATGTATTTTCTCTTCCTTATGATTTTCTTAATAACATTTCCTTTCCTCTAGCTTACTTCATTGTAAGAATACAGTATATAATACATAGAACATACAGAATGTGTGTTCAATGACTGTTTATGTTATCTGTAAGGCTTCTGGTCAACAGTGAGCTAGTGGTAGTTAACGTGGGCCTCATGGCTCTTGGCAGTAACTGCCTTGGTCCTTCCTTGTTTGTGCCAATCTGCTGCAGCTTTGCACTTGGTCTCTGACTCCCATTCTCTCTTTGACCTTTTTGACTTGATCTTCCTCAGGTTTGACTCTACTTACGGGCTTCTGACTGGACAGTATCTCCAGTTTGGGTCTATCTCAGGGAGGATCTGGCCGCAGGCCCAGCTCCTTGGGATCCAAGCACTGACATAGTGCCTCATCAGCTTTGGACGTATTTTCTAGAACCACCAATTCCAACAGCCCTTCCCTGTTGCTGTTATAAAATGAGTAAATTAGTCGCTGCTCTGGTGTACGTACATGGTACAGTGAGAGGGAAACACAGATGTCTAAGGGCCACCTTCAGCCCAATAACAGAAGGGAGGGCAGAAAGTCTAATCTTATGTTAAAAATACTGCTGATGCCCCCAAGTCTGGCCCCTGTTCATCCTCAGTTCACAGGCGATCCAGCAAACTCTCCCATCTCCCTCATACACTTATCACTCTTTATAGACAGCCAGAATCTCTGGTGTGAAGATGAGCCTGAAAGAGACTGTTTCTAATATCTTGCTTGTTGGGGTCGCTGAGCTGTGGGCAGCGCTGCTCATACGGCCAAGCAGCGGCACTTGGGGGCCAGTGTAGCTCAGAGCCCTTTTGGTATTACCTCCGAGAGAGCTGGTGGGTTGAGTCACCCCCTATCTCCTCCAGTCAGCTGAGATGTTACAGAATTCTGGCTGCTTGTCCTGCAGGAACAGTGTTGGAATGATTGCGATTTGGAGAGGGCCATAAGCGGTGCTGTATGACCAGGTTCCAGAACTGATTGAACTGGGCCGCAGCTGAAGGCAGAGCGGCCTTCTCCCAGGAGGGGCAGCGGCAAAGTCGATGCAGCTTAATGGCATCACTGGGTTCACCAGTGAATAGAGCCCAGTGCCAAATTGGGTGTGCCTGTTTCAGGCACAGCAGGCCATGTCATGTACACGGGGCCTGCTGTGAGTACACTCCTCAGGAATTCCCACAGAGCCCTAACTCCCAGCTAATTGAGGAGCATTTTGCATAGTGGATGGCCCAGCCCCATTATGGTGGACACTAGGCATCAGGCAATGGTATGAATGAGGCCAAGCTATTAGTCTGCCCAAGCTGGTGGTGACTTACCACCCCTCCTGTTGAGATATCATTCATATCTCAACCCCCAGAAAAATCCCATCCCAGAGTCACCTGCAGGAAGGGATAGTAAGAGTAACTGGAATCTCCATGCTCAGGTCCATAGCTTCTCAGAGGTCTGGAGCTATTTCTTGCTAGAAACCTGGGACCCCTCTATCTCTTGGAGCTTTCCAGTTTCACAGCTCAGTTCCCAGGGACATGACAAGTTATACCTGCACACACAGGCTTTCTGCTTCCCGAGCCCTTCCTTTTTCCTTTCCCTCCCCAGTGCTAATCAAATGGACTGCCTCCTGGGAGCTGTGTTTTTAGACCAGCGGGGGAGTGCCACTGCCCGAAAGGTCTGGTATCCCTGCGAAATGGTATTTATGTCCTTAGGACCAGAGACTGTCTGCCCAAAAATAAACAAATAAAGGGAAAAAATGAGCAAACAAAAGCACAAGAAAAACTTACAGTAAAAGTTTTGAAACCTTAAAGTGCCCTCAGAGAGCCCCAGGACTTTCGTGAATGACAAGTGCACAGAGCTCAGGCGCCACCCGCCCCCGCCCCGCCAGCTCCTCCTGGCCTGCAGCGCAGTCTAAATCAAGACAGCCCTTCCCCAGCCCCAACTCTGCCCCACATCTCTGACCTCACAAGCCAATTCAAGGAATCTTCATTCTCTGGGCACCCACATCCCCAAATACCAACTTTGTCTCTGCTGGCCTAGCACAATTAGGTCCCTTCTGTTTGGGCACCCGGTGATCCCTTTCTGCCTGTGAGTGTTCAAGCTGCCATCCCATAGGATGAACGTGATTCTTCTTTACCTCCAGGAAGTAACAAGTAACTATATACCAGCTGCCATGTGGGTCCATGCCCCAGACCTTATGGTCACTGAGAACGTAAACAGTTCGATCTTCAGTTATCTAGAGTAGCAGCATTAACAAACTTCCAGAGCCCAGAGATAGAGTTTCTGGGCCACACTGTCCTCACGTGAGCTAGTCACGTGCTACCACACCATGTCAGCTGGAAAGGCAGCATCCTGGAGCAGGAGACCGCCACCATTAAAAACAAGCCCCGGGGGGCAGAGCAAGATGGCGGAGGAGTAGGAGACCTGGATTTCGTCTCCTCTCAGGAATTCAGCTGGATAGGGATCAAACCATTCTGAACACCTACAAACTCAACAGGAGATCGAAGAAAAGAAGAGCAACAACTCTCTCATCAGAAAAGCGACCACTTTCTGGAAGGTAGGACGTGCGGAGAAGTGAATCCGAGGCGATATTTGGGAGGATAGACGGCGGGGGAGGGGCCTCCGTCGGCCGCTTCTGGCAAATGATAGAGCCACGGAGCACAAAATCGGAACTTTTAAAAGTCTGCTCTGCCGAGGGACGTCACTCTGGTGGCTAAGTGGGGGGTGGAACCCTCCGGGACAGTGTGGTCTCAGGACCCTCGGGGTCACAGAAAGACCGGGGGTGCCTGAGTGTGGCAGAGCTCCCAGGTAACTGAGCAGAGAAGCTGGCTGCAGAGGCAGAGCCCAGGCGTGGGCTCTCAGCTCGGGGTGGCCATAAACCGTGATCCGCGGCACAATTGGGCCCCTGCTCCTCCAGCAGGGACCCAACAAGCGGCAGATCCGGGGAGACTCACCTTCCTCCCCCCGGAAGGAGCCGCGCGGGAGTGCACCGCAGGGATCTGCTGGGTTTGGAGACTCCACCCGGGGTTGGGTGCCAGAGATAGAAACACGCGGTCACAGGCTGGGTGAGCACGGAGTGCGGCTGGAGACCAGGGAGACGGGAGGGACTGACGGCTTTTCTTGGGGGGCTCACTGAGGAGCGGGGCCCCAAGTTCTCGGCTCCTCCAGAGCAGAGATTGGGAGGCCGACATTTTCACTCTCCGCCTCCAAACCTCTACGGAAAGCTCACAGGGAACAAAAGCTCTGGAGAGCAACCCGAGCAAATAACTTAGCCCAGACCGGGCAAGGGCAGGGCAATTCCGCCTCCGGCAAAGACATTTGGAAACCACGGCAACAGGCCCCTCCCCCAGAAGATCAGCGAGAACAGCCAGCCAAGACCAAGTTTACCAATCAATGAGAACGGCAGAACTCCAGCGCTAGGGGAATACTACACATAGAATTCATGGCTTTTTTTACCATGATTCTTTAGTCTTTCAAAGTTAATTTTTTTTAACTGTCTTTTTTTCTTTTTTCTTTTCTTTTTTTTTTTTTTTTGAATTTTTCTTTTTCCCTTTTTCAACCAACACCTTATCAATCCCCTTTTTAAAAACACATTTTTATTTTTCATTTTTAGAGTCATATTCTATCCCTTCATAGTAGTTACCTGTATTTTTGGCATATGTATATAAGTTGTTCTCTCTTTAAAATTTTGAGATAGTTTCTTCTAACAGATCAAAATATACCCTATATCTCTAGTATATGGTTTTTTCTACTCCCCTGCCTGATCACATTCTCTCCCTTTTTTTTTCTTTTTTCTTTTCTTAAATCCTCTTTTTTCTTTTTTCAAACAACTTCTTATCAATTCCTTTTATAAAATTTTTTATAATTTCCATCTTTACAGTCATATTCCATCCCTTCATCATACCACCCTTATTTTTGTACATATATAAGTTTTTCTTTCTTTAAAATTTTGGGAGGCACTTTCTTCTAACAGACCAAAATACACCCCAAATCTAGTGTGTGGCACTGATCTTTATACCAGCCTGATCATATTTGATCACATTCTGGTTTTTTGTTGTTGTTGTTGTTTTGTTTTGTTTGTTTTTGTTTGTTTTTATCTTTATCTTTTTCTTTTTTTTCTTTTTCTTTTTTCTCTCTTTCCCTTTCTTTTCCCACTGCTTCAGGTCTTTTCTGATTTGTTTAGAGTATATTTTCTGGGGACGTGGTTACTCTGCTAGCATTTTGTTCTCTCATTAATCTATTCTCCTCTGCACAAAATGACAAGATGGAAAAAATCACCTCAACAAAAAGAACAAGAGGTAGTACTGACTGCCAGGCACCTACTCAATACGGACATTAGTACAATGTCAGATCTAGAGTTCAGAATCATCACTTTAAAGATATTAGCTGGGCTTGAAAAAAAATATGGAAGTTATGAGAGAAACCCTTTCTGGAGAAGTAAAAGAACTAAAATCTAACCAAGTAGAAATCAAAAAGGCTATTAATGAGGTGCAATCAAATATGGGGGCGCTAACTGCTAGGATAAATGAGGCAGAAGAGAGAATCAGTGATATAGAAGACCAAAGGATGGAAAATAAAGAAGCCGAGAAAAAGAGAGATAAACAACTACTGGATCACAAGGGCAGAATTCGAGAGATAAGCGATACCATAAGACGAAACAACATTAGAGTAATTGGGATCCCAGAAGAAGAAGAAAGAGAGGGAGGGGCAGAAGGTATAATGGAGCAAATTATAGCAGAGAACTTCCCTAATTTGGGAAAGGAAACAGGCATCAAAATCCAGGAAGCACAGAGAACCCCTCTCAAAATCAATAAAAATAGGTCAACACCCCAACATCTAATAGTAAAACTTACGAGTCTCATAGACAAAGAGAAAATCCTGAAAGCAGCTCGGGAGAAGAGATATGTAACCTACAAGGGTAGAAACATTAGACTGGCAACAGACCTATCCACAGAGACCTGGCAGGCCAGAAAGGACTGGCAGGATATATTCAGAGCACTAAATGAGAAAAATATGCAGCCAAGAATACTATATCCAGCTCGGCTGTCACTGAAAATTGAAGGAGAGATAAAAAGCTTCCAGGACAAACAAAAACTAAAGGAATTTGCAAACACAAAACCAGCCCTACAAGAAATCTTGAAAGGGGTCCTCTAAGCAAAGAGAGACCCTAAAAGCAACATAGACCAGAAAGGAACACAGACAATATACGGTAACAGTCACCTTACAGGCAATACAATGGCACTAAATTCCTATCTTTCAATAGTTACCCTGAATGTAAATGGGCTAAATGCCCCAATCAAAAGACACAGGCTATCAGACTGGATTAAAAAACAAGACCCTTCGATATGCTGTCTGCAAGAGACTCATTTTAGAACCAAAGACACCCCCAGATTAAAAGTGAGGGGGTGGAAAACCATTTACCATGCTAATGGACACCAAAAGAAAGCTGGGGTGGCAATCCTTATATCAGACAAATTAGATTTTAAACCAAAGACTGTAATAAGAGATGAGGAAGGACACTATATCCTACTTAAAGGGTCTATCCAACAAGAAGATCTAACAATTGTAAATATCTATGCCCCTAACATGGGAGCAGCCAATTATATCAGGCAATTAATAACAAAAGCAAAGACACACATCGACAACAATACAATAATAGTGGGGGACTTTAACATCCCCCTCACTGAAATGGACAGATCATCTAAGCAAAAGATCAACAAGGAAATAAAGACTTTAAATGACACACTGGACCAAAAGGACTTCACAGACATATTCAGAACATTCCATCCCAAAGCAACGGAATACACATTCTTCTCTAGTGCCCATGGAACATTCTCCAGAATAGATCACATCCTAGGTCATAAATCAGGTCTCAACCGGTACCAAAAGATGGGGATCATTCCCTGCCTATTTTCAGACCACAATGCTTTGAAACTAGAACTCAATCACAAGAGGAAAGTCGGAAAGAACTCAAATACATGGAGGCTAAAGAGCATCCTACTGAAGAATGAATGGGTCAACCAGGAAATTAAAGAAGAATTAAAAAAATACATGGAAACCAATGAAAATGAAAACACAACTATTCAAAATCTTTGGGATGCAACAAAGGCAGTCCTAAGAGGAAAGTATATAGCAATACAAGCCTTTCTCAAGAAACAAGAAAGGTCTCAAGTACACAACCTAACCCTACACCTAAAGGAGCTGGAGAAAGAACAGCAAATCAAGCCTAAACGCAGCAGAAGAAGAGAAATACTAAAGATCAGAGCAGAAATCAATGAAATAGAAACTAAAAGAACAGTAGAACAGATCAACGAAACTAGGAGCTGGTTCTTTGAAAGAATTAACAAGATTGATAAACCCCTGGCCAGACTTATCAAAAAGAAAAGAGAAATGACCCAAATCAACAAAATCATGAATGAAAGAGGAGAGATCACAACCAACACTAAAGAAATACAAACAATTATAAGAACATATTATGAGCAACTCTATGCCAGCAAATTAGATAACCTGAAAGAAATGGATGCATTCCTAGAGATGTATCAACTACCAAAAATGAACCAGGAAGAAATAGAAAACCTGAACAGACCTATAACCACTAAGGAAATTGAAGCAGTCATCAAAAATCTCCCAAAAAACAAAAGCCCAGGGCCAGATGGCTTCCCAGGGGAATTCGACCAAACATTTCAAGAAGAATTAATACCTATTCTTCTGAAACTGTTCCAAAAAATAGAAATGGAAGGAAAACTTCCAAACTCATTTTATGAGGCCAGCATTACCTTGATCCCAAAACCAGACAAAGACCCCATCAAAAAGGAGAATTACAGACCAATATCCCTGATGAACATGGATGCAAAAATTCTCACCAAAATACTAGCCAGTAGGATCCAACAGTACATTAAAAGGATTCTTCACCACGACCAAGTGGGATTTATCCCTGGGCTGCAAGGTTGGTTCAACATCCACAAATCAATCAGTGTGATACAATACATTAACAAAAGAAAGAACAAGAATCATATGATCCTCTCAATAGATGCAGAAAAAGCTTTTGACAAAGTACAGCATCCTTTCTTGATCAAAACTCTTCAGAGTATAGGCATAGAGGGTACATACCTCAATATCATAAAAGCCATCTATGAAACACCTACAGCGAATATCATTCTCAATGGGGAAAAACTGAGAGCTTTCCCCCTAAGGTCAGGAACGCGGCAGGGATGTCCACTATCACCACTGCTATTCAACATAGTATTGGAAGTCCTAGCCACAGCAATCAGACAACAAAAAGAAATCAAAGGCATCCAAATCGGCAAAGAAGAAGTCAAACTCTCACTCTTTGCAGATGATATGATACTTTATGTGGAAAACCCCAAAGACTCCACCCCAAAACTGCTAGAACTCATACAGGAATTCAGTAAAGTGGCAGGATATAAAATCAATGCACAGAAGTCAGTGGCATTCCTATACACCAACAACAAGACAGAAGAAAGAGAAATTAAGGAGTCGATCCCATTTACAATTGCACCCAAAACCATAAGACACCTAGGAATAAATCTAACCAAAGAGACAAAGGATCTGTACTCAGAAAACACTAAAATACTCATGAAAGAAATTGAGGAAGACACAAAGAAATGGAAAAACATTCGATGCTCATGGATTGGAAGAACAAATATTGTGAAGATGTCAATGCTACCTAGAGCAATCTACACATTCAATGCAATCCCCATCAAAATACCATCCACTTTTTTCAAAGAAATGGAACAAATAATCCTAAAATTTGTATGGAACCAGAAAAGACCCCAAATAGCCAGAGGAATGTTGAAAAAGAAATGCAAAGCTGGCGGCATCACAATGCCGGACTTCCAGCTCTATTACAAAGCTGTCATCATCAAGACAGTATGGTACTGGGCGCCTGGGTGGCTCAGTTGGTTAAGCGACTGCCTTCAGCTCAGGTCATGATCCTGGAGTCCCGGGATCGAGTCCCGCATCGGGCTCCCTGCTCGGCAGGGAGTCTGCTTCTCCCTCTGACCCTCCTCCCTCTCATGCTCTCTGTATCTCATTCTCTCTGTCTCAAATAAATAAATAAAATCTTTAAAAAAAAAAAAAAAGACAGTACGGTACTGGCACAAAAACAGACACATAGATCAACGGAACAGAATAGAGAGCCCAGAAATGGACCCTCAACTCTATGGTCAACTCATCTCTGACAAAGCAGGAAAGAATGTCCAAAGGAACAAAGACAGTCTCTTCAACAAATGGTGTTGGGAAAATTGGATAGCCACATGCAGAAGAATGAAACTGGACCATTTCCTTACACCACACACAAAAATAGACTCAAAATGGTTGAAAGACCTCAATGTGAGACAGGAGTCCATCAAAATCCTAAAGGAGAACACAGGCAGCAACCTCTTTGACCTCAGCCGAAGCAACTTCTTCCTAGAAACATCGCCAAAGGCAAGGGAAGCAAGGGCAAAAATGAACTATTGGGACTTCATCAAGATAAAAAGCTTT
This sequence comes from Mirounga angustirostris, assembly GCF_029215605.1. NCBI lineage: Eukaryota > Metazoa > Chordata > Mammalia > Carnivora > Phocidae > Mirounga > Mirounga angustirostris. Next base: position 47,626,306 of record NW_026991714.1, read on the forward strand.
TGCAAAGCAAAGGAAACAGTCAACAAAACCAAAAGACAACTGACAGAATGGGAGAAGATATTTGCAAATGACATATCAGATAAAGGGCTAGTATCCAAAATCTATAAAGAAGTCATCAAACTCAACACCCAAAGAACAAAGAATCCAATCAAGAAATGGGCAGAAGACATGAACAGACATTTTTCCAAAGAAGACATCCAAATGGCCAACAGACACATGAAAAAGTGCTTAATATCGCTCGGCATCAGGGAAGTCCAAATCAAAACCTCAATGAGATACCACCTCACACCAGTCAGAATGGCTAAAATTAACAAGTCAGGAAGCGACAGATGTTGGCGGGGATGCGGAGAAAGGGGAACCCTCCTACACTGTTGGTGGGAATGCAAGCTGGTGCAGCCACTCTGGAAAACAGTATGGAGGTTCCTCAAAAAGTTGAAAATAGAGCTACCCTATGATCCAGCAATTGTACTACTGGGTATTTACCCCAAAGATACAAAAGTAGGATCCGAAAGGGTACGTGCACCCCGATGTTTATAGCAGCAATGTCCACAATAGCCAAACTGTGGAAAGAGCCAAGATGTCCATCGACAGATGAATGGATAAAGAAGAGGTGGTATATATATACAATGGAATATTATGCAGCCATCAAAAGGAATGAGATCTTGCCATTTGCAACGACGTGGATGGAACTGGAGGGTATTATGTTGAGCGAAATAAGTCAAACAGAGAAAGACATGTATCATATGACCTCACTGATATGAGGAATTCTTAATCGCAGGAAACAAACTGAGGATTGCTGGAGTGGGGGGTGGGGTGGGAGGGATGGGGTGACTGGGTGATAGACACTGGGGAGGGTATGTGCTCTGGTAAGCGCTGTGAATTGTGCAAGACTGTTGAATCTCAGATCTGTACCTCTGAAACAAATAATGAAATATATGTTAAGAAAAAAAAAAAGAAGAAGAAGAAGGTAGCAGGAGGGGAAGAATGAAAGGGGGGGAATCGGAGGGGTAGACAAACCATGAGAGACGATGGACCCTGAAAAACAAACTGAGGGTTCTAGAGGGGAGGGGGGTGGGAGGATGGGTTAGCCTGGTGATGGGTATTGAGGAGGGCACATTCTGCATGGAGCACTGGGTATTATGCACAAACAATGAATCATGGAACACTACATCTAAAACTAATGATGCAATGTATGGGGATTAACATAAGAATAAAAAAAAAAAAAGCCCCCCCCCCGCCTGCCCCCCCCCCACACACCGGTTACAGGCTGTTTTCCTGCCAGCTTCCTGCCTGGCTTGAGGATCATCGGGGAGGTCTGACCCTGACTCCTTGCCTGGATGGCACAGCAGGGGAGAAACGCTGAAGCAGGAAGGCCTTGGGTAGGATTAGGGACCATCAAGCAGATTAAATGTTGCTACCCTTTATTTCCCTTTTCCTTACATGGCTCATGGCCCTGCTTACTCTTACCTCCTTGCCTCATCCAGTCTTAAAGACTGACAGATTAATATACTATATGAAAAACTTATTGAAAAGGCATTACTTGGGGAGAAAGTGATTGCAGCCCCTCTCAGCGCTACTCACTCCAGTTTGCAGCTCCCTAGACACACATCCCTACAATCTGCGTCTCCTTTGGGCCACACCTCTGCCTCAGTCATCCTTCTGTGGTCCGCCGCCACCCTCCTTACGGCTCCCACCCCTCCAGACGCCACTGCCTACTCAGGAGGATCAGATCTCTAACAGTGACATGGTTCTTAACTTTGGGGCTGAGAAACTGGACTAAGTCTATGGACTTCTGGCACACACACACACCCCCCCCTAGGAAACGCACAGTATAAACATACATGCAAAATGCTATATACCATTTCAGGGGATTAATGGGATTAAGGCATGACATCCTTTATAGAGACGCATATCAATCTAGAACTGAAATCTAGGACTGACTTAAGTCTACCATAGTCCTAGAACTTTCTATGGAAGAATTTTAAATCGGTTTTCCTGCTGAGTGTCTAAAGGTTTCCAATTTCCCAATAATTCTTGTGGTCAGAGGTATATGCTTATCACAGTTCTCAATAGAGTCTGCTGAATGAATTTATTTAAAAAATAGGTCAAATTTTTACCGAGCTATTGTTAAATTAAGGAAGGCAATGAATACTAATTTTAAAATGAGGTTTAAAGAAGAGAATGAGACGTTTTTTATAAAGTTAAGGTAAAAAACAAGAGTTTTCCAGAGATGATACTGGGAAGAAAAAAAAAAAATCTGAAAAATGCATTATGTAGGAGCTCCTGGCCCTCCTGGAGCTAAAAGTTATGTTAAATCCATATCATTTTTACATTATGTTAAATTTCCTAGCTTTTTTCTCTGGTTTTGAATTTCCTACTTGTGTTTCAGATACATACCCAGGAAGAGAATATATTTGCTTCAAATAGAGGTTTGGAATGAATATTTTCATCTTTTTCAATTATTCTAATGAGTTTTTCCTCCTCCTTGGATGTTGAAGGCTTCTAGGGCACAGAAACACAAAGGACCTGTTAGCGGAGCTGGTGTGTGACCCAGAGGCATGGCAAGTTCCCCGGAGCAATGTCTGAAGCTTTAATCTTCAATTTGCATTAGTCATTCAACAAGCATTTTCGAAGACTTACAGCAAACAATGTGTGAGAAATCAGTGGGGATGGGGAAGTGGAGACCAGGGTAAACAACAGTGAGAGAAACAAGAAGGATATCTTCCAGACCCAGGAATTCACAGCACAGTAGGAGAGATGGACCAGAAAATAATTATGGTATGCATGATTGATGTTGGCAAAGGGGTGTGTTCCAAAAGCTCTGTGCACCCAGAAAAGGGCCCTGAATTCTGCCTCGACATCCAGGGAAGTTTTTACATAGAAAGTGATATCTGAAGACCGAACAAGACTTTGTAACATAGAGAGGAAAGGGCCAGAACTAAGGCCACAAGAGGAGGAAAAGAGGGAATGCATTACACATTTAAAAGGTACGATGGAATTTAGTGTCCAAATAACACTGTTTCCCATTTATTTTGTGTCTTCTATATGCCAAGCACTGTACCGAAATAAAACAGAAAATGCTGGCGAAAAGCAGCTTAGCTGTCGTACATTTTTCTTCTGCTGTCTAGTATGTACAGTGGGTCTAGAGGACCTAGGTCACAGCCTGGGATCATGCCAACATTTAAACTATTCACAGAGAAGAAACATCAGGGAAGGAAGTTAAGACAGTCTAGAGAGTGTTAGGTGATCTTGAGTTCCGAGAGCCAAGGACAGTAGTAGTCAATCCAGGAATCAGCAAGGGTTCTTATGCCAGACTAATCTAGGTTTGAACACTGGTTCTGCCACTCACAGCTTTCTGACTTAGGGTAAGTCAAGTCGACCTTTCTGAGCTTCAGTTTTCTTATCTGTAAAATGGGGCAATAATTTTTACCTTGAAGTTGTGTGGTATAGATGAGAGGTAACACATGCAGAACATGTAGCTCACAGTAGGGACTCAGTTACTGGTAGTTATCATTGTATTTTTAGGATTGTTATTATTATTATTATAAGTACCCCAGGAAGGGTTTTATTACTACGAATGCCCCGCAGGCATACAGACAAGGTAAGGAGAAAGGAGATGTGGAGATGGGTCTGGGAGAAGGGGAAAGGTAGCCCAGAATGGGAACTAAAGAAGTGGACACAGGGGCGCCTGGGTGGCTCAGACAGTTGAGCATCTGACTCTTGATCTCAGCTCAGGTCTTCATCTCAGAGTCATGAGTTCAAGGCCCATGTTGGAGCCTACTTAAAAAAAAGAAAAAGAAAAAGTAAACACAGAGTTTAAATTACTATTTGAAAAATCTGGTAATGAAAGGACAAAGAAACAGCATCAGGATGAGAGGTAGATTGTGTAGGTAATAGGAGTACAGGGGTGAATGAGGCTGATGGGAAGTGACTAGATTTTGAAAAGGAAAAGGACACCCCTACCTTGGAAAATAAAGAGACAATGGTGTCTCAGGTATGGTTAAATCTATATGAAGAAAGGAAGGGAGCTAGGGTGTTTATTCCAGATGACCTATTTCTATTTTCAATAGTACCTATATATATTCATTCATTCATTCATTCATTCATTCATTTATTTATTTAGAGAATGTGAGTGAGGGGAGGGGCAGAGGGAGAAGGAGAGAGAGAGAGAATCTCAAGCAGATTGCACTGAGCATGGAGCCCAACATGGGTCTTGATCTCATGACCCTGAGATCTTGACCTGAGCTGAAATCAAGAGTCAGATGCTTAACTAACTGAGCCATCCAGGCACCTCAGTACCTATATATATATTCCTTAAAAATGTAAAGGGAAAGGAAAATATAATACTAAATCATCTTACCTCCTCTTCTTCCCTTTGCATCTTAAAATTATCCTCCATACTTTCTTCTTCCTCCTCTCTAGAAGGCCTGTCTATGTCAGGTTCAATTAATTCTTTTATAAAATCCTATGAGATAAAACAATAGTACAAATAGTATATAGTTTAGTGTATATTAATAATTTTTAGTATATACTAATCATTCATTCAAAAATTTAATGAGCATTAATCTTGCACCTGGACACTGTGCTAGGGATAATGACAAAAAGGGTAATAAGAATAGCCTCTGTCCTGTATCATATGACCTCACTGATACGAGGAATTCTTTTTTTTTTTTTTAAAGATTTTATTTATTTGAGAGAGAGAATGAGCTAGAGAGAGCGAGCACATGAGAGGGGGGAGGGTCAGAGGGAGAAGCAGACTCCCTGCCGAGCAGGGAGCCCGATGCGGGACTCGATCCCGGGACTTCAGGATCATGACCTGAGTCGAAGGCAGTCGCTTAACCAACTGAGCCACCCAGGCGCCCCGAGGAATTCTTAATCTCAGGAAACAAACTGAGGGTTGCTGGAGTGGTGGGGGGTGGGAGGGATGGGGTGGCTGGGAGATAGACATTGGGGAGGGTATGTGCTATGGTGAGCGCTGTGAATTGTGCAAGACTGTTGAATCACAGATATGTACCTCTGAAGCAAATAATACATTATATGTTAAAAAAAAAAAAAAAAGAAGAAGGTAGCAGGAGGGGAAGAATGAAGGGGGGTGGAAATTGGAGGGGGAGACGAACCATGAGAGACGATGGACTCTGAAAAACAAACTGAGGGTTCCAGAGGGGAGGAGGGTGGGAGGATGGGTTAGCCTGGTGATGGATATTAAAGAGGGCATGTTCTGCATGGAGCACTGGGTGTTATGCACAAACAATGAATCATGGAACACTACATCAAAAACTAATGATGTAATGTATGGTGATTAACATAACATAATAATAAGAAAAAAAAAAAAGAATAGCCCCTGTCCTCCTATGACCCAGCAATTGCACTACGGGAATTTACCCCAAAGATAACGATCTAAATTATCTAGTGGTAATTTAGTGATCTAAAGGGGCACCTGCACCCCAGTGTTTATAGCAGCAATGTCCACAATAGCCAAACTATGGAAAGAACCCAGACGTCCATTGACAGATGAATGGATAAAGAATATATGAGATAGATAGATAGATAGATAGATAGATAGATAGATAGATAGATAGATGATAGTGGAATATTACACAGCCATCAAAAATGAAATCTTGCCATTTGCAATGACATGGATGGAACTAGAGGGTATTATGCTAAGGGAAATAAGTCAATCAGAGAAAGACAATTATCATATGATCTCACTGATATGTGAAATTTAAGAAACAAAGCAGAGGATCACAGGGAAGAGAGGAAAAAAATGAAACAAGAGGAAACCAGAGAGGGAGAAAAACCATAAGAGACTCTTAATCATAGGAAACAAACTGAGGTTTGCTGGAGGGGAGGGGAGTAGGGGAATGGGGTAACTGGGTGATGGACATTGGGGAGGGTATGTGTTGTAATGAGCATTGGGTATTATATAAACTGATGAATCACAGACCTGTACCCCTGAAACAAATAATACATTGTAAGTTAATTAATTGAATTTAAATTTTAAAAAAAGAATAGCCCCTGTCTTAAGAAGCTTAACAATTTAGTGGACAAGAAAATGCTATGGATACATATAGTCACATGGTAGGAGCACCTAATCTATGGTAGTGGATGTGGTAGTGGATGTGGTAGTGGAAAGAGAGGATTGGTCAGGAAGGTTTCCTGGAGGACATAATGTCTCAGTTTCTTCTTGAAGGATGAGTAAGGGAAAAAAGCATGATTCTAGGCAAAGGATGATGCATGGGCATGACTGGCTCTTGAGAACAAAAGTAGTTAGTAGGACAGAAACTTAGGGGCAGATGGACAGGAGCACAGTCATAGAGGAAGGGCTAGAGTGTCATTCCAGGGAAACTGGATTTTATCCTGAAGGCAATGAAGTACTAATAAATTGATCTGTTTTGCATTTTAAACAATCACTCTAGCAGCAGGAGAGTAGATTTAAAGAGAAAGAAGGGAGAGAGGGAGGAAGAGTGGGAAGAAGAAAAGACAAGAGTAGAGAATGAACATAGGGTTGCAGGAATGAAGAGGAGGAGAAGGATTCAAGAGATATTTAGGAGTTAACTCAGTGCTGGAGTGATTAGATTGATATGGGATGCCTAGGGAAAGGAAGCATCTTGAATGATACCTGGTGAATGGTTTAGGCCACTACATAGATGATAATGCCATTCACAGAGAAAATGAACAAAGTTGCATAAGCAGCTTTGGGAAAATAGATAAGTTCAGACTAGGCTATGTGACTTTAAGGTACCACTAATATATCTAAGTAGAAATATTCAGTAAGTAGCTAAATACACAGATACAGAGTTTAGATGGAGGCATTTGGGCTAAAGATAATCATTTAACAGTTATTTGCATTTAGTCGAAGCCAAGAAAGTAAATTATATTACCAAAGGAGAAGTTGTGAAGTTGCTGGAGGATGAGGGCTTAGGACAGGAACTTAGTCACATACAAGACTAGGGAAGAAAGACAAGTCTGCACAGAAGGCCAGAAGTTGTGTCAGAAGTCTGACAAAGCCACCAGGAAAGTCAAAAGAAGAGAAAGAAGGATTCAACAGTGTTGAATACCTCAAACGAGTCTACACAACTACTGACTGAAAAATGTCCTTCAGTTTATGGCAATGACGTGTATAAAACAAGCTAATAATAAGTTCAATATCTACAATAGGAAAATGCATAAATTATGGTATAAACTAAGTCAGATGGTCCCTGACTTATGATGGTTTGACTTAAAATTTTTTCAACTTTACAATGGTACAAAAATGATCCACATTCAGTAGAAACTGTCATTTGAATTTTGAATTTTAATCTTTTCCCAGGCTAACAATACGTGGTTCAACTCTCTTTCATGATTCTGGGCAGTGGCAGTGACCCACAACTTCTAGTCAGCCTCATGATCACAAGAGTAACCAACTGATACACTTAACAACCATTCTGTTTTTCACTTTCAATACAGTATTCAATAAATTACACGAGCATGGACTCTTGGTTTCCGCTTAGGTCATGACCTCAGGGGTCTTGGGGTCGGGCTCCACACTCAGCAGTGAGTCTGTTTGAAAGATTCTCTCCCTCTGCCTCTCTCCCCTCAAATAAATAAATTTTTAAAATGAACAAAAAAATAAATTACATGAGATATTCAACTTTTTCTTATAAAATGGTCTTTGTGTTAGATGATTTTACCCAACTGTAGGCTAATGTAAGTGTTCAAAGCACGTTGAAGATAGGCCAGGCTAAGCTATGATGTGGGGTAAGTTAAATGTATTAAATACATTTTCGACTTACAATATTTTCAACTTACAATGGGTTTATTGGGACATAACCCCAACATAAGTCAAGGAAGATCCGTATTTTGCTACTATAAATAATGCTGTATTTAGCATTCTTTTTTATTTATCTATTTATTTAATTCCAGTATAATTAACATACAGTGTTATATTACAATATAGTGATTCAGCAATCCTATACATTACTCAGTGCTCATCGTGATAAGTGTACTCTTAATCCCCTTCACCTATTTCACCCATTCCCCACCGACCCACCTCCCCTCTGACAACTATCAGTTTGTTCTCTATAATTAACAATGTTTTTTAATCTCTTTTTCCTTTGTTCATTTGTTTCTTAAATTTCACGTAAGAGTGAAATCATGTGGTATTTGTCCTTCTCTGACTGGCTTATTTCACTGAGCATTATACTCTCTAGATTTATCCATGTTGTTGCAAATGGCAAGATTTCATTCTTTTTTATGGCTGAGTAATATTCCTCTGTGTGTGTGTGTGTGTGTGTGTGTACATCATCTTTATCCATTCATCTATCGATGGACACTTGGGCTGCTTCCATAGTTTGGCTATTATAAATAATGCTGCAATAAACATAGGGGTTCATATAACTTTTCGAGTTAGTGTTTTCATATTCTTTGGTTAAATACCCAGTAGTAGGAATACTGGATCACATAGTAGTCTTGTTTTTAAGGAACCTTAAGTCTTGCTTTTTGAGGAACCTCCATACTGTTTTCCACAGTGGCTGCACCAGTTTGCCTTCCTACTAGCAGGGCACAAGAGTTCCTTTTTCTCCACATCCTTGCCAACACTTCTTGTTCCTTGTGTTTTTTATTTTAGCCGTTCTGACAAGTGTGAAGTGATATCCCATTGTGGTTTTGATTTGCATTTCCCTGATGATGAGTCAAGTTGAGCATCTTTTCATGTGTCTGTTGGACATCTGGATGTCTTCTTTGGAGAAATGTCTGTTTATGTCTTCTGCCCATTTTCTAATTGGATTATTTGGTTTTTTGGCATTGAATTATAGTTCTTTATATATTTAGGACACTAACCCTTTATCAGATATGTCATTTGCAAATATCTTCTCCCATTCAGTACTTCTCATTTAGTTTTGTTGATTGTTCCCTTTGCTGTGCAGAAGCTTTTTATTTTGATGTAGTCCCAACAGTTTATTTTTGCTTTTGTTTCCCTTGCCTTAGGAGACATATCTATGAAAATGTTACTACAGTGGATGTTGGAGAAATTACTGCATGTGCTCTCTGCTAGGAGTTTTATGGTTTCAGGTCTCACATTTAGGTCTTTAATCCATTTTGAATTTATTTTTGTGTATGGTGTAAGAAAGTGGTCCAGTCTCATTCTTTTGCATGTAGCTGTCCAGTTTTATAATTAACATTCTTTTTTTTTAAGATTTTATTTATTTATTTAATTATTTGACAGAAAGAGAACATGAGCAGGGGGGAGGGGCAGAGGCAGAGGAAGAAGCAGGCTCCCCACAAGCAGGGGGAGCCCGATGTGGGACTCGATCCCAGGACCCTGGGATCATAATCTGAACCAAAGGCAAGTCACTTAACCAACTGAGCCACCCAGGCGCCCTATAATTAACATTCTTATACAGATATATATTAGAATTATCAAAATATAACTACAAAGTTATATTTAACCTGTTTAAAGAAGAGATTAAAAATATGAATAAAGAGAGAAAGATTACAAGAATGATCAGATTTGAAAAAGAACCAAACAGAACTTTAACAATTAAATTTAAAAACTGAACAGAAAGGTTTAATAGAAGATTAGTGAACAGGAAGGTAAACCAGAAGAAATTATTCAGGATGCAATGCAGAAGCAAAGAAAAATATGAAGTAAGGTTAAAAGACATGGGGATAGATTTCAATATATATCCATTCAGAGTTCCAGAAAGAAAGGAGAGAGCAAACATAGTAAAGACAATATTTGAAGAGGTAACAGAATTTTCCATATCTAATGAAAGATACCAAGTCAAAGATTTAGGAAACCAAAAGAATCCCCAGCAAAATTTTAAAAGAAAAGGAATTCCACACCCTCATATATCAGAGTGAAACTGCAAAATGCCAAAGACATAAAGATCTTTTTTCTTACTTTTTTATTGTTATGTTAATCACCATACATTACATCATTAGTTTTTGATGTAGTATTTCATGATTCATTGTCTGTGCATAACACCCAGTGCTCCATGCAGAACGTGCCCTCTTTAATATCCATCACCAGGCTAACCCATCCTCCCACCCCTCTCCCCTCTAGAACCCTCAGTTTGTTTTTCAGAGTCCATCGTCTCTTATGGTTCATCTCCCCCTCCGATATCCCCCCCTTCATTCTTCCCTTCCTACTATCGTCTTCTTTTTTTTTTTTTCTTAACATATATTGCATTATTTGTTTCAGAGGTACAGATCTGTGATTCAACAGAAAGACATAAAGATCTTAAAAGTAGCCAAGGAGAAGAGAGGGATCAACTTCAAAGAACTGACAGCTGAATTCTCAACTGTCAGTTTGGTAACAATAAAATCCAGAAAACTGTAGAAATAGTATCATCAATCGGCGGGGAGGAAATAGTATCATCCTAGAATTGTATACCCCACAAAAATTGTTAAGAGTGAGGGTGAAATAAAGACATTTTCAGACAAAAAAAAAAATAAGTTTGCCTCCAGTAAATCCTCACTAAAGAAAAATTTAAAGCTTAAGGCAGAAGAAAAGTGACCTTGGGTAGATCTGAGATATCTGAAGGAACAATAAAGAAATTAAACAAAAAATCAACTCCAATCACTAAAGGCATTCCTGCTAAAGTCATAAATAAGAAGAGGATGCTTGATATTGCCACTACTATTTAACACCAAATTGGGAGAATTAGTCATTGCAGTTAGACAAGAAAAAGAAATTAGAGGCATAATAATTGAAAGAAAGAGGTAAAATTATCTATCTGTAGATGATTTGATTAAATATCTGGAGACCCCAAAAGAATCTATTGAAAAATGACTAAAAGCAATAAGATAATTTAGTAAAGTCACAGAATATGAAATAAAAATACATAAATCAATAACATATACACAGTTACCAGTTAGAAGATACAATGGTAAAGAAGATCCTATTTAAAATAGCAAAAAATAGGGGTGCCTGGCTTGGTCTCGGGGTTGTGAGTTTGAGCCCCATGTTGATTATAGAGACTACTTAAATAAATAAAACCTTTTAAAAATAAAATAGCAAAAAATAAAATGAAATACTCAGGCATAAACCTTACAAGAAATGTGCAAAATGAGTAAACCATAAAACATTATTTAAAGGCATTTAAAGTAGATATCCTATATTTTTGGATAGGACAACTTGACAACATAATTATCTCTGCTCTAAGTTAATATATAAATTTAGTATTACCCCAGTCTTTAAAACTCATATTTTCCCAGAGGTAGATTACAGTTACATAGAAGAATAAATAAGCAAGCATAGGGATGAAACCCCTGAAGAAGATCAGTGAGGAGGGCTGGCCCAGCCAGATATGAAAATGCACAATGGCGCCTCAAAAACTAAAATATTGTGGTGATGACCCATGAAGAGATAGATTAATAGAAAATAACAGAAATTTCAGAAACAGACTTAGGTTGAATATAGCTATTTTCAAATGCTGGAAAACACTAAAACATGGAATGTTGTAAAAACTATAATGTGGAAGACAAATCAGCCTTGTTCATATCAACCCGAAAGTCTAAACAAGGACCAGTGAGTAGAAAAAGTTACAAGGAAACATATTTCATCTAGTTCAATAGAAAAAATAACATTATAATAGTCAGTGGTCACCAAAACAAATGGGCTAATTCTGAAAGTAGGTCTCTGCCACTTCAGACACTCAAACATAGGCATAATGATCAAGGGTGGGTATTATACATCTGATTCACGCATCAGATGTTTTGCTGAATTCAATCTCCCTTAAAATCCTTTCTGTTCTTGGGGCGCCTAAGTGGCTCAGTGGTTAAGCGTCTGCCTTCGGCTCGGGTCATGATCCCAGCGTCCTGGGATCAAGCCCCACATTGGGCTCCCTGCTCCATGGGAAGCCTGCTTCTCCCTCTCCCTCTCCCCCTGCTTGTGTTCCCTCTCACACGGTCTCATTCTCTGTCAAATAAATAAATAAAATCTTTACAAAAAAAAATCCTTTCTGTTCTTAAGTTTCTATGATTCTGTATAGTTCTCTAATTTAATTTTTTCATAGATCTGTTGTGTAGCCAAGATCATGTCTGTGGTACTTAATTTTCTAAAACTATACTGGTAATTTTTTTTTTCTTTTTTGAGAGAGAGAGCTCATGGGGTGGGAGGCAGAGGGAGAGAGAGAATCTTAAGCAAGCTCCATGCCCAGGATGGAGCCCGATGTGGGGCTCCATCTCACAACCCTGAAATCATGACCTGAGCCAAAACCAAGAGTCAGACACTTAACCGACAGAGCCACCCAGGTGCCCCATGTAATTTAAGACTTCTAATGTTGATGAAATCATTCAGTGATTAATTCAAAATAATTCTGGCCAAGATCTGGGCAGCAAAGAAAAATAAGCATTTGTAAAAGATGTATAATTTAGAAAGGTGGTGTTTCTTCAGTGTTTAAATGTAAGATAAAAGTCCCACATGTGTGTAGGTAGAAGCACGCCCGCCCCACCACTCCGGCAGACCCTAGAGCACTGACAGAGACGCCATCACATCTCTCCTCCACAGTTCACAGCTCTGAAAGCTATGTGGGCTTCTTCAGTCTTTACTGGAAACCAACTCCTTCAAACAGACTGAAGTAAAACTAAACATTTGTGATTGCCATGAAGCACAGGATATTCATTAATTTGGGATCCTCGGTAAACAGTGGTAGTTAATACCACTGGATTAGCACAGTCATGTGTGGGGTGTAGAATAAAAAGTAAAAGCAAGTCAAGGACAGAATATCAACATTTAAGAGACAGGCAGTGGAGGAAGACCAAAAGGAGAGTGAAAAGAAATAAAAAAGTAGGAGAAAAAATTTTTGTCTTGTGAGGAGAGATTACAAAAGGAGTGAACGACTAGTCAACAGGGTCAAATGCTACAGAGAAGTCAAGTTAAATACGGCATTGGGGTTCCTTGGATCTGACAATAAGGAATCATTACAGTACCTCTCAATAGTTTCAGCATTTTAAGAGAAATGATTGTGATAGGAAGGAGAGAATGAAGTAGTAGAGAAAAAGACATGCTCAAGGGATCTTTTAGAATGAAAGCAATGGCCATGCTTATAGATTGTTTATATATCGACACAGTGGAACTACTAGAGAGGAAGACATTGAAGATACAAAAGAGAGAGGACAGTGGGCTGGGATTAGGTGCTCAAAGGAAGAAATAACCTTAAACAGGAAGACTGAGCTTGGAGGGGAGGAGGAAGTGTACGCAGAAGCAGACCAGTCTAAGGACATGCCTCAGGAAGTGGCAGGCAGCTCCCCCTCCGAAAGCCATCCTTTCCTTTATGAAGGATGAAACAAAATCATCCTCTAAGAAAGTGAGACGAGATGGTTAGATGGATGATTCTTTCCCTCAGAAGGGAGAAGAGCTGGGGCGCCTGGGTGGCTCAGTCGGTTAAGCGTCGGCCTTCGGCTCAGGTCATGATCTCAGGGTCCTGGGAACGAGCCCCGCATCTGGGCTCCCTGCTCTGCGGGAAGCCTGCTTCTCCCTCTCCCACTTCCCCTGCTTGTGTTCCCTCTCTCGCTGTCCTCCTCTGTCAAATAAATAAAATCTTAAAAAAAAAAAAAAAAAGAGAGAAGAGCTGCCAATGCTCTAGGTCAGGGGCAAAATTCTCTTCAGGTAGGGTAAATAAATGAGGACTCAGAATATGAATTGGAAAAAGTCACTGAATCCTTACCTATTGAAAAAAAGGGGGGGGGGCGGTGAAATACAGGAAGAACCAGAATAATGATCAGGGTCAACACACAGCAAATACCTCTTCTCCAAATAGGTGTTCTTTTTCTTCCTTTGTCAGTAACTTTATTTTTCTGCCTCTGATCCCAGAAAGGAGGTGAGAACATGTGGTGATCCATTCATAACATTCTCTCTGAGGAAAGAGAAAAGATAATTATTAAGCAGAAAAAACAGATTATACCAACTCATTTATTCACTCACTTCTATTGAGGAGCTACTAAGTGCAACTCTTCTAAATACAACTCCATTCAATTAACTTGTTATCACTTCAGTTCAAAGATTTGTGCAGAAATAATTTATGAATACAGATCTAAAATCATATCATCTCTTATCAATAGAGTTTGAGATCTGGGTCGTATTGGGACAAGGAGCAGTGAAGTGCCATAAAACAAGATGAAGAAAGATTGCTGGATTTATTATGGGCAAACGGTCTGTCCCAACAAATGGTTCACAACTGACCAGGTCAACTGGGATTGCATAACAAGAACAATAAAAATAGCCCACATTTACATGGCATTAATTATATGCCAGATTCTGTTCTAAGCATGTGCAATATTAACTCATTTGATCTTCAGTATGGAAATAGGTGCTATTATGGGGCGCCTGAGTGGCTCAGTCGGTTAAGCATCTGCCTTTGACTAGGGTCATGATCCCAGGGTCCTGGGATCAAGCACCACATCAGGCTCCCTGCTCAGCGGGGAGCCTGCTTCTCCCTCTCCCTCAGCCTCCACTTCCCCTGCTTGTGCTCTCTGTCAAATGAATAAATGAAATCTTTTAAAAAAATGAAATATATGCTATTATTTTTGAGGTATAGCTGAAATAACATTATATTGAGAACTGATGGTTACCAGAGGGGAGGTGGGTGGGGGGGATGGGTGAAATACAGGATGGGGATGAAGGAGAGCACTTGTGATGAGCACAGGGTGTTGTATGGAATTGTTGAATCACTATATTGTACACCCAAAACTAATATAACACTGTATGTTAACTGGAATTGAATTAAAAATTTAATTTTTAAAAAAATGTATTAACCCCAAAACACACACACAAAAAAAGAAATAACATTAGTTTCAGGTGAACAACATAATGATTTAATATTTGTGTATATTGCAACATGATCACTACAATAAGTCTAGTTAAGGGCGCCTGGGTGGCTCAGTCGTTAAGCGTCTGCCTTCAGCTCAGGTCATGATCCCAGGGTCCTGGGATCGAGTCCCACATCGGGCTCCCTGCTCCGCGGGAAGCCTGCTTCTCCCTCTCCCACTCCCCCTGCTTGTGTTCCTGCTCTCGCTGTCTCTCTCTCTGTCAAATAAATAAATAAAATCTTTAAAAAAAAATAATAAGTATAGTTAATATCTGTCACCATATATAGTTACAATTTTTTTTCTTGTGATGAGAATGGAAATATGTACTACTGTCATTCTCATTTTTTAGATGAAGAAACTGAAGAACAGAGCAGTTGAACATCTTGCCCAAGGTCATATATATAGTTAAGCATGGCACTTGGACTCTAATCCAGGTGCTATGGGCTTTTAACTACTACAAAAATATTACTCCCCCACCTCCATTAAAATGAATAAAGATTGGAGGCACTGTTTGGGGGCAGTGCCTGGGTAGCTCAGTCAGTTAAGCGTCTGACTCGTGATCTCAACTCAGGTCTTGATGTGAGGGTCATGAGTTCAAGCCCCACACTGGGCTCCACATGGAGTCTATTTAAAAAAAGCAGCAGCAGCAGCACTGTTTTGGAAAAGGTGCTCACCCCTTATCTGCTGAGATACAGGAAAGGTCTACAGCAGATCTCATCCACCTAAAGTGTATAGT
Source organism: Mirounga angustirostris (assembly GCF_029215605.1). Taxonomy (NCBI): domain Eukaryota; kingdom Metazoa; phylum Chordata; class Mammalia; order Carnivora; family Phocidae; genus Mirounga; species Mirounga angustirostris. Next base: position 47,641,832 of record NW_026991714.1, read on the forward strand.
AACACTACATTCACTTAACCAAGATCTCTGAACATCTCAGATCAGGCTTCCATGTTTAAAAGAGATGTGATTCCTTATTAGTGAATAGTAGCAGAGTAAACTAGGAAACATTATCCTCTCTGGGGATGGAGATCTGGTCACCTTAACATCAAAAAACTGTACTGTGTGGTGAAATAATGACCCACTTAGGTTCCTGAAATCAACCATACAGAACTGTAATATGTCTTATATTTTTCTCATTATTAGACTTAATTCTAATTGTGGAATTATTATGAAATGTCAGAGCCACAAAATTTTAGAAATCCAATCTAAAACCTTATGTTCTAGATAAGGAAACTGAAGCCTATGGGGGTTGAGTAAGTTTAGCACAGCTTCATTAGTGTCACTGATAAATTTCAATTCTGGATTCAAGGGTTAGGATGATGTCTTACTGCATATCAGAAAGAGGATCAAACAAGGGATGTGAAAGTATTGGGTTCTAGTCCTAAGTTCATCTAATTGGTTGACTTCTTGAGTAAATCCTTAAAAGTCTTCTATTTACTAAAAACAAATGAGGTTGAGGGCGCCTGGGTGGCTCAGTTGGTTGAGCATCTGCCTTCGGCTCAGGTCATGATCCCAGGGTTGGGATCAAACCCCACATCAGGCTCCCTGCTTAGCGGGGAGCCTGCTTCGCCCTCTCCCTCTGCCTGCCGCTCCCCGATTGTGCTCTCTCCCTGTGTCAAAAAAATAAATAAAATCTTTTTTAAAAAATGAGGTTGTTGGTTTACTCCAGGTGACCCTTATGCAGTGGGGAACTGGCAAAAGCCATCTTGTGGGGTGGGGCGTCCTAATTTGTAACATTTGCTGATTTCCATAGCATACACATTCCCACTGTGGCAGTTTCAATGGTATTCATCAATTCAGTATGTTATCACTAAATGTGGAGCTGGGAATGGGTGTGCACAGTCAGCTCTTGCTTGCCATTGTGAATCGCCATCATACCACTGCCCCTAAGGATCCTTCTAGCTACAAAACTGAAGCATATATTATTTAACTTTATTGTACTACAGATCAAAGAGTTAATTTTGAAAATAGTAACAATATTTTTGAAATCTTATTTCTTCAGAGTTAATTCATCATTCATGAGAAATAAACTATTTTCTAGTTGAATTTGTATAATGTGAACCAGATCCTAGTCATTTTCTTATAAACTTCTGAGATATTGAAAATACTACCATAAGACTTCTGATGGGGGGGGAAATCAGTAGGTGTGTTAATGTTACTTAATTTTTTTCCTAGAAAAGTCTCCATCTCCTAGAGATTCTGAAATTAGTAAGATGGTGCACATAAATTATTTTACAACCTAATTTGTTTTAAAGATTATATTTATTTTTTATTTATTTTTCTGACAGAGAGACACACAGACGGAACACAAGCAGGGGGAGTGGGAGAGGGAGAAGCAGGCTCCCCGCCGAGCAAGGAACCCAATGCGGGGCTCAACCCCAGGACCCTGGGATCACAACCCGAGCCAAAGGCAGACACTTAACGACTGAGCCACCCAGGCACCCCTTACAACCTAATTTTTAAAAATAGTGAGACCTATCCCATATGTAAGACATAAAATACATATGTAGAATTTAATAAGAACAGTCATGTAAACATCACACAGGCCAGAGAAGAGAACGTTACCTGTACCCTATAGGCAAGTCCTTATATACCATAATGTATTTATCCATTCCACTGTCTATCCACGGTCTGAAATCATGATCTCAGCTATACCATATGAAACTAGAAAAGAAAGAGCAAATTAAACCTAAAGAAGTAGAAAAAAAAGGAAATAATAAGGACCAGACTGGAAATTAAGGAAATAGAAAACAGAAAAAAAATCAATGAGACCAAAAGCTGGTTTTTGAGATCAAGAAAAATGATAACTCTTTTTGTAGACTGATGAGGACAAAGAGAGAGAAGACACAAAATTTCAATAACAGGAAGAAGAGTGTGCACATCCTATCATTATTAAAGGATAATAGGAGAATATTATGAACTATGTCAATAAACGAAACAACTGAGATGAAATCACAAATTCCTTATAAAACCAAAGCCACTGAGCTTACTCAAAAAGAAAAAGATCATAAGCCTTATATCTAATAAAGACATTTCCTTGAATCTATTGAGGAAATTAGATAGCCTTTTATCTGAATTGCTCTATTTTTGTAGTTCACAACCTTCCCAGAGCCCAGATGGCTTCACTGATGAATTCTACCAAACATTTAAGGAAGAAATAATACACAATTCTACACAAATTGTTCCAGAAAATAGAGGACTCCTTCTAAGAGGCCAGCATTACCCTGATATCAAAACCAAACAAAGGTATAAGAAAACAAAACCATATAATCAATATCCCTCATGAACGTCAATGCAAAAATTCTAAACAAAACTAACAAACTGAATTTTGCAACATATAAAAAAGATAATATATCATGATCAAGTGAGGTTTATCCTAGGGATGCAAGGTTGGTTTAATGTTCAATTCAAAAATCAATCAAGGTACAGTAGTTGCCCCTTATCCATGGGGGATATGTTCCAGGACCCCCATTGGATGCCTGAAACCACAGATAGTACCAAACCCTATATAAACTACGTTTTTTCCTATATGTTATGTATAATAAAGGACACAGTAAAAGATTAATAACAAATAATAAAATAGAACAATTATAACAATATACTGTAATAAAAGTATGTGAATATGCTCTCTCTCTAAACATCTTACTGTACTGTACTCATCCTTTTTGTGATGATGTGATAAATGCCTATGTGATGAGATGAAGTGAGGGGAATGACACAGACATGTGACCTTGTGATGCTACATCAGTAGGAGGACCATCTACTGTGCTGGGCTGTGTTGGGCCGTGGGTAACTGAAAAGGTGGAAAGTGGAACTGTGGATAAGGAGGGACTACTGGAATTCACCATATTAGCAAACTAAAAAGCACAACTCATATGATCATCTCATTCGATGCAAAAAAGGATTTGAAAAAATCCAACATTCATCTTTGACTTTAAAAAGTTTTTTCAGGGGCACCTGGGTGGCTCAGTCACTTAAGCGTTAGACTCTTGGTTTCAACTCAGGTCATGATCTCGGGGTCATAAGCTTAAGCCCCACATTGAGCTCTATGCTCAGCGCAGAGTCAGCTTGGGATTCTTTCCTTCCCTCTCCTACCCCCATGCTCCTCCCCGCCCCTGCTCACACGCTGGCTCCCTCTCCCCCACCCCTTTTAAAGTAAATAAATAAATAAAAATCTTTAAGAAGCTTTTTCAGCAAACATGGACTAAAAAGGAACTTCCTCAACCTGATAAAGGGCATCTGTGAAACACCTACAGCCACGGTTATACTTAAGGATGACAGAATAAATACTTTTCCCCTAAGACAGACAAGGCAAAGATACCAGCTTTCGCCACTTTTATTCAACCTGGTACTGGAGAGTCTACGTAGTGCAAAAGGCAAGAAAAATAAATAAAAGGCATACAGATTGGAAGGAAGAGAGAAGACTGCTCCTATCTTCAGATGCCATGACTGTGTACAGAGAAAAGTCTAAAGATTCTAAATGGGAAAAAACCGCTTAAAAAAATAAGTTCAGCAAGGTCACAGGATATGAAATCAATATATTTTAAAAATCAATTATAATTCTATACATTAGCAATGAATAATCAGAAATTGAAATTACAAATGAATCACTTACTAAAAAAAAAACAAAAACAAATGAAACACTTATAATAGTACCAAAATATGGGGCGCCTGGGTGGCTCAGTTGGTTAAGTGACTGCCTTCGGCTCAGGTCATGATCCTGGAGTCCCGGGATCGAGTCCCGCATCGGGCTCCCTGCTCAGCAGGGAGTCTGCTTCTCCCTCTGGCCCTCCCCCCTCTCATGCTCTATCTCATTCTCTCTCTCAAATAAATAAATAAAATCTTTAAAAAAAAAATAGTACTAAAATATGAATTACATAGGGATCAATCTGAAAAAAGATGTGTAGCAGCACCTGGGTGGCTCAGTTGGTTAAGCGTCTGCCATCAGCTTAGGTCATGATCCCGGAATCCTGGGATCGAGCCCCATGTAGGGCTCCCTGCTCCATGGGGAGCCTGCTTCTCCCTCTACTCTTCCCGTCTGCTTGTGCCCTCGCTTTCTCTCTCTCATGCGCTCTCTCTCACAAATAAAAAAATAAATTCTTTTTTTATTATGTTATGTTAATCACCATACATTACATCATTAGTTTTTGATGTAGTGTTCCACGATTCATTATTTGCGTATAACACCCAGTGTTCCATTCAGTACATGCCCTCTTTAATACCCATCACCAGGCTAACCCATTCCTCCACCCCCCCTCCCCTCTAGAACCCTCAGTTTGTTTCTCAGAGTCCATAGTCTCTCATGGTTCATCTCCCCCTCCGATTTCCCCCCCTTCATTTTTCCCTTCCTACTATCTTCTTCTTCTTCTTTTTTTTTAACATATACAGTATTATTTGTTTCAGAGGTACAGGTCTGTGATTCATCAGTCTTACACAATTCACAGTGCTCACCATGGCACATACCCTCCCCAATGTCTATCACCCAGCCACCCCAGCCCTCCCACCCCCCACCACTCCAGGAACCCTCAGTTTGTTTCCTGAGATTAAGAATTCCTCATTATCAGTGAGATCATATGATACATGTCCTTCTCTGATTGACTTATTTTGCTTAGCATAATACCCTCTAGTTCTATCCATGTCATTGCAAATAGCAAGATTTCTTTTTTCTTGATGGCTGCATAATATTCCATTGTATATATATACCACCTCTTCTTTATCCATTTATCTGTTGATGGACATCTTGGCTCTTTCCATAGTTTGGCTATTGTGGGCATTGCTGCTATAAACATTGGGGTGCAGGTGCCCCTTCAGATCACTACATTTGTATCTTTGGGGTAAATACCCAGTAGTGCAATTGCTGGGTCATATGGTAGCTCTATTTTCAACTTTTTGAGGAACCTCCATACTGTTTTCTAGAGTGGCTGCACCAGCTTATATTCCCACCAACAGTGTAGGAGGGTTCCCCTTTCTCAGCATCCCGCCAACATCTGTCGTTTCCTGACTTGTTAATTTTAGCCATTCTGACTGGTGTGAGGTGGTACCTCGATGAGGTTTTGATTTGGACTTCCCTGATGCCCAGCGATGTTGAGCACTTTTTCATGTGTCTGTTGGCCACCTGGATGTCTTCTTTGGAAAAATGTTCATGTCTTCTGCCCATTTCTTGACTGGATTGTTCTTTGGGTGTTGAGTTTGATAAGTTCTTTATAGATTTTGGATATAGCCCTTTATCTGATAAGACATTTGCAAATATCTTCTCCCATTCTGTCAGTTGTCTTTTGGTTTTGTTGACTGTTTCCTTTGCTGTGCAAAAGCTTTTTATCTCTATGAAGTCCCAATAGTTCATTTTTGCCCTTGCTTCCCTTGCCTTTGGCGATGTTTCTAGGAAGAAGTTTCTGCAGCTGAGGTCGAAGAGGTTGCTCTCTATGTTCTCCTCTAGGATTTTGATGGACTCCTGTCTCACATTTAGGTCTTTCATCCATTTTGAGTCTATTTTTGTGTGTGGTGTAAGGAAATGGTCCAGGTTCATTCTTCTGCATGTGGCTGTCCAATTTTCCCAACACCATTTGTTGAAGAGACTGTCTTTTTTCCATTAGACATTCTTTCCTGCTTTATCGAAGATTTGTTTTAAAAAAAAAAAGATGTGTAAGACCTATACACTAAAAACTGTTGTGTAAGACCTATCTATACACAATAAAACTTTGTTGAAAGAAATAAAGGACTTAAGTCAATGAAAAGATATATGGTCTTCACAGATCCAAAGACTCAATATTGTCAGGATGTCAATTCTTCACAAATTGATCAATAGATAAAATGTAAACACAATCAAAATCCCAACAGGGTTTCTTGGAGAAACTGATAAGCTAATTTTTAAAATTTCATATATGGAAAGCAAAGTACCTAGAATAGCCTGCTCAATCTGGAAAAAGAACAACAGGGGCGCCTGGGTGGCTCAGTCGTTAAGTGTCTGCCTTCGGCTCAGGTCATGATCCCAGGGTCCTGAGATCAAGCCCCGCATTGGGCTCCCTGCTTGGCGGGGAGCCTGCTTCTCCCTCTTCCTCTGCTCCTTCCCTAGCTGCTGCTCTCATTCGCTCACTCCCTCAAATAAATAAATAAAATCTTTGAAAAAAAAAAAAAAAAGAACAAATTTGGAGAATACACTACTGGATATCAAAAATTCTAAAACTGCAGTAATCCAGATAGTTTCATAACAGAACACAACAGAATGTGCAGAGTAATATCCACTGTAGATGAGAGCCCATATCGAGCGCTGGTGAGGAAGCGAGCAACACCAACAGGCATACAACTGCTGGCATGAGTGGAAATGGGTTTAACAGTTTCTTAAAAAGTTAAACACACACATACCACTGTGACTTAGACATCCCATTCCTAGATATTTGCTCAACCTTGAGGAATGAAAGCAATGCGTATGTACATAAATATGCATTGAAGCTTTGTTTGCAATAATCAAAACCGCAACAATTCAAATGCCCATCAACACAGAATGGATAGTGTATATGCATATAATGAAATACTACTCAGCACTAAAAAGCATGAACTTTTAATAAAAGCAACAATCTGTGTGAATCTCAAAATAATTATGCCTTGTCAAAGAAGTCAGACCAAAAAAGTATACATTCTATTTATATAAATTCTAGAAAATGAAAAATAATCTTTGGTGTTGGAAAGTGGATCAGACATTGCCTGGGAAGGGGATGAGGCTGGAAGGAGAAATGACAAAGGGGTACAAGGAAACTTTGAGTGTGTTAGATATTTTGCTTTTTTTTTATCGTCATAATCATTTTATGGGTGTATCTATAATTTAGAAATTATCAGATTGTATGTGTAGTTTGTGTAGTTTGTTGTAAATCAAGTCAACCTAAGACGTCTGCTAAAAACAAACAGAACAAAAGTAAGGGCAAGATAGTGTTATTACCTTCATCTCATCCAGCTCCCGAAGTTCCTTAGCAGGATTTTTTTCTAAGTGACCTGCCTTATTCAGAGCCATAGCTGTTACCAGCCCTTTGCAACAACTGGGGGGACAAAAAGCACACACACAGAATGATCTATTTATTGTTGGCTCCTCTTGTAAGTGTTTTAAATCCCTATTCAGTTACCATAATAATTAAACTGTTGACAATAATCTCTCAGTTTCTCACCCTCATCCTGATCCCCCCCTCCATTCCTCTCACTCTTGACCACTGGTAACACTGAATGGAAATGAAGGAGAAAATTGGCTAGACCATAAAAGTTACTTCCTGAATTAGAAGCAATCCTAGTGACACATGCTTCCTAGTTAATAAATTACAATTTTTCAGACCTCATCTGTATTTGGTAGGAATCTTCTAGCTTTTCAGATATAAGGGATTTTCGGCTGAAATTTTTTTAAGAGATGTTTTGGGGGCACCTGGGTAGCTCTGTCAGTTAAGCATCTGCCTTCGGCTCAGGTAGTGATCTCAGGGTCCTGGGATGGAACCTCGCATCGGGCTCCCTGTTCAGCTTGGTTCTCCCTCTCCCTTTCCCTCTGCTCACGCTTGCTCTCTCTCTCAAATAGATAATAAATAAATAAATAAATTTTTAAAATAAAAGATGTTGGGGCGCCTGGCTGGCTCAGTCGTTAAGCGTCTGCCTTTGGCTCAGGTCATAATCCCAGAGTCCTGGGATCGAGCCCCACATCGGGCTCCCTGCTCAGCAGGAAGCCTGCTTCTCCCTCTCCCACTCCCCCTGCTTGTGTTTCCTCTCTCGCTGTGTCTCTGTCAAATAAATTTTAAAAAATCTATACATACATAAATAAATAAATAAATAAATAAATAAATAAATAAATAAAATAAAAGAGATGTTTCAGTTGGTGTTCAGTGAAACCAAACATATTTAGTGAAATATAAGTGTACATTCAGTTTTGCACGGAATGACACAGGAAGTACAAGCTTCTTCATAAATGCCCCTCCAGTATGAGCAAACATGCAAGATATATCTTATTAATGCAAGCAAGTGGGCCTTTATGGTTTAATCTGGTTTTCTTTTTACTAATTCTCGCTCCCGAGCAGGCATATACTTCCCACCCTACTTATGGTAACATTATGTTCAAAAGAATTCTAAAGCCATTGGGAAAACACTAAAATCATGTATTTCAACTGGGCAGTGTTGAAACTAGTTTAAAAACTAGAAAAAACTAGGGGCGCCTGGGTGGCTCAGTCATTAAGCGTTGCCTTCGGCTCAGGTCATGATCCCAGGGTCCTGGGATCGAGCCCCGCATCGAGCCCCACATCGGGCTCCCTGCTCGGCTGGAAGCCTGCTTCTCCCTCTCCCACTCCCCCTGCTTGTGTTCCCTCTCTCGCTGTGCCTCTCTCTGTCAAATAAATAAATAAGATCTTTAAAAAAAAAAAAAAAAAAAAACTAGAAAAACTAGCATTTCTTTCAAGGTTTGCAAACAGTCCCTTATTGCTGCTACCTCCTTGCCCTTATCTACTCTCTTTATGTCACATTTAATCTTCAAAAGGATAGTAATAAAACAGCCAGATAGTTTCACCTGCTCAAATAGCTGGAATATTGCGCCAACTTTCTGGCCAGTGCAATCGCATCTAGCTCTAACTTTGCAACTCCTAGATCATGTTTCTCAGCACTTTCTTTCCTCAAATTTGGGAGAGTGTTTTGGTCAGTACAGTCAGGTACCATTAAAATCAGCAAGCTTACCATCCACTGGATCATAGATATATGCAATTCATCCATCTGTTAAAAAGTGATTATAACATAAATGACTCATTTTAAAAATCAAATAGTGAAAAACATACCAAATTTAAAAAGAGAAATCACATCTGTGTCCAACTTTTAACAACACTCTCATTCTTAATGACATCAAATCATCACTACTCTGATTTTGTTCTTTTGTTCACTATACTAGATTAAACTACCCTCCTCCTCCTCTTTAGCTTGGTCAAGGGTATTAACCCATTAAAGTTGCAGTTCCCCGATTGTGTACCAAGGCACTGAAGGGCTCTGCAGCAAACTGTCAAGGATGCCATAGGATTTTAAATTCTTGAGGGAAGTCATAGTGATGTGTGACATCAATCAACACAGCATGAACTTGACATAGTTCACAGTTCCAACATTAGATGCACTGTTATCACTTCTGATGACATCTTACCTTTGCAAAGCTGGTTTTATTGATGGTTGTGTGGTTTAAAAAAAAAAAAAAAAAACAAGTACTTTGGGAAAATCAAGGTACAACAGGGTGGCACTGTCCAACCTGGTTCCAAGGTTAGAGAAGTTGTACAATGTCCAAATACATATGTTCCATTGGTAAGTAATTCTGATTAGAAGAGAATAAAATAAAAGGTTCTTTTTTTTCAGTGTATGTGTATCTAATAAGTTAAATTAAGACATTAAATTTTAGGGATGCCTGGGTGGCTCAGTTGGTTAAGCATCTGACTTCGGCTCAGGTCATGATCCCAGGGTTCTGGGATCGAGCCCCACATCAGGCTCCTTGCTTGGGGGGGAGCCTGCTTCTCCCTCTGCCTGCCGCTCCCCCTGCTTGTGCTCACTCACTCTCACTCGTTCTGTCTCTGACAAAATAAATTTTAAAAAAATAAATTTTTAAAAAAAGACATTGGGCGCCTGGGTGGCTCAGTTGGTTAAGCGACTGCCTTCGGCTCAGGTCATGATCCTGGAGTCCCGGGATCGAGTCCCACATCGGGCTCCCTGCTCGGCGGGGAGTCTGCTTCTCCCTCTGACCCTCCTCCCTCTCATGCTCTCTGTCTCTCATTCTCTCTGTCTCAAATAAATAAATAAAATCTTTAAAAAAAAAATTTAAAAAAATAAAGAAAAAATAAAAAAAGACATTAAATTTTACAAAGCTTATTTGAGCAAACGATTAGAATCAGGCAGCATCAAAACCAAAAAATGGTTAGGGGCATTCTGCTGGCAGGGGCCAGGAAAAAGATTTTAAAAGAGAAGATGTTAAAGCAGAGCAAAGAAATTATTTAATTGGCTATAACTCAAATGTTTGCCTTATTTGGGAAAATTTAGTTATTTGGCTGTTCTAATAGTTGTTCTTGAGTTTCATTTTTCCATAATCAAGAAAATCTAGTTGAATATGAAGAGTTCCTGAGTTTTGTTTTCTTAGATTCAAGTGCATGGACTCTGGTTTGGGTTTGTTTATAGAGGTTACCACAGGCACAAGGGCTACCCCAGTCTAAAGGCCTCCTTGTTTAAGTGTTTTAACATGTATTACTTTTCCAAACAGTTACTAAGTTATTAGCACAGAAATATTTAGTAAGTTGTTTGAACCTACCTACTTAATAAACTGAACTCTGAGGTATTTATTTTAGTTTAGGAGTATGAAAATACCGAGGCACAAAGGGCAGTGTGAACCGGTCAAGTTTGGGAACCTCTGCATTATGCTATTTGCGGAGGCTGGGACCAAAAAATCAAACGCAGAAAACTTTATGAAATGCAAACATCTAAGCACACCATACCCTTCAAATGCTCTATCCCCTTTCTCTGTTGGTGAGTTCCTCAGTCCTCTTCTCTAGGCTTAAACATGACCTACTCTGAGAAGTTTTTTTAACTTTGACTGGCTTTAATTTGCTCCTTTCCCACGTTTCTATGGTACTTTGTACACCTCTATTATAACAGTTTGCACATCTGTGACCTCAATTAGCCTGTGCGTCTCTTTAAGACATGGGCCATCATTTTATCCCTCAAAACCACACACAGTACTTGGCAGAGAATTAAGTGCTTAACAGATGCTTGTTAGAGGGACAAATAAAAATCAAACTTGGTAGCCCATCTGGTAGTAAAACCCAAGCCCCCCACCTCAGAAGGAAAGGTTGTTAATGACCTAAAGCAATGTTGAACAGTGTATTTTTACACCTTAATTGACACATCAGGAACAGGGCAACTCTTCCGAGGAATGGTTTAAAAAGACTGTTATCCCATTTCACAAGTCAAAAGATATGTCCCCCCCCCCCCACATTCATAAGATATGCCCCTGCTGCTTCTCAAAGTAAATAAATTCCTAACTGTTCTTTCTTATACCAATGCCCTGGATTTTACTGTCATTGAAAGAACTAATTTGTGCTTACATAAAATATTAATCAATCCTTGAACTGTCCCTAATAAACAAACAGAAAAATGTTATCTTCATTTCAGAGTTATATTGGAGAGATTAAATGATAGAATCTAGGACATGCAATAATTCATGTGAATTTAAAATTAGAATCAAATTACACACAAAAGTATATCTTTTACTTTCGCAAAGATGTGAAAGCATTCTTTGTAATTAGAGAGTACGTATGATAACTTTTATTGTGATCCTGATACAAAATTCATAAGAGAATTTTTAATGAATTAAGTGATTTTCTTTTAGGAAAAGACTTATTCCAAATTCACTAATCTTGTCAGGGATGACAAGTAGCTAGCTACTTAGCTAACTTCTAGCTGATTTTTTTAATCATAAATAATTTGTCCCGGGTGCCTGGGTGGCTTAGTTGGTTAAGCGACTGCCTTCGGCTCAGGTCGTGATCCTGGAGTCCCTGGATCGAGTCCCGCATCGGGCTCCCTGCTCAGCTGGGGGTCTGCTTCTCCCTCTGACCCTCCTCCTTCTCATGCTCTCTGTCTCTCATTCTCTCTCTCTCAAATAAATAAATAAAAAATCTTTAAAAAAAAAAAAAAAGAAATACTAAAAAAAAATAATAATAATTTGTCCCTTCAAAATATAAGTGATATTTAATAATGAGTAAGAGAAATTTATGTTATGGGCAGGTCATTTTGAAAATGGATAAGAAGAATTTCCACCTTGGTATGATTTTGCTGCTGACAATGACACATAGCTCACTTTTTAAAACTTTCAAATTTATTTTTTTAAAGATTTTATTTATTTATTTGACAGAGAGAGACACAGCAAGAGAGGGAACACAAGCAGGGGGAGTGGGAGAGGGAGAGGCAGGCTTTCCACTGAGCAGGGAGCCCAATGCGGGGCTCAATCCCAGGACCCTGGGATCATGACCTGAGCCGAAGGCAGATGCTTAACCGACTGAGCCACCCAGGCGCCCCTAAAACTTTCAAATTTATATACTTTAAAATCTGGAAATAAGTTTCTAATTGTTCTAAAATCTTATAATTAAAGTGTTTCAGCTGGCTGAGAATCTTTTGTTAAAATGTAGAAGTGCTCCATCGTCTAATGTCAGCAAGAACAACTGACATTAGAGTAGAGGGAAAATTTTACTAGTCAATTTAATAGAAACCTTTGCATAACACTGATGGAATTAAAGGATGAGTCTTATTATTTAATAAATACAGTCAATAAAGCACTTCTTCAATTTCGATTCATTTTTCTTTGTGAGCTATCATTTCAGAATGACAGTCCTTAAAAGCAAGTGCTGAAGCTGACCTTCAAATGACTTTATCATTAAGTATTAACTTGTGATTATAAAAAATTATAAAACCTGTTCACTTACATCAGTTTTTTAACTATTACTAAAAATTATCTTAAAATGTTGTTTACTTCAACACAAAAATAGACTCAAAATGGATGAAAGACCTAAATATGAGACAGGAATCCATCAAAATCCTTGAGGAGAACACAGGCAGCAACCTCTTCAACCTCAGCCGCAGAAACTTCTTCCTAGAAACATCCCCAAAGGCAAGGGAAGCAAGGGCAAAAATGAACTATTGGGACTTCATCGAGATAAAAAGCTTTTGCACAGCAAAGGAAACAGTCAAAAAAAACAAAAAACAACGACAGAATGGGAGAAGATATTTGCAAATGTCTTATCAGATAAAGGGCTAGTAACTAAAATCTATAAAGAACTTATCAAACTCAACACCCAAAGAACAAAGAATCCAATCAAGAAATGGGCAGAAGACATGAACAGACATTTTTCCAAAGAAGACATCCAAATGGCCAACAGACACATGAAAAAATGCCCAACATTGCTCAGCATCAGGGAAATCCAAATCAAAACCTCAATGAGATACCACCTCACACCAATCAGAATGACTAAAATTAACAAGTCAGGAAATGACACATGTTGGGGATGCTGAGAAAGGGGAACCCTCCTACACTGTTGGTGGGAATGTAAGCTGGTACAGCCACTCTGGAAAACAGTATGGAGGTTCCTCAAAAAGTTGAAAATAGAGCTACCCTATGACCCAGCAATTGCACTACTGGGTATTTACCCCAAAGATACAAATGTAGTGATCCGAAGGGGTACATGCACCCCAATGTTTATAGCAGCAATGTCCACAATAGCCAAACTATGGAAAGAGCCCAGATGTCCATTGACAGATGAATGGATAAAGAAGATGTGGTATATATATATACAATGGAATATTATGCAGCCATCAAGAAAAACGAAATCTTACCATTTGCAACGACGTGGATGGAACTGGAGGATATTATGTTGAGCGAAATAAGTCAATCAGAGAAAGACAAGTATCATATGATCTCACTGATATGAGGAATTTAAAAAACAAGACAGAGGATCATAGGGGAAGGGAGGAAAAAATGAAACAAGATGAAACCAGAGAGGGAAACAAACCATAAGATTAATCTCAGGAAACAAACTGAGGGTTGCTGGAGTGGTGGGGGATAGGAGGGATGGGGGTTGCTCGGTGATGGACATTGGGGAGGGTATGTGCTATGGTGAGCGCTGTGAATTGTGTAATTCTGATGAATCACAGACCTGTAAACAAATAATACATTATATGTTAAAAAAAAAAAAAGATAGTAGCAAGGGAAAAATGAGGGGGGCAGAAATCGGAGGGGGAGACGAACCATGAGAGACTATGGACTCTGAGAAACAAACTGAGGGTTCTAGAGGGGGGGGTGGGGGGATAGATTAGCCCGGTGATAGGTATTAAGGAGGGCAGGTACTGAATGGAGCACCGGGTGTTATACACAAACAATGAATCATGGAACACTACATCAAAAACTAATAATGTAATGTACGGTGACTAACATAACATAATAAAGTAAAATTAATTTTAAAAAAAGCTATTCAAGGAAAAAAATGTTGTTTACCTCATCCTGTTTCACTGTTTATATGTGTTTTATACATGTAAGTTAGGAATGACAAAGATCTTTTTGCTGATAGAGACACATGGTGAAAAGGGTTTGAAGATCAGTGTTTTAGCTTGTCAAGCAGCACAGAGTAGATGGAGTTATGATGTAAAAGAAAAAAAAAACAAAACAAAACTGAAGGTAAGAAAATGAATCAGAAAGGAAAATGAATGGTGGGTGGAAAAAAGGCAAACTTTTCCATTTTTAAATAGTTATAGCAGTTAATATGGATATACACAGTTCCTCAAGGAATTTATAATCTTGCCAGTTTCCTACACACTTCAATTATAATATCATAATGTAGTGTTAAAATAGAGGTATATTATGGCTACTTTCTAAATAACCTTGTGCTACAAAGACTGAATTCCATAATATAAAAAAATTGAGTAAATGATTCCATGGAGATAAATACCTAACAGGAAACCGAGTATTTACCAAAGAAGGGGTCAGTGTAACAATACCATAAGACAACAGTGCTGGAATGTTCTTCCTTACTTCATTCAATAAGTATTTATTGAGTCTCATTATGTGACAATACTATGCTACCCTTTTTCTTAATTTTGGTTGTCTTCCAAGTTATAGAAATTTCTCTTAAGTCTGGGGATCCCCTGGATTCATTCTTCCAGTCTTAATATATTTGCTCCTCAACTCTTGATGTCTATGTTTACAACATAGTTCATAGACTGTGATACAATGTAATACTTCGTAAATAGAATTCCCATATAACATCACAGTCTTTGCCTTTCAAATTCCTTTTTTTTAAAAGATTTTATTTGGGCGCCTGGGTGGCTCAGTTGGTTAAGCAACTGCCTTCGACTCAGGTCATGATCCTGGAGTCCCTGGATCGAGTCCCACATCGGGCTCCCTGCTCGGCAGGGAGTCTGCTTCGTCCTCTGACCCTATCCCCTCTCATGTGTTCTCTCTCTCTCATTCTCTCTCTCTCAAATAAATAAATAAAATCTTTAAAAAAAAATTTATTTATTTATTTGAGAGAGAGAGAGAGACCGAGAGAGAGAGACAGAGCATGAGTGGGGGTAGGAGGCAGAGGGAGAAGCGGACTCCCCACCAAGCAGAGAGCCAGGCACAGGGGTCCATCCCAGGACCCTGGGATCATGACCTTAGCTGAAGGCAGCTGCTTAACCAACTGAGCCACCCAGGCGCTCCTCAAATTCCTAATTTAAGCAATATTTAAGTGAATTAAGTTCATTTTACCAATTTTGTAAGATCAAATATTTGCATATTAAGTTTAATTATAATAAGAGATTCCTGTGTAAATCTAGATTATAATTAAGACTAGGCAGTAGGAGTAAATGAAGTAAACTATGCCTTTGGAAATTATTATTTCATGTTGTGCTGGTTAAGAAGTCCACAGGTTCAGGGGCGCCTGGGTGGCTCAATCGGTTGACCGTCTGGCTCTTGATTTTGGGCTCAGGGCATGATCACAGGCTGTAAGATCCATCCCCACATCTGGCTCTGTGCTCAGTGGGGAGTCTGCTTGAGATTCTCTCTCCCTCTCCCTCTCCCTCTGCCCCTCCCCCTGCTCATGTGTGCTCTCTCTCTCTCTCTAAAATAAATAAATAAATCTTAAAAAAAAAAAAGAAGTTCACAGGTTTTGTGCTAAAAATTATAGACTAATAATACTGTGGCATCCTGTCTTTCTTCTTAATATGTTTCGTCATCCTTCAGCCAGGCAGGAGCACCAACATAAATCCTTAAAATGTTCACATTCCAGATTAATACTATTAAGGGGGAAAAAATCAGTATACTGAGTAAAGAGCAAAGATAATTAGAACTCGAAACTTTTGATCATCTCTGAAACTTCATTCCAAATGCAGGAACATACTACATTTAAAAATCCCTGCAGGGCGCCTGGGTGGCTCAGTTGGTTAAGCAACTGCCTTCGGCTCAGGTCATGATCCCAGGGTCCTGAGATCAAGTCCCATGTCGGGCTGCCTGCTCAGCGGGGAGCCTGCTTCTCCCTCTCCCTCCGCCTGCCACTCCCCCTGCTTATGCTCTCTCTCATTGTCAAATAAATAAATAAAATCTTTAAAAAAAAAAAAGTCCCTGCAAATCATGAGTAATTATATCACAAAAGTTCCCATTTTGCCCTCCTAACCTCCTGCTTCAGCTGGATGGGCATGACCTAGTCTTTCCTTGAAGAAAACTCCCAGCCAAGGCAAAATATAATTTCACAAACCCCTACAAGTACATACATGGCGCTGAAGTTCAATGTTACCATTGTTAATCTCATTGCTTATCTTCAAAAGCCACTGTTGAATCATGTTAAATATTTGTGCTTGGAGTACCCTGAAGGAAAAAATCAAGTAAAATAAATATAAGATATACTTAGAGTGTAAAAGTCTATCAGCTAAAAGAAAGGGTTTTATTTGGCGGGGCCTAGGAAATGTAGGTGTTGACAACTATTTGAGAATTCAGGGAAAGGGGAATCAAAGCCCTGAATTACCTGGTAGAATGGCTTACTCACTATCACAGCCTTCCTAACCGTGGGCAGGTAGCAACTGGCATGATGCACTTTGAACAAGGTAGATCTTACCTTCAGTGCTAGCTCTCTATTGTAAAAACTCAGACTCATACCCTTTATATTCACTTCTAGGCAGTGAGACCACAAAATGAGAAGAGTGAATTTTTAAATTCTCAAGAGATCAATTTCCAACGGGAGAGTGTGAGGAGCAAAGTTGATCCACCCTCCCAGTGAAGCTGGTGAGAATTATTTTAAAAACAAAACAAAACCAAAACACTGAAAGCATCTAGAAACGTCCTAAAGACAAAGAGCAACTGAAGAAACGTGTCTTCAAGACAATCTATGAAAATTCAGTAAAAAAGGCAAGATCCTATGGTATTTAAAAACAAGACTACCCTCCTCTTTCCGCTGTCAGCTCAGTGAGGCAGAAACTCCACTCTAGACTGCTGCAGCCAAGAACACAGAACTCCCTCCCTCACCCTCCAGCTCCCAGTCAGAGGGCTTTCTTCCTGGGAGGCACAAGAATTCCAAGGCTTCTATATGTGACCCCAGTTGCCTGTTGCTGAGGCTAGGTACTGGGAAAATGCAGCTGAGAAGTGGGGATTCCCTTCCATCCAGCAGAAAGCTGTGGGAACTTACGGGCCAGAATCCACATCCATATACTGAGGAACGGTACCAATAATGTTTATTGATGCATCCAACTGAGATTTCATTTCATTAACTTTTTCATTAACTCCTTCCCATTCTTCATGAAGCATTTCAGGAAACTCCAGGACATTTGCCAACTTGAAAGAACAGAATTCTAGAGAACTAACCAAACTTGGAATAATTTTAGAGATACCTAGAAAAGTGAGAAAAGTACTAACTTTTAAAAGTATTCGTAAGTCTACCATTGCAATAATAAATTACAAAAATACTAAAGGATAGGGGCATATCTTCTTTTCATCTTTTTATTATCCTACAGTTTAGGCCCTAGCAGAGACTCTTGCAAAGAATAGTTCTTAAACAAATGTTTAGTGAATAAACACGGTGCAGTCAGTGCTGTTCTGACTGATGGACTATTTATTTCTTTGATGACAGTTTATACCCTTAAGTTTCTTGTCTTCTCAGCTGAGAACCAAATGCATTAAACTCAGAAACTACAAATTACAGTTTTCTATAATAGGCATTAATTCACTCATTCTGTTAAGAAGATAATGATGATAAACAGCTTCTTTGTGATTATAGGATAGTTGATAACAGAAATGAGAATAGTCTAGTATTTGAGTCATTTTTTAGGTCATTGTTCAGGTTTTCATGAAGCTTATAGTTTTGGTCTGAACAAGGATTGAGTCTGGATCCTAATCTTTGACCGATTCACTGTGAAAATATTGGCAAATTACCCCCTCTATACCTTTGTCTTATCTCATTTGCAAAATAAGAGATGAAATGCTCCCATCTTAAGGGTGCGTGGGTGGCCCAGTCGGTTAAGCATCTGCCTTCAGCTCAGGTCATGATCCCAGGGTCCTGGGATAGAGTCCCACATTAGGCTGTCTGCTCAGCAGGGAGTCTGCTTCTCCCCTCTCCCTTTCACTCTCCCTCTGTGTTTTCCCTCTCTCTCTAATAAAAAATAAAATCTTAAAAAAAAAAGAAATGCTCCCACCTTAGAGATTTATAAAGAGGAATAGTTAAAAAGCAAACTTTTTCTTGTCCTTGATGAAAATATTTTACTGCCTTCATCAGTAAACTTTGATCTCTTATGAGTATTCAAACTGATCTGTTAATTTCACTATCATTCATCATTTTGACTTACTCATTTATTTTAAACCATTTACTACTTCATTTTTTCTCTGCCCACTATATATTCTCATGGAGAAGTATTAGCATCTTATCTCTAACTACATTACTGAGGCTATAGATAATTAAGATTGTGTTTTCCCAATGGAAGTAGTTTTATATTGAACAACAGTGCCAATCAATGGACCAGGGTTACCTAAACACTTTACTGGGAAGGATTCTTTTTTTCTTTTTTTTTAATTTTAAGTAGGCTCCATGCCCAACATGGGCTTGAACTCATGACCCTGAGATCAAGAGTCACATGCTCTACTAACTGAGCCAGCCAGTCAACCTACCTGGGAAGGATTCTTAAGTAACACATGATGCAAGTCATGTGAGTAAAGTCATCATTCTCATGAAATATAGTATCATCCAGGGTCTCAAATTATCTCTAGAGTTTCTCACACACAATGTCCAACATCAAGAAACAGTCAAGAATATGAGAAGAATTGACTCTTGTGAGTCAAGACAAAATACAGACAATAAAAAAAAAAGACCTATAGGAGAACCAGATAGTACCAAATTATCAGGCATGGACTTTACAATTAACTGTGAGCAGAACAGAAAGCCAAGAAGTACACCCACGCTTATATGGTCAATTAATCTATGACAAAGGAGGCAAGTATATATGATGGGGAAAAGACAGTCTCTTTGATAAATGGTGCTGGGAAAACTGGACAGCTGCATGCAAAAGAATGAAATTGGACCACTGTCTTACACCATGCACAAAAATAAACACAAAATGGATTAAAGAATAAATGTAAGACCTGAAACCATAAAACTCCTAGAAGAAAACAGGCAGTAATCTACTACAAAGCAACAGTAATCAAGACAGTTGGTACTGGCACAAGGACAGACATCCAGATCAATGGAATAGAATTCAAAATCCAGAAATAAACCCATACATCTATGGTCAACTAATTTTTGACAAGAGTGTCAAAGACCACTAAATGTGGAAACTGTGGTCTTTCTAACAAATGGTAGTGGGATAACTGGATATCCACATGCAAAAGAAGCCTTTACCTCACACTATATACAAAAATTAACTCAAAATGGTCAAATACCATAATATAAGAGCAAAAACTACAAAACTCTTAGATGGACACATTAGGGGTAAACTTCATGACTTTAAATTTGGCAAAGGATTCAAAGACATGGCACTGAAAGCACAAACAAAAAAAAGAAAAAATAGATAAATTGGACTTCATCAAAATTTAAAATTTTGCACTGCAAAGGACACCATCAAAAAAAATGAAAAAACAAAAACAGCCCACGGATTAAGAGAAAATATTTACAATTCATATATCTGAAAAAACACTTGTATCTAGAGTATATAAAGAACTCTAACAACTCAATAGAAGAAAGACAAAAACCCCAATTAAAATATGGACAAAGGATCTGAATAGACATTTCTCCAAAGAAGATAGACAAATGGCTAATAAGCCTTAAAAAGGTGCTCAACATCAGTAGTCATCAGAAAAACATGAATCAAAATCAAAAGTCAGATAACAAGTGATGGCAAGGATGTGGAAAAATCAAAGCCCTCAAACACTAGGGGTGGGTATTTAAAATGATCCTGCTTTGGGGTGCCTGGGTGGCTCAGTCGTTAAGTGTCTGCCTTTGGCTCAGGTCATAATCCCAGGGTCCTAGGATCGAGCCCCGCATCAGGCTCCCTGCTCAGCGGGAAGCCTGCTTCTCCCTCTCCCATTCCCCCTGCTTATTATGTTCCCTCTCTCGCTGTGTCTCTCTCTGTCAAATAAATAAAAATCTTTTAAAAAATAAAAATAAAATAAAAATAAAATGATCCGGCCTGGGGTGCCTGAGTGGCTCAGTCGTTAAGCGTCTGCCTCTGGCTCGGGTCATGATCCTGGAGTCCTGGGATCAAGTCCCACATTGGGCTCCCCGCTCAGCGGGGAAGTAGGCTTCTCCCTCCAACACTCCCCCCTCTCATGCTCTCTGTCTCTCTCTCTCATTCTCTCACTCACAAATAAATAAATAAAATCTTTAAAAAAAAAAAAAAAAGCAGGCGCCTGGGTGGCTCAGTTGGTTAAGCGACTGCCTTCGGCTCAGGTCATGATCCTGGAGTCCCTGGATCGAGTCCCGCATCGGGCTCCCTGCTAGGCAGGGAGTCTGTTTCTCCCTCTGACCCTCCCCCCTCTCTCTCATTCTCTCTCTCTCAAATAAATAAATAAAATCTTTAAAAAAAAAAAAAAAAAAAGCATCTGCCTTCAGCTCAAGTCATGATCCCAGGGTCCTGGGATCGGGCCCCAAGTCACGCTCCCTGCTCTGCTTCTCCCTCTCCTCTGCCCCTTGCTATGCTCATGCGAGCATATGCTCTCTCTCTCTCTCAAATAAAAAAAAAGTGGAAGCAACACAAATGTCCATCAATGGATGAAATGATAAACAAAATGCAATATACACATACAATGGAATATTATTCCATCATAAAGATTAATAGAGCACTGACAAATGCTAAAACATAGGTGAACGTTTAAAACATTATGCTATGTGAAAGAAGTCAGTCATAAAACATCATATACTATATAATTCCATTCATATGAAAGTCGAGACTAGAGAAATCTACAGAGATAGAAAGTCTGGGATGGGAGGACAAAAGGGCTATAGCTAATGGGTACAGTGCTTCTTTTGAGGTTTATTTTGATGAAAATATTCTAAAATTGACTGTGGTAATGGTGGCACAAATCTGTGAATGTACTAAAAATCATCAAATTATATACTTTAAATGGGAAATTATATTGCATATGAATTATATCTCAAAAAAGCAGTGCTCAGGGACGCCTGGGTGGTTCAGCTGGTTAAGCGGCTGCCTTCGGCTCAGGTCATGATCCTAAGGTCCTGGGATTGAGCCCCACATCAGGCTCCTTGCTCAGCGGGGAGCCTGCTTCTTCCTCTGCCTGCCACTCCCCCTGCTTGTGCTCTCTCTCTGATTTAAAAAAAAAAAAAAAAGCAGTGCTCAATGCTTTATTTTGCTTGATTTTTAAAACCATACGTAACATTATTTAGATTTTAAATATTAACTGTATTACAAATAATAGTCACTATTAAAATGTTTTATAATGTCGGGCGCCTGGGTGGCTCAGTTGGTTAAGCGACTGCCTTCGGCTCAGGTCATGATCCTGGAGTCCTGGGATGGAGTCCCGCATCGGGCTTCCTGCTCAGCAGGGAGTCTGCTTCTCCCTCTGACCCTCCTCCCTCTCCTGCTGTCTGTCTCTCACTCCCTCTCTCAAATAAATAAATAAAATCTTAAAAAAAAAAAATGTTTTGGGGCGCCTGGGTGGCTCAGTCGTTGAGCGTCTGCCTTCGGCTCAGGTCATGATCCCAGGGTCCTGGGATCGATCCCCGCATCGGGCTCCCTGCTCGGCGGGGAGTCTGCTTCTCCCTCTCCAACTCCCCCTGCTTGTGTTCCCTCTCTCGCTGTGTCTCTCTCTGTCAAATAAATAAATAAAATCTTAAAAAAAAAAAAATGTTTTATAATGTCAAGCAACATATCATTGTTTTTTTCTTACCATTATCCCCATTTATTCTTATTTCAAATTCT
The DNA here is from genome assembly GCF_029215605.1 of Mirounga angustirostris. Classification (NCBI taxonomy): domain Eukaryota; kingdom Metazoa; phylum Chordata; class Mammalia; order Carnivora; family Phocidae; genus Mirounga; species Mirounga angustirostris. The sequence goes on from NW_026991714.1 coordinate 47,663,849, forward strand.
TTGTAGAGTCTTCCTATGGTTTTCACAATTTCCTTCATGTGCTCTTGCTCTGGTGGCATCTCCCCCTCCATACTTTTATGGCGATTCAATATCCCAAACCCAACATCTGTCCAGTTTTCTTGTAAATGTTTAATAATCTTGAGAGAATCATACTTTGACACTAGAAAATCCCCAGTATACTTGTCTTTATCTTCATTCAACATCTAGAGAATGAAAGGGGGTGAGGAAATTAGACTATTATTCACTAATGATTTCATCAAAGTCTACCCAGATCCTTATTTCCCAATGACTGCCAATTATTTTAGAGTTATATGCCCTATTATTATTTGTTCATACAATTTTTTTCATGTGACATAATTTTATTTTTAAAATTAAAGTGGGGGCACCTGGGTGGCTCATTCGGTTAAGCATCTGCCTTCGGCTCAGGTCATGATCCCAGGGTTCTGGGATCGAGCCCCACATCGGGCTCCCTGCTCAGCAGGGAGCTTGCTTCTCCCACTCCCCCTGCCTGCCGTTCCCCCTGCTTGTGCTCTCTTTCTATCAAATAAATAAATAAAATCTTTAAAAAAATTAAAGTGAATTTAAATTCAGTATAATATCCTGTAAGATAACCCATATTTTACCAGTTGAAAATAATTATATTAAATCCTATATGGGTAAAAATGAATGACAAGGAAATAAGGACCAGAGAGCTGAGCATGTTTAATTACTACCTGCTTTGGTGAGGGTATCACATATCTGTTTACATGATCCCCACTGGACTGGGAAAGTTGCTAGAATGTATAGGTTGTGTTTTATTTGTCTAGCCCAGAGTCCAAGTCCTATAATAAAGTGCAATTTACATAATTGTGACCCAGATAATGCAAACAAATCACCCATGCTTCAAAAAGAGTAATCAGTACAGGGAAGCAATGTAGCAGAGCAATTAAGGGCAAGGATTTTGGGGGTGGAGAGACCTGGACTCATTCTGACTCCACCACTTACCATTTATAGACAACTTAGGCAAGTGACTTAACATTTCTAAGCTTCCCTTTTGCATCTGCGAGACGGGGACCATAAAACCTGCATGCGGCGGTTGCAGTGAAGAATAAGTACCATACTGTGTGGAAAGCACCTTCAGCCTGACAGCGTAAGTGCTTAATGAATGTGAATTATTATTACCCCTACGAAATAAAGCAGCATGACTTTTTTTCAATCTTACCTATGCAATGTCAAAATTAGCAGATAAAGAGTAGAGTCACTAAACCTGCTATATATAAACAGGACAACAAACATCAATTCTGAGAATATTCTGCTCCCGTCATTCCAAAAGACAAGAAAACAGCTTCCTTGGGATCTGGAGGAGACTTCACCCAGGCTGTGAGTCTGATACTCGCTTTGGAGGTATTTCTTTTTTTTTTTTTAAGATGTTATTTATTTATTTATTTATTTGACAGAGAGAGACACAGCGAGAGAGGGAACACAAGCAGGGGGAGTGGCAGAGGGAGAAGCAGGCTCCCCGCAGAGCAGGGAGCCCGACGAGGGGCTCAATCCCAGGACCCTGGGATCATGACCTGAGCCGAAGGCAAACGCTTAACGACTGAGCCACCCAGGCGCCCCTGGAGGTATTTCAATATCTTACATATTTTCCTTTGCCAGACTGCTATGACATTATAGTAATTTGATTAATGAAAGCTATTTTCAAAGCTCAAACTCTTTTAAGAAGATATTATTAATAAACAAAGTGTAGTAAACACCTACAGTGGTATATTCTTCAGCCTTTGAAAGGAAGGAAATCCTGACACAGGCAACAAAACAGATGAGCCTTAAGGACATTATGCTGAAGGAAATAAGCCCATCACAAAGGGACAAATACTGTGATTCCAGACATATGATGTCTAGCGTAGTCAAATTTAGAGGGACAGAAAGTACAATGGTGGTTGCCAGGAGCTGGGGAAGGAGGGGATAGAGGGGGTTCTTGTTTCATGGGTAGAGTTTCAGTTTAAGAAGATGAAAAAATACTGGACATGGATGGTGGTGGTGGGTGCACATCGATGTAAATGTACTTAATGCCCCTGACCTGTACACCGAAAAATGACTAAGACGGTAAATGTGATGTTATGTATATACTGTACCACAAGTTTTAAAGAGATGTTATGAATTTTAAAAGTCCAAGTTGTCCTTAAGAGAGAAGGCAGGGACAGGAGAGGCACAAATGTCACTTATATCTGACGTTTAGAGGAGAGAATCAGAACTACCCTCACTGCCACCCAAGTATCTTTCCCAGTTTTTTTCTGGCAGCCTAACTTTATTTGCCTCAAAAATCTAAAATAGAACTGAAAATAAAATATTTAAGTGTGTTTTTAAAAGCCCCTGGAATCTTGCTATTTTCTTTGTCTTTCATAAAAGGCAGTATGGCATTCTGGAAGGATGAGGTGTGACTCAGTTGTAGGTGACGAGTGGCAAGCTTACAAACGGCATTTTGATTACCAAACGGTTTATTATAAAGTCTTACCTTTTGCCACTGCTTGAAATCTGAAATAATGGATTCGAATATGTTTTCTTTACTAGGAGATGAAATGTCTTTTCTATTGGAAAAAGGAAAAGGAGCAAGAGCAGGGTCTCAGAACAATGTATAAACAAAGAAAATCATGAATCCATATACTACAGAACAATATTAGGTTTCTCCCGAATGATTTTCAAACATGCCTTCCATCCTCATATGCATTCATCTTTAAATTTGCAAATATAAATATGATTTCAGGCTCCAACCAGCCCTGAGCAATCAAGTTACAGGGTCAGAGGCCATGAGAGTATTAAAAGGGTGGTCTCTGGGTCTTTGCCATCCAAAATTAGATCATCTTAAGAGCAATTCGGTTGAATACAGCAGACAAAACAATTTGTAAATAGAAGGGAAGCCTAATAAATAATTAAGACTCAGCATTTAGGTCAAGAGGCCCAACTTTTGGTAAGAAAGTTTCCTTTAGTATCTCTGAAGTCTTCACAAGGAGAAAGCTCTTGATAAAAGGTTCTGAAGAGAAAGAGAAATAAGAACCCCTGTCCCACCTCAGCTCCCCTCTCAGCTAAGAGTCAACAAACAGTAGAAACAGGGATGGCAGCAGCCAACAGCTTGGATATGTACCAGCTTCAGCTTCCAGAACTTCCAACTCTGCTAACTCGGAAACCTTAGAGGATCTGAAAAACTGAAACCATCGTCCTCAATTTGAAATGGAAATGGTACCTAAACATGTTTCCTCAACAGACAAAGCATCCTAAAGTAATTAAAAACCTTAGAAATCACTGAATCAAGCCTGCATTCAAAGTCCAGATTCCCACTAACTTTGGCTGCGATTTAATCATCCCACCTTGACTTAACTACTTTATAGGCAGCTTGTCCACTGTCAGATTTCTCTAATTGTTACACAGTATAATATCCAATCCAAGTCAATCACCTTATAATGGCCACCCATTGATTCTATTTCTCTGCATATGCACTATGTTACAGAATCTGCAGATGGATCTAGATATTCAGGGGCTCCAGTAATAATGACATAAGTTGATGTGATTTTAACAAGAGAGAAGAGAAGAGAAGGAGAAGAGAAGAGGAGAGGAGAGGAGAGAAAAGTAAAACAGCTGAACAGAATGGAGGCAGCAGCAGGTGGGTAGAAGGAGCAGGATGGACCACAGAGATGGTTAGCACCAGAAACCACAAAACCACTCAAGCCCCTAGCAGGACTGCAGCCTTGGAAGGGCTGTTAGTTGCCTGACCAAATCAATGTTAGAGTCATCACAAGAGAAAAGAGAGGCAGAGAAAAAGAGAAAGAATTGGATTGAGTTATCAGACATGACACAGTATAATCAAAAACAAGATTCTTATAGACCCACCCATCATTTCTGAAGAACTCCTGCCATGTGATAAGACCATCCTTAACAGTTTGTAATTTCTCCCTTGTAGACTCTTCATTTTGTTCCACTTCCTTTTTAAATCTATTCATTGAGCTTCTCCATTTCTGTGTCAACTTCTGCAATAGTGCAAGGTCTGCAGTGTCCTAGATAATATGCATGGAATCAAACCACTCATTCACTTATTCACATAACAAATACTTATTAGCATACACTAATAAAATTAATTAGTGTATTAATATCATAATACTAGAGACATCCATAGAAAATGGATCAAAATTGAGAAGATATTTCTCTTTCAAAATATCATCAGTAACACCACACAGTTCCTTTGCTGGTGAATTTTCCATGGTACATAAAATATTGGAAACAAGATATTTTTCCTTTGCAACATGAGCCCAGTTTCCCCACAGGACTTTCATGGGAGGTAGTGTGGTACATTGGAAAGAACAGGAATTTCAAAGCCAAACAAAACCAAATGTGAATCCTAGCCAATTATTGGCTATGTAACCTTATGGGATGTTATTCAATTTATTGGGATTAATTTTTCTTATCTACAAAATAAAGACCTTAATATATATCTCACAGAATTGCTATAAGAATGAAATGAGGGATGCCTGGGTGGCTCAGTCAGTTGAGCGGCTGCCCCCGGCTCAGGTCATGATCCCAGGATCCTGGGATCTAGTCCCACATCGGGCTCCCTGCTCAGCAGAAACCTGCTTCTCCCTCTACCTGCTGCTCCCCCCCGCTTATACTCTCTCTGACAAATAAATAAAATCTTAAAAAAAAAGTATGAAATGACTAGTGTAAATGGTACGATTCTAGAAACACACTAAATGCCACTTCTCTCCTTTTCAACCAAGTGTGCTCATTGAATTTTTGCATAAAATTGCATAAAATGCATCAAGAATACCACTATTTCAATGAACGTAGCTACTTACATTTTTTTAATTTAAATACTAACAAATAGAATAAATCTATAAAACATTTGCAGTATTATTAACTTAGATAAATTGCTTAATTGCTTTAATTAGGCTAGAAGACAAATATAAAGAAGAGCATTTATTCACATTTCCTTAGATTTTTCATTCCGCTCACAATAAAGCACAAATACAAAACTATATTTAAAATTTATAAACTTAGCAAAGGCTTCTTAAACCCTCAAAGGCTAGAGTCTCTCTTCTCATAACATAAGTAAATTGAGCTTTACCTTGGTTGACAGCAGTATGATGAAATGCTTAGCATATTTATTCCAACCTTTTTCATTGAGGTAAAGTCTTTTAGCCAATATGACTCTATTTTTTTCAATTACCTATTTGAAGAAAGTACTAAAATGAGGAATCTAAGACATTAATAAATCACTGTGATTTATTAAACCCAAACCAATTTCAAATATCAATTTTTCACTGAATCATTAATTCAATCACAATTTCTTGTTTAAATCATGAGCTAATTTGAATCATAAACTCATGTTTTCTAAACCTCCTAAACTGGAATCTAACTGAAGTATATAGCAGAGGTTCTTAAGCAACCTGACCTCAAAACCCTTTTATATTCTTAAAAATTAGTGAAGACTCCAAAGAACTTTCATTTATATGCATTAAATCTATTCGATAGTCACTGTATTGAAACTTAAAACTGAAATTATTTAAAATATGTATTTGTTAATTCACTTAAACATAACAATAAATCCATTATACATTAACATAAATGGTATTTTTATGCACTCATGTGCAAATGAGAGTGAAAAAAGGTAAATAATGTCTTAATATTATGATGAAATAGTTTTCACCTCGTGAAAGGGTCTCATGTATCCCCAGAGGGTCCTTGGATCATACTTTGAGAACCACTGGTATCCTGAATCAATTATATAGTCATTCAATGAATGACTGTTCTAGACACTGTGCGTATTGCCATGAACAAAAGAAACAAAGTCTTTTTTTTAGGGAGGTGACATTCTAGCTGTCATTCATTTCCTGTCGGAAGGGCCTTTAGAGATGAGCTAACACAAAGCCTCCACCAATTCAAGGTATTTTTCCACAGAAACCACTACAAGGGGTCAGTTCTCTATTGTTTAAATACTTCTAGAGTGAAGAAACTCACTTGTCTTCTTCTTATTCCTATTGAACAGGCCTAGCTCTAAAAATATATTATACATTTACTGTCATGATTGTTTCCTCTTGACATGCCATTTTAAAATTCTGCATCAGATGAAACATTATATCCTAGATGAGATCTGACTATTCCAGAGAAAATGAGACAGAAGTTTGAATCTGTTGAGGGTCATAATTTGCTGTTAATACTTAATAAACACCAAGTCCCAGGTGTGAGAATAGGCAACCAACCAGCAAACATTTCAAAAAAATAGAATATTGTGGGACTATGCTATTTCCCTAAAGTATTACATTAGTGGCCCACAGACTGCCATATTTTAACTCATTTGTCATCTTAGATGCCAAGGTAATAGAACCAAAGTCATATAATCCTAATATTGTTACACTGTGTGAAAAAATACAATTTTTCCTAGTTTATTATTAGTATAAATTTAACTTGAAAGTTTTAACATGTTCACAAACAATAGAAAAAGAATTCTTGCTCATACTTCATAGATTCTGGTGAGAAAAAGAGCCCTTAACTGGGCAATAGAGAAGTACTTAATAGAGAAGAAACAAAAGAAAAAAAATGTAACTTCCTTTTTGTAAGGCCCATAATAGCTACATTATTAATAAATTAAATATACATTCTCATTTTTAAAATTTTTGTCTAGATTACTGAAAATTGTAAAACAAAACTTTATTCAGTCAAAAAAGAAGTCTGAGTTATGATTCCAGATGAGCCAACCTTTAGGGCCAATTCATATGTGGCTGAGCTCCAGAGATCTCTTTCTGCCATTAACTGTTTAATATCACTCTCCATCCTTCCTCTTTGCAATGTGTATAAGTCATGGTATTCTTCTACAATCCTAAAAGAAAAATTAAAAAGTATATACAGACTTTGTTTTTGAGAAGTCACATTTATTGGATAATTGTTATGATACTGGACATTAAAAAACAACAACTTTGTTCTAAAATAGGCAATTTGTTCTTTTAAAATTCATCATAAAGTAATTATGGCATAATTGCTGGTACCCAGTGAAATAGAAGAAAAAATAGTCACATTTCATGTATAAATCTTACAAAAGTCTTAAAGTAAAAAATTCAATATATTGTTCCTTGCTCTAAATGCTTTTCTTCATATTGTTTATTCACTAGAATTTTCACAACATGGTATTGCAATAGAATAACAACAGTATATCTAATTTTTAAAATCTGAATACAAAATAGAATTAGGATTCTTTATTAAAGACACAAAGCCCAGTAATTATGAGCCACTATACTTTTAAATTATATATAATTAATATGATTTAAAGAAATTCTCTACCAACCAACTAAAAGATTAAGTGCCTAACTATACTTTTAAATTATATATAATTAATATGATTTAAAGAAATTCTCTACCGACCAACTAAAGATTAAGTATAATCAAGTAAGTACCTTTTTCTTAACTATCTTTTCTTCATGTTTACCAGAACATACCTTTTCCTTCCAACTTAAACTGAAGCTTAGAATTAAATTAGAATTAAAAGTGCTTCTGAGATTGAATACAAACAAAGAAGTTGTAAAGGGGTAGCATTTCACAAGCCATTTGAAACACCTCCTCCCAAGGAATATTAACTTTCCTACAAGAATTAAAGGCCTGTTACAGGAATTCAGCAAAGTGGCAGGATATAAAATCAATGCACAGAAATCAGTTGCACTTCTATACACTAACAATGAGACAGAAGAAAGAAAAATTAAGGAGTGGATCCCATTTACAATTGCACCAAAAACCATAATATACCTAGGAATAAACCTCACCAAAGAGGCAAAGAATCTGTACTCAGAACTAACTATAGAATACTCATCAAAGAAATTGAGGAAGACACAAAGAAATGGAAAAACGTTCCATGCTCATGGATTGGAAGAACAAATATTGTGGGGTTGTTTTTTTTTTAAGATTTTATTTATTTGAGATTTATTTGAGAGAGAGCGCGCGTGCACACAAGCATGAGTGGGGGACATGGGGGTGGGGAGAGGCAGAGGGAGAAGCAGGCTCCCTGCTGACCAGGGAGCCTGACATGGGGCTTGATCCCAGGACCCGGGGATCATGACCTGAGCCAAAGGCAGACACTTAACCAACTGAACCACCCAGGTGCCCCAAGAACAAATATTGTTAAAATGTCTATGCTTCCCAGAGCAATCTATACATTCAATGCAATCCCTATCAAAATACCATCAAGTTTTTTTCACAGAGCTGGAACTAATAATCGTAAAATTTGTATGGAACCAGAAAAGACCCCAAATAGCCAAAGGAATGTTGAAAAAGAAAACCAAAGCTGGTGGCATCACAATTCTGGACTTCAAGCTCTATTATGAAGCTGTCATCATCAAGACAGTATGGTACTGGCACAAAAACAGACACATAGATCAATGGAACAGAATAGAGAGCCCAGAAATGGACCCTCAACTCTATGGTCAACTCATCTTTGACAAAGCAATAAAGACTATCCAATGGAAAAAAGACAGTCTCTTCAACAAATGGTGTTGGGAAAACTGGACAGCCACATACAGGAGAAGGAAACTGAACCGTTTCCTTACACCATACACAAAAATAGACTCAAAATGGTTGAAAGACCTAAATGTGAGACAGGAATCCATCAAAATCCTAGAGGAGAACACAGGCAGCAATCTCTGTGACCTTGGCCACAGCAACTTCTTGCTAGACGCGTCTCCAAAGGCAAGAGAAACAAAGGCAAAAATGAACTATTGGTAGTTCATCAAGATAAAAAGCTTTTGTACAGTAAAGGAAACAGTTGACAAAATCAAGACAACTGACAGAATGGGAGAAAATATTTGCAAATGCCTTATCAGATAAAGGGCTAGTATCCAAAATCTATAAAGAACTTATCAAACTCAACACCCAAAGAACAAATAATCCAATCAAGAAATGGGTAGAAGACATGAACAGAAATTTCTCCAAAGAAGACATCAAAATGGCCAACAGACACATGAAAAAATGCCCAACATTGGGGCGCCTGGGTGGCTCAGTCGTTAGGCATCTGCCTTCGACTCAGGTCATGATCCCAGGGTCCTGGGATCAAGCCCCGCATTGGGCTACCTGCTCAGCAGGAAGCCTGCTTCTCCCTCTCCCACTCCCCCTGCTTGTGTTTCCTCTCTCGCTGTGTCTCTCTCTGTCAAATAAATAAATAAAATCTTTAAAAAAAAATGCCCAACATTGCTCGGCATCAGGGAAATACTAATTAAAACCACAATGAGATACCACCTCACACTAGTCAGAATGGCTAAAATGAACAACTCAGGAAACCATAAACATTGGTGAGGATGCTGAGAAAGGGGAACCCTCCTACACTGTTGGTGGGAATGCAAGCTGGTGCAGCCACTCTGGAAAACAGTATGGAGGTTCCTCAAAAAGTTGAAAATAGAGGGCGCCTGGGTGGCTCAGTCGGTTAAGCGACTGCCTTCGGCTCAGGTCATGATCCTGGAGTCCCCAGATCGAGTCCCGCATCGGGCTCCCTGCTCAGTGGGGGGCCTGCTTCCCCCTCTGCCCTCTCGTGCTCTCTGTCTTTCATTCTCTCTCAAATAAATAAATAAAATCTTTAAAAAAAAAAGTTGAAAATAGAGCTACCCTATGACCCAGCAATTGCACTACTGGGTATTTACCCCAAAGATACAAATGTAGTGATCCGAAGGGGCACCTGCCTCCCTATGTTTATACCAGCAATGTCCACAATAGCCAAACTATGGAAAGAGCCCAGATGTCCATTGACAGATGAATGGATAAAAAAGATGTGGTATATATGTATATATACAATGGAATATTATGCAGCCATCAAAAAATGAAATCTTGCCATTTGCAACAACATAGATGGAACTAGAGGGTATTATGCTAAGCGAAATAAGTCAATCAGAGAAAGACAATTATCCTGTGATTTCACTCATATATGGAATTTGAGAAACAAAACAAAGGAGCATAGAGGAAGGGAGGGAAAAATAAAACGAGATGAAACCAGAGAGGGAGACAAACCATAAGAGACTGTTAATCATAGGAAACAAACTGAGGGTTGCAGGAGGGGAGTGGTTGTGGGGATGAGGTAACTGGGTGATGAACATTAAGGAGGGCGTGTGATGTAATGAACACTGGCTGTTATATACAACTGATGAATCACTGAACTCTATCTCTGAAACTAATACACTATATGTTAATTAATTGTATTTAAATAAATATATTGTGTGTGTGTGTGTATATATATATATATATATATTTTTTTTTTTTTTTTAAAGAATTAGAGGCCTGTGACATAGAATTCTTCTAATTTTGGTGAAAGCCAAGAACCACCAGCATCAGTTCTTGAAAGGCTTCTTTTTGGAGACTTCCACTTGTCCAGAGTACCTAATAAAAATTAATCACCCCAGGTGTCACATAGGTGAATACACATATGAAAATTCAACAAGTTATATACCCTTACAATTTGTGCACATTACTACCTGAAAGTAAGACGTTTATTTTTTTTTTTTTTCAGATAGGCTCCACACCCATCATAGAGCCCAATGCAGGACCTGAAATCACAACATCAAGATCAATACCTAAGCTAAGATCAAGAGTTGGACACTTAACTGATTGAGCCACCCAGGCACCCCAGACAGTGATTTTAAAAAGGGAATCAATGACCCTTGCTTATAATAGCAAAGGAAAAAAATTCAGAAATAACCTCATGTCCAATAATAAGGGATTGGTCACATAAAATATATGATATAGCTCTATGATTAAAATGCTCTGCAACTAATTAAAGATCTTGTTGTTGTATTTTGGTACATGGGAAAATTTTTCATGTTTGTAACATGAGATAACCCAAATGGTAAAATTATATATTCAGTTTGATCTCATTTATATAAAAAATACATAGAAGTCGATAAAAGAAAAATATATGAAAATATTAATAGTGTTTACCTCTGAGAGAAAGAATTATGGGTGCTTTTTTTCCTTACTTGTTTCTATTTTCCTAATTGTCAATAAAATAATCAGTTATTATTTTTTAAAATATTAGTAAAAATTTCTAATCACACACACACACAAAACCCATCGTACTTCAGACTTTCTCCATTTCCTTCCCTTTCTCTCTGGCTTTAGATGTTCTTATAATGGACATTAACACAAAAGAAGTTCTAACTTATTTTTATTAATTCATTCAACAAATATCTGTTTAGTGCCTACTATATGCCAGGCACTATTCAAAACAAAACAAAACTTTGCCCTTATAAAGTTTAGTTGGAAGAGATAATCAACAAATAAAAAAGTAAAACATACTAAGTAGTGACAGTGCAATAGATAAAAATCATCAGGGAAAGGAGATTGAGAACCCAAAATATATTGTGTTTTAAATGGAGGGGGATGAGCAAAGGTCCAAAGGAAGGAGGGAGGAAGCTAGCAGCTCTCTGGGGGCGGGAAGGGAGAAGAGGAGTCCAGGCCCCAAGTGGGAGCCTGTCTGGTATGTTCAAGAACAGCACAAAGGCCGCAAGTCTGAATAAAGTAGGAGAAGTCAGAGAAATCCCGGTAGGATGAGTCTTGTAAACCATTTTTTAAAAACATGGCCCTTTACTCTAAGATGGGGAGCTATTACAGAATTTTGAGCAGAGAAATGACATTATTGGAGTCAAATTTTAATAGATCATACTGAAACCACATAGAACTGTAAAGACGGATGGAAATTAAGATGGACATACTAATGTTTCAGCAAGGTTTGACTCCAAGTTGAACAAATTTTTCTCTTCCTCATTCTTGAAGCCCCCTCCCCCATTCACTTGTGCTTCTGTGGGATCCTCGGTTCCAGGAACTTGGTATGGATGTTGATACCTAGTAACCAGACTCATGGCCGGCACAAGCATCAGTCACGAGACCACCTTGAAGACATGAGGAATGTGGCTGGCAGCACCTACCAGATTCCTAGTGAAACCGCCCAGAACCTGCATTTTCCTATAAAACTCTCAGCCTTTTACCCGGGGCAGGTCTGCAGTTTTGAAGGCATTAGCCTGCTCCGGCCTCCTTTGCCTGGCAAAGTAATAAAGCTATTGTTCCTCTTTATCCCCAAACTCCATCTTCGTGTCGTATTTTGGCTCCAGAGCCCAGAGGTCGGTTTTTGACAACAATCTTGGCTGGTGTGTGGAGAACAGCCTACTGCGGTGTACACGCAGAAGTAAAAAGGTGATTCCGAGGTTACCGCAACACCGTAGCCAAGAGATGCAGATGGCAGGACGGAAGTGAGGAGGACTCGGCATATGTAGTGAAAGGTGACCGACTTTGCCACAGAGAAAGGTGAGATGTGAGAGAAAGAAAGGGATCAAGAAGGACTCCAAGAGTTTTGGCCCCAGAAACTGGAAGGATGGAGTTGCCATTAACTGAAATGAGATGAGTGTCGGAGAAGTAGTTTTGGGGAAAAGAACAGGAATTCGATTTGGGAATGTTAGGTAGCTAAGAGAAGTGTTGAGGCCGTGGAATATGTAAGTCTGGAATTCAAAGAGAAGATTGAAACTGGGCGTACAAATTTGTGGAGAAGGGCGTAGATACATATTTGTGAGCTGAGAGTATACAGGTTGATGACATTGAAAGCCAGGAAACTGAAGAGATTTCGTCAGTGAATATAGATACAGAAAAGATCCATGGAATGCACACTCTACCATTTAGAAATTGGTGAGGGGCGCCTGGGTGGCTCAGTCGTTGAGCGTTTGCCTTTGGCACAGGTCATGATCCCAGCGTCCTGGGATCGGGCCCCGCATCGGACTCCCTGCTCTGTGGGGAGCCCACTTCTCCCTCCCACTCCCCCTGCGTGTGTTCTCTCTCTGTCTGTGTCTCTCTCTGTCAAATAAATAAATAAAATCTTAAAAAAAAAAATAGAAATTGGTGAAAAGAAAAGGAATCTGCAAGGGATATCAGTAAGAAAGAGCAGATAGTAAAGGAGGAGGAAACTAGGAGAGTGTGATATACTGAAAGACATTGCTTCATGCAAGAGCAAGTGATGAGTTCTGATAAATGCGGCCGGTAAGTCAAGTTAAAGGAGAATTGAGAAGTGACCTTTAGATTTAGCAACATGAAAGTCACTGTTGAATTTGACAAGTGCACTTTGGTGGGGTGGGGGTAGTGAAAGCCTGATTGGAGTGACAAAGAGAGGACCAGGAGTAGACACACTGAATATGACAACTTTTTGAAGAAGATTACTATAAGTAGCGGGGGCGGGGAGGAAATGCGGCCATAGCTAGAAGGGGATACGCATGGATACTCCTAAGATTGACTTAGGAGACTTTTTGTTTTTTGGCTGTTGTTTTGAGATGGGAGTACTTATAGCATATTTGTATACTAATGGGACTAATCAGGAAAAGAGGGAAAAATTGATATGGGAGAAATAGGGAATATTTGCTGAAAATATCTTGAGATGATGGAATAGTACACAAATGGGAAGATTGGCCTTAGAAAGAAAGAGACAATTGGTCCACAGTAAAAGATGGGCATGAGTATCAGATGAGCACAGATGCAGGCAGGTGGGTAGATGTAGGGGTGAGAGCAGGAGTTCTCTTCCGTTTACTTCTGCTTTTTAGAAAGAAAGGTCATCAGCTCAGAAAGAGGATGGAGAGATACTATTAGAGGAATGAGGATAGAAGACAAAGTATAGAATAGTTTTCTGCTAAGACAAGAAGGGTGAATCATCTACAGAAAACAGCAGTATATTCAGTGCACAAAAAATGATCAAGGTACCCTTCTCATTCTAGTAAGGAATAAAATAGAATAAAAGTAAGGTATCTCTGAATTTAGATTTTGTATACATTTGTGTTTTTCTTGATTTTTTAAAAAAATAGTTACTCTTCAACACATTTTTTAAAAAAGCAGAAGACTATGCTGAATTAAAAGGATCATAAAACAGGGTACAATGTGTGGCCCTAGACTGGATACTGGTTTGGACAGCCCAATGTAAAATACATTTTGGGAATAATTGGGAAAATTTGAATATGACTTGGGTAATTTGTGAAGTGAAACTTTACTGAAACAGGTAGAGACTGTTGACTGAAAAAAAAAAACAGGCTGTATAATAGTATATACAGTACAATTTAAAACAACGCATGTGTGCACATACACATAGGGAAAAAAGGATATACACTAAGGCATGTATAGCAGTAATCTATGGGTGGTGAAGCGGATATTTTTAATTCATTTTTGCTTGTTTGTATTTTCTACTTACAAGGCACATATAATGCTTCTATGATAGTATATTATTTTTAAGCAATTAAATAAGAAAAATTAAAAATACAATCAGATATTTCATTTGATATATACCCAAGAGCCTCCTAGTAATTAGAACTCTAACTGAAAATAAAATAGAATAAAGGTCAGCAAATTACAGCCTGTGGGTTTACAACCCACCACTTGTGTTTTGTACAGAACATAAGCTAAGAATTTTAGATTTTTAGTTTTTTACATATTTTACTTTTTATATTTTTAATGGTTAAAAAAGCAATAGCATAACAATATTTTGTGACACGTGAAAATGTTTATACCTTCAAATTTCAGTGTCAATAAATAAAGTTTTATTGGAACACAGCCATGTTCTGGTATTGCCCTTGCCTTCTTTTACACTACAGTAGCACACATTACGAAGGCAGAGCTGATTGATAGTTGCATCAGAAACCACATCTCACCACCTGGCCCTTTACAGGAAAAGTTTGCTAACCCCTAAAATAGGATAAAAACATTAGGATCGTAGTAGATTTATTAAAATCTAAAAAAGAACTAGACTCACACTACTAATTAGGAAAACACAAACAAAAACCAGATACCTTTTTATACCCATCAGACTGATAAAAGATATGGACAAAAGGGAAATCTCATACACTGATGAGAGGATATACTGGTCCGACTACTTTGTAGAGCATTTGGCAACATCCTGGCAAGACAAGGCCATGCATGGCCTATGACCCAGTAACTCCACTTCTAGGGATACACCCCTGGAAAATTCACACAAGAACACATTTATGAGATGTGTATTAAACAGTGCCCGGAGGAGTTAATAAATATGTTTATTAAAAGTTTCTTGTACATATATTAACTCCTCCAGGCACTGTTGTAATAAAAAACTTCAAATGTTTCTATAAAATTTTGTTTCTTCAAATAAGGTGTGAAGCATGTATGACATAATGGCTAACATCTGGTAACTCACCTAGCATTCTTTTCAGCATCTAAAAGAGCTTGTGCCAAATCCTTGTGGGCTTTCTCTGCTTCCTTTGTTAATTTCATATCATGAGCCCGAACCAGACACAGCTCCCTGAAATAAAGCAAAGAAATTTTATATTCATAGTTGAAGAGTTCCAAAAAGTTTCTACCCAGAAAATCCGATTTATACTCAGGAATCTTCTCAGTTATGTGTAAATCTCTTCCTAGTTTTTATACCTTATAAGCCAAATCAAGAAATCTAGTGTCCATTTGGATGGAATTCTGTCAGGCTTGACAATGGAATCTGGTTGGCTAGAAAGGGCAGAAAGATGATGTGAGAGATCCTCTCGAATAGAGAGAAGGCAGATGCTAACAGGCAAGGCCACCAGCTGCTCTATCCTACCCTCTGACATGCCTATCTTACCCTCTTCATTCTTGCCACGAATCATCCTGGCACAGATTAGAGGATCACTAACCTTGATTGCTATATAACACTTATCCTCTTTGGGATTTAAACCTTAACATCCGTAATCATGGCACTACTCTGTAAACATGACTAAGATCAACATCTCAGTCCTAGAAGGAGAACAGGAATTGCTTCCCTATCAAACATACACAGAGCCCTAGTTTCGTGTTAACCTGTGTAACCCAGTCCTTTCTGTCTCTTCCTAAACCCCCAAAAAGAAAGAGTCCTCACTCTTAACCATTCTACTTTTCCTGTTTTTTCGTCTCTTTAGAGCCACAGTTTTGACTTGTGTTTTGTATTTAAGATAATCACAGATTTTACCTGGTCAGTTCTTCAATAACATTCTTAAAATTGTACAGTTCTTCTAAAATGCGCTGGTCCATCATTCGCTGAGTTACCAAGTCTTTGTAGAAATCAATCATCTGCCGGGCAATTTGGTCAAGCATTTGTACATACCGTTCTCTGCATGAGAAAGAAAACAAGGTTATCATGCAAAAAAAAAAAAAAAGAAAGGAAAGGAAAAAAGAGCGAGAAAATATATGAAAGAAAAAGTAATGTTAGGGAAAGAAATAGTAGATACTCATAAAAGATATGCAAGATGAACAAGATAGGAAAAGAAAGGGATCTAATATGTATATTCCTGCCATGCTCACACAAGCAAATGAACTGTGGAGGATTTTAACCAGAGTCATAATCATTTGGAATATAATGTCTGAGATGTAAAACAAAATGAGAACTTCTTTTATTTCTTCTTCTAAATGATAAATTCTATGAGGATAGAAACCATGTCTTATGTATTTATATAGAATGGGATTTTTTATAATAGTTGAATTCATGAATAAAGCCACTTTCTCAAGTTGTTTAAACCCAAAAAGACACCAACTGTTCAAAAATGAATAAAGACCCTAAATTCAAAGAAGTCATTTCTTTCAGTCTAAATAAAACCAAATATTTGGAAGTGATCACAAATGATAAATTACAAATACCATACTGAGCAGCATTTGTATTAAAATTGATCCTGGTGTTATATCCTAAGCCTGAGACCACTGAATTATAATATCTTTGAGTTGGAATGGTCATTTAATTTTGGTTTTTTTTTTAAAGATTTTATTTATTTATTTGTTAGAGAGAGAGAGTGCAAGCAGGGGGAGCTGCAGGCAGAGGAAGAGGGAGAAGCAGGCTCCCCACCGAGGAGGGAGCCTGACACGGGGCTGGATCCCAGGACTCTGGTATCATGACCTGAGTCAAAGGCAGACGCTTAACCATCTGAGCCACCCAGGCGCCCCTGGTCATTTAGTTTAATCTCTCACCCATAACAGAAAGAATTACCCAGCCCTTGCTTAAACGCCTAGAATTACAGAGAGTTTATCAGTTCGCTATGTAGTTCATACACTAGGAAGTATCAATTCTTTAAGACTTCCCTCCTGGAAATACAAGGACAAAATACTCTGAAGGGTCTTCTTATTACAATACAACTAGATCCATGACAGAGCATACTTTCTGAAGCATTACTGGGCTTGCAGGAAAAAAACAGAAGTCTCTAGGGGCGACAAACAAAAACAATAAATAAAATACAATATACTAAGAATGGAGTGGGAAATGGTAATCAGTATTCACCAGGCAAACCCAAGGTCATGGTTGCCCCAGTGAAAATAACAACACTGGGTAGGAAGGGTAAGATGGCAGAGTAGGAAGATTCTGAACTCACATCCTCCCCTGGACACACCAAGGCTGCAATTACGTACAGTACACCTTACTCTAAGACTAGAACACTAGCAGAACAGTACTTCCACAGCTAAAGATATAAATAAAGGGTAGGAGGGGCAGAAATGCAATCAAGAACTAAACCCCTGATGCAGAGACCCACAAGCAGGAGGGATATCACAGGTGTGGAGGTTCCACACTGAAGAGCAAGGGGTTCAAGCCCCACACTGGGCAACCCTTGCCCTGGGGATCTGCACTGGGAAGATGAGCTCCCATAACATCTGGCTTTGAAAATCAGCAGGGCTTACTCCAGGGGAGCCAGAGGGTTATAGGAACCGAGATTCTGTTCTTAAAGGGCCGCCACATAGTAACCCTCACTCTGAGACCCAACACAAAGGCAGCAGTTTGAAAAGCACCTGGGCTGGAGTGAAGGAGATTTACTGACAAATTTTAGGGTGTGTGATGGAGGGACAGGGATCTACAGGAAATTTCTCCAGGAAAAAAAGTGCTGGTAAGCACTATTTATTTACTTATTTATTTATTTATTTAGGCTTCCTTCAGCCTAGATGGCCTAACACTGGTGGATGCCAGTTCTGACACTCTCCATTTACCTTGTTTGCACCTATGGACCCATCCCAGCATCCCCTTGCAGACCCATCCTGCCCAACCTGCCCACCCTGGCAACTGTGTCTTCCAAAGCCTCTAGTGTCCTGTCATGCCCAGCAGGTAGCCTCAGCTAGGATAGACACTCCTCCAGAGTGACTCCTGCCCTGCACCTGCTCTCATGCATGGCACGTGCTCTCTCTCAAATAAATAAATAAATAAATAAATAAATAAATAAATAAATAAGACAGTTAAATACAAAGGGTGTTATATATAAACTTCATGGTAACCACAGGTCATGATCTCAGGGTCATGAGATTGAACCCCGTGTCAGGCTCTGTCCTGGGCATGAAGCCTGCCTAAGATTCTCTGTCTCCCTCTCCCTCTGCCCCTCCCCTGCACAGATGCACATGCACACTCTCTCTTAAATAAATAAATAAATAAATAAATAAATAAATAAATAAATAAATAAATAATAAATAAACTGTTAAATACATAGGGTGTTATAGATAAACCTCATGATAACCACAAACCAAAAACCTATAACAAATACACAAGAAATCAGAAAGAGAAAGGAATCCAAGCATAATACTAAAAAAAAATCATCAAATCGCCAGAGAAGAAAGGGACAGAGAAGAATTATAAAAAGAACCAGAGGGGAGCCTGGCTGGCTCAGTCAGTAAGCATGCAACTCTTGATCTTGGGGTTGTAAGTTCAAGCCTCATGTTAAGTATGGAAATAAAAATAAAATCTTAGAAAAACAAAGAACCAGGATGCCTGGGTGGCTCAGTCGGTTAAGCATCTGCCTTTGGCTTGGGTCATGATCCCAGGGTCCTGGGATTGAGTCCCATATAGGGCTCCTTGCTCAGCAGGGAATCTGCTTCTTCCTCTGCCTGCCTCTCTCACTCTCTCATTCTCTCTGACAAATAAATAAAATATTAAAAAAAAAAAAAACAAAGAACCAGAAACAATCAACAAAATTGCAGTAAGTATAAACTTATCAATAATTAATTTAAATGTAAATGGACTAAAGGTCAAAAGACATAAGGTAATTAAATGGATAAAAATAAATAAGATTCCTATATGCTGCCTACAAGAGACTCACTTTAAATATAAAGACATATGCAAAATGAGTGAAGGGATAGAAAACCATATTCCATGCAAATGGAAATAAAAAACCTGGGGTAGCAATAATTATATCACACAAAATAGACTTTGGAACAACAAACATAACAAGAGACAAAGAACAGCATTACATAATGATAAAGGGGATACAGCAATTTATTTACCAACAAATTCAACAACCTAGAAGAAATGGATAAATTCCTAGAAACATACAATCTTCCCAGAATGAATCAGGAAGAAATAGAAAATCTAAACAGATGAATTACTAGTAATTAAATTGAATCAATAAACAAAAAACTCTCAAAACCAACAGAAGTCAGGACCAAACTGCTACAAATGTAAATTCTACCAAACATTTAAAGACTTAATATCTATTCTCAAACTATTCCAAAAAACAGAAAAGGAAGAATTGTTTCAAATTCATTTTATAAGAACCGCACTACCCTGATAACAAAACCAAAGACACCCAAAAAAAAGGAAGGGAAGGGAGGAAAAGAAAAGAAAAGAAAATTAGAAGCCAATATCCCTAATGAACAAAGATGCAAAAACCCTCAACAAAATATTAGCAAACTGAATTCAATAATACATTTAAAGGATCATTCACCACAATCAACTGCAATTTATTCCAAGGATGCAAGGATGGGTCAATATCCACAAATCAGTGTGATACACCACATTAACAAAATGGAGAATAAAAACCATATGGTCATCTCATTAAATGCAGAAAAATCATTTGGCAAATTCAACATCCATTCATGTGATAAAAACTCTCAACAAAGTGATATAGAGGGAACAAAACTCAATATAATAATAGCTATCTGTGACAAACCCACAGCTAACATAGTCAGTGGTGAAAAGGTGAAAGCTTTTCTTTAAGATCAGTAACAAGACAAGTGTGTTTACTCTTGCTACTTTTATTCAACACAGTACTAGAAGTCCTAGCCACAGCAATCAGACAAGAAACTAAAATAAAAGGCAACCAAATTAGTAAGGAAGAAATAAAACTCACTATTTGCAGATGACATAATACTATATATAGAAAACCCTAAAGACTCCACCAAAAAACTATTAGAATAAATGAATTCAGTAAATTTGCAGGATATAAAATTAATATACAGAAATATGTTGTTTTTATATACTAATAAGCTAGCAGAAAGAGAAATTAAGAAAACAATCCCATTTACAATTGCACCAAAAATAATAAAATACCTAGGAATAAATTTTACCAAGGAGGTGGAAGACCTATACTCTGAAAACTACAAGATATTGATGAAAGAAATTAAAGGTAACATAAACAAATTGAAAGATATACTCTGCTCATGGATTGAAAGAATTAATATCATTAAAATGTCCATACTGGGGCGCCTGGGTGTCTCAGTCGTTGGGCGTCTGCCTTCAGCTCAGATAATGATCCCAGGGTCCTGGGATCGAGCCCCGCACTGGGCTCCCTGCTCGGCGGGAAGCCTGCTTCTCCCTCTCCCACTCCTCCTGCTTGTGTTCCCTCTCTCAACTGTGTCTTTCTCTGTCAAATAAATAAATCAAACCTTTAAAAATAAATAAAATAAATAAAATAAAATGTCCATACTGCCCAAAGCAATCTACAGGTTCAATGAAATTTCTATCAAAATACTAACAACAGGGGCTCCTGGGTGGCTAAGTCGTTAGGCATCTGCCTTCAGCTCAGGTTATGATCCCACGGTCCTGGGATCGAGCCCTGCGTTGGGCTCCCTGCTCAGCGGAGCCTGATTCTCCCTCTCCCACTCTCCCTGTTTGTGTTCCCTCTCTCACTGTGTCTCTCTCTGTCAAATAAATAAAATCTTTTTAAAAATGCTAACAACGTTTTTTACAGAACTAGAATTATCCTAAATTCATATGGAACTTTGAAGGACCCTGAATAGCCAAAGCAATCTTGAGAAACCAGAACAAAGCTGAAGGTATCACACTCCCAGATTTCAAACTATACTACAATTCATTGGTAATCAGAACAGTGTGGTACTAGCACAAAAATAGACACAGAGATCAATGGAATAAAACAGAGAGCCCAGAAATAAACCCACATTTATACAGTCAACTAATCTATGACAAAGGAAGCAAGATTATACAATGGGGAAAAGACAGTCTCTTTGTTAAATAGTATTGAGAAAACTGGACAAACATAAGCAAAGGAATGAAAGTAGACCGCTTTCTTATACCATATACAAAAATAAAGTCAAAATGGATTAAAGACTTAAATGTGAGCCCTAAAACCATAAAACTCCTAAAAAAAAAAAATAGGCCATAATCTCTCTGACATCAGTCTTAGCAATATTTGTTTGGATCTATCTCTTCAGAAAAGGCAACAAAAGCAAAAATAAACAAGTGGGACTATACCAAAATAAAAAGTTTTTGCACAGTGACAGAAACCATCAATGAAACAAAAGACAATCTACTGAATGGGAGATATTTGCAAATGACATACCCAGTAAGGAGCTATTATCCAAAATATATAGAGAAATCATACAACTTAACACCAATAAAATAATCTGATTTTAAAATGGGCAGAAGGGGCGCCTGGCTGGCTCAGTCAGTAAAGCATCTACCTTCAGCTCAGGTCATGATCCCAGGGTCCTGGAATCCAGCCCTCCATCAGGCTCCCTGCTCTCGGGGAGCCTGCTTCTCCCTCCCCTCCCCCTCGTGTGCTCGTGCACATGCTCTCTCTCTCAAATAAATAAATAAATCTTTAAAAATAAATAAAAGTAAATAAAAATGGGCAGAAGACATGAATAAACCCTTTTCCAAAAAATACATACAGATGGCCAACAAGCACATGAAAAGATGTTCAACATCACTAAATTATCAGGGAAATGCACATCAAAACCACAATGAGATATCACCTCACACCTGTCAGAATGGCTAAAATCAAAAAGACCCAAAATAACAAGTGTTGGTGTGGATGTGGAGAAAAAGGAACCCTTGTGCCCTGTTGGGGATAATGTAAATTGGTGCAGCACTATGAAAATAATATGG
The DNA here is from genome assembly GCF_029215605.1 of Mirounga angustirostris. Lineage (NCBI taxonomy): Eukaryota > Metazoa > Chordata > Mammalia > Carnivora > Phocidae > Mirounga > Mirounga angustirostris. The sequence continues at coordinate 47,685,927 of NW_026991714.1, forward strand.
AGGTTCCTCAAAAAATTAAAAATAAAAATACCAGATGATTTGGTAATTCCATTTCTGAGTATTTACCTGAAGAACATGCAAACACTAATTTGAAAAGATATATGTGCTCTTATGTTTATCGCAGCAGTATTTACAATACCCAAAATATAGAAGCAACCTAAGTATCCATCAATAAATGAATGGATACAACAGAATATTATTCAGTCAATAAAAAAAGAAATCTTGCTATTTGTGATATGACTAGACCTAAAGGGTATTATGCTAAGTGACATAAGTCAGACAGAGAAAGACAAATACCATTTGACTTCACTTATATGTAGAATCTAAAAAACAAAACAAAGAAAACAGAAACAGACTCATAAATACAGAGAACAAATTGATGGTTGCCAGAGGGGAAGGTGTAAAGGGCTAGGCAAAACAGTTGAAGGGGACTAAGAGGTATTAACTCCCAGTTATACAATAAATCAATCATGAGGATGTAAAGTACAGCATAGGGAATATAGTCAAAAATATTGTATTAACTTTATGGTGACTTATCATGGAGAATATCTCATAATGTACATAGTGTCAAATCACCATGTTGTACATTTGACACGAATATAATATTGTAGTCAACTATACTTCAATTAAAAATAAATAAATTTTTTAAAAAGACCAACACTGATGGGTACCTGGGTGGCTCAGTTGGTTAAGCTGCCTTCAGCTCAGGTCATGATCCCAGGGTCCTGGGATCAAGCTGTGCATCCAGGCTCCCTGCTCAGCAGGGAGTCTGTTTCTCCCTTTCCCTCTCTCTCTGCCCCTCCCACCCCCACTTGTGCTCTCTCTGTCAAATAAATATTTGTACAGAGAGGGGGCGCCTGGGTGGCTCAGTCCTTAAGTGTCTGCCTTCGGCTCAGGTCATGATCCCGGGGTCCTGGGATCGGGCCCCCCTGCTTGTGTTCCTGCTCTCACTATCTCTCTCTCTCTGTCAAATGAATAAATAAAATCTTTAAAAATATATATTTGTGCGGAGAGAGTACAAATATTTGTACAAAAGTACAAATAAATCTTTGACAGAGAGGGAGCATAGCAGGGGGAGCGGGAGAGGGAGAAGCAGGCTCCCCACCAAGCAAGGAGCCCAATGTGGGGCTTGATCCCAGGACCCTGGAATCACGATCTGAGCCAAAGGCAGGTGCCTAACTGACTGAGCCACCCAGGCGCCCAATAAATAAAATCTTTAAAAAAAAAAAAAAAAATACTAACACTGGGCCAAGACTAAGCCTTGGACCAGCTTCAAAGTAGGAGACCTGAGTATTGGACTACTGCATGAAGCCAGGATTCCAGAAGGAAGAAAATGCAAATCCTCTCTTCAGGAAGCATCCATGATTTACAACCTGGGGATTTCATGATTAAGATTAGCCAAATGTTACCTATAAAAGCAAATACTGCAAAATACTCATCTAAATAAATCATCACACAGACCCGCCCCTGACTCCCGACTGTGCTTGTCCCATCCGCCTTGCCGTCTTTGCAGCCATGGCGGCCTCCGCGCTCCCCGCGTGGCTGGCCCTGCAACCGGGGCCCAGGACCCCACGTGCCTTCTGTACCTCTGTGTCTCTGGCCACCCTCTCTGCGATACCAAGCCCACGTACAGCAGACAGAACATCCAGATATGAAAGACCACTGAGAAGAAAGGCACTACCTCCTAGGACACAGAAAATGACCATTGACCAAGATTGGCCTAGTGTTTATCCTGTTGCAGCACCATTTAAACCATCTGCTGCACCTCTTCCCATTCGAATGGGTTATCCAGTAAAAAGGGGGGTGCCCAAGGCAAAGGAGGGAAATCTAGAACTTTTAAAGATACCCAATTATCTGCATTTAACTCCTGTAGCAATTAAAAAGCACTGTGAAGCTCTTAAAGATTTCTGTACTGAGTGGCCAGCTGCACTGGACAGTGATGAGAAATGCGAGAAGCATTTTCCCATTGAAATTGACACAACTGATTATGTTTCAGCCGGACCATCTATTCGAAACCCCAAAGCACGAGTAGTAATAACCTTAAGGGTGCCCTTTAAAGAGACAGAATTATGATTATGCAATGTATCTGCTAATAGTTTTATACCATGAGTCTTGGAAAACCAAAGAGCAGTAGAAATATAAGATTGAAGCAGACATGGAAGAGTATGTATGGAACAACAGCTCCTCTGAAAAAAATATCCTGGAAACACTTCTCCAAATGAAAGTTGCTGAGAAAAATCTGGAAGTAAATAAAGAAGAGCTCCTTGCTACAAAAGAAGTTGAAGAATACAAAAAGTCTGTTGTTAGTCTTAAGAACGAGGGGGACAATGAAAATACCCTTTCTCAGTACAAAGCATCAGTGAAGAAACTATTAAATCTAATGTGATTTATTTGGAAAAATCTCCTTGATTTGTTAATTTTATGATATATCTGTAATCATTATCTCATTTTATATAAATTTGAAAAATTTGCCAATAAATAAATAAATAAATCATCACAAATGAGACTCAGAGGAAACAACAAACAGTAATTTTAGACACTAATAGTCTTCATATAGTAGAAGTATGAGATTTAAAATATAAAACTATGCACAAAATGTATGAGAAATGAAAGACTGAATCTATAAATGAATAAGCAATATAAATCATATTAACTATGATAAGACAGATACGGAAACAAACCAACAGAAAACTCTTAGGTGAGAAGTATAATTACTGAATTATAAAACTCAAAAGATGGGTTTTAGAATAGATGCAGCTAAAGAGATTTTTCTTTATTTATTTAATTGAGAGAGAGAGAGACAGCGTGAGAGGGAACACAAGCAGGGGGAGTGGGAGAGGGAGAAGCAGGCTTCACACTGAGCAGGGAGCCCGATGCAGGGCTCGATCCCAGGACCCCAGGATCATGACCTGAGCTGAAGGCAGTCGCTTAGCCAACTGAGCCACCCAGGTACCCCAGCTAAAGAGATTGTTAATGTCTTCAAAAAACTACCTAGAATGCAGCACAGAGACAAGGAGATGGAAATGAGGAAAAAGAGATTAAGAGACAAAAAGCATAGGATGACAATGTCTAATATAAATCTAATCAGAGTTCCAGAAAGAGAAAATGGAAAACAGACATTTTTCAAAGAGATCACCATTGATAATTTTCCAAAACTTATCAAGGACATTAATCTATATATAGCATTGTGGTATAGATATAGGTATAGGAAAAATAAAAAGAAATCCAGAGGAACTAAATGTACTCTCCTGCATGAAATAACAATAACAACAACAAAAAGACAAAGTATGTGGAACAATTTTCAAGACACGTGTGACACAAAAATTTTAAAGACACTGGATATAAGGCAATGAAAGAAAGTAATCACTGAGAGCCCAGAAGTAAATAAAGTAAGCCCTATGATTGCTCCAAGTTTTGGACTTGAAAGGCCAAAGCACAAGGACAAAGAAACCCAGGAGAAGCCCAGTGGATTCCCTGAGTTAAGGAGACAGAGCTAAGAGTCTAGGGAGAGGAAAGAAGACAGGGTACCAGAGAGAAAAGAGCTGTACAGAAAATCCCCTAGAGGTCCGCAGAGGGTCCTTCTCATGTATTCAGGTAAGTAATGATTAGGGCATCAATGTGAAAAAACTATCTGAGGCCAGGGAAGGAGCCAGCTGAAAGGATCAATAGCTAAAAGCACCCAGCACTCACATGTGGCTCAAAATAGTGCTGGTTCCAACTAGTCAGACTGGAAAAACTTACAATTCATGGGTCATTGGATATAGTACAAAGAAAACTCTTGTCTAAGTATTCAGAAATAATTAGCCCTAAATTAAGCACTGTTCTGGTCCCACCTAAAGGCCCAAAAGGATCACATTATTTTCAAGTAGCTTAATCATGTTCCAGATCAAAGTTCAAGAATATTTTTAGAAATAGAAAAATACATAGCATCCAGTAGGCTAAAATTCTCAATGTCTGCCATCCAATCAAATTTATCAGGCATGCAAAGAAGTCAGAAAACACCTATGAGGAGAAAAACACTGACCCAGAACTGGCATAAATGTTAGAATTAACAGACATGGACATTAAAACCTGGAGGAGGTCATTCAGATTCTAGGAAATAAGTTTCGATGAACTTTGGTGGCATAGAAAATTGACCTGCCAGAGTTCCAGGGAGAGCCTGATGAGATTTCCATACAGAAGTGTCAGGAAACAGCTCACCAGGTACAGGGGCCTGTACTGCTGGAGGACACCTATCTGTGCTTCGATGCCCTTGGGAGCCTCCCTACCCCCTACCTAAAGTGGTTTTTGGAGAAGTTAAAGCCTGAAGGTCTCTACCAGCTCCTGGCTGGGTTTGAGGACAGACTTGCCTGTGTGCTCTGCACATTTGTGCTCAGCACCAGGGACCCCAGCAAGCTAGTGCCCCTGTTCAGGGTCCAGATCGGGGTGCCCCAAGGCTTCTAGAACTTTGGCTGGGACCTCTGCTTTCAGCCTGATGGATATGAGCAGGCATATGCAAAGATGCCCATAGCTGAGAAGAACACCATCTCCCATCACTTCCAGGCCCTGATTGAGCTAGAAAAACACTTTTGCAGCCTGACTCTCTGGTAGCCAGTGATGACTGTCCTGGCTAGGAATCTAGGGAAGACTAGCCCGAAACCTCCGCCATCAGAGAGGCTCTCCTCCAAGTATTACATTCAGGGTTACCACTTCCTAGGAGTGCTGAGACAGCCTCACCAGCCCTGTTTGGAGGAGCAATTGGCTCTGCTTGGAGAAACTTTGGGCAAGGGACACCATTGTCATGCCCTTGAGGATTCAGTTATCCCTCCCGCAGCTTCCTGGCCTGGAATCCTGAAAGGACCTTGGATGTTAAAGTGGCCATGGTAGGATCGAGGGTTTGGGAAGAACCATACAAATAGCCCTAGATGTTTTTAAAATGCAGCAAATAAAAATACTGAAAGCACTTGCTTCCAATATAAAATGGATGTATCAGCTTTGGGGGAAAAAAACTATAACTATATTCTACATGTTTGCATTGTTAAGTAGAGACATGGAAGATATTTTTGAAAAGACCCAAATTGAGCTTTTAGAGATGAAAACTACAATATCTGAGTTGAACATCACTGGAGAGGATTAAAAGCAGATTAGATACTGCAGAAAAAAAGACTAGTGAACTTGAAAATAGAGCAATAGAAACTATCCAAAATGAACAGAAAAAGATTTTAAAAATAAGAAAAAATGTTCAAAGCATCAGTGATCCCATCAATTCCCATATTTGATGAAAAATATAAACTCACAAATCCAAAAACCTTGATGAACACCAAGCACAAGAAACATGAGGAAAATTACACCAAGGTGTATCATAATCAAATTGCTCGAAAGCAATGATATAATGCTCACAACTTAGGGAATTCTACAGGATAATGGTCAGAAAACATTTCAGCAGTTAAAATTGAGGTGTGAGTAAAGCAACTAGTCTGAAAAGACTACATGCTGTATGATCCAACTATATCACATTCTGGAAAAGAAAGAAGCATAGAAACAGTAGAATGATCAGTGGTTGCTGCGGGCTTGAAAGAATGGGAACGGAGGAGGGACGCAGTATCACCACCATTACAATGTTATACAGACTGAAATCAACATTGACTAATTAGTGTGCTTTTCACAAATAGTATATTTCACCAAGAAAACTTAAAAGAACTGGGGATATTTAGCCCGGATAAGGGAATGCGTAAGAGGGAAAACAAAAATGGCTATTTTCAAATATTTAAATAGCTATAAGGTAAAAGAAAGAATCGAGTTATTCTGAGTATTTTCACAGTACAAAATGAGAATTAGCGGGTAAAGTTCTAGAAAAGCAGATTATATTTATATAAAATAGCTGTTTAATTTTTTTTAGTATGTGAAATTTGATACACAAAGGAATATGTGCAAATGAGGAATCACAAAGATGAAATGACTGTGAACACTTTATAATTTTTTTATTGAGATATAATTTACATGTCATAACGTTCACCCTTTAAAGTATATAATACTGTTTAGTATATTCAAAAAGTTGTACAACTATTAGCACTAACTCCAGAGTATTTTCTCATTACCCTCCCCCCGCCAAAAAAAACGTCCTTAACGGTTCCTATTAGCAATCACTCTTCATTTCTGTCTCCCAGGCCCTGGCAACTACTAATCTACTTTCTGTCTGGCTGTGCCTCTTCTGGAAATTTCATATTACAATATTGTGACCTTTTGTGACTAGCTTCTTTCACTTAGCATGTTTTCAAAGTTCATCCATGTTATTTTTTTAAAGATTTTATTTATTTATTTGAGAGAGAGAATGAGAGAGAGAGAGAGTATGAGAGGGGGGAAGGGTCAGAGGGAGAAGCAGACTCCCTGCTGAGCAGGAAGCCCTATGTGGGACTCAATCCCAAGACTCCAGGATCATGACCTGAGCCAAAGGCAGTTGCTTAACCAACTGAGCCACCCAGGCACCCCGAAGTTCATCCATGTTATATCATGTATTAGTACTTCATTCCTTTTTATGATTTAAAGATATGCATTTGTCAAAACCCATAGAACAATACAACACAAAAAAATAAACCATAATGTAACCTATGGACTTCAGTATATCAATACTGTTTCATTAATTATAACAATTATACCACATTAATACCAGATGCTAATAATGAAAGAAACTATATACGGAGAAGGGGAGATAAATGGAAACTCTCTATTATCTGTTCAATTCTGTACATTTAAAACTATTCTTAAAAAGAACCTTTTATCTTTTAAAGAAAGTCAGGGGCACCTGGGTGGCTCAGTCGGTTGAGCTCCTGACTCTTGATTTCGGTTCAGGTCGTGATCTCAGGGCCCTGGGATCAAGCCCTGAGTCCAGCTCCCTGCTCAAGGGGAAGTCAGCTTGTCCCTCTCCCTCTGCCCCTCCCCCTGCTCACGTATGTTCTCTCTCTCTCTAAAATAAACAAATAAATCTTTAAAAAGAAATAAAAGAAAGTCAGATGAGCACATTTTTTAAAAAATGAATAGATAAATAACAAACTAGGAGCAAACTAGTGTACTATATACTGTATTCTTACAAAATGGTAAGCTAGAGAAAAGAAGATATTATTAAGAAAATTATAAGGAAGAGAAAATACATTTACAGTACTGAACTGTAAAGAATCTGCTATAAGTGAACCTCTGCAGTTCAAACCCATGTTGTCCAAGGGTCAACTGATATATACTACATGATCCCATTTATATGAAATTCCTAAATAGGTGAAACTAATCTAAGAGGGAAAGAAGTCAAAACTCCTGGAGAAGTGGGATGGGCATTTACTGGGAAAGAGCATTAGGGAACTTTGTGGGATGATGGTAATCCTCCATATCTTGTTAAGAGTTTGTATTTGTCAAAAGTCAATAAAGGTTGGGCTCCCTGCTCGGCAGGGAGCCTGCTTCTCCCTCTGACCCTCCCCCCTCTCATGTGCTCTCTGTCTCTCTCATTCTCTCTGTCTCAAATAAATAAATAAAATCTTTTAAAAAAAGTCAATAAAGGCAAACAAGATTTGTGTTTCTCGATACATGTAAATTTTACTCAAAATGGAAAAAAAGGCAAATAAATAATGAACTCTGTCTAGTTAATGAAAAACATGACAAAGTAGGGGGAAATGCACTGAGGTCAGCAATTTACTTTGAAGTATATGAAACTGATGGATAGATAGAAGGATGGCTAGATGGAGAGACAAGTGATAAAGCAAATAGAGTAAAATGTTAACGGCAGAATCTAGATAGTAGGTATGTGTGCATTCACATTAAAATTATCTCCATTTTGGGGCACCTGGGTGGCTCAGTCAATTAAGTGACCGACTCTTGAATTTCAGCTCGGATGAGCCCTGTATCGGGATCCGTGCTCAGCACAGAATCTGCTTGAGGATTCTCTCCCTCTCCCTCTGCCCCTCCCCCTGCTCGCGCTCTCTCTCTGTCTCTAAAAATAAATAAATAAATCGGGGCACCTGAGTGGCTCAGTCATTAAGCGTCTGCCTTCGGCTAGCTCACGATCCCAGGGTCCTGGGATCGAGCCCCACATCAGGCTCCCTGCTCCGCGGGAGGCCTGCTTCTCCCTCTCCCACTCCCCCTGCTTGTGTTCCCCCTCTGCTGTGTCTCTCTCTGTCAAATAAATAAATAATAATTTAAAAATCTCAAAAAAATAAATAAATCTTTTTAAAAATAATAAACTTAGAGGGGGGCGGAGCAAGATGGCAGAGGAGTAGGAGACCTGGATTTCGTCTCCTCTCAGGAATTCACCTGGATAGGGATCAAACCATTCTGAACACCTACAAACTCAACAGGAGATTGAAGAAAAGAAGAGCAACAACTCTCTCATCAGAAAAGCGACCACTTTCTGGAAGCAGGGACCCAACAAGCGGCAGATCCGGGGAGACTCACCTTCTTCCCCCGGGAGGAGCCACGCGGGAGTGCACCGCAGGGATCTGCTGGGTTTGGAGACTCCACCCGGGATCGGGTGCCAGAGATAGAAACCCGCGGTCACAGGCCGGGTGAGCACGGAGTGCGGCCGGAGACCGGGGAGACGGGAGTGACTGACGGCTTTTCTCTGGGGGCTCACTGAGGAGCGGGGCCCCGAGTTCTCAGCTCCTCCAGGGCGGAGATTGGGAGGCCGCCATTTTCACTCTCCGCCTCCAAAGCTGTACGGAAAGCTCGCAGGGAACAAAAGCCCCGGAGAGCAAACCCGAGCAGATTACTTAGCCAGGAGGGGGCAAGGGCGGGGCAATTCCGCCTCCGGCAGAGACATTTGGGAACCACGGCAACAGGCCCCTCCCCCAGATGATCAGCAGAACAGGCGGCCAAAACCAAGTTTACCGATCAATGAGAACAGCAGAACTCCAGTGCTAGGGGAATACTGCACATAGAATTCATGGCTTTTTTACCATGATTCTTTAGTCTTTCAAAGTTAATTTTTTTTAACTGTCTTTTTGTCTTTTTATTTTTTTTGAATTTTTCTTTTTCCCTTTTTCAACCAACATCTTATCAATCCCTTTTTTTAAAAAAAAATTTTTATTTTTCATTTTTAGAGTCATATTCTATCCCTTCATAGTAGTTACCCATATTTTTGGCTTATATATATAAGTTGTTCTCTCTTTAAAATTTTGAGATAGTTTCTTCTAACAGATTAAAATATACCCTAAATCTCTAGTACATGGTGTTTTCTATTCCCCTGCCTGATCACATCCTCTTCTTTTTCTTTTTCTTTTTTCTTTTTTTAAATCCTCTTCTTTCTTTTTTCAAACAACTTCTTATCAATTCCTTTTATAAAATTTTTTATACTTTCCATCTTTACAGTCATATTCCATCCCTTCATCATATCAACCCTTATTTTTGTGCATATATAAGTTTTTCTTTCTTTAAAATTTTGGGAGGCACTTTCTTCTAAAAGACCAAAATACACCCCAAATCTAGTGTGTGGCACTGATCTATATACCAGCCTGATCATATTTGATCATATTCTGGTTTTTTTTGTTGTTGTTGTTGTTTTGTTTTGTTTGTTTTTGTTTTTATCTTTATCATTTTCTTTTTCTTTTTTTTCTTTTTTCTCTCTTTCCCTTTCTTATCCCACTGCTTCAGGTCTTTTCTGATTTGTTTAGAGTATATTTTCTGGGGACGTGGTTACTCTGCTAGCATTTTGTTCTCTCATTAATCTATTCTCCTCTGCACAAAATGACAAGACGGAAAAAATCACCTCAACAAAAAGAACAAGAGGTAGTACCGACTGCCAGGGACCTACTCAATACAGACATTAGTACGATGTCAGATCTAGAGTTCAGAATCATCACTTTCAAGATATTAGCTGGGCTTGAAAAAAATATGGAAGTTATGAGAGAAACCCTTTCTGGAGAAGTAAAAGAGCTAAAATCCAACCAAGTAGAAATCAAAAAGGCTATTAATGAGGTACAATCAAAAATGGGGGCGCTAAGTGCTAGAATAAACGAGGCAGAAGAGAGAATCAGTAATATAGAAAATGAAATGATGGAAAATAAAGAAGCTGAGAAAAAGAGAGATAAACAACTACTGGATCACAAGGGCAGAATTCGAGAGATAAGTGATACCATAAGAAGAAACAACATTAGAATAATTGGGATCCCAGAAGAAGAAGAAAGAGAGAGAGTGGCAGAAGGAGCAAATTATAGCAGAACTTCCCTAATTTGGGGAAAGAAACAGGCATGAAAATCCAGGAAGCACAGAGAACGCCTCTCAAAATCAATAAAAATAGGTCAACACCCCGACATCTAATAGTAAAACTTACGAGTCTCATAGACAAAGAGAAAATCCTGAAAGTAGCTCGGGAGAAGAGATATGTAACCTACAAGGGTAGAAACATTAGATTGGCAACAGACCCATCCACAGAGACCTGGCAGGCCAGAAAGGACTGGCAGGATATATTCAGAGCACTAAATGAGAAAAATATGCAGCCAAGAATACTATATCCAGCTAGGCTGTCATTGAAAATTGAAGGAGAGATAAAAAGCTTCCAGGACAAACAAAAACTAAAGGAATTTGCAAACACAAAACCAGCCCTACAAGAAATCTTGAAAGGGGTCCTCTAAACAAAGAGAGAGCCTAAAAGCAACATAGACCAGAAAGGAACACAGACAATATACGGTAACAGTCACCTTACAGGCAATATAATGGCACTAAATTCCTATCTTTCAATAGTTACCCTGAATGTAAATGGGCTCAATGCCCCAATCAAAAGACACAGGCTAACAGACTGGATTAAAAAACAAGACCCATCGATATGCTGTCTGCAAGAGACTCATTTTAGAACCAAAGACACCCCCAGATTAAAAGTGAGGGGGTGGAAAACCATTTACCATGCTAATGGACACCAAAAGAAAGCTGGGGTGGCAATCCTTATATCAGACAAATTAGATTTTAAACCAAAGACTGTAATAAGAGATGAGGAAGGACACTATATCATACTTAAAGGAACTATCCAACAAGAAGATCTAACAATTGTAAATATCTATGCCCCTAACATGGGAGCAGCCAATTATATAAGGCAATTAATAACAAAAGCAAAGAAACACATCGACAACAATACAATAATAGTGGGGGACTTTAACATCCCCCTCACTGAAATGGACAGATCGTCTAAGCAAAAGATCAACAAGGAAATAAAGACTTTAAATGACACACTGGACCAAATGGACTTCACAGACATATTCAGAACATTCCATCCCAAAGCAACGGAATACACATTCTTCTCTAGTGTCCATGGAACATTCTCCAGAATAGATCACATCCTAGGTCATAAATCAGGTCTCAACCGGTACCAAAAGATTGGGATCATTCCCTGCCTATTTTCAGACCACAATGCTTTGAAACTAGAACTCAATCACAAGAGGAAAGTAGGAAAGAACTCAAATACATGGAGGCTAAAGAGCATCCTACTGAAGAATGAATGGGTCAACCAGGAAATTAAAGAAGAATTAAAAAAATACATGGAAACCAATGAAAATGAAAACACTATTCAAAATCTTTGGGATGCAGCAAAGGCAGTCCTAAGAGGAAAGTATATAGCAATACAAGCCTTTCTCAAGAAACAAGAAAGGTCTCAAGTACACAACCTAACCCTACACCTAAAGGAGCTGGAGAAAGAACAGCAAATCAAGACTAAACCCAGCAGGAGAAGAGAAATCATAAAGATCAGAGCAGAAATCAATGAAATAGAAACTAAAAGAACAGTAGAACAGATCAATGAAACTAGGAGCTGGTTCTTTGAAGGAATTAACAAGATTGATAAACCCCTGGCCAGACTTATCAAAAAGAGAAGAGAAATGACCCAAATCAACAAAATCATGAATGAAAGAGGAGAGATCACAACCAACACCAAAGAAATACAAACAATTATAAGAACATATTATGAGCAACTCTATGCCAGCAAATTAGATAACCTGAAAGAAATGGATGCATTCCTAGAGATGTATCAACTACCAAAACTGAACCAGGATGAAATAGAAAACCTGAACAGACCTATAACCACTAAGGAAACTGAAGCAGTCATCAAAAATCTCCCAGAAAACAAAAGCCCAGGGCCAGATGGCTTCCCAGGGGAATTCGACCAAACATTTCAAGAAGAATTAATACCTATTCTTCTGAAACTGTTCCAAAAAATAGAAATGGAAGGAAAACTTCCAAATTCATTTTATGAGGCCAGCATTACCTTGATCCCAAAACCAGACAAAGACGCCATCAAAAAGGAGAATTACAGACCAATATCCCCGATGAACATGGATGCAAAAATTCTCACCAAAATACCAGCCAATAGGATACAACAGTACATTAAAAGGATTCTTCACCACGACCAAGTGGGATTTATCCCTGGGCTGCAAGGTTGGTTCAACATCCACAAATCAATCAATGTGATACAATACATTAACAAAAGAAAGAACAAGAATCATATGATCCTCTCAATAGATGCAGAAAAAGCTTTTGACAAAGTACAGCATCCTTTCTTGATCAAAACTCTTCAGAGTATAGGCATAGAGGGTACATACCTCAATATCATAAAAGCCATCTATGAAAAACCTACAGCGAATATCATTCTCAATGGGGAAAAACTGAGAGCTTTCCCCCTAAGGTCAGGAACGTGGCAGGGATGTCCACTATCACCACTGCTATTCAACATAGTATTGGAAGTCCTAGCCACAGCAATCAGACAACAAAAAGAAATCAAAGGCATCCAAATCGGCAAAGAAGAAGTCAAACTCTCACTCTTTGCAGATGATATGATACTTTATGTGGAAAACCCAAAAGACTCCACCCCAAAACTGCTAGAACTCATACAGGAATTCAGTCAAGTGGCAGGATATAAAATCAATGCACAGAAGTCAGTGGCATTCCTATACACCAACAACAAGACAGAAGAAAGAGAAATTAAGGAGTCGATCCCATTTACAATTGCACCCAAAACCATAAGATACCTAGGAATAAATCTAACCAAAGAGACAAAGGATCTGTACACAGAAAACTATAAAATACTCATGAAAGAAATTGAGGAAGACATAAAGAAATGGAAAAACATTCCATGCTCATGGATTGGAAGAACAAATATTGTGAAGATGTCAATGCTACCTAGAGCAATCTACACATTCAATGCAATCCCCATCAAAATACCATCCACTTTTTTCAAGGAAATGGAACAAATAATCCTAAAATTTGTATGGAACCAGAAAAGACCCCGCATAGCCAGAGGAATGTTGAAAAAGAAAAGCAAAGCCGGCGGCATCACAATTCCGGATTTCAAGCTCTATTACAAAGCTGTCATCATCAAGACAGCATGGTACTGGCACAAAAACAGACACATAGATCAATGGAACAGAATAGAGAGCCCAGAAATGGACCCTCAACTCTATGGTCAACTCATCTTTGACAAAGCAGGAAAGAATGTCCAAAGGAACAAAGACAGTCTCTTCAACAAATGATGTTGGGAAAATTGGATAGCCACATGCAGAAGAATGAAACTGAACCATTTCCTTACACCGCACACAAAAATAGACTCCAAATGGTTGAAAGACCTCAATGTGAGACAGGAGTCCATCAAAATCCTAAAGGAGAACACAGGCAGCAACCTCTTTGACCTCAGCCGAAGCAACTTCTTCCTAGAAACATCGCCAAAGGCAAGGGAAGCAAGGGCAAAAATGAACTATTGGGACTTCATCAAGATAAAAAGCTTTTGCAAAGCAAAGGAAACAGTCAACAAAACCAAAAGACAACTGACAGAATGGGAGAAGATATTTGCAAATGACATATCAGATAAAGGGCTAGTATCCAAAATCTATAAAGAAGTCATCAAACTCAACACCCAAAGAACAAAGAATCCAATCAAGAAATGGGCAGAAGACATGAACAGACATTTTTCCAAAGAAGACATCCAAATGGCCAACAGACACATGAAAAAGTGCTCAATATCTCTCAGCATCAGGGAAATCCAAATCAAAACCTCAATGAGATACCACCTCACACCAGTCAGAATGGCTAAAATTAACAAGTCAGGAAACGACAGATGTTGGCGGGGATGCGGAGAAAGGGGAACCCTCCTACACTGTTGGTGGGAATGCAAGCTGGTGCAGCCACTCTGGAAAACAGTATGGAGGTTCCTCAAAAAGTTGAAAATAGAGCTACCCTATGATCCAGCAATTGCACTACTGGGTATTTACCCCAAAGATACAAAAGTAGGGATCCGAAGGGGTACATGCACCCCGATGTTTATAGCAGCAATGTCCACAATAGCCAAACTGTGGAAAGAGCCAAGATGTCCATCGACAGATGAATGGATAAAGAAGAGGTGGTATATATATACAATGGAATATTATGCAGCCATCAAAAGGAATGAGATCTTGCCATTTGCAACGACGTGGATGGAACTGGAGGGTATTATGTTGAGCGAAATAAGTCAAACAGAGAAAGACATGTATCATATGATCTCACTGATATGAGGAATTCTTAATCGCAGGAAACAAACTGAGGGTTGCTGGAGTGGGGGGTGGGGTGGGAGGGATAGGGTGACTGGGTGATAGACACTGGGGAGGGTATGTGCTCTGGTAGGCGCTGTGAATTGTGCAAGACTGTTGAATCTCAGATCTGTACCTCTGAAACAAATAATGCAATATATGTTAAGAAAAAAAAAGAAGAAGGTAGCGGGAGGGGAAGAATGAAGCGGGGGAAATCGGAGTGGTAGACAAACCATGAGAGACGATGGACTCTGAAAAACAAACAGGGTTCTAGAGGAGAGGGGGGTGGGAGGATGGGTTAGCCTGGTGGTGGGTATTGAGGAGGGCACATTCTGCATGGAGCACTGGGTGTTATGCACAAACAATGAATCATGGAACACTTCATCTAAAACTAATGATGTAATGTATGGGGATTAACATAAGAATAAAAAAAATAGGGCGCCTGGGTGGCTCAGTTGGTTAAGCGACTGCCTTCGGCTCAGGTCATGATCCTGGAGTCCCAGGATCGAGTCCCGCATCGGGTTCCCTGCTCGGCAGGGAGTCTGCTTCTCCCTCTGACCCTCCTCCCTCTCATGTTCTCTGTCTCTCATTCTCTCTCTTTCAAATAAATAAATAAAATCTTTAAAAAAAAAAAAAGAATAAAAAAATAAATATAAAAAAATAATAATAAACTTAAAATAATTTCCATTTTTACAGATATTTGGAAATTTCCATAGTAAAATATTGTAAAAAATAAAAATAACAACTAAAAAAATGTCAGGTGCCTGCTGCATCCAAAGATATTTATAGTGTCAACCAAAAAGATTACAATAGCATCCCTATTTCTTTTTTTTTTTTTTTTAAGATTTTATTTATTTATTTGAGAGAGAGAATGAGATAGAGAATGAGAGCACAAGGGGGGGAGCGGGAGAGGGAGAAGCAGACTCCCCGCTGAGCAGGGGAGCCTGACGCGGGACTCGATCCCAGGACTCCAGGATCATGACCTGAGCCGAAGGCAGTCGCTTAACCAACTGAGCCACCCAGGCGCCCCCTATTTCTTTGTAATGTGAGAATCTTGTTCAGCTCATATCCACTCTGGCAGTTATTACTCCTCCTATAAAAAAGTGTTATTATGAAACCTTGCTGCATATGAAACTTCCTTTTGGGGCGCCTGGGTGGCTCAGTCGATTAAGTGTCTGCCTTCGGCTCAGGTCTGATTCCAGGGTCCTGGGATCGAGCCCCACATCGGGCTCCCTGCTCCGCGGGGAGCTTGCTTCTCCCTCTGCCTCCTGCTCCCCCTGCTTGTGCTCTTTCTCTCTCTCTCTCTCTCTCTCTCTCTCGCAAATAAATAAAATCTTAAAAAAAAAAAAGATCAAAAACTTCCTTCTGCTATAACAGGCCTCAGGGGCAGTAGTGGGAAAAGCAGAGACACACACACAAGCAGATCAGGAAGCACTCAATGAGACCAGAAGCAGAAAGCTACAGTAACATGCAAACAGAGAGAAGTCACAGGCTGATCTCAAGTATTTCCAAGGCATACATGGCGTTACCATTTCCTGGGGACTTCTACTGGATCTTCACAACAGTCTTGTGAAGCAGGGAAAACTCTTTAAGATACCAAACTCAGGACAACCTTCCCCATTGAAGGTAGGCCCTAGACCTTCAAAAGATCTCCTACCACAACAAAATGCTGACCGCTAGATTATTCTGAACTTAGTGAATGAATGATTCACCATTCCATAGACACATCATGAATGTTTGCAGCAATCAGTCTAAAATCTCATTGCTTATTCTCACCTACTTTGTATTCTTTTTTTTTATTTTTTTTATTTTTTTTTAAAGATTTTATTTATTTATTAGAGAGAGAGCACATGAGAGGGGGGAGGGTCAGAGGGAGAAGCAGACCCCCCGCTGAGCAGGGAGCCAGATGCGGGACTCGATCCAGGGACTCCAGGATCATGACCTGAGCCGAAGGCAGTCGCTTAACCAACTGAGCCACCCAGGCACCCTGTATTCTTTTTTTTTAAAGAATATTCCACACTCATGTATACTTTCTATTTATGTATGTATGTATATATTTACTTAAAGTAAGCTCCATGCCCAAAGTGGGGCTTGAACTCACTACCCCAAGATCAAGAATCACATGTTCTATTGACTGAGCCAGCCAGGCGCTCCATCAGCTACTTTACATTTTTAATTCCCAACTTTACCCTATTCTAAGTCCTTGGTTTTATGCCCTACTGAGATCCTGTCTCTGGTACCTTGGAGTTAGTATTTTTGTGTCCATGGTGACTCAACTTTTTTTAAAGGATTTTGGCTTTGACTTGCCTGCCTGTCTCTTTCTGTCTAGACTTTTGGGATTGGACCCCACCCTATTTTGGCCCCTAGAAGCTAACTCCTGAAATCAGCTGGAAGAGTCCCACTCACCTCTACTCCTCATAAATGGGAAAGTCTGGATCCACCATTAGTCATCTAGCTCCTTTGCTATGCTTCGTCATCTGTCCCTCCTAGCTCTGTTCTTAGATTGACAACTCAGACTTCAGTTGTCCCTATCCTTCTTCTAATTTGCATTCTCCAGCTCCTGACGTCTTCCAAGAACTGATTCCTTAGTACCTAATCTTGACAAGTATCTTATTAACAGCTTTGCTCCTCATTTCTCAGCACCATCAGATAGGAAGACTCAGCTTCCATAAGTCAGACAGTGGGCAAATAAGGCAAATTTATATTATTTATTCTCATTCAGGAGAAACACATTCAGAAAGATCTAATAATTTTCCTGTGGTTCCATGGCAAGTAAGCTGCAGATATGTAATTTGAACCCAATATTCTAATTCCACTATTCCTTCCAGGTTTTGTAAAGTACCACAGTCATTCAGAAACATTATAGTTATGATAGTATTTATCATGATCATCTATAATAATTATATGTATTGACCATCTACCTCTGTGCTCTCATTTAACCTCACCACAATCCTGTGAAGCCTCTTGATGCTTGACACAGAGTAGACACTCAGTAAACATCACTGACTGATGAATGAACAAATGGACAAATAAAATTTTTCACAGCAGTTATTATCTGCATCTACAGATGCGAAAACTAAGGCTCACACTTTTGCCAAGGTCACACATCTAGATGTTGATTTGAAACCAGATCAGTCTGTCTCCAGAATCTATACATTTTCTAGTAATTCACATAGCACTTCACTCCCAATCATAAAAGAATATGGTGTCGGGGCCCTTGGATGGCACAATTGGTTAAGCATCAGACTCTTGATTTCAGCTCAGGTCACTATCTCAGGTTTGTGGGATCGAGCCCCACATCAAGCTCTGCACTCAGCGCACAGTCTGCTTGAGATTGTCTCTCTCCCTCTCCCTCGGCCCCTCCTCCCCTCTCTAAAATAAATAAATCTCAAAAAAAAAAAAAGAATATGGTGTCAAACATCTCAACAGAAATCATCTTAAGGAAGTTCTCAACTATTATATTTTTACTATAGAAAATAGAAATGCAATTCAGTTCCTTATTATCAATAGAATAAAGAAGGGAACTTTTGTGATCTTCTCAAAAGCAGATATAAACATAATTGTAATATAAAACTCAAACCGGGATATTCCAGCAACAGCTCTAACCTGATTTTGGACAGTAGTTCTCCTCTATCTGCACAATCCACACTGACTTGTCGAATAAGTTCATGAAATACTGTATTGTAAATGGTCTGTTCCTTCCTCAATACATGTAGTAGTTTGTGCATCTGGCAGAAGATAAGGAATATCATCAGTATTTATTACTGTCTTATCAGTAAAAAATCATTTTAGGAAGTAAATACTCTGAATGTGAATGTTTTAGAAACACCTTGATAATTTATTTCACTTATATTTTTCTTTATAAATATATCTACAAAAATGATATATTATTTTTAAAATATAAATATAAAAATATAATATATTTTTAAAGTATGTTTAATCATGTACCTCTTTACATGATGCACTGAGAAGGTCACAGTATCACTTCTATATCATCCCCGCCAAAAATACATAACCTGAATCTAATCATGAGTACACACCAGACAAACCAAAATTGAGGAACATTCTACAGAATAACTGGCATATGCTCTTCCAAATATCAATGTCAAGAAAAACAAGGAACTGTTTCAGAATATAGTTGTCTAATGGAACATGACACATGAAAGCACTATGTGATCCTGGGATCCTGAAACAGAGGGGACAAGAGCTATAAAAACTATTATAGGTACAACTGATAAAATTTGAAATTTGAATATGGACAGGTAATACCAACACATCAATGTTAAATTTCCTGATTTTGATTAACTATATTATGGATATATTAGAGAATATCCTTATCCATAGGAAACATACCCTGTAATGTTTGCATGATGTCAACAGCTTACTGTAAAATGGTTAGGAAAAACTATACATATGGAGATATGTATGTAAAGAGGAAGAGAGAATGATAAAGCAAGTAGGGCACAATGTAAACTATTAGTGAATCTGGGTAAAGCTTACATAGGAATGCCTTATACTGAACTTGTCTTTAAGTTTCAAATTCTGTAAAAATAAAAATTTACAAAACAAAAGAGGAAGAGCCCTCATAAAGAAAAATATCTGTATCTCTGTAAGGTTGAAAGAGCTTTTTCATTAATGAAATAAAAATTTTAAAAGGTAAGAAAGCATGGTTTAATTGGCAGTGTTTTTTAGTAGTACATAAAATAATAAAGGTCTTATAATTAATGGTACTTTATAGTCAATGAAATACGGTAATAATAATACCAACAATTATACAGTGTTTGCTACATGCCCAGCACTATTCTAAGCCCTTTATATTCATATGTCATTTAATCTCCACAACAACCCTATGAGGTAGGTATTATTATTACCTCTAATTTAAAGATGAGTACATTGAGACACAAATACATTAAGTGAGTTGCCCAAGGTCACTAGCTAATAAATGGCAGGGCCAGGATTCTAATCCAGACATTCTGGCTCCAGAATGCATGCTCTCAACCACTAGGTTACATTGATCTTTGCAATTACCTTGGTTGGCCCTGTATATTCCTGATTTTCCACACCAGCCCTCTCTAGCATAGCATCCATCACATCATTCAGCTGGACCACTTCTACTCTTTTATTAGGTTTCCTAAAAGATTAAGGTGACAGACTTATGTAATTAAGTGTTATAACAGGTTATCCTCAAATGACAAAAAGAATATAATATATACAAAATGTATATACTATGGAATATTAATGGGTTTGTTTTGTTTTGTTTTGTTTTTTTAGGGAGAGCTAGCTGGAGGAGGAAGGACAAAGGGAGAGGGAGAGAAGCCCCAAGCAGACTCCCCATTGAGTGTGGAGCCCAACCTAGGGCTCAATCCCAGGACCTGAAGATCATGACCTGAGTGAAACCAAGAGGTCACCC
The DNA here is from genome assembly GCF_029215605.1 of Mirounga angustirostris. Lineage (NCBI taxonomy): Eukaryota > Metazoa > Chordata > Mammalia > Carnivora > Phocidae > Mirounga > Mirounga angustirostris. Next base: position 47,705,835 of record NW_026991714.1, read on the forward strand.
AACGGACTGAGCCACCCAGGTGCCCATGGAATATTAATGGTATTTCAAAGCATTAGCCCTGTATGTACTGATCTAGTGGATTATAGCAGTAATAAAATTTTTAAAAAAAGAAAAAGGGAGGCGCCTGGGTGGCTCAGTCGTTTAGCATCTGCCTTCGGCTCAGGTCATGATCCCAGGATCCTGGGATCGAGCCCCGCATCGGGCTCCCCACTCTGCGGGAAGCCTGCTTCTCCCTCTCCCACTACCCCTGCTTGTGTTCCCTCTCGCTATGTCTCTCTCTGTCAAATAAATAAATAAAATCTTTAAAAAATAAAAAAGAAAAGGAAAATGTAAATAGTATGATCCTCTTTGTAAATAAAATAATGCTTCCTTCCAAAAATTCTATATACCTAGTGTGCAGGATTGTAAAAACATAGAAGAAATATGGAGAGATAAATACCAAGCTGTTAGTATTGGTTACTTCACAATGTAAGTATGTAAGTGAAGAAAAAGGACAATGGAGAGATAAGAAAAAAAAAAAAGACTGTAGCAAACAATCTGCTGTACAACATTGTGCCTAGATTGAATGATACTGTATTGAAAACTTAAAAATTTGTTAAGAAGACAGATTTCATGTTAAGTGTTCCTACCACAACAAAATAAAATTTTAGAAAAAAAAAATTTTTAACTGTAAAAAAAAATATTTTATAGTACTTAAATATTATTATAAATATGTGAAAATTGAAAACACTGATTAGATGATGGAATTGTGGACACTTATTATCTTGGGTTTCTGCTATAATTTTAATATTTTCTATGCAATAAAGTACTAAAAAATACATATGTATATTAAAATACATATTCACATGTATATGTTCCTTCTGAGAAATACTTTCAAAAATAAACTGTACTTACATGGATGGGAAGAGCAATAGCCTGTTTTCACTATCTGTGAGGAGAGTAGTATATTTGCTGCAATAAATAAGACAGATAAATATTATTGTAAGAAAATTAACTGGCCTGTTTATCACATATCACAACATGATAAACCTAAGACCTCAAAAATTGGGAAGCTTGGAGGCAATCAAAAAGGTCTATCATTTTACCCACAAGATCATACCAAGGCATCTACAGACACAGATGTAATGACATTTATCATATTTGGAATATTATTAGTAAAGAAGTTTTTTTTTTAAGATTTTTTTTTTTTTTTTTTTTGAGAGAGAGAATGAGAGAGAACACATGAGAGGGGGTAGGGTCAGAGGGCAAAGCAGACTCCCTGCCAAGCAGGGAGCCCGATGCGGGACTCGATCCCGGGACTCCAGGATCATGACCTGAGCCGAAGGCAGTCACTTAACCAACTGAGCCACCCAGGCGCCCTTTAGTAAAGAAGTTTTAATAACATTCTTCATATGTGACAATACGAACATTTCCTTAGTTCATTTTTTTAAATGCCTTTTCAAAGGTGGAAGGATGTTCTAAGAACTCTGAAGTCAACAAAGTTAAATGAATAAACAGGTTATAAAATTAATAAGCAGAGATGAAGCTAGAACCCAGTTTTCCTAACTCCCAGCCAAATCTGTCCTCTGAAAGTGCTCATTTCCACCTAAATGAGTATCACAGTGAGAACCACACGGTAATCCTAATTCATTATTATTTATGTAACATTTTTCTTCCCCCTTGTTAATAAGCATTTCCTTTCGTTCTGCCCCCTACTGGAACTCAGTTGGTTAATAAGGTCCATTTTCAGAATTTAGATCAGTGAAAAATCTCCAGGGACTATAAAGACTCAAAGTTTCAAAAATGAATGAGAGGAACCAGAAACAATGATAGCCCAGGCACAATGAGCATGCCTACCACCCAGATCTTGATTTCTAAGTACCATTCTCCACTAAAAGGAATCAGTACTCCCTGGAGAAGTGACATAGCTCATTCCACAGCTGGAGTTGGGAAATATAAGATGAACCTGGAAATCTTATTGAGTCAGAAAATAAGGAAACAAAGAATAATGGCGACATGTCCAAAGAACATAAGAGCCAGCTCAGAGGAGCTAACATTGGCCAAATCTAAAAATTTTTGAACATATAAATAATCATAGTAAGGATGCCTCGGTGGCTCAGTCGGTTAAGCTGAGTCTGCCTTCAGCTCAGGTCATGATCCCCAGGTCCTAGAATCAAGTCCCGCATAGGGTTCCTTGCTCAGCTGGTAGCCTGCTTCTCCCTCTGCTCGTGCTCTCTCTCCCTCTCTCTCTGACAAATAAATAAAATCTTTTAAAAAAAATAATCATAGTAAAGAACTATAACCCACAGAAAAAAAATAGAAATCCATGAATTCATATGGTAAAATGCTAACCAATAAACAGAGAAGAAATGATGAAGCTAAAAAAGTCATCAAAAAGATCTATAACTGGTAGGTTGCTAGGAAATATACACTGAAGTATTTGGTGGTAAAGGGTCATATCTCCAACTTACTCTTGAATAATTTTAATGTGTGTGTGTATATCAAAGCAAATAAGGCAAAATGTAAATAGTTAAAACAGAGAGTACATGAGAGTTGCTTGCCATATTTTTGTAACATTTTTATAATTTTGAAATTATATAAAAATTAAAAGTTCCCCCAAAATGAATTCCATTTAGTTCTTTTTGACAAAATATTATTCTGAAACCCACTATCATAAGGAAATGCCATGTGTATTGAAAAAGTAAAAAGAGGGCGCCTGGGTGGCTCAGTTGGTTAAGCGACTGCCTTCGGCTCAGGTCATGATCCTGGAGTCCCTGGATCGAGTCCCGCATCGGGCTCCCTGCTCGGCAGGGAGTCTGCTTCTCCCTCTGACCCTCACCCCTCTCATGTGCTCTCTCTCATTCTCTCTCAAATAAATAAATAAATAAAATCTTAAAAAAAAAAAAAGAAAAAGAGAAAGTAAAAAGAGTGACAGCCTCTGGAGATTTTATTATAAAACCTTACTCCATAATTCTAGTTTTTTACACTATGAAACATTCAAACGTTGTTTCAGAAAATACAAGGAAGATCCCATTTTCAATGACATAAGCAGGAAACAAAGAAAACTGGAGATGACTAGTGTGAAGGCTGGATCCAAGCCCTAGAGTGTGCCTTATGAGACATCAACTCAGAGGGCTACTTTCCTTTGTCTCTTTGGCCACTACCCAAAACCATTCCTAAGGAGGCCTAGGTGAGCATTCAGAACACAGATCCACTTCTTTAATTGAAAATTAAATAGTAGGAAAAGACAGAGAACATTTTGATTACTAAAATCACAAACTCTTTTCAATAAGACATTTTCATTCTTAAATTTAGGATGGAAGGCCAAATGTTTCCTTATTTCAATGTAGATATTATCTAGGAACTGTTCTCAGGTTCCTCTATGTCTAAGGAGGGGGAAACAGTTCCACTTGTCAGATATTCAGGATATACTATGGTACTCACTCATCATAACACTCCAAACCTGAAACTCCTGTATTTGACACAATATGAAATTCTTCAGGAAGCAAAGTATCTGTTAGTTTCTTTGGCTTAAAAAGAAAGAAGGACAAGAATGAAAACATTAGTAAATGAAAAAAGTTGGATTGCATAAATCAACATTCCTATCCCAAAGGGATACTATTTATTAAGAGGTTTGATTATAGAAATAACAGTATTAGTAATATGGACCATAGGACATAATAAAAAACATTTAGCAGAGCACACATTTAAAAAATAACCATGAATTAAAGAACAACCTTGGTTTTAGTATTATTCACACATGTCCCACACATTCAGTAATCCATTGACTCTTTAAAATTCAATAGGAGGGGTGACTGGGTGGTTCAGTTGGTTAAACATCTGCCTTCACCTCAGGTCATGATCTCAGGGTTCTGGGATTGAGCCCAGCATCAGGCTCCCTGCTCAGTGGGGAGCCTGCTTCTCCCTCTCCTTCCCACAAGTGCTCTCTGTTGCTATCTCTGTTTCTCTCTCAAATAAATAAATAAAATCTTTCAAAAAATAAAAATAAAAAATAAATAAAATTCAATAGCAATTTAAAATTTACCTTAGCAACATGCCAAAAATAAGAATTTTACAACTTTGAACTGTAAATTTAAAAAAAAAATCTAGTCTTCTATAATGTATTTCTAGATTAAAGTGGGTAACTGTAGTTTGAAAAATGGCTTAAAATAAGGTATCATAGAAACTTGCCCACTAACTACTTTTTCCTAGAAATAATTAGAAAGTGTTACAGCACAGCATTGCTTTATATTTTTAAGGAAATGATTTTTAAAAATTAGAGGGAGAGGAAATTATTTGTCAAATACTTTACCTTATGAGGCACAATGACACCATCATGTGACTGTAATGAACGTTCCAAACATGGGGGACAAAGCGAACTCTCCCTGGCCTCTCCTTTAACATATTTAACATCGTACAGAAAAGAAATATCCCTAAAAATAAGAAAAATATATTTACAAAATATTCTGTCTGGCTACTGGATAAGAGTGGGTAAGATCCACATACATCTTCTAGTGGATGAAAAGGGGCACAAAACCAGTCTCCTTACTTCATACTTCACTAAGACAGCAGAAGCATTAGACAAGAGCCACCCCCACCCCATTATTCCTCTTCTCCACCTCATATTTCTCCTTCACATCACAAATCCTTTCCCTTCCTTCAACCTCGGGTGAAAATGTATTCTCTTCCCCAGGGTTATTTCCTCCACTGATGTCCTTGATTTCATCTTTACCCACATCCTTTGGGATCTCATTCTACCAATCTACTTTCTGTATATTTCCCCCTCCCTTGGAATATTCCCTTTGATCTATAACTCAAGTCTTTTCCCCTTCTAAAAGTCCTTCCTTGACCATGTTATCAGGATCTATCTATCAACCGATCTCTCACTTTCCGTTCATCAGATTTCTTGAAATTTCCCCGCAATCTAATTTCAATCACTATCTCTCTTCTGAAACCACTCTAGAAATCTGATGACTTTCTACTGCTAAGTCATCAGCTCTTCTCTTCCACTGCTTCCCTGTAATATTTCCCAGGGTTGATCATCTCTTTTTTAAAAACACTATCCTCTCCTCTATCTCTGTGCTACTGGACTCCTGGTTCTTTTGCCTTAACCTCTCCTTCTTGGACTCCTCTGTGACTTCCTGTCTACTAAATGGAAATGCCCTGCAACATTATGGCCTCATCTCTCTGTCTTCTTTCCCTATACTTTCTCTCTTGGCAATACCATGCAAATCTCACCTTATCACATTTGTTATCACATTTTTTACCTCTACATACACTGAATAATCCTCCCTCCATTCTAACTCTCCACCCTCCTATCCTCACTAATTCTGTCAGGAAGTACTACCACTCTATCCATCAAAAGCTCAGCATACATAATTGATTCCTTCCCATCCATTGCCCTAAATTCCCACCCACCACTAACACTTATAAATTTCATAGTCACCCTCATAGCATTCTAGCATTGACCCTGTTGTCTCTTGCCAATGCCAAATCACTAGTCCAAGCTATCCCTACTTTTTACGTGGCTCTCAAGTCTCTCTAGTACATTCTACACACTTCTGCCAATTCACCCTCCTATAGCAGTTATAATCACGCCACTTACTGCACGTGATTTTCACATGTCTCTGCCCCTCCCCCAATTGCAATTGGTATAGCCATTATGATAAATAGTATGGAGCTTCCTCAAAAAAATAAGAAATAGAACTACCATATGACCCAGCAATCCCACTTCTGGGTTTATATCCAAAGGAAATGAATCTGGATCTTGACAAAATATCTGCACTCCCATGTTCAGATTATTCATTATTCACAATAGCCCAGACATGGAAAAAACCTAAATGTCCACTGATGAATGAATGAATAAATAAAGAAAATGTGTATATATAGACAATGGAATGGAATGTTATTCAGCCTTTAAAAATGAAATCCTGCCATTTGTGACAGCATGGATGAAGCTGGAGAACACTGTGCCAAGTGAAATAAGCCAGACAAAGACAAATATTTTATGACTTCATTTATATGTCAGATGAGCGCATGGGGAAAGAGGGGAAAATGAGATGTTAGTCCAAAAGTACAAAGTTTCAGTTATGCAAGATGAATGAGTTCTGGAGATCTAATGTATAGCACGGTGATGATAGTTAGCAATACTGTGTTATATATTTGAAATCTGCTAAGAGAATAGATCTGAAATTTAATCTGCTTACCACATGCATATAAACTCACAGATACACACAAATGATAATTATACAGTTATTTAGCTTGACTGTGATCTTTTTACAATGTATACATTTATGAAAACATCAAGTTGTATACCTTAAATATACACAATTTTTGTGTCAAAGATATACCAATAAAGTTTTTTTTAATCAAGTTTTTTTTTAAAAGTTGCTCTCAGGATGATGGGACATTAGTCACTATCACACCAATAACTGCTAGAGATTGGCCAATATAACTTTGTTAGCTAAAAACAATGAATGAGGGGCGCCTGGGTGGCTCAGCCATTAAGCGTCTGCCTTCAGCTCAGGTCATAATCCCAGGGTCCTGGGATCAAGCCCAGCATCGGGCTCCCTGCTCTGCGGGAAGCCTGCTTCTCCCTCTCCCACTCCCCCTGCTTGTGTTCTCTCTCTCGCTGTGTCTTTCTCCGTCAAATAAATAAATAAAATCTTTTAAAAATAAAACATAAAAACAATGAATGGTTCATATATATACATAGGTACACATACACATCTTTGTAAAGGAAATGTTGGTTTGGTAACTGTCATTCAAATTTTCTCAAAAAGTAACTATAGGACACTTTTATATTTCTATTATTAAAATTATTGGTTATCTTACTTTATTTTTATTTTTTTATCTTTATTTTTAGAGGAAACATTTGGTTTGTTTGTTAATTTTTCATTAAAAAATAATCTGTTTTGGGGCTCCTGGGTGGCTCAGTCATTAGGCGTCTGCCTTCGGCTAGGGTCATGATCCCAGGGTCCTGGGATCAAGTCCCGCATCAGGCTCCCTGCTCAGCCCGGAGCCTGCTTCTCCCTCTGCCTCTGCCCCTCCCCCTGCTTGTGCACTCTTTTTCTCTCTGAGAAATAAATAAATAAAATCTTTTAAAAAATAAAATAAAATAATCTGTTTTATTTCTTATAAAACTCTTGTGGTAAATCACCTGCTTCTACTCCTCTGGAAAATCTATTTTTATTTATAAAAACAAAAAACAAAACAAACTTTGATGCCTACCCATAACACAAAAACTGGTTCCCCCAGATTATCAAACTGAGTTCATACTTCAAATTTTTCTTCAGATCATCACTGGCTATGTTCATAAATAAGCATGTCTTTTATCTGAAGTTGTCAAGGAATGAAGTACTTCAGAGAGATCGATTTTCCAAATAACTGAGGTATGCTTTAAAAAACATTAAGTCTTTCTAAAATGTATTTAAAACGTGGCAGCTTTCTTAAACAGAGTATACATAACACAAAGTAATCTTTTCTTGACAATTCAGGTAATGACTTACGAAGTTAGAAGTGTCCTGAGGACAGTCTGGTTATGTTTCTGAAACCTAAGTCAGTACTGGAATATGGCAGGCCCTGGTGGGTGTTGGGTCCCTCTTTGGGTTGGAAGGGTTGGAAAGCACTTTCCCAGACACCCTTGCAGCTAGGGTTCTGGGTGAGAACTACGTTCCGCAAGTAGATGCACATTTGCAAGATTTCAGGAGTGGAATTGCTGGGTCATCTGGTAAGCCTATGTTTAAATTTTTGAGGAACTGCCAAACTGTTTTCCAAAGAGGCTGCTCCATTTTACATTCCCACCAGCAATGTATGACGCTTCCGATGTCCCTACATCCTCACAAATGCTTGTTATTGTCTGCTTTTCGACTATGGTCATCTTAGTAGGTGTGAAATAATATCTCTTCATGGTTTAATTTGCATTTCCTTACGGCTAATGATGTTGAGCAGCTTTTCATGTGCATATTGGCCATTTTTACCTTCTTTGGACTCTTGAACTCTTGTGGCAACCTTGCAGGTAGTAGCCTGCATGGTAGGTTAATTCCACCCTGTTCTGAGAGTTATTCCCAAAAGTATTGCTTCATATTTTCTCCTTTAGCTCTCCTGGCAATTTTGTAAATACTCAATTTACTGTTTAAAATAGGTTTTATTGGGGCTCCTGGGTGGCTCAGTTGTTAAGCGTCTGCCTTCAGCTCAGGTCATGATCCCAGGGTCCTGGGATTGAGCCCCGCATCGGGCTCCCTGCTCAGCAGGAAGCCTGCCTCTCCCTCTCCCACTCCCCCTGCTTGCGTTCCCTCTCTCGCTGTGTCTCTGTCAAATAAATAAATAAAATCTTTAAAAAATAATAATAAATAAAATAGGTTTTATTTTCTGCACTGAACTCTGACTGATAAAGCTGTTGAAAAATATTACTCAGAGGCTATTTGCTGGGATGTTTTATATTTTACTGCTGTGCTCTAAATATTTAAGGTTGCTAGACATAGTAGTATTTATTATACTCTTAACCTAACTCTATAACCTCTTGTTATAAATACTATTAGTTATACATACATGTGTTAATCTTCTACTGGTGCCATAAAAATTACCACAACTTTAGCAGCTTAAGCAACACAAATTTATTATGTTATAGTTCTCTAAGTCAGAAGTCCAACACAGGTCTCACAGACTAAAATCAAGGTGTCGACAAGGCTGTATTCCTTTCTGGATGCTCTAAGGGAAGATCCATTTCTGTGCCCATTGGAGTTGTTAACAGAACTCAATTCCTTGCAGTTCTAGGACTGAGATCCCTGTTTCCTTGATGGTTGCCAGCTGAGGGCCATACCCAGCTTCTAGAGGCCAACAGTAGTTCTTAGCTTGTGTCCTCCCTTCCTCCATCTTCAAAGCCAGCAAGTGTAGGCTGAATTCCTTCTCTCTCATACTTCCACTGTGTCCTCCTCCTTCTCTGACCTGTTCAACTTCCTTCTTTTTCCACTTCAAAGACTCAGGCAATTAGGTTGGGCCCATCCCGAGAATCCAAGTTAATCTCACCATCTCATGGTCCTTAACCTTAATCACATCTGCAAAGTCTCTTTGGTTACGTAAGGTATGTATTCAAGTTCTGAGGTACACCAAGAACATTTTGCGGGGAGGCTATTATCCTGCTTACCACAATGCAGATCTTCACAGTTTAAAAATTCCAAGTGAGAAGTCATTTGACATTAAAACTTTAATACTGGGTTATTCCTGCATTCAGATATAGCTTATTATTTTTTCAAAGTACTTCAAACATTTCATAACTACTAATTATAACTAGTGATAATTATAACCATAATCTGAAGGTATAAAATAAAATACGATACTTTGACACCAAAGCCCCAGGACACAAAAGGTAATAGCCCAAGTTCCTGCCACCTTTTCTAGCACTGAGACATACCTGAGTAATAACAGCTTTTATTTATTTATTTATTTATTTATTTATTTATTTATTATAAAGATTTTATTTATTTATTTGAGAGAGAGAGAATGAGAGACAGAGAGCACGAGAGGGAGGAGGGTCAGAGGGAGAAGCAGACTCCCCGCCGAGCAGGGAGCCCGATGCGGGACTCGATCCCGGGACTCCAGGATCATGACCTGAGCCGAAGGCAGTCGCTTAACCAACTGAGCCACCCAGGCGCCCAATAACAGCTTATATTTAAATAGCACTGTACAGGGGCATCTAGCTGGTCAGTCAGTGGAGCACGTGCCTCTTGATCTCAGGGTCGTGAGTTCGAGCCCCATGATGGGTGTAGAGCTTACATACATACATACATACATACATACAAAGCACTGCCCATTATTTCCTTTAGAATATGTGTTTTACAATATCTCCAGGAGGTCCACAAAATGGAGCAAGTCTATTATTCCCTTTTTACAAATGAGAAAATAGAACTCAGAAAGACTAAATAACCTACCCATGTATTAATATGCTTATTATTACATATTAATGTGTCATTAATGTGTCATAATATTACATATTATTTCTTTCAGATGAAGTGATATCTCATGAGGGGCATGCAACTGATAAATGGACTACACATAGAAAATGAGCTGGTCACAATCTTCACAGGGAAACCCAGGACATTCATAATATTTTTAGGAATGACATAAAAACAACAAATAGTATTTGCTGATTTGATCGAAAGGTGAAGCGTTCACTTTGAGAAAAACCAAGGAGTAAGCACTTGCTTTTCAAGGTTTTCATGAAGCTATGTTACCTCACTCTTCTTAAATGTACAGATGAAAGAGGCACTATGAGACACTCTGCCTCTGGGATCTTGTCCTTTTTACTAGGGTACAACAAGGGACAGAAGAGTAAGTGGACAAGGACACAAAGGCATGCATAAAGCAAATCTTAACAAAGCAAAAGCCAGTAGAGTTAATAATCCTACACACAGAAGGGTGGTCTTGTGTCTTCTTCAGATTGTTTTCTGATTCATCAAAGATACTGTAAGCTTCAAATTTAAAATCTTTGATTCTATGATTTTTTCAACTGTGCCCCTCCCAAAGAAATGAGAAAAAATGAGAAAACAACTCTATTCATCGGCATCTACCCTACCATCTGCCTTCTTTACCTTCCAGCACCAGTTAAGGAAACAGGATGGTCAATCAGGTATTTGAACTTATTTCTTCTGACAGGGTGATACCAGACTTGGTCAGCCGGACGCAGAAGTGTACCCTAAGAAAAAGCAAATACATGAATATACAGCAGAGGGAGCTCTAGTCAAATGAAATCTGTTAATCCTTTGGAATGTTTACATTAAAGGCATTTGGATAGTCTATGGAAAAAAGAGAGAGCAGAATGCTTAATCAATACAATGGAGAAAAACTGAAACTGGGACAATTCAAAAGTGAAAGAAAAATATCAAGACTGACAGTAGTAATAATGATCACTTAGGTAAATCACATTTTAAAAAGCATTTCCTTGGAAACACTGTTGCAAATTATTTTAGTTTTCATTCTTGGAAATGAATTTTAAAGTACTTTGAAAGACAATCAGGAACATATGACACTGGGACGCCTGGGTGGCTCAGTCGTTAAGCATCTGCCTTCAGCTCAGGTCATGATCCCAGGGTCCTGGGATCGAGTCCCGCATTAGGCTTCTTGCTGGGCAGGGAAACTGCTTCTCTCTCTGCCTGCCACTCCCCCTGCTTGTGCTTGCTCTCTCTTTCTGACAAATAAATAAATAAAATCTTAAAAAAAAAAAAAAAGGAATATATAACATTAAAAAAGAAACAAGCCCAAAATGAAGTCACTTGTGCTAAGCCTCACATCAGCAAACCAACACTTAACACCTTACCTAATGGCAGTTGTGGCATCTCCCAAGAGTGGCATTTTAAGCCAATCAGCTGGAAGTTCCTGATCAGCACTAGAGAGGTAATCAGCCTGATAGGCTCCCACCCTTCCCCAGAAGATGACCTTGCCCAAAATAACCCTTTCTTCTGTTTATGATTTCCTTGTCCCTGCCCCTTTCCGCCAAAAACAGCCCTCTATTTTGTATAGCTTCTCAGAATTCCTTTCCACTTCCTATATGGGATGCTGCCTGACTCATGAATTGTTGAATAAAGCCACTTAGAGCCTCAAATTTACTCAGTTGAATTTTGGTTTTTACAAGAACATGCTCAATAAATACCTAATGAACTGGATACCAAAAAGACATATGTTCCCCAGTTCTTCGTATAGGTATATACTCACCTTTGGGGTTTTAGTTTTCTTAGGGGGCAGTAAGTTTTCAGGACAAGGACCAGCATTGGCTGCATAGGTCAGAGAAAGAAGAACTTCCTCAGGGATGAACTCATTCTGAAGGGATGTAGGAAGGGGTTTTGAACGATCCACCATATTTTTTTTCTCCTTTAGTTCAGGAAGTACTAAGAAAGTAACAGGAAAGAAAAACTTGCTGCAGTTTTTTGTAGTTAGTTGGAAATTCCCAGGCTGCTTCATCAATACTACCTGTATATTTCTAACAGAGCAAACACTGTTTCTGGTTGCCAAGAATAGTTAACAGTACTGAACATCATCTCGTCAAGAAAAAAATGCTCATATTGCCTGCCCTCCTCACACTTTTAACACACACAGTTTCAAAAACTGAGGCACAAAGATGAACCTCCATTATTCCAAATTCAAAGCTGAAAATTAAACTCACATCACCTGCTCAATTAAGTGGAACAGACTTAAAATGACTATTTTCCCTTTGATGTGAAAAGGACAAAAGAAAGTTCCCCTCACAACTGTCAAATTATTTAGTAATTATTTCTATGTAAATCCAAAGGTGAGGATAACTGCATTAATTGGGGCATTTTTAGAGTGGAAGGGATCTGAGTTGGGTTTAAGAGGAAAAGCAGAATTAGGATTGTTGGAAATGAAGAGTGGAATAATCTGAGCAAACCGGCAGAGTCAGAACTGTACCAAGAGTGTTCTATTCAGCCTGAGTAGGGCGGAGGAGTTGTAAAGACAGGGAATGGGAACAAATAGGTAAAGGCCTCCTGTGAAATCAGCCAAGGAGAGTGGGGTTGTGGCTCTTACAGTACTCTCCACTAATCTACGCCCCTCACAAAGTATGGCTTATGTTAATGATATATTTTTGGAATGTTGGTGAGGGGCGTAGATTAGTGGCTTAACAAACTCAACTTTGTTTACATTTCCTTATGCCTCTGTTTCCCACATCACTCATGGAAGAGAGGGTGATGTTAGGGCTCCAGAAAATTGAATTATGGGTCTCTGAAAGTTAGGCTATTGATAAGAATGCTTTTTCCTTGTAAATCACTAAGACATTGGAAAACTGATGGAGACTCATGTCTCGCGGGACTGTGATCTCTATTAGTTAACCGTTTGTTTTTCCGTTCCCTTGGCTTTAGGACAGCCAGCAGTACCTAAGGAATGTCACACACATCCCACCCAGGAGGGGGGCTGGGAGGATTGTGGGCTGTCAGCTTGTGCTTTGCCCTCAGCTTGCTTTCTGCTCCCTCATCATTAATTTCTATAAGGAGGGATCATGCCTTCCTTGTTCACCAGCAAAACTTCTGAAGTTCACATTACCAAATCTCTTTATCTCTTGAATATTTGAAATGGAGTTAAATATCACAAGAAATAGGAAGAAAAAAAAAGCTGGGTGGGGCTTTAGCACAATCTCTAAAAAAAAAAAAGATGAAGGTGTTGGAGGGAGTTTTGACATAATGGGAGTAGGGATGAGTCTAGCTGATTCTTATTCTATGCAGATCTGCAGTTATCTCTAGATGAATGAAAATCTTAAGGGAATTCTTGTCATTTAGATATATTGTTAAAACCTGATACAAACTGGTTCCTTACAGTCAGAGCCCAGGTACCAAAAAAAGTAGTTTCATGCAACTACTGGAACTTAAAATAGGGTGAATTTAAAACTATAAAACTAGGGGTGCCTGGGTGCTTCAGTCTGCTGAGCGTATGACTCCTGATTTGGGCTCAGGTCATGATTTCAGGGTGGCGAGATCCAGCCATCCCTTGCACCCTGCACTTAGCAGGGGGGTAATGCTTGCGTATTCTCCCTCTCCTTCTGCCGCTCCCCCCACTTTTTCTCCCTCTCTAAAATAAATAAATAAATCTCTAAAAAGAAGTTTTAAAACAATATAAAACTCATCATCATTTGAAAAAAATTAGTCTTCAGGTGGAGTAGTGAGACAGGACTCTGACTCAAAAGTACTATAAAAGGAATGGCTTTTGATTTTATTGAAACAAGTGTATTAGAAAAACGAAACTAATTAAGGTATCCTGAAGTCTCAGACTCAGGGGAACGGGGGAAGGGGCTGTGAGTTCCATCCACGGCCGTGACTACTTGTGTCTGCGGGATCCTTGAAGAACTTTACCTGTCTCCTCCTTGGATGCAGAGACTCTTAATTTCTTGCCCTCAGGTGTTGACAAGGAGGTCAGCAATGTGGAGGGCGTTTTCGGAAGAGACATAACAGTCAAGGCCTCCTACCACTCGCTTTAGTAATTTGAAATATCGCTCCAGAAAGCTATCTTAGAAACAAACCAGCGGCGTACTGGGGTCTGGCCGTGCCGCCACACTGTCCTGCAGGCAAAAAAGAGAGAGAGATCCATTTGGGGCTTATGTTAGGATCAGAGTTTATAATCCATCTAGCTTCGGTTTTCCTTCTTTGGGGAGCCTTCTGTGTTCTCTCAGGTCACCTGACGCGACTGAGAAGCCTGCTCGGGCCCCCCACCGACCGCCGGCCCCACCCGGAGGGGGTCCCCGGCTCCAGACGGGGAGCTCGGGGCCGAGGCCTCGCCCGCACGCAGCGCCCTGGGGCACAGCAGCTCCGCGGAGTCGGGGCAGGGCAGCGTGGGCGCCGGTCCGCCTCAGAAGTGATGGGAAACAGACACAACTGCTACCGGTAAATTGTGTTTCCCGCCAGCAGCTGGTCGCCTCGCCCTTTTCCGGAGCGCCTGCGTGTCGTCATGGAAACCCAGGACCCCGAGCTTTGGCCGCCCTCACTGGGGGCTGTCTTCAGCGGTGCCGGCGGAGGAGGGCGACTGCTAAAGACTCCCAACACCCAGGGATGCGGTGGTTTTTCACCACTGCATAGGTTCAGCAGCAATAGAGAACAAACATACTTAATCGGGCCGTTCTCACAGAGTGCGCAAGGGACTCGATCCCGGCGCTTCCGCCCGCAGGTCGTCGCCAGTGCGCAGGCGCCAGCGGTGGCCGGGGTCGCTCTTCCGCCCCCGCGGACGACCTTCGCGGCACCCGGCGCCAGATTGGAGCCCGCATCCCGGAAGAGATTTGTTTTTCCATTACTCTCTCCCACTTTTTTGTTATTTTTCCTATTTTTCTAAAAGCCAAATCCAAGGCGAAATTAGGTAACCAAAAGCTCTGGGTTCCCATCTGTTCAGGCTTCCTTGCGGATGCTGCCCCTGCCCTTGACCTCTTGGTTAAGTCTCCTTGGGCACTTACGCACAACCCCCACCCCACCCAGCACGTTCAAGGCCTTCTTAGGTCGAGGATTTTTTTTCGCTGGAGGCAGGGAAGGAGATTGCGCTTTAGGCGGAGTCAACCCAAGAAAAATTGTTGGGGCTTCCCAGAAACCTGTTCTCAGGGAAGAATGGGATAAACAAATTGGCAAGGAAGAGCTGAAACCCCGCCCCTTGCCGCCACCAGGGATCATTTTCTGTTAATATGGAGCCTTGGGGCGCCTGGGTGGTTCAGTCGTCTTAAGTGTCTGCTTTGGGCTCAGGTCATGATCTCAGGGTCCTGGGATCCAGCCCCACATCGGGATCCCTGCTCAGGGAGAGCCTGCTTCTTACCCCTGCTCGCGCTCACTCACTCTACACTTGTTAGAGCCCTAGCAATATTATGAACAAATTCCCTAATACCGCTCACTCCCTTAAAAAAAAAAAAAAAAGATGAAACCTTAATGCCAAATAGTACGAGTGGAATCCCAGTGTCTAGATGACTCTGGTCTGGCAAATAAATTTTAGAAGGGAAGATAACTTGTTCAACCGTCCTACTCCTTAGGACCAAGCACAGTGCCTGGCCCAAACTACCTGGTGTTTGAAAATCAACTGGACAGTTCTGCTCCTGTGCTGATGGATTCGGTCTCTGGTTTCTGATTTTCAGGATAATAGCAATGATAATAGCAACGAAAAAATAGGAGCGAAGTGTTAAAAATAAAAACACAAAATCTTGTGTGCCTGGGTGGCTCATTCGGTTAAGTATCTGGCTCTTGGGTTTCAGCTCAGGCCATGATCTCATGGGTGGTGGGAGCTCTGCAATGTGGGGGAGGGAGTTCAGCTTGAAGATTCACTCCCTGTCCCTCCCCTTCCCCCTCACGCTCTCTGTAAACACACACACACACACACACACACAGTCTCTATGGAGGTCAACTTGAAGATTCACTCCCTGTCCCTCCCTTTCCCCCTCACGCTCTCTGTAAACACACACACACACACACACACACAGTCTCTATGGAGGTCAGCTTGAAGATTTGCTCCCTGTCCCTCCCCTTCCCCCTCATGCTCTCTGTAAACACACACACACACACACACACACAGTCTCTATGGCCCATTCTAATTCTCCTAGTCAAACACCCTGGCTAGCTGAGCATTCTAGCCTTTAGCCCTATACCATCACTCTAATTTTTTTCTAGATTTTCCAAGAATCTACAGAGACAACACTCACATAGCACACATGTAGTTCCCTCTAAGGACTGGCAATGATCAAACAGGTGAAAGGCAAAAGCAATGCACAAGTAGGTGGAAGGTAACTTTCCTCCAGTTTATTTGCCTTCTGCCTTCCTCAATGGTGGTGTGACTCTACATTCTAGTTTGGAACCATAACCAGAAGACTGAACTTCAGAGATCTTAAAACTCCAGCGTTCAGCTTACAGTTTATTAAGCCTTTGGGTACTGGAAAACAAGGTAACTGATCTTTCATATTCTTAACCTAGTTTAAAAATAGTATCTAGGGGACTGATAGAAGAGATGAAAAGTGAACAGATTCAAGAGACACATAGAAAGTAAAATCTATAGAATTTGGTAAGTGATTGGATCTGTGGTATGAAGAAAAAGACATCAAAGGTTACTTCTCATTTTCTATCCTGTGCAATGGTGTGATTACACATACCGTTTCCTGAGTAAAGGTCTGTGTTAAAGTTGTAGAAGTATATGAAGTAAATGCCCAAAGACAGATGAACACTTAAGAATATTACACTAAGACCATAGCTATTGAAGAATACAGTTGCTACTCTTGGGAAACTCCTCGTAATTTTGTTTTGTTTTGTTTTGTTTTTAAAGATTTTATTTATTTGACACAGCGAAAGAGACAGAGAGCAAGCACAAGCAGGGGGAACAGCAGGCAGGGGAGAAGCAGGCTCCCTGCTGAGCAAGGAGCCCGAAGCAGGCCTCGATCCCAGGACCCCGGGATCATGACCTGAGGCGAAGGCAGCCACTTAACTGAACTGAGCCACCCAGGCACCCCTCTCATAATTTTGATTGATAGCAAGGGAACCCTAAAGTGGAGAGAGGTAAAGTATTATTGAGGTCTTTGATGGAAAATATCACAGAAAAATCCAAGATGAGCAGGTAATAATTTTCCTAAATGGAACACATCATGATAGTAAAAATGTCAGCCATAGTTATAATAAACAGAGCTAAATGCGCTTATTGGCATTGACTAAATTCTTTGGCAGCTTAACAAATACCCAACTCAGCAGTAGGGTCCTCTGGCTTCAAGTGGAATCTCAGAAGAGATTCAGTTATTGTGATCACCAAACATGCCCTGAGCTGGGGAAAAAAACAAACAGTAGGAGCGTGTTTGCACCAACCTTTTAACAATTCATTTTCTTTTTTTTTTTTTTTTTTTTTTTTTTGAGAGGGACAACAAGCAGGGAGAGGGGCAGAGGCAGAGAATCTTAAGCAGGATCCAAGCTCAGCGCAGAGCCCTAGGTGGGGCTCGATCTCATGGCCCTGAGCCAAAATCAGGGATGCTTAAGTAACTGAGGAACCCAGGCACCCCTTACCGATTCAGTTTCTAAGTGTGTGGGCAGGGATTACACACTCATTTGTGGGCACTTACAAATAGCATGCATAGTTTCCTGAAGGAGTCTGACTGGGGAAAAGACCAGTAATTGTACTTAGTGTAGCTAAAGATTGAAGGTATCAAGTAAGTGTTGTGAAGGAGACACTGAGAAAGAAATCTAGGCACTGCCGAGCCAAGTGCCTCTCAGGGGAAGAGTAACTTCTAGTGTTGCTTCCACAGGACATTCCTAAAACCGAAATGATGCCTCAGCTTGTCTCAGTTATGTCATTATTCAGTTAAGTACCTTCCGATTCCACATAGGTGTGCCGACAGGAAGAAATATGCTTTTGGTTTTTGTTCACAAGCATATCTTCAGTGCACAGCACAGTATCTGGAACATGGTGTTGATGCAGTCTAGAAGAAATCCATCTTTCTCATCATACCATAAATTAGGCTTCTACGGAGCAAATTCAGTCAGCAACCGTGCCAACCTGATTTCTTATGGTATATTTACCAACCCGTGTGATTTCTCATGGTATAGTTACAAACCGGTATTCCAGTGACCTTCGTTCATTGGAGTCCAGATGCAAGCTGAGCCTAAAAGGTCAGGACCCTCAACTTCAGTAAATTCAAGGAAAACTTCCACACCATGCTTTTGCCCCTGGTGCCAAAGAATACTCACTTGGTCCAAGAAACAGGAAGGGGCCCATCTAATTTCTGAAGGGACTTCCCCCTTCCCACTCCTCTGGCCCTGCAGAGGCAGGTGGCTAGAGCCAGAGCATGGAAGATTAGAGGACTTCTTAGCTGTTAGTATGATGATGCTTCTATGGAAAGAATGTTGTGATGTCAAATCCTACTCATAATGGGTTCCTATTACGAGGAGATTCTTTAGAGGAAGGAAAGCAATGAATTTTGCTTCAAAATCAGTTTCCCCAAGTCTTGTCTGAAAAAGCACACTTCTCAACCAACAGATTTGCCACCTCTCATTAGAAGACTAAGTCCATATCTACCCATTTAGGGGGAGGAGGTGGGTACATTTTGAGAAATAGCCATTCACATGTTTTAAGAGGCCAACTGCAAAAGGAATCAAACAACAAATAATGACCACAATAAAGAGAGGAGGCTCAAAGTGTCAGTGTCACAACTGGGCTCTATCACTTATTAATTTGTAATCTTTAACATGGCTCCCCCTCCATCATTCTGGATAAGAAAGTTATTTGCCGGGCGCCTGGGTGGCTCAGTTGGTTGGGCGACTGCCTTCGGCTCAGGTCATGATCCTGGAGCCCCGGGATCGAGTCCCACGTCGGGCTCCCTGCTCAGTGGGGAGTCTGCCTCTCCCTCTCTCGTGCTCTCTCTCTCTCATTCTCTCTCTCAAATAAATAAATAAAAATTTTTTAAAAACTTAAAAAAAAAAAAAGTTATTTGCCTTCTCTTTGGCTATACTCAGCACATAAAGCTGCTGGACATTAAGATGAAAAACATCTGGGGCTCCTGGGTGGCTCAGTTGGTTAGGCATCTGCCTTTGGCTCAGGTCATGATGGGAATGAGCCCCACATCAGGCTCCCTGCTCAGCGGGGAGCCTGCTTCTCCCTATGCCCCTCACCCTGCTAGTGCTCTCTCTCTTGCTCTCAAATTAAATCTTTTAAAAATTAAAAGTGAAAAAATCTGTAATTATGAAATATGTAGATATTGAATAAACTTGATTACTTTTTTTTTTTTAAAGATTTTATTTATTTATTTGAGAGAGAGAATGAGATAGAGCATGAGAGGGGGGAGGGTCAGAGGGAGAAGCAGACTCCCTGCTGAGCAGGGAGCCTGATGTGGGACTCGATCCCGGGACTCCAGGATCACGACCTGAGCCGAAGGCAGTCGCTTAACCAACTGAGCCACCCAGGCGCCCTAAACTTGATTACTTTTAAAAACAACAGAGACTAGGCTTTTTCCAAATATATTTATTTACCACATTCTTCACATATGCAACACTTTGCCATTTTGTATGTAGATTTTAAGTTAACGCTAAGACAATGCATACTGAACAAAGTGATAGTACCAGTGATTAGATAAACAGGGCAGGGCATGGGGGGGGCAGGTCATGAACAGAAATTCTGGAAAAGAGCAAACACAACTGAATTAGAAAAGAAATCTTTAATTATAGAGAAACTTTTAAAACCACCTCAGATGTCCATGCCCCTCTGCTGCACTCAGAACACAATGGATTTAAAGCACAAGCTGGTTGAGTGTGTAGACACAGGAAGGAAGCAGCCACACGGGCCCAAATGGTGAAGCCATGGCTGGAGAGGGAGCATTCTTCTCACCCAAGAACTGGCACATTTGC
Source organism: Mirounga angustirostris (assembly GCF_029215605.1). NCBI lineage: Eukaryota > Metazoa > Chordata > Mammalia > Carnivora > Phocidae > Mirounga > Mirounga angustirostris. Next base: position 47,725,652 of record NW_026991714.1, read on the forward strand.
ACACGGGAATTCAAACTGTATCCCTAAGTGACTGCATGCACAAACTGCCTCGTGTCTCAGAGTTAGTTAGAACCATGAGAAAGCACACCTACCACTTCACTAAAACAAACGAACCCCACAGCACAGGGGATAACCTGCTAGCTTAAAGGTTAGCACTCCCTTGGGAGTGCTAGTAGAAAGAAGGAAGCATTTAGAAAAAAATACAGAAGAGGCAGCTTTCGTTTTTGGTTTTTTTTTTAAACTATCACTTCTGAGATTAACCCTTTTTCTCAAATCCAAATTAGCTATTAAAAAGTCTTTATGCGGGGCACCTGGGTGGCTCAGTCGTTAAGCGTCTGCCTTCGGCTCAGGTCATGATCTCAGGGTCCTGGGATCGAGCCCTGCATTGGGAAGCCTGCTTCTCCCTCTCCCACTCCCGCTGCTTGTGTTCCCTCTCTCGCTGTGTCTCTCTCTGTCAAAATCTTAAAAAAAAAAAAAAGTCTTTATGCTTTACAGAAAAAAAGTGGGAACTTTATTAAAAGGACTTCGTAGATTATATAGATTGGACAGCTTTCCAGTTTTATCATTACTGCTGTTCAAGCAGGGCATTAAATTTAGGGTGAGAAAGAGCATGGGCGGACCAAGCAAGAAGGACTCCATTCTCCCCATTTCAACCAGAGTTGAAGCCATGTTTTACCTCCTTTATAAACAGGGTTCCAAAATTCTACTACCTGATAGAAACTTTAGTGATGTTAGAAACTACTCAAATGCTTATATAAGCTTTACTAGTAATACTCATTTTATTCTTCAGAACCTTTACGTCGCAGTTTCTTCAATTTCTGAGCCATAAACATAAAGCTTACAGCTTAAGTAAAACGGTGACCAAGACAGATCCTTCTCCGATGGTATATATGCACACATATATAAACTGTATTATAAATCTATGTAAGTCACATAAAATTTTGCACAAGGTTAGTAAGCAAGTCCATTACACGTTATTAACAAAAGTATGAACTATCTTCCCATTAAGACTATAAGCATTGTTTATACTGGCAAAATTAGGGCCTCATTAGTTTCCTTCCTCTTCATAAATTCTAAAATTTAACTATAAAGTATACACACTAGTTCTAACACTTAAATACCTAGGCAAAGGTAGACATGCTTTTCTTTTAGAAGCCTACCCTTATGCTAAACAGATAAATATGAAAGTAATTTTGGAGGTGGAAACATAAGGGCCTTTAATAATCTTGTTAAATTCTAGTTAGTTCCATTATGGGAGTGTTTATTATATCAGTCCAGGTACGATGGGCATTCACATCATCGCGAGTCTATTTAAAAGCACATATTCTCAGGACTGTGCATTTGAAACATTCACATTTTTAAAAAATTCCAATGAGATAGTAAGGATTCAGGTTTAGAATTTATGGACGATAAGAAGATAATGAGGCCCTTTTCCTGCCAGGGCCAGCGTTTTCTAACAACCCTTTGAGGTAGCTATTGCCCCCATTTTACAGATGAGTAAAACTGTGGCTCTGATAAACAAAGCAACTGTGCCCATTGTCACACTGCTAGTAAGGATGGGGCCATCTTAAACATCTGTGCATGCTTTTTTGCTGCACCAGTGGTTTTCCGACTGGGTATTTGGGGATAGGAGAAAATGGGTGTCCCAAACAACTGGACTCCAGCCCTGCGTCCCAATCTCAACCAGAAGCAGCTATAGTTTACCTGTTTTGCATGCTGGGCTTAAGTGTAACTATCTTTTTTTATGGTTTCATAACTAAAACATACTCATCAGGCAAACCCGGTTACTACAGTTGTGTTAGTTTACGTTCATTATTTTTCCCCATACAAAATAATGAACTTTACTCAAAATTACTCATGACCACAGAAAACAAACATCTTTTTGCATAAAAGACCTCAACAATTCATAAATTAGATCTTTTTAGGCTACATAACCCACATGACCAACCTTTTAAATACATAATGTTCTATTAGGCTTTCTATAAAGAATTCAGGATTCCATTTTTCATGCCAAGTATAATTTTAAAATTCAATGAAAACTGCCTACACTAAATCAATGACTTGTACAATATGATCTGTGTTTGCAATTATAGAGTATTTACTGTACCTTCTTCACCTGCCAATGTCACCCACTCTTACCCTACAACTAAAAGGAAAAAGCATTTCCCCCACTCCTCACGCTTCCAAAAGCAAAAAGTAGTTACTGAAAGGTTAAAAGCAACCTGAATTTTCTAATTAAATTCTAATGTAAAGCAAGCAACTTCACTTATGCAATTTTAGGAGATTAATCCACCAAAAAAAACCAAACAGCTCCATTTTCCTTCACTATCCAGGACTGAGAATGAAACCATCTAACAGATTTAAAACAAAGTCTGAGATATAGCTGTTGTCTTAGAGAAAACACCCACAATAATGGCTACTATCATTAATACTTCTTACAGGAAAGAAGTTTTAAACTCTTTTCTTTTCAGAAGGAAAAAAAGTATCATCCTGTAACTAATTTTCACCCCTATTAGCAAAAGAGGGGAAAAAAATCAATAAATCTTCCTGAAACACATCAGAAGTTTTAATTTATTTAGGAGTATAGGTAGTGGTTTAAATAAAACGATTTTTGCTAAGAGCGGCTAGCACTAAGACCATGGCTATCAAACTAGTTTGTCACAGAAAGTAGCTATTCCTTTAAGTGTTTGTGAAAACTTCTTAGGGCAGTCTTATCATTCTAAAGAGTCCTTAGTTTTAAACATTTTTTGTTGTCACCTCAAGGTCTTGGGCAGGGGGAAAAAAAAAAACACTAATAAAGGGAAGATGAGAGCTAAAACAAACAAAAAAACTCACCAGCCTTCATCAGTCCTACAAATATTCAGAATCAATACAAAGCAACAAAATCAATGAGCAATGAGAACCTAACATTTACAGCACTTAACAGAAATACAGATCAAAGAGTTCCATTCTCTCCCTTCAGTTGAGACTTATTCATGAAACAGTCTTAGACCAATCTGGTTTTCTTAACTCCCTCATTATATTTAAAATGTAGTCCCATAAATTCAAGTGATTGAGCATTCTGATTTTTAATAAAAATACCAGAGATTACAAGATGTACAAAAGCAGTCTCGTTTGGAGGTTATGACTCCATCACAATTACACCACCACTGTCCAGACAATTACTGCTGGGACCATGTGAATTACTTTTTAAGAAATGACCTCGTGTCACATGCACTTCTGTCTGTCCAAGTTGGATTTTATATTTGAAAATTGCCTAAACTCATCTGGATCAAAGGTACTGATGAAAGAAAATGGGTACTTGTGGTACAAATTAAGTTGTGACTACTAAGAAACTCAATTCTCCTCCTTGTGACACTCAAACTGACTTTAAAACAATTCTAAAAAGATGTCCCAAAACTTTTTGGATGGAAGTAGGGCTATTAGAATACCAACAAAGCTTCTCAAGTTGGCTACTCCAAATGAAAATCACTTTTTGGGTAATTCTTAAGTCTCACTTCTCTGGGTGGAAAATTCAACTCCACGGTCTCTGATAGGCCATTCAATGCTCCATCTTTACAAACATAATCACACCTCACACACACAAACAAAATAATTCCTGCACACCACACTGTATTAGCAATGGGCATCTTATAACATGGAAACATCACATATAGAGTACATTTTCTTGAAAATGATCACATATTAATTTGTTTCACCTAACGTATAATACCATTAAAAGTGTAATAATTGAGCAGTGCAGAAGCCAGCTTCTGGATCTTTAAAAATCACTTTAATATTAATGGAGGTGATTAATACTTATATGTTACAGACTTACTAGCCTGCCAACTATTTCAAGTCAGTATTTATTAAACAATAAGTTTACCAAAGGGTACTTCTAAATAACTTCTCAAAAGTTATTAAAGTTTAAACAACAAAAAAAAGTTATCCTCCACATAAGTTCCACGATAAAATAATTTAAACATACGATTGGCTCAGCAAGTCTTTTTTAAAAATTACTTTGGAAGTTGTAAAAGGAAATGTCTTTTCTTTGTCCTGTGCCACTTCTTTCTGTTCCCTCACTATGTAAGATTTCGGATGTAAACTCAAGAATTCAAGGTGAAAGGTATAATCTTGCTTCACAAAAATCATGATCTACACTTTATAGAGAAAACAAGGTAAAAATTGAGTAGAACTGAACTTCTTTCCAAAAAAAAATACCATTAGGATGTATAACGAGATTATCTCTGGAAATGAGAGATTTTCGCTCTACTAGAGATAACAAAATGTTCCACATTATTTTCTTTTCTTTCCTAAGTACATAGTTAATTAGCATACATTCCAACAGTGTGCCTGAAAAAAATTTCTAAGCCTGAAATATTTAAATGCTTTCTTCATAAGTGTTTTGGCTAAGTCAGTGGCCAAGGAAACATGCTGTTTAGTCACAACGTTTAGATGGGAGTCAAAAAACAAAAACCCAGCAAAAATCTGTCATTATGTCAGCTATGTAAGTCTCCCTTCTCCCAAAAAGGTAAAGAAAAAAAAAAAAAGTACTGCTTTAAGTGCACACGATTCCAGTAAACTTGCAACATCTCAGCTGACCGAGGAATGGAGCAAGCCATCTGTAAAGCGCAGAGTGATCCAAATACCACAGATAACTTCAGTAACAGCTGGAAACAGATGCTGGCCCCAGATCAGGCAGAATACCCATCTTCAGTGTCAAGGAATGAAACAAAGTTCAAGCTTCTAAAACACGTAACGACAAGTCCAGGACCGTGGCCTGATATAATCCAGAAATGTGGGCTTCAATGGGGAAAGAAAAATGGAAGAGTAGTTTATTTGCACGCACGTATGCACAAGGTCGTCAGGGTAGACAGGGGGTGTTAATTTTATAAACTGCACACCTCTACAATGCCTCCCAGCATGTCGGTAACCTTTAAGCTATAAGCAGCTTGCTAATTCAAAAGATGTTCATTATTTTTATCTAGAACACAGATTATAGTGATTTAGAAGTTTTACACAAAGCTTTCGAAGTCCAGTAAACTCTATACAATTACACGGACTTCTGACCAAATTCCAAACAGGCACTACTTCTCTTTTGGATCTTGCATTTTATTTTAGCACAGACCTACTGTTAGTGGCCTAACATCTAAATTGTAGTAGGGTAAAAGGATGATAAAATATATATACAAACTATAATACAAGGTTTAGAATTACTAAATTATCTAAATGAGAACAGATGAAGCACTATGAAAGTTCAGCAATAGGAAAAAACTGGAGCAAGAATCTGAAAAAGGTGGGGCGCCTGGGTGGCTCAGTCGTTAAGCGTCTGTCTTCGGCTCAGGTCATGATCCCAGGGTCCTGGGATGGAGCCCCGCATCGGGCTCCCTGCTCAGCCTGAAGCCTGCTTCTCCCTCTCCCACTCCCCCTGCTTGTGTTCCCTCTCTCGCTGTGTCTCTCTCTGTCAAATAAATAAATAAAATCTTAAAAAAAAAAAAAAAAAGAATCTGAAAAAGCTGGAAGATGTTGCATCGAAAGTGGATTTTGAGAAAATAAAATCTGACAGGTGGAATCCGAGTGCAGAGAGCACCATAACCAGAGGCAGACCAAAGCAGCTAGCTCAGATGCACATAGAGGAAATAAGGAGGGGGCATTAGGGCAACATAAGAAAAACAGGATAGACAGTAGGAGAAGATTTGGGAGAGAAACATTAATTTGCCTATGGGTGTCTTCAGATACCTGTGGTACCTGTGAGAAATAGTCAGATATACCAAGAAGGCACCCCCTAAATATTTGGGAGTTATCCGTATGCAAATAAAAGTTTTAAAAATGAGACTCTTACATACCACAACAACAAAGATCAAGGGAAATGGGATCTTAGGCATATGAGTGTAGCTAGACATTTTTATGAAGAGTTTATTACTTTGGGAAGGAAGAGGTAAGAAATATATATCTGTGTAGGTGGTAGCAGGGAGGATACACATGCCACTGAGAAGACCCTGCAGAACATATACATTTTCAGGACACAGGAAGGAAATTAGAAGACACTTCAAAAAAAAAAGTGAAAGAGGAAAAAAAAACAAGAACTAGGAGCATTCAGTGTAAAGAAAACCAAAGAAAACTTTCAAAGCCAGTGCAGTAAGATCAGGTAATAAGCTAATCCTTTTACTCCTTATTTCCCTCCCCTTAACATTAATTCAGCATCATCTCTATTACTCTTCTTCTCCTTAATATTGCCTACCAAGCCTCATAATCAGGGAACAAAAACGTTACTTTTCCACTCCAGCCTAACCAAGGACTCACATTTTTGAGAGGACAATGCTGACGTGCATACCACTCTTGGGAATAAAAGCACAGGATGACTCCTTGGCCCGCGAAAATGGAAGTCCACATCATAACGTTCCAAATTGGCCTTTTCCGACTGTCATTGACAATGAAGTTGAAAGCCACTAAAGTTAGAATGATAAAAATATATATATATATAGTTATCAAAACATCATCTATCAGGAAACAAGGGGCCTTAGATATGTGCTGTAATTATGTAATTATCACAATGAGCATCAACTGTGGGTATACAGGTTTTATTCTGGCCACTGGTTCTGTAAGTAAAAATGAAGCTTCAAGTATTGAAATTTATCAATCGGTGATTAACTGGAAATCAGAGAATATCCAGAGCAGGTGAAAATATGTCATGGAATCATTCATATTTGAACTTGTCCCTCCCTCCACCCACCCAAACGAGGGTCCGCGTTTTTCAGGGGTGAACACTGACAGAGTGCAGAAGTTGTTTATAGTCTTCATGACCTCCCAAATCGGTGTTATCCTTAGTCTTCAAGAGGCTATTTAAGTTCATTTCTCTACTTCAAAGGATGAGCATCCTGCGACAGAGCGTGGTTTAATTACTCAAAGTCAATGCTGTGACCATCTGATAAACACTGCCTTGAAATGGTATTGCTACAATCTAGCTGTCCACCCTGCCTTAGACTTCATTTTCTATAAATTTCTCTTTTAGCCTGATGCTCGGTACTCACAGCACGCCAAGATACTTACTTCCAAAGAACATGAAGAGCACGAAAAGCACTGGATAGAAAAAGCTCAAGCAAACAGCCAGCGCATATTCATGCACTATGGCAGAAACAGCAAAGACCGCTAACATGGCAGCCCACTTGAATCTCTTAGTGAAAAACTAGGGTAAAAGAAGAATATGAAAAAGTAATTTTTTAAAAAGTAATTAAGCGCAAACTAGATACAGCTGACCCTTGAACAAAAGGGGTTTGAACTGCATGGGTCCACTTATTCAATTAATACAGCACAGTACAGTAAATGTATTTCTCCTTATGATATTCTTATCAACATTTTCTTTTCTCTAGCTTACTTTATTGTAAGAATGCAGTATATAATGCATAGATCACATAAAATGCGTGTTAACCAACTATTTACCTTATCAGTAAGGTTTCCAGTCAATTGTAGGTGATTAGTAGTTAAGTCTTGGGGAAGCCAAAAAATTATATGTAGATTTTTTTACTGCGTGGGAGGGTCAGCACCCCTACCCGCCTTGTTCAAGAGTCAACTGTATATAAGACTTATAATTATCACATGCTAAAGGCACCTATTTAATTATGTTTATATTTGATTTTTCTAATCTACTCCTTGGATTAATCCAAATGTAGTAAATATTACAAAAAACATCTATGCTTTCAAATCCTTATTTTACTAAAATGAGGCATTGTCAAAACCATGAATGTTGAAAGAACTGGGCATATTTTCAAAAACCTATTTGTAACCTATGTCTGTAAGTCACTACAGTAGACAAAACAGTTTTCACATATAAATGGACAATCGAATCTCAACCTTTAGAGTAAAACCGTATGGTGGATAAGGCAGGCATTCTCTCCATTTTCACTATGATTTAGAAAGAAGCAACAGGCCTTGTCCGTAAGTGACACTACACTTACGAATGAAAGAACACTCGACTACAGCACCATTTGCACCATGTCTTGCTATCACTTAGCCAAATAGTGACTTACTTAATAACTAAAACCTGCAATCCAGAGAGATAATCATTCATGACAGTCACCAGTCAACATACATTCTGTTCTAAAGAATGTCTCAAAGACACGTATCACCAGTTGGAAAGATACAAATCCAAACTTAAGTGTTTCCTACTTCAGCAAAGAAACCCAAAAAACAAAAAAGCTAGAGGGAGATTATTTACTGGCATTGAGATTCATAAGAAATGATCCATTACTGGTGGATCATTTCACCTTCTCTGGATGCCTCCATGCGTTCTTACTTCGTAATCATGTAAAATACAGCCCGGAACACAACTGTGGTATTAGATCTCGTCACCGTACATACCGTTCAAAGCATAAGCTTTCTTAGGCAGAAATGGCCCACAGAGAACTGAAGACCACTTCCAGCTGCACAATAATAATACTTTCTGGAAAAGGATCTCCATTTCTTGAACATCAACTTTATCTTGCCGCTTACCCAGAGAAAGTCCTTGTAAGCATAGTAATACAACCAGTCATGAACCACCACGTTCCAGGTCCTGTAATAGTTAGAGTATGATGTAGAGTTCCACCAATCCTGAGGAAAAAAAGCAAAGATTTAGAACTACACATATACACATAAACACACATATACACACAGGACCAATGCAAAACCCCCTGAGTATTCCTAAAGAACATACACACACAACATAATATCCAGAGTGTGTCATGATAATTTGTTAGTCCATACACTGAAGTCAGAAAAATCTTAAATGGCATTTTGGTTATTAATGCTCAATATATGACACGAATTTTAGATCTACAGATGATGAAGTCTGTAACTTCATTCTATCTCATTATCAAAAAAGTTACGATGGAAGATACAGAACATAATCATTAAATCTAAGGTTCATCTAAATAGCAATCAGTAAATCTCCTCACCTTGCTAAAACACAGGGAGAGAAATCTAAGGTCCTATAGGCTTAACGTGCTAAGCCTAAAGAGCTGTCCCTCTGGTACCATAAACGACAAAATTTACACTGTACAATGAGTGAGACAATGGTTACCTGCAATAAATCCCTCCCTACTTTAGGATCAGACCCATGGTATCAGACAGCTAAAGTTTGCAACCCACACCCCCTGTTTCTCTGAGAAAGGAGTGGAAGGCTTTGGGTGTTGCCAGACCACCACAAACAAAACCCTGGAGGGCTTTAGGCAGGATTACAGAACACTATGAACACCCTGGCTCTTGTCTAGAACTTAATTCCAACTATTTTAAGTATAATTAATGCCTTTCAAAATAAAGGAGGGAAAAGTTATTTCCTGTATGAACTATTCAACAGTCTTAAATAATTTGCTAAGATCACTCCTATAGCACCAGACAGCCAATTTCAAATGAATGATCAGCAGAGTCTCATGATACCCTCTGGACACATGCTTTCCCACCAATACAGGATCCAGTAGAAACCATATGCTTTATTAAGGGAGCAGATATTAGAGGTAGAAGATAAGGCTATGAGGCTGTGCTAAGTATATCAACATCAGAATCTCAGACTTAATATTGATAAAACTCATGGAAAAAGAACTTTGCAATGTTTATGTTAAACATGCTCAACAATGCTCAAATACTTAACAATGAGGACATAAGTGCATAAATAAAATGTGAAAAGAAAGAGAAGGCCAAGTATACATCACCTTATAAAACATCCTGTCACCAAAGCGTAACATCTCAGCAAAGGCATTGAGCCAGCAGTGCAAAAAGGCAAAAAACATGAGAAACAGAATCAGCACACCTAAAAATAAGATTAACAATATTAAAGGCTTTCCAAATAGCTCATGCAAAGCAGTTAACTTTATGTCATCATATGCTTAGCTGGAATTATTCTGTAAAATAAAAGTTACTGTTCCAGCTTACCTATTCAAGAGATGACACCATGTTCTTTTGAAAGTTATTTTAATTTTAGAAAGCACTAAATTCCTTCCAAGTGGGTTTTTTTTTTTAAGATTTTATTTATTTATTTGACAGAGAATGATATAGTAAGAGAGGGAACACAAGCAGGGGGAGTGGGAGAGGGGGAAGCAGGCTTCCCGCTGAGCAGGGAGCCCGTTGTGGGGCTCGATCCCAGGACCCTGGTATGGTGACCCTAGCCGAAGGCAGACACTTAAGGACTGAGCCACCCAGGCGCCCCCTAGTGGGTTTTATAGATAACAAATGACCCAGCCTGTTTTTAATAGAAATGCCTAGCTATATGGTTTAACTTGGTACCCAAGGCCCTTTAAAATCTGGTCCTCATCCCTCAGTTTAAACCAGTTGCTTAAAACTGTGGGAGATTTTGCCCCCTAGAGAACATCTGACAATTCTGGAGACATTTTTCGTTGTCACAACTCAAGGGGTAAGGACTGTACTACTAGTATCTAGTTTTTAGAGGCAAGGAGATCGGTAAATATCCTATAATGCACAAGACAGCCCCCCAAAACACAGAGTTATCCAGCCCAAAATGTCCAGTGACAAAGTTAACTTATCTCTGACTCTATGCCCAGTGTTGTAAACATCATCCATAACTGGACTTCTGCCATTCGAAAATACTCTATGCCTCTGCTTCCATCCCACTACCTAGAAGCATGTTTCCACTACTTCTCTGCCAAACACCTATTTTTCAATACCCAATGTTAAATGTCATGTCCAATATGATACAAAGTTCATCAGCACTTTGTTTATCCTACTTAAGTAGTATATACTATACTACATTGTAAATATCCATTTATATGCCTATCCCTTTCATTCACCTGTTTATTAAAAAAATATCAAAGAATATGGAGCATCTACTACGTATTAGACAATATGGGAAAGACTGTGGTTGGCTGACTGGCTGTAAGACACAATCCTTGATCTCAAGGAATTTGCAGCCTAGTGAGGAAGACATGCATTTAATATATATTCTATTAAAGGGACAGATAAAATAATTTATTGGAGGGCGCCTGGGTGGCTCAGTTGGTTAAGCGACTGCCTTCGGCTCAGGTCATGATCCCGGAGTCCCGGGATCGAGTCCCGCATCGGGCTCCCTGCTCGGCAGGGAGTCTGCTTCTCCCTCTGACCCTAACCCCTCTCATGTGCTCTCTCTCATTCTCTCTCAAATAAATAAATAAAATCTTAAATAAATAAATAGATAGATAGATAGATAGATAGATAGATAGATAGATAGATAGATAGATAATAATTTATTGGAGTGAATCTTGGGGGGGCAATCAGGGAAGGTTACCTAGGAGTCTAGGAGAGAGGTTAAGGAAGAAAGAAGGTAACAGAAAACACGACCAACATTTGACAGGTAGAAAAAAAGAAAAGAATAAGTAAAGGAAACTGTAAACTAAACTGAAAGCCTCCAGAGAGTAGAGAGCATTTATGTCCTCTTCACTGCTAGGTGCTCAGCACCTGGCACATAATAGGTACTCATGTATCTCTAGAAAAAAGTAAGTGGAATGAATGAAGTTAGGAGACTGAGGTATGGCCAGAAAGACAGGAGAGTAAGAATGAGTAGCAAGAGGGCGCCTGGGTGGCTCAGTCGTTGGGCGTCTGCCTGTGGCTCGGGTCGTGATCCCGGGGTCCTGGGATCAAGGCCCGCATCGGGCTCCCTGCTCTGCGGGAGGCCTGCTTCTCCCTCTCCCACTACCCCGGCTTGTGTTCCCTCTCTCGCTATCTCTCTCTCTGTCAAATAAATAAATTTAAAAAAATAATAATTATAAAAATAAATAAATAAATAAATAAATTTAAGAATGAGTAGCAAGAGGGGCGCCTGGGTGGCTCAGTTGGTTAAGCGACTGCCTTCGGCTCAGGTCATGATCCTGGAGTCCCTGGATCGAGTCCCACATCAGGCTCCCTGCTCGGCGGGGAGTCTGCTTCTCCCTCTGACCCTCCCCCCTCTCATGTGCTTGCTCTCTCTTTCTCTCTCTCTCAAATAAATAAATAAAATCTTTAAAAAAAAAAAAAAAAGAATGAGTAGCAAGAGAGAAATTTCAAAATGTGGTCAAACAGCATCGAAACAATGCTTCGTGGAGATGAAATAGAATAAGGGCTAAACCATCTACTGGATTTAGAATCAGGAGGATACCAGTGATTTCAATAAAGGCCACATCAGTGGCCTGGTCGGATTAGAAGATTACAATGAACTGAATAGTGAACAGGAAGATTAGTCATGAATATGGACTACCCACAGTCACAGAGAGCAAAACTTGGGTGAAAGTCAGAAGACAAACAGAAAGTTTGTCTGGGCTGAAACTGGAAGTATACGCACTTATGAAATAGATGGAAAGAAGTCGAGATGAGTATAGATGTAGAGATGACTTCAGAGCAAAAAGCAGGAAAATCAAAGGTGTGCATGTGCAACAGCTCTTTTTCCTTATAACTTCATGAATGGCCAAATTAACCAGTACCCATGTTACCTGGCAAGATGGAGTTAAATACACACAGGACCAGAACACGAGCGCTGAAGGGCTCCTGTTTGATATTCCGAAACAAGGGGGCACAGAGCCTTTCAAAGATGTAGTACACATAAAAAAAGCAACCAAAAACCTGGAATATAACAGAGATATAATACTGATGGCTTGATAAAGAAGATAGATATGTGACCCTTAGACTAATGTTCACATATATATTCCATTAATGCTAGTATATAAGATTGCCAAACTGCAATCCTTCAGAGATATTACACAAGCTAGTTTCTATCATACCTTCTTCTCTCCCAACCCTTTATCAAATGGCATACCAAAAGATGAGACTCTTGGAACCTGCTTTTCCTGCTATGTGAAACCCAGCACAAAAGAACTTATTTCATAAAGGGGTATTTGATTGAGACAAGAGTTTAAAATGAGATCTTCTGGGATTTATGATTCTGATGGAGCGAGGCAGTGGGCGGCGATGGGGAAGACATCAGACCATACCCACACATATGTATCCCAAAACAAAAAACCATAAGGAGAGGGGGAAATTAACATAGATGCTTACTAAAGTAACCAAATGGGATGACTTTAATTAAATTCTTTTACTGAAGGAAATTACTTTTGATGTTGGCAAGACAAATACCACCTACTGTACTGGTAAAGAGTTTAAAAGACTTCAGAAAGAGGTCTAGAGTTCCCAGTAGACATGAATTTACCAACACTTTAAATAGATTAAATTATTATTATAAATTTGAATCCCCATGTCCCACTAATCAACAAACCTTAGGTAAAGAAAAAATTCACCTGTAAAAACTGCACAGCAACATAACCCCACCTTACAGTGGGAGTCCTAAAAAGGAAGAAACAAAGTAAGTTTTCTAAATAAAGTAAGTAATTGAACTTTAATAAAGACCCTCACAATATCCTCCCCACACAGAACCTATCATTTTTGGCATATGGAATGCCTGTATAATTCTGTCAAGAATTACTGTAATCAAATTGGATTGCTAGAATCACCACTTGGGACTTACCCGTGCCAGCAAGAAAGTTATAACTCATTTTATCTTCTTTGTAACCCTAGATGAACTGGCCCCTGCCTACCTACCCCACCACACTCATGCTACACTTCCGGTGCTCAACACATTTCTGCTTCACAGAACAACTACCTGGGATAGTTGTCACGGTAGATGAGGGTAGGTGCAAACAAAAAGTACAAGTACTGGTTGACTGTGGGTACTGGAATCGTCTCTGGAAAAGGAAAACTCTGGTTAGATCAGGCACTCTTCAATTTCTCCTGGCAAAACTAAGAGGGAGAAGTAAGAAAGCACACAGTAGGGAAGAGTAAAAGGACTTCACTTAGCCCATATCATTTCTTCCTGATCTCCCAGAGTGACTTCTTATCCTTATATTGATTCAGTATTGCCAATCCCTCTAAACTAAGCTATTCCTGTGACTTAGAAATACCTTCTGGAGTTTGAAACAGCAATTCAAAGAATAAGCACACATGGGGTGATGAGTCTATTAACATTATAAAAATAAGGCAAAGTTTTAAGACTCTGGCGATCAATGTTTTTAAATTGTAGGTACAAAGGCAAAACGGGAACAATCAGGAAACAGTGAGATAGTCTTCCAAATCAATATGGATCCTCCATATTTAAAATCAAATATAACGTCTATAGAATGTAAAACGCCATCCCACTAAATACCAAAGGTTAAAATACGCTATTGAATAATCCTTGACCTAACGAATTTACATACTTGATTTCTCCTTGGCTGAATTTAGTACCCGAGGCACATTCTCTCTGACAAATGAATAGGACTTCATTATGAAACGAATCTACAAAAGGAGGGAGGGAAAAAAAGATGAATGTTCTACCATCGTCTTATATCCTATAAGCAACCCCAGAACAGCACTGGATCATATAAAGAATTTCCTAATTTTGCATATACCAACTCAAGTTCACATTTATGGAATAAAACAAATGAAAAACAAACTGTAAAGAAGGACATTGTTATTACCCAAATTATTTTGTATCTAACAGTATTATCTATTGCAAGTATATTACAGTAAGAAATTAAAAGCCTGTTCAAAGAGAGTCTCCTGAAGCAGTCCTTCCCATTAGTCACACAGTGTAAATTAACAGACAGCCAACGTAAGTCAGAAAATTCTGAAGGCTGTACGAACAAAATAAATCCTTTATTCAGATGGGACCAGTTTATATGACAAACCAATGAATCTGATAACCTCAAGGGTAGAGTTTTTAATTACAAAAATATTTTATCATTTAAATGACTTCTACAAAGTGTTCAAGAATAAAATCTGAATTCATCCTAAACAGCTCAATATAATTTCACTGCCAAGAATCAGAGAACACTGAAGCTAGTATGAAGTTTAAGACATGAGATGATCTATCTTAAAACTTCAATTTTATAAATAATAGCACAAAGAACCAGATAGAAAAATTGACCCAACTAATACAACTAAAAATAACAGAATGTCAGTATTATTATTTTAACAAAACATAGCACTGCATCGGGCAACCCTCAAACCTTACCTGTTCAAGTATAACAATGCAGCGGGAAGCTGGTGGTAGGGTATATGCTAATACAACATATGTTGGTCCCAAACCTAGAACTCCAATCTGGAAGACCGTGAAAAGGAAGCAATGGAAGAGAGAATAGACCACTGGATGAGAACTCTTGCTGTAGCCGCTGGCCCAACATTGGAAGAGGAAATAGGGAACTAAAAGTGTACTCAAGAACATAGTCCACCATGTCCACATAACAATGGGAAGTTTGCCAAAAGCGTAAGACAAGAGATTGAACTCAAGCACCAGCCTAGGGAGAAAAAGCACAGAGAAAGAGCACAGAAGTGAATTTTTAATATGCACAGACTCATAGAACTGAAAACTTTTCACACCTAAAACTCTCAACCTTAGAAAACACAGCAGCATTAATCCGTCGTGGTCATGAGGGTAATAGTTGTGCAAGAGGGAGAGGTGCTTCTAAGCCTCTGCGTCACAATATATCCCAACAATAAATCTTCTAAAAGCCCTAAGATAATATAGTATTTGAACATAAGATACCCAAGATAACCTAAAATAATAAAACTTTAAACTTCGCAGTGATTAGATTCTAACATTAATAAATTTTAGACTCTAAGATACACTAATACATAAAGTATTCAAATAGCAATCACTGTTATGTCCAAAAGATGATTTTTCAGAAGAATAATTCAAAAATCTATTAATACATTATTATACCATTATCTCAAAATGTAATTTGCTAATAATGCACATAAGTTGGTGTATGATTACCACACTGTCATTTATTTTATTTTATTTTATTTTTAAGATTTTATTTATTTTTTTGACAGAGCACGAAAGAGGGAACACAAGCAGGAGGGAGTGGGAGAGGGAGGAGCAGGCTTCCCACTGAGCAGGTAGCCCGATGTAGGGCTCAATCCAGGACCCTGGGATCATGATCTGAGCCGAAGGCAGATGCTTAATGACTGAGCCACCCAGGCACCTCACCACACTGTCATTTTTAAAGTTAAATTTCATTTTTATATTAAAAAGAAAAGTTTTCCAGGGCGCCTGGGTGGCTCAGTTGGTTGGGTATCCGACTGTTTCCGCTCAGGTCATGATCTCGGGGTCCTGGGCTCAAGCCCTGAGTCAGGCTCCACGGTCAGCGGGGAGTCTGCTTGAGACTCTCTCTTCCACTCCCTCTGCCCCACCCCCCACTCATGCACACATGCTCGTGCTCTCTCTCCCCCTAAAAAATTAATCTTTTTAAAAAAAGTTTTTCAAGCATTAAATTCTAATAAGCTACTTATTTTCACTAACAACCTGAAATATACACCATAGTGGGAAAATTGGTAAATTGTATATACAAAATTCTCCCATTTAGGAAAATTACCTAGAAACTACCAATTATGGACTACTAAAATAGACCATTTTCAAAATAAGATGGGGGCGCCTGGGTGGTTCAGTCGTTAAGCATCTGCCTTCAGCTCAGGTCATGATCCCGGGGTCTTGGGATTGAGCCCTACGTTGGGCTCACTGCTCAGTGGGAAGCCAGCTTCTCCCTCTCCCACTCCCCCTGCTTGTGTTCCCTCTCTCGCTGTGTCTCTCTCTGCCAAATAAATAAAATTTTAAAAATAAATAAATAAAATAAAAATAAAATGAAACTTCTAATATTCCTTTTAGTTGTGCTTTTAGGGAGAGGAGAATATCACCTTCCAATCAGCTGCTTTGGGATCTTCTGAAGCAAATTTACCCAAATCACCAAAATTTACCAAAATTTAAATACCATGAAAACTCCCAACACCCTATTCATCAACTAGCCAAACGTCCTTTCTCTTGTCTTACCTTCCTTCATCAATGTAATCTACAACAAGTGTGCTGAGGATAAAGAGAATGAGGAGGGCAATAAACATGTGATATATTGTTCTGATGTGGTCCACCTCAAACAGCTCACTGTAAATACAGTTCAAACAAATACAATTAATTATATTTCATTATAAGACACCATATATTAAAGTCTTTAAGGCAGGTCAGCAGATGCAGACCCACCCTCAAACAGTAATCATGAACAAACATCTCCAACAGGAATCCCAGAATATTAAACCTGAAGCACAGACAGTAAATGACATGACCAAGGTAAAAACTTAGTGTAAAAGCTTAGGATAAGGCTCTTTCCAATAAAATGATACTGTCCCCTAGAAAACAGCATGGATATCAAACACTTAAAACAAATGGGGAGCATTCTTGAAAACCTGCCAAAAGTGATTGCTTCTTAGGTAGGCAAAAGGCACTGAAAACAGGAAACACAAAAGCTATCCCAAATGTTAACAAGGTTTTGTCTTCAATCCTATTACATTCTACTCCCTATACTTAACTACTATTAAGTGCTATTTCCAAGATGTTAAGATTCACAAGTATGCTTTTCTATAATGCAACTACCACCCTACATGTCTATACACTTAACCATTTACAAATGTTTTTACTTTCTATCCTCACTGATCTTTATATTTGATTAAAACAGGGCTACTTCCGGGGCACCTGAGTGGCTCAGATGGTTAAGCGTCTGCCTTCGGCTCAGGTCATGATCCCAGGGTCCTGGGATCGAGTCCCGCATCGGGCTCCCTGCTAGGCGGGGAGCCTGCTTCTCCCTCTGCCTCTCTCTCTCTCTTTGACTCTAATGAATAAATAAATAAAACATTTAAAAAAAAAAAAAAAAAACAGGGCTACTTCCAAAATACAGCAACAACTTTCCAGATGATGTTTTCTTAAAGAGGTATTTTTTTTTAATTTAACTAAAACAAGTTTTTTTAGCTTTGCTTTTGCAAAGATGTATGCTTACATCTTCTACATACCTTTTCAAGGATATCTTAGATTGCCCTGGATCAACGATCTTCAAATTCTAATAAAAACCAACCTGAGCCATAAAATATGTGTTTTATTTCCTTGGTTAAAAAAAATGTTTTGTGGGATGCCCAGATGGTTCAGTTGGTTAAGCATCCATCCAACTCTTGGTTTCAGCTCAGGTCATGATCTCAGGAGTTGCAGGATCTAGCCTTTCTTTTTAGCCATTCTTTTATTATTTTTTTTAATTTAAATTCAATTAGCCAACATACAGTGCATCATTAGTTTTTGATGTAGTGTTCAATGATTCATCAGCTGTGTATAACACCCAGTGCTCATCACTTCACTTGCCCTCCTTGATGGCCATCACCCAGTTACCCCATCCCCCCACCCACCTCCCTTTCCACAACCCTCAGTTTGTTTCCTGGAGTCAAGATTCTGTCATGGTTTGTCTCCCTCTCTGACTTCTTCCCATTCAGTTTCCCCTCCCTTCCCCTGTGATCCTCTGTGCTATTTCTTATATTCCAGATATGAGTGAAACCATATAATTGTCTTTCTCTGACTGACTTATTTCGCTCAGCATAATACCCTCCAGTTCTATCCATGTTGATGTAAATGGTAAGTATTCATCCTTCCTGATGGCTGAGTAATATTCCATTCTATATATGGACCACATCTTCTTTATCCATTCATCTGTTGAAGGACATCTCGGCTCCTTCCAGTTTAGCTATTGTGGACATTGCTGCTAAGAACATTGGGGTGCAGGTGCCCTTTCTTTTCACTACATCTGTATCTTCAGGGTAAATACCCAGTAGTGCAATTGCTGGATCATATGGTAGCTCTATTTTCAACTTTTTGAGGAACCTCCACACTGTTTTCCAGAGTGGCTGTACCAGCTTGCATTCCCACCAACAGTGTTAGAGGGTTCCCCTTTCTCTGCATCCTCGCCAACATTTGTTGTTCCCTGTCTTGTCAATTTTAGCCATTCTGACTGGTATGAGGTGGTATCTTGTGGTTCTTTTTAGCCTTTCTTTTCAGCAGGGCGCAGGCAGGCCTCTGTGCTTAGCAGGGAGTCTGTTTCCCCCGCTTCCTCTGCCCCTCCCCCAACTGGCACACACACTCTCTCTCTAAAATAAATAAAATCCTTTTTAAAACGCTTTGTAATTAAAGTACACTTGAGGGGCGCCTGGGTGGCTCAGTCGCTTAAGCGTCTGCCTTCAGCTCAGGTTGTGGTCACAGGGTCCTGGGATAAAGCCCTGCATCGGGCTCTCTGCTCAGCGGGGAACCTGCTTCTCCCTCTCCTCCCTGCTCCTTCTCTATCTCTGTCTCTCTCACCAATAAATAAATAAAATCTTTAAAAAAAAAAAAAAGTACTTTTTTCATATAGTGCAATTCTATCATTAAAATCTTAATTATAATGTTCAAAATAATTTATTTTCCCCTGCCTGCATTTCCCCTCCCCACCAGATACAGATTTTAAAAGTTAAAATTTCTTCAAACAATAGTGTGGCAAAACACTAAAACTGTAGGATACAAGGTAACATGTTCAGAAAATTTTGGCCTTCTCATCGAATATAAAGTTGGCTCACAGAAAGTGAATTTTGATAAGCATAAAATGTATTGTTTTAAAAAAGCACATTAAGACACTCAAGATAATTTTTCACCCGCCCAACTATTTCAGATGACCTATCCTAATGCAGGTGAAATTACAGCAGTATTCTGAGGAATGATTGAGTAAATAAATAAATGATCTACTCAGAGAACATCACAAAAGAAATATTCATTACCTACCTACAGCACACCTATTTCAGTTCACAAGTGAGGTCACCATAAGTAATTTACTGTGCCTAATTTTCTCTATAAAATTCACACAATCAGGGTTCTAAAATATGTAAATCTGAGAAAACTATCAAGTTTCTAAGCTGGCCAGCCAAAGAAGAGATGAAAAATATGTAATATACCAAGAAGGTAGCAACACCAAAACATTTGTGAAGGGGTTTACTTAATTAGAAAACTTTTGTTCTAGCTTTTTGGGTAATCAATTCTCTGCATTGCAACTTCAAGAAATTTATCAGAGGACAGATAACCATGCTCATTCTAACTCCTCCTTTGAAACTAGATATAGAACCAGAAGATCACAAAGGAGGACCAAGAGACAGCAAATGTACAAGAAGTTCCAAAACTAATGATTTCTATGAATTCAGAACTCATTAAACATGCATAAATTAAGCAGTGATTTTAGTAATCAGAACAGTTTTTAATTCAAACTAATAATTAATAAAAGCAACTAAAAATACTCACTCTAAGAGAGACTGCCTTAAAACAAAAATCTTTCCATGTTCTGGAGGTGCTCTCAAATCTCTGGGAAGAGCAAAAAAATAAAATAAAATATAAATACTTCAAGTATTTTAAGAAATTTAAACCTATGGATAAGAGAAAGAATATTACCAACTATAGTATATAACGTTAATAAAGCACCTCTCACTCTGACCCGGGTACTATGTGAAGGGTTTTGTGCATGTTATCTCATTTACTCCTGAACAATGCAATGAGGTAGATACATGCAGGTCTGGGGAGAAGGAAGAGGTGCTAGGCACACCTCGGGAGAGCAGCGCTCAAAGGTACTCCACAGCCCAGCCCCTATGGAAATGCATTCCTGGCATCACACACAGACAACCCCTTTTCCTTCTCCTAAACATCGCTAAGGTCAGAGAGAGGCCTCTAGCCATACGCCAGTTCACATGCTGTTATTGGTCTGTCCTCTGCACTAAAATTTATGAGACCCTCACCCTCCCTAATGTCAAAGGACTTCAACAATCCCCAACAGCCTCCTGATCTTAAAGGTTGCCTCCAGTTCCTAATATCTCGCATTCTAAACATCTAGCATTATCATCATTTTTAGGGCTTTCTGCACAATCACCCACACTTCTGTCAACTATTAGTGGTCAAAACTGTCCTCCGGAATAGAAGTGACTGCCAGAGACCACTGGGGCATAAAACTGAAGAGAGCACAGAATGGCAAGTTAGCACATATGGGCCTCTGATAGCTTTCCCTCTGCTGCTCCGGATGCCTGACCAATTAGAAACATGTACGCTAACTGTTGTGCTTTATTACAGGTATTGGATAGAGTACAATAGGGAGGCACTACAATGATGTGGTGAAGGGCATGAACTCCGGAGCAAGGCTCTGGGTTCCAATACCCACTGTGTGATCTTGGACACGTAACTGTCCCACACGTCAGTATCCTGATCTGTAGCATGAGACTGTTATGGTATCTACCTCACGGGGTCATTGGTTTAAATGCAGAGCACTCAACAAATGTTGGCTCTTTTATTTTGTAAGTCAGCATAGTCTTAGATGAGGTACATGCTTGTTATAATCCTCATATTAAGATGAAGAAACCCACCTTTCAAGTGGCTAATTTGCCCAAGGCAACACAGAGCTAATAAAAAGTGGTGCCAGGGTGTGAATCCAGGCATTTTTACTACAGTCCAGATTCTGACCGCTGAGCATTATCAGAGACATGTTTGCACTAAAAGAAACTAATATCTATACTTACTTAGCTCTGTGGTTGTTCTCTCCTTCAAGAACAGAAAAGCTTGTGATAGCACACCCACCATTGTCTAATGATGCTGATTTTTCAATGAGATTGGTCACAAAATCATCAAAGTGACTGCCAACTTCCTTCATAAAAAATGGCTTCAATTCCTAGAATTTTAAAACAAAACAAAAAAACATTAGGAACACATGGATTATTAACATTTTTCCAAAGGATTCTCTTAAATGGAGCTGGATCAAAAGAAATCCACGTTAAGTCAGTTCACAGAAGTAAAAACAGAAAAATGATTTCTACAGCTAAGCTGCAGTTTCAGAAATGGCTACTGAAAAAGCTACATGCTGATTTAGGTCTTTTCAAGAATTTAGACCCTTTAATGCATAAATCAAAATATCAAAGTAATCTCCTACTAAATGAACTCCAGGAAAGATACATAAAAACAAAGTAACAAAAATGGTAAAACTGACAGTCTTATTTCTCTTCCAATTTTCATCCGGAAAAGAACAAAAAGAAAAAGGTCAGTATTATATCACCATTATATAATTGAAGTCCCTTTTCTTCTCAAGCCAACCCTGCACCACACCCCGCCCCCTCAAAACCCACTATTTATATTTTAGGTCATGTCATTTCTGTATGATACCAACATTTACACAATGTTTACTGCTACCTCCACAGCTATATATTTATCTAGCCATAACACACACACACACACACACACACACACACTTTCAAAACATAAAATTGTTATATTTTGGTCCCAACCTATTTGTAACATCTTAGAACTTATATAGCCACAGTTTTTTAAAACTGTGAAGCAAAAAAATTATTTCTTCAGGTTTTAACAGGCCACCTACTACAGGTATTCAAATTGTAAAGTTGAGTATTTTAGAATTGGTTGGACTCATCTACATAAAGGAAAACGAGGTCTTTCAAACGTTTTAAGAAATAAATGCTCATTTCTCTAAATTGTTTAGATTGAACCTAAACAGAACCTCTAGGTTCTGTTATACCAAGAGTTTGACTAAGTCTTTTAAAAAGTAAAGCCTAAAAATATCAATATAATTAATGGAACTACATGAAGGCTTTTCAAACTGAGACAAGGGAACTAAAGGACCCCATGAAAAACTGCTTTTTTGCTCTTTTTCCTGCTTCTGTTCTTGCAAGAACCCACATCCCCGCCTCACACATACCTTATAGAACAGATAATGTACGTCCTGCTTGTGTAGGTCAAGGAGTTAATGATTTCTTTGGAGTTTTCCAGCACAATAGATAACACCTAAGGAGTGACCTGGTGGGGTCGTCATGTCCCCTATTTATATTTTAGGTCATGTCATTTCTGTATACCAACATTTACACAATGTTTACTGCTACCTCCACAGCTATATATTTATCTAGCCATAACACACACACACACACACACTTTCAAAACATAAAATTGTTATATTTTGGTCCCAACCTATTTGTAACATCTTAGAACTTATATAGCCACAGTTTTTTAAAAATGTGAAGCAAAAAAATTATTTCTTCAGGTTTTAACAGGTCACCTACTACAGGTATTCAAATTGTAAAGTTGAGTATTTTAGAATTGGTAGGACTCATCTACATAAAGGAAAACGAGGTCTTTCCTTTATGTAGGAGTCCTTATGTTTTGAAAGACCTCGTTTGAAAGACCTGCCCCACCCCCGGCAGCTTGTTATGAAAACACTGTCCCACGTAGAGGGCAGTGCTAGTTCTGGGCACAGTTGTTCTAGGCACTAGAGATACAACAATGAACAAAACCAAGTCCCCGTCTTCATGGAACTTAAAATTCCAATGAGGGTAGACAGGACATACAGAATGCCAGAGGGTGTTACAGAAAGAAATAATGCAGAGGTATGGGGGGTGGGGAAGGTGTTTTTCACAGAGGTCAAAGGAAAGCCTCAAAGACAGCATGACATTGGAGATTTGAAGAAGGTAGGAGGGTAAGTTAGTGGATATCTGTGGGAAAAGTACCAGGAAGGAAAAAAAGCATAGGTGTATAAAAAGCCCTGAGACAGGAACCCTGGACAGGCTTGCGAAACTGTAAGGAAGGAGGATGTCAAAGCTGAAGAGGAGTGGTAAGAGCTGAGGTCGGAAAAGGAGGAGGGGATGTGGCACCTGGCTGGCTCATTTGGTAGAGCAAGTAACTTTTGATCTTGGGGTCGTGAGTTCAAACCCCACATTGGAAGTATAGCCTACTCTAAAAGAATAATTAAAAAATAATAAAAATAAAGAAGGAAGGGGTAGAAGGAGGGGGTGCTAAATCATGTAAGGTTTTAACACTTTGCTCCCTACTCCCATCAGTCCACTGAAATTTTACTCAGCATTAAAAAAGAAGCCTGGAGTCTTGAGACGTGGCAAAAGGATGTCAAACCTTTTCTTTTAGCTAGTATTCCTCATACTCTGCAACCAGTCTCCTTCCCAAGTAAGTATTGGCTTAAGCAGACCAGAAGCATGAAAAAAAAAATCATAATAAATGTTACACAAATGTCAGTAAAAGCTGTTAAAAGTCAGGTCCTAATCCATCCAACTCAAGGTGAAGAGCACACAGCCAACATCTTCCACATAAGCTCTTGGCCTTCCACACTACTCACCTGCACAGGAGCCTTTGCCTTACACTCCAGAACTTGCAGCTTCCAGTCCTGTAGTGAGAACACCTACAACAACCTCCCCACCCTCACCCTCTTTATCAACTGTACCCTTTTCTCTTCCCCTTCCTTCTATTCCTGTCCTTTTGCTCCATATTCCAAAACTCCTATCTTTTCTTCTTTTCCGGTCACTCCACAAATAAAGAGTACCCCTTGTTATCCCAACCCACTATACAATCCCAGGAACCAAACAGATCTGGACAACAAGGAGTATTTTTATTCAGCACCTACGGTGGTGAACAAGATACAGCCCTGCTCTCACTGAGCTCACCGCCCATCAATGAGGAAAGACACAAATTATTCATGGTGCAGGGAATGCCACCAGGCATTCAGAGTGACAGAAAGGAGAAAGAGAAGAGAGAAAGTAAAAGAATAAAAATTACAGGCGTCTCAATAGCATGAGGGACAGTATAAGGTGGTGCAGATGTCAACTCTCCTTGTAACTTCCTTTCACAACTGCCCCCCCACCCCCCATCTATGACCCCAACCTCTCATACCCAGGACAGGACAGAACACTTCTCAAGGTCGCTGAGCTAAAAAGGGTTCTATTTTAATATGATTAATCTGTGTCTCCTTTTCCTGAAGTAAAATTTATATGCAGGAAGGAAAAAGATGTCTTTAGTGCTGAGTAATAAAGTAGTAAAAGAAATACAAGCTTTTGGGGCACCTGGGTGGCTCAGTCAGCTAAGTGTCTGCCTTCTGCTCAGGTCATGGTCCCAGGGTCCTGGGATCGAGCCTGCTTCTCCCTCTCCTCCCCACTCTTGCTCTCTCTCACGGTCTCTGTCGCTATCTCTCTCTGTCTCTGTCTCAAATAAATAAATAAACCTTAAAAAAAAAAAAAAAGGAAATACAAGCTTTCAGCCAGGCAGACCTGGGTTCAAATTCTACCTCCACCACTTGAGTGTGGCCTCAGGCAAGCTATTTCACTTTTATGAGCAGTTACTCATGTGCAAAGTTGAGATGGTAAAATCTAACTTACTAAACTGTTGTGCAAATTTTTTAAAAAGCCCCAAAACAAATCCCCTGCAAAAAATGCCCAGCACAGTACCTGACATAGTTATCACCTCACAGCTATCTGTTGCTCCAACCCAGTCAGAGCCAACCAATGAAGAAAAAACAATGTACAATAAAAGTCGTGCTATAACTATTTTTTATGTATATTTTTATCTAAATTCCAGTTAGTGGGGGCACCTGAGTGGCTCAGTTCAGTTAAGCGTCTGCCTTCGGCTCAGGTCATGATCCCGGGGTCCTGGGATTGAGCCCCACATCGGGCTCCCTGCTCAGCGGAGAGTCTGCTTCTCCCTCTCCCTCTGCCTGCCACTCCCCCTGCTTGTGCTCTCTCTGTCAAATAAATAAATCTTTAAAAATAAACAAATAAATTCCAGTAGTTAACATACAGTGTAATTAGTGTCAGGTATACAATATAATGATTCAACATCTCCATACAACACCTGGCGCTCATCATAAGCGCCCTCCTTAAACCCCATCACCTATTTAAACCACCCTCCACCCACATCCCCTCTGGTAACCATCAGTTAAGAGTCTGTTTCTTGGTTTGCCTCTCTCTCTTTTTCCCCCTATGCTCATTTGTTTTGTTTCTTAAATTCCACATAAATGAAATGCCTTTCTCTGACTTATTTTGCTTAGCATAATACTCCACCCATGTTAAAAGGTAACGATTCAAATCTACCATATTCCCGTACACAGCATTATACTAACTAGATGCCTGATATTCATTTCTTAACACTGAGATTTCTCCCCTTTTTCCAAGCAATTAAATGCCGGAGTCCAGCTCCAGCCGGGGTGGGTCTCTCGTAGGAAAGGACGGCGTCGGTGAATGAGGAGACACAGACACAGGATCAGGTTGCAAGCATGTCCTCCTGACAGCCTCGGAGGAACTTTATTTATATTTTAGGATATTTTTGTTTTTCCAAATCTTAGATCATTTTCTGGATTACAGCCATAGCCTTCTTTCATTTTTCCTTTGTAATGATTAACATGACCTTTATTGATTTCTGCTTATTGGCTTTCGCTAAAACTAAAAAACAGTACGCAAAGAGAAAGGTGCTAGACAGAGCATGACCGTCTTGTTATTTTGTTCTATAGAAACTAATTCTTCGTGGAATTAGTTTCATTATGATTGCTTAGATAGGCATAACTAAGATGAGTAGTCACTTTATCATGAAACCCCAGAAATATTCCCATAATTCTAAAGATTGCCATAAACAAAATGAAAGAGAATAGCAGGAGCCAGCTGTGGAGTCTCCTGTTTTCAGGATCGTCCCCCATACTTGGACTTTGTCAAACAGCATGAGTAGCTTGGCTCGCGCCAATTAAAGTGCACAGAAGCTGCTGCCGCTAGGACACAAAGAAGAACTCTGTTGTGGGCACTGAGTTTCCTTAGCTTCTCCTTTCATGTATCTAAATACTGATGAAAATAAAGAGTGACTGCTTATTGCTATCACTCCCCGTATAAGAGGAAATATAGAAAAATACAGGACAAACAGTGCTCCACTCCTGCCTTTGCAGTTCTTCCATTATATGAAACTGTCATTAATCAGAACTTCATACTGTGATCATTATAAATCTGAATAATCTGATATTAGTCACCTGAAAAGGAGATTGGAGTGTTACAGGCTTTCTAATTTGCTTATCTTCTCTACCTTTTCTCTATTATTAATTTCATTCAGCCCATGGATTATGATTGTCCAAGCACAATGACAGATGGACAGAAGGACGACCAAAGGAAGGAGGCAGGCAGTTAATTAGAAACTAGAAAAGCAGGTGCTTAATCACTATATTTTAGAGCTCAAAGAAACCTCTGACACAGGGCTCGATTGCTCAACCCTGAAATCCTGAAACCATGAGCTGAGACAAAATCAAGAGTCAGACACCCAACTGACTGAGGCCACCCAGGCGCCCCAAGAAACCTCTTTAACAAAAAAAAAAAAAAGATTTTATTTATTCATTTAAGAGAGAGAGAGCAGCGGGGAGGGACAAGCAGACTCCCCACTGAGCAGGAAGCCAGACGCCGTCCCAGGACTCCAGGATCATGACCTGAGCCGAAGGTAGACGCTTAACTGACTGAGCCACCCAGGTGCCCCAAGAAACCTCATTTAAAAAAAAATCTTTTTTGAGTATAGTTCACACATAATGTTACATTAGTTTCAGGTATACAACATAGTGATTCAACAACTCTATACGTTATGCTGCCCTCACAAGGGTAGCTACCATCTGTCACCATACAACACTTCTATAATGTACCACTGACTCTATTCCCTACCCTGTGCCTTTTATTCCTGTGACTTACTCATTCCATAAACTGGAAGCCGGCATCTCCCTCTCCCCTTCACCCATTTTGCCCATCGCCCCACCCTTCTCCACTCTGAAAGAAACCCCATTTTTTAAATAAGCAGCTGAACTGGACAACCTCTAATATTCTAAGAATGGGGAACAATCACCATGAAGCAAAGATCCTACGGTCCAAACACTTAGTGAAGGCACTCACAAGTGATCAGAGATGAGGCTGAAGAAGCAAATGGGCTACAACATGACAGGCCACTTTAAGAATTTTTCATTTTCTCCTAAAGGGCAACTGGAGACCAATGATGTTTTAAACACAAGTTTTATAAACATGTTCAGATCTGCATTTTAGAAAGATAATTCTTCTATAAAAAGCCTTCCAAGGAGAGGTTACCTTGAACTGAGTCTTAAAATGAGAAAAGAGGAGGGTCATTTATGAATAGATAAAATCATCCTTTCAAAGGCACAGAGGCATGAAAAAAAATAAAAAAGTAGATTGAGGGGGAAAAAAAGTAGACTGAGAGAAACACAAAGTAAAAACATATACTGAGTACAGCGTATAAAAAATTATACTCTGACTCCACAAGGTCATATTACTTGCTAGGCCATGAACTACTACTTGTTCCTCTGACTCACTGCCTGGCTTTACACAGAGAATCTTTTAACCCCACAGTGGCATGGAACCAGAAACCAGACCTTTTTGGGCAAAACAGGTAACACAATAGAACAGGTAATACACTGTTTAGGTCTTAAACTAATTCAAGAGAGGTTTCCCCTAACAATTCACTCTAAAGCTACTGCATCTTATTCATTTCTTTCACTGCACCTAATACCATCTGAAATTCTATATATTTCTATTTTTTGATGTCTTAATGTCTGCCTCCCCCGCCTGACTTTAAACAACATGTCTTTTTGTTAACCACTGTACATCTAGTTCTCAGCAAAGCAACTGGTAAGACTGTAGATGTTAAGTATATTTCAAAACAGCTTTTGAAACCAACCCCTGGCACTGAAACTCCTACTCACACCCCTGCTGACTTTACTCAACATCTATCATAAAGCGGAAAGTACTTGTCTAAAAGAACTCCCTAGCCCTGATTTCTTTCTAAAAGCTATGAAGGAAAAGGGCCTAAAAATCACCACTGTTGCCATTGTTGGTAATGGCTGGGATTTATTCAATGTCTGTGACTGCTAAATGCCTGTTTAGGGGCTTTTATATATTAGTGCTAGTCCTAAACAATCTTTGTGAAGTAGGCAACATAATTCCTATTCTACCGAAGACAGATCCAAACTCTAACAAATCAAGTAATGTGACTTGCCCAAGGTCACAGAACTTGTAAGTTGTCTAACTAGGATGAGAACCCCCAGCCTAGATGACTCCGAGTTCACATAACATTATACTTCTTTCCACTGTACTTGATCCAAAATATTTTCTATATCATGAGTACCATAAGCCAAAAAGTAAAACCTAAAAAAAAAAAAAGTCAACAATGTACGTGTAGCCTGAAAATGGTAATCTAATAAATTAGTCCTATCACAAACATTTCATTTGAATGCATCAATCAATGTAAAAGAGGTTTACAGTCATAAACAGTGCATTGTAAATAAACTCCACATTTAAAAAAAAAAAAAGACACACTTGTTTGGAAGTTAAGTCTTGAGAATAACTATTGCATAATCCTTAATACCCTTAATACAGAAAGCCAAAGGTTCAAGATAACCCAGCGACTAACGAAATTAGAGCTCTAGGGGCGCCTGGGTGGCTCAGTCGTTAAGTGTCTGCCTTTGGCTCAGGTCATGATCCCAGAGTCCTGGGATCAAGCCCCGTATCAGGCTCCCTACTCGGCAGGAAGCCTGCTTCTCCCTCTCCCACTCCCCCTGCTTGTGTTCCCTCTCTCGCTGTGTCTCTCTCTGTCAAATAAATAAATAAAATCTTTAAAAAAAAAAAAAATTAGGGCGCCTGGGTGGCTCAGTTGGTTAAGCGACTGCCTTCGGCTCAGGTCATGATCCTGGAGTCCCAGGATCGAGTCCCGCATCGGGCTCCCTGCTCGGCAGGGAGTCTGCTTCTCCCTCTGACTCTCCCCCCTCTCATGTGCGCTCTCTCTCCTCTCATCCTCTCTCTCAAATAAATAAATAAAATCTTTAAAAAAAAAAAAAATTAGAGCTCTAAATTATAATCCCTCTTTACTTAAAATTCATCCTGAGCTGTCTCCCAACTTAAGTTAGACTACGATATTCCTGTTATCATATTATTATCAACAAACTAAGCCAAAACACATTTATCTTCATCTATTCAGGAGCTTCCCCATCTTACCTAATTGATATATTCTGCCATTTCTCATCATCTTTACTAACCTCCTTCATTTAGCCATTGTTAAATGTTAGAAAACCAGGGAGTGGTAAAAATACATTCCTAGTAATTAACAAATGATACATTCATACAAATGATGATCATGAAATCATTTTATATCACATTTTCAAAAAATATTTTAACACAAAAAACCCCACAAAATAATGTCTAAAAATATATAACTGAACATATAAATGGATGCTGATTTTGCCGATATACCTATGATATACAAGCCTACATGTGTCTACATTGTCCACGTGAATCTGTATGATGGAAGAAGGAAAACAAAATATTGGGGGTGGGGCAGAACCAAAATGTCCCTCAATCAGCGATATGCAGAGTATTACCATCTGACTAGTTTTGATGTTTTAGATTCTCGTTAATGTAAAATAGAGATTAACTATCACCTGTAAGGTTCTCGATAAAGCTCTAAAATTATGTAATTTCTTATCACAAATACCAAACTACACTGACATCACTTTTCAGCTTTTAAAGAACATTTTTAAAGTATCTAATTCAGTTGTTGTTCCTCTTGTTTATCCATTTTACACATGATGGTCTCAGCTAGCATGAGGACAGAAACCATAACTTCTTCAGAATCCCAGCACCTAACCCAGTGCCTGACAAAGGAACCAAGTAGGTAACTCATGGAGCCAGATTACTGAACACTCCTAACAGGGCAATATGACAGGCACCTTCCTGCATTTTGTAAGTGATGAAATCATAAAGAACAATAAACTGATTTTCCCAAGGTTCATCGAAGGAGACTGGAGACTGATACATCTATGTATTTAGGCAAAATGAGAAAACGCAGAAAGGGAAATATCAGAAGGATACAATCACACGGACACAGCCAAAAGAAGACTTGACCAGAATGTCAAGGGCAGGAAAGTAGAATGGACAGTTGTAGTAGAGGCTATTAGTTGTCAACCCACTTCTTTTCCTAACTCAATCCTGCTCCCTGAAACTCAGATGAAATGGCTGGAGTCATCTGGACAATGAAAAGGACGATCACAGCCTACAAAATGTAAAGTACAGAGGTAGAAGGGACCAGGGTCCTGGGAGGACCACAAGAGTCACCATAACCGTTCTAGACTTCCCAATTCTAGATCATTTACATGGAAGGGCAACATACGTCTATTGTTTAAGCCACGATTATTTGTGTTCATCTTATGTTTATCTACTACAGCACAACCTAACCTCAACGTATACAATAACCGAAGAATTTCTGGGCAGAAAAGACCTAGACTTATCTCTCCAGCAGTCTGCCAATAAATCAAATAGATTGGCACATCCAAACACTTTTTTAGAAGAGGTTAACGTGGATGAGCAATAAACCATAAAGAGAAGTCCTCATTTGCAGACATGCCATCTGAACCTTACTCATTACAGTTTGCTCATTTAATAGTTAGGCAACAGCATAAGGTACTAATGTGTAAAATAGGATTTTAAATGCTACATCAGAAGGAAATGAAATATGTTGCAATAAATCTGTGTTTTTAAGAAACAGAAATAGGAAGTAGTTTTTCATCTCCCTCACATGAGACCTAGCATTCCCTCTATAAAGTTGTGTGCGTTAATAAAAGTTCTACAAATATTCACAGTATCAAGGCACTCCTTTTTAACTCTTCTCATACTCATTTTTCTCTGGAAACTGCCCTCAAAGGTTAAGGACAGGAACCCACTGTTTAGGCCAGGGCTGTACGATATGGCCCTGCCCTTCTGGCCAAAATCCAATTCTCTCTCTCATAAATCTGAAACTCTGAACTTAAAACAAGGGACTGAAAATCTGATTAACTGAAAAATTCAGAAATACATGAACTCTGGGGCGCCTGGGTGGCTCAGTTGTTAAGCGTCTGCCTTCGGCTCAGGTCATGATCCCAGGGTCCTGGGATCAAGCCCCACATTGGGCTCCTTGCTCTGCAGGAAGCCTGCTTCTCCCTCTCCCACTCCCCCTGCTTGTGTTCCCTCTCTCACTGTGTCTCTGTCAAATAAATAAAATCTTAAAAAAAATAAAAACTTAAAAAAAAAACTACATGAACTCTTTGCTATTCAAGCGTTTCCATTTCCAAAGCTTAAGTGTTCAACTTCTGGGATTCTATGAGATACACTAATATCTTTCTTTTTTTTTTTTTTTTTTTAAGATTTTATTTATTTATTTGACAGAGAGATAGTGAGAGCAGGAACACAAGCAGGGGGAGTGGGAGAGAGAGAAGCAGGCTTCCCGCCGAGCAGGGAGCCCGATGTGGGACTCGATCCCAGGACCCTGGGATCATGACCTGAGCCGAAGGCAGACGCTTAACGACTGAGCCACCCAGGCGCCCACACTAATATCTTTCAAATAGGTTTCCTTTTATACTTAAATAAGCCGAAGTAGGTGTCTTTTATTTGCAACCAAAGAAACTGTTTCAAATAGTTTCATTAACACAATGTTAAGACAAAGTTATTTATCTATTAACATAAATTGGTTGGGATTTAATCACTTGAGTCTCCCCTGGACTGTTCCAAGAGCTTTTAAGTCTTGTTACAGTACAATTCTAAGGATTTCAAAAGGTCCTAACTAAGGGTTACACAATGTGTATAATCCCACTAGCACTGGATTTTTTTTTTTTTTAGTTCAGTATTTAAAATTTTTTTTATGAGAGGGGCGCCTGGGTGGCTCAGCCGTTAAGCGTCTGCCTTCAGCTCAGGTCGTGGTCCCAGGGTCCTGGGATCGAGCCCCGCATCAGGCTCCCTGCTCAGGGGGAAGCCTGCTTCTCCCTCTCCCACTCCCCCTGCTTGTGTTCCCTCTCTCTCACTGTGTCTCTCTGTCAAATAAATAAAACCTTTAAAAAAAAAAAAAAAATTTTTTTATGAGAGATAGCATTTGGACCTAGACATGACCTTAACAGACTCAGTTCAACCCACTGATCTCATCATCCGTCTCTCATTTGTTTTCCCCTCAGACTAAAGAGCTTGCTCAATACTTGACAACCTTTTCCACCGTTAATATGAGCTCTTCTTTCTATATATCTCAACTTTCAGGGAGTGCTTTGTTGGTTGCCAGATTTTGCAAATAAGCATACAGGACAAAAGTTAAATGTGAATTTGATAAACAAGTGACTTTTTTAGTCTAATTATATCTCAAATATTGCATGATGACTGAACAATTATTTGTTGTTTATCTGAAATTCAAATTTAACTACACATACTGTACTTTATCTGACAACTCCAGTTCTGTGGAGCCGAAAGAGTTGCCAATAAAATCTACAGATTACCCATTTCCTTTACACCAGGAAAACAGTGAATTAGGAGCAAAAGTTTAGGTTAGTTATGCAATGACATAGACTATTGGAGCTGAACAGAACCCTGGAGATAGCTAGTCCCATGTTCTCACCTTAAAGATCAGGGGAAGGTGGTCCAATGTAGTTGAGCGAACTAGTTCAGAGTGACTCCAAATTACAAATGACTAGATTGATTTTCATTTGTTTTAAAAATTATTTCTAGGGGGCGCCTGGGTAGCTCAGTTGTTAAGCATCTACCTTTGGCTCAGTTCATGATCAGGGTCCTGGGATCGAGCCCCACATCAGGCTCCCTGCTCTGTGGGAAGCCTGCTTCTCCCTCTCCCACTCCTCCTGCTTGTGTTCCCTCTCTCGCTGTGTCTCTCTGTCAAATAAATAAATAAAATCTTTAAAGAAAAAAAAATTATTTCTAGGAGTGTTGCCTGGGTGGCTCAGTCGTTAAGCATCTGTCTTTGGCTCAGGTCATGATCCCAGGATCCTGGGATCGAGCCCCACATAGGGCTCCCTGCTCAGCAGGAAGCCTGCTTCTCCCTCTCCCACTCCCCCTGCTTGTGTTCCCTCTCTCGCTGTGTCTCTCTCTGTCAAATAAATAAATAAAATCTTAAAAAAAAAAAATTATTTCTAGGAGCAGCTGGATGGCTCAGTCCGTTAAGCAACCAACTCTTGATCTCAGCTCAAGTCATGATCTTAGGGTGTTAAGATCAAGCCCCGCCTTGGGGTCTTTGCCAGCACAAAGCCTGCTTAAGATTCTCTCTCTCCCTCTCCCCCGACCCTCCCCGCCCCTCTCCCTCTCTAAAAAACAATTATTTCTAAAAACCCACAAAAGAACAAGTAAATTTCATGGCTCCAAACAATATTCACATACCCGTCAACCTCAATGGTCATTTCACATTAGTAAATATCAACCCATAAAACAACAACGAAATGTAACCACTTAAGAGATCACTCTTGTAAATGGGATAATTTAATAAAATTACATATGTAAAGCACCTAGTACATGGCCTAGTCCGTAATAGGACTTCTAAGTGTAGTTCTCTTCTCCTCCCTGCCCGTTTACCCTGTCTAGAATACTAAAATATTACAACAGCTTCCTATCTTGTCTCGTCTCCAAACTCTATACTTTATCTTCAACTTTGCTATCAAAATAGCGTTCCTAATATATCTCCCTCAAAAACATTCCAATTAATTAACAATGGCAAGATGTTCAATCTCATTAGATATCAAATTGCCAATTAAAACATTCCTAAGTCAAATCACCTGTAAGTTCACAAGAATTTATTATACACAGAAGCACTGTGTAATAAATACAGAGTATATACTAAGAGTATATGCTAAGTTCTTAGAAGTATAAAAGAGGAAGGAAGGACATCATTTCAAGCTGAAATTTAGCAAATTGTAGAAGCAGCAGCATTTGAGCTAGAACTTGATGGATATGCAGTATTTTGACTGGTGAAACAGGAAGTTCAAGTTTCAAGGAGAAAGAGCTTTATGAACAGGGCATAAAGGCAGAGAAAAAAATGCTTAACAATCTAGCCCCGGTTTTCCAACTGTATTTTTCTTTCTGTCATGCCCCAACAGGAGCAGAGATGCCCATCAAGTGAAGTGGCATTTCCAAGAGATAAGTCTTAAGTTTCCTCTCTCCATACTTCTGCTCAAGCCATGTCCTCCCTAACAACAGGGATCTACTTTAGATTTACTACTGAGCCATTATTCACTATGAACCACGACAGGTGATAGAACCTTTCATAAGGCACTTGCACAGACATTCAACTATATCAAGGTTCACTAAAACCGAATTCTGCTGGTACAAGCCAGAAAATAAAGGACACCTGGGTGGCTCAGTCAGTTAAGTGTCTGCCTTCGGCTCAGGGGTAATGGTCCCAGGGTCCTGGGATCAAGCCCCACATCAGGCTTTCTGCTTGGCGGGGAGTCTGCTTCTCCCACTCCATCTGCTCCACCACCCGCCCCGTTCATGTTCTCTCTTGCTCTCTCTCGCTCCCAAATAGATAAAAAATCTTTTTAAAAAAATAAAAATAAAAGCCAGAAAATGAGAGTGGTGGACGGGATGGGAGAGAAAAAAGCAATGTGATTCTTAAATGTAGGATGACAAAGTGGCAGGACAGTGTCAACCGATAAGAACGGTAAATTATTCTTTAAGAAACTGAGCATTAAAAATTTTACTAAACAGGGACACCTGGGTGGCTCAGCTGGTTAACCGGCTGCCTTCAGCTCAGGTCATGACCTCAGCGTCCTGTGATCAAGTCCCACATCCGGCTCCTTGCTCAGCAGGGAGCCTGCTTCTCCCTCTGCCTGCCGCTCCCCCTGCTTTTCTCTCTCTCTGACAAATAAATAAAATCTTAATTTTTTTTTTTTTTTACTAAACAAAATTCCTTACCCTAACTCTACATTCTTGTTTCTTGAAAGGAAGCTACTTACCTCTGCCTCTGCTGTCAACTGTATCTTCTTTGCCATCAACTGTTTTAGGTTAATCCTACCTAAGGAAAGAAAACAAGGTAACTTTTGAGTTGATGGATATGGCTACTAACCAGCACTATTTAAATCATGAATTTGAAAAACAAGCAAGAGGATGACTATGTGAATTATAATACAACCACAAAACATGACACAACTCTTAAAAAAGGAAGCATGAGCAATATCAATAGAAGGAAATTTATACATAAAAATGTTAAGAAGATAAAAACAAAACTACTATATGTACACACAGTAATCACAACTGTATTAATCATATGATGCTGTAAGATCCAATTCTGACCGGGGCACCTGGGTGGCTCAGTCGTTAAGCGTCTGCCTTCGGCTCAGGTCATGATCCCAGGGTCCTGGGATCGAGCCCCACATCGGGCTCCTTGCTCAGCGGGAAGCCTGCTTCTCCCTCTCCCACTCCCCCTGCTTGTGTTCCCTCTCTCGCTGTCTCTCTCTCTGTCAAAAAATAAATAAAATCTTTAAAAAAAAATAAAAAAAAGATCCAATTCTGACCATATGAGAAATTAGACTATCTGAATGGATCTTGCAACTGTGACTACAAAAATGCGCAAGCAACAATAGAAAACTTAGATACACTGGACTTCATCAAAATTTATTTTTAAACTTTTTTTCCTGCAAAGGACAACATGAGGAAAGTAAAAAGACAACCCATAGAACAAGAAAAAAAAAATTGCAAATCTGATCAGGGACTTGTACATATAAAGAACTCTTACAATTCAATAATAAAAAGACAAGTAATCCAATTTAAACATAGGCAAAGTATCTGAACAGACACTGCTCTCCAAAATATATACAAATAGCCAGTACCACATGGAAAGATGCTCCACCTCCCTGGCCACCAGCGAAATACAAATCATAACCATGATGAAACAGCACTTCACACCCATTAGATGACTATAATCAAAAATAACAAGTGTTGGCCATTGTACACTGTAAATTTATACAATGTTAATGCATCAATTTGATCTCAATAAAGCTGGGGGGGAGGAAAAAGAAGTTGTACATGCAGGAAACTTTGAGAAGAGTGTTATTTCAGGGACTGGATATGATAACTCTTTTGTGATACAATTAGTAAGTGTTTATAAACGCCTGTAATAAGAATATTTAGAAGAATGGTATCCACTTGGTAAGAATAAAACAGAGGTTTTGCTTGTTTTTTGTTTGGGGGGGGCGGGGAGTAAAAAAGGTGTTGGCCAGAACATGAAGAAATTAAAATCCTCCTACATTGCTAGTGGGAATGTAAAATGATGCTCTGAAAAACAGTCTGAAAGTTCTTCAAAAGGTTTAACACAGATCTACCACATGACCCAATCCCAGTCCTAGGTATACACACAAGGGAAATGAAACATGTCCAGCCAAAAGCCTGTATATCAATGTTTATAGCTGCAATATCCATAATAACAGGAAGTGAAAACAACTCTAATATCCATTATCTGATAGATTAATAGAATGTTGTTGATCCATATAATATTATCCAGCAATAACAGGAGAAAAACACTGACACACACTTTAATATGGATGAAACTTGAAAACTGCTAAATTAAAGTCACAAAAGACAACACATTGTAGGATTCCATTTACATGAAATCCAAAATAGATGATTCTATACAGAAAGACAGAAGGTTGGTGGATGCCCAGGGATTGGGGGTAGAACTGTGAGGAATGGGGAATGACTGTTAATGGGTACAGACTTGTTTTTTGCTTTTTTTGGGGGGGGGGCAGGTTACAAAAATATTCTAAAATTCATTTCGTTCTGGGATGCCTGGGTGATTCAGTGAGTTAAGCGTCTATCTTTGGCTCAGGTCATGCAAGTCCCGCATTGGGCTCCCTGCTCAGCAGGGAGCCTGCTACTCCCCTTGCTTGTGCTCTCTGACAAATAAATAAAATCTTTAAAAATAAATAAATAAATAAAATTCATTTCGTTCTCATTTCCGTATTCTGAAAGATTCCTTTCTGTATACTAAGTCACATTAACGTAGCTTCCTAATGTTTAACTGAGGTTTAGAGTCAATTATTAACTAACATGAGCATCTTTTTCATGATTTTAAAGAAAAATTGATTTTCAAGATATTAAAATGTTGTTGTTTTTTTTTTAATTTTATTTATTTATTCATGAGAGACAGAGAGAGAGAGAGAGAGAGGCAGAGAGAGAAGCAGGCTCCCAAGGAGCAGGGAGCCCGATGCGAGACACGATCCCAGGACCCTGAGATCATGACCTGAGCCAAAGGCAGACGCTTAGCCATCTGAGCCACCCAGGCGCCCGATATTAAAATGTTTTTAATTAGAATTTGTTGCTCTGTTTGACTCCTATATACATTTATATTTTGATTTATTACTGTCACAGATTTGCAGACAGTTCCTTATTTTCATACTGAATCATAGTACTATTATAATTTAAGCAAGCAGCTGATTGTCTGCCCTTTTAATATGGGTAGAGTTCATTTTGAATGAAATTTGCCTTCATTCATCAGTTTGTCTTCACACATAATATCTTGCATAACAGCCTAGCTAGATTTTAGTTTTTGATGTATTTATTAAAAAATTTTAGGGACGACTGGGTGGCTCGGTCAGTTAAGAGTCTGCCTTTTGGCTCAGGTCATGATCCCAGGGTCCTGGGACTGAGTCTCACATGGCTCCTTGCTCAGCGGGGCGCCTGCTTCTCCCTCTGCTTGTGCTCACGCTCTAACGAATAAGTAAAATCTTCAAAAACACATTTTTTTAAAGTTTTGTTGGTAAAATTTTTAACTTGTATCCTTCCTACCTGGAGAAAGAAAATAAAATTCTTAAAAAAAAAAATTTACGTTTTTCTTTGGCAAAACATTCACAGCTTAAAGCAATACTTTTAACATAAGTGGACAATTAAATAGTAATGCAAAAGCTAATGTCCATTCTATTAAACATGGTGCCCATTAACAGCCACATGCACTGCTCATTTTGCTTGCTAAAATAATCTGTTACTGGAACTTTTTGTTAAGGTTAGATTTTTCTTTGAGTTAGAGTTTTACTGGAATTCATTTAAGTTCGACATAGACTTACTGATCTTGAAATAAAATGGTATATTTCATTTTATATTTTTTCAAAGCATATCTTCAAATATTAGAGTATCTTCTAGAAAAGGAATTTTATAATCTGACAGCAAATGTTATTTTATCTTTTTAAGTGAAATGTCAAGTTTCCTGTTATACTATGGGAACCAAGAATATCATCCACCATCCTGTGTAGAGACCTTCTACACAAATGAATAAAACAGAACAGACTGAGTATTGAAACACATGAAGCAGAAGACTACAACTTCTAGTTCCCAGTCTTTATAAAAAGCTGTAAGGTAACTTGGTGTCATCTTAGTAATTTTTTAATGAGAATTTATATTTTCTCATCTATTCTCCTTGGCAAAATTTACTTGAGTATTTTTGTTTCAGTATCAACAATTGCTACTGAATATTATACTTACAAGGAAGAGTGAAGGGCACCCAAAGTTTTAAGTAATTTCCCAGAAATATTTACTTTGCCAATGCTAAAAAGAAAACCACAGGCCCAAAATGGAGTTACATATGCTAGGACAAGTCACCAAAACCAGGAACCTAACCTAATTAAAGTTGCAGCCACTTCCAGAAATGTACTTTTAACCAATCTGGAATTTTAGGGTCAGCATCAATGAGGTAATCTGTCACATGGCCCTCTCCATCCCCCTCCCTCAACCAAAGGAAAATAAGGTAATCCATCCTCAAAAGACCTTTCATTTAAGGGAAGGTGGCCTTGCCTGAAACTATCTTTTCTTTTCTTTTGCTAATTGTCCTGCCCTGTTTCTGCCTATAAAATCCTTCCATTTTGTACAGCTCCTCTGAACTCCCCTCTACTTGGTAGATGGGATGATTTCCAATTCATGAATCAATTAATAAGGCCAATTAGATCTTCAAGTTCTCCCAGGTGAATTTTTTTTTTTAATTATTTATTTTAGAGAGAGAAAGAGAGAAAACAAGCAGGGGGGAGGGGCAGAGGAAGAGGGAGAGAGTCCCAAGCAGACTCCACCTTAAGCACAGCGCCTGACATGAGGCTCAATCTCATGAACCTGAGATCACTACCTGAGCTGAAACCAAGAGTTAAGAGTTGGTCGCTTAACTGACTGAGCCACCCAGGCGCCCCCACCCAGTTGAATTTTTGTTAACACCAGAATGAACTCAAAATGAACTGTGGGGGCATCTTTGGGCTAATTTAAATTTAGTATCTCCCTCTCCCTATTCTAAAAGTAATCTTCATTACAGAAAATTAAAATCCCAAATGTCTTCCCTGAAAAGAACTCTAACAAAACAACCCATTATCCTATGGTATCCAAGTAACTAACATCAATATTTTGGTAAATATCATGTGTCCTCTACTTTGGCAAATATACATATTATAAATACACATATTACAAAAATGGACTCATACATGCAGTTTTGGAACTTGCTTTTTTCACTTAATGTATTGTGAATATCTTTCCATGTCATTACATACTCCTCTACATCATTTTTATTGGTCTGTTAGTCTGTTTTTATGGCTGAAATATAATTTATTTAATCCCCTATTGGACATTTGGACTATTTATATCCTTTCACAGTACTGCACTTGGGGAAAAAAAAAAAAACATGGAGAATGAGAAGGTCCAAAAATGCATCCTATAATGAGAGACAAAAATAAGTGATAAGGGCTGAGATGTTTCCATAATTGTTGAAAGATGCCAATCCTCAAAGTTAAGGCCAAGCAGGATAAATAAAATCTACACTTAGATATATCACAGTGAAACTCTAACACACAGGTTTATTAAACACACACACACCTCTTAAAAGTAGCTAGAAAGCAAATACCACCTACAAAAAAAAGTGCAATTATTCTGGGTACCTGACCTACCAAACCAACAACAGAAGCCAACAGATAGTGGAATAGTATCTTCAACTGTTGACAGTGGTGGAG
Organism: Mirounga angustirostris; assembly: GCF_029215605.1. Classification (NCBI taxonomy): domain Eukaryota; kingdom Metazoa; phylum Chordata; class Mammalia; order Carnivora; family Phocidae; genus Mirounga; species Mirounga angustirostris. The sequence goes on from NW_026991714.1 coordinate 47,766,031, forward strand.
CTGTCAACTGGAAAGGAGGCTAGAGGTCATATCATGAAGAGCCTGTATTTATTCTAACAAGGGCTCTGAGGAAACTAAGAATTTTAAGCAGGAAAATAACTGATTTGATACCGGAAAGCCCACTCTGGCAGGATGAGAAGGACCATGTACAAGAGAAATGCAATAAATCCAGATAAGAAATGATGTCATAAAACCAAAACAAATAGCAGTGAGGATGAGTAGAAGATAAATGTTGAAGATAATCACAAACTGGTAACTAAATAGGTAAGAAATAGAGTAAGACAAATATTAATTTGATATTTCTATAAACCGTAAGAACGCTTTTTTTTAGTTCTCTATTATCTACGATAAGACCATGGTTTCATAAATAAGCTATTTCATAAATAAATGAACACTGAAGCTTCTTCCCTTCAACTAATTCAGTTACCATGGGGGATGGGTAAAGAATGATTGTAACAGATTAATTCTCACTACTTGTGCATCACTTCCAAAAGGAATCTGTCTACCCATAAATAACATAACCACTGTTACAAATTGGCTTTAATGAATTGAGGACTGGAAAATAAGGAGAATTTTTGCTCACAGCTAGACTCATCTCTGAAGGCCTCACTCAAAATTACATCAAAGCTATATAGTGGAATGGGGCACCTGCCTGGCTAAACTGGTGGAGCGTGCGACTCTTGATTGATCTCGGGGTTTTGAGTTCTAGCCCCATGTTGGGTGTAGAGATTACTTAAAAAAAAAAAAAAAATTAAGGGGTCCCTGGGTGGCTCAGCTGGTTAGGTATCCGGCTCTTGGTTTCAGCTTGGGTCATGAGCTCATGGGTTGTGGGATCAAGCCCTGCATGGGGGCTCCTCGCTCCACAGGAAGTCTGCTCTAAAGATTCTCCCCCTCTGTCCCTCCCCCTGTGTACCCATGCTCTCACTGTCTTTCTCTAAAGATAAATAAATCTTTAAAAATTTTTTTAAAAAGCAGCACTACGAAGCTATACAGTGGAAGAAAAATATATTAAAAAGCCAATTCTACTCATTTTCCTTCACCTTAAAATTAATTTCATGTAACATTCAAAAGAAAATTACTTTCTTACTACCCTAAAATTTAAAAATTAAATGTCATAAAAGCCAAAAGAATAATGCCCTAAAAGCTAACATCCAATGATTTAAAGAACAGACATCCAGGGGCACTTGGGTGGCTCAGTCAAGCGTCTGCCTTCGGCTCAGGTCATGATCCCGGGGTCCTGGGATCGAGCCCCGCATCGTGCTCCCTGCTCAGCGGGAGGCCTGCTTCTCCCTCTCCCATTCCCCCAGCTTGTGTTCCCTCTCTGTCTCTCTCTGTCAAATAAATAAATAAAATCTTAAAAAAAAAAAAAAAAAGAACAGACATCCAACCACATAAGTCAACTCAAGGTTTCTAAGTTTCTAAAACATGACCCTGAAATAGTGATAAGCCAGGACTGAGAGTCATGCAATTTCTAAAAGATCTGCCTAGGTCTACTAATATCACTAACTGATAATATCTAATTAGTAGACCCAAGGATAAATCCATAGAAGAAGCTACTCTACATTTTGTTTTCTCCTAGCCCTCTCATCTCCAACAAATCGGGTGTACAACATTTACCTTTGTGAACATTACCTAACCCTTGTAAAGTCTACTATATTTAAATTGGAATATTTAAAATTTATTCCCTGAATTATCAAAAATCTTATTTTAACCAATTTTTTAAAAGATTTATTTATTTTAAAGAGAGAGAGAACACACACATGCACGCATGGGGGGCGGTGGGCAGAGGGAGAGAGAGAGAAAATCCCAATTAGACTTCCCGCTGAACAAGGAGGTAGAATCGGGACCTGAGCTGAAATCAAGAGTCGGAGCCTTAACCGACTTGAGCCAGCCAGGCACCCCATTTTAACCAGTTTTGATGAAGAACTTTCTAAAAATATTATATGCTGTACCACCTTAAAATAAAAACAGACTGGGGATGCCTGGGTGGCTCAGTCAGTTAAGTGTCTGGCCTTCAGCTCAGGTCATGATCTCAGAGTCCTGGGATTGAGCCAGTATGGGGCGGTGGGCGGGGGGGGGGGGGGGCCCTGCTCAGCGGGGAGTTTGCTTCTCCCTCTGCCTGCCGCTCCCCCTGCTTATGCTTGCGCACACACGCACACGCTCTCTCTCTCTGAAATAAATAAAATCTTAAAAAAAAAAAAAAAAAGACTATCTTACATAATTTTTATGTGGAATAAAAGTGATCATTTACTGTACTGTGTTATCATAGCAATACCTTCAGTAAAACGGAAATGAAAGCAATCAGGACTACAATAAACAACTCCAAGGAGTTGTACCTTTCAACTTGGGCTACCTCTTCATGGCTTTGCACCAAATCTGCTTCCTGTAACAATCCCATATTTATACTACTCTGCCAAAGTCACCCAGAAGGATTTATTCATTCTATTATATATTCAACTCATTAAATAAAAACCCACTGAGTACTCAGTATAGAGAGAGAGTAGTACACATGTATTCCAAACCCTTCCTTTAGGATCTCAGAAGAAATGTGCAAACATAGATAATTACAACATACAGAGGACTGTGGGTGGAGGCAGCTTTTGCAGAGTAAGTCAATATTTGAGCTGGGTCCCAGATGATAAAGGAAAATCATGGTGAACAGGTGCTAGAAAGATTATTTCAGGCAGAGGAAAGAAGACGAAGACTTGTAAAAACCTGGGCCAAATGTCTCTCTGGGTGCCATGCTTGCTTTGCTTTCTAAAACTAATTTTAATAGGCTTTTGCCTAAGGTTAGCTTTTATCTACTCACTTTTTTTTTTTTTTAAGATTTATTTATTTGTCAGAGAGAGAGAGAGAGAGCACGTGCACACAAGCAGAGGGAGAAGCAAACTCCCCGCTGAGCAGGGAGCCCGATGCAGAACTCAATCCCGGGACTCTGGAATCATGACCTGAGCCGAAGGCAGACCCTTAACTGACTGAGCCACCCAGGCATCCCATCTACTCACTTTCAAAGTGACCGGTCACTCAGATCAGTGCCGTCCCAGAGAGATATAATGTGAACTATATATGTAATTTTAAAGTTTCTAGGAGCCACATTAAAAAGTAAGAAGAGGAGCACCTGGATAGCTCAATGGGTTAAGCATCTGACTCTTGATTTCAGCTCAGATCATGATCTCAGCGTTGTGAGATCGGGCACTGCCCTGAGCATCAGGCCTGCTGAATATTCTCTCTCTCCTTGTCCCTCTGCCCCTTCCAGCTCTCTCGTGAGCACTCTCTCTCTCAAAAAAAAAAGAAAGAAAGAAAGAAACAGGTACAAGTGAGTCCTTGAAATGTGATTATGTATTTTATAATTATGTTATCTCAATTCAGACTAGCCACATTTCAAGCACTTAGCTGGACCATATTCAAGTGTAGGTCTACTGGCTCCCATACTGAATGGTGTAGTTCTAAAATCAGGGGTCAACTAATTTTCCCTGTAATGGGACAAATAGCAAGTATTTTAGGCTTTGCGGGCCATACGGTCCACTTACTACAAACACAACAAATGAACATACATGTCTGTGGTTGCCAACTCCTGTTCTAGATGGCGAACTAACTGTAAATTTGGCTGACAAGGCTGACAGATAAGTACACGTGACTTTGTACAAGCTAACACAACGATGGTGAACGCTGTTGGCTGCTTCCCCAGTAAGGGCATGTGTTTCATTCCCCTTGCCAGAGACTGATTTAAGAATGGGCACAGGGGGGGCGCCTGGGTGGCTCAGTTGGTTAAGAGACTGCCTTCGGCTCGGGTCATGATCCTGGAGTCCCTGGATCGAGTCCCGCATCGGGCTCCCTGCTCGGCAGGGAGCCTGCTTCTGCCTCTGACCCTCCCCCCTCTCATGTGCTCTCTCTCTCTCTCATTCTCTCTGTCTCAAATAAATAAATAAAATCTTAAAAAAAAAAAAAATGTTTAAAAAAAAAAAAAGAATGGGCACAGGGATCTCCCAGAGCGAGGGCAGCACAAAGATGACCCAGAGGAGCTAGTTTACTGAGAAGAATTTAAAGACGGCCCTTTTATACATGTGTGGGCAGAATTTAAGAAAAGCAAAAAAGGACAGTGTGGAATTCTATGGCTAGTAGCAAGTACGAGGAAAGCCATTCCCATCCCTAGGCCTCAAAGGACAAAGGAGGGAAATGGTTACAGAAACCCAAAGAGAATCCCTTGGAGAACTGTTAGACAGGAATGATGGTCCCTGGCACAGAGGAAACCAACCATAGAAACACACTCCCCTTACTCTCTCTGCTGGCCACTCCCCACCCTGCCCCAGCCCACCCCCCCATGACCACATCTTACTGATACAGTCCATTACAGTCAGTCTTCTGGGACACAAAATAGGGGAGAAGAGTAGAGAGACAAAAGGAAAATAGCTAGCATAACCTGTAATCCAATTATGGCCAAAGAGACATAAAAAATCTCCTGGGGAGTTTCTAGTTAAAATTTCATTGCTCGGAAGAGAAACATATGGAAACAGTTTCTCTTCTTCTGATGAAAACTGTTTTTTATTTAGGTTGTTTGCCTACCAGTTTTCTCACCCAGCCTAGAGTTACTAACCCCAATCATTATGTCACCACCACCTATTTCCCGGACCCACCACACCACAGCCCAATCCCAGATACTGCCTGCTATTTGCTTTCTCAAATTTCAAATTGTCACGCCTACGGAAGTAATTACCACAGAGATAAGTAAGAAAATGGGCCACTCTAAACTGATACTGTCAAGCCTTAACCAGTCCTGCAATAAAAAATGAAATCTGCATCTTGGCCTCTTGATTAATTTAACAATCCTCACAAATGTAGCTCCATACATTTTCCACCTTCCGCAAGCCCAGCCCTAACAAGCAACCTTCAGTTGATCACCTTGGGTACTAACTCCTTAAGTGTCTTCTTTCTTAATTTTCACTATCTCCATGGTTCCTATGTCAGAGGAAGGCAGAGGCCATCTCATTTTCAATACTAACTCTTCAAACTACTGCCTTGATCCTTCCACATCCTTAGAGAAACTGTTCAAATTAGGATGCATTGGTGGCTCAGTCAGTTGAGCCTCTGCCTTCGGCTCAGGTCATGGTCCCAGGGTCCTGGGATCGAGTCCCACATCGAGCTCCCTGCTCAGCAAGGAGCCTGCTTCTCCCTCTGTCTGCTGCTTCCCCTGCTTGTGCGCTCTCCCTCTCTGACAAATAAATGGATAAAATCTTTAAAAAAGAAAAATAAATAAGATTCAAAGAAATTAAACGTCTGGCCCACAGTCACATGGCCAGTAACTGAGCCTGAACTAATACCCATCTTCTAACCACTATTCATGCAACAAGCAGCACAAAAATAAAACTTAAATTAAAAAAAAAAAAAATGAAAGCCTACTTATAGTGACTACATTCCTAAAGACAACTAAGTTCTAAGCAGTGACTAATAACCATTTTTTCAAGTTTCAGTTCTTTTAACAAACATTTTCCTTGTCTCTTTGTGGCAAGTACAGAATTAGCTACTGTGTAGGCACCGACTAGCAGGTTTTTATTGCCTAGAGAAATTCAAACTCATTTTAGAATCCTGGTTATTTTGCGGGGGAAAAAAAAAAACCTCTCATTGACTATGCCTTACATCTTCATCCCAGCTTCACTTTGTTCTCCACAGAGAAGTAATCTAAAAGAGTAAGTCAAAGTCATTTCAAGTCCATAGGATGGTTATGGTTACAAGTATTCCTTGAAAGAAGCAATCATTTATCAATCTTTTTCTTTTAAAGATTTATTTATTCAGAGAGAAAGAGAGATTGCCTGAGGGGAAGGGGCAAAGGGAGAAGGAAAGAGGGAAAGAGGTAATCTCAAGCAGACTGCAGTAACCTTAGAGCCTGACACGGGGCTCAATTCCACGACTCTGAGATCACAACCCAAGACAAAATCAAGAGTCTCAAGAGTCAGATGCTTAACCGACTGAGCCACCCAGGTGCCCCAACCATTTATCAATCTTCAAAGCAAAAGGGGAGAGAGGCACCTGGGTGGCTCAGTTGATTAAGAGACTGCCTTCGACTCAGGTCATGATACTGGAGTCCTGGGATCAGTCCCACATCAGGCTCCCTGCTCAGTGGGGAGTCTGCTTCTCCCTCTGACCCTCCCCCCTCTCATGCGCGCTCTCTCTCTCTCAAATAAATAAAATCTTAAAAAAAAAAAAAAAAAGGCAAAAGGGGAGCTAAGATAGTATAGTCCACCTATTACCTTTTCTACTGCTCCACTGACCTCAACAACCTTCTAAAATTCTCAACTAATTACATGTCTGTACTAACTGCACAGAAATGAAATATGAACTAGAAGTGAGGATCAGTATATATTCATAGAGAAAAGTGATTTAATAGATTAGATAATGTTGAAAACTGGCTAGCCATTTTGGAAAACTATAAAATTAGACCCCTAATTCATTTATTATTCAAAATAAATTTCATATGGATCAAATATTTAAGCATAAACCCCCCCCAAAAAAAGTTTAAAAATTCATGTTTTCCTTCTTCATAATCTTGGATGATTCTAAGCATGACAAGAAATCTAAAAGCAATAAAAGAATATTTGATAACATAAAAACTAAACATGGCAAGGCACACCATAAGCAAAGTCAAAAACAAGTACCTACTTTAAAAAATATTCACAGTACATGACAGTCAAAGGATTTATTTCCTTAAAATATAACTTATTTAAAAGAAGAAAAATAAGGGCGCCTGGGTGGCTCAGTTGGTTAAGCGACTGCCTTCGGCTCAGGTCATGATCCTGGAGTCCCAGGATCCAGTCCCACATCAGGCTCCCTGTTCAGCAGGGAGTCTGCTTCTCCCTCTGACCCTCCCCTTCTCATGTGTTCTCTCTCTCTCTCTCTCATTCTCTCTCTCAAATAAATAAATAAAATCTTTAAAAAAAAAAAAAAGAAGAAGAAGAAAAATAGGGGTGGGTGCCTGGGTGGCTCAGTCGTTAAGTGTCTACCTTCAGTTCAGGTCATGATCCCAGGGCCTGGGATCGAGCCCCACATCAGGCTCCCTGCTCGGCAGGAATCCTGCTTCTCCCTCTCCCACTCCCCCTGCTTGTGTTCCCTCTTTCGCTCTGTCTGTCAAATAAATAAATAGAATCTTTAGGAGGAAGAGGAGGAGGAAGAAGAGGAAGAAGAGGATAAGAGGAAGAAGAAAGAAGAAGAAAAAAATGGGGCACCTGGGTAGCACAGTTGGTTAAGCGTCTGTCTTCAGCTCAGATCATGATCCCCAGGTCCTAGATCGGCCAGCATCCAGCTCCCTGCTCAGCAGGAGTCTGCTTCTCCCTCCACCCCTCCCCCCTGCTCATGCTCTCTCTCTCTCTCAAATAAATAAAGAAGGAAGGAAGATAATAGCCACCAGGTAGGGAACAAAAATGGGCAGAATATGAATAAGGTTTTTAAAGAAAAAAAAAGTCAATAAATGTATGAAAAAAGTTCTCTACCTCACTTAAAATTTATGAGAACAAATATATGCTATATTGTTTGTCACCCATCAAACTAGCAAATTTTTAAAAAAGACTGGTAAAGACATAACGGTAATTGTATGGGAAAACAATATACATGTGAATTGGTATAACGTTTTGAAAAAAAATTTAATAAATTTTGGATTAAAAAACTCTTTGATCCAAAAAAAAAAAAAAAAACAACTCTTTGATCCAGAAATTTCACTTTTAAGTGTCCTACAAGCACACCAGCACAAGTAAGCAATGATATTGTTTCAAGAATGCTTCCTGCAGGGCACCTGGGTGGCTCAGTCAGTTAAGCATCTGTCTTTGGCTCAGGTAGTGATCCCAGGGTCCTGGGAACAAGTCCTGCATGAGGCTCCTTGCTCAGTGGGGAGTCTGCAACAGAAATACCCACATACATACTCTCAAAAACTTATACTTATGTATACTAAATAAAAAGACATCTAAGATTTATTAAGTTTAAAAAATGCAAACTGCAAGAGATCCCAAATATGATCCTACATGCAGGAAAAGAAAATGATCACTTAAAGGAAAGAGAATTATTACTTTATAACAGTCTCCAATGTTTGAATTTTTTCACATATTACTTTAAATTTAAAATTTTATAAGCATATTCCAGCAATTTGTTTTTTAATGAAACCAAACAATCTCGTATTTCTAATGGAAGACTAATAGCCCCAAATTATTTAGCATGGGGACAAAAGATTGAGATTTTTTTTTTTTTTAGATTTTATTTATTTATTTGACAGAGAGAGACACAGTGAGAGAGGGAACACAAGCAGGGGGAGTGGGAGAGGGAGAAGCAGGCTTCCCGCAGAGCAGGGAACCCAATGCGGGGCTCGATCCCAGGACCCTGGGATCATGACCTGAGCTGAAGGCAGGCGCTTAACGACTGAGCCACCCAGGCGCCCCAAAAGATTGAGATTTTAAAGATGTATTCCGGCCAATCTACAAAAGCAATAAATGGACATACCAATCACAATTGGTCTGTAATTTTTTTAAAGCTATAAACTGATTTCTATTCTATAATCAAAATAATCTAGAAACTCTATTCCTCAACTAGAGTTAACTTTGGTTTATTTTTCTTTTATCACCATACCTATTATCAACCATGTGGGTGGGTTGGCACACACAATAAGAGAATTCGCCTGCTTATCATTATACTTTTACAATGCCATATCTTATTTTAAAATCAGGAGATAATTTGTGGTTAAAAAAAAAAAAGATTTCACATAGATTACAATTCTCAGCTGATGTATTATATAATGACGAATTACAAAGCTTCCTTAGGACCTGGGACAGAAGAGTCCGCAGCATCATGGAGAAGGAAGATACTTTAATGAACCTAATGCTATTTGCTCTCCATGGTTTTGCATGAGGGAAAAGTTAAGCACTGACAGGCAGTCCGCCAATGACTGAATACAGAGTAAGACTTAAAGCCCCACTTTGACTTCCTCCTGCCTTTCCAATTCTCTTCATATCCATGAAAACAAACCACAAATCCATCTATACTACCTCCCCGACCCTCACCTCACCAATCCTCTCTAAAAGTAAACAAAACACCAAGCACTTAACAGTTTACTGTCTTCAACTCCATGCCTTTGCAAACTCACTCCCTTCTTCTGGCTTCAAGCCCTCTCCCAGTCTCTTCAAAGGCCAAACACAAATTCTACTTCTGTAAGACACTTCCCTCCATTTTAGAGCAAGCCTCTTCCCCAACCCCATTAGTGTCCTGTATCGTTTAGTTACTATTAATTTACTTAACTATTATTTATAACATGGAACTTTCTGTTTTAGTATTTTATTCACCCAAACCCCCCTACTAACAAACCTGGTACAATGCCTTATTTATACATCAAAGGTACTTAACTGACATCTGATTAACCTGCTGGCTAGAGGACAGTAAACCAGACTTTAATCTCAGATATATATGTGGATAGGAGGGCATAATTAAATGACTGCTAAGAGCAATTCTTTTTTTTTTTTTTTTTTTTTGAGAGAGAGAGAGAACGGGGAGGAGCAGAGGGAGAGGGAGAGAGAGAATTTCCAGCAGACCCCACACTGAGCACAGAGCCCCACATGGGGCTTGATCCCATGACCCTGAGAACATGACCTGAGCCGAAAGTAAGTCAGGTGCTTAACCAACCGAGCCAACCAGGTGCCCCTGGCCAACAGCAATTCTTACTCTAAGAACTTTGAATTCCAAGATTGAAACTTCTGATAAAATTATTAAAACTATTTAGATTCCAGAATGCTCTTGATAGAACAAAGATTTAAAAATGCAAGCTTTGAGTGCCTGGCTGTCTCAGTCAGTAGAGCATGTGACTCGATCTCAGGATTGCGAGTTCAAGCCCCACGTTGGGTGTAGAGATTACTTAAAAATAAAATCATAGGGGAAAAAAAAAAAAAGCAAGCTCTTCCCTCAAACTTTTCATGTCTACACATTTCTAGCAAGTACACCTTAAAAACTGTCAAAGTTGATTGTATATTTTCCCCATCAGTACATTGTTACAATTTGCAGTTCTATTCCAGTTCCAGGGCTTGGCAACAAATTTCATTAAAAGCAAAAGACAATTAACCTTATTTTTCAAAATAGTTAAGTTGTACTTCATACCCCATTATTTAAAAATGAATGGCTCAGTTGGTTAAGCGACTGCCTTCAGCTCAGGTCATGATCCTGGAGTCCTGGAATCGAGTCCCACATCGGGCTCCCTGCTCAGCAGGAGTCTGCTTCTCCCTCTCCTGCTCCCCCTTCTTGTGCTCTCTCTCTCTCTCTCTCACTCTCTCTCTCAAATAAATAAAATCTTAAAAATAAATAAATAGATAGATAAATAAATAAATAAATAAAAATGAGTGTACCTGGGACGCCTGGGTAGCTCAGTCGGTCGAGCAACCAGCTCTTGATTTTGGCTCTGGTCTTGATCTCTGGGTAGTGGGATCAGCCCCATGTCCCACTCCACCCTCAGCACTCAGAGTCTGCTTGCGCCTCTACCTCCACCCCCCCCCACATGCTGTTTTCTCTCTTTCTCTCTCAAATAAATGAATAAATAAAATCTTTTAAAAAAAATAAAAATAGGGGCTCCTGGTGGCTCGGTCAGTTAAGCGTTTGCCTTTGGCTCAGGTCATGATCTCAGGGTCCTGGGACCCAGCCCTGTATCAGGCTCCCTGCTCAGCAGAAGGCCTGCTCCTCCCTCTCCCTCTGCTCCTCCCTGCAGCTTGTGCTCTCTCTCTCTTGCTCTATCTCAAATAAATAAATAAAATCTTTTTAAAAAATAAATAAAAATGAATGTTCCTGTTATGTCCAGGCAAAACTGTATTCAAATGATTTTTACCAATTGTTCTCAAACACAAATTTGCCTAAGCTACATTACAACTCAGAAAAGAATAATCATTAACAATATTTTGTTTGCCCTCTTAGAATCTGAAACCTTTTCAGGATTATTTTTAGCATGATTTTTTTTTTATGTTAAAAAGTTGTCAAAGTCTCAGCTAGTATTTTCCATTTCTTTTGACTAAACTTCATGTAATGAACTAAGATATTCAAACTTACTCTTTTGACCTTAAAAGCTATTTTTAAAGTACTAATTAATATTCAATAAATTTATTGCTGCCAGCAATTGTTATGTCTCATTGTACAAAACATTTTTCAAGTAAGTGGAATTTTTCATCTCTCAAAACGCGATGTAACTTATTTAAAAGTTCCTATCATCTACGATGGGAAAAAGTTCAAAGTAACTGGCACTCACATATGCTACTACGAGTGCATTATTTCCAGAGAGCAATTTGGCAATTCCTACCCAAAAAACCCTCAGAAATATGTATTCCTTTGGCCTAAAACAATTTCTAGGAATGTACCCAAAGAAGAACTGTTAAACACTTGAACTTTTGCTTATCTGCATTTTCTAAAGGAAACATGTTTTACTTTTACCTTAATGAAAAAAAAAATGTGCTCTCAACCTACTGAGTTGTTCAAAGCTCTGTGTGGACTGGCCAGTTTTAGGATTAGATGCTTATATTGAACAAAGAGGAATGATTATAGAATAACAATATTCAAAACTTTTTTTCATATATTTTTGCCAAAGGATTCTCAAAATCTGTTAAAAAAGGCATGTTCTCCCAATATTCAGATAGATATATGGATTAAAAATACTGAAACTGAATACAACTAACATATGTCGACTGAGCTGTTATTTGTAAAACACTTAAAACAGTGCCTGGCATATGATAAAACCTGATGCTAGTGATTAGTAGTAATAGTATATTGATAAGTTATGCAAGTGAACAAAACAGCAAAATAAAAGGTAGTCAAGAATAAGCACTACCTGTAAATTAGAAGAAAGGTAGAGAACTTCCTCACCTGATAAAAAACCCCACAGCTATCATAATTCATGGAAAGACTTAAAGCTTACTCCCTAAGATCAGCAACAGGTCAAGTTTGTTTACTCTTGCCAATTCTATTCAATATTGTACTGGAATTCTAGCAAGTGCAAATAGGCAACAAAATGAAAAGGCATGCAGACTGGAAATGATGAAGTAAAACTAACTCTTCTTTGCAGGTGGCATGATCTTGTACATAATAAATACTACAAAAACCACATACGCAAAAAACTATTAGAGCTAACAAATGAATTCAGCAAGGCTGCAGAATACAATATCAATATACAAAACTAGCTGCATTTCTATACAGTAGCAACACTCAGAAAACAAAACTAAGAAAAAGAATCCCCATTTACTTTCAGGAAAAAAAAAAAACGAAAACAACTCCTCTTACAATAGCATCAAAAGACCAATATACTTAGGAATAAATTTAACAAAAAAAAAGTGCAAAACTTATATTCTGAAAACTATAAAATACTGTTTTAAGAAATTAAATAAATGGAAAGATATTTAGAAGTCAAATTCACAAAAACAGGGCGCCTGGGTGGCTCAGTCATTAAGCATCTGCCTTCGGCTCAGGATCCCAGAGTCCTGGGATCGAGCCCCACATCAGGCGTTTGCTCTGCAGGGAGCCCGCTTCTCCCTCTCCTCCCCGCTTGTACTCTCTGTCTCTCCTTCTCTCTCTCTCTCAAATAAAGAAATAAAATCTTAAAAAAAAAAATTCACAAAAACAGAAAATACAGAACGATGGTTACTAGGCACTGAGGGAATGAGAAGTTATTTAATGGATATAGTTTCAGTTTTATAAGATGAAAAAGTTCTAGAGATCTGTTGCCTAACAATGTGAATACACTTCATGCTACTGAACTGTACACTTAAAAATGGGTAAGATGGGAAATACTGTTAGGTACATTCTTACCACAATTAGAAATTTAAAATAGAATAAATAATTTTTAAATAGGCAAAAGACTTAACAGACATTTCTCCAAATCAGATATATAAATGGCCAACAGCACATGAAAAGATGCATTACACATCATTCATCATCAGGGAAATGCAAATCAAAACCACAGTGAGAGACCACCTCACACCTGTTAGGATGGCTACTATCAAACAAGCAGAAAATAACAAGGGTGGTGAGGATGTAAAGAGATAGAACCCTTATGAGAAGCCTATTGGGGAGAATGTAAAATGTAGCTGCTGTGGAAAACACTATGGCTGTTCCTCAGAAAATTAAAAATAGAATTACCATATGGTCTCACAATTCCACTTCTGGATATATACCCATAAAAAATGAAAGCAGGGGGGGTGCCTGGGTGGTTCGGTCATTAGGCGTCTGCCTTCGGCTCAGGTCATGATCCCAGGCTGCATCGGGCTCCCTGCTCGACCGGAAGCCTGCTTCTCTCTCCCTCTCCCACTCCCCCTGCTTGTGTTCCCTCTCTAGCTATCTCTCTCTGTCAAATAAATAAGTAAAATCTTAAAAAAAAATGAAAGCAGGGGCTCAAATAGATATTTGTACACATGTTCCCAACAGCCAGAAAGTTAGAAGCAACCCAGCTGCCCATTAATGGACGAATAAAGAAAATGTAGTATATACATACAAGAGAATATTCTTCAGCCTTCAAATGGGAATTTTTATTTTCTTTATTGTGATACAACACTTCACATGAGGGTAATGAGAGTTACCCTCTTAAATTTTTAAGTATAACAGTACTGTTAACTATGTAAGCACAGGGCACCTGGGTGGCTTAGTCGGTTAAGCGTCTGCCTTCAGCTCAAGTCAGGATCCCAGGGCCCTGGGATAGAGTCCCGCATCCAGCTCCCTGCTCAGTGTGGAGTCTGCTTCTCCCTCTATGCCTCTCCCTTGCTCATGTACAGGCGCACTCTCTCTCTCTAATAAATAAATCTTTAAAAAAAAACACAACTATGTAAGCACAATGCTATACGTCAATCTCTACAGCTTCTTAATTTTTCATAACTGAATTTCCTACCCTTTAAACAAGAACTCCCCATTTCCTCTAGACTCTAACCATCATTCCTACTGTTTCCATGAGTTTGACTACTTTAGGTACTTCATGTAAGTGGAATCATACAGTATTTGTTCTTCTTTAACTGGCTTATTGCACTCAGTACAATGTCCTCTAGGTTCATCCATGTTGTTCTAGATGGCAGGATTCCCTTCTTTTTTAAGGCTGAATAATACTCTGTTGTATATATATGCCACATTTTCTTTATCCATTCATCCATCAATGGATACCTATCTTGGCAATTGTAAATAACGCCGCACTGAACACACAAGTGCAGATACCTCAGAGATCCCGATTCCAATTCTTTTGGGTATGTACCCAGAGGTAGGATAACTGGATCATACAGTAATTTTATGTTTAAATTTTAGAGGAACCACCATACACTTTTCCTTAGCAGATGCATCATTTTATAGTCCCATCAACAGAGTGTAAGGGTTCCAAATTCTCCACATCCTGGCTAGCACTTATCTTTTGTTTTAACAGGTCTAAGTGGTATCACTGTGGATTTGCACTGCCCTGATGATTAGTGATGCTGAGTGCCTTTCATATACCCACACTGGCCATTTGTAGCTCTTCTCTGAAGAAATGTCTATTCAAGTCCTTTGCCCATTTTTAAAATCTGGTTGTTATTCTGCTATTGAACTATAGGAGTTCCTCGTATATTGTTGAGTATCAATTCTTAATCAAATATATATCTGGCGGGGCGCCTGGGTGGCTCAGTCGTTAAGCGTCTGCCTTCAGCTCAGGTCATGATCCCAGGGTCCGGGGATCGAGCCCCGCATCAGGCTCCCTGCTAAGCAGGAAGCCTGCTTCTCCCTCTCCCACTCCCCCTGCTTGTGTTCCCTCTCTCGCTGTGTCTCTGTCAAATAAATAAATCTTAAAAAAAATATATATATATATATATATATATTTGTTTTGTTTGCTGTGCAGAAACTTTTCAATTTAATGTAGTCCCACTTGTGTAAATTTGCTTTTGTTGCATATACTTTTGATGTCATATTCAAGAAATCATTGCCAAACCCAATGTCCTGAAGCTTCTCTTCTATGTTTTCTTCTAGTAGTTTTACAGTTTCAAGTCTTACATTGAAATCTGCAACCCTTTCTGAATAGATTTTTGTGTGTAATATAAAATAAGGGTCAAGAAATTCTGACATATAGGCGCTCCTGTGTGGCTCAGTCGTTAAGTGTCTGCCTTCGGCTCGGGTCATGATCCCAGTCCTGGGATCCAGCCCCGCATCAGGCTTCCTGCTCCGCAGGAAGCCTGCTTCTCCCTCTCCCACTCCCCCTGCTTGTGTTCCCTCTCTCGCTGTCTCTCTCTCTCTGTCAAATAAGTAAAATCTAAAAAAAAAAAAAGAAATTCTGACACATATATTTAACATGGGTGAACCTTGAGGACATTATGCTAAATAAACTAAGGCAGTCACAAAAAACCAAATACTTTTTCCAAGGGATTCCATTTATATGAGAAACTTAGAACAGTCAAAAATCACAGAGACAGAAAGTAGAATGATGGTTGCCAGGGGTTGGGAATGAAAAGTTTTAGAGATGGATGGTGGTGATAGCTGCACAACAATGTCAGTGTATGAAATACTACTGAACTGTGGATTTAAAAATGATTAAGCTAGTAGGTTTTATGTTGTATTGTACCATGATGAAAAATAAAATCATTTTTAAATATCTGTATGACCTTGGATTAGGCAATGATTTTCTTAGAATGTCTAAAGTACAAGCAACCAAAGAAAAAAATAAATCGGATTCATCAACATTTTTAAAGATTTTATTTATTTATTTATTTATTTAGAGAGGGAATGTGCAAAAGGGGGGAGGGGCAGAGGGAGAAGGAGAGAGAAAATCTCAAGCAGACTCCACACCAAGTGCCGAGCCTGATGCAGGGTCCCATCTCACCACCCTGAGATCATGACCTGAGCTGAAATCAAGAGTTGGACGCCTAACTGACTGATCCACCCAGGCACCCCAGATTCATTAACATTTTTAAACTTTGTACTGGAAGGGATACCATCAAGAAAGTAAAAAGACAACCCCCAAAATGGGAGTAATTATTTGCAAATCATTTATCTGATAAAGGTCTGGTATCCAGAATAAAAAACTCTAACAACTCTATAAAAGGCCAAATTAAAAAATGGGCAAGGGGTATGAACAGGCAGGTCTCAAAAAAGTGCAAATGGCCAATAAGCACATGAAAAAGCATCCAATATCATTAGCCATCAGGTAAATGCAGTTCAAAACCACAAAAGATACCACTTCACACCCACTAGGATGTTATCATCAAAAGACAGATAATAACAAGTACTGGTGAGGAAGTAGAGAAACAACCCTAACACATTGCTGGTAGGAATATAAAATGGTATAGCTGCTTTGGAAAAGTTCAGCAAGTTTTCATAAAGTTAAACATTAGAGGTACGGTACCTAGGTGGCACAGTAAGTTAAGCATCCAACTCTTGGTTTTGGCTCAGGTCATGATCTCAGGGTCTTGAGATGGAGCCCCACATCAGGCTCTTGCTTAGCGCTGACTCTGCTCGAGATTCTCTCTCCCTCTCCCTCTGCCCCTCCCCACCACCATGCACATGCACGTGCTCTCTCAAACAAATAAATAAATTTTTAAAAAGTTAAACATTGGCGCCTGGGTGGCTCAGTTGGTTAAGCGACTGCCTTCGGCTCAGGTCATGATCCTGGAGTCCCTGGATCGAGTCCCGCATCGGGCTCCCTGCTCGGCAGGGAGTCTGCTTCGTCCTCTGACCCTATCCCCTCTCATGTGTTCTCTCTCTCTCATTCTCTCTCTCTCAAATAAATAAATAAAATCTTTAAAAAAAAAAAAAAGTTAAACATTAACATACCATATAACTCAACAGCCCCACTTCTAAGTATATACCCAAGAGAAGTAAAAACATTGGTTTACACAAACCTTACACATGAATATTCATAGCAATATTATTCCTAAGAGCCAAAAACTGTAAGTAACCTAAACAATCAAATATTCATCAGCTAATAAACAGATGAACAAAGGTTTATTCCAATACAATGGAATACTGTTCAGCCTTCCAAAAGAATGAAGTATTAATACATGCTAAAACATGGAAAGCTTTATGCTAAGTGAGAAGCCAGACATAAAACATCACATATGCTATAATTCCTTTTATATGAAATGCCCAGAACAGGCAAATCCAAAGTGACAGGAAGTAGATTAGTAGTTGCCAGGGCTGAGAGAAGGGGAGAACGGAGAGTAACTATTACGTGCATGGAGTTCCTTTCTGGGGTGATAAAAATGTTCTAGAAGGGGGCGCCTGGGTGGCTCAGTTGGTTAAGCGACTGCTTTTGGCTCCGGTCATGATCCTGGAGTCCCTGGATCGAGTCCCGCATCAGGCCCCCTGCTCGGTGGGGAGCCTGTTTCTCCCTCTGACCCTCCCCCCTCTCATGTGCTCTCTCTCTCTCTCTCATTCTCTCTGTCTCAAATAAATAAATAAAATCTTTAAAAAAAAAAATGTTCTAGAAGCAGGGCGCCTGGGTGGCTCAGTCGTTAAGCGTCTGCCTTCGGCTCAGGTCATGATCCCAGGGTCCTGGGATCGAGCCCCGTATCGGGCTCCCCGCTCAGCGGGAAGCCTGCTTCTCCCTCTCCCACTCCCCCTGCTTGTGTTCCCTCTCTGGCTATCTCTCTCTCTGTCGAGTAAATAAATAAAATCTTAAAAAAAAAAGTTCTAGAAGCAAGCAGTGATCCTGGCTGTGCAGCCTTGTAAATATACTTGCAACCACTGAATTGTATCCTTTAAACTATTAGTGAATTTTATGGTATATGAATTATATCAATAAAAAATTAGGAGGAATAGAAGGAAAAAAGAAAGAGGAAAAAGACCTATAAGGGGGAGGAGGGAGTAGGAAAATAAAAGAGAAGAAAATGAGGAGGAGAAAAAGAAAAAGAACCTAGACCAAGCTCTACTCAAATCATGTTTCCACATTCAGCATGAAGACAGAACTGGTGGGCACATGGCTGGCTCAGTCAGTTGAGGTCCCGACTCTTGGTTTCTGCTCAGGTCACGATCTTGGGGTCATGGGATGGAGCCCCACACCAGGCTCCACGCTCAGCAGTAAGTCTGCTTGAGATTCTCTCTCCCTCCTCCCCAGTACTGCCCCACTCATGTGCACATGCACACTCTCTAATAAATACACAAATCTTAAAAAAAAAAAAAAAATAGAACTGGTAAATGGCAGAGCTAATACTGGGTCTGGATAAGACTCTAAATGTTATTAGCTTTTTCTCTTAAGTTATACAGAGCCGTCATTTCTCTGTACTTCTCCTAAAAGTGAACCATTCCACAGCATATTACAAGAATGCAAATCAGAAAGTAAAAGCAGAAAAAAACAGCTGCGTATACTGTCATGAAAAGAGATAGTAAGGGAGAAATAGGTTTTTTTTAAATTTAGACGTAGTAACAGCTATGTAACAGGGAAGGATACGTTTACAGAGTATAAGGTAAATGCTGCAACCCAGTACAATATATCAAAAAATTTTTTTAAGTAACAACTTTGACCCTGCAATTGTACCTTAGGCATCTGAGGAATATGTAAAAATGTTCATTACCATTTGTTTATAGCAGAAAAAAATATTCATCAGGGAAACAAGTAAACATGACACATATAAAATACTTTGTAGCCACTCATCTACTAATGGAAAGAGGTCTATCATGGGGTACTTGGAATCCCAGTTACTAAACAACTTATAAAACTATTCTATTTATGTGAGACATTAATAATTTATGGGAATGAAATGTCTGGACAACATATACTCATTTTTTAATATTTTTTATTGTTATGTTAATCACCATACGTTACATCATTAGTTTTTGATAACACATACTCATTTTTCCATGACAGAATTTTGAGTCACTTCTGCTTTCTTATTTATCCTTTTCTGTATTTTTGAACTGAACACTTTAACTGCAGGTACATGATGGCACAATAACAACTTTTTTTAGATGATGTATTACTTTTAAAATCAGGTAATGTTAACATTTTTTCATTTAGACAGAAAGTTGTTATCTTCAGAACTGGTATTTCAAACAAATGCCACAAAATACAAGAAAGCTAATTAATCGTAATTTCACCTAACAGGCCCTGGATACTATTTGTATCTGCCTTTTGTGAAAATGTGAATACTATAAAGTCACAGTAATGGTCAGTATTAATTCAATAACCCAAAAGTTGGGTGACACTTTATCAAACTGGTTCACCTCTGAAAATGCAAGGGGGCACTATATAAAGAATTAGGCTGGACACAGGTAACCTGTGAGACTAAACTGAGCAAATTAGGGCATAAAAGTCATCACTTCCATAGCTTACTAGATTCTGAACTGCAGAGTAAGAATTCAAGAGGGGAGATGAACCATGAGAGACTATGGACTCTGAGAAACAAACTGACGGTTCTAGAGGGGAGGGCGGTGGGGGGATGGGTTAGCCTGGTGATGGGTATTAAGGAGGGCACGGTCTGCATGGAGCACTGGATGTTATACGATGTTATACGCAAACAGTGAATCATGGAGCACTACATCAAAAACTAATGATGTAATGTATGGTGATTAACATAATAATAAAAAAAAGAATTCAAGAATTTACGCCAAGTTGAGGGTAATAAATAAATCTTTAGAGCAATGTCAAAACGATGTATTACAAGACAGTTAGGTGTGAATTCTTGGTAACAGTGGGTCTCAAGTGGCGACACCAGTCAGTATTATCCAGCAAACTTTCAAACCTAACATTCCTGGGACCCTTCCTTTGAGATTCTGATTGAGTAGATCTATAATGGGGTCTAATAAGCTGTTTTTGTTGAATGATTTCTTTTCATTCTACAAGTTAATTTTATGTGTCAACTTGACTGGGCTAAGGAATGCCCAGACAGCTGATTATTTCTAGGTGTGAGGGTGTTTCCAGAAGAGATAAGCATTTGAATCAGGCTGAGTAAGAAAGACCCCCCTCCCCAGTGCTGGAGGGCCTGAGTAGAACAAAAGGCAGAGGAAGGGCAAATTTGTGCACCGGATTAAACTGGGGCATCTGTCTTCTCCTTCCCTGGTTCTCAGGCCTCAGAGTAAGACTACGCCATTGGCCCCTGGTTGTCAGGCCTCTGAAGACTTTGGATTTGGACTGGTACTACACACTGGATTCCCTGGGACTCCCGCCTGTAGACGGAAGATTGTGGGACTTCTCAGCCTCCACTTGATAGAATACCTTATAATAAATCTTTCTATGTATCTATATATATCCTATTGGTTCCACTCTTCTGGAGGACTCCAATGCACACACCAATTGAGAACTGCCCCTCTAAGAACTGCCCCTCAGACCTGAACCTACATATCACCTGGAAATCTTATTAAAATAAAACCTTATTCAGTAAAGGTGAGGTGAGGCATTTCTAACAAGTTCCCAGTGGTGCAGATGACCCGAGTCCTGGTTGGTGGGCCACACTGATTGGCCTGGCTTACTCGCAAAGGCCACATTTTACCCATCCGCTTCTTCCCCAAAGTGAACAAATGTTAAATCAAGTGGAGAAACACATTCTATTTTCTGATCAGCATTACAACCAAGGAGGTAATACTTCTTGATTTAAGCTAAACAATTCAATTTTTAATATCTGCATTAGAACATGGAATGTTTAAAACTTAAATTAACTAAGACAATAAGAAGTACTGAAAATATGCAGAAATTAGAGTAATTTAAAAGCTTTTTACAAATTGTAACATAAAGAGAAAAATCGTATCTGGCGACAGGAAGTTTCAATAAAAAGGGATTTTTCTGTCTCCAAGACTGACAACATGGATTATCACCCCATCCCAGGATCATAGAAGGAGAAGGTTTCTACTCAATGCTGACTCACCTTTGTGTACAAATTTCACATTTTAGGGCGCCTGGGTGGCTCGTGGCTCAGTTGGTTAAGCAACTGCCTTCGGCTCAGGTCATGATCCTGGAGTCCCAGGATCAAGTCCCACATCGGGCTCCCTGCTTGGCGAGGAGCCTGCTTCTCCCTCTAACCCTCCCCCTTCTCATG
Organism: Mirounga angustirostris; assembly: GCF_029215605.1. Taxonomy (NCBI): domain Eukaryota; kingdom Metazoa; phylum Chordata; class Mammalia; order Carnivora; family Phocidae; genus Mirounga; species Mirounga angustirostris. Next base: position 47,786,991 of record NW_026991714.1, read on the forward strand.
TACTCTCTCTCATTCTCGCTCTCTCAAATAAATAAATAAAATCTTCAAAAAAAAATTTTCACATTTTATATCACATTAAAACAATACACAAAATAAATACTTCATAAATAGCTAATGAAGAACCTAACAATCGATAAACTTCATCATGCAAAAATAAGCAACATTTATATTGCTATATATAGCTGCTGTATTTACAATTAGATTTAAATAGGAAAAGCAAAAGAACGTTTCTCTATGAAAGAAGTCTCACGATGCCAAAGACAACCTGTCTCAGAAAGTTCCGTCCCTATTTGTTAACCAAACAAGGCTCAAATTTCAAATACTTCTTGAAATCAAACCTATACAAATGTCATTGCAAAAATAAATAGGCTGATGCAACAGATGACATCAGCTGGAGTTGTGTTTACAGGTCTATCAATCTTTTTTTTTTTTTTTAAAGATTTTATTTATTTATTTGACAGAGAGAGACACAGCGAGAGAGGGAACACCAGCAGGGTGAGGGGGAGAGGGAGAAGCAGGCTCCCCGCAGAGCAGGGAGCCCAATGTGGGACTTGATCCCAGGACCCTGGGATCATGACCTGAGCCAAAGGCAGTCGCTTAACCGACTGAGCCACCCAGGCGCCCCAGGTCTATCAATCTTAAGCATTAAGCCTTGACCTTAACATCAAGCACTGTGTCGTACTCTTTGTATTTGTGTGTTAAGCAAATTTGGATAGAACTAATAAAACTCCCTAATCTCTCCCTCCCCCAAGATTTATAGCCCTGTACTGAACTAAGTTAGGTACCCTGCTAATTAGTCTCACTATGCTTATTACATCCACCAGGAGTAATTAGTAGCACTTATTTGTAATAATCTAATTATGTTATTTGGGGGAGGGATTCTCATTCACTTAACATGGAACTCCATGAGGGCAAACACACACGTACTGATAACTGTGGTAGCCCCAGTGCCTAGCAGGGCACCAATAATTATTCATAGGTTAGGTGGCTGAAGGAATAAATAAATGGATAGTGTCTAAAACACAGTACAGGGCGCCTGGGTGGCTCAGTCGTTAAGCGTCTGCCTTCAGCTCAGGTCATGATCCCAGGGTCCTGGGATCGAGCCCCACATCGGGCTCCCTGCTCGGCGGGAAGCCTGCTTCTCCCTCTCCCACTCCCCCTGCTTGTGTTCCTGCTCTCGCTGTCTCTCTCTCTGTCAAATAAATAAAATCTTTTAAAAATAAATAAATAAATAAAAAATAAAACACAGTACATAATGTTCACTGAATTCATTAACAAGAAAGGGCTTATTTTCTCATTTCTTTGTTACCAGATACAGGAAACTCTACGTAACATAAATCCTGAAGTAGACACTGCAAATTCCACTTGCATCAATAAAGCTCACCTCTGACATGTGCAGCAATTTACACACCAGTGTCACCAGCATAATGAGGCTGTGACCGGCACTTAAATCACAATGTTCCTTTCTATTCTCCTTATCAATTTATTTTTTACCTCTGTACCTTCACACTACCAGCATACGCACTTATAATAAAGAGAGCTAAAGAGATGGCAGTCCCTTCTCTAAAACACTGCATTTGTTATTGCATTAACTCACCTCAAAAATATTACAAGTCTCAGGGCGCCTGGGTCTGTCAGTCATTAAGCGTCTGCCTTCGGCTCAGGTCATGATCCTAGGGTCCTGGGATCGAGCCCCCCATCGGGCTCCCTGCTTCTCCCTCTCCCACTCCCCCTGCTTGTGTTCCCTCTCTCACTGTGTCTCTCTCTGTCAAATAAATAAATAACATCTTTAAAAAAAAAAAATTACAAGTCTCTCACAGCTGCTGTAGCTCTTACTGATCTCTGAATCAAGTTTGCTGCTTTTTCTTTAGAGCACTGACTAATGAACCTATCGCATGGGCAAAGACCCTATCAATATCGTCGTCCTTAGCCACGTGGACTCTGGCAAGTCCACCCCCGCCAGGTATCTAGCTCATCTACAAGCTGGGGAGCACTGATGAAAGAACCACTGAGACGTTGAAGGAGGAGGCAGGAGTGATGAGCAAGGGCTCCTTCAAATATGCCCAGGTGCGGGACAAGCTGAAGGTGGAGGGACAGTGTGGCATCACCACTCCCATCTCCCTATGGAAGTCAGACTAGCCACCATGCCATCACCATCATCAATGCCCCAGGCCCCGGGGACTTCATCAAGAATGTGACCCCTGGACATCCGAGGCCAACTGTGCTGTGCTCATCATGGCGGCAGCATGCTCAAGTTCAAAGCTGGCATCTCCAAGAAAGGCACACCTGCGAACACACACTGGGGCCTACACGCTGCGCCTGAAGCAGCTTGCAGCTCATGGCGGCCGTCAACGAGAGCGATGTTGCCGAGCCTACCTCAGCGCCATGCACTTCCAGATCACTAAGAAGTGAGCAACTGCCTGAAGAAGATCGGCTACAACCTGGCCGCCGTGGCCTTTGTGCCCATCTCAGGCTGGCACAGCAACAATGTGCCCTGGCTGGAAGGTCAAGAGGACAAATGAAACGTCACCAGGGTGACTCTGCTGGAAGTCTCTGGACTCTACCTTCCCACCCAGTCGACAAGCCCCTGAGGCTGCCTCTGCACCTGGGATGGTGGTCACCTTCATCCCCACCAATGTCACCTGAGCTCGAGTCTGTGGAGATGCCCCACGACACCTGTCGGAGGCCCCGCCTGGTTGACAATGTGGGCTCCGACATGAAGCATGTGTCCGAGAAGTGGCCGGAGACAGCAGGAACGACTGCGGAGGCTGGCCGGGCTCTGGCACAGGTGATGGTCCTCAACCACCCCAGGCAGACCCACGCTGGCTACGGCCCAGTGCTGGACTGCCACACGGCTCACATCCCCTGAACGGAGGGAAAACACTGACCAGCACTCGGCCACGAGGCTGGAGGACAACCCAAAGCCCTGAGGCCCCTGTGCAGACGGCCCCCAGCAAGGCCATGAGTGTGTGGAGACCTTCTCTGAGTACCACGTCTAGGCCATTTTGCTGTGCAGGACATGACACAAACGGCGGTCCCTGGAGTTATCAAGGCAGCAGATAAGAAGTCATCCCCTGCCAGCAAGGTCCCTGAGTCCACAGTAGTGAAGCATGTCCTCCACAGTGTCCTCTGCAATCTTCACTAAAAAATTACTCCACATCCTACATATTTACTGAGTAAGGTTAATAAAACTTAAATAGCTGAAAAAAAAAAAATTAAAAGCCTCACCATTACTAGGTGTCTCTAGGGACTCCTTTGAAGGGCTTCTCTGGTCTTGCTTTTCCTCCGAATTTTCCCTGGACTTTGACAGCCGTTTTCTTAGCGATGTCTTCTCTTCACCCACCATCGTGTTATCTAGGAAGGAAGATATAAAAAGCTCTTGTGGGAGAGGAAAACTTTTCCTTTCTTCCCTTCATACTGGGCTGGTCTGATACTCATACTGATGTAAGACGGATTACCTGGAGAAAAACACATTTAATTTCATATGTAGGGGAGCCCATAAAAATACGGGACCAAAGCAGGCAACGCTGTATCTTTTCAGACAAAGAAACAATAAACATCTGAAGAATTGCTAAGACAAAGGGATTTGGAGTTGGGGTAGTAAATCACTGAAGAAGTAACAAGGTTTGTTAAACCCAGCCTTCTCAGTCCTAAATTCCTTCTGTCTGGTGATAGGGATGTCTTCTATCCTCCTGGTACAGGGAGGGTATGTTTCACATGGCAGACTTACTTCCTGTTTTCAGGAAGACAAAGGAGGCTGAGAGGGTCCTCCCTGCACTGGATGTTCTTAAGTAACCTTGATTCAAAATAATCAATATGCCAAAGTACATTTTTGGGTGGCATATTTTGCGCCCCTTCATGTGAAGTATCTGACTTAGGCAAATGTCACAATATCACCATATTTAGGGGAGGTGAAAAACGACATATCCTGTTCCTTTTGTTTTACTTTAATCATGTTTAAGCATTTTCTGAGTACAATATACTATAACAAATTCAAAGAAATTAGTCCTTATAAAACAATTGGTTTCAAAGGTCCTTATTTAAACAAAGCCCCCATCCTAAAAGAACAATTTAGTTGAACAAGGCGTAAGTATATGAAAAATTCAGAATTAAATAACAGGGGGCATCTGGGGGACACAGTTGTTTGAGCATCCAACTCTTGGTTTCGGCTCAGGTCATGATCTCAGAGTCTTGAGACTGAGCACCAAATAGGGCTCCATGCTCAACAGGAAGTCTGCTTGAGTCTCTCTCTCTTTCTCCCCTCTCCAATAAATAAATAAATCTTTAAAAAGAAATAATTAGATAATAGAAGGTAAGTACAAAGATGCTACAAAGTAGGGTAGAATTAACAGTCAAGTCAATGGTAAAAACAATACCTGAAGTTCAGAGATAAAAGAGCTCATGAAGAGATGCAAGGTTTCATAGAAAAGAAGGTATTTGAACTGAGTCCTGAAGGATGAGAGCAGAGCACTCCACGGATGAGACAGGGTTAAAACAAGGTCCTTCCAAGCCCTTTGGGGGACCATGACTAATCAGACTACTTTAGTAGAGGACAAGAAACAAGCTTTTGTTGAGTAGCTCAAAGTTAGAGGACTCCACTGGGTGCTTTACATTTTCTCATCTAATCTTCATAACTCTGCAAAAAAAGATGTTATTAATCGCAGTTCATATATTAAAAAAAGGCTCAAACTGTACTGTCAATGCCCTCTGCCCACACACCAGGAACATACCTATAGTTGAACAAGTTGAATTTATTAAGAACACGCACCAAGGGAAACTATGGGGAATCTCAGAATATCAAAAATGACTTACTTAGGTTTTGGGAATTGGCTAGGTGATTTTTTGGAAGAGTTCAAAGAAGAAGGGGTTCACTCTAGTTGGGTACTGTCAGAAAGTGGGAACAATTCTATGCCTGGGTATATCAACAAATCTCTTTAGGGAGGCTAAAGCTGTAACCAGTAGAACAGCAATAATCATTCACATTATAGCCTGGAGAAAAGGATGTTGGCTATTTTGTGACTTGGACAATGTTCATGTTTTGTCTAGGTCAAGACATGATTATGGCATGTTCTTATTTTTGTCTTGATCCATTTTGGTCACAGAGTAGCCTTGTCTGATGCTGATATTCAATGAAATTGTTTATGTTCAACCCAGGAACACCAGGAAGACCCAGACGTTAAGTGCCAGGCTAGCTCACAACATCAAGGCCAGCTGACGGAACCAGCACAGCTCCGGGATGCCAAGGGCTGTTCTTCTCCTGGCAGTAACTCGCCCAAGACCACACAGGGCCAGATTTGGACCTGGCTCAGATCCAAACCACAAACACCATTAACTCTCTGAATTTTTTTTAAGTTGGTAACAGAGAAATGGGAAAGGGGAAAAGACTAGAAAGGAGAGCCAGAGTTAAACTATAAAGGTCTAAGAAAGGAGGATTTTTTTTCAGCTAGGCAGTGGTGAGCCATTCTAAGCACTGAAAAATAGGATCACAGTCAAATTTTAGGCAGATCAATATCAACACAGTACAAGGTTGACTCCAAAGCAGTGTATGACTATGTTTTCATTAGTCTGAGGCAAAAAGAAAAATAATGAAGTCCTCATACATAATTTTTAAAGCTACATATTCTTAAATTCTAATATTATGGTCTTTCTAAACTTTTAAAATGTCCTTTCCAGTATGAAATGTAGTACATGGTGAGTTTGTTTTCTTAAGTATCCCTCCTTAGCAATGTAAACATCTGACTAATCTAGATCATTTCCCTTCTAATTTTTTCAGAAATCAAACAAATGAAACAGAATTATGGATCAGGTTGAAATTTTAGGAGACCAGTAAGATCCAATTCAGAGGAACCTAGGAAAGAGGTCAGGGCAACTGATGAAGTTAAAAGTGCTTTGTTAACAGTGGCAGAAGAAGCCAGAAGAGCATCTAACCTCTCCAAGAGAAAAGAGAAGTGACAACAGACAACTAAACTCTGGGGGATGCACTCAAAGTAAGACATCAAGAAGTAGAGAAGAAATCAGGGAAGAAAACAATAGAGATACAAAGATGCACAAAAGAACCAAGATGTTCCGGGAGGCCTGGGGTGGTTCAGTCGGTTAAGTGTCTGCCTTTGGCTCAGGTCATGATCACAGGGTCCTGGGATCGAGTCCCGCCTAGGGCTCCCTGCTCAGCGGGGAGCCTGCTTCTCCCTCTGCCTGCCGCTCCCCCCGCTCATTCTCTCTGACAAATAAATAAAATCTTTAAAAAAAAAGAACCAAGATGTTTCAAAAAGGAAGGAATTATACAGGGGGTAATGAGGAATTAAAAAATGACTGTACTTTTTTTTTTTGCATCTGAAAAGGGACATGACGGGGACTATACTTTTGCATGTTTATGTGCTTCACGTGTATTTTAATCTCAATATAATCTGTAAGGCAGATATGTTATTTTATTCCCCAAATACGGTCTTTGGTCACCATGTCTCTCCCTATAGGCTTTCCCATCTCTAGAACGCCGTTTCCCCTGTGCCCTTTATCTAGCTAACCCAACCCGCCCAGCAAAGTAAGGGTCACAGCTGCAGCAGTAGGAACACCAGTAACAACACAGCTTTGATTTAATGAGCAGCTATTACGTACCTACCAGATACTGCACTGCCAAGTCCTTACGTTGTCAATCTTTACAACCGTAGGTGGCAGGTATTAGCCTCATTTTACAGGTGAGAGAAATACAGTTCAGAGGGAATTTCACTTGCCCGAATCATATAATTCTCCAACAGCAGAACTGAGATCCAACACCAAACCCAGGGATTCCACAGCCTAGCCTGTAATCAGCAGATGACCTCGAATGACCTCCCATGCTGAGGTTTCTCTGACCACCATCTCTCACGTCACCCCCTCCTCTGCGGTCCCACTACACTCAGCGACACTATCTGCCTCTTAACACTAAGCATAAGCTTCTCCAAGACCGGGACGAAATGGCATTTTCTCTTTGAAACCCTCAAATCCAGTGGGGGAGTATCTGGAGCATGACAGGCATGCAGTAGTACAGAGCTATCAGTTAATACGACCAGTTATTCTAACAGGATACAGTGCTCCTCACAGAGAATCACGAGGAAAACATATGCTGGGAGGATGATAACAAGCATCACCTTTACTGTGAACAGCTTTCTACATCCTACTCATCAAGATCTATGACAACTGTTTTGTTTTGTTTTTTTTAAGATTTTATTTATTTATTTGACAGAGAGATAGCGCGCACAAGTAGGCAGAATGGCAGGCAGAGGGAGAGGAGAAGCAGGCTCTCCCCTGAGCAGGGAGCCCGACGTGGGGCTCGAACCCAGGACCCCAGGATCATGACCTGAGCTGAAGGCAGCCGCTTAACCAACTGAGCCACCCAGGCGCCCCTATGACAACTGTTCTTCATCGGGGGTGGGGAGGGGTCCCCTAGACTTCTAAGGGTATGCAAAAACTTCAAATATTTCAGTAATTGAAATAATTACATATTTTATCACATAAAACAAGTTGTACAGGCTGACTAAAACAATGTTACTTTGCTTTTGGCTGATACTATATCATGCTGATTACATGTCGATTAAAAGCACTAATTAATGGGGCGCCTGGGTGGCTCAGTCAGTTGAACATCCGACCCTTGGCCTCAGCTTAGGTCTTGATCTCAGGGTCATGATTCAGGCCCCGTCGTAGGCTTCACGCTAGTTGTGGAGCCTACTTTAAAAAAGGTGAAAAAAAAATACTTAATAAAAGGGACACCTGGGTGGCTCAGTCAGTTAAGCGTCTGCCTTTGGCTCAGGTCATGATCCCAGAGTCCTGGGATCGAGTCCCGCATCAGGCTCCCTGCTCTGCGGGGAGTCTGCTTCTCCCTCTCCCTCTGCTCCTCCCTCTGCTCGTGCTCTCGTTCTCTAAAAAAAAATACTTAATAAAACAAGTTTGACAAATAAATGCTGTTTAACAGGCAAAAAAAAAAAAAATTTAAGCCTGAATACCCTATAGAATGAAAACATTAAGAGAGTTCTTGGTGATGAGACTAGGAGCCAACAACCCAGTCTAGAGAAGAAAGCCTTCTTTCAAAAGCTAAAACACAGGTACTGAGCCTGCACAATTACACTGCCATAGTTTAAATCTACTTATTTTAGAAGTGAATACTAACTTCTTTGGCCTCAATATCCTCTACTTTGCAGGGAGTGAGAATTTCGAAGGCACAGGATTTGGTATCCCAACACTAAGAGGTAGTTTACACCCCTGCTCCGTCATATCGCTGTGTCCTCGGTAAATCCTCCAACCTCTCTGCGTCAGTTTCCTCATCTAGAACATGAAGATAAATACTACTGCACCGAGCTACAACAAAAGAAGACAATATACACTAAAGTGCCATCGTTACTAATAACCAAGTTTGCAAAATTAACCAAGTAATCTGATACCTACATATCTATCTCCTGTATGATAAATGGCAGTCAAACAAACCATATCATCCCTCAAATTCTACTGTGTTTGCTTTTATGATGTACTAGATGAGGACAAATAAAGGGCCGTATTTATATACTTTCTCAAATGCAGCTCAAACACCATGCGGCTTCCAAGAAAATATTAACAAATTTTATTATTGTCATATATACAGATGTTAGGAAGGACAAATTACTTAAAATGGTTCACCTCAGGGCACCTGAGTGGCACACTTGGTTAGGCGTCTGCCTCTTGGTTTCAGCTTAGGTCATGATCTCAGGGTCGTGAAATCGAACCCTACGGCAGGCTCCTTGCTCAGTGCAGAATCTACTTGGGGTTCTCTCTCTCTCTCCCTCTGCCCTTCCACCCCATGCTCTCACGCTTGCTATCTCTCTCTCTCTCTCTCTCTCTCTCTCTGGAGTAAATAAATCTTTAAAAAAATAGCTCACCTCAATTTTGATCAAATCCTCAGATCATGTGAATCATAAGATTATGAGGGTACATCTGAACCTCACTCACTTCCCCCCCACCACCACTAATTTTTCTACACTTCTCTAACTTCAACATCCATGTACAAAGATCCATCCAATACCCTGGGGCCTCCCAGATCCTTGACTTTCTGTCTCCAAAAAGCTGTCCTTATGTTCCAGTCATACCTTCCCCTAGAACTTACTGTTAACCAACAACTGCACCATGTCCATAATTCTGATTCCCAGCAACTGAACCACTGATGTTTCCTCCAATTCCATTCTCGCAGTCTTCCCCATCTCAGATCATGGGACTAGCAGTCACTCTGCCCAGATTTGAAAAAAAACCTAGGAGTCATCCTTAATTCTTGACTTCCCTTTATCCAATCCAAAAGCAAATCCATCTTACTCTGCCTTCAAACTAAATCCCCAACTGTGAGGTCTTCTCACCACATCCACCACATTCACCAGAGTCTAAGCACAGTCCTCTCTCACTGTAGTAGCCTCCTAACTGGTCCGTCTTCATTTTCTCCCTTCTGCTCTATTTTTTAACATAGCACCCAGACTAATCCTTCTAAGATAAGTCAGAGCAAATCATCCCCCTGATCAAAACCCTCCAAACAGTGGATTTTAAGTCCTCACCATTGTCTAGTAACTCTTCCATGATCCGCCACTCACCTCCGTGCCCCTCCCCCAGCACCCTCCACTTCCCACAACTCTCTCACTTGCTCTGCTCTAATTACTTTGGCCTTCTGCTGTTTCTTGGACAAGCCAAGCTCATTCCTACTCACAGGTCTTTGCCATTTCCTCTGTCTAGAGTATCTCCCCCCAGATACTGTCAAGGCTCTCTCCTTCACTTCATCCAAGTTCTCTGCTCAAACATCCCCTCCTCAGGGACTCCCCTCTCTACCTTGACTAAACACTCTTGCACCCTCTTACCCTCTTATCCCTTACTTTGCTTTATTTTTCTTCAGAGCACTTACTGCCCAGCACCTTATAGCATTTATTATCAACCCCACAAGACTAGAATCCCCCAAGAAAAGTAGAATTTTGTCTTGTTCATTATTTTCTCCAAGTATCTAGAACCATGCCTGGAACACCCTGCACTTAATACACCTTTATTAAGTGGATAAAGTATTACCAAGCATTTTCACATATGTTAAGGGAATGAAACAATGGTCCTTCACGCGTCCGTGAAGAACATGAGAGTTGAAATGATGTTCACTTTTATTTCTATCTTCACCTATTAACACTAAAAGATAAATATAAAACAGTTTATGAGGACATTTACCCAGCTTGGGATTTAAATTATCTATATACACACACATAAAAATGCTCTGTTCTAGAGCTTCAGACTTCTCATTAGCATCTGCTTTCAGGACCCAATTCTAAACTTAGGTTGCCTAAGAGACTCTGAAAAACCATTTTCTGACAAATGCCAGGCTCTTTACTCCACTAGAAAATCTCTAAAACTTGAGAGATTATTCTCCTGAAATGATTCAAATAATTAGAAAAACATTAAGAATTGTGAGTTCCCTTTAGTGGGTACTTACTATTTGCTATACTCTCTGATAAGACCTTTGTGTACATTTGTGTACATTCCCTCCTTTAATACTAACAATAACCCTATGAGGGAGGTAATCCTGTCTGGCATCTTCAAACAGAAAAAGGCAGTGACTGCCAGAGGCATAACTCTAGATGACAGTAAAGAAAGAAAACTTTATATATTTTTTTAAGATTTTATTTATTTGTCAGAGAGAGAGAGAGAGAGAGAGAGCACAAGCAGGGGGAGGGGCAGGAGAGGTAGGCTCCCCGCTGAGCAGGGAGCCCAATGAGGGACTCAACCCCAAGACCCTGGGATCAAGACCTAAGCCAAAGGCAGCCACTTAAACAACCGAGCCACCCTGGCATCAGAAGAAAGAAAACTTTAAAAGTAGGAATCAACATTAAAAAGAGAGAGCAAGAGCAGGTCTTTTAGTGAAGGACCAAAAGGGTTATGTTTCCTATAAGGCCCATAAAACATCACTGTATCAAATTAGACCTTAAAAGTTCATGCTCTAATGACCTTGGCACCTTAAAAAGGTTATGCTAGTTTAAACTTAGAAGGCAGGAAAAAACTTTTTAATTTGCAATGAAAAAATTCTTTAAGTTCTGACACTTAAAAGGTATATGCCAAGTATCTGAAAATTCATGTAGATTAATAAGCATCTCTTTCTACTATGATATTAGATAAATGTGTTGCAGTAATACAGAGGTCTACCCCATTACACTGTTCACATGCACACGCACGTGCATGAGCACACACATACAGATATACACACCCTGTATCCAAAGAAGGTATAACATACCATTTAGGGAAGTCAAACAGGTCCTCATGGAGGAGGTGATATTAGAGTCAGAGTTCAAAGAAGAAACAGAAGTTTCTAGATATCAAAACAAGATGGGAAGGAGAGCACTCTATGAAAAACCTAAGTTCAGACCTTGGTGATGGATTCACTATTTCAAATATTTTATTGAGGTCTACTACAGTACCAAGCCCTGGGATGCAAAAATGACTACATAACAGCCTGTGCCCTCAAAGAGTGAAAATCTAGTGGGCAAAAGACATAAAAACATAATTACAACACCTAGCAATATTACAGAACAGTAACTGAGATGTACAGGGTATTAAAGAAATACAGGCCTGGCGCCCAACAGAACTTAGGGGCAATTAAGAAAGGTTTCCTGGGGCGCCTGGGTGGCTCAGTTGTTAAGCATCTGCCTTCGGCTCAGGTCATGATCCCAGGGCCCTGGGATCGAGCCCCACATCAGGCTCCCTGCTCTGTGGGGAGTCTGCTTCTCCCTCTCCCACTTCCCCTGCTTGTGTTCCCTCTCTCACTGTGTCTCTCTCTGTCAAATAAATAAATAAAATCTTAGATAAAAAAAAAGAAAAGAAAGGTTTCCTGAAGAAAGTAAAATCTAGGGGCGCCTGGGTGGTTCAGTCATTAAGCGGCTGCCTTCAGCTCAGGTCATAATCCCAGGGTTCTGGGATCGAGCCCCACATCGGGCTCCCTGCTCGGCAGGGAGCCTGCTTCTCCCTCTCCCTCTCCCACTCCCCCTGCTTGTGTTCCTGCTCTCGCTGTCTCTCTCAAATAAATAAAATCTTTAAAAAAAAAAAAAAAAAAGTAAAATCTAGGTTAAATCTTAAAGGAAGAGAAGGTTGGAGAACAGGGTACATGGAAGGGCATGAACAAAAGGTCAAGGACCCTCAGGGACTGATTAAAAGGAGTTTGCAATTTAACACACAAACAAGGAGCTACAGAGGTTTTTAAACAAGAGGCTGGGGGCGCCTGGCAGGCTCAGTCAGTGCAGTATGCGACTCTTGATCTCAGGTTATGAGTTCAAGCTCCACGTTGGGTGCTGAGATTACTTAAAAAAAAAAAAAATCTTTTAAAAAATTTAGAAAAAATAAACAAGAGGGTGACTTGATATTTGTCTTTTAGTAAGATAATTGAGGCAACAATGTGGAGGATGAGAGATTGGCAAGGACAATTAGCACACACACAAAAAAGATAAGGGCCTGAAATTAGGCCCAATCGGCATGTGATTATTAAATGAACAAATGATTTCACAAATTAGAGATAAGGGAGATAAATTTACAAGCGTTAGCTGAGGCATCTAGGATATTCAGGTGGCTATATCCAGAAGGCATCTGGAAATATAGATCCAGGGTTTTCTAACTCAGCTGACTAAGGTTATGGGTGTGCCATTAAGCTAAGTAACTACAGGTGGAAAAAGGTGTAAATAAGATCAGTATGATGTGCCTGTGGGTCAGCCAAGTGATGATGAAAAAGCAGGCAGGTGAACGTACAAGTCTGGACTAGAGACAAAGAACTGGATTCATCAGTGGCAGCAGCTACAGCCAAGGCACAGGAAGGAAATCTCCCAGGGAGAGACCATATATCAAGAAATAACTTAGGAAGTAATAAAGCTAACATTTCCCTAGTACTTACTATGGCTCCATTCAATCCTCACAACAATCTATGCAGTAGATACTATTATCCCATATTACAGGTTAAGTAATTTTACAAGACACTTAAAGAACAGTGAAAAAGCAAGGCTTAGGAGAGATTGGAGGAGAACTGGGAGCAAGCAATGTTAGAAATCTAGTTAAAAGATTCAAGAAGTGGGTGCCTGGGTGGCTCAGTTGGTTAAGCGACTGCCTTCGGCTCAGGTCATGATCCTGGAGTCCCTGGATTGAGTCCCGCATCGGGCTCCCTGCTCGGCAGGGAGTCTGCTTCTCCCTCTGACCCTCCCCCCTCTCATGTGATCTCTCTCATTCTCTCTCTCAAATAAATAAATAAAATCTTTAAAAAAAAAAAAAAGGGGCGCCTGGGTGGCTCGGTTGGTTAAGCGACTGCTTTCGGCTCAGGTCATGATCCTGGAATCCCGGGATCGAGTCCCGCATCGAGCTCCCTGCTCAGCAGGGAGTCTGCTTCTCCCTCTGACCCTCCTCCCTCTCATGCTCTCTGTCTCTCATTCTCTCTCTTGCAAATAAATAAAAAATTTAAAAAAAAAAATTCAAGAAGTTATCTGATCAATATCATGGAAAATTCAAGAAAGACAAAAAAAAAAGAAGAAAATAAAGGAGGGTGAGACCTAGAATATTTCACAATTTGGGGACATTAATAGTTACAATTTACTTTGCTTGTACAATTTGTTTCAGGAAGGACAAAGAAATATACTGGATTAGGTTGCAAAATGAGTTGAGGAAGTAAAAACAGTGATCATAAGACTAGTCTCTCAAAAGGGTCCAGCAATAAAGGAAGCAGGAACTAATGTTTACTAAGCCATAACATTTACAGTGCTGGGCAGCAGGGCAGGTGCTCCACATACCTCATCTAACATTTGCATTTTAAAAGATGCAAAAGATTCGGAAACACTATAAAACCTGTTCAAAGTCACACAGCCAGTAAGTGGCAATGGAAACATTTACACTCAAGGTGACATAAAGCTGACCAGAGACCTATTTTAAAATACAACATACAGACTGGAAAATTATTTAAGATTCCAATCTGTGCATTGGTTTTGTAATGTTCGGTGTGATAGTATCTAATTTGCCTTAAGAAAGCAACACAAGGGGCACCTGGGTGGCTTGGTCCAGTAAGCGTCTGCCTTCAGCTCCGGTCATGATCCTGGGGTCCTGGGATCGAGCCCAGCATCGGGCTCCCTGCTCAGCGGGGAGCCTGCTTTTCCCTCTCTGCCTCTCTCGCTCTTTCAAATAAATAAAATCTTTATTTTTTTTAAGATTTTATTTATTTGACAGAGAGAGCGAGAGTGCACAAGCAGGGGGAGTGGCAGGCAGAGGGAGAAGCAGGCTCCCCGCTGAGCAAGGAGCCCGAGGTGGAACTCGATCCCAGGACCCCGGGATCATGACCCGAGGCGAAGGCAGATGCGTTTAACCAACTGAGCCACCCACGCATCCCTAAATAAAAAAAAGAAAGCAACACAAAATTGACTTGAGAACAAATGAACCGTGTTGGAAAGAATGTCAACTTTAGCCTACCCACAGTGTACCTACTAAAAAAGCTTTCAGGGGCACCTGGGTGGCTCAGTTGGTTAAGCAACTGCCTTCGGCTCAGGTCACCATCCTGAAGTCCCAGGATCAAGTCCCGCAGCAGGCTCCCTGCTCAGCAGGGTCCTAGGATCGAGTTCCACATCGGGCTCCTTGCTCAGCGGGGAGCCTGCTTCTCCCTCTGCCTGCCACTCCCCCTGCTTTGTGCTCTCTCTCTCTCTCTCTCTGACAAATTAAAAAAAGCTTAAAAAAAAAAGCTTTCAAAAGAACCTATAAATCTATAAAACAAATAGAGTAACCAACTTATTCTCAGTGACCAACTTTGCTATGTCACTCTCACCTTCAGTGAAGGAAAAGAGAAAAATTGCAGATGAATTTACAATTCAAAAGATAAAGTTTCTCCCCTTCCCTTCCAAGCAAAGACTTAACCAAGTACAACCCTACACTTATATATCATTATATCATTAAGTCATTAAGTCAATTAGCTAAACTAAAGAACCCAAAATTTCATTCACATCTGTATGGTCAATATAATTATTTACCCTATGCGATAAATTTCAAAAAAAAAAAAAAAGATGTCATTAACTCGCTTTTGTTAAAAACTTTTTTCCACTTCCTTCCCAAAAGGAACAAGCACTCTTTCCTAGTTAACATTTTCCATTCAAACAAGTTCCTTCCTCTGTTCTCCAACTCATTCATTCTTTCATTGTGCCAGGTGCTAGGCCAGACTCTGGTAATTAAGACATAAATAAGATGCACTAGCCCAGCCTTCATGAAATGTACATGCTAGCAGAAGAAACAATTAAAGCATCTAAGTGACATTACACTGCTGCTAAGGAAAACCAAGTACTAGGAGGGCTTCACAGAGACAGGTTGGATTTCCTACAGTGATATTTGAGGAATGTGTTGGATTTGGGTAAAGGAGAGAATGGTGCATTACAGGTGGAGGAAACACCTAAAGACCATGAGATAGTAAAGAGGCTTTCTTAGAACAAAAGTAAAACCAATGTGGCTTGAGCCTAGAGAGCCAGGAGGAAAGTGGCCCAAAATGAAATGGAGAAGAGGGGCAGCAGTATTTTGGTCTTTATTCGAGGAGAATGTGAAATGTTTTGAGAGTTCTAAGCATGTGAGGCTTTGAGACACGTGCATTTTTAAATGATTACTCTTGAATATATCAGGGCTCCTCCCAAAAGCCATTCTCATGCCTAGACAACACACAAACTTCCCTAACAAGTCATTCATGGAGATTACCCACATAAAGGGGGACAAAAAACCGCTTCAAGTTGAATTCTATGTCAAAGGAAGATACTCTGAAAAAAAAGAGTAGTTTAAACGATGGCAGTGACTTAGAAAGTGACCTGTGAACTTCATCTACATATAAATACGAAAAATAGCGTTTACAGTTGTTTCTCGATTACAAATAACTTCCAAATACACGTATCAGAGAAACTGAATGGCTATTAACATTTAACAGTGACAGAAAATTACACTTTAATATTTAAAAATAAAGGGGCGCCTGGGTGGCTCAGTTGGTTAAGCAACTGCCTTCGGCTCAGGTCATGATCCTGGAGTCCCGGGATCGAGTCCCGCATCGGGCTCCCTGCTCGGCGGGGAGTCTGCTTCTCCCTCTGACCCTCCTCCCTCTCATGCTCTCTGTCTCTCATTCTCTCTGTCTCAAATAAATAAATAAAATCTTTAAAAAAAAAAAAAATATTTAAAAATAAAATAATGAGCCTGATTAAAGGCTTTGGTGCCCAGACAGCTTTCTATATCTTGAGGTGCCATCTATCCCTTCACACACTTTTTTCCTAATCAATTCCAGACTTCCTGAGCCCATTTTTGGTTTCGCTTTTTAAAGAATAAAATGTCTTCTGATTCATAACTTTCTTTACTACCAGCTTGAGAGATGCCACAGGATCTGGGGGGCACGTAACAAACCTCCAAGGTTTAAAGGGCTGCCAGCCATGCGGGCGCCCCACGGTAACTTTCCCGCCCTCCCCATCCCCCAAACTCCCCAGGACTCGCGGAGGCCCCCCCCCCCCTCCCGCGGCTCCCGGCCGCCTCCTCCGCCCTTTGGCCCAGGGCAAGGCCAGGCCCGCCGGGCCGGAGATGCAGCCGCCACTTCTTTCCCCTTCCTCTCCGGCTGAGGCGGGTGGACCCAGGCGGGAAGTGAGCGGATCCGGGAGCATGAGCATTACCTGGGGCCGGAGCCCGACAGCGCGGACCTAGTCAAGAAAGGCAAAGCCGGGTAGCCCCCACGGCGCGGCTGGTAAAAAGGTGGGCGGCGGGGAGCTCTCCAGGTGCCCAAAGCCAGCAGCGCAGCCTGCCCCGCAGCCAGCGAAGGTAAAGCTCCCCGCTCCCCGGCCTCTCCGCCCCCAGCCTCGCAGCCCGCTACGCAGCGTCACGCGCACGGCCAACGCCGGCTCGGGATTTCATTGGCGGCCCCTGTCGCCACCAGGCTCCGCCCACCGCCCATGGCCGCCCGCCCCGTCCCGGGCTCGCGGGAACCCAGGACCTGACGCCTGCCTGGCCCCGGTGCCCAGAGCCGGGAGCTACGCGCGAGAGGCTAGTGACACCGTTTTGCGCCAGCGATCCAAGGTGCGGCAGAGAGGAGCCTGAGATAACTTCCTACAAGTCCGAAACGGCACCCGGCGTGATAGCTCCGGACCGGCGAGTCTGGAGCCTCTTACAGAGACTCTCAGAAGCCGCCTCTAGAACCGTGGATCTTTGAAGTTGGAACTGACCCTCTAGGAACAAAATTGAAGCCCTAGCCAGCAGCGTTCATCATGGGTTGCTTTAGTACTTTGTAAACTATACTTGGCTGTGTCCTTCAGCACAGGCGAACTAGGTAAGGAACCAGTGAAATGATGGGGCAATTAAGGAATTAAAAAGGAGACTTCGTTATCAAAGGAAAAATAATGATGCAAAGAGATTTAGGACATAGACTAGTTGCAACAGTTGATCCGATTTTGCGAAGGCAAAGATGTAGGTGAAAAGGGAATGATGAGAGCAGCAGAGACTGAAGGGTCACTCTCAGAGCCTGCAAACCAATGCGAGCTAACCTAGCCTGCCTAATGACTGCGACCCTACTCCAAACAAGCTGAGAGGGCCACCCACGACCCTGTCAAGCTACCCTGAACAAATGGATCACCTTTGCTTGAACTGACTACTCTGTGCACCTTTAAACAAAGAGGATTTGTACAAGTTACCCTTGCAGCACTGTTCACCCCAAAGCGGAACTGGCCTCAACAGTCAGTCAGATTCAGAACTGGCAATCATTGGCGGACTTTACAGTTTGCCTCATGTACCATTGTGACTCCTGCCTGCCAACTAGATGGCAAAAGGAGCTGGTGGATCCCGTGGCCTCTGTGCTTCACCTCTTCCCTCCCACCAGTTAAAGATCAGTAGGAACAGAGGGATTCATACCTGATGGGACTGCTGGCCACTTCATATATACGCCTATAACTGTTGTCGTTTCCTTTATTTCATTTATTTATTTTTTATTTTTTTAAAGATTTTATTTATTTATTTGACACAGGGAGAGAAAGTACAAGTAGGCAGAGAGGCAAGCTCTCCACTGAGCAGGGAGCCAGACGTGGGGCTCGATCCCAGGACCCAGGGATCATGACCTGAGCCGAAGGCAGCTGCTTAACCAACTGAGCCACCCAGGCGCCCCTCATTTATTTATTTTTTAAAAATGCCTTTTTTTTAATTCCAGCATAGTTAACATACAGTGTTATATTAGTTTCAGGTGTACAATATAGTGATTCAACAATTTTATACATTGCTCATCATAATAAGTGTACTCTTAATCCCCTTCACCTATTTCACCCATCCCCCCACCCACCACCCCTCTGATAACCATCAGTTTGTTCTCTAGAGATAAAAAGAGTAAAAATACTGTGTTCTGTTCTTGATGCTAGGAATACAACAGTGAATAACACAGAAGTCCCTGTACTTAGAAGTGTATGTTTCCAGTGGAGAAGATAAATAGTAGGACAAGTAAATAAGATAATTGCAGGTAGTGAAGAGAACAAAACAGAGTAGTCAGGGAAGGACTTCTTGAGGAAATGATCTGAGCTAAGACTTAAGGAAGGTGAAGGAGCAGGGCACCTGGGCAGCTCAGTCGATTAAGCTTCTGCCTTCAGCTCAGGTCATGCCAGGATCCTGGGATCGAGCCCCACCAGCTAGCTGCTCAGCAGGGAGCCTGCTTCTCCCTCTCCCTCTGCCTGCCACTCCCCCTGTTTGTTCTCTCTCTCTCTCTTATTCTGTCAAATAAATAAAATATTTTAAAAATAAATAAATAAAATCTTAAAAAGAAAAAAAAGGAGATGAAGGAGCCAGCTATGGGGATGCCAACCATGGGGAAGTAGAGAATTCTAGACAGAGGACAATGGGTATGAAGGTTGGGATGCTGATGTAGTTTTGCTTATGTGAGGAATAGGCCAGGAGGCCTGAAGAACAGTTGTGGATGGTATGAGACTGAAGTTAGAGAGTGAAGTAGGAGCATAACCATGCTGTTTGGACTTTTTATTGTTAAGCTTTATCTTGTTTTTTAATTTTTATTTATTTCTTTTAGAGAGAGCACACGTGTGTGGAGGGGGTGGCAGGGCAGAGGGAGAGGGAGAGAGAGAATCTTAAGCAGGCTCCATGCCCAGCGAAGAGCCCAACATGGGGCTTAATTTCATGACCCAGAGATCATGACCTGAGCCAAAATCAAGAGTCAGATGCTTAACTGACTGAGCCATCCAGGTGCCCCATCTTGTTGTTTTGTTTTGTTTTGTTTTAAGATTTATTTGTTTATTTTAGAGAGAGGGAGAGAGAGATAGAGAGCACGAGCAGGGGAGGGGCAGAGGGAAAGGGAAAGAATCTCAAGCAGACTCCCCTCTGAGCATGGAACCCGACTTGGGGCTCAGTCTCACAACCCTGAGATCATAACCTGAGCCAAAACCAAGAGTCAGACGCTCAAACTACTAAACCACCTGGGCACCCCTCCCCCATCTTGTTTTTTAAATCAACCTATCTTGTAGAGAATGACTTGGAAGGGGGCAGAAGTGGAACAGGGAAAAGCCAGAGAATGACAGGAAGCTATTGCACAAATCCATGGGATAGATGATGGTGATCTGGATTAGGGTAGTTGCTATGGAAATAGAAGTGGAAAAATTTCAAGGTATTTTCCTGAAGTGCAGGTATAAAGAAATACAGTAAACAAGGTGACTCCCAGGTTGTTTTCTTAAGCAAGTAGAAAGATGGCAATGCCATTTAGTTCAAGGGGGAAGACCATTTCATTTGATTGGGAGGACCCTGAAAGCCTATGCCCAAACTCCAATCCTCTTCCACCACTGGCCTGATATTCTCGCATCACTCAATCCTTGATACTAAAGCTTGGTTAAATGTGAATGTTGCTTTCATATTCCAAATAACATGTGTACAGAACTTGTTCTAGTTGCTAAGGATATAAAGATGAATGAGAACAACTATCTATTAGGGAGATAAATAGTAACTAAGCAATTTCAAAACAATGGGACAAGTGTTGAGGCACCTGAGTGGCTTAGTCAGTTAAAGCCAATGGCTCTTGGTTTCAGCTCAGGTCATGGTCTCGGGGTCCTGGGATCCAGCCCCACATTGGGCTCTACACTCAGCACAGGGTCGGCTTGTCCCTCTCCCCACCCCACCCCACCCCATCCCTCCCCTGACCCGTGCTCTCTCTCAAATGAATAAATAAAAAAAGGACAACAGGCCAAGTGTTATAATAAAAAGAAGTAATAAAAAGGCCTACCTAACAGGGCCATTGTGAGGATTAAATGAGATGTTAATACCCAAGAAGCTCCAAGCACAGATACTGGCATATAGAAGTGCTCAATAAATATTAACAGTTATTTTACACTTTCTACCCCGAGATTTGTCATTATTGTTGATGTTGCTATCTTCTGGATACAGTGGGAGCAGTTGGAATGATTATCACAGCCTGCAGCTCTAGGAAAGGGAAGGCTGAATGGAGGGCCAACTCCAGCTTTCAAAACCAGTAGGGGGAGAAGTTTAGTTGGCAGGCAAGGGAAGAGGGACATCCCAACCAAAGGAAAAAACAAAGTCAAAGGCCAACAGACAAGAGGGAGCCAGAACCATCTAGGAAAAAGGAAGGCAGTTTGAGTGTTGTTGAATGAGAAGCGGCAGGTGATAAAGTTGGTGTTAGGGCTTAAGAAGTTTGTAGGTCATACTGGGACAATCTGGGGCGCCTGGGTGGCTCAGTTGGTTAAGCGACTGCCTTCGGCTCAGGTCATGATCCTGGAGACCCGGGATCGAGTCCCGCATCAGGCTCCCTGCTCGGCAGGGAGTCTGCTTCTCCCTCTGACCCTTCCCCTTCTCATGTTCTCTCTCTCTTAAATAAATAAAAATCTTAAAAAAAAAAACCATACTGGGACAATTTGACTTAGACTCCCACAGACAGTGGGGAGCCAGTGCAGGATCTTCCGTAGGGAAGAGACACTATTTAGGAGACTGAACTCAAGGGAAATGCAACTGGACGTGAAGAGCTCAATTAGAAGGGCATTACAGTAACATAGGATGTATCTAGGATATCTAGCTTAGCAAACTGAATTACTGTTTTTTTAATTTTTTTTTTAAGATTTTATTTATTTGTCAGAGAGAAAGAGAGTGAGAGAGAGAGGGGGAGTGGCAGGCAAAGGGAGAAGCAGGCTCCCTGCTGAACAAGGAGCCCGATGTGGGACTCCATCACAGGACCCTGGCATCATGACCTGAGCCCAAGGCAGACGCTTAACCAACTGAGCCACCCTGGTGCCCCTGAATGGCTAAGTTAATGAGTTAGCCAACTTAATGCTAACTGAGGTAAGAAAATATATCCTAGACAAAGAGCAAGAATAGCTTTACTTGCCATATCATCTGAACTAATCCATCTCCTATTGAGACCTAAAGGAACTGAACAAGAAGTAATCAAGTTTTGTTTTGGTTTCAGAATAAAATCCCTTTAACATTTTTTTTCTGGTTGTGTCGATAATGCCTACTTACTGCAGGAAATAAAATCAAAGGTAGAAAAGGACACAGTTAAAAGCCATCTAACGTCCGACCACCCAGAGATATACCTAAATTTTGATGTGGGGAAGGAAAAGAACAATGGTCTGAGCCTGGGACTGAGCAAGAAGGCACTGGGTTCTACGGGGAACCAGAAAGCAAAACTGAAAAGGAACCAAACCAGGGTTTAAAATGCAAACATCTCAGGGCACCTGGATAGTACAGTCAGTTGAGCATCCAACTCTTGGTTTTGTCTGGGGTCATGATCTCAAGGTCGTAGAATCAAGCCCCAAATCGGGCTCCACACTCAGCAGAGTCTGTTGAGATTCTCTCTTTCCTTCTCCGTCTGGCCCTCCCACTCATGCTCTCTCTCTCTCTAAACAAATAAATAAAAATAAAATAAAATACAAACATCTGAATTCTTCAAAGGCTCACATCTCCCTTGATGATACCAAACAAGCAATAAATATCCCATCCCAAGTTTGTGTAATTTCTTCATTGGCACTTAGGCATAGCAAAACATAGTTAGATTCAACTGGAGTTGAAGTTTTGTGACTAAGCTAAGGACAATGAGTCAAGAGTGTAAATGAGAATGACCTGGACTGGTATGTCCCTGAAAACTCTGGGAGAGCTGGAATCCTGCTTTGTTTATGTATTCCAGAAGCACCCAGCACAGTATGCCAGAGCCACCTGATAAATACATTGAATGTATTAATGAAGCCCACTGAAGGCATAAGTCCCTAGATTATGGGCAGATCCCAAACAAAATAGATGTCAGGCACAATTTCATTCCTTCTCTTAGGGTTTCAGTCATCTTGCATGCTATGTCATCATCACTTGTTTTTCTACAAACAGAAGTGTTTATGTATAAAAGGTGAGCACCCTCCATCCTGGTTAAATAGGCAGCCAACTTGACTCCATTGATTCTCTCTAGATCAAAAGAGCAAAGCACATTTTGGGCGCTGCCATAAATATAATAATAGTTTGAGGGATATATACATAAGAGGAAACACCCTCAAGAGTTCCTGAATCACCACAGATGATTTTTTTTATCTCACTGAAATTAAGTGGATATAAATCTAAAGATTATGATCATTTAGGACACTATGTTAAGCCCTAGGGGAATCACTAAAAAAATGACTCTTTAAAAAGTGAAAAAAAAATAACTAAAGGAATTTAAATGTTACACTAGAATATATTCACTTAATGAAAACAAAAAACAATAAAGAAGGAAGAGAACAAAAAGGACGTGAGACATAGAAAAGAAAAACCTAAATGGTAGATATTAAGTTCAACTACATCCATAGTAGTAACATTAAATGTGAATGAACTGAGCAATCCAATCAAAAGGCAGATTGTTAGATTACATTAATAAACAAGATCCAGCTGTATGCTATCTTTAGGAGACTATTTTTTAAAAAGATTTTATTTGTTTATTTGAGAGAGAGAGAGTGGGGGGAGGAACAGAGGGAGTGGGGGGAGGGGGGAGTGGGGGGAGGGACAGAGGGAGAAGCAGACACTGCCGAGCAGGGAGCCGGCTGCGGTACTCCATCCCAGGACTCTGGGATCATGACCTGAGCCCCAGGCAGACGCTTAACCAACTGAGCCACCCAGGCGCCCTAGGAGACACTTCAGATTGAAAGATACACATAGGTTGAAATTTAAAAAACAGTAAAAGATATATTATGCAAAAAGCAACCATAAGCAAGATGGAGTGTCTGTGTTAATATCAGACAAAATAGACTTCAAGGCAAAAATGTTTAAACGCAGCAACCACTTTGCAAAACAGTCTGAAAGTTAAACATAGAGCTGATGAAGGATAGTTGGAAGGCAGGCAGGCAGGGACAAGGGCTCCGCCCCCGCCTTAAGAGGAAACCACCCTTAAAAGGATTTTACACCCACTCTGGAAGGAGCCCTCCACCCTTTCCCACATGATAGATAGATGACAACAACCTGATTGGATGACAGGTGCAGGGAGGGTTAATTAGATTAAAACAGCACACCAGGGCGCCTGCTCAGTTGGCTAAGCGGCTGCCTTCGGCTCGGGTCACGATCCCAGGATCCTGGGATCGAGCCCCGCATCAGGCTCCCTGCTCAGCGGGAAGCCTGCTTCTCCCTCTCCCTCTGCCTGCCACTCTGCCTACTTGTGCTGTCTCTCTATCTCTCTGTCAAATAAATAAATAAAACCTTTAAAAAAAAAAAAAAACAGTGCACCAACAAGACCATAATACCCCCTTGGGTCCCTTCCCTCTGCAAGAGCTTTGTGCTATCACTTTTCTATGGCACAATAAACTTTGCTTTGCAGCCCACCACTCTTCATTTGGTCTACCTCTTCATTCTTCAAAGTGGCATGACCAAGAAATGTGGGCACCAAAGGAGAAGGAAATCCTGTAACAGAGTTACCATATGACCCAGCAATTCTACTCTAAGGTATATACCCAAGAGAAATGAAAACCTACGTCTACAAAAATCTTGTCCCAAAATGTTCATAGCAGTCATTCATAATGCCTAAAAAGTGAAAACAACCTAAATGTTCACCAACTAATGAATGGATAAATAAAATGTAATATGTCCATATAATGGAATATTATTGAGCCATAAAAAGAAATGAAGTACAGGGCACAATGGTGGCTCAGTCGGTTGGGCATCTGCCTTCAGCGCAGGTCATGATCTCAGGGTTTTGGGATCGAGCCCCACATCAGACTTCCTGTTCAGCAGGGAGCCTGCTTCTCCCTCTCCCTCTGCCCCTTCCCCCTGCTTGTGCTCACCCTCTCTCTCTCTGTCAAGTAAAAAAAATTAAAATTAAAAAAAAAGAAATGGGGCGCCTGGGTGGCTCAGTTGTTAAGCAACTGCCTTCGGCTCAGGTCATGGTCCCAGGGTCCTAGGATCGAGTCCCATATCGGGCTCTCTCCTCTGCGGGAAGCCTGCTTCTCCCTCTCCCACTCCCCCTGCTTGTGTTCCCTCTCTCACTGTGTCTCTCTCTGTCAAATAAATAAATAAAATCTTTAAAAATAAAATAAAATTAAATTAAAATTAAAAAAATTAAAAAAAGAAATGAAGTACTGATATATACTACAACATGGATTAAACTCAGGAACATTCTACTAAGGAAAAAAAAGGCTGTCACAAAGGACCACATATTATATGATTCCATTCATATGAAATGTCCAGAATGGGTAAATCCATAGAGACAAAAGGTAGTTTGGTGGTTACATACAGCTGGAAGAATTGGAGGGAAATTAAGAGTAATGCTAATAGGGCTAATAGGGACACCTGGCTGGCCCAATCTGTGGAACATGAAACTCTTGGTCTCTGCATTGTGAGTTCGAGCCCCACATTAGGGATAGAGTTTACTTTAAAAAAAAAAAAGAGTAACCGCTAATAGATACAGAGTTTCTTTGGGGGGTGATAAAAATGTATTAAAATTAATTGTGGTAATGGGCGCACAACTGTATGAATACACTCAAAACCATTGAACTGTAAACTTTAACTGGCTGGATCATAAGGTATGTGAGTTATATTTCAAAAAAACTTATTTTTAAAAACAGGCCATACTAATATAGAGGTCTGAATGGTGGTTATCTTTTGCTATGTTATCAATTGAAAGGCATGAGGAAGGCTGCCGATGTATTAGAAATGTTTAATATCAGGACGCCTGGGTGGCTCAGTCGGTTGTACATCTGCCTTCGGCTCAGGTCATGATCCCAGGGTCCTGGGATGGAGCTCCGAGTCAGGCTCCCTGCCCAGCAGGGAGTCTGCTTCACCCTCTCTGCCCAGCAGGGAGTCTGCTTCACCCTCGCCCTCTTACTGCCCCACCCCCCTCTTGTGCTCTCTCTCACTATCTCTCTCTTTCTCTAATAAATAAATAGAATCTTTAAAAAATGTGTAATATCTTAATCGGGGTGATGATTACATGGTGTACACAAATGTGAAAGTTTTTCAAACTGTACACTTAATATTTGTGTACTTTACTATATATAATACCGCAGGCAAAAAAGAAAAACATTTTTAAAAGTCTTTATTTAGTGGCGCCTGGGTGGCTCAGATGGTTGGGCATCTATCTGCCTTCGGCTCAGGTCGTGGTCTCAGGGTCCTGGGATTGAGCCCCTCATCGGGCTCCCTGCTTGGTGGGGAGCCTGCTTCTCCCTCTCTCTCTACTGTTCCCCCTGCTTGTGCTCTCTCGCTCTCTCTGTCAAATAAATAAATAAAATCTTTTTTAAAAAAGTATTTATTTACATAATTTTGGCTTAAAATATTAATATTCATTAATTACATTTTTCCTGTAATAATGCCTAAAAAGCATATTTACATAATTTTGGCTTAAAATATTAATATTCATTAATTACATTTTTCTGTGTAATTTAAAAACCTATATTAATTTTATTTTACATTTACTTTATTTTTTTTAAGATTTTTTGACGGAGAGAGACACAGCGAGAGAGGGAACATAAGCAGGGGGAGTGGGAGAGGGAGAAGCAGGCTTCCAGCTGAGCAAGGAGCCAGATATGGGACTCCATCCCAGGACCCTGAGATCATGACCTGAGCCAAAGACAGATGCTTAACGACTGAGCCACCCAGGCACCCCCTTACATTTACTTTCTTTCTTTTTTTTTTTTTAAGTAGGCTCCACACCCAGCATGGAGCCCAATGCAGGGCTTGACCTCACAACCCTGGGATCAAGACCTGAGCTGAGATTGAGTTTGACACTTGACTGAGCCACCCAGGTGCCCCTACATTTACTTTCTTAGTGAAACTATATTCAACACATTAAATTTGCAAACATTTTTAAATACTGCTACATTTTGTGTACTAATACTTTAGATGATTACTGTAGATAGAACATAAATAAATGAAAATCTTAAATATTTCTAATAATTAATGATTTTGTTCAAATAATAGCAAGATAGGGGCGCCTGGGTGGCTCAGTCATTGGGCATCTGCCTTTGGCTCGGGTCATGATCCTGGGGTCCTGGGATCAAGCCGCGCATCGGGTTCCCTGCTCAGCAGGGGGCCTGCTTCTCCCTCTCCCACTCCCCCGTTTGTGTTCCCTCCCTCGCTGTGTCTCTGTCAAATAAATAAATAAAAATAAAATCTTTAAAAATAAAAATAATAATAATAGCAAGATAAAAGTTATGGAATAAATACATGATGATATATAAATAGCATATGTTTTAACTTTATCCCTCATCCAAACATCATTAGATCATCAGCCAAAAATCTAGACAAATGCAATAATATTTAAATTGTCATTTTTGACATTTCACTTCTTCACTCATATAAAAAGCCATAGCATTACACGTATTCTCCTATTTGATTCTTATAAAAGTAGGAGGATAGATTTTGATAGTCTATGCAAACTTGATTTATAACTTTTGAAGGATTAAACTTAAGGCATGTGGGCTTCAATTTGTTCTTTTGTCCTCTATCCTACAAATGTTACTGCTGGGCTACAAACAGCTGCCTTGTTTACAGATATCTATATACTTTTTAAACGCCTTCTCCAGCTTGCCACATATACCACACAGACATACACACACACACACACACACACACACACGCACGCACGCACACAATTCTGTGTTGCTTCTGAAGATCAGAGATGGTCTTAACCAATTCTTGATTCCCCTGTATGGTGTCTATCACAGTGATTACAGGCACCAATAAGTAGGTTTTGAATTTACCTGAATCACATGTATAGGAAGTAGGAGGTACACTTCTAGAGATTTCTCTAGATATGGTGGATTTAAGAAATCCAAAAGCAGGAGGGAGTGATAGGTATGAAGAGTCAAGTCCTTTGCCCTCAGGACATGTAAAGCATAAGCAATACAGAAAAAATTTACCGAATCCTCGTCACTACCGTGCATCCTTTGGCACAGTGAGTAACTTCTATAGGTGAAAAGTTCACTGACTCAGAGTTGGACTGGCCAATGAGTAGTAATGAGACATGGGCTTCTTGGTATGTTACTTTAGAAGGAGAGGCAGGAAAACATTAAACCTCATCATCAGGGATTTAAAAAAAAAAAAAAAAACACTTTCTCTAGAGCTATAAGATCTGCTATGCAATATTCTAGCTGTCCAGCTTTTATTTTCATTGGAATCTAACTCTGTACAAATTACCAGTAAAAATTCAAGCAATAATTGTGGTGGTTTTAGCAATATATTGAATAGCCATCTACTACGAATTTGACTAAGATTTCCTAATAGGTTGTTGGGGCTGAATTAATTTTATTTGTTTTTTTATTTTATTTTATTTTATTGTATTGTATTGTATTGTATTGTATTGTATTTTATTTTATTTTATTTTTGGGGCACCTGGGTGTCTCAGTCGGTTAAGCGTCTGCCTTCTGCTCAGGTCATGATCTCAGGGTCCTGGGATCAAGCCCCATGTCAGTCTCCCAGCCCAGCGAGGAGCCTGCTTCTCCCTCTCCCTCTGTAGTTCCCCCGGCTTGTGCTCTCTCTCTCTGTCAAATAAATAAATAAAATCTTTAAAAATATATATTTTTTAAAAGTAATCTCTACACCTAATGTGGAGCTTGAACTCACTATCCCAAATCAAGAGCCACACAGTCTACCAACTGAGCCAGCCAGGCACCTTGGGGCCGAGCTCATTTTAAATAACAAAACTAAGGGGTGCCTGGGTGGCTCAGTTGTTAAGCATCTGCCTTCGGCTCAGGTCATGATCCCGGGGTCCTGGGATCGAGCCCCACATCGGGCTCCCTGCTCAGCGGGAAGCCTGCTTCTCCCTCTCCCTCACTTGTGTTCCCTCTCTCGCTGTGTCTCTCTCTGTCAAATAAGTAAATAAAATCCTTAAAAATAAATAAATAACAAAAATAAGATGAAGCAACAGTTAATTTCGCTGAACACCTCTCAGTTCATGCTGTTCCAGGATTAGTATGAACCAATGGATGCAGGCTTTACATTTCAGGTCATAAGGCAGACTTGCACAAACACTAGAGGATTGTCTCCTTTCTATGGCAACATAGAATGTAAATTAAAAATTGTGCTGGGTCTGGGCAAGAACAAGTTGGCTTGTCATCTCCTCCATCTCACCAAGTAAATTTTGTGATTTGAAAGGTTTATATTAGAGACAATGGTGGGAGCAAAAGCATAGAAGTCAGAAGATACAGTATGTGTTGAAATAATGAGTAATCAGGTTGGCCAGGAGACCCAGTGCTTCTCAAACTTTCCTGTCGAATTATCTTACAGAGGAAGAATAAACTTGAATGCCCCACTCACCAAGAAATCTAAGCATTTGTCCCCGTATCTCCATCCAATTTTTTGATGTCTTATGTTTTATCTTTAAAATGAATGCAGGATGCCTGGGTGGCTTGGTGGGTTGAACGTCTGCCTTCAGCTCAGGTCATGATCCTGGGGTCCTGGGATCAAGTCCTGCATCTGGCTCCCTGCCTGGTGGGGAGGCTGCCTCTCCCTCTCCCTTTGCCACTCCCCCTGCTTGTGCTTTTTCTCTGTTAAATAAATAAATGAAATCTTAAAAAAATAAATAATAATAATAAAATAAAATGAATGCAAATTTTGTATACCAGTCCACCATATCAGTGGTATCATATAAAAATAATGTTTTAGGGGTGCCTGGGTGGCTCAAATGGTTAAGCATCTACCTTTGGCTCAGGTCATGATCTCTGAGTCCTGGGATGGAGTCCCACATCTGGCTCCCAGCTCAGCAGGGAGTCTGCTTTTCCCTCTCCCCCTGCTCATGCTTTCTCTCTCTCTCTCTCTATCTCTCTGTCTCAAATGAATGAACAAAACCTTTAAAAAAAATGTTTTAAAGATCTATTGTCAGGGCACCTGGGTGCTCAGTCGGTTAAGCGGCTGCTTTTGGCTCAGGTCGTGATATCAAGGTTTCGAGATGGACCTGGCGTCTGGCTCCTTGTTTGGTAGGGAGCCCACTTCTCCCTCTCCCTCTGCCTGCCACTCCCCCTGTTTGTGCACTCTGTGTCAAATAAATAAATAAAACTTTTAAATAAATAAATAAATAAATGAATATTGTCAGAGGAAAAACAGGATTCCTATTTCTATCTTTGGCTAATACACTTTCCTACTGGTTTTACTCCATCATACATATGACAAAGCCTTTTATATAAATGTATATTTTTCAAAGTTTGTGAGAATTATCATAACTACAAAGGTATATTCAGTATATGCATATGTTTTAAAGATTAATAATAGACCGGGGCGCCTGGGTGGCACAATTGATTAAGGTCCGACTGTTGGTTTTGGCTCAGGTCATGATCCTCATGGTTGTGGGATTGATCCCTGAGTCGGGCTCTATGCTCAGTGCAGAGTCTGCTTGAGATACCCTCTCCCTCTGCCCCTCCCGCTCATGCTCTCTCTCACTCAAATACATAAATAAATCTTTTTTTTTTTAAGATTTTATTTATTTGACAGAGAGAGAGACAGTGAGAGAGGGAACACAAGCAGGGGGAGTGGGAGAGGGAGAAGCAGGTTCCTGGCCGAGCAGGGAGCCCAATGCAGGACTCGATCCCAGGACCCCAGGATCATGACCTGAGCTGAAGGCAGACACTTAACGACTGAGCCACCCAGGCGCCCCTAAATACATAAATAAATCTTTAAAAAATAAAAGATTGGGGGCGCCTGGTAGGCTCGGTCCTTAAGCGTCTGCCTTCGGCTCAGGTCATGACCCCGGGGTCCTGGGATCGAGTCCTGCATTGGGCTCCCTGCTCAGCGGGAAGCCTGCTTCTCCCTCTCCCACTTCCCCTGCTTGTGTTCCCTCTCTCACTGTCTCTCTCTCTGTGTCAAATAAATAAATCAAATCTTTAAAAAATAAATAGAAGATTAATAATAAACCAAACACTAAACAACTACCACTAACTTAAGAAATGGAACACCCCAGAATCTTAAAGCTTCTAATATGCCCCTTCCAGATTGCTTCTCTTTCCACTTGTTCTCTATTCCTGAAACCACTATCTTGACTTTTATGTTAATCACTCCTCTGTTTTTCTCTGTAATTTGCTAGTTTAACACAAATGCAGATATTCCTAAATAGTATAACAAAGTAGCATAAACAACTTTATTTGTGACAGTAATATAAATGATATATGTATTCTAGAATTTGCTTTTTCAGTTCCACATTGTTTTTGTGATTTGTCCATGTCAATTGTGTGGCTAAAATTCATTCATTTTCATTTACAAAATAATATATTTTTTTATGTATCCATTCCAGTATTGCTGGACATTTTGATTATTTTCGGTTTTCTGTGATTACAAGGTGATGTGTCTCCAGATGCAAAGGAATTTCTCTAGGGTAAACATCCAGGAGTGAAATCGTGAGTCATAAGGTACCCACCTTCTTATTTAGTAAATAGTGCCCATGACAGATAGTATTTTCTAAAGGTGCCTACAAAAATATCTTCCATTTGAGGCACCTGGCTGGCTCAGTCGGTGGAATGTGCCGCTCTTGATCTCAAGATTGTGAGTTTGAGCCCCACATTGGGTGTAGAGATTACTTTAAAAAAAACTTCCATCGGGCGCCTGGGTGGCTCAGTTGGTTAAGCAACTGCCTTCGGCTCAGGTCATGATCCTGGAGTCCCTGGATCGAGTCCCGCATCGGGCTCCCTGCTCAGCGGGGAGTCTGCTTCTCCCCCTGACCCTCCCCACTCTCATGCTCTCTCTATCTCATTCTCTCTCTCAAATAAATAAATAAAATCTTTAAAAAAAAAAAAAAACTTCCATCCACATGTTCTTTTTATAATGTGACCTTGACATACCTCCCATTAAGAGGTAGAGTCGATGTCCCCTTCTTTTGACAATAGGTGAGCTTTTTTAACTGTTTCAACCAATAGAGTATGGCAGAAGTTACTCTATATGGGATGCCTGGCTGGCTCAGTCAGGTAAGCGTCTGCCCTCAGCTCAGGTCATGATCCCGGGGTCCTGGGATCAAGTCCTGCATCGTGCTTCTTGCTCAAGTGGGGAGCCGGCTTCTCCATCTGCTTGCAGCTCTCTCTCTCTCTTTATGACAAATAAATAAGTAAAATCTTAAAAAAAAAAAAGTTACTCTGTATGACTTGAAATCTAGTATATAAAAGGCCATACATCTACATTGTTAGCTCAAATATTTGCTCCTAAAAGATGTTAGCTTCCATATAGGCACTCTGGCCACCCTGAGGCCAGAGGCCACCATGCTCTGAGCTCAACCTAGCCACATGTGTAGAGATCATAAGGAGGGACCCTGAGACAATGTGAAGGGAGAGCCAAGCCAGCTCCCAGCAGCCCCAGTTCCCAGATACCCCACTATAACTGAAGGAATGATTCCAGAGCTGCCCAGCCAAGACCTTTCCAATTTGCTGACCCATAGAGCCTTTGGAATTTTTTTTTTTTAAGTCACTAAGTTTGGGGTGGTTCGTATGCAGCAACAGAACACAAGAAAAATAACAAATTATCTTCCAAAGTGGTACCAATTTACACTAGTAGTTAATGGGAGTGCCTTTTCTACATCTTCACCACCGTTTAGTTTTTGCATGTCTACTACATGTGATATGACATATGATTATGGTTTAGCTTAAGTTTCTGTAATTACCAGAGAATTTGAGCATTTTCATTTGTTTAGTGGCCATTGTGTTTTTTCTATCATAACATCAAGGCTTTTGATTCTATTTCTGTTAGATTTTCTTTGTAAGACTTAAAAATATTATGAATACTGGAAACAATCAACAAAACAAAAAGACAATTTACTGAATGGGAGCAGAGATTTACAAATTACATATCCAATAAAGGATTAGTATCCAAAATACATAAAGAACTTATACAACTCAACACTCAAAAAATAAATAATCCAATTAAAAAAAGGGCAGAAGACATGAACAGACATTCTCCAAAGGAGACATCCAGATGGTCAATAGACACATGAAAAGATGCTCAACGTCACTAATCATTAGGGAAATGCAAATCAAAACAACAATGAGATATCACCTCACACCTGTCAGAATGACCCAAATCAAAAACACAAGAAACAATAAGTGTTGGTGAGGATGTAAAGAAAAAGGAACTCTCATACACTGTTGGTGGGAATGCAAACTGGTACAGTCACTGTGGAAAACAGTATAGAGAACTATCCTATGATCCAGTAATTGCACTACTGGATATTTACCCCAAAAATATAAAAACACTAATTCAAAGGGATGCATGCACCTCTATATTTATTGTAGCATTTTTACAATAGCCAAATTATGGAAGCAGCCCAAGTTTCCATCAAGAGATGAATGGATAAAGAAGATGTGGTATGTATACACAATGGAATATTACTCAGTCATAAAAAAGAATGAAATCTTGACATTTGCAACAACATGGATGGAGCTAGAGAGTATAACGCTAAGTGAAATAAGTCAGTCAGAGAAAGATGAATACCATATGATTGCATACATATGTGGAATTTAAGAAACAAAACAAATGAACAAAGGGGGAGGAGGGAAACGAGACAAACCAAGACCCTTAACAATAGAGAACAAATTGATGGTTACCAGAGGGGAGGTGGGTGGGGGGATGGGTGAAATAGGTGATGGGAATTAAAGAGTCCACTTGCCATGATGGTCACTGAGTAATGTAAAGAATTTTGGAATTACTATATTGTACACCTGAAACTAAATATAACACTTTATGTTAACTATACTAGAATTAAAATTAAAAACTTAATAAAAAATATTATGAGTACTAACACTTTGTCAGTCATATACATTACAAATATCACTTCTGGTTGTTTCTTGTCCTTTCCATTCTTTTTATATCATATTTAGATGAACAGGGGCTAGCAATATTTTCCTTAATGCTTTGAGCATTTTGTCTTAAATTCTTCCATCATAAAATCACAGAGAAGTTCTATAATTTATCTTAAAAGTTTTAGAAATTTTGATTTTCACGTTTAAGTCTTTAATCATCTGCTTGGAATTTAATTTTGTTTGATATGAGGTAAATTTTTAATTTTTTTTATTTTAAGTAAACTCTACACCACACATGGGGCTCAAACTCACAACTCCAAGATCAAGAGTCACATGCTCTACTGACTCAGCCAGCAAGGCATCCTAATGTGAGGTAAATTTGTAAAAATAAGTCCCATTGAGCATCTTTTCTCAACTGAAAGCCCTATTGTATATCAAGTTGCCATAGCATGGTCTGTTTCTGTGCTTTCTTATATATATATATATATATATATATATGCCTCTGTCTTTTTTTAAATTTTATTTTATTATGTTATGTTAGTCACCATACATTACATCATTAGCTTTTGATGTAGTGTTCCATGATTCATTGTTTGTGTACAACACCCAGTGCTCCATGCAATACATGCCCTCCTTAATACCCATCACCAGGCTAACCCATCCCCCCACCCCCTCCCCTCTAGAACCCTCAGTTTGTTTCTCAGAGTCCATAGTCTCTCATGGTTCATCTCCCCCTCCGATTTCCCCCCCTTCATTTTTCCCTTCCTACTATCTTCTTCTTCTTTTTTTTTTAACATATACAGTATTATTTGTTTCAGAGGTACAGGTCTGTGATTCATCAGTCTTACACAATTCACAGCACTCACCATAGCACATACCCTCCCCAATGTCTATCGCCCAGCCACCCCAACCCTCCCACCCCCTCACTCCAGCAACCCTCAGTTTGTTTCCTGAGATTAAGAATTCCTCATATCAGTGAGATCATATGATACTTGTCTTTCTCTGATTGACTTATTTCGCTTAGCATAATACCCTCTAGTTCCATCCATGTCGTTGCAAATGGCAAGATTTCGGTTCCTTTGATGGCTACATAATATTCCATTGTATATATATACCACATCTTCTTTATCCACTCATCTGTCGATGGACATCTTGGCTCTTTCCACAGTTTGGCTATTGTGGGCATTGCTGCTATAAACATCGGGGTGCGCATACCCCTTTGGATCACTACATTTGTATATAACTCTTTCTTTCCTTCTTCCTTCCTTTCTTTCTTTCTTTCTTTCTTTCTTCCTTTCTTCCTTTCATTCTTTTTTAAAGTTTTTATTTATTTGAGAAGGAGAGAGAGAGAGCAAGTGAGAGCACAATAGCAGGGGGAGGGAGAAGCAGACTCCTCACTAAGCAGGCAGCCCAATTCAGGGCTGAATGCCAGGATCATGACCTGAGCCGAAGGCAGCTGTTTAACTGACTGAGGCACCCAGGTGACCCTATATATACCTTTTTCTTGTAATTAAAAAAAATTTTTTTTTTTTAGGTAATCTCTACACCCAATGTGAGGTTTGAGGTCACAACCCAGGATCAAGAGTCACATACTCCACGGACTGAGCCAGTCCAGTGCCCCTGTTTCTGTGCTTTTTTGTCAGTTCCATTAGTTTATTTGTTAATCCTTTTGTCAGTGCCACATTGTTTCAATTATTATAACTGAATAATATATATATATATATTTTTTTTATCTAAGTAGGGCATGACTCTATTGTCTGATTTTTCTTATTCGTGATAGGATCTATCTCCCTATTTATTTTGTCTATAAATTGCTTTATGAAGATCTTGTGCATTTTTGCCAGATTTATTCCTGAATATTTTACACTTTTTTGTTGCTACAATGACAATAGATAGTCATGAGTCCTTCCTAATAGCGAGAGAATCCCAAGCAGACTTCCTGCCGAGAGTGGAGCCCAACCCAGGGCTCAATCCCATGACCCCAAGATCACAACCTGAGCCAAAACCAAAAGTCAGATGCTCAACTGACTGAGCCACCCAGGCACCCTAAGAGAAAGAACCTTAAGCAGTCTCAATGCCCAGTGCGGAGCCCGACGGGGGGCTCAATCTCACAACCCTGAGATCACAACCTGAGCAGAAATCAAGAGTCAGTTGCTTAACCGACTGAGCCCCCAGGTGTCCCTCATGTAGAAAATATATTATCTCCAAAGAATTACAGTCATATATTCCTTTCAAATTCTTACATTATTTCTTGCCTTGCCTTATTACAAGGCTAAAGCCTATAATACAACAGTGACTAAGAATGGGCAAAGCTGATATATCTGCCTTATTCCTGGTTTTAAATGGAAGACTTTTAATGTTTCACCATTAAATGTAATATTTAGGGTATTTTGAAACTAACTTTTTTTCAGATTTAAAAGTCCTCTTGTGTTACTAAATTGCTAAGAGCATATTTTTTTCTGTATATGTCTAGGTAATTATATGGTTATTGTTATTTGGTACCTAGCTTCCAAGATGGCCCCAAATTATTCTTGTCTCCTGTTATTCACACACTTATATAGTTTTTCCCATGTTGTACCAGGGATGATCTGCATAATCAACAGAACATGGCAGAAGTGATAATATGCCATTAGATTACATTATTAAAGATACTGTGACATAAATTTAGATACATAAGTCAAAGGAATAAAATTGAGAGTCCAGAAATAAAGTTTACGCTTATGATCAGTTGGTCTCAAGAAGGGTATCAAATCATTTAAATGAGAAAGGAATGGTCTTTTTCTTTTCTTTTCTTTTTAAAAGATTTATTTATTTTTTGACAGAGAGAGAGACAGCAAGAGAGGGAACACAAGCAGGGGGGGTGGGAGAGGGAGAAGCAGGCTTCCCGTAGAGCAGGGAGCCTGACACGGGGCTGGATCCCAGGACCCTGGGATCCTGACCTGAGCCAAAGGCAGACACTTAACGACTGAGCCACCCAGGCGCTCCTCCTTTTTTTCTTTTTTTAATTTATCATTAAATATTCTTTTTTTCTTTTTAATTTTTATTTTATAATTTTTTTATTAAGTAACCTCTACGCCCAACGTGGAGCTTGAATCATGACCTCAAGATCAAGAGTTAGACGGTCTACTAACTGAACCAGACAGAAGCCTCAAGGAATAGTCTTTTTCAACAAATGATGCTGAGACAACTGGACATCCACATGCAAAAGAATGAAGTTGAACATCTACTTCACATCATGTACAAAAACACAACTCAAAATGGATCAAAACCTAAATGTAAGAGGAAAACTATAAAACTTCTAGAAACAAAAAGGGGCCTAAATCTCTGTGACCTTACATTCTGCAATGATTTCTTAAATAGGGCACCAAAAGCACAAACAGCAATAGAAAAAAATAGGTAAGTTGTACTTTATCAGAAAGTAATCATTTTTAGAATATCTAAAGAACTTTTAATGCAACCATAAAAAGAAAAATAACCCAATTTAAAAATGGGCCAAGGGGCGCCTGGGTGGCTCAGTTGGTTAAGCGACTGCCTTCGGCTCAGGTCATGATCCTGGAGTCCCGGGATTGAGTCCCACATCGGGCTCCCTGCTCAGCAGGGGGTCTGCTGCTCCTCTGCCCTCTTCCCTCTCGTGCTCTCTGTCTCTCATTCTCTCTCTCTCAAATAAATAAATAAAATCTTTAAAAATAATAAAAATAAAAATAAAAATCATAAAATCATAAAAATGGGCCAAGGATTTGAATAGACACTTCCCCAAAGCCAAATAAACAGCCAACAGCACATGAAAATATGCTCAACATCATTAGTCATTATGGAAATGCAAATCAAAACCACAATGTGATACTATTTCACACTGACTAAGGTGTCTATAATTTAAAAAAATAATAATAATAACAGGTGTTGGCAAAGGTGCAGAGAAACTGTCATCCTGCCCATTGTTGGAAGGGATGTAAAATGGCGTAGCCCCTTTGGAAAACAGTTTGGCGGTTCCCCGAAAAGTTAAACATAGAGTTACCGTACGTACACTCGTATTTTTTGGGAAATCTCTGAGGCCCCGGTTTATTTTTGTTGTTGTTTTTGTTTTTTGTTGTTTGTTTTTTTTTGAGGCCCGGTTTAAAGGGCATCCTTCCTGAGAGGGTTTAAATTTGCTCTTTGGGCACCTGGGTGGCTCAGATGGTTGAGCGTCTGCCTTCGGCTCAGGTCATGATCTCAGAGTCCTGGGATCAAGTCCCGCATCTGGCTCCCTGCTCAGCGGGAAGCCTGCTTCTCCCTCTGCCTCTCTCTCTCTCTCTCTCTGTCTCTCATGAATAAATAAGTGCTTCTGCCAAATGGAGCAGCAACAATTCGAGACCAGTTTAAACTACATTTTCAGCTAGAGTCTGTTCATTTTGTTTTTTGAATGGTTGGGAAATTCTCCAGAGTCATGTTTTTCCTCCAACAACGCTGAGGTGGAGACCGACAAGAGTCACTAACAAATCCTCTGTGGAATTTTTATTCCTGGTTTATATGCTGAAGAAAAGTAGCTTTGGGGGGGGGATTTCCAGATTCATGTAGGGGTTTCTAACCAATGTTCCATTGTAACAAGACAAGTCTTAATTTTGTCCCCTGCTCACTACACCTTTTGTAACTCAAACATTAGGCCACCTGTGTAGACAGATGCCCAGAGAGCAAACACTGACATCTGACTCCACTGATGATTTCAAGGTTTCCAACCAATTCAGCCATACATTTTATTTATTTATTTATTTATTTAAAAAAGATTTTATTTATTTATTTGACAGAGAGAGACACAGCGAGAGGGAACACAAGCAGGGGGAGTGGGAGAGGGAGAAGCAGGCTTCCCGCAGAGCAGGGAGCCCGATGCGGGGCTCAATCCCAGGACCCCGGGATCATGACCTGAGCCGAAGGTTAACAACTGAGCCACCCAGGCACCCCTCAGCCATACATCTTAAAGCTATACACACACACACACATATACACAACTGTGTGTGTGTATATATGTGTGTTTTATTGTTTTAGGTATGCCATACCAGGATTTCTCTAGACAATTAATCTGCCGTAAGACCCAAAATGAAAAATCTGACAAAATATGTTTGTGCAGTTCACACTCCCCATTCTACCCCCACTCTCAAAAAAAAAAAAAAAAATCTTTAAATAAACACTAGTCTCTGGAAAAATGTACCATGTTCATTCTGTGATTTCTTTGACCCTGGACATTCTTGCATCAATCATGGCTGAAGTAACAAGGAGGGGTGAAAGATTCAATTGAAAAGGTAGGTTGAGGTCATATTGAAAGCCGTCTTCAATGCAAATGTAAGAATATTTGATTTCCAAATTGTCACTTTTGTGATTCAATAGAATGAAATTCCAAGTGGCAAGAGTTGTTTGGGGTTTTTCTTTCTAAATAGATTCTTTCATTCAAACTGTTAAGTGGTTCCTGTGTGACTGACACTTGTCTCTTGCTGTGTGGAGTAAAAGAAATCATGAAAGACAAATTCTGCTCTTAGGTAATTTATAAGCAAATCTGGGAAACATTTCTTGTATACAAATGATTACCATGCAAAGCAAAACGTGGCAAGTGCCAAATAAA
The DNA here is from genome assembly GCF_029215605.1 of Mirounga angustirostris. Taxonomy (NCBI): domain Eukaryota; kingdom Metazoa; phylum Chordata; class Mammalia; order Carnivora; family Phocidae; genus Mirounga; species Mirounga angustirostris. The sequence goes on from NW_026991714.1 coordinate 47,825,754, forward strand.
CGATGAGAGTTGAGATAGCTAAAGAAGTTCAAGGTAAGGACCAGTATTTCTAGCTTGGAGTGTGGGTAGGTTGATCAACTGTCCTGGTTTGCTGGAAACTGAGGGGCCTCCTGGGATGCAGAACCTTCAGAGAGAAAACCAGAATAGTCCTGGGCAAACAGAACATTGGTTACCTCAACAAAAGCAATGCTGTAGGGGGAGTCAGAGTAGGCCTCATAGAAGACAGAAGATGAAAGTTGAAAAGGACCCTATAAAAAATTATTTGGGGGGCATCAGGGTGGCTCAGTTGGTCAACTGTCTCCTTTCGGCTCAGATCATGGTCTCCGGCTCCTGGGATGGAGCCCCACATTGGGCTCCCTGCTCAGTAGGGGGTCTGCTTCTCTCTCTCCCTCTGCCCCTTCCCCCCACTCATGTTCTCTCTCTCTCTCTCAAATGAATAAATAAAATATTTAAAGAGCAGGGGGCAGGAGTAGAGAGGGATGGAGAAGCAGGCTCCCCACTGAGCAGGAAGCCTCACCCAGGCATCCCTAACTAAAATCCTTAAAAAAAATTAGTTGGAGGGATGCCTGGGTGGCTCAGTCAGTTAAGCGTCTGCCTTCGATCATGATCCCAGGGTTCTGGGATCGAGCCCCACATTGGGTTCCCTGCTCCGTGGGAGCCTGCTTCTCCCCCTCCCTCTCCCTGCTGCTCCCCCCCCCCCTGTCAAATAAATAAATAAAATCTTTAAAAAAATTAGTTGGATTGGATTGGTTGCCTTCATCAATTGATACCTGCAACATACATAAGAGCTGTCTTCTCCACTCTAGCCAATAGCAATCCTAGGAATTTTGTCGTGATTGTGTTCCTGGGAATACTTTGTTTTGGTTGCCATATGAATGGAACTCTTTCAGTCAACCATTGGCTTCCATGTTCACTACTCCAACTTGAGTATCCTACCTGCTTTCCTAATTTCTGGTTTCTATACTTCCTTCCAATGTTGTGTTAAATGAGAGTTTTTTGTAATGCCTACTCCTCTCCAAATGTATTAAATTTCAATGGAATCTGTATTTGTGGCAATAATGTCTTTGGATCAATAATCAGAATGAAGCCTGCTTAGAAACATAAAAGGGATCTTCATTTGAATGAAGTAATAGTTGGCCGATTTTATTTTTTTTTTAAAGATTTTATTTATTTATTTAATCGGCAGAGAGAGAGAGACAGCGAGAGAGGGAACACAAGCAGGAGGAGTGGTAGAGGAAGAAGCAGACTCCCCGCTGAGCAGGAAGCCTGATGCGGGGCTCGATCCCAGGGCCCTGGGATCCTGACCTGACCCAAAGGCAGACGCTTAACCAGCTGAGCCACCCAGGCGCCCCTAGTTGGCTGACTTTAAAGTAGAGAGGGGAGAGGGTGTTCACCTATGTGGAATACTGTAAAACAGTGTTTCTCAAACCGTACTGTACATATGAACTACCACCACCTCTCCGTCTCTTGTTAAAAAGGCAGATTCTGACTAGTAGGGTGGAGAGGGCCTGAGATTCTGAATTTCTAACAAGCTCCCAGTGGATTCTATTGCTATTGCTCCTAGGACGATACTTCAAGTAAGAAAGCCCTTTCTGCCACTTGTATTTTCCCAAATTTCCCCTCCATTCCCTAAAATTCTTTTATTTTGCTGCTGAGTCAGAAATTCCACCAACTATACTCTTCTGAAACAAGTTGCAGATTTATGTATAACTTAATATTGACTCTTTTCTTCTCCCCCAAGATTTTACTTATTTATTTGAAATAGGGAGAGCATGAGTGGGGGGCAGGGGCAGAAGGAGAGGGAGAAGCAGACTCTCCACTGAACAGGATGCAGGGCTCAATCCCAGGACCCTGGGATCATGACCTGAGCCGAAGGCAGACACTTAACCGACCGAGCCACCGAGGTGCCCCCTGATTCTTTCTTTCATTCAGATAGTTTTCCTCAATGTATCCACTGAATTAGGAACTTTAAGAATGGACATTGGCTTTTGTGGGTAAGTATGACAAAAAATTTTTTTTTTTTAAGATTTTATTTATTTTTTTGACAGAGAGAGAGACACAGCGAAAGAGGGAACACAAGCAGGGGGAGTGGGAGAGGGAGAAGCAGGCTTCCCACTGAGCAGGGAGCCCGATGCGGGGCTCGATCCCAGGACCGTGGGACCATGACCTGAACCGAAGGCAGACGCTTAACGACTGAGCCACCCAGGTGCCCCGACAAAATTTTAATAATGAGGTACAGTATTAAAGGATAAACTCAAAGGTAGGGCATGAGAAGGTGAGGAAGAGGAGGATAGGTGGAAGTTGGCAGCTGCTGAGTAATTGTGAAAGCAGGAACACCTGGGCCAAAGGCAACATTACGAGTAGGAGGAGGTGAAGAAAGGGAGGTGAGAGGCTACCAGTAACAAACCTCATGGTTTTAAAATCCACACTTCACGCCAGTCTGAGGAAACATGATCCTATTAAAAATAGTTAATCTATCGTAGAAAGATAACGTGACACCTGTGTAGGTTAGTATGATTCACTGTTTTTTTTTCTTTTTTTAAAGAGAGAGAGGAGTGCACACAAGCAGGGGGAGCAGCAGAGGGAGAGAGAGAAGCAGGCTCTCTGCTGAGTAGGGAGCCCAACGCGGGGCCTCAATCCCAGAACCCTGGGGTCACGACCCGAGCTGAAGACAGACACTTAACCAACTGAGCCACCCAGGTGCCCTTCACTGTTATTTCTTAATTTGTATCATGGTTGTGAAATGCAAGGAGTCCTTTTGCTAACTGCCCATGCCAGTCAAGACGGTAGGAAATGTCTTTAATCAATATCAAAGATTCTGGGGCGCCTGGGTGGCTCAGTCAGTTAAGCATCTGCTTTCAGCTCAGGTCATGATCCCAGGGTCCTGGGATCGAGCCCCACATCGGGCTCCCTGCTCAGCGGGAGGCCTGCTTCTCCCTCTCCCACCCCCCCTGCCCTTGTTCCCTCTCTCGCTGTGTCTTTCTCTGTCAAATAAATAAAATCTTTAAAAAAAAAAAATCAAAGATTCTAAGATAGAATTTAGAGCTAAAGATATTACCCATAACTGACAACACAGAAGGATAGCGCTTAAGTGAGTCAGAGACACTGTCTTTTTCACTCTATGAGGAAACTGGAAACAAACAGGTTTAATTAGCTTGCTCAATTTCATTCAGGTTGTTAATGAAGGAGGCTGGTTTTGAATACCAGGACTCTTGATTCTTAATCAAGCACTTTCTATAATACTATTTATTAGTTGAAAACCCAGGTGAACATTTCCCTAAGGGCTTTGCATTTTAATTTCAGTAAGTTCTTTTTTTTTAATTTGAGAGAGAGAGAGACAGAGTGCTCGAGCAGGGGGCTACAGAGGGAGAGGGAGAATCTCAAGCCGACTCCACACTGAGTGCAGAGCCCATCACGGGGCTCCATCTCATGACCCTGAGATCATGACCTGAGCTGAAATGAAGAGTCAGATAACAAAGTGAATCACACAGGTGCCCCAGTAAGTTCTTTTTTTTTTTTTTTAATGTAAAGATGCATTTTTGGGACATCTGGGTGGCTCAGTCAGTTAAGCGTCTGCCTTTGGCTCAGGTCATGATCCCAGGGTCCTGGGATCGAGTCCCGCATCGGGTTCCCTACTCAGTGGGGAGCCTGCCGCTCCCCCGTTTGTGCTCTGCCTCTCTGACAAATAAATAAATAAAATCTTTAAAAAAAAAAAGATGCATTTTTGTGCTTACTGATCTTGTATTTAATGCTTCAACTAATTTTGACTAACTTCCTTTTTTCTTTCTCTACTTTTTAATTTGTCAAAGGACAAATTTCTCTTCCTTTCCTTTCTTGTTTATAAATCCTTGTGTCAAGGACTCCATTCTTTTTTAGTGGGGTCTGTTTTCATTTCTAGGAGACCCATACAATCTATTCTTTCTTTTTTTTTTTTTAAGATTTTATTTATTTGAGAAAGAGAGCATTAGTGGGGGAGGAGCAGAGGGAGAGAGACAAGCAGACTCCTCACTGAGCCCAGAGCCTGACACAGGGCTCAATCACACCACTCCGAGACCACGACCTGAGCCAAAATCAAGGGTTGAACGCTCAACCAACTGAGCCCCACAGGCACCCCTGTGATCAATTCTTTATATAAAGCTCAAACTGAGATAAATCCATTTATTTTCTGAACATATTCCAGGTGTCACCAAGAGCCCTCCTTTTGATAAAATAATGAAACCTATATTCCTATCCTGAAAATAAGCCTGGTTTTCTTCTGAAATTTCTCCACCTGCTATATACATATGCCACAACTGGATTGGGGATGGCCAAAGGTAGATGTGAAATAGAAGTCAGAGCCAAATGAGACACTTGTGAGTCCTGATCTCTGACATTGCTCCACCTAGCAGTTTGGCCTATTTGGCCAGGACACGCCTTGAAGCCTTTGAAAGGTGAATATTAAACAAATAAAAGGTAAGACTATTTCACCATGAAGGTTATAAAACAGTGAAATTTATGACCAGAAATGACACAAACTAATGTGTTACTTTCCCAGGCTCCATATTCCTCCTTATCAAAAAGGCATTATATCAGACTTTTACACTCATATGTGAATTTTAACTCAACTTATTGCATTTTCTAAAACAATTTGGGGGGTGCCTGGGTGGTTCAGTTGGTTAAGTGTCTGCCTTTGGCTCGGGTCATGGTTCCAGGGTCCCGGGATCGAGTCCCACGTTGGGCTCCTTGCTCAGTAGAGAGCCTGCTTCTCTCTCTCCCTCTCCCTCCTTCCCTCCTGCTCCCCCCTGCTTGTGCTCTCTCTGTCAAATAAATAAATAAAATATTTTTAAAAATGTAAAAGAGAGTTTTGTTGAATAACTTAAAAGAAAATTTACTTCATGATATTTTAATGACTTATTAAGAGAATTAGAATCTCAGAATCAAATCACCTTCTTATAGTTGAAGTTAGGAAAGAAATCTGCTCACAAAACATCCTTTGGTGTCAGTATTAGAATCAAAGCCAGCCTGAATGAGTCACAAATGTTTCCCATTATGGCAAATAAAATCATAGAATCATAGAGATTACCTAGTATAAACTTGTATTTTATAGATGAGGAAATTAATCCTTATGTTCTCATATATGTAATGTCCTACCATTAATGAAGTAAAGAGGGGGGAAAGTAAAATCTACAGAAACCATAAGAGAGAAAAAGAAGTCAGAACCCAGAGAAATATTTCACTGTATTCCTTGTTTACTTCCCTATAATCCTTTTCTACATCCTTTTCTATAATCCTGATGTATACCATGTTACTTCTCTATAATCTTTTTCAGCCTATAAATTTCCAGATAATTTTATAACCATTTAATTGCAAAGACCATTTTAAGTCTTTTTTTTAAGATTTTAAAAAAATTTATTTGAGAGAGAGAGCACATGAGCAGGGGGGTGGGGGGGCAGAGGGAGAGGGAGAAACTGACTCCCCACTGAGCAAGGGGGCCCAACGTGGGGCTTGATCCCAGGACCCCGAGATTATGACCTGAGCTGAGGGCAGATGCTGAACCAACTGAGCCACCCAGGCACCACCATTTTCAGTCTTTTTTGGAATTTAGCTTCAGCTGAGTTAATATACCTTAAAACAGAATTTGCTACACAGGACTCAATGGTGCTTCATTGTAGCTTAAATGGAGCATAAATTAAAAAAAAAAATCATATGCATGTGCAGGTGCTGGGGCAAGTAAGAAGAGAGCTATAAATACCGTTCACATTGAAATTCGTCATCCCAATACAGATAAATGTATTGTTTCCTAAGAAATCACAAAGCGTAGGATGAGCCAAAGTGTTCAATAAAAAGTAAAAAAGAAGAGATTTGAGGAAAATTCATCACGTTTAGAAATCCATGCTATTTTTGCCTTATAAAGGAAAAAAATCACTTCTTTCCTCTCTTCGGCAAGTACTCCCTTTAATCAGTGTTTAAGTACTGCTTGTAGTTCAGAGAGTTCAAACCCCAGGAATCCTATACTTCAGACGCAGAGTTAAAATGGAAAAGAAAAATGCAGAGTGCTTGCCAATTTCTAGGTGAACTTTCAGTTTTGATTTCCAGGTACATTGATATATTTCATGCTGATTGAATACATGGGATTTATTATAAAGATTTTTCCTGAATAATTCAAAAGGAAAAAAAGAGTTGCTAATTTCTAGAGATTAGTTTCTCTTTCTTTGATCAAATCCCCATGTAGCAAAATAATTTGCACTCCCCAACTGTGCAGAGCATTATAATAATGGCTCCCATAGTATCATGAGTCCCTGTCTTCATAATCCTTTGCAAAATGGTGTTGCCTCTCCTTCCATCAAAAGGTAGTCTTTCATTGTACCCTCTAGAATCTGTATGGGACTTGTGACTTGCTCTGACCAATAGAACACAGTGGAAATGGTATGTGAGTTCTGGAGCCTATGCTTTTATTTATTTTTTTAAAGATTTTATTTATTTATTCATGAGAGAGAGAGAGAGAGAGAGAGGCAGAGGGAGAAGCAGGCTCCCCGCGGAGCAGGGAGCCCGATGCGGGACTTGATCCCAGGATCCTGGGATCATGACCTGAGCTGAAGGCAGACGCTTAACCGACTGAGCCACCCAGGCGTCCCGAGCCTATGCTTTTAGATGCTTGCTGCTTCTGCCTTCATTCTGGAACAAGGCTGCCATGTAAAGAAGCTTAAGTAGGTGACTGAATGATAAGAAGCAACTGGAAGAGAAATGGTCCAGCCTTCCTGCTACCTCATCAAGATCAAGGACCAAATCCTGTAATGAGCCACGATCATAAATGATTTTTATGTTACATTTCTTGCTAAATGTGAAATAAATATATTGAAGAATCTATATGAAATAAAGAACAGATTTTTTTCCCCCATTCTCTTCTAGAGAATGTCCATAGTATATTAATAAGCCTGGAGATTTTACTGTAAAATGAACAGAGGGTAAAAGTCAATATTGTAACAGCATCATTTAAAATTGGCTAATTTAGGGGCACCTGGGTGGCTCAGTCGTTAAGCGCCTGCCTTCGGCTCTGCTCATGGTCCCAGGGTCCTGGGATCGAGCCCCGCATCGGGCTCCCTGCTCCGCGGGAAGCCTGCTTCTCCCTCTCCCACTCCCCCTGCTTGTGTTCCCTCTCTCGCTGTGTCTCTCTCTGTCAAATAAATAAATAAAATCTTAAAAAAATAATAATAAAATAAAATAAAATAGGCTAATTTAATACAGACAAGGTATAGCCAGGCATAAAAGAGCTGACCTTTGACAACTCCAAAAAGAGACCAGAAAAGCTAATTAGGTAGCTGCGGTGACAATCGTGCATGTAAGTAACGTAAGAAGCTAGTTTGGAAATAACATCTAAACGTAGGCATCCCAGTGAAGAGAAAATAGAAAATAGATCTATTGAAAGTTATAGTATTTGTGGAGGGCACTTGGAGCAATGAGCACTGGGTGTTATGCGCAACTGATGAATCACTAAATTCTACCTCTGGGGCGCCTGGGTGGCTCAGTTGGTTAGGCGACTGCCTTTGGCTCAGGTCATGATCCCGCAGTCCCTGGATCAAGTCCCGCATTGGGCTCCCTGCTCGGCAGGGAGTCTGCTTCTCCCTCTGACCCTCCCCCCTCTCATGTGCTCTCTCTCATTCTCTCTCTCACAAATACATAAATAAAATCTTTAAAAAAAAAAATTCTACCTCTGAAACTAATAATATGTTAATATATGTTAATTAAATTGAATGTAAATTTAAAAAATTTTAACATTATGGTATTTGTTTTCTGGCTAGATTTAATTATTTTGTTTGTGACATCAATTATTTTGTTTGTGACGTCAATTGAGAATAAGAAGATAAATACTGGGAAATCAGATCTTATGGATGAGGCCATGCCAAAGTGAAAATTAAAGAATACAGTCATTCGATGTTAGTGATGTTCTTATCTACCTATTTCTTTTTTTTTTTTTTTAAGATTTTATTTATTTATTTGACAGAGAGAGGGAACACAATCAGGGGGAGTGGGAGAGGGAGAAGCAGGCTTCCCGCGGAGCAGGGAGCCCGATGCGGGGCTCGATCCCAGGACCCTGGGACCATGACCTAAGCCGAAGGCAGACGCTTAACGACTGAGCCACCCAGGAGCCCTCTTATCTACCTATTTCTTTTAAAGTTTGGCTATAAACCAAGTGCCTGTGCCTGAAGGTTAGTTCTTGCGTAATCAAGCAAAGTTCACTACAGTTCACCTATAAGGTGAATGCAAAATATTAGGTGCTTTTTCTGAAAACAAGAGCATATCTTTTTTTTATTTTTAAAGATTTTATTTATTTATTTGACAGAGAGAGATAGCGAGAGCAGGAACACAAGCAGGCGGAGTGGGAGAGGGAGAAGCAGGCTTCCTACCAGCAGGGAGCCTGATGCGGGACTCGATCCCAGGACCCTGGGATCATGACCTGAGCTGAAGGCAGACGCTTAACGACTGAGCCACCCAGGCGCCCAGGAGTGTATCTTTTTTTACAGGAGTTCCTCAAACATAATAGTGAGGTTTATGTGATACCAGCAGGACTTTCTTTTTAGTACTCTATTCAATGGAATTTTACTTGGAATACTTCTGGATGGTGATTTATAATGCCTTCAGGATTCACGTTTATATTGCATAATTTTTTTAAATAGATTACCTTAGAGGCTGATGGGTCAGGATAATAGAAATATGTACATTCATTTCTCAGAGGAAAGACATTAGATAAGCCCAAAGTAGTGTTGTTCTTGTTTTGTTTTTTTAGAGAGGGAAATGGGGAAGGGGGGGTAGGGAAAGAGGGAGAGGGAGAATCTTAAGCAGGCTCCATGTCCAGATTTATTTATTTGGGGGGGGCAGAGGGAGAGGGACAGAATCTCCAGCAGACTCCCCACTGAGCACAGAGCCTGACTAGGGGCTTGAAACCATGACCCTGAGATCATGACCTGAGCTGAAATCAAGAGTCAGACACTTAACTGACTAGGCCACCCAGGCACCCTGTTCTTGTTTTTTTAAGCTTGCTTTTTCTTTTCCTAGCTCAAGAAAATTTATAATTTTCTGAATCTCTCTAAAAGTTCGGGTATAATTTCTCTATGTTGAAATTTTAAGTCAGTTTTATGAGATTTATTTTATATATAGCAAAACTCATCCTTTTTTGGGTATAGAGCTTGATGAGCTGTGACAAATACAAAGAATAATCACCATCACAACAGAAATATAAAATAGCCTACAACTTCAAACAAGTCTCTCCTTCCCCTTTGCCATCAGTCCTCCACCCCAAGTCCTGATAACTACTGATCTGATTTCTGTATCTATAGTTTCTCTTTTTCTAGAATGTCTTACAAATGACACTGCTTTTTTTAACATTATAACATACTCTTGAGATTAATCATATTGTTTCATACATCCGTTCATTCCATTTTATTTCCCAGTATGAATGTGTGTGTGTGTATATGTATACATATACATATATACACATATATATTTGTATGGTTATGTCCCAGTTTGTTTAACCTTTCACAAGTTAATAGATGACTCTTTTTTTAAATTGTGGTAAATATACATACACATATATACATATACATTTTAACCATTTTATTTTTTTGTAAGTTTATTTATTTATTTTTTAAAGATTTTATTTATTTATTTGACAGAGAGGGACACAGCAAGAGAGGGAACACAAGCAGGGGAAGTGGGAGAGGGAGAAGCAGGCTTCCTGTAGAGCAGGGATCCCGATGTGGGGCTTGATCCCAGGACCCTGGGATCATGACCTGAGCCGAAGGCAGACGCTTAACGACTGAACCACCCAGGTGCCCCCATTTTAACCATTTTAAAGTGTACGGTTCAGTGCCATTTAATACATTCGGAATGTCATGTAACAATCACCACTATCTAATTCCAAAATATTTTCACCACCACAAAGGAAACTCTCTACCGATTAAGCCATCACTCCCCATTCTTTGCTCTCCTTAGTCCCTTGCAATCACTAATCTGCTGTGTATTTCCATGAATTTGCCTATTTTTGATATTTTATATAAATGAAATCATACAATATGTGACTTTCTGTGTCTGGCTTATTTAACTTAGCATAATGTTTTCAAGGTCTGTCTATGTTGTAGTATGTATCAGTACTTCGTTCCTTTTTTATGGCTAAATAATATTCCATTATATGGAGGTACCATATTATCTATTCATCAGTTGATAGACATTTGATTACTTCCACCTTTTGACTGTTATGAATGGTGCTACTAAGAGCATTCTTGTGTAAGCTTTTATTTGAACATGTGTTTTGAATTCTTTTGGGTATATAACTAGGAGTGGAATTGGTGTGTCACATGTAATCCAATGTTCAACTTCTTGATGAACTGCCAAACCTTTTTTCCATAGAAATCACACCATTTTACATTCCTACCAGCAATGTATGAGGATTCCAATTTCTCCACATCCTCACCCAAACTTGTTATTTTCCCTTGTTTTGTTGTTGTTGTCCTTGTTGCTTTTAAGTGTTCCGAGTGGTCTGAAGTAATATCTCAATGTGGTTATAGTTTGCGTTTTCCTAGTGACATTGAGAATCTTTTCATGTACTTATTAGCCATTTGTATATCTTCTTTGGAGAAATGTCTATTCAAGTCCTTCGCTCAGTTTTAAGTTGTCTTTCATTTTGGAGTTGTAAGTTTTGTTTTGTTTTGTTTTAATTGGACAGAGAGGGACACCGAGAGAGGGAACAGAAGCAGGGGGAATGGGAGAGGGAGAAGCAGGCTCCCCACTGAGCAGGGAGCCCCATCTGGGGCTCAATCTCAGGACCCTGGGATCATGACCTGAGCCAAAGGCAGATGTTCAACGACTGAGCCACCCAGGCACAACCTGGAGTTGTAAGTATTCTTTACATACTCTGGATACAAGTCGTTATAAGGTATAGGATTTGAAAATATTTTCTCCCCTTTTCTGGGTTGTCTTTTCACTCTTTTCAATAGTATCCTTTGATAAACAAATGTTTCTAATTTTGATGAAGTCCAGTGTATCCATTTCTTTTCTTTTGTTGCATGTGTTTTTAGTGTCATATTTAAAAAGCCATTGACAAATTCATGGTCATGAAGATGTACTCCTATGTTTTTTTCTAAAAAGTTTTATAGTTTTAGCTAATATATTTAGGTCTTTGATCCATTTTGAGTTAACTTTTTTCTCTGATGGGAGGTAAAGGGTCCAACTTCATTCTTTTGCATGTGCTCATCCAGTTGTCCCAACAAACACAGAGCAATGTTTTGTTTATATATTTATTCCATTATTTTTTTATTCATTCATTCATGTTATTAAGTGAAGGATTTATGGTAACTTTATATCAAAACATATTAAATAACAGTAATAATATATACAAATAGAAGTAGAGAGTCAGGACCAAAAAAATGAACACATACACATTTGATTTAGCCAGTATCAAATTTGATTTACACATTTATAGTAGCCAGTATCCCTGAAAATCAAATTTGACTTCTAAACTTTTTGGCAGTCAAGGAGACAAGAAAAAGTGGTCTTCTTACTGTCAGCAATTCACTTAAACTACATTTAAACCCAATTGTTTATTAAAATAATATTCAGAGCCTAAAATATCTTTGGCTATGGTTATTTAGAAAAAAAGAATTAAGAGAGAAAGATGTATTTTCCATCCATTCAAATTCTTTATAGACCAAAAAAAAAAAAAAAGAAAAATCAACTCAAGTTTATTTTTTTTGTTGTTTTTAAGATTTTATTTATTTATTTGACAGAGAGAGACACAGCGAGAGAGAAAGCACAAGCAGGGGGAGTGGGAGAGGGAGAAGCAGGCTTCCCGCTGAGCAGGGAGGCCGATGCGGGGCTCAATCCCAGGACCCTGGGATCATGACCTGAGCTGAAGGCAGACGCCCAACCAACTGAGCCACCCAGGCACCCCTCAACCCAAGTTTAAAATACCGTTGCATTGCAAGAAAGAGCATTTACAGTACTAATTCTTTATAAACCTTACATAGTGCCTTTTACTCCCTCCGTAATAGAGCATCCCCAAACCAAACCATGAAGTAGATGTGATTTGTCTTTAGTATCTCCTCCCACCTCTTTGGTTCCCCTCCATCCTGCTCTAAGAAGCAAAAGCTTTCCCAAGGGTCCCTCATTTTCCTAACCCAGCACTTTAGAGATATTTAATTGTCTTGTCAATTGATCTGATAAACTAATCATTGCTAATGTTTTAAGAGGTCTGGATTTATCAATATGTTCTCTAGGAGAATTGCACTCTGGGAACTTTCTGAAGCAGTATCTTATCCAAAGTCAAGATTCTACTGGAAGTGATTCCAAGGACATTGGCAAATCTGTGATCAGGGTATTTTGGAGCAGGCAGTTCTCAAAGAAATCTTACCACATCGACCCTTACTTAATTGCCTCTACAAAAAGTTTTTCTCGTAATTATAAAGGTAAATGAGAAGTCTCCTTTCTGAGAGCATATGACCTTTTTACAGGTCAAGAATGAAAAAGCATAGAATCAATCCCTTCAGTGTGAGAGCCAGACCATAGTATGTTGAAATCTGTGGGGATTTCCTTTTTATTTTTTTTATTTATTTTTTATTTTATTTTATTTTATTTTATTTTATTTTTTAAATGATTTTATTTATTTATTTGACAGAGAGAGACACAGCGAGAGAGGGAACACGAGCAGGGGGAGTGGGAGAGGGAGAAGCAGGCTTCCCGCGGAGCAGGGAGCCCGATGCGGGGCTCGATCCCAGGACCCCGGGATCATAACCTGAGCCGAAGGCAGACGCTTAACGACTGAGCCACCCAGGTGCCCGGGGGATTTCCTTTTTAAATAACCAGCAGATACTTTTACCAGAATATCTTCAAATACAATCATTTGGTAAATGAACAAATATTTACTGAGTACTTACTATGTGCCAAACACTGTGCTATATGGTTTCAAATGTGCATGAGCACATTTCCTTATTCTTACTGTATCCACTTTCCCTTTATAAAGCCAATCCAGTGCTTAAAGTATTCATAATCAAAACTCTAAATTTCATACATGTAAATATAGATAAAATGGTTGTATGATATATACCCATTAGACTGTATTCCTTGAAGTAAAGGCTACCTGTTCACTTTTCTATCCTCTGACCCTCTGTACTGCTCCAATGCCTGGCACTTAGTGCATAGGATCTTGTTAAATCTTTTTTGAATAATTTTTTCAAGTTTTATTTATTTAAGCAATCTTTACACCCAATGTGGGGCTTGAACTTAGAACCTGAGACCAAGAGTTGCATGCTCTTTCAACTGAGCCATCCAGATGCCCTATCTTTTTTAATAATTCTTTTTTTTTTTTAAGATTTTATTTATTTATTTGAGAGAGAGAGAATGAGAGACAGAGAGCAGGAGAGGGAGGAGGGTCAGAGGGAGAAGCAGACTCCCTGCTGAGCAGGGAGCCCGATGTGGGACTCAATCCCGGGACTCCAGGATCATGACCCGAGCCGAAGGCAGTCGCCTAACCAACTGAGCCACCCAGGCGCCCTTTTTAAATAATTCTTAAAGAAATTATGGACAGGGCCCCTGGGTGGCTCAGTCGGTTGAGTGTCTGCCTTCAGCTCAGGTCATGATCCTAGGGTCCTGGGATCGAGCCCCACATCAGGCTCCCTGCTCAGTGAGGAGCCTGCTTCTCCCTCTCCCTCTGCCTGCCACTCTGTCTACTTGTGCTCTCTATCTCTCTGTCAAATAAATAAATAAAATCTTAAAAATAAAACAAAAAAGAAATTATGGACAGATCATTGTGATTAGTACTTCATAAGTACATCTCCTGATAGTATCAGTGTTTCAAGTTACCAGGGCAAAGGGGATTAATACGTGAACTTGACCTCCCCCAACAGAGCTTTGTACCTAATAGGCACTCAACAAAGATTTAATTCAATGAAAAATTTTAAAAAGCATTGCGAGGGATACAGAGCTATATATGACAAAGTTTTAGGAAAGTATATGTAACCAGGGACACCTGGGTGTCTCAGTCGGTTGAGCATCTGACTCTTCGTTTCAGCTTAGGTCATGATCTCAGAATCATGGGATCGAGCCCAGGAGCCCCTTGTTAGGCTTCACACTCAGCCAGGAATCTGCTGGAGATTCTCTCCCTCTCCCCCTCCCCCACTCTAAAAATAAATACATAAATCTTAAAAAAAAAACAAAACAAAAACAGTATATGTAACCAGACCCTCCATTCTCCTAGTCTCCATGAGTGGGGTTTACTCATGCCCTAGTTTTTCCCCATAGTGTGCACACCGGGTCCCTGTAGTCTAGGACTCTTGGAGAATCCAGGGTAATTAGTGTACAGAATTTCTTGCTGCTATCGTGAAATAGAATACTGACAACAACAAGGCAGCTGGCCTATACAGAGTGCTGGGCTTTGTTCTGGTTTCTGCCAAGGCACCAGTAGGATGCCTGTTTATAAAAATCTCCTCCATCCATGTGCACTGCTGCCTTATGGACCATAAACTGGCCCTGGACCCAGAATCGGGATGTGTTCAGGTATCATGTGGCACCTCATGAACCCAAGGCTCTGGCTAATTGTTCTCTTTTCCTCTTTGGGAACCTGGCACATTACTTTCAAATTCAGCTCTAAACAGAAAGATACATTGATTTTCTAGCCTGAATATCCAGGCAAGCCTTCTTCATCCTCAGACTTATGACCACCGCCTAAGTCTCTGGGCCCAACAGAAGGGAAGAAAGATCTCCTTCTTTATATTTATGGGCACTCTTCCAGACTTTTCTTCGTTCCTGCCACGGGATTCAAAGAATGGATAGTAACTACCGTTTAGGCAGCCAAATAGGAGGGGATCTGGCTTGGATGGGGCTAGCTCCCATATTTTCTATTATTTTGTGAACATTTGAGCCTCTACCTTCTCTCTGTCTTGGGCCCTTTGCTACCCATGAAGGGAGGGAGAGCTGGTATCAGCTTTGGGATCCTCCTTTCTCTGGGTTCACCCTTGTTTTCTACAAATTCCAAAACATGCCTTAGCTTTCATGGTTCTCCTTTGTGCAGTTCTCTATAAATACCCATCTTGGGGCACCTGGGTGGCTCAGTTGGTTAAGCATCTGCCTTCAGCTCAGGTCATGATCCCGGGAGTCCGGGGATGGAGCCACATGTCGCATGTCAGTTTCCCTCCTCAGTGGGGAGGCTACTTCTCCCTCTCCCTCTGCCCCTTCCCCTGCTCGTGTGCTCTCTCTCTCTCAAATAAATAAATAAAATCTTTAAGAAAAAATACCCATCTTTTCCAGAGTGAATAAAAACATGGACAGAACTGCAAAATTCCTTCTGGCTTTAAGAGTCTTTGATGATGACTCCCAAAGTTCTGAGTTGTAGTTAACATTCCTTCCCAACTGGCTGCTAAGACCCTAGAGTGGGTCTTGATGGCTCTTTCAAAAGGATTAGGTCTTCTTTTCCTCTTTTAGAATTAGCCTCATTAATTCCAGAAATCTTGGAGGCAGTTTTCACAGCTTTAGCTTTCATCTGTGCTCTTCATTGAGAACAGTGTCTGTGATGACGATTTTTCTGTGGGAACCATTGTGGATAAATTTTTGGAGCAAACCCTCTAAATGTGTATGATGTCTTAATATTTTTTAATTTAGGATTTCTCCTTTCTCTGGAGTCTAGTCTTGAAATTTTTGACTAAAGGTCTGATGATTCTTTGAGGTGCCTGGGTGGCTCAGTTGGTTAAGTGTCTGCTTTCAGCTCAGGCCATGGTCCCAGAGTCCTGGGATCGAGCCCCTCGTCAGGCTCTTTGCTCAGCGGAGAGTCTGCTTTTCCTTCCCCCTGCTCCTGCTCTCTCTCTCTCTCTCCTTCTCAAATAAATAAATAAAATCTTAAAAAAAAAAAAATGAAGGACTGATGATTCTTTATATTCTAAAAAAACACTTTTTTTAAGTTTTAAGGTCCCAAATCCTAATACATGCAACAACATGAATGAATCTCAAAAGCATTCTCTTAAGTGAAACAAGTCAGACTCACAAAGTTACATACTATGTGATTCCATTAATGTGACATCCTGAAAAAGGCAAAACCAGAGCAAAACAAAAGAGATCAGTGGATGCCAGAGATTGGGGTTGGGGGGAGAGGGCAGTGTTTTGGGGAGATGGAACTGTTACATATCTTGATTTTGGTGGAAGTTAAATGACTCAAAACTCACAGAACTGTATTTCATGTACAGTTTTAGTAAAGGGTGTTTTACTATATCTATAAATCATAATTTTTAGAAATGGAAAAAACTATTTTGCCCAAATATTTTTAATACTTTACCACAGCCATAAAGGTATTTTCTATCAAAGGGTCATCAATAACTTTTAGGGCACCACCATTAAAGTGCTGTATTGATATCTGTCTATTTTGTAGGACTTCTGCAATTTGTCCTAACTTCTAATATCTTCTATTATCTGCCTCTTTTATAGGACTTCAACAATATGTCCTAATTAAAATTTTATTTGTGTCTTTCCTGGGGCTGGAAAAGGTCATTCCAGATAATAGCCTCAGATTCTGGGAAATATTTTCCCCCAGACTACTGCAATATAATATGTTGGGCATGTCTTTGATTGACTTGTTCAGGCAGGCTTGGGGTAATTAGGGTTTTCTTATACACCAAGACTTGCCACAGTCCATGCTTTAAGGAAGAGTGCTGGTATTTTTAGAAGTTTATCTAGAGTCTGAGTTAGGAATTTTGTAAACTATCTACCTTAGACAAAATTCTCCAGGGATAGGGATTACAAACAAGAAATTAATATCATCATGTTTTCTCTCCTGCATCGTCTGCCAGCTGATGAGGGAGCAGAAGGCAAGCTGAGGGCAAAGCACAAGGTGACACCCCACAGTCTACCCACCGCCACCCCCCTTCCCCCCCCCCACACACTCCCAGGTGGGATGTCTGTGAAATTCTTCAGGCACTCCTGGCTGCCCTAAAGCTAAGGAAAGGAAAAACAAATGGTTAATTTATGGAGATCACAGTCCTGCAGGACAGGAGCCTCCCTCAGTTTACAAATGTCTTAGTGATTTACAAGAAAAAAGCATTCTTATCAATAGTCTAACTTCCAGAAGGAAACTCCCAACTGTCTTAATGTTAATGCTTTGCTAGAGGGAAAAACAACCTTAGTTTGACAATGGCAAGGTCTCCAATATCTTGTGGGTCCTCTTTAACATATGAAAATTCTTTTGAAAACGTCCTTTTTGGGCGCCTGGGTGGCTCAGTTGGTTAAGCCACTGCCTTCGGCTCAGATCATGATCCTGGAGTCCCGGAATCGAGTCCCGCATCGGACTCCCTGCTCGGCGGGGAGTCTGCTAAAAAAAAAAAAAAAAAAAAAAAAAAAAAGAAAGAAAGAAAACGTCCCTTTTTCCTTACCCTCAACTGCCAAGTATATGATCAGCCACTCCTCACCCCAGTGCAGCAGCTCTTTCTGCACACGGGTTCTGTCCCCGGACCTCAAGAATTTTTTCTTGGCCTTCAGCTCCGGACCTCACCTACCTTCAAAAACTACATCACCAAACCACTCTGTATCTGCCTGGTTTGAAAGCATAGTGTTGAATCCTTCAAGCTCAGGCTCACCACAGACCACTAGTGTCTATTCCCTACATTAGCAGAGATTTTAAGTATCTACATCCACCCATGTGTTCTAGCCGTCTGCAACATCATAGCCACTATCTAAAAAATATCAAATACTTCCCATTTGGGGAGTTTTCTGTAGTCCTTAATACAAGTATGTGCTAGATGGAAATTCATAAATATCCTGGGATAAGACCCTTGGTAATGTAACTTATTCCCTCTGTGAATACATGATACAAATACTGTCCCCTCTCTTTATCTTCCCAAGTAAATTGCACTAGTCCCAATCCTACTTATCAGGAAGTCTAAAATCTCTCCCTACAGGCTTCCTTCTCACCAGGAATTTACAATTAACTCAAGGCCTTAAACTGTTCAACAGTCTGTAACAGGGATTGTTAGCTGATACTGAAGTAGAATTGCTAGATTCAACATATAAAAATACAGGATGTTCAAATATTACACAGGACATACTTATACTAAAAAAAATTTGTTACTTATCTTAAATTTAAATTTAACTGGAGTCCTCTATTTTAACTGGCCACTCCCACATCAGACTCATTTCTTTTTTTTTTTTTTTTTAAGATTTTATTTATTTATATGACAGAGAGAGACAGCGAGAACAAGAACACAAGCAGGGGGAGTGGGAGAGGGAGAAGCAGCCTTCCCACTGAGCAGGGAGCCCGATGTGGGACTCGATCCCAGGACCCTGGGATCATGACCTGAGCTGAAGGCAGATGCTTAACGACTGAGCCACCCAGGCGCCCTGGACTCATTTCTTCTCTCTGAGCTATACTATATTTCCCATATCCTCTTGCAGTTTGGTGGGGTCATGTGACTGAGTTCTAGCTATAAAAATCTCTCAAGCACATTCTTCCTTGCTCTCTTCCTTTCTAGCTGGCAAGGAATCCATGTGGTGAGGATGACGGAGGCATAAGGTGGAAGGAACCTAGGTACCTAGATCACCACCTGGATGGGAGATGCCCAGGAGAATGACCCAGGAGAGTCGTGTACCATGAACCATACACGAACTGTTATTTGAGTAAGAAATAGATTTCGATTGTGGCAAGTCACTAGGTTAGGGGTTTATTTATTACAGCAGATAGCTTCACCTTAACCGATATAGGACATTAGTATCTTGAAGTAGAGTGCTACTGCCTTAGTCTATTTGGGCTGCTCTAACAGAATACCACAGCCTGGGTGGCCTATAGACAACACATTTATTTCTCACAGTTCTGGAGGCTGGGAAGTCCAACATCAAGGCTCTGGCAGATACAGTGTCTGGTGAGGGCCTGCTTCCTGGTCCATGGATGGCCATCTTTTTGCTGTGTCCTCAAAGAGCAGAAGGGACCTGGGATTTCTCTGGGGACTCTTTAGAAGGGGATGAATCACTTCCATGAGGACTCCACTCTCATGACCTAATCACCTCTCAAGGACCCCATCTACAAATACCATCACACTGGAGATTAGGTTTCAACATATGAACGGAGGGGATGGGGAGGGACACAAACATTTAGTCTATTGCAGCTGCCTAACAAAAACCTAATATTTGTGACATCAGCGGCAGCAGGAGGTAAGGAAACAGCCATCCAAACCTTGAGAAATGGAGACACATATTATGCACTCACAAAACACTTGATGTCACTTGACATAACTTAGAAGGATGATTGTGGCCTAAATGAATTTATAGCTCTAGAGAGGTTGAACTTTTCTTTCTCCCTTCCTTTCTTTTTTTCTTGATGCCATGTAACCCTTTGGCAGGTTGATGAAGCTTATGGACTCCATTCCAGGGTATTGTTTTTAAGTGTATAAAATAAAAATTAAAAAAATGAGACTACAGGGGAAACTATTGTATCAACAAATGCTTAGCCAAATACTCTTAAAAAGCAGATCTGTGATACAGGAATATATTTGCATCTTTATCAATTCATCAAATAATCTAGGAGTGTGTGATAGTTTATATTATGTGTTAACTTGACCAGGTAACCTGTTGCCCAGATATTTGGTTAAACATTATTCTGGGTGTATCTGTGAGGGTGATTCTGGATGAGATTAGCATTTTAATGGGTAGACTGAGTGAAGCAGACTGCCTTTTTTTTTTTTTTTTTAAAGATTTTATTTATTTGACAGAGAGAGACACAACGAGAGAGGGAACACAAGCAGGGGGAGTGGGAGAGGGAGAAGCAGGGAGCCCGATGTGGGGCTCGATCCCAGGACCCCGGGATCATGACCTGAGCTGAAGGCAGTCGCTTAACCAACTGAGCCACCCAGGCGCCCCAAGCAGACTGCCTTCTGCAATAGATATGGGCCTTACCCAATCTGTTGAAGGCCTGAATAGAACAAAAATGCCTAGTAAGGGAGAGAGTTTCTTCATTCTCTGCCTGTCTTCCAGCTGGAACATCAATTTTCTCCTGACCTGGGACTTAGACCAAGACTGGAGCCTTATGTCATCAGCTCTCCTGGGTCTCAGGCTGATGAGGGAGCAGAAGGCTAGCTGAGGACAAAGCATGAGCTGACACTGGCCATGCCCCCCCCGCCCCCGGCCCCCTTCCTGGGTGGGATATGTGTGATATTCCTCCAGGAAACTTCCAACTATCTTAATGTTCATGCTTTGCTAGAGGGAAAAACAACCTCAGCTTGAGAAGAGTAAGGCCTCCTGTATCCTGAGGGTCTTCTTTAGCGTATGAAAATCCTTTTGGACATCTTCCTTTGTGCTTACCTCCCCCAGCTCCCACGTATATAATCAGTCACCTCTCACAATCCTGGTGCAGCAGCTCTTTCTGCCCGCGGGTCCCGTCCCCATGCTTTAACGAAATCACCTTTATTGCAGCAAAGACATCTCAAGAACTCTTTCGTGGCTGTTGGCTCCGGACCTTACCAACATTCCAAAACCACATTAAGGCCGTCAGGCTGAGACTAGAACTACATCATCAGCTCTCCAGGGTCTTCAGTTTGCTGACTACAGATCTTGGGACTAACATAATTTCAAAGCAGTGTTGAGGGATGAGTGTAAACGATATCTTGAGATATGTTGCAACATGTGTGCAACTGTAATATGATGGAAATACCTGTGACTTACAGTTTCGCAGGAATGCTCATACTACTGTGATTTGTTGCCTTCATTCAAAACTGAGTGAAGTAAATGCTAAATTTCAGTTGGGGGAGGTGGTAAAAACAAAAAGATAATTTATTCCCCCATACTGGTGAACACTGTTGGTATCCTGCCTGATGCCCTCAGATCCTTTTTAGGGGTTCCATGTGCTAATCCTAGAGCTTCTATTACCTTTTCTTTTTTTAAATTTTATTTATTTATTCGAGAGAGAGAGAGAGGCAGAGCGAGAAGCAGGCTCCCAAGGAGCAGGGAGCCCAATGCGGGACTTGATCCCAGGACCCTGAGATCACGACCTGAGCCGAAGGCAGACGCCCAACCATCTGGGCCACCCAGGCGCCCTCTATTACCTTTTCTTTAGCAGCTCCCACCTGAGCCTTATTTCAGAGGCCTATCCCTGGGCTACTGCAGCACTTTGTCTGATCAGAAAGTTGGAAATGCGTGGGTGTTTATGTCCCAAAGGGCAACCCATAGCCAATGACTGACTGGTGAGCATATATGAAAACCCAGCTTCCTTGCCTTGAGATGAGGCTGAGCTTGGGAATTTGCCTAAAATTGCATCCTATCATTATTCTGCTTTTTCCTCATTCCTGGTTACTCCTTAATAAATCACTTGCACATGAATCCTCATTTCAGGGTCTGCTTCCAGAGAACTTGACTTAATATGCCACCCAAGTTACAGAACGCTTTCTCCAAGAATCCCTGTTCTAGGGGAAGTGGTTGGAAAGAATTTGAGTGCTAGTGTGCTTGAGGTTTAACTTTCTGCTCTCCAGCAAGTTATTATTGAGAGAAAGTAATTCAGGCTACAGTTGAGGTGGACTCAATTTAAGCAGAGATTAGAGAGGATGAAGAAAACCCAGAGATCATGAGTTTTAGAGGGCTGGAAAATCCTCCTGCTTCTAGAATCCAAAATTAAGGGATTAGATAGAAAAAGTTTGGCATGACAAAGGCTCAGTAAGATTACTAAGTAGACAAAATAACAGCTGTGTGGCAATTAGATTAAGGATATTCCCTTGTCTGCCAAGCCTTCAGGTAACCAACCATCTTTTAGGTGAAAGGGTAAATCATGGGGTAAAGAAGAGAATAAATAAGACAGCCTTTAGAACTGGGCCTAGAGGGCGCCTGGGTGGCTCAGTTGGTTAAGCGGCTGCCTTCGGCTCAGGTCATGATCCTGGAGTCCCGGAATCGAGTCCCGCATCGGGCTCCCTGCTCAGCGGGGAGTCTGCTTCTCCCTCTGACCCTCCCCCCTCTCATGCTCTCTGTCTCAAATAAATAAATAAAATCTTTAAAAAAAAAAAAAAAAAAAGAACTGGGCCTAGATATGATTGTCAAATTTAGCCAATAAGGGATGCTTGGGTGGCTCAGTTGGTTAGAGATCTACCTTTGGCTTAGGTCATGATCCCAGGATCCTGGGATCGAGTCCCACATTGGGCTCCTTGTTCAGCAGGGAGCCTGCTTCTCCCTCTGCCTACCGCTCCCCCTGCTTGTGCTCTCTCTCTCTGACAAATAAATAAATAAAATCCTTTTGAAAAATTTATCCAATAAAAATATGGAATACCCAATATTTTTTCTGGTAATCCTACATCTAAAAAAATAACTTTGGGAGTATTTACTAGCACTTGAGTCTTTCTGAAAGCAAATAGACCAGAAACATCCAAGTTTTTTCTTTTTTTTTAAAGATTTTATTTATTTATTTGTCAGAGACGGAGAGAGAGCACAAACAGGGGGAGAGGGAGAAGCAGGCTCCCCGCTGAGTAGGGAGCCCCATGTGGGGCTCCATCCCAGGACCCTGGGATCATGACCTGAGCCAAAGGCAGATCGTTAACTGACTGAGCAACCCAGGCATCCCAGAAACGTCCAAGTTTTGTTTTTTTTTTTTTAAAGATTTTATTTATTTATTCATGAGAGACAGAGAGAGAGAGAGAGAGAAGCAGACTCCCAAGGAGCAGGGAGCCCGATGCGGGACTCGATCCCAGGACCCTGGGATCATGACCTGAGCCAAAGGCAGACGCTTAACCATCTGAGCCACCCAGGCGCCCAACATCCAAGTTTTTTTTGAGGGAACGGCATCGGCAAAGATACCAGGAGCCTAGTCTATAAAAGCTTTTGTATATTCAAAACTTTAAAAAACAACCATCAAGCTATAATGAGCCCCGGTGTTATATAGAAGTGGTGAATCACTATATCATACACCTGAAACTAATATTGCACTGTATCTTAACTAACTGGAATTTATACTTATATATTTATTTTTAAGATTTTATTTATTTATTTGTTTGACAGAGAGAGAGACAGCGAGAGAGGGAACACAAGCAGGGGGAGTGAGAGAGGGAGAAGCAGACTCCCTGAGGAGCAGGGAGCCCGACACAGGGGCTCAATCCCAGGACCTGAGATCACGACCCAAGCTGAAGGCAGACACCCAAAGACTGAGCCACCCAGGCGCCCCAACTAACTGGAATTTAAATAAAAACTTTAAAAAATGAATAAAACCAAGCCTCCAAATTTGCCTGGGCAGGAAGCACACTATGAAAAGTCCTCAAAGTTGACATGCTCTGCAGTGCCAACTTCACATGTGGCCATGAAGGATAATGAAAAAGGAAGAGCCTCTGCTTGGTGGGAGGCCTGCTTCTCCCTCTCCCACTCCCCCTGCTTGTGTTCCTGCTCTCGCTGTCTCTCTCTGTCAAATAAATAAATAAAAGTCTTTAAAGAAAAAAAAAAAAAGAAAAAGGAAGAGCCTTTGAAAAGATGGAGCCAGGAACTCCAGAGGAAAATGGTAACAGGAATTCTTCCCAAAGGGCAGGACAGGATCTAATGAAGGAGATTCTCCCATCGCAAGACAGAGGTCTTCGCAAAGCCTGCCCAGCTGTTTTTCACAATTGCTAAGGACTAGCAACTGTGTCTATCTCCTGTTCTTCCTTTTCCTAACTGGGAGTTTTTGTCTGTTTCATTGTGGAGAGTATGTCCCAGCTCTACCATTGTATGTACGAGAGCGGAGATGGACAATTTACTGAAAACATTTTTTCCTAATTCAAAAGTGATTAGATCATGAGGAGCTATATCCGGACCTACTGGAGAAGACCATGTCTCCCAGAGATCCTAGATTTCCAGCTTGGTGTGATGGCTAAAAAAGACCTCAGGTTGTTTTTCTTGGTGGAAAAAGAGGATTGTATTCTATATATGGTGAAAAGGATGAAATGGATATTTGATGACCAGAAAAGTGGACTATGGCAGAGGCCTAATCCATATTCTCTTCTTCCTGGGCACATGGCTGGACAACATTTCCTAGCCTCCTTTGCAGTTAGGTGTGGCCATATGTCTGAGCAATATAGTGACTTCTAGGCCTGGTCCATAAAGACTTCCCAGGAGTGACCCTTTATGCTTCTCCCCCTTTTGGATGACTAGAAGGCGATAATTCCCATAGCCACCTTGGGGACACACTGAATATGGCAGAACCAACAAGAAGGAAGCTGGGCGCTTGAATCACCACCCAGATGAGAGCTGCCTAAGACAGCCACCTAACCACAAACACACACTTTGGACTGTTGGGGTGGATGACAATTACATCAAACCACTGAGATTTTGAGGACTCATCTAAGACAGTGGCTCTCAAAGTGTGGCCCCAGACCAACAGCATCAGTATCACCTGGCACCTTGTTAGAAATCCAACTTCTCAAAAAAATAAAGAAAGAAAAAGAGTGACAGGAAGGAAGGAAGGAAGGAAGGAAGAAAGAAAGAAAGAAGAAAGAAAGAAAGAAAGAAAGAAAGAAAGAAAGAAAGAAAGAAGGAAGGAAGGAAGGAAGGAAGGAAGGAAGGAAGGAAGGAAGGAAGAAAGAAAGAAAGAAAGAAAGAAAGAAAGAAAGAAAGAAAGAAAGAAAGAAAGAAAGAAAGAAAGAAAGAAAGAAATCCAAATTTTCAGTGTCCACCCCAGATGAGAGCTCTCAGGGTAGGGCCCAGCAAGCCTTTCAGGTGATCCTGATGCACAGTGAAGTTTAACAACCATTGATGTAAAGAAACAGCTAGCGTTAACTGAACTAATAAAACAGTTGAGTGGGGAGCCCCTAAAGTTGACCAGACTACTGTTCCTACTGTTTCTCACTGATACAAGGTGATGCTCTTGACCTCTGGTCTAACTCTACCAAGAGAAGATACTGGTAGACTCCTGACCCTGATCTCAGCACAGGCCTTGGTAGAACCTTGAAGGAGGATGATCCTTTTCACTTAACAATAAGCTCATCTGAGCTTGTTTCCCTTGTTTTTTGTTTTGTTCTGTTTTCATTCTTTGTTTTTTTGAAGATTTTATTTATTTATTTGACCCAGAGAGAGGGAGGGAGAGGGAGGGAGAC
This sequence comes from Mirounga angustirostris, assembly GCF_029215605.1. Classification (NCBI taxonomy): domain Eukaryota; kingdom Metazoa; phylum Chordata; class Mammalia; order Carnivora; family Phocidae; genus Mirounga; species Mirounga angustirostris. The sequence continues at coordinate 47,850,785 of NW_026991714.1, forward strand.
AGAGCACAAGCAGGGGGAAGTGGCAGAGGGAGAGGGAGAAGCAGGCTCCCTGCTGAGATTTGGGATTCAATCCCAGGACCCTGGGATTATGACCTGAGCTGAAGGCAGACACTGAACTGACTGAGCCACCCAGGCACCCCCGAGGTTATTTTCCAAAGGCATTCTATGGGGCCTGGTGTTATCAGATCCATCATCCCATAGGCCAGACACCACAGGAACACCCTGTCAGTTGGGGGTTGGGATCATCGAACCAGTCTTGGTCTGTCTGGGACTTTCCTAGTTTGAGCACTGAAAGTCCCTCTTCTAGTCTCAGGCCATCTGGGATGTTTGGTTGCCTTAGTTCGTGTGGGTTGAAACGTTCATCACCTGTGACCCAGAGCCTTTTCTCTCACAAGGGTGATCCACTGCTCAACAGGTTAAGCAACATTTTACTTTCAACTCCCAAACAAAAGTCCTAATTACACTATCTTTCCCAGATAATTGACCTACTCACCTTTGAAGCCAGATGCCCTGATTGCCTCCTGGTGGGCCCACACACTCCCTTTTATGCGTGTGTGATGAGGGGCGGAGGAGTTACCTTCAGGATTAATGGATAAAGGTGACCAAGGTAACTTTCTAGCACCTAGTAAAGAGAGAGAGGAGGGTCAGGGACCCACATTTTCCAGTTAAACATTTCCTACATATTTAAGGCTGGTAGAGGATATGATACATACCCCAACTTTATAATGCCAAGTAAAACGTTACCTTTGGTATGAATAATATGCAGTGACGGTTCAGGAAAAGGAAAGAAAAGGATTTTTTTTTTCCTTAATTTCCTTAGGACTCATTCAGAACACTGGTTTCCAAACGTGGGCCTGGAGTGCATCTCTAAAGTGGGGGAAATTTTTTTTTTTTGAAGTACAGACCTCCCACTGATATATCTCGGGTGGGGGAGGGGTAGTGATGTACATTTTGAAAAAACTTCTCAGGTGATTTCTGAGCTGTCCTGTTTCTTTTGGAAACCATTGTTTTAGAGCAGGGTTTCTCAACCGTAGCAATACTGACATTTCAGGCCCAATCATTTTTCATTGTGGGGCCTACCCTGTGTGTTGTAGGGTATTTAGCAGCATCCCCGGTCTCTACCCACTAGATGCCAATAGGACCATACCCCCAGTTATGAGAACCAACAACATCTCCAGGCATTTGGAGGTAGGGTTGCCAGAAAAACTAAAATATATAGGATGTGTGCACTAGGTGAGACATACTTATGTGAAAACAAATTCGTTATTTATCTGAAATCCACATTTTTTTTTTGTAAAGATTTTATTTATTTGACAGAGAGACACAGCGAGAGAAGGAACAGAAGCAGGGGGAGTGGGAGAGGGAGAAGCAGGCTTTCCGCGGAGCAGGGACCCCGATCCCAGGACCCTGGGATCATGACCTGAGCCGAAGGCAGACAGATGCCCAACCAACTGAGCCACCCAGGTGTCCCAGGATCACTACTTTAGAACAAGACTGGAAATGGTTACAAAAGCCATAGATAAAAATAAAAGCGAGTCCCATTTAGTATCACCACACTAGAGACACGTTTTAGACACACGCTTTAAGAAAGACACATTTTCCATATATACTTTAAATAAACAACCAGAGAAAAATTGTTTGAATGCTAGGGACTCAGAAAGGTAAGTCGAGCTCATGAAACAACATACAGATTCTGTGAAAGCAGGGATCTTTGTTTTGTTTACTGTTATATCCCAGCTGCCTTGAACAGGGCCTGGCACATAGTAATCAAACAATAAATATTTCCTGAATGAGTGAACGAAAGCATCGGCAATGCTAAGTGTGGGATGACAATGTCCATATGACTGTTCACTTCCCGTAAATAATGGATACAGCTATCCTTTCTCCAGGAAAAAGGTGATTCTGTGTCATGCTTAGATGTTCTAGAAACAAATCAAAAGGACCATCAGCTAAGTGAGAGATGTGTGCAGAAGGGATGGGGATAAGAATTAGAACTGATCCAGTCCTGAAGGCTACCTAGCCTCTTTTTCTCTGAAACACAAATAGAGATCAAAGTAATTTATTTTACTTTGATTTTAAGGAAAGTAAATTTAACTTTTACTTTGGGACTTTAGAATATTTTTATCAGCCAAGGGATGAATTCAGGCAGGTAAATTACAGTTCAACCAACTCTGCCTCATTCCAAGCCCCTTCTTTCCTACTTCCCTGGAGCCTTCCCCTTTGTGAGCTAGTACTGAGCACCGACTGGGCCTTAGATCCTGCCTGCTTCAAGCTCATTGAAAAGCTGGGGCTGGTTCCAGAGCTGTCTTCAGATTTGGGGATCAACTGTACTTTATTTTTTATTTTAAATATTTTATTTATTTATTTGAGAGAGAGAGAGAGAGAGAGATTGTGCATGAGCAGGGTGGAGGGGCAGGGGCAGAAGGAGAAGAGGCTCCCTGCTGAGGAAGGAGCCCAACCTGGGGCTAGATCCCAGGACCCTGACCTGAGATCATGACCTGATCTGAAGACAGATGCTTAACTGACTGAGCCACCCAGGCACCCCGATGAACTGCACTTTAAATTAAAATCTTAATGCTCAGGCTCATAGACAGTGACATGACATTTTACCAATTTTGGAAAGAAAATTCTAAAAGGCATGCAAATGAATTGGATTTATCCAGTACTTCAAGATTAAGTGACCTCCCACACTGTTTTATTCCTGTATTATGACTTTGTTATTCTAAGCATCCCTTTGCTGGAAAAAAAAAAAAAAAAAAAGATGCCATTTGAAGATGAGCTCATTACTTTGTAATGGCCTGGTAAGCATCATTACCAGCTGGTCAAGTCCATGGGTTCTGGAGTCAAAGTAGCTGTGTTCCAATTCCAGCTCTGCTACTTACTAGGTATATGACCTTTGGGCAAGTAATTTAATCTCTCTGTGCCTCCATTTCTTTATCTGTAAAATGGGGATAATAATAGTACCTACCCCACAGGGTTGTTACAAGGATTAAACAAATTAATATTTGTAAAATACTTTGAACACTGCCTGGCGCTAATAAGCTTTATATAAATGCTTATTACATTACAAAGCTAAAAATTCAAATCACTAAAGTGGATTAAACACCCTTTTGTAGGCATTTTTAGAAGCAGAATAGAAAACCCTAAGTTCTGGGGCGCCTGGGTGGCTCAGTCGGTTAAGTGGCTGCCTTTGGCTCAGGTCATGATCCCAGGGTCCTGGGATCAAGCCCCGCATCGGGCTGCTTAGCAGAGCCTGCTTCTCCCTCTCCCTCTGCTGCTCCCCTTGCTTGTGCTCTCTCTCTCTGTGTCAAATAAATAAAATCTTTAACAAAAAGAAAAAAGAAAAGAAAACCCTAATTTAGATGTGTGTGAGAGCCCGGAGGAGGGGATTGGTGCAGGAAGGTTAGGTCGGGAGTCACCCTCAGACCTCAGGGCTTCTCTCACACCCTGTGATTCTGTTCCATGACCATCCCACACTTGCAAAGGCATTTATAGCTAAAGAACTCAAAACATTGCTTATGCATAACAATTAATTAGAAGGAGATTGTTAATAAAAATCATTCTTAAAAACTTATAATACTGGGATGCCTGGGTGGCTCAGGTGGTGAAGCATCTGCCTTTCGCTTGGGTCATGGTCCCATGGGTCCTGGGATAGGGTCCTGGGATCGAGTCCTGCAGTGGGCTCCCTGCTCAGCGGAGAGTCTGCTTCTCGCCTCCTTCCTACTTGTGCTCTCTCTTACTATCTCTGTCTCTCAAATAAATAAAATATATTTTTTAAAATGTGTGCTTCTTCAGCCAATAGAAATGAAATAAACAAGTACTGCCCCCTCGTGACCTGTGATCTTCTCCTTGTCCAAGTCTCCTCCCTTCCCCAAGGACCCTGGAAGCTACAGAGCAGATAGAACATGAGAATTCAAGAACCCTGAGAGCAAACAAAAAAGAAAAAGAGGAAGTGATATCTAAGGATATTTGTTTCAAGAGAGACGATGTAGTGCAAAAGGATCACCTGTCAGTTCTCCAGAGCTAGACAGCTAACTCACATCTCAGCTTCACCGCGGCCCAGCGAGCAGATCTTGGCCCAGTGACCTGCTGTGTCTCCAGACCAAGAAGTGGTCAGCACGTCATGCATTACTTCACACTTCCTCACATTTTCACTTTCCCTTCTTCTGCCCTTGGCTGCCCTGGCTTTCCTTCTCCGCGGGAAAGCATGGCCACTTAGTCCTCCCCTTTGACTGCCTTCCAGAGATCCCAGGGTAAAATAAGTGTTACGGAGAAAAATAAAGCAGGGGCTCAGGGAGGCAGAGAATTTGATCTCTCTGTGCTTCACTTTCCTCATCTGCTGTGAGAATTCAATGCTATAATAGGCACAACCTCTTAGAATGGTGCCCGGCACAGGATAAGAACAGTTTGAATTTTTAGCATTATTACAGATCTGGGAGGCTCTCGTTTCCTCTGCTGTAGAGGAATTGGCCTACTTGAGAACTCTGCCCCACCCCCCACCCGACCGGGCTGGCCTTGAACTGGGTTTCCCATGAGCAAGGAGTTGACTTTGCTCTAAGTGTGACCATGGGTCTGTCTGAAGGATTTCGTGCATCCCTACACTGGGCCTATTAGTTTCCTTTGGCTGCTGAAACAAATTCTAGAGGCTCTGGGGGAGAATCTGTTCTGGCCTCTTCCATCTAGAAGCTGACTGAATTCTTTGGCTTGTAGCCCTGCATTTTTTCAACTTCTGCTTCTATCATCACATCTCTGACTCTCCTACCATTCCCTTATAAAACTTTTGTGATGATTTGGGGCCGATTTGAATAGTCAAGGAAAATTTCCCCATCTCAGCACCCTTAGCTTAATCACATCTGCAAAATCCTCTTTACCTTGTAAGGTAAAATATTCACAGGTTCCAGAGACTATGGCATGACCATCTTTGGGGAGAGGGGCATTATTTGTCAACCATACTGGGCAAGGAGTTTATTCCAATGGTGGTGAATACATTTCTCTGAATCATACATGGAAATGCAGGCCATTTTCTCACGGATGCTCTTTTTCCAAAGAATAGCAGTGGGCAATCTACAGTGCCTTGGTTTTAAGAGAAAGAGGGAGGGAGAAGGAAGGTGAGAGATTGCTGGGTGGAGTATTCTGTCTGTCCTAAATGAATGAGGAAGTGGTGACAGGAGTGGCCGCCTTCCAAGAACATGCAAGGACTGTCTACAGTCCTGTAAAGACCTGATGGCATGGGAGTCATAGTAACAGCTCTTTATTTTATTTTATTATTTTATTTATTTATTTGAGACAGAGAGAGAGAGCACAGGGGAGAGGCAGAGGGAGAAGGAGAAGCAGACTCCCGGCTGAGCATCCCAGGACCCCGAGATCATGACCTGAGCCAAACGCAGACGCTTAACCAACTGAGCCACCCAGACGCCCCTATAATAACAACTCTTGAGACAAATAGAATTTTGGTATGCAGGGACCCAGATCCTGGAAGCAGGCTGTATGGCCACTTTATGCTTTTGCATGTGCATATGCACAGGGTAGTGACAAATAACTGACATCAAGGAAGGCACAACACAGGTTCCAGAGTTAGAAAAGCCCAGAATCCTGGCTCTGCGGGCTCTGTTGTTTACCAACTATGTGACCTTGGATGACTTGCTTAACTTCTCTAAGCATAAGTGTTCTTATCTGTAAATGGGGATAATAATAGTTCACAGGTTTGTTATTAGGATTTTATGAGATTATGTGTCCAAAATGCTTAGCCCATGCCTGACACACAGTAATTAGCATTCTAGTAAGTAACTATTATTATTATTATAAATGGAATGAATCTGAGGCAAGATGTTAGAGGAGAATCACACTATCCAACACACAATACCCTACACATTTCTTCCCAAAGTCCCACTCATTGTAGCAGCTACCCCTCCAAGTACTCTTTTCTGTCTTTTCAGAAACTCCCACCCTTTCTTGGTCCCTTCTCTCCTCCTGAACCACTCCTGACAGACATCTCCCCTATGGCTTCCTCTTCTTCTTTTTTAAAGATTTTATTTTATTTTACTTATTCATTTGAGAGAGAGCACGCACGTGCCTGCGTTCTCGAGTGCAAGAGGGGGTGGGAGGGGCCCAGGGAGAGGGAGATGCAGACTCCCCACTGAACATGGAGCCAGACCAACGTGGGCTCTATGCCAGGACCCTGAGATCATAACCTGAGCTGAAGGCAGATGCTTAACTGACTGAGCCACCCAGGTGTCCCTTTTTGACTTTATTTTTAAAGTAATCTCTACACCCGATGTGGGGCTCAAACTCATGACCCCGAGATCAAGCCTCACAAATTCTTCTGACAGAGCCAGCCGGGAGCCCTCCCCTGTGCCTTCTTTTTTAGGCTCGTTCTAGTCTATTTCGCTACCCATTTAACTGAGGAATATAACAAAGGCACAATACCGAGCAATGAAAAAGGTCCTTTAAAAAGGCACAGAAGTGGGGAAAACAAGTCGGTCACTACTTAACCTCACTACTTATCCTGGTTTATTTTTGTTCTATCACTTTATTATCCTCACGTTCCCACTTCGCTAGCCAGGTCAAGTGTGCCAAATGTTTGGAGAACCAGATGAAGTGAGTTTATTTTTGTGCTGTTTAGAATTCCGAGACATCTGTGAGACTCTTTGATCTACATTGACGAGAGAAAAAGGTTACTTCTTCAGTGGCTGCGCTGGAATAGTCTACAGGTTCCTCTATCCAAGGAGGACACCTAGAGGCTACTTGTGATTTGGTAGCCTATCCTGAAGTGCTTTCCAAATTGTTTTCCCCACAGATCCTATCATAAATCATAGATCCAATAAGCCCAAATAGAATAAACGTTAATGTATAGCTAATCGTATAGGAGAGGAAACAGACCTACAGAGGTTATATTCACTTTCTAGGAACAGAAGTACATCAAAAGTACAGAAGAACTTTCATTTTTTCCTAAGTGGGCTCCAAGCCCACCGTGGGACCCAGTGCAGGGGCTTGAACTCATGACCCCGAGATCAAGACCTGAGCTGAGATCAAGAGTCAGAAGCTTAAGTGACTGAGCCACCCAGGTGCCCCCAAAAGAACTTTTTTTTTTTTTAAAGATTTTATTTATTTATTTCAGAGAGAGAGAATGAGAGAGAGCACATGAGAGGGGGGAGAGTCAGAGGGAGAAGCAGACTCCCCGCCGAGCAGGGAGCCCAATGCGGGACTCAATCCCGGGACTCCAGGATCATGACCTGAGCCGAAGGCAGTCGCTTAACCAACTGAGCCACCCAGGCGCCCCAAAAGAACTTTTAAATGTAATAGGTAGGTGGATCAGTAACAAAGGGGACATTTTGGGGACAGTTGGGGAAATCTGAGTGTTGACCGAATGTTGGTTGATGTGATTGAGTTTGTGTTGATTTTCTTAGGTGTAGTTAGGGCATTGTGCTTGTGTTGGAGAATGTTTCTGTTCTTAGGAGATTGAGGCTAATATATTTAAGGGTAACGTAGGAGGATGTGTGCAACCTACTTTCGGCTGTTTTGGCAGAAGCAGTGTGTGTACACGTGTGGAGAAAGAGGAAGCAGGTATGGTAAGATGTTAATAGCTGGTGACTCTAGGTGGGGAGGAAGATTTTTTCAAAATAAATGAGAATGTGAAAGCATTGAACTAAGTCATTTACAATGTTAACTGAATTTTTTTTTTGTTTTAAGATTTTATTAGAGAGAGAGAGAAAGAGAGAGAACACAAGGTGGGGGAGGGGGAGAGGAAGAAGGCAACTCACCGCTAAGCGGAGAGCCTGACGTGGGGCTCGATCCCAGGACCCTGAGATCATGACCTGAGCTGAAGTCAAACGCTTAACTGACTGAGCCACCCAGGTGCCCCTCAATGTTAACTGAATTTGTGTCTCAACAGTTGTGATATTTCTTGTGCTGTGATGTTCCCATGCTGAAATTTAACTTTTTATCTCTTCCATTCCCACCGTATTGTAATCACTCCCGTGATTGTTTGCTGCCCTTTGTATTTCTCATAGGGCACACAGAAAACACAATTATTTGCTGATGCTAGGTTAAAAAACATGATAGAAAGTTTCATAGCTCCCTGCTTGTGTCATGATCTCACTGGCCTTATTTAGTGCCTGAAGGACGTTTCCTTGTGCTCTTTCCCCAACCCCCAGCTTCCTCTTGCTGACTCATATTCATCCTCCAGCTTCCCATCCTAGGGGAGGCCTTCCTTGACCTGCCTCTATGCTCTTAGATCATTTCCCCTGCCTTGACACTTACCACACTGTGTATTATAATGTCTGTTATCTCAACTGAATACCCCATTAGACTATATCATTTTCTTGAGAAGGGAATTTTGTTCACCTTTTTTACAGCTGTAACCTTAGTCCTTGACACAGTCCTCTCTGGCACATAGCAAGAACTTAATAAATATTTAGTGAATGAATGCCCAGTATAGGGTGACCAAATTTTTAGAGAGCCAAACTGGAATATAAGCCATACTACACTCCCTCTTTCCCCAGATATATGTACGTGTGTGTATGTATATATATATATATGTATATATATATAATTATATATATATAATTATATATAATATATATTTAAAAATTATATAATTATGTGCTATTCATTTGATAGAAAATATAAAAATAGGTGTTTATTTTATATCAAAGGATTTTTGTTAAAATTGTGGTAAAACAACTTCTTAGAAAGAAGTTATAATTTTGTAATACTAAGTCTTTCTCCTCAGGAAGAATTCTCTACATATTAATCTTTATACTGTTTTCATTGCTTTAAATTAAAAAAATTTTTTTCTTTAAAAAAAAAAGGGGGCACCTGGGTGGCTCAGTCATTAAGCATCTGCCTTCGGCTCAGGCCATGATCCCAGGAACCTGAGATCGAGCCCCGCATTGGGCTCCCTGCTCGGCGGGAAGCCTGCTTCTCCCTCTCCCATTCCCCCTGCTTGTGTTCCCTCTTTCGCTGTGTCTCTCTCTGTCAAATAAATAAATAAAATCTTTTTAAATAAATAAATAAATAAATAAATAAATAAATAAATAAAATAAAAATTTTTTAAGGAAGCTCTATGCCCAATGTGGGGTTTAACCTCATGTCCCCAAGATTAAGAGTCACATTCTCTACCAACTGAGCACCAGGCACTCCTTGTATTCTTAATTATAGTTTTCTACTTATTTCCCATTTAATATATTTCTTTTCTTTTTTTTTTTTTTAAAGATTTTATTTATTTATTCATGAGAGACAGAGAGAGAGAGAGAGAGAGGCAGAGGGAGAAGCAGGCTCCCAAGGAGCAGGGAGCCCGATGTGGGACTCGATCCCAGGACCCTGGGATCATGACCTGAGCCGAAGGCAGACGCTCAACCATCTGAGCCACCCAGGCGCCCCCATTTAATATATTTCTGATCAACTTATTTCATATACATATATATTGTATGTGTATCTATATATTTCTTTTTTTATCTGGAATTCTATTTCAAACTTGTTATCACTCCTGTATACAAAGGCAAGCTGCTAAGTTTATGTACCCTAACTTGTATTTTAACTTGCTGCGTCAATTCTAAAACTCTTTAACTGAGCACTTTAGATTTTCTTGTCTTTTTTTTTTTTTTAAGATTTTATTTATTTATTTGTCAGAGAGAGAGTGCACAAGCAGGGGGAGTGACAGGCAGAGCAGGCAGAGGGAGAAGCAGGCTCCTGGCTGAGCAGGGAGCCCGATGCGGGGCTCAATCCCAGGACCCTGGGATCATGACCTGAGCTGAAGGCAGGTGCTTAACTGACTGAGCCACCCAGGCATCCCGGAAGTCTTAGATTCTTAAGTCTGATAAAAAGAAAGTCCCAACTTTTTTTTTTTTAAGATTTTTATTTATTTATTTGACAGAGAGAGACACACAGTGAGAGAGGGAACACAAGCAGGGGGAGTGGGAGAGGGAGAAGCAGGCCTCCGGCAGAGCAGGGAACCCAATGAGGGGCTCAATCCCAGGATCCTGGGATCATGACCCAAACTGAAGGCAGGTGCTCAACGACTGAGCCACCCAGGCGCCCCTAGATTTTCTAAATTTACAATCATAGATGCAAATAATCAGTTTCTCAATATTTATGCCATTCCATTTTCCCATTACATTATCAAGAAGAATGGCGTTCAAATTAACATACACAAACCTTTGGGGTACACGAAGACTTTGCCAGTGGTATACAGGTAGGGAAGTTTTATCAGTCTCTAGATACCCAGCTTATGTTGTTCTTTTCCCTGATGCTGATGATCATGTATTTCTCTTTCTCATACTTAGAAAGGTGCTTTTTGTATTGATAGTCAAGATTGTAGTTAAACTTTCCAATAGTATATATATTCGAGTTATCTAACCCATCTCATTTACAGTGCAAGAAACCAAGTCTCAGTGAAACTAACACCTAAAAGGCATAACAGTTCCACATCACCTTCCTTTTGTTTGGTGGAAGGATATATGTCATTTATGCATCATTTTTCCAGCTTTGTTGAGATATAATTAACAAATAAAAATTATATTCATTTAAGGCGTACAACATGATGGGTTTTTTAAAGATTTTATTTATTTATTTAGAGAGAGCACACATTGGAGTGTGCGTGAGTTGCGGGGGAGTGGCAGAAGGAGAAGGAGAGAATAGACTCCGAGCTGAGTTCTGAGTCTGACTTGGGGCTCTATCTCACAACCCCGAGATCATGACCTGAGCTGAAACCAAGAATTGGATGCTTAACCCACTGTGCCACCCAGGCTCCCTACAACTTGATGTTTTGACATACGTGTATATTATAAAATAGTTACCACAATCAAGCTAATTAACATGTTGGAAAAATTTTAAATGATTCTAATTTAAATCTGTAATTGCATCAGGAAAATAAAATGATGGGGTTGGGCGCCTGGGTGGCTCAGTCGTTAAGCGTCTGCCTTCGGCTCAGGTCATGATCCCAGAGTCCTGGGATCGAGGCCCACATCGGGCTCCCTGCTCGGCAGGAAGCCTGCTTCTCGCTCTTCCACTCCCCCTGCTTGTTTTCCTGCTCTCGCTATCTCTCTCTCTGTGTCAAATAAATAAATAAAATCTTTAAAAAATAAAAAATAAAAAATAAAATGATGGGGCGCCTGCATGGCTCAGCCGGTAAGCGTTCAATTCTTGATTTATGGCTCAGGTCACAATTTCAGGGTCATAAGATCTAGCCCCGTGACGGGTTCCACACTGTATGTGGAGCTGCTTAAGATTCTCTCTCTTCCTCCCCTCTGCCCCTCCTTCCCTCCAAAAAGAAAAGAAAACGAATTATTAGCATTCAGTAGTCTCTTTTTCTTTGCTGTCTAACTCAGCAACTTTTTAGGTTTATGGCACTTATTTCCTTATCATTGTCTTCATTTTATCTTATATTTCAATATGACATTTCTATATATTAACATAGTTTATTATGCTAATTGTATTAATTAAGGAAATGATTGAATTTGAACTTGCAAAATCAAAGTCAGATTCCAAATCGGTTACGTTTTAGCAGTGAAATTGACAGTCTTGTTTAACTTGGCTATCCTTTTCTGGTGACTTTTGTTGTCATTCTGAAGCAGTCTTATTTCCAAAAATGAGTCTTTTTTTGTGTGTGTGTGTGATTTTTTTGTTGTTGCAACTTACACGTAACAGTGAACAACTCAGGGTAGTCAATTTATCTTTTTTTTTTTTTTTAAGCTCCTTATGCCGTTTAAAAATCAACAGTTTTGGAGAAACAGCATATAAGTCTCTATTTTACTATAATCCCTTTCTCCATTCTCATCCTCATTGTATTTGCAAAGTAGAGGAGACTATTCTTCTTGTCCCGCACTTTGAAAATATAACGTTCTAGTGGGCCAACATCTTTTCTATGGCAGACAGTGATAGTCATCTTGAAGGTATACGTTTCAAGGATACTATCTCTTTACATTTCTATAAAGTCAAATATCTCATTAAGTGCTTCTGCGTGTTTTAAGGAAACTTAAAAGTCACCAAATACATTTCTGTAAAAACCTCAATAACAGAGGTAAACAAATCACTTATTTAAAAGCCGTGTTGTGTACAACGTATGCAATGCAGGATAGTTAGCAGGTGAACTTCTTTTCATTTTCTTTGGTAAGAAGTTTATAAACTGAATGGAATTTGCCAACACTTACATATATACTATCTGCTGAATATGCAGATAGATGACCAAAGCGTAGTTTGCATTCAGACAAGATATAAACCATATTTTATTTTATGTATTATGCTGCTTCATTAAAATCTTCAGCCAAATCAGGAAAATCTTCTGAAACTCCTTCTTAAAAATCAGAATGCCTAAGAGCTAGGGGAATGTTTTTTGTTGTTCCTGTGATTTGAGGCATCCCTTGATACATTGCAGAAAGCATGATTGTTGGTAGGATCTGTCAGAATCAGCTCTATATTCTAAGGGGCCAACATATCTGTCATCAAAAATTTCCCTTTGGTTTGCCAACAAGACTTTTTTTTAAGATTTTATTTATTTATTTGAGACACAGAGAGATAACGAGCAGGGGGAGGGGGGTGAAGGAAAAGCAGGCTCCCTCCTGAGCAAGAAGCCCAACCTGGGGCTCAATCCCAGGACCCTGGGATCATGACCTGAGCTAAAGGCAGACACTTAACCAACTGAGCCACCCAGGTGCCCCTAACAAGACATTTTAGTTGCTACCTCTGAATTAGGAAATATAACTTTATCCAGCTTCGTAAAACAATCAAGGAAAGATACAATAATGCATGTTCATCCAAGTCAGTTTGGTGCACCCAAGCTAATTAAATAACAACTATTTACACTGAGTAATGGTGTCTTTTGAGGAGATGAAAAACTTTTATTGTTATAGAAGTACTTGCCTTGCTTATCCTGAATTTGTGAGATTGTCAAAGTCAGTACTTTTGCTTACTCTTTGCCATGTTCAATCCCAAATTCTTTTCTGCAAATTGTGCAGTACACCCTGTTTTGGTTATTGACCTCCTTAATCCTATGATATGGGTCCTCCTATCTACCTCTCATTAAAATAACACAGTTGTTGAGCTTTCTTTTTCAGTGATGTGTAGGTCTTGCTGGTGTAGGGACTATAATTGTTTTTCATTATCTGAATTCTTAGAAAGTATGGTCACAAAATTCACAGTGTTAAAAATTAAAATAGCGTGGGGCGCCTGGGTGGCTCAGTCGTTAAGCGTCTGCCTTCGGCTCAGGTCGTGGTCCCGGGACCCTGGGATCGAGCCCCGCATCGGGCTCCCTGCTCGGTGGGAGGCCTGCTTCTCCCTCTCCCACTCCCCCTGCTTGTGTTCCCTCTCTCGCTGTGTCTCTCTCTGTCAAATAAATAAATAAAATCTTTAAAAAAAAAATTAAAATAGCGCTATCTTGATACAAACACAATAGTTAATGCACTGGCAAAATCCAAACCAGATTGTTACACAAGGCATTTAAATTTCTCATTTAAATTGCAACAGTGGATGGTAAGGCAACAATGGATGATGTTACTGTGAACAGCTCATCAAGGTTGTCAACATCAGCCTCAGGGGAAAAACAGCAACCACGGACTACAGAAGGTGGATAATTTGTGTCTAAGCCATTAGACACCAAATGCTTTCAGTCTCTATTTTTGTGGGCTGTCACATGGCTTTTGCACCTTTCCCCACACCTACTGCAGGGGTGGGGAACAACTGGCACTTTTCATGTCCCCATGAGGGGTTTCCAATTAAGTGGGATTTTCAGTGCTAGAACTGGGACAATCCCCAGCAAACTGGGAAGCTTGATTGCTCTAGCACGGGCAGCAATCCCTAAAATATCAGAGACATGGCAATGAAAAATTTTCAAAAATACGTCCTTTTGAGACTGTAATCCCAATCCTTGAACAAAAGCTAATTAATAGATAATTTGTCAGGATACACACACGCACATACACAGGCAGTAACCACTACAGACAAGAGGGATAGAAACAGAAATATGTTCACCTTTAGCCCAGAAGGTTGACCTATAGCCTGCATGGTTTCTTTTTTCTTTTTTTTTTTTAAAGATTTTATTTATTTACTTGAGAGAGAGAGAGCACATGAGAGTGGGGAGGGTCAGAGGGAGAAGCAGACTCCCTGCTAACAGAGAGCCCGATGTGGGACTCGATCCTGGGACTCCAGGATCATGACCTGAGCCGAAGGCAGTCGCTTAACCAACTGAGCCACCCAGGCGCCCCGCCTGCATGGTTTCAATAAAGACCAAATAGGTGCTGGTTGCTACATTCTCTCTTTTTTTAATTTATTTTGTTTTTTGAGTAGTCTCTACACCCAAGACAGGGCTTGAACTGATGCCCCCAAGATGAAGCATTGCATGCTCTTCCTACTGAGCCAGCCAGGCACCTGTGGTTGCTACATTTAAAAAAAAGATTTTATTTATTTATTTGTCAGAGAGAGAGAGAGAGCATGGCAGGCAGAGGGAGAAGCAGGCTCCCCGCTGAGCAAGGAGCCCGATGATGTGGGACTCGATCCCAAGACCCTGGGATCATGACCTGAGCCGAAGGCAAACAGATGATTAACAGACTGAGCCATCCAGGCATCACTGGTTTCTACATTCTTAAAGGGTCTCATGACTGCCTGTATACTTCACTGATAGTTAATATCCAACTGAACCAGAGAAATCTCGCAAGAGTAGTTTTACCAGTAGAAATTCAAAGAAAATATCTATGATGTAATAATCCCTGCATGTCCCTTCCCCCTTGAGCACTAAGCATATAGCCACCAGCTTCATAAGGCAAAAGTGCAGCCTTTCTGCCCATGGGTCCTGTCCCTGTACTACTTAAATAAACTTACTAGGTTGCACCATCAATGTCTCAAGAATTCTTTCTTGGCCTTTGAGCTCCACAACCCTGCAACAGACAGATAGCCAGTGCTCATTAAAAATAAGTCATTCTAGGGCGCCTGGGTGGCTCAGTTGTTAAGCGTCTGCCTTCGGCTCAGGTCATGATCCCAGGGTCCTGGGATCGAGCCCCACGTCGGGCTCCCTGCTCCGCGGGAAGTCTGCTTCTTCCTCTCCCACTCCCCCTGCTTGTGTTCCTGCTCTCGCTATGTCTCTCTCTGTCAAATAAATAAAATCTTAAAAAAAAAAAAGTCATTCTAAGGTAACCTTGTTTCTTTTTTTTGATAAGATTATTAGATTAGTCAATGAGGGGAATATTATAGACCTATATATCTTGTTTGGGGGGTGGGGAGGCATCTGAACTATTTGAGAGTGAGTTGCCAATTTGATGTGCCTTTATTCCTTACTACATTAGCGTGCATTTTCTATAAACATTCGCCTATATAATCACAATTAATTAACACTCACATACTGGTAGCTTTTACTTCAGATCCCATTCAAATTTTGCCCAACATCCCTTTTAATAAATAGATCTGTACAGGATCACATGTTGTCTTTACATTGCAATGTCTCTTTAGCATTTAGACCTTTCATTCTGAATTAGTTCCCCAGTCTTTTGACTTTCATGATACAATTTTGCAGATTACTTGATAGTTATTTTGTAGAATGTCTCTCATTTGAGATTTCAGTGGGTTTCAGTTTTGGGTTTCCTGATGATTAGATTCAGATGACTCATTTTTGGTAGGAAGATCCATGTTCTCCTTCAAGCTGTTGGCTGGAGCACGATTTTCATTAGTCCCACAATGATGTTGTTTATTTCAATTACTTGATTAAGATGGTGTCTATCAAATTTTCTCCATAGCAGAGTGTCTCTTCATTAATAAGTATGCATTAATACATATTTTGTGGGGAGGTAATTTGAAACATATACATAACTTGTGATTTCAACTTTTGAATTATTTATATATTGATTTATATCAGCATGGACTTATGGTCCCTTTTTTATTCAATGGTTTTCTCCCTTTCCACATCTGTAACATCTTTCTCCAATAGTGAAAAACCTGGATCCCATTATCCTGAATATATTTACTTTTTTCAAAATTGCTTCTTTCTTTTCTTTTTTTTTTTTTTTTTTAAGATTTTATTTATTTACTTGAGAGAGAGAGGAGGAGAGCACAGAAGGAGAGTGAGAGGGAGAAGCAGGCTCCCCACTGAGCAGGGAGCCCAAAGTGGAGTTCAGTCCCAGGACCCTGAGATCATGACCTGAGCCAAAGGCAGACGCCCAACGACTGAGCCACCCAGCACCCCATATTTTTAATTTTTTTAATTAAAAAAATTTTTTTTAAATATTTTATTTATTTATTTGACAGAGAGAGACAGTGAGAGAGGGAACACAAGCAGGGAGAGTGGGGGAGGGAGAAGCAGGCTTCCCATGGAGCAGGGAGCCTGATGCAGGGCTTGATGCCAAGACTCTGGGATCATGACCTGAGCCGAAGGCAGACGCTTAATGACTGAGCCACCCAGGCGCCCCTATTTTTTATTTTTTAAACAAATAGTATGCAACTTAACTCCATCCTAAGAATTAAAGTATTATAGGACATAGATTAAAAAGTGAAAGTTGACCTTTAACTGCCCCCAATTGTTAAAAGTGATTGATGATTTGATCTATGTTTATATTGTGAAACAATTACCATAATAAGGTTACTTAACACATCCATAAAACACACACACACACACACATCCATCACTTCACATAGTTCCTGTTCCTTGTGTATGTGATCCTTTTTATTTATTTATTTATTTTTATTTTTTTCAGATTTTATTTATTTGACAGAGAGAGAGAGAGACAGAGAGAGAGGGAACACAAGCAGGGGGAGTGGGAGAGCGAGAAGCAGGCTTCCAGCAGAGCAGGGAGCCCGATGCGGGGCTCGATCCCAGGACTCTGGGATCATGACCTGAGCCGAAGGCAGACGCTTACCGACTGAGCCACCCAGGCGCCCCTGTGATCCTTTTTTAAAAGCAACATTGAGGGCGCCTGGGTGCCTCAGGGGGTTAAGCGTCTGCCTTTGGCTCAGGTCATGATCTCAGGGTCCTGGGTTCGAGCCCCACATTGGGCTCCTTGCTCAGCAGATAGCCTGCTTTTCCCTCTGCTTGTGCTCTCTCTCTGTCAAATAAATAAATTATTTTTTAAAAAGATGGTGTAATTCTGCGTGTAAAAATCTTAAAAAAAATAAAAGCGGGCGCCTGGGTGGCTCAGTTGGTTAAGCGACTGCCTTCGGCTCAGGTCATGATCCTGGAGTCCGGGGATCGAGTCCCGCATCGGGCTCCCTGCTTGGCAGAGAGTCTGCTTCTCCCTCTGACCCTCCTCTCTCTCATGCTCTCTGTCTCTCATTCTCTCTGTCTCAAATAAATAAATAAAATCTTTAAAAAAAATAAAAAATAGAAAATAAAAGCAACGTTGCGATCATACTGTGTATATATGGTTTTTGAATTTTGTTTTACTTCACTCCATAGTAAAAAACGTATTTTACATTACAATCCAGTTATGTACACACATGCAAGCCCACCTGTGCCTGCACACATACATGATATCTGATTTTAAAAAATTCAGGGAACAACACTTACTTATGTAATGTACTCATATTTTCTAGTCTAGTCTATATCCATTTCTTTGTTTAAGCACTATGCCAACAGAGGGGTGACTCAGGATGGGTTGTCTGAGCCCCGGCAGGGTAGAAGGAGAATCCATGTTGGAAGGACAGCCAGCTAGTGGGGAGGGGTGAGTCAGAGCTCAAGTGGGGTAAGGACAGCATCTCTGTGGAGCAACAGTCTTGCATGAACTATCAGAACCCGAATAGCATCAGAAGAGCAACCATGTGGAAGGGTGGCCCAGTCTGAGGTGACAGAGCCTAAACGTCATGAGGAGAGTACCCACATAAGGGATGAAGCAGCGGCACTCACGGGAGATCTATTACATACAAAGGGGAATAATCAAAGAAATAAATATATTCAGAAAATCAGCCAGGTTTCTTACTAGCAGAGAATGGACTTACCTGTTATATAAAGGGAAAGAACTGGGGCACCTGGGTGGCTCAGTCATTAAGCGTCTGCCTTCGGCTCAGGTCATGATCTCAGGGTCCTGGGATCGAGCCCCACATCGGGCTCCCTGCTCAGTGGGAAGCCTGCTTCTCCCTCTCCCACTCCCCCTGCTTGTGTTCCCTCTCTCGCTGTGTCTCTGTCAAATAAATAACTAAAATCTTAAAAAAAAAAAAAAGAATTTCAAGATGGTCAGCATTAGCAATATAGTTATGGATATGTCTACTCAGGCAAAGGAAACAAAAGCAAAAATAAACTATTGGGACTACACCAAAATAAAAAGCTTTGTCACAGCGAAAGAAACCATCAACAAAACTGAAAGACAACTTACTGAATGGCAGAGGATATTTGCAAATGACATATCTGATAAGGGGTTAATATCCAAAAGGGGTAAAGAACTTACACAACTCAACACCAAATAATAATAATAATAATAATCTGGGTGCCTGGGTGGCTTAGTTGATTGGGCGACTGACTGCCTTTGGCTCAGGTCATGATCCTGGAGTCCCGGGATCGAGTTCCGCATCGGGCTCCCTGGTCTGCTTCTCCCTCTGACCCTCCCCGCTCTCATGCTCTCTCTATCTCATTCTCTCTCTCAAATAAATAAATAAAATCTTTAAAAAAATAATAATAATCTGATTAAAAATGGGCAGAGGACCTGAATAGACATTTTTCCAAAGAAGGCATATTGATGGCCAACAGACACATGAAAAGATGCTCAATATCACGAATCATCAGGGAAATACAAATCAAAGCCACCCAATGAGATATCACCTCCCACCTGTCAGAATGGCTAGAATCAAAAAGACAAGAAATGACAAATGTTAGCAAGGACGTGGAGAAAAGGGAACCCTCAGGGCACCTGGCTGGCTCAGTCGGTAGAGCATGTGACTCTTGATCTTGGGGTCATGAGTCCAAGCCCCATGTTGGGTGTAGAGATTACTTAAAATAAATAAATAAAATTTTAAAAACTAAATTAAAAAGTTAAAAAAATGAAAAGAATAAAAAATATAAATAAACAAGTAAATAGAAGAATTTTGAGATGGTGAGAGCCGAGTTTTTATTTTTTATTTTTTTAAAGATTTTATTTCTTTGACAGAGAGACACAGCGAGAGAGGGAACACAAGGAGGGGGAGCGGGAGAGGGAGAAGCAGGCTTCCCGTGGAGCAGGGAGTCCGATGCAGGGCTCAATCCCAGGACCCCGGGACCATGAGCAGAGCCGAAGGCAGACGCTTAACGACTGAGCCACCCAGGTGCCCCGAGAGCTGAGTTTTTATTAAACCAGGTTCTAAGTGCAGAGTACTATGTCACTACAGGTCTGATACCCCTGATGACAGCCCCGGGTGTTTTCATGGTTTTTCTATTTATATAGATGGAAATGTACATCTATATTTACTTAAAATTATGAAGTGTGATATATAATTTAAAATATATAATATTCCCTACTTTTATCCATGAAAATATGTGAGATCAGCAACACTCCAAAAGCAGTAGCACCTCCAGTGCCTAGATTTTGGCTTCTGAATACCATCCGCTACTGAAAGGAACCAGAGCTCCTTGGAGAAATGGTCTGAAACGGATTTGGACCAGGAAAATAGCTGACTCTGGGCTGTTCCAGAAGGCAGAGAAATGTTCAGACAATGGTGAGACTTGTCCAAAGTGTACAAGGGCTCGCTCAAATGCACTCTCATTTCCAAATCTGGGAAATTTGAGTGTCGAAATAAGCAATTGATTGAGTCTGGCGGGGAGCCTGCTTCTCCCTCTCCCACTCCCCCTGCTTGTGTTCTCTCTCTCGCTGTCTCTCTCTCTGTCAAATAAATTTTAAAAATATTTAAAAAATAACAAAAACTTAAATGCACGCGTATATAGGCACAAAGGAAAAAAACTGAAAGGAAAACCACCAAAAATATTTATATCTGAATGGTGAGATTGTAGACAACATTGTCATTCTTCTTTATAATTTTCCATATTTTCCAAATCTCCTAAAATGAAAATTTATTACTCTGACAGATTTCTACTTAACTTTTCAAAAGAAATATATTTGAGGGGGCACCCGGCTGGCTCAGTCGGTAGGGCATGCGACTCTTGATCTTGGGCTTGTAAGTTCGAGCCCTGTGTTGGGTGTAGAGATTACTTAAGAATAAAATCTTTTTTAAAAAAAGAGAAATATATTCGAAAAATTATTTGTAGAATATATAGAAAATAGGGATTTCTAATGTTCTATTTTATTTAATAAATATTTAATGAGCATTTTGTGTATACCAGGCACTGTACTAGTTGCTAGCGAAAGAGACTGGTAAATGAGACTGACTCTCTTCTTGCCCTCGTAGAGCTTAGAATCTAATTAGGAAGACAGATAATAAACAAGTCATTACAATAATGCAGGATGTTTGGTAGGGGATAAGAAGTTGCTATGGAAGCACACAGCGGTGTGAAAGTGAGGTAATCTAACCTAGACCAGGGGTTGGGAAGTCCTCCCAAGGGAAGACTGGGGCTAAGAGCTAAGTAGGAATTAGCCAGGCATCCTGGAAAGGGAACTACATTTTAGCAGAGGGAACATTGAGAAATAAATTCAGCTTGCTTCTTTTGCAGAAAGCAGTCTCAGGAGATATAGTTAGGAAGCTGGAGAGGAAGCAAGGAAGCTAAGGAAGTCCTGGCAAGGCATCCGCAAGGAAAACATGTGAGAATGTCTTTGCAGCTCCTTCATCAGCACTTGGAGCTTTTCTCAGTAGCTCAGTGGAAAATATAGCAGTTTCTGAAGCCAATAAACTAGTCATTTGCCCACTAAAGGAAAGCACTTATAAAGGAAGGCACTTATGTTTACAATAAAGGACTGCGGGATTTTCAGCTCTTTTTTTTTTTAAGTCTTCATTTATTGCTAAGGCTTTCTCTTTAATTGTGAGGAAGGTTATTACTGATCACTTCAAAACATTAACACGCTGGGAAAGGTCCAAATGACGTTGCACAGCTTATTTGCTTTACTGAAATTGTTCTCCAATTTACCAATTGTGTATAAGTAATTTGCATTAAATAAACATGGTTGTAGCAGAGCATTTGCATTGATTGTATTGGTTAGGTTTATGACAGAAAATCAGCCTAAGCTGGTTGAAGCAAAAAATAGATTATAAAGATAAATGCTTGGTTTTCTCCCTGCATGCCAGTTCCCTCTTCTTCTCTACTCCAAATAGGGGAAACATGGCTGCCAAAATATTTTGTTCTTTACATCTCATGGTCCAGGTTCTAGAAGAGCGGCTGGCCTCTCAATTTCAATGCCAAAATTTTGGAGAAGGATTGTAATCGGTCAAGCTTGGGTCAGCTGACCATCCCTAGACCAATCTCCTGTGGCTGTTCTAGGAGCTTCACATATATTAACTCCTCATCCAACTCTTGAAGATAGATGTTATTATTAACCTCATATTATAGGTAAAGAAACTGAAAAAGATGTTTTCAGAAGGAGGCATAAATGTAGTAGCAGATGCTGAAGTTCGTCCAAACAAGATGGTAGCAGGCCTGGTTATCAACACTACGCCCCTTCTTCTGGGAACTGTTCCCTAATACCCTGCCCGCGGAGGCTTTCATATTGTTCTCTGACTTGTGGGTTTTTGTTTTTTTTTTAATATACTTTAGAGCTTCCTAAGCCCTTACATATATACCTATTTTAACCTCCTTGAAAACAAAAAACAAAAAACAAAAAAACAGGGCTTAGCATTACATTAACTATTTACATATTGGTAGAAAGTTGCTTTCAATTTCTCCACTATTAAAAACAATATTGTGGGGGTGCCTGGGTGGCTCAGTCGCTAAGCGTCTGCCTTCGGCTTAGGTCATGATCCCAGGGTCCTGGGATCGAGCCCCGCGTTGGGCTCCCTGCTCGGTGGGAAGCCTGCTTCTCCCTCTCCCACTCCCCCTGCTTGTGTTCCTGATCTCGCTGTCTCTCTCTGTCAAATAAATAAATAAAATCTTAAAAAAAAATAAAAACAAACAATACTGTGACCATACTTGAACATGTATCTTTGTGTACATATAAACGTAATTTGTAGGAATTACTAGATAAAAGAATATATGGATTGATATACTATGTATATATACTGAGTGTACATAATAATAGATTCTGCTAAATTGTTCACCAAAGATGTGTTCCAGATTATATATGGGCCAGTTTGTCATTCTTCACACTAACCTCAACAACTCTAAACAGATAGCTTCTAAAAACTAGGGTACAGAGGGGCACCTGGGTGGCTCAGTCAGTTAAGCGTCTGCCTTTGGCTCAGATCATGATCTCAGGGTCTTGGGATTGAGCTCCACATCGGGTTCCCTGCTCAGTGGGGAGTCTGCTTCTCCTTCTCCCTCTGCCCTTCCCCCTGCTTCTGCTCACTCTTTCTCTCTTTCTCTCTCAAATAAATAAAGTCTTAAAACAAAGAAACAAACAACTAGGGTACAGATAAGGGTGATTCCTTCTAATCCAGCATGTCAGGTTTCTTAGAGAGGGTGACTCCTAAGCTGAGTCTTAAAAAAACAAATAGGAGTTAGGCAGCAAAAGAAGTGTAAAATGGACTAAAATCTTAAAGGATGGAGGTTAGCAATAATCTGGAGCAACTAAAACTCTTTCACACTATTTGTGGGGGTATAAATTGGTAAAAGCACTTTGGAATATTAGTATCTAGTTCTAACTTAGTTCTAAGTTCTAGGTAAATATCTAACAAGATGCTTATCTATGGTCACCAGAAGACATGTACTAGGAAATTAATAATAGCAGTATTTATAATAGCCCCAAATGAAAACGACACTAAAGTTCATCAGTAGTAGAATGGATAAATAAGGTATAACATATCCTCATACAGTGGAATACTATACAGCAATGAAAAAGAACCTACAAGTACATGGGGTGCCTGTCTGGCTCTTGATCTTGGGGTCATGGATTCAAGCTCCACATTAGGCCTAGAGCTTACTTAAAAAATAAATAACCTACAAGTATAAACAAAAATAGAAATGAATCACACACACATTATTTTGGGTAAAAGATGTCAGACACAAAAGATTACATATTGTATGATTCCATTGTATAAAGTACAAAAACATGAAAAAATTAACATAGCCTATTAAAGTCAGAAGAGTTGTTACATTTTGGAGTGGGGAGGGTATGGGTAAAGACTGGGAGAGGACATGAGAGTGCTTCTGGGGTGCTGTTAATGTTATGCTTTTGCATTTGGATGCTGATGACATGGATGTGTTTTGTTTGTGAAATTCATCAAGCAGTACGCATGCGTGTGCACTTTCCTATATAAAGATTATGCTTCAATAAAAAGATGGAGATAAAGGAAGGGGTAATTGACTTTCAAGGCAGAGGTAACGGCATAAGCTGAGGCACAGAGGCTTGATGAGTTCATGCAGGAATAGCCCATAGTATAGACAGAGAAGGGGAGCCTGGGAATAAGAAAGGGGCAGAGGAAATGTATGTGTTAGTGGGAATAAAATTGGCCTTGTTCCCTTCTGATTCTAAGAATCTATGCTTTTATGATTAGCCTAAGGTTACATAGTTAATTATAAAAAAGGATAAGACCCCATGGAAGATTGAAAACATGGCTATAATATTTTGCTAATCTTGCTATTAAGGCATGGGGTCTCTTTACCCATTCTTTAAGTCTGGGCTGGCTTTGTGACTTACTTTGATTAATGGAATGGGTGGAAATGGTGTTGTGAGAGTCTTGGAGCCTAAGCCTCAAGAGCTTTTGCAGCTTCTACTCATGCTGTCTTAAAATCCTGAGACCAACCACCATGCTATGAGGAAGCTCTGTGTTATGGGTTGAGTATTTTTTCCCAAAGTTCGTATGTTGAAGTCTTCACTCCCAGTACCTCACGGTGTGAATTTATTTGGAGATAGAGTCTGTAGGGAGGCAGTCAGGTTAAAATCAGGTCATTAGGATAGGCCCTTATCCAATAGGACCGATGTCCTTTAAAAGGGTGGACATTTCGACGTAGACAAAGGCAGAAAGAACAGCAAGCATGTGAAGGTGCAGGCAGAGGTGGGATGCTGCTTCTCCATACCAGAGATAACCAGCAAGCCGCCAGAAGCCAGGAGACAGGCAGAGAACAGATTCTTTCTCATAGCCTTCAGAATCAACCCTGCTGACACTGTGGCGTCGGAGTTCCAGCCTGCCGAACTGTGAGAAAATGAATTTTTGTTGCGTAAGTCACCGTGGCTGTGGTATGTTATTACTGTAGCCCTAGCAAACCAATACACCTCTTACTCTCTAAGGTTAGATTGTTTATCTCAGTTTGCTAGTGTTGCCATAACAAAGTGCCTCAGACTGGGCGAGTTAAACAACAGACATTAATTTTGTCAAAGTTCAGGAGGCTGGAAAGATGAGATTAAGGTTTCGGTAAGGTTGGCTTCTTCCAAGACCTCTCCTTGGTTTGTAGATAGCCGTGTTCTCCTCATGTCTTCACGTGGTCTTTCCCTGTGCGGGTTGTGTCCAAACTTCCTCTTCGTATAAGGACACCGGTCATATCGGAATAGGGTCCACCCTAATGACCTCATTTTAACTTAATCACCTCTTTAAAATCCTATCTTCAAGTAGAGTCATAAACTTCAACCTGTGAATTTGGGGGAGGACACAGTTCAGCCCATAAGAGGCCAGATGGAGGAGAACCAAGACACTTTAACTGACAGGGCACCAACTGCCGGATATGTGAATGAGGCCAAGGTGAACATTCCAGCTCAGCTGACCCTTCCTCCGAGTGCTGTCACATGAGTGAGCCGAGGTGCCTTCGGCAGAACTGTCCAGCAGTCTATAGAATTGCAAGGAGTAATAAATCACTGTTGTTCTAAGCCCTAGGTTTGGGGGTGGTTTGTTATGCAACTGAAACGACATGTATGTAGGGGCGCCTGGGTGGCTCAGTTGGTTATGCGTCTGCCTTCGGCTTAGGTCATGATCCCAGGGTTTTGGGACCGAGCCCCGCATCGGGCTCCCAGCTCAGCTGGGAGCTGCTTCTCCTTCTCCCTGGTACTCTCTGTTGCTATCTCTGTTGCTATCTCTGTCTCTCTCTTTCAAATAAATAAAATCTTAAAAAAACAGAAACAACGTGTTTGTGTATTGAGCAGTTGAGGGTCTGCCTTCGGCTCAGGTCATGATCTCAGGGTCCTGGGATCGAGGACCCAATTGAAACAATGTGTATAGTGACACATACGTTCTAAACCAATTCCACTACACTACAGTTACTGATGGGCTACATGTCAAATGGATTGTTTAGTCAGCTATTCATTGTTACCATAGAAAAGGAGTGAGTACTAATTCATTAATTTACAATGAATAGATGTTATTATTTTTACTTGTAACATTTTATATAGCACTTTGCTAATTGTTTGAAAGAGTCTCTTTAATAATTTATAAAGTTTTTTAATCAAAGAAACATTGAATCATAGACCCTTGGGGCTAAAAAAACCCAAAAACCAAGAGGTCATTTAATCCAACTCTTTCAAAGAGAATGACTTACTCTATCCCAGTCAGATAAGAATCCTCCTCCTCCTCATTGTCATTCAAAAAACCTTTTAAAGTGTCGATCTATAAATGGAACTGTATTTGGCACTGTGCAGGCCCTTAAAGATTTATTTATTTATTTATTTATTTATTATTTTTTGTTTATTTTTTTTTTTAAAGATTTTATTTATTTGAGAGAGAGAGACTGAGAGAGAGAGCACATGAGAGGGGGGAGGGTCAGAGGGAGAAGCAGACTCCCTGCCGAGCAGGGAGCCCGATGCGGGACTCGATCCAGGGACTCCAGGATCATGACCTGAGCTGAAGGCAGTCGCTTAACCAACTGAGCCACCCAGGTGCCCAGGCCCTTAAAGATTTAATATAAGAACAATGCAGAGACAAACCACACATAAACAAATCTAAAGTACTGCATGCACAAACAGCTTAAAAGGAATGGATAAAAAAGATGTGATACACACACACACACACACACGGGAATATCATTCAGCCATGAGAAACAATAAGATCCTGTCATTTGCAACGACATAAATTGCAACCTTGAGGGCATTATGCTAAGTGAAGTAAGTCAGACAGACAAGGACAAATACTGTGTGTCACTTAAATGTGGAATCTAAAAAAGTCAAACTCAGGGCACTCACTGGTTCAGTCTTTGATTTAGGGGTTGTGAGTTCGAGCTCCATGTTGGGTATAGAGATTACTTAAAAATAAAATCTTTAAAAAATAATAAAATAAAAATAAAAAAGCCAAACTCATAGAAACAGAAACTAGAATGGTGCTTAGCAGCATTTGGGGTGGGGGGAAATGGAGAGATGTTGGCCAAAGGATACAAACATCTAATTTGGGGATAAGCTCTGGGGATCTAATGTACAGCATGGTGATTATACCTAATAATACTGTATATATACTTGAAAGTTGCTAAAAGAGTAGATCTTTTTTTTTTTAAAGATTTTATTTATTTATTTGAGAGAGAGAGAATGAGAGACAGAGACCACGAGAGGGAAGAGGGCAGAGGGAGAAGCAGACCCCCTGCTGAGCAGGGAGCCCGATGCGGGACTTGATCCCTGGACTCCAGGATCATGACCTGAGCCGAAGGCAGTCGCTTAACCAACTGAGCCACCCAGGCGCCCTAAAAGAGTAGATCTTAAATGTTCTCACCACAAAAACGAAATGGTTATTATATGATGTGATGGAGGTGTTAACTAAAGCTATGGTGGTAATCATTTTGCAAAATATGTGTGTCAAATTACCACATTGTTCAACTTAAACCACATGTTGTATATCAATTTTATCTCAATAAAGCTGGGGAAAAAAGGAAAAAGGCTACATATAAAATGACATTTTTTTCTTCCAATTTATCTACATAAATATTTTTAGCCCGTGTGGATAATATAAACAAAGTTAAACATAACTATACAAGCATATACATGTATACAAGTAGTAAAAGAAAAGATTTGGGGAATCGTGACAGTTCTCAAATATTTGAAGGGCAGTTGTGTAGAAGAAAGGTTAGATTTGTTTTGTTTAGCTACTGGGTAGAACTAGGACCAGGGTGAAACAGGTAGAAGTTTCAAGGAGGCATGTGTCAGTTTATTTTTAGGATGAACTTTTTAGCAGTTAGAACTCCTTAAGGGCACCTGGGTGGCTCAGTCGGTTGAGTGTCTGCCTTGGGCTCGGGTCCTGATCTCAGCGTCCTGGGACTGAGCCCAACAGGCATCTGGCTCCCTATTCAGCTGGGAGGCTGCTTCTCCCTCCCCTGTTCCTCCCCCCACCCTCTCCCCCACTCGTGCTCTCTCTCTCTCTATTTTATTTTTAAAGATTTTATTTATTCATTTGAGATAGAGAGAAAGCATGAGTGGGGGGCAGGGAGAGGGAGAAGCAGGCTCCCCACTGAGCAGGGAGCTGAACGCCCACTGGGCTCAGCCCCAGGACCCTGAGATCGGGACCTGAGCCCAAGGCAGACACTCAACCGACTGAACCACCCAGGTGTCCCTGTCTCTCTCTCTAAAAACAACAACAACAACAACTCCTCAAAATAAATGAGTTCCCTCACTGGAGTTATTGTCGAGGGAATTCCAGATTAGCCTAGGTGGCCTCTAAGGTTCTTTCCAACCCTGTGATGCTGAGCCACATACCAAAATTAAATACATTTACCAGCCTGGAAATGTAGACTGGTAAAGACAGGGATCAGTGGAGATTGCAACACCCCCCCAGGCCCCTCCAATTACCTTAGAGGAAGGTAATTGAATGTTAAGGCAGAGAATTGTTACCAGCTGTGATTGTTTTAGGTCTGGACCAGTAGAATCCAGGGAAACCATTAAGTATCTGTGGATGAGTCTGGGATTCTCTTATAAAGGAGGAAGGATTTGAGTAGAATTCTGATTACTGTAAGAGGAGTCAGTTGGGAGCCATATTGCAGAGAATATGATTATTTCAAAAGTCATAGCTAAGAAAGAAGACATCATGAAATAGGCTAATTGGATGAACACACATGCCTGCCATAGGAGGGGTGGGGGTTTGAGGAACAAGAGATGACACACATTAAGCAATTATAATCCAAGGTGTCCTGGAAAATAATTTTGAAGCAGGTGAAAAATCTGGACATTGTATATAATGAAGGGGAGGGGAAACAGTCGTCAAAGAGATGAGAGGAAGAAATATTTTTGTTTTAGTGGGTTGCTTGGTACTAAAGGTGAGGAAGCTAGGAAGGAAAGGCTTATACAGCAGGAGAATCCAGCAGAGATGACCTGAATCTAAATGAACACTGTGTTCATACAGAGGTAGAGAAAGAAGTAGATATGAAAGACAATGTAAGAATGTGGCAATAGCCTAGAAACGCAGACTGGTAAAGAAAGGGTTCAGTGAAGTGTTGCTCACAAGTCCCTTGCTTCTGGAAATAGTGGTATTGCTCCTACTACAGGGAAGGTAAAGATGATAAGCATCTATATCTTCAATGTGCCTTATTAATGTTGGTGATGTGTCTGTCTGATCTTTTATGCCAGCCCCTGGCTAGCGGTTGGTTGAGGTTGTCCCTGGGCTACCGTGCACCATCCCTGCTACTTTTTCCCCCTGGTTTCTGCCCCTGCCTGGAGCTCACAGCTGCCCTCAGTTCACTTTGAGATGGTACTACTTGGGATTGTTTAAATGTTGTAATTGTTTTAAATGTTTAAATGTAATCCTCAGGTAAGTCACTATGCCTTGGTTATACTGAGATGAAATAATTTCCCATGCCTAATGAAATAGGTTTCTCCCTAGTCTATCACTATCCCCCATTCTTAAAGTTCCCATTTCACTTTGAAAATGAAAGAATGGGAAATATCTGCAAGATAATGCATATATCCTAAGTCTCCACTTATAGGATATTTGCTTTAGTCTAGATAGGATCTTAAGAATCAATGGTAGAGGAATCTTCATATGCAAAACAAGGGTATTATATAATAGTCCACATGTGCATAATCATGTAGGAATGACTAATAAAGTGATATTTTTTTTAAGTGCACTCTTTTTATTTATTTTATTATGTTATGTTAATCACCATACATCATTAGTTTTTTAATAAAGTGATATTTGATCATACATGTTTTAATTGGTTGACTAGTGTTTTTGTTGTTAGCTGGTGGCAAGTGGGGGACAGTGGCTTCCCTGAATAAATATTGTAGCATTTGTTCCATAGTCTAAGTCTTAGCACTTGAAAAAATTAGGCTTGGAAAATCTGATGGACTTCTGAAAACATTAATTTTTTTGTACTAATACTTCTATGGCACTCATTAAATGCCAAATACTGTTTTAAGTGCTTTATGTTAACCAATTTAATTCTAACAACAGCCCTATCAGGTAGGTATTATTGTTATCACCATCACTTCATGGATGAGGAATTGACACACAAAAGGTTAAGTATTTGCCAAGAGCAAATACCTAATAAGTATCAGAGCCGAGTTTTGAACTCAGTCTGGCTTCAGAGTCCCTGCCCTTAACTACTGTCCTGTACCCATCTACTATGTGCCATGAGTGAATTAGCAGAGAAGCCAGACTATTATCCTCAAATTAATATTCTCTCAGATAATAAAAACCAAACAACAAACCAAATTCTAGCTCTATATTAACCTTTGTCCCTTGTAAATGATTTTTTCCCCAGTAGTTGCAAACACTTTGGGAATTAAAAGGAAAAAAATGTTTTAAACACAGGAAAACTTTGATCTAAATGGAAAATTCATATTCTATCTAGCGCTAAAGCATAGTGTTTCTGTTCCCTTTTTTGGGGGGGGGGAGACTTTCAGTTATTTCTGGTTACACCCTGGATGGCAATGGAATAATTCCGTAACGCTCTGATAGTAGTATCAATGTCAGTGAATGGTTCATCTAAGGTCACCCTGGTTCTATGAAAGACGTGTAAAGGAGAGCTGCATCCACCTTTCCCCCCTGAACCTATCTTCCCAGTGGATGTTTTGTTGCTTCTTTGAAATGTCTCCCATCCTGTCTGTTTTAATTTTAAGCAAATTTTCAGTGTGGTACCTGTAGTAACTGATACTTTTTATCAGGGAAATAAGGGAGTGAAAGGAATAGAAAGAGGACAGTTACCAAGTTCCTTGAGAATTAAAAAAAAAACTGGGTCAGTATTAAGATGCAAGAATGTGCAATGGGGCAATGATTAATGAATATTTGTACATATGTATGTGTGTGCATGTATAAAAAACTGCTGTTTGAGTCACTCTCTTTAGACAATATAAATTAATGATGAGTAAGTTCTTACTCAGAAACAGGGTCAAAGAGAAATTTTCTTTTCCCCCTTTGTCATCAAAAGGAGACCTGACCCCGAGCACGGTATATAAAGCACACCAGTGCAAAGATTAGCTTTACTGTCAAGCATTGTAATGGTAACAGAAACAGATGTGGTTAGACGGTAAAGGAGTTCAAGAGGAATTCATGGTAATATAATATGAGGAATGGGGCCATAACTGCTTATCCAATGAGACCGCAGAGTACAGACAACGGAGGCAAGTGCAATTTAACATCATGAAATAATTTCAAAAAATTACAATACAGTAATAATGTACCTTTTTACTACCTTCATGTAAATTTTGTATAATCTTAGAATCTAGGCCTGCTGCTGACAATGGTGTTAGAAGGGATTCTCCTGGGCTTTTCAGGGATCCTCACTTGGATGGCAAGTAGCAAATGACTTGTGCTTTCCTGTCTCAACTGCGCACCTGGGGCGCTCAGCGCAACTGACTGATTTGACAGGTGGAGGTGGGACAGGGAAGGCTTTAGACCGTCCAACTCCAAAAGGCGGTAGCATGGAGCGCCGAAGCTGGGAGGGGTCGGCTGAGACAAGTCAGACCTGGGAGGCCCAGGTGGCGCGAAGGCACACAGGGACCGAAAGACCTGAAGGAGCGGTGGATGTGCCAAGGAGGTGGGCACTGGGGGGACCCACCCGGGGAGGAGGCGGGGGCGGCGCGGGCGGGGCGGGGCCTGGCCGGGGCGGGGCCTGGCCGGGGCGGGGCCGCCGGGAAGCCCTCCCTCCGAGCAGCGGAGGGGACTGGGCGGGTGGGGGGCGGGAGACGCTCTGTCCCACGCTCTCCCAGCGCTCGGTGGTTTAAAGATGGCGGCGGCGGCGGCGGCGGCGTTGGGGGCGCGGAGCCGCGGGAGGAGGAGGGAGAAGGAGAATCTGTGAGTTGCTGAGAAGCAGCGCGGCGGCTGCTTTGAGGAGTCGCGGAGCAGCCGGCGGCCCGACCGCTCGGGGCCGGGGCCTGGACTGGGAAGGAGGCCGGAGCAGCGCCGGGAGCCTGAGGCCGGAGCCGAGGAGGAATGTGACCTGGGGTCGGCGGGGGCGCGGGAGTACGCGAGCGCAGGGATGGGGCAGCAGGTGGGCCGCGTCGGGGAGGCTCCGGGGCTTCAGCAGCCTCAACCTCGCGGGATCCGGGTCAGCAGTGCAGCCAGGCCCTCCGGCCGCAGGCGGGACCTGGCGGGGCGCACCACAGAGGCCGGCTTCAATGTCTTCACCCAGCATGGTGAGTATGTCTGGGAGCTGGCGTGAGGGCGTGGGGGAGGCCGGGGGTGGGATTGGGGCGGGGTGGGAAGGAGACAGGCAGCTCTAAGGGGTCCAGGGGTGGCGGGGTGCCTGAGAGTGGGGGCGGAATCCGCTGCCATCTGGGCCAGTCACGGGAGGCGAGTCACACCCCTCCCCCCTCCCGTCTCCAGCCTGGCTGGCAGCTCCCGGGGGCGGAGAAGGAAAAAGAAGTGGTCTTAGGGACGGTGGATGGACTGTCCTCTACCCTGGGACAGACTGTGTAGACTGTGTGGCTTGGGGAAGACGGTGGGTAGTATCCCCAGGGGAGGCAAGGATGCTGGGAGGTGTGAGCTCAATCCACTAGGTGTTAGTGTATCGGTCGTTAGCGAAGGGAACGGGTTGTGCCTCGAGGGATTTGGAAATAGGAACTGAATCTCAGAAGCTAGTGGCGTATAAAGTATATACAAGTATAACTCAGACTATGAGCAGTGTCAGAATAGTGAGCATTGACTTGAAATACTCTAACATGGCAAAGATAAGGGTAGTATCTCAGCGCTTTTGAGATTCCCCCCCCCGCCCCCCAACTGGAAATGAAAGGCATTGCCAGACTCCTGTGTTCTCCTCTTTTGAGTAGGACGCAGTTCTGAGAAGCTGGCAGGGGTTAGAGGTTGGTGGGCATGGTTAGGACTTTGGACATGAACAAGAGTTTTCTTCCTACAGTGTGTGCATATGTACATAAATCTTCTGTATAGTTTGGAACCTATTACTTTGGCTTCATTATCAAGGTATTTTTAGAATGGTTGTCTCCGAGCTCTTTTGATTATATCCTCTTATCAGTAAAAGCACATACTCCAAGAATTCGTTATCTGTTAATTATATATGTACTTGTTCTGCTGTACCAATATGTTATGTAACTTATAAATGCACACAGAAATAGAATTTAAGAAGGGATGAGATGAAAAAATAAGTATAATGAGAGTTCTAATATATTTTTTTTCCTGCAGCCCAGTGGATCCTTTTCGCTTCCTCTGAGCTGTACCCACACCACTTTTGAGACCACTTTTCTAGAGGAAGGAAGAGGAGAGAAGGGGGAAAAACAAAATTGACCTTTATGGGGTTGGGATACTATAAGACCTTAGGCTGAAGAGATAGATATGACTTATATAAAGGCTGGATAGTTGAGGTTGGATGAGTGGTAGCAAACTGGAGTTTCACTAATAATAAAGGATAAAAGAGAAAGGGTGTTTATATTGCACAATGTAGGGAAGAGGAGGAAGAAAAAGAAGTGTGAACTATTTGTTAGAAATGGGAGTTTTGGAGGAAGTAATGATAGATGGTAGTATGCAAAGAAAGAGATGAACTCAAGGAACTGGCTGCTAGCTGAGTTGTATCAGAGAGCTCTGGGTTTGGACTTTGTGAATATGCTGAGTCGTTTCTAAATGGAGAAGATAAAAGTGATTTGGGGCCATTCAGGTGTTACATGTCTACTGTTAAAAGATGTGAGTGAGGTTCTCTTCCAGATATATGAACATTTTATGAAGGCGCTATGTATGAGTTAGTCTTTATTAAAATCACTTTCTAAAACACTGGAGGAAAGAATGGATGACACGCTTTCAAGGAAGATCATCCAAGTAGCCTAGCTTTGTGGGAAGTGTTTGTATGCATTATACTTGGCCCAATAGGCAACAGTGATTCTCTTCCTCCAGCATCTTATTGAAGATTTAAACTTTTCAGAGAAGGAGGAATGTCATGAAGAATGGAATAGGAAGAAATTTTGAAGGGTGGATAGGATTTGGATCTATGAAACAAGGAAAAGAGGGCAGCCTGGGCAGGAGAGACAAGTTGAGCGTAAACAGTGGGAATTAACATGATTTGTTGGTGGGATAGTGAGACATCTGTCGGGAGTGAAGCAAGTCCTCCAGGAGTAAATCCTAGAGCAAAAAATTGCAAGAATCAAGTTCTGGTCCTGGCTCCACCTGCCTGCGTAAGTTAGTTACTTGCCATCTTTGGGTTTCTTTATCCGCAAAATATTGGCTTGGAGGATCCCTAAGGTAGCCTCTGACTCTAGGATTTTATGATTCTAATTGAAGCGGTCGCAAGAAAGCTTTGGGTATGTTTGATTGGGCCTGGGTGATGGAAAATGTGGCAGAGGAGCTTCTATCAGTTTACATGATTGGCTAATTCATAGGATGTATCAACAGACCCAGGTGTGAATGCTCCAAGACTGGCCTTAAGTGGAGGCAAAGGAAATAGTAGGGGTAAGTTTGAGGGATAGTTCATTCATTCAATAAACAAGATTTTTGAGTACCTGTTATGTAGCTGGGCTTCGGGAATGTTGCTGTGGACATAACAAGAGTCCTTGTAGAACTTAAAGGGCTTCATGATTCAGTATAGAGGATGAAAGAAGAGAGATCACTTTGGAATATTTATTAAGGGCATGAACTCTGGGGCCATTCTGCCTGGATTTGAAACCTGGCTCAGCTGCTTATTTGTGTGACCCTGGGCAAGTTATTTAGCCTTTTTATGCCTTGGACTCCATTGGTAAAATAGGGATAAGAGCACCAATAATAATAGTACCTAGATTAAATTAGTTAATATACATAAGGCACTTACTGCCTGACACATAGTAAGAGCTAATATGTGTTAGCTGCTGCTATTACTACCATTACTATTAAAAAATAGGGGTGAGTCAAAGACCATGAGGTTTTGAAATTGGCTGAGATAATGATTATTCTGTCAACAAGTTTGGAAGTTAGAAGCTGATCAAAAGGATGGGACTAGGGTAAGTTTGTTGAAGTCTGGTATGAAAAGACTGTCATTAGCAAATAATAGAGGAAACAAAGGTGAAGTGAGTACTGTTTCTAGACAGATGAGTGCTTATAAACTTTTTCTTTTTTTAAAATTTTTGCGACTTAGTTTATTTATTTTTAAGATTTTATTTTATTTGAGAGAGCCAGAAAGAGCACTTGCAGGAGCACAAGCAGGATGAGGGGCAAAGGGAGACGCGGACGCCCAACTGAGCAGAGAGCCTGTTTGTGGGGCTCTGTCCTGGGACTCCAGGATCATGACCTGAGCCGAAGGCAGATGCTTTTTTTTTTTTTTCCCCCCAAAGGCAGATGCTTAACTGGCTGAGTTGCCCAGGTGCCCCACAGTGTTTATCAACTTTTCTATAGATAGAGTTTCTCAGCCTTGGCGGTATTGACATTTTGGGGTGGATGGTTCCTTGTTGGGGTGGGGGGCTATCCTGTGCTTTGTAGGATGTTTAGCAGCATCCTGGCGTCTACTCACTAGATGCCAGTAGCACCCCTTTCTGGCAACCTTCGCCTCCAGTTGTGACAACCAGAAATGTTTCCAGACATTGCCCCCACCCCAGGGGACATTTAGCAAAATTGCTCCTAGTTGAGAACTGCTTAGAAAAACGTGGTAGGGGGCGCCTGGATGGCTCAGTCGGGTAAGTGTCTGCCTTCGGCTCAAGTCACGATCCCAGGGTCCTGGGAGTCTGGCTCCCTGCTCTGCCCTCTGCCCTCTGCCCCTGCTCCTGTGATTTCTCTCTCTCTCTCTCTTGCTCACGCTCTCTCAAATAAAGTCTTAAAAAAAAAAAAACAAACCATGGCAGATTCTGAATTGAATGAATGAATGAATCAGATTCAAAAGCTCCTGAACCTATCATTTGACATTTACATAAAAAGTCTGAATCCTGGAAGTAGTGTACAAATAGCTGTCTTGAGTTTCAGTATTGAGGTATTAGCATGTAATTTCATATATGAAATTATTAGGTCTGGCAGGCTTTTGAGCTTACATGTAGGTTTAAATGTAGATCAAATATTGTTTGTAATCAGTAAAAATGTACAGACGTTTTAGAAATGGCTTATC
This sequence comes from Mirounga angustirostris, assembly GCF_029215605.1. Lineage (NCBI taxonomy): Eukaryota > Metazoa > Chordata > Mammalia > Carnivora > Phocidae > Mirounga > Mirounga angustirostris. The sequence goes on from NW_026991714.1 coordinate 47,886,111, forward strand.
AGAGCCCATGATTTTTCTTCTGTAGAAAGAAATGGTATTTTTTATTGTTAATATATGGGTACGTTGTAATAATTTGCCTTGTCAAAAGTGATTTTTATGAAAATAATTTAGAAGGAGTAAAAATAATAGGGCTCGCTTTGGTACGAAAGGGGTGAGTGTTGTATGACTTCTGAAATCAACTATTGAACGTTTTGGTGAATTGATGTTTTGTGACTAGTAATCTAGGGTTGGATACTTAATTGTTTTTTAATATCTGACAGACCTTGCAACAGTTGAGTGATTTCACTTCAACTTCTTTCATTTGCTGAAAATACTATTAAAAATTAACCTTAAATTGTGAAATTTTGAATAATTTCCCTTAAATCAAACTCATCATTTTAAGTGGACTGATACACTTCATGATTCTTTTTTTTTTAAGATATTATTTATTTATTTACTTATTTGAGAGAGAGAGTGAGAAAGAAAGCACAAGTGGGGGTGAGAGTCAGAGGGAGAAGCAGACTCCCCACTGAGCAGGGAGCCCGATGTGGGGCTTGATCCCAGGACCCTGGGATCATGACCCGAGCCGAAGGCAGACGCTAAATAGACTGAGCCACCCAGGTGCGCCATGGTCACTGATTCTTATGAGAAGCTAAACTTTTAAAAAGAAATAAGCTGTTACATTTTTATTAACCTCCAAATCTGCAGAAGTTACAGTTACATAACTGTGTCTATACTTACAGCAAAGTGACAAAATAATACAGATTCTGTTCTCACAGCCCAATTGACAGTAAGGTCCCAGGTAAATAATGAAATCTGAAAATCCTTCTTAAAGGTCATTAGCATGCTTAAAAAGAAAGCAAAGCCAAACAAAAGGATCTTTCCCCCTGCAACCCTCTTTCACTGTTTTTTTTTTTCCTCCCGTTCATTCTTTATCAAAATCAGGAATGATGATGATAATTATATTTGTGTATGTATTTTTAGAGTTTATGAAGACATTTTATGTTCTTTATCTCATTTGTTTTTTTTTTTAAAGATTTTATTTATTTTTTTGAGACAGAATGAGAGAGAGAGAGAGAGAGAGCGCTCATGAGAGGGGGGAGGGTCAGAGGGAGAGGCAGGCTCCCCGCCGAGCAGGGAGCCCAATGCGGGACTTGATCTAGGGACTCGATCCAGGGACTCCAGGATCATGACCTGAGCTGAAGGCAGTCGCTTAACCAACTGAGCCACCCAGGCGCCCTCTCATTTGATCTTTAAAACTACTCTGAAACAGGTAGGTATTGATCTTCCTGTTTTATAGATGATGAGGAGTTAAAGGAATTAAATGACTTCCTAAGGTCACATAGCTGTTAAATTATGGACCTGAAACTCATGCCTTTGCCTCCAAATTTTGCTCTAGTGTAGAGATTTAGAGAACATGGCTTTTAGAAGTAGAATTGGATTCAAATCTTGTCTTCTGTCAGACATTAGTAAAGAGTTTATGGCTTCCAGCTTCATAAAATTATGTACCAAGTACTCAGTAAGTAGCAGTGTTGTTATTTATCTTGAGATGGTTGTAGAGATTATGTCAGTTGTATGTGAACATGTTTTGTAAACTAAAACACTGCTCTTGTCATCTTGAGGGCATGCTAAAGGGTAGAATTGTCTTATCACTTACGTTTTAAGTCTCTATTTTCCCTGTCTTTTTTCCTCTCAAGTGACTCTTGATTATTAAAGAACTTTCAGAAAGCATCAAAAAGGTAGGGATTTTGGGGACCTGAAATCACATTAGACCTTACTTTCTCTGAAAGTAAATATTACCCTCTTTTTTCTTTTCTTCCAATTTGAATTATAGTTGATACACAGTGTTACATTAGTTTCAGGTGTACAACATAGAGATTCAACAATTTTATACATTATGCTATGCTCACTGCAAGTGTAACTACCATCTGTCACCATACAGCGCTATGACAGGACCAGTGAATATACTCCCCATACTGTGCTTTTTATTCCTGTGACTTACTCTATAACTGGAAGCCTGTATCTCCCACACCCCTTCACCCATTTTGCTCATCCCTCCCCCCTCTTCCCTCTGCTCTGGCAACCATCAGTTCTCTGTTTATAGGTCTGATTCTGCTTTTTGTTCATTCGTTTGTTTTTTAGATTCCACATGTAAGCGAAATCATATGGTATTTGTTTTTCTCTGACCTATTTCACCTAGCATAATACCCTCCAGGTCCATCCATGTTGTTGCAGATGGCAAGATCTCATCTTTTTTTGTGGCTAACTAATACTCTATTTTGTGTGTGTGTGTGTACACCACATATTTATCTATTCATCTTTGGTTGGACACTTGGGCTGCTTCCATATCTTGGCTATTGTAAATAATGCTGCAGTAAACATAGGGGTGCACATATATTTTTGAGTTAGTTTTTTTTTTTTTTTTTTTTAAGATTTTATTTATTTGACAGAGAGAGACACAGTGAGAGAGGGAACACAAGCAGGGGGAGTGGGAGAGGAAGAAGCAGGCTTCCTGCAGAGAGGGAGCCTGATGCGGGGCTCGATCCCAGGACCCTGGGACCACGACCTGAGCCGAAGGCAGGCGCTTAACGATTGAGCCACCGAGGCGCCCCTGAATTAGTGTTTTAAATGTTATCCTCTTAGAATGATTTGTCTTAGGGGCTGGGTGTCAGTCAGAGGACACGTAGGTCATGATTCTTTTTCACTCACTCTTTTCATAGGAATGTTTTTTCTTCAGAGAAGGTGAACCAGAAGCATAGGCCAATGCAAATGTAATGTTTAGGTAGAGACCTCATTCTAAGCTGGCACATTTGTTTTCTGGTTAATATTTAATGACTTCATTTTTTTTTTTTTTAAGATTTTATTTATTTATTTGACAGAGAACGAGAGCAGGTACACAAGCGGGGGTAGTGGGAGAGGGAGAAGCAGGCTTCCCATGGAGCAGGGAGCCCGATGCGGGGCTCGATCCCAGGACCCTGGGATCACGACCTGAGCGGAAGGCAGACGCTTAACCAACTGAGCCAACCAGGCGTCCCGAGTTGTTTTTTTTTTAAGATTTTATTTATTTATTTGACAGAGACACAGCGAGAGAGAGGGAACACAAGCAGGGGGAGTGGGAGAGGGAGAAGCCGGCTTCCCGCTGAGCAGGGAGCCCGATGCGGGGCTCGATCCCAGGACCCCGGGATCATAACCTGAGCCGAAGGCAGACGCTTAACTGACTGAGCCACCCATGTGCCCCTTAAAATTTTATATTTTATATAATTTAACACAGAATTTATATTAATATATAAATATATGTCTTATATATTTATATAATCTTATACTTTCTCCTTATAGATTACAACTCTCTTGGCTTTTTAGAATTTTTTTTTTTTTAAGATTTTATTTGAGAGAGAACGAGTGGGGGGGCAGAGGGAGAAGCAGGGAGCCTGACGCGGGACTCGATACCAGGACCCCAAGATCATGACCTGAGCCGATGGCAGATGCTTAACTGACTGAGCCGCCCAGGCATCCCCAGTAGTTGCCTATTTGAATGCCTCTGAGAGAATTTTTCAGGTGTGTTTTAGAACTGCTGTCCAAGAGAATGATGCTGCTTAAATAGGCGTAGGTGAACATTACAAAACTGATTTGTGTGTCTGCATGTGTGGAAGTGTGATATTGTATGCAATAACCCTCGGTTACTGATCTTGCCGTTTTGGGTTGAGTGCATAATTTCAGTATGTAAATTTGTGATTATTACACTAGTTAGAAAAATTTCTCAGTATTGTTTTTGCTTAAACTTTGACTCAAATACATAGGTTGATACACATTAAATCTAATACTATGCCACGTTTCATTTTGGTTACTAAAAACATAAGAATCTGTCAAGCTCTCCCCCTACCCCTTTGCTTCACCCTGTCAATGTGCTGAGCCTGGGGCAGTGGTACGGCTGCTGGCTTCTCCACAGTGAACTCTGCCAGGCCGGGTTTCTGATCCAGCAGAACACAAAGATCCGCAGGCCCAGGCAATTTATATTCCCTGGCTTGCTTTCCAAGGAGCGGGAGGTTTTAGAAACCTTTCACTTGATGTGGTCAAGGTCAAAGAAAATATCTGTGGCTTCATATTATACAGTATGTATGCGTACAGTCTGTTAACATGTTCCTCTCTCTCTATGCTAATTCCAGCAAATTAAAATAACAATATTGAGCTAGGACTAAAGATTGCCACTTAGCATTTTGTGGTTCTAGATAATTACTAAGAAAACATTTTCCTAAAACTAGCAATACTAACAGGCACAATTGGTATCACCCATCTGTTTCTTTCTTTCTTTCTTTTTTTTTTTTAAGATTTTATTTATTTGTCAGAGAGAGAGAGTGTGAGCACCCAAGCAGGGGGAGTGGCAGTCAGATGGAGAAGGAGATTCCCCGCTGAGCAAGGAGCCCAGTGCTGATGTGGGACTCCATCCCAGGACCCCAGGATCATGACCTGAGTAGAAGGCAGATGCTTGACTGAGCCACCCAGGAGTCCCCTTTTTTTTTTTTTAGATTTTATTTATGTATTAGAGAGAAAGTGCAAGCTAGGGGAGGAGCAAAGGGAAAGGGACAAGCAGACTCCATGCCAAGCACAGAGCCCAATATACGGCTTGATCTCATGACCTTGAGATCATGACCTGAGCTAAAACCAGAAGTTGAATGCTTAACCCACAGAGCCACCCAGGCCCCCCTCACTCACCTGTTTCTTATAGGAAAGAAAGGCTGATATATGAAGGTTTTTGTTAGGTAGCTTTCTTCTTGTTTTGAAATTGTATTTTTTAATTGTATATAAACCTATGAAGAGGTATCTCAGTATAAAAAGACCAGATCAATACAGAAGCATGTAACCAAGACATGAAAGTCCTCTTTGATATTCCCACCCATTCTCCTATATTCCCTTGTTAGAGGTAACTGCTGTTCATGGTTTGATGTGTATTTTCCCAGAACTTAGTATATATTTACATGTATATAAGTGTACATATTAATAGTTCTCTTGCTTATTCATAAATAGCATTGTACTATATGAATTTTTTTCTCCCAGATTTGTTTTTTGTATTTAATGTATCGGGAAGATCTTTCTGTGCCAGTATGTGTCTCTCTCTCATTCTTTTCAACAGCTTTATAGTGTTGCATGCTTTAGATACATATAATAACCATTTTGTTTAGATATTAACCATTTTTTTAAGTTGATGAATATTTGTTTACAAGATTATCAAAGATCTCCTGTTTTTCTCTTCTGGTATTTTTTCCCCTTGCATCACCAACTTGAACCTATGTGAAATATTCATTCATTCATTCATTCATTCATTCACTGATGGTTGGTTGGAACCAACTTAATATTTTTGCATTGTACTAATACTAACAAGTGAATAGTTCATCAATTCCCACTGCTTTGAAGAGCCATATTTCTCATATATCAAATTCTCAAATGTACACAGTTCTTTGAAAAATTACCTCCATGATTCCATTCATCTTTCTCTTCCTACACATTGTTTTACATATTACTTTAATTATAATAATTTGATTATAAGTTTAAAGCATATATGTTTATCTGGGTAGCTCCCCATTATTGTGTTCTTTTTCAGAATTTATTTGGATGTTATTATGTCCTTCAAAGATCACTAGGATTAGATTAAGATTTAGAAATCTCGATGGGATTTTGATAGTAATTCTATTGAATTATTGGTTAATTTGCAGGCAAATTGACATTGTTGCATCATTGTGTACTTAATTCCAAGAATGGTATCGCTTTGCCTTTAAGTAAAAAAAGTCTTTAAGGAAAAAAAAGCTTTCAGTTACTGTTTTTGGGTATTTCTTGTTAGGCTTATTTGTGGGCATTTTATAATTTTTGTTGTAATTGCAAGTGTAATTTTTTTGGATACAAACTTAGAAGTGGGATTGCTGGATCATATGGTAGTTCTGTTTTTTAATTTTTTTGAGGAACCTCTATACTATTTTCCATAGTGGCTATACCAGTTTACATTCCCACCAACAATGCACAAGGGTGGTAACGCTGGTTATCTTATCTTTTTGGTTATAGCTATTCTAATAGGTGTGAGGTGATATTGTGGTTTTGACTTGCATTTTCTTGATTAGTGATTTTTCAGCACCTTTTCATATCATTGTTGGCTCTGTGTGTCTTTGGAAAAATGTTCATTTCCTCTGCCCATTTTTATTTTATTTTTTTTAAAGATTTTATTTATTTGACAGAGAGAGACACAGCGAGAGAGGGAACACAAGGAGAGGGAGTAGGAGAGGGAGAAGCAGGCTTCCCGCTGAGCAGGGAACCCGATGCGGAGCTTGATCCCAGGGCCCTGGGATCACGACCTGAGCCGAAGTCAGACGCTTAAGGACTGAGCCACCCAGGTGCCCCTATTTTTATTTTTTTTAAAAGATTTTATTTATTTATTTGACCGAGAAACACAGAGAGTGAACACAAGCAGGGGGAGTGGGGGAGGGAGAAGCAGGCTACCCGCTGAGCAGGGAGCCCAATGTGGGGCTCGATCCCAGGACCCTAGGATCATGACCTGAGCCGAAGGCAGACGCCCAACAACTGAGCCACCCAGGTGCCCCTCCTCTGCCCATTTTTTAATAGAATTTTTGTGCTATTGAGTTGTATAAAATTCTTCTTAAAGCTTAAGAACTTGATAGGTAGATCTTTGAGAAGTCTGTCTTAAAGGATTATTTCTGAATCTTTACATAGTGTACCACCTGTATCTTTGGATTTTGGTTGTCTTGCTAGTTTAGAAAGTTTTAACTTTTTCTGGTTATCACATTACTAGTCTAATCTATTTCCTCTGATATCCATATATTTATAGATTAGTATTCATTGATCTTTTTTCTGTATCTCACCATTGGTTTTCATTATTATAAAATTTCACCAAATTTATTTGATTTACTTATTAATTTTTTGATTTAATATGTTGAACTATTATATACTCTACTGTAGTCGAGTCTTCTGCCTTAGCGGTTTTCTGTGGGTGATACGTGTGAGAGTAGGACTCTTGGTTAGAAGTAAGAGAGACCAACTCCAGGGGCGCCTGGGTGGCTCAGTTGGTTAAGCGACTGCCTTCGGCTCAGGTCATGATCCTGGAGTCCCGGGATCGAGTCCCGCATCAGGCTCCCTGCTCGGCGGAGGGTCTGCTTCTCCCTCTGACCCTCTTCCCTCTCGTGCTCTCTGTCTCTCACTCTCTCTCTCTCAAAAAAAAAAAAAAAAAAAAATAAGAGAGACCAACTCCAGATTATGTAATCTATAGAAAATTTATATGGGGACAGTGGAGGTTCAAGACAGGAATGCAGCTAGGCTGGTCCAGAAACAGGAAGTGAAAGGCTGTTAGAAACTCAGGCAATATTTATTTTCTTTCTTTTGTTTTGGTTACTCACTTTATTCTTCCCTCTTAGACATTCAATTCATATCACACTTTACAACTTTTTAAAATCTCTTTGATCAAGAGGATGGTTTATAATAAACTTTCATTTCTTAGTCTCATTTCCAAACTCCCAGGACAGTCATTGTGATTGGTCAGATCACCTATAATAGGGTTTCTCAGTCTCCATAACATTGACATTTTGGGCTGGATTTTGTTGTGGTGGTGGGGACTGTCCTGTGCATTGTAGAATGTTTAGCAGCATCTCTGGCCCCTAATAACTAAATGTCAGTAGCACTCACCTTCTAATTATGATGACCAAAAAATGTCTGTAGATACTGCCAGTATCCTCCTGGGGGTAAAATTACCCCTGGTGGAAAACTACTGACCTAGAATATGTTTGGCTGCTGTGGGCATACCATGTGTGAGAAGGACTTTTCAGGAGAGTCTTTGTGAGCTAGGTAGGTACTGAAAACATCTGGTAAGTATTTTCAGGTTTTTTGTAGCAACTATAAATTTAGCACTTTTTCATTATTTTTAGGAATCACTTTTAAGGGGCGCCTGGGTGGCTCAGTCAATTAAGTGTCCAGCTCTCGATTTCAGCTCAGGTCTTGCTCTCAGGGTTGTGAATTCAAGGCATGCGTTGGGCTCCAAGCTGGGCGTGGAGCCTATTTAAAAAAATTTTTTTTTTTCCCCAGGGGGCAACCTGGCTGGCTCAGTCAGTAGAGCATGTGACTCTTGATCTCAGGGTCATGAGTTTGAGCCCCGCCTTGGGTGTAGAGATTTTTTTTAATTTTTTAAATTTTATTTTATTTTTTTTTTAAGATTTTATTTATTGATCTGAGAGAATGAGAGACAGAGAACATGAGAGGGGAAGGGTCAGAGGGAGAAGCAGACCCCCCCGCTGAGCAGGGAGCCTGATGTGGGACTCGATCCCGGGACTCCGGAATTATGACCTGAGCCGAAGGCAGTCGCTTAACCAACTGAGCCACCCAGACGCCCTGTAGAGATTTTTTTTTTTTAAAGATTTTATTTATTGGGGCGCCTGGAGTCCTACATCAGCTCCTTGCTCAGCGGGAAGTCTGCTTGAGAGTCTCTCCTTCTCCCCCGTCCCATCCCCACCACATGAGTGCTTGCATGCCCCTCCAAATAAATAAATCTTTAAAATAAAACTTCAGCTGGAGTTGTAGAGCTTGCCATTATTGACCATTTCTCTGAATCTCTAATTTCTCAATCTCTTGCTGATTTTTCTTTTCCCTCAGAGTGTGTGTATATGTGTGAGGGTGTTGGCTTTTTTTTTAATTTGAGAGAGAGTGTGCGTGAGTGCATACATGGTGGGGAAGGGCAGAGGGAGAGAGAGAATCTCAAGCTGACTCCCTACTGAGAGCGGAGCCAACGTGGGGCTTGATCTCACGACCCTGAGATCATGACCTGAGCCAAAATCAAGAGTCCAGCGCTTAACCAGTTGAGCCACCCAGGTGCCCCAGGGCATTGATTGTTTTAATATAAAATGTATGGTTTTGGTAGCCAAACAGACATAGGTATGAAAATTTAGAACTGGGAGAGACCTTAGAAATCCTGTATTCTAATACACTTGATTTACAGATGGGTAAACTAATGCTTCAGGAGGTGAAACAAGTTGATTGTGGACACATAGCTTAGCGGTAGAGCACAGAAAGATTTAGTCTTATTTTTCTAGGTTTAGTTTCTAGTTACCTTTTGTTGAAACCTATTTTTTGCTTTTGGTAGTATTATATAATAATTGGCACTTAGCATTTATGTGCCAAACTGCTGCGAGAATCTCATTTAATCTTAATCCAATAAATAATGAAAATGGGTCTCAAAATAAGGCAGGGCGTAACTTGAAAAGTTATGCTTTTAACATTATGCTTTCATACTAGCGTAGTAGCATTGGGAGAGAATTGGGTGCTTGTGTGCCACTTTATTCTACCATCTCATTTAATCCTCAAAACAACCCTGGGAGAAAACAATCTAATTAAACATGGGCAGAAGACATGAACAGACATTTCTCTAAAGAAGACATAATAATGGGCGCCTGGGTGGCTCAGATGGTTAAGCGTCTGCCTTCGGCTCAGTGGTCCCGGAGTCCTGGGATCGAGTCCCGCATCGGGCTCCCCGCTCTGCAGGAAGTCTGCTTCTCCCTCTGCCTCTCTCTCTCTCTCTCTCATGAATAAATTAAAAAAAAAAAAAAAGACATAATAATGACCAGCAGCCACATGAAAAGATGCTCAACATCACTAATCATTAGGGAAATGCAATTCAAAACTACAGTGAGATGCCACCTCACACCCGTCAGAATGGCTAAAATAAAAAACACAAGAAACAAGTATTGGCAAGGATGTGGAGAAAAACCCTCATGTACTGTTGGTGAGAATGCAAACTGGTGCAGCCACTGTGGAACACAGTATGGAGCTTCCTAAAAGTTAGAAATAGAATTACCCTACAATCTAGTAATTGCACTATTTACCCAAAGAATACAAAAACACTACTTCAGAGGGATACATGTACCTGTAATGCACCCATATGTTTATTGCAGCATTATCTACAATAGCCAAACTATGGAAGCAGCCCAAGTGTCCATTGACTGATGAATGGATAAAGAAGATGTGTGTGTGTGTGTGTGTCACACACACACAAACACACAGGAATATTATTCAGCCATAAAAAGGAATGAAATCTTGCCATTTGCAACAACATGGATAGAGCTAGAGAGCATTATGCTAAGCGAAATAAGTCAGAGAAAGACAAATATCATCTGATTCACACATATGTGGAATTTAAGAAAACAAATGAACAAAGGGGGGAAAAAAGGACAAACCAAGAAGCCAACTCTTAACTATAGAGAACAAACTGATGGTTGCCAGAAGGGAGGTAGGTGGGGGATGGGTGAAATAGGTAATGAGAATTAAAGAGTCAACCATCATGATGGGCACTTAGTAATGTATACAATTGTAGAATCACTGTATTGTACCCCTGAAACTAATATAACACTGTATGTTAGCTATATTGGAATTAAAATTAAAAAACTACTTAGTAAAAAAAATACAATGCATGAAAAAAAAAGCCTGAGAGCTATACATACTTTGTAGTTTTAGCTAGGGTGAAAATGAAGATGTTTAGTTGAGTTAGATTAAGTCTCCTTTAAGACCACAGAGCTAGTAGGAAGCAGAAGTTGGCTTAAGTTCTGTGGGTTTCCCAACTCTCTCTTGCCCTTACGGGAAGATATGCTATAGTGATACTCCACTGTCTTCTTAGAGCTTTCATGATAATGTAATAAAAGAAAAAAGAGAATATAACATGTATAATTCACTTTAATAAGGATTAGTAAATATTACTGTTTTGTTCATTTTGAGACTAACCTTCATGTGTTATTTTTATGCCTTCCTCAGGTATATTTTAGAATTGAATTTGAGGGGCACCTGGGTGGCTCAGTCGTTAAGCATCTGCCTTCAGCTCAGGTCATAATGCTCTCTGTCAAATAAATAAATAAAATCTCAAAAAAAAAAAAAAAAAAGATGGGCACCTGGGTGGCTTAGTTGGTTAAGCGACTGCCTTCGGCTCAGGTCATAATCCCAGGGTCCTGGGATCGAGCCCCACATCGGGCCCCCTGCTTGGCGGGAAGCCTCTTCTCCCTCTCCCACTCCTCTTGCTTGTGTTCCCTCTCTCGCTGTCTCTCTCTCTCTCTCTCTCTGTCAAATAAATAAATAAAATCTTTAAAAATATATTAGAATTGAATTTGAAAGAAATATTCATAAAAGAAAGCTAGATAATTACTATTAGCAGGAAAATATTTCTTTAAAAAATATATTTAAGAGATTACTGATCTACTAAGAATGACTTTGTGTTTGCTCTCTGATCTTGATGTAGACAGATTTTTTACACTTGGAAATCTTGAAGCATTTGGGTTCCCTAGTTGAGTGCTTTCGAGCTGCAACCATTTTTAAGCATGCTGTTAACAGCAAGGATTCTGGTATTAGACTATGTGGCTTAAAGCCTAGATTAATTTGTGACTCTGTATCTTGATGTAGGTATGACAAATTTAGAACCCTGAGAGACCTTGGGAATTGAATTTCTAGACCAGTTACTTACTTTCTATGTGTTTTTTAATCTGTAAGATAGTCATGCTAATAGTACCTATTTTACAGAGTTGTGAAAATTATTATTACTAAAATTAATAAGTGCGTGGTGAATGATAAAAGTGTTCAAAAAATGATAAAACAAAAAAGCGATAGAAAAAAGTGATAGAAAAGCAACTTAAAAAATGGCTAATATTTTTATTGGTTAATATACTTAAGTTTTAAAAGTTCTAAATGCATTTAAATAACAATTATGATAATGTTGAAACCTTAATACAGGGTAGTATATTGTACTTAGGCTTGTTCTGTGCCTATGTTTGGTTACCAGATTTCAGTGCTTCTGGATATATAGGTGAGCATAATGTGTAGTTTTATTCTGTTTTGATACAGTTATCAGCATTGTGATTAGTTGTTTCCACACTTTGGTAAATCATAATCTTTCCTCTCTACAAAAGGCACTTGGAAATCATCCTGAAGTATTTTCTCATTCATATAGGTAGAAAAGCTAGTTAGGGGCAGTAAGGAGAAAAGGAATGGTGAAGCAGTGGCACTAACTCCAGAAGGTGGTAGGAGAGAGTATTGTATGTGGGTACACTGGAGATGATGACATGCCATAGATAGGGATCATCATGCCGCTGGGCCTCACGGAAACTGGACCTGGTAAGCAATTAGAAATTAAGACTGCGTACTCCATCTTTCTCTTTCAGAGGCTGCAAGGTTTTGGCATCTTTTTTGCTGTGTACATCTGTTCAGTTTTCCTTTTCTTCCAGCTGGCTTTCTTGGTTTTAGCTTGTATATGGAGTGTAATGGCTGTTGAGCTTCTCTTTATCATGAAAACTCCCAATATATTCTTCTGGCATTAATCCTTGCTGCTAAATGGCTCAGTCTTTCTCTTTTAAAATTTAAATCATTTGTCTGTCGAATGGTTAGTACCTTTACATGGTTTAAAATTCATATGGTACAGAAGTGTTTCTGCCACTTCCTTTCCTCTGGCCACTCAAATTTTGGCAATCCGTTCACCAGTGTCTTGTGTATACTTCCAGAGATAATATATGTATGTGTATGCCTGTGTATCTCCCCAGTCCTTTTTTTTTTTTTTTTTAAGACCAGTGGAAACATCATACGCCTTGTTTTGCACCTTGCTGTTTTTCACTTAATTTATCTTGGAGATTCTTCATGTTAGTAAATAAAGAACTTGCTTTTTAAAAAAATTTTAAATGAGTGGATAACATTTCATTGTAGGGATGAATTATATATTTAGGTTGTTTTCATACAGTGCTGCAGTGAAAAACCTTATGTTTTATTTCAAACATGTTAGTGTAGCTATAGGATAAATGCCTTGAATTGGACTTGCTGACAAGAAAGGATATGGGTATTTCATAATAACTACTTATTGAATAAACTATCTTTTTTTTTTTTTTAAGATTTTATTTATTTATTTGAGAGAGACAGAGAGCACATGAGAGGGGGGAGGGTCAGAGGGAGAAGCAGGCTCCCCACCGAGCAGGGAGCCCGATGCGGGACTCGATCCCGGGACTCCAGGATCATGACCCGAGCCGAAGGCAGTCGCCTAACGAACTGAGCCACCCAGGCGCCCTCTTTTTTTTTTTTAAGATTGTATTTATATGACACAGAGAGAGCACAGTAGGGGGAGTGGCAGGCAGAGGGAGAGGGAGAAGCAGGCTCCCCGCAGAGCAGGGGGAGCCCGATGTGGGGCTCGATCCCAGGACCCCAGGATCATGACCTGAGCCGAAGGCAGTCGCTTAACCAACTAAGCCACCCAGGCGTCACCTTTTTTTTTTTTTTTTTTGAGATTTTATTTATTTATTTGACAGAGAGCACAAGCAGGGGGAGCGGCAGGCAGAGGCAGAAGCAGACCTGAGTCGAAGGCAGATGCTTAAGTGACTGAGCCACCCAGGCGCCCTAAATAAACTTTTATCCACATTTTGTATACTAAAATCCTGTGCACATTCAATTCTACTTTTGAATTTTATGTTCTGATGATTTGCCTGTCTAATTATGTGCCAGTATCACACTGCTTTAGTTTTGGTACCTTTTTTTTTAAGATTTTATTTATTTGCAAGAGAGTGCATGTGGTAGGTCAATTAGCTGGTCTGTTAGAACATCTTACTAGTATTTTCTTAGGCTCCTTGGTGGGTGGTGGGAGTGGAGATGTAAAGGGAACTTCCACTTTTAACTCTACATATGTCTATATTATTTGAATTTCTTTTTCACAGTGAGTATATATTGTTTAAAGAGAAATGTTAACACAACCTACCACAAAACGATCCTCTTATTTCCTATTCATACTAAATTAAATAGTGTATAATAAGTGGCACAACCTGAGCTGGAATGTAATGTAAGACTGTAACACCCTGTGCTTTCTAGTATACCAAGATGCTTCTTTTAATGCATGGGCTTTTGTGTATAACTTTCTAAAAACAATATAGATGTTTTTTGTTACTTGCAACAAACAGAAAACTGTTTACTTTGAAGATAATCTTTGGGAAAATAATAGAAGTGAAGTGAAGAATGATTTAAGAAAGTTTCCTTGAGGACCTCAGTGAGAAGGCAGTCGGTACTAACAGGGAGGGTGATGGTGCGTATTAACTGTTTTCTCACTTGAAGATCTTTCCTGGAGCATTTAGTTTTAGATTTGACTGAGTTTTAAGGGACAGCTTACAAAGCCAGCAGAATGATCAAGTGTAATATGTTTGTGTTTTATATTATTATTTATCCAAGTATAACATGTTTATTAAATATAAATCCTTGTGGGGCGCCTGGGTGGCTCAGTTGGTTAAGCGTTCAACTCTTGGTTTCGGCTCAGGTCGTGGTCTCTTGGGATCAAACCCCGTGTTGGGCTCTATGCTCAGCTCAGAGTCGGCTTGGGATTCTTTACCTTTCCCTCTCCCTCCCCTTCTCCTCCCCACCACTTGCACACGTGCTCTCTTTCTCTCAAATAAACTCTTTAAAAAAAATTATAAATCCCTTGCTTCATATTTTAAATTAGAAAAAAGGGAAAAAAGCTAACTTACTACTCTTTCCTTTATTTCTTTAAAGGGAAAGGAAAATAATTTTTTCTTATTACAAAAGCATATATTTCATTACAGGAATAAAAGAACATAAAAAAAGTAAAAACAAACCCCCAAACCCACCTTCTTATTTAGAGACAACAGTCATTAAATTTTGATATGTATCCTCTGAAACCCTCTTTATGCATGTAATTTGTATTGTTAACCAAACATACAAAACATACATGCAATTTTTTGTTAGTTTTTCACTTTACACTTGATCCTTGAACAGTATGGGGGTTAAGGGTACCAATTCCCCTGCAGTTAAAAATTCATGTATAACTTTGACTTCCCAAAAGCTTAACTACTAATAGCTTACTGTTGACTAGAAGCCTTACTAATAACATAAACAGTCAATTAATACATATTTTGTATGTTACACATATACTATATACTTACAATAAAATAAACTAGAGAAAATAAAATGTTAAGAAATAGCCAAGATATGGAAGCAGTCTAAATGTCCATGATAGATGAATGGGTAAGGAAGATGTGGTGTATGTACATAATGGAATATTATGCAGCCATTAAAAAGGATAATATCTTGCCATTTGTGATAACATGGATGGACCTAGAGAGTATTATGCTAAGTGAAATAAGTCAGACTGAGAAAGATAAATATGATTTCACTCAATGTGGAATCTAAAAACCAAAAGAAATTAATAAACAAAAAGCAGAATCAGACCTATAAATACAGAGAATAAACTGATGGTTGTCAGAGTGTAGGGGAAATGGGAGGATGGACAAAATGGGTGAACGGGAGTGGGAGGTGCAGGCTCCCCGTTATGGAATAAGTCACTGGAGGAAAAGGCACAACGTAGAGAATATGGTCAGTGCGTGGTGACGGGTGGTAGCTATATTTGTGGTGAGCGCAGCATAATGTATAGAGTTGTTAAATCACTGTTGTACACCTGAAACAAATGTAACATTGTGTGTCAACTATATTAACAAAATTAAAGTCCTAAGGAAAATTCATTTATAGTACTGTACTGTATTTATTGAAAAGAATCCGTGTATAAGTGCACCCAGGCAGTTCAATTCCATGTCGTTCATGGGTCAGCTGTATTTTTGAATCTTATAAATCTTAAAGGAGAAAGGGTTTTTTTGGGCCTCTTTTGAGGACTTCTGTATTTACTTCTCACACTATTTAATATCCATACTTTTGCCTTACAATTTTTATTGTGTTTTTGGTTTTTTTAAAAGATTTATTTATTTATTTATTTATTTATTTATTTGACAGAGAGAGAGAGAGAGAGAGACACAGCGAGAGAGGGAACACAAGCAGGGAGAGTGGGAGAGGGAGAAGCAGGCTCGGGAGCCTGATGTGGGGCTCGATCCCAGGACCCTGAGATCATGACCTGAGCCAAAGGCAGACGCTTACCGACTGAGCCACCCAGGCGCCCCTACAATTTTTATTGTTATTCCTGTTTCCTCATTAAGTTTCTTGGAGGCTTCTGTATTCTTCATTCTGCTGAGCTCATTTTAAGTTTATTTAAGGACAGGATGTATGTTAATGGAAGAGATTATAGGGAAACAAGTAGAAGACATTTCATCAATTATCGCAGGGTATAGATCAATCACTAAATCACTTACAGTCCAGCATTGTTCAATTTGCTGATACAACCAAAAACTAAGTACAAACTTGTATACGTATATTTAAAATCCCTTCCTTTTTTTAAGCTGGAGTAAAATATTCCTATGATTATAATTTTTTATATATTCCTTTGAACAGAACATACTTAGTCTGAGGCATTAACTCTTTTGAAAATAAAATGTGGGGGAGGACAGCAGGGTTATATTCTATTCCTTTTAAATGTCATGAGTTGTTTAATTTCTTTTAAGAAGAAGGAAGCGTGGGTTTACTGTCTAGTTTTTAGGTGGCGATTTATAAAAGAATATCACTCCCACAATGTTAACAGCTAATTTGTAAATATACATATTAACTGGTAATATGTAGAAATCTCCTGGGACTGAGGCCTACTTAAAAAAAAATTTTTAAGAACATTAACAGTTACTGATTCTGTTACAGTATAGATGATCAGTAATATGTATTAAGTTGCATCAAATGATGTATATATTCCAGTGTGCTAAGATTAATTTTTTAATGTCTTTAAATCTTAAAAGGATTTTTTTCCTCACAGGTATTCTTCTTGATATAGAATTTAATCATACCATGTTGTGTGGCTTTGTAAAAGAGTTTTAGAACTTGGGCATAAGTAGCTGATAAGTCAGAAAAAACATATAAATCTCAGAAAAGGACATCTTAGTTAAAATGACAGGAAATGGGGACCCATTTTGTATAGAAAAAAACAGATCACCAAAAACAAAACAAATGTTCCTTTATTTATTTATTTATTTTTAAAGATTTTATTTATTTAATTGACAGAGACAGCGAGAGAGGGAACACAAGCAGGGGGAGTGGGAGAGGGAGAAGCAGGCTTCCTGCTGAGCAGAGAGCCCGATGCGGGGCTCAATCCCAGGACCCTGGGATCATGACCTGAGCCGAAGGCAGACGCTTAACAACTGAGCCACCCAGGCGCCGCAAAATGTTCTTTTTTAAAAAAATTTTATTTGTCAGAGAGAGAGCGCCAGCACAATCAGGGAGAGTGGCAGGCAGAGCAGGCAGAGGGAGAAGCAGGCAGAGGGAGAAGCAGGCTCCCGGCTGAGCAGGGAGCCCGATGTGGGGCTCAATCCCAGGACCCTGGGATCATGACCTGAGCTGAAGGCAGATGCTTAACCGACTGAGCCACCCAGGCATCCCACAAAATGTTATTTCTAAAAGGAACATCTCAGTTGTGCAGAAAAGAGTTAACATAGCGGACTTGAGACTGATTTCCTTAGAATAGCCTGCTTACAATAAAGTTGGCTCTTTTTTTTTTTTTTTAAAGATTTTATTTGAGAGAGAGCATGAGTGGGGGCGGGGGGTAGAGGGAGAAGCAGACTCTCTGCTGAGCAAGGAGCCCGATGTGGGGCTCAATCCCAGGATCCTGAGATCATGACTTGAGCTGAAGGCAGATGCTTAAGTGACCAAGCTACCCAGGCACCCCACAAGGTTGGCTCTTCGCTGATGTTTGGGACTTGGATTTTAAGAGGGTTCCCACCATTCCCAGAACTGCGAAGAGTGACTCACTGTGCCTAAACTCTTTGTACAAAAAGTGTGGTTTATGTGAAACACCTGCTTTCCCTCTAGGAGTTTTTGGTACATGGTAGGCAGAGAGTGCCTACCTGACCAGCCCCCAGGAAAAACCTTGCTGAATTGCTAATGAGCTTACCCTGTAGACAGTATTTTACACATGTTATACTTCATTTCTGGAGGAGTTAAGTGTATCTGGTATGACTCCCCTGGGAAAAGACTCTTGGAAATTTGTGTTTGGTTTTTTCTATACTTGGCCCCATCTGCCTTTTCTTTTTGCTGCTTTGCTTTGTTTCCTTTTGCTTTGATAATGTGGTGAGTCCTCTGAGTCTGCCTAGTGAATCATCAAAAGCTGGAGGTGGAATGGGACCCCCCCCGCAACACAACAGTAGATCAGGTAAATTTATAACTGGAGTCACTATGCTCAGATAAAGCCTCTAGACACAGAAGTCTCCAATAGGTAGATGACATTTTTTGGTTTCAGATGTGTCTAAATAGGGTAATAGAACAAATGATACTAAAAATAAGTTTGGGGTCTGTAGGAGAGGGAAAAAAGTTCTTCTTAATTTGTGACTGGGAAACTTCTATGGTTCTGTTTTTGTGAAACTGGATCTTGGTGTCAGGTTCTCTGCTAAGTTTCTGTAATTTATTTATTTTTTATTTATTTTTTATTTATTTATTTTTTTAAGGTTTCTGTAATTTATAGAACTATGTTATTCTGCAAGGAGAACTGAAAATGACACAAATGTGACTCAAGAAAGCACTATGATGTAGAAGTACAAGGTTTTGGAACTAGGCAGATTTGGGTTAGAATTCTGGTTTAACTGTGTTTGAACTTATTTTATTTCCTCGTTATAAAATGAGGATAATACCTGCTGTATAGGGCGATTTGAGAAATAAGATAACGTATGTAAAGCTTCTGCCATTATGTCTTGCACAAAATGACTGAAACATTGTTAGTATTCTTTTTCCGCTCTTCCAAGATGTGGCGAGATTGGAGAAGTTTAAACAGGAAAAAGAGAAGGCAAAGTTGGTGTTTCTCTTTTTTTTGTTTTGATGTGAGGTTGTGTAGCAAGGTTAGTGAGTAAAGAAGAGGAAGTTTTAGACCTTTAGAAGTTTAATTTAGAACATTACGTTTTAGAAAATGGAATTTTAAATTTATCTCTAAAATTGCCCAGTGGAACTATTCCTGGTTTATTTTAAGAGCTATGAATATTTTAAGAACTAAGAATTTTGGGTGATGAGCACAGGGTGATGTATGGGAACTGTTAAATTACTGTATTGTACACCTGAAACTAATATAACGCTGTATTATGTTAACTAACTGGAATTAAAAGCTTGGAAAAAAAACTAAGAATATCATAAACACAAAATAAAGAAGGGGGTGGGAGGCACAGAAACTTTGTTTTCCATAACTTTATGGTGAGGTTGTCACGAATTAGTTGACAGCTGTGTGTTAGCACGTTTTAATAACTGACTAAACACATCTAACCTCTGTTCTCTTACCATGATTTCTTCTAGGTAATGGACAATTTGGATTAATTTATGGGCATATTACCTTATAAGAATTTTTAGAATCAGTGTTTAGAAAGATAGTGGCCATAAAGTGGAATTATACAATATTAGTCCCTTTGTGATTGGCTTATTTCATTTAACATGATGTCCTCAAGATTCCTCCATGTTGTAGCATGTGTTAAAATTTCCTTTTTAAGACTGAATGATATTTCATTGTAGGTGTGTATTACATTTTATTTATTCATCTGTCAGTGGACCATTTGGGTTACTTCCATGTTTTGACTTGTGAATAATGCTGCTGTGAACATAAGGTATACAAATGTCTCTTTGAGCCCTGCTTTAATTTCTTTGGGGTATATATCCAGAGTGGAATTGCTGGATCATATGGTAATTCTATTTTAATCTTTTGAGGAACTGCCATACTCTTTTTTTTTTAAAGATTTTATTTATTTATTTGCCAGAGCGAGTGAGAGCCAGAGAAAGCGTGAGAGCACAAGCAAGGGGAGCAGTAGGGAGAGGGAGAAGCAGGCTCCTTGCTGAGCAAGGAGCCCGATGCAGAACACTTAACTGACTCAGCCACCCAGGTGTCCCTGCCATACTGTTTTCTAAAGTGGCTGCACCATTTTACATTCCCACTGATAGTGCACAAGGGTTCCAATTTTACCACATCCTCATTATCACTTATTTTCCATTTTTTTTGATAGTAGCCTTTCTGGTGAATGAGAGGTGGTATTTCATTGTAGCTTTGATTTGCATTTCCCTGACGACTAGTGATATTGAGCATCTCTGTATGTGCTTGTTGGCCATTTGTACATCTTCTTTGGAGCAATGGATATTCAAGTCCTTTGCCCGTTTTTGAATTGGATTTATTTTGTTGTTGAGTTGTTGGTCTTTTTTCAGTAGTGTCTGTTGTTTCATTTACTATTATTATCTTCTTTTTTCTTTAAACCTATTAAACACAATGCACTTGTTGCTGAGTAACCAATTACCCCCAAGTATTTATGATCTCAAATGATTTCTTGGTGTCTGAAATCTGGAGGTTTCTTATCTCAGTGGTTGTGGCTAAGGGTGTCTTGTGAGGTTCCAGTGAATCTGCCAGCTGTAGTCATCTGACGGCTTGTCTAGAGATATAAGATCTGTTTGCAGTGGGCGCCTGGGTGGCTCAGTTGGTTAAGCGACTGCCTTCGGCTCAGGTCATGATCCTGGAGTCCCGGGATCGAGTCCCGCATCGGGCTCCCTGCTCGGCAGGGAGCCTGCTTCTCCCTCTGACCCTCCCCCCTCTCATGTGCTCTCTGTCTCTCTCATTCTCTCTGTCTCAAATAAATAAATAAAATCTTTAAAAAAAAAAAAAAAGATCTGTTTGCAGGATGGCTCACTCACATGGCTGCCAGTGGCAGGCCTCAGCTCTTTGCCTCATGGATCCCTCTGCAGGACTGTTTGAGTGGCCTCATCATATGGCAACTGGCTTCTGCCAGAGCAAGTAATCCTAGAGAGAGTGAACAGAATGCCACAGTACATTTTATAACCTAGTCCCTAAGTCACACAAATTTACTTCCATCTTATTCTTTTTGTTAGAAGCTAGTCCTTAATTCTACTCATAGGGTAGGAAATCAAGCTCTACCTCTTGAAGGGAGGGATATCAAAGAATTTGACAAGGAATGAACTAGAAGAACTCCAGTACTGTGTCAATGCTGATAATAAAGTGTTGTTGTTGTTTTTTTTAAGATTTTATTTATTTGCCAAAGAGAGAGAGCGCACAAGTAAGGGGAGTGGCAGGCAGAGGGAGAAGCACTGTCTCTGCTGAGCAGGGAGCCTGATGCGGGACTTGATTCCAGGACCCTGATATCATGACCTAAGCCGAAGGCAGACGCTTAACTGACTGAGCCACCCAGGGGCCCCAATAAAGTGGTTTTTTTTTTGTTTTTTAAAGATTTTATTTGACAGAGACACAGTGAGAGGGAATACAAGCAGGGGGAGTGGGAGAGGCAGAAGCAGCCTTCCCGTGAAGCAGGAACCCGATGTGGGGCTCGATCCCAGGACCCCGGGATCACGACCTGAGCTGAAGGCAGATGCTTAATCACTGAGCCACCCAGGCGCCCCAGTAAAGTGGTTTTTAATGACAGAATAAAACTCTAAGGAATAATCTTAGATGACAGAAGCACATTTTATCTTCGGCAAGTTTAATGGGGCCAGTACTAATAGTGTTTAAATGATGGCTGGCATTGTTAAAAGGTGGTTTACAGAGGTATCACTTAATTGTCACAACAGCCTTGTAAGATAATAGAACTCTCTAAATAATCCTGTAACAAAACAAGCAGACATTACTTAAATAAATCAGTAAAAATTGAGGTACATAATGCTATGAGAAGCAGTAATAGTAGAATTGTATCTAGTCAGGGAGGTTAATGTTGATTTAGTTGAAATTTGAAGGGTGGGTAGCTATTAATTATGTCCATGGATCAGAGTGGGGAAGAGTGTCTTAGGGGGAACAGAATGTGTAAAGACCGTGTGGATGGAAGAAGCCGGTTAGCACTGCTTTCAGTGTGTTCAAGTATGATTGAAAAGATTTTGTATACTTTGTATTCTTCAGTAGATTTTGCTTGATTGCTTGCAAAAACATGACATAGTCATTGTTTTGTTTTTCTTTGTGTATAGGTTGATGCTGTAAAAATTATTTTTTAGTTCTTCAAATTCCACATGTTTTCAGAAATTATATAGTATATAAAAGAATCATTTTCAAACTCCTTTCATAGTTTCTTAAATTCATTTCTGGCTTTTTAGGAAGCACTCTACTTAATATTCATAATTTCATTGTTGACATTTAGATCAGTGAGGTGGTATGAGTAATTTCTAAAATAATTTCCTTTGTTTTAAATTATATTATTAGGAAATTATTATAGAAAATTGGAAAAATACATACTTTTGGGGTTAGTTTTGTTAATGAATTTGTTATGATCAGAGACTTAGCAAAAAAACCTGTTCCTTACCGGTCCACTAGGGGATACTCCAGGACTTAGAAAGAAAATCCAGTTGCCACTGTACATAGTTTTAAAATTATCTCCTGCATAATAAAATTATTACTTTCCTATTTGCTTACATGGAAAAAAAAAAAGACTTTTAGGTCTGGTTTGGGCTATTAATTTGACAATAATAGTCACCTGTGGAAGAATTTGCAATATTTTTCCAGCTTTTTAAAGGTATAATTGACAAATAGGAATTGTATACATATGATTAGAACATCAAGTTGTGGGTGCCTGGGTGGCTCAGTCGGTTAAGTGTCTGCTTTCAGCTCAGGTCATGATCCTAGGATGGAGCCCTCAGGCTCCCTGCTCAGCAGGGAATCTGCTTGTCCCTCTTACTGCTCAGCAGGGAATCTGCTTGTCCCTCCCCCCGCCCCGCTCGTGTGCGTGCGCTCTCTCTCTCTTTCTCTCTCAAATAAGTAAAATAAAAATATCAAGTTGTAGGTTTATATTTTGATGTATGCTGACAATACAACATGATGTTTTGATAAACGTATATATCGTGAAGTGAACACAAGCTAATCAACATTTCATTTTTTGGTATGGTGAGAACTCTAAGATCTACTCTCAGCAAATTTCAAGTATACAACACATTATTCTTAACTGTAGTCACCATGCTGGACAGTAGTTCTCTAGAATTTATGAATTTCGCATAACTGAAACTTTGTACCCTTTGACCAGCATCTCCTCATTCCCTTCCTCTCCCCAGCACAACCATCATTCTACTCTTGTTTCTGAGTTTGACTATTTTAGACTCCACATATAAATGAGATCATGGGATTTGCTGCATTTTTAAAGTGTGGAAATTCAATGTGATTCGTTGGCCAGTTTTTCTGATCGTAGTGCCTTAAACTTACTTCTTTGAGCACTTTAGAAAAACTTATTTTTATTTCTTAGTACAGGAAAGTAAAGGTTCTCATTTATTTTCTAAGTTGTGCTTTTCCTTGGAAAGGCAGAAAAGCTGATATTTGGTTTATTTGTTAAAATTTCTCCATTGTATCATGTATGTTCTTTTAAACATTTAACTTAGAAATATGAAATACGACCTTAGGTACACATAACACGGGATCATTCGTGCTGCTATTAAAGGTATTCAAAAGAGTTTAATATTATCTTGATTTCTTTCTGGTAATTTGACACAAAGCAATTAATGCTCTCAAGAAAAATGTATAAAATATTGAGTTCTGTTTTTAAAATAGCAAAGTTTCAAGAAATTACTCTCAAAAAAACTTAGTCTCTTGAATTAAGAAAAGTTTATCATACTAAATGTTTCAGAAAGTACTTCAGTTAACCAAAACATTTATTCTCTATTTTTTCTACATTCATTTTTTTTTTTTTTAAAGATTTTATTTATTTATTCATAAGAGACAGAGAGAGAGAGAGAGAGGCAGAGGGAGCGGCAGGCTCCCCACCAAGCAGGGAGCCCGATGCGGGACTCAATCCCAGGACCCTGGGATCATGACCTGAGCCGAAGGCAGACGCTTAACCATCTGAGCCACCCAGGCGCCCTCTACATTCATTTTTAAAATTTTGTCTATTATATGATTGTACGAGTTTTCTACATAGCATGTGCATGATTTCTCTGTGTCTGCACACAAATTATGTTTAGGTTAAGTGACTTGTCTGATTTAATATCTCAATTTACCTGATTTCTACTATTTATAAATACAACAAATGGGTGAAATCATGTGCCATCATGACAGCATGATTCAGAAAATGGAAAGGCAGGCTGGGATAAGAACCAGTATATTTATTGTCCATTGAAAAAGGCAGTGAAGGGCGCCTGGGTGGCTCAGTTGTTAAGCGTCTGCCTTCGGCTCAGGTCATGATCCTGGGGTCACGGGATCGAGTCCCACATCGGGCTCCCTGCTCGGCGGGAGGCCTGCTTCTCCCTTTCCCACTCCCCCTGCTTGTGTTCCTGCTCTCGCTGTCTCTCTCTGTCAAATAAATAAAATCTTTAAAAAAAAAAAAAGAAAGAAAAAGGCAGTGAAGGAATTATTCAGTCCATTTGTTTTAATTAGAGTTTGGGTGATAACTTTAGAGGGTATTATAGAAATAACAGTGTTGGGGGCGCCTGAGTGGCTCAGTTGGTTGAACGACTGCCTTCAGCTCAGGTCATGATCCTGGAGTCCCGGGATCGAGTCCCACGTCAGGCTCCCTGCTCAGCGGGGGGTCTGCTTCTCCCTCTGACCCTCTTCCCTCTCTTGCTGTCTGTCTCTCATTCTCTCTCTCTCAAATAAATAAATAAAATCTTAAAAAAAAAAAAAAGAAATAACAGTGTTGGGTGGAAGGATTATATTTGACTTTCTGATACCATATTTTTTTGTTTTATCTGTTTCCCTAGCAAAATGGGGAAAGAGCTAGAGAATGTTGGGATAATGAGGCTTTTTGGTTGTGCTTCTGGATCTGGTGGCAGCACCTTGATGCCAGCTGTACATACCTGTGGTACAGTGAGAGCCAGAATAGTCCCACGAGCCATTTCTCATAACTGGTTCTAGAACTATGGAGTCTGGTTAGTAAGCTCCCTGTTGTATACAGTGACTAATCAGTACATTGAACTGTGTGACTCATTTGTGTTTTGTTATATATTTTGGCTATAGAGGAAAGGCAGAATGTCCAGAGTATTACAGTTGCTCTTTTGTTTTTATATTTTTTGTTTGCAATAAAATGTGTTTTTTTTTTCCTCTTAAAGGAAACAAAAGGCCATTTATGGTGCTTTTGTTTAGGTCCAAACTTAATTTTATTTATTTATTTAAAGTATAGTTGAACATAGTTTTTTGTGTTTTTTTTAAAGATTTTATTTATTTGACAGAGACACAGTGGGAGAGGGAGAAGCAGGGAGCCTGATGCGGGGCTCGATCCCAGGACCCTGAGATCATGACCTGAGCCGAAGGCAGACGCTTAATGACTGAGCCACCCAGGTGCCCCTGAACTTAGTTTTTATATGACAGATTCCAATCCATTGTCAAACTTTTTTCTCTAATTTCAGTTTAGGGAGTAATTAATGGTTCCATCTTTCATATAATACTACGTAGACTGTTTCTTAATAATTTCAGGGGGAGAAGTCTTGTGTTTTTGTTTTTGTTTTTAATAATAGAGATTATTTAAGTGGGGGATAGGTATATATAGTTAAAGTGATTAAATACAGAAAGATTATGCTTGTCATACTACCGTGTAATACCTAATATCTTAATATACAAGAGTTGGAAAAGTATGCAGTACTATCTGAATTTGAAAATGAAAATGAAGAAGTGCAGTTGTCTATTACCTTATAGCTGGCAGAAATCAGTGCTTATTCTTTCCAAGTTGGTTTTATAATTCTCATCCTTTGTGATATAATACAAGTAGAAAGTACTTGGAAGACCATTAGGTCTAGTGTTGGTCCTTGAAGGAGTTTATTACTGTGCTGGGTTTCTTCTTTTGAAAGTAACCTTCTTCGTGTGTCCTTCATGTCTTGTTGAGAGGAGCACTGTTTTCAAGAGAACTGGGAGGGACTTTCTGGCTAACTAGTGGATTAGCTGTGATGATAAGGGATAATGGGAAGTGACAATAGCTGCTTCCACGTCTCCTTTTCCATCACTCTTTCCACCCAGTCCCATTACCAGAGCTAGGACTTTACGTTCCTGATATACTAGAGCCTGTCCTGGAATAGTCTTTGTTATTGCTGTCTTTACTGACAAAGTTTCTGATAATAATATCTTTGGCACACAACCCTATAATTATAATTAGTAAAGGCATTATCATACTTACTGTTTGCCTGTTTTACTAGTGAACTAGTGAATGTACCTAACAATTTCCTAGTGGCAAGGTGATTGCTAGTTAATATAAGACTAAGGGAGCATTAAAGAAGGAATGTATAACTTCTTGTGCTCTGAGAAATTCCCAAAGAATCATATTAAAATATTCTAGAACAACATAAAGAATGTAGTATTTTTGCCAGTAGTGTTCCGTATTTTGGAAATGTAGGATTGAACTGGAGCGTTTACATAAGTCAAACAACAATATTACTATTAAATTTTAAAATTTTATTAATATTAAGAAAAAGAACACATTAGTACAGTACAAGATTTAAATTAACACATTGATACAGTTAATGAAGTTAGCACATTAATATAGTGTTAACACATTAATACAGTTCAAGATTTAAGAGATATACATTTAATTACCCTACATCTCTCTACCTTCAGCTACCTGGTTCTCTTCCTTAGAGGCAAGCAACATTCCCAGTTTAAATAACACTTTTAATATTTTTATTTAAAGGGCTTCTTTAGTATGCATGAATAATTAAAGTTGACAGCATGGCTTCTAGAGTCAGGCATTTCAGATTTTCATTTATTTAACAGTTATTGAGCACCTACCAGGAACTTTCTTGGCACTGGGAATATGTTAGTGAACAAATGAAACTCCCTGCCTTTGTGGAGATTACATTGTAGTGGGTAGAGACAGGCACTGAACATTCATTTATTTACTACTTCATGTGGTGATGAGTTCTAGGAGAAAAATAAAGCTGGGAAAAAGAACAGACCATAGGTGAGGTGCTGTTTATGATAGGATTCAGAGAAAGCCTCTGGCTGGTAGGGTGACATTTCAGCAGAGAATTGAATGATCTGAAGGAATGAACTTAGAGCTTTCAGGAGAAAAGTATTCCAGGGAGAGGACCATCAACGACAAAGTTTTGGAGAACATTTTCAAGGCAGAGGTATCCTGGAGTCGTAGAGGAGGACTGGCTAGAGAGGACTGACCTGGTGGGAGAATGCTGGGAGATAATCTGTAGAAGGAGAAAGAAGGTAAAAGTTTCATGTGGGATGAAGGAGACTGCTGAGGGCCAGTTTATAGAAGGCTTGCATACCATCATAAGGAATTAGGACTTTATTCTGAGTAGGATGGGAATCTTGGGCCAAGGGATTATATTTAAAAGATTCAGTCTGACTGCTTTGTGGAGAATACACTCTTGGGGACGAGGATGAAAGCAGAGAGACACATTATGAGTCTAAAATAGCCATAGAATATGTAGCACTGTACTAGATACAGTGGGTTTTATTAAATCTAGTTAGGTGTCATTTCTCTCTGGGATTTGACTTCCCAGAGAAGTCAAAGAAAGGGGTGTGAAGTAAAAGTGAATTCATAATAAGTATTTACATTTTTAAATGGTTACTTTAGGAATTATGATTAAACTCTGTAGTCATTTAAATTTGTATAGATCCCCTAAGTATCACTTGGATCTTGAAGAAATGTAAGATTCCCAAAAGAATCTTCAGTACCTTTTATAGTTATTTTATAGCATGCAATAATTTTTTTTTTCCTTAGGCCTTCCAAAAAAGGCTGAGTGGCAGAGTTTTGACAAATTAAATATTGGGTGCTATTTTTTCCTCTCTACTTTTACTAGGTGACATTTCAAATTTGAAACTGCTTTGGTTTATCCAGCATGTATCAATATGCTAAAAAATATCTAAAGGTCAGAATTTTTAGACTTTAAGCAAGCAGGTTGCTAGTGATGAAAACAAATGGAATATAAAAATGTCAACATGTAAAATTTAAACTTTTGAATGACTGAATAATATGTCCGAATTTGCTAGCAAATGTGCTATGTCTGATAGTGTGGAAAGGAGTTGCATCATAGGATATAAATCTGAAATTTGAGGATCTCAGAACTCTTAATATCTAACTGGGTCAACAGAGGCACTTTTTTTTTTTTTTAAGATTTTATTTATTTATATGAGAGAGAGAATGACATAGAGAGCATGAGAGTGGGGAGGGTCAGAGAGAGAGGCAGACTCCCTGCTGAGCAGGGAGCCCGACGTGGGACTCGATTCCGGGACTCCAGGATCATGACCTGAGCCGAAGGCAGTCGCTTAACCAACTGAGCCACCCAGGCGCCCGGCACTTTTTTTTTTAAATAGAAGCACTTTGAATAAGAAATGGGGCGCCTGGGTGGCTCAGTTGACTCTTGATCTCGGATCTTGGCTCATGTCGTGGCTCAGGTCATGATCTCAGGGTCCTGACCTTGAGCCCCACCTCCTCACTCGGTGTGGAGCCTGCTTGGGATTCGCTCTCACCCTCTCGCTTGCCCCTTCCTCATCCCCTTGCATGTGTACATGCGCACTCTTTTTTTTTTTTTTTAAAGATTTTATTTATTTATTTGACAGAGAGAGACACAGCGAGAGAGGGAACACAAGCATGGGGAGTGGGAGAGGGAGAAGCAGGCTTCCCAATGCAGGGCTCGATCCCAGGACCCTGAGATCATGACCTGAGCCCAACGAAGGCAGACGCTTAACGACTGAGCCACGCAGGCGCCCCTCTGCGCGCTCTTTCTTAGAAAAAAGAAATCGTGGATAAGGGAGGCATAAAAACCAGGCATGGTAAAGGTATAGGAAGTAGATAAGTAAAATGGTCACTCTGAAGCATACTTAAATATAATAGTGTTGAAGGAGAAGAGGAATAGAAAATGAAAGTTAAAGGGAAAGCCTAGCATATTGAGAGTTTAGGAAAACTTTTAAATAAGGAATTGCTGGATGCGGTCAAGTTTAGAGAGTGTGTTAAAATGACTTAACATATGAAAAGAACTCTGAGAATGAATACTAAAGCTATCTTGTACATCTTATGCATAACTACATAATTGTAGTTATATCCTGGAAGGGCGTTGATAATATTACTCTTGATTTCTTTTAATTTGCTCAGCTTGTCTGGAGTTCCTAAAATATGAAAACAAAATATATACCTCTGTTTGGTTCATGGAATCATAAGAGTTTTGAGCTGAAAATAACCTTAGAGTGATCTCTTACCCCTGCCCCTTAGTTTTACAGGTTGGAGAAGTAGACACACAGTGGTAAATTTTCATATCCAGTTATGATGAAGGAAAGATTAGAATTTAGGTCTTCTGACGTCCAGTTCAGTGCTCTTCCACAATGTTTTGCCTTATGTTTGTTTTGAGTTACAGTTTTCTGACCATTTCAGTTGTATGTTGTTAACAAAGACAGGAATTTTGTTGTTGTTGTTAAATTGCTAAGAAGGTAACAGTCTTGTGATTATCCTCCAAGCGAAAATTGACCTGTAATTTGTAGAATACATTATCTAAACTTTCAGTCTTAATTACCAGCTTTAGAATTGTTTATTGCTTCCTTATATATTTTGATCTGAATTAGTATTTTGCATAGTTAAATTTATTTAGAAGAGTTAAGTGTGCAAAGTATAAGTGGAAATTTCTCTGTTAAAAGCTTCTAGAACCTTACTGATTTTATTTTTATTTATTTTTTAAAGCTTTTATTTATTTGAGAAAGAAAGCACGAGTGCACATGGGTAGGGGGAAGAGCAGAGGGAGAAGTAGGCTCCCCGCTGAGCAAGGAGCCTGATAATGCATGATGTTGCATGATGCATGGCTCGATCCCAGGACCCTGGAATCAGGACCTGAGCAGAAGGCAGAAGCTTAACCAACTGTGCCACCCAGGCGCCCCTGAACTTTACTAATTTTAGTAAGAAGGACCAGTTTGGCTTTATAGGATATCTGATTTCTGGAATATTTTAGGGTATTCATTGCTTTTTTTTTTTTTTGAGGTACAAATAACTAAGTAGATCATTATGGTTTTGCTGGTAAAAGTCTTTGGGATACTTGATTTTAACATACAGCTAAGGATGTTTTTGGTACTATTTTAATTTGCTTAATAGTTTAAATAGAGAAAGTATTACAACTTTCTTTTAAATTTTTACAACTATTAAATTTTAAGTAACTTTATCCTTAAAATCTTGTTGATATGATTATTTAGCAAGCCACATTTTTACAGATTTGTAGAAACAAGTTTTATTAATTCCCAATAAAATATTTAGTTTCCAAAGCTTTGAGGTAATGAAGCTGTTGAGAATCAATAAATTTTGATGCAGTAAATTTTCTTGTAAAAGCATACTTAAGAGGACTGTAAATGTAATATATATCCTGTGTATCTTTTTGTTTTGTAAGTTTTATCTCAATTCTGAATATAGTGTAGTTGTTAAACAAATATATATATTTTTGTGGATGTGTATTAAATCCTTGAATCTAGCTAAGTCAGTTCCCCTGTTTGTAAAATGGGAATAATACTATCACTTATGTCACAGCATTTTAAAGGTTTAATGAGATAATGTGTGTTAAGAATGTAGACTTGGGCGCCTGGGTGGCTCAGATGGTTAAGCGTCTGCCTTCGGCTCAGGTCATGATCCCAGGGTCCTGGGATCGAGTCCCGCATCGGGCTCCCTGCTCCTTGGGAGCCTGCTTCTCCCTCTGCTTCTCTCTCTCTCTGTCTCTGTCTCTCATGAATAAATAAATAAAATCTTAAAAAAAAAAAAAAAAAAGAATGTAGACTTTTTCTTCTCCTAGAAAACACCAAACTGCGGATGATGCTGGTGCTGTGGGGGAGCCCAGAGACCTGGGGTGGGTGTGGGGGGCTGCAGTGGGAGGCCGAGGTAGCGGCATCCAGGGCGGAGTTTTGGCTGTGGGTGGGGGGGCTGCCGAGGCCAAGCTGAGGTCAAGGAGTGGATCCCGGTCACCAATCTGGGCCACCTGGTCAAGGACATGAAAATCACGTCCCTGGAGATCTCTTCTCCCAGCCCATTGGGGAATCTTTCCTGGGCGCGTCCCTCAAGGATGAGATTTTGAGGATGATGCCTGTGCGAAAACAGACCCATGCTGCCCTGCGGACCAGGTTCTAGGCATTTGTTGCCATCGGAGAGTACAGTGGACGTGTCGGTCTGGGTGTTAAGTGCTCCAAGGAGGTAGCCACTGCCATCCATGGAGCCATCCTCCTGGCCAAGCTCTCCATTGTCCCTGTGCTGTGAAACTACTAGGGGAACAAGATCAGCAAGTCCCACACTGTCCCTCACAAGGTGACCAGCCTCTGTGGCTCTGTGCTGGTGCGCCTCATCCCTGCCTCCTGTGCCCAAGAAGCTCCTGATGATGGCCGGTGTGGAAATTGCTACACCTTGGCCAGGGGCTGCACTGTCACCCTGGGCAACTTTGCCAAGGCCACTTTGGATGCCATTTCCAAGACCTACAGCTGTCTCAACCCCCCCCCCTTCCCCTGACCTCTGGAAAGAGACTGTGTTCACCAAGTTTCCTTATCAGTGATTTACTGACCGTCTGGTAAAGACCTACACCAGAGTATCCAGCTGTGGCCAACACATAGTTTTATATAAGAAAAATAAAGTGAGTTAAAGCCTGGGAGCGGGGGGGAATGTAGACTTTCTGAGTTCATATCCCAATTCTACCGCTTATTTAGTTGTATGACCTTGTAAAAGTTATGTAGCCCTTCCTAGCTTCCTTTGTTCAGTCCTCTTGAGTCTTCCATAAAGGAAGCCTATGTTTACAATGGAGTTATTTTTTTTTTTTAAGCCTGTTTCCTGCTCAGAGATGTGGGGATCCAGAGGCCTGTTTTCATTTTGCATTGTCTCTTTTTAGTTCCACTGCTCATACAGTTTTTGTGATAGGAGTTAGAGCATTTTCATACATATTTCGTCTGCTCATGGA
The DNA here is from genome assembly GCF_029215605.1 of Mirounga angustirostris. Classification (NCBI taxonomy): domain Eukaryota; kingdom Metazoa; phylum Chordata; class Mammalia; order Carnivora; family Phocidae; genus Mirounga; species Mirounga angustirostris. The sequence continues at coordinate 47,917,797 of NW_026991714.1, forward strand.
AGTGATGTGGTAGTGGGAGAAGGGAAGGAAAGAAGCTGATGATACAGAAGAGGAGGAGAATTGCTGAGCTGGTGGTAGGGACTGGAGCTTGTACAGGAGGGAGGGGATTAGATAGAGAAAAGAATAGATAGTAGTTCATTTATCATAACAAGAAGGAAGGCAGAGCATATGGATGTAGATAGATGCTGATACTGTGGGTGGACGCAATGATAATTCCTGGAAATCCTCTTCTGACTGCTTTAATTTTCTAAGCAAGTCATCAGCTGAGAGTGAGAAAGGGCATGGAAGAGGATATTAGAAGTTTGAGAAGAGAGGAGAGAGCATGTAAGTGTTTAGAAAAGTGGGAGAGTGAATGGGCTAGGGAAATAGATTATGATTACCAGGCAGAACTCGGGGCTCAGTTGAGGTTAAAGGTCATGAATTAAAAGTGAGGCCAGTCAGCTTGTTTGTGTGCTTTTTTTGCTCCTTTAGTAGTAGGAGAACAGACAGAGAATTGAATTTAAGCAGCATTGTGGTTTTGCAAAGTGAGTATGTCCCAAATGAGAGAGGAGTGAATGATCATAATGATGCATCATGGAATTTGGGTAAGGAGAGAAGAGAGTACTTCTGGGGGGCGAGGGAGAGTGAAAAGATAGTTGGGTCAGTAGATTTGAGGTTCTGCTGGGATCAAATGATGGCAGGAGTTCATGTACGAGAAGGAATGAGCTAGTAGGATAGAAGATGTATTCAAAAGTGGTTGCATGAAATTGAAATTGTTGAGAAGGGTGCATTGCAGTGTGTGGCTAAGGTAGGGTTACATTTAGTTCTTTGATCTTCAAGCAACTCTATGATGTAAATAGTGTAAGCATCATTATTCATGTTTTATAGATGAAAAAACTGAAGCTCAGAGAGGTTGGACAGTTGCCCCAAGGTCGCAAAGCTAGGTAGGACTCATAGTCTATTACTCTGATTCTCAGTATGCACTCCTCTACCATACTGTATCAATTTTCTGAAAGTTAGTGACTTATTACTTTCCCTTTGAAACTGTAGGGCAACCTCAAATCAGGACTTTTAATAAATGTACATGAACAGAATTATTTTGTTCAGAAATCTTCAGAGTAACTTTGGGGTAAGGGTGATGTTAAAGGGTTCATTGCTTCTGTTATTATCTAACTGATCTTACTGAAAACACACACACACACACCCATACATTGAAGGCTTAAATATGACAGTTTTGTTTAAACTCCCTTTTGTAAGGAGACTTAAGGTGGGTGGGGGACAGGACAAGTAGGAATGTACTATTCTTTCAGCAGCATGCCTGGACAGACAGCTGTGCTGTCAAATGCGTCTGCCCAAATCCATGTGCATTCTTTATGGTGGCAATTTGCATTATTGCAAGTCTCTTGGAAAGGATAGTTGGCTATTGGATAACATCCATTTGGGATCTGATTGTCTTCTCTCCCCCAGTAAGATTGTAATTATGCTTTTTCTTTTTTTAAGATTTTATTTATTTATTCATAAGAGACAGAGAGAGAGAGAGAGACAGAGGGAGAAGCAGGCTCCCCGCTGAGTAGGGAGCCCGATGCGGGACTCGATCCCAGGACCCTGGGATCATGACCTGAGCCGAAGGCAGACGCTTAACCATCTGAGCTACTCACGCACCCAATTTTGCTTTTTCTTTGTGTTTTTTAATCATTTAGCTTTGTGTTTGGGGGTAGACTTTGAAGAGTTCTTTAAATGGGAAGGAAGAATGAAGGAATTGTAATTAAATATAATATGAACTTATATTTACCATTTTTAATGTTTGCCAGAGTATAAAAATAGGATGCCTAAATTTCAGATTTTTTTTAAAAGTTGTTTTAATTATAGTAAAATACACATGACATCAAACTCATCATCTTCTCAGATAATGTTTTAATATACTTTAGATTATATTTTGTTCATATAATACTCTATTTAAAATAGGCGTAGTTTCCTGTGGCTGATCCTTAAATGCACTTCGGCCAGAGGAACGAACTCCCCTTTCCTAGCTGTTACCACTCTTCTATCTCCTTCCTTCTACTGGTACTAAAACCTTTTACCTCACTAGAATGGAGTCTCATGAGAGCACAGGAGGGTAGAGAAGTGGTAAACCTTGGCAGCTGATGCTCCCTCCTACAATATCTGTGAAATGCGGCTTGTTTCTGCTCCTTTCTTCCTTTGCTCTGGAGCCTTCGTGCCAGCTCCTTGGAGAGAATGTATAAGAAAACCTGAGTCTGAGTGATACAGCTCTGATCTGTTCCTTAAGAGCTTTCATTTCTTACCATCCTAAGGATGACATCTAAACTACTAGCAGAGCATCATCCAAGGCTTTCATGATCTGGTACCTGCATCGTCTCATACATGCTCTCTAGCTTCCAGCCGTACTATAATACAGGCAGTTCCCTCAGTATGGTCTGTGCCTGGCACATAGATAGTCCAGAAATATTTCTGGAGAGAATGAATATCTGTCTCTCCCTCTCTATCCCTGCCTGTGTGTCTATCTATCTATCTCTGTATCTTGAAGTTGTACTCTTTTACATGCTAACTTTTATTCCATGGCTAACTCTTTAAGACTCAGGCCAAGAATCCTGTATCAAGAGGCCTTCTCTGCTTTTGTCTGTACTAGTAAGCACTCTTGCTCTACGATATCAAGACATTCAGGCCACATCTCTGTATATGATAGCTGATGGACTTCTTTGTTTCTCTTACTAGTATATGAGATGCTTGAGGGCCAGGGACCATGTGTTACTTACCTTAGTACCCCATAGCTCTTGGCCTATTCTTCATAGGCATCTTCTATTATTAAAAGCCTTTAAGTTAGCTGTTGCTCTTGTTTCCTGATGTTTACATTATGTAATGTTATATATTCAGTATTCCTGCACTTTTTATTTCATTTCTTTGCTTTCCTAAGTGAAAATTACATGGATACTTGTGAAATAATAAATATTTTAATGAGTATATATCATACATCATAATTAGTACAATCTTATTGTGGGATTGGGATGTTGGGTAGGAAAATTAGAATTTCTGTTTACATTATGTAATGTTATATATTCAGTATTCCTGCACTTTTTATTTCATTTCTTTGCTTTCCTAAGTGAAAATTACATGGATACTTGTGAAATAATAAATATTTTAATGAGTATATATCATACATCATAATTAGTACAATCTTATTGTGGGATTGGGATGTTGGGTAGGAAAATTAGAATTTCACACTTCATTTCCTGTAGAGGAATTATCTGAGCGCTTTAAGAAGCTGGACAAGATTATATAAGCTTTACCCTTCTAGATCAGTACATTTGGGTTTGCATATTTTATTTTTTATTTATTTTTTAAATATATTTTTTCATCTTTTTTTATTAACATATAATGTATTATTTGTTTCAGGGGTACAGGTCTGTGATTCATCAGTCTTACACAACATACAGCGCTCACCACAACACATACCCTCCCAATGTCCATCACCCAGCCACCCCTCCAGCAACCCTCAGTTTGTTTCCTAAGATTAAGAGTCTCTTACGATTTGTCTCCCTGCCTGGTTTTGTCTTGTTTTATTTTTTCCTCTCTTCCCCTATGCTCCTCTGCCTTGTTTCTTAAATTCTGTATATCAGTGAGATCATATGATAATTGTCTTTCTCTGATTGACTTAGTTTGTTTAGCATAATACCCTCTAATTCTATCCATGTCGTTGCAAATGGCAGTATTTCATTTTTTTTTTTTTTGGTGGCTGCATAGTATTCCATTTGTGCGTGTGTGTGTGTGTGTGTGTGTGTGTATGGCACATCATCTTTATCCATTCATCTGTCGATGGACATCTGGGCTTTTTTCATAGTTTGGCTATTGTGGACATTGCTGCTATAAACATTGGGGTGCAGGTGCCCCTTCGGATCACTACATTTGTATCTTTGGGGTAAATACCCAGTAGTGCAATTGCTGGGTCGTAGGGTAGCTCTGTTTTTAACATCTTGAGGAACGTCCATACTGTTTTCCAGAGTGGCTGCACCAGCTTGCATTCCCACCAGCAGTGTAAGAGGGTTCCCCTTTCTCTGCATCCTCACCAACATCTATCATTTCCTGACTTGTTCATTTTAGCCATTCTGACTGGTGTGAGGTGGTATCTCATTGTGGTTTTGATTTGTATTTCCCTGATGCCGAGTGACGTGCACTTTTTCATGTGTCTGTTGGCCATTTGGATGTCTTCTTTGCAAAAATGTCTGTTCATACCTTCTGCCCATTTCTTGATTAGATTAATTTGTTCTTTGGGTGTTGAGTTTGGTAAGTTCTTTATAGATTTTAGTTACTAGCCTTTTATCTGATATGTCATTTGCAAATATCTTCTCCCATTCTGTCGGTTGTCTTTGGTTTTGTTGACTGTTTCCTTTCCCCTGCAAAAGCTTTTTATTTTGATGAAGTGAGTTTGCGCATTTTATTTTATTTTATTTTAAAGATTTTATTTATTTTTTGACAGAGACACAGTGAGAGAGGGAACACAAGCAGGGGGAGTGGGAGAGGGAGAAGCAGGCTTCCCGCTGAGCAGGGAGCCCGATGTGGGGCTTGATCCCCTGGGATCATGACCTGAGCCGAAGGCAGACGCTTAACCATCTGAGCCACCCAGGCGCCCCCTCTTTGCGCATTTTAAATTGGTGACTTGTTAAATTGTTCCTGCTTAAGATGTAACTACTGTTAATGCATTTCTGTTTCCTATTTTCCACTCTCTCTTATCACTATTGCTTTTCTTTCTTACACTCTTTAAAGATTTATTATTTTAGAGAGAGACAGAGAAAGTGAGAGTGCAAGTCGGTGGGGGGGAGTGGGAGAGGGAGAGAGAATCTTGGCAGACTCTGCGCTGAGCACAGAGCCTGAGGTAGGGCTCGATCCCTGAGATCATGACCTGAACTGAAACCAAGAGTTGGGCACTTAACCAACTGAGCCACCCAGGTGGCCTTTTTCTTTCTTACTCTTGATGTCAAAAGTTGTGTCATTTGTGTATTCCTTAGAGTTAACGACTTAGCAGGTGACTCATTATTTGTTTATATGAGAAGGCTTTCTTGTAGATGTTCTTCCTTTTTAGAGTCCAGAATCTTAATCATTTTACCATAAGTTTTACTCTCTCTGTTCCTAATTTTAGTGTGAAATCATTTAGGTGAAATAATAGTCAAAGAAACTGTAGGCATACTAAATATGTCTTGGATTTTTTTGGCATGAAGCTAAGTACAATAGAGATTTATTATATAAACAGCAATTGTGTGAAATCCCAAATTTATTTAGATGTATTTAAATAATTTTTTAAAATTAAAATTAGCATGTGGTATTGAAGACATTTCTAATAACTTTTTTCCCTGGTGTAGGCCCACTTTTCTCTGCCAGAGCTACCTGCCTACAGCAGGTAAGCTTTTATGGGATTTACTCTTTTAAAACATTTTTTATTGTTTAAAAAATATATATAACATAAAATTCACCATTTTAATCATTTTTAAGTATGCAATTCAGTGGCATTAAATACATTCACAATGTAATGCAACCATTACCACTATCGATTTACAAACCTTTTCAAACAACCCAAACAAAATGTCTCCCCATTCCTCTCTCCTTGTAGTCCCTGGGAACCTCCAGTCTACTTTCTGTGTCTAAGAATTTGCCTATTCTAGATATTTCACATAAATGTATTTAGTTTATTTCACTGGCACAGTTTTCAGGGTTCAATGTTACAGTGTGTACCAGAACTTTGTTCTTTTTTTTTTTTTTAATTATCTTTTTTTTTTTTTAAGATTTTATTTATTTATTTGACAGAGAGAGAGATAGCAAGAGCAGGAACACAAGCAGGGGGAGTGGGAGAGGGAGAAGCAGGCTTCCCGCCGAGCAGGGAGCCCGATGTGGGACTCGATCCCAGGACCCTGGGATCATGACCTGAGCCGAAGGCAGACGCTTAACGACTGAGCCACCCAGGTGCCCAATGTTCTTTTTTTTTTTTAAAGTTTTATTTTTTTTTAAGGTTTTATTTATTAGAGAGAGAGAGAGCAAGAGAGTAGGGACAAGCAGACTCCTCTCTGAGCAGGGAGCCTGATGCCGGCTCAAGCCCAGGACCCCAGGATCGTGACCTGAGCCAAAGACAGACGCATAACTGACTGAGCCACCCAGGCGTCCCTAAAGTTTTATTTTAAGTACTCTCTATACCCAGTGTGGTGCTCCACTCAAAACCCTGAGAATCAAGCATCACGTGCTCTTCTGACTGAGCCAGTCAGGTGCCCCAGAACTTCATTCCTCTTTATGGCTGAATAATATTCTATTTTATGTATATACAGCAGTTTATTCATTTCTTGGTGGATACTTTGGTGGTTTCCACTTTTTGACTGTTGGGAGTAGTGCTGCAGTGAACATTAGCATGTAAGCTTCTGTTTGAATCCCTATTCTGGGTTCTTTTGAGTATATACCTGGGAGTGGAATTGTTGGTTCATTTGATAATTCTCTGTTTAGTTTTTTGAGAAACCACCAAACTTTTCCACAAGGACTGTACCATTTTACATACCTACCTGCCATGCCCTGGGACTCTTTTTTTTTTTTTTTTTTTTTAAGATTTTATTTATTTATTCATAAGAGAGAGAGAGAGGCAGAGGGAGAAGCAGGTTACCCGCTAAGCAGGGATCCCGATGCGGGACTCGATCCCAGGACCCTGGGATCATGACCTGAGCTGAAGGCAGACGCTTAACCATCTGAGCCACCCAGGCACCCTGTCCTGGGACTCTTAAGAGGGAATTCGACCTACAACATCTTTAACTAGTTAGGTATACCTTGGATGTGTCTCTTAACCTATCTTTGTATTTCTGTTATCTCATTGTTAAAACTGGAGCTTGAATTAGATAATCAAAAAAGTGTCTCCTATCTCTGCAATTCTGTGATACTACAAGGAATTGCCATGATTTGCAGTTCTTTAGTCCTCTCCCCTTTTTTTAACAAGCAATTTGTATAGTGGGAGGCAGAACCTTTAAATGCCTGGTGATACAAGTGTATTCAAATCTCCAAATACTTTTAAATTTTTATTTATTTATTTATTTTTAAAAAAGATTTTATTTATTTATTTGACAGAGGCACAGTGAGAGAGGGAACACAAGCGGGGGGCGGGGTCGAAGAGGGAGAAGCAGGCTTCCCACGGAGCAGGGAGCCCGATGGAGGGCTCGATCCCAGGACCCTGGGATCATGACCTGAGCCGAAGGCAGATGCTTAACGAGTGAGGCACCCAGGTGCCCCTACTTTTAAATTTTTATTCTGTTATGTATGAGCCAATTTACAAATGTTAGTTTATTGAAGGCTTTTTTAGGTACATCTACATTGAAATATCATAAACTTTTATTAATTTGCACTCTATGGGTATAAAAACCATAATTAGGGTAAAAATTTATTATTTGCCGAATTTATGTCACAAAAAGTTTTGCTATCCACTATTCTACGTTAGTGATATATATATATAAATATGTATTTATATATAATTTATATGTAATTATGCTATATAATTTATATGTGTAAATACATATATTAGAGATATTACATAATTAGAATAGTATAATCAAATATTTAATTATAAGGTTTTTTTTTTTAAAGATTTTATTTATTTAATTGACAGAGCGTGAGAGGGAACACAAGCAGGGGGAGTGGGAGAGGGAGAAGCAGGCTTCCTGCCGAGCAGGGAGCCCGATGCGGGGCTTGATCCCAGGACCCTGGGATCATGACCTGAGCTGAAGTCAGTCACTTAACCAGTTGAGCCACCCAGGCGCCCCTATAAAGTTATTTTTAAGAGTGTAGCACCATTTGCATAAAGATAATTATCTCTAGATGCTTAAGAAAACTTGAAATAAAGGCGAAATGGAATCAAGGATAACTGCAAATTTAAAACCTGAAAGAAGAGTAGTTCTCATAATAAAAAATGGAAATTTTGAAACAGAAGTATATTTAGTTGACATGAGCAAGAACTTAAGTCAGTATAAGCTTGGTAGTACAGTTGTTGCTTTCAGTAGAATTTTGGCATGTTGGAACTTGAACCTTTCATTGCCAAAACTATTCCATTCTGTGTAATTATATGATGACGACATATAAGTAAGTATATTTTCATACCATCTGAATTACATACCAGAATATATTACAGGTACATTGAGTAGGGAGACCAGAAGTCTAGGATCTTGTGTTACAGGCATCCTATTAGAAAGGCCACAATGCCCCAGTAGGTCCTAATGGGTTACGGAAAAGAACTTTTTTTCTTTCTTTAAAGATTTACTTATTTGACAGAGACACAGCGAGAGAGGGAACACAAGCGGGGGGGGTGGGGGGGGGGGGAGAGGGAGAAGCAGGCTTCCCGCCGAGCAGGGAGCCTGATGGGGGCTAGATCCCAGGACCCTGGGATCATGACCTGAGCCGAAGGCAAACACTTAACGACTGAGCCACCCCCAATAAATTACATGAAGTAATTGCTATTAAATGAATTAATTGCTATTAAATTTAAGGTTCCTTATTCTGTTTATTTGGGTTTCAGTGAATTGTGCCTTTAGTCCCAGGACAGTCTACTTCCCAAGACCGACAGTCTCCCTGAGGATAACTAGTTAGAAGGGGATGGTATGTCATGACTATTCTTGGAACTTGACTTGGCTGTTAACTGTGCTTCTCTGGCAGGAGCCAGAAGGGTTGGGTTGGATCTCAGGGCATCTTTGGAATAATCAAGATGCTTAGTGTAGCAGCCCAGCTTGCAACCAGGGCTCAGTCGTCTTATAATGTTTTTGTTTGTTTGATTAGTTTTTACTCCTTACCGTGTTTTTAATCCTTTTCTTCTTGAACAGAAGCCTCCTTACTAGTCCATCTTTTCCCCTGGGCTAGGGTGTGAAATTAGCTTATTTTTTTCTGTTGGCATACTGACTCCTAAGCTTGAATCCTCAAAATCAGTTTTACTTCTAAAAAATGCTCACCTGCTTGTATTTTTCTTAGGAGAGGAAAATGTAACAACACAAAAAATTAAAACCAGCTGCTGTTAATAACAGCCTTATTACTTTTGTTTTCTTGAAAAGCATTTGACTCTCCCAGATACTTTCCTTTATCTGCCAAGTGGAATACTCTTAGAACTTTAAAAATTCTTTTATGCATATGATTATAAAGGAGTGATAATTGGTTTTGATTAATTTGTTATAACTTCTTTTGATTGTAGAGACTATGATAGGAATTTGTCTAGCCTGTGATCTCCTGTATTAATTTGCTTCATCATTCCCTTTCATCAGCATTTATGTGTTACTGCCTAGGGCATGAGCTCACATTCCCATTTATTGGACTTACAAGACAGTGGCATGCCAGACAGTAGTAAAACTTCCTAGGATATCTGTCTGCTAGGAGACTAAAATTAAGAGCTAGATGTTTATTCCTTAAAGACATCCATTTAAGGAGAGTAGTTCCTCCCCTTCTTACCCCACTCTTCAAATAGCTAATTTCTTTCTTTTAGGTAGCTTCACACTTGTCTGTTCTAATATTCTAAATACGTCACCAAATATTTATTAAGCTTCTACTATTGTGAAACAGTCTTAGGAGAAGTCTGGTCTCTGTCAGTTCCAAGGGACTGGTGATGGCTTTTCTTTTCTGAGATGGACAGGGGACAGAAGGCCAATTCACTGGGTCCAGGGAATAGGGTAAAGGAGTTAGCTGAACATCTTTCAGCCTGGACTAACATCCCGTCCTTCTTTATTTTCTGTCTCTGGCTTTGGCATCCTTAGCTTTCTTGCTGCTCTGGCCATGTGAGTTTTCTACTTTGCCAATCTGTGCCAAAAACAAAACCAAAACAAAACAATCCATCTCCTATCTTTTCTCCTCTTCCTGAGATAAAAAGTGCTCTAAGAAATTTCACAGGGAGTAACAAAAGGTAAAGACACTAAGAGGATGACAGGGGATAGTCTCTCTTTTATATATATATATTTTTTAAGATTTTATTTATTTATCTGGCAGAGACACAGAGAGAGAGGGAACACAAGCAGGGGGAGTGGGAGAGGGAGAAGCAGGCTTCCCACAGAGCAGGGAGCCTGATGCGGGGCTCGATCCTAGGACCCTGGGATCATGACCTGAGCTGAAGGCAGACGCCTAACGACTGAGCCACCCAGGCACCCCTCTCTTTTATATTTTTATATAAGCCTTCTTTCTCTTTTTTGCTTAGAATCAGTAGAAAAGTTGAGGGGTATGAAATTGTAGAAGGTTTAAAGACTACACTGTGGACTGAATGAAGTAATATTCTTCTATATATGTGTATATATATATATTAAAGTATTTCAGACTAATTTTAAAGGGTACATATAGATGTGGAAATTTCAGTGGGCAATATCAAAGAGGAACTATAGTAACTAGAAAGGCTTTGCATTTCATCTGTCTGTAAGTACAGCTGTAGGGTAAGCTGCTTTTTTTTTTTTTTAAAGCTTATTTATTTATTTGAGAGCGCGTGAGAGAGAGAGAGCACGAGCAGGGGGGAGGGCAGAGGCAGAGGGAGGAGCAGACTCCCTGCTGAGCAGGGAGCCCGATGCAGGACTCGATCCCAGGACCCTGGGATCATGACCTGAGCCGAAGTCAGACACTTACCCGAATGAGCCACCCAGGCGCCCTAGGGTAAGCTTCTTATTCCTGATCTAAGGTGAGGACGTAGGAGAAAGGGGCATCATATGTTGCCAGGACATGCAGGGGAGGGGGGCGGAATGTCAGAGGGAAACCAAGGAAGAGAACCTGATAGGGGTGAAGGAGGGAGGCTCTGTAGCTGCTTTTAGGTCATTATACATAGGTCCAGCATATAAAAAAATGAGAATTTTTTTCTTCACATAAAATTTGATATGAACACAAACACAATAAAAAGAGGAAACTGTAAAAAAAAAATGCTGGTTTGTCAGTACATTTGAAAATTTTTTTCTTGCAAATAACAATATCATGCTTCAGGGTTTTTTTTTGACAGGGCGTCATTGTAATTTATACTTTTAAAAAAACACTTATTTGTTTTGCTTGTATATAGTCCCATATTCAGTCAGTGTTCAAATGTCATTCTTTTTCAGTTTATTTGAATTACTATCCAGATAAGACCTATTTGTCACAGTGATATATTTAATAATTGATATAATTATTTAATATATCTAATAGAATCAATATGTATCTCAAATCTCTGATCTGTAGGTTCTCTGCCTTCATTTTTCCTTTTGCACAAAGGAAGGGGTTATTAGATCTCAAAAACCATTAAAGCCTTTTGCGGGGCGCCTGGGTGGCTCAGTCAGTTAAGTGTCTGCCTTCGGCTCAGGTCACATTCCCAGGACCCTGGGATCAAGCCTGCAGAGCCCACATCAGGTTCCCTGCTTTAGCAGGGAGGCCGCTTCTCCCTCTGCCCCTCCCTCTGCTCGTGTTCTCTCACAAAAATAAATAGAAAATCTTTAAAAAGCCATTAAAGCCTTTTGTAGCTTTAAAATTTGTTGTTCATTATCTATCAGCCATTTCCTAGAACATGCTTCCAAAATATTTCTTTAATGGTTTTGGAAGAAAGCATATGGAAATTTTTCTTAAACTGAAACTTTTCTTCTAATGTCCAGATGGGGCGTGTTATATCCATATTTTATACTACAAGTTTTCTCATAATATTCTGGGAGGACATTTGTCTGACCCTATTAATTTAGTATCTTTAGTGGAGATTTGCTTTTTAAAACAGAGCTAGCCCAGGGCGCCTGGGTGGCTCAGATGGTTGAGCGTCTGCCTTCAGCTCAGGTCATGATCTCAGGGTCCTGGGATCGAGTCCCGCATCGGGCTTCCTGTTCCTTGGGAGCCTGCTTCTCCCTCTGCCTCTCTCTCTCTGTCTCTGTCTCTCATGAATAAATAAATAAAATCTTTAAAAAAAAAACAAAAAAACAGAGCTAGCCCATATATATTCCTAGTAGGGATAGAATAAGCTTAATGGCATGATTTAAGGAACACCAGCAGTGTCTCTCTGCCTACTTGTTAATGATTAAAATTCTTTCTTTGGGGACATTTATTTTTGACTGCCTAACCTGTTTTTTAAAGATTTTAAAATTTTTATTTATTTGACAGAGAGGGAGACAGCAAGAGAGGGAACACAAGCAGGGGGAGTGGGAGAGGGAGAAGCAGGCTTCCCGTGGAGCAGGGAGCCCGATGCAGGGCTCAATCCCAGGACTTTGAGATCATGACCTGAGCCAAAGGCAGACGCTTAAAGACTGAGCCACTCAGGCACCCCTAACTGCCTAACCTATTAAGATATAAACATTACTATAGTGGCTGGCAGTGTGGGGAGGCTGGGGAGGTTGGGGGGGGGTGGAGGGATTCAGTATCATTATTCTATGTAAATGTTACTTGTGAAATTATCTTTAAATTTCATAGATTATCTTTAAATTCTAAGGCTCTAGAGCACAATTGTTCTGGAGACCTTGCTTGGAGGAGTAAACACCTTTAGATCTTTATTAAAATAAGTAGTAGAATCCACTCTCTTACTCCTATTACTACCCTTCAATCAAAGATAAATAGGAGCGCCTCAGTGGTTCAGTCTGTTGAGCATCTGATTCTTGATCTCAGCTCAGGTCTTGATCTCAAGATCATGAGTTCAAGGCCTGCATTGGAGCCTACTTAAATGAAAAAACAAACAAAATAACTTCAGCTCTTTAGATAGAAAAAGACTGACTTGGGGCAGTCTCTTTGTGCATTCATGTATGTGTGTATACAGAGTAGTAAGAGTATCTCAAGGGGTTAAGTTCTTGGAAGATAGAAGAGAGGTCAGGAAAGGAGGGTACCTACCTGTCAAGGCCTCCTACGTTACCATCTTCTCTAGGATAAATTAAGGAGTTACCTTATCTTGAAGTGTAGCATACACCAACTTTTAATTCTAGTCTGCCATTTGAAAATGATTACCTATTATTTATTTTGAGGTACATTAATTTGTTTTTTCACTTTGTCATGAATTCTTTTGAATTCTAACTCTGTGATCAGTTTTAGTGAGGAGAAAAGTATTTGTGGTTTCTGCTGGGATTTTTTTCTTGGGGAAATAACGTAGCAAGCAGTAAGGGACATTTGTGATCAGTGGTACTTAGGTTTGATGTTTTTATTCTTTTTTTAGAAATGAGAACATAAATTATGCAGGACTTTTCTGGGCGTATAAAAACATGAACATGAAAACCCATTCTTTGAAGTTTCGTGGAGCTCCTTATGGAATTGTATTTCTATTTCATAATTGAGTACATGTTGTACTTTATTTCATAAGTGTAAAATGAACTTATTCTAACCAAATCTCTCAGACATGAAGCTTCTTGAGTGTAGTGCCCATATCTTTCATCTCCCACAGTATCTAAGTAACTGTAGAACCCTATTGTAAGTGGGGTCCAAAATGTGGTATATAATTAAGTTAGTAAAATTGGGGCACCTGGGCGGCTCAGTCGTTAAGCGTCTGCCTTCGGCTCAGGTCATGGTCCCAGGGTCCTGGGATTGAGCCCCGTGTTGGGCTCCCTGCTCAGTGGGGAGCCTGCTTCTCCCTCTCTCTCTGCCTGCCGCTCCCCCTGCTTGTGCGCGCTCTCTCTCAAATAAATAAAATTAAAAAAAAAAAAAAGTAAAATTATCAATATGGTCAGTAGACATAGAGCCAGTCACCAATCATAGTATATCAGAACTATAGTCTCTTGAGCAAAGTAAGTTCAGAATTTTTTGACTGAATGAGCATTTCTGTTTGTATTAATAGGGATTATTAAGTCCCTACTTTCCATTTAATTCTTTGTTATTCTCAAGTACAACAGTGTTGGGGTTTATACTGTGTTTTTTTGTTTTTTAGAAAAAGGTAATTTTTAATGTTTGGTCTTTTTTTAATTTCTTTTTTAATTTTTATTTATTTAAAAAAAATTTTATTTGACACAGAGAGATACAGCGAGAGAGGGAACATAAGCAGGGGGAGTGGGAGAGAGAGAAGTAGGCTTCCCGCCAAACAGGGAGCCTGATGTGCGGCTCGATCCCAGGACCCAGGGATCATGACCTGAGCTGAAAGCAGACGCTTAATGACTGAGCCACCCAGGCGCCCCTTTAATGTTTGGTCTTAATGACTAAATCCATCTTTATTACCAGTCTTTTTGTGTGTGTGTGTGTGTGTGTGTGTGTTAGAATTAAAATAATATTCTTAAATAATTAAAAAAGAACCACTTTAGGTTATGTCCTATATTTGACCTTACCTGCTTATAGTTTTCATAATTGTTTGAATTCCTTTGGTTTTAACTTTTTTGTTTAAAAGATTTTATTTTGAGAGAGAGAGTGTGCGCGTGCATGCGTGCACCTAGAGGGAGGGGCAGGGAGAGCGAGAATTTCAAGCAGACTATGCTGAGAGGGGAACCCAGGGCTCAAGGCTCAGCCTCATGACACGACTGTGGGATCTTGACCTGAGCCAAAATCAAGAGTCCGATTCTTTTTTTTTTTTTTTTTAAGATTTTATTTATTTATTTGACAGAGAGAAACAGCATGAGAGGGGATAGGATCAGAGGGAGAAGCAGGCTCCCTGCTGAGCCGGGAGCCCGATGTGGGACTCGATCCCAGGACTTAACGACTGAGCCACCCAGGCGTCCCTAAAATAAGACATCATTTAAAAAATGTATCTAGGGGGTGCCTGAGTGCCTCAGTTGGTTAAGCAACTGCCTTCGGCTCAGGTCATGATCCCAGAGTCCTGGGATCGAGTCCCACATCGGGCTCCCCCTTCTCTGTGGGGAGCCTGCTTCTCCCTCTGCCTCTGCCTGTCACTCCCCCTGCTTGTGCTCACTCTCTCTCTCTCTGTGTCAAATAAATAAATAAAATCTTTTTTTTTTTTTTAAAGATTTTATTTATTCATTTGAGAGAGAATGAGATAGAGCATGAGAGGGGGGAGGGTCAGAGGGAGAAGCAGACTCCCTGCCGAGCAGGGAGCCCGATGCGGGACTTGATCCTGGGACTCCAGGATCATGACCTGAGCTGAAGGCAGTTGCTTAACCAACTGAGCCACCCAGGCGCCCCTAAATAAAATCTTAAAAAAAAAAAAATGTATCTAGGAATCTAAATACCGTGGTGGCTCATCATTACCATAATCCATTTTACGAAGTACAGGAACAGGCTCTTTTTTAACAGCTGAAAGTTGTAAGTTATTCCTGTTTTTCTTTGGATTTGTATTTCTATTCCACTTCCCTCATAGAAGTTTATCCTATTGTGTTTTGACTACCCAAATATCATAATTCTCTGCACCTAAGATGGGTAAATAAATTGAAGTTAGAGTTTTCTTTTCAGTATCTCTGTTTAACATTTTTATGATTGATTTAGGGTTTTAACTTATTAGTACATTATCAAGACAATATAAGAATATATTTTGATAATTAAAAGTAAAATTTTATTGGAAATGCATTATATCAGCCATTGCTGCAAAAATGCTATGTAATAAATAATCTGAATCTCAGTAGCTTAAAATAGCATTTCTTTTTTTTCCTCATAAGTCTCTGGGTCAGCTGGGATTTGGTTGATCCCAGTTGAGCTTGCCTAGGTTCAGCTAGATTTGGCGCCATGCCCACAGGTCGGCTCTGCATGTCTCACTAGAGACTCATCGCCTGGAGATAGCGGGAGCACAAGAAGGGTGAGAAACAAACACATATGAGGCCTGGTAAAGCCCCAGTTCAAAATTGGCATACTGCCCACACTGTTGGGCGGAGAAGGTCACATGACCAAACCCAACATCAGTGGGGAAGGGAATTACGCTTTGCCCATTCCAGTGGTAGGAACTTCAGAGTCTTTTGGCCAAAGATATGCATGTATAATTCTATAACAGTGAGGAACTGAAAAATTGGGAACAATAATCAAACTTATTTTGTGCATCTTTTTTTTTTTTTTTTAAAGATTTTTTTTTTTTTATTGAGAGAGATAATGATAGCATGAGAGGGGAGAGAGTCAGAGGGAGAAGCAGACTCCCCGCTGAGCAGGGAGTCCGATGCAGGACTCGATCCTGGGACTCCAGGATCATGACCTGAGCCGAAGGCAGTCGCTTAACCAACTGAGCCACCCAGGCGCCCTGTGCATCTTTTAAAGAGATGTTTTTTCTTGTGTCTGGATACTGTTTACTAGAATGAGACACCCATTTGAAATCTGAAGCAGTAGGAGTTAGCTATGCAAAGTGGCAGTGGGGACAATGGGCAGAAAATATTTGGGGCTGAGGGAGTAGTATTTGCCAAAACAAGAGAGAGTTTGGGAAACTAGAGAGTTGAGTATGTCCAAAGCATAGGGTGAGAGGCCAGGTGTTTATCAAAAAGAAAATGGGCAGGAGAGTAAGGCCTCGGTCACTGCAAAAGAGCCTTTTATGCCAGGTGAGTGAGATTAGACTTCAACTTGAATGCAGTAGGGACGTCACTGAAATGTTTTAAACAGAGTAGTGATGTGATCAGACTTTCTTGTGCTCAAGGAAAAAAAAGAATCATCTTTTATGCACATTAGAATGTTTATGCACATTAGAATGTTGTTAGAGAAGACCACAGTCTGGAGACCAGTTATTAGACCATTGCAGGAAGTTAGGTGAGGAATGAAGATGACCTAAACTAAGGGAGTGGAATTAGGGCTGGGAAGAGATAGTGTTAAGCCACAGAGAATTAATTTGAACTCTTTTCAGCCAAGGAGTACTTTAGTCACATTTTCTCACTTACATATGATTGGAATGTTAGAACAAGGGCAATTTTTCGATTAATATATGTCATCAGTCTTTATTTTTTTTTTTATTATGTTCAGTTAGCCAAACATATAGTACATCATTAGTTTTTGATGTAGTGTTCAATGATTCATTAGTTGTGAACAACACCCGGTGCTCATCACAACATGTGTCCTTTTTTTTTTTTTTAAAGATTTTATTTATTTATTTGAGAGAGAGAGACTGAGAGAGAGAGCACATGAGAGGGGGGAGGGTTGGGAGGGTCAGAGGGAGAAGCAGACTCCCTGCCGAGCAGGGAGCCCGTTGCGGGACTCGATCCAGGGACTCCAGGATCATGACCTGAGCCGAAGGCAGTTGCTCAACCAACTGAGCCACCCAGGCACCCACAACATGTGTCCTCCTTAATACCCATCCCCCCTGGTTACCTCATTCCCCCACTCCTCTCCATTCTGTAACCCTCAGTTTGGTTCCTGGAGTCCAGAATCTCTCATGGTTTGTCTCCCTCTCTGTGTCATTTCTTCTCATTCAGTTTTCCCTCTCTTCCCCTGTGGTCCTCCACGCTATTCCTTATGTTCCACATATGAGTGAAACCGTATGATAATTGTCTTTCTCAGTTGATTTATTTCACTTAGCATAATCTCCAGTTCCATCCATGTCGATGCAAATGGTGGGTATTCATCCTTTCTGATGGCTGAGTACTATTCCGTTGTATATATGAACCACATCTTCTGTATCCATTCATCTGTTGAAAGACATCTCGGCTCCTTCCACAGTTTGGCTGTTGTGGACATTGCTGCTATGAACATAGGGGTGCATGTGCCCCTTCTTTTCACTACATCTCATCAGTCTTTAGTTTTATGAAACAGTGAATGTTAACAATGTTTAGGATGTTCTTTGTTTGAATTCCTTGAGAAAAGAGTTAATAAGTGAATATATTATTTTATTGAAGTAGAGAAACACTATTTATTATCTCTGACCTAGTGTGTATTGTGTGTTTTTTATTTCCTTGGTTTAACTATTTTTCCTTTCCTCCATAATCCAGAAAATTCAAAGTACCTGTTGTCTGAAAGAAAAACTCTTGAAATTGTTATTGTTCTTTAGTGGCTTCTAATTGCCAACAAAATAAATCTGAACTTCTTGGTGTGGCAGTCAAGATTCTCCAAGATCTGGTCCTTGCTTACCTCTCCTACTTTAATTTTCTTTTTTTTTTTTTTTTTTTTAAAGATTTTATTTATTTGACAGAGAGAGAGACAGCTAGAGAGGAAACACAAGTAGGGGGAATGGGAGAGGGAGAAGCAGGCTCCTTGCCGAGCAAGGAACCTGATGCGGGGCTCGATCCCAGAACCCTGGGTTCACGACCTGAGCCGAAGGCAGACGCTTAACGACTGAGCCACCCAGGTGCCCCGTCTCCTACTTTAATTTTCTTAGCACTTCATTTCATGCACACACCCCCTCCACCCACCCAAAAAAAACCTTGGGCCACACTTTTTTTTTTTCCTTTCCCCAGTTTATAGAATATACTATGCAGCTTATTATCATTAATCACACTTTACTTGGAATGTCTTAATCCTCATTCACTTTACCTGCTTCAGATGGTTGATATAGAAGACTTGTCTTTAAACTAGAGGTGATATGTGAGAGCCAGATTTCATCTTTCCATTTTACTGATATATTCCTGGTGCTTGTTAATAGTGCTTGGTTCAAAGTGGATGTTCAATAAATATTTCAGTAATCACCAATGTATTATTTAGAGTTAGGCATTTCAGTATTTCCTGTGGGTTGAGTTATTTTGTTTCTTTCTGGGTATACAGACACATTCATAAACATTCCATGCACAGAAAAGTGTGTGTGTGTGTGTGTGTAAAAGCAGTTGTTACATACTTCCATAGTCTCAAACAGCTGACTGCTTGGATTACAAGGATTGTATTGTAAATCTTTAGGAACGATCTAGGTTTATTTGTGAGTCCTTCCCTAGGAATGTCAGCTCTGAGCTAGCATTGAAGTCATTATACCAGGTGCCAGCTACATTGACTTTGGGAATTCCACGAGGCAAAGAGGATTGGCACATTCCTTTCATCCCTTAGATATTTCATTATCTTTTGCCATAACAACATAGGCAATGATGTGTCTCTGCTAAGATGCAAAGATGTTGGAATGTTAAATTCCACAAATTTCATGTGTTTAGGAAGGATCTTTCCTCTAAACTTCTGTCACAATTCTGAACAGAAGGGTATTTATATTTAAAAATAAGTATGGAAATTTTAAATTCTTAAGCCACAAATTCTCATCTGTAGGTATTGCTAAATTTTAGTGTTTTGTGCATGTGATATTTATGACATGGTTTTGATTTTTTTCTTGTAACTGGTGTGAAATGTGCTTCAACTTTTTTGCCTTTTTTCTCTACTTTTAAAATTATCATACAGTAAAATTGACTTTTTTGTTTGTACAGTTCTATGAGTTTTAACCCCTGTAGATTCATTTAACCCCACAATCAGAGCAATTACATCATCCCTTAAAACTTTGTTGTGCATTCCCTCTGTAGTCTTGTCTTCTCCCACCTCGTCATTCCTGGCAACCGCTGATCTGTTCTCTGTCACTGTAGTTTTGTCTTTTCCAGAATGTCACTTAAAAAAGAACCATGCAGCATGTAACTTCTTGAGACTGGTGTCTATTGGAAACTCAGCACAGGATCTCTGAGACTCACCCAAGTTGCTGTGCATGTCAGTAGTTCATTCCTTTTTTATTGCTGCTTGTGTTCCCTTGTGTGTATGTACCACTCATCTATTGAAGGACATTTAGGTTGTTTGCAGTTTAGGGCAGTGATAAATAGCTCTGCCATAAACATTTCTGTACAGGTTTTTGTGAATAGAAGTTTTCATTTCTCTGGGGTGAAGTACCCACTGACCAGTGGGATTGCTGGGTCATGTGGTAAGTGTATGTTTTACTTTATGAGAAACTGCCAAACTTTTCCAGAGTGGCTATATCATTTTATGTTCTCCCTAGCAAAGTATGAGAGATCCAGTTGGTCAGCATCCTCGTCAGCGCTTGATATTGTCAGTGTTTTTTATATTAGCCATTCGAACAGGCGTGTGGTGGTAGTTGGTGGTTTTAAGTTGCATTTCCTTAATGGCTGCCGCCCAGCACCGTCTCATATGCCTAGTTGCCATTCATATAACCTCTTTGGTAGTTATACCTGGTGTTTTTGGGGTGTGTGTGTGTGTATGTGTATGTTTTCCTAGTGTCTTCACCCATTTTTGTTTGGCCTTTGTATATTCTCAGTAAGTAGTGTTTCTTGTTCCCATCACTTTTCTTATTTTCATACTAAAAGACAATGTCACAGGAATTCGGAGATAGACCAGCAGCTGGGTTTTAAATGTGGGTTACTCTGGGGGCGCCTGGGTGGCTCAGTTGTTGAGCCGCCTGCCTTTGGTTCAGGTCATGGTTCCAGGGTCCTGGGATCGAGCCCCGCATCGGGCTCCCTGCTCAGGGGGAAGCCTGCTTCTCCCTCTCCCACTCCCTCTGCTTGTGTTCCTGCTCTCGCTATGTCTCTATCTGTCAAATAAATAAATAAAATCTTAAAAAAAAAAATTTAAATAAATAAATGTGGGTTACTCTATAAATCACCTTGTGATATGGGACAAATTATTTACCTGACAGGATTATATGAAAATTAGAAAATTTTAATTGATGTACATGAATGCTTGACAAATAGCTGTATCTAAGCCTTTCTTTTCCCCCTTTAATTTGTATCTTAGAGTGCATTCCCTGGAATACTGGTCTTTTGAAATGCTCAGTGAAAAGAAATCTGAGGTAGGCTACATGATGTAGCTGCTTTTTGGAGGGCTACTATGAACATGAGTATATTACTGGCTCTAATAAGTTAGACTTTTTGTTGTTGTAGAACTGCTTTTATTTAGCATTTTCCAATCTTATTAACAATGGGAATACTTGGCCTGTGACATCTACTTAACCTACTTTTATGGAACACACTTTGGGAAATACTGACTTAGCATGTTATCCCAAATAGTGTGGCACATGATAACTATTCATTATTTATCAACGACACACACACACACACACACATAATTCATTTAATTTTAAGTCTTGAAATAAGCATTTAAAAATGGGACACCTGGATGGCTCAGTTGGTTAAGCATCCAACTCTTGGTTTTGGCTCAGGTCATGATGTCAGGGTTATGAGATTGAACCTTGTTAAGATTCTCTCTCTCCCTCTCCTTTTGGCCCTCCCCTGCTCTCTCTCTCTAAAATAAATAAATCTTTAAAAAATATATTAACTCTTAATTTGGGATAGGTTATGTAGATTATCATAATCTTCCTCTTTTTAAAATATTCTCTGTTTATGACTCTTTGTCCCCATTTCTTTTTTTTTTTTTAATTCTAGTATAATTTTAGTTTCAGGTGTACAACCTAGTGATTTCAACAGTTCTGTACATTACTTAGTGCTCATCACAATAAGTGTACTCTTAATCCCCTTCATCTATTTCATCCATCTCCTTATCCCCATTTCTAAGAAAGTTCTGGGCAATGGTTTGAAAGTTTGATTCATAGACCATTAGCCTCAATATCAGTTCTGGGTGAGATTGGAAAGCATATTCTCAGGTCCCACCCTAGGCCAACCAAGTCAGAAACTCAGAATGATGCCCTATAATCTGCGTTTTCCAACAGGTCCTTCAGGTGATTCTTGTGTATGCTTAAGTTGCAGAACTCAGGGGTGCCTGGGTGGCTCAGTTGTTAAGCATCTGCCTTCGGCTCAGGTCATGATCCCAGGGTCCTGGGATCGAGCCCCACATCAGGCTCCCTGCTCCGCGGGAAGCCTGCTTCTCCCTCTCCCACGCCCCCTGCTTGTGTTCCCTCTCTCGCTGTCTCTCTCTCTGTGTCAAATAAATAAATAAAATCTTTAAAAAAAAAAAAAGTTGCAGAACTCACTCTAGGGTATCATTCAGTTTGGGGTTTTGTTGGCAGAGCAACAAAATCTGAGAAGAGAAGATTCAGATCATCTAGGTGTGACTTGGATTAACTAGAGCACCTTATTGTATTATCTCTTAATGTTGAAAATCTTGTTGAAACAATTAGAACACTAATACAACAGATTGGCTCATTTTATTGCCTGGGATAGTAGTTTTCCAATTGCAGGTTGTGAAATCAATTCAGTGGGAAGCCACCAGCAGTTGAGAAGGTAGAGAGGGAAGGGAAAGAGACCATGAGTGCATCACCTGTAGTAAAAAGTGTTTTATGAGTTTATTTCACTTGCACATGTTTGTATGGAATGTCACACTATCACATGTTTTCTTTACTGTGGCTTATGAGTTGTGGGCATATAAGAGGAAGAAGGTGTGTTGTAGAGGAGGGAGCCCTGGATTCAGAGTCTGAAAACTTGGGTTTGTATACCACTCAGTTATTACTTTTGTCAAAGCTTTGTATATCATAGGATTGTTGTAAAGATAAAATCAGTAGTTCTCAACTTGCCCTCCAAGAGACTTTAGATAACCTTTGGAGACATTTTTGGTTGTCACAAGTGGTGATAGTGGGCTACTGATGTTTAGTGGGTAGAGGCCAAGGATGCTGCTAAACATTTTACAAAACAAAGAACTATCTGGCCCAAATGTCAGTGCTGTCATGGTTGAGAAACCCTGGATTAAATGATTACATTGAAAAAAACTGTAAATTGTCATATAAGGTACATAATATTTTCTATTAAGAATATATTTAAGGGGCGCCTGGGTGGCTCAGTCAGCTGGGCATCTGTGTTCGGCTCAGGTCGTGATCCCGGGGCCCTGGGATCTAGCCCTGCCTTGGGCTCCCTGCTCAGTGGGAAGTCTGCTTCTCCCTCTCCCTCTGCCCCTCCCCCTGGCTCATGCTTTCTCTCTCTCTCTCTCAAATAAATAAATACAATCTTTAAAAAAAAGAATATATTTAAGTACTTTATTTTTTAATTTTAATTTTTTTGAGAGAGAGGAAGTGCGGAGGTGGGGAGAGGGAGAGAGAGAATTCATGCTCTAAGGTGGGCATGGAACCCCACCCGGCCCTGAGATCATGACCGGAGCCAAAATTAAGAGTTGGACACTTAACCGACTGAGCCACTAAAGTGCCCCATATCTAAGTATTTTAAAAAGACCTGTGTCTCAGTATTATCTTTCAAAGATGAATTTTTATCATAAAATATAACATATAGGGAAGATGAAGGAAATTGGAGCAAATCTGTATAATCTTGGTTAAGTTCTTTACCTGATAGGATTATTAGGAGAATTTGATAATCAGATATGTACCAATTAGATACATACTAATATGATATTTAGATATATACTGATACATTTTTCAAAGCCTCATTTTGTTTAAGAATTGTTTTGATATATAGGAGCAGTGCAGAAGGTAGAGTACTTATATAAGAAATGATTTTGTATCAATACAAGCAACTTCAGAGAAGCCTGCATTTAAACACATTACATCAATCCAGGTTATTTGAGAGATTAATATAATTCCATGTTATTCTATGTTAGCCAAGTATAAAAAAGTGTATCTACTTACAGCTTTTAATCAGATTTTCAGGAAGGCTGCAAGGTAATGATAATCCCTTACAAAAACAACCAGAAACAGCAAATTTTGAAGGGATAGGCACAGTTCACACTGTATTTTCTAGTTCTTTCTAAAACAGAGTAATCTCTTAAATTTATGGTCAGAAAAATCAAGATATCACCTGAGCCAGAAATTCCATTATAAACATCTGTTACTGATAATTTATGAAACAACCATCAGTATATTTGAGCCACAGTCTTTTCTAGGACTACTGACCACTCCTTCACCAGCAAGATGTGATAATCTTCATGTACTCTGTGACTAAATTTTACCATGCATTACCTTGTGAAAAAGGAAGGGGTTAGCATAGACACTCTCTGTGAACTAGAAAATTAATTGATCTTGGACATCAAGTTCTAAGGATTCCAGATTAAAGACTATCTGTACGTAGAGTGTGCATATTATCTGCATTAAATTGAAACCAGCTTTCATCCAGGCATCCCATGCAGTCTGTTAGTTAGAAAAGACAAATTTCATTGTTAAGGTTTGAAGGTAGGGCTTGATGTACATTCCTTCTACTTAGCCTTTTTGTCTTCATCAGCTAAATAACATTTTATACAGCTCTTCATATCAGACACTGTTTTATGGTCTTTACATACAATCAACATTTAATTCTTAACTCATTTCTAGAGGAGTACTACTATTACACTCTATTTGATTGAAGAAACTGAGGCACAGATATGTTAACTTAATGAAGGTCACACCGTTAGTAAGTGGTAGAATTGGGATTCAGACCCAGGGAATCTGGCTCCAGAGTTTATGTTCTTACCTGTG
The DNA here is from genome assembly GCF_029215605.1 of Mirounga angustirostris. Lineage (NCBI taxonomy): Eukaryota > Metazoa > Chordata > Mammalia > Carnivora > Phocidae > Mirounga > Mirounga angustirostris. The sequence goes on from NW_026991714.1 coordinate 47,941,843, forward strand.
TTCTGCCTGTTCATACTCCTATAACAGCTGCCTTGCAGGGTGGTTGTAATTAAATCAAATTTCATGTACCTAACACTTCACATGTGTTAGACACTCAATAATTGAGAGATGATATTATTATATATTTTTGTTAAACACAACTAGGAAGAGTTCTGCAAAGCATAACTTTTAAACAAATTAAAAAGAAAACCCCAGAAATTACATATTTAAATCAAGCATTTAATGCATGCTTTAAATTTTTTTTTTCACATAACAAGGAGTTATATTGAGATAATCATATGCTTTTCCCCCTTTATTTTATTAACTTGGTGTATTACATTGATTTTTGTGTGTTTAACCAACCTTGCATTCCTGGGATATATCCCACATGGTACGGTGAATAGTCCTTTTAATATACTCCTGGATTTGGTTTGCCTAGTAATTTATTGAGGATTTTTGCATCTATGTTTGTAAGGGATATTGGTCTGTTCTTTTTTGTTTGTTTTCTTGTGATATCTTTGTCTGGCTTTATCGTTTCTTGAAGTCCTTCTCTACCCTCTTTGCCCCCATCATGGAAGAGGCCTTATTTTACTCACCCATTTCTAGCCATAGGTCAGAGGTCAATTTCACTACATAAGTACAGAAAGCCAAATTAATCAGGCAATTACGGGGACCTTTAAAACATTCTGGCTGTGGGGCGCCTGGGTGGCTCAGTTGGTTAAGCGACTGCCTTCGGCTCAGGTCATGATCCTGGAGTCCCTGGATCGAGTCCTGCATCGGGCTCCCTGCTCGGCAGGGAGCCTGCTTCTGCCTCTGCCCCTCCCCCCTCTCATGTGCTCTCTCTCTCTCTCATTCTCTCTGTCTCAAATAAATAAATAAAATCTTTAGAAAAACAAAACAAAACAAAAAAACATTCTGGCTTTGGCAGCCGAGGGCAAGTTATCTTTGGCATAGGAGAATATTTAATAAGGCACATATGCTTTTGCAAGACTATTATGGTTCTGTTGTGCCTTGCTGATAATAGGATGGCTTTATTTTTATTTATTAATTACTCATAGTTTCAAGGCTCATAAGTGCTAGAGGCAGAATTTCAAAACTTACTCCGAAATTGTCTCTTCAGGGGCATCTGGGTGGCTCAGTTGGTTAAGCGTCTGACTGCCCCCCCCCCCTTTTTTTCCCCGACTCTTGATTTTGGCTCAGATCATGATCTCAGGATCGTGAGATCAAGCTTTGCTTGAGACTCTCTCTCCCTCTCCCTTTGCCTGTCCCCCCACTTGTGCACACACTCAATAAATAAATAAAAAATCTTAAAAATTTCACAAAATTGTCTCCCTGCATTATAGCACATGGCTGTTCATCTGAGAAACGGGATAATAATCTCTTTATATCAGTGTTAAGATGAGAATTAGTGATAATATAGGTAAATTCCCTGGCTTATATAAGCAAGTACTCAGCAACAGTTAGATTTTAATTTTCTTTCTCTGTCTTCTATTCTCTACTAGATGGTATGGTGCTCAAAAGTCCAGACTTTGAGTGCCTGGGTGGCTCAGTCAGTTAAGCGTCTGACTTCGGCTCAGGTCATGATCCCAGAGTCCTGGGATGGAGCCCCATGTCAGGCTCCCTGCTCAGTGGGGAGCCTGCTTCTCCTTCTGCCTGCCGCTCCCCCTGCTTGGGCTTGCATGCTCTCTCTCTCTCAAATAAATAAATAAATCTAAAAAAAGGTCCAAACTTCAAGTTTTGTTCCTATGGGGTTAGTATAACATTGCTTTTTTTCCCCCCTGCCTCTTATTATTTTCTGCCCCTTATTCCTTTTCCTCACAATCTTGCCCACCATCTAGAAGGAATTTTGATGTCTGATTTATGTTCTTTCTTCGTCTGTCCTACAGATGTTACTGAGCACAATATTTTATCCTTCTGTCATCAGGATAGAATCAGTGGAAATCTAGCAAAAGTGAAAAGGAAAATTGAAATTAGTTGTACCTTTGGGATAGTTGAAATACACAAAGCCACTCCTTTCTTGACCTGGGCCCATCTGTCTTGGTGAAGAAACTTCCCTGGCTCATGCTCTTAAGGATTCTGTATTTTTATCTTTAGATACCTCTAAAGTATTCATTTTCTTTTTTAAATGCTCTGTGGCTCTCACCTGATATTTGGACTAGTGATCTGGGAAGACATTATTGGTAGTTGTAGTAGTGTTAATGCATACTTTTCTGCTGCCCTGGGGTTTTCTAGCTTGCATCATAAATTAAGCCAGTGATAATAGTCAACTTTACTGTGAGTTATAGTACACAGTCATGTGAATACATAGTATTCATGTAGTACTTAGCATACTAGGGACTCACAGTTTGATCCTGACAGATGTCCAAATAAAAATAACTTTAATAGCTTTATTAACAAAGGTATATCATTAAAATTTTTCAATAATTTTGTAATTTCAATGATAGTCTTGTTTTAAGCTGGAGATACAGAGTTTTGCAGTGAAATCATAGGGATTGAATCCTGAGCATGATTTTTATAGACTATTTGAACAAAATGTATATATTAATATGAGCACTAAACCCAAAAGAATTTTGTAATTTGAACTTTGATTTTTTTCCTTCTTACCTCTAACACTCATGCTGCAGGGAGGATTCTATTGCTTTGGACAGCTAGTAGCTGCTGAAATAAGGGTCATGAATAAGGTCTTTGTTTCTCTTAGTTAATGCCATGGGAAATATCTGAGTTCAGCAGGAAAAAGCTTGCAGCCAGGACCCAACCAGGTATAGGGAGTGTAGTATATGCACATAGACATGCCTCTTCAAAGATAATTAGAAAACTAGCTCCATGGATCTGAAACAGGAAAAAGCAGCTTTTTTGATTTTTTTTTTTTTTTTTGAGCATTACTTGAAAGGATTGTTATGTTACTAAGTTATCTGCAGGGCAGTGACAGGTGTCCTAAAAGATAAGGTTAGAGGACCTTAAGAACAATAAGAATTATTTCCTAATGAATACCCACATATACATTACTTTTTGGTTGTGATGTTTGTGAGATGAGCCATACATTAAGGGAAGACTTTTGTTCAGCTCTTCCTTTCTTCGAGGACAAATCAAAAGAAAAGATACCATCTGTTCCATTTTGGTCTAAATAAGATTGTTCAAAGAAGAGATGAAAGTTGTCCAGTTAATTAGAGAAGAGGTTATATTTTTGCATGCATTCTGGATTCTGGCATGACCCATACAAATATTTAGAACTCTTCCCTGAGTCATCGTGCATTAATTCTGGAAAAATTTGTGATTATTCTGCCGGGAATAAATGGCAGAGATTTTCAGTTTTCTGTGATGGAATGGACTAGTTGGTAAGCACATGTTTATCATTCTAATTAGTCTCTCAGATTTGATTCTTTTTTTTTTTTTTTAAAGATTTTATTTATTTATTTGACATAGAGTGAGAGCAGGAACACAAGCAGGGGGAGTGGGAGAGGGAGAAGCAGGCCTCCCGCCGAGCAGGGAGCCTGATGCGGGGCTCGATCCCAGGACCCTGGGATCATGACCTGAACCAAAGGCAGACGCTTAATGACTGAGCCACCCAGGCGCCCCTCACGTTTGATTCTTAAATGTCATTCTTACAGATGGACAGAGGAATCAGTCATTTCACTTGGGGAGTCTGGCTGTTCTGAAATTCTTCTCTAGAAGGTAAAAGGACTTTTTCCGGTTTTAGTATCACTCTCTATTGAAAGAGAGAGGTATCCTGAATTTGTGAAAGGAGCATGGGCTTTGGAATTAGACAAGAGTGAGGGTTTTGTATACTGGCTTCACCAACTCTTGGAACTTGAATAAGTTACCTAACATTTCTGAGCATTTGTGTGTTGGTGGTGATAAAGCCTATCTTTCAGAGCTACTGTATGTAATGGTATTATAAATTATAATACATCAATTAAAGTGTGTAAAGTGCCTTCTATGTATGTGCTCCATAAATGGTAACTGTCACAGTCCTACTGTAGAGGGCTAGAATTACTTTGAGTCATTTTTAGTTTGCATGAAAATTTCATGCTGGTAGAAATTTGTGAACATTAATTTAAAAATCTTTGAGGGCCTACTATGTGCAAGATACAGTGATTAATACAGAGGAAAATTAGTGATCATATTGTTAAATGCAAACGTTTATCTGTTTAAAGAGTCTGATCTGACTGTGGCTAGGTGACTCTTTCCCAAATGCATATCCTAATATTATCTCAAGACAATTATACCTTTGGGGCGCCTGTGTGGCTCAGATGGTTAAGCGTCTGCCTTCGGCTCAGGTCATGATCCCAGGGTCCTGGGATCAAGCCCCACGTCGGGCTCCTGGCTCAGCAGGAAGCCTGCCTCTCCTTATCCCTCTCCTCTCCCCCTGCTCATGCTCTCTCTCTATCTCTATCTCTCTGTCTCAAAAGAATAAATAAAAAATCTTAAAAAAAAAAGACAACTATACCTTCAAACAGAGGGTAAATGATAATAATGAGAAGTGGGTGCTGTTAGGTAGATGTTCTAAGAGGTGCTCTTAGAACACAGGAATTCCTAAGTCCCACATTATATTACTCCCTTCATACAGGATCCTCTTTCAAGAATGACATCTGCATGTGGAACTAAGCAAGGCAGGATAACACTTTGTTAGCAGGAGTTTTGGCTTTGGACCCCAATGAAGAAATACAATTAGGTAGGATCAAATTATAGGTCTTACCTCTAGCTGCATGAAAAAACTATACCTTTTAATAAGAAAAAGAGGAAAACACAAGAGATGGGGAAAATGCGGCTTACTCAGTGTCTTGAATATAATAAATTTACAACAAGTCCTCCATTACCTTGAGGGTTGTGTTGAAAGCCAAGCTTCTGATTCAACTTTGTGAGGAAATGAAGATCTGGGAAGGGAGAGAGGAGCCTTCAACTTCTCTTTCATAAAGACCAGTACATAATTAAGCATGCCATTTAAAAATAAAATTCTAAGCTCCTTAGAATAAATCTCTGAACACTTTGAAAACTTTGTAGTTTGATTTTGACAACATGTAAGGACTGTTTATACTTTTGGGCAGTTGGTATTTTGGCCACAAAATGGGTAAACTCTTCAGGAATGGATCACATCTTGTGTTTTATTTTAAATTTTGTTCATCCTTGAAAATAAAAGTTGTTTGTTTTATAAATGTATAAAAACTACCTACCTAGTGATGAAGTTTGCTATGAAATTCCTTAAAACCATATCACTTCTACAGATCTAGGATCTTAGGGATCTGAATATCTAGAACAGAAATCTAAATGAAATAAATCAAATTTGCACATATCCCAAACAAATCTATGGACTAAATTCCTTCTATTGCCAAGTTTCCAAATCTTAAGTTACAGGAATTGGTAGGTTATGTTTTAATTTTAGCCTTAAGGCTAAAATTGCTGTAAGACTATATATTAGGGAACATCTTTAGGAACAAGATAAGGAAAAGGCTGGATTAAAATATATGAACATTATCAGTAATTATTTCTGGGTGATGGGATCATGACTGCTTTTAATTGTCTTCATTACTGTGTCTTTTAGTTTCTAAAAAATGGAGAAGTATTGTTTCTGTAATTAAGAAAAAATGTGTCAACAAATATTTATTGAATACATGTTCTAGGAAAATAGATATGGATAAGACATAATCCCTGCCCTTACATGGGGTGAGGCTGGAGTCGTAGATTGCAAATAATAGTACTTTGTATTTTTCTGTATTGTGCAATATTTCCTCCCCACAAATAACTACTAATAACAAAAATTGGTGTGATTGTGATGCAGTGTAGAGTTATAAACTTTATTTTAGGGGAGAGGGAAAATACTTTTGAGAACATTGAACAGAAGAAATATGAATTGTGTTAAATGAGTTCACTAGGTAACTGGAAAGGAAGATTTTAGGAGGAGAGAATTAGCAACAACAAAGATTGAACAGATTGACATGTTCAGAGAACTGTTGGTAGAGTTTGTAAGTGGTTGAACAGAAGATATAAGACTGGTGAGGAGAGGCAGGAGAGGCTTAAGTGCCAGATCATGGCAGATCTTTCTCACATGCTGAGATATTTGGAATTTAACTCTTCAGTAGAGAGCCCAAACCCTTAAAGGTGTTTTTTTTGTTTTTTGTTTTTTTTAAGATTTATTTATTGGCGAGAGAGCGCACACACATGAGCGTGGGTGAAGAGGGGCAGAGGAGGAGAGAAAGAAACCCGAGTAGACTCCGCCGTGGAGCCTGACACGGGGCTCAATCCTAGGACTCTTGAGATCACCACCTGAGCTGAAACCAAGAGTCAGATGCTCAGCCGACTGCGCGGCTCCCCCTCCCCCAGAGTCCCCCAAACCCTTAAAGGTTTTAAGTAGGAACATAACTCTAGATGGTCTTGCCCTTTCAAAACACCATTTTAGAGGCAATGTGGATATTAGATTGGAGCAGAAGATCAGGTGGATGAATTTGTAGCAGCTCAGGCAAGGAAATAAAGAGGGCATAAATGTGGACAGTGGTAAGGGATTTGAGAGAGATTTAGGAGCTGGAATCTGTAGGATAATAGTGTTAGAGGGAATTAGGGAAGAAAGAGGATTCTAGAATGATAATGAAGTTTCTGGATTAGATACCTGGGTGAATGGGTATGCCATTAACAACAATAAGAACACACATGCATGCACACATGCTAAACTGAAAAAGAAATGAAAACAGAAGTAGGAACAAAATGGGTTTTTGGTTCTTTTAGGATGTCTAAGTATACTTACCCATAGGCTATAGGAGTCAGCTGGCCAGGAGAATGATTTGGGGTTGGTGGGATTTGGGAGCTATGGTAGGCTGAAAAGTGCCCCCTCAAAACCTATCCATGCCCTAATCCCTGGAACCTGTAAATGTTACATGGCAAAAAAGTGGGGAGGGGGGATGTCCTTATAGATGGAGAGATTATCTTGTGTTATCTAAGCGAGCCGTAAATGCAGTCAGTATCCCTATAAGAGGGAGACAGAGGGAGACTTCACAAACAGAGGAGAAGATATGAAGCTGGAGCAGAGAGATCTGAAGATGCTAATCTTGAAGATTGGAGTGATGTAGCCACAAACCAAGGGATGCTGGTAGCAACTGGAAACTAGAAGAGGCAAATGATGGATTCTCCCCTAGAGCCTCTAAAGGGGACCGAGGCTTTGTCAATACCATTTTGTCCCAGTGATACCGGTTTCTGACTTCTGGCCTCCAGAATTATGAGAGAATGCATTTCTGTTGTTTTAAGTCAAACAATTTGGTGATTTGTTAATAGCAACCGTAGGAAACTAATACAGGAGCTAATAGCCTAGAGTTCATGATTAATAGTAATGGATATGAATGATTTCACCTAGGGAGGATGCATGGAAGAAGGAAAGAGAAATGAAGATATAAGTTTTTGTTATCTGGTACAATCCAGAAATAAATGATTTTGGATTAAAGAGTATTTTGGCAACTGAATACAAAACCTTGTGATTATTGCCACTTTTTTAGTTGATAAAAAATGTCTTGATGGAATACTACTACTTTCCTTTGCCTTTTGTATAAAATGTTGAACCATGTTGACAACTCCTAAAGTAATGTCCTCAGTGGATATACCTCATTTACACTCTAGTCTTATAACTCTGGCTTTCAAATCTGGATGTTACTTTATATTCATTTCGCTCCAAACCAGAGTTAGATTTATTAGTTTCCTTTCCTATATCCTCTATTACTAGATAATTATCAGCTCCCTTCTACAAAAGAGTTCTTGAATTTGTCACTGTCTATTCCATGAACAGGCCCTCATTACCCTTGCTTAGTTTTCTGCAGCAAACTTTGTTAGTTTCTGTAAATGCAGGGGGTCCATCAGGAGCATTATAGACCAGTCTTCTTTATTTTTTAAAAAAGATTTATTTATTTATTTATTTATTTATTTAAGAGAGAGAGGGAGAGACAGATAGCATGCATGTGCGGGAAGGGGCAGAAAGAGAAAATCTTCAGGCAGACGCCACACTGAGCCCGGAGCCTGACACCGGGTTCAATCCCATGAGATCATGACCTGAGCTGAAACCAAGAGTTGGACACTTAACTGACTGAGCCACCTAGGTGCCCCAAATTTTCCTCCCCCGCCCCCCAAGTAGGCTTCATGCCCAGCATGGAGTCCAATGTAGGGCTTGAACTCACGACCCTGAGATCAAGAATCAGAACTTAACTGACTGAACCACCCAGGTGTCCTAGAGCAGTCTTCTCTAAATAGCACAATCAATGTGTTACTACTTCTAACAAATCTACAATGATTACCTGTTATATCCCAATATAGTGTGAATTCTTTTTTCTGGATGTTAAGGTTGTCTGTCATTTGGCCCACAAATATCTCACATTACTTGACTAAGACACGCATACATTTCCAGGCTTCTCTTCTAATCAGGCCAAATTTCTCATGCAGCAAAATCACTGAGCTGGATTAAGGAATGGGCCAGCTGGGCTCCTCTCCAGAGTGTTGATTTCTAAAGGTTCACTGGAAGTGTAACAGGGAGAAGAAGTTGTTTTCTAAAAATCCTCTCGTAAAGAATATTATCTGTGGTGTTGGGGAATATTTCATAAGCTGTTTGGGCTAGAGCCTGAGACCACCAAAGGGCATGGGAAAGTGCCTGCTGAGGTGGGTAATTCTGGTTAGCTGCAGGGTCTTTTGCTGAGTCAGGACTCCTGAGTTTAGGGCCAGAGATGAATTATTCAGGACTACGTCTTCGTTTCTGTTTTCCCTTCTCCCTTAGCGCAAACTTCAGGCTTCTTGCTGAGTAAATGTTGAACACATATTTAAGGAGTGTTGTTTTGGAGATGTATTAATTATTAGCCTACCCAGGTTCCCACATGTCTTGGTCTGGTCTTGTAAAACTTAACAATACTCAATGCTTTTTCTTCTCTGCCTTTGTTTATGGTGTGTGTGTGTGTGTTTATGATCTTACTCCCTGCTTAGAAAAATGTGCTCTTCCTTTCTCTGTAACAGAAAACTTTTGAGTCCAAAGTATGTTGACATCTTTGGTTTTGTAATTAGAGAAAGCTCCTACTCTAACAAGAACAAATGAGTCATATTTGGACCTTCAAGTGTTTGGAGGATTTGATTAAGTATAGAGCATGCATTCTCAACAGGGGTGATAATAACTTAGGTATTTACAGTGGTTTCTGACCCTCCAAAGCTCAGTGCTACCCTACAAAATCTTATCCTTTTAGTTTTTACTTTCTCTTGTTAGGGAGAAATTGAATTAAGTTACATTATTTAGTTAAATGTAATTTTAGCCCTTAGACTAGTGGTAATGAAAAAGTTTGAGAAACGCTAGTGTAGAGAAAGGGAAAAGATGCTGTTAATAGGTTTTATTTATTTTTGGAACTGAATTTTTTAAATGAGTTCATCCTTTTTACCAGTCATTATTTATTAGTAAAACACTTTGCTGGGTTTCATTGGACAGAGAAACACAATGGTTCTGTACCTGTAGAAACTTAATCTTACTGGAGAAAAAAAGACACTTAAAAAAGGAAGTAATAAATAATAGCAAATACACTATAGACGATGTCCCAATATAGTATGACAGTTGCTGTTCTAGGCAAAGGCAGAGATTATTTAATCAGAAATGGTCAGAGAGGTCAGGTTCAGGGAGAATCTAGGAACTTGAGCTACACTTTGAAAGATAATACAGAATTTTTTTTTTTTTTAAGATTTTATTTATTTATTTGACACAGAAAGAGATCACAAGCGGGGGTGGGGGGCAGAGGGAGAGGGAGAAGCAGGCTCCCGGCTGAGCAGGGAGCCTGATGCGGGACTCAATCCCAGGACCCTGGGATCATGACCTGAGCTGAAGGCAGACGCCTAACTGACTGAGCCACCCAGGCGCCCCGCAGAATTTTTTTTTTTAAGATTTTATTTATTTATTTGAGACAGAGTGAGTGAAAGCGTGAGCGGGGTGGAGGGGCAGAGGGAGAAGGAGAAGCAGACTCCCCGCTGAGCAGGGAGCCCAATGCGGGACTGGATCCCAGGACCCTGGGATCATGACCTGAGCCAAAGGCAGATGTTTAACCGATTGAGCCACCCAGGTGTCCCGATAATACAGAATTTGAATACACAAATTCTGGAGGGTAAGCATGGTCCTGATTAAAATAGCGGTTTTGTTTTGTTTACTTTTATTTGCTCTTACCTTTTTATTTTTTTTAAATTGTATTATGTTAATCACCATACATTACATCATTAGTTTTTGATGTAGTGTTCCATGATTCATTGTTTGTGTATAACACCCAGTGCTCCATTCAATACGTGCACTCTTTAATACCCATCACAGGCTAACCCATCCTCCCACCCCCCTCCCCTCTAGAACCCTCAGTTTGTTTCTCAGAGTCCATAGTCTCTCATGGTTTGTCTCCCCCTCAGATTTCCCCCCCTTCATTTTTCCCTTCCTACTATCTTCTTCTTCTTCTTTTTTTAACATATATTATTTGTTTCAGAGGTACCGGTCTACTGATGAATCACAGACCTGTACCTCTAAAATAGCGTTTTGGTTTTTGTGACTTTTTGTGATATACTCAAAACTGAGAGTATATGGGAGCTAGGGAGATCATCTATACTATTACTAACTGACCTTAAGAGGGTTACTTTTGCAAAAGTTTAGAGTTGCTTTTTTTCTGTACCTTTGACTTCTTATTAGCTATACAGATCATCTAACTCAAACCCAACACATTTATTCTTATCTTTTAATAGATGTCTTTTCCAGGCAGGAACGCACCCCTTTTAGACTACAGAACGAACTAAAGTTTTAAGTTATGGTATCAGGTTTTCCCCTAAGCACTTTATATGTGTTTAATCTCACTTAAGGACTCCGTAAAAGTACTTAACCATTTTCTTCCTGTTTTATGAATGAAGATTTTATGCTCAGATATTGTAAATAACCAAGTTGACACCTCACTTTTTGAATGGCAGAGCCCAGGGCTACTTAATAGAGGGCCTGAGCTCTTGGATTAAGAAAAACATACAAAAAAACATTAGGGATTGGTTTTTGTAATGAGAAGCCAATTTTTGTTCCTAAAGCCTTGAGTTCATAAAAGGAAAGGTAAGGAGATGAAAACTAAGAGTGAAGTGGCATGACATGGAATTGGTGCTGTGCTTTCTTAGAATTCTAGTCAGCTGCTGTGTTGGGAGGCTGAGGGGCGAGGGTTAATAGCAGGCAGGTCTGTGGCAGCTGCCACCCTAGAGATCATCTGGTTCTGACACTAGCTTTGTTTTCTTCATCTCAATAATAATGGAATTGAACATGTTTTAAGGTCTACCATTCCATCCCAAAATACTACTTGAAAGACCCCTGTCTTAGAAGTACCTGTCTGTGCACTGGACTCTGTACTGCTGTCTGTCTGATGCTGATAGGAAAAGGGATAGGTGGGCTGTTGGGGGATAGTTCATCTGGTGTGGCTATCCATTCGAAGAATACATGCTGTTATAAAAATGATAGCTCCAATTGTGAGGTGTTTGAAATTGAGGGCCTACATAGGGAAGAATCAGAATTTTTTCTTCGTCATTTCTAGAGGTAAGAGTGCTACTAGAAGTTATATTTTGTATATTTCCCATTTGTTTATTTTGATTTACTGCTTGTGCCTCTAACAACTTGCAGAATAGGAAACATAAACAGCAAAAGAAATGAGAAATGAGAAATAAGGAATAAGTTGCTGTGTAGTTAGCAAAAGAAATGGGAAGTGAATTGTGAATTTAACAAGTTACTGTTTGCCTTTAAAATAAAAAAAAAGAGGGGCGCCTGGGTGGCTCAGTCGTTAAGCGTCTGCCTTCGGCTCAGGTCATGGTCCCAGGGTCCTGGGATCGAGCCCCGCATTGGGCTCTCTGCTCCGCGGGAAGCCTGCTTCTCCCTCTCCCACTTCCCCTGCTTGTTTCCTCTCTCGCTGTGTCTCTCTGTCAAATAAATAAATAAAATCTTTTATAAAAAAAAAATAAAATAGGGCGCCTGGGTGGCTCAGTTGGTTAAGCCACTGCCTTTGGCTCAGGTCATGATCCTGGAGTCCCGGGATCGAGTCCCACATCGGGCTCCCTGCTCGGCGGGGAGTCTGCTTCTCCCTCTGACCCTACCCCCTCTCATGTGCTCTCTCTCATTCTCTCTCTCTCAAATAAATAAATAAAATCTTTAAAAAATAAATAAATAAAATAAAATAAAAAAAAAGATATATAAACACCTTGGTGAAATGAAGATTTATACACCGTTGTGAGTGTAAAATGGTAAAACTTTTTGGAAAGTGGTTTGGAAATATGTATCCACTCAGTGTTGAAATTTCCTTTGACTAGAAAATTTGTTCTAATGAGGTCATGTTAATCAGAGAAAAATTGGGGGTATGAAGTGCATATAGGTATTATTAGGTGACTTGTAACTAGGTACATGTAAGTGTTATTGGAAATTGTGGTACCTCTGCAAGATGAAATATATATAACCATTAAAAAGAAGACTTTTAGAAAGACATGTATCATATGATCTCACTGATATGAGGAATTCTTAATCGCAGGAATCAAACTGAGGGTTGTTGGAGTGGGGGGTGGGGTGGGAGGGATGGGGTGACTGGGTGAGAGACACTGAGGAGGGTATGTGCTCTGGTAAGCGCTGTGAATTGTGCAAGACTGTTGAATCTCAGATCTGTACCTCTGAAACAAATAATGCAATATATGTTAAGAAAAAAAAAAAAGAAGAAGGTAGCGGGAGGGGAAGAATGAAGCGGGGGAAATCGGAGGGGTAGACGAACCATGAGAGACGATGGACTCTGAAAAACAAACAGGGCTCTAGAGGGGAGGGGGGTGGGAGGATGGGTTAGCCTGGTGGTGGGTATTGAGGAGGGCACGTTCTGCATGGAGCACTGGGTGTTGTGCACAAACAATGAATCATGGAACACTTCATCTAAAACTAATGATGTAATGTATGGGGATTAACATAAGAATAAAAAATAAAAAAAATTTAAAAAAAAAGAAGAAGACTTTTGAAGATTTATAAGAATATGGGGAAATTTTTGATATATAGCTTATAAAAGCAATGAATACTTTTATGTACTCATTTATTAACATGTCAGCGGTACTTAACCCTGTTGATCCTTCCCAATCCTTCTGCATACAGTCCCCCTTTTCAGCCTTTGGTGTTTTCTCTTCCTTCCTTGCTGACTGTTCTTAGTCTCCTTTGCTGACTTCTCTTTCTGTTTGCTCTCTAAATGTGGCTGTTCTTTAGGGCTTAGTACTGGATCCTGAACTTCAAAAAAAATTTTTTAACTAGCATGTAGTAAAATCAACTCTTTTGGGGCATGTAAAGTTCTGTGAATTTTAGCCCATGCATAGATATGTATAACCACCACCACTCTCCGGAAACAGAATAGCCATATCATTTTCCCCAGATGTCCATTGGCTCACTTTGTAGTTACACTTTCCCTACTCCTGACCCCTGGCAACCACGGTGGTTTTGTCTTTTGGAGAATGTATGCTTTCTTTCTTTTTTTTTTAAGTTTTATTTATTTATTTATTTGACAGAGAGAGGCACAGTGAGAGAGAGAACACAAGCAGGGGGAGTAGGAGAGGGAGAAACAGGCTTCCTGCCGAGCAGGGAGCCCGATGCAGGGCTTGATCCTGGGACCCTGGGACCATGACCTGAGCCAAAGGCAGACGCTTAATGACTGAGCCACCCAGGCGCCCCAGAATGTATGCTTTCAATACCAGCGTCTTTGGGAAGGTCGGCATAATGCCTTTGAGATCCATTCTGGTTGTTGTGTGTATCGGTAGTTCATTCCTTTTTTATTGCTGAGTGGTATTCCATTGTATGGACGTATTACAGTTTGTTCATCCATCCATTAAAGGACATGTAGATTATTTCCAGTTTGGGGTGGTTAGGAATAGAGCTGCCATAAGTATTTATATATAGGTTTTTGTTTGAATGTAAGTTTTCATTTCTCCGGGACAAATACTTAGGAGTGGTATTGCTGGGTCATATAAGTGATGTTTTACAAGAAATTGCCAGATTGCTTTCTAGAGTGGCTGTACCATTTGGCATTTCCCCCAGCAATTTATGAGAGTTCCAGTTGGCTTGCATCTGTAGTTACCACTTGGTATTCTTACTGTCTTTAAGTTAGTCACTCTAATACATGTGTAATGGTATCTCATTGTGGTTTTAATTTGCATTTCTTTAATGGTTGCTGATGTTGAGCATCTTATTTGTCATTCCTGTATTATCTTTGTTGAAGAGAATTTTTATCCATTTTTTAATTGAGTGGTTTGTTTTCATACTGTTGAGTTTGAGAGTTCTTGATATATTCTGGATCTATATCCTTTGTCAGACATATAACTTGCAGATATTTTCTCCTGTCTATGGCTTATCATTTGATTCTTAACAATATCTTTCAGAGAACAAAAGTCTGATTTTGCTTTTTGTTTTTTACCTTTTGTGCTTTAAGAAAAATAGCTTTATTGAGCTATGATTTATATTTCCTAAAACTTAAGTTTTAAAAGATACATAATTTTTTAAAAATGTACATAGTTGTGTAACCCTTACCACAATCCAGTTTTAAAGCATTTCCATCACCCAAAAGGTTCCTTGTACTATTTTATAGTCAGTTGGCATTCCTACCCCAGTTAGGTAACCACTAATTTGCTTTCTGTCTCTATATACATGCTCTTTTGAGTATTTCATATGAATGGAATCATGCAATATGTAGACTTTAAATCTGGCCTTTTTCACATAGCATAATGTTTTTTAATGCTAATGTTTAAATCCACATATAAAATTCACCCATTTAAAGTGTATGATTCAGTGGTTTTAGTGTATTTAAAGTTCTTCAACCATCAGTACAGTCTACTCTTATATTTCATCACCCCAAAAAGAAACCCCATAGCCATTAGCAATCATTCCATATTCCTCCTCACATCCCGACCCTAGGCTACCACTAATCTACTTTGTCTCTACGGATTTACCAATTCTAGACCTTTCATCTAAATGGAATCACACCAACATGTGTTCATTTTGACTGGCTTCTTTCATTTGGCATGTTTTCAAGGTTCATCTATGTTATAACATGTTTTAGTACTTCCTTTTTATTGCTGAGCTGTTTTATTTATCCACTTATTAATTGATGGGACATTTCAGTTGTTTCCACTTTTGGCTATTATTAATAATGCTATGAAGGTTCATACACAGGTTTTTCTGTGGACATAAGTTTTCGTCCTTTTATTTTTAACCTACTTCTATGGTTATACTTGAAGTGAGTTTCTTTTAGATAGCCTATAGTTGGATCATACATATCTATTATGACAAACTAGCTTATAATTATATTTAGGTCATTTTCATTTAATGTTAACCATTGATATGTTTGGATTTAGGTCTACCATATTATTTTTCTGTTATTTCTTCTCTTTCCCTTTCCTGCTTTCTCTTGGATTATTAACGTGTCTTTTTAATATTCATAGTCACTTATCTGTTGTTTCTGGCTATATTTCTTTTTTTTTCTTTTTTTAAAGATTGTATTTATTTAAGGGAGAGAGAGAGAGCATGAGCTGGGGGAGAGGGACAAACAGACTCCCCTCCTAGCAGGGAGCCTGATACGGGGCTCGATCCCAGGACCCCAGGATCATGACCCGAGCTAAAGTCAGACGCTTAACTGACTGAGCCACCCAGGTGTCCCTGGCTGTATTTCTTTGTATAGGTTTTCCTGTGGTTGCTGTAGGGATTTCAATATACATATTGAACTTTTCACACTACTTAGATTCAGTATTTTGCCACCTCAGGTGAAATATGGGAACCTTGCCCTCTTACAGATTCTTCTTTTCACTGTGTTACATAGTTGTCATATATTATATCTACATGCATTGAGAAGTCCCTACAGATGGCGTTACACTGTATGCTTTCAACTATCATATATTAAGAACTCAATAGTCTGTTGTTTACCATCATTATTTCTTTTATTCCTAATGTTCCAAAATTTCCATTATGTCTAAATTGAATTCTTTTAGAGCAGATCTACTGACAACAAGTTCTTCCCTTAACTGAGGATGTCTTTATTTCATTTTCATTTCTGAAGGATATTTTCTGTGGACATAGAATTTTGGGTTGACGGTTTTTTCTCTAAGCACTTAATGTTTTTTCACTTCTTTCTAGCCTCCATGGTTTCAGACGAGAAATCTGTAGAATTCCAGTCATGGTTCTCCAATAAGCATGATCCTGCACTTTCATCTAACTCTAGTCTCCCTAAGTAATCTCATCCAGATGCATGGTTTTAGATACCGTCTATATGCTGATGTCTGCAGCCCAGGATCTTCTCTGAGCTACAGATTTATATATCAAGGTGTTTAATTATCTCCCTCACATTTACTTGTCTACAGTGGAACTTTTGATTTATACTGCTGTTGCTTTTGAGTGAACTACATGGCCGTCTGCCCATTCACTCAAGCCTGCAGCTTGGCAGCCATTCTTTATTTTTACCCTGTCTCTTCTTATTTTATATCCAAGTAATCTGCAAGCTCTGTCAGTTCCATCTGTAAACCGGATTTTTAAGTTCTTCAACTTTTGTCTTTATGACACCATTCTTTCCGAAGCCAACCTGAACCCATTCCTGAACTGCTACATATCTCCCTGTTTCTAATTTTGTTTCTTATCTAATCCATTTTTTTTTCACCCTGTAGCCAGAGTGGTCTTTTACAAAATGGGAGTTGGAACATATGATCTCTATCCTTAAAACTGTTCATGGGTTTCCATTGTACATGGAAAAGAATCCTAAATTTTTATGGGCTTGGTCTGACTGTCAGGATGGTCTTACTAACTTCTTTTCATGCTTCTCTTCTGACTTTCTCAGTTACAGCCACACTTTGCATTTTCCTCTGCATGGCAAGTAAGTTCTTTCCTGCTTTCAGATTTTTGCACTTGCTACATTATCCCTGCTTAGATTCTTCTTTTGCTTTTGGCGTTTGCTTAAGTGTCACCATCTTCTTTTTCCTTCTTTCTTTCTTCTTGATTTTTGTTTATTTGAGAGAGAGAGAGAGAATGAGCAGGGGAGGGGCAAAGGGAGAGGGGCAGAGGGAGAAGGAGAAGCAAGAGCAGGGAGCCTGACAAGGGGCTTGATCCCAGGACCCTGGGAATCATGACCTGAGCTAAAGGCAGACCCTTAACTGACTGAGCCACCCAGGCGCCCCTCACCTTCTTTAAAGTAGTGAAATTCCTCCCTAACCCGTTATCTTCATCTCTTATGGACTTTATTTCTTGCCTAGCACCTCATATTTCCTGCCTAGTGAAGTGCTTTTTGCACATACTAGCCACTCAAGAAATATTGGCTGAATGAATGAAACATTATGCAGATTAAAAGGGCTAAATGCAAAGGTATCAGTGTTATTTTAATAATATAACAAATGGGGCTGTAGAAGTGGGTGATGTGTTGTCTTTTTATTTATAGTTTCCAAATTTTCTATAATGAACACGTGTCACTTTTATAAACGGAAAACAATTTAAAAAATGTGTCTTTCTAATAGTGTTGAGTTCAATCTTCTTAGGTTTCAAACATATCAATTTTCGGTGATCAGTTTTACGTGCATTTTTTTTCTTTTAAGATTTTATTTGAGAGAGAGCACGAGAGGGGGGAGGGTCAGAGGGAGAAGCAGACTCTCCGCTGAGCAAGGAGCCCATGCGGGACGTGATCCCGGGACTCCAGGATCATGACCTGAGCCGAAGGTAGTCGCTTAACCAACTGAGCCACCCAGGCACCCCCTACCTGCATTCTTTTTCATTTTATTCTTTAAAGTGTTTAAAAGCTATTAGATGGTTTAGATCGTTATAAGCAGCATAGAATCACAAAAATATTTATTTTCTATAATATTATCCTTTTGTAGTGTCTTAATTTTTATAGTTTTCTGATTTGTAACTATTAATTGGTAATTTGAAGAGCAGATTTACTGACTAGTAAATTATATGGTATGGAATATAGGTATGTATAGAATATGGATTATGGAGCTCCTTTCCGTTATATTTTTAAAGATTATCTAGGGAAGGGGAAATTCAGCCTGGTATTTGAAACACTGAATCATTAATTGAGGTAACCATTAGTCATTTAACTCTTGCTTTTCCCATGATGTTAACAGTACTGGCTTTATAAAAGGTTAATTTCATTGAAAGTATGAGCTTTGTTTTTTTTAAGCTATTAATAATTACCTACGTCAGAGGCATTCTTTTTCTCTAAGGTTACGTTATAATTTTGTTTCAACTTTACCGAAGGCTTTTTCAGTCCTGGTATATTATAATTTTATCCTGTTTCCTTTATGGACCTGAAACATAGCACAGTGGCTGGTAATAGTAGGTGCTTATTAAATATTGATCAGTGAGTGTTCTTAGCTGGACAGTTAGAAGTATTTCTTTTAAGATTTTATTTATTTGAGAGAGACGTAGAGAGTGAACACGAGCAGGGGCGAGAGGCAGAGGGAGAAGGAGAAGCAGACTCCTGGCTGAGCAAGGAGCCTGATGTGGGACTTGATCCCAGAATCCTGGGATCATGACTTGAGCTGAAGGCAGATGCTTAACTGACTGAGCCACCCAGGCGCCCAGTTAGAAACATTCTTGTGTTATTTTGGTAGATAATACCACTAAATAACTTAGTGTATTATTTGCAGATTTTATTAGTTTAATTCTCAATAAGGTACTCTCATCTTCAGATTTTTACATTTTATTTAACGTTGTTCCTATGTATTAGTAAAGATTTGCTTTTAAAAGTTTTAACATTCAGAAGTTTTCAACACTGTCATACCATGTTTTTATTTATTTTTAAAAATTTATTTTTATTTTAATCTTAAGTTTATTTAAGTAATCTCTACACCCAATGTGGGCTCAAACTCACCACCTGAAATCAAGAGTTGCACACTCTTTTGGGGCACCTGGGTGGTGCAGTCGGTTAAGCGTCAGACTCTTGTTTTCAGCTCAGGGACCTTGATGTCAGTCAGGGTCGTGAGATAAAGCCCTGTGTCCAGCTCTGCGCTTGGCAAGGAGTCGGCTTGAGATTCCCTCTGCCCCTCCTGCTCATGCTCTCTCTCTCTAATGGATAAATAAATCTTAAAAAAAAAAAAAGTCACATGCTCTTGCAGCTGAGCCAGCTGCACCCCTAAAATTTTATTTTTTAAATTGAAGTCTAATTGACACAATGTTGCATTAGTTACAGGTGTATACATAGTGATTGAACAAGTTTATATGCTATGCTGTGCCCCCCACAAGTGTAGTTATCTGTCACCACACAGTGCTAGCACAGTGACATTGACTGTATTCCCTACACTGTACCTTTCATCCCTGTGACTTATTTATTGCGTAACTGGAAACTTGTATTGCCCACCCATCACCCCTACAGCCATCGGTTCTCTGTATAGGTCTGTTTTTGCTTTTTGTTTGTTTATTCGTTTGTTTTGTTTTTTAGATTTCACATTTAAGGGAAATCATATGGTATTTGTCTTTCTCAGTCTGACTAATTTCACTTAGCATAATACCCTCTAGGTCAATCCATGTTGTCGTAATCATGCCGTATTTTTTTTTATGCCATATTTTTAACTGTATTAAGCTGTAGAGCCAAAATGTTAGTGAAGGCAGTTATTTCCTGGCTTCTGTGCTCATGAATCAAATTGTAACTATTTCTTTGACTTTGGATTTGTGGTTACTTGAGCTAATTTAAGTGATGCAAAAGATGAGTCTCCTTAGGGCGTTTCCTCTTTTTAAAAGTGTATTTGGTGTTTTATTGTAAACAGGTTTTCTCCAAGGAAACTTTTCTCTACAGGCTTACTTCATCATCCATTTAGGAACAAAATCCCATCAATATGTACTGACTGATCCCTACATACTTTATTATTTGTGACTCTTACGTGTGTTGCTTTTTATTTTACTTATTTTTTCAAAACATTCCCAGAGATTGTTCTGAATAACCCTGTTCTGACTCAGTCTTTGCTGATTACTAGACGTTTTCCTTTAGGTTACTCCACCCACTTGGGGACTTGTAAATGCTTACCCTCCTATTGGTTCCCTGTGGCCACTGAGTACATGAGTAAACACCACATGCATGTGGCATTGCTTGTCAGGGAGTGGAATTCTAAGACTTCTCTACACAGAACAGTTTAACTTTTGTGCTTCTGGGCAGAGGAATGGTCCTTGGAACAGTCCTGCTTCCGCCTAATAGTTATGGCAGAGATCAGGACACATCGTCGCTTTGCTGCCTGTGTAGTAGTGAGGCCTCAGACACTGCTGTACCCAACTTGACAGGTATGGTTCGGAGGTGATAGGTTGGGGGAGGGTAGATAATCACAGCAGTCAAGCGTGAATGGAGATTTCAGAAAAATTCTCTCCGTTACTGTCCTCATTGTTGGCCAGTGAAGTTTTATGTGCTTTGTTTCTGGTATTTCATAGTAGGATCTCAGGAAGAACTTACTGAAAGAAAGAACAAGTGAATAATAGGTAATATTTTGTGGTGTTAAGGTATATATGGCTTGATATGAAGAACTTAAGCTGT
Organism: Mirounga angustirostris; assembly: GCF_029215605.1. Taxonomy (NCBI): domain Eukaryota; kingdom Metazoa; phylum Chordata; class Mammalia; order Carnivora; family Phocidae; genus Mirounga; species Mirounga angustirostris. The sequence goes on from NW_026991714.1 coordinate 47,962,317, forward strand.
ATTGAGAACTGTTGAATGATTTATCCAACCACTTTACATAGTTTTTAAAAGAGGTATTAAAAAGTGGTAGTTTCTTAGAGAATAAGCAATCAGATAAAGTAGAATTTGGGCAAGATAAGGATTTGTAAAATGCTTGGAAATGAATGCCTCAACTGAAAAAATTTTTAATTTATTTCTCCAGTTACTTACCTGACAAATTTCTAATTAAAATGATAAAAGTTATTGAATGACTAATTGGTGACAATGTTTTTTAATAAAATTAAACATTAAATTTAGGAGTTATCTCTGGATTTGAGTCTGAGTCTTATTCAGGATTTTAACTTGTTTAATCCTGATAATATACTTTGTACAAACTATCTCTATGTTTTGCCTTATTTTTATTGTCTTTTGCAAGTCTATCAGAAGAAAAGTAATAAAATTGCCTTTAATTAATAGTCATATTTCTGTTACCTGGGTCCTGTGTTACATAAGTGAAAATCAAGTCTTCTGTTGTCTCAAGTCCATGATCTACCTCAGTAACAGCGTTTAATGAAAGACTAACCCACTAAGGCACCGAATATATAGTAGTCACTTCACATTGTTCATAAAAACCCATTCCCAGCCTTCACACTTGCATTTGTGCGGGTACAGTACATTTGAATCATCCAGCTGTGTCTGTTTTAAGCTGATGAGGAAAGTGGCATAGATTAGACCCACTGGATAACACTGTGACATTTACTTGCCCTTCCTATAGGCTTTTTTTTTTTTTTGCCTTTATTCCTTAGCTTGTTCTTCTGCATTTAGTTCTTCAATTCTTTATGATTTAATACATGTTCATTCTTGGCCTCAGGAAAATGTTATGCTGTTTTTTGTCTTTGAAACATTTCCCTTTTGTTTGGTGCTAGAGGATAGGATGGTGTTTAAGTGGATATCCTGTGCAGACGGATTGTACAGGAAATTGACCCTTAGTTCTCTGAGAACAAAAGCATGAGTGGGAAAAAAGAAGAAAGGAAGGAAATAAGATCGTTGACTTGACCAAAAAGATCATAGAAGCAGGAATGGGAAGACAGGGAGTGGGGAATAAAAAGGATTGTTTTCCAAGTCATGGTTCTTTTAGTACTTTGGCCTCAAAAATTGCTTTTATCCTGTATTTGTTATTTTGTATATTTGAGAAATGTACAGTATTGTTTGGCCTATATACATCTTTTTAAGTTTACATCAAATTGTGCTCTTTGCCTTTTTTCAAATAACGTGGTTTTTAAGAAGCTGAACTTGCCTTTAACAAACCTCCCTTGAGCTGATGGAGCTTGTCTCCATACAGATGAATCGCATGTCGTAGACATGTCCTTGCACGTTGACAGCCTGTCACTCTGTCATCAGTGCACAATTCCTGCTCATCTAATTTAAATGCCTTCTCTTCTCTGAAACCTTTTTTGATCCAGAGTTTTGTTTTCTGTTCTGTCCTCTCATAGCGGTACAGCATGTGAGTATAAGAGTACACAAGATTCATTGCTTTTTGAGAGACTCTTATATACATGCACTATTCTGAGTGCTTGGAATTTATCAGTGAACAAAGCAGGCAAAAATCCTTGTCCTCATAAAATTGATATTCTAGTTGGGGGGAGTTAGATAGTATATATAAATATAATATGTAAATTATATCGTTTGTGGTAATAAGAGCTATGGAGAGAACATAGGGAAGGAGACATGGCGGGAGGTGGGAGTGTTGTCAGGAATAGCCCCAATTTAAAATAGGAGAGTCAGAGAATGCTGTACCAAGAGGGTCACATTTGAGTGAAGTGAATGTCTTGGGGGAGGAATTTTTTAGACAGAAGAAATAGCCAGTACAAAAGTCCTGAGGCAGAAGGGTGCCTGCCTTGTTCAAGTAATAGCAGGGAGGCCAGTGTCCAGAATGAGGTAAACTGGGGGAGGGAGTATAGGCAGGTATGGGCAAGACAAGCTGTGAAGAGCCTCGCAGGCTCTCATAAGGCTTTTGCTCTTTAAGGTAGGGAACCAGAGTTTGCCGTGGAGGAGTAACACAATCTGACTTATGCTTTAAAAACTGGCTGGAGTGTTGAGAATAGAGAACAAGGCTTGACGTGTGGAAATCAGGAGTGTGGTAAAACCCAGGAGAGAGATGATGGTGGTAACAGGGTAGTAGTTGTAGTAGAGGGAGTGAGAAGCAGATAGATTCTGGGTATGTTTTTGAAGGCAGTGCCAAGAGGGTTTCCTTATGGATTGGATGCAAAAAAGGAGTCCTGAGTGATTCCAAGGTTTTTCCTTTTGTGTTCCCCTCCCCCCCAGTTTTATTGATCTGATTGACATATTAATTTTGTAAGTTTAAGGTGTACAGTGTGTCAATTTGATAGTTGCATATTGCATAGTGATTACCACCACAGCATTAGCTAATACCTGTATCACATCACATAATTATTTCTTTTTTTGTGGTGAGAACATTTAGTATCTATTCTCTTAGCAACTTTCAAGTAGATAATACAGTATTATTAATTATAATCACTGTGCTATATGTTAGTTGCCCAGAACTTACTCATCTTATAGCTAGAAGTTTGTATTCAAACTTCAAGGTTTTTGGCCTGAGCAGCTGATAAGAAGAAATTGCCTCTGAGATGGGAAATTCTGGGGGAGAAGCAGATTTGGGGAAAGAACGGAGAGTGTTTTTTTCTAAGTCCAAATAGTGTTATTGGTGATTTATAATCTTTATATTCTGAAGCTCAGCATGACGTATAGTAGATGTTCACTAAAATTATTAGTTTTGTAAACCTTAAGTGTTTATATATTGGGTTTCGCAAAGTAAGGTATAATTGTATGGCATTTGCTGGTTTTGGCCTGCTAGGATTTAAGAGTTAGTTTCAGTATCTGCTTAATTATTGTTTCTTTTTTTTTTTTTTTTTTCCGTTTTATTTTTTTTATTTTTTTTTTACTTTTTTTTTTTATTCTAATGTTAATCCCCATACTTAATTATTGTTTCTAACTTCATTATTGATAGTACAGGAATTCTTGTTACCCTTGATTTTTGTTCCTCTTATAATCTCAAACAAGGGGGACTTCTGTCCAAAAAGAAGAACATGTACTTGAACTGTTATCAAACATTATAATGTTATCAAACATTATAATGTTAACACCATCATTGGCAAGAAACATTAGTGAGGATCATGTGATATTCAGCATAGAATCTAATAAGTATGAAAATATTCTCTATACTTTTTTGGCAGTTCTTTTCATTTTAATAAAGGATTGGCATTTTGTAGCCCCATGGAAATTCTGAGTGGATACTTTCTCAAGCATAAAGAGAAACATAGTACATGTGACTTGTTTGAAGGATGTATCATAGAATATGGTGTTTTGTTTGGTAATCCTAATTAGTTATCTTAGTACATAATACAGCTGTTTCCATTCCTTGTAACTGCATTTAAACAAGGAGCAATACATCTGATTCATATTAACTTTTCAGGGCATCTGGGCATACCTTCAGATTTGTCATAATATATATATATTTTTAAAAATTTTATTTATTTATTTGATAGAGATAGAGGGAGAGCACAAGCAGGTGGAGTGGCAAGCAGAGGGAGAGGGAGAAGCAGGCTCCCCACTGAGGAAGGAGCCCGACATGGGGCTCGATCCCAGGACCCTGGGATCATGACCTGAGCCGAAGGCAGCCGCTTAACCGACTGAGCCACCCAGGCGCTCCTGTCATAATATTCTTAATGGGAAGCAAAATTAGCTCTGAAATTATAAAGATACATTCCTTTTAAGAGGAGGAAGGAATGTGATGAAGTGAACTCTAAAACTATTAGGAAAATTACAATCCAACCTACTGCAGGAATTTCTGTAGACCATTATGAAGCCATTTTTAAAACATTGGTTAATGCTGTTTTAAGATTAAAATACATCTCACTGTTTCCCATCACTTATATTTTTGTATAATTTGGTCATTCAGTCAACAGTTACTGAACACATAGTATGTAACTCTTGCTAGAAAAAAGGTACAGTTCTCATGCTAAGGAGTGTATTGTAAAGTTTGGGAAATAAACATCAGTTGAGGATGTTGTAAAGATAAAGATAGAGGGTCCAAATGCAGCAAGTGTATACAGGTAGTAGGGAGGATGTGAGGCTTCCTAGGGGAGGGTACGTTGGAGCTGAGTATTATAAAATGAGGAGAAGTGAGCCAGTCAAAAGAAGGGTGGGATGAGATCACATCCTATGTAGCCAGGACTATGTGAACAAAGGCACAAAAAAGCAGGAAGCATGGTGTATGTTAAAGTTTAGAATTTGAAGTTTGGAGTGGGGAAATGTAAGCAGGAGAAGTAGGTAGAGAGACCTGATTAGAAAAGACCTTGAAGGCCATTAAAGAGATTTTAGCTTGATGGTGAACTATTAAAGAATCTTAAGAAGAGTGACCTGGTCAAATTTTTGTTTTAAATAGATCACTTTGCCAGCTGTGTGGAGGATGGCTTTGAGGGAGACAAGACTGGAGGCAGTAGTCCAGGTGAGAGATGGTGGGGATCGGATCTGAGGCATTGGCAGTAGAGATGGAGAGGAGGGGGTGGGGTTGAAAAGAAATAAAACCACAGATTCAAGGGTTTTTCTCCTTCAGATATAATAGTCAATTTTAAATTAAGAATGAGTGGGGAGGGAGGAGAGAGAGAGATGCTAGAAAAGTGTTGTTACGTCACAATAGGTAGTTGGAGAGTGGCAGACAGCCGCTATAAACAGTTTCTGTGATCGAGCAAATCACTACTGAAGACACAGTGTATTTTTTGTGTAAGTGACCTGGACTGCAAGAAGCAGGTGATTTTTATAGGGGTCACCCATTTTGTGTAGTGTGACTAAATTTAGGAACCCATAAAGCCTTAAGGAAAAAACCAGGTCTTACAAGGCTTCAACCCTTACACATGATAGATACTCAAATGGCTATTGTTGGTGATATTTTCTAGAGCCTTCAATTACGTTCTCAAGATACTTACAAAAATGTACCACCTAGGAAAAGAAAATAAGGTAAAAACTTTTAAAAACAACAGTTGGAAGCTGTTACATTCTAGACAGTGCATAGTAATACAAAGGTATTTTGGAGTGCCAAGAATATTTGTATAAAGCCAAAACATTTTTCTGTTGTTTAACAGATAATTTTAGTATTTTTGTTTTTTTCTGAAAGCCCTGTTTCTATAATTTTTCTATATGTAAGTGGAGGATCTGGATTTATGCAATATATACATATTTCTTAAAGTCTCTGTTTCTTTTCCACAGTTTGTTTTATGTGGAGAGAGTCAGGGAAGAAGGGTAGTTTGGGAGGACTTAGAAAACAGAGCTTAAAACCACCACCACCACCACAAAATAGCCTATATGTTTTATAAAACGAATTGCCATTTTTTGAGGTTTTTTTTTTCCATTTTGAGAAAACTGCTTTTTCTATTTCTGATTTTCATGAGTACATATAAATCACGGCTAAATGCTCATTTTGTGATCTCTTCTCTGTCTTGTTACATTTTCAACAAGTAGACTTCTCTGAAGCTTAGGAGACAGTGCCGTTTGCTCATTCTTCATGGCTCCATACTGTACAGTTCTCTCCACTCTGGAGCCGTCGGTGTATACGTGCCAGCAGCTAGAATACGATGTCCGTACTGAATTCAAGTGAATTTTTAACTGTTGAACGTACCGTGAGTTCCTTTCTCTCTCTATGTCTTTCAGAAGCCTTGCACCGCCCCTACGGTTGTGATGTTGAACCCCAGGCACTGAACGAAGCCATCAGGTGGAGCTCCAAGGAGAACTTACTTGGAGCCGCTGAGAGCGACCCTAATCTCTTTGTTGCACTTTACGATTTTGTAGCCAGTGGCGATAACACACTCAGCATCACTAAAGGTGAGCTTCACTTCTCAGTTTTCTTTTCTTTTCTTTTTTTTTTTAAAGATTTTTTATTTATTTATTTGACAGAGAGAGACATAGCGAGAGTAGGAACACAAGCAGGGGGAGTGGGAGAGGGAGAAGCAGGCTTCCCCCTGAGCAGGGAGCCCGATGTGGGACTCGATCCCAGGACCCTGGGATCATGACCTGAGCCGAAGGCAGACGCTTAACGACTGAGCCACCCAGGAGCCCCACTTCTCAGTTTTCATTAGTGCTTCCGAAATAAAGGGGTCTCTTCTAGATTCTGGCTCTGACTAAAATTAGGTGATTTGGGCCCACATACTTGGGGGTTCATTATCTTGGTTTCCTGTGTATGGGATAGTGTTAGTTTGTCTCCTTTCTAGGGCTTATTAAGGGTAAGAGGAGATAAAGTACTTTAGAAAAAGCACCACACGGTATATACACAAACTTTTCTCATTCTCAGGATTCGGTACTCTCTGTAATATGCCAGCATTCGTCTTATGTGACAGTAAGGTTTACTGTACATCTCTTCTCATGGAGCTGTGGCTAAGATGAGTCATGTTGCCAGAGCCGGGTGCTACTCAGTGTTGTCCCTGAGCTGACTGCCTGTCTGAGAACAGTTCGTTACCGGTCCTCATTGTTAAGATTAAGTACTTGTTCCCCATAGGTAAACTGACTACATCACTAAGCATAGTACTTACTGTTTAGTTCAGCTGACATTTTCTTTTTTTTGGAGCAAGACTTTCAACAAGAAGAAAGTAGTCCAGTGATTTCATATTCTGGCACAATGTCGTGTCTTATTGTGGACCTGCTTTGAGTAGCATTGGCTGAGACAGATCTCTCATCTCTGTTTAAATGGGTTAGTGAAAGGAGTCATAGGAAGGGTTTCTATTGTACTAATGCTCTCAAGAGAGTAGTAGTTTATTTCAGTAGAAAATTCTTATAAAAGGGAGGACTAAGAACATGACCAAGTAAAATCATCCGTTATTAGTTTTTTGAACAAAGAAAATGTGGAACTTTTATGAGAAAGGGTCCTGGCTGGCTCAGTCGGTAGTGTGTGAGACTCTTGATCTTGGGGTCATGAGTTTGAGCCCCTCATTGGGTGTAGAGATTACTTTAAAAAAAAAAAAAAATGAAAGAAAGCAGCATGGGACATTCTCATTGTGTCCTTGAATTGGATTGCTAATCTGCCTAAGCTTGTTCTTTTGAACCTATGAAAGCCTCCTCCTATTTCAGGATAATTTTTAACTTAAGTGAAATTGTAATTTAAATGATAATTTGTCAAACATACGCCTTTTTTTTTTTTTTTTTTTGTAAGGTTCAGAATGAGGTATTAAATGGGAGTGAATATACCAAATTAAGATAGGCCTCCATTCAGGGAATGTTACCCTTTTATAAAATTTTTATATGCATCTATTTTTTAAATCCAGCCACATTAATCAAGAGCAGAAACCTGTAACTCAAACTGGGGTAGAGCTGTGTTCCATAGTGGGTGTGAGGCACATACATAAACCTATGCCAGGAGGTGTCAAAGGCGTAGAAAAAGTAATGTGTGTGATCTCCTAGTGTCAAGTTACTTGAAGACTTTGGGTGGTTTTGCAGGGGGGGGGGTGGTGGTAGTATTTGTATGTGTGTGAGGTTTATGCATTGAGGGAAAATTTTACACAAAGTATTAGGATAAAACAGGATTTCAAAGAATTTTATACTGTGTAAGTAGTCTCTTTGGGCTACAACACACTCTTTGACCTTTATCAATACTTTAGTGGAGAAGTTTGTGAAGCAGTGACTCAGTACATTCTTTCCTAGATATGCTTTTCATGTCACCATTTTCCAAGATAGCTCCGTCACCAAGGAAACATCGATAAAGACAGTCTGTTGATACCTTAGTTACCAGTTGTGGCAACTGCTAGTGTGCAGCTCAAGGGCTGGAATTCTTGTTCTCTCATGGCGAACAGTGATTTGTCTTAAACCCCATGAAATGTCAGATTTTTCTATCAGGTTCTTATTGATATAAAATGATGTCATGCGGGCGCCTGGGTGGCTCAGTTGGTTAAGCGACTGCCTTCGGCTCAGGTCATGATCCCGGAGTCCCGGGATCGAGTCCCACATCGGGCTCCCTGCTCGGCGGGGAGTCTGCTTCTCCCTCTGACCCTCTCCACTCTCATGCTCTCTCTCACTCTCTCTCAAATAAATAAAATCTTAAAAAAAAATGATGGCATGCTAAAGCTATTTTATTATTTTAAAGGACAAGAAAATATATTTGAAAAATAATGATACTTATTTTAGTTCCTTCTTTGAGATTGTTTTTTGCTTGAATTACAAAACAGAGTTCTCCCAACATTTCTTTGTCAGTACATCCCATTAGTCATACCCTTGTCAATTTCCATGGTACTCACAACTTCCAGAGTAGGAAATTCTCCTCCTAACTTCCAAAGGGAGGAAAACAAACAAAAACCTGGGGTTTTTGACTGTATCCTACTTATGATGACCTGCCATTACCAATTATTTGTAAGGAAGCAACAATGATATACTTGATGTCTATTTTTTCTAGTTCTTGTGGTACAATAGAGAAAAGCTACAGAGGAACAAGTTTTACTTAGCTTTTCTAGTAGCACTGAGTTTTTTGTTTTTGTTTTCCTGCAGATATGGCTGGGGAGTATTTATCTGTGCACTGGTACATTTCCGCAACCACACCACACACACACCTATCTATCCATCTGTACATACTTGTATTTTATGAGTACATACTCCTAGGTTTTTGTCACTGAATGTCTCACATCCAGGTGTCAATGTGAGATGTAGGGTAACTTTATCAGCTCCCACTGGTAAACATTTCTGTGGGTTGCTGGAAAAGTTTGATGACTGCCAGAATAATGATTTTGAGCTTTTCCTCAGTGGCCTTTGCCTGATAACTAGTGGGCCATGTGCTTTTAATTGGTTTGGTTTTCTTCTGCTGACACTGAGAAGTAGGTGTGAACTCTGTAGGAAGGCGTGCATCTCTCAGAGATAAGGGCCTAAGGCCTTACAGCGTTTCTTTAGGTTATTAGTTGTTACTAATGATATCTCTTATCCTTTCCTGTTTTGTCTGAGTTGCAAGTTTAGGGGCAAAATGTATATTAGGGAGTTTAAAGTTGGTGTTCACAACTTTAACAGAGAGATCAAGGACATTGACGTTGATAGCAAGCAAAGACATTCTGAGTAACTTGTCTTGGGTTCCAGCTTCAGTGTCAGCTTCCCTTCCCACATACTAATTTTAGAGGAATGAATAGGACTGACTCATCTTCATGGGGAATGGGAGGGAAGTTGGGAAACTATAACTGTTAAAACTTGAGTCCTGGAATGTGCTTTGGGAGTTCTACTTGCCTGCCCCCCAGGCAGTTTTCTTTCTGAAAGCATGATCTGTGCTTCTATTTTGTTTTGTTTTCTTGTTTATTTTTTTGTTTTTTACATAAATGGTTTTTTGGACTCGGTGCCAACTGAAATTTAGAAGTAACTTTGTATTTCATATTTCTTATCCCTAAACCTTGATTGTTATTAACATTGAACCATATATATAAGATATATTCCTTGACAAACTGTTATGAGAAAAAAAATGAATTTTTTTTGAGGGGTGAGACTGTGTCATTTTCCAGAATAACCTTTCTGTCTTTTTTTTAACTGAAGTATAGTCGACACACAAGATTACATTACTCCCAGGTATACAACATAGTGATTTACTCTATACGTTATGCTGTGCTCACTTCAAGTGTAGCTACCATCTGTCACCACACAATGCTGTTATAATGCCATCAACTATATTCCCTATGCTGCTATACTTTTTATCTTGGTGATTTATTCATTCTCTAAAGGGATTTAAGCCTGTATCTCCTACTCCCCTTAACCCATTTTGCCCATTGCCCCACCCTCTCCCCTCTGGCAACCATCATTGTCTTTGTATTTATGGGTTCATAACCTTTCCATCTTTGTATGCCACCGTACTATAACACATATGGAGTTTCCTAAAGACATTTTTTTAGTTGGTGTAAAAACCATTAGTAAATGCCAGAAGGTTATTTCTAACTAGGCTGCTTCTGTTTAAGCTACAGGCTAAAGTGATCAATCAGGATATGATGAACAGCCAAGTTTGTTTTCATTGTTTTTTAAAAAAATGTTGCCATAAGAGTTTGTGATTGATTTTTCACTGGGTTCTGAGTTTGACAACAGACTGCTGCTGCTTGAGGTAAAACCCTAACATCTTCTCTTAAGACTCTGATGACTTCCTGGCTAGGTGAAAAGCTGCGAGTCCTTGGTTATAACCAGAATGGTGAGTGGAGTGAAGTTCGCTCCAAGAATGGACAAGGTTGGGTGCCAAGCAACTACATCACCCCAGTGAACAGCTTGGAGAAACATTCCTGGTACCATGGACCCGTGTCACGCAGTGCAGCAGAGTACCTACTCAGCAGTCTAATCAATGGCAGTTTCCTGGTGCGAGAAAGCGAGAGCAGCCCCGGGCAGCTGTCAATCTCGCTCAGGTACGAGGGGCGTGTGTATCACTACAGGATCAATACCACCACAGATGGCAAGGTAAGACTGGCCAGCACCGCCTGTAGGTGTGGACTGGCTCTTCTTTAGAAAAAATACTCAGAATGACTAAAGAATATGGTTTTTCTGTCAGACATGAAATAAAATAATCACTGATGTGAATTTGGGCCATTTGGCATGTGAAAGCTTACTCTTTCCAAAAGAATATGGTAATGGGAATTAAAAACAGTATTGCATTAATAGTTTAATGATGAGGTAGATTTGAAGGTGATGAAGGTAACTGCTATATAAGTTAGCAGTTCTGATAGTCATCAGTATACAGATATATATAGGTACATCCAATATGTTGTAGAGAATTGACAAATTAAGCCTTGGATGTTTGAAAATTATAATAATCTCTACCAGAAAGTTCACAGAGTAAGCATTTGGGCTTCTGAGACTGGGATTGATGTGTAATGTATGTTACTATAAATAGATTAATCAGCCATTTAGCAATGTACATGTTGGAAAGACCAACCATTGTAGAGTGGTTGTGTTAGAATGGAGCTGTTTTACTTTATAAACTGTGAAGCATAGGTTTATGTCCGTTCTCTTGAACAGTAAATTTACATTGAGTCATTTGTTTTGTTCTTTTGGTCTGTGTGATATGCATAGTAGGGGAAAGCACAGGCTTTGCCAAGAGCAAGCAGACCTGGTTTGCTGGGTACCTCCACCATTGATATTTGTCAACTTTGTGACCTTACTCTAAGCCTCAATTTCTCATCCCAATTTATTGGATCGTCATGAGGATTAAATGGAATAATTTCCTTAAAACATAATGGCTGCTACAAAGTAGGAAATAATTATTAATTGTTTCTCTTTTGCATCACCCTACAGACATATTGTCTCCTGATGAAACCACATAGAATCAGATAAGTGATAATGTAGGAGGGACCTAGCAGCTCTGCTTCTGGTTACATACCCAACAGAAATGAGTGCATATGTGTACAGAAGACATGTACATAATGTTTGTAGTTGCATTATTTGTAATAGTCCCAAATTAGAAGCACTTAATTGTCTAACAACAGAATGAATTAATAAATTGTGTATTCATAAAATAGAATCTCATACAACAAAAAAATGAATGTAGTCCTGCTGTATACACTCTGACAAAAATCTGTGGCCCGCCCAGTTGCCTGCTTTTATAAGTAAAATTTTATTGGAACACAGCCACACCTGCTTGTTTACGTATTGTCTATGGCTGCTTCTTCATTCTTACAGCAGCTTTAAGTAGTTATGACAGAGGCACTATGGCCACAAGCCTAAAATATTTACTCTCTGGCCCTCTGCAGGAAAGTGTGTTGACCCACTCGTAGGTGAGTCTCACACATGTAAAGCTGAGTGAAAGGAGTTAGTGATTGTCAGGGGTTGGGCGTGAGGGGAATGTGAATGGCTGCTGATGGTATGGGGTTTCTTTGTAGGCTGATGGGAAGTGTTCTGGACTTACATAGTGGTGATGGTTGGACAACTTTGTGAATGTATTAAAGCCACTGAATTGTATACTTAAAAATGGTGGATATTATCGTATGTGAATTACATCACAATAAAGAAAAGTGGAATGAAAGAAAGGCAGGCACAACAATGCATAGTATGATTCCATTTGTGTAAGTTCAGAAGCAGGCAAAGCTAATGTAAGGTGTTAGAAGTCCAGAGAGTGGTTATCTTTGAAGGAGGAATAGCTTAGCTGTGAGGGTGCTGGTAGTGTTATAATTCTTGGTGTGGGAGAGGTTTATGTGGGTGAGCTCACCTTGTAAAAATCATCAATTCTGCATGTATTATGTGTTCTTCTGTATACAACACAAGTTTCTTTTTTAAAAAACAGTAAGCTAGCTCCCTTGGGAGATAGGGTTCAAAGACTGCTCATCTTTTATACTTTAATTACTTGTCACAAATTACCGTTTTGTTAACAACCCGAATATAAAACTGTGGCTCTTTTTTTAATAGCCTAGCTACTCAAAAGCACATCCTAATTAAGTAAAAATTGTAAGATCCTTAAATACTCTCTTTCTACCAAAAAAAAATGGAAACCAGTGGTTCTCGAGTTATGTTCTGTACAAGATTCTGAGTTGGTATTTCATGGCCTTTCAGAAGAGGCCAGGTCTCTCCCCTTCCCTACTTAAATCAGCATCTCTGCCTCTGTCTTAGGGATTTGGGTTTCACAGTCTTGTTGCTTCAAAATATTTGAAGACCCATGATCTTGGGTGGATCTTGATGATCCAGAAAGATAACTTGGAAGTGCCCCCGCCCCCGCCCCCCGCCCCGAGCTTCTTTAGGAAACCCGGGAAGAGTGGTGTAAAGAGGTTAAACTTAAGTTCTGTGTTTCCCCTTCCCATCATCATTTACTTCTTTCATTTACCTCCGTAAGGTGACCTCCTATCTTCGTATCTTCAGACCAGTGAAATTAATGGGCTTTGAAAACGGTTTTCTGACCTCTTTTCAAGTTGCTTTAGCTTTCCTCCCGCCTGCCTCACCAGGTGTACGTCACTGCTGAGAGCCGCTTTAGCACCCTGGCCGAACTCGTGCACCATCACTCCACGGTGGCCGACGGGCTGGTGACGACGTTACACTACCCAGCGCCCAAGTGCAATAAGCCCACAGTCTATGGTGTGTCCCCCATCCATGACAAGTGGGAAATGGAACGAACGGATATTACCATGAAGCACAAACTTGGTGGGGGGCAGTATGGAGAAGTTTATGTTGGCGTCTGGAAGAAATACAGCCTTACGGTTGCTGTGAAAACATTGAAGGTGGGTTGCTGAGAATTACAGTCTCCAGTCTTTTTTTTTTTTATTTTGTGCTGAATCACTTGGAAATAGGAGTGTGCCGTTCTTTAACTTTGGAATGCTTTCCACCCACCGGTGCCAAGCACATCGGCAGATTGATGATTAACCTTCGTGCCACGGCTGACAGTGTGGGGGCGGATTACTCACCGCAGCGCAGGGAGACCCCATGCGGGGAAGGCCGGTCTCTGGAGGCTTAGTGGAAGGTTAGGAGCAGATTCTAAGTTATAAATGCAAAACAAGCTGTTTTGCTTCCTGAGAATGACCCCTGCTGGATAGCATTGTTCATGCAGTGCTCAAGGATCCCGGGCTCTCTCTTCTGTCCTTGAGCTCTCCGCCTTGTGCTCCCCCATCTCTCTGAGATTAGATCACTTCTCTTGTTCCTAATAGTCATGGAAATCTTCTTCCTGATGCCGTTGTCTTTAAGCAACCTAGAGTCCAATTACAGTGTTGTCACTATTCCATTCTCTGAAGATCTCCCATATACCTCTGTAGCTCTGGCGTATCATGTGTAAGGGCTGCTCTTTGGCTATGAGTGTAATCAGTTCTGGTCAGCAAACATTTATTAAGCATATTTTGAGTCTGAGACAATATGCATGGCTTTGCAAACATGTATTGCTCCTTAAGGAATTTGTCAGGAAGACAGATATGTAAACAGCTAACTCTTCTGTCTCCTTCTTTTGAAGGCTGAGCTATCTAGGAAAGTAAACTATCAGAGCACTGAGTTATCCATCCAGGTCTCCCAGGTCTCAGTTGTGATGGGATGTGGTGGCTGAATTTTGCTTGCCCTTGTAATTTTCACTCCAGTTTCAAATGTTGGATAGATTTGGGGATACTTTTCTTTCTTAATTGAATGTCTCTGGAGCATATTATTAGGTTCTGATAAAATTTCTTTAAGTAATCTGCTAAAATATTCAAAAGATATCTCCTTTTAAAGCTGTAGTTTTAGGATTGTGAGTTGACTCAAATGATTAAAATGGGGGTTTGTCCCTCTTCTGTTTTGTTTTTTGTTTTTCTCTTATTTTTCCCCCTTCCAGGAAGATACCATGGAGGTGGAAGAGTTCCTGAAGGAAGCTGCAGTGATGAAGGAAATCAAGCATCCTAATCTGGTCCAACTACTAGGTGAGGAAGCTTGCCTGAACCGTAGGTTTCCTCGAAGGTCCTTGTCTCCCATCCCCGTTATTTCCAAATGCTGCTTTTGAATCACCATGGTGGAAGCTCCAGGCGCAATAAATGTTTGCTTCAGTAAATGGTTGTCATTTTAATCAGCAGGCTCTCTGTTTATAAAATTGCCCAGGAACGGGGTCCCTGGCTGGCTCAGTCAGTAGAGCATCTGACTCTTGATCTTGGGGTCATGAATTCGAGCCCCATGTTTGGTGTAGGGATTACATACATACATAAATTAATTCAAAAGATTTTAATAAAAATTGCCCAGAAAACAATGGCCTGGATTGATTACAATATATATAACTGCCCAGTTTGTGGTAATTGCCCCAGAATCAAAGTTTAGAATCACTCAAAATGATACCAAACCAAACATTGTCACAAAATATTTTTACAAAATAAAGAGACATAAAGAACTGTAGAAAAGAAGCAGGTTACAAATTGTGTCCACACCCATTGGTTTACCTTGCAAAGCAGCAGGTGGTAGCCTGTGTAGAATGGCTCCTCGCCCGTTCAGGTCACAAAGAAACTAGTGACTGAACTCTCGGCCCTTTTGAGAGGAGGGCCAGTTTCTTTGGGTGTTCACCTTGAGCCAAATTGTCCCAAAGGAAATAGTTTCTTGTTGATTTTTTACAAGGAGTCTGCCGTGTATCCGTGAAACCCTTGTCTATGGAAACAATCTTTTTACAAAGCATGATACGGGCTGCGCTCACATGCTCTTCAACATACACACAGTTGCTGTTAGTTTTGGATAAATATTGTTAGTGTGCAGGTGAGGATGGGAATCACAGGCATATACAGAACTCAAGACATTTTGGTCTTCTTGACCCCTTAGGGAATTAATGCTTTTGCCCAAACAGGCAAATACTCAGATGCATGTGGATTTCCAAAGAATGATGTAGTGGAAGCCAAGACTCCCTTATCGACCGCCTTCATCTTAACTTTGCCGTGTTATTTTAGGAGAATGTGATGGTGAGAAGGGAAAAGATTACTGCTGAGCTAGACTTTAAAATGTGTCTCTTGTTCTGGGAATTCTTGGGAATACACTAATAAAACAAGCTCTGTTCTTCCCCTCTCAGGTGTGTGTACTTTGGAGCCTCCATTTTACATTGTGACTGAGTACATGCCGTACGGCAACTTGCTTGATTATCTCCGAGAATGCAGTCGAGAAGAGGTGACTGCAGTTGTCCTGCTGTACATGGCCACTCAGATCTCTTCTGCAATGGAGTATCTGGAGAAGAAGAATTTCATCCATAGGTGTGTAAAGCCTGACTGTTGCCTGTGACTAACCATGAAGCTACCTTGCTTGAGGTGCAAATAAAGAAAAGAATGTGAGAACCTTCCCAGAAATGTCCAGATGCCTCAGAAAAGCAATTTTCTCTTTCATAGGGCTCGCCCACTATAATGTGATTTCCAGCTTATAAACCTACTGTATTTTGGTTAAAGTATTAATGGGCCTTTGCTAATTCTCAAAACAGAATGCTCTTTATTTTGCCCAGGACCATTTCAAAGAGGTTTTTGCTCTACTGGCTTAATTTTAAAAATAGTTTTCTGTCTTGGTAAAGAACTTAAAGCCTTGTAGAAAAGCATCTTCTCCTCACCTCTGACACCTCTCTCAGTGTACTTGTAAATAGGAAGCCATTTTCTGAAGTCTGCTTTGTTCGAGTATCCGAGAACTGCCTCTTGATGATGCCCCTACAAGTGGTCTGTGGTCAGTGGCTTTCTGCCACGTTAGCAGCTGTCATCAGATACTGTGTCTGCCAGCGTGCGCTTCTCAACTCCGCTTGTAGCACAAAGAACCAAGAAGAGAGTGTTCATGGCCATTTTCCTCACCATCTGAACGGAATCACATTAGGGTTCTTTTCTCCACAGAGATCTTGCAGCCCGTAACTGCCTAGTGGGAGAAAACCATGTGGTAAAAGTGGCTGACTTTGGTTTGAGTAGACTGATGACTGGAGACACCTATACTGCTCATGCTGGAGCCAAATTTCCTATTAAATGGACAGCACCAGAGAGTCTTGCCTACAATACCTTCTCAATTAAATCTGACGTCTGGGGTAAGGTCGGAAGGGACTTCTTCTATGTCTGTCATTTTATGTTTTTAATAAATGTTCTTAATTCTTTAGAGCTTCTCATTTATGTAATCAGTAAACTCTGCCTTGACCCCCATCCTTCATCATTCAGCAAGAATTTATTAAATACCTATTATCTGCCAGGCGTTGTGTTAGACACTTAGCCTAGAAAAAATGTAAAGAAGAAAGTAGAAAAAAAAACGCCAAAAAACAAGTCCCTGCTTTCAAGAAGCTCACAGTCTAGATCTTGGATTGCACTGGAATTTTACTGATCCTCTCTCTATGAAGCTCCCTGTTTTCCATAGCTCATTTCCTGAGTGCTGTGACACAGAGTAGCCTCTTCTTTTCAAGGAAGGCATGATGGAATTGTACCTAGAGTTTGTCCTTGTAACTAACTCATCTTGTTCTGGTTGCCCTGGAAAGCAGTCTGATTTAGCAGAGGCTCATGGACTGAACAGGTCTAGAAATTTGGGTTTGTAGGCCAGCAGAAATAGTTGTAAGATGCTAAGCCACTTTTTACCAGAAATCTCAAAACTCAGAAATAATGTGTGACAAGATCAAGCAAATTTTCTTTGCTAGTGTGATTTTTTTCCCCCTGATTTTAAAGGAGTCCCTTTCTATTTTACTCCTTTAATATTAGCTGATCTAAAAACTGGAACTCATTAAACAGATCATAGATTGTTCTAAGAGTAGTTTGGTTCCGTCCCAGACTTTTTATGGTCCTAATTTATTCTCCCTCACTACAGTAAAAGAGATCTAAATAAAAATTGGGAAATTTATGGGGCACCTGTGTAGCTCAGTTGGTTGAGCATTGGACTCTTGGTTTTGGCTTGGGTTGTGATCTTGGTGTCTTGGTGACGTGGGATCGAGCCCTTCTCGCACTTAGTGGGGAGTCTGCTTGGGATTCTCTCTCCCTCTCCTGTCCCTCCCATCCCCACTCACACGCTGTGTGCTCATGCGTGCTCTTTCTCTCAAATAAAAAATCTTTTTTAAAATATTGGGAAATTTGGGGTGCCTGGGTGGCTCAGTCGTTAAGCGTCTGCCTTCGGCTCAGGTCATGATCCCAGGGTACTGGGATCGTGCCCCACATCAGGCTCCTTGCTCAGTGGGAAGACTGCTTCTCTCTCTCCCACCCCCTCTGCTTGTGTTCCCTCTCTCGCTGTGTCTCTCTCTGTCAAATAAAATCGGAAAAAAAAAAAAAAAAGAAAACTTCTAGAAAACAGCCTGGAGGTTATACCTGAAGCATTTTGTGGCAGGTATCTTAGAAGGACAAGTTCAGCTGTAAGAACTAGAATGCTATAAGAATTAGAAGAGTATACTAATATAACAGTGTGAATGTTATCCAAAATTTGAAGAGAAGTTACCTAATAGTATAAAATAGATAAATCAGAGAAGAAACATTCAGCTTTTTTTTTTTTAATCGCTTTTGCAGCTTTTGGGGTACTGTTGTGGGAAATTGCTACATATGGGATGTCACCGTATCCAGGTATTGACCTGTCTCAGGTGTATGATCTACTGGAAAAAGGATATCGAATGGAACAACCTGAAGGATGCCCCCCTAAGGTTTATGAACTTATGAGAGCATGTGAGTGTTTTCTTTTGTATTTTAATTTTGAAGGGTTAAGTCAGTGATTCAGGATGATTAACGAAATAAACTGTTTTCCTCTCAGTGTCAAATTTAATCCAACCCCCTGACGTATAAAGTGTTGGTCAGGGGTGCCTCGGTGGCTCAGTCAGTTAAGCGTCTGCCTTCAGCTCAGGTCATGATCTCAGGGCCCTGGGATTGAGCCCCACATTGGGCTCTGAGCTCAGCGGAGAGTTTGCTTTTCCCTCTGCCTCTGCCCCCTCCCCCTGGCTCTCTCTTTCTCAAATAAATAAATAAAATCTTAAAAAAAAAAAAAGAGGTTGGTCATTGATCAACCAGTTGGCATTTATGATAAACCATCAAGTTTAATTGGAATCCTAACAACAGTTGTCCATGGCCCATGAATTGACTAAATTTCCCCAAACCACTTGCATAATAAGGATAAGAAGAAATTGGGTTTAGGGACACCTGGGTGGCTCAGTCGTTAAGCGTCTGCCTTCGGCTCAGGTCATGGTCCCAGGGTCCTGGGATCGAGCCCCACATCGGGCTCCCTGCTCAGTGGGAAGCCTGCTTCTCCCTCTCCCACTCACCCTGCTTGTGTTCCCTCTCTCGCTGTCAAATAAATAAAATCTTAAAAAAAAAAAAAAAATGAGTTTAGAGTTTGGGTAGGGGAAGGCTGCTTTCAACCAGATAAAAATGATTGCCAAAGACTGGAGAATACCTGAAAGTAACCTCTCATGAATAAACATAAGCATCTGACTTCTTACAGATGAGAAAGCTGGAAGATGAGTAGGGAATTATTAAATTGCATTGTGTTTAAGCATATGTCTTTTTATTTTCCCTATTCTCCTGTTTTTGTCAAAGTGAACTCTTAAGTTCCTCCTTTCCGATATCCCGTTATATTTCTGAACATGGACAGCTGATTATAAGGTTAGAATGAGTTTGAAGATAGGTCTCACTTCTTTCATTTTTCCAGTAAAAAACAACTTTCCATTTTATAAACCATCTCCCTACCCGTCTTTATCCCTGTAGTAGAAAGAATAGAAGGACCAGCCCTAGGAAGTGGGTTTATTACACCTGAGTCTGGAACTGAGAAGCAGCCGCCTCACTCTCATTGTGAACATGCTGGACCTCTGCCTCAGTAGCCTCACTCGCAGGTGTGCCACTGGATATTTAATTTCTGAAAGGAGTTTTCAGTATTTCCTTCTTTGTTACATAGGCTGGAAGTGGAGCCCTGCCGACAGGCCTTCTTTTGCTGAAACACATCAGGCTTTTGAAACCATGTTCCATGACTCCAGCATTTCTGAAGGTGGGAATCTGGCAGTTTACTGGTGGTGGCCAGGTCTGGGTGATGGTAGGGGTGGTAATAACATTTCGAAAATGATAGGCTCCTCTAGTTTGGCACTCCATTTCAGGGGACTGAATTAATTCTTGGCCTTTATTATTCTTGTTTTGCCTTTTTTTTTTTCTTTTGCTATTTTTAAATGTATCTCTATGTCTCAAACTTATTTCTAACATTGAAATTGTATTTTAAGTAGGAATTCAGTCTCTTCATAAAGAGAAGAAGTTTGGTAGTTCTTAAAGCACCAACACTTAACCATATATGGAAGGGAAGAAAAAATGAGTATGAAGAATATTCCACCTCCCTGAACCATATCTACAAAGACAGTAGCAAACTCAAATCATAAAAGCAATATCCAGAAATTTCATTTCTGGAAATAGATCTTAAGGAAATAATTAAGGGTATGAATAAAGATTTAGCTACAAGGATGTTACATCAGCATGTAGTTTTTAATATTGAAAAATGAACAATTTAAAAATCCAGTGGGATGCTAATTATTACATTCACACAATTGAATATTTAAAATGATATTCTAAAATATATTCACATGGAAATAGTTTAAAAATGAGCATGTTAAGCTTTGAACAGTGAGAGCCCTTTTCGTATCTGAAAAACCGGCGTATGGGTGCCTGCAGGCAGCTTCTGACGTCAGTACACAGCGCCTCTGCAGTTACATGCTCAAGTCAGTACGCTTGTTATATAGACAGCCTGTTCCTAGAGAGCTGAAAACAGAATGCTTAGTTATGTGTGCTGATTGGATTCTTCAGTACAGCTCCAGAGTTTCGCACATATTTTTCAAATTTTTTCTTTCCTTCATAATTGAACATAGAGCTTACGCCATAAGTTCAGGTTTTAAAATATAAGAAGAGGAAATCAGGCAAGTTGAATTTTGTTGTCTTCCATTAGCGATTTATCATTTCTGATAAGAAGAAACACTGAAGTTGAATGAAAAGCGTTTTCTTCTTAGTGCTTTGCTGAAACTTGTGCACATCACCCTTTGGGCCAGATCGAGCAGCTGCCCCTCACGGCCCTCTTCTTTCCTCATTGTGCTTTACTTCATGTGGCGTTCAAGTTGTAGGAGTCACAGGCTCCATTTCTTTGGTGCTTCTGTGTCAACTTTTAACTTCTGTTGAATCCTTAGTTAAATTTTCTCTTTCTCTTGAAAATGTTCTATCCTTTTAGAAAATCAACCATTATCAATTTTCAAAGGTAATTGCAATTTAAAATTGCTAAACAAGAAATTTAAGATTATTTAACCCATATTTTATTAAGCATTTAATCTGTGGCAAGCACTTTACTGAAGACACAGAGATAAGACACAGTTCCTACCTTAAAAAGATGTATTTATTGGTTAGTTGTGAGTAGAAGAAACCTAACTCAAGCTTTCTAAAGCAATAGAAGGAGGATTTATTGGCTCATAATCAGACCCTGGTGTGGTTCAGAGTCAGTAGAAGCCACAGACTCAAGTAGCTTCGGGACTTCCTCCTTCCACAGCCACTCCCACCCAGTATCACTTTACTTTTGCCTCTACGTTGATCTCATCCTCGGAATCTTCGAAGAGACATGGGGCATAGTTGCTAGCATCCTTGAGGTCGTATCTTCATAGCTGACGTCTGTCTCCCAGCTGCTGTATATAGCAGCGTAGGAAAGGAGTCTCGCTGCCTGGCTTGGGTTATATGCCATGTACCCATTCTTGTGCGGGAGTCAATTTTTAAAATAGTTGCCCAAAAATATAAAAAAATCACAATATATCACAATTTAATTGATCTCATTTGCTTCGTTTTTGTTCAGGAGTGAATAGCAAAGCATGCCTTTGCCCCAGTAGAAGCCACAAAACACATAGCCATGTTCAAAAGGGTGAACACTTTTTCAGAAGCCTCATTTGCTTCATTTGCATGAAATGAAATGAAGTGTATCCATCCTACTTCTTGGTGTAAGGTGCAACCTAAAAATAAAAGTAACTCCAGAAATCTGTCGGCTTTGTTCAGCCTCTGAACAAGCCCTCAGTAAACAAGGCTAGCCAAATGATATGAAAGCCTATGAAACCATGCTTCTTAACATTACTCCTCATCAGAGAAGTCCAGAATAGAACAATGAGGTGTCACTATATCCTAGCACCAGAATGGCTAAAATTAAAATCGAACCCCAGAACCTCAGAATATCAAACTCTGGCAAGCATGCAGAGTAACCAGAACTTGTATACAGTGCTAGTGGGAGTATAGATTGATACAGCCGTTTTGGGAGACAGTTTGGCAGGACTCAGCGAAGCTGAATTATGTGCACCCTGTAACCCACCGGTCCTGCTTCTTGGTATGTACCCGCAGACGTATGTACGATTCTGAAGCAAAGGACACGTAGCCGGGTGTTCCTAGCGGCATAGTCACAGTAGCCCCAAACCAGAAATAACGTAAATATCCATCAAAAGAGGAATGGCCTGATTTTGGGAGATTCACGCGTTTGAACAGTACCCATGAAAGCCCCTGCCGCGTGCAACAGCGCGGATGGATCTGCAGTCACGGTGTTGAGCCAAAGAAGCCAGACATAAAAAGAGTCCGCACTCTGATTCCATTACATATTTTGGTGCTCTTTTCTCCAGTTTTTTTCTCAGTTGTGTATCTTTTCTGAAAAGAAAACCTTTTCTGTGTCGTGACGCTGGTTTGATCAGCCCCCTCTCTTCCTCACAGAGGTAGCTGAGGAGCTTGGGCGAGCCGCCGCCGCCTCATCTGTTGTCCCCTACCTGCCCCGACTGCCTGTACTTCCTTCCAAGACGCGGACGCTCAAGAAGCAGGGGGACAACAAGGAGAATATCGAAGGGGCACAGGACGCCACAGAAAATTCTGCTTCTAGTTCAGCACCAGGTATGGGTCGCTAGGCGGGTAGAATGCAGCCGTCTCATTCCAAGAACCTTGGGGTACGATGCTCGATCTCCACTCCGCTCTCCGTCTGCCCTGAGGAGGGGCCGGCTGGCTTTGCAACAGCTCCGGCTCTTGTGGCCGGCCCGCCGTGCCGGCGGTAGGCCCGACCTCCCCGCCCGGCCCACGGCTCGGCCTCCCGCGCTCTTTCCTCAACTCCCGAATCCCAGACGCTTAGCGTCTTTACGGTTCTGGCAGAAACTGCTTCATTGAGCCTGATAGAGGAGGCCAGGGTGCGCTGTGGTTTTTAGAGAAAAGACATAACGAGGTGAAAACCAGCGGGTGGTTTCTTCGCGTTTATATCCCATGTTGTATTTGGAACTCATCGGTGGGAAATGATAACGCATTTATTAGTTTTCTCTGAGTCCTGCTGATACCTGACATTTAAGAGATCCTGACAAAACTCTTACAGTGAAGCCTTAGTTACTCAAGTGTAACGGAGTCACTGTTTGTCTTTCACATTACTGATTGGCCGTTTCTCATCAGGGTTCCTTAGAGGTGCACAGGCCCCTAGTGGGTCCCCAGCATTGCCTCGAAAACAAAGAGACAAGTCACCCAGCAGCCTCTTGGAAGATGCCAAAGAGACATGCTTCACCAGGGATAGGAAGGGAGGCTTCTTCAGCTCCTTCATGAAAAAGAGAAATGCTCCCACACCCCCCAAACGCAGCAGCTCCTTCCGAGAAATGGAGAATCAACCCCACAAGAAATACGAACTCACGGGTAACTTCTCATCTGTTGCTTCTCTACAGCATGCTGATGGGTTCTCTCTCACTCCTGCCCAGCAAGAGGCGAATCTGGTGCCACCCAAGTGCTTTGGGGGGAGCTTTGCACAGAGGAACCTCTGTAATGACGATGGCGGTGGGGGCGGGGGCAGCGGCACTGCTGGGGGCGGGTGGTCTGGCATCACAGGCTTCTTTACACCACGCTTAATCAAAAAGACACTGGGCTTACGAGCGGGGAAACCCACAGCCAGTGATGACACTTCCAAGCCTTTTCCAAGGTCAAACTCTACATCTTCCATGTCCTCAGGGCTTCCAGAGCAGGATAGGATGGCAATGACCCTTCCCAGGAACTGCCAGAGGTCCAAACTCCAGCTGGAAAGGACAGTGTCCACCTCTTCTCAGCCAGAAGAGAATGTGGACAGGGCCAGTGACATGCTTCCAAAAAAATCAGAGGAAGGTGCTGCTGCAAGTAGGGAGAGACCAAAAGCCAAACTTTTGCCCAGAGGAGCCACGGCTCTTCCTCTCCGAACCCCCTCTGGGGATCCAGCCATTACAGAGAAGGACTCTCCAGGGGCGGGGGTGGCTGGAGTGGCAGCCGCCCCGAAGAGCAAGGAGAGGAATGGTGGGGCGCGACTCGGCATGGCTGGAGTCCCAGAGGACGGCGAGCAGACGGGCTGGTCTTCTCCGGCCAAGGCCGCAGCAGCCCTCCCAACCACTCACAACCACAAAGTGCCGGTCCTTATCTCACCCACTCTGAAGCACACTCCAGCTGACGTGCAGCTCATTGGCACAGACTCTCAGGGCAATAAATTCAAGCTCTTATCTGAGCATCAGGTCACATCCTCTGGAGACAAGGACCGACCCCGACGGGTAAAACCAAAGTGTGCCCCACCCCCTCCCCCAGTGATGAGACTACTGCAGCATCCGTCCATGTGCGCAGACCCCACGGAAGAGCCGACTGCCCTGACTGCAGGACAGCCCATGCCAGAAACACAGGAAGGAGGGAAAAAGGCCGCCCCGGGGGCAGTGCCTGGTGGTGGGAAAGCCGGGAGGCCAGTGATGCCTCCCCCTCAAGTGCCTCTCCCCACATCTTCCATCTCGCCAGCCAAAATGGCTAACGGCACAGCAGGTACTAAAGTGGCTCTGAGAAAAACCAGACAGGCGGCTGAGAAAATCTCAGCAGACAAAATCAGCAAAGAGGCCCTGCTGGAATGTGCTGACCTACTGTCCAGTGCCATCACGGAGCCTGTGCCCAACAGCCAGCTGGTGGACACTGGCCACCAGCTCCTCGACTACTGCTCAGGCTACGTGGACTGCATCCCGCAGACGCGCAACAAATTTGCCTTCCGAGAGGCTGTGAGCAAACTGGAGCTCAGCCTGCAGGAGCTGCAGGTGTCTTCAGCGGCGGCCGGGGGGCCCGGGGCCAACCCTGTCCTTAATAACTTACTGTCATGTGTACAGGAGATCAGCGACGTGGTGCAGAGGTAGCCACTGTGAGCCTCGTGGGCAGACGCCCACAGCTCTGAGGGGAGAGGGAGAGGGGCTTGTTTTCCTGTGTTCCTGTTTTCAAAAAATGAAAGACTGATACTTGAGTGTGTTTATGTGAAGTACCTCAGATCTCTGAGCTCTCACGTTTACAGGTTCATCTCAAAAACAACAAAAAGCAAAAACACGTAGGACAGGGAAATGAGATGGGGGCGGAGCAGTCGCGGACAGGATTGGAAGGCGCACCGGAACATCAGGGAGCGTGTGTATGTCAGGCCACGAAGAACCCAGTCCAGCCCGCGGCCTACCCGGAATGCTGTGCGCTGGGGACACAGGGCTGCTCTCGGCAAGGCCGCAGGCCTGCGCCCGCCCGGGAACTGGCAGTGGCGCTCATTCCGCACCACACACTGCGGGGTTGGCTTGGGGCTCCAGGGGTTACGATCGGTGATGACGCGCCCCCTCGCCGAATGAATCGGGTGGGACAGAAGAGGAGAAAGCTGGGAATGTACCGAGGGACCTTTCCTTTGAGGCTGTTGAACGCAGCTGTTTCCACAGGGCTCCCCGCTGCAGTAAGAACTGCAGATCAGATTGCTAGGGTGGGCTCCTGTCCTCTTTCCCATGGGTGTGCTAATTGGTGCAGGAAGTTGTCAGGGAGATTGAAACCTCCTCCTCACATCTTCTCCACTGATGAGCAAAAGTCACTTCTCCCAGTCTCGTAGATTATTTCCTAGTGGACCAGGATTGGCTTTCTGCTTGCTGGTGCCCGTCTAGAAATCATAGGCATAGGGGTTTCCTTAGTGGTTCCTCTCTGCTCTTTGCTGGGCAGGCTGTCCTCCTCTATCTCTGGCAGTATTCAGGGCACTGACCAGCGTTGGTTTCGAAAATAGTGGTCATGTACAGGTTCTCTCAGGAATCCTTTTCTGATATGGTGCCCCTGCATACCGACATACTGGCCAAGGAATTGAGCAGCTCTGTATTTCTTTATCAGCTAAACTACCAGGGAGGGAGGTTTCTTGGAATCCAGTGGTCAGGTCCAGAGGTCTGTGACTGAGAGTTTTCGAGAAGCTGACTCGGTCCCAATGGCCATTTCTCTGTACCTTTCTCCTCCCTTATCACCTTAGACCCAGGCTAGTTGGAGAGCAAGGAGAAACATTCTCTTAGTCTCTGTGGATTTCAAATGAATCACCCCAAATTACTCTCATATGCTTTTCTTCTTTCACATATCCCCCTCCCCCTCATTGTTGGGTTTGTCTGTAAATATCCTATTGGGAATACTCTTTGATATTTATTTTGTCATTTCACCTCTCTTAGAAGAATGCATAATTGAAGGGGCAGGTCATTTCCAGGAAACACTGATTAAATCCTAGAAACCTAATGACTTAACCCCCAAATATGTTTTGCCTTTGAAAAATGGGCCTTTTCCTTTCCTATTCAGTTATTATTATGGAAACTAATTAGGATCATATGGAACTGAACCTAATCGGTTAGATACTACTCATATTCTTGATATCAGGTCTAATTTTAATACTTCATTCTCTTTTTAAAGCTTTACGACCACCACCCCCCACCCACCCAAGGAGAACCTGATACAAAAGAGTAAATACACTACTTTTTTCCTCCCAAAGGAATATTAACTTAGGAAGCTAGGAAGTGAACACTGATGGCCTGTGAGTTTTCTTTCTGGCTCTGTCATCGATCCCCTGTCAAGCCACAGCCCCATCTCTTAATCTGTTAAATGAAGGTAATGCTACATCTTCTCAGGGGTCTTTTGCAGATAAGCATATAGCTGTCCCTTTGAGAGCCACTTCGGTGCAGCGTCGTTACGTTGAAAGGTTTCCATTCTCTGCTCAGTAGCAGATAATGGAAATGTTGAACTGCTGAGATGATGCTAACAGGGCTAGAATACTAAGGAGGAAAAACTGTTTTGTACAGTGTGTCATCTTTGACCAAGGAGGAAATTTAGTTTTCATTAGAAAGAAAATCTTACTGTGACTGCACCAAAGGAGGCCCAGGCCAGGAGCAGGGGGAGAAGGGGGAGAAAGCCCCGGGCCTCGCTGACAGGGCATGGGTGAGCCGCATCCGTAGGTCACGGTCAGGTGCAGCACAGGCGGCTAGCAATCCGGCCGGGCTTCCTGTGGTGGTTGGACGAGAAGGCAGAGTTCCCTTCAACATGGATGGAGGCCCACGGTCCTCCCACCTTCCTCTCTGCCACTCCCCTTCAGCAGTCATTTCCATGAACTTGAAATCGTTTTAGCCATTAGCCTTTTAAGGGTGGGACAGGGAAAGCTAAAACTTTAGAATATTATGCTGCTTTTTAAGTTTATCTGTCATTGTGGGATGCAAGTTGAGGGGTTAATTATAATTGTGTTTTTTAGGGGATTTTTTTTTTTTTTTTTTTTTTAAAGCAGGGGATCTTTCCTTGAGAGCTCTGAAAATAAGCCTTGGAGGAACACTACTGAGTGTGTGTAAGCTCCCTGGTTTTCTCATCGCGGAACAGTCTTGAGGGCGGGGACTGTGTCTTACTCAGGGGCAGCACCTGGCTCTGTCTTGCCTACAGTAGGTGCTCAAGAAGTTCATGAAATGAATTGCTTTTTCTCAACACTGTCAAGAGCAGCATGAACGATTGTAGCACAGCCCATCCACGTGATGCTTGAACTGCGTGGGACTCCAGGGGTCAGGTGAAAGAGGCACTGTCAACTTACTAGAAAAGTATCACTTGACTGCTCCTTTTTCTAATTGAAAAGGACCAGATTTTTAAAATAACCTTATGTAAATTCAAAAGTTTGAACTCAAAGTAGAGAAAACTGCTTCTCAAAACTAAAAACATAGTCTGTCTAGTTTAAAAGCAAAGCCAGGAGCAAGAGGCCTTCTACAAGGTGTTGACAACTCTCTAAAGTGGTTGATATATATGCATACCTTGGGGCTGGTACCGCTTGAGTCCTTTCACGTACAGACAGTATGATTTCAGCTTAGATTTCTTACCTTAAAACGCAGTGTTTTGTGTGGAATACATCTTGATTGTGTTCCACATGAAGTATTTTCTTAAAAGGCTTTGTGTAAAATTAAAGTGTGTATATTTTCCTACAGCCTTCCATTGTGATTTTCAGAGATACAGCCTTAAAAAAGATTGGCCCTAAGAAATTCATTCAGTGTTTTTCCAGATGAACCCCTATTCATTGATATCATTAGAGTAGAGATCCTTCGCCAGTTGCATTTTTGGGGTTTAAGTTAGAATTTTCTTACAATTCAGTTGAAAATTGGCTAGTAAAATCGTACCCAGTTAATAAAACATGCTGACTTAGCTAAGGTGCAGCCCGTGTTTATTTAAAGTCCTGGAGCTTTTGAGTTTTAAAGGATACAGTATAGATAGTGATTAAGAGTTGAGACTCTGAAGCCAGTCCAGAAGGCAAGTCATTTAACCTTCCTGAGCCTTAGTTTCCACGTTGGAAAACAGGGATAATAATAGTAACTACCTCAGGGTTGTTGTAAGGATTAAATGAGATAACGTATGTAAGCTACTTAGCTTGAGTGCCTGGCACATGATGAGCACTCCGTAAATGGTCACTGCTCCTGCTGTTACTACCACTTAGTCTAGTGGGTCTTCGCCGGGGATGGGCAACAAAATCCCTGGAATTAAAAAAAAACAGTCTGATGCATTGGCTCACCCCAGCTTAGACTTCCCAGTGGGGTGAGGTCTCAGCCGAGAATCCCTCCAGGTGTTTTAGATACCCAGCACTGTCTGAACACTATCAGGACCCCATCCCTTTCCTTCATAGCTTCAGAAGTTGGAGGAGAGGATGGTGAAGTTACTTGCCCATTATCTCGGTTAATTGGTGGCAGAGCCAAGGCTATAGGGTTCAGGTCTCATGACTTTCTGGTTGTGGGGTCTTTCCACCTTTCCTGCTGCCTTGTGAGACACTGCAAAAAAAAAAAGGTGGCTCGGATAGACAATCAGTCTGCACAGTGCTGCACGCTTTCTAAAGCACACGCTCCTGGCATGCTCTGGCCGTAAGGGGCTTGCATGCTGAGTAATGGCAACACGGCGGAGCAGGCGTGCAGTAGAGCTCAGTAACTTAGAAAAGGGGCGGGGGGGGCATTCTTTTGGACAGACCCCAGGAACACAGCAGTAGTCTGCACTTTGTAATAAAGAAATACTAACTCGAGTTTTAAAAAACCTAGTCCTACATTCCTTTTTCTTAAAAACAAAACAACTTTATCCATATCATTTTAATGACTATGAGGTAATGTATATGAAAGCACTTTGAGAAAAGTATCAAATATAATTTAACTATAAGGTTGTGTTATTACTGTCTGTTTAGAAGATCAAACAGTCGGTTAGATGCTGATTGACTTAATACGCTTTTACCTGTGGGAGACCGGAAAATGCAAATATATAAATAATCACCCCTGTGACTTATCACATTTGTAAATATGAAACCGCTAAGTGAATATGTGCAGGCATAGTAAGTGTTTTGCTAAAATTGTATCTCAGCCGAGTAACTTCAGAAAACTACGGACCAACTTTCTGGTTTAATTATAATCATTAAAAAGTAGTAATGTGTACTCCAGAATAAAGAGGCTCTTCCGGGGAACTTAACTCAGGAAGAATTGAGGCCCTTTATCCTCCGTGTTCCCCTTTTAGGCTACGTGTTCAGCCAGTTAGCATCCTGACACGGTGGGTGCAGACTCGTACCTGTTGATGTTGGCAGTGTCTTTTTTTAACCGATGTCCA
The DNA here is from genome assembly GCF_029215605.1 of Mirounga angustirostris. Lineage (NCBI taxonomy): Eukaryota > Metazoa > Chordata > Mammalia > Carnivora > Phocidae > Mirounga > Mirounga angustirostris. The sequence continues at coordinate 47,991,530 of NW_026991714.1, forward strand.
GCGTGGTTTTGTTGGGATTTCTTGGAGGGGAGGGGAGGGGTGGGATCAGATGGCCATAGAACCAGTGCACTTTGGGAATTAGTTTTCTAGGATTTCCTGCCAGTTAGAAATGATCTTGATGTTCATTGCGTGCGCGCGCGCGCGTGTGTGTGTTTCTAAAATGAGTAGCTAAACACAATTTGCCTATTAGATTATAAAATACCCCAGAGTGAATTGCATTGGTGGCCACTTTTGAGTTCTAGCTTCACTGCGTTCTGCCCTCTCCCTTCCAATTTTTGTTGTTGATGTCATTGTTACTATCCTTCCACAGGAGTTCACATTGGGCTGACAGGGTTGTCAACGTTTTCGTTCATCACAACTTTGGGGTTTCGTCATCTTGCTTGGCATTAATTTGTTTTATCTGGATTTGGGTCCATCTCTGTGCCCTAAGCATTTGTTATGACCAGTTTTCTTATGTAGATGGGTCTCTGGATGTAAGTTTCTTCTTACGAATTAATAGACCCCCAGCTGTCTGTATCTCTGTCAAGCCAGTAGCTCAGTTCTTCTGTAAATGTCTGCTTTGGTTTGGGGGGTGTGGGAGCAGGAAAGAGAGAGGGAAAGGCAGCCTGGAGGGAGCCTCTACCCTCGTGACAGAGGCAGGCCAAGGCAGCCCCACAGATGCCTGCCCCATCCGTGCGACAACCCAGGAAATTGCTGCTGGCCGTTAGCCTCGCCAGGCAGAGACGAAAGGCCTGGGCTGGTTCTAAAGCTTGTCCCACTCATAACAACAGTCAGGATAGTTAATTCTTTTGGATAGAGTTCCAGTTTTCCAACTCTCAGAATTTAAAAATTCAAATGCAAGGCTGGCTTTTCTGGGCAAGCGCCTGGAGTAACGATGATTGTTGTTACCTGCCCTGTTACCGCCAGAACTTTAGTGCCATTCCCTGCCCTCCTGTATCGCCGGGAAGTGTGGCTGGATTTCCGGGCTGTGCAGAGTGTCTACGCAGGTGACTAAGACAGCCTCCAAGTCTGTCTGGCTTGACGTTTACTGCAGCGTCCCAATAGGAGGGGTTTTCCTGCTCTGGGGCTGCTTTCCCATGCCATACCGGAGGTGAAAGGGTTCATCTTGAAGATAACACATGTGTAAGGCGCTATTTCCTCCATTTCCGACTCCGTATCCTAGATCCCAAGAGCAGGATAGGGTAGGAAGAGCGCATGCTTCTCCCTGGGTGAGGAGGCCTGGGCAGGTCATCTTGATTCTAGGATGACTTGGAGTGGTAGAAGACGCTCTGAGGATTGTGCCTTCAAAGATGGGCTTTGTGCGATTTGCGGAGGAGAGACTTGTAAGCTGGGTTGGTGGTGCACACTTAGTGAGCTAGAACTGGTTAGGTGGGTGGTGGGGGCTCAGTGCCCCAGTCAGTGAGAGTCCCTGCTTGAGATGTTCCCCCCCATACAGGACGCTGAGGTGACAGACTGCACTTTTTTCCAGCCCGCCTGGGGAGCTGGGGGAAGGCTGCTCTAACTGGACCCTTCCCTCCCTCCAGGTGCACTTCTTTGCTCTTGTTTTCAATTATGAATTTGAAACTGTTTACGTCTCTTAGAAAAATGACATCCTTTAACTTTCCCACTGTTAAGTATACATAGTGAGCACAGTAGCAAGGCCCTGGTAACAGCCCGGGGTCACAGATGGCGTGTGAACAGATCTAACCTGCAGACCATCTGAAGGAAGGGGTGTCTCCTTTAAGTCGAAAGCTTAGGCTCCACTTTGTCCTTAGACCACACCCAATTCGTGCCCTCTGTGTCTGTTCTGTGAAGTCCTTTGTTCCTCATTTTACTCAGAGGAGCACGTTTCTGGGCCCTGCGTGTCACTCCAAGCTACTGAGCTCTGCGTGCAGGGCTTGAGGTCTGGGAGCATTCTAGTCAATTCTTTAAGACATGGTGGAGGTGAGTGGTCCAGTGCTCGTGGGCTTCAAGAAAGAAAGGAAATAGTTCGTCTCATTGAAGCTTGCCTATTAGGTTTGCTTCTGAGCCTCAGGATAGAAGTTGCAAATCATGTAATTGAGCACCATAAACTTCAGTTGGAGAATGGGACTTCTAGTTAATAAAATTTTCACATGTAGGGTAGTTTTCATCGGTTGTAACACAACAGTAACACAGGTGTGCCTAATAAATTTATTCGTGATTCAGAAGATATTGCAGGATCCTGTAGGGCTTTAGTATCCTCACTGGTGAATCCCAAATACTGTTCTGCACAATTCAGAAGTACCATACCATGTGTTGAGAGTTGGCAGGCCTGCCAAGAGACCGAGATGTTTCTGGTAGGTGAAGGCCAGGTAAGCCAGCCTGCCTCCGTTTGGACAAGCTGTTTTTCACTGTGGCCACTGTTCTTGGGATTCCGTTATGAGAGAAATTTTCTGAGATCTTGAGAAATCACCTTGATTAGGGTGATTGTCCTTCAGAGAAATTAGTATTCAGAAACTAGAAAGGACAATGAGGTACTCAGAGTTCTTTAGGGCATATGTTTGAAAACCCTCATCTCTCAGATCTATATGGAGGGTCTGTGTTCTGTCCACATTCTGTACCTACACCATTGTGCTGAGAAAGGAGGGGAGTCAGTGAAAGAGGGTCTTTCTCACTTAATTCAGATCTTTCCCTGTGGTGAAGAGAAGCTGTGCCCTGGTTTGGTGTGTTGGCCACGAGCAGGCTGACTGAGCTGTGTATGCATCCTCAGAACCCCCCATCTCCTGGGTAGACCCCACACTTTTACTTCTTGCAATCTGATTCTGAAATGGCTATCAGTGGAGAAACCCAGTTTTATGCTTGCTTGTCAAAAAGAAGTTTGAACGTTTCATGGTGGTTGATAGAACTTTGTCCTACAGCCTATGATTCAGTCTTTAAAACTCGTTTAACGTTTATACCAAAGGTCACGCTCCGCAGGTGTATGCGTGGTGGATGCACGGGGGTGAGGCCTGGAGGGCCTGGCACTGTGCACCGCTGAGGGGACACAGGGAGACAGTACGGGATTTCACTGGAAACACATCAGTCATGGGTCACACTACCAGTGTTGTCAGGTATTTGTTCTTGTAATATATTTTCAGGTGTTTTGTTTTTCTAATTTAATTCTCTCACCCTGTTGTCTGACTGTGAACTGCTAACAGTGTTAAACTTGATGTAAATAAATGAGGCCCTTGAAAGGGGAATGCTGTCTGCCTGTTGTCTCACAAGGCTTGCCAACTTGTGTTTTATTTTAAATAAAGGTTGCAATATTTTATTGGCAAAGTAGGCCTCTAATTGGAGTGTGTCTCCCACAGTTTTAACTGAGAGGGAATCTGTGCAGAATGTATCTTTTATTTTCACAATAAAATAGAAGTCTGTAAGGGGAAGCTGGTTTTGGCGACATCCCTCTGGCACATTCTTCAGGTTGTCCTCTGTGGGAGTGAATGCTCGTTCTTCGATGAATTACACTTTTGGAAACGGCCAAAGGCATCATCTGGAGCCGGGCAGGTACATACGGTGGGTAATGGGTATACATGCATGTGTGTATCTAACACGGGGGACAGTAAAGGGAGACTTAATTCCCAGTCCACTCTGAGGACACTCCAAATAGGGTCTGAAACGTTTTTTTTTAAATTACTCTATCGAAGTGCCAATTGTATTAATAGAAAGGTGCTTTTTTAAAGATTTTGTATTCATCTGACAGAGCACAAGTAGGCAGAGCAGCAGGGAGAGGGAGAGGCAGACTCCCTGCTGAGCAGAGAGCCCAACGTGGGGCTCCATCCCAGGACCCTGGGATCGTGACCTGAGCCGAAGGCAGACGCCTTGGTTCTGAAAAGGTTTTGAGCCAAAGTAGCATTAATAGAGCGTGTGTAGAATGTCACATGGAACATTCTACCCTTGCTTGACTGGGCCTTCAGTTTTTTGTTTTTTGTTTTTTTTTTAAAGATTTTATTTATTTATTTGAGAAGAGAGAATGAGAGACAGAGAGCACGAGAGGGAGGAGGGTCAGAGGGAGAAGCAGACCCCCTGCTCAGCAGGGAGCCCGATGCGGGACTCGATCCCGGGACTCCAGGATCATGACCTGAGCCGAAGGCAGTCACTTAACCAACTGAGCCACCCAGGCGCCCTGGGCCTTCAGTTTTTTAAAAACGTGAGTCATTGCTTTTAGAAGTACCGTGATAATTAGGTAGGAGTAGGCTGTATTCATGTGGTGGTGGTGCACAGTGAGGTCCGGGTGGAGGGGCTGTTAATTAAACATCTTACCTCCTCACGTTCCCCCTGCAGTCCTTTCCTCCTGCCCATTTTTGGTTTAGTTGGGCAATCTGGATTTAGAGTTCTGGAGGAGAACCTTCCATTGTGATTTTCTCCCTCTTTTGTGTTATTTGTAACATTCTGCACAGCTGAGGAAATCTGTTTTAGGAACAAGTCAGGAAAGCTGGAGTCAGACTGCCTGGGTTGAGCCCCTCCAATCCACTGACTAGCTCTGTGACTTTGTGCACGATCTTTTACCTCTCAGAGCCTCAATTTCCTCGTCGCCGAAGCCAGCGTTAAAGGTGACATGAAGTAGTGGCTATAAAGTGCTTAGCACAGTGCATGCAGGGCACATGGTAAGTTCTCAAATGTTGGTTACCGACAATGGACTTCAGCTGGGGTCACGCGGACTAGAACGGGGGTGGGGGTGAAGCCCCCGCTTGGCTTGGAGTATGGTGCCAACTGACAGCAGTTTTATTAGACTGTACTTTATTAAACACCAAAGGGCTGTGTCCTACGCACTTTATGGATTGGTCTTATCCTCACAGCAACTCTATGAGGGAAGTGCAGTGATGCTCACTTTTACAAAAGGAGCAAGCAAGGCTCAGCTGCAGTTGGTAGCCTTCTGTGGTCTCACAGCGCCAGGCGGCTGAGCCCCTGCACTGCGGGCCGGGCGCCCGAGAAGGGTGCAGAGCCACCATGTCCTGCTGCCTACCTTTGTCCCTGAGGCGCGGAGCCGGTCAGACCCTGTATTTACGCCAGCAGCTGTGGCTAGCCAGTGCTAAAAGGATGGCTGCTGGAGCGTGCTCTGAAACCTAAAGACAGTATAAAGTGTACAGTTATAGGGCCGCCTGGGGGGCTGTTGGTTAAGCGTCTGCCTTTGGCTCAGGTTACGATCCCAGGGTCCTGTGATTGGTCCTGGGATCAGGCCTTGGGTCTGGCTCCCTGCTCAGTGGGGAGCCTGCTTCTCCCTCTCCCCCACTCGTGCACGCCACTCTCTCTCTCTCAAAATCTTAAATAAAATTGTATTTACAGAATATAGAGCTGGGGTTGTAACAGGATCAGTTTTCCTGCATCTTCTTCCTGAGATACTCTAGACTGAGACAACGTACGTAACATGGCTCAGGCTATAGGTCCTCCCTGACCTTGAGACGGTGTAAATGAGTGAGTGTGATCAAGTGCTCAATCAGAGAGAGCCTGAAGGTAAGAGGGCTTGGGGAAGGCTTTAAATAAGGGGATACTTGAGGTGATGACAAATATAAGACCTGTGTGCAATTCCAGAAAAGCAAAAGAAGAACCAAGAGAAGGCAAAAGACACATAACGCACATCCCCTGTGTGTCTAGAAACACAATGTACGCATTTATATGTGGCCATTCAAACCTCAAAAAAAAAATGACTTTCTCTTTTTACAGCTGGGAGCCCGGGAGTGACGTTTTCACGTACGGAGCACTATGCTGTGAGAGCTCCTCAGTAAGAGGCTGACATGACGGTTTGGCCGCTGCGCGAAGCCGCGGGAAGTGACCTGGCAGAGCCGGCGGTCACCGCGTCCGCCCTGAGCGCCGGCATCCGCCCCCGGCCGCGTGAGCATGATTACTAGGTCTCAGTAAGAAAGGAGGCTGAGGGTTTTAGAAAAATACAAACTTTTAATCTTTACACATGACACCGCCATGTCAAAGCCCCTTGCTTAAATTCTTTCAGATCTAAGAGTACAAATCTTAATCTCCACTGACATGATTTATATATAAATATATATATAAAATTTTCTTTTGCGTACTTTTTCCTTCAGCCTGAGGCTCTTTGCTGATCCGCTCACACACAAACCTGCTCCGCTTCCCTCTGGGAACAGCTTGAAAGCTAAGCCCCTGTGCCTGCACACCCGAGGTGCAGCCTGGCCACTGGTAAGCGGAGCTTGAGTCTCCCTTCCCTGTCAATGAGGACCCCGCGACCTCTGGCCTCACCCCCAAGTCCGGGCCTCTGCAGGCAAGGGCGGAGATGCTAGCCAGGCCTTGGGATTCATCTGGCCTGTGGCTGTCTCCAACCACCTGGCCCACATTTTAAAATGTGGCTCTTTAAGGCATCAAGTGATTTAAAGTGTTGGCTCTGTTTCTGATTTAAGGCCTTTCCTTCTTACACACCTTTTGTGTGTGGGAGTGACGGCTGGAGGCCAGCCTGCCCTCCTGACCGGCCCCAGGGTCCTGGTGGGGGAAAACCCGCAGCTGCAGGAAGTCTTCCTCGAGCCCTCAAGGCAGGAAATAGCTAATTCTCTGGGAAATAGATTTGCAGCCCTGAGAAGAGAAGAGTTGCTCCTCCTTGGGGATATACACCATCATCTTGGCAATCTGGTCCAGGGCCTCTTCTGTGTACGGGAGCCCCTGGCTCAGGAAAGCGTCGCGTGCGCACAGCCTCACGTGGTGGTACTCCAGGGGCAGGAAGGGGACGAAGAAGTCAATCAGGTTTTCCTTGACAAGACAGCTGTGGCCAAAGCCAGTGTCTGAAATCAATCAAGAGCAGAGTTACATGGCGTCTACCTTGGGGCTGACCCCAACTGGAGTTTTAAGACCCTAAAGCCCGTGTCGAGAACTTCAGAGCGGGGCGCCTGGGTGGCTCAGTTGGTTGGGCGACTGCCTTCGGCTCAGGTCATGATCCTGGAGTCCCGGGATCGAGTCCCGTATCGGGCTCCCTGCTTGGCGGGGAGTCTGCTTCTCCCTCTGACCCTCCTTCCTCTCATGCTCTCTGTCTCTCATTCTCTCTCTTTCAAATAAATAAATAAAATCTTTAAAAAAAAAAAAAACTTCAGAGCGAAAGTGTGCCCCGGCTGACTCCGAACGTGTGCCCCAGGTGAAGCGGGACAGTGGGACACTGCCTGCAGGTTTACTGTTTCATTTCACACCAGGAGGCGGCCAGAGGCACGAACCACTGAGCTCACAGACACTCTCGCTCAGGGTCCGCTGCCTGGGTTTCCAGGGCTGGGACAACTACTCTGAAAGCCTTTTCAGAGAAGTTCAGCTTTCTTGGACCTTCTCTTGTGTCTACCTGGAGCTGACAGTGAGGTGATGATACGGTTGCCTTGCCAACCTCAGAAGCCCACCTTCCAGTCCAGACGCCCCCCCCCCCCCCCCAACCCGAGAGGCTGGGAGCCACTTACCCGTGGACTCCATCTCGGCCTGGAGCCGGGGCACCAGCTGGTCCAGCCTGATTTCTTCCCGGGCCCCTCCGGCCTGAAGCAGAGTCAGGACAGCTTCATTGATGGTATTGCCACCAAGGTTACTGAAAAGGACAAGAGCTTGTGAACACATCTTATTCTTTTTCTGTTTAGCTATACGGACCACTGAGGCCACTGCATGCATGACCGGAAGAATGGAGGTCGAGGGCCTCTCCTTCTCCAAGAGATCTTGTCACAACCCAAAGTCTGCACAGAAGACACTGTCCTCTCGGTCTTGCTCCCCTTTGACACACAGTCCGTGCGAGGGGCAGGGCACACAGCGATGGCATGATGTGGAGCTTTCCCTTGACCCCTCCGTGGGCAAGGACAGGGCTTGTGACTCCAGGACTGCGGGGCAGGTGCTAAAGCAGGAGCGCCTAAGGCCCAGGGAGAAGCCTTAAGAGGGAGGATGTGGCTTCTGAGCGCAAGCTGACGGGACAGCATGCGTGTCCCGGCCTGGATGAGCAGGGGGTGTGTGGGGTTCAGGGCTGGAGCAGCAGAGGCATTGGGGCAGGTGGAGGCTACTGTCTGTCACACACACAGAAGTTAGCTTACAGGCCAGAGAGAACCACTGCAGGGGTTTGAACGTGGGAGTGGAGGGTGGTGGGGTGACCTGATTTGGTTTACCTCCTAAGATCATTCTAGGGCCACAGAGCTTGCATTGAAGAGGCATGGGATGGTTATGGAAAGTAGATCAAGGAGCTTTTTGCAACAGTCCCTGTTTAGAGGTAGAAGGATTGAAGAACTAGTTGAGGCCCATCGGCCAGGCCTCTGTGACTAAGGGATGTGAGAAGTGAGGGAAAAGAAGTCATCAAAACACACAAGCATTTGTCATAAGCTGCCCGCTGTCTCCCAGCCACTGCCGAGTGGCGTGAATGTAGGAGAAGGGTAGTGATGAAAGCTTGGATCTACGTGCGTGTGTGCACACACGTTTTACACCTGCTTGCGATCTAAGGGTTGTGATAGCAATAGGCAACTGGAATGATGGGTCCAAAGCACAAGAGAGGACTGGGTGAGAGAGATGAGGGAGACAGGGGGTAAGGAGAGAAGAAATCAGAAGCGCCTGGCTGACTCAGTTGGAGGAACATGCGGCTCTTGATCTCTGGGTTGTGAGTTCAAGCCTCATGTGGGTGTAGAGGTGACCTAAATAAAACTTAAGAAGAAATGAGAGCCAGCACCAGGGAAGCTAGGAGGAGGAGATGGGGACCTGGGGCCAGCAGCACTTCCTCCGTGCCCCCCGCCCCCCCCCCCCAGCCCAGCCGGGTGCATACTCCTCACCCAACGCCCCCTGCCAGCTCCTCAAACCAAGCCCTGCTCAGGCCTGCAGTGTGAGGGGGTAGCTCCATTCTCTTCTCCTGAAGCTCTGGCTGGCCATCTGACACTCGCAGGTACATTAACCCATTTGTCTGCTTGTTTGGCGTTAGAGTGTGTCCCGTGTGCCAGGCTCTCTCCCTGCCTGCCGCCGCTGCTGGGTGAGCCAGGACTGCCCAGTGATCCAGTGCTTCCTTCCCGTGGGCGCCGGTGCACCCCTCCCAGCCAGATTGTCCTAGGGGTCCTGAGTCCCAGCTGGGGGACTCACCCCCCACCCCTTGCTCAAGTTCAGCTGCCCAGCCAGACTTCCCATGACACCTGCACACAGGGAGGCTGCTGCAGGAAGGCCTGCCAGGCAGGTCATCTTCCATTAGCGGACGCAAGAGCTGTCCCCTGCCAAGGGATTGCCCCATCCTGCATTCCCCGTGGGAGGCAAGGGCAGGTGGACACGGGGGTGGGCTGGAGGGCGACGCACTCATCCAGCCCCAGGAGCATGGACTGCTGTGCTTGGTGCTCAGTAAACGTTATTTAACAAATTGACACACGTCTGCACATTTGTCTACACTGTTTCCATCTCTCCCCTCAATTTCTCTTCTTGCTTTGTCCCATCACCCATGTCTTCTTCCTCTTGGTTATGGGCGGCTTTTCTCTCACCCACCAAGACAGACCCGTCTCTGTTCACCTGCCCTAGTCTTCAGCTCCTCAGGACTGCCCCTCTGGCACCAGGATTGCTCCTTTAGAGAGCTGAGGCCTTCCTGGAGGACCTCCGTTCTCCACATCCTCCCAGGTCCCCGGCTGCCGAGGGGTCTGAAGGCACCCTCTGAAGCCCAGCCTGTTCCCTGGCTCTGGGACAGGACATGTCCTCTTCCCAGCCCTTAGCCCCAAGACCCCAAAGGAAAGGGACTTCAAAGGCCTCTCCAGAACTCTTAAACCCCAAACCTTAATTGCTAAGTCCTTCTTAAAGAAGAGATATAAACACTCACTTATTAATCTCGCAGAGCCTCAGTGTCCTCATTTGTAAAATAAGAGAATTGGCCCAGACAATTTGATTGCCCCCTTACGTCACCTTAGGTTCAATGGTCAACAAATACACATTTCTACAAGGCTTTTGATTCCATGAACAATTTACATTCGTATTCTTTTAGTTGTTAAAAGTCCTTTCTCTCCTTTCCCTTTCACGGACTGCTTCCCTAAGAAGAGGACCAGAGTTCCACGACCCCGTTCCAGGAGCATTCTCTAGAATGGCAGAGACAGGTGAAAGTCCTCGGCGTTAGTGGAGGCCCTCGAGCTTGGCGCCCAGGACACCCCTACTCTGACTGCCACCACCACGGGGCAGGACTGCAACCCCCCAGCACCTCACTTAAGCATGTTTAGGAGTTTTTTCAGGATTAAACTGCTGGCCTTCAACGAATGTGACTTGTTCCCACCAACAGCTCGAATCAGCCATGCTTTTCTTTCAAACACAGAAGCCCTCAGCACGGGGGTGAGGCCACCGCAGACCTCAAATCCAGAGACTCAAATACGGCCTTCCCCGGCCCATCCCTAGAATACAGACGGCCCCCGACTTAACGATTTTTCTACTTGACAAGGATACAAAGGCAGTAAGCATTGAGAAATCTCACTTTGAATTTTGATCTTCTCCTGGGCTAGCGAAGCACACGGTCCGATCCCGACTCGTGATGCTAGGTAGCAGCCACGCGATCACAGGGGTCGACAAGTGACACCCTTAAAACCATCTGCACCCGCACAACCACGCTCTTCCTGTCAGTACGCCATTCATCCAATTACATGAGACGGTCTACTCTCTGTTAGAAGATGGGCTTTGTGTTGGATGATTTTGCCCAACTGCAGGCTAATGTGTGTGTTGTGAGCACATTTAAAGTAGGCGAGGCTGAGCTGTAGTGTTCAGTAGGTTAGGTGTGCTAAATACATTTTCAGCTTACGATGAGCTTATTGGGACACAATCCCACCGCAAACTGACGAAGATCTGTACCTGGAAACCTTCAGGGTTTAGAAGTGCTGCTGTCTGGGCACCCGGGGGCAGGGGTGGGGATGGCGCTGAGCTGCACAGTCAGCCCGCACCCAGGCCTGTCAAACCCCACGGACTCCCTAGGCCGGGCCCAGGCCTGCGCCGGAGCCCCTGGAACCGGAGACCACTCCCTCGAGGCCTTGTCACAGGTGTGCGTCCTCCCCAGGGGTTCCGCATGGAGAGCTGGCACGGCCTCTCCATCCCCCAGCAAGTGTGGATCCCATGGGGCGGCTTTCCCCCCCGGTGGCTCTCTCCCCAGGCCCAGCTGCCACCCCAGCCTCCTGTCCATTCCCTGGTGACCGCCTGGCCTCGGACAGTGCCCAGAGGCCAGGTCACTGGGGGAAAGGGCAGGGCTAAAGGGGACTAGGGCACTGCCCGCAGGTCAATGACCAAAATACTACAAAGGCAAACATTTGCCTAGAGACGCAAGGTCACCTGGGTCACATTAGGAAATGCACCGGCAAGGGTGGGGGTTTTCCAAGCTGCAAACTGAAAGGGAAAGGCAGCGCCCTGGGACCAAAGCTCAAGTCAGGGACAGGTCAGCTTCTCTGCTTTTCTTTCAAAATCACCTTGGGGGGCACCAGGGTCGCTTAGATTAAGGGTCTAAGGGAGCTTGCTTCTCACCCCACTTGTGCTCTCTCTCGCTCTAAGAAAATATTTAAAAAATAAAATAAAATCCCCTTGGGAGCACCCCCCTCCCCATGCTGCGTCCCTCCACAGTGCACTGTTGTGTCCCATAAGCCTTAATCATAGACCAGGAAGGGCTTGCTGTCACCACACTGAAATCCCAACGGGGCAAGTTTCAACTGGTTCCAGCTTGTCTTGTGGGTCCACAGTGACACAAGATCTGCCTCCACACGTTCCAAACTGGATAAAAATCCAGACTCCCTATTTCTCTACCTTCAGAGGGAGCATGCAAAACTGAAGAAAAGCCCCTAGCCAGTACGTACAGGCCTACCGACGGGAGAAGGGGGTTTGGGGAGCGGGAGCAATGGGTTATTCTTCCACTCTGAGTTTCAGAAGTGGCTTGTGAAGCATTTCGGGTTGGGCCAACCGGAACCCAAACTGGACTTCTAACAGACGTTGGGCAGGATCTTCCCAGTTGGAGCCACCACAAAAAAGATAGGATTGGGGCGCCTGGGTGGCTCAGTTGGTTAAGCGACTGCCTTCGGCTCAGGTCATGATCCTGGAGTCCCGGGATCGAGTCCCGCATCGGGCTCCCTGCTCGGCAAGGAGCCTGCTTCTCCCTCTGACCCTCCCCCCTCTCATGCTCTCTATGTCATTCTCTCTCTCATATAAATAAATAAAATCTTAAAAAAAAAAAAAAAAAGATAGGATTGGACAAGCTGATTTCTCAATTCACTTTTTACAAAGCCATTTCCAGAGTATACAGGCAAACAAAACAGGTCATGTCGTATAATGGTCAAGGGATGAGTCCTGCATGGTCAGGGTGCAGATCTCAGCACAGGTGTGAAAGCATGAGCTTTTCATTCAACACATCATACCCTGAATTTTGAGCCAGTGACCTCCTCTCGTGATCAGAGAAGAAACAGACCTTCCAAGGCTGGAGAAAGAACCAGCCACACTGGACTTAATGGGACACCATCCTCCAACTGAGTCTACCTTGGGAATTTTTGAGGATAGTTTGTACTTAATTTTCAACAAATGTGCTGCTTTGAAAACTTAATGCCCTTTTAAGAAGGGATTTACAGTATGTGAATTATATTCCAAACTATATTACAAAGCTGTAATACTCAAAACAGTATGGTATTGGCATAAAAACAGACACATAGATCAGTGGAACAAAATAGCCCAGAAATAAACCCAGGCACATATGGTCAATTTATGACAAAGGAGCCAAGAATATACAATGGGGAAAGGACAGTCTCTTCAATAAATGGTGTTGGGAAAACTGAACAGTCAAATATAAAGAAATGAAACTGGATCACTACCTCACACCGTACACAAAAATTAACTCAAAATGGATCAGACTTAAATGTGAGACCTGAAACCTTAAAACTCTGAGAAGAAAACAGGTAGTAAGCTCTCTGACATCGGTCTTGGCAATGAATTTTTGGATTTGACATCAAAAGCAAAAATAAGCAAGTGGGACCACATCAAGCTAAAAAGTTCTGCATAGCAAAGGAAGCCAACAAAATGAAAAGGCAACCTACTGAATGGGAGAAAATATTTGTAACTCATATATCTGATAAGGGTTAAAATAAAAAAATATAAAGAGCTCATACAACTCAATAGCAAAAAAATAATCTGATTAAAAATGGGTAGAGGATCTGAATAGACATTTTTCCAAAGGAGGCAAACAGATGGCCAACAGGTGGATGAAAATGTGCTGAACATCACTGATTGTCAGGGAAATGCAAATCAAAACCACAATGAGATACCACCTCACATCTGTGAAAATGGCTGTAACCAAAAAGACCAGAAATACCAAGTGTTATTGAGGATGTGGAAGAAAGGAAACCCTTGTGCGCTGGGGGTGGGAATGTAACTGGTGCAGCCACTGTGGGAAACACTGTGGAGGCTCCTCAGAAAGCTGAAGGTAAAATTACCCTATGATCCAGCCGTTCCACTTCTGGGGATTTATCCAAAAGTAACAAAAATATTAAAAAAGATATACATGCCCCCATGTTCACTGCAGCATTATTTACACTAGCCAAAATATGGGAACCACCTAAGTGCCCACTGACGGATGGATGACAAAAATGCGCTACACACACACACACATAGTGGAGTATTATTCATAAAACTCCATAAAATATAATGAAATCTTGTCATTTGCAACAACAACCTTGAGGGCATCATGTGAAATGAAATAAGGCAGAGAAAGACAAATTCCCTATGATCCCTATGATCCACGCTCATACGTGGAATCTTAAAAGAGTAACAAGAACAACAAGGAACCAAGCTCAGAGACCAGGAACAGATGGCCGGTTGCCCGAGGCCGGCGGCGTTAAGTAATGAGTAAGTCATGGGACGCAGAGTACAGCGTGGTGGCGACCGGGTTAATAACACCGCACCGCATATTTGAAAGCTGCCCAGAGTAGATCTTGAAAAAAGCTGTGTAATCATGTATGATGACCGGTGTTAACCAGACTCACTGCAATCATTTCGCAATACGCGCATATACAAATACTGAATCATGGTGCACGCCTGGAACTAATGCTGTCTGTTATAGGTCAACAAAAAAGGCCCGCAATCCCCAAAATGCCCTTCGAAGAGGGGATTCCTAGTGTGTGAGTGGTCCCTCCCCAGGGGGCTGTGTGCTCTAGGGAGTCGGAGGGGAGCCTCCCCGCCCTAAGACAGCCACGGGGGTGCTGGGCAGGGGAGGATAGGTGAGGGATAGGAGCCGGCGATGGGGGGGGGGGGGGCGAGGGGTGGGAGTCAGAGTCCTTCCAGGAGCCTTAGCGGTAAGATCAGGGCAGGACCTGGGAGACTACGGCCCCGCACCGCTGCTACCAGCCAAGCAGCCAGGCTCCTGTTTCCTCTCGGTTTCCCGTGCAGAGAAGGGTCTGCAGCCCAGCGGAGCGTGGAAGCACCCCCCTCCGTCGGCTGACTCCCAAGCCCGGCCCAAGCGGCACCTGGACGGAGGCTCCTCCCTCCCCTCCCCCAGCCCTCCTAACTACTGTTCCTCAGACCTCACCTGAGAAAAAGAAAGATGGTTTTCGGGGACTCGACCCTGTGGTTCTCGGGAGCCTGGAGTTCCAGGTGTGGCCTAAGGGCCTCCAGCATTCCCGGATGTAGCTTCTCGGCCTCGTCAAAAATGAACAGGGTCTGGGGGCAGCGCTCCTGCGTCTCCTTGATCTGACTTGCCAGCTTCTCCTGCACGGAATACAGGGAGCTGTTGCGAGCTGGGGAGCAGAGGGAGGCCTGTTCCCATCCTCCAGCCCTGAGGGCCACGCTTGGCGTCTGCAAAGGATCGCCTGGGGTCCTGCCCCACAACTACCGATCCACACCTGTGGGGGTGGGGCTAGGGCCCACACCCTGATGAGCTTCCCAGGTGATTCTCATGCATCCTGGGCTTTGGGGAGAGGAAGCTGGCTGGCCTGGCCTTGGAAACAGGCCCCAGGCTTCGCCCTGCTCCCCGCGCTCCAGGATGAGGTCCCATCCCAGAACCAACCTCCAGTCAGCCTCCCTGGGGGGAGGAGCCAGGCTCTAATATCGGGGAGGCGGGCACAGCAGGTTCAGGGCCCACAGGCAGCCCCAGCCCCGTCTTGAACTCCCCCGAGCGGGTGCTCACTAGTACCCAGGCTAGGCTGAGACCTCAGGGAAGAAGCCTGGGTGGGACCTGTCCGGGACTCAGCCAACTGGCCCCCGGGGGTGCCCCACCCCCAGCCAGAGAGTTGAAAGCCCTCTGCAAGCTACAGCAGGGGAAGGGGGCCAGCTCCCGCGCCCCGCGGGTCTGTCAGCAGAGCCCCCACTCCATCCACCTCTGGCCTCCCTGGATCTGACCTCGGCCCCCCGTCACCCTAATGTGTGTGTGTGTGTGTGTGTGAGAGAGAGAGAGGGAGAGAGAGCGTGCACAGGTCTGTTTTCACAGTGGGGAAGCGGAGATCCACAGCAGTTCTGCCACAGAGCCCATTTGTTCCTTCTGCGAAGGCCTGGCAGACTAGCCACCAGCCGCCCGCCCCCAGGGCGCTTCACCCAGCCTCTGCCCTCCAGCACCTCAGCCAGCTCTGTGCTCGGAGCCTCATATCATCTTCCCAGGGTAACACACTGCAGAGAGGGGGACCGAAAGCCAAAGACCATGTAGTCATCTCTGTCATGCTGCAATGGCGTTTTGCCCATCGTCTGGCTTATCTGAAATACTACATGTCTGAATGGAAGAAACCCAAGAGCAGAGCGGCAAGGACAATTTTTGTCTCCCTACCTGTTGGCGATTTGGGGAAGACATGGAAAATCTTATATGATATGCCTCTTAAAAAAAAAAAAGGCAGGATATGGGTGCCTGGGTAGCTCAATCCGTGAAGCGCCTGACTCTTGATTTCGGCTCAGGTCATGATCTCAGGGTCGTGAGATCGAGCCCTGCGTCGGGCTCCACGCTGGGTGTGGAGCCTGCTTAAGATTCTCTCTCTCCCTCTTGCGCAGCCTCCCCAAAAAGCAGCATCTAAACTTTCTGTCCAGTGTTAATCACAATGACGTAAAACCTGAAGGAAGTACACCCAAATGCGGACTGTGCTTGTGTCTGTGTGTGGAGATTCTGATAGTTTTTGCTTTTGTCTGTTCCACATTTCCTGCACAATTACCACTACTTCGGGAACAGACAACTATCACGTGGATTCTCTGTTTAAGCTCAGTGGGCAGCTGATAAGGAGACGGGGCTCAAGACGCGCAGTGTTTGAATATGAATCTTTCCTCCACACGCTCAGGGCTGTATCTCTGTGGAGTGGATGTCTCTGTGGGTTACAGGGTCTGTCACCAGGGCCGCCAACCCCCACACCCAGGCTTCTCCAAGGCCACCTCCTTGCAGGGAAGGGCTGATTTCAGGGCGTCCGTCCCATCCCAGAAGCCTGCGGCTCAGGTTGGCCAAGCCTTGTGCCCGGCCTGCCGGCAGAGCACCCCCTGGCCTCACCTTGTACAGGTCCACATACTTCGGGTGAGGAAAGTGTAGGGTGGCGATGAACGTCTCGACACAGTCGCTCCGCAGCCCATCCCGGTATAGGTTCTCTGCCAGCAGCCGAGCCACGAAGTTCTTGCCTGTGCCTGACCAGCCGTGGAACGACAGAGCCAGGGCCTTGTCTGGCCGGGGCAGCTCTAAGTAGCCCCTCACCGTCGTCAGGACCAGCTCCCGGGCCAGATGCTGGCCGTGCAGTCGCACACTCAGGTCCCATTCCAGGCCTAGGAGCAGGAAAGAGGCGGCCATGGTGGGGTGGCACAGGTGGGGTCCCCACCAGGCTCAGCGACGGCCAGGAGACAGAGCACCTCTGAACATCTCTGAGCTGGGGGAGGGGGGGATCACCTATCCAGGCTGCCTGGCCTCAGAATAAGACACGGCTGGGCAGACCTTGCAGCCCAAAGGGATGCAAGGGCTACTTTCGAAAAGCTTGAGAAATCAAGATCGAATGTAGGGACAGAAGGGAATCACCCTTTCTGAAGGTCCTGAAGACACCCCAGAACGGTTGGCAGAGGGCGCCTGGGTGGCTCAGTCGGTTAAGCGGCTGCCTTTGGCTCAGGTCATGATCTCAGGGCCCTGGGATCGAGCCCCACATCGGGCTCCTGGCTCAGCGGGGAGCCTGCTTCTCCCTCTGGCCCTCCCCCCACCCGCGTGCACGCGCTCTTTCCCAAATAAATAATCTTGAAAAAAAGAGAATGGTTGGCAGAATCCTGTCTGGAGGAGGGAGCCCATCCCCCATGCCCAAGAGGTTGCTCCCACCCAGAGGTTTCGGAACCCCTAGGTGCTTTATGGAGACTCCCTCACATGAATAAATTCAATTCAGCAAACACTTGTTGAGGGCAGCTAGTGTGTTCAGAGTCCTCTGTGAGGCCTTCCTTCCAGCCATGAGGTTACAGGGCGTGGAGACAGGGGCTCTGGGAGCCATGGCGGAGACAGGGAGGGCGTGCTGTCAGCTGGGGGCAGGACGATGAAGGGTGCCTTGCATTGCCCCCGGACTGCCTCTCCTCCCCACAGATCCCCAGCCCCTCAGGGCCATGCAAGGTGCCACCTGTGAAGTTGTTGGAGATCCTGCAGTCCCCGCTGTCGCAGCAGGCTTGGAAGCTGCAGTACCACGAGGTCAGGATGTCCAGATACTGCTGGCCCAACAGGGGAAGGCTCCAGCCTGGAAAAGGGGGAGCTGTGAGACAGGGACAGAACCCAGGGCCACGGGGAAGGTGGACACTGTCTCCCCGCAACGAAGCGGAGCAGTTCTTCCTGTCCTGGGTCCTCCCTCCAGGGCTGCTCCTCACTGCTCTTCCCTGGGCCTTCCTTGCGCCTGGCCAGGGAATGAGCAGGAGGGGGCGCCCCCAGCTTGGAGGAAGTCGATGGCCTTGTTACAGATACAGATCCAGCAAAGGTTCAATTTGCTCAACATATATGCCTTAAGCACCGTGTGCCAGGAGCGTAAGAAACCCAGAGCTGCCCACAAGGAGTTTGCAGTCTGGCAGGGAGACCAGCAGCCGCTGGTGATGATCATTCTGCCTACTTGCTGTGAATTCCAAAATGGTGTGATCCCAGCCAACCCCAAGGGCCTCTCAATTCTTTTGTCAGGTGTCAATTTGAACATTGGCAGCACTAGCAGAAACACAACCAACCAGAGCCCAGCCACTGGGACCTAGAAATCTTCTGATTTAAATGAAAGACGTTTACAGCACCATTGTAGGATTGCCATCAGAATTGCATTAGGGGCCTAGAATTATCTCCACAGACCGCAAGGAGCCTCAGAGAGCACCTGGTCCTTGCCAGATTTGTCACTGACGGAGCGGGAACCAGAACACGGGTGTCCAGCCGGGGACTTTGCCTAAAGCCCAGAAGGCGGGAAAGAGCAGCTCCATGGAATAATGCCAGGTGGGCTGGCAGACTCAAGGAAGTGTGAGCTGTCTGGAGGGGTCAAGGACGGGCGCCGAGGGCCGGGCACCCGGGGGAAGGAGATGGTCTTGTGATGGATACAGGCCGGGAGGCGGCCCGGTCCCCAGAGGCGCCCCTGCCCGCCGCCTGGGCCGAGGCCTGTTGGGGCGGTAGGGCGGGCAGCCAGGGCGCCTGCCTGGTGGCCGCGGCCCGGCGGCTGGGACAGCGGCGCCCGGCTTCCCCCGGCCAGCGCACGTCCCGGCCCCCCGCCTGCCCCCCCAAGCCCCCGGGGCCGCGGCCGGAGGAGCCCGGGCGGCCGCTCTTACCCAGGAGCCCCGCGCCGGCCTCCTCGGCGCGCTCACAGTCCTCGGGCCACACGCGGCAGCGCAGGAGCGCCCAGTACCGTCGGGAGAGGGCGGCGGCCGCCCGCAGCCGCTCGCGCAGGCCCCGGAGGGGCTCCTGGGCCGCGTCGGGCGGGCTCGCGTCGTCGCCGGGTCCCGGGGCGCCCGGCCGCGGCAGGAGCAGCAGCAGCAGCAGCAGCAGCGGGCGCAGGCGCCGCATGGCTCTCTCCCGCCGCCCCGCTCCCGGTAGTGCCCGGCCGGCGGCGGGCGCGGCCGCGGGAACCGAGGCCCAGGCCGGCGGCCCGAGCGCACCCCGAGGCCGCCCGCAGGCGCCGCCCACCGCCGGGGCTCGCTTCCGGCCGCGCGCTGGCCCGGGAGCCCGCGGTCGCCGAGGAGGTGCAGTCAGGCCTCGGAAAGGTCACCGCCAGCCACCCGGGGAGACCCTTCGGCAGCCCCGGGGCCCGTCCGACGCCGACCCAACAGGGGCCCCCGGTTATGCCCTGCCCCTGGCGGCAGATCAGCCCCGGGCCGGCGCGGGCGGCGTGTCACCGGGCGCCGCGTGGAGAGAGGCCCTGGGGGCGGGGCGGGGAGCCACACGGGGCCTGGCGCCGCCACCCCGGGAAGTGAAACCGCTGCGGGCAGCCCCGGGTTTCCACGGCTGGGAGTCCGCCGGGGCCGGTGGACGCCCGAAGGCTCCAGGCTGGAGAGCTCGGCCTCTGGAAACGGGGAGCGTCACGGAAGGAAGTTCGGCTGATGCTGTGTGCGCTCTCTCGGCTACGCTTGCCGCTCTGAAGCGCCGGTGACATTGAGACGCTCCTCAGATACCACAGGCAAGACCTGAGGGCGCCTCTCCCCTGGGACCCCTTCTCCACAGCATGAGCCTGCCACGGGCCTGTCGCGTTTCAGAAGAGCTTGATGCATTTTTCAAAACGCCCGGAGTGACTGAAGCCACTGGCCTGACGGGGCCCTCTTGTCCTTGGAACAAAGTGCTGTCTAGAGGTCGTGGGACTTGACTGACGGCACAGGCTCCGTGGCTTCGCGGCTGGGTTCTGCGGACAGTTAGGGGCGTCGCAGGGCCAGCTCACGATGGCCCAGCCCCCCAGATCACACTCAGGCCCGCTCTGCCCTCCGCCGCTCGCCACACCCGCCCTGCCGCGCGCTCGGGCAGCACCCGGGCCCCGCCGCGCGCCTCTGGGGCCCCGCCGCAGACTGCGGACGGCGTAGGGGTGTGCGGACGGCGTGTCTCCGCCCCTCCGAGTGCCGGCAGCGCGGAAGCCGCACAGAGTGTTCCTGCTGCGAGCGCTGTCGAGCCCCGGAGAGCTTCCGCGGGCCGCTAACGAGGAACCCGCCCTTCTGCTCATCTGGAAATTGAAAACGAACTCAGCCAGCGAAATGAGCGAGAATGGCACCCCAGTATGGCCCCTGCCGTTTTCTATGTGTCACCTCGGGTATTATTTGCCCTAGGCCTGATTCCCCACCTATCAAATGGCAGAATAAAAGTCACTTGACGGCAGGCTCTGAGGGTTCAGGGGCTCATTCAGTTACATGCTGACTTTTATTATTATTATTATTATTTATTTATTTTTTTTAAGATTTTATTTGACAGAGAGAGACACAGTGAGAGAGGGAACACAAGCAGGGGGAGTGGGAGAGGGAGAAGCAGGCTTCCCGCCGAGCAGGGAGCCCGATGCGGGGCTCGATCCCAGGACCCTGGGATCATGACCCGAGCCGAAGGCAGACGCCTAACGACTGAGCCACCCAGGCGCTCCGACTTTTATTATTATTAATATATGCCCCACCCTGGGTGAGGCTCTGGATGGTCTACACAGGAGGCTTGGATGATTTTATAGTGGTGATGTTTACAAGTGAATTTATGGTGATAAAATTACCAGTAGTAACACTAGTTTCTTTTAAAAACCCAAGTTTTAGGACTGTGAAAATAACACTGTCTCTACTTTTAACTTTCATGTAGGACTAACTGCTAATTTCTGCAGTGTTCTGGTTTGAATTTAGCACTTAGTGGTAAATAGATAGCTGGAAAGTTCTTGGACAAACGTCTCGATTTCAAGATGACATTTTTTCCTAAAAGTAAAGGGAGACATTTTTTTTTCACTGTTGTCAGTTCCACACAGAAACAATGGATCCAAACACCAGTTTTTAGACAAGTCTCTGGTTTCAATAAACTGCCAACATTTCATTCTCGGGGCTTGAAGGCAGTTGGTTCGGAGTCTAGGAGCGAGATCTCGTGGACGATGGGGACATCTAGAGGCTGTTTTGAAAACTACAGGCCGCCATGATTCCTTAGCAAGCAAACCCATCTGCATGCCACTCGAGCGTGCTCCAGGGACAAGCAGCACTGGTTTCGTCCAGGAGCAAATAATATGGAACAGTCCCTGTGAAGGCTGAAGTGGGAGAAGGGGTCATCTTTTTCTGTCCCCTAACAAAACAGACAGGAAGTTGGAATAGAGAACACTGAAAATAGCTTCAAAGGGGAAAAAAGGAGTAAAAGACGATACATCGATACTTACTAAAATCTTTATTCATTTTTTTTTTTTTTTCAGAATTGAAACCCATAGAACACATTAGAAATTTCGGTGCGTATCTGTCCTGTATGGTGTCTTACCAAGCCCAATTCCCCGCCACGTGGCAGGGCTGAGACGAAATCCTTGGCAGATCAAAACAGAGGGTAGTGGTTCCTACACCTCCCTTTTAAGCAAATAAATTAGCTTCCCAGTAAGTTATTCCCAGCTCCCCCCCTTAGGCTTTGTATTTGCGAGTAACACCTTAGTTCCTTTAAAAACCTGTGGCAGTGGCATCCCCAGCCCCTGCCTTTTCAACCCAGACTGGAGGCATCGAAGGGAGAGAAACTGGCCTTCCCCTGGACGACAGGCTGCACGAAGTCAGGTGTGTCTGGCTCCCGTGGGTGCCTAGCCACCGCCGGCTCACCAGAGCTGCCCAGCAGGTGCCGGCTGAATGGTCTTTTATGTCACGTCGGGGCCACTCGCAGAGACTGAGGAGTGACCCTTTCACTAGTTTCAAGTTCTTCAGCAACATAAGTCAGTGTTTTCCTGTGTCAAAATAAATACATTTTTTTCTTGCTACAATACAGATACGACTATATACATACATATATGCCTTTACTCATGTTTCCTGAAGCTCAAGCTCACAAGATCACGCCTATAGGACAGCTCACTGACAGATGCGGTTTTATCGCCACTGAGGTGTGGTCATTTACAGTCAAATGAGATGATACAGGGGCCACTGAGAATGGACGCTGAAGGAATATGGTGGATGAGAAGGAAAAGCCAAAAGCCTTTCTTTCTTTCTTTCTTTTTTTTTTATGGAAAAGAAAACACGAATTTCCTTGGAAGAACTTGTTCAGGTGACACTGAAAAATTGCCATGTACAGGATTCATCTTTCCCCAAATAATATGCAATGGATGTACCTGAATTCTTCCAATTCCTCCTTAAATTTCATTTGATATATTAGTCCTGAGTGCAACAGGGAGAAATGCCTTATTAATATATTATCGAACAACACTCTGAGCAAATCACAGATCCTATTAATTTGTTTTGCACAGAAAATTATTTACACCCAAACCCACAATATAGCCTCATATTAAAAGAACAATTTAGAATAAAACTTCTATACCCATATTTCCCCACTCAAACTCTGGAATAAACGTATTTAAGGAGTGGAGGAGGTAAGGAAATGGCAGTCAGTTCTGATTTTCCTAGCTGGAAAATATAAAATGTATCCACCTCTACCTTTAGATGTTGGCTAGGCACACCCAACCTAGGGCTGCCCAGGAACCCTTCTAGTGACTTGTCTATTAGTGCTAAAGAAACCACAAAGAGGACACGGTGACAAAACTAAAAAAAAAAAAAAAAAAAGATAACAGTCTCTGTTTTTCAAACAGAATTTGGTTTTTGTGCATTTCATGGCTATAAGCTTTTGGTTGGTTTTCTCTAAGATTTGCCTAAACTTAACTTAATCCAATCCTGATGAGAACATAAAGCTATGTTCCAAGAGTCCTGTGACACCACCCTATTAGCTTAAGACTTCAACCTCAATAGATCTGAACACCTCTTAAGATCAAGAATTTTAAAACAGTAGGAAAGAGAATGAAATTATGCATTTTCTGCAGTGTTTTGAAAAAACGATGCAACATTCCCTCCTGCTTGCTTCCTTAGCAATATCTTCTGCCTTCAACATTATGAATGAAGCTCCCAGTTGGGTAACAATTCTTACTCATTCCGCTACAGCAGACTACAGGCGCCCCGTGTCTCAAGAACATTGGTCCATCATTTAGTTGAACCAACATTCACCCAGGCGAGCGCGCTGCCTCCTGCCCACCGTCTCCCTCCAGCCAGCTCCCCGACGCTCTGCGAGAGCACCATCCACGGTATTCTCCAGCTCAACTGGGAATTTTACTTGACGCACACAGGAAATGGCCTTAAAATTGGAATCTAAGGCCTCCTTTTGTTAACACTGTTTCAGTATTTAGTGCTAATACCTGGCTTCTTAGTTAGGTTCAATACCTTCTTTTACAACTCAACCCATTCTTGTGGATGTCTCAAAATGTACATACAAAGTACAAAAGCGTCCTGACCTTGTGCTGTTTAGTTACAGGTTACTTAGCTGTCTTTCAACGCGAGAAAATGAGGACACAGACTCTAGGCTGTTTGCTAGATAGTAGTTTGCTCCCCCACACTGTTTAAATAGCAGCCCCTGCTCGACAGAAGTGCAAGGCTGGCCTGGCCGCCAGGCAGGCTGCGATGGCTCACAGGTCCGAGACGCTCCGCTGGAACACAGACCGAGCTGAGCCTGGGATTCTGTCGCCCGGGACAGGGACACTGGTGCTCCACCACCGCCTCCAAACGCCCGACGAAATTAAACAAGGAAATGAGGGCTTGACACAAATCAAAATCTTAAGGCTCTTCCTGGTAACCTCCTTCATTTTGAGGCTCTGAGAGCTTCAACGCTGTTCCCAGTCGTCGGCATGGCCCACATCACAAGACAGGCCCAGCCGCCAGCAGAACACGCGCGGTCGGCCGAGCCAGGGAGCTGGCTTTTCCCACGAGAAAGGGACAGACAGGACCGCCAATCTCTTGGGAAGAGCAGCTTCAGTGACCAAATGCCTTAAAGGCTGAGGTGGAAATTCATTTCAGATGAGAAATCAGGATGGCAGAGATCGCAGGCAACTTAACTCTCATTCAAGGGGTTATTAGCTCAGTTTGCTTTGTTAATTCAGAAAGGATTTGCCTGCTTTGGGCAAAAAGGAGAAAGAAAAGTCTCCATGAGTGAATCCTGCTTGGACAGTTTGGGGGCTAACTGGGACACAGCTGTGAGCACGCAGATCTGAGGTTCCAGTCATGTTTGCTTTTCCACACCCGCAGAACTCAAATACCGTCCCCGTCCCCCCACCCCCGCTTCCGGTGCCGTCTCTTCCTCCCTCCTCTAAGAGATCACGAAAAGCACTACCAGCCAATCGCTTAAAAGCCCAAGCATCTTCCCTGCGTTTGTCTTTCCCACTAATTCTATCCCAAACACGTATCCCCTCCCACAGAGCATGCTATTCTGGCTCAAGAGAAGGCCAGGTTTTCCTGGCTGTGCCTCCTCAGGAGGCTGTCAAATTCCCAGTTGGACTAGTCCCGGTGAAAAAAGGACTCCAGAGATGGCCAAGTGTTTTCAGAAACTCCACAGGGGTGGAGAAAGGATTCTAGGGATTAACTCAAACTACACACTCCAGAACCAATCCCAGCATTAGCCTAGCCAAACGTCACACCTCTGTCTGTCCTGTGGCGTGCGAGGGAGGCCAGAGTAGCCAGGAGGCCCGTTGCTGGAGGGGCCGAGGCCGGGGACGCCGGGTGGTTCAGCAGCAACACTCCTGGGCTCGGACACCTGTAGTCTTTGCTTTCATTTCTCCTAGAGAAATCGCCAAAGGCATCCAAGGCCACCCTGCCCCCGTCACCAGAGCTTGCTGCTGGCCGTTTCCCATCCACCCCAGACCGTTCGGAAGTGATTGTGCTGTTTCTCTCGCTTTGTAAAAAAGGAGTCTCGCTTATCCTGCGGTGCGGATTACAAGTGGGAGAGAGGCATCCTGTCTTCTACCAGCACGGCGTCCGCCCCGAACTGGTCAGTGCACTGCTTCACGGTGGCCAGGACGCTCAGGAGCCGCTGGTCCGCGGCGTCCAGGTGAGGCTCGGACAGCACGGGGGCGATGGGGTCATGGGCCATGGCAGATTTTAAGGCAGACTTCAGCACACCATTTTTTAGGTAGTTCAGTCTGTTCCAGGTGGACACCCGAATGCTGGAAGAGAGAGTTTTAAGGCAGATTACGTGAAGCCTCTTACTATCAAGAGGAGATTAAAGCCTGCTGGGGAAATAATTATGTAAAATGTTTCAACTAAAAAAAAAAAATTTGTTTCTGAAGGACCTCTACATGATGAAAAAGTCACATTACCACATTTTGATATTTTTTTCTAGGTAATTAACCAGAGGTATATGCAAAGATTTACACATGTTCATTCCAATGTGTAACTAAATTTGTAATGGAAAAATGTGAAAGATCTGAATGTTCAGCTACTGAGAAACAGTTAAATGTATGACTTATCCATTCAAGGGAATACCATGCAGCCGTTAAAAATAGTTTTGAAAATTTAGTGGCTTGAAAACTGCCCGTGATGTAATATTGGGTGGGGGAAAAAAGTTAAAGGGAGAAAGTTTTACTCCAAATCTGTGGGGAAAGAAAATGTGTATGTATAAACACACACACACATATACAGACATATACACATGATTAGAACGAAGTCTCTATGATGTTAACAGGAGTTACCCTTACATGTTAATGGACAGTTTTAATTTTCTTCTTTTTGTGATTCTGAATGTAAAAAATTCCTACCATTAATATTATAATTCAATTACAGTATCAGTATTATAATTCTACCCACTTCCTGTGGGTAATGTGGGAATTACGAGGTAGACAAAGAAGTCTGATTCTGCAAGAGGCAGCCCGTCCTGCATCTATTTAAAAAGGAAGAGCGACCTTTGGACAAAGCACGGAAGGGGCCGACAAGCACAGAGGCGGTGTGATCTTGCTATTGTCAAGTCCACGACAGGTGCCCAGAGCATCAGAGCTTCCCTGGTGTGACTAAGGCATCCCTTGCCCGCCTCTCAGCCCCACATTCGCTCTCCATATATGTATGCCCTGCTGTAACGCAGAGAATTCCTTGAAGCATCTCTCCCGTCAAGCTTTCTCCGTCGATGTCACTGGAGGGATACTGCAGACACTTCCGGCTGCTGCACAAGCGGGTCGGGAGTCAGGGGGAGGGGTCATCAAACGGTGCTCTGCCCCGGCCACAGTGCCAGGATGAGCAGGCCCTCTTGACATGGAAACCCGGGCCCCGAGGGCCACCTGCCCATGCTGGCACCCCACTCCCTTTGCAGGCCCACACACATGCCCTGCCTGCAGCCCAGGCAGTTTCTCCTGAGCCGTCCCTTCCTCCGTGATGCCCTGAACACAGGTGCAAGTCATTGCCTGAACCTGTACCCCGGAGGGCTGCTTCCTGCTCGCCCAGGGCCTGCAATCTGGCCAACTTCTCCGCTCTCCCGTGGACCGGACTGTTCTTCATGGAAGTCCACACCCTAGCCTTGGGGACAGGGTTCCCTTCCAAGTTTGTCCTTCCTAGGGTACTCTCCCTCAGCCCTAAAAAGTTTCCTTTTATAGTTACGCTTGTATCAGAGCTTCTTTATACTCAACTTTCCCATTTAACCCACTGTGTCTTTTCTAGCTGCTGACTGGATCAGACGGACAACACTATTACTACAAAAACATCTTCTTTCAAAGACGTGGTTTTTGACTGGCCGTACTATTGCCTATTAATGAAAACAAGGGGTGCTTGGGTCAATACTTAATGCAGAATACAGTACTGCTGCTATTAAAAAGAGAGACAAGAGAAAGAGCCCGGTTGCCAGGAGGGGCGGTCGGATGTGATCTGAGTGTCTCGGGCAGTTAACCGGTAGGACGTGGTGCTCCCGGATTCCTGTTTCCTTGTGGCTGAGCGACGTGCAACCCAGCTGATTCTTAATATTCCCCTTTAAATCTTAAACCAGCAATAATGCTCTGAAAAGGAGCTCCTTAGAGCCTGGTCTTCATCTCATTTTGATTTACCTTTTAATTTCTTTGTTTTCTAATATAGACTTTAAAAAAACACATGACTAAATGCCTCCAAAAAAGTTACATCTGGTTTATACAATTTCAAATTGAGATCTGCAAACCACAGATGGTCTGTGGTGGGGAGTGAGAGGACTTCAAACCCCAAGGTAGACACAGTACAGCAGCCAGGGACGCAGACTGTACTAGAGTTCTGGCGAGGGTCATATGATCAAAGGATCATATTCTGATATTAAAACAAACATGAATACATATTATTGAATAGGCTGAAGATTCCTATTCATACAAAATTTGAAATGAATTTTGAGCCCCACGGGTTCTGGGATGGAAAAGCATGAAAAGCACTTGCTCAGGTCTTAGGAAGTTTTAAGGCCCAGGAAATGGATGGACTGTTATGTGAGCCTGGAAAGGAAGATGACACAGGCCCATGTATTTGCTGTGCGGAACTTACATGCAACACTGATAGAGGGGGGCAAGAATGCTTCTCTCATCCAGCGACGGGTTCCCAAAGCTGAAAATTAAATTAAAACTTAGTGAATTACTCAGTGGCACCAGTTGCCTTCTTAGCATCAAATTTGCGAGAGCAAATTCTCGAAGACGACCCAAATGTGAGCCTAGATAATTTCATGCTCCCATGGCTCAAATCACTTAAATTAAAAAGAAACGGGGCGTGACCAATCAGACAGGATTCCTAACAGTCTGTACGCGGTACCAAAAACAAACGCCCTCATGACAAGCCTCCTGTCTTCCGCCAGCTACAGCAAGGTGCTGAAGCATAAGCACACCACACAGTGCGGAGCCCACGGACCAAAGGGAGGACCCCGAGACCTGGAGGTTTTATGGGGGCGGGGGGGCAGGCGAGAAATAAAGGCTATCCACATGGTTCCCACTAACACACAGATGGTCGTCACTTGTAACAAGTTGTTCTACCTCGAAATCACCCATGAGAAAAGAGCAGGATTATCCTATCCCTACAAGTAAGTATATGGCCAGATTCAAACTGGACAAACGGCTCACGGAAGCTGAGAAAACAGTAATTCTTTTTTTTTAAGATTTTATTTATTTATTCATGAGAGAGAGAGAGAGGCAGAGGGAGAAGCAGGCTCCCAAGGAGCAGGGAGCCCGATGCGGAACTCGATCCCAGGACCCTGGGATCATGACCTGAGCCGACGGCAGACGCTTAACGATCTGAGCCACCCAGGCACCCGAGAAAACAGTAATTCAAAGCATCTGTAAAAATGACCTCAGCAGTAATTCAGAGTTACACGAGGAGAACCAGTTCTGGGAAAACTCTCAACTTTCTACTCCTCTCCTGGAAGCTCACCGTGATAGCTGGAAGGTCTGGGGGCCCTGAGCACAGTGCAGCCCTCCAATAGTAAACAGCAAAGACAACTATTTCCATGTGTATTTCCACAGTGCATACACTCATTAAACAAACACACACAAAAAGATCATTTGTGTAAGTCACGGTAAAGGTTTTCAGGAACGCACGTAGCACCGGCCTCTACCAGCTCTGCTGTGTGTGCCGGCGCCCGCTTTCTGCAGGTGTAAGCCCCTTGCTCGGGGTAATGTGGGGGCGCCGTCCGCAAGTGCCGCTCGGCCGTTCTTCGCTGAGGACCCTTTTCTCAGATTATTCTCAGCAACCAATCTTAGTGGTAGTGACCTAGAGCCTGGACAATTCTGGGCTCAAGGAAGTAGTCTATTTAGCAAACACTTACTAAATGTCACTAAAAGTACGGTACTGAATCGGGCACCACAGAGAAGGCACAGGGCAAACTGAAAACATAATATGCTCTTCAAAGAGACCACACCTAAAAACATTAAGGACCATCCATTTATTCAAAACAAATAAGATTGTCTTAAGACAAAAGTAACTTGTTTTTATATAACAAAAGGAACTGCTCTTCTCATGATCACAAAAAGTCTGGGTCTAGACTGCCATAAATATAGCAAAACATCCTATCAAACAAATTACTTTTTAAAACTGCATGAACCTTTGGATAGAATCGATTTAACAGGAATTAAATTTCATGGTTTGTTTTTTTTTAAGATTTTATTTATTTATTTGACAGAGAGAGACACAGCGAGAGAAGGAACACAAGCAGGGGGAGTGGGAGAGGGAGAAGCAGGCTTCCCACGGAGCAGGGAGCCCGATGCGGGGCTTGATCCCAGGACAACTATTCACTTAGCTGTTCCCTTCTACATCGTTAGGGAGAATTCAGAGTCTTCCTTTTTTCCTTAAGTGTATTTGGCTCCTTTCTCTCCAAGGAGAGCTGAAGGCAGACGCTTAACAACTGAGCCACCCAGGCGCCCCTAAATTTCATGTTCTATTCAATATGTATCTCTCAAGATTCTAGGCATCACAGTCAAGGAAGAATGATATAGGTAGCGATACATCAAAGACCTTGGCGTCCAGCTGTCTGTGTTGAGAATCATAGAGTCTTGGCCTCCTTGGAAAAAAACCTACTTCTCCATTTTTTAAAGTCCTCAGAACCCTGAGGGCAGAAGGAGTACGAACCCTGAGCAGGATGGGAAGATGGGTGCCAAAAGCAAAGACCCTGACCAGGCCCTAACTGACAAGGATGGTCCTGTGGTCCTACCTTTTGGCATTATCGAGAAGGATGAGCATACTGGCGCCTTCGTCATCTTGAAAACTCTCGTAGTGATGGCGGTCAGCATTGCCGATCAGGTAATCAAAGATGGCAGTGTCAATGATGTCCAAGAGGCGGGGGCCTGAGTCATAGGGGGATGTTTTCTTCACAGCATCGCAGTAGCTCTCATCGTACTCCCACCTGGAGGCAAAGAGCACCACCAGGGTTACTGGGTGCCAGCCCTGTACCTGGCACGGTTTTGTTCTGAGAGAGAGAGAGAGAATGCAAGCGCAGGGCAGGGGCAGAAGAAGAGACAGAATCCCCAGCAGACTCTGTGCCCAGCGCGCAGCCCTACGTGGGGCTCTATCTCACGACCCTGAGATCACGACCTGAGCTGAAACCCAGAGTCGGATGCATAACCAATGAAGCCACCCAGGTGCCCCTGTAGCTGGCCCTGTTGAAAACACAGAGAAGAGGCGTCCCTGCCTGGCAGGTTTGCCCTCAGCCCCACCTCCTTGGACAGAACGAAATGGGGGCTCACGGGAGCACTCACCTGGCCAGTTTGCCCTCACGGTAAGTCCTGCCCCACGGGTGTCGGTGTTTCTGCAGAGGCCACACATCTGGAAGCCAAAGTGTGACAGATCCCTCCATCGTGTCTCCATCAGCACAAGCCGGCTCTGTTTCTCGGCAGTAATAACACTTCCCATAGAAACAAGTGTTATTTCCTATGGGAGAGAAGGGAGCCAAATACACTTAACGAAAAAAGGAAGACTGAATTCTCCCTAACGATGTAGAAGGGAACAGCTAAGTGAACAGATCCTGTGAAAACAATGATCCTGAATGATATTTAAACATTTAGTTTCTATACAGGTCATAAAAAAAAAAGCACACAGTGAAAAAAAAAGTCAAAGGGCAGGAAAGGATGTATATCAAAGTCTCCTTGCCCTTAGGGCCCTGCTACCCAGTCCCTCTCCCAGGAGTCAAGTCTAAGTAAAGGAAAGTCATGCCCTCTCCTCTTCTGTCAGAGCCGACACTTTGGCCAGAGCGCCTGGGAGAGAGAGAGTGTGCCCATCCAGGGACAGGCTCTGGGCCAGGAGTGTGGGCACTGGGGGGTGGGGTGTCAAGCAGATAAATAAATACACTGAGGATAATGGGAACCAAGTTTTTCACAGATGGGAGAAGGGAGGTTAACTCATAGAAAGGGAGAAAGCCAGAATAAATCTTGTGGTGTTGAATTAGAACTGGACTGGAGTGATCGGTCGGAAGAGAGATATAGAAAAAGATACAGATGCTTGCGTGTGTGTGTGTGTGTACAGGTTTCCTCCCTCTGTCCCTCAAGAGAGCCTAGAGACAATGGAGACCAGGCAGCAATGGCAGTAAACACCTAGCACTCACACATCAGTTTCTAAATATCATTTTACTACTGTATTAAAGGGGCCCAGGGCTCCTTGGAGAAACAGGTGACTCTAGGGCTGGGGCAAAGAAAGTACAAGATGGGCCTGCGTCCAACTGCTATGCCAGGGTAAGGAAGCACTCAGAGAACGATGGGGACATTCCAAAGGACCCACGAGACAGTGTGTAGGAGTTCCCGCTGGTCAAAGCTGGGACAGCTTGAGCATCAAAATAAGTAACAGCAAATCATAACTGAGTAAATTAAGAGTCTGAGAGTTCATAGTGATATACTCCAAAGCACTCCGTTAATAAAATACTTATTAATTGGACACTGGAGAAACCTTACAGAGACCTACCATCTTAATCAAGGGACACAAGCTCATATCACCAGTAATGGGACACAGCGACAAATCTCCATCGTGGGCCTCCTGACAGGATGTACCGAGAAAAGGACAAGAGCACTTCTCTGGTATTCCCTCCAGCATTTTTAAATCATGAGGAAATGTCAGAAACACTCAAATAAAGAGGTACTCTTTAAAGTAACTGACCTGCACTCTTACCGAATGTCAAGGTCACAAAAAAATAAGGAGAGTGAGGAACTGTTCCAGAAGGACAGAGGCTAAAACGACATGACAACGAACACAACATGTGATCCTAGAGTGAGTTCTGGACTTCTACAGGGCATTATAGGGACAAGTGGCAAAATCTGAACAGGGTCTGCGGGTTAGATGCTGCTGTTGCATCGGTGTGCATCTCTCGCTGTCGATGACCGGATGCGGCTGTGCAGGAGAGGGTCCTGGTGGTCAGGAAGTACCGAGGTCTTCACACGCTGGTGTAAGGAGTATTCATGTCGCACGTTATTCTCAAATGGTCTGAGAGTGTTACTAATTAAGGAATCTGGGGGACTCTGAATCATCTCTGCAACTTTTATATAAATTCCAAATTATCTCAAAATAAAAAGTGTAAGAAACAAAACGATCTAAAAAAGTTAAGTAATGCCTTCTCGGTGCTCCATCCCTATTAAATACAGCCATCAAAGGAGCTGATTTCCTGCCTGTAAACCCCTCACGTACTCCTTTAATGACTGTTCGGTTCTCACGCACGTGTGTCCCTGAAGAGACGAGCAGCCCTCAAGCCTTAGTGTTTCCAGCTCCTGGTACAGCGCACACTCCACACGCACCCGCAAAACTGATGCTATCATTCTTCTACCTCAAAAACGTTTCTAAGTAAAGAATATTTGAACTGATGGAACAATATACCACATATATAATGTTTATAATTATAAAAATATAAACTTATAAATTTAACTTGATCCCATCAAAATACCAACAGATCTTTTACAGGTTAAAATGGATTTTTTTTTAAAAGATTTTATTTATTTGAGAAAGAGAGACAGAGCACAGAGGGAGAGTGAGACAGAGAAGCAGACTCCCTGCTGAGCAGAGAGCCTGATGCGGGGCTTGATCCCAGGACCCTGAGATCATGACCTGAGCCGAGGGCAGATGCTTAACGACTGAGCCACCCAGGCGCCCCGGATTTTTTTTTTTTTTTTTAAGATTTTATTTATTTACTTGAGAGAGAGCAAGCGAGAGAGAGTATGAGCCAAGGGGTGGGGAGAGGAAGAAGCGACTCTCCACTGAGCAGGGAGCCTGACATGGGGCTCGATCCCAGGACCTGAGCCGAAGGCAGACACTTAGCTGACTGAGCCACCAAGGGCCCCTAGAAAGGATGATTTTTAAGGTTATAAGGAAAAAGAAAGAACTGCTAGCAAACTCTTAAATAGCAAAGAGAGGGGACTAATCTTACCAGGTATCAAAACAGATCAACTCATGAACAGATAGGAGCAGAACAGAAAATCCAGAAATGAAAATACATAGAAACAAAAATTTATTTCAGTGGGAAAAAAACCCCAACCAGCTGGAACCATACTTCATTCCACATACTAGGATAAATTCTAAAACTATGACAAAAACTTAAACATGAAAAATAAAACTATAAAAGTACTTAAAATAAAAAAGGTGGAATTCTTCCATAATCTTTGAGTAAGCAAGGCTATGATTCACAATCAGAAAATCTCTAAGAAAAGATGGACCGATTACATTAAAAACAAACAAAAATGTCTATAAGGCAAAAAAAAAAAAAAAAAGAAATTACCATAAGCAAAATCAAGAGAAATTAAAGAACTGGGAAAAAATATTTATATCACAAAGGACTATTTTCCCTGTGTGTGAACTCCTATACACTGAGAAGATCAGGGGCAGAGCTGAAAGTGAACAAAGGATACACAAAGACAGGTAAAAGAAAATACAAATGCCTCTTAAATATAAAGCTGCTACACGTGAAACAGACAAAAGCCAAAGTCGGGAAACATGCCTTTGGTGCCACTGGCGGAACAGAGACCTTCTCACGCGTCACTACCAGGTACATAACCTGGTTCAACATACACGTGCCCTGTGACCCAGTGCTTTCATTTCTGGATATATTTGATCATGTGTGAAGTAACGTCTGTTCGTGTTAATTCTGGGCAACACTGGTTGTAAAAAAAGGATTGGAACATGTATGTGTACTAAAGGTCTGGTTAAATGAATTATGGTAGATCCATACGACGCATTACTTTGCAGCTGGTAACAACAAAAGAACGAAGAAGCTCTTTATGTGATAATAGATTTCCAAGATCTGTTAGGTAAAAGATGTATCAGATAAAAGAATAAGATGCGGAAGTATGTACAGTGTGACATGTTTTATATAATGGCAGTTAAATAAAAATATATATTCCTATTTCGTACAGAAAGGACATAAAGAAATTACCAATAGAGATGACCACTGGGAGGAAGGAGAAGGAACAGAGGGATGAAAGGAAAACTTCTCATTGCAATCTTTCTTTTTATTTATTTATTTATTTATTTAATTTTATTTTTTTTAAGATTTTATTTATTTGAGAGAGAGAGAATGAGAGGTAGAGAGCACGAGAGGGAAGAGGGTCAGAGGGAGAAGCAGACTCCCCGCTGAGCAGGGAGCCCGATGTGGGACTCGATCCCGGGACTCCAGGATCATGACCTGAGCTGAAGGCAGTCGCTTAACCAACTGAACCACCCAGGCGCCCCTCTTTTTTTTAGATTTTATTTATTTATTTGACAGAGAGAGAGACAGCAAGAGAGAGAGGTAACACAGCAGAGGGAGTGTGAGAGGGAGAAGCAGGCTTCCCACGGAGCAGGGAGCCCGATGCGGGGCTCGATCCCAGGACCTGGGATTATAACCTGAGCCGAAGGCAGACGCTTAACAACTGAGCCACCCAGGCGCCCCTTATTGCAATCTTTCTAATATTTTTAAAAAATTTTGAGTTATGTGAATGTATTACTGATTCAAAAAACAATTAAAAAACAAAGCAAAACACTGCTTGGCGTAGGAAACCTGCTGCCTACACAATAAAATCCAAAGTCCTGAGTTTGATAAGACCCTTCATAAGTGAATGGAGTATGGTGTATTGGTTGAGTGGGAAGTAGGGTCATGTTTCTGGGATTAAAATATGGACCATCAACAGTCATTAGACGTGAGACTTTGGGCATGTGATTTTACCTCTCTAAGCTTTCTCTGTAAAATGGATACCACTCCCCTACCACTGGGTTGTGAGGAGTAAATGAGATAGATAAATCCACAGTAATGCTCGGCACAAAGCCTGACAGTGTCAGAGACCAATCAATGCCGGCTATTTATTATTAATAATCTTGCTCCAATCTCTTTCCAGACTTCAATATCCCCGTTTACCTAGGCTCCGAAATCTATTATTATATCCTGGATTTTGTAACTTTTATAACTGGTTTTCTGATCAACAACTTGGTCTCTGTGCTCTCCTTGGATGAACTACCACCTCTAATAACCAAATCTAAACCTCCAGCCCACACTTCTCTCCTAAGCTGTAGACTAAGTCTAAAGCACCTAAACGACTAGTCAACATTTACTCCTGGATGCTCCTGTCAAGGTAAGATTCTGTACCCATTCCATTGTGGAGAACTGCATTCTTGGACACCAGCTGGGTATCCCACAATTCCACTCAATTCTGACACTGTCTACCCAGAGACAGGAACCGATCCCACAGGTTGAAAGGTCGGGTCCACGAGACTGTGCTCAAATTCAGAGGCCAGCTGCAAGTCTGGGTTGTCACCTGCGCTCTGACTGGCTGGCTTACAAATCTGAGGTTTCCATGAACCCCATCTTGGGGTTTGGTTAACTTGCTAGGGCAGAAGAATATACAGTAGGGAAAGGACAGTCTCTTCAGTATATGCTATTGGGAACACTGGACAGCCATATGCAGAAGAATGAAACTGGACCACTATCTTACACCACAGACAAACATCAACTCGAAGTGGACTGAAGACTTGAACATAAGACCTGAAACTATAAAACTCCTAGAAGAATACACAGGCAGTAAGCAGTTCCCTGACATCGGTCTGGGTGATGAGGTGATGATTTTTTTGGATATGACACCAAGAGCAAAAGCAACAAAAGTGAAAACGAACAAGTAGGACTACATCAAACTAAAAAGCTTCTGCACAGCCAAAGAAACCACTGACAAAATGAAAAGGGGCTAGTATCCAAAATATATAAAAAATTCCTAGAACTCAATAGCAAAAAACAATCTGATTAAAAAATGAGCAGAAGATCTGAGTAGACATCTTTCCAAAGAAGACTGGAAAGATTGGTGAGGATATGGAGAAAAGGGAAGCCATGTGTACCATTGGTGGGAATGTGAATTGGCGTAGCCACGATGGTAAACACTATGGAGGTTTCTCAAACAACTGAAAAATGGAACTACCATATGATCCAGCAGTTCTACTTCTGAGTATCTGAAAAAAAGAAAAGAAAAGAAAATACTAACTTGAAAAGATATCTGCACCTCCATGTTCACCGCAGCATTATTTATAATAACCAAGATATGGAAACAACCTAAGTGTCCACTGATGAGTGAATGAAGATGTGCCATATATGCACAATGGAATATTATTCGGCTATAAAAAAAAGAATGAAATCTTGCCATCTGCAACAACATGGATGGACTTTGAGGGCATTATGCTAAATGAAACAAGTCAGACAGAGAAAGACAAATACTGTATGTTCTCACTTACACGCAGAATCTAAAAACAAAAACAAAAACAATCCAAAACCAAGTTCTTAGATACAGAGAATAGACTGGTAGCTGCCAGAGGTGGGTGAAATGGATGAAGGGGTCAAAAGGCACAAACTTCCAGTTATAAGATAAGTAAGTCCGGAGATGGAAAGTATAGCATGGCGCCTATAGTTAATAATACTATAATGAAAGTTGCTAAGTGAATAGATCTTAAGAGTTCTCATCACAAGAAAAAAATTCCGTAACTATGTACAGTGATGGATGTTAACCAGATGCTGTGGTGATCGTTTCACAATATATAAAATTTCAAGTCATTACAATGCATACCTGAGACTAATATAAATGTTGTATGTCAACCATACCTCGATAAAATAAAAATTGCTGGGGAGGCTCACAGGACGCAGGAAACCAGTTTACTCACTAGATTACTGGTTTATTACAAAGGATACATGTCGAAAGCCCGACAGATACACAGGGCAAGGTCCCAGACCCAGGAGCTTCTGTTCTCATGGAGTTCAGGGCCTGGCCAGTGACACATGGTTGGTTCACCAACCTGGAAACTCCCAAACCCCATACTACTGGGATTTTTATGGAGGCTTTCTCACGTAGGCATGATCTATTACTAACTTTATTCTCAACCCCTCTCCCCTCTCTGGAGGATGGGAGGCAGGGAGCTGGAAATTCCAAGCTTCCAATTATGGCTTGTTTTTCTGGTGACTAGCCCACTTGTGGAGTCACCTCATTAGAATAAGAGCTATTACTTGTGCTCTTATGGCTTAGGAATTTACCAGGGTTTTACAAGCTCTGCTCTGTGTCCGGCACCCGGAGGCAGAGACCAATACATATATTTCTTGTTATTTCACACAAGGAAACAAAATGTCCAAAATTTGATTCACGATCTTCCTCCTCTTCACACATTCCTAAGGCAGCTAACAGCTTTGTTATACACTGAGTCATCCAATCCAGGAACTGGGGAGTCATTCTTAATTTTTTCTTTCTCCCTCAGTTGTCCCACTCAGCCCAAATGTTCACCAAATTCGTTCCATTCTAATTGCTGAGGGTCTCTTAACGCTTCCTCCCCACTGTCCTTGCTCGAGCCGTGACTCGCCCTGCACCCGCGGGGGTACGGCAGCTGCCATGTCCTTCCAGCCCTCACCTCACGCCCCTCCCAGGGCGGCCTCCACGATGCTGCCGTGGCTGGTCTTCCAGCACTCCAATCTGATTTTCCCAAGCTCCAGCTCTTTCCATGGCCTCCGAGTGTCTAAGGAAAAAGTGTCCCATTCTAAGTCTGCTGCACGAGGCCCGCCAGTGACACCATCCTGACCACCTGCCTTCCTCCCTCACCAGCCCCACATCTCCCTTCACTTCGGCTCAACTACACAGTCCCCTGAGCTTGCCACGGGCTTCTCTCACTTCTTGTCACCCTTGTCTACGCGCTGTCCTCCACCTGAAGCAGGGTTAACTCAGAGCCTGTGCACTGGATGGGAACAAAATTCTTATTTTCATTATCTTTTTTTTTTTTTAAAGATTTATTTATTTGAGTTGAGGGGGGAGGGGCAGAGCGAGAGGGAGAGAGAGACTCTGTGCTGAGTGTGGAGCCCGACATGGGGCTCAATCCCACGACCCTGAGATCACAACCCGAGCTGAAACGAAGAGTTGGATGCTTAGCTGACTGAGCCACCCAGGCGCCCCTTTACTTTCATTAACTTCTATCTGAAACTCAGCATTCCTTCAATTATGATAGTAGGAAGCAAACCATGGTGGTATTAGCATTACCTGTGACTTTTTCACCAGAAGAAACCACAGACTTTTCATAGCATATCAACCATTGCTGCAGACACTGCAAAGTATCATTTATACTCAGCCTGAAATTATGAGTTACTGAATCACTGCTAGATCTGTTATTTAATGTGTTAAATAATAACGAAGCACATGCTAGTATATTGCAAACTTTGAATTTTTGATAACAAAACCAGATTTCAGTATTATTGGTTTCATTTGTAAGTCTATGTATTCGAATGTATGCATTTAAAAACACTATTGTGAGGAAAGATCCCCAAGCTTCTCTAGTATGCCAAGAGTCCATAGTACAAAAAAGGTTAAGAGTCTCAACACCGGGGCGCCTGGGTGGCTCAGTCGGTTGAGCGACTGCCTTCGGCT
Organism: Mirounga angustirostris; assembly: GCF_029215605.1. Classification (NCBI taxonomy): domain Eukaryota; kingdom Metazoa; phylum Chordata; class Mammalia; order Carnivora; family Phocidae; genus Mirounga; species Mirounga angustirostris. The sequence continues at coordinate 48,029,605 of NW_026991714.1, forward strand.
CAGGTCATGATCCCAGAGTCCTGGGATCGAGTCCCGCATCGGGCTCCCGGCTCGGCGGGGAGCCTGCTTCTCCCTCTGACTCTCCCCCCTCTCATGCTGTTTCTCTCTCGCTCGTTCTCTAATAAATAAATAAATAAAATCTTAAAAAAAAAAAAAAAAGAGTCTCAACACCTAGGACGTTCTTTCCACTGTACCTCCCTGGGGGATTGCTATTTTCCCTTTAAGACCTGGATGAAACACCACCTTCACCAAGGAACCAACACCTTGACCCGCGCATCTCCCCTTTCCGTCCACACTGTCACAGGCCCTCTGTACATGTCTGGTTTCCCCACCAGACAAAGCTCCTTGAAGGCAGGGAGGTGTCATTCATTTCTGGATATTCAGCACCTAGTTCAGAGCCTACCACACAGAAGTGAAATAAAATTGTGTTGAAAGAATATAAGCAGATGAAATATGTGACAGTCTGAAAATCCAGGTCTGAATCCTGGCTAAGAGGTAGTAGCTATGTGACTCAGGAAAGTCCTCGAATTCTTCTGAGCCTCTCTCTCAGTATAAAATGTGGGTAAATCTCCCTTACTTACTGCACTCTTTTGTTAAGAGGATCAAAACAAGGTAACTGTGTGAAAGTGCTTTGTCAAGCTGCAAGGGTTATGCAGAATTTAGTTGTTATTATATCAAGTTATCTAAAAATACCAAGTTATCTAAGAACATATTTTTAAAAATTGTGCTAAGGTCAGCTCATTATTTAAAGCCTATCTCCCGTGCAATCCCTCTATCTGCCCGAATGTTTGTGTACCCCTAAATTCAGATTTGAACCCCTAATCCCAGTGTGGTGGTATCTGGAGGTGGGACTGTTGGGAGGAGCCCTCACGCTGGGATTAGTGCCCTTCTAAGAAGAGACAGGAGTGACGATTCCTCTCTCATTCTCTCTCTGCCGTGTGAGGACACAGTAAGATAGTGGCTGACTATAAACCAGGACGAGGGTCCTCACCAGAACCCAAGCGTGCTGGCACCCTGATTCGGACTTCCCACCTCCAGAACTGTGAGGAATAAATCTCTACTGTTTAAGCCACATCGTCCATGATTGTCTTGTGACGGCAGCCCCCACTAAGACCCCGCCCTGCACTGCAGGCTGTATCCAGGAGCTCATTCCCCGAAGATACCAATCCTCTGTACTTTCAGGTCTTTAGGCCCTCGTTCTCATTATGACTTCCTATTATTTTGCCCCATGCCTTTTCCTCTTTGCTGCCTGGGTAGCTCTTATTGATTCTTCAATAATCAGTCTAGTGGCTAATAGCCTCCTCTACAAACCTTTGCCTGGCCTCTCTATCCCCCACACCTGGCACCATGTATGAGAGTTAACCTTCTGTGAGTTTCCAGAGAGCTGGGACTCTGGCCTATTCTTCCTGACCTCCTCTCATCCATCAGGAATTCATGTCTACCTGAGCATAAAATTGGACAAGCAAAAGTAATTAGAAAACATATGAAACAAATCAGTGACACCGTCCACTTTGGATTATTTGTAAGAACAGCCTTAGCCTTAGCCTTGTAGGTTTAAATTCTGAAAGATGACTCTGTCACAAGTCCTTTAAATATTCAATTTCACCTCATTTCAAATATAAATCCATTCATTCTAGCAAAGCAAGGTGAAACCCACCTGGCAACGTCTGTTTCAACAGTCATATTGTAAAGCAGAGCACTGTGTCATTGACAATGTCACCACAATGAGGCTGAGACAAGAGACCCCGACCCCTCTGACTTCTTCCCATTCTCACTGTGTCCACGAGGAGAACAGGAGTAAGAATTTTAGCTCGGATGCCTTACTCAGAGCGAAAGAACAGAGGACTGAGGCCAGAGGGCCAGGGTCAAGTCCATGCACAGTGGGTTACAGGCTGACCCTTGCACGGTAGCAGGGCAGTGGTGACCTTCCAGGCCCAAACCCAACCCTCCAAGGGCATTTCTGACCCTCCTTCAGAGCTGCCTTACAGTTCCCTCAATTCTAAAGAGACAGTTCCCAAGAAAGTACACGTATATGAAAAAACCACCAAGTCAATGATATATATACAATAACGGATTTAGGCCAAAATCTGAGTTTGAGATTTACTTTAAGATCAGGCAGCAGGAGAGGTGTCTGAATGGCTCAGTCGGTTAAGCGGCTGCCTTCGGCTCAGGTCATGTTCCCAGGGTCCTGGGATCGAGTCCCGCCATAAGGCTCTCTGCTCAGCAGGGAGCCTGCTTCTGCCCCCTCCCCCTGCTCATGCTTGCTCTCTCCCTTAAATAAATAAAACCTTAAAAAAAAAAAAAGATCAGGCAGAAGCAAGTAAAGTTATTATCTACTTACACTATCAGTAAATGACCTCACTTCCTAACTTCACAGACACAACCAAGTACGTTAGGCAAAATTTTCACTTTCTGGCCACCTACTGTTAGATCCATTACCCCCAGGAACCTGAAAACAAGTGGCCCAATTTGCTTTTATAGTCCCTTGAGTTCTTCAATTCTTAAAAGTCACAAACCAGCTTGCTCAATGATGTCCCACTTATTAACTATTCCCCTATTTAAATGTCCTCTATAATCTTACCTACGGTTAGGAAGGTGCTCAAGAGCTGCTCCGTGGCAACGGGCTTGATCTCTGTCCGTAGATTAACAAATCTGCCAACCACCAAGGGGGCTCGGCGGAAACCCAGAATCCTAGTTTGGGAGGTTGAAGAACAGAAGAGAAAAATCTTTGGGGGGTGTATTTTATAAAGTAGTCTTAGAAAAGATATTGCTGATTGGTAGGTATATATATGTATATTTATACTTATACGTATTTTAAATATTTTATTTTTTTAAAGTAATCTCTACCCCCAACGTGGGGCTTGAACTCACGACCCTGAGATCAAGAGTCCCATGCTCTACTGACGAGCCAGGCCGGCACCCCTGCAGGTAAACATATTTTAAAGGTACATATATTTGGGCGCCTGGGTGGCTCAGTCGTTAAGCGTCTGCCTTCGGCTCAGGTCATGATCCCAGGGTCCTGGGATGGAGTCCCACATCGGGCTCCCTGCTCGGCAGAAAGCCTGCTTCTCCCTCTCCCACTCCCCCTGCTTGTGTTCCTGCTCTCGCTGTCTCTGTCAAATAAATAAATAAAATCTTTAAAAAAAAAAAGGTACATATATTTATAAGTTTAATATCAATATGTATGTAATGTATTTTAATATGCACTTCAGCAAAAAGGATAAGGCAAATCTAGCAAAATGTGAGCAACTGCTAAATCTGGGGAATGGGTACATGGGTTCATTAAACTATTCTAATTTGTTAGAAATTTTTCATAGTAAAACTTTTAAATAAATTTTAACAAAGCATCAAAAAAAAATGGGCTTAAACCCATATAAAGGTTCAAAGCTTTGGATAAAAGCACATTGACAGAAAACTATATAGATTAATCTAAAAGGATAAGCCCATAGGACAACTAAATACAGATCTATTTGAAGATACTTCTCTCTAATGGTCTAAAAATACAACCTTATAGTTGAGCAAAATTATTTTTTTAAAAATGAAATTTCCTGGCTAAAAAATACACACTCACTGAAGAAAAGTTGGAGGGGCAGGATTTGGAACATACAGAAAAGTTATGATGAAGAAGATAAAGATCATCCATAATTCCACAGCCCAGAAATAACTACTGACATTTTGGCATATGAGCATTTTTTCCTTTATACACATATATATAAACACATACATACACACTCTTGTGTACAGACACACAATCAAGATTATATTATATGCAGTTTTGTATCCTGCTTTTCACTCATCGTTATGAGCCTTTTCTCATGTCATGATAAAACCTTTCAAAACAGCTGCACAAAGAAATAATCCATTGTTCAGGGCTCCTGACTGTCTTACACTCAATCTTTGAAAAGCCACAAAAGCAAGTAGAGCAACAGATGGGTCAAAATAACAGAAAAATCGAGAGAACCTCCTGAGGCCAGAGAAGGTGGTTAAATCCTAATGTAATGGAGAAAAAGCAACCCAGAGCAGAAAAGGATCAGGAGCCGTGGACGGCAAAGAGAGTGGGGAAGTCCTTTTTCTCCCCACTGACCACGCCAGGCCAACGACCAGCAGCCAGTGCAGTGCTGAGGGGCCATATCACCTGAGCTCGGCTGGGGTAGCAGTTAACAAAACGGGTAGGGGGCTGGGCTAGAGAAGAACTTTCCGACTTTGAGGTAGGGAAGGACTTTTAAATGCAAGACCCCCCAGAGCACAATCATGAACTAAAACATTAGTATATTTAATTAACATCAAAGGGAGTGATTTCTGTACAAAGACTATTTCACTTTAAGTTAACGAATAGGTATTGTGATATGAAAAGATAAGGAGATGTTAAATTTTGCTAATAATAACTGGGGAAAAACAAATAACTAACAATGAGGTACCACTTTACATAGATTAACACAAATTCATGTGTTGGATGAAATACTGGTTTATGAAATATTGGTACAGATAGGGGAAAATGATCTTCATGCATTGCTGGTGCCCATCAATTGGGAAATAGGGTTTGGGAATGAAGACAACAGGGAAACAAATGAGCTCTTGGAAAGACTGATTCTAGCATGCCTTTAAGCGAGAAGCAGGATTTACCTAATTCTCTACCACTAGGTCCTAAAAGAGGCAGTGAAAATTCATGGTATTGTGAACAAACATTTATTTAACCTTTTCCATTATCACTCGATATTTAGACTGCTACTAGTTTTTCACTACTGAAAACTCTACAGCTAAGATCCTGAATACATGTAACTTTGGATTTCATTACTTCTCCAGGGTACTTCCTAGAAATACCTTCCTAGAAATATCTTAGATATTTGAGTAAAAAGGTAGTTACTCATCCAAAGGGTAGGAACATTCAGGTTTCCAATACATAATGCCAGAGTTCTTCAAAAGACTGAACTGATTAACAATGCCACAAGCTGCATCGGAATCTCAATGCATTCCTGCCAATAAAATACTGTTGTTGTTTTTTTTTTTAAATCCTACCATTTTTAGCAGAAGAAAATCGTATCCCATTGTTTCAACTGGATTTGTTCTTGTTATTGGTGAGGATGAACCACCGCCCCCACCCCCGCCATATTTATCAGCAACTGATAATTTCTATTCACTCAATTGTGTCCTTAGATCATTTTCTATTAAAGTTTTAGCATATATATAGATTTGTATAAACATTTATATATTAAGGTTGTTAATGTTTGGATTACATTGGATTCAAGTATTTTCTCATTTGATGTTTCCTGATATAGGAGTTAATTGTATTTAGCAGAGTCTACTGAATAGCTTTTCCTTTGCAATTTTTCAATTATTGCTTTTGTGCCTAGAAAATCCTTCCTAATCCAGAAAAAGACAAAAATTCACCTTTATTTTCTTCTGGTTTTCTTTATATATTCATTTAACAAATATTGTGAATATTTCTTTTGAAGTCTGTCAATATGCCCTGATGGCGATGTTGCTCAGACGGGGAAGTGGGCTACCAGACATTCCTGTTACCAGGCTCCCGGCTAGCCCAGCCCCGTGGTGAAAAAAATATTAATCTTCCTAGTTAGCTTACACATTTCGAATGTATATCCATTTTTCTTTTGGAATTATTCTGGTTACTGAAGCCAAGCATATTTTGTATGAAGGCCAATTCATTATATATGTCATGCTGTATGCTTCTAGCATATGGGGTAAGTCTTACTTACTTAAAACAAAATAAAGCAAAACAAACAAACCAAAAAAACAGTACTCTCAGGCCCAATTAATGATGAATTCAATTTAGGGACTTGAGTTCCAACTCTGGTTTTCATCCTGCCATTGTATTTACCAAGAATATCTTCACTCATGGTGGTATACCAGAATGAAATGACCTTAAATAGTATAAAGTGAAGATATCTACTCTGGTATTCCGAGAACCACCCAGATTGCAAAGGACTCGTGCAAATTTAGTGGAATCCGTCCATCAGCTATCTCAAGTAGGTACCAAGTGGAAGTTATGAGTGTTGCTCCCTTTAGGAGTCCACAAGTCCTCTCCAAGAGGTTTTTAAAAAAGGAAACAAAGCAAACGTAACCCTCCATGATGACACATACCTGTCCAAATGAAAGGCTGCTACCTCTGCATTGTGTCTATCATAACCAGCATAGGGCTCCCCTTCTACCACATAGTCTCGGTTATACCTGCAGAGTGAATGGGAAGCACAGATGTAGACGTGAATTACATCGGCACCGCACGAGACAGCAGAACAGAACGTTAGCAAGCCTGACTCCGCCCTATGGACACCTTCCCTGCCAAACCTGAGCAGAGGTGTGGATTCGGATGAATCACTGGTAGAGGGGGGAAGATGAAGTGGAGAAGGGAAACTAGATTTCTCTATCTGCTGCAGCAGTCACTCTATGAATAAAACATGTGAGATGCTATTTCTACCCCTCTTTCCATGGAGTTTAAGTAAAACTCAAAGGTCATTTTCTGGAGGGCAAGGACTATCTCTGTGTCTCTACCTATAGTTGGTGCTTAATAAATGTTTGCTAACATTTTTATTAGACTGAACTGAAGAAACGAAGGGAAACATACAATTAAAATGTTTGTGTTACCAGAATGGCTATGGCAAGGCTTATAAGAGAAGTTTAAATTTCTTGGAAATAAACGGTCTTGATATGCCTCAGTGTTCGTTTAATGAGTAAGCAAAGGTGCATTTGAAAAAAGCTGTTTGAATAACCATCCTCTTTTTCTGTGTTTACATTTATGATGATGTAGCGGCAGGAATATTGGACTGGCGTGACAGCCAGGTGTATGGTTCTGTCATTACCTGTCTGGGTAACCTTGAGCTAAACTGTTCTCTTCTCTGGGTCTTAGATTCTACATCTATAACATACTAGGGGCTGGACTAGGGGGCAATTTCTAAGATCTCTTTCATCTCAAACTCCACTCTGATGATTTTTCCATCACATGCATGACATAAACAAAAGATAATAAAAGCTGGCATATTTCTTTCTACCAATCATAAAGACAGATACCATTTAATGGTTAATCGGGAAGAAAGAGACACTAAATCCGCTTATGACCACTACTGTTCGCCTGCATTTCCCCGAATCAAAAGACCTATTAGGCTTTATAGGCAAGTGTAAAATAGAAATGAACGGAAGCTGGAGGGAAGAGGAGCTGCTCTTCCTGGACACCTGGATAGGGGGAGTGGGAGACGGTGCTGTCAAAGGCTGTGAGCTTCAGTGTAAATGACCTTGGCGTCTAAAGTGAAACGAACCATGCCCACAAAACACCTTTTCAAGGCAAAGTGATGGAACACTTCTGTCAGAAGACAGCCGTGCGTCACCCCCCAGTTGGAGGCCAGTTTCTTCTTAGTATGGTCCGTATCCTCAAGCGTCGCTTGCTCATTCCTAGTGTCAAAGCACTGGTCAGGCTACCTAGGATTCCACTGGCTGCCTCCCCAGTAAAGCCTCCATTTTTAAACAGAACTGCAGCAAAAGCGGACATTATTCGAGCACGTCTCTCTCCACCACAGCTGCAGGCTGTCTGCAGAGCTGGGGGACAGTCCTGAACACTTTCTCTGTCGGGGCTCCAGCGGAGCCACAGGGACATGTGTGCGCTGTGCGGTCCACTCCTTCCAGTGAAACATTCGAGAGCTTTCCAAAACCTCGAAAGGTGGCTCGGGGTGGAATGTTAAACCCTAGGGGAATCCAGGGACGTTGGGGGTGGCTGGAGGGGAAGGGAGGGAAAGAAGAGGGAAGAAATAAGAATGAAAGAGCTGCGGCAGAGTCAGGAGGTCTGACTCCCTGGCTCCCCGTGGGCTGTGTGAACCGTGGCGCGTCCCAACGCTGCATCTCACCCGTCAAAGGAGCAGCTGGCCCGGCCGGCCCATCCCCAAGGTCCCTTCCCGCACACGCTAGGATCACTCACTCACGTCTCCCCACTCTGAGGCCTACCCTGCCATCTTGTTGCCTTCCCACCGTAACTGCAGGCTTTGCCTGTGAAAGCCCATCTACTTCCAGAAGGACGACAGCTACACTGAGGGAAAAAAAAAAAATCACTTTTCTAATGTGAGGCAAAACGTGCAAATAAAAGCATCACTGTCTTCCCATAAATTCCACCCACCACGCGCGCCTCCTGTCTCTGACAGGAGGACACGGCCATCCGGGCTCCGGAAGCGCAGGAACCACAAGTGGCTCGTGAAGAAGGGTGCACGTGCCGCCGGAGCAGCAGGGACATGGGGCCTCCTCTCAGCAGAGAGTGATCCATCTTGTCACTGGCAGAGCAGCAAAATTCATACAGTAACTGCCAATAAATCACTCCTCCCCTTCTGCTGAAGGACATCGGCGTCTGACCAAGGACATTAATTTGCACTTACACTAGGACTAAATAGCCTCGGAGGCCCCCAGGGTCAGAATAGCAATTTGCTGGGCGTCTCGGGGCCAGAGTCAATTTCTACAAGCACTGAGACGTGTACCCACCGTCCGCAGCCTGTGACAGTGCCGGGTGTAACCAGCACAGGTCGGCGTGGGCCGTGACCGAGGGCGCGACACCCCCCACCGCAGGGCCCCTGCAGGTGGTGGGTGGGGGGAGGACAGTTCCCTGGGGCTGGGAGTGATGTGGGCTGGGGGGGTGCGGGGACCAGTGGGGCAGGAATCAAGAGCAGGGTGTAGAGGGGAGGACTGGACTGCCAGGGGTGGACCATGACGCTGTGGAGGCTGGGTTTTGTCCAGTGAGCAACGGGCGGTCCCTGGACGTTTTAAAGTTGGGAACACAGTGCTCACATGGGCATTTGGAGGGGGAATGAAAGGGGCCCTCAGCAGGATGTGGTAGAGGGAGGTAAGGGGACGGCTGCGGTGGTGGAAAGAGACGGGAGATGAAGCGACAGTGACCAGGTTAGTTTGTGCGGTTCTCTGCTGCCACCTCCCCTGGTCACCAGCCGGGCCTCCCCTCCCTCCACTTCTACCCGGTCTAAACACCCTGGGCCTCCCTGCCAAGCGCCTGGACTAGCACGGACAGAGCGCACTACCCAGAGTACCTGCCTTCTAACGCCTCCTGCTGGCCTACCTTACCCCCAGTGCCCCCTGTACAGATGGTGCTTGTGCAGGGGACATCCTCTTCTTTAAACACGAAATGCCCACAGCGCATCTCTGTACGCGAATTTCATTTTTGTTTTTAGTTTGCCTTCTTTCTGCTCACACTGCTGCTCGCCCAGGCCACCAACCAAGACGTCAAGAACTACATTTCAAAACTAAGCTAGTGATTTTTGATGATGGGTGCTGCATGTCATCACACTTACAGGAAGGCAAACAAACTGAAGAGAACTACACGTGTGTGGCAGAACACCAGCCGCTCAGACTCAGATCCTAAAGCCACTTACGGCGGGATGACCGTGTCAAGTTAGTTACTCTCCCTCAGCCTCAGTTTCTTACTCTCTAAATAAGAGGTGTAACGGCCCACAGTTGTGATGGAGGCTGAAAGCATGGACAGAGACAAAAGTATTTAGTGTGGTGCCTGGTGAACGGTGTGCGTCCAGTGGAAAATATATCGCAAGGCCCACGTAACCACACTTTTTCCACATCACCTGCCAATCAGACTTTTCTATTCTCCAAAAGCATACTGTATTTTTAACTTTCCTAATTTCCATGTCTTCCATACATCACACTTCCCAGTTCCAGGCAAATGCAGACTTCCTCCGTTTCTGGGATCCCAATAGATTTGCTCTCCGGCTGCCTATTACCTACTGATGGTAGGGTTGTGAAGACGGCTAAGCTAACTACTTTTGGCACAGTTGAATTTTGTACACCTTTACCCCATATTTCTTATCCCACCCCAGCAAGAGACTCAAAAGCTCTATTAAGGAATGAAAAAAACATTTAGTACACAGAAAATTTCAGACATTACCAACTTTGAGAAAATTCACTGGTAACTAATTCCTGGCAAAAGAACATGAATCACCATCATGTTAACCTATTTCAAATTCATATACTCACAGAAAACTATTTAAAAATTGCCACACCAATTATCTCTGTAGAGCCTTTGAGAAGTCCCCAAGGGATCACTGTCTAACAACATACAACTCAGCTCACTTTCTCAGATTTTGGACTGAGGGAGCTAAAATGCTCAGTTCTCTCCTTAAAACAGGTAGAACAACAATAAGGCATCACTACACACATTATCAGAATGGCTAAAATCCAAAACACTGACAACACAAAATGTTAGTGAGGAAGTGGAGTAACAGGAACTCTCATTTCATTGCTGGTGGGAATGCAAAAGAGTACAGCTACTTTGGAAGACAGTTTGGCAGTTTCTTACAAAATTAAACATACTCTTAGCATATGATCCAGCAATCATGCTCCTTGGTATTTAACCAAATGAGCTGAAAACTTCCATCTACAAAAAACGTGCACATGAATGTTTATAGTAGCTTTATTCATATTTGCCAAAATGTGGAAGCAACCAAGATGTTCTTCAGTAGGTAAATGGATAAACAAAATGTGGTACATCCAGACAATGCAATGTTGTTCAGTAATAAAAAGAAATGAGCATCAATCCACAAAAAGACGTGGAGGAAACTTAAATGCACATTGCTAAGTGAGAGAAGCCAATCCGAAAAGGCTACAAAGGTATGATTCCAATTATATAGCACTCTGCAGAAGACCAAACTATGGAGGCTGTAAAAAGATCAGTTGTTGCCAGGGGTTTGGGGGGGGGGGGGGGGAAACAGAAGGATGAGTAAGTGGAACATAGGGGATTTTTAGGGCAGGGAAGCTGTTCTGTAGGATACTGTAATGGTAGGTACTTGTCATTATATGTTTATCAAAATCCACACAATGTACCACACGGAGTGTGAACCTTACTGCAAACAATGAACTTTAGCTCATAAATTAATACTGGCTCATCAACTGTAACAAATGTGCTATACTAATAGATGTCAATAATGGGGACACTGGGGGTAGGTGGGGGAGCTCTCTATACTTTCCTCTTGATTTTTCTGTAAACCTAAAACTGCTCCAAAAAATAAAGTTTATTAATTGAAACAAAACCCGTGTGAAAGAATCATAGCTTCAGTACTTCAAGGGGACTTTAGTTACCTGCCCAAACCCACTCCAGCTCTGGCTAACTCCGGCTCTACTGCATCCCTGACATGTGGTTAGTTATCCAGCCTCCAACTGCACACTTTTGGTGACAAGTCACTGAGTTCCTAACCAGTTCATTTTGTATCGCTCACATCTGGCACAAAGCACACATTTGGTAAATTCAGAAATCAAGGAGAGCTTTAAGTGTAAAATGTTCAAGTCTTATACAGAACCAAAACACGTTCCCATAAATTGCCCCTACTCGAAGAATCATAGAACATTAAGAGCTAGAAAATACTTCAGAGATCTTGTGGTCTACTCTTCTCATTTTATTGAAGAGAACACCAAGAGAAGGAGATGAAGTCTTATATAAATTGCAAGCTATGTGAATCAACCAACTAGCACATAGAACTTCCAAGATGAAGACTTACCGTTTAGGTTTGAAGACAACTTTCTGTCCTCCTTCAAGTATGAGTAAGGCTTTCAGTTGTGTCCCTTTATAACCCACATCAGCTTTAATGATTTTCTTGGTGGCCATGGCATGCATGATTGCCCCCAGCTCTGGTGTCTCTTCTGGGTACACTTCCCGGGGAACCACCCACTGGGCTGCAATCTCCCAGGGAGACTGCAAGGTGTGGTCCAGCTTGGGCACCAGCTCCACCCGCAAGCCAGCCATCATTCTGTGAAAAGCCCTCTGGTCCTCTCGGTTTGCAGCTGATGTGTCTAGGTTGTCAATCAGGAAAACTTTGGTGAAGATAAAGATGACAAGAAGAATTGCTAACAGCACGACTCGCTGCTTTAGCTTCATGTTGACCTCTTTTCCTTCTCCCCTGACCCACTCTCTCTCACTTATCAAGGACAGCAGGTGGTGATGGTCAGCAAGGAGAGTCCATGATTATGCAGACTGGTCCATTTCTTCACTGGAGCGCCTCCCACAATTCCTGCAAGCCCAAGTACAAAGCAAAATTCAGTCAGAGACTCTGTCGCTTCCACCCCGGAATCTTTCACAAGCCTCCAACATATTACACATTGTTTTATCCTCGCTAATCCCATGCTTGAGAAGACCCAATAATTTAAAACGAACTGGTGTGGGGAAGGACTTCATAGGTAAGAACCAGGTACAATAGAATTTTTAAAGCAAATTCTCCTGTTTAATAGGGTGCAGAGTCAGATCCATTGGACTGGCTACAAATTCCAGAACACCAACACAATGAGAAAAAGCACAACAAAAGCAACATGAAGAGATGCCTAACTCCTTCACTTTCATTTTTACCTTTCAAAATCCGTAATGGACTTTTGAACAAACCACCAGTATTAGGAAACTTTCCAGTTCTTATCTTCTCTAAATGTATGTTTTATGACATGTTGTAAGTCAGGAACTCCTAAAAACGCCACAGAGGATCCAGAGGAGAGCAGTAACTCCTCCGAATCCAAATCCCCAGCCACCCTGGAAGTGTCCTGTCTGTTGCTCACATACTTAAATACAACACCCAGACGTGTAGCTCTACTTCATCAGTCTTCCACTAATTATTTTTCAAAATTAAAATCCCTGTAAATTAGGGGTAATCAAACCTGGATAAATTAAGCAAAGGAAAAACATATCCCTATCCCATCTAGCTATTAGTAGAACACGACCAGAAAACGAAAGAAACCTGGTGCTATAGCAACACTATGGAGTCTGGACTGGTCGGGCACAGGACAAAGGGACTGATGCCACAGATGTCAAGCAGCACCTGCTTCCGGTGTGGAGCAGACCACACTCCGGTCAGGTCTCAAGCTCAGAGACTCCAAACACTAGATTTCTGCAAGGGTGTCAAGCACACACAGTTCAGTCTCACTTGCATGCTGACAGGTGGCTTTCCGCTCCGCGCACGAGCCTCCGTGCTGTATGCGTATGGACGGCACAGCCCTGGGCTGAGACAAAGGGGACAGGAAGGTAACAGGGAGCGGCTTGACTCCAATTCCGTTAACAACTCAAACCATTAATCAAAGACATAATGCCGGTACAAACGACACGGCAGACTCGCACCCCAACTGGAGACCCCGTTCGTTTGCAGAAAGAGGCGGAAGGGGAGAGTCGAAGTCAAACTCTAACGGTCGCCAGCCACCTGTTTTGTGTCATCCTCATCTCCCAGGAAGTACATAACACTTCTAGCTGAAGCAACGGTAATTCAAGTGCACCCAGAATGCAACTGTGAGCGTAGCGAGTTTGGTGTGAAACTCAGCACAAGGGTTCTGTGGGATTACAGGTACGAGCAGTGCAAGGAGAGCGGATTTCAGAGGTTTCTGCTCGTCCCAGCACGACCTCAACCACACAGCTCCTCCAATGATCCCTTCCACAGGACATGTTGCGGCCACGGTGACAGAAGGTTAACGTGGAAATCTCACTGTGCCAGTGGTCCTTTTCTCAGCCCCTCCGGCTGCAGCGAGCGACAGGCCTGGGATACTTCTGGTGCAGAGGGGTAAGCAGGGTGGGCAGCCTTCCTCCTCCTAGAACGCATTCTTCAGGACTGAAATCTGGTTAACCCCTAAACTTCTAATGATGCTGCTCATTTCATTTAGCATAAATTCCTCCCTCAGGCTATAGAAACATTTCATATCTAAACACTCACCATAAACATTAGGGAGATTGAGGTTTTTTTGGTTTTGTTTTGTTTTTTAAATTACTAATGCAATAGGAAGTTCCAGCAACTCCAAAATTCAGACATAACAAACTGATTCCGTAGTCTTTGTGTGCTTTTAAGTTCCGAAACCTCGCTACCTTTTGAACAGGTCCCTTCCTCAATTCAGGGCTGCAAACAATGCATCCACTCAACTAGGATAGGAGTTTATATGATGTGAACTGAAGAGTTCAGCTGTTAGATTATTTCACTATTTACCTCTGCAGGTTAGGAGTGAGCACAGGTTGCAAGAGGCTAAAGGAGGTTTCATTTGTGATTAGTCACCACATCCTGGTAGAACAAGGAAGACAGCAATTTGGCATGGTTCTCTACAACTGCCCTTCATTCCCACAGCCCCCACCTTAATTTAGTGCTCAGCCCCTTCTACTGAATCACTGAAAGAACTGCCTTCTGGGCCTCCAGGTTCTCCAATGCGGACCAGATGAGGCACCACTCACTGTTCTGATCATATGGCACTTCTGCTTTCTACAGATTCCTTAGCAAGGCAGGAAAGCCCTACCCTAAATGGCTTCAGCCAGTCTGCTTCGCCAGGCATCCCTCTCCTCAGCTTCAACCCAAACGGACCACGACCATGCTCTGCCCTCCCTGCCAGGTGTGGGGCTGACCTCTGCCCTTGTCATTCCTCACCCTGGGACTTCCTCAAAATTCTTGCTCCTACCCTTTTTTCCCATCTTCTCCTGTTTAAAGCCTAATCTATTTTTTGAGGGCCATCTCCAAAGCCATTTCTGGTCCCTCTCCGCACCCTACAGTAACCTTTCTCCTTTAGACCAGCACTTAACTACATTCTGCCTTGTCCAGTATCTTCTTGTACGTACTTCTCAATTGCCCTCTCAGAAACTTGGCTCCTTGGTGATGTCAACTGTCTTCATGATCCCTATAGTACCTAGCGTAGTAAGGGGAGATGCTTTATTCACCTGAACTGACAACCACTACAAACATCTTGGGACTCTGGTGTTTACTTCCTTCGATATGCAGGATCACATGAGTGTGTGGCACCTTCAAGCTGGACTCCTTTATCAGCTTTCTTCTTTTGTTTGGCAATCTATTTCTCTACCGACGCTCTAACTACTCGGTTTAGTTCAGAGTATAGTTTCGTTCTTTCTTTTTTAAACATTTTTATTTGATAAAGAGAATAAGAGCCAGAGAGCACAAGTAGGGGGAATGGCAGAGGGAGGAGAAGCAGGCTCCCTGCTGAGCAAGGAGCCTGATGCGGAGCCAATGTGGGGCTCGATCAGAACCCTGAGTTCATGACCTGAGGTGAAAGGCAGATGCTTGGGGTGCCTGGGTAGCTCAGTTGTTAAGCGTCTGCCTTCAGCTCAGGTCATGATCCCAGGGTCCTGGGATCGAGCCCCGTATCAGGCTCCCTGCTCAGCGGGAGTCTCCTTCTCCCTCTCCTGCTCCCCCTGCTTGTGCTCTCTCTCCCACTGTATCTCGCTGTCAAATAAATAAATAAAATTTAAAAAAAAAAAGAAAGAAAAAGAAAGGCCGATGCTTAACCGACTGAGCCACCCAGGTGCCCTTAGAGTTTATTTTTCTGGAGAAACACTGACAGTTCAGAAAGAGGTTTTCTTTTAGCTGGAAAGCTGCTATTCCTTCAGCTCACAGGGCAAGCACAAAGATATTTAGGAAATCGACAATGTAGTGATTATAGCGTAATTTCTACCGAAGAAAAGTCTCTCCAATTCCAGAAAAATGTGTAAGATGCATGATACAGAATCATACCATCCTCTAGTGATGGTATACTTCTTACTCTTCACAATGATCCCCTTCACTCCTGTTTGCCTGAGAAGGGAGGATACCCAGGATGAGGTTTCCAGGATACCCATGGGGTCATCTTCTTGTCTTGTTGGAAACAATAGCATACGTCCTATGCATTCTGCAAACCGGGTTTCTAAGATACCCCATTACAGACACTGAGGAAATTAAAGCAGGATCCAACTTATTCATGAAAATTTCACTTGTATTCCCAGAGGACTCTGTCTGCTCTATTTCATGCCTTCACCTTCTCCCATAAATGCTTCCAACAGTGTAACACTGTCTGGTTTATATTACTGTCATTTATTTTAATGGTTCTGTTATGTGGAACAGAGCTCACCTCAAAGAACAAATAGACTCAAGGCAATAATATAAGTCAAAAAATCTTAAGCACAAAAAAAGGCAATGTAAATGGTAGTTTTCGCACTAAAAGCTGGCATAAGCTCTCAAACTGGAGTTCTGGAAAGTAGACCTTTATGAGAAATTTTCCTCCTGAACCCTGGTTTCACCCACAGCTCCATCAACTCAATAAGGCTTGCTATGGAGGCTCATTCTTCACACTCTCTCTCACACACACACACACACCATCCTACACACTTGACAGTTGTTTTATGAGGACAAACTTACGACTATTAAGTTGCCTGGGGAGAAGAGACACAGATTCCACAGAACAAAAGTGAGGTCTTAGTATGAAGTCCTCCATTCAGTGCTAGTGGAACATTTCCAGAAACACGTCAGTGCACGGGTCTAAGTCACTGTGTGACAAGATACAACGTCTGTGGCTGCTGAGGAACATGAGAACACCTGGCGCCTTACTCACTACCTTACTAGAGACTCCCCACAAGCCACCAGTGAGCTGCTGGGTCTCGCTGGCAGCAGTACCCCCTTGAATCTCCCTCTGATCAACTGACATCCTCACACTATTTCTCCTCAGGTCATGGAGAAGAAATCCCAACCTGTGCACAGAGTAACTGAAAGTGAAAGCTTCAGGACTAACCCTTCCTTGTGCTTTCAGTTCAATGGTCAAATCAAGTTCTTTCCACATAAATGGAATGTAACATGTCTGCGAGTGTAAAGTACCGTGAGGAAAATGTTCAGTATGAACATTTCATGCATAAGGCTATTAACAAAGGACATTTCGGGCCCAGCAGGTAGAATTTATTATATAACTAGTATATAATCATATTTACTCACATAACCTCCCTGCCCTTGATCTTCGGTAGGAGTTATAAGGACCCTTTTACAAACTTCTTTAGTAACTACTGGTTTCAGCAAAGCTCTGATGGCCTGGTGAGTAAGAAGAGGTAAGGCCTGAATTTACTTAAGAGTTTTTGGTTGATTATCTACAAAGACAGACACCAACAATTCCTCCCATCAAGAAGTAGAATCTCGGGCGCCTGGGTGGCTCAGTTGGTTAGGCGACTGCCTTCGGCTCAGGTCATGATCCCAGGGTCCTGGGATCGAGTCCCGCATCAGGCTCCCTGCTCTGCGGGGAGCCAGCTTCTCCCTCTCCCACTCCCCCTGCTTGTGTTCCCTCTCTCGCTGTGTCTCTCTCTGTCAAATAAATAAATAAAAAATCTTAAAAAAAAAAAAAAAAAAGAAGTAGAATCTAGGAATGCCTGGGTGACTCAGTTGGTTAAGGGTCTGCCTTCGGCTCAGGTCATGATCCTGTGGTCCTGGGGCTGAATCCCAAATCAGGCTCCCTGCTCAGTGGAGAGTCTATTTCTCCCTCTCCCTCAGCCCCTCTCCCCGCTCGTGTGCTCTCTCTCTCTCTCAAATGAATGAATAAATAAATAAAATATTAAGGAATAAAGAAAAAAGTAGAATCTATTTTTCCTCCCCCGGAACCTGGGCTGGCTTTGTAACTTGCTTTGGCCAACAGAATGCAGTGGAAGCAACTGCGTGCCAGGTCTGGGCCTAGTCCTTAAAAGACCTGGCAGCTTCCAGCTGGGACCCAGCCACTACGTAAAGCAGCTTGGGCTAGACTACTGAATGATCAGGAACCTATATGGAGAGAGAGGTCTGACCAGCCCCAGCTGAGCTGCCAGACACAGAAGTGAAGCCATCCCAGTTCCACTTGAAGTCCCAGTTGAATGGGGTCATACATGTGATCCCAGTCTATAAACCATGTGGACAGAAGAACCAACAGGCTGAGCCCAGGTGACCTGCATGATCGTAAGAAATAACAAATCACTATTTTAAGCCACTAAATTTTGGGGTAGCTTGTAAAATCCGACATTCTCATGTCTAGTCTGTCCTTATCAACTATTTTGGAGACATTAAAAATATTGAAGGAGAAGACAGGGAAATAAATCATGTGACTGAAAACAATTCTCTCAGGAAGAAGGAAAGCATTATAGTAACCATTAAATATAAACAAACACTGGATTAATAAATTGTTAGGTCATATTTGTAAATGATTATTAATGCCTTCTACAGAGTAATAAACTCAACATGAAAGTTACACACCATTTCTACTTATTTTGTCTTCATTGTAGATGCTTAAGAAGATACGTAATTAAGGTCTCTTTAAGGTAGCACAAGGGAAAAATATACTCTCACCTGGATCATTTACTAAAAACCACTTACATACTTTAGAATAATCAAGGCTAACCTGGCACCCTCACACAAATACACATGCCCAGTTTATAAAACCTACATTCATACTTCAGCCAAAGCATAAATAATAGCAAAAATCACAACCTTTCAGTAAAAAAAAAAATTAGAAACAGATATACTTTCGCCCTGGGCTGAATCTGATATAATGCCCTTTTGGGGGTTTTTTTTTTGGTTGTTTTTCTTTTTTAAAGATTTTATTTATTTATTTGACAGAGAGAGACACAGCGAGAGAGGGAACACAAGCAGGGGGAGTGGGAGAGGGAGAAGCAGGCTTCCCGCCAAGCAGAGAGCCCCATGCGGGGCTCAATCCCAGGACCCTGGGATGATGACCTGAGCCAAAGGCAGACACTTATCAACTGAGCCACCCAGGCGCCCCTCCCTTTTGTTTTCTAATTGGTAGTGACATCAGAGCATTGTGCTATGTTATTATTAACTGTCCCCTAGAAATAAATGCAGTTTCTCCTGATGGTTACTGGCAATTCTAAGCAAAATCAGAGCATCCAGAAATCTTTCCATTTAGCACTGTATGCTTCTTTCTATACAGGAAGTCAAAGCACCAATACCAAAGGGCATCAAGTGTTTAGTACCTGAATAAATCCTGAGTATCCCCAGAAAACCAGCCCATTCCTGCACTGCCACCCACTGCTTACCACAAGAGCATATTCTTTTTCATCTTCAAATAGGTCTTCAACTAAAAGAAAAATACCAAATAATATTAATCAGTATCTACATATAGTTTTCCTTTCTCTGCTAATTCTCTGCTTAAGAAATACTTCTTAAGGGCGCCTGGGTGGCTCAGTTGGTTAAGCGACTGCCTTCGGCTCAGGTCATGTTCCTGGAGTCCCGGGATAGAGTCCCACATCGGGCTCCCTGCTCAGCAGGGAGTCTGCCTCTCTCTCTGACCCTCCCCCCTCTCATGCTATCTCATTCTCTCTCTCAAATAAATAAATAAAATCTTTAAAAAAAAAAAAAAAGAAATACTTCTTAAAGACAAATACCATTATGATTTCACTCATGTGGAATTTAAGAAACAAAACAAATGAACAAAGTGGTGGGGGGAAGAGACAGACCAAAAAAAACCCCCCAGACTCTTAACTATAGAAAACTGGTGGTTACCAGAGGGGAGAGGGGTGGGTGATGGGTGAAACAGGTAAAGGGGATTAAAAGTACACTTATCAAGATGAGCACTGAGCAATGTATAGAATTGTTGAATCACTACGCTGTACACCCGAAATTAATATAACACTGTACATTAACTACACTGGAATTAAAATTTAAAAAAAAAAAGAGGTTCTTAATCCACCTGCTTATTCTAAATATAAACTCTTCTGAGGCAGAAGGGTTAAGAGGGGGTGCTCTGGGTTCAGAATGCCTGCTTTACCACCTACTATGGGACTTGGGAAAGTAATTTAATGCCTAACCTCTGTGGGCCTCAGTTCTTTCATGTGAAAAGTAAAATAAGAAGACTATTACCACTAACATAATATAGTAAAATTATATTAAAAAAAAAAGAACACTATCAGCTAACTCACAGTTGCTAAACATGAATGACATTACCACATATTCTGTGCTACAACCAGTGCCTGGACAACCTGCAGTGATCACTTGTTCGTCATTATTACCAGATCAAAAACCCAAAGAGGACGACCTGAAAGGAGAAAGAATGACAAAGAAAATAACCCTCCCTAGTCATGCTGTCTTCTGGGGTGCAGAGTGAGGGGCTGAATTCCCAAGTCACATTACAGAGACTTTCAGTGGTCTTTTTTTCCTGAACCAAATTCTTTCCTCAATTGGAAGAGTAGCTAAGACTGCAGGCAAGTAGGTATCTTCAAAATGGGTACCACGTGAAGTAGAACACTGGGAGGCTATGTCACTAATTGGACCAACCTCTTTCTCTTCTCTACAAAGTTCAATTCTACCACAGTCAATGATTAATAAAAGCATTAGGGTTCTTCTATTCCACGAAGAAGGCTGAAATAAAATGGTTTCACAATCTTCTTCAGTTTGGAAAATAAGCTCTCTGTTTTAAAGATGACAGCTTCGCATGTCCTAAAACTCTTTTTTAAAGATTTATTTATTTAGAGAGAGAGCATGTGCATGACAGAGCGGGGGAGGGGCAGAGGGAGAATCTTCAAGCCAACTCCCTGCTGATCATAGAGCCTCCACAGGGCTTGCTCCCAGGACAGTGAAATCATGACCTGAGCAGAAACCAAGAGCCCATAACCCTGAGATCATAACCTGAGCTGAAACCAAGAGTCGGATGCTTAACTGACTGAGCCCCCCCAGGCGCCCCTGTCCTAAAGTTAAGGTAAGCCTTAAGAATAACTTAAAGCTACAGGTATAGAAAACTGAACTCCCACACAGTCCAAATTACTCTGAGTGTTACATTTTCCTCACTGTTTTCACTTCCACTTAAACATTTATTCATATCTGTAAACTCACAATGCCCTACGTGAAATCCTCTAACAATTTTTCATGAAAGAAGCCAACTAAAATGATCACTAGGCATTAATGAGGCATTAAGGTAGCCTTTCTTCCTGGGTGTAAGAGCAAAAACAAAACACGCAATTAAGAGTGTTTGCTTCCTCTGAAAAAACTCAATTTGTGCAACCTGTCCCATTTAAACCTTGATTTAGGGCAACTCTCTAACCCTATTCTTTGAAAAATGAAAAGAAAAAATCTTTAGCTCATACTGCTAGTGAGGTTTGTTCTAAAAAACCAACATAGGCCGTGTTCACTGATCTAGAAACTCTGTGGAAATGCCCAAGAATTTGCATTTTGTTTCAAATGGGCCAGGTACAATGAACCTTCCCATGTTCTAGGTATTTCACTGCTCAGTTGTCACTATATAACCACCATTGAAGACTATAGCATAGAATGTAATTCCCGTATAGTGCAGAAATATGGAATTTCAAAGAATATAACATTTTCCTCCAGATTTTCCTGTTTTCTGTCTTTACTTTTCAGTTCCCCACAGTCTATGGAAAGGTGTATTAGCTTTATGCAACAATAACACCTCACATTATTAACGTTACATTCCAGGTGTGTCAAGCTGACGGGCCACAGATCACTCTAGAAACAGCAACAGCAGAACCCCCATGCAGGTCTGGGCTGAATTGAGGCTGAGTGGCTCCAGGCATGATCCCTTTGTTAAAATATGAATATAAACACACACACACACACACACATTTTTGGGCATGCCTGTCTCCTCTACTATTCTGTGAGTTCCTTGGGGACAGGGGATATATTTTACTCTCTTTGTGCCTCCACAGAAGCTGGCAGAGTGCGGGGTGCAGGAGAGGTACTCGATAAATGCCTACCGAATAAAAGGAGTGAAGCGCAAGGGAGAGAAAGCTTTAAGGGTTGAAAAATTTCTTCAGCTCCTCGGTCTAAAGATGGCCTCTTTACAGACAAAGAGAAACTAAGTCCTATAATGAATTCAGATATACAGTACAGTATAAAAATGCAGAAATATCAGACATATACACCAACTTTAAATCGTCACCTCTGTATAGCCTGCTTCCACCCTTCAAGGCAACGACTACTGCCAACCTTGTTCCTGCCATTGGTTGGGACCGGGAGTAAAGACCATCTGCAAATGCTAAGAAGAAGACTGGAGATGGTCCAAGACATTGCCCAAGAATGACACGAGACAGGGCTGGAACCAGATCTTCAAGTGTTCCTGGCCACGCTTTCTGAAATGAGAACTGACAGTACTTCCATATCGTTTTCTCTTTTCTACAAGAGACCCACAGGAACATCAATGTACCCAGACAGAGCGCAAGGTCGCTACCTGAACCAAGAATAAGAAACGAGGAATCAAGGAGAAAAAGGTCTTGGGCTAGCCAAAGCCGTGGTCACAAAGCTCATCCCCTGCCGGGGAAGAGCAGCAGACCCTCGCGAAGCCCGCTTATTTGTCTCACAGGCAAGCAGGAAGCACAGTTAGCCGGGCGGCTACTCTACCGGAGATCAGAAGCTGCCCATTTAAAAGAGGGCAGCGGGGACACTAACAACAGCAAAAGCCCAGCTTTCCCACCTCTGAAAGCAGAGACTGACTATTAAAAGCGGATTCAAGAATTCAAAATGCAGAAGGGGCACACAACCTGCATATCTCGGGGGCTTCAAAGCCTTGCTCGATTATGGTCAGTAATGGATACTAGCAGCACCACCTCAAGTCACTAAAAGAAAGGTGAAACCATACTGTTTAAAAAGCAAACAAAGTACGTAATATATTGTGAATTTTTTTTTCCACAATAAGTCTAGCCAAAACAAGAATTTGCACACCCAACACCTTATTCCCTAAAAACAGAAGACGAAGCGGTGCCATATACGTAGGGCGGGAAGCATTGGAGAGCACGGTATGATGGGCTGGCTCTGTACGAGGTCTGTTACACACGCATAATTCCGTATTCCTTGCCCTCCTTTTATCATGTGCCCAAAGTAACACCCTCCCCTCCATAAGGCTGTTACTGTGTCAGAAAGTACAAACCTCCAAACACACACCAAAGCGCTCTCTTTTCTGCATCAGGCTCCATTTCTTATCTCCTCCTGGGATGACAGATGCACCCCCACGACTCATCAAGCCTGGAGCTAGGCCTTTCTTTCCTCTTTTGCTTTTGAATAGGCAAGACAAAATCACAAGTGAGATCTCTGCACTATATTCTCTCCAGGATGGCTCTAGCAGTCATGGTGACATTTTAAGTTGGTCAGAAGCTGGTTTCAGTTGCAAAGTAAGGTCTCCTGGACCCTAGATCTGTGTTAGTGAATTCATTAGTCCTCGAGGGTCACAAAGGCAGCTCAAGTACGGAAAAGAGGGAGAGATATACAGGTTTGGAATAAGGAGCTGCTGGAGAAGCACTTCGGGGAGGGACAGCTCTCCTTTCCCATCCCACCATGTAAGGGATGAGAAGACAGACAATCAGGGTCAATGATAATGGCATGGCCATTACCAAGAGCTCCAGTTCTTTTCTTAAGGCAAAAATATTGATTACCAATCCAACTGCTCAATTAGTCTAGCCGAAAAGGCTCCAGGAGCCAAGTCTGTGAAGCTGAGCCTGACCAGGGCACCATGGGCTGCCCCCAGCTAGATATGCTAGAATACCATATGGTCACAGAATCAAATCGCAAGGCTGGTCCAATATGGTATACCCTTTACAGGTACCCATCTGTTTTTTTTTTTTTTTTTTAAGGAATATTTAGCTATTTTATTCTATTATATAATACATTTTATTAAATGTTTCTATTTTCAAGATTGTTCTCAGTCCGGGGCGCCTGGGTGGCTCAGTTGTTAAGCGTCTGCCTTCGGCTCAGGTCATGATCCCAGGGTCCTGGGATCGAGCCCCACATTGGGCTCCCTGCTCAGTGGGAGGCCTGCTTCTCCCTCTCCCACTTCCTCTGCTTGTGTTCCTGCTCCCGCTGTCTCTGTCAATTAAATAAATAAAATCTTAAGGAAAAAAAAAAAAAGACTGTTTTCAGTTCAAAGAGGCTCAGTTACAACAGCACATAGTTTTAACTCTTAAAAATGTTATAGTAAATGGAAAGCTCTGGATCATATCTGCCTTTGTATGAAATTTAATCGGATTGTTAATATTGGTAAGCCTTCAACTCTACCATTTAAGCAATATACAGATACCCAGCTCACCAGCAACTTTCAACAGTAATCTGCAACACGTTTTCTTGTCCTTTTTTTCCTTAACGAAAAGAGGAACGAACCAATTTATGTACTAGAGTATTTCCCCTTCCTTCATACTGTATTCCATTCACTCGTTCAACCACCAAACACTTCCTGCACACCTACTATGCACTCTGCACTTTAGGTGCAGAGAAAAAAGTATGCCAATTATCATCACTGTTACAATATACTGTAGTGCCTCGTTGTTAAGGCCAGTTCCTACCTCAATCTATAAAACCACATGGCACTTAGTCCCAGGGTGACCTGACATTGGCTTCAGAAGACTGTCTCCTTTTTATTGTTTGCAACTGTGGCCACAGGATAGAGGGAGCAGCCTCTGCCTCTATAATGAGACCGCACCAATTGAAACAACCACTGTGGATGCTATTTTAAAAAAGTTATCAATTCAAGACCTGAAGTATCCGGCTTCAGGGCTCACACCACAGAAATGATGGTCACACAAAGTGTAGGAAGCTGAAGTCTGCCCTGCAAGTAAACAAACAAATTTCATTTAGAAATTCACAATTCAAAGACAGAAAGCAGAGGCTTTCAGGCTACATGAGAGAGCTGGAGTCTACAAATGGAAATGAAGAGAACAGACTGAAAGTCAAAGAGTTATCAACTCAACATAAAATAATTCTAGGATGTAAAGGATTAGACGGTACAAACAGTGATTTTGTTCATTTGTTCCCTGATTCAAGTACCCAGAAAGGGGCGCCTGGGGGCTCAGTTGGTTAAGCGACTGCCTTCGGCTCAGGTCATGATCCTGGAGTCACAGGATCGGGTCCCGCATCGGGCTCCCTACTCGGCAGGGAGTCTGCTTCTCCCTCTGACCCTCCCCCCTCTCATGCTCTCTCTCTCTCATTCTCTCTCTCAAATAAATAAATAAAATCTTTAAAAAGAAAACAAACAAACAAAAAAACCAAAAAAGCCCAAAGTACCCAGAAAGAAGAGCAGGGCATGTGTTTTCAAGTTTTCACTCTTTAACCAAATCGTAGCTAGTTGCCTACTGGCTTCAGAGAAACAGCAGAACAAATCAATGCCACATTTTCACCAGCCACACTGAAGAGAAGCTGTGAGCTCCAAGATTTGCTCATCTTTGCCACATCCATTCTATCGCCGCACTTTCTTGTGAGTGAGGCTGAGAATCCCAATTACTTGCTTGTGCCTTTTTATTCACCTTTGGTAAGCACTTTCAAATGGGGAAGCCCTTCCTATTGACTGATTCCACTGCAAACTCCAATGACTTCATAAACTTCAGGAAAGTTATTAACTTCACACAGAACGTTAATTTTCAATCTACCTGAGGTTGGCTCTGAGTCCAGAGGAATGATTTAGCATCTTTAACACCTGTACCTCAGTTTCCCAAAGCCATGTCTTGATGATCAATAATGTATGTGGAAGTGCTCTAAGGCTTTACTCAAAGGTCCTGGATAAACTCAAGGAATAGGCACACTGAGGTCTCTACCTCAATTTTTAAAATCAACCCCAATGAAATTTATGTATTAATTTATAACACCAGGAGGACAGGAATAGTTAGCAAACATCAATCTTAACCACCAGAATACAAATGTATAAAGTCCTACAATTTTTTTTTTTAATATTTTATTTATTTATTTGAGAGAGAGCACATGAGAGGGGGGAGGGTCAGAGGGAGAAGCAGGCTCCCCACTGAGTAGGGAGCCCGATGCGGGACTCGATCCCGGGACTCCAGGATCATGACCTGAGCCGAAGGCAGTCGCTTAACCAACTGAGCCACCCAGGCGCCCCTAAAGTCCTACAATTTAAAAGCTAGAAGATCCCACATTCCTATTCCTTCTTTTCAAGGTGAGATGGGAAACTGGCTGGGTGGGGAAGACACTGATACCTGGCTCTAGCTAACCACAAATCACAGTATCAAGCATCTCTAATTTTCCCAAATTATAAACTCCTCACCCATCCAAGCGATGATATAGCCATTTAAAGGACTAAAATTCCGTAACGACCAATCATGCCCTGTCCTCTCCACTTTCCCTCCAACATCCTTCCACCCCTTGTCTTCCTACCAGGAGACCTGCGGACAACAGAAGCCTGATGAGAAGGAAACTCTAATCAGATCCCACAATCAAGGGCGCAGCTTGACAACTACTCACATTCATCATTAATGCAACGTTTCGGCTCGCTTTTAATCGCGGGGCCATCACACCCGGAAATGAAATCTCAAGCGCAACCCACTTCGGACTACCGTATCATTTCCTTAAGTTGTGCCCGACCGCGAGTGCCGGGTGCACGACCCCGAGAGACCGCGGACCTCGGGCACAGTTACTCCGCCTCCCGCCTCGGGCCTGGTGGTCACTTGCGCTTCTCAGCCACGAGGTGGGCCCGCCGGCGCGCGATCCTCCCCGGGCCGCCACAACCGGCGCTCGGCGGGACGCGAGGGTGGCACTGGGGCCGGTCGCCTCCGGGGACGGCGCCTGGGCGCGAGGGGCGCTCACTGGAAGGACCCCGAGCGGCCCCAGGTAAGGCCGCGCCTCAGGCGGGCCGAGGAGGCGCCCAGCCGCGCCCGCCCGCAAGAGCCCGCCTGGGGGCCAGCGAGACGGGGCGCG
Organism: Mirounga angustirostris; assembly: GCF_029215605.1. NCBI lineage: Eukaryota > Metazoa > Chordata > Mammalia > Carnivora > Phocidae > Mirounga > Mirounga angustirostris. The sequence continues at coordinate 48,055,986 of NW_026991714.1, forward strand.
CGGCCCGGGCCGGTCTCCGAGGCAACAGCCGGGCCCGATCCGGGACCCGCCAGCGGCCGCTCGGGGACCGCTTGGGGCACCGGCGCGCCCGGCCCCTCGGGAGGCGCCCCGCCCCCAAGCGGCCCCCGCCCGGCGCGCGCCACGCACCGCGCCCCGCCCGCGGGCCGGCCCGCACTTTCCCGCCCGCCGCGCCTCGCCGGGGGCGGGGGTCGCGCGCCCTCCCCGCCCCCACGCCGCTCACCTGCCGGGCCCTAGGCTCGCTCCATGGCCTCCCGCGCGGTGCGGTGCGGTGCGGCCCGGCCGCCCCCGCCGCCTCCGGGGAGGGGCAGCCCCACGCCGCGCTCACCGCCCCCAGCCGCCGCCGCCACTGCGGCTCCCGCCCACCCCCGGCCCGGCCATTCCCTGGCCACTCTCCCCGCGCAGAGCCGGCGGTCCCACACCCCCCCCCCCGCCTCCGCGGCGCCCGGCTGTTGGTACCGTCCTAGCGTAACGCCTTCCCTGCGACCAATCCCAGGGCTCACTCTGCGAGGCCCCGCCCCCGCCCTCCGGTGGGCGGGCCTACCAGGCTCGCTCCGGACGGCCCTGCTTAACCCTTCCCGTCCTGTGCCAGCCCCGTTTAACTCCCTCGGCGCCGCCTCCCGTCTCTCTTCCTCCTCCTCCCTGCCGCCCGCCCCGCTTGCAGAAACTGACCTCGAACTTCTCTCTTGCTTTCGCTTTTCCTTTCCTAATTTTCGGAAGCAGGTAGGAGACCAGGCAGCGGGACTGGAGAGTTGGGGTCCTGTAGGTCCAATTCTACTTGTGAGAAGCGATTTCCCTACTCCTTCTGCCCATTTAATTTGCCTCGACTGATGCTTCTGCCTATCAAAGTGTATCCTTCTTGCCCAAAAGAGGCCAGCCTTCCTACAGCGCGCACAAGTCGCTCTTCCTTGGGACCAGAGCAAACTCCCTGCTACAGTTCGTAGCATTTCGCAAAACTGTACTTAGTTTACTGTACTCTTAGTTGTTTAATGTCTGTCTCTTGCAGTGGACGGACTGTAAGCCCCACGAGGGCAGGGCAGCGTGTCCCTGTCTCCAATGCCCGACACCCAGCAGACTCCCTGTAAATGGTTTGCATAAAAATTCTCCTTCCCTTTAAGTTGCTTTCTTTCCACTGACTGCATACAGATCATCTGCTGTATAATTATTCATTTATTCACCATATGCTAAGCTTGGACTTAGTGTATGTCTGAAATATAATGCACGTTGCTTTGTGGGATAAGATGTGTGAGAGGGGGAAAGACCGAGCTAACACTTTGTTCAGGCTACGTAATTCATTTAAGCAGTAGGGTGTAGTGGGTAGAACGCCTCCTCGTGGGTAGTGTGATATTGGGTGTGCCACCGAACTGCTCAGAGTATCGGTTTCCTTATCTGCAAAATGGGAGTTAATCATAGTCCCTATTTCAACAAGGTTGTTGTGAGGTCCAAATTAGGAAATGTGTGGGGAAAGTACTTTTGCCTTATTGTATAATATATGAGTTATTGTGCATATGTGTATTTATTGAGCACTTACCATCAGAAGAGCCTAGAGAAATAACTGGGCTTGACACCAGTCCCAGACAGTCTAGTTAGGGAGGCTGCCCCTCTGCAGAAAACAGTCCCTGCAAGGAGTCCACTGTCAAATACAGGAGGAGTTGTATCAGCTTTTCACTGGATGTAGTGGAAAGGGCTTGGGGGTCATTTTCTCACCATGGCATACATAATTCTTAAGGAAATGAGCTGGATAGTTGAGAGTCTACCTAATTTCTCTGCATAGGAACACTGGTCTGACTGCCATCAGATAATCTCTCTGAAGCTTGTTCACGACATCAGAAGATCATAAACCAACAGCGCAAAGCCACAGTTCCTCTAAGATCCTTTACTTGAAGGAGGACTCTCCTCCTTTCTTGCCTGGAACTCTATCAAGGGTAGTGAGGGTTGACTGTCAAACTGTCACTGCTCAGGGGAAGGCCAGCACAGCCTACAGCTTCAGCTTCCTGGAGATCCCTTCTGGCACTAAGGACATTGAGAGAGGCCATTAAGCCATTCCAGGGCTTAATTTCACATCCGTCAGATCCTTCCCTTCATAGGCTGCAGGAGAGACACACTCTCTCCTCTTCTGTCTTTATAAATGGCGAGCCCAGGATTCAGGACCTTCCTGCTTTCAGACAGCAAAATGGCGAGCCCAGGATTCAGGACCTTCCTGCTTTCAGACAGCAAAATTTCAGCCCCCCACTTTTCTTTTCACTGGGCCACATGATCCAGGCTCTCTGCCGATGTGTACGCAGCACCAACACAGTCCTGACCCTCCACCATGTTCTTTTCTGCCCTCTCTTCCTCGAATGCGCCTTGTTTCCCAACCAATTGACCGTCAGTATATTCTAGGTACTGTGGGGGATGCAGTCCTTTAAGAAGGGGATGCTGCCCTCAAAGAGTTTACATGACTGGAGCACAGGAAGCAGCTACAAGGGATACGGGGGACTTAATGTATGCAGCACAGACGCTGTGATCGCTGAAAGAAGCAGGGTTCAGGAAGATAGTGTGGGCTGGTAGTGCCAGTGAGCGAGGATTAAGGTGAGCAAAATATGGGTGGGAGAAGAGAGGGACAATATGAACCGAAGTTAGGTCATGCTATGTGAACTTAAAGGCAGACATCCTCAGCCGATGATAGAGAATGGGAGAATTTTCTTCCTTCCTTCCATCCTTCAATGAATGTCTACCAAGTGCCAGACACTGAGCTGGACCCAGCCCATGGAAAGGCCAAAAAAAGCCTGGTTCTCATCTTTGAGAAGCTGACAGCCTAGTCTTGGGAAATTGAACAGAAGGTCAGGTAGAACCCCCATTAGGAAGGTCTGAGACTTTGCTGAAGCTTCTGGGATGCTTCTTTCAGAACTTGTGATGTAGTTCTAGCTCTGTCCTCAGAGAGGAATCTTGGTTTGTAGCCCAGTGCAGAATCCTCCAGTGGCTTGTCCGCGGCCTACAGAATTCAATAGCAAGTTCTCTGCTTGGCATTTCCAGGTCCAGTGCACCTTTCCAGGCCCACGTTCTGCTAATCTCTTACCTTCCACCCTAAAGGACTCACTTGCTCTGAAAACATCCCCTTTTCTGCACCCATGGTTGTAATCATCCAGATTCTTCCTCTGTGGCTCCCACCTCACCCCAACCCCATCTCCTCCTGTTTAAATATTATATATCTTTCAAATACCATTTGTTCATGAAGCCTTTCCTGGCCTTTGCAACTGTCCGTGTACTCCTGGGCTTCTAAGACTCAGTCCTTTGTGCCTCTTTTGCAGTATGGTTTGTATTGATATCTTTGGGGATATCTCTGATCCCTTCCCCTGGACTGTAAACCCTTCAGGGCCAAGGAGAGTGTTTTATTCACATCTGTATCTTCCTTAGCACTAACACCGTCCGTGGCCCATGGTGAACACTCAACACTTGAAAAATAAGTTTTAGAACAGGTCCTGTAGACATGGGGAATCAGAAGCACCAGAGGTTTCTTTCTTGGCCTCTTCATCATTGCGTTTTCCTTAACCTGTTTCAGAATTTCCAGGTCCCTGCCGATTTGTCAAGCCCCAGGACTCAAATAGCAGTCCAGCAATCCCAAGGTATAAGGGGAGTAGTGTCTGAAGGTACCTGTATTACACCAGCACCAATAGAACACACACACACACACACACACACACTCCTTTAAAGAAAATACACCCACAATGATGGCTCCTACTAAAACTAATAAGTTAATACTACATCAAGAAAGTTGAAGGGAAGAGACTTTTTTTTTTTTTTTTTTTTGAGACAGAACGAGAGAGAGCACATGAGAGGGGGGAGGGTCAGAGGGAGAAGCAGGCTCCTCGCTGAGCAGGGAGCCCGATGCAGGACTCGATCCCGGGACTCCAGGATCATGACCTGAGCCAAAGGCAGTCGCTTAACCAACTGAGCCACCCAGGCGCCCCAGGGAAGAGACTCTTAATCTCAGGAAACAAACTGAGGGTTGCTGGAGTGAGGGCGTGGGAGGGATGGGGTGGCTGGGTGATGGACACTGGGGAGGGTATGTGCTATGGTGAGCGCTGTGAATTGTGCAAGACCGATGAATCACAGACCTGTACCCCTGACACAAACATTATATGTAAATAAAAATAAAGAAATTAAGAGAAAAAGAAAGCAAGCTGGAAGGGAGCTGGAGGCGAGCTCTCCCGGTGCGCAGTGCTAGGAGCCAGGGAGAGGGAAACAGGATTACTGAGTGAAGGAGCACAGGTGTCCCTCCCAGGAATGGTAGCTGGAGTCCTGGCCCGCTGCCTCGGGGCAGGATTGTTCTCTGCATGGCCTCTCTGTGGACTGCTGCCTCTGCATTTCTTTCCCAGCTGGGCAAACTCCTTTCCCTCCCTTTGCCACCGGCTCTACAGAGCCACTCCTAGTCCACCCCTTGCTTACAGAACTGGGACTGTCCACTTAACCCTTCATGGGGCGTGTCTGTCATCTGAGTGAGCCTCTCAAGCCCCAGGGACCCCCCCACCCAACCCACGTCCCGGCCTCTCTGCCAAGGAATTGTTCAGGATGCCTATATCTAAAAGTGGTGCAAATCCTTCAGTTGTTTATTTCCATCCTAGTATTTTTTTTTAAAGATTTATTTATTTATTTATTTATTTATTTATTTATTTATTTATTTTAAAGATTTTTATTTATTTATTTGAGAGAGAGAGAATGAGAGAGCACATGAGAGGGATTAGGGTCAGGGAGCCTGATGCGGGACTCGATCCAGGGACTCCAGGATCATGACCCGAGCCGAAGGCAGTCGCTTAACCAACTGAGCCACCCAGGCGCCCCCTAGTATTTTTTTTTAAAGCAGCTTTATTGAAATATAATTTACATACCATAAAACTCACCTGTTTAAATTGGACAATCCAATGGTTTTTAGTATATGTATGGAGTTGAGCAATTATCACCATAGTCTAGAACATGTTCATCCCCCCCAAAATAATTTGGGCTATTTTCTTTTCCTCTGAAAATATATTTGTTCATTTAGCATTTTTTGTTTTTGTTTTTTTTTAATTTGCTTATTAAAGCCAAGAAGAAAAATACCTCAAGGGGACAGTGAAACTCCTAGAATGACGAAGAACACAAAGGAATCCTAGCTCGAAGCTTTTTCACTTCACTGCCGTTGTCTGGCTGTAGTCATTTAATTAACCACTCCAAGATGTACACTTTGTTGTGGTCAATGCTCCTGAGTAAACATCCGGGGGCCACGTCTTGGAATATTTTCCAGGCTGTTGTGCCTTCCTCTAATGCCAATGGGCTCTTCAGTGGGTTTGACAGAGAGAATATTGCCAACTCCAGATTGCTAATTCCCACAAGGCAATCATTTTGTAATGTGCTTTGGATGGTACCACATGCACATGGGTATTTAATACGCATCTTTTTTCTTTTTGCTGTGATGGAAGCTCTTTAATTTTTATTAGCCCAATTTAATGCATGAAGTAATTGCATTAATGACTGCATGAGGAGATTACAGCCACCTGTAAGTTCTGGGTTCCTCAAATTCAGCTCCCCTCACCCACAAGTGATGTGCAAAGAGTTAGCTGAGGGCTCTTTGAGCCTCTCTTATGACTGAGCTGGGGATAGGCTAAAGCTGCAGTCTTCAGTCTGGATCCCTATGCCCGTACCCCCCCCCCCAAGATTTGAGTTTAATTGTCTTAGGGGGAGGGTCTGGCAAGGGGATTTTTTTTACAAAGCTCCCAGCTTATTCTCATTTGCAACCCAGGCTGAGGACCACTGTCCTACCTGAGACTAAGCCAAGATCATGTTGAACCCTGTGAAATTGCCATCTCTGTAGGGCGAAACTGGTTGAATATTGGCAGTTTCATGTGATTCAATCTACTATTCAGGCAATTGGTTTTTATTTTTGAGCGGGAGGAAAGATTGGTCTTTCGGAAGGTATTCCGTAGGAAACCAGTCATTTCTCTCCAAAACCCTGCTCTGCAGCCCGTGAGGGTGAGAAAGATGGGACTGGGAAGCCAATGACCTGGGTGGTCAAGATGCTTCACCTCAATGGACCAGACCCCCCGCATCTCTCCTTGCAGTGGAGCTTAAACATTCAGAAGCCCGTGGCTGCCATGCAGGGAGGGAAATGGGAGGAGCAGGCCAAGGGTGAGACAACCAGAGGTGTTGAGGGAACATGACAAAGAGAATCTGGTCCCTTCTTCATAGGCATTCACATTTAAGAATATATAAATCTAAAATATAGGGCAGGCCAAATGAATCACATGGATGAAGGAAGTCTGGTGCTCAGGCCTGCAGCTTGTGACCCTGTCCTAAAAGATGGCTGTTCATGGCACAGAGAGGTGGCTCAGAACAGGGGAGGACAAGGTATCTGACACAGTAGAACTTTGAGCCCAGGGAGAAAGAAGTCAACACCTCACTGCCATCCATATCGTAAAGTTATAGATCATTCATTCTTTTTTTTTTTTTTTAAGATTTTATTTATTTATTTATTTGAGAGAGAAAGAGAAACAGCATGAGAGGAGATAGGGTCAGAGAGAGAAGCAGGCTCCCCGCCGAGCCTGGAGCCCGATGCGGGACTCAATCCTAGGACTCCGGGATCATGACCTGAGCCGAAGGCAGACGCTTAACCGACTGAGCCACTCAGGCGCCCCAAGGCATCTTCCCTTTAAAGACCAACCATTTTCTGACATGTGGGTCACCCATCGTCACCGGGGCAGAGCATTAGTGTCTCTCTCTCTCTTTTTTAAGATTTTATTTATTTGAGAGAGAGAGCATGAAAGGGGGGAGGGTCAGAGGGAGAAGCAGACTCCCCGCTGAGCAGGGAGCCCGATGTGGGACTCGATCCTGGGACTCCAGGATCATGACCTGAGCCAAAGGCAGGTGCTCAACCAACTGAGCCACCCAGGCACCCGCATTTGTGTCTCCTTAGGGAGTGGTACGTAGGTTCCCTCCTTGTCATTACCCCTGCCCACCCCTTGTCCAGGCCTTCCTCATTTCTTTCCTAGACGACTGCTTACTTTGCTCGTGGGTGTTCCCCTTTGGGGCTCTCCCACTCCAGTCTATCCCTCATACACTCGCAGTATTAACTGCCATCGATACCTCTCAGTTGAACTTCTGAGGTCTTCTGGATAATCCCAAAACAACTGAAATTATTTCTTTGACAATCCATTTGGCTGCCCAAGAGTATACTGAATGGCTTCTTTGTCAACAGCCAACGAATCACCCAGTATAGTAACTATCATTAACTGAGAACTCATTTTGTTTGCCAAGCCCAGTGCTAAGAGCAGCACTTATGGTATCTCATTTTGTCCCCACAACAATCTCGAGAAGATCTTTGCGCCAGTTATCAATGTATGGCCTCAGAGCTCCAAGCCACACCCTTCATTGCCTGCTCCGGGAAGAGCCGATCGGACCTTGTGAACACTTTTCTTTTGCTGATGGCACCGTGTTGAGCTTTGTCAGTAGAGGGCGCTGGTGAGGCACGTCAAGCGGGGAGGGCTCCTCCGTGGTTCTGGTGTGACCCGCTCAGGTGGCCAGACGCCAGAAGAGCTCTTTCACCCAGTACCTGGTGCCTGCAGGTGCCTGCATAAGTGACTTTCGTTAGCATCCTAGAGGGTGGGTTTTGAGCAAGTTTAGAGATTTCTAGCCAGTCCTGTATTGCAGCACCACCATGATCTGTCTGCCGCTACTCAGTGAGCCCCCGCTACGCCCTCTGCCGCAGAGTCTGGATCTCAGCCTCGGGAGGGGAGGGGCTGTCCTGGCGCCCTGGCTCAGCCGGACACGGCAGGGTGGTGACTGCCTCTTGTAGCTGCTGCTTTTGGATTCTGTAGAGTTCCGTTCACTTTTTACAAGCCAGTCCCTCCTTACTCCAACCCACGGTTACAGTGAATAATTCTTCGTCTTCAACTTTCTTTGTTCAAATTACTAAGTTTCTACTCCGCGGTTGGACCCTGATGGATATAGCCCTCTTCTGATTGTGCTTCTGGGTTTGTTTTTTGTTTTTTGTTTTTTGGGTTTTGTGGTTTTGTTTTGGTTTTGTTTTTGTTTTTGAGTAATGATATTCGTCTGTTTCTTCCTCCCTGTCTTTGCAGGTGTATGTCTTTCAAAATACCTTTTGGGGCTTTCCTTACAGGCCCATGTTTATGCTTCTTTGGCCTTGCTTTAAAGCAAATTTTCATTTACTTGTTACCTTTGTACAGGATCTATGTTTATTAATCTCACTGCTAAGATTCTAATAAAGAGCTTATTATATCTAGGGGAAAAAATCCTTTTATTGTTGTTTTAGTAGGGTTTGGGGAAGAACCAAAAAAGCCGTCCTTACCCAGAATTCCTTGTATATATTTTTTTGAAGTCTATTTTTTTAATTTTTAACTTAACCGTGTATCATGAACTGCTTCCCACATTATTACATATTCTTTTACTACAACATTTCCTTAAATTATTAAAATATTTTAAAAGATCTTTGGTATTTCCTGCTGAGGATAGTAGCAGATTTCCATTTGTTGGATATTTAGGCTGTTTGCATTTGTTACCTAGACATTTTTATGAGGGTCGTGAAGCATAACAGAGATGGAGGTGCTCACCCAGGACCTTGACACACAACAGAGCAGCTTGGCACATACACAGCACAGTTACACTCCCCAGGGCTCTAGAGAATCCATAAACAACTAGAATTTTCTTTGATGGCCCATCCAGCTACCAAGGGCAGAACATCCAGAATGCCTACTTAGTCAGCTGCCTGTACCTGAGAAAAGGCAAAGTTCCTTATTTTCAACTTGTTTTCAGGTTTTCCTTCTTTTCTTTCTCCTCTATTTCTCATTTAACTCCTAATTTTGCCTTCAATATATGAAATAAATCTATTACTGGCTTCCACTGCACACAAGTAAACAGTGTGCTAATAATTAATTTAATGTCTTTGAGTTAGTCTTTGACACCATAACGTGCAATGTTTCTGTGCTCATTCTCCTAGCTAAATCAGTGTGCTTATCCAGGATGGTCTTCCACGGAGAAATCGGGCCCTTCTAACTTCTGGTGGGCTCTGTGCCACCATCTTGGCCCATCGGACTTGAGCACATCATGTCGGGGAGAGCCCCTCTCAGCACCTCCAGTTATAAAATGCACCAAATAATGACACAATTACACAGAAATATAGAATGCTCAGTGAAAAGCTAAGTTATGGAGAAACTTACAAGGAAAATGAAACTAAGTTTGTCCCTTCCAGTCTTTACCCTCCTCCATACACAAACACAGACCAGCGATTCACAAGTAAATGCACGGTTTTCAACGTCCAACAGTTTGGAGTAGTGAAGAAAAAAGTCAGAAGTAAAACATTTTATACAGTGCCTCTCCTTGTCCTTTTTAAAACCCAAAAGAAGCTCAAGCAACAACATTCTCCTTCTGAGTTGAAACCAACAGGGGCTGAGGCTGCTCTGGGACAGTGCTCCTTTCATGAAGTGTGAGTGAAGACTGGGCTTATTCATAGAACTTGCTGGGAAGTTAGACCACACCCTTGTGGGCCGCTGCTTGCTCTGGGGCTTAGGCGGGGCCTTGATGGGATTGCTGACCTCCAGAGGGCAATATGGGGTTTGGTTGTGAAGTAACCTTCCTCTGGACAAGCACACCGAGGTGGGAGCTTTAATGTCATCTCTCGTCAGTTGCTCTTGAGAGTCAGCCTTTCAACCCACATTTCCTGACCTGCTGCCACATGCTGGGTCCAGGAATGACAGAGGGCACCAGGTTGGTGGAGAGACAGACCTCGACACCCAGAATCACAAGACGTTCATGCTGTTCATGCTGCCCGCTCATTTAACAAACACCTCCCGGCAAGCTATTTGTGCGAGTGGCCTACTCTACACAGCGGAGGCGCTCAGGGGAGCCCCTGGGGTTGGAAGCAGGTAGCCAGGGAACTGGATGGAACAGTGTCTTCTTAGATCATACGCTAATAAATATAGCAAAGATTTCCAAAGGTGCTTTCATGTGCCTAAGATTGAAAAAAATGTTGGTTTTCCATATTACATAGTTCACCACATTTAAAAATGTTTTCCTTATTATTATGTGGGGAAGTAGAGGAGGCAGTTACAGCCCCCCCCACCACCCCAGTCACCCCTTGGGCTGCCTGTCTCCAGGTCCTGTATTAGATACAAAGAATGTCATCTGACACTGTTCCCCACCCCCCCACCCCTCCACCCCCCCACGGAGGAGGTTACCTTGTCCTGGGAAGTCACTATGCAAATAAAAAATGCAACGTTTGCTGGATCATTCTTTCATTGTTTGAGTGCTCGCAGTGAGCCAGCCCCAGTGCTGGGTCCTGAGGGTACAAGACCCTAGGGCTTGGGTTGCCTGATAAAATACATGGCAGTCAGTTACATTTGATGAACAAATTACACGCTTTTGGTGTAAGTATGTCCCATGCAAATATTTGATTTGCTAAGTCTGGCAGCCGTCCGAGGGGAGGTCATAAAGAAGGCAAAGTGCTCAGGAGCACGGAGGGGGCCCCTGCTTCCGAGGCATCTCCCGGTGAGGCCTCCATGCCATCCTCGAACCTTCCAGCCCCGCTCCTCAGTTACTCTCAAACTACAGTGTGCGTGGTCTATAGTCATCATCAGTCTCGCCCAGGGGAATGGCAACTCCTCCAGGGGCAGGGTCCTTATCCAGCCCGTTCACTGGCCTAATGCCCAGTAAGTGGGTGTGTGGCCACTCCTTGTCGAATCAAGGAAATGTTCCTGGGAGATGGAAGGAGGGCAGGGTGGTCAGGGGAGGCCTCGCAGGGGAGGTGGCGTTGCGGCGGGGTCTTACAGATGTGCAGGCGCTGAGGGGGGGTGACAGGACACGCCCTCGGGGGAATGGCGGGCAGGCTGTATGACCAAGGCTAAGTGCCCTCAGTTCTCTCCGTGTGTAGCAGTAACAGCTCACGCCCTGGCCCCAACAGCTGAGAGGAGGGCTGCGTTGTGAGTAAGATGGGTCTAGTGGGCGATGCGTTTTCCTCTGTGTCTCCAAAAGGACTCTGCTTTCGCCATGATCTCAGACAAGAAATTCTCCCTGAGGGAGTCATGGCGGCAGCTTAGCTGCTTCTGAGTGGTCAGGTCTAGGGATTAAAAAGCAAACACATAGGGATGGGTGGTAAGCTAATGGCATGTCAAAGGACAGTGACAGTTCCTAAGCCGCATGAATGGTAGGAGAGGAAATGAAGCTTGTGCATGTCTGCTCTGAGTCAGGCCCTGTCGTGGTCCCTGAAGGCCTCTATCATCTTCTACTTTGAGCTGGTAGTGAAGGCCATGAGGAGAGGGCAGAGTTTTTTTGTGGGCTTTTCCTGTTTTGGCTTTTCCCAACATGTTTTTTGTTGTTGTTGTTGTTTTGTTTCTTTTAAAGATTTTATTTATTTATTTATTTGAGAGAGAGAATGAGAGAGAGAGAGCACATGAGAGGGGGGAGGGTCAGAGGGAGAAGCAGACTCCCTGCCGAGCAGGGAGCCCGATGCGGGACTCGATCCAGGGACTCCAGGATCATGATCTGAGCTGAAGGCAGTCGCTTAACCAGCTGAGCCACCCAGGCGCCCCGACATGTTTTTTTTTTTTTTGCATATAATCAAAGTCACTTTTGGGGGGGTGTGTACAGTCTTGCATTTTTACCCACATACAGATTCTCATAACTGCTACCTCAGACAGGATACAGATCACTTCCAATACCCCAGAGATTTCTCTCAAGCTGCCCCTTTTTAGTCACACCTTTCCCCTATCCCTAAACTCTGACAACTACTGATCTGTTCTCTGTTCCTACATTTTTATCTTTTCTACAATGTCCCATGAATGGAATCATGTAGTATGGAGCCTTTGAGGCTGGGTTTTCACTCAGCATAACACACTGGAGAGTCACCCACGTTGCTGCAGGCATCAGTAGCCCGTTCCTCTGCATCGCTGAGAAGTATTTCGTTGTATGGATCTAACAGTTTGCCCGCTCATCCCTGAAAGATATTCTGTTGTCCCCAGTTTTTGGCCATCATGAATAATGCTGCTATAAACATTCACATATAGGGCTTGATGTGAAATAAATTCTCATTTCTCTAGGATAAATACCTAAAAGTGGGATGTTGGGTCCCATGAGAGGCGAAGGTTTACCTTCTTAAGAATGTGCCTGTGTTCCAGAATGTCTGTACCATTTTGCAGTTGAGAGGCCAGAGTTCAGATGATCCTTCCTTCATTCATCCCTTCTTTCCTACTCACCTTCTTTTCTTCCTTTGTTTTTTCTTTCTTTCACATTTTCATTGGAGTAGAACTTACGTGCCATCTTCAGTGTAAAACTAGATATATAGTTACACCCATGTAACTGCTACCCAGGTGAAGATAGGGAACATTTCCAGCACCTCCTCCCTGTAAATACCCCCCAGTCCCACAAGGAAATTTCTCTCTTGACTTCCATCCCCACAGATGAGTGCTGCTTTTGTGAGAACTGCATTTACGTGAGATCATACAGTATGTAATTTGGTGTCTGTCTTCTCTTCACTGAACATTATGTGAAATTCGCCTGGGTCCACGTGTGGTGCAGCATCTTGGGCTTTTTTATATAGCTGAGTAATGTTGCATTATAGGAATATGCCCCAACACATTTATTCACTCTCCTATGACGGACATTTGGGTCGAATCCAGTTTTTGGCCACTCTGAATATTCTTGTCTGTACATTTCTGTGTTTCTGGTAGACACAAGCACCCATTTTCGTTGGGTAAATACCCAGGAATAAAATGACTGGGTATGTGTAGTATGGGGAGAAAATGCCAGACTGTCTTCCAAAGGGTGGACCTATTTGTGGTCTCAGAGGGAATGTGGAAGAGTGGTCTGCGTCTCGACACTAGGCATTGTTAGGTCTTCATTTTAGACATTCCAGGGGAAGGATAGCGGAATCTCATTGTGGTTTTAATTCTCATTACCCTGATGCCTAATGATGCCGAGCATCTCGGTATGTTTATTGGCCATTTGGATATACTCTTTTGTGAGGGGCCTGTTTAAATCTTTTGTCTCTTTTAAAAATTAAGTTATCTGGGGGTGCCTGGGGGTGCCTGCTCAGTCGGTTAAGCATCTGCCTTTGGCTCAGGTCATGATCCTGGGGTCCTGGGATCGAGCCCCGCATCAGCCTCCCTGCTCAGTGGGGAGTCTGCCTCTCTCTCTCCCTCTGCCCCCTCACTCTCTCTCTCACTCTATCTCAAATAAATAAATAAAATCTTAAAAAAATAAAAATAAAAGTTATCTGTGTTGACCTTTCTTTGCAGGAGAACGGTAGCTGTATGAAGTATGTAAACTTGGCTAGTGATCTCCTCAGAGAGAAAACGGACATTGGTCCAGGGACAAATGGTGCTTTTTGTGGTGTGAGTGGGAAGAAGGGGGGGGGCGGCTGTCCTTTCTGAAAACTTGCATGGCCTGGGAGTTTCTGTATCGTTGGGCTACCCACCTCAAAGTTCCTCAGAGTGCCTTTCCCACAAACCCTTTTGGTAAATCCTGGGAGATTGGGATTTTGGGGGGGACTGGCCTTTCCTCCCGGATCACAGTGCTGACTACTCTTCACAACCAGCCAGGCTCTGTATTGAGTAAGGACCTTTCTGGCAGGAAGAATGAGACAGGTTGCTGTCCAGTGATATAATTGCCTCTCTAATGAAGTGAGACACCCCTGAGGGAGTTGTCACACCTGGGGCCTCCAGCCCTGTGTCCAAGGGGGCTGATGGGGCAGCCAGAAGACTTCATTTGCTTATGCCCCTGGGCTTGTGACCCTATCCTACTGTATAAGTTATATGTACATCATCTATCTTTTTTTTTTTAAAGATTTTATTTATTTATTTGAGAGAGAGAGAATGAGAGAGAGCAAGCACATGAGAGGGGGGAGGGTCAGAGGGAGAAGCAGACTCCCCGCCGAGCAGGGAGCCCGATGCGGGACTCGATCCAGGGACTCCAGGATCATGACCTGAGCCGAAGGCAGTCGCTTAACCAACTGAGCCACCCAGGCGCCCTGTACATCATCTATCTTTTTAGGAGTACAGTCTAATCATGAAAACTTTTTTTTTATTGAAATGAAGTATGTTTCCAGAAAAGTTTAAAAATCATAAGCTTACAGATAAATAAATGAGCACAAAGTGAACACACGCAGGTAACAACCACTCAGGTCAAGACATAGAACATTTCCAGCATCCCAGGAGCCCCCACCTGCATCTTCCAATCTCTACTTGGTCTTTCTTAAAAGTAACCACTACCCTGGCTTTTAGCAGCATAGATGAATTTTGCCTGTTTTTGAACTTTATATGCAGGGATATATAATTGGAACCATGCAGTTGTATTTCTCTTCTGTCTGACCTTTCCACTCAACATTATATTGACTAAGTCATCCACATAATTGCGTGTGGTTGTAGACCATTTATTCTTCTTGCTATTGAGCACTCCATGGAGTGACTGCACTACATAGTTGTTATCCTCCTGTAGCTGGATGGACATGTGGGTTATTTCCAGTTGGGTTCTTACAAAAAGTGCTACTATGAACCTTCTTGCACATGTCTTTTGATGCACATATTTCATGCACTTCATGTGTATCTATACCTAGGTGTGGAATGGCTGGCTCATAAAGTGTACATGTGTTCACCAATACCGTTCCAAGTGAATATTGCCAGAGAGTTGGCAAAGCAGCCATCCTCATTTCCACTCGGATCGGCAGCAGTTCATGAGAGTTCCTATTGCTCCTCTTGCTATGGTCAATTTCCAGTCTTTAGCCATTCTGATGGGAATCATGGTTTTTAAACACTTCAGTTGTGGCAGCTGGTGGGGGGGGGGTGTCAGAACACCAGCCCCATTCCATCTACACAGGGTTCCTGAAGGTGGGGGTGGGGCTCAGGGGAGGGTAGCTGGAGCTGTTTCAGAAGCCACTCCCATGGTCCTCATCTTACTGGTTCTCTTCTCTCTGCCATGCAGAAGTTGTGGTGTGGTCAACCTCACCTGTATTAAATATCATCTAGCAATTCCACCCGCCAGTGGGCAGTGGCCTTGAAATTGCAATTTAATTTATAAATTGAGCACAACTACAAGTAACACAGCTGAAGAAGTTGGATTCAGGACTTGGCAGGCTCTTTTGAACCTTTTCAAGTCAGGTTGGCCTTTTCCAAAAGCAATACGTAATTCATATTTTTTTTTTAAAGATTTATTTATTTATTTATTTGAGACAGAGAGAATGAGAGGCAGGAGGGTCAGAGGGAGAAGCAGACTCCCTGCCAAGCAGGGAGCCCGATGCGGGACTCGATCCCGGGACTCCAGGATCATGACCTGAGCCGAAGGCAGTCGCTTAACCGACTGAGCCACCCAGGCACCCCACGTAATTCATATTTAAAGCGTCCCAACACAGTGATTTGGACATTATAAATGCTCAGTGTTGTTTTCCTTTTTTTTTTTTTTTTAAGATTTATTTATTTATTTATTTGACAGAGACAGCGAGAGCAGGAACACAAGCAGGGGGAGTGGGAGAGGGAGAAGCAGGCTTCCCGCGGAGCAGGGAGCCCGATGCGGAACTCGATCTCAGGACCCTGGGATCATGACCTGAGCCGAAGGCAGTTGCTTAACCAACTGAGCCACCCAGGCGCCCCTCAGTGTTGTTTTCCATTATTAAAAATAGCATCTTTAATTACTCCAGAAGGGATATGATAGTTGCTTCAAGTAACTAACACTAGCCCTACAAATGTCACTAAGCAGACTAGTTTCAATGACATGTCCATCAGCCAGTCACCTGAGTGCCCTGCTTTCTTCCCAGCTTTAGGAAGAAGGATTAGCCAAGGCTGTGGAGAAGGAGATGGTGCTGACCATGAGTTCTGGGCATAAGGCTCGAGGAATATGTGTGTGCATCTGCGCTTCTGCGTGCGTGCACACACACACACACACGAACACACACACATACACACCAGTGGTTTAGGATGGAGGGGAATCAGGCCATCTGTACCCTCTCACTTCCCTCTGACCCCAAAGCCTTTCTTCTGCCATTTCAGCATTGCACATTGTCTCTTGATGAGATCATTTTCCTTTTCTATCCCTGGGAGGTAGAGCAGAAAGGCAAATACATGAGTGCCGCCTCCAGACTGCTTGGGTTAAAATCCCAGCTCTGCCAAACGTGAGCCATGGCTGTGCTGGTCATTGTCATAGTGGTTCACATGGATCAGGCTTTACCTGTTTAATGTGGTTGGTGAGGGGGGTGCTGCAGTAAATGATGACCTTTCAGGGAGGCACCTCTCGGTGCATCCTGTTTCAGGAAGTTTGCAGCATGTTCATTCGTTCTGCAATAATATAGCATTCCCCCACTGGAATATAAACTATATGAGGTCAGGAATGTATCTGTCTTGTTTACTCTATATTCTGGATGCTTGATAGAACAGCGCTTGTACATTTTGGGGGCTCAATACATAGTTGTTGAATGAATGAACATTGTTCAAAGGGCACCAGACTCACTGCATCCTAAAGTCCATAGACCCGGATGTGGAGTGAAGGGATGTGGCTGGGAGCTAGGTGAGCCAGGGAAGTCCAGAGAAGAACGGGGGGCAAATCAGGACTAGGAGGGAGCACGAAGAGAAATTGGAGGAGCTGGTGAGGCGCATACCAGGCCCACATCTGATAGGCCCACCCAGACAGGTGGAGTCTCCAAGGTGAAGGCTACTCCTCCTTTTAGCCTCCAGGCCTCCCCTCACCATGAAACACCTGACCCAAACAGCGGGAGCCTCTCTCTGCCCTGCTTTTTTTGCTCAAGTCTGCTCTGCCTACCTAAAATCAGGCCCTAACCAAGACAGAGTCCAGACGAGATGGAACTTCCTCTTAATGGAAAGACAGTCTGTTTCTTTAAGGTTTGGATCTAGCAGGCAGCAGGAGAAAGACAAAAATCCCACTAGCAGTGAAGACTTCACACAGACCACCAGATGTGAGCCGAGGCTGACTTCCCACAGAAAACAGTCAAGTGAAGATTTCCCTCATTACCGACGCTTCAACTTCCCTCAAGTTTGGGAGACCAAGGGAGTTGTTAAATGCTATATAAACACAGTCACCAAGATAATAATAAGAACGAGGAATAGGCGTGAG
Organism: Mirounga angustirostris; assembly: GCF_029215605.1. Taxonomy (NCBI): domain Eukaryota; kingdom Metazoa; phylum Chordata; class Mammalia; order Carnivora; family Phocidae; genus Mirounga; species Mirounga angustirostris. The sequence goes on from NW_026991714.1 coordinate 48,073,080, forward strand.
CTTGAGGAATCATTCCAGCTTGGGGGCGGAGCTAAAGTCAACACCATTCCAAGCGCATTCATGTCATTGACTAATTTTTCAAACGTTGACTCAGCACCCCCTTTGAGGTAGACATTGTGCGAGGGCTTGTTGTACAGAAATGGCTAAGACGTTGGGACCGTCTGCAAAAATTGCATGGTTTCGTGGAAGCCAGCCAGCTTCTGAACACAAGATCGGCAAGTGTGTAAGTTCTGCCACTCCAGGACAAAGACGAGCTGTCAAAGGACTCTGTTGACTTTCTTCTTTTCGTAGGACTTATGTAACACATACATTTTTAAAATGAATTATAGTTGATACAGAATGTACATTAGTTTCAGGTGTACAGTGTAGTGACTTGACAAGTCTATACATGATGCTGTGCTCACGACAAGGGCAGATACCATCTGTCACCACACAACACTGTCACATTACCATTGACTATATTCCCTGTGACTTATTCATTCCATAACGGGAAGCCTGTACCTCCCACTCCTCTTCACCCATTTTGCCCAACCCCCACCTTGCTCCCCCTCTGGCAACCATCAGTTTGTCTCTGTGTTCATGGGTCTGTTTCTGCTTTTTGTTTATTTGTTTATTCATTTGTTTTGTTTCTTAGATTCTACACATACATGAAATCATATGGTGTTTGTCATTCTCTGACTTATTTCATTTAGCATAATACCTTCTAGTTACATCCATGTTGTCACAAATGGCAAGATCTCATCTTTTTTATGGCTGAGTAATATTCCAGTGTGTGTGTGTGTGTGTGTGTGTGTGTGTGTGTGTGTATACAACATCTTTGTCCACTCATCTTTCAATGGACAGTTAGGCTGTTTCCATGTCTTGGCAATAAATATAGGGGGTGCATATATCTTTTTGAATTAATGTTTTTCATTTTCCTTGGGTAAATACCCAATAGTGGAATTACTGGGTCATATGGTATTTCTATCTTTAATTTTTCAAGGAACTTGCATACTTTTTCCCACAGTGGCTGTACCAATTTACATTCCCACCAACAATGCACGAGGGTTCCCCCTTTTCTCCACATCTTCATCAACAATGGTTATTTCTTGTCTTTTTGATTCTAGTCATTCTGCAGGTGTGAAGTGGTATCTCATTGTGGTTTTGATTTGTATTTCCCTGACGATGAGTGATGAGGAGCATCTTGTCATATATCTGTTGGCCAACTGGATATCTTCTTTTCTGGTGCCTTTCTTACTGTCTGTTTCAGAAGTTTGAAGCTTGCCATGATACATCCTAATTCCCCTAATCTCTGTCTCTCCTGACTCTTGGACTCACCCACCTTTTGTGAATCTGTGTGTAGCTCCAGCCTTTGATCCTGCCTCTTAGGGTGATGAGTCATGGAAGCTTGCTCCCTGTCAGGGAACTGGGCAAACTCCTCTTTGGGTTTGCCCTCACCCACAGTAAGGGGGATCATCTAGAGAACAGTCTCCATGTATGAACTTGCCATGTTTCCTTCAAGCTTGCTCTTCCCACTGTGTTCCTTGTGCTTTTGAATGGCATCACCATTCACCCCATTGTTCAAGCCCGAAAACTGAGGTGAGGCTCCTCTTTGTCTCCTGCTTCTAATGGCCACCATGAGATCACTGAGCATTAAAGCAGCATTGGGTCTGAGCAGATGGGTATAGAATATGGAGTGGAGGAGAGTGGTTTATCAGCTATGCTGATACTCAGGGTCCTACAAAGATAGGTCTTTAACCTCCGGCCGTAACTTACTCCTTTCGTTCAACTGGAAAGCGGCCCAGAGATCTCACCATCCCACATTGCCCCATTCCCTTTTCTTTCTTTTTAAGTTCCCCTGCACAAAACACCCCTCCCTGTTTCATGCCCCCCCCCCCTTCTGCCCCGTTCATTTGGCCAAAACACAAGCTTCTGTTAAAAACAAGACAACAGGCTCAAAATGGAGTTGCTTATGCCAAGCCCTATGTCACCGAACTGAGACTTAACTACACTTTTAGCTCTCCCAGAAATGGAATCTTAAACAACCAGGACTCACATGATCAGCACTACTTGGGTAATCTGCCTGATAGACTCCTGTCATTCAGAGAGGAAAGTAACTTTATAGTAACCGACCCCCGTTTTTTGTCCAGTGTCACTTATTCCTGCTCCCTCCTGCCTTTAAAAGCCTTTCTTGTTGTATAGCTCCTTGGAGTTCCTTTCTGTCGGCTAGATTAGATGCTGCCTGACTCATGAACCATTGAATAATGCCAAGAAGATCTTTAAAAATTACTCAGTTGAAAAAAAATTTTTCACACTTCCGTTCACGTAAACTCATGCCAAATAGGTACTTTGGAGAAGAGGTGCCTCCAACCTGCGACACGCTGACAACGAACTAGTCTCGGGGACTGAATGAATGAATCTATACTATTCGTGTTCCAACAGCTCTGAAACACACATCCACACTGAAGGGGTCCAGTGTCCACATTTGCTTTCTTCGTCACCATTTATTTATTTATTTATTAAAGATTTTATTTCTTTATTTGAGAGAGAGAGAGAGTGAGAGAGAGAGCGCAAGAGGGGGTAGGGTCAGAGGGAGAAGCAGACTCCTCGCCGAGCAGGGAGCCCGATGTGGGACTCGATCCTGGGGCTCCAGGATCATGACCCAAGCTGAAGGCAGTCGCTTAACCAACTGAGCCACCCAGGCGCCCCTCTTCGTCACCATTTAAACTGATTCCCTCAAGTGCTATTAAATCTTTCTTGGTCTTCATAGAGGATTGAAGGAGCAGATGCAACATGGATCTAAGTAGGCGAACAATATGTATTGTTTTGTTTCAACATACAGTTTTAAGGATTTGCTTCTTTTTGTGCCAATGAACCCAAACTGGCAGGATTTTCATTCATTCAACAGAAAGATGTTGAAAATTGACCCTGTGCCAGTTCGTGTGCTAGAGGCCAGTGTATAAAAGCGAACAAAGCACAGCCCAGTCTCAGCCCTTGAACACAGTATGCAACCCGCCACGCAGTGGGGTACACACTGGCCCGGGGATGGGGACAGGCAGGGGCAGGGGCTAAGGAGGCACATAGCAGACTCCTGACCCAGGCCTTTTTTTTTTTTTTTAACTTTTTCTTTTGGAAACTTCCAAACAAATGTAAATGTTGAGAGAACAGTACAATGAATCCTCACATATCCATCACCTGGTTTCAACAATTGTCAATATTCTGTCATTCTTATTTCATTTCCTGCCCCTGCTTTTTTTCTTGAATATTTTAAAACCAATCCCAGATACCCTGTCATTTCACTTATTTCAGATTTCTGTTTGTTGCTTGAAAGGATGGGGCATGCCCTAACCAGTCTCAAAGGGGGCTGGAGAGCTTCCTGGAGGTGGGGGGCATCCAAACTGAGGCTTGGAGAAGGAAGAAGAGTAGCAGCCAAGTCAAAGTGAGAGTGGGGAGGAGATGGGGCAAGGGGGAAAGGTTTGAGACCAAAACAACAGTTTATGCAGAGGTCAAAGGTAAGAGGTCAAAGGTAAGGGGGATAGGGTGTGTTTAGCCCCTTGTCACTCACCTATGGTCTGTCGTCCTGGGTGCTTGTTAGAATTTAGGAGCCAGAGCTCCACCTCAGGCCTAGGAATCAGAATCTGCATTGTAATCAAAATCTCCAGGTGACTGGTTTGCACATGCAGGTCTGAGAGGCGCTGAGTTATAGGGCTGCCTGAGGGCTCCCGCAGCGGGAGAGAAGGATGGAGTGCTATGGCCAGAGTTGGGGCAAGGTGAGGAATGAAGACAAATGCCCCGGGGAAGAACTGCCAACCGCTTTGAGCAGGCAGTGGTACGATCAGATGTGCCTTTTAGATAGCAACCCTGACGCAATGGGGAGAGAGGATTTTTTTTTTAAGTTTTTTTTTTTTTTTAAGATTTTTTTTATTTATTTGAGAGAGAGAATGAGACAGAGAGAGAGAGCACGAGATGGGGGAGGGTCAGAGGGAGAAGCAGGCTCCCCGCCGAGCAGGGAGCCCGATGTGGGACTCGATCCCGGGACTTCAGGATCATGACCTGAGCCGAAGGCAGTCGCTTAACCAACTGAGCCATCCAGGCGCCCCTTTTTTTTAAGTTTTAATTTTAATTCCTGTAAGTGAGCAAACAGTCTTCTATGAGTTTCAGGTGTACAATATAGTGATTCAACACTTCCATACATCACCCAGCCCTCATCACGACAAGTGCACTCCTTCATCCCCATCACCTGTTTCACCCATCCCCCCCCACCTCCCCTCTGGTGACCATGGGTTTGTTCTCTGTAGTTAAGAGTCTGTTTCTTGGTGTGCCTCTCTCTTTTTCTCCCTTCGCTTGTTTGTTTTGTTTCTTTTTAAAAAAATTTTATTTGAGAGAGAGAAAGCATGAGCGAGCCTGTAGGGGGTGGAGCAGAGAGAGAGAGAGGGACAAGGAGACACCCCGCCAAGTGTGGATCCTGATGTGGGGCTCAATCCCACGATCCTGAGATCATGACCTGAGCTGAAATCAAGAGTTGGATGCCGAACCAACTGAGCCACCCGGATGCTCCTGTTTTGTTTCTTAAATTCCACATGTGAGTGTGTGAAATTATATGTATTTGTCTTTCTCTGATGGACTTATTTTGCTTAGTGTTATAGTCCCTCGTTCCATCCATGTCATTGCAAAGGGTGAGATTTCATTCTTTTTTATGGCTGGAGAAAGTGGATTGAGGGTGGGGAGATAGAAGCCCTGGACACTAATTGGTTAGGCTTTTGTTCCCTTAGAAGCTACAGGGTGCAAGGGGGCTGGGCATGGACCCAGGAGCCCCACAGCCTTGCCTGTGTTGTATTTTTATTGTGTTGTTCAAACCCCAGCTTGGCTGCTTACAGACAGATTGGCTTTGACTTGAGACACAGTATTTAACTTTTCTGAGCCTCTTCCTCGGCTGTCCCAAGCGTGGCACTTTCTTTTTAGGGGCCCTTGATCGCAGTGTCCATGAAGAAGGAGTATCTAGAAATGCTCCAAACTGCCGGGTTCCATGCGTCGCCCTAGCCCAGGCCCTTGGCCACCTGGAACCTTCACTGAGCTGCAGCTCACTGGCCAGCCCTCCATACCTGCCTGACTCTGCTGAGGCCATTTCCCTCACCTAGGAGGTGGGCGTGCTTGCCACTGTGGATTCCACATTACTAAGTGAGCACTCGCTATGTTTGGGACGTTGTGCTCTGCGCTTTGGGCCTGAGGATGAGTGAGATAGAGGACTCTGCTCCCCGCCCCCTGTCAAAATCCTCCCTGTTCTTGGGGTTAAGCCCGCCCCCTCCGTGGCACACCCTCCCTCCCCCATGCTGAGCTCAGGTGGTCGGCGCAGCCACAGCCCAAGATAGCATGAAGTTGAGAGTGCTTCACGGGGACATGTCACCAGAGGAGAACAGTTAGTAGGTCCTGGGGGGGACAGATCCCTCCTTGGGGGTCCTGGGCTGTGAGTAGGGACAGGGTCGGGCTGGTCAGGGAGGGAGTGAAGGGGTCCTTGCTGAGGTCAAAGGGCCAGGGTGCCAACTCTCTCCATGGGTTCTCCCCTGGAGCTGCACCTCCACAAGTGGCCGCACGGGGTCACTGTGCTTTCATGCTTGGGCTGGCGCGGCGGGCCTGGGCCGGCGCCGAACCCCACAGCTAGCTCTGCAGTCTTTTCTGCAGAATTCTCTAATTGAGAACACTTCGCTGAGACTGCAAGCAACGTGGCCCCTTAGGGGAGAGGGACCCCAAGGTCTGGGGAGGAGGAAGAACAGCAGATGGTTCCACGGTCACGTCGTTTCCCTGAGAGGCAACGTGGGGCCCTGCCCCCATGCCTGCACGCGCTGGCTTGGTGCTCTGATTTACCAACGGTAAGCGCTCCTGCGGACTGATGTGGGGTGGCCAGGAAGATCTGCCAGAGCAGGGACGACGGCTGAATTATGTGACCTTGCAAAGACAGGGTGTCACACCCCTCAGGAAGATCTGGTGTTCCAATCAGCTGCAGACCACCTCTGCTGGTCCTGTTTTTAATAACTACAGGACCCTCGGGCCAGGCCACAGGACCCAGGAGGCTCACCCTACACCAGGAGGGTGGCCAATCAGCTTGCGGGGCAGGGCTTTGCTGGGGGGGAAGCCCCCAGAGATGGAAACCCGCACATGCGTGTCTCACCGGCTCATGTAGCCTCCCACTCGCCAGACGAGGGGTCCCTTGGCCTCAGGCTGTTGATGGCTCCCAGGGCCTAAGACATGAAGGTCAGGATGGAGACTTGGAGGCAGGGCAGAGGGGGCTAGGGCCCCCAAGAAAGTCCGAGGGCCAGGACTGGCTGGTATTAACCCCTGAGCCCCAAACCTAGGCCCAGGCCCAGAGCTAGGCTTTACGTGGCCTGAAGCTTATACCATCTGAGGATCTTTTCAAGAAAAATAATATAACATTACAAATGTAAAATTTAGCCTAAAAGCAAATATTTAGATAGAATGAGAAAATAGATGGCATCAAATTATAAATTTTTAAAAGGGGACAAGTAGTACAGATACCACAAAATCCAGAAAAATCTCATTTTTATTAACTGGCTGAGAGACCTCTAGAATATTTTCCCGGGTGTGCCTGGCGGCACGCTCTTTAACAACCACTCCACTTGCCAATGATTTGGTAACATCATTCTCTACAGGGAGAATAGAAAGACCGTCCAGCTCTCCCTCTAGTGTGCTTGATCAAAATGTGGCCTAATAGTGCTGCAGGTTTGTGCTTACAAACTTAGGACATCGGTACAGTCTGTTTTGTCCATCCCAACAAAGAGAAAAAAATACAATGTGTTCATAATTGTAAATGCCACATTATGAAGTCTGTTCCTGTTACCAAAGACCCAGTTAAAATGGAGAGAAACAACATGAAGTCTGTTCCTGAGAGGAGAACCTCCTGGCAGAAGACAACTTTGACAAGACCTCAGTGAGCACAAACCCTGCTTCTACATTTATGATGACTGAAAGAAAACTCGCTTTCACACAAACGCGCTTCTGACTCTGCATCCAGAGCCTTGTTTCTCTTACACTTCCCACCTACTTCGCGTGCCAGGGGCCCCCAGGTCACATTCCTGCTGCCGTGTGACCATGGGTCATGAGTCAGTACAGTGGCCAGTAGGAATATTCTAGAAGCCATTCTTATCCTGGGGGAAGGACACTAGAAATCATTGAGCTGTACTAGGAAGTGACTGAAGATCATATATATAAATGCACTCTTTTTTTTTTTTAAAGATTTTATTTATTTATTTGAGAGAGAGAGAATGAGAGAGAGCACATGAGAGGGAGGAGGGTCAGAGGGAGAAGCAGACTCCCTGCTGAGCAGGGAGCCCGATGCGGGACTCGATCCTGGGACTCCGGGATCATGACCTGAGCCGAAGGCAGTCGCTTAACCAACTGAGCCACCCAGGCGCCCTAAATGCACTCTTAACTCAGCTTCTCATTAGCTGGACACTTAATAATGCCACAGCCCCTCGAAACACTACCCAACATGAAAGGAAGTGTGAGCAAAGAACGTCAGAGTGGGAAAACACTGGAGTCTTAATTGACTATGGTTTATATATACTACACTTTTCCAAACTGCAAGCAATTGCTAAGGGCCTCTCCCAGGAACTTGGAGGAGGTCCTTGCAAGTGAGGGGTCCTAAAGCTTAAGCATCATTAGCTAAACTCACCCTTGTCTGGAACCCATCACTCTTTCCTTCCTCCTTGTCTTCTTTGCTCTCCCCACCCAACTCACGTTGCTTCCGGTGGAGGAATTTTTTCCCTTCCAGGTGGAAGGCAGAGCAGGCCTCAGTCCCCAGCCTCTCCGGGGCCTTGTCCTTCCTTCCAGTAAACATATAGCCTTTCTAAGCTTTCCACTGATTTGACAGCTAGAGACCACAGCATAGGGAATAAAGCAGATTCTTTGAATGTGCCATTACCTTCTTTCCACTGGGTGCCCCTGAGAGACCAAGTCACATACAGGTGTTATGATGCAGCCCCAGCTATGATCGGAGGCCTAAAGTCAGTAACAATATTTCTAAGGAAAACAGATTTAGGATCTATTGGGGCTTTTATCCCTGGAGTTAAGGTTGAAGCTCTGGGTAGACAAATGGGATAGAGGCTGGGGCAACTGGTGGCCAAGGCTGGGGTCACTGGCACCTCCCCGCTTGGCTCCACCAGACCCCATCCTGAGCTGTTCCCCGGATGACACCAGGCTGCCCGAGGGCAGGAAGAGGCTTTGTCTCCTGCACTTAGCATAGTTCTTGGTACACAGTTGGTGCTCAATGAATGCTGAATTTGAAGGGTGGAACAGGGCTGGGGGATCTGACTGCTCCCAGGTGGCCCCACAGGGAATAAGAAAGACTGCGTTGGGTGTGAGTGGCCACGGGCCTGTGAAGGCGAGGGGACTGCCCATGACGGGCAGCAGCTAGGTAAGCAGGCCAAACCCTTTGCATCCCCTCCTTTGGTGCACGCTCTCATTTGTGATGCTGTTTTGTTTAACAAGGTTCGTCCTTTAGAAATCAGGCAAAGACCAACTTGCAGCCTGGCGTTTTTATGCAGGGATTTCTTCTGAGCATTTCTTGGGGGAAATTAGCACGTTTTTCCAAACCACGAATCCTGAGAAAAATCAATTGGGAAAATAGGAAAAATACTATAATTCTCCTGTGAGAACCGAAGTTTAACAATCAACATAGAGACATGACAGGTTTGAAGGATTCCACTGACGTCAAGTGAAACCAGGAGTGGAAAGTGCTAACAACGCCAAGTTGAAGGTTAAGGTTGATGTTTTGGAGGACAGGAACAGGAACACATGGGAGAGATGTGCTCATTATATAATCAGTCTTGCTTGTAGCTGTTTTAATATTTGTGTGTGTGTGTGTGTCCTTGCTCTGGTGCTGAGTTGTGTTGCAAACAAAATAAATATTAATAGGTTTATACACTTAGTATACCTTTCACAAATCTTATGAGTGGGGTTCCAAGAAAAAAAAAAAAACAAGACTTAAAGCAAAAATAGATCCCCAAATTGGCAAATTTTAACACATGATTGTGTGTAGTGCTATTCGCTTTGCTAAAAGATCCGAATGTTGCATATCCAAACACCACCCAACAGTGTGCACTGTTTTTTTCCCAGTGTTTGAATATCCACCGTGGGCAGTGGTGCTTTGTGAATACTACCAACCTTAGCAATTCTTAGATGTTAAACAAAAATGTTAAGATATACATATGAGTAAAGCAGATGAAGAATGTTGGAGGTGTTTTAAGAATAACTTAGGATTTGGGGAATTTCCAAGAATTCCCAGGGATTCCAATTTCTTATTCCTGAATTCTGACATTAAACATCTGTTCAAAAACTTGGAAACACTATCCCAGCCTCAGTGAGGATCTGATTCCAAGCTGGAGGACTGTGAGAGTTTTGGGGGCCAGGCCACTGGTGGGCGGAGTGTCGATGTCTCTTTGGTTCATATCACTCCAGGGGGAGATCTCAGCCCTGAGTACATTATTTGTGTTTGGGTTGGTGGGTGGCACGGAATTGGGAATCGGAAAGCATCTGAGTAGTTCTCCAGTGACCTTGAACTGGTGGAGCACCCATGATGGGCAACCATTCATCCCGTGTCTCCTCACCCATGACCCCCATGTTCCCCACTGTTCCCAGCCCTGTGGAGGGCAAGGCTCATCTTCTCCCTGAGGAAAACAAAGTTTCTTGTGTCCTATGCAGGTCAGAGCTTCGGAAGTCCATACAGGAATCTTTAACTTGGCTTCCTGTGTGGCAAGAGCTCTGGGTCTGATCCCAAAACCCAGATTTGAGTCCCGCATCTGTCAGCAACAAGCTTTATCACATTGGCCTCTAACTGGTCTGTTTACAGGAGTATTCCACCAGGCTCTGAGGCTGGGGCGGGGCACTGAAACCAACCAACCAGCCAACCTGGTTAAACAACTAGATAAGCAAAGGAATGGGTAGTCGAGAAGGCATTTGGGAAGGGGCTGCCAGCTACCAGGCACAATGTCTGGATGTCACAAAAGAAAAATGAAGACTTTTGGTTAAACCAAATGGATTGAAAACATCCGTAAATCTCTCTTCCTTCCCCACACTGCATTTAAGAAGTTTTATTAAGAAACACAACTGATGTACACTCCCAAGGACAAAGATAAGAGATGTCAACAGCTGCTTGGTAGACTGAATAATTGGAACTGGCCTGTCAGGGCCAACGAGGCCGCCGTGGGCATCGGCTTCCTCAGAAGGTCAGGGAAGACGTGGCACAGAGGACACAGGGACACCAAGAACCCATCTTTCTTTCTTCCCCTCACCCTGGCAGGAGACAGGAAGTTCACCCTCTGCAGAGACAGACCAGACACACCCAGATTCCAGGTCACCAGGCCCAGCGTGTTGGGAAGAAAGGCTCACACTGAGTTCAGGGCAATAGAGCGCGAGTCCCCAGCCTGGGCCCTGGGGCCCCAGAGATGCTTTTCCACTCTGATCTGAGCAAGGCTGGCTGCTACCTTCCAGGTGGGCAACTGGAGGATTCTTCTCTGGAAAAACTGACCAGCCTGAGAGAAGAGACCTACAGTGACTGAAATTTGGGTCCTCCCATCAAAATATGCAAGTCTCAAACTGGTCACTCTGTACAGAAACTCTGCATGCAGTCCCCATACCCTGTCCCCATGCTCAGAGATGCCCCATACAACCACCCACAGACAGTCCAGGGTCGTCAAGGTGGGAGAAAATTGTGGGTAAGCCAAACAAACACAAACTTTGCCTGTGTTCAACCTGCAGGGGAAATGCTGAGAGAACACTATATTTAAAAACCACCACCCCTCTACTGCAAAAGAGAACAAGTAGAATTATTCTTGTCTGCTAGGAGTCTGTGCTGAGGGTTGAAAGCCTTGTTTTTTATGAAAAAAAGGCTTACATCAACTTTGAATTGTGAAAATTAATAAAAGGGAACCTCATTTATAATGGAGGCAGCAGGCCAGAAGGGGGAGCTCTCACACCCTGCAACGTCTCATCAATTGCAGACCCAACGGGAAGAGAGGTGCCTTATAAATTGATACCACTTAAGCTGCTACTTTGCAACCCCAACAGGAGGAAGGCTTTTCTCCTCCCCTGGCAACAGCCCAGCCAATGAGAGACTCACAACCCAGCCAGTCAGAGGCCAGTATCCTTGGAACTTCAGTGGACTTTCCCTTTACAACAGCCCTCCCACCTACCCTCTTTCCTCTATCAAAGAGCCTTCTTCTTCTGTTCTCTGGACTTGCCTATGGTTTGGCTGTAGCTTGCTTGTCCCAAATTGCAACTCTCTGCCAATCCTGAATAGGCCCATTTTTGCTGTTAAAATAATGGACAGGTTTTTTTTTGTTTTTGTTTTTGTTTTTAAGATTTTATTTATTTATTTGAGAGAGAGAGAGAGAGAGCATGAGAGCGGGGAGGGTCAGGGGGAGAAGCAGACTCAGTCCTGTGACTCCAGGATCATGACTTGAGCCGAAGGCAGACGCTCAACCAACTGAGCCACCCAGGAGCCCCAAATAATGGACAGATTTAAGATTAACAGCACTTGGTGATCAGAAGTGGGATCCAGTGAAGATCCCCCTAACAACTCCAAGGCTAATGAACAAACAGGTGCTTGTATCCATACAACCAGTTGAGCTCAGTGTGTCTTGCCAACCCTGGAGTCTGAGGGTAAGTTTGCTCTGGGCTTTTAAGCTGCACTTTCTTCCTATTTTGAGCTCTCCAGGTTTTATTCAGAGTTGGTCTCAGGTCTTGTCCTTTCTGAGAGAACTTGTGTGGCCTTTGGTCGGACTCCTTTTGGAGCCAGGCCGTTCCTGTTGAAACTGTATTATTTAGGAATTTTTCCTTTTTACTCTAGAGAAAAATCTCTAAAAAATGGGAGACCAGTCATCAAAATGCTTTAGGAGGGTCTACCCTCCCCCCGCCCCTTCTGGGTTCCCGCCTGGTTTTATGGGTAAAAACTGTGGTCCCTCCTCAAGCACATTTCTAAGTGGACCAACTTAACTGAGAGTCATTTAGAACTTCAGTGACCATTATGGGGAACTTTTTTGATCTCCCCAAATTTTGTTTTACTCAAAATTAAATTAGAAAGCCACAGCTCTGAAAAAAGCAAAACCAAAAAATTGAATGGGATGTTTATTTTAATTGGTACCTTGAGGCTTCCAAACATTTTCAGGATTCCAAGTTTGCTTCTCTGCAAAATACTCTTTCTAACTTGACTGAGGCAAATAAACAGTGAAATAAGTCAAAATGGCTTCTGAGGTGCCCCCCCTCCCATGTTTGTCTGTAGACTCGAAGCTGCCTTGTGCTCAGACCCTGAGCACACTATTTTCCTCTATTCCCTCTGCACCTTCCCCGCCCCCTCGGTACCACCTGCTCCCTCATTCTCATCTTTTCACCCAATTTCCCTTTTCCTCTGAACTTCTCCCCATTCCCTCTTCTCCTGAACCCATTAAAACCTGTCTCTTTAAAGTTAAGTTCTCAGGGTCCTTGGTGGCTCGGCTGGTTAAGCCCCCGACTCTTGATCCCAGCTCAGGTCTTAATCTCAGGGTCCGGAGTTCAAGCCCCATGTTGGGCTCCAGGCTGGATGTGGAGCCTTCTTAAATAATTTTAAAAAAGGGGGGCGCCTGGGTGGCTCAGTCGGTTAAGCGACTGCCTTCAGCTCAGGTCATGATCCTGGAGTCCCGGGATCGAGTCCCACATTGGGCTCCCTGCTCAGTAGGGAGTCTGCTTCTCCCTCTGACCCTTCCCCCTCTCATGTACTCTCTCTCTCTCATTCTTGCTCTCTCAAATAAATAAAATCTTTTAAAAAAAATTTTAAAAAAAGTGTTCTGAGGATCCAGATAACCCCCAAATTTCTTATGTTCCTTAGATTAAGGATGAGTTTTGAGCCATAGTTTCCTAAAGTAACTGAGGACCCCCATAGATTTGCTGAAGAATTTAACTTAGTTACTCAAACTTAACAACCTGGTTTATCAGATTTATATCAGTTAATCCACATGACTGTTGGTGAGGGGCAAGCCAAACACTGAATGAAAATAGCCTGATGGGAACATCCTGAAAGGGTGTAGAGAAACAGACCTCTAACTTTTGGCAAGATGCTAGAACACTTGCTGGAAACCTCCACCAAGCAATTGCAGTAGCTTTTCCTAAGCCTGTTGATCGGAACAGAATTTAGGCTTGCACACAAAGTCCTGATGAACCTGTTCATGACTAATATTATTGACTCTAAATTGTCTTCAAAGAAAATTCTGGTCTTCCTTTAGATATTGACTTCAGCTGGGTAGCATTTAATTCTGTTTACTAAATGACGGAACCGAGATCTTTCTTTTAGTTGAAAAGAAACCACGATGGACTAGGAAACTATGTCCACTCCAGATTTAATTAATTTGGCAAGCCAGCTCTTTTGCACCCTAGATGAGTCACCTAAAAGAAAGACTGCTAAAATTCTCAACTTTCAACTCGGCAAATAAATGTCCCTAAACAAAACCAAAAGTTTCTGCTATTATTGCAAAGAGCCAGGACATTGGAGGAAATAGCATTATAAATTTAAGCATTGAGGCACCTTCAACCTTCTAGCCAGCCTTGCCAAGGTCCTCCTAATCCCCACTGACGGGGCTCTGAGGAACTACAGGGGCTCCTCCCAATTTTCCCTCTTATTTGGCTTAGAGAAACCACTCCCCAGCTAGGAATGAATCTCTCTCTCTCCTCTCATTGACACCAGAGCTACACTCTCGGTGCTCAGCCCTTCTGCTATTAGGTAGCCCCTTTACTGAAGTACGACACCAGTTCAAGAAATGGGGGTCTCCAACAAGCCTCAACATATTCCTGTTTCTGAACCTGTTCCCTTTTGTCTAGGCCCCTTGAGAGATACACACTCTTTTCTCCTTGGTTCCTCCACCCCTATTCATTTATTGGGCTGAGATTTCTTTTTTTTTCTCTTTTTTAAAAGATTTATTTGACAGAGAGAGACACAGCGAGAGAGGGAACACAAGCAGGGGGAGTGGGAGAGGGAGAAGCAGGGAGCCCGATGCGGGGCTCGATCCCAGGACCCTGGGATCACGACCTGAGCCGAAGGTAGACGCTTAATGACTGAGCCACCCAGGCGCCCCTGGGCTGAGATTTCTTAGAAAAGTGGCATGCTGGAATTTTTCTCCCAAAAGGGAGAAGGAATCTAGAATGTGACAGTAATCAAACTAGCCAAGCAGGTGAATTAAGTGACTGACATCTTTCATTTGCTCTATCTCTGACAGCACTGTGGCTGGTCCTGAGGACACTGATTATTTGTTCCTGTGGGACCAGCTACCATTCTCTTTACGAGCAGAATCTCCAACTGATATTGGCAGAATCCACGGGGCATTGCTCATCAAGATTCAAATAGATTCCCCAAAACCTCTCCCTGGAACTAATCAATACCCTATAAATAAAGAAGCCCTTCAAGGCACCAAGCCCATAATGGAAGATAATAAGGCTCAGGGCCTCATGAACCCCCCATCAGTCCCTGTAATACCTCTATTCTACCCAATGGCCAAGGATGGAAGCTTGTCCGGGACCTCTGAGCAACAAATAATGCTGTTATTGCTGTGCACCCTGTGGCCCCTAACCCCCCATGTGCTACTAACATCCATTCTCACCGGAAGCAAATTGTTCACTGTAACTGATCTATGCGCTGCGTTTTTAGTATTCCAGCTGATAAGGATGGTGAGTCTCCCCTTCACTTGGGAAGAACGGAAACACACCTGCCCCAGGATTGCCTAGAGTCCTTCTCATTTTTCACAAACCTTAAAAGCTGAAATGGGTGATAGAAAGCTTTCTGTAGGTTCTACTTTGTTAGAATATGTAGATGACTTGCTTCTCTGCTCCCTTTCTCAAACCTCTTCACAGATGACAGCATCCACCTGTTAAAACTTTTGGCTCTAAAGGGACATAAAGTCTCCAAAGAAAAATTGAAGTTTGCTCAAATGCAGCTTCAATATTAGGGCATCTGATCTGGGACCAAGGATTACATTTGGATTCAGATGAAACCCCTCACGACTGCTTAATGCAGATAGATCAGCATTTGACCCTGTGGCAATTTATAGGAAGCGCTCTAACTGATGCAGATTTTTTGTGGTTTACTGACGGTTTTTTTTTTTTTTTAATTTATGTATTTATTTGAGAGAGAGAGAGAGCACACAAATGGGGGGTGGGACAGAGGGAGAGGGAGATAAATCCTCAAGCAGACTCCCCACTGAGCACGGAGCCTGACTTGGGGCTCGATCTCATGACCCTGAGATCATGATCTGAGCTGAAATCAAGAATCGGACACCCAACCAACTGAGCCACCCGGGTGCCCCTACTGATGGTACAAAAATGGTAATTATTGTGCTGGATGCTACTGCATGTCTTTTGAAGTCACTGAGACAGCACCTTAACCGTTAGCTACTTCAGCCCAACAGGCCGAGTTATATGCCCTTACCTAAGCTTGTACCTTAGCCAAGTGTAAAACCACAAACATTTATACTGATAGGCAGTATGCCTTTGGGGTAGCTCATGACTTTGGAATATTATGGAAACAACAAGATATCCTTACCTCTAATGGGGACAAAATTTAAAATGGCTCCTATGTTCAAAATTTATGAGATGCCATACTTTTGCCAGTGGCTCTGGCTATTATTAAGATTCCTGGGCATTTAAGACTTGACTCACTGCAGGCCAAAGGAACCCACCTTCCTGATACTTCTGCCAAAAAAACACCAAAAAACAAAAAACAAACTGCTCTCAAGGAAACCAATAGTTAAACCTCTCGTCATGTTCCAAATGGATGTTCTCCCAGAAGATAACGTGGGAAAATTGAACAGAGACACCCAACAACTGGCCCCATAAAATGAAAGACAATATTGGAAAACTAATAATTGTCGGTTTAATAAAAAGAGAGAACTCTGGTTATCTGGTTTTAGACTGGTTTAGACCAGTAACAACCTGGCCCTACCAGAAATTCTAAAACTCCCACTACTTACCACCGTATATGCCATAAAGCATTGGTCTACTGACAAAATGTAAGTGTTCATGAACCAGCATGGGTGGGGAAGTAATAATAGGCTGCAAAATCGCCGAACTTGCTTGTCCCACTTGTCCAAACTATAATCCAGGGAAACCTGTTTACACAGATGGATTTTCCTATAGCTGCCCTGTCTCATGAATATACATATATTTTAGTCATGGCTTGTCTATTTTCTCATTGGACCAAAACTTTCTGTAGATAGGCCAAGGCTTCTTCTGTGGTTAAAATTCCATTAGAAAAGATTCTCTTCACCTGGGGACCCCTCTTGAACTTTAGAGTGATTGGGGAGTCTACTTTACCAGTCAGGTCCTTCAACAAGTCTGTGTCGTCTAGCTGACTTTACAACATTTTCATTGTGCACATCATCCTCAATCTTCAGGGTTAGTTGAATGCACTAATGGCAGCATCAGGGCTTAAAATGGCAAAATTTTGTAGAGATCCGCCAAGTATCTTGGCCGAAAGCATTGCCCTCAGTGCTTCTGAATCTCAGATCTACCCCCTTTGGAACTTCTAGACTGTCAAGCTTTGAGATAGTCACAGGACATCCAATGCACTTGGCCTCTGCCTCCTTTGATCCATAGTTGATAAAAGGAGATCTACTTAATACTGTAAAGGCCTAATTGCTTCCATCAGAAATAACCATGCTTCGGTAGGGCAGTCTCCTCGTATCGCACTCCTGGGAGACAGAGACCCCACGCGTCACACTTTGCACCCTGGAGATATTTTCTATTGCAAAAGACACCTCCAGGTTGCCTGGGTGGCTCAGTTGTTAAGCGTCTGCCTTCGGCTCAGGTCATGATCCCGGGGTCCTGGGATCGAGTCCCATGTCATCAGGCTCCCTGATCAGCAAGGAGCCTGCTTCTCCCTCTCCCTCTGCCTGCAATCCCCCTGCTTATGTTCCCTCTCTCGCTGTGTCTCTCTCTGTCAAATAAATAAAATCTTAAAGAAAAAGACACCTCCAGAAAGACTCCTTTCAACCTCGCTGGAAAGGCCCTTATCAAGGACTATAAACCAACCCGTGGGCAGCCAAGCTCCAGGAAAGAGGCTCCTGGCCTCATGTGACCCATCTAAAGCCAGCACCAAAACCAGACTGGACTTGCACACCCATCTGGTGACCTGAAAGATTTCCTGGACTTGAAGCAGGCGACATGCGACAAGACAACTTTCCCAAGATGTCTGGCCGAGCCTGTCTTTCTCTCACTCTTTGCTTCTTTGATCCCTGTTATGAAAAGAAAATGACCTTGTCTGTACTTTCCAAACCCTTGCGAAAGGGAAGGAAACCCTTATTTGGATTATGGCCTTTTGAAATCAGCATCATCTGGATCCTGTACACTTTTTGGAAGGATTAGAGGGTTCAGAACTCACAAAAACCTTTCCTTCATCTGAACTCTGAACTGACTTTGGATTCTTATCCACATTCATGGTTTCTGAATTTGCAACCCGAGAGGCGGTATTCTTGCTAACACATTTGGTTCTAAGCAGTTCTTTCGAGGTGACAATACTGTTTTAGAACATCTTTGAAGTTTTGCTGTTTTGCAAAAAGTTCCTCAGCTGTTGCTTCGTGTTTATAACGGCGCTGTGTCTTCCCAAATGCAGCTGATTCATTCTCTCAGCGTGCTCCTGCAGTAGTCACTATTCTGCTTCACGGCCGCTCTCAGTGGGGACTTCCAGGAGGCGTGTGTGTCTCTGGATTTGTCCCCATAAGGAAAATTTTCCTCCCAGAAGTCAGATTACATGCCAGGAAATATTTCAGTTGGTTCCTTTAGACCTAGGGTCCTGGTTTAGACCATCACTCAATTTGGAATTGTCATGTGTTTTCTTCTGTCTTGTGTAATTATTTTAAATTTTGCATTTTGTTACCTGTCAAACTTTTATTTTATTTATTTATTTATACGATTTTATTTATTTATTTGACAGAGAAAGAGAGAGAGAGCACAAGCAGGGGGAGCTGCAGGCAGAGGGAGAGGGAGAAGCAGACTCCCCACTGAGCAGGGAGCCGATACGGGGCTTGAACCCAGGACCCTGGGATCATGACCCAAGCCAAAGGCAGACGCTTAACCTCCTGAGCCACCCAGGCGTGGCTCCTGTCAAACTTTTATAAAAATGGGGGCGCCTGGGTGGCTCAGTCGTTAAGCGTCTGCCTTTGGCTCAGGTCATGATCCCAGGGTCCTGGGATCGAGCCCTGCATCAGGCTCCATGATCCGTGAGAAGCCTGCTTCTCTCTCTCCCACTCCCCCTGCTTGTGTTCCCTCTCTCGCTGTCTCCGTCAAATAAATAAAAATTTTAAAAAATTTCTTAAAAAAAAAACTTTTATAAAAATGATGTACCCGGTAAG
The DNA here is from genome assembly GCF_029215605.1 of Mirounga angustirostris. Classification (NCBI taxonomy): domain Eukaryota; kingdom Metazoa; phylum Chordata; class Mammalia; order Carnivora; family Phocidae; genus Mirounga; species Mirounga angustirostris. Next base: position 48,091,439 of record NW_026991714.1, read on the forward strand.
GAGATGATCTCCAGGGCTTACCATCTTGATAAATATGGACTACAGATGGGAAGTACCTGAGAGTGCTCCCTCCTAACCTTCTTTGTCACTCAAATGTGGCCTTAAGTGATTTCTAACCGCCATGCACTTGCCCGCCCATGTGGGCCATGACAACCAGGAAAGTCCTGGGACTGAGGGACAAAGCCAGTAAATATGGAAAACCCTCTCTTGATCAGTGATGTTTTCAAAGAAATTCATATTTCCCCCTTTTGATCAAGATCTTTCTTTTGAGAATTAATGAAAGGGAACCTCATTTAATGGGGTGCCTGAGTGGCTCAGCTGGTTGAGCATCTGACTGTTGATTTCAGCTCAGGTCATGATCTCAGGGTCCTGGGATTGAGTCCCGCGTTGGGCTCTGCTGGGTGTGCAGCCTGTTTGAGATTCTCTGTCTCTCCCTCTGCCCCTTCCCCCACTCCCTCACTCTTTCTCTCTCTTAAATAAATAAATAATCTTTAAGCAAATAAAATAAAATAAAATAAAATGGAATCAGGAGGCCAGAAGGGGGAGCTCTCACACCCTACCACAGGTCATCAATTACAGATCCAACAGGAAGAGAGGCGCCTTAAGATAACTACTTAAGATACTACTTGACTGCCCCAGGAGGAGTAAGGAAGGCTTTCCTCCACCCTAGCAACAGCCCAGCCAATGAGAAACTAGTATACTTCAAACTCCCAAGTTACACCAATGGGCCTTTTGTTTACAACAGCCCTGCCAACTTCACTCTTTCCTCCAAGAAAGAGCATTTGTCTCCTTTGTTCTCCGGACTTGCCTGTGTCTTAGCTGTAGCTTGCTTGTCCCAAATGGCAATTCTCTGCTATTCCTGTAGAGACCCATTTTTGCTGTTAAAAAACTGACAGTTTTTAAGTTTAACAGAATCATTAATATTATTCATGTAGCCATAGATTTATGATTAATATAATTATTTAAAGTTTCACAAATCTGGTGACTGATTCAAGATTAGGAAGTGTTTTCTATGCATTTCTTACATTAAAAACAAGTTTTAATGCAAATACATTTTCTTATTTTTTATTCCGTGGATGTCAGGAGCTTTTAAGAACAGAAAATACAACATATAGCAAAATGCAATCTGATTTGGGATTGTAAATTTTATACTAGTGACTACCTAGCAAAGCATTTTGTTGAAAAGAAACCCAATTTTTTTTTTCTTAAGAGGGGAGCTTACATATTTTTTATTATATTTTATTTCTAAAGGGAGGGTTATTTCTGTTTTTTTTTTTTTTTTGCTTATGTATTTATCATCTATACCAGACAACCCCCAACATTAAAGACTGAGCCAAAACAAGCCAAAGATAGATAGATAGATATGGATATAGATAGATAGATAGATAGATAGATAGATAGATAGATAGATAGATAAATACAAAGGAACACCCAGACAACAAGAAACAGCTCTTGGAAATTTAAAATACAATGGTCAAAATAAATTTAGTAGGAGGGATGGAGCATAAACTCATGAAAATCTCTCGGAAAGGAGAACAAAAAGAGAGATGGAAAATAAGAAGGTCAAATATACTGAAGAAGTTTCAGTGGGAGAGACAAGAGAAAATTGAGAGGATATTATCTATAAACGAACACAGTAATTTTCAGCCCTGAGGCCATAAATTACCAGTTTGAAAGGACCCACAGTGTATCAGAAAGAAGAATGAAAATAAACCTACACCAAGGTACTTAATCTTGGATTGTCAAAATGTCAAGAATAAAGAGATGATATTATCAGTGTGCGCAGCTGAGGAATAAAGTCACATACGAAGATCAGTAATGAGAAGGGGATGAGGTTTCTCACCAGCACCACTGGGAACTCGAAGACAGGAATCGTACCTCCAAATTAAGGGTATCTTAATGACTTCCAATACCAAATTCTGTTTCCAGCCAAACTCTTCATCTTGGGAGGACAGAACAAAAGGCATTTTCACAGGCATGCATGACTTCAAAATGATTTATCTTTCACGCTCCCTTTTCCTAGGAAGCTACTGGAGCGGGAGCTCCTCACCAAAATGAGGGAGTGAACGGAGAGAGAGAGAAAGATGGGGGCTGTAAGGGACCCAGGAGAGAGGGGACAGGAATCTCTGGGATAAGGGTGCAGGAAGGCCCGGATGAGGGCTCTGAGCTCTCCCAGGCCCAGATAAGAGCGGGAGGCTGAGGGCTGGGGGACCGATGTCTCAGAGGAAAAAAAAATGGCCCATTACCTGGATCACACACAGAGAGAGGGGTTTTGGAGAAAAATTAGTGATAGGTACGTAGAGAACAGAATCCACAAAACAAGGCAGTTCTTAATGTGGGAGTAGGGCAGAGGTGAGGAAACTGTGCAGGGAAGGAAATATTATCTGGTGTCTCCCTGGGAACAGCGTGTACCTCGTCATGATGCAAATACTGAACATTGTGTTTTAAATATGGCCGCACGGCTTACCGTGAGGTGGGAGAGGGGGTTGTATGTATGTGTGTGTGGGGGGGGGCGTGTGCAAGAGAGACCAATCCTTATCTCTCATGGTGGAAGTCTGTAAAGAATGCCTAACATGATGGTGACAAATCGTCTTATAAATATGGAGGTAAATTTTAAAAAAACAGCTCAAGGAAATAAAGGTGGTTGCCCCTGGGGTTGGGGCTCAGAGGAGGACGGGAGCCTTGAAGTACTATTTCCCTTTGAAAAACATGCACCCTGGATTATGATGCTAAGCACAAAAATGGCAGGTCCCCAAAACGCTGCTTGCTGTCATGAGACACTGCTCCCCACCAGGCCCTCTGCCCTGGGAAACCGGCTCACCGTGCATCTAAGGAAGGGCTCAGAGCCCCCAAAGCCCACCAGGGTTACCTAAAGCAGCAGCTTGGAAGACAGGAAGGCAGCCAACAACAGCACCCCAGCGGGTCAAGCTCTGCCCTTCTCCCCCCACCTTCCTTCCAGGTTGCTGGCCTCCCGCCACGACTCCGACTCCGTGCTTTACTAAATCAAAGCTGCAAACCCTAAATCTCCTGCCCCACCCCCACACCAGATCCAGCCAAACTGACTTTGCAGGAGGATTTAAGCTGGAGGAACCTACAGAGGAGGAAAACAGCCCCCCCCAACCCCCCCACCCAGCCACAAAGCATCTTCAATGGCTCTTGTCCTCCCGAGAGAGCAGAAGGGCTGGGCTGCCCGGGGAGACCCACAGGCGGGAAACTTGTTATGTGAGCCCCGGAGTCAGAGGGGGCACTGGAGACCTGCACATGTCAGGACTTTGGGGGTGCTTGTGTGTTGCCTGGAAACCAGAGGCCAAATAGGAAACAGGAAGCCCCAGGGGAGAGGCTGAAATATTTCAGCCTCATTTCCAGAGAGGAAGGCTCCTTGCCAGGGACCGAGAGCCGCTCTGGTCCTTATTTCTCCTCAACCTCAGATCATCCGAGCCCTCTCACCCCCTTGCAGCGCACCCCACCTCTCTCTCACCTCTTGGGGTAGAGTCGCTTCTTAAAGGGTGTTGGAGTCCATGTGTACACACATACACACACACACACACATGCACGCACACAGAGCTGCAAAGCCATTTTCTGGCTCGGATTCCTGATGAAGCTGACAGTTTAACAGAAATACCATCTCACACCTCCCCGTTTCCTGCAGCTGCGGCGGCCCCCGGCACCGGGCACTGACTTACTGCTTCCATGTGAATGACCCGGGGTCAGGCTGGGCCTGTCTGCGCCTGTCCTACAATCTGTAGCTGGAGCCGAGGATGACCACACCGGGACAGTTCCTGGGATGTGAGCCCAGAGCTCGAAACCCGAGTGGCTCCCAGCTTCACACCCCGGCCGTGCCCTTCTCTGCTGCGGACACAGGCCTGGCCAAAGGGGTCCCCTTCACGGGGCCCTGCTGGGGCCTCTGTCACTGAGAGCTTTGTCCCTGGGAACCCATGTGTCATCCCCTCCCAACTTCTCACCTGAAGACCCCCACCGGGGAGGGGGATGCTCCATGTATGTGAGCTCACCTCCCTCCACAGCCCAAATGCTGTGAATTTCAGGATCAGACTGACCTTGCTTTCCACCAGGGCAACCTAGATTTCGGGCAACCTAGCCTCTCTGAGCCTTGGTTTCTTCATCTGTAAAAACATGGACGATCCTCTCTTCTCAGTGGTAGAGTGAGGATTGGGGGGTCCAAAATATCTGGGTCTTGAATGGGCATTTCTCCAGAGGAGATGTACACACGGTCAACAAGCAATGAAAGCTGCTCCACATCGTTAGTCATGAGGGCAATGCACATTAAAACCTTGGCAAGATGGCAGTCCACACCCACTAGGATGGCTACAGTAAGAACAGAAAAATGAAAAAATAACCAGTGTTGGTGAGCCTGGGGAGAAACCAGAGCCCTCATGCATTGCTGGGGGGAACATGAAACAGTCTGGCTGCTATGAGAGACAGGTGAGCAGTTTCTCAAAAGGTTAAACAGGGGGGCACCTGGGTGGCTCAGGTCATGATCCCGGAGTCCTGGGATTGAATCCTGCATCAGGTTCCCTGCTCCGCGGGGAGCCTGCTTCTCCCTCTCCCACTCCTCCTGCTTGTGTTCTCTCCTGCTCTCTCTCTAATAAATAAAATCTTAATAATAATAAAAAAAAGGTTAGACATAGAATTACCATATGACCCAGCAATTCTACTTCTGGATCTATACCCCCAAAGAATCAAAACCAGATATTCAAACAAAGACTTGTACATGAATGCTCACAGCAGCACTCTTCACAATAGCCAGAGGGTAGAAACAACCCGACTGTCCATCAGCTGGTGTCCGTACAGGGGACTACGACTCAGCCGTGAGGGGGGAGGAGGTTCTGATGCCTGCTACAACGGGACGGACCCACGGTGAGTGAAAGCAGCCGGAAACAAAAGGTCGTATAGTTTGTGTGCTTCCATTTATGTGAAATACCCGGAGTGGGTAAATCTACAGATACCAGGCAGATTCGTGGTTGCCAGGGGCTGCTTGCTGTGTACGGGGTTTCCTTTTGGGGTGATGAAAAGGTTTTCAAGCTAGGGGTGTTGGTTGCTCAACATTGTGAATGCACGAGATGCCACTCTACTATACACTTTAAATTAGCTGATTTTATGTTCTATGAATCTTACAATTAAAAAATGTCTACATCCTTCCTGCAGGCCTGTGTTCGATGATGGCTGAAGATCTTTGGTTCTCAGACTGGGCTGCCTGTAGGAGTCACCAGCCAATACTGAGGCCTGGGGCCCCGCACCCAGAGATTCTGATTTCATTGGCATGAGCAGTGGCCCGAAGGTCGAGATTTGTGGAAGCTCCCCCAAGTGATCCCAGCAGTCCAGGACCTTCCCTCGCATTTCCACCTGGCCGGCCATCTCCTCCTTCCGGCTCTCAGGCTTGCTGAGGGCCCCAGGGCAGCTAGATAGGATTGTCTTTGGCTCACCTTGGTTGTGCTTCATTATAACTGGTGTCAGCAGGGGCTGACTTGTACTTGAGTGTATGAATGTGGAAGAGAGTGAAAAGCCATATATATATATGTGAACGTGTGAGGAAATCTACTGTATACTCGGGAGTGGGGAGACTGAGTGGTGCCCAGCGCACTCATGGTGGTTCGGGGCTCCCAGAGGCGCCCAAACCAGGAGCTTCCAGGCTCTCAGATGACCCAGACCGGGCACAGCATCATTTCTACCACAGGCTCTTGGTTAAAAACAGCTACAGGCCCAGCCTGGATTCAAGGGGAGGAGCACTACAGCAGGCTGTGAATGCGGAGGTATGGGTTGTTGGGGGCCATTTGGGGCCATACTAAGCATTTCCAGAACTGGGGTTAATTACCTCCTCCATTCTCCTCTACTCATGTCTCTGGCTACCCAGTCCTCCTCTCCTTGTGGGTTCCCCATCTTGAGGAGCGGCACAACCATCCAGGCCCCTAACACTGAACCCAGACACTTCCCTGACATTTTCTTCTTCTTTCCCTGCCCCCCACCCCCCCCGGTCACCATGAAGTCCTGCGTGTTCCACATCCTAAATACCTCCACTCTTCCCCAACCCCCCGTCATAGCCTTCCTCTACGCCACCGCTGTCTCGCACATGGGCTACCGTGAGCACCCCTCCAACTGACTAGTCTCCTGGACTAGCCCTCTCCCGCGGCCCCCCGCACACCCTCACTTCCTCCCAGAGTGAGCAAGCCACAAAGTGGGGGCCTGTCCTCTCTGTCTGAAGCCTTCCCCACTCCCTGAGTCTTCCCAGGGCATGGCTCCTGCGTGGGGAGCGTGGGGGCACACCAGTCGCTTTCCCCGACCACCCGATTCAAAGTGGCTCCCAGGTGCTCTCCATGAAGGGGCTCAGTTTTATTTCCTCCACAGCACTTCTCCTTACTCACTATTTTCTTATTTTTTGGTCCGCTCTGCCATGATTCCTCTTCTTGTTTCTGCTCCCTGTTCTGTATTTCTCACACTTAGAGTTCTTTACGTTCTTCTCTCTCCTTAGGTTGAACTGTATGGAATTATTACTGATACTTGACTTTTTTAAGATCTAAAAAAAAAAAAAAAGGCAATTTCGTAGGGTCCGACCTAATAGATCATGACCTCCTTCTAAGCAAGTGGCTTTGTGTCTTGGTGTCCTCGGTACCTGGTACGGGATTTTAACTAGTCAGTCACGTGTACGTACATTAGCTTGAGGAAAGAATTTCAGGAAGTCCGGAGGAAGGGCAGGTGTGACTCCAGAGGCATGAAAAAGAAATATGCAAGAGGGACAGGAGGCTCTGGACAAGAAAGTTCTGAGAGCGTAACCAGGGATAACCTCAGTGAAGAAGGGGATGTGTCGAAATAAACAGAAACAGGTGCTCCTTAAAAAGCACTTAACATAAAGAAACACCCATCAGTTCTGGCGTGAGGGGCAGAGAGACAAGGACAAACTCAAGAACACTTCCTGAGTAGTGTCAGGAAAGCTAAAGCTTTGCAAAAAACAAGTTTGTTTGTTTTTTTTTTAAAGATTTTATTTATTTATTTGACACAGAGAGAGAGAGAGAGAGCATGAGCAGGGGGGAGGAGCAGAGGGAGAGGGAGAAGCAGGCTTCCCACCAAGCAGGGAGCCCAATGCGGGACTCGATCCCAGGACCTTGGGATCATGACCTGAGCCAAAGGCAGATGCTTAACCAACTGAGCCACCCAGGAGCCCAAAACAAGTGTTTAATTTTTTGTTCATCGTTACTGTTGTTGTTTGTATATTTGATACAGTGACCTAAAACCACACAAACTCATAATTCGACAATTCTGGAGGTCAGAAGTCTGACACCGGTCTCACTGGACTAAAATGGAGGTGTCACAGGTCTGCATTCCCTTCTGGAAGCTCTAGGGGAGAATCGGTTTCCTTGTCCTCACCGTGGCTTCTGGAGGTGGCCCGCATTCCTTGCCTAGTGGCGCCTTCTTCCATCTCCAAGGCCAGGGATATTCGGCCCTGTCTGCCTCACACTGCCGTCTCTCTGCTTCTCCCTTTCCTGCCTCCCTGTGATGATCTCGGGCCCCCCAGGATAATCTCCCTATTTTAAGAGCTGCTGACTAACAGCCTTAATTGCACCTGCAACCTTACATTCCTTAACCCCCCTCTATTGTCTTAGCCATGGAGCATAACACTCACAGATTCTGAGGTTGAGGGTGTGGACATCTTTGGGGACCATTCTGTTTTATGGGAAGTTTGGGAGTTTCTTGGGGGAAGAGGGTTAATACGAAAGATGGATAAGAAAGGGGCAGAGCCCCAGCGTGGGGCAGGTGGTAGGGGGTAGTGGCTGTCAGAGCCCATGCAGATGCTGCCTGCCCCCCAAAGGGAGCACGAGCAGTGTTAAGAGGGCACTGCGATCCCACATGGGAGTGAGATAGTGGAGCAGATGAGAATCTTGGCTCAGGAATTCAAATGTGCAAGAAAGGCCACATTTAGCTAATTTCTTCAAATTGACTTCAACCTGACTCCAAGTTTCCATCCTGCCAGTTTGGCAGGAAACACAAATTATTACCAAAGCTTCTCTTTACCCCAGAATACAGAGGCCGCCCCTCTGAATAGTTACTCCTCCTCCTCATCACACCACTCTGTGCCTGGCACTGTTCTGAGTACTTACACGTATGAACTCATTACAATCCTGAGACGAGTACTCCTAATATCCCTATTTGACGTGTGAAGAAACGGAGACCCAGAGAGGTTCAGTACCTCGCCTGAGGCCATGCAGCCCCAGGCCATTATGGTTGTGGTCGACATGCTGCTCCCTGTCCTTCCAGGCAGTGGCTCCTTGCAGGTCCTCGCTGTCTCAGTGCCACGTGTGGGATAACCACTGCTAAGATGGGGCACCCTCGCACGTGTGCCCTCCCCAGGGGCACCGTGCAGCGGCCACCCAGGTCCTACCACATGCTCTGCACTGCCCAGACCTGCTCCCTCCTCTACCCTGATTAATGACTTTTTTTTGTCTCAAGGAATCAGTTGCCATTAAAAATATTTATCATCTTCTCTTCAACCAATACCAGGTATAGACAGCCAAGGGAATACTTCTGTTTTGGGCCTCAAAATAGAAGGGGGGGTGGAAATACACACAGATCCAGCTACCTTCACCGATCTGGGGACCAGGACATTTCAAGATGAAAATGCCCCCATTAAGACTTCAAGAAATTATCCCATCACACAAGGAAGGGAGTGCCCAGCATCTTTGAGCTAGTTCCTTTACATCCCAGAGGATGGCGAGAACCTGAAAAGAATATCCATGCCCCCTGCTTGGGCCTCTTGGAGGAGTCTCTTGGGAAGGCAGAAGGTGCCAGGAGACTAGCAGATTTTTTAACTGGTTTTTTAAAAATGGAAAAAGAGGTAGATTCCAAAACCGACAGATCCGAATGTTGGCAAAACCTTCTGAAAAGATTATTAAACACATAATTTGTAAGCCATTAGCAGAGGAAATGGTCTTGTTTCCTTTAATAATGGGGTTCTCCAGACTGGAGGACCACTGGGATGTCACGCTCTGGGTTGAAACATGAACCTTAACAAAGACTCCCATTGAGACCTCTCAAGGCCAGGATGAAGAACTGCCATCTGGATGATAACCTGGTGAGATGGTGTTAAGGACTGAACGCTCGCGTCCCTCCCAAATTTGCATGTTGAAGCCCTAACCCCCAAGGTCACAGCATTTGAAGGTGGAGACTTTGGGACATACTTAGACTCCGATGAGGTCCTGAGAATGGGGCCCTCGTGACGGGGTAAGTGCCCTTGTAAGAAAAGGAAGAGACATCCAAGCTCTCTCTCTCTTTTTTTTTTTTTAAAGATTTTATTTATTCATGAGAGACAGAGAAAGAGAGAGAGGCAGAGGGAGAAGCAGGCTCCCAAGGATCAGGGAGACTGATGTGGGACTCGATCCCAGGACCCCGGGATCATGACCTGAGCCGAAGGCAGATGCTTAACCATCTGAGCCACCCAGGTGCCCCCAAGCTCTCTTTCTCCCACTTGAGGACACAGCAAGAAGGCGGCCAGCCGGGGGCACAGCTCTCGTCAGAACCCAACCATGCCGGCACCCTGGCCTCGCACATCCAGTCTCTAGACCTGCAAGATGATAAATCTCTGTTGGTTTAGCCACCCAGTCTGTGCTATTCAATTATGGAAGCCCGAGCAGACGAGCACAGATGGGTTTGTAGCTGGCTCAACGAAAGTTCTTAAAAAGTGTTTCTTAATGAAATTCTATCAAGCTGGGGGGTGGCAGGGATGAGGGCAGACCGAAATTGACCTATATAGGGTGCATCTTCCCTGGGCCTATGCTATTCAACATCTTAATCACTTGCACGGTGACAGATAAAGCAGTTAAGGCAAGTGAAGCCTGCCCCGCCGAGCTGGGGGTGGGGAGACGGATAGCTTATGGGTCAGATAACCAAACCCCAGGACAGAGCCTGGCTTCTAGGAGGAACTCAATGTGCAGACCCCTCACCCTCCCTTTGTGTCATGCTCTTGTGTCTTGTGTCTCTGAACTCTTTCTTCTGCCTACAATGGCCTTCTGCCTTCGTCTAGTCAAGAAACGTGCAATCATTTTGATAAGGAAAGTCTGTGTCCTAAGATGGCCGACCGAGCCGGCGAGAGAGTCCCAGTCCTTGCCCCGGGGCTCTTCCGGGTTCTTCTCCCTGCTCTGCTTCCCATGTGCACCAATCCAGGTTCTTTTCCCTGCCCCGCTTCACACGTGCCCAAAGTGCCAAGTATGCAGAAGTAGAAGTGTATAAATGGCCCCCTTTGTTTGTGCTCAGGGCTCAGACCTTTGGAGACCACTCTCCTCTGAGCCCGCCGGCATTAAATAAACCTCCTGTCCTCCAAGATCTCTGAGTGCTGCTTGGTTCGTCCGTCGGGTGATTTAGTCCAGGTTCCGTAACAATTTCTTTAGATTTCATTCCCATGTCATCTCGGTGAAGTCTTCATGGACGTGTGTTCCTGGGAAGTTGAGCCCCCCTGAGTCTGTGCCCTTTCTTTGCTTTGTATTTTGTGCTTTAACATATATGTCTTTCTACACATGGTCTCTCCTACTATCTCCTAGGCTCCTGAAGGGCCATGACTGCCTTGCTCATTTCTGTATCAGCACCTAGCATAATGCCTTGCATGTAGTAGGTACTTGATAAACATTTGCAGAGGGAAGGAGGGAGGGATGGAAGGAGGGGAGACGGAAGAGAAGGAGAGAGGAATCAAGTTGACTTGCTCTTCTCTTGCCATAGGAAGGTGTTTCAATGATCTATCGCTGCACCCCAAACCATTCCCACACTTAGTGTCTTAAAACAGTAACTATTTTATTTGCCCCTGATTCTGTGGGTCAGGAATCCAGGTAGGGCTCTGCTGGGGGGGGGGGGGAGGGCTCTTCTCCTCCACGCATGCTGGCAGAAGCCATCCACTTGGCTGTATTTGACAGGTGGCTTGGAAGGTCAAGGAGACTTCATTCATACATCTGGCATTCCCACACTCCACTGTGCAGCCTCTTTCCCTCCATGAGGCTTGAACTTGCTCAGAGAATGGTGGCCACAGACTAGTTGGACTTCTGACATGGCACCAGATTTTCAAGAGGGGGAGTTCCAAATGGCGAAGACTCACAGAAGCTGTGGATCTTGGGAGGCCCAGCCTCAGAAATTATGCAATCTCATTTCTGCCACATTTTAGTGGTTAAAACAGGTCATAGGGCCAGGCCAGACTCATACAGAGGCCTCAACGGGAGTGGCAGAAAGGGGTGTGCTGTGCTCCCAGCAGCCATGTGATGTAGTCAAACAATCATACGCTTGGTGTGGGGACCTGGGTTCAGATTTTACCTCTGTCGTACGTAGGTCTCATGTGACTTAGCCTCTCTGGGCTTGTTCCTCTATCTGTAAAATGGCTCAGAGGATAATGGAGGGTTAGGATGGGTTTCAAATGAGCTCACACGTTTGAAAGTGCTCCACACAGCTTCACAGGCCCAGGTGTGACCAGCGGCAGAGCCAGAAGTGACACCCGGGCCAGGTGGCCGCCCACAGCCCTTCCCAGCGGCCCGCACAGCCCTGGGGCAGACTCAGTGACCACACATTTCCCAAGGGCCAGTGAACACTGGCCACCCGTCTGCTTAGGAACCCTGTCGCATCCTAAATAAGACGCAGGTCATACTACTGCCATTGTGTGACTAAGTAGTTAGGTCCTGTGCATCTGTTACTGAGGGGAGAGGGTAGGGCTGCCAGGGAGGATGTTTGCAGGGGTTTGGGGAGGGGGCAGAGGTGGTGCCTAATTTAAATCCATGTGGGAAATAAGAGCAAGAGGATATCCTTTTTTTCAACAACGCTTTAAACAATGCTCTCTGCCCTGAACTTCCCCACCCTTGCACGTGAGAAGCGCAGAAGAAACTCTGACCCCACTTGCCCAGGACTGTGAGCCCAGTTTGAAGAGAACAGCAGGGCTGAGCAAGTGTCCATCTTGTCAGGAGGTAACAAGCAGATGTGTCCCGGGGCAGCAGGTCATATGCATTCTTGTCATGGAGGGCGGCTGAGCTGCCATTTCTCTCTGGACTGGTCTCCCAGCTTCCCCATGGTCTACCCTCCAAAGAGCGGCTCTGTATCCTGTTAAATCACGGTTTCTTCACTTGCCAGTTTCTTTCTTTTTTTAAAAAATGTTTTAAATTCCAGTATAATTAACATACAGTTTTATATTAGTTTCAGGTGTCCAAGATAGTGATTCAAAATTCTATAGATGAATGGATGAAGATGTGGTATAATATATATATTGGAATATTACTCAACCACAGGAATGAGATCATACCATTTGCAACAACATGGATGGATCTAGAGCGTATCATGCTAAGTGAAATAAGTCGGAGAAAGACAAATACCATATGATTTCACTCACATGTGGAATTTAAGAAACACAACTGAACAAAGGAAAAAAAGGAGACCAAACACCACTCTTAACTACCCTGTTAAATTTTTAGTCCGACCTCTCCAGCGGTTCCTCACCCCAATGCCCTCCCCTTGCTCACCGCTCACCCCATCCTGGCCCCACGGCCTTCTGCTCTCCCTGAAACACGCCAGGCTCTGAGCTCTGCATGGCCGTTCCCTCCATCTAGAACACTCTTCCTCCAGATGTCAGGGTGGCTCGCCCCCTCACCGCCTTCAAGTCTTCGCTCAAAGTTCACCTTCCTAATGAGGCCCACCCCACCATCCTATTTAAAATGCAGCCCTTAGCTTACTATGCTGCTTGTCCTTCTCCCTTCACTAAGCTCCCCGGGGGGCAGGCGTTTGGTCTATTTTGTTAACTGCTAGATCTCCAGCCTCCAGGGTAGTTGCTGGACCACAGATCGCCTTAGCAGGCTCTGCAGCCACTTCCGGTCTGCTCCTTCTGCCCCTTCCGGTTCTGGCCCTTCCGGTCTGTCGCTTCGGCCACTTCCGGTCTGCTCCTTCTACCCCTTCCTGTTTTGCCCCTTCTGCCATGCGTACAACTACACTCCCCCAGCCCCTGGGGTGGCCTTGTCATTTGTTTGGGCTCTGAAAGGTGAGTAAAAGGAACGTGTGCTCCTCCCAGAAGGGACCTTTAAGAGCTGGTATGTGACTGGTTGCAATTCCCCGGTCATCCTGGTGCAGGGATCGGCGGTGCCTCCCCAGGCGCTGGTGGTGGCTTTGTTTGCCCTTGTCCCTTGGTCGGGACCGGGCTCAGCTGAGCCCCTGCAGCCTGAGGTGACAGTAGCCCTGTCCTGAGTCACTAGGATATTGGGGAGATTTGTTACTGCAGACGGATACAGTAGGCCCTCTGTAAATACCGATTAAATTAATGAAATGTCAATGAATCTCTTTGTCGTCTCCTTTAAAGTCCTGAATTTAAAAACCCCACTTGATATATATATATATATATATCACATATAATGATAGTTATAATTTTTTTGAGTGCCAAGCACCTAAAAGTTTGCGAGGCACAGATCTCAGCATTTCACACGTACTTAACTCATTTTAAATGGGAGGCAAGGGCTATGGTTATTCCCACTTGTCAGAGGAGGAAAAGCAGGACAGAGAGGTGGAGGCCAGACCCACTGGCCTCTGCTGGACTTTTAGTCACACTGTGGAGCTCACCCACATTCATGTGGATGAACCCAGGCAACCAGCCCCAGGCCGCGGTCAGAGTGTGTGCGCTGCTAATGGGAAGACGTGCAATCAGCATCTCCTTACATACCTGCAGTCTCTGGACGCCGAGCAAGGCAGGAATGTGTGCTCCGAAACGGGGGGGGGCGGGGGGGGGGGCAAACCGCTTGCTAACCTGCTGAGCTGGGCGATGGGTCACCTGGATGATTCTATGTCTGGTCAACATCTCAGGATGTTTTAAGTGGTTTGGCTGCCAGTCAGATTCTCCAATTGTGCTTTTCAGAGGAAAAACACCCAATCGTCCAAAAAAAAATCCAAACCCTATCCCTGCCCTTTAATTTTTAAGTATATATGTATTTTCTGGGAAAATTCAATCCATATGTTTCTCAACCTTTAATACGCTGAAACATTTCCCAGGGAGTATTTGACTTGCAAAAACCTCAGACTTCCCCCACCTTCCTCTCCTTCTCTCTTGCAACCCCAACACTTTAGAAACAGGAATTCACATTCCAGCAAAAGCGAACCTGGGGGGAAACCGTAAGCCTATACTCTGAGAAGGCCTAATGGCTCTGGGCCACTGAGATGCCCACAGGGCCCTCCCCCCAGGGCTGTCACCTCCGAGCCTCACACTGAGTCACACTGGCTGCCCTCGGCCGCTCCATGTGTGTCCTGCTCCCTGAGCACTAGTTTGGAAACAGTGGAGGCAGCTTCGGGGAGCTCAGAGTCTCTTTACACCCTTGGAGTCGGGACAACCAGACAGTACAAAGGCTTTCGTGAAACCAGACAGGGATCCAGATTTCTGTGGGGGAGCCTGGAGCCTGGGCCATGAGAGTCTCAGGATAGCTCTACCCATTCCTAACGAACCCGTTAGGGACAGGCCATGGGGAGGGAGCACGTACAGTGCAGCGGGCCTGAAATGCAGGCTCTACGGGGACGTCAGGCCAAGCACCATGTGGTGCAAGTGATAATAATTATTAATGCCTGACCTTCGTGTAACACTTCATAGTTTCAAAAATTCTGTCAGCAGTCAGATCTAGCCAGTTTTTTGGAGCCAAAACACTTGGATTCTGGTTCTTGGTCCTAGCTGTGCAACCCTGGGTAAATCACCTAACCTCTCTGAGCCTCGATTTACATTATTCGTGAAATGAAGCCAAGAACAACTCCCACCTCCCAGGCTAGTTGGGAAGCTGTGAGGAAATGGCAGTGAACCCACTTTTAAGTTGTGAAGCTCTAACAGAGCTGGCTGTCGTGAGTGGATACCTCATCTCGCTTGGTGCTCAGGTCTCGATGCTCAAGAGCCTGCCCTGCCCTGAGGATGACACACACATTTGCAGTTTTCTCTATATACTTTTTTGTACAAAGGAAAGCAGATGTTGTCATTCTGGCTTACCTTCCCATCTTGGGTGCTCTGCGTGGCCAACAGCACGTGCGGGTCCCAGGATTCTGGAGGCTGGGGAGCGCTTCTCGGACGGACCACGGAGCCTCCTAGGGGAGAGCTCGTCCTCAGGGAAGGAAGGGTCGGGGGCAGGCCTTGGGGTGGCTGTCTGCAGGAGAGGAGTGGCTTCAAGTGCCTCTGGGGGGCTCCAGCAGGAAGGGCAATAGACATAAGGGGTGGAGCGATTCCGCTAAGGCCGTCAGGGGCCCACACGACGAGGTAGCATGCAGGGTGCTCAGCGGCCAATCCAGGGGCCCAGGGGCCCTTCTTGGGCTCTGGGGAGTGCTGGGCAGTGGAAACCTTTCCAGGGGCTGGGAGGAAGGCACGGCAGAGTGGGGCGGGCGCTGCAGGGCTGTCTCGCACGCACTGAGACACCCCCGGGGCCCTCCCAGAACTATGGCCCCTTGAAGCAGGGGTCCCACGATGGCAGGTGGGGGTAGAGAGAGCAACACTGTTTGTCTGATGCTATTTGACTCAACGGAGACTCCTGTGCATGAGAAGTGGAGGCCAACAGGAGAAGGCCTGAGCTCCTTCGTGGGCCCCTGCCTGTCCCTCAGGCTGCACCACCCTCATCCCACCGTGGACAGTCCCCCGCCTCTGCTGGGTCCGCTCCTCTGCCTGCATTGTCTCCTCCCGCGCCTTTCTGCCCGGCGATCACCTATACCACTTCATCCTTTTCATCCGGGTCCAGCAGAGCGTTGGATAAATGTTGGTGGAAAACATGTATGAAGAAATGGAGAAGTGAGGGCCCGCCCAGGACCCCTCCCTCCCCCCCAGTATTCAAACCAAGTCCCAAATCCGTCTCCAGCGTCAGCTGCGTTGGGTTCCCCTGCCCTGGTCTGTCCCGGGGGTCTGTAGGCGCTGCCCGGGGTGGGGAGTGAGGGCCACGGCCCCACGAAGCCCGTGCCCAGCCAGCACACTCACCTTGCCCGGGGTGGGGAGGGCGCAGGCACCCAATATGCATCTCTGTAGCCAGGGCCGTGGGCCCATCACTGGGGCCTCAGCTTCGCAAGCTGCGCCAGGCATTGCTGGCCTCTGGGCCCTCCAGACTCTCTCTTCAGGCACCTGTTTCTGAGCACGAATGAAATGCAAGCCTCCTGTGGAGCCGCCTCCAGGTGAGGTGTGTTTCTGCTGCACATTAGGATCACACTGAGCATGCCACCATCCAGGCTTCACGCCACGGCAACGCTGGGGTGGGACCCAAGCATCTGTCCCCTTTAAAATGCCCTAGGTGACTCCAGGGTACAGCCAGGTTTGAAAGAAGGTGATGTAGGGAGCATTAAAGAAATCCCTGTGGGGACGCCTGGGTGGCTCAGTCAGTTAAGCGTCTGCCTTCGGCTCAGGTCATGATCCCAGGGTCCTGGGATCGAGTCCCACATTGGGCTCCCTGCTCTGCGGGGAGCCTGCTTCTCCCTCTGCCTCTGTCTCTCTCTCTGTCTCTCATGAATAAATAAATAAAATTAAAAAAAAAAAAGAAATCCCTGTGCCCTAGCCTCATCCCAAACCAATGAAAATAGGCTCTCTGGGTGCCTGGGCATCCTTTGGTCTGTGTGGTTCTGTTAAGTCTCCAGGTGGTCCTAATTTGCATCAGGGGTGAGGTCTGAACAAGCTCAAAGTCCCCATCTTGCCCATGAGGCACCTGCAGCCAGAGGGGTCAAATTACCTTCATGAGGACTTGTCATACACGGTGGGAGCAGGATATGAATCCAGCTCCAGGGTCCTGAACCCCAGGCCGGTGCTCATCCTGTCACACGGGGAGACTCCCTCCAGCCAGGCATGTCACAACTCAAGGGTTTGGGTTGGCCGATTTTGTCAAGAGAGATTGTGAGATCCCGCTTGACTTTGATCAGAGAACTTGCATGGGGCAACCGCTCCCCTCCCCTGACTTTTAGCAAACCCAAAGGGCAAAGTCCTTCAGGGAGACATCGCCTAGTTTCTGAGAACAGGTGTAGAGTGTCTTGGTACTGAGGTTGATAGGGATGGTGAGGGTTAAACATGAACTCGCCGGGGGTAAAAATCTGGAAGAAAGAACCACACCCAGTGGGGTGTTTGGGGCCGCACACACCCCACACTCTCTGGGAAGCTGTCTGGGGTCTCTGTGCTCATGGCCCTGATTCCCAGTGCTCTTTCTGTCCCTCCCAGCATGCGGTTCGGTGGGAGCATCAGGGGTTTGGAGACAGACTGCTCTGCTTTCCCTCCAGCTCCACCAACAATATGTGTTGGAAACCAACATTTGTTGAGCGCCTGCCGTGAGCAGGAATGGTACCTTCTCATCCTTGGCCTCTCCATACTCAGGTGGGGATCATTAATGCCCATTTCGCAGATGAGAAAACTAAGCCTCAGGGAGGTTAATCACTCACTCCACGTCACCTGGGTAGGAAGCGATGGCACTGGGATCCAAACTCAGGTTGCAAAGTCCCTGCTTACTCACCTGGAGCACCATGCCTCCCAGCACGGGCCTCCCCTGTTCACTGCAGTCAGCTGAGAGCTCTTCTTCACCTGGCAAGGTCCTCCTCGTCTTTGGAGTGACTTGCTTCCTGCCCTGATAACCCACACCATAGCCTGGTCAGTCTGTCTCCTGCATGGTACTTCTTGACCCCTGCGGACCCGGCCCATGGGAGGAGCCCAGAGGCGTGCTGGGGGGTCTCTATGGCCACCAGGGTCCTGGAACTCTCCAGCCCCCAGAGGAGACAGCCCACCTGTTGGGGCGGCAGAGCCCTGGCTGCTCTCCATCCCACCCATGGCCTCACCTCCTAGAGACTCCTCTTCAGCTCAGGAGGTGCCCCACCCCCCCCATCCCAAGAGCCTTCTTTCAGCTCCAAATACACCCACACCGGCTACCACCGCCATGACATGGTACTCAGCCTGGGACAGTGGGCTGGCACTTTAATTTTTTTTTTTTTTTAAGATTTTATTTATTTATTTGACAGAGAAAGACACAGCGAGAGAGGGAACACAAGCAGGGGGAGCGGGAGAGGGAGAAGCAGGCTCCCTGCCGAGCAGGGAGCCTGATGCGGGACTCGATCCAGGGACTCCAGGATCATGACCTGAGCCGAAGGCAGTCGCTTAACCAACTGAGCCACCCAGGCGCCCCTGGCACTTTAATTTTATATGATGTTTTTATTATTAACATAACCTTACAATAACATTAAAGGAATTTAAAGAGAAAACCGTGCAATGTATAATCTTAACGACTCCTCTTCCACAGTTATTTTCTTTCGAGCTACTTTCTAATCTTTAGTCAGAGACACGCACATTTTTTCAAACTTCATTCTAATCGTAGCGCTTATGAACACTTTTGTGCTCTGCTTATTTTACTTCGAACCAGCTTATGAACATGTTTCGTAGGCTCAGCCTCACGCGGACCCGACCTAGCATCTGCGGAGTCTTCTGTCGCCTAGTGTGAGCCATGGTCAAATCGCTCCCCGATAGCCGAAAATGACGGTTCGTTTTGCACGTACCCGCGGGATGGACGCCTCTGTCCATACGCTCCCCTCGGTGGGGCAGGGAGGCCGGGACTGCTGTGTGGGGTCGTGGGGTGAGGCGGGGGGCAGACCCTCTGTCGCCTGGGCTGCGTCTGCCCCAGCCAGGCTCCCGAGGCCGGGCGGTGGCCACCGCCCCGCGCACCCCCGGCAACTTCTGCGCTGTCTCAGGCTCGGGGACCCGCGGCGCTCCGCCTGCTTACGGTTTTGCAAGACCGGACCCACGTCGGAAGGCGAGTGACTGGAGCGGCTGGAGGCCGAACAGTGCGCGGTCCACAGGATGCGAGGGGGCGCGGAGGGAGAGTGCACCTCACAGTCGTGCCGCTGGCGTCCCCGCGTGAGTGCCGCGAGCCCCGACACTACGGCTTCATGCCAGTGAGCTTCCCGCATCACCCCACACGCTGGGGTAGGTGTCTGGCAGCCCGGGGCCGGAAGGACCCACCTGTCTCTAGGAGCGGGTAGGTGCTGATCCCAGGCTCGAGTCCCAGCGTGGCGGCTTCCCATCACTCCCAAGCCCTAGCGAGTCAGGAGGTCTCAACACAGCAAAAGTTGTCATTTCCAACGACCTCAGGAAGCAGCTGGAACTTCGGAGCCACACCCCACTGGGCAGGAAGAGGGGCTGGGGTGTTGGGGCGGTGGGGGGGGGTGACAATGAGGTGACAGGCAGAAGCTCCCGGGAGAGCCGAAGAAGGCAAGGGTCTAAGTCCTGCAAACACCCGAGAGGAAGTTCCTATCCCTCTCCATTGTGGTTGTCATTTTTAAGGTACACGCTGTGCCTCCATCTGTGTGAGAAGCTTCTGGAAGGCAGGGTCTGGGTTACACTCTACTTTGACCTTGAGAATTGATGAGTCCCCACCACGGTGGGGCCAGCCTCCTGAGCTTGGCTGGGAAGGATGGGTGTGATCCCAGTTGGTATAAAGACACGGGAAGGGCAAGCCAGGCTGGGAGATGGGAATGGGCAGGGAGTGTGTGGGGTGAGTGGGGGACCAGTGAGGAGACAGCACTCACTAGGTTGGGTCTGTGTTGGGAAAAGAAATCAGGCTGGAAGCAGGGCCCCTGGACAAGCCGTTAGCCTGGAGAGAGCTCTGACTTTCTCTGGCTCAGAGTGGAGAACAGTGATGAGGGTGAGGGGGTTGATTACATTTGGCACCTTCTTGTAATCAGTCGAGGGGAAAAATATAACCCAACACTAGATTAGGTAAACAACCGAGATCCACGGGGCCAAGTCCAGACCCTGAGTGAAAACAGGCTGTCTAGTGCCTGTCTCAATTCAAACAACACTCTCCGATGAGTGCAGTCTGCAGATGGTCCCAGGAAAGAGCGGCGGTGACTCTGAGGGTGAGGCCTAGCCACTGCCTTGGCCAACGGCTGAGTTCTGGGGGCCGATGACGCTCAGGCCAGACCCGCTGCACACCACCACCAGGATGGCTCCTTGGAGGGTGGGAGAGGATCCTTTCTCTGCAACGCCCCCTCTGTTCCTCACCTCTGTGGTTCCTCCAGAGGCTCCAGACCCACCAGGAAAACCAGGGGAGGCAGAGACCATATTCTGGAATGGCCGGGGCTTGCTCCAAAAGCCTCTACACCTCGACTCTGGGGCTCCACCACCTTCACCTTGTTCTCTAGGGTTGGCAATGGGGGAGGTGGTCAGCCCCTTCTCTGGGTCCCAGCCTCTTGGGTTGTTCGCTAATTTTGGTTGGAACTCTGGTGTTAAGTAAAAACATCAGGGATCCCTGGCAAGGACTCAGATGAAATGAGACTTAGAAAAACAGAAGAGTCTTTAAGTCTTCCCAAGCAGTGTAAGCAAACAACAGCCCAAGCTGTTGACGGCCCCTGGAGAATACCCCTTGGCAACAGCCAGCTCCACACCACCTGCCTTTAACTGGGGAGCTTTTCTCTGCCTGTGGTTCAGGTTAGAAATTCTGACCCATATGTCCAGCTGACTCTTGGATATTTCCATCTGAATGGAAACACCTCAAACTCAACAGGTCAAAGCCAAAGTCTCCCCCCACCCTTGACAGCCCTATATGTCCACTTCGTTCTCTCTGTCTCTCTCTCACTCAGCGGTGGGTTCCACCATCCTCCCAGAGACCAGAACCAGGCATGTGGGACACTGCCCCCACTCCCTTGAAATGTAATGAAAACCATTCATTGCAGGGCAGCATCCTTCTAAGGGCGAGGTGGTGGTCCAGTCTCTGTGAGTGGGGATATAGATCTCCGTCCAGCTTCCTTCCCCTTGCAGCAAGGAGTGGGGAGAACAGGTGAGAATGGCTGAATTTGTGACTTACTGTTCAGGGCAGCACAGAGAAAGACTTAGTGGTCACTGAAGGTTCATGTTGTAAAAAAAGTAGGTGAAAGGGTCGCCTGGGTGGCTCAGTTGTTAAGCGTCTGCCTTTGGCTCAGGTCATGATCCCAGGGTCCTGGGATCGAGCCCCACATTGGGCTCCCTGCTCAGCGGGAGGCCTGCTTCTCCCTCTCCCACTCCCCCTGCTTGTGTTCCCTCTCTCGCTGTGTCTCTCTCTGTCAAATAAATAAATAAAATCTTAAAAAAAAAAAAAGTAGGTGAAAGCTACAAGGCACATTGTGTTAAGTTGGAAAGACGGCTATGAACACCTTATCTTAAAAATAAATATTTTTCAGTGTCTGTTACCACCAAGGCAGCACCCTTGCCCCCATCCCTCACCTCCCCCGACCCCCATGCTCACGTGCACCCCAAGCTCCCAGACTGTGGTCTCTAATATCATTCTCCACTAACAGGAATGAGGATTCCATAGAGGACAGCTGATTCCATGTCTTTAAGAGGCAGGGAAAAAATCAGGATGGGGTCTGGAATGTCTTGTTGTTGCCAGAAAGCAAGAATGCTTTTAAGAATGTCAAGGGCAGTGCTGTGAGGACCAAGAAGCCAAACCAAGGGGTTCCTGAACCCAGCCTTGACCATTAGGGCATTAATTAGAACAAGTTGAGCCAGAGAAGGAATGTGGATTCATTATAATACTAAAAAAAAAACCTTTAAAGTGTACAGAGAAATGGTTGGCGATCACAAAGAGAGTGAATATAATGGGCTATGTTAATTTGTATTGACTTTAGTAAGTGGGGCATTTCATAGAAACAGGTCTTTTGTTTCTTCTCTTAATTATAAATCTGTTTATAAAAGATAGATGTGTGCTTGTTTCTAACTGTGAAAGGAAGAAAGAATAAATGCAGGGAACTCTGAGGCAACCAATTTTTTTTTTTTTTTTGGAAGAAGTGGGTACTGTCCCAGGACAGGGCTTCTCAATCCTGAGGTCACGCAGGACAACTGAGCAAAGCAAGGTCCCCCTGTGTTCATAGTGGGCCCAGGGGGAGACAGAACTGCAGAGATTTGGCGCCTCCTTCCTTAGGGGATGAAAGTTCGAGATGGCCCCTCTAGGTGAAAATACACCATTCAGCAAGGAGATGCACATTTTTAATAATGCTAACAGACCAGGGCAATATACCATGACATAAGGCTGGCCAAGCAAGATGCCGATTCATCTCATTTCAGGGGGAAAATGTAATGCTGAGAAACCGAAAACCTTCCTGAAAGGTGTGGACTTGACCTAGTGAAGTAACAAAATTTGATTATACAAGGGAAGCTCCCCATATTTGACCTCTTCTCATCAGACTTTGCAACCCAGGCTCACAGCCTGACCCAGAATCGATTCTTCAACCACTCAGATTTTCACAGACTCCAGTGGTTTGGGATGGTTCTCTTCCTTTTGGTCTGGTAAGATTGTTAAAATCCCTAGGAAGGTAAAAATAGTATTTGGTAAAATCACCGAAATCCTAGGAAGGTGTCAAAATTGGCACCCCAAGAAGGTGTGGAATTTAGGATGAGAAACAGAGTGAAATCCACATTATTAGCACTTTTATAACGGGTTTTGATAATAAAGGTATTAAGCCACTTTGGAATTGCGATGTTTTGTATATTTAATACGTTTAGAGCTTTTAAAAGGGTCTACTGTATTAAATTTGTAAATTTAATTAAATGCTTGGAGGTGTTTCTTTAAGCTGGCAATCAATGTTAAATGTTTGTGAAAATCCAATGTGCTAAATGCATGAATTTAAAAAAAAAAGATCTTATTTTTTTAGAACAGCTTTAGGTTTATAGCAAAACTGAGCAGAAAGTGGAGAGTTCCCATATGCTCGCCTGCCCCCAACGACACACAGCCTCCCAACACTCCCAACATTCCCCAGAAGAGTGGAACATTTATTACAATCAGTGAACCTACACTGACACATCATTATCAACCAACAGTAGGGTTCACCCTTGGTGGTGTATAGTCTATGGGTCTTGACAAATGTATACTGACATGTATCCACCATTATAGTGTCCTACAGAATAGTTTTACTGTCCTAAACATCCTCTGTGCTCTGTCTACTCGTCCTTTCCTTCCCACTAGTCCCTGGCAACCTCTGATCTTTTTACTGCCTCTCTAGTTTTGCCTTTTCCAGGCTGTCCTATACTTAGAGTCATATAGTATGTAGCCTTTACAGCTTGGCTTCTTTCACTCTGTAACATGTGCTTACGTTTCCTGCATGTCTTCATGGCTTGCTAGCTCATTCTTCCCCCTTTAGGGCTGAATAATATTCCATGGTCTAGGTGTGCCACAGTTTGTTCATCTATTCACTTACAAAAGCACATTGCGCGGGGCGCCTGGGTGGCTCAGTCGTTAAGCATCTGCCTTCTGCTCAGGTCGTGATCCTGGAGTCCTGGGATCGAGCCCCACATCGGGCTCCCTGCTCCACGGGAGGCCTGCTTCTCCCTCTCTCACTCCCCCTGCTTGTGTTCCCTCTCTCGCGGTGTCTCTCTTTGTCAAATAAATAAATAAAATCTTAAACAAAAAAAAGGACATTGTGTTTGCTTGCAGGTTTTGCAAATTATGAATAAAGCTGCTATAAATATCTGTGTATTGGTTTTTGTGTGGACAGAAGTTTTCAACTCCATTGGGTAAAATGCCAAGGAGCACAATTGCTGGATGATATGAGAGTGTGTTCAATTTTGTAAGAAACTGCCATCTACCTTCCAAAGTGGTGATACCGTTTTGCATGCCCACCCACCCAATCCCCCCAGCAATGCCCCCCAGCGATGAATGAAAGTTCCTGTGGCTCCACATCCTGACCAGCATTTGTTGCTATTACTGTTTGGGGGGTTGGCCATTCTAAGAGGTGGGTAGTGATATCTCATTGTTGCTTACAATGAATTTGATGAGGAAATGAAAAAGCCACAATGAGATATCACCTCACACCAGGCGCATAAAAAAACACAAGAAATAACAAGTGTTGGTGACAGTGTGGAGGAAAGGCAGCCCTTGTGCTCTGTGGGAATGTAAATTGGTGCAGCCACTGTGGGAAACAGTATGGAGGTTACTCAAAAAACTGAAAACAGAAGTACCATACAATCTAGTAATTCCACGGAAATCTTTAGTAAAAGGCGAAAGATTTATGCGATCTGAAGGGGCGCCTGGGTGGCTCAGTTGGTTAAGCGACTGCCTTCGGCTCAGGTCATGATCCTGGAGTCCCTGGATCGAGTCCCGCATCGGGCTCCCTGCTCAGCAGGGAGTCTGCTTCTCCCTCTCCCACTCCCCCTGCTTGTGTTCCCTCTCTCGCTGTGTCTTTCTCTGTCAAATAAATAAATAAAATCTTTAAAAAAAAAAAAAAAAAGAACCCTTTACAATCTAGTAATTCCACTTTGGGGTATTTACCTGAAGAAAACAAAACCACTAATTGGAAAAGATATATACACCCTCATGTTCATTGCTCCATTATTTACAGTAGCCAAGATATGGAAGCCAAAGTGCCCAACGATAGATGAATGGATAAAGAAGAGGTGGTGTATACACAATGGAATATTACTCAGCCATAAAAAGGAATAAAATTTTGCCATTCACAACAATATGAATGGACCTAGAGGGTGTTATACTAAGTGAAATAAGCCAGACAAAGACAAATACCACATGAGCTCATATGTGGAAAAAAACACAACAAACACACAATAATAACAAAAAAGGGAGAGAAACAAGACTCGTAAATATAGAGAACAAACTGGTGGTTGCCAAGGTGGGGGAGAATGGGTGAAGGGGATTAAGAAGTAAATTTCCAGTAGTAAAATAAACAAGTCATGGGGATGAAAAGTACAGCATAGGGAATATAGTCAATAATATTGTAATACACTTACCGTGGTGAGCATTTCCAAATGTATAAAACTGTCGAATCACTATGTTGTATGCCTGAAACTGATTTAATATTATAGGTTAACTACACTTCAATTAAAAATTTTTTAAAATGGGCATCAAACCATGTGTAAATAGTAGTCAACATTCCTCTCCATTGCCCAGAGGCTCTCCAGACTTGATGAGCCATCAGTGTTCTATATGAATATGCACCAGAAAGCGTGCCTGAGTGAAGCAGGTGAGGAAGGGCCGAGTTATTCCTGGTTGTAGATAGAAGGACTTAGGGAGGAGGAGTGTCAAGGGCAAAGGGAGTTAGTCAAGGATGGAGAGAGGGGGACAAAGAAATATGGTGGGAGAACAAAACTCAGGACGGTGGAAATGACTAAGAAAAATTTTAAGAATGGGCAACTTAGTATTTTTTTTGGTGGATTTAACGTTGTTGTAATGGGCTCAGTTTCCACAAGTGGGCTGCCCTGTGTGAGTGTGGGGTGTTTTGTGTGGAACTCCAGGAGAAGTGACCGAGCTCCATACCTGTGTCCCTGAGGGGTAGAGAAGGATCAGCTATGGGCAGGGGGAGGTGAGGACACCCACAGCCTGTGGCAGAAACCTGCAGACTAACTAACTAATGGTGGTCCCTCCCCACAGGGACATAGGGAAGGGGGAGGGGTCTCTATGTGACCCGGGAGGCCGAAGTGTGTTGGAACCGGCCTTTATCAGCTCACAAGCTGATTGTTCCATTTTCAGGAATTTTTGCGAGTTGATTATTAAACTCTCAGTAGATAGAAATCTGCCCGGAGGCATTTACCTCCCGGAAGTTGGCACAAACATTACAAATCAGCAACTTCCCCAACTCCGCTCACAGCTACTGGTTAAACAGTGACGGGCGCACCACGGAAGGTGAGGTCATTTGTGATCAGGCTCCTGGCCTCTCTCCAGGCTCAGCTCCTGTCACATCCTGCTTTTCACACACCAGAAATGCCCGAGGCCTCACAACTCCTGCCTCCCGGCTCTCAGCACATGCTGTCCCTCTTCCCCTGACCGCGCTCCATTTTTCAAGATTCAGCTCTCGTGTAACCTCCTGGGGAAAGGCTCCACTCCAGGGCTGCTGTGTGAGTCCACAAGGAAAAAGTGTCTTGACCCTGTGGGGTCCGCCCTCCCATCCCATCCCCTCCAGCTCAAGGCCTTTGAGATGGGCCTGTGGACTCGTCCACATTTCTGAGTCAGGAGAGCCTGTGTGGGGCCAGAACCTCTCCGAACTTCTACAGACCGATCCTCTCTGAACTTCTACAGACTGATCTCCCAGGGTAGGTTAGTCGTGAAGGACAGTCACTGGGGGACCAAGTGGAAGATGAGGCCATCTTTGAATTTAGAGGAAAATTCTCCAGGGCATCTTGGAGGAAGTGAGCTGAGGGACAGCAAGAGCGGGCCTGCTGACGATGACAGGGGATGACAGACGAGGCCCCCTGACAAGTGCTGAGGCCTGGGGCTTCTCCAGAGGGCAGCAGCGGCCTGGTCCCACCCATCCCGCGGTGCCCTGGGCCCCAGGCCTCTGGGACAGCTCCAAGGTGTCGGCGCACCAGGCCTAGGCCTTGGCCGCCTGCTGACGGTGTTGCTTCCAGCCAGAGTCACTTTCCGTCCCCGTGGACTTGTCAGCAGGGCTGGAAATGGTGACTTGAATGAAAAATGTAAGCTGCAGGGGAATCTGTCGGGGCTGTAGAGAGAAGAGCTACTCTTGGGGACTTTACAAGGGTCTCCCTTCTCCGAAACGATCCTGCCTCAAGGGTGCTCAGAATTCACTCCTGCCCTCAAGCTCCAGCGATTCTTGTTGGGGGAAAAGGTGGTAGAAGATGAACAGGAAAATGGAGAGGTGCCAGCTGAACCGGCCTCAGGAACTGCAGGGAGTGGGGCCTCACTGGATGGCCCCCTGCACGGCTTTGCCTCCCCTCTGGTCAGGGAGACGGGGGTCCCGGAGGATAGCAGCCGTGAGGGGAAGGGGCAGGCAGAGAACCTTCCCTGACGCTCTTTCCTACTCTCTCAGGGCAGTGCCCCAGCAGAACCACTATTTACTTCAGAATTTTAAATGTCGCCTAGAAATTTTATTGACATTTTTGGTAAGATACACAAGCCAGTCTTCCTGGTGGTGGTAGGACACCATCTCCATCCCAGCAGGAGATGGCTTAGAATGAAGTAGAAGGCTGGGAGCCAGGACCGGCAAGTCACCCCATGCCGGGGACCGCCAGGAGTCCCGCCCAGGTGCCGCCCCTGCCTGGGCCTCCGGGTTGGGATGTACGCTCAAGCGACCTCACCTCCCTGGACTTGGCGTTTCCTCAGAGTGGCCAAGGTGGCTTTTCCTGGAAAGCCAGGAGCCTGTTTTTCCTGAACCTCTGGTGCCCACGCAGGCCTGCCCTCGAGGATATCACCGCTGCGCCGGGGCCGGGGTGCGCGTGTGTGTGTGTGTGTGTGTGTGTGTGTGTGTGTGTGTGTGACTTGGTAGCTTGCAGAAACCCTGTTGCTCAAAAGAACCCATGTCTGAGGCAGGTGTGCCTGCCGGAGAGAGCTGGGAATGTGGAATTTCTCAGCAGGTTGGCTCTGAGGGCTGGAAGCAACCCCACGGTTTTGTAGGATCCTGTGGAGGCCTCATCATTCCTGTCATTCCGGCCTGAGCAACTCAAGCCTCCTAGGACTCCTTGTGTCTTCCTTCCCTCATCTACAGATCACTAGAATAGGTGCTAAAATAGGTCACAGTCCCGGTCACCTCCTGAACAAGCCATGGCCCCAAGGCAAAATGACGGAATTCCCTTTATGCCTGGTGGACCCGGTGCCTCCCTCCATGCTCCTGTGCCCCCTGACCGGCCAACAGCCGCCGGGCACTGGCTGTGGGCCAGTGATGGCGCCAAGCCTTGTTGAGGCACCATCTCATGTAACGGGTCCGCCCTCTTGGGACGAAGCGGAATTCTCTCATTATCCCCATTTCCCGGGTGAGAAAAGCCAGGCTCCGAAAGTTAGGGTAGAGCCAGGATTCAAACTCCCGCATTCGGGGGTGCAATACTGCTTTGCAAATTCAGGTGGAGTCTAAAGTTCAAGTCCAGCTTGGACTAGTCTCTGGACAACAGACAAAGCTCACAGTGTCCGTCTCCTTTTGAGAAAGTAGGAAAATGCCATCCCTAGAACATTTGTCATCTCATTATCTAAAGGTTAAATTCAGTGTAAAGTGTACCAGCTACTGAGGAAAAACACTGAACTTCTGCCTTGTTTTCTCTCTACGCCCTGTTTTCCCACTGCCACTTCCCTGGTAAGTATTACGTCGAATTGCCCGAAATTGATGTTATTATAGGTAAAACCAGTAAAATATCGGCACTTTCATGTGGTTCAAGCTAGTAGTAGACACTGCAACTTGAAGAGACTTCGCGTGTCTCTACGGCTCCATCTCCCTCCATCCCCGCATCAATGCCTCTTGTCCAAACTGTGCCCTCACTTCAGGGTTTAGCTGAAATAATGCCGCCTCCACCGAGAAGTCTTTGCTGAATTCCCATCTGGAAATCATCTTTCCTAAACGCCCATGGCACCTTACTTGCATCCCTTGTCACCATTTTCCCGGAATGGTGGCTGTCTACAGGTGTACATGCTTTTTTTCTGATGAAGGTACCATGTCTAATTTGTCCCCATCTGACTGGCTCTTTAGCATAATATCCGGCACTTTGTAGGTGCTTTTTCATAGTTTATGGAAGTCAGTTAAATGCCTTCCTGCTCCTTGAGGGGACAGTGTCTGTCCCAGGGCCCCGCACTACAGCCTGTAGGAGCATCTGATTTGGGAGCAGGCGGGGAGGCAGTACCTGCCCCTCTAGCCCCCCCCCACAACAGAGGAGGGATACACCCCTCCTTTCTCCCAACCTTGCCCAGGGGATAAACTAGAATGCAGACCGCGCAGGTGATACTTTTGGGGACAATTTTGGGGCACACAGTCCAACCCCAAACACCTATGAAAGTACTTTGAAAAATCATAAAGAGCTGTATAAATATAAGGGCTTAATATTATCTGTTCCTTCCTTAATTCATTTATCGACAGCCTGGGAACTGTTAGGCAAGGTGAGTGGTGCTGGGGCACAAACTCAGGGTTCTGCATCAGTCAGACAGCGGTGGGGGAGACAGACAGACAGTCAGACAGAAAGAATAACCAGTGCAACCAGGCAAACAGGAGTGTGAAAGAGACTGGGGGTCGAGGAGCCTGTAAAGCGGGGGCTCCTTGGAGAAGGAGGTCCCCACGGAATCTTGCGTAGCAGGAATTTACCACCGCGGAAAGGTTAGGATGGGGAGGCAAGGGCTTTCCAGATGCGAGAGCAGCACCACAAGGGCTCTGAGTCAGGAACTCAGGTGTCCATGGTGAGTGGGAAGGGCGCAGGTGAGGACTGGGAAGGTGGGCAGGTCGGGGCAGGGAGGGCCCTGTGAGCCACACCAGGACCTGGGACTGTGCTCTGGAAGGAGGAGATCGCTGAAGTTGTGAGCAGGTGAGGGACAGGAGCAGGTGTGGGTGTCGGGTAGATGGCTGTGTCTGAAGTGAGCACCGCAGCCTCCAGGGCAGGGGTGGGGGCGGGGGGAGCCTGCTGAGCAGCCAGCTCCATCAGTATGGAAGCAAGATAACGGGAGGCTCAAAGGAAGGTGGCAGAGGAAGGGAGCCTGTGTGGATGGAAGCAGAGAAATTGAAGCAATGTGAAGGAAGCTGAGTGTAGAGACTTAGTAAGTCACTGGATGAATGGAGTTAGGGAGGGCAGGACGCCTGGATGGTCACTGGCTAAGGGCAGCAGGTGAGGACCCGGTGCCATTTTCAGAAATGGGGACGCAGGAGGAAATCCAGGCAGGGGGAAAGAAGGGGAGTTCTGCTGTATCCCGAGTTTCTTTCCTTTCAAGCAGGGAAATCGCTTTTCCCTCCTTTACACCAATTTGTTTCATTGACATTTGTTTTGTTGCCAAAAAAAAAAAAAAAATCAGGACACACAGAAAGGTATCGAAGTGAATAAAGATTCCTCTTCTGCTACTCAGAGATAGTCAACATATGGGTGAATGTTCTTCCAAATCTCTTTCCTGTGATATATAATTTCAAAAACCATAATTGGGAGTAGAGTTTTTAAGACTTTAGATGCTTAGCTGTACCCCAGATCCGTCCAGTTGGAATCTCCGAGGGCGGGAGGCCAGGCATCAGTGTTGTTTAAAGCTTCCGGAGGATTCTGGTGCGAAGCCAGTGTGAGAACCAGCACCCTAGAGGCAAATTAGTACAAGATAGCACCGTGAAAGCCGCCCCCCGCCGAGTCCGTGCTGTTCCTGAAGGCTCCAGAGAGAATTTGGAAATCTACGTAGCGTCAGTGACCACAAGGCACTTTAGCCTTCTACCCAAGAGAGTCAGACCAAATCATGATTCAAAGCACCGAGGAAAAGCCAGTATTCTCAGGTACTCTGCTCAACCCCCCTGGGTGCTTCGCTCTGGCCGATGGATGATGGGGAGCCACTTCGGTGATGGCATTAACACCTTAACATCTCCAGACACGGGCTCTATAGCTAGTCGTTAGTGCCGAGGATGCTGCTAGCCACAGAGCGAGGGTGACGTCGGGTCCTAGCAAGAAAAGGGATTATGAACTCCGGGAGCAGGCATTCACCATCTTAGAAAAGAAGGTGAAGAGGGGAAAGAGAGCCTCCGATTCACATAAGAGCGTCGAGTCCAAGAATTGTAAACATGTAGAGGCTGCCAAACCTCACTCTAAATATATTCCAATGATCTCATGTTTTCATATGCAGCGCAATAAAAAGAGGCATTTTTATTCATCTTGGATGACAGCGTCTTGAGCTTTTATGAGAGCGTCGTAGAAGTATTAGTTTAAGCAAGCGCTGCAGTCAGTATTTCGACCATTGAAAGTCACCACCACGGGCACAGTAAAGGCACCGAGGGACAGTTATTTATCTTCGTGCAAGCTGGGCCCTCAAATGTATTCCCAGAGAGCGGCGGCGAGCCCCCCACCCCATGGGGAAGCGTCCCCAATCAAAGATCCTCTGAGGAGAGCCAAGAGAGGCTTTGGAGGCCTCAGTGCATATTTGGAGGTGATTAACATTTCGGTTTGGCCTCTTCATCTGCATGGACTTCATCTGTTACTCGTTTTCTCTTTGGCCAAAGAGACCCCATCCAATGTCCCAAAGGAGAAGGCTGGAAACTTTTCCGAAAGCCCTTTTAGGTGAAGCCCACTGAGAGGGCAATTGGAGCTTTACTCCTTTTATGGCCATTGCACAAGAGACAGAGAGACAGAGAGAGAGAGAGCGCAAGCTCATCTCTGTCCCGCCTGACATCTGTGGAGCCTGTGGTTCTCCGCCCTCACGGAGCTGAGCGGTCAGTCTCCAAGCCCGGGACGCTGTCAGTGCCCCCCGGGGTGACAGACCTCCAGCGGCTCTCGACCCACCCACCCCCTCGAGCGAACCCTCACCCTCCTCTGGAGTCTGCGCTCCTGGCCTTTCTGGGCATAAATCAAGCAGCAGGGTAGAGCTCGGAAACATGACGAATCCCTTGGCTGGCTCCGGCTCGAGAAGACAAGGGGGGAGCGGAGGGGACCTTGGCTGGAAGGGCAGCCAGAATCTAGCATTCCTGGAGCTGGCCCCAACTGCTGAGACGGGAGCTGCCAGGGGAGTCCTCCCTGGGGGCAGCCCCTGGGCGCCAAGCTCGAGGGGGAGGGGGCTTCGGTGTCTGCGGAGAACACTGTGCACTTCGGGGTGCTGTCCTGGGAACGTGGGGGCAGGGGCTCAGGGCCGCGCAGCCTTAGCCGGGATGGCCCCTGCGGCAGCCCCACGTCTGAAGGCTGTGGTTTGCCCGTGGTGTGGGCACGCGTGTGCAAGCACGTGTGCTCACGTCGGGGGCCGGTGAAGTGAGAGAGCCCCTGCTGAGGGTGCAGGGGAGGGGCGTCTCCAGCCCTCAGTGTGGGGGTGGCCCAATGCTGCAAGTGTTGCTGTCTCCCCTTCTCTGGTGCCTGGTTTCATAGGGTTAACCAGCTCCCCATGTCTCTGGTCCCCACAGGTCATTTTGCGTAGGTGGCGACCCTGCAGCTCTGTCCTCCCCTCCCCCCCGCAGGGACCGCCCAGTAGGAAAAGCTGGGGGTCCTGGGTGTCACCCTCCTGCCTTGTCCATCTGCTGGGCCCCGATGCTGGTCACAGGACCCACTGCAAGCAGCCCCTGAGGGACCAGGTATGTATGACTGGGTTCGGGCCTCAGAGCCCTTCCATCTAGAGGTTCTTTTTGTTTTGTTTTGTTCTTGAGAGTCCTGGAGAGATGAATCCAACCGCCACTAGACCAGAGAGTCTAGGCACTTGCATTCAGCACAGAGGATGCTTCCTTTGAGAAGAGCCTGGGGAGGGCTTTGGCCTCAGCTGCAACAGGCTCTCAGCAAACACGCATCAGAAGGGCTGCCTTCCTAAAACCATTCATCACGTTAAAATAGTCACTGCTCTCTCCAAACCTCCTCAACACTCAAAAGCACTTTTTTGTTGCAGTGTTCGTTTTTTTTTTTTTTAAGGGGAGGAGCGCTGTGAGACCCTCACGGCAAGAAGACAGACCATTACCATAACCTCTGCTCCCCTCTGCTCCCCAAAGCCCTCTCCCTACGGCACTGGGAATCCTCTGCTCTGGCCGGCAGAACAATTCGCTTCCTCCGGGCAATCACTTCCGTCCAGGGCTTTCCTGTCACCAAAGCCACACGAATGCGAATACATTTTTCATTAGGAGAAAATAAAACTCACAAGTGACATCAACTGAAAAATGTTCCTTGAGAGCAAGTTATTTCCATTTAAAGCTAAGCACATGACAGCTGGTGACTTTTAATGGAAAGTAAAATTTGCTGGGCTGACTTACTATAAAACCACTTGAGAATTTGTGTTTTTAATTTTCCTTTTGGAGAAAGGCAACGCTTTGGAGTCCAGAAGAGCAGATGAGGAATGGAAAGGTCTGGTCTGGTCTCTAATTATGGCCTTAAAAGACCCTGGACAATCCTCAGCAAAATCATGTTCCAAAACCTAGGCACATTAATTTCCTTTACCCTTTACTTGAAGCTCATTTAATAAGCTGGTCAGAAGACAAACCTCTCTGTTCCACTGTTCACTGGCTCCATACCAATAGTTGCATGAGCACTGAAAACTCTTCACCGTTTCCCCACTTCATAGACAATGCCTGGTACGAAGGGACCGGTGGGTGTCTGTATGGATTATATGTTTGTGTCCTTCCCAAATTCATATTTTGAAACCCTAACTCACAATGTGATGGTAGTTGGAGGAACCCCCTTTGGGAGGTAACTCGATTTAGATGAGGTCATGAAGGTGGGGCCCCTTACTGGGATTAGTGCCTTTAAAAAAATAAGATTTATTTATTTTAAAGGGGGGGGGAGGGGCAGAGGGAGAGAATCTCAAGCAGACTCCTTGCTAAGTGGGGAGCCTGATGCAGGGCCCGATCTCACAACCCTGAAATCATGACCTGAACCGAAACCAAGAGTCCAACGCTTAACTGACGGAGCCATCCAGGCGCCCTTTTTAAGAAGAGGCGGAGAGACCAGAACTCTTTCTTGTGGGCACACGGCAAGAATACAGCTGCCTGTGAGGCAGGAATAGAGTTCTCACCAGGAACAGAATTTGCTAGCACCTCCATCTTGGACTTCCCAGCCTTTAGAACTGTGAGAAGTAAATGTCTGTTAAGTCACTCAGTCTACGGTACTTTGTTCCAGCAGCCCAAGCAGACTAAGACAGTATTCTGGTAAGTGAGGAGGTGCTCTGTTACCATGAACTCTAGGGGATGTACTACCCAAACACTTGAACTGCATTAGACGTGGAAGGAAAACCCTGTGATATCAGACCTCTGTTTCAGGCCAATATGAATTCCGTTCCTCCTTCCTTCCAGAATCCTCTAGCACTTTTAGAATCCGTAACACATCGGTTGTCTGTGTGGGCAGTAGAGAGAATCTCCAGAATCTGGAGACACGATCAGAAGGTGTCAGCTGTTGAAGGGAGAAACTAACAGAATCTTCACAATATCATCTGCAGACGAAACCTGCCCTAAAGGAAGTTTTGCACATGCGCTGCTGAGGATTTCACGGTTTGCTACATTAAGATTAGATTAACCCAACATTTATCAGAAGCTTACATTACGTAAAGTAATGACTAAGTAGGTTGTGATAGTTGATTTGAGGAGAATTAAAAGAGTAGGTATGAAACATCCCATATAGAGCCTGGAAAAAGAGAGCTGAAGAGTAAGAATGTAGTTAGTGTTTATCCAGGGGTATCAAGGGAATGGTAGAGAAGGCATTCCAGACTCTACCGCAGTCCGCAGTCTGAGCCCCACACCCTTCACCACCTTTTCCCTGATTCCTGCTTCACAAGCAATTATTGTGTAGCTTGCTGCTCTGTTGTTTGGTGTATCATGTTGAGGACTGTTAGGTCTTCTTGGAGGCTGACCCCTTTATCAATACGGAATGCCTTTCTTTATCCTTGATAGCTTTCTTTGCTTTGAAGTCTTTTCTGTCTGAAATCGATGTAACTCTTCCTGCTTTCTTCCGATTAATATTAGCATGGTATATTTTTCCCCAATCATTTATTTTTAATCTATACGTGTCATTATATTTAAAGTGGGTTTCTTGTAGGCAATGTATAGTTGGGTCTTTTTTTTTTTTTTTTTTTTTTTAATCTACTCTGGTGATCTCTTAGTGCCTTGATGCATTTAGGCCATTGACATTCAAAGTAATTTTGGATCTAGGTTGGGTTAATGTCAGCCATAGTTGTTACTGCTTTTTAGTATGTTGCCCTTGTTTGGTCCTATTTTTGTCTTCCACTCTCTTTTGCATTTTATATAATTCCATTTTCTCTCCTTTCTTAGCATATCAATAATACTTTTTTTTTCACCTTTTTTCTGGTGGTTGCCCTAGTGTTTGCAAAATACATTTACAACGAATACAAGTTTACTTTCAAATAACACTATACAACTTCACAGGTCATGAACAAAATGATCCTAATTTACAGGAGCAAAATGATCCAAATTCTTCCCTTCTGTCCCTGTATCACTGCTGTTGCTCATCTCACTTATATATAAGCATATGTAAGTGTATATATACACAGATACATACATAAGCTAATACGCTGTTGCTATTATTATTTTGAACAAACTGTTATCTGCTAGATTAATTAAGAATAAGAAAAATAAAGTTTTAATTTTACCTTCACTTATCCTTTCTTCAATGCTGTTCCTTTCTCTATGTAGATCTGAGTTTCTGATCTATTTTTCTTCTCTCTAAACAATTCCTTTTAACTTTTCTTTCGAGGCAGGTGTATTGGCAACAAATTCTCTCAATTTTTGTTTGTTTGAGAACACTTTTCTCTCTTGTTCACTTTTGAACAATAATTTCTCAGGATACAGAATTCTAGGTTGGTGGTTTTGATCTTTCAACACTTTTCTCTTCTTGCTTGCATGGTTTCTATGGAGAAGCCAGATGTGATTCTTACTTTTGCTCCTCTTATAGGTAAGGTGTATTTTTCCTCTGGTTCCTCTCAGGATTGCTTCTTTTTGATTTTCAGTAATTTGAAAATGTTGTTTAGGCATAGATTCTTGTTGTTGTGTTTGTTTTTGCATTTATCTTGCTTGGTGTCCTCCGAGCTTCCTGGATCTGTGGTTTGGTGTCTAGCATTAATTTGGGCAAAATTCTCCGTCATTATTGTTTCAAATATTTCTTCTGGTCCATTTTTTCTTTTTTCTCCTTCTGGTACTCCTGTTACAAGTATGTTACACTTTTTGCAGTTGTCCCACAAAAGTTGGTGTTCTGTTTTTTTTGTTTTGGTCTCTGTTGTCTTTGCTCTTCAGTTTTGGAGGTTTTTACTGAGATATCCTCAAGCTCCAAGATTCTCTGCTCAGCTGTGTCCAGGATCCTGCTAAGCCCATCAAAGGCATTCTTCCTGTCTGTTACATTGTTTTTCATCTCTACCATTTCTTTTTGGTTCTTTCTTTAGGATTTCCATCTCTCTGCTTACATTGCCCATCTGTTCTTACACACTGTCTACTTTATCCGTTGGATCCCTTAGCATATTAATCATAGTTGCTTTAAATTCCAACGTTCCTGCCGTATCTGGTTCTAATGCTTGCTCTGTCTCTTCAAATTGTATTCGCTGACTTTTGTGTGTCTTGCAGTTTTTTTCTGGAAAGCTCAACACAACACATTGGGTAAGAGAAATTTCTCCAAATAGTCCTTTAGTGTTGAGGCGGTGAGGTGTCAGGGGAGGGGAGGCATTCTACAGTCCTGTGATTAGGTCTCAGCCTTTTAGTGAGCCTATGCCTCTGGCCCGTGAACTACACAAGTGTTTTGATTTTTTTTTTTCCTTTCCCCTCAGCTGGGGCAAGACAGCGAGAATCGGCCGGAGTGGGTATTGCCCTCCTCCCAAGTCAGCTGGGCTCTGGTAATACCCCAACAGGCCATGCTCTGGTTAACTAGTTTTCCCTGAGGGCAGGCCTTAAAAAAAAAGAGTGCTCGGTCATATTTCAAAATGGTTCCTTTTCCTCTCCCCATGCTGGCAGCATGAGGGGGCATTTTCCTCCAAGTATTTACTGTGGGAAACTGATGCAGGTAAATTTCTTCGCAGCAGGGCGCCCCTTTCCTCTCCCCTGTGATGAGGTTCCTCCTGGGGTTCTTACCTCTCAGTTGTCCACCCTGAGCCTCCAGCAGATCATCAATTACAGTTCAGGTTTTCCTACCTGGCGCTCTTTCCACTCTTTCCGGGGTGGTTGCCTGCGTCTGTCTGGTGAGCCATAACTCCCTGTATCCACCTGTCTCTCCTGTCTTGAGGGCAGTGCTGTGTCCTAGGTCCTCCTTCTTCTCTTACAGATCCTAAAGGAATTGTTGCTTTTTCACGTTCTTCAATTTTATTTATCGTTAGGATTGAAGTGATTTCCAAGCCCCTTGCATGCTGAACTAGAAATAAAAAAACAATTTTAAAAATGTTAATTCTGTTTTTCCGGTACACAGCAGACAGGGGTGCTCTGGAGAAGCAATTGGAAAGGTATGTCCTCCATTGTAAGTTGGTTCAACTGGCATTCTGGTTTCTCTATCAGTCCGCTGTGAGTTTGGTTGCCAGGATTTCACCTCTCGGGGACTGGTCAGTCTTGGGGGGATCCATTACATGAGGTTTCTGAAATCTGAAAGCAAAGAGCCAGATCTAGACCCAGCCCTGCCCCAGGACACAGATGGCCTTTGAGGCTCGGCTTGAGCAGGCAGCTGGCCATGGAATATCATAACCTGGCAACTCCACACCCGCAGCTGTCCTGGTTCTCACTTGCTGGTAAGTTACTTTGTACATATTTTGTCTTAAGTAACTCCTTCCTCTCCACTTCTTCCTTATAGTGCCACGTTTTCTGTAGCAGGGGCAGGGTCCCTCCTCCTCCAACGTTTATGAAATGTATGGTATCGGGGTGCCTGGGTGGCTCAGTTGTTAAGCGACTGCCTTTGGCTCAGGTCATGATCCCAGGGTCTGGGATGGAGCCCCACACCGGGCTCTCTGCTCCGTGGGGAGCCTGCTTCTCCCTCTCCTGCTCCCCCTGCTTGTGTTCCCTCTCTCTGTCAAATAAATAAATAAAATCTTTAAAAAAAAAAAAGAAATGTATGGTATCTCCACCATAGGGATACTTGATATATTGACTAGCTTTTTCAGCAAAGACATCTGAAAAGGCAAGTGCAAATATATCCTCTTGGAATCCAACTATAAACAGCATAATTAAAACAAGCTAACATGTTCTGTTGTTGGATCTTCCGTGTGTTTGAATCAACTCTCACGCCACTCTCCTCTCGAGTGATGAGCAAGAAATCCCTTCTACCGCACCTTTCTTTCCATATTCTGTCCTATGGCTTTTGTTTTCGTTCAACCTACCATTTACTTGTCATGAACTATGATGCTATCTGGGGCTGATTAGAGCTTGCAGGGTTTACATTCATTCCCAATTATACAGTTATAGGTCATTCTTACAGCAAATCACCATTATGAAGCTACAAACCTCTTACGACTCCTGCAACAAAAAGTTGCTGAACTTGGATCGTAGAAATAGCATTACCGGGCTTACAGTGAGGCCTGAGGACAACTTGGGGGAAGGAGCACCTGCAGGAAGGAAGGGGCTTGAGCCAGATCTACGAGAGGCAGGAGTTCGGTTGCAACAGTGGCTAGATGTGTGAGTTTGGCAAGACCTTTCAACCAATACTCTATTTTCTCCTTTATAACAATGCGGATCACAACTCCAATCTCACAGGACTGATGTGAGGATTGCATAACGTAACATCTGTCAAACGCACAGCACGTCCGGACATACGGAGATGGATAAATGTTAGTTTCTTTGTTCTTCCTGCACATAGGGCATTGGAGAATAGGATGAGTCAAGTCTTATGTGAAAGGTCCATCTAGTGTTGCTGGGACTTGACCTCTTTGCTTGGGGTCCAAAAGCATCCTGGATTCCCACCCAAGGATCTGTTACAGCTTGGCTCCAGGGCATCAGAGTATAAACACAAAGGGGAAACCAAGTCTGTCTGTACAACAATAGTGTATGAAGTCATGCTTCGCTGTCAGAATGGAACGGTTCTGCCCCTTGTGTGAGACGGTTGCCTCAGTCCAGCTTATCTTACCGGAAGCCCTGGAAAGGGATCATACTTTAAATCTGCTTGATGGCACCTGCCGCTGCCTGCCCGTGTCTCACATTTCCCAGAGAAAGGGTGACACGGCCACTTTCCACAGCAGACTAGTCCTCAAACAGCATGCTCGTCACTCAGCATTCGTTTCTGCTGACCAAGGGAGCAGAGCCGTCCTACCGGTGGCCCCCATCTGCTCACTGTTCACTAGCACCAGGCCCTGTGCTTTGCATTTTCCATGCATTCTCTGATTTAGCCGCGCAATAACCTCAGGAACGAAGAACTGTTTCGTGCTGGTTTTAAGGCTTGGGAGGTTAAGCACAGTCGACAGAAGGAGTCAAGTGAGGTGGGCATTTGAACAGGGAGGCTACTGGGAGTGGAGGTCCCATGTCGGCCCTAGAAAGGGCATCGTGTGGTCCTCGAGGTGCAGCGTCGCCTGCCGACAGCTCAGGGAGTCATCATTACCAGCTGTACCGCTCGGCAGAGTGCAGGGCTCCTGGGGGCATGGGATGGGGGGCACGCTTCCTTCAAAATGGTTCATAGTCTTTTTTACCCCTGTGCTCCCACTTGGGGACAGACCCTCTTTGTCCCTCTCTCGGAGCGTAACTGCTTCCTGCCTGTTCTCCCAGCACCACCGTCCAACTCCTCGTGCCGGCAGTTAAAGCTCTAACTTGGCAGTGTAAACTCTTCTCAGCCTCAGCTGGGTACTTCAGTTCTTGCTTTCACTTCTCCTCTGCCCTAAGTCCTGCCCACAGGTAGATCTTGCCCCTTCCTCGCACCCTCCCCTGACTTCCCCTGTCACAGGGCAGGGCCCTCCTCTGAACAAGCAGAGCTTCCCCGGTCTCGTATGCACATGTGGCATTTAAGCAATTCAGGATCATTCGTGCTCACTTCTTGGTTTTGCATCTGTAGGGAGGCTGCAAAACTCCAGGGACCCACAGTGCAAGGCCCACGGCGAGGCTCAGGCCCTGCACAGCCACTGGGGAAGAAGAAAAGTTACAGCTGCGTGTTGACACCATACGAATTTCTTCAGAAATGTTATTAGCAAGGATAATTAAAACAGGAAGCTGCTGGGTTCTTCTTTCTTTGAGCCCTGTCATAAATCACAACATTATCTGCCGAGTGTCTGTGCTCCTAGCAGGGCTGAGAACCAGACCCATCAGAGTCTGAATCCTGGCTCCACAAATCCCTTAGCCTCTGACCTCTGTTGTGATTTGGGCAGAATTAGCCCTGCCCTCCCGGGTTATGAGGAATAAATGAGGTCTCGCGTCTAAGATTATACCCGGGACATCAATGATTATACGACGAATCCCACTGTGCAGTGTTTGTGGACTACATTGGGGACTTTGGCTGGTGACTGCAGGGGTGCAGCGAGGCCATGCAGGGCAGCACCCCAGGAGGCCGACAGGGAGACAGCTGCTGGGGAGGGTTGGGTGCACAGTGCAGGGACTGGGTGACGGGGCGGTCGCTGCCCCCAGACGGGGAAGTGTCCCTTCTTCCCAGTGACCTCCCGTGTCTGACCTCAGCTGTGGGCCTCGTGCAGGTGGTGGCTCACAGGGCACGTGGTCATTCCCGGCTCCTTCTTCTCAGCGCTCGGGGTCCCACCCTGACCGCGAGGAAGCCCAGTCACAGGCAGCCTCCCATGCCCCCCGAACCCGGCACATAGCGCGCCCTTAGCGCCTACTGCTTTTTGTTGGCCATTCCCAAGTACACCCTTTCCAAGAATAAAAGAAAGACTTCTTCCTAGACCGACTCGCGAACCAACAAACGGATAATTAAGATGTCGCAAGAAAGTCATCGGTAAAGGTTCAAGAGGCTGCTTTTCTTAAAGCTCTGCACAGAGGTGGGCGCCTGGGTGGCTCAGTCGGTTAAGCGACTGCCTTTGGCTCAGGTCATGATCCTGGAGTCCTGGGATCGAGTCCCGCATCGGGCTCCCTGCTCGGCGGGGAGTCTGCTTCTCCCTCTGCCCCTCCCCCCTCTCATGTGCTCTCTCTCAAATAAATAAAAATCTTAAAAAAAAAAAAAGCTCTGCACAGAGGTGCCACAGTTTACACTGTTTGGACAGCAAGTGCGTAGCTCGGGGCAGATGGAAGAACAACAAGGACAAAAGAGAAGGCGGTGGAAGCAAGCCTTTGGCTTTGTTTAGCCACTGTTTACCGGCTACCATAGTAGCACGCCTCGCCCTGGGGTGGTGTGACAGAGGCCGCCTTAGCCCGTAGGGGGGCAGGGAAATATTTGAGAGTAAAAGCCTAATTATTTTAAGGCACATCAAAACAAAGGCAATGAGGGAAACAATCTGGCTTTAGCAGTTTGTGCGGATTCGGCATCTCGGAAGAAGCTGGTGCTTTCGCTGAGCAAGGGAGAAGGGGACCCAGAGGCAGCAGGGGGCTGCCCAGGGACACAAATGCTCCCGTTGGGGCAGGCCGGCCGCGGACCGGGCCAGGGCTCGGGGGGGCTTCCCATGGCACCCGGCTCCGCTTTGGGGTTCATGTCCTCACAGCCTGCGGAGGTTGCACTTCCTGCCCACTTGAGTGAAAAACCCCACAAGGAATAGGTGTTTCTCTCCCTTGTTTTGAGATCGTGAATACCACCTGGTTGCACTTCTAAAAATGTAATAGATGGGGAACACAAGCAGAAATCGTGAGACGGTTCTCTAGTATTTTTTCCAGCAGGCGTAAGTCTTAGAGGTGGCCTGCCTTTCCCCGTTTTCTTCTTCGTTTTTCCTCCTCTTCCTATCCCTTCTTTCTCTTCTCTCCCTTTTCTCCTTGATTGCCTTTTTCTTTCACTTCCTTTTTTTCTCTTCAAAAAAAAAAAAGATGATTACTACACAGGAGTCTCAAAGTGAGGCTCTTGTAGGCTTGGATCAATCTAGCAGCACAAGGAAATCATTAAGGACTGAGGTTCTTTCCATCTTCCCTTCTCTTTGAGGACAGCTTTGCTTTCTGGCCAGCTTCCCTCTTGGTCCTAAAGTGGGAGCCTAGTTCCAGGGATCACGTTACGACACCTAGGTCGGTAAAGAAAATGCAGAAAATTGGTCACGGGACTATAGGAAGCGATGGGGTCTGCAGCGGTCCGGAGTGAATGGCCCTGCCAAAGGCATTCAAATACAAAAGAATTTTTTTTCCCTGTTGCTTCAGACTATTTTGTTGTAGTCAGAGGGCAAAAAGGGGATCATGGATGTTCTGCAATAATTCCTTTGAGAGTAAATACACTGTTGCGAGCGGCTGCACGTCACCGATCCACTCCTACAGATATCAGCCCCGAGCAGCAGAGGACCTGACCTTCCCGAGATCAGATGCAGGTGAAGGTTGCCTCTGCTTCACCCCAGGGCTGGGGGCAGGGCTGCGGCTCAGTCACGAGCTCTGCCTCCCAGGCAAAATCCCAAGCTTCCACAGAGTGGGGGCCACTTCTTCTCCCTTGGCTCCCCCATCACAGGCTGCCGGTCATGCTCCGGATGGGGCCCCATCACACTCACAGATGGAGCTGTGAACTCACAGTTTAGGATGGACACTCCAAGGCTCCCTTCTAACCCAGTTTCTAAGTCCCAGTGGTTCCCAAAGTGTGGACTGTGTGACCCAGCATCAGCACCACCTGGGACCTTGTTAGAAATGCGCATTGCTAGGCCTTACCCTACACCTGCTGATGCAGAAACTTGGGGGGCGGGACCCAGAAATCTGTCTTAACAAGTCCTCCGGGGGGATTCTGGTGCCCTCTAAAGCTTGAAAGCTACTGTTCTAAATAAGTCTCTGGAATGTTTAGAGACCAACAACCACAATACTGGTTTTCAAGCCTGGCTAACCCATTCGTGTCATCTGGGGAGCTTTAAAAAAATTATTAATGCATGGATCCTATCCTGCCTCCCCCCCTCCCCATTCTTATATACGAATTGGTCTGGGGTGCAGCCTGGGCTTTGGGATTTTTAAAAGTTCCCTGGATGGTTCTAAATTGTAGCCGAGGTTGAGAACTGATCTAAATATGAAGAGAAACAATTATACTATAAATGACTACATAGAAATCCAAAAGTGAGATACTTACACTGAAATAAAATGGAAAAAAAAAAAAAAAACCAAAAAAACCAAAACAAAACACCAAACCTAACAGACAGGTTAAACTGTAAAAATAGAAGTATAAGGGAGGAGAGATGATTTGGGTGACACACTGTTGGGAGATATTCCACTCTAGGATTTATTTACTGAGAGAGACACACAGAGCATGAGCGCACCTGCAAGCAGAGGAGGTAGGTAGAGGGAGAGAATCCCAAGCAGGCTTCACACCAGGCCTGTAGCCTGCCGTGGGGCTCGATCTCACAACCCTGAGATCATGACTTGAGCCAAAACCAAGAGTCAAACGCTTAACTGACCGAGCCACCCAGGTTCCCCATCCACGCCTAGGATTTAAATGAGGCTGGAAAGCTCATTATCTTCTTTGGCAACAAGTATGTATCAATGGTTTCTAAATACTGTGGGTTAGTGTTACTTGAAAAGTCCCTTTCATGGCTTCAAAACACACAGCTCACTATGTTATGAAACACTCAACATTTGATATGTTCCCTTAACTGTCCTTTTCCCTTTTCCTTGAGTTCAGATAGACAGAGCAGATAAAATAAGCTTAAACTGGAACAGAGAGCCTCAAGTCCCCTTCAGGAACAGGAAAGGTCCCTACGAAAGTCCCTTTAATGCAGAAGGCCCTCCTGCCCCCAGTCAGCTCAGAGAACAAAGGGCATCCATGGACTATTTTAACCCATATGAAAATAGAAAATAAGCCTCTTCTTCTTTTTTTTTTTTTTTGAAAATAAGCCTCTTCTTAAAGAAGGAAAACCATGAAACTAGAAACGAGTATTCCTGTAAGAGGGGAATCAGTTTTAATTTAGTAAAACTAAGGAATCACTACAATTTCTGTAACTCAAGTGCAGTAAATTACCTTGATTTGCAGAGCCCTAGAACTTCATTAGCTGTATTATAGCAAGTTAGGCTAGAATCAAAGGTCTCCATGCAAACTGCGCCAGGCCACACCCTGAACTGTCTCTTAGGTCATCTATCCCCAACATCCAGTGAGATACGACCACACTCAAAATACAGTCACTTAAAATAGACGTTCTAATCCTGTATTTGTGTGGTTAAGATTTGTTAATGATGTATGTTCTCTAAGATCATGAAACATGACTGCTCCAGGACTTACTGGTTGGCGGAGGTTCATCCAAGGATTCACAGTGAATCTCCAGGTTTTTCTGCCACAACTAAAGGCACAGGGTTCCGTTTTTATTTTAAAATCTCAGAAGAGTTTCTGGAAATAAAAACAGCAGCTTGCTGGTCTTTCTTCTACAACAGCTTAATATATAGATGCTAATAGTTTCTGAACCTAAACGGGACAAAAACCCTGACAATTAGGCAGTAACACGGCAGCTTCAGCGACTGGGCCGTGGGCAGATGAACCCACTTCAAGTTCAAGCTGTAGTGTGTACCAGGCGCCTGCCTCAGATTCTGACTTAACCCATCTGGGGTGGTATTCACAAGTCATGGTTTTAATTTAAATTAAATTTTGTCACTGTTCTAAATAAGCGCTGAGGTGGGTACAATACTGGTCTTAGTAATCAACAATGATCAACGGGGTTCTTTTATGGGTGGCTTTTCTTCATGTTTTTCTCTACTTGCCAGTTTGTCTATGATGAATGCACCTGGCTTATTTATTGGGTTTCAGGTTTACAAGAAGATACTTCTCAGTTCACTATGACTTA
Organism: Mirounga angustirostris; assembly: GCF_029215605.1. Lineage (NCBI taxonomy): Eukaryota > Metazoa > Chordata > Mammalia > Carnivora > Phocidae > Mirounga > Mirounga angustirostris. Next base: position 48,135,523 of record NW_026991714.1, read on the forward strand.
ACTAAGCAAAGACCCCTCTCTTGTTCTATTTAAATCGTCCCCTTCCTCCCTAATCCCACTCCTTGCACCTGACTCGAGGAGCAGAGCGGGCAGGTTACAGACTGTGTGACAGGGACACCAACTCCCAACACTGCCCGTGCTGCCTACGGGCCAGGTAGCCCTGCTCCAGGGGCCTGAGTTGCACCAGTGAAGCTTAGCCTCACAACTCTGTGGGTTCTGCTATTGCATCCATTTTACACGTGAAGAACTTAAGAAGGTTGAATCGCTTGCTCAAGGTCATGCAGAGTTGGATTGCTCTATATAAATACAAGTTCCCTAATATTGTCCAGAAGATGGCTGGCATGGTTCCACCAGCTTATACTCTTACCCACATGCCTGACCATTCTGATTTTTCCTGGCCTCACCATAACTGGCATTATCTGCCTATTTTTCACCAGTTTGACAGATACAATGTGACACCTCCCTGGTGATTTACTTTGCATTTCTCTATTAGCGAGGTTGAACATCTTTTCATAGGTTAGCCACATGGGCTTCCTTCTATAAACTATTCATATCCTTTAGCACATTTTTCTACCAAATACATTTTCTTACCGACTCGCAAAAATTCCTTGCATGTTCTTGATATGAATCCTTTGTTTTATAAGCTCCAAATATTTTCTCCCAATCTGTCACCTTATTTACAGCTAATATGACAACAGGATCATACTGGACAAACCATTAGAACAAGATAAGGGAGTTCAATAAGGTAATGGATGTAAGTCTTAAAAATGAATGCAGAGCTATTTCATAAGGGGAATAAATGTTTAAAAACTGTTAATTCTCAAATTAATTCTATAAATTCAAAGCAATTTCAGTAAGAATACCAACAGTGTTTTCACTGATCTTGACACATTGATCCTAGAATTCATAGAGAAGACGAGTTAGGACAGCTAAGGCAGATTTGGAGAACAATATGGCATTGGAGATACTGTGGGTTTGATTCCAGACCCCCGCAATAAACAGAGTCAAATGACTTTTTTGGTTTCCCAGTGCATATAGAAATTGTCTACAATATTGTAATATATTAAGTGTGCAACAGCATTATGTCTAAAAAACCAATGTACATATCTTAATTAAAAAATACTTCATGGCTAAAAAATGCTAACCATCATCTGAGCTTTCAGCGAGTTTTTTTTTTTTTTTTTTTTTTTTTTTTTGCTGGTGGAGTTTTGCCTCAATGTTGATGGCTGCTGACTGATTGACTGATCACGGTGGTGGTTTGCTGAAGGCTGGGGCGACTCTGGCAATTTTTAAGATAGGACAATGAAGTTTGCCACATCAATGGACTCTTTCAATTACTCGGTAGCACGCAATGCTGTTTGGTAGTGTTTTATCCATAGGACTTCTTTCAAAATTAGAGTCAATCCTCTCAAACCTTGCCATTGCTTTGTCAATTAAGTTTATGTCATATTCTAAATTCTTTGTAGTCATTTCAATAATCATCATGGCATCTTCACCAGAAGTAGATCCCATCTCAAGAAACCACTTTCTACACTTCTAGTTCTTTTGGTATTTCCACCAGCTCAGCAGTCACTTCCTCCCCTGAAGTCCTGAACCCTTCAAAGGCATCCATGAGGGTCAGAATCAACTTCTTCCAAACTCCTATTCATGCTGCTATTTGGACTTCTTCCCACGAACCCTGAGTATTCTCAATAACTTCTAGAACGGTGAATCTTTTCCAGAAGGTTTTCAATTTACTTTGCCCAGATCCATCTGAAGAACCACTATGTGTTCTGCTATATCCTTACGAAACGGATTTTTTTCATTTTTTTTAAAGATTTTATGTTTAAGTAATCTCTATGCCCAGTGTGGGGCTCCAACTCACAACCCCGAGATCAAGAGTCAGAGCCAGCCAGGTGCCCCACAAAATGTGTTTCTTAAAAAATAAAACTTAGAAGCCAAAATTACTCCTTGATCCACCGACTAGAGAATGAGTGTGGTGTCAGCAGGCATGAAAGCAACATGAATCTTGTTGTCCACCTCCATCAGAGCTCTTGGGTGAGCAGGTGCATTGTCAGTGAGCAGTTATCTATCTATCTATCTATCTATCTATCTATCTATCTATCTATCTATTTTTCTGAGCAGTAGGTCTCAACAGTGGGCTTAAAATACTCAGTAAACAGAGGTGCTGTCATCCAGGTTTTGTCCCATTTCTAGAGCATTAGGGTTTTCGGAATGGGAAATGAGCACTGGCTCCAACTTAGTCACCAGCTGCGTGAGCCCTTGGCCAGAGAGCCAGCCTTCCTCAGAAGTCAGGCATTGACTCCTCTAGCTATTGAAGTCCCAGATGACATCCTCTTCCAATATAAGGCTGTTTTACCTACATTGGAGACAGCTTCTTTCCTTAAACCTCATAAATGAACCTCTGCTAGCTTCCAACTTTTCTTCTGAGGCTTCCCCACCTCTCTGTCTTCATAGAATTGAAGAGAGTTAGGGCCTTGCTCCTCAACGGGCTTTGGTTTAAGGGAATGCTGTGATTGTTTTGTCTTCTTTTCTCCATCTCAGCCATAAGGCTGTTCTGCTTTTTTATCATTTGTGCGTTCACTGAAGTAGCATTTTTAATTTTGAGAACTTCCCTTTTGCATTCACAACTTGGCCAACTGTTTGGTGAAACAGGCCTACCTTTTAGCCTATCTTGGCTTTTTGACTAAGCTCATTTCTAGCTTTTAATTTAAAGTGAGAGACCTACAACTCTTCCCTTCACTTGAACAGAGAGAGGCCACTGTAGGCTTATTAACTGGCTTAATTTCAATATTTGTGTCTCAGGGACAGGGAGGCCCAAGGAGAGGGAGAGATGGAGGAATGGCCAGTTGGTGGAGCATTCAGAACACACACCCATTTGCTGAACTGTCATCTTATATATGGGCGCAGCTTGTGGCGCCCTCTAACATTACAGTAATAGCAAAGATCACTGATCACGTATCACTACAACAAACACAGTAATAATGAAAAAATCTGAAATACTGAATTACCAAAATGTGACACACACACAAAGTGAGCAAGTACTGTTGCAAAAATGGCGCCGACGGACGTGTGCGAAGCAGGGTTGCCACAAACCTTTGGTTTGTAAAAAATACGGTATCTTTGAAGTGCAAATATGCTTGTCCTGGCTCAAAGACAAACTACTGATGAAAGAGAAAAGGGAACCCAGAAACTGAGCATGCACCTATGGAAAGCTCCCGCCAGACAAAGGTGGCGTTGTGTGAAGTAAAGACAGGTTGACCCCATCGGAGAATTGTCACTCTCTTTTGGTTCCAATATAGGGACACTGAAAATTTTCAAAGGCCGTTAGAGAGGTGAGAAAACTGTTGAAAACCAGTTCTTAGAGGCAAGCTCATGTGGAATTCTTAGGGCATAACCAACACCTCAGCCAACGACTTAGAGGAGGAGACTCAACACAGCTATTTCTGTACTTCTTACAATTTAATGTCATGTCTTAGAATCTACGAAATACAGTACCTATTAGCAAAGAAGGCCTCTTTGGGGACTGCTCTTATCACACCATATACTTGGGAGTGGGGAGATGAAGTTGGAAATACTGGGCCCATGACCCCTATTCCTCCAGACCCCATCAGTCACCATGCCAGAGCACATCCTCGATACAGGACAGGGAAGAGGAACTGAAGTGTACCCAGAAAGAAGCTTCCTGTGCCAACAAAAACCTTGTCCACTAGTTTAGAATGAGAAAAAGATCAAGTTAGAGCACTTATTTAAAAGTTAATGTTAAAACGTAAATATGGCAACAAATCATCCCCACGCAATCTGTATTGTTAAGTAATTTATTTCAATAGAAATATTTCAGAAAACTGTACTTAAATTCATTTTAAGTTAGCTTATGCAAACACACTGAAGATCTCACACTCACATTTGCATATTACACAGAAATAATAAGTGAGAGAGGAACCAAGCTGCACATCACTCAGGGAGGTCATAGTGCAACTGAGTGCTTCATCATTAGAGTACCTCAAGTTAACTGGGATAAAGAAGAAGAAAAATGGCTTGTGTTTTCCTGCATATTATCATCATTGGATATTTACCCCCACAGATGTTTATCTCCTTTAGATTACCTTGTGAACGAGTTCCCATCCCCTCCCCACACATACACACTTCAGTGGGCTGTAAAACAGTAAATTTGTCAGTGATTAAGATATAGAAGCTCTTTGAGAGTCTGGTGACATAATAAATCAGCTACTGTGTCAGACCTGGTAAGTCAATAGTTATTGGACTATATTTGTGAATAGTCCTAATAGGTGATGTTATCTTTAGGGGAAACTGAATACTTGTTACCTGGTATCTAAAAAGCACAGGTAATACTTATGAAATTTTCAGCTGGTCTATTAAAAAAAAAAGTTCAATCCTTTCAAAGCACTCTATGCATTCCATTCCTTTAATTCCATCACCATTTTGCAGGCCAAATGACTAGAAGGAATATTTAAATTCTGCTAATAACCCTCAAGGATCAGTCAACCCTTCATTTGGCTTTAAAGACTAAGTCTACTTCCCTATTCTGGAACATACTGGCCCTTAAAAAATGTGAAAATAGCATCTTGACTCAGTTGAACAGTAGTTTCAGATCTTGCAAGGGTCTCAGAGAAGCAAAATGTTTCCAAGTTTTGTTTTGACTAAGAAAGCTAGTGTAGTCTCTTAGCTTCCCTCAAAATTTATATATTGGAGTTGTTTTCACTTTCCTTCCATAATATTTCCAAGGAAACAGTATCTGGTAGGTTAAGTGACTGCCTGTTTGTTCTGAGTCTTAAATATAAGAATGAACCAATCTAAAATCTCATTTTTGGTCAAGTCTCATTACAAGATTTCAGCAGCTTTAATAAGACCCCAACAAATCTTTCTGGCTGTAATGTATTCTTTTAGGGATTTTCTGAAAGGCCTTATAATTAAATCGATGCTCAAAACATCATCATCAACAACACAACATAAAAACAAACTCAGCTGGATGGACGCTCTTCAAAACTGTTTTTAAAAATGCTCATCTAAAGGTTGATTTGGGTGGGTTTATTTTTAATCTCCTACCCCGGCAGGAGAGGAGCAGGGAGGGAGCTTGTCTGAAAAGACTCATGACCTGGGAGGGCTGTAACAATGACCTGGAGGCTATCTGTAGACTCTGTGCTCTCTTACACTTGCTGGGACAAAGAGTAAGAAAGAGTAAGCTGGTGGAGAGAAGGATAGCACACACTCCTGACATAAGAGGAGTAAGAGGGCAAATGATTATCATCATACTCAATGCCCTAAAATTGGTCTTCAAATTGTTAAGGCACTGACCAAATTTTCCCCACACTACAACTTGAGATACTGGTGTAGTGAAATTCCTTTCAATAACTGTAAGAGTTTGCATGCACAGATCTTTCATCAGAATCCTCTAAATGGGAAAAAAAAAATAGTCACTTTAGTTACAAGCCATTTTTAGGGGAGCAGGACCAAAAAGGACTTACTTAGATCATTTTGAAAAGGTTGACTTCACGTGAAAATAATGCTCATCAATGTGATTAAGTAACAGTGTATCTCAAAGCTTAGAAAAAAACAGAATACCACTCTAGCTGTAAAATCATACATTTACTATGTTTGAAAAAAGTAGTACAAAAGGGGAGAGAAAATGAAAGCAAGCCCTAGAAGGTCACTGAAAAGACCAGGCAAACCTCACCACGTGCTCTGTACTGTCTGCTTGTGCAACAGCAGCACCATGGTTCCACTGGGGCCCCGGGCGAGCTCATCTTCGCTTTCAAAAAGGGATCCAAGGATTTCAAAAGCCTCTGAAGCAGAGGATTTCTTTTATTAAAGATTATCTCTTGGAAGCAACACTGCTCCTCCTTGTTGGCACAAGAAGGTAATATGGTGGTTTAAAGACTGGGTGGAAAGGAATGTGCCTCAGAAAACAAGAAAGAAATCAGCAGTGGATATATTCTTTTAAAAAGTTAATGGATGAAGTCTACTATTATTATGGATTTCCAATGAATGCCTTATAGTTTTGCTTTCAGTTGGAACGGTGTATAGCTAGCTTACGGGTTTAAGCTCAGAAGACTTCCGAGCGCACGTGGCCAGGTATATTCTAGTAATCCCAGGGCCCCCAGGTTCAGCTAATCCGTGGAGTACGTACACCACAGACTGCGACCCCTTGCCCCTCTGTAAGCACCGTGCTCCTTGGGCTCTTCTGGAAGGCATTTCTAGACGGGCAATAAAGCCACTTGCAAAAACCTGGGAGCGATGAATCCCCTAACTCTTGACATTGCCATTTTCTACAAAGGAAAACAAGTTGTCCTTGAAGCACATGCCCAGGGAGGAAAAAAAAAAAATCAAATCATTTGGATCCCTTTTTGTAATGTTTATACAAATAATATTTACATAGTGAAGAAAACGCTACAGAAAGGTGTGTTTGATCAGTTCTCTTTCAATTCTTATAGTCTGGAGATTACAGTAAAAACAGTATCTTTGAAAAAAATAAAGCAAAGGCCAAACACAGAGGGGGCATGAAACCAAAACTAGTGCTCTGAAGGTTATTATTATGCAGTTCTTTTTATAGGTGTATTTTTAAAACTGATGTTACTTCTGTATGAAAAATAAGCATCCAGGTTCAAATAAACTGAAATAAATGAGATGTGTCTCAAACCGTATTTTGGCTAGTATTACATACTACTACACCAGGCCGTATAAATGCCCATATTTATGCTTCTCACAAACTAGCTTAAATTTAAATTATAATGGCATTGCTAATGAGTTGTTCTTGGCTAGGAGAGAAACAAATGAGCTTAATATTGATAGAAATTTCAAGCTTTTGAGTCACTAATTTACTAATTTATTAAGCATAAGCTTAATAAGAGGAAAAAATTTCATCTTCCTACTAATAAACTACCTAAATATTTAATATATTTTGGTGACCTATTTTCTTTGCTTGAATTATTACATCATTTGGTGAATTATAGATCAAATAATTCACCTATGCAATTTCAATTCACTTCTCTCACTGGTTTCCATTTGTTTCAAATGCTAAAATCATCTTCAAAAGCAACGTCTAATCTTTTGAATAGACAGATTTGAAGAGAGAACAATGTCTACTTCTACTGTACAGTTGTGTTAAGAGTTTCACTCAGTCAGAGGCCACAGTTCTACATAGGGACTATTCACCAAATTTGAACACTATTCTTTCCCTGTACACGTATCCCGTAATGTTAGAGCTGAAGTATCAAACACATCTTCCAGTTCAGCTCTCTCTTTGGCAAAACTGTGACGTCAGGCTCTGACTTCCAGTTGCGAATCTCCTCAAATATGGTACAATGTATCTACTTTAGCTTATTTATGACAAACAGTAATAAAAAATCCACAGGGTTCTCATCCACAGAATTTTTTAAAAAGCATATACACTGTTAAAAACACTTATTTCTGAAGAGAAATACACAAATTAAGGAATTTTAGAAGATGTAAAACAAAAGAAAGATGTGCAAGGTCTATATAGTAATACTGCTGGCGACGCAGGTGGTGTCTATGTACCCAACGTGGGTTAAGCTTGGGAGATCATTAATTGAAAAATCACTCAGCACAGGCAGCATTTTGCCCTCTCCAGCCCATGTCACTTTCCACAAAACCAGAAATAATGGTATTTCTAACTGTGCTATATGAGAAAAATACCTGAACTCTTAACATCCTTTCCAAAAGCTCTTCTATTTTCCTTTGGATAGACTTTTAGCTAATGATTCTGTGAGCAATATTTTCTATTTAAGTTTCAAGGCTTCAAGATGATTAAAAAAAAAGTATGAAATTCTCTAAGAATGCAAATGTAAGAAATTTTATGTGAGGCCCGAAGTATTACAAGTTTATTGGAAGAGATCAGTCAAAAAGAGTTTCTTCCTCTGGGCCGCTGCTAAAATATAGGATGCCCCATGAGTTTCTAACATCTAACACACAGCCTTTGTTCAAGTGCCATTTTTTGTTAAAACTCTAAGGCAGCTCACCTTTAAACCTTTTTTTTTTTTCTTCTTCTTCTTGCAATTCAACATTTATTCTGGAAATTAAACGCACTGTTGCATGGAAGAGCTCTCCCAAAACAGCTTGGTCTACCACTGACAGAATATGGTTTCATGGCCAGGACCTACAGTATGTTTTCAGAAAAGTGTTTTGTAATAAAGGAAGGTTACATAAGAAGGGAAGTTTTGATACTTAAGATTCCCAGAATCTCAATCTTTCACCCTTTTCCCTTTTAAAATTATTTTCTGTGACTTATAATAAAATACATACACACATACATATGCGGAAGCTCTTTTAAACAAATGTAATCCTGACTCTCATACTTAACAAAAATAACGAAAATGAGTAATAAAAAAAATAACTGGCATTGTGTACATGAAACACTGTAAGAGAAAATATCCTGATGAAGTATCAGTATATCATCTTGACGACAAAAGTCACCAGAGACTGGTAGAAGGGATAATTCAATTCACTTGAAAAAAAATGTAATTACTGTAAAATCTCAGAAAAGTTTAGGTTGGGATTACGGTTCTTTCCTAAGCAGATCTGTGGGTCCAACAATGAATTCATATAGAAGGCTAAATTTTAAACCCAGTTAAAAACAACCATGCTTTCTGGAGCCCACTTGAAAAGAGTGTCTGGAATAGGAGCGCTCAGCCTTCATGCCTCCTGCAAGAAATGATGCTCCCCACCCAGAACTCAATTTCCGAAGTCTAGTGTTTAAGAAAAATCTCCCCTCATTCGAAACAACCCCCGCCCCCAATCCCAAACGAACCCCAACAACTCACATTATGAACATGTCTAATCCCGAAACTCTTTTGCCGTGGGAGAGCCGGGGAGGCTGCAGATGACCGGGAGCGGAGAAGCCCCCCGGGGCAGGCGGGGCATCTTCACACCTCCTTTCTACACCAGCCCCTCACATAACTCCTAAGAAAGATGTTTTCCTTTTTAAGTGGGTCTAAAGAAAGGAGCTTCCCCCTCCAAAATTAGTACAAAGGTAAAAGAAACGCAAATGGGCTACGATCTATTCCAAGCACAGCACCGCCAGACGATGCACAAACACTATTTGGTGCTTCATGTTGGTTTTCCTTTCGTTCGTTTAAGGCAGTGGTTTCCGCAGGTCAGTTCAGAGAAAAGCAGCGCGGTCCATGGCAGTTTGTGTAGTGACTCCAATGTGTTCTCTGGGAATATCTCACTTCATTCCCTGAAATTAGTGCTGTTTTTGGTTCAGAACTCCAAAGGCTTGAGACGCAGCCTCTGGGCTCCTCCTGGCCCAGAACTGGCTCACAGCTGGCGCTCGCGTCACCTCCTCACTCTCACTTAGGGGTGATAGTTCACCTCGTTTCTTTCTTGGGCTTCTACTCAAAAGTCATCAAGTTTGTAGGAACCTTAAAAATAAAAGCAGTACAAAACTGATAGTATTTAAAAGCTGCTTTTCAAAGTACTATTTCTTATCTTCCTTCATCATTTTAAGCCCAGATACTTTTTAAAGAAGTAATTTGACAGAAGGTACTGCAATCATTTATGAATAATGAATAAAATATGCTAGAACATTTTTGAGAAAATCACAGTTAATACTCTCTTTCCAGAAAACTGAAATTGGAATGGGAGAAAGGGCGGAGACGGTATCTTTCTTGTCCAACACAGGGTGCTCAGCAGATGTCCGCTGAGTGAGCAAATGAACAAGAAAAGAAGTGTGGCTCTAGTTAGGGTGACACTCTGACAAACATACTTATCGTCTATTTTCTCAGTCTCTGTTTTACCAGGAATTCCTACATGCACATTTTTAAATCCAGCATGGATAATTTTATAATGAACATTACTAAGAATTTCTTTGTGAAATCATCATGAAAGTAAGTATGAAACAATAAAACTCATCGTTAGATAAATTCTGATCTGACACTTGGTGACTGAAAAATCAACAGGTTATATAATAGTTTGAGGCTTATAGACTGGTTCGAGTTTAATTTGATTCCTTACAGAAATCAACAATAAGACATGAAGTCCACATTGTAGTGAGGAGAAATTCCACAAGAATTCTTTGAAATATAAGTATACTTTGTTTTTGAAAATCAGCTGATGAGTCCTCTAGACAAGGACTAAAGAGGGTTTCACCATGTTAAAAAAAAACTCTTAACCCTTACTGTTTTCTGAAGTTGTGCTGGGAGAGATATTCTCACTTCAGTGGTCATTTCTCTGTCCTTTAAAACAGCTTAACAGCTATCACTTTAGTAATCTTTTTCTGAAAACCTAGAATATTCAAGAAAAAGGGGAGGGGGAGTCTCTTACATGTGTCACCTTCTGAATGAAAAGATCTTTAATAATACAATCATAATTGAATCATAAATCAAATACAATACAAATGCTCAAGTGCTTAAAGTATAAATTCTCAGGTCTGGTTATAAGAAACCCATGTTTAAATAAAGTATAAGTTCATTTCCTCCTAAGTTCCTTGAATATGATTTAAGGTATTATACTTGAGTGAATCAGAGGCTTCTACCAAAAATTTTCACATTTCACAGCTTCTATTTATATATTTGCTACTACTCTGATTCTCCCAGTACAGAAAGAAACAAACAAATAAAACCCACTTATACACATTTGGTTGACTTGTTCACCTTTATGTTGGTATGTATACACTGTCTAGATTAATCTTGAAATCTGAGATTAAAATAAAAAAAGACAATACTTTAAGCACACTTAAAGAATGTAAGTTGAGTTGCACATAAGCTTAGTCTATTCACTCTGTCCCAGGCCCTAACTTGACAAAGGCAAGAAAGTAGTCTGTTCTATGGCGTTTCATGCCCTTAGTGGAGGGTGCTAAAAATGATACCAAATACTGCTATCAGTCTTTCATATATATATTTGAAATAAAAATTCTAAGAGAACAAAGCCTATTCTTTTTTTTTTTTTTTTAAAGATTTTATTTATTTATTCATTAGAGACAGAGAGAGAGAGAGGCAGAGGGAGAAGCAGGCTCCCAAGGAGCAGGGAGCCCGATGCGGGACTCGATCCCAGGACCCTGAGATCATGACCCGAGCCGAAGGCAGACGCTCAACCATCTGAGCCACCCAGGCGCCCAACAAAGCCTATTCTAACAATATTTAAAAAGAATGGACCTAAAGATAAAGACATTTGCTTGTTTGACCCTGTGTAGGTCATTTAGCATTTCTGAAACTAGTTTCTTCCTTTATCAAAAAGGGGTAAAACTCTGGTCCTGACAGCACAGGGTGAAAAATACTTTTAATAAGTGATATAAACTTATATGGTGTATTGTATTATTCACAATTAGCTACGGATAACACTTAACTGTACACTTCTGAATTTTAGTACCTGAAATCAATGGTCTTCAAATATATTCAACTAAAAACTGGCCTACAAAAAGTCTACACATATTTCCATAACTGCAGTTATGTTTATTTTACGTCTGTTCTACCAATCCGTGGCTCAACTTTAGATCTGCCACAGGGTTTGGGGAAAACAACACCATGGCTTCATTTCTCCTCTGCAGCTGAAAGCCTTTGAATTAGACCATCTTTGTTTCAGTGAAATAAAAACAAACAGATCCAAATGGCTCTGGGTTTTGCTGCAACCACAGGAACCTACTCAGGTTATTAACAGAATAACGATGAATCAGAATAATGTTTATTAAAGTGCCATCTAAGTTTTACGCCCCTGGAGCTCTATTTCTTTGCCTCTCACTATTTTCTACCGACATGGGCAACATTTGCCTCTTTTGAACACCTTAAGCTCCTTCCAGCTTCAGGACCTTTGAACTTGCTGTGCCCTCCAGCAGACCTTAATCTGCACATGGCTGTTCCTTCTTGTCACTCACGTCAATGTCTTTGGGGAGATCTCTGCTGCCCACTCTTATTTATTTAAAGTTGTGTCTACTCTCATCACTCTGTATCACATAATTCTATTTTGTTTTCCATATATATGTATGTATATATAGTTCTGTATATAGTTTTCAGCATTTGAAATTTTATTTGTTCATTATTTTATTGACTATCTCCTCACTAAAATGTGGACTTCATACTTGCCGACCGCTGTAAGAAAAAGAATAAAAACAGTATAATTTTCCTTCTTCATTCATAAAATTAGTCTGTTTACTTCCCTTGGAACTCTTTTAAATACAGTCCCAAGCGACGGACCATCCTGAGGACCGAGAGACACTGCTCACCTGCTGCTTGTTGCTTTGGCAAGCTGCGCTCAAATGCTTGAACCACAGCATCGCGTTCATTCTGTTGCCAGCTTGAAACTTGTATGAGTTTCCTAAAGTTATTAAAAACAAGGGGAAAATGATAAAATTTTAAGGACTCTGACATATAATAATTCAGTCATATATCAAAGAGCAAAATGAAACATGACTAGAATTCTGAGTTTCAGAATTCTCTGTCTCTAGCACCTGATTTTCTAATACAAATAAAAAGAAGAGTTCTCAATGCTATGCTCACATGGTATCATTTATTCAGAAAGTCACCGTTTTGCTGCTTATGAATTGGAAGAGAAGTATTCTTGTCTCCTTAAATATTCTTTAGAGGAAAGTATACCTAAATAAAAGAATCGTTTGGCTCCCCTAGATTTGTATGTGGGACTGAGTACAGAATATGTTAATATTAAGTTTTTACAGGCAAAATGCTTTAACACGTTTAACATTGAAACATTAGGTATGTAATATGATTAAGGATCAATATCAACCATGCTTTTAGGTGTTAGTTACGTTTGCTGAAATTATCACGGATTTCTGGGTCTACTGAGGGATTTCTGGGAAAATCTAAAGACTCACTGATTCCTCTTTTAGAAAATTAGAAACTCATCCGTGTTGTGTATATTTAGAACTTATGTTGACTAATTCAAGATTGACACATAATAGATAAATCTTATATGGTTGTATGTATTAAGGTGATAAACTGAAAAAACAAAGGATTCATGTACTGAAGGCTGCCCTAAGTTGAGCTTTATTCCCTTTTTTCATTGACCTAAGTTTTTATTTCCCAATTTGTATCGAATTCTACTCTCTCCTTTATAACTGCATTCAACGGCCCAAGAGTCTGACCTTTCTTTAGGCATGACAGAGCTTTCCTTTGAGACTGGAACACTCAGAGAACTTTTTTACTTTCAGAAGCAACAGTTTCGTCACCAATGTTTCATGTTAAATAATACTGTTTTACTTGCTGAACTCAGATGTGGACATTAGAGCAATCTGAATTGAAGGCGTATCTACAATTAAGCTGGCCATAGCTGCCATTTGTCTACTTTCTCCTCCCCCTCCAAAAGACCATTTGTACAAATGTTACAAAAACCTTGGTTACTTGGAAAGAGTCCCATCAAGCTACACTAGGGAAACTGAAAGAAAATAAAATGTTAACTAAGCCCAGTGAAAATGATCTCCTTAAAATGTAATTTTATGAATAATGCCTTTGGGATTTGGGGTTGGGACAGGGACTCCTAATTCAGAATGCTGAGCAGGGAGTTCTTACTCTGTAAGTCAATCTAGTTCATCTCAAAATGAGACATTTTCCTACTATTATTTTTTTTCCGTATCCAATATATTTGCTTAAGTTTTCACTTAAAATGCTGTAATATCCTAAAAGCGGAATATCTGTTGCTATAAAATACATTCTGAATAGAGGTGAAAATGTAACTGTACAGTCAATAAACAGAATTTCGGTGGTGAGTTGCTGCAGTGGCAGATTCTGGGCAGAGAGGAAAGAATTTCCCGTCTGGCTCCCTCTGAGGTGCTTATCAACATGCAGGAAGAGCAGCAATCACGTCAGGCTGCGTTCTGACGGCCACCTGCGGCCTCCGCTAGAGATGCACAGGGTCTGATTCTACACGCCCACCCTCCAACTTCTCTGATCCACTTAAAAAACTCCACTGGTCAAGAGTCAATCATTTCCTTCATAAGCCTCTCTCAATATTGTAAGCAAAGTATTCATTATGAATTATACTTATTTGGAAAGCGATAGGAGTTAAATAACATATTAACCTCATTAAAAATAATGGACTAAAAATCATTTAGAGGAAAACCTCTGCCACATTCAGAACTTAAGCATAACAATTTATTTGAGGGTATAGACGAAGGGGTACTACATATATAGCAGATGTCTGAGGCTTTAAAGTAACTGATTCTCCAGTGCCCTCCTTCCTTCCCTCTCTGCCTGGTTCTTAGCTCCTTAAGGATTACCTGGGCTTTTAATTTCAAGCTTATGCCCATGCAGCAAAGAAAATATGCTTATAACAGATATTGATACCAGAAATATTGATATCATTACTCTACATTATGAGAGAGAATTATTTCCCAAGAGACAAAACTACAAAAACATGTTCCTGGTCAAGTATTCTAGTTAAACTATGTTTGGACCAACTGAACGTTATGTCCTCGCAATAGCTTAAACCCTAGATATGCTAATGATTCACCTTTCTCAGAGTCAGTCAGCAAGAAGAGATCTGGGTGTTCTGGGTCATCAGCCATCATCACCATCCATCCTACCACAGATACGTTCTTATTTGATGTTGATTTGAACTGAGAGATAAAAAGATCATTAATGGAAACACAAAATTTATGGCTCATCCTAAGCAAAAATTAAGGATAAGCATATTTTCAGTTTCTCCCGTGAGAGATAATATTTGTGACTTCATGTTGGTTGAGTCTGCTCACAGCCTTTTACTTACTACTAAATTCTATTTAGGCATGCCCTCTTTAGACAGTCTCCTACTCTTCAGATCCTTCCTAGCTTCAACTCTTCATCAAAACCTGTCCAAAGTCTTGATTCCCAAAAAAGCATGATCTGTCGTTGGATCTGATAAATTCATCTCTGTGGGTTTTTTCTGTTCCTTACTACACTCCCCCGAACCCCTCCCTTATTAGGAAACACACCTACATTTTAATAGAGGTGTTATCTTTTTTTACCCAGCTTTACTGAGATATAATTAACATATAACACAGCGTAAGTGAAGTATACAATGTAATAGGGGTATTACCTGAAACCTGATGATTTACTAAACCAGCAGTGCTATTTTTTTTTTTTTTTTTAATTAGGCTCCATGCCCAGCATGGAGCCCAACACGGGGCTTGAACTCATGACCCTGAGATCATGAGTGAGCTGAGATCAAGAGCTGGATGCTCAACCGACTGAGTCACCCTGGTGACCCAGACAATTCTTAATAATATATTCTTACTTGTATTTCTCAAAAAAAGGTATTCTTAGTATGCTTGTTACTTTTCTATTCTTTTTTTTTAAGTTAAACTTGAAATAAATGTAATGAAAAAAAGGGCTGTTAGAAAAGAACAGAAAATTAGGTTAATTTCATTCGTGACCATAAATGGAAAAATGTTAAATAAAATACTGGTGTATAAAAAAGCTGATAGGGGTGTCTGGGTAGTGCAGTTGGTCGAGTGTCTGACTCTTGGTTTCTGCTCAGGTCGTGATCTCATGGTCGTGAGACAGAGCCCCACGTTGGGCTCCACGCTCAGCATGGAGTCTGCCCGAGATTCTCTCTCTCCCTCTGCCCCTCCTGCTCATGCTCTCTCTTGCTCTCTAAAATAAATAAATCTTAAAAAAAAAAAGTTGATATGAGATGACCAATCTGGATTTATCCGAGGAATGTGAGGTTGGTTTAATGTTAGAAATCAACCAATGCAACTAAGTTGGGTTTATTTCAAGAAAGCAAGATTAGTTCAATCAAGTTCAAAAATTATTTTTTTAACTTCAGAAAAATTATTAAACTAAATCACCATATTAACAGATTAAGAAAGAAAAAAATACATTCAACTCAGTTTACCCAACAAGCTTTTGCTGAAATATAATGTATATTTGTGACAGACTAGGAATAGAAGGGAACTTCCTAATTCAATAAAGAGTAACCACCAAGCAAACAAACAAAACCTACACAAAAACCAAACCAAAATAACGCAGGAAAGATGACAAAAAAAAAAAAGACAGCCCAAAATCAAAACCCTACCACACACACTCAAGGGTAAAATGCTAAAAACATTTCAAAATCAGTATCAAGACAAGGATGCCTATCATTGCTACTTCCATTCAACACAGAATTTGAAGAGACAGTCTTCAAGACAGCTTAATAGGGTAACAAAAAGGAAATAAAAGGTATAAGAGTAAGGAAGAGTAAGGAAGAAATAAAACTGCCATTACTCATGGACAAAGAAAATCCACTCACATCTACCAAATTAGTAAGAATGATGAGCAAAGACACTTGGAAAAGATCAGTATGAAAATCAACTGTAATTCTATACACAAGAACTATAAAAGTCATTTATAAGAGGGGTATCTAGCGATACATGCGACAAAAAATATACGGAAGTAGAACCCATAAAAGGCATCCAAGACATAAAACAATGAAGAAATGCCATGAGATGAAGAAGAAGGTTTGATTTGTAAAGATGTCAATTCTCTCTAAATTGATTTACATAGATTCAGTGTCATTTCAACAAAAATTTCAGTAGGATTTTACGGAACTTGAGAAGCTGATTCTAAAATTTATATACAAGAGCAAAGGAGCAGAAACAGGCAATACACTCCTGGGAAGAGTTAGTCAGGACCTGCCCTAATACACATCAAGACTCATAGAGCTACAGTAATTGAGACCATGGGCTACAGGACAGGAACAAACAGACAGGGTGATGACAGTCAAGAGAGCCATCTGGGTGTAGAGACGCAAATTCGTATGACAAGAGTGGACTCTGCAGACTGATGAAGGAAGAATGAACTGTTCAATAAATGATGCCAGGAAAATTGGTTATCCACGCAGAAAAATCAAGAAAACAAATGCCTGACCTTTCTCTATGCATTTACACCAAAGACTTTTTTGATGCTGTTGGTTTTCATATACAGCTGACCCTTGAACAACATGGGTTTTAACTATGCGGGTCTACTTAAAATGCCGATTTTTTTTGATAAATACATT
Organism: Mirounga angustirostris; assembly: GCF_029215605.1. Classification (NCBI taxonomy): domain Eukaryota; kingdom Metazoa; phylum Chordata; class Mammalia; order Carnivora; family Phocidae; genus Mirounga; species Mirounga angustirostris. The sequence continues at coordinate 48,152,464 of NW_026991714.1, forward strand.
ACAGTGTCTTTTTTTTCTTATGCTTTTCTTAACATTTTTTCTAGCTTACTTTATTGTAATAATACATCATACAATACATATACAAAATGTGTCAACCAACTGTTTATGTTATTGGTAAAGCTTTTGATCAGTAGTAGGCTATTGGTAGTTAAGTTTTTGGGGAGTTGAAAGTTATACACAGATTTTCCACTGCACAGGTGTGGGAGGGAGGTGGCGTAGGTACCTCTAACCTAGTTGTTCAAGGGTTCACTGTACTAATGGGGGCGTATTTGTACTCTTACAGTTTTCACTTATCAGTACTTCCTTATTGGTAAGTATTTTGAGTCTTTATAGATTTCTATTATAAACACTACAGGAATATTCGTGCACTTGTTCAAGGACTTCCACAGGACAGATTCTCAGATAAGGAATCACTGGTTATTATTAGGTTAAATACGGACTAGGACTGCCCACCACAAAAACAATACCAATTTAAATTTCTGCAAATCATGGATAATAGTCTATGTTTCCCTACACCATGGACAATGCTCTACTAACAATCTTCAAAATTTTTGCCTAATAGCAAAAAGGGGCATCTTCTTTAGCCTGCATTTTTGATACCTAATAAGGTTGATCATCTTTTCATGTTTACTAGCCAATTATATTTCATCTTCTATTTATCTCCTCTTTCCCTTTTTCTAATGTCCTGTTTTATTCTGAGCTGTGGAAAGTTGTTAGTTTTGTTACAGATTTCTTTTCAAGCACAGTCTTGGTCTTTAAAAATTTAACTAATTGAATAGTATTTATTCACTCTTTACCATACAGCGATGGGTTCAAACATACCTCCAAAATTTTTTTTTACAATGAATAAACTTCCACTAAAAAACATTTTTACAGTGAATGTTTTCATTTTAAAACATCCAAAAAGGGGCTCCTGGGTGGCTCAGTAGGTTAAGTGTCTGCCTTTGGCTCAGGTCAGGATTGAGCCCCATGTCTGGCTCCCTGCTCAGCGGGGAGTCTGCTTCTCCCTCTCCCACTGCCCCTCCCCACCTTCACTCCGCTTGTGTTCTCCCTCTCAAATAAATAAATACAATCTTAAAAAAGTCTAAAAATATAGACATAATAGGAGTCCCCCTTCGCTCTCCCCAGTTATTCTACCCTGCCAAGCCTATTCTGTTCCTCACAGGCAAAAAAAATGTATGGAGAGTAATAAAACTTATAGGTTTGTAGGCTTCCAGATTTCTTCCTTCTGCATTTATAGACCTAAATGAACAGGTATATTTTCATTAGTAATTTTTTTTCCCTCCAGCTTTCAATTTTGAAAGGTTGAAACTACAAAGTTGAAAGAATGCCACAGTGGTTACCCACGAATCTACATTTTATGCATTTGCTTGATCTTTTTGAAATGCAGACATCATAAAACGGAGTCCTAAATATTTCAGCACGTATAGCCTAAGAATATATTTCTATATAACCACAATATAAGTATCTAAGAAATTTAACAGATACATCATTTTTTATAAAACCCATATTAAAATTTTTTCAATTGTCCCAATTATGACCTTTGTGGTTAAAAAAAAAAAAAAAAAAAAGAAATTACCTCCAGGATTCAACTGAAGTACACATATTGCATTTACCTCTCAGATTCTTCAGTCTCTTTTAATCTATAACAGTCCTCCTGTCTGCCCCCACCCCCCGCCCAGCCCCATCTACCAATTTTTGGTCTTAAGAATCCAAGCCAGTTGTCTTGTAGAACGTCCCACAATCTGGATTTGATTTTTTCTTCATGATTAGATTCAGGTTAAACTTTTGGCAAGAACACTACATAGGTGGTGCTCTGTTTATAGAATACATTTTAATCCTTTATCTGTTGCTTATATATAGCCATTATTTTCTTCTAATAATATAATTTTGTTTGAAAATGATTTAAAAAAGTTTTCCTTTCACTGCTTTTAGTTCTGTGCCACATCTCAAAACTGATTCTATAATATTAACACGAGCCTGCCTCTCTACCCTCTATGTTGTTCTTGTAATTCCTTCTTTAACCCGAACAGTTTTAATTTAAGAAGATTAGGAATATAGTTCATTTCCTTGGCACTCAATTTGATTTCCTTACAACCCAGTATGCTCTAGTTTCATCTGGCTTCTTTCTAACTAAAGTTTAGGAAAAAATAAAAAACATTTAATTTTGAATAGCTACTCCTTTATAATCATCAACTAAGTGAAACTGAGCCAAGCATCTCAAAGTGGCTATGTGAAAAGTTAACTGTATCTGAAGACAAAGGATTTAATTTAGCTATAGCAATCTTTTTTCCTCCCTTTGAGGATAGCAGTATTAATCAGAGGCAATTACTCTGCAAAATGTTTGGGTGGAACTAGTCTGTGTAACTCTGTTGGGTGTGTGAGTATTAGTCACTTTGACCAGAATACAAAAAACAGTCCTTTACCTCAATGTGAGGACTTTATCTAAACAATTGTAAAATAACCGTGGGCAAAAAAGCCAGAACTTCAGGGGTGCCTGAGGGCTCAGCTGGTTAAGTGTCTGACTCTTCATTTCAGCTCAGATCATGATTTCAGGGTTGTGGGATTGAGCCCCAGGTCAGGCCCTGATTCTCCCTCTTCCTCTGCCCCTCCCCCGCCCTTAAAAAAAAAAAGCCAGAATTTGAGAATTTATATGATTCCATTCAGGTACGGTTCAAAAATGAAGCAATGTGTTGTTTAAGGAAACATATATGGTAAACTCTAAATTAGAGTAGAGCAAGGCAATGATTAATGTGAAATTCAGGACAATGACAGGTGTAGGCAAGGAACGAAGGTTGATACTATTTTATGGCACTTACAACATTCATTTAAACCAATAACATACTCTTCTATAAGAATAAAGAAGAGCTTCTCTGAATTATGCAATGTCACTGGATAATTTATACATAGTAAAAGGACTCAATTTTTTTAGTGGATTACCTTTCCTTGGTATGGTAAACTACTTAATTTCACGGCAAAATACCATGACTTAGAAATAAAATTCTTCTCAAGGGGATTTTATTAATGCAACATGGAAAATTTCTTCCTTTCAAAGACTGTATCACTAGCATATAAAAACAAAACAGCATGCAAAAGAGATTTATAGAAGATTCTACATTTGGAGAAAAGTGCATTGAGAGGCTTCTTCTCAATATGCAACACAAAAAAGTGGACTAGAGTAAGCATAGTAACTATTATTCCTCTTCACTGTTGAGAAAAACCACTCCTGAGATTGAGGTGGCAAAGAACTTTAGATGATGGTCCCAATTTTTCACATTTTACAGATTATGAACTGAGACTCCAAAGCAGTAATTTTCAACTACTTTCTGAACAAGAAACCCAGACTTGGGAAGGTTTTGATGCCAAAATAGAGTGGGAATAAGCATTTTTGAGCTTTGATGGAAAAACAGCATTCAAAAAAAGAAACTCTAAATATGGAAGTTATTCCAAGACCTTCCCTGGAATGGTCTTACTAAATAAAAATAATTCTACCGCAACACTCACACAAGGAATAGATGTTAAGAACTTCTGGAATAGAATATGGAAATGATCCAAATTGCTGCATTCCATCAGGACTACTTTCTTTACAACCATGAAGAGGGACTGAAACTCTGCTAGCAGTTCAGAGGAGGAATACTTACATGCTTTCTCTCTGTAGCTTTTAGAGATTTGGCAGCATAGTAAAAAAGCTGTGTCCCACACAGAGCTGCCCAATACTTTGTCCACGATGCCACCTGGAAAGACAAACACAGGAACATACTACCACCGGCTTCTCAGTTTCTTTACTTTCTTAGTGCTGATGACCTTTAGCTCCACTCCAGCCACCTTAGTCTAATCTTAGAGTTGAATCACTGCTGAAATCTTTATCTCCCACATTCCTGTCACTTCCACTGAATATGCTCTACTACTACTTTCATTCAGATAACTATTGGTTTTATCAAAACCCATACCCCTTTTTAACATTATCTACCCTTGCCGCTGCCTCCCCATCCTGTATCCTTCCTCTCCCTTCTTCGTATTTAGCCAATACCACATGGTCCAGCACTATGGCCATTCCCTTCCAAATCCTTCAATCTCACTGTCCCTCTCTCCTATTTAAATCTAACCATCTGATTACTTGGCACATTATAATAACCGAATATTGCTGGAGAAATCACACAATTGTGCCAACTGATAAAATTAGAACCAACAATCTCTTTAGAAATCAATAGTACTTCATTTTTACCCCATGAAGTCATTATCCTCTTTCTCTCTGGAGATAACCATTTCATTCCTTTTCAAAAACCCTAGTACTCCATCCCTTATGATAGCACTGCACACCACCCAGAGAGAAATAGGTGAAATCTGGTGAGGACTTCCTCATCTTCCCTGACCAATTCCATCTATTTGTAGACCCGCCTACTTGGCCTTTCTTCCTGCTGCAACAGAAGAGTTAACGCTGCTTTTATCAAAGGAGAAACTACCCTCCTTTTGCTCTAGATTCCTACTATCTCTCACTCCCTCAAGAAATCTGCTTTTGTCATTTACTCCTCTCTCCACTGTCTTGATTTCTCTCCCTCTCCCATCATTACACAAATGAGGCTTCACAGCACTCTCATCTTTGAAAATCCCTCCACCGCCCCGTCCTCTGCCCCATCAGAGAGCATCCAATTTTTCTGCTCCTGTTCACAGCATAACTTCTTGCAAGGTGTCTCTAATCCCTGACTCTACTTCTCTCTTGCCCATTTTCTCAACTTACTTTCAGTTAGGCTGCTGATGTAAAGGTCACTGATCACTGACATATCCCAAAGCCTCTGTTCTTACCACAGTCAACCTCTTAGCAACATCCGACACAGCTGGCCACTCCTTCCTTCTTGAAATACTTTAACCACTGCGCTTCTCTGGTAACAGTTCCTTCATTTTCCTCTATGCTTCTCATAGCAGACCTTGATGTGCTACATAGTTCTATCCTCGGCCCTCTTTTCTTCCCCAGCTATACTTTCTTCACAGATAATGTCTCACCTGGTCCCATACTTCAAATACCATCTGTATACAAACGACACCCACATCTCCAACTCTGGCCACCACCTCTCTGCTGAACTTCTGACCTGTACTTTTTAGAGCTAAACTGACATCTCCACTTCTATGCCTAAAATGCACATTAAAGTGAAATTAGCTAAGACTTACCGGCCCTTTCTTGAAAAAACTTTCCCTGTTTCAGTAAACATTCCCAACACTCATCCAGCTCAGCCCCCAACCCAGGTACCACCTTCATGTCACGCGCTCTCATACACCGCACCTAATACATCACCAAGCAACCCTACCCGTTCTCTCTGACTTCACCTCCTCCACCTGCTGCACCTCAGCTCCAAAGGCCTTCTCGCTGCCTGAACTCAGATCCTCACATGGCTAGCTCACCTGCCTTGTTCAGACAGCAGCTCAGATGCCTCGCCGTGCTGACACCTCTCCTCATCCTCTCACCTGCCATGCCATTACCTTATTTCAAGGACTTACTTTCTATTTGTCTCGTTGGAATGTCATTTGCACAAGGCAGGCACTGTGCCTCACCTTGTTTGCTGCTCTGTTTCCAGCATCTGACACACAAGAGTGTCATAATGCCTCAACTGACACGCGACTCCTAGTTTTTACGAGCTGGCCTCGTGTGGCTTCTCAACTGTGGCTTACTGGAACGTAAGCAGCAAAATCAGACTGCTCAGCTGTAAACCATTTTTACATTGTAAGAAGCTCTCATATCTTCAAAAGTGTTAAGTTTGGATACACACTGAAGTTTTTATTCCAAACTAGATAAATTATACTATTATTTGAGAAAAGAAAAAAACAAAGTCTTCTTTCTTTAGCAGTCAAACTGCTTGCTGGGGAACAAGAAACTTCTATGTTACATACAAAAGGCTTTGTGCTACTAAACTTCTACCACTTAAAAAAATATAACAATGGTTTGGAGGACATTTAATATCTGGGTTTTGTTTCACGAAGGAAAACAAAACTTCATTACAGAGATTTAAATAAACAACTTAGGACTGACAAAACAAAATTGGCTGCATTCCACTTTTTAGGGTTATTACTCTCAATTCTTTATTTTTCCTAAACTTATTACTAGAATATTTCATAATGGCATATACTTTCAAGGTTCTCCGAGAAATGGTTTTGTGTAAGAACTACATTAGGGGACAGAGAGGAGTACAGGAGCACCTTGATGGACACACCCTCAATGTATGATCTAACTGAAGTCTAAATTAAGAAACACGGTGAGGCAAATGTGCATTTTCAATTATTTCAAGTGTACCATACATCTGGTTTTATTTCATTGTTTTCATATTTTTTAGGGTCCTATATGTTTGCTTATTTTTAGAGGTGTGTTAAAATATAATACGATAATATCTTACTGTAGGCTTTTTGCCTTCTTTTAACAAAGTTTTTCTCCTGAGAACACCTTGAATAGTAACAGCTCCTGGATATAAATGTACTGCCAAATCTTCTGATTCTGCAGAACTATAATAATGGAATGAAGAAAAGAACATGTAAGACCTCTCGTGTATAGCAGTTACAAAGCAGGTACTTAAATGAAATGTAATTACTCTTAGTTTTAAAACTTTGTTCATGTATTTAGCATTAGAAGACAGTGACAATTATAAAGGCTTACTCAGCTGAAATTTATAAGCTGTCATAGAAGTTTAATCAGGAAGTTATTAAAGTCAACAGATGGTTAAAAAACACACACTTTATTACATACTTGAACAAGTATAATTTAGAAAGAATAGAGTAATTCACTTTAGTGAAGATTAAATTAAGGATTTAAGACTTTTCCTTCTTTTTAACATGACACATTTGCATCACTGCTGTAAACTTTTTTCCCCTTAAGATACTTTAAGTCCTGGTAGGAAAGGTGAGGATTCTTTTTGTTAAAAAGTATTTAAGCATACAAACTCAAAATAGAAAGAGCAGAAGCTCAAAAAAAGGAAGAAAAGAAAAAGAAAACCCATGCTTAATTTAATTCTAAAATAGGTGAGGGAAGTAATATAGGCAATAACAACATATTTAAAAAACTAGTGTACTGCAATAAATTTTAATAACATTTAAAAATATGCTATCAATGCATAAGTGTTTGATTATAACCTAACAGCTCTCCAAGGAAGGAAGAACTCCCAAACTCAAGATTTCCTTTTCATGTATCTTAAGAAAACCACCACAAGATAACCAAACATTTAAATATCTTTCCCCAACTGACTTAAGGTCCTATATTTAAAACAACAATAACTTCTACGAGTCAATTAAAACATACACACTAATAAAATTATCTGCCATTCTTTGGGGATCTGACATGATCTGCAGAATTCCTACAACAGGGAAGAACACTGAAGTTTGCCAGCTTATCCCTTTATGATTATTTAGGTGTCTTCAAAGTGACTTAAAAACCTAGAGACCACTAAAATTTTCATGCTATTGCTATTTATATTCAGGGTATACACAAAGAGATTAGACACCAAATTGACAAAAAGTTTACTTCAGAAATTGGCTACTGTATGTGTTGTATTATGAAGTGGCTGATTACCCATTACCAGTAACCTCCAGCCCCACATCAATCTAACATTCTCATTTCCTTCCGCAGCTAATATGGTGCAGAAAGAGACCTGGTTTAACTAATAAACCACTGAACAAAAATGAGTTTAAAAGCACAAACATTATTTACTGAGACTTGTCTACATTCAGGTCCTGCAGTTTATATGAAAAATTCTTAACAAAGATAAATTGAATGGAGCCTTACTAGCAAAGTAAATGTTGTGACAGCAGCCTTTGAATAATGCTTATCCAAGAACCAGCAGCATTACAGAGGCCTGTGCAGTTCTAAGGCCACCAAGTTGGAATTATTCTGCAATTAGCTCAGTGGATCAGAAAGAGAAGTTCAAATTTATCTCTAGATTCAATCTTGGCAAGAAAGCTTTTGTGGGCATTTTTAAACGAATTAGTTGAGAAAGAACAGAGATACTGTGAGATCACACCCATTTAGCCAATCACCAACACCAGAGGGGAGTTCTGTGACCCCTGAATGCAGGGGGATTGTACCTGCTGGCCTTCACGTGGCTTCGATGGCCATTTCGTGCCACTCGTGTCACCGGGCCGAGAGAATGGTATAATCTGTTCCTGTTGGATTCCATTATAAATTGTATATATTACATATGCTTTTATTCACACAATCATCAATACCTAGAACAATGTAATAATTTCTTCCTGTAATACAGCTTTCTAAATTCTACAAAAGGACAGTATGTGGTTGCTCCTCTTTCTTTTAAGCATGCAGCCCAGATTTAAAAAAAGATGTTTTCTTCTACTACTGACTCTAGAAATACAGGTGTTAGGATATACCATACATTTTAGATACATTTGCTCTCACAAATCTGCTAAAATAATTAGAGTTATTTATAACCAGTACTATCAAAACCTGGATAATACTTCAAAAATCCTTTTGTTTCTATTCCAGTTCTTGGAATCCAGTTTAAAAATGATATCTGGATTTATATAAATAACTCATTTTTATTATATGTCCCTATGAAGACACCTAAAAGCAATGTGGGCTGTAAACTTAAAATTAATGTGGCCTAAACACCTATATCGTCCTCTCTATCCTTTTCGTTAAATCCAAGAAAACCAGTAAAAGAGAGAAGCTGAGTAATAAAAGCATTATTTTATTTCTACAACAACTGAAATAAATGATAAAGCCAATAAACGATAAAAATGGTCTGAGATACTATTTATCCAAAATGGCATGTAATACTTAACAGAGGAAATAAACACACACACAAAGAAACACCAACACTTCTTTGCCTGGGAAAAGCCAAAGGTAGCACTGTTGATAAATGTTATTTAAAGCAAAAAAGCATTATTTTAGCAACTTTAGCAGCAACATATTTGATGTCTCTGTAGAAAATAAGGACAGAGGGTGATATGTTTAACATTCAGAGAACTATTTTCAAATTCACTATCTACAAGCAGTATTTTAAAAATCCTAGTTCTTTATTTACTTTTTATTATTCCATGTCTGAATTTTGCTGGGAAGCATTAATTTGCTCTCAAAATGTTCCCAGAGCCACAGATTTAAACTTGGCACAACTACAGATTTTTTTTAGCTGCAAATGTCTGCGAAGCAAAACATTTGTCGTAAAAGAAATCTATCGTTTTGAGATGTGAAGGTAACACCATTAAATACTGTCTTCAAACGTAACCTGCTGGGATGAGGACAGATTACTGAACACAACACCATCCTGGTTATTCACTTTGTAACGCATGCAAACTGAGAAACGATTTTTTTCATCCATGTTTTTTATCTAAAGATTACAATACACTCTATAATCAACATATGATGCTCTTCCTGGAAGGAAAGAACTGAAATCACTTGTACGGACAGCATGCCAGAGGCAACTTGTGTTTTTCTCATTTCAGGCAAACCCTAATAAAGAGACTGAATATAAAAGTTGGAAGAGAAATAGTATGCAAAAACAAGTTGTTAAGGCCCCCCCAAAACAAAAAATAAGACTTGGGAACTCTGATAACTAGAGTAGAAAGGCTCAAGAGTACTTTGAAATGCTCGGTTTACAAATAAAATCTTAATCACATAACAGAGAGAAATCTTCATGAAGTTTCATTAAGAACAAGAATATTCCAATTAAACAGCATGAAATTAACCAATTCCAATATCATTTACAGATAGTTAATAAAATTGTTTTCTACTAAAAAAGTGATTGATACAGAGTTAGGTAACTATTTTCATTTCCATCGATTTTAATATGGCACTCAAAATTCAATCTAAACGACACTCTGCTGCTTAGAAATTTAGGCTGCTCAGTTTATATACAAAAGGGAGCAATTATTTTGGCAAGAGTCAAGCATCCTGTAAATATGAAAATGGAAGAACTGAAATGGTCAAAGACAATATAAAAGTCCTAATGGATATTTAAGTAAATAAATTATTTGCACTGTTTGGCTACATTTTTAAGAAGATCTTACATTCGAAGATCAATATAGCATGATACCTGCTGTAGGCAGATGACAACTTTAAAACTTAAAGTAATAAAGAAAGGAGAAGGGAGCATGACTTACAGTATTTCAGTTGACTATGACTGGTTATTATGATTTTAAATTTATAATTTTAAAGGTATTAAAATTCAAATACACAAGTCACCAAATAAACACGTATTTATTAGCTAAGACTTAAATATCAACTGCTAATTTCCGCCACCAGTTGGAAGCTTATAAATAGTGCCTTAGAGACATGTAACAAATATTACCTGTTAAAATGCATATGATCCTATCTTTTAAGGAAGACAAACTGAACTTGAAGCAGTTCAAATGAACGATTCTTACCTTTCAAAAGCAGGCCATGAGGTCTCTTCACTTAGTTCAGAACCATCACTGCTACCTAAATTCAAAAGTTATTCTATTTTTAAAACATCAGAATTACAGTTTAAATTTCATATTTTAAAAATAAATTCTTTAATTGTACTTATAAAATGACAGTCATGTTATCTGTGGGTGAACATCCACATATTAATTCTTCATTCTAGTATTAATGCTGCTAGGCTCATTCGCAGTATGTTGGAATCTGGTTGACAAGACTATCTAAAATAACAAAATAGCATAAAGACATTTTTGTAGAACTACTTATAGCTCAGATTCATTATGTTAATAAACAATTTTCTACCATCAGAGAATGTACCATAAGCACAAAATTTTTCAAAATTTCAAAATTTTGTCAAAATTTAAGACCAATATAATTGTGAAATTCTTAGAGGTTCATGCTATACTTTCCCTTTTGTATTCCTTTTAAAACCTTTTACTACCCTAAGGATAAAAAGCTTAATGAAATTTAATTTTTGCCTTCAGAGGCAATGTAGAACAGGATGGAATCCCTAAATTAAAAAAAAAAAATCGTGCTGTAACAATCTAAAAACTTTCTCTTTATAGCCAGAATAGCAGTTAAAATAAGTTTTACGTTAGCTAAAGAAAAAACTGAGGGGAATAAATTTGGAAAGTCCAAAACAGCTTACACTGATTTAAAAGTTTAAAGATGGGCGCCTGGGTGGCTCAGTTGGTTAAGCAACTGCCTTCGGCTCAGGTCATGATCCTGGAGTCCCAGGATCGAGTCCCACATCGGGCTCCCTGCTTGGCAGGGAGTCTGCTTCTCCCTCTGACCCTCCCCCCTCTCATGCGCTCGCTCTCTCCTCTCATCCTCTCTCTCAAATAAAAAAAATAAAAATAAAAAAAAAAATTTAAAAGTTTAAAGATAATTCTGGCTCTCAACAAAACTGATGATTAATCTGTCCCTTATATATCAAGTTGAACTGTCTATCAGACCTTTCATACCAGTGTTCCATAAGAGACACAAACTCCAATGCTAAAAGGTACGCATTGTATGTGATGGATTAAACCTTGTTTATGTATTTAGAGTGGTACTAGTTACATATATACTATCCTTGGAAAAACTGAGTAACAGTAACAGAAAAAATTTTCTTTGTTGTGTGGTTCAGATGAGAAACTGGAACTATTCTGTTGGTAGTGGTAGGGTCTTATAGATTCTCTTTTGATTTGTAGCATTATGTGGTAAAGACTGAAAATCAATCAATCAAAATAAAAGTTTTTCTACAAGCATGAAACTCAGACTGGGTATGCTTCTCTTAGCTAGGCAAGACTTTTATCTAAGAGTTTGTACCACATTAGAAAATGTTAAAGGCCACCATCCCAAGCACTGGTTAATTTCTCTGTAGTACCTTCTCAAAATCTCCATGGGATAGACTGATAGTGTATATTAAAGTTACAGCTAAGGAAAAAAACCTTTTGTGATTATAAACTGTGTGTGTGTGTGTGTGTAACATCTACCACTTATGGTTATAAATATACTTTCCTTCCAGAATATATAGCTTTAAAACAATAAACCATGCAAGGTAATGTCTATGTCTAATGTTCTAATTTATAAACAAGGATTTAACATTACCCACTTAACAGTCTTAAAATAAAAAATAAATACAAAGGCAAAAATTAGTCTCTTCCTTTTTTGAAAAAGATTTTTTATTCGTAAGTTATCTCTACACCCAATGTGGGGCTTGAACTCGCAACCCCAAGATCAAGAGTTGCACACTCTACCAACTAAGTCAGTCAGGTGTCCCTAAAATAGTTTTTCCTGTTCTAAAAGAAAGGCCTCCATATTGAGACACTAACTGTAACTGAACGAAATAACGAGATAAATAACTATCTTGTGATATCCAAAAGAACATCAGTGGAAAGTAAAAGCCACAAATAAAGAATTATTATAAAATTCATGATGGGGAAAAGTCAAATATTATATTATATATTTAATTGAGAGCTGTAATTTAAAAAATTATTATTTTTTGGTTTAAGTGGCATGCCAGATTCCATAGTGTAACAAATTTACTAATTTAATGGGAAGAAAGTTCTTTTTCTCTTTTGCAAAATTACTCTGCGTATTGTTTTCAAGTTGACTGTGATATTTGCATAATGACAGCTTATAGCATTAATGAAGAGGTATTTGAGGGGCCAACTTGTCTTCTATTTTGTGAATTTTGTCATCATATAATCATTTGCACTTTGGAATTAAAAAACTGCTGAATGGTGCTGGAAAGTTCTAAATCAATTTTGTTTACAGGGTTTGGAACTCTCAAGGGTTAAGGAAGTCAATTTGTTTAAGAAAATGAACTCCTTGAATTTCTTTCTATTGACTATGCATCAGTATTGAGATGATCCTATTAATAATAACAGGCTTAGCCCCTGAGCAACCTGGCACTTAACCAGAGAGGAAGATATTTTCTTCCTTTATTCCTTTTTAAAAATAAGAAGGTTTTTCTAATAATCAAAAGAAATAATGCTCATTTAAAATATTCAGAAAATAAAGAAGTTTAGGAAGTAATAACAAATTTTCCTCACAACCTCACATCCCTTTCCAGTATGGTTGCGATTTTCTGGTCCCCTTCATCTCTATTCCCTGGCCTCTCATTCTCCGATCTACTCCAATCAGGGCTCTGACTCCACTATTCTACGAAGCAACTCTTATCAAGGTCACAATGACTTCTATCTTGCCAAATGCAGTGGTCAATTCCCATTCTCTTCTTTTCTTTTTCTTGCATTTGATAGTGATACATTATTAAATACTTCCCTCTTCCTGGAGATACTTCCTCTACTGGGCTTTTGTGATACCACACCCTGATTTTTATGGCTGTTTCACTGATCCCTCCTTCATATTTCCTTTGATGGCTCATCTTCTTTAAAAAAAAAAAAGTACTAGGGGCACCTAGGTGGTGCAGTAGGTTAAGCATCCAACTCTTGGTTTCAGGTCAGGTTGTGATCTCATGGTCATGAGATCGAGCCCTGTTGTCAGGCTCTGCGCTCAGCACGGAGTGTGCTTGAGATCCTCTCTCCTCCCTCTGCCCCTCCTGCTCATGTGCTCTCTCTCTAAAATAAATCAATCTTAAAAAAATAAATAAATAAAAATAATTAAACAGACCTCTAAATGTTAGCATGTCTTATTTATTTACATTCTCTTCCTTGGTGACCTCAACCAATCCCATGGCTTGAAATACTATGCTACATAGGCGAACTCCTATGCTTTATATCTACAGACCTAACCTGACCCCACTGAGCTCAAGTGTCATATATTTAGTTACCTATCAGACAACTCCATGTGGACCAAACATGTCCAAAACAGGATTCCTAACTCCTCAAACCCAGTCATCCTTCACAAATACCTCACCACCTACAAATGTTTGCTCTTCTGGTCTTTTCTATCATGGCAATAGTACTAACATCCAGAAACGGGGAGTACACCCACTCTACCCCTTTTCTCATTCCTACAACCAAACTGCATGATGTAACCAATTCAAACAGTCCACCTTCTTTTCCCATCATTCCTCAAATGCCTCCCCTTTTGGAGTCAAAAACATTAAGCAGCTTTTAAAACACCATGATTTATTAACTTTAGTAGGTACTAGTAAGATGATCCTGTATCTGATTGCTACTTTGCTTTTATCAAATTTTCTCTATGTATATTAGGGTTAATGACTTTTTTCCAGCTGAGTTTTAAATCTCATTTTCATAAATTGAATCCTCTCAGAGTAGTATTTCTCACCTATTGATATTCCACTAGAAAGAGTAGAACTTTCAGCTTGGCCTCGAGATGGTGCATGGGGCTCCATGACGCTGTCATCTAATAGATGCCTTGGCCCTGCATTTGGGAACGTTGCACTCTTAAACTCGGCTGTGTTCATTTTATGAATGAAACTGGAAACAAAGAGAAATATTTTTCATATCTTTTACTATTGTTGTTAATTCAAGATATAAAAGATACTCTTAAAGATGCAAGATACAGAACATTTACCTGCTATCCTAAACTGACTTCTGAATTCTCATACTAATAAACACTCAGATTTTACCATAAAAGCCTCAATTAACAGTTTAGGGAAAGTATTTTAGGAAACCAGACCAGGCCAGAGATAATATTTTAATTTCATCTTGAGTCTCAGGTCCATTAAAAAACTGTTTCACATTTACTTTTGGAAAATAGCTATTTTAAAAATCATGGCAAAGGTGAACTATGGGCCCCATTTTGAGTAAACGATCTTGCAAAGGTAATGATGTTAAACAAAAAAATCAGCTTCCTTTTCATTATATTTAGGAATAAAAGGAGTAATTTTTTTTTTCCCCAAAAGATTTTATTTGACAGAGAGAGTGAGCACAAGTAGGCAGAGCGGCAGGCAGACGGAGAGGGAGAAGCAGACTCCCGGCTGAGCAGGGAGCCTGACAAGGGACGCGATCCCAGGACCCTGGGATCATGACCTGAGCTGAAGGCAGATGCTTAACGACTGAGCCACCCAGGCGCCCTAAAAGGAGTAATTTTTATAGACCTTTATTTATGGTAACTTATTTTGATTAAGACAAGCAATGACTGTTTTGCTGTAAAAGTTGTAGATTTAAAAGGAAAATGGGATATTGCTTTCCTGACTTTATGATGATACTCTGTAATATAGTTCATTTATCTCCCCCAAAGGTAAGTAAGCAGTGGGAGAAGCTTATTTCCAAATTAAGGTAAAGGAAAAACTAAATGCTTCTAGGCAAACAAAATATTTTACTGAATCAGGAAAAAAACTACTGTTACACAAATAAAACGTTTAACCAATAAAATACATAGAAAATAAATCCGGCTGGAAACAACTTAAAAATCTGAAAGATAAAATGAAAAATGCTGACTTATAGCCCAAGCTATGGCACTTCCTGTGTCCATGTGGAATCAAGTTCCGAGGGGACGGCGGTGTCTGTGGTAGCAGGGCTCCTTCAGCTGCCACACTTTTTCTTCCACTTTGCGGAGATGCTCCTACTTCAGGACCTAGCAGTTAAATGCAAAAAAGAGAGAGAGAAATCTTCATATTGTTTCAAAAGATTGTTTTCTTTTTAATCCCTTGATAAAAAATATAAAACGTGGTTTAAATTTTAAGATAATAATATTGTTAATTCTATTTAACTGACCGAACATTAAAATAGAAGAGATGGGCTCAGGATATCACTTCGCAGATAAAGCCTGGACTAACTGCTCAGAGGAGTCCCAGTTCAGTGCTCATTTAATTTTTAAAAAAATTTTTTAAACAAGATTTTATTTATTCATTTGAGAGAACGAGTGTGTGCACAAGCAGGGGGAGTGGCAGAGGGAGAGGGAGAAGCAGACTCCCCACTGAGCAGGGAGCCCAACATGGGGCTCAATCCCAGGACCCTGGGATCATGACCTGAGCTGAAGGTAGATGCTTAACCAACTGAGCCACCCAGGCATCCCAGTGCTCATTTAATTTTACGCATTGCTTCTCTCTCTTAGTTTCAGCTTCTTCTTGGAGAAAGAGCATGTAGGGCAGGTCAAGCATTCAAATTGAAATTTCAATCTATATTGACACTGTTCAGACTTATGGGAGTTAAAAAACCAGAACTTGAAAAGTACACAGATTTGCAAAATAGCACTTTAACAATGAAAACAAAAGCAAATTTAAGAGATTCAGACTGCCATGTTTTCCACTGCTTATAATACTCTTCCCCTAGATATCATCATGGCTTGTTCCCTTGCTTCCTCCACATCTTATTGGATGGGCCTCCAAATACTTACAGGGTATGTAATATTATGAAGCTTAGTGCCAAAGTCTGCTTTTGAAATTTAAAAAAAGGTACTTATTAATAATTTCTTAAATAATGAACAATTCTCTCCAATTTTATGTTTTTAATTATGTGTGGTATGCATATATTACCCCCATTATAATGTAACAGGTAAATTATGGGACTGTGACTATTTTTTATTGTACTTGGCCCAGTATTAGAGTGAAATTTCTAAAATGTTACTAAAACTGGTTTCTATATTCAAATCAGTAAAATTTTCCACTCAGACCACAGAAATTTTAATGTAATCAATCTTCATTCACCAGGACAGTGTATTCTTTTTTTTTTTTTTTTTTTTAAGATTTTATTTATTTGAGAGAGAGAGAGAGAGAGATCACAAGCAGGGGTGGGGGTGAGGGGGTAGAAGGAGAAGCAACTCGCCACTAAGCAGGGAGCCCAATGTGGGACTCTATCCCAAGACCCTGGGAACATGACCTGAGCCGAAGGCAGACGTTTAACCGACTGAGCCACCCAGGTGCCCCAAGACAGTGTATTCTTAATAAAAAAAAGAACAGATATTCATAAACACTTATCTATTTTTCGTTTGTTGTATCTGTTTTCCTTAATTAGTTTGTACATTACTGCATACTCCAAGTAACAACTTCTTAATTAAAAAACAAATGAAAAAATCCAAAGAAGTGATATATTTTAACACCAAAAATAAATTTTTACATGCATTATAAAATGTGCTAAGTATTTATTTACTTTGGAACATATTCTTTCTTTTTAGGTTATCTGATTTATTATTCAGTAGTCAGAAAAAACTATGCACTAACCTACTAAATCTTCTCTCGAAGCAGCAGAGCGTGGTGTGCTTGTCCCTGGTTCTATCTTTAACGAAAGCCTGAATTTTAAAAAGAAACAAAACATATAAAATGATTAATATTTGACAATATTAAAATTATGTATTTCCTCAGGAAAAAATTAAGCATTTTGATAAAATAATGTTATATATATTTTTTCAAGAGCAATCTTTAATAATAGTACATCTCATCTCCTTCATACAAAGCATATCTTACAGTTATTCTAGGAAATATCAGGGAGGGGAAAAAAACTTTAAAAAGTTATATTTAAAAACAGAAAAATCTCCCTAAACTACCCTAATGTTGTCAAATGGTTCAACACATTTAAAGATATTTGATGGAGGACTAAAAAGTGATTTAACTTGAGGTTATATTGATACCTGACAAATTCAGGAATTTTCATGTACATTACTAAATGTATTACACAAATTAGTTCTAGAATCTTTACTGGATGGATAAATGGCTTCTGAAGCACTGAAAATTTCCAAAACATCCCCCAAAACAACAAATTCAACTTCTTAAAAGATCTTGAATAATAAAAAAGTTGTTTGCAAAATTCCTGGTAAATCCCTGTCCTAAGCCTAAGTTTATTAACTTAAGTTCCATTTAGGATAATATATCCACTTTTGAGTTCCACAGCAAAGAGAGATTATGACTCCTATCAGTGGAAATTATTTCAGGAAATATGATAGTAAAGCAGTTGTAGAAAATACTTTGGTATAGTCCACAAAGCACATTATTACTAAGTATTTGTCTAAATATTAGTACTTTTTAAGAAAGCATTCTACCAACTGGGGTTTTTTAATGAAATTGCACAATACAAGTGATATTCATCATGATAAATCTATTATAGGTTCTCAACTTATTTCCTTGATAACCTCATAGGGGATTCCATACGATTATATTCCAATTATTTGGCAGTGTAAAATGCAGTACTGAACGGATATATGATGAACTAGAACTCTGCTCTTTTTCTTTCTACAGAGCAGTTTACTTTAGTACTTTGGGCTACAGACCATACTGAATTCATTCACTTGATAAAGAGTTACTGAACACCTGTTCTGTGTTGGGCACTGTACTCTCTGTACTGTGCTCTTTGCACTGGAATAGAACAGAGACTAAGGCAGACATGGTATCCCTGCCCTTCTGAGGCTTACAGTTTAGTATGTGGAGGACACAGAAGTAAACAAAATAACTACAATTTCTTAATCAGAACTGCAATAGAAAGGAACAGAAAGGAAGCTCTGGGTGCATCACACTGCCGTCAGTGGTATAAAAAGCAGAAGCATCTTAAAGCACAGCAGTGAAGTCAGAGGTCGGCTGCCTATGTCATCATCAAAACACCATTCAGTAACAGTGATGCTGGTTCACTGAGAAAAAGATGATGTTCAGGATTAAAGGGAAGGAACTGTGAAAGATTTTCATCCTGATTAAAAAACACGCATTCATTTGTAGTGTCTATACTGGTTGCCTATATAGATGAAGCTGCCAAAAAAACAGAGACCTTGGGATAAACAGTGTCATTTTTATTTAAATCTCTCTCATCATAAAAACCATTTTTTCTAATCCTTTTAATAGCTTTTATCTTAAAATGATGATTCTCAGCACACTGAATTAATAAGTCTGCAACACAACCGCGTCTTTAAAAACTGTCTTCTTCAGTCTCCCATCTGATGTCCCAACACCACCAAATGACTTATGTTCCCCCAATCAAAACCACTGCTTCCCACCCTAATCCTTGGATCATTCCACCCCCGGGAACACTTTTCCTCACCCTCTATGCGGAGATATCTCCTTGACTCACCTGTTAAGATTAATAAGCTCAGGTGACACTGTCTCCTGAAGCCATTCATGTTTCTTTTTTCCTCATTTTTCCCACTTAAAGCTGAGTTAGGTCTCCCCCCAGATCTACGTTCCTACAGCATCCTGGGCATATCTCATATATCACAGTAATGTTTGAACTGCTTTGTCATCATCTGTTTTGTGGCCGTGTTTTGTATGAGACTGAGCTTCTTAAGGGCAAGAACAAGATTTTGTTTTTGTAATCCTGGCACCTAGCACAATAACTCACCTATGGCAAAAGCTTAGTAAGTATTTGTTAAAATGAATATAATGGGAAGGCTATTCTGGTTCTAGCCACTCATGAAAACAAAAATCAGTACAACAGCATCAGGTTTTCCTTCAAAAATGAAGGTATCTTACATCGGTTTACAGACAGTTAAAACGACTTAATGGCTTAATTGGCTACTATATCCTTTTAGCAAAGTAAAAATTAGCTCAAATAAACACTTTTACTTTCACCACAGTCAATAAAAATTTACCATCCTCTATAACTGTGCAACAATTTCTTAGGCTTCACTTCTATTGAACAGTTTAACTTCTTTTAAATCCAACAAGTTTGAGCCAGATATAGAAATTTTTAACTACTCAATCATATTTTAAGTTTTAAGATAATCTTCTGTATCTCACTGGACAAAACATGAGAGTTTTGTGCTATGTCAGTGATTAGAGCTTAGATGGAAGAAACAGTGGTAAATATAAGATATAGACCATCAAACTCAGGAAGCTCATAACCTAGGGCAACAACAGATTTATGAAAAAACTGCAGCCTTAAAAAGCTCATACATTTTCAAATGAACTACTATGTAACAACCTTTTATATAATAAAAACTGATAGAGAAATATAAAGTGGCAATATTATGGTGTGGGGAAAAAGATGGCAATAAAGGTGTTTTTATTTTTATTTTTAAAAAGATTTTTATTTATCTATTAGAAAGAGAGAGAGAGAGTGCACACAAGCAGGGGGAGCAGAGGTAGAGGGAGAAGCAGACTCCCCCCTGAGCAGGGAGCCCGATGTGGGACCCAATCCCAGGACCCTGGGATCATGACCTAAGCCGAAGGCAGATGCCTAATGAGCCATCTAGGTGCCCCAATAAAGGTGTTTTTAAACATTAATAAAATTTTAGATACATTTAATATATATTATCTAGAGCTTCAATCTTTAAAGAAAAGTTATTTCTAGTTATTTTCCAGAATTTCTAGCCTTTTACTGGTACTAGCTTTATTCTTCAAAAACTGTTGAAACTTAAATGGAACAAGAAGGTTGATCATCACTAGCATACAAGAAAAATATTATATACTGTATTAATAATGAAAAATAACCTAGTCTCTCACTTTAAGTTTTTTTTAAAGCTTTTTTTATTTTTTTAAGATTTTATTTATTTATTTGACAGAGAGAGAGAGAGCACAAGCAGGGGGAGAGGCAGAGGGAGAGAAAGAAGCAGGCTTCCCATTTAGCAGAGAGCCCGATGTGGAACTCGATCCCAGAACCCTGGGATCAGGACCAGAGCCAAAGGCAGATGCTCAACCAAGTGAGCCACCCAGGCGCCCCTCACTTTGAAAAGTTCTTAACGTTAAGTATGTGTATGTTCCTTTTATTAGAAAAATATTCGTGAAAGACACAAAGTTAAATTTGAAAGCTTGGGAATAACTGGCATAATAAAGCTAAGCAAAAATATTTTTTATTGGCAATTAACAAATGAAGTCACAAGAAGCATCAGAAGCCTCAAGAGAAATAAGAGCTTTATCCTCCCATCTTTTGAAAAGAAAAACAAAACAACAAAAAAACCAGAAACAAAACAAAAACAAAAAACAAAAAAAACCCCTGCAGTTAAGATGTACAGTATACCATTGAAAATAAAAAGGGTAAAAACTTAAAAATCCTTCCCACCTTGGGCAGAATTGTGGATGTCAAGGAGAAGGAAATGGGCAGCTGTATTTTAAAAGCGATTTAAAATTTTTTTTTTTAATTTAAAGTGATTTTTAAAATCTTTAATAAAGGACTTGCTATAATAGAGAAAGGGGTAAGTGTGGTGCTGGACATGTCTCTACCCTAGAGGTAAGAAGGTTCAATATTCTCTCAATCCACAAAAACAATTAAAAACAAATTCAAAGATGTGTCAAAATTACCATTACAAAAGGAGTAATTTCCTATTTGTAGACAGTTTCATTAATTTTTCAATTATGAATTTCCATAAAGATTCAATGTTTGAATATAAAGAAAGGAAGACATTTATACTAGATCTAACATCAGCTCTCAACAACTTGAGAAAAGTGAAATATTTTTTTTTTTTTTTAAGATTTTATTTATTTATTTGAGACAGAGAGAGCACATGAGAGGGGGGAGGGTCAGAGGCAGAAGCAGGCTCCCTGCTGAGCAGGGAGCCCGATGCGGGACTCAATCCAGGGACTCCAGGATCATGACCTGAGCCGAAGGAAGTCGCTTAACCAACTGAGCCACCCAGGTGCCCCAAGAAAAGTGAAATATTTTTAAACAAAAGAACAGATGAGGTATTTGTATATTGTCTCAATCATATCAAGTGATTAAAAAGAAATACATAAAAAAATAAAAAGAAATACAAATACTTTAACCACTGTAAACATATACCTGGATTAGGCATTTGCATGATACGATGTAAAATTCAAATGTTTAAACACATGGGGACAAAAGGGTAGAAGACAGGACAGTTAAACAAACCACTTTTGAAGATCCAACCTACTTGTAATTATCATCTTCCACAAACTTCTGTAGTTCTTCTATATACTGAACAGAGTTCAGATATTTTTGGACATGAGGCAACATGGGGATATCTAGGCAAAATGTGACAAATAATTATCTGACACAGTATATCTTTAACCAGAATTTTAAATCATGGCACCAAAATTTAAATTAACTCTAGAAGGACACTACTGAGGTAGATTTTATTTAATGTAAAACTGATGGTAATTTAAAAAATTACAGTTGCATGTTGGTTGTATAGATTAAAAAAAAAAACAACCACCACCACCAAACATACTCTGGTTTCTTTTCAGATCATATATTAAAAAAAAAAAAAAAAAAAAAAAATCAAACAGCTCCATTTACAAAATCCCACATATCTGATAAACTTCCTCTCTGCAGCCCCCCCCCCCCCTTTTAGGAAGTTTTTAAGGCTTTCTTAAAAGTATACACGCACATAAAATAGCTTTAAGACAAATCTATTTTTAAAAAATATTTTATTTATTTATTTGACCCAGAGAGAGAGACAGCGAGAGAGGGAAAACAAGCAGGGGCAGAGGGAGAGGGAGAAGCAGGCTTCCCGCAGAGCAGGGAGCCCTATGTGGGGCTCGATCCCAGCACCCTGGGGTTGTAACCTGAGCTGAAGGCAGACGCTTAACGACTGAGCCACCCAGGCGCCCCAAGACAAATCTATTTTAAATAAATTGGATAATGTAAACTCACTGTTTAAAAGTATATACCAATAAGGGTATCTTTATTCCCTTTCAAACTGAAAGCATTCAAACATTATAAAACATTTAAAAAAAAATGCATCCCCTTTGCTCATCATCTGGGCTTGTGTAAGCACTTTCTACATATGTGTTTCCATAAAATACCCCTTGAACAAAAAATTGGTTATTTAGTCAATAATGAACCGAAGAAAGCTAGTCAGTTGTTACAAGGATCACAGGTCTTAGCTCCTTCCCTAACTGAATAATATAAGAACTATTCACATAACAGATCAGGGATATCAAGTGAGATGGAAGATAACAGAAAATAATTTTATAAATTATGTTAGCAAAGTGGCTACAAAAAGAGCAAAAGATAAAACTTAAAATTTTAAATATGACATACTTTAATTCCTTAAAAGCAAGATCTCAAACAGGAGGCTAAATATTAAACAATCATATTTTCCTTTATATTAGGATGATGTTCCCTGCTGTGTGAAAAATGGCTATCAATTCAGGTAAATGAATCAACAGAATCACAGCGTAATGGTGTAGTATTACTCCCCAGAAACGTACCATAGTCACAGGACTGCTGTAAATCAGAAATTATTCGAAGGATGTTATTCATCAAATTTGATCTTTGCTCATTTTCTAGAATGCTGCCAGTTGATGGGTATGCTGAATCAATGTATGTTAAATCTGACAAATAGATACCTGAAACAAAATGAGATAAATGAGTGTTTTTTACTTGTAGTTTGAAAGACTATGATAAAATGAAGAAGAAAAAAAGCTAATTTATAGCTGTATTTTAATATATGCTGTATTTAGGATTTATTGTTATTTAATACACCACAGCCTTATTAAAACATAATCACTGAGGCCTAGAATTCCATGGATCTGGGGTCAGACATGTAAATAATGTTTTTGTAAATGTTCTCTTATGATTCCATTTTTGTTTTTATTTATTTATATTTTAAAGTTTATTTATTTATGATCTCTACACCCAACGTGGGGGCTCGAACTCACAACCCTGAGAGTCATGTGCTCTACCGACTGATCCAGCCAGGCACCTCTGATTAGCTTTAGGACAGTTCACATGGCATTAGACATGAAGTGTTTGTATACTGTCTTGTTTTGAAGACTGACAGGTAAATTTCTGAAACCGTGTATGTGACAACAAATTGAAGTTAACTATTCCTCCTGCCTCGACCCCACTGCCCCATTTCTCTGTACCAACAAAAATAACATAACCTCCAAAATAACTTGGTACTACCAGTTCTAGATATGCAAGGCCACACATGTGAAGTGTATAAGACAACTACAGTTAAAGAGAAAAATATACTTTCCTACTTTTTACCTCATAACCCCACATTCATGAACTCTCAAAAAAAAAACAAAACAAAACACAACTGCTGTACCACATACACCGCCTTCCACAAAAGCCCTATGTTTTTTTTTTCTCATGCCATTTCTTTCATCTTGACTGTTTCTGAGACTCATCTGTCCATCCCAATTATATTTTATATCCAGGTCAGTGTCAACTGTTCTTTAGTTTTCTCATAGATTCCAAGAGAGGAATTTAGAAACTGTCTAGTCTAACTCCCTCTTTTTATAGGTGAAGAATCTGAGGTCCACAGATATTAAAGGATAATGCTATGAACTGTTAGTAATAGAGCTGGAGCTCAGAGTGTACACCTGTGCCCTCGTTTCTCTACTACATGCTGTTATAAATTCATACAGTATCTATAGTACCATTCACTTGGTAATTTTTATGACTTTATAATGTTTAAACTCTCGTACTTGTATCTTATCTGTTCATGACTATAAACTCATTTAAGGTAGTTGCTCTATTTTGCACTCCAAGAAAATGAAAATCTGTGCAGTGTTTTGACAATAGGTGCTTAAAACAACCTAAAAATCCTTTTCCTCATCTTACTCATTCCTTTTCCATTCAGGAAATCTTAATGGTATTCTCTAAACCATCTATCATAAATACTTCCTTTTCTTTAAAGACTCTCAACTTCTTTTTTATAGTGACTTCAAATGAACCTTTAGCTTAGCTGCTTTTCCTTCAATCTCAGAGCAGGAAGAATCCCTTTCTCCTCTCCAAATACACACTGTGACTTTGAATGTAATCCCAACAGCCTCCTTTACAGCCCCTGCTGTTAGCCCCCCTGTCCCTCACCCGCCAGGGGCTCCCCTCCTGGAGCCAATGCAAACCTTTACACCTCTCCTGAAGAAAACAAAATCAAGGTAACCCTCTGTTCAAATCTGAATCCCTCCTCCAGAGAGGACCCCTGCCCCTCTATCTGTAACAAACACCTTGATATTGTATGGTGACTAACATAATAAAATTAAATTAAATTAAAAAACCCAAACACCTTGAAAGAGAAACAAGACGAGTCCACTTAACTTATCTTATCCTTCATCTCTTTTTAATGAGATATGACACATATAAAAGTGTACATGTGTCAGGAAAAATTACGATAGACTCTGAAATAGGCAAAAAAAATTACCAGGTGTCCTGTCTTCTGGGCTTTTTGAGCTATTTGACAACTCAGTAAGTTTTTGAAAACTAGTAATAATACAAATTCCTGTCCATAAAAATGCCAATGCCTTATGTCCAGTAAAATCTAATAATGCTCTATGGAAGCTGACCAGTGTTGCAACTCTGTGTGAATTCATTTTAGCATTCTTTAGTGCCTATCTGGTATGTGTGGTACTTTGAATTCTCTCCTGAAATGGTTGCAGTATCTTCCTGATTCCCTTATAAATTTAATGATTTAAATAAAACCGTGACATGTATTCATTTTGTATTTGTGTAAGAATCATGATTTTACCATTTAAAAAAGTATACTCTAACCCATGTAATATTGGTTGTTATCAAACAATATAATAAATACTGGTGAATGACCAGGTAAGTTAAGAAGTACATCACTAGTACTGTTTGTCTCCTGTATCATCTCCCTGCCTCCCATCCAGAGGTAACTAACCATTATTCCAAAACTTAAGATTATTCCTTTTTTTTTCAAGACATATGTACAATGTATTTACTCTTGCTTATTTTTGAGCTTTAAAAAAAATCACATTTTATACATGTGTGATTAAATTCAATGATAACATCAGTAAACATAGGTACACAATAAGTAATTTATAGGTGTTTGTTAAATTTTTAAAAATATGGCCTTCTGTGATTGCTGTGTCTCACCATTTTGTTTCCAGGAGTTATTTGTATTGTTAAATCAGCTGTAATTCCTTATACTGAGAATAACTTAACATGTAACTGTATCACAATTTACTTACTCATTTGACAGATTTTTAAGTTACTTCTTCCCTCCCTCCATGTTGCTATTGACATTCTTACAAATTATCTCCTGGGATACATATAAAAGAATTTCCCTAGGAGATATATATATATATATATGGCATTTATATGGTATATTAATGTTCAACTTTACATTGTTTTTTAAAGCTTTATCAACTCACACTGCCACTGATAGCATGTAAGTTTCTCCTGATCCACACTTGTGCTACACTTGATATATCAGTCTTCTTGACTTTTGCCAATCTTGAGGTATAAAATAATATTGTGTTTTAAGTTTCATTGCCTTGACTGGTAATGAGGTTATGCATTTGTATTTCTATGAAATGTCTTTTATCCATTTTTTCTCTGAGTTGTCTCTTTCTTATTGATTTCTAAGTTCTTCTTAATATATTGCAGAAACCGATCCACTTGGCAGTTAAATTTTATACACTTTTCAACCCACTATATAGTTTGAAATTTGGGGTGCCTGAGTGGCTCAGTCGGTTGAGCGCCTGCCTTCAGCTCAGTTCATGACCCCAGGGTCCTGAGATCGAGTCCCACATCAGGCTTATCCCTCTGCCTCTGCCCCTCCCCCTGCTTGTGCACTCTCTCTCAAATAGATGAATAAAATCTTTAAAAAAAATATATAGTCTGAAATCTGCATCTTGCTGCTGAAACTTATTCTAGCAAAGGTATGAGGGACCTGTTCATTATTAAATCTTTACTTTTATTTTTTAAAGATTTTATTTATTTATTCAACAGAGAGAGAGAATGAGCAGGGAGAGTGGCAGAGAGGGAAAAGCAGACTCTCCACTAAGCAGGGAGCCCGATGCGGGGCTCTATCCCAGTACCCTGGGATCATGACCTGAGCTGAAGGCAGGTGCTTAACTGACTGAGCCACCCAGGCACCCCTGTCCTAATGTCTTAATGACTGAGCCACCCAGGCGTCCCATTATTAAATCTTTAAACATCTCTCTTGGTCTCCTCCTGCTGCTTATTAGTGTCTCAGCAGTATTTTTTATCATTCCCTTTGTTCCTTGGGGCTTTACCAGCTCTATTGGCTTGAACCTTCCTACCTTCCCACACCCCCTCCATTCTCCTTTTTCCTCATGTTCCCTAGAAGTTGGTGTTCTCCATGATTCTACCATTAATCTCACTCTGCATGTACTTTTTCTGGATTATCTTATTTCTGTAGCCTCAACCATCACCTAATTGCCGATGACTTTCCAAGTCTCTCTTTAGAACTGAAATATTAACTTTAATTTTCAATTTAACATGCCAAACTAATCATTATTAGTCTCAAAACACCTTACATCCCAACTTCTTACCTTGGTTAGTGATATTACTAATTGTTAAAATTAGAAAGTTCAAAACCACTCAAGTAAAAAAGCTTAGGAGAAAACTACTATCTTGTATTTTCCCCCCAGATTAAGCTATTAGTGAATACAAGAGTGAATACAAGAGGATCAAGTAATACTAAATGATCAAGTAATGTATTACATAACACATACCAGAAGCCAAAAGCTGGCATTCCATCTGTCCCAATGTTTTTTTTTAAGATTTTATTTATTCATTTGACAGAGAGAGCGAGAGAGAGACAGAGAAGAAGCATAAGCAGGGGTAAAAGCAGGCAAAGGGAGAAGCAGGCTTCCTGCCGAGCAGGGAGCCCTATGTGGGGCTCGATCCCAGGACCCTGGTAACATGACCTGAGCCGAAGGCAGCCGCTTAACCGACTGAGCCACCCAGGCGCCCCTGTCCCAATGTTTCTAAAACCAGGAAATATCATAGGAAATATCTAAGTGACTTTCTCTTCCTAAAAAATGGGGAGATCTGGCAACAATGAAGTACAGCTGAAAAGGGTGCAGATCCCACTGTATTAACCTTAAGGATGCCGGTTTGTCCTAACTCTCATTTTCCTTTGCTATCTTACTTCAGGTTTATTTCACTTACTTACAGTACCTCCCTTGTTCTTGTGAGCATTTGTCGTTGTAGCCCTTGAGTTTGCAACCCCTGGTATACTTACATATATCACAGAATTTAAAAAAATGATTCTGTGAAAGAGGTTGAAACTGGGCTTTAAATAAAGAGTGTCGATCAACAAAGGGACAATGGTAGAATCTATCAGAAAGAAAAAACAGCTAAGGCAACAAGGAGGGGAAAGCACAACGTGAATTAGAAGCTCCCCAAATTTTACCTAGAAGCAGCAATCAGTAATTACAGAACCCAAGGAGAGACAGTGGCATAATGCTTTGGAATTAGATTCAAACCCTAGTTCTACTACTTAGTAGTGAAGTATCCAATCAGTTAAGATGCCCCAATTTTTGTTTCATTAGCTATTGAGTTACTTAATCAACATTTCTGGGTTTAATGAAATATAATAGCACAGTTAGTACTGAACAGTTACTAATTCTCTCTCTAGACTTTTCTAAATCCACATAGCCAGTGGGGAGGCAGATCTCTCTTTTTTCAGGCCAGGGCTATGTTTGCTTTTAAATCTCAAAACATCAACTACTAAGAATAACCTTATTCAGAAAGAGGGGTCATGTTTTTAGAATAGGAGGAAGTGACATTATATAACATCAGAATTTTTTAAAGTATTACATTTCTGAATTTTATATATAGATTTCCATTTATTTTTAGTAATTATATATATGAACAGTTTTATCTTAAGAGACATTACAGAGTAAGATATATCACAACATTAAGTTACATCTGTTTAAAACCTTCTGAAATGGCAACTTAGTAAAACGTTTAAAAATTCTTCTACACTGGGACGCCTGGGGGGCTCAGCTGGTTAAGTGGCTGCCTTCAGCCCGGGTCATGGTCCCAGGGCCCTGGGATCGAGTCCCGCATCGGGCTCCTCGCTCAGCAGGGAGCCTGCTTCTGCCTCTCTCTCCCTCTGCTTGTGCTCTGTCAAATAAATAAAATCTTTAAAAAAAAAAATTCTTCTACACTATAAAGAGTATTACATTATTTAGGTGGCTGCCTCCTGACAAAGTCTAACTCTTGTTCTTTGTAACAAAAAAAACCTTATCAGCCTGTTACTATTTCTGAGAAGTTGAGTACTATTTTTTTCAGTATTCAAGTTAAAAGATCTCTGGCCAGCAGACTAAAATGTTTGTTTTATAATTGCCCGCTGAACTATGATAGTTTGTTTCCAGATGGTGCCCTTCCTTCAACCTGCACACAGTCTCTCCTTGTTCAGAGCTATTCAGCCTCCTGCTGATCCCACTACCCCCACCCCTATTTAAGGCTACGGAGAGGAAATCCTAAGGAGGAGATTTTCCCCCCTAGTCTCCAGCAATTTTTTGGTGACGTAATATGTGGGCTGAACTTGAGTTTACCGAGAAAGAGGGAATCACTATTCAAGGGTGCTGTATATACAATCTGGGTCAGCTGCAGCTGGTTACTGCACTTCTCCATGTGGCAGTCAGAGCAAAGCCACAATGCTTTCTCTGCCGGATTAAAGACAGCCCACAGACCAGAACTTCCACTATACTACTTAAAATTACATAGGTGGCTTGTCAAGTTCAATTGATTAGTGTTGTAAGAAGAAAAAGAAGGTCCTTATTACTGCTTGGATTTGACGGTCCAAAACAAAAATGCAATTGCCATTAAAGTCACAGATGAACAAACTTCTACACTGATTTTTAAAAGCAAGAATAAGAGCAGCAAGTTTCTGGGTCTGCTTTATCAACAGATGCATAAAGGTATTTTAATATTTCTTTTATTTTTCTTTAAAATTCTGTGTATGTTCAAAATTTTACATTTGTAGGAATTTCAAAATCTTTTATTAAAGAATTTAAAAATATACTACAATTTATTTTAGTTGAAAAAGGTTTTTTTTCTTTTGCACCTCTATGTGAAAAACTGATCATTATGTATTTTGTGATGATTAATGCATGATTTGAGGTTCAATTTAGTAATATTTGGTATATATGCTTATACATTGGTACATACATGTTAGGTTTCAGAAAATAAGTGCTTTAGTGACCCTAGAAATTTTAACAAGTAACAGATTAAATGTGTAAGGTTTATAACGCAGTGATTAAAAACAAAGGGTTACAAACAAAAGAAAAGAGCTGTAAACATGAGTTTCTCTCCACACAATTCCAGTGTGTGTGTGTTGGCAGGTCACGTATACTGTTCGAGATCTTAAAGTACAGCTACAAAACACAGCTAAAAAAGATATAAAATTAACTGAATGGCTTTGCAACAATTCCTCAATTATAGTATAACCAAATATTAAGCAGAAATTTTTGTAAAGATTTAAGCTATATCTGTGGTATTTCTTGCAAAAACTCAAGATTTTAAATAACTTTCCAGGTTTACATGTAAGTTATTTAACTTGGGTAACAGAAATTAAAAACTGCTATACCTAGAATTACTTAAGAAAGCAAAGTTATTGATACATTAAAAAAAAAAACCCTAAAACTTTACAGATTAGGACTAAGGAAAAAAATAAAATGTGACAGAAATATTATGTAAGCAGTCAGCAGTAAAGTAGAAAATAAGAACCCAGAAGATACAATTACTTAAATACATGATTAAAAGACCAAAAATATATAATATTTTTAGACAGACATAATTTTGGTAATCATACAAGAGGTTTCTTTCACTGCTCTACTTTAGCTGTATTATGAAAACTTTTAACAATAAAATTACTAGTTAAACACCAAAGACACTTAAGTGTTTTATGATTTGGGGATCCTCTGTTCTTTTAAAAACTAAAGACACTGAATGGTAAGAATCTTCAACAAGCAAATAATTGTAGAGCTCAGATTTCTTCAACTTTACATTCATGTCTTTTCCTTAAAGATTCAGACTCTAAATCCTGGGAGGATCTCTGTTAAACATATTTAAAGAAACTGATAAATTGTCCAAGCAATTCTACCATTTCTCTCTTTTCCGCTGCTGCTTGCTGTGAAAAGTGCAGGATCTCGTTAAACCTCGGTTCTTACTGAAGCCTTAGGCAAGCCCTGAATCTGAAACCCCAAACACACAGATAACTCCTATCCCTTCCTTCAGAGGGGGTGAGACTGTTCTCAAGTCTTTTCCCAGAGCATAATTACAATCTAGAAGTATCTAAGGCATCTTCAATGCTTCATAAATTTAGGGTCATTGCCTCATGCTGTTTTCAGTGCACGACATAGCCAGTTAAATGTCTCTATGCATTTACCATCGGAAAGGAAGTAACTCCTGATTTTTATTTCTTCTCTCTACTAGCTGGCAGTGTTAGCAACTATGAAGAGAAATAGTACCAATAAAATTAACCCAAAGCACGGATAACTTTTTTTCTTTTTTCCTTTTTTCTTCTAAAAACAACCAAGCAAAGACACAGATTTAAACTTACGTATACTGTAACTAATTTATAACATTCTCTTGGGACCTAGGAAAGTTTTAACATATACAGAAAGGTTTTATGAGGTAACACAGATTTATAGATCTTGCACTTTTAAAACAGAACGTGGTGGGAAAATATTAAATAAGAGAATGTTTTCAGAGAATGTAACAGTAAATGTATTTTTAAAACCAGTTCTTACTCATGACGTAGCTAGTCTACTACTTCAGAAATGTGGCTCCTTATTCTTCTTTAGGTGACAACGAAGTCATTACTTTTATAAGGTCAAAGGAATTATATTTATTTAAGAACAAACGTTTAGTTGCCTCCTTTGAATATCTAGGTCAGATTCTCTTATGGTACACAATGATTTATCTTACGATTTAATCGTAGAGGAGCCCACAAAGAGCCAAGGCAGAACACACCAAAGTGAAGCTATTGCTATTTTAATTTCACATCTCTGTTCTTTCATGACAAACACTGATGTAAAGTCACAATAACAGTCTTGGATTATATGTTCTTAGTTGTCCTATACAAATCTGTGTCTGGTGGGAATACAAGCTATTCCAATCAGAATATTGTTCATGAAATCCTACTTGAAGTTTCATGACAGCTGCTGAATTTCCCTTGTTTTGGTAACTTATCTCATAGATTTAAATAATTTTATGATCTAAGAATTTCCATTCTATTATTAAAGTGAAATGAGTGAATCTGAGGACTAGTAAGTTCACTAGGTAGGGGAAATACTGTACATTTTACCGTCCCAGTTTTAAAAATAAACCATACCTAAATCCCATGAATCTGCAAATATAACAAGAATCTTTTATTGGTAACTCTAGTACAATAAGTCTTTTCTTACAAAATAGATGACCTTAAGGTCTAAATTTTCTCTTGACATCAGAGACAAAACATAAAAACAAAAAACTAAAAGTACTCATCCAAGTGTGCTTTTGTTTATCAGTAAGGAACAGAAGGCCTCTGATATAAATATGGAATACTATTGTGCTCATTCCTCCTATCTTGATTATGTTAGTGAGAGAAAAATAATTTTCCATACCCCATTCACTCTTTGCTTTATTTTCATTATCACTCCACTTTGAAAACACCATTTATTTGACAACACCAAAGGAGACATGGTTTTAAAAAGTAGCAGTCATCTTTATGACTATGTTAAAGAGTCCATATTTCATGGATCTTAAGAACCTTTATTTTTTGGGAGGGTTCCTAATCACAAGTTAGATATGTAGCTATCAACTGATACAATACATACAGGGCGAAAGGAATGACAGCAGAAAAGTTTGGGACTGAAAAATGATGGAATCAGAGCCTAACAAAAACGATTCACAAATACCTTTTCAAAAATAAGTAATGGGTCCATGTAACGACCTACAAACCAGGAAAAGACTGAAAAACAAGCAGCACAAAGTTAGGGCTCCTCCACAGTTACAGCATGACTAGGATAAAAAAATCACAGGTCTGGAAAAGTTAGGAGTAGAAGAATTGAATCCAATCTGAGTGCTAATTTTGGCTTCTCTGGGACTTTATTTTTTTGTAGAAAGAGTATTTTCTTTCACAGTGTTGTTGTGAATGCAAATAGTTAACATGCATTAAGCACTACATTCATGTAAGGGATTGTTATGCTATTGGTGATAGAAAATAGGACAGAATATGTTGCCATATGCTGTAGTGGTTAATGAAAAAGAAAAACATCAACTCTGGAGTCTTTTGCCTAGGTTCAAATTCTGGCTCCACCTCTCAGAAGCTGTGTGACTCTCTGGGTAAGGTACTGAAATTTCTGGATGCCAGTCCTTCACTGAAAATGAGGACTGTAGTAATCTACCTCAAAGGGCTGTAGTTACAAGCAATTGACTTAATACATGCAAAGGGGCTTCAAACAAGGCCAAGCACCCAGTAAGTATGAACTACTGTTATTACTACACTGCTATTATTAGTTGTAGGCATCAACAACTTGGAACCCATCTTCTCAAACCAAAAAAACAAGAACTTGGGTGGAAAGTGGGACAGAAGAGTTCTTAGTGTATCCACTGCCATCCTTCAAAAACAGCAGAACAGGCATGCAGTTTATCAGAGGGGGAAGGTGGGCCACGTGCTCCAGCAGCCTGCTTGTGCAGCTGAGGGAGCGGCACGTCTTACCTGTTTTCTACTGCTACTACTCCTGAGGGAGGTAACTTGTGAGAAAGGAAGCAGCTTTGGTTCTTAGAGCGAGTACTGGTGTTTCTACAGAAATTGTACAGTGAGGAACAGGGGTCTCTCTGTCACAGGAAAAAAAACACTCCAAGCGCACATGCCAGCAAGACGTACCACTGCTGTCCACGCTGACTGAGGAGCCGGGAACCTGAATTCCTGACCTGGTTCTAATCCTGCCGACTTGCGTGGCCCTGGCTTTCAACAGGCACCTGGGTGCAAAGAGGTTCTCTAAGGCACTTTCCAACTCTAACAATCATATTCAATTACAGAGAGTTTCTTTCCTTGGTTATGGTTACAGAAAACTATTGAAATTGTACTACAATACAGTTCAGTAGAATCTCTGTTAGAAGAATGAAACTGCTAAAAAAAAAATGAGTGAACCTGCTAAATCATACATAAGCTTAGAGCATTTACATGATTATGGTTTAGAAAACACAATTACCCACAAAAATGACTGTAAACATTCTCTCATTCTTAAACTTGTCACTAATCCCAAAAGGACACACTACAAAAACAAAAAATATGATCCCAAAACTTTCTGGTTTGAGATCTAAGAATGTGTCTTTAATTAGATAGATAAAAAAGATATTTATTATAGAGGGCCAATTTAATTAAAAACAGATAATATAAATATAAAATAATAGCTAATAAAGTCACCTCCTAGTAACTTTAATACTAGTTAGGGAAGAGGGGCGCCTGGGTGGCTCAGCTGGTTAAGCATCTGCCTTCGGCTCAGGTCATGAGCTCAGGGTCCTGGGATCGAGTCCCACATCAGGCTCCTTGCTCAGCGGGGAGCCTGCTTCTCCCTCTGCCTGCCTCCCCCTGTTTGTGCTCTCTCTCTTTCTCACTCACTCTCTCAAATAAATAAATAAAATCTTAAAAAAATAAATAGAATATTTAATACTAGTTAGGGAAGAATGTTTTAATCAATGCTTTACAAACACTGTGTATCATTTTCAGAGTCTTAAGACAGTGAGTAAACTTTTCAAGGGTAAGTAAAGTGTCTTATTAGGGTCTCAAAGCACCCAAGAACACTAACCCTTTGCCTTTGCACACAGTGGGCACTGAGCTGAGGAACAAAAAGCATTACAGTGAGGTGGTAGTTGGAGAGCTATTCTCTGAAACCTGAATTTTAAACAAATGCAAAGGCATCATGGTGTTGAATTTAACAAATCAGTAACGTTAATTCCGGCCCAATTTAGTAACACCAATAGATACCCAGTTCTCCCCCTGCCTTTTTTTAATATATTAACAACTTTAAAAGTAGGTTAAAATGAATTCTTTCCTTTTTCCCTTCATCGGTTTATTTTTTTACTTAAGAAAAGACATGAACTTTAATGTAGTTTTCCAGTAATACATTTTAAAGTTCTAAAAGGAAACAGTATATTTAACAATTTTCGATAAATTAGAAAGTGCAGGCAATGTAATCCGCATGGCTGAAAATCCTGGAGCACACTGGTTTTATTCGTTTTTGCTTATTTTTTAATGGAGCACCTCAGATATAAACAATTATTCCTAACACCAATCCAACACAACTAGCTAATAACCATATCATCTTGACTGCAAGATGACACATCCTGGGTTTTGCTCATGTTTATTATTCTACTTTTTTTATTTATTTGCTTATTTATTTATGTTTTCGTTGGTTTGTTTTCCAAAAGACTTCATACAACCTCATTTCAAAATGAAGGCTTTTATCTGGATCCTAAGTGTGCTCTTCTTCCTACTAATGGGCACTGGACACTGCAGAGGCGGCCAGTTCAAAATAAAAAAAATAACCCAGAGGAGATACCCTCGTGCCACAGACGGTAAAGAGGAAGTAAAGAAATGTGCATACACATTCCTGGTACCTGAACAAAAAATTACAGGGCCGATTTGTGTCAATACCAAAGGGCAAGATGCAAGTACCATTAAAGACATGATCACCAGGATGGACCTTGAAAACCTGAAGGACGTGCTCTCCAGGCAGAAGCGGGAGATAGACGTCCTGCAGTTGGTGGTGGATGTAGATGGAAACATTGTCAATGAGGTAAAGCTGCTGAGAAAAGAAAGCCGTAACATGAACTCGCGTGTTACTCAACTCTATATGCAACTACTACATGAGATTATCCGTAAGAGGGACAATTCACTTGAACTTTCCCAGCTGGAAAATAAAATCCTCAATGTCACTACAGAAATGTTGAAGATGGCAACAAGGTACAGGGAACTAGAGGTAAAATATGCTTCCTTGACTGATCTCGTCAATAACCAGTCTGTGATGATCACTTCACTGGAAGAACAGTGCTTGAAGGTATTTTCCCGACAAGACCCCCATGTGGCTCCCCCTCTCGTCCAGGTAGTGCCACAGCACATTCCTAACAGTCATCAGTACACTCCCGGACTGCTGGGAGGGAACGAGATACAGAGGGACCCAGGTTATCCCAGAGACTTAATGCCACCACCTGATCTGGGAACTTCTCCCACCAAAAGTCCCTTCAAGATACCACCAGTAACTTTCATCAATGAAGGTAAGTTACCTCTTACTGTTAAAAATGGAAGTATGAGGTTAATACGTTTTATGGTTTATGAAACAATGCACATAATAAGCCCTGACTCTTCATCCTGGTGATGTAATTATACACGGACATTTTTGTTTTCTATTAATCAAGAATTGAACTGAAATACACCTCTCAGCTCTGAGTCTAAGAGTTCCTAAAAACAGTGTATTCTGTGAGGAAAGTACTGCCTTCCAACCAAATTCTTACAATCTAAGTTACTAGCATTAAGACAGGAATGAGTCCACAATCCACTTCTAACCTCTACAACCATCCTATCCTCCTCCAGCTAGGTCCTCTTGCTGCTCAACAATCCTTTTGTTTACCTCTTGCTGCTCTTCTCATTCTCCTCCTTTCAAAGGAACATTTAAAAATTTGCTTTCACTCTCCTTAAGCCTATAATTATACTTCCTCCTTACCTCCACTCTCAGAAATGCACCATCTACTGCTGTACTGAGATGTCTCCTCAGGTCCGAGGTTCCTTGTTCTTTCTTGTCTTGAAAACATCTGCACGACACCCATGGCTTCTTGCCCTCAGTCTTAAAGAGGAAAAGGTATCCCTTCTATTTTCCAAGGCTAAACAAACTACAACTTGTATCATATACCCAGTTTTCACTACGGTATCAAAAAACCCTAGAATTGATCCTAATATCCGTTGCTCTATTTCTTAATTCTTTCCTTCCTTCCTCCCTTCTTTCCTTCCTTATTGATCACTGATCTAAGTGCCCAGAATACAAAGATGAATAATCCACCATTGTTTGTTTGGTAAGCTCACTGCTAACTTTCTAAATATTTTATTTTACCCCTGCATCCATTTTCTCATAAAGCATTCTCCTGAATTCTTTACAGGTTGATTTGTTTCCTCAGAGTGGAAAGAAAAGCCCAAATGCCCAAAATTAAAAAATAAATCACAGTTCATTCACTTATTGAAAAGGCAGCAAATAAAACTGCACATAGACTATGGAATAATTTTAAACAAGAAACAGAACAAAGACTGGAAATGCATATAGCATAAAATATCTCTCTGCAGCAATGGACACCACTGACCATTCACATCTCTCTTCTTGGGCCTCCACATCATAATATTCCGACTCTTCCCACTTCTCCAGGTCCTTCATTTGCATCCTCTTCCTCTTCTACAGCTTAAAAAGTTTTCCTCAAGATTCTCTATTTTACAGGTCTCACACACCTTCAAGGCTCCAAGTATCACCACTGCTCAAATGCCTCCTGCCTGGAGCTCTCCCTCCTGGTTCTAACCAATGCTGAATGTTCGCATCTGGATGTTCTACCATCACTTCACACGGCGCTGCTTCTTCCCCTGAAATGCCTTCTTCCAGCTTATCTGTCAACCTGGCAGATTTCAAGGCTTAAGTAAAATATTATCTTAAATGTTACACATTCCTAGATTCAAACAAACAGATCTCGATGGCTCTTTCCCCAAACTGCTACCTATGCCTTGAACACATTTTCTATATCACATTACACTAGGGTTGTTTGCATGTCTGTCTCCTGCTAGACTGAACGCTTCTGGAAGAAAGTGAACTGTGTTTTCATTTTTCTACCTCAAACATTTAGCCAGAATCAAGCTTTGGCACATTGTGCTCAGTGTATTTTAAGCACTACAATAGATATTTGAGGAATGAGTGAATGAACAACTAAAGCCTAAAATAATCTCTTTCCCAATCTAGCATTTTCCTTTTAGAAATAATTATTATAGAGGTAATACATATTTATTGAAGAAAATCTAGAAAATACTAATAAGCTTTTTAAAAAACTTCACTGAGGGGCACCTGGGTGGCTCAGTTGGTTAAGTGGCTGCCTTCGGCTCAGGTCACGATCCCAGGGTCCTAGGATTGAGTCCCGCATTGGGCTCCCTACTCGGGCGGGGAACCTGCTTCTCCCTCTGCCTCTGCCTGCCTCTCTGCCTACTTGTGCTCTCTATCCTATCTCTCTTTTAAATAAAAATCTTAAAAAAAAAAGCTTCACTGAATATCCAAATAGAAATAAACAAAAGTTAACATTTCAGTAATAACCTTCAAGTCTTTCTTTTTTTCCTTTCTTGTTAACATGGTAATCACTTTTCTTGCAATTTTAAAAGATAACTTTGTTCTTTTTCTTTCTCTGTGATTATATCCTTAGGATAAACCTCCATTAGTAAGACTGATGGGTCATCTGATTTTGATTTCTCTATTGTGATTTATGCTGCTCCCTATTTCTGAATTTGCTTGGCTCATCTCTGTTACTTCCCTCCTGCCCCACACACGTAGTCAGCTAAGTTCTATCCATGTTGCTTTTCTGTCTTTCATGGGCTTGTCCCTCATTTCTTTCCTTTTTTTTTTTTTTTAATTTTATTTGAGAGAGAGAGAGGGAGAGGGAGAGACAGCACACACAGGGGGAAGGGCAGAGAGAGAGGGAGAAGCAGGCTCCCTACTGAGCAGGGAGCCTGATGCAGGACTCAATCCCAGGACCCTGGGATCATGACCTGAGCCGAAGGCAGACGCTTAACCGACTGAGCCACCCCGGTGCCCCTTGTCCCTCATTTCTATTCAGAGCCAGAACTCTAACTTAGATCCAAGTTATCTATGGCAGCAGCTGGAGAATAGAGACTTCTGGATTATCATAGCTCTGTAACCTTGGGGGGGGGGGGAACTGCTCTGTACCTCAGTTTCCTCATCTGTAAAAAAGAGGATAATAATTGTACTTACCTTACAGAATTTGACACTTGAGGAGTGCTTAGAACAGTGCCTGGCACTCAAAATGTTAACTCTTATTAGGAATGGTATAATAGCTTGTTGACTAGTCTAACTCCATTTTCTCTCTCCATCAAAATATATTCTATTTGGCAACAGATCTATCTTCTTAAACTACTACTCTGATCACATCACACTTCTGCTCAGCGGTTCCCCATTACACACAGAAAATGTGAATTTTGCTTAGCCTGGGTAAGAACAATATCCTCCTCAAATGAAACCTACTTCTTTAACTTTCCTTCTATTAATTTCCTTCACAAATACCATCTGCTTTAATAAAATGAATCAACTCATTGTCTTTGAAATATTTATCATGCTTTCTGCCTATCAATTATAAGGCTCAGATAAAATAAAATAAAATAAAATAAAATAAAGTAGCAATTCCTCCTTGGAGCCCTTGTTGACTTCCTCAGGCTTAAAGTAATTGCTCTTCTCCATTAATTTCTTTTCTCTGGGACATAAAATATATACAACATTCCTTATATTCCCTGTTGAATTATCAGTTATCTTTACATGTACTTACAGCACTCAAATACACATCTAAGTAAAATGCCTTCCAACTATAATGTAAGCTTCTTCCTGGTGGATGGATATTGTATCTCATTTGCAGATGCTAAATAACTGTTGGGTTAACTTATTACATTTTTATAGAGCTTCCTAAAGTTTTCATTCCACAGACCTTCATGAAAGTACTTTAATACATTCTACTGTACTGGATTAATTCAATTTACACTGTTCTAACTCTCAGTAACAACAGGCTAAAATACCATTATGTTAGGTAAATGATGATCACTATTAACATCCTCACACCCTTTGATTTTCAAAGGAAAGATGTATATACAATGATCCACTGGGTATAGAAAGAAAAAATATGTATTTTTAATGATCTTTTAAAAAGTATGTGTTTTGTGTAAGCTTTTAATGTATACAACTTCTCAGCAAAGTAGTTTATTCATATAACATAAATAAACAACTGAAGTGTGTGGAATTTTTTTTTTAACTGATGGAATGTACAATTATGTAGGTATGGAGATGACCACCATGGAGTATTTTCTGTGGGTGCTAATCTTAAGCAGATGGTATCATCAGTTCTCGAAGAAATTATTATTCACATACTCATACACTGATACATTAAAAAATGCTTATACAAAATGAGCTATATCAGTTCTAGATTTTATTATACATTGAGCTATAGTGCAGGAACAATCTTGTATTTCAGAATTAAATCCCATGCTAGGGATTTAGCATATAAAAGTCCCATTAAACAGACTTTTGTTTTAATAAAACAATGGTGTTTATATTCCCATTAACCAATCCTTAATGTAAAAATTAAGGGCAGACATAACTTCTGTTATTCACTATTTATTTGTTGTTATAAGTAAACATTAACTTTTCACTTATTTTATTCTATAAATATTGGTCTTTGATATTCAAGGACATAATTAGTTACACTATAAGAATGGTCATTAGAACACTAGCGAACATAAAAGGGAAAGTGAACAGAATTAAGAAAACCTGTTTCCTTTGTTATTAACCTTGGAGAAGCGACTTTGCCTGTCTGGATCTGTTCTCTCATGTGTATAAGGAGTGCTGGTTGGACTGGACAATTCTAACATCATGTCCTAGTTCTAATATTCTATGATTCCTATCAAATATAAATTACTATAAGTAGTAATTAAACTTGCCCTTTCTTTTCTTTATATATAATGTGCGAAAATCTGTGTTTATATTATTATCAGACTGGAAAATATGTCTGAGCTGTTTGGGTACTTGCACAAAAGGGGCAAAGATGGATGGTCCTCCTGTACTTACAGATGCTCTGGCACCAAGAAATTTGTATTACTGTACGTGTGGGGACGTGGTCTAGAAGACTAAAGTCTCTAAATGTATAATGTGTATGTATTATTTTAAAAGTGTTTTAGCCAGTCAGAAAAAGTCAAATACTGTATGATTCCACTAATATGAGGTTATCTAGAGAAGCCAAATTCATAGAGATAGAAAGCTGAATGGCCGCTGGTGACGGTTTCAGTTCTGCAAGATGAAAGGAGTTTTGGAGAATGGTTGTACAATAAAGAGAAGGTACTAATGCCACTGAACTGTACATTTAAAAATGATAAAGTTGGTAAACTTTGTTATATGTATCTTACCATCATTTTTCTAAAAGGGTGTTTTAATGACAATTTTATATTCTTTTAAAATGGTTATAAGAAAAATGCACCTCAAAAGAACTTATTATGAACTTAAAGCAAATAAAGCAATACTTTTGTTAGATTAAAAATAATTACCTCCAGAAACGTTACCCTCCCTTCTAGCTTAAAAACAAAATGGGAATGTAACTACACGCCTGGCAAATTGCCATCAATAAAATTCTTAACTGTTATTCAGTGGCTGCATTTTGGGTTAGTGTTTTATAGAAAAAAAACAAAAACATTACTCTTTTACAAATGGTATATTTATGAATATAAGTTTACTCCTTATAGGTGGATGGACTTGAGAAAGTTCCTTCACAGTGTGTTAGGGCATAGATCTGAGTATCAGGAAATTTGGATTTTGGCAAGACTTTTTTGTTGCCTCTTTTGTAAGAAAGACTGCTGTGGTGAATAAATGAGGTGACGCACATAAACATGCTTTGTGTATGGTATGACCACCAATTATTCCATTTCTCTGTGCCCTTCCCTGTATGTGCCTTGCTATGCCATGTATGGGGACATAAATTGTAACCTTAAAAAGTTAAACCCGAAAAGCAGTCATTAGAAACTTAATATGCTTTTCAGTGGATAAGCTAATTTTCAAGTATTTATAAGGCTTCTTATTGGTAAATTTTAAAGACACAACTGGTTTTGGCGGAATACTTATATTAACACTTAAAAAAGAAAAACTAAAGACTGCTTAGATAAAAACGGGCTGTTGGAATAGGACTCTTGTTACAGTTATGGGAAACAATTGATCAACTCTTGTAATTAAAAATTAAAGTTTGGGATGCAAACTGCATTTGAAACTTTTATTAGAAGAATTTATTATTGCTTCAGAAAGTATTTGCCTCAAACTTCCCATTCTGAAATGTTGTCAAATATATTTATCTTATACTTGGCTCACAACCCAATTAAAAAGTTTACCTCTCAGAAAGATTTTACTCGCTGACCAATTATTTGAAAGCTCTAAACTGATTATCTTTTTTGTCCTGTTTCTCCTATCACAAAGAGCACAGGATGGACAAAGTAAGAAAATAAATGACTTTAAAAAGGGAAGGTTTTACCTTTTAACATAAGCAATTAAACAGTTGCTTTACAGAAAAAAGACAGGTATGTTAAAGATGGTTCCCAGTAAAGGTATAGTCAAAGTATGAAAGAAATTTTGTTAACCCACTGTTCTGGTCAAAATATAGGTTCTTAATGAAAAATACATGTTGGGAAATAATGTGGCATGACTGGTCAATATTTTTCTTTCTATGAATCAGATCTATTAACTGGAGTTTGTTAGTCCTATACCTATACAGACTTAAATCATCAAATAAACTGAGCAAGAGAGACACTGGTCCTTCAAATTCAATGTACAGAATTCCAGTTTCCTGCATTGAGAAGAGTCTAATTGCGTGTCAACAAAGATGAAGACTATTTCAAGATTACTCAATGCAAGAAAAAGGTTAATAAAATTCCTATTTTAAAAGAAAGGTACTTCCAGTCTATACCCTATGTGCACCATTATGAACAAATTTCTGATACATGTCAATTAATTTATTCCTAATAATATGCAAACCTGCAAGTTAAATTTGACCTCTCAAAAACAAAGGTGTTACTTTTCTACTAGTCATTTAAGAATTCCTATTAGGCAATGATTTTTATAGTAGAGAAAAGTAGTAAAACATTTAATATAAGAATGTCTTATAATCTAACTCTGGAGCAGAAAGTAAATAACATATTCAAGTAATAATGAAAAAATATTTCTGCCAAGATCAACAATACACACTGGCTAAGACAGGTTAATGGTTTATTTATAAAAATAAATACAAATACTACATTCTAATATTTATTACCTTTACTGAGGAGAAAAAAGTAGCTAAAAGCACTACTAACTTTATACACATGTTCTGGAAAAGGATTTCAACTAAATATTCCTAAGCCTTTTGATCAACTAAGTCTAACAGGCATCCAAACTGCAAATATGAAGCCCACCACAAACAAGTGGGTTGAAAATTAAAGATCATTTTAAATTTGCCTAAAATGAAGTCTTATCAAACGAAAGCAGGATTTAGAAAGCGCAGCACTTTTCAATTTGCTTAAATATCCAAGGGCCTTCAAATAGCAGAAAACAAATGCTACTTTACAAATACTTTGTTAACATTCAAAACCTTGATGTTTCTAAACATTTTACAGCAATTCAAATAACCTAATGAAAGTCCAACTGCTGAACATATACTTAAATATAAAATGTCAATTGTCAAAACTATAGTCAAGTTGACTTGACTCTATGGTTGTTTCTTTACCCCTTGAACCTAAAATTTTCTAGCCTATAGTAGATGCAGAAAAGACACATCTGGAAAAAATAATGTACAACTGAGGAAATTCTGGAAACCACGGTGGCTACCAGGAATCATTTAGTTCAACAAATATTTGAGTGTCTAAGTGGGCCTCACCTGTGTGGATAGACAACCAAAAGATACAGTGTTTGCCATGAGGAGTTGTATGAGTAAACAAATGACTACATTACCATGCATCACACAAAGTAATCTAAGAATGGACCTGGAAATTAGACTTCACTTTTCCTTCTATTTCACTCCCACGCCATATTAAATTTATTAAATAAGCATATATTTACTAAAGGAGCTACTGCTGTGTGTCAGGGACAGCAACAAAGGAGAAAAGGAGGCAACTAAGTTACTGATGATGACTACTCTGCCAAGTACTGTGTTAAAGGTTCTGAATACTTTGTAATTTAGATTCAGTAACTGATAAGGTAGATAATAAAAAATAATTCACGTTGAATTTTAATGGAATGTGATCTAATTTATGGCCAGTCTGATAAGCTCAAAATGTTATTTTTATCATCATTTCTGTTATTTTTATATCAAAATGTTATTTTTATATTTATCACAGCTTATTTATAAGCTTTCACAGACTAACCAATATCCTCATGAATACAGAACTATAAATTCTCAACAAAATTTTAGCAAATCTAGCAATACTTAAGAATAATACACTATGACCAAGTCAAGGTTATCCCAGGAATACAAGGTTGGTTTAACATCAAAAAATAA
Source organism: Mirounga angustirostris (assembly GCF_029215605.1). Taxonomy (NCBI): domain Eukaryota; kingdom Metazoa; phylum Chordata; class Mammalia; order Carnivora; family Phocidae; genus Mirounga; species Mirounga angustirostris. Next base: position 48,196,114 of record NW_026991714.1, read on the forward strand.
TCAACAGAATTTACCTATTAACAAACAAAAAAAGAAAACCCTATTAGTTCAGTAGATAAATAAAAAGCTTTTGACAAAATCCAAAGCCCATCATGATAAAAACTCTTAGAAAACTAGAAACAGAAGGGACAAGAATTTTTAAAGTAGTTATTATAACTTAAAGGATATGTTCATAACGAACCCAAGACTGGAAACTGCAGAAGAGAAATAAAAACTATTAAAAAAGAATCAAACTGAGGGGCGCCTGGGTGGCTCAGTCAGTTAAGCACCCGACTTGATCTCAGCTCAGGTCTCGATTTCAGGGTTGTGAATTCAAGCCCTGTGTTGGGCTCCATGCTGGGCATGGAGTCTACTTAAAGAAAAAAAAAAAAAAAATCAAATTGAAACTCTAGAACTAAAAAATTCAATACCTAAAATAAATGTGACCCAAGAAAGACAGCATTAAGTCTTTACAGTTTCTCAAATTTTTTACTATTGTGTAGTGTTTAGTCATTGTATTATAATTTTAAAAAGTCTGAAACAGAGAAATAACAACAAAACATTAAAATGTGGGCTAGAGAAATAGATCATCTCTTGATTTTGTGTGTGGTTTTCAACTTCCTTGTATTTAAAATATGAAGGCAAGTTAATTAATTCATTTACTTAAAAAATGATTGATAGAAAAAAATGAAATCTTGCCATTTGCAATGATGTAGATGGAACTAGAGGGTATTATGCTAAGCAAAATTAGTCAATCAAAGAAAGACAATTATCTTATGATTTCACTGATATGCAGAATTTAAGAAACAAGGCAAAGGAACACAGGGGAAAAGAGGAAAAAATGAAACAAGACAAAACCAGAGAGGGAGACAGACTGTGAGAGACTAGTAATCTTAGGAAGCAGACTGAGGGTTGCTGGAGGGGAGGGGGGTGAGGAGGATGGGATGGCTGGGTGATGGACACTGGGGTGTTGTGTAAGACTGATGAATCACAGACCTGTACCCCGGAAACAATACATTATATGTTAATTAATTAAATTTAAATTTAAAAAAATGACTGATAGCCCGCTAACAGTTAAAACACTGATAATGTGAAGTCAGAAGAAAAACAATAGTCTCCATCCTCAAGGACCAACCTAGAGGGAAGAGTTCAGTCTCTAAGACCCCCTTCTAATGACGCAATTGTGTAACTATTTATTTAGTGAGATGAATCCTTCCCCAATTACCCCAAAAGGGATCCTGTATATATTGGCACAGTATAGATAACACATTTCTCAAAATTTCAACAATCCTATTATCAATATAGTGAGGATTTTCTTGAATGAGCTTTACTTGACTAAACTCTATTTTCACATAATTTCTAAAAGTTGCACATGTCCTAATTTAAATATTTCTAGTAAAATATAAAATTTGACAACTGGAATTTCTACACTTTTTTTGTTGTTCTAAAAGATCTGCGGGATAATTCTTATTTCTGAATCACTTAATACTTTCACATGCTTATAAAAAACTAAAGGATCAAAACACTGAAGAATGGTGCAACTAAAGAATGTTCAGTAAAACTTACAAGCGATCTTTCTTTAGATCCAAAAAATGTGGAAATCACAAGTTCAAGAGTCAGATCCTCTACAAAAGATTTCATAAAATGTTTTATCATTTTAAAAGATATGAAGAACTTACTCGTGTATTAAAAAATAGGGAGGGACTCCATAAAACTATGAAACAACGTAAGAGCAAATGTAGCCAGCAGCTCAGAGCATGGACCCTGGGATTAGAAAGAAATGGATTTAAGTCTAGGGTTTATTACCTTCTAAGATAAAGGACCTCAGACTAGTTAACTGTTTCATCTATAGAACATCTGTAAACTATCACAGGGTCATTGTGTAGACTAAATAAGAAAATTACTGTTAGTCATATAAATTGATACAACTCTTTAGAAAGGCATTTTGCCAACATTCCTGAAGTGTATTCTTACGGACTGCTGAATGGGGGAAAAAGCTAACAGATTCTATAAGTTTGGGGAACTCTGGTTTATTTCAGGGCTTCTTAATCTTTCATACGTGCATGTACACTGTGGGTTTCCAAAAGGGTAATATAATACTTAGCAATAATAAAACTTATTTGACCATGGTAGGCCGTTTTCACTAAGTACCTCAAAGGACTAGTGTGTTCTACTGAAATCAAATTTTGGAAACTGTAAACTGGGCACTATGAAGAGCTATAAAAGTATTCACGCCCTCTTGAACCAGTAGATCAATCCCACAGCATTTTTATAAGTTAATTATTTGAAAACCTGAAGCCAATAAGACGACACTTTGCATACTTTTATAATAGTAAAAATCAGATGAAACCTCAATAATCCAATGACAAAGGAATAAACAGTGATGTATCAATGTTAAAAATTTAGATTACAGCTACTAAAAGCGCCAGAATGAAGACTGTAGTTCCACAGAAATTTCTGTTAAAAGACAGAATCCAATTTTCTATGCATGTCAGAATTAAGACAACATAAAAATCTATGTATATGGACAAAAACTCACAAGAACAGTGGAAAATAAAACAAGTTAATTTTCCATATAGTGGGACTGGGGTAATCCTTTTATTTAGTTTCTTTAACTTTTATGGTGTGGTGTATGTAATAGATAAAAAGTGGTATCTGTAAAGAAAGATACAAAGGTAAGACTTTTGATTAAAAACTATTTTAATATGGCTCTGTTCCTATTAAGTTTCCTGGTAATCAATGATCTTTTAATTATAGGACCATTCAAAGACTGTCAGCATGCAAAAGAAGCTGGACATTCAGTCAGTGGGATTTATATGATTAAACCTGAAAACAGCAATGGACCAATACAGTTATGGTGTGAGAACAGTTTGGATCCTGGGGGTTGGACTGTTATTCAGAAAAGAACAGATGGCTCTGTCAACTTCTTCAGAAATTGGGAAAATTATAAGGTAAATCAGTGATTGAGACCTCAGAGGTGGAACATACAGCTCTTTCAGAGCAGCCATTCCGTGCGATAAGTAACACAGTTTTAAAATAACTACCCATATATATTTCATTATCTACCTTTGTCAAAAGGTAATTCTCATCTCCAGTTTTAAGGTCAAAATTAAAAGGTAAAAGGGAAACCGAAGATATCCTTTAAACTGCCCCTTTTCAGTCTGGATGATTTTTACATATATTTAATTCTTAGCAAAGACTACTGCTGATTCCATCTTCTAAAAAGACAGCTGCTTTTTTCTTTATGCCCATGTTTGTACCCATCAGCAACTGCATTTAAGCAATCATATGAACTACAGAACTTCAAAAAAATGACCCTTTCTCTAGGACTGATTACCTCTGATAATCACCCCCCGTGTTTTAAACTGCTAACACCAGACACTGGTGCTTCTGGGAGGTAACGTACACCTGGACTGTCACACAGGACCAGAGCCATGCTGTAGTAATGCTGGAAAAGCAAGCAACTGGTTTTTGCTAATAATTTTGATGTTTACATGCTAATTTTATGAGTGGTATACACCCTCCAGTTTAAGGATGGCAGATGGGGGAGATTGTATTTTCTAGACGGTCAATTCTTCATTCAAAATTGTGTAAGTCACGCGATTGCTCACTTTTATGTGACATTTTACTGGCAGTTAAAAATGAGACATTAATACATCCATGTCAAAAGTTATATAAATTTCTAAACAAATAACTAGGGGGAAAATAGTCCTACAACACAACCTTCTTGAAAACACAGTGTTAAGATCAGGTTTACCAAGCCTTACATTGTGCTGCGTACCTGCCATGGTGAATGCTTACTGAAATAGGAGAGTTCATTGATTGTTTTAAAAACAGTCTGCAATTTTTCCAAGGTGGAACTCTGAAGATTACTGTTATATCTTCTCATATTTAATTATAACAGAGCCAAAGACCATTTGTTTTAACAACAGAATACTATCATTTTTTATTGAGTGAACATAATAATGTTAGCTACCCTTTTTGTCTGACTATTGGGGTGGGGGGACAGTTACATAAATACTTTCAGGAAAAAAAATTTGGCTCTTTGTGTATGAGAGAGATCAGGAATCCTTTTCAGGGATTTAGGTAGTTCCTAGTAAATGTTTTTAGTAGCTAGGAATAATTTTCATTCTCTTTTGCCTTTTTCTTATCCATAAAGTTTGAAGCTAGCTGTGCAAATAAACACAGACAAACTAAGAGAAAGCAAAAAGAAACAAAGTGACTATGTGGGGCTTATAAAGATGAGGTGACCTATTAAAAGGGAAGTTCACATTACCACTTAAATGGTGAACAGTTATGTTATCAAAGATTTAAAACTTATCCGTAAAAAAGTTTACTATCTCTACACTTATTTATGCCCTCATGCTGTTTGTTTATTAACAGAAAGGGTTTGGAAACATTGATGGAGAATATTGGCTTGGACTGGAAAATATCTATATGCTTAGCAACCAAGATAATTATAAGTTGTTGATTGAATTAGAAGACTGGAGTGACAAAAAAGTCTATGCAGAATACAGCAGCTTTCGCCTGGAACCTGAAAGTGAATTCTTTAGACTGCGTCTGGGAACTTACCAGGGAAATGCAGGGGACTCCATGATGTGGCATAATGGTAAACAGTTCACCACACTGGACAGAGATAAAGATATGTATGCAGGTGAGTAAGAAAAAACTGATGTGCATTCTTTGTAGAACCACTAACTGCTATGCATTACAGAGAACCTTGCTATTAAAGGATATGCTACTAAAAATCTTTCCATAAAGGTAATTTTGGACTCAGTCATAGGTTACATAAGCTGCTGAAAGGTCAGTATCTCTTCTATAAGGCAATCCCAAAGTGTGAATGAACTCTGTGAAAAGCAAAGTTCTATCATTCTAACCTGGGGGTGGGGAACAAAGCAAAAGCTCATTCACCTGGCAAGAAAACTCTCTAACGCCTAAAATTCATAATTACTACTAACTAAATACCTACCACGTGCTAGGCACTGTTGTAGGTGCTAAGTATACAGCAACAAAAAAAGTTCCTGCCCTTCTAGAGCTTACTCTCTAGGAGACAAAATGATTTGTCAGGTGGTGACAAGTACTCTAATAAAAATAAAACCAGTGAGGGAAAAATGAGTGATGAGCAGCTGGGGGTTAGATGGGTGCTATTTTATACAGAGTGCCTGAGAAATGTTACTTTGAGAAGGTAACATTTGAATAAAGACCTGAAGGGAGTGAAGGAGGCCAGCCATTTGGGGACATGGCTTTGAAAAAGGCATTTCTTAGTACCCACATGAGAAGGAACAGTAGGACTGCAACATATGGTAGGAAGAGCAAAAAATCTTTATTCAGAGGGGCAATTAATATCCTCTTTAAAATCAGTTAGGCAATCCAGATATAATAACTCTTAACATTGGGGTGCCTGGGTGGCTCAGTCGGTTAAGCATCTGCCTTCGGCTCAGGTCATGATCCCAGGGTCCTGGGATTGAGCCCCATGTAGGGAGCCTGCTTGCTTCCCCCTCTGCACCTCCTCCCCTCCTGCTCGTGTGCATGCAGTCTCTAATAAATAAAATCTAAAAAAAAACAAAAAACAAAAAAAACCCAACATTAATTTTCATATACTTCTACCTTTTTTAAAAAAAGATTTTATTTATTTGTCAGAGAGAGAGAGAGAGAGAGCACAAGCAGGGAAAGCAGCAGGCAGAGGGGGAGGAGAAGCAGGCTTCTCACTGAGCAAGGGGCCGGATGCAGGACTCCATCCCAGGACCCTGGGATCAAGATCTGAGCCAAAGGCAGATGCTTAACCAACTGAGCCACCTAGAAGCCCTACTTTTGACTTTTTAACTCAGGTTTGTGGCCCTGATAAAGAGATATCCCTCCTGAAAACAGATCTATTTTTCTGTTCAGCTGTATCTTGGCCAGGAGCACATAGGTCTCTATGTTAACCTATCTTATAATGGCAAAAGAGGAAAAAAGGAAGAGATATAACCGAAGTATTCACCATATTTACAGAAACACATTTGACCACCTGAGTGCTATTCTATTTTATATTATTTTGTGCTATTTTAAGAATTCAATTTTCCCAAATTTACTTTTAGCAACTCTGTATCTTTCTTTCCCAATCTCTCCAATCTCTCCCTCTTTCTCACAAATGCCGTTTGTGTTTTATTTACCCTGCTACCCAGAAAATTGAATCACTAAAAAAAAAGCATGTAGTAAATAAGCAAAGGGCAAGATAAAGGCAATTCAAGTGATATTTCAAGTAGTTGACACTTCAGAACAGTAACAGTATGAATGAAGAAACAAATCCACAAAGATAAAGGTAACCGAAACCAATAAGAAAAACTCAAACCGTTCCAAAGGTAGCATAAGTTTTTGATGGTTTGCAGAGTACCACACTTAGAAGAATCCTTTACTTTGATATCTCTATTTTTTTCCTCAAAGGAAACTGTGCCCACTTTCATAAAGGAGGATGGTGGTACAACGCCTGTGCACATTCTAACTTAAATGGAGTATGGTACAGAGGAGGCCATTACAGAAGCAAGTACCAAGATGGAATTTTTTGGGCTGAATATCGAGGCGGGTCATACTCCTTGAGAGCAGTTCAGATGATGATCAAGCCTATTGACTGAAAGAGAGACAGACTCCAACTTAAATGACATAGAACTCTGTATTTTTCAGTTCCTAAAAATGTAAATGTTACATATATATTGTTTTGCACAACTCATTGCTACAGATACAGTTTTTAAAACGAATGTTACCATAACTGTAAAAGGGGATTTATAAATGTAGTTTCATCTTCCTCAATATACTACAGAAGGTTATTTGTACCCACAACCCTAGTTATTTTAAAAACTATATTGATTAAATACAGGCAGTTTGTTTTATAAAATGTAAATATTTGCCACAATGTATAACAAATCTTAGCTTTATTTTAAATCAAAACTGAATACATGTTCAAGAACAACTTATTTAAAAACTTTGAGATTGCTCTAACTTCCAAAAGAAAAATAATTTTAAGATTTCAAGCCAAGTAACACATTTTATTTATAAAAATATAGACAGGAAATTAGAGAAAACTCTAGTTTTGCCAACAGAAAATATATTTTGCATTGAATAAAAGTTATTTCAAATTGAATTTGTGCCTTTCACATGAAATGATTAGATCTGAATTCTTGACAACATATTTTATGCCAATTTCCCAAAAGAATTAAGTGACCCATGGGACCCACGGTATTAAAATACGTATTTTTAAAACAAAAATAATGTATGCAATATTTAAATAGTCAATTTACAAAAATAGAAATATACAAATGATTTTTTCAATATCATCTTCATATGATTTGCTGAACATCAAAATTTCCTGAAATGCATGTTTAGTTGTATCAGCAAAATACTGTTATTACAAAAATTTAGTAAGCCAAAGATTTTCAGATCTGAATTATAACTAAGTTTATTTATTAATTCTCTGCTCACCCTACCCCCAAATCTGCTATTCAAAAGTCAGAAAGCTTGGAGAGCTTTACAAGCATTACCACATACTGACGGTTGGGACTAATACAATTTCGAGGAACTGAGATTCAATAGCTTCAGAGCAGAATCCACAGGGGCTTGGCCGGTCCAATTTGCTTATTCCATCTTATGGCGTGTGTGTCATTTACTCACCTTTGGATCTAACAACTTTATTACCAACCTTCTGCAATAATTTCCTTCCAGAAACATGTTCATTGGTTACAGATGGCCTTCCCTTCATTCGCGAACTAAAATTTTAGAGAGATCTCACGACTTTTGCTTCAAGCAAAAAGAAAAACCCAATCAGAACTGAAGATGACCATTGGAACAACTCATGCCTACCAACATAACCAATGTTTTTCCTGTCACGTGTTAAAATTAAAATTCTGGTGAAAGAAGTAAAGAGAACGTCAAAACCTTATAGTATTATTATTCTTTTTTTTACTTATGGTCATCTTCAAATGGTTTTGAAGTCCCTCCTACCATCCCCAGAACAACAACAACAAAAAATCTGGTGTAAGATTTCTGGGATGGGGCGCCCAGGTGAGTCAGTTGGTTAAGCATTTGCCTTTGGCTCAAATCATGATCCCAGGGTCCTGGCATTGAGTCCCCCATTGGGCGCCCTGCTCAGCCCGGAGCCTGCTTCTCCCTCTCTCTGCCCCTCTCCTCTGCTCATGCTCTCCCCCTCTCTCAAATAAACAAATCTTAAAAATCTTGTTTAAAAAAAAGATTTCTGGGACAAATTAGGCATCTAGTTGTTATATCAAATCTTACCGGAATAAAATTTTCCTAGGGCATTCCATTTATTGACAGAACTACAGCATTCACTTAAACATCCAAAACCCTAACAAAGGCAAGTCTTACAGAATTTTCACAGAAAAGGAACATTATATTAGTAAAACTAGAATGATGTGAAAGTCCACATACAAACTAGAAAACTGGGCTGAATGCTAAACTGTCCTGGCCACTGGGCCCACTCTGTTCTCCTTTACAGACATGATATAGCTCTGTTCTGGAGTTCCTAGAGAGCAGGGAATAAGCAGCAGAATTATATGACGGCTAAGGGTAAGTTCTAAAGTCAGTACTGCTTGGGTCTTTGGCCTAACTCTACCAATTTACTAGCTGTGTTACCTGGGGTGGTCTTTATACTCTGTTTTCTTACCTATAAAATGAGGATACAAACAGTACCTAGCTCATGTGGTTACTACGAAAATCAAATGAAAATTTATGTAAATAAATACATGTGGTAGAACATTTAGAATAAAAATCCTTGATGTAAGTAAGGACTCCGTAGACTTTGGCTATCAGATTATTACTATTCATCTATGTACTTTCTGCCACACTTGCCGTGGTGCCTTGCATAGAGTAGGTGATCAACAAATGTGTTAAAAAGAAATACTACCCAAGTTTTCAGACATAAAATTACTTTGATCTATGATCTTCATTTGCAAACCCAACAGCCCTAAGAAACCAGATCATAAGACAAAATAAAGAAAAATTAAGGTGAGGATATTCATGGTAGGAATTTCAGCCAAATGAGGATCTTTTGAGAGATTAAACAGGTCACTTGTGGACACAGGTTACCTAGGAATAAAGACATGGTTGCCCTACCTTCAGTAAGATTGAACTGTAACCTTGGAGCTGGGTTACAAAAGGATTCAGTTATTTTTAATAAATGAAATGAAACTTATCCTAAGAATGATTTAGACTCTATTCTGTACTCAGTGGGAGATACCATCAATGTCTAGGCAACTTGGCATCTCTGACATAGACTTTAAAAACTTAAGATTTTGAATAATGCCAGTATTAGACAATGCCTTGAAATTCAGTAGGTATCTACAAATAAACTTATCCTCAGGCTCCAAGCCTGGTAGAGTATAACAAGCAAATTTTCAGTCTAGTGCTCACTTGACTCTATGTATGAGTCATGATATGAGAATGCTAATTCTTCTAGTGTTGTATTTCTTAGGACTCCTACTGGTAATAATATAATAAGTGTATAAAAACTTCTGAAATTATGAAAATGTTCAAAATTACTTATAAACCTGTACTAATATGATTTTTATATACTTAATAGTAAGTTAAAGATTATACCCTAACAAAATTATAGTCTTTTTAGTGTCTATGAAAGATAACCAAGTTAGAAAAGAATGATTCCACTTACAATGCCCAAGTCCCCTCCCCCTCCTTCCCTAAAGCCATCTAAAAACAAGTTCACTTTTTAATTTTATCAGTGGGAGGGTGCCTGGGTGGCTCAGTTGGTTGGGCGACTGCCTTCGGCTCAGGTCATGATCTTGGACTCCCGGGATCGAGTCCCGCATTGGGCTCCCTGCTCGGCAGGGAGTCTGCTTCTCCCTCTGACCCTCCTTCCTCTCATGCTCTCTCTATCTCATTCTCTCTTTCAAATGAATAAATAAAATCTTTAAAAAATATAAAAAAAAATAATAATTTTATCAGTGGGAGTAATAGTTATTAAGTTGTAATTCTATAGATAATTATAGGAAAGACTTGACAAATGAACTCAAAATTTTAATTTCAATACAGATACCCAAAATATTAATATTATTCCCTAATGCTTTCTTTGAACTATAAATGAAATAGTTATAATGCTTATCTTTATAGCAAGTCAATTTAACCCCCCTTGTCTGTTTCTTCACTATTAAAATATGAATAATAATAGTATCACTTACCTTATAATACTGTTAAGAATTAGATAATTTATGTAAAACAGAGTTGGGCATACAGGATTAAGTGCTGAATAAATGTCAGTTACTAAGATTTTTATTATTCTTTTCCTGTTAAGGTTTGCTCAAAAAATTACAAAATGTTTTTACTGAAACATCAACAAGCAGAAATGCCACTGGCAAAGCTACTGGAACGGGGGGGGGGGGGGGCGGGGAGAGTCCGACTCTGTTTATGATTAAAATGCAGATCTGTCTAGCTGCTACACATTATTTTTAAGGTAAAAGCTCTTAAATAAGGACTATGAACAGGGTAAAGAAATTAATGCAACCCTAGCCCCAGACTTTTTATATCATAAGTCCTCAAGTGATCTACAGTAAACCAGAAAATTACCATTAAAGAATGTTCGAGGAATTTTAGATATATAAAAAAGAATGAGGGCAAAAAGGGTATGTGAGGTAATGGAAAATGCAGATGTAATTTTGGCTAAAGAAAAAGCTAGGGCTAGCTGCCATTTGGTCAGAGCTCATTCTCGGGATTCAAAAGAAAGTGACTGAACATGCTTTATTGCTGTTTTAGAATACAATATATAATCTAGTGAGAAGAAGAAGGTAAAGTACTCCATGGTGTATATTATCTACAAATCAAACCAAAGAAAGGAAAAGGGAATAAAAGTCTTGAAATATCAAAAGCCAGTGATATTTTTGGACCATTAGACATTTTTGAGACCCAGTGTCGGAACCTTTTATATGTTTAAGCAAGTAAAACTCTACCAAGGGAGAAGAGGAAAACTCATTAATTTCCACAGAGCTGCAGACAGCTTTGGGTTTTGTCAAAATTACCTGAATAAAAATGTGGATAAAAACCTAATATTTTTGAAAAATATTTGTACACGGGTTAGTAGAAATTTCTAAAACTAAAGTAAAATAGGGACGCCTGGATGGCTCAGTCGGTTAAGCGTCTGCCTTCGGCTCAGGTCATGATCCCAGGGTCCTGGGATTGAGTCCCGCATCGGGCTCCCTGCTCAGTGGGGAGCCTGCTTCTCCCTCTCCCTCTGGTGCTCCCCCTGCTTGTGCACATGTGTGCTTTCTCTCTGTCAAATAAATAAATAAATAAAATCTTTAGAAAATAAAAAAATAAAGTAAAATAGAGAACTGTATCCTACTAAGAGATCAAGATAGGTTAAAACTACTGAAAAATGAGAGAGGATCAGATGAAATCAGAAGATCATTGTTAGTTTAGGCATGCTTTCTTTAAACATTTTATTAGGTGTGATGAGGACACCACTAACAAGGCCTGGCAATGAAATGTACTACTTCCACGACACAGGAGAGAGAAGAGATTATTCACAAGGTAATGATGTCAATCTGAGCCTCTGGTATTAAAGAGATGTTAACTCCCATAAGGGCAGGGACAAAGTCCGTTTTGTGGCACCACCCATACTGCTGACCAGATACTTGTTGGCCAGCTCATATACCAAAAGAAAACTGGGGTGGGTAGGAAGCTGATGTATACTAAACTGCCTCATTAATAAATCTATTGTATTTAAAACAATAAAGTTACTGGAGCAATGAGAAGAGCCAGAAAGGGATCATTAATTAATTCAACCAATAAATAGTAAGTGCCTACTTTTGTTCTAGATGCTAAGGATAAAGCCTTGAACCAAGAGATAAGAGCTTATACTCTGCCAAGGGAGAGAAAGATGAATGAAACATCATAGTGAAAATAAAATGGTGCTTTTCAGAATCAAGAATGGAGGGGACACGATATTACAGAAGATTATAAGGACAGCTTTTCTTTTCTCAAAAAAAAAAAAAAGGCCAATTATGAATATCTAACAAATCAAAAATTAAAGTGTGTGTGTGGGGGAGGGAGTCTCTTACAAGAGTGAGAGGAGTCACACGTAGACACATCAAAACAATGTACGCATGTACTACAGAAAGGCAGGAGATTTTACAGAAACTTCTTTGCTTCTACTTGATCAAAAGCAATAAAAAGAACTATAACAATTATTTATTTCTGTTTTTTTAAAACATGCCTTCTTTCCCAGAAAACATCCTAAGCTTATTAAGCTACTGCTTTTCCCCCAAACTACATGAATAAAGTAGAAATGAGGCTAGGATATGCACACAAAAGAATATTTACATTTCATACAACTAAATTTTTATTTTTGCACAACATTCTATTTTTCTCTCTCCAGCAAAGCAAAACTTCCCACACCAAATTCTTCAATAAGCCCCTTAAGATTTTTCTCCAATGACAAGAACAAATGAGTGCTGTTAATAATTTTCAGATTTAAAGCAACAATTCTCATATAAAACAATTTTTTCCTTGAGATTTGCCAAACTATTCCTCTCCAGAAATACTGCATCCTTATTCTAAGAATTTTTCACTATACTGTCCAGGCTGACTAATTTTTACCTTGAATGCAAACCAACAGAAGAGACAATTTTTCAAGGGACGATGAGTTGAAAGCCAAGAAAACATTTTTACTTCTTATAGTTTAATCCACATTGAATTGTAGATAAATTTGGCAGTATCAAACTAAGAGTTTTGTCAGCATATAAACTGCCACCTCCTTTTTAAAGCTTCTCTAAGAATGGCTGGTTTTGGTCATAATGCTTAGAAGCAAAAACACCTTAAGTTTGGACTCCATCTCTCATGTTAACAAACAGATGATTTGCCTTCACCTTTTCTCTGTGCACTATAGATTCTTTCTGTTGATACACTCTTTCCATAAGAACCTTTGCACCATAAGGGATAAAAGGTGGCATTATGCAAATTCTGTATACTGAGGAGAGATAGTTAAATAGAAGCTACCAGTATGCATAACGAGTACCATCTTTCCGACATCTTCAGGGCAAGTTCTGTCCTATCCAACAGCATCTTGTAAATGTTGACATTTGGGCCAACTGCACTAGTTTCCTAAGAGTGGGAAAGGATTCCGAAAACAAGACAACTTAAATATAAAAACCACAGTCCTCATCAATTTTAAATTAGAATAAAATATGAAAAAAGCAAATATTAACAGGACATAAACTGTTGTTTAGTCTTCATTCTTTAAAACACTTCAGTATTAAAGATCAGGAATGAAAAAACAAACCAGCTGCGTAAGATATTAAATCAAGCAGTCAAAAAGTTGTATAAATTGAATATGCTTCACATTTTCTTAGAAAAAGCATGTATGTTTTGGAAGATGGAATGCATTTAATCTCAAGGTTCGCTGTACAACAGAACTGTCACTACATTAAAAGGATTATTTTCATGATGGAAACAAACTGAGTCATAATAACTTATCTAACAAACGTTAAGTTTTCCTTTCTCCAGTCTACCAAAAGTGTATATTGCCAAATGTTCCACAATTATCTCACAACCTCAGATGCTTATTCACAAACTAGCACCGGGATGAACTATTACATGAAGACTACCAACATATAAAATTATGTAGATGCTAAAAAGTATGTTGTATTTTAACTTCAGTTCTTTGCCATTTTTTCCCCTTTCAGTTTCTAATTCTTGGATAACTCTCAGAAACACGAATCTCATTTCATTAGGCAACATGAAAATTAGAGGATAATTCCAGTAAAAAACCTAGGTTTTCAGTGTGGTGGAGTGGCATAGATAATGCTACACCATGCTCACTGGAAGACCAAGTGAGGAGATTAAGATAGGTTTAGAGGAAGGAGGAAGGATGACGAAGTTACTTCTAAACATGCTGAATTAGAGTTACCTACAGACATCTCATCCAATTGGTATTTGATATCTAAAATGTTACTAGGCACTGGGAATTGCTAGACAGCTGGATGTACCAGAACTGGTAGGCTAGATCTGGGATTGAACTGGGTGAATTATGGAAGAAGTCTGAATGAGACCACTCCAGAGAGTACAGCATAAGTAAAAGCAGTGCACTGAGACTTTCAGAAGAATAGATGTAAAAAAAAAAATGCAGAGAAACAGGACTCAATAAAACAAAAGCCAGAAAGTAAAGGTAAACCAAGAGAATGGTGCTACTCCTGGAAAATTTCAAGAAACAAGTAACTACCATAAACCTCATAAAATTAATATGAGGCTTGAGAAATACCTACCAGACTTTTTTTTTTTTTTTTTAAGATTTTCTTTCTTTATTTGACAGAGAGAGACACAGCGAGAGAGGGAACACAAGAGAGGGAGTGGGAGAGGGAGAAGCAGGCTTCCCGCTGAACAGGGAGCCCGACGTGGGGCTCAATCCCAGGACCCTGGGATCATGACCTGAGCCGAAGGCAGACTCTTAATGACTGAGTCACCCAGGCACCCCCCATCAAACATTTCAACTAGGAAATCAATGGTGACCTTATTGGGAACATTTCTTTTTTTTTTTTTTTTAAAGATTTTATTTATTTATTCATGAGAGACAGAGAGACAGAGAGAGGCAGAGGGAGAAGCAGGCTCCCCGCGGAGCAGGGAGCCCGATGCGGGACTCGATCCCAGGACCTGACCCGAGCCGAAGGCAGACGCTTAACCGACTGAGCCACCCAGGCATCCCTATTGGGAACATTTCTATGACTGAAGAGGGAGACAACCGCATGCTGAGCAAAAGAAAACAGCAAGAAAAGGAGAAAGGAATAGGGTACTTTATTAGCTTAGGTAAATAGTGAGAAGGAAGAGTCTGGGGCATGAGAACATATAAAATGAAAATGAACTGAAGAGAGAAGTAGTCAACCACTGGAGACCAAACTGAAGATACAGGAAAGATAATGGTTCTAATATTTTTTCCAAATCAACTTCTGCACCTCAATATTCGCCTCATTTGCTTTAACTAACAGGAATATCACTGTGTTTGTTTCAGGTACCAAGGCTGGGAGAAAATAGGTATACTCTCTAATAGACAACAACCTTTCCAGATTCCACTAAACTCCAATCATGCTGGTGGTTTCCTCCCCTTCTCTCTGTTTCTTCTCTACATACATGACAGGGTAAATATGTATGCAGATGCACAGACAACTTCAAATCCTGTACTGAAGTCTCTGCTGTGGAAAAATGTAAAGCAGCCTCCTGAACTAGACATCATGGCACCAAGATTTATATTCATTTGCTCATTTTCAACAAAAAAGAACCTTTATTTCTTTTTCTAAAAGATACATAATTGTGGAATTTGAGAAAAACATTTCCGTGAGAAACAAATACGATCATAGAATCAGTCAATTTTGGAAAGAGAATTTAACAGAGACAACTGGAAAGACTTCAGAATGCAGATCGGTCAGTAACTTGGTCTTAGGACTATTAAGTCAAGCCTTCCACCTTCTGGACCTTAATTTTCTAAATTATAAAATAAGTGAATAGAAGAAATCACCATGGTTCCATCCAGCCTAAAGAAGAACATGATTCTGGTCCTTTGTGTATTTCCAAGTAAGGAGAACCAAGGCTCAAATAAGACAATTCAATGACTTGAAAAGTTAATACAGAAGAGCCATTCTGGAATTGAGGGTTGCTGATTCTCAGTCTAACGTTCTTTAAGTTATAAAAAGTTTATGTTCTTACAGAGTATGAAGATATTGATAATTTTTTAAAAATCCCCTATTCTTCCTCACCCCCAATGACATTTTCAAGAATGGGCACAGCCAAGGCCATGGTGAAAAGTTGAGCACATGCAGAAAGTTTCTCCTAACATCTAGCTTACAGCCTCTCTGATGGAGTCATGTGTACTATGGCCCTATACTTTTTTTTATCAAAGAAACGACACAGTATTCTGCTTTGTAGTGGCCATTATCCATGCTGTGCTTGGGATATTCTGCCTTCAACCAGAATGCACAACATTCCCTATTTTCACTGGAATCCTATGATGTTCTACTTCTCGTGAGTTCTTCTCTGAAAAACTAAGGCTGATGCTCTAATGCAGCTGAATGAAAGTATTCTCAATTGCCTCTGTCTCTACTTTGTCTTCTAGTCACTGGTATCATAAAGACCTCAAAGACAACACTGAGACATTTAAACAAATAACAGATTTCTCAATTACATACAAAAATAGTTACTGTGAAATCCAGTGTGAGTAATTACATGAAGACCATGGAGATAGAGGACAAAAAGGGTTATTAGAAACAACTCTATCATTTGATTACTCTCTGCACAGGATCAAACCAATTTATCTTAATATATGCTAGGCATATATCATATAGAGTACTTTCTGTATTTAAACTTACACGCACATTTTAAAATAGGCGGTATGAGACTTCATTCAAACACCTAACAAAGCATTATTCCTTTTTTGTTGAAAATAAACATATGTATTTGGTTAAACACTTCTTGGAATTTATAAGCACTGTAAAATATATAATAAGGAGATAAAGTCTTAGTGAAATGATATATAAAGTAAACATTTGGTTGTCTCAGCACTTAGCTAAATTTTCACAGCTAAATAACTTACACCATCCAGGAAAACAATACCAACATTCATTGAGACTACTTTTCATAACTCACCCTAAGAGATCCGCCAACTATATAAGATAATAGGAACTCATGATATTGAAAATAAATTCAGTAAATCTTTTGATCAATTTCTTTAGTTAATGTTAAATGTTTTTGCAGCATTAAACTTCATTGCACACTATTTCACTCTTTAAAAGCATTACGAAAAGAGCTAAAATGTATTATTTTTCCACTGTCCATCTTTAAGAAAAAATGATAGTCTATGAAAAACCTTAAGGGCAAAAGGCTAATTTAATATGAAAATACATTCCAGGTAACAAGGTAACCTATTTCTTTACTCAATTTTTTAAACTTAACAGTCTGGCAGTAATGTCGTTAAAGGATATACACACTTTTAAAATATCCTGGATTTCATATAAATTACTGATTAATCAAGACAGAACAACTGGGCATAATGAACACACAGTGACATTACTCACCTAAATAGGGAATGCAAGGCGTCATCTTTAAGCTACTTATATAGTCTCTTAGTCTTTTGTAATTATCTTCTTTACTCATTACATATTCTAATTTTTCAAAGGTAGTTTTGTCTTTTCGACTTAGTAACTAAAAAACAAACAGAAAAGTCTAAGTTATTCCAAAATTCCATTTTATTACAGCAAAGACTTGAAGCTATATTTACTACAAATTTAAATTTCAAAGTTATACCTTCTTCAATTATACTTCACTAGTGTATAAATGAAACAAAATCAGACATGTCTATTAAAATAATAACTCCAGGGGTGCCTGGGTGGCACAGTCAGTTAAGCGGCCAACTCTTGGTTTTAGCTTAGGTCATGATCTCAGCACCATGATCGAGCCCTGCATCGGGCTCTCTGCTCAGCACAGAGTCTGCTTGAGATTTTCTCTTTCTATCCCTCTGCCCCTCCCACTCGTGCTGTCTCTAAAAATAAATAAATCCACATTTTATAAAATATAATATCCTTTGTTGTACATAAAATCATTAACTAAGGAGTAAATAATAATACATTATTTCTCATCTTCACTATTTTATTTTTAAAATTTTTAAAAGATTTATTAATTTGTCAGAGAGAGAAAGAGAGAGCACAAGCAGGGGGAGCAGTAGAAAGAGGGAGAAGCAGGCTCCCTGCTGAGCAAGGAGCCCAATGTGGGACTTGATCCCAGCACCCTAGGATCATGACCTGAGCCGAAGGCAGACGCTTAACCAACTGAGCCACCCAGGCGTCCCTCATCTTCACTATTTTAAATGGTTCAAGAATTTTGTTGATCATTTTCCTAACTTAAAATAATCACATATTCATATCCAGCTCAAATGTCCAAATATTTTAATACACTGTCCCCTGCCTCCTCAAAGATAAAGATCATTCTTGCATAATCATTAAGAGATAAATACTGAATTTTGTGGTTTCAGTAACAATTTTTCTTGGCTAGTCCTAACAATAACCATAAAACTGTGATTCACATTTTTGGATTTTTAACAAGACACTTTTTCTTTGATCCTGTTCATCAGTGCTATATCACATACAGTTGAACAATCAACAGAAATTGTTTTAGGAAGCTTAAGGGATAGATTTGCAGTGAGTGTCCTTTGAGGAAAATGAAGACAATCAAGGGGAATAAAAGAAAAGTAAGGTCAATTACCCAAAATAGTATTAACTACGTGTTATTTCTTGCGTTATTGATTTCAGCCATTCTGACAGGTGTGATACCTCATTGTGGTTTTGATGTGCATTTCCCCAGGCATCAGTGATGTTGAGCAACTTTTCATGTTGGCTGTCTGCACGTCTTCTTTGGAAAAAGGTCTATTCAGGTCCTCTGCCCATTTTTAAATTGGATTTTTTTTGCTGTTGAGTTGTATAAGTTCTTTATATATTTTGGATATTAATCCCTTCTCAGATCTATCATTTATAAATATATTCTTCCATTCAATAGGCTTTTTATTTTGTTGATGGTTTCCTTTGCTGTACAGAAACCTTTTATTTTGGTATAGTCCAAAAAGCTTAATTTTGTGTTTGTTTCCTTTGCCAAGGAGACTTATCTAGAAAAATGTTCCTACAGCTGATGCAAAAGACATTACTGCCTATATTTTCTTCCAGGAATTTTATGGTTTCAGGTCTCACATTTAATCCATTTTGAGTTTATTTTTGTGTATGGTATAAGGAAGCGGTACAATTTCATTCTTTCACATGCAGCTGTCCGGTTTTCCCAACACCATTTGTTGAAGAGACTGTCTTTTTCCCATTGGATAGTCTTGCCTCCTCTGTCTCAGATTAACTGGCTATACGAGCATAGGTTTATTTCTGGACCTTATTCTGCTCCATTGATCTATGTGCCTATTTTTGTGCCAGTAACATATGTTTTGATTACTACAGCTTTGTAGAGTATCTTGAAATCTGGGATTGTGATGCCTCCAGCTCTGTTGTTCTTTTTTCAAGAATGCTTTGACTATTTGGGGTCTTTCATGGTTCCATACAAATTTTAGGATTATTTGTTCTAGTTCTGGTAAAAATGCTATTGGTATTTTGTATTGGCAAGGATGTGGAGAAGGAGGAGTCCTCATGCACTGTCGGTGGGAATGCAAATTGGTGCAGCCACTGTGACATGGTATGAAAGTTCCTCAAAAAATTAAAAATCGAATTACTATATGATCCAGTAATTCCACTACTGGGCATTTAACCAACGAATTTGAAAAGATACATGCACTCCTTAAACATGTTTATTGCAGCATTATTTACAGTAGCTGAGTATGGAAGCAACCCAAGTGTTCCTTGACAGATGAATGGGTAAAGAAGATGTGGTATATATAGATATACAATGGCATATTACTCAGTCATAAAAAAGAATGAGATCTTGACATCTGCAATAGCATGGATGGACCTAGAGTATATAATGCTAAGTGAAATAAGTCAAATAAAAGAAAGACAAGTATCATATGATTTCACTCATGTGTGGAATTTAAGAAACAAATGAACAAAGAAAAAAAGAGACCAAAACAAACAAACAAAAACCCTAAAAAAACAAAAGCAGACTCTTAAATATAGAGAACAGACTCGTGGTTGCTAGGGGAGATGGGGGGGAATGGATGAAATAGAGGGAATTAAGAGAACACTTATCTTGATGAGCACTGAGAAATGTAAAGAATTGTTGAATCACTATATTGTACATCTGAAACTAATATAACACTGTATGCTAATTATACTTGAATTAAAAAAGGATATTTAAAAAATATTAATTAAAAATTCAGAAAATACGTTTTTAAGTATTTCAAAGACTCTGGAAAAATGTATTTTTTTCTTTAAACATACAGTTACTATTTCATTATGATGTAACAAACTTCACTTTGTCATAAAATGTTATTTTTTTAGCACACAAAATACACCCACCTATAAAATGCTCATCTAATTCTATGAGGTTAACAGAAAATCTGAAGATTAATTTAGAGATGAGGAGACAGAGATTCAAAGTTGATCACAGGATTAGCAAGAAGCAGAACATACTAATACTCTCTCAGTCATCCACCCACAAAGGCACAGGTCCCTGTTTTTCAGCGTCTCAGTTTGGTTCTGGAGATAAGGAATATTCTGATGCCAAATCCACTACTCTTTATATATAGTATTACAAGGAGTACAACTGGGATTCATGTTGGAATTTATTTTTTCATGGGCTCCAAGATGCAGATTATTTTCAGATAATCTTTATCAGGAAAATGTCTGATCAGCATTCCTCCCTCTTTAAAACAAAAGATTTTAAGGAGTCTTTTGTTTTAATATTTTAGGTAGTCCATGGTCTAAAACAGCAGTTGCATAATCTTTTGCTTGGCACAGCTTCAACATACTTAATAGCATTTTCAAGATCAGGTACAAATCTCTGCTGCTACCTGTAAGTCCAACTATCCCTTTCTCTCCCACCTAACAGAGTATTTGGATATGGAAAATACAGTGATGTGACACAGCAGGGGTAACAATAAACCTGTTCTTTTTTTCTTAATCCTTCAAAAACTTTGGTACAATATCAGGAGAAACACAACTGATTTTACCACATCTGAAACACAGAACTGTAGTAAAGAACCACATGGTCTAATATGTATAAAAAGGGGCGCCTGGGTGGCTCAATTGGTTAAGCGTCTGCCTTTGGCTCAGGTCATGATCTCAGGGTCCTGGAATCGAGCCCTGCGCTGGGCTCCCAGCTTGGTGGGGAGTCTGCTTCTCCCTCTCCCTCAGCCCCTGCCCCCTGCTTGTGCCTCTCTCTTGTGCTCTCTTTCTCTTTCTCAAATAAATAAAATCTTAAAAAAATACTATGTATAAAAATAACTTACATTTTGGAATTTTCACAATAATCAATAACCAGATTAAAAGGATTCAGTCTGGTGTGGGATAGCAGAGACTTGTTTCAGGAAGACTATTTACAGGAAGAGTATGGACAAAATAATTAATTAGATGTTAAAATAAGGTGTTTCCAATGATAGCTCAGAAACTCATCCAAAGCCCATGTACCAAAGCTATTATCTAAGAAATCCTGATTTTCTTTTTCTCCTTTTCAAATCTTTCTCTGATGTTCTTAATGTTATCCCTACGATGTTACTTCACTATACTCTTCCCTCCAAAAAAGGGGAAAACAAAGTGGTTCACAAAGTTTCAACTCTCCATGTTTTAGGCACCACACTCTTCCTCTGGCTAAGAGCATGACAACCAGGGGCAAAGCTCTTCACATGTTCACTGGTGCATGAATGTGGGAACTCCAAATGTTCCTGGCCAGATCTCTACACCATGTTACCATAACAATCTACTTTGGGAAAATTTGGATGAATCCCTGTTCATGTCAGTCACCATACGAAATACAAGATTCCCAGATCACCCCTCATCACCTTGATTTGTATCCTCATACAATATGTACAAATGTGTTCATTTGCATAAATAAGTTATTTATTTTGAACCTTAGATGCAGATTAATTATAATCTTTTGTTCATGACACTCAATTAGTCCCTGATATGGCTTTCTTGTTAAATTGATTTATTCTTAAATTTTGTGACAAATACACATGCATTAATTTTCCTACCGAAGAACCATACACCAATAATACATCTACATATGCGCTCCTTTCATATCCAACTCCCTTGACTTTTTTTTAATTTTTTTTTTTTTTAAAGATTTTAATTTATTTATTTGACAGAGAGAGACACAGCGAGAGAGGGAACACGAGCAGGGGGAGTGGGAGAGGGAGAAGCAGGCTTCCTGTGGAGCAGGGAGCCCGATGCGGGGCTCGATCCCAGGACCCTGGGATCATGACCTGAGCCGAAGGCAGACGCTTAACTGGCTGAGCCACCCAGGCGCCTTTTTTTTTTTTAAAGATTTTATTTTTTGAGAGAGAGAGAGAGCACAAGCGGGGGTGGGGGGGGAAGCCGGATGTGGGGCTCAATCCCACTACCCAGAGATCACAACCTGAGCCAAAGGCAAATGCTTAACTAACTGAGCCACCAGGCACCCCACCCTCCTTGACTCTCTTTAAGTGTCCAGTAATCTCCCTCCCAAATTTTGTGTTTATCATTCTCTTAAATTTTCATTTTTGACTAAAGAATATCATACTATTTTTAATCTTTGGCTTTATTCATTCAATGTTCTGACACTGAAGTTTGTTTTTTTTTTTTAATTTTATTTATTTATTTGACAGAGAAAGAGACAGCGAGAGAGGGAACATAAGCAGGGGGAGTGGGAGAGGGAGAAGCAGGCTTCCCATGGAGCAGGGAGCCCGATGCAGGGCTCAATCCCAGGACCCTGTGATCATGACCTGAGCCGAAGGCAGACGCTTAACGACTGAGCCACCCAGGCGCCCCTGAAATTTCACCCATAATGTTGTGTGTGGCTGTAGTTCACTCATTTTCACTGCTTCCCTATACATGTCTTCTTCTCTGAAGTACTATCATAATGCCTACTTTTCTATTTTTCTTATTTTTTCTTTTTTCTTTGTAAGATACATATGTATATATGTGTATATATATGTATATTCTAGATGTAAATTCTTGATCAGTTACAACTGCTTCACATTATCTTCCCCCATCATTCTGGGGCTTTTCAATTTTCTTTAAAATATCTTTTGATGAACAGAAATTCTTACTTTAATGTGGTAAAATTTTTTCATCTTTTCTTTCATCGTTTGAGGTTTTTGTATCTTATCTGAAATACCCTTACAGATTCCAAGTTGGAATCTATTCATACCAAGCCAGAGAGATATTAAGCTATTTTTCTCTTCTAAAAGCTTCCCAATTTTTCATTTCACATAAGTCTTTAATTCATCTAACAATGACTTCTGAGGCTTCATTTTTTCCCCCAAACTGATAACTTATTTCCCAGCTCCAATTAATAAACAGCCCCTCATTTCTCCACTGATTTACAATGCCACACTGTCATATATCAGAGTTCTATAAAATCAATTATCTAGTTTTGGGTTCTTTATTCTGTTCCACTGTCTACATGGACATGTCTACACCTGCACTAACTGTACATTACCTAAATAATACAATACATCTTTTTTTTTTTTTTTAATACAATACATCTTGATATCTGTTAGGGCAAGTGTCCAAGTCTCCAACCCCATTTTCTTCTTCAGAAATAACTTGGGCTATCCTGACCCTTTACATTTCCATGTAAATTTTATAAGCAATCTTGTCCCAGACTGGGACTTTGATTCAAGGTGCATATAATCTCTACATACATTTGGGGAGAAGGGGCATCTTTAAACTTTCCTATCCATGACTAAGGGATATTGTTCCATCTATTTAGTTCTTCTTTAATGACTTCCTGTAAAGTTTTATAGTTCTCTGAATGTAAGTCTTGCATATACTTAAGGGTTGGTATTACAAATACACGGCAAAGAAAAAGAGAACCCAGCCCTCAGCCTTGGAAAAAAAAAAAAAACACCTGTAAGGAAGAAGCTAATCAGCTAAATCACCTGTCATAGTCCTACTCTAGACCACTCACTCTGGGGATGGGCAATGTTTCATGGACTATACTTGGTCAGGTTTAAACCAAAGGCAAATTAAAGTATTCTGAGACCACTACTTGGGGGGAAAAAAAAGGTCTTGCTTGTATTATTCCATTTATTATTTGCTATTATATTTCTTTTATTGATATTGTAAATGGTGTCCTTTCAAGTGATATTTTCAAATTGCTTCAAATACAATTGATTTTGTGTATTGTTTGTATATTCAGTCACCTTAATAGACTCTGTTTTTTTTAATTGTGGTAAAATATACATAACATTCACCATTTAACCATTTTCAAGTGTACGCTTTAGTTATTCAAACAACCATCACCACCAACCATGCATGGATAGAACTCTTCATTTTCCCAAACTGAAACCCCACACCCACTGTACAGTAACTCCTATTCCCCCCTCCTTTTGGCCCCTAGCAACTTTCTTCTATTTTCTGTCTCTATGAATTTGACTACTCTTGGTACCTCATATAAACAGAAACATACAGTATCTGTCCTTTTGTCTGGCTAATTTCACCTAGTATAACGTCTTCAAGATTCATCCATGGTGTAACATGTCAGAATTTCATTCCTTTTTAATGCTAAATAATATTCCACTCTATGTGTATACATTTTGTATATCCATTCATAGACCGTTTACACCTTTCCAACTGTACCTTCTGGGTCTCATGGCCCATCCTCTGCATAAGCCCCATCCTTAACCTTTTCTTTAAGCCTTCTCTTTCTTTTTTTGTAACATGAGCCTAGATTTGAGTTGGGTGCAATCCTGGCTCCTTGCTCTTCACAATTCTTTCCTCTCTACCATCCTCCAGCTTCTACTAAGTTCAAGCACTAGATCAACGCTGTCTGATCGAATTTTGTGTGATGAAAATGATCTATGTCTGTGCTGCCCAATACAATGTCCACTAGCCACACATGACTACTGAGTACTGGCAACATGGCTAGTATGAGTGAGGAACTAAATTTTAAGTTTAATTAGAATGATTTAAATTTAATATCCACATGTGGCTAGTGGTTACCATACTGGACAAGAGAGCACTAGATTATAACACTTATGTTTCTGTCATTAACAGAGCTACTAGTCTTTTTTCCCATTGTATCTTAAAGGTGTTGGTAGTTGGAGAAAGAGTCCAAAAACCAACATTATTTTCCTATCTTGGTGACTGTTATCTTCACATAGATGATACTCTTACTACCCTGGTCTCTCAGTTCCTTGACTTCTCTTCCATTCAATGATCTTACCTTTTACCACTCTCAGCCTCTACTACTCCCTTGGTTATCCTGAATCCAGTAAGTACTGACTGCACCAGAATTCCCAATCCAGTTACCAACACTACTTTTTCACTCTTCCTTCTCTCTCTCTTACTTGGGTTAAATTCCTTACCTATCACTAAAACAACTTGTACATTTACCCACTTTATCTCTTGTGCTATCCTTGACCCCTCTATGGTACAAACAAGCCTTAAAAAATTCCAGCACTGATTAAATACAATTCTCATCATTACTCCAGGCTTATGCTGAGCACCTGCACCTGGTTAGAGAATACATGACTTCAGTGACTGGTTTCACCTTAAATTCCTGACCAAAAATCTCAGTCATAAGGCCTACCATACCCAACCTACCGTGTTTCCCTAGTTAATTCATTCTCACAATCTTCTAAGATGACTTTCATCTTACCACCTCTCCCCCATCACTCTCAAATAATGACTCTGCTTTATAGAAGTCTTAAGAAACAAACATCAGAAGAATTCCTACAGAATCTCACCACCACATCTACCAACTTACCTGCATCTGTAACCAAATGCATCCCCTTCTCTACTGTTAACATGGATAAACTATTCCTGCTCCACTATAGTACTGGATCAGTTCCCTCTTGCCTGATCAAGGGTATTGCGAGAGTAACTTCTTGCTCTACCATTTTTCTTTCTATTAGGTCATTGCACCAGCATACAAACATACTGTCCTGGCTCTCATTTCCAAAAACAAAACAAAATGCCACAAATCTTTTGTCTTACATTCCCCTCTAGCTGCCAGATTTCTCTGCAGCACCTCAACCCCGCCCTTTATGACAAAATTCCTCAAATGCATTCTCTATACTTGCTGTCCTATTTTTTTCTCCACATTCTCTCAAATCCAATCAGTTTTCACTCCACCACTATACTGAAACCACTCTTGGCAAGGTTGCCAATCCTCTCCAACTGCCATATCCAATGGCCATCTCGAAGTTCTCACCTAATTCAACTTATTAGCAGCATCTGACACAGGTGATCACTCTTTCTTGAAACACTTTCATTACCTGACTGTGGAAAACTCCCACTGTGATATTTCCTCTGTTGATCCCTTATTTTTCCAATCTGTAAATCTTGGAGCCTTCCAGGGCTCTTCATTTGTACTTATGACTCAGGTGATCCTATCCAATCTCATGTTTTAAATACTATGTTTATGCTGATGATAAAAAAAAAAAATACATCTCTAGCTCCAACTCCTCCCTTACTCCAACTCCTCCCTTAAACTTGTACACCTAACTCTAACCTTACAGTTGCACATGGATATTTATCAGCCAACTCAAACTTGGTATGTGTAAAAGAGAACCTCCCTGCCCCACCACCAACACACTCCTTCCCTATAGTATCCCCAGAATATCAGTAAATAGTATCTCCCTTATCTGATTTGAGGTGATCTCTCTGGACTCATCTCCTACCATCAACTACTCCATAGCTTATTCCACTCTGTCAATACCGACCACCCTGCTATTCTTTGAAGGTTACCAGGGCCTTTGTATTGGCTATCACCTCTGCTTGAAATTCTCTTCTCCCAGATCTCCACACAAATGCTTCTCTCAGTTCTTCCAGCTCTCTACCCAACTGTCACTTAACAGAGATTCTCTTACCATATACAGTTAATAATATGGGTTTGAACTAGGCAGGTCCACTTACACGTGAAGTTTTTACAGCACAGTACTGTAAATGCATAGTCTCTTCCTTATGACTTTCTTAATAACATTTTCTTTTCTCTATCTTACTTTATTGTAAGAATACAGTATATGATATACATAACATACAAAATACATGTTAATCAACTTTATGTTATTGGTAAGACTTCCAAGTCAGCAGTTGGCTATTAGTAGTGAAGTCTGGAGGGAGTCAAGTTTTATGCGGATTTTTGACTGTGCAGGGGGGTTGGCATCCCTAATCTCTGTGTTGTTCAAGGGTTGATTGTACTATATAAAATACTACCCTGTTTTCTCTTCTATCCCCTTTAATCTGCTTTATTTTTCAGAGCATTCATCAATATTTATGATATATCATTTATTTATTTACAGCTTATCTTTTCCCAGTAGAATGTTAGCTGCATAAGAATGGGACTTTGTATCATTTACTGCTGTATGCCAAGCAGTTAGTGCCTGGCACAGTATAGACTATTTTAAATTTAATATAATTTTAAATTTAATATAAACACTAAAGATTTTATTCAGATTAATAATGAAACTGTTACTAAATAAAAAATTCTTTTCCATGCAAATACATGAGGGAGACAACAAAAATATCTTCAAGGAAAATAAAAATTAACTTGAGGGAAATGTATCTCATTTCTAAACAACAAGATAAATCAGAGTATAATTCTTTTCCCTAAAATTTCAAAGATGGAATTCATTACTGTATATTTATAATCATTTCCATTCACCAGTGAAATTCAAATTTTAAGAAAAGAGAGAAAGGCCATCTTATTAAAAGGAATTTTTTTAAAGTAAGAAAACCCTTCACCCAGGTGCTTCTAAAATGCAAATAAAATATAAAGAGGATCATAAGCTCTTCCATATTAATGTCTTTCTTCTAATACAGAAAATCACCCTGGTTTTCATGAGAAACACTGTCTCTTCAGATACGATGAAAAGTAAAAGCAATACTAGGCTAATTAAAAACAGTTATACTGGGGTGCCTGGGTGGCTCAGTCGGTTAAGCAGCTGCCTTCGGCTCGGGTCATGATCCCAGGGTCCTGGGATCAAGCCCCGCATCGGGCTCCCTGCTCAGCAGAGAGCCTGCTTCTTCCTTTCCCTCTGCCTGCCACTCTGCCTACTTGTGCTCTCTATCTCTGTCAAATAAACAAATAAAAAATATCTTTAAAAAAAACCAAAACAAAACAGTTATACTTTAGCCAAGAAAAAAAAGAAGCTTTTAAAAGTTAGTCATCTCTTTATCACAGGATCCCAAGAATATAGTAATCCTTTGTATAAAATGTATTAAAATCATTCCTCCTTAACACCAAAGAATACTATTAAATAAGAACAGATTTAATCGGATATGAAATTTTACTTATATAAAATCTAAATGAAAAATACCTAGAAAGCTTGAGGCCAGTACCACATCACTCAAATATGGAAGTACACAGATTTGCAGAAGTCAAAATTCACACCCTGACTGACCTTGTCAAAGTGATAGAACCAAATACAATTAACATATATCAGAATGTGCAGCAACACTGCATAATCCCATGTTAACTACCCAATTTTTCATTATTCCTGAGGGGAAAAAAATCTAAGTTTACTGACTAAAAGATAATGAAAATCTAAGTAAGTAAATATTCTGAAAGTTGCAATTTAGATGTTCTCCTTGAACTTTCCAAAAGCTTAATCTTTACAAGATTAAATGCAAAAAAACTGCATTAAATGCAAAAATAAAAATTACACTTCCCCATCAGTAAACATGAAATGCTATGTTGTCAAAGATGCTTACACAGATTCTACAAAAATGATTTCCTAAATGGCAAAACCCAAGTACCAAGCTATAATTTACCCCAAAATTACCTGACAAGTCTAGTGTAACACTTGAGAGAGGAAAAAGCAGGTTTCAAAAAAAAAATAGAGTATAAACTAATTTAAGGGTCCTTATCTATTATAATATTAACCTCACTAAGAACTACAAAAGAAGTAAATACATCTTTACTTCCAACAGGAAGTCTAACCCTTTCACTAACTAGGAAGATGACTTACCGCCCATGTTTTAGTCAACCTGAAGATTGGGGCACTCTGTAAGCCAGAAACCACTGCCATAAGTGCATGAAGGTTATTCAGCTCATACAGTTTCTGAAGATTTAAGAAAAAGGGGGAGGAGAGATAAAAAATAATGAGAATAAATATAAGAAAACTTTCGATTAACAAGTAAAATCTAGGCAATTAGTAGTGTTCTAGTACTTCTCACCCTCATCAGCAAGATTCGTCTTTAGAGTACCCATTATGTTTATAATAAGTTGATTTTAGCCCACAACAGAACTTCCACATTCTAACCTGGCATTGACCCCAAGCTCTGGGAACAAATCTACCTCTAGTTCAGTAATATATTAAGAAAACCAAAGTTATGGCTCAGTATCAAGTTTACCCAATATGATCATGCACCCCATTTTCTAGTAAGGAGTCTCCTTCCTTATACTGAAATACCAACCCCCTGCCTTATGATCCCAGTTTTAAGAAAGGGTCTGTGCCCAGGATCCTGATCTGGTTTTCTACTCAGTACCCTCATAATTCCAGGGTTAGGGTTCAAATCTGCTTTCCACAGTCCTTAATTTCCTTCTTCCTCCCACCCGAATCCTGATTCTCTGTTCTTCACTCATGTTGGGACATCCACTCGCTTCCCAAAACTAGACCTTGCTTTTTACAGTCTCCTTGCAGGACTCCTACCTAACATTAGGCTCCATCAGTTTGCCAAGAGATCTACTTGATATTTATTTATTTATGTATTTATTGCTAATTTCCCAGATTTCCTCATAATACCAGATGCTTACATCTTAATGGTCCTATCTGAAAATCATTTAGAATGGTCCTTGCCCACCACCAAGAGACTCCAAGGCAAAAATGCCTGTTTTGAACATTAGAGCTAAGGAAAGAGGAGGGTTTCTGTTTCTCTGGAGAACTCTGACCAATATATCACCTTAGCTCAGGTCTCAAAGAATTCCCATAAAGTTTCAAGAAATATGAACTCAACAGACTCAATTTAAAAAAATGGAAAATGAAAAAACATAAGGAACCAAGAATTTACAAATGGAGAACAATATCAGTTATTGGCCTCAAATAAAATGAAGATTAAATATGAAGATATTATCTAGAATGCAACATAAAAGAGGTTTAAAAAATGTGAAAAAAGGTTGAGACATGAAACGTAGAGAAAAAAGGCCAACATTTATCTAGCTGGAGTTGCAGAAGAAGACGATAAAAAGTAATGGTAGAAACAGTATCTGAGACATGATGGCTGATTATTTTCCTAGATTACTGAGAAGACATTAATTCCTAGGTTCAGGAAGCTCAAGGAATCCCAAGCAGAGTAAAAAACAAAAAACAAACACACAAAACTCTAAGTCTGGAATAGCATTTTTTTTTTCCTAAAGATTTTCTTTTTTTGAGAGAGAGAGCAGGAGCAAGGGGGAGAGGGAGAAGCAGGCTTCCTGCTGAGCAGGGAGCCTGACGTGGGGCTTGATCCCAGGACCCTGAGATCAC
This sequence comes from Mirounga angustirostris, assembly GCF_029215605.1. Lineage (NCBI taxonomy): Eukaryota > Metazoa > Chordata > Mammalia > Carnivora > Phocidae > Mirounga > Mirounga angustirostris. The sequence goes on from NW_026991714.1 coordinate 48,226,166, forward strand.
AACCTGAACTGAAGGCAGACGCTTAACCGACTGAGCCACCCAGGCACCACTGGAATAGCATTTTATAAGAACAAGGTGACATAAAGAGACTTCCAGGTTAAATAAAATAAAGATCACTTTAACAAAGGATTTTTAAAAATGGTGTCAGAACTCAACATCACTAATCATTAGGGAAATGCAAATCAAGGCCACAATGAGAGATCCTCTCATTTGGTCAGATTGGCTACTATCAAAAAAAACCAAAAAACCAAAAAACCCCAAAATAACAAGCATTGGCAAGTATGTGGGGAAAACACTGCTCACACACTGCTGGTGGGACTATAAATTGATGCAGCCACTATGGAAAGCACTGTGGAGGTTCTTCAAAAATTTAAAAATAGAACTACCATATGATCCAGCAATTCTATTTTGGGTATTTATCCAAAGAAGATGAAAACACCAATTCAAAGAGATATATGCACCCCTATGTTCATTGCAGCATTATTTACAATAGCCATTATTTACAATGGAAGCAACCCAGTGCCCACTGATAAACAGACAAAGAAGATGTGGTATCTATGATACAATGCAGTCTTAGCCATAAAAAAAGAATGAAATCTTGCCATTTGTGATAACCTTGTTGGACATAGAAGGTATTATGCTAAGTGAAATAAATCAGAGAAAGACAAATACGGTATGATTTCACGTATATGTGGAATCTAAAAAACAAAACAAATGAACAAACAAAACAGAAACAGATTTATAGAAAATAAAACTGTTGGTTATCAGAGGGAAGGGTTTGGGGGAGTGGATGAAACAGGCAAAGGCAATTAAGAGGTACAAACTTCCAGTTCTAAAGTAAGTAAGTCATGGAAATGTGATGTAAAAAATATTATAATAATTTTGTATGGTAACTAGACTTATTGAGATAATTTCATAATGTATAAAAACACTGAATCACTATGATGTACACCCGAAACTAGCAGGATACTGTATGTCAATTATACCTCAATTAAAAAATGGTGCCAGAATTATTATTCATATGAAAAATATGAATAGTAATCCATAATCCATACATACATAAAAATTTATTCCACATGGATTAAATACTCAAGTACAAAAATCAAAGCTATAAAACTTTCTTAAATTAGGTATGTTTAAATAAGACAAAATTAAAGATCAGTAAGTTTGACTACTAAAGAATAACTTTATCAAAACATAACATGAAAAGTGGTAAGACAAGTCAAAAATAGAATGATGCATATGAAAACATGTAAAAGAGAACTAGCATCGAGAGTTAAATAAAAAACTCTTACAAAAATCAATAAAAGACCAACACCATAATAGAAAATTGTTCAAAGATCCTGAACAGACATTTCAGGAGAAAAAACCTAAATGGCCAACACAGAAAAAAATGTTCATTCTCATCACATTCAATGAAAGTTATCTAACTGTCATTTCTTTAAAGGTAATTTACCTGTTCTCTCTATATTTTAGTGCTTCAACCCCCACATGAGCACCTAGAGACTCCTACAAAGCAGTAGTGTTTATAACAACAAAAATTTCAAAACTATCCAAGCTAGAGTATATTGAAGAATTTGTGGTATATGCAAACAACAGAGCACTCTAAACAGAGATATACCCCGAAACCATTCAGAAACAGTGCTGAGTAAAAAAAACCAAAGTTTTAAAAATATAAAAGTAATTAGGAAATGATTTAAACAAAATTGAAAAACATACAATATATGATTCAGAAACACACACACATATATAAAACTATATAAGAAAAGCAAACAAAATTCTGGGCAATGGTTCCTTTTGTAGTGGGAGGGTAGGGGATCGCATATGAGGAGACCTATGGGAATTCAAAGAGGGCAGTGGGTACATGGATATCCACTTTATCATCCTTTTGATACCTTAAATCTACTTTATAAATTTTTTGTGTGTCTCTGTGATCAGTATTATGTATCAAACTTGATTTAGACTATGGTACCCAGTTATTTAATCAAACATTAATCTAGGTGTTGCTGTGGAGCCATTTTGTAGATATGGCTTACATCTATAATCAGTTGATTTTAATTAAAAGAGATTACACTTGATAATATGGTAGGCTGCATCTAATCAGCTAAAATGGCTTAAGAGACAAAAACTGAGAGAAGAGGGGCACCTGGGTGGCTCAGTTGGTTAAGCGACTGCCTTCAGCTCAGGTCATGATCCCAGAGTCCCGTGATCAAGTCCCACATTGGGCTCCCTGCTCAGTGGGGAGTCTGCTTCTCCCTCTGACCCTCCCCCCTCTCATGCTCTCTCTTAAATAAATAAATGCAAATCTTAAAAAAAAAAAAAACAAAACTGAGAGAAGAAATTCTGCCTCAAGACTGCACCTCCAATTCCAGCCTGAGTTTCTAGATTGTCCACCTGCCCTACAATCGATTTCACACTAGCCAGCCCCTTCCCCCAGCTACTGGAGCCAATTCCTTAATTTTCTTTATATATTTTATATATGTGTGTATTTATCCTCTCACTCTAGAGAACCCTAACTCATACAATCTACTAAAAGAAGAAAAAGACCTGCCCGTTTTATACAGACTGAATACAGAAGGCAGAGAGGCAGAATAGAAGGATTTAAGAGATGGTACACAACAAAAAAGGTTATGAACTTAGGGCTTGGGACGAAAGCAACCACTGTCAAAAATGACTTAGAGTCTGAACTGGAATTAAATGATTACTTGATGAGGAGGATAACAGCAAACCTGAAAGGCGGAATTTGGTTTCTTTTTTCTTTTTTTAAGATTATTTATTTGACAGAGAGACACCATGAGAGAGGGAACACAAGCAGGGGGAGTGGAAGAGGGAGAAGCAGGCTCCCCGCTGAGCCAGGAGCCCGATGTGGGGCTCGATCCCAGGACCCTGGGATCATGACCTGAGCCGAAGGCAGATGCTCAACGACTGAGCCACCCAGGCGCCCCTAGAATTTGGTGGTTTTGAATGGAATGTGCAAAGCATAAAAATACCAGGAAAAAATAAAACAAATTCAGACTTTATGGAGAAAAGACATGAATTTGTTAGCAAAACCCAATTTATCGAACATATCACAGAGAACGTTTTAAAAGTTTTATGACACTGCCACAAAATATCATATTTACAAAGCTAGCTCTGCCACCTAGTGCCACAGAATGCTAGAATACAATTGTTCCCAGGTGCTCAAGGAAAATATGTTACAACTCACAGCAATCACAATTTTACAATAATTACAGTAATTTAAAACTGTAAAAAAGGTATTCTTATTTTAATCCACTTTCATTCGGATGTGAGGTAAATTATGTATTTATTACAAGAATAATGAAGAATGTGGCTACAATTATACCACCTTTTAGTGAACTTAACGTAAATTTGGAGTTATGAGTTTTAATAAATTATTGGTATCTTCCTGTGAAATGCCCTGTTCACCCCCTCCTCTCTAAATTCTGACCATCCTTGAAATCCATGTTCCTTTTCTCTTGCTGCATTTATTATCCATGCCATACAACAACTACTCAATTAACATATTTTGTTAATATCCTCTTTATATTATTCTCTTACAAATAAAGTCTTCTTATTCTCCACATGGTTGGCAGTGATGTATTTCAAAAGCAAATAACTGATATGTATTTTCCTACTTAATCCTGTAAGGCTTTCCCAATTACGTGCACTAGAGTCCAATATTTTGTAACTGTCATACTTCACCATAATCTGATATATTTCAAAAGCAAATAACTGGTATGTATTTTCCTACTTAATCCTGTAAGGCTTTCCCAATTACGTGCACAAGAGTCCAATATTTTTAACTGTCATACTTCACCATAATCTGATCTCTGCCTACTTATCCAGTCAAATAAATAATATAATCCAGCTACTCTGAGAGAGGGAGGAAAGATGTAAAAGGGAGGACAATAGGAGGAATAAAGAAAAGGCAAAGAAAACAGGCACCCAATTGAAAAAATTGACATACTAATCAATAGGCCTTATTTTCCAGGGTCAATAAATAGTAAATAAGGTGTCACAGGCAAACATTGACTCACAAACAGTGCTGAATGGTTGGGACTCTCAAAAAATAAAAACAAAAGTTTTCTTACCTTAGCAGTTTTAATATAGTGGCTCAACACTTCTGCTCTGATTTTTAATGTCTGAGCATGAAGAATTTCTCTAACAACCCAAAAGCTTACCTGCAAATAAAAATGAAAAATAGTTGAATGGCAAGATTCTTCACTCACTAGGATCCAATTAATGACAGGAACTACTTGATGAACTACCTATAGCTGGTTAATAAACCATACTTTCTCTTTCCCTGCACACCCCCCAATTGGATATATACCCAATCTTTGGATGTTGCATACACTTCATATATGTACTATATGTATATGCACAGAGACAGATATAGATATGTATGTGTGTACATACACAAAAACATCACTATGATTTTTGATTTGTAAAAGCAAACAGAAGTTTTGAAGGAAAAGAGCTAACAGAAGAATGCAATAAAACCAGAGTGATACAACAAGAACACTATACCAATACGTGTGATTTTGCTGTATTCTGAAACACCGTGGCAGATTAGATATGCTTTAAGAGCAGACATTATAAAATATGCTACTTATAGCATACTTTTCCTGTGGCTGTGGAATCCCACATTGCCATTTATTTACACTAAGCATAATCATAAGTGTGAAGAATCCCAAGTGTTTCTTGGTATGAATAAAATGAAATATCATAAAGAAAAACGTATCTAAGTCATTCTAAAATTAAACTAAGATTGTATTTTAAAAATCATGTAATGCATTCCCTAATTCATAAACCATATTCATAATTTCTTTCAAGACATTAAAAATCATTCATCAGAAGGCAGACTAGGGGCGCCTGGGTGGCTCAGCTGGTTAAGCGACTGCCTTCGGCTCAGGTCATGATCCTGGAGTCCCGGGATCGAGTCCCGCATCGGGCTCCCTGCTCGGCAGGGAGTCTGCTTCTCCCTCTGACCCTCCTCCCTCTCATGCTCTCTGTCTCTCATTCTCTCTCTCTCAAATAAATAAATAAAATCTTTAAAAAAAAAAAAGAAAAAAAAAAGAAGGCAGACTAGATCTATCTATCACACTACTAAAATGCTCTATCTACTCTGATGAAAGTAGTTTGCTTACCATATGATATAATGTAACATTTTTAATTCATTTACTATGGTAAGAAAATCAAAGCACTATCAGTTGGCTTAAACTTCTAAATCTAAAAACGGTGTATTAGTTAAGAAATGACCGTGCAGGGCGCCTGGGTGGCTCAACTGGTTAAGCGACTGCCTTCGGCTCAGGTCATGATCCTGGAGTTCCGGGATCGAGTCCTGCATCGGGCTCCCTGCTCAGCAGGGAGTCTGCTTCTCCCTCTGACCCTCCCCCCTCTCATGCTCTCTCTATCTCATTCTCTCTCAAATAAATAAATAAAATCTTTAAAAAAAAAAAAAAGAAATGATCGTGCAAAAGATAGCGCCTTGCCTCACATTTCGTCTCCCTGTTTTAGTGAAACATTTCATCAATAAAATGCCAAAATGTACATATTTTGTATATATTTTACAAAGGTATATATGTAAATATCAAATGTATATATTTTACAAAACCATCTTCCTATCCATTACTATATCTGGGCTACTAATGGCAATTATTATCCCTGATTCTGATAAAGTTTACTTCTAAAATATATCAAAAGCTATACTCTAGGTATTTGATCAACAACCATAGCCAATATTACCCGTGAACTCAATCTAAACTGCATGATCGCTGACTTTATTAAATTTAATGTGAGACAAATTTTAAGACAAATACCATCAACATGGCCCAAAAGTTCTTGTCATTCTTTTCACTGAAAGTCATCTGGACAGGTTTGTGACTGTTTTGATAAACAGAAGATGAACGAAATTGATGCTAACTTCCAGGACAAGGTCATAAAAGAGCACGCAGCCCCTGCCTTGATTGCTGGAACACTGTGTCTGAGATTCCTGAACTACCACGTAAGAAGTCCAACCACCATGCTGGAAAGGCTAAGTGTAGGTGCTCCCCAGTTGACAGTCCTAGCTAAAGCCAACCATACCTGAGAATACTGATCCAGAATGACCGACACTAAGATACACTTCAATAAAATTACTGGGAAAAAAAATCTGTCGGCCATAGAGACAAAAAGATACAGTAATTTTTAAGGAAAATAAAATGTAATTATCATCAGACTTTTCAACAGCAACACTGTCAGGAAAAAAAATGGATTAATATCAAGGAAGGAAAATTTTATACAGAGGAGAGGAAAATTTGTCAGCATTCAAGAATTCAGGCATTACTGTTTTAATGAGCCCTTCCTGAGTATTGTAACAGAGAACGAGCTTCAGGCAACCAAATAGCCTAGAGAAACACCAACATAAGGATGGTACTTTAAGGAGGGTTAGAAAGAGAGTACATTATATAATGCCGATATGCTCAGACAATATATAGTGCAATTATGAAAAACAGAACATCTGCAAAACATCTGTTTATAACATTATTGGTATTAGTATTATTATTCTGAGTCTGTTGTTTGTTATGTAGGACAAAGCAAATGAGTATATGATAGGGTATTGTATCATGTCCTATGTCCCTTGAAAACCAGAATTCTGGGTGTGGAAGAAAGAACATATGGATGTAATACAGAAGAGTTGTAAGTAAAACTCTGGTCCTGAATTCGAATTAGAAGTATCAATATGAACTCATGAGATGCTTTATCTTTAAATAGTTGTATGTGTATGTGTATAACACACAGATATCCTAGCTATCTCTGCTGAAAAAGGCATAGAAATTGTCATTCTGATAGCAATGAGCATTCCTAGCATTCAGGTCCACTTCCCCCCATAAGAAACCAGGACTTATTAAAGAAATGTTGATTCCAGGTGGGGGACAGGTAATGGAGCAAATGAACCCGAAACATCTTTGTATACCAGATGGCAAGGGAACTATTCGAGACTACTAGGGTTGTGACAAAGGACATGAATGCCAACTTGCATAGACTTCCACTGGCCAAAGATGGAACAATATTCATCTCAATAAAGATAACCACAACGGGTTGAAACACATCATATGCATCTAAATTTATGAGTTCATAATGGTATTAAAAAATAAAAAACTACTTGGTCACTATTAGAGGAACACCAATTCATTATCTTCAAAATTATTAAATAAAGGGAAGGATCAAACATTCATCCTTCCTTGCTTATAGGTAATGAACCTCTGGGCAAGCAAATACCAGATGAGGGAAAATGTCTCTTTATAAAAGCATTTCAAGGGGCGCCTGGGTGGTTCAGTCAGTTAATCATCTGCCTTCGGCTCAGGTCATGGTCCCGGGGTCCTGGGATCGAGCAGCACATCAAGCCCGCATCGGGCTCCCTGATCAGGGAGCGGTCTGCTTCTCCCTCTCCCTCTGTCCCTCCCCCCCCCCCCCCCCCCCCACCGCTTGTACCTGCTCTCTCAAATAAATAAAATCTTAAAAAAAATAATAATAATGGTGCAGATAGATTTCTTGTAATAGACTCTAATTTCTTTTATAATCTGCTATTTCAAATCTTCTATGACCCTACTAGGAGAAATTAATAGAGTAATGGAGCAACTCAGTAAGATTATAGGATCAATTGTAATCTGGAATAAGGATATAAGCTTTTGGTACAATGTGGCATATTTGACTCTGACAACTTTTTGGCTTATTTAAGAATAATATGCTGGAATAAGGATAAAAGCTTTTGGTACAATGTGGCGTATCTGACTCTGACAACTTATTGGTTTATTTAAGAATAATATGCTTAAAATCTAAAGTCAAATTTGTGAATATTATAACAATGTTTTTGTATGGTAAAAAAATTTTACTGTGATGAAAAATTCTGATCAACTCAGAAAAATTTTGAATATGTAACTATATAACTTGAATATAAAATTCAGTGAAAGACATGCTTGCCCTATATCCCTATTTTAATGGTTTAATCTTATTTTTAAAAACTTTGATCTACTTCATTTTGGGGAATACAGTGAACCAAATAACCTGAGAAACTGTTTATATAAAAGCCTAGAAATGTTGGGTTAAAGACAACAAACTCTTTTTTAAAAAAACATGTGGCTAACTTGAAAGAAAGGATTTCCCCTAGAGGCAGGGGGGGAAAAAAGGGAGGAGGAAACAAAGGCAAAGCAGTGGTTAAAAGAAAGGGCACTGCAGCTGCCCATGGAGGATTTTCTCTCAGTGACATAGGGGCTCAGGATTTAATACTCCTCCCAAGATATATACAAGTCGCCCAACTCTCTTCTACCACCACTATGTCTATCTAAGGGATTGTCAAAGTGCTATAATCTTGGTGAAAATGGAGGCTAAAACAATTCACTTACTGGCAGGGGAAGACAAATACAGGAGATGGAGAAAAATAAGTTTTTCATAAGAATTTGTAACGAGCCCTTAAGTGGATTTCGAGTTTAAATTTTCACTAAAGCAAAGTATGGATGTTCCTAACCAAAACTTATGAAAAACTGAACTAAGTCATTATAGCCCTTGGTACCAGCAAAAGCAAACAAAAGCATTTCAGAAGAGATATACCCTCAATCTAGGCAGCAGCAGAAGTCCCACAGATAAAGCACACATAAAACTTAAATGAATATGAGCTCTCAATCTAAAATTATAAAATGCTTAAGAAAACAAACCATTTTGTGTAAGGATCAGCAGACATAACATAGAATTAGAACTCCAAGGTCTTCAGATAATAACACAGAAATTACAAAATAAAATGTTGAAAATGATTTAAGAAATATTAAAAATGACACTAGTGTAAAAGCACACAGATTTGAAACAGATGTGACCCATCTATAAGAGAATTAGTGAACTGAAATATAGATCTGAAGAAACCATGCAGAATGGTTTAAGGAAATAGATATAAAATACGAAAGGTTAACATACAAGTAGAAAAGAGTATCAAGCCCCAACAAATTTCCAAAAGAAATTACAGAAGGAAAAAAAATAGAGATCATGCAGAGAGACAACATTTGAAGAGATAGTGGCTTAAAATATTCCAACATTGATGTGAAAAGTTAAACTACTTCTTAATGAAAATACATTAAGGAGGGGCGCCTGGGTGGCTCAGTTGTTAAGCGTCTGCCTTCGGCTCAGGTCATCAGGCTCCCTGCTCAGCGGAAAGCCGGCTTCTCCCTCTCCCACTCCCCCTGCTTGTGTTCCCTCTCTTGCTGTGTCTCTCTGTCAAATAAATAAATAAAATCTTTAAAAAAAAAAAAAAAGAAAATACATTAAGGAACTGAATTTCAGAAACTAAATTATCAAGATTTTATAAGCAACTCACATGATTAAATCTTCTTGTGAAGGCAACGGCATTTGGTGCAGAACTATATTTTTCTTTTTTATTCCATCCACAACTTGAAAGCTCCTGAAAAAAATGAGTAAAAATAAATTTGATGAAATAGCCCACTCTTCTTGTTATAGTAAGGGTTTTAAAACATAAAAGACAATTGTGTCCTTTCCTAGAGCCATTTTACTTAACACGAACATATCTAATACTATAACCATTTAGTTAAATCACAAAAACAAATTCTACTAGCAGAATATAAGAGGGAAAATTACTTGTCTCTGAGAATATAGATAACTAGACTTACATTCTACAAGGAGATTGGTGGATTCTTTTTTGAAGAGATTTGAATCCCAAGAGGAAGGACCCACAGATAATGAAAGTTGAGCTTTCTACAGTGTATAGTGAAGCCTAGTAGTTGTCAAGCCCCATTCAGTTACTCAGAGCTTCCGATTAGCTTCCCAGTACCTCACTCTTTGAGCTGACAGCCAACCACCCCAGATATGTGACGAAACTTCTAATAAAAGAGTTCTTGATACCCCGCAAGGTCTGTCAATAGAATTCAAAGGGCTTAATAAACTTGGATGTCAAAAAATTAAATTTTTATTTTATACTAACCTCTGATACGACATTCCTTTTAATTATAAATGTAGAGTACAGATTACAGAAGAGTTAGCAATACATGTGACTTTGTCACTGATAAAAAATTTTCATATCACATTACAGTTGGTACAGATAGCCCAAAAACATCATTATACTCATCACTAGTTTGAAATTATGAGCTCATCATCTCTGGATCTTAATGTGTTAATAAAGAAGCACATATATACTGCTATGTGACAGTTATAAAAATATGTTGAGAAGTGTATTTTAACAGAATTGATTTCCTTTGATTTTAAAGGGGTTCAGCTCCATAGGCTTTGTTCAGGTGCCAAAGGGTTCCAAGGTTCAAAACAGGTTAAGAACCCTGCTGTAATGCAATAACCACCACCAGAAAGAGACAGAATCTATCTGAGGAAATTGAGTTAGGGCAAGAAGCAAACAAACAACTGAGAAAAGAAAAACTCATACAATTATTACTCTCAGATAGATGAGGATATTGCTCCCATTAGGCAAAAACAGGAGGATATGTTTAGAGAACAAAACAGAGCTTTTGGAAAGGAAAACACAGTAAGAGAGATTTAAAAAACCAACATAAGAGTTGTGAGATAAAGGTGATAAAAATCTTTTAAAAAATAAACTCAAGGGCGCCTGGGTGGCTCAGTCGTTAAGCGTCTGCCTTCGGCTCAGGTCATGATCCCAGGGTCCTGGGATTGAGTCCCACATCGGGCTCCTTGCTCGGCAGGAAGCCTGCTTCTCCCTCTCCCACTCCCCCTGCTTGTGTTCCTGCTCTCGCTATCTCTCTGTCAAATAAATAAATAAAAATCTTAAAAAAAAAAAAAAATCAAAATAGGAGTCAAAATATTATGTTAATTGGAGTCCACTAGACTCAATGTCTGCATAACAACAAGAATTTTAAGGGAGTACTGGGAAAAATAACTTATCAAAAAAATTTTTTTAAATGCCCTTAGAACTTTAAGGGCAAGAAAAGACCTGTCTCGTGCCCTTTATAATGGAGTAAATTAAAAAACCCCTCAAAACCAAGGCCCAGCATCAGAAAGTTTAGAGCATTAGAGACCAAGAGATTATAAACCTGTAAGATTCAGGGGCGCCTGGGTGGCTCAGTCGTTAAGCATCTGCCTTCGGCTCAGGTCTGATATCCCAAGGTCCTGGGATCGAGCCCTGCATCGGGCTCCCTGCTCCATGGGAAGCCTGCTTCTCCCTCTCCCACTCCCCCTGCTTCTGTTCCCTCTCTCACTGTGACTCTCTCTGTCAAATAAATAAAATCTTAAAAAAAAAAAAATCTGTAAGATTCAAAAACAAAAATAGATCTCAGGCAGAAAAAAGGGATCAAAGGCATCGATACCTCAAGAGTAACACACTGAAAGTCAAAGACAACTGAAATAATGTCTTCAAAATCCTAGAATTCTGTGTCCAACAAATATATGAATTAAGTATGAAAATATATTGCAGAGATTTTCAAACATGAAAGTCTCAGAGAATTTGTCTTCTATGCACCTATTCTCAGAGAGCCAGCAGAATATGTGGTCCCTCAAAACAAACTAGCAAACTAAGAAAAAGGAAGACATGTGATCCAGGAAACTGAGTAACCACATACAAAGAAAATACTATGAATACCCAGATTAACAGTAAAGGGACATCCTGGGACACAACTGTGAGCAGAGCTTAAGAACAATAGTTCAGATATTAACTAGCAAGAGGACAGAAATTCCAAGAGGGGTGCCTCTCATAGATGAACTCTATTCTAAGAGTTTGAACACACACACTGATAAGGCATTCACTATATTTACCACTAGCAGAAACATTAGTGACCAGTACAGAGAAACTTTAAGTAAGTTATTAGCTCAAGGAAAACAAAATTTAAGTAAGTAATCATGGCTCGATTGTAAAGCATGGTTGAGGCATGATTACTTATTCATGTTAAAATTACAACATAACTACATGCGAAAAAGAGGCGAAGTGAATTGTGTAAATGTCAGGGGAAGAGAATATAAGAGTAAAATCATCTTCTACAGTACAGAGAGTCAATAAATCATATCTAAAATTTTAAAAATTATAAACGATAGGCATTTAGATGCATTATTTGAAAACTGAACTGAAATTCCTCCAAAGAGGAATAGCTAAGACACTGGATGGGTGTGGGGCTCAAGGGTGGGGCTGGTAGAAATACGTGACTTCTTTAATGGGATGTATTCCTATCTTCCATAAAATTTAAAAATATAAACAAAAAGAAACGGACTAAGGGGAAAAAGGAGGAAACAGTTATTATGATGATACAATACTCCAAAAACACAGGTACTGTTCCCTTGACTGGGGTGATGTCAGTGAATACTGAAAAAAGTGGTAGATTCACGGTATTTTGGAGGCAGGCAAGACTTGGTCAAAAACTGGATCCACACATCGTAAGCTAAGAATGAGGTATCCAGAGGTACTCAGATTCCCTCTTCTGGCCTGAGTAATTGAGATGGAGAACACTGAGGGAGGAAACAGCAATTACTGCTTCAACACGGTGGATAAGCACTAAATGCTCTGAAGATATCAATTACTGGGGCGCCTGGGTGGCTCAGTCGTTAAGCGTCTGCCTTCGGCTCAGGTCATGATCCTGGGGTCCTGGGATCGAGCCCCGCATCGGGCTCCCTGCTCCATGGGAAGCCTGCTTCTCCCTCTCCCACTCCCCCTGCTTGTGTTCCCTCTCTTGCTGTGTCTCTCTCTGTCAAATAAATAAATAAAATCTTAAAAAAAAAAAAAAAAAAGATATCAATTACTAACTTTTTTAAAACCAAAAGCTAGATTACAACCTTTAGATTTGAAATTACTGAAGGCAAGTATAAAACAACAGAAGCAATGCCACAGTTACTGAGCCTACGTGTTCGTTTCACATTACCTCCCTGTTTAGACAGAAAATAGTGATAGACATTACATGAATGTAAAAATGACATAACTATATTAAAAACATCCAACTGCTAGAAAATATTTTTGTTCTAAAAATATAAATACTATTAATATATATTAATATAACTATATAAAGATGGCATATTTTAGGACAAATTCCTAGGATTAAATCTATAAATATTGAAATTGTTTTTAACCAATTAATATTATTTCCAAATTTATACTAATGCCATGATCAAAGTGTGTTAAACTGATATTATACCTATCAAACTACTCAATGTAGCCATTTGATGGAGTTCAAACTCAATAATGAACTTTACACATAAAGTGAATTTCACTTTCCTGTTAGAAGGCTACACTCTAATGAATATCCTTGCACCTTTTCTGACATTTCTGATCATTTCCTAAAAATACAGTCTTAAAAGTAAAATCACTAGGTCAAGAGGATGAACCTTTTCAAGGCTTTGATATCTGTCAAATTGCCCTCCTGAAATACAGGGTCATTTATACTACTACTAGCGAGTGTCACTTTCCTAAAAGTCTTACTGAATCTGGGTGTATTTATTCCCTTTCCATATATCATTGCTTTAATTTCCCCAACTGTAAGAGTAATTATGTTTGTTAAAAGGAGAGAATAGGGAGGGTGGGGCCATGAATCAACTATAAACCCACCACGGAGAGAAAATCTATGAAAACACACCTTCCCAATCTTCTTTATGTGCGTATGGGGGCCTGGTTTTTCTTGTTCAAAGTAGCCGATACTTTTACTTTCCTCTTTGTGTGATTTAATCTTCTGGTTTTATGCTTAAAAAGGCCTTCTCAGCCTGAGAACCGTTGTCTTAACAGTAGCAATAAAAGTAAGAGTTAACACTAACACAGAGATTACTGTGTGCCAGGCACTAGTCTAAGTGCTTTATACATATCAACTCCTTTGAACCTATCTTCATCATTATTATAAATTATGATAAACAAGGAACCCAGATAAAAGTATCAGTGAATTACGGCTTTATTTTTTTTTACACTAAAAACTTCCAAATGCTTTTCTGACTCCTCAAATAAAAAAATGATAAAAATGGATAAAAATTTGAATAAAAAATTCATCCAATTCTTAAAACATTTCAACATTATTAACTTAATGAAAAAATGCTTTGTCCCTTTAACAAAACTCTCTTGGAAGCTGACAGAAAGGAGGTGGGGATGAATGAATCTATGGTCACATTAGTTGGGAGCAAATGGATGAAAATTCCACTGGAGCCCTCCATTTTAAAGAAATTTATAACTGGAAAATGTGAAGACACAAGCAGGTTCTTTAAAACCTCTTAAGACAGTAGCTTCTGCTTCAGAAAACATTTCCCCTTTGAGACGATGCTGTATTACTAGCCCATCTAATACAACAATAAACTATAATGATGGAGAGCAGATTAGTGGTTGTAGGAGTTAAGGATGGTGTGGAGTGGGTAGGAGTGGGACTGGTTGACTACAGAGGGCTAACACAAGGGAGAGAGATCTCTGTGGTATTGCAATAGTTCTGTATCTTGACTGAGGTGATGGTTAGACAAAACTACACATAGAAAAAAATGTTACACAACTATACAGATATGTGTTGTACAAATGTCCTTCCCTGGTTTGGCTACTGTACCATACTTATGTAGATGTAGCTTCTAGGGGAAACTGGGTGAAGGGTAAGTGGGACCTCTCTGCAATATTTTTGCAACTTCCTATGAATCTATAATTATCCCTGTACTATTTTTTGCAAGTTCCAGTGAATCTGTAATTACCTCAAAATAAAAAGTTAAACAACAACAATAAAAATCCATTTAATGAATTATGGAGCTGAAATTGCATTCTCCAGGAACTCACTCACTAGTTTCTTCTTATACTCTGACATGCATTTATATTAGCTAGCCTTAGAAGAATTTTGCCCTGCCCCACCTTCACCTCTCAACGGCCACTGAACTTCTCCATGAGGAAAAAAAAAAATTGCTTTTCCCCTTGTCTCTGTCTCTTTTTGTCTCAGACTCCAGGATCTTCCTCCAGGAAACACTATAAACGATCTGAGAAATAAATTCTCCCACCAGTGGTACCTTTTTTTTTATTTTTTAAAGATTTTATTTATTTATTTTACAGAGAGAGAGACAGCATAAGCAGGGGGAGCAGCAGGCAGAGGGAGAGGGAGAAGCAGACTTCCCGCTAAGCAAGGAACCCGATGTGGGGCTCGATCCCAGGACCCTGGGATCATGACCAGAGCCCAATGCAGTTGCTTAACCAACTGAGCCACCCAGGTGCCCCCCACCAGTGGTATCTTGCATTTGACAGCATATCAGCCTAGTCAAGGGTTATTCTATACTAAAACATCTCCCATGAACACCAAAAAGTAAGCTTCGTGATCAAAGGGTGTTTTTTTAAGAGTCTGATTTAAGAATAGGACAGATTTAAGTACACTATGTAAGTAAGCCTCTATTTTAGCAAAGGCTAAACTACAACAGCCTTGATACCTCTTAAATCTTGTTCAAATGGATTTACAATTTTAAAATCAGGCAGTAAAAAGAAATCTAACAGCAACTCACAGATATAAAGGCAATTTTTAAATGGTCATTGAAAGTATATCTGAAAGAATATTCATGGGCTCATTCTGAGCCATGAAACTGTCGAGCCCGATTTTCCACTGAGTTCATTTTGGAAGCACGTGGGGAGCAAACACCACAACTGATGACCACCTACCCTATGAAAGAATTACTGAATTTCACAGGAGCCACGGCTTCTCTTATGTCTCTTGTAGGTTTGTTCTGTAAAGTCAAATTCTTGCTCTAAATTTCATCTTGTAGGTTCCAACACTCTTAAAAGGACTGCTCTAAGGGTGATGTTGTAGGGATACCTAAAGATAGAAGAAGAGAAAAGGCCAATATAGACCAGCATGTAGACAGAGACTGAGAGAAGAAAAGATAAAGTGATGGAATCTAAAGACTGCAGGGGGGTGGGGGGTGGGGGTAGTGTTCACAAGAAGACAATTTTTTTTTTTAATTGAAGTATAGTTGACACACAGAAGAAGATAATTATTGCTAAGGTACTCTTATGCTCAAAAAATGCTAAACTTTAAAGGGATATGGTATCTCCATTAGCATTCAGCCTATATGGCTATTTAGAAAGAAGTCTCACCCCAGATGATGTGCTCATTATGATTCCTGTATTTTTAATCAACAGAATGAAGTTCTGAAACTATAAAACTTCAATGTGTTATGTTAAATCAAAAATATCACTTCTCTTTTCTAATGTACTCACATCCCCTGTTCCCCCGCACCCTCCTCCCGACACACTGAAGCTGCCCCCAGAATGAGAGCAGAGATAGATGCAGGGGCTGTCTTCTGCCGAGAGACACCTACTCTCTAACCAACAACGTTCCTCTTTACTTCTCTGGTTTTATTCTAAGCCTAACCTTGCTACACAGGAAGTTCATGGTGATGAGCAGCAATAATATAACATACAAAACAGTTTGCACCTTGCTTCTAACAGAAAATTCCAAGTCTTTCATGTCTTCTTTGCTTTCTTCAAACCTCTCACCATATTCATGAATTGTTTACATTTTAATTCTAATGCAAATGATAATTTTCATTAAAACAAACATAGAATTATGGTATTCCTGATTTTGGAACTTTGGAAGTTGCCAAGATTCTAGTCTCTGCATACACAAAAATGTTACCAAAGGTCTTCAACATATTGTCAAAAATATCTCATTTTTAAGTTTTTCAGAAATGTTTTAGTAAGAGTCAGAATTACCTATTATGTGCTCTTCCTCATTTCACCAGCATTCTTCCTCAATCTCTAGTGTGTCCCAGTTACACACGAGGGCCTTATCTGTCCTTTGTATATAATGTCTGCTTATTGATATAATCTAAATGACTTAATGACCTGACCTACTAAAAATTAAAATAAGGTGTGAAACTTTCTTCTTTGAACGTAATACGTGTCAGGAGCCTTCAGTCAGAGCCAGACACTTAGGAACACTTGAGAACCTCTTAAGAGGCAAAAGTTACCCAGTGTAATGAGTACAGTACAGATTTCAAGCACAGTTCACCCTTTAAGAATTCTCAAAAGCACTGGAGAATTGAGATTAGAAAGAAAATCTGATTGCAAGCAAACTCTGTCATAACACATCCTGTGTTGAGTAACAGAACACTCATTCCGAAGAGAGACCCCATTGATGTAATAAACATGGCAATGTCATCAGAAGAAATACAAGTTTTATAGAACATGAGAGAATTCATAATAGACAAAACCCAAAAAACCCATGAATGTAATACACCTTCAGAACACAGTCACTGCTTCCTCCATATGAAAGAACTCACACTGGAGGGAAGCCCTATAAATGTGTAAGAGGTTTCTAAAAGAAAAAAACCTTCAAGATCAAAAGAGAAATCACACCAAGAGAATCTGTATGTATAAGAAATACAGAAAAACCTTAACAAGAGCTGAGCTTCAACTAAGTACCAGAAAATTCACACTAGAAATTAATCAATGTACAGAATCCTTAATCTGCCCTCACTAAGCATTAAATAATTCATACTAGGGAAAAAACCTGAAAATGTTCTTAATTGTGGGTGGGGAAAAAACCCAAAACCCCTGTTTCCAAAGAAAGAATGCTAAGATACAGTCAAATTCTTGGACTAGTAACAGACTTTTGCAGAAATGATTCCAAACATGATAAACAATGGGAGATGACGTGCCTGTAGGCTATACAGTCTAAAGCTTTGGAATGGCCACTTAGCAAACTCAAATACTGAACGGGTATTATTCCAGGCACTAGAGATACATCAGTGCACAAAGCAGACAACAGTTTCTGCCCCTGTAGAATTTATGTTCTAGTGAGAGGATAATACCCCCCAATCTATAAGAGCTTGCCTCGTGACCATCACTCAACCCTAGCACCTCCTTCAGACTCCTGCAGTTTTGATCAAAATTCTTTGTATTACTGATTGAGAACTACCCTTAACTGCAGCTCTTACTCTGAAGTCACTAATAAAAATAATCCTACTTCCTGGCATTTCTGGAAGACCTCGAAGGTATTTTAAAGACCCAATAGTCCAAAATCCTTTACTTCATAGATTCGGTAATTTTTTTAAAAAGGCCAAGATATGAAATAGATTCCATTAATGGCACAATCTATAAATGGCAAAGCTGAAAAAACTACAAGTCTTCTGGCTCTCTGCTTTTATGTTTTGCCACTACAAATTCTCTTGGGATTCAAAGGGCTTTAAAATAAATTTTAAAATAAGTGAAATTAAGTAATTAAAAATTTTTGAGCACCCATTTAGAGCTGTGAATGTTAGACACTGATTAAAAAAGAAAAAAGTAAGAGGCAGCAAAATACATGGCAATTTGTGCCCCAAACTGGTTTAAACGAAGGAAAAAAAAAAGAGATAAGCAGCTCCATGGAAATAAGAATTGTAAGGACACATTAACAGTGGTTGAATATAAATGATAAAACTGCTAACCCTTTCCCTTCTTTGTGATCACGCTCATGACCATTTTGGCAACTGTATCACTAAGAGATGGCTGCCTACTGAAAGGAGGGAGGAAGAGTGAAAAGCCAGGTTTTGTGTGAGAGGGATCACCATCCACAGAAGCGTCCCAATTTGGCCCTGCTGCTTGGGTCAGTGGGGACGTGAAGATTCTCAGGATTTCTGTAGCACCAGCTATGGGAACGTCAGGCCAAAGCGTTCAGATGGAGAGGGATCCGTCGGTACCGAGACGACAGGGTGCGCTGAGACCTGTCTCAGGCTGAACAATCGTGCACAGACTTAAGGAGTGCTCACATTTCTAGAGCTAGTGAGCTACAGCCTTATAAAAACACGGTACTCTTAATAAATGTTGTTCAGAGTTGACAGACATGGGGAAGGAGAGAAAAGTTATTCAGGAAGTAAAATCAATTGGAGAACAGGGGAAATAGGATGGAGAGAGAAGGGAAAAGAATGGCTCCTAGGGTTCTGAACGGTAATAATAATGGACAGGTGGTGTACATCACACAGACAGGGAACCTTTAAAAGTAAAACTGGAGCAAACCTTTTTTCTATGTAGTTATATTCCTACTAAATACTTTTTTATATCACTGATGAACTTCCCTGTAACATTAAATTCTTTTCATTGGTAAGCATGATTTCCATTCTTCTGACCATAAAACAAAAAAAACCCTAAGAAATGAAGTACCAAAATCTGTTCTTTTTTCTTCTTTCAATCCGAGGTAACCTCAAAGTGTGCAACAGGGTTGGAGAAAAACCAGACTTAGCATTTGTTTGATTCAGATCTGCTCTTAAAGAAGTCACTTTATTTAGCCAGTATTCTATTGATGACTAAGGACAGTCGCTATACCATAAAAAATTTTTGTGCCACTTCCAGGATAAGGGAGATGGTTTCTACAGTGAAATAAAAGGCTTGGAATTTTTCCTTTTCCCCCTGAGCAACTCTGAGGTGCACTGTGTGACAGACATTGTAGGTAAGCGGCCTGACCCTGAGAAATGGCTGCACTTCGCAAGGTGCCCCTTTCTTCCTACAAGTTAAGAACAAGTTTAGGTAGAACCAGTTTGGTTAAATTCTACTGAACACAAAAGACTTGGGAATACAGAATTCCACAAACTGGTAGGAATTACAGGGTCTACTTAGGGAACTGAATTAATGAGAGATATATATTTTAGTAAGTTCCAGGTGACTCAGAAATTGCCTCTGTTACAGAAAATTGAGTGAGACCCGGGTGGTGTAATCACCAACCTAAATCACTAAACCACATGGCTGGATTCAGAATCTGTATTCTTCAAAGTTCAAATTTCATACAGATTTCATTTTAGAAAACTTGAATTAGCACCTGAAATAAAGTTACATATGGATATATACAGGTAATAGTGAGTTTTGATTAATACTTTTCGTGAACAACTAAAGCGCTTTTAAAATTTCATAAAGTATATATACACTTTTTAAAAGTTTTACTTTTAAACTTTTGAATCCCAAGAGAATTTGTAGTGGCAAAACATAAAAGCAGGGAGCCAGAAGACTTGTAGTTTTTTCAGCTTTCAACTTTTTAAAGTTATAGAGACTTGAACGTTGACATAATGGGCAAAAACATCAAGATAAATTTATTAGATTCAGGGATAACCACTCTCTTTTCATAATATCTGAGGTTAAATTTTGATTTAACAAAAGGATTCATTCTTTAGTGAAGCTAATAACTACACCATTTATGCTAATAAATAAGACTAATACACTAGACTGACATCATGGCTTAATCTTTTGTCAATAGCAAGAGTTCTGACATGATAAACAATATCTGCACAAACATTTCAGAAAACTGGCGGTCTTTAATAAACTCAGATATTCATGCTCCACAACTCAGTTACTAATGCACTAGAGTGCCCATATTACCATTGGTGCTGGTCAGCAATGCTGAACATAAAAAGCAAACTAAAGACGACTAAAAACACAGGATACCATTTACATAAAAAATTTAAAACCTGCAATAGCACATATTGCTAAGGGATACATATACTTAAAGAAATATAGCTCAATGCACAGGAATGTCATAGATCAATATGGGATAGTGGAGGAGGGAAGAGGGCAAACATGGGAGAAAACGCAGTGGCTTCACAGGGGTTTTCATCTTATTAGTCTTTACGCCTTGCTGTAGGTCTTGGATACTTCATAATTAATTAGAAAACATCTTTCTGCCAGATGACAAAATTCTGTTTATACTGCCAGATTTCATGTCATCTTGATGAATATATGACACTAACACATAACAAGAATATTTTTGTGCTACATCCCATCTTCCAGCAGAGTTACTGCTTCAGTTTTTGAAAACATTCTCTCACTGAACAAATACTTACTGAACACTGTATTCATTTTCTCATTCTAACTACTGAACCCCACTACATGCCAGACAGATAAAATAAAAGAAGCAAAATTACTGGTCTCTGCCCTCATGTAGTTTAAAACCTAGTGGAAGCAGCAATTAATCAAATAAGTACATGATTAACAACACTTTACACCTCATCACTCCTTCCGTCTTAAAAATACTTCCTTCACTTGGCTCATCAAATTCCGTACTAATAACCTGACGTTCCTCCTAAATCACTTGCTGTTGCTTTTTCATCTCTTTTGCTAGTTCCACCTAAACACTAACTAGGACCCTTCTCCTGTCTATATTCACCCACACTTGTGAAATACCTCTACAGTGACCTCTCTCAAACTACATTTGAAGCCTGGACAAATAATATAGTTACGAATTACCTAATTCGGCATTCTAAGGAACATGCAAACCCAAACATGTCCAAGAGCCAAACTCCTGCTCTTTGCTCCACATCTATTGCTCTGGTCTTTCTCCACAAGGCAGCATTGCACATAATATTCTAAACAAATGGCAGCCCCAGGAGTTGTGAACACGATAATAATAATTTTCCATCTCAGAGAGTATCAACTACGTGCTTCTGGTGTCAGGCCAAATCTCTGGCATCATCCTAGACTCCTGTCGCACACAGTGTCTAACAACTACTCACCATCTCTTCCACTCCCATCCTGACCCAAGCCATGCTGTATCTCACACTTAGTTCAGTCCTTGGTACCACCCCCAGCCCCCAGTTAGCAGTCAGAAGTGACTTAAAGAGCTACTTAAAATCTGTCAGAAACTGCCACTCCTCTCCTTGAAACCCTCCAAGAACCTACCATCTTTTTCAGACTAATGATCTGCAAGGCTCTAGATGACATCTAGCCCTCACTCTACCTCCCTCCCTCACTATAGCTCACTGGCCTTTGCCCTAGCTGTTCTCTGCCTGGAACACTCTTCCCCCAAATACCCATGATTTGCTCTCTCACTTCATTCAGGTCTTCACTCAGATGGCCCCTTCCCAGGGAAGGCTTCCTGAAGCCAACCCATCTGCAATCGAAACTCCTGCTGCCCTCACTCTCTGTTCTCTTCTGGCTGCTTTATGGTTTTCATGACACACTACCTAGCTCATCTCACTCAAATATAAGATCCACCAGGGCAGGAATTTCAGTCTGTTCACTGCTGTACCAGTAACTAAACCAGTGTCTGGCATTTAATAAACACTCCACAAATACTTGCTGAATCACAAAACATCAATGTAAACTTGCAACTGACAAGTCCAGTGAAGAAGCAGAGAATGCTAGGAGAACCTGCAGGAAGACAAGAAAAGCTTGCCTGAGAAAGTCAAACTTGATCTGAGAACTGAAGGATGAATAGGAGTTAATTACAATGTGCACAGGCTCAGCGGTGACAGGGACTACAAGTCCAGTGTAGCTAGACGAGAAACTATGAGATCTGTAGATCACATTAGGATAGTTTGTCTTTATCCGCTGAGCAACAGAAAGCCACTAAAGTGTGTTAAGAAGAGGGATCATATGAGCAGATTTAGATGTTTGAAAACATTACCATAGGTGTTGGACAGAGAGAAGTTTATAAGGGTTGGTGGATACAGGTAGATCAGTAAGGGCACGCAGTTGAGATAAAATGGTATTTTGGATTGGTGTGTTGGGAGTAGAGAGAGAAGGGATAGATAAGATACTTAGGATATTTAGAAAAATCAATGAGATTGGTATTAAGTTAGATAAGGGAGTGGGGCCATAGGAATTTTAAGGTTTGCTTCCAAATTTCACAAAGTAGTGTTAGATGTCCCAGGAAAATAAAAAATTCCCACACTGATATGAATTCTATGTCATTACCTAGAACTTCAATGTCCAGAGCTCCTAGTCACACATGGCTATTGAGCACTTATAATGTGGCTACTTCAAATAAAGATGTGTCATAACTGTACGATACACACTGAATTTCAAAGTCTTAGTAGATAAAAAAAGAATATAGACTACTTCAATAATTTTATACTGATTAAAAGTTGAAGTGGTAATATTTTAGATGCTGTAGGTTAAATAAGATTTTAAAATTAATTTCATCTGCTTCATTTTTACTTCATAATGTGGCTACTAGGAAATGCAAAGTTACATTAAGTGGCTCACAGTGTATTTCCATTGGACAGCACTAATCTCATAGGAAATAGCAATATGGTCATTGTCATTTATTCAAAAGGAAAAAAATATATCAAAGGATAAGATGGCTGAATTTCAGGGCAAAGAAAGTATAATTTTTGTAAAGAATTTAGTTTGTTTTGTTCAGGGATGTGAGGAAATTAAAATTTCAGTTTTTGTCATTTTTTTAAAGATTTTATTTATTTGAGAGAGAGAGAGAGAGCGCACGCATATGTGTGTGACAAGCAGGGGGGAGGGGCAGAGGGAGAGGGAGCCTGAGGCCATTTTCTTTTTCTGCTTTATGTGTAGAATACATTATTTCTCCTACCCCTAATCTAATGGTTCTACCAAGAGAATCCTCATGGTATGGAGTAAATGTTAGGAAAAGACAGAATTGTGGAAATGAAGGGACTCAAGAGATCATTTAGGCCCACCCCTTCATTTTGTAGGTGACAAACTTGAGATATTAAGACATTAAGTAACTTAGGAAAAAAAAAAGACATTAAGTGAATTACTTGAAAGTCACAAGACTAATACTGTCTTTATCACCTAAGACACAGATGTTTTCTCTAACTCCTTACAATAATTAGTGTTCAGGGCCACTGCATACTTGTATATACAATAAATACACTATTATTTTGTTCCCAAAAGAACTAAAAAAATTATCTATCTTATGGCACTGAATATTGGTATTATCAATAGCAATATTGCTTTTTAAAGATTTTATTTTAGAGAGTGCGTGCACTCATGTGTGCAACTGGGCAGAGGGGCAGAGGAAGAGGGAGAGGGAGGGAGAGAATCTGAAGCAGACTCTGCGCTGAAAGCGGAGCCCAAGGTGGGGCTCGATCTCATGATCCTGAGATCATGACCTGAGCTGAAACCAAGAGTTGGATGCTTAACCAACTGGGCCATCCAGGCGCCCCCATCACTTACTTAGTTTTGGTGTACAAAATCATACTTATATTCTTACTTGATAAGAGTGGAAAAAGTATTAGTTTTTAGAGTCTGAAACCCAATTCCCATACTTAGCTGTGCAGCAAAGACAACTGTCATTCTGTTTTCTCATCAGTAAAATAGGTACTACCACACTTGGGTTCACACACACACAGCATAATAAATGGCTTCCAGTAGGTAGATGCATAATAAGTAAAAAATGCCTTCCATGATCCTCCCTCTTCTCTCCAAAATGTTAACACACTGTCATATTATAAAGTTATAAAGATACAAGGGAACAAACTGCTGGAGTTGTGAAACCCAGTTTCTTATTCCCAGTGTCCTTTGAAAAAGCTTCAAAGCCTTGAGTAAATCATTCAACCTAAGTCTGTTCACCCCTCAGAAGAGTGATGAAGCCTGATCAACCAAAATGACTGAAACAGTCCTACCTATGACTCAGTGATTTTTATCTATGACTGCCACATGAGTTTCTGAGGACAGTCACATCAAAAGCTTTAAACATTTAAACATTAATATGAATTTGACATTTCTAAAACTTAATTTGGGATACTGTTAATGACCACTCTGTATATTTAAAAGGAAAGTTCTTAAAACTACTCACATCTGGTTGAATGGCTTTAAATACTGGAACATCCATTAGTGTTATCTGACCCTGAAATAAAAGGTAAAAAATGAGAATTTCTCCCTGGGAATTCTATGACATGACATATACTCTAAATTAAAATTATATTCCATACTAAAATATACTGAATACTCAAATTTTTACTAGAAAAAGTAACAATTTTACAATGGATTACAGAAAATGAAAATTTGCCCTTATACCATTATTAAATATGATTATTTCAAATTATCTCATGCCGATTCATACTTTTTTATGAGATAAATGAGGTAAAGTTAGAAAATAAAACAAAAATTATTTTAAAAATCTGGACACAGTCATACATTAAATCAAAATCAAAACCAAAAATTAGATCTACTGGTTCATGGAGCAGTATTATGGTGATTATGTCCCCAAACAGTAATATAAAATCTGATGTTAATATAAAAGTTTTCTTCCCTATTTAGAGTGACGCTTATACTAGTGGCAACTCATATCTAAGGACTGCACATGGATTGGCCCCACAGCTCAGGGTGGAGGGCACTGGTCTTGTAGGGACTGCACATAGCTGTGGACCTACCCCAGTCTCACTCAAGGCTACAGCTGTAAAACAAGACCCAATAATATACCAAAGAATAATATGTTATAACTGAACCGTTTATTCCGGGAAGGCAAGAGTGGTTCAACAACAGGAAATCAAATATGCTGTTAACACGTTAAAGGAGAAAGAGAACTTCAAATGAACATTTATGTCAGTTAAGAAAGAAAAGTTTTTCTAGGTATCTTTCATGATATAGCAATAATGCCCTCAAATTTCTTTTTTCTGTTTTTTAATTTACAAAAATGTAAAAATATTTCTTACATAGGTTAATAAAGCACAGTTGGTTGGCTTGGAGAGATGATATAGGTAGGAGGCAAAAGCAATCACCATAAAGGTAAGTACTCATACTTTTTTCCCCCTAACGTGGTGGTGTTTGTTTTGAGTAGAGTTGACACACGATGTTACATTCCTTTCACGTGGTAAGGACTTACTTTTTATTCACCAAATTGAGGGTGTAAGGAAGGAAGCTGCTCTATACCGCTCCCCAGCTCTTCCTCCCCTCCCCATTTCACCCCTCTGCTTGCTTCACTGCTGTGCTGCTACTCTCTCCATCAATTCCCGCATCCAGTTGTTTTTAACCACCTCCTTCTGCTGCGCCTTGGCTCAACAGCATCAATGTGTAAGTTATGTGCAGAAACTGCAGAAAGGGGAGGTGGGAAGCTTACCGCATATTCTTCTGGTGTAACCTTAAGAACATCAAAGACCACAGCATCAAAGCTTTTCTTCAGTTCGGAACCTTTGTCACTTAATGATTCGGAACTGCTACTTTTCTGTTAAATAGAAAATGCAGCCATTTTAATACTGTCTCACAGTGGATGCCCTAGAAACTCAACTGGCATTAAACACTGAGGAAAGTGAAAACAGTGGGTCAACAAACACTGCAGAAAAACGGGGGACCAGATGCTGCTTAGCTGAAGAAGCACTAGATAAAGGGTCAGGCAAGTGAAAACCTAACCTAGCTTCTAGGTTCTTGAGTCATTTTCTTGTCTGTCAGTTTCCTCATCCTGACATTCCTCCATTTCTTATAGAAATTAAAGATTTTAACAAGTTTGATGATTCTCAAATGAGGTAAAGGGAAGTTAGGGAGAAGAATACTGTTATTTATAATTTATAAACTAATGTTTTTAAAGAAAAAGACAAATGGTTTTCATAACTTAAACCATAAGAAAATATTCAGAACTTCGGGCGCCTGGGTGGCTCAGTTGGTTAAGCGACTGCCTTCGGCTCAGGTCATGATCCCGGAGTCCCGGGATCGAGTCCCGCATCGGGCTCCCTGCTCTGCAGGGAGTCTGCTTCTCCCTCTGACCCTCCCCCCTCCCATGTGCTCTCTCTCTCATTCTCTCTGTCTCAAATAAATAAATAAAATCTTTAAAAAAAAAAAAAAAAAAAAGAAAAGAAAATATTCAGAACTTCATTAAATAATCCAATATTTGTTAAGTGATGTCCATCTGTGATAGTACAATTGTTACTATTCTTCCTATTATATTACAAACTGCAGGGTTTTTTGCTTTAAGGTCACTATTTCAAGTTCGAATTTGCTGTTACTGCATGTAGAACAAAGGTGGCTTTTGGCTCTGAAAATCTTATTTCTGTTCTATTTCTGTATCTGCACCATAAGATAAAAATGTATTCTGCCTCAGTTGGCTAAAATCAGAGCATCATCACTGTAAGAACACTTAGATCATGCTCTATTAAATGGAGGCAGGAGATTAAGGTTAATGGCACAAAAAATTAACCCAAGTTTCAGTTACCAATGTATAACGTATACGTCAGCCTACCAGCTGTGATATATCAGTTTTGAGCACTTGTCATTATGCCTCATTTTTATGTTTTCTTTCACTTTCGCAGCTAAATATCAAAATCATTTCAAAGGAAAGGATCTGTCATCAATTTGGGAAATTTCATTATTATATTTCAAGTATTTCTTCTGCCCCTTTCTCTTCTCCTTCTGGTAGTTCCATTACATGTATGCTACACTTTCTATCATTGTCCCAGTCCTTGGATATGCTATTCCATTTTTTTTTTTTCTTCCTATTTTCTCTCTGCATTTCAGTTTGGGATGTTTCTATTGACATATCTTCAAGCTCATGAATTCTTTTGTCGGCTGACTATTGCCCACCCATCTACTGGTGAGCCGATCAAAGTCATTCATTTTTGTCACAATGTTTTTGATTTCTAGTATTTTCTTTTGATTCTTGGCATTTCAATATTCCTGCTTACATCACCCATCTGTTCTTACAAGTTGTCCATTCTTTCCATTACAGCCCTTAGCATTATTAATCACGAGTCTGTTTATTCCAAAATCTTTGCCATATCTGACTCTGGCTTTGTCTATTACCTGCTTTGTCTCTCCAGACTATGTATTTTTCTTACCTTTTAGCAGGACTTGTAATTTGCTGAAAACCAGACATAATGTATTGGGTAATAGGAACTGAGGTAAATAGGCCTTTAGTGTAAGGATATGCTTCTAAATAAATAAGAGTCATGCTGTGTTTACTGTTTGTTGTACTTGAGGTGTCTTGAGTCTTCAATTTCCTCTAGTGTCCTTCTTTGGGTTTCTTTAGAAACTCCTTCTTAGAATCTGTGCCTTGCTGTTCTTTCAGCTATACCCCTTCATTATTATACAGAGGCCCTGTTGATGTGGTGGTAAAGTATGCACAGAGAAAGTCCTACAGTCAGGTCTTTTAGTGGCCTGTGCCCTTGGGCTGTAACCTCAAATACTTCTCAGTACCCCACTGCCAATACCTTAGAAAGTGAGAAAGAAAGGCTGAAGGAAGCTGGAGTTGGGTATTTCTTGTCCACCAAGTAGGTTAGGCTCTGGTAAAGTAGTTTCCCTTGAGGTCAGGGGGAGAACAGATTGCACTGGGCACATTTCAAAATGGTTATTTTCCCCTTCCCCTGCTAGAAGCAGGAAGAGATTTTTCTCTGATCTTCACTGTGAGAACCTGGTAGAGCTTCTAGAGGTAAAACACAAAAGTGGGGGTTGGGGGAACCTAAGATTGGGCCCCCAGGAGTCCACACATAGCCTCCAGCAATTTCTCAACTATAGCTTAAGTTTTGCTACCCATTTCTGGCTTCAGTGATTTCTGCTCATGGTAAACTAATTCTTTACTTGTCTCTCTCTCCAGTTTTTGGGTCATCACCGTCAGTTTGCTCTGTGACATCAATTTTCTGATAGAGCTAAGAAGAGTTACTGATTAACATCATGAATAAATTTCTAAATTAGTCTTGGGATATAAAATAATATCGTTGACATAAGCTAGTCATAATTACAGAGAATAACACATGAAATAAAATACTATGTATAAAATCTGATGACGGGACTTTGGTTTCTGCTCAGATATATAAAGAGGTTGGAATTCATCACTCCTGCCTTCATAACATGAAAAAAACTGAAAAACTGAAAAACATTCAAACAGACATCAGTTACTGACCAAATAACTAAATACATTCTATCAAGTAAAGATATTAATTTTAAATATAACTTTCTCCAAGTTTTTAACTCATTCAAGGCAAATTAGCAAATCATAATGGCAATTTTATTACTTATCAAAACAAGTAATCACTTTCCTTTTTTCATTCTTACAAGTCATTAGGAGAGGCTTAAGGAATTATGAGCAAGATGCTTCTATCTGCTTCCCCAATACCAATAAATAAGTTGGTACTGATAAGCTACACAGTACTTAAGCATAATGTCCACTAAGGGAATAGTTTAGTAATTCTTTATTCGAGACTAAAAACCACTGACACTTCTGAATATCTGAAAAAAAAAATTCACTGCAGCTCTTCTGATCTCAGGAGCTTCTAGTACAGGTAAAATATTAAGGCACTAAGACAGGGAAGTCAATCACCCAGATCAAGTATTTTGTCCAATTTGTAAGCTTATCAGATTTATGGGACATTTGCATTTTGATACGTTAATAGATCTGTACTTTAAGAGAAGGTGAAAAATAATGTATTTTTAATTTCATTTTCTTGCCACAGTGTAGAACAATTTAAAAGACAGCCTTTTTCCACTTACCAAATACTAAATTACACTATTCTGAGGCCTGATGTTAGTTCATTCACTTTCATAGGAGAGTCAACAGATTTTTTTACACAAGTAAAATGATCTATTTTATTTAACAAATAATTATATACTGTTTCCTGTAATACTAGACCAAATATCTCAGGATATATAGTTATAAATATCATACACACACACACACACACACACACACATATATATACATACACACACACACACACATACATTTAACATATCCAAAAAATATGGTTATAAAAATACCAAGTAAACATAAACATAATATAAACATATATATAAACATGTAATATAATCCTTGTCTCGAGGAGAAAGATAAGCGATGTATAAATTTATGGAAAAAAATATTTTAAAAGTGGGTTTTTTTTTAAATGATAGTTTCAAAATACAAAAGCTATCTGTTTAGGGGATGAGGAAAAGACTCTGCTGAAAGTATAGCATTTGAAATAGGTTTGAAAGACAGCCAAAATGTCTTTTTTTGTGCAGAGAGGGAGGGGCACACTGGAGTGGGAAGAGAAATGCCATGTGGAAAAACTGATACAGACAAAACTGTAACAAAAGTAGGAGAAAACAATGGTTTATACAAACATCAGCAAGATACAGTACTCTTTCATTAGAATGAAATTTCAAGTCAATAATTAGTAGGAGTTAAATCTATTAAAAAGAAAATAGAAAATGTAAAGTCACTTTGACGAGAAAGTCTTGAATAAAAGGTTTAGGGCCATGGTATTTCATTAGTAGGCAATGGAGAACCACGGACAATTTGGGGATACAATAAAGCTTAAGAGCTGTATTTTAAGAATATTAAAATTGAATTACAGTCAAACGGACCAAAAACAGCAGAGAATAGAAGTACAAGATCAAACTAAAGGCCTGCTGCAATAATGTAAACAAGAAATAATGACCAAACTCTGATGGTGCTGGCAGAAATAAGGAGAAAAGGACCGGATCCGAGCGATGAGGTTTGCTGGACGGGCTCTCAGACGGCTACCGACCGACGGTCTCCCTCTCCTGGCACTCACAACCTGTGTGATTCCCTCCACTTGGGTGTGGGCAGGATTGTGACCTGTTTCTAACCAACAGAACATGGCAAAGAGAATGGGCTGTCGCTTCCATGACATTACAGAAGACTGTAACTTCTGTTCTGCTAGTGCACTCTCCCTGCTGAGATTAGAAAAATGACTGTGGTGCACAAAGGGGAAATCTAGAGATTAAGCTCAGATGGCGAGGGAAACAGTGCTGAGATAGACAGCGATGGGAAATGGTGATGCTACTAATAGAAGTCAGAGAAAGGGGTTGCGCTATTTTCTTTACAGGTTGCACAGCAGAATAATAATGAGTAACTTGATTTTGTTCATATTATACATAAAATGTCTGGTCCATCAGAAATGCTTAATAAAAATGTACTGAGGGAAGCTAGAGATAGAAATACAGAAATCATCAGCATAAGAAGAATCATCAAAACCACAGACTTAGACTATTTTCATTGATAGCAAGGCCTAAGTAACTGGCTGGAGTTGAAGTTATTAACGAACTTTGAGGCCAAGGAGGTAAAAGGTCATAGACATTACTCTCATCCTCTATAGTAAGAGAAAAATAAAGAAGAAATATAGGAGCTAGATGTAAAGTTATTAAGGAAAGCAGGCAAGTACCCTGGATTTAAAGACAAAGCAAAAAAGAAAAAACATGAAGCACAAATAAGAGCACAGCACACAACTTGGAGAGATGGGCACCTAGCTTGGTCTTCACCTCCATCTTTACACTCTAAGCCACATACATCCCTTCCAACATTTCAGCCTAATGATTTTTGACTCTTTCAACAGGCCTGGAATCAAGGGATCTAGATGGTGTCAAAATTATGTGATTCTAAATAAAAGATTCTTTTATTCTCACTTCTTCTACTACTGTCCTCAAGGTTCATGCAATATAAAAATACCCTAGAAAGACATTCTATGTACCCTTTAAAACTAAACTCAAGAAAAACTCTTAAGTAATCATTATTTGTCAAGTATCTTAAGTGGATAAGGATTGTTTCTAAGATGTAGAATAAACGTGTGAATGGCAAAATTAAAAGCTTTTTTTAAACTAAAAGATTTGTAGCTCTTCTTCTCAAGTTCTGATTTAAATCTGTGACCAACCATAATGTTTGAAAAATTAGAATGTCAGATAAGAGACTCTACAGCTAACCTTACCTCGGAAGCAGGAGCAGCAATATTAACACTGCTTGCCTGCCCGTTCATTAGGTCCATGCTTCCCACAACATCAGTCCTGGACGCTATGTTAACAGCAACAGAAGACTGACGGCTTCACGTCCAAGGCCACAAATACATTATTAGTCCTGTAAAAAATACACAGAAAATTTTAAATCTATGTCTTATGGAAAGTTTAAAAAAACAATTCCATGCCTATCACCATGCCAAGAAATAAAAAACTACTGAACTGTATTTTTTATTTCAGCTAAGTGACTAAATCCAGCTGGAGGACGATCTTGTACGCTCTTTTCAAATAGTCAGAAACACCAAATGGGCTCAAAACATGTTACTGCTCAAAACATGTTAGTGCTATGTTCATCAGTAAAGCGTTAAGTATAATTTTTCACTTATTGTGAGAAAAATTCAAAAACATTTTTTTAGTTTTAAGTAAATAGTGTAAAACAACATGTGGCAAAGTAATACATGGCATAACTCAAGAAATCTTGCAGAGATCTATAAAGCAACAATACTGAGTAAGTTTACCATTGCTGATAAACTGGTTTACAAAGATACCACAAATAATTGAAAATAAAATATTATGGAATATGTCATACAGAGACCATAGTATGTTCATTTGTACAGGGTTAAAGTTTATTGAATATCTTCAATCATTATGTCACTGATCTTCACAACTGCCAATAAGACTAAATTGAGGAGGACATTTTTTATGCTCACATAACACAAGGAAACAGAGCCTCTGCTGGTAAATGAAGAGCCAAGAATAAAACTGAAGCCATCCGAAATTCTAGTCAAATATTATTTCCACAACATCACATTTCTTTCCACTATACTGTAAGTAAGAATATTTACTTCTGTTTTCCATCCCGCTCCACAAATAACTTGCTGTATGCGCTATGTTGGTAACTTCACCCTTCTAGGATGGAATTTCTTCCTCTCTGTGAAATGACAGCAGCAAAGGGACTCAGGGCCCCTTTCCAACTTTTAATTTCAATAAGCCTTGTGCATTAAGAGAAATGGTAAGTTATACCGGCTTTAAAAACTGAGTCTGAAATAGCAATAGTAATTCTCTTGATGCTAAGTTTCCTCTCTCTGGAGAAGCAATACAGACATTGATTTAGAAGCAGATTCTAGAACAAGACTGCCTAAGTTTGAAACCAGCAAACAGTTAACTTTTCTGGGCTCAGTGTCCTTACCTATTTTAAAGGTAAGAGTAAGTACTTACCTCACAGAATTGTGGTGAGGAGAAATGAATACATACAAAGCCCATAAAACAGTACTGACACATGGTAAGGGTGCAATTACAATGATGCAGATTTTGTCTACTTAATTAATCCACACAAAGCTTAAATTCCATGGAGTCTTTGAATTAAAGATGACAAAAACCTTAGTACACATCTGGCAAAATACATGTTGGTGGGTGTCTCGAAAATCCTAATTGCAAATACAGTGAATGAAAACGCCAAAAATGTTTCCTGAATGTAGCAAAACATGTTGCTGGTTTTCAAATGCTTAAAAATTATTACTAATGATAGCAACCTTTAGTCACATCTTAAATTAATCTTCATTTCTTCAGATATACTCTAAGTACCTGCTAAGAGCAAAACATGGTGATATACTCTTTTTTTAACGAGAAAGATATTAGAAATAATGGGTTTTTAAAACCATTTAGAACCCATTTAGAAAATCAATGCAAAAGTGAACAGAGCACTGAAATACTTTAATTTCCTCTAATCTACAGCATTTCATTTTATAAGCTTCATTATCCTTATGACACTATTAAGGATCAACCTATATTTACACTGCTATATAAAATGAGCTTGATAATCCAAATTCCCTCTGAAGTCAACACTCAGCAATGACATGTTTTCAAATAATTTCATTTCATTCCAGTCTATGCATATTGATTGATTTAGATATGAATCCATAGGTCAAGAGTGCCCCCTAGTGTCAAGAAAATGATTTTAATTAAATTGTTAAAGGAAATGTATTCTTAATCTACTCTTCAAAAACATTAGTTTTTTTTTTTTTTTACTATTATTTACTGAAAATGAGATAATACAGACCAGGAATAAGAATTACACATTTTTAGGGGCGTGTGGGTGGCTCAGTTGGTTAAGCGACCGCCTTCCGCTCAGGTCATGATCCTAGAGTCCCGGGATCAAGTCCCACATTGGGCTCCCTGCTCAGCAGGGAGTCTGCTTCTCCCTCTGACCCTCCCCCCTCTCATGCTCTCTCTCTCTCTCTCAAATAAATAAATAAATAAATAAAATCTTTTTAAAAAGAAGAATTACACATTTTTAAACTATAAGACATTACACATTTTAAACTATAAGAATAAAGTTTTCTCTGCCTAGTTTTAATTAAAATGCCAAATATTCCATAAATATTAAGATTATATTGAAATCCATTACATGTAAAAAAAAAACAAAACACAATTACAGCAAAGCATACCTTAAAGAAAATCATATTCAAAACTATTTATAAATGTACTACATGTCAATAGTATTTAATACTGCTGAAGAACAACAAAACTTCATATGATACCATAAAAACACTAAGTCCTTAGAGACAGAAATGGGTTTATTTTTTTAGTATGTATTTCAGGACCTTCCTGTGCTTTGCACACAGGAAGTTCAAATTAAACAAGACAAATACACGCTTTTCCTAGTGTTATGAATGGCACAATCATTCACAATTACCAGTATCACAACAGCTCTTTTCTTAATTAAATTCATTATTTCCTACTTACTCTCTTCTAAAACTTCTAAAGATAGTTAATCTCTTTTGGTTTTAAATCCAAAACAAGCATATTACTTCTTTCCAAGCAATTATAATCCAAAAACAAGGATATTGCTTCTTTCCAAGCAATATAATCCCCAAACAGGAAATCTGAAACGTGTAGATTTAGTTCCTTGCTTGAGGTCACTGAACTAGATTATTAAACTGCAGGTATATTCAGTCTCCTAAACACCTCACCTTCTCAGTGAGAGTCACACCAGAAACCAGTACTTTTTAACCAAATGAACAAAGGATTAAAGTGTCAACTTCTCAATCTCATTTCACAGTAGCAGTTACATATTCTTTTCTAAAATAAGTTAGCTATCATCATTAGGAATATTATGCTAAAGAAATTCAATAGTTTTATAAAACATACTCTAAAAGAGTTAAGCAACCATAAGGTAAATGGTAGTGAAATGCAATTAATTAGAGCAATTTCTTTGGAAACATTCAGACAATACAGAATTGACATGCTCATACACTTTGGCTTAAAATCTCAGTCCTAGAAATTCACCTTACGAAAACTCTGGAGAAAGAGAAAAAACTATATAGATACAGCTATTCAATCAAGCACTATTTACAATAGTGAGAACCATTTTAATGCCCTTATATACAACCACATTAAGAAATTCAAATGGACAACTATAAGAAAGATGAAAATAGAAGCAACAGGTTCAACAACAGAAACTACACTTTCTTATTAATAATGTTCTTGTAACTTTCATGAGAAAAAATAGGGTAAAATTAAAACATCATAATTGCAGTTCAATATTTAAAACTTATTACAGAGCTTGCTCTCCTTTAATATTTATTTTTAAAGCAGTATTACAGACATATTTTACATGACACTCATGGAAGGCACAAAGATTTAAACAGCCTGGGGACGCCTGGCTGGCTCAGTCGGTTAAGCGGCTGCCTTCAGCTCAGGTCATGATCCTGGAGTCCTGGGCCTCAGCCCTGCATCAGGCTCAGCGGGGAGTCCGCTGCTCCCTCTCCCTCTGCCCCACCCCCACCGCCCTTAATGCTTTCGCACTTGCTCTCTCTCTCTCCAAAAAAAAAAAAAAAAAAAACAGCCTGTGTATCATAGCATTAAGGCAAGCTCACTTTTTTTTTTTGACAGAGATAGTGAGAGAAGGAACACAAGCAGGGGGAGAGGGAGAGGGAGAAGCAGGCTTCCCGCTGAGCAGGGAGCCCGATGTGGGGCTCGATCCCAGGGCCCTGGGATCATGACCTGATAATGACTGAGCCACCCAGGTGCCCCAAGGCAAGCTACTTTCAGCATTTGTGACAGCTAAACTTCCACTGCCTTCTTTATTTTTTTTAATCTAAGAAAATTAGAACTCAGTCCCAATTCCCCAGTACTTTGTTTCAATAATTAAAGCCATCAAAATGCTCTGGGGTAACAAAGAAAAAAGATTTTGTTTTTGACATAACTGATACTGAGCTATTCTAGCAAAAGTTTATTAAAAACATGGTTGCCTCTTAAAACCATTTCTAGTGTAACAGTAAGCAAGATTATCTTTACTATTTACCACCCTTCAAAGTTCAAGTTATTACAAAAGAAATGAAAAAGAAAAAGGTTCTGATGTACACCCAGGGTTATATGAGTCCCCCAGTGCCTCCTGGAGAGAGATCATCAGCCTCCCGCCTCTGTGCTTCCACTGCTCTTTTTATCAAAATTCTAATGCCAACTCTTTGCACTGATTATGAAAGAAAGAAAAAATGAATACATACTGGTATAAGATAAGGAAACTTACCTGTCTTGGCCTGAACATTAAAGCTAAAGGAGAGTGACCACAAATCCACAAAAATGTGTTCACAAGCCAGAGACTCTTGTAACCCAAGGCAGATGGAGGGAACAAAAAGGCAACATGGGATTCCCACAAATAAATCCCAAAATAAAAATTTACCAACTCTATAACAACACACTATAACTAAAGCAGGAAACGCAACAATTATTAGGACTACCTTTTGAGAACTTTAGATGAACACTTATCTGATAAAGGCTATAAAACAGGAAAGATTAAAATAAAAAACTGAAAACATAATGAGCTGTTACAAAGAAAGCAAGATGGGGACGCCTGGGTGGCTCAGCTGGTTAAGCACCTGCCTTTGGCTCAGGTCATGATCCCAGGGTCCTGGGATCAAATCCCCGCATCAGGCTCCTTGCTCAGCAGAGCCTGCTTCTCCCTCTACCTGCCACTCCCCCTGCCTGCGCTCTTTCTCTCTCTCTCTCTCTGGCAAATAAATAAAATCTTAAAAAAAAAAGAAAAGAAAAAAAAGAATGCAAGACAAACAATTGTTAGAAAACCAAAAAAAAAAATTTTTTTTTAAAAAAGAAAAATTTAGTCACTGGAGAATTAAGCATCAGATTAAACACAACTGAAGAGAATTTGTGAAGTAGAAGAGAGAAAGGAAATTATGCAAAAATTCTGTACAAAGAGTTGTTGATACAATGTATAGAGATCAAGAGAAATGGAAAACAGAGTAAGATCTAACACAGTCTAAGAGAAGTTCTAGAGGAAGAGAGATAATGAAAGGCAATATTTAAAGAGATAAAGGCTGAGAAGTTCCCAGAACATGTGAAAGACATAACTCTTCATATTCAGGAATCACAAGCCTTGAACAGGAAAAATTTAAAAAGTCATAGTCTATATACATCACTTTAAATTGGAGAATATTTGTTTTAAAAGCAAGTGGAATAAGGCACTTTACTTACATAGGAACAAAATTATATGGAAAGCTTCTCAACAAAAATAATGCACACAGAAGAAAAGAAAATATCTTCAAAGTGCTAAAAGAAAGTAACTGTCAACCTAGAATTCCATACCCAGCTAAATTCTCATTCAAGAGTAGGCAAAGACACTTTTAGACAAAGAATTTACCACAAAATTAGTCCATATGGTAAGCAATTAAAAATGTAATACATGAAAAACTAATTTGTCTCAAAGTAGAAATAATTATCTTAATCATGAGTATTTAAATCACAAAGTATTTAAAAGTTCAAAACTAATTTCTATAGCTACTTTTAAAAATGATTATCTACTTTTATGCATATAAAGGAGAAGTATTTCTCCTTTTACAGCAGATACTATCATTTGTTTTATACTGGAATACACAAATCGGTACAATAATCACAAACAAAAAATAACATCCAGGACTGCTTATTACCTCACAGGCCTGCTGAGTACTTTTCATTAAAAATTCACTCAATCGAAACAACCCTATGAAGTAATAACATTATACCCCATTTTTAGAGATGAGAGGATAGGTAATTTGCCCAAGCTTACATTGTAGGGACAGACAGCTGGAAGGAGGAAAACAGGGAGGACAGATGGAGGGAAAAACAAAAGACAGAAAAGAGAGATGAACTGATAAATGGATAGACAGGGGGAAAAAAAAACAGGACAGAGGAGGAGAGTGTGGAAGAGAGAAAGGAAAGGTGGAGGGGAGAAGGAAGAGGAGGGAAACAAAATGAGGGAAGGAGGGAAACAGATAAGGGAAACTAAAAGGTTGGTCCTAACTCTGAGCAAGTTCATTATGGCTAGAGGGGGGAAAGAGCAGGAAATGAAACAATCAGAATACTACTATCTCTTATACTTCTATTCAGCTTCAAGAGTCACATGATTTCTACAGGATGAAATGATGTTTAAGTTTATAAAGAAAGAAAAGTTGAAGGGGCGGAAGAAAGGAGAAGTAAGAACACCATAAATGAGGGCACAAATTTAAAAGTGAAGATGGCCCAGAGAGGAGGTACAGTGTGGAGTGTTGGCCTGCGGGCTTAGCGGAACCTTTGTGCTGAACTCTGGAAAGGTTCGAAGAAGTGACAGGACCAAAATGTGGAGGGTCTCAACTGTCAAATGGGGGAATTTTGACTGGAAGGGACAGACACTAGGAATCATGAAAGGTTTCTAAGTAGGGAACTGAGCTTAGAAAACTAAAACCACTTCATTTCAAGGTTGTATATGCCAGAGGTATGCCACTGGGTCTTAGGGAAGGTGAGTAGTAAACAACACTCTTCCACCTTTTGCCAAAAACAGCAAAGTATCTAAAGTGGGTGTGCAGGCCCCTTTCCTACCCAAGCTTCTCCAATCTCTGCTCTCCAGGACCCTCTTCTAGTCTTCTGTTGTACAAAGTCTCCCACGGTCACCTGGTATCCCCTTCACATCAGTCACCTTCATCTTACCATCTTACCAGCACCAGAATCCCTGGTGCTGTGGAAATGGCAATCTCAGTTAGATATTAACAAAAAATTAACAGAATTCATGTCAATTCATGAACAACGCCCCCCATAACTCCCCTCCCCCCACTCCAGACCAAGGAGCAAAGAAAGCAGGTCAGTGGTAAAATCATGAGATAGGGAATACTAATTCTTGGACTTTAACCAGGTGTATTATGCTGGGTTATTTAATCTCTGAATTTTGTTTTTTTCATTTATAAATAAGGGATGACAAAATATACCCCAGAGAGATTTTCTAAGAATTAAGAGAAATCATAGGAAAAACTCCATGCATGTAGAAATAGTACAGTATAATGGAAAGAACAAAGACTTTGGAGTCAGAAAGCCCTGGGCTCAAATTCTGGTCTAGGCACTATCAGCCGGTTGTAAGGCCTTGGGCAAGGAACTTTGCTAATATTTAAGCAGAGGCTCCAAGTCCACCTATCAGTGATGTGGCTTAAAAAAGAAAAAAAGGAGAGGAGGAGGCACACCTTTAAGAGCCATTCTTCTACTTGTAAATTCCAGAAGCATGTGAAAATTACAATATAAATCAATGGATTAGAAAGAGTAAACTGTTCCTCTAAATGAAGCATTTTAAAAGACGTAAGGACACTGGAAAAGAAATTTACTAAATGATCAAAAACATTTTTACTTAAAAAATTATTCATTTCTTAGAAAGAAGTTCTAAATGTGTAAACATGTTAACTAATAATATCTCTCAGCACAAAAAAAATACACAAATATGCTGCCAATACTAGGCACTGAATTTAATGATGAGGGGTCTCTTAAGAGACTAATTTGTAAGTGTAGATTAAATGTAAATGTTCTAAATTATTTTATAAATTTATTCAAAAGCACACAACTTGAAATTATTCCATCTATCCCCAGTATTACAGAACAAGTAGTAAAAAAAAATTCTAAGCTACAATTCATTCTTAATCAAAGGGTAGCAAGCAATTTTTTAATGACAGTAATTCATATGGATAAGAACACACCAAACTGTTAAGAAAAAGACAAATTCTGGAGAAACTTCAATCACTGTAAGCCAACCACAATGACAGGTTTAGCAATTTCACACCACCCACATTGCAAAAGAAAAAAAAATTGATAATGTCTAAATTAATCCACACATTTAGATGTCTCATGTCAAAAGAACTAAATTAATTGTTTCCCAGCAAGACTACGTGCTAGATTACTTAAATTTGATAAGTGAACACCTTTATATTTTTTCCAGGCATATATTTTATTTCTAAATATTTTGGGTACATACTCAAGATGTGCATGAGAATCTGAAGAAAGATTATTTTCAAAACAAACTAAACTTAGATCTTAAATTAAAAGGAAAAAGATAAGGATAGCAGAAAATTGTTTCACCTATCACAATGCCACTTTACTACCCTACCTGAAGTAGAGTGCATACATTAATAATGGGCAATGAAAAGTGACTGACCCATGTAAAATGTACCCCATCATCTATATAATAGCAGCTATTATTTCCCAAAAATGTAAAGAAAGGCTTAAAAATAATGAAGCTACTTTGAAGAATACTCTAGGATTAAGATGGTTTTACCTTAAGTCAATAAAGAGACTCTACACAAGCCTTTCAGATGTGATTCTGTTGCATTTGTACTGAAGTGCGGAAGTAACGGAATGATCCATTTACGAACTGGCCGTATCTACGCAGAAAGCTTCTATTTCCATGTACCTCACTGGCCCAAAACGAAATACTTGATAAGAGATCTTCAAATGCCTGAACATTAAAAGGGGAAGTCTTAAGTAATGCCTTTAAAGGTTCTGCTCTGTCTCCAGCAGAGAAGTTCACGTAAGGTGACTTGCCAAGTGATTCTAATACATAAGAGCTCTGAGATCTCCCGCCCAACCTGTCCCCAAATATAAACATAGGTAAACTAGAATTCAGATAACCGAAAGAAAGTTGCAGGCAAAAAGTTAAACTGTGCTCCAAATGTTTCTGTTTTGTATCTTTTTGGTTTGGGTGGGTGTGTGTACATTTTGCCAGATGCTCTGCTCAGAAGACTAGCCCATAAAAGTCCGCTGAACTCAGAATACCACATATTTGAAATAAAACAAAAAACCCGACATACTATACAATGTTAACAATTAAAGCATGAAAACAATCCAACTGAATCAGAAAGAGCTTTACATACTTGGCAAAAGTTTGCCACTACAGGCCCAGAAATGGGCAGAGAGGAACTCATGCAGTAGCATCAAACTGTGGAACAGACAGCACAGTCTGTCAAGGACTCCACGGTCGGAGCGAAAACGTCACGCGAGCTAACAGTACAGCACTGCTTCCCTTAAGCTGTAAGAAAAAAGGAGGAGCCTAGACAGAGGAGAAATTAAATAGCCTGAACACCTAAGAGATTCTTCTACCTGAAATGTAAGGCTAAGCTGAACATCACAGAATGATCCATAGGCAAAGGATTATACACAGTACCACACCATGCAGTCACTAAAATATCACAAAAAGAAAACTCACTGACACATGGGAAAATATTAACAGCATACTGCTAAATGAGTAAAGCGATTTACCAAACAGTATTTCAGGTATAATCCTTCTGGCTGTTGTTGTCATTATTTTAGTGTAGATCAGAGATTACACCAACAGGCACTACAATGTAGCTATCTCCAGGTTTCCAAGTCAGTTTTTCCCTAACTTCGGCTTACCTGTATATTTTAAAATTTCTACAGAGACATTATTTTCATTACAAAAGAGCAAAAAACAAAACAGTGTCTTCCTACAGATTGCTTATCAGTTGCAAGGAAAATAAGTAGCTACACTGTGTGAAGAAACAGGACAACACCTTGAGTGTGTGGATCAGAATTACCATCACCACAGAGGAACAGAATGACATCATGTGGCTCTGTCATGATATTCTGGAAAGGCCCAGCACTTACGAGTAGTTGAGCCGGGGATGCATAACCTGAATCTCATCTCAAGGAAATGGACAAAAATAAACTGAGGAACATTCTATGAATTCATTCTTTTAAAAATCTCAGTGTTTTATGAAGCACAAAGAAAGGCTGAGGAACCATTAAAAATTAAAGGAAACTCAAGAGACATGACAACTAAAGAGCCTGTACTCTTTAGGCAGTAAGTAAGAAGGCAGTAAATAAAATATCCGAACAAGTCACAAAATTGGAATACTTAAACTATAAAGTACTGTACCAGTTTCCCAAACTTGATAACTGTGGTTACATAAAAGAATAATTTTGTTCTTAGGAAACACAACTGAAATATTTAGAAGTAAAGGGGTATGAGGTATGCAAACTAATTTCAAATATTTTGGGAAAACAGTATGTATATGCATGTGAGAGAAATGAGTAAATGATAAAGCAAATGGGGAAAAATGTGAAAAAAAAAACTGGTGACTTTGTGACTTTTACCTACACTTATAACTGACAGTTTGAAATTATTTCAAAATAGAAGGTGGGGGGAACCCTACTGTAATTTGCAAAATTTCATAGAAACTTACGCTACACATCCAATAAAAAGTACAACTCTTCCCACCAACAGATGGCGTTAGTTGTCACTTTTGATTTCAGAGCCAAAATGGTCTCATAAACAGCCTTTTAGAATTAAGCTACATATATCCACAAATATTTTTGTCTTGTGTTATTAATACAAAGAATAATACAAATGAATATTATTTAAGAGGCAGAAAGTACTTTGGAGATCCCAACTTAGGGTACATTTCAAATCCTCAGGTCTTCCCTTATTTTACTCCCAGGGCAGGCCCTACCCCCATGCTTCAAAAATCATGGCTGTGGTAATTTACTATCAAGTGATAGAAACTGTTGTATTCTTCAAATGTGTAAGAAGGAAAGAAGGGGAGGGAAGAAAAATGAAAGTAAAGACAAAGAAAAGGAAGAGTGGGAAAAAAGCAAGTCTGCTTACTCACGGTTTTATTCCAATTCCCTGATTTTACATAAGACAACAATCTCATGGGAGGTTATATGACCTGGCCACGCTCACATAAAATCAGTTAATCACAGGGGTAGGTCTTAAATGCAAGTCTTCTGTTTGCTAATCCTCAGCACTTCCTACAACAGCAAATTACCCGCCCCCTAACCAACCCCTAATTGAATGTCTAAATACTGTGAAAACCTGGGGGTGGCAGAGGGCGAAATATCTAATTTCTCTCCATCTTACCTTCTAAAAGAAGTTCATTAGGTGAACAAGAAAACACAGGAAATAGGATGTACAAAGGCTAGGAATGGTGAAATCCTTTGTCACTGGCATTTAGGGAACTGCCAATCGTTAAGCACAGTATAATTAAAAGGGCAAAATGTAAGAGATGAGAACCTTCAGGAACTGAGTCTGGAGAAGTAGGTATAAAGGGCAATGTCTGTGACAGCAAAAAGAAAAGCCTGGACTTTATCCTGTAGGCAATAAAAAGGCAGAGTCCTTATAAATGGACTACTAATTTATATGATCTGAGAAGTTTCATCCAGAAGGAAAGATTTACATTGCACACACACAGAGACCATATTAGTCATTCCTACTGAATTCAGAAGTCTCAGCAAACAGATACCGATGTGATGACTTCGATGTTTATGAGGAATTTGTCCCAGAACATCTTGAAAAATCCCCAAATTTGAAACTACTACTACTATGGCATATAACACATTTAAGTATAACTAATTTTTTTTTACTCCTACAAGCCTTTTAATGAATCTAAAAATAGTGAAATAATTTATACTTATTACACTGCCATACAAATTGCAAAGTAGACTGATTTACACCATTAATTTAAGCCACCACAGAATCTTACATTTTACTCTATCCAAAATTCCTCTTCTAGACCTATTGCTTTTTGCTTCCCTTTGGTCACCAGCACTAGGAGTTGGCTTGGGCAGCTTAAACAGTACTGGCAACAAAAGTTACTAAACAAAAAAGTAGAGCATAACCAATGCCATAGAGACGTGCCTACTTGCTTGAAACCCTTTAAAAGCATAAAGGTGAACAAAAATCAAAATGGCTGCAGTCATGCTTCAGCATGGAGGCTCAATTTTAAACTAAGTAATCTTTTTCCTCTCTTTGGAAAACTTCCCCTCCTCCCTTCTTAGCCTTTTGTTTCCCGAACCCAGTACTGCCCTGAAAACATGAACAACTAGGCCAGCAGCATGTACACAGTTCCTGTCAAAACCGGCTAGATCCTGTATTTCCCTATAAACCCCCCCAGCCCCTTCCTCCAGGTGGGCTTGCAGTTTTGAAGGCCTTAGCCTGCTGCAACCTCCTTTGCCCGGCAAAGCAATAAAGCTATGGTTCCTCTTTATCCCAAACTCTGCCTTCGTATTATATTTTGGCTCTGAAGCACAGAGGTCGGTTTTCGACAACAGTGTGATGGACTAGTAACACATCTGTGCTCAGCAAAATTACAAATCATCGTATGTCATACACTCGTCAAGTCATTCACAGAATAGCGAAAAACACAAGTGTTAATGTGTGAAAGACAGAGATCCATTCTATCAGTCACTAGCCAAAAAAGCATCATGTACTCTAATAGTAAAAATCCCACTGGCCTTTTAAAAAGTAGCGATGCCTGTAACAACATAAATATTTGCATGGCGACTTGTATCTTACACAAACACCTTAAAATAACTTCAGAAGGATTTCAAGAAATCTTGTTTTAGGGGTACCTAGGTGGCTCAGTCATTAAGCGTCTGCCTTTGGCTCAGGTCATTAACCCAGGACCCTGGGATCGAGCCCTGCATCGGGCTCCTTGCTCAGCAGGAAGCCTGCTTCTCCCTCCCGACTCCCTCTGCTTGTGTTCCTGCTCTCACTCTCTCTCTGTCAAATAAATAAATAAAATATTTTTAAAAAAAGAAATCTTGTTTTAGTAAATTTACAATATAGTTTTCCATTAGGACAGTTTATTCAGAACTGACCGAGTGGGTCTCTGAAAATGTTTACTCCTGCATATGTTCCTGGGCCACCTACTGACGAGAAGAGAATTTCCTGTATAAATACTGAGGTGCTGTAGAGATTGGAACACTGCTCTTTGTTTAACAGCCCAAGATAAATATATATTCAACTTAGGAAACTGAGGCTCAGAGAGGTTAAGAAGAGAGTTATCTCAAGAGCAAAGAAATTTTCCCTAGAAGTTTTCCTCCTCTCATTCTCCTCCCCATCCCAACACCAAAAAAGGAAGGCTTCCCTACAAGTATCACTGGCTACAATTCCTTCATACTTATTTATGCCTGACAAAGAGGAAACGTCAGGAAAGTCTTCACTAAGAATCTGATATTTGAAATGAGTCTTAACAAGTAGAA
Organism: Mirounga angustirostris; assembly: GCF_029215605.1. Classification (NCBI taxonomy): domain Eukaryota; kingdom Metazoa; phylum Chordata; class Mammalia; order Carnivora; family Phocidae; genus Mirounga; species Mirounga angustirostris. Next base: position 48,270,744 of record NW_026991714.1, read on the forward strand.
ACTGGGCAGATGGAGGGGAAGTAGTCAGGACATTCCTGGCAAGAGAAAATAATACTTGCAAAGACAGAGGAATGGGAGAAACTGGCATGAAAGGACAATATTGGTTAATTCTTTACAGAAAAAACACACGCACGTGTGTGAGTGAGAGAGAGAGAGAGAAACAGAGACAGAGAGCAAAGGGGGGGGGCAGAAGAGAGGGAGAGGGAAGAAGAGAACACGGACAGTTGCAAAGACAGACTGAAGACAGATCATGAAGCATGTACAACAGCATGAGAAGAAACATGCACTTTACTCTCTAAATCAGAATTTCTTAACTAGGAGACCATGAATTAAATCCCAGGGCCATGAACTGTACAACTTCCCCGAAGTATGAAAATTATGTAGTGAACACTCACAAAAATTAATTTTCCTGGATCCACAGCTATCAAATGATTTTCAAAGGGACTCAGGAATAAAAAGTGGTTAAGAACCACTATTCTGGGTGACTGGGAGTTACACCGTATAATTACAGGGAGGGATGTGTGCCATAACACTTTTATTTTAGAAAAGAAACTGGCAACATGCATGGAGGCTGGTGGATTAGAGAGAACCTTAAAAGCAGAGACAGCAATAAGGAGGTTATTGCCCTACTTCAGCCAGGAGATTATAAATACATTTTTAAAACCTAATTCCACAGACTTTTCAAAACTCAACTTGCTAGAATTTGTTGAACATCTGCGTATGGGGTGTGAGCGAGAAAAGATGTAAGCATGCCTTATCATTCTACTTCTCCTTTATAGCTCATGTCATTCACTCATTCCACACCATCATCTGTAAAGGCCATTCAGTGCATGAGAACAGCTCACGTGAAAGGGCACCACTTTCTTCCATTTGCAACCAGCTACCACTGGGAACTAACCGGACAACACCAAATGTCCCAAAGAAGAAATGCTCATGGTCTAGAACAGGGGCCGGCAAACTACGGACCACAAGCTAAATTGAGCCCTGTTTCTGTAAATTAAAACTGTGTTATTAGAACACAGCCACGCTCATTCATTTACGTATTGTTTATGGTTACTTTCACCCTCCCAAAGGCAGGCCTGAATAGATGTAACAGAGACTGCATGGCCTGCAAAAAAAGTAAAGTATTTATGATCTGGGCCTTTATAGATAAAGTTTGCAGATCCCTGACCTAGAACAAAACCTGGGACAGATTCTACTTCAGAAGCACTCCTTTAGTACAACAGATGGGGTAAGCAGAGGAAGGCTGTATGCAGACCAAATTCAACCACGTCACATCAGTCTTCTGAGGCAGCCACAGACATGTATGTAGTACCAGCAAGTTACTCCTGAACGAATCGAATATACAAACATCCAAGAACGACTCTATTGGAAAAATGACACTCCACGCAAGCAACATATTATATTAAGAGCCAATGTTCTCAACCTAATCCAAATCCTTGTCCTTAGCCCTCTTTCTTCCACTCAAATCTGCCTTCTCCCTCCCTTGGGTTCTTTTTTAAGATGGAAAAAGAAGAAAATACTAAGATCCAAGTATCATGATGTAAAACTGCTAAAGTGTCTGATCTGAGAACAAGGGTCTTGGTCCATTTGTGGAACATGAGCAAAAAGGTGGCCAGATGGGCATTTTAAATTAATGACTCTTAAAGCTATATTTTGTATTTAAAATAGCCACGAATCATTTGAAAAACAAAAGTCCATTGATTAAAATTAGGCTCTACTGATAGCATCTAATAGGCTTGGTTGGGAAATTATATATGCATGGTAGTGGTGATGTTTTAACATTTTTTTCAAATGATATGAAAACAAATACTGCAATATATCCAAATAGATTAACTGCAGGTAGCTTTGGGGGCACCTGAGTGGCGCAGTCAGTTAAAGGACTCTTAGTTTTGGCTCAGATCTGATCTCAGTGTTGTGAGATCAAGCCTGTGAGATCGAGCCCTGGGTTGTGAGATCGAGCCCTGGGTTGTTAGATAGAGCCCTGGGTCGGGCTCCACCCTCAGCGCAGAGTCTGCTTGAGATTCTCTCTCCCTCTCCTTCTGCCCTTCCTGCTTGTGCTCTCGCTCTCTCTCATATAAATCCTTAAAAAAAATAATATTTCAAAAATAAGAGAGTCTCATAAATACATCATCCACACATTCCCAAAAGTATAAGACACTACTTTCTCCAAAGACTTTTGTTTAGCAACTTGTTTTGCCAGTAATATGTTCAACACAGGAATGTGTAATAACACAGGATTCAAATAATAAGTGGCTACAATGACTTTAGATACTCTAAATCAGGGTTTCTCAACCCTAGCACTATTTCTTTCAAGATTTATTCATTTGAGAGAGCAAGAGAGCAAGAGAGAGAGAGAGAGAGAAAGAGAGAGAAGGAGAGTGCTCAGAGGGAGAGGGAGAAGCAGACTCCCTGCTGAGCAGGGAGCCTGACGACATGGGGCTTGATCCCAGGACCCCGGGATCATGACCTGAGCAGAAGGCAGACGCATAACCAACTGAGCCACCCAGGCGCCCCAATCCTAGCACTACTGACATCTGAGACCAGATAATTCTCTGCTGAAGGGGACCGTGCTGTGCATTGTAGGCTGTTTGGTAGCATCCGTGGCCTCTATCCACCAAATGCCATTAACAGTTTTGACAATCAAATGTCTCCAGATTCTGCAAAATGTCCCCTGGGGGGCAAATCACCCTAGGTGAGAATCACTACTTCAAATGAGTTAAATTTCTTGATGATTTCTAAGAAAAAGATTTCAGTCGACTTTTCCTGCTTTGTGTATATTACAAATAATTATGTGAAAGATACAGCAGTGACGCATGTTATATAAGCAGTTTTTAGTAAACCTTTTATCAGTTCATATCTATATTAGGCTCTTTATCACATCACTTTTTAATTTAAAAACAGCTTTACTTATACATAGGTGGCATACAATAAACTGCACATGTTCAAAGTATACAGTAAACACCCATGGAAAAAATCTCTACAATCAAGATAGTGAACATACCCAGTTGCTCCCAAGGTGTCTGGTTTCATTCAGGGTAATTATTTTGAGATTCATCTGTGCTCTTGTGTGTATCAACAGCCCATGCCTTTTTATTGCTAAGTAGAATGGATATATCACAATTTGTTTATCCATTCATCTACTGATGAGCATCTGGATTTTAGCAGTTATTACAAATAAAGCTGCTGTGAATATTAGTATGCCAGTCTTTTCTCTTCAGTAAGTATCTAGGTATAGAACAGCTGGTAGGTCTATATTTAACATTTTAAGAAACAATCAAACTATTTCCTAAAGTGGTTGTACTATTTACAGTCCCAATAGCAAAGTATAGAGTTCGAGTTCTTTCACACCCTTGCCAACACTTGGTAATTAGCCTTTTTGGTAATTCTAATAGATATGTATTGGTAGCTCATTGTGATTCTTATACTTCTCTAATGACTAATATGTTTAATATAGGTTATATATAAATATTTGAGTTCTTTACATATTCTAGATATAAATCTTTAGATACTTGATTTGCAAATATTTTCTCCCACTCTACAGCTTGTCTTTTCATTCTCTTAGTATTTTTTGAAAAGCACACATTTTTAATGATAAAGTTCATTTCATCAATGTGTTGTTTTATGAATTGTGCTTTTTGTATTACATTTAAAAATATTTGCCTAACTCAAGATCACAAAGATTTTCTCCCGTTTTTGTCTAAAAGTTTTATAATTTTAGGTTTTTACATTCAGGTTTATGATTCATTTTGAGTTAATTTTTGCAGGCAAGATACAGATTGAAGACCATGTGCTTGTATATGGATATCCAATTGTGCCAACATCATCTGTCAAATGGACTACCCTTTCTTCACTGAATTGCCTTTGTGCTTGGTTAAAATTCTGTTGTCTATATATGCACTGGCTTATTTCTGGATTCTTCTATCCCACTGATCTCTGTCTTTACATCAGTACTATTCTGTTTTGATTACTTTAGTGAATTGGGATATCGGGTAGTATTAGCTCTCCAACTTTGTTGTTCTTCAGTTTTTTCTGCTATTCTAGGTCCTTTTCATTTCTATATGAATTTTATAATTGGCTTGTCAATTTCTACAAAAATGCCTGCTAAGATTTTGGAATGGGATTGCACTGAGTCAACAGATCAGTTTGGGGAGAGCTGTCATCTTCCCAACAATGAGTCTTTCAACCCATGAACAAGGACTACCTCCCCAGTTATCTAAGTGCTCTTCAATTTTGTTCAGCAATGCTGTGTAGTTTTCAGTATTTCATACGTGTTGCTACTGCCAACGGTACTCATTTTATTCAATTTCAATTTCTGACTGTTTGCTCTAGCTTAAGAAGTGCAATTGATATTTATATATTGATCCTGTATCCTGCAACTTTACTAAACTCACCTGTTAGTTTGTGGATTCCAACAATTTTCTACAATCCTGTCATCTGCAGAAAACAACACTTTCACTCCCTCATTTCCATTCTAGAAGGCTTTTTTTTTTCTTGCTTGACTACACTGCCTGGAACCTCCAGTACACTGTGGAACAGAAGTAGTGAGAGTAGACAATCTTGCCTTGTGTTAGGTCTTAAGGAGAAAGCATTTGGTCTTCAACTATTAAAATTACATTATCTGTAGTTTTTTCAGCGATGTCCTTTATGGGGTTGAAGAAGTTCCTTTCTAATCCTAATTTGCTCAGAGTTACTATCTGGAATGGAGGTAGGATTATCAAATGCTTTTTTCTTTCTGCATTTATTTAACCACACAGCTTTTTTTTAGTTGGTTAACAGAATGAATTACACATTGACTGCTTTTTAAATGCTAAACTAACCTTGCATTCCTGGAATAAACCCTATTTGGTCATGATTTTTTGTTTTGTTTTAAAAATGGTTACATTCGATTTGCTATAATTTGTTTAGAATATGTGCATGTATGCTCATGTGGGATATTTCTGTGTAGTTTCTTTTCTCCTAATGTCTTTTAGTTTGAATATAAAGGTAATGCTAGCCTCAGAAAGTAACTTAAGAAGTATTCCTTTCTTCACAATCTTCTGAAAGTGCTTGTTTATAGCTGGTATAGTTTATTCCTTTTAGAATTCACTTGTGAAGCCATCTGGGCCTAGTTTTTTTTGGTGGGAATATTTTAGCAGGATTGAGTTCTTGAATAGAGACAAGACCACTCAGGTTATCTATTCCTTTTATTTATTTATTTTTTTTTAAGATTTTACTTATTTGAGAGAGAGAGCAAAAGAGTAAGTGAGAGAATACAAGCAGGGGGAGCTGCAGAGAGAGAGGGAGAGTGGGAGAAGCAGCAGACTCTGCACTGAGCTGGGAGCCCAACACGAGGCTCAATCCCAGGACCCTGAGATCATGACTTGAGCCAAAGATGCTCAACCTCTCAAGTGACTGAGCCACCCAGGTGCCCCATCTATTCCCTCTTGAGTGAAGTTTAGCAGTATGTGTCTTTTAAAGAATCTGTCGATTTCATCTCTGTTGTAAAATTTATAAGCATAATGTTGTTTATAATATTCCCTTTTATTGTCTAGAATCTGTAGTGCTGTCACTTCTGTCATTCCTGATACTAGCCAGTCTGGTTAAAGCTTTATTCATTGTATGGAACTTCCCAAAGAAACAGTTTTTGGTTTCACTGATTTTTGTCTATTGTTCTTCTGTTTTCTATACATTTTCCCATACTGATCTTTACACCATTTCTCTTCAATTACTCTGGTTTAATCTGTTTGTTTTCTGATTTCTTAAGGTGGAAGTGGGGGTAATTAATTTGAAGTCTTTTTTCTTTTCTAACATAGGCATTCAGTGCTGTAAATTCCCTCTTAGGTACTACTTTAGTGGCAGCTCATAAATTCTGGTATGTTGCGTTTTCATTTAGTACAAAATACTTTTTAATTTCCCTTTGATCTATTCTTTGACACAAAGGTTATTTAGAATTATATTTAGTTTATAAGTATTCGTAAATTTTCCACAGTTTTCTAATAATTTCTAATTTAATTCCGCTGTGATTACAAAACATAGGTTCTCAATCCTTTTAAATTATTGAGACTTGTTTTATGGCCCAAAATATGGTCCATCATGGAAAATGTACTTAAGAAGAACTGAGAAGAATACTTGGCTGTTGTTAGCTGGGATATTCCATAAACGTTAATTAGGTCAAATTGGTTGACACTATTGTTCAAGTCCTCTATATCTATCTTTGTGATTTTCAATATTCAGAGAAGGGTACTAAAATCTCCAACTAAAATTGAGAATTTGACTATTTCTCTTTGGGGTTATATCAATTTTTAATGTATTTTTGAAATTCAATTAGAAGCAAAAAAATGTGTAGAACTGTTATGTCCTCTAAATTAACCAACTTTTTTATCATTATATAATGATATCCTTTATCCTTGGAAATATTCTTTGCTCTGAATGAAGTCTACTTTGTCTAATATTAATATAGCCACTCTTTTTTTTGACTATAGTAAGTATGGTATATCTTTTTCTAGTCTTTACTTTTAACCTATTTGCACTTTTAAAGTGTTTCTTATAGGCATATATAGTTAGGTCTTGCTTTTTTAGCTAATCTGACAATCTCTGCCTTTTAACTGGTATTTTCCAGACCATTTATATTTGATGTGATTATGGATATGGTTAGGTTTAAGTCTATTATCTTGTTATTTGTTTCTATTTATTCCATGTGCTTTTTCCCCTTTTAATGGCTTCTTTTGAGTTAAGTAACTATATTTTGATTCCATTTTATCTCCTTGGTTGTATTAACCTATAACTTTAAAAAAAATAGAATTGCTTTAGGATTTATAGTATACATCCTTTAACTTACCATGGTCTACCTTCAAGTGATATTATACCACTTCAACTGCAGTATAAAAATCTTATAACAGTATACTACCTAGTACTGTATCTTGCCCACCTAAGTCTCTGTACCTGAAAAAATAGGAGAGAAGCATTAGAAAAGTGTAAATGAAATAGTGGTAAGAAACTGAGACCTTCTCCTTGGTTTCATTTAAAAAGGTAAATAAGAAATGAAAAGGAGGGACACCTGGGTGGCTCTGTCAGTTAAGCGTCTGCCTTTGGCTCAGGTCATGATCCCAGCAAGTCCCACATTGGGCTCCTTGCTCAGCAGGGAGCCTGCTTCTCCCTCTGCCTGCCACTCCCCCCTGCTTGTGCTCTCTCTTGATCTTTCTGACAAATAAATAAATGAAATCTTTATTTTTTTAAATATTTTATTTATTTGAGTGAGAAAGAGTGAGAGAGAGAAAAAGCACAAGAGGGGGGAGGGTCAGAGGGAGAAGCAGACTCCCCGCTGAGCAAGGAGCCCAAAGTGGGAATCGATCCTGGGACTCCAGGATCATGACCTGAGCCGAAGGCAGATGCTTAACTGACTGAGCCACCCAGACGCCCAATAAATAAAATCTCAGAAAGGAAGGAAGGAAGAGGAAATATGTGTTTAAAAATTAAAACTCTACAACTATACCACCTATGTTCAAATCCTAGCTCTGCCACTTACATATTGTATATAACTTCAGGCAAGATGGCTAGCCTTCTATTTCTACCTCTTTAAAATAAACAATAGGACATACACTTCACCAGGTTATCATGATGATCCAATGAGTTAATAAAGGTAAAATGCTTAGAACAGCACCAAGCCTCTATTAAGTCCTTAATAAATAAATACCAAGTCCTATTACTCAAATTACATAAGACAGTATTTTTTTTAATGCTCCACAGACTACCTAAAATACTATTTCTTACCCAGCCTTCACCCTGGGTTGCCCTACTCTAAGTGAATGTGCAAGCAAATTAACTTCTTAGATTCTTTAAGCTATAAGAAATTCAAGTTACCCAAGTAGTATTTTATATATATATATATATATATGACATGTATATGATAATGTATATATGACATCATACAGATATGCTATTTATTGAACATTTGTTATATGCTTAGCATTGTTCTAAAAGTTCTGTGTCATCTCATTTAATCTTCATATCATATAAAGAAAGCTATTATTTATGATGCTCATGTTATAGATGAGAACTAAGATATGAGAAGTTAAACAACCTGCCCAAGATCACAAGATTGTAAAGAATACAGCCAGAATTCTACCACCAAAAGTCTGACACCAAAGCCTGTACTCTTTCCTAGGAAAAAAATGGATGTGGTCTCAAGAAGGGGAGGAACCAAAGAAGTACTAGAATAATGGAAGAAGAGTATCCACAGAGCCAGAAATCAGAATATTCAATCTCTTACTCTGGGCTTGTCTCTCTTTCAGACCTCATGATTTCTCACTTGAAATTTTGTGCTTCTCCCAGCACAGGTGCCTAATTCTTTTCTCAACCCACCTTATAATAATACTGTCCTACCTTATCAAATGTAACTATTTCCCACCCCAATGCAAATAAACCCTTCAATCCGAACCATGCCAAAAAGACTAATTCTTGTTGTTATATCTTTAGTCATGCTGGTTTCCTAATACTTACATACTTTTTTTTTTTTTTTTAAAGATTTTATTTATTTATTTGACAGAGAGACAGCAAGAGAGGGAACATAAGCAGGGGGAGTGGGAGAGGGAGAAGCAGGCTTCCCACTGAGCAGGGAGCCCGATGCGGGGCTCGATCCCAGGACCCTGGGATCATGACCTGAGCCGAAGGCAGACGCTTAATCGGCTGAGCCACCCAGGCGCCCCTATACTCTTTATACCTTAATGAAAAAAAAAATTTTTTTTTTAAGAGAGGGAGAGAGAGAGAAAAAGAGAGGAGGAAGAGGAGAGGAAGAGAATCTGAGTAGGCTCCATATCCAGCACAGAGCCCAACGCAGGGCTCAATCCCACAACTCTGAGAGATCATGACCTGAGCCGAAATCAAGAGTTGGATGCTCAACCAACTGAGCCACCCAGGTGCCCAATGAAACACATTCATTAAGGAACACTCTGGCCCTCCCTTCACTAAGCCTCCTCTCCTGTCAACGGCTCTTCAATCTGACACATAACTACATACAGTCTTAGGCTATTTTTTTTTTTTTTTTGGTCTTATGCTATTTACTGTGATTTCACATATAAGGTTTCATCTTTCACCAAGAAGATATAAATGAGTGCAAGGCCTAAGATTTTAAACATCTATGATAATACAGTACTGTGCTTACATAAGACATTCAAAAGTACTGTCGATAAAAAGAAGCAAGTCAAAAGTGGAATTTCTTATCTGTAAGATATCCTCAAAACATTTTTTTTAGTAGACTTCCCTTGTCTCCCCAGCTTTAAGAGATAGGATCTAAATCACATAGTTATAAAAACTGCATCCACAAATCAAAACTGAACAGTAGCAGAGGTTATCCTAGTGACAACTTACAGAATAAAAGCTATGTTGATCAAACTTACATACTAATTCCCCACCTATAAAATCCTAAAATCTATGAAAATCTATAAAGATTTCAGCACATTCATAGAAGAGAAGCTTAAGAGCAGCAACTGAAAACATACAGATTTGTCATGTAAGTTAATTCTAGAAGGCCAGAAATGTTCTAGTCAAATCCTGGGAATCTAAATCAGGATTGGAAGAGGTCTAACAAATAATTTACTTCAGTAATCCTAGAGATCTAGAGTAACCCCAGATACGAGAGAATCTAGGCTGTGATTACACTCCATCTTCAAGGTCCTTAAAGAGGAAGAGTGGGGCGCTTGGGTGGGTCAGTCGTTAAGCACCTGCCTCCGGCTCAGGTAATAATCCCAGGGTCCTAGGGTCAAGTCCCACACTGGGCTCCCTGCTCAGCGGGAAGCCTGCTTCTCCCTCTCCCACTCACCCTGCTTGTGTTCCCTCTCTCGCTATGTCCCTCTCTGTCAAATAAATAAATAAAATCTTTACAAAAAAAAAAAAGAGGAAGAGTGAAGAACTAATTCAGCTAAGTACTTTGCTTATGCTCTTTCATTTAATCCTTACAATGATCATGAGAAGATACTCTTATACCCATTTATAAATCGGGGAGCTGCATGTAAAGAAATTAAGTAACTTGCCTAGATTCATATAAATTTTAAGCACAGAATTAAAGCCATTGTCTATGTTGCAAAAAATTTATTTTAAATCTAACTTATAAAATTATTTGACTGATTCCAAGAACACTCAGATTATTAGAATTTTAAGGCAACATGAAATCATAGTTTTGACATTCACATTCCTTTCAATGAAAATTAAACTGTAAGACACACATTTAATAGAAAATGCAAATGATAATTTTTAGACTAAACCCAACCCAAATCCACAGGCATATTAATGTTTCTCAAGCAAACACATTTAAGTATATTATTCCTTGTTCAAAAAATCATTAGTGGCATCAACTTTATGACAGTTGGCTATCTAATTGGATAAAAAGACAAGAACAAGCTCTTACATTAAAATAAACTGGATGAATTAAAGATGAAAAACATCTAATCCATAGAACTACTACAAGTAAACATACGCAATTCAAAAAACAAATCTTGGCATAGGAAAGTCTTTCTAGGACTAACAGGGGAAACAACACAGGAGACTGATATAACTGATGAAAATGTAAGACACACACAGTAAAACATTATTTCATCAATTCTAAGATGAGTATATTCTCACCTTTTAACATCTCTAAAATCAGGATGTCTCTTAAAATCAAGGGTATCATGGTTTAACTGACAGCATATATTTACTCTTAGTTTAAATAAAATAGTGTATCTTATTGGGGCGCCTGGGTGGCTCAGATGGTTGAGCGTCTGCCTTTGGCTCAGGTCATGATCCCAGGGTCCTGGCATCGAGTCCCACTCCTTGGGAGCCTGCTTCTCCCCCTCTCTCTCTCTCTGTCTCTCATGAATAAATAAATAAAATCTTTAAAAAATAGTGTATCTTACAAGTGAAGCCATCTTAGATTCAATAAGATACTCTGAATTGACAAAAGATAAAATAGGGAAAAGATCTATAGCAAATGACTTAATATTCTTAATACATAAAAAGCTCTTACAGGTTATTAATGTTAACTAACAGGGTATTTCCACTGTACTGGTTATGTATCATTTCTTAAGTTAGGGGTTAACTGTACTAGTCTCTATTCTTTTTGTGTATCTGATTTATTTCATTAAAAGACTTTAAATCAAGGGCGCCTGGGTGGCTCAGTCTGCTAAGCGTCTGCCTTCAGCTCAGGTCATGATCCCAGGGTCCAGGGATGGATCCCCACATCAGGTTCCCTGCTCAGCGGAGAGCCTGCTTCTCCCTCTCTCTCTGTTGCTCCTTCTGTTTGTGCTCTCTCTCTCCCTCCTTCTGTCAAATTGGAAAAAAAAAAAAGGCTTTAAATCAAAAGACTTATGCTTTTAAAAGAACGTAAGAAAATGGGTAAAAGATATGAAAAGGAAACTGGAGAATGTAACACAAATACCCAAAAACATGAAAATAAAAATTCTGCTGAAAATGTTTAAAACTGCAAATTAAAACAGGAAGCATTTATTACATATATGTGCTTATATATATATGCTAATATATATGCTTTTAAATCTTATCACCAAATCAGTGATAGCATACAGAAACACTTATATATCATGGGCAAGAATGCAAATATACTTAACTGCCAAACAAGCAACCCTTCTTTTAGGAATTCATATAAAGGAAATGATCACAAAAATACAGGAAGACTTATTTAAAAAAGATATTAACTGTCACTGTTTGTAACATACAAAAGTTAGAAACAACCTGTATGTCCATCAAGAGATTGCCTAAATAAATTATTATACATCCACACAGTGTGATAGTATCCAAACATTAAATATAATGGTACAGAGAAAATGTCTTTGAAAGCCATGAAGTATCCCTGGAAGTATACAAAGACAATTTTTTCCCCTTGTTTTAATTTTTAAATTTTTTCTATTTATTTTTAATTGAAGTATAATTGACAAATATACAAAAGCTTCTTATATGAGCACCAGATTAAAAAAATCTTTTCTGGTTTTATTTTTTTATTGAGTTTTAAAATACTGAAATGTACACTTATGTAAGGTATACTGTTCAACAAATTTTTACTATGTAGCCACCCATGTATGTAACTACCAATCATATGAACATATGGACTTAAGACTTTTCTAGTACTCTTGAAGTCTTGCTCCTCTAGTCCCAATCCCTAAACTCTACCCAGACTTTATCAACACAGGTGAGTTTGACCTTTCCTGAACTTCAAAATAAAAGAATCATACAGTATATACTCTGTGTCTGCCTTCTTCTGCTCAACATTTTGTTTAATACTTACCCATACTTCCTAGGAAGAGCAGTAGTTCCTTCTTGTTCACTGATGTGTAGTATTCCAATGTAAAGCACAGTACATATTATTTGTGCATTTTGTTGTGGAGGGACATTTCGATTGTGTCTCATTGGGAGTTATGAAAAAAAGCTGCTATGTTTTGTCAGATTTCCTAACTTATTTTATTTGCACTGTCTCCTAATTTAGTTTTAGACATTTCTATTAATAAAATAAAAAGGAGGAAGCCTGGGTGGATCAGTCAGTTAAGCATCTGCCTTCGGCTCAGGTCATGATCGCAGGGTCCTGGGATCAAGTCCCGCATAGGGCTCCCTGCTCAGCAGGGAGTTTGCTTCTCCCTCTACCCCTCCCCACCTGCTTGTAATCTTTCTCCCAAATAAATAAAATCAAAAGGATCAGACAACCCAGAAAAATGTAAGAAAAAAATGTGGTATCTCACCACATATAGAACTACCATTTTCATTTTAAGATTTATGTTCTACATACCTGAGATTATGTACATATGCTGTTTTTTCTCTAAATCAATCCCTTTTCCTTTCAGTTATTTTTTCCTTTTCTCTCCCTCTCCTCCTTACCTTAACCCAACTAGTAAGAAACCTTTATATCTAGTGTGCAACATTTTTCCACCCTTACCAGATCACCTAGATCACTTACACACAAACGCACACATACATTATTAGGTTTTTGTTGTTTTATAAAAATGAGATACTTTTGGGGCGCCTGGGTGGCTCAGTCATTAAGCGTCTGCCTTCAGCTCAGGTCATGATCCCAGGGTTCTGGGATCGAGTCCCACATCGGGCTCCCTGCTCTGCAGGAAGCCTGCTTCTCCCTCTCCCACTCCCCCTGCTTGTGTTTCCTCTCTCGCTGTGTCTCTGTCAAATAAATACATAAAATCTTTTAAAAAAAAAAAGATACTTTTTTAAAAGATTTTATGTATTTATTTGACAGAGAGAGAGCGAGCGAGAGCAGGAACACAAACAGGTGGAGTGGGAGAGGGAGAAGCAGGCTTCCTGCCGAGCAGGGAGCCCAATGCGGGGCTCGATCCCAGGATCCCGGGATCATGACCTGAGCCGAAGGCAGCTGCTTAACAACTGAGCCACCCAGGCGCCCCAAAAATGAGATACTTTATATATTCTTCTGCATCCTGCTTTTCTCAAATATGATGGCATGTCCTCACATCACTGATTATTTTTGCCATGCCTTATTTTTTTAACAGCTTTATTAAGATATAACTCACATACCATACAACTCACCGATTTCAAGTGTGTAATTCAGGAGATTAAGAGTACAGTCATCACGATGAGCATGGACTAATGCAGAGAATTGCTGAATCACTATACTGTACACCCAAAACTAATATGACACTGTATGTTAACAATACTGGAATTAAAACTTTAAAAAATAAAGTGTAAAATTCAATGGTATGTACAACCATTACCACTCAATTTTAGAACATTTTCATCACCTCAGAAAGAGACTCCGTGTCCTTTAGCTCCCACCACTGCCCTCCCCACCAGCCCTAAGCAACCACTAATCTATGGTCTCTACAGATTTCTCCCTTCTGGACATTTCATATGAATGGAGTCATATTACATGTGGCATTTTCTGACTGCTGCTTTCACCTAGCATAATATTTTCAAGGTTCACTGATGTTGTAGCATGTATCAGTACCTACTCCTTTTAACCACTGAATACTAATCCACTGCATGGACACATCACATCCTGTTTATTCATTTGTTGGTTTATAAACATTTGGGTTATTTCTACTTCTTGCCTATAATGAATAATGCTGCTTTAAACATTCACGTACATTTTTTTCAGGGACATGTTTTCACTTCTCTTGGGTATATCCCTAGGAGAGAAATTGCTGGTCATATGATAATTCTATGTTAAATAATATGAAGAACTGTCATACTGTCATCCAAAGTAGCTATATCAATTTACATTCCTATCAGTGTATGAAGGTTCCAATTTGTTAACATCCTTGCCTACATTTGTTATTATCTAACTTTTTGTTTAAGATTTTATTTATTTATTTGTCAAAGAGAGAGAGCGAATACAAGCAGGGGGAGTGGCAGGGGAGGGAGAAGCAGACTCCCCGCTAAGTAGAGAGCCTGAAGTGGGGCTTGATCCCAGAACCCTGGGATATGACCTGAGCCAAAGGCAGACGCTTAACTGACTGAGCCACCCAGGCCCCCCTCTTATTATATAACTTTTTGATTCTAGTCATTCCAGTGGTGTGAAGTGGTATCTCATTGTGGTTTTTGTTTCATTTCCCTGATAGCTAACAGTATCAAGCATCTTTTCATGTACTTATTGCATTTCTTCTTTCAAAAAATGTCAATTCAGATCCTCTAAGATTTGAGAGAGAGAGAGAGAGAGCGCGCGCACACACAAGCAGGAGGGGTAGAAGGAGAGGGAGAACAAACCTCAAACTGACTCCATGCCGAGTGTGGAGCCCAACACAGGGCTTGATCTCAGGACACCAAGATCAGGACCTGAGCCGACACCAAGAGTTGGATGCTTAACCGACTGTGCCACCCAGGTACCCCCAGATCCTCTATTTTAAAATTAGGTTATTTGTCTTTTTATTAATGAATATATTCTGAATACAAGTCTTTTATCAGATGTATGATTTGTAGATATCTTCTCCCATTCTGTGGGTTGTCTTTCTACTTTCTTGATGGTGTCCTTTGAGGCAAAAGTTTAAAATTTTGATGAACTCCAATCTACCTTATTTTTGTTTTGTTGCTCCTGCTTTTGGTATCATATCTAGGAATGCTTTGCCTATTCCAAGGTCATGAAAATCTACCCCTATATTTTCTTAAAAAAAAAAAAAGTCTTCTGATGTGCATATATATTGATTTCTATTGAGTCTAAAACAAGAAGTGAAATCGCTGGATCACAGGGCATACATGTGTATAACATTCGTAGATGATACTAAAGAATTTTCAAAAGTGATTTTACCAATTTTCAAACCCACCTGATAGACAGTCTGAGTTCCAAATGCTCTAAATTCTTGTCAACACCTAGTAGTTTCAGACTTTTTCCATCAACACCATTCAGGTGGGTATACAGTGGTATCACATATTTTAATCTGTAGTTCTCTAAAAATTATGTGTGAGTACCTTTTCACCTTAGCCATCTGAACAACTCACTTTATAAATACCTGTTCCAGTGTTTTGCTCAGGAACCCATTTGTTTCAAAAATGGGTTCCTGGTATTTTTATTGTTTTGTTTTGACACATATTTTTTATATACTCTAGATACAAGTCCTCTGTCAGGTCTAAGTAATGCAGACACTTTTACCAGGGTGTCAACTTGCCTATTTGCTCTCTTAATAGTATCCTTTGATGAACAGAAGTTCTTATTTAATGAAGAACAATTTATCTGTCTTATCTGGTTAGCACTTACTATGTCCCGTGTAAAAAAAAATCTTTGCCTACCAAACGGTCACATGGGTATTTTTCCATGTTTTCTCTAGAAACTTTATTTTTCACCTTTCATAGTACATCTATAGCCCCTTCAAGAAGCACATAATCTCTGTTACAAAACTATTTCAGGGAATAGAAAAGGAAAGCTCCATAACTCATTTTATGAAGTCAGCATAACTTCGAAGCCAAAATACATACATAGAAAGCTCTGATAAATTTACTGATAAATGTGGATTTTAAAAAACTCTAAGACAATGGCAAACCAAGTTCAGCATTGTGTGTGTGGAGAGATAAATGCAACATAGCTTAGTAGGACTGGACCCAATAATGCAAACAGGAGATAATCTAATAATGTAATACATCTAATACATCCTTTTAGATTAATGGAGAAAATATACATGATTATCTCTACCAACACAAAAAAAAACACTTCATAAAATTCAATACTTATTTATGACAGTAAAAGAAAAAAATTCTTGCAAAACCAAGACTACAAGGCATTTCTTAATCTTTTACAGTTACCCATCAAATATTTATAGTAAGGTAGAGGAAATAGGAGAGGTTGGTAAACAGTACAAACTTTAAATTATAAAATGAGTAAGATCTGAGGATCTAATGTATAACATGGTAATGACAACTGGTAACAGTGTACTGTATAATTGAAATTTGCTAAGAAGGTAGAACTTAAATGTTCTCACCAAAAAAAAAAAAAAAAAAGTAAATGTGAGGTAACGGGTGTGTTAATTAACTGAATGGGGAAATTCTTTCACAAAACATCACATTATAAATGTTCCTTACTTGTTGTTTTTGTGTGTATATTTTAATTGTATTATATGTTAGTTAGTTAAAATATAAATGTATATGAAGGCAAACTTTTTATCTTTTTGTTTATGGCTGTATCCCCAGCACCAAGAATTATTCCTGCACATTAAAAAAAAAAAAAGTCATGGAGCATTTTCTTTCTTTTTTTTAAAGATTTTACTTATTTGAGAGAAAGTGAGAGACAGAGTGTGAGCAGGGGGAGAGACACAGGGAGAAGCGGACTCCCCGCTGAGCAGGGAGCCCGAGGCAGGCTCGATCCCAGGACCCTGGGATCATGACCCCAGAGGAAGGCAGACGCTTAACCAACTGAGCCACCCAGGTGCCCCATTGTGGAGCATTTTCTAAGATTTATTTATTTACTTGAGAGAGAGAGAGAGAGAGAGAATCTGAAGCAGACTCCTTGCTAAGCACGGAGCCCCACGACCCTGAGATCATGACCTGAGCCGAAACCAAGAGTCGGAGGCTCAACCAACTGTGCCAGCCAAGCGCCCTGCTCCAAGACGGTTTTTTTTTTTATTTGACAGCGAGCGGGGGAGAGAGAGTGAGAGAAAGCACAAGCAGGGGGGAGCAGCAGGGAGAGAGGGAGAAGCAGATTCCCCCTGAGCAGGCTTGATCCCAGGACCTGAGGTGAAGGCAGGAGCTTAACCCACTGAGCCACCCAGGAGCCCCCAAGACTTTTTTAAATGAATAAATAAATGAATGATTCTTAAATCAAAATCTGCACTTGGGGAAAAAATGATAGTATTTTCTTTTGGCATTTCTCTATATATAAGCATTATACAGGCTAAGTTTGTATGCATTAAAATATATATACATATATGTACATATTACATATGAAAATACTTCTGATGAGATTAATAAAATAACCCTGTCTAAATTAAAAAAAAAAAAACCTATGGTAAGATAATCATACTTAATGATGAGATCTTAGAGGTATTCCTATCAAAAGTCAGGAACATGACATTCAAGTGAGCCCTTCATGCTGCTGCCCGGCAATCACACTGTATTTCCCCATTCTGTTCTGTTCTCTTTTCCACTCTTTGATAGAGGACTACATCATGTATTTTTCCCTCTTCTCAAACCCCTGATACACACTCCTATTTTTCCTTATTCTCAACCAGTGACCCTGCTTCCCATACACTAAAGCAAACAGAAAACCTTAGGTGAAAATTTGCCCAAACCACCACCATCATGTCTGTGTCTATATACAGCTACCCTTGAACAACACAAGGTTGACTGCACGGGTCCACTTATATGTGGATTTTTTTTCAATAAACACAGTACAGTACTGTAAATGTATTTTCTCTTATCATTTTCTTAGTAACATTTTCTTTTGTGTAGCTTACTTTATTGTAAGAAGGCATACATAATTCATAGCAATATACAAAATATGTGTTAACTGGCTGTTTATATTATCAGTAAGGTTTCCTGTCAACAGTAGGCTATTAAGTAAAGTTTTGGAGAAGTCAAAGGTCATATATGAATTTTTGACGGCACAGAAGTTGGCGCCCCTAGTCCCTGTGTTGTTCAAGGGTTGTTCAAGGGTTCACGGGTCAACTGTATTCCATCTTCTCTCCTGTTTCTATAGATAAACTCTCCCTACTCCTATTAAAGCAAAGGCTAATCCTTCCACCTGTGCACACAGATCAGGAGTCAGCAAACCATGCCAATGCTATCTATGGCTGCTTTCAGGCTATAGAAGTAAAGCTGAGTATTAGTAACAGAGACTGTTTTGCCCACAAAGCCTAAAATACTTACTATGTACCCCTTTGAAGAAAACTTTGCTGACCCCTGTAGATCATCTCTCCTCTCATCTAATATGGGCAGAGCTGGTTGCAAGGGCCCATTAAGTTCCATGCACAAGAAATAAAGTAAGATCCACACAAGACACATACAACATCAAGGACATATCAGATATACTCATGACCCCCCCCCCCAAAAAAAAGGATCTTAACAGGGAGAGGTCACCTATAAAGGATGAAGACTGAATGGCAAAAGACTCTGGAACAACTACTTGAAACTAGAAATTATAGTGCAATCCCTTAAATCTTGAGGGAACATTATTCTACCTTAGAATGCTATACCCAGACCAGTCAAATTATTAACTAGGTATTAGCATGGAAGCAATCTTCAGTAATACGAACATCTCAAAAATTTCACCTCCTCATACATTCTCTCTCTTGAAAGTTACAGAGAGATGCATTTCACCAAAAGAGGTATAAATGGAGAAAGAGGAAGGCATGGATCCGGAGACCACAGGCTCTGACACAGGCAAAAGACAAAGAGAACTCTCAGAATCCTGAAGGCAAATCACAGGCTAAACCTGGGTGGCAGAAGTGGAGAGCCACAGTGTAGATTTGAGCAAAAGCACAGAAACACCTAGGGTTTTTCCCAATTTTTAAAAAACTGAACAATCAATTATCTGATGTGCTTAAACATACTGGGACAGCTTCTAGAAAAAAAAAAGAGAGCGAGCGAGCAAGAGAGACACAAATGGGAACCTAAGCAAAAATTTAAAAAGAAGAAAAAATTTTAACTACAAGAAATATAATCACAGTACACTGCAAAGTTCAATGGTGAACATATTACAAGGTCATAATAATGTGAAAAATGAATACTGATTTAACCAAAAGCATGATATACTGGGAGATAAAAGGAGAGGATGTTCAAGGTGCCCTAAGAATCCTAAAGCACAGACTCATCCTCCACAGTAGCAAGCCAGAAGATAATATCTAAAATTGGAAAACAAATAGTATTTCAAAATATGGGAGTAAACACCAGAAAAAACAGCTGTAAGTATCAAAAATGTTGCTCTGAGAGCAGAACATAAGAGGAAAAATTATACCAAGATGAGGCAGGGGATGGTGTTTTTCATTTTAAGTCCTATAGTACAATTTTCTTAACTGCACAGTTGTACAATTAACACAATTAATGTGTTTGTTTTTAAAACAAAACAAAAATAATGGTTTTTGTGTCATTTAAGGTCAATTAATTCACTCACCCCACAAATATTACCTAGGTATTATTGACTATGTGCTAGGTACTTTTCTAGGTGCTAGGAATACAACAGTGAAGAAAACTAAGTTCTTGCCCTCATGAAGCTTACATCCAGAGGGAAGAAAATAATAAACAAGTTAATGTATGCTATAATGTCAGCTAAATTAATGTTGTGAAGAAAAATAAAGGTAAGGGTAGAGTGTGGTAAGGATGCTATTTAGGTGGGGTTTTCAGAAAAGGCTCTTTCCAAGAATCAGCAAAAAGGAAATCAACCTAAAAATGAAAATGTGTTTTGAGAAAAAGTCATGAAAGTATGATTACAGGAGGGTATCAATTAAGTTCAAGGTGAGAGCTTCATTTTAAGCCTCTCATACTCCAAAGCAACGTATCATTCAAGAGCCCGTACGTACCACAAGTTCTTAGTGGCACATAAATAGCTAGGCACCCTCAACCTAAGTCACAGAAACACTGCTACCTATACTCTTCCCATATCCACAGCTAGCCATTACTTATTAAAGTTATTGCATAAATTTATACTCAAACTTTTTTCTTCCCATAGAATATGAAGATGTTTATATTTTAACTATGTAGTTAAAAGTCTTCCCAAATCAAAAGCTCAACACATTAATCAAGAAAGATTCCAGATTAATTCCAAGTTACCAAAATTTATCACATCCGATCTTCATTCTCTCACTAAGGTTGAACGCTAAACCATTGGGAATAAGATGCATTTAAAGAAACAATTTACAGAGTAATGCAAAACATTCATTTTCCTCTCCAAGGAACCTCACTCAGGCTGAGGTAGAGTTTCAACCTCTTTGAATTATCTTTTCACTGAAAATTAAGTAAAAAAAATATAATATTAAGACTGAAGGGATAATTTTATTTCAAATATGGTTGTTATACAATAAAACCTCATATTCAAAAAATAAGGCTGATTTTAATACATCTTATTCTCAAAACACTTATACCATTAAAAGTATATCAAAACTATGTGTCTTTTTTATATAGCAAAAAAAGTAATAATGACAGAAGAAAGGCAGGCAGGAACAATCCCCCCCAAGAGGAAACCACCCTTAAAAGGATTTTATAAGGAGCCCACCACCCTCTCCCACTGATAGGTAATGACAAACACCTGATTGGATGACAAGCGCATGGAGGGTTAGATTGAAACAGTCCACCAACAACCCCATAAAAGCCCCTAGATCGAGGTGCGCCTGGGTGGCTCAGTAGGTTAAGCATCTGCCTTTGGCTCAGGTCATGATCCCAGGGTCCTGGGATGGAGTTCCCCGTCGAATCCCGCATCGGGCTCCCTGCTTGAGCAGAGTCTGCTTCTCCCTCTATCCCTCCCCCCCGTTCGTGATCTCTCTCTCTCTCTCTCGCACGCTCAAAAAACAAAAAACCCCTACACATCTAAAAGCCAAATCGGCAACCCTCTTGGGTCCCCTTCCTCTTCCGGAGCTTTGTAGTATCGCTCAATAAACTCTGCTGCCCACCACCCTTCCTCTGGTCTACCTCTTCATTCTTCCAAGTGGCATGACCAAGAACCGCAGGCACCAAGAGAAGAAATCCTGTAACAGTGATACTTTTAGATATTAAATAGATTTTAAAGTTTAACTCACAAAAAGAAAGTAAATTAAACTAACTATATTTCAATTAAGAGTAGGGTTTAAAGTTTAAAAGTTTAGAAATTTCTGGAAAAGAGCAGTAACTACTGTACACTTAACTGTAGCACTCCATGTTGATGCTTTCCCCACCAAGCCCTACACTCCCAAGATGGAGCACTGCAGTATAGGAACAGCTACAACTCGGCTTTGGGTTGACTGCTCACTAGCATTGTGCTTCAACATCTAAAATAGAGATAATAATGCCTATAAAGTTGGCAGTCCTGGGGGCGCCTGGGTGGCTCAGTCAGTTAAGCATCCAACTCTTAATTTTGGCTGGGGTCATGATCGCTGGGTCCTGGGAATGAACCCCAGGAGGGCTCCACTTGGCGAGAGTCTGCCTGGGATTCTCTCTCCTCCCTCTCCCTCTGCCCCTCCCCCCCTTAAATTTATTTATTTAAGATAAATAAATCTTAAAAAAACAAAACAAAACAGAATTAGCAGTCCTGTCAATAAGAAGTACCCATATATTTAAGTATCCGTAATACATATTAAAAAGCTTTGTGATCTGCAAAGAACTACACCAATAGTCATATTTTAAACAAAAAGGGAAACTATCACTTTCAAATGTTTCTGATTTTAGCAATAATGGCTATCAGATTCTATGGAAGAACAGTGGGACACTGGTCCACTCACACACACACAGCCAGAAAAAGAAAAGATTTTTAAAAAAGATTTTATTATTTATTTGTCAGAGAGAGCACAAGCAGGGGGAGTGGCAGGCAGAGTTCTCGGAGAAGCAGGTTCTCTGCCCAGGAAGCCCAAGGCGGGACTTCATCCCAGCACCCTGGGATCATGACCTGAGCTGAAGGCAGATGCTCAACCGACTGAGCCACCCAGGCGTCCCAAGAAAAGGCATATATTTTAAAAATTAGACTCCCTCATAAACAAGTGCAGAGAGAGAATATTTTTAGCAAGTATTTAACCATACAAACCAAAAGACTACAGTTGTTTAACCGCATGTAAACTGCATCATCTGACTTCAGGTAGAACGTTTATTTTTGGTTATAGTTGGGAACCAGATACCCAATGTATATAAACACCAGCATATTTTTTAAACAACTGTCTTAATGCCTTTGTTCACTCAGTAATAATTCCCACTATACTTAGAAGGAAAAACACAAACAATATCCTTAACCAAAACTCATCACAGGAGTTTTTACTTCTTAAACTTTTAAACTAACATTGAACAAACAGCATTATCTGACGAGTAGCAGACTATTTGCCCACTTAGTCTTTAAACTCCACCGGAGCACAGACCTGTCTTTTTCTGTTATATCCCCAATACCGAGGCACCTACGTGGCATCAAATATATACTCAATAAATATGTGTGGAATGAATGAATGAGGGAGTGAGTGAACTAAAGCTTAAGTGTTTTAAGTTGCAACAGAACATTTTCACTTATACATCCATCACTCAGTACAAACTACCACAGTCTCAATTGTAATGACATAATAAACTGAAAAAGACACATACTAGGTATTTGAAAACACAACTCTTATTACTGGTGTGTAATACACAAAGTAAAAGATTCACAAAGCCAGTTTTTAAGTTGTATTTTTTCTCAAGAAATTTTGGTGTGTTCTTTCTGACATGAAAATATACACATATATCAGAAAAGCATGCTGCAATCTTGATAAACCAAACACTATCTTTAAAGTTCTGTTGCAATATGGAATAATTTAGGCAAAGTGAAGTTATTTCCAGAGTCCCACACAGAATATTTTAAAAATTCAAACTCCTTAATTAAAGGTGAAATAAAATGGAAAAAAAAGGTAGATCTTACTATTTAAAAATTTTTATACTGAATTTTAAAAAGGGGAAAATGTCAAGTTCAGACTAAATTAATTTCACTGAAATTATTTATGCAAGAAGGCGTCTAACATCCTTACATTTAATCTTTAAGCTAATAAGTTATTTTCCAAAATTTTTAAGCTAGATGATAAACTTTATACTCACAAAGCTTGAATTAGAGAAGTTATTTTTATTAAAATAATACTGTTTGGATAAGTTCCTTCATAATTCTAAAGTCTACAGTAAGATATTCAGCAGTAACAGTACAGTAATATATTTATGATTCTACCCAACTTGCACAAGCATAATTATCTGGGTGGAACAGGCTTTATGGCTAGCAAGCTATGATCTGTGAGTGCATGGGTCGAAAAGTTTCCCGATTCTGATGGTCATCTTCAAAGAAACTTAAACAAGAGTCGATCTGACAGTGAATACAAAAATACAACAAAATCAATTCATAAACACCGGTACGAAAACAAGGCTCTCTGTAACAACTACAGTGTTGGGGGGGAAGGGGGGGAATCCAGGGAACATAAAAGATAAAACACAATTAATTGCTGCCTGTGTTCCCCACTTTACGGTCTTAAACACCGGGTATTAGACACTCCTCTTTAGCGCTCTCTTAAACAGAAATTTGGTGTTTCCACTGCCCCTCCCCCACAGTTAACATCAGTGCCCTTTCTTCCTCCTCCCTTACCCCTCCCAGTTCAAACAAATTAACATTTGTACTAAGGTACCTCCTATCAGCTCGCAGCTTCTTCCCAAACACGCCCACGTACACTGAAACTGGCCTGCGTCTGCACAACACACAGCTACAGGAAAAGAGCTCCGAAGGGGGCAGGTGGGAGGATAATTTAGCTCCGCACCGGTTTACGGCTATTTTCCAAATATTAGCTCCTCACACTTGGCTCGGGTTTCTGCCAAATCACCTCCAAAGCACAGTGTTTATGAGCCGACCTCATCCGATTCTGCAATGGAATTCCGGATATTTGCAGACAGATATCCCGGCTTTGCAAGTGTTTGATCAGATCCGTCCGGAATCTCTCTTTTTCTCAGCACGCCCGGTCCTAGCCGTACAGCAACCGGACCTCGGGCCGCGCCCCCGGCCCCGCACCCCGCCGCGCGCCCGGCCCGAGGCCAGCTCAGGACCAGCCTCTCCCCGTCCCGGGCTGGCGGGCGACCCGAGCTGCGGGCCGCTCCGCAACAGGTCACCCTGACCGCGGGCGCGGGTTCGCGGGCGGCCGGCTCTGCTGCCGGCTTCTGGGGCGCAGCGCCAGGGCCAGGGGAGGGGGTGTGGCCCGACTCCGCGGTCCCCGCGCCGCGGTCCGGACTCCCGCTCACCTGAAGGGAGGCTGAGGCGCAGCCGGGCGCCAGGGCAGCGCGGGCCGAGGCCAGGGGCTTCCGCCACCCAAGAGGGAGAGCGAGGCGGCCTCACGGGGCCGCCGCGCCCCGGGCCTCGGCACAGAGACCGGGAGCGGGGACCGCACGGCCGCCTCCAGCCTCCGAGAGCGAGCCGCCGAGGGAGACGCGGCCCCGGGCCCCCAGCGCCCTCCTCCTTCAGCCCGAGCCCCGCAGCTCCCTCTCCGTGCCGAGGGCGATCAGCCCCGGGGCCCGCGGCCAGGAGCTCCACACCGCAGCCCCGGAGCCGCCGCCATTCCCCGCGCCGCCGCCGCTGCGGCTCCGCGCCGCCCGGGGGGCGCAGCGCACCCACCTTCCCTCCCCCGCACCGCCCGCCGAGGCTCGGCACCGGGCCCACGGCCAGTGCACCGACCTGTGCAGCTGCGGCCGTCGCCTCGAAGGATGGAAAGACGACGCCGGCTTCAGGCTTCGTCACCGTTGCCGCCGCCGCCTAGGCTAGCGCCCGGCGACCCGAGCAATCGGCGTCTCTCATTCAGCGCGCCGCCGCCGCCGCCGCTGCCGCCGCCGCTCGGGGGAGGGGAGTGAGCTGGATCCACCCCGTCCGCGCCGGGGGGTGGGGGAGGAGAGCGGACCTGGCGGGCGCGCGCAGGGAGGGCGGGGCGGAGCCGCGTGAGCGCGCGCACCAAACGAGCGCGCTTGCGCGTGCCCCCAGCGCCGCGACCGGCGGGGTCTTCGCCGCGCGCGCCGCGCCAGCCGTTCTTCTGCCCCACAAGCCCAACTGCCGCGGGGGGACTGGTGTCCGTGGCGCGCGCCGCTTGCCGCAGCCCCTCGGCCCCGCGTTCGCGGGAGGGAGGGGCCGCTGCCCGCCCAACGGAGGAGCGCGGAAGGGTTGGAGGGCCGACAGGTGGGGCACCCGCGGCAGCCGGCCACCGCCTCCCGGCACGGGGTCCACCGCGGTGAAATCCACCCTGGTGTCTGTCGCTGTCATCTTTAAGGGCGGGGAACAAAGTCTGGAAACACTTGACTCCCAGATGAAATATTCTGCCCGCGCCAGCGGTGGTTTTAGTTAAAATTAGTCGCGGCGGGCAAGTGAGAGGGCTCCAAATGTGAAGAGCCACCCCACTGCCATAGGACCATAAATTATGGTGATCAATACTCTCATAAAGATTCGGGAAGTGTTAGAAGTAGGCTGTAAGTGTTATGCAGAGGACTGCCCTTGACTTAACAAGCAAATGACAGAAATTTGGCATCCCGGGGTCTCTGATTGATGAGTTCCAGGTGAAAAGTATTTTCACGTCAATGCATGAACAAGATTCCGAATTACTAAATATTTTGTGTGAATGAAAAAAGAATAGATTCGGTATAAATGGTGGAAGAGTGTTGTTTCGGAGGGTGCACTGTATGGGGTGGCCTACTTAAAATTAGCACCATTTGATGCAGTGTGGCTATAAATGGAAGGTTTTAAGTGAGCCACCTTTATATACGCCGTCATTAGACCATTTGGAAATGATTATTTGATGATCTGCAGCTCTTCTTTAGGCAACGTGCCGCAGGCTGTGGAAGGAATACTGCGTACTAGCATTGGGTATAAAACATGAAAGGACCAAAATTGTTCCCATTTGGTTTCTTTCCTCCCTTTAATAACCACTAAGCAGAAATGATTAATCTTGTATATTGAAGAATGCTAATTATTTCCTTCTTTGATCGCCTGGTATCCTAGCCCTTTACTCTTAGGGAAGCTAGAATGTCTTCAACCCCTTCCCTCAAACAGGGTTATTTCTTTAAAGCCTTCCCTCCCCCTCTCCACACCCAAAGGTGAGTTGGCAAACAAAAACAGGGATAGACAAAGTTTATGGTTTTTCAATTTTATTGCATTTTGCTTTCAAAGAAAGTCTTGAAAGGAATCATAAAGAAATCACTGGGAGAAGTAGAGAAACCAAAAGAAGGAAAAAAAACAACTTTCAAATGAGAATAGACTTAGAAAAAAGAAAACAGAGTATTGGTTAAAAGGGGGGAAGTGTATTATGTATACAGGAAGTTTTCCCATAGATGCTAATTGCTTCAAGTCCCAAAGAAACGACAGGCAAACAGAATTAGCACATGGAGGAAAACCCCTGCTAGTTATCAAGTTAGGTAAATGTTTATTCTTTTTTAAGTGTTAATAAGAGATTAAGGGAAAGGTGGTTGGCTGTGTGCCAACAATAATACATACAACAATTACATATACACACACATATATATCCCATTTTAAGAAATAAATATTTAGAAATAAAACTGAGGAACAACAGGGAATTCTAGTATTAATGTCTTGCAATTACTTTAAACTTGAATTAGGGTTTCATAAAAACAAATGAGGCTGTGTTCCTACATCTACCAATAATTTTCACAGTTTACGGTAAGAGCAGTGAAGTTTTCATTTGGATTTTGAAGAGAAAAAAGCATGTGACTCATGAAGGTAGGTCAGGGATATTCTGAATTCTTATACGTACTGAATTTCTGAGTTTGGAATAATTACTCAAAATCTATTTCTCGCGTTGATAACCTCCAAAATAATAGTTTTATTAACCTTTAGAGTTGTGTTGAGTTCAAACTTATGAAATTGGTGAGATTAAGAATTTACGAATAAAAATACAGAAAAAAAGTTTATTCTCAACATCTTTTTTTTTTTTGTCATAGCTTGGGAATTATTTTAGAAAGCCCGTGTCCCTTCCCATTTATTGATATGCAAATGGAACAATGGCTTTTTATACTTAAACAGGACCACCAGCAAATTTTCTTTACCAGAGCATCTTTTATCACAGTTAAATTCTGTAAGTTGCTTTATGTATTCCATTTGCTTTTGCCAGGAGACAAGAAATATGCAAAGTCTTAGTATAACAAAAAGTACAAATGTATAAAAGAGAAATGCAATTATATAAAATAGAAATCAATGAGAATTCAATATGCTTAAAATTGTTTCAGAGGAATCACCATTATGTAACAGTTTTGTTACTATCCATTAAAATTATTTCCAAGGGGTAAGCGAAAAGAACTAATTTAGATACAGAACAAGCAGTTTCGGACCACAGCAAGAACCAAATCAACAAACAACTCCTCTCATTACTGCTGTCAAAATCAAACTGGCATAGTTAGAAACCTTATTATTTCAATAACACCTAATTCTATTACAACCAACAGAATTTCTGCAATCACATAGACATCTATTGTTTCTCTAACCATTAATCTCTTTTTTCAAATATATATATATATTGGCCGGACATTTTGAAAAAATTTATCAGTTACGTTTGCAATGTTCTGATTTAAAATCTAGGCAAAATAGCAGACCCAAAATTCACGCTGAGGGAAAGGATATATGGGAGGACTTTGAAGAGGTAGACACACATTCTCCAGAAATCTGACACCAAGGTACGAGGAGAGCCTGCCACCATTCCCAATCAAGTGAGACATGCCACAGATACCAAGAACAAAGATAATCAACAGTCCATTCAAATATGAGTACCAACTGTCAGGAGGCATAAGGCCTAATTTAAGATTGAGCTGTTTCTCACATGGGCAACTCTATGCAGGGAATGGGTCAGCAGGGAAGTATTTACTTAATGATGACTAATATTTCCCCAGAACAAGTCTTGGGGACCAGCTAGTACATAAATAAATGTTTGCATGAACTAATAATATTCAATAT
This sequence comes from Mirounga angustirostris, assembly GCF_029215605.1. Lineage (NCBI taxonomy): Eukaryota > Metazoa > Chordata > Mammalia > Carnivora > Phocidae > Mirounga > Mirounga angustirostris. Next base: position 48,298,759 of record NW_026991714.1, read on the forward strand.
TAACTTTAAAGATGATTTCGGTAATGCCTCATTTATCTGACAGGACAAAGAAGGGGCAGTGAGGGATTGAACAAAATTAGATATTCTAGATAACAGAGGTTTTCATCTTAAAGCACTAGAAACAATTGAATTTAAACCACGTGTATTGATTTTTTTCCTGAAATATCACCAGTTTCTCTGCCTTAAACTAATAAAACATAGTATAGTTTAACCTATTCCTAATGACCCAGAGGTATTTTATACTCAAAAGCAATAATACCGAGATGTGTGTGGGAGCTTAGAAGTACTTGGTATCCTTCACCCTACAGTAAATAATTGTAGCCTACTATGTTCCTGAATTCCTTTGAGTCTAATTGATCTGGATGGTGCTCATTATTGACCTTCCTGATTGTTCTACAGCACTGCCTGCATACATATATTAACACACCTCCCATTGAATTGTCTTACCACGTTAGCCTAGGAAGCCAAACAATGAATATTTTTAACGTATGTATAAAGTAAGAGGAAAGAACCTCAGAATATACTGAAACTACTCCAATATGTGGGGGACATTTACTTAATAGAAAGGCCATTTGCCTACTTTCATGTTTTCCTCAATATTTTGGATATTTGGGTTTACCAGATAAGTGAATCATTATTGCATTCTACTTTCTTTCTATAAATTTTAGGCATTGTTCTCCATACTGAGGATCTTTGTTGATAATATTCGTCACAGTAGTTTCCTTATATATCCTGCATTCAAAATAAGGTTAGAATTAAAAGCCCCAGGAATTCATAAATCCATATCAGTAATAAATGGATCAAATGAGTGGAGAAGAGGAGGTTTACAGTGGAATATTGAATGCCAACAGGTAAGTGTAGAGGGAGTGCTGGAGTTGGACAATCACCGTTTTGCAACTATTGTGGCAAAGACTGGGTAACACAAAAACCATCAATGGATGTTAAATGTAAGGAGACATTTTGATGAGAAACAGGATATTTGCATCATCTCACAGTTCTTCCTATAGACTTCCTATTACTTGCAAGGAGGAAAAACACTAATTATACACTAGAGAAATTGGACAAAATCTTGACCAGGTAATCGAAATTAACATCATGAATGAGGGACAGATGCACATTGTTTGCCTTGAGATGTGATTCCCAGAGGACACAGCACCTAATGAGGAAATGAAGTTGAATGAGGAATCTGATAAAGAAATATCAGATTCCAAATGAAGAATATTCTAGATCTTGTTTTGTTTTTTAATGGGGGGTGGTGGCTGTATTCTTCAAAGATGTCAGTGCTACGAAAGACAAAGACTATGAACATATTCCAGCTAAAGAACCATGACAACTAAATGCAATATGAAATATTAGACTGGAACCTTTACTGGAGGGGAAAATAATTCTGTAAAGCACATTATTGGGTTAATTGGAAAACAGATGTAGATTGATTAGATAGAAGTATCAATGTTAAGATCACTGAAGTGGGTAACTGTACTATGGTTGTGTCTCTAAATGCTGTGGTATTTAGGAGTAAAGGACTAGGAGGTATGCATGGTTGAGAAATAGAGAGAGAGAGAGAGAGAGAAGAGAAAACAATAAAACAAGCAAAGCATTAACAATAGGTGATGTCAAGGGTGTTTAGGTGTTCCCTGAAAACGTCTATAAATTTAAAATTATTTCCAAATAAAAAGCTTTTTTTTTTATTTCAAAAAAGCAGCAGTAAAAGCAACCCATAGACTCTAACATTATAATTATTTTAAATGACCACCTTACTGCCAAATCCCACAGGCTTTATGACGCCTCCCCTGAAACTGTCTCATTTCATGGGTTCAAATTATAGAAACAATGCATTTTATAATTGAAGAGTCATCTAACTTTTTATTTTATGAATGAGGAAATTGAATCTCAGAGATTCAAGATTTACCTGAAATCCCTTAACCAGTTAGTGGGATGGCACAATCTTGATTCTACTTCTTTCTATAGCTGCTAACCTGCTACTCTGGAGTTTCAGTCATTTTCCCTCATTCCCCTTTCTCACTCTGAGTTTCCTATGGGCCTATATTCTCTCCTATCTATGATCATACAAGGGACTTAGTCTTTCCGTTTCAGCTACCACTGCTCCCCTGGGAATTCTTACCCAGACTTCTGTCTGATTGCCTCCATGACATCTATATGAGGATATTCTATCACCCGTTCAACCTCTACATGTTTAAGACTAAAATAGCCACAGAAGAACAAATTAAAATGGCTAGTAAAACCTATGAAAATAAGTCCATCCTTACTGATAAAGAAAGACACATTAAAACAGGATGGAGACTGGAGGCAAATTCAGTTTTAGCCAAGATGTAGGCAATAGGATCTCTCATACACTGATGGTGGGAGTATAAATGAACGTATCCCTTCACTGAACAATTTGCCAAAAGCAAGGAAAGAATTATATGTACATACCCTTTGACCCAGCAATTTTACACATAGATACTTGTCCTACAAAAATGTTGTGACGATGTTCAAAGAAATATAAGGACTGCTCATTAAATATTGTCTGTAATAGCAAAAGTTGCAATACTAAATGTTCCTCCATATGGGAGTGGGTAAATGCAATTATATTTGCTTACAGTGAAAAGATAGCTCTTTGTGAACCAATATGGAAAAAACCCAAATACGTTGGTGAGACCTAGGTACACTAGTGTTCCACTTCCTCTTCTTGGTTGGTACATACATAGAAATCAGCCTGGAAAGCTATGCAAACAAACCAGAACAGTGGTTACCCCAAGAGAATTGAACGGGGGGTAGAAAAGGGGACTCTCGTTTTTCTACTTTATATAGTTCCATGGTTTGCTATTGCTGTTTTTTATTAGAAGTATGTATACCGGGGTGCCTGGGTGGCTCAGTTGGTTGAGCGACTGCCTTCAGCTCAGGTCATGATCCTGGAGTCCCGGGATCGTGTCCCACATCGGGCTCCCTGCTTGGCAGGGTGTCTGCTTCTCCCTCTGACTCTCTCCCCTCTCATGTGCTCTCTCCCTCTTTCTCTCTCTCAAATAAATAAATAAAATCTTTAAAAAAAAAAAAAAGAAGTATGTGTACCTTTATAAAAGCAACAACAACAACAAAGGTGTTGCTTTCTTTTTAACTTGAAATATTTTAATTCCTTAATCAGCATTTCCGCCAACACCACTCTTATCATTCCTTTTCTCTCCCAGGCTATAGAATCACCATTGACTCTTCTTTTCTGTCCTTTATTATTTATCCATTTAGTTCTGTTCCTTATAATTTTTTGCAGGTTTTTTTTTTTTGCAAATATTAGACCAAATTATGTACTTAAAAATTACTCCTCCCTGAACTCTTAGATTTAGCTACTCTCCACACCTTTTTTCTTTTTTTACACACCTATTCCTACACCATTTTCATTGTGTCACACATCTTCCCCATCCCACTCAAAAATCCCCAAGTTGTTCCTTGTGATTTACCAAGGTGACATCCAGGGACTTCCATACCTCAGTTTACCCTACTAATCCAACTCATCACCACTCCACACACTAGCCAGGCCATCCTTTGATTTATTCATTCAATAAACAAACACATATTTCTCCTAAGCACCAATTACGGACCTACTCCTATCATTCCAGTTCAGCACACCTTTTCCCTGCCCTCTCGTCTGTCCATTCTAAAATTCTTTAGGGCCTGACTTCAGACCAGCCTCTGCCCCATCCATGAGGATATGCCTCTTTTACAACCATTTCACACTGACATCTCCCTTCTCTAAACCCCTACTCAGATTATCATTGGTATCACTCTCTCACTTTGAACGTTTATTATATCCTGACTTATGCTTTTACCAGTATGTGCATTTCTTATATTCTCCAATCGATTGAAGCTCCTGGAGAACACAATGCAATCCTTCTCTTCTCTCATTCTCACTCTCTTGCTCTCTCTCCCTCCCTGGATTCATGTTTATTGAGCATTTACAGTAGACAAACAACACATTAAATGCTTAGCCTATGTCATTTTATTCTGTCTCACAACAACCCTGAAAGGTATATATTTTAAATTTTCAAAATGGGGCTTAGAGAAGTTCAATAGCTTGCCCAGTGTCATGAGGCTAGGCAATGACAAAGTTGGGAATTAAATCCAGGCAGTCTGACTCAGTCTCCAGGCTGTACTGTCTCCCCATAAAACTGTGCTTCTTATATATTCTTGTCAATTGACAGCACAATAGCACGTACATTAATGAAGCATAGAAAATACTTGTTAAATATAATATACTTTATGCTAACAATGAACAATTTGACATGTGATACCCCATACATATTTAATTTTTTTTAAGACTTTATTTATTTTAGCTGAGTGGGGTGGGCAGAGGGAGAAGGAGAGAGACAATCTTAAGCCGACTCTGTCTGCACTGAGCACGGAGCCCGACTCGGGGCTTAATCTTACCACCCTGAGATGGTGACCTGAGCTGAAATCAAGAGTCACCCACTTAATGGACTGAGTCCCCATACATTACTATTCTTAATTTAAGAATAGTTTTCTAGAGGCACCTGGGTGGCTTAGTCCGTTAAGCAATTGACTCTTGATTTCGGCTCAGGTCATGATCTCAGGGTGGTGAGACTGAGCCCCACCTTGGGCTGCTGGCTGGGCATGGAGTCGGCTTAAGATTCTCTCTCTCCCTCTGCCCCTCCCATCCCCTGCTTGAATGCTCTCTCTCTCTTAAAAAAAAAAAAAAGAGCAGCACCTGGGTGGCTCAGTCAGTTAAGCATCTGCCTTTGGCTCAGGTCATGATCCTGGGGTCCTGAGATTGAGCCCCATCTCGGGCTCTCTGCTCAGCAGGGAGCCTTCTTCTTCCTCTCCCTCTGCCTGCCGCTCCCCCTGCTTGTGCCCTCTCTCTGTGTCAAATAAATAAATAAAATATTTAGGAAAAAAAAAAGAATAGTCTTCTCTGGAATTTAGTTTGGTTATAGAAGCTTGTTCAAGAGTCCCAGAGTAAAACTGCTTTCAAAAACCTAAACACTTTCAGAATAATGGGAAAAGTTAAATGGAAAAAAATGGCATTAGGTCCAATTCCTCATTTTGTCCACCAAAGTGTATTAAAAAATGTATTGCAGGAGATAATTTTCTACCATAGTAGTGCAATAATAAAATTGGTTGTCACATTACAGATGGGAAAAGCTTACTGCATAACCACTGAGTCCATTTCCCTGGAGAGATGCAATTCTATCTCTGGTTTCACATTCCAGAAAGAAATATTCTTACTCCTCCTGGAAATTAGTAACATAAGCATTTTAAAGTACTTCAGTTAGATCAACCAATACATCTTACGTGCTTTTTACTGTATTTAATTGAGATTTCATTTAGCAAGACAGACTTTCTTCATTATGACTTAATCCTGCATACGCAAATTTGAAACTCACTGTTGAATACTGGCAATTATATCTGCCTTTAAAGGCACCGTATCTATAACACAGTAGTTATTATTTAAGAGTATTTCACTGGAGAAAGTATAGTGGTGGCAAAATTAGTTACAGATTGACTTTCAGACTGTGACTCCAGTTAGAAAACATGACTTCAAAAATAAAAACAGCCTGATATGTTAATTTTCAAAAAAATTATTTTAAATTTACTGATATAAACATTACCAGCACACACCCTAAAACTAAAATAAAACCACTTTAAAACGAATGGGCTTTGGGTTGAGTTATATCTAAACATAAATATTGCTTATGTTTACTTACTTATGTTTCAGTATTTTTCTTTCCTGTCAACATTATTAATTTTGAAATATTAACCACAAGAGGGGCAGGGCTTCTGATAGATTAAAAACATATTTAATGACTACCTTCTAAACATGGTGAATGGAATATATATGTTTATATCTGCTACCTCCCTAAACTGCCCTAAAATGCCAATGAAGAATAACAAGAATGGGAGAGGAGAGGATAACAAATTTTTGGAAGATAGAGAAAAAAAAAAGGATAAATAGATTTAACTAAGCAGAGAAAGGTGAAATTAACTGTTGAGGGGGAAGGCAGAAAGAAGTCAGCTGATTTGCACATCAGAACTCTGGAAAGTTGAGGAATTAGAGACAACAACAGGGACTGAGAAAAGTGAGGATGAAAAATGCCTTTCATAATGGAATTGGAGGCCTCCTGGGAGGCTCAGTCAGTTAAGCATCTGCCTTCAGCTCAGGTCATGATCTCAGGGTCTTTGGAATCGAGCCCTGTGTGGGCTCCCCGCTCAGTGAGGAGTCTGCTTCTCCCTCTCCTTCTGCCCCTCCCCCTGCTTGTGTGCCTGCTCTCTTTCACATAAATAAAAAATTTTAAAAATGGAATTGGAGAAAAGTCTGCATAAGGATCAGTTGGCAGTCCCTATCCCACCTCAAGCTGCCACTCCTCCGTGCCACCCTAGAGGGAGAATGGACTTCTGTTCGGTAGAGAATTAAACCAGAGAGACTGAGGAGAGGTATCTGACTTTTATTTACTTATTTATTTTTAAAAGATTTTATTTATTTATTTGACAGAGAGAGACACACAGTGAGAGAGGGAACACAAGCAGGGGGAGTTGGAGAGAGAGAAGCAGGTTTCCCATGGAACAGGGAGCCCAATGCGGGGCTCAATCCCAGGACTCTGAGATCATGTCCTGAGCCGAAGGTAGACACTTAACAACTGAGCCACCCAGGTGCCCCAGGTATCCGACTTTTAAATAGGAACAATCATTCAAGGACCACCATACATTTTAGGCAAGTCTCTTAACATGAAAGGTGGAAGCAAGGGGAAACTTTTAAAAGTTGAAGCAATATCTATAGTAAGATACAATATTGCATTTGTTAAATAAGAGTAGGACACCATGGGGCACCCAGGTGGCTCAGTCGGTTGAGCGTCTGCCTTTGGCTCAGGTCTTGATCCCAGGGTCCTGAATTGAGCCCCATGTCGGGCTCCTTGCTCAGCGGGGAGCCTGCTTCTCCCTCTTTCTTGTGCTCTCTCTCGCTATCTCTGTCTCTCTCAAATAAATAAAATCTTTAAAAAAAAGAGACTAGGATACCATAAAAAAGTTACAGTCAAAGAACAGAGAAAAGGGTCGTACAAATTAAAAATGTAACAGCCAGTATAAAGATGTCAGCAGGAGGTTTGAAGACAAAATTGAGAAAATTCCCCAGCAAGTAAAAGACTCTAGACCTAACCATATCATAAAGTGTGGGCAAACCAGAGCTATTATAAATTGTTGATTGATAGGAAGCTGGTAAAATTTGTACAGAGTGCAGTTGGGCAATTTTTTTCAAAATTAAAAATATATATTCCCTTTATTTTTTTTAAAGCTGTATTTTTTTAAGATTTTATTTATTTATTTGAGAGAGAGAGTGAGTGAGAGACAGCAGGAGCAGGTAGAGGGAGAGGGAGAAAGAGACTCCCTGCCGAGCAGGGAGCCCAACTCGGGGCTCGATCCCAGGACCCTGGGAACATGATCCGAGCCAAGGCAGACACTTAACTGACTGAGCCACCCAGGTGCCCCTATATATTCCCTTTAATCCAGAAATTCCATTTCTAGGAATTTCATCCTACAGATAAACTTACGTATATAAAGACATGTATATGCAAGGATAATAATAGAGGCTGGAAATATACGAAATGTCATCAGCTGGAAACTGATCCAAAAAATTACATTACATCCATCCATTAGAATACTGCACAGCCGATGTACCCATATGGAATGACTTCTAAAGTATTCTGAAAAAAGCAAGATGTGGAGCTGTGTGCTTATACACAGAGAGCACATTTCCAGTACGATACACCAGAACTGATAATGGTGATTCCCCCCAGTAAGGGGAACTGGTGGCTAGAGGTCCTGGCAAAAGAGAGACTAACTTTCCACTGTTTGCCTTTTTGGGTCTTTTAATTTAAAAAAAAAAAATTTTTTTTTTAAATTTTGAGAGAGAGAGAGAGAGCAGGAGGGCAATTCAGAGGGAGAGGGAGAGAGTTTCAAGTAGACTCCACAGTAAGCACGGAGCCTGTGGTGGGGCTCGATCTCACGACCCTGAGATCACGACCTGAGCCAAAACCAAGAGTCTGACGCTCAAGTGACTGTGCCACCCAGGACCCCTGTGTCTTTTACATTTTATATCTACTTTTTAAAAATTATTTTTAACCTACTGAGTTCATGCCTCCATTTATCATTATATAAAAAGTCTTAATTTCCAATCAAAATAAATTTTGTAATTCTCCTCTGAATCATTCCTGAATCCATTAGTATTTTTTTGTTGTTGAAATGCCCCAAATTAGACCCTGTACTATAATAAACAATGCTCTTAAATATAATATTCTAATGCCTATATACACTCCACTCGCTTTGGTTTTTAATTATAGGACAATACTGATGGCCTATGATATATTTTCATATTTACAGTGTGTGTACCTCTTTACCCATACTTTTTTTTTTTTTAAGATTTTATTTATTTATTTGACACAGAGAGAGCACAAGAAGGGGGTAGCGGCAGGCAGAGGGAGCAGGAGAAGCAGGCTCCCCGTGGAGCAGGGAGCCCGATGCAGGGCTCGATCCCAGGACCCTGCGATCATGATCTGAGCTGAAGGCAGACGCTTAACTGACGAAGCCACCCAGGTGCTCCTGTTCTCTGTATTTAAGAGTCTGGTTGTCTGCCTTGTCCATTTCTTAAACTACCAGGAGTTGTTCTCCACTTCTTATTCCCAACCATTGCCTACCTAAAATATGAACTATGATATGTAGGCTATTTTCAAGCCTCCTTACTAACAACTGATCTTTTATTTATTAATACTTCCCAATGTTTATCTTAGTATAAGTAATATTATACTGGTGAGCTGGGAGTTAGTCATCATTGTCCCAGTAAACCACAATCAACAACTCAAACCTCATTCCTATATCCAGTTTCTTTCACTTTAAAAATAAGATGATAATATTCACCCTATCTTCTTCATATCATTATTCTGAAGATTAAATAACATTACCAAAAAAAATAAAAAAAGAAAAGAAAGCTTTGAAAAGTGCTTTTAAATGCCAGCTATGATAAGTAATATTATTTGTTATGTGTTAAAATGTTAATTTATGAGCACTTCTCCCCATCACTGAAGTTGATTTAAATGTTTGGTACCAGCTTGAAGTTGGAAGGCCTGCACAGTCGGAGTATCTCCATTTTCTTTCCCTTGTTTCCAAATTACTGCCCAGGGTCATCAGATCAATGCTTAGGTTACACTGTGTGTACCTTCTTCCAAATTTGTGCCTTGACACTGTCTTTCAGATGTCTTCCAATACCCTGCCTCACTACCGCCTGGTAGCCTTGCCCTCCCCATGTCCAGGTCAGGCTCCTAGAAACCGGACTGAGCCTATCTTGCCTGGACAGGGAATTCACAAATTTACCCAGGCAGCATTTAACCAACACACCTATTCTTTCCAGAGTTATGTATGTGATAAGCCCATGTTAGGTTCTAAACGCACATTATAAAAGTTCACTCTCCTATTACATTTATGCAATGTCAAGGAGTCAGCCACCTGGCAGGATCCAAAAAATTAATCATCTTCCCACCTCTATCTTTCTTCAGAAAGGACAAAGCTCCACCCTATTCTTATAAACACTTTCTAACGTTTTTTTCCTTTGATATTTATTTCAATTTGATGTTATTTGTATACATCTATTTCTCATTAGGCAGGCTATCAGTGTGATTTTCTCAGGCTTCATATAACTCCCTAGGGACAGCCAAATGGGTACTTAGGTTTCAAATCAAATATGAATCCTATTCAATTAACCATATAAAATTTGTTATATAATCAGCAAACAGAAGTCAAACCTAAAAATAGTATTCAAGATCTAGGACAAGAGGTAGAGACAAAAAGTCAGAAAGAAGCCAAAATCTATTAGGTAAAGAAATAATTCAACTACCAGGATAGTAGTATTTGTTTTCTACAGAAAGCCCTCCAACAAAACCCATCCTGGTGGGATTGATAAGAAACTTAAGTTTCCTCCCCGAATGTTATCAGGAACAAACTAAAAATGTAGCCAATGTAAAAAAGAACTATAAACTTGAAAATTTTAACATGTTCAAAAAATCTCTGTTCATAAAAAAGAAATGTGTTACGGGAGGAAAAAAATGCAAAAAGAGGAGTGTAGAAAGTAATTGTCAGGACAAAAAAGTGCTCATGTAGTTAAAAAAGAAATATTCTTAGAGTGGAAAATGTCCATCCCTCTAACTCACACCAGGCAATCTCTTGATCTATAATTTATTCCCAAAATGAATCTTTCTACCAGGAGTGGTGAGGGGTGGAGGTGGACAGAGAAGAATGAGAGGCCGTGTAGATGATCAGCTCTGCAGTCCAGCTAGGGAATTTAGAAAATTCTCATTCTGGTTCATCTCTTGCCCACTGAGTAGGGTCTCCTTATCCTCTATATCCTGACTCAGTCTCTCATCTTGCAAAGCCCAGGGAGGACTAGTCCCAAAACCTATTATACCCCAGGAGGCCCTTCCAAAAAGAACAAGAGCTCCCTCATGTTCATTACATTTGGCATCTGAGCTCCATGGTGCACCAGATTCACCCGATTTTTTTTTTATGTACTGAACAGAACTTCTGGAGACCATTGCGTTACCAACTAGCAATTCCTTTTCTATGGCACTTCCTACCTTGTATTTTGTTAATATCTAACTTCTTATAACAAGACTTTAAGCTCCTTGAGGATAAGATCTGCAAATGTGTAGTCCTTCCTTACCACTATCCCAGTGTTTTGCCTGGAGAAAGTTATCATCAAGTATATAATGAATCAAGATTAACAATAATGATAACACACAAGTCACTTTTCCAAAGCGCTTGAATTAAAATGTTTGTGGTGGTAAGCCAGGAACTCCTTCAAAATTCAGGTCTTCACTCACTTTCTCTTTTACTCCCTTTCTTACTGACGTAATGTTTATTAGTGATACAATGGTGTATACCTTGCCTACAGGAGATGTTTTTATGTTGTACCTTTTCCTAGGACATATTATAAGCAGCTGCTTTCTCTTCCCAGAGAGTTTCTAAGTTTCTTAAAAGTGGGGACTGTACTTTGAATCTCAAGAGCCATTCATACACCATTCTGCACACAGTGTTGATCAATATTGACCAAGTGCTTTCCACGGACCAGGTGCTTTCTAAGCATTTCATATGCATTTAATCAGTTACCCCTCATGGCAGCCTATGGGGCAGGTATTAAACACAAGTAGACAGCTCAGGGTCATACAGCTGGGAAGTGGCAACACCAGGATCTGATCCAAGACAGTCCTGCTCCAGGCACATGGTCTTAACCACTCTACTTGACTGCCTCCTAGGCTGAAAGCGTTACAGTGGCTTCCTGAACAACCAGTTTAATCTAAAATGTTTATTAAAGGCATGATTTTTGGTAAACAATGGTTTGTAATATAGTCAGGTAGCAAGATGATTCTCCTACATTTATCGTGTCCTTTATATTACTAACCCATCTCTTTTACTGTTATCATGGGATTTTGTGTTTCATGGAAATCTCACACTACCACCAAGTTATCCATGACACCACAACCTTTCTACGCTATGGTTCTTTCTGACACTAGTGTACCTCTCAGAATACCAAACCCAAAGTCCCTAGCTGCCTTGCATAGGATAGCAACATCAGACTTACCTGAAGGTGAGTCTCAACTCTGCTCCTTACCAACTATGGGACCTCAGGCAAGTCATTGAAATTCTCTCAGCTTCAGCTCTTTAACAGAAAAACAGGGATAATAAAATCTCCATAAGAGAGCTACCATGAAGTTCAGAGGTGATGTAGGCAAACTGACTAGATAGCATCCGGCACATAATAGATGCTCGATTAATATAGTTGTTATTATTCTCTTAGCAATTCACATAATTATTGTTGCATGAGAAAATCAACATAGAGCTATTCTTAAGGATCTGTCCTCTCGCCAAGCCTATTGGTGCTGTTATTTTCTTGTGTTAAAACCGATCAGACTATAAATCTCATTGATGCTTATGCTCCATTAATCAGTAAAAGGAGACAGTTCTCTTCGTATGGAGCCACATATCATTGCTTTAGCTTCTTGTCCCACCAGAGAGTTTACTGGGAGGTGGCTCACGTTTCACCTCTCGTGGTTAATCCCACAGCTGTCAAGTAGAGGAGAGTACAATGACATCATTGATCTTGGGATATTTCTTTCAAAATAGAATAAATAAAAATATCCCTCGTTCTTTTAATGCAAAGTTGTTGTTGTTGTTGTTGTTGTTTTTAAAGATTTTTTTTATTTATTTAACAGAGATAGAGAGAGAGCACAAGTAGGCAGAGCGGCAGACAGAGGGAGAGGGAGAAGCAGGCTCTCCGCCAAGCAGGGAGCCCGATGTGGGGCTCGATCCCAGGACCCTGGGATCATGACCTGAGCTGAAGGCAGCCGCTTAACCAACTGAGCCACTCAGGCGCCCCTGCAAAGTTGTTTATAACTGTATCTCATAGGTGCCAAATCCCTAGAAATTCAGGGCAGATTGTAAAAACTGATCTTTATCAATGAGGAATTCTTATGATCCAGGCTGTGGCAGCAACTAAAAGGGAAAAGAAAACAAGTGATGTTGACTATGGTCTAGTCTAAAATCAGGCAGTGTAGCATTGTAGAATCTTGGATTTGGAGGAGACAGGAAGATCTCCACATTTTCCTCCCCTCTTCCACCTCCTTCCACCTCCTTCCACCTCCTTCTACCTGATATTTGGATTCTCCTACAAAGAACGGAAGGTGGTCATCCAACCTCTGCCAGAAATGTGGAGACCTGGAGACTTGGGCTCTTGTTCTTAGCTGTGTCACTAATCCAGACAGCTCAACCCCCCACAAGCTCCAGTTTCTTCCATTGTGAAACAGGGGTTCTCTAGCTGACCTGCTCAGCAGCAACTCCCCCCACCCTGCCCCCACCCGTGAAACCGGCAGCCCCCAACTTACAAATGGATCCTGTTCCAAAAGATCACTGAAGCCTGTTACTTGGAACTCAGAAAAGATTTCCTGTTGAAACATTATAAATGACGGTTGGGATCTCAGGTTTGTGCACAGCACGCTATTTCATTCATACTCTAGTTAAATTATGACACTAGTCCAAGAGTAAGAGGGAGGAAAAGGAATGTCTTCCCCCTTTTCTGGACACAGGTCAACACTAGACAAGGCTTTGAAAAGTGTGCTATTTACTTTGGCACACTCTCACTTCCTTTCCTTTTCTTCCCTTCCATTTTCTAATATCGTTTATTCTAGGGGCCTGGACACTCCCACTGTCGCATCTCATACAGCTTACTTCACTCTGCAAAGTCCATCCTTAGTGTTCTTTATTCTCTCCATTCCCCGCTTCCCAACTCCTCCCCCCACCCCCCATCCCCAGCTGTTGCTCGTCTGGTCACCAAGCCCCCACCTTCTGCTCTCTCAGTGAAACATCCTCAGCTAGACTAGGGAGAGAGGAGGAGATCTGATTTAAATGAGGTGAGAACAGCTAAGCACAGGGAGAGCTGACGCTTACAAAGTGTTTTCCTGTGTGCCTGGCACTGTTCCCTGAACACATCAACTCTTTAGGTCCTCAGCAATCCTGGGAGGGAGACGCTATTATTATTTGCATTCCATAAATGAGAAAACCGGGGCACAGAGAGGTTAAATAATTTGCCCAAGGTCAGTATGCTATCCCCATTGATGGAGCTGGTCTTTGAATCCAGGCAGCCTAATACTGAAGACTGCTCACATGCTACCCTTCCCAGGGGGGATGGTATCTAAATATGGAATGCTTCTTAACCTGAATGAATCTCTACATTTCGAACAGCATAACAGGCAAGTGGAAATATTCAAGCAGTGTTGGAGAACATATTATGGGACAGGCAGCCATCAAGCCAGGGTGGCAAACGCCCAAGTAGGCGGTGAAAATGAATGAAATGATTCACGGTGATGGTTTAGAATGTATTCTTTCATTACAAGCACAACCTGTAGGAATGTTCTTCTGAGCCACAGAGAAAAGGCTCACTCCTGTGTTTCCTGGTTCTCCTGTTCTACCTTTCTCTTCCTAATGTTGGTATAGAGAAAGACACAAGAAATAGTTGACATTTCTCATAACATACTTCTAAGAAAGATCCAGTGTCCTTGTGGCGATAAATGGCTATCAGCCCTGGTCCATGGTGTGTGAGGCCCTTCCTATGGCCCCTGGAGGGCACAGGTTTCTTGTGGACAGGCCGCCCTTCTCAGCCCCAGGTGATGTGTAATCTGCAGGGAGGCAGATAGTTTGACTCCAGAGTCTAGACTCTCAACTGCTTTGTTATACTGCCTGGGTTCAAGTGACACTTGGACCACATTTTTAATGTGCTTTGTTGTAATATATTCATTTTCATGGTGACTGGTTGCATCTGTGAATAAATTAGAAAGATGTCTGCACTTATCAGTACTCCTTCAGTTGCAAGTGCCATAAACCAAACACAAATTATCTTTCTTTAAAAAGATGTACTTATTTTATTTTATTTTATTTTTTTAAAGATTTTATTTATTTATTTGACAGAGAGAGACACAGCGAGAGAGGGAACACAAGCAGGGGGTGTGGGAGAGGAAGAAGCAGGCTTCCCACCGAGCAGGGAGCCCGATGCGGGGCTCGATCCCAGGACCTTGGGATCATGACCTGAGCCGAAGGCAGACGCTTAACAACTGAGCCACCCAGGCGCCCCAAGATGTACTTATTTGAGAGAGAGAGAGAGAGTGAGTGAGCAGGGGAGGGGAAGAGAGAGAGGGAGAGAGAGAATCTCAAGCAGACTCTTCGCTGAGCATGGAGTCCGATGCAGGGCTCCATCTCACCAGCCAAAATCGAGAGTCAGGGATGCTTAACTAAGTCAGCCAGGCACCCCCAACTCAAATTACATGTGGGGAGGTGAGGATCCAATGTCAAACCTGAACTAAATCTACAGGCCTGAGCAATATAATCAGGCCTTCTCTTCTTGTCTCCCAGAACTTCTATTGGAGTGTGGACCTCATCTGCTTCTACAGATGAGAAGAGAGCATTCCAAATGAACATTTTTCCAGCTCCACACATCTAGCTCTGGTTGAAAAAGTCCTTCCTAGGGAAGGACTTTGATTGGATCATCTTAGGTTGTGTGTCCTGAACCAATCACTGTACCTGGGGAGTTGGATTACTTTGATTAGCCAGGACTAGTTTACTTACTTGCCACCATGATAGGGGAAAGCGCGTGACTGAGCCCCACCAAGCTCTAATAAAGTGCAAAGGGACAGTTCTCCAAATAAAGAGTGGCTCCAGGCAATCAAAAACTATAGCTGCCTGCTTTAATGTTCAACGTTGTGTCTAGTTTGAAAATAAGGGAAATTAACAAGGCAAAAAATAGCTTACATTGGATAAATCAAAAATTCAGAACTAGCTGTAGTGTATGTTCACTTAGTAAATGCCTTCATGAATATGACGTCTAAATAAAAAGTGAAAAATTCAGTCAATCCTCTAGATGTTTCTAAATATTTAATTATTTTGGTGTTTTATGAAAAATATGGATAATTGACCATCTCCTTTATTTTTTAATCTGCATGTTTTATGTTTTATCTGGATTTTCTTTATCTGGATGCCATATAAACCCAGTTGAATGCCATTTAGAATCTAGAACATGTAACCTTGTTTTTTTGGACATGATTAAAAACAGTTAGATTTTAATAAGTGATTTAGTGTCTTACCATAACATGTTTCCTCTCAACAAGTTAGAGCTACACCAGAGAATAAATATGGATAAAAATGGAGAAATTGCATTGCCATTACATTTCTATAATTGAGTTGAAAAAAGAACTAAAAGCTAGATGTACTCTATTTAAAAGTTAGAAAATCAGGGGCGCCTGGGTGGCTCAGTCGTTAAGCGTCTGCCTTCGGCTCAGGTCATGATCCCAGAGTCTTGGATCAAGCCCCACATCGGGCTCCCTGCTCTGAGGGAAGCCTGCTTCTCCCACTCCCCCCGCTGTCCTCCCTCTCTCACTCTGTCTCTCTCTGTCAAATAAATAAATAAAATCTTTAAGAAAAAATTAGAAAATCATTTAAGTCTCTGTATATTTTTATTATCCTTTCCCAATATATTCAGTTGGTAATTTGTGCAAAGCAATACAAAGCTGTCAAGGGAATTTTCAAAGTTAATGCCTTGCCTATCTCTCTGTCGGCATATTTCCTATCAGGACAGTGTGTTAAGTCCCCAAATTCCCAGATGTAATATGGTGTGTGGAAGTAAAATGAGTATTTGATTTTGTGTTAAGACAGATTTATTTCCTTACTTGCTATTTCCCTACCACGAGGTAGGCCCTGGTGCTAAACACTGTATACCCATAACTCACTGAATCCCTACAACCACTTTGTGAGAAAGAGACCATTTACAGGTGAGGAAACCGGGGTCTTCGTTTAATCCTCAAAATAATCATCTGAGGTAAATATCATTTTAATCCTCTTCTGACAAGGAAATTGAGGCATAGAGAGGTTTTGAAAATTATCCAAGTTCACAGAGCTAATTAGGGGTAAAACTGGGATTTGGACCCAGGCAGTCTAGCTCTTGTGCTTATGTTCTTGGTCACTATTCTATACCTCCTCCAGTTGCTGAATGGTTAGTATATTATCAAGTATACAACCTATGACTGATGATAGTTAACGCTTAACCATAAAAGATGCGTTAAACCTCATTCTAGGCTACTCTTGGTCAAATTCTTCTCTATAGATCTAAAGTTCCCATGACACTTTTCCTATATTTCTCTCTCTTTGGGAAAAAAGTGGAAATAGCTAATTGTAACTCTCATGTATTATTTTCAAGTAAAATACACCAAGATCTGTATGCACATTTCTCAAAAAGATAAGTTTCACAATACTGCAATAATAGAACATGGAATGCTCACATGTTCTTAGAAAAAATCTCTATCCCACCTTGTGCCAATGTCCTATTTAATGTTACAAGAACAGAGAAGGACTTGTCCATTAGGTGGGTCATTTGGCATCAGGTGATGAATGAACTCCAAATGAAAGAGTTATGACTGGACCTCTCCACAGCCAATCATTTTTGCCCCGAGAAGAAAGGTCCTCATTCGTTCTCCCTTTGAAGCAGATACCTGTGTGTGAGCAAAACTTTCCATCTGCATGAATCCCCTTCCAAAAAGCAGATGTGCGGCATCCAGTTCTAGTTTACGTACATGAAAAAGAGAGAGGGTATGGGGGAGGGAGAAATTCTCATAGGTGGAAGTTAATACCATGGCCACATTGTAGAATTTGTTTAAACCTCCATGTGACAGTTTGCACTACCTGGAATGACAACTGGTTTCAGGGAAGCCTCCTTAATGATTAATCAAACACCATGAGTCTTTCTGCCTTTTTGTGTCTTACACATAGTTCTGTTAAGGGTAAAGCTCGAAGTTAGAAACAGTATTGATCTCATACTGGGAAACGGTCTAACCTTAAAACATTAGAAGCAGTATGTAGGTAAATAATTCTTGATCGTTTTAAGTGAAGCTGTAATATTTTAAAGTATAACATTTTATTTTGTTATTATTTTTTAAAGATTTTATTTATTTGTCAGATAGAGACACAGTGAGAGAAGGAACACAAGCAGGGGGAGTGGGAGAGGGAGAAGCAGGCTTCCCGCCAAGCAGGGAGTCCGATGCGGGGCTTGATCCCAGGACCCTGGGATCATGACCTGAGCCGAAGGCAGATGCTTAATGACTGAGCCACCCAGGTGCCCCTAAAGTATAACATTTTAAAGACACATTTAATAAAACTGATGCCTAGGGTTTATATGTGATTTATTTTTATTGGCATGGTTTTTCGAGAAGCACACAAATGTATTTCAAGTAGTATATAATCACACCCAAATATTTACCAAATATGATATAGTGAAGGCATATTGTAAAATGTATTCCAGTTTTAGTCAGTCCTCACCTTATTTTAGTTTTTAAAATATTTAATATATCCTTTTCTTATTAGCAAGAAATAAATTTTTAACCGTATGATGAAAATCATACATGTCAACTTAAATATGTGCAAGAGAATACATACTTTTCAAAATTTTTATATAATGTGCACAGCCACAAAGTTGGAAGATCACTCACTACTCTACAGAATAAAATCCCAACTCCTTAGTATGGCTTTTACAACCTTTCATAATCTGACCCCCAACTGTCTTCCTAATTTCAATCCTTGGCTATATTTTGCTGTCAGTTTTTAAGAATCCTAAGCAAGATAAACACATTTTTTAGCAACCTCATACTTTGACATACAGTTTGACTGCAGAACAGCAAAGTGAAAGAGAAGATCTTAAAAGAAGATGGAGAGAAAAAAAAATCATCTTCAAAGGAATAAAAACTAGTTTCACCAGTAAAAGTAGATCTCAAAAAGTGGTAAAATAATATCTTTAATGGGTTGAGAGAAAATAACCAACCAAAAACTTACAGCTACCAAAAAGTATCTTCCAAGAATTAAGAGGGTTTGCCAATCTATTGAAGGAAATTCTATAGAATATATTTCAAGCAGAAGTAACATAATCCCCAAGGGGAAGTCTGAGATGTGAGAAGAGATAAAGAGCAAAAAAAAGTGGTAATATATATGTATTATATATTATTATATGTGTATTGTATTATATGTGTATATATGTATATAAAATAATGTGTATAATAGTAATAATAAGATCTTGTTAGGTTAAAAATCAATATAAAATAAAAGCACATCTGCAATAGCATATAGGTCAGGAGTGATTAGAAATAGCATGTTGAAAGGTTCTTGTGTTATTTGAGAGGAAAGTAAAGATATTGATACATTTTGGACTTTGGTAAGTTAAGGATGCAGGCTAAAATTTCCTGTATAGCCGCTGAAAGAATGGAAATAGAGCATATAACTTGCAAACTATTATAGGGAAAGACAAATAGAATAAGAAAAATATATTCAATCAGGGGCGCCTGTGTGGCTCAGTTGGTTAAGCGTCTGCCTTCGGCTCAGGTCATGATCCTGGGAGTCCTAGAATCGAGCCCTGCATCCAGCCCCATATCAGGCTCCCTACTCAACAGGGAATCTGCTGCTTCCTCTCCCTTTGCTCCTCCCCCTGCTCATGTTCTCTCTCTCACTTGCTCACTCTCTCAAATAAGTAAATAAAATCTTGGAGTGCCTGGGTGGCTCAGTCGTTAAGCATCTGCCTTCGGCTCAGGTCATGATCCCAGGGTCCTGGGATCGAGCCCCACATTGGGATCTCCCCTCAGCGGGAGGCCTGCTTCTCCTTCTCCCACTCCCCCTGCTTGTGTTCCCTCTCTCGCTGTCTCTCTGTCAAATAAATAAAATCTTAAAAAAATAATAATAATAAGTAAATAAAATCTTAAAAAAAAAAAGGAAAATATATTCAATCAGTCCAAAAGAAGGCAAGAAAAGATAGCAAAACAAAAACAAAAAACAAAAACACAGGGGGGAGAAACAGGACAAATAGCACTAAATAAGATGGTAGAAAAAAAGGCCAAATATTGCCATAATTAATATATATAAATATATTATACTCACTGGCATTTTATAGGCCTCGTTCTCTTTGTATGGTGCAACTAAATTATTAACAAATATCAAAGAGATTACTAGAAAACTCTCACACATTTGGAAATTAAGAAAAACACTTTGAAATAGCTCAGGATTAAAGAAAAATAATAGTAAAAATGAGAAAATATTTATAATTGAATCATAATAAATATGCTGCAGCAGTATTCAGAGAAAAGAGGAAAGTTTGAAAGTTAATGAGCTAAACACCCAACAAACAGCATAAATCCAAAAGAAGTAGAAAGAAGAAAATAACTCAGTTGAGAGCAGAAATTAATGGGACAAATATACTAGATAAAACCAACAAAGTCAATGTTGGTTTTTTGAAAAGATGAATAAAATTGACAAAATTCTGGTAGGCTGATCAAAATTAAAAAAAGAGAAAGGTCATCAATAAACAATATTTGGAATGAAAGGGGACATGTTACAGATGTTAGGACATTAAAACATAGATTACACTATAAACAATTATATGCAAATTAAATTGAAAACTTAGGTGAAATGGAAAAATTCCCAGGAAAGTGAAACTTAGCAAAACTTTCTCAAGAAGATATTGAAAAACAACAACAAACAAACAAACAAACCCCTGACTCTCAACAAAGCAGGTTTAGAGGGAACGTATCTTGACATAATAAAGGCCATATATGACAAACTGACAGCTAACATACTCAGTGGTGAAAAACTGAGAGCCTTTCCTCTAAGATCAGGAACAAGCCAAAGCATAGCCACTCTCACCACTTTCATTCAACATGGTACTGGAAGTCCTAGCCACAGCAATCAGACAAGAAAAACAAGTAAAAGGCACCCAAGTTGGTAAGGAGTAAAACTTTCACTATTTGCAGATGACATGATACTATATATATAGAAAACCCTAAAGACTCCACCAAAAAACTACCAGAACTGATAGATGAATTCAGTAGTGTCACAGGATACAAAATTATTATACAGAAATCTGTTGCATTTCTATACACTAATAATGAAATAGAAGGAAGAGAAACTAAGGAAACAATCCCATTTACAATTGCACCACAAATGATAAAATACTTAGGAATAAACTTAACCAAGGAGAAAAAACAAAACAAAAACAACCCTCTCCCCCAAAACTGAGTGTACTCTTAAAAAAGTGAAAAAATGAAAACCAAAACCAAACCAAAACATTTACCACAAGCACTACCCCTAATGGTTTTGCTGCCATTTCTACCAAACATTCAAGGAACACATCATTCCAATCTTTAAAATTGTATTCCAGATTATAGCAAAAGAGAGAAGTATCCTAATTTATACTATTTGGATAACATAACCTTGGGATCAAAACAAGTAAGGACAGAGCAAGAAACAAAACTTAGAACTCACATATTGGAATTAAAATTAAAAAAAAATTAGAACTCAGTCTTAATTATGGTTGTAAAGGAACAAATACTAAGCAAAATATTTATAATTATATTTAGCAGGTTGGATTTATCCCTGAAATATAAGGTAGTTCAACAATAGAAAATCAACTTATATAATTCACCACATTAACAGATTAAAGGAGAATAGTATGATTATTCTAAAAGATGAACAAAAAGATTTGGCTGAAATTCAGTGTCTATTAATGATCACAGTTTTTTGCAAATTGGGAAAAGATGGGCCACATGGCACGTTGGGAAAACATGGCCATACAGTATTTTGCTGCTCCTTCTATCAGGAGGTCAACTCTATTTTCTTTCCCCTCAAAACTGGGCTTTCCCAATGACTTGCTTTAACCAACAGAATGCAATGGAAGTTACCTTGTATGATTTCTGAGTCTAAACTTTAAGAAGCATGTGGCTTAACTTTTATCCACTTGGAAGCCCTGAGCTTCCATATAGGAAAGTCAGGAGCTTCTGCTGAATAGATCAGCCAAAGAGAGAAGTCCTGGAAGAAGTAAAACCATGACGAAAAAGAGTATGTATTCCCTTGTATTCCAGCCATCTCAGCTGGACTGCACCATCTTGAATCTTGTCCAAATTACAGGCAGCCCTTTTGATAATACCTAGAATGGAAAGGCGAGCTGTCCCAACTGAACCCCGCAGCAACCCACAGAACCATGGAAAATAATAAAATGCTAGTTGTTTTAAGCCATTATGTTTTCAAATGGTGTGTTCCATAGCAATAAACACCTGCTATAATTCTTACCAAAAACCTACAGCAATCATCATATCTAATGGCAAAATACTGAACACATTCTTTTTTTTTTTTTTTTAATATTTTATTTATCTATTTGACAGAGAGAGACACACAGCGAGAGAGGGAACACAAGCAGGGGGAGTGGAAGAGGGAGAAGCAGGCTTCCCACAGAGCAGGGAGCCCGATGTGGGGCTCGATCCCAGGACCCTGGGATCATGACCTGAGCCGAAGGCAGACGCTTAACGACTGAGCCACTCAGGCGCCCCCTGAACACATTCTTTTTAAGATCAGGACAAGACCAGGGGTGCCTCTATCCCTTCTATTTATACTCTATTATACATCTATCTATACACCTATCTATACAGTATTATACATCGTATAGGAGATCCTGATGGGAACAGTAAGATAAAAAAAAAAGAAGAAGAAGAGAATTAAATTATAAAGATTAGAGCGGCGCCTGGCTGGCTTAGTAGGTGGAGCATGTGACTCTTGATCTTGGGGTTGTGAGTTGAGCCCCATGTTGGGTGTAGAGACTGCTTAAATAAACAAACTTTAAAAAATTATAAAGATTAGAAAGTAACTGGTAAATATTGGAACCTACAGATAAAATTAATAATTAATTAGTTAATAAGAGTGCTTAACAAGGCTAATGGGTAAAAATGGTATTGCCTGTATGCCAGGAATAGTTAGAAAATGTAAAATTTTGGGGCACCTGGGTGGCTCAGTAGGTTAAGCAGCTGACTCTTGATTTTGGCTCAGGTCATGATCTCAGGGTCATGGGATCAAGCCCTGTATTGGGCTCCACACTCAGCGGAGAGTCTGCTTGAGATTCTCTCTTGCTCTCCCTCAGCCCCTCCCCCCACTTGTATGCACTCTCTCCCTAAAATAAATAAATAAATCTTTTTAAAAATGTGAATTTTAAAAATAATTTTATTTATTTTTTAAAGATTTTATTTATTCATTTGAGAGAGAGAATGAGAGAGGGAAAGAGCACAAGCAGGGGGAGTGGTAGAGGGAGAGGGAGAAATGGAACTAGCCTCCCCACTGAGCAGGCAGCCCAACACGGGGCTTGATCCCAGGACCCTGAGATCATGACCTGAGCCGAAGGCAGATGCTTAACTGACTGAGCCACCCAGGCGTCGCCCAAAATGTGAAATTTTTAAAGTTCCCTTTTACAATAGCATAACAAATAAAGCTTATAGAAATATGCAACAAAAGAAATGCATGACAAATATGAAACATTATTTTTAAGTTTGTTGAAGTCATTAAAGATAACCTATATAAATGGAAAAATACACCACTTTAGGTTCTGGAAGTCTCAATTTCATAAGCATGTAAGTTCTACCCAGATTGTTCTGTAAGTTCAATGCAATTTCAATCAATATTATAATATAGTTCTTTTCTTTTTTGCAGTTTGATAAGCTGATTTAAAAATACATATGGGAGGGATGTCTGGCTGGCTCAGTTAGTGGAGAATGCAACTCTTGATCTCAGGGTCGTGAGTTTGAGCCCCATGTTGGGCATGGAGCCTACTTAAAATAAACAGATAATAAAACCTACAAAAAAAAAAAATGCATATAGGAAAGAAGAGGCCAAGGACAGCTTGAAGAAAAGCAAGGTTGGGAGCGAGTTGGGGGTAATTGCCTTACAAGATATTGAGATTTACTATAAAGCTGTAGTAATTGTGTGGTATTAGTTCAGGAATAGCCAAAGTGACCAATAAAACAGAATAAAGAACCTATAAACAGATTCACACAGATGTGAAAAGTTGAATTAGTTCCACACTGTCAGCACAGGTCAAGGGGAAAGGATGAGTAAGTGGTGCTGGGACAATGGTTTACCCATGGGGAAATGATTAATTTGGACCTTTATCTTATTCCATATCCCCAAAATCAGTTCCAGGTGGATTGAATACATAAAAGTACAAGGCAAAACTATAAAACTTAAAAAAAAAATAATGCAGGATAATATCTTCACCATCTCAGTAGGGAAGGATTTCTTGAACAAGATTTAGAAAACACAAAGCCCAAAGAAAAAGATTAATATAATCAACTGCATTAAAAAAAATAATAATAACACCACCAAACTGGTCAGTAAAGACAAGCCATGAAGTTGGAGAAGATATTTGCAAAAATATAACTGGCAGATAATTTATAACCAGATATAAAATAACTCCTAAAAAGCAAGTAAGAAACATACCAGTCAATAGAAGAATGAGGAAAACATGTCCTAACGTTTACTTCGCTGAAGAAACTTGTGAAAAGATGCTCCATCTCTTTAGTAATCAGGACAATGCAGATTAAGATCATGATGGGACACCACCGTATAACCAGTTCGGCTAAAACTAAGAAATCTAATGGTAACAAGCGTGGTAAGTATATTGAGCACAGGAAGAAACTTACATACCACTGATAAGCATATAAATTGGTACAATCATTTTTGAAAACTATTAGTATTATCTAATCAAAGATGAAGAGGCACATAGCCCCTACGCTAGCAATTCTACTGCTGGGTAAATTCCTTAGAGAACCTTAGACCTGTGTGCCAGGAGACTTGCATAAGTCACAGAGCCGAAGAGCAAGTCACAGAGGAACACCTACTTTATGATTTCATTTATATAAGGATCAAACAGATGCAAAACCAAATAATACAAAGTGTTTAAGGATAACAAACATATGTGATAAAACTATAAAGGAAAGCAAAGGAATGCTATTTACAAAATTCAAGATAGTCCTTAACTCTGAGGGGGAAGGGAAGGAGATTAATTTGTGTTCTTGAAGTTTGAGTACTTGACGTGTATCTATATAGCTATATATTATTATATTATATTATATTATATTATATTATATTATATTATATTATATTATATATTATTTTCAATCTACTCAATATTTAGTAAATACTCTGTCAAGTTTCAAAAATCCTCACATTGAATCAGGATGACCTCAGGGAGGAATGATTGGAATGCCATTGTCACCAACAAAGCCTACACTAACCAACTGGAGTAGAGTTTGCAAAAAGAAGGCCTTTGGGGCGCCTGGGTGGCTCAGTTGGTTGAGCGACTGCCTTCGGCTCAGGTCATGATCCTGGAGTCCCGGGATCGAGTCCCGCATCGGGCTCCCTGCTCAGCGAGGAGCCTGCTTCTCCCTCTGACCCTCCCCCCTCTCATGTACTCTCTCTCATTCTCTCTCTCAAATAAATAAATAAAATCTTTAAAAAAAAAAAAAAGAAGGCCTTTGGAAAGATCTGCTTAGCTTTCTAGGAACCTGGAGAGCAAGAATTTGTTAGCTTGTCAAATCCAACCCCCTGCACAGGCATTCAGACATGTACCCCTTCTTCTACACTCTCCTCTCCCACACTTGATCCCCATAGTACTTTCACTCCTCCCTGGATACCATATTTAATTCACATTCATTTGTATTCTCAGTATGTTTCATTTCTCCCCCATCTGAGCAGATTGGCAGGCCCTTTCATACTTCCTTGTCCTGAGGATTCTTTTTTTTTTTTTTAAAGATTTTATTTATTTGACAGAGAGAGACACAGTGAGAGAGGGAACACAAGCAGGGGGAGTGGGAGAGGGAGAAGCAGGGTCCCCGCCGAGCAGGGAGCCCGATGCGGGGCTCCATCCCAGGATCCTGGGATCATGACCTGAGCCGAAGGCAGACGCTTAACGACTGAACCACCCAGGTGCCCCCTGAGGATTCTTATCAGACAAAAAATCTAGCCGATGGTATGATGGCAAAGTTTCCTCCTGGGTTGGGTAACAATCTCAAGTCCCTTGAAGAGAATATGTGAGATGTCCTGGAGAAAAAGGGAGAGGGCAAAGTGGACCAGGAAAGGGGAGCCAGGGGACCCTCACACTGCTTAGCAGCAGTCCCCGGGGAAGTATCAGCAGGGTCTGGCGGCACGTTGTATTTACAGGGGCAGAACCTCAGCACCAGCGTCCCAGCCTCACAGAGATTTCTGGACTTGAGGACCAGGTGGGTGAAAACAGAATGCCACCAGCCTTTAAGTGACAGCAGGCTGGGTCCATAAGACTGGCAGTGGTGACTTGGATGGGCAAGAGCTGAGAGACACTTTGCCATTTTCCAAGTACCCGGAAAGCCTCTCTACATCTGGACAGTTCTGGTAAGAAAAGGACCTGCCTTAAAATTTCCAGCCAACCTGGAGTGTGGAGACTCAGGGTTGCAATTAAGTTGTTGTAAAGAAAATAACTTGATACTTGTTGCATTTCTGTGTGGACTGAGATTCACACTTCCTCTGTAAAGATCTTATCTACTCCCTGTAAAAACTGCAACAATGTACCATGTTACTGGTTTCCACGGCCGCTTGTCCGCTTCAACCAGAATACAGGCTTGTTGATGGCAAAGATTGTTAGCTCATCTCTGCATTCCTAGATCCTAATATGTAGTTACGCAGATGGCAGTTGCTCAATCAGGAGCAGATCCAAGTTTTGTGGGGCCTGAAACTCTTTCTTTAAGAAAAAGAAGACAACAGCTAAGCGAGATAAGTCAATCAGAAAAAGATAATTATCATATGATCTCACTGATATGTGGAATTTAAAAAACAAGGCAGAGAAAAAAAAAAAAAAACAAGGCAGAGGATCATAGGGGAAGAGAGGAAAAAATGAAATGAGATGAAATCAGAGAGGGAGACAAACCATAAGAGACTCTTAATCTGAGGAAACAAACTGCAGGTTGCTGGAGGAAAGGGGGTTGGGGGGATGAGTAACTGGGTGATGAACACTGGGGAGGGTATGTGTTGTAATGAGCACTGGGTATTATATAAGACTGATGAATCACAGAACTGTACCCCTGAAACCAATAATACATTATATGTTAATTAATTGAATTTAAATTTAAAAATGTTTAAAAAGAAAAAGAAGACAACAGCATACATAAAAAAAAGGTACAAAAGCAAATTTTTATTTTGAATGAGAAAATAAAATCACCACAAGTACATTTTTAAATGAAAAATTTTATTTCATTTTTTTAGGGTTCCCTTGTGGTAAATTTTTCAAATTTTTTTTTATTTTTTGAAGATTTTATTTATCCACTTATTTGAAAGAGGGAGAGTGCACACAAGCATGAGTGGGGGAGGGGCAGATGGAGAGGGAGAGGGACAAGCAGAATGCTGAGGGAGGGAGTGGAGAGCCTGAGGCATGGCTGGATCCCAGGACCCTGAGATCATGACCCCAGTGGAAGTTGGTAACTCAACCAACTGAGCCATTCAGGTACCCCCCATCATGGTGAATTTTTAAGAGATGACAAATACCACTCACAAAATCCAGAAAGAAGCAACATGCTACCTTTATTGATTGCCTAAAATACTTCTATAGGGGGCGCCTGGGTGGCTCCGTCCATTAAGCGTCAGCCTTCAGTTCACGTCATGATCCCCGGGTCCTGGGATCCAGCTGCATGTGGGGTTCCCTGCTCAGCGGGGAGTCCGCTTCTCCCTCTCTCTCTGCCCCTCTCCCCACTCGTTTTCTCTCTCTTTCTGAAATAAATCTTTAAAAAAAATACTTCTATAATGCTATCTTTACTGCACTTTAAAATCTGGAAAATCACTATGTGACAATAATTTTGTATTATCATCTCATATAGGGAGAATAGAAGGATAATTCACTCTTCTAGCTTGTTTGATTAAAACTTTTTTTTAATATTAACAATAGGGATGTGTAAAATACTCAATTTTCAGGGTGCCTGGGTGTCTCAGTTGGTTAAGCATCTAACTCTTGATTTTGGCTCAGGTCATGATGTCAGGGTCGTAAGATTGAGCCCCCTGTTGGGCTCAGTGCAGATCCTACTTGAGATTCTCTTCCCTCTCCCTCTGCCCCTCCCCCTCTGCACGCTCACACTTTCTCTCAAAAAACCCCACAAAAAACAAAAAACAAAACTTAAAAAACCCCTCCGCTTTCCATGCAGATGTAGAGTTTATAACACTACCTTACAAATACATGGATTCCAATAGGTTCTATTTTGCCCCATTTCTGTCAAGAAAAAAAAAAGCATGATGTTTATAACTGTGTGTACTGCATAATTCTGTCTATTCCAGATGAGGAAAACTTTCATTTTGAATAGGAATTAGTGATAACTAAATTTTCTACTTACAGTTTCACATGCGTGAAGACTGGAAGAATTTTCCGTGGAACAGATTCTGATTGCATGTTTGAAACCTCCTTTCTCTTCCACTCTCCACATATTTTCGATGCAAGAGGCCATGTTCCTATTGTAATGTGACTCCTGGCTTGTCACCTTCACGTCTCATTGCTGGGCAAGCTGGCTCAAGGGGCTGTTGAAGCGTTCCCAGATGTTATTCCGACGTTATTCCTAAAAAAGCCCGTGACAGCTCCAGAGCCACTCTCCCCAAGAAGCGTGCCTGAGAAGTAGGACTGCAAAGAGAGGGAAGTCTTAATTGCTTGCATTTAAAATACCTACTTTGGCAAATTTTACAAAAACATATGAATGTGTCGAGTGGGTCTTGAGAGGGGCCCTTGCAAGTGAGGGGCGGTGAAATGTCAGCTCTCATAGTCCTAGTAAATTTGCTGATGGGCTTGATAAAGCTTTGCTGAATGAATAAATGAACCCAATGTGAGACTCTGGCATTTCTGGAATCTCTCTTGCGGAGTAGGAATCGTCCATCTCATTCAGGGCCCGTGTACGCTATCTTTCACTCACTCCCTGCTCCTCAAATCTTCTGATGAAAAGTGTTTCCCCAGGCACCTTGACTCGGGGTGTGGGGGTGGGGTGTTGCCTGCACAGCAGACCTGAGTGTCCTGGTTCTGGAGAAAGTACATTTCCCATTATGGATCGATGTATTCTCTATCTGGTTAGAATATCAGTGTCTTGGGAGTTTGATTTGTGTAGCTGGGTCCTGAGAAACTGACACCTCAGAGGGCCCTGACAAAACTGAGTTTTATAACACAGAAGGGTGACAGCCCCATGTACCACCACTTGCAAAGCTTTGTCACAAGCAGCCAAGTTGGCCTTTCCCAGAGAGATGCGTCTCCATCACTCACATCTCAAAGCCGCCGCTCTGATGACTAATGATGCAAAATAACACTCATATTGGGTGAGAATTATTAACTGGCTGTATATTGACTAGATACATACACGCGCGGTTTAAAAAGAGGGGATTACCCTTTTACCACTACCTTTCTATACTTAAAAAAATTAATGCTGTTTTCAAAATAACTTTAAATGATATTTTAAAAATGCATGCCAGTATGTGGGATTAGGAAAGAACTTTCTGGCATCCGTGAGACAAGCAGCTCTTAAACCCTCCAGCACAAAGGTAGCAAAGAGCAGAATCCCCTTAGCAGTTGGACTAGAAACACAGGGACACATCATTGGCTTAAGACCATGCTTGGATTCTTCACTCCCTCAAGTTCCAGGTGCTTTGGGGGGAAGAGAAAAGGACTGGGATGGCATTCACCATTTAACAACTGACTCCATTCTTTTTTTCTTTTTCTTTTTCTTTTTTTTAAGATTTTTATTTATTTGACAGAGAGAGAGAGAGAGAGCTCAAGCAGGGGGAGGGGCAGGCAGAGGGAGAGGGAGAAGCAGGCTCCCCGCTGAGCAGGGAGTCTGATGCAGGGCTTGATCCCAGGAGCCTGGGATCATGACCTGAGCTGAAGGCAGACGCTTAACAGACTGAGCCACCCAGGCGCCCCTAACTGACTCCATTCTTACAGAAATTATGGGGTTGGAAGCAAAGAGATCATTTTATCCAGTCTCCCCATGGTACAGATGGGAAACTAAGGACCAAGGGTAGCTTATTTCTACAAAGTCACACAGCTAGTGATCGATGTGGAGACTCTGGAATGGCCTTAGGATATTATTTTTAGACCTAAGAAATTCAGAAATGAGGGTCACAGAGGCTGTAAAGGAAGGTATATAGTGAGCCAGCCGCTGTCCCAGATTGTTGGCTGAAGGAGAGTCAGATCCCCACCGCCTCGGCCAAATTAACAGCTGGTAACAGTTGGAGGCAACTGTCAGTTCTTAGAATTGTGAGCTCACAAAAATCTTGCAATTCATGATATTAGGGAACGGTTGCTCCTCCTGGTCCCATCCATCATTCATCAGAAGGTGACTGGGACCACCAGCTGTCACATGCCAACTTCTTCCTAGCTAGAGCTAGAAACCACAGTTGGAAAGGGGATAAAACCAGTATCAACCAACTGCAAGTTGGTATTTGAAAGCAAGTCCACAGGGGAGGTTGACCTTGTCTACTTTAAGAAGAAATAGGAAACAGAGAGGAAAGCATCGCAAAACAAGATAAAAAGTCTCAAATACGTATCCCCAGGGAAAAGATATGACAGGAAAGAAAAGGATAAATCTCTGGGAGGATAAATAAAGAACTGATAATTGCCTCCTGGGAGGGGAACAAGCTGTCAGGGCGGGGGGGGGGGGGGGCGGGGAGGGTTTAGGCATAGGAGAAATTTCACACCATATAACCTTCTGCACATTTAGGCTTTGGAATTGTGTGAATTTTTAATTTATTGTTTCTTAAAGTTAGATTTTTGACAATAAAGTAACAAGGGAATCTTCCTCAAAATTATAGCAGTTTTAACACAATCTCTGTGAAACAAGGATCTGATCAGTGGAAGATAGTCCAGCCCTGCCCAGGACCTACTGGGGAGAGCCAGCCCATGCGGCCCCGGGTGAGCTGCCCAAAGCTTGGTTAGGAGTAGCACATTTTAACACGAGCCCGGTGCACATTCCTCCTTCATGTCTAATATTTCTTGCTGTAACTACTAAACATCTCCCAGAAACTAAATATTTCCTTTTTTGGAGAAGGATCAAGTATAGGCCGAATCCTATTCTAACAGCTATTATCAGGCTGTCGAATTCAATATAACAGAGTTCCTGTCCTGGCTGGCAGTCCACGAGAGCATAGTTTTGCTCATATTTGTTGGGCTATATGGAGGCAACAGTAAAGACTTTATAGACACACCTATGTAGATATACTATTTTTTGTTAAAAATACATATATATGTATATGTACCCATATATACACTTTTGAAGAAAAAGATTTCAGAGACACAGCTATTATAAGGAGTCAGATCTATAGAGGAGGGGGTTAAATAGGATATGAAATAATCAATGTAGCAGGCTAGATATAGCAATAGAAATGGGTATGCAGGGGCGCCTGGATGGCTCAGTCGGTTAAGTGACTGCCTTCGGCTCAGGTCATGATTCCAGGGTCCTGGGATCAAGCCCCGCGTTGGGCTCCCTGCTCAGTGGGGAGTCTGCTTCTCCCTCTCCCTCTGCCCTACCTGTGCCCCCACCCCCCATTCATGTTCTCTCTCACTCTGTTCTCTCTCTCAAATAAACAAATAAAATCTTAAAAAAATAATAAAATAAAGCATGGATTCTGGAGCCAGGCAACCTACAAATCCAGCTTTACCACCTAATTCATGATGCAACTTTTAGCAAGTTATTCACCCCTTTTGTGGCTCAGTGTTACCATTCATAAGATAGAGCTACTAATAAAAATCTCAAAGATTTGTTATAAAGATTAAATTAGTTAATAGATAAGATGTCTGGAATAGGGATTGGCCACATGATAAGCACCACATGTAAGTATTAGCTATTGTCATCCTGCAAAGAAAAATTTGGCAATGTGATCCCATGCCACAATTCTTCTGGTCCCTAGATAGGTATAATCACCCATAGGATGATGTTTGACCAAGGATGCAAGGATATACTTGATCAGGGTCTCATCATAGCCTTTGTGAAAGACAATCTACTTCTCTTAATTCCAGCAGTTGTCTTGATGACTAATCCAGTTTTCCAGGTATCTGTCCGTAGGAACGGGGGTGTGGTATCTGAATGAGATGCAGGTCACCTGTATCTTGCCAAAAAGGGTAGTCTCCATTTCAAAATTAATGCACTGGCATTCTGGTTTACAAGGTCATCTCATGTGAGTATTTCACTGAGTGTGCATTTCGGGCATATATTCTGAAGGTCTAGTTTGTGGACCCTCCCAACTGAGGTTCAGAAACTTGACCTTTGTGAACTACCAAAAAAATGTCATCTCAGGGGCCTCTTGGGGACCAGTAGGCTACCTTCCTCCCCAGGGAGACCCCCTGATGCTGCCACCTCATTGCAGGTAGTGATCATTCAACATGGTTGCAAAACACTGTGGTCACTCTGCGTGGTAAAATGCAACTTTTTTTACACCGTATTTATGTATAGTAATTGCATTTGAAAATCTACAGTTTGTTAAATATATGTGACAAAATTGCACTAGGAAATAAGGTGGTGGGGCACCTGGGTGGCTCAATCGGTTAAACGTCTGCCTTCGGCTCAGATCATGATCCTGGGGTCCTGGGAGCCAGCCCCACGTTGGACTGTTGGATTCCCTGCTCCACAGGGAGTCTACTCGTCCCTCTCCCTCTGCCGCTCCCCCTGCCTTCATGCTCTCCCACGCATGAGGCAGCTCTCTCTTGCTCGCAGATAAAATCTCAGGAAAAAAAAAGAAAGAAAAGAAACAAGGTGGTGATTCTGTTTTGAAACCTGAAGCAGAAGCAGAAGGGATTGAGACTTTCTGTAGGAAAGGAATGAGCAGAAAGTATATTCTTTTTGCTGTTGTTGTTTTGACTTTTTATTTGTATTCCGCGTATAAGTGATACCAAGCCCTACTTGTTTTTCTCTGGCTTATTTCACTTAGCATAATGCCCTCAGGTCTATTCATGTTGTTGCAAATGGCAGGATTTCCTTCTTAGAAAGCATATTCTGAGTTTTTTTTGTTTCGTTTTGTTTTTTGTTAAGACTTTGTCAGAGAGAGAGAGAGAGAGAGAGAGAGCGCACAAGCAGGGGGAGTGGCAGAGGCAGAGGGAGAAGCAGGCTCCCTGCTGAGCAGGGAGCCCAATGCAGGACTCGATCCCAGGACCCTGGGATCATGACCTGAGCCTAAGGCAGATGCTTAACTGACTGAGCCACCCAGGTGTGCCTAGAAAGCATATTCTGAAACACATTTCTCCCTTTTCACCTACAGGTTCTTGGGTGTTTAGGTTTATGTTACATTTTGGTAAATGGTTTGGGAAGACAGGTGAGAGTCATTGGTGAGAGTCAGTGGAATTGGAATGCTCGAAATCCTAATGCAGCCTCGGGTTCAGACAAAATAATCCAGGTTCCCGAGAGGCCCTCTGTGACCTGCACTGGTCAGTGTCCATCCAGAATGGTGGATTTTTTTCCTAGGAACCTGGTAAGAGGGTTCATGGGAAAACTGGAGTTTGTCCCAAGGAAGGCAAGCCTAGGAAAGAGCCATCTCACATATATCAGTCAGGAGACTTTATTTATTTATTTTTATTTTTTTTTAAAGATTTATTTATTTATTTATTTGACAGAGAGAGACACAGCGAGAGAGGGAACACAAGCAGGGGGAATAGGAGTGGGAGAGGGAGAAGCAGGCTTCCCGCCGAGCAGGGAGCCCGATGCAGGGCTCGATCCCAGGACCCTGAGATCATGACCTGAGCCGAAGGCAGGCGCTTAATGACTGAGCCACCCAGGTGCCCCTCAGTTAGGAGATTTTAGTTGCAACTTATTGCTCATCTCTTCAAGCAGGATTCCTGCTTTAGGTGGGGCATGGATTAGCTAACTGTAAGTAACAAGTGCTCCATGTTTAAGGTAGAGTGATTTAAAGGAGTTTTGGGGAGGTACTTATAAAAGAGTGGTAAGAATTCAAGCATTCAAAAGGAAATGTTGTTTGTTGATGGAAGCAAAGAACTGTGAAGCCCCCTTTCCTTAAAACCAGAGCAATGATGGCAGCTGGAGTGAGTAATGAGGTAAAGAGGAAAAGTGGAATTTAGATGAGTGGAGGTTAAGGTCAGTCCAGTCAAAGAGCACATTGACCCAGACCACAGATGTGGAAGTGAGCTGGACATACAGGGAAGGCAACAGCATTCACAGGGATGCTCAAGGTTCCTCTGACCTCTAAAAGGGCTGGTTTGATTGAACTTTAGTTGGGTCTTCCGTTTACACACCAATAATTAAAATATATCCCTTGTCTGTTCTGGTCTATAGAAGAAAGAACAGAAAAACACTGCTAACCTTCTTAAATTATTTCATAGATAGATCGGTTCCTCATCTATTAATGAAATAGTAAGTATCATTCAACTAATATTTCAAGTGTGATCAGACTCATTAGCTAACAAATAAAATACACTAAATTTGCTCTTTCATAGAATAAAAGAGTAGTCAAAATGAGATTTTGTGTTGTCCCAGTCTAATAATATATTGACTCCTAAAAATAATAATAAATACCATTTCTTGAGTGTTTACTCTATTCCACATACTGCTTAGCCCTCAGGGCACATCTTATTTATGAAAATTCCACAGCAACCCTATGAAGTTGTTAGTATTATCTCAATTTCACAGATGAAAAATGGGATCATGAAAGGTTAAGTAACTTACTCAAAATCATACAGCTAATAAATAATAGAACCAGAATTGGGACCTAGGTTTTTTTTTTTTTTTAAGATTTTATTTATTTTTTTATTTGAGAGAGGGAGAGAGAGCAAGCGGGGGGACAGAAAGAGACAAGAAGACTCTGCACTGAATGCGGAGCCTGATGCGGGGCTACATCTCATGACCCTGAGGTCATGACCTGAACCAAAATCATGAAGCTCAACTGACTGAGCCACCCAGGCGTCCTGGGACCTAGTTCTATCTGACTAAATCCATCCCCTTTCCACACAGCCCTGCCTTTATGTATATAGACATGTTTACATGTGTGTGTGTAGAGAGAAAGCATGTTCATGTACGTGGTTAAGTATCACGCATGTGTACAGAGCAATCTTG
This sequence comes from Mirounga angustirostris, assembly GCF_029215605.1. Taxonomy (NCBI): domain Eukaryota; kingdom Metazoa; phylum Chordata; class Mammalia; order Carnivora; family Phocidae; genus Mirounga; species Mirounga angustirostris. The sequence continues at coordinate 48,333,240 of NW_026991714.1, forward strand.
AAATAAAAATTTTATTCTCTTTATATATTTGTTACTCATAGAAACAAATCTACTCAGGGGAAAAGATTTTTGCAAAGAAGTAAACATGCCTATCAGATTTTCAGAGAAGCCTTTAAGTTCTTTGGTGCTTAGGTATGTGGCCTGCAAAACAGCCTGATTTTTTCCCCCTTTTGTTGTGGGTTTGTTTTTGAATGAGTTGTATAGCAATGACACATTTGATTGTTATTTCTTAGGCTTGTTTTGAAATGTGTATTGAAGCCTTGTGAACTTTGCAGTTCCTATGGTCAACACATTTTTTCTTAATGACTGCTAAATGATGTGTTTTTTCCAAAACTCGTATGGGAGTATGACCTCTTTTAACCCACAGGTCTTAATTTTCAAAAAATTTCCTTTATTTTTACACTAAGCTAGATACTCATTTTCCTAGTTTCCCTTCCAACTTAGCAAATCTTCATGTGCTCAGTGTCTACGCTAAGGCATGTGAGGGATTCAGCAGGAGGACACAGTGTGTTGGGAATTTTTTCAATGATCAGCTCTTCAGAGGGGCCAACCTTCATCATCCTAAGCCCACCCCCTTCCCCATGCCTACCCTCATTGTCCTCTTATGGCACTGTGTCCATTTCTTCTCACAACTGAGGATTGTTTCATTTATCTACCTGGTTACTGAGTGTTGTGCCCATGGGCTATAAGTTGGGAGAGCGTGGAGAGCTCCCTGTCTTCCTCACTGCTGCATCCCCAGCACCTTAGCACACTGCCCGGCAAAGGAGCCTCTGAATAAACATTTGGTGACTGACTGAACGCAGAGCTGGCTATCTCCAGATCCTGCAGTGCCTACCACATGATGGGTGCTCCATGAATCTTTTCTCATAATGAATGAATGTGGCCTGAAGTGGTTAAGGGAAAAAGCAGAGTTTGATCTGATCCCGTAGTGGGGCATTCAATGTTTTGTCTGTCCAGAACAGATATTTGCTGGGGGAATGCTCCTTCCAACCATGTGGGGCTACTAATCGTGAAGCACTTCAGAGGAAAGTAACATGGCCCACACTGACTCAGCACTGTTGGCCATTCCTCTGAGCACACTGACTGTCCCTGGGTAGGCACGAGGTGCCAACCACGTCAATCAATGTTTTTACCAATATTTTTTAAACCCGAGCTGGAGAAAGATATCCCTTTTTCTATTAGTCAGCTGCAAGGATTTGCACCCAAGGCGGCTATGTCTTCGCCCACAGTGGAAGCTGGTCTGAGAGATGACACCGATAGGCAGAGATGCAAAGGCAGAGGAAGGCAAGAGAGCCCCGACGGCCAGGGTCCAGCTGACACATCCTTTCTGAGGCTTAACTGCTCAACTCCAAATCTGTGAGCCGATTCAGTGTTCTCTCATAAATAACCCCTGCTAAACAACAACATGCTTGAGCAGCTAGGTTGAGTCCGAGAATTCCAACATATACAAATTTGAGTAGGTAGACAGGGGTGGGGAGGCGCTTCTGGACAAAAGGGCAGAGGTTAGCTTAAATATGAATTTTTAGGACAGTTCATAACCAAACACTTGCATGATAAATACTTATGATCTTCAGTCAAGGCACGCTACTGCTCTCTCCTATGATCCTCATTTACACAGTTAGCTTTAGCCATAAAAATAGGAAACGAAACATGATAACATGAGGAAATACTTCAGATATAAAGTTAAATGGAGATAGGTAGATATGAATAAATATGTAGCAAGAGTATAACTACAAAGCACAATGATGCAGTGAAGTCACAGAAACTTTAGAATCACTCTTTGATTTGAAGTCAGATTCAGTTTCCTAGAAGCCAGACATTGGGCACATTGCTTCACACTTTGAGACTTTGGTTTTTTCATCCATAAACCAGAGAAAATATCTCTCAGGGTTGTGGATAGATCAAACGAAAAAAAAAAAGTATGTAAAATCCTTAACACAGTGCCTGACATTTAATAAATGTTACTCTGTTTTTCTTTATGTTAAAAATCACAAAACTCACTATATTAAATATTTTAAACCAGGAGAAGAAACACATCTAGGTGTTACTAGTACTTGTGCTTGGATTCACTGATTTATTCAACAAATATTTATTAAATGCTGGCAATGGACAGGGACTAGAGATACAACATTGAGCCGAATGGAAGCTTGTGTTTGTGGAACTCAGATTCCTCTGAAGGGATATAGACAATACATAAATAAATTAATTAAATAGATCACACGTCCCAAAATGCTATATACTGAGTGCCCTGTGTTCGTGTGTGAAGGTGAAGGTACAACAATTTGCAGCAAATTTTTGAGGCGATGTCTTGAAAGGCCTCCCTGAGAATGTAATATTTGAGCAAAGACTTAAGGGTGAAGGAGGACAATAGAACTATGGATGATTTTCCTTTTTTTCCTCATAATCTGTTTTTCTGATTTTTAAAATGAGTGTTTGGAAACTGATTTTTAAACAAAGAAATTTAAATGGAAACTAAGTTGGAATCTTGCTTAAAGCACTTATTATAACTAATGTATGTATGGTATTTTAGCTTTAGAAAATGTGTTTCCTTATCACTTATTCTCAAAACACCATAACACTGCTAGAAGGCAAGCAATATTTTTATCCCTTTTTTTCCAAATTGAAAATGAACTTCCATAAGATCATACAATTAATATGTTAGAATGAATTCTTGAAATTCAGATTTTTATGCTCCAATCCCACATTCTCTGATAAATTTACATTTCTTACAGCCCACATGCACAGGATCATCCAACTTCTCCTAAAATTTACCTATTCATCTATACCTTCAGAAGCACTGGTCAATAACTTCTAACAACAACTATTTATTGTGATCCCTGGGTTAGGAACTGCAACAAAATAATAGTCCCTACACATAAGGAAGTATATGCACATTCTTAAGTGGGCTTGTCTTATTGAATAAACCATATAGCAATGATCTATGTGTGTTATTTAGTATGATGCTTTTTTATTTTTATTTATTTTTTGCTGTTAAAGATTTTATTTATTTATTTGAGAGAGAGAGAGAGAGTGTGTGTGGTGGGGTGGGGGCAGGGAAGGGAGGGAGAGAGAATCTTGAGCAGACTCCTCACTGAGCAGGGAGCCTGAAGCTCAATCTCATGACCCGGAGACCATGACCTGAGACCATGACCTGAGCCGAAACCAAGAGTCAGAGGCTTAACCGACTGAGCCACCCAGGCGCCCCTAGTATGATGCTTTTAAAAATGTTACCCTTATTCTAAATGTTCTTTACTAAATTGTTTTGCCTGGAATGAAAATTGTCAATGATATACTGCTAACATTGATCAAGGTTATTACGCTCTGGAATAATTTACATAATGTCATTGTGCTCAGTGACACTTTTTACCGAGAATGAAAGTTGGAAAAGTTGCCTTGAGCTTGTTAGGAATGAGGGGGTGAGTTGAATATTCCATTCTTCTAAGAGCCTGATCCCATCAGTAGGTCTCATCCTGACTTCCTTTTGCAAACTTTCTCCCCACTTCCAAAATAGTTTTAGCTCAAACCTGGCATTTGTATTGCAACTCAGAAACAAAACATACAATTAAACTAAATACAGTAGTGACATTCTAACTAGACTTTATAGTTACAATAAAATATAGTTATCAAAAATATTGGCTTAGAGTTTGATATAATTAACTGTACAGCCTTGCAACAAAAGCACACATTTCCTATTTGTTAGAATACCGAAAAACGTGCCTGAGTCTTAGAAGCAGTATTGCAATAAAGTAAGAGTGGCTTCTTGTACCTATAATTCAAAGAAGAACAGGAAAAAAAAAAAAATGAGTGGAGGGAGAAAACTGCTTACCTGAGAACCAAATCATTTACCTCAAGAAGAGTTCAGTGATTTTCTTTTCTTTCTTTTTTTTTTAAGATTTTATTTATTTATTTGACACAGAGAGAGAGAGAGAGCATAAGCAGGGGGAGTGGGAGAGGGAGAAGCAGGCTTCCCGCGGAGCAGGGAGCCCGATGCGGGGCTTGATCCCAGGGCCCTGGGATCATGACCTGAGCTGGAGGCAGATGCTTAATGACTGAGCCACCCAGGCATCCTGAGTTCAGTGATTTTCTAATCTATGTAGATAGACATATGTATGACTGTAACTCAAATGAGATAAAATGTGTAAAAACACTTAAAATAGTACAAAGTAGGTGTCCGATATCTATTAGTGGCATAGTCATTTGAATCTACATTTGCACGGGAGGCAGAAGATTTGCGAATGATGGCAGACATCACTGCTGCCTTTTCTGAATCCCATTCGCTATTATTTCCTCAATTTCCACTAGCTCATTGACTTCGGTGTGAAATTCAATGGAACCGTTTTTAAATTGAGCACCCAGCATATTCCTAGCAGCATATTTTTGAAGCCTTGTATTAATCAACAGCCCTTTCAAGTCTCTCTTTTCCTTCCAAACATCAGAGAAGAGTCAATGTTGGGCAGCGGCTTTTCCAAGTCAGGATCTGTTGGTAAAGGGCATCGTGTATTGAAATTTGTGTCATGGTCATGACTTGTATGAAAGGGTTCAGCTATTTAAAAAGCAAACTAGATAGTTTGAAGGGCAAAGAAAAACAGCTTTGATCCATAACTGATTCTACCAGGGGCCGTTTGCATGTTCTGCTTTGCAGAGCCTGTATGTTTATCTGCAGAGCATAAAGCATTTTGTGAATACTAGTACAGGGAATTCCCCAGTGCAGATGATTAATGTGGCTCCAGCTTCCCCTGTTCCTTCTATCTCACAGAACATCCCTGAGCTGTACTTCTCCATCCTGTGCTTTTTAGATTTCATCGCTGGCCAACATGGACTCTTCCCCGCTGGGGGACGGGGGGTCGGAGAACAGAAGACAATGCAACGCTATCCAAGGAGGGCACTATCTTAACTTCCCTCTTGCCACAGCACCTAGGTACTCAGCTGAAGATGGGTGACCAGGAATACTGGCAGAAAAATGCACGTTAATATTTTTTCCTGCCTTTCCCTGTGAGAAGTGTAGAAGGCAATCGCTGGTGGGAACGAGAGTGAGGGCGCCGGGAGGGAGGATGCGTGGCAGGAAACTTGATAAACTGAAAGGAGCTGTTATTCTTTCTCTCTCCCAGCCCTTCAGAAGAACTAAACACTTAAAACCTGAGTCAAGGGGCTTTGAAACTGACTGATCCTCCATTGGTTCTTGAGATGAGGACCTGGTCTGGGCTGCTTCCTTAGTGGAGTGGACCTACTGAAATTATTCCAAATACAGCAGCAATCCAGCATTATCCATGACTTTTTTTTTTTTTTTACCTTTTTTGAGTGACAAAATACATATAACATGACACTGTTTTAGCCATTTTTAGGTGTACAAATCAGTGGCGTTAATTACACTAATTATATTTACGAACAGATTCATTCATTCAATAAATCTTAATTCCACACTGTGGGGCAGGCAGCACCATCAGTGAATACCAACAACAACAAAAAAAGATACTCGGTCCTATGGGGATTTCTTCATTCTAGCACAGAGAGGCAGAAAACATAATAAATAAAAAGACTCCGTGGCATGTTTAGACCATGATAAAGGCTGTGGTTAGATTCAAGGTCACAGTGCTCCCAGCATCCGAAGGCTTCTGTGTCCTTCAAATAGCTCAGAGACCTTTGTTCATCTACCTCTTTCCCCAAAGCTCTGCCTCCCATGATTGCTAGTGACTTTGGAGAGTTCACTGGTTGCCTGATTGGGTAATTAATAAAGAAGTTTTGCTCATTGGAACTAATCATTAACGAAATCTACAACAAACTCTGATGGCAGGCAGGGCAGTCGATAAAGAAGGGTAAAGATCTCTGCTACACAGAAATAGTGTGTCTTTCCCAACACAAGAGTCTTCCCAACACAAGAGTCTTCACGTTGAGGATGAGTGCCAAAGTACAGAATTCAAACAGAAAGACATGCTCTCTTCACCAGTAACGTGATGATTTTTTAAAAGGAAGGAGTCGTCCAGAAATATTTGCATTTAAAAAATTATTTCTCTTCAAAAACCTAAAGTGGCCAAGGAGGGAGGGAGTGAGAAATAAAGTGGCTTATTGTGCTCTGCCTGACAATAGAAAGGCGATCCCGAAATGCTTGCTTTTGTCAAGTGCAAAGATGCCATCTGATCTTTCCTATAAAATGTTTAGCTTCTGCTCAGGCTCTTCCAGGTTTCAAGGAGCACTTCTATACTTTAATATTTTATGTGTATATGGGGAGGAAAGTAGTGGGTACATGATTGTGAAACTGGACCACACTTTGACCATGACCAGAGTTAACGAACCAGTGCAGGGCAAACATGCCTCCCGCCTCCATACGCCCAAAGCGCGCAACATTACTAAGACAGTATTCCAGCCAGAAACATGTAACCTGGGAAAAAGTCAAGCAAAATCAAACTGAGACACATTCTAGGACGTAACTGGACTGATTCTTTAAAAACAGCAACGATGAAGAAAGGCTGAGGAACAGTTGCCGATCAAAGGAGACTAAGGAGGAGAGGCCCGAGTGGTTTCCTGGGACTCGGGGACTGTCAGTGCTGAAATCAGAAAGTCAGGCGAGCAGGAATGAAAAGCAGTCACCCTCAGAAGGAGACACGATCACTAAATGCAATAGGTGAAATGCGTGATCCTGGACTGGATCCTGGCCCAGAGGGGGAAACGATATAAAAGACATTATTGGGACAATGCACAGAATTTGAACATGGGCTTTTAAAAAAAATCATCGTAAAATATACATAACACGACATGTACTGTTTTAACCATTTGTAGGTGCACAGTTCAGTGGCATTAGGTACACACATAGTGTTGTACAACCATCATCACCATCCATTTCCAGAACATTTTCGTCTTTTCAAACAGAATTTCTGTGTCCAATAAACAATAGCTTCCAATAGCTCCCGCCAGCCTCTGGTAACCACATCCTGTCTCTGTGCTTTTGACTCCTTAACCGACCTCATGTACGTGGAGTCACAGAGTATTTGTCCTTTTTTTTTTAAGATTATTTTTTAAAGTTTATTTGAGAGAGTGAGCGAGAGAGAGAGAGCACGCGCAGGGGGAAGAACAGCAGAGGGAGAGGGAGAAGCAGACTCCCCGCAGAGCAGGGAGCCTGATGCGGGGCTCGATCCCAGGACCCCGGGATCATGACCTGAGCCAAAAGCAGACGCTTAACTGACTGAGCCACCCAGGCATCCCCAGGATTTGTCCTTTTGTGACTGGCTTATTTTATTTAACATGCCCTCAAGGTCCATCCGTGTTATAGCATAAATCTGAATCGTATTCCTTTCGAAGGCTGAATAATGTTCCGTTGTAGGCGTACACCACAGTTTGTTCATCCATTTGTCTACTCATGGACATTTGTGCTGTTTCTACCTTTTGGCTGTTGTGAATACACTGCTATAAGCATTGGTATAGACATAGGCATGGACTTTAGATTGAACTAAAGTATTACATCAATGTAAAATTTCCTGAATTGGATACCCGTAATGCGGTTATGCAGGAAAATACCCTTGTCCTAAGGCAATGCACACTGAAATACTAAGAGGCAAAGGGGTATGATATATGCATCCTACTCTCAATTGTTGCCAAAAAACTAGAGACAAAGGAAATGTGGCAAAATGTTCCAAATGGATGGATCTGGGTGAAGAGGATGTGAGTTCTCTATATCATTTTTGCAACTTTTCTGCAAGGTAAGAGTTTTAAAAACACACGGGAAAGTAAGGAAGAGAGAAATTTCATTTCTGACAACCCAACTTCATGGAGAAAGAGGAATCTATGAAGAGCCAGCCCTCACAAAGCCTGAACTGTAACAAGGGGAGTGGAAGTTAGGGGCAGGATTCCTCAAGGCTTCCTTGAGTATCTTGTCCCTATGAGCACAAGTTGGCCCCATGCCCCTTGCTGGTGCTCTGCTCTTATGGTTTCTCTACTACTCTCTGCTTCTTCAACTGCTCCTGCGCCTACCAACGAATTTCTCCATCCTATCCTCTCTTCCTCTTGTCTTCAGCTTGCTCAGAGCCTCTGTTTCCTCAGGCTTGCGGCTTCCTCTTCTCTGGGCGTGTCCGGCCACCGCAGTGTCTTCCTCTCTGGCCCAGAGCAGCAGTGGCTGGGGTCGCGCGGTACAGAGCATGGCAGTCTTTGTGTAGAAAGAGCCGCAGTCATGTCACAGAAGCTCATTGCTTGGGTAGTCCAGGCCCGCTTAAAGGACTATGCCTGGGGGGCACCTGGGGGGCTCAGTCGGTTAAGCGTCTGACTCTTGGTTTTTAGCTCAGGTCGGGATCTCAGGGTCCTGAGATCAAGCCCCCTGGCAGCCTCAGCACTGCGCATGGAGCCTGCTTAAGTTTTTCTCTCTCCCTTTCCCTCTGCACGCATGTGCATGCGCTCTCTGGGATGGGCGGAGACTATGCCTAGAATACTTGGTGTTGTTTAGGGACTCGGTACTGGGGGTGCAGTGGGGAGAAAAAAGCAAACCATCCAATCTCACCCCAGGCGTTATGATTCATGCTTGATTCCTCTTGGAAATGCATCAAAAAATAGAAACTATGTATAAAAGTTCCAGGGACTTGGAGAAGACAAGATGTCGTTGTAGTCTTGGAGCATATTGATTATCAGAAAGCCTTCCTCCCTGTCTCCTGCCCGTTCCTCCTTCCCACAAAAATTCATTATGTGAAAGGCACTATAATGGATGCTATGGGGAATCTAAATTGTTTAACATGTGGTCCCTGCCACAAGAAGCTTACAGTCCAGAGCAATGCAAAACTAACGTTTGTAATCTGTTGGTATGCATCTGACCTGCATTTAAAAAAGAAAAGGAATAATGGGCGCCTGGGTGGCTCAGTGGTTGGGCGTCTGCCTTCGGCTCAGGTCATGATCCTGGAGTCCCAGGATCGAGTCCCACATCAGGCTCCCTGCTCGGCAGGGAGTCTGCTTCTCCCTCTGACCCTCCTCCCTCTCATGCTCTCTCTCTCTCATTCTCTCTCTCGCAAATAAATAAAATCTTAAAAAAAAAAGAAAAAGAAAAGGAATAAAAAGGAAAATTATTAGAGTCCATCACACTTAGTAATGGTAACTATTGTTTAGTGAATTTTTATGTGTGTGTACATGTGCACAGGACAGTGATATAAAATGTATTTCTCCTGTGGGTTATAGAAAAACCATCTGCAAGCCACTGATACAGTAGAACTTAAACCTACAGCTTTGGTGATAACCCATGTGCTGATTCATATCTCCAGCCTTGAACTCGTTCCTGAGCTCTGAACAGGGCTCCAACTGCCAGTCGTACATCTCAAACTCAACATACCCAAAATTGCCCATATCATTTTCCTCCCCCAAATGTGCCCTTTCCCTACCATCGTCTGTTGGTTAAGGACATTGACATCTACTTGGTAAGTCAAGCTTGAAGCCTAGGAGTTCTTTACAGTGTCTCCTACTCTACTCCTTCTTCAGATCCAGTTGGCCAGTCGGCCTCCTCCTCACCACCCTCACTGGCGCTCCTTGGTTAGGTAGGCCCTGTGTGTTTTCATACCCGGCTTCTTTCCATATCTTCCTAACTAGTCTCCCTGTTTCCAGTCCTGTTTCCTGACTCTTCCCCAAGTCTGTGTATCACATTGTTGCCTAAATTATCTTCCCAAGGGGCACCTGGGTGGCTCAGTCATTAAGCATCTGCCTTTGGCTCAGGTCATGATCCCAGGGTCCTGGGATCGAGTCCCGCATCGGGCTCCCTGCTCAGGGGCGAGCCTGCTTCTCCCTCTGCCTTTGCTGCTCCCCCTGCTTGTACTCTCTCTCACTCTCTTTCTCTCTCTCTCAAAGAAATAAAATCTTTTTTAAAAAAAATAAATTCTCTTCCCAAAATGCCTCTATGGTATTTTTGTTCCTGGTTGAAAATGCATCAATAGTCCCCGCTGCTTTCAAATTAATACCCAACCATGAGAGCTGGAGTCTTTTACTCCCGACTTTTACTCTTGCCTCAAATTACTTTCTTTTTTTCTTCGCCTGTGCCTAAATCCTACCCCTCTTTATGGACATGGCTCTGGTGTTTCCTGGTCTGACTTTCCTTTCTGACTGCCTTCCAAGGCTTCCCTATCATCCTGGGCAGGCCAATGTCCCAGCACTGATCAAACCTCATGGCCATTGCGGCTTGGTTGTCTTGATTACGAGCTAGCTGACAGCAAGGACTGTTTCATTCATCTCTGCAGAACAATCAACGAGCGCATAGCCTGACATGCTCAGCACTGACCACACATGCGTTGAAAGATGAAGATGAAATCTCTTAACTGGTCTACTCTTTGATTTTAATGAGAGTACATTGATAATGTTAAATAATTCTTGCAAATGCTGCAGTTTTCTTTCTTTTTTTTAAAAGATTTTACTTTATTCATTTGAGAGAGAGAGAGCACAAGAGGGGGCAGGGGCAGAGGGAGAAGCAGACTCCCTGCTGAGCAGGGAGCTTGATGCGGGACTCGATCCCCGGACTCCGGGATCATGACCCGAGCCGAAGGCAGTCACCTAACCAACTGAGCCACCCAGACGCCCGCAGATGCTGCAGTTTTCCAAAGGTCATTAGAAATAGAGGGTAGCCGATTGGCCAGCCGTGCTTTGTCTAAATCTGATTTGCTCACTCCCTTTTCTGTTGCCCCTTTTCTTTGGTTCCAACACCACGAGAATAAGAGAACATTGCCATCTGCTTGTGGGAACATCCAGGAATTCTCCCACCAACAAATCCCCATTTTTTAACAAAAAGGAAAAGAAAAGGCTAGAAAAAGAAGGCAGGAAGGCAACGTGGATCGTGTTTATTTTACTTTGGACCCTTTTTGTTGTTCTTATTGTTCATCTGTATTGCTGTTCAGGCCTTACGGAGGTAGCCCAGATCTGCTGTTGCTTACTTTGGATGTGACGCCCAACTGACTGAGCCACCCAGGTGTCCCCGTGCCTTTCTCATCTTTAAGAGGAGGTAGAAGTTAGGGAACTGTAACAGGTCTTACTATCCAATTAGTCACTTGATCTTCATAGAAAAATAGAAAAACTGAGTCCTTTGGTTTTGCTGTACTTATCTAGGTCTTTTCCAGCTTTTTCTCACAGGAAATCAAGTCTCCACCACTGTTAAAGGAAACAACATCTGGAATAAATATGAATTCTCAAGAGGTCAGCGTGTGCATCGTTAGTGCAAGGCTGCAGAGTTTTACTTTAAATCACAACCAACAATGTTCTTAAGGCAGCTAGAGCAAAATTAGGAAGGGATTCACTGGCAATTCCGCTGTGGTCATTTTTCAGTTTTTAAAACCCTGACATGTTCCCAGCAATATCTCCAATGTCTTGTTAGAAAGCCTCTCATTCCCATGCTGTCACACAAGATCGATACTTCCTGGATCCTACAGCAAGAATGAATCACTCCCTGACCACTGAGTGACGTAAGGTCCTCCTGGCTGGACCCATTTTCAGATTCTGCCGTGACCTCAGGGTTTCTGAGACATATCCCAAGAGCAAAGGGTCTTCTTCCTGGGATTTTTACTTAAGCAATGGGGGAAAGCTGGTTGGAGAACCCTTTATTTTTTCCCGGGGCTCTGCCTGAGTATTGTCCTGGTGGCAGAACTTTCCTTGATTCTCTGTTTCAAGCACTACATGATGCCACATTCATCACTGACAGCTGGCCAGCCCCTTGGAAAAAGTCATGTCACCACCAAGTAACTTCTCTATGTGACGCATTCAGCATTTGCTCCGGTCTGATCCTCTCTTACCCATTCAACCGCCATCTCCGTGTGCATCTGTCATTTGCTCTCTGCCTCTGTCAGGCATGAGAGTACTGTGGCCATGTCTGGGCTTTGCTTGTGCTAGTTCCCCACCTGCTAACCCCTATCTTCTTTGTTCACCTATACAATTTCTTCTAGCCCCTCAAAACCCAAATAGGATCTGTTTTTCCAGCATCCTAATATTCATTATGCTTCTGGTTCCCAAAACTCTGTTATTATTCATTGTTGATATTCATTCATCATCGATTCACTTATTTTTGCAATAAATATTGACGAAGAACCCACTATGAGTTATCACCATTCTAGAACTCAGGATACTGTGGTGAATTAGATAAGTCTTTGCCCTCTTAGAGCTTTTGTTCTAGTGTGGGAGACAGACATTCAGCAGGTAAATAAGTAAGTAGCATAGTTTCAGATTGAGACAAATGCTATGAGAAAAAATAAGGCAGGGTAAGGGCTAGAGCATGGCCATGTGAGTGGAGGCTGTTTCCCATACAGTGATCAGGGAAGACCTGTCTGGGGAGGAGACATTTGATATTTGATGAGAGACTTGAATTATGAGAAGAAATCAGCCATGAGTCGACCCAAGAGTGGAGTGCTCGTGGTACAGGGAAGGGGAAGCGAAGTTTTAAAAGGAATGTTCTAGAACAGTAAGAAGGCTAATGTGAGGCAGAACGTAGAAGGAGATGAGGATGGAGAGAATGCAGAGGTAAGAAACTGTAGGGTTTTGAGGGAAAGAAGAATCAAGGGTGACCTCTTAGTGCTAAGTCTAGTACCTAGGAAAGCTTGGGGGAGGAAGTGAATGCAGATTTGTGTGGGTAGGGAGCTGCTGGATTTGGAATGAGAGTTCATTTTTAGACATATTAAGTTTAGGATCCTTCTAGGTATGCAAGTATAGATGTTGAGTAGATAGTTTGGTATATACAAGTCTAAAACCCAATGAGAGTTCAGGTTAGAGATACAAAAAGCCAAGTGCCTAGCAAGATCATCTGGGAAGAGAGCGTCCATTAGAAGAGGCCAGGGCCCTGGGGCCCACCAGCATTTAGAGATCACAAAGGAGAAGCCAGAAAGGAGAGTCTGAACTTGTGGCCATTGAGATTTTCCATATACCCAAACATCCGTGGTACTGTGGGGTGCACTAATAGCTTCATGGGCGCCAGACTTGTCATGATAATCAAGAGGGCGAACTTCTTGTGACTGTTCCTGTCTCTCCACAAGAGCAAGGGTAAAGGTCCGACATGTTTTGTTCATGCCTTCAGTCTTGGCACAGCCCTTGTTTACCATGTACTTCTTACTGTTCCCAACTCTCTCACAGAGCAGAGTGAACACTGCCAGGCTATTGGGGAAAACGTAGCTACTTCCTTTCTCAAGGACTGAATCTGTGGGTTAGTTAAGAATTCTCAGACTTCTTTTACTGGCAGTAAACTGATGCACGGAGAGATTAATTTATGTGCAGCCCAAACTGAGTCAACAGCTAGCCTCAGGCCACACTGCAGCATTCAGGGAAGGGTGCGCTGAGGAGTGCCAGTGTTGCGGCCACCTGGAGTGTTGGTTTTTTAAAATATTGCTAACATCTATGGCTTGTCTACTAAGCGCTTCGCAGATAGTAACTCTTAACCCTCACCATGACTCCGCGCAATAGGCAATATTGTTCCCATTTTACAGATGGGCAAACTGAGGCATGAGAGCGTTCCAGAGGTAAGTAAAGTTGCAGATTAGTCTGGGTCCTGAATCCATGCTCTTAACCACAATGCTACACAGCTTGCTGAAGCGGAATCTCCGGGAATGGGATGTAAGACTAGTCTGTATTTAGGAAAGTCTCTGGGACATTTTTATATGTATGAGAGTTTGAGAATCAAAGTTTCATGGGATCTCAAGTTTGTTCTTTGAAGCTCATGGATATCTTAACATTTGCTCTACTAAATCAGTTATTTTTAACATCTCTAAGAATCTATGTTTAAGTTAATTTATTAGAGTCTCCTAGACCACTCTGAGTAATATTTTGTTAAACATAGCTAACAGCCTACCGCATAGTTTATCATTCCCAGTGAGGTAAAGTACATAATTAATTGCACATCGAATCAGCTTTCATTGTCTAACATGTTGACAATAATTACTTAACAATTTAAAGTCTCACGCCACAGATGTGGATGCAGCCTACTCAACAAGAAAAATGTGTCTTTTGACTACATGCGAAAAAGTGAAACTAGACCACTTTCCCACACCAGACACGAAAATAAACTCAAAATGGATTAAAGACCTAAATGTGAGACTTGAAATCAAAACGCCTGAAAGAAAACATAGGTAGTAATCTCTTTGACATCGCCCTTGGCAATGTATTTATGGATGTTTCCTCAGGCAAGGGAAACAAAAGCAAAAATAAACTATCAGAACTACCCCAGAATAAAAAGCTTTTGCATAGCTAAGGAAACCATCAACAAAATGACAAGGCAGTCTACTGATTGAGAGAAGATATTTGCAAATGATACATTCGATAAGGGGTTAATATCCAAAATATATAAAGAACCTATACAACTCAAAACCAAAAAACAATCTGATTAAAAACTGGGCAGAGGACCCGAATATACATCTTTCTAAAGAAGACATACAGATGTTCATACAGATGTACATGAGGACCAACAGAAACAGGAAAAGATGCTCAACATCACTCTAATCATGAGGGAAATGCCAATCAAAATCACAATGAGATATCACATCACACCAGTCGGAATGCCTAGTATTGGCAAGGATATGGGAAAAAAGAGAACCCTGGCACACTGTTGGTGGGAATGTAAATGGGTGCAACCACTGTGAAAAATGGTATGGAGTTTCCTGAAAAAATTAAAAATAGAAATACCATATAATCCAGTAATTTCCCTACTGGGCATTTACCCAAAGAAAACAAAAACACTAATTTGAAAAGATATATGCACCCTTATGTTTACTGCAGCATTATTTACAATAGCCAAGCTATGGAAGCAGCCCAAGTCCATGGATAGATGAATGGAGAAAGATGTGGTATGTGTATACAATGGAATATTACTTGAGCATAAAAAAGAATGAGATCTTGCCATTTGGGACAATATGGATAGACCTAGTTAGGCTAAGTGAAATAAATCAGAGAAAGACAAATACCATATGTGTGGAAATACTTATGTGTGGAATCTAGAGAACAAAACAAATGAACAAACACACAAAAACCAGACTTTTAAATACAGAGAACAGGGGCGCCTGGGTAGCTCAGTTGGTTAAGCACCCACCTTTGGCTCAGGTCATAATCCCAGGGTCCTGGGATCAAGCCCCATATTGGGCTCCTTACTCAGTGGGGAGTCTGCTTCTCCCTCTCCTTCTGCCCCTCCCCCTGCTCACACACACTTTCTCTCTCAAATAAATAAGTAAAATCTTAAAAATAAATAAATAAATACAGAGAACAAACTGGTAGTTGCTAGAGGGGTTGTGAGCAGGGGAAAGGGCAAAATAGATAAAGGGGAATAAGAGATACAAACTTCCAGTTATAAAATAAATAAGTCATGATGATGAGACATACAGTACAGTCAATAATATTGGGACAATAATCCAATAATATTGTAATAATGTTGAAAGATGAAAGATGTATGGCGACAGATGGTGACGCCACTTAGAATGGTGAGTGTTGAGTAATGTCAAATCAACAGGTTGTATATGGAACTAAGATAAAATTCTGTTAATGATCCTTCAATTAAAAAAAGAAGAGTGTGTCTTTTCCCCCTATGTTTATAATTTGGCACCTGTGTCTGCTCAGGCCCATTAACAACGGGTTAATCAATCACATGGCCAGCAGAACAGCATGAACGACTCCACGTGTGGCTGAGGGTGGTGGTAATGTGGCACGTCCCAGCTCTGCACTCCCCAGGGTTGAAAAGACAAAGTCTTGTGAGATTTGGGCTGGCCCAGAGCCCTCAGAGAAGCCAATCAACAGAGTGTTCTCGGGGTGCCTGGGTGGCTCAGTCATTAAGCGTCTGCCTTCGGCTCAGGTCCTGATCCTGGAGTTCCGGAATCAAGTCCCGCCTCAGGCTCCCTGCTCAGCAGGGAGCCTGCTTCTCCCCCTGCCCCTCCCCCCTCTCATGTTCTTTCTCGGTCTCATTCTTTCTCTCTCAAATAAATAAATAAAATCTTAAAACAACAACAACAACAGAGTGTTCTCTGACAACCTTCATGGACGGTCTCAAGAGCTTCTGGGGGTGAAAGGCAAATAGAGTCTAAACGTATTTAAAAAAAAAAAGGAAATAGGGGCGCCTGGGTGGCTCAGATGGTTAAGCGTCTGCCTTCGGCTCAGGTCATGATCCCAGGGTCCCGGAATCGAGTCCCGCATCGGGCTCCCTGCTCTGCAGGGAGCCTGCTTCTCCCTCTGCCTCTCTCTCTCTCTCTCTCTCTGTCATGAATAAATAAATAAAATCTTTAAAAAAAAAAAAAAAGGAAATGAATCCAGTTCTCAGGTGAAAAGAAGAAACATGTTAAATACACACGGCCTTGAGATGCCTGGGGATAACATTTAGTCAACTCATTGCTGTTGACAAGGAATGATGTTTTACTGCCACGGATCTCCACCCAGACTGACCCTGGAGTTGGCATCATGTGAACAGTGAGACTGGTTTCACCTGTTCGCAACTGTTCAACTGTGAGTCATCAGTTGAGACGCTGCTTAAGCTGATTTCCCTGGCAGTTTATCATATGCACACTTTTTTATCCCACAATAGAAGTCAACAAGGCTGTTCACCTGTTGTATATTGTCAAAGGGGGAAAAAAAATGAAACAGATCGGAATTGAAATGAGGTCATTATATTGGGGAGAACTGAAATCTGAGTCTTTTATCCAAAAAGAAAGAAAGAAGAAAAATATAGTGGGAAGGAGGATGGGGAAGAGAGAGGTTAGTGGTGGAGGGTGGGATGAACTTCTAAGGTTTATGTCTTGGCTATAGGGTTGACAGATTTAGGGAAAAAAAAAGAGAAAAATATAAGATGCTAAAATAAATTTGAATTTCAAATAAATAATGAATAATATTTTAGTATAAGACTACCCCATGTGATATCTGAGACATACGAGTACTAAAAAATTATTTGCTGTGTATCTGAAATTCAAATTTAGCTGAGTGCCCTGTATTTTATCTGGCAACCCTACTTGAGTAGTATCTTTTAATCTGAGTTTGAAAAAGATCCTTTTAGAAAACAGATGTCTTCAGGAAACTGGGTCATGGATTCAACAGCATAAATACTTGCTAATTATGCTGTTTAGTGTCATGGGATTATATATTTATTTATATTATATTTATTCATAAATAAACTAGCAATTGTAAGGACTGAAACTTATTTTGATTTGAAAGACCATCCACTTTGCTTATCTACTTGGCACAAGTAGGACAAAACTAAAACTGGACACCACTGATTCTAAGAATTATGGACAAGAAAACATCCATCCATTCATTCATTTACTCATTCTCTGCTTCCTTTTTGTCTGCACAAAGGCTTGCTGGTAGACATGTTTTATTAAGATTTAGTTTAGTGATCAAAATCATAACCATATATGAACTCCCTGACCTAGTTTCTTAAATAATTCTGCATGGTAATAATTTAAATGTGAAGAGATGTCACAGACCCAGCCAAAGGCAGAACAAAGCCCAAAAGAAAGGGCCAACTTGCACCCTCCATGCTGCTACGTTTACCGCAATCTGTCCAATTCCAGTTTGCCCAGGATGGCAATCAACTAGCACAGTAAACAAATGCAGAGGTTGAAACGAATATAGACGTAGAGTTGGGTGCTAAGGATATGCAGTGGGAGGAAAGAAGGAAGACTGAGCGTAAAGAACACATAGATTGTAAGCCAAAGAGTCCAAATATGGCAGGCTCTGAGGCTGAAAGAGGGTAAGGCAGGGATATGGGAGAGAGCAGGGAAGGGGGTCTGTCCTGTGCTTGGTGAGCAAAGGCGGTGGGGGGATGGCAGAGAGATGAGGAGCAAGGGTGACGATGAGAGTCTGTAGACCAGTATTTGAAGGGCTATCAGATAAAAGGAAATTTAGTTTGTCTAGCACCAGAGAATGAAACGAAGGCCAATACATAGACGTAGCAGGAAAACAGTTTTTACACCACTCAGGCAAGAGCTTTCTAAGCATTAGAGCTGATCGCTGGTGGAACTGTGGAGCAGAGGCGGGTTGGCTGGGGGTCAGGCCTGTCTTGGGTGAGGAGTAGACCAGATGCCCTCCGACGCTCCTTCCCACTTGTGCTGTATGTTTCAACCCAGCAGGGTCTTGTGCCCTGCAGTAATTGCTATATGCTCAGTGCCGAGGACGGTGCTTGACACACAGTAGGGTCTCAGTAAATCTGCAGGTGCTAGGAGAGTGCTTTGTGGAGGAGGTGGTCCTATTTTGGGCCTTGGTCTTGATGTGAAAAGGAAGGGGCAGTTTACTTAAATCAACACACTGCGAGCATCTACATTTGGAAAGGAACAGGCTATAAGGCTCTATTTTGTGAGAGCTTCAAACACGTAATCCGTGTTTCCCCAGCCCACAGCAGCCTGGAGCGAAAAAAGAAAAGAAAAGAATAATCAAAAGCTGTATTTCTCTGGTGCTCCCATTCTCCCTGCCTACAGTATTTTCAGTCCTTTCAAATTTCTCCCCCACTGGTTCTAGGGCCCCCCCCGGTGGGGGGGCTCCTCATGCCTTCTGAACTCAGGGCGATAGGAGGGTGCTCGATTCCACTACTTCTCTGCTCTGGCTTGCCATTTTCTCTCCTGCTCTGCCCTACTGTGGTGATGTGTCTACATTTCTATCCGCTCCAGGGACGCATCGTATAGCCCATCAAGGACAAACAGTGCTGCCCGGGCATTTGCCAGGTATGCCCTGCCCAGCACCACCAGGGAAATTGCTCCACGAGGTCTGCCTCCGGGGACGACTGTGTCTTGAGTGTCAGGAGGGAACGCGGGCCCCTGAGCCAGGGCAGCTGGCAAACGTTCCTTTACCTTTCTGTGCCTCAGTTTCCCATATGACAGTGCTTCCTCTAGGGGAAGGCTCGGGAAGTGAGGAGAGGCAGCCCTCTGAGCTGTGTGCCCCCCGGGAGAGCCGTCAGGACTGGAGCTGTCCCTGGGCTCCGAAGACGTCTAGTTCACCGGCGCGGCACTGTCCCCGTTTTCCTCACGCTGCACCATATGTAGCCTTACAATGAACGTTAGCTCTTGAGATAAACTGAGTGGGTGTCTTTCTTTTCTTTTCTTTCTTTCTTTTTTTTTTTGGTTAAAGATTTATTTACTTTACAGAGAGAGTGCGTGGGGGGAGGAGCAGAGGGAGAGGCAGAATCTCAAGCAGACTCCCCGTTGAACATCAGCCCAAGGCGGGGCTTGATCTCACGACCTTGAGATCATGACCTGAGCTGAAATCAAGAGTCCATCACCCAACCGACTGAGCCACCTAAGCGCCCCAAGCTGAGTGGGTTTCTGAGAATTTGAATATATAATCAGGATGGAATAATTCAGATTTTCATATATGTATACACACACACACACATTTAGATTTATTTATTTATTTATTTTAGAGAGCGAGCGAGCCAGAATGAGCAGGAGGGGCAGAGGGAGAGGGAGAAGGAGAGAGAATCCCAAGCAGACTCACACATAGTTTACAAATTTTTTTTTCTTATGATGAGAACTTTTAAGATCTATTCTCTTAGCAACTTTCAAATATACATTACAGTATTATTAACTATAGTCACATTACATCCCCATGACTTAATTATTTTCTAACTGGAAATTTGTACCTTTTGACGATCTTCACCCATTTCAGCCCACCCTCTCCCACCCACCCCCACCCCTGCATTTGGCAACCACCAAAATGTTCTATCTACGAGTTCAGTTTTTTTGGTTTTGTTTTGTTTTGTTTTAGATTCTGCACACAAGTGAGATCATACTGTATTTGTCTTTCTCTGACTTATTTCACTTAGCACAAGGCCCTCAAGGTCCATCCCAAGCAAACAAAAGTCTGAACTTCAGGGAGCCCAGGGTAGGGTATATTTGCAACAGGCAAAGGAAAAGATGCCCCAAAAGGGAGGCATAACACATTGTCTTCTGGCTGGTGGCTGTGAATAGGTATGCCATAGTGGATTCTTCCGGGGATTTCGTGGTGGTGGTTTTTCCCTTAACGTGGTTACTGCAGTGTGTTGGAACTTGGGAATCAGAGGCGGTGGCAGATTTAGATACCACTCAGTCAAAGAACGTGGCTCACTTAAAACAGCAGTGGCAAATTGTCACCTAAGATGCCCTGTGCCCAGGCTGGCCTTTGTACTTCCCGCCCCAGGGCTCCCTCTGTGTCCTCTGCCCAGGGTGAGGAAGCCGCATTGATACAGGCTGGACCCCGAGTGCTATGGGAGACTGGGGGTACCACAAGCCACAGGCCTCTGATCCCAATGTTGCCTTTCCAGAAATTGGTGAAGGGGGTCACACTGGACATCAGAGCCAATTGGAAGTTCCAGAGTGCAGCCCGAGGTGTGGGCCAGGGGCCGGTGAGGAATGCCTGGAGAGTTTATTTGAAGATGGCAACCTGTGTACCATCCAAAAGAGTCCCGCTGGTGCCCAAAGAGTTGCGGCCAGCCCTGTGCACACCTGGGGGCAAGGAGTCGAGTCAAACCAGTTCTAATGGTGTCACTTAAAGCACTTTTGGTGGTGCTTTGCAGTCAATCCTGTAAGATACTTTTATTTTATTTGAGAGAGAGCACGAAGAGAGCACGCTTGTATGCAGGGGGCGGGGGAGGGAGGAGGGGAAGGGCAGAGGGAGAGAGAATCTTAAGCAGACTCCACGCTCAGCATGGAGCCTGTCTCAGGGCTCGATCTCATGACCCTGAGACCATGACCTGAGCCAAAATCCAAAGACGCCCCTAAGATACTTTGATTTTTAATCTGTGGCTCTTTTGTAAGGAACTATTTCTTTAATATATAGCATATTTACTTAAGTAGTCAATCTTTCGCTCAGGATGAATTTAAAGGAGTGACTTTCCCAGAACCTGATAGTGCCTAGGAGTGCCTAGTTGCCAACATGCAGGAATGGGTGGGACATCTGGTCCTGGTGCAGGGAAGTCACTTGTGGGGCAGTCAGAAGGTCCTAGAATTGCTATAAGTGCATAGGGGTCATTTGGGGATAAAAATGCATAGGGGATAAAAATGTTTATAACTTGATCCCAGCATGGAACAATCGGGGCTGTTAAATCCAACCATACATCACTGAGATAGAATGTGTGTGTTCTTCCCCTTCACCTCCCTGAGGGAGCAAATGTAAATCTTAACTGAAGTATAACTTACACTTTCCCTTAGGAAGGAGGGGGAGGCAGGCCTGGGCAGCTTTAATGTAACATTTATAATAGCTGTTTTACATATCGTGGGGGTTAGCATCTTAAAATTGTTTGGCCCTCACACAGAAAACCACCGAAGAGTGATGCTGAAACATGACGGGCGGGGGGGAGGGTGTGCTTATGAATGCGTTATGCATAAATGTTTATGCTTATTTTTCCTTGTTATACATGCTCGTTGTAAATAGTTCTAAGATCATAGAAATATAATCCCATCCTCCATAGACAAGCAGGGTTCACGGCTTAAATATTCTTGAAATTTTAGATATACGATCACAGGGATGATCAAGAGACTACTTTCCCTAAAAGAACAGGGAACATACAAATCCCTGGGAAAACACATTCCCTGTGGGAGGGAAGAGATTAATGCTTGCAATGGGCTGCATTAACCATCCTCAGCGACAAGATGTAAATAGTCAAAGGCAACAGTGAACAGGGGCATGACTGCTGTGGGTAGTTCGACTTTATCCTCTCATGCAAACCAGAAGCCAAGAGATTTACCCAGCTCCCTGATGCAGGCGCATCTGTCCCTTCTTTAAATCCGATTTTCTTCCCATCTGTTCCTTTACTCCAGCCTCGAATGTAAACAAAGTTTATGCACAGCGATGCGTTGTGTTGCCAGGCAGCTCTCCTTGCTCCTCTCAAACAAAGTCAGTTCTGGACTGAAAGCCCGGGGGCCCCATTATCATCCATTTTCCCTCACCATGTAAGTTTTGTGACGGTGTCGAAGGTCATATTAGAAATGGGATTTTCAATTTCATTTGCAACACGTGGTGCGGCACAGCTATCTGGTTTTGAAAAGTCTGTAAGGAAACTTCTAAAGGGTGGGGATGACGTAGCTCACGGAACAGGATTTCTGCTCCCCTCCAGAGCAGGGAGGGCATTGTGGGGGGCAGAACTGCCGAGGGGAAACGGACACAGCAGCTCTGGCGGGAGCAAACTCCCTGCCTCCAAGTTACCCTTTGACATGGGGGAGGGGGCGGGTGGCGGCCGGAGGAGCCGGAGGAGTTGAAGATGACTTAAAGATGTGTATCTGTATCTGGGATGTGAGGCTGTGGCTTTGAGAAGAGCCAACTATCTGGCAGCTGTGGGGAGGGATCAGCTGACCTCTGGCCTCCAGCTCTGGTTTTTACAGCTATATAATATTTATAATGCACTCTTCCTGGGAGAAGCTGGGAGCTCTACACATCTTTGAAAGGATTCAGTTAATCCTGTTACTGTCCCATGAGTAATCAGAGACGTAGAGAAGAGCAAACAGGAAAACAAACAAACAAAAAACCACATTTAAAGCGGTCACTGCCTTGGCAAAGAAAGTAACATTCACTCTGCTAAGCAACAGCGGGGAAAGTCAGCTTGTGATTCTTCGTTACTGATTCTCAGAGTCTAGGCAGCGGCAGAAGTGGGCAGAATTCACCCAGAGAGTGTGAATGCAGATCATGCAAGTCACTGTTGATTAAAAGACCCCCCACCCCCACCCCGTGGCATGGGGGCCCATGGTGAGGGGTCAAGCTTTGGACCAGGGCAGCTGGGGGTCTAGGGACATACAGGGATGATTAGGCAAATATGTAAATACATTGGGATTTCCTGCAGTCAGACGGGAATTACAAATATTTTCAAGAGGGGAAATGAATCCCAGAATAAACCCTGTTGTGTGAGATTGGAGCCGGAGGAGTCAATGTGAAGTCAGAGCTGCAGGTAGGCATGGACATAACTAGAGATATGGGTATGATGTGTGTAGATGTGTGCGTGTGCATATGCACACACGTAGATACACACACATACTTCTTACTCCTAGCTGCTGAAAGGGCCGGAAGCAAAGATATCCTAGTAGCCGTGAGCACACCTAGCTTGCAGGGCTTAGCTTCTAAATATTATTCTCCATTTAGAGGAACCAGCATTCCAGGGCGCCTGGGTGGCTCAGTCAGTTAAGCATCTGCCTTTGCTCAGGTCATGATCCTGGGGTCCCAGGATCGAGCCCCATGTCGGGCTCCCCGCTCAGTGTGGAGTCTGTTTCTCCCTCTCCTTCTGCCCCTCCCCACATGTGTTCTCTCTCTCTCTCTCTCTCTACTAGCTCTCACAAATAAATAAATAAAATCTTAAAAAAAAATAAAGGAACCAGGGTTCTTAGAGAAATGGTTGACTCTAGGAATGGGTTGGGAAAATAAAAGATGAGACAGGAACATCTTGTACTACAAAGTACGGAAATGCTAAGAATGATGGGGACATAGCAAAAAGACTTAAGAGCTGCCTTAAATGAGCTCCTACTGGCCAAGTCTGGGATGATTTGAGTATCCCAATAAATGATAGTTACTGATTTTAACCCTTTGATTAAAATAGGAATCCATGAGTCTACACTGATAAAAATTAAATGAACAAATGGAGGAGAAAGGAAAAGGCTATCTTACAATAGAAATCTTAAGTTATCTCTTTACAAAATACCTAGGAATGACTCAGTGGAAAAATCCTATAAGGCCCCACATTTACCAAATGTAACAAGAAAACAGTAATGTGAAAAATTGATGGTATTTGCCTCCTGATATGATCAATGAGAAGACCAAGGCATTGCTTCTGAGGTATTCTTGCTACAAATACATAAATCATAAAGAAACATCAAATAAACCCAAACTGCTAGGACATTCCACAAAGTAACTACAGGCTTCAAAAAAACATCAAGGTCATGAAAGAGAAGGAAAAACAGAGGAATTGTTCCAAGATGAAGGAGATTTTTTAAAAAGATTTTATTTATTTATTTGAGAGAGAGTGGGGGAGAGTGAGCGAGCATGAGCAGGGGGCCAGAGAGAGAGGGAGAAGCAGGCTCTGCACTGAGCAGGGAGCCCAACGCGGGACTCGATCCCAGGACCCCAGGACCATGACCCGAGCCGAAGGCAGATGCTTAACCCACTGAGCCACCCAGATGCCCCAAAATGAAGGAGATTAAAGAGAAATGACATCTGTACAGGACCTGTACAATGTAAACTTGGGACAATGGAGGAAATTTGAATGGGATCTGGGGAATTGTATGGTAATGTCGGATCAGTGTTCGTTTTGTTATCTTGATAGTTGTATTGTATAAGAGAACATCCTTGTTTATAGGAAATACATAAATACATATTAATACATATTGGAGGATTAAGGAGTAAGAGAGTATGAAGTTTGCAACTTTTTCTCAAAAAAAAAAATACTACTTTTAACTTTTTACGACTTTCCTATTCACTTCAAATTTCCAAATAAGAAAATACAAGAAACAGAAAAAAATGCCTACAGTGGGTTTCTAGGTACAGAGAGCATCGTGAAAACTTGAGCAGGTCAATTCAAAGGGAATAACAGTGATACTTATGGCGCAACACTCGCCTACTGAGACCCAATCCCTGTCCTCAGGTTGCTCACCAGAGAGTATTCGGGGTGCAGGGAGATATGGGGGGCAGGGAGGGCGAAGAGGATGGAAGTGTAAGAGAAATGGCACAGAGTCAAAGTGCTACAGAAACTCCAAGGAGCCAGGAGGCTTCCCAGAGGAAGTGCCGGTGAGACCCAAGGTGGGATTGGAGCAGGAGATTGGGGGTCCTGCTTGGCATATAACCGCAGGATTTAGGCATTTCTGAGAATTCAGACTCTGTTTGCTTTTTGATCACCATACAGGCTGCTCTGTTTCTTACCTCTGCACTCTTGCTCCCAATGCTCCTCCTCCCTGGAATGTGGGGGTTTTATGAGCTTAGAGGATCCATCGCAACTGTTCTTCAAGACTAAGCTCCTATGCCCTTCTTTGACTTTTTCTGACCCACTTGCTTCCCTCCAGATAGAAGAGTCCTCTTCTCTTTTGTGCTTCTACTGTTTTTAGGATGTGTATTGCTGCCCACGTGGCTCTTTAGAGCACTTGTCAGTTGGTCTGTCCACCTTTCCCAGCCTGAGCCTCTCCTTCATGCTTTGCATCTTTGTATCTCCAGTGTCTCGCCATAATGGGAACTCAATAATTGCCAAAATAATCAAATTAACCCCGAGACGTCCCCAAATGGTGTTCCTTCCTCCACTTTCCTTTTTTTTTTTTTCTTACCCCTTTCCATTTTTGCTCCTAGGCTCATGAAAGGCTTTCTCTAGTCAGTGAAAACATTTCACGGACTTTTCAATCTCAAGTAATAGGAATCCACATTTAAGGGAAAATATTTTTTCTCCCCTGAGATCATCAGTGAAGGTAGAGGGAGAGAGGGACCAACATGCTGGAAATAGGAACAAGATCTGCCCCACCGGTGACTTAAATTCTTGATCAGTGACTCAGGGACTCACCCACTTAGAAATATGTGAACTACTCCTTAGGGTTATGTTAGGGGAGGCGCCCTAATGACCACAGCTGATTGCAAAAACCAACTAAAATTATGTTAACCACTGATGCTTAGGAGCTTCTTACATCAAAGCAGAGTATTTATATAAGCTGCTATCTGCCAAAGGCCAACAGACTATGCACAGTATTCGAATAATAATAATTAGTAATCGCCAGCATTCCTGGAAGCACTCTTCATCCAGGCATCCATACACCTGCCACCAACTGTGTCCACAGGTGTCACCTGACCCATCTATGGAATGAGGCAGCCCTGGGGTGCGGAAGCCACCTCCTACTTGAGCCCCAGACTCCAGTTACAAAGCCAAATACCCCCTCCCCTTCTCTGTGGTGACTGCAGTTTGAGGTCTGAAAGAACATCTTTTGTGAGTTGCTTTATGACCACCTCTTACTCCATAGCATGCATGAGATTGCTTGCCCTTCTCAGGGGCAGCCAGTCACCGGTCTGCCGCAGAAAGCTGAGGGAGTCCTGGCTGGAACAAGTTTCCCCAGGCTGCAGTTACCCTGTAAGTGCGAAAGCTGTCCCAGTCTGGACAGCTTGATTTCATAGCTTGTTGTTATGGCCTTAGACCAAAGAAAGCAGTTCTTATTCCTACACATAAGGGAGCACAGCACATTTCTCTGTCTTATAATACCATAGACCGGCACTGCTTAATACAGCTGAGCCAAGTTAAGTGGAGAAGCTTGCAACTCTTACTACTCTATCCGCAGGGTGGTTTCCAATCAGCCCACAGGAGGAGGGGAGTGCTCTTACCCTCCGTTTACAGATGGGGAAATGAAGACCCACAGAAGATGCATGGCAGGGGCGCCTGGGTGGCTCAGTTGGTTAAGCGACTGCCTTCGGCTCAGGTCATGATCCTGGAGTCCCGGGATCGAGTCCCGCATCGGGCTCCCTGCTCAGCAGGGGGTCTGCTTCTCCCTCTGCCCTCTTCCCTCTCGTGGTCTCTGTCTCTCATTCTCTCTCTCTCAAATAAATAAATAAAATCTTAAAAAAAAAAAAAAAAAAAAAAAAGAAGATGCATGGCAGTCAGTTCTAGAGTGTGGATCTCTCAAGGTCCTAAATGTAGCCCATCGAGTCATGACATCACTCCGGGTTGGGGATTATGGTTTTTAAAAATAATTGCTCGTGTAGCAATTCATTATTATAAATAACCTAATAATTCCTGATGAAAGAACTAGAAAACCAGGGCTAGCAACAAGTGTGTGACAGCTTGAGTTTTCACCAGCTGTATTCACTGGCCCCCAGCCAGGATACCATCTGACCTTCAAGCTGGCCAAGCACGTGGGTATTTGTCAGTACTCCGAACCAAAAAAAAAAAAAAATCGCTGTGATATTCTAGATACAGAGTTCTGTTAGGGAGGTTAAAAAGGGGGAAGAAAATAAACATGCTGCATGTTTGGAGATGGACTTTTTGTTTCTTCTTGGATATAGCTCTGAGGAAGCATCAAAGCTTTTAATCAAGTATTTATTGAGCATTTACTTATGAGTTGAGCCCTGCATAGAGATTTGGTGGAGAATAAGAAAAGGCTAGCATCTAATTTTAAGCTCGATGGTTTTCCGTCTTGTCGTGGAGAGTATGAACACGTAAGATGCTGTTCCAGCAGCCTTGGCAAACTCCAGCCCTACAGGTCAAATCCAGCCAGCTGCCTGTTTTGTGCAGGGCGTGAGCGAGGAATAGTTTTCACATTTTGAAACGGTGGGAAAAAAAAAATCAGAAGATAAGCAATATTTTGTGAAATGGGAAAATTATAGGAAATTAAAATTTCAACATCTATAAATCAGATTTTATTAAAACCCAGCCAGGCTCATTCACTCCCATCTTGTCTATGGCCGCTTGCATGCTCCAGTGGGCGGCCCCACTGAGTAGTTGTGACCCAGACCACATGGGACACAAAACCTAAAATACTTACTATCTGGTCTTTTTCAGGAAAAGTTTGCTGACCCTGAGGTAGATAATAATCTAATGGTGCTAGGAGGGGTGGTTTGGAACCAGCTGAAGAACAAGAGGAAAAATGACTTTGGGTGGGAATAAAGCTTCAAGGGGGAAGTGCCTCCATGTGAAGTTTGAAGGATAAAGATATTGAGTATCGTGGTTGGCGGGAAAGGCCAGCCAGATGTAGCTGTCAGCTTAACTTCTCCCTGACAGCAATGTGTTCTTGGAACTTTCTTTTTTTTCCTTTTTTTAGATTTATTTATTTGAGAGAGAGAGAGAAGAGGCAGAGGGAGAGAGAGAGAATCCTCAAGCAGACTCCCCTCGGAGCCTGAATCGGGACTCGATCCCAGGACACTGAGAGCATGACCTGAGGTGAAATCAAGACTCAGACACTCAATTGACTGAGCCATCCAGGCACCCCTCTTGGTACGTTCTTTAACTTCTACACCTTAGTTTCCTCTGCTGTTAAATGAAAGTAATAATATGCACCTCTCCGGACTGTTGTAAGGCTCATGGTAAGATCTCAAACACATAGCACATCGCCTGGTACAGAACTGGTGTCTCGTCAGTGTTAGCTATTAATAGTAGTGATTGCCATTAGTTCTCACATTTGGACATCTATTAATAAAAATAAGTCAATGTTTCACCTAAAAATTATGTCTTTCGGAGGTTATTAGTGAATAAGCTTTTAAAATTTTTCTTAGAAGATGAATTAGAGCAATTAAATCCTATGAAGTTGCTAAAAATGGTTATAAAGAATTATAGCATGGGCTGGTAAGCGCTGTGAATTGTGCAAGACTGTTGAATCTCAGATCTGTACCTCAGAAACAAATAATGCAATATATGTTAAGAAAAAAAAAAGAAGAAGAAGAAGGTAGCAGGAGGGGAAGAATGAAGCGGGGGAAATCGGAGGGGTGGACGAACCATGAGAGATGATGGACTCTGAAAAACAAACTGAGGGTTCTAGAGGGGAGGGGGTTGGGAGGATGGGTTAGCCTGGTGGTGGGTATTGAGGAGGGCACGTTCTGCATGGAGCACTGGGTGTTATGCACAAACAATGAATCATGGAACACTACATCTAAAACTAATGATGTAATGTAGGGGATTAACATAAGAATAAAAAAAGAAAGAAAGAAAGAAAGAATTATAGCATGGGAAAAGATCCCCAATGTGTTCCGTGAAAGTAAGCCATATGAGCCTGGAAACTATTTTGCAATACATCCAGATCTGAAACCCTGTATGGGAGTCTGGTGAAGGCTGTCGACTTCTCTACTTGATAAATGCACACTGCCCCAACACACATGGTCTGCATGCAATCTTAGGGCTTAATGGATCCCCTGAAGCCCATCCTTGGTTTCCAGGTTAAGAATTCCTGCTTTAGTTGCTCACTCATACTTATAAACCCACAAGAGATCAATATGTGAACCAGAATGCTAAATTATTAATTTATGAAGATGAAATAATGTCAAGTGGACTAAAATTCTTGCATTGGCCAATCGACTCATATCTTACTATACAGAAGCTACATGAACAACCAAAGCACAATTAAAAGTGAGTATGGGAACATAGCAAAGGGAATTCAAGAATGTTCTTAATGGCTCCTGTCGCCAAGCTACAATAGTCTGATGCATCCATTTCCTCTGGAGAGATACCCCTGCCAAGGATGCTAGAACAGTGAGTCCAAGACCTCTTCTGTGGACAGTTTTTGATGTTTGTACTCTCTGCTTGCAGACACAGGGAAGGCTGAATTCCTTCTGTTATCGGTCTTGCCAAATAAAGGTATAGTATGAGCAGTTAGGACCCCCCTCCATGTAGACATGCTAATTTCCTTACACTATACCTGGCCAAAACATATATATGTTTGGTCTGTATATATATATATATATATATATATATATATATATATATATATATATGACCAGATAGATAGACAGATGATTCTGGTTTAGGGTGGGTTTGTTGTGTTGATTTTTCATAATTTCCTTTTCAGGAGGAACCTTTGTCTTCAAATTTAGAAATTACCTTACTGTCCCCCAATTCTTCCCTACCTCCAGTCCTTGCTGACTACAGAGAAAACATTGTTCCTTTCCTTTCCTTCCTTTCTTCCTCCCTTCCTTCTCTCTCTTCCTTCTTTTTTAGAGATTTATTTATTTTAGAGAGAGAGCGCCGGTGGAGGGGCAAGGGAGAGGGAGAGAGAGAATCCTCAAGCAGACTCCCCACTGAGTGAGGAACCTGACATGGGGCTCGATCTCACAACCCTGAGATCATGACTTGAGCCAAAATCAAGAGTCAGATGCTTAAATGACTGTGCCACCCAGGTGCCCCAATCTCTTTCTTTCTAATAATCTTTTATTTTGAAGTAGTTTAAAACGTACAAGAAGTGGGGCGCCTGGGTGGCTCAGTCGTTAAGCGTCTGCCTTCAGCTCAAGTCATGATCCCAGGGTCCTGGGATCGAGCCCCACATTGGGCTCCCTGTTCAGTGGGGAGCCTGCTTCTCCCTCTCCCACTCCCCCTGCTTGTGTTCCCTCTCTTGCTGTCTCTCTCTCTCAAATAAATAAATAAAATCTTAAAAAAAAAAAAAAGGCAAGAAGTTTCAAAAGTCGTATCTTTGCTGTTTCCAAGTACCTTTCCCCAGCTTAACCACAGTCAAAACCAGGGAATTGGGCGCCTGGGTGGCTCAGTCGTTAAGCATCTGCCTTCAGCTCAGGTCATGATCCCGGGGTCCTGGGATCGAGCTCCCCATCGGGCTCCCTGCTCGGCGGGACGCCTGCTTCTCCCACTCCCCCTGCTTGTGTTCTCTCTC
Organism: Mirounga angustirostris; assembly: GCF_029215605.1. Lineage (NCBI taxonomy): Eukaryota > Metazoa > Chordata > Mammalia > Carnivora > Phocidae > Mirounga > Mirounga angustirostris. The sequence goes on from NW_026991714.1 coordinate 48,363,410, forward strand.
TCGCTGTGTCTCTCTCTGTCAAATAAATAAATAAAATCTTAAATAATAATAATAATAAAACCTTTTAAAAAAAACCAGGGAATTACATTGGTATGGTATTATTAACTCAGGTACAGACTTTATTCAGATTTCACTAGTTTTTACATGCACGCTGGGTATGTGCGCGTATGTGTGTGTGTGTGTGTTGTTCTGTGATATTTTAGTACATGTGTAGATTGAGGAACCAACACCACAATCAGAATACCACAAAGAAACTCCCTCATGTTACTCCTTAACAGCCGACGATTTCATTTTATAAATACCTTGTTTTTCAGTGTTACAAGTCTGTTGCAAGTCTTGGCCCAGCAGACTTCTGCTATTTCAGGCACCTGAAGTTCTTATGCAAATGACCTCAAGGGACAACAGTTGTGACCTCACTAACCCCTTTCCTTGGTGGGGGTAGGGGTGGCGGTGGTAAATACCTTCAGTTTTACCAAGGCCTCAGTGGCAATTTTTAGACTCTAGCTTTCTTGAGTTTCATTTCTGAATCTCTGAATGTTTTCTGTCATTGAGCAATTTTTTTGAATGTATATTCTTGCTGTTGTGTAGAAACAATCTAGAAAACTTTTTGAAAAAATCAGGATATCTGACCAAAATTTCTTTGATGATAGTTGCATGATAAAAAATGTATTAAAGTCAGTGAGATGTGTTGGCACATACCTTCACACCCCTAAACTCGTTTTGCTTCTCTCTAAACTTGTTTCCTCTGGGCTTTGAGGTTTCCTGTGCGTTAAGTCCTTCATATTGGCTTTTTACCTTGGTGAGTTCCATGTGGACCGATTTAGGGCCAACGTGCTCTTCTAGAAAATGCCACCTAAGGTTACACTCTTGTAAAATCTACTTTTAGGGGGTTTAGTTTCCTGGTGATTCTTCCAAGCATGTATGCTATTGTTTGCCCCAGAGTTTGCAAGTCCTTTTGCATGGCCATCCCCCAAGATAGTCAAAAACTAATGGTTATTGGAGCCAGCCCAATGAGCTAAGTGTTTTAAATAAATAATGACACGTGTATATTGAGCGTAACCAGCATAAATGTCTCTTTAAAGTCACTACAGAGGAACAATGCATAATTCAACTGAGGACAACATCACTGAAAGCTTCTCAAGGACCTAATTAATTCTTGGAATAAAAAACTGGGAGTTGATAAAAGATTAGAGGATGCTTGTACCATGACTTGAGGGGAAGGGAACTCAGAGTTGCTGGCAGGAATGCAAAATGGTAAAGCCACTTTGGAAAACAGCTTGGCAGTTTGCATTTAAGAGTTAAACATAGAACTACCTGGAAATTCCTAGGTATCTGCCTAAGAGAAACGAAAACATCTGTCCACACACAGAATTGCGTGCACCTTTCCACAGCAGCATTGTCCACAGTAGCCAAGAGCTGGAAGCAACCCTAACGTCCATCTAGTGGTGAAGGGATATATTAAATGTGGTATATCCATACAATGGAATACTACTCAGAAATAAAAAAAGGAATAAACTACTGACAAATTACATCACAGATGAACTTCAAAAACATTATGCCCAGTGAAATAAGTTAGACACAGGAGACCACATATTCTATGATTCCATTTATCTGAAATGTCTAGAAAAGGCAAACTTCTAGAGACAGAGGGTGAATTAGTGATTGTCTGGTGCTGGGGATGGGAACGGGATGAGGGCATAAGGGATCCCATTGGGGAGATGAAAACATTCTAAACGGATTTATAGTGATGGTTGTACCACTTGGTAAATTTATTAAAAATAATTGAAGGGACACCTGGGTGTCTCAGTCAGTTAAGTGTCGGACTTTGGCTCAGGTTATGATCTCAGGGTCCTGGGATCAAGCCCCATGTTGGGCTCCGCGCTCAGCGGTGAGTCTGCTTCTCCCTCTTCCTGTACCCCTCCCCCTGCTCATTTGCGCACTTTCTCTCTCAAATAAATAAATATCTTAAATTTAAAAAAAGAAAATAAAGAAATAAAAATAATTGAATAATTCACTTGAAATGGGTACATTTTCTGATATGTAAAATATACTTTGAAAATGCTGTTTAAAAAAAAGGAAAGTAACCTACATTTTTCTATTTTTATGGAAGACAGAGGATCAGCTGTGCAAGTGCTCCAGGAAACCCTGTCCTTGATAAGGGATTTTTCCCAAATCTCAGCTGGCCACTGGCTCTCCAGGCCTCAGCTATCCTCACTGTATTTCTCTCTTTAGAAGATGTTCTTCCCCTCTAGTTTCTAGTTCGGGTCTAAAAAACCTAGAGCTGGCTGGTATTTGGATGGAAAGGCTAGCACTTCTGTTGCCTCTTGTACCCTTGGCATCCTTGAACTAGGGGCCAATTCTGCAGATGCCTGATGGAAAATCTTTGGGGGAGCAGGAGAAACTTATTTGTCAGTCCAGGATATGGCCTGAGGAAATGGGGAAGGGTGGGGTAAAGACCTGAAGAGAGAGTGCCCTGTAGACACAGGGGAGAGGAAGGGAGTTCAGCCTACCTGATTCCCCTGGGGAGGGGTGTGGTGGGACAGCCAGGCCCAGAGAGAACCCATTCCCTTGGCGAAACTCGCACTGTGATGGGAAACTGCCCACCATACCCAGGGACTCTTGCCACTCTGAGTGGTCCTGTCCCACCGAAGACGTGCTCAAGATAGATGGGCCAGAGGAAGCTGGGTTGACAGGGAGGGTGGGGGGTGGGGGGTGGGGGGGTGGGGGAAAGCATTGTTTTGTAGAGCAGGAGAGGAGCCAGGGAAGAAAAGACAGTCATCATGCCATCCAGTGTTCATCCATAGCTAGGAAGTTCTCTAGGTTGAATATAGTTTTAGAGTTTTCATTCATACCTATCATTTATTAGCTCTGGGTTCTTCAGCATCTTAGGTAACCTCTACCAGTTATCTGTTACTCTGTAGTTTGAGCTATACTACACTACAGGCCTTCCTCGTTTTATTGTACTTCACAGAAATTGCATTTTTTAACAAATTGAAGGTTTGTATCGAGCAAGTCTATTGGCTCCATCTTCCCAGCAGCATTTGCTCACTTTGTGTCTCTGTGTCACATTTTGGTAATCCTTGCAATATTTTAAACTTTTTCATAATTACCATACTTGCTATGGTGATCTGTGTTTAGTGATTACGACTTGCTGAAAGCTCACATGATGGTTAGCATTTTTGAGCATAAAGTATTTTTAAATTCAGATCTGTACATTCTTTAAAGACATAATGCTATTGCACGCTTACTAGACTACAGTATAGTATAAACATAACTTTTGTATGCACTGGGAAACCAAAAGATTCATTTGACTTATTTTATTGCAATATTTGCCTTAATCGCATTGGTCTGGAACTGAACCGTAATATATCTGCGGTACTCTTGTATTATGTTATCATATAATTATAATTTGCCTTGGGTGGCTGTGGGGTCAGCCGGGGGCCCTCCTCCTTACCCTGTGGTTCTTTTTACTTATTGGTTAGTTCCAGGATTCTTAAATGGCAACTGGATTCCAAGAAGAGGAGCTCCAATGTGCAAGAAAATATCAAGCCTCTGCTTAAGTCATGTTAGCTGATGGGCCATTGGCCAGAGCAGATCACCTGGGCGAGCAAGGAATCAACATAAGAGGGGCTACACAAGGAAGTGAGCCCTGGGAGGCCTGATTGACCTGGCAACCAGGGGCATGAGAGTCGATCACACTTCCAAAGGCTGTTTCTTCATCTGAAAGATGGGGTTGATACTAGTATTTTATTAGGCTTCTTATCCAAAATAAATAATGGATATAAAGCATTTATCATCATGTCTAGCATTGAGTAAGTCATCAGTGACTGGCTGCTTTTCTCATGATCACAGACATTGCTACTGTTATTATTCCTATCATATTTGCCCCTCAGATTTATCAGAGTATAGGGAGATGTGAGAGTGAAAAACCAGGAGGGCCCAACCTAATGGAGGAAGTCAGGAAAGACTTTCTTTAGAAAATGGTGTTTCAGCTGAGGTCTGGTAGATAAATTAAAAGTTTAGTAGGCTAGGCGCATGTGGGTGGCTCAGTTGCTTAAGTGACCAACTCTTGATTTCTGCTCAGGTCATAATCTCAGGGTCATGAGATCGAGTTCTGCGTCGGGCTCTGTGCTCACTGTGGAGTCTGCTTGGGATTCTCTCTCTCTCTCCCTCTCTCTCAAATAAATAAATAAATCTTAAAAAAAAAGTTTAGTAGACTAAAGGAGTAGGTGGGGAAGAGCATTCCAGGAGAGGAAACCATGTGTGCAAGGGCCCTGAGGTTGGGAGGAGTCTGTGGCAACTATCATAGCCATGAAGAGAGATGATTATACAATGTTAGCACTGTAAACCTAGAGATATCCCCAGGATGTTATGAACCAGCCCACCTTCAACATTCGCAAGGACCAGAGCAAAAGTATTAAGAGAGACCCATAGACCATATGTTGAAGTATTTAAAATTATAAACCTAGCTAACAAACTATCAATAAAATATGTCTTCTCCTCCTACCTAATAAGATGTACCCCTGGATCACTCTGTTGGGCTTCCCAATCCCAGCTCCATCCTGTACCACGAGGGTCAGGTGCACATTCATGTGGACCACCCCCCCGCCAACTGCATATCCAAGCTTCTCCCCAGCAAAAAATAGGCATTGCCCAGCTACCCCGTAGCATCCTTTGGCGTGTGTTCACCAATTCCTTGGGGTAAGTTCACCAGCTATATGGTCCACTTTCAGGATGGATCTAGGGAGGGCTATAGGCTGTTCAAGGAGGGCATTCTGGGGTCTTGGGTACCCAGAGTATGGTCCAGAAAGGAGGGTACAGTCTCTGAATGGACACATCCCTTTGGTCCATGGGTTATTTGTCCCATAAGGAGGGGTCAATCAAGAGGAGGGTCTAAGGGGGGATCCTAAAACATAAGGCCCACAGCAGGTCCCCTCACACCAAGAACAACACGGGCTATGGGAACCCAGGGAAAATAACCAAGGCCAGGGGAGGGGAGGCAGGGTCAGGGAAGGCTTCCTGGAGGAGGAAATGCCTGAACCCAATATTTTCCTGCAGAGGAAGCATCTGCTGCAAAATTGAAGTACATGATATAATAAATCTAATGTTCCTTGAAATCAAATAGGCAATGCTACAACTAAGTAACAGATGTTTTAGCTTTGCTTAAGAAGGCATTTCTCTTTTAACCCCTTTATTTGGCAAGATTACAAGTGTTCTGATCAACTGTGATTTCAGTTGGGAAGTCTTACTCTACTTGGCTCACATATGGCTTAGCAGAGAGTAGTTAGGGGTCCATGCACTCATGCCTAAGTTGTTATCAGAGGGATGAGAAAGATATTTTTTTTCTTTTTTTTTAAAAGATTTTATTTATTTATGAGACGGAGAGAGAGAGGGAACACAAGCAGGGGGAGAGGCAGATGGAGAAGCAGGCTCCATGCTGAGCAGGGAGCCCAATGTGGGGCTCGATCCCAGGACCCTGGGATCATGACCTGAGCTGAAGGCAGACACTCAGCCAACTGAGCCACCCAGGCGCCCCAAGAAAGATGTTCTTAATAAGGGGTTAACTGTGAAAAAATTTTTAATGACTCATATGATTGGATTTAATCACAGTACTTCATGTGAAATACCCATTCGCTAGGAGTGGGGAGGGGGAAAAGATGATTGAGTGAATACAGACGGGAATGCAGAAATGTGAACACTGCACCACCGTTTCCCTTCTAACACAATGCTGACCGAGGGCCCTAGGGTCATCATTCACCAATGTCCCCTCCCATCCCCAAGGTCAAGATAGCTGCCCTTGATCTTTTAAGCGCTACAATACTTGACAGATGGAAGGATTCATTCCAATATTTTTTAAATTTATCTATTACACTGCGAACATGAGAATTGTGCATTTGTTTGTGTAAGTCCAAGGGTGGGAAAAGTAAGCTAGGGTGGCAAGATTAAATGCACTAAAGGGAGCCAGAAACCCTGTATTTTTTATAGAATGATCTCAGTTATTTGGCCCAGGGGAAAATGGCAATGTCAGGAATGAACTACTAATTACCAGCCCCAGCCCAGAAGAGAGCCCGGGAGGGTCCATGCCTGGAGGGGCGTCGGCGCAAAGACCTGTGACCCACCAGCTGAGGGTCTCCTCAGCAGCCCAATCCAATGACTTTGCAAGAAAAGAGCAGCCTCCCAGGGAATTTCTTCCTAATTCTTCTTGCCCCATCCAAATCCTACCAAGAAAGAAATAATATAAAGCTAGATGAGGCCAAAATATCTGGAATGAAGGAAAAGGAGAGAGGAGGGAAAAATGAACTCTAGAGTCACCACTTCGGGAAGACTGGGAAGAAAGGCAAAACCATCCACAGATACTCAATTTAGGGAGAGATTATTATTATTATTTTTTTAAAGATTTATTTATTTATTTGAGAGAGCGAGAATGAGAGAGAGAGAGTACATGAGAGGGGGGAGGGTTAGAGGGAGAAGTGGGCTCCCTGCTGAGCAGGGAGCCCGATGCGGGACCCGATCCAGGGACTCCAGGATCATGACCTGAGCCGAAGGCAGTCGCTTAACCAACTGAGCCACCCAGGCGCCCCTAGATTATTATTATTATTACTATGTTACCAATAGTAAATTTTAATTGAGTGCTTACTGTGTGCCTGGCCGTGCTAAAGTTTACCCATCTTGGCTCTCCGAGGAATATATATACACATCCTATGAGGAAAATGCTGTTACTAACTTATTTTACAGATGAAGACAGAGGCTTTCAGAGGGTGGGTTCAGAGTGGGAGGGAACTTGATGGATTCATTTTGGACAGAGTGAATTTCGGGTGACATGGTTTCTGAAAGGGGAGCCCCAGGACTGTCACAAATCAGAAATGGAACCTGGAGGATGGAGGGGGGACAGGCAGGGGGAGAAGGAAGATGGGGCACAGAGATTGTCACTGTCTATCTTTTTGCATCTTTTGAGTTTTGAACCATATGAATGTGTTATCTGTTCAATAAATAAAAGTTTTTTGTTTTTTTTTTTAAATCAGAAATTGAGGAAAGTTGAAGTTGAGGAAAGGTCAGGATGGAAAAAGTGGCTTTGAGAGTTAGGTGGTGTGGATGTTGTTGGGCAACTTCCAGAGGTAGAAGCCCAGCAGTAATCAGTGAACCAAGATGGGAGAGATCTCTTTGTCCCTTTTTTTTTTTTTTAATTATTTGACAGAGAGAGACACAGCAGGAGAGGGAACACAAGCAGGGGGAGTGGGAGAGGGAGAAGCAGGCCTCCCGCGGAGCAGGGAGCCCGTTGTGGGGCTCGATCCCAGGACCCTGGGACCATGACCCAAGCCAAAGGCAGATGCTTAATGACTGAGCCACCCAGGTACCCTTTTAATGAGCCATTTAGAAGCAAAGTAAATACTCTCTGGGGTCACAGCTTTGAGTCTTGACAGATGAAAGTTAACTCTGGGTTTGTAGAGGTATTTGGGAGGCACTGGCAGACTCTTACCACCTGAGTAATCCAGGAAACATTTATCTTGAAGAGAAGGCTAAGGTAAACTTTTCTACAGCTAGTGACAGAAACTCGCAGGAACGATTCACAACCCCATACGTACCTCCTGGAAGCAACTGGCTTGAGCATTTTAGTAAGAGGCCAAGGCAGCTAGGCCATTGCGTGGAACTTAATTATGTATCGCTTGGTTTCTTTAATGTTTCCTGAGCTAAGTAGGATCATTAAATGTTTTATGTTTAATCTGTACCTATTGCAAGCAGAGGTTGGGTCTGAATACCCAGGACAACCATTCCTCCAAAGTTTCAGCCCTTCCAGCTCCCTGGACAGCCCTTGGTCAGTACCAAATAAATGATGGATGAACTGGGAGAATGGAGGTGCCCTTTTTGAGAAAGGGTTGTGTTCAGTAGGAGAGCCAAATGAGAAGCACAGAACAGTAAAGCCAACAGGCACCTGGGGGGTGGACAAGGCAGTGGTTCTCAGACCTGCGCAGGCATCAGGATCTCATGGAGGGCTTCTTCAGGCATGGGATCTATCCCCAGAGTTTCTGATTCAGGTCTGGGGCCCGAGAATCTGCATTATTTGCATTTCTAACAACTTCCCAGATGATGCTATTTCATTTCACCACAAGAGGACCACTGAGCTAACGCAACCTCTTCATCTCACAAAGGGGAAACCGAGGCCCAGGGTTTTACATAACTTGTCCTAGATCCCCTAATTAAATGGCAAAGCTAGGATTAGAGTCTTAATCTCTCTTTCTCTCATCTCTAAATATATCAGCCCATATTTCCTAAAATTAAGAACACTGTCTTTTCATAAACACAGGGCAGTTACAATATCAGGAAATTGACATTCAAACAATACTATAAACTAACCTAATATAAACTAATAACAGACCTTATTCAAATTTTGTCAGTTGTCCCACTAGTGTTCTTTAGTGTCCAGAATCCAAGTTGTGATGTTTCTTCAGTCTCCTTTAATCTGGAACAATCCTTCAGTTTTTCTTTGTTTTGGGGAATTTGATACTTTTTTTTTTTTAAAGATTTTATTTATTTATTTGACAGAGAGAGACACAGCGAGAGAGGGAACACAAGCAGGGGGAGTGGGAGAGGGAGAAGCAGGCTCCCCGCAGAGCAGGGAGCCCGATGCGGGACTCGATCCCAGGACCCTGGGATCATGACCCGAGCTGAAGGCAGTCGCTTAACCAACTGAGCCACCCAGGCGCCCGGAATTTGATGCTTTTGAAGAGTCAGGTCAGTTATTTTGAAGACTGTCCCTAGATTTGGGTTTGTCGGATGTTTTCGCCTGATTAAATTCCAGTTGTGTATTTTTGGCCCAAACCACACAGCAGAGATAGAGTGTTTTGCTGAGGATATCACACACGGAGGCACATGGGTCTCTTTGTTCCATTTCTGGTGATTTGAATGTTGATTATGTGGTTAAGATGGTGCTGCCAGTTTTCTCCACAAGAAAGTTAGCATTTTTCCCCTTTGTTATTAATAAACATCTTGTAAGGAGATACCTTGACACTTTGTAGGTCTATTTCTCATCATACCTCACCCACTAACAATGTGGTGGTGGCCAACTGGTGATTCTCTAACTCTATCCTTTCTCCTACATTTATTACTTAGAATCATACTGTCAGGAAAATTTCTCCTTCATCCATTCATTCATTCATTCATTCATATCAGTATGAACTCACTCATGGATCCTTTTTTATTCTATCTCTTGCCATGGGTCAGTTCCCTTTCTACCATATGGCTCTGCTGCTTATAATACTGTTATTTCAGAAATGATTTATTGGTTTATGATGTTGGTTCAAAAACCAAATTGAATATTTTTTTTCAGACCATAAACTTCACGATAGCCCTCCTCTTTCTTGCCAGCGCAAGCCCCAAGCTAGAGCCCCAAGGAATATCAGTAGTCTTAAGGGGTGCCAGAGCTATGGCTCTGGGTCATATTTTCCAGGGTCATAATAACAATTTTTAAAAATTTTGCCTTAAGACCACTGCCGTCATCATTCCCCACCCACCTTTAATTCCTCTTAGACCGCTTGTGTAATAAGTCTTAGGACCATATTATGGTCCTTGAGCTAAAGGAAGATCCCATCCTCAAGCTCAGATATGCGGAGGGGAGCAGACAGAACTGCTCATGGCCAAACCTAGGATACTATGAAGGAAAAAACTGCCTTACTTGGCAAGCTCTCTCTCTCTCTCTCTGGTCATGCTCCCACTCCGTTGTCCCTGGAGTACCTTAAGGAGGGACATTTGGCTTGCATTGGTATTGGGTTGTATGAGTCCATAGGAAAATGTCAACTCAGAAGTAAATATTTGCCATTTTGGACTGCTAATTACATTATATGATTAAAAAGAAATAAGCGTTTACCACATCCTTGATTTCACCATCATGTCATTGTGCAAGAAAAATAAATCAGCAGTTCAGCAGAAGCAAGAAGTGACTTAAAAAAAATCTAAACATTTTTTGGGGCGCCTGGGTGGCTCAGTTGGTTAAGCGACTGCCTTCGGCTCAGGTCATGATCCTGGAGTCCTGGGATCGAGTCCCACATCGGGCTCCCTGCTCAGCAGGGAGTCTGCTTCTCCCCCTGACCCTCCCCACTCTCATGCTCTCTCTATCTCATTCTCTCTCTCAAATAAATAAATAAAATCTTTAAAAAAAAAAATCTAAACATTTTTTGTTTTTAGAAACAGATATGGCTGACTCAAAATCACAAAGAAGCGAAAATTTCATTTGGGGTTCCATACACCTCTGCCCTCTAAGATATATCGCAAGGGAAATTCCTCTCAGGATTTGGCCATTTATGACGAGACTATCAGAATTCTCTGGGAATACGACATCGGACTGAACCAGGTTGAGTTGGAATGTCGAGTGCAGTAGTTTTCAAACTGTGGTGATACTGCCCCCCAAGGGACATCTGGTAGAGGGTGCATGCGTTTTTGTTTTTGTTTTTGTTTTTGTTTTGAGGGTGACTGCGTTTTTGTGGTTGTTAGTAGGGTAGGGATACTACAGGCATTTCATGGGCAGGGGCCGCCATGTTAAATGTCTTGCCATATATAGGACAGTTCCTATAGCACGAATTGCCCTGCCCAAAATGCCAATAATATGCCCTGGAGAAACAATCAAAGAGTTTCCCTCCCCAGGGATTTAGAATTAGACCAAGATTCAAAGTCACTATCACTGCTCTCTTGAATCGAAGAGTTGTAACTCTAGGTTCTGTTGGCTGTGGCCATTATCCACTCAGTGGACTGAGGAATAGAAAGCCAGTCTGCAGTGACAGAGGACCGGCACAGGTGTGTAGGAAGAAACAGGGGAAAGTGATGGAGTCCTGCTCACACTCTTATTCAAGACACTGGCTCTTAATACAATTCAGACCCATCTACAATCCTGTTACTTGCAAACAAGACTCTTCAGAGAGACTAACTGCCATCTTCCGCCACATGGACTGAAAACAGAGCCAGCTGGTACGTTGAGGGAGAGAGGGGAGCAGAAGCAGAGGGAAGCAGAGATGTACCACTGGATGCTGCCCGAAGGCTTCAAGGTTCCTGGTCAGTTTCTGAGGCCCAGCTGTCCCTGGGCCCATTACAGGTGACCTGAGAGGTAGGTTCTAGGAGATGGGAACTCTCCAGAAGGGGTGGGCAGTTCCAGAAGGAGAAGAAATATGGACAGCAAATTGTATGAATCTCTTTCACCTTCAGTAGGAGGTGAGCCCAGACCAAGCCTGGAAATCGCTTCCATGGAAAGGACCGACTGCCATGAGTTTGAATGAAGCAAAGCTATTTGGTGTGGACTTGACTGCCAGGAGGCTGCATCTCTGGATTAGGGGTCAGTTAAGAAAATACTCATATGCTGAAAAAGAGAAAGCCACTTTCTTTAAAAGGAAAACAAAAACAAAAATACCCCCTCACACTCAAGGGAAAAACATCTCTTAAAATATTAGCTTTGTGGGCGCCTGGGTGGCTCAGTTGATTAAGCGACTGCCTTCAGCTCAGGTCATGATCCTGGAGTCCCGGGATCGAGTCCCGCATCAGGCTCCCTGTTCGGCAGGGAGTCTGCTTCTCCCTCTGACCCTCCTCCCTCTCATGCTCTCTGTCTCTCATTCTCTCTTTCTCAAATAAATAAATAAAATCTTTAAAAAAAAATATTAGCTTTGTTTTCTTAACTAGCTCTTTATCTGCTTGAGTAGGATACTCAAGATGGTGTTGAGGATGGTAGGTTTCATTTCTGTTACTATTTGAACTTGATGAGATATGGAGGAAAGTCGTGGTTTCGTGGTGGATTTCTGTGGACTGGTGCTTAACTGCACGGCTGTAGCTTCCTTAACTGAACGGGAGATTAGAGAGGGAGAATATAATTCCAAGAACTTTGGTTTTACTAGCCAGCAAATCATTTAACAATGACAAAGGTATGGCTTCAGAAGAGGTGGCTGCCATTGGCACCTGCCATTTACAGGCAGCAGGTAGGGACAGATGAAGGAAAGATGGTGGATGCCATAGTGTTCTGTGGCATGCTTGGGTGTGAGATCTGAAATTCTCCTTCCAGCCCAATCTTGCTTTTCTTGGATTTCAGAGTGGATGCTGGGATTCCCATGATTGATCCCCAGCACTTTTCACCCATGATTGTACTCTTGTCACTTCCCTACCAGTCACTCCCTTAACAGAGTCCTCTCATACTTACGGCTCTCAACATTGAATTAGCTTCAGAATTGGTGGCTTTAAAACATGAATTGTTCCCAAAAATGTATCTCAATTTCAGGAATGGAAACACTTTTTAAAACAAGGCAAAGTCAAGTCTTGTGAAATACTTATCTGATTAACCCCCGTACAGCTAACTAAAGGAAACGATTTCTGATGTTAAATGTCTCCAGCAGCAGAGTTTCACCAGTTCAGTCCTCCTTGCTGCTGGACCCTTCCAAGCCTGGAAGGCTCTGGACTCAGGCAGGAAGCAGCACCTGACACGTGGTGGGCAATCAGCACATGCAACCTGAATTGGACTGAAGCTGAGCCTGAATTCTGAGCTGATTTGTGCCATCAGTTTACAGATTTCATTTTATTTATTTGAGGCGGGGAGGAGAGGGAGAGCACAGAGGCAGAAGGAGAAGCAGATTCCCTACTGAGCAGAGAGCCTGATGCAGGACTTGATCCCAGGACCCCGAGATCATGATCTGAGCCGAAGGCAGACGCTTAACCGAATGAGCCACCCAGGAGCCCTATGCTTCACTTTTGAGCATTCTTTGCACTATTGTCCCATGTGCCACTCCCCAGTATGCTTACTGCACGCCACACTGACCCTCTCTGATCCTTGAACAGGTCTCATTCTCCTGCCCCTGAGCAATCGCTCTTGCAGTTCCCTCTGTCTGGGGTGCTTTGCTCCCGCACTCTGCAAGGCTGGGTGCTTCTTACTGCTTGGGTCTCAGCTGAAATACCATCTCTTAAGAAGTCTTTCCTGATGCCTTATCTAGAGTAAGCATCTCTGCCAGCCTGACACTCTCCATTACCTTACCCCGCTTGTTTCTATGCAGTGCTTATCATAATATACATGTTTACCAGCTTATCATAACCTTCTCTCCCTAAACTACAAGAGCAGGGAATTGTCTATATTCTCTCTCACTTTGTCTTCAGAGCTTCCAGGAATCCATATACATGTAATGCCTTTTCCAAAGTAGAAAAACCTGCCTCTTCCTCTGAGAAGACCCAGCCCCTTGCTGGACACCTGGCTTAGGGAGCCAGGCAGGCATGGGCTGTATTTCAGCCCCTCCTGGCTCCTCGGCTAGGTACCCTCGTTCAGTGAACAACCTATACAACTGTGCACTATCTCTGCCCAGCACCGTGCAAAGAGCCTGCAGATAAGAGAAACATAATATTGATTGGATGGATAAATAGGCTTTATTGAGTTTTAACTTACTTAAAAAAAAATGCACCATTTCGAGTGTTTGGTTAGATGAATTTTGACAAAGGCATGTACCCACGTAACCACTACCACAACTGAGATATAGAAATTCCATTACTCCAAGAAGTTTCCTCATGTTGGCTGCCTGGGTGGCTCAGTCGGTTAAGCATCTGTCTTTGGCTCAGGTCATGATTCCAGGGTCCTGAGATCGAGCCCTGCATCGGGCTTCCTCCTCAGCGGGGAGTCTGCTTCTCCCTCTGCTTCTGTCCCTCTCCCTGCTCGTTCTCTCTCTCTCTCTCTCAAATAAATAAATAAATCTTAAAAAAAAAAAGAAGAAGAAGTTTCCTCATGTCCTTTTGCAACTGTCTCTCCTCCCACGCACCACTTCCCCCCGCCCCCCGGCCTCAAGCAATCACTGACTCTTTTAATTTTACTTAGTTATAGCTCGCTTCTTTGCAAAAGAATTTTAAAATGGCCTTAAAAGGGAATAAATACATCAAAATCAATAAAAGAGGGGGAATAAAGAGGAACAAGCAAGATTAAGAGGAGCAAGGCAGATATCCCAACCATAAGGGTCAATAGAGCATCTGTGATTGAACTTGAAGGCTGAGGCTTGGCCGCGGCATCCTTATAGCCAAGGCAAAGAGGGAAAAGTGGTATTTCAATTACTCTCTGAGAGCAAAAGCATTTCATTTGTCTCAGGGGAGATGAAGTTTCCCTAGCACAAAGGTCTGAGATATTCCTCACCCCGGCATTACAAGGAAGATTTTTGGAGGATGCTCTGAATGGTATCTTCAAAGAGTTTCATGGCAAACACAGCAGGAAGTCACTAGTCTATTTCTTCCTGACAATCTTTTGTAAACATTCATATTGCAAATATTAAGGTATCTCTCCTAAACAAGATGTACTTACTGGGTTTTTCGGGAAAGTGGGAGAGTAAACAATTCAATGTTATCTTCTCTAGCGTGGTCGGGAACTCAGCAATCCTTTATTGTCCTGATGGGCAGTGCTTTTGCTTTGAAAGCCAGGTGGGCAGGTGGGAGGTTTAACACTCAGTTGTGAAACTTAAAAGAGCCTGGCCAGAATCCCTGTCTAGATCAAAGGCCCTCCAGCTCTGCCGGGAGCTGCTCTGGGAGTGGGGCATGTGTCTGAGGAACAGCCAGGATTTTCTTAAGGAACTGGTTTTGGAGCTGGGCCAACATGAGCCAGGGCTCCGTTGAGATGCCAAACTTCTATACTTGAACATCAAAGATACTGTGGGCAAGTGTGGACAGCCTCTTACTGCAAACATAGACATTTCTTAGCAATGCTTTTGGGACTCTGAGTTCTAAGCCATCCCACCCTTGCCTGTTGATGGGTTAGAGAGGCCCTAAAATGAATACCCTCTTCCCTGCTGGATTCTGAATAGGTTGAGAGATTAAAAAAAGGGGTAAGTTAGCTCACTGCTAGCCCCTGCTTAGAACAGCCATTTATTCCCCTGTTCTGTGGCTTTCTCATCTCCAAGACAGAAGGTGGACAAGTGGGTCCTTAATCCCCTTCACTCCTGTCTTTCAGCTCCTCTTGCTAAGCTTTATCTATGCTTTGTCTTAAAAGCTAACTCTGAATTCTTTATGAATCCGTGCATTTCTTATAAGAGGACATCTTCATAGGAGTGGTATTTGTCTGTTTGTTTTCAGACCCTGACAGCGGGACAAAGAGGATAATGCTGTTTTCTCCCTCAAATTTCTGAGTCAAACCAAAGAAAACAAACACACACAAAGGATCCCAAGTCATAGTGGGTCGTGTATCCCTTACTGTGGTTCAGACCCTGAAAAGTGACCGGTTCTTCATCAGTTTGGTCTGTTTGCTGAGTTCAAGGTCATTTCAGGATCAACAGAATGTCATGCTGTTTTTCCAGCCCTTGAACAGCAAGAGAATGCAAAGCACATTTTGTAGTTCGGTTTTACACACACAGCATTCCAAAATAAACTCAATACATATGTTCTGATTCATTCACACTTTACTCACTAAATAACTATTTGATATCTAAGTAGGCTTCAGAGTTTTTACCAAAAATCTCTTCAAAGTATTCTTTCCTTTGAACCCAAAACTCATATTTTCCTAAGAATAAGAGCGAATAATGGCCAGCAGAGTTTAAAGATATTTGAAACATTGCCCAAATCCCTTTTTGCCCTCAAGTTCAGCATTCCTTCAAAACCTGTAATATACATAATCATAATTTTGAAAAAAAAAACCCATAAATGTGGTGTCTCTGTGTGTGTGTGTAGGTGTGCGTGTGAATTGTGGGAGGAGGGAGGAATTGTGAATTGTGGGAGGAATTGTGGGAGGCACTTTATGCACATTGTCACTACTATTTATAACAATGTTTAGAGTTAGGTATTACTTCTCACATTTACAAGCAAGGAAGCTGAGTCTCAGAAGGTTTTATGACTTGCCCAAGGCCAGAGCTGACAGGTTGCAATGCCAAGATTCTACTGAATTCTCTCTGTTTGAATCTTCTTAATTAATTTTGTTCAATTCAGCAAATATTTATCAAGTGCTTCTCTGTGCCAGGTGCTGTCCCAAGCCTGAGGAGAAAAACAAGGAAAGACCTTGAGATGCTCCCAGTGAAGGACTTCTTATTTTTATCCTTCAGTATGTGAGCGGAGATGCCAGGTAAATGGGGGAGTTTAGGAGGCTGCATCAGTTAGGACGTATTTCTGTTTGGTTGTAAGTAACAGGAAACCCAACTCAAACTGCCTTCAACAATAAGGAGGCCCCACTGTGGCTGAGAATGCTGAGCTATCCCCTAACATCCATTTCCTCTTCTACCAGGCGCTATACTGGTAAAAACTCCAATTTTTAGCCAGGCATATGGCCCCATAGTATAAAGACAACATTTCTCAGGGTGCCTGGTTGGCTCAGTCGATTAAGCATCCAACTCTTGGTTTCAGCTCAGGTCATGATCTCAGGATCCTAGGATGGAGCCTGGCCTTGGGCTCCTTGCTCAGCAGGGAGTCTGCTTGAGATTCTCTCCCTCTCCCTCTGCCCCTTCCCCCTGCATGTGTGCTCTCTAAAATAAATAAATAAATGGCCTTCCCTTTTCTCCTTGCTGTCTGGATTCAGGGGTGATGGGAGTGGCTGGTGCAGCCATCTTGGGCCACAGGGGAATACATTATGTGTTAAGATGGCAGAGTTACCACACATAAGTCTATACCTGAACTATTTGCCTGGATTTTTTTTTTTTTTTTTAACCTGAGAAAGAAATAAACCTTTAACTTGCTTAAGCCGCTGTTATTTGGAGGTTTCAGTTACTTGCAACTGAACATAATCCTCACTCATATATTTACATAGCTGGAAGTCTGGAGATAGGGCAGGCTGCAGTCTTAGTTTGATTTAGCGGCTCAATGATAGTATTAAGGAATCAGTTTTGTTCCAGATCTTTGTTTAGTCTTTAGTGTCAGTTTCATCCTAAGGCTGGTTCTCTTTCATGGGGCAAGATGACTGCTGACAAAAAGATGAATATACGCTTCCTTATCAATTTTCGGCAGCGGCGGGGGGTGCGGGGGGCGGCGGGGAGAGAATGACACCCAGAAGCTCTCTCGTCAAAACAATGAAGTTCCTTTCCCAGAAAGCCTCTGACATCTTGCTTTTCATTGACCTGAATAAGGTCAAATGCAGCCAGGGAAAGGTCATGAACTTCTGCCAGAACCAATCCCTGTGGCAAGGGAGTTGGGCTTACACTAATTGTCCACTGCTGGAGGTGGGGTATCTTTTTCTTTTTGATAACACAATAATTTAGGGTCACTACAATCCATTCTTGGCATCGATGAATTTAACCTTCAGTTTGTACTGTCTTTGAAGGGCCCCAATGGTTCACCGTGTCAGCGGCAGCGTAACACCTTCCTGTGTGTTTGCTAAGAGAATTCAATGAAGTATGTGACTCTCCTATATCAGTAAATTTCCCTCCATGGGCTAGAGGGAGTCATTTTAATGGTGAGTCCAAATGGACCCATGGAGTCCCCAGATAAACCCCTTGGGAATGGGCAGCGCTCTCAGTACTGCCCCCTCCCCGGTGGTGTGACTCAGAGAGGGCTGCTACCCTAGAATTTCTCCTCTAGACATGCCCATAATTCCCAGAATCCATGTTCTTTGGGATCAAAACGTCTTTTCAGAAAGTGCCCATTAACCTTGGAGGAGTGACACATCGAACCTCAGCACAAATGGGTTGATCAGATTAATTAGAATCCTCACCACCTCCTCTAACACCAGGGACACTGGGCCAGCGGTAGTTGGGGTGTTGTCAGAGAAAAGAAAAAGCTTCAGGGTTCTGACTAATCAGAGAGGGCAGGGTAGTCCCTGGCCAAGAGAGGAGGTGGGGATGATAAGAATGATCAGGAAGTGCAGATAGTGGAGGAATATCAGTCAATTTCAGCAACTTAATAATTTAGCCAAGGGCTAGCCCCGGGCCATCTATTGTGAGTGACAAAATAGTTATCGTTTGATTTTGTGGCTACTGAGCTCTATTACTTCCCATCTTGGATGTACGTGTGGTTGCCAGAATCCTGAAGCTTTGTGTCTTACCCATCCATCTGGCTTGTGGCATGTCCACATGGTTTGGTACCCAGCCTTGTTACAATGACGGGCCTCCATCAGTCTCTTCAAAATGGAAAGGAACAACCAGAAGGAGGGCATCCATTCAGTACAGAAATCCCATCAGAGAACGAGTGAAGCCAAAACACTGACCTGAAATAGGGTTAGAGGGAGCTAGGCACAGTGGAAAGCAAAAGGGCTTTTCCATTATTTTCAACCAACTCTAAAAACAGTTGTATCATTGTATATATGGCAAATACATACCATAAATATCTTTTTCTGTAGTAAATTCATTAGGGTCTTTCTTCCAACAGGCCATCAGTGCATTGGCTTACTTAAGCTTATCACTTAAAGCAATTAGATATTTGGTACTTAATCCAAAACTGTTGGGACCCAATTTATTTTCTTTAGGGCCATTTCTGAAGTTCTTCTGAAATGCTTGATCTCACCCTCAGGTCAACACTTGTCATCTCTGGACCATTCATATGCAAATCACATTGCCAGGGAAAGGGTGGTGGTGAGTGAGTGAGTAAGTGATAAAAATATGGATCTCTGAGCTCCACCCAGAATCTCCTAAACTAGACTCTCTGTGTGTAGGGCCTAGAAATGAGCCTTTTAAACGAGCAACCAGCAAGTCATGTGATTTTAATACACTCGAAGGTCTAAGCACATTGATTCCTAGAGAGTGCCCATAATACCTTACAGTTTATGGGGCTCTGTTTGACGAAGACTTTTGGAATAATATCTCATTTGAGCCTGGCCACATGCCTCAGGGACGAATGGGAGAGCAGGTATGATTATTTCCATTTGTTGAAGGACAGCTCTCTGCGCCTTCAAGTAACTTGTGCGAGGTTACATACTCACCAATAGGGGCACGAGGGCTCTAGCTCAGGTCTCACAGTTCAGTGCTTGAGCCATTAGCCTGAATGGTAACACTCTGATTAACTAGATGTGGAACTCCGTCTTGGGCCACTGTCTAAAGGGAAAGGAAAGGGGCGCCTGGGTGGCTCAGTCGTTAAGCGTCTGCCTTCGGCTCAGGTCATGATCCCAGGGTCCTGGGATCGAGCCCCGCGTCGGGCTCCCTGCTCTGTGGGAAGCCTGCTTCTCTCTCTCCTGCTTCTCCCTCTCCCACTCCCCCTGCTTGTGTTCCCTCTCTCACTGTGTCTCTCTCTGTCAAATAAATAAATAAAAATCTTTAAAAAAAAAAAAAAAGGGAAAGGAAAGAGACATGGTTTGGCAGCCACAGGAAGAAACATCTTTTGTGGAAAGAGAAAATAAAACTATAAAAACTTGGAAAATGTCCATAACCACACTTAAGGTCATTAATGGTCTAATCATAATGTTAAATGTGTTCACGAAGTATAATAAAGATTTATTTTTATTACATGTTTAGATTTGGCCTGGTTGACTCCATTGGTGAGGATCGTTGTTTTCACAAGAGTGAACCATGTGATCAGAAATTCCATTAAGTGAGTGCTAGCTACATTCATTTACTTTTGGGGATAATGTTGAATGAAAATCCGTGTGACTCAAACCTGAGTCAAGGACAGATGAGGAGTTATTCATACCTAATGTTCCTTTGTCAGCAACCCATGATGTCCCGATTTCATTCTAAAATTTTAGTGGAATGAAATCTGAGAAACTAAAAAAATTATGTCGTGAACTGCAATTTGGTTCAGCTACAATTATTAGCCAATCCGAAGCCCGCTAATGAGACACGTGTTGGCAATCGGTTTTACAACCAGTGTTAGGCAGATGAGTAATCCCTGCTGAACCCCTACACACCTGTGTGATGGTTAATTTTATGTGTCAACTTGACTGGGTCACAGGATGCCTAGAGATCTACTTAAGCATTATCTCTGGGTTGCTCTGTGAGTGTTTCTGGAAGAGATTAGCATTTGAATTAGACTGAGGAAAGCAGACTGCCCTCCCTGATGTGGGTGGGCATCATCCAGTCTGTTGAGGAACTGAATAGAACAAAAGAAGTGGAAGAAGGGAACATTTGCTCTCTGCCTGACATTGTCTGCTGGGACAGTGGTCTTCTGCTACACGGGGACTGGACTTACATAATCTGCTCTCCTGGTTCTTGGGCCTTGGGGTTTGGACTGAAACTACTGTGGTTTTCCTGGGTCTCCAGCTTGCAGATGACAGATAGTGGGATTTCTCACTTTGCTTATTCATGTGAGCCAATTCCTCCCCACCCTGCCATATATATAAAGAGGGAGAGAGAAAGGGAGAGGTGGGGGGAAAATATATAAATATATTTCAATCTTACTGGTTCTATTTCTCTGGAGAATCCTAATTAACCATGTAACCCTGCCCCCCACTTCAACTTTTCACCTCAAAAATCTCCCTGGCTGCCTTGTAGGGTCAGATGGGTCACATTCCGCCTTGCTCCCCTTGCCAGCTATTGGATTTATAACCTACTGCTAAGGAGACCTGGATTATGGGTTGGGCCCCACATGGACCTGTAGCTTGGCTTGGTTTCATGCCTTTAGGCTCAGCCCCACTTCATGGGCACTATGAGAGGGCACAAGTGGCTGGGTCATCGGGGTCGGCAAGGCCAGAGCCCTTCCCAGCATTGCTTCAGAAAACAGCCTCAGGAAAGACACTGCAGAAGCTAAGTCCTTGGTGAACTTGGGCTCTGCATGAATTTTTAGGTCACATTTGGAGAAAAGTGCAGATTACGCTGCTGGGCTCACACCACTGTAATTAAAACATTTTGCTAATAGTCACTTATGGATTAATTATAGCCAATGCTGAGTTAGAATGAATCCAGGCGATTTTGGGGGCAATCTGGGTACAATGCGTGATTGTATTTCTCTAAGCACTAGCCAGGCTGTATATATTTTTGTGACCGTTCTGTCTAATCTTCTCTGTTTTTTATTTTCATTTTTTTTGGTACCCAGAAATATCTGTCCTCCACCACTGGGATAAATATACTAGCTTGTTTGCTAGTTTTCAAAATAGTTTGTGGTTGTTTAATAATTCTTTGAACCATCTGGGTTTGTCAAAATGAATGATGCGTGTAATGGGTATGAATTGTTCCACTGCGCTTGAGGTACAAGAAATATCACTTTACTTTTCTAGCTTAATATTGACTCCCTGAGCCCAGTAATAGATTATTTAGGGAGGAGGTCCTCACTCTCCCTGGCCTCTCCCTGGGTTGTGCCAGGCCCTCCGGGCTCACTCAGTCTAGAAGGTTGAGGAGAGAGGCCTCTGTCGGTAACCCATTTGGTCTCTGCAAATGCTCCTTGCCCAAGTTCACGTGGACCTCCCGAAGGCTAGTAGGCCCTGCAGCTGCTCCCCAGCTGAGGAGCTTGATGTCTGGCCTTGACAACATCCCAGCAGCTATCCCCCATTCAAGGTCCTTCCATCTCCTGGGTCTGTGTGGGACCCTCTCCTCCGAGAACCCACCACTCTCTGCCTGGCATCAAGTCTCTTCCCAATTCCAGACACCTCATGGCCCCCCGTCCCACCCTCACCCCACCTCCAGCCTCCTCCTGCCTGGCAGCCAGTGCTCCCAAACAAAGGCTTGGACCCAAAACACAAAATGTGTCCCTTGGGAACCAGGAACACAGGAACATGAAGGCTGGCTGCCTTTTCTGAGGGGTTTAAGGGGAAAATTCCCCTCAGTCTTTGCTGATGAGTCTACAGCTGGGGGGGCGGGGAGCCTCCACAAAACCATAAATGACAAAAAAGGCAAGACACCAGATACTTTCTCAATAATTCACTCCAAGTATGAGTATATATATATGTATATATAATTATTCCCCCATTTTTCTTATAGTTTTGCTTAAATAATGTTTCTTTTTTTAATTACTATACTGCTTGTGTTCTCTTCCCTCCCCTAATATATTTTGTCCCTCAAGCTGTTGAATCTATTTCTGAAATATCCATTTTATTCAATTAGTGACTTTCCCCCTCTTCTTGTTTTGAAGTCAATATTATACAATTTTCTTTTTTTTAAATATTATACAATTTTGATAAAGATTTTGTTGTTGTATGTTTCAAAATCTAACAGGATGCATCAATAAATTAAAAACAAAGATTTTGTTTTTCTTGACTGCTCTTTGTTTTGGATTAATTTCACATTATTCGTCAAGTTGCATAAATTCTTTTAGGGCAACTTAAATTGCTTCTTATTCAGAGGCAAGGCAGGTTTTGCCATTGTTTTCTCTCTCTTTATTTGTCCTATTGTGGTGTTTTCCATTTCTTTCAATAAGATAAAATTTTTTACTCCAAATTGAATCAATTCTCAAGAATTTACGGTTTTTTGTCACTCTTATAGGATGGAATCTCTTTTTCTATATGTACTCAGTAGTATAAAGAATAACACTAAATTTTGTGAATTTGTCTTAGGCTCCTAGCTTTCCATTTACCTCTTGAGTTTTGTAAGTTTATGATATCATCTCCCAAAGATACTTTGATTAGTCCTTTCTTGTCCGGATGCCTCTGTGTCTTGCCCTTCTATTTTTTTTTTTTTTTAA
The DNA here is from genome assembly GCF_029215605.1 of Mirounga angustirostris. Taxonomy (NCBI): domain Eukaryota; kingdom Metazoa; phylum Chordata; class Mammalia; order Carnivora; family Phocidae; genus Mirounga; species Mirounga angustirostris. Next base: position 48,385,853 of record NW_026991714.1, read on the forward strand.
GATTTTATTTATTTATTTGACAGAGAGAGACACATAGCGAGAGAGGGAACACAAGCAGCGGGTGTGGGAGAGGGAGAAGCAGGCTCCCCGCTGAGCAGGGAGCCCGACGCGGGGCTCGATCCTAGGACCCTGGGACCATGACCTGAGCCGAAGGCAGACGCTTAACGACTGAGCCACCCAGGCGCCCCTGTGTCTTGTCCTTCTTAGCACGTTGTTGTCAGCACTGTAATACCATGCTGAGTGTTATGATGGCAGAGGGCACATTGGCTTTGTTTCTGCTTTGAAGGGATTCTCAGTTTGTATAATACTGGCTTGTGGTTTCGGTTTCTTTAAGGAAGAAACTTTAATACAGAAAGCCTTCTCGTTAAAATATTTAGAGTTTCCCAAAGGAAGAAATGTTGATTTGATCTGAATTATTTCTTGGTATCTACTGAGATGATGAAGTCATTTTACAAATTTCTCTTATTAGCGTGATGACTTTAAAACCTATCCCTTGAATGGAGATGTGGGCAATGCAGTAATACCTGGATTCAGCCCATAACTCAAAATTTAAAAAGTAAAGAAGTAAGCCAGTAAACCAACCAACCAACCCAGTAGCTCAGAAAGGCTAGACAGAAACATGGTTTATTTGGGAGTATTTATTCTCAGGAGACCCACCACCAGAAGTCCTTCGAAAGGTGCTCAGATAATCATCCAGACCACTTCTTGGCCCCTCCTGCACGCTCCTGTACTTGACTGTCCTGCGGATTATGGTCAGGCCTCTATCAGGCCCTGAGAATGCCCCCTCTCTGACAGTCTTCCTTGTTTTCAGTGGAGCTTTGCAAGCATGGGGCATTCTTTTTTCTTTTTAAGATTTTATTTATTTATTTGAGAGAGAGAGAGAGAGAGGGAGGGAGAGGGAGAGCACAGAGGAAGAGGGAGAGGGAGAAGCAGACTCCCCGCTGAGCAGAGAGCCCAATGTGGGACTTGATCCCAGGACCCTGACATCATGACCCAATGGCAGACACTTAACCGACTGAGCCACCCAGGCGCCCAACCATGGTGCATTCTTTTCCATTATTCAATCACAGGGACAAAAATTTTAGTTACTGCCTTATACTATGAACTAGCAATTTATGTCATAAGATGACTTTCATGGTTGGGCTTTCATTATTTCATATACACTGACAATTAACAATAAACAGTAGTTTTGGGGGTAAGTGGATATTGGGGGAAATATTACAAACCCCGAGTTACACAATTTTGGTTAAAAGAACTGTGTAATTACCTGATGTATTTGGACTGGACAGAGTGTATTGGTCAATGGTGGAAACTTTTTCTTTGTAAGTATTTTGTGAAAGAATTCCTTCTTTAAACAAACAAACAAACAAATAAATATCAAGCTGGCACAGACTGAAAAAGTTTTAACCTACAGTCAGTGAAGGTGAGGCAATATGGCAATAGATAAATGCACGGATGGTCCCCTATCCAGGAATTCCAACTATGAGGTAGTTAGTGTTCATATACAATAAAATGTGTGGGCAATATATAAGGATATATACATAGTGTACTTATAATATTAAAAAACCCTGGAAATCTTAAATATGTCTAAAAAATGGATTAGTTAAGTAAGTTATAAGACATCCATTCAATGGAATTCCACACAACTGCTAAAGAATGAGGTGGATCCCCAGGTCCAGGTATGAAAACATGACCAAGACATATTAAGTGAAGAAATAAAGTGGAGAACAGTATGTACAGTATGCTCTGATTTGTGTTTTTAAAAAATGGAATTAGCTAGGGCGCCTGGGTGGCTCAGTTGGTTGAGCGACTGTCTTCAGCTCAGGTCATGATCCTGGAGTCCCGGGATCGAGTCCCACATCGGGCTCCCTGCTCAGCAGGGAGTCTGCTTCTCCCTCTGACCCTCCCCCCTCTCATGTGCTCTCTCTCTCTCATTCTCTCTCTCAAATAAATAAATAAAATCTTAAAAAAAATGGAATTAGCTTCTGTGTATATAGAAAAATTCTGCAAGAATACCATTTGACTATTTTACCAAGAGAAAATATAATCATTATTATGAAAAAGTATTGCTCTCACTTAAAAGTAATGCGATTCCATTGTAGAAGTTTAGGAAGACACAGAAGGATATCATGATACAAATAAGAATTGCCCAGATGAAAACAAGAATCACCCAAAACATTTTGATGTTTTCCCTTTTGGCATTTTTTTCAATGCATACATATACTTTAAGAAAGATTAACGCCAGGGCACCTGGGTGGCTCAGTTGGTTAAGCAACTGCCTTCGGCTCAGGTCATGATCCTGGAGTCCCAGGATCGAGTCCCGCATCGGACTCCCTGCTCGGCGGGGAGTCTGCTTCTCCCTCTGACCCTCCCCCCTCTCATGCTCTCTCTCAAATAAATAAATAAAATTAAAAAAAAAAAAAAAGATTAACGCCACAATGCTCATAGTGGTTTTATAATCAACCTTCTCTCTACCACTTGGTATCCTATCATGAGCATTTTTCTATATCATTAGTCAATAATGAAGATATTTTTCCTGAAGAATTCATTCTTTTTCTCTATCTCATAATTCAAGACAGTTTTTGTTTGGCCTTTGCATTGTTGTGGAGCTTGGTGCAGTAGACTGAGAATAGGCTTTGGAATCAGAAGACCTAAGTTCAAGTCATGCTTCTGCTGGTTAGTTGTATGATCTTGGGCAAGTCACTTAACTGAATTGAATCACATTTTCATCTTCCATGATATGGGTAAAATAAAAGACCAGATGGTGATGATATTGTGAGGGTTAGATGAGGTATCACAGGCAAAGTGCTCTTTGGACTGTAAATTCTGGTAAGACTCTCCCCATTGCCCTAACATAGACCTTCAGTGGCCCTCCCTAGGTCTGCTCACTTCACGTTCTCCTTACCTGCGTGAACAAGGTCCTCTGGAAGGAGCCCACCTCAGGAGCAATGAAGACCAGACTCAGTCTGGCATGTGAAGACTCACACAGTCTGGGCCAAATCCACATTTCTAGCCCCATCTGCTGATCCCACCATGTTGGCACCACTCCAATCCCTTCCATGTGCTTTTACAAGGACACATATTCTCCAGGTAGCTTGTTGATCTTGTTTACCCAGAATATCCTTTATTTTCCCTGTGCCTGCTGAAATCCTATTCCTCCTTTAAGGTCCAGGTCCTGTGTCAACTTCTCTTTGAAGAGACATCCATGGCAGCCAAGATGGAAATAATGGTTTCCTCCTGGGCTCACACAGCACTTGGTATTGCTGATCTACATTCATTTATCACACAGTGCAAGAATCCTTTGCACTCGACTCTTGGAGGACAATGATTACCTTTTGGTGTATCTGCCCATCCCATGATTTATCTCCATTTTCCCAAGACCTGCCTTCTTAACACAGCAGCCATATTTGGCCATAGCTGATGGGGACAGGGCGAATCCCTGGAATAAGATTCTCTTTTCTGGGACTTTGGAACTGACATTTAGGATGCTAGTCTGTGTGGCTGTAAGTAAGACCATGTACCTTCAGGATTCCAGCCTGCCTTTGTGGAGCGGCCAATTTTGGTTCATCTGGGCAAATAGAGGTGAAGAATGTTGTCTGCCAAGAAGATCCAACAGTAATGGAGAGAGACCAGAGGCCATAAAATCCCAACAAGAGAGAGTGACTAAGAGGAAGTCCTTTGGTCCCAGGCAGCTTTCTAATTCAGGGTTTCCATGCTCCAGAGGCCCAGGTGCGCTTTCAGCAGCTTTGGGCTCCATGAAGTATCTGTACATAAATAAATATTGCCTTTTGGCTTAAGCATGATGAACACCTAAATAGATCACCATAACATAATGTGGATGTTCAGTAATAGAGACATAACCACGGTTTTATGGAGCGCAAGGAGCTGAGGGAAAGCGCAGAGGTGGGTCATCAGGAATGGCTTCCTGTAGAAGGTGGTGTTGGACAAGGAGGGAAGGCGCGTCAGGCTGCGGGAACGGCGTGAGCGATGGAGCGGTGCTGAGAACCACAAGCAGTTCAGTGCTGCTGGAGCATAAAGGTGTGGCGAGGCCAATGGCAAGGCTGGCTGGAGAGGTCGGCAGGAGCCTGATTAGGCAGTCTTGGGCTCCATGGGGACTTTGGACTTCCTCCTGCAGGTCAGGGGTTCTCAACCCTGGTTGCACATTCGAATTTCCTAGGGAGGCCTCCTGGGTGGCTCAGTCAGTTAAGCATCTGCCTTCGGCCCAGGTGATGATCCCAGGGTCCCAGGATCAAGCCCTGCATCGGGCTCCCTGTTCAGTGGGGAGTCTGCTTCTCCCTCTGACCCTCCCCCCTCTCGTGCTCTCTATCTCAAATAAGTAAATAAAATCTTAAAAAAAAAAAAAAATTCTCTTTGTTTAAAAAAAATAGAATTTCCCAAGGAATTTAAAAAAGAAATATGGATGCCTTCTCCCATCCAGTCCAATTAAATCAGAATCTCTGGGGGTGGAAGGTGGGCACTGAAAGTTTTTAAAAAGCTGCCCAGGTGATTGTGGTGGGCAGATAGCCCACTCGGGGAGCCCGATAGGAAAGGCTTGAAGGGCTTTAAGCGGGAGAGAGACCTGGTTTTAGAAAACTTGTCTTGGTAGTTGGACTGAGAGTGTGGGGAGGAAGGCAGGAGACCAGCCGCAGCTGTTGTAGTCTGCAGGCGAGGGCCGGGGAGGGCCTGGCGTAGGGCAAAGGCTGTGAGGATGGAGAGGAGGAGGACTTCAGGAGTCCTCCTGTTTAGGAGATACAAGTTTGAAGTTTAAGCTGTAGTGACTGGAGCAGAAGGGAAGGTAGTCGGGGCTGACCTGAGGGTCCTAGCTTGGGTGATGGGAAGCCCCAATATGGGGAAATATTGGCATTTCCCCATAACCAAGTGGGGGTCTGAGAGGAGAAGGCAGGTGGGATGTGAAGGAGAGCCAGCCAGGCAGACAGGAGGAAAGGGTCTGGGGGAAGCTGGTGAGTCCTGCTTTGGATGTCTGGCCCGGGAGGTGGTGCCAGGGCGGGCAGAGAGAGACGGGCGGCCAGACAGACCAGCCCAGCCCAGCCCCGCAGGGCTAAACCAGGGGCCTATTGTGCTTCGCCACCTGAGCGAGAGTTGTTTTTTATTTTTACCATTTATTGAGAAGAGCCTCCCAAAAAGCCGCTCTCCTAGCTCACAAAGGTGCTATGGGCTTTAGAAGGAGGAGTGGGCCCCACCCCAGATCGCCTCCTGAGATAAGGTGTGATGTGTGTCTCCCAAGTGCCTTGAAGTCAGTGGCTTCTCAGAGGTCTAAAATTAGCAGGCCAGCTGCGCGTGGTGGGTGGCGGGGCCGCGGCTGCTCGCGGAGGACCGGGCCTTCCTGCCCTGGGCTCTGTTTGTGCCGCAGGTCAGGGATCCAGCAAGTATCTGTTTCTTGGAAGACTCCCGCCAGGAGCCGCGGGTCACGCCCGTGGGCGGCAGGAGGGCAGAGAAGGTCTTCCGTCGCCCGGTGGTAGGAAAGGAACAGGAGGGGGGGTACCAGAAAGGAGCCCCGTGAAAGGGTGATTTTTCGAGAAAATTCACGGTAGAGGTGACACCCTTGAAGATAGGTGGGGAAACAGTTCGCCCTGGAGGAGTCAGAATTAGGTCCGAAACTGAAAACGGCCGCGGGGCTGTGTGTGTTGCAGAGGAGGGTGTGATGCAAATGCTCTCTGGCTGAGGTTTCGACTCTCTGGGGGGTTTCGACCTGGCTTCGGGTTAGGATTCCCGCTGCTCCACTGACGGGAGGCACTGGGCAGGGGGGCCAGGAGGTTGGTTGGTGGAGTACAGAGAGGAATCTTTTCAGGGCATTTCTTTATTTAAACAAAAAAAATTATAGGGCGCCTGGGTGGCTCAGTTGGTTAAGCGACTGCCTTCAGCTCAGGTCATGATCCCAGGGTCCTGGGATCGAGCCCCGCATCGGGCTCCCTGCTCTGCGGGAAGCCTGCTTCTCCCTCTCCCACTCCCCCTGCTTGTGTTCCCTCTCTTGCTGTGTCTCTCTCTGTCAAATAAATAAATAAAATCTTTAAAAAAATAAAAAAATAAACAAAAAATTATATATATATAAACACCTCAAAACAGATAAATGGTTGGGGAGGATACTGGGAGAGAAAGGGTAGTAAATGACAAAATATTTCATCGTGGTTCCATCATGCTGGACCTTCCCCTCCTCGAGCTTTGGTCTGATGTCACACATGCAGAGGAAGGGGAGAAAATTATAAGCGGCACGGTACCGGACTCACTGCCTCACTAAAAACTACCTGAAAAATCCATCAGTGACAAGCTGCAGGGGTATTATAAATCCAGAAGTATTCATTTCTGTGGCATTGGTCTCGGGATGCTTTTTCTACAAATACCACCATAATCCCAGATAATCCCGGGGGATACGTGGTAGCAAGATTTAAAAGAGTAATCTCGACTTGTCCTCTGGGTTAATGTCCTTCGTTAGCACAAGGAATCCCCACTCTCTGCCCAGCTATCTCCATAACGACCGAGACCGACTGTTGGTGGGGACACAGGAGGGGCAGGGATGGGGAAAGTAGGGGTCTGAGAGGAGAAGGCAGGTGGGATGTGAAGGAGAGCTAAGGAAAACTTTCGGGCTGGGGCTCCCGGATTGGTGTAGACTTGGAGAAAGGAAGCTGCCTGAGAGACTTTGTCAGTCGAACCACAGTGTGCCCAGACGTGGGTTGTTCTAGGCTCTGACACACTTCCCTTGCTTGGAATATTCTCTTTTGTAATCTTGGCTGTGTTTCCTCATGAGTCCCTCGCTGAAGTAAGGGGTGCTTCCACAGCTGGGAGAGCAAGAGAGCAGCAAGGTCCCCCATGAAGGAGGGCAGAGAGAGCCCCCCCTGGGGAGAAGAGCTGCAGGGGGAGGTGAATCCTAGAGGTGAGAACTGGGAACAAGAAAGTTGGAGGCAGCTGGGATTGAGGATGCCACCCACCCCCTCCTTTTCCTTTGTACCTTTGATCTTGGCTTTTCCTAATTTTGTTCAGTATCCAACATTCAGCCCATTCACTTTGCTTTCATTTTTATAGCTGGCACAAGCTTTTCTAATCTTCTTCCCGTGGCCAAGAGAAACCACTGGGCCAGTCCACTCTGCATGTCTCCCTCACATCTAATGAAATGGGCCAGGGCACCCCCAAACACAGGCCCCAGGCCCTGGAGCCAGGTCTCTCCCCATACTTCTGAGCTTCTCCTCCTCCGGCTCCTACCTTGGGATATTGGGTGCTGTGCCTTTGTTCTGTCCCCTTCTCTGACAGCAGACTTCAGGGTACAGAGCATGCCCAGTGTTTCCCCTTCAAAGCAACTTCTGGACAGCTGGAGCCAATCTCAGGCTACTGGCTACATAAAGGAGAGACATTTCCAAATATGCGACTGACTCTGTGAATCATCTAGGGGAGTTCTGTATTGGGGATCCCTACAGAGAACCCATCGCCCACCTTTACATGTGCTCACTTTTCATCCATTCAGATGCAGAGGCTAAACCACAAAAGCCAACATAAGTGCAGAAGCGGGATGTATCCGTGTTTCCGCATATATGTCCCACAATGCTCTTCATACCTTGATGGACGGAGAGCAAGTCTGCCCTTGCGTGTGGGCACAGGAATGGCATAGGCAGCACGTCTCTTCAGTGGCTTTCAGGCTCAGTGTACAAAGCCTCTCAAAGGGGTGGATGGGGATATTTTGGGGATCACTTGAGAAAAGGAGGGTCTGAAGTGACTGCAATGCAAGCTGATGAGCCAGACCCAGGGAGTCCCCCCCTTCTTGTTCCTACTTGGTTATTAAACATTGGGAGGCACTCTCAGCATCTCCCTTCATTTCTCCAGGAGCGGTAAAGGAAGCCAACATTGGTTGGGTAGTTCGTTCCATGCAACATGCTAAACACTTTTTACAAATATATTTATGTAGCTTAATCCTTGAAACACCTCTGTGAGATAGGTGTCCTTGATCTCATTTTACTGCCAACAACTCGAAGGGAGTGGTGAATCTGGGATTCTAACCCAGCTCGTCTGCTATCAAGGTCTGGGCACGGTAGACCCTGGAACGACATGGGTTTGAACTGTGCAGCTCCGCTTATATGCAGATTTCTTACAGTATTGTACTCTGTGTTTTCTCATAATTTTCTCAACATTTTCTTGTCTCTGGCTTCCTTAATTGTAAGAATATAGTATATAATACATATAGCAAACAACATATGTATTAATTGACAATGTTACTGGTAAGGCTTTTGGTCAACAGTAGGGTGTTAGTGAAGTTTTGAGGGGGTCAAAACTTATACATGGCGTTTTGACTGTGGCAGGGGTGGGGGCATTGGTGCCCCTAGCCGCTGAGGTGTTCAAGGGTCAACTGTATTTTTTTCATGCCATGCTACCTCCCAGTAAAGAGCTAAATCTCTATTTTTATAAGGTTTGAGAGATTACATGAGGAACTGCATATAAGAAGCTTTGATAGTTGTGTATCAGAGTACCTGGAAGTCTTAGTTTTTTTTTTTTTAAGATTTTATTTATTTATTCATGAGAGACAGAGAGACAGAGGCAGAGGGAGAAGGAGGCTCCCCGCGGAGCCGGGAGCCCGATGCGGGACTCGATCCCAGGACCCTGGGATCATGACCTGAGCCGAAGGCAGACACTTAACCGACTGAGCCACCCAGGCATCCCGGAAGTCTTAGATTTTTAAGTCTGATAAAAAGAAAACAGAAGGGGATTGGTTAAAATCTGACGAATGCAAAATGTATTGCTCAGGAATCCTCAGAATTAGAAATTGTTAAGTAGGAACATGGATCTCAGCCTGTTCATTTGGAAGTTAGAGACTATGGAGGCTGTTTTGCTCCAGGCTCCAAATTGGTTAATATGTCTGTGTGCATTGATTGAGTGGCTTTCCAAAGAGGAGAGCCTGCAGAGTCATTAAAAAATGAAGGGTTATGATGACCACAATTTCAAAGAGGGCTATTAGTAAAGGAAATATGGATTTCTGATTGATTAAAACAGATTTCAAAGGAGAACCCACATCTGCACTGCAAGTGTCTTGGGTGATGGACAGAAACAGCAACATCAGTGTCCATTTTCTGCAAAGGGAGCTTTAACTCCTTCAATTCAAATCAACCCAACAGTCCTCAGGATTTGGAGGCCGAGATCACTCTCCACATTTGAGCCTGGCCATGGTCTGGCATGGCTTTAGACGTCTTAAGAAAGTCACATAGTTCCAGAGGGACTACGAGTACCTCCCAGAGGCTCTGGGGATAATCCATGACTTTGTTTTGTAAAGAAAAGTGAGACTGGGGAGTGACCTTTGAATTGTTAATACTCCTCCCAGCAATGCAGGAATTTACCTCGAATCAGCCTAGATTTGGATAGGTGGACAACAGTGCCTTTGATTCTGAAGCGATCTAAAGAAAGACGTATTTTCCCAGGTATTCAGTCTACCAGCCCTTTGATGGCCGATGGAACAGAAATAGAGCGAATGCCATGTCTTCTTTTCACAGTCTAACTCTTTGGGATAAGATGGTTTTCCTATCTGATGACATTTTTCATGTTGGTTAACTCTGGGTGAAGAATAAGTCAGAGCCATTCAGACAGTTGGCTTAGAGGCTTGGTGGTTGGGGTTGTAAACAGAATGTGTGTATGTACCTTCCTTCTGGGGGAGAGAGTGGAGGAGTCACAGAATCTGAGAGGCCCTGAAGATGAATCTGTGGTAGGCAGCCTCTGGAAGACCTCCCAGTGATCCCTGCCTTCTGGTATTTGTGCCTATGTACTCCCCTCCCTTGGGTGTGGGCTGGATTTAGTGAGTCAGTTCTAAGGAACAGAATGCAGCAAAAGTGACGGGATGTCACAAAGACTCTGACTCCCATCTTGCTGGCCCTCTCTCTCTCATGCTAAAGAAAGCCAGCCACCATGTGAGCTGCCCCTTGGAGAGACCCATGTAGCAAGAAACTGAGGGAGGCCTCTAGCCAACAGTCATCGAGGAAGGGCTCTCACTCCAACCGAGACTCTTAACTCTAGGATTCAGAGGACTGAATACTGCTGACAACCACTTGAGTGAGCTAGAAAACAGATCTCTCCACGTCCATCACTGAGAAGACTGTAGCCTCAGAAAGACTGGGTCACTGACTCACAGAATCTGGGAGATAACAGGTATTTGTTGTTTCAAGCTGTGAAGGGTTGTCATGTCATCTTAGGTAATGAATAGTCCCTCTAATCCAACCTCTGTGTTCTTAGTGAGTTGTTGGAGACCTAGAGAGATCTAGTACTCTGCCTGAGCTCCCACAGACTTGGACCAGACTGTGAGTTAGGCCCCTGAATTCCCATATGGGGCTCTCCCCAGTTTACGATGCCCTTCTGCAATTTGGCATTATGGAAACTTGCCTGACATGGCCTTCTTTAAGCCCCCTTTAGATGAGCCTAAACTTTGCCCTAAAAGGATATCTCCGTTCCCAGCTGGCTATGAAGAGGACAGGGCAGTCTGGAGGGCTGGTCTTGAAGCTAATCTGTTTCTTCCATGGCCCATGGCAGGACTCCCCACTCCCAGCCAATCCCCATGTCAAGCACTGGGCTTTCTCATCTACTCAGAAACCCTGAAAATTGCCAAATCTCCTCAGATAATAAATTCTAGTATTTTACAGCCTTTCTCTCTCCTGCCACAATTTAGAGCTGTCTTGTCCTGCTAATTCTCAGTGGAAATGAGGAGCCCTCTCTCCCCGTCCCATTCTCCCCAAGTCACAGATTTATGTTGTATGCTGCCTTTAGCGCTAGGTCTTCTGAGAAGAGGAAACAAGGCAGCTCTGGGGCAGGGGCAGGACTATCCCAGCAGCGTGGTCTTCAGTGCCTAGACAAAGCATGGGGAGGATGGGGTGGGGTGAGCCTGGGGGAAGCCGGGAGCAGAGGCTGGGGCTGGGCCAGGTGAGTCTGGGCCAAGCAGAGGAGGAGACCACTAGGGAGTCCTTGTTGGGCAGGAGGCAGGCTGGGGTTGTGCACTGTGGTGGAGCACTGCAGACGGGAGTAGTGGTGTAAGGGTCAAAACCACACTGAGGGGCAGGACAGCTCCTGGCATGGAAAGGGCAAGGCCAAGTGGGGGATCAGGAACTCAGGCCTCAAACACAGGTATCAGCATCAAGCAGACCTTGATGGTACCCAATACTAGGCCTTGATTATCAGCCCCGGCGGCTGGTTTGCTTCCCCTTACAGCAGGAAGCAGCCCTGGGGCACAGATGTTTTTCATTTTCAGCACCTTTCCACCTCCTATCTGGTGCCCTCACACCAGAGCAAGGAGGAAGCAGAGTCAAGGTTGCTAGCCCTCACGCTCCAGAAACTGGCTCCCCAGTGGCCCTGGTGGTGGGGGTTGGTGCTGGGCAGGGTAGACTGGGTTGTGGCAGAGTGGGTTGTCTGTTTTCCAAGTTTCCTGGCATATCTGTGTCTGATAATGATAGGACAAGAGGGAGGTCTCCTCAAATGTTTGTCTGCTTTAGGATTTGGGGAGCAGTGGTTGGTGGGGCCAAGAGGACAGCTGTTAACTTGAAGATTCCAAGCAGATCCACGGCCATCTTTGACTCTGGGAAGGTTGGCAAGCCAAGAGAGATCGGCTACCTCTTCCTGCCACCTGGTGGATGCTCCAGCTAATTTGTAGACCATTTCTAAGCCTCTTGTTATTGAAATGACCTTTGTATGGAAGGGGAGGGTCACAAAATGGCAGCCCACTAGATCGTGCCCTCAGATAAACTTTATTTGATCCAGCCCAGTATTTAAAAATTAAAAAAAAAAAAGAAAAAAGAAAATTGGACCCACTAAAAGTCAGGATATTTCACTCAAATCCAGATTTCTGGCTTCTCTGGCCGCACTGGGGCTCCTCATTCCCCTATGATATTACAGCACTGAGGCAGGCAGCCTCCTTTAGAGGAAGGACCTCCAGGTCCAGGCTTCTAAGGTCCTCACTCCCATGACACAAGCACACACACTTGTCTTATTAATCTACCTTATTTTCCCGGCCCCTATGGGCATCAGAGATTTTATGCCACAAAACTGAAGAATCAAGCTGGCCCAGCAGAGGATACAGGCATCATAATACAAAGATCAAAATTCCTACCCTTCAAATGCATTTTGATACCTGGGAAAGGATTTTCATAATCTCCCTAATTACATGTCTGCTCCATTTTATTCTTCCTTCGGTGTTGTACTTTCAAGAGCTCTCATAATAGAAATTGTCTGAAAGAGCTAACTGCACTTCTATAATTGGCATAATATTGGTCAGGATAAATCAGCTTTGCACAAACATCAAACGAACAGAGGGAATCATTTCTCATTAACAGAAAGAGGTCATACATTGTAGACTATATGTGCAGAGATGCTAGTTTGGTCAAAAGTAATCTGCTCTGATTAAAACAGAAATAAAGTAGCTTAATTATAATAACAGAGCAGCTGCTAAACTCACTACTGATTTCATCAGGAGACAAGGGAGTGATGGTCATTCCTGAGTCTTGCCCAAGAAGAGACACAGTAATTTTTCCACCCAGTGTCAAATTATTACCTATTCAAATCAATATTCCTGGTTAAACTCAATAGATAAATTGGATTATTTGCTTCTGCTCCACATTGTGTTTTTAATAGACACCTTATATGATTGCCCTTAGCTAGCCACTGCACAAAATAATTCCCACACACAGATGTTCAATGTAGTCCAATTTAATTTAAAAACGTGCTTCTGGAGGGGCACCTGGGTGGCTCAGTCAGTTAAGTGTCTGCCTTCGGCTCAGGTCATAATCCCAGGGTCCTGGGATCAAGTCCCACAGCAGGCTCCCTGCTCAGCGGGGAGCCTGCTTCTCCCTCTCCCTCTACTCCTCCCCCTTCTCTTTCTCTCAAATAAATGAATAAAATCTTTAAGAAAATATGTGCTTCTTGAAAAAGTCACTTGGAACCAGTGAATTCCAGTTTCTAGTTTGGCTTCATTGCTATTTTGCTCTATAATACTGAGCGGGTCATCGCCTTTCTGGGCCCCCATTTCCCAAGTCTTTCACTCTCTGGGAGTCATGGACATACGTGCTTGAGCCCTGGGTCTGGAACAAAGGCCTTTTTAAAAATTAAGGCTGAGGCACAGGGAGATTGACGATGAGAGTATGTGGCCTGCAAGGCCCTTTGAAAATACTGAGCAGTTAGTCACATCTGTCCTCAGAGCACGCTCCTGGCTGTCACAAGGGGTTGAGGTTTGTGGAAGATCACATGAGGAAAGGTAGTGAACTTTAAAAAGTAGATGAATTAAACAAACAAACAAACCATATGTATTGAAGCATAAGAAGAGAAAATAGATCAATGCAGTGTTTCTAATTAGAATGAGGAACTAGTTTTAAAAAGGATTCAACCATGAACTTACAACTTATTTTGTTACTCAAACATTTACCCTGTGGCAGCCTCTGTGGGCAGGCAACCGGTTCTATGGGTGCTAGCAAAATGAGCCCAGGGGAAGGCATCATCAGGACCATGTGCGCTTGCTGGGATGGTGCCCTGAGGTAATTTAATCAAAAGACAAGTGAGGAGTCTCCTGCGATGCAGGGGCCCTGCCTAAGAAACACTGATTATGGGACGGTGTTCCTGCTCAATATGAAGTTTTCTCTGTTGGATGGCTCTCCTGCCCACCGACCAAAGGGACTGAGATCTTAGTCAGGAGGCAGTCTGCGCTGTGTGCACGCGCACATGCCCACGCGTGTGCACGTGTCTGTGTGTGTGTTTGTGTGTGTGTGTGTGTGTGAGATGGACAAGCACAGCGAACAAAGCAGCCTAATGTATGTAAAGATGGCCAAAGACACGATACATACACCATTCTGCTGGTTGTGCAATAATTTCCTCTCTATTCTCACCCCGAGCATCTGATTTTTTCTTTTGTTTTTAATGTGATGCAACTTTAAGGATTTTTTTTTCTTCTTCTTCTTCAGAAGATTCACTGGATACCTGCGCTGTGGGACATGGGAGACCTTAGAATCCCACCACGCACCCCTCCAAGTCCTGTTATTTTTCTCCATTCCAAGCATGAACATTTACCTCCAACTGTGCCAAAGTTGCAACGCTCAGTTCTTTACTGTTTTCTTTTTCAATAATTCAGACTTGGTGAGATGTGCAGTTTTTAAAAAGAAAAAAAAAAGCCTCAAAGTAAACAAGGGAAGACTGATTTTTTTTTTTTTTTTTTTTTACAGGCTTGCTAGTGGGGGCACTTGGGCTGGCAGGGTTGGGGAGGTGCTGAGAAGCCGAGGGACTCCCAGACCCCCCACCCAGAGTCCTTGAGCCCGCCTCGCCCCTGGGAGCAAATGCCCAGCAAAAAGGGATGTTCCCTCTTCCTCTTGCTTTTTTCCTTCTGAAAACAACCTTTTCCTGACCACAGACTCAGAGAGGGTGGGACGCATTTTCTCTCTTCTGGTTAGAAAAACAAACACACACCTACCTCCAGCTTCTTTGTGCTTTTGGGTCTCACTAAGGGGAGGAAGAAGCTGCTACGCCCAACGTCCTTGATCATCAGCTTCACATCCCAGCCTAGTTCAGTTTCCAGGATACCCACCCCCATCCCCGGGCTTGGCAGGGAACCCCACCCCCCTTTCAAGCAAGGAATCTCCAATGTTGCTGAGCCCCCAGGATTTGCTCTTTATCACTCTAGGGGCATTTTCTTTGAATGCAATCCAGTCTCTCAGATTCCCACGTTCCAAGAAGCGGCTCTCTGTCCGATGGAACATTCTGTTGCTGTTCGCTGTGAACCAGTCTTATTTTGTTCTTTTCATTAGGGAATGTTTCCACCAGGGGCCTGTGAGTTGAAAAGGCTCAATGCTCAGAATGAGGGGGGCTTTGTCTCTCCCCCCTTCGTGACCTCTGTCAGGACTTCTTTTGGGGCTCCAGACAAGGTGGAACAGAGAAAAGTGCTGAGAGCGGTGCTGAGGACATTTTGAGAGTTTGCAGAGAAACTACTAGCCAGGCTGCCTGGATATATTAAAATGTCATCTCTGCATTTTGGACATGACTAGCTTGTTTAGTTCGTGCTAGAGGGGAAAATAGAGTGTGCTCAAGGGAGAGAAGCAGACGGAGAAAACAGGCGTATGGAACAGCTGACAATGTTCCAGCCGCTTTGTCACAAAGAGCTGAATCCTCCATTATTAGAATCAAAATCATCAGCCAATTTGAGTCCCCTGGGAATGATGCTGGGCTGGAGCAGAAGTGGCCAAAGCCCCCTCAATATGGAGGCAAAAAGCTAAATGCTATTCTTTTTTTTAAAATAATTTATTTATATGAGAGAGAGAGCATAGAGGGAGAAGGAGAAGTAGACTCCCTGTTGAGCAAGGAGCCCGATGTGGGGTTCGATCCCAGGACCCTGGGATCATGACCTGAGCCGAAGGCAGATGCTTAACCGACTGAGCCACCCAGGCGCCCCTAAATTCTATTCTTTTCACTCGGGTTTTTAGGAAAGGAAACAGAGCTGCTTAACACTTGTTATAAATTATGTGTCAGGCACTGGGCTTGATGCTTTTATGCATGCTATTTAATTCTCACAGCTGCTTGGAAAATAGGTATTATTACTACTGTGTGTCTATGAATTTGATTTATATTTATTTATGTTCTCATTACTCTCATCCTTACTTGGTCAGGTAGCCGTTCAAATGTCACCTTTGACAAGCCCTTCCTGAGCCCCCAGTCCATAGCCACAATACCTGCCATCCTCTGTCTCATTTCTATGTCTCCTTTGATGCTGTTACCTTCTGGGTGAGTTCCTCCCAATTCCAATTTATTAATTCTCTTTTCAACTACATTCAGTTTAGAAACTATTCTATTGAGTTTTTAAAAAGATTTTCAATGCTTATGTTTTTCTTCGTAAGTTCTAATTTTATATCCACCTGTATTTCCTTCATTTGTCTGTTTTAATGGTGTAATGTATCACTGGCATGGATCTTTTGTAAGGATGTAATGCCTTCGGGCGCCTGGGTGGCTCAGTCGGTTGGGCGACTGCCTTCGGCTCAGGTCATGATCCTGGAGTCCTGGGATCGAGTCCCGCATCGGGCTCCCTGCTCAGCAGGGAGTCTGCTTCTCCCTCTGACCCTCCTCCCTCTCATGCTCTCTATCATTCTCTCTCTCTCTCTCAATAAATAAATAAAATCTTTAAAAAAAAAAAAGGATGTAATGCCTTCATTGATCTCTTCAACGATGCTAAGTGCACATATTTTTAAGCAAAATTTTTTCTTTCTGGAAAAACTCATAAACCAATTATTGATTTTATTGGCTCTTTCCTGGCATTCAATTTCTTCATGAATTTTAAAGTTGGGTTATAGGATCATTATATGTAGGAATTTTTCCCCCCTGCCTTTCTTTTTCTCTGTGTATTCCTCCTTGTGGGGTTTGAGTCTGGTTCTCCAAACACGAAGCTATACCTCAGGCAGTGGTAGGCAGCTCCTTTTCCAGCTTCCTTTCACAAGCCAGGGAAGCCCCACCTCAGCTTTCGGTTGTGAGCTCTGAGCAGGACTGTGGTTCCCATGCCTCCCATGGAGCACTTTCCCCCTCTGGTGTGCTTTTATCTGCAGAAGCCAAACTCACGGCTCCTACTACCTACTTCCAGATCCAGACACTGGCAGACCCTCAGATCAGCCCCTACTCTTTGCTTCGCATCTTGATTCTGTTCCAGGACTATGGAGATATATATATATATATATATATGTATGTATATATATATATATATATAATTTTTGAGTGTGGCTGACTTTTTTTTTAAAGATTGATTGGCACAGTCATTAAGCATCTGCCTTTGGCTCAGGTCATGATCCCAGGGTCCTGGGATCGAGTCCCACATCAGGCTCCCTGCTCTGTGGGAAGCCTGCTTCTCCCTCTCCCGTTCCCCCTGCTTGTGTTCCTGCTCTTGCTATCTCTCTCTCTGTCAAATAAATAAATAAAATCTTAAAAAAAAAAAGATTGATTTATTTGAGAGAGAAAGAGAGTGAGCGTGTGCATGCACGAGTGGGAAGGGCAGAGGGAGAGGAAAAGAGTCTCCAGCAGACTCTGCGTTGAATGCAGAGCCCCATTCAAAGCTTGATTTCATGACCCTGAGATCATGACCTGAGCCGAAACCAAGAGTCAGACACTTACTGAGCCACCCAGGTACCCCGAGTGTGGCTATGACTTTTAAAATTCTTTTATATATGTTCTCTATCATTGCTATGTGTTGGATCACAGAGGGTTTCATAGCATTCACTTATAAAGCCATTGAATCTGGTGAACAGGAATAGGACTTGGGAAACATTTATAGTAGGACAGAGTGGGAGGTAAAAACTGGGCAATTATGTGCAAGTCGGAAGAGTAAAGAACCTGAAGAAATGATGAGGTCTGGTATCACCGGTGAGTTGATGTGCAGGAACTCTAGTTATTAAGATGGAAAGAAAAACCATAAAATTTAAAGTTGGGTTGAACAGCCATGACTTCCCAGGTCCTCCGTCCCTCTCCTTCTTCTCAAATGCCCCCTCTCCCTCACCCCCCTTTCAAGTTGGTGACAATCCCTAGGGGAACCAACCATTTTAGTTTGCCTAGGGCAGTTTTGGTTTTAGCACTGCAAGTCCTATTTCCTAGGAATGCCTCAGTCCTGGGAATTTAGGTTGGTTGGACACCTTAGCTCCCTACTTTTCACCTTGTGAGTGCCAACAGAAGACCTCTAATACCAAAATTAACCCTTACTAAAGGGTGAGCTTGAGAAACAATAACGGGAAGGGGAAGAAAGAACAGTAGGCAATGGGCCTCTGTAGTCTTTCCTTGGGTAGAGGAAGCCACAACCCAAGAGGTACTTTTCACTCTGAATTTGGTAGAAATATAGACCAGAAAGTGATCTCTGAAGTTTGTGATTCTCAGAATATACTTCCTTACAGAAACTTGAACCATCAGTGCAAGTGGTGTTTATAATTCCTTCTATATTGGATTCAGAAATTACTTGTTTTTGGGAAAGGAAGATTGTGTAAATACTATTTGATTTCTCTGTAGTCTTCTTTTTTTTTTTTTTTTTTTTAAAGATTTTATTTATTTATTTGAGACAGAGAGCATGAGAGGGAGGAGGGTCAGAGGGAGAAGCAGACTCCCTGCCGAGCAGGGAGCCCGATGCGGGACTCGATCCCGGGACTCCAGGATCATGACCTGAGCCGAAGGCAGTCGCTTAACCAACTGAGCCACCCAGGCACCCTCTCTGTAGTCTTCTTGAGTTCAATAAGCCACGCTGTCATTTTTTAAATATGTTGAACTTAATAATATTCAGTTCCACTGACTCTGTATTTTTCATCAGTGACCGAACCATACGTCATTTCATGATTGCTTTGGCAGCACATTTACAAAAATTAGAACGATACAGAGAAGATTAGCCTGGCCCCTGCACAAGGATGGCACACAAATCTGTGAAAACCATACATCATTTCACAATTTTCAAAGTACTTTTATCTTAGAAAAGCACCAGTCAGTTACACAGCCACCATCATTACAGCTAAAAATAATGCTGCCAAGGTTGTCTTTGTCCTTCTGTTCAGATGATGGTGAAGGTTGGTGATGTGTAGCAGCAATAGACCTTGACTCCAGGAATGAATTAAGATTGATAAATTCCATCTAGTCATGGCTATACAATTTCTCTTTGTAGACTGCTCATTGTTCCATCCTCCTTTGCTGCTAGGAGTGAAATGTTACCAGCAGGGACCAATGAGCCATAAAATTAAAGTCAGCTGGGAGTTTTCCAGGGAATGTTTGCTTTTCTAATGAAAGGGACAGACTTGAAAAAAAGCTTGCTGCCATCCCTTTCTCCTCATCTGGAATATGGATGTGATGCCTGGAACTAAGGCAGCCACATCAAGTCCATGAAGCAATATGCCTGATGATGGGTAGCAATATGCCTATTAAGTCAGAGTGTGAAGGAGAACAGGAGCCTGAGCCCTTGCTGACATGGTCAGATCTTCCCTGAGACACTGTACCTCTGGACTTGTTTAATAAAAACAAATGTCCTTACCATTAGGTACCTCTTGATGCATGGCCCTTTACTTGCAACTAAAAATCAATTTCATGCTGAAGAGCAAGGTAAATAATGCATAGTGATGATACATGGCCATGGAAATGGGGATCTGTGTTGCCAGACTTGTCATGGCTTTTGGTGGATTTTTTCATTCCATAGCTCTTTATACTAAATAGGAAAGGAAAACACTCTTTTTGTTTCCCTCAGTGCTCAATGATTATTCAGTTTCAGTATAAACAAAATGTACTCTAATGTCTCTCACTGCAGTGGCTATTAAGGGATGAGACATGTAATTCTATATGATGCCATACTAAAATCCTTTTGTGCATCTTAGAAACAGAATGTCATCTGTGCTATATTGTTTTAGGGCAAAAGGAAATAGACTGAGGACCAGCAGAGCTTCCAGGGCAATGTTTTTGCTGGGAGGCTGGGTTAACCCACCACAAGAATGAGACAATTGCTTCTAGTGGGCTGGGAGTTATACCCACAAACCCACTGCCATCTATAGAACTAAGATTCAACCAATGCTTAAGTGGACAGTGAGCCCCACCCAAGGCAGTCCAAATAGCTTCCCTGTTGGTAGGAGGATAGATCTTACCTTGATCAAGGATGGGTAAAAAATGAATTCTGTGGGGAAATGCCATAGAACAAGATAAAGGGAACATCATCGCAAAGGCTCAAAGAAAGAACATGCCTCTGAAAATGATTTACTGCAGGAACCAGAAGATTTGGGGCAATGTATAGCATCCTTACTACACAGAAAAAAGGCAGAAAGGAAGAAAATAAAAAACCACAATAGAAACCCAAAGAAACAAATACATTAAGAATGAACCATAAGATTTTTGAGCACCCTTAACCTCTGAGTACCTACTGTGGACCAGCACTGCCCTGGGGCTCAGTGATGGCTAAAGCATAGCCCTTGATCACCAGGGGCTCACGGTGTCATGATCCCTTTCCTTCACAGTAACTTATTCCAAATCGAATTGTAACAGTAAGCTATGATATCATGAGGTCGTATCACATTCACTCTATTTTGGAAAGAAATTAAATTACCATCTCCTAAGTAAGTAAATGAAGTAGGGAATGCACAGAGGGCTGGAAGCCACTGCATGTTTCATTGAGCTCTGGTTGTTTTATGCAAGACACTCTAAGAAAATGCATCATTCTTTGGAAGATCTCTTTCTCCTCGATTATACGGAAGTGACGGAAGATGCCCAGGAAGAGAGGTTGTGACAACAACACAAGCTACTTCCTCTGTCCAGCCAGCATGTAGCCCCTGGGTTGAGCCATAAGTCTCTGTGGACTCAGATGAATCTTCACCCCAGCATGGGGACCTGCCAGGGAGGCTCACTCATCGTTTCTAATATTGATAATGCTCAGTCCAATCCTGGCCACCTCCTACTTCCAGCCTTCCCCTGCCCTTCTCTGAAGACAGAAATTAAGCCCACACACTCAGAATGTCCCAACCTGTCCCCCTCACCTCCAAGGAAATATCAGTTCATAGAAGAAGGGTGTAGGGGCAAGTGGACAATCATTTCTCAACCTATTATTTAAGCTCTTCTGACAGGACCTTGCACCCCCTGAGCATACTGATGGGCCAAAGGATGGGTATGGGCCATAAGCTGGACCAGTTATAGAACACCGTCATGCTCTGGGCACAGCAACTGGGTAAGGGATGAACGTCTGATCCAGTGGGGCCAAGTGCAGTATATTTTTGGAATCCATGACCTAGGGACCACAGAGCACAGTGCTCATTTTCTCTCTGTGGTGGAGACTAGCAGCTCTGAACTCATTAAGATGGCATTTCCTGCCATGTGGAGGAAGCTGGCCTGCAGTAGAAGGAAGGATACCCTCATGCAGAGGTGCGGGATGCCAGATCCGTTTCTAGCTATTCCTGAGGTACACTCACATCTCAACCTTCCTACAGTCATACTAGTCTTCCAAACACATTTTCCCTGGACTCTAAGGGAGTTTAAAGTGGGTTTGGCATTTACAACCCAAAAAACCCTAACACTGATTATTATACCCTTCGCATGTTTTGGTTTTCCAAAAGAAATTTTTTTTCCTGATTATAAGAGTGATACTTATAAAAATTCAAATATTGGAAAATACAGTATATAAAATAAAAATTACCATAATTCCATCATCTAGACATAATCATTGTCTTTTAATATTCTTCCAGGCATTTCTTTCTTTTGAACTATAGATAGATAGTTTTACAGGAGTGTAATTTTATAACATACCATTTCACCTAAAAATATGTTTTGGATATTTTTATGGAACAATATTTCTAAAATCTACATTTTGAAAATGGTTGCATAGAATGTTATATTCAACTACTTTAATTAATGTACCCAGTCCCCTTTGGTGAACATTTAGGTTACTTCAAAAGTTCTGCTATTATAAAAAACACAGCAATGAACATATCTGTATGTACATTTTAGAGCCTTTGATAGATCTCTCACTTCTTAAGTTCTAATACTCTTATTTGTTTTGGCAACTTTTCCTGTGGCCTATCAATTTCATGTATGCCCTCTTGATTCATTCCTTATTTATTCATTCATACTGTCTACAAACATTTACTGAGAGTATGTTATGTATGCTGCTGTACTCGATTTTGGGAAAACAAATGTGGGTAAATTTGGTGTTTTATCCTTAAGGAGGAAGGAGAAACTAGCAACAATTAAAATCTGACTCTGTGCTAAGCACTGTACAGGTTGATTTCATTCATTCTTCATTTAAAAAACAAACACCAACCCTGTGCAGTGGTATTATCTTTTTTATATAAATGAAGAAACGAAGATCAGAGAGGTTGAGTAGTTTGTCCAAGATCACACAGTATGTAAGTGCACACCTATGTCCAGGTCTGACTTCTATCACACATAGTTTAGAGAGAGAGAGATGTGAAAACAAATGACAAAACCAAGCTGTAAGTAAAATCGGAACAAAAGGATGCATTTAGGTCCATCAACCACAATGATCAGCAGAGACAGACCTGAGACAAGTCTTTTACCTGTAGCAAGCAGCTTTTTAATAGTCTAGGTTAAAGGGTCAACACCGAACCTTAAATGACTTGCCTGACTCCACACTGCTCCAGGAGGCCCTTGGTCAGCCAGAATATTTGCCAGCTCGGAAGCTGGGGGAGAAAAGGAGGCCGTTTCTAAGCAGCTCCGTTTGGAGAGGCTAAAACTAGCAGTTGTAATGCAGGGCTCCTGGGAAGATCTGAACAGCAGACAGAGCCATTTGAAAGAAGAGCTCAGAAGAAAGGGACAAACTGTTGGGAGGTCTCCAGACTCAGGCTGGTGGGGGTGACACCCTGCATGGCCTCGCACCAGGAAGGGGTGGTGCCCCGGCATAAGCCAACTCTTGGTTGGGATAAGCACGCATTTCACTGGAGCCCGGGCATGGAGGAGCCTGGAAGTATCGCTTGCCGGACACAGGGCTGTAACTGCTTATTAAACTTGGGCTGTTTGTGACTTAGAGTCTGCTGAGGCCTTTAGACTTGTTTGGATGAGATCCCCAAAGCTGACCCCATGATGCCCAGCCAGGAACTACTTCCCCAAATTGACAAACCTCAGCTCTATCTTTCCCTAAGAGAAGACCCGAAGCGCAGAGCACGTGCACACGGGGAGTTTGCTTGAGCTGCTATCTCCATCCCTCCTTCCCTTGTACATGTTCCAAGGGGGCTCCTTGTCCTGCAGCCTAACCCTCCCACCGGAGGCATCATGGCAGAGCGCAGTGACTTTTCAACCTATTTGTTTCTTTAAAAGATTTATTTATTTATTTATTTTGAGAGAGAGCAAGTGGGGGCAGAGGGAGAGAATCTCAGGCAGACTCCCCGCTGAGCATGGAGCCCAATGCGGGGCTCGATCTCAGGACCCTGCAATCACGACCTGAGCCAAAATCAAGAGTCCGGCACTTAACCGCCTGAACCACCCAGGCACCCCTTCAACCTGTTTTCAATCTGGAGTGGAACACCGATAGATAAAGCAAATGAAATTGGAGCTGCTCGCATCTCAGTGGGAGTCAAGAATGCCAGGATCTCCTTTCCCTCCCAGGATGTTCTGTTGGGTACACAGTTTTTTTTTGTTTTTTGCTTTTATGGATAATAAATATGTGATTTATTTTTGTTCTGTCCAATATCACAGTTTTAAAGCCACAGACATTGCTGGAAGAGTCCTGAATTTAAAGTTAGAGCACCCAGGTTCTAATCCAGGCTCTGCCACCTACAAAGAGTGTGGTTTTTGAGAACATTTAACCTCTCAGACTCCACGGTTTTTACCTGTGAAATGAAGAAAATAATTCCCGTTTCCTTCAGAGGTTGATGCACGCAGCAGGTGCAACCACATGGGTTACAGCAGCTGTAAAAAGTCATATAGATGAGAAATGTTCCTTTGCCTGGCTTTTCCACATTTGCGTGGCCCCTGGACTTCTCCGCGTCTTTGGGCTAGGGGACAGAGCCACGCCATGTGGAAACCAAACAGCGTGATCTACTTACTTTTCCAGTTTCCAAAGAGAAATTGTCATTTTGAAGGTCCATTTCTTTGGTTTTTCTCCCCACCATGTTGCATTCTTGGATCAGCCCCTCTACTTGTCTCAAACCTGTGGCCCTTAGACACACAGTGTCTTCTCTAATCCTCACTCCATGCCTGCTAACTGATTTTGCCACTTTTTAGCAAGGAACACCAAGGCCATTTCCTCTATTTCTCTCAGCACACCCCAGGTTCGTACAAAATAAAAACCCCAAGTCTCTTCTTAGGGTTCTAGCAGAGAAACCATGATTTCTGGTGGTTCTCCTGTTGCTCAGGATTTGATGTTGGAGCTCTATATGCGGTAATGAGAACATATCCGCTCCAGGCCCTCTCGCCCAGCAAAGCCAGAGATCTTAGGGGACGATGGCTTCTCAGTGGGGTTCCTCAGAGGCGACCATGTCAATTCCTCAAAGTCATGGCTGACTTAAATACTGGGCTTGATTTGGAGCATGCTTCAGAAAATTATGTTCTCAGCGGCTCCTCAGCTGCCCACCCAGTTAGGACTTTCCCTCTGTTGCCAGACACTCAGGGACTAAGGTGACTCGAGTTGTTGTTCCGTGTTCCCAGATAGTCACCAGCTGTATACAGAAGGTATGTGGTGTGGGGGTTGTATTAAATTGGATAGACTTTGTTTCCTGTGTAGGAAGTCAGCCACTGTTGCTGAGATTTGTACTCGTAGCTTCAGGCCCATGACAGCAATGGTCGCCTCCTGAGAGTGAGTCAGTTCTCCTCATGGGCCAGGAGATGGGTTTGGATAACCCATTACAGGCAGGATAGAAATTAAATTTCAAATGGGAACAATAATTCTGCCCCACGTCCCATAGACTAATAGAGCTTAATGGAACAGTTGCTTATGCAGAAGAGATTTCAGTCTTCCTTTTGTACCTGTTTTGATATTTCCTACGGGTTCGTAGCCCACTTGACTTTAAGTGGAGCCCCTGAGACTCTTTCTGGAAATTCACAGCCTGTCTTTGCATTTTCTTTTGAATAACCTAGTCCAGAGCAGAGGAAGAATAAATAGGGTGAAAGGGGATAGGCCACTGGCAGAGAATTCTAGGCCTGAGAGTCCTGGCAGCAAGATCTACTCTTCTTGCCAGGGGGCACTTGGGGCTCTCAGGGTTTGGCCTCTTCCCATCACTCAGATCTGTTCCTTGATGTTCCTCTGATATGTGGTAATCCCTTGGGGCCAGACTTCAGGACTTTGGCATTCCCCCAGAGCATGAGGCAGGAGAGACGTTTCTCTGCCTCCCCTGTGCACTCCCCTCCTGCAGCCCATCCCCGAGCCTCTCCTCAGTGCTGGCGGGACACCACACGGTGCTTGCGGCCACTACCCCTGTCAGTCCTCTTCAAGACAGAATCCTGTCCTGCAGCCTGCAGGCTGGACATACGCATGACCCCGCCTGGTGACATCAGCCCCGGTGCGCACCCTGAGCCCTGGGCTCACCAGCTTTCAAACTGAAGACTAGAGAATTCGTAGGTGAATGGGTGTGAACTGTTTTGTGCCTCCATCCAACATTTAACTCTGATGCCTGGCTATGTACCAGAAAGGGACCAGAGACTGTATGGGATAATTGAAATCTCATTTGGTTAATTGGTTTTAACTCCCTTCTCCACCAGATCTTTTACCAGAGCTATTAATTTCCCCATTTTTCTCCTTTTGTTTTCTTTGTCCAACCTCTGTTTAGCAGGCTAAGCCACCAGGACAAGAACCAAAGCCTGCCAGCCAGGGTAAGGGGAAACAGGAGCCTAGATCTCCTGCAGACTAGACCATGGGCGGCTGCACCAGTCAGACCCCATCTCACAGGGTAAGTCGGGTCTCACCAGCCCTCCCCCCTTACACCCCCAGACTCAGACCTCGGCCAGGCGCCACCCCTCCCCGGGCCCACTCCTAGGGCAGAGATGCAGGAAGAGCCACTTTGCTCCCAGGGTTGGAAAAGTGGGAGCTGACTGCTGCCAAGCAAACAAGGAGTCCCGAGTGAGAGTCTAGGATGTTCTCAGCCTCAGAACAGGCCAGCCAGCTCTGAGACATGCAAATCGCCACAGGTGCAGGATGTAAAACAGAAGCGGCCCCTGGTGAGACCGATGGGGCCACAGCCTACACACTTTGCCTCTGGCCCTAGCAGGCTAAAGTTAGGTTCTGGCTCCCACCAGATGCCACATTTAGCTAATCCCCACTACTGAGCTGGGGACCCGCCCAGGCTCTGGCTAATGCAGGGTCTGGCTGGCCCTTTCAAAGGAGTCCCAGACTGGGTTCCACGTCACCACTGTGTGGGGGTAAAGTCAGGGAAAACTCACAACTGCTCCCTGCCTTCCCCACAACCAAGTCTGAACATCGTAGATTTACGATCAGGCTAAAATGGACAGGTCAAGTCTTGCCTAACCCCCTTTTTTTTTTTGAGATTTTATTTGGCACAGAGAGAGCAAGCACAAGCAGGGAGAGTGGCAGGCAGAGGGAGAAGCCGGTTCCTCCCTGAGCAGGGAGCCTGATGCGGGGCTCGATCCCAGGACCCTGGGATCATGACCTGAGCCGAAGGCAGACCCTTAATCGACTGAGCCACCCAGGGGCCCTTGCCTAATCCTCTTGTGCTACCAAGTCCGTCTCCCTCTTCGTCGCCCTCTCCCAGACCTAAAGCATCACTGGATCCCATGAAAGAGCCCCCAGCTTGCTACTGCTCAGGGACTTCACCTGACCCATCTCCACTGACCTGTCTCCTACAGCAGTACTCGCTGTGCTCAGCACCCTTCTGACCTCTGACCCCACGATGGACCTTCCTCTCTGCGGGCCTCATGCCCTCACAGCCAATGCCCAGCTTTTCTTGCCTTCAGTTTCCTCTCTTCCTTAGCCATGGTGCGCACGCCCAGCCCAGTGAGCCGCCCTGAGCCACGCAGGCCCCCAGGCATGCAGGACCCAGGCGCCTGGAGGAGGGGTGTCAACCAAAGAGCCCACAGGGCCAGGCGGTGTGCCAAGCGGAGAGGCCCTTGCCCTCAGTCTTGTCAGGGCCCCCAGGGCAGCTCCAGCCTCCTCTCAGCTGTGGGGCCTGAGCAGACCCCTAAAGTCCAGGCCAGGAAATAAGGGCCACATTTGTCATACCCCAGGGCACGTGTGTTGTGCTAATGGCATGTGCCCGCGGAGTCGTCTTAGAGGATTTTTTCCCTCCTTTTTCAAAAGGAGTGGGGGAAGGGAAGGGTGGCGGTTTTAGGCAGGATGTGGGGCATCCAGCAGCTGCCATGTATCACGAGTTGTTAAGGAGGGATGGAGACTTGCCCACAGCGCTCTCAGCGACCCCGTGGTGTGGTGTCAGTGTGGTGGGGAGGTGGCCAGAGGGGCCAGAGATGACCCCCCGCCCCCGCTGTACCTTGGGCAGCCTGCCCAGACCTGGTGAGGAGGAGCACATTCCCTTTGTCGGTCCTGGAGACGAAGGGCTGTTTTCTTGCCAGGAGGACGCTATACATTCTCATGCTTCCAAAGCCGAGAGGCTGGTTCTGACTGGAGTCTGAGCACCAGAATCACAGCTGAACGGGACGAGGGGCTGGAGAGGACAGCCGGCAGGGTTTGGGAAGCCCTTATCCACAGTCCCACGCGGCCTGCGGTCTCCGAGCCCACGGACCGCGTTGCCCACCCCTCAGAGCAGGCCAGAGCGCTGAGCACGCGGCGCCGTGTTCCAGGGCCGACAAGACATGCAAGGCTCTATTCGCAGGACTTAAACGTCTGATGGGGGACAGGAGACAGGACCGAGGAACATACAGCAGGACCTACGTGAACACGTATATGGTTACTTGGGGACAGAGAGTCAGGGGAGGGACGTTCCCCAACAGCCATGTGGGCACATCGTCACACAACTACATGGGCCTTTAGAGAACTTCGGAGATTGATCCAGATTTCTCAGATGTCTGAAACCACTCTGATCCGTTTGAAGCTCTCACTACCATTTCTGTTCAAATACTGTTTTTCCAGGGGCTTCCTCTGGGACTCACCGGAGAGCGCGTTCCCTCCAGAGACCAGCTATGAACATCAGGCCAAGTCACTCTAGGTAGGTGGCAGACCAGGACCTGATAGAGGACGACCTGGAATAAGGTTGACTCAAAACGTAGCCAAATGCCGGACCCCTCTAAACCCCCCTTCTTAAATCAAGCCAGTCATGCAACCGACCTCATGCCTGAGGGGTGGTTTTTGCTTGCTTGCCTACTTCTGCCGTGTGCAAGGGAATAGTGCTGCCAAAGATAAGGTGCAGGAGAACAGTACGCCTTACTCGGGCCAACTGGGAAAAGACACCGAAGACTTGCCTCTTACAGCAGTTAGAGCTGTAGAGAGCAGGATCAGGGCTTCTCAACCTGGGCACTGCTGGTGCTGGCCCGGATAATTCTTTCTTCGGGGGGCTGACCTGTGCTCTGGAGGATGTTTAGCAGCACCCCTGGCCCTCGCCTGGCTGGCCCCCACCTCCAGCTGTGACCACCGCCAAGTGTCTCTGGACACTTTGAAATGTCCCCTGGAGGCAAAATCGCCTACAGTAGTCACTGCTACTTATGAAAGGGGTTGGAGCGCAGGCAGCCTGACACGTGCTCGGGAAAGGGCTTGATTTCCAAAATGGAAACGGAATCACGGGACGGTCAGCGGCGGTCATGGGGTTCAGTGAGGCTTAAGTGTGAATGATGGGTGGTGCCTTCTCAAGAAAAAACTTTCTGAGGATTTCCAGTGTTAATGTAAATTACTTTTATAAGACTGTTAGCTAAATGTGTATAAACATGAAACTGGGCATACATCCCATAGGCTTGTAATTTCTACAATTACTAAATCAAGACAAATTCATGGTTTTGACAAACCAAATATGAAACCAATACAAGTTAACCCATTAATTTTGAGACTGATGGTATGATTTCGTGGAGGAAACTGCCCCTTGCTTTGTTATTCAGGTGCCTAGACCCTTCTTTGGGTCAGGCATTGTCCCACGACTCAAATCTCCCAAGACATGGTCCCTTCCAACAGTGAAAACTTTGGTTGTGAGCCTTTCCTGAGGTCACTAGGCAAAGGCAGACTTTACTCATTAAGGTCACCTATGTTTTATTCTTACCGGCTCAAGACAAAATAGCACATCTGGCCCCAACGTGGTCATAAACCGAGAATGATGCGGGCACCGTGAACTCTAAGGTGGACCTACGGAGGACCCAGATGATACTTTTCTTTTTCAGATGCTCGTCAAAACGAAAAGAATTTCTTACAAAAAATTTTTTTAAGTTCCCACAGAGAACTCCCAAGAATATACTAGGAGACTCTCAGAGGAGTTCTAATCGGGTCTGATCCTCTTTACAGATGAGGAATGAGGCCCCGAGAATTGCCCAGGCAAACAGCTGCTGAGGGTCAGGGCGGGTTGGAAGGGAGCCTCTGCACTGGGGGGCGGTGCTCCCCCCTCTCCTCCCGCCTGTCTTCCCAGCAGGCATGACAGAATTCTCATGTGGAACTCTGTAGAAGATTTGGCTTATTGTTTTAAATGTTCATTCTACTGAATACTTAGTTTTTTTAAGGGTGTGAAATTGAACTTGGGAGTTTGTTTTCAAAAATCTTGATCTGTCAGCATTGAATAGTATGGTTAGAAAGCATTTTGCATGCACATGTGGGTGTGGACTATAACCTACATACATAAAAGTACATTAAACATCAATATCCGGTTTAGTAAATAAGGATAAAGTGAAACCCACGGAACCATAGCCAGGTGAAAAAAGAGAACGCTTCTAGTGTGCGGTATTCTTGGTCACCATCCTTCCCTTCCTCGAAAAGAGACCATTATCTTGACTTTTGTTACAATGATTTCCCTAAACAATTGAGTTTAGTTTTGCTGTTTATGAGCCTTCTATCAGAGAACGCTCACTCTGTGTATTTGTGTTCTTGATGTTTGTGAAATTCATCCCCACTGTTGCAAGTGGCCCTAGCTCTTATCCTTCCTATGCTGGGTGGACATCTGGGTGTTTCCAGCTTGGGACTATTAGGAACAATGTCTCTATAAACATTTTTGTAAATATCCTGCTGCATAGGGCATCATTTTCCCATAGTGGCATTTCTCCAACTGTGAAGGAGGTGTGTGCATCTTCAACCTCAGCTGATGATGGTAGCTACTTTCCAACATCGTTGCTTCAATGCCGACTCCCCCCACCAGTCCCTCTCAATGTTCTCCATTCTCATTAGCACTGGCTATTTGCAAACTTGAAAATTTTAACTGGTCAAGTGGGCGTGTAGGGATATCGCATGGGTTTAATTGACATTGCCTTGATTGCTAATGAAACGAAGTGCCTTCTGCCACACTTGTTGGCCACATAAATTTCCTCTTATGTTATTGTGTGCCTCTTCTTTTGCTACCTTTCTATTGCCAAACTTCAATTTAATTTTTTTT
This sequence comes from Mirounga angustirostris, assembly GCF_029215605.1. Classification (NCBI taxonomy): domain Eukaryota; kingdom Metazoa; phylum Chordata; class Mammalia; order Carnivora; family Phocidae; genus Mirounga; species Mirounga angustirostris. Next base: position 48,415,753 of record NW_026991714.1, read on the forward strand.
AAAGATTTTATTTATTTATTCAAGCAAAAGAGAGAGCAAGAAAGAGAGAGAGCGAGTGAGGGGAGGGGCAGCGGGAGAAGAACACTCCCCCCCCCCCCGCTGAGCAGGGAGCCAGACGTGGGGCTTGAGCCGGGGACCCTGGGATCATGACCTGAGCTAAAGGCAGCTGCTTAACGACTGAGTCACCCGGTTGCCCCAAATTTAAGTGTTTTTTTTTTTAAAGATTTTATTTATTTATTTGAGAGAGAGAGGGAAACAGCATGAGAGTGGAGAGGGTCAGAGGGAGAAGCAGGCTCCCCGCTGAGCTGGGAGCCTGATATGGGACTCGATCCCAGGACTTTGGGATCATGACCTGAGCCGAAGGCAGTCGCTTAACCAACTGAGCCACCCAGGCGCCCTTAAGTTTTCTTTTTAAACAAATTTTACCTTGATCAAAATTACATTTGACAGAAAAGTGTACCCATCTTCCAAGGTTACTCTGCTCACCTGAGAGCTGTATATAGTTACAGGCAAACTGTCTACGATCTGCAAGCTTAAAAGTCATTGTTTTTAAACTCCATATCATTGAAAAGCTAACAACAGGGGTGCACAGAAAAATAGCCATCCAAATCTTTTTTTCTTGTCTCTATTTTCCAAATCTAACATCCTCTTATTGAATTTTGCCCTCTTTTGATTCCTTATATTTTCATAGAGAACAAACATTCCCTGATATATCACAATCCTTTGATAAAATCACCAAGTGTAGACAAGGTCATCATTCTATTCTGTATTTCTCAGCACTGTGTGTCGAATGCATTGTTATGAGTTAGCTAAATATCAATAATAAAGTGGTGCCTCTATTCTATTTACAACCTTTGAAGCGGAGATCATATCAAGTAAAATATGTATATGGCTATAATAGCCATACATATCTAATAAAAAAAAATAAGCAGCTCATCCAAGCCTGAGCTCTAGCTTTTGCTCACCTTATCTTCTTTAGACATTTGGGTATGAGCTCACTGGCAAAGACTGAAGCTCATACAATCTACCATTAAATAAATTATTCAGTGATCTGTGATGTCCTTGTAACATGAGAATCCCATATTAAAAAAAGAAATAGCTACACTGCTTACGGAAGCATGCGCCTACTATTTATAGTCTTCATAGAAGTTGCTTTGCTAGCAAACCCAATTAGGACTCCCTGGTAATTTACAGAATTGATGTTTGTTGCAGAGTTTTTACACGAAGCTATTCATTACATGCATATGTGTGGGTGGGTGATACACACATACACACCCAGAGGACCACAGAGAAAGCCCAGGCAGGTGTGGGTTATTTGTTAGAGCTGTCTCATTTTCCCCTGAATATGCTGGACACTCAAATAGGGACAAAGCAACTACCGGTCACCCACAGATTCAATGAAATGTATTCCTGACAGTATCTAGGCAACTGGGTCTCTACTTTTTTCAAAGTAAACACTTTACTCTTCTGCTAAAAATGCCAGATTTCTCTCCCGAACAAATAGGAGCCTAGAACATGGAGCCTCCCCTCTTACCTCTTTCTTCCCCTGAGGTGTAAGTATGACGGCCTGAAAGCTGGGATGGACGTGGGTTGCACAGAGCTGAGGAATTAAGAAGGCAGCTGCAGTGGATTCTCATTTTGGAAGGGCTGGAAGAGAAATAGCTAGGTGTCTATTTTTCATAGCTTAATATTTTGATTAGAAAAATACTTTATAGGGGCGCCGGGGTGGCACAGTTGGTTAAGCCTTCCACTCTTGGTTTTGCTCAGGTCGTGATCTCAGGGTTGTAAGATCGAGCCCTGTGCCAGGCTACTGCTCAGTGCAGAGTCTGCTTAGGACACTTTCTCCCTCTCTCTCTGCCCTGCCACCCCACTCGCTTGCATGCTCTCTCTCTCTCAAATAAATAAAATCTTTAAAAAAAGAAAAAGTATTTTATAAATACAGAAACATAATTGTTATGTGGACAGAGCAATTCCCTTTATAATAGACCCATGAGGGGGGCGCCTGGGTGCCTCAGTTGGTTAAGTGCCTGCCTTCGGCTCAGGTCATGATCTCCAGATGCTGGGATGGAATCCTGGGTAGGGCTCCATGCTCAGCCGGGAGTCTGCTTCTCCCTCTCCCTCTCCCTCTGCCCTCCCTGCCTCCCACCCTGCTCATGCTTTCTCCCTCTCTCTCTCTTCTCTCAAATAAATGAATAAAATATTTTAAAAAATAGGTCCATGAGGGCCATAATAGTCATTTAACTACATTATTCATGTATATATGTCCTGTTAACTTTTAAGTTGACAATTACCAAAAAGGTTTCAATATTGTGCATCAAGTCATATCTCAAAAGCAGGCACTGATAGAATTCTCGGCCTATTGAAAAAAAGTGTGACCAAATGAATGAAATGAAATTATGAGAAATACTATCTGCAATTTTTCAACACTTCACACTTGCAGTAGTAAATAACTTCTGAAAAATAAAAATATGAAAGCTGTGCAAATAATCATTAACAATTAAAAGTTAAAATGTTAAAATAGACTTTTAAAAAATTAAATTACCACAATGAGATTTCACTGTGCACCTATTAGAATGGCTAAAATTAAAAAATATATACAGTGATAATATCAATTGCTGGCAAGGATGCAGAGAAACTCGATCACTCATGCATTGCTGGTGGGTACAACCACTCTGGAGAACATTTGGTAGTTTCATATAAATCTAAAAAGCAATTACCACATGACCTAGCAACTGCACTCCTGGGCACTTATCCCAGAGAAATAAAAACATAGGTTTTATGTTCATATGAAGGCCTCTGTATGGATGTTCATAGCAGCTTTATTTAGAATAGCCCCAAACTGGAAACAACCCAGATATCCTGAATAACCCAGACATCCAGTGGGTAAACGGTTAAATCAAGTGTGGTACATCTATACCCTGGAATACTACTCAGGCACAAAGGAGCCAACTACCAATATGTACATAAAACCTTGGATGGATCCCAAGGGAATTAGGCTGAGTGAAAAAAGCCAATCCCAAAGGGTTACATATGTTATGAGTTCATTTATAAAACATTCTTGAAAACAACAGAATTATAGCAATGAGGAACAGATTAGCAGTTAGGCTGGGGAGTTGAGGCGGCGGGGGGAGGGATGTGGGTGGGGTTATACAAAAGTAACATAAGAGATGGTGATTGATACACAAACCTCCATGCATCATAAAATAGCATAGAACTAAATAAATGTGCATACACAAATGCATAAATGTAAGACGGGGGGTGTCTGAATAAGATCTGGGGATTGTACCAATGTCAATATCCTGGTTGACATTTGTACTATGGTTTTGCAAGATGTTATCTCTGGGGGGAAACCAGGTAAAGAACACATGGAATCTCCCTGTATTATTTCTCACTGCTGCATGTGAATCTCTAACTATCTCCAAATAAAGTGTTTAGACATCTGTTAACCTTGTACAGAGAAAGAATCCAGGTATGAAGCTAAGGGAAGACCAGTGGGGGGGGGGGGGGACGCCTGGGTGGCTCAGTCATTAAGTGTCTGTCTTTGGCTCACGTCATGATCCCAGGGTCCTGGGATTGAGCCCTGCGTCGAGCTCCCTGCTCGGTGGGAAGCGTGCTTCTCCTTCTCCCGCTCCCCCTGCTGTGTTCCCTCTCTCGCTGTCAAAAAATAAATAAAATCTTTAAAAAAAATAAAATAAAGGAAGACCAGCAGAGAAGTCTGGGGAAGCCGAGAAAAAGTTCGAAGTGGAGGACAAAGGCAGAGGCTGGAGCTATTCCTGCAAGTAAGAGTGTGTGTGTGTGTGTGTGTCTGTGTCTTCACATGCATGCGTGTGAAGGTAAGGTCTGAGCAGACGTTATTTTCGGGGTGCCAGGGCAGGGTGTGAGGGGAGCTCTTAGCAGGGGATCTGCTGTGTGCTAGTGAGGAGGCTTCCAGAAGCAGAGGTGGGGACAGGTGGCAGCTTCCTATGGGGCTCAAGGTCCAACCATGAGTTTTTTAACTTCAGTAACCCAAACATACACCATTAGATAAACTTAGAATTACTCCTGTTGCTGGAACCAAATCCTTCCCCCCGCCCGCCACTGCCCCTTTCATGGTGATGGATTCAAACCACAGGGAACAGTGGATTATCTTCGGGTGGCTGTGAATGGGGCTGTATTAGTCACCACAGCTTCAATTGTGCTTCTGTTTGGTTATCCAACGGCAATTCCATTGATACCCCTTCAGTGGGTGCACCCTCTGTGAGCACTGTGAAAAGGCACGCTGGTGGAATTGAAAACCTGTTCTGAATTTGTAATTACAATATGACAGGTCTCAATGAACTCAGCTTTAGGATAATCCAAGGTGAAGAAAGAAAAGAAATGGGTGAGTCAAGGTGGGCACTGGGGTTTGTCTGTTGCCTTAGACCTTGGGTGGACACAATGGAATCGTAGGAGCTGGGTTTAATTTGGGCCTCACCCCATCTGGAGCTGGATGTGACTGGGATGGACTAATACAAACTACTGACCAGTTGGAGGGGAGCTAGGAGTCCAGGAGATTGGTGGCCAGCAAAATGTATTTATGGTTCTGTTCAAAATCACAACATTCAATCCTGATTTCTTCATCACCATTCCCAGCGTCAACCTGACTAGTCCCTTAATCTCACTTCCGAAAGCAAACAAGTTCTGCAGCGTTTGTTTCTCAATGGCTCCATTTCTGATGATCTATTATCTTGCTTCATTTGCAGCCTTTAAGGTGCTCCTTGTCCTCTGTTTAAAGGACGCTCAATGCACTTCATGTCGCATCTTAATGGGCCTCTACCAGGCATTTTCAGCTTGAACAGTGAGGTCTGTTTTTTGTCACTCCTCTTGGTGGCCCAACAGAGTCAGATGGTTTGGGGCAAATAATGGAAAAAGGATGATTACTGGGGCCGGACAGATCCGTCCTTGCCAACTATGTTGACCTCATCAAGCTATTCAACGTCCCTGAATCTGTACGGCTAAAGGTACAGGTTTCAGAAGTAGGATGCGTGGTTGGAGTCCTGACACCACTCCATCCTGCCTGGGGATCCTTGAGTCCATGACTGAGCTTCTCGAAACCTCAGTTTCTTCACCTGTTAAATGCATGTGGCAGAGACAGCTAGTTCCCCACCTTCCTGAGTAATAAACCCTTAGTTTTTAGATGGACACATGGCTTCCTAAATAAAGATCATATTTTTCAAATTCCCATGTAGCTAGGTGTGGCTATGTGACTGAGTTCTGAAATATAATGTACAACTCCTGAAAAGTGTCTTTAAAGGAAGGGTGTGTGTGCTTTTTCAGCTCTTCCTTCATCTTGTTTCTTGGAATGCAGATATGACAGCTGGAGCTCAAGCAGTTATCTTAGACCATGAGGATGAGGGCCACACTCTAGGGATGGCAGAGTTGAAAGCTAGGAAAAAAAGCTGCTGTCCATAAACATTTTAAACTTTTGAACTTACTTTAAAATTTTTATTTTTTAAAAGATTTTATTTACTTATTTTTCAGAGAGAGAGAGGGAGAGCACAAGCAGGGGGAGCAGCAGGCAGAGGGAGACGCAGGCTCCCCGCCACCAACTGAGCACCCAGGCTTCCCTTTACTTTTAAATTTTAATGTGAGAAAACAAAACTTATATATTTCGGTCACTGTTACTTCAAGGTTTTTGTCACGTGTAGATGAACCTAATCCTAATGATATAATAAGGATCATAATAGTTAACAAGTGACATGAGGGAAAAAAGTGGAGTAAGGACTGCTAAAAACTCTTTCCTTTATAAAAGCAATGAGAGGGCCACCTGGGTGGCTCCGTTGGTTAAGCGTCTACCTTCAGCTCAGTCATGAACCCGGAATCCTGGGATCGAGTCCTGCATCAGGCTCCTTGCTCAGCAGGGAGCCTGCTTCTCCTTCTGCTTGCCACTCCCCCTGCTTGTGCTCGCTCTCTCTCTAAAAAATAAATAAAACCTTTAAAAAGATAAAATAAAAGCAATGAGAAAACTTACAAAAATGGTCAAAATCAATTTTTTCAAAACTCTAGAAATTAACAAAAGAATTTTTTGGTTAGCCTATTTATCCGATCCATAGATTTTTTTTTTTTAAACCCACTGAATTTCAGCAAGAACAGCAAACTTTGTGGCATTTTAACACGTCCTCTTCCAGCTCCATGGTGGCTTTGGAAACCAATAGCTTCCAGTTGTGGTGAACACTGCAAACCTGCCAGCCACCGGAGGGGACAAAACAGGGTTGGAACACCTCAAAACCTCATTCCCTGAGATCTGTCATTACTTGATCTGTCCGGTGATTTCTTGAAAGACCCCACTGACAAAACTATCTTTACTTGACCTATCTTGGAGCTCACCCAGTGTGAAAAGCCTTTTACCCTGGTATGTTGGTTGACAACAACTAGAGGCGATTATGTAATTTTACAGCGGCCTGATGTGGTAGATAACAGTTGAGGTAAACAGTAGGCTAACCAAAAACTTAAAAAAAAAAAAAATCTGTAGAATGAAATGTTTATAGGGCTTTTGGAAAACTCCAGCACATTTCTTGGAACCTATAAGATCATATGCATACGTAGGGTTGTGTGAATATGTTTAGGAAAGATCTGAAAAGGCCATAAGTCCTCACCTCTGGCTAACCTTGAGGCTCAGAAAAAGCTGGAACTAAAGGCTGAGGGAGGGTTGTCAACTGCCTGGCTTATGTTGAAGGAATGCTCCAACACTCACACAGAATCTTTGGTAAAGACTGAGAGACTTATTGGTTCTGGGCATTTAAAAACAAAACAAAACAAAACTCTGTCAATCATGAACTGACCACTAGGCTAACTAAGTAGAGAGTTTGGTGGCCACACATAACAAAACATGCTTAGTCCAGAAAAGCCAATAAACAAACAAACAGCAACAGCAAAACACACCCTCTGGAGGATGGAAAATCTGATTTTCAGGATTGCCACATTATTTACAATGTCTAGTTTTCAACAAAAGATTTCCAGACAAATAAATAAACAAGAAAGTATGGCCCATACACAGGGAAAAAGCAATCAATAAAAACTGTTCCCCAAAAAGCCCAGAAATTGGACTACTAAGACTTTAAAGCATCTCTTCAAATATATTCAAAGAACTAAAAGAAACCACATCTAAAGAACTAAAGAAAAGTACAATATTTTTTTAAAAAGATTTATTCACTTATTTATTTTAGAGAGAGAGTGAGATCGAGCAAGTACAAGTTGGGGGGGGAGGAGCAGTTAAGCAGACTCTGCACTGAGTGCAGAGCGCAACGCAGGGTTTGATCTCATGACCCTAAGATCATGACCTGAGCTGAAACCAAGAGTCGGGTGCTTAACTGACTGCACCACCCAGGTGCCCTGAAAAGTATAAGAATTATATTTCACCAGCTACAGAATATTAATAAAAATAAAATAAAAAAGCAAATAAAAATTCTGGGTTTGAAATAAAAAGTACAGTAGGGGATCTCTACAGAAAATGTGAGTAGGCAGAAGAAAATATTAGTTAACTTGAAGATAGGTCAATTAAAATTATCCAGTCTTAGGAACAGAAAGAAAAAAGAATGAGAAAAATAAACAGAAATGTAGAGACTTGTGTGAGACACCATCAAGTGTACAACATATGCATAATTGGAGTACCAGAAGAAAAAGAGAGAAAGGGCAAAAGAATATTTGAAAAAATAATAGCTGAAAACTTCCCAAATATGATGAAAAACATTAACCTATACATCCAAGAAGCTCAACAAACTTCAAGTACCTTAACCATGTCAAAAATCAAACTGTCAAAGAAGTAACAAGTGTTGGCGAGGATGTGGAGAAAAGAAACCCTCATGCACTGTTGGTAGGAATGTAAAATTGGTGCAGTCACTATGGAAAACAAAATGGAGGTGCCTCAAAAAATTAAAAATAGAAATACCATATAATCCAGCAACTCCACTCCTGGGTATTTTTCTGAAGAAAACAAAAACACTAATTTGAAAAGGTATACACACCCCCATGTTCACTGCGGCATTATTTACAACAGCTAAGATACGTAAACAACCTAAGTGTCCATCAGTGGATCAATGGATAAAGAAGATGTGATACACACACACACACACACACACACCCTGTAATACTAATCAGCAATAAGAGAATGAAACTCTGCCATTTGCAACAACATGGATAGACCTTGAGAGCATTATGCTAAGTGAAATAAGTCAGACAGAGAAAGACAAATTCTGTATGATCTCACTGATATGTGGAATCTAAAAAACAAAACAAATAAAAGGAAAATAAGCTCAAAGTTATAGAGAACAGACTGGTGGTTGCGGCGATGGTGGGCATGGGGCTGGTACACTGGGTGAAGGTGGTCAAAAGGTATAAACTTCCAGCTATAAAATATATAAGTCATGGTGATATAATGTATACTATGGTGACAATAGTTAATAATACTGTCATGAATATTTGAAAGTTGCTAAAAGTAAATTTTTAATGTCCTCATTACAAGAAAAAAATTTGTAACTATGTCTGATGACAGATGTTAACTAGACTAACTGCAATGATCATTTCGCAATGTCTACAAATATCAAATCATTAGGTTGTATACCTGAAACTAATATGTTATATGTCAATTATACCCCAATAAAAAAATAATAATAATGTGACATGATTGGGAACAACATTACCACCCTTTGAGCCTGAGTTTCCAAAAAGAAAAAAAAATAGTAGTATTAAGTGAGACCCTGTTATTGGGGTTTACATACATTTGCCTATTTAATCCTTATAGTAAATCTTCTATTTATGCATTAGTTACTCTCAAAAAAACAGAAATAACAAAATTAAATCAGATTACCAGATCATTAAAATAGTAAAGGTTATATTAGTAAGAGTTTATTGTGCATATAAAAACAGTTTACAAACTGGGAGCTCTCAAACCAATGGTAGAATTAGGCTCAGAGGATTATTATATTTTAGAACAGCTTATACAGTGAAAACACAGAGGCTGTTTATTTATTTATTTTTTTTAATTTATTTTTATTTTTATTTTTTTAAAAGATTTTATTTTTTATAATAGTTGGTTATAGCACTAGAGTTTTCCTACGGATAGGAGATTGGTTAAAAGTGGTTAACTTATGCCAATTTGGGGGAACAGCTTAAGTTTCATTCATGATTTTCAGAGGCATAAAAACCAAACCAAACCAAATTATCAAAAGCCATAAGCAAAGTGAAAATCTTAAAATAGCAAGAGAGAAGCAACTCATCACATACAAAGGATCCTCAATAAGATTAACACTTAAACAGTCCAATTAAAAGGCAGATATTGGCAGAATGGATAAAAATAAACAAACCTGATACAGCTATATGCTTTCTATAAGAGATACACTTTTTTTTTTAAGATTTATTTACTTATTTATTTGACAGAGAGAGAGAGACAGCGAGAGAGGGAACACAAGCAGGGGGAGACGGAGAAGCAGGCCTCCCACCTAGCAGGGAGCCCGATACGGGGCTTGATCCCAGGACCCTGGGATCATGACCAGAGCCGAAGGCAGACGCTCAACAACTGAGCCACCCAAGCGCCCCAAGAGATACACTTTAAATCCAAAGACACAACTAGTTGGAAGTAAATCAATGGAAAGAAATACACCATTGTATTTCTTAAACAGAAACCAAAGGGGAGCTGGTGTAACTACACTAATATCAGACAAAATATTATAGTAATTAATTTTACTGTATTATTATACCAGCAAATGACAAAAATTGTTGCTAGAGAAAAAGAAATTCTATGATAAAAGGTAAAGATAAAGGGCGCCTAGGTGGCTCAGTCGTTAAGCGTCTGCCTTCAGCTCAGGTCATGATCCCAGGGTCCTGGGATCGAGCTCGGCATCGGGCTCCCTGCTTGGCGGGAAGCCTGCTTCTCCCTCTCCCTCTCCCGCTCCCCCTGCTTCTGTTCCCTCTCTCACTGTGTCTTTCTCTGTCAAATAAATAAGTAAAATCTTAAAAAAAAAAAAAAAGGTAAAGATAAAACAATTACAAATATCTCTGTACTTATTAACAGACTCTCAAAATACAAGCCAAATAACAGAATTGAAAGAAATAGATAATTCAGAAAAATTCAATGCCTCACTTTCAATAATGGATATAAAAACTAGACAGAAGATCGACAAAGAAACCAAAGACTTGAATAACGCCATAACCCAGCTAGACATAACATATCTATAGACTACTTCACCCAACAAAAACAAAATGCATATTCTTCAAATGCCCATGGATCTTTCTCCAGGATAGGCCATATGTTTCATCATAAAACAGGTCTCAATAACTTTTAAGGGATTAAAATCATAGAAAGTACATTATTCAACCACAGGGGAATGAAATTAGAAACCAGTAACAGAAGGGGACTTGGGAAATTTACAAATATATTAGAAATTACAAAACACATTCCTAAATAACCAATGGGTAAAAAAAAAAACAAAAACAAAAACACAAGGGACATTAGAATAAAAACTGATGTAAATGAAAATAATACCACATACCAAATCTTGTGGATGCAACAGAAACAGTGCTGAGAAGCTGTGAATGCCTATACTAAAAGAGAAGAAAGATCTCAAATCAATTTCTACCTTAAGATTAAAGTTGGAAAAGAAGAGCAAACTAAATCCAAAGCAAACAGAAGAAAGCAAGCAGTATGAGAGTGAAAATAAATGAAGTAAAGAGGAAAAATAGTAATAATCAAGAAAACTATAAGTTGGATCTTTGGAAAAAAGAAAAAAAAATTAAACTTTTAGCTCAATGACCAAAAAAAAAAAGAGAAAGCTCAAATGATTAAAATCAGGGATGACAGAGTGACTACACTGACCTCGCAGGATTAAAAAGAGAATAAGAGAGTATAAAAGAGAAAGAGTATGAGAGAATACTATGAACAATTGTATTTCAATAAATTAGAGCACCTAGATAAAATGGACAAATTCCTAGAAAGACACAAACTGCCAAAACTGACTCAAGATGAAATAGAAAATCTGACTAGACCTAAGACAAGAGACTCAATTACTAATAAAAATTTTCCCCCAATAACAAGCCCTGAACCAGATGGCTTCACTGGTGAGTCCCACTAAAAGTTTATGAAGGATTATGTTAATTCTTCTATAAACTCTTTTAAAAAAAACACAAGAGGAGGGAATACTTCCTAACTCATTCTAAGAGGATTTTGATTGCAAGAACTAGACAAAGACATTATAAGAAAACATTCTCAACAAAACACCAGCAAACTGAATCCAGCAACACAGAAAAAAGATATTGAAGGGGTGCCTGGGTGGCTCAGTCAGTTCTGTCTGCCTTTGGCTCAGGTCATGATCCTAGGGTCCTGGGATCGAGCCCCACATCTGGCTCCCTGCTCAGCGGGGAGCCTGCTCCTCTCTCTCCTGCTTCCCCTGCTTGTGCTTACTCTCTCTGTCAAATAAATAAAATCTTAATTTAAAAAAAGATATTAAAGTATATTATACACTTTAGTGATATTATAAATGCATAAGGCCAGCACATACTAAGTACTCCATAAATGTTAATTTCTTTCCTATTTTCCCGTGATGAATGTGACAGAAATTGCTGTTTACCAATCTGGTTTCCCTCTTCTCTGTACAGTTAATCCTCATTATTTGTTGGTTCTATATTTGAAAATTTGCCTATTTGCTAAAATTTATCTGTAAACTCCAAATCAATATTCACACTGCTTTCCTGGTCACTCATGGACACGTGCAGAGTGAGGAAAAATTTGATTTGCCTGACACACACACTTCCAGCTGGGGTAAAACAAGGGTGGTGTTTGCCTTCTTGTTTCAGCTCTTATACATGAATTACAGGGCTATTGGCCATGAGTTCAGTGCTAAGGAGTCAACAGTACATATTAAACAAGGTGTTGTTAAATAGGGACACACATAAAACAAGGTTATGTATTGATCAGTTGATGAAAATGCTGTATCCAGAGACTCATAGGAGCCTAACCCTGTATTTCCCCCCAGGAGCAATGGCTCCGTATTCTCTCAGTGTTTGCAATGCCTTTATAGAACATAACTGCCACAAATAACACGAACAGACTGTACATGTACCCTGCTGTAATAGATGAAAACACATGGCTACAATATCAACAACTCCTTCCATCAAGAGACTATTTCCCTACACTTTGAATCTGGGCTGACTGTGTACCTGACCTGGACCAACAGAATGGGGCAGAGGTGTTGTGTAGGTTCTAGAGCTTGGGCTTAAGAGATCTTATAGCTCTGGGCTCTGTCCTCTTGGAACACCGTCCTGAGACTGTCATGGAAGAAAGCCAGCTGAGCCTACTGCACGATGAGAAGCCACATGGCGAAGAACTGAGGCACCCCAGCCAACAGCCAGCACCAACCGCCGGACACGTGAATCTGGGACGTTTCAGCCCAGCTGACCCTCCAGCCAAAAACAGATGTGCAAGTAAACCCAGGCAAAACCAGCAAAGGAGTTGCCTAGCCTACTCACAGAATCACGAGAAATAATAAACTATGTTGTTAAACATGTAAGTTTGGGGTGGTTTGTTTTACGGGAACCAGTAATGGATATATATACCTGTCTGCTTGAAGTTCAGTGTGGCCATGGGACTTGTTTTTACAAGTGAAATGGGACACGTGTCACTTCCAGGTAGAAGCACTGATTTGCTCTTCTTTGCTCTTTCCCTGTCCTGGTAATCGGGGAAGTGTGCATTGACAAGGCAGAGCAGTAAGACTGACTGGAATGCTGAGTCACCATGTGAGGACAGTTGCCCTGGGTCACTGCCCATGCCTGCAGCAGATATGGTGTGAGCTATAAACTTCAGTTGCATAAATCCCAAGATTTGGGGGTCCTTGTGCCACTATACCATCTCTAGCCGAACTGGTTAATACAGTTGGCATAGCAAGACTACAGATTTAAACAGTTATGTTCTATGCAAGATATTTTCCCCACCTGCTCAAGAATCTCTAGACCCAGCCGAGAAAAGGAACTTAGACTGGTAGCTCAACGCAAAGTTGGCTTTCTGGGATTAATTTCAAATATTAATCAACCTCTTTGAATCTTACTGGTTAATTTTTTTTTTTTAAGATTTTATTTATTTATTTGACAGAGAGAGACACAGCGAGAGGGGGAACACAAGCAGGGGGAGTGGGAAAGGGAGAAGCAGGCTTCCCGCGGAGCAGGGAGCCCGATGTGGGACTCGATCCCAGGACCCAGGGATCATGACCTGAGCCGAAGGCAGACGCTTAATGACTGAGCCTCCCAGGTGTCCCTCTTACAATTAACCACCCAGGTTAATTGTACAAAAGACATTCCTGGACCACTCTGGTGCTAATCTGATAGTCCTTCGGAGAACAAAGAGGTGATCCTGAACCAGGTCAGTACATATAGCATGCAGAGGAGAATAGGACACTGGTCAGCTGACCTTGCTGTCTTTGCTGAGCTGTGTCCCATTATCATAGTCAAGTTCACCTTACAGCTCAACTAGCTTGCAACAATTTTCTCATGTGTAAGTGAAATGAGAAAATGTGCCCTGAAATCTACATGGTGGCTGATAAAAAAAAACAATGGTCCTTAAAAACAGCTATGTTATTATCATTTAAGAGTTACCTTCCCTGCCTTTGATTTGTAAATGTCCGACATATGCACATATGTGAATATGGATAAATATTTGCATCTTCATCTTTAAAAACACATACCCTAAGAACCTAGTTACCCCTAAGAACCTAGTGGGGCTCTAAATGGAGGCTGACACTAGTAAGTTTTATGAACTGTAGCACTGCTATGGTCTGACTGTGACCACCTGCCTCCCAAATTCATATGCTAAATCCTAATGCCCAATGTGATGGTATTAGGAAGTGGGGGGCCTCTGGGAGGGGATTAGGTCATGAGGGCAGAGCCCAGGTGATTGGGGTTAGTGCCCCTATAATAAAAGGAGCCCACAGAGCTCCCTAGCCCCTTCCACAAACTTCTGTTTGTGACCTGGAAGACGCCCTCACCCCAGCATGCCAGTATCCTGACCTCAGACTTTCAGCCTCCAGAATGTAAGAAATAATTTTCTGTTGTTTAAAAGCCACCCAGGGCACCTGGGTGGCTCAGATGTTTGAGCGTCTGCCTACGGCTCAGGTCATGATCTCAGGGTCCTGGGATCAAGTCCCGCATCGGGCTCCCTGCTCCTTGGGAGCCTGCTTCTCCCTCTGCCTCTCTCTCTGTCTCATGAATAAATAAATAAAATCTTAAAAAATAAATAAATAAATAAATAAATAAATAAATAAATAAATAAATAAAAGCCACCCAGTTGTGGCATTTTGTTATAACAGCTGAAAGGACCAAGACAAGCACTTGGTGTGTTTCTGCACAAAACACCCTTAGCTCAACAAGGAGGGGCTAGGTTAACAAGCAAGCAAGCCCTTCACAGCTGAGAAAGTAGGTATGGGCGTAGGTCTGGCCATTGCACAGAGACAGAAGATGGATTTGCATGTGAGGCAAAGGGGCCTGGGAGATGAAATGGTGACTGGCAAATTTTGGACACATGCTAACTAATGACGACAGCCATTGTTCCATATTGTGGTCAGTGTTGCTGCTTCTTCAGACTTGTGTCTCTGAACATCAGAACTTACACCACTGAGGGTGGGGCGGTGTCTGGGCGGCTCAGTCAGTTGAGCATCTGACTCTTGATTTCGGCTCAGGTCGTGATCCGGGGTCGTGAGATCGAGCCCTGCATGGAGCTCCATGCTTAGCGGGGAGTCTGCTTAAAAGAGCTCTCCCTCTCGTATTATGCTGAGCGAAATAAGTCAATCAGAGAAAGACATGTATCATATGACCTCACTGATATGAGGAATTCTTAATCTCAGGAAACAAACTGAGGGTTGCTGCAGTCGGGGGGGGGGGGTGGGGTGGGGTGGGAGGGATGGGGTGGCCGGGTGATAGACATTGGGGAGGGTATGTGCTATGGTGAGCGCTGTGAATTGTGCAAGACTGTTGAATCTCAGATCTGTACCTCTGAAACAAATACTACATTATATGTTAAAGAAAAAAGAAGATAGCAGGAAGGGAAAAGTAAGGGGGGGGAATCGGAGGGGGAGATGAACCATGAGAGACTATAGACTCTGAGAAACAAATTGAGGGTTCTAGAGGGGAGGGGAGTGGGAGGATGGGTTAGCCTGGTGATGGGTATTAAAGAGGGCACGTACTGCACGGAGCACTGGGTGTTATACGCAAACAATGAATCATGGAACACTACATCAAAAACTAATGAGGTGGGGTGCCTGGGTGGCTCAGTTGTTAAGCATCTGCCTTCAGCTCAGGTCATGATCCCAGCGTCCTGGGATCAAGCCCCGCATCAGGCTCCCTGCTTAGCAGGAAGCCTGCTTCTCCCTCTCCCACTCCCCCTGCTTGTGTTCCCTCTCTCGCTGTGTCTCTCTCTGTCAAATAAATAAAATATAAAAAACAAAAACAAAAAAAAACTAATGAGGTAATGTATGGTGATTAACAATAAAAAAAATAAAAAGAATGCCCTAAAAAAAAAGCTCTCCCTCTCCCTCTGCCCCTCCCTCCATGCTCTCTTGCTCTCGCTCTCAAATAAATAAATCTTAAAAAAAAAAAATAAGAACTTATACCACTGGAAAAGCCAGCTATTTCTGACTTTCCCCATCCTCACCAAGTGCAAATCATTCACTGTCTTTCCTGCAGAGCCATAGTACTCCTTCCTATGGCCCCAGCCCTAGCCCCAGCCTCTGTAACAGTCATGCATTTTCCAAGGCTGCTGGACTCTGACCACATCTTCTTTCCCCAGCTGCTCCTTTTTCTACAGTTCTGGATTTTGTGAGTCAAAGTTTGGGACACTGGCAAGGATTCAACTTGAGTCAAACCAGGAGAAATGGATTTAAAGTTGAGTTAAAAGAGGGATGATTTGGAATTGATATAAAGCCTCCTTTATTTTTTTTTTTTTTTAAAGATTTTATTTATTTATTTGAGAGAGAGAATGAGAGATAGAGAGCATGAGAGGGAGGAGGGTCAGAGGAGAAGCAGACTCCCTGCTGAGCAGGAAGCCCGATGCGGGACTCGATCCAGGGACTCCAGGATCATGACCTGAGCCGAAGGCAGTCGCTTAACCAACTGAGCCACCCAGGTGCCCAAGCCTCCTTTATTCTTGATGAACATGTATCTTCAGATTCAGAGACTGATGCCCTGATGATGTAGGCCAGCATTTTGTGACCTGCATGTGACTAGGAGCATTTGAGAGAGAGAGAGGGCACAAGCAGGGGGAAGGGCAGAGGGAGAAGAGGCTCCCCTCTAGCAAGGAGCCCGATGCCAGGCTCAATCCTGGGACCCTGGGACCCTGGGATCATGAAGGCAGATGCTTAACCGACTGAGTCACCCAGGAGCCCCAAGGGCTGCCCTTGTTTTAATCTCATGCCCAACTAGTGCCATCCCACTTCTGCTGTGAGCACGCCCACCCGCACACATGCACACCATCAACTCCCAAAGCACCAATGAGTAACATGTTTGTTTTCACAAGGAAACAAAAGGGGGTAAATGGACAACAGGGAGCCACATCCCATCCCCGTTGGCATCTCTGCTTTCTCCCAAGTTCCTCTCTCAATCTCCTTTTCTGCCTCTCCAGCCCCCACCCCCTGCTCACTCCACTCCATCCCCCCACATCCCCTCTCAAAATACCACCGCCCTGCACAGTCCTCTCAGAAGAACAGAAGTCAGCAGGACAACAGTCAGCACAATAAAAGACCTCTAGTTACGCAGTCTGGCCACTGTGTCTCAGGGGACGGGGGTGGAGGGTGAGGCTCAGCTACCCCCATCCCAAGGGGAGCCCCAAAGCATGAGCTTGAACTGCAAGAGGCCCAGGCCTTTCTTCTGGTCTGAACTCTGGGGCAGGTCATGGCATTGCAAGTCTCCCTCAGCCAGCCAGGAAACATGGGTTAGGCCTCCACTGAGCTCAAAGAGGAGGCTGGCCTTGTTAATCCCTCGCAGCTGACGAGGTCAAGGAATCGTGTTACCCAGAACACACGCACCTGGCCGAAGCCAGGATACTCCCCGCAGAAGGGAGTTGGTGTGAAAAATCAAGACTAGAGGGAAGGAGGACAGGCCAAAACAGATGGCAGCAATGTTTCATAGAAAATCCTTGGAACTAGAAGACGCAGTTTCTTGTTTTGCCTGGCCTCAGACTGGCCCTCTTGGGCCTTGGACAAATCAGTCAGCTTTTCTGAACCTCTGCTTCCCCCACTGGAAAATGGAGATGCCCTTCCTACTCTGTAGGGCTTACCAGGAGGCTATAATGAGACAATACCGAGGAAAGGACGTTAAGGGGGGGGGGGGGGGGGAAGGGGGCTTAGCCATGAAACCCATAAGCCAACCTGCACTTCTTTTCAGCCTGAATGTAAAGCCTCTAGGACACAGACTAGCTTTTCTCACGCAAGGTGTTATGGTTCCTGACATGTCAGTACTCGTGGAAAGCTTACTCATTGCTTCAAAAGAAAGCTCCTTTTATTGTGAAATTGCGAAATCATTGCCTGAGCAAACCATGATAGCTCAAAGATCCCGAATATAAACGTCAAAACTCTCCTTAAAAGAGCGCCAAGGAGAGGTTGTTTCAAGGGATGGACGAGCTTGAAGGAGCAAACTGGAGGGAGACTTGCTAGAAACACAGCTGGGACCAAGGTCAACAGGGTCCCAGAAAGAAGCCAGCAGCGTCTCAAGAGGGATGGTGGGTGGAGCTGCAGGAAGGGGTGGGTGGTGGTAATAGCCCCTCACCAGAGCACAGCAGAGTTTTTAAAAGAGCTTATGCGTTATTTCACTGATTTCCCAAAAGGACCCTTTGTTGGATGCATTACGTTGACTCTCACAAGGTCACAGAGTAACTATTAGAACATGGCAGAGAAATGAGATGGGGGGGGTTGTGAGGTGAGGATATCTGAATCCCCCCCCACACACACAATTTCTCCAGGACTTTCTTCTCCCTGTCTTATGTTACTAAAGACAGATGTGAGTCTAGAGGAAGGAATTGGTTGTAAGTGGCATTTGGAGGTCTAACGGGGCCACAATTTCAGTGTGAAGACCAAAGAATAACTTCCTTTTAAAAATCCCCAACTCCTTGTTTATCGCTGAGCCAAGCTCTGTGTGTGTCTGCTCAGGCCCCACCTGTCCCCTTGCCTTGGCTTCTGCTCCTCAGACCCCTGGGTGAACCCTGGGCTTCTGTATTAGGTGTTTTATCATGCCTAACGCAAGGCCAAATTGAATAAACCTTTAAACTGTGGGACGTGAGGCCTGGCTTCTCCAGTGACCACCCGAGAGGCTAGGGGACACAGCTCAAAACTGTGAGGACTTAACCCTCGCTGGAGAACTTTGGCCGGTGAGAGACAGGGGCCGGGGAAGAGCCAGCAGATGAACTCCCTGGACTTCCTCTCCCACTCTGGAGGGTGGTGGATCCACTTGGCTTGTCTGGAAGTCATGCTGTGTGACCAAAAAAAGGCCGCATTTTTTGTCGACGCTGTGGCCAGGTTGGTAATACACCACCTTACCCAGTTTGCTTCCTTGCTGCCTGACGCCCTCTTCCCCTCACTCTGGCTACCTTGATAGGACAGATCCCAATTAAGCCTCAGCACGCAAACGCTGCCCAAGATACTTCTTTCTAGGGAGTTAAGATCATCACTTTGACCCAAATCCCCATTTCCTACCTCCTCTGTGGAAGGATCTCATCATCTCCACGAAGTCTTGGGGCTGAAGGCTCAGGACCCCTTCCCTGAGTGGAGCCTAGGTCCCCCGGGGCGGGGGGATCAGCAGTAAAAAAGAGGCTGCCATTGTGGGCGGTCCCTAACCCAGGTGCTTTGGCTGAACACAAAGCCAGCAGAAGGTAAATTTCTCAGGTGAGCTTCTCTGGGTAAAATGGTTTTCTAAGGCTCACGGTATCACGCACAGGTATATGTACTTGATCAATACAAAAGGGACACCTCTGTAAGGAAAGAGCAGCGTCAAGGTCGAATCTCCGAAATTAGGGAGCCATTTAGATCCAGAAATGATCCGTGTCTATAAAATGAGATGAACGCTCCCCCGACTTAATAACAATAGATGAAAAAGAAAAGTAACTTTTACACACATGTGTGACAATCCATTGTGTATATCTTTAAAAAAAAAGAAAAAAGTCTGGGGCCATGAGGCCCATGCGGAGTTGAGGCGTTTTTTTTTTTGTTTTTTTTTTTTAAGATTTTATTTATTTATTTGTGTGAGAGAGAATGAGAGACAGCACATGAGAGTGGGGAGGGTCAGAGGGAGAAGCAGACTCCCCGCCGAGCAAGGAGCCCGATGCGGGACTCGATCCCGGGACTCCAGGATCATGACCCGAGCCGAAGGCAGTCGCTTAACCAACTGAGCCACCCAGGCGCCCCGAGGCGTTTTTAACTCCCCCAAGAGAAGAGGGGTCTGGAAATGTCAGGTGCACTCGTTACCACGAAGTGAGTTTGGGACTTGAAAGACAGTCCTTGGGGTCAGCCATGGTTTCCACTCTGTCCTCTTCCAAAAGTCTGTCACCCCTCGAATTTGGTAACTTTATCAGGCAGGGGCCACCACGGAGAGGCCCTGTGGGAGGCCAGGGCACAGCTGTAACCTGAGCGTTCGCAGCGAGGGGCCCTAGCTTGTCCCCCCCACACACTCCGCCTTCCCCTCACTGCCCCCACTGCCCCCCTCCCCCCCCCCCCAGCTGCCGGCAGGGGAGCAGAGCCCGCCAGAGCCAGCAGGAGAGGGAGCTGGCCCTCCAGGAAAAGCAGGTGGGCGCCTGCAGCCGACCAGGGAGCAGTCTCTGGGTCTCCCGCCTCGGCTGCCGGCTTCTTTTCCTCCCCCAACCGATCAGAGCCCGTCTTCCTGAACCCCGCTCCCTCCGCGGTCCCCGGGGTCCACGCGCTCCGCATCTTCTCTCCGGGGCTGCCTGGTGCCAGCTGGCCCCGGCCTCTTCCACAAAGTGCAGCTCACACGGATCTCCTGACCTCCAGCTTTGCCTTGCCCTAAGCCCGTCTTCCGCGTGGCCTGACAGTCAAGTGTCAGAATCACGCGGGTGGGGCCGGGGCAGGAGTTTAAAATGCAGATTCTCAGGCCCTGCCCTGGTGAATGAGACCCTGCGGGGAGGGCCAGGACTCTGGAGGAGATTCTGCGGCCGCAGGCTAACTCATCCTGTCCTTGGCGGCCCCGTCTCATCTTATTTGAACACAATAGCTCCTCTCACCGCCTCGGTTTGGGGGCTGGGCTGGGGGTGGGGGCGTCTCGATCTGCCAGGTGAACCAGTGGGACTGGCCCGCCTGCCCCGCCTGGGGAAGAACTCTTCGCGGGAGAGGGGTCGTGACCAACTTGATACGGAGGCGCGCAAGCCTCAGTGAGTGGCGGAGGCGGGCTGCAGTCTGACCCGCGGCGCGGCGCCTGCGAGACGGGGACGTGGGAGCAACGGCAGAAGTGCTCGCGCCCCAGGCGTCAGCACCCGTGCGGACACCCCGCGCACAGCAGCGCCCTCCAGAGGCCCCCGGGGGAGTGCGGCTCTCGCACTTGGCCGCAGGGTGGCCCTGGCCCCGGGACGACTCGGGGCGTCTGCGACGGTGCCAGGCCGGAGGACGCCCAGACCGCGTGGACGGGCCACAGCGCCCGGGAGGGGACACCAGAGCCTCAGTGCGTTAACGTGGAGCCCTTCCCACCTCCCCCCTCTCACCTCGGTTCTGCTGCAGGCTCCTCAATCCTGTGCTCCAACGGCCCCCCGGATTTCAGCCATTCCAGACCGAACCTCCCCCCGCTGCCGTGCGGGATGAGGCTGCAAACTTCTGTGGTGGAGGGACAGACAAACAGTTCGTGGTGCGGGAACTTGAACCCTTCTGGGAAAACCAGAGCTGGGGGTTGACGCAAGAGAGAAGCTCGAAAAACCTCTGTAAACACTTCGCGTTCGCGACAATAAAATAATGAGGACGCCACCCAGAATAAAGACGGTTATTTGTGAAGTGTGTTCATCTTTATTAATTTCCAGGAGAATTTGTAGGAAATGTTCAGGATCTTTCCCTACACTTTAAAGGAGGTCCTTGCAAATTCCTTTTGCTTTACCCCATGTTATATACACCCTCAGGCACTGTCCTTGTTTTCTGGTTTTCTGTGTATGTTTAAATGCCATTCTGATTTTTTAAAAAGAAGTGTTTGTTGTTGTACTGCGCACAGCATCACCTGGGAAATGGGTAACTTGGATGTCTGGACAGAAAACATGCAGCTGTCCCCTTGCCAGGGTCACAGAGCCCTCCCTGCTTGAGATTTTGGTGCCAAAGCTCCCGCCATCTCTGCTCGCCTCCCCTCGGGTCCTACCCACGTTCAGATGCAAGGCCAGAGTCTACCTCCCCCTCTTTATCCTCCCTCCATTCCTCCCGGCCTTCTGTTTGCCATCCCTCACCGCCATGCGTCTGTAAAAACTCCCTCAGTCGAAGCTGCAGGAAGCCCGGCGGCACCCCTCCCCCGCCGGAGGAGTGGCCCGGATGCTGCCCATCCCTTCTCCTCCAGCGGCAGCGGGGAGCTCACTTGCACAGACAGGAGGGAGAGTCTGCCCTTCTGACTTGCGTCAGCCACGGTTAGGCTTCCGCCCCCCAGCAGGCCACAGACCCACTCCCGCTCTCACCTCTGGGGGAAGAAGGTGGAGCCCGGGACTGGTCACCTCTTCACTCACCTCCTTCCTGTCATCTGCCTCTAACCCAATCTCCACACAGTCATATTAAAAAAATGTAAATCGGTTTCACCTCTTCCCTGCTTAAGGTCTTTCTGATGACTTCCCATTCAACTTAGAAGAAAATCCAAGAATCTGGCAGTGGCTTAGCAGGCCACGTGATCTGGCCTCTGCGACTTCTCCACCCTCATCTCCCACTCCCTCCCCTTCTACAGTTAAGCTACACTGGCACCTCCTTGCTTGTCCTCAATGCATCCAACTCCTTCCTGCCCCAGGGCCTTGACACTTGCTCTGTCTGGAGTGTTCTCCCCACCCCCCAAGCTTCCCATGGCTGGCTCCTTCCTTGCTAATCACCCATTTAAATAGCTCCCCTACCTCTCCATCATCCTATATCCCCTTATCTTGCTTTATTTTCTTCATAGCACAAATCACCATCTGCAAACTCTCACAATTATTTCTCTGCTTGTTTATAGACTGTCTCCTCTCACCAGAACGTCAGCTCCAAGAGGCCAGGGACCTGCTCTCCCTGTTCGTGGGTGTGTCCCCTGACCCAGCCCAGTGCCTGGCACACAATTAGTGCTAAACAAATGCTTAATGTGAACAAACGAACCCAGACCTTGAGGTGAGGTGGCTTCGGGAGGCTGGGCCATGGCGTGGCTCGCCCACTAGCCCACTCTTGGAGGCACGAGATAGCCAGACCTCTGGCCTCACGCAGGTGAGCGCCGTGTCCTGGTGCCAGTGTGGATGTCGGCCCCCAACAGCGGGTGGTCTCCTCTTCCACCTTCCCCAGCCTCGTCTCCTTCCGGTTTCCAGCTATTTTTTTCTCAAAATCTCTGCTTTTCTCGGATGACCTTCTCCTTCAAACGTTTCTCATTCTTTTGGTTTTATAATGCATATCACACAGCTAGGACCGTGACAATGCTTTACTGTTGTTGAAAAAAAAAACAAAGCCCACTAGATCGTAACCTGCCTTGTAGCGCACAGGTAGTTTCCTTAGCTGATACCAGAAGTTGGAAGTACTTTTCTTTGGGGCTATTTATGAGCCTAGTGCAATTCTTACGGACATGAATTTGCCATCAAAAATCTTGTAAAGTGATACCAAGTATTTATACAATTTCTTTGTGAAACAGCTCTCGAGCTATGTAAAATGAGAGGTTCGAAGGAAAATAAGCTGACATACAGATACTTCCCCAGTTTTCCTTTGCATTTGCATTCATGCTTGTCTGCAACATTATGAACTTCACCAAAAAATTTCCCTTCGGCAGTACCAGATTCTTAATTAAATGAACACCATTACTATAATTCTCCGATCAATAAAATGCGCATTTTCACACAAATTAGAAATGCCAACTTGTTAGTAGCTTCCCTGAGGTTTTGTTACAAAATCATCACTGTTTTTGTCATTGTTCAAGCATAATAAATACTAAGTTACAATCTGGAAATAAGAACAGTCTTCCGGCAGTTGATTCCTGAGTGTAGATTGGTTATTCCATAAGACACTGAGTGTCCCCCTCATGCCTATGATAATATATGACAATAGTTAATTGTTTGGAAAAATACTTCATATTGTTTTAGTTTAGTGAAACTTACGAAATTCAGATCAGCTAGAAGATGAGGCTGGCCTGAACTTTTTTTTTAAGATTTTTATTAATTTATTTGAGAGGGAGAGAGAAAACACATGGGGGGGCAGACTGGGGGTGGAGAGAGAGAGAGAAGCAGATTCCCCACTGAGTGCAGAGCTGGACTCAGGGCTTGATTCCACAACCCTGAGATCACGACCCAAGCTGAAACCAAGAGTCAGAGGCTTAACCGACTGAGCCATACAGGCACCCCGAGGCTGGCCCAAATTAATAAAATTAGAAAATTTACAACCTTAAAAAAAATACTAGACAGTAAGCTCTTAAAGGCACGGAGCATGTTGCACCTATCTTTGTTTCCTTAGTATGTAGCTGGGTAATTTGGACAAGGCACCAAATGCCTCAGTTTCTTCATCTGTGAAATGGCCACAGTACTAGTACCCAATTCTTTGTAGGCTTACAGTGAGGGCTAAATGTTTGGAAGGCACAAGGGCCCAGCATGTAATAACACCTAACAGATGTCACCTGTTGTTTTAGGCTTAAAAGGACACAGTAATTATTGCCTGATGACCACAAAATGCAATTTGCTACCTTTCAACAACTCAAAATGCTCCCCAAGTCCTTCCAAGAAGAGATCCTGTTCTGTCTTCTTCAAAGAACAGATGAGTCATTTATAATTCACGGCATATTTGCGTACCAACAATTACTGTGCTAGAGTCCTTTCAAGAGCAGATTGCTTAATTAAACCTAACATTCCCTTGCAGTCTTATATGTCCTCTGAGTTTTCTCAGTAAATCTTTTCCTTTTTTTTTAAAAGATTTTATTTATTTATTTGAGAGAGAGAGCTCATGAGAGGGGGGAGGGTCAGAGGGAGAATCAGACCCCCCGCTGAGCAGGGAGCCCAATGCGGACTCGATCCCGGGACTCCAGGATCATGACCTGAGCCGAAGGCAGTCGCTCAACCAACTGAGCCACCCAGGTGCCCTCAGTAAATCTTTTCTTTTAGGTAATGTAGAAGAGAGCATCCGTCCAGGCTAACCATGTATGCTTACCCACATTTTAACTAGTAGTGTCTGAAAGGATGAAGTTATGTGTGTTTTAAAATCACTGTAGCAGCAGAGACAATGGTTGCTCTACATCATGCACATTTGTTTTTGAGTCAGAGCCCTGGTATATTCTCAGTTCAATCAGCTGCCTTTCTCTCCTAACCACCCCCTTTGCCTTAAACTCCCTCGTTGCTTTCCATCTTGGAACAATCTTTGAATTCATTACAGGGCCTTGCAGTTTCCACTTTTTTTTTTCATAACTTACTTATTCAGAAAGCCCCCCATGGTTTTGGTTGGTTGGTTGTTTTTAAGTAGCGGCTTGAACTCACAACCCTGAGATTAAGACCTGAACTGAGATCAAGAGTCTGACGCTTAACCAACTGAGCCACCCGGGTGCCTACCCCATGGTTTTGGTTTTAAGCTAGGCATTTTATTATTTTGGTGACTCGTTTCTTGGCTCCAGATAGGCTTTAGCAATAGCAAGATAGCAATAGCAAGATGAGAGTTCAACAGGGACTGAACTAGCTGGCACATACCGGGCTGCCTCCAACATGTGTGGGGCCCAGAGAAAGAGATCCACGGGAGGCCCACATTCCTTATGCTGGGAAACCCTTCCTGGCCCTGCCCACTCCAAGCCAGGCAACCGCCGCCCATCAGCACCCCTATCTCAGTGCCTTTTAAGCTCCTCAGAGCACCAGAGGCTGGAAAGCCCAGTTCAAAATGTAGAATTCTTGGCCTCACTGGAACTCCATACTAGCATGTGGTGGCATGAGGAGGTGGTTCCTGGTGCCCAGCTGGCAGCCCACCCCCTGTTTCTGCCCAGGGGAGAAGAAAGGCACTGGGGCCATAAAAGCTCTCAGTAGAGGCATGTGGACACCCAGCTCTGCTTCTGAGCAGACCTCCTGCAGGTGGCTGCCCATTGGCCATTCCATGGACTGGCAACATGGTCCACTCAGGGAAGACACACCTGGGATGGGGTCCTGGCTACCTAGAGAATGTTCTAGAAGGGAGGATATGGGATTATCCCTTGAAAGGGATCTCTTGCCTGAATCTAAAGATAGTGCTTGCTAGGCATTATCATTCTTTTCACAGAACGATGTAGTCCCTGACCCCAAGCTGGGTATTAGAGTGAAGTTCAATCAAATATAAGAATGGATTGTTTTGGACACTGTGGTATATTCTACACATGACAAAAACTTCAGATGAGGGGCGCCTGGGTGGCTCAGTCGTTAAGCGTCTGCCTTCGGCTCAGGTCATGATCCCAGGGTCCTGGGATCGAGCCCCACATCGGGCTCCCTGCTCGGCCAGGAGCCTGCTTCTCCCTCTCCCACTCCCCCTGCTTGTGTTCCTGCTCTCGCTGTCTCTCTCTCTGTCAAAAAAAAAAATCTTAAAAAAATATATATATAAAAAAAACTTCAGATGAGGTCAAAGGCAGGAGAGAGCTTAGATGCTAGTGTTGCTACAAGAGCCTCCCTGGAGGTGGTAGGACCTGAACCAGGTCTCAAAGTAGAGGAATATCTGTTATATTTGTATTAGAATTGATGATGGCCTTTTTGTTATTGTCAGTGTCTCATGTGTCTTCTGGGACCTTCTTTTCCTTTAAGTTTTTGTCTGGAAAACATTCTGGCAAGACCTCCGTTTTCTGCCCATCTTATTTTGGTGTGGCCGCCAACACGAAGACAGGCTCCTTAAAGAATGCCACTCCTTGCCTCCACCGCGTGCGCTAAAATGGTTTCTAAAAGGTTCAGAGGAACTGTGCCACGCTCGAGGGCCAAGGAGGTTTCAGAAGCAGAATGTTTTGTCTGAAACAGGTTGCTTTGAATTGTGCCAACGCCACCCTGGGGCTTTCCTCCTGGTCTTCCAAGTTTGGCCCAACATGTTCCCTCGGTCGTCTGCTGGGTGTAATGACAAGTAACAAGGCAGGGTGGAAACATTTTGGTTTCCTCTTTCTCTGCCATGCTGTTGTGGGAAGCCTGGGGTGACTTGGGAGATAAATCCCGAGGCTCCGTACAGCTGTCCTGTAGATACTTGTCTTTCCCGTGGGCTGGGGCTTATCCCTTGTAACGTGGGTGTTTATAACCGTAGAGTTGATTGTTTAGTTTAGGGCATGAAATGATAATTGCCTTATGCAGCTCTAGAACTAAAGCAGAGGAGCTGCGGACACCAATTTCTTGGGTCTTCAGTGAACAAGCTGAAATTGCCATTCTGGCTTTTCAACTCCAGAAGCTGTGATCAAGTGGGAGGGATTTGGACGATGAATCACATCAACCGGCTTGGTCCCTGAGCCTGTCTTCTGTCCTTCACCACATGTGCACTTACTGAAGCCCTTGCCGAGGACGTTATAGGCACCCAGGATGCCCTGGGGAGGGGGGTGGCACCGTATTCATCAGGGGACTGTGAGTTTGGGCCAGGCCGGTGGCCTCCCTCGGCCTCCTGTTCTTCATCCGTAAGCAGGCAATCACATGGACGGATCTCTCAGGGACTCTGGGAAATTGAAAGAAGTGAAAACGGGACACCTGGCACTTGGGTGGTCAAAATCAATCTGGAAGTGTCACTGTCCTGGAAACTAGCGCCTGCTTGGAAGATCTGGGTGTGTGTGCTTGTCCCTTTGTGTGGTCCCCGGGTGGGGTCCCCAGACCGCCCGGGGCTGTTGCAGAGCAAGTTCTCTGTGCTCAGCGGCTGTTTCTGTAGCTGTAGCAGAGATGATTCCAGCAAATTTAGCATCCTGCCAACGAAGAAGGAGGTGCACGCTTTCCTGAGGCCTCATTAAACATGGGTTTAAACATTACCAAATTTAACTTCAAGGTATAACTTTTAGAAAGTGCCTGCCATGGGCATGCCCCCCTCCAGCCTTCTAGAGGATTCTAGATGCACGGGGAGCTCAGCTATGACCCTCCCCCAAGTTCTCTCACCTCATGCCATCAGCACCCTCACAGTGTTGGGAGAACATTCATTTCCTCGAGGACAGTTTCTCTCTTGACCTGACTCCATGTAATCAGGCAGCCCCGTGTCTCCCGGACCAAGTCAGAGGAAATTCTGAGCAAGGCCCTCTATTTGCTGGGAAGGTAGAAAGATCATTTTCCACTTCTCGCTTCTCTCTAGAAGCACAAAAACAACGGGTCTGCTGGCCCAGCTCCTGCTTTCGGTCTCTAAAGCATCCCGGCGCCAACACTCAGCCTCCCGCCTTATTAATGCTCTGTGACGATCTCTCCGTGGCGCCAGGTGTCCATCCGCGGGGTTATCAGAGGGCAGCCACCAGCAGGGAAGGTGCTGTTGACTCACTCTCGCGGACATCATCCCTGGTATTATCAGAGCAATTATAAAACATGGCTCTGAACAATGCAATAGTAAATACCGAACTGAGGACTCTCGGTATAATTTATTTGCCTGAAAACCTTGTATTTTGATGATGGAGGGTTGAACTGAGGAAAAAATAAACCCCAAAGAAGTGCACTTTCTTCATGTTCTTCCAGTAGACAAAGAAATGTGGGCATTTTCTCATTTATGTTCCATAATTAATTAAATAAGTAAACAAATAACTCTGCCCCCTTAATTCCACAAAGAGTCTAAAAATTAGAAATTGTGGTGGACAGCCCCGCTATCTGGGTGGGCTGATTGGGGGATTGAGGATGGGGGGTGGTGGCGGTGATTTAGGCGCAGATCAAACCTTCACCATTTAAGAAAAGAAAATGAAGTGGTTGCAAAATGCAGGTTCTAGAAGAATGGCTATAAAATGAAAATGTCATTTATCACAGAATTCATCCCACACTGCACAACGGTTTGAAGTGTCCTCAAAGCTCATTCAAGTTGATGCTCATGAAGAGCTTACCTTCTGCAAGAATCAGACTCAACATTCCAGCGAGGTCAGGCAACACAAACTAACAAACAAAATCAGGTGCAGGAAAACTGAAGGGGTAAAGGGGCAGGGGACAAATTGCTACCCAAGGAAGAGGCTGAAGCCACACCAAGCCAGGGGCCAGGCTCAGAAAGGAAGACGGGACCTCGGACTCCAAGCTTCTCGACATCCCACAGGCCATTTGTCCAAGTGTGGTCTTAGTGACTACTAGGGCCTCAGAATCCCGGGGGCTTGTTAAAAATGCAGATTCCCGAGCCCCATCCTCATCTTCCTGAATTAGAACCTTCGGGAATGAGAAGGTGGAATCCGTATTTGATGCAAATAGCCCAGGGTCAGGTTATTCTTTTTTTTTTTTTTTTTTTAAGATTTTATTTATTTATTTGACAGAGAGAGACACAGTGAGAGAGGGAACAGAAGCAGGGGGAGTGGGAGAGGGAGAAGCAGGCTTCCCACCGAGCAGGGAGCCCGATGCGGGGCTCGATCCCAGGACCCCAGGATCATGACCTGAGCCGAAGGCAGACACTTAATGACTGAGCCACCCAGGCGCCCCGGGTCAGGTTATTCTGATGTGGCTCTCCAGCTCCCTGTTACACCGTCAGACAGTAGGCACTTACCAGGTCCTTAATGTGTACAGAGAAGCATCCTAGGTGTCGTGTAGATGTGCCAAAGAAGCAGAAGGTGGTTCTGTGTCCTAAGGGGTATACACTAGAGGTGTCCATAAATCCCCAGGTATTCCTTCCAGATCCACTTGCTTGCTGGCTGGTGTCCCCAGGACGCTCCAGGGCCTTAGCCTCATCGGTTTCTTTTCTCTCAAGCAGAAAACCAAATCCAAACTGGGCCAATGATTCATTGCCCAGATGTGGAGGAAGGGTCAAGTCAGAAGGGAGCCATTTCCCACAGGACTCTGGGAACTGTGGAGAGAATGCCAAGCAAAGACACCTTTGGTGGGACAAGAGGTGGTGGGGAGAGGGGACCAGCCAGTAGACCTGGGCCCTGCCTGACAAGGTGTCTAGGCCCGCTCCTCTCCAGCCCCATCTACCCACCCCTATTTACCCACTTGGCTCTGCTCACCCGGGAGAGCCTCCCTCACACTTCCTTTTCCCACCCCTGAACTGGCACAAGAACCCCAAGATCAGGATGCAGCAGGCTATTTTTTTTAAAGACTTTATTTGACAGAGAGAGAAAGAAGGGGGAGCAGAAGAGGGACAGGGAGAAGCAGGCTCCCAGCTCAGCAGGGAGACCGTTGTGGGGCTCCATTCCAGAACTCCAGGATCATGACCTGAGCAGAAGGCAGATCTTAACCGACTTAAGCCCCCTGGGCGCCCCTGATTAACTATTAAAGAAGGCTGACCACAGGGTTGACCTTGACTACTGATCACCTGTGCCTCCTCACTTCACTCTGCAAGAGTCCCTCTCCCCATCTTCCTCCCTCCACCCCCCACATTCTTACCCCCATTCCCATTGCCTGTAGCCAAGCCCTTGGCCTTGAAGCCTGCTCTGTGAGATGTGAATCCCCAAAATGTTTCTTCCAAAGGGAAGGCCTTTGTTGGAACCCAAGCCCGGGAGAGACCCTCAGCGGCCTTCCTGGTCCGGGCTGGGCATCGGGGTCCTAGATCGCTGATCCGACTCCCGAGGTCAGCCTGGCGCCTCCTGCACCAAACTGTGGGCAAAGTGCGGCGCCTGCGCCACCCAGTGGGCGCAGAGGGAACTGCACGCCCCCGCGATCCCAGTTCCCTCCCACCGCAGCGAGCTGCACACCAGGACAATTAAGAACAATGCCTGCCGCCAAGCAACGCTCGGTATAAGGTTGCTATCATTCCGTACCAAGAACGAATTCACGTTTAGCACAAGAAGAAACCGGAATGGTAGTAATACGAACAGTGCAGATGAAGACGGTAACATCTACTATTTCAATTGGCGCTTTAAATTTCCCCAAGTGTGCATGTTCTGGGCCAGTGGACTTTTACAGCCGGTGGCAGAATCAAGAGCTCTGCAGGACTCTTACCCATCTGTGTCTTGGAGTCCTGGGCTAAACTGAGAAGCACTCATTTATTCAGAGCTGCCCTTTCCCATTATACTTCAGTCCCCACCACCTGAACGCAAGCTGTGGGCAGAACAGCACCCTCTCAGCAGCCAGGGCAGCTCCCCTAGGATTCTCCGTGCCCCTCTCTCTTGGCCTCCAAAAAGCCAAGGGGTATTTTCTGCTGGTAACTCCCCTTAGCTGTGGGAGCAGAGAAAGGCTCAGAGAGGGGAAGGGAGGCTTCGGAGAAGTGGAGGGTGTCGTGTGTTTCGCCTCCTTGCCCTGAGGATGCTGCTTCAAGCCGGGTGGTGATAGAACACGTGGATCCACCAGGCTTGTCCTCGCGGCCCACAGGCTCTTCACCCTGCATCTGGCTGATGTGGGAGGAAGACGGTGGCAACCAGAGCAGAACCCCTCCAGCTCGCCCCTGCACCCCCAGGCCCGAGGTTGCTCCCTGCAGGGGTGTAGGAGCTGCACTGAGCACCATCTGTAGAAGACCAGGTCATGGTAAAGAAGTGTATGTATGCGTACATGCATGCACCCTTTCCCACACCTGCTATGTGTACGGCTCTCTCCAGTACTTATTCCAGTGTGCCCACAGGTCATCTCCGAGGAATTTCCCCTCGCCATGCTAGGCAAACAGCCCCAATGGCACCTCCTCTACTCTGGCGTTATTCTAAGCAGAGGGGAGCCAAGGGAGGAAGCGGAAGTGGTAGGAGGTGAGACGTGAGAGATGGACAAGGGCCAGAGCAGGTAGGGTCTTGTCAGCTGAAATAAGGGGTGTGATGTATGTCCTGAGTCTGCAAAGGAGGGCATTTGTAAAACATCCTTCTGACTGCCCTTTGGGGACCCACGCAGGAGGACGGGGATAACAGAAGCATAACTGTTTGAGAGGCCAGTGGGAGCACCACTGTGGCTTGGACAAGGCCAGCAGTCATGGAGATAGTGAGAGGAGACCAGATCTGGGACACGTGTCCAATGGTGGAATGCACAGGAGCCACTCATGGATTGGGCTGTGACGTGGAAGGGGAGGGAGGAAAGGCTCATTCTGAGTATTTGCCCAGAGCAACTGGCAGAAGGACAATTGCTAATATTCACTGTTAACCAGACACTCTGCTAAACCCTTGATGTATTTTAAAGCCATTTAGATCTCACAACACTCCTACAAACTAGGTATTGTTGCCCCCATTTTACAGAAGAGGGCATTGAGGCAGAGAGTTTTATCAGTTTGCATAAAGTCACACAGCCAGCTAGCAGAAAAGCTGGGATTTGAACCCAGAGCTTAACAGTTCTCCGTCTTCATAGAAAAGAAGACCATCATTAACTGTGATCGGGAAGCTGGGGGAAGAAAGGGTGGGGGAGCGACATGACTCGAGAGTTCCAGTTTGGATGTGTTCAGAGGAGGTGACTTTTCAACATCCGAGTTAGGTGTATGATGCTGGCTTGACGGTGGGGAGGGAGCATTTGGGTCTGAGTGTTAACCTAGAAGGGAGATTAAATGCCTGACTTGAAGGGGTGGGATGGGGATTGATCTTTCAGAGTACCCCATCAGGCCTCAGGGGCATCAGGAAAGTGCTGAGAACTATTGTTCTAGGGCAGCGTTTGTTTTCATCTGAGGATCCAATCAAAGCTCTGACCTTGCTCCAGAAAGATTACAAGTGCACATGTGCACCATTTTCTACACAGTTTCAGGGTGCTCGTGGGCCACGTGCTCTCTCTCCCCACCCTGCAGAGCCTTCACCTGTTCCCTCTCGGCCCAGCCACCTGCGGGCTCTAACCTGTGAGGGAGAAGGTACAGCGACAGAAGAGAACATATTTATAGCTATGGCAGCGAGGCCAAGAGACCACCATGAAGCCAGCGTTCCGTGTCCAGTGGCAGCAGGCTCGGCAGTGGCGTGGCCCTGGCCGGCCTTGGGACCTGCCCGTGTCCTCAGCGTGGTTCCCCGGTCTCCCACTGACGGTGTCTATGAGGGTCTCCGCGTCCACTCCAGTAGGTTCCCTCCCTGCTGGTGCCTGCACTGCCTCCCAGGGCTCTCACTCCCCGGGCTCTGCTGGGCTCCCAGCTCCCGTCTCGCTCCACTGCCCGGGAGAAGGGTCAAGATTCTTCTCCTCCCCTTCTCTCAAGTTAGGATCCTTGGCCTGTCCACATCTTGCTGTGTGACCCCCTGCCAGATCCCCACCACTGCCTCTGAAAGTCCATGTCCTCTGTAAAGGGGAGGCTTCTCTCCCCGAAAGCCAGACCCAACGGCACAGGTTCTAACTGCAACCATCATGTCCCAGGGACAATCTCTGCATTTTTCTGGCTCTGAATGAGCTTTGACAAGTCATCAAACCTCCTCGTCTTGTTGTCCCTGGGAGTTTTCCTGACTTCACGAGACCAACAGAGGCCGGAGTCTGACTCCCGAGGGGATTGCAAGCCTCTGAGTCAGAGATGGGGCTGCAAGGCTAACAGCATCTCTCGGGTGGGGCCTGGGCTGTGTTCGGGTGTTGACTGGGCCAGGAGAGAGACATGTCAGCATTCCCAACAGCAGTGGATGCCCTCTGGGCCCTCTGTGCTATGCTGGAACATAATCCTTTCCAAGAAGGAGGGAAAGCGGGTGCTCCTGACTCACAGCTGTGTCCTCCCGCAGACAATTATGTGGCTAATGTATCCCATCAGCATGTCTGAGCGCTGGGCTCACATCGCATGGCCACTGCCCCACACTCAGGCTGGGCAGAGCTTCAGACAGTGCACGCTACTCAGGGTCCTCAGGGGTCTTGAAATACCCAGCTGCTTCCATCCTGGTTGGTAAGCAGCTGCTGCCCTGAGCCCCTGTCCCCAACACAAATGCCACCTGCCCATCATTACCTTGGTCCTTTCCCAGGAGACCCCAGTTCCCAATCCAACAACTCGAAGGTCACAGCTGACACAGCCAGCATTACAAAGTCTGGTGGGTCAGGGTCGATGGTTATGTATTATGGGTGTCACTCTTGCCTGCCCACAAGGATTCTCAGAGCCCATTTGCTCCCGACATTTCTCCTATCACCATGTGCTGGCTGCTCTGGCCCACCACTTCTCAGCACCTAACTAATATCCAGCCTGTCCTCCTTACCTGGCTCAAGTCCAGGCTCCTCCAGGAAACTGGAGGGTCCTCACCCCCACATCACTTTGCCTTCCTTTAGCCTCACATGGACTCTGCTTCACCAAAGATGGCTTGCTTGAAATTCTTTGAGGTCCTTCAACTTCTCATTGCTTGTTTGGTTGGTTGCTTACAAATCCCTGCCTTATTCTTGCCTGGCGGCAAGTAAGTGATACCAGGACTTCTGCAGCCACGGTCAGAGAGGAGAAGATCCCATGAAGGCCAGGTTGCAGCCAACAGGGCTGCCTGAGAAGGGGAGTTGTTGAGAGGCCAAGAGAGAAGGACCCCAGGCTAGGAAGCCATGAGCAATGCTGGGCTGGTAAACTCGGCTGGGGCTGAGGCAAAGGGTGAAGTCACACCTGGAGCAGAAGGAGGGTATGGTAGAAGGTCAGCTTAGTCACAAATCCTGTGTGGGGTAGAAGCCTTCCCTCTGGGCCAAATGGGCCTGAAAGTGGCAATCTCCTACTAGACCAGCAAGGAGGCCAAGTGGCACCTGAGCTGGCTAAGGAGCTGTCCATCCCACCGGCACTGGGCAAGGAGCTTGCAGTGAGGGGCCTTGCTCCACATCACAGGTAATACCTGAGAAGGGCATTTGGAAAGTTGAGTCATATTTCCCCACAGTGTGTCCTGATTGCTTAAAAACCGCCCTCCCCCACCCCACCTCAATTGCCAGGGATCAGTGGCTCCTGACACATTTACTTGGTATCTCTGTGCTCTGTCAGTTGAACTCTCTGCCATGGTGCTGATGAAAAGTCACTATTTAGCTCTGGGCACAGATCCTGCAGGGAGGGACTTGGCCTGTGGGTCACCCTGGTTGCTGCCGGTTGCCATGGAGATGGAATCCCCACTTGGCACTGCCCACTGCCTGCTGGGTGTCACTCAGGGTTGATTCACTGCCCAGCACACTGCAGGAGGCCAACCTGTGCACGCCCCTGCAGCCTCTCCCTCCCAGCTTTGTCCCGCCTGGCTTCTGCCCAGCCGCTGTCCGCCCTGGGGACGGGACGTGTGCTGCTAAAACCTGCAGCCACCCAAACCCACGGCTGAGCCCCAGGAGCCAAGCTCTGGCCTCCTCGGATCTCAGCCACACCCCCAGGGACCCGGGGAGAGTGACTCAGGTCGCACAGTGGCTCCAAATGACCTCAAGTGACACCCAGCCTTTCACCCGTCAAGTCCCTTCATCATTCACGCGGCAGTGACTGCCACCGTTTCCCAGCTGTGGTTAGATGTGCCCAGACCAGCTAAAATCCCAAGCCTACCTGGCCCAGACACTAGGAGCCTCAACTCTGGCTGCACCTGGGCATCACCTGCAGAGCACTGGCCTCCTGCAGAGAGCTCCCTTTAAGGGGGAGCGGAGAGGGGGAGAGGGAGCCGATTTCCAGAGCTCCCCGGGGGACTTGAATGTGCAGCCATGGGAGAGACCCAGCCTCTAAAATTTGATTCTGTTAGGGAGAAGGATGCTAAACCGACACACTCTTTCCATTCCTATCTCGGTGAACGTATCTGGCTCAGGCCTTCGGTCCGTGGACTTCTGGTGTGAACTCAGCTAAGCTCCTTCTTGACCCCATATCTTCCATAATTATTTCTTATCCAATCCTTTCTCCTTGAGTTTGGATAACTTTTCGGTTTCTGCTGCCTTCTCTGGACTGTGAATTGAGAGTTTGTAGAACACCTCTGAAGGTAAATTATTAATTATAAAAAAAATCTGATTATGGGAAAGTCAGTTGAGAATGAGACAAGGAAGGTAATCTTGTTGTTCTTACAGTTTTGGATTCTTGGGACTAAAGTCTATTTTGCTTTG
Source organism: Mirounga angustirostris (assembly GCF_029215605.1). Classification (NCBI taxonomy): domain Eukaryota; kingdom Metazoa; phylum Chordata; class Mammalia; order Carnivora; family Phocidae; genus Mirounga; species Mirounga angustirostris. The sequence goes on from NW_026991714.1 coordinate 48,450,845, forward strand.
CTTATACTATATTTTTTCTAGATCAACACTTGGTTATATATCTCGCTTGTTTTAGCTTTTTTAATTTGAGAGACTTTGGAACATACACAAAAGTACACAGAATAGCATCGTGAACTAGCACACACCTGGCTCCTGCCCCCAACAATGGCCAAACTTGACCCACACCCCACACCCATCAATTTAGCCCAGCTTCTGTTACTTTGAAGAAAATCCCAGATGTCATACCATTTCTTCTGTAAAAGTTTTAGTAAATCACTCAAAAAGAATTCTTTTTTTTTTTTAAGATTTTATTTTATTTGACAGAGAGAGACACAGAGAGAGAGGGAACACAAGCAGGGGGAGCAGGAGAGGGAGAAGGAGACTCCCGCTGAGCAGGGAGCCTGATACGGGGCTCGATCCCAGGACCCTGGGATCATGACCTGAGCCGAAGGCAGACGCCTAATGACTGAGCCACCCAGGCGCCCAAGATTTTTTTTTTTAATTTATTCATTTGACAGAGAGTGAAAGACAGCACAAGCAGGGGGAGTGGGAGAGGGAGAAGCAGGCTTCCCGCTGAGCAGGGAGCCCGATGCGGGACTCGATCCCAGGACCCTGGGATCATGACCTGAGCCGAAGGCAGACGCTTAACCAACTGAGCCACCCAGGTGCCCCTCAAAAAGAATTCTTTTTGTATTAACACCAGAATTCTATTATACATCAAAACAATTAATGAATCCTACTGTTCAAATTTCCTGATGTCTCAAAATTGTCATTAAGTGGATTTAAAAAAAATAGTTTGAATATTATTCAGCCATAAAAAAAGAATGGCCCCTTGCCATTTGTGACACCCTGGATGGACCTAGAGGGTAGTATGCTAAGTGGAGTAAGTCAGACAGGAAAGACAAATACCATATGATTTCACTTATTCATGGGATCTAAAATTCAAAACAAACAAAAAAACCAGAAACAGAGTCTTGAAATACAGAGAACAAAGTGGTAGTTGCCAGAGGGGATGGGGTGGGCAAAATAAAGGAAGGGGATTAAGAGGCACAAACTTCCAGTTATAAAATAACTAAGTCACAGAGATGAAAAGATACCACATGGGAAATGTAGTTAATAATATTGTTATAATGATGTATGGTGACAAATGGTGACTACACTATCATGGTGAACACTGAGTAAGAGAATTCTTGAGTCACTATGTTGTACACCTGAAACTAATATAACATTGTATATTAACTATACTTCAATAGTAAAAATTAAAAAAAAATAGTTTGTATCAAAGTCCAAATGAGGTTCACATGTTGAAATTGGTTGGTAGAACTTTTAAATCTGTTTTAATCTATAGGTCACTTGTTTTTTTTTTTCCCCCCTTCAAGTTTGTTTGTTGAAGACACGGGTTGTTTATCCTGTAGATTTGTCCACAATCTAGACTTTGCTGATGATCTCCTTATGGTGTAGTTTAACAAGCTCTGTGTTTCTATTTTTCCTGTAAATTGTTACAGGATTTAGAGCTTAATCAGGTTCAGGTTTGGTTTCAGTGGTGCTGTTCTTCCAACAGGAGGCACCTGTCACCTGATTGTCTCTTCCTGTGATAGTAGATGCTACAGAGGACCAATGCTTGAATCTTTTGGTTCATTAAACATTTCAAAATAATGGTATCTGATTCCATCATTTCTCCTTCATAGAAGTACTCTGGCCTTTAAGTGAAGGAGAAATGACAGGTATCATTATCTATTATTTGACACCCAGAATAATTGCTTGATTTTCCTCCTTTATTTACCATTTTCAAAATAATGAGTTGCTTTCCTAGCATCCTGCAACAGTGAACGAAGTTTTGTTTTGCTCCGTTTTGAGTATTACTCTTAATTCATGGCTTTTAATACATTTGATGTGTTTTGATTCACTGTAGTTAGTATTGTTACTGATGCTCACGTGGCCGCATTTTGGCCAGTGGGAGTCTCTTCTATTTGGCTCTTGAATTCTTTAGACATGATCCAAGAAGTCTCTTACATTTTGTACAAGTCTTGTACACTTTCTGCCCAGATCTAGAATCAGCCATTTGACTGAGGAGCCCTGATTGCTTTTAGTGGGAAATGGTATTTGGATATCTCACTGTGAATGTCGGGAGTTTACCTATTCTCTTATCCCACCAAAGGAACCTCAAATTTTAGTCAATCCTGGTCTTAAAGTCAGAGCAAGTATTGGCTGTAGTCCTGAGGCCACTTAGCATTCTTTGGGGATGAACATGTGTGACCTCTGAGTCAACAAATATTTACGATCACAGACTCAGTAGAGATAGAGACAGTCTTTTTTTTTTTTTTTTAAAGATTTTATTTATTTATTTGAGACAGAGAGAATGAGAGAGACAGAGAGCACATGAGAGGGGGGAGGGTCAGAGGGAGAAGCAGGCTCCCCGCCAAGCAGGGAGCCCAATGCGGGACTCGATCCAGGGACTCCAGGATCATGACCTGAGCCGAAGGCAGTCGCTTAACCAACTGAGCCACCCAGGCGCCCGAGATAGAGACAGTCTTGAGGAGCTTAAAATTTCTTGTTGGCTGTAGGTGTGTGTGTGGGGGGGTGGCAGGGGGAGTGCTCTCTAGAGCAGTGCTTTTCAAGCTTTAATATGCATACAAATTACCTGGGTACCTCATTAAAATGCAGAGTCTGAGTCAGTACGCCTGGGGGGCCAAGATGCAGCAGGTCTAACTAGCTCCTGAATGATGTAGTGATGCTGGTTCAAGGGCCACACTCTGAGTGGTCAGGCTCCAAAAGCATTAAGTAGTAAGCGGGGTGTTGGCACTAAACGCTGAACAAGCTCAGAGAGGTGCCTTCCTAGAGGAGGTATCATTTTGGCTGGGACAGTGGCTAGGATTTTTTTTTCTTTTTTTAATCAGGAGCCAGAGCAACAGAGTAGTGGCACCTTCACTTTCAAGGTAAATTTTAAAAATTAGTGTTCACAGGTATAACATGCATATGGTAAAATTCATCCTTTTAAAGTGCACAATTTGATCGTTTATATTCAAAGAGCTGGACAACCACTGCCACCGTCTAATTCCCGAACATTTCCATCACCTCCCCAAAGAAATCCCATATCCATTTTCCCATCCCTCGGCCCCTCGCAATCACTGATCTATTTTCTATCTCTGTATGATTTGCCTATTCTGGAATTTTCATGGAAATGAAATCATACAACGTGTGGCCTTTTGTGGCTGGATTCTTTCACACATTTTCCAGGTTCATCCACGTGGTCCTGTGTCAGCACTTCATCCCTTTTGGTGGGTGACTAATATTCCAATGCACAAAGAGACCACACCCTGTTTATCCATTCATCACCTGCTGATGGACATTTGGGTTGTTTTCCTCTTTTAGCCATTATGAATAATGCTGCTACGAATGTTCATGTGCACACTTTTGTCTGGGGATGTTTTCAGTTCTTTGGGGTATGTACCTAGGAGTGGAATTACTGGGCCATATTGTAGTAACCCCATGGTAAATTTTGAGGAATTGACAAACTATTTTCCAAAGCAGCTGCCCAATCTTACATTTGCAGTTTGAGGAATACTTTTTTTATCCACAGCACACACCCAGATCAATAAATAGGATACTACCAACACTCTAGAACCTTCCCCTGCACCTCTTCCCTGTCATTCTCTGGCCTAAAGGAAACCGCTAGTTTGACTTCTGTCACCATTGATGGCTGGGACTTGGAAGGGTTGAACTGGGCTACGTTCCCCGGGATGGGAGCAACATTCGCAAAGGTACAGTGAACGAAGCAGGCGATCCTAGCTTTAAATTCTGCGTGGACAGGTGCCCAGGCTGTTCTGTTATCCTACCAAGGCTTGGTGGGCAAACTGGTTTCCTCCCTCTTCACCCCACCTCCTGCACAGCCAGGGGCCCTTGCTGAGAAATAACAAGTAGGTGTGGTGCGTTTCTCAATGGGGACCCTCTGGCAGGCCCCGGAGGCAGCTAAAGTGGGGAAGCAACGTGCATGCCACCATAAAGGACAAGTCGGTCCAGACTGCTTTGCGGCCCGTGCCTTGTCACAACCATCCTCCCGGCCCCGCTTGAGTCTCGCTTACCTCCCTCGGCAGCCTCAGCCCTCCAACTGGGCTCTCCACACACCGGAGACAGGACCTGCGGAGCTGCTCTCCCCACCCGTAGGGAGCTGCGCATGGGCAGAGGGCCAGGGAGCCGCGCATGGGCAGAGGGCCAGGGAGCCGCGCATGGGCAGAGGGCCAGGGAGCCGCGCATGGGCAGAGGGCCAGGGAGCCGCGCATGGGCAGAGGGCCAGGGAGCCGCGCATGGGCAGAGGGCCAGGGAGCCGCGCATGGGCAGAGGGCCAGGGAGCCGCGCATGGGCAGTGGGCAGCCCAGGCCTCTGTTCTGTTCTGTGCGGAGGGCGGCGAATGCCGCAGACCCTGGGCAAGGAGGCTTTCCCAGCTGGTGGCCCTGGGACAGCAGGCCTGCAGCTGCCATGGCAAGGCCCCCGAGGCCCTTTCCCCAGCCTCAGCGGTTCTCCTGCATCGAGCCCTGCGGTCCATCCTTCCCCCTCTGGCTTCATCCAAGCACACAGAATCACATACATAAAATCACTGTCACACACACTCAGAACTGCTCAGAGATATTTATCCCTGACTTGCAAATCCTTGACTTGCCAATGACCTTTCTGTACCAGCCCCTCACCCCCAGAGAGGCCCCTCCGGCCAGCTCCTCTGAGACATTGTATGGGAACCCCGAGGCAGGGTCGGCTCCCAAAATACCATCCCTGAATAAACAGCCTGAAATTGTCGTGGCCCTCCAGCCTACTGTCTGGGAACTTAGCAATGAAAGACGGATGTGGGGACTCTTTAGAGGTGCGTTAGTTTAACTGCTGTCCTACCAACACTGAGCTGAGAAGGGCAGCTGCAGGCCACGCAGAGTGCACGGGAGTGAAGAACAGAAAACTCGGGAGCATGGCAGCCACGACGGGTAGCCCAGGCTAGGATGTGCTGCAGGAAGGAGTTCTGGGCGTGCCCCGTGCAGTCCTGGGGCTCTGGGGAGAAGAGGGTCTAGACCCAAGTCAGGGTCTAGAAAGGGAAATGGGAGGATGCCAGAGACAAACTTTTTAAGGTTTAATATTTTATGTACACCGGGGAGGTGTTGAAACCCAACTTTGCTTCCTCTTCCCTGGAGTCCTCTTATTCCTGCTCATCTCTCCTTCTTCTCTTTCCACATTCTCTTCTCTTCCACATTGTCCTTCCGCCATTCATTTCCTCTACCCCAGAACAGAAAATAGTCTCACTAATTCTATTTTCCATATTAAAGACTTAGAAGGCTTTTGAGGGCTAGCCTCGAATCTAACTATTGTTAAAGCATCACTTTACGGGAAATGCATGGTCTAGCCCACCGCCTGGCTCATTGCAGGTGCTCAACAAGTGCTGGGTAAGTAAATAAAGGAACGAATGTAGGTCACTTCTGGTGAGTTCCAAACGCTGGATTATGGGGAGGCCTTTTGGAACGGATTCCTTGTGTGGGTTACCACTGGCTTTCCTGTAGGCACAAATCCGAGGTTATCAGTCGTCTTGGGATCCCACAAAATTACAAAGATGAATCCAGGGTGAGACCCAGAGTCTAGATACCATCCCCCACCAGCCCATATTGTCTGATTTCCTTTTCAGCGACCTTGCAGCTTTTCTTCTGGAGAGGTCAGTGGGCAGGGACTGGTGGGACTCTCGCGCCCTCTGCTGGTGCGCTTTCAATAGTCGGCTTTTGCAGCCGGGTTCATATATAATACTCTTGTTTTTAATATGCTTGGGCAAGGCTAGGAGTGAGGATTTCTGCTTTTATTTCAGGCCTACTGTTCAGTGAATGTCAAGCTGAAGGTGGCTCCTAGTGATAAAAATGAGCGTCACAGGGCGCCTGGGTGGCTCAGTTGGTTAAGCGACTGCCTTCGGCTCAGGTCATGATCCTGGAGTCCCTGGATCGAGTCCCGCATCGGGCTCCCTGCTCTGCAGAGGGCCTGCTTCTCCCTCTGACCCTCCCCCCTCTCATGTGCTCTCTCTCTCTCTCATTCTGTCTCAAATAAATAAATAAAATATTTTTAAAAAAATGAGCGTCAGGGTGGGCTCCCAGGCATTAATGATTTAATTGAAAGTGGGTTTTGTTTTTGTTTCGACAACCTCCCTGTCCTAAGAGTCAAGTCTGGAGAGCTTCTAGTCTTGGCTCAGCTGCATCTCTGATGTCAGTGGGCTCTGTCACATATGTTTGAAAAGCACAGGTCTCCTTTTCCCTAAGTGAACTGAGAGGTTTCCTCCAAGAAAGAGGAGCAACCCTGTCCACAATGGGACTGGCTCCTGGGCAGAGGCCGGCACTGAGCGTTCACTAACCCACATGAAACTGTAGCTCTCCCCCAGAGGCACAAGGCGTAGCTGAAGAGAGAAGCCAGATGCTTTGCTCTCTGCACCAAACCTTTTCCAGCACCTCTCCAGGATTCTAAGAGCAGATACTGAACCGCTCCTGGGTCGGGGAGTAGCGGGCAGGAGAACAACCCCCAGGGGTACAAAACCCAAAGCTAGACTAACCCAGACTGTAGTCGGCCCCTTGGTCAGATGGAGGTCCCCTATTTTCCATACACCTGATAGCGCAGCACTGCTTCTCCGCCTTCAGTGGGCGTGGAGTCACCTGGGAAGTCCTGCTCAAATGCAGACCCTAATTCGGTAGGTCTGGGATATAGCCTGAGACTCCACAAGTCTAACAAGCTCCCAGATGATGCTGATGCTGCTGGTCGGGGGGACCACATCGTGAGAAGCAAGAGTGTAGAGGACATAGGTTCTTCTATTTTTTTTTTTTTTTAAGATTTCATTTATTTGAGAGAGAGAGAGAGAACAAGTGGAGAGGAGAGGGAGAAGCAGGCTCCCCACTGAGCAGGGAGCCTGACAAGGGGCTCGATCCCAGGACCCTGGGATCATGACCTGAGCTGAAAGCAGATGCTTAACCGACTGAGCCACCCAGGTGCCCCAGGAAATCAGTTCTGAAATCAGAATGCTCGGGTTCAAATTCCAACTCTATCACTTATTCCATGACCTTGGACGGATTACTTTCATTAACTCCTCTCTCCGAGCCTGTTTCATCCAGCATAAGATAGGGAGAATGGCCGTTCAAACGACTTCACTGGACGATAGACAGAATGACTTCACAGGGTTGTTGGAAGAATAAAGTGAGACGACGCAGGTGATTCTTAGCACAGAGCCTGAAGCACCCAGATATAGTAAACATCTTTACACTCACGTAACCTTTCAGCAAGTGTTTGTTGATCCTGTCCTTATGCCTGGCACTACCCGAGGCCCTGGGATATAGCAGAAACAGAAACAAAATCTCTGTTCTCAAGGAGCTCACATTCTAGTAGAAGACAGACAACAAACAAGTAGAATATGGACCATGGAAGTTGATAAGGTGATAAGTGTGCTGGAGAGAAAAATAAAGCAGAGTATGGACCATAAGGAATGTTGAGGCTGGGGATATTATTGTTTGTATGGAATAATAGGGAAAGTGTCACTGAGAAGGTAATTTTGAGGTGAGGAAGCTGGGCATGTGGATAGCTGAGGAAGTGGGAGTGAACATTTTAAGTGCAAAGGCCCTGAGGCATGACTTCCCTGGTCACTCCTAGGAAATAGAAGGGTCTAAGGCACTTTCCATTAGAACAGATTTTAGGTCTCGATTTTGACTTTGCCTCCATTCTAAAGAGTCCTTCATTTTTTATTATACAGATAATGCAAGCTCATTGTAGAAACACTAGAAATTATAGGTAAGCACAAAGAATGACAGAAAAAGTCATACTCCTTCTGTGCAGAGAAAACCACTGCTGTTTTTCTTATGTATATCCTTCTAAATCTTTCTAGTTCATGCACACGATGCACGCGTGCACATCCACAAACACGCCCACACACACTTTTACCAAAAACAGGATTATACTAATAATGTTTCATAACTTGCTGTTTTTCATTTACCACTATATCATTAACATTTCTTGATGTCATTCAATATTTATTTCAACATATTATTCTTAATGTCAGTAGAGCGTTCCACTTTATGGGTGCGCCATAATTTATTTAACCAGTTGGTGTCCATTTCCATTGTTTCTGATTTTTAAGTATATCTTATAAATGACTCCATGACGAGTGCCCTTGTATCTAAGGCTTGGCACTCATCTGTAATTGTTTCCTGTTTTTGAGGCATCTGATATTTATCACCAAATTTCCCCTCAGAAATATCATGTTATGGGGTGCCTGGGTGGCTCAGTCAGTTCAGTGTCTGCCTTCAGCTCAGGTCGTGATCCCAGGGTCCTGGGATCGGGTCCTGCATCGGGCTCCCTGCTCAGCAGGGAGTCTGCTTCTCCCTCTTCCTCTGCTGCTCCCCCCTGCTTGTGCTCTCACTCACTCTCTCTCTCTAATAAATAAAATCTTAAAAAAAAAAAAAGAAATATCATGTTAAAGAGACTCACAGCGGAGGTGCTCATCTCCCCACAAACTCATCACCCATAAAAAACCAAACCAAACCAAACCCTTCTTGGTCACCACTTTTAAAAGCTGATATCCACGTTCAAGTGTCCCACAGACAGAACTACCACTAGATGTAGCTCCCTCCCCCTTGAGGGCACGCTTCTCCACCTTCTGGGTTTTCTACTATTGGAATCAGGGTCAGGTTTCCAGTCATTCTTTCATCTCAATTCTGAAGATCGAACTTGCTTTGTCATGTTTGTTTTAATATAGAGAGAAGTACCACAGAGTCGCCTTGATCACACATAGAGGAGGACAAATCGCCTTTGAAATACCACGGGGAGTGCAGGAAGACTGCAGGCACCCCTGGAGCCAGTCAGGGTAGCCTGCTTAGGAAGGCAGGTGGGTAGTCAGTTGGCATGGAAGTGGGTATAATCGGACCTGAGAGTCTGAGAGAGATTGGTCTGGGCTCCCCTCCATGGTGGTGGAGGCCTGAGGCCATCTTTGTCCACCTTCAGGGCTGGTTTGTGACCTGCAGCCCAGGAGGGCGACGCAGGAGAAGGGAGGCTGAGAGTCAGCATTGTCCCAGCTCCCGTGGTGGGGATGGGAATGGATGACACAGCGGGGCCTCCTCCTGGGCCCAGCCCTGCCCACCTAATCGCCACCAAATGACTCAGCCACATGTCTCTGTGGTGACCGCTAGCACCAGGGCCTGGGACTGTGGCGCCTGCAGTCTGTGTGTGGGCTGGGTGAGCCAATGGGCCTCACTGTGGGAACCAGACACTGAGGTTACAGGGCTGAGAGGCTGCATTATAATGGACCCGCCTGTTCTGTCCTTGGACGAGCCCGTCCTGGGCCCATACCATTCCCATACCATTTTCCTATTGTTTGATTTCCCAATATACACATCCTGCCTCCTCTCAAAACAGCTGTAGGTCATTTGTTTATTTGTTAAATGAAAGTAGATCAACATTCATCTCATTGCAGGTCTGGCTGCGATGGGAGTCAGTCCAGGTGGCCGGAGACTGGGTCTGGGAGTTGAAGGCCTTTTAACTGAGGAGAAGCAATTCTGACTTCACCATCATCACTGTCATGCAGTTTTCATTTAAAAAATGAACTCCTCTGCATATGCTCTCATTTCGCCCTCACCACACCCCTATTAAGTAGGCATTTTCGTGTGCTCTTCCTTCCTCATCCTGCTCCTCTTGGGAGTGTAGGGGGCCCCGGAGAGCCACAGAGCAAAGGGAGCAAAGAGCACCAGGCCTGACATCGGGAAACGGGGGTCTAGTCCTGGCTGGGCTCCAGGCTGCCGGCCGTGTGTGTGGCTGGGCGCTCCTGGCTGCACGGCTCTGGGCCTGAGAGTCCCCACAGGCAACTGAGGAGACTGACTCAGAGGATCTCTGAGATGCCAGCTTCAGTGGTAATGGGGGGACAGCGACAGGACCACAGTCCCAGGGCTGAGACAGGAGCCCGCAGTGCAGCCCCAGGCCAGGCAGCCCCTCTCCGCTGCGTGGCTCTCCACGGCTCTCGGCTTCTCTGCTTCTTTCTTCTCTCTCCGCAGACCGGTTGTCTTCTACTCATTTTTTCTGCGTCTTGGGCCAATGGCGGGCAGATCCCTCTCCAGCCCCCAGTTAGAAGTCCTCAGTTCTGGCGGCCAGTGGAGTCTCACCAAATTCCCAATTCCTGGGGAAAGAAATCTGGGCAGGTGGAGTTGGATATCCACCTTGGTCTGATCAGCTGGGACCTGTAGCCCAAAGAAGCGGGGGCCCGGGCTGGGGAGATGCCCCCCAAGAGGCTCTGTACACAGGACAGGAATAGCATCTTGGGGAGAAGAGACTAAGTGTAATTACACTCCAGGTGAGGTGACATTGAGACCTACGGCGAGAGCACGAGCTTACCAGCAAAGCTGACGCACATGCGCAGTCAGCAGCAATGATGGGCTTTGGCTCCCTGAAGGTCCATTCCCAAGGGCAGACGTGACAGCTGTTGGACAGCCAGGCAAATGTGTCCCCTCAGCACACCCTGTTGTCCTTCTGCCGCCTCTGCATTGGATGATGTGGAACCAGGGCACAGGGGAGCTTGGGAAGAGTCGGGGAACAGAGACTGCGGAGACCACTGCCACCAGTCCTCGGGGCTTGTTCAGCACCACAGATCATTTGCACAAAGATTCAGCTGATCCTGGCAGCTCGGCTTCCCTGATGACCTTGTGTTAGATCTGCTCAGGTTTGAAAACACAATGAGGGGAATTTGGCCACAAAATCAAGTCTCGAGAGGGAAGCTTCCTCACTCATCCCATGAGCCAATCTGAACACAGGGCACAGTCACCTACGGAGATGGCCAGACATGATCTGGGATGGAAATCTGGATAGTCCAAAGAGTTTTCTCCACACCTCCCCTGAGCCCGCTCAGTCTCGGAGGGATCCGTGTGGGAGGAGACCCCTGATGGCACAGATGGGACCCTTGGGGCACAGTGCCAAGGTCACAAGTCCTGGAGGGGGGCCAAGAGAGCCAGCTCAGCCTACGCAGTGAAAGTTCAGGCAACAAACATTTCCTTTTTTGTTTGTTTATTTATTTGACAGAGAGAGCGAGCGAGAGCAGGAACACAAGCAGGGGGAGTGGGAGAGGGAGAAGCAGGCTTCCCACAGAGTGGGGAGCCCAATGTGGGGCTCGATCCCAGGACCCTGGGATCATGACCTGAGCCGAAGGCAGACGCTTAACAACTGAGCCACCCAGGCACCACACAACAAACATTTCCTAAGAACCTGCCAAGTGCAGGGCTTTGCCGTCCATGCTGAGGATGAGGAAGACGACGGAAGCGCTGGCTCTAGACACTGACCAGCTGCATGGGGAGGAAAGACATATGCAGGCTGGAGCTAGTAAGGACGTGGAAAATATCTCTGAATGGCTGAGCAGCTTGGTCATGAGTCCTTGAGGATCTGTGTGGGGGCTGAGGGCAGTCCATCAGGGATGATGGGGGCTTTGTGGAGGTGGGAGGATGAGGTGAGCAAAGACAAGGGTGTGGGGATGTGCAGGGCACATGTGGGACCCTACAGTGTAGGCTTACCAATAGGAAGAGGGGCAGAAAACTTCAGACGTCTAAGATCAGATCAGAAGTGCAAGGTCTTGAACAGCGTGTTGAACAGCATGTTATCCCATGAGGAATGGGCACTGGAGGTTTTGACCAAGGGACAGTGTTGGAGTAGAAAGCAGTAGTTAAGGACCAAGTATCTGGAAGTGGGGTGCACAGAATGAATTGTAAGTTGGAAGAAACTCCTGGAGCCAAGGGAAGTGGGCCAGAAACTACTCTAAGTGGTTTAGGATCCAGATGCTAAGAGCCTGGATTAGAGTATGTATGGGAATAGGAGGACTGGGAATGGACATTGGGAATGTTATAAAGATTGCTTGGGAACTGGTAGCTCATTTGCTATGGGAGGGAGGGTGGGAGAGAAAGTGTAAAACTTGAATAAATGGTACCCGTGTTAGAAATTGGGAATGCTAGCCACACACCCGCACATCCGTCAAGGGGCAGGGCTGGTGGGTAACAGACAGATCTCTGCCCTTGAGCAACCCTCACTCTTATCCTCAGTGCTTCCAGTAATGTCCTGAGAGCCATCAAAGATATGTCATGGAGGAAGTGCTAGAGAGCAGGGTAAAGAGGAAGGAGCATCCCATTGCCAGCCTATAATAGGTACTTCACCCATAATTTCAGAAATCGTAAAATAACTAAAGGGGCTTTGGGACAAGAGGCCAGGGGCTCAACTGCCAGGACACTGAGCAAGGACATAGACCCCTGTCGGGAAGTGAGGCAGAGAAGGGATCTGGGTGCAGAGGTGGGGAATCTGATTTTGTCTGTACTGAGTTTGACACAATGGCTGGGGCCTGCACAGACAGGTAGATCCAAGCTTTGGTGAGAGGTCAGGGCTTAAGCCCCAGGCTTGATGTTTTCTTCAGTCTAATAAATATTTTTTGTTGAGGGAGAAAGGGGGATATAAAGTGAATTGCAGGGCACCATGGATCAGGGAAGGTGTTTAAAGACTGGGCAAATGCACAGAGGGTAACAGGGAAAATTGCTTTTACTTCGCCTGTTTAAAGAATCATCTAGGCCACCAATGAGAGAATAGATAAATGATGGTGTATTCACAAAATGGAAACTGCACAGCAATTACAAAATAATAAACTGCTATGCACACAATATGCATGAGTTACACAGATGTAATTTTGAGCAAAAGAAATGAGACCAAAAAATACATATATGGCTCCATCTGTATCAAGTTCAAAAACAGGCAAAATAATACATCAGGATAGAGACTAGAATAGTGGTAACTGGGGAGCAGGGCAGGTATGGGTGGGAAAGAGGTTTTGGAAATGTTCTAGAATAAGGTCAGTGATGTATACATATATAAAAACTCATCAAACTGTACATTTCTGCGTATAACCACATACTTTGTGGCTCAATTTTTGAAGTCTTTAAAAAAAAAATGAACATGTCTTATCTATTGCTGCATAACAAATGACCTCAAAACCTAGCAACTTAAAACGACAAGCATTTATCATTTCACAGTTTCTGCGGGTCAGGAGTTTGGAAGGAGCTTAGCTGGGTGGGTCCAGCTCAGGGGCTTCTCAGAAGGTTTCAGTCAAGATGCTGGCAGGGGCTGCAGGATGATGCCCCACAGGGCTCTTGGGGGCTGGCTTCAGTGCCTCACCTTGTGGCCTTTTCCTTAGGACCACTTGGATGTCATCGCTACATGGCCGTGAGCTTTATCCAGATCGCGCATCTGAGAGAGAGCAAGATGAAGCCACATGTCGCTTATGATTTAGTCTTGGAGGCGGCACCCTCTTGCCATATTCTCCTCATTCGAAGCAGGTCACTGTGTCTCACCCTCGCTTGAGAGGAGAGGAATACAGCTCCTCTTGAAAGAGCATGGAGGATTTGTGGGTCTATTACAACAGCCTAGAACTACACAATGTGGTGCCCTCAAGTGTTTGAAGGTTTGGAAGTCCAGGGACAGGCTCTGGGGAGTCCCCTGTGGTAGGTGGAATAACAGCCCCCCAAGATGTGCATGTTCGAATCCCCAGAACCTGCAAATATGTTGTATTATGTAGCCAAGGGGAAGCAAGGTTGCTCATCAGCTGACCTTAAAGTAGGAGTAGGCTGGCTTATCCAGGTGGGCCCAGGGTAATCACAAGGGACCTTACCAGTGGAAAGAAGAGGTGGAAGAAGAATCAGGGTCAGAGATGCAGAATGAGGGAGACTTGGCTGGCCATTGCTGGCTTTGACCATGGAAGTGGCCATGAGCCAAGGGATGCAGGCACAGCCTCTAGAAGCTGAAAGAGACAAACAGATTCTCCTCTAGAGCCTCCAGAAGGAATGCAGGCCTGCCAACACCTTGACTTTCGCCCCATGAGACCCATTTTGGACCCAGCTTGCATTGTCCGTAAGCCATTAAATGTGTGGTAATCTGTTATGGCAGCAATAGGATGTGAGCAATCTACACCCACCCTTCTTTTTCCCATTTCTAAATCATTTTGCTTTCATCACATGCTATGATTATTGTCCTTATTTGTATATGGTCCATATTTTTAATAAACATGTTTACCATGTCTCCTTTAAAGCTATAAGCTCCTTGAGGGCAAGGCCTAGGTTTTGTTTTGGGTTTTGTTTGTTAAATGTATATCAGAAACCCAAGGGGCACCTGGGTGGCTCAGATGGTTAAGTGTCTGCCTTCGGCTCAGGTCGTGATCCCGGCATCCTGGGATTGAGCCCCGGCATTGGGCTCTGTGCTCAGCAGGGAGCCTGCTTCTCCCTCTCCCTCTGCCTTCTTGCCTGCCTATCTGCCTGCTTGTGATATCTCTCTCTGTGTGTCAAATAAATAAATAAAATCTTTAAAAAAAAAAAAAGAAAGAAACCTGATACATGGCTCATTATTATGTGGCCATTAAGAACGTGGTCAATTATTCACTAGATTGGCTAAAAGTCTAAGCAGCCAACTTAGCAAAGAGATGAAACAAGAAAGCTGGTGTGAAATAAAATATGGAATCCTACTGATTCCTCCTCCATTAAACTAAACCCGAAGAATCCACCAGATGACAGGAGAATTTATTGAGGTACTGTTTTCTCTGTATCTTTCTTTGCTCTCATTTCAAGCTAGTGGCCAAGTTAGGGGATTTGGGGCAGGACACAGAGCGGAGCAGTTGGAGGTCACCGGCTCATCCCACTCTTGAAAAGGCCTAAGGCCTTTGAAGGGATATGTCTCTTTTGGGTCGGGGGACAGGATACCATCAGGAGGGTGGGGCAGGTGGATCCCCAGAGCCCACGAAGGGGATGAAGTTCCTAGGAAAAACGGGGCCCTGAGTTCTGCCCAAGACAAGACCTCAAGGGAAGCAGTGCAGGCTAGACCCCAGGCCCAGGGGTCCCCCACTCACCCAAGACTCTTGGGTCTCGCCACCCTGCACATAGTGCAGGAACGAAGAACACAGAGGGAGAAGGTGCGTAGGGCCATGGGGGTCTCTGCTACAACCACACAGACAAGCAGCTGTTATCCTTGGGGCCTCCCCCCTCTTTGGACCTTGGAGACCTTTGCAGAACCAGGCAGAGTGGAGGGGGATCGGAAGGGAAGAGGGATGACCCTGAGAATGGCCAGGACAGAATTTCCCACTGATGCGGCAGGAAGGAGAAAGAGGACTTGGAGTCTGAACTATGGGGATCTAGAACAACAAAAAAAGTGACACTCTTGCACACTGAAGTTTGGGGCTGATATTCAAACCAGTGATACCTGCTTTGGCTTTAAACGAAGATTTTAATCTCCGGGTGGGGGTAGGCCTGGAGCAGGGTGGTAGGTCCGAGGGCCACAAGCCTTTGCCGTGCAGCTCGAAGTGTTGGGGCGGGGTGGGGGGCGGGGGTAGCCGGAGCTGCTGATGGGTTCCGCGGCGGCCCTAGGTTGGGAGCATGTCCTCCACCACATAGGGATGGAAGTACAGATAAATCAGATAGCAGCTCCAGAAGCCAAGGATGAAAAGGGTGGCCAGGCCTGATATGGAAGTTTTCTGCTGCTAGAGGGGGAGAGAGAGGCAGGAATAGGAGGCAAGGTCAGCTCAGTGGCCAGTGAGGCACCCCCCTCACCCCCTCCACGGGAGCCTCTGGGCAGCAGTCTCCTGGCTGGGGTCCCCAAGCCCTCCTGCCTGGTGCCATGTCCTCTACAACTGAGTGGATGAGGTGGGGGGGCAGAGTCTGCATGACCACAGGTGGGATGTGACACAAATGCAGCCTGAGCCCACTGCCTTTGGGATGATGGGGCACCCGGCTGAGACAAGGACTTCTTACGGGGGTCTACCTACCCCTGATTGTAGTTGTTCTTTAGGGCACACAACAAACATTTTTCCTGTAGAGGACAGAAACGGCACAAGAAAGATCATTTTTCCCTGGTCCAAGATGGCCAGCCTGCTGGGCACCTCATCGGGTCTTACTCTAGGAAAGGACAGAACAATACAGTGGTACTTGGGAGCAGGCACATCCAGGGGTTGGGTATTACTTGGGCATGGCTTCGAAATCTCCCCGGGCCTAGAGGGCAGGATCCCAGAGAGGGCTCCGGGCTAGGGAGGCATCCGGGGCCAGTAGAGGGGTGGAACCCATCCCTTCACTGCAAGAGGTAAGGGAGTGAGAGGACCCGGCGCGGGGGGAGGGGGGCATCAAGGAGCAGCAGGAGACTGGGGGGTAGCACCAGAGTAAGGGGGAGGGTAAGGCTTCACTTACGCAGCATGACCTGCATTGATGAAGGGAATCCAGAGGGTCCTTTTTTGGGTTTTCTAGTGCCATCATCTTCTTGTGAAGAGAAAGTGGTGTTCCATCAGCTCCATCCATCTTCTTGAGCCGGAGCTGTGGGTCTGTGTCTATTTTTCCTACCAGCCTGAGTTCCTGCTGTTCCTTTGGCCCTCTTCTAAGGGGACTGGGAATTCAGGGAGGGGCAGAGTTGGGGAAATAATTTCCAACATGACAAGGAGATAACCATAGCGTGGGTGGCCAGGGAAGACCTTGACCCCAAGCCACTGGGGTAACAGAAACCAAGACAGGACCGTGAAGAGTCTGAGAGTCCTCCAGACCTGAGGACACTTAGCAAAGTGAAGGGAGGAGATTCTTTAGGGATGAGGAGAGATGGGTGCAGGTTACACTTACAGCTTGCTGTTCTTCTGTATATTTATTAAAACATCCATCTTCTCATCCATATCCTTCTGCATTTCCTTCAAGAGAAAATTCAAAGCTAGAATGATCATCTTGAAGGGCTTTGGAAATCCTCTTCTCTTGCATCTCTCTGCCAACCACTCAGAGATGACCTCAGCATCCTCCTTCCTCAAGAATCCTCACTGGCCTTGGGGGATACATGCCTCCTCTTCCCTGCCCCTCCCCCATTCCATGATGAGGCCAAAGCACAGGCAGGGTCATCAGGGGCTCCTCCAAAGTCTCCAGAGGAGTCAGAGGACAGGAAATCTTTTCCCCTGATCCCACACTTAGATGAGACCATTATCTGCTTTGGCTCCATGCCTATAAAATGATGGAGCTGAGAAAATAAATCTTGGGACCCATCCCTCAAAGACACTTTTGACTCCAATGTTTTGACCCTTGCACCCAGATCCTGTGCATGTACATTTGCTTCTTCTTTAACCAGATTTCTGGCAGAAATGGTCAACATAAAAGAAACAGTAGCTCAAATGGCACCTCGTGTTTATCATTTACTAAGAACTGAAAGAAGAGTAAAATCCTCTTGGCGAGTTTAGATCTGTAAAATTGGATCTGGAAAACTTGGCACGGAAACAGTGGTCACAAGAGAATGTCTAAGATGGCAGATGTCATCACCGATCGTATCTGTTATGGACAAACACAGGGTTGGCTTGACCATTATAAAATATAAATGAAATATAATTTGCTTCAAAACATAATTTAATAAAAAAATGAAAGATTTGGCAAGACTTTACAGATCTGTGGTAGAAAACTGATCAAGGAATCATACTGTCTGGGTGGAGAGGATTTCAAAAATACCTTCTTGAAAAGCATTTTTAAGTGCTATACATTTTGAATAAAGTAGCTGTACTCGTAAATACAGCAAAAATATCCTTGAAGTGGAAATGCCCCCTGGGTTCAAATTATCAGAGTCAAAATGTCCCCCATTCTTAGAAGTCTCACTATTACTTCAAACTCATGTCCCAAAGTGATCTCCTTGTTTCCTCTTCTAAATCAGCTCTTTGCCACCTGTCCTTGTCATGGTCACCGCTTTCTTCTACCCATCTGGATTGCCTTTGGGGTCATGGATGCTTGCTTCTCCTTCATTCTCTTTGTTGCATCAGTCACCAAGAATATTATTTTTCCTTCGATGCATCTTTCAGATTTACTGTTTTCCTTCTGTTCCCACACCTGGTCCAGCGTCCCTCATCTTGAGTGGGGAAGTGGCTTCCTGCCTGATGTCTTGCTCCAGACGGCCCCCACCCCTGCTCTCCCGCCCGCCCTGCCCGGGGCCACCTGCAAACAGCTGCCCGCTCAGCCTTTCTGAAGTGCTGCCTCTAGCATGTTCTTTGATTAAGAATCTCCAGAGATCTCTTACTGTTTACACAACCAAGTCCCAACCTGTCTGCCTGTCTTTCAAAAGCCTTCATTATCTACTGCCTTTGTGCCCATTCTATTTTATTTCTCACAGCTTCCCCAGATGATCCCACTTGCATGACTGATCTCCCCACTGACCGTGATACACTTCACGTTCATCCTGCTTCCATGCTGTGCGCAAGCTGTTCCCTGTGCCCAAAATAGCCTCCTTTGTGCCTTTCAATCCCCAGTCCTGCCCACTAACAAAACACTGTGTTTGCATCTTTTTTTGTTTTAAAGATTTTATTTATTTATTTATTTGAGAGAGAGAGAGAGAGAGAAACAGCATGAGAGAGGATAGGGTCAGAGGGAGAAGCAGGCTCCCTGCCGAGCCAGGAGCCTGATGTGGGACTCGATCCCAGGACTCCGGGATCATGACCTGAGCCAAAGGCAGTCGCTTAACCAACTGAGCCACCCAGGCGCCCACTGTGTTTGCATCTTAATATAGAAATAATACACGCCCTTTGTAGAAAATTTGGACAATATAGAGGAACATAAAAGAACAAATTAATCTCATCACGTAGCAATAATTGCTATTAACCCTTTTGGTGTATTTCTTTCTAGTCTTTTTTCTAAATATTTACTTAGTTGGTTTTTTTTTTTTTTCACTTAACTGAGATCAGCCTGTATAGATTACTTATATCTTGCTTTTTCACTTCTCATTATAAGCATCCTATTTTTTTATTTATTTTTTATTTTATTTTATTTTTTAACTTTTTTTTTTTTTTTTTTTGTGAGAGAGAGAATGAGAGACAGAGAGCATGAGAGGGAGGAGGGTCAGAGGGAGAAGCAGACTCCCTGCTGAGCAGGGAGCCCGATGCGGGACTCGATCCCGGGACTCCAGGATCATGACCTGAGCCGAAGGCAGTCGCTTAACCAACTGAGCCACCCAGGCGCCCAGCATCCTATTTTTTTAAATAAGCTTTTTATTTTGAAATATTTTGGGTTCTACTGAGAGTTGCAAGGACAGTACAAAGAGTTCCCATATACCTTTTACTCAGTTTCCCCTTAATGTTAACATCTAACTCAACCATGGCATTGCTCTTATTATTTTTTATTTTTTTAAAGATTTTATTTATTTATTTGAGACAGAGAATGAGATAGAGCATGAGAGGGTCAGAGGGAGAAGCAGACTCCCTGCCGAGCAGGCAGCCCGATGCGGGACTCGATCCAGGGACTCCAGGATCATGACCTGAGCCAAAGGCAGTCGCTTAACCAACTGAGCCACCCAGGCACCCTATTATTTTTTTTAAAGTAGGCTCGATGCCCAACATGAGGCTCAAACTCATAACTCTGAGACTGAGTCACGTGCTCTGCCGACTGAACCAGTCAGGTACACCTGTAAGAATTCTTTCTAAACACTGTTTCCAATAGTTCCTAGTTTTCATTCTATGGATATACCCTAATTTATATGGCTATTCTTCTACTGTTGAAAACCGTGGATTCCAGGCACCTGGGTGGCTAAGTTGTTAAGTGTCTGCCTTCAGCTCAGGTCATGATCCCAGGGTCCTGGGATCGAGTCCCACATCGGGCTCCCTGCTCCACGGGAAGCCTGCTTCTCCCTCTCCCACTCCCCCTGCTTGTGTTCCTGCTCTATCTCTCTGTCAAATAAATAAAATAAAATCTTAAAAAAAAAAAAAGAAAACCGTGGATTCCAAAGTTTTGCTATTATAAATAATCCTGTGATGAACATCTTTTTACGTATACCCATGCTAGTATTTCTGATTATTCTCACAGGTTAAATTGTGAGAAGAGGAATTGATAAGTCAAGGGGTTTGATCTTTTTTGATACCTATTATCTAATTCCCTTCCAATGTTGTACTAACCTACACTCTGATCAGCAGTATAAGAGCATTTCTGCATTGTTCTATAATTGTCATAAGTTAAAATTTCGCTTATTTGGTCGCCTGGGTGGCTCAGTCGGTTAAGTGTCTGACTCTTGAGTTTAGCTCCGGTCATGATCTCAGGGTCCTGGGCTGGAACCCTGCGTCAGGGTTCAACTCTCCCTCTCTCTCCATGCCCTCCCCCCAGTGTTGTACACCCACGCTCTCTCTCTCAAATACGTAATTAAAATCTTAAAAATTTCACTTAGTTGAATGTGACAATGACCTAAGAATTGTTTTCATTTGGCATTTAATTGATTATGCACAAGGTAAACGTTTTAAATATATGTGTTGCTTTTTAGTTGTATTCTCTTTTGTGGTTTGTTCATACCCTTTGCCCATTTTCCTATTTGGTTCTTATTGATTTGTGTGAGCTTTATATGTTACAGATAAAAAACTTTTATAGATGTTTATTGTATTTGTAGAAAATTATTTCCCCCAAATTGTTGTTTGTTTTTTAATTCTATTTATGGTAACTTCCTGTTACGATTTTTAAATTTTTATATTGTTAAATGTATCAATATTTCCTTTGTGATTTCTTCTGTTGTATTTAGACCATCCAGTTAAATATTTATATATAATTTATTCTTATTGGGTTTCATTATTTAAATTCACTTTATGGACTATTTCAGTTTTTACAATATTAACTGAATTAAGTTTATCTTCATATAATCCAGCAATGTTCTTAATATGAATACATAATCCTTTTCTTCTCACTAACACTTTAAAAATCATCTTTATTATCTTTTAAATTTTATGGAACTGCGGTTCCCAACCTTGAGTGTGCATTGGAATCACCTGGTGATCTTTAAACATACTGATGCCTGGACCTCATCTCAACAGGCTCGGATTTCATTGTTCTGGGGTGCAGCCTGGGTAGAAGGTCAAAGCCACAATACAGGTGATTGCGCTGTGCAGCCAAGGTTAATAGCTACAGCTAAAGTGTTTAGGATCTGGCTGTTATCCAGGGGAAAGCATCAGAATCGCTTTGAGAGTTTTAAGCAACTGTGGCCCACCCTGGAGATTTTTATTCAGTCCATCTGGGCCAGGGACTGGGTATACTGATTTTTAAATCCTCCCAGGTATCCCTGGTGGAGATGTTGTTACAGGGTTATCTACACTGGTTTTGTTCATTTGGCTAGTTATCTAGACAAGATTATTGTGGCTTTGTATGAATTTTATATATCTGACGGGGGGTAGTACCCCCTTGTAACTCTTCAAAATTTAAAGATACCTGCCTTTGCCTATTTATGCTTCCACATCAGTGGTTCTCAAATTTTCATCTGGGGAATGTGAAAAAAATCCAAGGGTCTAAGCCCCCTCCAAATAGGACCTGGGCTCTATTTTATTTATGCTCCAGGAAATTCCAACACACATCAAGGTTTGAGAACCACTATTCTAGAGTCTAGATGGTCCTCTTAGTAATTGTTGAGTTCAAAACTAATCTTATTGGGCTTTTGGTTAGATTTGCATTAAGCTTCCAACGTAGCCTTCAAAGCTCACCTTAAGATTCACTTTCTTTGTAAGGATTTGTCTGGTTACCCCAGCCCACATTCATTCCTTATTTCTCCAGACTCCTAATTAACTCCAATTATCATGTAGCTTGGTACTTGCTATTTCCCTCTTTCCAGAGAGTTTGGCTCTTCCTACTAGACTGTAAGTGGCTACAGGGCAGGGTCTAGCATCTCCTTCTGTATTTTCTAGTATGGTACCGGCCCATGGAAAGGGCTCAGTAAATGCTCACCTTCATAATCTCCACGAATTCCTGGAGTTTATCAAAATCCTTGTCCATTACGCCCTTTATCTAATGAAGAAGAAAGGCACAGCACATATTACGACATTGGAGCCGTCTCAGTGGCATTTTAAAAAAGGCAGCAGCTGATCCTCTGGAATGAGCTGGATAAAGCTCAAGGAATGGACGTGTCGTGGCCTATCTAAGCCTTTTCTTCCCACGGAGTCTACGAAGGGATGAGGATACATGTAGCATGAAGCCTCCCACTCCCCACCAGCCTTGGCGGGGCTTAGATCTAGCTACTGCGAGGCTTCTGAGTGGAGCTCAGAGCTCAGACCACAGCTTCCTGTACACCTCCTTGCTTACGCACTCCCTCTCTTCATGAGTTTGCCATAGGTGGTTCCATCCAAGAAGCAACAAGAAAGTTCCTTCTCTGTGGTATAATCAAGGGGGGGGTGGGGTAAGGAGAATGGAACTGATCTGTGACTGTCCCCACTTTCCTGTCAGTCCCTCTCACTCTGTCACTAAGGTTCTATCTCTTCAACCTTCAGTGTGACACCTTAGAGAGTTCTTGGCGTTGAAAACCTGGGTTTAAGCATCAAACAAATAAGAACTAGATATCCTAAGCTGCACAGCACCGAAACACTGAAGGAGATCAGGCTGAGTCAGGTTGAGGCTTTTTCCATGCAATTCCTGATTCCCCTCACTATTCAGAGTCCAGCACTGCATTTTCCTGGGTGCTACCCTTTTCCTCCAGGTCCTGAAAAGTCTCACCCTGTTACCTGTTTGATCTCATCCATTTTTTCCTTGAGCTCTTCCCTCACCTCCCTGAGTTCATTCTGGGGAAATAAAACAGGGAAGAGAAGGAGTAAGGAAATGTCTTGGATGGAAGGAAGATCCTGGGGCAATCCTAATGAGGAGGAACAGAGAGATGGCTCCCGCTAGGGGGGAAGGAAAAGATGCTGTTAAGAAAATGGAAGAGTGGGACATGGAGACATCATATGCCACCCAATAAGATGCACTGAAGGGCATGCCTTTTTTCCGTGATGTGACCCCCAAAAATGTGCAGCCAAGTCTAATCATCGGGGAGCATCAGACCACCCAAATGAAGGGTCAGTCTGCAAAATAAATGACCTATAATCCTCATAAATGACAATGTCCCAAAAAACAAAGGTTCAAGGGCTATTCCAGATGGAAGGAAGCTAAAGGGACATGGAATCTAGAGACCATGTGTGGGCCTGGATTGGATCCCACATCAAAACAGTTGTTTTTCTTGTTAGGAAAGACCTTAGTGGAACAATTGGTACAAATAGACTAGTACTGAATCAATGTTCATGTCCTGACTTTGATATTTTGATCACTGTACTGTGGTTATGTAAGAGATTGTTCTTGTTTTTAGACAGTATACACTGAAATTTGAGAGAAACATGCTCCCAGATGATTCCTATATTATGAAATATATATGAAACCTATATTATACATATGTGTGTGTGTGAATGTATATATATAGAGAGAGAGAGCGGGAGAGAGAGAGAGAGAACCCTGATCAAATGTCAACATTTGGGAAATCTGAGTGAAAGGTACACTAGAATTCATTGCCCAATTTTTTGAAAATTTTCCATAAGTCTGAAATTAGTTCAAAATACAGAGTTAAAACAAAACAAAAAGCTGCGGAGGGAGTAAAGCCATGGGTCCTGGGGCAAAGCCCCAGACGCCAGCAGGGGACCTGCCCCAGCCGTGGGTGGGGGGCCCACATCTCGACTGTGCTCTGCCGCCCCCGCCCCCTGGGCTGGCACACCTACTCTTAGCTGGTGCGTCCCTCCTGGTTTGGTAAACGGCCCTTCTTGTTTTACTCCTTTGTAGTCATATGTCTGTTGGTGGGAAGCAGAAACACAGAACATTGGAAATCGCAGGTGTGGGGTGGACGAGGCAGGAGAGATCCCCCTGAGGTTCCGTTCCTCCTTTCGGGCTGGGGCGGAGGTGAGAGTTGGTGGCCCCGCCTAAGAAGCAGTTCCTGCCACCTTCTCCTCTCACTCGGAGCTCATCACCTCATCACGCCACTGCCCTCCTGGCCCCCTGAACAGCCAAGCCCATTCCTGCCTCGGGGACTTTGCATGCGCTCCTTCCTCCGCCCACAGCGCCCTTCCTCAGGCTTCATGCTGAGCCCAGGGCCCTGCCTCCCTATTTTAATTCTCTGCCTAGCAGGTGACACTACTGAGTTTTCCTTATTTATTCTGTGTCACATTAGTTACTAGTGTGAAGTTCTGTGAGAGCTGAGAGCTTGTCTCTCTCGCGTGTATTCCTCAGCACCTGGGACAGGTCTTGGCCACCAGGAACAGCAAATGACCCCTGACTCCAAGTCACCTCCCCACGGGTCTCAGGCCTGGCTGCCGGCATGGCCTCAAAAAAGCTTCTTACTTTGGTCGGCTCTGGCTTCAGTTCCAAGCACACTGCCTTATAGTTCTTGTTCTGTGGAGGGAGGAGGTTGGCAGTCCACCGCCTGTCAGGCATCAGGACTGGGGAGGAGGGGGATCACACTAGCCCTCTCGAGAGGCCCCCCATCCACCCCTGCCTGTCCTCCTGCACCTGACCTCAGCGCCCGCCCCCCCACAGGACCTGAGTCAAGACACCCCAGACCTTGTCAGCTTATCTTCCTTTTCTGAGCACGCACCTGCCCGGTCCTCAGGCCTCCTTCTCCCTGCTGGGGGCCTGAGCAGGGAAAGCCCTTGGAGATAACTTTATGGAAACCGTGTGGGTATTATTTCAGGAGCTCAGGCTTTGGAGACAGACGGACTCACACCCTAACCTCAGCTGCTTGTGGCTGTGCCACCCGGGAGGTTATTTACTCCCTCTGAGCCCCCATTTCTCATCTGCAAATCGGGGGCACGAATCGTATCATCTAACATGGTGCTTGTGTGCCATGGACGTGCCCTTCAGTGGGGCCTGGCATGGGCCCGGCCGGGGACGCGGCTCCGGGGGTGGCTAGAGGTGCTGGGGCTATTACGTTGCTCTTTGTCCTGCAGGGAGTCAGCAGAGGCCTCTTTCCTTCCCGCCCCCAGGCCACGGATTAGTCCCACCCTCCTTCCGGGCTGAGAGGCCACTTGGAGCTCAGAGCAGAGAAAAAAAAGCCAAGAAGGATTCATCAGAGAGCTCTCTGTACCCCCCACCCCCACCCCACGGCCCCGGCCAGCAGGAACTCGGAGAGGCCCCACATTGTCGAGCAGTGTTTCTCCTTTACCAGGCTCGTTTTCTTTAGTTCTGCCTTCTTGGCCGACATGATGGAGGAGGCCAGAGTGTTCTTTAACTTCCCAACCTCCCCACAATGGGCCCCTGTGACCAGGCCACTGTCCTATGCAGATTACAGGCCAAGGTAAGGGCAGGATGACCACGTCTCTGTGTGCGGAACAGCTGAGGTCACAATGCCCAGGTCCCGCCTACTGGTGGGGAGTGTCACCACAGCTTCGAGCCGAGGGGGCCTCAGCCACTGTGTGAGGGACAGGGCGGGTTCTGAAGCCACGAGGTTTCCCTCCTGCAAGGGGGAGACGGGCGCTCCTGCAGAACCCCCTGCTGAGGACTGGCCTCGTGCGGAAGGCACACCTCACCAGAAGTAAAAGCTGCTGTCTCCTCTCCCAGCGGGACTTACCTACCAGGAGGTATCTGCCCCAAACTGCTGGTTCTCCCCCAAGTCTGCACGAGGTTCTGCCCTGATGTCCCCATGTGGACAGACGCTTCCTTGGCTCCGGAGCTGTCTTGGGTTGAGACCCCACGAAGTCCCTCTGGTTCAAGGTGCATGTACCGTGCTAACCTGGGGGGGGCGGGGTGAGGGGGTGCCAACCCTAGCAGGATGGCTTCTGACACCCTGGGCCACCTGCATGGCTGGCCCTGCCCCTCTCCCCTGCACCACCCCAGTCACATCCCTCGGGTCCTCTATCATCCTGCAAGAGGGTTGGAGCAAGAAGCAAAGCGTGGACAGTGCTGACGATGAGAAACGTCTGGGGGTGAGGAGGATACTGAGGCCATTCTGACGGGGGGTTGTAATTTGTGCCTGAAGAGTCCAAGGATCCTGGCCTCTCGTGGGACCTAAAAATCAATCAGCATCCGGCTTGCGAGCCTAATTTCTCTTTTCTTGGTATTCTTGGGCATTCTACCTCCTCCCCTCTCATTTCAAGGACCAGCTGCAATCAAAACGGCCAACGTGCGAATTCTGAGGACAGACAGCCCAGGGGCGCAGAAAGGGCCGCAAATCGCATGGGCAGCTGGGCCCTTGCCCTCCCGCTCACACACCGCGAGCACCTGTCCCTCCCAGAGGCTGGATCGCGGGCACCTCCCCGGCAGCCATGGCATTTCTCAGGGGCTTGTAACAGAGCCCCCCACCTGCTGACGGCCGTTGCTCATAGTCCCATCACAACCAAAGGAAGAAGTGTCTATCACTCTGTTCAGCAGGGGAGAGGGGTGGTGAGCTTCCTAGGCGCCTCTTCCTGCTAGTCAATGAGGGGAGAAACTTCCAGGTTCCAGGTACTCTGTCCTCTCAGATCTGCCGGCCACAGAGCAGGAGGGCCCTCTCTCCACAAGTTCCCAAAGATCCTGCAGCCTTGAGCAGGGAACCGCAGGGAAAATGGCAGACTCCATCTCAACATTTACCAGCCCCGGTGGAAGTGGGCACCGTCTCCTCTTGGTCTGGGCTTGAGATCCTCCTGGACCTGCAGCAAAGTTTCCTCTGCTTGGCTGAGCAGCTGCTAAATGCGCCTCCTGCGAGCCAAGCATAACCCATGAGCCCACTGGCCTGTGTGGGGGGAAACTGGGTCTAAAAGAAATCAGGGTCTCGTAAAACTGCTTTATAAATGATACATCTATAATTCTCATCATTGAACAGGTGATAACAACTGACCCGCGGCTCCCGGCTTTTGCCTCCTCACAGCATGTACTAGTCACGCGTCCAAATACATCACTGTTGTTATCAGTGCGTTCTGAGGGCTGAGGAAATCCATAATCTCATGTTATTTTCTTCTCCTGTGAGATTTTGCGATGGCATGAGGCACCATCGTGACACCGGATATTGCTCTGATGGAACTGGGTCTATGCAAGCCATAGGCTGTTCTTACCTGAAGAATGCCAGGTATTCCTTCCCTATACCCCCTTCATGGCAAAACTCACCGGGACAAGGGCAGGGAGCACAAAGCCCACAGATGTTCCGATGCGAGTTCGGTGGAAAAGGGATATTTACAACAGAGAGAAAGCAGCGGCCACATGTCTCTTTTCTCCAAATTGTGTCAACTGAACTTTCTTTTCTTTACAAAGGTTTTGGTTTTCCGGTTTTATGAAGACAACGTTGTATGGGAGGCTGGTGGTGGGGGAAGGAGAATTTAAAAATAGCCTTGGGCCTCTGAGTCTGGCCTCTTGTGATTCGAGATGACCCAGTGTTCCAAAGCCCTTTGATGAGGACAGAATATTTCATAAAGGTGCCTGGAAGCCTGACAGCTGCGGTCTCCAGTCAACCGTGGACTGACATGGTTCAACACAGATGACCTGGACAGTTCACCCTACAATAGCCCGCCGACACACTGAGCATCTGGGCTCTCTGCTTCCTGGCCCCAGGGAACCTCTCTCATACATTTTTTGGAGCTTTACTGGGATTGGTTACCGCACTGTCCTACTTGACTGATTTATAGACATCTCAGAAGGCTCTCCACTGTGCCAGGGGAGGTCTGTCACTGACACATTCGTTACTATGCAATTTCTGATCATTTCTATAAATATTGTGTCAGACCTTGGCTAGAATCATAATCCTATTACATTGTTTCTATGAAAAAATTACATCTAGTTTCTATCATGAATTTCTAGTACCTCTATTTCAGGAACAAAATATATTCTGGGGTCGCCTGGGTGGCTCAGTTGGTTAAGTATCGGACTTCGGCTCAGGTCATGATCACGGGGTCCTGGGATCGAGCCCTGTGTAGGGCTCCCTGCCCAGTGGGGAGTCTGCTTGTCCCTCTCTCTCTCTGCCCCTCCCCTGACTAGTGCCTGCTTTGTCTTTCCTGTAAAAAAAAAAAAAATCCTTAATATATATATATGCATAATATTCTGAACAGATCATTGTAAATCTCCAGATAATTCAATACAGCTAATGAGAAGTAAAAAGTCAGAGCAAATGTGTGAGGATTGCAGGCTTTTTTTTTTTTTTTTTTTTTACCTATGCATTCCCCATGACGGGGACATGTTTGCCAGGGCCTTCCAGGACCCGGGGGGACCTGTTACAGAACAGCCTGCTGTGTGAGATAAAACAAGAGCCACCAACAGTCAGAGGCTCCCCTTCTGCTAAATATGGCTCCTGGGACCTCCTTACTTGGCTGGCCTCCCTTTACTCTCTTTGGATGGAGTCCAAATAGAGGACAGCAATTATACTCTTGCCTATTTTGGCATCCCTGCTCAGAGATTCTCTATGGTTGCTACCCCAGACCCTAAAAGCCTCCTCTCTACCTCTGACACCTCCAAATTCCATCGATCACTGAAGCCATACACCTGAGCGGCACAGTGGCCTCTCTGGATTGGCCTTCTGGGGACCAGGGTTCACAAGGGGTACATGGAGGATCGCAAATGGCAGAATTCTGTGGGCTAGTCCTGAGAGCATCCTGCACCACACTCGCTCCCACTTTTTTGGCTAGAACGCAACCACAAGGCCACACCTAACAGCAAAGGAGGCTGGGACACGCGGCTGAGTTTCTCCCAGGAACCAGAGGAAATAGGCTTAAGGAGCAAGTAGCCAAGCTCTCAGCTTCTTATACCATCAAGACACCTTGGCTGGCCTTTTCGTTGCAAGAGGTTGATAGCATGTTATGCTGTATGTTGGTTCTGCAGGGAGTGCTTTCTCCAGAAATGTCGTTCAGCTGCTAGGGAAAAATCTGCAAGCCTGCCCGTCTTCTTCCTACAGAAGAGCCGTCTGTCGCCCCGGCTCCTCTCACCACGGGGTTCTGGGGTGCTCCTGGGCCACGCGACAGACAAACACTCTGGGGCCCTGGGCTCCTACTTGAAGCTGAGGGAGGGAGGCGTTAAGTGACATGGCTCCTCTGGGTGGCAAAACTCATGGTGAAAATCACAGCACAAGGGAAGACAACTTGGAAGGAATCAAACACCAAAGCAAGCCACACTCATTTCCTGAGCCCCCTAAAACACAAGTGTTCATTTACTTTTGTCTAATTATTGATCGAAACAAAGTGATCCCCTTCCTTCTCCCGCCTCTAGAAACCATGACCACAACAACCCAGCCAGAGGACCGTGAAGTCTGGGGCGTGCCTGGATCTCAGCCCCACACCTCACTCACAGACTGCTCATCCAGGCTCTGGGCCAGCCTGGTTCTGAGCAAGCAGCTCTGGTTCACTATGCTGGGGGGCTCTATACTGAGTCCCCTGTTCTTTCAGCACATGCTCACTGAGCACTTGCTGCATGCCAAGCACGCTGCAGGGCACCAGGGACACAGAGACAGCTAAGACATGGTGCTGGCCCCTAGGAACCCATCGGTCATGCGGCTGACAGAAGCCTCCATAGAATTGCACTTACAATACAGTCAGTAGACCCAGGAGCTGAGGGAGCCCAAAGGAGAGGCCTGGCCCATTCTTGGAGCTGGTTCTCTCCCATGCTCTTCTGGACCCCATTCCTGGCCTTGTGAGCTTCCCAGTGCCCTGGTTCCTCTAGAACCAGGTTCTTTTCTAAAACTGAGCACAAGACCCACGTTACCCACCACATGCCCACGTTACCCACCACATGCCTGACTTTCCTAACGCCAACACCTGCCCGGTCCTCTGAAGATGACGCGTTCCCTCTACCGATCAGGGGGACCACCCTGTTGGGGACGGTCATCAAAAGTTGACCCCTTCGCTTATTATACCTGCCACCTGCTAACCTCCTCGGTTGCCTCCTCCTTCCATCTCTCCCTGCCCCGAGTACAGGGGCTGGTTTCAAACTATACCCAAGAAGCTCCCAGGAGGATTACAAACCAACCATGCTGGGCCCTAGATGGCGTTCACCCGTCTCTGGAACATCAGATGGGTCCATAGAGAATGCCTGGCCTGTCCCGGCAGGTGCATTGCATACCAAATCAGCTTTCTCTACTCCATCTGGCCCAAGTTCACCTCCACCTGGCCTTGTCACTAGATATAGCGGTTTGGACAGGACTTAAATCTGCACAGCCCCTAACAGTGTAGAACTGAGCTGTGTGGGTCAAGCTCATATTTCACCATGTCAGACTGTGTGCAGGTAACATATTCTCAGAGGTGCTGTGGGTTCCTGCCTCAGGAAAGAATGGGATATCCATAAACCTAGCAGCCCTGAGGTTTTTGTACATGGATCTCCCTCAGCTCTCAGGACATGGAGAATTAGAAACTGGAAACCCCAAAGTCTACATGAAGGAGACGTTGTTGTGCCGGTCTGGTATCCATGAGGAGGTTCTTGCTGATTCTACTTGGTAGCCTGACCTGACCTCCTCCCTGCTGCACTCCCCCCCCGCCGCCCCCGGGCATTCTATGCACCTTCTATTTTGTCTCCCACTTGGTTACCTGTATTAGAGTTCTCCGGAGAAAGAGAATCAATAGGAAATCTGCCTAAGGTACATCCACCCATCTATCTACGAAGAGATTCATTTTGAGGAACTGGCTCCTGTGATCCTGGAGGCAGAGAAGTCACACATTCTGCTGTCTGCAGGCGGGAGGCCCAGGAGAACCAGTGGTTAAGTTCCATTCCAAGCACAGAAGACTGATATCCCAGCTCGAAGTCAGGCAGGCAGAGAGGAAGGTTTCTTTCGGCTCGCCTTTCTTGCTCCCAGAGGCCTGCTCCAAGGATAGAGTCTTGAGATAATGATGTGGAGTTGGAAACACCTGCACCGTATATGGGACGAGACCTCGGCCTTCAACAGGTGGGCTGGGGCCCACCCACATTAGGGAGGACAATCAGGTTTATTCAGTCCACCAATTCAAATACTAATCTCTTCTGGAAACATCCTCACACACCACCCCCCACCCCCAGAATAATGTTCAACCAAGTATCTGGGCACCCCTGGCCCCGTCAAGCTGACCCATAAGATTAACCATCACATGACCTGTCTCTCCCGCCTTCCTGACTGGTTACTTCACCCAGAACAGAGCTTATCGTCCGTCTTTACTGACCTCGGGCCTGGCCTCAGGCCCTGCCCTCCTGAACCTCTTTCCAGGGCGGTCCTAGCAGGAGGCCCTGGGTTCTCAGGCTTCTCCCACACAGACCCTAGCCTCCGGCTGCTCTGATACTAGAGCTTTCCTTCCTCCCTTTCCCCTTGTTGGAGAGCTTTCTCCCCAGGCCGCCATCAAGGCAAAGTCTTCTGGGAAGGCATTACTCTCCGTCTGCTCGGCTCCATTCCAACGGAGCCGTACCTCCTCTGCTCATTCCTAGTGGTTTGTCCCCTGGAAACCATCAAGTAGGAGGGCATTTGTCCATACCTTCCGATCCCCTTTCAGCAGGGAATTCCGTTTTTCTAGATTCCCCCAGCAGCCCCGGGCCACGGCTGCACGGCTACGCTCAGTCTTGGCCCCCTTCTGAGCATCTTCTCAGACCTGCTCTCAAGAGGGCAAATCCAGCTCCGAGCCCTGCCCAGCCTCTGCAGTCCCCTGCGTCTCCTCGGCCTGGCGCACAGCTTGGTCAATGGCCAACAGGTGTGCGGGTAAGCCTCAGCCCCCTGGCCTCGCGTGTCCTTGCGGAAGGGCAGGGCTCATGGCACGACCACTAGGCTGTCCCACTGGGGAGGAGGGACTTAGGGTTCCCCTGAAGAGGGGCTGTGGGCCTGTGGACTGTGGTGCAATGATTTCCTGGCACCCCCGCCAGGGTTTCCCCCCTTCAGGTTGAACTAGAGCCAAGGGTTCGCCCACAGAGATGGAGAATCACCATAGTGAGAGAACTAGGGTCTTCACCAAGCACTTGGAGTGTGATTTTATTTCATCTACGTAACTATCCTAAGGAGGCCTTACTGTTGCTTCCATTTTACGGAGGAGGAAGCTGTTTAGCTCCAACATGAAATCGTTCTCTGAAGTCACAGAGCTAGGTGGGGGAGCCAGGAGCCCAGGCAGCCCCAGGGCACCTCAGCTGAGGGCGGGGACCCACCACCGGCTCTGGGAGCCGAGGGGTGGCCTGTCCCGACTGCCGCAGCCCACGTCAGCGTTTCCCCCTTGACATTTGCAAAATTGGGGTTAAAGAGAGAAAGGAGGAGCCGTGAGGCCAGCCTGCCTGCAGTTGCGGGGACTCCATCGCTGCCTCCAGCAGATTCAGCCGCCCCGAGGGGAGGCCGCCAATGGCAACCTCGGGGGACACAGGCCCGGAGGATCATGCAGACCTGGCTTCAAACCCCACGGGCCTCTCCACATGCGTTATATGACCTTGGCTAGTTTCTGACGCACCCTGAACTGGTTTCCTCTCCAGAAAATGGGGTAATAATAAACTACCTACCTCATGGGGCTTTTAAATTTTATCTCTTAGAATTAAATAAGGCAAAGCATGTAAAGGATGATGCACCTGCTCCTTGTGACCTGTGGCTCCTCCCATGTCCCCTCATTCCTGAGGACAGTGCCCTCCACTCCTTACACCGTGGCCAGGATCTCTCAGGGCGGGAAGCAGCACTGAGCAGAGATACCAGTGATTCCTCTTTTCTATTTGTAGTCCCACCCCCACCCCCCACAGCTCTGGATCAAACCCAGGAGTGTATTGGGGTGAGGGTGGGGGAGATTTGGCAAAGAGATATGCGGGTGCATGTGGTGTGTACCCCCAAAACTCCCTCCTGCTGGAACCCCTCACTGCATACTTAAAGTGAAGTAAATAAAACATTGAAAGGAAATCAGTAATGAATCTATGAAGTCATGGCACCTACTAAGAGGATGAAAGAATTGCTGAAGAAAATGACATGAAACAGAACAGAACAAACCAAAAGGCTGACCTGCATGCACACACAGTAACATGAAGCCAAAAGACTTCAGTAACCTGAGAGATAATACGAGCAAAATTGGAGACAATACACATAATAGGTTAAAGAAAAGAAAAAGAGTCAAATTATGTAAATATTAACTCAGGAGACATTTCCTTTTTTCTAATTTTTTTATTGTAGTAAAATACACAAAATCTGCCATCTCAACCATATTTAAATGTACTGTTCAGGGATGTTAAATACATTTAGAACTCTTTTCGTCTTGTAAAACTGAAGCTCTGTACCCATTAAACAGTCACTCTTCCTTCTCGCCTTCTCCAGCCCCTGGCAACCCCCATTCCACTTTCCATATTTATGAATTTGACTAAGTACCTCATTTAAGAGGAATCATACAATAATTGTCTTCACCTGGCTGACTTATTTCATTTAGCATAATGTCCTCAAAGTTCATCCACGTTGTAGCCTGGATCAGAATGTCCTTCCTTTTGGGACACCTGGGTGGCTCAGTCGGTTACGCGTCTGCCTTCAGCTCAGGTCATGATCCCAGGGTCCTGGGATCGAGTCCCACATTGGGCTCCCTGCTCCACGGGGAGCCTGCTTCTCCCTCTGCCTCTGCCTCTCTCTCTCTCTATCTCTCATGAATAAATAAATAAAATCTTAAAAAAAAAAAAGAATGTCCTTCCTTTTATTTTATTTTTTAAAGATTTTATTTTTAAGTAATCTCTACACCCAACAGGGGGCTCGAACTCACACCGTGAGATCAGGAGTTGCAGTCTACTGACAGAGCCCGCCAGGTGCCCCCAGGATGTCCTTCCGTTTAAAGGCTGCAGAATAATATTCCAGTGTATGTATATCCCACACTTTGCTTATCCATTCTTCCCTCCATGGATGCTGGGTTCCTTCCACGTTTTAGTTACTGTGAATAAATGCTGCTATAAACATGGATGTACAAATATCTCTGAGTCTCTGCTTTCAATGCTTTTTAAAAAAGATTTATTTATTTGAGAGCGAGCAAGGGGGAGGGGCAGAGGGAGAGAGAAACTCAAGCAGTCTCCCTGCTGAGCATGGAGCCCGGGGGTGGGCTCCATCCCAAGACCCCAAGATCACAACCTTAGCTGATATCAGGAGTCGGACAGATGGACGGACGCTCAGCTGACTGAGCCACCCAGGTGTCCCACTGCTTTCAATTCTTTGGGTGTATGCCCAAACGTGGGATTGCGGGATCATATGGTACTTCTGTTTTTAATTTTTTTAGGGGCCTCCATACTGTTTTCTACGGTAGCAGCATCAATTTGCCTTTCTACCAACAGAGCACAAGGATTCCCTTTTCTCCAAATCCGCTCCAGCACTTGCTGTTTTCTGTTTTTTTGATAGTAGCCATCCTAATGAATGTATATGGGTATCTCACAAGAGTTTTGATTTACATTTCCCTAATGATTAGTGATGTTGAGCAGGTTTTTTCATGTGTTTATTGGCTGAAATATTTACTTTTTTTTTTTAAGATTTTATTTATTTATTTGAGAGAGAGAGAAAGCATGAGGTGGGGAGGGTCAGAGGGAGAAGCAGACTCCCTGCTGAGCAGGGAGCCCGATGCGGGACTCGATCCCGGGACTCCAGGATCATGACCTGAGCCGAAGGCAGTCGCTTAACCAACTGAGCCACCCAGGCACCCTGAAATATTTACTTTTAAAGGAATAAAGTAGAATTTCTTTTAAAAGATTAGTTATTAAAACAGCACTTAACCAGGGGGAAAATAAATGAAAAATCCATTCAATGGTAGTTTACAGTCTAAGGGCTCATCTTCCTTTAGGCACTAGGAAAAATGTTTCTTCAGGTAAAGGAAGGAGGACTGGATGTCCATTACTGTGTGCCGGCCCATAGGGGGCACCCAAGAGCAGAGGACCCTGGGTGGTTCTTTCCAAGGGACCCAAGTGTCCAAGGAAGGCTCCAGTGACCTGCCCCAGGTTCCCAACTGCTTTCCCCAGGTGTGCAGGGATTAGACCGGCTGGCCGTGGCAGAACGTTTCCCTCAAGCAGAAATGGCCCCACAGAGCACGATTAACTTCAACAGGTCATGTCCACATCCATAAAATCACCAACAGTCCATGATTCATTCATTCATTGATTCGATCAATATGTGTACCAGCTGACTGGTTGCCAGGCACTGAGACTTACATTTGCAACAGAAGATGGTTGACGCAGATTTTACAACCTGAATCAATGGTTCATAACAGCGAGCAGGAATAAAGGTCAAAACCTCTCACCCCAGAGCCCCATTTTCGAGGTGGAGAAGGTGGCCAGTGGCGAGCAAGCACACTTAGGAGATGTCCCTTTATTAACTGGAATATTGCTTGCGGCTCTGCGGGATCGACAACAGGAACAAGGTGCAGCAGGAGCTTGGAGTCAAGTGGTCACTGTAGACCATTCTCAGGCCAGACAGCTGACTGAGCCTTCTCGGGGGGCAGCTGCGCTGTCTCTGTAATACTCCCAGCGCCAGTCCTCGCCATCAGCTCAAAATGCATCTCCACAGGGGAGAGAACAACTCCCCCCTCTATTAAGGGAGAGGAAGCCTTAACTAAGCATCATCTATGGGTCTGGGATTGTGCTAAGTGCTTTATATGTGGCAGAATAACAGTTTTAGCTATTAATCTGTGCTTTTCTTCTAGTGCCCCGGGCAGAAGGACCTCACAGGGGAACAGCTGTGTGGGGTTCAGCCATGGCGGGGTTGGCAGATGTCAAATAATCCAGGAAAATGGAGAACTCAGTGGTAAGTGGTGTAGACAGGGTGAGACCCAGGCTTCGTTCTTCTCCCATCACGTGTTTGTGTGTCTGTGTGTGTGTTGTGGGGATAGCCCTGAAAATAGATGAGGCTAAATTCCTTCCTCCCCTGCTAGAGGGAGAGCTCAGAGTCATAATTAATGTTATCACGGTAGCGAAGGCACCAGAACTCTCCTGTGCTTCGGTAGGAGTGGGAATGACACAGCTACTCTGGAAGACAGTTAGCCGTTTCTTAATAGCACCCGCTTACAGATCTTACCATGCTTCCCAGCAGTCCCACCCCTAAGCACCTACCCCAAAGAAATAAGAACATAATATCCAGTCTTTCTCTTTTGGTCCAAGGCGCTTCGGGCACCGCGGGCTTCCGTGCAGACGTGGCCAAGTCCAAGAATCACACCACGCACAACCAGTCATGAAGACGGCACAGAAACGGCACCAAGAGACCCCAGTCACAAAGATATGACTCTCATCAGGGGTAGAACCCAAGTTCCTGGGTAACGTGCGTGCTGCCAGGGAGCACAAGAAGAAGGGTCTGAAGAAGATGCGGGCCAACAAGGCCAAGGCCATGAGTGCACGTGCCGAGGCTGCCAAGGCCCTCGTCCAGCCCAAGGAGGTCAAGCCCAAGATCCCAAAGAACGGCAGCCGCAAGCTCAGTCGACTTGCCTGCATTGCTCACCCCAAGCTGGGGAAACATGCTTGTGCGGCATTGCCAAGGGTCTCGGGCTCTGCCGGCCAGAGTCCAAGGCCAAGACGCAAACCGAGGCCCAGGCTGCAGGTCCTGCTGTGGCTCAGGCCCCCACGCAGGCTCCAGCATAGAGGCTTCTGCCTCCCAGCATGAGGACGGGAGGACCGGCGTGACCCCTGGGCTTCTGTCTGCGCGGGGCTGCTGTCCTCCTGGGCTATGGGTACCAAGAAACCCGCGGCAGGATCTGTCCAAAAAAAAAAAAAAGAGAGAGAGAGAGAGAGCACGTATATCCACCAAGACTTGTTCATGAATGTTCACGGAGGCTTTGTGCACAATGGCCCCCAACCGGACCACAGGCAGCCAGCAGGAGAGTGAAGCAAAGAGCAGTGAACTCCAGGTACATGTGACGAATGGGCGAATCTACTGAGGGCAATTCATTCAAACGAAATGCTAGAGAACAAATCTATAGCAACAGAAAGCCTGGAGCTGGGGTGGGGGCAGGGCCTGCGGTGAAGGGCAGGAGGGAACGTTCTGGGGTGCTGGTAATGTTCCAGAACCCAGCTGCAGCGGGGGTTCCACTGGTGTATACACGCTGCAAAACTGATCAAACTGTATTCTCAAATACTTAGATGCATTTTATTGAGCGTGCACCTTAAAACACGTAGGTTGACTTAGAGGCAATTGAGAGGTACAATTTTGTGGCACATTAGAATTTGTGCGTGTGTCAAATCCACTGCAAAGATCATTCCGTTTAGTCCTCATAACACCCTTGTAAGCTAGCCATCATCACCCTCCTGGTCAAGGAATTAACAACCCCGGTCCGGAATTGTTCAGGAAAAGCGCCCCAGTCCTCCTATGTGTCTCCCTCCCTCAGAAGCCAGGGCCACACTCATGAGACTTCTGATACCAGATGTGGGGGGGGCCCAACAGCAACTGTGTGACACCAGCTGGGGGTCCGACGATCTCACTCAGCTCTGACGCTGTGCACCCGCAGATAGCGTCCGAGCGATCCCACAGGTTAGGGCTCAGTCCTGGAAGACTGAAGCCAACCCCTAGCCCCCAGCCCCCAGCCCCTGCTTCGGACGACAGCCGCAAAGCCAGGCAGTGGTCTGTACTTCTGACCAACTGGCTGTAGATCGGAGGTTCCCACCACCTCTCCTCAGGTTCAGTTAATTTGCAAGAGCCGCTCACAGAAAGAGGAACATTTGACTTACTAGATAACTGGTTTATCACAAAAGGATGCAACTCAGGAACAGCCGGATGGAAGAGATGCACAGGGCAAGGGCTGGGGAAAGGGCGGAGCTTCCAAGCCCCTCCAAGCCCCCCACTCTCCCCAATCCCCAGGTGTTCACCCTCCTGGAACCTCTCTGTACCCCTTCCTTTTGGGATTTTTATGGAGCTTTCACTACGTAGGCATGACCAATCATGAACTCTGGGGAGGGGATGGGGCCAACAGTTCCAAACTTCTCATCATGGCCTGCACTTCCTGGGGAGCCTCCCCCCATGCCATCCAGGAGCCCATCTAGAGTCGCCTCATTAGAACAAAAGTCACTCCTATCACCCAAGAAATGACACAGGTTCTAGAAGCTTTGTGCCAAGAAGCGCCACAGACCAATATACATATTTTTTCTATTATCTCACAGGAATCAAGGCTTGGAGAAACCCACTCGCATTGTTCTTGGCTGGGGCCTTGGGGCCACAAAGTGCATCTCTAACAAAGACCCTAGACAGCGATTAGCGGCTCGCTATGCAGGAGAACACCTGCCTGCTCTCTGGGGGGCTAAGATCCTGTCCCAGGAATAAAGCAAGCATGGGCAACGAGGTTTCCAATTTGGGGGTGCAGATCTAGTTGTTTTGGGAGAAAAGGTATATATTGACTGTGGGAAAGTGAAGGTCATCTAGACCTACACCGAAGGGTGTATCATGTCCGGGCGGAAACGCACTCTTACTTTAGGGAGCGGGGTAAAGAAGCTCTGGGGAGTTTCACGAACCCCTTTGCTTCCGGCGGCTTGCGCAATCCAACGGTCTGTCCCTGAGGCTCTTAGGAAGCCTGCTGCTTTCTTGTCTCTCTGCTCCTTTTGCCCTGACCCAAGTCCGGTGAAACCCACATCCTAGGGAGCAGGGCTGTCATCCTCCCCTCATCACCAGCTCTCCGTGCCCAGTGAAGCCTCCTCGTTCCTTCTGGATTCAGGGTCTCTGTCTGGGTACCAAACAGTCCTGGGTAGAAGGGGGAAGCCGAAGAGAAAAGTAAAAGCACATTCTCCTAAGACAAACCGAAGCCGCCTCTCTACTGAGAGATTTTGCTGACCTTCCCCGGGGGGCTCCCTCTGCCCGCGCGGGGCAGCCCGGGGTGCCTAGCTGGGCCCTCAAACCACGAGACCTGATGACTCCTGGGTGAATGGCCGAGCTGCCCCGGGGTGGGGGGCGGGGGTCCCGGCAGGCCTGGCACCGTCTGGGCCTGCACCGTCAGGCTCTCTCCTGTCCCGGGAGAGGCCCGGGCACAACTGCGTCCTGCCACGCGGAGGAAGCCATCTGAGGCCTTCACCGCACAAGAGAATATTGTGACAGAGCGTTAGCGTTGAAGCATTCATGATCTTTTCCTCTCTCCCTTTGCCCTTTCAGTCAGAGGGGCTGTTTGCCCCTCCCTCTGGGGAGGGTGTGAAGGGATGGAGGGCAGCAAAGAATCTTCCAGACTCTGGTTTCCAAAAGCTTAGCCCTTAAGGGGAAGGAGAGAGCTCTGGGCATAAACAGGATGTTGAGAGGGAGGGAGGAAGGGGGAGAGAGAGAGAGAGAGAGAGAGAGCTGTTCTTGGTTCTCCAGAAAAAGGGCCTTGGTCTCTGGTCTGTGCTTAATCATGGAGCCAGAGGCCAGGCCGGGCTGGGCGGCCTCTGACGTCACGGAAGTAGGACTTGTTGGGGGCCCATCGCCTCCACCTCCTGCTTTCCCGTGACCTTCAGCTGCTGTGCCTACCAGGTAGCTGTAAGCGAGTTAGTTCACTTCTCCCAGCCACAACCTTCCCACCTGTGAAATGGGGAGCCGGAGGCCACTCCCTGGTGCTGTGGTTGCAGCTCTGAGTGGGGAGGGCGGTCCAGCAAAGCCTGGTCCCCACACGCCGCCTCTCTCTGCTCACTGACTACTGGGTCCTTCTGCTGTCCCTATAACCAGCAGGACCGGGATGCTTCCTTCTGGGTCCCCCCACCCCAGCACCGCACACAGCGACTGGCGTGCAGTGGGCCCCGAGGAAGTATTTGTTTAGTAAAATATGTCCATTTTCATAGGAAGAGGAGGAGAGTGGAGGGTGAGAAAGAGAACCCTGGAAGACCAGGAAGACCAGGTGTAGCCTCTGCCGGGTGAGGAGTCTCCCGCCCACTGCCTGCCCTGTACCGTGGCCATGCGGATCCGGGGGCGGCCACTGTCCCTCGGCTGCGCAGCAGGTAAGGCTGCCCTTTCCCGTCACGGTCACTGGGATGGAGGCAGGGAGGCAGCCGGGCACGGTGCGTGCCCAGGGCGCGGGTCTGACGGGAGGAGGGGCGCCTGCCCCGGAGGTTCGCAGAGCTTGAGGTTGAAGGGGAGACAAAGTGGAAAGAAAGCAGTGTTTTTCAGCTGTCAGCCTCAGCCACCTCCCCCCTACTTGCCACCCTGGCTGCCGGGCTCCCCTCACCCCTTCCCCCCAAAAGCGCAGGCCCAGGCCCAGAACCTCGCTTTGCTGTGCTGCATATGCTTCCACTCATTTGTGTCTTCATGCAGGGTCCAAGCGGCCAGTGTTTACCAAGTGCCTCGTAAGTCCCGGTCCAAAATGGTCCCGGACCTCCCCGAGCGTACCCTGTCGTGGGGGAAAAGACACGTGGCGGGGAGAGAACAAACAAGGTTATTAGAGAATGTGCCCCATGCAGGGCAGGAGATAAGCAGGGTGACAAGAAGGGAGAGTCCCAGGGAGTGGCATGGGGGGCATTCTGCAGATCCGGTGGCTGGGAAGGTCTCCCTGAACAAGGAGATTTGGGCTGGGCCTGGGGGGGGGAGATGAAGGGCTGCAGAGAATAAAGCAGGAGAAGGAGCGGAGGTGCAGGGAGGAGCCTGGGCCAGGGCCCCTCGCGCGGAGCCTGCTGTGTGTGCGGAGCAGAAGCGAGAGGCTGAGGTGGCCTCCCAGGAAAGCAGCCACCGACTGAAGGCTGGCGGCCGTGGGAGGGAGCTGCTGTCCCGGGCGGGGGCCGGAAGGACCTGTGGGGTGGGAGGCCTATTGTGACGGCCGGGGGTACAAGCAGAGGCCAGCTGGGGCCAGGGCTGTCACTCCCAGAGAGGGGATGGTGGCTGGGCCCAGGGCGGCCGTGGGCGTGGAAAGACGTGGGAAGTTCAAGAAGGTTCCAGATCCCAGGAATGACAGGATTTGTGGTGTGATTGGATGCCAAGAATGAGAGGGAGGGACAAGCGACGACCCCTGGGCGGGAGCTGGGGATGCCCATGTGAGCTGGGAGGCCCAGGACAGAGCTAACGTCGGCAGGGGGATCTATGTGTGTCAGACGGACGGTGGGACGCAGACCCAGAGCTCAGCGCTGGAGGCTGGAGGCTGGGAGACAGCAGGACACAGTGTTTTTAGCCGGTGTTTCTCAAACTGCGAGTTGTGACCCACTGGGTCCTAAAATCGACTGTGGGCCGCAGTCAGTGATTTTAAAAAATTAAACAGAATAGGATAAAAAACATCAAAGTGAATCACACATCGTAAGAAAGAGTGATTTCTTTTTTTCCCGTTCCCCTTCTCTGATGCAGGGATCCTCCAACTTTTCTCAGCCACAGGCAGCATCTTGGACTCTGGTGGGTGTGAGGAGCTTCACCCCGTGTGGCAAGTGTCCCGTCAGCCCTTTCCCTGTCCTCCCGATCGTGCCCATGTCAGCCATGTGTATGCCCAGTTCTTCAGTCTTATTTTCCTCTCCTAGGGCATCTGGCTTGAGGCTGATCCCTTAAGGCCTAGGACCCGCCCCCCCCAACCATCCTGGCCCCTCCACCCCTCCACACAGGCAGGGTCTGGCAAGGCAAAGTCGTCCTTGACGACTTCTGGGGGGACCCACAAGGGCAGGGAGTCAGGAAGGAAGGAAGCCAACATGGAGATTTT
The DNA here is from genome assembly GCF_029215605.1 of Mirounga angustirostris. Classification (NCBI taxonomy): domain Eukaryota; kingdom Metazoa; phylum Chordata; class Mammalia; order Carnivora; family Phocidae; genus Mirounga; species Mirounga angustirostris. The sequence continues at coordinate 48,492,045 of NW_026991714.1, forward strand.
GGGGCTTGGGGTTGGCTCCTGGGAGAGGTTTGACTTGTTCGTTAGTTCATTCATTCATTCATTCATTTTCAACACATTGAGTCCTTCTGGTGTGCTGGGCACTGCGAATATAGTGATGAATAAGGCTCGTCTTTGCTCCCAAGTTGCTTGCACCTCGTGGTGGAGACAGACAAGCAAAAAGGTCCTTTCCCCGGGGGCTTTTACAAAATTCTGATGCAATCCCAGCAAATTCAGATCTTTGGTGTAGGGTGCACTGAGACATCAGTGTATTTGGAAAGCTCCCCAGGGGGTTCTAATGTGCAGCACCAGGGACGAGCCCCGCCTATCACAGGGCAATGCTGTGCTATGATCAAGGGCCCAGACCTGGGAACTCCACCCACGTCCTTACGTCCCACCTCCATCCCTTCCCACTGGGTGGCCCTGGCCAAGTCACTTACCTCTCTGTGACTAGGTTTCCTCATTTGTAAAACAGACATGGTAATGTCTATCCTAGAGAGTTGTTGGAAGGATTCAATGAGCTCCAGGCGCTCCAGGAGTGCTCAGTAAACTCGGGCTTTATTAAGCACTAACAGAAGCCACTGCAGCAAATGGAAGGGGCGCCTGCCCAGGAGGGGGCAGGGGGGGGGGCGTTTGTTGGGCAAAGGGAAAGGGGAGATGAGGGCATGGGAGAGCGAGGGACTGGGGGAGCAGGGCGTGGGGAATGGCCAGTCCTTGCAGGCCAAGAGGGCAGCCTGTGCAAAGGCCCAGAGGCAGAACCGCGTGTGAGTGGAGAGCCCACGGTACGGGGTGGAGTGCGAAAGAAGAGGCTGGGGAGCCTGCCTGTGTTGAGGCTGAAAGCTCTTTGGGGACCAGCGCTGGGGGCGGGGGCGGCCGGGCGGGCAGGCGCTGACGGCCTCTCGCGTCCCAGCCCGGCAGCTGATGAACAGCGGCAAGAACTTCTCAAGGGTGGAGGTGGGGCTGAGCTGGTCCGAGGCCCTGCGGTACTGCCGGCCGCACCACACGCACCTGGCCGATCTGCAGAGCATGAACAGCGTGCGCGGCATGAGCACCCTTTACTTGCTCACCAGCAGCACCCAGGCGTGGATCGGCCTCGTCCTCGACGTGCGCATCCAGGGCCTGAGCTGGCCCAGCGGCTCCACCTTCACGGCCCCGGTGTGGAGCTCGCTGCCCGTCTTCAAGGAGGGGGTCTGTGCCACCCTGTGTTCCATCTCCATTTTCCCCAGCCTGGGGGCCGCCTCGTGCATGGCGCAGAAGCCCTTCATCTGCTACTACGGTGTGTTCCCAGTACCATTCTCCAGAGCAAGTCGGGCGGGGGGGGGGGGTGCGGGGGGAACATTCTCGAGTCTTTTTCATGGGACAACTGACGAGTAGCCTAACCCCCTTTGCTAGAGTCCTCTCTGCAGCCTGAGGGTCTATCTCCTCTCATTCCTGAGATTCCGTCATCAGAGAGACAGGTGTAAATCAGGGTAGAGAGAAAGTAAAATCTGGAATGTTCCACGAGTCTCCTCCTGCCAATTAGGGACTTGGGAGACGAGGAAAACGAAAGGGAGGAAAAAAGGAAAAGACAAGCTGGGGGTCCACTTGCATCTCTGCAGCAGTGAGAGCCGAATTCCGTCTCTTCCTGCTCCTCACCGAGCGCGGGGCTGGCTTTCCGTCCCCTCCCGCGCCCGCGGCGGGGAGCGTGGAGCAGCCACTCTGCTCCTGGGAAGGAGTGAAGGGAGCCACCCTTCAGGCCTCCCCGCAGGAAATCCGGGGTAATCAACGCGCCTCCATCCTGCCCCCTGCTGGCCCCTCTCGGCCCGGCAGCCCCTGCCGCTGACCTTGTTAGGAAGGTGCTCGGATCTCGCAGCCGGGGATGCTTATAGACCTGACGGTACTTTTCTGGTCAAAAGTGCCAGTTTCTGCTTTTCTCTGTCAGCTGAAGCCCAGCCCAGCTCTTCGCCCCGCTAAGCCCTCGAATAGGGGCATGGAGCACCAACCTGATGTGTCCCCAGTTCTCCACCACACTGTGCCTGTCACAGGGCCTTGAAATGTAGCCCACAGGGGCGAGGTGTGACCTTGGGATTCCCAAGCCAGCAGAGAGATGTTCAGGGGTGGTGAATGTGCAGGGGTGGGAGTCCTCTCGAAGAAAGGGCCATGCGTGCAGGCTCTCCCCTCCTCCCTCTGTGTTTTGGGCCCCAGGGAGCCAGGTCCTGACTCCACCCACTTCTCTCCTTCTCCCCAAGCCCGCCGCTGTGGCCTCTGTTGGGGAGGTGGGGGTGGTCTGCTCTGCCCCGACAGTCAGTTCTCAACACAGCGTGAGCTCCAAAAAATGCAAATCAGGTCACTCTGCTTGAACATCTTCAGTAGGTCCCCTTAGCACTTAGAATCACATCCCTTCTGAGGCCAACCAGGCCTGCTTGACATTTCCGGCTTCCTCCTCAGGCCCGGCCCTGGCCTCGCTGGCTGCTTTCTGCCCCTCCCATGCTCGCTGGCCCTTCCCACTCAGGGTCTTGGCCTTGGCTCTGCCCGTGGTATTCCTTCCTACCACTTTGCGAGGCTGGCTGCTTCTCATACTCTCTTCAAGAGCAAGGATCCTGCTTCTCTTATTTCTGCTCTTTTCCCAGGGCCTAGAATAGCGTCTGCCACAAAATAGGGGCACCCTCCCTCTCTCTGTATGTGTTTCTTGAATAAATGTAATAGGAATGGATGAGCCTTGAGCTAGGTGTCCCCTTCCCCAGTCTCAGCTCGGTGGCTCCTGTGCCTGCAGAGGATCCTGGGCAGCCCTCTCCCTCCCCATAACGCGTGGTCTGTTTCTCTTTTACAGACCCTGCTGTGGGTCACCGCATCTTCACGGAGCCTGCTCTCAGTCCGACCACCTTTCCAAAGCCAGGTACACACCGAGCTCTGCCTTCCTTCTGACTCGTCCACCTGGACCTGCCGCGGGGTCACGCCACCTGTGTCCCCTCTGCTTCCCCGCCCCTTGTCTGGCTGAGGGATCCCCTGGCTCTGCTGTCCCTAGGCTGGGCCCCATGGAGAGAATCAATCCAGTGTTACTATTCAGATTATTATTTTTTTAAAGATTTTATTTATTGATTTGAGAGAGAGAGAGAGCGCATGCACGTGCGCATGAGCAGGGGGAGGGAGAGAGAGGGAGAAGCAGACCCCCACTGATTGTGCAGGACTCCATCCCACGACCCTGAGATCATGGATCATGACCTGAGCCGAAGTCAGAGGCTTACCCAACTGAGCCACCCAGGCACACCCCCCCCCCACCTTTTAAAGGTTTTATTTATTTATTTGAGAGAGAGAGAGTATGCAGATTATTTATTATTATTTTATTATTCAGACAAGGAGGTGACTTGCTCAAGGTCTCCAACCGGACAGTGGTATTAATGGCCGAGGCTGCATCCCAACCACCCCACTCAGTGGTTTGGGGGTGGGGGAGAGGGAGCACCTCTTCCCAGCCCAGGCCCATCCAGCGGGTGAGGGGGACTTCCCTTCTGATTATTACTACCCTGAACTTCTTTTTTTTTACTTTCTTCACATCTGGTGTAAAGAATCCATGACAAAGGAAATATAAACTCCTCACTCCATCTGCTTTGTAGAGTTGGTTTTCCGCATGCTCTGGAATGTGGAGTTGTAGAGTGAAGATGGCCCGGCTTCCAAGGCTGAATCTCGTCTTGCCGTTTAATATGGCATGAGTTTGGGCAAGTCATCTCAACCTGAGCCCCCCTTTGCCCACCTGTAAAATGAGGTTCATAACATCGACCTCTCAGGAGTATAGTGAGGATTTAAATGGGTGACAAATGCCACACCATAGCTCGGGGCTGGGCAGCAGTGGTTGCTTAATAGAGGGTAGCTTTAAAAAATCGGTTTAGATAGGGAAAATTAGGGAACCATCAGGCAAATCTTGACGGGCTTAGATGAACAGGCGTGTGTCAGAGAGTTTGGGAAGCCCGATTTGAATCTGAGGATGTGGCTCTCTGTTCTGCAAATAGAGGCATTTCCTTCAGCAGGGCTGCGGAATCCATCCCTCAGGATCCCACAGCACATCCTTTCCCGCCTTCCAGAATCAGATGTGTGGGCTTGTGATGAGACAGGACTGGCAAGGGGCAGGGCAGGTGGGGGCCGTGGGGGGTGGCCCAAGCCAGCCTCGGGTGGAGACGGGGGGTGGGCGGGTAGGGGCTATGAGAGGCTGGCGTCCTGGGCTGTCTGAGCCCCACCAGAAGTCAGGGCCACTGGGGACAGGCCCACTCTGCCTCCTGTCCGGCAGGTCTTCCCTCACCAGGCTCTTCTTTTCTCCTTGGCTCTCCTGATAGGAAGAATATCACATACTTTATTCTGCCTCAGCCTCCTGAGAGCAGCACCAGAGGCTCCTGGAAACCACAAAAGAGGCTGCCTCTAAACTAGGATTATCCTATCTTCCTCATCACGTCCCCACAAAGTTTAACCACCATTTAATTAAGTGCTAATTATTTGCACGCTCTGTGCGAACCCACTTGTTTACAAGGTTCTCATTTAAGTCTTTAAATTTATTCAGGTGATACTGTTCTCCCCCTTGCACAGATGACGAGATGGAGACTTAGACTTCACTTATGAGGCCTTTAGCCACGAGGAGAGCTCTTCACCCCTGCTTTTCCTAAATTTCTTGCTCCCCGCGGCTGCCCTGAGAACTCATCCATTCTCCCAGGCTGGTATTTAGTCCTGTAAAATCAGGGGTTTCATCAAACCTAACACCCAGGGCCCCAGGGGAGGGCCTGGGCCAGACCAGAGAGCTCTGTCCCCGGGGAGCAACGAGGCCTGGGCTGTCAGAGGCCAGGACCTCAGGCCAGGGGTCTCCCTGTTCTTTGCCCACAGCCATGGTTCAGGTGGGCTGACAGACCTTCCTGCAACTTGCGCAGGAGGTGACGTGGCAGGCGGCCCGGAGGTACTGCCACAAGCACCCCACGGACCTGGCCGACCTGCAGCTGGTGACCGACGAGACGGAGGCCTGGGTTGGCCTCTACTTCAATGCGGCCTCCGGGGCCCTGAGCTGGTCAAGCGGCCTGGGCTCCAGCATCCCGCCCTGGCTTCAGGTGCCCGAGTTGGGGACAGGACTGTGCGCGGGGCTCCGCACCTATGCGCGCTTCTCCCCCAGAGTGTATTCGCTGGTCTGCTCTGCCCTGAAACCTTTCATCTGCTTCTCCGGTGCGTGGCAGCCCCCACCCCCCCCGCCGCCCCCGACCCTGGGCTCACCGTGGCTAGGACGGGACGGGACATGGGTTTACTTGGCAGCAGGAGACACTGAGGTTAGACCCAAGGAAGCGCTTCTAGACTCCGAGGGTAACAGGAGCAGGCTTTGCTTTAATTCTGGAGGGAGCTTTCAAGAATGGAATGGACCCTATCGAGTCTCAGGGCATTAGCCAGCAGCAGTGGCTAGTAGGTTGGGGGCGATGCAGAGATGAAAAGCATGCACTTTGGAATCAGAGTCTACCACGTGCTAGAAATAAGGTGCGAGGCATCTCTGAGTTGCTTTTTCCTCTTTTGGAAAATATATTTAACAAAATGGTATTGGCAATGCCCACCTCCAAGGATGGCTTCAGAGCCTGAATGAGAATGTATATAAAGGAGCTAGTAGAGACGTGGGCAGAGTAAGCCCCCAGCACATAGTAGCTCTTGTCACTGCTGCAGCGTAAGTCATGGGAACCAGAGGCCCGCCTGGTTCTTCTGGATCCTGTATATCGTATGTCCTCAGCAACAGGAGGCATCCGGCTTTGCCATTTCTTGCTTGCTTGCTTTCTTCCTCCCTTCCTTCCTTCCTTCCCTTTCTTTTTTTTCCCCTCCCTCCCTCTTTCCTTTCTAGCCTTCCTAATTTTTTGCAATAGCTTTATTGAGATATAGTCCCCATACCTTAAAAATCACCCCTATGAAGTGTCTGACTCAGTGGGTTTTAGTAGTTATAGGGGGTGCAAACATCACTGCTATCTAATTTTAGGACATTTTTATCACCCCAAAAGGAACTCCTTACCCTTGAGTGGTCACTCCCCATTCTCCCCCATCCTCAGCCCTGGCAGCCGCTAATGCACTTCCTGTCTCTGTGAATTTGCCTGTTCTTGGCTGTTTCTATTCGTGTTTTGGATTTGATGAGAACTGTGATCCTTATCTGTAAAGCAGGAAGGATGGTTCCTCCCTTGCAGGGCTCCTGTGAGGATTAAAGACCCCGCAAGCCCCCTCCCGTGATTGGCACACACAGGTGCATGCAAGTGCGGAGGTGGCTGAGATGGGGGCTGCTGAGCGCCCCCCCCAGGTGAGACAGACCTGGGGGCGCTCTGTCCCATGTCAGCCCTGCCCTCACCCCTCTCCCTCCTTCCTTGCAGACCCCACCATTGGGCACCGGGAGTCTGCTGCTCTTCTCCAGCCTTTCACGCTCCCTCCTCAGAAGTGACTGTGGAGCCAACGCTCAGGCCAAGTACATCCCTGTTTTCTGTTCTGTGTGGATGCTTTGGACCTGTTCTTGGCTGGGTCCTGGGGTCCCCAGGGCCTGCACGGTGGAGAGGTCGCCTGCAGGCAGCGGCACAGGGTCGGCCCCATGGGATCCTCCCCGAAGAGGATTTTCCAGCCCACCCCCCAGCCCCCTGCAGGGCCAGCTGGGTTTGGAGAAGGGGGACTCGGTCACCATCAACCTCCTTCCTTGAACTGGGCCACTAATTTGCAGCTCCAGAGCCAGGAGGCTCCAGAGAGGCTGTGTGGCTCCCCACACAGTGATGAGGCCCAGCCTGGGAGACTGAGGGGAAGATGCTGGGTGGTGCTCCCCAGAAGTCATCAGAGGCCTTTGAGGTTTGGCATCTAGAGAGGGAAGCGCAAGAGAGGTGCCTGTTGAATCCCTTGTGATTTTGGGCTCTTCTGGGTGGAGAGAAGATGCGGGATGAGTTGTTGGGACTATGGGGGGACATGTTGGGAATGACAGTGATTGCATTCCTATAGCATTTTTAAATTCCGGAAACATCTTCACAGCTATTACCTCATTTTGCTTCCCAAGAGTTCTGAAGCTAAGTAGGGTAATTGAGGGTAAAACAGTTCTCCTGGCGTCGTTCCAGATCCGTCCATCTGACAAAGGCATTATTGACTTTGCTGAGGACACAGAGAAGTTAGGGGACTTATATTCTGGGGACACAAAGTAAAATCAGGGGCCCCTCTGAAGGAGTCCAAGGCCGCAACAGTTGGTGTTCCGTGAATAGGCACAGGCATGGTGGGGACATAGGAGGGGAGTCCCAGTCCCTGTGATGATCTGGATTTCCTGGAGGAGGTGATTCTGTACCTGTTTAGGACCACGAGGAGCTCACAAAGGGGAGTGGGGGACTGACTGCAGGTGGAGTGGGGTGCTTAATGCTGAGCGGGGACACCCTGGTCCTGCAGGGGAACCCTCTGTGAGCTGCAAAGGAACGTGGCCTCACCCTGAAGGCAACAGCGCCAGGGCTGGGCCAGTGGTCAGATCTGGCTCAGAAACTGGGTGAGATCCTGTCATCTGCTTCCCATCTAAGGTCTCGCGTGGCCCCTGCCTGGCTGACCGGACCCGACCGGGCGGGCAGGGCCAGGCGTGGAAGAACTGGACGGCCGCGGCAGGGCCCGGAAGCCGAGGCCGGCGCCGGCTTCCCCACTCCGCGACGCACCCGGCGGGCCCGGTTGGGGCGCACCGCTCGTCGCGCCTCGGCCGCTGGGCGCCACCCGTCGGCGTCCTCGGCCCGCGGCCCCGGCCTTGGCAGCCTTCGCTCCTGCCGCAGGGACCAGCGCCCGCAGCCCCGCCGAGCTCGGCCCCCGCGCCCCCCGCCCCTGCGGGCCCCGCGGCTCCCCAGCCCTGGGGGGCCACGGCCGCCCCGGGGACTCCTAGCCCCGCGAGGAAGAGCCCCGGCCCCTGCGGGTAACTGTGCTCGCCGCCGAGCCCGCCTGGCCCTCCGGGGACCCTCTCTGTCCTGCAGGCCGGGCCCGCGGGGCCGCTCTGGCCTCCGCTTCGAGCCCTGCCCGGGTCTACGCGTCCCCGGGGGAGGGGGGGCGTCACCCAGGGTGGGGGCGCCTCCCAGCCTCTCCCGGGAGCTCCCCGGGGACCGAAGAGAGCGCCCCGCAGCCTTCGGACGCACGCCGGGGAGACCCCTGGGAGCTGGCCAGGGCCCGACACAGGTGCCCGCCCGCGTCGCTGCGGGTTGGGGACGCCACACCGGCCAGACCCCCAGCGCCTGGCTCCTCCTGGGGGTGACGGAGCCCTGGGCTCCACCCACAGGCTGCAGGCCGGAGGCCGAGGGCGGGGGCTGTGTGCGTTCCAGTCCACTCTCCGGGGGACCGTGTGCCGCCAGTGCCCGTTCGCCCGCTCCTCCTCGCCGGATAATAATTTAGCGTGGGGGGTCTCGGGGAGAAGTCCTCGGTTTTGGCTGTAGGAGGCTGACGGCCAAGGGTTGGAATGCTGACTCTCCCATCTACCCTGTGGCCGTACGCAAGTTTCCTAACTTTTCAGAACTTCGTTTTCCTCATTTTTAAAGCCGAGAAAAATACCAGTGTCATCAAGTGCCTTCCAGTGCCCGGCACGTGGCAGACCCTCAATTATCGGCAGTAACTACCATTCTCATCCCGGTTCACTAATGAAATGTTTACTGACTCATTCCATCTCCTGCCTGTGTCCCTACTCAGTAGACAGGGCTGGCCTCATTCTCGTTTTACTAATTATAAATGATTACGAATGATCAGATTATGAATTATTGAGACTGAGGAGTCTCACAGGGCAGGGGCTGTCTTAGGCCTCTTTGTATCTTTCCCAGGCCTTGAATAGTGATTTACACGTTGGTGGATGATTTCATTCAACAATCACTTCCCGAGGACTGGGTGTGAACAAGGCACTGAACTGTGGGTACCACCATGAGCAGGGCCTGGTTCCTGTTTTTAATAGGGCTTGGTCTAATCAGGGACAATAGTTCGCTAAGGGCTGAGCCAGAGGTGTGACCCGAGGGCCCCTGTTCACTCTGCCTGGGAAGGTGGTGGCCGTCGGACGAAAGCTAATGGAGGATTTCAGGCAGCAAACACTAGCACATTCTTCCTGGCGGCGGGAACAGCATGGGCAAAGGCAAGTAGATGAGACAGCGTGTGGTTTGCGATGACGAGCAGTCTGATGTGGCCAGAGTGGAGGCCACGTATTTGGGAAGGGAGTGGCGGGGGGAGAGGGAAAGAGGGGCAGAGTCTGAAGGACGGGACCCTGCAGTCCACAGAGGTGTCAGAGGCATCGAGCGAGCCAGCAAAAGGCTCAGCGCTGTAGTTCACACCCGGACGAGGTGCGAATCAGGGTCTGAAAGGAAAAAGGCACAGTTCAGCATCATCCGTGGAACACACTCACACCACCACCGAGAGAAAACCACCACCCATGCTTGGAAGAAAATGCTGGAAGGAAATGTGTGAAAACCTTAACAGTGGTTACGTTCAGGTGACGAGACCATGAGTGTTCTCTGGTTCTGTGTTTCTGGATTTTAAGGACAGTGCTTTGGGTGGGGAGAGAGGGGGCCATTTGGAGAGGAGAGGCAGGAAGGGCACGTGGGGGCAAAGGCTGTTGCACCCGCTGGGACGCGGGACTGAGGCCAGGGGTAGGCTGGCAGCGTGAGGAGGGCGGTGAGGGAATTGGTTTTACCTTGTGTACAAGTGACAGTAATTGAAGAAACAGAAATACACATTTTTAAAAAGGCTCAGCTTTGTTCATTGAATCACAGAAATACAAACTAAAAGCAAGATGCATTTTTAAAATAATTTTTTTGAGGAGGGGGAGGGGCAGCGGCAGAGGGAGAGAGAGAGAGAGAGAGAGAGACTCTTAAAGCAGGTTCCACGCCCAGCACAGAGCCCGACCCAGGGCTCCATCTCAAGACTCTGAGATCATGACCTGAGCTGAAATCAAGTCGGGCGCTTACCCGACTGAGCCATGCAGGTGTCCCTTAAAATAATATTTTTACTTACCAGTTTGGCAAAGATTTAAGGGGGTGATAATGCTGGTGCTAATGTGGGGAAATCAGCGATCCCAGACCCTGGACAGGAAAGTAGGGTGCTAGCCTTCCGGCAGCGTGTCAGTTCTGAGATGTGCAAACCCTCCCATACAGACGTCCTATTTTGGGGACTTTATTAAGAAACAATAGGGGCACCTGAGTGGCTCAGTTGTTGAGTGTCTGCCTTTGGCTCAGGTCATGATCCCGGGGTCCTGGGATCGAGCCCCGCATCGGGCTCCCTGCTCGGCAGGAAGCCTGCTTCTCCGTCTCCCACTCCCCCTGCTTGTGTTCCCTCTTTCGCTCTCTCTCTTTCAAATAAATAAAAATCTAAAAAAAAAAAGAAGAAACAATAGTACAAGGTGCGCACATACCTATGCACTCTGCACACGGGGCTGTTTATTGCAGTGTTATTACAGTGAAGAACCGGAGGCAATTGAATGTCCACTGAAAGCAGGTGGGTTAAATTCGGTATGGTACATTCAATGAAATACTGTGCAGCCTTTAAAGAGAAGGTAGATCTTTATGCATTCAAATAAAAAACTCGAGTGTGTGAAGAATATTCTATAACAAACTGTGAACGGTGGTTGTCTCTGGGTCAGGGGAGGGGATACTTTTATTTCAGTAATTTACAATAATATATCACAAAAGCAATATGGTTATTTCCATATTTGGAAGAAAAAAATGACATCTGCAAGGCACTGACAGGACTTCGGTGACTGAACATGAGAGGGAGTAAGGAAGCAGCTGAGGGTACCTGGGGTCTCTGGGACTCAGCAGATGGGCAGCCACACAGGGGAGAGGAGGTTGCTGAGGGGAGGCTGCACTTGGTTTTGGAATATGTTGAGTTTGAAGTGCTACCTCTTATTTTTTTTTTTTTAAAGATTTTATTTATTTGAGAGAGAGAGAGAACGAGCAGGGAGAGGGACAGAGGCAGAGGGAGAAGCAGGCTTCTTGCTGAGCAGGGAGCCCAATGCAGGGCTCTATCCCAGGACCCTGAGATCATGACCTGAGCCAAAGGCAGACGCTTAACTGACTGAGCCACCCAGGTGCCCCGAAGTGCTACCTCTTGATGGAAATGTCGGGGGTCCCTGGCTGCCATAGTGGGGTCTCTGTGAAGCGGGCAGACAACATAAGGGCATTGCGCCCCTGGGGGCAGGGCCTACTGAAAGACAACATTTGCTGCTGGGAAGAATTCTCATACTGTTGCCCAAGCCCCACACATCCTGGTGGCAGGGCCACTGAGAATGGGGTAGGAACTCGAGGGCTGGGTGCGCGAGCCTGTGGGAGTAAGTCAGGGTGTGGCCGGGACTGAGCTTCCCCGACTGGCTGGTTTCTGCAGCAACCAGTGCTGCCCATGCCTGGCTTCTAGCTCAGGGGCTGGCCCCAGGCTCAGACCCCCTTTGCTCCTGACGGACTCCTTCATTTTCCCTCTGGTAGCTGTGGCCACTGAAGGAACTGGCAGCGGGAGGAGAGACACGGCCACGGCCTCTCAGGCCCAGGTCTGAGCGCATCTAAACACCCAGCGTCTAAAGAAACCACCACAGCACCTGCACCAGGTAACTGCCTCTGGTCACCGGGGTCCCACTCTTCCCAGTGGAGCCGTCCAATCTGGACAGCCACTCCTTAGCGCAGGGCACTTGAGACCTTTTTATGACAGATGGCAGGAAGTGTTGGGAAGGGAACGGGAACAGGAACAAGGCCGAGGAGCCTGGAGTTAGCTCCTTGACTACTGCGAAAGCCTGGGGAGCAAACTCCCTCACTTCATTCACCATCTCTTCTTCCTCATCTGCAAAAGAGGGACAGGGACAACTCCCTGGCGCACGCCCCGGCTTATTGCAAGCACCCACTGGGGGAATTACGCGAAGGTACTGTGTATAGAATGCTGTGCAAACAGAAAGCAGTCCCGGCAGGAGGCTGTCTGTCCCTCCTGTGGTGAGAATGGTGGCTCAAGGCCCAAGGCTGAGCTGGTTTATAGGCGCAGAGAACCTACTTAGGGTTTTCTGGGCGTAGAGCTGGCCTTTAAAATGTGGGTCCAGGGAGAGGCGAGTATTTCCAGCGTGGCGTGGAGTATCTACCTAACAGATTTGTTAAAAAGGAGGAAAATACAGGCGAGACAGAAAACATCGGCCTGCGGCCTGCAGCCGGCAGGTGGCCAGGATGTGGGAGGGGAGCCGACCTTACCCCACAGTGGCCTGAGGCTCTTTCCTGTCGGCCACTGGCTGCACCTTCTCCTGCCAGGCAGCTTCTTTCGTCTTCCTTTTTGAAATCTGAAATCACCATGGAGCGTCTGCGGTATCCACCAGGGGCAATCCTGACTGCTAAGAACTTAGTTTCCAAATGGCAATAGGATCATTTTCCCCCGAACCGGATAGCACTTTCTTTTCCAGGGCAGCTCTTTGGAATCCTGAAAGCAGATTTTACCATCCCAGCTCTGATGGACCCAGAAGATATGAAAGACCAATTTTTGAGTGAGGTGAGACTTCAGACCACTTCTGATTTTGATCAGTCAGATGACTTTGACAATGCAAGGCAATACTGTGGGAACCAATATACCTAGAGAAAAAGCTTTGGAAAATTAGCTCATCTGTTCCCATTGCCATCACTCTGGCTCAGGGTGACAGGTTGGTGCATGTGCTGAGACTTTCAGATCTTTTTCTTAGTCTAACATTTTTTTCCTGAGCTTTTTTGTTTTTTTTTTTAAATCAAGATAGCATAGTCAGAAGGACCTGAATTGGGGTCTTGGCTTTCTACTTATTAGTTGTGTGACCTTGGGCAAATAACTTAACCTTTCTGTGTGTCAGTTTCCTCATGAATTAGGGCCAACAAAATCTACCTCATATGGTTGGTATTGATTAAGTGAAATATTCCATATAAAGTGCTTAGTAAATTGGCACATAGTAAGTGCTTGATAAATACAAACATTAACTATTACTATCAATTATTATTGTTTGGGATATACATTTGTTCTAGGCTCCCCCTACCATCCTCTGTTCTTTTAAAGGATTATAAGGTAGGACATTGTGAAGAGGAAGAATTATTCCCAAATATTGCAACAGAAGCCTCAAACCAATTTTTGAATATGGCAAAAGGGCACATTTTTCAGTTATACCAGATAATAACCATAGATGTCAGAGCTAGAGAGTTCCTTAAGGGTCATCTAACCAAATCATAATGTTACAGACAAGAAAACAGATTGGCATTTATCTAGTAGCTGACTGCAATTTATTCACAGGCCAAAGAAATAGCACCCAGGCAACTTGTTCTAAAACCTCACAAACTCAAGTGTCTGGAAAGAACAGTAGTGTGTGACGCATGCATACGTGCACTGGCCTGCCAGGGACTGGGGAGAGGAACTAGAAATTTCTCGGTGCATTTTGCTATTGAAAGAAGAACAGGTGCAAACGATGCAATTCAACATCGGATAATTTTTTTAGTAGAAGTTCAAGTAATAAGACTGCAGTGCTCAGTAGAAGGTTTTCAAAAGTCAAGGACCCTTTTTTGGGGGGTGGGTGGGGGGAACCAAACCAGAAATCATTTTCCTTCTGTTTTAGAGTAAAGCCAAAGTCAAACATCTTTGAATTCCATCTTTGTTAGGATGTATCTATTCCCTGTTAATGGAGAGAAGTTCTACCTCACAGATTTAAAGGATGGAAAAGGTGGGGACAATGTGTGTCTGTCTGGGAAGGTAGAGCATATATATTGGTTTTAGCAGCATTTTAAATTCCAAACAGAAGGCGAGGAAACACCTGGAGCCAACTTACCCCAGTTCCAGGGACAGGGACAGAGCAACATGGTGGCAGACACACACAGTGTTCAGGGCTCACTGTGGACCAGTGGTTGTTAACCCCAACGCAAGTTAGAATTCCCTGGGGAAGCGGAAAAAAGAGCTCAACCCCAATCTATAGAGAGATATAGTTAATTGGTCAGTGGGGTAGCTCAAGAGGCATCCCCCCTCTTTCCTGATTTCAAAGTTCGGTAGTGATTCTGATTAACAGGATTGAGAAGCCCTGAGTAAGTCCTTTGTTTTAGCCCCTTTGTCATCAGACTACCCGCCCCCCCCCCTCCCCGGGCCCGGGGCCCCGGGGCCCCGGGGTGTGTGTGGTGGTGGCCATAGTGTCCTAACCAAATTGATTTATGTACTTTCCCATGAGGGGAGCTGCTAAGGACAGAAGGCAGGCAGCTGGAGGGGGGCTAAGAAAAATAAAGGGCATGGCTGGACATAAAGGGTAGAGGTGGGCAGTTTAGGCCAGGAGGTCACAAGAAAGCAACGGCAGTTTCTCTTTTTGATGTTTCAGATCCAAGAAGTCTTAGAGCTTACATTAGGTCATGAGCAATTCAGATTGAAATGGGTTGACTTCGAAGTAAACAAAAAAGAGCCCACGTCAACTGATCTGGAGTCGCCTTCTCATACAGTTTTCTCCGGATTTTGAGTGAATTTTAGTCTTTTCATTCCTGTAGATTAGACTACACATTTGTTCCAGACTTTTAGAAGTAACTCCAGCTAAATGAAGGGCTAACTGGTAGGATTTCAGACCCGCACCTCACACACAAGAAAATTATGTAAAAGAAAAAAAATGGCCTTCCTGGATTTTATAAGAAATAGGTAAGCAGAAGCAGATGGAAGTATTTGGGGACAGTAACCTGGAGAATGACAAGCAAACAAGAACACAAAACCCCAACAAAGCAACAAAAATCCTGACACAAACCCCATTAATCTACCTAGGGAATTAAGAGAGGACAGTAGTGGGCTGGCTGGGAAGCTAAGTGAGGCATCGCTTCCGAATGACGTGGAGGACACTTTCCTTCCGAGCCACGAGCTATTAAAGAGATTTCAAGTTCTTCCGAATGAGGAGCTCTCTAAGGGCATCATCACAATATAACATATTAATGCGAGCTATTTGTCCTACTACACGTAAATTTTTACTTGTTAATTGGGAAATTCTCTGACACATCGTTCTCAATGTTAAACTATTAACTTCAGAAAAAAAAATATAACCTCAGAAGAATGTTCCTGCATACATTTCCTTTCTGGTTTTTCTCCAAGTGTTCTACTCACCCAGATACATGCTAGAAATAAGGTGGTAAATACGTCAAATACATTAGCAACTTTAGTCTGAAATGTTTAAAGTTAAAGTTTATTTGTATTCTTTGTAGGAATATCAATAAAAGACCTCAAACGTATCTATATCTGTACATGTACAAGAACCATCAAAAATTATTCACAGAACAAAAATAAATCTTCTTTAGAACAAACCCAGGTAATGAAATGCAGCTATGGATCTCACGTATGGAACAATCTAAGTGCTACCAGCACAAAAATATGGCTTTAAAAATAAAATAAAATCTTGGGTTTTGTTTTTCTAAGGTGTACTTCTCTTTCTTGAAATAAAAAATAAATTATTTAGAGCTATCATTGTAAAATAGTCATGTGTATTAACACATTCTTATTAAGGCCCTGGAGATGAAAAACAGAATCAAATTTAGAAGGTAAATTCCTCACAGGTGTGACTCAGGTTAGCATGCTGCTGTCTGCTTGGGTTAATTTTAATGTCACAAGGAAATATCTAAGCACCTTTACTAAAAATTTAACCTTTACTATTTATTTCTACCTTTCTGCAGGATAGTGGTCATTGAGTCAATTAGTATTTTAACCTTTTGGTGAACTGGGAACTGAAATTTCTCCCTTGAGAGTTTAGAAATGACATAAAGACAATATTTATACATGAACATTTGAACCCCTCCCACAGATGACGGAGGCCCCTAAAACACAGCTTCTGTGGACGTCTTTCTCAACAAGAGATAAATCTGGTTTTAGGTCCCAAACGAAAACACTTCCCAGTGGAACATGAGGGCATCTGAATGAAAAGGAAGAGAGGAGTAGGAAATGAAAATGCAGGCTGAGACATGGGCAGAACGACCACTTTGCTTTCCTGGGGTGGCTTGCTGTCACTGCCAGGTCCCGCTGGCTTGGTTTCTCAAACACCTGAGGATTAACTGACCAGGAACCAAAGCTCCTTCTTTCTGGAACCTACTCTCAGATCAGTGATATTCAGCTTTCTTTCTATGACCCTCATGGTATCAGTGACGATATCTAGGATTCTTGAGACAATGTCAGACCAAATCAACTTCAAGTCACTTTAACTTATATATACATATAACACATATGGTACATACATTTTAAAGAGGAACGGACCACAGTCATAACATCTAACAAATGAGAGCACAAAACCTAAAAAGCTCAAGGAAGTCTGGGAATCACTGTTCTGTAAGATGGACCAACATTCAGAAAAAAGAAGCCCTAGGAATTGTGTGTTTTGTGTGGCTGTGCACGTGCTGTCTCCAGAGATGGCCTTTCCACTTATCTGTGCATATTAAGATCAGGCAAAGGATATAAATCCTGTTTCCTCGAACCTTTGGACTACTGAGACGGCTGCTGTCCCCTTTCGGATCATGTATCTTCCTCGCGTTCTTTCTCTCCTCATAAGATATTTATTCTGTCTCATGCAAATTTCATCACTTTTTTCTTTCCTAAACTCAAGAGAATTCATAACTGGGTCATGACAACAAGGGAATGCTTCTAGAACTAATAACCATCACTCGAACATGGAAAGAGATTCTATGTAAAAATTAACACCCCAACATATATCTTGCTTTTAAAAGACTAGTAAAATAGGTTCTTCCAATTGACAGATTGATAAGAACAAAGTATCCCAAATTCTTGGCTCTCAGGTAATGGGTGGGAAGGCGAAGATTTACTGTTGGGGCAAGCAGGCGATTTCACACGTGACTTGAGAAGGGAAAGGGGACTGGAGAGGGCAGGCCCTTTTGGTTTCCACAGTCCGTGCGAGAAGGCGGCCCCCGTGGGTGTAGCTGACAGCACGCTGAGGTGGTGGTATGGCCTCAGGAGCTGCTGGGCCAGGCCCAGGGACCAGTCTAGTCTGGTGTCCAGCCTCGGCTCCCGGTCACACGGGACTTAGGGAATCCCAAAGGGGGTTCCTTCCCCAAGTTCAGCCCCACAACCAGCCTTCTCAGGAACTCCAAACTGGAGCTGACTAGAACTCAATCCAGGTGGAAGGCAAAGCAAATACTAATGCAAACTCACTCGATGGCCACGGTCTTGCCCTGGGACGTCCGGAGAAGAACTGCTCCCTACCTGGGGCACCTCTGAGGGCACAGTGAGAGCCAGGGGCCAAAAGAACCACAGCTCCAAGAACAAAGGCTGAGGTCGACAAAGACCTGGAAAGCTCTACTTTTAAAGTCCAGCAAATTCTCAAGGTCATACAGCAGTTGGAGACAGAAACTCTTGCTCTTTCTTTCACTGTCTAACACCATCACAGGGAAAGGTCTTGGAGCAGACCAGAGAAAGCGACTTGTCACCATCTACAAACTGAGTGAAGACAACAAACAGCGAAGACAGCATGATGAGCTCATTTTACCAGTGTCCTCACGAACGGGCTGCCCTGGACCCCGATGGCACCTCCGTGAGGGTGCCTGGGACACGGTGGGCGCTCAAGTTTCTGTTCTAGTTACCTGGATGCCATCTCCTAGGTCTTGGCTTATGTTGTAGAGACTCGGGGAACGCGAGGACCTGGTGGAAATGTCACTCTTTCTTCTGCTTCGGCCCAGAAAGCCTGTCGCTCCAGTGATATAAAAAGGGAGTACGGAAGCCCTTTCCTAAATTCCTAAATCCCACCCATGTTGTCCTTGTCAATGGCCAAGCCTGGCAGTCAGCTTAGACGAGCGCTTCACAAGCACTTCCCCTGAACCCCAAATGCCAGTGGACCGTGGCCCGGCTGCAGCCCGCAATGTGGCTGATGTGTGGCTGAAGGAGGAGCGCGGCCACGGCGATCTTAACCCACCTGCCTCGCCTTGACCAGGCCCTCCTCCTGCTGAACATCCGGATGGAGTTATCTGGGCTGAAGAAAAGCCGAACTAAGCAATACCTCCATAAAAATTACCAGCGGTTTGCTGCAGTCTTCTATACTTAAAAAATCTTTCAGAGTAAGTTCTACAGATGACAGCTTCTCTAAAGAAATACTCAGAAAAATGTTTGGATAGGAACAGGCTCAAAGGATCATCGAAAATTTCACATCTGGCAACAAATCTGAACTTCTAGCTGACTTCTGATTTTTTTTTTTTTTTTACTCTTTTCTCTTCATTCAAGATAACCTGATAAGAGAGGGCTGCATCATGTTTCCAAACATTTTGGGCATTAAATCTTCTGGAGCAGGCAGCCCTCTAAGGGGCTCCCACAATGCCTCCAAGCTGGAGGCAGCCATCAATAGGTTTTTTTGCATCTCCCCTAAACCCCCAATATAGGTAAGCTGATCGGCCCTCTGTAATCCATAACCAGCACTTCGAGCTTCCAAACCTCAATGCAAGACATCCCCCGAGTTACATACTTAAGGCCACTGAGACTGACTCTTCTTTTACCAGGCTTTCTGCGGCACAATGGAAGGCTTTACAAAGAACAGATTAAACGTGACTGGAGCTGAGAACAGCTCTAAATGAGAACACCTATGTTTACATCCCCCCCTCCCCCCCAGCCAACACAGGGCACACCTTCAGAATTAGTAAAGTTGTTTTCCTAGTAAAGTGATTTTGACCGCAGTGTGCCCTAAGTTTCGAGGGAGGAGGTAAGAATTTGTAAAACAACTACCAGGGGTCAAGAAATGAACCAAGTGCCCAAAATCCGAGGGCATGAAAACCGTAGATCAGATAAGTAGGAGGAATAGCCCTAATTTACAGCTCTGACCGGCAGAGACGAGAAGATTATGAACAGAAATGTTTTAAAAGGTGGGTTGGGGCTGTTGGGAGGTTGCTGAGATGCAAGGTCCAACACAGAGATCCAACTGGGAGAGGGCAGGGCTCAAGAGGTCCAAGCGAAAGCCGGGGGGTGCCTCGAGAGGGAGGCTATTCACAGATGTCGAGGCTGGGCCTCACCCAGCAGAGGACCCGATAAATGTCCTCCTGTTTCCTTATAATGCTCTCTTCGGTAGAAACACTCACTCCGTGCATAGGGCTCCCTCGGGTCTTTGTTTTTTCCCTCTCCCTTTTTCCTTTTCTTTTTTAAAAATTTCCTTAAAGTTTATAATTTAAAATAAACATCCTTAACTTATTTGAGAAATGTTGTTGCTTTCTCAGGATAAAGAGCTGCTTAGATCTTGTTTAAAGAGATTCAAAACCCTTTTAACGTTATATCTGACAGCAGAGAAGGCATGAACTTTTCCTATTTGTGCAGTTTTATGTACATATGTGTGAGTATATATGTATATATATATTTGTATATATAATGTCTGTTTTAACACATAACATTCCATACTTCTGATAATCAAGTTTGCATTCAAGTTGACATTTCACACCTCTGGAAAAAAGGAAGTAAATTAGCTTCCATGACTGTTTCTGTCCTACAATAAAGCCAAGGATGACAGTTGGTGAAATGGAGTGATTATTGCCAAATCTATGAAGAACATGGGAGTAATGACTGGAACGCATGGTCCTTGCACTTTTAGTTTTCTTCGTTTATAAGCAGAATCGTGACTTCTGGATTTCCTTTCTAAATTTTAGTGAGGGAATTAGAAGAAGAAGCCATTTCAAAGCTAAAGACTGAGATAAAATTACCCTGCCCAGAGATTTACTAGTACAATGGATAAAATCTTTATCCCAAACAAAAATTGTAAGTTACAAATAGAAAAGTTGTTTTTTTTTTTTTTTAATAGGAAATATTCAGAGATTCCTGCTAATGGTATGGTTAGCCCTTTTCTGTGTGGAAGAAAGGGTGTTTATTTTGGATGGCTTATGGACAGCATATTTGAACAACCTCTCCAGGGGAGAGTGAACCCTGTTGGTGAAGACTGCTCCCACCAGGGGTTTGGAAAGGGCAGTGGGTGTGTGGAGATGAAGATGGTATGCAGAGACACAAATATTTATAGTTCTGTAAACTCTAAAGAGGAAAAAGAACACCCTTTATTACAACTGGGGTTAAAAAAAGCCCCCTATCTAAAATGGAAAATTCCCATCTGCTCTAGACAGAAGGAAATGAACATCAACAGGAGTTCAATAGAAACCACTCCTAAAGTCCAGTTTAGATGCAACAACTCTTATCTGTGTCTTCTGAAACAGTGTATCCCCAAATCACATTAGCTGTCCATTCAGAACCAGTCTTGGTTGATCAATGGGATCGATTGTTTTGGTTGGTTCTTGGTATTTGCATGTTCTCCTAAAGGACAAGGGGGCCAGAGTGGGGTTTTTAGACTGGCAGATGAATCCCTGAAAAATTCATTCTGACGATGTCCTATTGCACTCCACGTGCTTCTATCCGATAGACACTTGGTCTCTATCTACCGAGCCCGCGGGCTCATCTCTCACTCACATGTCGTTCCTACTTTTTCCTCCTCTAACAACCGCAGTGCTCTCAACAAGAGGAAAACAATAATAAAAATAGTAATAATTAAAAAGGTAATCTACATTATTCACTTCCTTTTGGTATATTACAGTGGTATTTTCTGTACATGGCCCAGAACTAAGTTCCCTATGTACATAGAGACATGGGGGGAAAGCATCGACCTTGGAAGTCTTAGCCTTATGCCCTGAAAGACAAGGTTCCTTTCTTCATTTGAGAGTGTCTCGCCACTCTGCTGTTCGGAAGTAGCAACATTCTGTAAACCTGGGGGAGTCGGGGAGAGGGCTGGGGCCAGGAGAGCGGGGACATTTCCTTCTGTCTCCTCCCACAGTCTGTGTGGTCACAAAGGCCGTCAGCAGCTGCTGTTTTTGAATTCACCATTCTCCGTGATGGAAAGCTTGGTGGGGTTGGTGGGGGAGATGCCATTGCGGACCTGCATGCTGTACCGCTCCTTCACTTGCGTCAGCGCGCTCATCAGTCTGGTGTTGGCCGAATCCAGGGACACGATCCGCTTTTCCTGCAACACACCAACCGGGGCTTTATTCAGGCCACGTGCAGGAAACCACACGGTAATGCTCCACTGAATGACTGTTCTAATGCCTTCTATCAAACAGCGGTACGCATGATGCTTCCCAGACAAATGGAACGTCTCTGCCTCTTTCTGCACCCTACTCAGGTTCGGCTTCCCCTGAGCCCAGTGCGTCTGTGTTTCTTTTCTCTCTCTTTTTTCCTTTCAGCACAGCAGGACTGGTTATTAATAATCCCTTGGGACGCTAGGATGATGTGAACAAGACACCAGGTGTTACTTCAGACTGTGCAACAGGGCTGTCAAGCTGCCTTACGGTATTAAGTGCTTTGGGTCAAAATTAAAACATAGAAATCAGGTGGTAAAGAAAGAAGCACCAGAGGTTTCATTTCACAGAGGAGAAGTGCATGTGCTCTGCGGGTTCTTGGCCCCTCAAGAGGGCACATCAGTCACATTTGGAGAGAATTCACATTGTGCTCAAAATTAAAACAATACATGGTGGCAGTTTCTAGTCACCAACAAAGTGAGGATGCAACAGCAAGAGGGGAAAAAGCAGCCAGAAGCTCAGACCAAGGGGTCATTTGAATATGGGAGGGGAGATGTGGCCGAAGGGGGATGCCAGAAACATAACACATGAAAACAAACAGAGAACACAAGCTTCTCAACTCATTCCAGCTCAGAGTTACTCCAGGAAAGCTACCCAATAACGAGATTGCTTTCATTTTCCTTTTGAGTCTCTGGGGAAAAAAAAAATGCCTTAGGACCAATATTTTGGAACCAAAGATTGTTGAATACACACACACGGAAAAAAAAAGACAAAAAACAACAAAACAAAAAACCAAGAGAGAAAAAAGGGCCACCCCGACCCCGTCAAAATATGGCAATCTAAAGGGGAGTAGGCTCATCTAAGAAAAAAAATCATCCCGTCAAAATATTATCAGTCTCACAAAGATTAGGAGAGAATCCCTAATCTTAGTTTCAGTAGGTAGGGAGATCATTCCAGAACCTTTCCAACATGAAGTTGTCACTTTTCAGAAAAGAGGCTAACGCTGAGAGGGGTGGTCTTCACTTACGTCCATGAAATTAAAAAGAAAAAAAAACATGTGAGGAACAAGCCCGAAAGCCAAAAGCAGCTTTCCTCCCCTGGAGTGTCTGAATTTACCCCGGGAAAAGCGTGGTAAGGCGGGTCACGAGGAGG
This sequence comes from Mirounga angustirostris, assembly GCF_029215605.1. Classification (NCBI taxonomy): domain Eukaryota; kingdom Metazoa; phylum Chordata; class Mammalia; order Carnivora; family Phocidae; genus Mirounga; species Mirounga angustirostris. The sequence continues at coordinate 48,514,142 of NW_026991714.1, forward strand.
TGCAGAGAGGGCAGGAAGGGCTGAGGGTTGGATGCTGCTCCTCGCTAGCGGGCAGCAGCCCCCCAGGGCCATGTCGGGGTGCTCCCAGCAACACGCCCCTAGGACGGGGCTAAGGGAGGACCACTGCCCTCCACTGCCCTGGGGGATGCTGGAGGCAAAAGCATTACGGACAACAGCATCAAGTAATGCTGCCCTTTAATCTCCTACTTTGGGGATGGGTCAGGGCAGCAGGGCTAGGGGTTTCAAAAGTATGAAAAAAGACCCTTGTTACTGGCATTAAAAAAATGTTCTCCTTTTCTCTGATGGAGGTCTCAGGTGGTAAGATACATAAAATCAGCATTATTAGGTAAGCATTCATCTAGTATAAGATGCTTTTTATTTTGGGAAGGTAACTCATTTTGAGGGTAGGCAAAACTCAATGAAAGAAAGATCTGTGAGGCTTAAAAAAATAGTAATTAAAAAAAATCATAGCCAATGGAGTTTATTGGGATAACAAGTCTAGATCTTTAAAAAGCCAGCAGGTAAGGACTGGTCAGTGGTTACCAGGAAACAAGGAGTGGGGGGCCAAATACGATGGTTCCCCCTCTGGTTAAGAATGGTCTCTGAAAAGAGTAACTGTTAATATCCTGAAATGATTAAAAAAGAAATTTCAGTATTAGGATAAATAAGGCCCCAATAAGAAGGAAAGTAGGATTCTTCAGGTTTAACCCCACCCCCCTAAAATTTTTTTAGGCATTTGTAAAAAGTTATTTGATTCTTAAAGGGTCAAAAAGAAGGCTAAGAATGATTGCAATTATTTATTTCCTACAAGAGTAACAGCTGAAGCCAAATAATCCCCCTGCTGAACAGCTGAAAGTTTCCAAGTGGACAAATCCCCTTTTGTAATTCCCCCCACTGCCAACGTCTCAAAATAAAACAAAAAGTAAAAGAAAAATCATCAAATAGGGACTTTTGAAAGTCAAGGTCAGTTGGCAAAAGATGCTCTGACATTTTGATTCTGCTTGGGTTGACAGGCAAAGCAATCCACGCCTGACAGGAAGGCTTTCCAGGGTGGTTGCTGTAGGAGCTGGAATGGGTAGGAGGCCGGTGTCCTGGGCCAGGGCTGGGACTGCTCAGCTACAGAACGGACCGGGTTTACTTGCCTGTTTGAATAATCTCATCTCCATTTATGACCTGTAATTTAACACAGCGGAGATATCACTTGCAACAGTAACTAGGCAGCTGCTTGCTTCTCAGAGGAGGAAGCCCTTCTCTGTTCTCCATCTGAGTCACATGGAGAGATCCTGGGGGGGTGAAAGTGGCACAGTCCCTGGTCTGATGCTTCAGAAATGGTCCCCTTAGTTCCATCACCAGGATCCCCATGGCCGTGCTACAAGGTCCAAGACAGCTGGTTCTGGCCTGGCCAGTGTAATGCTCATCGTCCTGCAGTGTAGTTAGAAGGTGGCTGACCCAGGCCAGGCCTCACGGCATAAAGTCCAGGAGATGGACAGGCTGACCTCGGCGACAAGCCTTGCCCAGAGGGGCGCAGGACTGCTGGCACAGATGAAAACCAGTTCACTGGGCACCAGGCCTTCAGTGCTTTGGGAAATGCTGGGCTCAGCTCGAATATAAGGAAAGCAAACCGTCTTCATAGGAGAAATATTTTCCACTACCAGTGGCACCAAGGAAGATGCCAGGGACCTAAAAGGATGGGCTACCTCACTGGGAAGCTTTCACCCCGAACATGTGTGCGTTCTATTAAATGAGCCAGAAGGACTGCTCTGCTCCATCAGACACTTAGGATATAAGATTGATCCCGACAAAGGACAGGCTCTGATGTAAAAAGTCATTCATTACAAAGGCTGCCCCAAGAGTTCAAAGTCTTTTGCTATAGTAAGACTTGAATGTACCAGTAAGACAACAGCTGGAATTGGAGGTCATAATTCTTTTTTTAAATTAGCTTTAGTGTTTATGATTTGTGCTATACACCGTACACTGTTTTTCAAAATGTGGTCCAGTGAATTCTCCACGTATTCTTCAGGGATCCCTGGTGGGCCTCTGGTAGAAAGCTTACTGTACAGTAATGCCCGTGTCTGACAAGGTAATTTACTATATTTAGCCAACCTCAGTGTGATTTCATCCCTGAGCTGAAAGTGGTCCTTGCTGGTGGTGCTGAGTACGAGCAGTTGGAAAGTGACCTATGGAAGGTCCCTCTGGTTTGACCAAAATCGTCCACGGAATCAAAGCATTTGAAAACCACTGCCTTGAGGAACGGACCCAAAATATCTAGTTTAGCCAGACCACAAGCTGACGCTAACTAATGCTCTGAGGATCACATTTCACCCGTCCCTGAACAGCAACACCCTCCTCCTGGTTAACTGACAGATGGTCCTTACTTTCCAGAGCTTTTGAGGCCTGATAGATCCTACTCCCTTCCTTGTGTTCACCGTCCATGCCTGACTCCAGCATCACACCCAGTCACCTGGCCCTCAATGTCAAAAGAGGGGACGGGAGGGGCGCCTGGGTGGCTCAGTCGGTTAAGCGGCTGCCTTCGGCTCAGGTCATGATCCCAGGGTCCTGGGATCGAGCCCCGCATCGGGCTCCCTGCTCGGCGGAGAGCCTGCTTCTCGCTCTCCCTCTGTCTGCCGCTCTGCCTACTTGTGCTCTCTATCTCTGTTAAATAAATAAAAATCTTAAAAAAAAAAAAAAAATAGGGGACGGGAGCGGGTAGAAACGGCCAGAAGCTAATGAGGCTGTCCTGCGGGCAGCTGAGAAGAGGGAAATGTTCTGTGCCCAGAGCCACCACTGTGACACACCCAAGCTTCCTCTGCTCAGGACTGACCCAGTTTTAGACCAGCTGGAATTATGAAAATGGTCCGTTTTATCTCGGCAGAACCAAAATCTCTCCTGGTGTGATTATTAATAGGACTCTTCCTGCACCCTTTTGTCACACTGAAAACCTACCAGTGAAAACTTATTAACAGTGGTTTTCCTGACTAAACTGCTTTCTGTATCCAGGTGGTTTCTCTGAAGGCTCAGGGATGAATTTTTTATAGTATGTATGGCAAGATGGCCTTGTGTCCACTACCCCTCCCTCACCCACCTTGGGGACACCCAGAAAGGTTTAAAAAAAGGACCAAGTCAGATAATTACAGCAGACCTTTCTTCTGATTCTTATGAGGTCCAAATATCCAGAAACCACAGAGTCCAAAATATTCCAGGAGCTACGCTGACGAGAGTGTCACAGCTCACACTGGCCTACAAGTTGGGTGTGTCTGTGGAGCATCGGGCCCAGGAAGCCTCCTTCCATGACTCTGCTTTCAGCCTCCCTCCCAACTCCTTTGAAAAATAAACCCCACCCCACATTAACCCTGTCAGGAAACCAGATAGGGGGTATTAAGTGCATGCTTAATAATGCCAGGGGCTCCGACACAGAGGTGCAGAGAAGGTCCCCGATAAAGTCCTTGCTCCCATTTTTATTCCATAGCTTGGGGATATGATAAGGTCTTTAAAGGTGAGAAATGCAAACCCGTGTGGGTTGGGTGTCTCTAAGAAGGGGACATGTTCGGTGGCTAGACCAGCCACTATCAAAACCGCACCTGCCTTTTGTTATTTATTTCGCTCTAAGAAATACAACCATATTTTGCAATGATAAAATGAAACCAAATCAGCAATGTTTCCTGCCTCCTGGATTGGCTCTGATCACTGATGTGCCCTGTGAGGTGCTCTTGGCAGTCATCATGCCATCAGTGTCGTAGGGATACGCTACAGCGAGCAGAGGCCCAGGTTCTGATTTCATCAAGACTAAGAGGCTCTCTAAGCACAGTGCCAACAAAGGAGAGCAGCCAAGCAAATCCCAAGCATCACTGCCAAACCCTGCACCGAAAGAACAGCAAGGAAAGGTACCTGCCACAACCCTGTCTTTCCCCTACAGTTCTACTCGTCTGTGGGGCTAGAGGTCGATGGCACAGTGGACGTGACTAACAAGACCGTGAACATCACAGCCAAGCGATGGGCAGTGGAGGTCACAAGCCAGACACATGCGGTGTACTTTTCACAGTTACCCCCTTAGAGAATGCCCTCCTTTCCATAAGGAAAGAAGGAAACCCCATCATGCATTAGGTTGAGATTTGTCCAGCAACTGCTCTAAGCACGCTAATACTTTGCTGGGTTAACAGACTTGTCACCAGTCAAAGAAAGGAAAAGTAATACAGGTCACATAGAAACTCTTTTAATCTTCAAAAGGTAATGCTGATAACTTCCCAATGACCCATTTTTGCAGTACATGCCTTGGGCACTTCCTGTCGGAAGTCAGGAAATTTAACAGTCATTATAAACAAGTACCTTCTACTAGATTCAAGGCCTGCTCACCTGTGCATCGATTATTTTTTGCTTTGCATCAATAACTGCTTGCATCTCAGCATGATCCTTCTTCAGTTCCTCTTCCACAGCCATCAGCCTAGAACGTGGCAGCAAGAGACATCCAGAACGTATGTCAAAGAGAGGCCAGCTGACGTAGGGGACAAGAAACCCAAACTCGGCAGAGTCCAGATTTCCACCCCTCCCCCACGAGAGGTTCGTGATCCTGCTTGCTTTCTTCTCTCCCACCTTGGAAGTAGCCATCCAGGGCTGACCTCTCTGTTGGTGACCAGATCCCGTGTATTTTCATCTCCTCTGGGACAGGGTCCCCAGAATCACTTCCTCCCTCTCCTCTGTCAGATCCTTCCCCCGGCACAGCTTAGTTCATCGCAAACTAGCAAACCACCCAGAAAAAAACAAATGACCCCCCTCTCATTCCCAAGTTCCCCAGGGACAGCCGTCCCTCTCTCCCTGCACGGCTGAGTTTCTCAGAGGGGGCTACACTTAGTCAGCCTACTTTCTCTCTCGGGCGTCACTCGCATCTTAACCCACAGACGTTCGACTCCATGGAACGGCTCCAAGACTGCTAATTCCCTCCATACTTCTGAAACGACAAAGCTTTTCTGTCTTCATTTTGCTTGACCCCTCGGTAGCATCCGACAGGAGTGAAGCACAGTGGTTCTGAGCCTGGGCTCCGGAGCCTGACTCCCTGGCTTCAAGTCCTGGCTGCCCCACTAAGTGACCTCGGGCAGGTGACTTCATGGCTTTGGAGCCTGTTTCTTGATTTATAAAATGAGAATAACGCCTGCCTCAGAGGTTGGCATTAAACACATCTTTATGGACAAAGTGCTTAACAAAAGTGCCTGGCCCAGGGTGAGTGCTATGTAAGTGTGTGGTAAACCTGATCCCTCCCAGAGACTCCCTGGACATCTCGGCACTCTCTCTCTCTCTCAGTTCTCTGGCCCTGAAGAGATCCAGTGGTGCTGCCCTTCCAGGTCTCAAGACTCATGAAGACCTAAGTGACTCCTGGACATTGAATACTAAGACCTTTCAAGTGAGTCGCTACATTTTCATTTTTTCTGATTATTACGATGAAAGAAAAACCTACCATCTCTGTCTTCAAAGGAAGGGTAGGAAGGTCTCCCATTTAGAAAATGTTAAGAGATATGGTCATGCATCACATCCGTATGAAGTACCACAGAGCATATGCAGAACTGAAGTGGCTTTTGCTGCCATGACTTAAGGATTCTTTGGATCATCTGCCGATCTCTTTGTGCCCCTAACTGGCCCACACCCCCCAGTGGCTGAAGGTCTGACCTGCTGATGATGCTCTTCATCTGGCTGTCCTTCTCCTCCTGCTGCCTGCGCAAGCGCTCCTCGCTGTCCTCCAGCCTGGCCTTGTACTCCAGCAGCAGCTTCTGCATCTGCTGTTCCTGCACCAGCAAGCGGCGTTCATATTCCTCCAGCCGCCGGCTGGACACGCGCAGGCGCTCCTTCAGCTTCGTGATTTCCTGCTCATACTAGAGCATAAGACAGGCATCAAAGACAAGGGGGGGGGGGAACTGGAGTTACGTTGGTTTTCGAAATCAAGGTGTTTGGATGCTGTCTGAGCTGCCATTCCACGTGCTCCTAATATTCTTAAAAATGATCAAAAGGCATAAATGGTAAAGGAGCTCTGTCCTATCTCCCCTTAAAATCACATTTTTAATCTGAACTTGGCATTTCGAATCTATATGTTATGTATCTCTTTCCACATTAACTACCAGTTGCTGCAAGCTACATCCAATCTGTATCAAATGGGGGCAGGGAAAAAAAAAGATCAAGTACTTAGAAGCCTGATAAATCACTTAAAATAAGCCCAAAGCCAGTTGTCTACCAGAGAAAAGATTTGTGTTATCATCAGCTGTACTAGAGGCTCTCTGACACATCCTGGCTCATCAGACTCTCATTCCTTCATTCTACTAGAATCAGCCCTTTAGAGAACAAGCGAATTTTCTATACTGTTACGCTACTAACTCAATAAATAGAATCTGATGGCAAAGTAAGCTATTGCTGCTTTCTCCCCAACTATACAAGGGCAAAATATTCAGGTCACAAGCACTAAGCAAAAGGCCCACATATTCTCCAGGGCTGATTAATACTGCCTCTTGGCCCCTTTTCATGATGTGGTTCATCGGCTCAATTTGGTTCCGCTGGCTGGGACATATATGTCTGTTTTCTCACTAAAGCTTTATATAAATATATATAAACTAAAGCTTTATATAACAAATTCTCACTAAAGCTTTAGAGAATCCCAGCCCTTTCTCGTACTGACAGTGCAGTAGCTGAGATGTCAGTACATTGGAATGTCACATTTCTAGGTGAGGCGAGAAGCATAAGCTTTCTTGCATATGGTCTACTTAAATTCATTAGTAATTCAGGATAAATCTGTATGGTAAAATGCAAACTATTTTCACAGAATATCCCATTTAATTGACAATCAGGCAGTTAGCTTCTGCTTACCCACCATCATGATCCTAAAGTACATTCTTTATCCAGAAGGTCAAAGATGACAATTTTCACGACAGTTTAAAAAGGCAGACTGCATCAATAAGCATATTTTAGGATCATGCTGCTAAGTAAGCAGGACTAGCTGTGTGGTTGTGATTAAGTGAGAGACTGCCATACACGCTGTCAAGCCTCTTATTGATAACCCTTTCTCTCCATGTCAACTTTTCTTTAAAACAAAACAGAAATAGATAATACCTGTTTAAAAATCAATATAGAGCTAGAAGTTCTTTAACCAGTAAAGGCAAAAAGGCAAAAAAAAAAAAAAAAAAAAAAGACAAAATCATTAAACAAGATCTGGGAAAGAAGTCTAGTCCAAGGATAATTTTGGTCTTGGTTGAAGACTAACAACCAGTTTATAGAAACAATATTCCCCTTCAATGACTGGAAATGAATAGCAGAATGTCTCCAAATTAAGATAACTTACGTGAAAAGAAAATTAATCCTCCCACCCCAGCGTAATAGACATTTTCTGCATATTTTCGCACAGAGACACTGCTGACTTGTTATATACAGATGTGTATATGCTGGATAATGTAAGAGGTGGAGTTGAAACCGGGGAGGGGAAGAGATCATGTTGGCTAGCCTACCCTTCTGGTGGCCTATCCCTGTGGGCGCAAGAAGTTAACAAAGACAGGCTAGTTCTACCTTCTCAGCATGCTTGGATTCATCTTGATTTTGCTCAGTCTCTTCCACATCCTCTTCATACTGCCCATTGTTCAGCACCCAGGCTGCTGTCCTCTCTACTGGGGACATTGTGGCAGAGTCCACAGGGGACTGCACCTGCATCAGAAACACTTATTAGCATCTCCCCAAACAGCTCACTAGTTTGGTTTCTCAAACAGAGTTATTCTTGGAGGACAAAACTATGACCTAATAAATACTCTCAGTTCTAAGTAATATTTTATTAAAGACAGGGCTGGGGGTGAGGAATGAGAATATCTACTTGCATAAGAATTAACTATTCTGAATAGAAATTCCTATGCATCACAACCAAGAAAAGAAAGCCAAGGCCTTAAAATTGTTCATTAGTCCAGTGGTCCAACTACCAGTGAAATTTCAATGATGGTAAGAACGAGAGAAAAGACCTGACCTGTTGGTTGACTGCTCAGCTGAGGAAATGGCTGTGTAACCCAGAGACGATCGGGAACCAATAAACTGATTAATGCTAAACTCACAGGGTACCCATTTATTTATCAGAATGCCAAGTCCATAATTTTCACATTAATCATTTAGACAAAGAGAAAAAAACAAGTGATACTGCTCATTTTTACAGAGTGCTGACTTCTTGATGGATGAAGACCACTCAGAAGTCTATATTTTATTTTATTTTAAAGATTTTATTTATTTATTTGACAGAGAGACAGCAAGAGAGGGAGCACAAGCAGGGGGAGTGGGAGAGGGAGAAGCAGGCCTCCCGCTGAGAAGGGAGCCCGATGTGGGGCTCGATCCCAGTACCCTGAGCCGAAGGCAGACGCTTAACAACTGAGCCACCCAGGCGCCCCAGAAGTTTATATTTTAGACCAGTTTCTTGATGAATACAGGATCAAAACAATAGATATTGGATTAGTTTAAGGGATATTTCGATCCAGTTAGGATAGCCAGATAAATTGTCCTTTTCCAATATTAATATACAGAGTGATAAGGATTCTGGCCTTAAGTAGCAACCCTGGGGCGCCTGGTGGCTCAGTCGGTTGAGTGTCTGACTTTAGCTCAGGTCATGATCTCTGGGTTCTGGGACAGAGTCCCACATTGGGCTCTTTGCTCAGCAGGAAGTCTGTTTCTCTCTCTGCTCCTCCCCCGGCCCATGCTCGCTCGCTCTCACTCTCTCTCTCAAATAAATAAATAAAATCTTAAAAAAAAAAAAAAAAAAAGTAGCAACCCTGCCACTTAAACTATCCCTTAATCTCTTCAATACTCTTTTCTTAATCTACTGATTAGGGATATCACCACCATCACCGACACCACCTATCCTGATACAGAGAGTTGAAGGGACGGAATAAGATAATGTATATGAAAGTCCTTTGGAAACTACAGAGCTTGGATGTTACCATATTTATGTTTAGAAAACTGGAATTGGATATTACAATTTATATTAAGCTATTGAACATTAAAGTTTTCTCTACAAATGATGCTAGAAATATAAAACACATTATTTTTCTCTGGTGTGCTTGCGAGAGAGAGAGAACGAGAGAGGCTGGGAGGGAAAGAAAGAGAGAACACAGCATTGTATGTGAGTTAGCCTATTTATTTATTTTAAAAGATTTTATTTATTTGACAGAGAGAGAGTGCGAGAGCGAGCGAGAGTGCACATGCATGAGCAGGGGGATCGGCAGGCACTGAGCCCAAGGCAGACGCTTCACTGAGCTACCCAGCTGCCCCTGAGTTAGCCGTTTTAGAATTAAAATAGATTTCTATTTTGAGGACCAACACTGTGTAATCTCATAATTGGAGGGAATTTTCTCTCCCATGCAAAGCTATCTACCTTAAGATTATCTTTATGTCATTCTGAAATAGAATCCAGTTAAACTCTCTATAGATAGCTATTTTAAAAGAAGCGGTTTTTTTTGATGACTTTGCAATTTAGAAAGACTAGATGAAAAATACTGGTTGGGAGAAACTCTACAAAATACACATACACAAGTCATAGGAGGGTCGTTCTTAAAGGTGTGAAGCAGAACCTGGTTTGACTGATTTGCAAACAGATTACTGATATGTATCAATAAAAAGTGGCATCACGCCTGAGGCACAAGCAAAGCAATTGTTAATGGACTTCTAGAAGTTCCTCCTTTAAAGCCATTTTCTCCACTGTGTCAAGAAACATAAACATGTCTTAAATGTCAAGATCTTCAGTTTTTAAAAGTCTATTTCCATCTCCACTCTGGTATCTAGGTATGTTGTATACTTCATTCATTTGTGTATCACTTTATTATTTTTGTCATAACCACATCATCACTGATATATTACTTATCCCTTTAAAACAACTTTTTCCTGTCAGCGGAGTCCTTATGCTAAGCAATAACATCAGTACAATCATGAGTTTGAGGTTATATATATATATTATAAATATATTTTAATATTAATAGTTACATATTTTTCTAACACGTGTTAAAATAATGACGTGATTAATTAAATAAACATCTTGTATACTTAAATAATTTTGAGTATCAAACTTTGGAAACACTGGCCTATAGGACAGAGTATCATCTATAAAGGAAGGTAATAATTATCCACATCAGAAGTTACTATGAGGAACAAATGAGTTAGCATGTAAAAGCATTTTGGAAATGGAAAGGTACTTCACACACACACACACACACACACACACACACACACGTTCACCCCCTACTGGATTCTAAAAGCAGAGCACAAAAAATTGTTTCAGCATTGGCAGAGAAAAATAGTTTTACAAGAGGTTTAGGTTTTTATTTGATATATGTACACCTGAAAGACAAAAGAATGTGATTCTGAGTTTCAAAAAATTAATAGGAAGCCACTATTTAAAGGAGACAAACCCTTTTTAAATTTTATAATCTTACCACGTTAGCACACAGGGCACAGAAAAGCTGGCTTTTCTATGAAACCAGGATTTTCTATTATTCAATAGTGGTTTGAGATAAAGCAGGTATTAAAACTAGTAACAACTTTACTGTTTGGAATTTATTACTTCAAGGCAGCTAATTCAATAGCTTTCTGCTTTATACAGTTATGTGTGAATGGACTTTCTTTCCCTGTGATTTGTCATGGGGTAGCTATTTATTGAGTGCCTATAAATGCACCGCACACTAAAGATATCCCTAAAACACACTAAGAAGAGATCTTAGCCCCTAAAAGCATATTAAAACAACAGCGACGACTCCTTAGCACAATCTAGGCTTTGACTGTTAAGTGAGAAGCTGTAAAAACAAGAGTTGGTTCATTCCACTGGTGATGGTGGTAGTTACCGTATCTTCAGAAGGACTAACAATGTCCAATGAATGATAAGAGATTGTGTGATGGAACGGGACATTTGGGTCTATTCCTATTTTATTGGTCGAATCTGATTTTCAACCACTTCCTAATATATCCGAGCATTCTGCATGGCATATCGTAGGAGGTCATTAACTTTGAAAAAAATATTAACTATTCCTTGTATTCATGGCAAAACCTTTACAACATCATAAAGAACAGAAAAGTAATATTGAACAAATAAAAAATAGTTAAAATAGAGGGGTTTTTTTGTTTCTTTATTTAGAAAACTATATACTGTCTCTTCCTTTTTTTTTCCTATTGGTTTTATGTGTGCTGGTCTTATTTCCCAATTAGATGGTCAATCCTTGATGCATGGCACCATATTATACAGTTTATTTTTGAATGGTAGCAATGTAATTGCACAATATATGCTCAATAAAATATTCATTTATTAATACTCTGGCTCTCTTTAGAATTTATTACTAAACTATACTGTATTACTAAGAGAAAGATACTGTATGTTTTTCCTCTAATCCTTTGGAAGTGCATCAAAGGCTTTTCTTCAATGATTGCTCCATCTCCTTTACAAGCTAGCAAAGATAGCAAAATTTGTTATCTCTAGTTTTCATTAGTAGTAGTTATTTAGTTATTATTTAGGCATTATTACAGATAGGAAACTTTCTTATCTCTGGTTTAGAGTCAAAGAGATTGGGAAAAGAGGTTGGGCAAGGGCTTCAAATCCCATTTTGCTTAGCTATAGCCTTAGGAAGAGTATTTATATCCACTGGCTTTCAACGGTGGATCATTAAAGAAAAGGAAGGATAAAAAGACAAAAAGAAAAGCAGGAGGAATTCCTACTAGGAATATCTCTGCTTTGAGATAAAGCCGTCTAGGGTTTCTCTGGGAAAAATACTAATGCTTTAGGGCAAAAGGGCCTGAGACAGCAGTTTCTCGGATCCTGTCATCAGCCAAAGCCTGGCTACGCTGAGGACAATGGAGAACAGGCCAGTCCCCCTTACGTGCTAGTATTTACTAGCTATAAATAAGGCTTGTTGGTTTCAGCTTCTCCAAATCTGAAACAGTCTGGTTCTCATAGTGAAGAGCACTTCTGCTGTCAACACCAAGAGAGGGCTGACTAAAGTCAACTCTGAGGGTCCCTGAAGAGGCTGGTTAGGAGATGGTTCAACACATCCCCACGTGATAGAGGCAGCATCCTTCCAACAGGACTGTTAAATTTGAATTTTTTATGTTAAAAGCCTCTTCAAATGTGAATTTTTAAGGTTCCATAACATGCTATACCTGAAAACATACACTGTCAGTACAGTCTATTATACACAGATAGTACATGATACATGAAAAACAAAATGGAGGAAAATGAGGGGGAAAAAATCCAAATAAAGGCTGAAAAGGGTAAAAAAATTTGAAGGCAGTATCCTGAAAAAAAAAAAAAAAAAAAAGACAAAACAAAACAAAACAAAAAACCCCTCTCTTTCCTATAGATTGTTTCACCAGGAGTTTATTTCCTTCCTACTCAGTATGTATATGAAGACCAAAGCCAGTAATGCCGCCAACAATGGGCACTCCTTTGTGCTAAGATACAGATGGAATTTGCACGGGACAAAGCCACCGATAATTAGAGACGCCTACAGAACAATCCCCACAAAGAAATCCTCTAGTTTTGGGGAGAGAAGAATTCCCCAACACAATTTGCAATTACAATATGCAAAGGAATTTGCCAAAAATGTGCTGATTATATAGAAATTCAGAGGCTTCATGGGAGTGAGAGGAGAAAAGCAAGAAACCAGAAGATAAGGAATAAAAAATAACAACATAAGTTTGAAAGAATAAACCATCTGCATAGAAAAAGCCCATGTAGAGAAACCAGAAACTTGAGCAATAAAAAACCCGTGATTTATGCTTGAACTGCTGTGATGGCGGCATTACCAGCAAAAGCATAAACAAAGATGAATACATAAAGCTGTACTAGGCCGTCTCACTCTGTGCCTCACTTTGCACCAATGTAACAAAGACATACCCCAATTCATTGATGGCTTGTGGCACAAAACACTTTTAAATTGGTTGTTTGTAGACTGTACGCATTTCCTGCCTCCCGTCTCTCCAGACGGCCTTCTATTCACCCACAGAAACATGCACTAACTGCTTGTATGATGGGTGCTAGATTTTCCTACACCTAAATATTATAATGACAATTGGTTCCAGATGGTCCCACAGAAGGCTGTGTAATTTGTAATATTTATAAACCATCAGTCTGAGTCTCGGGCCCTGGGAACTGAGGACTACATGATACAGGGGAATGGGTTAGCATTCCTCTTTTCTGTCCAGGGCTGGGCCCGAGTCAGCTTTTTGAGAAGCAGGTTGGAGGGCCCTTTCCGCTGTCCTGTCCCTCTCTGCCAATACGATATTCTTCTCTACTCCCTATCCCATCCTCAGGGACCCCATGCTACAAACCCCCCCACCAGCAGATGTCTGCCTCCACACAGTACTTCATCTCTGAAATTACTTATCTTTCCTTTCTCCTCTCAGTAAACACTTTGATTCTCTTAAAGTAGTTGATCTCAACTAGAAGCTAGCATAAAAGCATCGTGTGGAAATGATCATGATAAGGTGTGAATGACCGCCTTCTGACAAATTAAATATATTGATATAATAGGACATACATATGAAAGATATGGGTATGCATAAGCATTTTCATTATATGTAATCTTCTTTCCTTTTCTTTAAATGAAAAAGCTTATTAAATCAAAAATGAATTGGGGGAGTGCCCGGGTGGCTCAATGGGTTAAGTGGCCAACTCTTGGTTTAGGCTCAGATCATGGTGTCGGGGTCCTGGGACTGAGCCCTGTGCTGTGCTCTGTGCTCAGCGGGGAGTCTACTCAAGGATTCTCCCTCTCCTTCTCCCCCCGCTCATGCTCACTCTCTCTAAAACAAATAAATCTTTAAAAAATCAAATGAATTGGGGAAATATAAACAAAATGAAAATGAAAAATTTAAGACTGAAGGAATTTCTCTGGAAATTTCTCCAGAAAGAATGACCAACTAGGAGGTTCTGCTCAGGAAGTCGGCTGCGGGAATCCGCTTAAGTTAGTCGTGCTTTTCATCTCTTCCTCTACTTCTGCATCCCAGGATTCTGTCAGTGTGCTAATTGTTTTTAAAACAATAACTATCAAACTAGGGGCAAGGCCCCTGATTACAGCAGAATGGAAGCAGAAGCAGCCAAATCAGTAAATGCCTTACCTATAAAAAAAGCCAAATATATTAAAAAGATACACTGGGGTTTTATTGCAGTCTCCTCTGACCAGTAGTTTTGCTGACAAAGGGATCTGTCATAGAACTCTTTCAATCACAAAGCTCCCTATTACTTATAAAGTATGATTAGGTTTCAAAAAAAGGTCAGCAAATACAAAGGAGAAAAATCTTTTTTTTTTTTTTTTTAAGATTTTATTTATTTATTTGACAGAGAGAGACACAGCGAGAGAGGGAATACAAGCAGGGGGAGTGGGAGAGGGAGAAGCAGGCTTCCCGCCGAGCAGGGAGCCCGATGCGGGGCTTGATCCCAGGACCTGGAATCATGACCTGAACCGAAGGCAGACGCTTAACGACTGAGCCACCCAGGCGCCCCAGGAGAAAAATCTTTTTTAGATGAAAGATATTAATGTATACATATACATATACGTGTTTTGCTCAGGTTATTAGTTTGTTCCCAAAAGCAAAATATGTATTGGTGCCTCAAAATGTAGTATGTAGGGAAGTCATGAATAATTAAATTCTTGGGAAAACTTTTTATGTGTCAAGAAGAAAAGTCCGGAAATCGTAAGATTGGGTGTGACACTAGCTGGCTTACCAATGCAAATAGAAGGGATTTGTAAATGGTTAGTGTACCTGTCAACCACCTGTGTTTCTATCCTGTTCCCTCTCTCCTTTACCTTGCTTTTAGAGGTGTTCAGTTGTTTATTTTTCTAGTCATTTCCAGGAAAAGGCACATGAGACTTGTTATGTCCAGAGGGAGGTGGGGGATGGAGTAGAGAGCAGTTACATTAAATGCTTGGCTCAGAATGCCAAAGTTTATTCTGGAAACTTAAGGGAAAAAAAAAAAATTAAGGAGGATTAATGTCCAGATTCCCCAAATATATTCTAGTTGATCTGGCCTATAGGTTTCATAGTTCATGTGTTCTAATTATTCATTCAACCCTGACCTGTTCTCAGTGCAAACCCAGGTAGCAGCTCAGCTGCTTGGAGAGAAGGAAAAGCCCTCTGCGTGGCTGTCAGTCTCCTGAGGGGAATGAGTCAAGCTACGTGCTGCTGCCTCACCTCGCCAGAAGCCTCCCAGACTTTTCACTTCCTCTTTCCATTTCAAAGTTGCAGAAACTATTTTTCAGTGGAAATGCTGCTGGCAATTGGATTTCCTAATGATTTCTATACAAAGAACCAGGGAGACAGCTGGACCAGTGGAAGCCAGACCCCTCCAGCCCTCGCCCCTACCTGCTGTGTCTGTTGTCTCTGGATCGCTCTCACTTTGGGCACGGGGCTCTCTCTAGATGAGGAGGACTGCTGCCGGGACCGGCTCCCGTTCTGCAGAGGTTCGGCCACCAGCGCCGCAGACGCCACCGACATGCTCCCTGTGCTCCGTAAGGAAGCGCTGTGCGGCAGGGACGGCGGGGCTTTGGCTCGGGCACCTAACCCAGCCTGGTCCATCTTCCGGATGGGGGCCTGCCCGGTACTACTCTGCCGTGGCAGAGCAAGAGGTATGTGTCTGTCCGGCACAGTGCGCCGCCTCGAGAAATCCTCGCTCTGGGTGCTGCGTTTGGTGAAGTCTTCCATGCTGCTATTGCTGGGCCCGCTGAGTTTGAAATCTTCGCTGTTACTTTGGCTTCTGGAACTGGCAGTGCTTAGATTCTCCAAACTGGAATCCACAGAGGCCTTTGGCATTGCTGGAATTGGGTTATTGAGGTGATAGACAGGGTTCTGGAATGACAAGGGCTGGAGGCTGCCTGGCTGGTTCAAGGCTGGGTGCAGGGGCCTTCTCACTTGGGGTGCACTCTGGGGGGTGCTCTGGGTTTCCCGCAGTTGTTTGATGCTGGCCACCTGGGTGATGGAAAGCTGGCTTCCAGTTAAGCGCATAGGCACATCAAGCATGACAGATGCATGCTCCACTTGAGCAGCGTGAGGGTCCTGAAGGTCCATGAGGGAGATGCTCCGACCGTTAGGAAGGCTACTTTCCTTTTCATCCTTTTCAGAGTAAGTCATGCTCTGGGAGGAGGTTTGCTGAACTAGCAATAATGTTTTCCCTCTGAAATAGCTATCTGTGTTGTCCTGGCTTGGAGATTTTAGCTTATGCAAATCACTGTGGAAAAAGAGGACCCTTAATTACTCTGGAGGCAAATTCAAAATAGTTAAGATTTCTCAATCCAAGGCATATGAACATTTCTGAAGGCTCCAGGCCCAATGTGGATACTTATGTTGGTTTCTAAACTCAGATTTCATCATTACAATTCTTAAAAATCCACATTTTTAGTTTTTCTCCGAAGGTGGGGAATAACACTGTGTATACCACTCCACCATTGTCTTTGATTTTTACTAGAATTCCAGTCATTTCCTAGTTAGGTTTTAAACCCTCCCGAGGTATTCCAATTCATAGTTAATTGGTTCTGTCTAAATCTTCAAGAGGAGGGAGCAGCGCTGTGTGTACAACCAAAGGGTGCCTGCTAAAGGCCCAAGTCTTGCCAATCCAGAAAAGAGGGTCAGTCTAAGCATCAACATTGCATCTACCTATCCAGCTGACACAGTTAAAATGACATTAACTGAGGTTCTCTAGATTTTTGAGTGCTACAATATATGAAAATATAAATTTAATCTTCCCCCATTAAGGTGGACTTAAGGTGCTCGCTTCGGCAGCACATATACTAAAAAAAGGTGGACTTAGGTTTTTTTTTATGTTTGTTGAATATAACTCTACAATATCATTCTAGAAAATAAGTATCCTAGATCTTGTGTATTATTATGATAAACAACTGGATTATCTCAGGCCAGATGATTCTTTCCAATTGATGACTTTCAGGTTGTAAATTCAACAAATAAGTTAAATAGATTTCTGCCAAATCTCTAAGCATTATCTCTCTCTGAGACAACAGTTTCAATTCTCTCTTTCATACCTGTCAGTGGGGTCTTCAAATATTTTCTGCAGCCCAGAGGAGAGGCTTCCACTGACATTTGGACTGGAGTTATGCTCAGTGAAGCGTCTCAGTTGCTGTTGTATTGGTGTAGGATTAGTCAGAGACTTGGTAATATCAGCAAGAACTCGAGGCAGAGGTCCCAATTTTGCCACGGTTGCCTGTAGGAAGGAATTTTCACCCTAATTGGATAATAAGCATTGCGACATCCACCAAGGATTGTTTTTGGGACAACGGTGCCCATTGATGGAGGGGTGTAGGTTGGAGGGAAGGGTAGGTGTTTGCATATGGGAGTGGCAGGTTCATAATGCATTGTTATGGAGCAGCAGAACCATGGCGTCGAGATGAATGGAGGAGGCGAAACAAGGTGCAGCAGACATCGAGGAAAGAAAGGAAATAGAAATTAGGATTATGCAAATAAAAATTAAAAGACATGCTCAAAACAACCAAACTATTGCCATTCCAACTAAAATAGGCATGCAAAGCAAACTAAATCTTTGGGAGGCTAGTAGATCAAGGTGGGGGTGGGTGGGTAGGGGAAGAACCAAACACCTTCTAACCAAAGGACTTCAAGACCAGAGGATTGGCTAGTGTGATGGAACTTCCAAAGAAAAGGCATCGTGTGAGAAAAGAAATGCATGCCAACGTACAAGAAGGTGTTGCATTCAGGGGTCTGGAGCACTGCAGGGCACACAGTTGATATTGCCATCCACTATCCCATTTACTTTTGGGAACTCTGACCTATTGTCAAGACAATCTTTTTTTAAGCAGCAATATCAGGTAAACTCTCTCTATGGGATGTGTCTAAGATTCACCCTGGTTCCCAGGACCAAACACCGATGAAAAAGGAGAAGGCATGTTTACTTAGCAAAGCCTGTTAAAAAGGCCTTGACCCTAAATCAACCAGGTCTATTCCACAAAATTACTGTATCCGCATCCCACTGATGTGGTTACTTGACAAAGAGTCACTTTTTAGTATTGGCTTTATCCATCTCAATCATTTTCTTCTTTGGGGAATTCTTATCCTCATGGAGTCTTACGCGACTCCTCAACTCTAGGACAGCTTTACACGGCTGCTTCTGGGTCTCCTGTGTCTTCTCCAAAACTGAGACTCTTCAACTCTGCTCAGATGGGTAGAGTGGCTGGTCAAATGCCACCCAAAGAATAGCCTTTACTTGCTCAACTTTCCTGAGCCATGATTCATATTCAAGGAATTTATCCTCAGTACAGCTGCAACTCAAAGTCTAGCTAGCATTTCTACAAGTGAAGAAGGGGTTCTCAAGAATACAAAACAGTTTATTATTTTACAAATGGTAGGACACCCTACCATTTACATTGCCTCAGGAAAGTGGTCTTTACTAATAAGTCTTACTCCCCCCATTTTATTGGTACAACATTGTTAAGGATAATAGGAAAATGGAGGAAAACAAATACATTCTTATCACAAAAAAAAACCCTTTGTCTTTTGAAGTTATTCTAACATTCCACCACACCTATTTATGAAGTACCTGTAGCAAACAAAAACATCAATAAATAATTATTGTGATAAACCTAGCTAAAGTCTAAGACTACTTTCCATTACAAATTCTATTTCTCTTTGAAAAATTCCAGAAGGAAGAAAATGATTGGCATGGTATATATTTAGTTATAAATATGTAATTCTTAGCTTATACTCAGAAAATAAATGATTAAAAGTATTTTGTTTTTTAAATTCATATCTGTAGAGAAAGAAAACATCAGAATTTTCAGATCCCATGTAACTCAGTAGTACTAATAGTTATATTGAACCCTCTGACTTGCATAATAAAAGAGTCTCGTGAGTAAAACTAATTAAACACGATAATCTCAGCATTTTTCTAAGTCCACAGTTTTGTTAGAATTATTAATAAGAGGTTTCATCACCTCATCCTGCTATACATGAATAAATCTGCACTTAGCAATGTTTGATGTTAGTTTCTAGGGAAGTTTTTAGACATGTTATATATAATGTTCCATACATATATTTATTTATTTATAGAAATATATACTCCATTAATTCAGATAATTAGTTAAAAATATACGTTAATAATTTCACGGCCTTCTAGAATTTTTGGTTTGCAGGGCACATATTTTACTTGGAATTGATAACTATTTACTCCTAGACTTCTAGCACAAAAGGTTGCTTTCAACTAGCAGAAAGCATGAATGCTGTCACTCTGTAGATACTCTCCAGAATTCAGGTATATTCAGGTTCTCTAACTCCCATCTCCCATTATGCTTCCAGCCTACTTTACCTTATCAAGTTGGGAAACTACTTCCCACAGTAAGGAATGCAAAACTGAAAGCTCTCGGCCCAGATCAATGTAACCATCAAAGCCTGGGGTGTTTGAGATGGTGTCTGGATTAGAGATCTCCAAAAGAAAGCGCTTCATTCCACCCCATTCATGCTCTAAAAAATCATTCATGAATGCCATGTATTCTTCTTTGTTACCAAATCTGAAATAGAGGGAGAGAAAATGGGAAAGGACATATTCAGGAAAAGAGATGTTTGAGTTGATTTTACACTGAGCTTTAAATTTTTTATTTTTTTAAATTTAATTTTTTTTAAAAAGATTTTTATTTATTTGACAGAGAGAGATACAGCAAGAGAGGGAACACAAGCAAGGGGAGTGGGAGAGGGAGAAGCAGGCTTCCCGCTGAGCAGGGAGCCCGATGTGGGGCTCGATCCCAGGACCCTGGGATCATGACCTGAGCCGAAGGCAGACGCTTAACGACTGAGCCACCCAGGCGCCCCTAAATTTAATTTTTTAAATTTAAATTCCATTAGCCAACATAGAGTACACATCATTCGTTTTAGATGTAGTGTTCAATGATTCATCAGTTGCATGTAACACTCAGTGCTCATCTCATCATGTGCCCAATTTTTTGTTTTTATGTTGGGGAGGTAAGTGACTAATTTATAATCTGTAAGTGATAAATGCTAAAACATACTTTCTCAATACTGATGTAAAACTCAAACACTTTGCATAGCTTTCTATTCTCTGTCGGCTAAAGCTAAACCTCTTTTTTTCTGGTATTTAAAGCTCTCTGTAAATAACCTTCATTTGCCTACCAAATGCTCATCAGTATAAACCTTCAATATTGCTAGCTTCTTCAGAGTCCCCCAAATATATGGTGCTTCTCCAAGCCTTTGCTCATGGTATTTATTTTCGTTATAGAGGAACTTCTCTTCTTTGTCTCTCTAAATTCTAGGTATCTTCAGGGCCTTGCTTAAGCCCAGAAAACTTCTTCCAAAATAAAATAGAAATAATTTTTACCAGAATTAACTCAAATAGGGTAAATATGTCTACTTCTGTGTTGGCTCTTAAATAGGATACACAAAGTTAAAATAGTGCACTTCTAAAAGCCACTATTTATACTAGAAAACAATCTGTCTCACCGAAGTTCTAATTTTTTCCTTCAACACACTGCTAATAGAGAATCTTGTCTTTTTAGAAACAATGAAAAGTGGCAAGAAAAAGGTGTGAGTGGACACACTCTGCCACCCAAACACATCTGCTGTTTACAATTCAAGTGCATTTCCTCCCCAGTGGTTTCCTAACTCCCTTTCAAAAAATTTTAAATCTATCGAAAAGTTGAAAGACTATATAACAAACAACCATATGCATTCATCTACATTAACCAACTGTTAACATTTTGCCAAGTTTGCTTTCACTTTCTCTCTCTGCACACACTTTTTTTTGGCTGAACCATTTTAAACTAAGTTGCAGACATAAACTCTAAATACATTAGCACCCATTTCTCCAGAATAAGGAATATCTCTTACATAAACTAATGCCATTATCACACTAAAACTTTTTAAAAACATTATCCATAAATCATCTATATATAGTCCACATTTAATTGTCCCCAAATGACTTTTATAGATTTTTTTTTTCCCAATTCAGATCCAATTAAGATTCAAGCATTGCAGTGTTTTAAAATCTAGAACGGTCCCTCTCCATCTTTTCAATTTTTCATGACATTGACTTTTTCTGAAGGGGCCAAGTCAATTGTCTTAGATAATGTAAACATTGAGTTTGTCAGATGGTTTTTATACTTAGGTTTTTGTATTAACATATTTTCTAGTATCCATTTTCTTTTTTGCTTAAGTTTTTAATAGCACTTTTCATTGAGTATAATAATATCTTCATCATATTCCATATTACTGGATATTTTTTATGAACACTGTGGTGGCTGCAAATATTCTACTGAATGCATGTACCATGGGTTATTTACCACTCCTATAAAGTGAATATTTAAGCGGTTTCCTTCTTTTTTCCTTATTTTTAATATCACTGTGATGAAAATCTTGTAATATGAGTGATGAGGCTTCCCCACCCCCATCCAAATTTTAGGTATCACGTATTTTTTAAAACAATGTTTTTAAAAAGTGCCTAAGGTAGTGACACCTACTTGGCAAAGTTAGCCAGGTTCTGAATGACCTTGGCAATCAGAGTTAGGGTGCGAGATGTGCGGTCATCAGGATACTCCTGCATAAGGTTGAAGAGACTGGGAGACATGATGGCGGGGCACAGGAAACGGAGGAACAATGAGGCACTGATGAGCCGCTCACTGATGTCCTGCTTGCCGCGGTTCAGGCACTGCTGCTTCCAAGATGCAAACACTTCTTTCAACTCACGAGGGAAAACACTGGGGAAGGAAAAAAGATCAAACCTCTAAATATAAAAGGACCACAACCCAAGAAAACACAAGTGATCACACTCTGGCCCAACACGCCTCTGCTCTAGAGACAGGCTAAGAGGAGAGCCTAGTAGAGAGAATTCTGCCTGATTCATGGCTTAGAGTTGGTGGAAAATTGACAAAAGTCCAGATGGAGACTGGAAACCCAAAGCTACAAAACTCAGGGATTAGTGTAAATTTAGTTTTGCAAAGTGGGAAAATGGCATGAGGCTCCTGACTAAACCATCTGGTTTAATAGAGCTTACCATAATCTCTCTAAAGAGTGTTCATCAAAACTCTTCCAAAAATCTCACTAATCGCTGGGGTTGGAGCAATGCAAAAATCATTAACACAATCGTTTAACGCTAGTAAGTATTTTAGAAAGCCATTAAAATACCTTTGGTATTAGAGGATGTGGTGCTAAGACTCTGGGGAAATATTATATTTATGTAGAGAGTCAGTTCACAGGTACTGTTGCTTACACTGGAGATTTGGATCTTCGAGGGCACTCTATCAGGGAAACCTTCCATTTTCCCCCTCAGCCCTTCCTTTGGTTGGGAAATGGCACCGTTAACACTGTGATGACTTCTGCATGGAAAAATGTCAATTCCATACGCAGGGGCGGAAGCACTGACACCTGCTCACCAGTAGGAGTTGATGATCTTGCAGAAAGCCAGCTCACAGCACATCTTCAGGTTGCTCTGATGGTCTATCAGTTCACTAGAGGAACACTTGCTGGGGTCCACTTCGCAGTTCTCATCTGACTCATACAAAGCTTTGATGAACTCCCCTGTTTGAAGAGAGAAGATGACAGACAGTACAACTATGAATAGTGTCCTCCCGAACAGAATAAAAGGATTTCGGATTTCTGTCCTTAACGTAGAATGGGAATTTCTTTCTGAGACCTGACGTGGAGGGCTCAAAGGATTGTTACTGCTTTAGAACCCAAGGGTTACTACCTCCCATATATCATGTTTATTTTCCTCATCCTGGAAGTGGAAAAACTGCAATCACTAACATCACCGTAATGGTATTTATAAAAATAATAATGATACTAGTTTAATCAATGATACAACTTTAAATCTATTATCTAAAATCACAAATATATTTTATTAGCAGGAACTCATTATTTGTTATAAGGCCCTTCTACCAGGGTGAATAATGTTATTATTTTAGAAGACAAAAGAACCCAAGCTTGACTGAATAGCCCACCTAAGGTTTTTAGTGCTAAAGCTGGTGCCAAACATAGATTCAAGTAAGGGTCTCTAGACTTAATCTCCTGTGAAGGGGACAGTCATTCAACATAGCACAAAACTGGAGCAGAACATTTCTTTATATAATGTTCGCCCAAATAAATTTAGTTTAGAAGCACTGTTCATGTATTCCATCCTCTACAGAGATATGTCCATATTCCCTAAAAGAACAAATCCTTACCTTCCCTGTTTTTCCTCCACTATACATTATACCTTGTGTATGTTCTAGTGTTCCATGTCTCACACTGGTGATTATTTGTTTACATGTTTGTCCCATGTTCACCTCTCTGGGATGAATACCCTCGGAGGTCAGAGGCCTGCTTCGATTCATGGTTGAATTTCCAGCCTATCAAACAGCTCCCAAAACACTGCAGATGCTCAATATTTATCAGAGATGATAGTATGTATTCTTGGGTTTTTATAGGTCTCTACGATCCTTTCAAATCTGCTTATATACTCTCAAGGTTTAGCCTAGTTCTAATAAATTTCATGAAGCGAACAAAAATTTCTGCAAAATTAGGTAGCAGCAGCAACATGCGGGGCATTTTCTATTAAAAGGGTTAGTAGTGAGGTAAGTGAAAGATTTTACAAAAAAGCTAAAATAGAGGCCTCCTTATTTGGAGAAAAAGTGCTTGGAGAACAGGAATTTAGTGCATAGAAAAAGTAAAGGTTTTGGAGCCAGACAGATCTAGGATCTAGCAGAGAGGACCTGTACTTTCTTTCTTTCTTTTTAAAAAATATTTTTATTTACTTATTTGACAGAGACACAGCGAGAGAGGGAATACAAGCAGGGGGAGTGGGAGAGGGAGAAGCAGGCTTCCCACAGAGCAGAGAGCCCGATGCGGGGCTCGATCCCAGGACCCTGGGTATCATGACCTGAGCGGAAGGCAGATGCATAACTGACTGAGCCACCCAGGTGCCCAAACTGGCAACTTTTAACTAAATTTTCTCTGAGAATTCTTCAGGCAGCCTGGAAACGGCATTTATTTTTTTGCCCAAAGTGTATGAAATATAATTAAACTTTAATTATTCTGAGTGCTCAGCTGTCCTTATTAATTTTTTGGTTTACTGAGACTTCACTGTGAAGCCTCTTTATATAATAATTATTATAAAACCTTCCTCAATTGTAGTATTAGAGGCTCCTGCCACAGTAATTACAGTTTCATATGAAAATAATTGAATTCTTCTCAGGTAACTGAAAATTGTGCAGTTCTTCAGGGTTACTATTTGAAAAATCACATTACTATCTCAAACCATATCAAATAAGTCTGAATTTACACTGGCTCCAAGACACACTCTGTAAGTTGTTTTCAAAAGAGAGTTTTTGTCACAAAAGTAAAATAGAGGAGAAAAAACAGCCACTGAGCATCTAGATCTTAAGGCTAACTAGAAATGTGGGAAGTTAAGCGGGAAGAAGACAGTAAAATCTCCATCCTGAAGCATCTTACCAATTAATTTTGTTTATGCTCTTGTAGCCATTTTCACTACCTTGGTCCTTGCTCTTGGGTTATGAATCTGATCATAGAGATATGTGTGGGGTTATCTGAGTTTCTTCTCATGCTCACTGAATTTTCATGTCTCATATAGCCCATCAGCTATTTAATTATTCTCTGTTCTATCAAAGCACTTGCATCTACTTTTCACTTTGGAAATTATTTATTTGGAAATCCTGTTTATTAGTACACTGAATGGCAGAATATAGATTTTGATTTTTAAGAAGTAGGTAGTCAACACATATTTATCCCTAGGTCCACAGAATGGAGACTATGGTTTGAGATGCTTCATCATTGCCTTTTATAAGGCAATACAAATCATTAAAGCAAGCCATGAGATATACTTTAGGATATGACTGTAATAAGCCCTTTTGGTGAGACTATGAACTTCTCTGTACCTTTCCCAATATCAGTGAAAATCCATTTTCACTATTCTTACAAATTCCCATTAGATCTTAAACTAAAGCACATGACTTAGAGAAAAGACTATGAAGCTAGGAAGCAGGAAGAGAAGAAATTTAATTCTGCAGAGTAGGAATTAATCGCTACTACACTAAGCCCACTTCATGTAAACACAGTGGGCCTATTTCTTGAACAGTCATTCATATTTTACCCCGTACAACCTGGTCCCTGTCCTCCTGATAGCAGTCCCAGCCACCACTAGTGATCTTTATTTTTTTTAAAGATTTTATTTATTTATTTGACAGAGAGATAGATAGAGCCAGAGAGCACAAGCAGAGGGAATGACAGAGGGAGAGGGAGAAGCAGGCTCTGCACTGAGCAGGGAGCCCGATGTGGGATTTGATCCCAGGACTCTGGGATCATGACCTGAGCCGAAGGCAGATGCTTAACCATCTGAGCCACCCAGGTGCCCCACTAGTGATCTTTAAGTTGCCAAATGTGATAGCCATTTTTTTTTTAACCTCTGCTTTCCTCAGTCTCTGACTCTATTGATGCTTTCTCTCTTTTGGTGTCTAAGAGTCAGTATTTTCTTGGTTTTCTTGCTTTGCCTGCATGTGTGCACACGTCCCTTCTCTTTGTGATCACTTCCCTGATTCCTCTTCTTCCTTCCATCTATATCATAAACCTAGGTGCACTGGAAGATCTGTAGCTTCATTTATCCCTCCACATGAGTAACTTAGTCCTAAATTTCCAAGAGACACCTAGACAGATGTCTTGGGATTTCTCACCTAGAACCCCTGGGATTTCCTACTAGAACTTCAAACTGAATACCCATGAAGTGGAAATATCACTTTCCATCTCTCAAGCCTACTGCTTCTGTGTTCTTTATTTCTGTCGAGAATCTCATCATCCTTCTAGTAACTCAAGGCCCAACATTCATTGTAATAGCTGGTTTCCAACTCCTACCCCGGCCCATTCTCACAAATTGACAAGTTGCCATGTTCCCTCAGCTCAACTTCTTTAATATTTCTCAGATCCCCCTTTCCTCTTATTCTTGGTGATCACATCATTCAGAGGCTCCTGATTTCCTGCCTTCCTTCTTACAATGGCTTCTTAACTGGTATCTCTTTTCAGTCGCTTTCTTCACCAACACATTTTAATCATTTTGTTAAACTAATTCTCTTGAAAATACCCTGCTCAAAACTTACAGTGGCTCACCAGTGATTACTGTAAAATCTAAACTCCTCAGCCCAGCACTCAAGGCTCTCAACAAATTGGTTCTAATTGTTTTTCTAATCTTTTTTTGTTGTTGTTGACTTATTTCATTTTTCAGCTAATTAATTTTATTTCATACATGCCTGGTTCTCTCATACCTTTATGCCTTTTTGTCCGTGTGGTTCTTTCCCCTCTGCCAATTCCTGCTATTTCCCTTGTCCAATATCTGTTTTTATATAACCTTTCTACTCTCCAAGCTACACACACACTATTTATGTATCTTACATGGGAAATTTCATAATTCCATCAGCTAGAATTAATTTCTTTAATTCTTTGGAAAAGCACAGGATCTCCGTCTCTCTCTTTTTGGTTATAAGGATATCCTTATCTTTCTCATCTCCCTATCTTATAAACTCCTTGAGGGCAAAAATCTCTCCATTCATTCAACATAACTTACTGTCTACTCTTGACCGTCACATGTGACTACTGAGCACTTGAAATGTGCTAGCGCCAATTGGAATGTGTAACAAATGCAAAATACACACCAAATTTTAAAGAGTTAGTATGAAAAAAAGTATTATGCCTCACTAATAATTTTTATATTGATAACCTGCTAAATAACATTTGGATATACTGGGTTAACTATAATGTTATTAAAACTAAGTTTACCTATTTCTCTTTACCCTTTTCATTCTGTGACGACTAGGAAATTTAAATCATTCACATTATGTTTCCATACGATGGTGCTGCTCTACATTCTGTGGGAAGTACTAGGGATATGAAGATAAAAGAAATGACTATGTTCTTCAAGAAACTCGTGTCTGCTTTATCATGATGTATGTCACCCAGCACAGTGCCTTACTCTAGTGGTGTTAATGCCTGAATTTCATGACCAGATCTGAAATTCCAGGTAAGTGCCCTAGTCAGCAAGAACTACTGATTGGTAGGGGCGCCTGGGTGGCTCAGTCACTTAAGCATCTGCCTTCGGCTCAGGTCGTGATCCCAGGGTCCTGGGATCGAGCCCCACATCAGGCTCCCTGCTCTGTGGGAAGCCTGCTTCTCCTTCTCCCACTCCCCCTGCTTGTGGTCCCCCTCTCGCTGTGTCTCTGTCAAATAAATAAATAAAATCTTAAAAAAAAAGAAAAAAAGAACTACTGATTGGGCAAAATGTAGTAATTATTAAAAATTCTAGAGATCTTGAAGGCAGAAATTAGGAGTTGTGGGAACTGGCAAGAGTTTTTTTACCTTTTGATGCATGATAACAAATGTTAACATTTTCAAGATTTCAGTAATATATTTATATCATAACGTAAATAATCAACACTTTGGGGGAAACAGGTACCCTCAGATCTAGTAGTGACATCCACTCATATTGTGTATCTTAGTGTCAAGAACTTGAGGGTCCTGGGGGTAGCTGCATATGTTGATGAGCTTTCTCTTTCTGTACATATTGGAATAAATCAACATGTAATAAAGCAGTACTACTTGTGAGTACTAGAGAGACTTACAACTGAAAGTCAAACTTTAACACTCTCGTCAGCTAGAACTAAGTAACATGCTGAATTTGAGCTCAATTTGTTTGTCCTATGAGGGTGAAATAACAAAATCAAAAGGCAAAAAAAAACAATGCGTTTCTTCTCCATACCCAATGCGTCATGAAGATACTGTTGTCCCACCAACTTAAGGTATTCCTCAATGGATTTGGTGGCAATGGTGTTCTCTCTGAAGATCAAGACGTCATGCTCTCCACAGCGATCCACCTCAGACATCACCAAGTCGGTGAGAAAATCCTGGTAGAAAAACGTTCAATGAGGCACAAAGCAAATGAATAAGTAATACACATTGCAAGAAACTGAAGAAATATCGGACATCCTGGGAATGCTGCTTTAAAACTAAAGCTGCCTGATTCATTTGAAAGAAAAAAGTCCATCAGGATAAAAGCTTAATCACCCCAACCCGAAGTTTAAAATTCCTCCAAAGGTCTTCCATTGCACTTTTGATAAAGACCATACTTCTGCACGCGGCCCACGAGTCCCTATATTTTCTGGTTTCTGTCCACCTTCCCAGCCTCCTCGTATACCATTCTCTCTGCATTCCATTCCAGCCGCAAGGGGCTTCTCTTTAGGCCCTCGAATAACACCAAGCCCTTTCTAACACATGATGCCGTCTATTTACCACAAAGCTTCTGCAAATGCTGTTCTGCTTCACTCCTACCCTCGCTCCTGCCCTCACTGTCATGGAGTTAATTCCTCAAATCCTTTGGATCCTCATTTGTACGTCATTTCTTCAGTGAAGCCTTCTCTGAACCAGCATCAGTCAGGTCTCCTATTCCCCACTCTCATAGTGCCATATATTTTTCCCCCTCTGCATTTCTCACTGTAATCACACATTTACTTCTGTAAGTACTTAATTATTATCTGTTTTCCCCCAGAAGACTGTAAACCCCATGAGGCCAAAGACAATGTCTATTTTTAGTCATTTCCAGATCTTCAGCATTTAACAGTTTCTGGTACATATTAGATGTTCAATATATAATAGTTATAAATTGGTCCATGGTGTTAACGTGGAATTTCTTAAACTTAACACTTGAACTCATTTTCTAGGCTGATTATCTGTCTATCTGTCTATCTATCCATCTATGTATCTCCATCCATCCATCCATCCATCCATCCATCCATCCATCCATCCACCCATCTATCCAGAAAAAAGGCATAAGGAGAAATAAAGCCCTTAAGGAATAGTTGGTTCATTTCTCAATAGTCTTAAAGATTAACTTGATGTAAAATTCAATGTTTATTATTCTTTAGTTTAAACGCTGTAACATCATATGTGGAATGTTATATATTCATTGGATATTTCAAAGTCTCCAAAACCAAAAACAAAGGAAATATGTTGATTTACTTTTACTTGAAAATTAAGCATTTTGAACATTAAGGGGATTTACTCTGTGGCAGCTCAACAAAGTAAGAGTTACAGATATAGGAATCACTATTACAATTCATGTGCTAAGGAACAGGAGGAAACTTATGGGGGTGATGGTAACATTTTGTACTTGACTGTTGTGGTTTCCATGGGTGCATAATATGTCAAAACTCATTGCACTTTCCACTTAAAATGGGTGTATTGTACATAAACTGTACCTCAATAAAGTTGTTTAAAAAATATCATATACAGGCGGAGCAAGATGGCGGAGGAGTAGGAGACCTGGATTTCATCTCCTCTCACGAATTCAGCTGGATAGGGATCAAACCATTCTGAACACCTACAAACTCAACAGGAGATCGAAGAAAGGAATAGCAACAACTCTCTGAACAGAAAAGTGACCACTTTCTGGAAGGTAGGATGTGCGGAGAAGTGAATCCGAGGCGATATTCGGGAGGATAGACGGCGGGGGAGGGGCCTCCGTCGGCCGCTTCTGGCAAGTGATAGAACCACGGAGCACAAAATCGGAACTTTTAAAAGTCTGCTCCGCCGAGGGATGTCACTCTGGTGGCTAAGCGAGGGGTGGAACCCTCCGGGACAGTGTGGTCTCCGGACCCTCGGGGTCACAGAAAGACCGGGGGTGCCTGAGTGTGACAGAGCTCCCAGGTAACGGAGCAGGGAAGCCGGCTGCAGAGGCAGAGCCCAGGTGCGGGCTCTCAGCTTGGGGTGGCCATAAACCGTGATCCGTGGCACAGTCGGGCCACTGCTCCTCCAGCAGGGACCCAACAAGCGGCAGATCCGGGGAGACTCACCTTCCTCCCCCGGGAGGAGCGGCGCGGGAGTGCACCGCAGGGATCTGCTGGGTTTGGAGACTCCACCCGGGGTCCGGTGCCAGAGATAGAAACGCGCGGTCACAGGCCAGGTGAGCACGGAGTGCGGCCGGAGACCGGGGAGATGGGAATGACTGACGGCTTTTCTCTGGGGGCTCACTGAGGAGCGGGGCCCTGAGTTCTCGGCTCCTCTGGGGCAGAGATTGGGAGGCCGCCATTTTCACTCTCCGCCTCCAAAGCTGGACGGAAAGCTCGCAGGGAACAAAAGCCCCAGAGAGCAAACCCGAGCAGATTACTTAGCCGGGAAGGGGCAAGGGTGGGGCAATTCCGCCTCTGGCAGAGACATTTGGAAACCACGGCAACAGGCCCCTCCCCAGAAGATCAGCGAGAACAGCCAGCCAAGACCAAGTTCACCGATCAATGAGAATGGCAGAACTCCAGCGCTAGGGGAATACTGCACATAGAATTCATGGCTTTTTTACCATGATTCTTTAGTCTTTCAAAGTTAATTTTTTTTAACTCTTTTTCTTTTTTTTTGAATTTTTCTTTTTCCCTTTTTCAACCAACATCTTATCAATCCCTTTTTAAAAAAATTTTTTTTTTATTTTTCATTTTTAGAGTCATATTCTATCCCTTCATAGTAGTTACCCGTATTTTTGGCTTATATATATAAGTTGTTCTCTCTTTAAATTTTGAGATAGTTTCTTCTAACACATTAAAATATACCCTAAATCTCTAGTATATGGTGTTTACTATTCCCCTGCCTGATCACATTCTCTCCTTTTTTTTTCTTTTTTCTTTTTTTAAATCCTCTTCTTTCTTTTTTCAAACAACTTCTTATCAATTCCTTTTATAAAATTTTTTATAATTTCCATCTTTACAGTCATATTCCATCCCTTCATCATATCAACCCTTATTTTTATACATATATAAGTTTTTCTTTCTTTAAAATTTTGGGAGGCACTTTCTTCTAAAAGACCAAAATACACCCCAAATCTAGTGTGTGGCACTGATCTATATACCAGCCTGATCATATTTGATCACATTCTGGTTTTTTTGTTGTTGTTGTTGTTTTGTTTTGTTTGTTTTTGTTTTTATCTTTATCTTTTTCTTCTTTATCTTTTTTCTCTCTTTCCGTTTCTTGTTCCACTGCTTCAGGTCTTTTCTGATTTGTTTAGAGTATATTTCCTGGGGACGTTGTTACTCGGCTAGCATTTTGTTCTCTCATTAATCTATTCTCCTCTACACAAAATGACAAGACAGAAAAAATCACCTCAACAAAAAGAACAAGAGGTAGTACCGACTGCCAGGGACCTAATGAATACGGACATTAGTACGATGTCAGATCTAGAGTTCAGAATCATCACTTTAAAGATACTAGCTGGGCTTGAAAAAAATATGGAAGTTATTAGAGAAACCCTTTCTGGAGAAGTAAAAGAACTAAAATCCAACCAAGTAGAAATCAAAAAGGCTATTAATGAGGTGCAATCAAAAATGGGGGCGCTAACTGCTAGAATAAATGAGGCAGAAGAGAGAATCAGTAATATAGAAGATGAAATGATGGAAAATAAAGAAGCTGAGAAAAAGAGAGATAAACAACTACTGGATCACGAGGGTAGAATTCGAGGGATAAGCGATACCATAAGACGAAACAACATTAGAATAATTGGGATCCCAGAAGAAAGAGAGAGAGGGGCAGAAGGTATAATGGAGCAAATTATAGCAGAGACCTTCCCTAATTTGGGGAAGGAAACAGGCATGAAAATCCAGGAAGCACAGAGAACCCCTCTCAAAATCAATAAAAATAGGTCAACACCCCGACATCTAATAGTAAAACTTATGAGTCGCATAGACAAAGAGAAAATCCTGAAAGCAGCTCGGGAGAAGAGATATGTAACCTACAAGGGTAGAAACATTAGATTGGCAACAGACCTAACCACAGAGACCTGGCAGGCCAGAAAGGACTGGCAGGATATATTTAGAGCACTAAATGAGAAAAATATGCAGCCAAGAATACTATATCCAGCTAGGCTGTCATTGAAAATTGAAGGAGAGATAAAAAGCTTCCAGGACAAACAAAAATTAAAGGAATTTGCAAACACGAAACCAGCCCTACAGGAAATCTTGAAAGGGGTCCTCTAAGCAAAGAGAGAGCGTAAAAGCAACATAGACCAGAAAGGAACACAGACAATATACAGTAACAGTCACCTTACAGGCAATACAATGGCACTAAATTCCTATCTTTCAATAGTTACCCTGAATGTAAATGGGCTAAATGCCCCAATCAAAAGACACAGGCTATCAGACTGGATTAAAAAACAAGATCCATCGATATGCTGTCTGCAAGAGACTCATATTAGAACCAAAGACACCCCCAGATTGAAAGTGAGGGGGTGGAAAACCATTTACCATGCTAATGGACACCAAAAGAAAGCTGGGGTGGCAATCCTTATATCAGACAAATTAGATTTTAAACCAAAGACTGTAATAAGAGATGAGGAAGGACATTATATCCTACTTAAAGGATCTATCCAACAAGAAGATCTAACAATTGTAAATATCTATGCCCCTAACATGGGAGCAGCCAATTATATAAGGCAATTAATAACAAAAGCAAAGAAACATATCGACAACAATACAATAATAGTGGGGGACTTTAACACCCCCCTCACTGAAATGGACAGATCGTCTAAGCAAAAGATCAACAAGGAAATAAAGACTTTAAATGACACACTGGACCAAATGGACTTCACAGACATATTCAGAACATTCCATCCCAAAGCAACGGAATACACATTCTTCTCTAGTGCCCATGGAACATTCTCCAGAATAGATCACATCCTAGGTCATAAATCAGGTCTCAACCGGTACCAAAAGATTGGGATCATTCCCTGCCTAGTTTCAGACCACAATGCTTTGAAACTAGAACTCAATCACAAGAGGAAAGTCGGAAAGAACTCAAATACGTGGAGGCTAAAGAGCATCCTACTGAAGAATGAATGGGTCAACCAGGAAATTAAAGAAGAATTAAAAAAATACATGGAAACCAATGAAAATGAAAACACAACTATTCAAAATCTTTGGGATGCAGCAAAGGCAGTCCTAAGAGGAAAGTATATAGCAATACAAGCCTTTCTCGAGAAACAAGAAAGGTCTCAAGTACACAACCTAACCCTATACCTAAAGGAGCTGGAGAAAGAACAGCAAATAAAGCCTAAACCCAGCAGGAGAAGAGACATAATAAAGATCAGAGCAGAAATCAATGAAATAGAAACCAAAAGAACAGTAGAACAGATCAACGAAACTAGGAGCTGGTTCTTTGAAAGAATTAACAAGATTGATAAACCCCTGGCCAGACTTATCAAAAAGAGAAGAGAAATGACCCAAATCAACAAAATCATGAATGAAAGAGGAGAGATCACAACCAACACCAAAGAAATACAAACAATTATAAGAACATATTATGAGCAACTCTATGGCAGCAAATTAGATAACCTGGAAGAAATGGATGCATTCCTAGAGATGTATCAACTACCAGAACTGAAGCAGGATGAAATAGAAAACCTGAACAGACCTATAACCACTAAGGAAATTGAAGCAGTCATCAAAAATCTCCCAAAAAATAAAAGCCCAGGGCCAGATGGCTTCCCAGGGGAATTCTACCAAACATTTAAAGAAGAATTAATACCTATTCTTCTGAAACTGTTCCAAAAAATAAAAATGGAAGGAAAACTTCCAAACTCATTTTATGAGGCCAGCATTACCTTGATCCCAAAACCAGACAAAGACCCCATCAAAAAAGAGAATTACAGACCAATATCCCTGATGAACATGGATGCAAAAATTCTCACCAAAATACTAGCCAATAGGATCCAACAGTACATTAAAAGGATTATTCACCATGACCAAGTGGGATTTATCCCTGGGCTGCAAGGTTGGTTCAACATCCGCAAATCAATCAATGTGATACATTACATTAACAAAAGAAAGAACAAGAATCATATGATCCTCTCAATAGATGCAGAAAAAGCTTTTGACAAAGTACAGCATCCTTTCTTGATCAAAACTCTTCAGAGTATAGGGATAGATTGTACATACCTCAATATCATAAAAGCCATCTATGAAAAACCCACAGCAAATACCATTCTCAATGGGGAAAAACTGAGAGCTTTCCCCCTAAGGTCAGGAATGCGGCAGGGATGTCCACTATCACCACTGCTATTCAACATAGTATTGGAAGTCCTAGCCACAGCAATCAGACAACAAAAAGAAATCAAAGGCATCTAAATTGGCAAAGAAGTCAAACTCTCACTCTTTGCAGATGATATGATACTTTATGTGGAAAACCCAAAAGATTCCACCCCAAAACTGCTAAAACTCATACAGGAATTCAGTAAAGTGGCAGGATATAAAATCAATGCACAGAAGTCAGTGGCATTCCTATACACCAACAACAAGACAGAAGAAAGAGAAATTAAGGAGTCGATCCCATTTACAATTGCACCCAAAACCATAAGATACCTAGGAATAAATCTAACCAAAGAGACAAAGGATTTGTACTCAGAAAACTATAAAATACTCATGAAAGAAATTGAGGAAGACACAAAGAAATGGAAAAACGTTCCATGCTCGTGGATTGGAAGAACAAATATTGTGAAGATGTCAATGCTACCTAGAGCAATCTACACATTCAATGCAATCCCCATCAAAATACCATCCACTTTTTTCAAAGAAATGGAACAAATCATCCTAAAATTTGTATGGAACCAGAAAAGACCCCGCATAGCCAGAGGAATGTTGAAAAAGAAAAGCAAAGTCGGCGGCATCACAATTCCGGACTTCCAGCTCTATTACAAAGCTGTCATCATCAAGACAGCATGGTACTGGCACAAAAACAGACACATGGATCAATGGAACAAAATAGAGAGCCCAGAAATGGACCCTCAACTCTATGGTCAACTCATCTTTGACAAAGCAGGAAAGAATGTCCAATGGAAAAAAGACAGTCTCTTCAACAAATGGTGTTGGGATAATTGGATAGCCACATGCAGAAGAATGAAACTGGACCATTTCCTTACACCACACACAAAAATAGACTCCAAATGGTTGAAAGACCTCAATGTGAGACAGGAGTCCATCAAAATCCTAAAGGAGAACACAGGCAGCAACCTCTTCGACCTGAGCCGAAGCAACTTCTTCCTAGAAACATCGCCAAAGGCCAGGGAAGCAAGGGCAAAAATGAACTATTGGGACTTCATCAAGATAAAAAGCTTTTGCAAAGCAAAGGAAACAGTCAACAAAACCAAAAGACAACCGACAGAATGGGAGAAGATATTTGCAAATGACCTATCAGATAAAGGGCTAGTATCCAAAATCTATAAAGAACTCATCAAACTCAACACCCAAAGAACAAAGAATCCAATCAAGAAATGGGCAGAAGACATGAACAGACATTTTTCCAAAGAAGACATCCAAATGGCCAACAGACACATGAAAAAGTGCTCAATATCGCTCGGCATCAGGGAAATCCAAATCAAAACCTCAATGAGATACCACCTCACACCAGTCAGAATGGCTAAAATTAACAAGTCAGGAAACGACAGATGTTGGCAGGGATGCGGAGAAAGGGGAACCCTCCTACACTGTTGGTGGGAATGCAAGCTGGTGCAGCCACTCTGGAAAACAGTATGGAGGTTCCTCAGAAAGTTGAAAATAGAGCTTCCATATGATCCAGCAATTGCACTACTGGGTATTTACCCCAAAGATACAAAAGTAGGGATCCGAAGGGGTACATGTACCCCGATGTTTATAGCAGCAATGTCCACAATAGCCAAACTGTGGAAAGAGCCAAGATGTCCATCGACAGATGAATGGATAAAGAAGATGTGGTATATATATATATACAATGGAATATTATGCAGCCATGAAAAGGAATGAGATCTTGCCATTTGCAACGACGTGGATGGAACTGGAGGGTATTATGTTGAGTGAAATAAGTCAAACAGAGAAAGACATGTATCATATGATCTCACTGATATGAGGAATTCTTAATCGCAGGAAACAAACTGAGGGTTGCTGGAGTGGGGGGTGGGGTGGGAGGGATGGGGTGACTGGGTGATAGACACTGGGTAGGGTAGGTGCTCTGGTAAGCGCTGTGAATTGTGCAAGACTGTTGAATCTCAGATCTGTACCTCTGAAACAAATAATGCAATATATGTTAAGAAAAAAAAAAGAAGAAGAAGAAGGTAGCGGGAGGGGAAGAATGAAGCAGGGGAAATCGGAGGGGTAGACAAACCATGAGAGACGATGGACTCTGAAAAACAAACTGAGGGTTCTAGAGGGGAGGGGGGTGGGAGGATGGGTTAGCCTGGTGGTGGGTATTGAGGAGGGCACATTCTGCATGGAGCACTGGGTGTTATGCACAAACAATGAATCATGGAACACTTCATCTAAAATTAATGATGTAATGTATGGGGATTAACATAAGAATTAAAAAATATATATATCATATACGTATATGATATATATATCATATACGTATATGATATATATATACATATCTTGAACCTTAAGCAATGGAAGAGCAGAATGAACATATCCATACACTTTTCAAGATGAAATTCAAAATTTCAATGGCACCTCATCCCAAACTCATACGCGTTTGTAACACTAGAAAACTCAAAATTATAATCAAAACTTTCAACTACAAAAATGATAATCAGTAGGAAGGCATTTAGATAAGGGACTGTAGATTGAATATACTGATATATTATTCTGATTTGTATCATGAAATCTTAAAAGCACTTACTTTTATTGTTTGGTTCTAAATAAATTATTCTGTGAACTCTAGATCTAAAATACAATTTTACCGTGATCCATTTGCATACAATATAATGAAGACTCGGCCTAGCGAATATGCCTCACAGAGATGGTAATTATCATAGTTTAGGCTGATCAAAGACTATCAGTTGGTTGGTTTTCTTCATATAATTAGCATATTTCTCTTTTTCCAAATTCCTGAATTTTTACTTCTATCCAGGATGAAATGAGGTTAAGATTATCATGAAACAGCTACTAATCAATATCCCTTGGTATTTTAATTCCATGAAGACTCTTGTTGATGCCTACTGGGCTTCTGGAATACCTCCTTCTGTGACTAGGGAATAGAGTCATCAGTTAATCTTAAAGTATAGGAAGGAGTATAACCATCATTCAGCACACTCTGGAACTAATCTTGAACACACTGTAGGATTAGCACACCAATGGTACCATTTCTTCCGCCAGACAATGAAGAGCTCGCCCTGGTGTCTATGTTTCATGCAAATGGACTTTAAATAAATATCTGCTCGTTTCTCCATGTTACTTCCTTGTTTTATAATCCCCAATCCCTGGATCTACTACTACTACTATTAGACTTCCTTCCTAATTTTTTTTTTTTTTTAACCAATAGCAAAGCATACTTCTCCAGTCTGGATCTATACATGAAACATAGTATATATGCTTCTTCATAAAAGGTAGGGAAGAGATTTTGGCTAATGCAGCCCTCCTTTTCCACTTACCTTGGCTCTACCAGTACTCTGAAGAATGTGCACTAAGGCACAGGCCAACTCCTCCTTATTTCTCACACTAATTACTGGTTCAAGGACAGAACACAGCATGGTGTAGTTGCTGGTGACAAATTCTGCAAATTCTTTGTATTGCTCCATAGGCAGAATGGTGATAGTTTGGAAACGTGATTTAATCCGAATAGAAGGTCCTCCTGTCTTTCCTTTGTTGGGTGTAGGGGTACTCACTGGATACCACTTTTCTACAAATTGGCGACCGGTCACACTGGCAGTGGGAATGTTGACTAGCCCTACATAATTATTCTTGTCTTTTTTCTTCTTTTTTTCCACATCTTTATAAATGTGAACTGTGATGCTATGAAGAGGTGGAAGGCTGTAGAATTCAAAATGTTCACCCCAGAAAATATTATCTGCTTTGGTCTTGCTGGTTGTACGAGCAAAGAGGGTATCATCAAGGCACAGTTCACAGAAATATTTCTTTTTAGGGGCAAGGTCCTTGGCTTCAATGATCCATAAACGAAGAACATTTTCAGCTCGTCTGCAATTGTCCTATAAAAAAGCAACAAAGTAGAGTTGGAAAGCTGAAGTCCCAGAAAAACAACATTTTCCTTTTAAAGTAGGTGATACTGACCAGGCACTTTATTAAGGGTAGTCATTAAATAATGAAAGGGATTGCTTTCCCTTTGTTCAGGATAATAGCAAGCTCTAAATAAGAAGATATTAGAATCTTAGCCTCATACACTCAATTTACTTGGGTTAAAAAAAATATCATCCTGTAATGTAAGTTCTAATATAGCCAGTCTAGTAGCAACTGGCCCAATTTATGCAAATAAAAGAAGGGATAAGTAGTTAAGAAACTAGTGTTCTAGTCCCACTTCTGTCATGCACCAGCTTCCGACCTGGGCACGTGATGTAACTTCTGAGTCTTCTTACCCACACCGGTAAAATCACAAAAATATCTGCAATAAGATTATTTTGAGTGTAAAGTGGCATAACACGTAAATAAAAATTAAGGTGTGATTGCCTCATTTATTTTCTATCAACTTACTGCTTACAGAGTTAGACGTTTCTTAGACACTCAAAGCCACTGTTACCTTATTTGGCTGAACTGTCCTACGAAGGTTTTCCATCCACTTATCTCTCTCTGAAGCAGAGTTACAGCTGAAGCATTTACTTCCACTTAAGTACGTAACCTTCAACATAAAGATTAGAGATTAGGAAAAGGAAACAGGGTTTGGGGGCTCTATTTTTGTAATTCTATCATTTATGAGTTAGGAATATGCTATGAACCCAAATCATAACACACAAAATGGAAATGATATTTGGTAGTTCTGTGATATCTCTATTCTACATCTGCATCTACTTTTTGTTCTCTCACGTAGGGAGCATCCGCACTCATTTCTGGGTAGGAGAACAAAAACCATTGAGAATTCAGGTCAGGAAACTAAAACTGGCCTTTGGTTCGGAAAGATCAAAAATTAAAAACCTTCCAGGCTTGAAAACAAATACACTCAATCCTGAGTGAATTAAGAAAATAATAACTGAAAATGCAAGAGAGCCTCTAAAATAGCTTGTCAAATTTCTTGGGACTGCCTTCGCTATAATATTACAGAAAGGGTACTCCATGAAAGTGAGAAGAATTAGCAGTACTGAATTAATGTTTTGGAATCCATTTCTCCTCCACTAGGCAACCGGCTTGTTCATTTCCAGTTACTGACCACTATTATCGTTGTCCTTTAAAAATGAACTATGCTCTTTATATACTTAGCACCTAACACTGGGCCTGGTACACAGCCTGTTGAACTGAGCTCCACAAATAGGGAAAATCCACGTGACT
Source organism: Mirounga angustirostris (assembly GCF_029215605.1). Taxonomy (NCBI): domain Eukaryota; kingdom Metazoa; phylum Chordata; class Mammalia; order Carnivora; family Phocidae; genus Mirounga; species Mirounga angustirostris. Next base: position 48,553,384 of record NW_026991714.1, read on the forward strand.
TTTGTAAAAAAGAACACCAATAACTGACCTGTTCGAATATTTCGAGTATGCTCACATATTAACTCAATCTATGGGTACAACCTAGTGAATCAGATCAGATTATGTGTACTGTTCAGTATGGTAGCTACTAGCCACATGTGGCTAGTGAACACCTCAAATGCAGCTAGTCCAAAACGAGATGTGTTGTAAACGTCAAATAGACATCAGCTTTTGAAGACTTAGCTTAAAAAAAAAAAAAAAAGAATGTAAAAAAATCTCATTGATAATTTTATATTAGTTACCTGTTAAAATGATGATATTTGGGTTTACTAAAATTTTCGATTTTAGATTACATATTTGGCTAGCATTATATTTCTGTTGGACAGGGTAGATCCATAAGAACAGGGGTCAAACACCTTTCAACTCCTACACGATCTATCACAGGATTCGTATTAGTCACTTAGTAAGTTCATGTTAATTAATTAAATCTTAACCCTAACAATCATACATACATACATATATGTATGTAATATAATATATATGTATGTATACGTATGTGTGTGTGTATTTATATGTAGTTTTACACTTTAAATTACAAATGGTCAATTGTGTATATTTAGTTTGGGAGGGAGAAATTACCTTATAAAAAGTGATGGTCATAATTTATTGGTGAAGAGCAATTTATTCATTCAAGAAATTAGGTACCTGCAATGTGCCAGGGACCGGGCTGTGTGCAGGGGATTACAAAAATAAATAAGACACAGCCTCAGATCTTGAACTGCCCAGGTTGTAGTTAGAAAAATTATGGTTTTGGGTTAATCTTCTCAAAGAATCATTAAAATTGGGGGCTTAGGTTTTCAGGAGAAAGATAACACAGTGGGTGATATCTTTATCAAAACTAAAAAATTATTGAACATAATAAAAAAATAAATAAAAGAATAAAAAGTGTTAAAAAAGGAAAAAAAAATGAAAAAATTAAAATACCAACTCAGTTAAGTTATTGTTAGGCTTGTGACCTCTGCCGAGAATATAATAAGAACCCATTTATTTTGAAAGCAGACTAGGCCAAAAGGATTGAGAAGCCATCATCAATAACTTTAATGACCAATATAATTAGATTAATAGATTTCCAACATTTTCCTATAAGTAGGCAATTTTCAGCAACTGAAAGTCACTTAAGACGATCAAATCATCAATACCATAATAATGAAATCATAAAATTACTGGATAGAAAATGTTTGGTGTTTAACCTCTCTTCCTTCTTTCTATACTTTTTACCTCAAAGCAGAAGTCTTGTCCAAGGACGCTACTATGGAGAGGTTTCACTGATACAGGCTCTCCTCTGCCAAGATCCAGACATTCCACTGCACTGCAAGGGCTCAGCAAGGACTCATGGGAACGTGACTCTTTTAGTTTAGGCAGACCACGAGCCCTAAAAGTAGAAAAAGATATTTTAGACAGTGTAACTACTTGGCCTACAAGAAAATGAAGGACTAATGCACTGGAAGCTAACAACAAATGTATAAATTCCTAAGGGAAAAGGAAATAAGGAGCAAATTAATAGTTAATCCATAATAATAATAATAGTAGCCATAGTCACATGGCACATATAAACCACATATGTATTTGTGTGTGTACACACATATACACACTTTTTTTTTTCAGTACAACACAAAAACATATTATAACTTTACCAGTCTCAAGGGAGTTCAAAAAGCTCCACTAGGGACATTGTTTTTATCCTCATTCCTATCTTGAAGATGAAGAAATACATACTATTCAAGGTAGCTTATATATTCTTTTTTCATGCAAAGGTATTATCAAAAGACATGTTTTATTTCTTTCCTTCTTTTTTTCACGTTATAGCTTGAACCTTTTCTCTCCTTCACAAAATAGTAGTGGCTGAACCCTCATTCTGTTTCTTTCTGCTTTGGCAGAATAAACACACTCACACACAGAGTCAAAGCCAAACTTTTCAGCACAAGACCCTGCCTTTCAAAAGATCTGATTTCCATCTCAATGCGGAATTCTTTTCTGGCAAGCATTTGGTCATATCCATGCTTTACTGTACAAACATGAATAAAGAATAAAACGCCCGAAGAAACCTCCCACCCTCGAAAGAAATGTTCAAACTCTCATCTAGAAGAACAAATCTTTGTCAACAACATTCAGGCATCCTGACCGATTCTGTTTCTCAGTTGTTTATAAAATTTTTTTGTTGTTGTTTTATTTTTTTAATTTTTAATTAACATATAATGTATTATGTTTCAGAGGTACAAGTCTGTGATTCATCAGTCTTACACAATTCACAGCACTCACTGTAGCACATACCCTCCCCAGTGTCCATCACCCAGCCACCCCCTCCCTCCCACCCCCCACCACTCCAGCAACCCTCAGTTTGTTTCCTCAGATTAAGAGTCTCTTATGGTTTGTTTAAAAAAGAATGTTGGGAATGACTCCTGCATGACAGGAGCTGGCCCCTCGCTGCCTTCCAGCTTGGGAAGAATTAACGAAGTCAAATGATACCAAGTAAAATATTCTTAGATCCAGAACTGGATAGCCAAGCAGTTTTACTCAGTAATTACAGAATTTATTGACTAAAATACCCAGAGTTAAATAGATATATGTTTCGAGTAGAACTACCCAGGAATAGGGATAAAAAGAAATGCCTGTGTAAAGACATTTGTTTTTGGAAAACACATTAAATAAGGAGCTTCACTTATTTCCTTGAAACGACTACGTTAACATTAGTATCAGAGTGGCTTTTGGTTAAATTATAAAGCAATGAGATACAGGAAGCGAGCACTAAAGGCAGCTCTTTGCCTTTTGTTTCCATTCTCACACTGTTTCATCAAGCTCCATACAGTAAGAAACACCTCAAGTAGTAAGACGTTGCATCCATTCTTCTTTCCACACACATGAAAAACAACTACCATTTAATGTTTACACTGAAAAACATGTGTTCTGATACTCAGCAGCCTTCCTAAGGTCAAAAAGCCAATATATGTATTTCCCATGGATAATACAAAGCATGTACAAAAGGGACAAATGCCACCGAATGTTTTGTACATGAAAATATAACAAGGTGACATTTCTTTCCCTTTGTCCTCTTGGACAAGACAATGACATGTTATATACTGCAAACACAGCACCGCAACTCTAACTAAAGGCTACAACAAATTTTACTTTCATATAATTACCATATAACCTTTCTCAGTATGTTTCATAGGGAGCCAGTGGAGCGAACAGGGTACTGCAACGTTTTTAAAACACATATAAAACAATCATTGCAGCCCCTTTTTCCCAGCAAGGGCTAAGGAAAGCTGCTCGTGCTCTGGGAAGGAGCCTCCCGATAGGAAAGATGAAGGCCTATTTGAAATCGAAGCAGGTCTGACAAAGGGCTTACTTTTATTTTGAAAATTCTCAAGGAAAATATTCTCAAAACAGAAATTAATTTTGTTTTCACCAGAACAAACGCCTACCTACATGAAGCAATTGTACAGCCACCCAGCAGCGCAACCCCAAACCATAGCGGAGCCGCATGTCCCGGCGTCGTGAGGCACTTTCTGCGCTACCTCAGACAACAACTCTCTACTTAGGAGACAAGAACCAACAGAAGAGACTTTCCCTGCTGCCTCCGGTGACTGATAACATCTTTGGATAAATGTTTTCCAGGTGTAATTTCAAGTCTCCAACAGAAGTCGAACAGAAACCCAAACAAGGCAACATGAAGTCATCTTCCAAAGAGGCAGCAGGATAGGTAATATTCCTTCTTCTCTTCCTCAGGCTGCATCCAGCCAGCCCCTCAGGTAACACAAACAAGGTTCTGGGCTCTAGGCTGGGCCTGTTGCCATGGTGCTCCACCTAGAAGGAGAGCAGGGCTGGGAGGCAGCAGGGAGAAGCTATCGTTTGAAGGACTCGGGAGCATGCTCTGCGAATGTGACCATTTTAATACAGGAAAGAAGGAATGGCAACGTCCCTACTCATTTCCACTCAGAGTTTCTCAAAGTCAAAGGCTGTAGGAAAAAAACAGAGGCAACTCTGTGGGTGGAGGAGAATCTCTTAACTCAGGGACAAATCTGAGCTTTGGCTCGCCTCCTCCGTGATTCCCTGCCCTCCACTAGAAGGTATTTGCTACATCCCACTTGCAAGAACAATCTTTCTCTCACATCTGTTCTATTTCTTTTGCAGTGTTTACCCTAGTTTAGTGTCCCTAGATAGTATTTTATATTAACTTATCTGGATTACACAATTTTTTTAAAAGAGAAAATTGGATAAAATTCTTATTCACTGTATTTCCAATGCTGAACAAATTTCATTTCAATTCGATACTCACGTCTAACTTCCAAATGCAGCCATCAACAGATATTACAACCAAGACATCTGGAATTAGAATTCAAAACTTCTCCTCGGTATTGAAATTGCAATTATTAATATGTAGTTCAGAACCTCCTATTGTTCAGCACGTATGTACGTGTGTATACACACATGTACACCCTCACACCCATGAATTGAACACCAAGGTCACTGGGATGTTCAACATTACTACTGAATAAATAAGCAAGCCCTACCTCTTTGGGAAGAAAGTCTCCGGGAAGACAGAAGTAATTCCCAGAGAAGCAGGATTACAGTAAACAGGAAGATCAAGCAGCCTGGGAATGGCTTGAGGTTGGGGGAAGGTATTATCTGGGTAAATATTTCTATGTAATAGCATTAGTAACTCAAGTCCCCTCTAAATCATGTTTACCTCCTCCTGTACCTTCATGTGAATGGATTTTTCTTAGATTTTCTAAGTAGAGAGTTTTAACAGCCCTGTATGCCACTGCAGGTACTTCTCTAATGTAAAGCAGAACGTGGATTTATTGAGAGAATAATTTGAGTTTAAAGCCATTTTTCCCAGTCCAGTCTGACAATGGCCTTCATCAAGGAACCCAGCCTTGAAAAGTGAACCTTGCGAATCCCTTGACGACTAGCCACGGTTCTCTTCCCACCACCTGCACTTCTACCCCCAACCCCCATCATCCCAAACACTATGTAAGAATAATTCAGGGCTCCAATATAATTATTTCTTGGTTTAATTGGGAAACTGCTTTCCAGAAGCAATTTTACTTTCAGTTAAGGAACATCATATTCTTTACATTTTTGTTTTAAGGTGAGCAAACAACCTTGATTGCTATGTAAACTCCAAGGCCTCTAGCAACGTGATAGGTAAGGGTTAACAATCTAATTGCTTTGCTGATGAAGATTACCTGCTGCTTCTGACCTATTTAAGAGATAAACTACAAGACAAGAGAAGCCTTCAATTACTCACTACAGTAATAAGTATTCCCTATCTTAAAATCAGTCTTAAAAGAAAAAAGTGAAGGGTTGGGGGATGGGGAGCCAATACACACACCACTGGATAGACTGATAGAAAAAAAAAAAAAGGAGTCAAAGAACTCTGATTAGTGTGATGTTAAGTAAAACACAGCTGGATTTTCCTCAGCATAACCATTCAATTTTTTTAAAAGCCATATTTCCCCCAAAGAGCCAATGGTGCTTGGATGTGTTAGCTCAATCCGCCACGTGTTTACAGATTCAGTTCCAAATCATCCGGGAAACTTTTAATTAAAAATGCTTATTGCCACACAAAACCCTGCACGCCAGCGCAGGTGAATTTCTGCTGGGCTTGGCAGTTATGATTCCAGATTGCTTCACTGAATTCTTGAAGAAACAGCTCAGCCATAAGGTGGGTGCAGCAATCTATGCTTATATTCACCAGTATTGTATTCCCAAGGCACTTTACCTTGTTTGAGAATTTCCCAGGTAGTAACTAATGAGATTCAGTATCCTAATACTCTACCAATAAATATGCATAGGGTCCAATAAGTTTTTAAAAATTGCATCTGAGATCTCACTTTGGGAAAAATGTGGCTTTACGTGCACCCTACATTTTATTGTTTTTCGACCTGGTAGATCTATTGAAAAAGCAGATCTTTCCCTGTACTATAATTTTAAAGATTTCCTCCCTTGGACTAAAAAACAACAACAAAGAAGAAATTAGAACTCATTCACCAGAATTCTACTGTGGACTCAGAAGAATGTCCTCCCTGAGGATCCTCGCTGTACTGGTTTATCTGCTGCAGTTAAAGCCAGTCCCTCCTGCTTAAATTACTCACTGATTTTTATGTTAGCTTTAAAAAATATACCACACAACCACTCACACAGAAAGCTATTGATGGAAACATGACATATATTGCTGATCTTCCCTTTCCCTACTCTCAGCCTCTAGACAGGATGGTCTAATGAGCCCAATTGCTAATGGCAAAAAAGGATATTTGTCAGCCTGAGCTGTCACTTAAAACAAACAAACTCATGGTAAGGAAATTTATCATCATAGACAAAAATGACATTCAACCTATTTTGGTACATATACATGTATACATGCAATGAAGGAAGACACCAAAGAAAGACAAGATCATAAATATTAAACATGTTTAGGAGGGCAGAAAACCCATCTAACCTCCAATATGACAGACATTAGGAACAATCCCTTTACAGAAACTGTACCAAAAAAAGAACAAAAAAAAAACCAAACCAAACCAAAACAAAAAAAACCCCCAGAAACTGTACCATACTGTAATATACCTATTACTTTTTTTTGTCCTTAAATTGCAAATGGAATAAGATCTACCAGTGCCTATTAAATTAAACACAACTATACTGAATTTTTAATACCCATGAAATGATGTGGAGAAAAGGGAACCTTCTTACACTGTTGGTGGGAATGCAAGCTGGTGCAGCCACTCTGGAAAACAGTATGGAGGTGCCTCAAAAAGTTGAAAATAGAACTAGCCAATGATCCAGCAATAGCACTATTAGGTATTTGCCCAAAGGATACAAAAATACTGATTTGAAGGGATACATGCACCCCCATTTATAGCAGCATTATCAACAATAGCCAAATTATGGAAAGAGCCCAAATGTCCATTGACTAATAAATGGATAAAGAAGTTGTGGTGTATATACACAATGGAATATTACTCAGCTGTAAAAAAAAAAAAAAAATCTTGCAACAATGTGGACAGAGCTAGGGAGTATTATGCTAAGTGAAATAATTCAGAGAAAGAAAAATACCATATGATTTTACTCATATATGGAATTTAAGAAATGAAATAGATGAATGTAGGGGGGTAAAAAAGAGAGGAAGGCAAACCATAAAACAGACTCTTAACTACAGACAACAAACCGAGGGTTGGGGCGCCTGGGTGGCTCAGATGGTTAAGCATCTGCCTTCGGCTCGGGTCATGATCCCAGGGTCCCGGGATCGAGCCCCACGTCTGGCTCCTGACTCGGCGAGGAGCCTGCTTCTCCCTCGCCCTCTGCCTCTCCCCTGCTCATGCTCTCGCTCTCTCTCTGTATCTCTCTGTTTCAAATGAATAAATAAAATCTTTAAAACAAACAAACAAACCAAGGGTTGCCAGAGGGGAGGTGGGCGGGGGATGGGCTAAACAGGCGATCGGCGTTAAGGAGGGCACTTGTTGGGATGAGCACTGGGTGTTGTATTTAAGTGATGGTTCACTCAATTGTACACCTGAAACTAATACTACACTGTATATTAACTAACTGGAATTTAAATAAAATTTGAAACAAAACCAACTAAACCAAACCATACTCACAAAAACTCAACTAACATACTTATTAAAGAGTGATTGGAAAGACTAATAACTTTTCTCTTTCTCCAAATTAGGTTAGACTTTTAGTCTCATTATTGCCATAAATTAAATATGGGTGAAAGGAATATAAATGAGGAAAAACTGGTGGAATTCAATGACATTTACTTTTTACTCATTCTTAAACTCATGACTATTTGCTTTCCCATTACTTTCTCCTTTGGTTGAATATGTATGTATGACCCCCTCTATCCATCCAACAATTACTTGGTGCACATTATATGTCAGGCACTATACTAGAGGTAGATGCAAGGAATACAATAGTGAAGAAGAAAGACATGGTCCTTGTACTCACACACAGTTTACAATCTAGTTATCCATTACAATACAATGTGATAAGACCTATGAAAAAGGATGCGAAAGAGGCTCTGTGAACCTATGACCTCAACTTAGCTCCATGCAGACATGGAGGTGCAGTTCTAGAGGGAATGGCTAGCCTGAGAGAAGGCCTGTGATGAAAGTATACAAGTCTGGGGTGTTTGAGGAATGGATGAGAATTCAGCACTGTGGCTCTGGTGCAGTGTGGGTGAGCACAGGGGCTGAGAGAAGAGGGGTGGGGAATACTGAGGCTTACGAGCTACCATGATGGGACTTGTAGTAATGTGGGTGCTTCAATTTGATCAAAGGCCTATGGATGGACATAGAAAAGTTTTGGGTGGTGGAGGGGGAACAACATAATCAGATGTGCCTCAGTAGGAGTACTTTGGCTAAGGTGTGGAGAAAAGAGGGGCACATGGAGAGGGAGAGAAAAAATGGAACACCTAGAGACTAAGTTCACAGATTATGGCAGTAACCTCAGTCAAGATCATGAACTACAGATCAGCAGAAGTGGAAAGAAGTGGATGGATTTGAGAGAGAATTAGAAGGTCAATAGGTCTTAATGATGGAATGTTGGAGCCATCAGGGAGAGGGTAGAGCCAAGGATGAGCCCCTGGGCAGAAAGATGGTGATGTCCTTTACAGAGATGGGGAATGAAAGGCAACACTTGTTGAGGTGAGGGTGGAAACAAAATCAAGTTACATACAAGGTAAGTTCGACGTTTTTCTGGGTAGATGTTTGCTGTAGACTGAATGTTTGTGTCCCCCCGCCCTCCATTTATGTTGAAATGCTAAACTCTAAGGTGATAGTATTTGGAGGGGTGACCTATGGGAGGTGATTACATAATGACGGTGGAGCCCTCATGAATGAGATTTGTACCCTTATAAAATAGAACCAGGAGAGATCCACTGCTCATTCCCCCCATGTGAGGACACAGTGAAAAGGTGGGACTTTTGAATCAGAAAGCAGGTCCGGACCAGACACCAAATCTGCCCAAGGCTTGATCTTGAACTTCTCAGCCTCTGGAACTGTGAGAAATAAATTTCTGTTTATTATAAGCTACTTAGTCTATGGTATTGTTATAGCAGCCTGACTAGACTGACACTATGACTACTGCAGGACAACATGCAGATCAAGAAAAGGTCCTAAGAAAATAACCCAAGGAATGCTAACATCTAAATCTATAAAACTGACAAAAGAGACTGTAGAAGTTAAAAGACCAAAGGAAAATTAGAAGACTGGAGTATCATAAAAGCCCAGGGAAGAGAGCTCTCAAGAAGCGTGGACTGTCCATTACTGCAGATCAGTGTGTTAAAATATTAATAGTAGCTACTGGATATACGGACTGAGAGATAATTGAGACTTCGGTAAGAGTAATTTTAGTGAAGCAATAAGGACAAAGATGAGATTGCAGTGGGCAGAGATAATGAATCGGATGTGAAAAAGTGGAGACTAACTCATGGAGTCTGACAGTGAAGAGGTGGTAACTGGGAAATAGCTAAGGGAGACATGAGATGGAAATGGGCTTGAAGAGTTTTTTTTTTTTTTCCTAATTAATCACTTTCTTCCCCTTTAACAATGAAGAAATAAACACTCATGGGTAATAAATTCCAAGAGCCCAGAAGGATAGAAGGTGAAGAATATAAGTAAATATAGGTACTTTCCTCAATCTCCTGGAGAAAATACTATTAACAATGTGACCCCTCCTTTTACACACAGACAACCAAATATATACACATACATTTCACACACACACACGTATATACGTATTCACACACAAATGGAATTCTACCATACTTTTTTTCCTTTAGAGTGTATTTTGGACTTCTGTCCATATTGGAACATATAGATATGATTCGCCTCTTTTTAATAACCATATAGTATTCCCTTGTGTGGACCTATAGTGGTTCAACCAGTCCCTGAGGACCATCTCAGTTTTTTCCTCTTTCCTTTTCTTTCTTTCTTTTGTTCTTCTGTGATCACCACCCAGTTTCAAAAAGTATCTTAGTATACATATCGTTATGCACATGTGCATGATTTATGGGTTAAATTTCTAGATGTGAAACTGCTAGATCAAGGAGTACATACATCTAAAATTTTGATACTGCTAAATTAACCTACACAAAACATGGCATCAATTTAAACTCCTACCAGCATGTTTCTATATGCTATCACCAAAACCGGATATGGCTGAACTTGAAAAACTTTTGCCAGGATAATTGGTGAAAAATGTTATTCCATTATTGCTTTCTTATGCATTTCTTTATGAGGTTGAGACATTTTAATATGTTTATTGGCAATCTCAGTTACCTTTTCTGTGAGTTACAAACTGCTATTTCATGTTCTTAAATCTTTTTTCTAATTGTTGAACTTAACTGATATGTAAATGTTCTTTGTATGTTAAATAAATTAGTACTTTTCCTGTCATATGCATAGTTACTTCCCCCAGTTTACGCTTAGAAAGGATTCTTCCATTCCAAGATCATAAGAAATCCAGCTACTATATTTTCTTTTAGTGCTTTTATTTTTTCACCCAATACATTTGGAATTAGGGGTAGGAGAGATGAAAGGAGTACAAAAGGGAGTCAACTTTTTATTTCAACAAATTGTGAAAATATCATGGCCACAAATTGGCACATTCATCATCACTGTATTCTACTCTTATTAAGAGCTGTTGTTTTGAGTATGTTTGTGTGTATGTCTATATGTGTGATTTTTACCTTTCATTTTTCCTTCTCAATCATTTCCTCAGCAAGTCAGGATTCCTATCAACACATGCAACAGAGAGTATAATGGAAAAGGTACTCGACTCGGAGCCAAAAGTATGTATTTATGTCACCTCCAACCACTCGCTAGCTATATGTGATGTGGAACAAATAATTTATTCTTTCTGAACCATAGTTACCTCATTTGTAAAATGTGGATAATGATTTCCTATACCTCACACAGTTACTGTGAGAACCAAATGTTATAACATATGATTTCACAAACATCTCATAAACTACAGCACAAATGGGGCTACCATTGCAGACATGGGGCTTTTTCACATATGACATGTATGAGTTTATTTTATGTGAAGTATTCATTTGGTTGAGATCAAGATAGTTATTCTTCAAAATATTCTTTGTTGGAACAATATGAAGACAGAAGGAATAAATGTACATAAACAACTTTTCTATTAAGATAAAGCATTCTAATGAATTATAAAATGCTATCATGATACAATTGGATTGGATTTTAGTTCATAAAACTATGGGATCCTTAATTGGCCTACAGCAGTAAACACTGATAAGAGAAACTATAATCTACAGCCAGACTGTATTGATTAATAACCTGAAATTCAATAATTTCTGAGAAACTGTCCTTCTATCCAAGTATACCATATTAAAAAATATTATTCTTTATTATCTAGAATTCATTTGCAGTCTTCTGTTTCAGGCTAACAAACATTAAGTTCCTTAATAGGACAGGCATTGTATGAGGGGATGAGGATACAAAGGCTGTCTGTACTCTTGAGGAGCTTCCAATCTGCTGCAGTAAGCAGAAACGTGAAAAGATAAATTCAGTAGAAAGTAGCCCTATAAAAGTCCCATAAGTTTGGCCATTAGTTTAGGATGATGGATGGGAAGAACAAGGCAAAGAAGTCCAAAGGCACTGGACTCCTGATTTGGGTGGCATGAATATGAGTTAGAATGTTGTAAATTATGACAAAGGACAAGGGGTAAGAATAGGAAATGGTATTTGGGATAGAGAGGGCAGCAAGATCAAAAGCAAAGAAATACAAAACAGTGTGGTAAGTAAAAGACTTGTCATAGAGTGGTAGGAGACAATGCTGAGAGTTAGGTAGGGACAGGGCCATGTCGCACTTTGTATGTTTTGCTAAAGACCACAGATTAATAAAAGTATTATATGCATATCTGATGAAATATCAAAATTGAAGTTTCAATTGAGACATTAAGAGAAAACAGATTTGTATACTGAAGTCAAGGACTAGACAAACTGTAGAATTTACAAAGGAAATGTTCTGGAGCCAGTTCTATTACCTTGAACCTCTCAGAATAAGACTATAAAAAGTGGTCAGAGGGGTGCCTGGGTGGCTTAGTCAGGTAAGCATCTGCCTTCAGCTCAGGTCATGATCGAGCCCCTCGTCGAGCTCCCTGCTCAAAGGAGAGTCTGGTTTCCCTCTCTCTGCCCCACCCCCAGCTGTGTGCTCTCTCTCTCAAATAAATAAAATCTTAAAAAAAAAAAAAGTGGTCAGAGTGTAGAGAAGGGAAAGGATTTTGTGAGAGACAATTTTTGGAGAAAGCTGTGAGGCTCATCTCCCTGCCTCCCACCAGAGAAATGGCTAGATGATGCATATAGGGTGAAGTTTGATTCTATCTGGAAAATCTAGATGATAAATGATTAGCTGTTGGTGGCAGAACCTAAGAGGGTTGACGCTTTTAGATTAGCCTGCACTCCTAGAGGTTTGTCAGGGCAGAGGAATTGTGGTATTTCCTGTGGACCAAAGGACTAGAAGGGTAAAGAGACCAGAAGAACAAGAATTTCTCCCCAGAAATTGTGAAAGGAGTTGCTAGTGAACACCTGGGATAGACATATACCCACTAACCTCAATGAAACCATAGATGCGAGCTCCTCAGAGATGAGACATTTGTGAAGAATTCCCCAAAGTACCCCATGAGGGAACAGTAAGCTTTAAACATTGGCCAGGCTCAGACAGCATTATAGAAGGCTAAGATAGTACTAGAACTTTCTTATCCCCTTTTTCCTCCTTTCTGACTTCTCTTGCCCAGGACCTTCTGGCAACTTCTAAAACCATGGCTAGTAAGCTGGAAGGGAAGAGCAGATCAGGAGAGAAGTAAGTAGTTTACAATATTTCCCTCTCCAAAGGAAGGCAGACTCCCTGTAACTGGCTTGGCTGGGACAAGTTCTTAGTTTTGATACCTTGGACTGAACGCCAGTAAGTTCTGAGTCAAGATCTTTTATTTAAAGCCAACACAAGATTAAATAAATGGATTGGCAACCTAAATACAAAAGCTAAAAATCATAAAACTTCTAGAAGACAGCATAGGTGACTATCTCTTGGGACATAAAAAACACTGTAAACATAGCTGGTGGGAATGTAAAATGGTTACAGATACTCTGAAAAAGAATATGGCAGTTTCTTGTATACCTAAACATGTGCGTGCCATCCTACCGAGCAACTACACTCACATGCATTTACACCAGGGAAGTGAAAACTTATGCATATGCAACTTTTCTTCATGTGTACCCAAATGTTCTTCAGTGGGTGAATGATTTCACAATCTCTGGTACATCCATACAGTGGAATACTACTCAGCAATAACAAGGAGCAAACTATTGATAGATGCAACAACTTGGGGGGTTTTCAAGGGCATCCTATGCACTGAAAAAATGGCAATCTTAATTGGTTATATGCTATATGATTCCATTTATATAACACTCTTGAAATAGCAAAACTATAGAGATGGAAAACAAATTAGTGGTTGCTAGAGGACAGGGATGGTTGTGGGGAGGCGGGTAGGACTGTGAAGGGGCAGAAGGAGTTTTTTTCTGGTAATGGAACAAATCTATATCTTGATTGTGGTGGTGATTACACAAATCTATACATAGGATGAAATTGCATAGAACTATGCAGAGCATATGAAAATTGGTGAAAACTGAGTAAAGTCTGTAGTCCAATTAATAGTACTGTACCAAGATCAATTATCTGGTTTTTATATTATAGTACAGTTATAAGATATAGCTATTGGGGGGAGTTGGGGGAGGGGTTTACAAGACTCTACATACTATTTTTTACAATTTCTTGTGAGCATATAAATTCAAAGTAAGTTAAAAAATTAGTTCTAATTAGGAGAAACTCAAGAAGCTCAGTATATTGTCCCAAAATTCTCCCTACAAATGAACACCACACTTAACTTTTAGGTATCTCCTGACAATGAACAAGCCAACTGCTTTAAAACCATGCTTTGTCAGTGGGCCTCAGAATTGAGGACATCACTGTGAAGGTTTTTATTTGAGGGATGTGTGAAGAGGTTAAGAAAATTCTACTCCATGTGTTTATCTTTACTTCAAGACCAGTAAATTTAAGTAGCGTTTCCAGGCAAGGCTGGCCACCCGGCAGACAGTTGGAACCTTGGAATGTCTGATAATGTAGTATGACCACTGTTCTTCAGCATTTCCTCATTTTTTAAACCTTTTAAAAATGCATTTGAATGAAAGGTATAAATATCAGTCTTCTCCTGTCCCAACACCCTTCCACATGACATGGCTTTAATTTGAAAATGTTGCCAATATTGATTCTAGGAAATCACTTTACTGGCTTTTATCTGATTAGATGGCTTTGGAACTATGATGACTTTGTGACATCCTATTGATTTCACCTCTAAAATGTTCCTCCTATCTTGACTCTGCCTCTTCATTCCCAGTGTCACTATCCTCCTTACAGCCTTATTTCCTACAATAGCTCTTTGCTAACTGGTTTCCCAAACTTAGTATGTGCACACCAAATCATTTGAAATTCCATTCCTGGATTAATCTATACATGGCACAATTCTGATTAGGTCATTTCCTTGCTCAAAAGTGTTTAAAGGCTCCCCACTGCTTATATGATAAAATCCAAACTCCTCAGTGTGACTGACATTCAAGGATTTCCCTGTATAAGGAATATTAGGTTGAAAATAATTTTCACTCAGAATTTTAAAGACATTTCTCCATCAACTTCCAGTTTTCAATATTTCTATGAGAATTACAATGTGATCCTCCCACTCTTCCTCTGTATGTAACCTATTTTTTTCTTTCCAGAAGCTTTTAAGATTTTTTTTTTGTCTCGGTGATCTGATATTTCTTGATGATGTGAATTGATGTGTGTGTGTGTGTTTGTGTTGGGGTGGGGGGGTCTTTTGTCTTTTTTCATTCACTGTGCTGGGAATTTGATGGCCTTTCTAACCTGGACATTTATGTTTTCTTGTTTTGAGACATTTTCTTGTATTGTTTCTTTGACAATTTCCTCTCTGAAGTTTTTCTATGTTCTCTTTTCCTAGAATCTTCTGGGTTGATTTTCTCAATTTCTATTCTACTTTCTGGGACAGTGACTTGACTTGAGCTATAAAAGCTAATGAGGTTATGTGTATGGAAAGATGGGCAGGGTGAAGGGGACTTCAGCTTTTTGATCTGTACTTATGTACTAAAACTTATTTTTTTTAAAGATTTTATTTATTTGTTTTTGAGAGAGAGTGATAGTGCACACAAGCCTGTGCATACACACAAGCAGGGGAGTGGCAGAGGGACAGAGAGAGAGAGAATCTCAAGCAGACTCCCTGCTGAGTGCTCAAGTTTATTAAAAGATAAACTTTTTAATTCTTAAGCTCTCTTTCTTGTTTCTTTGATGTCCCTTTTCTTGTATCATCTTGTTACTGTTTCATAGATGTACAATCTTATCTTTTGAAAATATTATGCCTTAGGGGCGCATGGATGGCTCAGTCATTAAGCGTCTGACTTCAGCTCAGGTCATGATCCCGGGGTTCTGGGATCGAGCCCCGCATCGGGCTCCCTGCTCAGTGGGAAGCCTGCTTCTCCCTCTCCCACTCCCTCACTTGTGTCCCCTCTCTTGCTGTGTCTCTGTCAAATAAATAAATAAAATCTTAAAAAAAAAAAAAAAGAAAAGAAAATATTATGCTTTAAAGTTGTTTTTGGCTCTGTGCAGTGTTTCTTTTTCTCCTGGGTTGTTTTTTTCTCCCTCCTATTTGTTTGTTTTGCTCTCTTTTATGTTGGAGACTTTCCTCCAATATCTGGAGATTCTTGGTTATCTGTTTATATTTAATAGTAAAGCACTTAAAAAACACGATGGAAGTTTTGTGCACTGGAATGGAGCTTATAGACTAATCAGCTTCATTGTAGAGTATTTCCTGGCCAGCTGTTTCTTGTTTTTTTTTTAATTTAACATTTTTATTGAGGTTGAGATATGATTCACACACCATAAAATCTATCCATTTAAAGTATACAGTTTTCAGTATATTCAGATTTGTGCATTTGTCACCACAATCTAAGCTTAAAACATTTTCATTGCTCCAAAAAGAAGCCTCATGCCCATTAACAGTCATTCCTCATTCGTGACTCCCCCTACCTTATATCCCCAGCCTCTGGCAACCATTAATCTACTGTCTCTACAGATTTGCTTATTCTGGACATTTCATATAAATGGAATCATACAAAATATGGTCTTTTGTGATGGTCTTTTTCACTCAGCATAAGGTTTTCAAGATTTATCCATGTTGTAGCATGTTTTAGTACTTCATTCCTTTTTATGGCTCAATAATACACTTGGCCTTAAACAATCCATGTTTGAACTGTGCAGGTCCACTTACAGTGGATTCTTTTTCAGTAAATACAGTACATTACTGTAAATATATTTTCTCTTCCTTAGGATTTTCTGTTTTTAAGGATTTTATTTATTTGACAGAGAGAGACACAGCTAGAGAGGGAACACAAGCAGGGGGAGTGGAAGAGGGAGAAGCAGGCTTCCCACGGAGCAGGGAGCCCGATGCAGGGCTCGATCCCAGGACCCTGGGATCACAACCTGAGCCGGAGGCAGACTAACGACTGAGCCACCCAGGCGCCTCTTTAGGATCTTCTTAATAACATTTTCTTTTCTCTAGCTAACTGTATTGTAAGAATGCAGAATATAATATATATAACATACAAAATATGTGTTAATTGACTGTTTATGTTACCCGTAAGGATTCTGGTCAACAGTGGGCTATTAGCAGTTAGGTTTTTGGGGAGTCAAAAGTTATATGTGGATTTTCGACTGTTGCAGGGGTGGGCGGGGAGAGGGTGGTCAGCACATCTAACCCCTGTGTTGAGTTCAAGGGTCAATTGTAATGCATTGTACGGATATATCATGTTCTGTATATCCATTGATCAGCTGATGGACATTTGGATCATAACCACTTTTTGGCTATTATGAATAATATTGCTATGAATACTCATGTACAAGTTTTTGTGGTGACATAATGTTTTCATTTCTCTTGGATATACTTAGGAGTGGAATTACCATAGAGGTTTGTAAGAGGCGAACACAAATGTTGCTGTCTGTAGGTCTTTTTATCTGGGTTGGTTCAGTTTCTCAAATTTGCTATGTGACAAATGTAAGCCTGACTGCTGGCCTTCTAGAGCTGGGTGGGAGCTGAATCATTGCAGAATTCTGGAGGTGGGTGGGTAAATCAACCTCATTCTTTTGTTACAGACTGTTAGTTTTCTTTCAAATGTCCATCCCTCCCTCCTTAATAACAGACTCTGGCATTACTGGGGGGAAATGATGTACCCAGGTATAACATTTTCCAGCCTCTCTTGCAGAAAGAGATGGTAATGAGACACAACAGAAGTCACTGGATGGGGTTTCAGGGAAATGGCTTTAAAGGGAAAACACTTAACTGGAAGACAGGTGCCCTTTTATGATACCTGAAACATGGGTGCTATGGCTGAAGCTTTAGTAGCTACACTGTATCCAGAAAGAGATCCTTGAAGACCCTAAGGATGGGAGAGGAAAAAGCTCACAAAGAGCCTTGGTCCCTTAGCCCTGGACTGCCCACCTTCAGATTTCTTTTAGGTGAGGAAAAAATAATTTTACTTGTTTAAGCCATTACTATTTGGAGTTATCTGTTAACTACCAGCCAGTGTGAATCCTATGTGATAGACTTCTTTTCAGAATTTCACTCTGTAGGCAACTAGTCTGATTGTCCCTTAATTTTAAGTAATCTATCATTCAACTTTCTCCTCGTTTCATCAAAGATGGAGTTCATATTTCTTTTCTTATAATGAGTAATTTTTAAGACAAAAAAAGCAGAAGCTTTTTACCTACCAACTTCAAAACTGGAATTTTACCTTTCCAATCTTATTTCCTACCTTCCTGCTTTGTATACCATGAACTATTCAGAATTTCTCTTTAAGCTCCATCATTTCTTATAATCTGTTTTTGCTCATTATTTCTATTCTGAGAAAAGCTCTCTCCCTGTATCTGTTTCTAAGTTCAAATGAGACCTGTTCCATTCATGGGCCACTGCCCAGTAAAGATGTTTCCTGAATATCCAGCAGGAAGTCATCTCAGCCTACCTGTACCATCTTCTCCTGGACACTGACTTCTTTTACTGGACTCTCCTGAGGTCGGGGGCCATGTCTTTAGTTCTCTACATTCCTTTGTAGTACATAGCTTTCTGGAATGTACCTAACCATCACACATGTTACTGTATATCAAATTTGGTTTCTAGAAATATTAATTGGCAAAAGCTTTACTTCGTATGCCTGTGCCCCACAATTTCATAAAGGAAATTCTGAGTTTAAGGACTACTATAAATGGACCCAAAAAGCAACACTGGTAACCAAATTCCACCACAGCCTTATAGCAGAGTTTATGACCAGTAGATCATTGGCTAGACAAACCTGGAGCTGCGAGGGTCTTTCTGATCAGTCAAGTCTGCATGTTAAAATACCCTATTGTATTTTGCACAGAAAAGCTTACTGATCATATTTAGCAAAACTCATTTAAAACTGTGTCTCAGTCATCTTAAGCAGTAACTCAGACCTCATGAGAAAATTTTACCTTTTTATTTTTTTTTTAAAAGATTTTATTTATTTATTCATGAGAGACAGAGAGAGAGAGAGAGAGAGAGGCAGAGGGAGAAGCAGGCTCCCAAGGAGCAGGGAGCCCGATGCGGGACTCGATCCCAGGACCCTGAGATCATGACCTGAGCTGAAGGCAGATGCTTAACCATCTGAGCCACCCAGGCGCCCAAAATTTTACCTTTTTAAAATGCTATGAGTGCAGATAAGTTTTGTGGTTATCAAAAACCTGTAAGAACTCCTATCATGATCACTACTGCATTATTCTCTGATACTTCAAGATAGAATCTCTCTTCGTCTTGAAGTGGGGAGAGATGAAGTGATTTGCACAGGATCATAATGAGAAATGTAATGAGAAACAGATCTCTGACTTCTTCTGTGTTCTGGTCAAATTTGTTGAGGTAGGTCATAAAGAAAAAGATTGGCATATTAGACCAAATGAAAATCTAACACTTCGGGCGCCTGGGTGGCTCAGTCGTTAAGTGGCTGCCTTCAGCTCAGGTCATGATCCCAGAGTCCTGGGATCCAGTCCCACATCGGGCTCCCGGCTCAGCGGGAAGCCTGCTTCTCCCTCTCCCACTCCCCCTACTTGAGTTCTGCTCTCACTGTCTCTGTCAAATAAATAAATAAAATCTTTAAAAAAAAAAAAAAGAAAAGAAAATCTAACACTTCTATAAAATTTACTGACACGATTTTAATTTTTCATTATTTATTTATGAGAGAGAGATAGTGTGTGTGTGTGTGTGTGTGTGTGCAGGTGGAAGGAGGAGCAGAGGGAGAGGGACAAGCAGACTCCCCGCTGAGCGTGTAGCTGGACATGGGGCTTGATCTCATGACCCAGAGATTATGACCTGAGCCTAAATCAAGAGTTGGATGCTTAAGTGACTGAGCCACCCAGGCACCCCTAGAGACATGATTTTTAAAAGACAAGAAATAGACTGGGAGATAATTTTAGCAACATGCATAACAGTGGCTTACAATCCCTAGTAATAATAAAGCACTACTACAAATCAGGGAAAAAAGGACAAAACAGCTCAATAGAAAAATGGGCAAAGCAATAAATAAACAAGTCATAGAAGAAGTGAAAAGATGTTCAACTTATTAGACATTAGGGAATCACAAAACAAAAAAATGCATCCCCCTGCATCTTTTTTTGAGAGGCAATATAGCATAAAGTTTAAGAATGTAGACTCTAGAGCCAGACTTCCTGGATTTGAACCACAGGTCTGCCATTTTCTAACCTTGTACAATTTACTTATTTCTCTCTGTCTCCGTTTCCTCATCCTCAAAATGAGGTCAATACAGTAACTACCCCATAGGATTTGTTGTAATGATTAGAGTTAGTTTATATAAAATGCTTAGAACAGTGTCTGGCACATAGTAAATACTATATAGGTGTTTATTATTAGTATTTATTCCATCACATTGATACAATGTAAAATGTTATTTAAAAGATTAAAGTAATCCATGGGGTGCCTGGGTGGCTCAGCTGGTTAAGCCTCCTACTCTTGATCTTAGCTCAGGTCTTGATTTCAGAGTCGTGAGTTCAAGCCTCTTGTCCGGCTCCAAAAGATAAAAGTAATCCTACTCTGTTGGTGGAAATGGTAATTACTACAGCTTTTTTGAAGGATAATTTGATAATGTGCATATGCTATATCTAGTAGTTTTACTTCACAAATCTGACTCAATCACATAAGGACAAAAAAGGTGTATGTTCAGAAATGTCCACTGTATCGCTAGTTTGTGCCCCAAAGGGGGAAACAATTAAAGTATCTATCACAGAAGTGGAATATGTTACAAAAAACTGTAGCATACCAAGAAGGCAGCTGTTAAAATAATGTAGATTTACATGTACTGACATAAAAGTTGTCCAAAATATTTTTATTAAAAAGTAAATCACACAGTAATATGTGTAATATGATTCCACTTATATGAAAATAGGCAAAACATATATATGTGTGCATTTATGTATGGATTTTTAAAGAGGTGTGAAAATATACAACTGCTCATGAGGTTATGTGTATGGAAAGATGGGCAGGGTGAAGGGGACTTCAGCTTTTTGATCTGTACTTATGTACTAAAACTTATATTTTTTAAAGATTTTATTTATTTGTTTTTGAGAGAGAATGATAGTGCACACAAGCCTGTGCACACACACAAGCAGGGGAGTGGCAGAGGGACAGAGAGACAGAGAGAGAGAGAGAGAGAGAGAGAGAGAGAGAGAGAGAGAATCTCAAGCAGACTCCCTGCTGAGTGCTGAGCCCAGTGCTGGGCTCCATCTGAGCCACCCAGGTGCCCCTGTACTGAAAGTTTTTAAAACAAAGACATATGCATTTTACTGTATAATTTAAAAACTGAAAAAAAGGGTTGCTTACTAGGTCTGCTTAGAGTTTCTACGGATTTGACATAAGAACAGAAATGTTTTGCTACTGAGATTTAGACACTATATACCATTTTGGAAGAAATGGCCTGACTTGGGCAATCAATGCATATAACCCAAGAAAACCACAGTTTTTGAAAAAAATCTTTGGTCTCACCCATAAGGGTACTGATTCAAAGAACTCAGTTGATTAATATCTTGTACCTTAATTCTATTTATATGCATCTTCAGATGATCTGAAGGCAAGAGAGCCTGTTTAAAAAAAAAACATTATATATTCAAACTCTAGTGAGTATATCCCTTTATGGGAAGAATAAAGTTTTTGAAAGCTTTCTGTATAAGAAACTTCTATAATTCAAATGGATTTGAAAAATATAAATATTTGAGATTTACTGGCACCTTTTTATTATGCTGTATTTGAGATACAAAGATACTATTGATTGAAGCAGAACTGCATGGAAGGCACACATAATGAATTTAGGTCATCGGAAAGGCTAAATAAAAGTGCACTAGCTATATAATAGCATATAGGAGACTCTAGGAGAATACAATCTAGTGGTAATTCAATCTAAGCATTCCTTTAGGCTACCTAAAGCAAAATGGAAGAGGAGGGAGCAATTCGAAATTATGAAAGTGGTATTTAGTGCAAGTTTAAAAAATAAAGTACTCCTATAAAAACTATTTCCTTGTCACCCAAACATACACATGATGCTGCAGAGTTTAAGAAAGTGGCTACTGAACTGGGAGTGTTTCAGAGGTTGTACAATGTCCTTGTTCTTAAAAACCAGTATTTTGAAAAAATTTGTCATTCCATTTTATTGAGACTTTAAAATGTTTTTAATTCTTAGAAAAACAATCAGCTTTTTAATGATTACTTTAAAACAAAGAGGTATAAAAGAGATAATTAACAACACAACTTTTACACAGCAAATTGGACAGACTTGCAAATTTCACAGAGCACCTCTAAAGTGGTTCAGGGATAAGAATCGCTGATAAAGCAGTATACTGTCTCATCAGCTAAGTATGGGGGACAAGTTACTTCATCCATTAAAAAAGGAGAGGAATTCTCTGCCTGGCAAATCTATAATGTGCCATTACAGAGGCTGTAATCTATATTTGCTTGTTATGTAGATAACTGAAAATAATGGACTTACTAAAAGAAAAAAAATCCAGTATAAATAAGAGTATCAGATATGAAGGGCAGACAGAACTTCAAATCCAAGCTCTACCACCTACTAGCTGTGTGACCTTGGGCAAGTTTCTCAATTTCTTTTGTCTTAGTTCCTCATCTGTAAAATGAGGGTAATAACCATATCTAGGGTTGTAGTACATGAGAGACTACATTAAAAATGCTTGGCAAACAGTAAGCACTCAGTAAATGTTGGTGATGTGTCAAAATACAGCAAGTACCATTTCCTAAATTTTGAACAATATGGAGATACGAAGTATTAAAAATGTGTTCTAAAAACATTCAATGATTTTACAAGGTTGTTATCCTTAATGAGCTACACTTTTGAGGGTTACTCAAGCTGATAGTCCTAATAATCAAAATCTTCCTTTTCATACATGTTTTCTAGATGTGACTGCAAACCAATACAACTGATTCCACAGTACTTTGTGCTGTACACAAAGAACAATGGAGCAGTGAACAGCATGGACTTCAGCCAAATTGCTCAAGTTCAAATACCATTTTTGCTATTTACTAAGCTGTATGACCTTGGGCAAGATTATTTAATCTCTCTGTGCCTCGGATTCTTCATCTACAAAGTGGCGACAATAATATTTATCTTATAGGGTTACTATAAAGATTAAACAAGCTAATGTATATAAAGCATCTAGTGCAGTGCTCAAGACATATTTACTATTGTCATCATCATCCTACAGTCATTCTACAAAAGAAAGACATCTCTGACCACTAGGATTTAATTCTACAGAAACAGCACTTAAATTAGTTCTTACTTTCCAATATTGTAAGATTCTTAAACTGCCTGGGCATGTGAGCCAACACTTTGTACCTTGCCTCAATATGAACAAGACAAAAAAAAAAAAAGTGAATTTAGTATTGCATCTTTCCATTGTCATTGATGCAAAGTCAGAGATGACCAAAAATGCCTTATCAAAACCCACTGTAGAACTGCTTTCCCTGTTTAAAACAAAAACAGAAACAAACAGCAAAACTGCTTTCCCTGTTTTAAGCAAGCTTACTCCTACCTGTCATCTGCGTTACGAAGGGATGGAAGCCGAAAGCTAGTGTTTCTGTCAAGTTTTGATTGGCTTTTGGTCCTCTTGATGGAGCCTTTCAGGCGCTTGCTGAAGAACCCCTAGAATGAAAAGGCAGAAGGTGATGGAAGAGAAAACCAAAAGAGCACTTTGCTGTCTCCTTACTCCTCTGCACCACCTCTGGAAAAGATATTAAGATTTTTATAATGAAGACCAAAACAAGAATCCAGCTTTTAATTTTTTAATTTATAAATAACAGTTGCTTGAAGCCACCTGGTAATGTGATGAAAATTTTTTTTTCTTCTAGGATAACTGGGATAATTCAACTTTTTGATAACACTTAACTTCTTATTTCTTAAACATTTTCTATACCAGCTATGGTAGAGAAACTTCTAACTTTGATAACAGAGTTTTAAAAACACAACAATGTAACAGAAAAACATATCCCTTTCTATGAAGAAGTTTCAATAGAAAAGGGCATCCAGTAGGTAGTTTCCTGAACTAAATTAAGGGAGAAAAGGAAATGAGAATAGCATGTGCAAGGGCCCTGAGGTGAAAAGGTACTTAGTGCATTAGAGGAATTTTAAAGAATATACTGATAGTGAGAAGAGAAGCTTTATTATAAGAGCTCCCCGCCCCACAAAACAAAACAAAACAAAACAAAACAAAAAACCCAAACCAAAACAAAAACTCAAAAATAAAAACAGAAAAAACCCTACAATGCCCGTACAAAAATTCCTCAAACAAACAAAAAAGAATTATGTAAGTAGTATAAGGTAATGTGTTGGTAGTCTCAAAAGCGTTAAAATTTGGTCTATATCACCTTGGATACGTTACTTGTAAACTTAAGTTTTAATGTAGCTAAACTATCTTGAAATAGGTATCATTTATGAAACTACTGAAACATCTAGACTTCAGAAGAACAAAGTAGTTTACAGTTTTTGGCCCCCTACTTGCCTCCTACCACTTCCACTAAACTATCTAGAGCTCCTTAAACATTTCCTAGTCTTAGCACCTGGCAAACAATGAGCATCCAATAAAAGTGTGTTGAATAATGGAATAAATGCACGCATGAATGATGACAGTCACTGCTTTCAAGTAACAATTCTATTGTTGGCAAATGAAAGGACATCTTATGGAAGCATATCAAAATGTCTTGAGAAAAAGTTCTAATTCAAAGAAAAGTATTTTGATGCTGGGAAAATGACTCTTTCTAATCACCATGAGATGAATATTATCTTATAAAAGCTATGTGCAATAAACATTTCCATAAGGAAGGGAAAGAAATACTGGGTCAAGATCAGCATGTCAAATCTTTTATATTCTTTTAGTTATCACCAAAGCCCACTGTTTTGGGTGAAGACTGTATTAATCAAGATACACTGGGTTATGTTTATCTTATCATCTCAGTATCTTAGTAGCACAAAACATGTTCC
Source organism: Mirounga angustirostris (assembly GCF_029215605.1). Taxonomy (NCBI): domain Eukaryota; kingdom Metazoa; phylum Chordata; class Mammalia; order Carnivora; family Phocidae; genus Mirounga; species Mirounga angustirostris. The sequence continues at coordinate 48,578,070 of NW_026991714.1, forward strand.
ACATCTATCTATGAGCCGATCAACTAAGGGAGATGGGGGCTTCGCTCTGTGCTACTCACTTAGGGACTTAGGCTACAGGAGGCTCTTCCTCTGCACACCTAAAGTTGCTTCAGAAGAGAAAGGAAATGTGGCAAGTTATGTACTAGTTCTTAAACTTTTATGTCACTTCTGGTCTCATTTCATTGGACAAAAAGTCACATGACCACACGGGATCTCCCCAGGGAAAGGATATACGATTGTATCATGTATCCAGAAAGAAAACTGGGAATATCTGGTGAACAGTAATGTGGACTACCACAGTGCTTACCCATGCCAAGTATTTTGCAAACACAGAATGCACTGCTCCTTTCATTTGAGAAAAATGGAAACAACTTATTTGAATCAGAAGTAAAACTATTTAGCTGACTTAAAAAAAAAATGCTTATATTATTTCTTGTTATTCCCGTAGCCCAAGAATAAGTGTAAAGACTCCTAGAAAATACCACATAGACATAATTCCCTAGGCTGTTTTTTATTATAGGTGCATAGAGATTGACTGGAGGGAAGAAAACAAGAAAACAAAAACTGTTTTTTAAAGTACTACATTTCTTTTTGGTTTTGTTTTTTAAATTTTTTTATTTAAGTTCAATTTAGTTAACATATAGTGTATTATTAGTTTCAGGGGTAGAACCCCCCACACCCTCCAGCAACCCTCAGTTTGTTTCCTATAGTGAAGAGTCTCTTATGGTTTGCCTCCCTCTCTGCTTTTATCTTATTTTATTTTTCCTTCCCTTCCCCTATGTTCATCTGTTTTGTTTCTTAAATTACACATGAGTGAAATCATATGGTATTTGTCTTTCTCTGACTGACTTATTTTGCTCAGCAGAATACCCTCTAGTTCCATCCATGTCGTAGTACACTTCTTTTCTTCTTTTTTTTTTAAGATTTTATTTTTAAGTAATCTCTATATCCAACATGGGGCTTGAACCTACAACCCCGAGATCAAGAGTTGCGTGCTCTACCAGCTGAGTCAACTGGGCTCCCCTAAAGTACTGTATTTCTTAGAGACAGGCATTTATCTGGTCTCCTGTCCAATCTGAGCATTGCTAGGGAAAGTTACTGTCATCTGTTCTCCAAGACAAAGGCTTTATTTACTACTTATTATGTATGATTCAATCAGAATGAGTAACAACATTTGCTCATAAATGTAGTCAGCAAACCAGACCCAAGTTTATGGAATGCTACTTGGACTGTTTATGGTTGGTTCCAAAACCACTCACCTAAGTTGAGATTTGGCCCAAGGACCTGCCCAAATATCATATAAAAATATATTTCTAGCAAAAATACAGTTAAGCAGTTAACTGAGAATGTACTAGTAGATGTTCACTCATGCAGTACTTTACTTTTTGTGGAACTTACTATATAATACTTTCTTGTTCTAATCCATTTATTTAATAAATATTTGTTTTATGTCTATTTGTTGTAAAGCACTATACCAGGTATTGTAAGGGAATCAAAGATAAAACAAACACAAACTCTGCCCCAAAGGAGCTTATAGTTTAATATGGGATTTGGAAACTAAATATAATTATATATGACACAATTAGGGAGGTAAGTGTTCTTAATGTCTGGCATATTTAATCACAAAATACATTTCTTTGAATCTAGGACACCGTTGATGGTAAGTCATGTTATTATTTTATGTACACTAAGAAAAAAGCTGCCAATTAAACTATAACACAATGCTTTATCACTTAAAATTTTTATTTTGTACTAAAGGAGTTTTTAAAAGACTTACTTAGGCAGGTTTTGTCATATATAGCATAGTGTACACATAAAAAGAAAATATGCAAAATAAATTGGTTAAGGTATTCCTAATGCTTCTTTCTTCTGAACTACTTTTTGACTTGGAGTTGTTCATGTTTTTCCACAGAATATCATTCTGAATCCTTTCAAGAATGTTGATGACAGAGTATCTTAAAAGAGTAACTTACAGGGATGTTAAAATGTGAAAAAAATGTGCATCTTAGAATTGGTAATATGGTATTATTTTAGAGAGGTATATAGGAACTAATTTCAGGACTTCAGAAAAAGACAAGGTTACATCACCTGGAGAAATAAGGGGAAGTTATATGGAAGAAGTGGAATATGGTAGGTCCCAATGGGTAGACAGGATTTGGATTTGGAGGTGCTGGGGAGCTAGGGTGCTGTATGAACCAAAGCCTGAGAAATGTCATGGAGATAAGAACACAATGGGTATCCATTAAGTAGATTTAATCTGGCTCGTATATGATTAGAAGTAGCGAAAAATAAGGTTGGGAAAGTAGTTTGTCCACCTACTAATGCATACTTATTGCTTCCATTGGCCCTTAAGCTTTTGGGGAAGGTGTAATGCTATATCTATCTTAACATCTACCATAGTGTCTAAACTTTAGTAAGCACTCAATATATATGTGAAATTACAGTTGTTCTGGGAATATAGATAAGGGAAAGTTTAAGATAGCCCAGAGTGGTCAGTAATGTTTCACAGAGGTAGTAGAATCTACAACAAAATTCTGTTTTTATCTCCTTGATAAAACTGAAACATGGTTTTCACCTGAGAATATTGTTTAGCTTAGGCTATAAAGGTTGATCTGGCATCAGTCTATTCGGCCATGTGGTCTCCCACGTGTTCAGGAAGACCACTTAAGTGAACAGACGATGCCACTAAAAACTCACTATCTTCAAGCTAGCCTTAGCTCCTACTATGCCTCTGTCCTGGACCAACTATGCAGCGAGCCAGCCTTCCAGTGACATTACCCCCACTAGGAAACCTCGGAGTATAAGGCATGCCCACTTGCCCACTGCCCCTTCTGAGCAATTCCTTATGAACAGATCACTATCCTTTGCACCAAGTAATTCTTCTGCCCTGACTATAGCTTAGGACCAAGGATGGATAACTGACCTAAGAGTCCCTAAAAGAGGGGGTCTGGTAAGAGTTCTGCTGGTAGGATATGGTATCACCTGGTAGCTACCAAATATTCTAGCCTGATTCCTGGCCGTTCCCTGCTTCACGCTTTACCCTCCAGCAACTCTGAGAGCCTGAAATTTTCTACATTTACCATGCATCTCTGCTACTACTCATATTTCCTCCCTTTCCCCTGGCTAAGTCATCCTTTCAGACCCAGCTAAGGCATGATCTCTTCCAGAGTGTTTTTTGACACGTCCTACACCTTACTCTAGAGGAGGTGGCCCTCCTCTGTGCTCCTGAGTATTCCAAATAAATAGAGCTAATCTTACATTTAGCACACTAAACTCTGAACTCAGGGCAGGGATTAAACAATCTTTGCCTTCCCAGGGCAGGTCTGATAGCAGGCAATTTGTAGGGGCTCAGTAAGTGTCTGTAGAATGGAAATAAAACGGGCAGTGAAATGAATAAAAGCCACCGTTGTGCTTTTGATGCAAGTACCAGTGTAGAAAGAGCAGGCAACTCTGAGTCAGAAAGTGTGGCATCAAATCCTGGCTCTAGTTTCTCCTATTGAATGACCTTGGACAAGTCAAAACTTCCAAGTTTCGGATTTCTTACTTGTAAAATGAGGAATAAAAAATCCTCTTCCTAGGGCCACTCCAAAGAATAAGATAACTGAATGGAAAAGTATTTTTAAAATAATGGAAAATGGGTCCCTATAAGTATTAACTGAATGTGAATCTAGGGGGAGAGACTGAGTAGGTGAGGTAGAATCATGATTTTCCCCCTTAGAAACTACCACATCAAAGGAAGGGAGGAAAACTAGATGTAAGTTCTACAAATAGCAGGGATTTTTGGCTCTTTTGTTCAGCGATGCATGCCAGTGCCTATAGGGAAACTTGGTACATCATAAGTGCTCAATTAACATTTGTTGACTGAATGAATTTACTGAAGGTTTCCTGGATATGAAGCACTGGCTAGGTGCTTTCTAATACTGTGTAATTGATGCAACAACTCCACAAAATAGCCAATCAGCAACTTGCTTTAGGTCACACACTTAATAGATGAGGAGTCAGGATTTAAACCCAGTATATTGAAAACACTTAAAAAGTTTCATTCAGGGCGCCTGGGTGGCTCAGTTGGTTAAGCGACTGCCTTCGGCTCAGGTCATGATCCTGGAGTCCCTGGATCAAGTCCCGCATCGGGCTCCCTGCTCAGCAGGGAGTCTGCTTCTCCCTCTGACCCTGCCCCTCTCATGCTCTCTCTCTATCTCATTCTCTCTCTCAAATAAATAAAATCTAAAAAAAAAAAAAAAAAAAAAGTTTCATTCATTCATGTATTTATTGAGCACCTTTTATTGGTTTGAGGCACTTGAGATGCTATCAGTGAACAAAACAAACACAAATCTTTGCCTTCATTAGGCTTCATATACTAGTGGAAGGAGACAGACCATAAACCAAGAACATAATAAATTAGTAAAAGACAAGTGCTATAGAAAAATAGAGCCATGTAAAGAGCTGAGAATATAAAGTGGTCACAATAGGCCTTTTGGAGAAAGATTACACTGACTAAAGACTTGAAGGAGGTGAGTTAGCCTGCAGGTATGAGAAGGGAAAAGCATTCCAGGCAACAGGAATCCAACAACATGGATTGGGCAAAGGCTTTAAGGCAGAAGAACTCCTGGTATGTTTCAGAAAGAGCCAATAAGTCAGTGTGGCTGGAGTGGAGAAAGCAATGGGAAGGGTTGTGGGAAATGAGCCAGTGGGTAGAAGTGCTGGTCCCAGTAGCAGGGTGAGTGGCAGATCCATTGTGAGGACTTCACCTTTTACTCTGGTTTCTAAGGAAAGCAACAACAAGTAACAAGACAATCCAAAACAGTCATAAATAAGTAAGCATTTGTTTTTCTGAGAGAAATAACCTTAGCTATGAAAATAGAAATGTGTACTGATTTAATACGGTTTTAAGTAAGAATGTGTGTTATGTGAACCGTTCATTTTCTTTATCAACAGTAGATCACCTATCAACAGCTGGGATACAGAGACGATGTCTGACTTTTCCCAGGGCACACGGCTGCCAAGTGGCAGAGTACAACTTCAAGCCCAGGCAGCCTGACTCTGGAACCCCTTGCTTTTTAACCACTATACTACACTGGTTCTGCACATTCTCATGCCTCTTCAAAATACTGTGGAAGGAGCCGAGATGCCCTTAAACAGATGAATGGATAAAGAAGATGTGGTTCATATATACAATGGAATATTACTCAGCCATCAGGAAGGATGAATACTTCCCATTTACATCAACATGGATGGAAATGGAGGGTATTATGCTGAGTGAAATAAGTCAATCAGAGAAAGACAATTATCATATGGTTTCACTCATATCTGGAATATAAGAAATAGCACAGAGGATCACAGGGGAAGGGAGGGAAAACCGAATGGGAAGAAATCAGTGAGGGAGACAAACCATGACAGAATCTTGACTCTGGGAAACAAACTGAGGGTTGTGGAAGGGGAGGTGGGTGGGGTAACTGGGTGATGGACATTAAGGGGGGCACGTGATGTGAAGAGCACTGAGTGTTATATGCAACTAATAAATCACTGAACACTACATCAAAAACTAATGATGTACTCTATGTTGGCTAACTGAATTTAAATTAAAAAATACAAAATTAAGATATATTCCTACAAAAGGTAAAAACAAACAAAATACTCTAGGCACTATAATATAATGCATTTTCTCCATGTGTATTGTACTTAATTTCTATGCATTTATTATTACAGAATTATATACCACAAAAAAGAAAGAAATGCACTATGACAATTTGAAAATATGCGGGGAAAAAAAGAAGACAAAATGCCCACTAGTGCGACATCTGACTTAGAAAAATTTGCCACCAGGGCTCCTCCCTATATAATTAAACTGAAGTAAAACTGAAACCCTACTGAAATTACTTTTATTTTATTTTATTTTTTTAAAGATTTTTATTTATTTGTCAGAGAGAGAGAGAGAGAGCACAAGCAGGGGGAGCAGCAGAGGGAGAGGGAGAAGCAGGCTCCTCACTGAGCAAGGAGCCCGATGTGGGACTTGATCCCAGGACCCTGGGATCATGACCTGAGCCGAAGGCAGACGCTTAACGACTGAGCCACCCAGGCGTCCCTGAAATTACTTTTATATGTAACTGATTCTGTAGTCACTAGGAGACAAAAATCCAAATATAAGATTTAGAAAGAGATGGATGTCAAGAGGAAAATGCTTCTCTCTTTTACATCAAGTTATGACATCTATGTCTTATGTGAATGTGAGGAGTAAATGATGCTGACTTTAAAATCCAATAGCATCAGTGGAAACAAAGGAAAAGACTACAAATAAACTGATTTCATCCTTCAGACACCAACCTAATCTGAAAACACACTAATAAAACCCTCAAAACAAATCCTACCTTCAAAACAAATCCTACCTCATCCAGGCCTCCTTGGAAATACTGTCACTACAAGCTACAATTCTGAAAAATAGTAGAAAGCTTATCATTTAAACAACTCCATTGTCATAAAGCAAATGATACAACTAAAATGACTTACTTTAATTAGTCGGTACTCCCTCTTTTCTGCCAAAATAAGGCTTAAATTTAGCAACTGCCAGTGAAAGGAAAAGCCAAATGTTGCCTTAATCTGGAGCTTGGGCAATATTAAGAGAAGGGTAAGTTGTTCACCACCTACAAACTGGAGTAACCCCCGAAGACTGAAATTGGCTATCAGGGCCTGATTGGTAACTGAAATGAAACGGCTGCCAGGCAGCCACTCTCAGAAGCCTCCATGACGGTAAGGAGAGCCGCTGACTTGCCCGTGTCCCTTAAGACGTGGAGAAATGGAGGCGGAGAAACATGTCATCACCTTTCACACAGAAGCAGGGTGATGTGCAACACAAGGCCAGGGCCATCCTGTGTGAGACTTTTTCTAATCAGTGGCCACACCAGGGATTAGGGAAATCTATGTGATTTAAGCAATTTTAAGAGCAGTTCCTTAAAATACTACATGACTCACAGTAAGAAAATGCTACCTTGTCAACTAGAAAGGACCCAGGTGAGAATGGTCTCATTCTGGCTTTTCTAAGTTTTAATTAGTAAGTTCATTTCTGTGTATTTGTGTATTTTAGCAGTTCATGGAATTATGGATTGCAATTACCTGAGAAGGGTGATGTCCTGTATAAATTATTTCCTTCCTTACTCTTTTAATAGACCTTAGGAACTTATAGATGTTCTGAAAATGTTCACTAGAATCCAGTTGTAGGCAATTAACAAGGAAGAAGGAAAAGGAAGGGTAACTGGAAACATTAAACTCTACTTTCCAGTCATATTTTACTTCCTTAGTTTATATTCCAGTTATCGGAAGTCCAAATACGAAGGGAGACTCTAGGTAACAAGGTTAACGACAAAACAAATCATTGCAAAGTGCTTTGTAGTTAACAAGCACTTTCAGTGTGGGGATTTCCCCCCTAGTGGGGACTTTTGTTTGTTTTTGTTTTTTGGCAAATTAAAGTGTCAAAGGGAAAAAAGGTCCTATAATAAATCACAATTGTTTTTCTAGCCCAGAGCTGACGAATCACAATCTTTGGGCGTGAAGCACAGTGATCTGCATTTTTAACAATTACCCAATGATTCTCTGGATTCTTTGGATTATTACCTTCCTGTTAAATTTTTTCAAACCTTTTACTTTCAACTTTTGTTTTAAATGTATCTTTAAAAAAAAAAAACATTAGGTCTATTGAGGTATAATTTACAAAAGGAAAATTCATTATATTTGGGTGTGCAATTTGATGAGTTTTAACAAATGTATATACTACTGCAACCAAGATACAGATTTCTACCACCCAAAACATTTCTTTGTGCCACTTTACAGTCAATCCATTCCTCCCACCTCAACCCCTAGAAACCACTAATCTGCTTTGTCCCTACAGTTTTATCTTTTACATACTCTTATATAAATGGAACTATGCAGAATGGAGTCTTTTATCACCTAGCACACTGTTTTGGGAATTGATCCATGTTATTGCATGTATCAGTAGTCCGTTCCTTTTGATTCCACATATGGATATTCCAAAATATGTTTACCCATTTGCCAACTGACAGGCATTTGGGTTGTTTCCAGTTTGGGTCTATTAAGAATAAATCTGCTAGGGGTGCCTGGGTGGCTCAGTCGTTAAGTGTCAGCCTTCGGCTCAGGTCATGGTCCCGGGGTCCTGGGATCGAGCCCCGCATCGGGCTCCCTGCTCGGCGGGAAACCTGCTTCTCCCTCTCCCACTCCCCCTGCTTGTGTTCCTGCTCTCTCTCTGTCAAATAAATAAATAAAATCTTAAAAAAAAAAAAAAATAAGTTAAAAAAAAAAAAGAATAAATCTGCTAAAAAAACGTGTGAACAAGTCCTTACATGGACATATGGTTTGGGAACCACGAAGTTAAAAGCTTGGTTGGAAATTCACAAATACCATGGAGAGATGGCAACTTTTTAAAAGGATACGATGTTAGTGAGATGGAATAGTGGAAGCAACTTGAGAAGGGAAGGAATCCCTGATGTTTTTTCCTTTCTATGTAAAATAATTTTAGATTTACAGAAAATTTGGAAAAATAGTAGAGTTTTCTCTTACCAAACTTCCCCTAACGTTAACATCCTACATAACCATAGTAAAATTATGAAAATGAGAAAATGAACATAGGGTAGCACATCAACAAATTACAGATCCAATTCTAACGTCACCAGTTTTTCCATTGTATTCATTTTCTATTGCCACTGTAAAAAACTGTCACCACATGGTGGCTTAAATAGTACAAATCTATTATCTTACAGTTCTGTAGGTCAGAAGTCCAACACAGGTCTCACCTGGCTAACATTAAGGTGTCTGCAGGGCTTTATTCCTTTCTGAAGGTCCTAGGAGAGAATCTGTTTCATGCCTCTTCCAGCCTCCAAAGGCCACCCAACACTCCTTGGTTTATGGTCCCCTTCCTCCATCTTCAAGGACAGTAATGTTGCATCTTTCTGAAAGGTTCTGTTTTTAAAGCCTGTGATTAAATTGAACCGACCTAGACAATCTAGAGTACTCTTCTCACCTCAAGGTCTTTAGCCTTACTCCTATCTGCAAAAGTCTCTCCTGCCACGTAAAATAACATATTCACAGATTCTGTGTCTTAGGATGTGGACATCTTGGAGGCCATTATTCTACCTTCCTTCCATACATAGTTTATGTAATTACTTTCTTACAAGTGGGCATCTGGGTTGTTCCCAATATTTTTGTAATTATAAACAATGCTGCAAAGAATACCTTGTGCATCTGTGTTTTCATACTGATGGATGTGTACCTTCAGGGTAGACTGCTAGAAGTGAGATTGCACATCGGTAGCTTTGCCAAAATCCCCTCTCGAAGGGTTGTTCTAGTTTGTATTCCCATCAGCAATGTATGAGTCTCTGTTTCCCATGATCTCACCAACTAACTTTGTTGTCAAACTGTATAGTTTTTGCTAGCCTAAAAGGTGAAATAGTATCAAAATATTGTTCTAATTTGCATTTCTCTGATTATAAGTGAGTTTGAACACTCCTTTTTATATGTTCAGGATAATTTTTATAGCATTTGGGAATTACTGTTCATACTTTTTCCCCCCAGTTTTTCTATTGGGTTTTAGTCATTTGTCCCTCAATTTTTAATAGTTCTTTATATGTTGTGAATGTTTTCTCTCAGCTGGTTGTCTTTTAACTTTGTTATGATGTTTTTTTGCCACACAATTAAAAAAAAAAAGATTTACTTATTTTATAGACAGAGAGAGAGAGAGAGTGCACGCACGCACTAGGGGAGGGGCAGAGGGAGAGAGAATTCCGAGCAGACTCTGCCCCGAGCATAAGCCGGGCGTGGGGCCGATCCTACAACCCCAAACCAAAACTGAGTTGGATGCCCAACTGACTGAGCCACCTAGCTACCCCATCACAGAATTTTTAAAAACACTTTTGCCTCTGGCTTTTCAGTAGTAACCATTACCAAAAGTTTTTTCCTACATTAAGGTTATCAATGTTTCCTTCTAGTACTTGTATGGTTTATTTATTCATTTTATTTTACATTTAGATCCTTAATCCATTTGGAGTTCATGCTTATGTGAGGTGTGAAATACGTATCTAATTTTATCTTTTTTTTCAGATGACCACTCATTTGTCCCTACACTATTTCTTTCAAATGCCAACTCCTCAGGAAGCCATTCCTGATCTAATAGGAGTTATAGTCTCTTGCCTCTGATTATCTAAACTCTTTTGTTTATATTACTGTTTTCCTCTGTCTTGACCAGTAATTAGTTCTATTCCTATGCCATATCCCCTAGTGAGTCTTAACTCCTATTTTATATTCCCGACAGAGTCTTAACTCCTGAAGGCAAACATTATTGAGCTCATCTTTGTATTTCTTCAATGCTTAGCATACAGTGGGTTACTTAATACATACTTGCAGAATGCTAATGATTAACCTGAATTATTAAGAAAAGTCCAATACATTCAAGAAAGTGAAAATATCTAATACATTCAAGGGAAAAAACTCCTTAAAATGATTAAAATTAAGCTAAATCTGTGTTTAAAGAGGAAAAGTTTAGTATCAGGAATATTCACCTCTGGAGACCACCTCAGTTCCCGCTAATGAGATGTATGTTGATTTTCTTATGACTGGCAGAGACTGCGGATCTTAAGTTCACCGAGTATGAATATAAGAAAAATGGCTTTGAGGGATAAAATAATGAGAAATGATGGGTCAAAACTAAGAAAGAGAACATTCTCCCAAAGTGAGGTCTATTAGTCTATTGGACAGTCTCCCAGAGGTTATCATGGAAGCCTGAAAAAGCATCGGATAATATAATGTGAGAGATCCTTTTTCATTGTCAGGGGAGATGGACTAGATGAATTTAATTGAAGTTTTCCATCTCTCATTTCTAGGACTCTAAGAATAAAAGCATCACAGATGGAGGGGGGCTTTGGAGCCTAGTAGTCATTTAAAAAAATAAAATTCTTACTGTCTCTGGTGAAACAAAATGCACCTGAAACCCATATTATGGAAATGGCAGTAAGCAAAAGATACAAATAAAATAATATAATTATTCTTTACTAATGTCTATCAGGATGGCTTTTTTTTTTTTAATATAGAATAAAATGGGGAAGGGAAGGAGAAAAACATCATGGAAAGGATTTTATTAGGCATATTTATATAACTTCTAGCAGCTATTTCCTAACTGTACTGTTTCTAATGCTGCAAATATTTTTTTTCATTATAAATTTAGGCCCCAAATATTAACCTATTGATCTTTAATATATAGTAGCTTTTTTTTCCCCCTGCAAACCTTCAAGGATCTTAAAATACCCATGTAGTATTTCATTACCGTAAGAAAGGCATCATAGCCTTAGAGTAGGCCAAACAATTTGCTCTTGGTCACACATGTGAGACACTAACTAAACGTACATTAAACAAATACAGCTCTTCTCACTCCTTTGCCTGTTTAGGTACAAGTTCCTAAACGCTAATAATATAAAATCTGATACTCTGGCAGAATTCAAAGGCAGGTAACACAGACCCTAGATCATACGGTCAGAAAAGTGCAGAGCCTTTTCCAACGGTAGGCACCCGATTTTAATGGAGAAGAGCTCTTGAGTGACAATGGTCTCACTGACTGCATAAGATATGAGCCCAGGTAGCTAAGGATGGATCATGGGGTTCTGACCTTCACTTCTGCCGGAGCTATTGTCTTTTCCTCATTTAACTTGTAGAGTTGAGAGCAGACCATATTCCTATACATCCAATTATTCCTTGAGTAAGAAGCCAACTAAGATAGTCCCCATTAGTTACTCTATCATTTTTTTTTAAGATTTTATTTATTTATTTGAGAGAGAGAGAGTGAGATAGAGAGAGCCCAAGACGGGGTATGGTCAGAGGGAGAAGCAGACTCCCTGCTGAGCAGGGAGCCCGATGTGGGACTCGATCCCGGGACTCCGGGATCATGACCTGAGCCGAAGGCAGACGCTTAACCAACTGAGTCACCCAGATGCCCTAGTTACTCTATCATTAATCTCACAGGACTTCCACAGAAAGAAAATTATTCCCTTCTATTCACTACATTCCTCCCTTAATTCTATTTTACTTAACAGAATATACACCCTTAAAAAATTTCACAATGTTGATTAATTTTAAAGTAATGACGGAGATGTTACGGCTTAAGAGGTTAATGTCTTTGCAATGGGCGTACCTTAGGTAATCATGAGTCACCTATACATTAAGTGAGTTTTCATAAACAGGTTAGAAAAAAGAAAAGGTCAGTCCTGGAATTATAAGATTAACAAGATACAGTCCTGATCTTCTAGAAGACTGGTTTCTAAACTGTCTTGACTATGTATCAAATGAGTAAAATATTGTTGGTATGCATTCCTAAAACTGTTTACTTACAAAATACAAGAATGTTCTAATGTATGATTATAAAACATTCAATAACGTAACAATTTAAAGAATGAAATTTTAAAAATCAAATATTTATTATTTTCTTTCTGCAACTCAGATGGATCATATTGAGTACCCTTCTGAGGTATATACATCCTATTCTGGAGACCACCACCTAGAATATCACAGGCCAGGGAAAGCAACCATGCAAATAATGACCCTCCAAAAGGGTCTATATATAACCAATAAATGCACATTCTTATGGAAGGACAGGGAAGGTGAAGGCTAATGTTGCCTAGAAGAGGTAGTGAGACATTGGAGCTGAATTTTAAAGGATGAGAATACTTTTAGGAAGCATAGAAGGTGGCCTTTTTAGGCAGAAATGTGCAAATATAGCCGAAGAAACTTGTTTGGGGAACTCTTTAAGTTTGCGAAAAATGGAGCACTAAGATGGAGCACCCTCTAAGTTTGGAGGCTGAGAGATCTGGGGGTGGGGATGGGGATATTGGGTATTATACTGGAAGGGCAGCCAAACACTTGACAATGAAAGGTTCTCTATGCCAAGTGAACTTTGGTTTTTATCATCCTATAAAACACGAGTCAAACTCAAAAGCTTTCAGCAGGTGACTGATGCTTTTTGATGGAAAAGCTAGGTCTGTCTGGAAATATTTAAATGAGGGGAAGAAAGAAGGGAGAGAAAGAGGAGAGTGGAAAGAACTCACTGTGCAAGCCAAATAAAATGTATAATATTTGGTCATGTCCATGGGCACAGGACCATAGAGAACTACTAAATGACTTTGAGCAAGGGACAGTCAAGTAATGATCAGAGTTAGAACAGCAGTGCGAAGGCTAAAGTGGGGACAGAGGTGCTGGAGGCCAGGAGATGAGTTAAAGTCTCTACTGTACTAGATGGAACTGGCTACATATTTTGAGGGGTTCAGTGCAAAATACAAGGGCCCTTGTTCAAAAGGCAGGAACTCAGGGCCATTAAAAGTACTAAAAGAAAAAACTTTGCTTTCTTGGCCGTCTCTCTCTCCATCTGCTCTGGTGTTTTTCATTCGCTATTTTTTTTTTTTTAAGATTTTATTTATTTATTTGAGACAGAATGAGAGAGAGAGAGAGCACATGAGAGCGAGGAGGGTCAGAGGGAGAAGCAGACTCCCTGCCGAGCAGGGAGCCCAATGCGGGACTCGATCCCGTGACTCCAGGATCATGACCTGAGCCGAAGGCAGTCGCTTAACTGACTGAGCCACCCAGGTGCCCCTTTCATTCGCTATTTAATGTCATGCTCCCTCAGGCACCAGGGCAAGGGCAGATCTTCACAGGTGCCCAGGGACCCTGCCCATGACTCAGTATATGGGTGGCCCACTGGTTGCCAGGTTGCCCTTCCCTAGCCAATAAACCCACGTGCCATGCCCAGGCCCAGGGTAGGGAAGTTGAGCCAGGCTTCTTCCCTTCCCACGGCTGCCTCTGCAACTCACTAGGTAGCTGGCTTGGGGATGGGCAAGAGGCTTGCCCTATATGAGTTGTGGCCTTTGGCCACCTGCCAGACACCAGTGAAGCTGACAAGCAGGAGCAAAGACAGTCCTGCCAAGCGCTGCCTTGGGGTGCCACAGAGTGTGCAGGTTAACCCCTATCTTTTTTATGCTTGTATAAAGGCCCATGCCAGGGTCAGAGAGTGACCTCTAGGGCTGGATGCGGCAGATGGGAGAGGCTGGTTGGGGTTCCAGGGGTGGGGAAATGGGCAGTATAGAATCCATCCCAGGGAGGCAACAGGAGGTGGTGCCAGGCCTTGGCTCCAAGTCCCAGCACATGCTCCACTGTCCCATTAGACCTCACTTAACAGAACATGAATCCAAAAACGGATCAGTAAGACTCTTAGGATGGAAACCATAGAACATTAAACTCCATGCATAAGGCCTTTCTGAGTCTAGGTCCTGTGCACTGCACTGGTCTCATGCTCATGAAGCAGGTCCACTGGTTCAGGGGAATAATGTTTTAACAGGCACGGATAATTGAAGTAAGTGGCAGTGGGGCTGGGAAACAGTTGGATGGATGAATTGGAAGAGAGGAGAAGAGAAGAAGATCTGGTAATTGAATATGGGAGGAAAGAAAATACTATGGTTCTGGGAACTGAAGAAATCTGTAGTACTACAAAGTTGGAAATTCAGGGGGAAAAACATAAGTGAATACAGTTTGGGGTAAGCTGAATTTACATTACTATGGGACATCAGAACTAAGTGTTAGTTGAATACAGAGGACTATTTGGAAGAAGATTCTCCAACAAAACAACATCGCTAGGGGCACCTGGGTGGCTCAGTCGGTTAAGTGGCTGCCTTTGGCTCAGGTCATGATCCCAGGGCCCTGGGATTGAGCCCCACACTGGGCTTCCTGCTCCGCAGGGAGTCTGCCTCTCCCTCTGCCTGCTGCTCCCCCTGCTTGTGCTCTCTCTGATAAATAAATAAATAAACAAACAAACAAACAAACAAAAAACCACATCGCTTCCTATTTCCTGATTTGTTGATCATTAATTTCATTACTATACAAAAAGTCATGGAAAGGTCCTTTGAAGATCTCAGCTTTAACCCATTAAACAAGCCCACATCTAAAACATCATAAAAGACTCTAGAGGCAAAGGAGGACTATACACAAAATGAAAAAAGTCAAGCAGTTTATTTAATAGACATGAACTTATGGAAGAGATTATAAAGTATACTAGATAAGATACGAGTAATGAGATATAAAAATTTGCAAAAATTAAAAAATATTCGTATGACTGCCATAATTTTTTTCTTTTATAACCAAATGTCATGCTTCCTATTTCGATATCTAGTAAAAATGTATGAAGCTATACTAGCTTCCCTATAGCAGGCAAAATTATGGTAGTTTGCATAAAAATGCAAATATGCAAAGTATCACTAATGAGCACCTAAAAAGAACTTGTAGAAAAGCAGCTGCCAATATATAACGAAATGCATTTTGTTGTCCTTTTTCCTCACCAAAATAGATTTCATTTAACCCAATATTTCCAAAATATTATCACCTCTACTTGTGATAAATATTAAGAAGCATTCAGATAACTGTCTGTGCTTTTTTCTCAAGTTTTTTAACAGCTTTATTGAAATTCACACACCACCAAACTCACTCTTTTAAAGTGCACACTTTAGTGGTGGTTGTCTATTCAGAGAGGTGTGTAACAGTCACCACAGTCTAATTCCAGAATATTTTCATCACTCCCCAAAGATATCCCATATGAATCAGCAGTCATTCTCTCCTTAACCCTTGGCAACCATTAATGTAGTTTCTCTCTCTACGGATTTGCCTATTTTGGACATTTCACATAAATAGATCCTATACTGTGTGGCCTGTTGTGTCTGGCTTCATCAACTTAGCATCATGTTTCCAAGGTTCTTCCATGTTGTAGTGTATGTCAGCATTTCACTCCTTTTTATGGGTGAACATTGGAGAGAGAACGTTTTGTATATCCATTCTTCTTCAGCTGATGGACATTGGGCTGTGTCCAATTTTTGGCTGTTACAGATAATGCTGCTAGGAACAGCATGTACAAGATTTTGTATAATCTTCATGTACAAGATTTTGTATAAACACATGTTTTCAATTTTCTTGTATATGTACCTAGAAGTAGAATTGCTAGGTCATATGGTAAGTCTGTGTTTAATCTTTTGAGGAATTGTCAAGCTGTTTACAAAGTGGCCGCACCATTTTAAATTCCCTTCAGCAATATAGGAGGGTTCTAATTTTTCCACATCCTTGTCAACACTTATTATGTTCTCTCTTTTTGATTATCGTCATCCTAGTATGTATGAAGTGGTATCTCACTGTGGTTTTGATCGGCATTTCCCTAATGGCAAATGATGTTGAGCACCTTTTCATGTGCATATTGGCCATTTGTACATCTTCTTTGGGGACATGTCTGTTCAAATCCTTTTGGAACCTTTTCTTTTATAGCTACAACAGACTGACAAAAAATTTTGTAGTGACATTATAATCAAATAATAACCTGGGAATGAAGTTCTTTTAAATGAAATTAAAATTAAATGAAATTAGTAGGTGCTTAATATAAAACATACATTTAAAACCCCAGTGGAATGCTTTGGTTATAGAATTAATGGGCCTGACAGTAGGAAGGCCCTCAGTGTTATTATTTACAGCAATGCTCGTACACTGCTGAGTACAGGTATAGCTGAGAAGTACAAAAATATCTTCTTGTACAGCTAACACCAGCAAAATTGAAAAGTTGGCAAGGTTTCATTTCCCTATCTCTGGCTTCTTAAGTTTGGTCAAAGAGGAAAGCATCTAATATCAGTTGTACTTAGAGGTTAACTACTTGTTATTTTAAATGGGCATTAGCCCTTCAAAACATTTATTTCTAATTGTGAAATGAAAGGTGTTAAGCCTCCACTTCCCCATTAAAGCAGAAGAAAAATATCTTTGCTTTGAGGAAGAGGGGCTTATAGTATACTACCCATAAGAATAAGCTATAAGTGAGTTCATCTCATTCTCTCTCAAATAGCCCTCTTTCTTCTCCTGGGCAAGATACATTGGCATATTCACTAGTTAGCACTGCTGCAAACCTATTTTATGAATAACCATAGATTGAGGAGAGTTCCCATCATTCTTTCGAGTTGAGAATCTTGGCAATATTCCCTGCCATGCCTGTTACCTTTTCCCTTGGGTTTTTTGCTATTTCCTTTCTATCTCCCGTAAGGGGTCACATCTAACCTTATTCCTTTTGTCTCTGCTTCAAATTTTATATTTTCTAGGATGTTGTTAAAAAAATTAAAAATTAGGGACGCCTGGGTGGCTCAGTTGGTTAAGCAACGGCCTTCGGCTCAGGTCATGATCCCAGAGTCCTGGGATCGAGTCCCGCATCAGGCTCCCAGCTCAGCAGGGAGCCTGCTTCTCCCTCTGACCCTTTTCCCTCTCATGCTTTTTCTCTCTCTCTCTTGCTCTCTAATAAATAAGTAAATAAAATCTTAAAATTAAAAATTATACCCCTTCTGATTATAGAATGATTTAAAGGTATAGTTAATATTCAACATCTACAGACTATAACTTTTCTGACATTCTTGTTTATTATATTATTTTTACCTCTGGTAGTATTATTTTGATAGACATATAATACAAATATATCCATATATTATATATTCATACATACATGAATATAAATACACTCTCTATTAAAAAGAGGTACCACTGCAGGGTGATCTACTTTGGATTTTAACTCCATACAGATGGTCAGTAAAGAGAAGAAAAGTTGGATATAGAATCTTTAAGTAGCAGAGAACAGAACTTTAAGCGTCCAGGAATGCAGCTGCAATGAGGAATACAAAAGTTGAAATGGTATTGCACCTTGCTTCTATGAATTCAAATTGATTATTTCACCCCTAAGACTGAGATTCTCAGGCTGGTCAGAGGTCACTATGCCACAATAAAGTATTCTGTAAATTTAGACTTGTCATCTGAACTGATGGTGTCAAACACTTGGAAGGACAACTAATATACAATGCAGCATTTGTGAGCAATAACAGGGCACTGAAAAAATATCGCTTATTAGTTTCTTATGCCAGACCTGAAGGTACAAAAGAAAGTACTGATGTCTACCAGGAAGACATGGACTAAAATGTTCCTAATACATTAACCAATCATTTGGACAAACAGTTTCTCAACCCTGGGTACATGTTAGAATTACCTGGGAAGGTTTCAAAAAATACAAAATACAAGGTTCTAGTCCAGAGATTTTGGTTTAACTAGTTTGAGGTGGAGCCCAGGCATCAGTTTTTTTCGTTTGTTTGTTGGTTGGTTTTGGAGATGTTCCTTAGGTGATATTTAGGTAAAGCCAGAGTTGAAAACCACTGGTTTTGACAACGAACGCTATTTGACCTTTATCAAGTGGGTATGAAGCTTCATCTCTTTGTTTAACTTGAAAAAACAAAAATCTTATTGAAGATCTTATTGATCTTATTGAAGATTCTATTCAAGACAGAGACCAATACCAACTGAGCCTCACATCTCAATACTTAAGAAAGAATGTAACATTTCTTTTTACATAAGAATTTAACTTAGTCTATATTTATTCTTCCAAAGCTTTGCTTTTTCTAAAAGCTAGGCAAAGTTTTCATCTTTTGACAGTCTTTTGTATCTACTCTACCTTATTGGGAATGCTCAGGTGTCACTATGACAGGAACAAGAAGGGTTACAAAGGAATAGTCAGTTACTGCCTTAGTTCAACTGTGCTTTCTGGTTGTCTTGGCATATATTTTAGTGCCTAAATTCTTTCAGAGCCAAGCTCAAAGCTAATACAAACGAAGCAGCTGCAACTGCATTGTGTTACATTTACATGGAAGGCCAACTCAGACCATTGTGTTATGGAAATGAGAACACTAAGCCAAGCACCTGGCCCGGAACACAAGCAGCTTTCTTTTAGCCAAAGCTAAATTGATGGCATCGTCTAAGGAGAAGTGATATAAAAATCATAAATATCAATAGTCACTTTATAAATAGAACATTAAAGAAAGAAGCCTGTTCCAAAAACTCAGGCAATGTGAAACAAATACATACAATTACAAGGCGTGATCATTTTCCCTTTCTGAATTAAATTTAAGTACCTGGATAACTTTCATTAGTTTACTCATTTCTTCCTGATCACCCCTGTAATATCATATGAATGTAGTTTTAACATGTATAAGACATACAATGGATGTTTTACTTAAAGGAAAACACAAATATGACAAATGTAAAGTCTAGCAAGGTGCTAAAGAAAAAAAGTGAAAAATAGCATCTTTAAGAGGGGCAAAAACTATTCAAATGACAAATGGTTCTTGAAGAAGCTAATAGTCAAGACTCAGATCTGCAAAAACATTGTGAGCTTATACATACGTATGGCATCTAAAGGGCTCAAAGAAATAGCCACAGAAACAAACCATTAAATAAAGAATTCTATGTAGTTTCACTTCCCAATGTAAGTAGACACAGTATACACTATATACATAAAATACCATAGCCCTGAATTCCAAATATATATTAAAGTCTCTCTTGGTTGAAGAAAAAATGTAACTATTCTGCACAGGTGTACTCATTTACTCCAAATGATCGCTTAGTGATTATTAAATGGTTCAGTAATCCATTCGACTGAGGATATCATCCGTAATACCAAGAGAGTAAATGTGAGATACTCACTTGATGCACGTCATTCAATAATTCACATGTATCTTATCCATTAAACAATTATTTGCCCAGTGCTTACTGTGTGCAAAGTACTGTGTTAGGCGTTGAGGTAGCCACAAGGATGAGAGGAGATATTTATTGTCTAATGAGGGACACAATCCACAAACAAACAATTGCAACTGGAATTAAGGTAAAGAAATGTGGAATGAAAAGAAGAAACAGAAAAACTACCCTGCAGATCTCTGCTTTTCCTTACGGCTATGATTAGATAAAAGTACAAATACACTGAAACATTCCTAAGAACAAAGACCTTGCCTTACCTATGCATTCAGTGGTCACATGAGTCCCCTCTTATGCCTATTTTTATTTTTTAAATTTATTGAGTCTGCTGTCTACCACTGCTGTAAAGATGCCTTAGACTAAGTAAGAAATATACATGAATACACTGTTGTACTGGTTATCCATTTTAAGTTTTTAAAAGCACACATTTTGGGAGATGAGAAAGATATACCAAGGTTTTGGGCTTCCCTGCTTTGGGTTCACCGCTATAGTTATTCCTTGTCTCCTTCCTGTCACACCAGCAGCACTCAGCAGGGTATAAGTGACTCCTACCCACCTGCTTCTCCTGGATCTCAAGCTAACCACTACTCTAGAACTACCAGCAGGCTCAGCTGATAGCCTGGGGTGGGTGCTGGGCTGGGCCTCTATTGAATGGCCGGCAGTCCCTGACCTATCACCCTGAGCTGCGATATTGACAGTAAGAGGGAAAGAGTCACTTGGGGAAAAGTTAAGTAATTTACCAGTACTTCCACAGTATTTATACAAATGGAGGTGGGAAGAAGAAGGCCCTTTTGGAGAGTCCAAGACTAGCTCCTTTTTGGTTTAGCTTTTGAGCCAAGACAAATATTTCAAAAAACAAATCCCTAATGCTTGCCAAATTTAGTTAAGCTTGACAAACAGTCACAGTCTTGCCCCAACCTACCTCCCCATCCTTCTCTCTTGCCATTTTTGCCTACATGCTTCTTGGCTCGTGCCTCACTGAACCCTTTCTATGTTCCCTGGATGCCTCAGTCACTTTATGAAGTGTGTCTTTCTAAAATGCTATTGCCTCAGCCTGGAATACTCGTCTTCCTGTCAATTATTTTCATTCAGCCTTTGAAACAGCCCAAATACTGGCTCCCCAGCAAAGCCTTAGCTTACACAATGCATTGTTAAAAATCTGTGTCACCACGCTTATCCACCTCCTTATGAATCTGGTCATTTTTCTGTCTCTTGCTACTAGACTAGAAATGCTCTGGGAGTGGAAAATTCTGTTGTGTTCATTTCTGTTTACCCAGGACCTGGTGCCAAGAAAGTTTCGATAATTGGTGAATCACTAATACTCTGCCCAGAGTAAGCACTCAGTAAGTGTGTCACTGTCAATAATTTCAGGCAAGACCTGCTAAAAACTATTCATCTGCTCTTCAGTATTTGCCTGAAAATGGAGCTGGGAAGAACAGGCCCTTTGGAGAGTCCACCGGGTAAGTAGTGAACCTGCTGTTCACCACAGTAAAGACACCTGAATCCTAGAACCACAAGAACTTATGCTTAAATCTCACTTCCACTCCTTCAGAAAGTTAACATGGATCACTTCCATGGAAACAATCATGTTAATAACATGAGCTACTGTATAATTAACTTAGTTAAGTATCTCAAGGTTTGGTTCCTTTTTGTAGTGCTTTCCCATATTCAGAGACTCTGTTGTGATATTAACTACAAAAACATTTTGTGTTGACCTGAAAACTAGACATAATTCTTACTGGCATTACATTTAAGTAAGTCACATTAGCTAGTGGTATTATATAGAAATTTAAAACATACAGGGGACTTCCACAGACATCCAAGTACTGCAGTGCCTCATCTAGTCAGCATATTCTGGTTTCTTTTTAAAAGAATATAAATTATTTATCCAGCATTATCATGGAATAAGGTATTTCACAAACCAGATTTTTCTGGATAACAAGTTTTATAAGCATCGCATATCTTCTAGATTTAAAATACTCTCAATGGATATGTATCACACAATACTACACAATTATACTTAAAAAAAAAAAAAAAGCCCAGCACAAGAAATATAATTTCACTTCCTTTTAATGATTCAGGATCATTATTATCAATGTCAATTACTGCACTATGCACCATCCATCCTGTAATACAATGGTACTCTGAAGGACTACTAATAAATATTGGGCTATCTGCCTTTATCCTAAATGGATTCGGATTGTTTTTATGACTCCTTGCTTCTCATTTTCTCTGCCTCCTCCCTTAACTCACTGTCATCTTTTGAAAAATTACAACAGGGTGTTCTGATAGTTATTTTTCAACTAATTGTCTAGATAAGGACTGGTTAAATTCTCCTAGAGAGCTAAGTGCATGGGCTTAGTGACTGTAGTTTGCCAGTCAGAGGTCCCTCTTTCCTTCAATATTTCTAAACGCATGAGGTGGCTGAGATTGTCAGAAGAATAACAACTGAGTAAATGGTTTGTAAGTAGTGCCAGCGGTCATATATATGCATCATTGGTTTATTACTTTTACTCAAGAATAATTAGCTTTATTATTAAGGTAAACCTTAAATTAGCTATCACTGTTTAAATATAAATGAAAATTGTTGTTCTTAATTAATTTAAATTTAAAAAGCCCAGTCATGAACTTCAGATTCAATATAAGTACTTGAATGTTCTTTATTATAGAGGGATATCTTTCTTCAGTTATTGACTTTTAAAAAAATTTAAATTTATTCTAGCATGATGGTATCAATATTTCAAATTCTAACTCAATCCTTTTCACCACTTTGTACGGATAGTCAGTTTCACTATATTTGATTTCTGTTCCATCAGGAAAGCAAGAAGGGGAGGGAAGAGGGAAAAAAAAATGTATTTGTCATTCATTAAAAAATAAAACAAAAACCCAAACATTTAAGTGGGAAGCCATGTCTATGGAACAGAGAAATTCAGTAAAAGGGATGAAATCTGTTATTTTATAATTCCTGTCATAATTTGGTTAGAATATTAATCCAGTCTTGCTTCTGATCTTTAAAAACGAGAGAACTGGTAAACATTTGAAAGGTGTCACAGTAACAGATATCCACGAACTCTACAAGGCACTGAGATACAATAAGGGCAAATCTTGCTCCTCAGGGTTAATCCAAAATAAAACATTCATTTTGGTTAGCTTACAAATCAATGCCAGCTTATATGTCTCAAAATATTAGTTCAAATTAAAAAGTCATCCCAACTAAAAAAAAAAAAAAGTATTGGAATATATAAAGAATACAACATACTAACATAACAGAATTAAAAGAAAAGAATTTTGGGGGCGCCTGGGTGGCTCAGTCGTTAAGCGTCTGCCTTCGGCTCAGGTCATGATCCCAGTGTCCTGGGATCGAGCCCTGCATCGGGCTCCCTGCTCCGCGGGAAGCCTGCTTCTCCCTCTCCCCTCCCCCTGCTTGTGTTCCCTCTCTCACTCTGTCTCTCTCTGTCAAATAAATAAATAAAATCTTAAAAAGAAAAGAATTTTTTTCCCAATAGAAAAGTCTACTTCTATTCTATAGTGATTTCCATTGTACCTACAATAATGACCAACTTCATGGCAGTAATTTTTTTCAAGTTTAAAAACAATAAATTTTAATAAAATGATATAATTAGTCTATTTCTTATTCAATAAACAAACAAAATGGGTGGATTAAAATCTGGGTTACTCAGAGTTATATCAAGAAGGTCCCAGACTGCAACTGGTGGTCAGCTGACCTGATCACTTATAGCCTTCCAAGCTCAGCATTCAGGATTTAATACTGATTCTTAGTACTGCCTCGTCAGTTTAAGGAATATTTTAAACTGGGTTATTTCTTCCAGGGCATTTCTTAAGCACTTAGATGGTCATCTACAAGATGGCTTAAGGAAAGCACAGGCCAAGGTCTCAGGATTAGAACTCACAATTGTCTAATTCTCTGATTGTTCTGCAACTTTAGGAGTCCCATCATTCACTGTTTATGCTCCCGCTCAAGAAAAATAACACAAAAAAACAAAAAACTCCTTCCATTTGTTAAAAAAAATCCATCTTTATGGAACGGTGACAGGTTTTCACCTGTAACTTGATAAAAGGGCATCCTGCAAAGATTTGCACTCTATAGTTCAGAGGCCTTTCAATTTAACATATTTTGTTATACATTTTAGAAATTTCCCACAAGTATAAATAATTATTCCCTAAAATCTAATAAACCTCCTGCTGAAAGTAGTGGATGTTAACCACAGTTAATCTATGTAAGTTGATAACTCTGTCCTTTAACTTCAGTATTCTAAGGAAATTCTTGAGCAACATGTTTTGATTCCCTAGTAACTGTCTCTAACTCTAAGGAGAAAGGAGAGAAAAGTAAAATATCTTTTAGAGAAGAGGAGCACTTACTGGTACTTTGAAGGGTGAGGTATTTACAGTGTCCATGGAGTTGGGTTTCTCTGATGTACTGGTCCCTGAGATACTCCGTCTGCGGGGGGACCTTTCTGCCGGCACCTCTGGAAAAGAAGAAATAAACGCCATGAAGAAAACAAACTTGAGGATCTCTGACTACATTGTAAAATTAGTGGGGTTTTCTTCCCCCACAAAAAAATCAGTTTGCTTTAAAGGTACGTTACATTCTATCTCCACATGATTTATCTATCTCTGTGGTATTTGAACTATTGAGGCACTAGGGAGACCTGGTCATGCTTAAGAAATCTGCTTTAGCATGACAGGTTATAATTATATCTGTGCACATGTAAAAAGTAATTTTTTCTGAGCTATGTTTAATATCTATAATTCATTTACTATCTCTATCTCACAGTGTATGAATCTACTTCTCTATATGTCAGCAATATAGGAGTTAATAGAATCCAAAGAAATTTTTGATA
Organism: Mirounga angustirostris; assembly: GCF_029215605.1. Classification (NCBI taxonomy): domain Eukaryota; kingdom Metazoa; phylum Chordata; class Mammalia; order Carnivora; family Phocidae; genus Mirounga; species Mirounga angustirostris. Next base: position 48,602,549 of record NW_026991714.1, read on the forward strand.
TTCTTGTTAACAAAATACAGTCTTGTGTTGCATATGATTTGATGGTGTCTGCACAAAGGTCAAAGTTCAGTTCTGTGCAGATAAGATGATTCGCCAGACTGCAGCCAAAGGGCCACGAGACAACTGAAAGCTACTGCTAGGATAAAATAACATATATGCCTATGCAGATATAAAAATAGATCAGCTTCTCCTTGTGCTGGCAAGATGACCTTACTAAAATCTTACTCTGGAATCCTAAATCTGTTCAAACTGACCTAACAAGCTTCGGATTTTGCAGATGAGGTGATATTTTCTCATTTAATTACTACACACTATATATTAAGGTTACATTTAAACAATTTTTTTCAGAGAGTGATATAAATATATGCATATATATATGCACATACACACGCACACACAGATGATAGATATATACATATTATACCTTTATCACAACTGCTTCCCATCTCCACTTCAACTGACAGACATATAGGAATCCAGCTTCTCAGATAACATTAGATAATCTCAACATGGACAAGGAAAAAAAACACATCCTAAAAAAAGTACTCTGTATTATCTTCCAGATCTTAAAAAATAAGCCGGAGACTGACATTTTGATTCCTGCTGTTCTCCCTTTAAAAGACAGATGCAGTTTAAACTTCCATTTCTGGCCTCCTGGCCCCTGGGATCCGTGCTACTTCCACTTAAGAGAAAGCGTTTTTTCTCTCGCTCCCTCCCTGTGTCTTGCTCTTCCCCTCCCTCTCTACAGCTTGCAGAGAGCAAGCGAGAAAGAAACACACAGGACTGCAGCTATTCAATCAATCGTTCCGAATGCACATCCTCATTAGTTACTTTCAGGCTATTAGCAGACGCCCAACCACTGCCTCCCCTCAGTTACAGAAAATTTCACTGTATTACACTAATCTGCAGCAAGAAAAAACATTTACTGAAATTTATATTCAGCTAGTGCCAAAAGGACACCATTTTACACAGACCTAGTAATGCACACAAATCAATCCCTCCCATGAAAATCCAATTGGAAGTGCTTACCCTATTACTATCTTTGCATGATGGACACTGATTTCCTTTCCATGACTAAACATATCTTCTGTGTGACATCTTGACCCGTAAGACATAAGCCAAATTGCAACATTCCTAATGACTGAGAGGTTGCCAATATAGCGTCTTATCTGCCTGCAGTACAAGAAAGTCCCATGCTATCACTGTTTTAAAATTACAACCAATAACTGTAAGTCTCTCAACTTCTCTGTTACCATCAGTGGTTAAATGAGCCTTAATGTACAAAGTCATTTTCAGAATTAGACACACACGACTTCTAAAAAATGGCAGTATAATTAGCTAAAATTCAAGGCAATGGCACACAAAGCACCAAATTTAAACAAATCAGTTTTGAAAGCACACGGAACAAGACCTTCAGACTTTAGGAACGTGACTTTAAAGAGTGATTATCCAAGTTAGGTGTTTCTACTGTATGGGGGACAGGCTGGTGGGGAGAGGGGCTGGTGAAGATAAAAGAAAATTTCATCCTTCCTCTGATAACGACCTATAATTAGAAGATACATGAGATTGAATATTACAGTATAACATATTTTAATATCTGAATAATTGATGGAGAAACCAAACTGGAGAAAATAAGTTCCATTAGCAAGAATAAAATGATCCGGTAAACAGTTTTCCTTAATTTGCAATGTTCTGGATAAGGAAAAAAATGGAACCTTATTTCCTGCTTTTCTTTCCAATATCTAATTTTAGTTTTCAGGCATCTGAAATCACTAAATAAATATATTTCCAGGCTTTTAACAATGTGAAATTATACTGGCTAAAATGAGCAGCCACATTTTAAACTCTAACAAATATGTTATTTGTTGTACTTCTCTTTCTCTTTTAGATTCTCTTTCTGCATCATGAAAAAAATCACAACTCTGGCATAGCTTAAAGAATATCACTGGGTTCAAAAAGGAGAAATTAAATTTTTCTTGAAGTTTGAACAACTGCCACTAAGAGGGCAAAGAGGAAATAAGCTAAATCAACTGCTGATGAGAGGTCTACACTTCCCTTCTCAGCCCCCACAACAATGCAACTTATCTGACGATGCACACAAGGCCCTTGAATACCCAAGTTATTTCGTTTTCAGAAAATTCAGAACTATTTCAAAGCTGAGAAAAGAATATATACCCCAAGCACCAATGGCCACATAGAACCAGGTAGCAGCATCAGCAAGAACCGAATTAACAGCACGCTGGATTAGTCACAGGCAAGCCTGCTTATTAAACTGGTCCAGGCACCTTTAACTTTAAATCTCCAAGCAGAAAGGAAAGCTGCTACTATGCTCTTAAAGCCACATTTCTGCTGAGTTGGAAGGAAAATCTATACTGGGTCCAGTAGACCAAAATTAGACAGCTCTCTCCCCTGCCCCCACTCATGCCACATATACCACATTATTTTCACTTGCTGTAAAAATTATTGTCCTTTCATAGTCATAATATTTAATCACAGTCATTTTTAAATAGGCTCACTCTCTGAGACTGAGACAGAGACTTACAATATTGTTTCAGTAAAGGTCTGAAACTGTTTTGTTCACTTTCTCATCCTCTAAAAATATTTTTCACCTTCAGACTGAAAGGTAAAAAAAAAGTTATAAAATATAAAAGCCTGGTTAAGTTTTAAATTTATTTCTTTATTTCCTTTGCCATTGGGTATGAACCAAGGTAAGGTGACCACTTCTCTTAATGAGAGAGAACCTGCAATACAGCTCCATATGGAACATACATTGAACAAAGAGACTGTGTGGGTGCTTTTCTTAGCAGCTCTACCAACTATCTGTGTGATCCTGTGTAAGCCATCTCACCTTTTCTGCTCTGGTCTTCATTAATAACCTGGGTTATTCAGACCAACCAGAGATGAAGACAAGATGAATGAGTTTATATGCTTTGGTGCAAAATTAGCTTTTTCGAAGAAAGGGGCTCTCTAAATCCAAAGTCTGGTATCATAACATTTATTCTACGTAATACCTATTTTCCTCTCTGTTGATGTGCCTTCTTTGGAAAGTGTGGCAAAGAAATTGACAGCTGGAGGATTATAGGGGTAAAGGCACTTTTGGTGGAGGATGTGCTTGTTCAACAGACAGAAGTCAACCTCTGCCTTTAGAACCTAATAGTTGTGTTGTTCATGGCCTTAATTCACTTATCAGGAAGCAACTCTCAAAAAGTATTTCAAGGAGGACAAAAAAGTAGGACAGTGTAAGGGAGATGAAGAGGTGTAGTAATTTCCATTACAATAATTATAGTGAATGGGTAGATGTGTTGAGAAGAGGAGATGTGGAAGTCATCCTTCTAGGTTTATTAGGGAAGAATACTACAGGCAGAGGGAAGCCAATACGAAACTTCTACGGTAAAGTGCAGCACAGAGGCCAGTGTGACTGGTGTTGGTAGGGACAAAGAGTAGCAGAAAGCCTGAGACTGGGGCAGCTGTGCTCAGGCCATGTAGGCTCCACAGGCCTATGTGTAAAGACTTGAGCTTTCTACTCTGAAGTGAAAAATCACCTGGTCAAACATATTTCACCAAAAGGTACAAATCACATAGAAACCTTATGGAGATATATTTACTGGCACTTTCTTAATTATTTTCTTTTCAGGACTTTGAAAAGTGACTGACTGAAATAATTCTGGAATATTATCATGTTTGGAAAGACAGTAAAGGTTAATACTTTTATCATATTGACTGAGTGTTAGGTTCCAAAAGCCTCTGAAAATATCTTAAATGAGAAAGGTATCTGTTATCATTATGCCCAAATATCGATAAGCATCAACTGCATTTATTTTGGTTCTATCACATTGAACCAAAGTTCGTATACCATCATGTCATATATGCATATACTAACCTAAATAACAGGGCTCAGATGTCATGAATTTTGATAATGTCTGCCACTCTTGGGATGAGTTACCATCGTTAAGAAATGATTCAAAATACTTTCTCTAAAGAGAAAAAGAGGTACTATAAAAGTTATTTAGGGGCGCCTGGGTGGCTCAGTTGGTTAAGCGACTGCCTTCGGCTCAGGTCATGATCCTGGAGTCCCGGGATTGAGTACCGCATCGGGCTCCCTGCTTGGCAGGGAGTCTGCTCCTCCCTCTGACCCTCCCCCCTCTCATGTGCTCTCTGTCTTTCTCATTCTGTCTCAAATAAATAAATAAAATCTTTAAAAAAAAAAAAAGTTATTTAGGCACCTCTTTGAGGCAGAAGTATTTTTATGGTAATTTTAGCTAATACTGAGTGTTTGTTTTGTGCTACGTGCTGGATCTGGAATCTATCTTTCTTCGTCCTTGGGGCAGCCCCTGAGGTAGTAACAGTTATTACTCTCTTGGATGAGCATATCGGGGCCAAATTTAAAAGAAGAAAATAATACTTACCAATGGGAAAGTAATTTCAGAAAATTCAACATAAAAGATGAACAAAATGCAGAAAGACATTTATAAAGTTTTAATTTGGTGGACAATGATGTAAGAAACCAAAATAGCCTTCTTACAGCAAAATTCTCTAGTTAATGACAGATCAGAAAACCATTACATGCTCCTGGGTGCAGACAATGTGGCATATAGAGTATGCCTCAATACTTCCCATGAATGGCAACCCAAGCCAATTCCTAGTAATTTTGTGTACAGAATTATAAAACATGAATGAATGTGAATGCTCTGCCAATTATAATTATTCACAGACCCCTTTAATATTTTTGGTATTATATTTAGGAAACAAGTGTTCTAGTATTATTCTCAAAAGGGGAATTCTTCAGCTCACTTCAAAAACCTTTTTAAAAATCAATAACATTCCAACAAAGCCTGACAGAAAATTGAATACACACCAAACTGTTCATGCACCCATTCATGTCACTGAAATTTCAGGGTGCTGCTGTGAATGAGCCCACTTTTGCCTTTATATTGTACAAATGATGACAATAAATAAGATAGGATATGTCACTGGCTCAAGTTATTAATGAATAAAATAAACAAATAACGTTATTTCTTTATGCTATGAATTCTAAATTAGGAGGATTCTTTTTCCACAGGAACAGAGAAGATGTTTAAGGAACAGAATGGGAAGGAAGAAGTCGTATTAGGCAATGGGTTTGTATGGATTCAGTAAAGGACCTCAAAAACAAATGGCAAAAGGTGAAAGAGAAAAGGCGTCGTGTAAACGGGATTGCGTGTTTTGTTGATGGACTCCTAAAGGTAATGAGACCTTAAAGATTTGGGCAGAGAGCAATTTTGTAAAGGAAAAGTGACAAGAACAAAGAGAAGAAAATTACAGACTGCATTTACAGAGCTGCCAACACCACAGCACCTGGGCGTTTTATAGACTTCATCCACCTGCTTTTCAGTAGGACATTTTCTGCTGTATCCCATTTTTACAGCTTTAAAGCGTATGTACTGACAGTCACTACCATTCAGCTGCTCTAAAATACAAATCCCCAGAGCCACTTTAATCCATCCAAACTGTATCACTTAGACTGCAGTACCTCACTCAAACAAGCAGATCTTTCAAGTTTGCATGCCCTCAACACTTACTTCAATCTGAACAAATTGGTGGTAAGTACACAATGTGGTGAATTCTCAGTAAGAAAAGCCATTCAGTCTCCCCACCTTTTCTTTACTTCAGCAAATTTATTCTTTATTTTATTATTTTAAAATTTTCTTATTAATATAATAGGAGGAAGGATTTCTCTCTGGTCAAGGAGTCTGGACACCCACAAGTATTCTATTTCTTCACATGATGATATTGGATGGGATAGTGGAGAATACTTTTAGTGCAAGTAACAGTCTCAACCAGAAAGGCTAAGAAAACAGCGCAGGGATGTTTACATGGTAGCTTAAGTTTCAAATACATAGTGTATCTCTGGTTCTTAGTGATAACCAACAGGGATCTTAATAATTATAATTATGATAAAAACATAATAAGGATACCTGCAACACCAAACTATCATTTATGATTCCTTATTACATGCTAAGTGTTTTATTTGAGTTATCTCTTCCATTGTCACAACAATTCTCTGGAACAGGGACTATCACCACCATTTACAGATAAGGAAAGAAAAAGAGGTTCTATTACTCTGCCCATGTTTGCACAGCTGGTCAAGGGCAGAACCAGGATTGGAACTCACGCAGTCTGGATCTAGAGTCTGTACTTTTTAATTACCATGCATGCTATCTTGTTCTCCCAGTCTTTTATATAATGGGCTGTAACGGAGAAGAAATAAGATAATCATGGAAACTCCAATTTTCCTCTTCCTAAAAATAACTCAAAGAACTTTAACAATATGCACACGATTCTTCATATTTTAAAGATAATTAAATCACTTAGCATTATATTATTGTGCTGAGCACCAAGTAATGTATAGAATCACTGAAGCTAATATGACACTGTATGTTAATTATCCTTCAATTTTAAAAAAGTGTGTTATCACATTGCATTCCACTTAACCAGTGATTTGCCAGCCTGGCTGTGAATTCAAATCAGCTGTGGAGCTTTTAATCAAACATAGATGCCCAACTCAGACCCACTGAATCACAACCTTTGGGGAAAGGGAGGGTATAGCATAGGCATAAACATTTAAAAAAACTTTTTTTTTAAACTTGGCTCCAGGGGTGCCTGGGTGGCTCAGTTAGTTTAGCATCTGACTCTTGATTTTGGCTCAGGTCATGATCTCAGGGTGGTGGAACGGGGCCTCGTGTCTGGCTCCATGCTTAACGCAGAGTCTGAGGTTCTTTCTCTCCCTCTGCCCCTCGCCCCGCTCACATGCTTTCTCTCATAAATAAATAAATAAATATTAACAAACAAACAAACAAACAAACAAATAAATAAATAAATAAGGCTCCACGCCCAATGTGGGGCTTCAACTCACGACCCCGGGATCAAGAGTTGGATGATTGACCGACTGAGAGAGCCAGGTGCCCCTGCATTTCTTTTTTTTTAATTGAGGTGTAACTGACATATACAATGATATTGGTTTCAGATGTACAACATAATAATTTAATACTCATATACATTGCAAAATGATCAATAACTCTAGTTAACATCTGCCACCATATATGTACAAATTTTTTAAAAAGACAGAATTAAATCATACTCTTTGAGGGATAATTTATTGCAAAAAAAAAAGCCATCAAAGAAAACTCTCAATCCTGCAACACTGATGCTAATAACAATATTCTAGTTAAGAAACAAAGAGAAGTAAGGAAATGGGCTAAGGAGAGAGAAAGGTGTCTTAATGCAATGGTGAAAAAATTTGAACAAAACAGGAAGCGACTTATAAAAAATATCTACTACTGATTCCTTCAATTAAAAAACCCTCCAAAAAATAACCCACTCTTAGGTGTAGGGATGAACAGATGGAGCACAAAGGATCTTTAGGGCAGTGAAAAAACTCTGTATGATACTACATGATGGATGCATGTCATTATACATTTGTCCAAACCCAAAGGATGTACAATATCAAAAATGAACCCTAATGTAAACTATGGACTTGGGGTGATTATAATGTGTCAATGCAGATTCATCAACTGAAACAAATGTAATATTCTGGTGGAGGATATTGGTAATGGGGGAGGCTGTGCATATGTGGGGATAAGGGTATATGGGAAGTCTTTCTACCTTCCTCTTAATTTTCCTGTGAACCTAAAACTGCTCTAAAAAAATAAAGAATTAAATAAAATAAAACCCTGTCTTTCTATCCTCCTAGAGCAATCCTGAGTACACCTAAGTGGAGAGGTAACTACTTAGGCTAATTCTATGAGACAAAAGTAGATAAACAGCATTAAAGTCTCAGGTTTTACAAAGAATAATCTTTAAATAAGAAAACATTGTTCAGCAAAAAATGACATTTTTGAGCATTTCAACCCAGTTATTTGTAAGACTTTTTTAATTTCACAGCTTCATTTTGGTGAGTAAGATTTTATGTTCAACTCTGGAAGGCACTATGTTTTCTAACTTTACAGAGATGTAAAAACTTTAAACTTTTCTATAACCAACTTAACATGTTCTCATTATTAGTATGTTTCATATATAATTGTAGGGATAATCTTTGATTTACTCATACCATGATTTCAGTATTCATCTTTAAAAATTAAAAAAAAAAAAAAGATTTGGTCCTTGATTATGCCAGGGTCTTTTAAGACTAGTTCGTGGAAAAGAAACAAAACAGAGGATCATAGGGTAAGGGAGGGAAAAATAAAATAAGATAAAATCAGAGAGGGAGACAAACCGTAAGAGACTCTTAAGGATAGGAAACAAACTGAGGGTTGCAGAAGGGGAGGAGTGGGGGGGGGATGGGGTAACTGGGTGATGGGCATTAAGGAGGGCACGTGATGTAATGAGCACTGGGTATTATATGCAACTATGAATCACTGAACTCTACCTCTGAAACTAATAATATGCTATATGTTAATTAACTGAATTTAAAATTAAAATTTAAAAAAGGACTAGTTTGGGTTTTATTCCAAAACAGACATTAATAGAAAGTACTTAAAAGTACTGAAGTATTGAAAACACAAATATTTGGCCTCTAATATAAAGATGAGAACTTAATCATGTACTGAGGGTCGAATATACATATAGCACTGTACAAAAACAAAAAATGTTTACATTGGACATCACTTCTTAGTGAAGGTATCAGAAAAGGGTGTAGCCTGCGATGTTGATTTGTACTCCTTATGCCATCAACACTGCCAAGTCTCATTTCAAAATGTCTGTTGACTTCATTTACACTACCATCTATCACCCTAGTCCTGGACTTTTTATCTTCTCACGCAGATCATGGCAGGACTGCCCTAACTGATCTCACTGACTCCTCTGTCTTTCTCTGCTGAAAGCTATCCTGCTCGCCATTACCAGATTAGTTTCCCTAAAACATTACTTTCTTGGTGTAATTACCTTCCTAGAGATCTTTAGACAGTCAGGCACTGGAAAAAAACACCTGGCCCCGCCCTTCTTTTCTGTCAACACTCTCCAACAAATTGCCTTAGACAGATGATCTTTGATCTCAAACTGGCCATATTCATTCCCCTGCATTTGTGTTTGCTAATGGTTTTCACCTATATGCCAAATCTTAGGTGACCTTCAATACCAATGTCAGTTCATCTACTTCCATAAAACCAGTTCTAATTGTTGACATTTCTTTGATTTCCAATTAATTAATACATTGTAGAAGTTCGTATTACTTGATTATGTGTTCTTTAGTTTCGGGTACCAAACTACATTCCCGCCCAGTACAGTGTTCTGCAACTGCTGTCTTGAATAAGGTTTGAATAATGCAAGATTTGAATAATGGTGATCTTTGTCTCAATTTTTAAATAAAACAAGTTTCAGTAAAAAGAATTCTCTCCATTTTAAACATGTCTCCTGCAATGTTCTCATAAACCATTTGCATTAATTCTTGTTTGTTTGCAGGGAGTATTAAAACAGAAAAGAATAATTAGTAACAAATTTAACTAAACAACTAAAAAATAGTTCAGCATAGTCTGGACACCTTTTTTTTTCTCCTTTAATAAGCACATTGGGTCATATAGACTTGCCATTTTTTTGTATGTTCAAATGGTAAAATATCATTTCGTATACAACTTCATGTGGTTCAATTTAATACACAGTAAAATTAATAAATTTTCTAGTTATTTCTAATTCACATATGGAATTAAAGTGAAACATCTAGTTAAGTTTAAGAATCACTCTTTTTATGTATATTAGTTTGACTCTTCAGCTATAATTGAGATTTTGATAAATAAGCTTCATGAGAGCTTAGATTTAAAAGTTTTGAGGTGTTTCCTGGGATGCCTTGGGTGGCTCAGTCGGTTAAATGTCTGCCTTCGGCTCAGGTCGTGATCCCAGCGTCCTGGGATCGAGTCCCGCATCAGGCTCCTTGCTCAGGGGGAAGCCTGCTTCTCCCTCTGCCTGTTGCTCCCCCTGCTTGTGTTCTCACATGCACGCTCTCTCTCTCTCTCTCTGGCAAATAAATTAAAAAAAAAAAAAAAATCTTTAAAAAAATAAAAAAATAAAAGTTTTGAGGTGTTTCCTTCTATGCATATTCTTTTTTTTTTTTTTTAACATTTTATTTATTTATTTGAGAGAGAGAGAATGAGAGACAGAGAGCACAAGAGGGAAGAGGGCAGAGGGAGAAGCAGACCCCCTGCCGAGCAGGGAGCCTGATGTGGGACTCGATCCCGGGACTCCAGGATCATGACCTGAGCCGAAGGCAGTCGCTTAACCAACTGAGCCACCCAGGCGCCCTATGCATATTCTTTTTGAAAATTCAAAATTTCCAGGTTCTCTTAAGAAGCACATTTAAACATAATAAGGTTTATGTCTTGGTATCTTACTCATTTCCATTTTCTTTAGATATCTGTTCAGCTTGATTTTCTTAAATCTTTTATTTGTACATCCCGTTCAGAAAATTTTTTGAAAGAACTTTTTTTTTTTCTTTTTCTAAGGAAATCCCCTAAATAAAGGGTATAAGACCTAAACACAAAGGGAACCATGACCACCTGTGGGACTCAATAGGGATTCAACTGCCATGTTTACGGGTTAACATGACTCTTGGGATTTTTTGCTTCTTTTTCAATTTAGATATCAGAATGTCAATTTATTCATTTCTGATGAAAAACTGAATTGCCACTGATTGGAAACAGTAATGTAAGTGTAATCCAGCATTTATTTCTTTTTCAGAAGTCAAGCTACATGAGCAATCAAACTACAATAGATGGTAGATTAGATTAGATTCCATTTTATCTAACTTTGCAAATATCATAAAGTTGTTCATGATAGATTCCTATTTTTCAAGTCTCTGATTTTCTATGATTATGTTCCCTTTTTTATTTCTAACATTGTTTCTTTGTGCTTTTTCATCTTGATCAAATCTTGACAGTTTTATCTATTTTCATTGAACTTTTTAATAAAACAACTCTTGGCTTTATTGATTCTATTACATTTATTTCTGTCTTCCATTTCATTATCATCTGCTATTATCTTCATTATTTCTCTCCCTAAACTTTCTTTGGGCATGCACATACATATATATATATATATTTTTTTTTTTTTTTAACTTGTTGAGACAAATGATTAGCTCATTAATTTTCAGCCTTTCTCCTTTTCAATATAAAAGGTTAAGGCTGTTAGGTTTCACTTAATAACTATTTCACAATATCCTACAGGTTTTGATATGTACTGTTTTCAGGATGTTCAGTTCTGTTTTATAATTTTTATTATTATTTCTTCTCTGACTGAAGAGTTCTGGATAAGCAACTTTAAAAGTTTCCAAAAGTAAACCTTTTTTTATTTTTTAAAGATTTTATTTATTTATTTGTCCGAGGGAGAGCACAAAGCAGGGGAAGAAGCAGGCAGAGGGAGAAGCAGGCTCCCCACTGAGCAAGGAGCCCGATGTGGGACTTGATTACCAGGGCAGGATCATGACCCAAGACGAAGGCAGATGTTTAACTGACTGAGCCACCCAGGCGTCCCAGTAAAGGTTTTTCACGTAAATTTTTGTTACTAATTTCTAACTTAGTTCAACTATGATCAAGAGAATGCGTTCTGTATGATATAAAGGCTTTAAAATTTATTGAGATTTGTTTATGCCCCCAGTCTATAGACTGTTTTCATGAAGATCCCATATGTGTACGAGAAGACTATATAATTGCCGGATTCAGGATTCTATACATGTCCATTAACTCAAGCTTATTGTGTTTTTTATGTCTAGCTTCACTGCTTTTCATGGACAGGATTGTAGATTTATCAATTTCTCCTTATATTTCTGTCAACTTTTGCCTTATAAATTTTGAGATGTTGTTATTGGGTGCATGTAAGATTGTTATATCTTTCTAGCAATTTCTATATTTTATCATTAAGTGACCTCTTTTATTCCTAGAAATCGTTTTTGACATAAAGTTCCATTTTATCTTGTTTTCACATGGCTATGCTAGCTTTCTTTAATTTGCCAAAGATATCTTTTTCCAAACCTTTTACTTTTAACCCTCCTGGGTCCTTATGTCTTTCTCATTCACAACATTAAAAAAGAAATTGAGTCTGGCTATCTTTACCTTTTAACATTTTCAACATTGTGTTCTCTGATGTAGTTGGATTTTATTTCTACCATCTTAGTGTGTTTTCTATTCACCTTTTAAAATGCTTTTTTCCTGATTTTCTGTCTGCTCAGATTGATCAAGGTTTAAAAACTCATTTTCTCCTCTACTGCTTTTGAAATCATGCACTCTATTTCTATTCTTTTAATAGCTGTCCTTAACATTTCAACACATATACTTAAAGCCTAATGCTAATTTTGATTTCTATCCTTCTCTTGAATAATTCAATGATATTAAAAAACTTCACTTTGAATTACCCCCTTCCTATCTAACATATATATTGTTGTCCACTATTTCAGTTTTACCTTATCAGAACTGTGATTATACATTCTCAGAGGATTTTTAGCCTCTTCCCTCCCCTGACCAGTAGTCCAGTCTAAGATAAGGAAGATTTGTCAGTTTTTGTCACTGACCAGATTTTTTTTTTCTTATTTTCAATCATCAAGGGACCCAGTCCTATGAGAAACAATGGGGTGAGGATTTTGGTTCCTTTTTTTGGTTTCTAAAGTTTTATTTATTTAAGCAATCTGCACACCCAATGTGGGGCTCAAACTCAGGATACCAAAATCAAGAGTCGCATGCTCCTCCAACTGAGCCAGCCAGGTGCCCCAAGGATTTCCATTCTAATTCCTCACTTTGTTTGGACCCCAGGCTCATCTCCTACCTTGTGGCTATTAAAACTTAACATTCTGGGGGTGCATGAGTGGTTCAGTCAATTAAGTGTCTGTCTTCGGCTCAGGTCATGATCCCAGGGTCATGGGATCGAGTCCCGCATCAGGCTCTCTGCTCAGCCGGGAGTCTGCTTCTCCCTCTCCCTCTGCCCCTCCTCCCTGTTCATGCTCTCTCTCTCTCTCTGACAAATAAATAAATGAAATCTTAAAAAAAAAAAAGGAAATTCAAAAACAAAACAAAACAGCAACAAACCCCAAAACTTAACATTCCGGAATTCTAAGACTGGCAAATGCCCCCAGGACAATTTTACTACCTGGATATTTAGTTTCATTTTTTTCTCTCCAAGAGGATTTCCTTTCTTTCCCAGGATATGAGGTCAACCATGTAGTTTAAAATGTTTGTTTCATTAATAGGACATTTCTAGTTGTTTCTATGTTATTTTTCAGGATATCTGCCATTCTGCCAGAAATGAGAGTTTTAATTTTTGAATATACTCTCCCCTTGCGGTTAGGTATAATTTTAGGAATCAGATAATAGTTATCAATACCAAATAATTAACCATAGTCAGTAGAGTCATTTAGAAACTTGAAAATGTTTAGGTTTTAGGGCACCTGGGTGGCTTAGTTGTTAAGCATCTGCCTTCGGCTCGTGATCCCGGGGTCCTGGGATGGAGCCCCGCATCGGGCTCCCTGCTCGGCGGAAAGCCTGTTTCTCCCTCTCCCACTCCCCCTGCTTGTGCTCCCTCTCTCGCTGTGTCTGTCTCTGTTGAAATAAATAAAATCTTTAAAAAGAAAATGTTTAAGTTTTGCCAAAATTATATTCTTCCTTTATAGACCTCTTCTATCAAATAACTTCACTTAACAAAAAAAATCACTTAAATTCAGTTTAGAAAATGCAAAGTAATACAAAATATTTGAGTATTTTCCTTCTTATTCTAGAATTTAGAAAACACAATGACAACCTACTGAAATTGCAAATGCTACCAATGTACCTTAAATGTTACTTGCAAATAGGAGAATAGACAACAGTGTAGAAAAGGAGGATAAAGGATAGTGCTAACAGAACAATTTGGTTAACTGTGAAAATGGCTGAATCTCAAACTTTTGGGTATTTGAATAGCATTCATTCATTCAAAAATTAAGTGTTTACTAAGCACCTCTTTGGTGCTATTCTGGAAGATGCCAAAATATGAAGTGAAGGTCCCTACCATGCAGACACAGGGGAGTGCTAGGTGGACACACAAATGACTAACCACAATGCAAGACTGGGATAGTTACATGCTGTAAGATGACTACACCTGCAGTATCTCCCTCATCTTCCCTACTTGCCACTGCTACGTCTCTACACGCATTTTTGATTCCTGTATGAGTTTCTCCTTTCAAAAGGTTAACGCTGTGCCCTTAATCCCACACTCACTCTCAAACTCATAAAGGATTTTGTGCCCTCAGTTATTCTAATAGGCTCAATATCTTGCTCTCTCCTATACCAAAAATATGTACAAGTCTCCCCAATTTTTAAAAAGGCACTTTTCCTTTTTATTAGTCACAGATTTCTCCCAACAAGAGATGTAACCTGTGGCTTTCACTATCTCACCATCTGCTGTCTTTCTCAATATTATAAAATCTGACTTCTCTTCTTTCAACTCTAATAATGAAATGGAACTGATAATTTCACAAGTTATCAAAAATCTCCTAATTACCAAATCCAGTGGTCTTTCCTGACTTTTTTTTGTCTTTTGTAACCACTGACATTGTTGACCTTTTTCTACTTTAGCACTTGTAACACCATACCATCCTGGCTTTCCTTCTACCATTATGATCATTCCCTCTGCATCTCCTCTTCCTCTCTACCCCACCCCTACCCCACTCCCCCAAACTGGTGTTCTTCAAGGTTCAGTCCCTCACCTCTGTTTTTTCCTTGACAGTTTCTCAATAGTAGATCACTGACAGATGCTTAGAGCTTCAACTATCTTTCTTCTCTAGATGGCTCCCAACGTTGCTCTCTACCTGTGACTTCATTTCCAATCATTAGAACTATATTTCTATCTGAATATATACTAGTCACCTCAAATTCAATATATCTAAACAGAACTCATCTTGTTCCCTCAAAAACTGGCTCCCTTTCCCAACTTTTCTATTTCTGTTAATAGTAACCACCATCCTCCCAAATTCAAAAAGTCTTTGATTTATTTTCTTCCCCATTCCTCCAATCTGTCAGCAATTCTGTTGATAGATCCTTTGTAATCTCTCCATCTTTTCATCTCAGTTTTTCATATCAGCTGTGCAAATATTCCTCTGTACCTGGAGTGTACTGGGTGCTGAAAAGACAGGGGATTGAGCCCCTGTTATGGAGGCATTCACAATCTAGTTTCAATAACAAATAAGCAAACCACTAATAATACTATAGGGAGTGAAGTGTTAAAATAGAGGCACTTAGTCCATATCTGGACTTCCCTGATAGGTTTCAAACAGGTTTAACTGCTTCTGGTCTCATCCCCCTGTTGAGACACTTTCACATGTCTTCCTAAGAAATTATTTTGGTCACATTTTTTTTTTCTTACTCAATAATCTTTAATTCTTTCCAACTGCTTTCCGGATAAAATTGTCACTTATTAGATTGTCAGAGAAGGTCCTACCCAGTGAGCCACCAAACATCCTTCAAGTATTGTCTCTCATCACTTCTTTACACAAATTTCCCATTCCTTTCAAATCAGTTTGTTCATTAGACATGAACATAATTTAATATTCCACATGATACTCTTTCCATACAGAAAACTCCATTTCTATAAAAATCTACTCTATCTTTTAAGATTCAGATTAAATCCTATCTATGTAAAGCAATTTTCAGTGTTCCTAATTGAAAATGATGTCTCCCTGCTTCAAATTTCCAAGGCAATTTTTGCCTAGATAAATCATTTCACAACCAGGTACTGCTTTATTTTATTTTCTCTGTTGTCTTGAATTATCGTTAAATCTTTCTCACTTAATTATACATAGTTCATGTTTTCTCTCCAACCAAACTCTACATTTCTCACAAGCAGCTTTAACTTATACCTCTTTATATCCAGCCACAGTACCTAGCACAGTATTTTGTTCATGAACAAGACCTGAAACAGGGGCAGGGTTATGGAAAGTTCAGTTTAGATGAAGGGACGCCGCCAAATAGAAGAAATAGCATGTGGGATGGTAGCAAAGGGCAACGTTTGTGTAAGATATAGAAAGTCAATCCACTTGGTGAACGAAGGGCCCCTTGGCCCCTCCCCAAAGGAATATGGATGTCAAATAGAAGGACCAGAATAAGTTCCAGAGTAAGGTGTTTTGATTTTATCTAGTAGGTGGTGAGGGAGCCATGGAAGGCTTTAGAATAGAAAAATGCACAGCACAGTTTTATGAGGTTTCATCAAACCAGCATTGCACTAGATCAACAGACAGGCCTGAACATTAGTTAAGTTGCTATTGTTCAAAAGTGAAGTAGTAAAGTCTAACCAACACAAAGAGCTTTCCTTTCATTTCCTCTCCTAGAGAGAAATCATTCCTTATGGAAAGAAAGCATAATTTGATAGGTTCTTTGACACAACTCTTTTGGTTCCATTCATCCTAGATTCACCATAAAGTAGATTCCGGTTTCTTATTTTTCTCTTGCCATCTTCACTGGGAAAAGCATGTTGTAATTAATGGTAACTATATTAGCCAGTGACATCATAAGAACTTTGCTTAATCCGCAAGCTATTACAAGCTATATTTGAGATAATTTTCCTCATCGTTCCTCTGGAAGAACTTAGTAAATTTCTGTTTATCCATGTATGGAGGTGTTTGCTACCCATGTTCAGGAGAGAGATTCAATCCCCCAAATAAGACTTGCTGACGTCCAGGTTCAGCACTACCACAGTACAGCAGGGGACCAATAGCTATCTACTCTCTCAGCAACTAAACTTGTAGCCCTTGAGGAGAATCATGACTGACTTATCTGTGTTTTATCTATTATGAATGCTAAGGTTTCCTCCCATTAGTGGATAATTTGTAGGAATTTGCATTTTTCTTCAAAGCATGTTCTAACATCCTTTGTCTTTACCACCTCCATTTGTAAATAAAGAGGAATTCATTAACTCTCCTAAACAGAGGATGAGAGTGAAGGAGGGAGGGGGCATAAACTGTAGTTACCTTTTATCTGCCCAACTCTGTATTTGAGTGAATTCTTTTTAGACATAGTGGGGTAATGGCCAAAAAAAGCAATAAATTAATCTTGAGGGTAGATAATTAGAATACAGAAAAGTATCATGCAAGATCAAGGGAAAGATGTTTAGCGATGACTCTACCTTCCTTTCCCATGATGCAATAGGGTCTAAATGGTTGGTTTTACTTAGGGATATTTGTATTTGCTTTTCTTCACTGATGTTTCTCTATGTATGTGGAGAGGAGGGGAATGGGAAGTAAGTAGAATAGGATAGGCTTCAGAGAAATGAGGATTTAAGAAGTACACATATTTCTTAAAGTCACCCAAATACCCAAGACAAGTGAGGCTATGATAAACAAATTAAGAGTAGGATTAATATAAAAATATATATACCTGAGTCTTTATAGAACTAGAAAAGATCTGATTAGGATGACCCTTTACATCTAAACTGCACAAAAAAAGAAATCATGTACAGAATGTTAAGATTGACAACATAATTGAATTAAATAAAACGAAAACTTATGCTAAATATAATAAAAAAATTTTAAATATAGATATCTTTTGAAATGGCAGAAGACTATTTTTAGGTTACAGGTAATACTCATGAGGAATAAATTAGAAGACCATAAATTTTGCTCATTTATAAGAAAGGTATATCTGTATTTAGTGAAATATATTATAAGACAAATCAAATTTATAAAAAAATGTCAAGGCAATTATTAATCTAACAAAAGTATTCACAAATAGGATTTGTGTATCAAGCTCTCCTATTACACTGATGACACAATTGGATTTATAACCTAACTTTCTTATGAATTTATTATATCAATAATTCCATGATCAATAATTGCTTTACTCAGAAATTTATTAGAAAGCATCCATAAATGGGAAGTTTAAGTAACTGCTGGTCCATGTGTCCTATTTTATATACTCAGTAGAAATCTTGATATGAACATTACAAATATTTCACACCTTGCATAAAAGCTACTTCTCAATCCATATGTTGGCTTTTCTTGCACACAAAGCACACTGCCACTCTTACAAGGCAAGCCTCATCATCACTGTACAAAGAGGTATAGTAAAACAATAATGTATTTTGGCTAGTAGAAGTTGTCTAAATACCACGAACAGCTGACCAGATGATATAGTAAGCTTCGCATGGAGCTAGAACTCTTTGTTAAAGCAAAGCAAACTGTCTCTTTCTCATAGGCAATGTTGGTGACACTCTTTCTATAGACATAAACAAACCTTGAAAAGCAAACAACTTAAACATATCCTCTTAATTCCTCTACCCCCTTTTAAAAATGCAAAAGTGGATTTTAGAAAATCTGGGATCTTACTCCCCAAAGTCAGAGAAGTTCAGACAGCAAACGGTTAAAAGAACAAGCGGAGCCCTACCGTACCCAGAAATGACAGAAGGCTCTTCTCCTCTTCGGTGCTACTATCCAACCACTCGGCCACATCACCGGGGGAAAGGAGACTCATTCTCCAGCCAGAAAACTTTTCCATACAGAGCACAATTACTGAATGATGGAATGGGAAAAGAAAGACACAAAGACTAAATTCTTGGGGGTCCAACACTTAAATTGCTGGCTAGGCGGTAATGATGAAAGAGCAAATGTGATCCTCCCTCCACTCTGAATTCTGTCTCAGTGACATCAATCTAACACAACGGGGGGAGGGGGAAGGAAATAGAGGGTTAAAAGAGGGTGACAGAAGAGAAGGGAAGGGAGATTTGTCCTTCTGTCTCTTAGTGTTAAGCTTTAGCCTGGAAGAGAAGCCAGGATAAAATTGAATAATGATTTGTGTTTAATGACAGGAGAAAGCAAAGGAAAATAAAGAATAAAGATACTCAAAGAAAAAGAAACAGGTTCCTACACTGAAGCAGCTTAGATAACCAGACAGCACAATAGCTAATCAGTTAAGTAAAGCATATCATCAAACAAAAACAAAGGCAAAAGAACAAATTCAGCATTTTGTTTTGTTCCGAGAAGAAAGGTTGTCAAATTTCCTTTCAGTGAACGAGAGAGAACTGCAGCCCCCTAACCCCTTCCTGCTTTAGCTATTTCAACAGCATCTCAGCCCCCTTGGCGAAGACTTCCTGCGAGCAAAGGCAGGTTGATAAATCCGTGAATAGGAAGCTCCCATCCCTCCTTTCTCCTCCTCCGTTCCTCCCCCCACCTCGCATGGCGACGGCATTGATCGACAATAATGGAATCTGGAACTGACTGCCAACAGCAACATTAAGGATATTACAAGTCCACTTCATAAGAATTCCAGCCGGTGGTCGGAACTTGGGGGCAACTCTGGGCTTCTAGTCAATAGCTCTGTCTTTCTTAGCGAGAAAGAAAAAGGGGGGGTGGGGAGAGAGAATAGGAAAGGGGGCTGAAATCTGAAAGAAGTCAGAGAAGTGAGCTTGTTGAGCTGAAGGTTCAGAGATCCGCCAACGTCGGGAATGACTGTCCTTCAAGTCCTATCACTTACACGGTCATTGTGAAGGAGTCAGAGACAGATGGATTTTCAACATGATTTACATTACATACTTACATGCTTGGATTTAAGATTATTTCACAGGCTTACACTTCATTAATAGGCAGAGAAAAATCAAGCAGTAGAGGTATTTTCAGAGACCCATAAATCACTAATATCCCTTTTCTCTGGAGATTGATTAGGTTTGCTATGAGAAAATAACACTCTTAAAAAGCTAGGCATTTTCCCCTGCGTTAGCAAAACATTAGCTCTGGTCTCAGTAATCTACTTTCTATTCTAGCAGTCTGCCTTCCGTGAGAGAATTCTCACTGCTTAAGAGTTACCACCTCCAGATATCCTGAATCCAGACCCTCCTCTTTATATTGACTTCATTGTTCTCCATATGGACTCCAGTTAACTCTGACAGTAAGTTTCCTGAGGACACAGACCTTTGTTTTATATTAACCTCTATAATCCCAGTGGCTAGAGCAGTGCCTGGCACTTAGAAAGTGTTCGCTTAATATTTACTGAAGTTTTGTTTAGCTGCTTTAAAAGTATTAAAAGCTTCAACAGTGGGAGGAGTTAACTAAATATTTTAGGATCTCTTTTTTTTTTAATTAGTCATTTTAACAGACAGCAACTTAGAAGTAGTTATAGCAATATTATCAATAAATTTATTTTAAAAAATAAAAAGGTATTATGAATTCATGTTTAAATAAATCCAAACTTTATTATTCAAAATTACATAAAATTGAAAAGTAGTGACAAATATATATATATAACATTTTATTAAAATCCAGTCTATATTTGCCAGTTTCTAAACATGAATTGATATTCCCTTTGTAAGAACCTAATGACACAACAGTATCTCTGGAGCTCCCAGGTTGAAACCACTGGCCCAGAGCATCAAGTTCAAACTTTTTGGTGTGACGTGGCTCCTTCTTCTTTCCTGATAGCAGCTCCCCCAGACTCTCCTTGGCTTACCTATGTTGTGGAATCTACCTCACTACCATGCATGTTCTTTGCATGTTCCACAAGAAAGTAATCTACACAATTCATCTGTTTTGTTCATTAGTGTATCCCCACTGTCTACAGACAGATAATGTCTACAGCACTATCTGGCACATAGCAGATGCTCAAAAATTGTGTTGATTGGGTGCCTGGGTGGCTCAGTTGGTTAAGCGACTGCCTTCGGCTCAGGTCATGATCCTGGAGTCCCTGGATCGAGTCCCGCATCGGGCTCCCTGCTCGGCGGGGAGCCTGCTTCTCCCTCTGACCCTCCCTCCTCTCATGTGCTCTCTCTCCCTCAAATAAATAAATAAAATATTAAAAAAAAATTGTGCTGATTGACTGGTGAGGTATCATTCTTTCTACCATGTACACCTGACAATATTAAACTGATCCACTGAGACTCAGCTCAAATATTACCTCTCCAGGTTTTCCCTGACACCTTAAGGCAGAGTTAATAGCTTTCTTATCCATACTTTCATTGTTATTGCTCCTATTACTTTATTGAAATTATTTTTGAATTATCTGTTTACATACTGATTTCTTCCACTAGACCTGGTGAATTTTAAAGGCAAAAACTGTGCTCTACTACCTAAAACAAATGTTTTAGTGCCTAGCATACAGTGGATGATTAAATGTTTATTAAATGATTAGTGAAAGCAAGACTGTGATTCTATATAGATAAGTACTAAAAAAAATCCATATATTCCTGATGTAAGGATCCACACCATTAGTCTCCAAATCAACAACCAAAAATAAAACCTGGGAAATGAAAAAAATAAAATCTTTTATTTTATGTATTTTACTAAAGAAAAGGCAGTATAAGCAGAAAGATATCATGAAAATAATCTGGTACTAGAACCTTGATTTCTCTAAACAGAGTCAGCAAATGAGGCACCCCAAGAGAAAGCTCTGGATTGAAATTTTGTCATAAAAGGCATCACACTGTTTTTCCTTGCTTACAACCAGAACATAGTATGAATTAATCCTCCTTATGTAAAATTTTCCTTAAGAATAAAGCAACAGGGGCGCCTGGGTGGTTCAGTCGTTAAGCGTCTGGCTTCGGCTCAGGTCATGATCCCGGTGTCCTGGGATCGAGCCCCGCGTCAGGCTCCCTGCTCAGCGGGAAGCCTGCTTCTCCCTCTCCCACTCCCCCTGCTTGTGTTCCCTCTCTCGCTGTCTCTCTGTCAAATAAAATCTTAAAAAAAAAAAAAAAAGATGAATTTTTTTAAAAAAGACTTTATTTAGGGGTGCCTGGGTGGCTCAGTTGTTAAGCATCTGCCTTTGGCTCAGGTCATAACCCCAGTGCCCTGGGATCGAGCCCCACATCGGGCTCCCTGCTCTGCGGGAAGCCTGCTTCTCCCTCTCCCGCTCCCCCTGCTTGTGTTCCCTCTCTCACTGTGTCTTTCTCTGTCAAATAAAAAATTAAATCCTTAAGAAAAAAAAAGAATAAAGCAATAAAACTTACCTGAAGATGTAAACATTCTATAGCAGGCTGTACATTTTGCTAAAGTATGAGTCAAGGGCACCACAATACTGTGAGTAGGACTGTTAGAAAATATTGACTATAATCATCTCAACAAATGACCAAATCCCATACATTCTGGTGGTGATTATGTGTAGTACGTACTTACTATTGACATTTGTTGATTTTATTTTTATTCATTATTTTCCTAAAATATTGATAAGTATCTGGAAAATGCTTGGTGACTGAGCGTTTCTATTTGAGGGTATGTACATTTCCTTGTATCCATGTGTATGTGCAATAGATGTGTGGGCATGTGACACTTATTGGGGGGCAACTTAAGTTTTTTAGGTACTTCACTAAGTGCTTTACATAAAATATCTCATTTAAAATTCTTAAACAACAAACAAGTGGGATAGGTATTATTTTCCTTTTACAGATGAGAAAACCAAAGATCAGAAAACTTGTCTTAGGAACAGGTAGTGATAGAAATGAAATTTGATTGTCTGAATGTTTGACCAAATTCCCTACTATACTATTCTGTATCCTATAAGGGCTGATATAGGCAGAGGACAGCAGTTTTTCTGTACAAGATCAGCTAGTAAATATTTTAGGCTTTGTGGGCCATATAGTTTCTGTCACAACTATTTTAATTCCACCACTGTAGGACGAAAACAGTCACAGACAATATGTAAAAGAATGGGCATGGCTGTATTCCAATACAACATAGATAGATAGATAGATAGATAGATAGATAGATAGATAGATAGATAGATAGGGCTGTGGGCCACAGTTTACTGATTCCAGATTTAGGCCCACACTGTCAATTCAGTCAACATTTTTTGAGTACTTAATGTATTTGTGGATCCCAGCCAGGCCTTAATGATTAAGAAATAAATAATTATTTGCCTGGATCAAATAAAGTTTTCTTTTCATTTTAATGACTGTATAATTGTCTCGATTATTTTACTTTTAAGACACTAAAAAAAAACCCAGTTCTTTCTTTCTTCCCACCTCCTTAGTCTCACAGTCCTAGAGGAAACTTAAATTTCAGTTGGAAAAAGGGTATAAAAAATGTAGCTCCCTCTTCAATTACTTATATTCCTGATTTTTGTTCACTCATTTACAACATTAGTGACAGTATGTGCCAAGCACTGTTCTAAGCCCTGGGATGCAGTTGGATAAAAGAGACAAAATCTCTGCCCTTATGGAGCTTACATTCTTGGGGGAAGAGAAGACAATACATGAGATAAAAAAGTAAAATATATATTGTGTTAGGGTGAACAGTGCCAAGGATAAGAATAAAACAAGGAAGGGGTATAGGGAATGTTGGAGAGCTTTACAGTTTTGGAGGGTAGTTAGAGAAGGCATCTCTGAGCAACTGACTTTTGAGTAAAGGGTTGCTGGGTTTTGGTGACGAGGGAAAAAAGAGTTTAAAAGGCCTGGAAGCAGTACTAGTCAGGAAATCACTGCAGGTAAACTGGATTGACAAAGGTGGAAAAAAGCAGATGAGGTCTGTGAAGCAATAGGAAGCCAGATCACGTAAAGTTGTAAGGTCTTTGGCTCTTATCCTTAATTAGATAGGAAGACTTTGAGGCAGAGGTGCTTTGTTAGGCTTACTTTTTTTTTTTTTTTACATGAGCCTTATTGAAATATAACTCCCATACCATAAAATTCATCCTTTTAAAGTAGTTTAAAATATATTCACAAAGTTATATGAATATCACTGTAATTTAATTCCAGAACATTTTCATCACCTCAGAAAGAAACCTTGTGCCCCTGAGCACTCACTCTCCCTTCCTCCCAACTGCTAAGTCCATAGCAACTGCTAATCTAAGTTTTATCTTTATGAATTTTCTGGTTCTAGATGTTTTATATACATGAAATCATATGATATGTCGTCTTTTGTACCTGATTTAATTTAGTTTTATCCATGTTGTAGCATTTATCAGTACTTCATTCTTTTTAATGGCCAACGAGCACTCCACTGATGGACATTTGGGTTATTTCCACTTTGCAATAATACAAATACAGGCATACCTCAGATAGACTGTGGGTTCGGCTCCAGACCACTGCAATAAAATGAGTATCCCAATAAAGGAAGTCAAATTAGTTTTTTGGTTTCCCATTGCATATAAAAGTTATGTTTACAGTATACATCTATTAAGTGTGCAATGGCATTACATCTAAAAAAATGTATATACTGTAATTTAAAAATACTTTATTGCTAAGTAATGCAAATCATCATCTGAGCTTTCAGTACACTGTAATCTTTTGCTGGTGGAGGGTCTTGCCTTGATGTTGATGGCTGCTGACTGGTCAGGGTGGTGGTGGTTGAAGGTTACAGTGGCTGTGGCAATTTCTTAAGACAACAGTGAAACTTACTGCATCAATAGACTCTTTCATGTCAATTTCTCTGTAACATGATGCTGTTTGATAGTGTTTTACCCACAGCAGAACTTCTTTGGAAATTGGAGTCAATCCTCTCAAATCCGGCCACTGCTCTATCAATCAACAAGTTTAAGTAATATCCTAAATTTTTTGTTGTCATTTCAACGATCTTCACGGCATCCTGATTGGGAGAATGAGGGCCTTGCTCTGGATAAGGGTTTGGCTTAAGCGAAAGCTGTGGCTGGTTGGATCTTCTATATAGACCCCTCAAGCTTTCTTCCTATTTGCAATAAGGCTGTTTCACTGTCTTATCATTTGTGTGTTCACTGGAGTAGCACTTTTAATTTCCTTCCAGAACTTCTCCTTTGTATTCACAACTTGGCTAACTTTGGTGCAAGAGGCCTAGCTTTTGGTCTACCTAGGCTTTCAACACGCCTTCCTCACTAGGCTTAATAATTTCTAGCTTTTGATTTAAAGAAAGAAGCATATGACTCTTCCTTTCACTTGAACGCTTAGAGATCATCACAGGGTTATTAACTGGCCTAATTTGAATATTGCTGTGTCTCAGGGAATAGAGAGGCCCAGGGAGAAGGTGAGAGGGAAGGAATGATGGGTCAGTGGTACAGTGAGAACACACAAAACATTAAGTTTGCCATCTTATATGGGTACGGTTTGTGGTGCCCCAAAACAATGACTATAGTAACATTAAAGATCGTTGATTACAGATCAGTAGAACAAACATAATAATAATGAAAAAGTTTGAAATATTCCAAGAATTACCAAAATGTGACAAGAGACATGAAGTAAGCCAAGGCTACTGGAAAATGACACCAACATACATGCTTAATGCAGGGACTGTCATAAACCTTCAATTTGTTAAAATATACAGTATCTGCAATTACAACAAAGTGAGGAAGAATAAAACCAGGTATCCTTGTAATGCTCTTATAAACATTCTTGTACAAGTTTTTGTGTGCAATCCTTACACTCTAAGAGGATATCCAAATAAGATGTATTATATAATCTGCTTTTTCTGTTCCAAGACTTTTAAAATGCTACAGCAGAAGAGAGTTATTTTCCAATTTTACAAGCACCAGTTTTCCTTCTAATTCATCTAGGATTTCTATCCTTCTTGAAGAAACCAAAACTACTGACTTGGTCTCTTTACTCCTGCTCTATTATTCTTGTACACAGGAAAAGACTAATGCTAGATACTCAGGAATGAACAACGGCAGGTAACATATGACAAGAGATCTTTTCCTAAGTTGATAACTAAAACTGATAAAGTTGATGGATTTTTTTGGGTAATTTTATATTTTGATATGGTTTCAAACTCACAAAAATGGTGCAAGAAGAGTACAAGAAACATCATATACCTTTTATCCAGATTCCTCAGCTCTTTACATTTTGCTACCTTTGCTTAATCATTCTGTGTATATTTTTTATTATATATACGCATTTTTCCCAAACCATTTGAGAAAGTTGGAGATATTATGGATGCCCTTTCCCCAAAACAGCTTCAGTCTGTATTTTCTAAACCAAAGGACATTCTTTTATATAACCCAGAAAAATTATCAAAATTAGGAAATTTAACACTGAAATTGTCTGATATTTTAAAGATAAAATTAAATATTCCTCTTTGTGCAAAATCCACTATACGAATTCTATTTCAGTATCATACCAAGTCCTTTGTTTTTTGGTTGTTGTTATTTTTTAAAGATTTTACTTATTTATTTGACAGAGAGAGAGTAAGAGAGCACAAGCAGGGGGAGCAGGAGAGGGAGAAGCAGACTCCCCATCAAGCAGGGAGCCCGATGCGGGGCTCAATCTCAGGACTCCGGGATCATGACCTGAGCCGAAGGCAGACATCCAACCAACTGAGCCACCCAGGTGCCCTCCACGTCCTTTATTTGAAAAACGAATTGTCTTCAAGGAACAGTGACTAAGATTTCACAAGTATTGACTGCAAGTATAATTCAAAGGAATAGTCCGTATCATATTAAAATAATGTCTATCAAATTTCTGAAGGATTACTACTAAACTTATTAGTATTCAATATACTATTGTGATAAAGGATTGAAAGTAAGAATAACTAGTTTTCAAGAAGAGCAACTAAAGGACAAGTAAAGTGATCGATTGCATTTCCATCTTGATATTCCTTTGGATATGTCCAACCCTTTGCCCGAAAAAAGCTTAAAGTAAATACCAAAGTATGATTTTTCCTTATATTTTGGTGAGGAGAATATTTTACTGAAATAGAAACAGAGGTAAATCCTATGAAATTTATAGTTTAACACTTTAAATAGTACCCCAAATATATATATAAACCTGAAACTATTTACATACAAATTATATATCAATAAATGCACATTGTTTTCACACATTGTTTTCATTTGCCATGTTATCTTACATGATTAGAGGTGAAGAAACTAATAAAGCTAAGGTGAATTTTTGCTCATTCAAATTTAGGAAGCAATACTTCTGGTATGGGAAGCCATTGAGTAAGAAGGTTATTATTATTAAAGGCATTCCTATTATATGACTATTTAAAACATATAATAGAAGGTACTTTGATGTCCGCTACTGAAAAGGGGTATCAAAATGTAAAGTAGTTTAAAAAAAAAAAAAAGGAGGTAAGGTCGTTAACATTATTATAAAACAGACCCTCAAGAGTAATGTGTCAATCAAAGACTAATGGCAACTCTGTTTAGGGAAGTTAATGACTATCTAGAATTAAAGATAATCAGATTCCTTAAACACTAAAGCTTTTCTTTCAAGGAAAAAAAAATGTAAATAAAGTGACAATTGTAGTTAATGAACAGGTAATTCCTTCTCAAAAAGATCCAGAAAGTGGCTAATGTATAATTTTTTTTTTTTTTAAGATTTTATTTATCTGAGAGAGAGAGAGAAAGAGAGCGAGCACAAGTGGTGGGGAGGGAGGAGGGGCGGATGGAGGAGGGGCAGATGGAGGAGGGGCAGAGGGAGAAGCAGACTCCCTGCTGAGCAGGGAGCCCGAACTGGGGCTGGGTCCCAGGACCCTGGGATCATGACCCGAGCCAAGGCAGCACCTTAACCTACTGAGCCACCGAGGTGCCCCAATGTATAATTATTCTTGAAAGAATTATTTTTCCTAAAATAAAGTTAAACTTTACAACTAATTTGACTCAAAGTGAATACAATTCTTGGAGTCTTATTATTTAGCACCAAACACACTATCAAGCAACTGTAGCTACTGACTATTTACTGAGTGGGCAGACAGATGCATACACCTAACGCATGTAAGATTATAACTACGGCGTAAGTACACTGAAAGCCATTAGGGTAATAGTTCCTCTAATCTGTCCCTACAACCAGCAATAATTTGAACATTTGTATCAAGAAAAATAAAAGATCAAATGTATTGTACACTGACAGTGTACTAGGTAATACATGAAGTGCTTTACATGTTTAATCTTTTTACTACGGAGAACAAGCCTGCGAGGTAGTAGTAGCATTTTTCCCATTTTACATCCAGGAAAACTAAGGTTTAGAGAAGCAACAAAGTCACACAGCCAGTAAAGGGTTGGGGTGTTAGGACTTAGATATTTCTATTTCAGAGCTGACATTCTTAGCCACATTCTATATTTGAGTTTCTCTCTATAAAATTTTTAGATATTTTGGAAGAGGTTTGAAGGGTGAAGGTGAACAGTCATTAAGTGGAAAGTAAAATTGTTTTATTTGCTCAATGATCTAAGATACTGCAACAAGGTCAAACAAATTGTGTAGAAATCCAAAGATCCCTACAAAATCAGGAGGCCAGACCCCCACAGTCTCTAATGTGAAGGTATGAAAAGATCAGCTTGAATGTTTCATTCCTTTCCACAGTAAATGATTCTGATAACCTGATTGTTTTTTTTATAAATATCTCTTAACAAAAGGATTTCACTGAACATTAGTGCAATGCTTGGCACACTGTAAGTGCTCATTATTTGTTAAATGAATGAATAAATGAAAATATTTTCTCATGCCTGCTCAGGATACTTGACATAGTTTGACCCGATGGGCATTTTAATGAGGCTGTCTGATGCTGTGCTTGACAAATTTATTATTGCTAATTTTACAATGGAAACTGTGTAAATTTTTTTTATTTTTTTTATTTTTTTATTCTTATGTTAATACCCATACATTACATCATTAGTTTTAGATGAAGTGTTCCATGATTCATTGTTTGTGCATAACACCCAGTGCTCCATGCAGAATGTGCCCTCCTCAATACCCACCACCAGGCTAACCCATCCTCCCACCCCCCCCCTCCCCTCTAGAACCCTCAGTTTGTTTTTCAGAGTCCATTGTCTCTCATGGTTCGTCTACCCCTCCGATTTCCCCCGCTTCATTCTTCCCCTCCCGCTACCTTCTTCTTTTTTTTTTTTTTCTTAACATATATTGCATTATTTGTTTCAGAGGTATAGATCTGAGATTCAACAGTCTTGCACAATTCACAGCGCTTACCAGAGCACATACCCTCCCTAGTGTCTATCACCCAGTCACCCCATCCCTCCCACCCCACCCCCCGGAAACTGTGTAAATTTTTATCCATCATTTTAAGTAATGTCTTTAAAGTTAGAGAATGTAACACATTTGGAGGAGAAAATAAGTTGGTTTTAAGAAAAAACTGAGCTTTGGACATCTGGTGCCTGACAGAAGTTAATGAGTGCTAATAATATGAAGAATGTATATGGTACTACAGAAATGTTTTTGGCAATTTAAAAGAAAAAATCAAGTGGTTTCACACCTATGTTTTACATTAAAAACCGTAACTATCAAAACTTTCAATACATTTATTTTTACCTAGGTTGTTAAAACACTATATATAAATGTGCCCAGAAAACATCTCTGACTGAAAAAACAAACATTACCATCAACTCTTTAATTTCTTTTTGGTTAGTATTTTTTTTAAAGATTTATTTATTTATTTGAGAGAGAGAGAGAGACAGAGAGAGCAGAGCAAGGGGCAGAGGGAGAGAATCCTAATGAGGGACTCAGTCCCAAGATCTGGAGATCACAACCTAAACAGAAATCAAGAGTCAGCCGTCCAACTGATTGAGCCACCCAGGCCCCCTGGTTAGCATTTGAATGTATTGTAAATTGAGCTTTAGCATAAGAATAAATCAGAACAAAACAGATGAATCAACAGATAAATAAAACATGCTCCAATTGATCTTAAATGAGTTTCAATGACAGAACTTCTATAATATTATCTACCTGGGAAGTTTATTCACACAAAAATGGGACACATAAAATATGTGGAATATAAAGATGAATCAGAAAAAGACTTATTCTCAAGAAGCTTGTGGTCTATACTTCCCTGATGGTTTACCTTTATCAATAAAAAATGTAACTTCACATGCCTAGTATACGTACATTTATTTGTAAGTTATGTGCATGGGTTCCCACTATGTAGTAAATACTAGTGAAGTGTAGTTTTTCTTATTTTTGGTTAAAAAAGTAAAGGAATAAAAGCTCTTAGATTGTTCTTCTCACCCACAATGGACTGACTTCTGCTTTATGCTGGGATGCACTGACTTTGGAGAGATAGCAAATATGGCGCTTAAGTGTGGCCTTAGCAGATATCCTGGAATGATGACCACATTCTTCCTTCAAAACTGAACTACAGCCTTAGAATTCTTTGAAACCACAGTACTCTGTCAGTTACTACTGAGCTACCACAGTCAGTATACAAATTGAGACAGAAGCTGTGCAGCGTTGGTGGTATAGTGGTGAGCATAGCTGCCTTCCAAATTGAAACAGATTTGCCATCTTTAGTCCATATCAATTTAACACTTAACAGAGGCAAGATAGGCAGTCCACTGTTTAATTCACATTCACGGAAGCATTTAAGTATACTGGACTTATTTTCTGGATACCTATTTATTGACAAAGCCATTTAAAAATGCTATATTTACTGAGGGATGCCCTCAGCCCTGTCAACTACTGTCAGATTTGAAAACCTACCCAGATTTAAGGAGACAAAGTATTTTTAAGGTCTTTCTCATTTAAACTAAGCTGATCCCTAGTCAAGAGTACATTAAAAGAAAAAGTATAGGTACAATCTATAAGGGTAATGGAATACTTCATTACTTGAAGCAATTTTATGTTATAATTGTCTGGACAATCTACTCACTACAGTAGATCTGTGCACAGACTGACATGATTCTTCCCCTCCCTTTCTTCCAAAAAGAATATCGAGCAAGATAGTTCTTATTGCCCCCCAATTTTATTTTATTTATTTATTTTTTTAAAGATTTTATTTATTTATTTGACAGAGAGAGAGATAGCGAGAGCAGGAACACAAGCAGGGGGAGTGGGAGAGCGAGAAGCAGGCTTCCTGCCGGGCAGGGAGCCCGACATGGGGCTCGATCCCAGGACCCTGGGATCATGACCTGAGCCGAAGGCAGACACTTAACGACTGAGCCACCCAGGCGCCCCACCCCCCAATTTTAAATAAACTCTGAGTGGAGTAAGTATCCCCACATTGCAAGGAAAGTGGAAAACGAGAGCCAGATTCCTCCTCAGGGCTTACCAGGAGAAGCCGCTCTCTGCTACCTCAAGTTCTCAGTCTTTATAAGCGGAGGAAGGAGGATTCGAAGATTACCTTCCAAAAAGTTAGTGCTGCTCTAGAAAGGAGTGCTTTTCCTACTTATCCTTCCCCCACAACCTAATGAAGAAGCACCAAAGAATCACTGCTAAAGCCTGGGGGTGTCTGACTAGTAGTAATTCATTCCAGGTTAGAAAGCCTAGGCAGTGCATTAACTGGAGAAAGGCAAGGGAGAGGAGAAAGAGAATGATAGGGTGAACTGTGTCTCCCCAGAATACATATGCTGAACTCCTCATCCCCAGGACCTTAGAATGTGGCATTATTTGGACATAGGGCATTGCAGTTGTGATTGGTTAAGAGGAGTTCATTAGAGTGAATCCCAATCTAGTATTACTGGTGTACTTATAAAATCAAGAAGTCTGGAAACAGAAGCACTCATACAGGGAGAATATCATGTGAAAATGAAGGCAGAGATCAGGGTAATGCTTCAACAAGCCAAGGAATGTCAAAGATGGCCAGCAAATCACCGGAAGCTATGCCTGAGGCCTGGAACAGATTCTCTCTCACAGCCCTCAGAAGGAAGCAACACTGTGGATACCTTGATCCTGGATGTCCAGTCTCCAGAACTGTGAGACATTAAATTTCCGTTGTTTAAGCCACCTAGTTTAGTACTTTGTACAGCAGCCATAGCAAAATAATACACTGACCAAGATACAGCCGAGGAGCAGCCTAGAGCCTTGTGATCATATGTCCAACTAAGTAAAAACCTGTCTCTTTTCCTCATTCCCCTTTCCCAGCTCCAACACCAAATGAATTAGAATCAGGAAAGGAAGGGAGGAGGTGGAAGGAGTGAAAAAATCAGCTGGGCATCTCCCACTCCAAGTTGGGGTGGTGGCAGGGGAGTTAATTTGGACACGAGATAGAATTTTAAATTGAAGTAGACTCAATGGACTGTTTCATTACTGAAAGTAACCAAAAATAACCATTGGCTCCCCATGGTATTATTAGAGAGCAGCTTTCTAGCAGTGATAGCACAGTTGGGGGCAAGGACTTGAGAAAACAAAACCACCCTGCTTCCCCGCCTCTTGGCTTACATTCAAAGCAGACTCAGGGGTTGTAGGGCCTGAAATTGGTTCAATTTGTAGGACTATCTTTAAGAAAAGTTACACCAAATTACAAACACAAATCTCTCTTTTCCTGTTTTCTCTCCTTCATGAAGGTCCCATACGCTAATAAGATCTGGAGGCCTGGAGCAGCAGACGCTGCTGTAAGACAGAGAAAAGTTACTTCAACAACAGTAAGGTAGTCAAAGTCTCATCAGAGTCCTGCTGCCATTTCTAAGGGTCATTCACAGTTCACCTAAAGACATCATCAACTGGCTGTGGTGTAGCACCTATGGTAGTAAGTCATTGTCTTGCATTCCTCAAATATATCCTTAGGTTTCAGCAGTGATGCATTTAGTCAGCATGAAGAGAGACCCCTGGGTTTTTCTGAAGATAATAAAACTTTAAATTTTGGGAAATTCATTAGTGATGTTTTATAAAATACAATTGGATAAGCAGAGTAAAAGGATAAGCATAAAGGTCAATATGCTGCATAACAAGACACAAATAATCTAAGGGTTTTAGAGAATACTAGAAAGGATAATGTTTATATTATCAATGACTTGCTGGATTTAAGTTTCTTGCCTTTACATCTACGACTTGGAGGAAATGAATAAAGATCTTAATACAATAATATTATGATAGATTAAAAGATAAAAACCCAATGATCATAGCAAGAGATGCTGAAAAGGCAAATGACAATGTCTAGGATCCCTTCTGATAAGTAAGCTTAGAATATTTTAAATAGATGGAAACTTTCTTAATAAAGGATATGGACCAGAAACCAAGAACAATATTATGTACAAATTTAAAACATTAAAAATACTTTTATTAATGGTAGGAGCAACATAGAGATAAACATTATCACTGATTTTTCAGCAGGATGTGGGTTCACCAGGGTTTGTTATGTGTTACTACTAAGAGGTTCCAGTCAATGTGGTTAGAAAAGGTAAGCAATATATAGATATCTGATATAGGTATATCTGAAAGAAGGGATACAGATATCTGAAAGAAAAAAACAAATGATAAATACTTGCATAAAATAAGATACATTCCTAAGTGAGGATGGCAGCAGGGGCCAAGAGAATCAATTGAAAACAACAGAAGGATTTAGTAAGATAATTAAAATAAAGATAAACATACAGAAATTAAGTTTCCATACATACCATCAATTACCAAGTAGAAAAATTAATGAGAAAAAAAGATCCATTAAAAAAACAACAAAGCTTAATAAGAAAAATTTAAGACAAATGCAGAAAAAAATATGAAACAATGTATACAGGGTGCTGTGAGATCCATGGGGAAAAAGAAGGATTGTTCAATAAATATAGCAAGAAAAGTTCATCAATACATAAAAAAGTATAAAAGTATAAAAATCAACTCCTGGTAGATTGAGGACTTTAATGTCAAGAAGAAAAATTTTAAACTCCTAATAAAAAGTATCTTGAGACCTTGGGGTAGGAAATGATTTTGTAAATAAAAAACAAGAAATATTAACTATAAAATATTGATAGGTCAATCTATGTAAAATTATAAACTTCTGTTCATCCAATGACCTTTAAAAAGGAAAGTATAAGACTAGTTACAAATTGAGAATATAGGGGAGCCTGGCTGGCTCAGTTGGAAGAGCATGTGACTCATCATCTCAGGGTCATGAGTTCAAGCCCCACGTAGGGTATAGAGATTATTAAAAAAATAATAATAAACGTAAAAAAACTTGAGAATATATTCATAATACAACTGTTAAAGGATTACTATCAAGAACACAGGAAGAATGTACTGGGAAGAAAACTAAAAATCATGAAGCCTATATTTTTGGCCAAGATCATCCATTAATTTGGAGACTTTGCCTTAATTAAATCATTTGGTGTCTATGCTTTATGGTTTTTATAACAAGAAAACTTTTAAATAAACATCTTTATGATGCAGAAAAAGAACATATAAAGAACTCCTATATATTAATAGAAACAGCACAATTCAATAGGAAAATGGGCAAGAGATAAAAATAATTTCATAGAAGCATTAACATATATAGCTACAAACTTATGAAAAAATGTTCAGTATCACTGGTAATCCGATTATGCACATCAACTATTTTCATTACATGACAAAAATTTTAAAATTCTGACAATACCAAATATTGGGCAGAATGTGGATTCCTCGAGGTTTCATATAAATTGTCGGTTTGGCATTATTTGCTAAAGTTGACCATTTAGGACCCCCTAAGACCTAGAAGTTCCACTCCTAGAAATATAGCAAAGAGAAACTCCTGCAAATAGGTAAAAGAAAATATGTAGAAGAATGTTCACAGTGGCACTGATACTAATAGCAAAATTCTGTCAACAAACCAAATACCATTCAGTGATAAGACTGAACCCCAATATCAAACTCAATCTAAACTCTAAATTCTTTTAGTATTTTCAAACAATGTAAAAATCATACAGTACTCAAATAAATGAACTATAGCAACAACATGGAAAGATATTAGTAATACAATATTTAAGTGAAGAAGTCCCAAAAGAATATATAATATTTGCCCCTCATATAAAGTTAAAAACAAATAAAACTTAGAAACATATCTGAAAGCTAATTCTCCCCCAAATAATCTACATGTTCACTGTAATTGTAGTTGAAATGTCAACTTTGACATTTGTCAAATCCTTTGACATTTCAACTAGGAATGGGGAACAACTTGATTCTATAGTTCACATGGAAAAATAAATGCATGAGTTAAAAAGCCAAACACATTTTGAATGGAAGAACTAATTAAAGGGAATTTGCTATATCAGTTAAGAGAGAAAAACATTAAAATCTATAGTCATTGGGCGCCTGGGTGGCTCAGTTGGTTGAGCTACTGCCTTCGGCTCAGGTCATGATCCTGGAGTCCCGGGATAGAGTCCCATATTGGGCTCCTTGCTCAGCGGGGGGTCTGCTTCTCCCTCTAACCCTCCCACCTCTCATGTGCTCTCTCTCTCTCATTCTCTCTCTCAAATAAATAAATAAAATCTTTAAAAAAAAAAAAAAAAGAAAATCTATAGATTAAAACATTGTGATATTGATGTAGGAATAGAACAACAGATCTGTGGAACAGAAAAATAATCCAGAGAAAGACATGTAGACAGTTAGCTGGTAATAAAGAATACCTTTCAAATCAGTGTGGAAAGAATAGATTCGTCAGTATAAGTAGTGTTGAGATAACTGACTATACAGTTGAAAAAAATCTCGTTTCACAAAACCAAAAATAAATTCCAGATAAAGAACCTAATCTTGTGTTGAAAAAGGCCTTTCTAAGCATCTCACAAAAGCCAGAAATTACAATGGAAAAGAGAGACAGACTGAAAATCATAAAAATTAAAAGCTTCAAATAGCAAAAAAGACATCCTGAACAAATTTGTAAGGCTATTTTACAGTGTCTATCAAAATATGAAATGCAAACTACCTTTGATTCTGTTTCTAAGAACCAATTCTACAGAAGTATCAGCACAATGAACACAGACATATGTACAAAAATGTTTAACACAAAGTTGGTAATGGCAAAAACCAAAAACACTAAGTGTTCATAAGGAAGGAAATAGATAAATCTACAGTGAAATAATATGGAGCCTTGAAAAATCTACAGGTATAGATGTAATAAAATGAATTGGTCTTCAATATATTCTTTTCATTTATAATGTCCTACAGAAAAGACCATCCAACATAACTATGGAGTTTAATGAATTATAATACCACCAAAGCAAGAATTAGAACATTGCCAGTAACTCATAATACCCTATTATCCTAAATATCCTATCCTGATTCCAATCCAATTCCTTCCGCCTTGCAGATAATGACAACCCTGACTTCTATAGTAAACATCCTTTGCTTCTATTTACAGTTTTAAAACCCAAATGTGTATCCCTCAATACATAGTTTTGTTTTCTCTTGAATTTTACGTAAATGGCATAAAAACAACATACGTATTTTTGCATTTGGTTTCTTTTACTCAAGATTATGTTTTTAAGATTTGTTAATGTTGTAAGTCACTATCGTTTCTTCATTTTCATTGCTGTATTCTATTGCATGACTATCTCACTTTTTAAAAGATTTTATTTGAGAGATTTATTTGAGAGAGTACACGAGCGCGGGTCGGGGGATGCTGGGAGGATGGAATGGGCAGAGGGAGAGGGTAAGAGAGTCTTAAGCAGACTGCATGCTAAGCACAAGCCTTCTTCGTGGATAAGATCTTAATCACAGATTCAATTTCTGTAATAGTTATAAGAATATTGGGGTATTCTACTACTTTTTTTATAATGATTTTATTTATTTAAAAGTGAGCGGGAGTGTGAGCATGAGCTGGGGGAGAAGCAGAGGGAAAGGGGAAAAGCAGATGCCCTGCTGAGCAGGGAGCCGGACTCGGGGCCTGATCCCAGGACCCTGGGATCATGACCTGAGCTGAACAGCAGACACTTAACCGACTGAGCCACCCAGGTGCCCCAGTATTCTACTACTTCTTGTATCAGTTTCAGTAAGTTGTATTTTCCTACAAGTTTTACTATTTCAACTGATTTTAAAATTAATTTTCATAAAGTTGTTCATAACATCTTATAAATACTTTTATTGTATGCAAATTCAATAGCAATGTACTCTTCTCCATTCCTGATAATAATTATATTTTTCTTGATCAGTTTTGTGAGATTTCTCAATTTTAGGTCTTTTCAATTAACTGTTGATTTTCTCTACTGCATGTTTGATTTAATTCCTATTCTTTTTTAAAAAACTTTTTATTGTTATGTTAATCACCATACATTACATCATTAGTTTTAGATGTAGTGTTCCATGATTGTTTGTGTTAATTCCTATTCTTAACCTTTCTTTTCTACCTTCTATTTTCTTTACTCTATTGTTCTAACTTCAAGTTCTACTCTAGCTAAATCATACAAGTTTTGATATGTAGTATTTTTATCATCATTCAGTTGAAAATATTTTCTAACTTCCATTACGATTTCTTTGTTGATCTTTGCGTTATTTAGAAGTGTCTTTTTGATGCTTTTAAGAAGATAGATTAAAAATATTTTTATTTATCCCATTAGTTGCTTTCAGGGGATTATTCAGAAACCCTTGCCCACCCTTACTAAAACAAAGAGTGTACAGTATATTTTGAAGTGAAAAACATAAATTGAACTACAACATGTATTGTTTGATTCTGGTGAAAACAAAACCCAGAAAAAAATATCTATACTCCTGTGCTATTCTCTCTCTCTCTCTCTCTCTCTCTCACACACACACACACACACACACACACACACACACACACACAGAATCTGGAAGGATAGATACTAATTGTTAATTGTAGTTACATGTGCAGAAAATAACAATTCCTGGAGTGTAAGGGAAGGAAGAGCTTTTACACCTGGGCTTGATTTAAATTTGTTTTACAAGCAGCAGCTATTATTATTATTTTCTTAAATTAAGGTTTGATTTAAAATAGACCCAAGGCACCTGGGTGGCTTAGTCAGTTAAGCGTCTGCCTTCGGCTTCAGGTCATGATCCTGGAGTCTCTGGATAGAGTCCCATATCAGGCTCCCTGCTCAGTGGAGAACCTGCTTCTCCCTCTGCCCCTCCCTCTGCTCATGCTCTCTCACTCTCTTTCAAATAAATAAAATCTTAGGAAAAAAATAAAATAAAATAGACCCAAATAATACATTCTATTATTAAAATAGATTATAAAATTATGCATCATCAGGGTAGCACTGAACTTGAGCCTTTATTCAATTAACTTCTTTGGTCTTCAGGAAACATATGAATTTATTTTACTTATGATGTCTCACAAAGATCCTAAGACTCTCAGTTTTAGAGTCAAAAATCTGTATATGTCTTCTTTCTGTGTCATTCAGATTCTACATACTACCACATTCTCTTTTTTCCTCCCTTAATGGATAGGGAAAATATTTAGTGACTGTTTTTATACAAGTTCTGTATTTCTGTTCTTCATGCTGAACCCCCTCAGTGTCTTTAAGTTTTCTTCAGAATCTTATTTTCTAGCCTTTCCATCCCAAAAACATGTCCAAAATTTCTTAGATATGGTACACAGAAAAGACCACAATGCTCTAATAGGGACTGTAAACTAAAACAGAAAGTTACTTAACATCTCTTAAATATTTAATGCTTATATTATGCATATAAGTATCACCATTGCTTTCTTAACCATAATAAGGCATTACATACTGACTTCTTATCTACTGTGACCCTTAAATATCTGCATATGGTTTAACCTTTCTACCTTTTTAAAGATTTTATTTATTTGACAGAGAGATAGAGAGAGAGCACAAATAGGCAAAGTGGCAGGCAGAGGGA
This sequence comes from Mirounga angustirostris, assembly GCF_029215605.1. Classification (NCBI taxonomy): domain Eukaryota; kingdom Metazoa; phylum Chordata; class Mammalia; order Carnivora; family Phocidae; genus Mirounga; species Mirounga angustirostris. The sequence goes on from NW_026991714.1 coordinate 48,640,853, forward strand.
GAGGGAGAAGCAGGCTCCCCGTTGAGCAGGGAGCCCGACAACGCAACAACGCGGGGCTTGATCCCAGGACCCTGAGATCATGACCTGAGCAGAAGGCAGACGCTGAACTGACTGAGCCACCCAGGCTCCCCTAACCTTTCTACCTTTATTTATATAGAATTTTTCACTAGAAATTCTATTAACTGTCTTTGTTTTTCTGTGTTTGTAAGAGATACTTTCCAGGACTTAAAATTATACATTGAGCCTGTGAACAGCTATTTCTAAGTATTTAAGATGGCAACATACCAAGCATATTCAGAATTCAAAGAGTAATTGGCTTATTAGTTCATAATCTAATAAAAAAAATAAGTAAAAGTAAATATTCTAGAAAGATGAGTGACACAGGTTGTCAAGAATTATGAGGCATTAAATGAAAGGCATTTGTAAAGGTCTGTAATTGAAAGGCAGAATGGAAAATGGGCAGGAAACTGTCATGATGGTGAAAATATATAACATCTTTATAGGCCTAGCAGACTTCTTAAGAGTTCCGATCTTTCTTTGACAGCAAAATAATTTGAGAAAAGGGGCGCCTGAGGGGCTCAGTTGGTTAAGCTTCTGCCTTAGGCTCAGGTCATGATCCCAGGGTCCTAGGATTGGGCCTCAAGCCGTGCTCCCTGCTCAACGAGGAGTCTGCCTCACCTTCTGCCCCTTCTCATGCTCTTTCTCTCAAATAAATAAAATCTTTAGAAAAATAATTTGAGAATGGGTAGGTCTTTAACTTTTTAATTTTTTTTTTTTTTTTAAATTCAGGACTGTTATTCATCAGTTGCTGATGAATAGGAGGTGGGGTCACATGTTCATCAACAGTTAATTTGGCATTAGCACAATTAAACACTTGTGTTTTCTATTTTATTAAAAATGGCTGGCAAACTGAATACAAAAATGCTGATATAAGAAAAAAAACACAGGCGTCATAAAACTAATATAATTTAATATAATTTAATTGAAATAAAGATGAGAAATTTTTTAAAGATTTTATTTATTTGACAGAGAGAGAGAGCACAAGCAGGGAGAGTGGCAGGCAGAGGGAGAGGGAGGAGCAGGGAGTTCATATGTGGGGCTCAACCCTAGGACTCTGGGATCATGACCCGAGCCGAAGGCAGATGCCTAAATGACTGAACCACCCAGGTACCCCAAGATGAGAATTGTTAACCATGCTAGAATTGGAGTATCATTAACTTCAATGGAACAGTTTGCATGCAACTGTGAGGGAGGAAAAAAACACAAGAATCTTGTACAAAGGCTTGGTGCTTAATATGTTGGTATGTATGGTACCCACATTCTAGTATAATCCCCTACCCTTGGGTGTAGGTGGGGCCTAGGATCTCTTAATATGATGGACAGCCACACTTGATTAGGTTACATTATATGGCAAAGATGGTGGTATATTCACTCTCATGATTATGTGACGTTATATTGAACTCCATCACTGCAGACTGGAGTAAAATTCTCTCACTGGCTTTGAAGAAGTAAGCTGTCATATTTTGAGACTGTCATGGGAATGAGGCCCATAGATGGTTTCTAGAAGATAGTATTTATTTTGACTATTAACCCCTTATCAAGTTTCATTTGTAAATATCTTCTCTCACTCAGATTTCCTTTTTGTATTTTTTTAAAGATTTTTTTTTTTTAAGTGATCTCTATAACCAACATGGGGCTCGAACTTATAACTCTGAGATCAAGAGTTGCATGCTTTCCCAACAGAACCAGCCAGGTGCCCCTCCTTTTAGTATTGTTGATGGTTTCCTTTGCTGTGTAAAAGGTTTTTAGTTTGATGTAGTCCCAACTATAAATCTTTGCTTTTGCTTCCTTTGCCTGAAGAGACAGATCCACAAAAGTACAGCTAAGACTGCTGCCCAAGAGTTTACTGCTTATGTTTTCTTTTAGGACTTTTATGATCTCATGTCTTACATTTTTGTATATGGTATAAGAAAGTGGTCCAGTTTCAAGCTTTTGCATGTAGCTTTTGAATGTAGTTTTCCCAACACCATTCACTGAAGAAACTGTGTTTTCCCCATTGTATGTTCTTGCCTCCTTTGTCATAGATTAACTGACCACGTAAGTGTGGGTTTATTTCTGGGCTCTCTATTCTGTTCCAATAATCGACATGTCTACTTTTGTGCCAGTATCATACTGTTTTGATTACTACAGCTTTGTAGTATAATTTGAAATCTGGGAGTGTGATACCTTCAGCTTTGTTCTTCTTTCTCCCGATTGCTTTGGCTGTTCAAGGGCTGTTCATTTTTGCTCTGTGAAAAATACTATTGGTATTCTGATAGGGATTGCGTTGAATCTATAGATTGGTTTAGGTAATATGGACATTTTTATAGTATTAATTCTTCCAATCTATGAACGTGGAATATCCTTCCATTTGTTTCTGTCATCTCAATTTCTTTCATTAATGTCTGACAGTTTTCAGAGTATAGGTCTTGCACCTCCTTGGTTAAATTTATTCCTGGGTCTTTTATTCTTTATAATACAATTGTAAGTGGAACTGTTTTCTTAATTTCTCTTTCTACTAGTCTACTAGTGTATAGAAATGCAACAGATTTCTGTATATTAATTTTGTATTCTGCAATTTTACTGAATTCATTTATTACTTCTAATAGGGTTTTTTTGGTGGAGTCTTAGGGTTTTCTATAGCATCATGTCATCTGCAAATAGTGGCAGTTTTACTTCTTTCTTACCAGTTTGTCTGTTTTTTATTTCTGTTTCTTGTTTGCTTGCTGTGGGTAGGACTTCCAGTATATTCAACATAAAGAGGAGATAGTGGACATCCTTGTCTTGTTCCTGATCTCAAGAGTAAAAGCTTTCGGCTTTTTACCATTAAGTATAATGTCAGCTGTGGGTTTGTCACATATGTCTTTATTATATTGAAGTATGTTCCCTCTAAACCCCCTTTTGTTGATAGTTTTTACATGAACGGATGTTGAATTTTATCAAATGTGTTTTCTCTATTGAGATGACCATATGATTTTTATCGTTCATTTTGTTAGTGTAGTATATCATGTTGATTGACTTGTGGATACTGAATGATCCTTGAATCCCTGCAATGAGCCCCACTTGATCCTAGTGAATGATCCTTTTAATGTATTGTTGAATCTGGTTTGTTAATATTTTGTTGAAGATTTTTGCATCTGTGCTCATCAGGGACACGGGCCTGTAATTTTTTTGTAGTGTCTTTGTCTGGTTTTGGTATCAGGGTTAATGCTGGCCTTGTGAATAAATCTGGAAGCCTTTCTTCCTCTTCTGTTTTTTGTAACAGTCTGATAAGGATAAATATTAATTCTTCTTTAAATGTCTTGTAGAATTCACCTGTGAAGCCATCTGATCCTGGACTTTTGTTTGTTGGAAATTTTTTGATTACTGATTCAATTGTGTTATTAGTAATCTATCTGTTCAGATTTTCTATTTCTTCCTGACTCAGTCTGGGGAGATTGTATGTTTCTAGGAATTTATCCATTTCTTCTAGGTTATCCTATTTGTTGGCATATAATTTTTCATAGTAATCTCTTCTAATCATTTGTATTTGTGTGATGTCAGTTGTAATTTGTCCTCTTTCATCTGTGATTTTATTTGAGTCTATTCTTTTTTCTTGATGATTCTGGCTAAAGGTTTATCAATTTTGTTTTTCTTTTCAAAGAACCAGCTCTTAGTTTCATTGGTCTTTTCTAATTTTTTCAGTCTCTATCTCATTTATTTCTGAACTACATTATTTTCTTCCTTCTACTAACTTGAGCTTTGTTTGTTCTTTTTCTAGTTCCTTTAGGTATAAGGTTAGATTGTTTGAGATCTTTCTATTATCTTGAAGTAGTCTATAAACTTCCCTCTAAGAACTCCTTTTCCTACATCCCAAAGTTTTTGAACTGTTGTGTTTCCATTTTCATTTGTCTCCAGTTATTTATTTACTTATTTATTTTTATTTGCTCTTTGACTTCCTTGTTGACCCACGGGTTGTTTAGCCTCCATGTGTTTGTGGTTTTTTCCAATTTTTTTCTTCTAATTGATTTTTAGTTTCATACCATTGTGGTCAGAAAAGTGGCCTGATATTATTTCAATCTTCTTAAGTTTATTGAGATTTGTTTTGTGGCCTAACATGTGATCCATCCTGGAGAATGTTCTATGTGCACTTGAGAAGCATGTGTACTCTACTATTTTTGGATGGAATGATTTGTATATATCCATTAAGTCCATCTGTTCTACTGTGTTGATCAAAGCCACTGTTTCCATATTGATTTTCTGTCTGGATGATCTATCCATTGATGTAAGTGGGGTGCAGTCCCCTACTATTACTGTATTACTTTCAATTTCCCCCTTTGTATCTGTTAATATTTGCTGCACGTATTTAAGTGCTCTAGTGTTGAGTGCATAGATATATACAATTGTTACATCCTCTTTCTTAATTGATCCCTTTACCATTATGTAATATCCTTCTTTGTTATTTATTACAGTCTTCCTTAAAGTCTGTTTTGTCTGATACAAATATTGCTACTCTAGCTTTTTTTCCCCATCTATTTGCATGAAACATCATTTTCCATCCCTTCACTTTCAGTCTGTGCCATTAGGTTTGAGGTTAGTGTCTTGTAGGCAGCATATAGATACGTCCTTTTTTTTTTTTTTAAATCCATTCAGCTACCCTATGTCTTTTGATTAGAGCAGTTAGTCCATTTATATTTAATGTAATTATTGATAGGTATGTACTGATTGCCATTTTGTTCATTGTTTTCTGATTGTTTTTGTAGTTCTTTGTTCCGATCTTCTTCTCTTGCCCTCTTCCCTTGTGATTTGATGACTTTCTTAGTATTATGCTTAGATTCCATGCTCTTTTTTGTGTGTGCATCTATTATAGGGTTTTGATTTGTGGTTACCATGAGGTTCATATGTAACATCCTATGTATACATACAGCAGTCTATGTTAAGTTGATGGTTGCTTAAGTTTGAACACATTCTAAAAGCACCACATTTTTACTACTCCCCTCCACATTTTATGCATGCTATATTATACATTTTTTATTTTGTGTATCCCTTAACTAATTTTAGTAGATATAATTGATCTTAGTACTTTTGTCTTTTAATATTTTAATCTTCATATTAGCTTTATAAGTCTGATCTACTTACTACCTTTACTGTAGATTTGCTTTTACTAGTGAAATCTTTTCCTTTGATAATTTTCTTATTTATAGTTATGGACCTTTCTTTTTTGCTTAAAGAAGTCCTTTTCACATTTCTTGTAAGTCCAGTTTTGTGGTGATGAACTCCTTTAACTTTTGTTTGTCTGGGAAATTCTCTCTCCTTTAATTCTGAATGATAACCTTGCTGGGTATCATACTCCTGGTTAGTAGCCACCTTCTTCTGGCCTACAAAGTTTCTGTTGAAAAATCAGGTGATAGCCTATGGGCTTGTACGTAACCATTTGCTTTCCTCTTGCTGCTTTTAAGATTCTCTTGTACATAATTATTTGCTTTTATCTTGCTGCTTTTAAGATTCTATCTTTCATTTTTGACAGTTTCATCATTATTTATATTGGCTTGAACTTCCTTGGGTTCATCTTGTTGGGGGCTGTGTTTCCTGGACCTGGATGTCTCTTTCCTTCCCCAGGTTAGGTAAGTTGTCAGCTATTATTTTTTCAAATAAGTTTTCTGCCCCATTTTCTCTCTCTTTTCTCCTTCTGGGAGGAAACCCTATAAGGCAAATGTTTGTATGTTTGATTCTGTTTCCCAGAGATCCTTTAACCTATCCTCATTTTTTAAAATTCTTTTTTGTTGTTTTTGTTCAGCTTGGGTGATCTCCACTACCCTGACTTCCAGATTGCTGATCTGCATCCTCTAATCCGTATCCTCTGCATCCTCTAATCTGCAGCAGATTCCCTCAAGTTTATTTTTCATTTCAGTTATTTTTTCAGCTGATTATTTTAAAATATTTTTTTCTCTTTTTGATGAAGTTCTCACTGAGTTCATCCATTCTTCCCTCAATTTCGATAAGAATCTTTATGGCCATTACCTTGAACCCCTTATTAGACAGACTTCTTACCTCAGTTTTGTTATTTTTCTGAGGTTTTGTCTTTTTCTTTCCTTTGGAACATATTCCTCTCTTTATTTTAGCTTATTCTCTGCGTTTCTACGTATTAGGTAGATCGGCTATGTCTCCTGGTCTTAAAACTAAGTGGCCTTATATAGAAGGGCATCCTGCCCCCATTCATCAGAAGTAGGAATTCCAGGGGTGTCCCCTGTGTGGGCTGCAAGAAGCCTCCTATTGTGATTGAGCCGGGACAGCTGTGGGTGTGCTGGTATGCAGGGCTGGATTCTCAGCCAGCTGCACATGTTGCAGGTGTACTAGTGGGTGAGGTTGGCCTGTATCGGACTGGGTAGGAGTAGTAGGTAATCATTGTGGGGGAACATTGGTCCCGACTGAGGCTGCCCGCTAGGTGTGGAAGGGCTGGAGTCACTTTGGAGGGGCATCTGCCAGGGCAGGCAGGTTGGGTGGGGCAGGTCCACAGGGGAATGCCAGAGCAGGGTGAGTGGCGCTAGTAAAGTAGATGAAGAGTGTCAGAACTGACTCCTGCCAGCATCCAGCCAGCTAGGCTAAGAGGGGGCAAGAGAAATGGTACCCACCAGCATTTCTATTCCTGGAGAAAGTTCCTATAGATCCCTTACTTCCAGCACATGCCCTAAAATTAGTCAATAAATCTTCATGTATAACCCAGGTGCTTTTCCAACTGCCACCTCTGTGTTGGGTCTTGAACAAGGTGATATAATGTGCTGGTGCTTTAAGGGTAGAGTCTCAGTTTCCTATAGTCCTCTGGCTCTTCTGGAGTTAAACTCCAATAATTTTCAAAGGCAAACACTGTGGGAGCTTATCTTCTTGGTGCAGATTATCAGGGTTGGGGGTGCCCGATATGGGGTTTGATCCCCTCACTTCTCAGGGAGGACATTCTATGCCTGTGATATCCCCTCAACTTGTGGGTCACTGTGCCAGGGATTTGGTTCCTGACTGTGTTTCTGCCCCTCCTTACCATTCCCAATGTGGCTTTTATTCTATATCTGTGGAAGAGCTGTTCTGCTAGTTTTCAGGTCATTTTCAGAGTGAGTTACTTTATATGTAGTTGTATCCTTGGTGTGTCCATGGGAGGAAATGAGCTCAAGATCCTCCTACTCCACTATCCTCCCCCTTCCTTATTATAAAATATTTTTTAAATTGAGGTATGACATATGAAAATTAGTGTTTTATATGGTACACTCAGAGCTTGCAAAAAAATCTATGATTTACATAGTGCAATTTTATTTTGAAAATATATATGCAAGTCTGGTCTCTCAGATACCTTCACCATCTAATCCTTTAAATGACCCAAAATGTAAAGTCCTTTACAGTACACACAGACTAGACAACTTTCAATATGAAAATAAACATGGCATCATTCCTCAAGCCCTACATAAACAAAAAGGACTTTCAAAGAATATCAACATCTTAGAAGTTTGCTTAGTTTTTTGGTTTTGTTTTTTGGATTTTTTAAAAATCAAGATGGAGAAATTATAGAAATATCTTTTCTCAAACACTTTGCTGAAGTATAAGATACACTCAGAAAAGTGTATAAATAATGAGTATACAGGTCAATAAATTTTCTCAAATGTAACTCATCCCAATAACCAGCATTGGGATTAAACAAAATAAGACAAAACAGAACATTGCCAGCAACCAAATGCCTCCTTTATATACCCTTTCCAGTCATTACCCCATACAGATAATCACCATCCTGACTTGATCACCTCCGATGAGTCTGAACTATATATAAATGGAATCATACAGTGTATATATTCTTCTGAGACTTTTTATGCTCAACATACATTCGTGAGATTTATTCTGTTGCATGAAGCAGTTTATTCTTTGCCAATGTTGTAGAGAATTCCATTGTGTAAGCAAACCATTCTATCCATTCTGCTGATGAACATTTGGGTAGTTTCTGATTTTTAGCTGTTTTAAATTGTGCTATTATGAACATTTTTGTACAGGTTTTTGGGTGGGCCTATTTATGCATTCTTTTGGTACATAAATAAGTCTGGAATGCTGAGTCATGGAGCATTGTTCAGCTTTACTAGATAGTGTCAAACAGTGCTCCAAAATAGTTATAAAATTTATACTTCCATCAGCAGTATAAAAATTCCTTTTGTTCTAGATTCTTGTCAACATTTGGTGTTTTCTATTTTTCTTATTTTAGACATTCTGATGGCTACGGAATTCCATTTTGGTTTAAATTTGCATTTCCCTGATAACTAACAAAACCGAGTATCTTTCTGTACGCTGAATGGCCATCTGGTTTGCTTCTTTTGTAAAATGGGCATTCAAGTCTGACCTTTTTCTCACTGATGTGTAGGAGTTTGTTATATATAATCACTGGATAATAAAATTTTAAAATTCTCTTTTCAAACAAAACAAATGAAAAAGCAAATGAAAAGCAGAATCAGACCTATAAATATAGGGAACAAACTGATGATTACCACAGCAGAGGGGAGAAGGGAGTATGGGGAAAATAGGTGAAGGGGAATGGGAGATGCAGGCTTCCAGTGACAGAATGAATAAATCACAGAAATAAAAGGCACAGCATAACGAACACAGTCAATGGTACTGTAATAGGTTGCATGATGAGAGACGGTAGTTACACTTGTGGTGAGCATAGTATAACACATAGAGAAGTTGAGTCACTATGTTGTACACCTGAAACTAATATAATATTGTATGTCAACTATACTCATATAAAAAAATAAAATAAAATTTTATTTTTTCAGATTGTCAGAGAAAAATGTAACATAAGCAACATCTGGATTAAACTGAAGAACCTTAAAACAGTTTCTATTCTCCTGTAACATGGGCTTGACAGGGGAAAAGAGAAATAAAAAGTCTATCTTTAAATATTTAATTTAAGAACTAAGCAAAATGAAATGGGATTATAATTTCTGACGCTGGGAGAAACCTAGTGGGAAACTGTCAGAAATTACTGTACTTTGTAGCAATAAAATAGTCATACCCTCGAAGCTCACTATTTCTTGTTAATTAAAATTTCATTGTCAAATACATTTTGCAGTTTGCTCACAGGAACATGTTTCTGAAAATAAAGCAACAACAAATAAAACAACAACTGGTAAATAATTGGTTGGAGCTTCCTTTTAAAGGACCAGACAAAAGCCTGAGTTCTGATTTTAAATACCCTTCCATTTAAAAACAAAATAGGGTTGCCTGAGCGGCTCAGTCAGTTAAGTGTCTGACTTTGGATTTCAGCTCAGGTCATGATCTTAGGGTCCTGAGATTGAGCCCCACATCAGGTTCTGCACTGGGTGTGGAGTTTGCTTAGGATTCCCTCTCTCCCTCTCCTCTCCCTCTGCCCTTCCCCCTGCTTGTACTGTCTCTTTCTCTCTAAAATAAGTAAAATAAAATCTTTAAAAAAAATGAAAACAAAACACCCACCCCACCCCCCCAAAAAACAACCCTGAAATAAAGTGGTGTCGTCATGGGTTTACCTAAACAGTTCTACTGAGGCACCGGTGACAAACATATCTAGATCCACTAGGCTGCTGCCTTTCTCATTACAATAAATTTCCTCTACATAGTATATTTTGGTTTTGTATTAGCTAAAAAATGTTTCTAAGGGAGATTAGTTTTCATTCCTATAATGACAGCAGTAACTCCTAGGATTTTTTTCTTTATACCATGTTTTTGGTTTTGTTAATAAAAATGGTTGACACCAGGTCCAATTGAAAAAAATAAACTACTTTTTTGAAAATTTACCTTTAGAGGTTGACCATCAACAAATATAAATACTGAGTGCTACATTTGTAAGGGAAGGAAATGAAGAAAATGACTAAAAATGTATTTCAAAATTTTAGCAATTGTAGCTATGCAAATATATACAATCAAAATAATAGTACTGGTAAAATAGAGTGACATTTATTGTTTCAGGAAACTACTGTGCTGTTTCACCGAACTTCATTCAAGTGGAAGCAAAATGCTTCAAGGAAAATCTCACGGTGTATGTGAGCAAATTCTATAGAAGATAAAATAAAGACTTTAATTCATTAAAACTCGTCTTGAATTTCAGCTGTGTAATGGTGACTCACAAAAATCAGACCAACTACTATGTGATGCTATTCCTCTAACCACATGAAGAAAACAATCTATTACCTTTCTTTGAATGATTATTTCTTATACTTTGAGAAAATGCTAATAAGAAATATTGTATGATCATACTGAGCTAACTCTTAGAAATGAGCTCTTTACAACAAGCTCTTGGTATGCAAAAGATGATTATCATTCCCTGTTAAGAGACTTATCATATCTTGTCCTGTTCTTTGACTGAACAAACCCATTTCTTTCTATATATTCACACAGGCTAGATTTTTTTTCTGGCTCTTCTTGCACTCACTTTGACATATCATTCCTTTTCTTAAAAAAAAAAAAAAAGGAAATAAATTATTTTATATTCTATGTGTTTCTGGCAACAGGAGTTATAGAAGTAGAGACCCAAACATCTTACTTTCTCCTATCTGACCCAACAGACGAGAACTCAAATCAACTACACTACACACCACCCATTTGAAGTATAATTTAACAAAAAAGTTACCAACTAGAATATTAAAGAGTAGAAGAATATCCAGTTTTTCTAGTCTTCACATTAACTAAAGGTATTGTCTATGAATAGTCAACTATGTAAAAGTGCTGTTAACATTTTTTCAAAGGCACTCCACAGTCTTTGGAATTAGATGCAAGACATCAGAGTTAGCAACTTGTCCAACAGGTTGGCTGTCCTATGTGACACCTGATCCTGAATGACACTTGCTTGATCCTGGCAGCTTAAGTTGCTTACTTCAGAAAGCCTGACATAAGAAAGAGCAAGCAGAACCAGGTAGCTTTTTCTTCTTCAAAGAAGAGCACTGCACTAACTTAAAATAACTTTTCAAGTCGCTGTTTCAGCAATTCATTTACTCCTAAAATACTGTAAACCTGAGAATGACAGAAATATGGAATCTCTATAGAGTCAAATTATTCATAAGAACTCCTCACTGGTTCCCTCTCTAGTTTTTAACTTCATAGTACTCCGAATTCAACTGAATGGTAAAGTCTGAGTAGGGGCATGGAGGACACTAGAGAAGATAAAGACCATCTGAATTTTAATGACTGATTCACTAAATCTCTCTTACTTGTCAAGTATGTACAAAGAAAGTATTATCACTGGCAATGCTTAAGGCTTCCAAACACAAGCTGAGATCATACCCATAATTAAATGTGGAATCTGGTAGACTGAATCCCAATAAGCACTTAAAAAAAAAAAAAAGAAGAAGAAGAAGAAAGGCAACTATAAGAGGAGTCATATTGCTGAGTCACGACTCATTTTTTTTTTTTGAATCATTGTTCACAGTAAACAACAGAACATAATCATTTTTTCCCCTCTCTTCACTAAAAACTAGATATTTTAAGGAAATTTACGCAACTCAAGTATAAGAATCTGGTGAAATTTACTTCACAATAATCAACTGCTCCTTTACTAAAACCAATGTACAGGGAATTAAAAACAAGAACCGCCACGAACAACCACTAGAGAGCATGAAAGAACAGAAGAGAACAGAAAGAACAAAGCCAGACTGTAACACTTTTTCTCACTAGAGGCCAGTGAAGGTCAAGAATGAAGCAGAAGGGGAAATACATCCATCTTGTATACATAAAAGGATTCTCAGAGTTTTGAGTGAATAATCAGGTAACTTTTACAAGTAAACAATTAATCTGACAACTCAGAATGTTTTAGATGTCCAGCCTCAAGCCCTTGCTCTTGGTCTGTCTTTTGTTTGAAAAGATTTCATTCTTACAGTTTTAACTGGGATAGAAAACACAAAATTATATCTAAGGGGTAGAAAGAAACTGCAGCGAGAAAGAAGAAATAGCAACTCCTTTGAAAGAGACAAAAGTTTTAATCAACTATAGCCAACCTTTTATTAGACAAATGTCATCGCTATATTGCAAAGCTCTTTACCTTCTTTGAAAATTTAGTATAAAAACTCTATTTCTATGGAGAGAGAAATGTATACATATTTCATGAAAAAACATTTTAAAGAAATTAATATCAAGGAAAAGCCCTCAAGAGAGAAAAGGGGTCTGCCTCAAAAAAACACTGGTCAAAAGAGAATTATTTCATATCCATACAAGAGCTTCTTTCCTTATGCCACTCATTTTGCTCCACCCCTTCTATTCCCATTTAAATATTGTCTTTTGTCACACAATTGCTTATAATTGCTTTTCTTGACCATGGAAGGTATAAACCTGCATAATCTTATAACTGTATTCAGGAGAGGAAAAGGAATATGTGTTTCCTTCTAATATTTTCTCTTTCTAAGGCATGGTAGTGAGTTTTATAAAGGTTAGTTTGGTTGATAAAATAGCTTCTTTCATTTTAGATTAGTAAAATACCAGCACTAGATTAATGACATCTGACTGTTTCTGATGTGGAGAAATACACTCAGGCCAAACGTCCATCCTAATATCTATCCATCTATCTAACTATCTATCTATCAATCATCTATCTATCTATCTAGCAATCATACACACACATAACACACACATATCATGGCAGTCCCTTCACATGCTCCATGAAGGATAAAAGAGAAAAATCTAAGCTGTGTGTAATACAACATGAACACTGCTAATTGGAGAGAGCATTATGTCCTCATTCTCACAGTCATCAAGTCCTCTTATAAACAGTGTGCTTAAATAATGGATTCTGCACTAAGACAAACAGTCTCTTGTTTCCTACTGGGTGGAGAATGCACTTTGTAATTTGGTTTCCGATAGCCAAGAGCAGTAATGAAACTATTCCTTACAACTTACTGCTCATCCCACACAGACTTGTAAATCACCACACAGGCCCTGTCGAAAACTGGAATGAGCAGGTCAAGCTTTAACACAAAAGGGCCATATCCCTTCACTGTGCTTATAGCCACATTGAGCTAACTTGTTCCCAGGAGCTGTAAAGAGCCATGACAGATCCTTTTGACAGCGGCTATCTCTACTATTTAGCTCACTAGAATAGTGTGGCCTCTCTCAGCCACACAACGGTCTGCGCAAAAATGGAAAGGGCAGCAACCTTTTTTAGAGACTACATGAAAATGTATGAAGACAGATGTCCACTGTCTGTGGTGGCTCTCGAACTTCTCCACTTAAGTTATCCTCTAACACGTAATTCATGAGAGGGAGTAACAGAGGACCCTTACAAATGGAGAGAAACAGAGCTGGACCTTGGATAAGGAAGCAAGAGGTCCACAAACGGCTGGATAATTTAAAAACGTTCTCTCACATTGAAAAAGAATAATAATAAACACAGAGAAGGCACTGAATATGGAATAATTTTTCACTTCCTGTAAATAGATACAAATCACAAAATCAGAGAAAAGCTTACTAAAAGTATACAGAAAATTGCTAAGTCCTAAAGTCTTCAAGAGAAATTAAAGTCAATTTGAAAGGATTTTAATTTCACATACAAATATTCAGAATATGCCACAGCTATTAATTGTTTATATAAAAGCAGAACGCACACTCTAGCCATTTTCCTTAACTGAAAGCCATTTTTTTTCTTCTGATACTTTGTTATATATTTTTGGTTTTGATCGAGAGTGTGGTATTAATGCTGATTTGATGACATCCAGCCCCCAGTATCTCTTTCCCATAAGATTTTAATCTAGGTTTACAATGCATTTGATCTATTTATGCAATAACTCATGCTACTTGAGGCCAACAGATACAATATAGAGAAAATATAAACCCTAAAAATAACTGGTACCATGAAAACAACAGTAAACTGAAAATCAGGAGATGCAGATTTTCATTTCAATTCTGTTTCTTGAGCATGCACTAAATCCCCTAGTCCTCAGTGTTCTCATTGAAAATGGAGAGACTGGCCCGTAGATGATCTCTAAAATCGTGTTCAGATTTAATTTTCAATGAGCGAATTGCTTAAAGTCTCTAACCTGTCATCTATTGGCAAAGGATATTAAAAGTCTACCTTGGACGGAAAGAACAAGCCAAGTTCCCATCTGAATGCTCTACTGTTGTGTACAGATCCAACCTGTTGAACTTTCTGAATGATAAAGATTCATTTATGTGCTTCTGAGACTCAAGCAAGGCTATTAAATTCTTACTGATGGTCAATATATTTTGTCTCCTTCAAAGAGAAATGAGCTGCATCCATTCCCAGTCATCTTAATACTTCATAAAGGATTTTGGGGAAGATCCAGAATAAGAATCCACTTCAAATTATTAAAGGAACAAGTAAATGCTGCATTGTTAATATTTTGCTATGACTGTTGCCCTTTTAATTTATCTGGCTCTTCTTGGGCTGCATTTTGTACTGGAATGCTGATAGCTTCCACACAATATTCCTGTGAACTGACAGAAATGAAAATCAACCTATTTCTTTAAAGCCAATAATCACAAAGGTTAGCAGTCATTGTATTTGTGTGATAAATATAAACCTCCACATTCCCTTTAAATATATACAAACTTAATTTCAGACTCAGACAGACTCGAGGAACTCTTACCTGGGACCTGCATTCTGCGAAGTTTCTGGGTGTTGCTAACATGATCCTTCCGGCATGCCAGTCAGAAATTCAAAACACTTGTATACCGTCCTCGCCCGAGCTCACTCTGGCTGGCGCTCGTGCTCTCTCTTTTTTGCTCTTGCTCTGTGCCTCAGACAGTTTGGAATGCAGAAAAGCCAGAGCCAATGCCAGTCAAACTCGAGCCTTTTTTTCTTTTCCCCAGTTCTTTTGCTACAGAGCGCTAAACAATAGCCACCCTTTCTTACTCACTGCATCTCACTTGCACAGGACTGGGTGCAGGCAATCTACTTTAGGAGAAGCAATGGATTTACCAAGCTAGAAAATTCATTTCTTTCTGTCCCAAGAGGCAGTAGGATGGATGTGTGCATCTCTGCATTTTAAGAAGGGACTTTTTTTTTTTTTTTAAGGAATCTATTTCAAAATCTGTCATATTTTAGGGAAACAAAAAATAACACACATTTCAGAGATGCTTATTTTGAATGTTACTATGATGAATTAAAACATAAACTTTTCAAAGTCCAAAAGCTAGGTAAATATCTTACAACTAATGTGGTCTAATACACATATTAATATATTAAATTCACTCTTTAGATCACCTTGTTACAACAGAAATATTTCAAATGTGGAAAAGAAAAAATTGTATATCCCAAAATCTTTCATTTAGCTCTTAAGCTAGAACTTCATTAAAAAAAAAAAAGGTAATTTTATAAACCGAGTGGCTCTTAACTCATTAAGTCAACTAGATATGAGGAAATTATAGATAATACCATTGTTCTTAGTTATCATTTCAACTTGTTTTAAAATCAGACATATTTCTAGGGTTCCGCCCCCCCTACATTCCAAAAAACGAAGACAGGTCAATGATGTAATCTTCATTACTGGTATGATGACCTAACACATTATGCAGCTGCTCAGTTGCTGAGGTTAGCATGTCACGACTGATCAGTTAAAAAATTCACAGTTTGAACCACTGAGCAGATCCCACCTGCCACTCCAGACAGAGGAACAGGACAGACATGAGAATACAATATCAATCTGGTATCTACCATTTAACAAACAGTTCATGGAAAGACATATTCTCCGTCTAGCTATATTTATGTATATATTATATATGTAATATATCTCTCACACACTATCTAGTACACATAGATATGCACACATATATACGCATAGGTGTGTGTGTGTGAACATATGTATATTACTTTTTTCCTCCCTTTTTACTCCCCAAGTCTCAAAAATTCAAATTTAAAGTCTCCTTTAATACCATCTGATTTAGTTTTGGTTACCTAGTCTCATCTTCCTTGAAAAATCATTAATGTTTTAACATTGCATTTTCCTCTGCCTTTACTTTTGGTTTCCTATTTCTACTTCAGATGAACTATTCCTTTAAACCCTAGTGCTACTCAGGTAAGAATAAACAAAAGTTGTACAGAAAGGAACAAACTATGGGTCTGACTAGGAGGACTTTCAGACCACAGATCCCACCTTGCCCTATATGAAACAACACACCAACAACGACTACGCTCTTCTCCCCAAAGGTAATACAGCTTTATCAGTATTAAATCATTTATAATCGACCTTAAAATTGTGCAAAGCACACTGAAATTATTTTTATTTGTTATTCCTATTTTGAAATAGATCACGATTTCCATAACCCAAGAGTTAGAACTGAGGACAGTGAGTTGAAGTTACAAGGCAGAGAGATTTCAGGTCAAGAACAGCAAGTCAGAGCCCCTGGAAATAGCTTTCTGCAAGGGCTCCCTGCTGTAAGAGACAGTGGCTCCCTAATTCTTCCCACACAGGTGACTGTCCATTTGCTGAATACTCTGTAGTGCTGTAGGTCTCAAACTATGCTACTGAACAACGCTACTGTTCTGATGAGAAAACGGAGTAACGGCAATCTTTTCCCAAATGACAGAAAAAGTTCACGTATACAATTTTCTCAAGTGTGATTTTTTCTTCTTAAATATATTTTAAAATGTTAGAATCTGTTACTGTTAATCAACCTTAAAGAAGCCTAGACTGGCTCCAAAGTCAGATCAAAAATGACATTTTCAGATATATGAAGGTTAATTGTAACAATGGTTTATTGTGTTCTGCAAAAAGCACTTTTAACTAACCTGGAGTTCTGATACCTGATTAAATCTGAGAACCACTGTTGACGACAGGAACCCAAATATGATGTTATTCCGTTATTCAACACTCTTCAAAGAGGCTCCTATGCCATACTTTATTTTTACTCTAAATCTTTTTTTGCAATCTTTTATGCATTACTATTTTTAATTCCCGGTTTTATGCCTTCCAGCCTTGGCGTTGCTGCTTCTGTCTGGAAGTCCCTTCCTCACCTGGTCCACTCTTATTTCTCCTTCAAAAGCCAGATTTAAAATTATTTTCTTTACCTTATTTCCTACCACAGTTGATCACATTCTCCTCTGTGCTTGTTTTTATACCCTGTACTATTTTTTCTCTTCACAGCCCTCACCATTACCCAACATTATATTACGTACTGATGTTTAATGTCCTTTTCCCCATCAGGATGTGAGGTAGATGGGGGATGGGGGCTGTGGGGAAACAAAGTAGGGAAGCGGAGGCTTTGTCTTATTTTCAGCTTATCCACAGAGTTTAGAATGATGTCTGGCATCAGCAGGTACTTAATGAATGACAGACAGATGGATAGATGGATGAAAGAATATATTTCACTTAGCAAACCTTTCATAAGTATCTAGAGTTAGGAGTACTTTGGAATATCTTGAGGACAGGGAGCACAGCACACGTATTTCTGATGCCAGAATCTAGCGCTGTATATGTCATGTGGTGAAACAAGAACGTAAAGGAATACATCTCAGGCTTGTATGGTTTCAAGTAACTAACTGAAGGCAAAAGAATTATACACCAAGGGAGGGCAGTCATTTCATCATTTACCCATTTAGGACCTACTTGGACCAGGTGAAATCCTGATCTGTGGAAGTTGCTCGTTGGGAGTCATTTTCCCCTTCTACCAACACACAGCCATGTGTTGTGCTACTATGGAAGGGAAATGCAGCTTCTAAGGTAGAGACTGAAGAGACTGATAAAATCTTAATCTCCTACAACACTAGGGAGGAGTTCTCCAGGAGGCTAGAGAAGCATGAGTAAATATCTCACCCTTTAGCCATCCACTCAAGTTAGACATTGGCCGAAATTCATGTCCATGAAGGAGCTTTGAGCTGATGTATTGGATCTCAGATTCAGCATGTTCATTTTGGGTATGTCAGGCCACTTAAGCCATTTTATTTCTGCTAATAATCACTACGTTGTAATTATTTGGTTTCATATTTCTTCTCTGTATATAGAGTTGGGTAGGGTTGTCTCAACTAATCCATCTTATGTAGCCATGATCCAACATCGTATTTAATAAATAGTGCATTAGGTTGAACTACATGAAAATGCCATTTTTTGTTAGCCAGTCATGGTCAAATATCAGCAACGATCAAACGAATATTTAAAAACATTCAAAGACCGAATGAAGGGTTGGACCAGATAATTTTCAAGATCTCTTCCAGTTCTGGAATTCCATGATATTATAATTCAAACATAAATGAGAGAATCATTCATTTTCAATGCTTGGTCACCTTGACAAACTATGGTCCTCCTATTGCACACTAACATTGCACTCTGTTCTTGTCCGTTCTGGAACTTATCACAACTACAATTTAGTTATTCATATGCTGGATGTCTACCTGCTCCTCATCTTGGTGCCTACAAACTCCATGGTGGCAGGGACTATACCTGCTTTGTTCACTGATGTATCAGTGCAAAGTACAGCATCTGCCACAGAATAAGTACTTCATAAATATTTGTTGAATAAACAAATACTCTTGAAGGCTATATCTATGTGAGTTTCCAAATTCAGTATCAACAAATACTGGTTTTTTTTTCTTTTTTAAAAAAGATTGTATTTATTCATTCATGATACGGGGCGGGGGGGGGGCGGCGTGCAGAGGCAGAGGGAGAATGAGCAGGCAGAGCGGCAGGCAGGGGGAGAGGGAGAAGCGGGCTCCCTGCTGAGCAGAGAGCCCGACGTGGGACTCAATCCCAGGACCCTGGAATCATGACCTGAGCCGAAGGTAGATGCTTAACTGACTGAGCCACCCAGGAGCCCAATACTGCTCTTTTTCCCTAAAAGGCTAGGATAATATTTTTCTAGTTATGAATCAAATAAGTAGCATGCTTTTTGAATTTTAATGAATAAAGATAGCATATTTCCCCGCACCCCTTACAAAAGTAATTATGAAATTTTGACATTGGTACAGTTATAGAAGTCAATGTGAGAACCATTTAGATACCCTGACTGCATAATTTTCTGCAAATGCCTGATTTTCTGAAAATCAAAGAACACAAAAAATAAGCTAACTGCATATAATTAAAAATGACATGCATGTCATTTTTATTTCTTACCAAATGAACAAATACAAGAAAAAAAACCCAACCTTGTTAATACCCATCTTCTCCTCTTCCAAGCACAAACACATCTCAGCAGCAGGCAAGCTGAGGTACACACCAGCCTGCTGTGTGCTTCCTCTTTTGAAGCAGGTGATCAGAAACACAGCTGCTTCTAACCATAAACACAATTTCTATTAAGGTCTCCCTGTAAACCAGATTGGCATTCTGATACTGTGGTCTTCCCACGGCATTCTTTTTAGAGTTCATACTAGAAAAGGAAATTATTGTCTATAACTGGAATAACAAACACTAAAGTCACCCACTTTTTCAGAAATGCTTCTGAAATTCTGATTTTTATTTAAGTTTATTTTTGTATATTGGGACCACAACAAGCACACATACATATATGCTTCTCTTCTGATAAAAAAGCATTAAAAAGACTTGAAGACCTGTTAGTTGTAAGGTCTAGCAAAGTACTTATAAGTGTTTACAAAAGGCACACGCCAGTAAGTGACAATTATGACAGGCACGCAATATTTCCCAAACTTCTGGCTAGGCAGTAGAGCTTTACCTTGCTCTTCCAGCTACGAGAATTTAGTACACTGCATTTCCTCACCTGAAATGGCAACTGGCAGAGAGGAAGCATTATAGGGAAAGGGCAAAATCAAAGATCAGTCAACTTCCTAGTGCTCCGGTGTTCATATGAATAGGACCGTATTTCAAAGAAAAATAAGCTAAACTTAAGTGGAAAAATACAAGCAAATCTTTTTCTAGTTCTATTTCATCATGTGAGTAAGAATATGCTACAGGTACAAAAGCAACACTTCTATTTCTATGGGAAAAAATCATTAAGAAACAACAAAAAGCAACTACAAGCAGTCAGGGATAGGGTTGGGTATTAATGGACAGTATCTCTGAATGTGCTCAGAGAGCCAAAGACAAGCCTGTGATATTGTCCCTCCTCATTTAAAAAGAGAGCTTAAATTGTACTTTAATAAAGCCTTCAAAAATTCATTTTCTTCAGCGGCTTCAAAACCTATTCACAATTATCTGTGAAGCTTGATAAGTTCCTACGAAGCTAATCCCGTCACAACTGAAGCACTACTGGGGTCTACCTTTCCCAAATGTTGCACATACTGTTTCCATAAAATAAGTCACTAGGCATTTGTTTTTGTCTTACTTTTAAAGAAAATTCACAACTGTGGGCTACTGTTTCCATAAAATCCACTTGGAAAAAGCATAGATGTTAGAGTACAGTCCTCTTTAGCATCCCCCTAACACAAAAACACACACACATACTACATAATTCAAAATACTACTGCATACCTCAGGTTCATTCAGTTTCACTCAATTTCCATTATTCCCTTGCAACTAACTAAAGCAAGCTAAAATCTAGTAGAACTCCAAGAGGTAAGTCATGAAGCATCAAAAAAAAAAAAAAAAGAAAGAAAAAATTAGAAAATTCTAACAGCAGTTTCCTAGGAAAAAGAGTTCTAAAGTAGACAACCTAAGAAGTAAATGCTATTGTTTTGTCCATGTTACATGTGAGGAAATGGAGACACAGGCAGGTTTGAGTGAGTAATGTGCCCAAGGTCACAAAGTGGTAGAGCCAGAATCCATATTTCAGTTGGCTCTGGAGTGCTTTCTCTTAACCACTATGGTATACTAAATTAAACTACTTTTCTAGATTTATCTTAAGTGGCATTTTGGGGTTATTATTTTTCCTCTTCACAGCTTTCTGGATTTTCCCAAATTTCCTGTATTATTATTAATTTTATAAAAGAGCTTATATATTGCTCTAGATTTGGTTTTATCACCAGCTGTGGCTCTTTTCTTTATTGTGTATGAATCCAGACATCATGAAACATATGTCTATTAGAACAATATACTGAATTTCATTGCACTTGTGCTGTTTCATTTCAGCAATTGGACACAGCTCTATTCCCTGCAATCTGAGAAGAGCTCCTGACTTGAGAATGATAATTTCAAGTGATAATGTGTGAATGTTTTCTGAACATCTGGGTCCTAGGATATGGGGGATAGAAGAGAATAGAAGAAAGAAGAGAACACTAAGGAAAGGGGAAGGCAGATACTCTCAGTCACTTGGCCCCAGACCGTGTGTTCTCAGGAAAAATCCAATCAATCTTGAAATCCAACTCAAGAGAATGAGGGGCCCCTTTTCTCAGTTCTATGGATATTCTTTTTCCCTTATACCAAAAAAAAAAAAAAAAAAAAAAGCTCTATACTATAAGAAATGAATTAGATATTTTTCCAGAAAAGGCATAATCAAATAGTATAAAAGGCACCAGAATTACAGCACGAGGCATGTAATCAATTCACAATCAATTCCAAAACAGTGATCCTACAAAAAAAACACAATGCAGTTCAGCAACACAAATACTTCATGCAAGGATATACCATTTGCTTTGAAACAAGCCAAATTTTTCTGTCTATCACAAGGCATAACATATTTTCTCTTGGCAATAAAATATGGTATCTAAATTTATTACTGTTGAAGCTAAAGACAAAAAAATTTCACTACCAATAAAAAACTTGAAAATCCTCTGAGGGATTTGTTTCAGTGACAGTAACAATGAATTCCAATAAAAACAAAGAACTTAGTTTTCAGCATATTCAAGAATTAGGAGTATATGGCCGTACCATTCTTTAACCTACTTTCAATATTAACAGATAAATCTGCCCCAGGATATAGTAAATTTAGAGAGCAAACGGCTTTGGTTTTTGAACTAATTTAAAATGAAATAATGTATTTAACCTGCTGGTCTTAAAATGTCATACTGACAAGCATAACAATAAGTGAAAAATAGCTATATTTTAGGGAAGCCTAACATTTGAGTGATATTTTATGGGTGACAAAAATTGAGAGAGAAAAAATGAGATTAATGAATTTGCTAAGGAAACAGTCATTGGTGACTAAGGGCAGAACCACACTCTATTACATCTCTCAGGAGGCCATCCAGAGAAATAAGAACAGGGATTATCTACGCATGGGAACTGGAGACATCCCTTTACCCCTCATGTCAGGAAATAAATAAAACGGTTTCCATGTCATTGGCAAGAGAAATCGGGCCACAATATTGACTTTAAAAATATGGTATTATCCTTAAAGAAGTTCTAGGCTTGAACTGATAAGATTTGATTATTATAGACTACCCTTTATCCTGTAACATCAGTTGTTGCATAATTAAAATTATCCCCTACTAAGCTTCAAAATTTCTTACAACTTTTATGATGTACATTTTAAATTCTACATCATGCCCATACATGTCAACATGAAATTTAAAAGAATATGATGAATTGGAGAATGCTGAAAATATACTGTGCTTTCTTGTTCCATGTTTAATCGTACTCGATATTTATTGAGTACTGTTAGTGCCAAACATGCTCGTTTGTTTGGTTTTTGTAAATAAGTTCTCTAAATGATGCATGAAGTTTAATAGACAGAATTCATTCATCACTGGCTGCTACCCCAGCCAGCACATGACTGCCACCCTGAGACTACCCTTCACCAATATTCTGGGGATGCTGTCGTCTTCTCACCCTTCTCGATCTACCCCTTCTATTACTTGACAGATACGTTAGCCTGGAACACAATTTCAGGTTAGAAATCCTGTGCACTTGGAACTTTATGGGATTCATACCCTTTTAAGAGAGACCCCAGAGAGCACCCATGCCATCTTCCTGCCGTGTGAGGATACAAGAAGTCAGCGGTCTGCAACCCGTAAGAGGGCCCTCGGCAGACACCACAGCTTGGACCTGCCAGCCTCCAGAACTGTGAGAAATAAATGCTTGCTGTTTAAGCCAACCGGTCTAGGCGTTCTGCTACAGCAGCCTGAATTAAGACAAGTCCTATACCTGAATGTATTATGTAGGCATAAATACAGCAGAGCTGTTAAATTTATTGCTAAGCCTTGGAAAAGTTTATGAAAATAAAAGTGTAATTCTAATTTTAATCAAAGTAACACATTTAGTTGTAAAAGCTCATCTTTCACCTATAACCCTACGCTATATCACTGATGTCAAACCTTATTAGAGGAGGCCAAATTTTCTCCTCACTCCCATTGTGCCTGCAGTTTTTTCTGGGAGGCTTATTAGAACTTTCTAGTTGCGGTGGCTACTCCAAGGCTATTTTTATCTAATTCTTATGTGCACTAAATGTACTTTTCTGTCTCCATTTCCTTTCAGTCACAGTCAATGAATTACTTCAGTGGCTCTCTTCCCAGTTCATTTGGCTCCTAATACATACATCTGAATACTTCTCTACAATTCCTACTTTTGAAATGAATTACAAAAAAGATTTGTTTAATATGTTTTTGACTCTTTGATGGCACTACTCTGATTAAAGTGAGAGGGAAAAAATCAGAAGGCCTGTAAGTGAAAAAATGTACTGAGATAAAATAATAATCTTTCTTTATTACCAGCTCTCTTTCTTTTTCAGTCTTTTACTTCCTTTCTATCTCATGAATTCATGTTCTTTTTACTCTTCTCTACCTTGAATTTCTTCCTGTTATCCTCTACTCTCTAGAGTTAGAAAAAAACATGCCAAACAACAGACAAAATACAAATTATTTTTTATAAGCAGATAGAAAAAACGAAATGGATGGAAATTTCCTGTTGTGCTATATTAAATATCAATTAAAATGGGGGAAAAGTTAACATTCAAATTTCTGAAGCAGAAAGAAAATGGGCTGTAGATTTCAGAGAAAAGTAAGTAATCAAAACAATTCAGTAAACACAACACCTTAATGAGAAACCTGGGAGCTTCTCATGTTAAGTATTGTTACTATAAAAATCAGATGACAGGTGGGTGTCAAGAAGGTCTTAACAAAACGTTCTTCATCCCTGGAGGCAGCTCCAGTCTGTTTTGGACACAAGCCCAATAGATTTTCCACCAATCTGATTCATAAATCCTGTGTTTGAAGCATAAACTAAAACAGCTTTGGTAAATAGTTTAGTCAATCCTGGACTACCAAAAATGGGGGTGGAGGGGTGGGGAGGTGAGGAGAGAGCACAAGTGAGAGACCAACTGAAGTAAGCAATGTTTAGTTAATTTTGCTCAAAGTATCTGAGTCATATATCTTCCTTTTGGAAAAGGTCATGGCAGCCATGTTAAATCTCAAAAATAAATCTTGAGATGCATTATAAACAACTCCATCCCCATCCTTCCACCTCTATTATATAACAGAATGGTGAATTATGAATACACTTTAGAAGAAAGGAATTTGCCCAACTGTGCAAGTAAAAGTAAAAAAAAAACAAATGAGGGAAGTCATGAGGGACAGAGGCAGGATGTTTCCTAACATGTCACACTTCAAATTTCTTTATTGGGTTGACTTAAACCCATCCAAGCAAACTGAGAAATATAATACCTACTCTATTATCTCACTGGTTCCATGATTTTATAAGAATCAGAGAAAAATGAAGTTTGTCTCAAATCAAAATTTGTTGTTGGTCCTGCATTCCTCTTTCAAATCATAATAAAAATCTCATCTGATAAGGAAGCTGAGGCTCAGAGTTAATGATGAGAAGAGATGGAATTTGAATCCAGGTTAGGGCAACTTCAAAGCTTGTGCCATTTCCACTGCCCCACAAGTGCCTCTGATAAAGGCAGTCCTTCCAGAAGAACAGAGAGTTCTATTCACAAACGTGAATTTTCTTTCTTAAAGCAATAAACTCTCTGTCTGTGAATTAGCTGCTAAAACCGCTCGTGTGATTTTGATATGCTAATTAATCGCTTAATAACCAAACTCCAACAATAGCACGCATGTTTATGCATGCTATCAAGCTCAAATGCAGCAAAAGAATAAAAAAGTCATTTTCTTTCATTGAAGGAATTTATTTTCTATTACATTCTGTATAGAAACAAGAAAATACCAAATACACACTATTCACTACTAATAAAACCTTAAATATAAGCGTAGATACCTTGCTCACTACCACAAGCACGACGTCAACAAGCAGCTCAGTGTCAGGGTTCCTAGCTGACATCAGCAAACAGGCACACCCGACAGCGTGAGCTGCTGCCTCGGACCACGGCAGTTACCAAGTTGTGGCTGTGACGGTTCGGAGTTCTTGGGGCTGCACAATGATATTTATTAAGTCTCTAACTGCATTCGTAAAATATTTCTCTGGAGTGGATGTGGTTTTCCCTACAGGAAAAAAAACAATACTTCTCACATCTAAGATGATTTTTCACTTTGAAGCGCTTCACCTGAAAATGTCAAGCAAGGGTTTCGCTAAAGTGTCTCACTCGGTCACTCACTCAACACACACCCACTAAGCCTGCAACAAAGCACAAAACCTGCTGGGGGCTGTGGCGATAACCACGTGAAGAAGCAGCAGTCCTGTCTGCTAAGAGGTTCCAAGCTAGTAAAGAAGATACTACCAACAACTTGCTGCAAACATTACGGACATACATTCAGTATTAGAGGGACAAAAAGAGCGGTTTCTCAGAGGGAAATAAATGCTGGTGAATTCTGATAAGTGGAATGAAGAAAAAGACTGCCAAACTTCAGGATACATGGGGTTATCATACATACCCCCAATACTGAGGAAACACTAAAAAGTAATTTTCCCAATATTTAGGGGGGAAAAAAAGAAATAAAATTTTAACATGAAGCTAACAAGAGAACATTAGAAAGTAGTCCGGATTCATAAAATGGTGGTTTGAAACACAACAGCTGTCCAATAACCCTAGTTCATATTTTATTTAGTTTTTGTATAGGTCACTGGCAAATCTGTAATCTGAAGTGGGAAGCTGGGACCATGTTAAGAGCTGGAAGAGGATTATTTTGTTAGCCTAATATGATTTATGACTAATACTACTTGGAAAACTGTGAAATGAAACAAAATAAAATTACTTATAAACAATTTTTCTTACTAATGGTCTCTGAATTCTCATTATCCAATGTTACAAGAAACATAGTAAAAAATAATCCTAACTAAGGTAAAAAAAAAACAAACAAACTGCATTCTCCAACCTTCTCCTATTTTACTATCGTGGTCTTTGGGTTTTGAATTTGTCTGAAGAAATACAAACAAAAAGTGATACATTAAATCATAGGCACAGCATTTATGATCCACAGAAAACTTGTTCCCCAGTATTATTTCAGTTAGGTCTTATTTAACAAAGAGGTAAAGAGAAGAAAATATCCTTTCTAATACTCCTGAAAAATCCAGTAGAGTTACTTTTATAATCTATTACGTTATAATCATCTAACATAAAAATGTCAAAGAGTTTCTAGTCTTCTTTAGTCAGAGTCAATTTCTCTTCTTCACTGGAGATAAGTAAACACTAAGCTGTTTTAATGGTCAACTTAACGTCCTGCTACAAATTCGTGACCGGAGAGTGAGATGAAACCTAGCTAATTTTAAAGCAGCGTATTTTAGCAATGTGAAACTCACTGGTTGGCATCAATATAACATACCTTTCCAGTTAATTGTATAAGATTTGAACTCATTGTTTTCCCTGTGTTTGAAATTCAACATAAAGAACTGAAATGTCCCTTTAGGACAGGTAGGTTTCTTCTTTCCCTTTCTCCCTCCCTCTCTCTCTCTCTCTTCATCTTTATTAAAGTTATGATTATTTCTGTCATTATTACTACTTAAGAATACTAACCCATTCATTGGATTGAAAGTTCAAAGGTTAAAAAGGGTCAGATAATGACAAGTTTGTCTCCCTCACATTCTGACCCATCAGGTCCCCAGTTTTCTCAGAAGCAACCTCTGCTAAAGGCTTCTTCTGTATAGTTCTAGGGTTACACAAACACGTGCACACATATACACTCACACACGGTTATATGCATTGGCAATTTTTACCCAAATCATAGTATAATATACACACACATTTCTGCACTTGCTCCCTGCCCCCAACTCCTTAACAATGTATCTTGGAAGTTGTTTCAAATTACTACACATGGAGTTACTTCTCCATAGGTGCATGCATGGTAGTCCATTATGCAGATTTAACATGATTCATTTAAAGAATCTCCTATGGATGTATATTTCGGTTGGGTCTGCTCTTGTGTTATTATAAACAATGGTACAATGACCGTGTGAGTAGATGTGCAGGACAAATTCTTAGACTTTAGACTGCTTCTGGAGCAAAAAGAGTGGTTATTCTTGCCAAAGTGCATCCTGCAGAGGCTGCCCTCTACAGAAACAATTTGGCATTAGAGGACTACAATGCTTGTTTCCTTCTATCCTTCCAAAACATTTTTAGATTTGCTAATCTTATAGGTAAAAATTGGCAGCTTATTGTAGTTTTAATTTGCTTTTGTTGACTATAAATGAGGTACAGCATCTTTTTCTTGTGTGTAAATGACATACTAATTTTCTGTCGAACTGTATGCCTTTCTGTTTTTTACGTTTTTATGTTAGTAAAACATACGCACATAGTTTAGAGTCTATTAGTTTCACAAGACTTGTTAATATAAATGGCAATACCCAGCCCTCCTCTTCTAACACTGTTCTAACAGCTACTTTTATCTGTCTTAGCCAATTCTTTTGGTAGTTACCATCAAATCTTAAATAATATGGTTGTACTGATACTTACAATTTTTCCCATTTTATTTTATTTTATTTTTTTTAAAGATTTTACTTATTTATTTGAGAGAGAGAGTGAGATAGAGCATGAGAGGGGGGAGGGTCAGAGGGAGAAGCAGACTCCCTGCCGAGCAGGGAGCCCGATGCGGGACTTGATCCCGGGACTCCAGGATCACGACCTGAGCCGAAGGCAGTCGCTCAACCAACTGAGCCACCCCGGCGCCCAATTTTTCCCATTTTAGGCATTATCTTTTGACTTTCCACTATGGACGATGAGAATTTGATTCTTTCCTCCTCCATTACTACCCTAGAAGGTGCACAGACATTTCCGACTCTCCCGCAGTCCCTATTTAGTTCTGTAGTAATTTCGGTAAGGACAAGCAATATTGTGACTACGTGTGCTATACAGAATGCAGCCACACAGTGAATCCTATGTATACTACGGCACTGTGGTCAAAAGGAGAGATCTTGAAGGCAGACTGCCTGGGTTCAAATCCTATCTTTGCCATTTACTAGCTGCCTACGTATTTAGACAAGTTACTTAACCTCCCTGTGCCTCAGTTTCCTTACCTGTAAATCAGTACCTTTTGGATTTACAAAGATTAAAAAATTAATATATACAAAGTGCCTAATATATAGAAGGTGCTATACAACCATTCTCTATGTCCTGAACTACATTTTTGTTTTTCCTGTAATTGTTGCCGGATTATTCATTCGTTTAAATTTCTATGTGCTTGTTGTTGATAATCAATCCAAATTTGCTTCAATCCTAAATTTGTTGTTTAAATTCATTCCATTATATCAATTCTATCTTCTTGGAGAAGTCTTCACTATACCCTTCCGACTGCTGTAATCTGAACTGGTCGTCCTCATTTTACAGCTAGTATAGAGTTGTTTAACTCAGTTCTCGCTATAGTGTTTTCCTGAGGGGTCCCTTTGTCTTCTCCCCTGTGTTGGATCTCCTATCCTATATTCCACATCCTACTCACTCTTGGTGAAGAATAAATTCCATTAGCTTTAGGAGAAATGATGTGTAGGCGGTAATTTTTTAAATCTTGCATGTCTGAAAATGTCTATTTTATTCTCATGTGTGAATAATGGCTTATAGCTAAACATAGAATTCTAAGTTGGAAGTTACTTTCCTTCAGAAGTTTGAGGACACTCCTCATTGTTTTCTAGCTTCTGATGTTGCTGATAGGAAGTCTCATACCATTCTGATTTCTGATCCTTAGAATATAATGTTTGTTCTTTCTTTGGAATTTTGTAAGACTGTCTCTATGTCAGGACGCCCGGGTGGCTCAGTTGGTTAAGCGTCTGCCTTCGGCTAAGGTCATGATCCCAGGATCTTGGGATCAAGTCCCACATCGGGCTCCTTGCTCAGCGGGGGAGCCTGCTTCTCCCTCTGCCTGCCGTTCCCCCTGTTTGTGCTCTCTCTGACAAATTAATTAATTTGTTAATTAAAAAAGAAAGAAAAAAGAAAAAAAAAAAAGACTGTCTCTATGTCACCAAAGACAAATTAAGATAGAAATTTCCCAAAAATGTGCCTTGCTATAGGAAGCTCTTTCAATCTGGAAACTCCTATCTTTACTTATGGAAAATTTTCTTGAATTATTTTGCTAATGATTTCCTTTCCTTGTTTTTCTTTTTCTGAAACTCACTGTTTTGATGCTGGACTTCCTAGACTGGCACTCTAATTATTTTATCTTTTTTTCCTCTACTTTCTAGGATATTTCCTCATTTTCATCCTCCAATACTTCTACTGAGTTTTATTTGTTACAATTTTTTTCAATACATGGCAGCTCTTTGGCTTTGTATCATAATCAGTTCTGGTCTCATGTATGTACTATTTTATCTGATAGCGATGCTTTTTCTTTAAGTTTTCTATTCCCTGCCTGTCTCTGTTCCTCCAAGTTTCTTTTTTCCTTTCGTTTGTTTTTTCTCTTTCATGCTGGAGGCTTTTCTTCAGATGTCTACTAGTGTTGCGAATGTCCGTATCTTGAGATCTTTCCTCTTGGGCTGGTTAAATACTCCAAACGCTACCCTTCCAATCTCCTGCCTGAAGGGTAAAGGCAAGTGAGGAAAGACAGGTGGAGGGGTCTCATCATTCTGTCTGCAGATGTTCGCTTAATTTCCTTGTATTTGGTAAAGTGTTCCATGCTCTCAATTTTGCCTGGTATGCCCCAATCCAGAGACTCTTGGATTCCCCACCCCCCCACCCTGGAATTAACTTGCCATCTTATATTAGAATAGAGGAAGGGGTGGGAAGAGCAATTATTCAGTGGAATGGGGAAGAGACCTAGAGACCTAGGTACCATTTGTTCCTCATACCAGCAATTCCTGAGCTATTTAAAGATTCTGTAGTAAAAATCAGGTTCATTCTTAGCTTTCTTTATTGCCAGACTAAGATTTGGCTTTCTCAAGTCAGCTAGGTTATTTACCACATTCCATTTGCTTTTCAGCTTTGAATTTATTGTTGTTATTGTTGTTATTATTATTTTGTCTGGTTGCTTTCTTCCCTCTCATTCTCCTTATCCTTCAAGGACCATGTCTTTAAAAGAAAATCCCTTTACTATATAGTTATAGTGGAGTTTCTGGAAGGAATACAATTAGATGCTTATGTTTAAACCACCTTTTTTCTTCCCAGAAGTCCAAGAATCTAAAAACCATTCCTGAGTGCTCATGCCACTCAGTCCTCCTTCCCACTCAATTCTCCAAACACCACTGTGGTGTGCTATGATTTATATTGCATTAGGACTAGTCTAAGGAGGCCCCTCACCTGGGCATCACATGTTAGAGGATTCTACTCTAGTGCTCTTGGGCACGGATCCCCATAGAACTTGAAGGTACAGGCTGGGTTGTATTGAGTTGCATGTTTGTGGGGCTTCTCATGATGTGGAACCAGATTTGAAAATTCTAGCCAGGAATTCCAGATTGTTACAAAATATATAGTCAAGGTGGAGGCACACACCTATTTTATTTAGGTGTGTTAAAAAAAAAAAAAAAGTTTAACTTATATTAAGACACAGGATACAGCTTTGTAATAAACCTAGCAAGCAGCTGGCCCACAGCTCAATGTTGACTTCCTTCATGGTTTCTCCTTCCCCTGGTCTTCTGGCTTTATAACAACCGTGACAATAGCCTATACAAACGACCTACACAAATGAGAAAAGGAATCTCTCATTTAGGAACTTTACTGCCATCTGCTGGAAATTTTATGAAATAACTACAAATCAATAACCTGAGCCCACCCCTAGTTGTTAGGCAACAGCAACTAGCACTGCGTTGGAACCACCTTGACAGAAGTGAACAAATCTCTGCCGTGCCGAGATGGGGATGGGAGGAAGATAAAAGAACAAATCGAGACCCCAAACTTGCATTTACAGGTTGGAAGGAATTGTGATCTGGCACCTTGACTTAAAATGAGAACAGATTTCCTCAGAGAAAAAAACTGTTCTGCTCATCTAAATCCAGCTCATAAGAGTAAAATAAAGATTGGCTTTAGCTGGTTAGCTTGAGAACTTAAGTACTAGTTTTTTTACTTTATTCGTACTAGTTTTGAGTTCTAAATAACTTCCAAAAGAAATTTAGGAATATGTTCAAAAGTAACCGACATTTTGGAATTCAGGTGGCTAATAAATGCGAGCTACTTCTCTCCACTGGACAAACCGGATTAAATCAGGTTGGTAGGCAAGTCGGTTCTGTTATGATGCCTGCTTTGAAAATGTGAACGTCACGCCACAACGGATATAACAGGGCACAGTCTGTGACTATGTGAATTTGTTTGTTTATGCATGATTCATCTGAGAGACACTAGGCGAACAAAGAACACTGCACCCAGCTGGAGCAAGCCACGTAGGAATACACAACATGCTCGGATACATCCATACTTCGGACACGACCAACTACCTTCGCTTCACCGCATGTGCTCTGAGCCACACTCATGCACATCTCGTGTAACAACAATGTTCTTTTCAGTTTCCAAAAAACCCTCTTTCCATCACTTCACAGTCAACTTATAAACTACTCCAATGCCTACTACCATAAGTAAATTTCTCAGATTTTTTTTCAAGGTAAAGTACTATATTTATTGTAGTATTTATATATTTTGCAACCATTTAACACATGTAAAAATGTGCTACCATTTTTATTTAGTTCCTATCCTTTTTAATGTGTCATTGAACAAGTTTTTTAGTACAGTACCTCTGATCCCCCTGTCCCTTAAGCCCTGTGATTTTTATTGTACAATTTTGCATAGTGTTGTGATTTTTAGAAATACACGTGTCACATTATATATATATATATTTTTAAAGATTTTATTTATTTATTTGAGACAGAGAGCATGAGAGGGAGGAGGGTCAGAGGGAGAAGCAGACTCCCTGCCGAGCAGGGAGCCCGATGCGGGACTCGATCCTGTGACTCCAGGATCATGACCTGAGCCGAAGGCAGTCGCTTAACCAACTGAGCCACCCAGGCGCCCTACACGTGTCACATTATAGAACTGACTGGGTACGTGGCTATTTTAACCTAGAGTCAAGCCCATTCTTCTAGAATATTATCATCAGTATTACCTGTTGTATCTTATAGAATCTTACAGACTTAAAGGAATTTATACTGGCTCATGGTTTTTAAGAAAACTCAAAACTACCCAACCAAAAGCTTCCAGGGACATTATTCTAGGGTCTTCCATCTTAATTATCCATAATATTTTTGATAATTCTTGAGCTCATTTGACCCTTCCTCAAATAACGTATGTTATCACTGAAATCTAGAAATTACAGAATGCAAGTATAAAGGCTAGATATTATGCAGCTATCTTAGCATGAGCTTACTTACTAGATGTGGGTGATATAGTCTTAGTTTATTTATTAAGACATTTCAAAAAACAAAAACCAAAAAACCCAAGGGCTGCCATTATTCACTGAGCTCTAATGTTCTGAGCTAAAAACATCAGGCTACTGATTCTTTTTCATAACTGCTTTGGTCATTTAAATATATATTACCCTAAAGTGCAGCTCTGCCTCTATTGGTTATATTATATATATAAAATATATCCAATGTATGTATGTGTGTGTGTGTGTGTGTGTATATATATAATAAATTCACTATATACTATGTCATAACATTACATATTAGATACATTTAATATATACATAAAAGTTTAGTATTAGCCAATTTATATTACCCTAAAGCACAAGACCTGCTTCTATATATATATAATAAATCTATATATATAGAACATATATAACATTTTATTATGTATATTTTATATATATGTTTATTAGCCAATCTAAATATTGAGTACTATGCCATACACAGGAATTATTTATTGGCATTTTTAATTCTATTGCTTGAAAAGTGGAAGGATATGTTTTTTTATAATATTAAACCTTCATTATTCACATGCCCCTTTCTTTCAGTATTAGTACCACCTTATATATTTATAGAAAATTCTAGCACCTTGAAAATATCTCATAAATTATCTAGATACCCCTAATAACGTTTTGGGAATAAAAAGAGACTTATCAATGGTTTATACATAAAATTAGAACCGAGGCTACTTTAATACAGAAAGAAGGTCAGAGTTAAAGCTAAGGTCTGAATAATCAATATCCTCTAATAATTTTGATTAAAAGAGTTAACTTTTATAATAATTTTATAAATGCCTTAGAGAGGACATTCTGCTTTAATATTAATTTTCTTCAAAGTTTCCTCAAATTTTTATCACTTAGGTTAATAAACTTAGCAACCCATAGGTACAGGGTTGGCTTTTCCTCGATGTTTTTCTAATTTGGTTCCTTTATTGGTGGTGGTATTTTAAAATTTTTGGCTCCTTCATTTACATAAACATAAAAATTGTGGACAGCTAACTTTGCCTCTAAAAGACTTGATATAATCTCTCTTAAGGCTTGCTAGTGTATATCAAAGGCGTACTATGTTAAATTATAATTTTATGCATATTTATCAAATGCTTCTGGGTTTTGAGGATTCCATGATAAGGAAGCATATTTACTTACCACAGGCACAGTTTTTCAAAAATCCAGGATTTTGTAAGTAGGACCACTGGGGAAACTTAAAGATTTTATCATAATATAATACAACAGAGGCATGAGACTCTGCAGTTTTGAGTCACCAGATGTCCGGCTTTGAATTTGCCCGTTCAATTAGACCCTTCTGTCTGAGAACTGAGAAAGCATGGAGTTATATTTGGCATTTTCTAATTAAGCCAGCTTTTTGGTTATGTTTATGTTTACATTATGTTTATCATGTTTATGATGTTATCTGCAAACAAGTATTCTTGCTCATTTCAAGCTCCAACTTTGTCTTGCCCATCTGAGCATGAGAGCATGAACCTTCCTGTCATGTCAGAAAAATGCTGTAAACAGAATGGACAGTTGCCAGCTCACCTGTGTGCTATCCACCAGCCAGGCATAGACAACATGCGGTAGTAGTTTCTTCCATCAATGGACACTTCGTGAAAATGCTACGCACTGCTCAGCTTTCCCCTTTCCCCTATTTCACAGTGTTCTTGGAAGGTATCTGATGGCTTTTCTTTTTTTATGATTTAATTTATTCATTCATTCATTCATTCGTTTATTTTAGGAAGAGAGAGCAAGAGCGTGAGCAGGGGGAGGGGCAGAGGGAGAGACAGAATCTCAAGCAGACTCCCTGCTGAGTGTGGAGCCTGACGTGGGGCTTGATCCCACAACCCTGAGATCATGACCTGAGCCGAAGGCAGATGCTTAACTGGCTAAGCCACCACCAGGTCTTTTTTTTTTTTTTTTTTTCTTTAAGCTGAATTCATGTAGGTTACATTGAAAATTAACCTTTACTAGTTCCAGTTCATACAGTTAATTTAGATACCTCCCAATATTGTTAGTATGCAAAGACCCCTAATATCTAAAGAAGTAATTTCCTTTTGAAAATTCAGCAAATCATGCTTTGCATGGTCTGAATTTGAAAAATCTCTGATGAACAAATTAAAATCTGTATATTGTCACCAAGAGTAAGTAGTTTTTTCTAGGTTTTCTAAATCTGGAGATGAGTACTCTAGAGATGATGTTCATATGCCTTAAGAAAACATCTCATTTTCAGTGGAGAAAAATTTGGTGTATCAAAATTTGTGTCAAATGCCAGTGCATATGTAAATTTTAGTATCTTGGGTAATATGTAAACTGCTGAATGCAAGAGTCTGAGAAGTGCTGAGTGAGAAGTACATTCTGTGTTTAACCACTCCCCACTCTGCTGCCTCATACCCCATACACACTTCTTTTCCCTAAGTTTTTGACATTTATTAGGTTCTCATCAGTGTAAATTTGCCCATGGTAAATAGTGTATGAAGCACAAATATATGCCTTCCCATCTTACATTCCAAAGTTCTTTAACCAGTTTGAAATCTCTGATGTACAGTTACACTGGCAGCCACTGTAAACGTTCTTCACAGATCCTTTACAGTCCCAGAGCTCCTTTCTGTCATCAATTCTCTGAAGTAGAGTAAAAGGGGCCTGTTTTTCATGAGTGGGCATTTCTCCATAGATGACTGTGTACTATGATTTGACATCTGCAAAACCAGATCAGTGTTTGGAGTTCCTCTACTGGAGAAGAGCAAAGAGAATCCAGAGCTTGCAAAGTGCAAGAACCATGCAAGACCAGAAGGTTTGACCTATACACACTTGACACACATGTCTTATCTGGAAACAAAATTCTGGATTTTTGTTCTCTTTTTTTTTGCCACTGCTTCTTCATCTTCCTAACCTCTACAGGTTGTTCCAGGCCTTTGTCTTCTACCTGTACATGTTTCCCTGGTGATTTCATTTAACCTCATAGCTCTGAATACCATCTATTTGCTAAAGGCCTACATTATTATCTCCAGTCTGTATCTCTCTCTTGATTTCCACTTGGGTGTCTACTAAGACCAGCAAACTCAGTACGTCCAAAATTGAGCTCCTGATCAATCCCACTTTCAAATGTGCTTCTCCCAGTCTTTCCCATTTTAAAAAATCACAACTTTATTCCCCTAGCTGTTCTAACCAAAATTCTCCACTCTTCTGTTTCTTAACATCCCACAGCCAATCCAACAAGCATATTCTGTTGGCTCTACCTTCAAACCCAGAATCTGGCCACTTCTCAGCCCTTCCACTACTACCACTGTGGCCCAAGTTCTAACATCTCTTGTTTATTGCAATAGCATCCAAACTGGTCTCTGAACTCTCATTCTTGCATCCCTACTCTTTATCTAGAGAAGCCAGTGGCTCCCCATCTCACAGAGTAGAAGTCACGACCCTTATCATGACCTATGACACCATCACGATCTGCTTGCCAAAGAGCTCAGTGATGTCATGTTCTACTACTCGCTTCCTTGTTCATTCCATGCCAGCCTCACTGGCACGTATGCTGTTCCTGTAACACCCCAAGCATATTCCACATTATACTAGCTGTTCCTCTGGGTGGAACACTTTACCCTCAAGTATCCATATGCCTTACAGTCATTATTTTATCAGATCCATACTCAAACGTCACTTAACAAGAGGCATTCCTTGGTCACATTAGCTAACATTATACATCCTTGACACTTCCTATCCCCATTCCCTACTTTATTTTCTTTGTACTTATCACCATCTAGCACAGCATATATTCACTTACTACTCTTGCTTATTGTTTGTCACTCCTCAATAGAATGTAAGCTCCACAAAGGGACAGATTTGTGTCTATTCTTTTCACTGTTGTATCTTGAGTGCCTAGAACAGCATCTGGCACATAGTTGTCACTCAGTAACTATTTGCTGCATAAATGAAAGGGTTTTTAAAAAACAAAAAATAAAAGCCACACGATATAATATACCACAATTACAACAGGTACTGTAATTAGTCATCAATAATCTATCTTCCTAACTACATAAGAATTTCCAAAGGCAAAAATCATATCTTACATCCCTTTTCATTCTTAGGGATTGGGATAGAATGTTACATATATAACAACTACTCAATTAAATACTTGACAGCAGAAAATTTTGCCTAAAGACAAATCCCTAGGAGGCAAAAATAGAACAGAATAATTATCTAATTCAACATTAGACTGGCATGTAAGGAAGGATGGCTCTAAAAGTAGTCTTTTCCCCTCTGGTACTTATGAGCCCTAGCTTCCAGTGCTAATTTAGGACAGCCACTCCAAAAATGATCATGGACACCATGAGTCTGGATGGCTAACACACTTGTAGTCAAGGACAGAGGTAGAAGGTTGGCTCTGGACTAGACAACTTGGCCACTCATCTTAGTTTATCTTTGGGACCAGTGCCTGGAATGGTGGAGATTTTTAAGAATCACTATATAGTTCTCTCTTCTATAAAACCGTAATAACTCTTCAGACTATGATTACACTTCCTCAAAAGCAGCGACTTTTGTGGACCAAAGCTCGAACAGTCGATGGTCCCTGGAGAAGTGGCAGAGAGTCATCAACATAACATTACAAATAATGACAGCAGAAGAGGTGAAAGAAGGTGACTCTGAGCCAGTCCGAGCCACATAGAACCTGTATGAAATATAAATAGGCTATAAAATGGTTACACCCAGACAGGTTTGCAACATAATTTAGGTTCACATCTAAACTGGTTTGAACACATACTAAAGAAGTACAGTGTAAATAAGATGAGAGGAAATCTTATTTCTCCAAAAATGACTCTTTGGAGAAAAGTGTTTGCTCACCTGACTAATCTCTAGAAAACAACTAGATTACAACAACAAAACCCAACAAAAAACCAAGAACAAAATCAAAAAAACCCAACCCAAACAACCAAACCCTGATTTTCAAAAATACAACCCAAATCGCAGAATGATCCATATTAAACAACATAGAGACTATAAATGATTCCATATTATCTACCTATGAAATGTCCATGACTTAATGTCTAGGTTCACTAAGCAAATAATAATACAACAATGCAAAACACCAAAACACTCCCTACTTTTCAAATTCTTTTATTTTATTTAATCTTAATTATGTTTCTTTAAAATTACCTGACCTGTCTAATAATCCAATGATATATCCACTGGTAAGCACACAAATCATCATACAGAACGCACTTGGTAGGAAACAGGGAAGAGGTTGTTTTGACATTGACATTAATTCCTTTGGTGTGTAACAGCTGAAGTGGTTTGTTTTTCTTTCCCCATTTCTCCTTTCCGTCACCCACTCCGACCATGCATATAACTTACTAAATTACCTGAGCCGACATCACATATGGCAGCATCAGTAGCTGTGTGAACAGGACACAAACTACGCAATACCAAGTTTCTACACAACACTGGCCCCCAACCAATCTCAGTGCTTCAACAAGACCACTTAATGCTCTTTCAAAATTTAAAGGCAAGGAATAAACTCAGAAACAACACTTGACCCAGGACTGGCAAAGGTACTAGCGCTCAGATAAATGTTATCTCTGTAAAGTAACTTTGTTGCCACTTGGTTGTAAAGAACAGAACTTTCTAATGACTATTAACTGTACATTAACATACTATATTTCAACGTCCTTAGCAGGAAAAGCAGGATGTTTTGTGTTATTCTAACACTCAATAACAAGCCCATAAATTACCAGATAAAAGCTAGGAATTTTTTCCTTTTATTAGCTTACCCAGTTTGGTGGCGCCCTCTGGTGGGTACTCAGGAAACTGGCCTTCGGAAGGGACACTGACCGTTCTCCTCAGGCATCGCCCTTTGCTGGAATCTGTCTGTTGCTCCTGTCCTCCCTCCACAGGTATCTAATGGACCCAAAAGAAAAAGGAGATGAAACTTAATAGTGAACTTGCCATAACTACCTTCTGATTGAATAATATTTTTAGTTAATAAAGACAGGAGTTTGTATTCATTAGAGCAAAGTAAACAAAACTTAGAAATCAAGTATTTACAATGGTAAGATATTACCAACCCCTTGTCAGGAAGTTTTTCTTTAAAAAGAAACCTGAAAGATCAGGAAAGGTGAGTATGTAAATTAGCTTACCTAAGTACAAACAAGTCATACCCAGGTGTGTACCTGCTTAGGGAGCTCTGAAAACAAAACAAAACACCCACACAAATAAAAGATTCTTTTGCATCAGAAACTAGTTCACAAACTCCAACTCTGGCCAATGCTCAAGAAGGAAAATTGAAATCAAAGCCAACCACAGAGACTTAGCTCCCAAACTCCATTTAAAAAAGGTTTTGTCAGATAAAAGGAGTAAAATCAGCCAAATTTTCTTCAGTTTTACAATTAAGCACTTGGAGATAGAGGATAAAACACATTTCAGCGGAAACTTTTGATACATAAAATGGCATATTTTCTTCTAAAAGTGAGATTAGTTTTTAAAATCCTAAAAAATTTTTTGCGGGCATAATTTCAGGAACATTTAAAGTGTTGTTTGTATATATGGAATAAAAACTATGAATGGTGCAAAAGATCTCTAATACCAATAACTGTCTTAAAACTTACTCACAGGTTATCACTGTAAAGTAATGGGATGACCCTAAGTTCCTTTCTCTCTCTCTCTCTCTTTTTTTTGGTAATATGCTAAAAGATCAAATCATTTTAGTTTAGTGGTAAAAGGCATAA
The DNA here is from genome assembly GCF_029215605.1 of Mirounga angustirostris. Taxonomy (NCBI): domain Eukaryota; kingdom Metazoa; phylum Chordata; class Mammalia; order Carnivora; family Phocidae; genus Mirounga; species Mirounga angustirostris. The sequence goes on from NW_026991714.1 coordinate 48,680,048, forward strand.
ACTTTTCACAAAGTTTTTTTTTTTTTTTTTTAAGATTTTATTTATTTACTTGACAGAGAGAGAGACAGCAAGAGAAAGAACACAAGCAGGGGGAGTGGGAGAGGGAGAAGCAGGCTCTCCACCGAGCAGGGAGAGCCCGACATGGGGCTCGATCCCAGGACCCTGGGATCATGACCTGAGCCGAAGGCAGACACTTAATGACTGAGCTACCCAGGCGCCCCTCACAAAAATATTTTACCAGTAACCTTTATCAGAATTAACAATAGCACTGGTAACATCTTAAATAGTCTGGCAAAATAGGTCAGTAATTAAATATAGTTTCCAAATTCTTCTGGCTCCAATACTGAAATTTCAACAAATTTCAATAATAATGATTAGCACTGAGATCTTACTTTGCGCAAGGCTAAGGAATTTACATGTGTGACATTATGAGCAAGCTATTTTTATTACCATTCCCTTTTTACAGATGAGGAATAATTTATATCTCCAAATGATGACAGTGGACACATAGGATAGACATCAACTAATCCAGCAAAATTGGGATGGATAAAGGCTTAACTGTATATGCCTCCTGCCTTGCCTCAGTAACCCAACTGCTATGACTGGGGTCACGGGGATGATAGCAAGGGAAACTCTCCGTGTTACAGAGAACCTGAAGGGCCAACTCCTAATGTCTTCATAAAAACTGAAAGTTTGCATACTCTTTATAGGACCAAAAATTCCTGTAACTATGGTTACTGCTTGCTTGCACATTGAGAAACCACAAGGCAGAATGAAGAAAGGTAAAATTCTAAAAAATAAGAGGAGACCAAATAATAGCATCAATAAAGACATGAACTCTTCCAAAAGTACTAAGACTTTACGAAGAGTAAGCTGAATCATCCATCCCTTTCAAGATAGAAATTATATTATCTCTACTTAAATAATTAAGAGAATAGTACCAAGAGGTCAGATAACTCCTTCCTAGTAAGAAAAGCAAAAATGTATTCTCTACCCACCTTCAAAGTAGGATAGATGGGGGTAAGCTTTGGAAAAAAATAGTTTGAATCTTTGAACAAACAGATGAACTTAAATAAACACAACCATTTTTGCTATAGCTCTAAAAATGCCAATAATCTGAAATAATGAAGGCCTAAGCCACGCAGAAAAAAGACAGTGGTTGTTTTTTATGTTTTAGGAAGGAATGACCCATTATGATCTTTTCTGTGGAAATTTATACTGACCATATCCAGAAAAAAGAAATAGGTTCTATTATCATATACTTTGTCTCTAACATATCTAAGGCAGAGAAAAATAAAATATATCAAACTATTTTGTCAAAGTTTTAATGTAGATTCTTTGTTTCCCATTCTTAAAATATGATCAAAGGTTTTGTTCAAAGGATCACTCTTAAAGGTTAGGGCATTTAACTGCTGACTCAGAATACTGAGGGAGAACAGTGTTGACTTTTATTCTAAACCTGCATTTCTTAAGAATATTTTACTTTTACAACACTATCAATTGATTCTTACCTAAAATATTTTTTTAAAACCTATTGATCTACTCTCTGAAAATCAGAGGGATCATATTCCAAATATCTTAAATGAACTAAGCTGGAGTTCACAAATCTTAGAACACAGCCAGAGAATCAGTTTTAGAAAGTCAATTTTAGAAAAGCAATCTTGTTCTTTCTGATTGCCCTAATTTAGTTTACTAGTTCACATTTGCTTGTTTATACTGAATAAGTCCTTAAATATTACATATCTTCCCAGTTTTAAAACATGAGAGGAATTTTTCTTTTTTTTAATTTAACCTCTTTGCCTTTATACTGTGGTTCTGAATGCTCTTTTTCCTCAGGGGAGTGGGGAGGATGGGTCAAGTGCTTTAATTCATTCAACTTTAAGGATTTATTTATTTGAGAGAGAGAGAGAAGGAGTGTGGATGGGGTGGGACGGAGGGAGAGAGAGAGAAAATCTGAAGCAGACTCCACGCTGAGAAGGAGTCCAACACAGGAATGGATCCCAAGACCGCGAGATCATGACCTGAGCCGAAACCAAGAGTCGGACGCTTAACCAACTGAGCCCCCCAGGCACCCCTTAATTCATTCTATTTTAGATAAGGAAAGAACATAGTAAGGTGTAAATGACTTCTCGGGTATCTAAGACATGCTAATAACAAAGTCAAACTGAATCTCTGACTCCTAGTCCTCTTTGTTAGTTCCAAACTATCAATGACAATGAGGAGCAATATGGCACAAATAAATCAGGTTACTTAGAAAACATTATATATATAACATATACCTCTATATTGTCTGCAAAAATCCCCTTTCATTTTGTTTAGAATTACATAGAAATTAATTTTGATTTCAATCTGAGTACATACAGATTACACAGATAGTCAAGTACAAGAAACCAAGATCACACTAATAGCAAAAGAAAGCAGCGCTGGGGCACCTGGCTGGCTCAGTTGGTAGGTAGAGCATGCAACTTGGGGTTGTGAGTTCAAGCCCCATGCTGGGTGTGGAGCCTACTTAAAAGAAAAGAAAAGAAAGCAGTTCCTAAAGAATGCTTAAAAAATGTTCGGGTCTACTATATCCTTAGAAGGACTTTTTAATCCTTTTAAAGAAAAAAAAAAACTTCCTCAGCTTTCTTATCTCCTTAAGTAGTGGATCTCAAAGCAAGCGGCTGTCCAGGCCCCAGCATCAGCATCAACTGGGGAACTTGTTAGAAATACACATCCTGGGCGCCTGGGTGGCTCAGTTGGTTAAGCGACTGCCTTCAGCTCAGGTCATGATCCTGGAGTCCTGGGATAGAGTCCCGTATCGGGCTCCTTGCTCGGCAGGGAGTCTGCTTCTCCCTCTGACTCTCCCCCCTCTCATGTGCTCTCTCTCATGTTCTCTCTCTCAAATAAATAAATAAAATCTTTAAAAAAAAAAAAAAAAAAGAAAAGAAAAAGAAAAAGAAATACACATCCTCGGGGCGCCTGGGTGGCTCAGTCGTTGAGCATCTGCCTTCAGCTCAGGTCATGATCCGGGGGTCCTGGGATCGAGCGAGCCCCGCATCAGGCTCCCTGCTAAGCGGGGAATCTGCTTCTCCCTCTCCCACTCCCCCAGCTTGTGTTCCCTCTCTCGCTGTGTCTCTCTGTGTCAAATAAATAAATAAAATCTCAAAAAAAAAAAAAAAAGAAAGAAAGAAAGAAATACACATCCTCAGGCCCTACCCCCAACCTACCGAATCAGAAACTCTGGGGGTGCAGCCCAGAAACCCAAGTTTTAACATGCCTACAACGATTCATATGCTTACTAGGGCTGAGAATCGCTGCCCTAAGGTGGTGTTTCTTTCCTTCCTATCCTGGCTAAGCTTCTCAAAGTGTCATCCCTAATAGAGGTTCTCAACCTTGGCTGCAAATTATAATCACCTAAGGGAGCTTTAAAAAACACTGACACCTAGACCACTCCTAGACATTCTGAGTTCAGGGGCTGGAGTGTAGCCTGGGTACTGAAATGTTTAAAACTTCCCAGGTCACTCTAATGTGCAAGCAAAGCTGAGAACCACTGATCTAGTCTCAGTACCTCCAGCTGTAATTATTTGTTTATTAATCCTTGACCACCAGTACTATGTGGTGTGGAGGTATAAATGTGGCGACATAAATAAAATCACTTAGCTTTACTAAATCTCAACTTCCGCATTTCTCAGGCAGGATCTTTTTGGTCTCTCAGCTGGATGCCTGGGGTAAGGCTTTAAAGAAGTTTCTCACTGGCAGAGCAGGTCTCTGTCATTGTTCAGTACAACACTGGTATCTCTATTTTGTTCTCAACACTTCAGTCGCTCTCTGGAAAACCTAGGTAGTCTTGCCCTGAGCATGTGTAGTCCGGCCCTTGGCCAAAGACTTGCCAGTATCCTTTCCAGCAGATTCTAGCACGTTCCCCTGTAGAATTCTGCTCTCCGCCTCCTCAGTTCAGTGGGACTACCGCACTATGCTTGGACTTCAGGTAGAAGAGCACAGTTGGGAAATGGTACACAGCAGACAGCCAAGGCAATGGAGATGATCACTGTCTTTGGCTCTGTATTGTCCAATGCCTGAAAACATTATGTATAAATATATATAATCTCTAGTTTTATGGGGTTTTTTTTCAATGGGAGGGCTAGTCTTGTACCAGTTAGTCCATCACGGCTGGTGCCAAAACCTCTTATTATCTCTTATCCAAACCACTAATATGATTTCTTCATTAGTGATGTTCTGCCCCTTAGACCTATCCTCTACACTGTCATCAGAATATTTCCAAAATGCAAATTTGATCGTATCACTGTGAGGCTTAAAGCCCTTCAACTGTTCTCCTTCACCTCTAGCAGTGGTTTTCCAAGGCGTGACAGTATGTTTGTGTGTGGAAGTATGTGACGACAGGGAGGTATCTCTCTGCTCCACCAGAGCATAATTCTGTGTTTATCTGCTATATAGGGCTTCTACATAAGCTTCTCCACAAAGCAAAGGTTCTGCTAAAAGAGTGCTTTAAAACTATTATCTTATAGAGTAAGTGCAAACTCCCTAATACAGTATACCAGGTTTTCCACAATCTGGCCACTGAGTGTCCAGCTTCATTCAGATTTTACATTCTAGGAATACCAAATTGCTTGCATTTCCCTAATATATTCCCTATTTTGTAGTTCAGTGCTTTGCTTAGTTGGTTCTCTCAGCCTGAAATATCTTCCCTCACTTTTTTATCTATACCTGCCAAGCAAACTCCTATTCATCTTAACGCTTAGGACAGGCATCACCTCTTCCAGAAATCTTCCCCTTCCACTAATCCCCTAAGGGAAGGTTAAGGTACACCTCCTTGAAGTTCCTCCAATAATAGATCTTTCTCTGTCACTTATTACACTGAATTATAATTACTCATTTGTACAACTAATTCCTTGTCAATAGCTTCCAAGTCAATAGCTTGTACCTTAAAAGTCAATCCCCAAACCTTAAAATAGCTCCAATCCACAAATGAATGAATGAAAATTTGATAGCTAGAGATGGGGGCCATGTTAGGCAAAGGAAAAGACATAACATCAGCCAAGAAGTTGTAAACATATGACATTTGCTTTGTTTTGGAAAAGGGGGTAGGCCAATTTAGCAAGAGCCTCTAGAAGTGTGGTAGACTATAGAACACCAAAATATATTATGATTGCATTGGGAGGGTTTTAATACCAGGTCATACATAATTCAGGAAGCACTGGGAAACTATTCCAGTTTTTAGATCAGAGGAATGGTTGTCTCTTCCTTGGTCTGTCTCCTTCCTATCTCTCCCTTTTCCAAGACATTCTACAGATTAATATTCATAACACATAGCTTTGATCAAATCGCTTTTTTTTTTTTTAAGATTTTATTCATTTATTTGAGAGAGAGAATGAGATAGAGAGAGCATGAGAGTGGGGAGGGTCAGAGGGAGAAGCAGACTCCCTGCCGAGCAGGGAGCCCGACGCGGGACTCGATCCTGTGACTCCAGGATCATGACCTGAGCCGAAGGCAGTAGCTTAACCAACTGAGCCACCCAGGCGCCCCAAATCGCTTCCTTTTTACAGCTTCCCTTGGTAATGTCCCATTGCCAATAGCATCTTAATGACACAGACTACAGTCCTTCAGAATAAATGAATTTATTTCTTTTATTCTACCAAGTTTACTTGTGCTATTTATCAAATGCCATTTAAAATCTGTCTTATTTCCACAACAAAGTTTGGTATGGGGGATAGAGAGGGGAAGGAACTGTCTTTTATTCTTTGTAACTCCTAACTAGTGAATGCACAATACAGGGGCACATTATGTATCTGCTGAATAATCTGAAAGTGGTTCTGAAGGAAATATGCCATGGGTAGTTTACCCCAGGATAAATAATAGTTGATTTTTGGCTGTTTGCACAAAGCCTAAATGCTGTTTTCATCAATATATCTGAGTGTAAGTATTGCTTTCCAAAAGCAATAAAAATATTCTAAGATATTTTTAAATTGCATTATTACTACCTTGCTGCCTATACGCTACCATCCAGCTTTCAAAATTCCAACTACAGAAAGTAGAATCTGAATGGAGAAAAATGGAGCCAGGTTTATCCTTCCTAATGGTTTATTATTGCCAAAAAAAAGAAACTCACAAATTCAGCTTTCTTTTGTATTTTTATGCTGGCTGTACCCTAAAGGGGTTCATGATTGTCCTCTCTGCCATTTCCCTCCACTCCTTAATCTCTCGTTTACTTGGTCTTATCTCTTGCAAGCAAAATGGAATTCAAATGGCCTCCTACACCCTCTTTGAACTGGGCTGGTGCCAAGCCAGCTGGGGCCTTTGCTGGCATCCGGGCAGGGAAGTGTATTTCATAACACATAAGCAATGTCTATTTGGCACAATCTGCATGAAGCAATTTACTGAACCAATGAGTCATTTCTCAAGGTGATACTCCTGGCAGACTTTTCTTTCAGCATTCTGCCCAGACCTACCCTTCTGTTATATTCTCAAATTGGTAAGTGGTGTATTTAACACTCTTCCCATGTATATCCCCCAAGCAGACTTGTTCCCATTTCTGACAGGAAACATGCAGAGTTAAGAGAGAGCGCTAAAAGATCCCACACACTGAATACATGAGTGATACTAGATTAATATAATCCTCCCACATTCCAGCAGTGCCTGGCTAAGGCTTCAGTTTAAATCCTTATAGAATCTCTTAATTATCTTCTGAACACAGCAATAAACACCCTGGTGATTAGTTGATTAAGGTTTAAAACAGCCTTTTTAGGTAATTTTAGCAGGAAATCCCTTAAACTCCTTGTTTCAATGAATTCTAAATTTTCAATGCATAATTCCAAAGGTAAGTGTTATACTCTTCATGATAATGTGGGTGAAAGGTAGAAGCGTGACAGCATACTCTGATCCTTCCACCAAAAAAGTGGCTTTCTAATCCTTTCCTGTAATGAAATTAACAATATATTAAGTTTATCATTTAAGTAGCAGGCACAGCAATGGCTTTACATTTTATCAGAGATTTAATCCAGTTTTTCCAACTTAATGGCAGAACACACCTGTCTCAGGGCATTAAACTGTCTCTGTATCTGCTTTGTACCCTCATCATCCCTTCATCATCCCTTACCAGGTCTACTGCAATAATCTTACTCATGTACTCATGTAGTTCCTTCCAATCCCTTCACTCAATTTTCCACATGATCAACAGAGTTACTTTTCTAAGAAGCAAATCTGATGATGTTATTGCCCTGTTAAATACCTTTCCATGGTCTAAATCATTTCCAGGATAACATCCAAATTCTTTAGCATGGCCTTCAAGGCACTTTATTATTTTGTTCTTGCCAGCTATCAGCTATTTTTTTTTCCTCTTGCAAACTTTATTCCAAAAATTCTGAACATTTTGCAGTTTGCCAAAGAGATATGTTTCTTGACTTTGTATCCTTACACATACTTGGACTATCCTTCCCTACTTTTCCTCCCTCTGAGCTTCTATTTGTCCCTAAAGACATGGTTCAATCAAAAATTTCTCTGTAAAATCTTTCTTGGCGTTCTTCATTTCACATCACAACCCAACCAGGCAATATGTCGGTTAATCCTTCCCTTATGGTTATAATTTTTGAAATAATTTATTGAGGTGAAATTCACTTAACCTAAAATTAACCATTTTAAATTGAATAATTCAGAGACATTTAGTACATTCACAATGTTGTACAGCTATCACCTGTTGAGTTCCAAATGATCATAGCTTTTAATTTACCTCAATGTGTCCCCAAATAGACTACATCTTTGCAACCACAATACTGCACACAAAATAGATGCTCAATAAATAAATAAAAATGAATCAAACATTCAACAATGGAAAAGCACCTTATGGATTATTTTTCTCCTTTTTTATTACCTAGTTTTAGAAAAAATATGGAATTAAGCCTCATGTTCTAGGAAGATTTATAACATAAAAGGAAAAGATAGAAAAGTCTCAAATTTATATTAAGGAAATGGATATTCAGAATCAAAGTTTATAATTTGCCTTTTAAAAAATCTATTGGACAAATATTTATTGAGAATTTACTTAGGTGTCAGGAACTTTTCTAAGCACTGAGGAATATAGCACTGAACAAAACAGACAAAATCCCTGCCCTAAAGCTTACATCCTCGTAGGGGAAGGGATACAATAAACATAATAAATTAAGTATAAGGCATTTCAGAAGGTGGTAAATGCTATAGGGGAAAAAAATATCAGAGCCAAGTAATTAGATCAAAGTTTTAGATGGGAGATATGAGGAGGGATTGTAATTTTAAATAGGCTGGTCAGGGTGGGCCTTATTGAGAAGGTGAGCAGGTGTAAGTAAAGAGCTGAAGGAGGTGAGAATGTGAGTCATACAAATATTTGAGGGAAAAGGCAAGGCTAAGGCCTTGAGGCAGGAACATGCTGATGTGTTCAAGAATCCTAACAATACCAGAATGGCTGGGACAGAGTGAGTTGGGAAAGTTTCTGGCCTTGGAAATTTACAAGAATGGAGTTACCATTAATGGAAATAGAGATGGCCTCTGGCAGGTTTGGGAGGGAAAATTAGGGGTCTAGTGTGAGGCATGTTGGAGATGACTATTTCTCCAAGTAGGGGTGTGATAGGAGATGGATATATGGGTCTAGAGAAGAGAGAGGTTTAGGCCTGAGATGTAAAACTAGGAATCACAGCACTAGAGGGTACTGAAAGTCTTAAGACTGGATGAGATCTAAAGAAGTGAGGCCCAAGGACTGAACTCTGCAGCACTCCCCTGTTAAGATTTAAAGAGAAGAGAAATCTGCAAAGATGACTCAGGAGGAAGGATGACTCCAGAGAGGCAGGAGGAAAACTAAGAGTGCATGAGGTCATAGAAGCCAAGAGAAGAAAAGTGGTTCTAGAAGGAAGGAGTAATCAACTGTATTAAATGTCACTGACAGATGAAGTAGGATGAGAATGGAGAACTGACCCCTGGATTTAGCGAGGTGGAGGTCACCAGTGAGCTTAACAAGAGTATAAATGGTGTAAGAATCTGATGGAGCAAGTTTAAGAGAGAATGAGAGAAGAGGAATTAGGGACAATGGGTTTAAAAGTTTTAAAGAATTTTTACTGTTAAGGGAAGCAGAGAAAGAGGAGTGAGATTAATCCAGGCTTATTTCTTCATTTAAGATGGGAAAAATAATAGCATGCTGATGGGGAATGATCCAGTAGAGAGCAAAAAATTAAAGACATAAAAGAAGCAGGGGAGAATTGCTAGTGATCCATCCTTGAATAGGTGAGAAGTAATGGAATGCACACACGTGGAGGGGCTGACCACTGGATTGTAGACAGGTCAACCATAGTTAAAAGAGACAAATCAGGATATAGGGAAATGCTTGCTGGTGAATGGGCAGACATGGTATATGGTAATGAAGTATGCAGAAGTTCTCTTCTGGGTGCTTGAATTTTCTCAGCGAAATACGCAGCAAAGTAACCAGCTACAAGAGGGTAATAGAGAAAGGATTAGAATAGAAGAGATGTGAAAAAAAAAGTCATTTTATAATTTTTTTTAAAAGATTTTATTTATTGGGGGCGCCTGGGTGGCTCAGTCGTTAAGCGTCTGCCTTCGGCTCAGGTCATGATCCCAGGGTCCTAGGATCGAGCCCCACATCGGGCTCCCTGCTCAGCGGGAAGCCTGCTTCTCCCTCTCCTGCTCCCCCTGCTTGTGTTCCCTCTCTAGCTGTCTCTCTCTGTCAAATAAATAAATAAAATCTTAAAAAAAAAAAAAAGATTTTATTTATTTGAGAGAGAGTGAGAGAGAGAGCGCATGCACAGAGGGAAAGAGAGAGACAGACTCCCCGCTGAGCAGAGAGCCTAATCCCAGGACCCCAAGATCATGACTTGAGCGGAAGGCAGACACTTAACTGACTGAGCCATCCAGAGGCCTTGAGAAAAAGTCATTTTAGAAATCATTTTGGATTGTGCTACTCAAAGTGTGGCCCAAGGTTTTGTGTAAACTGTTACTGGTCTGCAATAAATAATTTAACAGTGCAGAAATTGAGAAGTGTGCCTCATGTGATCAATGGGTTTCACTGTACAGCTCACTTTCCATGAACATGTACAATTTTCATGATTTTATTTCTTCTTTTCCTGTGTTATGGTTATTCTGTGTATATTTGTTGAATTATAATTTCATTTTGGTTAAATCTAATTAAAAATTGGGACTTGTGGGTGCCTGGGTGGCTCAGTTGGTTAAGCGACTGCCTTCGGCTCAGGTCATGATCCTGGAGTCCTGGGATCGAGTCCCACATCAGGCTCTCTGCTCAGCAGGGAATCTGCTTCTTCCCCTGACCCTCCCCACTCTCATGCTCTCTCTATCTCATTCTCTCTCTCAAATAAATAAATAAAATCTTTAAAAAAAAAATTGGGACTTGTGTATTTACATCTTTTTAAAATTTCAATTTTCTTAACTATTCATTTTATTGTATTTTGTTCACAGACAGGTGGAGAAAACACTGGTCCTTCACCGCACATAGATTGAGAAGTATTAGTTCAGGAGAGCTGGACAATAATTAAGCTAGGAAAATGTTTTTTGATTGCCACGCAGCATTAGGGGCTCACATGAGGTTTGCAGCCATTAGTTTAAAGACCGTCAGCATGATGGATCTTCTGCAGACACATTATGCTGCATGGAAGCAGGGCAAGACAGAAGAGGGGCAGGATTTGACTGAGCTATCGCGTTGCCAAGTAAGCATGATAATGCATGAGAAGGGCAAGGAAATAGTATGCAAGGGATTGATCAGAATGGCTGACCATGGAATTCAGGCTGGGTGAAGAGGGAAGAGAGGATATCAGAGGTCTAAGGGTCAGAAAAGGTTATAGCATCAATGGACCATGGGTCTCAAAAGGACTGAAGGATTGTTGGAATAAGGGATGAGCTAGAAAGCAGAAGGTGATGAGGAGAGTGTAAAATGCATGAAATTGAGAATATGAAGAAGTTGTAGCGATGAGGTGGGGTAGAGGAAAAGATTCTTGGAGGAGAGAGGTCAAGGACCTCAGACCCAATGTGTTGGAAGAAGCGTCTCTGCAGATTTTGGAATCATCACAAAATAAGGCCAAAGTAGTGTTGAAGCTAATGATAATGAGCCAGGAGCTCAAATCAACAAAAAATGAAAAGGAATGACTGAAAAGGAAGATGACTATAAGAGGAGATGCAGGATTTGGACTTTTTAGGGAAAATGAGGGAGGGCAGGAAGCAGTCAGAAAGAGGAAGAACAACTACTACAGGCAGCGTGGTATGAGGGCTGTGGGAGAAAAACAGCCATCACTTGACAGGACCTCACAGAAGATGGTGTTCTCAGGGAAAACACAGGTTCTCTTGAAACCAAGAAGTTAAGAGATGCCTACAAAGAACAGCTGGAAGAAACAGCTGGGTTTGCTGATGATGGACTGTGACTTGCAGAGGGTATAGTGATAGGGTTTTAAGAGGTGGTAAAAGATGAGCAGAAGGCAGGGACAGAAAAGAGGATTTACAGAGCCATATACAGACCGTGGGAGATGAGGGGTTCCCCATTTGTCCAGGGCTACTCAGGATGACTGGCATAAAAACAAAGTATGCAAGATATTGTTTCAGAAAGTTACTCCTCATTGACAGTTATTTTATGAGACAAGGTGGGGCCCAGGCCTGGAATACTCAATCAGTAATCTTTAATCAGTGGATTTCATCTTGGTTCTAGATAAGGCATGTTTCTTGACTTATGCTCTCTATCCTATTTAATTTCTTACAGGACTAAATTGAATAAAAGGTAGATAAGGGCAGAAAGATAGCAAATGATCTATTCATAACACTCCTTATTAATAGCTCTGATAAATGACTGCTGACAAAGCAGGTTGGTTAAAATGAACATTTTCAATTATCTGTTTATTCAAACTGGATAACTAGAAATCTTCTATACTAATATTCACTCCACCAATTTTTATTATGTTTTAACTTAATATAAACACAGCAACATGTACTAGACTCTCCCAGAAAAGGCTGACCTTTATTACATTATTTTAATAAAATAAAACTTAATAATATTAAAATACTGGAAAAGGGTCATGGGTAGGGAGATGGTAACAAAAGCAAGGCAGATTTTTCAATAGATGGAAAAAAAGAATAAGCATCATAAAGAGCACCTGAGCTAGGCCCTCGGAAGTAAGAATTAAAATAAAAGAGGGGCGCCTGGGGGGCTCAGTTGTTAAGTGTCTGCCTTCAGCTTGGGTCATGATCCCAGGGTCTTGGGATGAAGGCCCGCATCGGGCTCCCTGCTCAGCAGGAAGCTGGCTTCTCCCTCTCCCACTCACCCTGCTTGTGTTCCCTCTCTCCCTGTCAAATAAATAAAATCTTAAAAAAAAAAAAAAAGAACTAAAATAAAGAAACTAAAATTCTTTTCTTGTTATTACCTTGGCTTTACTATATTAAAGACTGCTGAGTAAGAGAAGGGATAGAAAAGAAAAGGGACAGAGACGAGGAGAAGAGAAAAGGGAGATAGGGAGCCACAGCCGAGAGCTGAGAAACGTATTTGCTGTTCACTGCTGCCCCTGAACTCACTTCCCAGGAAGGATGACTTACTAAACTGGTATTTTATCTACAGCTTTTTAGGTATTTACCTCTATTTTTGGCAAGTAATCTTTGTCCTTTGTTGAGCCAGATCTTTTCTTCTCCTCCCCTCTCATTAATCCCTCTTCTTTGTCAAGAACATATTGTTTATGCTGTGGAGGTAGGGGGTAAAGCGGGGTTATGGACCTACCAAATCAGAATGATCTCAACTCTCTGACAGATCAGCAATAAGCAGATGAGTTATTTGGATGTGGAAGGACTTGTACACTGTCACAGTTTGAGTAAAGTAGTAAATAGTATATGATAAGCTCAAGGGTTTTTCTTCATTTAGAAGGACAAAGAGTTCACCTAGAGCTCGATGCCGGGCTAACTACATTCTGCCAACCTCTCCAGATGTACCTGCAGCCCTTCTCTCCCTTTGGTGCAAGAGCAATCTTGTTTTCCTCTGGCTTCAAGTTACATCTGGCTAGTAGGTAACAACTGGCAAGAAATCAGAAGGCAAGAAAAGAGCTGGAGGGTTTCTTCTCCTTTGCTTCCTCCCTGCTGCCCATCTTTGTTTGGGCAGAAGCCGTGCTCTTCTGGGTAATGCTACACTAACTGCCAAGCAGCCCTCTCGTGCAACCCATCCTCTGGTTTCCAGAAGCACCGCTCCCTTCTTGGCCCTGAAAGTCTAGGGTGATAACAAGATTTCTGCTGTTACTAGTTCATGGTGCTTCACACTCTTTGGTGGGTCCCTTATGCTGTCCATGTCTCTGTCAATAGTCCCTTCATTAAACCTCTCTCAGTGAATCCCTGAGAGTGCCATCTGTTACAGTAGCTACACGGACATCACGTCCCATAGCCCTTCCAAGCAATTTTTGGAGCCAGGTCTACCAAATCCAATCTGTTCTCATTCCAAAATACTCAACTCAATATCTATTTCACTGTTCCTCAGTGAAAATCCAACCCTATCTTGTTGAACTCGCTCCTTCATGAGAACTGGATATCATCATGACACGAGCAACCCGTTAGACTTACAGGCATACCTCAGAGACATTTCAGGTTCAGTTCCAGACCACCACAACAAAGTGAGTCTAATGGGTTTTTTGGATTTCCAGTGCACATAAAAGTTGTGTTTACGTTCTACTGTAGTCTATTAAATGTGCAATAACAGTATGTCTAAAAAACAATGTACATACCTCAATTTTAAAAAACTTCATTACCAAATAATGCTAGCCATCCTCTGAGCTTTCAGGGAGTCATAATCTTTTTGCTGGTGGAGGGTCTTGCCTCGATGTTGATGGCTGCTGACTGATCAGGGTGGGGGTTGCTGAAGGATGGGGTGGCTGTGGCAATTTCTTAAAGTAAGACAACAATGAAGTTTGCCACATCAACGGACTCTTCCTTTCTCAATTTCTCTGTCGCATTCAATGCTGTTTGATAGCATTTTACCCACAGTAGAACTTTTTTTTTTAAAGATTTTATTTATTTGAGAGAGAGAGAATGAGAGAGAGAGAGAGAGAGAGCACATGAGGGGGGAGGGATCAGAGGGAGAAGCAGACTCCCCGCCGAGCAGGAAGCCTGATGTGGGACTCGATCCTGGGACTCCATCCCGGGACTCCAGGATCATGACCTGAGCCGAAGGCAGACGCTTATCTGACTGAGCCACCCAGGTGCCCCACAGTAGAACTTTTTAAACTTGGGGTCAGTCCCTTCAAACCCTGCTGTTGCTTTATCAACTACGTTTATATAATATTCTAAATCCTATGTAGTCATTTCAACAGTCTTCACAGCATCTTCATCAGGAGTAGATCCCATCTCAAGAAACCACTTTCTTTGCTTATCCCCAAGAAGGACTCCTCATCCATTCAAGTTTTACCATGGGATTGCAGCACTTCAGTCCCATCTTCAGGCTCCGCTTCCGAGTCTAGTTCTCTTGTTATTTCGATGACATCCACAGTTGCTTTCTCCTCTGAAGCCTTGAATCCCTGAGTCATCCATGAGAGTTCGAATCAGCTTTGTCCCCCAACTCCTGTTAATGTGGATATTTTGACCTGTTCCCATCCATGAATCACAGGCATTCTTAAAGGCATCTAGAACGGTGAATCCTTTCCAGAAGGTTTTCAATTTACTTTGCACAGATCCATCTTTGGCAGCTATAGCCTTATGAAATGTAGTTTTTGAGTTTGTTTTTTTTTTTTTTTGAGAGAGAGAGAGCACGAGCACACACACAGGTGGGGGAAGGGGCAGAGGAAGAAGGAAAAAGAATCTTTTTTTTTAAAGATTTTATTTATTTATTTGAGAGAGAATGAGATAGAGAGAGCATGAGAGGGGGGAGGGTCAGAGGGAGAAGCAGACTCCCTGCCGAGCAGGGAGCCCGATGCAGCACTCGATCCTGGGACTCCAGGATCATGACCCGAGCCGAAGGCAGTCGCTTAACCAACTGAGCCACCCAGGCGCCCAAAGGAGAAAGAATCTTAAGCAGGCTCTGTGCTAGGCATTGAGGCTGGATCTCATGACCCTAAGACTATAACCTGAGCCGATATCAAGAGTCAGTCGCTGAACTGACTGAGCCACCCATGAAATGTATTTCTTAAAGAATAAGACTTGAAGGTCAAAATTACTCTGTCTTCCATGAGCTGCAGAATGGACACTGCGTTAATTAAAACAACATGAATCTTGATATACCTCCCCATTAGGATTCTTGGGGGACCAGGTGCATTGTCAGTGAGCAGTCATACTTTGAAAGGAATCTTCTTTCCTGAGCAGGACATCTCAACAGTGGGATTAAAATATTTCAGGAAACCGTGTAGTAAACAGATGTGCTGTGATCCGGGCTTTGTTGTTTCATTTCTAGAGCACAGGCAGAGTAGAATTAGCATGATTCTTATGGGCCCTAGGGTTTTCGTAATGGGAAATGAGCACTGGCTACAACTTCAAGTCACCAGCTGCATGAGCCCCTGACAAGAGAGTCAGCCTGTCCTTGGAAACTTTGAAGCCAGGACTGACTTGTCCTCTCTAGCTCTGAAAGTGCTAGGTGGCGTCTTCATCCAACGGAAGGCTGTTCGTCTACCCTGAAAATCTGTTGTGTCGGGTAGCCACCTTCAGGAATGATCTTAGCTAGATCTGCTGGAGAACTTGCTGCAGCTTCTGCATCAGCACCTGCTGCTTCACCTTGAGCTTTCATGTACTGGAGGTGGCTTCTTTCCTTCCTTAAGCCTCATGAACCAACCTGTGCTGGCTTCCAGTTTTCTTCTGCAGCTTCCTCACCTCTCTCAGCCTTCACAGAATTGAAGAGAGTTAGGGCCTTGCTCTGGAATAGGCTCTGGCTGAAGGAAATGTTGTGGCTGGTTTGATCCTCTATCCAGACCACTGAAACTTGCTCTTTCTCAGCAATAAGGCTGTTCCACTTTCTTATCACTCCTGTGTTCACTGGAGTAGCACTTTTAATTTCCTTCAAGAACTTTTCTTTAAGAGGCCTAGCTTTCAGCCTCACTTGGCATTCAACATGCCTCCCTCACTAAGCTTACTCATTTCTAGCTTTTGATTTAGAGTGAGAGATGTGAGAGTCCTCCTTTCACTTGGAACACTTAGAGGCCATTGTAAGGTTATTAACTGGCCTATTTCGATATTGTTGTGTCTCAGGGAATCTCAGACAGGCTAGAGAAGAGGGAGAGAGATGGGGGCAGCTGTCGGTGGAGCAGTCAAAACATACACATTTATCAATTAAGTTCACCGTTTTAGATGGGTACGGTTCATGGTGCCTCAAAATGATTACAACAGTAACATCAATCAAAGATCACTGATCATAGATCACCATAACAAATACAATAATAATGGAGAAGCTTGAAGTGATAATTACCAAAATGTGACACAGAGACACGAAATGAGCATATGCTACTGGAGATATGGCGCCAACAGACTTGCTCAGCACAGGCTTGCCACAAACCCTCAAATTGTTAAAATGTGGTATCTGCCAAGTGCAATAAAGTGAGGTTCAATAGAAGGAGGTATGCCTGTACTTATAATTTATCATTCATACAGCCTCCATTTCTATAAATGTCTCATAACAAAATGCAAATAAAAACTAGCTTTCAGGAATCTGGTCAGAAAGAGAAGTAGCGGGGTGCCTGAGTGGCTCAGTTGTTAAGCATCTGCCTTCGGCTCAGGTCATGGTCCCAGGGTCCTGGGATCGAGCCCCACATTGGGCTCCCTGCTCCACGGGAAGCCTGCTTCTCCCTCTCCCACTCCCCCTGCTTGTGTTCCCTCTCTCGCTGTCTCTCTCTCTCTCTGTCAAATAAATAAATAAAATCTCTTAAAAAAGAAAGAGAAGTAGCTTTCCTCAGAAATATCCATCTCACCTCCTTCTCCTTGTTGAGCAACACCAACTGGCTGTCTGTGAGGATGCAATACTTCCGCTCCCATGTTGTGGTCTCTGTGTAGGGTGACTGGCCACAAGACAGACGGTGGGTAGGTGGCCCCTTGACATCTGAGTGACAAATATGAAAAACAAAAGGGAGAAATCAGTATCATGCTTACTTAGTAGACTAGTATTTCAAATGTAAAATTCTTCAAAATTGAATTAAATAGTTTTAAACATGAACCTAAATGCTAAGTTGAAAACTTAACCTCCTTTGAAGAAAATAAACTATTATAAACAGAGGGGAAAATTGGTGCTTTAGTCTGAAGAAAAGGCTGAAACCCAGAAAGAATTGTTGGCACAAACCTGACACAGTAATCACCACTGTACATGTACTAAAACAATGGGAGGTTGCTTCACAGCTAAACTAACATCATTCAAAATAAAGAGGTGGGGATGACTCAGAGACAAGAACAAAAGAGAGAGCCTCTCGTCTTCAGGAGGACGACGTTGTACGTACACTTTGAGAGTACTGCTGACCTCCCAGACAAAGAATGAAGCTATTATCAGCCAGTGTCTTCAAAATGGCTTTATTTCTAGTCACGCGCAAAAATTAAAAATATTTAAACTATAGCATCATATTACCACTAGAGGCCAGTAAGATCTTAAAAACACAGAAAGCAACTTCCTCAAGGCAAGATCTAAATATATTACCATCAGGTCTCTTAGAGGTGGAGGTACACATCAGAGCTAAATGTCTGACTCTTCTCAAATGTCTCATTTCCCTATTAAATACCAAGTGGTTACTCTTACTTTGTTACTTTAAATTTTATTGATATGAACTGTTTACTCATTTAGGCTGCTATAAAACTTGCAACACATCTTAATCAAAACTACACATTAGATCCGCTAAAGAAGGCTTTTATGACAGTTGAATATTAAAAGTTCTTTAGCCACGAAGGACTCATTCCTGTCAGGAATATACTGAAGGGATGATTTTAAAGACATTATTTATTACAATGTAGTTATTATGCTAGAGGAGCATCTCAAACCAGAGAAATTAGAAAACAAACACCTATGATGAGGGCAGGAGAGTTGTAAATCATAAATAAGCACATTTGACCTATTACATGAGTGTTTTCGTTACTATTACTTTCTACAAGACTCTTTATCACAGGACGATAGGCATTGCTGCTACTGGCTTTGAGGAAATACAAATAATGTCCTAGATATTTTATATGATAATCACCCAAACAAGCAAAGGGATAGCTGGAATTCTGTCAGAAACAAACAAGTCCGTAACTAGGGCACTTAGGTGTAGGTCTCTCCTTTTGCATCGCCTTGTTATTTTCATTGCTCCTCCTGGCTTAACTTCCTTTGCTCTCTAAAAATCTGAACTTGTTGCTCTGCATATTTAGGGGAGCTTATCAACTACCCTACAAATAACTCAGTCACAGAACCCATGTTACTGGGGCTTGGCTGGACATGCTACTAATTCTTAGTTCACTGCTTTCCTTTATCCTCCCTCATTGTTCTGGGTCTGTCTCCTCTGCACTGTGCACAGAAGTACATCTATAGCTTCTCCAGTCCACAAACTCTCTTCCCTACCCTCAAGTCTCCCCTTGTATTCTAAAAGAGTACCTAAAGGGGCACCTGGGTGGCTCAGTCGTTAAGTGTCTGCCTTCAGCTCAGGTCATGGTCCCAGGGGCCTGGTATCGAGTCCCGCATCGGGCTCCCTGCTCGGCGGGAAGCCTGCTTCTCCCTCTCCCCCTCCCGCTGCTTGTGTTCCTTCTCTCGCTGTGTCTCTCTCTGTCAAATAAATAAAAAAAAAATCTTAAAAAAAAAAAAGCACCTAAAATTAAAGTTTTCTTTAGACTTCAAAATGTCCTGAAATTATCACAAAAAGCTTGAAACGAGGTGACTCTTAATCCTTTCTGACACATACAGAAGATTCTTGCCTGTACTTAAAAGCTGATTTTCTTCACATGATTTGGACAAACAAATGGGTTCGATTTTTACCACAATGCAGGCCTATTTTTAGAGTCAAATAGCAACTCCACTTCAACAGAGAGGGATGCACCTACTTTATGTGGAAATGTGGTGGTTTTGTGGCCTAGACAAGTTTTCATTCAAATGACTAACCTGCTTACGTAAGTTAGCCATGGGTGACCTAAGCTGCCCACTGTAATTTAATTTGAACAGTAATCTTAGGATCTATACTAAGCAAGAAGACACTGATAGGCTCTGTCCAATAAAATTAGAACATAAGATACTATATTTATAGTATAACTCAGGTTTCCTGACCAAACAGAAATCTGTATCAACACTGAATTTAAGAAAGCCTAAATTCCCTTCCCTGTGTCATCCTAAGTAATTCTCCTAAAGTCTCACTGTCTCATGTTCTCCCTTCCTTCAACCTGGGCTTTGTTGTTGGTTTCTTTGTGATATTGTGAAACGAGAGTGTCTCATACAGCATTCTGGGACCCCAAACTATTCCTCCCCAGTGCTAAAGGTAGAATGAAGTAGGGAGCAATACCACTGTATTTAAAAAATAAATAAATAAATATTCTGTCTAAAAGATGAGATTGGTTAGCCATGTTATAAATTTTACAGTTTCACATTTATTATCTAATACCCACTTTTTTGATCACTTTGTATGAATGTATACCAAGGAAGAAAACATGAGAGAAGTTAGAATAAGTGATTTTGGGGGGTTCTTTTAAGCACTTCTGGTGGATTAAGGTTTAAAAGGCATTTTAAATAACAAGATAAAATAAGATTCTAAAATAACCTATAGATTTAACTCATTCATTCTATCATGTCCTTGTTTCCATGTTTACATCAAGATTTAACAGTACACTTGTAAAGCCTATATACTAAGATTATATTATATTACCACAGGACAGGCTCATCTTACCAATACTACCCCTCAATCAGTCAATCAATCAATCAATCAATATCAATCTCTCTCTCTCTTTCCCTCTCAGCTCTAGTAACATACTTCGAACTTTTGACTTCCAATTACATTTAGTGTCTAAAATTTATTAAAGAAAAGGATAACAGAATTACAAATAAGAATCTTAATAGCAAAACTGGAAAAAAAAATTTAGCTTTCCATTGTCCCAGTCCTATAAAGCTCCTAAGGGCATTGGATGCTGGCTTTACTACAAATATTGAATAATTTTATAAACACTAAAAAGCATCAGAGGTGGGCGCCTGGGTGGCTCAGTCGGTTAAGCGTCTGCCTTCAGGTCAGGTCATGATTCCAGGGTTCTGGGATTGAGTCCTGCGTCAGCTCCCTGCTCAGTGAGGAGCCTGCTCCTCCGTCTCTCTCTACCCCACCCCCCTGCCCATGCTTTTTCTCCTGCTCTCTCTCAAATAAATAAATAAAATCTTAAAAAAAAAAAAAAAAAGCATCAGAAGTTACTCACTGGATCCCTTTGGAAAGCACTTCTCTAAGACTGGCTATTATCATGTGGGGACTAGTAATTCTCAAATTTCTTTTGATCTTAGGGTCCCTTTAAACTCTTAAAATTATTGACGACTTCAAAGACTTTTTATTTGTATGGGCCATATTTATCAATATTTACCATATTAGAAATTAAAACTGAGAAATTTTTTAAAAATAGTTATTTAATGGTAAGAAACCTACTGCATATTAATACACATAACATATTTTTAATGAAATGTAACTATTATCCAAAACAAACAAACAAAAATAAGTGAGAGGAGTGATGCTGTTTTAAGTTTTGGAAATCTCTTTTTTGAAGTCTGGCTGAATAGAAGATGACTGGGTTCTTATATTTGTTTCAGCATTGCATCTATTGCTTCATGTTGTTTGGTTGAAGTATATGGAGAAACCCTGGGCTCACACAGACATGCAGTTGGAAGGGAAGGGTATTTTAATAGCATTTTTAGATAACTGTGGATCATCTTTTTTAATACTATACCAAAGCCTGACAAGAGGATACTTCGTAAAAGTGAGTAAAATGTGGAATCTGACACCACAGCAATGAACTTTTCATACTCTGTTACATTAAAAATCATTGGTGTACCCTATCTTTGAATGGATTTTTTTTACCCATATGCATGAGTTTTTAACATCATACACTGATCATTTCCAAAACACTGGGTTAGTTTTGCAGATTTTCCAAATTATGGCACTTTTCATTATGTAGTATCAAAAAATCGTATTCATTAATCTTCAGAAAAGTCTTGACCTTACCACAGAAGTCTTTACTGGGAAGCTATCAAGCATTTTTTGTCTTGAATTTTATCATTAGCAATAAATACTGTTGGCTTTTTCTCCTTAAATGAGAGCTTTATGTCTTTCTTTTTCCAGAAAATGTCTGCCAAATAGTCAAAACCAAAGAACTATAGTCTTTCAGTTGTTGTTTCAAAGTAAAAGCGGTGTTCCATGAAAACAAGAGGCAAGTTCAGCCATTTGCACAAAATGCTTTCTGTTGTGATAGCTGTCATACTTCAGTATGCAGCTCATGGGTGCTTCTCCATGTCATCAGACAGAATGTTAAAAAGATGTGAACTCTAGGGTTGAGAGTCAATAAAATTAAGGACTTTCGCTGAGTTCCCCAGGATTTTCTGAAAACTATCTGTTTGCCCCTCCTGTGTGTGGCGGAGGAGAATGCAATGACTATTGATAGTTTGGAGTCACCTCCTTGATCTTACTACTACTGCCTCAGTGGGTCTACTCATAATTGCTTTTCCATCACCAGTGCCAAAGTCCATACAGTTTTTTTTTTTAAAAAGGGCAAGTTTATTGTGAAAATAGTTTTAACCTAACAGATCAGGGGGATCCTTGGGTTCTAGGGTTCCACAGACCATACTTTAAAAACCACTACTTAGACACAGGAAGCCAGTGAGGATTCCAAGGAAATCTGGCAACAGCTTGCTAAGATAAAGTAAGCAGAAAAAAACCAGAGGTCTTATATAATGGATGAGAGACTAATGTAATGGCCTGGCATGGGATAATTAGGGTCACAGACTGGTGACAGTGAAATAGAAAGAAAGGGTTCATGTGGGCGCCTGGGTGGCTCAGTTGGTTAAGCGACTGCCTTCGGCTCAGGTCATGATCCTGGAGTCCCGGGATCGAGTCCCACATCAGGCTCCCTGCTCAGCAGGGAGTCTGCTTCTCCCTCTGACCCTCCTCCCTCTCATGCTCTCTGTCTCTCATTCTCTCTCTTGCAAATAAATAAAATCTTAAAAAAAAAAAAAAAAAAAAGAAAGGGTTCATGTGACCCTAATTTCAAAATAGGAATTTAGCAAGGAAGTCCGCAACCAATTTTTTCAAAACAGGAATAAAGAAAACCTAAAGGGAAGCTTTTGAATTTGAAATGAATTAGAAGGAGTCACTGTAATCCATTATATCCAAATCACTTCAAAACAGCATTCAAAATGCCAGATTACTTAGTCTACCTGTCAATCTAAAAGTCAAACCCTGGGCCTCCTCAAGCACTAATATAAATTTAGTAACTACCTGGTAAGGAAACAACAGCAACAACAATTTTCTTGTGTATAACCCTTCCTCATAACCCTTCCTTGTAACCAGAGAAGGCGGCATCAGGGCCTGTCACACCCTTTGACAAAGATGATGAATAAAAACGGAAATTCTAGTAGGTATAATCTGTAACTAGTCTCGCTGTAACTTTTCTCTTAGAGGGTAAGCATCTTCTTGTCTCTTCCAGACTTAGAAAGCATCTCAAAAGACTTACAGTAGGAAAGTATTAAAGGGATCTGACTGAAAGCAGAAATAGGAGTAAGGAGAGTGGAAAAGAACAAGTCCATGACCAAATATGGAGAATGTCAAAGAAAAAACAGCTGTGAGAAATTTTATTATTTTATCATACAGCTCCATAGAAGTTCATCTGAGTTGCTTTTGTATCACATCATTTACTAGCCATGTGTTCTTTTAAAATTCCAACATTCTAAGTTAAATGCAATTGGTAAAATCCTAAACCTATTTACTGCCATCCAAAGCAAGCTTTACAGAGTATTCTACAGAGAGACTCTTCCAACTAACACAGGCCCTAAGGTTTCATTCAATCTCAATTGCCTTTCATTGATTCTTAGTACCAACCTAGAAAAAGCAAAAACAAAACACGGTTTTGGTAAATCTATCTCTACAGGTGAGATTTTAATGTATTAAAAAAGAAACACATTTCTAGCATGTAGTTTTTATAAACCGCAGAGGTCTGAACTACTTAGAAAGATCTATATTTTCGTGTGTGTGTGTGTGTGTGTGTGTGTTTATTTCCATGCCAGAGCCAACCCGGTTTATTAATGGCAAGTTCTTCCCAACATTCAAAATTCAATCATCAGACTCATTTTCATTCTGAATTTGGTTAGAATTCAAAGTCAAAGTATAAACATTACTTTATTAAGTCTTGGAACTGGAGTGACCACTTTTCTTACAGAAGTAAAAATACATCTAAATAACTTTACCACAGAGCTATGCCATTCAAACTAGCTAAGAACGTGTCAATTTCCGGAACTACACAAAGGGCTATTTTTCTCTTCACCAAAATGTTCAAAACAGTTTTAACAGAAGTTCAAGTTTAAATATCATTTATATTCATAGGCCAACTAACAAGCTATATTTTCAACAGATAGTTCTTTATTTTTCTAAAAAGAATAAAAGCCTTGCCCTGCCATACAGCTTTAAAAATGTGGTATATTCTTGGTTATTTTCTACAGGCAATTTCTGTTGCAACAGAAGAAATGTTAGAGTTGCCACGTGAAGACGGTTTTTAATCATGTGAAGACGGTTTTTAATCATAATGTCCATAACTGTAACATGCTGCTCAGCAGCAGCCCCCTGACGTTAGATATATGACCAAATAATTTTATAAATGTGTTAATGCTGTCTGCTCAAGACTTAATGCGGCTGCCATCAATTACTGCATCAATATATTTTAAGTCACTCTCTTTCATTTTTATAGTATTGAAAGGAAAGACAAAACCAACCAGGACATTAAAGTTTAATTTTCTTTATTTTCCCCTCCTTATATTTCCACCCTCCATATTCTGTCAAAATGTCAGAAAAATACCTATTTGCAGAATAAGCAAACAAAAATCTTCTTATAATAACTACCCAAACATAAAATTATTGGTTATGAACTCTGCTTTGTCCTGACATGCAATGAACCCTTGGGCTGGCAAATTACATTACAGTGCATACAAATCGATGGCCCCAGTAGATTTAAATATGGTCACACTCACCTTGGTGAGTAATAAGGATACTAAGTAATAAATGATTCAGTATGTTTAAGATATAAAATCATTGCTAGGTCAGAAATGTTTGCCTTTATGGAAATACATTTTAGTCTATCATAAATTCACTATGAGACCGTAACTATTTGTTAAAATGAATTTATATTGTGTCTTTTATGCTTAGCTAGCCATATGTTTCCTTCTCAACTCTGGAGGCTTAATTGCCATGCTACTTGATCACTGGTGGCTAGTCAGTAAATCCCCTATGCTGCCCATTACCCTTTTTAAGAGAAAGGGAGGGCAGTTAGGAGACATCAAGGGACACTTCCTTCTGGTGAGTGATTTCCTTTAGACTAAGATTTGCAAAGGCTCCCTTTGCTGCCTGCCTCTCAGTCTCAGCAGCACCAGGGCCTAGGCCCGGGGCTTCTACCTCTGCTCCATCACAGGCCAGAGTTACCTGATAACAACGTAGTAAGTTCCTTGAAGGCCTGACCTTTATAGTAGACAATCAGATGTTTGATAAAGGTAATACTTCTTTTTTTAGAAGAACTAATTTTAATTGGATGCTATTATCTACCTATTTTAAAGAAGATGACCGGGGTGGGAAACGATTACCGCGGTGGTTCCACCTTGCGTCTCCTTCCATGTCGCTAGTGCAGTTTGCACTGCACCTGATCATGTGTGCCATTCAACAGCAGGCAGAACAGATGATACAGTTTTCTGCTGCTTTTCGGACATGCATTAGAAGGAATAAGTCTCATAATTCCCACACAGGGCCAAGTACTGCTTAAGCAACTCCATGGCTTGGGTAACTGAATGGAATGTAGTGGATGAGGCCACGTTTGGATGACAGACGGCAGTCAATCACACCCTGTACTTCAACCCCAATAGGACCACTTAACATCTACAGTTCATACTCTCACCTAAACAGAAAAATATAAAATACTCAAAACAATTCACTTACAGACTAATCCTTAGAAGGAAAAAAAGGTCTATACGCAAGTTTTTCTTAAATAGCCAAGTATTGTGCAAATTTAAGAAAAGTGTAAGAAAATACTAATCTGTCCCTTAAAACATAACCATGGCCTTATAGAAATGATCAAAACTCAAGATGCTTTTTATGTCTCATATTGCTGCTACTGGTAGAAAAATGAACTATACTAAGAATCAATCTCAAACACCATGTAATACTCATTTCTTCTGTTATATTTAGCACCTCTTCCTATATTAATATACCCCCCCACGCTTGCCTCTTTTTGAATTGAATCTCTTCACTTTCCTTTAGGGGCAGCTGCTGTGGGGAAAGAATCAGAGCTTTAAAAGGAATGTGATTCTTAGTGGAGAAGGAAAAACAGAGTAGTTTACCACTATTGAGAGATCGGTTTTTGAGGTTTTAGCAATTGGTTATACAGCCAATACTGTAAGAGTATCTCTCTATCTAAAGGAGCAAAGAAGGCAGACTACATTAAAAATAAAACCTATCAAGAGTTTGGCAGCATTAAAAAATTTTAATAGCCCTACCTCTCTCCACAGAATCAACTGAAATAGAATTACAGAGCTAAATATGCATCTCTTCTGAACTATGACCTGTTTGAGTCACAAATCACTGAGCCTGCAGTGAAAACTATCAAGGAGATAATACAGGCTTCTCTAAAGAATCCTATCAGTCACTCACTGCTAAGTCGACAACCCAGTTGAGTCAGCTCAGTCCTGACGCAACTTAGCTGACTTACATAAGGAGTGAAAACCTTTCTTTTTATCAAAAACCACTGACCTCAAATCAGGAGGAGGGAACAAATACCTAAATATGAGACTATAAAGCAGTAAAAGGAAGCATTTAGCATATTCTCTTCAATACATCCAATACAAATAGAACTGACACCCCTCTTATCCAAATCTAATCCATGCCTGCAAATGTGTTGGATGGCAAATTTTCATGTAACAGGAGACTATATTCTGATTTTAAGTGAAAAAAGAAATTTAGTTCAAGCTCATCTAAAACTCCCAATTAATTTCCCCAAATATTAAGTATTCATTTCCCCAAATATTAAGTATTCTTAATACTTCATATATACAATATTACAATTGTACATACCTATATGCAATCCACCAAAAACTTCTAAATTAAAAATAAACAAGCAAAATCATTAATATTTAATGAACTTGTTAGTGGGTATGTTTATGCACAATATACAGTATCAGATACAAATTACATTTTCCTCTTAGACTGCAGACATATACTGTAAGGTAAACAATAACCTGTTAAGATGCATAGTGAATGCAAATAGCACTACAAAATAAAATTAACAAGGCTTTCTAAAACTAACACCACTTCCATAATTTTATTGTTTCTCACAAATAGGTAAGAACCACATGCATACGTGCACAGTACATGGGGACATATGCACAGCAAAGCTTATGTCTTTCGTCTTTTGCCTCTCATTAGCCTTTATCATCTCCATCATTTCTCCTACTGTAAGAGGTTTACTAATCCTCCTTGGCTCACCTACTTTTCACAGGCTTTTCCATTATCTTAAAAGATATTTCGACTGCATGAAACCTTTAAACAACACGATCACGAAATACTATCCTGTTGGGAAAACAACTGATATAGGGGATGGCAGTCTACTCCACTTTCTCTTACCCAGATTCACGTGCAACTTAATGTTTTTGGCCAGAATACACGTGCAAATTTCTTTTAATGGTACTTCAATTTGGATGGTCAATTTTAGGTTAAAAATTTCCAAGTCATTGTAGCAAATATTTGGATGATGAGAGTTCACATATCAAGAGATACTTTCGGGGCGCCTGGGTGGCTCAGTTGGTTAAGTGACTGCCTTCGGCTCAGCTCATGATCCTGGAATACCGGGATCGAGTCCCACATCCGGCTCCCTGCTTAGCAGGGAGTCTGCTTCTCCCTCTGACCCTCCCCCCTCTCATGCTCTCTCTCTTTCATTCTCTCTCTCAAATAAATAAATAAAATCTTTAAAAAAAAAAGACACTTTCACATTACAGACAGTAAAGAGAAAAGAATGGATAGAGGGAAGCAATTGATGATAAGTGTAAAGTAGAAGAAATAAAAACAAAGGTCAACACAAAAAGAAATGCAGGTAGAGGGAGGTCCTTTGGGAAACAAATTAGAGTTGAAAGAGATGTTAAAGGCTAGTAAATCACACTCCTTCAGTTCATAGATCATTAAAATGAGGCTCAGAGAGAGAAAATTACTTGCTCAAAGTGATGCACTTAGCAAAGTTATCTTGTAATTTAGTTCTTTGATATGTAATCTAGAATTTTTTCTAGCATATCAATAAAGCTTCTTCTTGCTTTTTGTTTTGTTTTTAATTCAGTGAGTATTTATTTATTGTGCATACAGTACTGTACTTGAGCCTGGGAAAATAAGAGTGAGCAGGACAGACCTACTCAATGAACTCATAGAGCTTTAATTTAGTAGAGGGGTAAAATACTGTACAATTAGAGTACAGTTAATTTAAACAATTATGATAAACACTGTAAGAAGCAATAGAGGGTGTTGTGAGAGCATATAATAAGAGCAATGGACTTAAGTCTGTGGCATTGTAGCAGCTGGGAAGATGGTCAGTGGGAGAGGGGAATGTAAGTACTAGCATTTCAGGGGAATGAAATCACAGGCCCAAAAGCCTTTGAGGAAGAAAGTGGTTCTGCTCCATAGACACCTAAAAAGGAGGCCTCTCTGGCTACTGCACAGGGAACAACAGAGTAAGGGCAGGAGCTAGGAGGCTGGTGAGATAGTCTGGGCCAAGGTCATGCAGAGAGATCTTGGAACCAGACTAAGGATGTTTGTTGGTCTGGATCTTAGGAAGGAAAGGAAGCCCCTGAAGAATTTTAAACAGAAGAGTGACACTACAGATGCACATTTTTGTCAAGAGGTGAATGGGGTTTCCATTTACTGAGATTTGGAATTCTGGAAGAAAACCAAGTTTGAAGAGTAAGCTGATGAATTTAGTTTGGGTCCAATTAGGGCAAAAAAAAAAAAAAAAGATCAAGTCAAAGCTAGATCTGCTATCCAGGTCCAAGACCTTTAATCCTGGCCTACAAACGAACCTGGAATTGCTTCAGGGAGTCCACAAATGCCTTATTCAAATTTCATTTCAAGAAATACATGGCAGCTACTAAGGTTAAAATGGAAGACTGGACATATATAATTTCATTTCTTCTCAAAACCACTAAAACTAAAGATAAGTTTATATTTATAGATAGAGACAGAGCTAAAACTCCACATAGATGGAAAGAAACAGAAATAGGGGAAAAATTAAATAAAATTTTAGAAGCTATGAAGAATATGTTCAAGTGTTAACTGACTTAGCAGGCCTGAGAAAACTGAATCCTAGTCGAAGAGTGAGGAAAGCTAAGAACCAACCCAATTTACATCAGAGAATCTTCAAAAAGTTTATGGATAGGCTAGTACTAGGTATCTCTCAGTGGGGAGGAGGGATGGTCTAAAATGAGACCTGGGTAAGTTAATTTAAGAATCAGTGTCCCAAGATCTTCTTTCCAATTAATTCTATAGGCAACTGTCACTCCCCAACTACCCAGGTGAAAGAATGAAGGTTTGCTTTCTTGGAAGGGTAAAATCAAGGGTGAACTAAAGGATGACTGTCACAGTTGAGAAGAGCATAAAATGCTAAGAAGTGCTTTCCACAAAATTCTCTTAAAGCCACTCCCCGCCCCCCAACTGATTCACAGAACTGGCAGATAGACAAATTGCCCTGTGGCAATCAGAAGAACATTCTGTGGGTATCACATCAGCTCAAGAGGAAAGAACCAAACGGAATTCTCCCAACAAATAGCTCATCTAGATCACCTCACACAAAAGCCTTCAGTAGACAAGCCCCAACTCTACACTCATATCTTCTAGGCAAATTTCTCACCTACAATTCTTAATCTGGAGTAAAGATACCAGAGATCAAAGAAAAGTCCCTACCATGAGAAAACAGAGATCAAAACAAACAGGAAAAGGCAATCTGAAGGAGACACAAATGATACCAGAAGAAAAAATACAACCAACCATCATTATCCTCAGAGGTATGAGAAGAAATAATGTCCATTAAATAAAAACAGGATGCTTTTTATAAAAAGCAACAATTATAGAACTAAAAAGAGCTTTTTGTATATTAAAAACATGATAGCAGAAATGAAAACAAAATTCAATAGTACAGTTAGAAGATAAAGTTCAGAAAATATCCCAGAAAAAAAAAAAAAAAAGACAGAGATGGAAAAGAAAAAGGAAAAGAAATTCGAGAAATTAATCCAGGAGATTCAACATAAAAATATTAGGAAAAAAAGATATCCACCAAAATACATCGCTAATAGGGCGCCTGGGTGGCTCAGTTGTTTAAGCGCCTGCCTTTGGCTCAGGTCATGATCCTGGAGTCCCGGGATTGAGTCCTGCATCGGGCTCCCTGCTCAGCAGGGAGTCTGCTTCTCCCTCTGACTCTCCCCCCTTCTCATGCTCTATCACTATCTCTCTCAATAACTAAATAAAAATCTTAAAAAAAAAATACATCGCTAATAAAAAACAGTTCACATGAAAAAGCTCAGGAACAAGAATGGATCCAGACTTCTCAAATGCAACCCAGGAATTTGGAAGACAATGGAGTAATGTCTTTAAACGTCTGAAAGAAAATTATTTCCAACCTAAATTATTCACTTAGCTGAACAATCAAGCATGTGAATAAAATAAAAATGTTTTTGATATTCAAGGCCTCAAATTTTGGGGAGTGTCCTAGTCTGCATGGCTTCCGTAACAAAATACTACAAACTGGGTGGCTTAAGCAACAAAAATTTATTTTCCCATAGGTCTGGAAGATGCAAGCTAATTTGGTTCCTGGTGAGAGCTCTCTTCTGGACTTGCAGATGGCTGCTTTCTTGCTGTGTCCTCTCATGATGGAGAGAAAGAGGTATCTCTTCCTCTTCGTATAAAGGCACCAGTTCTATCAGATTAGGGCACCACCCTAATGACCCCATCTAACCTTTATCACCTCCTTACAGTCCTATCTCCAAGATATAGTTACATAAAATAATTGGGGGGGAGGGGACACAAATTTTCAATCCATAACAGGAAGTAAACTGAAAAAACAACACACCATATTTTTACAACAGGTGTTCTAAACTCAGGAAGAGAATCGAAGAGTATTTCAAAGTGATGATGAAGAGAAATAGGAGGCTGATAACTATGCACCAAATATAAGCAATCCTGACTGGAACAGTGTGAATAAAGAGACTGGCATGCTGAAGACATCATACCATGCTTTTTGCTACTTTACCATTTTTCAAAATACTGGAGCATGTGCTTGAATGAAAGGAGGTAAATAAAAAGAGAGAAAGCCTTAAGATCCAGGAAATAGAGCTTCCTCCCTAAGAAAAAGGCAAAGAGAATTCTAAGGATGATAGCAAAGCAAATACCTAGGATAATAGCTATTCAGAGAACAGTCTTAAATATAAAAAGACTAGGGGGATTCCAAGAGGGATGTCACCAAGAAAAAAGAAAATCAAACAGAATAAAGCTGGATCTGATGAATTACCTGATACTACTGACCTTGAGTAAAGACTGTACTGCACAACTACAAGAAAGCATGGGAAGAATAAGTAATAGGTACAAAGAAACCTACACAAATGAAAAAAACAAGGCAATTATTAACCTCAGAAAAAAAGCAAGCAAAAAAAAAAGGTAAGAAAGGAAATGTAAGAATGACATTCAACCATGCCCAGTTTAGGCATAATAGTGTAAAGTACTGAATACTGAATTTATATATATATATAAATTATGGTAAGGCAGTTGGGATGATTTTATTTGAAAGCCAACTCACCATCCACCATAACAAAAAAATCAATAAAAATCTCAAGAATTGATGAATTAAATAAGCAGCAGTATATTCATGTTATTTAGAATTAAGGAGGTATGTAAATGCCAGAATGAAAAATTAGAAGAACCAAAATTCTTGCCTCAGAAAAAGGAGGATGGGGTGAGGAAAACCAATATATTCTGTTAAGAAAAAGGCAGACAATCCAATCAAACAATGGGTAAAAGACTTGAACAGTCACTTCATAAAAAAGAATATCCAGGGCTGGGTGGCTCAGTTGGTTAAGCGTCTGCCTTTGGCTCAGGTCATGATCTCAGGGTCCTGGGATTGAGCCCGATGTCAGCAGGGAGCTTGCTTCTCCATCTCCCCGTCCCCTGCTCATGCTCTCTCACTCTTGCACTCTCTTTCTCTCTCTCTCAAATAAATAAATAAATAAAATCTTAAAAAAAAAAAAAAAGACTATCCAAATGTCCATTTAACATGTAAAATGGTACTCAACTTCATTAATCATCAGGGAAATGCAAATTAAAACCACAGTGAGAGATTACTACTACATACCGACCAGAATAGCTAAAATGAAAAGATACTAAGTGTTGGTGAGGATGTGAAACAACTGCAGGTGGGAGTGTGAATTGGTACAATCACTTTGGAAAACTATTCGACAATATTTACAAAAACCAGACATATAAATATCCAGCAATTCTACTCCTAGATATATATACCCAACAGAAATAAGGACACATTTCCACCAAAGGACATTTATAAGATTGCACACAGTGACACTATTCATAACAGCCAAAACTAGAAACGATCCGAAATGTCCACCAATAGTAGAATGGGTAAGTGAACTGCAAAGAGAGTGAAAGCACTACAACTAGATGGAACAACATGTATGAAGCTCGCAAATATGATATTGAGCAAAGGAAGTCAGACAAAAGATGTATGATTTTGCTTATATAAAGTTCAAAAACAGGTAAAACTCACCTACAATATTAAAGTCAGCAACATAGTTACTCTTTGGATGAGCAGTGACTGGGAAAGGGCGTAAGAGGGACTCCTGGGATGCTATCAATGTCCCATTTCTTCAGCAGGGTGCAAGTTACTCAAGTATGTTGCCTTTATGCAAATTCATCAAGCCGTACATGAATCTACAGGATTTGTGCACTTTTCTCTGTGTACATTATATTTCAATAAAAATCATCCTTTCTATTTTTAAAGTAAGCTCTACGCCCAACGTAGGGCTTGACCTCACAGCCCCAGTATCAAGAGTCACATGATTGAGCCAGACAGATGCCCCAATAAAAATTATACCCAGTTCTACCACTTATAAGTTGTGTGACCTTGGATAAATTACTCAACCTAAGTGAACTTCAATTTCTTCATCTTTAAAAATTGGATAACAAAACACCTACCCCTCAGGGATTTCTGTGAGGGTCAAATGAAATAATACACATCAAATACTTAACAAAGTGCTGCACATATACTAAGCACACAAGTTTGGTATTACGATTAACCATCTGGGCACTGAAAGGGGGGAGAAAATCATTATATAGTCTCATTTTGAATGAATTTGACTTACATGAAACACAACTTCAGCTGTGTAGTCAGATGACTAGATTCAAATCTGCCACTTACTATTTCCATGATTTGGGGCAAATGATTTAACCTGAGACTCCACTTTCTCAATTATAAAAGGGAATAATAAGATCATGGTCTTGTGTGTATATGTGTACGTGTGTGTGTGTGTGTGTAGAAAAAATTTTAAAGTTAAATTAAAAGTGAAAGTTCCAAACAAACAGTGTTTGAAATATAAGTGTATCTATATTTTCATGTGTGCATATGTGTAGGTGTGAATGCATTAGTTATTTAAAAATATGAAGGTAAGTAGTGGAGGAAAACTCTAAAGGAGTTACAAGTGTTTGCCTCTATGGAACAGAAACCAGCTCAGGCACTGGGTAGAGAATATAACTGTTCTTTTTCATTTCAATTCTTGTAGTACACACTTGTAATTATGTGCATCTATTACTATGACTTAAGATTACATTTTTTTTGGGCGCCTGGGTGGCTCAGTTGGTTAAGCGACTGCCTTCGGCTCAGGTCATGATCCTGGAGTCCCGGGATCGAGTCCCGCATCGGGCTCCCTGCTCAGCAGGGAGTCTGCTCCCTCTGACCCTCCGCCCTCTCATGCTCTCTGTCTCTCATTCTCTGTCTCAAATGAATAAATAAAATCTTAAAAAAAAAAAAAAAGATTACATTTTTTTAAAGATTTTATTTATTCATTTGAGACAGAGAGAGAGAGAGAGAGCATGAGCAGGGGGAGAGGCAGAGGGAGAGGGAGAAGCAGGCTCCCCGCTGAGTGAGGAGCCCGATGTGGGGCTCAATCCTAGGACCCTGGGATCATGACCTGAGCCGAAGGCAGACACTTAACCATCTGAGCCACCCAGGCGCCCCTTAAGATTACATTTTAAAGTGACATTATTCATTTTAAAAATATACAGCTAAGTCCTACCAAATGAGAAAATGGTTAAAGGGAGGCTCCAAACTAAGTTGATCAATATCAAATTCATGGACAAAGAAGAAAACAAAGTTTAAAGCACTTCAACACATTCATAATTCAACTTCTCTATCATGATACATAGCGTGGGTAGCATAGAAATGCTAACTTTGAGTCCACAGATGCTTAACTTCCTCTATTATTAGAGAATCACCTGTTACTAGGGAACCACCTATTTTTAACTAGTTCAAGTCTACTTAAAAATCCTAGGAATAAGAAAAGAAATGCGGGCTATAAGGCTTTTTGTTTGTTTTATTAATATCTAAGCAGCATTTGGAACATCAGGTTGAAACTTACACTTCTCATATGACTCTCTAAGGTTTTAATTTCCCCCATAAGATAAGTAATACTGTACTTGAATATGCAGGAAGGTGATACTAACTTAGGGCCCTGGTACATACTGACCTCTGCTAGGATTCTTATATAGAGCTGCTTAACATAACTCCATCCTGATTTAAGCACGTACAAACTGTTTACAAAGATCTCTTAGAGGCTACCCAAGCACAGGAATTTGGCAGAGTAAGATTCAGAGTCACGGCAGGACCACGTCCCAACTTGGGTTATTTGATTAAGTGAGTTAACACACTAGAAAAAGATACGAACAGTTTCTAGATTTCTGGCACACAGGGAAGTGCTCAGTAAATGTCAGCTCTCATTATTATCCCTGCTACTGAGAAGCATCATGTTAAGAACACAAAATCTGGAGTCAGACTGCCTGAAAAGGAATGGCTGCTCTATTGCTTACCAGCTATGAGCCTGTAGTCAAGATACTTAACCTCTTGGGGCCCCAGCTTCCTCATCTTTAAAATGGGAACATTATGGTCTCTACCTCACAGCGATGTGTAAGGATTACATGAGAAATGTCCAGCATTTAGAACAGGGCCTGGCATATATTAAGCCTTCAATAAATGTTAGCTCTTATTATTCTTTATACCTGCCACATCTGAAATAATGAGTTAGTTTCTTATTCCAATTCAAAACTACTGATGCTAAAAATATTGTTATGAAATGTCAGAGGGAAAAAATCCCAATTTAAACTATGAATGATCTTCAGGATTGTATGATGTATGTAAATAAATCTTCCTTGGAAATACTCTGAGGAAAAAAAACAACTACACAGGTTTGCTCTAATAAAAGGAAACTTCCATTGGAAAGAGTCTGGTACACCTCTGTGCCATGAATCCACACATCATTCTTGACATAAACAAGGGAAGAGTCAATAAACTTATGGGCTTTTGACCACAGAAACAAGATAAGAAGAAGTGAATATAAGGGCAGAAACACATTCTTTTATTTAAACTGGTTTGGCCACTTAATGTACATCAGTTAGGTCAGTCTACTGATGTACTTTGCATATTTAAAAAAAAAAGAGAGAGAGAGGGAGAAAGAGAAGAGGAAGAAATAAGAAAATAATCTTTTTAATGGCATTGTTTTAATCTAACCAATTAGTTCAAATATTCCCAGCTCTATAAGCCTCTTAAACCGCACAGTTGATGGCTAAACTTGAGAAGAGCAATTAATCCTCATCTGTTTTCTACAAAAAGGTGTATGTACTTCTCAAATGCAATTACAAGAATGCAAAACAATGAGAAATTTGGTGGGTGATATATTTTGCCTTTTTTTTTTTTTTAAAGAAAGTTGAATCCAAATTCAAAAGATTAAGCAATAGAGAAAGGCTGTCACTGCTTCTTAAAACTAAAACCTGAGAGAAATCTCTCTCTCTCTCTCTCTCTCTCTCTCTCTCTCTCACACACACACACACACACACACACACACACACATACAATTAAGCCTCGATTCCTATGGGTATTCAGGTGCTTTCCCAAAATTGTCAGAACTCCTCTGTAGGTCCACAAACAAGAGCTCCATTGTGTGGATCTGTAAATTGTATGACATCATTGAAACACAAGCACCAATTGGTATCACAAACAGTTTGTGTTGCCAAGGATACCAGGAACTTTAAATACCCTGCAGTTGTACAAAGCCCAGGAGCACGACCTTCCGAACAATACCAGGAGCCTGCCCACTTTCTCTCTTTTTAGTCACTGTTTCCAACAGAGAAAGGACACTGATTTTGCCCCAATAATTCCTCCAAATAATATACTCAGGAATGTTCCTCAATCATTCAATTATTCATTTTTATATTCTCAACATAATGACAGCAAAAAAGAGGATTAAGAATTTACATAGGCCTATTAACGGCGAGACTCTCAAAAGGCCAGGCTGGAGTCCTTTAGTGAAACTTCGTATTAGAGATTTTTAAAATGCAATGCACATAAACACTTCTGATTAAGCCCTACAGTAACGTTCCTCTATGTTATGGAGTACCCTTTCAGTAACACAGAAAATAATTTTTTCCTTGTGTGCCTTTCCTGGAAAAGTTAGTTTCCCTTACTTCCTATTAACTTTGAACTAACATATGAATTTAGTATGTAAAATTGCTTATTCTAGCTAGAGTAACTACTACAACACAGAAACATAGGTGAAGCGTGAGGTATTATGATTAACTATATTACTGTTAAGAGATGAACAAGTTTATAATCCTTTATAAAAGTAAGGTGGTACTTAGGGCCAAGTTGTTACAAAAGGCCTATGGCTAAGCTCTTCTCTAATATCTATCTATCCAGAGTTAGAACTATCTGTATATTTACATCAACTTTACTTGCGGAATGTTTTGGATTAATTACACGTGCCATTGAGATTTTAGTTCCAGAGTTCCTATTTTTCTATTAAGGAGATAAATATTTTATGCTATTATTTCTCAAAATGCAAGCTGCAAACTTACAAGGAAAACAGAAAGAACTCACAGAGACTGCAATTAGAGAGTCCCAAGAGCTGTCTGATTATGCTGGTGGCAGCAGGGAGCAAAGAGCTAAATGAATGGAAAGACACACCTTGTGGCTTCTCTCTTTGTATTACCTCACATGCAGATTGTTACAATGCCAGGATTACAGGGCAGAGAAAAAGTATCTCTATTTAGAGATTTTTGTATATTTTTTTAAAATACCATCTTTTATTACAAACTCTTTTGAGTGAAGGCTGTATTAGATGCTTACTTATTTTATTTCAAGTTACTAAGTAGTGACTATATTTTAAGGAGCTTATAATTGCTTGAAACTTTTGAAAAATACATATTTCATTGTTCTAACCCTTACAAAAGTCAGAATCTCAGTGAAGATAAAAATGATTTACAATGTTGTACAAAATTTTTTTAAATAAACAGTAATGGGAAGAATTAAACAGTGTGTGTAAAGAGCCAACTACAAATATAGAGAGAGATATAAATGTTAGGGTTTTTTGTTTTGTTTTGTTTTGTTTTTGTTTACTTTAGAAGCCAGTGTGGGGGCTTTATATAAGTTCCTAAGAGATTCCAAAAGTAACAAATATTACCTTGTCATGAGTGTCCATATGAAACAAAATTAAGTGTACTTTTTTATAAGCAAAGTATGTTCAATCATATCTTATGATCATGGTCTGCTAGATAAAGAAACATACCCACATATAAATGTTAGCTTGGTAAAGACAAGTGCCCTGGCAAAATTCAACTTAGTGAATTAGAAGGCACAGCAGCCATGATCTGCTTCAGTGTTCTAATTACTGCCACTGAGAATTATATTTTAAATTTTCTTTTGCTTCAAAATTGTACTAGTGCTTCACTAAATTTAATATATACTTTTCTCTACCCTTCCTCATTGTCATGGAACACTTTAAAAAACAACAACAGGGGCGCCTGGGTGGCTAGGTCAGTTAAGCGTCTGCCTTCAGCTCAGGTCATGATCCCAGGGTCCTGGGATCGAGTCCCCGCATCAACACTCTGGCTGCTGCTTCCCCTACTTGTGCTCACACGTGCGCTCGTGCGCGCTCGCTCTCTCTCTCTCTCTCTCTCAATATAAATAAAATCTTTTAAAAAATAAAATAAATTAAAAATAAAAAACACCAAGAAAAAATCATCTTTTTGTAAAATTTCAAAATTTCATCAATTAACCAGTTTCACTGTAAATGACAGTGCTTTCACACTGTGAAATTTGGGCAAAGGGAAATAGAGCAAGAGCAAATGGGAAAAAAATTAAGTCTGGAGCAGCTAAGAAGCTATTCAATCACTATTACAAGTCCATACTTTCCATTATACCCAAGGGGAGAGAAGGGAGAGTGGAAAAAATGGCCTGCAGCCTGATGTAACAGGACAAATGGAAGAAACCATGTCCCCTGAAGCACAGGGCACAAAGAAATGTGGGATATTACTTCTAGAGGTTAGACACGTTGACTCCTTCCCTATTGGACAAAGATGCCACCTAGCACTTTCAGAGCTAGAGAGGACAAGTCAGTCCTGGCTTCAAAGTTTCCAAGGACAGGCTGACTCTCTTGTCAGGGGCTCATGCAGCTGGTGACTTGAAGTTGTAGCCAGTGCTCATTTCCCATTATGAAAACCCTAGGGCCCATAAGAATCATGCTAATTCTACTCTGCCTGTGCTCTAGAAATGAAACAACAAAGCCCAGATGACAGCACATCTGTTTACTACATGGTTTCCTGAATATTTTAATCCCACTGTTGAGATGTCCTGCTCAGGAAAGAAGATTCCTTTCAAAGTATGACTGCTCACTGACAATGCACCTGGTCCCCCAATAGCCCTGATGGGGATGTATAACAAGATTCATGTTGTTGTCATGCCTGCTAACACAACGTCCATTCTGCAGCTCATGGATCACAGAGTAATTCTGACCTTCAAGTCTTATTCTTTAAGAAATACATTTCATAAGGCCATAGCTGCCACAGATAGTCATTCCTCTGATGGATCTGTGCAAAGTAAATTGAAAACCTTCTGGAAAGGATTCACCGTTCTAGATGCCTTTAAGAATGCCTGTGATTCATGGATGGGAACAGGTCAAAATATCCACATTAACAGGAGTTGGGGGACAAAGCTGATTCGAACTCTCATGGATGACTCAGGGATTCAAGGCTTCAGAGGAGAAAGCAACTGTGGATGTCATCGAAATAACAAGAGAACTAGACTCGGAAGCGGAGCCTGAAGATGGGACTGAAGTGCTGCAATCCCATGGTAAAACTTGAATGGATGAGGAGTCCTTCTTGGGGATAAGCAAAGAAAGTGGTTTCTTGAGATGGGATCTACTCCTGATGAAGATGCTGTGAAGACTGTTGAAATGACTACATAGGATTTAGAATATTATATAAACGTAGTTGATAAAGCAACAGCAGGGTTTGAAGGGACTGACCCCAAGTTTAAAAAGTTCTACTGTGGGGCACCTGGGTGGCTCAGTCAGATAAGCGTCTGCCTTCGGCTCAGGTCATGATCCTGGAGTCCCGGGATGGAGTCCCAGGATCGAGTCCCACATCAGGCTTCCTGCTTGGCGGGGAGTCTGCTTCTCCCTCTGATCCCCCCCCTCATGTGCTCTCTCTCTCTCTCTCTCTCTCTTTCTCTCATTCTCTCTCTCTCAAATAAATAAATAAAATCTTAAAAAAAAAAAAGTTCTACTGTGGGTAAAATGCTATCAAACAGCATTGAATGCGACAGAGAAACTGTTTGAGAAAGGAAGAGTCCGTTGATGTGGCAAACTTCATTGTTGTCTTACTTTAAGAAATTGCCACAGCCACCCCATCCTTCAGCAACCCCCACCCTGATCAGTCAGCAGCCATCAACATCGAGGCAAGACCCTCCACCAGCAAAAAGATTATGACTCCCTGAAAGCTCAGAGGATGGCTAGCATTATTTGGTAATGAGGTTTTTAAAAATTGAGGTATGTACATTGTTTTTTTAGACAATGTTATTGCACATGTAACAGACTACAGTATAATGTAAACACAACTTTTATATGCACTAGGAAACCAAAAAATTATTTGACTTGCTTTATTCTGGTGATCCCACAAAATCACTGAGATACAGATATGTCTGTACTTGCATACCTTAAAAAGTATATTTTAAAATCATGCATATAAAAGTAAACCCATTGGCCAATCTTTTGGTGTAGAGCCAAGCATTTCCTTGTGCTGTCAATATGCTGATTCATAGCTCTGCATGGTATTTTTGCATAAACCACACCCATTACAATCCAACTATTACTTCTAATTATTGTTTTATTTTTTGAAAACTTAAAGACACTGCTGAAATAATTGTGGCACAGAGTCCTCCTAGATTTTTTCCCATTTTTTAGAGTTCATTCACCAGATTAAGAGCAATTATTCATAAGCAACTCCCTTAATTGAGCCCTCCCAAATTTTAAAATTTAACTTAATGGAATCGACTTTCTGTACCCACATTTCATCAATTCATAAAGAATTAAAAATAATGTAGTTACAACAACAAGAAGAAACTGGCAGGTCTGGAAGCAAACATCACTGATTCTCTCTAAGTTTCCAACTTCAGTGAAGGGTACAGAAGTGAGTGGGCTTGTTGGAGAGTAGCATGCCAGCCCCAACCGTGAGGGCACTCTAACAGTCAGAAGGTGTCACAGAAGAAATGGGGAACTAATCGTAGCAGTTAATACAGCAAGTCTCACAAAATACTTTAGATAGTTCAGTGAAGTTGCTCACTTAGGATATACACTCTTGAGTTACTGAAATACAATAATGTAAAATAATTTTACTTGTAAGTGAATTTATTTTTTCTCCTTTTGAAGATTATAAAAAGGCACTGTGTGAATCATTCATATAATTGATTTTAAAAGCCGAAAGCAAAAGTCATAATGTAAAACACAATGAAAACTTTAAATGAATATATTGTGATTCAATCACCTTAATAAAAAATAAGATGAAGAAAAAGGATTCTAAAATCATAAGATCCATTACATTTCTCCTTTCCCTAAAACTGCGGTGGAAAAAAAAAGCAAACTTTTTTATTATACCCATTTTCTAAAGAACACTTGTCTTTTATGTATCTTTCTTTGGTTTACTATCACATCATCTTTCATATTCAGGTTTAAATTTCTACCTGACAAATGATGTTTTTCATGTCACTATTTAACAACTTGATTTGTACTGAAGTCTTAATGAGAACTCTAAAAATGTAACAGAAGATTGTAGGGGAAGATAAAACTGGAAACATGTACAGACAAGACAAAAGACACCAAATGTTCTTGGATCTCTGAGTGTGTTAAAACAACTATTATCAAATTTATTTTTAAAATAATAAAATTGATATATTTTATGATGGCCAAACAAACCTCACAGTTGAGGCAATTTGTAAGATCGCTAAGTCTAAACTAGGAGATCTTTTTCTTTAGTAACTCAAACTGCTAACATTCTGCAAAACATCTGTACCATTTTACATTTCTACTGGCAATGTATGAAGGTTCTCTAGATCTTCATCAATATTTATTATTATCTGATTTCTTTTTTTAATCTGGCCATTCTTTTTTTTTTTTTTAATTTATTTGACAGAGAGAGAGATAGCGAGAGCAGGAACACAAGCAGGGGGAGTGGGAGAGGGAGAAGCAGGCTTCCCGCCGAGCAGGGAGCCCAATGCGGGGCTCGATCCCAGGACCCTGGGATCATGACCTGAGCCGAAGGTAGCGGCTTAACCAACTGAGCCACCCAGATGCCCCTAATCTGGCCATTCTAATATGTATGAAGTGGTATCTCATTGTGGAATTTTTTCCACTTTGATGAATTGTAATTGACAAATAAAATTGTAAGGTATTTAAAGTGTTCACCATGATTTGATACATGCGTCATGGTGAGAGGATCCCACCAAGTTAATCAACATATCTAACACCTCACATTTTTATCCCGTTTTTATGAGAATGCTTGAATTCTATTCTCTTAGAAAAATTTGATTATACAAAATTTGATTATAGTATTATCAACCATAGTTACCACATTATATATATTAGATCCTCAGACCTTATTCATATAATAACTGAAAGTTTAGGGCCAACCTTCTCAGGTACCCTCCCTCCTCGGGAGCTTTGTACTATCACTTTGCTATCACTCAATAAAGTTGCTTTGCTGCCCACCCCCAAATAAATAAATATATATATATAAATAACTGAAAGTTTATACACTTTTACCAATCTTCCCTTATTTCCCTCAACCTCTGCCCTTAGCAACCATAATTCTACTCTGTGTTTCTGAGTTCGACTTTTTTTTTTTTAATAATTAGATTCCACATATAAGTGATATTATGTAGCATTCTCTGTCTGGCTTATTTCACTTAATATAATTTCCTCCATGTTCATCCATGTTGCAAGTGGCAAGATTTCCTTCTAACTCAATTTTTACATATATTGTTATGTATATATAAAATATATATACTTATTATACACATTTATTTCTTTATCCATTCATCTGTAGCAGGTATTTATGTTGTTCCCATACCCTTGTTATTACAAATAAAAGCTGCAATGGATATGGGAGTACATTTGGATATTCACCCAAAAGTGGGATTCCTAAAATATATGGTAGTTCTATTTTTAAATTCTTCAGGAACCTCCATACTGGTTTCCATAGTGGCTGTACAAGTTTATATTTCCATACAGTATAAAAGGTTCCCTTCTATCCACATCCTCAGCAACATTTGTTATCTCTTGCCTTTTTGATACTAGCCATCATAACAGGAGGTGATTATCTCATTTTAGTTTTGATTTATATCTCTCTGAATATTAGTGATATTTAACACCTTTTCATATAATTCTTGGCCATTTGTATGTCTTCTGTGAAAAAATGTGTATTCAAATCCTTTGACCACTGTTTAGTTGGATTTTTTTTTTTTTTTGCTATTGAATTATATGAGTTCCTTTTATATTTTGGATATTAATCCCTTATTAGATATATCATTTGCAAGTGTCTTCTCCCATTCCATAGCCTGCCTTTTCATTTTATTGATGATTTCCTTTGCTGAGCAGCATTTTAGTTCGATGTAGTCCCACTTCTTTATTTTTCCATGTGTTGCCTTTGCTTTTGGTGTCAAATCCAAAAAAATCAAGACAAATGTC
This sequence comes from Mirounga angustirostris, assembly GCF_029215605.1. Taxonomy (NCBI): domain Eukaryota; kingdom Metazoa; phylum Chordata; class Mammalia; order Carnivora; family Phocidae; genus Mirounga; species Mirounga angustirostris. Next base: position 48,722,505 of record NW_026991714.1, read on the forward strand.
AAAGAGATTGCCCTCTAGGTTTTTCTACTAAAAGTTTCACATTTTCAAGTCTTACATTCAAGTCTTAACCAATTTCAAGTTGATTTTTATGTATGGTATAAGACCAGGGATTCAGTTTCATTCTTTTACATGTGAGGATCCAGTTATTCCAACACCACTTATTGAAGAGGCTACCCTTTCCCCATTATATATTCTTGGATCCTCAGTCAAAAATTAAATGACCATATATGCATGGGTTATTTTCTGGGCTCTCTAATCTGTTCCATTAATCTATGGCTCTGTTCTTATGCCAATACTGTACTATTTTGATTACTATAGCTTTCTAATATAGTTTGAAATCAGAAAGTGTGACTCTTCCAGCTTTGTCATTTTTTTGAAGATTGCTTAGGATACATGGAGTCTTTTGGGGTTCCATATGAATTTTAGGATTGTTTTCCTATTTGTATGAAAAATGCACTGGAATTTTGATAGGGATTGCACTGAATTTGTAGGTGACTTTGGGTGATCTGGACACTTTAACAATATTAAGTCTTTGAATCCAGAACACAAAATAACATTCGATCTATTTGTACCTTCTTCAACTTCTATCATCAATGTCTTATATTTTTCAGTGTATAGATCTTTCATCTCCTTTGTTAAATTTATTCCTAAGTATCTTTCTTTTTGATGCTATTGTAGATGAGACTGTTTTCTTACTATCTCTTTCCAGTAGTTCATTGTTAGCATATAAAAATGCAATTGATTTTTTTATATCTATTTCTATACTGGAACATTACTGAATTTGTTTATTGGTTCTAGCAGTTTTTTGATGAAGTCTTCAAGGTTTTCTATATATAAGATGATATCATCTGCAAGGACAATTTTACTTCTTCCTTTCCAATTTGGATACCTTTTATTTCTTCTTCTTGCCTAATTGCTCTGGCTAATATTTCCAGTACTATGTTGAATAATAGTAATAAAGTTGGGTTTCCTCATCCTGCTCCTGATCTCAGAGGAAGATAGTTTAGCTTTTCACCACTGAGTAGGTTACCTTCAGGGCTCTCATATACAGGCTTTATTATGTTGAGGCACAATGCTTCTATACCTAAGTTGTTGAGAGTTTTTATCATGTAAGAGTACTAAATTTTGTCAACACTTTTTCTGCATCTATTGAGATAATCATGTGATTTTGATCCTTCATTTTATTAATGTGATGAACAAAACTTATAGATGTGGGCATGTTTAACTATCCTTGTATCTCGGGAATAAATTACACTTGATCATAATGTATGATCCTTTCAATATATTATTAAATTTCGTTTGATGATATTTTGTTGAGGATTTTCACATTTATGTTCATCAGGGATATCAGCCTGTAATTTTCTTTTTTTCTGGTATCCTTGTCTGATTTTGGTATCAAGGTAAATTGAGTTTGGAAGAGCTCCCTCCTACCTTTTAGATGAGTTTCAGAAGGACTGGTATTAATTCTTTGAAAGGTTGGTAGAATTCACCAGTGAAGCTGTGTACTAGGCTTCTATTTGTTGGAAGATCTTCAATCACTGATTCATTCTCTTGAGTAACTGATCTGCTCAATTTTTCTATTTCATCATGATTCAGTTTTCATAGATTCTATGTTTCTAGGAATTTATCCATTTCTTTTAGGTTTTTCAATTTGTTAGGGTGTAACTGAGCACAGTAGTCTCTTATCCTTTGTATTTCTGTGGTAAAAGTTATAACATCCCTTTCATTTCTGATTTTATTTGAGACTTCTCATTGTTTCTTGATCAGTCTATATTTTTATCTTTTCAAAGAACCAGCTCTTACTTTCACCAGTCTCTTCTATTCTTATTCTTTATTTCATTTATTTCTGTTCAAATCTTTCTCATTTCCTTTCTTCTACTAACTTTGGACTTCATTTTTTCTTCTTTTTCTAGTTCCTTCAAGTGAAAGGTTACTTGAGACTTCTCTTATTTTTTAAAGTAGGCATTTATTGGTGTAAACCTCCCTCTTAGAACTGCTTTTGCTGCATCTTCTAAGTTTTGTTATGTTATGTTCCCATTTTTCTCTGATTCAAGATATTTTGATTTCTTCTTTGACCCACTGATTGTTCAAGGACACGCTGTTTAATCTCCACATATCTGCAAATTTTCCAGTTTTCCTTTTCTGATTTCTACTTTCATAAAATTAGAAAAGATGCTTGATATGATTTCAATCTTCTTAAATTTATTAAGACTTGTTTTTTGTCAAAAGAGGTAACTGCCTGTGTTCTCCTCTAGGATTTTAATGATTTTCAGTCTCACATATAGGTCTTTCAATCCATTTTGTAGTTATTTTTGTGTATGATGTAAGAAAGTGGTCCAGTTTCATTCTTTTGCATGCTGCTGTCCAGTATTCCCAACACCATTTGTTGAAGAGAGTGTCTTTTTTCCACTGGATAGTCTTTCCTGCTGTGTCAAAGATTAATTGACTATATAGTTGTAGGTCCATTTCTGGGATTTCTATTCTGCTCCATTGATCTATGTTCTATTTTTGTGCCAGTGCCATACTGTCTTGATCACTACAGCTTTGTAATATAACTATAAGTCTGGAATTGTGATGCCTCCAGCTTTGCTTTGCTTTTTCAAGATTGCTTTGGCTATCTGGGGTCTTTTGTGGTTCCATACAAATTTTAGGGTTGTTTGTTCTAGGTCTGTGAAAAATGCTGCTGGTATTTTGAAAGGGATTGCATTAAATGTGTAGATTGCTTTGGGTAACATAGATATTTTAATAATATTTGTTCTTCAGGGCGACTGCTTCTCTCTCTCTCCCTCTGACCCTCCCCCTGCTTGCACTCTCTGTCTCTGTCTCACTCTAAAATCAATCAATCAATCAATCTTTAAAATAGAGAAAGTTGGGGCGCCTGGGTGGCTCAGGCGTTGGGCGTCTGCCTTCGGCTCAGGTCATGATCCTGGGGTCCTGGGATCAAGCCCCACATTGGGCTCCCTGCTCGGTGGGAAGCCTGCTTCTCCCTCTCCCACTCCCCCTGCTTATGTTCTCTCTCTGTGTCTCTCTGTCAAATAAATAAAACCTTTAAAAACAAAAAATAAAACAGAGAAAGTTTCATTTTTTTTCTTCTAATCTGAATGCCTTTATTTCGTTTTTTTAAGATTTTATTTATTTGAGAGAGAGAGCACGAGTGCGGGGTGGGGGGGTAGGGACAGAGGGAGAAGGAGAAGCAGACTCCTCACTGAGCAGGAATTTCACTCGGGCTCGATCCCAGGATGCCGGGATGATGACCTGCAGGCACTTAACCCACTGAGCCACCCAGGCACCCTGAATTCCTTTATTTCTTTCCATTGCCTAACTACCCTGTCTTGGACTTCCCGTAAAATGTCAAGTAAAGATGAGGTCACACTGGATTAAGATTCATGTTCTTATAAGGAGAGAGAGATCTGAAGACACAGAAAAGACACACAAAGAAGGCGGCCATGTGATGATGGAGAAAGAGATTGTAGTGATGAAGCTAAAAGCTAAGGACTGCCAATGAACACCTGAAGCTAGGATAAAGTCATGGAACAGATTCACCCTCAAAGCCTTCAAAAGGAACCAACCCTTCTCACACCTAGATTTCAGAATTTTGGCCTCCTAAACTGTGAGAAAATAAATTTCTGTTGTTTTAAGTCACTTGTAATGTAATGTAATTTGTTACATTAGCCCTAGGAAATAAATACAGAAGCTAAGATGGTCAACTGGAACCAGCATGATGGTAGAAGAAATTTTAAAAAGGTCATAAAAAATAAATTTTTAAGTGCTAAAAACAAGCAAAAACACACAAGACTTGATGATGAATTAGATTTGGTGACAGAAAGGGAAAATGAGGTATTAAAAAAGAAGCCACAGGGGGCGCCTGGGTGGCTCAGTCGTTAAGCGTCTGCCTTCGGTTCAGGTCATGGTCCCAGGGTCCTGGGATCGAGCCCCGCATCGGGGTCCCTGCTCCGCGGGAAGCCTGCTTCTCCCTCTCCCACTCCCCCTGCTTGTATCTCCTCTCTCGCTGTGTCTCTCTCTGTCAAATAAATAAATAAAATCTTTAAAAAAAAAAAAAAAGCCACAGTTTATGGATTAACAAACTGGATGGTAGACTGTGATTTCATAAAGTTTCTTGGCATGTGATCTATTTCTAAATATTATAATAAACTTTTGCCTTTAATTTCTATCTACAAATTCCTTCTTGAGTTTTCTGGGCCAAAGCCTGTGTTCTAATCTTAATAATTAATAGACTATTTCATTCATCTTCTTTGGTAGCATTTCAGAGATCTGTAGCTGAAGCAAAAAAATATAAAGGGACTGACTGCCAGTCCCAAAACATACCAAAAAGTACTCTTAAAAACAAAATAAATATTACCTTTAATTTTCTAAACCTCATGCAACTATAAACATTAAAATATAGCATTTACATTTTATTTAAATGTCATTGTTCATATTGCCCTATCACTGAGATAAGTTATTCCTATCCTAACATTCTCTTTCATGTATAAGAGAATAGAAAAATCTCAGAGTAAGTAAATTATTTGAATATTCATAACCTATACCTGGATTTTTATTATTCCAATTTTACATTTAAAATACAACATTTCAGGGATGCCTGAGTGGCTTAGTCGTTGGGCGTCTGCCTTCGACTCAGGTCATGGTCCCAGGGTCCTGGGATTGAGCCCCACATCGGGCTCTCTGCTCGGCGGGAGGCCTGCTTCTCCCTCTCCCACTCCCCCTGCTTGTGTTCCCTCTCTCACTGTGTCTCTCTGTCAAATAAATAAATAAATAAAATCTTTTTAAAAAAAAATACATTTTATAAGTTTAGAATATAATTTTCCACTTAATTTTATTTTCAAATCTTGAATTTCTTTCAATTCCTCAGAATTACTTTTGTAATAAAAATTATTCAGACTAAATCACAATCTCAAAGTGAATTATGGAGAAATTATCTGAAGGAAAAAACCTCCTAAGATAGTTTTTTAGATTACAAGTTTTCAAGCATTTTATTCTTTAATAACATAATTTTTTCCTTTATTAAAAAAAATTATAAATTAGCACTGATTCTAGGGCACCTGGGTGGCTCAGTTGGTTAACATCCAACTCTTGATTTTGGCTCAGGTCATGATCTCAGGGTCATGGGATGGAGCCCCATGTTGGGCTCCAAAGTCAGCTTGAGATTCTGTCTCCCTCTGCCCCCCTCCCCTGGCCACTTGCGTGCTCTCGCTCTCTTTCTAAATAAATAAATACATAAAATCTTTTTTTAAAAATTAGCATTGATTCTGGACTCCAATGAGAAATCATCTGGCAAATTTGAAACTTTTATATGTATGTTTTCTGATCTGACCATTTGACTCTCTGAAACTTTTAAAAAATTTAGCTAAATCTAGCTAATTTAAAATAGTCAAAATCTTCTGTAAGATTTTATTTCATATACCTCTATTTCCAACCAACTTTGAAAAGATTAGCTATACTATTAATGATAATGAAAAATAGTTACATTTTTATTTTCCTCCTAGACTATAAGCATCTGAGGAAAATAACTCTCTCACCGTTTTTAAGCACATAGCAGCCACTTGATCAATAATTGAATTGAATTCATTAAAATACAATTCTGTGGCAGACGCTAAATATTCTTTTAATGTACTTTTTAGCGCATATTTTATTATCATTATAATTATTCAACCATTCCTTGTCACTACTTTCATCCTTTTTTGTTTCTTTAAAAGAAATCAAAACTACATTTGAATTAAAACTAAGTAGAAAATAAGGAATTATTCAGTTAATATCTAGAACTTATACATACTGATTTTTATGTAGATTTCTAATATAATGTGACAACAAGGAAAACACAAAAGGAAATTTTTTTTAAAACAAGAAAACACAAAAGGAAATTTTTTTTTAGTTTTTTTTTAAAGATTTTATTTATTTGACAGAGAGACACAGCAAGAGAAGGAACACAAGCAGAGGGAGTAGAAGAGGGGGAAGAAGGCCTCCTGCTGAGCAGGGAGCCCTATGCGGGACTTGATGTGGGGCTCGATCCCAGGACCCTGGGATCATGACCTGAGCCGAAGGCAGAGGCTTAACAACTGAGCCAACCAGGTGCCCCCAAAAGGAAATGTTCTAACAGAAGTATCAACACTCCCACATTATACATATATAGTAGCTTTGGATTACTAGTTAAGCTGATTAAAAACTGTATACATATTTAATGAGCAAGTTAATGTCAATGCAGAGATGAATAAAGCTATCAATTTATATAGCACCTTTCTCCTACAGATCTCAAAGCATTTTCAAAAATTTTCTTTACCATCTTCCATGAAGTGAGCAGATGGTAGGACTCTTCTAGCTTTAGATGGCAAGATTTAGACACAAAATGGTTAAGCCGTTTCCCAAAGAGTCCAAGAGAATCAGGAGCAAAACAGAAATAGAACCCCATACTGACTCTTAATCTCCCATTAAAACTACCAGACCTCACTTTTAACCCGTGTATTTTCTGATCCTAGAATTTTACAAATAACAGTAGTGACAGCACCAACAAACATGGTGCTAAGAGCTAGCCACTGACTGTACGAAGGACTTTACATGCACAATCTCATTTAAGCCACACAGCAGCCCTGTTAGGTTGGTATTATCACTACTTCCATATCACACATAGAGAGACTGAGGCTCAGAGCATTTCAGTAAATTGATCATAGTCACACTGTTAATAAATAGTAAAGTCAGGACTTGAACCAAAGTAGTTTGACATATGACCACAATCATATGCTACATCTGAGTTACCCCCAGGAGTCAAAAGATTTTTAGTCTCATCAAACTAGATTTTGTACTTACTGGCAATTTGGTCTAGGTAGATGACCACTTGTCCCAGATTACACCTGTTGTCCCTAAGTAATTGTTAATGGTGCCCCTTTCAAACATCACAAGCCTCTGTGTTTAGATTATAAATTATAAGGTCAGCTTAATATTAGGCATGTGTTTTATCTTCTCTTGACTTTATTTTACTGAACTGTAGTTTGATTAGAGGACTTCCAAGGTTTTTTTTAATTCTAAAATAATGTAACAACTTCAAAAGCATAAAGACACAGGTATCTATCTAGGAAGGTTTTCACTTATATAAATATTCACTATAGTCCTCACAGTTATAAATTTTCACAAAGAAATTAAAGTTTACCAAACACAAATATGTTCACTAGTTAACTGACCCCTTATAAAAATCAATTCCCACTTGAACCCATTCCTGAACCTCTGTTGATCATTGCTGAATACTGTATGAGTGCAAAATAACTGCATAGCTAAACTGCTAGTCTTCCAAATGAGACAGAATTTCAAAAAACTAGTGAGATCTATGTTGGAAAAGAGCTCAGATCCCATGTAAAAGCTGTGATAAGGAAGGATATAGAAGAGTCATATCATTTAACAACTGCAGAAAATTGATATGGATGATGGCAAGCTAGTCTCTCTAAAGAAAATATGAGAAACGATTAAGAAAGAGTCTTGGGCCAGACAGCATGGTGTAGACTCAATTCTTCCTACTACTCCCTAATAAAGATCACTATAAACTTCGAAACTTCAAAAGGTAGCCACAGAACTCTGAAAATGGAGGGGCGCCTGGGTGGCTCAGTCAGTTAAGCGTCTGCCAGGGTCCTGGGATTGAGTCTCACATCAGGCTCCTTGCTCAGCGGGGAGCCTGCTTCTCCCTCTCCCTCTGCTGCTCCCTCTGCTTGTGCTCTCTCTGTCAAATAAATAAAATTTTAAAAATCTTAAAAAAAAAAGAGAAGAAGAAGAAGAAGAACTCTGAAAATGGAAATACGGCTGACATGCTGAGGGCCCTAGGTCTGGAGGAACACCGCAGCAGGACATCTTGCAACCCTTCTTCAGGAGAAGGGGACCCAGGCCTTGCCCCAAACCTAGCAACAGAAAGCAGCCTACATAGGCTCATTCCTTTCAACAACATTAGGCAAGCCTAACAGCACTGGTGAGGGCATATTGATAGGGAGTGCAAACTGAGCAGCCCAGAGAAACACTCCCCTCCCCCACTGAGACACACTAGGTAGCTAAGTGAGGCACACCACAACATGGGCCCAGGCTGGGAACCATTCTCCATCTCCTACAGTCAATGGAATCCTGCCACAGCAGCCCAGCCTGGAAAGCCTCTCTGTCCCCATGGGCTGGAGACAACTTTCTTCCTCCTAGAGGCACAGATGGCTTATTCTGGGGAAGCTCATTTCAATCCCTCACCTAACACTAGCCGGGACTATTAGGAGGCCCAGATAAACCAAGGAGACCAAACAGTATTGTACTGGATCTGAAACTTAAATTGTCAACGGAACCATACCCTTTAGAAAGCTTGTAGCTACATGCTAACCTAAATAGGGTGACTGCCTGCTAAAATAAAAGATTAAAAAAAAAAATTTTTAATAAAAGATTTAAATAGGACCCAGAGTTTCCTAACATAATAGCTAATTATTCAAGATTCAATTTTTAAAAATTCTGTATTATACCAGAAAACAGGAATATTACAACTTGAATGTGACAATCAACTGAGATGAATCAGATGTTTAAATTGAGAAGGAATTTAAAGCAGCCATCATAAAGTGCTTCACAATCAATTGGAAATTCTGTTGGAACAAATTAAGAAAATCCCGACAAAGAAATAGAAGTTACAAAAAGAATCATATACAAATTATAGAACTGAAAAATAAAATAACATTGATAAAAAGCTCACTGGAACAGCACAATAGTAGAATGGAGATGACAGAAGACCGTTTCAGCAAACTTGAGGACTGATCAACAGAATTTACTAAATAATGAGCTACAGAGAGAAAACAGCCTGAAAAAATAATAAATTTCAAAAGAATAAAGACCTGCAGGACAATGTTAAAAGATCAAACATCCATTATCACTGGGGTCCCAGAAGAGGTGAAATAGAACAGGGATAAAAGAGTATTTGAAAAAATCATGGCTGAAGTCCTCCCAGAAGGGTTTTAGCAAAAGATATAGGTCTACCCTTCAAGAAGCTGAGCAAACCCAGATAGGACAGACCCAACGAAATTCAAGATAAGATGTATCATAATTAAACTTCTGAGAACTAGACAAAGAATTAATCTTGAAAGCAAACAGAGAAATACTACCTACTGGGGAACGCCAATTCAAATTCCAGTGGATTTCTCATCTGAAACCACAGAGGCCTGACAGAAGTGAGACAACATTTTTCAAGTGCTGAAAGAAAAAAACTGTCAACTGCAAATTCTGTACCTGGTAAAACTACCCTTCAGAAATGAAGGGGAAATAAAAACATTCTCAGATGGAGGAAAACTAAAAGAACTTTTTACTAACAGATGTACCCTTAGAGAATGACAAAGGGAAGTTCTTCTAACAAAAAGAAAATAACAAAAGGAAGAATTTTAGAGAATCAGGAAGGAAAAAAAATAGTGGAAAGAGCAGAAATATGACATATAATAGTCTATCCTCATGAGCTTTATAAATATTTTTTGATTGAAGCAAAAATTACAATACCATCTGATACTCAAGGCAATGATATTTTAAAGTGGGAAGGTTAAAGGGACCTAGATGGAAGGAAAGATTTCCATACTTCACTCACTCAAAGTGGTAAAATGTTGACACCAGTAAAGTGTGATGTCACATATGAATATTGTAAAAGCTCTCGAGCGATCACTAAGAAAACTATACAAAGTAATACACTCGAAACCACTGTGAGCAAATCAAGAAACAAACCTATGGTTGAAATAAGGTCTCAATCCTGGTGCTCTGGATAGTGAGTGACCAACTGAATTGAGGAGAGAGCTAAAGATAAACACCACAGCAAGAGAACACAGATCTTCATTTGGAAAGAACTTTACAGACTAAGCAGTCCAACTACAGCCTCTAAATATACTTCTCTGCACAGGCATATGTGTTTGGGGAGGGAGGCATAATTCATCTGTACTATTATCATCTGCATTTAACAGCCAAATGAAGAGTAAGTAAAGTCATCCAAGATACTGCACTGATATTGGTAGGTTGCTTGCCACCCTTTGATCACTTTTCCCATTATAATCTTTGGTCTATCCCTATCAGAGGAAGGGAAGGCATTCAGTAAAAGTTACTGAACCTTACCCATGATCAAGGCTCAACTTACTGTAGTTAAATTGAAGATGGAAGAATAGAGATAGTAGATTGCTAGAATATTCAGGTCAAACTCTCAGGGTCTTCCATTTCTCATTTCTAAATCCAAAGTTGCCTTAAAAGGGAAAAGAGCTTCCTTCAGGAAATATATTTATCCCCACATACAAAATGTTTCTCTCCATAAAATAAACTTATTACTTTCTCCACAATGTACTTATTATGAAATAACACATGTGAAAGGGTCTAAAAACTACAAAGAACCCCGAAAATATGCAGTACTTTTGTTGTTTATTTTATAACATAGCTCGGAGATCTTTTGATATCTATAGATAGAGAGCATTTATTTTTTTTAAAGATTTTATTTATTTATTTGACAGAGAGAGACAACGCGAGAGAGGGAACACAAGCAGGGGGAGTGGGAGAGGGAGAAGCAGGCTTCCCGCCGAGCAGGGAGCCCGATGTGGGACTTGATCCCAGGATCCTGGGATCATGACCTGAGCCGAAGGCAGACGCTTAACGACTGAGCCACCCAGGCGCCCGAGAGAGAGCATTTAATTCTTTAATATAGTTACTCAGCACTCTGTATTTTATTTTACCCCAAGGGTTGACACAATTTACATTAATAATATTCATTTAGGATATATACATACTAAAAATATAGAACTCCACATGGAAGCATGATTATCAAAATCTAAATATTCAGATACATTCATAACTTCATCCTATTTTACTTTTTATAGATTATTAACTATTTATTCTTTCCCCAGAATTCTACCTTGTGCTTTACCTCTCTTACACTTTTATTTTAAAACTGTGTTGTTAAATTAAAACAATGCAGCAACAGAATATAGCACAAGGGCCTAGTTTTCCAATAAACTGAAATAGGTATAAATTTTAAAATGTAGAAAGAATAGATTCTTCTAATGGTTCTGTTATATATACACATACTCACACAATTATATATAGTAATAAAATAACTGCACAGAGAAAGTAAAATGTGAAGAAGGATGTCATACTGCAATCGCACACCTTTGTTCAGAAAAAAAAAATTCCAAAAAAATTTCACTTCTAGTTCTTGGTGAGTTCTAGTTCTAATAATGAATGCATAGCTGCAATTGCAATTATAACCCAAATTTTGTTTAAAATAAAAAACTTCCATAAATTCCCACTTCATACTTTTTCAAGATAAATTCTCAACCATCCACCACCTCCTCCCTCACCCACCGCCATACACACACATATACATTATTTAGTATGAAATTCTGGCAACTGCTTTAAATTATTTATTTTAAGTGGTATTTTTCCAATACTATTTACCCTTGGATAAAAGGTCCCTTTGCATCTAATATTTGAAGTAATCTAATGCTGACAAAGAAAACTGACTAAAAATAACAAAAATGGTCCTATTAATAGGGTTTCAATAAACAGTCCTCATTATTTTAAAAAAATGTAATGAACACTTAGCTTCAGAAGAAATGGGATTCAGAAGAAAATATTAAGTTCCCTTTGGCTGAACAAAATGATACATTTAGAATTCAATAGAGGACAGGAACAGGAAAGCATTATTCAAAGGAATATAATCTCAAACTGGAGACTAACAGCAATATCTGAGGCATAACTGTCAATCCAATAAATTGGAGTATAAATTAGAGAGGATTAATAAACCAGTTACAATCATGATTTCTACTAGCAACCAACCCCTGTTCACTGTGGACAGCAGGTATTCATAAAACACTGTTTGAAAAGCCATATCCTACTTGTTGGGATGAGCACTAAGTGGTGTATGTAAGCGGTGAATCATTAAATGCTACATGTGAAACTAGTATTACACTGTATGTTAACTGGAATTTGAATAAAAACTTGGAAGAAGGAAAAAAAAAAAAAAAGCCATGCCCTAAAGCTAATTCATAGGCCAAAAAGCAACTCAACAAGTTACTGTTAAATATAAAATCATCAGATCTATAAATTTGAATTCATTTAAATACTTTATATTTTATTACAGACATAGCCAGTTACCAAAATGTTAAAATATTTTAAAATTTTTAAATTGAAAACAACTTTTAAATGCCATCGATCTGTTTTTAATAAACTAGAAAGGGATCTTTATTACCTTATTTTAAAAGCAGAACACCTCCATCCAACTCAAGGACCAGTAATATTACAAGAAGGCTTATTGTTTAAAACTCCTGGTTTAGGATGCTATCAAGAGGATAGAGGTAAATAAAACATTAATACTAGAATATCAATGCCTAGTCTCCACACATCAGAATCATCACACAATCTTAAAAATGTTCCTTACTCTAAGATTCTGGCGAGTTCTACTGTGAAATGGATGAGTTCCATAAGGTAGAGTTTTCAGTAGTCCCTTGGATAGAGAGCAATGTCTAAACACTTTGAATAAAAAAGGTTCATTGTAAGTTGCTTAAAATACCATCACTACTACTTGGGAATGTTAATCATGCCTTTCTCAAAGACAGTTTGAAGAATGGAATCACTAAATACCCACGAACAGTGATCATTATATTTATTGTCAGTAATTTGCTGTATATTATTCTGCCAGTAGTATAAAATCATCACTAGTATTTACTCTACATCTATAGTACATAAAACACTGTACTAAACATATACCAGGCATGGGCTCTGCCTCTCTTTTAAAAAAGCTTAGATCTGGGAATAAACCCACAAATGCTGACAGCAACTCATATGTTCTAACCACCAGATACCATTTTTCTTCAGAACAACAAACCACACACATAGCATTCAAAATACCCTTTATTTTGGCCAAGGTTATGGTTATATACTGTGCTAAGTTATAATTGTACTGGTATCCCTTAAAGCCTCAAACTATTTTGACATTTTGGTGACAATAAAAAAAAAAATGGACAGAACACATGATTTCCGTTTTGTAAAAGCAAGTGAATAAATAATCATCATCAAATCCATATGTTAGAAACTAAGAGACAAACTAAGGATACCTCAATGAGAAAATTCACATGAGAATGGCAGGAAAAAATGCCTGTGGTTTACTGACTCAAGCTCAGTCACTAAGAACCTGTATACTCATATGGATAGGGTTTCATAATCAAAGATTCAGAGTCATTACTCATCTTACTCCTCTCTTTGCTTCCTCACAAAGATATACCAGCCTTGAGCATGAGAAATTGACTAAAAACTGCCTCAGGCAGATAAAAATATGACAATCATCCTGGCAATGAAGACAAATCGCCATGTTCATTAATCAAGCTACCAGTGGGAAACACTAGATCACGATGAACTAAAAACACAGGTGTAGGAAATTGCTAATTACTCAAAGTATTCAAATTAAGACTAAAATCTTATAAATATCTTGCACATTTATTAAATGAACACACAGATATGAAACACAAATCAAATAACAAGACTGTAACATGTTTAGATAACAAATGGAAAACTGAATATGATTAAAAGTCTCAAAACACCACATCCTTATTTTGGATGCAGGATAGATCCTTTACAAAATACAAGGGTAAATACCCAAGAGAAATGAAACATAGATCCACATAAAAACTTGTTTATGAATGTTCATAGCAGTATAATTCATAATAGCCAAAAAGTAAAACAAGCCAATGTCTACCAACGGATGAATATATAAACAAAATGTATTACATCCATATAACAGAATGTTATTTGGCCATTAAAAGAAATGAAGTACTGACAGATACTATAACATAGATGAACCCTGAAAACATTATACTAATAAGAGGCCATACACAAAAGGCCACATATTATAGGATTCCATTATATGAAATCTACAGGCACACCTATGGAGACAGAAAGTACTTTAGTGGTTACCTACGGTTGGGGTAGGGTGGTGGGCAATTGGAAAATGCTAATAAATACAGTTTCTTTTTTCATGTTATAAAATTTATTGCAGTGTGGTTATACAACTCTTTGAATATACTAAAACAATTAAATTGTACAAGAGGGAAAACATTGTGATTCAACATACATGAGATACCTAGAGTAGTCAAACTCATACAGACAGAAAGTACACTGGTTACCAGGGGCTGGGGAGAGAGAAGAAAGGGGAGTTACTGTATAATGGATACAGAATTTCAGTTTGGGAAGATGAAATACTCAGAGATGGATGGTAGTGATGGTTGTACAGAAATGTGAATGTACTTAATTCTACTGAAACTCTACACTTAAAAAGATTAAAATGGTAAATTTTATGGTATGTATATGTTACCACAACTCGAAAGTTCAGTTGAGTTGTATACTTTAAGTGAATAAACTGTCTGGTATGTAAATTATATCTCAATAAAGCTGTTAAATAAAAATAAATAAGGTATATGTGTGTGTATAAAAGAAAGAATAGTAAGCCTGCCACCACAATGGGTAAACTCCTAATCTATAATCACAAAAGTTCAGTGGCTCTGCTAATAGACTCTGGTTAGCCTCAAATAAGATGACCAGATGTGCCAAGGTCAGGGTGCTAGCCTTGACACTCTCACTACCCCCACGACCCTTGCCTGAGTGATTTCACCCACTCCTGTGGCTTCAGCATCCATGTGCTCATGATTCTCAAATGTAAATCTTCACATGGAAACCTCTCTGCTGTTGAACTGCTGCCCCATTATTTCTCAGTGCTCAATGGGCAGATACTCCCAGGTTCCTGAAAACTTCGCAGACATCATATGCTCAGAAAGCCACAAAATGGAGAGGTAAGAACAGGGGCTTGAAGTCAGAGAGACCTGGGATTCTACCACTTACTAGCTGGGCAGTCTTAGAGATGTAACGGAGCCTTTCTGATTCTCTAATTCCTTACTTTTAAAAGGAGAATTCTTCCAACTGCCCACAGGATTATTCAGAGGAGTAAACCAGATAAATGAATATAAAGTACTCAGAAAAACCAAGCATTTAGAAATTACTAAACACATATTCATTGCTTCCCCCTTTAAACTTGCTCTACTTCTTTATTCTCAAATTCAGTTAAAAATGTCATCATGTTCCAAATCTATAAACCTTGTTATTATTGATCTCGATTTGCCTTCTGAATTATTCTAGAAATTCTATCCATCTCAGAAATGCCTTTTTACTGGAATTTCTACCCTCATTTATTTTTGACACTTCTTTAATTTAGGCTTCTATTATGTCTTAAACTCTGACACAATTGTATCTCTTCATCATCAGTCCATCATCCATGCTAACATAAAATTGTCCTCCAAAAAATGAAACTTATCTCCTACTTTAAAATCTGTTACCTTTGAAATCCAAAAGCCTTAGCTTGGTGTTCAGCATAGAACTCTTTGAACACTAACTCGCTTTCCTTTGTAGTCACATCTACTCACATTCCCACCCTCTATGTTTTTCACTTTGTGAACTTCTCATCATTCCCTAGATGTACTCCTGACACTCACATTGTTCCCTTTGTAGAATACCCCTAATTCCTTTCCTTAACTTGTGAGACTTTTATTAATCCAAACCTATTTCAAATGACATGTTGTCAGAGACTGTGTTATTTATCTTTTACATATCCGCCTCCTCACCATGTTGTAAACTACCAGAACATGGATGATGGGCTACATTCATTCTGTATCACCCTTGGTTGCTGGTGATGAAGGAAAAAAAGAGGGAGTCAACACTGAAGATCCAGATCCAGTTACATTAAGAAATTTTTGCTCTAAGGTAAATGCCAGAGACAACTAGTGTTTGGTATAAATCACACCATAAAGTTTCAGCCAGTGAAATAAATTATTAATCACAATATTTAAAACCAAAACCAAATCTTTTCTGTTTTGTTATTATTGTTGTTTGCTTATTTCTTAAGACTTTACTGTAAACCAAGGAACAACGCATTTTTAAAGGACTGAGGAGTAAAAAACTGACCCAGTTGCAACATACATCAAAAAATATTTCTTGGATGACAAGGCAAGTTTTAGAATGGTTAATTGAGAATTCTACTGGTTTTTAGCCTAGGCCCTAACATTAGAATCTCTGATTTTGGAAACTGAGATTAATAGCAACTTCTAACACTGAGAGACAGGTACAAGTTTTTGGCATCATGCCCCTAAGTGAACCACCAGATTACTTACCTATGAAGAAATAAATTCTATCCTAGGTTAGAGGTGGCTCAGCACTCAAGATTAGGCATAGTCTTGAAAAACTACTCTATGGCTGATGTCACCATTAACTACCACTGATCACACTGGACTGGATCCTTTGCCTAATATCTCAACAAAGAATGTCTTCTGATTATCTCAGGGCTTGGTAATGAAAGGCTCAACAACTCAAATTTCCAGAAATCTAGCATGAAAAAAGATACTGGCAGCCAGAACATGGGATAACAGCTAAATAATCTTTTTTAGGAAATGATATTTCAGATAAATAAATAAATTGGCTAAGAAATTTTATTACTTAGGATACTGGGCTCTCTCTTATACATTTATTTCTCAACGACTTGGTGAATATAAGTTAAATAACTTTTGTTTTAGCTAAAAAAGTCAAGCTAGCCAGTTATTTGTTAAGGAAAGTCTTCGCACATAAAACACATATTTTTTTCATTTTATTTGTCAGATTGCTCAGAAATTGCAAAACCACATGGAAAGAGTGAAATCTGATCATTTAAGCATGAGACAAAAAGAACAAGAAAATTTTACTTTCAAGAATAGCTTCATTGGAAACTTTGGTACAAATTCAATAAGGGAAATAAACTAAAAATAAAAGTCTTTTTTTAATCAATTATACCTAATAATTAGCTTGAATTTTTATATTAGTTGGATTTACTTAAGTATGAGGCAAAAATAATTATTCATTTTGTTAACACTGGAGGTACTTAGCACATATTAATGAACTAAAAATCCAGGTGAAAATAATTTTAAAAACATAAAGTACCAAAATGAAAAACAAGCAGAAAAAATTATCAATAGTGACTGCAAAAATTTAAATCATTTCAAAGTAAAATTGCTAAATAATAAAAGCACCATGAATGAATTCACTAGAGATAATTTTTTTTTTTTTTCCCTAGTAGGCGCTGGGCTTGGCACCTAACATGGAACCTGAACTCACTACCCTGTGATCAAGACCTGACCTGAGATCAAGAGCCAGATGTTCAACTGACTGAACCACCCAGGCGCCCCCACTAGAGATAATTTCTACAGCGTTATTTACATTCTAAAATTTAGAAGAGGATTACATTTTATTCAGTGGGCTAAAAAAGCAATACACAGTTCTGATCTCAAAATCACTTGATAATAAGATCCAAAAAAAATTACTGTGTAATCTGAGAGGTAGGAACATAGTTACAGGTGACTTACCAAAACAAAACTAAAAAAATGATCTTAGCAAAAAGTGCTAGCATACCTCAGCAAAAAACACCTTAAAATAATTGTCCACTGTACATAGGTTATCCCAGACATTTCAATGTTAGTTAAATAACAGGAAAAAGTATGATAAGAACAATACGTCTCAAGAGATGCCTATTTAATACAACTCAGTAGTCAACTTCGATTGATACTCTATCAAATATAGGGGCGCCTGGGGTGGCTCAGATGGTTAATCATCTGCGTTCAGCTCAGATCATGATCTCAGGGTCCTGGGATCGAGCCCTACATCGGGCTCCTGGCTCAGCGGGGAGCCTGCTTCTCCCTCTCCCTCTGCTGCTCCCCCTGCTTGTGCTCTCTCGCTCTATCAAATAAATAAATAAAATCTTTAAAATAAATAAATAAATAATCAAATATAAAATTTCTTAATGTGAGAAACATATTTAAATCTAGATTCAAAATCCTATTTTTTGTAATACTGGTTATTAACTCTAAAGATTTAAATAATAATAGGTGTTACCAGTGGCATGTTGCTAAAAATTTAACAGCTACCACTTCTGAAACACCACCACCCACAACCATTACCATCTTTTGATTTGCAACATTTCTGAGGTATTAACAGCCCCACCATGGTTAATTTGAAGGTATCAATGCAATGTCATTTCATGGCAATTGAGAATAGATACACATTAATAGACCAGCTTCTGCAAGCTGGCTCCAGTATATCACTGAGCTTTAACTTCCACTGAGCTCTTAACTACTTGACAAGCACTGTGCTATAGACTATACATAGCCCATTTAATTCTCACAATAACCTACAAAGCATATATTACTTCATCTTACAAATGAGGAAACCGAGCCTCTGAGAGATAAAGTAATTTGCCCAAGGTCACATTACTAATGAGCAGTAGGGCCAGAATTTAAAAATATTTTTAATCGGGGCGCCTGGGTGGCTCAGTTGGTTAAGCGACTGCCTTCGGCTCAGGTCATGATCCTGGAGTCCTGGGATCGAGTCCCGCCTCGGGCTCCCTGCTCAGCGGGGGGTCTGCTTCTCCCTCTGACCCTCTTCCCTCTCGTGCTGTCTCTCATTCTCTCTCTCTCAAATAAATAAATAAAATCTTTAAAAAATATATTTTTTAATCATTTTAATTATCATTCTTCACTCCGACCCATTGTTATTAATGGGTCTGATTTTTAAATGAACTGAATCCATTTGCCTACTTATTTGTAGTACTACAGTAAATATCAATATTTTTTGATAAGAAAAATGAGATCATGACCTGAACCAATATTTTTTATTGATATTTATTGTAGTACTATTACTGATGACGTGCAAAGAGTTTAGAAACAGGTCTTCATGTCTCCAAAGACTGATCTTCTTTCCCCTAAAATATTATGCTTCTAAAATAAGGGATGCTGATGTTAAATATCGGATAAATAATCAGTAATAAAATAGAGCTCAGTACAAAAATCAACATACTTCATTATCATCTTTAAAATTAATTTTAAAGTATGCAATAAAAACAGAGCTCAATCACAAGTATAAAATATGTGATGGTTAATTTTTTCTTTTATTAAAAACGTTTTCAAAATCCTGATGGAAAAAATAAAGAAGTCATGAACAAATGGAAGTATACATACACACACACAGCTCTTGGGTGGGAAGTCCACATATTGTAAAAAACATTGCAATGGTTCTTCTACTGACTAAGCAGTTAGTAAGAAGCTAAAATAAAGTACTCCCAGAATTTGAGAACATATTTAGAAAATATCACTTAGACAAAACTGGTTTAAGAAATGATTTATAGGGGTGCCTGACTGGCTCAGTTGGTAGAGTAAGCAACTCTTGGTCTCATGGTTGTGAGTCTGAGTCCCACATGGGGTGTAGAGATTACTTAAAAAATAAAATCTTTAAAAAAAGAAATGATTGGTGCACCTGGTGGCTCAGTCCCGTCTGACTTGATTTTGGCTGGAGTCATGATCTCCAGGTTATGAGATCAAGCCCCATCTCAGGCTCCGCGCTCTATGGGGAGTCTGCTTGAGATTTTTCTCTCCCCCTCCCCACCTGCTCTTTTGCTGTCTCTCTCTCAAATAAATAAATAAATCAGAAAGAAAAGAAAAGAAAAGAAAAGAAAAGAAAAGAAAAGAAAGAAAGAAAGAAAGAAAGAAAAGAAAAGAAAAGAAAAAGAGAAAAAAACATTTATAAATGTACAATTAAGATTGAAATATTTCTTACATCTACTCCAAGAAGATTCCAGGATGTATCCTCATGAACAGATGGCTTTATTTTTATTTTAAAGCTACTATTTTTTTAAAAAATTTATTTATTTATTTAAAAATTTATTATTTATTTATTTATTATAAATATAATTATATATTTATAATTTATAATTTATTTATTTATTTATTTATTATTAAAATTTATTTATATTATTTATGTATTAGAGAGAGAGAGAGAGAGAGGATGAATGGGGGGGGGCAGAGGGAGAGAGACAAGCAGACTCCCTGCTGAGGCAGGGCTCAATATCAGGACCCTGAAATCATGATCTGAGCCAGTCAGATGCTTAACCCACTGAGCCACCCAGGTGCCCCTAAAGCTACTATTAATTGGGCTCCCACTGTAAGTTCAGCAAAGCACTTGACACATATTATCTCATTTAATCTTTGTTACAACTTCATAGCATCTATATCACAGCTCTATTGTCTTTTACTAAATTTTTAATTTTTATTCCAGTATAGTTATTAACATGCAGTGTTATATTAGTTTCAGCTATAAAATAAAGTGATTCAACAGTTCTACACATTATCCATTGCTCATCATGATAAGTATACTCTTTAATCCCCATCACCTATTTCACCCATTCCTGCCCCCGCCCCACCCCACCACCTCCCCTTTGGTAACCACCCGTTTGTTCTCTATAATTAAGAGTCTGTTTCGGGGCGCCTGGGTGGCTCAGTTGTTAAGCATCTGCCTTCGGCTCGGGTCATGATCCCAGGGTCCTGGGATCAAGCCCTGCATCCGGCTCCCCGCTCTGCGGGAAACCTGCTTCTCCCTCTCCCATTCCCCCTGCTTGTGTTTCCTTTCTCACTGTCTCTCTCTGTCAAATAAATAAATAAATAAAATCTTAAAAAAAAAAAAAAAAGAGAGAGAGAGTGTTTCTTGGTTTGTCTCTCCTTTTTTTTCCCCTTTCCTCATTTGTTTTGTTTCTTAAATTCCACATATGAGTGAAATCATATGATATTTGTCTTTTTCTGATTGAATTATCCTGCTTAGCATTATACTCCCTAGCTCAATCCATGTTGCTACACAGGGCAAGATTTCATTCTCTTTATGGCTGAGTAATATTCCATTGTACATATAATACCAATTTATCCATTCATCTATTGGTGGACATTTGGAGATAGCTCTATTTTTTTTTTTATAAAGAAAATAGAATTAGGTAAGTTATATCTACTTCACAGCTAAAAAGAGGAAGAGCCAGAATTTAACCTCAGATCTAACTCCAACATAAGGACTAAGCAGTATATTACATAACTCTCATTGATCTGTTTGGTACCTGAAAATAAAATTAGAAATTTTAATTACTTAACTAAAATTAAAATCCTTAGTTTTTACTATGGATTATGACCTGTATTAATGGTCTTCCTTCTATTTTTCTCTGAAAAAATTTATACAATGATTTTTTACTTTTATACTTGGAGGAAAGTTTATTTGATTTTGCAGGGGGAAAAAAAACCTTACTGCTTACAGAAATAGAAAAATCTGTGAAATAAGAGAAACTCCAGGAAACACTTTTAAACACAGAGACACTCAGAATATTTTAACATATGTTGAAGCCATGTAGAAAAGAATAATTTGGTACATATTAATATACAATATGCAAATATTAATACTGCACATAAATAGCTAATATTAATAGCTAATTAATAGCAAATATTAACAGCTAATATCCTAGCAAGGTGTTACACTAAATCGCTGAAATGCAGTGATTTTTTTTTAAAGATTTTATTTATTTATTTTTCAGAGAGAGAGAGCACACACACACAAACAGGGGGAGCGGCAGGCAGAGGGAGAAGCAGGCTCCCTGCTGAGCAAGGAGCCCGATGCAGGACTCGATCCCAGGACTCTGGGATCATGACATGAGCCAAAGGCAGACGCTTAACCGACTGAGCCACCCAGGCATCCCTGAAATGCAGTGATTCTTATAAGAAATGGCAGAAAGTAACATATTTCTCTGTATTTTGCAAAAATCTCTTTTAATTTATAATGAAGAGTAAACAGAAGGTCCAATTATAGAGATCTGAGGCACTAAAGTTCTTATACTAATTAATCCTCACCACTATTTATTAGATGTACATGTTACGAACTTACAATACGTTTATTTTTTCTAATTTGGTTAATGATTTCCTAGAATAAATGAGGAAGCTGCCAGTTACTTAATAAAATAATGTGTTATATTCCCAGCACTAAGAACAGTGTCTTAGGAATTCAATAAACAGTTGCTGAATTAATGTATAAGATCTTTTCCAATAGGATTTTTTAATGAAAAATTTGTTTAAAAATTGAATGAGCATATTAAAAGAAAATTATCTAGAAAAAAATAGTCTTCTAATTCCCAAGTTAGGGGTCTTTAAAAACATAATTAACACTGGGGAGAGAATATTCTTATTACTATGGCATTATAAATAATGTCAGTTTAACCAGACATATACTGTAATGAGAAAGAGAGAACTACATGGGGTATATTTAATTTCCTTTTCTATTTTTTTTTTTTAAGCTTTCATTCCTGTATCTACCTACTGACAGAGGAAGAAAAACAATTTAGGAATGAAACGGTCTCCTAGTAACTTAGGAGTTTACATTCCATGTATGTTTACAATTACCTGATTTTTTTCTAAGTTTCACATAGCTAGTAAGTGGCAACTAGTAGGCCCTATGATATTTTGTTGATTTGATATGCTGTGATGGGCTTATGGTTACTCCTCTCTTACTGGGTGTTTCAATTTACTTCCACTATTGCAAACATGTTGACTCAGTGCTTAGACATGGGCCCAAAGCAGTTGGAATTACTTTTAGCTATAAAAAGTTATTATTTTTTATATTGTATCATTTGACCTACATATTATCTGACCTACATCAGATAAAGGAATATTTGCACAACTGGGGGTTGAACATGGAATAGTAGTGAAGACTCTGAGCCTCTCCCTCTTAAATTGGTTAGGGACCCTGAGCATGATATATTTCACTGCTTTAAGCATGAGGGTAATTATGGTCAGCTAGGGCACAAGAAGCTTATTTACGCTCAGAACATACACATGCTCAGAACAAGTGTGGGTGCACAGAATTTAAGACTAGAACATTGCAATTTACTCACATTTGTTAATTTTAACATTCAACAATCAGGTATCCTCTTTCTCTTTCCCATTAAAAAAAAAAAAAACTCTATCAATGTAAGTTCATTTTCTTAACAGAAACAGGACCTAATATACATTGAACAAATGCTATGTGCCAAACACTGTTTTACATGCTTTAACTACATACTACGTTACTTAATGCCTCCTGCATCTTGCAGTTCATATTGAGGAAGAAAAGTAACAAACACTAGTGGGCTTCAAATTAAGAAATACACTGATTTTCTTAACAGTCTTAAAGACATCTATGGTTTAATATTCCATACCTTGCTACAATACTATAATAGCAACCCTGATGAGAACACTTTTTATTCACATGGCATCTGTGAATAGATGTTATGTAAACTATAATGTACATAGCATTTTCAAATTTCATGTATCACTTGTGAGGAAGGAATTACTATTCCACAAAGTGTTAAGACAGATTCAGAGATGAAACTTCAGGGATAACTGGCATAGATGGAAGTAGAATTCAGGTCTCTTGGGCCACTCTTGTGGGGAATGAGAAATGCAGAAAGGTTAACACCTGCCAAAGGTTAGAAAAGCATGCACATGGACTGTCTGCTGGGGTGCGAGCTACTGCTCACTGAGAAAAGGAGATCTCCAGACAAGAATGAGCTCCAATCTTCGTATTAAATAGCATATTTCATTTTTAAGAACTTGAATCTTCACTGGTGAAGCACTTAGGGGATATCACAGTGTTTGTTAATAAAAATTACTGATCTGCATGGAAAGAATACTGTGTACTGTTCTTTAATTATTGGACTTGAAATCCCTTCCAATAGCACCTTAAATGGTTTATGCTTCCACATGCATAATTATTCTATGATTATAAATGATGAAGAATATTAGGAAATATATTAGGAATATAATAAATACAGAATATTTTGTATCTCCTTAAGTAAACCATAAATGTATAAAAAGTAGGGACAGAGTCTTTGAGTGCATCACACATACTAGGCGGACAACAGCTTGGCAAATTTACTAGAAACTAAAAGTTAACTACAAAAGCCCAAAATCTTTATGAACACAAATATTTAAAACAAAACAAAAAAAACCCTAAACCCCCCAAACCATAATAGCTTTCTTTCATCAAATGCACACATATTAACTATTGAGAGGCACTGATCCTAAGAATTTATTTCAAACTCTTAATTTCCTTTAACACTCCTTTACACCATCCTGTCATCACGTGACAAGGAAGCACATATACTGGCATCCAAGAAAATCCAACAACCTAGTTTTCCAAAAATTTCAACAGAATGTTAATACAGGCACATCAAAAATATTTTACTGTTGGTAATTATTTATAAGCCAAGGGTAAGAAGACAATTTTAAGTATCATTAAAATTTACTGAGCAAAAGAAAATCTAGGGAGGACAAGGTTTCGGAGGAATATTGAATTACTGGCACACATATATTTGGAAAACTCTTTTCAGTGATATGTCACCCTTTTGCATTCTTCATCTTCATTTTAAAAGAAACTAAACTGTACTCCAAAAACAAAATTCTTCAACAACTCCCATAATTTTCTAAAGAGTTTAAACATTCATGATGTGGTCAACCTTACAATAAAGATAAACTAAATTATTCTAATAGCAAGAGCTTGTCCAAAAATGACCTCAATTGGATGGAGATACTATCAGAGTTTCAGTGCTGAAGTTTCCAAAAACAACAAACAAACAAACATGGGTTGTAACACAGAACTGAAATAGTTTAGCAGATAAGGTCAGTCATTTCCAAGGCAATCACATAAAACTTTAAGAGTTCTTTTTTTGGATTTAACAATGCTACCATTAATATAAAACATTTTTAAATTTAAACAAGTCTTAAATGAGGTTTTAAAAGCAGCTGATGATTCTTTTGTCTGAAATGAATCAAACACAAGCTTCTATATTGTCACCTAACAAATTCAAGATTTGCATCTCTTGCTTCCATATTCAAATTGTGGATTTTTATGACATAAGCAAATCAAATTCCAACCAGTTAAAAGCTATCAATACAATTCTCCTCTAAATAGTTCTCTCTAATAATATTTGTTAGTTTTTATGAAAAGACAATACATAAATTGTTTAATTCTCAACTTTCGCATGAGGAAATTATTTGATTATTTCTCCTCTAAATCTCATTTAACTTGCAAAAGTATATCAATGGAAATAAATAAGGGTTAAAAAACAAAGCAAAACAAACAAAACCCTTTTACACAGCCTCCAAAATAGAATTCAAGAGTATAACATACGAAAAAAAAAATTCCTTAATTTAACCAAATCTATTCTTTCCTACTATTTACTAACATTCATTGAAAGAGGACTTCTGTAGTATTTATCACTTGTTAAAAATTATACAAATTAAATAAATTTGTCTTATTCTGAGCAAATGCAATGGTTTATCTTATTATAAAACACAAATAATTAAAATTCCAATAGTAATTAAAATTGAGCCATCCCTTCTTTCTCCCCTTATTCATCACAATATACCTTCTCTTACTGGCTCATTGGTAGATTCTCCTTTTAGACTCAGCATCCTGGAGAAGCCATTGGAAAGAGTAGAGAAAATGCCACGGATGAAATATCCCTGCTGCTCAGACTCCTCTGACCTCCCTGAAGTCGGCCACAGTCTAACAAATCTGATATTGCAGCGGGGTTCTGGCTCTGAAATAGATCTGGTGAATGGAACCCGAAGTGACTGAGTGTTGACCAGGTTCAGCTTCTCTGTTGATGTTCCAAGGACCTCGTTAGCAGAGGAAGAAGCATTATTGCCAACCATCGTTGGCAGGACCTTTTGTTGTGGTTCATCCAAGTCTTTCTTATTAGTCTCCAATCTCTCCCTTTTGCCCCCTTTCCACCTAAAGCTGGGATGTGTTTGCCACCGATAAGCACCCAGTGGCTTTCCTAGATTGGAAACAGCATGTTCATTTTTCTTCCTCTTGCTTTTCACTGGACCACGCCATGGAAAGCTCTTTAAGCTTGTTCCTATCTCTGCATTTGCATAAGCAGGTTCTGACAAAGATCTTCGATAGCTTGGAGGACAAGGTGATGTCTGTCTTTTAAAGATGCTCATCTTCCACGACTCCATTTTTTAACAACTTCTCTAAAACTTTAAGTTTCCTCTACCCTGCAGTCTTTGCAGTCGAACCACACTTGTCCGTGCAGTCCAAAATATTCAACTGCTTAAGCAGCTTTCTTTGTGTGGCTTTGAACCACAGCAGATGTTGCTGCTTAAGAGCTGGTGTCATGTTATTACCCCATTTTCCCAGATCTCCGAAATTTCAGCAGCACCCAAAAATCTCTTGCCTGAAGCAAATAATCTTCAGAGTGTAGCAAAAGTAAAGATTTCCAGAAGATCATCTCGCTTCCTGCTGTAGGCTACATTTCTGTACTAAGTTTTCAGGAAATGATTTTAAAGAAAATGAGAAGTGAAATAAAAGCGACAAAAAACCCACAAACACCTTTATGGACCAATAGCAGTTAAGTGTTAACCATGCAAATGATAGTGGGTTAAAAACAGATTGTGAAAGTACTCAAGCTGACATCCACACTTGACAGAAGAAGAAAGAAAACTTGCCTAAAAGCCTGCCCTTTAAGCAACAACTCTTCAGAATAGTTTCTAAAGTCTGTATTTCAGAAATTTAATTTCAAGAAAATCACTGCTATTTTTACCACAACTTCTCTCAAAATTAATACTGTTTTTCAATCAATAGGTAAAGTCATATACTGTTTTGTTCAAGTAGGCACTACAAGGAGGAGGAAAAATGAGCAAAGGAATGCCAAAATTTAAAGCCATTTTAAAAATAAAATATACTAGAGAGAATTTTAAAAGCATAAATGGACAGAAAAGAGAACAGGGACAGAGGATATTTGCTATGAACTACAGCAAAGGAAAAGCAAAGCCTTGAGGCACTATCTTGTGGGAACTGGAACACAGGAACATATATATTTCGATGACTTCTAGAAGGGGAAAGTTTGCTTTGTAAATCTAGTTGGGATAAGCTGTCTGGAAATATATTCCCTGTTTAAACAAAGAAATTCCTTTACTCTTCTTTGTGCTGCTTACAACTTTAAAAAAAGAGCTGACTATTCAAAATTTTGTTAAAGCAAGTACCTTATAGGGAACCAAGATCATGAATGCCAAGTTTTTGGCTGGTTAATTTTTTTTTCAAATGTCTGCTCATAAACTCCTGAAAACAGGAGTTTCAAATGGAAAACCTGACAGACTTTGGGCCACCAATAAAAGAGATATAACATTGTAATCAAATCACTTTGCAAGTTGTAGAAAAAATAATTTCATCTGGAAAACTAAAAACCTATTCATGTAGTTGCAGAACACGTACAATGAAAAACCGTTCTCACACTAAGTCTCATTACTATAGAAATAGGAAATTTACTACCTTACCTATTCTTTTAAACATATTAAAATGTTCTAGTTATTTCCATTATCATAAGGCAATAATCTCATTTTTGTTTGTTTATATAGGTTCGAAACGTATATGTCTATATTAAAGAAATGCTGAAGTATTTGGCTTTCCCAAAAGCATAACACATCAAACTAGTAAAGTGTCTTAAAATCATAAAATTTTCTCTTGTTTAAACTGAGGGTTGCTGGAGTGGTGGGGGGTGGGAGGCATGGGGTAGCTGGGTGATAGACATTGGGGAGGGTATGTGCTATGGCAAGCGCTGTAAATTGTGTAAGACTGTTGAATCACCTGTACCTCTGAAACAAATAATACATTATATGTTAAAAAAAAAAAAAGAAGAAGAAGAAGATAGTAGGAAGGGAAAAATGAAGGGGGAAAATCGGAGGGGGAGACGAACCACAAGAGACTATGGACTCTGAGAAACAAACTGAGGGTTCTTGAGGGGAGGAGGTGAGGGGATGGGTTAGCCTGGTGATGGGTATTAAAGAGGGCACGTATTGAATGGAGCACTGGGTGTTATACACAATGAATCATGGAACACTACAAGAACTAATGATGTAATGTATGGTGATTAACATAATTAAATAAAAATAAGTAAGTAAGTACAAAGTTAAAGAGTAATGTTTTAGAATCTTGAACACATCATTCAGTTTTAGATGATATTTATCCAAATAAAATTAAATGTCACTGGACAAAAAAAAAAAAATTTCTCTTAAGAAAAAAAAGAGCAAAAAACCCCCCCCCCCAAAACCAGAAATCTGACTTTGCACAGAGAAAAACAATAAACATTAAGCTCTAATCTCTATTAATGGCACATCACACCACCTACAGAAATTAATCTGTGATGAAAATAAACCTAAATGTAACACGTAAAACTGTAAAGCTTAAAAAATAAACCATAGGAGAATATATTTGCGAACTGAGGGTAGACGAAGATTTCTTAGAACACAGAAAAGTAATAACTGTGATAGGAAAACATGAATAAATATAAATGCACAAAAATCAAAAACGTCTGTTCAGTACAAGACATATTAAGAAAATCAATAAGTCATAAAATGGGAGAAAATATTCACAACACAAACATCTCACAATTTGTACCACAATATATAAAGAACTACAACTAATTAGTAAAAAAAAAAAAAAAAAAGAAACCTAATATTTAAAAGTAGTCAAAAAAGAGTTGGGCAAACCTTTCACAAAGAAAGCTATATGAATGATCAATAAGCATATGAAAAAGTACTCAACCTCATTAGTAATTAGAGAAATGCAAATTAAAGCTATAATGAGATATCACTCACATCCAATAGCATGGCTAAGATTTAAAGGGCTAAGAACACAGGTATTGGTGAGGATGTGGAGCAACCAGAAAACTCGTTAACTGGTTAATAGGAACATAAATGGCTCAATTACTCTGACACAAATTTGACATTTTCTTTATAAAGATAGACCTACATCTACCCTATCACCCTGACGTTCTACTCATAGGCATTTATTCAAGAGAAATGAAAATATACATACTTGTACTTCAATGTTCACAGCTGCTTTATTTAGAACAGCCACAAACTGGAAACAACCCAAATGCCCATGACAGAAGAATGGATAAACAAATTGTGGTATTTTCATACAATGATGTATTACTCAGCCAGAAAAAGAATGAACTATTTACAACAACAACAAGAAAAATGTAGATGAATATCCCAGATATTATGACACCAAAAGGAACTGGACACAGAAGAGTACATACTGTATGATTCCATTTCTATAGAATTCTAAAACAGGATAAACTAATCTATAATGAAAAAAAAAAAGTCAAAAAAGCAGTTGTCAGTGGTGGAGGACACTATTAACAGGAAAGGGGCACCAGGAAGCTTTCTGGGGTGATGAAAACTTTCTAAGTCTTGACAGAGATAGGAAAATGTGGGTTTATGTAATTATAAAAACCCACCCCAAGTATTCGCTTAAGATTTATGTGTTTTGGGGGCACCTTGGTGGCTCAGTTGGTTAAGCATCTGACTCTTGGCTCAGGTCATGATCTCAGGGTTGTGAGATCGAGCCCACATCGGGGCTCCATGCTCAGCATGGAGTCCACTTGAGACTCTCTCCTTCCCTCTGCATCTGCCCCTCCTCTTGCTTGTGCACGTGCACGCCCATGCTCTGTCTCCCCCACAAATAAATTATTTTTTAAAAAACATTTATGCATTTTTCCATAAATTTTACCTTAAAAATTATAAACAATACTGAACTTTTAGTTAGTAGGTTTGCTTAGCCAGTGTTACAGGTTATCGATTCCGAAACCACTTTCTGTGTATTTTAGTCTTGAGGAAAGGGGAGTAAACACATCAAAAAGAATAAATGGATGGGGGCGCCTGGGTGGCTCAGCTGGTTAAGCGACTGCCTTCAGCTCAGATCATGATCCTGGAGTCCCTGGATCGAGTCCCGCATCGGGCTCCCTGCTCAGCAGGGAGTCTGCTTCTCCCTCTGACCCTCCCCCCCATTCTCTTTCTCTCAAATAAGTAAATAAAAACCTTAAAAAAAAAAGAATAAAAGGATGGATGAATAAATGAATGCATACATATATACTAATACTAGAACTAACACTATGTGCCTCCTGATACATTGAACTGTGAAGGATACATACTTGTGTGTTATTCTGCAAAAATACACAACCTAAATTTAATCTAATCAAGAAATATCAGATAACCTCAAATTAAAGATCTACAAAAACTGTCCTTGCTTCAAAAATGTCAAGGTCAAGAAAATCAAAGAAAAGCTATGAAACAGTTGTAATTCAAAGGAGACTAAAAAGAGACTATTAAAAACAATGCATGATTCTGGATTAGATCCTGAACTGGGAAAAAAAAAATAGCTATAGAGGACATTATTGGGACAACTGACAAAACTAGAACATGGATTATGGATTAGATAACAGAATCCTATCAACATTAAACTTCCTGATTTTGATAATTTTCCTTAAGATTGCAAAAGAGAGTGTTCTTATTCTTTTTTTTTTTTTTTTAAGATTTTATTTATTTATTTGAGAGAGAGAGAATGAGAGACAGAGAGCATGAGAGGGAGGAGAGTCAGAGGGAGAAGTAGACTCCCTGCCAAGCAGGGAGCCCGATGCGGGACTCGATCCCGGGACTCCAGGATCATGACCTGAGCCGAAGGCAGTCACTTAACCAACTGAGCCACCCAGGCGCCCCGAGAATGTTCTTATTCTTAAGAAATTCACACAGAAGTATTTAGGGACATAGGGACATGATGTTTCCAACTTATTCTCAAATGATTCAAGAAAAAACTATGCATAGCAAAGTAGATAAAATATGATAAAGCAAATGGGGCAAAATGTACATAATTATTGAATGTAGGTAAAGGGTATATGAGAGTTTCTTGCATTCTAGCAAATCTTCTATAGGTTTGAAATTACATCAAAATAAAATATTGAACAAGTGAAATTTTTAATTCCACAACCATTTTGTTTGGGTCTATAATACAGGTAGAGACCATTTCAGAGTATCTTTTGACTAATATAAAGAAATATCTAGTTCCACAGGTTTTATGGGAGAGGGAGATTAATCAAGATCATCCCCTATTAAAATACCTCAATGGAAAATTAAATTAAGACTATAATTTTGAGGTGGCTGAGTTGGTTAATCGTCTGCCTTCAGCTCAGGTCATGATCCTGGGGTCCTGGGATCAAGCCCAGAACAGCGTGTCGGGCTCCCTGCTCACCTGGTAGTCTGCTTCTCCCTCTCCTTCTGCCCCTCCCCACCCCGATTAGTGTGCTCTTTCTCCCTCTCTTGGACCCCCCATCTCCCCCCTTTCTCTCACAAATAAAAAAACAAAATGTTAAAAAGACTAAATAATTTTGAGAAAAGCTGCACAGGAGGAGAACTTGAGCCCTGTAATCAACATTGTGAGACTCAATGTTAAATTAGAAAATTCTTTTATACACTAAATAGGTAAGGTAAAAATAATTATCATAGTTTCTAAACTCATCAACTCAATTCTTTTGAGGAAGTACCACAAACCTTCTTACCATAAACTTCCTTATTTAAGGAATATGGAATTGGAAAATACTAAATAACAGAGAAAAAGATTCAAGAGAAATCAGAAAGCAAAAGAACTATAGACCGAGGCAGTGACAGCCTCTAAGAATAGCTAAAGGAGAAGACTCATCTCTCTCACAGCTGCTAAAGTTTGAGTCAAGTGCTTCAATTATCTCATCATTATGAAAGCCTAAGATTATTTATGTTAGTTATTTCTCCAAGTTTTATCTTTTATCTGAATTTAAGACAATAACTTGCCACTCTACATTTTCTGAATTTCTCAAAATATATATTATGAATTCATGAATTTTTAAGAAAATATTCACAGGATTTATAGTTTCTTGAAATTAGAAACAATGACAGTAGTACCACTGAATTACCACATTCACTATAAATCCTTCTGTAAAAATTGGCTGTGGATTGAAGTGTCAGTACAAGATCATTTCTACCTCAAATTTCAATCAACTACTTTAAAATTTTCACAATAATAATATGTAATATGTAAAGCACAGCTTTAGGAACCATTCTGGTTGCTAAGTCAAAAGAAACATGTGAATTCTCTAAATAAATATGCAAGTACTTACATCTGCATAGATATTTCAAATTGTAATTGAGCACCTACCATATATCAGGCACTGTATTAAGATTATAGGAACAAAAAGAGCACTGGGTGTTATACACAACTGATGAATCATTGAACACTACATCTGAAACTAATGCTGTACTATATGTTGGCTAACTGAATTAAAAAAAAAAAAAGAACAGGGCAAACACTGTCCCTATCCTCTTGGAACTGCCTATTGATCAGGAAATTAGGAAGGGGAAAGTATACAAGGTGTTAGAGAGGTATGTAGTAAGAGGATTTTTACCAAGTCTAAGGCTTAACCAACTTCTGAGATTCTCTTGATCTTGAGATTCTATTATTATAGTCAATTCTACTATCATGTGACATGCATTCCTAAAAATCACCACACTATACAAAATTGCACAATAAAACTACAGAGCTTATGGGGAAGATGGGGTTGGGGAGCCACACAAAGGAACTGCAACAATGACACATAAGAAAGATAAGAAGCTAATACAAACTGTAGACCATTTTATACATGTTAAATGGTTAAGAAACACCAATGTGCTAAAATAAATATGGCAGGTTAGTCTGAAAAAACCTTTAAGTTTGCCTGTGGAAGTGGGCATCAGAAGGGTTGCAGCTTCTGCTTTTTCGTGAAATAGTGGAAGGAGGGTTACCTGAAATCTAAGAGAGCCGCAGTACCCTGGGTGGATGCACGTGGCTCATAACTCAGTGGAGAACTGAGGCAGCTGCTAGCTGGCTGACATGTATACTTT
Source organism: Mirounga angustirostris (assembly GCF_029215605.1). Classification (NCBI taxonomy): domain Eukaryota; kingdom Metazoa; phylum Chordata; class Mammalia; order Carnivora; family Phocidae; genus Mirounga; species Mirounga angustirostris. The sequence continues at coordinate 48,755,138 of NW_026991714.1, forward strand.
GAGTATTTCCTATGCGATATAGTTTAAGTGGATACAGTTTTCTGTGTTCATCTAGTGTTTCTCAGATGAATGGCACAAGCAAACACAAAGTTCACGCAATGCTCAAGTTGTTCCTTAATATCAAGCACGTGGTACAAGCCCTGCTTTTGAAAACAAGCATGATAACAGAACCAACTGTATTTTGTCTCCCCTTCCATACACAACTGACCACTGAATAACCACACAGGTCCACTTATACATAGGGTTTTTTGTTTTAATATAAATACAGTACAATACTGTAAATGTATTTTCTCTTCCTTGTGATTTTCTTAACATTTTATCTTATTTTTTATTGTAAGAAAACAGTATATAACACATACACAAAATATGTTATCGGTAAGGCTTCTGGTCAACAGTAGGCTATTACTAGGTAAGTTTTGGAGGAGTCAAAAATTATACGTGGATTTTTGACTACACAGGGGTCGGTGCCCCTAACCTCTGCATTGTTCAAGGGTCAACTGTAAAAAGGAGGTAAAAATCTACAGGAGACGTTACCACTGGAAAGCAGAATAGCAGCAAAGGAGAAGTGGCTCTATTTTTTTTTTTAACTGAAGTATAATTAACACACAGTGTTATATTAGTTTCAGGTGTGCAATATCTCAACAATTCTATACATTATTCAGTGCTCATCATAGTAAGTGTACTCTTAATCTCCTTTATCTATTTCACGAATCCCCCCACCCCTCTCCACAACTGTTCTCTGTATTTGAGAGTCTGGTTTTTGTCTCTCTCTTTTTTGTTCGTTTCTTAAATTCCACATATAAGTGCAATTGTAAGGTATTAATCTTTCTCTGACTTTTTTAACTTGGCGTGATACCCTCTAGGTCCACCCATGTTGTTGCACATGGCAATTTTCATTCTTTCTTATGATTGAGTAATATTCCTTTTTATATATATATACCACTTCTTTATCCATTCATCTATCAGTGGATACTTGGGTTGCTTCCAAATCTTGGCTATCGTAAATAATGCTGTAATAAACATAGAATTGCATATATCTTTTCAAATTAGTATTTTCATTTTCTTTATGTAGATACTCAGTAGTGAATTACTGAATCATATGTATTTCTATTTTTAATTTTTTGAGGAACCTCCATACTGTTTTCTGCACTGGCTGCCCCAATTTGCATTCCCACGAACAGTGCACAAGGGTTCCCTTTTCTCCCCATCCTCGCCAACACTCATTATTTCTTATGTTTTTGAGTCTAGCCATTCTGACAGGTATAAGGTGATAATCTAATTGCGGTTTTAGTTTGCATTTCCCTGATGACTGGTGGTGTTGAGCATCTTTTCATGTGTCTTTCAGTCAGCGGCATTTCTTCTTTGGAAAAATGTCTATTCATGCCCAATGCCCATTTTTAATAGGATTATTTGTGGGTTAAAAAAAGGATTATTTGTGGGTTTGGGGGTTGAGTTGTATAAGTTCTTTACACATTTTGGATATTAACCCCTTATTGGATATATATATCCTATATATACATAAATATATATATGGATACTGGAGATATATATATGTATCATTTGCAAAATTTTATCTTCTCCCATTCAGTAGGTTGCCTTGTCATTTTAATGGTTTCTTTGCTATTGAAAAGATTTTTATTTTGGACTAGTCTCAATAGTTTATTTTTGCTTTTGTTTCCCTTGCCTGAGAAGACATATCTAGAAAGATGTTGCTAAGGCCGATGTCCAAAAGATTAGTGCCTGTGCTTTTTTTCCTAGGAGTTTTATGGCTTCAGCCGTCACACTTTGGTCTTTAATCCATTTTGAGTTTATTTTTGTGTTTGGTGTAAGAAAGTGGTCCAATTTCATTCTTTTGCATGTTGCTGTCCAGTTTTCCCAACACCCACCACCCGTCACATTTTGGTCTTTAATCCATTTTGAGTTTATTTTTGTGTTTGGTGTAAGAAAGTGGTCCAATTTCATTCTTTTGCATGTTGCTGTCCAGTTTTCCCACCACCACAGGAAAAGAGACTGTCTTTTCCCCATCATATATTCTTGTCTCCTTTGTTGCTATTTTCTTTTAGTCATTTTCTTTTTTAACAATAAAATCTATTGCGATTTTCATATGTAATTTTACAATGAGCATGCATACTCTGCTCCTTTTGAAAGCAGAAAACTTATACATATATATAAAACATATATATATATATATAAGGCTTTATACAAATATGTATACAGAAAATCGATAAATAGCAAAAATAAAAGCCTTAACATTAACCCAAAGAATCTGAATTAGAGAACAGGGACCTAGAAAAGTCATCAGAGATCAACTTAAACAACTCTTTCACATCATCAGACAAGGCCAGAGAGAAGAGATTTGTCCATTATTACTTAGTTAACAACAAAACAGACAAACGAACAAAACCATGCATATCCCAATTCCCAGTTCAGGATTCTATAATCTCCTTAAATTAGAATTTTCCAAATTAGCCTTCCCAAGAACACAGTTGAAAATTTTAGACTTAAAGTGCGTAAGTGTGACATTAAGTCCAGTTATTGTAGTGTTAAAATTCTTTCTTTTTTAAAGTTTAAAAGAGGCTACCATTTTGTCATTAAACTGTCCTTTCAGATTTACTTCATCTAAGGGAAGTAAGCAGAGATGAAAAGGCAAAACTTGAGCTTTCTCAGTGTACAGTCTGTCATCACTTCCTATCTTAAGACATACCTTTTCTACACTGAAATTCTATTCTATATATCCCACATGCCTTTTTGTAATAGAAGACATGACATATGCTATAATTAACAAAGAGTTCTGGAGTTTTGTTACTAGAACAAGAAAGTACATACCTTCTTAGATCGATTTGTGAAAAGCTTTAAAAATAGGAGCCATTTCTATTAACTAGAAGAACACATCTTTCAAAAATATAAAGTCTTTGTTTATACAAAGCTAACTAATTAATAACAAAACATCCCTTTCCCATCTCCTATCACTGGAGCACATCTGCTTCCCGATGAAACACTTCCTGTGGCAAAAACTACCTCCCTCCTAAGTGTAAAAGTCAAAGACACACCTGACACGTACACAACTGCTGCTTGTTGAAGAGACAAAGATATGTCCAAAAGGCCAAAGGGAGATTATTTTTATCAGACAAGTGTTGGAATCAATGATCTTTTAAAATAAGGAAGCATTTTAAAATAAAAACAAAAACAATGATGATTCCTAATGCTATTATTAAAGTCTTTTTTAAAAAAATTAAAAATAAAAACTCTGGTTTCCTCTAACCTCTCTGATCACACCTTCTCTATCTAGTCGAAATGTTGGGGAGTTTTTCAAAGCTGGGTCCTTAGCACCCCCTCTCACCATGCACATCATTCCCAGTTACCATATCATATCTCCAGTTCAGACCTTGTCTCCACTGAGCAACCTACTCATATACTCAATTTGACATTTTGTGATCTCAAAATCAAAATGTATAAAACCTAACCCATGGTCTTTTCTTTAAAATCTGGTCTCATTCCAGTGTTCCTTATCCTAATAAAGGGCACCACATCCATTCAGCTATTCAAGCCCCAAACTTCAGTCATCCCCCTCTTACCATTCAATATACAATCCATGAGTCTTGTTGATTTTCCCTCCTATGTATTAATCCACCTACTTCTTGCCTTTTCCCCTAAATTAACCTACTATCATTTCTCACCTGTATTACAACAGCCTCCAAAATTCATCTACCTACCTCTACTATGGCCCTATATAAACCATTATTCTCGCTATAGTCAAAAGAATCTTTTCAAAATACAAATTTATGGCATCCTGGTTAAAACCTTTCAGTGGTTTCCCACTACTCTTACAAAAAGCAACACAAAACAAGCCAAAATTCCTTAACATACCCTGGTCCCTACCTACCTACCCTTCAGCTTTCCTCTTTTTTTTTTTAAGATTTTATTTATTTGACAGAGAGACAGTGAGAGAGGGAACACAAGCAGGGGGAGGGGGAGAGGGAGAAGCAGGCTTCCCGCTGAGCAGGGAGCCCAATGCGGGGCTCAATCTCAGGACCCTGGGACCATGACCTGAGCCAAAGGCAGATGCTTAACAGACTGAGCCCCCCAGGTGCCCCCCTTCAGCTTCCCTCTTAAAAGACAAACTTAAATCCTTTCAGTCCTTCATACTAGCCACTTTCCTTCCCACCACACGGTTCTTGCGCACATTGCTCCCTCTATCTATGGAAGGATCTTTCTCCCCTCATCGCCTGCCTATGCATGCTTCTGATTGCAGTTCAAGTGTTACCTCTTGGAGGAGGCCTGTCCTGAACTCCCTCAGTCAGATCTCCCTATTATAGGCCTTCACAGCCTCTCATGCATCTACTACACCTGCATTTGTATTTGGACATTTCCTTGTGAGATTATTAATCAATGCCTGTTTTACCCACAAGGCTATAATCTCCATACGTTTTTATTATTCATAGAGATCCCCACTGCTTGGCAATGATGGGCACTCAATAAATATTAAATTAATAAAATCTGAGAAAAATCTAGAATTAAAGTACCTTAACTTCAGACTAATAGCACCTACTTAACATTATCTCTGATACCATGAAGATCACATCAAAATACATACTGTGGGGAGAGAGGGGCAGAGTAGGGAGAGAAAACAGTCCTATAATACACCGCAGGCAGTTGTTTTTCCTTGAACCAAAGTAGTTGTTTCTTCAAGGATATGGATAGCAAGAAGTATTAAAGGAGGAAAATAAGAATAATGCAAAATGGTAGGAGGACAAGAAAGAGGCATGAAATACTGATCTAATTGTTAAGAAATTTTTTTTCCAGAAATACAAACTTAGTTGATGCAGAAACTATTATCTTAAGTCACATGTATGTACGAGGCAATATAGGTTGTAAGTTACAAGGAAACAAAGAGTAGATCTCTCTCAGGCCACGTCAATCTAAGTAGAGAAGTGGTATATCAAGTACCTGTGTTAGCTGCTGAAAGAAAAGAAAAAATTTAAAGAAACAAAGAAAGGTGAAAGAATTTTCAAATAGTATTAAGTTTTATGAAGCATAATGCCATAAAATCATGTCCTCAGCTTTTCAGGACAGTACTGATTATTTAATTTTCATTCTTTTCAATATAAAGGACTCATACAGATTATAAACAAAAGTAATTTATTTTACTGTTGTAAGACTTTCCAGCAAATAAACTTTTAATCAGAAAAAAAGACAGAAAGGAGGATTTGTGGCATTTATTGTGGTCTTTAACATTCGCTTAATACGTGACCCGTGTTTATCCTATGAACCATACTTAAAGGGCATTACAGAGCTGTTAGGTGAAGTTAAAATGTAACGGAAGATTATCAGTCAATGTTTGTGAAGGACAATCAATAAGGATAATTACTACATGAATTTATATCATGGCAGAATAATCTGAAATTATTGGGACGGATTCCCTCAAAAGTGATCCAGATTTAAATCTATTTTTTCATTGCTTCCTGTTTGGCTACAGAAATCTGATCCTACTAAGGGCCTTTATTCCTTTAAAAAATAATTTCCCTGGTTCTCAAGTTGTGACTCAGTCTGACTGTGTCTATGTGCCTTCTGCCAGGGATCAGCTTCTCTGTGGGAACTGGAAATGTGTGCATACCCAAGAAGTGATGCAAGATCTGAACTTTCCCCAAGGGCAATGCCAGCATCCTAAGACTTCAGACTTCTATACTTCTTCCTCTCCTGAACCACTCTCTAGGAGATGGAATGCAAAAGAAATAGTTGTGCAGCCTCAGAGAAGGAAGTACTGAAAATTATACATTCATTTGCCTATTTAGTCACACTTTCAAGGGAAAAGACTGTAGGCCTCTACATTCCTTCCCATTTTCATCCCCCGTTAGATTCATTTTTAGCTTTGGAAGCTAAATTTGTCCATTTATTGACTGACTGATTAAGCTAGGTAAATATGATCCATATATCTCTGAAGTACTGGATTTTTTATTAAAAGAAAATTTTAAATCCACTTCATTATAAATGTGTCATCTGTAACAGCTGTCCTAAACTTATCCCAGACTGACTCAGAAGAGACATAAAACTATGAAAAGCATTCTGTAAACACTTTTAATTGTAAAGTATTTTATATGTTTTTAAAATTTCTTCTTCCTTCATGCTTCTATTGCACTAATGCATTTTCCTTTGTCTTTTAGTTTCATGTATTTCTGACTTACAAGACTTTAATCTCCTCATTCTCAAGCTCCTTTGTATTCTCCAAGGTACCTAGCAGAGTACTCAGTAGGCTGTCATCAAATTTGCATTGCAATAAATTGAAGGAGTATAATAGGATACCAGACTTCTACAGTTGGTCAAGGAGAAGAAAAAAGAAACATAGCACAAAGTTACCTTAAAACTCTTGGGGCACTAGCTTTCAGCCCATTCCCCATCCTAACATCTATCTCCTCTGCCAAAAATTATTTAAAACTACTGTTGCCAGCAAGTTAGCTTAGGTGGTTTGAGTTTTTGTTTTATTTCCACCCATGTACTTTTTTCTCCCAATCTGTGTTATACAGTTAAGAAATGTGTGTGCGTTCGTCTTTCAATCAAGAGTTCTTTTTATAAGAATTTAATTCACATAAGTCTAACTTCTGAAACTAAGAAACTAGTCCCTCTTCTTTCCACAAAATGAAGCTTTCCTTCATCCAGGATGTGTAATGAGCCTTGACATTTTGCTGCAATTTATTCATTCATTTCTCATCTCATTAAGCTGATTGTTTTCATATTGTCTGCTATATGCCACAAACTGCCATAGGTCCCCAGTCTTAATGACTGTTTTTACATTTTATTTAAATGAAATATATAAATTAAAATGGTAACTGATATAATGGAGGCCTCTATGGATGAAGTGAAAGCACAGAGGATGGATTACCCAAGTCAGCTTGAGGAAGTCAAGAACATTTTGCAGAGAAGGTAATATTTCAACTGAGATTAGGCAGGTATTTACACTTAGTGAAGGTAAAGATGTAAACAGTAGAAAAGGAAATCTTATTTCAAATAATTTCTACTGAAATCAGCCCTATTCATAGCTTGGTTCTCAGATCTCTGGAAGTCCAAAAACTATTTGCCATGAGGCTGAGTCAAGATGAATACAAAAACTGGGCACCTGGGTGGCTCAGTAAGTTAAGTGTCTGCCTTCGGCTCAGGTCATGATCCCGGGGTCCTGGGATCGAGTCCCACATCGGGCTTCCCTTCCTCTGCAAGGAGCCTGCTTCTCCCTCTCCCTCTGCCTGCCACTCTCCCTGCTTGTGCTCACTCTCTGTCAAATAAATAAATAAAATCTTAAAAAAAAAAAAAAGATGAATACAAAAATAGAGAATAAGTGTTTAGAAACCTTCATAGAAATGTAATACAGCAATTTTATGTCTGTTGAATCTAATAAAAAAATACAGCTCATTTTTTATTTCATCTATCTAGTTATTAATTTTTATTGTATTTTGCTGAAGCATTGGTTCCCAACAGATTGAAAAATTTTAAAAACACACACAGATAGTCTGGGTAAGGCTGTTACTAAAATGCATCTAATTCTGACTATACCTCTCAAATTGTTCCCTATTTTAAGCTTCTTTTTGGATCTGCGGGGAACTCGGAGAGGCTTATCCTCTGACTTCAGGAAGAACTTTATGTATCAATTAGATGATCTATTTTAATTAAAGGGATCAAGCTAACAATTCAGCTATGCTGACCAAACTCCTTAAACATTTCAGTAGAGGGAGAAGCAGCTGGTTCACATTCTTTGGCACATGTTATCAAAAGTAGAAGCAACTAGATGGTGGTAGAATATTGTTCTACTTAATTTTTCTAATACTTGAAGCCATTAATCCTTGCCACTCTTTTGTGAAGTAGACCTTTGCACCTCTTTGGAATCATCTTTATTTAAAGCATACAAGTACATACAGAAATAAGACATGTTTGATTCAGATATAAACTCAAATAAGGACAGGTCTTTACTATCTAAAAACGTATGCTCTAAAATTGAAAACTCACAGTGAATGCCCATTCCTGCTATAAACAGGGATTCCCCCGCTCCCCAGGGGTTGAAACCCAAAGTTGAATATGCACAGGATCATGTACCAAAGACACGTAAACTCAGAAATAAAAACTCAAGTTAAGTCTTTCACCAAAATCATTAGATCATATAGTCTTTGTTCTTTACTTTGCAAAACAGTTCATTCTAGCTGATGATGGCTTCTCTTCTGTCAATCTTATCAGTAGCCACCTTCTTTTTAGATTTCAGTGAATCAGGATACCAATTTAATTTATAAAATATCTAAGGATTTGGGAGGATACAAATACACAAGGTAGCACTTAATGAACATATTTAGGTAATCTCAGAAGTATGAAACCACACACATATTTAAGATACTACTATTTAGGGCTTCATATATTTTGTTACCTCTTTTCCTCTAATTATTCAGAATATTATTTTGGTTTTACAAAGTTCTGGATGTTTATAAGTACCTTCAATTCTTTTGGTACCTATTTTTAGTTATTAGAAAATATAGATGCACACATAGGAAAGCCAAGTAGTTAGTCTATAGTGAGATGAAAAATAAAAGAAACATAAGCTAGACTCACTTCTTTGCTATCTGTCCATCAAAGAATAGGAAATACAGGGACGCCTGGGTAGCTTGTTTAAGCATCTGCCTTCAGCTCAGGTCATGATCCCGGGGTCCTGGGATCAAGTCCTGCATCGGGCCCCTTGCTCAGCGGGAACCTGCTTCTCCCTCTGCCTGCCGCTCCCCCTGCTTGTTCTCTCTCTCTCTCTCCCTCTCTGACAAATAAATAAATAAAAATCCTTAAAAAAAAAAAAAAAAAAGAATAGGAAATACAGTCTGTAGCAAGTTTTCTCAAATTCATTTAGGTGTAATCATTTTTTGTGCTTGTTAGGGTGTGTTCTGGGGGAGAACTGTCCTGTGACCTGAATGATGTTTAGAAGCATCCCTGGCCTCTATCCACTAGATACCAGAAACACACCCTTCACCTCCCTAGTCATGACCATCAAAAATGCTTCCATACACTGCCCCCAGTTGAGAACCACTGTTCAGTAATACAAAATAATAGTTTCAAACTTTTTTTTTCAACACATACCATCAGTTAAAAAAAATCTGAGCATACATCTCTATATATTTATTTATAAGTTACATACATGGACTTGTACTAATGTTATATACATTGTAAAAAATAAATAAATTTAAACAGGATGAGATAAAAAATATATTAATAGAAGTGCTAATAAATTATAACCTGAACCCCAGAGGATTATCTTCTGTACCTCCAGGGACGTACATACCACACTTGAGACAATCGGTATAAATTATTTTCACAGGTAGGAGAATTGTTTCTTTTACTGGCTTAGTTACTGATTATGACATATTCATGCCATTTATAAACTGAATATAACTCTAATATACAGTATAAAGGGATATTTTGATCTTTGTTGAAAAATGGAAATTCTAAAGGTTCTAAGAAAATGTATTAATTAAATTCTTGATATTGTGAAGAAGCATGACCTTGAGACCAAAGATTGAGGATGAATTCTCTGGTTGACTATGATCTTTCCTTCTCGTTTCTGGCTCAAAAAATGACAGATGCCAGTATTCATACCATTTTCCACAAAGTTCCACAACGCTTATTTTCAAACTAACTCCACTACTAGACCAGCAATTAGTTATTTTATCCTCACATGACAATCAATTCTTATTACAAGTATTTTGGGTATATATACCTGGAATTGAGCCCCATGTAGGGCTGGATGACAATAATTGCCACGGTTATTTGCCTTTATCTTAGATGCTTCTACGTGCCATATGGGTCTTAATTTTATAATGGGTGCCAATGAATGTGGCGCCACATTATTAAGCAAACTTAGTATTCCCATCTAGGAAACACTGAATGAAAACAAAAGAAACAGCTAAGGGATAGCACTCAATTTTGGCGGGGGGTAAAAATTTGAGAAATTAGGTACTTTTCATGACACCTGTAGTTCTTCATCCAAGAACAACACAATCTAGTTCACATTTAGGCTAATATATATTTATTAGTACTTATAAATTATATATTATAAATATATAAATATAATATATAATTATATATTTATAAATACTAAGTATAATTTACCTATTAAATAGTAATACTCAGTCTATAAATGTTTGAATTAAAAATAGAATCAGAAAGTAAGTTAAAGGATTTTACTATTGTTAGGTTTTATTTAAACATGCTTTGTGGTAGGAAATATTTTAAATAATGTGTGAAGTCAAATTACTTTAGTGGTAGACTTTTTGGTGACATAATTAATATTCTGCTAAAAATGAAACTGTCGTCATTCATTTCCTGCCATGACCAAGTAAGTGATACTGAGTTTGCCATCCTGCTGTAAACAACTAGAAAACCAGACAAAACATTTGACACAAGTTTTCACATATTAGAAAACAGGAAGCACAGGACTACGATCCCTAGTAGAAGGAAATCATATCAGATAAACCTGGATTTCAAGCTAGAGACACTTTCTGAATACTGGCATATGGAGAGGAACACAAGCAGAACACAATGGTCTCAGTGAGTATGAGGAGACAGAAGTGGAAGTTCAGGGAGACCGAGGCTGATGGAATTTGCAGGGTAAAGTACTAGAGAAAAGGAAATTACACAAAGAAATCCAGAAATCTGCATGGGGATCTGAGTTACTGGTTGCATAATTAGGCTGCATGTGTGTAGGATTAAACTTCATGACTACTAGCAAAGACAGCTGCTAAACAGCTATAAGCTGGAAAATTTTTACAGCTCACTCAGGACTGGAGGATATTTGAAATCCCTCAAACAAAAGAAGACACCTTGTTTAATATCCAAAACATTTGTACATATCTTCAAAAGGTAATACATTGGTAGTAGAATTAAATTAGCCCAAGAAAAAAGGGTATTTTAGGGCGCCTGGGTGGCTCAGTTGGTTAAGCGACTGCCTTCGGCTCAGGTCATGATCCTGGAGTCCCGGGATAGAGTCCCACATCGGGCTCCTGGCTCAGTAGGGAGCCTGCTTCTCCCTCTGACCCTCTCCCCTCTCATGCTGTTTCTCTCTCTCTCTCTCTCTCAAATAAATAAAATCTTAAAAAAAAAATTTTTAAGGTTATTTTATTTTTTTAATTATTTTTTAAAGATTTTTATTTATTTTTTTTGTCAGAGACAGAGAGCGCACAAGCAGGGGGAGTGGCAGGCAGTGGGAGAGGGAGAAGCAGGCTCCTCGCTGAGCAGGGAGCCCAATGCGGGGCTTGATCCCAGGATTCTGGGATCACGACCTGGCCAAAGGCAGCCACTTAACCGACTGAGCCACCCAGGCGTCCCGATAAAAGGCTATTTTAGACCCACCCATATACAGCTTGAAAATCAAGCCTCAAAATTGACAGCTGATTCTCAAGAAATGTGAACTCAGTCATAATTAAAGACAACAAAAAGCAAAAATTCAACAATGTAAAATTCACAATGTCCAATATCCATTCAAAAATGACTACCCATAATATGAAGTAGGAAAATGTGAAACAAAACAGGAAAATTAATCAGTAGATAATATGCCAGAAATGAAAGAGACGATAAACTGAGCAGCCAAAGACTACAAAAAGTTATTATAAATGCTTAAGGACTTAAAGGGAGATAGGATAACAAAGAGAAATGGAAGATAGTTTTTAAAGAACCAAATGGAATTTATGGAACTGAAAAATACAATATCTGAAAATTTTATGTAATGGTCAGAAGAGCAGATTATATTTCATAAAAAAAAAATCAGTGAACATGGAGACAGAGCAATTCAAAATATAAAAATTAAAAAACAGGAGTTGGGAAGGGAGACTGAAAATAATGACCAGTAGTCTGTGGAACCATATCAAGCAATTCCTGAAGGAGAGAAAAAAAGAGGGAACAGAAATAAAGTTGAAGAAATAGGCTGAAATTTTTTTAAATTTTAACTTAAATTAAAATTAACTTAAAAAAAAAATCCACAAAACCATCAACAAATCCCAAGTAGGATAAAACCAAGGAAACCACACCAAGACACAAAATAATTTAACTGCTAAAAAATAGTTATGAAGAGAAAAATAATAAAGTCAGCCAGAGGGTTGGGGGACATAACAGGAAGAAGAACAAATATGAGAATGACTGTTGATTACTCATCAGAAAAAAATCAAACTTCAAGATGATGGAACAACATTTTTATGCAGAGAAAAAAAATCTGTTATACTAAATTCTATGTTTAGCAAAAAACCTATTTAAAAATGAAGGCAAGGGGCGCTTGGGTGGCTCAGTCATTAAGCATCTGCCTTCGGCTCAGGTCATAATCCCAGGGTCCTGGGATAGAGCCCCATGTTGGGCTTCCTGCTCAGCCGGGAGCCTGCTTCTCCCTCTCCCGCTTACCCTGCTTGTGTTCTTTCTCGTTGTCTCTCTCTGTCAAATAAATAAATAAAATCTTAAAAAAAAAAAAAAAGACATTTATGGAAAAAAACAGATGCTGAGTGAATTCACTGTCAATAGACCCCACTGGGGCCTAAAAGAAGCAGAGAAAAATAAAATTTGAACAGAAATCAATGGAATTGAGCACAGGAAAAAAATTGAAAAAAAAAATTAACAAAACCAAAACCTAGTCTTTTGAAAGGAGAAACAAAAGCAATAAGTCTCTATTCAGGATAACCAAAAGTGAGACAAAAGACACAAATTATTAATATCAGGAAAAAAAGAGAGAAGTCATAACTGCTGATCACATGAACATTACAAGGATAAATAAACTCTTTGCTCACAAAATGATAACAAATGAGACATTTCTTGAAAGACATAACTTCCCAAAACTGACACTAAATACAATAGATCATCTTAACAGTCTATGACATAAAGGAAATTGAATAATTAAGAATCTCCCAAAAAAAACAGAAAACCAGGCCCAGATGGTTTCAATGTTGAATTCTACCAAACATACAAGGAACAAGTAATGCTAATTCTCCATAATCTCTTTAATAAAACAGAGGCAGAGAAACCACCTTCTAACTTAGTTGACCAAGCCAGCATTACATCAATTCCAAAATCAGAGACATTACCAGAATGAAAAAACATGTCTTGTAAAAATAGACAATAAAAATCCTCAATAAAATATTAGCAAGTCAAATCCAGCAATGTATAAAAACTGTACACCATAAGCAAATGGGATTCCAGACATGCATAATTAGTTCAACATCTGAAAATTACCTAAACCTACCATACAAACAGGACAGAGAAGAAAAATCATACAATCATATCATCTGAGGACAAAAAGAAAAAAAATTTGAAAAAAATATCCAATACTCATTCATGAATTAAAAAACAAACCCCCAGCAAATTTATTCAACTTCAGAAAGAAAATCTACAAAAAAACTTACAGCTAACATCCTATCTAATTTGAAAAACTGACACTTTCTCCCTAAGATGGGAAATAAGGCAAGAATATGCTTTCTCTCCATTCCTATTCAACATCCTACTATAAGTTTTAACAAGTGCACTAAGACAAAATAAATAAAAGTCATCTAGACTAGAAAGACAGAAATAAAACTGCCTTTATTTACAGATGACATGAATGTCTGTGGAGAAAAATGCAGAATCCACAAAAAATTGGAACCAATAAGCAGGTATAGCAAGGTCACAGGATACAAAGTTAAAACAAAAGTCAATCATTTCCCCTTATATCAACAATGAACAACTGAAATTGCAAATTTCTTTAAAAATACTGTTTACAATAGCATCTCTCCTAGACCTAAAAAAGAAAAGAAATACTTAGGTATAAATCTAACAAAATATGTACAGGCTCTGTATGTAAAAACTACAAAATACAAATGAAAGAAATCAAAGATCTAAATAAATGAAAAGATATTCCCTATTAATGAATTGGAAGACTCATTATTAGAAAAGTGTTAATTCTCCAAACTTGATCTATATATTCAATCCAATTACAGTAAAATTCCTAGCAAGTAACTTTTTGGATACCAACAAACTATTTCAAAAGTTTGTATGAAATGGAAAAAAGATTAAGAATATCCAACATAATACTGAAAAAAGAACAAAGACAGAGGGTCACACTACCAGATCTTAATACTTATTATAAAGCTACAGAAATCAAGACAGCATGTTACCGGCAAAAGAATAGACAAATATATCAATAGAACAGAACAGAGAGCCTGGAAACAGACCCATGCATATATAGTTAAGTGACTTCTGATAAAAGCCAAAAAGGCAATTCAGTGGAGAAAGTACAGTCTTTCAACAAATGGTGTTAGAACACTGGATGTCTACATGTAAAACAATGAACTTAGACACAGGTCTAACATCTTTCATCAAAATTAGCTAAAAATGCAAATGCAAAACTATAAAACTTCTACAAGAAAACATAAAATTCTACATGACCAGTTTCGATTAAAAAAAAAAAACCATTAAGTAGGACTTCATTAAAAACTGCTTTGCAAATGGACACTGCTAACAAAAAAAGAGAAACCAGAAACTTTGGAGATAATATTTATAGAACAGTTACCTGATAAAAAGACTTGTACTCAAAATACACAAACAACCTTTAAGACCCAACAGTAAGAAAATAACCCAATTAAATGGGCAAAGGATCTGAAGAGACATTTCACCAAAGAAAATATACAAATAGTAAATATGCATATGAAAAGATGATCATCTTCAATTGAAGAAATTCAAATGAAAACAACAATAAGATATCACTACACACCTATCAGAATAATTAAAATCCAAAAAACTGATAATACCAATTGCTGATGAGGATGCAGAGCAACAAGAACTCTCATTCATTGCTGGTAAGAACGCAAAATTGTACAGATGCTGTGAAATACACTTAGGCAATTTCTTACAAATCTTACAAAAAACACACATACACACACACACACACACATATAATCTTATACAGTCGCACAACCCAGCAATCTTGCCCCTAAATCTTTACAAAATTATTTAAAAACTTATGTCCATACCAGGGCACCTGGGTGGCTCAGTTGTTAAGCATCTGCCTTTGGCTCAGGTCATGATCCCAGGGCCCTCATGATCCCAGGGCCCTGGGATCGAGCCCCGCATTGGGCTCCCTGCTCGGCGGGAAGCCTGCTTCTCCCTCTCCCACTCCCCCTGCTTGTGTTCCCTCTCTTGCTGTGTCTCTCTCTGTCAAATAAATAAAATCTTAAAAAATAAAAAAAATAAAAAAACTTATGTCCATACAAAAACCTGCACAGGAATGTTCTTAGCAGCCTTATGTATAATCACCAAAAACTAGAAACAACCAAAAGTCCTTCAATAGATAGTGGCTATTCAACAAAAGAAAGGGATGAGCTATAAAGCCAAAGACATGAATTTTAAATGTACATTAAGTTAAAAAAAAGTACATTAAGTGCACAAAACCAGTTTGAGAATTCTATATAATCTATGATTTCAACTGTATGACATTCTGGAAAACAAAACTATAGTGATGGTAAACAGATCAATAGCTGCCCAAATATTGAGACAATAGGAATGTTAAATAGCTGAAGTACAGAAAAAATTTTTTAAGTGGTACTCTCCTGTATAATACTGTAATGGTCAATACATGACACTATACATGTGTCAAAACCCATAGAAGTATATAGCATAAATGAGCACATCTTAAAGGACACATATTAAAAATAAAACATTTAGGGGGCACTTGGGTGGCTCAGTCATTAAGCATCTGCTTTCGGCTCAGGTCATGATCCCAGGGTCTTGGGATCGAGCCCCGCATCGGGCTCCCTGCTCAGCAGGAAGCCTGCTTCTCCCTCTCCCACTCCCCCTGCTTGTGTTCTCTCTCTTGCTGTCTCTCTCTGTCAAATAAATAAATAAAATCTTTAAAATAAATAAATAAATATACCGTTTAGGCAGTTGGGGGATCCCAGGATTAAATGCAGAATGTAATAAAACAATCTATCTCTAACATGAATGTGTGAAACAATCTCACTAAAGCAAGTTGGGGAAGGGACAGATGTTACCCTAAGTAACTCTGGAAATTAGTGAAGTCTGTAACACTAAAAGAAATTACATATATACAACATACTTTAGCAGATAAAGCTGCTTCCCACAGGGAGCTCTATTAACAATTCTGAGATCTCTATACATGTATATTGGAATTGAACAAGTAAACGGCCATCAGATTGTGGGAGCAAGGTTTCTCAGGGTTGGAGTGGGAGTTTACAGATAAGCCATGGAAGGAAGGTAGAATGATCTATGCGGTAATAAAGGAGTTGGAGACATCAGCATGAACTCATGTTTCTCGTGAGTTTATGTAGATACAGACAGTTATATTTGAAATATTTACTAATATGTGTATATACAAAGGTTAGTATACAAGCATCTGTCCACTGAAAGGGCCTAGAAGCAACAGTGCCCCAGTATAAATAAGCACACACCATGCCCAAATCTTGAGTTCTAAGACAATTCTCCAATAAAAGGAATGGGGCTCTTTGGAGAAATGGCTAATCTAGGACAGGGGTAGGAAATATACTAGATGGGTCTGGAGCATCTTGTAGTGCCAGAAAGTAAAGAAAGTGCTCAAACAAAAGCACAATGATGAGGTATGTCAAAAGGACAAGAAGCAAACTGAAAGCGCTCTCCATGGCTAAAGTTAGAAAAATGTGAAGAACAGAAAATATAAAGTACTACTGAATTATAACCCAAGTATTAAATAAATATCCATGAATTTATAGTGATAAAAATAAATGAGGGGGGATGGACAAGTAGGAAATAACAAATCTCCTATGCACAACAATTTCAAATAATTTATGTAGATGTTCCATCTTCAAGGAGATAGACATAACTCCATCATTCCTTAAGTGTACTGATCAGTGGACTTCCTTCCAACAGTATAGGAAATAAAGAAAAAAGTAATTACAGTGAAGAAACTTAAAAACTACCTCAGTCAAGTGATCAAGGTCAACACCAAAAGTGTTACAACATTTTCTTAAACCTAAGACCTGAAATAGTAACAGTACTAGATGAAAACATAGCAATAGAACTTCTTGACATTGGTCAGGATAATGGTTTGGGGGACATGACCTCAAAAGCACAGGCAACAAAAGCAAAAATATTGACAAACGGGATTACAGCAAACTAAAAAGCTTCCACACAGCAAAGAAATAACAGAGTGAAAAGGCAGCCTATAAATGGGATAAAATATTTGCTTACCATATCTGCTGAAGTGTTAATATCCAAAATGCATAAGGGTCTCCAACAACTCATAGCAAAAAAACAAATAAGCTGATATTAAAAAATGGGCAAAGGCCCTGAATACACATTTCTCAAAAGAAGACATACAAAAGGCTAAGATATATAAACCGGTGTTCAACATCACTAATCATCAGGGAAATGCAAATCAAAACCACAATGGGGGTATCACCTACACCTGTTAAAAAGGCGATTATCAAAAAGATAAGAGATAACAAGTGTTGGTGAGGATGTAGAAAAAAGGGAACCCTCGTGCACAGATGGTGGGCATGTAAATTAGTACAACCACGTGGAAAATAGAATGGAGGTTCCTCAAAAAATGAAAAATAGAACTACCATATGATCCAGCAATCTCACCTCTGGGTATATATCAAAAGGAAATGAAATCTGGATCATGAAGAGACATCTGCACCCCCATGTTCTCTTTAGCATTATTCATAATAGCCAAGATATGGAAACAACCTAAATGTCAATGATAAATGGATAAAAAAATCTCTCTCACACATACACACACACACACTCACACATACACACATACACAGGAATATTACCCAGCCTTAAAAGAGAATGAAATCCTGTCATTTGCAACATGGACAAACCTGGAAGTCATTATGTAAAAAAAAATAAGACACAGAAAGTCAAATACTGAATGATCTCTCTTATATGTGGAATCTAAAATGGTCAAATTCATAGAAACACAGACTGGAACGGTGGTTGCCCAGGATCAAGGATTGGGGGAAGTGAGATACTTGTCAATAAGTGCAAAGGTTCAGTTATATAAGATGAATAAGCTCTGGAGATCAACTATACAGTACAATAACTATGGTTAATAACACTGTTCTCTGGGACGCCTGGCTGGCTCAGTCAGAAAAGCATGCAACTCCTGATGTCAGGGTTGTGGGCTCAAGGTCCACACTGGGTATAGAGATTACTAAAAAAAATAAACTTAAAAAAATACTGTTTTCTATACTTGAAATTTGCTAAAAAGGTAGATCTTCTATATTCTCAACACACACACACACACACACACACACACCCAAAGGTTAACTGTGCGAGGTGGTGGATATGTTAATTAGTTTGGCTTCACAATGTATACTATATCAAAACACCAAGTTGTTTCCGGCTGGGTGGTTCAGCCCCCACGAACCACTCCACTGTGGCCCACCAAAGCTGGCTGGCACACCCAACCCAAACAAAGGATATCCCTTGATTGCCTGGCTCCAGTGGCCAAGGCAAATTGAGTTTCTGGGCCCTACTGGTCTGAAAAAATTGGAGAGAAAGTTCTTGGCAGGCTACTATCCCCAAGGCACTTCAGACAGCAGTAAAATACACACTTAGCACTCTTGTACAAAAGGCCTATTTACTTAACTTAAAGCTTCAGGCTGAGGGGCAAGCTTAAGGTATACCACACACTTACAAGCTACAGAAGAAGTCTTTTTATGGAACACAGGCCAGCAGATACCATCTTTGAGCTCTCAGATGGCCTCCTCACAGACAGAAGCTTATATATTTGTTTAGAGCCCCAAATTTTTTAACTGTCACTAAGGAGACACCTCAAGATTATTTGGTCTAGAGGTCAGCACAGTCTATGACTGCAGTCCCAAAGAACTGTATGTATTTGCATACTTTAAAAGCTGCTGCCTAGAGGTCTAGTTTCTAATCAGCCTGAAACTAGGTGCTGAGATCCTTCCCTCTGGAACAAGTCTTGGCACATGCTCAATAACTGGGACCTATCAAGAAAAAAATCAGGCTGTTTATACAATCACAATGGCTCAAGAGACAACTAGGAGTTAGGACAAGATTAAATGATAAGGTTCATCTTCTACTCAAGGCCACTCATGCAAGACTGAGAGATGATTGTTTTTTGCCTACCACACAGAAAAAATACAGACTCAAACAAAATGAGGAGACAGAGGAATATGTCCCAAATGATAGAACAAGATAAAACCTCAGGGAAAAAAAAACAAAATGTTAATGAAACTGAAATAAGTAATTTACCTGATAAAGAACTGTAAGTAACAAACAAAGATGCTCACTGAACTCGGGAGAAAAATGAATGAACACAGCAAGAACTTCAACAAAGAAACAGAAAACAAAAAGTACCAAACAGAAGTCTCAGAACTGAAGAATAAAATAAACTAAAATATACGCTGGAGGAGTTCAACAGTAGATTAAATGAAGCAGAAGATAGAATCAGTGAGCTAGAAGACAGGGCAGTGGAACTCACCCAAAAAAAGCAGGTAAAAAAGAAGTGAAGATAGTTTAACAGACCTATGGGGTAACATTAAGTGGAACAGCATTGGTATTATAGGGATCCCAGAAACGGAAAAGAAAAAGGCAGAAAACTTATTTGAAGTAATAATGGGTAAAAACTTCCCTACTTGGGAAAGGAAACAGACATTAAGATCCTCAAAGCCCTTGGGGTGCCTGGGTGGCTCAGTTGGTTAGGTGTCTGCCTTCAGCTCAGGTTATGATCCCAGGGTCCTGGGATCGAGCCCTGCATTGGACTCCCTGCTCAGTGGGGAGTCTGCCTCTCCCCTCTCCTTCTGCCTCTCCCCCATCTCAAGCTTTCACTCTCTCTCTCTCTCAAATTAATAAAATCTTTTAAAAATATTTTTTAAAAAAGATCCTCAAAGCCCAGAAAGTTCTAAAAAAGATGAACCCAAAGAGACCCACACAAAGAAACACTGTAATAAAAATGTCAAAAGTTAAGGATAAAAAGAGAATCTTAAAAGTAGCAAGAGAAAAAGAACTTGTTCCATACAAGAAAATTCCCATAAGACTATCAGCAGACTTATTAGCAGAAAATTTGCAAGCCAGAAGAGAGTGGCATGATATATTCAAAGTGCTAAAAGGAAAAAAAAAAAAAAAAAAAAAATCCCACCAAGAATACTCTACCCGGCAAAGTTATCACTCAATTGAAGGAAAGATAAAGAGCTTTCCAGGCAAACAAAAGCTAAAGGAGTTCATCACACTAAACCAGACATACAAGAAACATTAAAAGGACTGCGTTCAGCTGAAAAGGCACTAACTGCTAACAAGAAAAAAATATGAAAATAAAAATCCCACTGATAAAGGTAAATATATAGTAAAGATAGATTAATCACTTATAAAGCTAGTATGAAAGTTAAAAAGGCAAAGTAGTAAAAACTATAGCTACAATAATTACTCAAGGGATATACAAAATAAGAAAATATAAAATGTGATAATCAAGAACATAAAACGTGTGGCACCTGGGTGGCTCAGTCGTTAAGCATCTGCCTTCGGCTCAGGTCATGATCCTTGGGTCCTGGGATCGAGCCCCACATCGGGCTCCCTGCTCCATGGGAAGCCTGCTTCTCCCTCTCCCACTCCCCCTGCTTGTGTTCCCTCTCTCGCTGTGTCTCTCTCTGTTAAATAAATAAATAAAATCTTAAAAAAAAAAAAAAGAACATAAAACGTATGGGTGGGTAGGGAGTAAAAATGTAGTTTTAGAATGCCTTCAAACTTGGGGCGCCTGGGTGGCTCAGTTGGGTTAAGCGGCTGCCTTCAGCTCAGGTCATGATCCCAGGGTCCTGGGATCAAGCCCCACGTCAGGCTTCCTGCTCAGCGGAGAGCCTGCTTCTCCCTCTCCCTCTGCCTGCTGCTCTGCCTACTTGTGCTCTCTATCTCTCTGTCAAATAAATAAATAAAATCTTAAAAAAAAAAAAAATGCCTTCAAACTTAACCTGCTATCAACTTAAAATATATTGTTACACAGTTGACCTTTGAAGAACACACGTTTGAACTGCACATTTATACACACACACACACACAGTACAGTATTGTAAATGTATTTCCTCTTCTTTATGATTTTCTTAAAAACATATTATCTAGTTTACTTATTATAAGAATACGGTATATCATACATGTAATATACAAAATATGTATTAATCGACTGTTTATTTTATTGGTACAGCTTCCAGTCAATAGTATGCTATTAATATAGTTAAGTTCAAGGGGAGTCAAAAGTTATACGTGTCTTTCAACTGTACAGGGTTCTATACTTCAAAGCCCTGTGTTGTTCGAGGGTCAACTGTATACATACTGTATAAATTGTATATAAGCTGTTATATATGAACTTCACAGTAACCACAGGCAAAGACAAATGGTAGATACACAAAAGATAATAAAAGGAGAATGTAAGCATAACACTACATAAAGCCATCAAACCACAAAGGAAGAAACCAAGAGAAGGAGAAAGGAACAGAGAGAAACTAAAGAGACAAAAAAACAATTAAAATGGCAATAAGTACACACCTATGAATAATTACTTTAAATGTAAATGGGCTAAATTCCCTAATCAAAAGATAGAATGACTAAATGGATAAAAACAAGACCCATCTATACACTGTCTACAAGAGACTTAAAACATACAAGGATACACACAGACTGAAAGTGAGAGAATGATAGAAGATGTTTCATGGAAACGGAAACGGAATGAAATCAGGGTTACTCTACCAGCTATACTCATATCAGACAAAGTAGACTTTAATACAAAGACTGTAATAAAAATTAAAAAAAAAGATGGGCATTACATAAAGGGGTCAATCTAACAAAAAGATATAAATTTGTAGATATTTATGTACCAAATGCAGGAGGATGTAAATACATAAAGCAAATACTAACAGACCTAAAGGGAGAAATTTACAATACAGTAATAGTAGGAATTTTAATCCCCACTTACATCAATAGATCATCCAAATAGAAAATTAAAAAGGAAACATTGGGCAGATGAACTTAATAAATATATACAGAACATTCCATCCAAAAGCAGCAAAATACACATTCTTCTCAATTCTCCAGGACAGATCATTTGTTAGGCCACAAAACAAGTCTCAATAAATTTAAGAAGACTAAAATCATATTAAGCATTTTTTCTGACCACTGGTATGAAATCAAATATTATTTACATGAAAACTGGAAATATCACAAATATGTGAAGATTAAACAATATGCTACTAAATGACCAATGGGTCAATGACAAAAGTCAAACAAGAAATAAAAAAAAAAATACCTTGAGACCAATGAAAATGGAAATGAAGCATACCAAAATCTATGAGATGCAGCAAAAGTTCTAAGAGGCAAGTTCATAGCAATGCAGACCTACCTTAAGAAAAATCTCAAATAAACAATCTAACTTTAAACCTAAAGGAACTAGAAAAAGAAGAATAAACAAACCCCAAAATTAGCAGAAGAAAGGAAATAGTAATGATCAGAGTGAAAACAAATGAAACAGAGACTAAAAAGACAGTAGAAAAGACCAATGAAACTAAGAAGAGATTAACAAAATCGACAAACGTTTAGTTATACTCCCTAAGAAAAAAAGAGAGGGCACACAAAAAAATAAATTCAGAAATTCAAAAGGAGAAATTACAACTGATAACAAAGAAATGCAAAGAATCATTAAACCACTATGAAAAATTATAAGCCAAAACTGGACAGCCTAAAAGAAATGGATAAATTTCTAGAAACACAATCTTCCAAAACTGAATCCTGAGGAAATAGAAAATCTGAATAAATCGATTATTAAAAGGATATTGAATCTGTAATCAAAAAACTCCCAAGAAACAAAGGTCCAGAACTAGATAGTTTCACTGGTGGATTCTACCAAATATTTAAAGATTTAATACCTATCTTTCTAAAACACTTCTAAAAAGCTGAAGAGGAGGGGGGTGCCTGGGTGGTGCAGTCAATTAAGCATCCAACTCTTGGTTTTGGCTCAGGTTGTGATCTCAGGGTTGTGACACGGGGGGCTCTGTGCTCAACACCAGTGTGCTTAAGACTCTCTCTCCCTCAGAACCATGAAAGACTCATAACTATAGGAAACTGAGGGTTACTGACCCTTGACATAATGTAATGAAAATGGCATTTTATCCATGTGTCTTTCTCCAAAAAAAATCCCTAAGCCCAGTTTAATCATGTGAAAAACAATATACAAATCCCAAGTAAGGCACCTGACCATTACTCCTTAAAACTCTTAGGGTCATCAAAAGCAAGGAAAGCCTGAAACACTGTCACAGTCAAGAGGCACCTAAGGTGATATGGTGACTAAATGTAATGGTGGTATCGTGGATAGGATCCTGGAACAGAAAAGGTACATTAGGTAAAAACTAAGGAAATATGAATAAAGTATGAACTTCAGTTAATAATAATGTATCAATACTAACTGGTTCATTAATTGTGACAAATGTGCATTAGTAATGTAAGATGTTAGTAATAGGAAAAAACAGATATGTAGTATAAGGGAACTCTGTGGTATCTCTGCAATTCTATAAATCTAAAACTACTGTATTATTAAAAGATTTTTTAAAGAAATCATAAAAACATCAGTAATACAAAAAGGTTCTTTGAAGAAATTAATAATATTTTAAAGCCTCTATGCAGATAATCAAGAAAAAAGATACAAATTACCAATATCACAAATGAAATGGGGACACCACTACAGTCTACACACTAAAAAAATAAGGAAATATTATGAATAACACTATGTCATTAAATCGAACAACTTAAAAGGGAATGTGTATCTGTTTCTTATCTGATATGAAAGTTGGCCAGCAGAATTAAATTTCAGTGGTTTCTTTTCTCCAGTTTCAATTGGTATCTTTGATTAGGAGCTATGGTTATTTGTAACAGAGTAAACCATACTTCTTTTTTTTTAAAGTCCCTGTTCAGGATTACTTTAACATTTTTCTGTGTACAAACATTTTAGATACTTCTAGCTGTAAAACTAATTAAAAGTTGTGGTTAGGGTAGCAATGGTGCCCTCTTTTCCTCTTCTTCCAATGTCATGCTTTTGGTACCAGATAATTTTGCAAGAGTGAAAAAAGGAAAGATTTATAAAATTAACAATGTGTTGTCTTTCTTGTTGAGCATTACTGCTACTTGGCTCAACTCAGACTTTATATGCTCTATGAAAGAAGCTAAATACCATTAAGATAACTCAGACCTTTTCAGTAAAATATATGGCCTTTATGTGACTGGTTATAAACACATGGAAAAACTAAAAAAAAAAGAGAGAGAGAGAGAGAGAGAGAAAGAAAGAAATGCATAGAAAAGCTTTTTATCTGGCACCTTATACACCTCAAAGCTACACATAATAGGATTTTACTGTAGGTAGAGCATCCAGATTAATAAATATTTCACAATCAGTCTGAAAAATTCAAGTGAATGGACACTCATTCTAGATGTGCTTTGAAGTTTTCTCTCTCCTTGTTACTTATAAAAATAAGCAATTTTGTAAATGCTGAATGCAAGACAGCATATTTGGCTTTCTTTTTTGTCCCCAGAAAATTGTGGTTATTGTCTGCGTCATACAAATAAGAGATTTTTACTTATCATCCACATTAGCTACTTTGTTGGTCTGTTTTTGTACCCAGTGATGTGGTCTCTGGTTGAAGTTGGTGTGACTAAGAGTGGCAAGAATAGATCATCAGTGACAGGAAGGGGGTTGTCTAAATACAATCCCACGTAAGACGTGGTAGCCATTATTATCAATTCTGTGTGCTGTGTTTTCAGAGTGACAAAACCACAGTAGAGTGCTGCCTATTTTGATAAAACCTGAGTTACCACTTTAGCAAGACTTATGCTCCAACATGGTCTACATTGGTTGCTCTCAATTTTCAATCTTAAAGCTCCTTTCTTCCTCCTTCCCTCACTCCCCCTCCTTTAATTTCTCTTCCCCCTCTGTCTCTTCTAGTTCTTTCTGTCCTCAAGATTAAAGGGCAGTACTCTCCTATTTTTTATCCAGAAAGGAAAAAGAGTATTATAGAAAGAACACAGTGTTTAGAAGTGGACTGATCTGAGTGTGAATTTTGGCTTTTTCAAAGCAAAGTTACTTTGTTTTGAAGAGTCTCAGAAAGTGGTATGCTAGAGCTGGCTCATACTGCTGGAGAGCCAACTTTCCCCCAGTCCCATCCACTGACTCCATTTTTTGGCAGCTTGATGGGAGCATTTATACCACAGAAATGAGCAAATGCCCAAATCAAAGACTCTTTCTTTTTTTTTTTTTTTTAAACCCAAGCAGCCAGTTGTTAAACATTCACGAACACATCATGAGCTCAGTTTCCACATTTCTCAAACAGGACTAATAACATCAACCCTGCAAATCTGTTGTAAAAATTTCAAATAATTTAAGTAAAACATCTAGAAAAATGCCAGATACACAGAAGACACTTAGTATATGATAGATACCAATATTGTTACAGTATTACAAACAGAGTCTGGTTATATGAAACCTCTACAAGTCATGAGACCAATAATGTAAAAGTATATTAGGGCAGTTGAATTTCATTTTAGTAGGGTTGTTGGGTGCTTTAGAATTTATACACGGAAAAAATTAGCAGAGTATTCCATATAATAG
This sequence comes from Mirounga angustirostris, assembly GCF_029215605.1. NCBI lineage: Eukaryota > Metazoa > Chordata > Mammalia > Carnivora > Phocidae > Mirounga > Mirounga angustirostris. The sequence continues at coordinate 48,780,762 of NW_026991714.1, forward strand.
CCGACATAATTATTAATGAGAACAATTTACTTTACATTTTTTCCTATTTTCCATGTTCCCTTTTAATTATGATCTCCACTAATCATCATATAAATACAACTTCTTGGGTAGTGATGTGGAAGGATTCAGAAAACCACAAGACCTGTGAGGAAGTACTATGAAGGGTAAAGTCATAAAGAGAGGCAATTCAGTAACTATAATTAAGCATCTAAAGAACTCTTAGGTGACCACCTTTTCACCATTTCTTCTGACAGCTGAACCAGTATTTTGGCTTCCACTGGAAAAAGAGAAATTTAGATTGGCTATGGCAAAGCAATCTCAAAAATTAGCCTTATGTTCCAGAGCTTTTTCCTCTCTCATTGAAAGTATATGAAAACTGTGTGTGTGTGTGTGTGTGTGTGTGTGTGTGTGTGAGAGAGAGAGAGAGAGAGAGAGAGAGAGATTATCCTAAATGAGGAGGGCAAGAGAAGAGTATGACCAATAATCTTGGACTGTAACCTCTACTTCTGGGACTTGTGTTTGAGGCTTTCACAGATTCATTTTACTGAAGCCTTCAGAAATTTGAGCAAAATCGTTTGCCTATAATTTATGCATAATAAAATGACTTGCAATAAGGCCTCCAAAGTGTCTCAGAGTAAAAAATGTTTATGAATCTGTTTAGAAAGATGCCATTTTCTCTCCCTTTGCTAAATAATGATTTTTTTTTTTTAAGATTTTATTTATTTATTTGTCAGAGAGAGAGGGAGAGAGGGACAGAGAGCAAGCACAAGCAGGGGGGAGCAGCAGGCAGAAGAAGCAGGCTTCCTGCGTAGCAAAGAGCCCGATTCGGGACTCGATCCCAGTACCCTGGGATCATGACCTGAGCCAAAGTCAGATGCTTAACCGACTGAGCCACTCAGGCGACCCTAAATAATGATTTCAAAGGTATTTTATTTTAGCTCTTATAAAGAGATATGAGGTCTTCATTTCTGATTATCACTGCAGTGCAAACATCACACACGTAAAATAAATTAAGATAATTTGTTATTTTTACATTCTTTAAGTAGTCAGTACCCACATTTCCCACTCAGTCCTGTATGTCCTCTGATGTTGATTTAAAACTTGTATTAGAGTTAAATTTTTTTTATTATAATCTAATGTCTAAATGTTTGCCCTAGTGTGTTAAGCCCTCAAATTCCTTTCTTACCATTGACATGAGTCTTAAGATCACTTATGCTCTTGGGGCGCCTGGGTGGCTCAGTCATTAAGCGTCTGCCTTTGGCTCAGGTCACGGTCCCAGGGTCCTGGGATCGAGCCCCGCATCAGACTCCCTGCTCCGCGGGAAGCCTGCTTCTCCCTCTCCCACTTCCCCTGCTTGCGTTCCCTCTCTCACTGTGTCTCTCTCTGTCAAATAAATAAATAAAATCTTAAAAAAAAAAATCACTACTGCTCTTAAAGTCAAAAATCAATTTAATAAGCAACACTGAACACAAAATTTGAAAACTGTAATCACAGGAGAGATAACAAAACCCTTCGACAACGAGATTCAAGTTTTAGCTATGAATAGTTTGAAACTTTATGGAAATAATGACCATCAAAACTGGGTATGTTTTTCTAATCTAAAACATAATTGCAGTATTGACATTATTATTAATTCCAGAAAGTATTTACAAAATATTTTAGAATTAATCATGTCCTGTCATTTAAATTATTTAGACTACAGCTGTAGGCCTGTTCCCTGCCTACCTCTCTGGAATCATCTTATACCACTCCCTCATTTACCCTCCACACTCAACATTATTTGCCTTTTTTTTTTTTTTAAGATTTTATTTATTTATTTGAGAGAGAGGGAAAGTAAGAGAGATCACAGAGGGAGAGGGAGAGGCAGACTCCCTGCTGAGCTGAGAACCCGATGCAGGGCTCAATCCCAGGACCCTGGGATCATGACCTGAGCTGCAGGCAGATGCTTAACCAACTGAGCCACCCAGGCGCCCCCATTATTTGCTTTCTTTAATTTTTCTAATACACTATTCCTCTTTATTCCACAGGGCCCTTCTCATGCTTTTCCCTCAGAAGAGAATGTTCTCCCAATGCCCCCTCCACTTTAAAGCCCAACTCAAATATAACTGTCTCAGAGAAGGCTTCCCTTATCTCTCAGTGAAAGTCATATTCCTTTCCTTGACAGCAATTACCAGTTTATATTTATACATTCATTGTCCATGTAACTAAAATTTAGGCTCCACAAGAGCAGGGACCTTGTCTATTCCTACTCACTATTATAAACTTAAGATGTACACATGGTCTCTAGTCCACGGTAGGTGAGTGACTGACTGACTGAATGAATGGTATACACAAATTACTACAAAATTAGCTTCAAGATATATGCAACATTAGATGTAATTCAAGATTACAGCATAATTACAGAATCCCAAATAAAACTGATCTGGATAAAGTATTATGAAAACTTAACATCCTTTTAAAAAAATAAATCTCGGGCAGTATCACACCCTGTATTCATGACACTATTCTCTCAACTACTTAGGTTACCCACTGTTCCTTTAAAAACTGGAGGAAATATTCAGATGAAGGAGATTCTGGAGACAGAAAATTTAGATTGATTTCTGTATAAAGGTCTACACTGATAGAATCCTCCAAACACATCTTTAAAATGGCAACCAATCTACATAGTTGAATATTACATGGTTACTAACTCTGATGAGTTGGTATTGGCTATCTAAAGCACACATGAAGAAAGATCCTGAGTTTGAATCTACGCTCAGGGAAGAGAGAGCTATGAGGGGGTATTAATGAAATATCAGCCAAGAGAGCAGAAGTAAGTCCCAGAGAGTAGTGGCATCTATGTAAGGTATATGCCCATGCCAGCTAAATAGCACGAAAATATTTTATGAGAGAATTAAAAATTTTGAAGTATTTTATGAATCACATTAAAATGTGTTCATGTGAATGTATAACTGGACTAAATGCCAGTAGGAGAAAATAGCATATGTGAAAGGACAGTGTGCTAAAAGGTAAAAAGGTGGTGTATTGAGAGGCCTTAGCTACCTATATTACTGACTGTCTATACAAAACAATGGATTAAGAGGCAAAGGGGCCTCAACCACATAATTAGCTCTGACAAGTTTCTTGGACAGTTTTTAGACATTAAATTTTTGACCGTGAAAAATATCACCTCACTTTCTATGCCATATGAAATAGAAGGTTTTGACACAATAAGTTTTTAAAACACTTGAACTAAGTGGAAAAAAAACATTATGAAATATAATGTGCTATCACCATCATTATGTTGTTTGAAAGTGAAAATTCAGAAATGATATCACATTACATTCCCACTGTCTTTAAAACAGAGGAAAACTACTAACTGAGCATAATTACTTTCTAACAAGGATCAAAGTGCAGTAATGGTCTAGCAAAAGAAACTGCATTAATTAAATAATTTAGTTATAATTAAATAATTATAGCTATTATTATTCATGTGTAATTTATTTCAAAGACTGCCAATACTTACTAAGGGTGCCCAGCTGGCTCGGTTGGTGGAGCATTTGACTATTGATCTCAGGGTCGTGAGTTTGAGCCCCACGTTGGATATAGAGATTATTTTTAAAAAAATTCTTTTAAGGGGCGGCTGGGTAGCTCAGTTGTTAAGCATCTTTCTTTGGCTCAGGTCATGATCCCAAGGTCCTGGGATCGAGCCCCACATCAGGCTCCCTGCTCCGCAGGAAGCCTGCTTCTCCCTCTCCCGCTCCCCCTGCTTGTGTTCCCTCTCTCACTGTGTCTCTCTCTGTCAAATAAATAAATAAAATCTTTTAATAAATAAAATTTTTAAGAATGCCATACTTAATATAAATATAAAATATAATAAAAATAAGGTAAAAATAAATATGTTTAGCTGGTACAAAGGGGATACACACATGCCTTTACAAACGTATGTGCTCGTGTATGCACAGAGTATTTCCGGATGGCTACAATGGCAATAGTGGGTAGCTCTGGGAGACAGGCCTAAGAAATGGAAGGTCCAGAGTAGGAAGTGGATTTCCCTATTATCATACACCCTTATAGGTATTAAAATGTTTTCCAGACTCATATATGACTTTTTCCCCAAAAAAAGTTTATAAAAATTTTCAAAGCTAAATGGATGGGATTAAATGGGAATAATTAATCATTGCTATACTAAGGGAAAAAATATATGTTAAAATCATGGAGGTGAAAGGGATCTAAGATCATGCTCTTCAATTTTATTAAGTAGAAAACTGAAAGAATTAAGAAAATTTTGTTCTCCCAAAGTTAATAGTCAAGTCAGTGACATTAGCTCTAAAATCTTGAACCTCCTTATTCTCAAATAACATGATTCTCACTATCTTAGTTATCTTCATTACAGAAGTGTCAAAGCCTCCACAAAACAGTAAAATTTTCCTTAAAGTTTCCTGGGACTCTAGGTAAGCAATATACAACAATCAGGATTTGACAATAATTTTTACTGATTTGAAAACAGGCAACTCAGAAGCTGAAATCTGGCAAGGATGATTATTTTTTAAAGCAAGCTCAGGAAGCAGCTGAATTTAGCTCAAGAAGGAACTAGCTGCTGCCTGCAATTGTCCTTGGAAAGTAAATGCGAAAGTCAAAGGGTTCATGCATGAACTCTTTACACAGCTTAAATCTAGAGGCAAGAGCAGGAAACTAATTAGCCTCTCATTTATTATCTGTTTAGGCCTTCTTGACTGACATAATTATAACTCCTCTCAGTGCAATCTAATCATTTAGGGAATTTAGTCTAGAAACACTTTAGCTTCATCTAATCTATGGAATTCACAACTCAGGTGCCACCCTGCTAAGAGAAGTCCCTATTAACTCTACTTCACGTGAAACTCATCCTCACTTGAAAGCCCATGTATGTATGTTAGGGCATCATTCGGATTACATGTGTTAGGAAAGGGTATCTTATGTCTCCGCAAAAATTAATACTTTTAGAATTTTCCAGCTTCAGAGAGTGGAAACTGTATTATCAAGCAAACATTAATCTTAATGGTGAATAAAGAAGAAATGTGAGGAATATTAGAAGAAAGAATCTTAAAACCAGCTCCCAAATTGTTAGGAAATAGAGACAGGTTAAGACACACAGGTTGGAGGAGATACTCTATGACCTACATTAAGCATTTAAAGAGAGGTCTAAGAATATTGCTGACATTTTCCAAGAGGAGAAAAAATTATATATACTAATGCTTTTTTCACCCTTGTTTATTAATGCTTATTTCACCCTTACATAGATGCCACTACTCTCTGGGACAAAGATTTTTCTTGAAACTTCCTGGAATAAGTAACAAGCAAAAGGAAGAGACTGTATCAACTAAGTAATATTTGTCCCAATGCACTGACTCTCTTAAAAGTAATTTCCATGGGCTATGAACCATGGTCACTATATGGAAATAATTGGAAGAATAAAAAAGTCATTTTTTCAATTTTCCTCTTTTAAATGTTAGACTTGATTGCAATATGAATGTTTTTTTTTTTAATCTTGTTTGTCATAACTGATATCCTGGAAGGCTATACACAATAATTAAAATTCCTCTCCTGGAATGTGGCAGGATAAAGACTCAATGACAATATGTTAGCTTTTCTTCTGAGTTTTAACGCCATGGTTTCAAGAGAGCTAAATTTTCAGAAACGGATTTCCTCAATTATAGCATTTTAATCTCTACTTCTTCTGGTCAAAAAGGATAGTAGTAGTGGTAAGGGTAAGGCTACTCTACTCTTGGTCAACCTCAGGGAGTTACACTGTGTTCCAAGGTTCAAAGAAAGAGAATAGACTCCTTCCACCCTTGTTAGACTCCATCATGGCCTCAGAGACTCCTTTAAAGATTTACTTAAAACTATGGACCATCTGACCAAAAAGAAAATACAAACAAATTGTGTAATTTCGGGAAGTACCCAAACTCTAGATTAGGACAATCTGCCCTAAAAAAAGAATAGCAGATTTATACACTTTCAGCCAATACAAATGCTGTATTTCAACGTAATGATGACTTTTTATATTTCACTTACTCTATGCATCTTATGGTAAAGATCACTATCTCCAGAAGCAGGAATACTAAGAATGGGCTGCAAATGCCTTACTAGAGAAATATTAGACTGTTAGAACTATTTTCCCATTGATCATTCCCTTAGGGCAGTGGTTCAAAAAAAGGGGCTATGAACCCCAAGGAGACACTTTGGAAAATTGTGAGGGTGTTTTTGGTTACCACAGTTAACTAGAGATTGCCACTGAGCTTTATAGTTCTCTCTTGCCCCCAACCCTGGAGAGGGAGGATAAAAAAAAAAAGGACATGTATGTTAGACATCTTAGAATACATGGATATTCCCATGCAGTGAAGGATGTCCTACCAGACATTCATGTGTGTTAAACCAATTCATAATTATCTAAGCCTAAAACTTAAATCTGTTCTACACATAAAGAAAAGGTATTTTTACGAAGTTTTAAAATACATTGAATTTCTTTTTTTTTTTTTTTAAGATTTTTATTTTTATTTATTTGAGACAGAGAGAATGAGAGACAGAGAGCATGAGAGGGAGGAGGGTCAGAGGGAGAAGCAGACTCCCTGCCGAGCAGGGAGCCCGATGCGGGACTCGATCCTGGGACTCCAGGATCATGACCCGAGCTGAAGGCAGTCGCTTAACCAACTGAGCCACCCAGGCGCCCCAAAATACATTGAATTTCTAAGAATGCGATTACCAAATAAAGACTGTATTTTGTTTTGTTTTTGTTTTTTTAAAGATTTTATTTATTTCTCTGACAGAGAGACAGCGAGAGAGGGAACACAAGCAGGGGGAGTGGGAGAGGGAGAAGCAGGCTTCCCGTTGAGCAGGGAGCCCAATGCGGGGCTCGATCCCAGGACCCAGGGATCATGACCTGAGCCGAAGGCAGACGCTTAACGACTGAGCCACCCAGGCGCCCTGTATTTTGTTTTGTTTAGAACTTCACCATGGTTGTTTACCTTTCTGGAAAATCATGTACCAGTGGCAACACTACTTGTGGTATTTTAACTGCCAATGAAACACGCCTTTACCAATCTGCATTTGAGAATGCCGCAACCGTGATGATTCTATGTAGAAATGCAAGCATCTTAGTACCTTACCATGTATTCTAACACAGTCATGCTTGAGCATTTACATAGTGAAATACATATTATTTTACTCTAAATTATTTTCCTTATTATTCCTCATTTATATTACTTAGGGCATTATAACTACTTTTTTTTTTTCTTAAGATTTTATTTATTTGTGAGAGAGAGAATGAGAGAGAGCATGAGAGGGAGGAGGGTCAGAGGGAGAAGCGGACTCTCCGCTGAGCAAGGAGCCGATGCAGGGGATCATGACCTGAGCCGAAGGCAGTCGCTTAACCAACTGAGCCACCCAGGCGCCCCTTTTATAACTACTTTTAACTTACATGTGAGGTAAACCTATAAATGTATACTATATAAATATTTAATCTATACCCATACACACAGAGGGGTGTGTGTGTGTGTGAATTTTGTCTTAAGATAAAGAGAACATCACAAAATATTTGCTGTAAAATGGACCAGGAGTCTGATAGGGCTGAAAATCACTAATCTGGAATAGCAATACTAAATTTAAATGGAAAACCTGCCAAACTTCTTTTTAACAGCATTTAATATTATTAAATGGTGTGAAGGATTAATTTGTAGGGTTTTTGTTGCTGTTGTTGTTGTTTTTAGAGAGAGAGCATGAGTGGGGCAGGGGTGGGAGGGGAGAGGGAGGGAGAGAATCTTAAGTAGGCTCCACAATCAGCATGGAGCGAGCCTGAGGTGCGGCTCGATCTCACGATCCTGACATCGTGGCCTGAACCTAAATCAAGAATTGGATGCTTAACCGACTGAGCCACCCAAGTGCCCCTGTAGGGTATTTTTTATCTACCTCATTATGATAGAGGCTAGGGTTATAGTCAGCTGCTCTCAGTTCCCAACTATTTCTACAAGTTACCTAGGCCATAGTCAGAAGTAGCATTCCTGGGGCACCTGGGTGGCTCAGTCGTTAAGCATCTACCTTCGGCTCGGGTCATGATCCCGGGGTCCTGGGACCGAGCCCCACATCGGGCTCCCTGCTCAGCGGGAAGCCTGCTTCTCCCTCTCCCACTTCCCCTGCTTGTGTTCCCTCTCTTGTTGTATTTCTCTCTGTCAAATAAATAAAATCTTTAAAAAAATTAAAAAAAAAAAAGTAGCATTCCTTTCACCTTGACCCTTGGGCACACTCTTACCTTACCAATTCATAGGTATAATTGATTTTGTGAAATTGGATGGGAAAATTAGATTAAAATGGCATAAAGGGCACTGGTATGGGATCACACTATCTATGGATCAGATCACTGATGTGTGAATACACAGGGACCCCTTGAGCTACAGAAATCAGCAGGACTAAAAAAAAAAAAAAGAAAGAAAGAAATCAGCAGGACTCTTAGGGCTCTGGGCCATGGCCAGGTGACTGCCCTAAGACCAGCAGGAGGTGCAGTGGGACTGTACTGTGGTCTTTGTACCTCTGCTCAGTGAGCACCATTCACTTAGGGGTGCCTGGAATTGAATTCAACTTTAATACAATCTGGGAGAAATTGACATCTTTACTATATTAAGTCTTCCTTTTTTTTTTTTTTTAAGATTTTTTTATTTATTTGACAGAGAGAGACACAGCGAGAGAGGGAACACAAGCAGGGGGAGTGGGAGAGGGAGAAGCAGGCTTCCCGCTGAGCAGGGAGCCTGATGTGGGGCTCGATCCCAGGACCCTGGGACCATGACCTGAGCTGAAGGCAGACGCTTAACGACGGAGCCACCCAGGCACCCTATATTAAGTCTTCTAATCCATGAACAGAACATGTGTCTCCATTGTTTTAGATGCATTTTGATTAGATTTACCATCATTGTCCAGTTTACAGCATCCATGGCCTGCCTGTATATGTTTTGTTAAATATGCACCCAAATATTTCAAATTAACTAATTAATTAAAAAATGGCATAAAGGACTTACAAAGACATGAAAGAGACATCTCTTTCATCTCCTATCAATTTTTCATTGACAGCTTCTCCAAACAGGGAACAGTCAATAATAGTTTCAAATTTAGTTAGGCCTTGCTCAAGTTCAAGGTTTGAAAAAGACTGTCATGAATGAATGGAAGGAAGAAAAGAATGGAAAGAAGGGAAAAGAAAGGGAAAGGGAAAAAGAAAAAGAATGTTCTTTGTGTTGGTAAGGCAAATATATGAAATAGAACATGACAAAGACTATGCAGGAACATATAAAATGTATATGCCTATAAATTTAATTATTCAAAATCTATTAGGCATAATAAATCCTTTTTTAAAGCACTGAATAACAGAACCAAGTAAGAGAGCAAAATTATGGACATGGTTACTCATACTCCCATAAGAGACTATGAAAACAGAAAGCAATTAACACTCAGGAGGGTTACTGCTCCTAGCACTTCACTCTGAAATCTCCCCCTCCCCATTAGGCCAAAACTTTGCAAAACATCTCCAAATCGGCCATCTGATTCAGATAGCTTATGTTTTGATTAAAATAGCTATATTAAGTATTGGGTGAAGAATTTTTTACCACAGAAATTGTTCATAACTTTTTCTCTCTAGTATGATCTCATCTACACTGACCTATTTATCCTAACTCCACAGGTACAAAATTGCCTGAGTGGACAAAACACCATTTTCTAATAGTCAATCCTGTTTCCTTCAAAATTATTAAGCGCTCAGATTCAAGTTTGAATTTCCCTGGCCAATATTTTAGGCAAACTACTTACTCAGGTATCAATTATTATTTTCATTCTGCAGAGAAAGCTGCTCAGATAATATAAGAGTTTTACAGGTTTTATGAATGTTTCCTTAGCCTTTACTTTGTGGACAGAAAATCAGTTACCGATTAAACTGCCTGAGCTCCATGGTAATGATGCTTCTCAACACAAAATCAGTACCAATGTGAAATTTAAGAGTGAACAGGAACAACGTGCTGATAGATCAGATTACTTTAAAAGGCCTATGTTTCATTCCTCATCTTTTCAACTCATATCTTCAGGATTAGAAATTGGATGGCCCAGACATATAATACTCAAGATAAAAATACCCCCATACTCTCAGAAACTACTGGTGTAGAATGGTGTATAAATTTACTGACTGCTGATTAGGTAATAATTATTGATTATTAATTTATTAAGGACATAAAGACAAGTAAAATTATGCTGAACAAGAGTATGTGTCAAGGGGCGCTGGGTGGCTCAGTTGGTTAAACCGCTGCCTTCAGCTCAGGTCATGATTCCAGAGTCCTGGGATTGAGCCCCGCATCGGGCTCCCTGCTCATGCAGGAAGCCTGCTTCTCCCTCTGCCTGCCACTCCCCTGCTTGTGCTCTTTCTCTCTCTCTCTCTCTCTCTCTCGCTCTCTCTCTGTCAAATAAATAAATAAAATCTTAAAAAAAAAAAGAGTATGTGTCAAAAAATTGGGCCAAAATGAATCTAATGCCCCCAAAGTAGCCAAGATAAAGTGTCATAAAAAGCAAATTAGAAATAATGAACACTTAAATCAACAAAACTGAAAAAAGAGCTGATAATTTTAAACAGAAAAGCTGGTATGTATGTACATATGTACGTGCATGCATGTATGTGTTTAATTGTAAACAAATGCTGATCCATGAATGATTAACCTGAAGATCTGAAAAAGAGTTAAATATAGACCAGAATTCCTGAATAAGATATATGAAAAGAGCATGAAATATGAATGAGTAGCATGTCTTTCTAAGAAAAAAGCCAATAAAATCAGCTTAAAATGTAAACACAGAAGGACCAACTGTAAGGAAAAGAACCACCAAAGAACTCCCCTTGAAAAGTATGCTGTAAACCAGGAGAGAAAATTTTAAATAGCTGCACATGTGAATGAATATTAAAAATATTTTAATCCTTCTAAGAAGTGTGTTTCTAATTAGACATTCCCTTTTCTGATTATGTATTTTATTGCAATGGCGGAATTAACTATGACTTAGCTCTTTCCACAATAGCAGCTGTTAGATTTAATTTAGCAGCTTCCTCTTTTATGCTCCTACCAAAACATGTGTATACTATATATGTACACTTAACATACTTCTTCTAGGGAAAGACCACAGAATGTCTCTATCTCAACTTAGTTACTGGGGCAATTTACTGTGTCTTTTTCTCTTTTAAAATAGAGAGAGGAAATCCTTTAGTCTACTTCATAAATGTTTAGTTCTCTGGTCAACATTTTATTCCTTATAAAATGCAGGCCAAGAATCTACTTTCAAATGTCTTGGAAACTTTCTTAGCAACTAAGTAACAGAGTATTGCCTATTTTCAATTTATTCAGAAATGAGAAACACTTTAAACAAGAAAAGACAAATCTAAAAATCAGGTGAGGAGGATGGTGAAGGAAAAGCCACAGGTTAAGGATTTTAAGAGTGGAAATATATGTATTCATAATCACTTAGCCAAACTGCTAATCTATTTTAAACCTTCCATTCTTCCATGACGTGTATTTCTTTAAAATATAAAATGGAATGTTAAGAAGCCAGCACCCTGGCAAGCATAAACGCTCTAGTAATTTTTACAAGTTGCTTTTTGGAAAGGCCCACCCACCTAACTCCATCCCCATTTTAAAACTGTTCTGTCCCATAATTAAATACTATAGCCTTCATTTTAAAGGTTGAAAGTAGAACTACAACTGCTCTCTACATTCAGAACTCAGCATATGGCTGCAAACCCTAAAACACTAATTTCAATAATAAATAGAATGGTTGGGAAAAGGCACAAACTTGAGAATTGTAGAAAGAAATCTTGAATTAATGGGTGTGACATTAGAAGGACCAATAAGCCTTGTGCATTTCTCTTGGATTGTACCTCCTCTAAGGGTAAAAGATAAAGATCAGTTCTGACACCTTTTCAGTAGTTAGCATCCTCATTAAATACCCAAAAAGGAAGGCAGTTAGTATCAACTGTAATGATTTAAAGAAACACCTTTCAAAAGTGAAGTCATCCAAGTATATGAACCTACTAAAAAAGTCAAGCAAGCCCTTATCTAAAAGACACATAAACATAAATGAACACTTTACCAAAATAAAATCTTTTAAAAAGAAGTGTCACCAAAGATCCCTTCGGGTTTTTCTAAACTATAAACAGAACTTGTCAATCATAAAGGGAAGGAAAAGCAACCATTACAAGTTAAAAAAGACTTAAAGATACTCAAATGTACAAAACAGATATTAGATTTTAAGTATTCAATGACTAAGGGAAAAGGTAGTCATAAAAATGTCAAAGAAATGATAAATGGCACATTTTTAAAGGGCAGGTAGGCATCTGTGTGTATCAATGTTGCAAATAATTTTAAGGTTAAAGATTATATCTTCTATTGATCTATTATTGCCTAATAAAAGATGAAAACTAAGGATAGTTTCATTGATTTGTCTTCATTGTCTCAGAATTCTTTTTTATTTTTATTTTTTATTTTATTTATTTGACAGAGAGAGACACCACAAGAGCGGGAACACAAGCAGGGTGAGTGGGAGAGGGAGAAGCAGGCTTCCCGTGGAGCAGGGAGCCCTATGTGGGGTTCTATCCCGGGGACTCTGGGATCATGACCTGAGCCGAAGGCAGATGCCTAACGACTGAGCCACCCAGGTGCCCCCATTGTCTCAGAATTCTTAAATGTTAAATGAAAAATAGTTTTGCAGTTAAAAAAATAAATTACAGATCCACAATTAACTTTGACATTATCATACATGTTCAAAAATATATTAAAGGACTTTGTTTTCTATATATGAGCTGTACATTTGACAAACTCTAAGACTCCACACATTAAAGAGCAGTAATAAGAATGACTAGAAATGACTTTAAAAATTAAAGAATAAACACAGGGGCGCCTAGGTGGCTCAGTTTGTTAAGCGTCTGCTTTTGGCTCAGGTCATGATCCCAGGGTCCTGGGATCAAGCCCGGCATCAGGCTCCCTGCTGTGAGGGAGGTGGGGGGCGGTCTGCTTCTCCCTCTCCCTCTGCCTCCTTCCCCATGCTCATGCTCTGTCTCTCTCTCTCTCTCTTTTTCAAATAAATAAATAAAATCTTTAAAAAAAAAAAAAAAGTGACCATATTATGTGACCCGCTACCCACTTCTCATGTGATGGTACAGACAGCCCACTGACTGCTGTGAGGTTGAACATAAGTTTGTAGGCAAAAATGTCAAAATACAGAGCCCATGGGGCACCTGGGTGGCTCAGTCTTTAAGCGTCTGCCTTCGGCTCAGGACATGATCCCAAGGTCCTGGGATCGAGCCCCACATCGGGCTCCCTGCTCGGTAGGAAGCTTGCTTCTCCCTCTCCCACTCCCCCTGCTTGTGTTCCCTCTCTCCCTGTGTCTCTCTCTGTCAAATAAATAAAAAACAAAATCTTTTAAAATAAATGAATGAATGAATGAATGAATAAAAGAAATACAGAGCCCAATGTACATTTTAACCAGCCTCCAGAGTTAGCAGTACTATTGCTGAGACCCTGCAGGCCACATTAAAGATAAAGCATACCACAATCCTAAAGTTTAAAATGAGACATGAAAGTGGGAGTGGAGAATATCATACTCAAAACAGGAATGCCCTCTCATAGATCAGCAGTGAAAACTTCTGATTACAAATCAGTCTTTAAAGGAAATAGCCTCGGGGTGACTGGGTGGCTCAGATGGTTAAGCGTCTGCCTTCGGCTCAGGTCATGATCCCAGGGTCCTGGGATCAAGCCCCACATCGGGCTCCTGCTTCTCCCTCTGCCTCTCCCCCTGCTCATGCTCTACTCTCTATCTCTGTGTCTCAAATGAATAAATAAAATCTTGAAAATAAATAAATAAATAAATAAATAAATAAATAAATAAATAAAGGAAATCGTCTCTAGAAATTAAACTAAAGGTATGAAAAGAAAGAGACCTCTGGGAATGATATTTCTGATCAATTTTCTCCTCAAGGGTACATCTATATCTACAGATTTTGCTAGTAATAAGACAGTCTTCGTTCTGGTCTGAAGTTATTTTTTGGTTTGTCACAGGATCTAAAATAAGACTAAATCTTAGCTATTTGTGTGCTATCTCTGATTTCCACTTTAATAAATGTTTGTTACCAAGAAACAGACTCTTAATTACAGAGAACAAACTGGGATGGTTACCAGAGGGGAGGTGGATGGGAGATGGTGAAATAGGTGATGGGGATTAAGGAGGGCACTTGTCATAATGAGCACCCGGTGATGTATGGAATTGTTAAATCACTATATTGTACACCTGAAGCTAATATAATACTACATGTTCACTAACGAAATAAAATAAAAACTTAAAAAAATTAAAATTAAAAATGTGTTTGTTAAAACTGTAGAGAGTACTTAAGTTTAAAAATACACAGGACTGGGGCTCCTGGCTGACTCAGTTGGTAGAGCATGTGACTCTTGATCTTGGGGTTGTGAGTCTGAGCCCCAGGTTGGAGGTAGACATTACTTGAAAATAAATAAATAAATAAAATCTTTGAAATAAAAATAAAACTGCACAGGATTTTAGGAAAACTAGAACATATGCAGGTGGGTGCTTAAGGAATTTTCTCCCCATTTTGCCAGAAGCAGGGTGCCATCTGCTTGTGCCATGAATCAAGCTAACCCTCAGCAGTCTCCAAAGTTGACAGGAAAATCTGGTTGTTTAGTTACCACTGAAAACACACTCTAAATCTAAGATGAACTGTTATTTTTTAAACTGATCTTAGACATAGTTAAAAACTTATTTTTCCCCTTTAAAAGCAGCTGTTTTTATATCGTTTCCTCATAAAACTACTTTCTGAAAAACTGAATTATGAAAACCACTGACTTCAAGAGTACTCTTCAAGTAACCGAAAATCTATTATTTGATTCATCATCTGAAAAATTAGCTCATCTTTTATATTGGGAATTATTTCTATCCTTTATAGTACAAATATCAACAAATAAGAAAAAAAGCAGAGCAAAATCATCTACATTATTATGATCGACAATAGTCAAATGGAAAATATAAATCTTCATTCTCTCACCCTGTTATTGCTTTATCTAATTGAAACTTCAAGTCTTCTGGGCAGGGATAAAATCCACTGTTATAGTGTCATTGTGTTTAAATAGCATAAAACACCAATAACTACTGGCTTATGCACATTTTAAATTAGTGTGCACATTACTAAAAGCCTAAAAAAAACACTCTTGCCAGATACGGGGAAGGGGAGATTCCAGACTGTATTGATTAGGAAAGTTTTTGGTTTGATTATTTTGAATGACAACTGGAAATACCTTCCTCAGAACAGAAGCTAAAAAGACCTGTAATAAAACACTGTAAAAATCTACGTAAAGGACTAAAAATCTAATTTAGACTAAGAAGTGATCTCCATACACTTTTTTTTAAAACTTTTGTTTCCTCTGTCAATAAATATACTAATATTATGAGATAATCTACCTCTATATGTTTTAAGACTATATAGAACTTTGGTCATATTTGGATATTACGTACCTATTGGTTTTAATTCCATGAGAATATCTGTCATCTCATGAAAACCTTTCGCCTTAAAATTGTTGCTATTTGGCTAACATGCCTAGAATTTGTTGAAGTGCATTAATTTAAAACTCCATAACATGATCACATTGGTATTGCCACACAGCTATTATTTTCACACACTGCAACACTGAAATTGATCACAAGCACATGAGCCATGAAAAAAGATTCCTCCTAAGTCCCACGTTTCTAACACCTTTAGGAAATAAGGTTTTCTTGTCTTACTTTCAGGAAGCTAAAAACAGATGAATTTGGCTTTGGTGAGATCAGGGAATACTTAAGGGAAACTGGGTTTGTTGGCCCCTGCAATGGAGATGGGTACCGTGGGCCTGGTGGCGTGTGTGTGAGTCTGCATGTGTGTGCACACATGTAAAGGGGGGGGGAGTGTGAATACAGTTCCACTCTCACATTCATTTATAACTAAGCCTTTAAAGGGCATGAGGCCAAGCAGTAAGTTGATGTTTCCCGTGGTTAAGATACTAGTAAGCAAGGCAGGAGAGGAACTCAGCTTCTTCATTAGGAAGGTCTACTTTTTTATAAGGTCCCTTTCAGTTCTAAAAAATCAAACATTCATGGAATATCAATACTAGGAACATAAAGATGAATATAACATAGTTCTGGCCCTAAGGCTAATTTGATGAAAACTTAATCACCATGTTCACTATTCCTAAATAATGTTATACATACATACACACTCACACACATATATATGAAATGTTCAAAGAACAAAAGCATGTGTTCTGAAAAAACTTAAAACTTTGGTCTCATGAAATAGGAAAAATAACTAAAAATTGACAATATTATCACTCCACCAAAATAAATAATCTATCAACCACAGGACTACCCAAGAACAAGCTTTTAATACCACACTCAATACCAACCATCCACATTTTGTTCCCTTTAAAAAAGAAAAAAAGGGGGCGCCTGGGTGGCTTAGTCGTTAAGTGTCTGCCTTCAGCTCAGGTCGTGATCCCAGGGTCCTGGGATCGAGCCCCACATCGGGCTCCCTGCTCAGCAGGAAGCCTGCTTCTCGCTCTCCCACTCCCCCTGCTTGTGTGTTCCTGCTCTCGCTATCTCTCTCTCTGTGTCAAATAAATAAATAAATAAAATCTTAAAAAAAAAAAAAAACTAAAGAAAGAAAGAAGAAAAAAAATCCTACACTCACAGAAGAAAATGACATCAACAAATGCCACTTCATACCCACTACAATGGGTATAATTTAAAAGGTAGACAGTAAAATTGTTGACAGGATGTGGAAAAACTGAAATCTTCATTCATTGCTGGTGAGAATGTAAAATGGTACGTTTTGTCATTTCCCCAAAAAAATTAAGCATGAAGTTAGCACATGACCCAGAGATTTCACTCCTAGGCATATACCCAAGAAAACTGAAAACATGTCAACAAAGCTGTTCATGAATGTTCATATCAGCATTATTCATAATAGGCAAAAAGTGTAAACAACCCAGATGACAACTGATAAATGATACATTCATACAATGGAATATAATTCATCCATAAAATGAAGTACTGATACACACTATATAAATAACATGGATGAACCTTGGAAGCTTTCTCTTGAGTGAAAATAAGCCAATCACAAAAGTCTAAATATATGTTTCCATACATATGAAATGTACAGAATAGTCAACTCTATAAAGACAGAAAGTGAGTAAGTAAATCAGTGGTTGCTAGAGACTAGGGGAAGGGAAAATGGGCAGTGACTATTAATGCATTGGGGGTTTTCTCTTTGGGGTGATGAATGTTCTGGAATTAGATAATAGTAATGGTGGCACAAGTGACTGTGCAATACTAAAAACACCTAACTGTACATTTTTAAGAAGTAAATGTTATGGTATATGAATCATATCTCAACTTCTTAAATTATTTGAGAGCAAAACAATAATGTTTTTGAGAACTTCATGGATGAAAAGAGAAAGTAATCTAAAACTAATGATGTAATGTATGGGGATTAACATAAGAATAAAAAAGAAAAAGAAAAAAAGAATGCTCGCCCACACATTCAGCAAGAAAAAAAAGAAAGAAAGAAAAGAGAAAGTAAAAACAAAATAAAACTGCAGAACAGACACTTAGGGTAATCCTTACCTGTGTGGAACCAAAGGGAAAAAGAGACCAGAGAAGCAATCAGAGTATGTAGAACTTATTATATCCAAAAGGACACACAGTCAGCAGGGTCAAATTCTTTTGGGAACTGATTCTGAGTGATGAATATGCTTATTAATACAATGAGTCTCACCCAGTTTAAGTTCTCTCCCTTAAAGAAGAAGCCTGGTTATTACCCTAACCTCTTTCTGTAGTTGGGGCCAATTCTGCACATTATCTTCTTTCAAAATGTTCCGTAAGTCAGGCTTTTCACTGTCTGACCTTCTCTTCATTAGATGGGATTAGTAAATGTTTATTCAATACGCATAATATAAATGGGATCCCTTTATTACCAATCTGATCCTGATCTCATTTCATGAATTTAGTTATTAAAAGAAAATCTATCCTCTTGACTAGCTTATAAATAATTTTATTACTTTATTGTTTTAAGTTATTATGTTTCTCTTTTCCTCTGCAAAAGTTCTACTGCAGTTTTCAATACCACAGAACAATTTTCCCAGGGAATGACTGGACATTTAAAAGTTCTAATCAGGGGCGCCTGGGTGGCTCAGTCGTTGAGCGTCTGCCTTCAGCTCAGGTCATGATCTCAGGGTCCTGGGATTGAGCCCCGCATCGGGCTCCCTGCTCGGCAGGAGGCCTGCTTCTCCCTCTCCCTCTCTCCTTGTGTCTCTCTCTGTCAAATAAATAAAATCTTTAAAAAAATAAATAAAAGTTCTAATCATTTTGATTCTTGCTTTGGACATACTCATCCAAAATGGCATCTTAATGGGGGATTAAGGAATGCACTTATGATGAGCACCGGGGGTTGTATGGAAGTGTTGAATCACTATATTGTACACCCAAAACTAATATTATACTGTATGTTAACTAGCTGGAACTTAAATAAAAACTTTTAAAAATGGTATTTTACGGGGCGCCTGGGTAGCTCAGTCGTTAAGCATCTGCCTTCGGCTCAGGTCATGATCCTGGGGTCCTGGGATGGAGCACTGCATAGGGCTCCCTGCTCGGCGGGAAGCCTACTTCTCCTTCTCCCCTGCTTATGTTCCTGCTCTCGCTATCTCTCTGTGAAATAAATAAATAAAATCTTTAAAAAAAATAAAATAAAAATGGAATTTTATGGAACATATGCAGAAGGGCAAAGAAAAGGAAAGATTTTATTTTTCAATAACTGTCTAATAAGTGAGAGCATCTCAGAAAAAGAACAAGGGCGTAGGTAAATCAGTTTGTTTAGAGCCACTTTCCCTGTATTACACTTTGTTCTGTTTAATTTTATTTTCCAGGGCATCTGAAAACAGTCTGGAAGCAGCCTGTCTGGTCAGCAAAGACAAAGTCCTGGCACTACTCTGAAATAAGATATGCCAGGTCTACCCTCCAGTATTATGTGACTGGCCTAGTTAGGGGATGTATATACATGACAGTCAGACATCATCAATATGGATGCTACGGTGTCATCATTTCATGAGTCATGTTTCCTGTAGCAATGATATGCACACTAAATTAGAAAGATTAAAATATGAACAATAATTAAAAAAAAAACCTCAACATATCTAGTGTAATACCAATTTGCACAATTTAGTTTGAAACACCAAACTCTCTTTTAAAACTATATTTTAGATTCCAAAAATAATTTTTAAATTAAGTCTTGTTTTTATATTCTAATTTTCAAGTTATATTTTACCATATTAGTTCCAGTATAATTAAGACTTTTTAAAGACTATATTTTGCCAATATAGAGCTCAAAAAGTATTATCCCATAGTCTGAATTTAAGCCTCAGAATCCAGAAGTCATCAAGAAACATTTCCATTACTATACTTTTTAACACTTGCCATGTTGTCACATGCCCTATGATCTCAGAAATATTAGAATGACATTGATACCTATTAAGAGAAGCATCAAGTAAATTTTAAAGGAAAAATTCACTTAGATACTTGCACAAAGAACAACTTGAGCACCTGAATTATAAGGGGAAAACACCTGGAGGATCAAAGTAACAGGTACTATTAATATTTTGAGAAAGCTGCCATGATACTAAGGTTCTTCTGTTAACTCTGTTACAATAAAAATCACTTCCATTTATGGAGTACCTACTATGTGCTAGATGTTACATGTAAATTATTTAATTTAATCCTTAAAAATAACATTATTTTCCCCCACTTTACAAATGAGGTAAATAAAACTTGGTAACTGTGTCCAAGGACATACACAAGGTAGGAAACAGAGCAGGGTTTTGAATCCAAGTTGGTATAATTCCAAAACCTATTCCTTCACTAGACTATAATGTCCCACCTTCTGTTCTACAGCAGGGTTGCAAACCCAAATGCCAACAGAAGCCCTGAAACTAAAATAAAGTGTATGCACTGAGTTAAAAAAAAAAAAAGAATAAAGTGGTTTTCTAACCAAACATACACCTGCCTATCTAACCTGGTATACACTGTGCAACATAACAAAGCAGCCAAATAAAATATGTCCATGGGCCACTAATCTGCGGACCCATGTAAAAAAAAAAAAAAAAAAAAAAATCATCATTTGGGAATCAGCAGAAGAAAAAGCAATCCTAGTAAGAAAGTATTTTGAAATAATTAGTGATTTTCATATTAGATGTATAGGACTAAAACCAGTCATCATTGAACAAGTAGACAGAACACTGACTTCTTTTACTGTGACTCCTTTACTTTTGAACCTTATATAAAACCTTGTAGCAGTAATAAACTTTGTAGTAAAGCATCATTTAATATCGGCAGTCCTCTTTTATATACAGCATTTCCAAAGATAAATTTGAAGGCTGAAAGTATACAAGTCTAAAAATACACATATATGCTATAATGGTCGTTATGTTCCCAGAGTACCAAATGACACAATCAAATCCCTAATTAAGGCTTTGAGGACACTACCTATTTCCTGAACACCACTCGTCCCCCAAACCAGCAACCCAGGGAGCAGCAGATAACCCTCATAGGCACCTCAACCCTCTGTTACCCCCTAGGAATTTGAACCAGTTATTTCTCTTTCCTACAAGCCTACAGTCCTTCCCCTGACCAAGCCTCACTCTCCACAAAACCAGAAACTGGGTGGTAAAATGGCAGAAGGGTAACAGAAAGGAAAAGGCAGGACATGGGGCAATCCCAGGCAGATGGGCACCACTATAAGCAAACCAATTCCAAACCATGGCTATGCAGTGATCCAGAAAAACACCTGGGCTATCTAGGATAACTGGGAGGTTCCCTTCATGAGGCAGGACACAGTGAAAATATTCAGACCACTGTCAGCGCAACTGCCTAAGCTAAAAAACATTGTCAATGATCTGGGGTAAGAAATGCCAAAATGCAAAAGTTCAAAATTATCAAGTCTCAGGAAATAGAATATGGAAGATTCAATCCCACATGCAGGAGTTCAGGAAGTCAATATAATGTTCAAAAATAGGTGTTTATGAAAGTCAAGACCACAAATATGTACTATCATTTTACATATATACAAAGGAGGCTAACCATAATGTAATACCCATATATTAAGAACAGGAGGTATTTATGAATAGATATTTAGGCTAAATAGAATTGCTGATTTATGGATGAAATACTACACTGATATAGGCATTCATGAAATGACACTGCCAAGTATCCTGCATATAATCACATTTTCAACCTGTTCTAACATTACATTTTATTTTACTTAGTATTTTTTTTTTTAGTATTTTTTTTTTTTTAAGATTTTATTTATTTATTTGAGAGAGAGAGAACACATGAGAGAGGATAGGGTCAGAGGACAAAGCAGACTCCCTGCCGAGCAGGGAGCCTGATGCGGGACTCGATCCAGGGACTCCAGGATCATGACCTGAGCCGAAGGCAGTCGCTTAACCAACTGAGCCACCCAGGCGCCCTATTTTACTTAGTATTATCCATCTATACATCATTGTATCAGGTTTATAACACTGACCTTTTTTAAGAATCATATATATCAGAAAGTCTAATAATATTTGATCCTTTCAGGTCATTTTCTCTTCTCTACCCATTCAACGGAGTCTGTTAAATGCTACCCATCTAAATATCCATCACTTATTCTTCTACACAAAATTGCTGAGCAGCTCTAAAGAAGTCTAATACTTTAGCTGACACTACTAATTTAGCCACTCTAATTTCATGTATATTTCTTTCAAATAAAACAGTATGTTTCTGAGCACAGCTGACATTATAACAACAACAAAATCATACATATCCCCTAATCCCACCCACAACTTACTATTATAACCACCAAAATTCCTAATACTCATATCATATTCTAAATTTATTGTTTACAAAGAAGCCACTAAACTAACCCATTACTCATATGCAGTCTAGAACTAATTGATATAATGAGAAAGGGACGAGGGTAGAAATCACAATGCTTACCTAGAGATGAGTGATTGTTATAATGTACAAAATGAAAATTAAAGGTAAATGAGGGAGGGGCGCCTGGGTGGCTCAGTCGTTAGGCGTCTGCCTTCGACTCAGGTCATGATCCCAGGGTCCTGGGATCGAGCCCCGCACTGGGCTCCCTGCTCAGGGGGAAGCCTGATTCTCCCTCTCCCATTCTCCCTGCTTGTGTTCCCTCTCTAGCTGTGTCTCTCTCTGTCAAATAAATAAAATCTTAAAAAAAAAAAAAAAAGTAAATGAGGGAAAATTCTCAAAACAAACAATAATTGAAATCACTATTGTTCCTAAATCAATAGCTTGATTTCTTTGCATTTATATATGTGCTTTCAGCAGCGAATAGTGAATAATTTGGTGGCTCCATTCAGGCATTTAATCTGCCTCAAATAAAATCATTTTTGAACTTCTAGCTAAAAATTTGGGTGCTGCAAGTTTCTATTACAAGGTAGTAATTATGAGCTCCCAGCTGTGAAGTAAATATTACCTGAACAGATCTTCTTAAAATGCTCTTTACAATTAAATACCTAGTAATCATTCAACAAGGCAAGAAATACAAGGTTTATGGGGGAAAAAACAATCAAACACTACTTCACAACAGGTTTCTGGAAGCTATGAACTCAACTGGCAGATTACTAATTACCGGAAAGGAGAAGGGATGTTGGTTCCAAGAATCGCTGTAACAATTTAGATACAGATATAACAGGACCTAAATAAATTGCTCCTTGCATAGAACAGGGGTGCAATATTTTCAACAAAGTCCTGTAGGTTACACCCACAGTCTGTTGAAAGATAGTCATCAGTGGGAAAGCCATTCATGGGGGCTTGAAGTAGAAATGAGAGAGGAAGTCCAACATATTCAGCATTTTTTCTAAAGAGAAAGAAAAAATTAGGCTGGCAAGATGACAGTGAACCAGCAAGATCTGTCTCCTGTGTTACAAAAGATGTAGGAGGCTGCTTGAGAACTGACTAAAAAAATCCCCTGAAAGACAGTAACAGATTTTTTAAAAAGTAACATGTAAATTATAACAATAGGATATCACCACCACACTTCCAATCCTTTTTTTTTTCTTCTGCTTTATCATGTACTGAATGAGCTATAGTCTTGGGAAGGGGGGGCAGAACTTCCTCAAAATTTTAAAAATAGAGGGTAAGTTTAGTAGAGGAAATATATATAAATTATAATTAAGAAATTTGTTGGAAAACAATGTATGTAACCTGATGACCATGACTCAGAACTGTGTAGTTTCCATCAGAATGGCATGAATGCCCTGAAACAGCCTAATGACCTGTGGGCCAAAAGAAGAACATGGGATCAAGGAGGACCTGTTTCCTGGTACTATATCAAGATTATATGTCTAAACCCGTTTACAGTTTACAGATCTGGACTTTCAGAAAACTGAATTAATGACAGAACCAAAGTGAATGACTATTTCTTTTACTCATATAATTAGTCAACTAGGTTCAAAATCTGAAAGTTCCTTTTCCATTCTTTTATGCTTTATAATTATTTAAAACTAGTAAGACTTCTCTCAAAATGTTTATCTAATCAGCACAGCCTCAAAATATCAAATATTGATTAATTATGTGGTAGGTTTAACTTGTGTCCACAAATTCTTTGACACACTTCCTTCTAGGAGGTGGAGCTTGATTCTCTTCCCTTTGAATGTGGGCCAGACTTGTGAGTTGATTCTGCTGAACAGACTACTGAAAAAGAAAAAAGCGACTTTGCAGTGGAGAAACCTGGCATCATCACCTTACCAAGTGATCAAAGTTAACATCACCCGTAGTAAGTCATGTTGATACCATGTACCCTTGATATGACACAATGAGAAGGGTTCCTCACACATTTGTGGTATTCTTCCCCAAAATGCATAAGCTTAGTCTAATCGTGAGAAGACATCAACCCAACCCAAACTAACAGATGTTCTATAAAACATCCAAGTAGTCTTCTTCAAAAGTATCAAGGTCAGGAAAAACAAAGAAAGCTTGATAAAGCATCATAGATTAGGAGAGACCGAGGAGATATGACAATGAAATGCAACATGTTTTCCTGGATTGGATCTAGGAACAGAAAAAAGATATTCATGGAAAAACTGATAAAATCTGAATAGTCTATAGTTCAGTTAATAGAACTGTACTGATGCTAATTTCTTCATTTTGATCTATAGTTATGTAAGATGTTAACACTAGGGGAAGCTAGGAAAAAGAAATATGGGAACTCAGTGTACTATTTTTATAACTCTTACGTAAATCTAAAATTATTTCAATATAAGGGTTATTTTTCTTCAATTTCTTAACCATATCCTCCCTTACCTTTACAGAACTGCCACCCTAGCTCTTTGGCCCTATCACAGAGATTTTCCAGATTCTCATGTCTTTAGGATCTGCCCTCTCTGATTTATCTGATATGTACTGAAGGCTCAATCTTAACAATTTCTATCATCTCCCTACTCAAAAACCACAGACTTTCTTACTCAAAATTGTAAATGATTCCTCAGTGCCTCAGTATTATTTATCACTAAGCTTATCACTAAAGGGCATCTGCAAAACAGCCACACACTGCTTACCTAACCTTACATCTCTACTGGAGATACTTTTTTTTTTAAAAGATTTTATTTATTTATATGAGATAGAGTGCACACGAGCACAAGCAGGGAGAGGAGCAGAGGGAGAAGAGAGGGAGAGAAGCAGACTCCTCACTAAGCAGGGAGCCTGAAGACATGGGGCTCGATCCCAGGACCCTGAGATCAAGACCTGAGTTAGAAGTCAAATGCTTAACTAACTGAGCCACCCCAGTGCCCCAGAGATACTTATTTTTTATCTTTTATATCAGTGGCATTTTAAAAAAAATTTTAATTTGGAAATAATGGGCATTCTGGGCAATAAATGGGGGGTTTAAAAGACAAAAGTATGGATTTTGCTTTTAGAAGACTTTTTTTTTAATTAAAGATTTTATTTATTTATTTGACAGAGAGAGATACAGCAAAAGAGGGAACACAAGCAGGGGGAGTGGAAGAGGGAGAAGCAGGCTCCCCGTGGAGCAGGGAGCCCGATACAGGGCTCGATCCCAGGACCCTGGGATCATGACCTGAGCTGAAGGCAGACACTTAACGACTGAGCCACTCAGGCGCCCCAGATTTACAATCTTCTTCAGTACATGATGGTTATGTATTTTATATTTTTATCTTATTTCCCATCACTTTAGTGAACTTTTTTAGTAATTTTAATAGGTTTGCTTCAATTGACTTTTTTGTTTTCTAAATATTTAATATCTTCTATAATAAAACACAATTTTATATTTCCCAGTATTTACATATCTACTTCTGACAATGGTTAAGAATCTGAATTAGTTCTCTTTTCACTTGAAAGTACTGATTAATTTGGGTACCTGCCTGGCTCAGTCATTAAAGCGTACAACTCGTGATCTCAGGGTTGTGAGTTTGAGCCCCACATTGGGCACAGAGATTACTTAAAAATAAAATCTTAAAAAAAAAGTACTGATTAATTACAAATGATGATATTATAAAATAGCACAGTAAACACAGCTTGACCTAGAAGGGAACAACCCCCCCCATTTATTGCCCAGAATTCCCAAATCTTATCATCACACCCTAAGAAGCTTCCCTGAAAACTTACTCTTCCCTTTGCCAAGAAGCTTTTTTCAGTCCATTTTAACGGACAAATAATTTTATACCTAACTTTAAAAATATTTTAACTATATCCAGCAAGTTATTTCATGGATATCAATGAACTGATTCTAAATTTTATATAGAAAAGCAAAAAAACAGAACAAATCAACATAATACTGAAGCAGAAGAACAAAGCTGCAGGACTGATGCTGCTTGACTTCAAGATTCACTATAAGCTACAATAATCATGGTAGTGTGGCAATGGAAAAGGTACAACTAGTCAATAGAATAGAATTAGAAAGCCCAGAAATAGCGCCACATAAATATAGTCAACTGAAATACACACACACACACACACATATAGTCAACTGATTTTTGACAAAGGAGAAAAGGCAATATAACGGAGAAAAGACAGTCTCTTCAACAAAAAATGCTGGAACTGGATATCCACAAGCAAAAATGAATCTAGACATAGACCTTACATCCTTCACAAAAATTAACTCAAAATAGATAATAGACCTAAATGTAAATCACAAAACTATAAAACTCCTAGGAGATAACATCAGAAAAAATATAAATGACTTTGGATATGGTGATGCCTTTTTAGGCAAAACACCAAAGATACAGTCTATGAAAGAAATAATTCATAAGCTGGGTTTCATTAAAATTAAAAACTTCTGCTTTGTGAAAGACAATTATTAAGGGAAAAGATAAGCCACAGACTAAGAAAATATTTGCAAAAAACACATGTGATAAAGGACCATTATCTGAAATATACAAATAAGTCTTTAAAACTCAACAGTAAGAAAACCTGAGGAAAAAAAAAGAAAGGGCCGGGAAACCTGGGTGGTTCAGTGGGTCAAGCATGTGGCTCTTGGTTTCGGCTCAGATCATGATCTCAGGGTCGTAGGTGGGATCAGGTCCTGCGTCAGGCTCCACGCTCAGCACAGAGTCCGCTTGAGGATTCTCTCCCTCTCCCTCTACTCCTCCCCCAGCTCGCTCACTCTCTCTCAAATAAGATTTTTATTTAAATCTGTAAATAAGTAAGATTTATTTATTTATTTGAGAGAGACAGAGCATGCACAAGCAGGGACAGCAGCAGGCAGAGGGAGAGGGAGAAGCAGGCTTCCCGCAGAGTGGAGAACCCGATACAGGGCTCAATCCCAGGAACCCGGGATCACGACCAGAGCCAAAGGCAGATGCTTAACCAACTAAGCCACTCAGGTGCCCCAATAAATCTTTTTTTTTTTTTTTTTCCTAAAAAGGGCCAAAGACTATAAAAGACACCTTACCAAAGAAGGTATACATATGGCAAATAAGCATGTGAAAAGATGCCCCACATACACATCATCAAGGAAATGCAAATTACAACAAGGAGATATGCCTACACACCTATTAGAACAGCCAAAGTCTGGAACTCCAACAACACCAAATGCTGACAAGGATGTGGAGCAACAGGAACTCTCATACATTGCTGGTGAGAATGCAAAATGGTACAGCCACTTTGGAAAACAGTTTGGTGCTTTCTTACAAAACTAAACATACTCTGACCATTAAGCCAGCAACTACACTCCTTGGCATTTACCCAAAAGAGTTGATAAGTTCCTTCTAAGAACCTTCTAGGGAATGTTTAAGCAGCTTAATTCATAATTTTCAAAACTTGAGAGCATCCAAGATGTTCTTCTACAGGTGAATGGATAAATTGTGGTACATTCAGAGAACAGATTATTCAGCACTAAAAAGAAATGCACCATCAACCCATGAAAACACATGGAAGGACCTTAAACACATATTACTAAGTGAAAGAAGTCAACCTGAAATGGCTCTATACTATATAATTCCAACTATATGACATTTTGGAAAAGGCAAAATTATGGAGACAGTAAAAAGATCAGTGGTTGTAGTGGAGGAGAGGGATGAATAGGCAGACTGCAGAATTTTTAGGACAGTGAAAATACTCTGTATGATGATGTAACAAAGGATTTATATCATTATACATTTCTCCAAACCCATAAAATGTGCACCACCAAAAGTGAACCCTAAGATAGACTGTACACTTTGAGCAATTACGAAGTGTCAATGTAGATTCATCCTTGGTAAAAATGTACCCATTCTGGTTGAGGGATGTTGATAACGGGGGAGGCTATGCATGTGTGGGGGCAAGTGGTGTACAAGAACTCTCTGCACCTCCCTCTCAATTTTTTGTCAACTTAAAACCACTCTTTTAAAAAGTGTTTAAATATCTAATTATATTTACACACACACTATATATATATTCCTATCTTATGTCTGATTCTTTATAACTGTTTTAATTCCTCACTTTGCTTCCTTTTCTCTCATTTCATTTGACCTTATGAGTCAATTAAACCCAAGTATTCATTTGGTCTTTTCAAGTCATCCTCTCTCCCTGTATCTTATCCTTTGCCTGGGTGCTAAAGATGTGGGTGTGGGCACTGATGAGAGTCAAGCAAACTGGGGTATGGATGGGACTCTGCTTATAACCACACAGCTTCTCCAACTTTTAGATTCTTCATCTCTAAAATGAACTTTATAGGAGCACCTGGGTGGCTCAGTCAGTTAAGCGTCTGCCTTCGGCTCAGGTCATGAGCTCAGGGTCCTGGGATTGAGCCTCGAATGGAGTTGGGCTCCCTGCTCAGCAGGGAATCTGCTTCTCCCTCTCCCTCTGCCCCTCCCTGCCCCCCCTACCCCCCGCTCATGCTCACTCTGTCTCAAATAAATAAATAAAATCTTTTTTTTTTAAAGATTTTATTTATTTATTTGACAGAGACAGAGATAGCAAGAGCAGGAACACCAGCAGCGGCAGTGGGAGAGGGAGAAGCAGGCTTCCCCTCGAGGAGGGAGCCCAATGTGGGACTCGATCCCAGGACCCTGGGATCATGACCTGAGCCGAAGGCAGACGCTTAATGACTGAGCCACCCAGGTGCCCAATAAAATCTTTTTTAAAAATAAAAAATAAAATGAACTTTATATAGTAAATGACCTCCCAATTCCTCCTAGCTCTAACTTTTTACAATCCTCAGTAACAGGGACCATTAAAATAAATGTGAAGGGATTCTGGGAAGATGGTGATGAAGGCTGCATACTTTTGAATTTCTCTAAATTCCCCCATTAAAACAGAACAACTAGGATACCTAAGTCATAATTTATGAACAATATTTATAACAAAACTAGATAACAAAGTATTCCTGTGAACCTCAAAATAGAAGCAAACAAGGAAATGACACCAACAGCTATAAGACATGTATAATCAAAGATTCTGTCAACACAAACTGACCTTAAAGTATATTGGCACATACTTTCATAAATATGCAAGAACCCAGGGAATACTGTTTCCCTCAGCCCTTTCTGAAAACATACTATAAAATGGCAATGTCAAGTAAAAATTTCTACAATGATGGAAATGCTCTCTTTCTATGCTGTCCAATATTGTAACTACCAGCCACATGTGACTATTAAGCACTTGAAATGTGGCTAGTATACTAAGGAACTAAATTTTTATCTTATTTTTATTAATTTAAATAGCTATGTGGCCAGTTTTTAATGGTACATGTACAGAATGAGGATTTGACAACTGAAAGGACTCGTGTACCATAAGGACAAGCAAAGTATTCCAGATAATAAATGAAGAAGATATGACAGAATCAAAATGAATGAATGACGATGGTTCTACCAATAGCTGATAACATCCCCAACAGAGAGCCCATCATACACTATGTTCCTCCTGTTGGAACCATACAATAACTTAAGAAGTGGTCTTACAACATTTCCCCAAAGAAGATATACAAATGGTCACTAAGCACATGTAAAGATGTTCAACATCATTAGTCATTAGGGAAATGCAAACTAAAACAACATTGTTTTGGGGCGCCTGGGTGACTCAGTCGTTAAGCGTCTGCCTTTGGCTCAGGTCATGATCCCAGGGTCCTGGGATTGAGCCCCTCATCGGGCTCCCTGCTCAGTGGGAGGCCTGCTTCTCCCTCACCCACTCCCCCTGCTTGTGTTCCTGGCTCTCGCTGTGTCTCTCTCTGTCAAAAAATAAATAAAATCTTAAAAAAAAAAAAAATACTGTTCTAATGCCAGTAGAATAGCTATAATCAAAAAGTCACACATTAACAAGTGTTGCTGAGGATATGGAGAAGTTGGAGCCTTCATATGTTACTGATGAGAATGTAAAATGGTACAGCCATTCTGGCAAAAAAAATTTGGCAGACTTTTAAAAAGTTAATTATAGAATAGTAACATTACCAGCAATTCCACTCCTAGGTAGCTATATAAAAGAACTGAAAACATATGTCTGCACAAAAACTTGTATACAAAAGATCACAGCAGCATTATTCTTTTGTGTTTTTTTCCCCAGTCTTACTGAGATGTAACTGGCACAGGTGTACAATATAATGATTTGATATATGTATATATTGCTAAATGATTACTGTAAGTTAACATCAGTAACCTCATAGAGTTACAATATTCTTTGCTTGTGATGAGAATATTTTAAGATTTACTCTCTTAGCAACTTCCAAATATACAAAATTGTTACCTGCAGTCACCATGCTGCACATGATATCCCAGAACTTATTTATATCACAAGTAAAGTTTTACCTTTGGACCACCTTCCCCCACTCCCACCCCAATCCACCTCCCACCCTGCCTCTGGCAGCCACCCATCTGTTCTCTTATCTTCAATTTATTTTTTATTCCATATAAAAGTGAGATCATACAATATGTGTCTTTCTCTGCTGACTTTATTTCACTTAGCATAATGCCCTCAAGGTCCATTCATTTGTGTTGTCACAAATATCAGGATTTCCTTTTTTATTGCTGAATAATTCCACAGTATGTATACTATATATATACACGTATCACATTACGTTGTTTCCATGTCTTGGTTACTGTAAATAATGCTGCAATGAACATAGGGATATAGGTATTTTTTCAAGATAATGATTTCATTTCTTTTGGATATATACCCAGAAGTGGGATTGCTGGATCATATGGTAGTTCCACTTTTTATGTTTCGAGGAACCTCCTCCATACTGTTTTCCATATTGGCTTTACCAATTTACATGCCCACCAACAGTGCACAAGGATTCTCTTTTCTCCACATCCTTGCCAGCGCCCTTTACCCCTTGTCTTTTTGATAACACCCATTTAAAAAGTGTGACGTGATATCTCATTGTAGTTTTGATTTGCATTTCCCTGATGATTAGTAATATTAAGCACCTTTTCAAGTACCTATTGGCCATTCGGGTGTCTTCTTTGGAAAATGTCTATTTGGTTCCTCTGCCCGTTTTTTAAATAAGTTTGTTTTTTGCTATTGAGTTATATTAAGCAGCATTATTCTTGTTTTTTCAGATTTTTAAATTATTTTCAGTTTATTGACCATTTCCTAATTATAAAAGAGAACTGTACCCAAACTCATCCCTATGCCAAACTGAGATGGACTCAAAAGCTTGTAACTATACCCACCTCCTTCCTTTTATCGTAACTCACCAATATGGGGCTGGAGGGGAGGAATATATTCACTCATTGATATGTGATCCCTGACCTTACTCAAAATTGAATTAATTTGAAGGCACAATGGAGGGAAATGGGATAATGCAAACCAGGAACCAACGTTGACTCTGCTAAGCAGAATTATTCTTTTTTTTTTTTAAGATTTTTATTTATTCATTTGAGACAGAGATACAGAGAGAGAGAGAGCAGGAGCAGGGGGAGAGGCAGAGGGAGAGGGAGAAGCAGGCTCCCCGCTGAGCCAGAAGCCCAATGTGGGGCTTGATCCCCAGGACCCTGGGATCATGACCTGAGCCAAAGGCAGACACTTAACCATCTGAGCCACCCAGGCGCCCCTAAGCAGAATTATTCTTAATAGTCAAAAAAGTATATCAATCCTTGGCAGAATGGTCAAACAAAATGTCGTATATCTATATAAGGGAACACTATTCAGCAATA
The DNA here is from genome assembly GCF_029215605.1 of Mirounga angustirostris. Classification (NCBI taxonomy): domain Eukaryota; kingdom Metazoa; phylum Chordata; class Mammalia; order Carnivora; family Phocidae; genus Mirounga; species Mirounga angustirostris. The sequence goes on from NW_026991714.1 coordinate 48,812,474, forward strand.
AAAAAAGAATTACTGCTACATGCTACAAATGGACAAACCTCAAAAACATGCTCAGTGAAAGACAGATACAAATGAACGCATATTTTATAATTCTATTTATATGAAATGTTAAAAAAAAAAAAAAAAGGCCAATCTATAGAGACAGACAGAGTAGACCAGTGGTGGGGCGCCTGGGTGGCTCAGTCGTTAAGCATCTGCCTTCGGCTCAGGTCATGGTCCCAGGGTCCTGGGATCGAGCCCCGCATCGGGCTCCCTGCTCAGCGGGGAGTCTGCTTCTCCCTCTCTCACTCTCCCTGCTTGTATTTCTGCTCTCGCTAATTCTCTCTCTCTCTGTAAAATAAATAAATAAAATTAAAAAAAAAATAAGTAGATCAGTGGTTGCCGAGGCCTCAGGCAGAAGTAAGGAGTGATTATAAATGGGTACAAGGTTTCTGTTTAGGGTGATGGAAATGTTCTAAAACAGATTGTTGTACTAGTTGCATAACTGTAAATAAACATTCATTGAACTGTTCACTTAAAATCAGTGTACTCTATAGTACGTACATCATGCCTCAACAGTTATTAAAAAAAAAAAAGCCTTGCAAAAAATATCTAAATAAAATTAAGCCTATGGTTTTACCTACAAACATAAAGGAAGAGCAGGGGTAAGATAAGATGACATGTTAATAACACAACGGAGACACAACAAGCAAAACCAGACTATGGTAAACTGTAAAGAAAAATCCATTGTTTCTTCATTGAAACATTTTAAAGGGGAGGGTGGGGAAGGAGCTTCAATGCCCTTTCCAGGCACACCACCCTCCTAGCACCTCCACATGTTTACTAATCTGGAAGTTCACCCAATTTCACTGTTCAAGAACTCCTAAAGTGGGTGAAGCTAAAACTTCCCCAGTTCTAATCACGTGGTCTTTCTGGTGACCAGCCCGGTCGTAAGCACAACCAGGGGCCCCATCCTAAGTCACCTCTGTAAAACCTCAGGTGAGATTAAAAGGGGCTCATCATGAATAACAAAAGACACTGATAACATTCAGGAAACTCCAAGGGTCATTGTCAGCTCTGTGCCAGGAAATGGGGACACCAATTTACCTATAAAACAGATAATACACAAATGCCCTTTTATTCAGCCCTCACAACTCTAAAAAGCAGGCAAGGAAGGGCGCCTGGGTGGCTCAGTCGTTAAGCATCTGCCTTCGGCTCAAGTCATGATCCCAGGATCCTGGGATCGAGCCCCACATCGGGCACCCAGCTCGGCGGGAGGCCTGCTTCTCCCTCTCCACTCCCTCTGCTTGTGTTCCCTCTCTAGCTGTCTCTCTCTGTGTCAAATAAATAAATAAAATCTTTTTAAATAAATAAATAAAAAGCAGGCAAAGAAAAAACACTAACTAAAATAGAACCTTCAAAAAGCATCGTCACAATGGGGTGAGTGGGTAGCTCAGTGGGTTAAGCCTCTGACTCTGGATTTCAGCTCAGGTCATGATCTCAGGGTCTTGAGATCAAGCCCCACATTGGGCTCTTTCTCCCTCTCCCTCTGCACCCTCCCCCACCCACTCTCCCTCTCTTGAAAAAAAAAAAAAAAAGCACCATCACAATCTAGGCAGCTTTACAGCTTTACACATAAACTTCACATATTTTGAAAGCTGGATACAAAACCCATGTTTAAAAAAAATCAGAGGGGCACCTGGGTGGCTCAGTCGTTAAGCATCTGCCTTCAGCTCAGGGCTCAGGTCGTGATCCCAGGGTCCTGGGATCGAGCCCCGCATAGGGCTCCCTGCTCCGCGGGAAGCCTGCTTCTCCCTCCCCCACTCCCCCTGCTTGTGTTCCCTCTCTCGCTGTGTCTCTCTCTGTCAAATAAATAAATAAAATCTTTAAAAAAAAAAATCAGAAAGCTACAGGTCTTTATAAATGTTGAGCTGATTCAAAACAGTGCTCACCACACTGCTATAGCAAGAGCACTGGAACTTAACGCAGGAGACAGGGATTACTGCACTGGCTTTTCTTATACGGGCTTTGGTCAAAGTGTTTATCTTCTCCGGATCTGAATTTCCTTCTTTGAAATATAAAAAAAGCAGAAGCCAACACAAAAGATGAATTTACAGTGCTTACCCATTTGGGGTTGTGGTAGTTTCCAAATTCAGTCCGTAACAGCCATTCCTAGTCAAATTGTTTCCATTAGCTAATGAGGGAGGATAACCAATGGTCACACAAGAGATCATTAAGTATCAGAGTGATCTTATTTGCATGTTAAATGCAATCTATCCTAAGTGCAACAGAAAATCATTCAGACTGCACTATTTGATCAAATCTGCCTTCCATTTAGGAAGGTAGTGGAAGGAAAGATAATGGGAAAAGCATTTAACTATAATACAGGACAGTTTTGATTCCAGACAAAGAAAGAAAAGCATCCTTTTTAAAGTGACTATGTTGGGACGCCTGGGTGGCTCAGTCGGTTAACTGTCTGATTTGGGCTCAGGTCATGATCTCAGGGTCCTGGGATTGAGCCCCATATCTGGCTCCCTGCTCAGTGGGGAGTCTGCTTCTCCTCCCTCTGCTACTCCCCCTACTTGTATTCTCTCTCTCTCAAATAAATAAAGTCTTGGGGCGCCTGGGTGGCTCAGTCGTTAAGCGTCTGCCTTCGGCTCAGGTCATGATCCCAGGGTCCTGGGATCGAGCCCCGCATCGGGCTCCCTGCTCTGCGGGAAGCCTGCCTTTCCCTCTCCCATTCCCCCTGCTTGTGTTCCCTCTCTCGCTGTGTCTCTCTCTGTCAAATAAATAAATAAAACTAAAAAAAAAAAGAGAGAGAGAGAGATAAAGAGCAGAACAAGAGGTTGCCATGGTTGAAGAGGCAGTGACAGGAATACTGAGGTAAAGGAAAAAAAATGAATTAAAATCACAACAGTTTAAGAATTTCTTATATTGACAATGTGTACAACAACCAGAAACAAACATAATCTACCTTACAACACATGTTTTGCTTAATTTTGGCATGCTCTTTAAGAGGCTAAAACTCCTACAAACACCTAGTATGTTCCCTTGTATACAGCAAATACTCAAAAAATATTAATGCTTCCTATCTTATTCTCATAAGGAATCTCTGAAGGGCTTCTTATGTACCTAGCATATAAATTAATGAATAGTTTAGAGATAGCTTATGTCTTAGAATAATCTGGCTCAACAAGGTCATTTTACACTGGTTTAGATCATTCACATGGCAGAATCCTCCTTAATGAAATGCTCTAATCATCTATATTTAAAAGAAAGAAGGGAGGGGCGCCTGGGTGGCTCAGTAGTTAAGTGTCTGCCTTCGGCTCAGGTCATGGTCCTGGGGTCCTGGGATTGAGCCCTGCATCGGGCTCCCTGCTCCACAGGAGGCCTGCTTCTCCCTCTCCCACTCGCCCTGCTTGTGTTCCCTCTCTCACTGTGTCTCTGTCAAATAAATAAATAAAATCTTAAAAATTAATTAAATAAATAAATAAATAAATAAAAGAAGGGAAGGATCAAAAAAAAAAAAGGAGGGGGGTTAGAGAGAGAGAGAGCAAGCACCTATCACATTAGTTGAGAGTTGTTTTTTCCCCCAGATCAGAGAAAGAGAAGGTAAGTGGAAAATTACAGTAAAAGAAAATGTAATTTGCAAAATTACAAAGGCAATCTCCAAGATTACCTAAATAAACCCACGTATTTACACATTGATATTCATGTAAGTGTAGAGTTAACAGCCATGTTGGGTGGCCATGAACAACTCCCCAAATTTCTAAACTCTAAGCTAGTTAACAGTAAACAATGAAATAGATGTTTTTAAAAAATGAATTAAAAATAAAACTGAACACTTCAGTGACTTCAGTGTAGATGCTTATGATAAACAAAAAACTCATCATTTTGTGGTAAGGCCGAACAATGAAATCCACATCACTTTAGGAATAAAGTCGCTCAATAGGCGAGCTCTCTGGATGTACATATGCATACAACCTAATTCTTTCTATTACTGCACAAAGACCATCAGGGAAAGAACATCTTTCCTTGTATAATCTCATTTATTTGCCAAAAAGAATCTGTGTGTTCATGTATATTTTAATGGTTTGTCATATGTACTTGCCCATTTCACTGCTCATATAAACTAATATAAGGAGAGTCGAATGGAAGGTAAAGATGAAGACAATTAAAATATCCAATCCTAATATAAAGTTCAAAATAAACTAATTTGGATTGTTAACATAAATACCCTCTTCTGCATACCCAATTGAAAGGAAGATTTAATTACAGCTGTAATTTGCAACTTTATAAATAATCCAAGCTGTATGAAATCGATGGACCAATCTTAAAACTGGAGATAGCCAAAGGCTACTGCTGGAAGGAAGCATTTTATGCTATTAAATAACTCTGGCATTCATGCCAGCCTTTATATAGACATCTCCACCCACAGATTAGCCTGACAGACACCATGCTGAGACTAGGTTGCTGTGGGAAAGGTTACTGCCATCCATCACTGTGAAAATTAATAGCTTTATAATAGTTGAAGAAATAAAGGTATGGCACAGCAACCTTGTAGCAAATATAATTTGCTACCAAAAAAGCGTAGGCAAAATCCATTCATAACATTCCCTTCCCATGGCCACCTACAAGTTAACTCATTATTCAAATGCCAGAGACAGCAGCAGGCACACATACTCAGCCAATAAGTCACCATTATAAAAACTGCATAAACATTTCCAGCTCAATCATCTAAGAATAATAGAATGAGACAGGAACATGTTTTCCAAGTATCTCAGCTATAAAACTTGCAACAGCTTTGAAAACAACACGATTACAGGCAAAAACGGGCCCAACTAATATTTTTTTAGTGTCTCATGGAATAATGTATATATTCCAAGTTTTTTCTCATTTTCTTTTTGAACATCAAAAAACAAAGAAAGCAATCTGACTAGAATTGGTAAGCATTAAAAAGCTAAATAAAGCTGGCAGGGCTACACCTACATCAATTTGCAAAGGATATTTCAGAACCCCGTGAGGACTCCAGGGCTTAAGTATGAGGAGTAAAATTAGTCTTCTCTATAGCAAAAAATCAAAGTATAATCTGTCTTATTTCCCAGAAGTATCTTTTTAAAGCCCACTCAGTACAAGTCCATGGCAACTGTCCATGTTCTTTCCAATAAGGAATTCATCAGAAAGGTCTTGCTAATAGATGTCTAAAATTAACTGCATATTGGAAATAATCAACTAAATTTTCAGTTACCTACTGTATCTCAGCAGAAACAAAAACTAGTCTTTTCCTCACTTCAATAGAGAATGCTACTTTCCTACCCAACATGCACTCTCTCTTCCTTCCTTAATAATGGAGATCCCATAAGCTTGTCGAATCACTATGTTGTACACCTGAAACCAAGGTAACATTGTGTGTCAACTATATTCAGTTTTTTTTTTCAAATAATGGAACCCCAATTTTATTTGGAGCATCAATGCATCTAGTTTAGTTTCCCAGTTTCCATTATAGCTAGATGTGGCCATGTATCTAAGCTCTGGTTAATGAGACCAAGTGGAAAGGGTGTGGGACTTCCTGGCAAGGTAGCTTTTTTGTAACTGACTCAACTCAAAGATGGGTCTTTTGGCCCTTCCCCCTTCCTCTTTGCTGCTATCTGTACTGACACAATGACTAAACTCCTGCAGTCACAGTGGTCCCATAAGGTCACCTGAAGGATGTTTCTTAGAAGACAAAAAAATTTTAGCTATTAAAATAGTTGATGGCCCTCCATAGGGTCACAGCACATGAACAAATGCACATTATATCTATGACATAAAATTTCACAATGGGATCTGAAAGGCTCCCTGAGATTTTTCTTTTCCAGTCCAACATATGAGAAGCTCAGAAATTCATAACTGCCAAAAATTAGATGCAAATAAGATGTCCTTCGGGGCGCCTGGGTGGCTCAGTCGTTAAGTGTCTGCCTTCGGCTCAGGTCATGATCCCAGGGTCCTGGGATCGAGCCCCACATCGGGCTCCCTGCTCTGCGGGAAGCCTGCTTCTCCCTCTCCCACTCCCCCTGCTTGTGTTCCCTCTCTCACTGTGTCTCTCTCTGTCAAATAAATAAATAAAATCTTAAAAAAAAAAATAAGATGTCCTTCGAAAGGTAAATGTATGAACAAACTGTGCTACATCCAGCAGTGGAGCGTTATTCAGCAATAAAAAGAAATGAGCTATCAAGCCACTAAATGCCACAGAGGAACCCTAAATGCATATTGCTAAGTGAAAGAAGCCAGTCTGAAAAGCTACATAGTGTATGATTCCAACCACATAATATTCTGAAAAAAGACAAAATTACAGACACAGTAAAAAAGATTAATAACTGCCATCAATCAAGGGGAGAGGAGATAGGAGGAAGGATAAAGAGGTTGAACAGTGGGCACTTTTAGAGTGGTGAAGCTATTTTGTATAATAGTATAATGGTGCATACAAGACATTATGCATCTGTCAAAACCCATAAAACTATACAATACCAGTGAAACCAAACTTAAACTTCAGTTAAAAATAATGTATCAATATTGGCTCATCAATTGTAACAAATGTACCACACTAATGATAGAAGAAATTGCACATGTTTTCTGGGGTGGAGGGTAAATGAGAACCCTCTATACTTTCTGCACAATTTTTCTATAAACCTAAAACTGCTCTAAAAAAAGGGCAGGGGCTAGCGGGTAGGTGTGTCAGGAAGAGGGGAAGTTAATGAAGAAAAGGCTAAGCAGTACTGATCTAGTCTGAAGAAAGGCTCCAGCTACTTAAGTTTGTTTTTTTTCCCAGCTATTTAAGTTTTAAACTTTAATCAGCTTTCAGAGGTTTTAGGATAATGCAGAACTGGGTTCAAATCCGAGAATTTACTAATAACGTGACAAGCTCTTTATCTTCTTTCAGTATTGTACAATGGAGGTAAAAATACCAACTTTACATAGGGTATATTTTTAAAGATGTTATGTACGGCTAAGTAAATATAAGTGCACATATAAAGTGCTCAGGCTTTGACCCAGAGGAGCTCAGTAAAAGGTACTCTTCTACTTTTTGATCATAAACACCAAAATCTATATATTTCATTCCCATAAAAGGTAATAAAGCATCTAGACTATTTTACCACTACTTTAATTTACCACAAAGAAAATCACCCTGAAAAAAATCCACATAAAAAAAAAAACCTGGGGGCGCCTGGGTTGTTCAGTTGGTTGGGCGACTGCCTTCCGCGCAGGTCATGATCCCGGAGTCCCGGGAACTGAGTACCGCATCGGGCTCCCTGCTTGGCGGGGAGTCTCCTTCTCCCTCTGACCATACCCCCTCTTGTGCTCACTCTGTCACTCTCTCTCAAATAAATAAATAAAATAAAATCTTTAAAAAAAAAAAAAAAACCTGGGGCACCTGGCTGGTTCAATCAGAAGAGCATGCAACTCTTGATCTCAGGGTTGTGAGTTTGAGCCCCACACTGGGTGTAAAAAATTAACTTAAAAAAATAAAAATTAAAAATTTAAAGAAAATTTTAAAAACTTATGACAGTTGATAACTTTATATGACAATTATAATATGACATATAGCTCACATGATTTAGTGACTGGTACAGTACGATACCAAAAAAACCAACTTCTCCATATTTTTTTTCCCCTATCACAGGCAACTTTTCTAGTTGGTAAAACTAAAGAAAATTTTGTTCATAGCTCTGTGCCAAACTGATAATTAGAATGAAGAATGGAACAATAGTAAAGTTACTTTTAAAAATTCAAAAGCTCTTATTATCACTCTGGATTTCTATTTTTACATCAGAAGCGGTACATGCATCAGGAAAGAGGCCAGTAAAAAAGTTTATGAAGATAATCAGATAATGACTAATAATAATCTATTAGACTTAGTCTGGATCATCTAAAAATCACAATTTGAACAAAAGTTTTAATATTAAATTTTTCACAAACATGGTCCTCTAAGGAAAAAGGTTCTCTTATTCCCATCAGAAAACAAAAGAAATTTTTTTTTTTTTTTAAGATTTTATTTATTTATTTGAGAGAGAGAGAATGAGAGACAGAGAGCACGAGAGGGAAGAGGGCAGAGGGGGAAGCAGACCCCCTGCTGAGCAGGGAGCCCGATGCGGGACTCGATCCCGGGACTCCAGGATCATGACCTGAGCCGAAGGCAGTCGTTTAACCAACTGAGCCACCCAGGCACCCAGAAAACAAAAGAAATTTAAATAAAAAATGTGTACCACTAAAGATTGACACACTTCCAAAAAGTCAGACTCCACTAGATATTTTCTTAAAATCTACTCCCTAACATCAATAGCAGAAAAACAAATAACAGAAACTTACATTTCTTGTATGAAGTATGAATCATAGTATCTTTGGCTTATTATTACCACTTCTATCACTTTCATTTACCTTTTCTACCCAATAATCTTCTCTCCTTTGTATCTGTTATATATCTACAACACTAAGGAATTTTATTTTCTTTTTTTCAAAATGTCCCATGGAAAGTGCTTGTGTTCCAGACAAAATTAATCTTAAAATTATAAATAAATCAGCCAATCACTGTTATATTTTTAATAGATATTAAAAATAGCTAACACTTATACAGCATTTACTAGGTGTCAGGTTCTAAGTACTTTATACATATTAACTAATTTGATCCTTGAAAGAACTCTTTTTTGAGGTAACTCCTATCATCAAATCTATGAGGGCAGCTAGATGCTATGATACCAGAAGTATCAAGAAAAGATTTTCTTATAACTTCATCTCCATTATAATCTAGCTGACAGATACAACAATCATAAAAATACATCCTAATTTCAGAGCACCTAGAATGTGCGGGAAAAAAATGCCTGCAGTTCAGAATCAAAGGAAAGAGATCATTTCCACCCCATTTTAGAGATGAAGGAGCTGAGAAATAAAAAGGTTATGCTACTTGCTCAAGGTTTTATGGCTCTTAGGCATAATCTTACAATCACTATCCACTCTAAAAAAAAGACCAACACAATGATGTCTATGATGCATTACAAAGAGAACATGCACAATAAAATCAGTTCTAATTCATGATGCTATTCTAAAAAAGTATTTTGTAAAAATCTTCTACATTTGAGAAATACCCACAAGGCATAAAAGAACCACCATTCTGATAGAAATGTGCAAGAGTATATGATACCTCTCATCTGACAGTATCAGGGAACTTAAGGGGAATTAACTCATGACTTTAGAATGATTATCAATTATTATTCTCCCATTTTTATAAAGGTGGCCAAAAGATCTTTACATTCCAAACAGACTTCTCCCTGTGAAGTCAAATGCAGACATCAATCACCATTTTTCTATTCCTACAATAATCAGAATACTTAACTGACATATCTAAAAATATTTAAACTTAATTTTAACCTTGTCATCTATGTGGAAAATTTGTGAAAAATAGAAGGGTGACAGGAAATTTAGACTAACCAGCTATAAGAGCCAGTAAGTAAATTTTCTCTCAATTGAATCTTGTCAATGACTTTATTTTCCAGGACTTCATTTGGGAACTTTTTTTTTTTTTTTAATTTATTTATTTATTTTTGAGAGAGAAAGAGAGAGCACGTAAGGCCGTGCGGGGCAGGGGTGGGGGGGTCAGAGGGAGAGAAAGGATCCCAAGCAGACTCCACTCTGAGCATGAAGTCAGACACGGGGCTTGATCTCACGACCCTGAGATCATGACCACAGTGTAAATCAAGAGTTGGTCACCTAACTGAGCCACCCAGGCACCCCTTCATTTGGGAACTTACTTAAAGGACATAATGAGTGAATAAAATGCACTGATACTAATCTGATATTGGTTTGGACAAATCAGCTGTAAAGAAAACTTTGGGGCTAACTGGCTCATAAGATAAGATGAAAATTTACTGAACTGTAGAGGGAGTCAAGCTGGGGAAAAAATCAAGTCAACATTAAGTGTTCATACAATGGCAAGCTCTAAATGGTGGGAATTAACTTTTGCTTGACTAAAAATTTCAATAAAATATAATTTATATATTTTATAATTTTCAACAATGTGCCTAGACTGCTTCTGTAATAATAATTTTTAAGAAAGGGAACAGAAGGAAAAGAAAAAGAAGAGAAGGGAAGGGGGAAGGAGAAGAAAAGAAGGACAAGGGCACCTGGGTGGCTCAGTTGGTTAAGTGACTGACTTGATTGTGACTCAGATCAAGATATCAGGGTCCTGGGATACAAACCCATCCTTAGGCTCTGCGCTTAGCGGAGAGTCTGCTTGAGATCCTCTCTCTATCTCTGCCCCTCCCCCCACTCATGCTCATGCTTTCTCTTTCTCTCACTAAAATAAATCTTTTTTAAAAAATAAAGAGTAAGGATAGAGGAGGAGAGGAGGGGGAAGGAAAAAGATGAAGGGAAGGGAAAATAAGGAAGAACAGATATAGCTTCAGAATTAGACCTAGGTTCAATTCTTGACTGTACTATTTAAGAGATGAGTGACAGTGGTCAAGTTACTTAATCCCTTTAAACCTCAGTTTCTAGAGAATATTACCTGTGTTATAAAAATTTTTATTTTATAAGGATTCAATGAGATAATGAAGTACCTAATATACACTATCAAAAACACTAATAATTCATTAAAGAACAGTCATCTTCATCCTCTTCTTTCTCCATAGCTAACAGAAAGTAGGAAAACATACCCGGGCTTCTCTCCTAAATGCTTTTGGAAAGTGCAGAGTGGGAGACAAGTGAAAGCATCTGTTTCCACAATGTCTTTGGCAATCCACAGGAGCAGAAATGGTGAATAAAAATGGTACTTACTCGAGACACACTATATATTTTTATATTAGTTTAAAAAGTATTTGGTATTGGGTGCCTGGGTGGCTCAGTTGGTTAAGCGACTGCCTTCGGCTCAGGTCATGATCCTGGAGTCCCGGGATCGAGTCCCGCGTCGGGCTCCCTGCTCAGCGGGGAGTCTGCTTCTCCCTCTGACCCTCCCCCCATCTCATGTGCTCTCTCTCTCTCTCTCAAATAAATAAATAAAATCTTTAAAAAAAAAAAAAAGTATTTGGCATTGGTTTAATCAAATCATCCAAGTCACAGTCATGATCTTTTGGTCACAAATCATTTCACAAAATCCTTAACTCTACTATTAACTATTTTGAAAGTCAAAATAGTTGACTTTATTTTAAAGTGTCAGTCAGCATCTAGGGTTGTCTCTCTTCTGAAAAGCTCTTCCTTGTCACTACAAGGTTTATTATTATGGGTAATAAAATTCCCATACTTTTAAAGCCATTTAGAAGTTAACAGAGGTCAATAAATTAACCCCCAGTATGATTCCCTACTTTTATCCCAGATGACAGATGCACAGCAATAGAATGCTGTTAGCATGAAGAGAAAAAAGGGGATTGAGTATACATAGGTGCCTTCAAAGTATTCCAGAAAATCTGCTTAGCCAGCAGAAAAAACTCCACAGAAAAACAACAGAGGGAGACATCAGAACTCACTTCAAATGTTCAGTTCCTAACTTCCTTAAAAATGCAATAATTGGAAGAAAGAGGACAGAGGGAGAAAAGAACTTTAATTCTCAAAGCAGAAACAGAATGGAGAGGAGGGGAGGTTCTATCTCCATCTCTGTAGTTATTTTAAAGTTCTTTAAAGTTATTTTAAAGGATCATAGATCCACACGGATCTCCTCTACAAAAGTTTATTCACTGGATTTTGAAAGAAGAAAAAAAAGTATCTTGAAACCAAGTAATAAACATTAGATTCTCAGGTTCTGAATAATAAAAGAAAAATTAATCCCCTTCTCCGGGATTAACTGCAGCCTGCTGTCTCAAAATTTGGAAAATCAGTGTTAGGGCCCTAGTAGATTTAAACTCTCCAATGGTTTCCACTAAACTCACAATTAAATACAAAAACATGCTTACCACAACCTCAAAGGGCCTTAAGATCTGGCTCCAACCCACCTTTGCAATCTCATTCCCACTATGTGCAGGCACAAAGTTTTGATTAGTTATTAAAACTGTCAAGCTTGTCTTCAACTATAGCTTTGCACGTTATTTCCACTGCCTGGGGAGGGCTGGATCTTTAGGTCTTAGTTTAAATAGATCTCCTCAAGGAAACCTTTCCTAACTACCTTATCTTTTCATTCGTTAAGGGACAGGAGTAAAATTAAGGTAACTAAGATTTACTGAGTATCTAAGAAACACTGGGCAAGCTTTCACATGATTTCCATTTAATCTTCACAATAAACCTCAGAGATAGATACTATTCTTATATATGAGGAAAACAGATGCAGAGATTGAATAGCTGGTCCAAGGTCACATAGATAATATGTAACAAAGCAAAGATTCGAGCCCAAAGTTGTCAAGTCCCAAACCCACAATCTTTCTGCAGCACTATATTGCCTCTCTGTTTAAACAGAAACCACTTTACTAGGAGGAAATGCTTAATTAAATACAAAGCTACAAAAAGGACTGTAGTTTATATAAAGATCTATAAACTGACAGTCTGGATAATTAACTCTGTATTTGGAACCCTCATTTGGTATCTGTATTTCTTTTATATTACCAATTACCTAACTAGGATCATTTTAAAGGAACAACAGCTACTTCTCCTAAGACTCAAAGATTTCATAATATATATTTAAAATGCAGCTATTTCTCTTCTATACTTTATATATTTAGTATAATAAAGTAGTTAAATTACAGAATTTCTGAGTTTACTCCAAGGAGATCAGGTAATACATACTCAAAAATGGCAATTTTTTGTTTTCTTTTTTTAATGAAGAGGCAAGATTTTTAACATTCTTAATTAAGGTTAATAAATTAGAACAATCCTGAGGCAAAGTTAATTTGCCCAAGTACTCTGGAAATATATCATATTTTATCTTGGTTTCTTGCTGTTTACATACATGCCTAACTTTCTCAACCACGGCTATAAAATTCCAGAAGGCAAGGTCTTTAACCTATACATATCCATAATACCTTGTGATGGATTGACTCAAAATATTTTTTTAAGATTTATTTATTCATCTGCAGAGAGACAGAGAGCATGCATACGAGTGGGATGAAGGTGAGGGGCAGAGGGAGAGAACCCCCAAGAAAACTCCCTGCTGAGCATGGAGCCCAATGTGGGGCTCGATCCCATGACCCTGAGGATCATGACCTGAGCTGAAACCAAAAGTTGGACGCTTAACCAACTGAGCCACCCAGCACCCCCTCAAAATATTTTTAAAATGCCATTTGAAAAAAAAAAAAATCAATTTTCTTTTATATCTCATGTTAGTTTTTAAATACGTCCACAAATTCTTTAGTGTTCCTCCCATTAAAACATGAAGCCTAATTCCCCTCCCCTTAAGGGTGGGTTGACTCACGACTTTCTTTTAAGGAAAAGACTATGGCAGAAGTGACTGTATATGATTTCCAAGACAGGTCATAAAAAAGGCACTTGTGGCTCCCTCTTTTGGATTACTCGCTGTAGGGTAAACTAGCAGCTACGTCCTGAGAACACACGAACAGCTTACAGAAAGGTCCACATGGTCAGGACTAAGACTTCCTGCCAATAGCCAGCGAGGACATAAAGCCTCCTAACAACAGTCTTTTGAGTGAGCCATCTTCCTGCCCCAAACAAGCCTTCATATGACTACAGCCTGGCCGACATTTTGGCTACAATGTTATACTGACACTCTTGAGCCACAACGACCCTGCTCACTGGCTTCTGAATTTCTGGCCCACAAACCTGTGTGAGATAATAAATGGCCACTGTTGTTTTAAACTGCTAAGTTTGGGGGAAGGGATTGTTTGTTATACAGCAGTAGATAATGAATTAAGAAATCTCAATTATGAAATTCCTCACACTGTTTCCATGAACATCTGCCTCAACCTTTTTCCCTTCCTGACACTCATTAGAATCTTGGGGATCAAGGTAGTTGTTTATTTAGAAAAGGCCCTGCCACACGATCCTGTCACACCTCTCCCTGATTCAACAATCACTGATAAAGAACATAATTATCTGAAAATTAAAGTACCCGTCAGATGTTGAGTAAAGTAAGTAAAATAAGAGTTTTTGCCAGACTTAGAACCCAGGCTCTACTTGGACTTCCTAACTGGGATGACTTACCTAACCTCAGGGGAATTCCTCCTACTTGCTCTTTCCCGTGAGTCCTATGAACAAACTTTCATAGCAGGGCAAGAGCCCCACCCAGAATTTTTATGGAAACTCTAATAAAGTGCCTAATTCCACATAAGACAAATTTTCAAAGTTTTGTCAGATAGTATAGAACAACTTAAATTACTACCCCTCTCACCAACACCCCCCACCCCGTTAAAAAAAAAAAAAAAAAACAATAGGAAGCATTTTCTGGTGCCACTTTTTTTTTTAAGATTTTATTTATTTATTTGAGAGAGAGAGAATGAGGGAGAGAGAGAGAACACATGAGGGGCAGAGGGCAAGAGGGTCAGAGGGAGAAGTAGACTCCCCGCTGAGCAGGGAGCCCGATGTGGGACTCGATCCTGGGACTCCAGGATCATGCATGACCTGAGCCGAAGGCAGTCGCTTAACCAACTAAGCCACCCAGGCGCCCCATAGTGCCACTTTTTTAAGATTAAGAGAAGCAAATAATCTCTCACACATGGCACATTCAAGTCTGTCCTGCTGTTTATAAGTTGCCAGGTTTATTCATGGCTAATAATCATGGAAAAGGAGATGACAGGTGTGTAGAGTCAAGCCATTTAGGATCACCTGGGCTCATTCCTCAGCCAAGTTTCCTAAGGAGCTGGAAGTAAGGAGAGCAACAGAGGGATGCAGTAAAGGAAGGATGACAGGAGACAGTCATTGAGCCCTAACACAAACCAAATTGTACTCTTATCTCACAGATTTCATTTCCCTGCCCCAATCATTCTTGTAAAGGTATCATTTAAATTTCCAAATTGCAAGAGGTGAATGAAAGCAACATTAAAGATGTACAAATCACAAAGTTATACCACTCAACCTCCAAACCTTAAGTAAAATCCATCCTGCTGTTCAAATTCTATCTCCAAGTTAAACACCCAGACACATTTCTCTCCCACTTGAAACAAGTATCGTGCATCAGTTCATCACTGGGAAACTGCTTCTATTAAAGTATTGAACTGTTACTTAAAGTTATTGTTATTTCTTTTTTAGGCATTTTATATTGTGAAAATAAAACAAGCTCGCTACAAAAAATTTCAGAGTACAAAAAGTTATATTCTCCCACATCCAGACCTTAGTTCTATTTGCCAGAGCTAATGGTTATCAACAGTTTCTTGTGTGTCCATTCGATTAGAAATTATTTACTTTTCAAATGCTTGTGTTCTATTTCCTTCTGAAGGAAGGAACCATGCTTTATATTTATTTGTACCCCACCCAGCACATTGCATATAGTAGAAAATAAATATTTGTGGATTTAACTGTGACATACAAAGTACCTGCTGTTCATTTATTTCTAAAATTAACAATTCCAATAAACAAACTTTGCTTGTTTACATACATTTCATGTAACTTGAATAAATCTACAAAAATCATGTCATAGCACCAACAAGATAAACAGAACAAAAAATATAAGATACATGTTTAAATAAAATAACGTATTTGAAGTATTTGATCCTTCTGGAAAAAAAATCTTATGTGTCCTACATGACATCTTACTGCAGTAACAATCTGCATATCTGAAGGTAAATTATATAGTAATTTATGTTACCATTCATGACCTAATCACTTTCAGGTTAGAAACACTAACAAGCTTACACATCTGACTTCAAGCCAGAGAAGATTATAAAGAAATAAGAAGAGGGATGAAAACAGATATGCTACTTGATAGTAAGTTTGGGGTTTTTTTTCCCCACTGTGTAGATTTTTATTAAATCACTTTGACAGACATTCAGAGTTTAGATGCAAACATTCATAGGTGGCATCCAATTGTTTAAAATGACCCAGTGGATTATTCAGTATGTTAGGGAGAATATAAATTTGGCTATTGACATAGAGACTCAGGATGGCTTAGTCGAGATAGAAGTGTCTCTCTCATTCCTAACAGTCCTTGTGTAAATGGTCCAAGGCTGGTGTGGCAGCTCCATGGTGTTGTTTCTGAGTACTTGTCCCGCCACAGTAGTGAGTCTTGTGAGGTTTTTTTAAAGCCTTGAAATGAGGAAAGAATAATTGGAAGAGCAGATATAAAGACTCAAAAAAAAAAAAAAATAGCCAAATCAAGATTTTAAAAATAGGGGTGAACAGTCTTACCATGTCAAAACCCACCAAGGACACTGTAGGAGCATGCAATTGTTGATTTTTATAAAGATGTCAAAGTAACGAAGCATAGCGATTAAGAGTTCAAGCTATATGGTCAGAATGCCCAGAATTCACAGTAACATTCTGCCACTCACAATTCATGTGACATTGGGCAGATTAAAATTATTTTACTTCCTTGGGGATAACTTGCCTAATCCTTAGTCTAAAGATACAAATATCTAATTTGTGAGCTTATGAGGAAATAAGATAATTGATATAAAATGTTCAACTTAATGCCACGTTTCTGGAAAAACCACCACCACCACCACCACACCCTACCAACAGTTATAAAGAGAATGTTAAATTAAATACTGTATATGCTTCCTAAGAGGGCAAGAAAATGAATTTGAATATTCCCATCCAAAAAGCTTGACACTTAATAGGTTATACTCTTATTATCTGCATATTTAATTATACAAATTAATCTAATAACCTAACAAAATCAAATTACAAGTATTATTTTTTAAGTGTAAGGAAGAAGGAAGGGAAGAAAACAAAAAGGAACACTTATATGACAAGAAAAGCAAAGTCAGAGGACCAAGATTAATATTTGATTATATCTGCCCAATAAGGTAGAGAAAAAAATCTTTAGCCTTGGGGTTTTTCCTCCAAAGGTAACATCACAAGACTGGAACCAAATCAGATATAGTAGATGTGACATATAGCTTTTTGATATTTCCCATATGATAAACTATTCAGGCTGATAACACTGTAGTCAAGAGAGCATTCAACATTTGACTTATATAAAATATACATAAATTAAGAATGATTCTCTTGGGGTGCCTGGATGGCTCAGTTGTTAAGCGTCTGCCTTCAGCTCAGGTCATGATCTCAGGGTCCTGGGATCAAGCCCCACATCGGGCTCCCTGCTCCGTGGGAAGCCTGCTTCTCCCTCTCCCACTCCCCCTGCTTGTGTTCCTGCTCTCGCTGTGTCTCTGTCAAATAAATAAAAATTAAAATTAAAAATCTTAAAAAAAAAAAAAAAAAGAATGGAGGGGCACCTGGGTGGCTCAGTCGTTAGGCGTCTGCCTTCAGCTCAGGTCATGGTCCCAGGGTCTGGGATCGAGCCCCGCATCGGGCTCCCTGCTCTGCGGGAAGCCTGCTTCTCCCTCTCCCACTCCTGCTTGTGTTCCCTCTCTCGCTGTGTCTCTGTCAAATAAATAAAATCTTTAAAAAAAAAAAAAAAAAGAATGGATTCTCTCACACAGGGGTGATGTGATTAAAGTTCCACAGGATTATTTTAGGAAATAAAAAATGCTCTTCCACATACCAAAATAATAGGGGGTGCCCAGGAGAATATTTAAAGGCAACTTAACATAAAACAGAAAATTAAGCATTTTTCTTTCAACTTTCATCCTCTGAAAATTGTATGAGTCAGCTTCAGATTCTCTTCTCCCTCTAAATCTGCCTTTCTCCCTGCTGGCACTCTCTTTCAATCAATCAATCAATCAATCTTTAAAAAAAAGGACAAGCAGGGCGCCTGGGTGGCTCAGTTGGTTAAGCAACTGCCTTCGGCTCAGGTCATGATCCTGGAGTGTCTGGATCGAGTCCCGCGTTGGGCTCCCTGCTCGGCGGGGAGTCTGCTTCTCCCTCTGACCCTCCCCCCTCTCATGTGCTCTCTCTCATTCTCTCTCTTTCAAATAAATAAATAAAATCTTTAAAAAAAATAAAACAAAAAAAAATAAAAGGACAAGCCATAGACTGAGAAAATATCTTAAAATCATGTCTTCATAAAGATCTCATATTCTGAATATATAAGGAATTTATACAACTCAGTAAGACAAACAACCCATTTTTAAAAATGGGCCAAAGATATGAATTGACATTTTGCTTAAAAAGATATAGCAATGTAGGGGCACCTGGGTGGCTCAGTTGGTTAAGTGTCTGACTCTTGGTTTCAACACAGGTCCTGATATCACGGTTGCGGGATGGAGCCCCAGGTGTGGCTCTGTGCTCAGTGCAAAGTCTTCTTCCGATTCTCTCTCCCTCTCACTCACTCTCTCTCTCAAATAAATAAAGTCTTAAAAAAAAAAAAAGATACAGCAATGTAATATGCACAATGAAAAGGTACTCAACATCATCAGTAACCAGGAAAATGCAAATTAAAACCACAATGAGATAGATACATTTCTGACCCTCTAGGATGGCTACATAAAACACACACACAAATCAATGTTGGGGAAGATGTGGAGAAATTGAAGTCTCATATATTGCTGGTGGAAATGTAGAATGGCACATAGAAAACAGTTTGGCATTTTTGAAAAGGTTAAACACGGAGTTACCACATGACCTATCCCTTCCACTCCTAGATATATACCCAAGAGAACTGATAACATAATATCACAAAAACTTATACATGACTGTTCAAAGCAGTATGATTCATAGTAGCCAAAAAGTAGAAACACAAATGTCCATCAATTAATGGATGGATAAACTAAGTGATGTTTCTATACAATAGAATATTATTCAGCCATAAAAAGAAATGAGGTACGGATTCATAGCTACAACATGGATGAATTTTGCAAACATGGTGAAAAAGAATGAAGGGGGAAATCGGAGGGGGAGAGGAACCATGAGAGACTATGGACTCTGAAAAACAAACTGAGGGTTCTAGAGGGGAGGGGGTTGGGAGGATGGGTTAGCCTGGTGATGGGTATTAAAGAGGGCACGTACTAAATGGAGCACTGGGTGTTATACGCAAACAGTGAATCATGGAACACTACATCAAAAACTAATGATGTAATGTATGGTGATTAATATAACAATAAAAAACTATAATAAAAAAAAGAAAACATGGTGAAAGAAACCAACCACATATTATATGATTCCATTTATATGAAATGTCCAGAAAAGGCAAATTTAGACAGTTAGAAGGCAGATGAATGGTTGTCTACAACTGGGAACGGGAATTAACTGCAAACGCTGATGGAAATGTTCTCAAATTGGACTGAAGTGATAGTTGCACAGCCTATAAATTTACTAAAAATCAGTGAATGTTATAGAAAGTAAATTACACCTTAATAAAGCCTGTTAACCAACAAAAGACATACAAAAAAATGTACAGAGCATTATGTTCCAAATCACATAAAATGATTCTCTTCTTTGTATTATAATGTTACCAGTTTGAGATACTGAGTAACTCAATCCTCACAAAAAGCTATCAGGTAGATTTCTATTATTATCTCCCTATCACAGACCAGGAAACTGAGACAAGGAGATTAAGTAACTTGCTATTCAGTTAATAAACTGCAGAACCAGGATTGGAACTCTAGTTTTATCTGACTTCAAATAACCAAAATTGATACGTCCTTCATTTTTTTATAATGCAATAAGCATTCCCTATATGGACCAGTGTTTTTAATTCTGAGGTTTTCAAAGGGAAAGAAATTCTTTAGATCACTGAAAAGAGGATAAATACCTAGTTAGTGTTATAGAAAATACACTTCATCAGGGTCAGAAGGCCTGAATGGTAAATGCTATATAAAAATGAAGGAACTGAACTAGACTATCTCTAAAGTCCCTTTCAATTTTTTTCCACAAAACGAAGTATCTTCCAAAGAAAAAAGAGAGGCATTTGCACCACTTAGTAATGTAGCCACTACAGCAACCATTTGCTCCCTCCTAATTTTTTATAAGCTGTACTGAGTGGGGCAGAGGCCCTGCTCTCTATCTGACCCTCTTTTCCACTAGTCCTTCATTGAGACTTCTAGTCTTTTTTTTTTTTTTAAGTAAACTCTACCAACATGGGGCTCAAACTCAGCATGCTCTACTGCCTGAGGCAGCCAGGAGCGCAGCAAACTTCTCTTCTTTAGAAACAAAGTAACAATAACAAGATGCAATTTAAGTTATGTGTAACTATCCTGATAGAGACTGCAAGAGAAATGCATCTATGGGCTAGGGAAGCACGGGCACGTAAAGTCTAGATTCTACACTAAGTATTAAGGGAAAACAAACAAAACAAAATACTAACCGCCTTACAAAAATCACGACTGTAGGAATGTATCTCTAGCCTAAAAGTCACAAAGTTACAAAATATAATGTTCATTCCATTTCATCTGTAAGTCTTGAGTTTCATTTCTAGCAGGTGTGTATCTCAATTTAAGTTCCAAAAAGAGGTGTTCTTCCCAAATAATCTATCCTTGAAATTTTAAAAATCAGAGAAGCACTATCAATGACACAAAGGAATGCTATATCATTTTTACTTACCATTTAGGGGATGGAAAAATTAATGCTTTTCTTGCTATTCCCACAGGAAAAGGGGGACTACCACTTCCTTGTGCTTGTAAATGCTTCCATTTCAGAACAGAAAGCACTTTTTTTCATGCTGCCTAATTTTTAAGAGGCTATATAACTCACTAAAATTTAAGAATAATTCAAACCAAGAGACAACACTAAACTTAAACATACTTAAACATACTATCATTAAGTACTGGATAACAGTGATAGAATGAAATTGCTTTTAAAACATGAATAATCTTGGTAAGTTTCTATCTTCAAACCACTGTATCTTCCTATCTGTGACACATTCTGGAAATAATAAAATTAATCAAAGGAGAGTAGACTCAATCTATAATCTGTGGGTCACAATATGACTGAGGGGAAAAGAAGCTATACAATGAAGACCAAAGAATGACAAACAGTCTTAATCTTCCAGCTGCTCCAAGTGGATGTTTGCTTCCCGGGTACTGCAGGCCAGGCCTCTATCAAACCACCGAGTCAGTTTTACTCAGACAGTCATGAGGAAGCAGACTGCACATGACAGCATGCTGTGTAATGCATGACACACCATTTCTGAGCACAGACCTGAAGCATTAAAACAATGTTCACAAAAGTCATTTATGAGATTGAACGACTGCAACTGTGCCTGTCTCTTCCATCTCTCCACTATCTCCCATGGGTTTAAAAAACAACTTTCAAGGGGTAATGAAAGTCGAAATCCCTGAAAAAGGCAGCTAAGTTATAAAATATACATACTCTTAAAGCTTTTCTACATTTTTATTTAAATAAACTAAAAACAGGGCCACCTGGGTGGCTCACTCGGTTAAGCGTCTGCCTTCGGCTCCAGTCATGATCTCAGGGTCCTGGGATTGAGCCCCAAGTCAGGCTCTGTACTCAGCAGGGAGTCGGCTTGTCTCTCTCCCTCTCCCTCTGCTCCTCCTCCTGCTTGTGCTCACTCTCTCTCTCACAAACGAATAAATAAAATCTTTTTTAAAAGAAACAAACTAAAAATGAGAGAATTTTGATGAACTAGTCAACATAACTGCATACACATGGCTAAATTCTTTTAAAATGAACAAAATATACTGAGATGCCTGGGTGGCTCAGTCAGTTAAGCATCTGGCTCTTGATCTCAGCTCAGGTCTTGATCTCAGGGTTGTGAGTTCAAGCCCCCTGTAGAGCCTAGTTAAAATAAAATAAATAAAATAAAATAAAAAATACTGCCTAAAAGAATGGTGTTTCTTTCAATCGAACTCAGAGTGCACATTCACAGTGCAGAGCCCAACCTAGCAGCTCACAACACTGCCAGAGTCTAAAATTCTGACTCTGTATTGCTGTGCTCATCTAGTCAACTAAATTGCACCCAACTTCCTACTTATTCCTATTTATTTATAGTTTACAGCCTTGGGGGGGAAAAATATATATATATATATATATTTACATGAGGCTGAGACTTGTCACCTTGACTAGACTATTTGAGGGCAGGAACCATGTCTTCTACCTTCTAGTGTAACAGGGTAAGAGCACAGGCTCTGGAGCCATACTACCTGGATTCATTTTCATCCTCCACCATTTGCTTTGTGACCTTGACGAAGTTATTTACCATCTCTATGCCTCAGCTTCCTCATCTGCAAAATGAGGATAAAAGTATATGGTGGTTGTAAAAATTACATGAGTGATAAATTCTGAACATCTAAAACAGTGTCTTGCACACAGTATACATTATAAAATATTAGTTATTATAACTACCTGTATCCCCGACAATACCTAGCATCAAGCCCTGCTCCTTTAGTAGGTGTTCAAGTATTTGCCAATTGGCTACAAAATGTACAACTGTATCAGCAGTACAATTTCTCTCATCACCACCATATAATTTATGAACAATGAAGTCTCTATTGTTCAAGAACACCTTCTTGGGGTACGTGGCAGGCTCAGTTGGTGGGAGTGTGCAACTCTTGATCTCGAGGTTATGGGTTTGAGTCCCATGTTAGGTGTAGAGATTCCTTAAAATAAAATCTTAAGGGGCACCTGGGTGGCTCAGTCGTTAAGCGTTTGCCTTCGGCTCAAGTCATGATCCCAGTACTGGGATTGAGCCCCATATCGGGGTCCTTGCTCAGCGGGAGGCCTGCTTCTCCCTCTCCTACTCCCCCTGCTTGTGTTCCCTCTCTCGCTGTGTCTCTCTCTGTCAAATAAATATATAAAATCTTAAAAAAATAAAAATAAAAATAATAAAATCTTTAAAAAAATACCTTCTTTATGGAGCACCTACTTGGCTCAGTCATTAAGCGTTTGCCTTCGGCTCAGGTCATGATCCCAGGGTCCTGGGATCGAGCCCCGCATCGGGCTCCCTGCTTGGGGAGGAAGCCTGCTTCTCCCTCCCCCACTCCCCCTGCTTGTGTTTCCTCTCTCGCTGTGTCTCTCTCTGTCAAATAAATAAAATCTTCAAAAAAAAAAAAATACCTTCTTTAATTCTTCAAAATGTTTTTCTCAATTAATCTAAAATGTAGCATCCCTACTTTCCAATCTAGTGCTAGAGTACTTTCCTTACACAGCTTTTAATAGCAAACTACTATGAGAGAAAATGTTAAGTATGTTAACGTTTTTGCTGTAGGAGGGAGATTACACGTGACCCAATGCGGTATCTTTGTGGCTCCAAATCACAAGACCATAAAGTTCCTAAGAATTTAAACTCATGGGATGTTTGCAAAGAATGACTAGTCACAGCAAAACTCTGCAGTGGGGCGGGAGAGATGTGAGAAAAATCATTTGTTTAGTAAGAGAACTAGAATCACAGCTTTTGAAAACTAGTGAGTAAGATATACCCCCAGTGAAGAGGATGCAGATATATGTATGCTGGGAGAGTTTGCGGAGGAGGAATTGGAAAATAACCACTAAAGCACAGAACAGATTCTTCAGTTGTTGGTTCTGCATCTGTTCAACAGTCCCAGCTACTAAATATGAGAGAGCAGGAATCCTAGGACAATCCAATTTTAAGCTAGTTAAAATATCACATACATTATCAGAATGAGAAAGTTCATATATATTCTTGTGAAAAATAGTTTTAAGTTCTTAATCTCAAAAGCAAAACAAAATGAGATACTTGCAGAGACATTTTCCATTTTATATATATATATATATATATATATATATATATATATATATATATATATATATATGTTAAACTTGTGGTATTAAAACCACAATGAGATACCACTTCATACCCAATAGAAGGCTATTATCAAAATAACAGAAATAACAAGCATTGGCAAGGTTGTGGAGAAACCGGAACTGTGTGCATTGCTAGTGAGAATGTAAAACGGTGGAAAACACTATGGAGATTCTTCAAAAACTTAAATTCAAAATTAATGTATGATTCAGCAATTCCACTTCTGGGTAGATACCCAAATGAACTAAATGCAAGGACTCAAACAGGTATGTGTACACCAATGTTCACACAAGCATTACAATAGTCAAAAGGTAGAAGCAACCGAAGTGTCCACTGACAGATGAATGGAGGAACAAATGTAGTCTCTACATACACTGGAATATTATTCCGTTTTAAAAAGGAAGGACATTTTGACACATGCTACATACAATAAGGATGAACCTTGAAGACATTATGCTAAGTGAAATAAGGCAGTCCACAAAAGGACAAATATTGTATGGTTCCATTTATAAGAGGTACCTAGAAGAGTCAAATTCATAAGCATAGAAAATAGAATGTGGGGCGCCTGGGTGGCTCAGTTGGTTAAGCGACTGCCTTCAGCTCGGGTCATGATCCTGGAATCCCGGGATCGAGTCCCACGTTGGGCTCCCTGCTTGGCAGGGAGTCTGCTTCTCCCTCTGACCCTCCTCCTTCTCATGCTCTCTGTCTTTCATTCTCTCTCTCGCAAATAAATAAAATCTTTAAAAAAAAAAAAAAAAGAAAAGAAAATAGAATGTGGTTGCCAAGGCTGGCAAGAGGAAGAATAGGGAATTACTGTTTAATGAGTACAGGGTTTCAGTTTAAAAAGATGAAAAAGTAGAGGCGCCTGGGTGGCTCAGTCGGTTAAGTGCCTGCCTTTGGCTCAGGTCATGATCTCCAGGTCCTGGGATCAAGCCCTACGTCCAGCTCCCTGCTCAGCGGGGAGTCTGCTTCTCTCTCTCTCTCTCTCTCTCTGCCCCTCCCCACTGCTCATTCTCTCTCTCTCAAATAAAGTAAAAAAAAGAAGAAGAAGAAGATGATGATGATGAAAACGTTCTATGGAAGTATGCTGGTGATGGTTGCACAATTGTGTGAATGTACTTAATGCCACTGAACTGTACACCTAAAAATGGTTAAAATGATAAATTCTGTTATATTTTACTATCATTTATTTTATTTTACTATGACCAACTTAAACATTTCTGCTTTCGTAAGATTCTTTTTTTTTTTTTTTAAAGATTTTATTTATTTATTTGAGAGAGAATGAGAGACAGAGAGCATGAGAGGGAGGAAGGCCAGAGGGAGAAGCAGACTCCCTGCCGAGCAGGGAGCCCAATGCGGGACTCGATCCCGAGACTCCAGGATCATGACCTGAGCCGAAGGCAGTTGCTTAACCAACTGAGCCACCCAGGCGCCCTCATAAGATTCTTAATAAGTATTCAATATGTAAGACAACAACTGACCATCTAATTAGAGTTTTAAAAAAAAAAGTTTCTAGTTTTATCCTCCAAATTTACTTTTTTTTTTTTAAAGATTTTATTTATTTTACAGCAAGAGAGGGAACACAAGCAGCGGGAGTGGGAGAGGGAGAAGCAGGCTTCCCGCGAAGCAGGGAGCCCGATGCGGGACTCGATCCCATGACCCTGGGATCATGACCCGAGCTGAAGGCAGACGCTTAATGACTGAGCCTCCCAGGTGCCCCTTTCTTTTTTTTTCTTTTTAAGTGGGCTCCATGCCCAGTGTGGACCCCAGTGCAGGACCTGAAGTCACAACACTGAGATCAAGACCTGAGCTGAGCTCAAGAATTGGACGCTTAACTGATTGAACCACCCAGGGACCCCACATTTTCTTTTCTTTTTTTTTTTCAAATATTTATTTATTTATATTACAGAGAGAGTGTGTGTGTGCGCACAACCAGGGGGAGGGGCAGAGGGAGAAAGAGAGATTCCTCAAGCAGACTCCCTGCTGAGCATGGAGCCTGACGCGGAAACTGGATTCCAGGACCCTGAGATCATGACCTGAGCTGAAATCAAGATGCGAAACCAACTGAGCCATCCAGGCACCGCCCTCCCACCACACATTCTATTTCTAAAGACAAAGGATTAATTTTATTATGGCAATACCCTAGGAATAACCAAAGAGACAGCAAAAAATTGAAAAATGGTCTATCATAATATAAATAGTTCTTTGGGAACTTACCTTACAAATCACAGTAACCAGACAGAGGTGGCAGTTTCCACACGGTGTGAACTCGAAAGTAATCTCCTATATATACTGAACTAGCAAATGTAACACCAAACATGATGATAATGCATTCTGTTGCATGTAAAATTGTTTTTCAAATATCTTTTATTTCTACTTAATAAAATCACTCTCCACCACTTTAATACTGAAAAAAAATTAAGTAAAATCTGTGTTAACCAGTGTGACTGACCATAAAACTGGGTGAAATTATAACTGCTAACTGCTGTTTTCTACATCCATAGAAAGCTTCAAGGTGCTGAATTTTATACAAGATTTATGAAAAACTCCATGTCTAGTTATTAGATTCCTGACAGAGGTAAATAAGTATATATGCTACATTGCTTATGAAGAGATACCATCCCAATGCCTTATGAAAAAAACCTAGGGAAAACTTTTAGGTAAGGTAGTAAGAATATAGGTCCAACAATCCTCACTAATGATATTTAAATTTCCCCTGATAATAAAGCAAAAATGATCTGAAATGTGGTACACATAAATATATAATGCCACAAGACTTGGCTAAAATGTTACGTACCCACTAAAGAGGAAATTAGGTTGAAGGAAGCATTTGGGGTGACCAGAACTTTCTTAACATACTTTTTCTAATTAACACTCGGGCATCAATTCCCCCAGGATATTTCTATGACTGGCTAAAAAAGGTAGGCAATAACTTCTCAAACCTAAAACGTAACATTCTAAACTCCAGTTTTTTTCTTGTCTCCCATAGCACTTCCCTAATACTGAATTAAAATGATGGTGCATGAACAGAAATATGTTTATGCCACCCAGGTACCCTGAGAGAGCAATTCTAAAAGAGAGGCTGGGGCACCTGGGTGGTGCAGTCGGTTAAGCATCTGACTCTTGATTTCAGCTCTGGTCGTGATCTCAGGGCCATGGGACCAAACCTCAAGTCATGTTCCCTCAGCAGGGAGTCTGCTTCTCTCCCTCTCCCTCTGCCCCTCCCCTGACTTGCGCTTGCTCTCTCTCTCTCAAATAAATTAAATCTTTAAAAAAAAAAAAAAGAGGTTATTGTCTTATGCAGCACACATCTAATAGGCTATCACACATAAAATAGAAATAACCCATTTTCTTATTAAAGATTTTTCTGAAACTGTTGAAAGAAAACTTATGTTTAATCAAAATATCTGCAAAATAAACACCCTTATGAAAGAGTAACCTAACAATACTATCATGACAATCTACCCAGCTACTCATTTACAAAAACATTTGCCTCTTGTCCACTGAACTCTTAGGTGCAGGGAATATGGTCTATAAACCAAATCATATTTTTAAAAACTTGTTTCATTAAGGCATGGTTTCTCAACCTAGGCACTACTGATATTTGCAGCAGGACAATCCCCTGTCATAGGGCCTGTCCTGGGCAATGTAGAAAGTGTAGCAAGACTCTGACCTCCTCTACTAGAGACTAGTGGCTCCCCTCCCTCCACCCCAGACATGAAACCCAAAAACGTCTCTAGACATGACCAAATGTCCCCAGGGGGGCAAAATTAACCCAGCTTAAGAACCATTGCTCTAAGGATTAAACAACCTTGACAGCACTTCAGAGTTTCCTTTCTCTCTACTCATAATTTAATAAATATTAACTACTTTCCTTCCAGTGATTTTCAAATTTTATACCCAAAGCCTTTGAGTACCCAGAAGTACCTCAGGAGCACCCATGGATATAACCTGAGCAAGTCCACTTTCATTTTTTCTGGGGGTCTGGGTATTTTCCTTGAAGGGGTGGGGGGAATTTGAAAATCCTGACATAAACATATCATAATGCAAAATTTCATATACCATTAAATAAAAAATTTCATTTTCCCCCTCCTTTCTCTTTTTATATTTTAAATCAAGGCCAATTTTGGAAAAACAGACAGGTGGAAGAACATTGGAAATGAGAGGGTATATAGCGAAGGGGGGACCAGAAGGCAAGTTGAATGTGCAGCTTATTTGTATTTCTTCAGCCCAACAGGAACTGAAATGTAGTCTTTAGAAGACTTACAGTACTTTCTACCCTGCTTAAACAAACATCAGATGTTCAAAGCCCTGAATTATTAAAGTTGAAGTCCAAGTTGCATCCTCAGGAGGAACCGAAAAATTAAATTAATGCTGAAATTGTATGTTAGCTTTGTTTTAAACCTCTAAAAAGCTATTTGATTCTTTTTCTCCCCCAAGTGATAAAATTTTTTTCCAGTTTTACTGAGAAATAATTGACATATATCACTATATAAGGTGTACAACATATTTGGTTCTTAAAATGAAAATAGATACTCTTGTTCTTCCCTGCCTTCAAAGATCTCCTAATTCAACCATTTTAAACAGGAGAGCAATGTGTAACATATTGAATCTTCTGTAAAAGGTTTCAAATTTTAATGTGCAACCAAATTACGTAGGTGCTTGTTAAAATATACACCTTAGCCATAGCTCCTGCAGATTTTGATTAGTGGGAGATGGGGGTAGGAAAGATCCAGTGATCTGCATTTTAAAAAGCATTCCCAGTAATTCTTATATAGATGGTCTAAAAAACTCATTTTTTTTTTAAAGATTTATTTATTTATTTGAGAGAGCGAGAATGAGAGAGAGAGAAACATGAGAGGGGGGAGGGTTAGAGGGAGAAGCAGGCTCCTTGCCGAGCAGGGAGCCCGATGCAGGACTTGATCCAGGGACTCCAGGATCATGACCTGAGCCGAAGGCAGTCGCTCAACCAACTGAGCCACCCAGGTGCCCTAAAAAACTCATTTTTAATAACACTAGTTGACATGTTGAATTTGGCACCAATGTTATATGTTATAAAATTCTAGCATTCTCTATCAGACTATACCATATTTGGTATTTATTACCACTAGCCTCTGGTCAACTCAACTAAGATCTAAAAATAAAAATAAAATTTGAATACTATGCAATTAAATGGTCCAGAGTAATGTGTGAGCAAAGAAATAGAAAGTAAATATTACAGATTTTTTATGATCAATAGCTAGACTATAAAATCTGACAAATCTGTATCATTAATTCTTCACTAATGTAAAAACTACACTTATCCCAGCTATAATTTTACATAAGATATGCCAAAAAATAAATAAATAAAACTTTACTGGTTATAAAAATCCTAGCTCTCCAATAATGGTTTTTCATGCACCACAAATATACCTGCCTCTAACAAATAGTACAGTCAGTTCATGAATCAGTCATTTTGATTCATTTTGTTCCTGCATACACATTAGGATGACATGCTAGGATGTCAACAGAAAAATGACTTCTCAGGTCATTTTTGATATCCGATCATTTTTCCTGCATTCCGACTACAGTCTTCGTTCCTGAGGACATGAAAATATTATTTAAGCAAATGGCCATGTCAATTTCAGTCTCCATTTTTGACTTAAGCACAGTTAAAGCAGACAGCATCATTTTCTTTTTGACTTAATGTGCCTTCCAAAATACTCTATTTTTTCAACTCTGATGTCAGTTTTAGAAAACTGATGAGCGGTCCCATACTTATCTATTTTTTCTTATACCAGACAAAAATAGGATTGCTGATAAAGCACACTAACGTTTTCACACTTCACCTAACATTCCAAACCCATTCAGTTCAACATTTCATGAGTCTCAGACTGATGGCACATTTAGTCATTTTTTTTTTTTTTCAGGAGTAGCAACAGGAATCAGCTCCATAGATTCCATGCTCCTTTAGGAAGACTCAGGGTACCCTTTGTTTTCAAGACAGAATACCATTTAAAAAATGAGGCAGGGGCGCCTGGGTGGCTCAGTCATTAAGCATCTGCCTTCGGCTCAGGTCCTGATCTCAGGGTCCTGGGATCGAGCCCCGCATCGGGCTCCCTGCTCAGCGGGAAGCCTACTTCCCCCTCTCCCACTCCCTCTGCTTGTGTTCCTCTCTTGCTGTCTCTCTCTCTCTGTCAAATAAATAAATAAAATCTTTAAAAAATTTTTTTAAAAAAATGAGGCAATCCTAGAGCAAGGCTTAGCTTTTAAAAAGCATCTATCTCCAAAAGTTTCCAAAGAAACCCAGAAATGAAAAACAGTATCAGGAAGACTAAAACCAAAAATGGGGTAAGGTTAATGAAAAATGCTAATGATAAAAGAGCAGAGCTGAGGTTTCTGTTTTTGTTTGTTTGTTTTAAGCTATGTACACAGAAACATGAACAAAGCAGAGAAAGGTTTAGGGTGTGGGGGGGGGAGAGTATAATGACAACAAATGACAAAGAGAAAGCAAAACTACTTGATTTCTATTAGCAGAAAGTAGATCCAACACTGGACTGGGGTCTCTAACTATGAGCAAAGTCACAACCTGTTTTAGACCCAGTTTTCTTACCTATAACTATTTATTTCACAAAATTGTTATGAGGAACATGAAGGGAAATGTATATCACACATGTCCAAGAGCTACACAAATATAAATTTTTAATCCTTTAGTGAACAAAATACATTTTTTTATAAAGGAACATTAAGAGGAAATTGGAGGGTGCCTGGGTGGCTCAGTTGTTAAGCATCTGCCTTCAGCTCAGGTCATGATCCCAGGGTCCTGGGAGAGAGCCCCGCATCCGGCTGCCTGCTCGTAAGGAAGCCTGCTTCTTCCTCTCCCACTCCCCCTGCTTGTGTTCCCTCTCTCACTGGCAAATAAATAAATAAAATCTTAAAAAAAAAAAAGGAAATTGGAAAAAGATTAAAAAATGTATTCACAAAATTTTAGAAGGTGATCTTATATAAAGAAAATATCATACTGATTTTCAAAAAGCAGTTAGGGATAAGTCTTAGGAACTAGAGACCAGTAAGTCAGATGACACTCACCTGGAAAAACTTGAAAATGTATTATGAAACACGTGATTTGTGAAAACTTGGGGAAAAGGAGGTTGCTGGGATCCTGCTTTGATTATCCGTTAACACTCTGAAAGAATCATATTGTCATATTCCAAATTTTAATTGGGTTTTATTTATAAGATTTTGCTACTTCCTTCACTGAGGTGTATTTTATTTTTAAACATAAGTAAATCTATTTTAAAATGCAGGTTTACAAGTTACTTAGAAGACTCATTTAAGGACTTTTTTAACTAACATATGAAAACATCATACAGGGGCGCCTGGGTGGCTCAGTCGTTAAGCGTCTGCCTTCGGCTCAGGTCATGATCCCAGGGTTCTGGGATCGAGCCCTGCATCAGGCTCCCTGTTCAGCGAGAAGCCTGCTTCTCCCTCTCCCACCGCCCCCCCCATTTGTATTCCCTCTCTCACTGTGTGTCTGTCAAATAAATAAAATCTTTAAAAAAAAAGAAGAAAAAGAAAACATCATACAGTACTTAATCAGAATGGGTTAGAGTTGAGTCCATCTCAGAAACTGAAACTGATTGAGATATTACCCCGTAAAGCTACTCTGGTCAAATCATCAAAAAGATTATGATTTAAACAGTATCAGTTACTTTATTTCTCAAAGACTTCCAGTTAACTCTACTAAAGAAAGTAAAAAAGATTATTTTGACCTTTAAAAACACAAAACAGGGATGACTGGGTGCTCAGTTGGTTAAGTATCTGCCTTCAGCTCAGGTCATGATCCCAGAGTCCTGGGATTGAGTAGCACATCGGGCTCCTTGCTTGACGGGGAGCCTGCTTCTCCCTCTGCCTGCCGCTTCCCCTGCTTGTGCTCTCTCTCTCTGACAAATAAATAAATAAAATCCTTAAAAAAAAAGAGAGAGAGAGAACACAAAATAGTCTCATTCCAAGGTCTTCAAAAGTATCCTTCAATATACGGCATGGCTCTGCAAAATGAGAACAATAATACTTTACCTCTGGGAGCCTAGGTGTCTCAGTTGGTTAAGCGACTGCCTTCGGCTCAGGTCATGATCCTGGAGTCCCTGGATCGAGTCCCGCATCGGGCTCCCTGCTCGGCGGGGAGTCTGCTTCCCCCTCTGACCCTCCCCGCTCTTGTGTGTTCGCTCTCTCTCATTCTCTCTCAAATAAATAAAATCTTTAAAAAAAAAAAAAAAAAAACCTCTAACAGGACTGTTATGAGATCAGATTGAGACATATTATGTGTGAATATGTTTTGAATGGTTAATAAGTCCTATACAAAGGTTAGGCATTATATTAGCCTATGCTTAGCTCATCAACTGCAGACTGATGAATTAAACCGATAATGATAAAAATTAACAACCTGTTTTGTTAAGAAACTTTCAACAAAAGTATTCATATTTTTAAAAAGTATTATTTAACTGAAGTATTTATTTAAAAAGTTATAAAGTTTAATAATGGTTAATGATCTAAATAATGGACTCATAGAAGACCTTTCTACTTCGGGCGCCAGGGTGGCTTAGTCGTTAAGCGTCTGCCTTCGGCTCAGGTCATGATCTCAGGGTCCTGGGTTCGGGTCCTATCGGGCTCCCTGCTCGTCAGGAAGCCTGCTTCTCCCTCTCCCACTCCCCCTGCTTGTGTTCCTGCTCTCGCTATCTCTCTCTCACATAAATAAATAAAATCTTTAAAGAAAAAAAAAAAAAAGACCTTTCTACCATTATATTACTCTAATGAATTCTTCTTGTATGTTGATACCCTAATGTACACAAGACTTTTAATTTACTGAAATAGTATACTCCCTCATGGAACCCACACCTTCATAAGGCCATAGTATATGTTCATTTAAGAAACAGTTACTGTTAGTTATGAAACTATCAAAATGAAAAACACTCCCTTTCAATAAGCAGTTTTCTTTTTTTTTTTTTTTAAGATTATATTTATTTATTTGAGAGAGAATGACAGAGAGAGAGCACATGAGAGGGGGGGAGAGTCAGAGGGAGAAGCAGACTCCCCGCCGAGCAGGGAGCCCGATGCGGGACTTGATCCAGGGACTCCAGGATCATGACCTGAGCCGAAGGCAGTCGCCCAACCAACTGAGCCACCCAGGCGCCCCTCAATAAGCAGTTTTCAAAACAATAAGGAAACATACACAAATAAGTAGAACACAAGTTAGATGATGAAAAGTTCCATAACAGAAATATAAACAAAGTTTAATAGAAGTTCAAAGAAGGCAAAAGCTCTTGGTTTTTTTTTTTAAGATTTTATTTATTTAACAGAGAGAGAGATAGCCAGACCAGGAACACAAGCAGGGGGAGTGGGAGAGGTTCCCGCTGAGCAGGGAGCCTAATGCAGGGCTCGATCCCAGGACCCTGGGATCATGATCTGAGCCAAAGACAGATGCTTTAATGACCCTCCCACCCAAGCGCCCCACAAAAGTTATTTCTAGCTATAGGGGAAGGTAGATAAAGAAATGTCAGGAAAGACTTCAAGAAAGAAGTCATATTTGTGCTGGGTCCTAAAGGATGCCTAGGATTTGGAAAAATCCCTAAATAAAATACGTATTTCTCTGAAAGAAAAAAATGCTTCCAGTTCACTAGGGGAAAAAACTTGTATCTTAGTAAATAGTACCAACATCCCTCCAGTCTTTCTTCACCATTAAACTAGAAGTTACCCTTGACATATCTCCCCATACCGAGTGTCCCATATCTAATCCTTCACCAAATCTTATCCATTTTAACCTCCTAAATATCTCCTAAGTCTGTCCACTTCTCTCTTCTCCACTAGCCCATTATCTCCCTAGCCCAAATTACCATCCTCTCTTGCCTAAAATGCAATAACCTTCTGACTGGTCTCTCTGCTGCACACCAATCTATGGAACCTCTCCACCTAGAACTTCACCCATTCCTAACACCTTTCACCTAGTTAACTCCCATTCACCCTTTAGATCTCAGTCACTTCCTCAAGAAAGCCCTTTCCATTCTCCCAAATTGAATTAGGTCATTTAGTTATACACACTCAGGACAGACACCATGTACTTTCATATACAGTATTTGTAAGATTATAATTATATATTTATTCTGTGTTTGCTTAATAATTACTTCCCTGACCAAACTATAATCACTATTAGGACAGGGCCCATAAATAATTTTGCCTTAGGAGGTGCCTAGGTGGCACAGTTGGTTAAGCTTCTGACTCTTGGTTTTGGCTCAGGTTGTGATCTCAGGGTGGTGAGATCAAGTCCCGGGTCAGGCTCTGCGCTTAGCAGGGAGTCTGCTTAAGATTCTCTTCTGCATCTGCCCCTCCCCCTGTGCTTGCTTATTTGCTTGCTTGCTCTCTCTCTCTCTTCCCCCCTTCTCTAAAATAAATAAATAAATCCTTAAAAATAATAATTTTGCCACCTTAGGTTAGACCTGCCAACATACATATTTGTTCCTAAGTCAGTTTGTTTTTTTTTTTCAGTCAAAATATCTACGGTGAACCAACAAGTATAGACAGCATTGCACTGCCTGCACCACACCATGTAGTCTGTGAGCCAAGCGCAGCCCCTTCACCAGCTCCCCACACCTTTGCTTACCATTATATATTTAGCAAAAATTACTGTTTTTAAACCTAATAGTTAGCCTGGTATAGTAGCTAATTACTTGCTAATAAGAAGCTTAGGAAGTTTAGTCTAAACCTAGAAAAATTTACTTTGCTTGCCAAAAATCAGCACCTTCAAAGAGGGGAAGAAAATATTTCAGTGATTTATTCAGGTCAAATAAGCATTCCCAACTTCCACTCCACCGTTTACGGGAAGACATGTGCTGTGAAATTTGTAATCAGGGTTGTGCCATTAATAGTTTGTGGTATATCTGGAGGAATTTAAAGTAGCGTATGAAGATTTTTTGTTGTATTGAGTTAGACAGCTATGTGAATGACAGGAAAGCGATGTGGTGGCCTCCTTGGAGCACTGACTTTGAAAAAGTAAAAGGCACTAAAGAAACCCAACTTGTCAGAGCTCAAGATCATACATACTTGATAATGTGCAAACACCAGATTTGAAATTGCAGAAAGAAAAGAATACTACTGATTTGCCCTTGGACGTGTTGTTATTCAGGCCCAAACCAGATATAGAAGGATGTCTGCTATCAGCCAAAATGGATTAGTAAGGACTAGATTTGCCCTTTGGCCTAAAGCAACTAAAATTATTATTTTCTTATATTAAATCTCTCTGAAAGATAAAACAAAAACAACATCAACAGCTTCATAAGTATTGTAAAATGTCTGACAATAGCACAAAGGCCAAAAAGTGAGAAATGGGAGTATAATGTTATAAGGTTCTTACATATACATGAAACAGTATAAAATCACTTGAAGTTAAACTGTTATAAGCTAAAATAAGTATACTATAAAGTAATCACTAAAATAATACAAAAAAGCTAGAAAGAATTACAAAAAAATACACAATTAATACAAAAAGCATTAAAAGACTAAGAGAGAAAAGAACAGATAGCACAAATAAAAAATAAATAGTAGGATAGATTTAAACCCAACCATTCAATTCAAACCCAACCAATCACATTAAATATAAATAATTAATCATATTAAGTATAGTCTAAATACCCCAGTTGCAAGACTAGATAAAAGATCAAAACCCAATTTTATGCTACTTACAGGAGACTTTTTTTTTTTATATTTTATTTATTAATTTGACAGAGAGAGAAACAGCAAGAGAGGGAACACAAGCAGGGGGGGTGGGAGAGGGAGAAGCAGGCCTCCCATGGAGCAAGGAGCCCGATGCGGGGCTTGATCCCTGGACCCTGGGATCATGCCCTGAGCCGAAGGCAGATGCTCAACGACTGAGCCACGTAGGCGCCCCAGGAGACTTTAAATATAAACAATGAAGTGGGTTAAAAGTAAAAGGATGGAAAAAGATATTCAATATTAACACAAATCTCAAGAAAGTGGGACTGGCTGTATTATTCAGATAAAACAGATTCCAGAACAAAGAATATCACCAGAGATAAAGGGACAGTTTATAACAATAAAGTACATAACATTATGTCTTCATCAAGAGGATACAATACACCTAAATGCCAATGCTCCTAATAAAGTGTCAATATATGGAGTAAGACCTGGTAGAACTGCAGGAAAAAATTGACAAATCCACAATTACAGCCAAAGACTTCAATAAATCTCTCTCAATAACTAATAGAAAACCAGGAAGAATATAGATTTGCACAATACTATCAACCAACTAGACATAATAGATGTTAATAAAACACTCCACAGCAAAAAATACATATTAAGTGTATACTACATTCTGGACCATAAAACAAGTCTCGGTAAATTTAAAGGGATTCAAATCATACAAAGTATATTGTTGACCACAAATCAGAAATCAGTAATAAAAAGATAGCTGGAAAACCCTAAATACCTGAAAATTATATAACATACTTCTACATAGTTCATGGGTCAAAAACAATATATTTTTTTTAAAGATTTCATTTATTTATTTGACAGAGAGAGACACAGCGAGAGGGGGAACACAAGCAGGGGGAGTGGAAGAGGGAGAAGCAGGCTTCCCGCAGAGCAGGGAGTCCGATGTGGGGCTCGATCCCAGTACCCTGGGATCATGATCTGAGCTGAAGGCAGATGCTTAACGACCAAGCCACCCAGGTGCCCCAAAAACAATAATGAAAGAGAAATGAGAGGGGGAAGCAGGCTCCCTGCTACTCTGCCTGATTGTGCTCTCTCTGTCAAATAAATAAAAAATCTTAAAAAAAGAAAGAAAGAAAATGCCTTTACTAGAAAAGAGGAAAGGTCTCAAATCATTGGCCTCAGATTCTACACTAACAAACTAGCAAGCAAAGGAATGACAAATGAAACCCAAAGTACACAGAAGAAAAGAAAAAAGGATCAGAAGAGAAATCAATGAAATTAAAAACAAAGAAAAGAAATTTAAAAAGGCAATGAAACCGAAAGCTGATTCTCAGATCAGTAAAATTGATAAACCTAAACCAGACTGATGGGGGATAAAATATATAAGACACAAATTTACAATATCAGGAATGAAAGAAGTAACATTGTTAGAGATTCTACAGATACTAAAATAAGGAAATACTGGGGCGCCTGGGTGGCTCAGTCATTAAGCGTCTGCCTTCGGCTCAGGTCATGATCCCGGGGTCCTGGGATCGAGCCCCGCATCGGGCTCCATGCTCCGCAGGAAGCCTGCTTCTCCCTCTCCCACTCTCCCTGCTTGTGTTCCCTCTCTCACTGTCTCTGCCAAATAAATAAATAAAATCTTTAAAAAAAATAAAATAGGGTGCCTGGGTGGCTCAGTTGGTTAAGCGACTGCCTTCGGCTCAGGTCATGATCCTGGAGTCCCTGGATCGAGTCCCGCATCGGGCTCCCTGCTCGGCAGGGAGCCTGCTTCTGCCTCTGACCCTCCCCCCTCTCATGTGCTCTCTCTCTCTCATTCTCTCTGTCTCAAATAAATAAATAAATAAAATCTTAAAATAAAATAAAATAAATAAGGAAATACTATGAACATTTTATGCTGATACATTTGACAACTGAGACAAAACTGACATAATCCTACAAAGACACAAACAATAAATGACCTTATATCTATTAAAGAAATTGGATTTGAAGTGAAAAATCTTCCCACAAAGAGAAGTCAAAGTCCAGATGGCTTCTCTGATGAATTTTAACAAATGTACAAGGAATAGTACCAATTCTACACAAACTCTTGCAGAAAATTAAACATGAAAGTAATACCTTACAATGCATACTATGATTTCAGCACATTCTGAAACCAAAGCCAGAGATATCAAAAGAAAACCACAAACCAGTATTTTTTCCATGAATATAGATGCAAAATTATTTAACATAATTTTAGCAAAACAAATCAGACAAATTAAGCAACACATAAAAAGGTTAACAACACATGACCAAGTAAGGTTTATGCCAGAATGGCAAGTTAGTTTCAAAAGTCAGTGTAATTAGGGGTGCCTGGGTGGCTCAGTTGGTTAAGCGTCTGCCTTTGGCTCAGATCATGGAACTGGGGTCCTGGGATCAAGCCCCGTGCTGGGCTCCCTGCCACTGCTTCTCCCTCTCCCTCTGCCCCCCACCCCTCACCAGGTCATGCTGTCTCAAATAAAAATAAAATCTTTTTTAAAAAAAAATCAATGTAGGGGCGCCTGGGTGGCTCAGTCGTTAAGCGTCTGCCTTCGGCTCAGGTCATGATCTCAGGGTCCTGGGGTCGAACCCTGCATCGGGCTCTCTGCTCGGCAGGAAGCCTGCTTCTCCCTCTCCCACTCCCCCTGCTTGTGTTCCCTCTCTCGCTGTCTCTCTCTCTGTTGAATAAATAAATAAAATCTTAAAAAAAAAAACCAATGTAATTAATATTAAAAGACTAAAAGAAAAAATATATGATCATCTCAATAAAGAAAATGCATTTCACAAAAAAATTCAACATCCATTCCTGATTTAATAAACAAAAAACAACCCTCTTAAGAAACTAGGAACAGAAGAAAACGTCTTCAAATTGATAAAGGGCATCTTACAGAAAAACAACAACAACAAAAAAACCAAAGCTAACATCACACTTAAATGGTAAAAGACTGAAAATTTTTTCTTTTTTTTCTTTTTTTAAAAGTAAGTTCTACGCCCAATGTGGGGCTTGAATTCATGACCCAGAGATCAAGAGTCACGTGCTCTACTGAGCCAGCCAGGAGTCCCTGAACATTTTTCAGCTAAAAGAAGAAAGGATGTCTGCTCCCATCATTTCTATTAAGCATCATCCTGAAAGTTCTAGCCAATGTAATCAGGCAAGAAAAAATAATAAAAGGCATCCTGTTTGGAAAAGAAGTAAAACTGTCTTTATATGCAGAGAATATATATGATTCCCTATACAGAAAAGCCAATTTAATCTACAAAAAAATTCACTAGAGATAGCAAATGAGTTTATTAGCAAGTCTGTAGAATACAAAATGAAATGCAAAAATCTATTATTCTGTATACTAGCTACAAATAATTGAATTAAATTTTTTTAAATCATACAAGCTGTAATATTATCAAAACTATGAAATACTCAGGGGCAAATTTAACCAAAAATGTGCAAGACCGTATACCGAAAACTTTAAACTGATAAGAACAGACACTACACTTGATCTTAGCCAAAAGGCCGAGAAGCAATATATACTGAAAACTTTGTAGAGAGAAATTAAAGACAAAATAGAGACATGTACTGAATTGAAAGACTTGATATTGTTATGATATTAATCCCCTAGCAGACTGACTCTAAAATTTATATGGGCATGGCAAATGACTAGACTAGCCAAAATAACTTTTTTCTTTTTTAAAAATTTTATATACTTATTTATTTGAGAGAGAGAGAATGCACGCATATGGGGGGGGGGGGTGAGGAGGGCGGGGGAGGGGGGTGTAGAGGGGTAGGGAGAGAGATAATCACAACCCTGAGATCACAACCTGAGCCGGAACTGACAGTCAGACACTTAACTGACTGAGCCATCCAGGCGCCCTGGCCAAAATAGCTTTTAAAAAGAAAAACAAAGTTAGAGGATTTATACCTGACCTCAAAACTTTTTTTTTTTTTTAAAGATTTTATTTATTTGACAGAGAGAGCACAAGCAGAGGGAGAGAGAGGGAGAAGCAGGCTCCCTGCTGAGCAAGGAGCCCGATGTGGGACTCAATCCCAGGACCCTGGGATCATGACCCAGGCCGAAGGCAGCTGCTTAACCGACTGATCCACCCAGGCATCCCTGACCTCAAAACTTATTATAAAATTATAGTAATTGGGTGCCTGGGTGAATTTTGATGATGTTGATTTTTTTTTTCCTTCTGTGGGTTGTGCTTTTGGTTTTTATTTCAGAAATCTTTATCTCAGGGGCATGAGTTTGAGCCCCACATTGCATGTAGACTTACTAAAAATAAATAAACTTTAATAAAAAGAAAAAGAAAATCTTCATGTAGCCCTAGATCACAAAGATTTTCTCCCTCTGGCCCTCCCCCCTCTCATGCTCTCTCTGTCTCATTCTTTCTCTCTCAAATAAATAAAATCTTTAAAAAAAAAAAAAAAGACTTGTATACAAATGTTCACAAAAGCTTTATTTGTCATAGTCAAAAAAATGCAACCCAAATGTTCATCAAAAGGTGAACCAATAGGCGTGCCTGGGTGGCTCAGTCACTTAAGTGTCCGACTCTTGATTTCCTCTCAGCCTGCATGGGGTTCTATGCTCAGCAGATTGTGCTTGAGATTCACTCTCTCCCTTCCACCCTCACCCCCACATGCACATGCTCTCTTCCTCTAAAATAATAAATAAATAAGGTGAACTGATAAATAATTATGGAATAGCCAATGGAATTCAATACTACTCAGCAATACAAAGAAATTAACTACTGATATGTGAAATAACATGGATGAATCTCAAAATGTTCTGAACAAAAGAAGCCAGACTAGAAATAAGTATATACTGTATGATTCCATTTATTCAAAATTCTTGAAAACCTAAACTAATCCATAAAGACAGAAAGCATATTACTGTTTATCTGGTCATGTGGTAGGAGGGATGGGGCAGTCAGATTACAAAGGGAGGCAAGGAAACTTTTCAGAGGAACTAGATGCTCATTTTCTTGATTGTGGTGATGGTTGCACAGTTACTAACATATTTCAAAGCCCATCAAATTATACTTTAAATATGTACAGTTGCATATCAAAAACATCATATGAACTCATATTTTTAAAGATGTATGAACTCGGGGCACCTGGGTGGCTCAGTCAGTTAAGAATCTGTCTTCAGCTCAGGTCATGATCCCAGGGTCCTGGGATCAAGCCCTGAATCAGGGCTCCCTGCTCAACGGGAAGTCTGCTTCTCCTTCTCCCTTTCCTTCTCCCTCTAACCACCCCACCCCCACTCATGCTCTCTCTCTCTCAAATAAAAATCTTTAAAAAAAAAAAAAGATGAACTGATCAGAACTTAAGACTATACCTCACTTCCCCTTGCTACATTGTCCATAGCTCAAAAAAAAAAAAATCCCAGATTTTGAGAAATTACAATTAGTAGGAAAGAAGTTAAATTTCAGAACCAATTCACACATTTTACCATGTATAAATCATCCTTTAAGTTTCTGAGTCCTTGAAATACAAACTTCAGGATAGATTAAAATTATAAAGCATATGTACCACAAGGATAGCCAGGTTCAAGAGGAACTAAGAGGAAAGCAGGTAAGATCCATCAAGAGGCCACTGTTCCTGGGCTTTTAGAGAAGCACATGTGAATTCTATAAATATCCTAAAATATCTGCTATCTGGCCAAACTCTGATCAATATTTGGTTTTACCTGGCTCTATGAAAGCAGATCCTCTTTTTAGAATTAATGATATTAAAGTGGAGAGCCACCTGAAATGTAAATCCCGGAATAAATAAAGCTACGTCCCAAATGAATACAACCCATGGTTCTTAAGACCGTGTGGTCTCTTAAATTTCAGGATTCTCAGTGTCTCGATCAAACAAACAACAGGCCTAGAAAGGCATTCTTTTATTTAAAAAACAATTTTCCTATTTTGTATTACTGCTAAAAATACATAAATTTTAGTTAGCTAACAGGCTTAACTTTTTTTAAATATAGCAATATCATGGGGTGCCTGGATGGTTCCGTCAGTTAAGCATTCAACTCTTGATTTCAGCTCAGGTCACGATCTCAGGGTCGTGAGACCAATCCCCCCTTTGGGCTCCACACTGAGTGTGGAGCTTGCTTAGGATTCTCCCTCGCCCTCTGCCCCTCCTCATTCCCAGCCATGTGCTCTCTTTCTCTCTCTAAAAAAAAAAAAAAAGAAAGAAATATCATACTATTCATCCACATACAGCTTTCTCATGTTGTATACAGTTAATAAAACTTGGACAATTCTACAAAGATATTCAGAAACATTGTAACACCCAAAGCATATCCAGCAGATCAAATGTCATCAGTTTACAGTTACGGTGGTATATAAAACACATAGGTAAACTACAGGTTCAAGGTTCAAATTAACAAACATCACACTTTATGCTTTTATAGTAACAGTTTGAATTTTTTATAGGTGTGAAGCCAAATTATATAGTAGTTAAGAATGTAACTCAAGGGGCGCCTGGGTGGCTCAGTCGGTTAAGCGTCTGCCTTCGGCTCAGGTCATGATCTCAGGGTCCTGGGATCAAGCCCCACATCGGGCTCCCTG
Source organism: Mirounga angustirostris (assembly GCF_029215605.1). NCBI lineage: Eukaryota > Metazoa > Chordata > Mammalia > Carnivora > Phocidae > Mirounga > Mirounga angustirostris. The sequence goes on from NW_026991714.1 coordinate 48,854,409, forward strand.
CTCTGCGGGAGGCCTGCTTCTCCCTCTCCCACTCTCCCTGCTTGTGTTCCCTCTCTTGCTGTGTCTCTCTCTGTCAAATAAATAAATAAAATCTTTAAAAAAAAAAAAAAAGAACGTAACTCAAGAGCGAACTGCCTGGATTCAAATCCCACATCAGCCACTTACTTCCTATACACCATGAGCAAGTTCCTTTACAACTCTATGACTCTGATTCCTCATCTACAAAATGAGGGTAATAAAAGTATTTACTTCATAGGGTATTCATGAAGATTAAATAAATTCATAGGCATAAAGCACCCAGAACTGTGCCTGGCTCATCATAAGCACCCAAGAAGTTTTACTTTGTCATTATTGTTGCTGCTATAATTATGCTCATGAATGGCCCCATTACTAGAGTTAAGATTAGTGTATGGGATAATTAACACTATTACTGACAATTTAAAAAATACAAATATATCGACTAAGAACTAATATAAAACAAGGATTTGAAAAGACAGTTTTCCAAATAAAATCTAAAAATAGTCAATAAACACATGAAAAGATACTCAACACCACTAATCATTAGGGAAATGAAAATCAAAACCACAATGAGATACCACTTCACACCTACTAAGATGGCTATAATCAAAAAGAATGGAAAATAACAATAAATAAGTGTGAGCAAGAATGTGGAGACACTGGAACCCTTGTGTATTACTGGTAGGAATATAAAAGGGTACAGATACTGTGGAAAAGTTTGGCTGTTTCTCGAAAGGTTAAACAAAACTACCATAAGATCCAGCAATTCTACTCCTAGGTACATATCCAAAAAAACTGAAAGCAACTTCTCAATGAGATATTTGCACACCAGTGTTCATAGAAGCATTATTCACAATAACCAAGAGGTGGAAACAACCCAGTATCCACCAACAGATGAATAAACAAAATGTTATATATACTTACAATGGAAAATTATTTGGCCATTAAAAGAATGAAATTTTTATATAAGCTACAAGGATGATACATGCCACCTTGAAGACATTGTTTAGTGAAATAAGCCAGACACAGAAGGAAAAATATTGTATAATTCTTCTTGTATGAAGTACCTAGAATAGACAAATTCATAGAGACAGGAAGTAGAATAGAGGTTACCAGGAGGGGAAAAAGGACAGTTATTGTTTACCAGGTACAGAGTGTTTGTTGGGGATAATGAAAATAATTTGAGTATAGATAGTGCTGAGGATTACACAACATTGTGACTGTATTTTTAAAAATAACCTTTTTAAAATTTTATTTTTATGTAATCTCTATACCCAACGTGGGGTTCAAACTTACAACCCCAAGATCAAGAGTCCCATGGTCCACAGCCTGAACCAGCCAGGTGCCCCAGGACTGTATTTGAATTGTACACTTACAAATGGTTAAAATGAAATTTAGTATGTATATTTTACCACACACACACAAAAAGAATCTACTGGTTATTCTATCAAGCATTTTCACTTTTATTGCTGCAGTTCACCAAAGAAGAACTCGATATCCATTCTTAACTACATAACTCTGAAAGAGGCAGAGAGCATTAATAAGACCTACTGCTAAACTCTAAAACAACTTAGAAAAGAATTAAAATGCTACTTTAAACAGCTTGTGATACATTTTAACACAAATATATTAAATTGGAAACAGTAATTATGAACTTAGATAATAAAGATAGGGTAATCTTTTAAAAAAAACAAAAAAGGTACTGGATTGGAACTGATTCCAACCTTACCCAGATTCTAATCTTACTTCACCAAGAATCTTTAAAGCATTAACTATTTCATGACTACCTCCCCCCAAAAATAAAGACTTACCATGTTTCATAAATTTGTTGAAAGAAAAAAAAAAAAACAGGCTATTTCAGATTGCAGGAAAAATTTGTAAAAACATAATTTTATATAATATGCTTACAAGTAAATGGAATAACATTATTGATTATATAAGAGAAACATCATTGTTAGTTAAGTTTCAGAAAAAGAAAGATTACTGGCCAATAGCTATAACACAGTAACACCTCTTCAAGGTGACACTCTGGCCTGACAATCAAGATTTATACCAAAAACATAAAGTGCAACTAACTAAAAATTTCCTCTTAAGACTTTCTGACTTAAACAAAACAGCAAGAAATATGGCCCTATCAAATCTTCTGGATTACCTTTCTATTTTAATAGGAATCACCACAGATGATGCTGTTCTTTCTTAACCATGTTATCAAGCTAGATTAAAAAATAGTCATATAAATCTTCATGTCTATAAAAAGGAAAACTATGAAGTTTTTATGAAACCAGAAAATACTAAAGAGAGTTTTTTCTTAGATATCAAAACATGTCTTTTGTTAGTATTGTCCTGGCCATCTTTTTCAAGGTCTGTTTGTTGCTACAAACTTATCACCAACCACCTGGGAAAAACTAGCCCATTTCAAAATTGGAACATGCGTTATAAAGGCCTTGGGTTTCCTCATTCAGAGGCATTCTTGAAGTTTACAAATATAGGACCCCTGGGTGGCTCAGTCTGTTAAGCGTCTGCCTTTGGATCAGGTCATGATCCCAGGGTCCTGGGATTGAGTCCCTCCCTCTCCCTCTACCCTCCGCCCTGCCCATGTTCTCTCTTTCTCTCTCACTGACTCTCTCGCTTGCTCTCAAATAAATAAAATCTTAAAAAAAAAAAAAATTTACAAATACAAAGAAGTGTATGTAGTGAAGCCTAAGGGAATCATGGGAGCAAGATATTTATATTTTATATCCTGCCCAAATTTAATCTAAACAAAATTTCCTACAAGCCTCCACAAATATTAACTAGGTACAGGATTCCTAGTTTCACTTCCAAACTGCTCTATATCATTGTCAAAAGTTAAACTACTTTGTTCCTTTCTAAGTTTGCTCCTTTCTGACTTAGTAAGGCAAGCTTATGATTATATAATACATGCTAAATAAAACAGCTAACTGATAAAAGAAAATGTGGGTATGATTCCAACTATATAGAATTCTGGAAAAGGCAAACTATAGCGACAGTAAAAATATCAGTGGTTGCCATGGGTAGGGGGTAGGGGATATGAAGAGATGAATAAACAGAGCACAGAGGATAAAGGCAGTGAAAATATTCTGTAGGAGGGGCACCTGGCAGCTCAGTGAATGGAGCATGCCACTCTTGATCTCGGGGTTGTGAGTTGGAGCCCCATGTTGGTATGGAGATTACTTAAAAAATAAAATCAAAAGGAGGGAAGGAAGGAGGATGGAAGAAAGGAAGGAAAAGAATATAAGGAAAAGAAAGGAAAATAAAGGAGAAAAAGAAAGATTGATTGATTCTGTATGATACTAAAATAGTAGATACATGTCACTCATTTGTCCAAACCCACAAAATTTATACACCAAGAGTGAACCCTAGTATGAACTACAGACTTTGCCTGATAATGATGTGTTAATGTAGGTTCATCAACTGTAACAAATGTGTCACTCTGGCCAGAGATGTTGATATTCGGGGAGGTTATGCAGATGTCGGGACAAGGAATATATGGTAAATCTCCACACCTTCCTCTCAATTTTGCTGTGAATCTAAATCTGCTCTTAAAAAAGTACTTAAAAAAATTTTTTTGGTTAATTAGTTGTCTATATAAACTATGATTTTCCAGAGTCTAATTCATTTTCCTACCCTTTTTTTTCTGAAGAAAAGATTTTCAGTTAATTTTGTCATTAATGTTAATTCTCGTTGCCATTCCTTGAATTAGGCTTTGTGTGACATAATAAACCTCCCTAGAATATACCTAAATAAAAGCCATGCTAAAACCTCAGTCCTTAACACAGTACTATATAAGACATACACCTTAGTCGGTTCATCCAGCTAAAACTAAATGAACTTATATTCAAAACATGTTCAAAAGAATTTTGGGGGCGCCTGGGTGGCTCAGTTGGTGAAGCATCTGCCTTCGGCTTGGGTCATGATCTCAGGGTCCTGGGATCAAGCCCCGCAGCTCAGCGGGGAGTCTGCTTCTACCTCTCCCTCTGCTGCTTCCCCTGCTTGTACTCTCTCTGTCAAATAAATAAATAAATCTTTAAAAAAAAAAAAAAGAAAAAAGAATTTTCATGAATGTCACTTCCTTCTTAATACTCTGAAAAACAAAGAGTAGAAGGAGGACACCAAGAGCTGAGAGGAAAGCCACCAACTATGTTCTTAGAGTATTTGAACCATTATGTGTCTATGTCAGGTTATTTCAGTTGGACTCTAATAGTATAAATAAAGCCACAGTCATGGATTTGACCCTTAGCAGACCAACTGCTTGACTCTATACTCATGCCCTTCCCTCTTTCATTTGGAAATATGCCATTAATGAAAAGGAATACCACTGGAAAAAAACAACTCCATTTTTTGAAGGGCAGTGTTATTAGCATTAGAACTCTGAGGACTTTTTTTTTTTTTTAAAGATTTTTTATTTATTTATTTGAGACAGAGAGAATGAGAGAGAGAGAGCACATGAGAGGGGGGAGGGTCAGAGGGAGAAGCAGGCTCCCTGCCGAGCAGGGAGCCCGATGCGGGACTCGATCCTGGGACTCCAGGATCATGACCTGAGCCGAAGGCAGTTGCCCAACCAACTGAGCCACCCAGGCGCCCCTCTGAGGACTTTTAATACGTGCTAAATAATGCTTAAGGCACTATATGAAAGATACGCAAAAATTGCTACTGTGAAAGTAGCAATACAGAAGTAGGATTTAAATTACAGGCCATAATTTCATATATTTGTGGTAGGAATTGCTTTCCAGGAAGGTCACACCAATTTGGTACCAAGTCTCAGGCCTTTAAAGACATACTCTTCGGGGCACCTGGGTGGCTCAGTCGTTAAGCGTCTGCCTTCGGCTCAGGTCATGATCTCAGGGTCCTGGGATCGAGCCCCACATCGGGCTCCCTGCTTGGCGGGAAGCCTGCTTCTCCCTCTCCCACTCCCCCTGCTTGTGTTCCCTCTCTCGCGGTGTCTCTCTCTGTCAAATAAATAAATAAAATCTTAAAAAAATAAATAAATAAAGACATACTCTTCTAGTAATTCAGCCTAAGGGAACAGTGAGAAGTTCAATTCAAAGACTTGTGCACAAAGACAATCAGTAGACTATTAATATACAAATTTGGGAAAATGTTAATGTCTAAAATAGGATAGTGGTTAAATAAGTTATATTAAATTATACTCATTAACAAATTATGTTTTCATATTATAAAGGCTTAGTAATAAAACAGTGTGATACTGACACATCAATATAGACAGACCAACAGAATAGAGTAGAAAATCTTGAAAGAAACAAAACATATAAATGGTAGTCTACCAAAGGATAGAGAAGTCATCTTAAACCAGTGGAGAAAAGATGAGTTATTCAACAAATGGTGTTAGGACAACTGGAAAGCCATCTTTCTAAAAATGAAATTGTATCTGTATCTCACACCTTATAGCAGGATGAATTCCAAATGGTTCAAAGATTTAAGTATAAAAAATGAAAACAAAGAAGTACTTGACAAACCATGGAAGAATTATTTTATAACCTCAGAATAGGAAAGGCCATGCTAACTATAACATAAAAACAAAGAGCCATAAAAGAGCGAATACATTCAACTTCATGAAAATAATTTTCTTATAGAGAGGGAAAGAAAAGACAAATGAAAATACTGGCAACTCATTACAGATAAAAGCTTCCTTATTTAATAAGGAGTTCCTACAAATCACTAGGAAAAAGATCCAACAACCCAATAAAAATGGGCAAAAGATATGTACAATTCACAGAAAAGGATGTATTTAAATGGCTCTGTAAGACAATCAATGTAAGAGATATGAAAAATTAAATTTAAAACTATTTTCATCAATTAGATTGTCATATTCAAAAATTCTTGATAATTCCCTATGTGTAGAGAGATAGGCATTCTCATACACTGCTGGCAAAATAGAAATAGTTACAACCTATAACAAGAGCAATTTGGAAATATCTTTCAAAATCACAAGTACACATATCTTTGACCTAGCGATCCTATGAACTTTCTTACAAAAATATTCATACACAAGCAAAATGGCTTATATTCAAGATTATTCACTGTATTATCACTTGTACCAGGAAAACTTGGGGATTGGTTAAATAAATTATGATTCATTCAGGCATTATATAGCCACAAAAAGAATGAGGAACTGCTTTACAAACTGACAGGAAACTATGTCAAAAATATATTAGTAAGTGTGTAGAGAGAGGGGATGTGAGGCAGGAATAACACAAGGTGCAGATAAATTCCTTTAACGGGTTATCATTTGTATAAAAAAGGAGAAAAAAGCAATATACACAATAAAAACTATTATAATATCAATTCAGATATAAAGCAATTAACAACTGGCTCCAGACCCCCAGAACTCCCAGCCAACTTCCTTTGCGGGCCTGCTCCAGTCCATTCACTAACCTTGAAAAAAACATGACCTTACATTTTTGTGAACGAAATTTCTTGGACCCCACTCTCGGTGGAGTTTTTACATATCTATTTATCTGTTTCTCTGGGCAAGGAATAGGTATGCTGAGCATACACAAGAATTTCAAACATTTATTGATTGTGTGGAGTGAACAATGATTGCCTGCCAGATGGTAAGTGAGGGGTATGGAGGAGGGGTGACAGAGATCTCACGGAATATCTTTTTATGTCTTTTGAATATTGAAAGATGGAAATGTTTACCTATGTTTTTAATTAAATTTAAAAATAAAAACATATTTGAAAAAGTTTTAAACTTTTTTAAAAACCTAAGAAAATACACTGTTAGAAACAAGGGAGGATAGGGCGCCTGGGTGGCTCAGTCGTTAAGCGTCTGCCTTCGGCTCAGGTCATGATCCCAGGGTCCTAGGATCAAGTCCCACATCGGGCTCCCTGCTTGGCGGGAAGCCTGCTTCTCCCTCTCCCACTCCCCCTGCTTGTGTTCCTGCTCTCGCTCTCTCTCTGTCAAATAAATAAATCTTTTAAAAAAAAAAGAAACAAGGGAGGATTTAAAATAATATGCAATGATACCAAATACATACAAAAAAGTACAATTTTTGCACAGAAAAGACAAGGATAAAATACAACAAAATATTAAAAGAACAGTTATATCTGAGAGGTGTAATTACAGGTGACTTTAATTTTCTTTGGCTTTTCCTATAATTCAAATTCATTAAGCACTATTATACTCATAATAAGAAAAAAGGTATTAATTTTTTAATGCTATGAATCAGAGAGGTCAGAAATTTAAAAAGGCAGAAACTTATTAGGTATTATCCAGGTTTCTAAGCATCATAAATGAAACATTCAAATTTCCTTAAAACATTACTTCCAATTACAGAATAAAGAATTTATGGATAAAAAATTTAGAGATGAAAAATATTTAATCTGTCCTCTGCTCTACCTCTTAACAATCACATTATGAGATTATTCTCATCCTCCTACTTTCTGGATGTTTTGTCCATTTTTGTTTTCTGTTACCTAGGTAATGGTACTTCCAGCATTTCCCTTAAAGACTGTGAAACTAACAATCTGGTATTTCTCACTGTCCAGTTTTCCTGACCTTCAGTTTTGAAAGGCCATCTCCCTAAGGGAAAGCAGTAAGATCTAAAAGCTAAAACAGGAGGCTGAGGAATCTGAGGTTAGAGTTCTAATCCTGACAAACTGTGGAATTTGTCTCCAATTTTGGGAATAAGCTAAACTTCCTGATCCAGTTTCCTCAATGAGGTAACTTAAAGGATTGTTTTGAAAATATTTAGGACTATCAACTTTAAAGTTTTCTTTAACTTTCCACACTATTCTTTTGAATTTTGTTTTCTTGCCTTATGTCAAATATTTTCCTTTGTAAATTTTTGCTCTCCCAAACAGTATCTGCAAGTATTACCAGTCTTTTCAACTCAGGAGTCGGGTAAGGGGTACTTTTAGAAAGCCTACTGAAAATGACACAATATGAACAGAACTTGAGCAATGCTGAAGACAATTTATGGAGGCATAAGAATGCAATCAGGATCTAAATTGGACTCTTATGAGCAAAGGAGACTCGGGCAATGAATTAATGTAACCAACACTTGGTGGGAAGACAAAACTCTGACTCCTAACATCCAAACCTGCTATAGAGATAAGATGAGAAATTCTGTATCACAGCCTAGCAAATGAAGTTTAGTCATGCCTTCAAGGGTTCAATTTTAATTTTGTTTACAGCAGACCCACTAATACTACTTACTACCTGGACCTCAGCACATCTTCTTCTCTACCACTTGCATATCAGGTACTTCTTGATGGCTGCCTTCTCATTAGAAAATAAGCTACAGAGCGCCTGGGTGGCTCAGTTGGTTAAGCGACTGCCTTCAGCTCAGGTCATAATCCTGGAGTCCCTGGATCAAGTCCCGCATCGGGCTCCCTGCTCAGCAGGGAGTCTGCTTCTCCCTCTGACCCTCCCCCCTCTCATGTACTCGCTCTCTCTCATTCTCTCTCTCTCTCAAATAAATAAATAATCTTTAAAAAAAAAAAAGAAAAAAGAAAATAAGCTACATTAAATTTGTCAGGGGTTCTCTCCCTACAGGTCTTGCGAAGCACTTGATAGCCTTCGGGAAGAAAGGGGTTTTTACAAACATCAGAGAGCAATTATCCCTCTGCCAAGACAGGGTGAAGCAATTTCAGTAGTGCCCTCAGCACACTTCAAACTCCTCCTCCTGGTTAACAAGACCAAACACCTCTCCTGTTACTTAAAAGTTATTCCAAAAGGGAGGGACAAGGGAGCAGACAACTGAATTTTTTCTGGATTAACTCAGGCATTAGTTGAATGCTTTTTTGTGGTTCACCTACTTTAAAAGGTGATCAAATCACTCTGTGCCACTGAAGAGAGCAACTGCAAAGAACAATTACATAAACCCTCTGCTTCAACTTACCTCATCCTTCTTTCTAATGAAAGAAAGCATTAGAAACCACTGCCCTGCCACCACTTCCTTAGTAATCTCAGTAAAACCTATGTGCTTTGTCATGTGAATTCCTTTTTTTCCTTAGCAAATCAGAGAAATTTATTTCATTCAACATAATAAGACACAATTGTACATCATTTTTTAAAGTACATGCACTGAATTTTATGATGTAGAAAAGATAAAGGCACTCTTTATAAGTGAACTATTCTCAAACAGGTGCATTCTAGAACTTTGCATTATCTATGTCAGAATATTTGTACATATCCTCAATTCCATACCTCTAATTCCTAAATCCAAAAAGCTCTGAAAACACTTTTTTTTTTTTTTTAAAGATTTTATTTATTTTTTAGAGAGCGAGCGAGAGAGAAACAGCATGAGAGGGGAGAGGGCCAGAGGGAGAAGCAGGCTCCCCGCTGAGCCGGGAGACCAATATGGGACTCGATCCCAGGACCCTGGGATCATGACCTAAGCCGAAGGCAGACGCTTAACCATCTGAGCCACCCAGGCGCCCGAAAACACTTTCTTCATAACTTGTTTAGCAGTAAAATCTGACCCTCACTGACATAACACTATTTATAGTCTTAAACCATACTTAGTGTGGATTTTTACTTAACTACAGGAGTATTAATATGATTGATTCCTGGATGTTGCTCCAGACCCATTAAGAGGGTTATGTCACTGTGTACACACACACCCTATTTTCTAAAATCAAAAAAATTTTGAATTCTGAAGCACTCTAGTCCTAACGGTTATGGAAAAGAGATTATGTATAGTTCTATTCTTCAAAAATATTTTCATTCTTTGAAAATGAAATAGCAATAGACCAACATGATAGAGGGTAGAAAAATACTAAGATATGATAAAGGAAATTGTACATGTCTCTAACATTAACAGAACACACAATTTAAATGAGATATACTAATTTTCTCTCAAAGGAAAAAAAAGGGGGGGCTATTTGAAATCAATATAATTTAAAATAAACAGTATACTCCTAGGCATTCTCGATAGTTCTGTCTCGTTTCAGTGAACAACTGTCTACTCCTAATGTACATAAAATGTATTGAGAAATTAACGTATCAACCTTCAAAGCTAATGCCACATCCTAAGTACTGAACTCAAGCTTACAATCCCAAGAATTGCTAAAATATTAATAATCATTATAAAAGTTCAATGTATAGTATTTGAGGAAATTAAAACACTTAAGTAACACGAACATGTTTTGGGATGTACTGAGTACACATTCACTGATTTTCTTCAAGCAATCAAGTAGCTAGAGCACACAAAACTTGAACAATTTCATTCATCCACACATTAATACAAAACAGAAGTCAAGCATGGGGTACATATTTAAGACATGTAAGAATGAGTGATTCACTGAGAATATTCAAAGTTAATTATGTTAAGAACATTCCTTATAAGGCCAATGAATTAGTGACATCTTCATATGCACCAAAATGAAACAACTTCTTAGACTTGTTACTGGTTACAATGTTTTAAGTAAATATAGAGGCATATTCTCTAAAAATGCAATGAAACCTATCTCATCCTTTGACTTAATTCATGAAACATAAGCAAAATTATTTACTACAAACAGGGAAAACTGTCCCCCATCAACTCATATGGAGTTCATGAGAAATTCTTACCAAATTCTCATTTGTCACATTTCCAGAATTATATGGTATATGATGCAGTATGATTAATTCTTTTTCTGTTCTGCTTGCTGAAATAGTACCAGCCTTTGGAAAATTTCCAGCAGATCCCTATCAGTCATCAATAAACAATGAGCTATATACTAGCTTAACGGTAAGCAATAATGTTGATGTTATTTATTTTATTAAGTGAATATTTTAGATAAGTCCTGCTTATACTATTAAAATCAAAACCATATGACTGCTTGGTGAGCACTTTAGTGTGATAACTTATTTCCCCTCTAGCTATCCAAGGGCACATCTGCGCATACACTCGCAGACCCGTTGTGCTGATGGCTGCAAAGCTCCAATGCAGGCACTAACAGAGACTGGCATCTTCAATGTCTCCCAGTGTCCTGCACTTGCCGTCCATTCATGGTAAAGTAGTTAATTTTAATGTTCTCATTGTTTACCAGAAAGCACAGACAGTGAGGCTGGCTTTGCCGCTCCCGTTTCCTTTTGCTAAGCTGCTGCGCTTTTTCAGCCAATTGACTTTGCTTTGAGGCTATAAATATCTGAAAAATGTTCTGCATTTGATGCTCTTGGATTCTGCATCCATATTTAGCTGTTTGTGGCATGCCTTTGTTTAAGCTACTCTGCCACCCATACAATCAGTCAGGTTGAGATCTGGATGGTCAAAGGACACATGGATCAACATTCAACAGACACTGACTATGAGCAAGGTACCAATCTGCTAGACTCGGTGACAATGAAGGGGTGGCAAGACAGGAATACAAAGACAAACAAAACAGACTTCCTGGTATCAAACATTTTATAGTCTTGACAGGGCATGGGCACAACTTATTATAAAACTGTAATAAAACAAATGAAACATTTTACAACTAAAAGAAAATGAAGGCCAGGGCAGCATATTTTCTCTTAGCTATGCCTTAATGATAGGCATTTGTGTTCTAAATATACATCTACCTATTATAAAGCTCGGACAGATTCCAGAAAAAGTTTTCCAATCCTGGCAATACACAAAACTCTAAATATACGTTTTATCGACAACATAGTCGATAGCAAACTCAAAACAGTGCCTAGTCTTCAAATTTCATGAGGCAAACTAATAAAATATTTCCAAAAGTTTCTGTTAAGGTATTCAGTTTGGGGGGGGGGTGTTATTGCCGTTTGTTTACTTGTTTGCTTACTGATTTCAAACATTAAGTATATGGTAGGGGCGCCTGGGTAGCTCAATCAGTTGAGTGTCTGCCTTTGGCTCAGGCCATGATCCCAGGGTCCTGGGATCGAGCCCCGCATCGGGCTCCCTGCTTGGTGAGGAGCCTGCTTCTCCCTCTCCCACTCCCCCTGCTTGTGTTCCTTCTCTCGCTCTGTCAAATAAATAAAATATTTAAAAAATAAAAGCTCTTGACCTAAAAATAAACAAACAAACAAACAAAAAAACATAAGTATATGGTAGAGGATGTGAATCATAGCCAGAAGCCAGGAGCACTTAATACAGCTCCTTACTTTGTACCCTTTTAAAATCCACATGGTGGGGCGCCTGGGTGGCTCAGTCGTTAGGTGTTTGCCTTCGGCTCAGGTCATGGTCCCACGGTCCTGGGATGGAGCCCCGCATCGGGCTCCCTGCTCAGTGGGGAGCCTGCTTCTCCCTCTCCCACTCCCCCTGCTTGTGTCCCCTCTCTCGCTGTGTCTCTCTCTGTCAAATAAATAAAATCTTTAAAATAAAATAAAATAAAATAAAATAAAATCCACATGGCTATTTCAGGTTAGTGCTCAAAACTGAATAAGCTTCACCTGAGCAAGACCCCCTTTCCCCCCACCTTCCTATCTTGTCAAAACATTCCAAACAAATATACATCTGCCCTCAACATTCCTGCTTTCACAACTAAGTTCACTGACCTTTTGATAAAAGTCCTCCCCAGAAGCCCCCGACAATCATGATTTAAACTCATTAAGGGTTTTCTTGAAGCCTGTCCCCAAGAGTCAGACTGGAATTGGTAGGCTAAGTTGTAGGTAAAATAATAGGGCAGGCCACAGAATCAGACAACTCTATAGCTAGAATGGACCACAGATACCAATTAGTCCAGAATCTACATTTTATGTAGAAACCTAGAGCCACAGAGTTAAAATTACTTACCCAAAGTTAGACAACCAATTTGTGGCAAAGAAAGAATAAAAACCCTAGTTCTCAATCCCCAGTTGTATACTCTAGACTAGGTTTCTGAATTTCTTTTAAAAACATTAGACCACACTCATCAAAGTCTCCTTAAATTGTGTAAAAGAACCTAAATGTTCCAAAACAATCAGAATTGTGAACACACAAAACAAACAAGTAAACAACAAAAAAACAAAAATGAACTAGTGTTTTCCAAACTGATTTTCTACATTCTATTATTATTTTTACTTCAAAGTTTTTCAAAGAGTTATGCAATAGGCAACTTAAAAACTAGCTAAGGACACAGAAAAGCCAAGAATCATTCAGATAGTTTTGGAATATTTACATCAAACTAAAGACAACAAAGGAGTATCCAGGATGAGTGGCCTTAGAGGAAGGAAAGTAGTAGTACTAAACAGTAAATAAAAACATCTGGTTAATTGATAGGGAAGACAAAAAAGTTACAATGCAGTGGAAAGTCTGCAACTTGACACTGAAATGCAGAGTACATATGTGCATGAGAAGAGAATATATGTACGTATATTTATCCATATATACTTAAGAATACCCACATATCCGTGTGTGTATATATGTATACATACCCCTCACAAATCTACCCCTAAAAATGGACAACAAAAACTTGCACATATTTTTATGGGTTACACGCAAAGAACAGTAATTTACGCTAGGTCTGGAATACCCAAACAGAATAGTTTTGGACACTGAAATATACTCTTGCAGTAACATGGCCTATCTCTAACTTTATGTAAAAAACAATGTGCCAAAGAAATGTATAAGGATAAAAAGGAGGATAGGATGGGAAAATGTAACTATAATATACTCTAATTCAAGCTCATTTTCAGGTTCTCATCAACCTTTGGTATAAGCTATCGGGTAAGTGGGATCGGCAGGTGGATGGAAAATCAGGCACTGAAGTTTTTAATCTGCTGAGAATGAACTGGGTGACCTTGCATCATCTCCTACTTCTTTGCTTTAATTCTTTCAGGGGCTTAGAATAACATCAAAAACCACGTATAAACATCAAGCAAAATATAAAACGGTACAAATATAAATCCTTAAGAACTGGTTATAAGAACTACAGGATTTTTAAAACTGAAAGGGCCATTAAGAGATTATTAATCCAATTCGTTAACTTTACAGATGAAGAACCAGAGCCTTAAAAAAAAAAGTTACCTGATCTACCCCAAATCACATAGCCACTTACTGGCAGAACCAAGACAAAAACTCAAATCTCTGAACTCCTTGTTCTGTGATCTTTCTGATAGTGATGGACTTGAAGTCTTGAAATCAACTGAACTATCCAGAGAGGTAACTTCTAAGCCTTGGTCACTCCTGAATAGTAAACATATACCCTCTTCAGAAGATTGAAGGAAAAAAGTATAATGTACTGATCTGATCACTACAGGCTTAGATGCACATGACTGGAGGATAACATCTTAACGTTGTCTGTCTTTGATCCCAGGTGCTTCAAATTTGCCCTCTTATATTCAGCCACATCACTAATGTCTTGTGTTCACGTGAGTTAAGTGATAAACATCTTGACGTTTTAATATTTTGGGAAGCCACAGCTCAGTCCTGAATTCCAGGCTATAAATCCTTGGGCTAGGAGTTTTCAAAACTGGCATGGTTTTAATGCTGCCACAAGGCTCACCCTAATAGAATATCATCATTCAGTTTTAATTAAAGAGGTGGTTGCTAGGAATGCAGAAAGGGAAAGTTTTAGTGTGTTCATCACTTTTAACTTGCTGAGTAGCAACCCGGTCACTTTACAAAGAGAACCAGAAACAATAGTGCAATCTGACACAATCCACACCCCTTGGACTAAGTGGTTGCCTTTGGGAGAATGAGGTTCAGAAAGAGGTTATAGATTAGTCTCTTCCCACCAAATAAATATTTTTGGTTATTCTATTTTATTTTATTATCTTATCCACTGCTAAGCTATTTCATAGTATCTTAGTTTCCAGCCTTGCCTCACTCAAGAGAAAGAAATGAAACTGTTCGCTTGATTTCATGGTGTGTTCCATCAGACCTCCCTGAAATCGGTTGACAGTTCCCTTGAAGTTATCACCTAATATATTAAGTCTGCGTAGCTCAACTCCACCTTAAACTTCCTGCAGGTGTCTGAAAAGGTCCAAAGACCATACTGAATGACATCTCTCTACTCAAGCGCCAGCCTGGAGAAACTTGTCAGAAACGCATGCCAGAACAAAAAGGGATGTGGGAAACTGACCCAGAATGGATGGGGACTGAGAATAGGACTTGAGACTAGGGATGAATTTCAGCCAGAGCAAAAACACCAGCCTCTAGGATGATCTGTGGTCCTTACCGTACACCCGGACCCAGCTCTGTTGCTGGCACACGGACTCCAGAAGGATCCGATCCAACATGCCACCAGCCACGGCCCCACCGACTGGGACAACCGCTTCCAGCTCCTCCGGGGGTAGCGGCGAGTCGGACTCCAGTCCTGGGAACATCTCCGGCCAGGACAGCGCCTCCGCGGCTCCTCCGGACGACGGGGAGAGCTCCATGGTGCCCCAGAGGGACAAGGCGGCGGCGGCGGGGCTGGCGCGCGACTCCGCGCCCTGCCTGCGGGAAAGGGAGGAGGAGAGCGCAGCGGCGGGGGCAAGGACCGGAGCGTCAGCCGGCACGGACGCGGCTCACCTCCTTCCCCGCCGCCCACTGCCCGCGGCTCCGGCGCCGCAGCCCACCTGCAGCCGGCGGGCGGGACCCAGGCCGGGAGGCGGATCCAGCGTGGCCCCGGCCGGGGGTGGGTCCGGGCTCAGGTGTGGGTCCCTCCCGGGAGGGGACGTGGAAGGACCCGGGAGGGGCGGGCGGGCCCCGCGGAGCCGCCTTCCTCAACCCCCGCCGGCGTCTCTCGCGGCTAGATCGGGCTGGGGCTGGGGATGGAGTGGGGCCGGGCAGGGCAGGGCAGGGCTGGGGGCGTCGCCGCCAGGGGCCGCCCCCTTTGACCGGCTCCCGCCGCCGCTGCCTCAGAGGCTCGGAGTGTCCGCTCCCTCAAGGAAGGGGGGCGGTGGCCCCGGGTTCTCGCCCGCCAGTCCTCGGCCCCCACCCCAGGAATGAGCCGGCCCGCCCCCCTAACTCTCAGGCCACAGCTCCCGCCGCGGCTCCGGCTCCGCCACCGATCCCACAAGCCCGGCAGCCGCGGCGGCGGCAGGCGGCATCCCAGGGTGATAGGCCCGAGCAATCGAGGGCCGAGGGCCGGGCCGCGTGTGCAATCGAGTAACGAAGCGGAGGAGGAACTGCCACCGAAGGCAGGAAAAATCGGACACCGAATTATTCATCTGGCCAGTCCCGCCTACTTTCTAAAGACCTCTACCCGACCGCCCAGCAGCGCGCGGTCCGGGTCTCCAGAGCTGCGGCTGAAAGTGGGGACGGCGTGGGGAGGCGGGGTGGAAAAGGGGTGCGGGAAATTTAAAAAGAAAGGAAAAGAGTTTCCCTTCCCCTCTTTCCACCTCTTACCCTTCATGTAGCTATTTATGTATTCATTTATTTGGACCGACATTTCTTTCTTACTGGAGGAAGAGATTAGAGAGACTGCTTTATTTTACAGTTACCCTAAGGGAAACGCCTCCTTCCTTCCCAGAGGAGAGTTGGCAGCGGGGTCTGGATTGTGGGATCTGCGCTTTGCGCCCTGTCCGCGACGAAGCTGGACTTGTCATCGGTTTAGAATAGCATGGTTACGAAGTGTGGTGTGGATGGATAGACGGGCCTTGCAAGCACAAGAAATGCTCAAAAGCCCAGTATTAACCAAACATGTTTCTCTTTTTTTGCCTTTGATCTTTGTGCAATTATGTTGGCTTTTTTTCCTCTAATGATGTCACAAGCATTTTATTTTTGGTCTGTTTGGAGACTGTCTCCTTTGACCTTGGCTTTAATTTTATGCCCACCCAAGGCAGTATTCACTAGTTCAGGTTAAAGAGAGTGCTGATAAAGTGGTAATAATTTTTAAACCGAAAAGTAACAACTTAAACAGTGCCTTGCACATAGTAGGTCTCCAACAATGTTTCTTGAACATGCTGCTTAAAATAGAGGAGTTCCACAAGTATATGGTGCTTTTTTGTTTAGCACATGGGGGGCATCCCCCCCCCCCCCCCCATTTCTTCCTACTTTGCGCAGAGACTGGCCTACAAGGGGATATTTTTGTTTTCTGGTCTTGTGGCATCCTGGTATGTGGTTTGGGCTTATCAAGAGCTATAAGAATGCATTTTGTAATTTTCTCCAAACTGTTTAGAGGAATAGTATTTCAAAGCAGGAAGTGACCTTCAAGATAATCTCATTTTGCCTTTTGTTTAATGGTTGAGGAAACTGAGGAACAGCCAGGTTACCTGGGAAATCAACCACCAGTACAGATAGGTCTGTAATGTCTCAATGATAATGCCTATTTCAACTTTGTTCCCTCAAGAACCTTTTCTAACTGAGCTTGTTGATGCATGGTTTGGTGATGCATTGGAGTGATCATTTCTGATATCTAAATCCCCGATTTCTTACTATCTGACTTCCTAGTCAGATTTGCAAGTATAAATCATCATATTCTTCAGTGCTTGAGTGGACATGGGAAGGTAACAAAGCTGGGAGATTACAGGGCCCAGCACTAAACAGAGCTAGAGCATTTTTATTTATACTAAATTACTGCTGAAGTCATGGTAACAGAAGTCAGAGAGCAAGTGGATAATGGGCATCAGGTGTACAAATTTGAACACTCTTTATTAGTCAATATGTAAGGAATTTATTTAGCCAAGCAATTATCTCAAAGCAGCATTGGGAGTGGTGTATGAAACATTCACAGAGGTTTTTTTCTCAAGCTTATTTTCTTGATGGCGTCATCCATTGTTGAGCTGAAGAAAAAGCTCTCAGTAATCCTTTCTTCATCTAGACTCCAAATCCCCAGTCCCTGCTTCACCTCCCATCCGTCCTCAGACTAGCTGCAGTGATTATCTAATGCCTAAGTAATAGTATGTCTGGAATTTATCTAATGTTTATAACTTAAAGAGAAAATAGTTCCCAACTTGAACAATAGTTCTCTGAGATAAGCAGAACCAGTATTTTTTAAATCATCATTGAGCCAATGAAAAAAATTGAAGCATAGAATTCTATTAAACAACCTACCTAAGGTAAAATAGATGGTTAGTAGACAGATTAAAACCCTAGTCTCCTAAGTTTTTAATTCATTGAGGGATCTGGATTCCTTAAGGTTTTTATTTTCCCCCCTTGGGTGAGTAGAGTTGTACTAACTGTTATGGAGCCAAAAGCAAATATTCCATGGTTTTTGCAAATTATTATCACTTAAGGGGTGCCTGGGTGGCTCAGTGGGTTAAGTGTCTGCCTTCGGCTAAGGTCATGATCTCGGGGTCCTGGGATGAGTCTGCTTTCCCTCTCCCTCTGCTCCTCTCCCCGTTTGTGCTCTCTCACTCTCTCTCTCTCAAATAAATAAATAAATAATCTTTAAAAAAAATTATTGTCACTTATGAAAAATATTGGAGAAGAAACAAACACCAGTGACAAGCCAATTTGCATTGCAGGGAAGCAGTTAATCCTACTTAGATTTATACCAGGGGTATCTCCCTGGTGTAATCCCAGATCTTAATGTGAACATAAATCCTTGGCTGATAAAGTCTTAGTTTACATTGCAGTTTGCAAACAGGCCTTTGTGTGTGAACTACAATAGAGCTAAAGTCTCATTTCCCAGCCTGCCCTACCCCTCCTCCTTTTCCTCCCTCTAGAGTTTCAGACACTAAGCTCTTAGAGGTGATCTACATATTTATTGTCGTTGGAACTCAATTCCAAGAATCAAACCCAAGCCCCAGGACAAGGGGGAACTAAAATTGGGGAACTACGGAGGCGAAAAAACTAATAAATTCCCCAAGTAACAGGCTGAAAAACAAAGGCTGAGATTTGCAAAAGAAAGAAAGAGGCCTTGGGTTCAGAGTACATATTACCAATACAGGTTTCCTGTCCCTATCCTAAAGTAGAGCATACCTATGAAAGCTTTCATAAACTGAAATGACATAAAGCAAAGAAGCACTTACCAGTGATTTTTTTTAAAGATTTTATTTATTTATTTGAGAGAGAGAATGAGAGAGAGCACATGAGAGGGGGGAGGGTCAGAGGGAGAAGCAGACCCCCTGCTAAGCAAGGAGCCCGACATGGGACTCGATCCCGGGACTCCAGGATCATGACCTGAGCCGAAGGCAGTCGCTTAACCAACTGAGCCACCCAGGCGCCCGAAAGATGCCAGTATTAAGGAGAGACAAGGATTTGGAATCTTGGCTATCACAAACTGAGGACTAGGTACGCGTTCAATTTTCTCCTCTGTTCACCTGTCAGCAAATACACACACATAAGAGGTTCCCTCATCACAATGCTCTTAACTCTTTTCTTATAGCCAGTCCCTTTTAGGCTCTCTAGACACCACTTCTAAGCAGCTAATCCCCCAAGCAGTAATGCAACCTTTAAAGCGTGGTTCACCAGCTGCTCCCTTTCAATATTCTCTTTCCCCTTGGACACAATGATGCAGCACTCTTCTGATTATACACTACAACACTGACCATGCCCCGTTCATTGTAAGGGAAGAATTTAGACATTTCTTGAGATTCTGTTGTCCGTCTTCGTCTTGCTCCTGTCTCTGTCTCCAATTCCCTGGTCATCTATTCACTTCTGTGGGTTCAACTCTCACTTGGATAGTGTTGACTTTAAGATCTCCCTCCCCAGCCCCATCCACAGGACTGGGGGTCGGGTCAGGAGTCTGTAAATGTTGAACACCTCCACTAAGATATGCTTCCCGTACTTCAGACTCAGTGCATGGAAAGTGAACTCCCTCCCCCCGTCCTTGGCCCAAACACCCTTCCCTTTGTGGATCCTTTTTATGTTCAGTGGAACTGGTAGGTTCTACCTCAGACTTGCTTGAACATGGAGTTACCTTTCAGTTTTCTCCTCCACCCTAGCATAAATCAACCCCTGCTTTCTGTTCCTAGTGACGCCATTCTAACACAGGCTTGGTTAGCTTTCACCATGCTAAAAGCATTAGCTTTGTAGCTGTCCTTCCCCTGAGGCCTTTCCACCTCCAGTTTATCCTACACTCTGCAGTAAGTGAATTATCCTAAAGCTCAGTTCAGACCAGGTCATGTCCAAGCTCAAAAAACAGCTCTCTGCTACCTATTAAGTAAAACGTATATTCTACCAAGATTAAAAGGGCCTACCCAATAGGGTCCCAAGCCCCCATCACTACCTGCCCCGTTGCCTGTGACCAGCCAACACAAACGGCCCACTATTCCCCAAATACTTCCAGCACTTTCCTAGCTCCTTACCTCTCCTTGTTTCTGATATCAGGAATGGCCTTTCCTCCATCTCTGCCTGCTAAAAACTTGCCAACCTTCAAGCTCCCCTCCTCTCCTCCCCAGGTTAATGCCAGTGTCCTCCTCCTGCAATTCATTTCCTATCCTCCAAGCTGGCAATGATCTCTGCCCCCTCTGAGTTCTCATGGCATTTGTTCTTGTCTGTCTGCTGGAACCACCCATGTATATATTATGGTACAGTCCTCCGTGTAACTCTAATATCTGCTATTAGGTCATAAGCATCTAGAGGGCAGAGGGCTTGCATTATTCATGTTCATCCCCCATGGTGTCTTTCACATATCAACCCCTCAATGAAACCAGAAGCCAGGAAGCAAGAAATTAAACTGAAAAAGAAAACCTGGCTGGGTTCATAAATGTTTGGGGCTGCAAAAAACACTTAAAAAAAAAAAATCAATTCAGTGATCCCAGACATGCAACCCCCATTCTCCCCTGCCCACCCCCATTAAAAAAAAAGAAAAAGAAAAAAGAAACATTACCTAGACCCAGGAAAATGACATGACTTGCCCAAGGTCACCCAACGAGTGACAGAAGAAGTATCAGAATTCAGAGCTCCTGAATCCCAATGCATCAACCCCATCAACAGATTGTTTGCTTCCTGCTCCTTTCTGTCCTCTAACTGGATAATTTTCTTGTTGATAAAGGTTTCCTCAGTAAAGTAATTTCATTATTTTACATATTATTTAAGCTTAAAGCATTTGTGCCACATTCCTGGCCCCACATATAATTTTAGCAAAATTATACTTTTTTTTTTTTTTTAAACCAAAGGACCAAACAGAGACATCAGAGAAACATCTGGTCTGATTCATCAGGGCAGCAGCAACATTTCTATTTATACATGAGCACAGCCCTATCTTTGTAGCTCTCAGCTGTTCCTCATTGCTCAGTATGTTCCCCTTTTCAACCTTGTCTGTCCCTCATCAAGAGAGCATCCTGCATCCTGAGTCTTAAAATCTAATGCGATAAAGGAGAATATATTCCCTATTCTCTAGCAGAGGTCTGAATTTCAAAGGAACTGTTTCTTTCTCAGTCTCTTTGTTCAAGAGCATAGGACAGCAAGCCTCAAGTGGTTGGGTGACTGCCATTTGTTTCACTGTATTCTGGGTACAAAGAAGTTGGATAAAAAACCAAGCTAGGGCATGAGTCAAGTATGGAAGCAGGTCAGGCAGAAAGAGCGTATTCTAAATGGGGAAACTGAGGTTGATGTAGAGAGCATAAGGAGCACTAACTCTCCTCCAGCAACATTTGAGAGTGGTATAAATTAGAAAATGTTTGATCATAGGCATTCATCAATACAAGAAAAGCTTAGGAATCTTCCTGGGTTTTTTTTTGTTGTTGTTGTTGTTTTTAATACCAGACCCATGTCCCCTAAGAGAAGGTCACTATTTGTACCAACCAATAACAGTATCATTTGGGAAAGCAGTGGAACAGACCAGAGAGACAAACAGACCTCCACCAGTCATTTCTTCTTGGCAAACACTCCTCCAAAATAATGACCTCACCTCAGCATTCAACTACAGGAATGCAAAAAGAATAAAAGCACTCAGATGGAACCACAAGAGCGCCTGACATCAGTGCCTAATTAAAACCTTTAGAGGTCCTAAACACTGGAAATAATAAGGTGCCCACCTCACCCCATGTAATTAAAAAAATTTTTTTTTGCCAAGTGTCAGAAAGAGCAAGAAAGTTCTGATTTTTTTTCAGTGATGACCATTACAGAACTTGTTTTAGAAATGGCAAACTTCAAACTCTTAAAAATGTTGTACGTGCTTCTGTGTGTTCCTACTTCTGCCAGTGTTCTAAACACATCTTTTGAGTAATCCAGCTCTGTCTGGAATACACAGTACCAACCATCTATTAACTAACACAATCTATGAAGAGGATAATCTTTAGCAAATTAATTTCTGTGTTTCTCTAGTAACTATAGAAAGGCCAACTTACTTCACCCTAGCCAAAGAAAATGATCACTTCCTTAGCTTTGTGGTTCTAGAGTCTTCAAAAGATGCAATAAGAAACAAAAAAAAGCCAAATTATTCTAAAGGAGAGATTTTTAGAGTGATTCCACTGTCCTCATACTACCCTGAGAGCAGTATTATAATTGGTCAACTTATGAAGGCTATACTGGCCCATTTTCATTTTGCCTCTGGTATAATCAAGGTGTCAAGACACTGATTATAACAGCCAAAGCCTATTTAAGACTCTTGTGAGCAAAGACAAAAAATTCCCAAAATATATCCCCAGTTGCCCATCATCTAAACATGGATGAAGATGACCATCATAGCACCTGAAAGTCTCACCATTATTGATCGGGGTTGATTGCTAGTATTAAGAATAAAAAATCGGGGCTCCTGGGTGTCTCGGTTAAGTGTCAGCCTTCAGCTCAGGTCATGATTTTAGAGTCCTGGGATCAAGCCCTGAGTTGCATCCGGCTCCCAGCGCAGTGGGAAGCCTGCTTCTCCCTCTTCCCCTAGCCCCCTCCCCCATGCGTGTGCTCTCTCTTTCAAATAAATAAATAAAATCTCTCTTTTTTTTTTAAAGATTTTTATTATTTTTTTTGACAGAGAGCAGAGAAAGAGGGAGAGAAAGCACAAGGAGGGGGAGTGGCAGGCAGAGGGATAGGGAGAAGCAGACTCCCCGCTGAGCAGGGAGCCAAATGCGGGGCTCGATCCCAGGACTCTGGGATCATGACCTGAGCCGAAGGCAGACGCTTAACCTACTGAGCCACCCAGGTGCCCCATAAATAAATAAAATATTAAAAAAAAAAAAAGAATAAGAAATCTGGAAAGTTTTATTGGTCATCTCCCCATTGGACATCCTTAGCAAGACAACCAGGGAGGAGCTAGAAGTTTAGAAACTAGTAGTCAGAAAGTGGGCCATTGGAATTTAAGATTGCAGAGGTGCAGTGTCTGAGTGATGACATGATATGGAAGGTGGTCCTGGGAAGTAGATAACTAAAGTAGAATGGAGGACAAAATCACTAGGGTTAAGGAGTTACAAAAATTGGAAGCTAAGTTATTGAACTCCAGGATGATGGTAGGAGGTGGGATGAAGAGGGCAGCTGTGATTTTAGTCTCAAGGGCTTTGGAGAATGAAAGAAAGCAACCAGGAGGTTGGTTAGTGGCAGGAAGGAGGAGAGGGGTGGAGCTCATCCTTAAGAGAAGGATGAGCCTTTACAAGAGAGTGAAAGAGTGATGGTCTGGAAGTAGCATTGGGCGGTCAGCCAAATGCCACCCCCTGCTTCCTGACTTCCTCTACGCACAGCAGAAGAAAGAGAATAAACAGCCCCAACTAGAGGAATTTGCAGGGCAAATCTTAGCCTTGAAGTAGGCCCCTTAATTCAAGGCAAGGAGAGTACACTTATAAGAAGAGATATTAAGAATGTAAAGTATTTTATTTGCAATGCAATGATGGTTCCAGGTGGGTCAGTGGAAAGGATGATTAACAATGACAGACACGGGGCGCCTGGGTGGCTCAGTTGTTAAGCGCCTGCCTTCGGCTCGGGTCATGATCCCAGGGTCCTGGGATCGAGCCCCACATCGAGCCCCACATCGAGCCCCACATCGAGCCCCACATCGGGCTCCCTGCTCGGCGGGAAGCCTGCTTCTCCCTCTCCCACTCCCCCTGCTTGTGTTCCCTCTCTCACTGTGTCTCTCCCTGTCAAATAAATAAATAAAATCTTTAAAAACAAAACAAAACAATGACAGACACAAGAGATGAGAAAGGGGATTCATAGTGATAAGCTGAAGAAGTGAGAAAGTACTAAACCATTAAGGGGAGAAGGGTAAAAGAGAGGATAGAGGACAGGGAGGGGGGGTGGGAGGATGGGTTAGCCTGATGATGGGTATTAAAGAGGGCACGTTCTGCATGGAGCACTGGGTGTTATGCACAAACAATGAATCATGGAACACTACATCGAAAACTAATGATGTAATGTATGGTGATTAACATAACAATAAAAAACTAAATATTAAAAAAAGAGAGAGAGAGAGGATAGAGGACTAGAAGCATTTCCTTTCCAACCGGTGACTAAGAATTATGGGGATGAGAGAGATGGGTTTCAAATATTATACTTTGGTGCATGTTTTTTGGTGCCCGAATTGGATAAAGTTTCTGTCAAAATAGAGAGATGTGGAGCATCTGGCTGGCTCGGTAGGTAAAGCATGTAAATCTTGATCTCGGGGTTATGAGTTCAAGCCCCACATTGGGTGTGGAGATTACTTAAAAATAAAATCTTTTTTTTTTTTTTAAAGGTTTGATTTATTTATTTGTCAGAGAGAGAGAGAGAGAGAGAGAGCACAAGCAGGGGGTGTGGCAGGCAGAGAAGGCAGAGGGAGAAGCAGGCTCCCAGCCGAGCAAGGAGCCCAATGTGGGACTCTATCACAGGACCCTGGGATCATGACCTAAGCTGAAGGCAGACGCTTAACAGACTGAGCCACCCAGGCATCCCTTGAAAATAAAATGTTAAAAAAAAGAGATGTGATGACGGCTGCAACAGGACAGTTCATAAGCCATGTCTTCTGCGCTGTGTGTCTGTGTTTGAAATGGTAGCAACAAGCCTATTTAGAACAAAATTTCTTTCCAAGTTTGTGATTCAGCAAAGGGGCCATCTCTCCATTTCACGAGAATTCAAATCTATTGATCTCTTTATCTTATTCCTCGACTCTTAGTTCCAAGCCCTGCCTGGGACTAATGATTGCCCATCCGAAATATTCACGCTTATCTCTTCCATTCCCTTGCATCCTGTCCTGCTGCATCAGCTCTGGATCATTCCCACAATCTCTCTTCTTCTGCTCCTCCTTCTCAAACAGCTGAGAAAATCACATACCCTAGGCTCTTATGCTGCTACAGATTCAAGCTCAACTGGCCCCTCAGAGACTCCGTCATTCCCTTAGTTTGTCTTTGGTCAGTTCCCTCTCCTGTTCTGTTCAGTAAATCCACCTAATCATTGTTTCTCTCCGCAAGACTTAGTCAACTCCCAGTTCTCATTCCCAACAAATGTTTCTGCCTATGGAGGCCACTGAGCAAGGCCTCCTTCAAAATCCCCACCCCTCCACCACTTTTTCCTTCAGCTTTAAGGATCAGTGGTCCCTCATCTTTTTCTTTTTTTTTTTTTTCCAAAAGATTTTTATTTATTTTTTTGACAGAGAGAGACACAGCGAGAGAGGGAATACAAGCAGGGAGAGTGTGAGAGGGAGAAGCAGGCTTCCCACTGAGCAGTGAGCCCAATGTGGGGCTTGATCCCAGGACCCTGGGATCATGACCTGAGCCAAAGGCAGACGCTTAACGACTGAGCCACCCAGGCTCCCCCCTCATCTTTTTCAAAAGCCAAACCCTCTCACCGATTTCAGGGCTGAAGCAATTATTTTCCCTCTTTTTTTTCTTTCAACCACACTTTTTCAACATTGGCTCCTTTCTTCAACTTAACGTGTTAATCTCTCCCATATAATCAAAAAGCTCCCCACCAATGAAGTGCACCAAACTCTGCAACTTTCTTTGAAATGCATCCAAAAAATAAGATGGATTGATGGATGGATAGACGGATAGATCCATAATAAACCAAATATAGCAAACCTCTTTGTAGAACATAGGTGGTGAATACATAGATGTTTACTGTACAATTCTTCCAACTTATCTGTATGTTTAAAAATTTGTCATAATAAAAATGTTGGGGGGGGCTCCCAAATCAGCAGCCTCCTTAAGTCACCATCAAATCTTCTTCCTTTTTCCATCTGAACTTTTTGAAAAATAGATTATACTCACTGTTTTCACTACCTCTTCACCTCCCAGTTACTATTTTTAATACAGATCTTTAAAAAAGAGATAGAATGTTGCAAATATAGCGAAGTCCTCTTTATACCCCACCCAATCCCTTTCTCTCCTGGGTACTAATAATATGTCATGACTATTCTGTTAGTATGTATCTTTCCCATGCATGCACATGAGTGTAAGCAAATCCTTTGATGAGTTTTTCTATTAATGTTTGATTTGTCGTCATGAAATTGTCATATACATAATATATCCTAGAATTTCTTTTTGCATTCAGTATTGTGCTTTTAAGATTTATATGTTACTGGGTCTGTTACTGCTTCACAGATCTAGTCCACCCATTTTTTGTTTTTAAAGATTTTATTTATTTATTTGACAGAGACAAAGACAGCGAGAGCAGGAACACAGCAGGGGGAGTGGGAGAGGGAGAAGCAGGCTTCCCACTGAGCAGGGAGCCCGATGTGGGACTCGATCCCAGTACTCTGGGATCATGACCTGAGCCAAAGGCAGCCACTTAACAACTGAGCCACCCAGGTGCCCTCCACCCATTTTAACTGCTATATAGTTTTACACCATATAAATAGTCCACTATTAATTTACATATTCCACTACAGATGGTTGTTTCCAATTTTATCATTGCAAACAATAGAGCAGTGACCATCCTTAAAGCAATTTTCCTGGGCATATGTGTAAGTGTTTCTCTAGATATACGTCCAGAAATTGAATTACTATATAGTAAGGTGCACACTTATTCCATGCTACAAAATATTGGCAAATTGCTGTCCATGACTGTTGTGCCAATCTACTGTTCCATCAGTAGAATATAAGAGTTTCTTCACAACCTTACCAATATTACACATTATCAGATTTTTAAATTTTACCATTCTCATATGTATAAAAAGCAATCCAGTTTTACATTTTGCATTTTCCTCTAAAGAGTTTAAGCATCTTTGCATATGCTCTTGGCAATTTGTGTTTCACTTCTACGAATTGCCTATTCACATGCCTTGATGATTTTTTTTCTATTGCATTTTTGTCTTTTTCTTATTGATTTTTTAAAGTTCTCTCTCCATATTTGCTGTGTCCTAATCTTTGTTCAGTTATTTGAATTGCAAATATTTTCTAGCCTTATCTTTTAACATTGTTTATGGTATTCTTACTGAAATAGAAATTTTATTTTTAATTTATCATCTTTTTTGTTTATGGTATAAGTTTTTCATGTCTTAAGAAAGCCTTCCCTACCTGGAAGTAATGAATGTATTTTCCTCTATTATCTTCTGAAAGCTTGACTATTCTGCCTTTCACATTGAAGTCTTTACTTCACTTGATATTTATTTATGTGTACAGTGAGAAGGATCTAATTTTTCCTTATATGGATAGCCAGTGGACCCAGGACCATTTATTGAATAGTCCAGCTCGTCCTTTTTGCTTTGTACTTTCACTTCTATCATATACCAAGATCTCTCATATGTGTAGCTCTCTGTCTTATTTAATTGGTCTAATTGGTCCATTTAGCTCTTTATGCTTTAGTACCACAGTGTTAATTTCTATGTTAATTTCCACCTCTTCTTCTTTTTCTTTTTCAGAGTTGCTTTGCCTATTCTTAGTATGAAGTCTTCCACATGCACTTTATTTTATTTATTTTTTTTAAAGATTTATTTATTTGACAGATAGAGACATAACAAGAGAGGGAACACAAGCAGGGGGAGTGGGAAAGGGAGAAGCAGGCCTCCCACAGAGCAGGGAGCCCGATGTGGGGCTCAGTCCCAGGACCCTGGGATCATGACCTGAGCCGAAGGCAGACGCTTAACCAACTGAGCCACCCAGGTGCCCCTAAAGATTTTATTTTTAAGGAATCTCTACACCCAACATGGGACTTGAACCTACAACCCCAAGATCAAGAGTTGCATGCTCTATGGACTGAGCCAGTTAGGCACCCCTTCCATGTGCATTTTAGAATCAACTGGTCAAATTTCACAAAGCACCCTGTTGGTAATTTAACTGTAAATTTAACAAAATTCTC
Organism: Mirounga angustirostris; assembly: GCF_029215605.1. Taxonomy (NCBI): domain Eukaryota; kingdom Metazoa; phylum Chordata; class Mammalia; order Carnivora; family Phocidae; genus Mirounga; species Mirounga angustirostris. The sequence continues at coordinate 48,882,329 of NW_026991714.1, forward strand.
CTACATTAAAGAGAATTGCCTCTGTATAATATTGAATTTTCAAGAATATGGTATGTCTCTCCTATTTTATATCCATCAACAAAGTTTTATCATCTTTTTACATGGTGGTCTATAAGTGATCTGATGCATCCTTAGTGTTTCAACTTCCACCTGTGTAGAGACGAATTCCAATGCGGTGCCTCCATCTCAGCTCTCTCCCCTCAGTTCTTGTTTATTCTGGCTCATTCTGGCTGTCCCCAGGCAGCTGGGACTTGGCATGTTTATAATAGAGCTCTTCATCTTCTCCATTAAACTAGTTTCTCCTCCTGTAGACACCATCTTAGCTCATGACCTTGTTATCTATATTTGCCATCAAAGAGAGAATTCTTTGATAGTCTCTCTCTTTAATTTCTCAAATCCAATCAATTACCATGCCATTACTATTTAACTTCCTAAACATTGCTTGATCTATTCCTGCCTCTCCATCTTCACTATCCATCTATCCATGCCTCAGATAGGGCTCTCATCTTTTTTTTTTTTTTTTTTTTAGAGATTTCATTTATTTATTTGACGCAGAGAAAGGGAGAGAGAGAGAGCACAGGTAGGGGGAGTGGCAGAGGCAGAGGGAGAAGCAGATTGCCCACTGAGCAGGGAGCCCTTGCGATGTGGGGCTGGATCCAAGGACCCAGTTATCAAGGCCATGAACTGAAGGCAGATGCTTAACCAACTGAGCCACCCAGGTGCCCCACTCTTCATCTTTTCCCTAGACTAGAACAGCAGTTTGCTAACAAGTCTCCTTTGTTTTGTCTGCCTTAAACTTGGTACAACCACAGATGCTACAACCCTTTTCCACAGTCACTGAAGTAATTTACTTGAAAATCTTGTCATGCCACTCCTCTGCCTTAAAACCCTCAAGTGTTTGTCCATTGCAGACAGGATGGTCTACTCTTTTTTTTTTTTTAAGATTTTATTTATTTGGGGTGCCTGGGATCAAGCCCCGCATCGGGCTCCCAGCTCAGCGAGGAGCCTGCTTCTCCCTCTCCCTCTGCCTGCTGCTCTGCCTACTTGTGCTCTCTTTCTGTCAAATAAATGTCAAAAAAAATCTTTTTTTAAAAAAGATTTTTCCTTATTTATTTGAGAGAGAGCCAGTGAGCACAAGCTGGGTGAGGGGCAGAGGGAGAAGCAGACTTCCTGCTGAGCAGGGAGCCCAATGGGGGTTCAAACCCTGGGATCACGACCTGAGCTGAAGGCAGACACTTAATGGACTGAGCTACCCAGGCAACCTGGTCTACTCTTCTTTTTTTTTTTTTTTTTTTAAGATTTTATTTATTTATTTGACAGAGAGAGAATACAAGCAGGGGGAGCCGCAGGCAGAGGGAGAGAGAAATGTAGGCTTCCCACTGAGCAGGGAGCCTGACGTGGGGCTCGATCCCAGAACGCTGGGATCATGACCTGAGCTGAAGGCAGATGCTTAACCCACTGCGCCCCTGGTCTACTCTTTTTAACATAGCATTCAGAGCCCACCATTGTCTAGCCCTTACCTTTCTCTCTAGCTTCATTTACAACTTACTCTTGCCTTCAGCAACCCAAAACTGCTTGGAGTTTCCTATGTAGCCTATGCATTTTTTTTCCTTCACAACTTTGTCAATGGTGTCCTTTCTAGAAGGCACATCTCCACTTCCATTCACCTCTCCTACTCCAACCCCAAACCTAATTTCCCTCCCCATCTCTACCTGACTAACTCTTCACATCCTTTGAGATCCAGCTCAGTTGCCAGCTCATTCAAAACACCATCCCTAACTCTGGCAGGCTTAACTAGGTGTCGCTCTTCAATGATCTCATAAATGCTGTGATTATTACCATATCTTGTGCTTACCATACTGCATTGTAATTATTTGTTTATATAACCCCATTGGACTGTGAACTCATCAAGAGAAGTATTTGGGTTTTATTCATTTAAAGTTCAAGAACCTAGTAGAGTATCTGGCACATAAATATTTGTTGAGTTCAATGAACAAATGATGTACTTGAATTGAATATGCTCTTTATAGAAACTTTTTGGTTTTCTATGTATTATTGCTTAAAATTTAGTTTTCACTAGACTTCTCCCACCACATAGAGTTCATAAATTTAATTTTTTGCTCTGGCTAACCAATTCTAGGAATAATAAAAAAAACAGTGACCTCTCAGTGTGGCTTACATGGTCTAGGGTGGAGTATGGAACCATAGGGGAAAATAGAAACAAATAAAGCAAGATAGAATGAAGAGAGTATCCAAATTGGAACAGGCAGAACCTATCATCCCTAATGAGGACTAATACTATGGTAAGGAGTGATTAATATTTATGAGCTGATTCACCTAGTCAGGGGCTCCTGGAGTGTTTGCTAAGTGATATCACCTTGAGATTTACATAAGCTTATCTGGAAACCCCATCCCATGTCTGAGGGGAAAACCAATGCTCTCCCCCAACTCCCTGCAGCTTTTCTGAGCTCTCCATTCTCTTGGTAACCTCAGGGTTTGATTTCTGGCTTCTGTAGAATTCCCATTCTTCACTCTGCATCTTGCAGCTGTTCCTTTATGTTCAACTGGCAGTGACCCAAGGGTGGGTTGCAGCTTCTCTTCCTAAATTTCCCACCTTAAGTTCATGAGAGGCAGCTGTGTGTAGTAGACTCTTCCTGGAGATTCGAAGATAATGCGTGCCACATAGGGGAGCTACTTGGCAAATATGCAACACTCTTTAGTAACCAATTTAAAACCGAAAACTTGATTTCCTTGCTCTATTTCCACCAACCCAAAGTTAAGCCTCCTGACACTTTGCTCAGTCTTCTTTCCCCATGCTTCCTCCTCAATTACTTTTTCTCTTTTCTTCCTGTATTTCCCAATTTTTTTTAAAGATTTTATTTATTTGAGAGAGAGCGAGAGAGAGCATGAGCAGGGAGGAGAGAGAGAGGCAGGCTCCCCACGGGCAAAGAACCCGACATGAGGTTCAGTCCCAGGACCCTGGGATCATGACCTGAGCTGAAGGCAGACGCTTAACGACTGAGGCACCCAGGTGCCCCTTCCCAACTAAATCTTTTATAAAACTTTATGTAGGGGGTGCCTGGGTGGCTCAGTTGGTTGGGCAGCTGCCTTCAGCTCAGGTCATGAACCTGGGGTCTTGGGATCGAGCCCCACGTCAGGCTCCCTGCTCAGTGGGGAGCCTGCTTCTCCCTCTGCAGCTCCCCCTGCTTGTGCTCTATTGCTCTCTCTCAAATAAATAAATAAAATCTTAAAAAACAAACACCTATGTAAAAGAACACCTTTAGTTATTGTTTTGTTTTAAAGATTTTATTTATTTATTTATTAGAGAACAAGCGAGAGAGAAACAGCATGAGAGGATAGAGGGTCAGAGGGAGAAGCAGGCTCTCTGCTGAGCCAGGAACCCGATGTGGGGCTCGACCCCAGGACCCCGGGATCATGACCTGAGCCGAAGGCAGTCACTAAACCAACTGAACCACCCAGGTGCCCACCTTTAGTTATTGTTAATGATCGGTGACTGAACCAGGTGGTACCAATAAACACAAATAGTCACCATCCCGGTGTTCCGGTTGGGACAAAGTAAGCTGTAGTCTTTACAGAATTATTTAGTACTGGACCTTAAAATAGTCTTAATTTAATGCCTTTAAATAAACATTCCTGGGGGCGCTTGGGTGGCTCAGTCGGTAAGCATCTGCCTTCAGCTTAGGTCATGGTCCCAGGGTCCTGGGATCGAGCCCGACATTGGGCTTCCTGCTCAATTGGGAAGCCTGCTTCTCCCTCTCCCTCTCCCCCTGCTTGTGTTCCCTCTCTCGCTGTGTCTCTCTCTCTCAAATAAATAAATAAAATCTTCAAAAAAATAAAAAATAAACATTCCCCATATTTGATATATGTATATATATTGCCAATCTGAATGGGGTGTTTCTAGCAACAACAAATATTGACAGTTCCTAAATTTCTGGAATCCCAATGAGATTTTCTGTTTTGTAAAGACTTGAATTCATTCTTTCCACCAAATACTTGTCAAGAGCCTACTGTGGGACAGGCACTGTGATAAATCCTGAAAACTGAGTGGAGAAGAAAAGAGTTCAACTCCCTGCTCCCATGGAGCTTATATTCTAGCAGGGGCCATGGTCAATAGGAAGGAAATAGATAATTATACATTGTTGTGGGCGCCTGGGTGGCTCAGTTGGTTAGGCAACTGCCTTCGGTTCGGGTCATGATCCTAGAGTCCCGGGATCGAGTCCCACATCGGGCTCCCTGCTCAGCAGGGAGTCTGCTTCTCCCTCTGACCCTCCTCCCTCTCATGTTCTCTGTCTCTCATTCTCTCTCTCACAAATAAATGGAATCTCAAAAAAAAAAAAATTATACATTGTTGTGAGTTCTATGAAGATAGTCATCACGGTGAGTTGTTGGAGAACAGGGGAAAGAAAGGTTCTCCCAATAGGGTTGTTTGGGAAGTCCTCTCTGAGCCTTGACCTGTCATCTGAGACCTAAGTGATGAGAAGGAGCCAGAAAAGAAAGGGGGAGAATTGCTAAGAGGCCATTGCAATAGTCCTGGTAAGAGATGATGGTGGCTTAGATTAGGATTGTGGCAGTGGAGGACAAAGGAAGGCAATATAGTCCAGATATGTTTTGAAGGTAGAACTACAGGCCTACCTCGACTTACAATGGGTTTACGTCCCAGTGGAACCTGTTGTAAGTTGAAAATATCATAAGTAGAAAATGTATTTAATACACCTAACCCACCAAACATCATAGCTTAGCCTAGCCTATCATAAATGTGCTCAGAACACTTACATTAACCTACGGTTGGACAAATCATTTAACACAAAGTCTGTCTTATAATGAAGTGTTGAGTATTTTATGTCATTTATTCAACACTGTACTGAAAGTGAAAAACAGAATAGATGTATGGGTACACGACGGATGTAAGTGTACTCGTTGTTGACCCTCATGATCACATGGCTGAGTGGGAGCTGTAGCTTGCTGCCCCTGTCCAGCATCATGAGAGAGTTTAGTACCTCTACCCCTGTCACTAGCCTAGGAGAAGATCAATATTCAAAATTCAAAGTATGGTTCCTACTGAACACATAGCACTGTTGGACCATTGTAAAGTTGAAAAATCCTAAGTCGAACCATCATAAGTTGGGAATTGTCTGTTTAGTAGTATTTATATATATATATATGTTTAGTAGTATTTATATATATATATATATATATATATATATGAGAAAAAGAATCAGGTGAGAAAAAGAATCAGGGATAACTTCTGTGTTTGTGGCTTGGGCAGCTACGTAGTTCATTTGACACCAAGATGGAGAAGACTAGAAGAACAGACTTGGGTAGGGAAATATTTTGGACCTATAAATTTGAGATGCCTCTTAGATATTCACGTAAGGATATTGGATATGTGAATCTGGCATCCTGGGAAAGGTTAGGGCTGGAAATATATATTTGGAGCAATCAGCACACAGATGCTATTTAAAGTCACAGAACTGAATGAGCTCTCCGAGGGAGAGAGTTATTCTTAGAGAAGAGAGCGCAGGACTGAGCACTGAGGCACTCCAACATTTAGAGGTCAGATAGAGAAATGGAAGACAGAAAATGACTGAGAAGGAGCAGCCGGCGAGGCAAGAAAAAGCCAAGAGAGCGTGATACGTCAAAAGTCAAGGAAAAGGTGAGACAGTTAAGTTAGGGACAGAGCCATGCTCATTCTATATAACAAACCCAGTGCAACATTCTGCCTGATCTATAAGCTTTCTGAGCCTGAAGAGACAGGTCAAAAAAGCTTTCTAGGGGCGCCTGGGTGGCTCAGTCGTTAAGCGTCTGCCTTCAGCTCAGGTCATGATCCCAGGGTCCTGGGATTGAGCCCCGCATCAGGCTGCCTGCTTCTCCCTCTCCCACTCCCGCTGCTTGTGTTCCCTTTCTCGCTGTGTCTCTGTCAAATAAATAAAAAAAAATAAAATCTTAAAAAAAAAAGCTTTCTAATAGCAAACCTTCCAGGTTGGGCGGGGGGGGGGGGGCGCTGGCGCAGTGGGTAGAACATGTGATCGATCTTGGGGTTGTGAGTTCAAGCCCCACGTTGGGTGTAGAGATTACTTTAAAAATAAATCTTAAGGGGCGCCTGGGTGGCTCAGTCGTTAAGCGTCTGCCTTTGGCTCAGGTCATGATCCCAGGGTCCTGGGATGGAGCCCTGCATTGGGCTCCCCGCTCCGCGGGAAGCCTGCTTCTCCCTCTCCCCCTGCTTGTGTTCCCTCTCTCGCTGTGTCTCTGTCATATAAATAAATAAAATCTTTAAAAAAATAAAATAAAAATAAATCTTAAAACAACAACAAACCTTCCCGGAAAGGTTTTATAACCTAACAGGGGGTCTGAAGAGGCAGCGGTTAAGGGCATTTGCCTGTGGTATGGGTCTTCGGGCTTGTGATTGATCACAGGAGCGGTACGCAGTGGGCAAGTGACTCCAGTCTGCCTTAATTTCGTGTTGGCATAAATTTTTTGGCTGATTCTTAGTAGATAATTCCCAAAGATTTTTGTGATGAGAACAAAGTGTAAAGGCATGATTATAAAATTAGTATGGGAGTTTCACAATTTCCATGGTAAAAGCAGGATCATCTTTGTTCATTTGTGCCTAATTCTTTCTCACAGAAGGCACTAGATCACTAGGAATAAAAAGCGGTGCTTCTTTGTCTTCCAGTCCCATGTGGTGAAGTCCGGCTCCCAACTGAAAGGGGGAGCATCAATGGAAAGAAACAACTTTTCATCTTATCTTACCCTAAACAGCACTGACATTCTGGAAAGCATTCCTTTGATGGCAAGTCCTGTGCCAATGTAAGGCTACAGCCATTTTGATACAGGCTGTTTAGTTATAGTCAATTTGCTGACACACAGCTTTGACACAGTCATTTTGATGCCAGGAACATCTTGATGTGGCCGCCTTGAAGTGGCTGTTTTGATATGGGAACATTTTGACTCTGCCTAAAAACAAACCAATAAACTTTTCACTCAGAAAACATGATTACCAAGTAATGTGCATTGACAGATCTCCTCCCCCATTTCCCTGAGCTCCTTCTTACCCCCTCCCCCCAACAGGAGAAGCCAGACTGCAGAGGTGGATGGTGGAAACCTTGAGTGGAAAAAAATCACCATGAGGGAGGGAGAAGGCTGGAACAGTGGACCCAACTCAATAATACAACCTAAGAAAGAGAAACATAATTTTGTTTGTGAACCCATCCTGACTCAGCCTTTTAAAAAAGTCAGTGCATCTCTATGGCATTGAAGGGGGTAGAGAGCACCCCAATCCCCTCCCAAGAGGTTGCAAGAGCTATGCCATGACCAGGCATTTCTTTCTTTCTTTTTTGTTTTAAACAAGAGAAAACCAAAAGATTTAATAACATGTATATGTCCTACATACATGGGAGATACCTAGGAAAACGAAATAATTTTAATCAGGCATTTCTTGGACAGGACACACATCATTGAATGAAGGGTAGTGCCATTGCACGGGGAGATTAAAAAGAACCACGACCCTGAACACCCAAACAGGAGGCAGCAACCCCAGGCTGCCAAGCAACAGATGTGGGCCTAGAAGAATCAGATGGTTGGGTTGATCCAGGGGTGATATTTTGTTACACTCAGGTGTAACTAGACAATAGGGAAGAGAAAGCAAAATGCCTTGGGCTCCTTGTCCCATTCATATTTATCAGGGATCTATTATCAAGTGTCCTATTAGTTGAATGGAGACTATAAATTGACTCCCTCTAGGTAAATTCTTTTTCTCTCTAAGAATTCTCTTAAAGCAATAATAAAACTGAAATACTTACTCTGGGAAACCAGTTAAATCATTAATATGAGTAATGGTATAATTTCTCCAGTATTAGGTGTTCATATCATTTCAGCTTGTGAAATAAAATATTAAATATTTTCAAAAGATGAATCTCTATTTCTGCCACCAATATTCCTTTAAAGACTTAAAATGTTATTTAATTGATTTGAAGATGTACATGGAGGATACTGCATGATATATAATGTGAAAATCTATACAGAGCACATGAAATGTTTCCTGGAAATACAAATTTCCCCTCTCCCAAAACCCACCTTTTATTTCAAGCATTTCCTATTTTGTTTTAGTTCCAATCCCTTCCAAACCCTCTGATTTCAATTTAGGTCAGTAGATAGGTATTAAATACTACCACATGCCAGTCATTTTGCTCAGCACTACAGGGAACGAAAATATAAGTATGAATAAGAAATAGCCTCTGCTCTCAGGGAATATATTGGGGGAGATTAGGCTTGACTGTAAACAAAATACAAAACAAATAGCGTTATCACTAGGCACACTTATGCTTTTAAATATCATCTGCTGAATTTGGGATGCCATAAGCTGGCAAAACAAAAATGATTTGGGACCACAATGACTGGAGCAATTAAACCCTACTGGGAGAAAGAGAGAATGGTCTTTAACTAAGATCGTCTCCTCTGTGATAAGCACTGTGCTAAATGTTTTACATGTCTTATCTCATTGAATTCTCCCAAGAGTCCCATTTTCCAAAGAGGAAACAGCGCTCAGCAACCCGAAGTACCTTGCCCAAGGTCACACAGCTCAGATTTGGTGTGGAGGCCAACTTCAAACATGGCAGACCCCCTACTTATTTCAGAGCCCTCAAGGAAGGCAGCAGGGTGGGTTACAGTTGAGGCAAGAGAATTGGCAGCTCTTGACACTAACACTTGAAAGAATGACTTGGGGTTATTGAAGCCATATAAACAGAAGGTAAAACAAATGGGAATCATAGCCAATTTAGATCCACCACTGAGCAAGTCAGTGAGCACATGGATCAAAATGGCTATTTGGTAAATACAACTTTTTATAAGCTTTGTTGGGTTGTCAATGAGAGTACAAAAAAAGTAAGAAAAACATAACCTTTACCTTTTAGAATATAGACTACACCAATTCTTCAGCTTCTTGAATCTAGAAGGTACCTTTTCTTCCACTGAGAAAATTGATAATAATGACCAACATTTATTGAATACTTACTAGCGCTGGACTCTGTGCTGAATATATAGGATAGAAGCTGAGATCATGAATTTAGAACCAGGCTGATAGGTTTCAAAGCTTGGTTTCACCATCTATTATTTATTACCTTCACCAAGTCACTTAACTTCTCCGGACCTTAATCTCCTCATCTGAAAGGCGAGTCTATTTCATAGTTTCTGATAAATACACACCTGGTAAAATTAGCTATTATCATGAAATTGGAGTATGCTGGGTTTTTTTAAATTTATTTATTTGAGATAGAGAGAATGAGCGGGAGGGACAGAGGAAGAGGGAGGGAGAATCCCAATCCATGCTGAACATGGAACCCCACATGGGGATCGATCCTGAGACCACAACCTGAGCTGACCCTGAGACCCTGAGACCACAACCTGAGCCGAAACCAAGAGTTGGATGCTCAACCCACTGCACCACCCAGGCGCCCCCAAGTTAGAGTATGTTTAAGTATAATCCCAGAGAGGAAGGCAGTTTCCTGAGTACACCTGCCCGTGGATAAATCCAGGCTCCCTTCTTGGGGCTCATTGCAAGATGGGGGTCATGTACACAAGGTTAAGCAGGAACGAGTGAAGTCACAGAGCTTGGTGGCCATCACTTCTGCTGGAAAGCCCTGTGTGATGAGGGGAAGTCTGCTGTTAAAGAGAAGTCTTCAAATGATGCCAAGAGGAAGTTGAATTGGCAGAGCCGTAGATGAGGAACAAAATTCCAGGAAAGTCAGGGTGGTTTGCTCCCACTCATGTCTGGCTGCTCCAGCAAACCCCTCACTGTGTCTCTGATAGCCAGGCTCCAAAATAACCCTCACTGATCCTCATCTGGTAGTCATGTTCTTGTACAGTCCCCGCCCACGTTGAACCAGGGACATAATACAGCAGAAGAATAGGGCAGAAGTGATGATATGACACAACCAAGATTAAGTAATAAAAGACCCTGGACTTCTGTCTTGGTTTCTCTCCTCTTCTCTGTTTCAGATTCCTTACTCTGGAGGAAGCCAGCTGCCATTTCTTGAGTACCTACATGGAGAGATGCACATGCTGAGAACCAGGCTTCGTGCTAACAGCCACGTAAGTGAGCTCGGGAGTAGATTCTCCAGCTCTGTTCAAGTCTTCAGATGATGGCAGCCAAGCCAACGGCTTCACTGCAATCTCATGAGAGATCTTAGCTAAAATCACTCAGCTAAGCCACTCTAGGTTCCTGGCACTCAGAAACTATGAAATAACTGTTTGCTTCCTTCAACTGCAAATTTGGGGGGTAAATTGTTACAGAGCATAGATCATTAGTAGAGTGTCCTCTTAGCTGAGTTAGCCCTCATTCCTATAGGCTTGGTTCTGATAAGTCTGGACTTCTCTCCAGTGACAACCTTCCCTCTTCCCCTACATCCTTCTCTCTCAGCTCCTTTTCCTTCTGTCCATGAAAGAGGGAATCTTTTCTACTTCTCAGAAAAAAATCACTTGCCCCAGAGACAATCTTTCTCTTGCTACTGGCTTCAGAAATATTGCCTGGAATAATCTCTTGTTTTTTTTTTTAAGATTTTATTTATTTATTTGTCAGGGAGAGAGAGACAGAGCACAAGCAGGGAGAGAGGCAGGCAGAGGGAGAAGCAGGCTCCCCGCCGAGTAAGGAGCCCGATGTGGGACTTGATCCCAAGACCCTGGGATCACGACCTGAGCCGAAGGCAGACGCCCAACCGACTAAGCCACCCAGGCGTCCCTGCCTAGAATAATCCTATTAATGGTTTAAGGGATTTCCAAATTAGGAAAACACCCCTTTTCTCCTTTTTTTTTCTCTCTGGTCCTCCTTACCCTCCGGCCCCATCTCTACTTCATGGAATAGATCACAAGGAACAGTTCCAGGAAGGAAATTTGTTAATAACTTAAAAGTTAATATATTAGTATATTATCGCACCAAATACATCGTCTCCATTAACAACCTTATGAGGTAAGTTTTCTTATCATCCTCATTTTACAGACAAGAGATTGTCTTGCTTTAGGGCACATGGCTGATAGGTAGCCTAATCAGGATTGAACCCCAAGTTTGATTGACTCCCAAGTCTGTGCTCTTAACTATCAGTCAGTATCACCCCTTTATATCAGTTATTCCAATGTCATGATATTAAAATCTAATGAAAAGATGAGATTTGTGGAATCTGCATATCCACTATAAGCACAATACTTAGAATGAATCATTAATGAGTCATTAATGAATATTAATTCTAAGAAATATTTATTTGTTCCAAGACCAGTCAAGTACCTGACATGTCTATGCATGTTTCAAACGTATTTATGGAGCAGGATAAGGTACTTTCCCAGGCAAGCTCCTGAGTCTCATTCAAAGCAGGGAATTTGGCTGAAAGTGTACATCTCAGTCGGGGAGGCTCTCCGACTTTACTCTAGACCCAGTTGGGACCCTTGTAACATGTTCTCTTCCATTCTCCAAATCAGCTCTCTCACATGTCCTCTGCTCTCTGCAAATCTGCCACCATCCCTCCCACCCACACGTGTCACTTCCCCTTCACTCCTAGCAAATGACTCAACATCTGCTGATAGGGAAAGTATAAGCCACCCAATGATAACCAACTCAACTTCCCACCACCATTTTTTTTTTTTTAAGATTTTATTTATTTATTTGACAGAGAGACACAGCGAGAGAGGGAACACAAGCAGGGGGAGTGGGAGAAGGAGAAGCAGGCTTTCCGCTGAGCAGGGAGCCCGATGCGGGGCTCGATCCCAGGACCCTGGGATCACGACCGGAGCCGAAGGCAGTCGCTTAACCAACTGAGCCACCCAGGTGCCCCCCCCCCCACCATTTCTAAACCCTGGCCCCCACCAGGCATATCCCATCCTCCTGGGTAGAACCCAGGGTTTGGATTCCAAACCCTCCCACTTTCTCAGGAATCTTGCACTATTGATTGCTCCCTCCCTCTTCATTGTCTGCCTTTCCCTCACCTACTAAATACATTCATCAATATTGAAATGCTCAAATCTCTGCTTAATGAATAAAAACAAAAAAACCGGGGTGCCTGGATGGCGCAGTCGGTTAAGCGTCTGCCTTCAGCTCAGGTCATGATCCTGGGGTCCTGGGATCCAGCCCGTATCAGGCTCCCTGCTCAGTGGAGAGCCTGCTTCTCCCTCTCCCTCTGCCTGCCTCTCTGCCTATCTGTGCTCACTCTCTATGTCTCTGTCAAACAAATAAATAAAATCTTAAAAAAAAAAAAACCTCTCCCATGGCCCCTGCCCCATTCTTCCTCTTCCCCTTCTCAGCCAGAAGTCTTAAGGAATTGTCTACATTTGGTGTCATGAATTTACCTCCCACTCTCCACCCCACCACATCTCAGTTTATACCACCAACACTTCTTTCAGTGCTGACACCAAGGATACCAAAGACCTCCTAATTGCAAAATCCTAGGGACACTGCTCACTCCATTCATTTCTTCACCTCTCAGTATTTGACACTATTGTTCACTATCTCTTGAGTTGTGCTCTTTACTCAGCTGGATTTTCTTTTTACCTCTCTGGCTGTATGTACCTTCTTCTTTTTAAGCTCTTCTTCCACTGGCTGTCCCTTTCTCTTGGGGTTCTGTACTGGGTCCTCTACCTTTCTCAATCTACACACTTGTCCTGGGTGGCCCCATCCTCTCCCTTGGCTTTAGTTACCATCTATTTGCCTGTGACTCCCAGATCTATAATTCTTCGACCTCCCTTCTGAGCTTCATACTTAAATCCATATCAATCTGTCTTCCAAACATTTCCACTTAGATGATTTATAGGCACTTCATGCTCTTCAAACTCAACTGCTCCAAACTCACCTGCTTTCCCCTCCCAACCTGTTCTTTCTGCCAGGTTCCCTGTGCCAGCAAATGGTCCAGCCATTCAACCAGTTGCCTAATGCAGAAATGTGGGTGTCATTCTCAACTTCTCCCTTATTTGTACCCCATTTCCAATCAAGCCTGACAATTAAACCTTCAAATATCTCTGAAATCCATTCACTTATTTCCATTTCCTAGCCCCTGCCTCCTCTGACCAGGATGACTGCAAGTGTCTCCTGATAAGTCTGTCTGCCTCCATTTTGTCTTTCTCTAATCTCCTCTCCATCGTGCAGCCAAGAGTGATCCCTCTAAAGTGCAAATCCTTCAAGATAAAACCCTAACTTCTTGGCATGGCATGCATGGCCTCTTGTGACCTGTCACCAACTCCCTTTGTTTCCGTCTCCCACACAGTCTTGTATCTGGCCTTGATGAACTGATACTGGATCCTCTGTTAGAACTCTGTCCTTGGTCTCAATCTAACTCCTCCTCTGGAACATCTCTCCTTCAACAACTTTTATTTCTGCATGTTTCTTTCTTTCTTTTTTTTTTTTTTTTAATATTTTATTTATTCATTTGAGACACAGAGATAGAGAGAGAGAGAGAGCATGAGCAGGGAGAGAGGCAGAGGGAGAGGGAGAAGCAGGCCCCCCGCCGAGTCAGGAGCCCGATGCGGGGCTCGATCCCAGGACCCCGGGATCATGACCCGAGCCAAAGGCAGACGCTCAACCATCTGAGCCACCCAGGCGCCCCTTGTCTGCATGTTTCTACCTAATGTGGATTAGGCTGAAGTACTTGCCAGGCATGGTTTTCAGTCTCATACAAAGCTGGGAGTTTGATTAAAAATGTATGTCATGGTCCCAAGTAGCATGGATCAATAGATAAATACTCTCTGGTTTCTCACATTCCTTCAATCATAGTACATTTGTCTGTTTTCTCTCTTTAGACCCAAGGCACTTCCATGTCAATCAAGTACAATGGTTAAGAATTCAGGCTCTGGAGCAAGATCACCTGGATTCCAATTTAGACTCTGCAACATCCTAGTTCTATGACATTAGAAAACTGCTCACCTGTGCCTCAGTTTTGCCATCTGCAAAGTGGAGGTCATAACAATATCTGTCTTATGAAACTGTTGTAAAGACTGAATGAGAAAAGCTACTAAAATATTTCAAATGGTGTCTGGCACATAGGAATCACTCAAAAACTGCTATTACTTTTGAAGGCAGGTACTGTATCATTTATCTCTATAGAGCTACTAAACATGTATGAAATGAATACATGAAGGAAATGTTTGTATCTAAATTTGTCACCAAAATTCTCAAGGTAAACACAAAAGTGAATATTAAATATATTACTCTAGGCGTTATGCATAAAAATTACACAAGTATGGTTGCTGGTCTCTTGGAGCTTTTTGGAAATGAGGTCATTCTATTTCTACCCAAGCACTCAGGGAATTATACTCCCTTGAGAAGGGATGTTGGGATCGAACAGGAACCTCAAGGTTCCTGAAGGCGGCATGACTGACTCTGAGGTAATGTCTTCTTTACATAAATGTGACTGTTAACAGCAAGGAAACATGAAGGTAACTGTTTTAACTTGTTTTCCAGTAACTTAAGACTCCCAGGCACTCTGTTCTCCCAGTGTCACAGACACCTGTAATCTCCCTCATCCTGTTCAAGGAGAGGGCTGTGTTGTGCGGGCGCCTTTCCTTTAAGTCATAGAAGTAGGCTTTGGTTCTCAAGCTTCACAAGCTTGTGTGATTTAGAAGTCAATTTTTATTTTTATTTATTTTTTAAAGATTTTATTTATTTATTTGAGAGAGAGAGAGCACTAGCCAGGGCGGGGTGGGGGCAGAGGGAGAGGGAGAAGCAGAGTCTCCACTGAGCAGGGAGCCCGATGCGGGACTCCTTCCCAGGACCCTGGGATAATGACCTGAACCGAAGGCAGATGCTTAACTGATCGAGCCACCCAGTCCATTTTTATTTTTTATTTTTTTTAAAGATTTATTTATTTATTTATTTGACAGAGAGAGACACAGCAAGAGAGGGAACATAAGCAGGGGGAGTGGGAGAGGGAGAAGCAGGCCTCCCACGGAGCAGGGAGCCTGATGCGGGGCTCGATCCCAGGACCCTGGGATCACGACCTGAACCAAAGGCAGACTGAGCCACCCAGGCGCCCCTAAAAGTCCATTTTTAAAAAGTAGTCCCACCAGATGCTTAGCTCGGTCAGGGGTGAGACAGAAACAGAATAAAATTCTTTAATGGGATGGATTTGTTTCCCCCAAAAATAGTCTAAGCGGGAACTGAGGTGACCTAAGAGAAATTTCAGGGTAAGAAAAAGCTGGACCAGATATATGTGTGGCACCAAGCTGCTAAATATACATATTTATGTAAATAAATATGCATCCCACTCGTAACTGCTTGCCTTCCTCATTGGCCTCCCGCCTCTTCTAGGGATAGACAGACACTGACACAGTATTTCTGTCTTCATAAAGAAAGGCTAGCATCTAGGGAAATGACCTTGATAGACTGAACTATAAATATACTATTAATCAGAGCAATTTGCTCTTGAATTGTGCCCCCTTTCTCAATATCCCAAAGCAACTCTAGGAGAGAGGCAAAAAAGCACAATCACTAGCCACTTAATGAGTGTGCAAGTAAAGGTCAACTATTCCAACACAGTGGGGAAATCACTTGAATCCTGTCTCCAGAGAAAGTTTTTCCCAGGATCGGCTAAATCTGAATAGATCCCACAGGCAGTGCCCCTTTGCCACATGGGCTTAGCATCCTAGAGCAAGGTACGAAGGAAAACAAGGTTAGTTTAAGCCACACATAACAAGTCACCTTTGCTCTCTGCAAGAGTGACTGGCACAACGCTTACAAATGGCTGTCCTCCAGAATGTCTGGGGCCGGGAGACTGGCTAAGCATAAGTACCAGCCTATTGGCATTAATGGGAAAACAAAGTAGCAATTCCCAATCAGAGCCTATTGGCAGTAAGAACAGCACATTACATTCATTTGTTTTATACTCCATTGGAGGTGAACATTATTTTTCTGGTCAAATGAATGCTCCATGTCAACCAACCATGAGCAGTACTCTACATGTCCCCACAATAAATGTCATCAAACGGACATTCTCCCCAGTGAAAAGAATATTTACAGCGTGAAGGTTGAACACAGAAAGGGGAGCCCCTTATTCCTCGTTGTCTAAGAAAGCGCCTCTATGGCCAATTTAGCTGCTGTTTTACAAGTCAAAAGGTGGCCTTTCAATTGCCAGCCCCGGTCCCTCCACGTGAGAGGAAGAATTGAGCTGCTCTCCTTCCGCCTCTAGTGACCTGCTGAGTAATAAAGGTTTGTGGAGTTGCTTTGTTCCTTTCTTTCTTTCTTTTCCTTTTTTTGTTTGTTTTTTGTTTGTTTTTAAATCAGAACTAAGCTGACAGTCTTCCTGACGGTGGGGAGGGCAAGGGCAGGTTAAAATCCACCTCCAGCTCCGCGGGGCATGAAGACCCGAGGCTCATTCCTGTCAGCAGGTGTGAGTCTGACACACAGGGAGCAGCAAAATGGAGTAAGTAGGTGCCATTTTGTCCTCCATGTTCCCACCCCCACCACACAGAAATAAATAGTTTGAGAAAATGATCCAGGGTGGCTGGGAGTCGGGCTGAATAGAAGGTCCCTGTTGAATGCTGCTTCATTATGCCACTTTTCCTTTCATTGAGGGATTCCAAGTCTTGGTGGAACCGATTATGACGAGGAATTGCCGACCGCCCTGGGAACCAGCAAACTGGCCTTTGATTTGTCGCTTTGAGGCCCAGTTTTATCACTGAATTGTTAATTGAGTGCAAGCGTGTGAACTTGGCCCGCCTGAGTCTCAGTTTTTAAATCTAGAGACTGGGATCCGTACCCTTTACCATTAACGTTTATAAATAGTGCCTGAGGTGACAATATCAATGTGCCCCTTTTTAAAGGTTTTTTGTTTTTTTTATTGAGAGAGACAGAGAGAGAGCATGAGAGAGAGGAGGGTCAGAGAGAGAAGCAGACCCCCTGCTGAGCAGGGAGCCCAATGTGGGACTCGATCCCGGGACTCCAGGATCATGACCTGAGCCAAAGGCAGTCGCTTAACCAACTGAGACACCCAGGCGCCCCTCAATGTGCCCCTTTTTAATCATGCCCCAAACCTCCCTGGAGATACCTTTGTCTTCCGGTTTATTTTACTTTAAGATTATTCTTTTATTTATTTGACCAAGAGAGAGCACAAGCAGGGAGAGCGGCAGGCAGAGGGAGAAGCAGGCTTCCTACTGAGCAGGGAGCCCGATTTGGGACTCGATCCCAGGACCCTGGGATCATGACCTGAGCCCAAGGCAGACGCTTAACCGACTGAGCCACCCAGGCGTCCCGTCTTCCGGCTTATTTTACACCGAAGGCTTACCTTTCCATCTCTCCTCTCTCGTGGTCACTGCAAGAGGGATGGTGCTTGGCTTCATGTTTATATAGCCCCCACAAGGTGAGCATCAAAGGAACCTACTCAGGACACAACTGTCCTGGAACCAATTTTCTAGCAAGAGAGATTGGAACTGAACCTTGTAGCTTTATTCCCTATCACTGATCATTTCTGTGCTGAAGCTTTAACTGTTTCGTAAGCTCTATGTAGTTCATTCTGGATACATTCTAAAAGGAGGACCCGGGGTACCTAGTTCATCCCAGACAGTGAGAGAGTTGTCTATAAACCCTTTCACTTGTTTCGTTATGGAGTTCCCAATTTTAAATACAGAACGGTACCAAATAGTGTTTTACAGTTCTGTGATTCTCAAAGTGCATCAAATACATACTTTGGGGCCCTACTCCAAATCTACTAAAGCAGAATCTCTGGCGTTCTTGGGCAAGTGTAATTGGCAAAGTTGCCACCGCGTGACTGCGATGAGCACACGTGGATGAGAACCACAGAAAACATTACTTAGATGAAATGGGCCCCATCTGACCCGGTGCAGCCTTCCCTGTCTCAGGTAATGCTTATTTCCTTCTGCCAGGTGCTCAGGCCAAAGGCCTCCGCATTGTCCTTGACTTAACTTTTATTCTCACACCCCACATCTGATCTATCAGCAAAACTAGTTGGTTCTCTCTACTTTCAAAATATATCCAGAGAGAAAAAAATGTTTATATATTTAGGGTTCATGACTTTTGGTGATACTCTAATACAGTCTTTTATTCCTACCTAGCAGCCGGGGTGATTCCGTTAAAATTTAAGTCTAATTGATGTAGGAAAGACGTTATTAGGGTTCAAAGCCGACGACCAAGAAAGAATTCTTGAGACGTCTTTGGTGCAAAAAGGTGATTTTATTAAAGCACAGAGACGAGACCCGTGGGCAGAATGAGCTGCTGCCCTGGGGTTGTGAGGGGTGACTGATTATACACTATGGGGTTGGGGGAGGTAAGGAAAAAGGGAGGTTTCAAAAGAACTTTCATATGCTAAGGAGGACCTACAAGATACCAGAGGCCTTGCCATTGTCAAGTTAAGGTTATTTTTCCCCCCTCTAGCAAGGCATTAACATTAAGATAGTTGGGAGATTCCTGGGAGAATGGCACACATGTCCCACCCAGGAGTCTGCAGGGGGAGGTTGCCGGGTGTCAGCTTACGCTTTGTCTTCAGCCAACCTTCTGCTCCCTCATCATAATCATTTCATTCCTTGGCTCAAAAACCTCCTGTGGTTCACTCCTCCTTTCACTCAGAGTAAAAGGCAAAATCCTTAGCATGGCATTCAGGGCTCTTCAGACCTAGAACCTGCCACCTGTCTGCCCTCTCCTCCCATACTCTCCTACTTCAGCCACCTTGGCCTCCTTGCTGTTCTAGGCATGGTCTCACATCAGGTCCTTTGCACTGGTTCTCCTCTCCTCCAGAAATGCTGTCTTCCATAGACATCCACATGGTAACTCCATCACCTCCCTTGAGTTGTCCAACAGTCACCTTCTCAATGACCACCTCCTGACTACACTGACCACCCGATCACAGCCCACTTCCTCCACCCCCACTCTCCCGAGTGCTCTTTACTCTGATCTACTTTCTCTCTTTGCCCGAAGCACTTATTGCCTTAATATATTACATAATCTATTTATTGTATTTTGTTTATTATCTTCCCTAGCTAGAATAGAAATAAGCCCCACAAGGCCAGGAATCTGTGTTTGTTCCCTGATATAGCCCAAGCACCCAGGACACTACCTAGCACATAGTAAATGCTTAATAAATATTTGTAACATTTAATCCATGAAGATTCTCAAATCCCGAGAGAGCAAACCAGGAACGTGATCAACCTTGCAGAATACTGCCTCAACAAAGTTGGTTCCTAACTGTATTTGCCACTGTGGCGACAAGCAGAGCTTATATGATATTTTAAGAACTTTGCAGTGCAGGATAGGATACCAACAACTCAGGGTTCTTGAACTACTTCTACGTTGACAATCAAGAGCTAAATCAAAATAGTGGCTAGGGTTAACTATACTTCAATTAAAAAAAAAATTAGAAGCTGCTAGAAATTTCACTTTAGCTTCAGGCCTGCATGTTATTACCTGAGAAATGGGGTGACACAGAATATGGCATTAATCCTGTGACCTCCAGCTCCTACCAGGTGCGTAGGGGTCAAAAGCCAAACTGTTGGTGGGTCCTTCTCTAAAATGAGTAATAAAAACTCAATGTATCACAGAGAAAATGTTAAGAAAAAAGAGAGAGAGAGCTCACTTCACATATCTATTTTTATTTTATTGGGCTGTATCACAATCTCCGCGCGAAACAGTTAGCCCTGAGGGGCAGAGAGATCAAGAACATTCCAAAAGTGGTCAAAGGCAGTCTCCCTAGCCTGGTGGAAGCACCGTCTCTAGAACCTCCCCCATCCCAGGACAATGCTCCTAATTAGCCGCACCACATTTCCCAGAGAACAAAAGCTCCCCAGCCCTCACCGGAAAAGCTTTTCCAGGAGATATCTCATTGGGGAAGCGCCAGGCCCACAATAGGGAGAGGAGAACATACAGGCTGTTCTGAGCTCTGCAAAGAGACACAAACTGTGGATTCTCTAGGGAGTCGCAGAGGTTAGGGGCACATTTTATTTCCACATGACAAGCATGTGCTTCACATACCCCGAGGTGGCCAACTTCAGAGGGCCCCTTCCCTCCTCCCTCTCCCTCAGCCACTAGCTGGGGTTGGGAACCTCTGGGGTGGCAAAATAAATGGGAATAATCTTTAGAACTGAGCATCTGCAGGAGCAGTAGGGAAGGAACAGGGAGTTTATTTCAGGTGACAGACATCGAGCAGGCCCCTATTTTTTCCTGAGACTATAATAATATTTCTGGAATGGGGATGCTTGAATCATATGTCTCTTCATATCACTGTGTGGGAAGTCTCAGTTATGAGCCCGACAATTGAAGAGAGGGGGTGCTTGTGGGACTTGGGGGGGCATGCAAAGAGTCTAGAAGCTGGGGGTGGGAGAGGAACCAGGTGCCAGCAGAGAAGGCAGTTAAGTGGGAACGTGCACCTCACCTGAGCCTGTCTGGGGAAGAAAAAGCATAGGGCTGAGAAGTCTTCTCTCCACAGCTTTGCTCCCCCCATTTTAATGTGTTTTTTGAAAAACACAGAGGAAAAAAAAAAAAAACCTCGTTGAAGTGCCTCTTCCTGAGTAAGTCCACTGTCCGGAAAGGAAAATCCAAACGCTCAAATATTCTATTTTTGTGCCCAAGGCTTCTGGCCCTGCACACAGACCCTTCCTTACTCTGAAGGAAAGGAAACTGGGCGCGAGGCCTGCTGTCTCCACGGAGGCCGGAATTGAGGAACTGTGTTACTCGAAGGCCTATTCTCCACAAGGCCTCCATTTTAGGAAATGAGGAGAGGACGCAGGATGCCTGGGACGGGCATGAGGGCGGAGTTGGTAGGAAAGAAAAAAAGTGCCTCTCTGGTGATTCTCTAGGCAAACAATCATGGAGCTAGACTTTAATTGGAAAGTTCAGTCAGCTGCATTAGTATTCCGCTTCTTGGGGGTGTCTTGGGGGTTTACTGCCTTCACCTGTCTCTGGGCTACCAGGTAGATAAGGATGGGAGGCCTGGTTAAGAGGTCTACGGTTTGATGTGTGGGCCAAGTGAAAGTACTAAGTAATAAGAGCAATAAAACAGCAGTTACGCAGGTAGATAAGGCCTCTCTTTGTTTAGTTCACATCAATTTTGTGCATCGATTCTCAGGGTTGTTGTTTTCCCTCTGGATTGCCTTGAACCAGTTCGGTGGTGGTGCTTAGGGCATCCAACCTAGGAAATGGGGTTCAACCCACTCCTCTCAGTCCAGGGAGGCCTTGCCCCCCTCCCCACTTCGCCAGAGATGGCCTTTTGTGAGGACCCTCCAATATATGACAGTCACATCTCTTGGGCTATTTCTGCCTCCTCTGTTATCTGGCCTGCAAGGTCAGCCTTAAAAAGCGACCTCCGTGTTTAAAGGGTTTTCCTGGGAAGCTGGTGATTGAGGATGGAGGAAGGAAACGAGAAAGTTCTAATTAAAGAGACAGATGCCTCTGGCTTCGCTAGCTTATTAATACGCTGAGGTAGCCCTGACCCTGGCTGGCACAGGCAGAGCCCCCTAAAAGGCAGATCTGGTCACAGCACTAACCCAGCTCACAACCCTTCCATGGCTCCCCAGTGCCCTTAGGGTAACCTTGGATGTCCCCAAGTGGAGTTACAAGGCTGCTCTGCATGAGCTGGCACCTGCTTGCCCTGTGCCCCACCCTGCCCGCATTCCCTGTCCACCCCCTTCAGTTCCACTGAATTTCTTTCAGTTCCTCGAATGTGGTCTGCTTCCCCTCTTCCCCGATCTCCAAACGTGCCTCTTCTTGCCACTCCTAACTCATCCTTAAGTTGTTGCATTGTACATTTCTACCCCAGGGGAGCCATCCTTCACCCCCCCACCCCAGTTCTGGATTAGGTTTCTCTAGGAGCTTGCACAGACCTCCCCCTTAACCTGTCACTTACACACTACTTTGTAATTACGTGTCTATCTATCTGTCTCTCCTACTGGCTTGTAAACACCTGAGGGCAGCAGTGAGGTCTGTCTTGCCCACCGTTGTCTTCCCAGTGCATGGCCAGTGCCCGGCACATGCTGGTGGCCCGCGAGTATTTGTTGACTATGTGGGCATTGCGCCAGTTGGACGACAGAAGGCCCATTGGCCCTTCCCATGTTTGCATTTGCCATGTTTATTTAAGTCCCTGCTGAGACACAAGGAAGGGCCCCAAATTAGAAAGGCATGCTGCAGTTGGGCAGCCCTGACCTCCCCTCTTCCTTCCCTCTCCCGTCCCACCTTCTCCATGATGCCTTCCCAAGGATCCTGGGTCTCTCGAAGTTCTCCCAGCCAGCTTAGGGCCCCTCATGGAGCTCCTGGTTTGTGTCTAGACTGGCACTGGTCTCAGTTACTGATTGGTTCTATTTTTTATTAATTTGAAAATTAATTTAATATTAATTAGAAATATTTTTTAGCGAGTTCATATTTATGCCTTATCTTCCCCCCATTTTTCTCGAGAGTAGGAAGAATGTCTTCTTTTTTTTTTTTTTTTAAAGATTTTATTTATTTGAGAGAGAGAGGGAAGAGGGTAAGAGGGAGAAGCAGACCCTCTGCTGAGCAGGGAGCCCGATGCGGGACTCGATCCCGGGACTCCAGGATCATGACCTGAGCCGAAGGCAGTCGCTTAATCAACTGAGCCACCCAGGCGCCCCAAGAATGTCTTCTTTTATCAATCCTTTCTTTAATACCTCCTGTTGGGGTAGCTTTGTAAATATTTAATGAGTAATCCTAGGATGACTTGAAGTCTCATTTTTCTTTACAAATTGGGTTTATTACAGCCCCACGGTGGAAGTGCATGCTAGATGTATTTGGTGATGTGGCAATTGGACGAAGTTTCTTAAAGGAAACTGTGTTTCCAGGTTGGGCTTGGAAATTGCAGCCCAGAACTATGTGTAGCCCTGGTCGGTTGGCAGGAGCAGAGCCCACGGCCTGGGAGAAATGTTGTTCCAGGGTGCCCTCTAGTGATCCAAGGCACCACTAGGTCAGAAAGCCAGGGCCAGAGGCTCTTGAACTCAGGCAGGAAGCAGAATCATGGTGGGATCTGATAAAACTAGAGATGCCAGGATGCCAAGCCAGCGGGGAGACCAGTCCTTCTGATCAGCATCTTCAGGGATTGGATGCACGGTCTTCAGATCACACAGTGAAATACCAACTAGGTGATGCCCATCAGAGTAAATGTTCCAGATATGTAGTCTGAGGATACCCAATGTCATTCCTCTGCTTATGGGGATGGATCACCGACTCCTTGCTCACAGCTTAAGTGTGGACCTCAGTGAGAAAGAGAGAGACACAGAGGTGCCTGGGTCTCTGGTATAAAGTACAGTCTAGGACACACAAGAGCAGGAAGCAGCATTTTTAGCTGGACCATTGAGCAAATGGTTTAGAAAGGATTGTGTTACCTTCGCTCTCTCTTTTTTTTAAATATTTATTTATTTGACAGAGAGAGAGAGAAAGCACAAGCAGGGGGAGCAGCAGAGGGAGAGGGAGAAGCAGGCTCCCCGCTGGGCAGGGAGCCCAATGTGGGGCTCGATCCTAGAATCCTGGGATCATGACCTGAGCCGAAGGCAGTCGCCTAACCAACTGAGCCACCCAGGCGCCCCTGTGTTACCTTCTCTTGATGCCTATTCTCCAATCGAATGGAGAGAAACCCCTCTTCTCTTTTTGTGCGCTTCCTGGCAATGGGCACCTGGTTTCTATTGAACACACTTTCCATGGCCAACACTATGTTAGAATGTTCCCACATATCGTCTGTGGAAGTCCCTGGAATCATCCCAAGTGAGGCATTCCTTATGCCATAGAAGCAGAGAGAAGGATTAAAATGTTTGTTGAACCTTGAATGGTGATAAATGACTCTGATTTGCAGCCTAATACTCAAGTCTAATTATTTTATGTGCGTTTTCATGTACTAATAGCACCTAATGAATTAAGTTAAATGGTAAAACCACATTTATTGAGTGTCCACTATGTGTCTGGACACCGTGTTGGGCTGTGGAAATATAAAGGAGGTAAGGCCGAGTGCCAACCCCACCGGGCTCAGAGCTTAGAGGGGACACTACCTCTGATGCGGTGTAATGATTACCCTACCGGAAATACGGACCCAGGGCTAGGATAGCACAGGATGATTACGTCTCTCCATGGGAACCAGTTGATAGAAAGAAATGCTATCACAGATCCACTCTAATATTCTAATAATTGATGAACATTAGTATTTTTCATGAGGGATTGGGTAAAACCATGTCATTCATTTTCAAATTATCTTGGACAAAAGAGTTATCAAATCTCTCTTCTCACAAATAACCGTATTTTCTTTCACACCCCCAGCTCTGTTATTATAATCTTTAAAACAAAACATGAGGTTCTGGCGGCCTGACGCCATCTGATTTCAGTCCGGCGCATTTGCTTGTCTGGAAAACTTTAAGCAGAGGCTCACTGAGCCCTTAATGAGAAAGCTCATTAGAAAGCCGTCTGAAATGGGGAAACAAATTATATGCACAACACAGTCCCCTCTTTCCTCCTCATTTCCTTCTCCCCGTGTCCCGGGGTTAGAAATGACAAGGCGAAGTGAGTCATCAGGTCAAAACAAAGTGCTGCCGAATGGGTCGGTCTTTACCTTGTTGCTTCATTGCAGCACTAAAACGTTGCCCAAACAGCAGGAGGGCCTCGATCATGTAATGACAGCCTTGGTAAAGCCTTTGATAGTGTCTATTTGGGTGGAACTTGAGCTTGTAATTGGCGATGCACACATTGCCTGATTTCCGAGCCTCTTCCTAGAAAGCTGGTTTATTCCTGGTGAAGGGGGAAGTTTCCTTCCTTCCAGGTGTATCTATGAAGGTTTCCTCAGGAGGATTTTTTCAGGGTGGTAGTGGTCGCATTCAGGGCTGGCCCAGCTGCGAAGGGTCTCATTAAGTCCCTCCCTACCCTTCTCAGATCAGGAGTTTCTCGAATGAGGATAGACTTCCTGCCTCCTGGCTTGAAAGGAAGTGAGGGCAGTGACTGTCCACTGGGAGGAAGAAATGCGAGGTGGCTTGTTGGGTTTTTTTCTTCTTCTTCTCTTATCCTGGAGTTTGCAAAAGGAAGGCGACAAACACCAAACAATTCTTCCACACCTGGTAGCAACACACTGTTTGTGGGGAAAAGGAAGTCCTTCCTGCCACCTTGTCCGCTGAGTTCTAGAATTTGCTGGGGTTGAAGCGCTTACAATGAAATACTTGCAATGTGGCTCTTTTCTGTGCCAAGGTGGAGACACTGACTCCTTCTTTAAAGTCAGAAGACGAGGGTCCATCCCATACTCGCTGTTTGGCTCTTTCTAATTTTTTATTCTCTTTTATTTTTTTTAAGTAGGCTCCACGCCCAGTGTGGGGATTGAACTCTCAACGACCCTGAGATCAAGAGTGGCAAGCTCTATCGACTGAGCCAGCCAGGTGCCCCCTAGAGGTTTGACTTGTGAGAATTTTTAAAACACCTTTAAACTGAAGCGCCTATCATGTGCCAGGCCCTGTGCCAGGCACTGCGAATGCAAAAATGGAGAAGTCAATGACTCCATCCTGAACTTGTTCGTAATCTCCTGGGGAACATGGACGCACAAACAGTCTCAACACAACGTGATCTATGCTTTACTGAAGCTATGGAAGAGTGGCCAAGAAGGCAAGAAGAGGGGACTGTACATGTTCCTGAGGTGGGGGAGAAGAGCAAGAAGGTGAGAGGTGGGGACACTGCGGTGAGGGAGGCCCCACAGATCAGGAGCTGGAGCAGGATTTTGAAGATGAAAAGAGAGTTCATGTAGAGAGAGAGAGAGAAGGGTGGTAGAAAGAACCCTTGGTAGAAAGGGCAAGACTGAGAAGGAGTGGGCTAAGTGGGAGGGAACGGGAGAGACTGGATCCAAATGCTGTTGGAGGCTCATGATGATGGAGACTGACTGGCCTCCATTGGACTGATCGGACTCGGCAGATGGGACATCAGTGGTGACTGTAACAAGAACACCTTCAGGGCACTTAGGGGAAGATCCCAGAGGAGAATTAATGGAAGGAGAGCAACGGAGCTGCCTTCTTTGCCTGGCTGGGGGTGGGGAGAGGAGATGAATAGGGTGTTGGCTGGAGAGGGATGAGGGATGAAGGAAGGTCTTGGTTGTTTTGGTCTGTAATAGAAACTTGGGCATGGTTCTCTACCCCAGGGCAGGAGGCAGTGGAGAGAGATGGGATTAAATAGGGTTAATTCCTACCTTGTAGTCCTGAGGATTAAATGAGATCCCCCTAGGCCAGCCCTTTGTGTAAAGAGATATACACATGTGAAATATGATTATCCTGCTATTGAAATAAAACCTCCACGCAGCACAAGGCTGCCGAGTTGGGCAAAATCTCCCTTATCTCCCTTATCACTTGGCGGCTCTGATAGGCCAATCTCCCTCTCCATAGCCTTTTTGTGTGCGTGCTGCTTTCCTATTTCCTCTTGCCACCACTTTAGACCCAGAGCCCAAGAATGAATTGAGCCCTCCTTGACATTTCTTCCTGCCAACAACACAACTCTCCAGTTCCCTTGGATCACAACAGGAAGCTGGGGGCTGATAAGTGAGAAGCATTAAGGGAGGGGCACGAGCCTTCTTATTGTTAGGAGGTGGGGCTCCTGTCCAGACCTCTTGGAAACTTGCTTTTTCAGTGGATCAGCTTTTCATCAGATAACACTGGAGCTACCTGGGTTATCTGGGCTCTGAAGTAGATTGTCCCCTCATGGACAACAGTGGCCTCCTTTTTCTTCTTCATTGATGAGCGGCAAGTCCTACTCGGGCAGAGATTTTTGTCTGTTATGCTCGATGCTGTATCCCCAGTGACTAGAACAGTGCCTGGCACATGGATGGTATCTAAAAAGTATGTGTAAAGTGAATGAATTCACCCATTCATTCATCCTTTCATTGACTCCGTCAAAATGAGTATGTCCTGTGCGCCAACCCACCAAACCCATCCTGGAGGAACAGACAACACTTGCTACCATTTAAAAAAATGTATATTCCGTGCCAGGCGCTTTACATATAATAGTTCATGTAACCACAATCCCTTTACAAATGGGGACACTGAGACTCGGAAAGAAGACCCTTAGATGAGGGTATATGGCGGGGAAATGGTGAAGTTGGAATTCCTGGCCGCCTCACTCCCAAATCTATGCCCTTTCTACACACTACCTGCTTCTCCAGCCTCGTCTCTCAACCCATTCTCCAGCTCAAAGCCATCATTTTTGTCCTAGCTGACCACTTAAAATTTCTTGAACATGCCACATTCTCTCTCCCGCACTCTTTGCCTGGGACTCACTTAGCTGTGCCTTCTGTCTGCCGAATTCTTCCTCCTCTTTCCTCTGGGAGGCTCTCTTGAAATGAGGCTCTCCAGCTGGGGTAGCTTGACCTTCCCCTGTGCTGTCCCAGCCCCCTTTGCGGCCCTCTGTCATAGGACTTATCACAGGCATCTTTGATGCCTAATTAAGTGTGCCTCCCTCCATTAGATGGTGAGAGGTTCAAGGGCAGGGACTGTCTTCATAATAGGAGCTGCCATTTATTGAGTGCTGCCATGTACCCTCCTACCTTGCTAAATTCTCAACCACCACCCCAGGTGGGGATTACTATGCTTGCCTTCCATATGAGGATATGGCAGCCCAGAGAGGTTAAATAGTTTCCCATGGTCCCAATAAGTAAGGAGCTAAGTCCAGAATCACACACAGGTGCATGTGATTTCAAGGCCCCAATTCTTTTCACTTTGCTATGCTGGTATCAGAACCATCCACGATGCTCAGAGCTCAGCTGCTGGGATAGAAAGACAGATAAACACTACCTGAACAATGAGATTAGCAAGCGAATACAGGTTTATAACAAAGTTCTCTGGGGAAAACATATGGAAGGGAAGAATTTGTTCTCTCTGGGGGAGGAGGGGTTGGAAAAGCTTCATAAAGTTGCCAGAATGCTTGGAAACTTGTAAACTGGTTGCATAATTATGGTTTAAGGTGGACAATAGATCCCGGCCTCAAAGACTGGTGATTAATTTGGGGGGCCACGACAGCCTGCGTCTGGGCCACCACTGGTTCCAAATTCGCCCGTTGGGGTGCCAGGAATTTTGAACAAATGCCTGCTGGTACCTGCTGGAAGTAATGGCTGGTCACCAGGCAACCTGGTCAGCACATTGTTTCATTAAAATCTGTGTGTGTGTGTGTGTGTGTGTGTGTGTGTGTGTGAGTGAATACTACTTCATGTAATCATAGTTTTGTTGTGGGTTTTTTTTGAAGATTTTATTTATTCATTTGAGAGAGAGAGCACAAACGGGGAACATCAGGCAGAGGGAGAGGCAAGCTCCCTGCTGAGCTGAGAGCCTGACATGGAGCTCCATCCCAGGACCCGAAGGCAGACGCTTAACCGACTGAGCCACCCAGGCGCCCCTGTAATCACACTTTTAATCTCACATATGATACTTTAAATGAAATCGATACATTTTCAAGCTTCCGGCTACATGCATTAGGGTAGCAATTCCTACTTCTGTGTTCCCCTCCTGCTCCTGTCTCTCAACCGCATGCATCCCCTGGAGGCTGCTGTCTCTGTATTCCCTCCCTCAGGGAATTCCTCTTTTCTAGGCTAGAACTACTGTAAAATTCCTATAAAATTAAGCTTAAGCCCACAAGCAAAGCATGGCTTTAAAATGTCTCGTACAAAAGCTTCTTTGTCTGCTCTGGAGGGGGTTGTGAGGGGAGGCACAGCGGGCGGCTGGGTACCCGGATACCGATGTCGCCGCTCAGGCTTCCGGAGGCTTCTCAATAGCTCCATTTCCTAACCGTGTGGCCTTGGGCAAGTTACTTACTTCACCTCCTTAAGCCTACATTCCTGATCCATAAACAAGTGAAATAATAGTATACCAGGAGCAGGACAATCCTGAAGACTAATGAAATAATGCAAAAGCACCTAGTGACTGGTTTGTAACGTTACCAATAAGTGCTAGTTGTAATGATAATTATTATTACTCTTACCGATGGCAGGATGAACCAATTTGGGTGACAGTGATTTGCAACCTACGAAGTGCTATAAAAATGCAAAATATTATTATTATGATGTCTAGTGTTGAGCGAATGCCAAAGAGCTCGGTAGAAAGAGAAGCCAACAGGAAATCAGGAAAGCCAGATCCTTTTTTTCTTTTTTTAAAGATCTTATTTATTTGAGAGAGAGAAAGAGAGCGCACATGAGCCGTGGAGGGGGGGGGGGCAGAGGGAGAAGGAGAAGCAGAATCCCTGCTGAGCGGGGAGCCTAATTCCAGGACCCTGGGATCATGACCTGAGTTGAAGGCAGATGCTTAACTGACTGAGCCACCTGGGCGCCCCAGGAAAGCCAGATCCTAATGCTATTCTTGCCACTAACTCCGCGCCGTGACCTCGGGCCAGTCTCTCCCTGAGCCTCAGCTTTCTGGATGGTAAATGAAGCAGTTTGATTAGATTATCTTGAAGAGCAATCCCAGCTCTGAAATTCTATGATTCCATGAATGTTGGAGCAAATAAGTGACATAGCATAGTTTACAGAGTTCTTGGAATAGAGTAGAAGGTCCATATGTACTATGTGTGTCCATAGCCAAAGTTGATCTCTGAGGCTGACAAGTTAACTCCAACTGCAACAATCAGAAAGAGCCATTTGGGGGAATTCAGTGAAAAGGCAAACTACTCCGCCACAGCTCAGGAATCTTGGAGGACATCCCTGTGGCAGAAGGTAATAATTTATATTTACAATGGCAGTACAAACTAGTCGGAAAAAAGGTCAGATGATACCCAGCAGCTGTATATTTAGGCAGGGAAGTGAGTCCAAACTCTTAAAATATTTTGGTTCTGTGCCTTGGGATAGTAATGTGCTGGGAGCTCCTCCACTCAGCTTGCAGGGCTCCTTGCTTCCCAGGTTTGTAATGTACCACGCACCTGCTACAGGCTAGACAGAGATATGGTGGTGAGCTCTGGGCCACTGAGACCCAGTCTCTATTCTCGGGGAGCTGACAAACTGTTGGATAAAGCATTCTAACTGTGGAGTATACTTTTACCTTTTCAGCATAGTCCTGTACAGTGGTAATATTGTTTGTATATTATTTGTCCATTATTCTGTGAAAACATAGCTGCTTGTGTATTCAGCTCTGACTTGCTTCTCCACCCTCAGCCCTCTAGCAGCTTCTGGATGTTCAGTATTATCTCTTCATGTGAGTTGTGCCAGAAGGAAGAGTCATCTGTTACTCTTTTACTTCCTAGGGAGCCCCTCAAACTGGTTTGCAGAGCAGCTCTGGGTTCTTTCTTCTTCTTCTCAGAGGACTGATCCGTTCAGATATCGCTGCTTGGTCTCAGTCTGCCCCAGGGCTCCAGTTTTATTCTTCCTGTCCACTCTTCCATCTTACC
This sequence comes from Mirounga angustirostris, assembly GCF_029215605.1. Lineage (NCBI taxonomy): Eukaryota > Metazoa > Chordata > Mammalia > Carnivora > Phocidae > Mirounga > Mirounga angustirostris. Next base: position 48,912,639 of record NW_026991714.1, read on the forward strand.
CTCAGTTAAAACAAAGTAATCAGAAATGATAACAAAAACTAGACAGTATGGTGTGGTGGCAGCTCCTCGATGGATAGGCTAAATATTTCTTTTGCTACTATAGCAACTACCATTGACTGCCTTGTCACTTACCTTTGAAGCTCTTCGGAAATGTGAAAGTTATTTTGCATATAAATGCTTAAAATCACCTCATTTAGTTAAGATACTTTCATCTCCCTCCAAGATTCTTCTTAAAGGGACTTTTACTATTTTCTTCAGATACTGTTAGACATGTAGAATGCCACATTGATAGATTTTCCCAAAACTCACTGATTTTCATATTCCCTGAGAATGACAAGGCTATTATAAAAACCACAATAGAAAAAATTTCCATAAAAATACTTAAAAATAGAAGACTTGATGCTTAAAGATACTTCCAATTATCTGGAAACTGGATGCTAGATAATTGAGTGCTCATTTAACAATTCGTTAGACAAACATGTATTAAATGCCTAAAAGTGTTGCATGTGCAAAGTACTTCAAACATAAAGGAGATTAAGAAATGGTTGTTACTTTCAAGGAGTTCCATTGAAAATTATATTTGTATAAATACCTAATATTTTACAAAACATTTTCCATATGTTAACAACTCATTTCATCCTCAGGACAATGAACCCCTGTTTCACACTTCATAAACTTGAGATTTCTTGTTGCTCACTGTTATTTGGCAGCCAGAATGTTCATTTTGATTCCTGGCTTGATTTTATGTGCCCAATGACTAAGAGTTCACAGAGCAGTTCACTGGAAATAAACTTTTTTCATCTTCTCACTGTCTAGTCCTTGTTCCTTTTAGGCCTGAGTTCCCTCCTGATGGAGTCAAGGGCTAAAATGACTTTTTAGATTCTCTGGCAGTGACCTCTACTTAGCACCTGTGGTGGGGGCCTGGTTCTTGGATTCCTCTCTTACCCAAGCTTCTAGGCCATAATCTCAGAAGTTCATTGCTCCTTCATTTTTGCTATTTTCCCTTTGTTCCACCCCTGGTCATTCCTTCCAGGTCATTTGCTATCTTGGACTATTTTCCACCAAAAAACCCGAAAGAATTTAGCAATTCGGGAATGATCCTGTCTGATACTTTCACTTTATAGAGGAGGAGACTGGGGCCCATAGACATCAGTTGTAATGCCAAAGCCACACAGATAGGTGGTAGAGCTGGGCTTGAACCTGAGAGGCTATGTTCTTTGACCAGATGTCTTTTGAAGACACCAAGGTGTGTTTAAAAGCCATCTGTCAAATGAAATATTCTTCCCAGGATTACGTGCTTCTCTTATCTTGCTAATATATAAATATTTGGTTACTAGTGCAACAGAAATCTACCCAGTTTCATATTTCACAGATGATATTGTTATGTTTTTCCAGAGTATACCTGTTCACCAAGGAACTAAGTAGTCATCGAGTCAATTACTGCCGTCTGCTATGTGCCAGGCAGGATAGAGGCATCAGGAATATGAAAACCATCAGCTTTGGGCCTGCCTTTAATTGCAAGTATTCTTTGGATCTGTGTAAGATCATTCAGCGGTGGATCACTAGTAACTGTACAGTTTTAGTGTAAATAGTCCCGCAAATATGAGAAAATTAGTAACAAGAATTGAACTCCAGCAAGGTGTTGATGCAGACATTAAGGCCTTTCTTTACCTGTGCATTTAGGATTTCGCAGTGCAGAGGGACCCAAGCACCGCTATTTACATACCGTCTGGTTTTAAAAGTCTCCCAAATTTGTTAGTAAAATGTCAACAGAGCTTAATCTCCGCCGATCTATTCCTTTTATTTGTTTTCTTTCCTCTCCAGCGAGCTCCACCACCGGGGAGGCCAGGGCCCAAAGGGCTCAGACCCCCGGGGAAGCACGGCGCCCTGCGGGTGGGGTGACCCGGGCGCGGTCCCGGCCGCCGCCGCCCGCCCGGGTCGGGTCGCGGCCCGTGGGCGCCCCGCCGGACGCTCTTCCGCGGTCCCCGGGGCCGGGGCGGGGCCGGCGCTGTGTCCCGCGCTTCCTGCCACCTCGGGCCCCCCTCGCGCGCCGCCCTGCCCCGGGCCATGGCGGCGGTGGCTCGGGGCCGGGGCCTCCCTCGGGCGTGGCTCTGCAGGTGGGGCCCCGACTGTCCCCTGGGCCCCGAAAGGCAGCCGGGGGCCCCCCGTAACCCGCCGCTTGCTCTGTGTTGCAGGAGGGCGGGGCCGGGCTGCGGCCGCCACTACCGCGCCGCGCTCTGCGCCCAGCTGAAGCAGCCCTTGGCCATCGAGGAGGTCGCCTCCCGCCCAGTCCGGCCTCACGAGGTAGGGTGGTGGACCCCCGACGCTCCCTTTCACTCTCCCCTCCGCCGCCCCCGCCCCCGCCCCCGCGGGCTTCGGTCCTAAAGGGAGTTCCCAAGTGCTCACCTAGGGGGCGACCGGGAGCCTGCAGCGCAGCTCCGTCCTGGGCCGGAAGGGCCCTGTCGGGGTTCACAGAAAGGCCACAAGTGCTGAAGGAAGATTGCTCCCCCAAACTCAAATGTAGGCCTCTTGCTGAAGGCCCCGGAGCTGTTGCCTTAGAGACAAACAATTCTGATTTGCACAGGGCTCTGCATAGCCCCTTGCAGGTTATTGGTTTAATACACAGAAATGGACCCCATCCTTGGCTTCCTCTTCAGTGTCAGCATTTAATGTTCTGTCCTCCCTCCTCCCCTAGACCAGTCCGGTAACGTCTGTCCTATAATTCTGAGTACGTGCCTTGTGCCCTCCTCTGGTGAGTGCCCTGATGTGGGGTGGGATTAGTTTAGGATTGTGGGCATTTCCAGTGAAATGTGGAGGTCACTTTGGCTCTGCTGGGTGACCTCTCTGGTGCCACGATGTCATCTCGAATGGAGAATGAGAACCTCTGAAAGGTGAAGCAAAGCAGGGAGCCTCAGCATCAGGGACCCCTGGTGAGAGGGGGCAAGGCGGCTGCAGCCCTGAAGTGTCACTTCCCTAGCAGGGACCCTGTTGTGAAATGGATTGTTTGAGTGAGCATATGATGGCGGCCGGTCTGCTTCCTGGGGTTCATGTGCTGAAAGACGTTTATTCTTGAATCATCCTTGAGGCGAGGTGGAGTGGCTTGAGGACCTACATGCGCCATACATGTCAACAGCTGGTGCGTCATGCACACGGTGTGCGCAGCCTGAAGGCTGGGCTCCTTGGTTCTGTTCTTTGCCCAGACACTGCCTCGTAAGGAATTAGCTTATGGGAGTTGGGTCTCTGTGAGTTTACTCACCATCAAATCCTCATACTCTGGAATGGTGCCTGGCACATGGCAGACACTCAAAACATTGTTGAATGGATGCATTTTGTCCATAGAAATGTCTCCTCACCAACATGGCTTCCTCTGTCCTAAATGGGAAATGTAAGCAAACAAAGAAATGAATGTCAGCGATTCTCTCAGCCTTCATTTTCTCCTGTTTCTCGGCCCTGCTCTCAGCCTGTGTCAGAATCACTGGGGCTTGGTAAAACAGATTGCTGGGCTTTGTCCCCAGAGTATCTGAATCCTTAGGTCGGGGTGAGTCCTGAGAATTTGAAAGTCTAAGTAAGCTCCCAGGTGACACTGAAGCTGGTGGTCTGGGAACCAGACTTGGAGACCACTGGCCAAAAGTGCTGGTTACAATGCTGCAGGCCTGCCTCTGCTCTAGCCTGGGCATGAAGCACAGAAGCTAGGGATCTAGAACTGGCCTCCAAGATGATTGCTGATCCCCAGAACAGCTGGTCATGTTACCCTTCTGCTTAAAATCCTTTAATGGCTTCCCACTGTTCGTACTGTGAAGGCTCAGAGCCTCAGTAAAGACTACGCACCCTTGGATGGTGTGGTCCCTGCTCTGTAGCCCCATCTCTTTCTCCTCTTTGTGCTCTGAGCTCACTGGTTTTTCTTTTGTTCCCATCACAGGGCTTTTGCACATGCCATCAGGTTTGGTTGTGTTAGCACCATATATTTCTCTCCTTAACATTCTGTGTAGGAGTTGTAATTTAACACATAAATCATCACAGTTACTTGGCTGATGTCTGTCTTCTCCCATCCAAGTACTAACCAGGCCCGCCCGTGCTTAGCTTTCGAGATCAGACTAGATGGGGTACATTCAGGTGGGATGGCCGTAGACAGATATCAGATATCTACCATACTCTTAGCTCCATGAAGGCAAGAACCTGTCCATTTTGCCTCATGATTGCACACGGGCACTTAGTTCAGTACTTGGCGTATAGTAGATATTCAGGAACTATTTTGGTGCAACTGAATGAACTTTGTCTCCATGGACATGCACCACTCTGCTTTGCTGCTCTTCCCCTCCGCCCCCCTCTTTTTTTTTTTTCCCCTAAAGATTTTATTTATTTGGGAGAAAGCGAGAGAGCAAGCGCGACTGAGAGAGAGCAGGAGCAGAGGGGGAGTGGGAGAGGGAGAAGCAGGCTTCCCGCGGAGCAGGGAGCCCGACACGGAGCTCCATCCAAGGACCCCGGGATCAGGACCTGAGCTGATCAACAGCAGTTGATGAACCGACTGAGTCCCCCAGGAGTGTCTTGCTGCTATGTTTCCTTTGCAGGTCAGAGTTGATGTCCATTTCTGTGGAGTTAATTTTGCTGATATTTTGGTCTGCCGTGGTCAGTATCAGGAAAAGCCCCAACTTCCGTTCACACCTGGTGAGTATGAAGGGGCCAAGTGACTGCTCGGGAGAGAAGCTACAGAGTTTTCGGAACTGCGCGCTTCTCAGGCATGACGCTGGTGTTGCTTGCCTGCCCACAGTGATGCCTCAGATACGTCAGCCTCACCCCTGATTAGAAGCACTAGTGAGCCCCTTGTGGGAAGGTTCTATGACTGTCTGGCCCCTAGTTTTATCCCCCATCTTAGTATTGTGCCTGGCTCATAGTAGATGCTCAGTAAAGACGTTAACAATGCACAAATGAACAAATGAATTTTTACGTATCATGTCCGGCAGAGTTCTGATCGGAATCCTCATTGGTCCTCGTCACTCCCTTTCATTCCTTGTGAGTGTCTCAGTATTGTTTTTTCACTGAAGGGTCATAAACATGTTTGCAGCTAAAACTCTCAGTCCTCACAAACACAAATTCCCAAAGAAACCTAATATCAGAGGATCAGAAAGAAGAAAAAGAGTTTATACATTTCTAGCAGTCCACTGTCTGATTTTAATTATGCCCAATCTGATTACATTTAGCTCCTGAATATGTGGACAAATGACTGCTCTTTGTTCTTGAAATTTAGTTAAAGAGATAGAAGTACAGCTTATTGTGTATATAGTACATGTATATTTTATACAGACATACACTATTAAGGATACAGTGATTGCAAAATAGTTGCTGTGTTTTGGCCTTGGGGTGTTTTGTTGTGTCTCGATATTTGGAACCATTTCCCTCTGTTTGTATTTGCTGACATGCTGGATGGAGGGAAAATGTCATAGTTAATTGACTTATTCCTCTGGCAGCTCAAGTGGGGAATGTATGATCATTAAATTCAGAAATTTTGGAGGTGGAAGAGGAAAGAGCAGACGACATCAGTTCATCCAAATTGAGCCAAGTACTGTATGAATAAATACAGTTCATGTCCTTGAGGGCCTCACAGTCTACAAGAGGAGATACAGAAACAGATAAATACACTATGATGAACATTGTAATTGGGGTGCTGTAAAGAGCCCAAGGCCCCTGTGAGCAGGATCAAAAGTACTGGTGTACCTGTGATTCTCGGTGTGTTTGCCCATTCTTGAAATTTTCATTTGTAAATTGGTAAGAAGGTAAATTGTAAAAAGGGACCGCTATCACCTTTCAGGTTGTGATCATGAAATCTTAAGTTTACTTTCCTGTGCTTTGGGTACAACGCTCTTCCCTGGGGGGCCGTGGGGGGACACTTAAGCCCTCTCAGCTCTAAACAGCGGATGGGATGGCCTGTTGATCAGGCTCTTCTCGTCTCCATGGTGCTGGGCTTTATAGATAACCTAGTGTTTAAACAATTTGTTTTAGGAATGGAGTTTTCTGGGACTGTCCTGGAGACAGGCACAGATGTCAGCACAGTGAAAGAGGTAAATGAGTTGACATCTAGGGAATTGATGTGTGTGTAGCCATGAGAAATGTGCTAACCTCATTTGCAGCCAAAGCGTCTTGCTTCTCTTGGCCTTTGCCAACAGACGCCAGAGGGAAACCAAGATGATGGGGGAAGAAACTAATTCTGAATTAGGGGAAAGGAAGCCGGTGGAAGTTCCTGGCTTCGGAAAACCTTGTATTACTAAAGAAGGAGCACCTCAGTCTTCAGTTACTGAGAGGATAGAACATTCTCAAGTTTTAGCCTCTTGTGAAAAAGATACTGGGATTCTAATGTATTTCAACTTTTTCCTTACTCTGTCCTGTCCAAAATGTGCTCATAGTGTCTTGGCATCCTGGTGGGGGTATTGAGAAGATGGTTGAATTATTTACTAAACATTAACTCTGAAGAGATGATTTTGGCAAACCTGTGTCTTATGGGTCAGGAAGAAAGATTTTCTTTCTTTTTTTGATTAATTTGGTAAGAGGTAAACGGCAAGGCCATGCATTTGAAGAAGCCCTTAATGGTATTTTCTCTTCAGGGAGATCAAGTTATTGGCGTGAGTGGTTTTAATGGTATGGCTGAAGAATGCATCGTTGACCAAAAGGTATCCGTAGCTCTCAGTGTGTCTGCTTGGAGATTTTTTTTCTCCTTTCTTTTCTTTAATCTCCACCTAGCTCTCCTTCCTTGTTACCCTTCTCTCCCCCTTCTTTGTATTTGTATCTCAGCCAAGCACTTCTTTCTTTCAAATGCTAAAGACTTTTCTATGTTGGAGTGACAACCCTGCACAGAGCTTTGTTTGTGTGGAGTGGTGAGGTGAAGAAGGGCATTTTGTTTTGCGAGTCCTGGGGCAACTGGCTGGCTGTCCAATTGGACCATAGGTAGTTTTGGTAGAAAACCTGGTTTGGGGCATTGAGCTGGATATAATAGGTTTCTCCCCCACATCACGTTTGTGAAAGAGCTAGTCTTGGGTAGGCGTGTATAGGCAGTGAATGGCAGCCCCTAGTGGTGAAGGGTACGCATTTTTCCCCCCACAGCTTTATTGAGGTAAGAAGGACATAGAACCATCCGATTCATCGATTACAGTACAGTTCCATTCTCTGAAACTTGGTTCCATCCCGAGCTAGATGCCAGCCTTGGGATTTGTGAAGACCCATACACCCAGGTTTTGAACTCTGTCACAGCTTGCTTCGTTTTGACTTCTGGTGGGTTTCGGTTCCTTACAGGCTTGGTTCCTTTACACATCAGTCACTCAATCGGATCATAATGTTTACTGAGCAGCCTTTATGAACAGGTACATGTGCTTAATCCCTAAGTTATCTCTTTTTACAGACATTGTGGCACATTCCAGAAGGGGTCCCCCTCCGAGAAGCTGCTACTCTGCCTGTATCTTATGGCACTGCTATTTTGGCCTTGGAGCATCGGGCATGCACTCGGCCTGGGTAAGAGGCTGTGTAGACAACCCAGGGCTAGTATCTCCTTCTGAGATCAGAAGTGCCCAGCAAGACCCTGCCCTTTCCCTTCCTCTCCCTAACCTTTAGCTCTTGTTCAGTTGGTGTCAGGAAAGGCCAAAGGAAGGTAGTGACCTGAGACAGGGGTCCAGTGTCTGAGATGGAATGATAGACTGTGAACTTGGCCAATATGAATTTGGGGAAATAGCTCTTTCAAACCTGGCCACTTTGGAGATCACCTCCTAGAAAACCTTACATTTTCTTTCTTTCTTTCTTTTTTTTTTAAAGATTTTATTTATTTATTTGGCAGAGAGAGACACGGTGAGAGAGGAAACAAAAGCAGGGGGAGTGGGAGAGGGAGAAGCAGGTTTCCCGCAGAGCAGGGAGCCCGATGCGGGGCTCGATCCCAGGACCCTGGGATCATGACCTGAGCCGAAGGCAGACGCTTAACCAACTGAGCCACCCAGGCGCCCCTCTTTTATTATTTTTTAAAACATTTTATTTATTTATTTGACAGAGAGAGAGAGCGCACAAACAGGGGGAGAGACAAGCAGAGGGAGAGGGAGAAGCAGGCTCCCTGCTTAGCAGGGAGCCTGACATGGGGCTTGATCCCAGGACCCTTAAGGCAGATGCTTAATCAACTGAGCCACCCAGGTACCCCAAAAACCTTACATTTTTTAAAAAAGATTTTATCTATTCATTTGAGAGAGAGAGTGAAAGAGAGAAAGCAAGGGGGGGAGGGTCAGAGGGAGAAGCAGACTCTCCGCTGAACAGAGAGCCCGATGTGCGACTTGATCCTGGGACCCCAGGATCATGACCTGAGCCAAAGGGAGACGCTTAACCCACTGAGCCACCCAGGCGCCTCAAGCCTTACATTTTAGAGAGTTGGTTTCTGTAAACTTGGTTCAGTCTGGTTTTAATGGAGTCCTGTGATGTTTGTTTCTGTGAGGCATGGCTGGGTGTGCCTAACTAGGGTATTTCAAATTCAGAGGTGCAGAAATTTCCCACTTTCCCTGCAATATTTGCCCTTTGCCCTTTTCAGAGAGATCGGAATTACTCCAGAGAGGTGACTTTAACTGAATAGTGGCCATTCCTTGATCACAACCTTCTAAACTTCAGCAACATTTAGTATGAGTGTGATCTTAGGACAGAATTTCTGAAGCCAAAGGAAGAGTTGCCCTTGTCATGAGGAAGAGGGTCCCTAGAGAGATTAAGGGATATTTTTCCTGGGAAGTCTTCAAGTGGACCAAATTGGCACCGTTCAAGCAGTCACGTACATAAGCCAGCCCCAAAGCCTGGAGAATGGGTGTCCATGAAGGGCTGAATGAGATGGCCTTGAAGTCCTCTTCTTGCTTTAAAGTGTTCATGAAATCATGGGCGCCTGGGTGGCTCAGTTGGTTAAGCGACTACCTTCGGCTCAGGTCATGATCCTGGAGTCCCGGGATCGAGTCCCGCATCGGGCTCCCTGCTCGGCGGGGGGTCTGCTTCTCCTTCTGACCCTCCCCCCTCTCATGTGCTCTCTCTCATTCTCTCTCTCTCAAATAAATAAATAAAAATCTTTAAAAAAAAAAAAGAAAAAAATGTTCATGAAATCATATGATTGGATGATTTTTGAGGGTTTCTGAGGTAACGTTCGTCTTTCTCTGGCAGAGAAACTGTTTTAGTGACGGCAGCAGCTGGAGCCACAGGCCTGGCGGTGGTAGATGTGGCAACGAACGTTCTTCAGGCTCAGGTATTTGCATGTTAGAGTCTCTGTTTACAAAAAATCATACCTCTGGTTTTCAAACATAGAGCATATTCATTCACTCGCTCATAAATATCGTGGGCAAGGCCCTGGGGATATAAAGTAACCCAGGGTAGGATCTTGCCATCTGTTTGCCTGCAGACCGGTGAGGGGACATGGGAGTAGATCACTCGTCCTTCCAGTTACGGGAACCTGGCGAGAGCTGACTTGCCTCGTGGCCTTTGCAGATTCTGTTCCCTTGACCTGTAATGCTCTTCTGAACTGTCTCCCTCTGCACTTCAAATTTATTTATTTATTTATTTATTTATTTATTTATTTATTTATTTTCTTTAAAGATTTTTTTTTTTTAAAGATTTTATTTATTTATTTGACAGAGAGAGACACAGCGAGAGAGGGAACACAAGCAGGGGGGCGTGGGAAAGGGAGAAGCAGGCTCCCCGCAGAGCAGGGAGCCCGATGCAGGACTCGATCCCAGGACCCTGGGATCATGACCTGAGCTGAAGGCAGTCGCTTAACCAGCTGAGCCACCCAGGCGCCCAAGATTTTTTTTTTTAATTTATTCATTTGACAGAGAGAGAAAGACAGCACAAGCAGGGGGAGTGGGAGAGGGAGAAGCAGGCTTCCCGCTGAGCAGGGAGCCCGATGCGGGGCTCCATCCCAGGACCCTGGGACCATGACCTGAGCTGAAGGCAGACGCTTAACTGCTTAACCGACTGAGCCACCCAAGCGCCCCTCTGCACTTCAAATTTAAACTTTGTCCCTCAGGAGATGTTAGTCTCTCCTCTGCCCCCTCCACCCCCAGCTGTTTGTAGATGGTCTCCTCACATCCTGTACTTCTCTTTCATGGTGCATACCCCAGTGTGTGGTTAATCCTTTACTTGGGTCATGACTGGATTACTGTCGCCCTCCTACTTGACTGGAATCCCCATGAAGGCAGGGACAGTGTCTGTTTGGCTCATTACTGTAGTCCCAGCAGTTGGCATGTACCTAGACCATAGTAGGCACTCAGTAACTATTGTTTTTTTAAAGATTTTATTTACTTATTTGACAGAGAGAGAGAGAGCACAAGCAGGGGGAGTGGCAGGCAGAGGGAGAGGGAGAAGCAGGCTCCCCGCCAAGTGAGGAGCCCGACGCAGGACTCGATCCCAGAACTCTGGGACCATGACCTGAGCCAAAGGCAGACGCTTAACCAACTGAGCCACTCAGATGCCCCTCAATAACTATTTCTTGAATGAAAGAATAAACAAAGGAAAGAAAGACCCAATTCTCTGCAGGGGCGTTGCTCTGAGGCTGTGGGTGTCAGATAAGGAGAGGATTTCTTGGAGACAGTAGGCATTTAAGGTGACTTCTGAAGGACTGGTAGCAGTTGAATAGAGGAAGAAGAGAGGTGAAGGCCATTTTAGTGGTGGGAGGGCATGTCAGAAGACAGAGACATGAGATCTCCCAGGATGCATTCAGGGAATTGCAAGTAGCATCTGTGGAGCAAAGGATCTGGGGATGGGGCGTGGGGAAGGGAATGGTGGGAGAAGACTCTAGGGAGAAAGACAGAGACATGATCATGAGGCGCTGAAGAATTTGAACCCTTATTGGAAGCTCTCAGGAGCCACTAAGGACTTTTAACAGGGAAGTGCCATGATCATATTTGCATTTTGCCAAGTTCATTCTGGTAGCAGTGGGGATGCGAGATGGGGCAAGGTCAGGGGTAGTCCGGAGGAAGTAGAGAGCCTCTGAGAGCAATCCAGGCTGGTGGTGATGATACTTGAACCAAGGCACTGGAAGAAATGAATCGGGAGGTACTAAAGTAGAAGAAAATAGAGAGTTTGATCCTCATACAGTTGAAAGAACAAGGACTTTGAAATTAGTCTGACCTAGGTTCAGAATCTAATGCTGCCTCCATCTTAATTGCTTCAGTTTCCTCATTGGTAAAATAAAGCTTTCCTCATATGGAGTCGTTGTGGGAATATTGAAATTACACGTGCAGTATGCCTGCTAGAGGGCATGGCATGTTGGTAAGAATCTCTTAAAAAGGGAACCTGTTATTATTAGACATTGAGTGGGAAGGAGCAAACTAGGTTAACGTGTGGATTTGCCGTTTATTGCAGTTGAGAACACAGGAGGGAATGGTGAGCTCAGTTTTGGAAGCATTAAGTGTGAGGTTTCTGTGGCGCGTGCAGTTGGGATGTCCAGAAGGCACCGAGATACCCAGGTTTGGAGATAATTGGATTGCTCTGGAATTTCTTCAGGTGGTGTCTCTCCTTTCTCGCATTAAGTTCTCTTTGGGAAGGGCATGTGAGTTCTGAAAGCAATCTTAGCTACCAGGAGGCTCTCCATGGAATATTAACACATTTCATGTCAAAGCAAGGGCTTTTAGCACCTCTCAGTGGGGAGACCAAAATTAGTCTCATTGTCTAGAACCACTGGCTGTTTACCATTTCTAGGAAGATAAAATTGCACCATTTGTTTTGATTAGTGATAGTAGGTTAAGTAGAGAGAAAAATTCACTTCAACTCCGATATTAAAATTAACCCAAGCTGTATATTCTTTTGTAGCCATAATGGTTTTCAGCAAAAGCGAACAACAAGAAAATAATAAAAATAACTTAAAAAATGTCATCATGCCACCTACTTGGAACAGGTTATTTTGAGAACAACCTCCATTCACAGCATTTCGTATTGCTTTCAAAGTGCCTCCACACCAATTACCTTACCCCCCGATCCTAACAAACCCCTGGAGATGGGTCATGTGTTTATTATCCCTATTTCACAGATAAAGTAAGGCACCAGGGGAGACAGGGGTTTGTGGCAGGTCTCACTGGCACCCTTTTGAGAATCTAGATTGGTGTCAACTCCCTGATCCTAGGCTGGTGTCTGCCCTCCGGTGTGGTGTGAAGGTACTTGAGGGCAGCTTTCAGGTTCAAATAGTTCTGGGTGAGTTTGAAATCTTCTAAGGGCACTGATGATCTTGTGTGTTTGAATGCAAGTTCTGAATGTCACCTTGGGGCCCAACTGCCTGGGCTGGTGGGTGCTGAGCCTGGGTTAATTACTTAACCTCTAGGTCTGTGACGCCATCTATAGAATTGGCGTAATTATACTGCCCCTGTAATGTTCTTATGAGGTTTAAATAGAATACATGATTGTGTATGTGTAACAATAGATTCCATTTATCTAGCACTTTATTTTTCAAGTGCCTTATGTACAGTATTCGATTTGATTTTTAAAATAAATCTTGTTTTACGGATGAGGTAACTGAAGCTTAGGGAAGCTGGTGGGCAGCATAGAGGTTAAAAGCATGAACTCTGGAGATGGACAACCTGGGCTTGATCCCAGTTCTGCCTCCCATTAGCTGTGTGACCTTGAGCAAGTTACTTAACTTCTTCTGCTTCAGTTTCTTCATCTCTAATATGGGGATGCTCATAGTGTGTGTATCGTTGGGTTATTAAGACTAAGTGAGTTATGAATATATGTAAAGCATTTAGAAGAGTACCTGGCACATAGTGAGCATTATGTAAGTATTACATTTGTCTTAGGTAACGCTGCTAGTTAGTAGCAGAGCCAGGATTTGAACTCAGGTCTTTCCGACTTGAAGATCTTTTTACCGAATCTTGTTTTACCCTCTGAGAAGCCTTTCGAGATCTCGATCTAGATTGACTACCTCTCATTTGCACTTCTGCAACCCTCTGTTCTTCCCCACCTTCACACTGCTGTATCTTGCTATCTTGACTCTAGGCTTGGGTATCTTTATTACTTGACTCATAGTAGGTGCTCAGGAAATGACGGTTTCATCCACATTTGGAGAAGACTTTCTGAGTGTCTCCTGAATCATCTCCTAGCTAGACTCATTGGGGTTCCAGGATTCCTGGAAATGTGAATCTCATGGCCAGTGGGTGTGGAGGGTCCAGTGTGATGGTGCTGAGGGTTGGCCTTGATGTGTGGGATTGAGGCTGATGCTGGGGCAGCAAGGTCACATTGGTTTCCTCGGTTAGTACCCTTTGGTGGGAAGCTGAGTGGGTAGGGTGAGCCCCTCTTGGTACACATTCTGGATCATCAGAAGCTTTGTGTTCTCTGTGCAGGTGATAGCTGCAGCCGGAAGTGACGAGAAGTGCAAGCTGGCGATGCAGAAGGGCGCACAGTCCACTGTGAACTATGGTCAGGGCGGCCTGAAGGAGGCAGTGAGGAAGCTGGTGGGCACTGGGGGGCTGAACGTGGCCATCGACACTGTGGGAGGAGATGTCTTCCTGGAGGCGCTCCGCAGGTGCGTGTGGTGGTCTTTCCAGAGGGGGTTGGACCTGGGCGTCTGCTGACACCTTTCCAGACCTGCCTGCCTTCTGGCCTTACTTCTCTTCCATTTTTGCTGCTCACTTTTCCTGTAAGCTTCGGTATCAACGAGAATAGCTGAGTGGGAGGGTGAAAAGGAATAGAAGCAGAGGGAAAATCAGGAAATGCTTAAATATAGAAAAACAAGATATCCAACTGGAAAATATCCAAAAAATGACTGCAGACTCTCTAGTTGGCAGTATTGAATGTGTTAGAATTTATGTATGTGTTAAATTCAGCTATGCTGGGCCCCATTAACTACTTTATATACATCGTGTGGGTAATTCTTGGGATCATCATTCAGATGTTAGCATGACCCAGGGGCGGGGGTGGTGGCAGGTCCCTAGCTCACCATGCACCAAAGTACAGACTCTTTTGATCTCACTGGTTTCAGAAGCAGCCAATGAGTTTTAGTGGGACTGTTGTATCCACACCAATTCTCATTCTGTTTTTAACCAGGGACTCTGGAGTGTTCCGTTAATACTGGTTTCATATCTCCTGTCATCCTGGCAAGCACAATTCTGTGGTTTATGTCAGTTTAAAGTTGAAGAAACAGAAGCAGACAGAACAGCATACCCACAGAAGGGACCCAGTTGGTTCTCTGGCCCCTGAGCATCAATGCACCATGCTGGGTGCTGCTTTGCTCAGAGAAGCAAAGACAGGAAGGTGTTGACTCCACAGTAGAGCCAGGACAGACAGCTCCTGGTTCTCACATCCCTCTTGCCTTCTGGGTAACAGCTAACAGTGTTATCACAAGCACTTCTCATTTCCCTCTAAAAAAAAAAAAGCAAAAACCAAAACCCAAACAAAGATACACATATTCTGTATCAAAGATGTTTACAAATTTTTAAAGAAGATTTTTATTTATTTATTTGATAGAAGGAGAGAGCACGATCAGGGGGAGCAGCAGAGGGAGAGGGAGAAGCAAACTCCCTGCTGAGCAGGGATCCCGATGGGGGACTCGATCCCAGGAGTTGAAGGCAGTTGCTTAGCCAGCTGAGCCACCCAGGTGCCCTGCTTGTGGCTTATTTTTATGTTTTCCTACTGAAGAACCCAAAGTGCTATAGGATGGTTCACCCCTGCCAGTTTGTCAGGTCAAGAGGAATTCCCAGCTGGGGCTTTAATGCATGTTGCTTTTTTTTTTTTAAAGTTGTGGTAAAATACACATAACATTATAAACATTTGTTAATGTAAAATTCACTGGCATTAAGTACACTCACAATGTTGTGTCCCTGTCCCCAGCAAAGACTCTATACCTGTTGAATAGTAACTGCTCCTTTCCCCCCAACCTCTCTGATAACTTCTATTTTTTATCTCTGTAAATTAATGTAGATTGCTTTTTTCATTCTACCCTTTTTATTGTGATTAAAAAAACATAACGTCAAATTTGCTATATTAACCATTTTTTTACATTAACCATTTTTAAGTATATAGTTCTGTAGTGTAAAGTATATTTACATTGTTGTGAAACAGATGTCCATCACCTTTTCATCTTGCAAATCTAAAATTCTTGACCCATTAAATAGCAATTCCTGTTTCTCCCTCCCCCCAGCCCCTGGTCACCGCCATTTTACTTTCTGTTTCTATGAATTTGAGTACTTTAGATATCTCATATAAGTAAATCATACAGTATTTGTCTTTTTGTGACTCGCTTATTTCATTTAGCCTAATGTCCTCAAGGTTCATCCATGTCATAGCATGTGACAGCATTTCCTTCCTGTTTAAAGCTGAACAGTATCCTGTTGTATGTATATAACACATTTTGTTTATCTGTCTATTGGCTGATGGACATCTGGGTTGCTTCTCCCTCTTGGCTACGGTAGATAGTGCTGCTGTGGGCGCAGGAGTGCAACTATCTCTCCAAGACCCTGTTTTCAGTGATTTTGGATATAGACCCAGAGTGGCATTGCTGGATTATACAGTAGTTCTATTTTTAATTTTCTGAGGAACCTCCATACTGTTTTCCAGTTGCGCCATTTTACAGTCCCACCAATAGTACATGAGGGTTTCCCTGTATCCTTGCTAACACTTGTTATTTTCTGTTGTGGTTGTTATTGTTTATAGTAGCCATTCCAAGGAGTGTGAATATATATATGTTGCTTTTTAAAATAATTTCTTTTCCAGGTGCCTGGGTGGCTCAGATGGTTAAGCGTCTGCCTTGGGCTCAGGTCATGATCCCAGGGTCCTGGGATCGAGTCCCGCATCGGGCTCCCTGCTCCTTGGGAGCCTGCTTCTCCCTCTGCCTCTCTCTCTGTCTCTCATGAACAAATAAATAAAATCTTAAAAAAAAAAAAAAAAAATAAATAAATAAATAAAGATTTTATTTAAAATAAATAAATAAATAAATAAATAAAGATTTTATTTAAAAAAATAAAATAAATAAATAAATAAATAAAGATTTTATTTATTTGTTCATGAGAGACAGAGAGAGGCAGAGGGAGAAGCAGACTCCCTGCTGAGCAGGGAGCCCGATGCGGGACTTGATCCCAGGACCCTGGGATCATGACCTGAGCCGAAGGCAGATGCTTAACCATCTGAGCCACCCAGGCGTCCCTAAATAAAATCTTAAAAAAAAAATAATAATAATTTCTTTTCCTTGTCCTTTCTTCCCAGCCTGGCATGGGAGGGCAGGATCGTGGTGGTGGGTTTTGCTGGAGGATCCATTGCTTCTGTGCCAGCCAACCTTTTGCTCTTGAAGAATGTCTCTGCCATGGGGCTGTACTGGGGCCGGTACAAAGAGCAGAACTTTCCCGTCTTCTCCAGAACCCTGTCCTCGGCTCTTCAGTACTGCCAGCAAGGGCTCATCCAGCCACACGTCAGAGCAGTTTTTAAGCTGGAGGAGGTGAGATGCTCTGGAGGGAGGTGATGTGGCTAAACGCCAGGACCTAATCGGTGTCAAACGACTGGGCGGTTTCTCTCTGGGTTCCATAAATCCTTCTTTTATGGAATGAGAAGGTACAAACAGGGACGCCTGGGTGGCTCAGATGGTTAAGCGTCTGCCTTTGGCTCAGGTCATGATCCCAGGGTTCTGGGATCGAGCCCCGCATCGGGTTCCCTGCTGGGCGGGAAGCCTGCTTTTCCCTCTGCCTCTCTCTCTCTCTCTCTCTGACTCTCATGAATAAATAAATTAAAAAAAAAAACATTAAAAAAAAAAAGAGAAAAGGTACAAATGCAGTGCAGAATAATGGGGTCTCACAGGCTGCAGGGTGACAGGATTTCTCCGGGTCTTCGGGCTTGTATGGCGGTCGCCTCAGGCCCAGGGAGCCACCGGGGAGGCTGAATTTGCGCAGGCCACAGAGGAGCTGGATTTTGAGGGCTCTCCCTACGTCACTGGTTTCTTAAGCAGAGGGAAGTGATGGTACTTTAGAAAATCATTTACCCGTGTTTCTATGAACCCTGAACTCCATAACATACCGGTCTGAGAAGGAAGCATTTAACTTGACCTTTGATTTTAGAAGACAGCCACTTTAAAGTACAACCAGATGATCTAAGCTGAGGTTCTGTGAACAAAACACTAGATCACTCCCCGTGTCAGAGGGCTGTAATTCATCCATTAGTCACCGTACTGAACTTTGTTGGGTCTTCATTCCCTTTTTTCATTCCCCCTCAGTCCCATTAATGTGGCTTAAACTTCCTCCAAAGTGTAATTGTGGGCATACATATGCAGTATAGTTGTAAATGTGAATCTGTTAGGCATTCACTGTGAAGTCCTTTTTTTTTTTTCTTTCTTCTTCTTTTTTTTTGCTTTAATTTGCTTTAATGTTCAAAAGACTGTTTTGGTGATTCCAGCCAGCCTTCGATGGCCGAGCCGTTTTGTTCGTATGCAGATTAGTGAGGCCTGAGATGTCAGTGCCAGACTTCGTTGCCCGCCAGCCTTCCATTTGGATGTTTTTCCCAAGAAAGTGGTTTACTTTCTTCCTCTTCCTTTTCGTATGTTAGTCCAGAGGGTCACGTTGGGTGGGAAAAAGAGAACCGGACTGGCCGTCGGAAAACTGGTCGGATTCTACTTCTGGCTTTGCCTTCTCCGGTGGCAACCCTGTGGAAGTCTCCTCTCCTTTCTGACCTGCGGTCTCCACACCGCTGCAGGGGGTGATGCTTCAGGGGCCACAGCCAGGATGTGGGCGGGTGGAGAGAGACCTGAGCGGCCTGGGTTCTGGGGCCCCCTCTGCTGTGGGGCTCTGAGTAGCTGCGCATCTTTACCTTTGCGTTCACCTTTTTCTTTTGTGAGAAGGTTTTGCAGCTTAAAAACTTGAAGACCACCAGTTTGAAGAATTTCTGAGTCCCGTTCCATCTTGTGGCTTTTATCATGTGTCTTGCGAGCCGAGGTTTGCTTCACCCGAGGCTCATGTATACCTGTTGATAGAGGATGAAGGCAATTAGGACAGGCCCGCAAACGCTGGCTGGTTTGAACCGCCTCTTCTTCCCACTGACCTATGTTCCAGGTGCTGCTCAGGCAGGAGAGAAAGCCAGACTGGGATTGTTGTTTTATTTATTTTTAAAATTATTTATTTATTTTTTTAAGATTTTATTTATTTATTTGTCAGAGAGAAAGAGAAAGCACAAGCAGAGGGAGAAGCAGGCTTCCTGCGGAGCAGGAAGCCTGATGCGGGGCTCAATCCCAGGACCCCGGGATCATGACCCGAGCCGAAGGCAGACGCTCAACGACTGAGCCACCCAGGCGCCCCAGAAACCTTATTTTAGAGTATGAAGTTTGTCCATCCATCGGAGAATTATCTGTGTGAAAGAGCTATCTTGCAGTTAAAACAACCAGGAATCTTGAACAGAACACTAAATCACACCCCGCGTCATAGGGCTGTAATTCATCCATTAGTCACTGTATAGGCACTACCAGAATTTATATATTTTGTTTTTTTAAAATGAAGATGATTAAATGAATGTATATATTACCCACTTAACGTGGGTAATATTTTTTATGTAAATCTGTTAATGTCTTAGAAAAAATTATTTATCGGAACCTGCCTGGGCTCGGAAAATGACCACTGTACGAATATATACAAGTATATATATATAATAGCCAGAGACACCGTGCTTCCTAGCTTGCTTTTCTCCTGAATATGTGAGCTTATAGATTGGACCTTGATAGTTGATATTAATGACTACATACTTTGTACCCTAGCCTGTACGAAGCACGAGGTATGAGCTCCCGTAGTACTCTGTGTGTCTTCTTTGTCTACTTGTAATTGTTCAATGCTTGTCATTCCCATAGACCGTAAGCTCCATGTGGGCAGGGGGCCGTGCATGTCCTTGTCTCCAGCTCCTGACAGGTACTCATGTATCTGTCGAATGACTGACTGAAAGTAGGAGGCTATCAGGTCAGACCACCTGAGTTCAGATCCTGGCCCTACCACTTAACTGGCTATGGGCAAGTTGCTCACGTCTATATGCTTGAGTTTCCTCATCTGTAATGGGAGCAGTAATATACTCTACATACTAAGGTCGTTGTGAAGATTAAATAAGATAACACATGTAAAAGCACATAGCAGACACTCGCTATATTCATGGGCAGGATTAGAAAGATAGTCTTTCAATTTTGAATTTTAACTAGAATTTATTATTTTCTGAAGTGTAGCATCCGCGCCCTGACAGGTGGGCCACGCACGAGCCCCGTGATCTGTCCAGGGCATGGCCTTATTCAGAGGTGCCAAGTCTGCTTTCTGTAGGGAGATGCTCACAAACGTCTCAGCCAGACGTAGGACTTACACCTCAGAGATCTGAACTTGTTTGTCATATAAAGGTCAGGGAGGTCACCACATGAATAGATTAGATAGATAGAAATTGTTTACTTGGAGTTTCCTGAGTGTATCTATGGAATAGTCTTAAAGATTAAATTACTCTCTATGTTTGGAGACTACATTAGTTTGAGTCCACTATTCCAGACCCAGTTCAGGCCCTGGCCCCTTGTCACCCTTCTCTAGTGATGGCTCACACCACTGATCCCTGCCGTCATACACCGAGACCCTGTCCCTGCGGCCCATCTCCTAACCCTTGCGGTCACAAGCTTTCCCCGGCGGGAGAGCCGATCCTAGGCAGGGCCTCCACCGTGCTCTTCAGGGTGGGAGCTGCTGCGGTCCTGGTGCACGGTGCTGATCCGAAGGACCTGTTGAAGTACTGGCTTCCCCGGAAATTGGATGCGGGGGTCTGGGTAATGCAACCGGGAAGTTGGGGGGCAGTTTACTGCATGGGGCAAGCTTTGACAAATGAAAGACGAGACAAATTGCTGCCTTTGTTCCTCCTGATGGAGTATGTCAACAAGCAGTGGGCTCTATATGGCCTCTCTGGAGAGGTCCCCCTGGAGCTGTGACTGGTTCAGGATCAGTAACACACGCCTCCCTCCTTGATTCACTTCACCTTTTCCCTCACCCTTGCCTCCCTGGGATTACAGTGAAGCGTTAGGGCATAGATTTTTTTCTAAAGATTTATTTATTTGAGAAAGAAAGAGAGAGAGAGGGAGAGAGAGAATCCCAAGGAGACTCCCCGCTGAGTGCGGAGCCTGACCCAGGGCTCGATTCCACAACCCTGAGATCATGACTTGAGCTGAAATCAAGAGTCAGATGCTTAACCTACTGAGCACCCAAGTGCCCCTACGGCATACGTTTTGACTAGGCTCTATTTTCTAAGGAACCCAGGCTGACACTTAGTTTTGAAGATTTATTTATATTTGTGTTTCATAATACATGGCTTGACTTTTTTTTTTTAAGTTAGGTTTATTGACCTGTCATCTACATTTAGTAAAACTCACTCTGAGCTTTGACAAACACATAGTCATGTAACCACCCCACTGCAATCAAGATATAGAACGGTTCATCACTCTGAAAAGTGCCCTTGTGCCCCTTTGTCATCAATCCCCTTCTCCTACCCCACAGCCCCTGGCAACCACTGGTCTGTTTTCTCTCCTCATAGTTTTGCCTTTTCCAGAATGTCATATAAATGGAGTCATACCCAGGAGATAGTCTTTTCAGTCTGGCTTCTTTCAGACCTTGTGTAATACTTCTGAGCCTCCCCCATGGATTTTTTTTTTTTCCAAGATTTTATTTATTAGAGAGCAAGCATGAGGGATGGAGAGGCAGAGGGAGGGACAAACAGACTCCCTCTGAGCAGGGAACCCCACATGGGACTCGATCCCTGGACCCCAGGATCATGACCTGAGCTGAAGGCAGATACCTCACTGACTGGGTCACCCAGGTGCCCCACCCACAGTTTTGCATACGTCAGTAATTTGTTCTTTTTTTTTTTACTGCTGAAGAGTGTTTCATTGTGCGGATGTTCCACAACTTATTTTTTCATTTATCAATTAATAGTTGTTTGATTATTTTTAGTTTTTGGTGATTATGAATAAGCCTTCTATAAACATTCACATACAAGTTTTGTATAGACTTTTTTTTTTTTTTAATTTAGGACTGGGATTTCTGCGTCATGTGCTAAGCATATGTTTAACTTTTATAAATTTGCGCAGACATTTAGTTGGCTTTATTTACAGAGCAGGTTTATTCCCCCCGGTCTCCAATGGTGCCTAGTTAACATCATTAGATAACAATGTCAGTTTAAAAGAAATCTATGCAGAATCCTACAAATGCCAGTTATCGATGTTCCTCAGGAAGAGGCACGCTTGACTGTGTCCACTGCTCTTTCTCTTTGCCTTCCTGTCTCTACCGCCCAGGTTTTGAAGACACGGCAACTATTATTGCATTCCTACCAAAGCCCATACATAGCATGTTGGGTTTTCTATTTTTTGGTGTATTCTAGGTGAGACACTGATGTTCCAGTATGCATTATCTGTGCGCTTCGGGATTTTGTTTGTACTGATTTGCTACTATATAGTTAACTTTTAATAAACTACCAACTGCTTATCAGAGTGGTGGTATTATTTCGCATTCCCACCGACAAATTTATGAGAGTCTAGTTGTTGGGCACCTGCCAGAACTTCATACTGTCAGGTCATTTTCCTTCATGTTAGCCATTCTAGTAGGTATCTGGTGGTATCTAATTGTGGGTTTAATTTGCATTTCTCTATTGAATAATGATCTTGAGTATCTTTTCGTATGCTTATTTGTCATCTGTATCTCTTTTTGGGTAAAATGCGTTGACTGACTTTTAAAAGAAGATTCAGATCAACTTGTATTAGAGCAATGACATAATAAATATAATTCCACTGGGACTGTGTATCACTAACTAAATATTTTTTACCTTTTAAAAACAATCCCGGGCGCCTGGGTGGCTCAGTTGGTTAAGCGACTGCCTTCGGCTTAGGTCATGATCCTGGAGTCCCGGGATCGAGTCCCGCATCGGGCTCCCTGCTCGGCGGGGAGTCTGCTACTCCCTCTCCCACTCCCCGTTTGTGTTCCCTCTCTCGCTGTGTCTTTCTCTGTCAAATAAATAAATAAAATCTTTAAAAAAAAAAAAAATAAAAACAATCCCACTCAGTCCCAGGTATATTCATTCATTCATGAGTTCATTTTATTCATCAACTTTCATGGGGTATTCTGTATGCCAGTCAATAAAAACTAAGACTTAAGAAATTTCTTTGTTTTTTCGGGAAGCTCTCAGGACAGGGTTATTATAGGGGGAAGGGATGGTTTCTAAGGAGGCATGAATCAGCATGATATATTTAGGGAGCTATAGCTTACTCTGATTATTCCTGCTTGATAAGCTAATTAAAAATTCCAGCAGCGGAACCTAAAACAAAAGCAATATCCTCACCCTGCCCCCACGTTCCGGGTTGCGTATCTCCAGAGACAAATTGAATTATGGCTTCACCCACTGTGAGGGAGGGTTCTGGGGACAGCCTGTGGATCTGTCTGGGGAGCAGTATGGAGCACCTTCCCTTTCCACAGCTGGTAGAATGCAGAAGGAGGAAAATGTCCCCAGGCATCTGAATTAGCTATCAGAAGACTCTGGTCTAATGCCCTGCACTTTCCTTCTTAGTTTCTCACTCAGAGCCTTATCACACTTATTAAGCATCCAGTTCTTAAGGCCACCGGTTGTCTGTTTTCCTAGCCCCGATAGAAACCCAGGGTAGAAAGGGGACAGAGTTGGGTTAATTTTAGAAGCATCTGCAATCACAGCAGAAGTGGCAACTGGACAGAGAAGTAACAGAACATCTGAAAAACAGAAGGGAAAATCACAGATCTTCAAAGTCATGAGGTTCCCAAATCATGGAACAAAAAGTGTATGCTTCCCACCAAGATTATCTTTCAGAGAAGTGAGGTAAATGTGTGCTCCATTTTTATAAATATTTATATGCAAAATGATTAAAAAGAAGCTCTAGCATTTAAAGGGACAATGTTCTTTTTATGTTAAGATTTACTTGTTAGGAGATTCCTTATTTCTCCAGGATGCCAGGTAAAAGAAGTATCACTATCTCGAATTGTGCTGGCTTTCCCGAGTATTTTCTGTCGTTGGGCTGTGACAGATCTCTGGGAACACGCGGCTTCTAACTGAGAGGGAGAGATGCAGCTGTGAGTCACCTGAGCTGTGCCTCCAAGTGATCGTGATCGGCAGGGCAGGGGTGCATGTTTCAAAACACGTGTCTTAGACCTCTTCCACCTCCTTTGAGTATGTCTAAATTTGCATGGATTGGAAAGGTCTCCGTAAGGCACAAAGACCCACAGGACGGATGTGTTTTTTTTTTTAATATTGAAATATACTTTATTAAGACAGATGTTTTTGAAACCAGAGATTTTGTGCTGCAGAGAATTGGTTTGTTTGATTGATTGGTTGGTTTCTCTGCTTATTTTTATTTATTTATTTTTCTATGCTTTTGAGGAAGGATTTCAAGTGGGAAGGGTTGGTTATTCATATTCCTCATTTCAAAGCACATTTGCACGGTTGGCCCATCTTTTGTTTTTACGTCTGTGTATTTCTGGATGTCTTTATTAGTTACTCCCTTTATCCTCACTGCCCACTACTGTCCTCCACTTGTTTTCCTCTCCTCAGACACACTCTGTAGTGTGTTTGGTACATGTCCTTGGATTTATATTTCCTTTGAAAACATACATATTTTTGTGCGCTCATTTATTTTCAAGTCACACAAATAAATAACAGCATAGGGTTGTGCTGTGGACCTTGTTCTGTTTCTTCATTTTTCACTCAGCGTCGTCTTTTTAAGATCCACCTATGTTGCTGGTGCTGTTTCCAGTTCATTGCTTCCCACTGCTGCAGATGACACCGTGGTGTGCACCTGCCATATTTTACACATCTGCTTCCTAGTGATGCCCTCTGGGGTTGACCTGATTCCCTGCCGCCATAATCAGCACTGTCATCCACAGTCTCACAGTCGGGACTTACGCAAAGTTGCTTTGGGAGTATTTTCCTGGGAGTAGGGTTGTTGGGTCACAGGATATATGCATACTTAATTTGTCAGCAAACTGCTCTCCAGGATGACTTGACCAGTTTATGCCCCTTCCTGCAGTGCATGCGAATTCTTTATTCGCCACCCTGTTGCTATGTAGCATTGTCCTACTTTCTGATTTTTGCCAAACCGATAGGCATGAAGTGGCATCTTATTATTTTAATTTGCGTTTCCCTGATTTCTAATCAGTGTAAGCATCTCTTTATAGATTCGGTAAACATTCGAGTTTAGCAATTTCAGCCCTTCATGCAGCTTTCTACAGGGCTTCCTGCCTCTTTCTTACCAATTTGCAGAAGTCCCTTGTGTGATCTGTAGTTCACAAATTTTAATGTGCATATGAATCACCTGGGGATCTTGTTAAGATGCAGATTATGATTCAGTAAAGGTGGGAGGGGGCTCAAGATTGTGCATTTCTAATAAGCTCCCAGATGATGCAGAAGCCTATGGTCCTTGAACCACCCTGTGAGTAGCAAGGTTCTAGATGTTAGTTTGAGACTTTGCAAAGGTCTGTCCTTCTAAATTTGTTATTTCTCTATCACCTTTGTCTCGATTTAATATAATCAAGCAAATTGCCTTATGGGTTAGTGCTATTTGGGACATGTTTAAAAAGTCTTTTGTCATATCTGGGCCACAATGATCTTCTCTATTTTTCTCTACTAACTTTTATTTTTAAGATTTATTTATTTGAGAGAGAGAGTGTGTGTGTGTGTGAGCAGGGGCAGGGGCAGAAGGAGAGGGAGAGAGAGAATCTCAAGCAGACTCTCAATTGAGCATGGACCCTGGTGCAGGGCTTGATTCCAGAACCCTGATCATGACTTGAGCTGAAGTCCAGAGTCGGCTGCTTAACTGACTGAGCCACCCAGGTGCCCCTCTGTACTAACTTTATACTTTTATTTCACACTTAAGGATTTAATCCATCTTAAGTCACCTCTGTATTGGGTATAAATCAGGTAACCAATTTTTATTTTTCCCCTTGTAGTGAGCCAGTTTTCCCGGACCAAATAGTTCATTGTTTCTCCATTGATTTGTGGTGCTCCCTTCATCTTATTTCAAGTTCCCAGATACACTCTGCTTTCTCTTCTATTCCTTTGGTTCAGATTCCTGTTCCTATAATAGTATCATACAGTTTTTATCTTTATAGCTTTGAAGTATGTTTTAATATCTGGAAGTGTCACTCTTCCATCTTAGTTTTTAAAATTTGATTTAGCTCTTTGTGAGTCTTTATCCTTTTAGGTAAATTTTATGGGTATTTTTTTTAAGATTTTATTTATTTGAGAGAGAGAGAGAGCGAGAGAGAGAACATGAGTGGGATGCAGGGCTTGATCCCGGGACCCTGGGATCATGACCTGGGCCGAAGGCAGATGCTTAACCGACTGAGCCACCCAGGCACTTTTAGTGAATTTTGGAAGAGATTTGTTTAGTCCCTAAAAAATATCTGGCTGAAATTTGGAATGGAATTGCATTGACTTTTTAGATTAATTTGGGTAAGTATTGCTATTGATATTTTTACAATGTTAAGTTGTCTTATTTGTGAATAGGGATATATTGCCGTTTATTCAGCTCTGTCATGTTTTTAAATAGATTTTAAAGTTTTTCTCCATAAAGTCTTGTGGATCATTCTTAGTTATGTTAATTATAAGTACTTTACTGTTTCTGTTGCCTTTGAAAGCACTATTTTATTTCTGTTATATTTCCTAGTTGATTATTTTGATACAGAGAGATATCAGTAATTTTTGTTAGCTAATCTCGTTCCTCACAATCTTGCAGACCTTTCTTATTTGCTTGTCCATTGCTTTGGTTAGTTTTTCTATGTAGATTATTATATTATATGCAAATAATGACACTTCTGTTTTCCTCCATTCTTTGCTTTTTCAATTTTAATTTTTTGCATTTATTATTTATTTTATTAAATATCAGGAGACTTTGCTTTTTCAGCAGTCTTATGTTTACAGAAAAATTCAACAGAAAGTATAGAGCATTCTCCTATCTATATTCCTTCTCCCACCATCCAGTTTCCACTAGTTAAACACCTTTTTTTTTTTTTTAAGATTTTATTTATTTATTTGAGAGAGAAAGGGAGAAGGAGAGTACAGAGGGGGAATGAGAGGGAGAAGAGGCTCCTCACTGAGTAGGGAGCCTGATGCGGGACTCGATCCCAGGACCCTGGGATCATGACCTGAGCTGAAGGCAGACGCTTAACCTACTGAGCCACCCGGGCGCCCCTCCATTGGTGTTAACATCTTGCTTTGGTGTGGTACATTTGCTACAATTGATAAACCAATATTGATACATTATTATTAACTGAAGTCTATAGTTTACATTAGGGCTCACTCTTTGTGCTGTACAGTTCTATAAGTTTTGCCAAGACAAATGTATAATGTCATGTGTCCATCATTATAGTATCATACAGAATAGCTTTATTGCTCTAAGGTATTCCCTGGGCTCCACGTATTCACCCCTGCTCCCTACCCCAACCCCTGACAGCCACTGATCTTCTTACTATCTCTATAGTTGTGGCTTTTCCAGAATGTCATATAGTTGGAATCATATAGTATGTATCCTTTTCCGACTGGCTTTTTTACTTAACAGTCTGCACTCAAGATTGTCCCATGTCTTTTCGTGGCTTGATAGCTCATTTCTTCTTATCACGGAATAATATTCCATTGCCTGGATGTACCACAGTTTATTTACTCATTCACCTACTCAAGGACATCTCTGTTGCTTCCGAGTTTTGACAATTGTGAATAAAGGTGCTATAAACATTTGTGTGGACCTAAGTTTTCAGTGTATTACCTAGGAATGTGATTGCTGCATCACATGGTAAGATTATGTTTAGCCTTGTGGGAAACTGCCAAATTGTCCTCCGAAGTGGTTGTACCATTTTGTATTCCCACCAGCAATGAATAAAAAGTTCCTATTGCTCTGTATCCTTGCCAGCATCCACTGTTGTCCGTGTTCTGGATTTTAGCTATTCTGAGAGGTGTGTGGTGGTATCTTGTTTTTGTGTGCATTGCTTTAATGACGTATGATGTTGAACATCTTTTCGTGTGCTTTTTTTGCCATCTGTCTGTCTTTATGGATGAGGTGTCTGTTCAGATTTTTTGCTGCTTTTTTAATTGGGTTGTTTGTTTTCTTACTGTTGAGTTTTTTTTTAAATAAAGATTTTATTTTTAAGTCATCTCCACACCCAACGTGGGGCTTGAACTTACAACCCCGAGGTCAAGAGTTGCACACTCCACTGACTGAGCTAGTCAGGCACCCGATCTTATTGTTGAGTTTTTTTTGTTTTGTTTTGTTTTTTAAGATTTTATTTATTTGACAGAGAGAGAGCACAAGTAGCCAGAGCAACAGGCAGAGGGAGAGGGAGAAGCAGGCTCCCCACTGAGCATGGAGCCCAACATGGGGCTCGATCCCAGGACCCCGGGATCATGACCTGAGCTGAAGGCAGCTGCGTAATCGACTGAGCCACCCAGGCACCCCTTATTGTTGAATTTTAAGAATTCTTTGTATATTTTAGATACAAGTTTTTTTTTTTAAGATTTTATTTATTTATTTGACAGAGAGAGACACAGTGAGAGAGGGAACACAAGCAGGGGGAGTGGGAGAGGGAGAAGCAGGCTTCCTGTCGAGCCGGGAGCCCGATGCGGGGCTCGATTCCAGGACCCTGAGACCATGACCCGAGCCAAAGGCAGACGCTTAACGACTAAGCCACCCACGTGCCCCTATATACAAGTTCTTTATGAGACATGCATCTTACAAAGATTTTTTCCCAGGCTGTGGCTTGTCTTTTCATTCTCCTGAGTGTTTTTTGCAGAGCAGAGATTTATAATTTTATGATGTCCAACTTAGCAGTTTTTTCTTTTATGGATCATGCTTTGGTGCTCACTGCCAGATCCAAGGTGATGTGGATTTTTTTTTTCCTGTTTTCTTCTGAAAGTTTTATAGTTTTGCCTTTTACATATAGGTGTCAGATTGATTTTGAGTTAACTTTTGTGAAAGATATAGGAACAGTGTGTTGATTCATTTCTTTTGCATGTGGATGTCCAGTCATTCTAGCACCATTTCTTGAAAAGACTATCCTTTCTCCATTGAATTCCCTTTGCTCCTTTGTTAAGGATCAGCTGCCTCTACTTGTGTGGGTCTATTTTTGGGCTCTAATCTGTTCCATTGATCTGTTTATCTATTCTTTTGCTGGTATCACACTGTCTTGATTACTGTGGCTGCTTCTTAATTTATGTTTTATAACCTTATACTTCTAAAAAATAGGATTTGAGATAGATTGCAATTTCGGTTATGCTGGAAACAGGACAATTTTTTTTTTAAAAGATTTTATTTATTTATTTGAGAGAGAGAGAGCACATGAGGGGGGGAGGGTCAGAGGGAGAAGCAGACTCCCTGCTGAGCAGGGAGCCCGATGCGGGACTCGATCCCGGGACTCCAGGATCATGACCTGAGCCGAAGGCAGTCGCTTAACCAACTGAGCCACCCAGGCGCCCTGGAAGCAGGACAATTTTAATAAAAAGATAAACATTGTAAAATATTAAACTATTGATTCTTCTGGCAGTGGGTATATTCCTTCAAAAACTAGAACACACAGAAATATTATGATAGAGCATGGACAGGCCTGAGGACTTCTTCCCTGCTGTCATTTATCTGACAACATTGAAAACTATACCTTAGACAGAAAAATTCCAAGGTTGGGTTATTCTTAAATTTTTTTTTTCCTATGAGTTTGTGGTGATTAATTATTTAGTTAGTATGGCAGAGTTAGTTGCTATAGTTCATTGGAGACACATCTTAATATTTTAGCTATTTTAAGACTCCAACTACCAACAACTGTTTGTTGAAATACACAAGTGTGACCACATTTTTTCTTTTTGAAATTTTTTAGGTCAATGATGCCTTCCTTCATGTGATACAGCGCAAATCCACGGGCAAGGTGCTTATCTCCCTTAAATAAATCCTCACCTCAGCAGCCAACTCAGCTTGTCCAAATCCAAACTTATCATCTTTCCAAAAAACCTTATTTCCCTCCTGTGTTTCTAAAGGTGTTACCACTTTCCTTATTAATCCAGGTTCAAAGTCTTTTATTTTATTTTTTTTAAGATTTTATTTATTTATTTGACAGAGAGAGACACACGAGAGAGGGAACACAAGTAGGGGGAGTGGGAGAGGGAGAAGCAGGCTTCCCGCAGAGCAGGGAGCCCGATGCGGGACTCGATCCCAGGACTCTGAGATCATGACCTGAGCCGAAGGCAGACGCTTAACCAACTGAGCCACCCAGGCTCCCCTAGGTTCAAAGTCTTTTAAAAGAGTCACCTTTGATTCTGTTTTCTTATTCCTCATAATTAGTGTGACATATACTTTATTGCCCTAACTTGGACGTCTTTGAGAGTGAAAGGGTGCTATTAGTAGTTAAACCAGGAAGGCAGGTGTCCCACGCAAAGCGGGATGTATGGTCATCCTGTTCATAATACACTAGTGGCCAGGTTCTGTCATCCCCACTCTAAGATATCTCTGACCTCCATATCCTCTTTTCCATTCTGCCTAATTATGTCTCATCTGCTAATTCCAGTAATTTCCTAACTGGCTTTCCCACCTTTAAACTACCCCCACTCCTCCATCCTTGTGATGCACTGTTCCCATGGTGACCTTCCCAAAGCACAGCTGTAACTGTGTTTGACTCAAAACCCACAATGGCTGCCCGTTGTCTACTTGGTGGAGTTCAGACTCTTTGAGCTGGCATTTCTTTATGTCCTTGATTTTGCCCCACTCTGCTTTGCAACCTTAGGTTACACGCTGGAGCCCCTCTGTACGCACTTACATTTTTGGCCAACCCGCCTTTGCTCTGCGCAAACAATTACCTCTACTCCCTTATCTCTGTCAAACATAAGCCCTCCTGACCTCCAAGACTGACCTCTGCCATGAGCTTGTGGCCTGAGGAGGGCGGTCATTTCTTCCCTCCACCTTCCTATAGCTTTTCCCCCAGGATTTGTCACATTCTGCCTTGCACCAAAGGGAGCAGCTGGTCCCTAGAATGAACACAAGATTCTGCATCTACGATGTGGGTTTGAATCCCAGTCTCACCTCACTTTGGAGGTGCTTATTGAAGGTCCTTGAGACTTCCTTTTCTCCCTGTAAAGTGGATATTACAATATCTTCCTCATAATGTTGCCATGAGCAATATGTGCAGTGATTGGGGAAAGTACCTGGTGCATGGTAAGCTATTAGCAAATGCTAGTCACTTTTACTTCTTTCTTTCCTCCTTTCCCAGTATAGCGTAAGTTCCTCGAGAGCAGGTACGATGTCTGATTCACCTTTGTACCTCCCACAATACCTAGCACAGTGAGTTGCCCTTATTAAATACTCAATAAATGGAATTGATTTTAAATTATCTGCAAGTCTAAATTGTGGGAATAAGTTAAGACTACGTTACCTTGGTAACCACCCAAATGTCCTTCAACAGATGACTAGGTATACAGAATGTGGTATATCCAAACAATGGAATATTATCCGGTCTTAAAAAGGAAGGATGTTCCGGGCGCCTGGGTGGCTCAGTCAGTTAAGCGGCTGCCTTCGGCTCAGGTCATGATCCCGGGGTCCTGGGATCGAGCCCCACATCCGGCTCCCTGCTTGGCGGGGAGCCTGCTTCTCCCTCTCCCTCTGCCTGCAGCTCCCCCTGCTTGTGTGTGTTCTCTCTCTGTCAAATAAATAAATAAAATCTTTAAAAAAAAAAAAAAAGGAAGGATGTTCCGACACATGCTACAACATGGATGAACCTTGAAGACACTATGCAAAGTGACATAAGCCAATCACAAAAAGACAAAGATGATATGATTCCACTTACAGGAGCTACTGAGAGGGGTCAAATTCATAGAGATAGAAAGTAGAATGGTGGTTGCCAGGGACTGGGGGAGGACACAATGGGGAGTTACTGTTTAGTGAGAACAGAGTTTTAGTTTGGGAAGATGAAAAAGTTGTTTTTTTTTTTTAAAGATTATTTATTTATTTATTTGACAGACAGAGAGAGAGGGAATACAAGCAGGGGAAGTGGGAGAGGGAAAAGCAGGCTTCCCGCGGAGCAGGGAGCCAGATGTGGGGCCCGATCTCAGGACCCTGGGATCGTGACCTGAGCCGAAGGCAGACACTTAATGACTGAGCCACCAGGCTCCCCAATGAAAAAGTTTTTGAGGTGGATGGTGGTGATGGTTGCATGACAATGCGAATATACTTAATGTCACTGAACTGTCCATTTCAAAATGGTTAAAATGGTCATTAAAAAAAAAGATTTTATTTATTTGAGAGAGAGAGAGAGAGAGAGTACAAGCTAGGGAGAGAGGCAGAGGGAGAGGGTGAAGCAGACTCTCTGCTGAGCAGGGAGCCCGATGCGGGCCTTGATCCTAGGACCCCAGGATCATGGCCTGAGCCGACGGCATGTACTTAGCCAACTGAGCCACCCAGGTGCCCCTAAAGCGGTCATTTTTTGTGTTACATATATTTTACCACAATAAAAAATGTTAAAAAAAAGCACAACATATTACCCTCACATCTAAGTGAATCCATTAGGAGAAGAGAACAGAGTGTGAGTAGAGCGCCCAGTGGAGGTTGAAATAAGCTCCAGTCGCTGCTTACAGTCTCTGGTCTGTGGGGCGAAGTCCTCTATATTTCTTAGTGCTAAACTCTGTTCTCTACTCCTCCTGCTCCAGGAGTGATAAATTCCCAGAAAGGAGAGTGGTGGGGTGGTGAGAAAACGGACAATTGACACCACAGGGATGGGTGTACCTTATCCTTGATGAGGTTTTCTTCCAATAAATGTGGTAAGAGGCTTTGTTTTCTGCTAAGTACCTCAGACCATTTGGAAACACCAATCTTCTTAGGATCTCTTCACCAAAAAAGCTTCTGGAAAAATTGAATTGTAAAATAGGAAGTGAACATTTGGGGAAAGAATTTGAAAACGAGAAAGTAGCAGAAGGAGGGGGAGGGGAAACCACCCTTGTGTCTGTTGTGGGCCCACGTGGTGCTTCCGTGAGGCTCAGAGTCCACGCTGCGCCTCTTCCATGCCTTCTCGAGCTGCCTGCCCTGAGGTTCCATTTAATGGTCTGCCTCTCCTTACCTGCTCCCCTGACCCCCGCAAATTACTTCTTCTTAAAATGAGCTGTTGTGTATTTAAATGAAAGTTGGTTTTCAAAAATATCAAGACACAAACTCTGAGGCTAATTTAAGAATTTCCTGACACCCTGTGGGATAACTGAAGACATGCGGGGCAGATCCCAGAGAGATCGGGAAAGGTGCGAAAGCCCAGCGGGGAGCCCCCTTTCCGTCTGTTCAGAGCTGATCAGTAGGTGTCACTAGCCATAAAGATCGATTGTCCTCAGCTCACTAATGTCAAAATGACTTAGATTGAAAGAGGCAGTCATTAAGGAGAGTGAATTTCTTCGGGTTTAACCAGTACTGGTCAGAACCCCTAATGACCTGCTCTCTGCTTGCCGTGTCCCTGCTTCATTGGCATGATTTGGAAGCATTTGACTCATATTTTAGTCACCGTTTGGTTGTTCCACCATCTGAGCCGTTAGTCTGAAAAAAGAATCAGTGCAGCTCCAAGTGCCAGCCATTTATTCCATATTCACAGACTTTTCCCAGCGCTTCCTTGCAGGCTGGCTGCTGGAGAAATCATGCCCACACACCTGCCTCTTCCGGTTTCCTGACTGTGGGCCTGTCCACCTGCACACACTTCTCAGCAGCCGAGGGAGGTTTCATGCTGGTAGCTGTGGAGTCATCTTGTCTCCACATCGCCAGTGTATCTGTCCCTGCTCCTTCTACAGTCTGTGGCTTCAGGAAGCTCTCTTGTCCCTTGGAGCTATGGTGAGGACCACAAAAGATTTGTTACTTAGCAGGCGAAGAGAAATAAAGGTGTCCTCGCGTAACTACTTGTATTCAACAACAACAAAAAAACTCAGAAAAATGTACGCTGTTCCTTCACTTATCTTCCTTCTCAGATTAAGTGAATCAAAGAGCAGTGATTTTTCAAAATACTTATTGTTTATAGAAGTCACGTGAAGGGAAGACCCAGATGAAGCAAACAAATGCTGACCTGCCTGATTATTCTCTTCCTCTGGCATCTTTGTCACAGCCTATGCTCGACTGAAGCTCTGGGCTGCAAGTGTGCTGGCCTCTGGAACTTGCTATTGTTGAGGAATCCCATACGAAGTGATAGTTATTATTTTTATTTTTTGCTGTATTTAGAAACCGTTTCCTAAACTTCAGTGAGTCGCCTCATTATTTTTTAAAAATGGATTTTGTTAAAATCATTAAAACAATACCACGTGGCCACTGAAAAAAGTCAAAGCAGCAAGCAGTTTATTAGATATTATTATGCTATTTTTCTCTAACCTGTCTTATTCCCCTTCTCCAGGGAAAGCACTGTAAGCAGTTCGGTGCTAGTCTGCAGACCCTTCAAACACATACACATGTATGCATACACAGAGGGTTTTTTGTTTGTTTTAAGATTTATTTATATATTTGAGAGAGAGAGTGCGTGCACTGGGTGGGGCAAGGCAGAGGGAGAGGGAGAGAGAATCCCAAGCAGTCTCTGTGCTGAGCATGGAGCCTGACATGGGGCTCAGTCTCATGACCCTGAGATCATGACCCGAGCCGAAAACAAGAGTTGGATGCTTAATCAATCGCACCACTCAGGCACCTCTAGAGTTTTGTTTTGTTTTTTTTTTAAAGACATACATAGGTTTTAAAAATAACTGATCATAGTATGCATACTATTGTGTAATGTACAGCTTTTAATCAATAATATGTTATGAACACCATTCCATATTAGTAAATATAGATGTCTCATTTTTTAACAGCTGCTTATTACTGTTCCATAATGAGGATGTGTATCATATGCAACCACTTCCTTGTTAGTGGGCTTATTCATTTATTCACCTTGACGTAATAAACATAGCTGTGCCTCTGGGTGCCAAGCTCAGCACAGCACAGGGAATATATGACGGTGAGCAGAAGCTTATAAATCTAGTAGGGGAGACGGACATTAATTAAAATCACAAAACCATGTCAGATTAGTGCCCTGCAAGATGTAATGGGGGAACGTAACTCAGGGAGGTCAAGAGAGGTTTCCCTGAGGAAAGACCCTTCAAACTCTGTCTGAAGATGGAGGCTTCTGGAACATTTAATTCTAGGAATTTAAGGACGGAGGGAAGAAAGGGAGGAATGTTCTAGGGCCCTGTGGCAAATGAAAGCATGTGAGGGAGACGGGCTAAAAGAAGGGCAGTGGGGCTGGAGTGGGAGCAATGGAAACAGGTGTCATGAGATGAGGCTGCAGGCAGGCTGATGAGGCTGATGATGGGGAAAGAAATGGACGGGATAGAGAGCTCTGCAGGAGGCAAAAGTGGAAGGACTTGGTGTTAGATTGGATACGAGCAGGGTTGGTGGAGGGGAGAGGGAGAGAAATGTCAAGAT
Organism: Mirounga angustirostris; assembly: GCF_029215605.1. Classification (NCBI taxonomy): domain Eukaryota; kingdom Metazoa; phylum Chordata; class Mammalia; order Carnivora; family Phocidae; genus Mirounga; species Mirounga angustirostris. The sequence goes on from NW_026991714.1 coordinate 48,947,041, forward strand.
GATTCCTAGCTTCCTGGAGAGGTATTTGAGAGGAGGAACATCAGAGGAGAATTGGGTCTTGGCAGTGGCAGGGGATATGATGGGGTCAGAAGATGAGTTTTTGAACATATTGCGACATCCAGATGTCAACTGTGTAGTTTTATGTACTTGTCCGGTGCTCGGAGGAGAGGTGTGGCCTAGAGATACAAATTTGGGTGTCATGTGCATGGAGGGTACTATCGGTACCTGTGATAAGATTGTAGAGACAGCATGGAGAGAGAGGGGACGAGGGTCTAGACCAACCGTGAACGTCCTTCCTCTCAATAGGGCTATAGAGTATTTTGTGACTGCACTGAGGACCACCGAAAGGGACTTGGAGAGGGCTAGTTGCTTTAACAGAAATCACATGAGGTTATCAGGAAGGCTGTATTGTATTGCACAGTGGATAAAGCACGATTCTCTCATTGGACGACCAGCAACTCAAGCTCTACTTCCAGCTGTTTGACCTTGGACTAGACTCATCTTTTCAATTTTCTCATGTAAAAAATGAAGATCATAATACGTTTTTTCTACCTTGCATGGTTCATGTGATGGTCAACTGAGATCATGTATGTGAAAGCGCTTTGTAAATTGTCATTTTCATGATAGATTATGAGGTTGTCTAGTACCAGCCTGTTGAAATTCAATTCAGAGTTGAAGCAAAATGTATCTTTTTTCAGCATATGTTGGGCTGACATGGAGCAAAGGAATGGTTTGATTTTTAAAAGTGTCTCTCAAATATTTCTACACTTTATTTTAGCTGAAGTCATTGTGCTCTTTTATACAGAGTAATGGAAAAGTGATGGGCGCCAATGATCTGATGTACCTCAAAGACATACAGAACCTAACAAGGTCTAGGGAAGGATGCCTAAATTGATCCAGAGGGTAGAGACGGTTCTTTTGTGAGGGATGATAAAAGAATTATGGCTCTTCATTCTGGAAAGACAGCCTGAGAGGAGAATATGATTGAAATTTATAAAATAATGAAAATCATAGAATAAAAATATGAACTTATTAAATCCCAGAGCTAGGGAAGCTTTATCATTTTAAAGAAATAGTTTTAGGGCAAAGTAAAAATAGCAGGTTTTTACATAGGAATAGCACACATATGGAACTTACTACTCTCAAAGATTGCTAGGACCCAAATCAAATATTATAAGAGAAAGATGTGTATTTCTGGAGGATAGTTTCATAGAAGATTATAAAATGAAATTAAAACAATTTGGGGGGGCGCCGGGGTAGCTCAGTTGGTTAAGCGTCTGCCTTCAGCTCAGGTCATGATCCCAGGGTCCTGGGATCGAGCCCCGCCTAGGTCTCCCTGCTCAGCAGGGAGTCTGCTTCTCCCTCTCCCTCTGCCCCTCTCCCAGCCCCCTCTCGTGCGCTCTCTCTCTTGCTCTCTCAAATAAATAAATAAATTAAAAAAAAAAAAACCAATTTGGGTAAATCTCCCTGATCTTGGAGGATGGCACCATAGAGAGTGGTCACGAAGCTTCCCTCTTCCCAACTGGTGTCCTTGTCCAGTTCAAGATTCCTGAGTGGATATGCTGGAGAGGGCAGAGCACAGAATTAGAGCTCAGTGGGCCTGGCTGCAAGTATTACCTCTCTGACCCTAGAGAGTCACTTCTTTTTTTTTTTTTTTTTTTTTTTTTGGTACCTCAGTTTCCTAATCTTCAAAAAGAAAAAAAAAAAAAGGTAATAACATTAAAACCTGCCTAATTATTGTGAGAAATTCAACTGAAGGGATGTCTGTGGAAGTGTTTTGTAATTGATAAACATATCCGTGTAAGCGTGAGAATTTCCACTTTTATTGTTGCATTTCTAATTCTATTTCCTTCAGGTGGGTTGACCTTCATCCTGTTCTTTCTGATCCTGGCCTTATTAGGGAGCAGTGTTTCCCAACTCAGAAATGAAGGAGAGCACTGAGGGCAGGGACAATCCCCTGTCCTCAAGGGAGGTGGAGAGAATGCAGATCTTTCTTCTTTCACCCCCTTTTCCTCCCTGTGAAGGTGGAGAAATAAAGGTAAGGAGAACTTTAAGCATCTCTCTTTCCACTTTGGCTGTTTTGGGTGGTAAGATGCCACCTAAAGACTAGGGTGTTCCTGGCTGGCTCAGTCAGTAGAGCATGCGACTCTTGATCTTGGGGTTATAAGTTTGAGCCCCACATTGGGTGTAGAGATTGCTTAAAAAAATGAAAAAAAAGGTTTTTTAAAAGATTTCACCTATTTATTTGACAGAAAGAGAGATGGAGAGAGAGAGACAGAGCACAGGCAGGGGGAGCAGCAGAGGGAGAAGGAGAAGCAGGCTCTCTGTTGAGCAGGGAGCCCAATGTGGAGTTCGATCCCAGGACCTTGATATCATGACCTGAGCCGAAAGCAGACACTTAACCAACTGAGCTACAGATCTTGCAGATCTTAGGAAAACTAAAAAAGGCGAGTACAGGGCTGGATGAGAAAACCATGAGGATTGGTTTCTTAATGGCATCTGTAGGTTTAGAATTTAAGGGAGAGAGAAAAATAATGACTGAAATTTCCTTTCAAGACGGCCACTGCAGTTCACTATGCCGGAAAGCTGATGGAGATCTGGAGGGAGAGACTGTGTCTTGTCTGGAGGGTCCTCTGAATCTCCTGTGTACCCTAAGGAATCCGACTTTGGCAGAGGAGATCCAGGAACAGCAGGAAGAGAGAGCTGATAACAAATAACTTCTTATTTCCACCATAGCAAATATGAACTGCTTTGCCTGGCTTCCAAGCACTCCACCCACCGTACCACCTCCCCTGACCTCATTTCCCATGGGGTAGAATGGAAGGAGAATGGCCCAGAAGCCAAGACAGCCCTCGATTTGAATTTTGGCCTCAGCACTCATTAGCTGTGTGAGTTCAGCTTCGAGTCCATAAAACGGTGGTAATAGTAACCCCCTTATCCTTGAGTTGCAGTGAGGTCTGATGAGGTTATATTTGTGAAGCACTTAGCATAGTGCCTGGCACATCATAGGCCCTAAATAAATGTCGGCCTTTGTCATGACTTATCAGTACTCTTTATTCTAAGGAGATGGACTGCTAGATAATGAGCTCCATGACTGCGGGGACCAAGATGTGCTTTGCTCACTATGTGTCTGTGGTGTAAGTACACAGAGCCTAAAGAAATGAATTTCTCTGCACCAAGCCCCTCTCATTCCTTTTCTGTGCAAGTTATATCCATTCAGGGCCCCGCTGAAGGCTCATTTCCTCTGGGAAACCAGCTCATATTGATCTTGCTCACTTAGGAACTCCTGTAGCACACAATTCAGCCCCTAGAGAGACATGGATTTGCATAGTTGTCTTTTTGCATTGTATATGTTAGTCTTAGCCTTCAATGATGTTCAGCATCTAGTGAACATTTGCTATAATCAGGGCCTTGGTTTACAGATGCAACCAGGGAGAAGTTCCTTCGTCTCAGGATCTTTATCTGAAGACACTTACCCCTGCATGGGACCCAGCGTAGCAAAGTGCCCATCTTGCTGTTCTTATGTGCTGCTTTGGACACGTGACACAGTGGGATGCTTTGCAGGAACTTCTCCCTTTGAGGTCCTGGGAGACATATGTTCTGGCACTTACTGCGTCTTCATTCCTGGTATCTTTCCTGATGGGAAAGCTGTGCAGGGGGTTTGTATTATGGCTCATTTGTCTCAAAAGACATAAAGCAATACTCAGAATACTTTTTTCTCATAAGAGCATCATTCCCATATCAAATGGTGTCATTCTCACTTTACCCAGGGCAATTGCTTAAAAGATTCCTCTTCCTTTCCTTTTGTTCTGAAATATGCAAAACACCAGCGTAGAAGCTGGATGAGGCCCACCTGACTCTCTTTCTCCATTACTTTTCTGAGGAAAGAATCAAGGGCAATGTCTTTTTTGAAGGCAGGTCTGGGGAAGATGTCTCCTGCCATTGGTTTCTGCTCCTGTCTCAGACTTACTTTCTGATGTGGTTTCCAGGCCACCTTTCTCGGTTCTGATGGAGCCGGGAACCACTGTGACCCACCAGGGACCCCTCCCTGCAGCTTGCAAGTCAGGGTCAATCACCTAGCTGTTCCCATTGAACAGTTCCCTTTTGACTTCAGCTTGTAAAATTTCTGAGATATATATATATTTTCATTTTTATCCTCTCCTTTTCTTTAAAGGTTATTTTAAAGTTAAAAATAACCATAAGGAGACCTTGTGATCCTCTTCTCACTGACCCAGATATTTTAAGAGTTTAAAACAGCAGCTCCACATCTGGGGATATAGGCTGGCTCTCGGGAGCCAATTAGCCAAATGTAATAATAAAATATTAATCCTATTTCCCACACATAAAACACTCCTTGTTTTTCCCTTGCTGATCCAAACCCTACTCACCCTTCAATGCATTGTACAAAAAGCCATGGACTTGAGGATAAAAAACTTGGGCTTGGTCCCTAACTTAGAAACCTGCAAGCTGTCTGACCTTGTTCAAGTCACTTTATGTGTGTGGACATTGGTTTCTTCCCCTGGAAAACCGAGATGCTAACTGTCTCACAGAGTTAAGGTTGAAGGCTTTGGGTCCAGCCTAGTGCCTGGGGTCCCCAAAACAGATTCTAAGGAAATACTTATCAAACTCCAGGAAGCCCAATTTGAGTAATCCTGGGATCATTAATCTCTCCTATTTAGGGATTTCTGTATTACTGAGTCTGTCTACACCATAAATTTAACAGTTGACTAGACCTTGTCTTTCATCTGTGGCTCTAGTGTTTTCACATCCTCAACTGCTGGATAGGTTCCTTTGCAGGATGGTGCCATGTGTTTTATTTTTCTCGTGTCAATGTTGCAATAATAGGCACTTAATCCTTGATAATTGATTGATAGAGTACATCACCCATCTTACTAAATTTGGGTTCTGTAGCACAAGAGAGGTTATTTTCATTGTCTTTATCTCTCTAATTTCACCGCCTGATGCTAGTGGTGAGATCGTAGGAAATCTTTTAGGCTTTCATTATCTTGTCAATTTTGGCTTCTCATCACATATGTGCTATCATTTGTTCAGGATACTGCTGATCTGTGATGAACACAAAGTTTGTTTGAATTGCTTATCCACTATAAGGATGGGTTTTCCGCTGAATCGGCTTTGTTTTCTCACTCAGGCAGGGTTGAGGTCCTGATGAGACCACCAGCTTTCACTGCCCTGGAACTGAGGTCTCTAAAGCAGGCCTATAGTTGCCCTCTTCTGTGGTGACAGGCTCTCAGGGGAATTAGAGATTTATTTATTTATTTATTTGAGAGAGAGAGAGAGCATGAGCAAGTGGGGGTAGGGGCAGAGGGAGAGAGAATCCTGAAGCAGACTCCCTGCTGAGCATGGAGACTGCCTTGGGCTCCATCCCAGGACCCTGAGATCACGACCTGAGCCAAAATCAAGAATTGGCTGCTTAACCGACGGAGCCACCCAGGTGCCCTCTCAGTGGATTTAAGAGCAGCCCCAAGAGCCTGTATTCTTGGGTAAGAACAGTGCCCCGGCTGTCATATCCCCTCCATGAATTGCCCCATGAATGGTTGTGGGTTCAGTTGTGTCCCCCCCAAAAAAAGGTATGTTGAAATCCTAGCCCTCAGTACCCATGACTGTGACCTTATTTGGAGATAGGGTCTTTGTAACTGTAATCAAGAGGAGGTCACACTGGATTAGGATGGCCCTAACTCCATGATGGTTACCCTTATAGGCAGAGAGAGATTTGGACACAGAGGAGGATGGCCATGTGAAGACAGGCACAGAAAATGGAGTGATGCAGTCATGAGCCAAAGGATGCCAGGGATTGATGGGAGCCACCAGAACCTGTGAAAAGGGAAGGAAGTATTCTCCCCTAGAGTCTTCAGAGGGAGCATGGCCCTGCTGACACCTTGATTTTAGACTTTAGCCTTCAGACTTATGAGAAAATAAATTCCTATTATTTTAAGCCACCAAGTTTGTGATAATTTGTTACAGCAGCCTTAGGAAACTAATATACCACCCAAGAGTCTAAATATAATACAAAAGGGAGGTTTTAATTGAAGTCAATTACCCATCTTCCCCTAAAAGGCCTTGCTACTAATCCCATTATGCCTTGTGATTACCCTTGTGATTCCCTCAACCCAGCGCTCCTGGGTCTCCTTCCCCATGCAGCTCGGTACACATCCTTATTTGACTTTATCTCCCACCCTCTGCCCCCCACCCCCTCCCACTATGTCCTAAGCCTCTTCTCTAAATGTCCCTCTCACTGTTCTGCTCTGACTGATACCCAACTCACTCCTGAGGACATGGAGCTACCCCTCAAGAGTCCTAGGGCCTGATGGTGCGGCCGGTGTCTGCTTTGCTCATCATGGCCGCTCCCGGACCATTGCTCCTCCCTGCCCCTTCCCCACTGCTCTGAAGAACAGGCCATCCAATCTCCATAAACCTCCCATGCTGGGCCAGCCACCAACCCGAGGTCACTCCTCCAGTGCAGCCCAGAGCCCTGCTGGCTCACGTCCATGCTCTTCACCACTCCTCTCCTCAGGCCTGCTGGTTGGCCTGCTTAGACCAGTCAACTCCAACCCTGGCTGCACTTCAGAATTGTTTGGGAAACTTTTAAAAAACCTCGGGCACTGCCACCCCCACCTCTGAACCAGTTGAGCCGGAATTAGAGGAACGGAGGCCCATGTATATTTTAGGAGCTCCCCAGGTCATTCTAGTATGTGGCCAGGTCTGAGACCCCTGGTATGGGAGATCAACAATGCCTTCTCAGCCAACTAGTCTTACAGTAACACTCTGTTGCTCGTTAGTAGGACTTGTACTAGTACTAGTACTTGCGGATTTCTGGCACCCCTCTCTGGCTGCTACCTTCTCACTTCCAGCTTGTTCCCTCTGGAACCCCACTCCAGCCATTGTTGGGTCTCACTGTCTCCACCAGGCCATCATCCCTAGACCTTGTCACTGTCCATCACGGCCCTCAGGCCTTGCCCTCAGACACTCACCTGAGTCCATGGAGCAGGCTCAACGCCCTTGCCTCTCTCCCCTCTACTGCCTTTACCTGCCAAACCCCCAGAACTGGTAACACTCTACTCACCTGCTCAGGTCTGCATCCAAGCACCAAATCTCCAAATGTGGCTAGATTAAAAATACAAAGCAGGCTTGCAGGTCTTAATTTTATGAACTCAGAGCTCGAGTGGATTCTCAGCGGTGCCTGGCAACACTGTCTTATTTCCCCAGTTAATTCACTTCCCTATTATTCAAGAGGCTCTCTTACACCTTTTCTCTCCAAACCAGCTCCCACCAGAATCCAAACTTCTCACTCCTCCGCTAGGCCAACCTTGTTCCTGTCTCAAGACATTTGCACTTAGAGTTCACTCTACCTTCCACATTTTTCCCCGGATCTTGCCATAGAACACCCCTCATTGGTTTTATCTCACCTTCTCAGGGAAGTATTCCCTGATTCTTCTACCTAAAATAAGCCTCCCACCTCGATCCTGACACTCCATCTTCTGACTTGTTCTTATTTTCTTTATAGCACTTACCATCATCTGATAGGACATGATGGGTTTATTTTTGTTTGCTTATCTGTTTCCCTAAGAAGCATACAAGCTTTATGAAGGCAGTTCCCTTCTTTTTTTTTTTTTTTTTTTTAAGATTTTATTTTTAAGTAATCTTTATCATGGGGTTTGAACTCATGACCCTGAGATCAAGGGTCACATGCTCTACCGACTGAGGCAGGCAGGCACCCCTGAAGGCAGTTCCCTTCTGATCTGCCTAGTTCATGTCTAGATCCCCAACACCAGGTCCAGTGCCTGGCATGCTGTAAGCTCTTAGTGAATGAAGGAGTGAATGAACAAACAAAGGAATGGGTCTATGTTGTGTATTTTTGAACTGCTGACTTGGGAGGCTGTGAAAACAGTGATTAATACATGTGCTGGATCCAAAGTCTGGTTCGACCAGGGCTGGCTGTGGGACGTGGAGTGCATTACTCAGTCTCTCTGAGCTTCCATTTTCTGATTTGTAAAGAGGGGAGGATCTTCTTGGTTGGTGAATATGTGGAGATACAGGGGGAATGGCATGCGGAGAGAGGGCATGGAATAATAATAATAATAGTAATAACTAATATTATTAGGCTGCAGTTATAAACCATAGACTGTAGCACTTTTCTAAGTACTTTACCTGTAATGACTCAGTTGCAGTTGACTCTTGAACAACATGGGTTTGAAATGCATGAGTTCACTTATACATGGATTTTTTGGATAAATACGGTACAGTGCTGTAAATGCATTTTCCTTATGATTTTTTTCCCTTATGATTCTTTTTATTTTTATGGTTTTATTTATTTATTTGACAGAGAATGATACAGTGAGAGAAGGAACACAAGCAGGGGGAGTGGGAGAGGGAGAAGCAGGCTTCCTGTGGAGCAGGGAGCCCGATGCAGGGCTCGATCCCAGGACCCTGGGATCATGACCTGAGCCGAAGGCAGACGCTTAACTGACTGAGCCACCCAAGCGCCCCTTTCCCTTATGATTCTTAATAACATCTTCTTTTTCTAGCTGACTTTATTGTAAGAATACATATCGTAATATAATAACATACAAAACGTGTTAATTGACTTTTGTCGCTAATGCTTCTGGTCAGTGGTAGGCTATTAGTAGTTAAGTTTTTGGGGAGTCAAAAGTTATACATGGAGGGGCGCCTGGGTGGCTCAGTCGTTAAGCATCTGCCTTCAGCTCAGGTCATGGTCCCGGGGTCCTGGGATCGAGCCCCACATCGGGCTCCCGGCTTGGCGAGAAGCCTGCTTCTCCCTCTCCCACTCCCCCTGCTTGTGTTCCCTCTCTCGCTATGTTTCTATCTGTCAAATAAACAAAATCTTAAAAAAAAAAGTTATACATGGAGTTTTGACTGCGCAGGAGGCTGGGGACTGGGCACCCCAACCCCTGTGTTCTTCAAGGATCAACTGTACTCTTCCCAACAACCCCTGAAGTAGTTACTATTAACCCCATTTTACAGATACAGAAACTGAGGTCCAGGGAAGGGAGATGCAGTGATTTACCCGACATCAGTGGATCCAAAGAGTGGCAAAGTCAGGACCCCAGCCTGGTGGTGTGGCTTCGGAGCCCGGGCACATGACTGTTGCGATATACTGCCTCTGCTCAAAATCTTCTTGCATAATCTCTCCTGGGGAGTTCAAGATGTTTTCCCACCACGTGACAGTCTTGTGGTGGGAAAACATAAGATTTTGGGGCTGCTGTATGTAAGTAGTTTAGTTCAAGGGATGGAGCTTACAGTTCTTTCGAGTAGAAACATTTGTACTTGTTTCCTGCCATGAATTTTGGTTTTAGTAAAGTCAGAGCCAATACCTTCAATGGGTTGCTGATATTTGAAAGAACATGCCTATGAGACCCGAAAGGTATGTATTTGGGACCTAACAGTCATTGCATTTTTCCACATTGTATTCTGTTGTTTAGTTACATACAGGTCTATAACTTCTCCAATTTACCCAAGATATCTGAGCCAAGGAAAACACAGGTTTATGAATATATGGATGTATGCTTTTTGCACATTTTCCAAATGTGTCTTTTTTAAGTCAGGGAAAACAAGACTGCAAGATTGTCATCAGATCAGGGTCACGAGTCCTGTGTCACTTAAGGCCCAATATCATCAATACTAGCCTGAACAGTAGAAGTATTCTTAAGTAAGAAAGCTCATAATTTGAGGGGTGCCTGGGTGGCTCAGTCGTTAAGCGTCTGCCTTCAACTCAGATCATGATCCCAGGGTCCTGGGATTGAGCCCTGCCTTGGGCTCCCTGCTCAGCCAGGAGCCTGCTTCTCCCTCTCCTGCTCCCCCAGTTTGTGTTCCCTCTCTAGCTGTCTCTCTCTCTGTGTCAAATAAATAAATAAAATCTTAAAAAAAAAAAGAAACCTCATAATTTGAATATTCTTTCATATTTCTTTTAGTATTGATTTCTTTTCTCACCCCCCTCGAAATTACCTTATGCTTCTCTCCCTCTCCTTTTCTCTTCTCACATTTACTACTGACATTCCACATTGGGCACTTATTTACATTCTCCTTTTTATGGATCTCTCTATGTATCCTTCGTTTCTTATAGTCGAATGATTATTATCAAGATAAAAGACAGTACACTAATCGTAAGACAAGGTGGCAAATGCAGTTCATATTTAACTATTCTTTGCGTAAATCTAAGGAGGTGTTCTTTGCATACAAAGCATGAATATGGTAATTAGGAGTGTCTTCTCTAGTTATGACAAGTCACGTTAGGCAGGATCTATCCTTAATATTTACAGCACAATGTTGTGGGATAATGTCTGAGAACCAGAGCCCTAAGTTCTCCTTGTGTGACCTTGGACAAGTTATTTAAGCTCTCTGAATCTCCATTTCTATCCAAAATGATGGGTGGAAATAAAAATCCTTTTAGGATTAAAAAAATTTGACTCTACTGTGGGTTATTTTTGTAGTTGAAAGTGAAAGAACATTTCTTTTTAAAAAGTTGTTTTTAAGACAGTTCTATAATTCAGAGATTTTATCTAAATCAGTCATTTTCCTCATTTAAGTTTAAAATCAGGAGCTTCCCCATTTCCAGGATAATGAATAAACACCAACAAGATATGCCTTCTGATTCATACACATATCTACTTGCTACACAGCCCTTATGGAGAGGGGACATCCTGAATTTTCTATGATTGCCCCAGTTAAGAAAAACTCTGTGTTGTTGTTTACACAATAAAGATAATTTAATGTCTAAGTATATTCATGTGTCTTGCTTTATTTTAATCCAGAAAATGGGGCCAGTGACTACCTAGTGACCTTTTCCATGTTTTAATTATGTAAAATGTATTGGTCACTTGGTCACTGATCAATAAGTGCTCATTTCCCAATCTCTGGCTTTGTTACTGAAATGTAGGGATTGGTTGGTCAATTCCAGCTTCTTTCTTTTTCTCAATAATTGGCATGTTCATAAATGATTCTGGCCATCACTACAGGCATCATCTGGGACAGTATGGATTACAGCATTCGGTAACATCGCTGTGCATGTGTGCACTGTGGAAACTACCCTCTGCACCCACATCATGGAAGGGGGAAGAAGGGACCCACCTCTGACATCACCCTCAGGGAGAGGAGAACTGTGTGAGGTCTGGGCTAAAAAGTATTTTATATTTCTCTTTGGCATGGCTTCTCTTCTCCAGAGAAGCACGAGAACATCTTTAGAATTCTTGAGTGTTTTGGGGACACACAGAGAAAAAAAAAACAAACCCAGGTCTATTTAAGATTCAGCAGAGGGGCTGAATAGTTCAGCCCCATAATAGTTCAGGCAAGATACCACTTGTCATAATTTTTACACAATAAAAATAGCTTTATTGTTTCTTCTGATGATATAAATAAAAGTTTTTCCTTGAAAAAAATCAAAGTATTGGGTGCCTAGGTGGCTCAGTCGAAGCATCTGCCTTCGGCTCAGGTCATGATCCCCGAGTCCTGGGATCGAGTCCCGCATCAGGTTCCCTGCTGGGGCGGGGGGTGGCCTGCTTCTCCCTCTGCCTGCCGCTCCCCCTGCTTGTTCTCGCTCTCTCTCTCAAATAAATAAAATCTTTAAAAAATTGAAGCATATATAAAATGATAGAGAATAAAATCAAAGTCAGATGGCATTCCAACACCTGAAGACATCTAATTAACACTTTTGTGAACTTAACATGTACTTCTCTTTAAGCACACACGTCATTCACATACATACAATTTTACAGGAGTGATGTAATAAATGCTGCTTATTGTGAAGCCTTTAAAAAAGTTACTTATGCCCTTACCCACTGCCCTTGCACATTCTCTCCCTCAAACAAAGGAAGTATTTTAACTGCCCAGGATGTACCTTTTATATTCTTTTGTCTATGTAGATACAGAAATACTCATATAATTATATATACATATATAATAACATATAGGATAATATATTCCTTTTCGCTCAAAAGATTTCATAACAACCCCAAATGGGATAATATTACATACTTTTTTTTGCTTGGTTAATATGCCATAGAAACCCCTCCAAGTGAACTGCTACAACTCTAATTTACTATTTACTAGAAATCCTAATATTCCATGACATAAATGTCGCATAATCTATTCAACCATTTCCCTATTCATGAGCATTCACTTTCTTATTTTTTTGAAATGAAATTCACTTTTTTGAAAGGAAATTCATTTCACTCCAACCTCATGATTTTTAATTATTTATTTTTAAAAAAGATTTTATTTATTTATTTGAGAGAGAGAGGGAGAGGGACACGCAGACTCCCCCCTGAGCAGGGAGCCCGACACGGGGCTCAATCCCAGGACCGTGAGATCATAACCTGAGCTGAAGGCAGATGCTCAACTGACTGAGCCACCCAGGCGCCCTCCAAGCTCGTGATTTTTTAATGAACTAAAATCTGTAATACTGAATCAACGTCTCTAAATTTTACTCTTTCATTTTCCAATCCTGCCTTTTTTGCTCAGTTGTTAACTTGCTGTCATGATTGTTTAGAAAGTCGACCCGATATTTAGACCAGGAAGGGGTATGTGTGGTTTCTTTCTCTCATCTCGGGTAGTGGCCTCTTTTACTAAGACCTTCTCAATATGGCGGTCAGATCATGTTTCCAGCCTCAGGGTCCACACAGAGAATCGTGCCGTTGGGAAACTGCTGCTCAAGCAGAAAGGTTCTGGGCGGCTGACGTGGCATCCCAGTTTCCAGGGTCTACCAGCTGTGAGAAACAGCAGGCTGTCAGGATGGGCTATAGCAGCAACAGCAACTCCTGATTTAGGGGCAAGAGATGTAAGTACTTACTTTCGCCACTAACCAAACCAAACTCAAACTGAGGAATGCTGAGAGGGAATCCAATTCCCAGCAGAGACTCTTCTAACAGATTCATTTGAGAAGCATTTGGTCTTAACCAGAGTAGAAAGGCATCAAGCTGGCACAAGGTCTGCAGCCAAATGAAGAACCTCCCAGGGTCTTGTTTTACAAAGCAAACTTCAGCTGCGGCTAATGTCCCTTTCCAACCCCTTAAAGGGCCTGCGTGCCTCTGCAGGGGCTGTCCCCCGTGGGATGGCATGCGTTGCTAATGTGTGAAAAGAACATGGGATTTCAACTTCCATAAAAATTTTAGGCAGGTTCGATTATGGGACGATGAAAGGAGCCTCCGCAGTTACAGTGTCGGGGGGAGAGGAGAGAGCCTGTTAAATATTTTAAGGAGGATTCAAGTTGGTGAAAGCTGACTTGGAACGTGGAAAGCTGAACGTGGAAAGTTCTGCGTTCTCGGGCTCTGGCTTGGGGTGTGGTGTCTGCCAACTCAATGACAAATGAAACCCTGATGTGGATCCTTTAGCAAGCAGTGGCTCTAGGGCCCCTGCAGGGGCGGGGGGGGGGGGGCGGCGCGCTTCCTTTATGAAACCTACCTCATGTATCACCTTCCACCCTGGAAGGCATGTCCAGAGTCTCTGGTGTTTTCCGAGTTCACAAACCATGTGTTTATGGGATGGTGATTTCTCTTTCTTTCTGTTGAGACCTTTTACTCTGATGTTTGGCTCTGCATGAAACCTCATAATGACCAGTAGCAGACTGCTCTGAGTGTGGTTAACTGACTAACAGATATTTTTGCTTGTTGCCTCTATGCTGGGGATATCTAAGTGAACAATATGGAAGAGGTTTCTGGGCCCGTGGGGTTTGCTGTCCAGCAGGAGAAACAGATGTTATGACAGGACAAATGAGCAGTGGGTGGAGAGTCAGGAGACCTGGAATCGGGTCCTGGCCTTGATCCCAATGAACCAGACAGCACTCTGGGCTTCGGTTTATTGCTGTAAAATGAATGGGTTGGGGAGGATGGCCTCTTCAGTAATTGATTCCTCACCTAGTGTGAGTTTTTCCCTTGCTGAACAGATTTTCACACAGCCTTGAATTTGCGCCACATCCAATTTGGGAAGGGGGCAGTTTGGCGGTGGCGGCGGCGGGGGGAAGCGGGGGAGGCTTTCTTTATGAAACCTACCTCATGTATCACCAACCAGTCTTCATCAGATCATGATTTTCTTTTTTTTTTTTTTTTAATATTTTATTTATTTATTTGAAGAGAGAGACACAGCGAGAGAGGGAACACAAGCAGGGGGAGTGGCAGAGGGAGAAGCAGGCTCCCCGCGGAGCAGGGAGCCCGATGTGGGGCTCGATCCCAGGACCCTGGGATCATGACCTGAGCCGAAGGCAGACGCTTAACGACTGAGCCACCCAGGCGCCCCCAGATCATGATTTTCTGTAACAGAAACTTGAAGGACAATATCTTTGGTAGGAGGAAAGTTTGCTTCAAAGAAAGAAGTCTTAAAGGTAGCAATTGCATACAGACTCATCTTAAATATCTGAGTTTCTATTTTCAAATGGTTATTGATTGGAACAAGTACTTTTCCAACTGCTGCTGATTTTTGAGGGGAAAAGACACAAAAGTCTGACACTAAGGAAATGAAAATTGCTTGAAATAGGTGTGATTCACAGGCTACAGCCTGAAAGAAATTAAACTGAGTAAAAAATAAGCCAGGCTGTGGTTTCAGATAGAATAGAAAATACCATAAAAAAAAGAAGAAGAAAGAAAAAAATAAAAATACCCATCTTGGTGACTGAGCAGTGCATCCTCAGCGTCCAGAAACTTATCACCATCAGCTCAGTCGTTTTTGGCTTTGAAAATTGTGGGAGTTTCGTTGACGTGTTTTAATAGAATGATAGATAAAATCAATTCCTTTAATATAATTAGCATGCATATTTTCTTTCCCCATCAGCCTTGCTTAGCCTAGGTCACCAAATTATCCACACGGGCATTCATACATCCCTCGCTGCCCTTTACCTTCTCAATGGCATAAATGTACTTCCTGACCCCTGAGTAATCCCTTCTCTTGGGCTATGAACTCCATACCCACTGGCCTCCTGGGGGGACCACATCCATCAGTCATTACCTTTACTAACCCATCTCTTCTCTAATTGGCTTTCCACCATAGTGTCTCCCGTTTTATACCAAACAACCAACCAACCAACCAACCAGTAAGCCGATGAAAACCCCTCATAGTTTCTCCTTACTGTCCTATCCCTTTTCAGATCATTCCACCAACCCTATGGAATCCAGGGGATACTTTCAAGTTCTTATATAACTTGATCTCTTACTATATTTTTTCTTTTTTTTTTTTTAAAGATTTTATTTATTTATTTGAGAGAGAGAATGAGATAGAGAGAGCATGAAAGTGGGGAGGGTCAGAGGGAGAAGCAGACTCCCCGCTGAGCAGGGAGTCTGATGCGGGACTCGATCCCGGGACTCCAGGATCATGACCTGAGCCGAAGGCAGTCGCTTAACCAACTGAGCCACCCAGGCGCCCTATATTTTTTCTCTTTACCTCTTCCTCTTTCTTGACACACTCTCCTTCCTTGACTTTCTTTTTTTTTTTTCTTCTTCCAAGATTTTATTTAAATTCAAGTTAGTTAACATATAGTGTAGTATTGGTTTCAGGAGTAGAATTTAGTGATTCATCACTTACATATAACACCCAGTGCTCATCACAACACATGCCCTTAATGCTCATCACCCATTTAACTCATCCCTTCACCCACCTCCCCTCCAGCAACCCTCAGTTTGTTCTCTTTAGTTAAGAGTCTCTTATGGTTTGCCTCCCTCTGTTTTTGTTTTTTTTTTAAGGTTTTATTTATTTATTTGCCAGAGACACAGTGAGAGAGGGAACTCAAGCAGGGGGAGTAGGAGAGGGAGAAGCAGGCTCCCCGTGGAGCAGGGAGCCTGATGCGGGGCTCTATCCTAGGACCCTGGGATCATGACCTGAGCTGAAGGCAGGCATCCAATGACTGAGCCACCCAGGCATCCCTCCATCTCTGTTTTTATCTTATTTTATTTTTCTTTTCCTTCCCCTATGTTCACCTCCCTGTTCCTTAAATTCCTCCTTCCTTGACTTTCTTGATGCTGTTCTAACTCACGCCTTCACAGTCCACATGGACTTGTCTTTCTCTGTCTTTTACCTTAAGCTATTTTTTAAATTTATTTTGAAGTCTGTGCTCTTCCTTGACAATCTCATCCACATCCATGATTTTAATGATGAGTTGTGTGCTGATAACACTGAAATCAAAGCACATACAAATCTTCAGGAAAGAAGAAACGTATAAACAAATAAATCCCACCCACCACAAATGTGAGTTCGTGCAGACTTCTCTCAGGAGCTCCTGACTCATTCACTGCCTGAGACAACTCTGGTACATTGTCCTGCAGGCAACTCAACTTACCATGGCCACCTGAACTTTCCTTTCCACACAAAACCTGCTTCTTCCAGTAAAAGACAGTTCAGTCTTGATCAGGGACATGACCAGGCCAGAGCTGTGTAAATTCAATTACCCTCTAAATCTCATTTATTCTGCTTCTTTGTTCTGTCTTGGATCTGATGCCCACCCCCTGCTCACATTTGTCTTTCCTCCAGAGCTTTAGTTTGGCTTGCATTGACTTTAACAAGGAAGATGTTGGCAACTGCATTTTAAGGCTCACTCTGCCTTCAGTCTGGCACTCCCCAAACCATTCTCTACATGGTGCCTTGTGCGATTTTTTAAAATGCTCTTCATAGTATTTAGCAAAAATTCCAGATCTTCGTGATTCATTCCCAGCTTGGCCATACGGACTCCTTTCTCCCATTCCCCTGAATGTGCATTAGCCTCTAGTCTGATTGAATATGGTGGGTCACCAGAGCCTGCCCAACTGAACATCCCCTCCATGCCTTTGTACTTACCGATTCCTCTTCTGGAATCATAACCATGCCCCAATTCACCCTGGTTAGTGCTAATTATCCAGCAAGGTTCAGTGAGCGTTTCTACCTCAGGAAGCCTTGCCTGAGTTAGCTATCCTTCCCAGATGACCTATTAATTTTTGTAACAATTATCACATTTTATTAAAGTGATTCATTCACTTTATTTGCCTTTCCAGTATGTGGTGAAAATCTAAGAAACAGAATTATGTCTTATTTCTGTATCCCTAATGCCTACAACAGCATGGCACATAATTGTTATTCAATAACTGCTACTGAATGAATGAATTGTGGACAGACGGCTGCCTGAAGCTCCAGGTTGATATTCTATTATTTCAATCAACTCAAGGAGAAACACACTTCTTTCTCAGTAGTCCAAGTGTAAGTTCAGAGAGGATGCTTCTTGGACATGTCCCTGGGCATGGGCTAACTGCTGAATTAATCACTGTGGTCAGGGAGCTGTGAGACTCTTACTGTCCAGGTATGAATTTTGTGTTGATTCTTAGAAGGGGGGGTGGGGGGGTCAGTCCTATATGTGCTATATAAACTGAGAGGGGGCAGGGAAGTTCATCAGAGGTTAGGATGCTGGGGAGGCAGACATAACAATGTTCACCATCGTGTGTGCAAACAGTGTAGGTACTGGGGAGAGCTAGGGAGACCGTCTGCTCCACGTGGCTGGCTAAGGCAGCTAGGACAGTCTCTTCAGTCTCAGCTCTTACCACTGCTGTCTTAGTCTGCTCGAGCTGCTATGACATATTCCACAGTCTGGCTGGATTATTAACAATGGAAAATTACTCCTCACAGTTTTGGAGGCTGGGAAATCTAAGATCAAGTTGCTGGCAGATTCAGTGTGTCTGGTGAGGTCTGCTTCCTGGTTCATAGATAACCTGTGTCCTTGTGTCTCTCCATGAACTGTGTCCTCACTTGGCAGAAGGGGCGAAGG
Organism: Mirounga angustirostris; assembly: GCF_029215605.1. Classification (NCBI taxonomy): domain Eukaryota; kingdom Metazoa; phylum Chordata; class Mammalia; order Carnivora; family Phocidae; genus Mirounga; species Mirounga angustirostris. Next base: position 48,964,784 of record NW_026991714.1, read on the forward strand.
AGCTTGCTGGGGCTCCTCTTAGAAGAGTACTCATCCCTTTCAAGAGAGCTCTATCCAATGACCTAATCACCTCAAAGGCTCTATCTCCTAACACCATCACACTGGGGATTCGATTTCAACATACAAATTGTGGGGGGACGCAGACACAGTCTTCAGCAACTTCTTTTTGTGCCTGAGGCTCCAACCACACTGCACATAAAACCCAGTGATCTTATGCTGAATACACAGGCCCTCCTTTACGTCTGAGCCCTTGTCATAGGCAGCTTTCAGTGGGGAACACGTTCTCTCTTGCTCTCTTGCTCTCCTTCCCCTCCTTCTAGGCTAATGTACTCAGTTTCTCACCCATTTCTTGGTTATTAAATAGGAGCAGGGACTTTTGGGGATCCTCTTGCTTTATCAGAGAAAGTATGTAGAGTCAGCTTACATAGGAGAAAATATTTTAATTACAACAAATAATGAATTAATATTTGTCTAACATATTATTTGTTGAATGAAGGAAATAATTTTATTTATTTATTTATTTATTTATTTATTTATTTATCAGAGTGAGTGAGAGAGAGAGAGGGGCAGTGAGAGAGGGAACACAAGCAGGGGGAGTGGGAGAAGGAGAAGCAGGCTTCCTGCCGAGCAGGGAGCCCGATGCGGGGCTCGATCCCAGGACCCTGGAACCATGACCTGAGCCGAAGGCAGTCACTTAACCACTGAGCCACCCAGGCGTCCCTGGAAATAATTTTTTTATAATTTTATTTTATTATGTTATGTTAGTCACCGTACATTACATCATTAGTTTTTGATGCAGTGTTCCATGATTCATTGTTTGCCTATAACACCCAGTGCTCCATGCAGAACATGCCCTCTTTAATACCCATCACCAGGCTAACCCATCCCCTCACCCCCCCTCCCCTCTAGAACCCTCAGTTTGTTTGTCAGTGTCCATAGTCTCTCATGGTTCGTCTCCCCTTTGATCCCCCCCCTTCATTTTCCCCTTCCTACTATCTTCTTCTTCTTTTTTAACATATAATGTATTATTTGTTTCAGAGGTGCAGGTCTGTGATTCAACAGTCTTACACAATTCACAGCGCTCACCATAGCACATACCCTCCCCAATGTCTGTCACCCAGCCACCCCGTCCCTCCCACCCCCACCACTCCAGCAACCCTCAGTTTGTTTCCTAAGATTAAGAGTCTCTTATGGTTTGTCTCCCTCTCTGGTTTCATCTTGTTTCATTTTTGGAAATAATTTTTTTTTCACTCCAGGGGTAAGGCTATATACTCCAGTCAGTTTCACTTAATGACATCATTCATTCAATAAATGACATTCAGACCAGCACCAGGTCATGGTGGCATAATGTCAATGTCATACAAAGTATTGTATCTTTAGTGAGAAAGGAAATATTCTCGGGAAGCTTGTACAGAAACCACATCGCAGAAGCAATGTCGGGAAAGGCAGTAAGTAATTACTCAGCATGCCAAGAATCTCTAACATTCGTTTATGGGATCCTCCCAGAAAATAATGAACTTTGGCCATCTCCCTTGTGATACCTGCAGACATCCATGCTTAGAAAAGAAACTTCTCCATCATCTTGACATGCCCTTCAATGTCCTCCAGAAAATGAAGTTTGAACTTTGATTTTTGGCATCATAAGTGGCTCCTATGGAAGTTGCCCTGATGTGCTAAATTCAGCATTAGAACAGCGCTCCTGGGGATCTTTGAATAAGTGACTACTTATTCCAAACTGAGAGAACAGGGATGTGAATGCCACTAAAATCCGTGTGTGTACAGGCATAGGCCATTTCTGTCCATGGAACAGTGGGCAGAGGAGGAGAACCAGCAAAGGATTGTGCACCTTTATTGACCAAAAAGGGGACAAGGAGAAAATACAGAAATTAATCTGTGTTCTTATTTTTATGATTATATATATGCATATATACACATATATATATATATCTCGGGTTGAATGAACCTATTTACACTGACTGATAGCTTTGAAGATTGTAATTATTGTATTCTCATGGAATAGCTTTCTAAATAATTGCATTTTTTGCATTAAATGTGCCACATGGCTATTCCTAACAAGTATGCTTTTCTGAACAAAGCTTTTTTTCTTTTTAAAGATTTTTATTTATTTATTTGAGAGAGAGAGAACGATAGAGAGAGAGCATGGGAGGGAGGAGGGTCAGAGGGAGAAGCAGACTCCCTGCCGAGCAGGGAGCCCCATGCGGGACTCGATCCTGGGACTCCAGGATCATGACCTGAGCCGAAGGCAGTCACTTCACCAACTGAGCCACCCAGTGCTCCATGAACAAAGCTTTGACTGGAAGTCCTGTGGTTGATTTTTCCTCCACTTGATGACATACTGACACTGTGTGAATTTGGTGAAATCTCTTACCCTTTCTGGTCTTGCTTTTATTGTCCCTAAATTGACGAACTTTCATTACCACTGGGTAATGAAAACAATGAGCCAAGGATGGGCATAGATGGGGAAGACAAGCTATGAATGTAATGGATAATTATGATGAGAGAGAGGGCAGAATAAAAACGGAAACCAGTAACCTCAGATTAGATTCTAAGCCAATAATAAGGGACAGCTAGGATAAAAACTAGATATGAACTGCAATGATGAATGCTCAGTAAGAACAAATACCTGAACAGCCCAGAAGCTAATTCTACTGCTGTGCTCTTTTAAATAGCAACGTTCACAACAAGCATTTGTCGAACACTTGCTACATGTAGGTGCTATGCTAAGAGATTTTCCTAGGTCATGCATGGATTTATTCAACTATTAATCGAGCACCTATGAACAGTACATTATCTCACTTATCCTACAACAACCTTGTGAAGATATCTGTTATTATACTATCATTTAACACATGAGGATGCTTAGCCTGAGAGGCTAACTAACTGGCTTGAAGTCTCCCAGCTAGTCATAGAGATATTGGGACTCAAATCCAATTCTGACTGCCAAGCCTGAGCTCTTAACCGCTGTTCGGCACCATACTCATGAGCTGTGCATGCAGTTTAGCTTGTCACACCTTTAACAGAATGTAAGGAACCTAAAAGAGGAAAGGCAAAGATTTTTTGAAAACCCACTTCCCCCATTTAACAGGCACCTTGGTGTTTGTCCTTGTATCATTTCATTTCACCCACATTACAGCCCTGTGGGGGTACTTTCTAGATTTCATGTCATTTTAAAGATGAGGAAACTGGGTCTCCTAGATATTGAGTGACACATGGCTGGGAAATGGCATAATTAAAACGAAATCCAAATTTCAATTCCTATTTTCTTTCCCCTGGGCCTTTGCTACTCAAAATGATTGAGGGAAGGACATTTTATAAGGAAATATCAACGTGATGGGAAGGAGAAGGCTGCTGAGGGCCATAATGGCTGCTTTCGCCTATTCAAAGAGTTAAACGAGAGTTTGAGTCACACGTGTGTTAGACAGGAAGGGCATCTTTTTTTTTTTCTTTTAAGATTTTATTTATTCATTTGAGACAGAGAGATACAGAGAATGAGAACATGAGCAGTGGGAGAGGCAGAGGGAGAGGGAGAAGCGGGCTCCTCGCTGAGTCAGGAGCCCGATGCGGGGCTCAATCCCAGGACCCTGGGATCATGGCCTGAGCCGAAGGCAGATGCTTAACCATCTGAGCCACCCAGGAGCCCCAGGAAGGGCATCTTGACTCTAAAATATTGGGGCATGTTTCTGTAAGGAGCCTGAGGACCCACCTTCACTGGAGAGACAACACATCCTGCCCCAGGTAAACTGAGAGAGAGTCCCTGGGCTCCTGGGTCTCTCTGGTGTTTTATGCAACAGAGAATCTGAGTCCAGCAGGGGAGCTTGGAATGCCAGGGGTCTGCAGATGCGAAGAGCTGAATGTGAGTGAGGACTTCGCCTGATTCTCCCTGGCTTAGATATTGCTTCACCTGCAGGGATGGATGCTTTCTAGAGATTCTTTCCAGCTCATCAGTTAGGTGTCTGAATGTTTGCTCTTGTTCAGAATGAGTCTCTTACACATTTCTAGCAAATGGCAGGAGTGATCTGGGGGGTGCAGGGTACGTGGGTGTGAATGTGTGAGTGCATGTGGGTGTCTATTTGTCCCATTGCAAGTATGAAATTTCTTTGAAGTCTCATGCTTCATAGTAAAAAATTAATGCAGATTTGAATTGTATTCCTTAATACTCAATAATACCATATTTGCATTTGTTTAAAATTAAAATACATTTAAAAATTGCTTATACATTAAAACTGGTGCCTATTCTGTGGCATCCTGCACATCCTTCCTGGGGCTGCAGGTACTTTGGTGTGAGAAACACTGGGCTGTACTTTGTCGGAGTTTCTAATTCTGATGATCTTACCTTAATCCATTCTTTTTTTTTTTAAGATTTTATTTATTTATTTGACAGAGAGAGGCACAGGGAGAGAGGGAACTTAAGCAGGGGGAGTGGGAGAGGGAGAAGCTTCCCGCCCAGCAGGGAGCCTGACGCGGGGCTCGATCCCAGGACCCCGGGATCATGACCTGAGCCGAAGGCGGACACTTAACGACTGAGCCACCCAGGGGCCCCTACCTTAATCCATTCTTTTTGTCCTATGTAGTATTTGACATAATTTCCCCTGATCTCCTGGCTCAGTGGGGGGTGGGCGAGCACTGGATTAAGAACCTGTGGATTTCCCAGCAATAATGGATACTCAATTAATCCCTTCCTGATGACTTGGGCACACACAGTTCCTAGGCACTTTATAGCTTTTCCACGGAAATAACAGTTAACAGCTATTGAGCATTTACTATACCTCAAACACTTTGGAAGTGTTAATCTAATTAGACCCTTATAATAACGCTGTGAGGTCACTTCTCTTCTTGTCCCCATCTTACAGATGACGACAAGGAGACGCAGAGTAACTTGCCAGTTCACTCAGCCAGCAGATCGTGAAGCGGGAGCTGAGATTCACTCCGAGGCAGGCTTATTCTGGGGCCGCTGGGATAAGTTGTCCTGCTCCTCTGAGGAATTTATGTCCTATCAGCCTCGCTGGCTCAGAGAATGCTCTGAGGATATGACAGCCCTTTATGTTGTGCGGTGGCTGTGTGAGTCACCTCAGCCCGTTGGCACTTGATGTGAGGTCAGAAGTCACAGCAGCATCTAGATGCCACCCACTCATAAAATGGGGGGTGGTAAAGTGAGGGGAAGGTGGGCCACCTCTGCCAGCCCGGGTCTGCTAGGGAAGAATGGAGTCATTCTTTTTCTTGAGTGATGTGCTTCTGCCAAGAGCTAAGAAGTAGGATGCAGGGAGGGCGGGCTTGCAGGCAGCCAGGTAGGTGGCATTTAAAGGACTGTGCATACACAGTGTTCCTCGGTCCTGGAGGAAATCTACTCTGTGCCCAAACGTCCACTTCTCAGAGCCACAGTCCCAGGGTTGGCAGGTGGCTGATGGTGCCTGTCCCAGCCTAATTGTCTCTGGCCCTCAGACCATGTTTTCCTGGCACACTTCTCCCTGTTAACTGGAACTGCTGACTGGCACACATGCTCTGCTTCTTGCCCGGCACCCGGCTTGCCTGGAGGAAGGGGTCAAAGCCTTGGTGGCCAATGACTGGCCGAGCCCATGAGCCCCAGATCTCCAAGGCTGGCTCCTAGTGGTGGCTTTGCTGGAGTCAAGAGGCTGCTCTGCCCTAAACCTTCACCCCTTGACTCATTCTTCGAGTCAGAGAAAGGCGATGCTTGCTCAAACGTGGTTGGAAATGCAGGTGTGGATGTTATCCAGTCATGCCCACTGTGACTAAGAGGTTTGTTTGTTTGTTTGTTTTTTTAATTGTGATTTAATGTTCTTCCCCCCCCACCATCCCCTTGGAGCATGTCTCTTAGATATATGTAGGGACCTCAGTTTAACAAGGTGTGCAGATAATTTGCATCTGTTTCTGTCTCGTCTCCACATGCCATCCCTTTAGCCACTCTCTGGTCAGTCCCCTGAACTTACTGCCTCAACATTTTCTTTTCCTTTCTCTAGAAACTCCATGTCAAAGTTTGGTTCTATGCTCAGGAAGTGAAAACTACTGGCTAGAATCAGACGGTTAGACTGCTGCTGTCAGTGCGAGGTGTCCGCTCATCTATAAATGAAATCTTTGCTGAGCCTGTGTCGCATGTCAGGCACCGTGCTGTGCATGGTGGGCGGGTGTAGCGTGGAACGAAGCGCAGCTGGGCAGGCTGCCCGTGGAGCTTCAAGTTCATCTAGGTCTCCGGTAACAGCTGCATTTCCAACCCGCTTGTTCCTCTGAGCACACGTTCGTGAGAAAGCCCATTCCCACCTTCCACGCAGGCTGATCCAAACCCTCATTATCAAGTCCCTTACCAAATGCTCCCCAATCTCTAGCCAGTGGAACTTGGCAGTTTATTCCACGGAGAATTCTCCATAGCTGGTGCCCATCTGTGCTCAGCTCCACCTCCCTATCCCTTTCTTAAAGAAGAGGTGTCCTTCCTCTTAGCTGGGTTCACTTTTTGCTCCTATACTCCGCATCCCATATAACCAGCCTCTTTGGGGATTTACTCCTTCTGTAACTGTTTCTTTTCTGTATCTCCATGGGCATCAGCATGGAACTCTCTTTCGTCTTGTCCACACTAGCCTGGTTCTTCCAAACTGAGCGTCCCGTAGCAGCCCCAGCGATTGCCCCTGTTCTTCACACCCAGGCTTCTAGATGGAGGGACTTTCCCAGCAGTCTCCTTTTCCTTACCTTCCATTCTCTGCATAAGTGACTTCTTCTTCTTTTTTTTTTTTTTCAAGATTTTATTTATTTATTTATTTGAGAGAGAATGAGAGACAGAGAGCACGAGAGGGAAGAGGGCAGAGGGAGAAGCAGACCCCCCGCCGAGCAGGGAGCCCGATGCGGGACTCGATCCTGGGACTCCAGGATCATGACCTGAGCCGAAGGCAGTCGCTTAATCAACTGAGCCACCCAGGCGCCCTGCATAAGTGACTTCTGTGCTGAATTCCTCACTCCCTTGGCCATCGTTTGGTCAGGTTATGATCATCAAATCTCCTGGTTGCTGAATCCACTGATGTGGAGAACACTTCCCGCTGGTTGCCTTTCTCAACATTTCCAGAAGTTTGGTGTTACTGAGCACGCTCCTGTTTTAGGAGCCATCAGCTCCCCTGGCTCCCAAGACACTATCCACCCCTGGCTCTCTGCCTATCTTCCCGGCCCCTCCCTGTTCTCCTTCATGGGCTCCTCTTCTGTATCCAGCTCTTAGATGTCAGCGTTCCTCACTGGGACCTGTCTTCTAATTCCCAGCATTTTTTAGGCAACGCTACCCATGCCTGTGGCTTCAGTCACCCTGTTTCCCTCCTCAGACCTTTGTCTTGAGCTCTAGATTCTTAGCGTCTACTTCTTCTTTTTTTTTTTTTTTAAAGATTTTATTTATTTATTCATGAGAGACAGAGAGAAACAGAGGGAGAAGCAGGCTCCCAAGGAGCGGGAAGCCCGATGCGGGACTCGATCCCAGGACCCTGGGATCATGACCTGAGCCGAAGGCAGACGCTTAACCATCTGAGCCACCCAGGCGCCCAGCGTCTACTACTTCTTGACCACTCTTACCGCTGCCCACAGACCCCTCAGTTAGCAAATCCAACACAGGAGGTATCTCCCCCGCCAAAGTGGCTCCTCTTCCAAGATTATTATTCCCACCCCCCCCACAAAGGCAGCATGGTCCCCTCTCGACAGCCTGGAAACTTGGCATTGTTTTCCATTTCTCTTTCTTAATTTTCTGCATTCAACAGAGTATCATTTCATGTCAATTCTGTTTTATAAACAAAAATACATATATATGTACGTATGTTACACACACACACACACACACAGCCTGTGTGTATATATATATTATTTCTCCCCTCTTCTCCATGTCTGAATGTCTACTGCTCCACTGGACTGAAAGCTTCTACAGGGCAGGGATTATACCTTATTTATCTTTATCTCCTATGCATATGACAATGCTGGGCATATAGTGGATGTTTAATAAACATCTGTTTAGTGAATGAATGACTTCTGGAATCTTCTTTCCAGAAGAGCAGGCTGAGCACAGTTAAGCAATCTTGGACACTTTGGGGAGTTACTGCCCCATTTTAGCATAATTGTTGCATATGGGTGCATAATCGTTGCTGACATGACAATGACACTTTTGGCTTGAATACTGATTAAAAATAATGTCAGTTGATTTTTTTTCTTTAAAAATAACATGTTTATTGCGGAAGAGCTAGGAAATATGGACAAGGAAGAAGAGAAAAATAAAATCATCCACAATCCCGTGACCCAGACAAATAATTGCTGTTAACTTATTGACATAGGACCTCTCAGTCTGTTTTCTAAATTTTTATTTTTAGTAAAGGAATGGGGTCAAGCCTGGGGCACGTCTCAGCTGGTGGGTTGTCCCTTGCAAGAGTAAGCAGTCATCTATTCACATCTATCAGCACTAGTCCGGTGGGGAGAGATTAACAGCGTTACTAGCAGCGATGATACTTTTGTTAGACAGGTGTCAAATCAGGGTAGTTACTCCTATGTGAAGCAAGACTTTCATCAGTGGCCTGGCATTTGGAAAGGGGAACAGAGATTGGGAAAGGAAATTCACATCAATTAGCAAGCGGCCCGGGTTCCAATTCCAGTGGATAGTTAGAATGAAGAGCAGGAGTCAGACATAAGGACAGGACACCTGGGGAAGGGGATAATGTGAAAACTGTAGCTGTTCCAGCATGAGGAAACCTATGGGATCATGCAAGGGCATTGCCACCAGGACTTGGGGTGACGGGACTAATTTTAGCCCACCTCCTGGTGGGGACAAGCTGCTAATGTACTGTCAAGCTGGGAAGATTTGGTTAGAAACCAGGAGGAAATGAGCTGCTAGGTTAAAAGATTTAGTAACTGTAGGTATGTGGGGCTGGGAAAGGCAGAGATTGATAAATCCCAAACCTTTGAAGTGGTGAGATTCCACCACTATTTATTTCATTCCATGACCCATATAACTGTTGTATGCCATATGTCAGTATGAAATAATTAAAGCTAATTAAAATTAATTTTGGTTGGTGAGTGTTTGAAGAGTTTCATAATAACTCTTGAGATAATTAGAGATGCTTTGGGATGTCACAAAAACAGCATTTGGAATAACTGGGCTAGATATTTAAACGAGAGATGTGCAATGAAAGCTAGTAACAGAATGATAATTCTGTAGTTGGAAGAACACTGAATCAGGAAGGAGGACTTTGGGGTGTCCTCAGTATGCTGCTAAACTGGCCCTCTGAAATCAACAACAACAACCTGGCTTTGTAGCATTTGGGAGTTTCTGTGTAAATTCTCCCACCATGGTGGATTCCAGATTAGCGGTAGTTTAACTACTGGCTCACACCATTCCTGAATGTTCTTAAATCGGCTCTTGGAAGCCCGGCGCAAGGTAACTCCAGCATACCACCGTAATCCTGACTGAGCCAGTTAGCTTTGCGGTCTTGGGTAAATCACTTCACTTCTCAGGATCTTAGTTTTATCATCAACAAAGTGAAGTCACTAGAATAACCTCAAGGTCCCGCCCAGAGTTAACATTCCAGGATTGTAGCTAGCTGGTGCTCAGGGCAGGACCAGCACCATGTCATAAGCCAGAAGAGTTACATCAGATTTTCAGGAATATTATTGTGATATACTGGAAAACATAATTGGATACCTGGGTCTGGGTCATAATCAGCCCTCTTCTGATTCCTGCTGCTAATGTGTGTGTCCTTCTCTAGTACCTCTTCTCAGGAGGATTAAAGAAGCCAATGGCTTACCAGTGGAGTAAGAAACCATTCCTGCGGTCAGAGAATTCTACACCCAGCTGCCAGGCCCTAGGAGTCAGCTGGGGGTCTGAGACAAAGTCTTATAGTTTAGGTATGTTACCTTCTCTGACCATGAGACCCACCCAAGCTGGTCTTCCCTGAACTAGTAGCAACATGAGAGGTTAACTTGTTTCTGCTTTTTGAAGTCAAGGACTGTGTCTTTCATAGTTACCTGTCTCAAGTCCTGGCAGGTAATAGGCCCTCAGGAAGTGTTTGTTGAAAGAATGTGTGATTTGGGCCCTTTTAGAGCAAATTCTGAATTCTATTTATTTTCCCCCCACCTTTATTGAGATATAATTGAAATATAACATTATGCGAGCTTAAGGTGTTTAACACGATGATTTGCTGAATTTTAAAACAGTGATTCAAAAGTGGACATAAGCTTCTCTATGTTTGCCTGAAGAAATGCATTTTTAAAATGCAAACGATGATTTTCTTTTTGTAATAGAAAACTTCTCAGTGCCTTCAGTGCAATATCGGGCATTTGCCTCCCATCTGCTGCCACAACCAGAACCCAACAGAGAGAAACACGAATGAGAAAACCCCGAACCAGACAAACCAGGTGGTTACCACCCAGCAGTGAGGGCTCTGCCTGCCTCCACCAGTGGAATTAGCTCATCTTTTTTGAAAGGAAAAGCATCCTACTTATTTATAGAGCATATGTATTTCTATATCATGTGCCAATTTACTAACATCCAATCCTCATAATGACTCTCAGAAGCTAAGTACTGTTACTCCTTTTTTATTTTACTTTTTAAAAGATTTTATTTATTTATTTGAGAGAGAGAGAGAGAGATCATGCGGGGGAGGGGCAACGGAAGGGGGAGAAGCAGACTCCCTGCTGAGCAGGGAGCCTGATACAAAGCTCCATCCCAGGACCCTGAGACAAAGACCTGAGCCAAAAGCAGACGTTTAACTGACTGAGCCACCCAGGCGCCCCTCTTATTCATCTTTGAGAGAGAAGGAAGCGGACTCCGAGGTTGAGCACTAGAACCCGCAGTGGCCGTGAGTCAACACCCCACAGGTGGTGCGCTTCTCCCCAGGCCAGGCTGCCTCAGGCTTTCTGCATTTCCTCTCCCTGCTGTCTCTGTTCCTTGTTTGCTCTGGGATTTGGATGCCAGCGACAAGGGCTCAGCCCATGACCGGGCAAATAGATGCACCAGCCTCCGGCGGGGTTCTGAGCAAATGCGCCAGGTCAGGCCTGTCCCAGACTAAAGTAGTGGGGCTGGACTTCGCCCTAGTGAATCAGCTCCGTGGAGGCTGGGCGGTTGCAACAGGCACCTGACGGGCTGGAGATCTGAAGGCCAGGTAAGTCTCAGTAGATGTGGCACCTGGACTTTGACATTCCCCAAGAGGAGAGAGACGCTCTTGGGCCTGGAGAGTGCTGGAGGAAGCGGCGCTGGAGGAAGGGGGGAAGCCACCCAGCAGGTGTGTGGGGACGCTAGCCCCCTTGCTCCCTTTCTCTTGGCTGTGCTGTACTGTCAGATTAGGAAAAGCAATTTCACCCTTGCTGGGGCCTGGGAGGGTCACTTACGTGAATGCAAAAATGTGGCTTGTCACCGTAGATGCGAGGTCTCCACTTTGAGAATCGTGGGTGCTTTTCATTTGGGGTCCTTAATAACCTGAGGCCTAACCTATGGGAGTTGATATGTCAGCAACAGAATGATGTGATTTCAGCCAAGGGATCGGGTATTGTGCCTTTGAGACTGAAGAAGGGCTGTCTAGTGAAAATATCTGGGGACAAGGCAAAAGAGCCTTTCTTCTTGTTGAGCTTACTTGCGTCCAAATGGTATTAAGTTCCACGGACCTTCAGGAAAGACCCATGTGCCCTTTCACTGTGTTGGGGCATTTGGCTTTTGCTGGGATTCGCTGGAAAAGGCTTGTAATGCACCTGGCTATTTTCAAGGGAGGGGGCTGACACAGGAAGGAAGGTACAAGTTTTTCTGAGCTGTAATTGATCTTGAGGTGGAAGGCACTTCTCTTCTCCTATGTTCTGCTTACAGCTTTGGCTCATAGCTTCATAGCTGTGGACCCTGGCCCCGTGGCATTCAAGCACAGTGATATCTTGATATCAACATATACCCTTTGACCTTTTGTTCTGATACAATTTTTTTTATGTTAGACTGGGAGTTTCAGGAGTGAGAGCAAGTTAACTGTATTTGATCAGAATCTTTCAACCTAAAACAGTTCCCAAGAGAGAAAAAACATGGGGTCTGACTGAGCTAATATATTCTCCTGAGGTAGGAGAATCCCCAAGTTTTCCCTCTGAAGGCAACTGGCAGTAGGTGCCCCTCTGTGATATGGAGCAGAGGAACTTGGAAGACGATATGTCTTCAGAGCTATTTCTCATGTTGAAGAATAAGTGGGGAAAATTAATTTGATGCTGGGAGACTTCCAGATTTAAAAATTTCCAGCCGGGAAGATCATGGAGATATGGCTGGCTAGCGGGTCATGAGAGCAATCCCAAACTTGATTCCCTTGGAGGAGGGGCAGCCAGGGCCACATTATAGAGCCTTGTTCTTCTAAGAGGTTAAGGATTCAGAAAAGATGTCTCTTGAGGTCAATTTAAGCTTCTTTTTGTTTAGGAAATGTCTTCCTCCATTCATACTGCCCTAATCTTAGCTCTGATAACATCAACTACTGTTACAACCAACAATTACCATATACCAGGCAGTGTGTTGGGCGCTTTTCATAAGTTATCACCGACTCTGACAATATCCCTGCAAAGCCAGTCCTTCTGGTCCCCATTCTATTTCTCAAGGAAACTGAGGCTTGAAAAAATTAGTGAATAAGTGGCAGAGTTAAGATTTAAACTCTGGCTAAGCTCTCAGCTCACCTGTTTCTCTGAGAGCCGAGGGCCTCCGCAGTAATTGTTGAAGGAATAATTGCTGGTGGGATAAATGAACAAACACGTATTTAATTAGAATACTTTGATAGTGTTTTAGAGCTTTATCTCTGTTTGTTCTCTGTCTCCCCTGCCTCCCACATCTATTGTTGCTCCAAATATATATATATGTATATTTTTTTTTAAAAAAAGATTTTATTTATTTATTTGAGAGAGAGAGACTGAGAGAGAGAGCACATGAGAGGGGGGAGGGTCGGGAGGGTCAGAGGGAGAAGCAGACCCCCTGCCGAGCAGGGAGCCCGATGCGGGACTCGATCCAGGGACTCGATCCAGGGACTCGATCCAGGGACTCGATCCAGGGACTCCAGGATCATGACCTGAGCCGAAGGCAGTCGCTTAACCAACTGAGCCACCCAGGCGCCCCACTCCAAATATATTTTTTAATTTTTAATGCAACACCAGTATAATTGTCTAGCCTGTTATTTCATGTATCTGCTTGACATTTTTTCCCAGATATCTCTATATTAGTATCTGTGTGTTTTGTTTTAGATAAAAGATTTGAGGACCGTAGGTGCTTTTTTCGCAAAACCTAATCAGTCATCACGTTTGGATATAAGCCTAAAATGGTGACCTTTTTATTTTATTTTTTCGTCTGCAGGAAGAGAAAATAACTACACAACCGATTAAAAACACGAGAGTAATTCTGAGGGTCAGGGATGGAATTTTGGGCTCCCCAGTGGCCACGGCAGCCATGGGGGAGGCCCACAGCACCAGCAAAGGATCCAAGCCGAGGGCTTCGGAGAGATGGAATTCATCGGCCCGTTCCTCACTCTTGGCACAATGGAGAGAGGTACCACGGGAGCCCCCCGTCACAGCAGGACCCCAGGACAGACCACCAGCAGCCCTGTTATGTGTCCAGGCCTGGGGAAAGGCATCATCAGCCTGTGTCCAGGGTTGACTATTATGAAGGTGGTTATCCCAGTCAGTTGTATTCAAGGTATGGTTCTAGAGCTTGGAATTCACCCAACTCCTAAGTGCTTCTGAATAGACTATTCCTTTCCTTCTTCCTTTTCTTTTTATTCCTGCTCTTTTTCTTTTATTTCCTCCTCTACCCGATTACATTGACTTCGCCAAACACTTTCCTCTCCCGCATTGGAGTTATGTGACGGAAAATAGTATTTCTCTCCTCTATGTCCCCTCGTGGGGCTTCTTGAAGAGGCTATGACAATGTGACTGGGTGTTGGGGCCCGGGCAGAGGGTAGAAAGAATGGTGGATTCAAGGCAGCAGATGAGCCCCTCTTACTCTGGGATTGCAAAAGGTAATATTTGTAGATTTCGGAAAAGTTTGTCCTAGAAATTCCTATAAAAAGTTCTTAGCATTGTGAGCGTTGACACCACCAGAACCAAGAAGAGACCCTGTGCCTAGAACAGAACTTAGGGTGTGATAGACACACAGAACACATATGTATTGGACGAATGCATGGAACATTTTAGAAAATGAAATCAACCTCAGAGAAAGCAGGTCTAGGGTTGCAGGCTCCCAGTTCAGAACGAAGAGGTATCAGTGAGGTGATTCTAGGAGAATCTGGAATTCCTACTCCCGAATTCTAATTGACAGCAGAAGATTTAATATTTTATGGAATATTTGAAGCCATCTGTGTTCCACTTTGGCTTTTCCAGGTGGGATATTCACCTGCCTACAGATTTAGGGTTGAAATAATGACAGTTACTGGAAAGCATTTGCTCCTATTAAATACTAAAGAATTAGTAATTGATAAAAAGACTAACAGCATGATATTCCTTTCCCCAATCTTTTTTTTTTAATATATATATATATTTTACAGATTTTATTTATTTATTTGACAGAGAGAGACACAGCGAGAGAGGGAATACAAGCAGGGGGAGTGGGAGAGGGAGAAGCAGGCTTCCCACTGAGCAGGGAGCCCGATGCGGGGCTCGATCCCAGGACCCTGGGACCATGACCTGAGCCGAAGGCAGACGCTTAACGACTGAGCCACCCACGCGCCCCTCCCCAATCTTTTTGTATTGAATTCTCAAAGGAAAGTATGTTAAGGGCAGAGGCAATAAAGGCAATCAGATTTAAGAGAGTCCAATGTGACTTCTTCATCTCGTTTCCATCTGTATGTAATATGCGTGGGAATTACAGTGGTGTATCGGGTACCTACACAGTCATCTGAGGAAGGGGCATTCTAAGATAACATCAGGGCAGGGTAGGGGCGCCTGGATGGCTCAGCTCAGTCAGTTGAGCATCCTACTCCTGATTTCGGCTCAGGGCGTGGTCTTGGAGTTGTGAGATCAAGCCCTGCATCGGGCTCCGTGATCAGCACAGAGTCTGCTTCTCCATCTCCCTCTGCTCCTCCCCCTGCTCACTCTTTTGCTCTCTCTCTCTCTCTCAAATAAATAAATAAATAAATAAATAAATAAATAAATAAAATCTTTTAAAAAATCAGGGCAGGGTTTTCTAAGATAACATCGTGTATTGTTGGATGTATTTGAAGAGTAGGAGGAATCACGGGGAAGGAGAGTGAGACACTTGGCTATGGTTTTGCTATAAAAATCCCAACCTTGTTCTGAAACAAAGGCCCTACTTCTGCTCTGATTCTGCATCTTCTGTTTATAGGATCTAGAATTAACTGTGGTTTTAAAGCGGGTTCTAGACTGAGGTCACAGTTTTGTCCTGTGAAGTTGTCCAGTCCTCCACTGGTTTCTCTTTACCATCTCATCCTTGACTGGCTGGCCTTCTTTGCGGTATTTTAGGCCAGGCATGGAGGATCTGTATCGGAGCTATCATTCTTCAACCCTAAGGGAAGAATATGCTTATGGAAATTATTACTACCATGGACACCCGCAGCAGCTGCAGGAAGAAAGAGGTATGGAATAATCTCCACGGAGCCTTTGGGATGGTACAGCTGATCTGGTAGGCAGGGCCTGCTCAGAGCCTCACCTTGGCTATCCCGCTCCGCTGAGGTAGAGCCCCTGTCCTCATCTGCTTCTTTCTTGGCCAGATGAGGCCACAACAGGTCACAGCAAAGACACTACTGCTAGATGTCTTGAGAAGAGACTGAAAGGAGCCATTTTTCTTGTACGTGTCGGTGATAGTACTGAACCTACCATTACGTTACCAGGATTATGGATAGTTCACACTTCAACCCCATTTTTTCTTCTGCTCCTCCTATAGCCAAGATTATAGTCTCTGACCAAGTAACAGTGAAGTCATTTCTTCTTTTTAAATTTAAATTCAATTAGCCAACATAGAGTACATCATTAGTTTTAGATGTAGTGTTCAATAATTCATCAGTTGCATATAACACCCAGTGCTTCTCACATCACGTGCCATCCTTAATGCCCATCACCCAGTTACCCCATCCCCCTACCTACCTCCCCTCCGAAACCCTCAGTTTGTTTCCCAGAGTCAAGAGTCTCTCATGGTTTGTCTCCCTCTCTGATTTCTTCCCATTCAGTTTTCCTTCACTTCCCCTTTCATTCTCTGCACTATTTCTTATATTCCACATATAAGTGAAACCATATGATAATTTTCTTTCTCTGATTGACTTACTTTGCTTAACATAACCCCTTCCAGTTCCATCCATGTCGATGTAAACGGTAGGTATTCATCCTTTCTGTTGGCTGAGTAATATTTCATTGTATATATGAACCACATCTTCATAATCCATTCATCTGTCAATGGACATCTTGGCTCCTTCCACAGTTTGGCTATTGTGGACATTGCTGCTATGAACACTGGGGTGCAGGTGCCCCTTCGTTTCACTACATCTGTATCTTTGGGGTAAATACCCGGTAATGCAATTGCTGGGTCATAGGGTAGCTCTATTTTTAACTAGTGAAATCAGTTCTTAGCAATGCGGTTGTCCAGTGTGGCTGGGCTGTGATGAGTCTGACCATCATCGACCTTGAGGGTGGCAGATATGCACCAACAGGAATTTATACCCATTACTGATACTAAGGTTCTAGGGATGTGCTGTTGGCAGCTTCTGACCTGCCAGCCAAGGGAAATCTGTTTCAACACTGAACACACACACACACACACACACACACACGATCTCCATGCTTATACAATTGTATTGAGCCATGCTCATTGGTTCAGGGAGGACTGAGAGGTGTCTTGTTGGCCTCCATCATTAGCTCTCACTTCTCTAGCGTATCCAATTTGGCAAATACGTTTTCATACCTATGGTGCTCCAGTAACTCAGCTTCACAGCTCGAGGCTGGGAGGCCTGATCTTTTAGGAGTAGGAAGTGACCTGCCTTCATTTTTGTTTTCTCTGAGGGTGCAGTGCCAAGGGGAGAGAGTCCCTATATCTGGCAGGAAGATCACCGAGATCAGAAGTACCGCAGTGAGTGGCATCACGACAACCAGAGTCCTCTGTAAGTGTGAAAGGGGAGGCCAGCTCAACATGGTGCGGCCAAACTCAGGCTATGTGAGGCAAGTCTTATGGCGTCTGGTGCTTGTCTCTATCTTCAGAACCCTGTCTGCTTCTGTTCTGGCCATAGGGATGTGGAGTAGCCCAGGGTGACCCAGGCCAGCTTTCAGTGGAGTCTTAACTTTGACAGGCGGCTCCCAAACGTGGGGTCATCTGAGTCCTGGTGAGGTTACTTGAGGTCCACCCCACAGGAGGGCCTTAATTCTATGTTGGCCTCAGAGCAGAGGTGCCCTTGCAGAAGTTGTCGGAATTGGGTCCTGGCCGAAGCTGGGGCATTTCTCCTCTGCCCACTCCTGTGCCCCGAGAATGGGATGTGCCCTGGGGTAAGGTGGGCAGAAAAGAGCCTTTTGCACAAGCACCTGCCCCGATGACCTTAGGCCTAGTGCCTTTACCTTGTCTGCCCAACTCGCCAACCCAGCTGCTCTGATTTAAGTCAGTCCAGGATGACTGGCTGTAGGGACCAGCCCCTTTCCACAGGGTTTGGGGTGACTTCTAGTAACTGCACTGTGGAACCCACGAGCTCCTGTTTTTCTCGTATTCATAGATCAGGGGAGCAAAGGGAGGACAGCCCTTTTCCCTGTGGCACTCAGGACAGCCTGATGCTGCCCACACTTTGCAGCCCAAGGGCCTCCGTGGAGAGCAGCTCAGGTTTGCTAGCTTACCCAGGACCCCCCTTACCTGCTGCCGTCATTTTGCTGCAGATCCAAGAGTCAGAACCCTTATAAAGACAGCGCTGCTTCTAACACTGGACAGGAGCGGCCTGAGGACCTAGTTCCGGAGAGGCTGCCACCTGGAACCCAGAAGAATAAGGTAATCTGAAGTGATGTGGGGGCTGTGGGCTGTGACAGTCACAACCGACACTGAATCAGTGGCAGGGCGGGGCCTTTGGGAGGGGGTTGTCCAGCGGCCAGCAGTCTGAGGAGTCCCATCCTCCCCTCTTTGCAGAGCCTCCCCTCAGACCTCCACCTTTTCCTGCCGCCCTGTTTCAATCTTATGGGTCTGGGGCCCCGATCTGGCCCTTTTGCATTTTTGTCAAATTGACTGGAGCAGGAAATGTCACCCAAGTCGCTGCGAGCTGCGGGGCAAGAGGAGAGACTTGCCAGTACCCCAGGGGATGGGCAATTTGGTTTACCTGGGAAGCGGGGTGTTGCTAGAATCTTTTAATTCAGTTCTGAAAAGCAGAGCTTGCAACCTGTCTGGACTCTTAGAACTGGGTATACCAGTGGGGCCACAAAATGGAGTTCTTAAATTTTTAAAAATAAACTTTTAATTTTATTTATTTTATTTTATTTTTTAAAGATTTATTTATTTGACAGAGAGAGACACAGCAAGAGAGGGAACACAAGGAGGGGGAGTGGGAGAGGGAGAAGCAGGCCTCCCGCTGAGCAGGGAGCCCAATGTGGGGCTCGATCCCAGGACCCAGGGATCATGACCTGAGCTGAAGGCAGACGCTTAATGACTGAGCCACCCAGGCGCCCCTAAACTTAATTTTAGAATAATTTTAGATTTATGGGAAAGTGGCAAAGATACTGCAGAGACAAGCTCTTGATTTTTGACAGTCTTATATTAATTTTGTTTCCATGATGCAATCTGTCTGCTTTTTTTTTTTAAGATTTTATTTATTTATTTGAGACAGAGAGAAGAGAGAGAGAGAGCATGAGCAGGGGGAGGGGCAGAGGGAGAGGGAGAAGCCCCGGGATCGTGACCTGAGCCAAAGGCAGACGCTTAACTGACTGAGCCACCCAGGCGCCCTGAGATCTGTTTGCTTTTGAGAACATTTTCTTCTGTAAACCTAATGCTCAACAGGGCAGGGCACACACTGTGCAATATATGCCGACAGGAACAACAGCCACACACAAGAACAGCCCTTTACAGTGTGCAAAGGGCTTTTGCATCTATTTTTTTTATCCTCCTGGGTTGTAAGTTCCATGAATTTCTTGTACACCTGTATCCCCGGGGAAAGCGCAGAGCCTGGAGCATAGCAGGTGCTCATTCAGTAGCTGGTGAATGAATGACTGAGGAAGTACTTGAACTCTACAGGGCAGATATGATTATATTACAGATGAGGGTGCTGAGCTCAGACAGCCTAAGTCATTCATCTAAGGTCACAGCAGGTGTTGAAAAAGCTGGGATCTGAAGATTTATTTATTTTATTTTTAAGTAATCTCTACACCCACTGTGAGGCTCGAACCCACAACCCCAAGATCAAGAGTCACATGCTCTACCGACTGAGCCAGCCATGTGCCCCGCCCAACAAAGCTAGGATTTGAATTCAGGTCCCCTGGCCTCAGGGCCTACACCCTTTCCACTAGGCCATCGTTCATTTTTTTCACAAACACCTGTTGATTAAACGAGCACTTCTTTTCCTTGCGACACATCCACATTTGATGTATTTATTTGAAAGTTTTGATTTTGCTGCTTTGAAGGAACATGTGGGTAGGACCATCTCTCTGAAAGCGCTTTTGGGTCTTCCCCTGTGTTTTCATTACCGGTAACTTCCAGCCACCACTGGCCGACGAGTCCAACCTTCTGCAGCAGCACGAATCTGGTCTCAGCTCCAGCGCCTACGAGCTCAGCCAGTACATCGGCGATGCGTCTGAGATGTATGAGCCCAGGGCACCAGCAGCTTGGAGTCCAGTTCAGGCCGGTGGGTACTGAGGTGACCTAAGGAATGGGTGAAGTCTGATGAGAAGAGGGCCGGGTGGCAACCTCTGGGAAAGTCACCCTCCCTCCATCCTTCCAAGAGTGGCTCACTGCCTGCCTCAACCACGCGTGGTGGTCTCCTGGGCAGAGGCGCCATTCTGGCTCCATTTCTCACCTTTTCTCTTGTCCTGGAGATTGCATCAGAGCTGATTCTTGGAAGGGAACCCTGCTTCTAGCCATCAGGGTCAGGCTGGGAGAGGAGGCACCGGAGATACTTTGATGTAACAGGTGCAGAAAGTGAAGACCAGAGTCAGTTTGGTAATGCAATGGCAGGCATACAAAACATAGCATGATTGTTTTGCTTGGAGGTAGGAGACGGGTCATGAGTACGGGGGCCACGAGAGTCAGAGTCCCCAGCCTCTCGCCATCAGGGGGAGTCTGGGCCTGGTGCTTTCCCATTTGGACCAAACCATCGAATCCCCACCTTATACTCTGACATATTCTGAGAGGCTTAATTCTGACTTGGAGCACATGCTTCTTCTAATTACTTATCTTGGCCCAGGTGGGATTTGGATAGAAGCATGTCTGTGGTGTCCTTCTGCGGTAAAGACAAGCAGTCGCAGGAATGCTAACAGGGTGCCCCTGTGTCTGTTGGTCAGGGGATGTCTCGGCAGCTGGTCCCAAGGAGCCCATGAAGTTCTACATCCCTCATGTGCCAGTGAGTTTTGGGCCAGGAGGCCAGCTGGTGTGTGTGGGTCCCAGGTCTCCCAGGGATGGACAAACAGCCCTTGTGGAACTGCACAGCATGGAGGTAAACGAGATTCTGTGTCCCAGGAAGCTGGCAGGCTGCTTTCTGTTTCCCTCTGCCTGAGCCTGGGCATGTCTGGGAATGGGGTGCTCTTGGGGGGTAGGGGGCCATGCACTCCATGGATGGGGGCATGTCTTGGGAAGGAAAGGGTAGGGATCTTCTCTCAAAGAAGTGAGGCTAGATTTATGTTTCTCCTCAGATGCTGTTGGCTCCCTTTCAGCAACTGGAGAACTCACTTTTGTCCTCCTGTGTCCCCCACAAGGCACTGAGCCACATCCCAGGACGGCAGCCATGGGTTCTGATATTGGACTTGACTGACGGGGGCCTTGGGTGGACATAGTCTCAAACGCCAAATCTGATTTTTCGTTCCAGGTTATTCTTAATTACTCCGAGGAACAAGAGGAGCTGAGGACTTTCTCAGGACCCCTAATCAGGTAAATTATCTTAAGAGCTGCCAAGTGAGGGTTTTTGAACCTACAAAATCTGCCTGCCCAGATCAGCATTTTGGGGATTTGTTTGGCTTCCTTGAAAGAAAATGTCTATCCCGCGTGGAGTAGAATACTCTGTGCAACAAGATAGAGACAAATGTGGCCTGAGCCATTTTGACAAGCAATTTGATAGTTGAAGGGCCGAGAGAAAAATTAAGATTAAAGATCGAAAACAGTTCTATTTTGCAGGAGCTACACGGTAGGAGGTTTTAGCATTCTGAGAACTTAATAGGTACTGGTAGAAAAGTGGAGCACAGCCTGGGAAATCACAGACAAGTGGTTTAGAGTGGGAAAAAAATTCTTGCCTTTTTTCTGGAGAGAAATAGCATGGTTCCTGTTGAGTTTCTGGATAGTGTGCACGTCTGCCCTCTGCAGGATTGAGCTAGAACTTCTTTTAAATTCCTAGTCCTGTTTCTGATAAATATTCAGGACACTCTTGCTGTGGAGAGAGTCCTGGCTGGAGTCAGAGGACCCCGGTCCTTGGTCCCTGCATCCTACTAACTAGAGGTCCCATGGCGGACAGGTCAGTTAGTCCTCTCTGAGCTTCAGTTTGCTGTTTAGGAAATGAGATAACACCACTGTGCCTGCTTTAAGTGTAGGGAAGCCCTGTATATATCATCACTACCATATAAACTTATTCTTATCCTGAAGCTTCTGCCACCAAGAAAAGCCCATAGTATTTTTTTAAAAGAATTTATTTGTTTATTTGAGAGAGAGAGAGTGAGAGAGCAGGAGAGAGAACACAAGCCAGGTTCGGGTGGGGGAAGAGGCAGAGGGAGAAGCAGACTCCCCACTGAGCAGGGATTCCCGAGGCAGGACTTGATCCCAGAACCCTGGGATCATGACCTGAGCTGAAGGCAAACACTTAACCGACTGAGCCACCCAGGTGCCCCAAGCCCATAGTATTTTGACAGTTCCTTCAAGTAAAGGTGAGCAACGAATCTATTTCTGCACACAGGTATACGGATGTGGGGTAGATTGCCGAGCTAGGTGTGTGGACGCTAGGGGGCTGGTCCCAATTTGACTGATATTATTGAATGACCTTGACCAAACAATATTTGCCCATTTATTGATTACTTAGTATATGCTACAAAATTTCCTAATTCCTTTTATATGGAGGTAGTTTTTTTCTCATTATCCCTATTTTAGGGGAAAAAGCAGAGGTTCAGACAGGATAAGAACCTTGTATAAGCTGAGAAGTGGCAGGCTGGATTTAAACCCAGGGTTGTCTGACTCCAAAGTCTGTGCTCTTGCTTGCTGTCCCATGCAGTCCCTGGGCCTCAGTTTCTTCATCTGTAAAATGGAGAGGGTATACGAAGAATCTCTGAGGTCCCTTCCTGTTCTACAAGGAAACTACAGACTCAGTACTCCAGCCCTGGGTTATCTGGCTTCTCTCTCAGTCCCCCCACCCTCTGCTGGCATCCTCATAATGCAGAAGGAGCCCGTGGTCCTGTGCAGAGAAAGAGTCTGCCCCTCATTCTTTGCTCCCTGAAATCTCTCCATAGGGAAGATGTACACAAGGTGAACATCATGACATTTTGCCAGCACAAAGCAGCTCAGAGCCTAAAATCTGAGACAGAGAGGAGCAGAGACTCAGCTCTACTGTGGCAATTGTTGGTTCTCCTTTGTCGGCAGAACGGGGTAAAGTATTATCGCTCTGGTGGGTGGGCAGGTGCAGGCTGGATTGAAATTGAAGTCTTTCTGGGATAGAGAAGATTCGGCTTATGGCATGATTGTAAAAGATAACGTTAAAGAAGCAATGAATGGCCCACAGGGGGAAAAATTGCTCAGGTGTCAACCCCATTTGCTAACCATAATCTTTTCCCTGCCCTTCTCCACTGGCCTGGGGTTATCGTACAGTTCTTGGGTCACTGTACCAACCACATAATACACCTGTAAGAGTGTGCATAGTTCTGGTAATCTCTGTGGCTCCCGATAGGCAGAAAGTACCTGAGAGTGAAGCTGAAGTTTGAAATACAACAATCCAAGAAAGGAAGGTCTTGTGTTTGCATGTCCTCCTCCTCATGGAGAAGGCAGGTGCTCTGGTGCTGGTACTGTGAGCACAAGGACAATAGGATTCTCCCTCAGGCTGACCCTCTTTGCCTTGTAGTCCATGGTGGGGTCTGACATCGCGGAACTACTGATGCAAGATTGCAAGAAGCTGGAGAAGTACAAGAGACAGCCGCCGGTGGCCAACCTCATCAACCTGACGGATGAGGACTGGCCGGTGCTGAGCTCAGGGACCCCGAACCTGCTCACCGGGGAGATTCCCCCCAGCGTGGAGACACCTGCACAGATCGTAGAGAAATTCACTAAACTGCTCTACTACGGAAGGAAGAAGGCAAGTGTGGCCCCTCCATGCTGGTTTTTAAAAAATAACCACACCCCCACCCCCAATTATATGAGTAATATATATTCATTTTTTGGCACTTAAGACGTTCAGTAAGGTACAAAGAAAAAAATTATATAGTCTTATCATTAAAAGATAACATCTTTTGGGCCGCCTGGGTGGCTCAGTCGGTTAGGCATCTGACTTCAGCTCAGGTCATGATCTCAGCATCCTGGATTGAGCCCTGTATCAAGCCCCGCATCGGGCTCCACAGAGAAAGACATGTATCATATGACCTCACTGATATGAGGAATTCTTAATCTCAGGAAACCAGCTGAGGGTTGCTGGAGTGGTGGAAAGTGGGAGAGATGGGATGGCTGGGTGATAGACACTGGGGGGGGGGGTATGGGCTATGGTGAGTGCTGTGAATTGTGTAAGAGTGTTGAATCACAGATCTGTACCTCTGAAACAAATAATACATTATATGTTAAGAAAAAAAAAAAGAAGATATAGCAGGAGGGGAAGAATGAAGGGGGGAAATCAGAGGGGGAGAAGAACCATGAGAGACGATGGACTCTGAAAAACAAACTGAGGGTTCTAGAGGGGAGGGGGGTGGGGGGGATGGGTTAGCCTGGTGATGGGTATTAAAGAGGGCACGTTCTGCATGGAGCACTGGGTGTTGTGCACAAACAATGAATCAAAAACTAATGATGTAATGTATGGTGATTAACATAACATAATAATAATAAAAAAGATAAAAACAAAGAGAAAACAAGAAAAACAAAACAACAACAACAAAAAGGTTCTTCACATATACACTAAATTAGTTTCCAGAAAATTTGTTTACAGATGATGTCCCCACCAGCTATATCTAACGTTTGCCTACCAATATTGGATACTTTAACAGATGAAGTGATGTCTTGTTTATTGTTTGATATGTAAATTAGACAATTTTAATCTTTATATTATTTATTCAAAAAAATTTTAATTGAGGTATTTGACAAAATTATAGGATATTTAACATGTACAACATGATGATTTGATATACAAATATTACAAATACATTGTGAAAGGATCCTCCCCATGGAGTTAATTAATAACATTCATCACCTCACATACTTACCTATTTTTTTATGCCTTGTTTAATTTTGAAGTTGAACTCACACAAATAAAGATTTATTTATTTATTTATTTGTCAGAAAAAGAAAGAGAGAGAGAGCACGAACAGGTGAAGAGGCAGGCAGAGGGAGAACCAGGCTCCCCACTGAGTAGGGATTCCGATGCGGGACTCGATCCCAGGACCCTGGGATCATGACCTGAGCCAAAGGCAGACACTTAGCCAACTGAGCCACCAAGGCATCCCTCACATTTTACAAAAGTCTTAAAGGAAACGTAAATATTTGAATATATGACGGAAATCAATTTGAATCAATATGATTCAAAACTCAAAAGCTAAACGGGATATAGTGGGGAAAATGATGCCCCCATCCTCTCGGCCACTGAATTGTTATCTCTGAAATATCCAGAGATATTTTCTGCATAATTATTTTCTCCATTTTTAACAGCTTACTATATACCATTTCTTTTCTTTTTTTTTTTAAGGTTTTAAGTAATCTCTACACCCAACATGGGGCTCGAACTCACAACCCCAAGATCACGAGTCTAAAGCTCTACAGCCAGGCACCCTCTATCTACCATTTCTTCACTTTTTTTAAAGATTTTATTTATTTATTCATGAGAGACAGAGAGAGAGAGAGAGGCAGAGGCAGAGGGAGAAGCAGGGTCCCTGCAGAGCAGGGAGCCCGATGCGGGACTCGATCCCAGGACGCTGGGATCATGACCTGAGCCGAAGGCAGACGCTCAACTGACTGAGCCACCCAGGCATCCCCACTTTTTTTCATTTAACAAAATACCTTAGAAAACACTCTATATTGGGATTGTTTTCTGTAAAAGGACAGACAATAAATATATATATATATACACACACATACATAAAATGTTATTGATTTAAGTAATCTCTACACCCAATGTGGGGCTCGAACTCCTGACCCCGAAATCAAGAGTCAGATGCTCTTCAAACTGAGCCAGCGAGGCGTCCCAGACACTAAATGCAGGTTTTGCAGGCCATTTGCAACTGCTCAGTTCTGCTATTGTCAAGTAAAAGCTGCCACAGACAATATATAAATGAATGGGTGTGGCTGTGTTTTATTTATGGACATAGAAATTGGAATTATATATAATTTTCACATGTAATGAAGTATTATTCTTTTTTTGATTTTTTTCTCCAGTCATTTAAAAATGTGAAAAGTTATCCTTCGTTTGTGGGCTGTACCAAAAATAGACCGTAGGCTGAATTTGGCCTTCAGGCCACATTTTCCTGATTCCTGCTCCTTTTAACATATAAATACCTTCTTCATTATTTTCTATGGCTGCACAGATTTCTAAAGATAAATTATAATTAATTTAACTAAACCCTGATAGATTGACATGTAGATGATTTAACAGTCTTTTGCTATTACAAATAACACTGCAATGACAACGAAAGTCATTTTGCCATGTGGGAGAATATACATATGATTTCTAGAATAGTTCCTGGAAATAGAAGTGTTGAGTCCAAGGGTATATAGCTTGAAATTTTGAGGAAGTGACAAGTTGCCTTTTTAGAGGTTTCACCGATTACTTTACCAGCAATACATGAGAGTACCCGTTTTCCCACTCTCACCAACTCGGTGTGTTTCCAAGCTTTTAATATGTGCCAATCTGAGAGGTAAAAAAATGTATATATAATTTAGTGTAGTTATTTTCATTTCCCCTATTATAAGTGAAGTCTAATATCTTTCAATCTGTGAATTTTTTTGTGATGGATTTTCTACGTTTTTTCTGTCTGATTTTTGATCTCCATTTATTGATTTGTAGGAGCTCTTTCCTTTTTTAGGACTTTCTGTACAAAATTACTTTTTTGGGGTGATATTTAGAAAGGCTTTCCTAGGGGCACCTGGGTGGCTCAGTTGGTTAGGCGACTGCCTTCAGCTCAGGTCATGATCCTGGAGTCCCGGGATCGAATCCCGCATCGGGCTCTCTGCTCAGCAGGGAGTCTGCTTCTCCCTCTGCCCCTCCCCCCTCTCATGTGCTCTCTCTCTCTTTCAAATAAATAAACAAAATCTTAAAAAAAGCTTTCCTACTTTAAAATTAAGTTATGAAAATAAAGTTCAAGTACTTTTGTGACTTCACCTTTACATTTGAATTTTTAATCTCTGTTTACTTGTATATGATGTTATATTTTGTTTATCTTTAAAAGATTTTATTTATTTATTTGAGAGAGAGAGGAGCACAAGTGGGGAAGGGGGCAGAGGAGGAGGGAGATGGACAAGCAGACTCCCTGCTGAGCGAAGAGCCAGATGTGGGGCTTGATCCTAGGACCTTGAGATCATGACTTGAGTTGAAGTCAGGCGCTTAACCAACTGAACCACCCAGGCGCCCCAGTGATGTTATATTTTAAAATGAATGCAAGGCATGATACTCAGTGAAAATCAGTGGGATCATATGCTAGCCATCCCCTGTTCACTATATAGTAGGGACCTGCAATTTCACCAGTGATTTATTTATTCAGTAAACATTTATTAAGCAGCCACTACTTTTTTTTTTTAAAAGATATTATTTATTTATTTGACAGAGACACAGCAAGAGAGGGAACACAAGCAGGGGGAGTGGGAGAGGGAGAAGCAGGCTTCCTGCGGAGCAGGGAGTCCGATGCAGGGCTCGATCCCAGGACCCTGGGATCATGACCTGAGCCGAAGGCAAACGCTTAATGACTGAGCCACCCAGGTGCCCCAAGCAGCCACTACTTCTAAGGCATTGAACCCCGTGGGGGATACAGAGATAAATCAATAATAATCTCTTTCCTTAAGAAAGATTAAGTAATGACCATAACAATAACAGTAACAAAAGCAAATATTTAAAAAAATTTTCTCTGTACCAGGCACTTACTTAACATGTTCCATGCATTGTCTCATTTATCTTCATAGAAACCCCTGTTAGATTAGGTTCTATTCTTGTTTTATGTACTTACAAATGAGGAAAATTACTGAGTAATAAAGCCAGCATTCAAATCTAGGCAGCCTGATGTCTGAGCTTGGGCTTCTAACCATCCGCCACACTACCTGTCATACCTGGGCCCAAAGGTGAGCCAGGAATAGGAAAAGTACTCTGGGAGTTCAGAATGGCTCATGAGGGGCTGGAGACCAAAATATCTTTCATATCTTTATTAATATTTGACTGGCGTCTCATCTCTGCCACTGTGTGAGATTAATATCCTCAAGGTAATTTCCCAGTTTCTCCACTTACTCTTAAATTATATTTTTGGAGATGCAAATTTGTGAGCAAAGTGGTGATACCCAACCAATTATTAGTAATTCCCTTAAAAAAATACTGTTGTGAAATAGTTTAACATGAAAAGAGTAACTCAATGTCATTTTTCCTTGTAGCGGATGTGAGGCTGAATTTCCTAATGGTAGTGGTTTAAATTTGTTCTCTCTCTTCAAATAAGATAGTGTGGGAGATGTTGGGATGATCAAAGAAATTTGCACCTGGAGTTCAAGTTACCTCATTAGTGACTTCCTGTCCAAAAATCACATTATTTTTGAGTACTAAGGAAATTATTAACACCAGGTCAAAACCTCAAATATAAATTAAGCTCTTACTAAATAATTCTGAAAATTGAATGAAAAGATGAGTGTGAGTGTGTCTTTGTGTGTGTTAAAATTTACAGCTTCTTACTGATCTCACCAAGTTAGCGGTGTCATTCATTTGGCATATGAAGTTGATAGCTAACAAACACTTGGTTGTTAACAAGCAATTAGTTATAATATTAGGTGGGGCAGGTTAACTGCTATGCACACTGGCTTAAACACTTCTTTCTATTCACATGGGAGCCCTGGGCAGGTGAACAGAACGGCGGGGCAGCCCTCCTCCACGGAGTAGTTCAAGGACTCCACGTGGAGGAAGCTGTACCATCTGAGCATCTTCTGTCCAGCCAGCCCGATGGGGAAAATGGCATGCGGGACTGGGCAAGGGGCTTCCAGGAGCCAGACGTGGAAGAGGCACACATCACTTCTGTTCTCGAGGGAAGGCTGGAGAAGGGACAGCGTGCCAGTTAGAGCCCCCTTCCCCACTGTTGCTCTGGCACACTCACGGTTGGGGCTCCGAGTCTTCCTGGGAGCCCAGCGGGCATGGCTCGGGGGCGGCGGTACCCAAACACCGTCACGTGTTGTCAGCAGAGGATGATGAGGAGGGCCATGCTGAATGCGATGTGTTTTTGTTT
Source organism: Mirounga angustirostris (assembly GCF_029215605.1). Classification (NCBI taxonomy): domain Eukaryota; kingdom Metazoa; phylum Chordata; class Mammalia; order Carnivora; family Phocidae; genus Mirounga; species Mirounga angustirostris. Next base: position 48,993,515 of record NW_026991714.1, read on the forward strand.
TCAGGAAGCCTTGGAGTGGGCCATGAAGAACCACCTGTGGGGTCACGCTTTGTTCCTCTCCAGCAAGATGGACCCAAGGACCTACAGCTGGGTTATGAGTGGGTGAGTGAGCTGGGCGCTGGCAAAGGAGACCAATGGAGCAGAGAGGCCTCCCCCCAACCAAGGGAGGGGTGGTGGGGAGAAATGCAAGATGCGCTGGGAAGCCCCACACACCAAGCATCCTTCCAATTTCTCTTTTCTGACCCGGACGTAGGATATCACTTCTCTAGGTTCTTATAACCTAGACCTGGACACATTCTTTCTACCTGATTGATAAATAAACATTTTAGTAATATTTCTCAGGGTGTGTTCCAAAAGTTACATAGGTTTCTACAATCTAGTAGTTCTCTTTGGGAGGGGCTATTCTAGATAGTTCCACCAGTGAGGGAATAGGTGACTCTTATGGCTAACTGGCAGGAGCTTAGACCCGAGAGTTAGGAGTTGTCTATCACTTAGTCTTGCAGTGGGGAATGTGGGTGCTGAGAGGAAGGTCAGGATATGGGCGAGCAGTAGGAACAGGCTTTATAGGACTGGGGATTGGATGCGGCAGTCTTCATCTAGGGCAGGGGGACATGACAAGACCCAAGGGATTTTTTTTTTTTTTTAAAGATTTTATTTATTTATTCGAGAGAGAGAGAGAGAGAATGAGAGAGAGCAAGCACATGAGAGGGGGGAGGGTCAGAGGGAGAAGCAGACTCCCTGCCGAGCAGGGAGCCCGATGCGGGACTCAATCCAGGGACTCCAGGATCATGACCTGAGCTGAAGGCAGTCGCTTAACCAACTGAGCCACCCAGGCGCCCCCCAAGGGATGTGTTTAGTCGGAGATCATGCCGGCACATCGAGACCAGGAAGAATGCCCAAACCAGGACGAGACAGGATGGGAGGTTGACTACATGGCCAGGAGTTTGGAATAAGGGGGAGTAGGTGGAAGAGCTGGGTGTCGGGTGCTGGAGAAGGAAGGGTTTCTGAGCAAGCTCAGATCCATGGGAGGGCAGGGACAGACATATGGTGGGGTGGAGAGGACTCTAAGGGGCAGGCTTGGATCTGACAGGGAAAAAGGATGTTCCCTTAAAATGTTCATCTTCTTGTGTTGGTGGAAGCTGTGAAGCTGTGAACCTCTCAGCTGAACTCAAGTTTAAATTGGCCATAAATGGGCAGTTGGCTGGGAAGATCACACTTGCCTTCAAGGCTGTCATGTTACCCTTCTCCATCCGTGGATTCTCTTTTCTACCCTAACCCTCAGTCTTCCCAGGGACTAGGAATGCCTCTGAGCACTTCATTATGCTCAGGGTGGTGAGGAGCACTGGAGTTTTATTATGATAAGTGCTCCGAGCTCCCAAGGCAAGGGTGCTATTAAGTAAAAGACCATATTCTGAGGGATGATTCTCCTTTGGGTTTTGGAAATGAACATCCTACAACCCCACGTTAGAGCATACATCTCTGCTACAGATTTTTGCCTTGGGCCATTGATTTTTGATGGGGCCCAGTGAGTTGTGAAGAATAGCTCTTACTGAGTGTGCTTAAATCTCAAATCAGCTATGGAGCTTATTATATCCTTGTTAAGCATATCCCACGGTTTGTCATCGGCGGGATCATTTCTGGTCCCTGTTCTACGCCTCTTTGGTTACTGGACACGGCTATTTCGTGCTTGTGCAGAAAAGCACTGCCGAGCCAGTCTAGTTGTGAGCCAGAGAAGCCAGCCTGAGCGCCCTGGGCGGTGCATGCGGGGGGCTGCTTCAGGGGAGGAGGAGCTGAGGGGGACAACTGGGAGGAGGGGCCCACGGAGAGGAAGTTTGGGTTAACTGCTGGGGCTCTCCGGGGACCTGTGAAATTTGGGGCATCATTTCCATGACAAAGAAAGCCTAGAGCAATGGTGACTCAAGAGTTAGGGCGTCAGTGCCAAAGTACAGGAAATACCCCCAATAGTGAGCTCTCGGGGGGGGGTGGAAGGAAGATCCTGCCAAGCCCCCCAAAAGTGGGAGGTAGCAGAGGCACAACTGAGAGGCAAAGAGAAATTTGTATCCCAAAAGTAGGTGCTGAAATCAAATAGAAATATACGGGAGCTCTTGCGCCACTGGCAATGGGTAAAAGGCCCTCTTGGCTTGGTCACCACTAATGGTCACCTCTCTCTGCAGCTTCACCAGCACGCTAGCCGCCAACGACCCACTGCAGACCCTCTTCCAGTTCATGTCGGGGAGGATCCCACAAGCAGCCACGGTACTCTTTGTGACGGGACTCCTTCAATACCCCAGCATCCTAGGGGTTTAGGGGGTGGGGACAGCTCGGGAATGAGGTGATGACTTCAACGATTTTTCTTTTTATTTTTAGAGAGGGGATAGAGGGGGAGAGAGAGAGAGAGAGAGAATCTCAAGCAGACTCCCTGCTGAGCGCACCTACCGTGCACTTGGCCCTGTGCTGAGCACTTGGCTTCATATTATTTCATTTAATGCACAGAGGTAGGAATTATTGTCCCCGTTTTGCAGATGTGGAAACTGAGGTGCAAGGGTTAAAATGACCTGAGATCACAGAGCTTGGAGAAGTGGAGCCAGGATTGGCTCAGGTCTATCTGATCCAAAGACCTTGCCCTTTCCACGGTCGCACAGCTGCCTGCATGGTGTGCATGGATAGTGAGAGAGCGCGCTGTTCCCAGGCTTCCCACAGTGAGGCTGCCCTTCTTTCCCACCGCTGCACACGGAGCCTGCCAAGCTGGACATATTCAATCTTACACGTTGTCTGGAGTTGGATATAGCTCAGGAGAAGTCTGAGGCCAGCCTAATGTTTTTCCCATGAAAACAGACTTGATCTTTTTGCCCCAAAGTACCCTTCTTTATCCTTGAAGTCGGTAACCTTACTGGGATCTATCTTAGTGTTGACTATCCGGGTCAGTTTTTTTTCTTGGTACACAGCATGCTCTTTTAATATCTGCGTTCATATTTTACAGTTCAGGAAAGTTTTCTTGAATTATATCCTTCAATATTTGTTTTGTTCCATTATTTTGGTTTTCTTTCAGGAATTCCATGTATGCAGTTTCGTATATATATGAATATATACATATACACAGGCAGATTATATGTATATCATTTTCTCTTTAATTAAAACATTTTTTGGGGGGCGCCTGGGTGGCTCAGTCGTTAAGTGTCTGCCTTCGACCCAGGTCATGATCCCAGGGTCCTGGGATCAAGCCCCACATCGGGCTCCCTACTCCTCGGGGAACGTGGTTCTCCCTCTCCCTCTCCTCCTGCTTGTGTTCCCTCTCTCATTGTGTCTCTCTCTGTCAAATAAATAAATGAAATCTTAAAAAACAAAACAAAACACTTTTTGTTTCCTTCCTTCCTTCCTCCCTCCTTCCCTCCTTCTCTCTCTCTTCATCCTCTTCCCCCCCTTCTTCTTCTCCTTCTTCTCCTCCTCCTCCCCTTCTTCCTCTTCTTCTCCTCCTCCTCCTTCTTCCTCTCCTCCTCCTCTTTTTCTTCTTCTTCTCTCATTTCCATCCTGTGTGTCCCTTACTGTGTTTTCGTCAGTGTCTCTTCATTGTTGTGCTCTTGCCATTTTTGTCTTGATTTCTTTGATTTTTTCCACTTCTTCCCTGAGCTCTGCAGGTCACATTTACCTCTTCCTCTTGTCCGCTGTCTCTTTCTTGAGCTCTTGTAACTTAGCTTTAGGCCCTTGCTTCATAAGAAATTGTTTCATTACTTTACTTAAATTCATGATGAAATGTTTGCTGATACTTTTTTTTTTTTTAAAGATTTTATTTATTTGACAGACAGCGAGAGAGCGAGAGAGGGAACACAAGCAGGGGGAGTGGGAGAGGGAGAAGCAGGCTTCGCGCTGAGCAGGGAGCCCGAAGCGGGGCTCGATCCCAGGACCCTGGGATCATGACCCGAGCTGAAAGCAGACGCTTAATGACTGAGCCACCCAGGCACCCCTGCTGATACTTCTTTATTTGTTTCGTGGTTAACATTTTTCCAGTGAGCGTTTTTTTCTACCTTCCATTTATTTTTTCATGTTACTTCCCTCCTTTTATCTTTATAGTGAATTTGTACAGATTCTGTGTTTGATCCTTGACAGGAGTGAGTCTTCCCTGGGCCAACTGCTTGGAGTAGGTCTGTGCTGGGGAGGGGCCAGGGCCACAGTGCAGGCTGACTGGCATTTCCCACATGATCTGGAGGGTTCAGTGGGTATCTGTGTAGCCTTGGCTTCTCCCCAGCCAGTGGAGACGGCTGTGGGATCCTCTCCTTCTGGAGTTATCTTTCTGCTTCCTCCTGAACTCACCTTTGTTCAATCTCTACTATTTTTGGCAGCTTTTTCTTGCATTTCAAATTTTGGGTTTTTGCTGACACCTAGTTTTAATGAAAATGGACTTCACACTTTTGCTTTTTTATTCTTCTTATTGCTTCTGGACAATTCCTAGAAAAGAGAAGAGAAATGATGACTTTCCTGACCATGGTCAAGCCCACTGGCTATATGGGAACACAGAGTGCTCACGAATCCGCTGAATGGCTGTGCACGGCCGTGAAATTGCATCATGTCATGAAGCAGGAAATGATGTAATCAACATACGGTCCACTGGGTCTCCCAGCAAATGCTAAATGCTCCCTGCTGTTAGGTGAGAAAACTGAGAAGCCAGAGGTGATGTGCCAACACACAGTATTTGATCTTAGTGTTTGAGCGTTGCTTCGCATCATGGCATCCAGTAAGAGGCTAGTCTTTAGTTACTTGGAATGAGTGGAAAAAGCATGGCAACCAGAAAACCCAGCTGTGGGCTTCCATCATAGGTGTAACCAGAGTCTGCTCCTTCCTGTTCTGTGAACTTGGCCTTCTTACTTAATCTCAGAATGTCAGGCTTTCCTCTTTGTGGGCATTTTGATGCCTCACCAATAGAGTTATTGTGCAAATTACAGGAGAGAGAATATCTGAACACATATCAACCACCATGCTTGACCCATTGAAGTTAGTTAGGTGTTCGCTCTCTCTTTCGTGATCTTTCTCTCCATAGATCGGCTTTACAGTGGGTTTTTTCAAATCACCTAGGGAAGAGACAGAAGAATGACTTCTAAGTGTCTGTTCTTTTCAGTAAGGATTTTTCTTTGCTCGTTCCTTTAGTTCCAGCAAGAAAGGGCCTGGCCGAAATGGGGATAATAATAGTACCCAATGCATGTGATTGTTCACAGGAGAAATGCTTGGCACTGGGTATGGTTCACGGGCAGAGCACAGTGAGTGAGAACTGCTATTCTTGTGATTTATTATCATCATCCCCCTCATTCACACTGCATCACCCAGATAAACAAAGAGCAACCATCAAATGCAGTTGGATAAAGTATCTTTTGTTCCTTGGGATAATTACAAAGACCAAATAATTATGAATTGTTCTGACCTCCAAATCTTAGCTATTACTACCGTCCATTTCCTTCCTTCCCTCCTTCTTTCCTTCCTTCCCTCCTGGGGAAGGGAGCAGGAAGGACGTCCATTTCCTTCCTTCCCTCCTTCCTTCCTTCTTCCCTCCCTCCTTCCTTCTCTCTACCATATTGTGTAACAAACTGGGAGATGGACCGGTCTGCAAATCACCTTTCCTTTTGCTGGGCTTCTCTCTCCGTGTGTGTGTGTTTGCACCTACGTGTCAATTATAAAGAGCAAACTAAGTGCAAAGCACTATGCAATGTGCTTTACTGCCTATCTTATTTTATTATCAACACTAACCCTGTTAGGTAGAAATGATGATCTCTATTTAAGAGATGAGGGAAAAAAAGGTTTTGAGAAACTTGCTCAAGGTCACAAAGCTAGTAAGAAGCAGGACTCCAGGGGCGCCTATGTGGCTCAGGCGGTTGAGCAGCCAACTCTTGATTTCGGCTCAGATTATGATCTCAGGGTGGTGAGATAGAGCTCTGTGTGGGGCTCTGCATTCAGCAGGGAGTCTGCTTGGAATTCTTCCTCTTCCTCTGCGCCCCTCCCACCCCACCCCCACACTCTCATGCTCTCTCTAAAATAAATAAATCTTAAAAAAAAAAAAAAAAGAGGTAGTTGAATCCAGGGCCCGAGTTGTTTCTGTGATGTCATACTGTTTCTTTATTGAGATTTCCTGTCCTGAAATCCCCCTTCATTCAGGAGAAGGGAGACCCAAACCCCATTCTTTGTGTGGGGTATTTTCCCACTTCCCCAGCTCTATGTGCACCCTACTGCCCCCTTGTGGAGCTCTGCTGCTCCTGCACGGTTGCCAGAGGGAGTGGGTGCAGCCCTCAGCTGAGAGCAAGATGAATGGGGACTGGGTGCTGGGCTGGGCCACGTGGCCTGCTTTCTTTGTCCTTCGAGTGGCGACAGGAATTCGACTTCTAGGGTTGTTGTGAAAGTTAACTAAGGTGATGAGTGTGAAAGGCCTTTGTAAAACCAGAAAACACAAGCCATGCGGTAAGGTATTAAGGGTCTAGGGTTCCCCTGACTTCTAACTGGCTAATGTAGATTCTTCATATGAGTCAAGGATGTTTGGTCCTCCTTCTCCCACTGAAACATCAGGGTTTGTTCTGTTTTGTTTTTCTGGATGTTGTCCCTCGCTGTTGGGATCAGGAGCAGCAGGAAGAAATTGGAAAATCAGGAAGTGATCCATAGTGTCATTTTATTTACCTACCTCCCGATACTCCTCTGAATGTATGTAGGTGCACGTGTCTGTCTGCTACCCATCCTTCTAGGAGTCTTGCTTTTTAAAAGGAGATCTCGAAATCAACGAAGGACAGCACCGCAGGAAGGTGTAAGCACACATTCCCTGAACTCCGAACTAGGAGATGGACAACTTTCTTCTCCTACACTCTGGCTAGCCCTACGTTAGTCAGTAAATCTCCCGTTTTGTCTGCTGCCTTTCAGTGCTGTGCGGACAAGCAGTGGGGAGACTGGAGGCCTCACTTGGCTGTGATTCTGTCGAATCAGGGTGGGGACCCGGAGCTGCTTCAGCGAGCGATTATCACCATGGGGGACACCCTGGGTAAGCAGAAGCCAGCCCTGCTACCCTCTTCTGTAGGGAGACAGACAAACATCTGTCTGTAGGCTCTTAAGTGCTGTGCTGGGCCCAAGTCTGCGCCTCAGGCTCTCCTTTGACCCATGGGAGCCTCCGTGTTTGGGGGACAGAAACTCCAGGGAAGGGAGGGTCATTCTTGCCTCCATTTCCCAGAATTTCTGCTGCAAGCCAATGCAGCCCAGACCCCCGAGATTTGGGCTGTGCGGCTAAAAGAAGCAACAGTTGGCTTTCTATCCCTGGTCAGATTCCCCTGAAGACGGAGTTAACACTGGGGGACCTCGGCTCCTGTTATGGTTAGTCGTACAGTGACCCAGCTCGGCCAGATAGCAAGCTCTGTCTTTGCCCGAACTACCCTGGGTAATTGTCTAATCTGTACTTGTATTCTCTCTCGTGAACGTGGTCTTATAAACACTTAGGGGCTATTGGATGTTCCAGATCAGTGGTTCTCAGATTTGGTTAAGGGGCAGAACATCTAGAAATCATGATAGTCTTTGTAAACGTTGTGGTATAGTGCTCTGTTAAACTGAAAATAGCTGTGTGTAGGGTTTGCCAAGTCAGCTAGCAGGCTGCTCACACTCGGGCAGAAGGGGAAGTAGGATTTGTTTAGTCCTTCCTGGGTGCCAGACACTGTGCTGGGTACTTTACCTACTTGAATTAATTCAGTTTTGAGGTAATGGGAAATGTATGGGAGAACATTCTGGAAATGGGAACAAGGTGGTGATTATTTTGAATTTTATGAGCCCTGGGGAAAGTTTCCTATTGTTTGACTTCGGCAAGAGAAACATTAGTGCCCCAAGAAGCCTAATTTAAAAACGGCTACTCCCCATGGCCCCCATCTTTGCTCAGGTGTATGCATCTGCTTCCTTTTCACCCTCAGGAAGGACTAAAATGCTTAGCAAATTCCTAATGACAAATACAGGAGGGGAACAGGAATTAGTGACCTATTCTGACCGAAGAACATTGGCGTGTCCAACTGAGGCCAAGAACGCGGGTGGGAGGGGGTGTGCGGTTTGGTGCATGTGACTCCTGATGAGAGCCGTTCTCCCCTGCGCCCCCTTGAGGACTCTCCCGTCTGACCCCCGAGCACCCCTGCCGGCCCTCTCCCATCCCGCCCAGAAAGTGGGTCCCCTCCCCACACGGCATGCTCTGTGACTGGGGCTTGCTCTCCTCCTCCGGCAGCGGGGAAGGGGCTGGTGGAGGCCGCCCACTTCTGCTACCTCGTGGCCCACGTGCCCTTCGGCCACTACACCGTGAAGACAGACCATATGGCCTTGCTTGGCAGCAACCACAGGTGCGTGGTCCTCTGGGGAAGGGAGCGGGAAGGGAGCGGGAAGGACGTTTTCTGGGGCATTGTTTTAGCCCGGGCTGGGTTTCTCGGCTCCCTTTTCCATTTTCCCCTGTGAATTTCAGCTGCTGCTGCTCCCTTCCTCGGGGTCTTTCCTGCCCGGAGCCGGGCAGGCAGGTGCCCGGTGGGTGCAGCATCCCACCACCAGGGGGCCTCAGGCCCCAGTCCTGCTCCCCCAAACTGGCTTGTGTGCCTTTGGGGTGTATTGTGCCCCTCTGACCACTGGGTGGCACCCTGGCTCCATGAGCAGAGGTCACCTCTTGTGACTCGTTAGTGCTCTCCGCGCGGCTTGTGGCTCCGCGTTAGGCAACCCTGGGCGGGCCCAGAGTCCGCCCTGCGCGGAAGTGGAGATCGGAAGACGTTTATGCTTTCTCTTTACACCCCTTCACCGACTTGGTGCACAAGCTACTCAAAGTCCCACCTGTTACTTATTCTTTGTTGGCTGTAACATCAGGCTTTTCACGCAGAAGGATCTTCATAATCCTGTAGACAATGAATAAATGGACAGAAAGACCCGTTTGCTTCCTAGCAGTCCTGCGTGTTCTGGATCTCTCTTCTCCCCTCCCCGTAATAGTTAAGATTTCCTAAGCCCTTACACTGTGCCAGTCATTTTATTTGCACTGTTTCCTTTAATCATTACAGATTGACCCTATAAATAAGGTATATTTTTAACCTTCACTTGATAGAGGAGGGGAACCAAGGCACAGAGAGGTTAAGTAACTAACCTGAGATAGCACAGCTAGCGTGGGGTCACCCTGGACTTGGAACCCGGGCTGTCAGGCTGCGAAGCCCCGACTGATCAGTGTTGCACCAAGCAGCCTACCTCTGTGGAAACGGCGGTCTTGTGGCGGGCTCTCTCCTGTCATGGTCTCCGATGGTGTCTAGTGGGCTTGTCACATCCCATCTGTGCCCAGTGTGGCAAAAAATGCGTAGGGCTTCATTTGTCTCTCTCCTATGTTTGTGTCGCATGAGGGCATTTCTGGGGATAGCCGGGAGGGACCGTGAGTTCAGATACCACAAGCTGTTGGGGCACGTGGAGGCGTCTGGAAGCCCCTTGGATCACCTTCGCTCAGCCCACTTCGTCTTTGGCTGAATGGACACCTGGCTCAGGGACTGTCATTTGATTTTTGGCTCAGCTGTCCTCCCCATTCTTGGCCACCTTTCTCGGTGCTCTTGGGGCCCCACATCACTCCCTCTTCTCTTTTGTTCAGGCCAAGCGTGGCCTCTCACAGGTGCACGTTCTAGGCCTTCCAGGCACTAAGGTTCGCTCTCAGCATGTTTAAGAGGAGCACCCAGTGCCCCGCCGAGGCAGGAGGGAGAGCAGCTTGCCTTAGGGGACCCTCCAGCAAAGAAGGTGGAGGACCCCACCCTTTTCTGCAGTCTTTGCTCCCCAGCACCTCTGGTGCAGGCCCGTGTTCTGTTCCATCTCCAGCCTCAAGAAGGTGGAACGAGAGGAGGCCAAACATTCACTCTGGAGGCCCAGAGCGTCTTTCCTGCCTGGGAGCCTTCCCAGGGATCAGCCCAGGGCGGAAGCTCTATCACAAACGGGTGCAGCTGGTGTTTGTCTGCTAGGATTGAAACCCCTCCCCTCCCACCATGCCTCAATTTCTTTTATTATTATTCCCTGGTTTTAGTCAAGAGTTTTTGAAATTTGCAACGACTGAGGCTATCCAGAGGACGGAAATCTTCGAGTACTGTCAGATGCTGGGCCGCCCCAAATCCTTCATCCCTTCTTTCCAGGTAACGCACGACCGTCAGCAGCTGGATTTCCAGCTTTACTATTTGGCATGGAGTAGCCGGGCTAAGTCATCGACAGCACTTTTCTTCATTAGCTTGAGTGTGGGAAGAGTTAGGATTTCTTCCTAGGTCTCCTAAAGGTCTACATTTTAAGATATGAAAGCAAAACACGGCAGCGCCCCCTCTGCTGGAGGCTCCTGCCTCCCACCTGACAAATGGAAATCAACCAGTGTCCTGGGGTCTCTGCTCCTCACATCTGCTTTGCAGCAACTTCTGCTCTGCTCTCGCGAAACAGCTCTCCCTTCTCCTCTGCCCCTTGGCCATCCTGCCGGGGGTGGGAGAAGGAGGCCCAGCCCAGGGGCTGCCCAGCCTGCTCCCTCCGTCTGACCTGCTCCTGCCCTCTCTTTTGGACCCCTCTGTCTTTGAGCTCTGAAAGTTCCTCCTGGCTCCGTCCCTGGTCCTCACCCTTCCTTCTTCCCCTCGGGGCTTCAGCTGTGCAGGTGGAGTGCAGGCTGCAGGTTCTCCTCTCTTCTCTCAATTTCTCAGCTGGATGCCCTGTTGTCACCTCGGATTCATCAAGACTCCTTCAGAGCCTGCCCCCGGAGTGCACCCAGCCACACACACACACACGCTCACCCCACAACACAAAGCACAAAACCAAACCTTGAAAATGAGTGAATTAGTTATGAGAAGGGAAGTGACCCCATTAGTATCTTCTTTCGGTCTTTTACTGAAGACTCTCCTTCCCCGACAAAGCCATGCCAGACCAGCTCCCTCTTGAACAGTCCTTTCATCCCTCTCTCCCTTCTTGGGTCATCCCCCCCTTTCAGTCTCCTCTGGGCTGAGAGTAGGGGATTAGCTAGTTTTAGTGAGTACGCTCTAGGTGCGGGCATAGCGCTTTTGTGTTTTTAGAGTATTACTTCTCATCCCGTGAGGTGTGCATGATTACCCCCCTTTCCCAAAACAGGAAACTGAAGCTCAGAGGAGTTACATGCTCTTGGCTCACATCTCTTGCGTACCATTTGTTCCAAGACCTTTGCGTGGATTATCTAATTTAATCTTTACAACAGCCAAAGGGTAAATAGTATTATTATCCCCATATTAGAGTGAGGAAACTGAGGCACAGGGGGGTGGGATAACCAGCCCAAGGTGGCACACCCAGTGTGGAGCTGGGATTTGACCTTGGACCTGTCTGATTCCCAAACTGTCATGCTCCATCTTGCTCTACCCCTCATGCTTCTGTGAATACCCGCCTGCTCTGCGTCTGAGTCATTTCTTCTTCCTTTCTATGTCCCCCCTGGCGCCTGGTCCTCCACGCCACCTACACCAGGCTTTCCAGGTGGCTGGGCTTCCTGATAAGAAGTAAGTAGTCTGGTGTATTTTGATGGGGACTTGGTCTACGGAGACTGAACTGATGGTGACTCCCATCACTCTCTCCATGATGCGGGATCTGCAGGCTGGATTTGAAATTGTGCCCATACCCAGATAGGATGCCCCAAATGGCACAAGGCCCTCCTTGAGATTTGGATGGCAGAGTTAATGGGAGCTGGCTTCCAGGAAGTCTTATCTGCGTTCCTCTCCTTCTATGCCTGCCTGGATGGACTCCTCACCGGCCCTGTTCCTCTTCACAGGTGTATAAGCTCCTTTATGCTTCCCGGCTGGCAGATTACGGCCTTGCGTCCCAGGCCTTACATTACTGTGAAGCCATTGGCGCGGCCCTCCTTAGCCAGGAAGAGAGCAATCACCCAGTGCTATTAGGGGAACTCATCAAGGTGAGTTTCTCAAAGGGTTCTCTGCGGGTGTTTTATCTTCAGCGTTCAGAGAAAGCTATTGTAGAGTAGCTTAGACTCCACATCTCCTTGGAACATGCCGGAAAATTGGAGCCCATGGCTGTCTTTGACCACGTACGCGTGCCCAGGTGTGATAAGCCGAGTCCTGACACCACACAAAGAAACAGGCAGTGGGCGGACGGTGGTGGGATTGGGAGACGGGAAACCAGGCGTGTGCTCTGCCAGAAACTTAGTCTTGCAACTGCTTTTCTGGGACAGTGAAACTGCACGTTACGGTGAACCGTTCTAATTATAAACGCCGGACTTGGAAAATATATTTTAGTGATTAAAACAGGAAATGATCCTTATTAAAATGCTTTTAAATGCATGGAATATTTTATCACATGTGGGATACATTTAAAAAACAAAACAAAAACAAATCAACTCTTAGTTCCTGGGGAAAAAAACAATCAGGCAAATAGTAGTTCCAATTAACCAAAGAAAAATCCATTAGCTAGAGAGTCCAGCAGCCCACGGTCAATTTTTGCTTTGCTTTAGATGAGTCCCGAGGGTTGGATCCTATAGCCAACCCATCTCTAGTGCCAAGCCCCCTGCCCCTGAGGGGTCTGCCAACAGGCCGGGGGCTGTAGCGCCTCAGGGACCTGGCATGGAGGAGCTGGGAAGTTTGGGGACTTCATAAGGGAGTAGAATCTTGCAACACAAGGTAGCCCCTCGACCAGCAGTGTGGGCATTACTTGGAAGCTGGTTAGAAATGCAGCATCTCAGGCCCCACCCAGAACTCTGGGATCAGATTTAGCATTTTAGCAACAGTCCAGGTGGTTCCCCAGGGCACTGGAGTTTGGGAAGCCTCGCTAGAGGCTCTACCCCTCTTTGCAGAGATGCAGAGCTGGGTAACAGTTTCTTCTTACATCTTATGGAGGATCTAACATCAAGATGGGTTAATTGTTTATGTTGCAATTTCGGGAAGGTACCTGCTGAATTTGCTACCTCTCGGTTATTCTTTGTAATCTAATTGGCAAGGGCGTGAAGATTGTCTTTATCCCATTCCCTTATTGCCTCGTTCCCTATTGTGTTTCTGTTTCTCCTTTCCCCTCTCTTACCTTCACCCCTGACCCCGCTGGAAACCTGGCACAGCTAGCAGAGAGATTGAAGCTGTCAGATCCCTTGGTTGTAGAGAGACACCGTGGAGACAGGGACCCGGAGCCAGCCTGGCTGGTGCCCCTTCGCAGGCGATTTGAGGAGCTGGTGCCCCTTCGCAGGCGGCTCGAGGAGCTGGCGGTGAGTGGGGCTGGAGCCGGGCCAGGGGCTGAGACCTTTGTTTCTCTCTTCGCTCCCCTAGCACCGAGTAGGCAGGCACTGACCTTGGCAAGTCCCCGACCCCGTGGAGGGCCCTGAAGTCCCCCAGCACCCACGAGGCACAGGTTGACCCGGGCAGGGGTGGCGCTCAGCCTCCCAGCTTCCCCCCCACCGCCCCGGTCCCTGTCTAGGGTGGAAAGGGTTTCCTGTGTCAGCCTGTGAGACCTGGGGCCCTCTTGCTGATGCCCCTTGCCACCCTTCTCTGGGGTCCTAGAAGATACATTTTATGACCATTAAAGCTTTCATCTCTCTGTTAGGATCTACGGATCACAGTGGACCCATGTCACTTTCATGGAATGTAGGGCAATTGCTTAAAAGATTTCCAGGCCTTTCCTTTTTGTTCTGACAAGTGCAAAAGCTGCCAGCGGTAATTGTAACATAATTGGAACGGGGCTGCCTCCATTCTCTTTCTTCCGCCGTCTCTGAAGACAGGACAGGGTGGATTTTTCAAGGCACACGCAGCCCTGATTCCCGCCCTGTGCTACGCACACGGGGTCCTGGGCCCCGCGGTCTGGTCCCTTCCACTTGCCTCTTCCTCGGGGAGATGATGGATGGCGCTGGTGTCCTGGTCCCTGCCTGCTCTGAGCAGGGCTGAGGCCTCCCTCCTGCCCATGTGCCTCTCCCACCAGCCCTTGGCATTCAGGCGACATTCCCCTACCTTGCCACTCCCTCTGAAGTTTCTTTTTGACTTGATTTTTATTTTTTAAAATATTTATTTATTTAAAGATTTCATTTCTTTGTCAGAGAGAGAGAGAGTGCGCGAGTGCACTTGAAGGGGGAGCGACAGAGGGAGAGGGAGAAGCAGACTCCCCGCTGAGCAGGGAGCCCGATGCAGGACTTGATCCCAGGACCCCGGGCTCATGATCTGAGCCGAAGGCAGGGGCGCTTAACCGACTGAGCCACCCAGCCACCCCTTGACTTAATTTTTAAACTGTTGTTCCCTGTTCTTGCTTTTCTTTGTGTGGCTTAAAAAGATTTTACTTTATTTTACTAGCACAAGGTAGCAGGAGACACTGGGGATCTTCGTTCTGCTCACTCAGATACTTCGGGAGCCAGAGGGACGGCAGGTACCCACGCCGACGACCTGAGTGTGGGGAGGGCTGACGCTCAGCACCTGGTCATACGAGATGCAGACCTTAGGGAACACTCTGCTTGCCCTTCCTGGAGCGCTTCCTTGCCTGTTTCAATCTGATCCATTGGTCCAGGCACCTTTTCCCCACAGCTCCAGCCGGCCACAGGCATCCCAACACTGCTAAGTTCCCGCATTGTGAGAGTTTCTGCCTCACATTCAGGTTTTAATCCTCATTGTATTGTGTTGTGATCTCATGGTTTCGCCAGCCTCAGTAGCTTCCCCCCAGAGAGGAAGCCAGAGATGGTGGATTGTCCATACGTCATGTAGGTGTTGGAGACATAAGAAGGTTTTTTTGAGCTATCAGTTTGAGTTTTGAGCATTCGATTGCTATACACATGTGACATACGTTTCAAATTATTTTCAGCATGTCCTTCCTTTCCCCTCAGGCTTCCTCTGGGCGCTGGGTCGGGCAGAAAGTATTACCCCCAGCTGGTTCTGCGCCCTTTCCTCCAGCTACCCCCCCATAGTGGGGTCAGGGCAGGGCTTCTTCTCTTTACCTCTAGCCGTTTCCCACCCTTTAGCACTTCCTTCACGGATGAGCAAGGGGAAGGCCAGGCAGTCAGGCGAGGTTTCTGCACCTGGGCTTTGGTGCTATGTCACGGAACCTGTGAAGGTCACGGGCTGGAGGGGAGCCAGGCTGGGTGTTTCTGAACACCGCTTCTGCTAGGAGGCAGCTGTGTCTCTTGTCATCCAGCTGAGCATGTGGGCCAGCAGCCCCAGCAGCCCCGTGACCTTGGGCCCATCACGGCACACGTCCACACCACCATCCATCTCACTGGCAAAATGGCAGAGCCCGAAGGAATACCTCCACGCTTGCTTCCAGGGCAAAGCCATCATGTCTGTGGTCCGATTCGGGTTTTAACTAGAAACTGTTCAAACACCCAAGTCCATGAGGAAATCCTTAAAGGGGAAAGTTTATCCCAAAGTAAAAAAGTATGGCATTAAATGAGGTGGTAATTTCTATCCCCTCAGTGCACTAATTGCTCCCTTAAGGCTCGGAGATCATACACGGGAGTGAAGGAAATCATTTTGTCAACTCTAAGTCATAAGCAGTGAGAGGCGTTCCAATCACAGCTGGGTTGTACTTGTCATTGCATGAACGGCAGCCACATTGAGCGGCCTGTCTTTGTGACTTCTTTCCAAGGAGGACGTGGGCAAGAATGGTTCTGGTGTGATTGGTCCATTCTAATGCCATATTTCAGGTCTCAGCTCTTCTTCTTTGCCCTATGTCCTTAGAAAGCACTTTCTACCATGATCTTTCGGGACATCAAAGCGACTCAGGAGCCCTTGGGGACCGCTCAGCCTTGTGGCCAGCCCTAGAGCGGACGTGGCCGTCCCAGCCCAGCCTGCAACAGCCCTTTCCCCACCCAGCAGGAGGAAGTGTGGGGCAGACCGAGGTCCCTGTGCCTCTTTACTCAGTTCCTGGGACTGGTGGCAGCCTGGCCGTGACAGGGACTCCTGGAGGAGGAGCCTGGGAGGAAACCCAGCAGATACACCCACCCGTTGGTAAGACCTGGGTGAGGAGTTTTGAAGGGGAGGAAGCAAAGAGGGAGGTGGAGGGACCAGTAGGAGGAGGTGGGGTCAGAGCCGATAAAGCCCTGAATGGTGTGCGCCTGACTACGCGGCAGCCCTGGGGCTGGTACTTTGCATGCGTCCGAGGGACGCTGCTCCCTTCCTTTGCAGTCTGCCTCTCCACTGGGACAAACGACAAGGCCAACAGCAGTTCCTCCTGCCCTCCTCTTGGATGCATAGTTTCTAGAAGAGAGGTTGCAGGGTGGAGGAAGGAGGGAAATGCCATCTGCGCCTCCAGCTGTGTCGTCCTGCACCCAAGAGCTCACTGTCAGGGGTCGCTAGCAGAGGCCCACTCTTCTGTCCTGCTCCCAAGGGTGGTGATGGGAAACAGAGGGGCTGAGTGTGGTGAGCCGTGCTGAGTGACACCAGGGGAGCTCTGGATTAGATCTTCAACCTTCTAAGATAATGTCCTGTCCAAGACAGGAGGCTCAAATGGAGGAAAGTCGGGAGGATCCCTGTGATCTAGTTCCACGTGGCCCTGGTTTCCAGGATTCCTAAGGAATGGCTTGGCTTGGAGTAGAGGTCAGGTGACCAGCATGTCTTCAGGCGGCTGGAATTGAGAGGGTTTTGTATGTGGACTTCACATTAATGTGACCCACTTGGAGTCATGGGCTTGGACCTGCAGCTTCTTGGCAATTAGAAAAGCTGACTGCGTCCCATTCTTTCTTCAGGTTAGATAGGAAAAGCTCAAGTTCAAATCACGGTGTTTGTGTTTTGTGCCATAGGAGAGAACACAGTGTCTCAAGGAAGTTTCCAGCATCCTGATGGTCAAAATGTTGTTTCCCAACCCCAGGTGAGAAGACAAAGCACAGCAGATGCCTACTCTAATGCTTCCGGTTTTTTCCAATGGCCCAGCTTTCTTAGCCATGTGCAGACTCCTTCTTCTGCCTGGTACCTGCTCTCCCTTCCACGCTGTACCTTGTTTCACCAAATCCTAGTGGTGGGGAGGAGGGCCATGTTCCTGACACAACCAGTGTCCAGGGGGGGAGGGGTGGCGGGGCCGAGTTTTGTTTTGGCCTCAGAGATCTCTCACATCCTCTCCTCACCTGTTGCACCACTCACCACATCCTGCCCTGTCATGGGGAACTCTTGATGCTTCTTTCTTTTTTTTTTTTTTTTAAAGATTTTATTTATTTGAGAGAGAGAATGAGAGACAGAGAGAGCACACGAGAGGGGGTAGGGTCAGAGGGAGAAGCAGACTCCCCGCCGAGCAGGGAGCCCGATGTGGGACTCGATCCTGGGATTCCAGGAACACGACCTGAGCCGAAGGCAGTCGCTTAACCAACTGAGCCACCCAGGCGCCCTGATGCTTATTTCTTTATTGTAATTTTTACCTCACTTTTTTTTCCAAGAAGGATTTATGGCTGCTGTGTCTTTTCTCCTCAGTTAGGCTGGAAGGTCTTGGAGGTGGCCCTGCCTAATTGACTGTGTTAGCTAGACACTTAACCCTTCCCCCAACAATGGGTATTTGAGATGTTCTTCAGTTTTGCCTGAAGGCTGGAGGGTTTCATTGTATAAATTTGATCACATAAATAGTGGTTACATCCTATAAATGTCTCAAGTAGTAATGGGACTGTAGGACTTAAAAACTTTTATGCTTTCCTTATTTTTTCCTGACTGAAATGTACTGTAGTACATTACTGTTATAGAAAACTTGAAAAATAAAGAAAAAGTATCATAAATTATCAATCAAATATTACTCATATGTTTCTGAATGTGTATAGAAAACTTTATTTCCTATTTGTTATTTAATACTATAAAATGAGGTTTTCCATGTCATTCATAAATGATTTTTATTTTTATTTATTATTTTATTGTTATTTTATTTATTTTTAAAATTTATTTTATTATGAGAGAGAAAGAGAGAGCATGCCAGCCCGAGTGGGGGGGAGGGGCAGAGGGAGAGAGAGAAGCCGACTCCCTGCTGAGGGAGCCCTATGTGGGGCAGTTAGATCACATAGCATAAAATTAGCAAAAAAATGTGGGGCAATTAGATCACATAGCATAAAATTAGCAAAAAATCACCCAGGATCACAACCTGAGCCGAGGCAGACACTTAACCAACTGAGCCACTCAGGCACCCCTATTTTGTTTTATTTTTTAAGATTTATTTATTTGAGAGAGAGAGAGCATGAGTGAGCATGCAAGGGTGGAGGAGGGGCAAAGAGAAACTTAAGCAGACTCTGCGCTAAGCATGGAGCCGTCCATGGGGCTCCATCTCACCACCCTGAGATCACCACTTGAACAGAAACCAAAGTCAGACGCTTAACCGACTGAGCCACCCAGGTGCCCCCATTAATGATTTTTAATATTGGTATGATCAAGTCCATTATGTGAAAGCACCATCATTCATTCATTCATTCATTCATTCATTCATTCATTCGTTCATTCATTCACAAATCCCAAGTTCCTATAATGTCCCCAGCACAGTCACAGGGCTGGGGACACATAGGGAACCAGACAAAGCCTACTCCCATGTGCTTCTGTTTAGTGGAGGTGACTCAAATAAACAACTGTGTGCATGAGGGATTTTACTTTAGATGGGCTGGCCGGGGAGGGCCCCTCTGGGGAGGTCTTGAGCAGAGGTCAGAATGGGGGGGCAGACATTTCAAGTGTGTCTCTCTTCCTTTTCTCTCTTTCCTCCTCTCTCTTTGATTTCCTTTCCCTTCCCCTCACGTGTAAAACACGGTGGTGGACATTCTAGTGATGGACGTGCAAACCTTGTGTATTTCTTGAATTACTCAACCGGGAGAAAGTCCTAGAAAGGGAGTCAGACTGCTGAGGTTTGAATCCTTGCTCTGCCATCTCCTAGCTGTGTGGCCTTAGACAAGTTGCCTAATCTTTCTGTGTCTTAGTTTTCTCATATGTAAAATGGGATGATAATAACCCTCCTCACAGGACAGTTGTAAGGATTAAACGAATCACTATATATAAGTGCTTAGAACAGCGTTTACTACCTAGTAAATGCTGTACTCAGAATAAAAAATTGAAGCTTTTTCTAGATTTGCCAAAGTATTTCCAAGGGTTGTACCAATTATGCCTTTTTGGAGTATAGAATGTGAATATAACACAGAAGGACAAATGTTGTGTGATTCTGCTTATATGAGGTGCCTAGAAGAGGCAAATTTATGGACAAAAAGAGTAGAGGTGCCTAGGGGCTTGGGGGGAGGGGAAAATGGGGAGTTAGTGTTTAGTGGGCACAGAGTTTCTGTTGAGGTTAATTAAATGTTCTGGAAATGGATTATTTATTATTATTTTTAAAAAATATTTTATTTATTTGACAGAGAGACACAGCGAGAGAGGGAACACAAGCAGGGGGAGTGGGAGAGGGAGAAGCAGGCTTCCCGCGGAGCTAGGAGCCCGATGCGGGGCTCGATCCCAGGACCCTGGGACCATGACCTGAGCGGAAGGCAGACACTTAACGACTGAGCCACCCGGGCGCCCCTGGAAATGGATTATTAGTGGTGGCTATACAACATTGGGAATATACTGATGCCACTGAATTGCACACTTAAAAATGGTTAAATCGGTGAATTTTATGCTATGTATATTTTCCACCCCCCCACAAATATAAAGGCACATGGGCATATTTTGCCCTTCTCTGTTGCATTTGTTCTCAGTTGATCTTGAACAAGTCTGCTAGGAATGAGCTCTCAGATGAATGAGGGTCAGTCTCTGTCCTTTTGGGTGTGTAGGTACCCGTGGGGTGTGTCCTGTCCCGCTTCCTCTCCACCGGGGGCCTTCCACATCCTCTGCTCCAGGCTTCAGCATAATTCTGGAACTTTGATGTGGGGAGGGAGCACAGCGGCCGGAAGCCCAGAGGATTAGGGGATAACACAAGGATGGGGATGGGCTCTGGCCTTGTCCTGCGGCCTTCGGCAAATCATTTCTCCTAGCTAAGCCTGATTTCCTCGTCAGTAAAATGTGAGCCTGTAAGGCCATCCCAGTGATTTACTTAGCGGGGCTGGTGAGGGAGAACATGTGATTTGCCCTCATAACCTGTCAAGTGCTATAAAAACGTTCGTTCTTATGTTCTTTAATTCCAGGTGCCAGCGATTCCCAGATCACGAAATAATTCTGAGAGTTCCACTGTTTCAGTCAAGGAGGATGAGGAGGAGTCCTCCGATGAGGCAGATAAAAAATCTTCCCAAAGCCTGGCACAGAAAGAAAAGCCAGGAGACGAGAAAGAGAACATGAAGGTGGATGGTCTTGTTCTGCCGTCCCCTTCCCAAATGGTGTGGGGGGCAGACTTGGGAACCTAGGCTTTGGCAGGGCCTCCGACTCCCCAGCATCGTACTGGGGTGGGCCTGTCTCCTAGTCAGTGGGAGAAGCACACCTGTAGGCCCTAAATCTCCTCCTTTCCCTTCCAGAGCTCCGGGTTTGGCTGGTTCAGCTGGTTTCGCTCGAAGCCCACCAACAATGCATCCGCCTCTGGAGAAGACTCATCTGACAGTCCCAACTCTGAGGTAAGTGAGAGGGCCCCAGGGGCAAGGACCCTTCCTCTCCTGTGGGTCCATTGGAGGAAGTTTCCTCAGAGCCTCTGAGGCCCAGAGCTGGCATCTGGCAATTGGCAAAGGCCAACTGGGTCTTAAAAATTAGGACGAAGAATATTAACTTTAGGGCACCAGTAGTTGTTTGATTACTGAGCGGAGGGGTGGCACGAGAGTTTTGGGGTGAGTCCCCAGCCGCAGGTCACAGGTTGGGGCCGCTGTTGTGGGCATGAGTTTGTTAGCAACCAGTACCTCCAACTCTGCCTGTCTTTCTCCACGACGCAGGAGACCTCCAGAGCATCTTCTCCCCCTGAGGCTGGCCCTGGCTTCACACTGACCTCTCTCCCGGAGCCCCAGTCTCTGCCGGACACCTTGTCTGGAGCGACAGGTACCGCCAACCTCATGTCCTCTGGGTCTGTGGGCTCTCTGGGTCTGAGGTACCTCGGGCCTTGGGGGCACCTTCTGAGAGCGGGCCTTCCTCAGCCCTGAGCCGTGGAAACAGCTCTGACTCATTGCTTTCCAGGCGAGGGCCAAGTCCGAGGATCAGCGTCCGGTGGGAGAGCAGCTGAGGGCGCTGGGAGTGAAGGCCTGTCTGGGCCTGAGGTGAGCAGCCCCCAGGCTGGAGCTTAGGGCCCCACCAGAGGCCTGCGTGTGCAAGGACTGAACATTCAGTGTGGGCTGGAGGTGCCACCCGGTGAGGGCAGAAAGCTTCTGTAGTAGTCTGCTAGGGCCACCATGACAAAATGTCACAGGCTACAGCTTAAAGTGATTTCCTCACAGCTCTGGAGGCTGGACGTCTGAGGCAGGGTGTTGGCAGGGTTGGTTTCTCCTGAGGCCTCATTCCTTGGCTTGTAGATGGCCATGGCTTTCACAGGGTCTTCCCTCTGTGTGTCTCTGTGTCCAAACTTCCCCTTCTTATAAGGACACCGGGCACATTGACTTAGGGCCCACCCTAATGCCCTCATCTTACCTTAATCACCTCTTTATTTTTTTTTAAGATTTTAAGTAATCTTTACACCCAACGTGGGGCTTGAACTTACAACCCCGAGATCCAGAGTCACATGCTCTACTGACTGAGCCAGCCAGGCGCCCCCTCAAACACTTCTTTAAAGACACTACCTCTAAATACATTCTGAAGTACTGGGGGTTAGAATCTCCACATAGGAAGTTTCAGGGGGACATGATGTAGCCCATAACGACTTCCTTAGGTGAAGTCTAGAGAACGGCCTCTTTCCGTGTCCCAGAGCTCACCAGGGACTTTGGCAAGGGCTGTAAAAAGTTCTTGATGAATCGTCCACATGGTACGTATTTCATGCCGATTGCTAGGAAAACATTTTTATTTTCTTGTGGTTGGGTTAGAGCACTCTTGCAGTATTTTAGGCCTTTCCGAGAATATGATACTACTTTTTATGGTGCTATCAAGAGAATTGACAGTGGCTTTTTTTTGTCACTCGCTCCAGGTGCAGCAGACCCTGAGCCTCTGCTTTTGCCACCCCAGACCCAGGGGTTGGCCGTGCCCACTTGAATCACGTTTGTTTGCTTGAATTCCCTGAGGTCTATCAGGAAATCCTTTTCATCGGTATCTCTTGACCAAAGTTGACACTCGAGGGAAACCCTTGATGTTCTGGAACCAGAAGCGGCGACTGATAGGATTTTCTATTATTTTCCATCACAGGCTGTTTCCTCTGAGCTTTACTTCAACCCTGGTGTTCTGCTTCCCCCAACTCCCTTGAAAGGAAGTGTTCCTCTCTACAACCCATCTCAGGTCCCCCAGGTAAGGGAGCCCTGAGGGAGAGGGGTTAGGAGCACAAATTTTGGATGAAGGCAATCCAAGTTTATAGTCCTTGTTTGCCACTTAGTGTGTGTGGGTTCTTGCACAATGACTTACCCTCTATAAGACTCAGTTTCTGCATCTGTAAAGTGGGGTTAGTAGTAGCCACCTCGCGGGGGTGGGCGTGAGGATTAAATGGGAGCATGTGTGTGAAGGGCCTCATGCATGGAAAATGCTCAGTCAGTGTCACTATTAGTAATACCACTCTTGACCTTTCACAGGTCTTGAGACTCTGAGAGACACATAGGTGTTGGTACCAGTGGTGTGGAAATACCGTCACTCCACCTGGGGGTGTCAGGGATCATTGCAAACTTTGAGAGAAACTAAAATCCCTGCCCTTCAGTGACTTGGGAGTAGATTGATTGCTCTTATGTACCCATTTGGCCTTGTCTCTTTTTTTTTTTTTTAAAAGATTTTATTTATTTATTTGAGAGAGAGAGAGAGAGAGCACATGAGAGGGGGGACGGTCAGAGGGAGAAGCAGACCCCCTGCTGAGCAGGGAGCCCGATGCAGGACTCGATCCCGGGACTCCAGGATCATGACCTGAGCCAAAGGCAGTCGCTTAACCAACTGAGCCACCCAGGTGCCCTGGCCTTGCCTCTTAATAAAATTGAATTTCTTTTGCTATAGTTAAGAGGTGCAGATGTCGGGTGAAAGTAAATAATTAGAATATCACCATGGGAAGCCAAATGCAGCCTGAGTGTTCTAGACTCAGGATGCCCTAGCTCAGTCCAACCAGCCAGCCCTGGATGGAGTCCTGCTTGGAGCTATAATCTCAGGCAACCTTTTTTCTTTTCCAGCTCTCCATGGTTAGTAGTTTGAACCGACCGAATCGCCTAGCTCAGCGCCGCTATCCAACCCAGCCATGATGATAATGGCCACCTGTCCCAGGCTGGTCTCCTTCCTTGATTTCCAACCCCTCTGCCATATTGGGGCCCCCCAGAGGGTCCTGCTGGCCTATTGCCTTCACTGGGACAGGGTCTTCCAGGACACAGCTCAGTCCAGTCTCAACATTAGCTTCAGAATGATGGCTAGTACCACGTCGGATGGAAAAGCTCGGTAGAACAGCAGACCGGAGGTGAGCAGGATGCCATGGCGGGAGCATTCAGGATGGTAGCTTCAGATCCTCAGGAGAGTCAAGCGAACTTGGAATTCCCTCAGCTGGAATCAAGACGAATCCACTGGGCTTTGCGGCAGGAAATTATTTGGGGGAGGCGCCCAGAGCGATATTCGTGACCAATGTTGATGCATTCCTCAGTCTTAGTTAGAGACCAATTCACAGCTCTAGTTAGCAAAGTTTATATGCTGAAACTTGATTACTGCTTCCCAGCAGAGCTCCCTCCTCACTGACATTTCAGCAGTTTCCCTCTTGGTCCTAGTTTTGTGCACATTTTTATGTGCTTCAGATTAATTATATTTCTCTCACTTTCTTAGCTGGTCCTATTTTTTCACATTCTGGCATCTGGCTATCAAGTTAGATTGCTGTAGGCATCATATTGTCATGGTAACTACTGAACCTAATGATACAGATGGATGGAACATCAGTGTAATAAATGATGGGAAATGTTTCCTAAAAATTCACCCCTTCCATAAGAGAGGAGAATGAGTGCCTTCGATAGTGTTAATACCACCCTTCCTACCTCAGGCCTTTGCAAATGGATGTTGGGAGGGTCACTGGAGCCAGAGGGAGGAGGGGGACATCTTGGAAATTTCCAGTTCTCTTTTCAAACCCAAAATAGGGATGACTCTTGCTGTTTGTCAGATTTGCTGAAAATTGCTCCTCACAAAGAAAGTTTTTTCTATGTGTAATTGTACATATGGGTTTTGTACTCTAATGTACTACAGTTCTGATGTTGATAGTGATTAAACCAGATAATTTTATAGCAAATGCTTGTCTCTGGCTGATTTTTGCAGAGGGAGAGAGCACACTGAGCACACTCTTCCCTGAAGTGCTTCTAATAATGGTTTCATTGTGTGATAAGGTGCATATAGCTGGAAAGAGCCCTTTGTTAACGAAGAATCTGGGGACTGATCCTCTTAACTTCCAAGTCTACTCTAATGTTATTTTTTCAATTTAGAAAGTAGAGACAAAACACCTCTGATACAAATCAGTCACTCCATTAACTATTGCATTTTCTGTTCTCTCAAAAGTTTCTTCATCTCTCAGATTAAATTAGGAAATGTATGCATAAGTGTTTTTTGGACTGAGACGGCCCTTGGTAAATGCCGTTGCCTTATTTCCTCTAAAAGACCTCTGCCTTCGGTTTGGTATGCTGACACCCAGTGGCGGTACTATGGCAGCTGTGTGTGAGTTTGAGAGGAACCAAACGATTTTGACTTGGATCTTAGCACATCCACAGTTCACCCACATCAGGCTCTCTGCTCAGCAGGGAGTCTGCTTCTTCCTCTCACTCTCCAACTGTGTTCTCTCTCAAATAAAATCTTTAAAAAAATTATTAGTAAGCAATCTAATAAGTACAATCCAGACTGTCTCATTGCCTACCAAATTAAATTTTGGATCTTTCATTCATGATATAGGTAATGGAACAGTAATTTAAAACTACTTCTTGGGGCCCCGGGTGGCTCAGTAGGTTGAGCATCCGACTCTGGGTTTCGGCTCAGCTCATGAGCCCAGGGTTGAGCCCTGCATCAGGCTCTGCACTCAGTGGGGAGTCTGCTTGAGATTCTCTCCCTTTGCCCGTCCCCCTGCTTATGTGTGCATGCAAATGCTCTCTCAAATAAATAAACAAAAATAAATCTTAAAAACCCTACTACTCAATAGGTATCCTAATTACTAAGCTAGTTTCTCTTCCTGCATCCTGCCACCAATGCTAGGTCATGTGGCTTAGTGCCCCTGGGAACAATGGCAGAAGGGAAGGCCTAAGAAGCTCTTTAGAGGAGGAGAGTGAGGACCGAAGAGGAAGGCAAAGACCTCAGAGGCCTGTGTACTCACTTCCTCCTCCCATTGGGGAAATTTCTGGAAAATCCATGACTGAAGCATCACTAGAGCCGGCACTGAACTGAGTTACCTCCTTGGCAAGGGGCTACACAGCAGTGAACGACATTTCTGAGGGAAAGTCAGGGGGCTTTATGTGCTAGAAAGGGAGGAGGTCATGAGATTTATGCTAATTCACGATGGACAACTTGTGCTCTGCAAAGTCAGAGTGCATCCATTAATCTGCATGTGGTTGGTTGAAACAAGTCCCATTGTTCATTGGGCAGGAAAGAGCCCTCAGCTGGGTCCGGCAAGGTCTGATGACCAGGGTCACTCAGAGTTCTTGGTTGTTTATCAGCTTTTTTTAGTGGTGAGTTTGCTAAAGGTCCTGATTCTTTTATAGCTTCAGCTGGTTCGAACCAACTGTAGCGAAAGCAAGTGCATCTGTTTCCTTCTTTAGGACGTGAAAGCTTGGGGAGCAGAGCAGGTTGTGAGCGGAGCTGCTGGGGATTGGGGAGCCTGAGAGCTTGGGGCCCTTCCCTCATCCGTAGCTCCGGGAAGGCTGCCAGCCTGGAGAAGCTGGCTCGGACCTGGCAACTTGTCCAATGTGGCTTGAGAGTCATAGAAGCTTGGCCTTGGGGCTGGCCATGGCCTGAGGCAGAGCTGCTAGCCCCCACAGCCTGGCATATGTGGATGACTGCAGGGAATGATGGCCCAGTGTCCCTCAAGGCCACAAGGGACCAGCTGTGCCCCTGCAAGGCAGGGCAAGGCTGAGCCAGATCAGCCACCTGCTTTCCCATCACCAGGAGCCGTTTTGGGGAGTGAGGATGAACAGAATTCTCTAAGGGAAGCCTTTACCGAGAGACCCTGCTTGAAAGAGAAGAGCCTGAGATATTATCAATTGGCAAGTTTGTTTTCTCCCCTAGTCTTCAATGGGGCGTGAGCTTGGAGGAAGAATACTTACAGGGAACAAAGAAGCTCCATTTTCCTTAAACTGAGTGGTGATGTGCAAGCGAGATCCTGCAATATACATATAATTTAATATTTATATGAAAACATTTAAACTTAATGTTCAGTAATTTGGAAGAGAACAAACCATTACATTCCATGTACTTGTCTTTATCACATATCACCATTCCAGGCTTCTGTCTAATCCCCTTATTCGGCCAGAAAACTGCAAACCAGCCCGGCTTCCTCAGTCACCTGCGCACCCTCCCCTTTCAGCCTTAACTCATGCTTTAGGTTACTCAGGATCAAAGCCTCTGCGAGCTTTTCTTCCCCCGCCCCCGGAAATCTTTTTTTTTTTTTCTCTTTGCTCTCTTCCTCTGGGCAACCAAGACGAAGAGCAAGAGGCTGCATCCACCTCTTCACTAAAATCAGAGTATTTTCTTCCCAAGAGGAAATATGCAAAACAGTCTTCTGCTTGAAAAGAATAATAGGTGTAAAATTTGGGTCTGTGCACTCATAGGTGTTTCTCTGATACTCCACCCCCCACCCCCCCCACCCCCGGACAGTGGACTGGAAGGGACTTTTCTCCTCTTCTGTTTGCCATCTTAAGCTGGAAACTGCCAACATCATGATCTGCACACCACAGGATGCGGGGCACTCACCTGAGGTTGCCGCTAAACGGGGCCCCCAACGCTGCCGGCTCTCATGAGTGCTCGAGCCAGGCCCCCGCCTTTCAGGGTCCTCCAGAAATGGCTCAATGAGATGTGAGGTTTTTTTTTTTTTTTAAAGATTTTATTTATTTGACAGAGAGAGAGACAGTGAGAGAGGGAACACAAGCAGGGGAAGTGGGAGAGGGAGAAGCAGGCTTCCCACTGAGCAGGGAGCCCAATGCGGGGCTCGATCCCAGGACCCTGGGATCAGGACCTGAGCCGAAGGCAGATGCTTAACGACTGAGCCACCCAGGCGCCCTGAGATGTGAGGTTATTTTGAATGAGGGTTAACAGCATATTAAAATGCTTTTTTTTTTTTTAAAGATTTTATTTTTTATTTATTTGAGACAGAGAGAATGAGAGAGAGCATGAGAGGGAGGAGGGTCAGAGGGAGAAGCAGACTCCCCGCCGAGCAGGGAGCCCGATGCGGGACTCGATCGCGGGACTCGATCGCGGGACTCCAGGATCATGATCCGAGCCGAAGGCAGTCGCTTAACCAACTGAGCCACCCAGGCGCCCCATATTAAAATGCTTTATTACAAGCTCACTAAGTAGAGGAATCTGCCTTCCATACTGTCTTCCTTTCTGTATGAATCTTTCCAGGTAATAGCTCTTCACCGGAACTAGGTCAACAGCAGCATAACTGGACTGACCTGAACAAACTGTTACTTGAACGTGAGGTGCTTTCCTGGTCTTTATCCACCTTAGAGCCGATTAAGTATTCAATTTTTAAAGAATCTCAAGAGGGGGATTCCACGGCTGCCCTCCAGGCAGCCCAGACTTTCACACCCTCGAACATTAGGAAGCGATTCCTAATACTTTATACCCAAATCACTCATGTGGCTCTTTAAGACTCTCAGCTCGTCCTCAGCAGAGATGGGGAGCAGCTGCTTACCACCACCTGTGCCCTTCACATTCTGGAAGGCCATTAAATCCTGTCTCAGCTTATGAAATGAAGGTTCACAAAATGGGACTTTCTTGACTAGAATTGGGGATGAAACGACCTAAAGGCTTGGAGTTTTCTGGTAGCTTCAGTGGCCGGACACCCTGAATTCAATAATAGTAATAATACTGAGTGTTTACTTTGTGTCAGGTGCTGTGGAATGCATTTAGTGCGGTGTCTGATATCATCGCAACATATTAGAGATGGAGAATCTGGAAACTCCAGAGAGATTGAGCAATTTGTCCAAAGGCACACAGCTGGTAAGGAGGGAGCTGGGGTCAGAATCCAGGTAGTTTTATTTTATTTTATTTTATTTGACAGAGTGATAGAGTACAAGCAGGGGGAGCTACAGAGGGAGAATGAGAAGCAGGCTCCCCACGGAGCAGAGAGCCCGACGTGGGACTCGATCCCAGGACCCTGGGATCATGACCTGAGCTGAAGGCAGATGTTTACTGACTGAGCCACCCAGGCGCCCCTACAATGAGATAGTTTTGGCACTTAAACTACTCATAGTCTATGGAGGGAGACAGACATGTAGACATAGAAATTACTACGTAATGTGAGAATTTTATATTTAAAAACGTATTCAAAGAACTTGGTACCTTGATATCCCTTAATAACAGACTGGTTTCATCTATTTATATAGCTTGGGGGCTAATATGTAATATGTTCACATTGTACCACCTCTCGTAGGCTAAGCTCAAAGTTCAGTTCGCTGCTCATGTATCCAATAGGACATCTGTCAGCTGACGTTTGAAGTGGCACTAAGGTGGGGTGGGTGTGCAGCCCGTCTGAACGAACAAGAATAATAGTGTGCTGGGCTCACAAGTACGAGGGAACAATGACATCTGAAAGAGAGAATCTGATTTCAACTTGCCAGACTGCCACACAGCATCCCCTCTGGCTTCTTCCTGCCCTTTGCAGGATTCTGAGGCAGGACAAGACTGACTATTGCAGTGGAGCTCTCGGAAGGGAAGGGTCCCAGGCGGGGCATGTGTGATTGTGTGTGCGTGCACATACGAGGCCGCCATCCCGGGAAGATGCCTTCTCAATGTATTTCTTCACCTAGGCTCCACCCCGGCCTTTGATTTCCTCTTCTTCACAATTCCTGTTTGCTCCCAAGAGAGGATCATTGAGAAGCTTCTTCATTAAGCATCATCCAAGTGGCTGATACTATGTAGATACCCATGGAGTCCCATTGGCTAGAATAGGATGTAATGGATCCTATGTCAATAATCCAGACATTTGGCTAGAACATTTTAGCTCATTTCTTAGGTTCCTGCAAATGGGCTCTTGGAAATCAAACGTCTTGACTTCTAAAACTTGTCTCTGAGTTCTAGGAGCCCATTGGGGAAAGTAAGAGATGATCACTGACTGTTTTTTGATTTAATATTTCACTGTTCTTGTGTTCTACAATCATGATTTAGGATCACAAGGAGACCGCATTGTCCTGGAGCAGAAATAATTTGAGTTTTGGGCTTCAAGATCTCATTGCCATTTCTTTGGATATTTAAATAAATACCCATGGATTAAAGAACAAAGCAGGGCCTCCCAGTCACAACTTTTTAATGTAATTTTTCAGTTTCTTCTCCTTGCAGACGGGGCAACAGCCCTCCAGCCCACAGAGGGTGTTAGCCATTCCGATAATACATGTCAGTTCATAGGGGAAGTCAGGACCCAGCTGCACGTGCCTTGTGTGACAGGCATGTCGCCGACAAGTTGCAGATACACTGACATTCGCTAAATCAGTTTTTTAAATGCACTAGGGTAGTTTGCAATTTAAAGACTGTTCATGTTAAGCCCCTGAAAATAAAGAATTATTTGCAAAGGACACAATCACTCCCAGCTTAACACTCTGGAGAGAATGACTTTGTAGTCTGAGGGAAGGCAATGTAGCCAGAGTAAGAAGACGTTCAGTTCTAGGCTCACATCCCACTAGCAAACCTGGTGACTTGAAGTAAGTTAATTGAATTTCTCAAAGTCCCCCAACTCCATAGTCAAAACCTCCAATCTGCCCATTCAACCAACATTTATTTAGGACCTCCCACGGGATAGATAGATGAACGTCAAGTACTAGTTCCCGGCTCACAGATGAGTTGGGAGGCTGTCACCAAGGATGTCCCACGATGGTTGTTCCAGGTGCTGTTGATGTGTTGCACCCTGATTCTGCCTCCCAGGAAGGAGGTGGTGGGGAAGGTTCTGGAAGAGGTAACTTTATCCAGGAAAAGACCACGGCCCAGAGAGGTTGATCAATTTCCCTAAATCCCTTTAATTAAAATTCTGATTTCCAGGCTTTTTCCTTTGACTGTGAAAACATAATGTAAAATGTAAAGCTTTTTTTTATTGCATTGGGGGTGTGTTTGTAGTAATAAAAACATCAATAATAATAAGTTTTCGTGCTAGGCATTGATACAAGAGTGTAAGTTTACATGTGTTTTTCATTAAATTCTCAACATACAACGAAGTGGGTATTTTGTAGAAACGAAGCACACAGTTCCAAAAACTTGTGTAACATTGCACAGCCAACGATGGGGCTGGGCAAGCATCATGTTTGGTGCCTCTTCTTTAATCCTTAAAACAACTCGAAGAGGTGGATTTATTAGCCTCCCTTCTCGGAAGAGGAAATAGAGGCACAGAGAGTTTAGTAATTTCCTCAAGATCACACAGCATGTAGAGGAGCTGGGATTTGAACCTGTGTTGTCTGGTCCCAGAGCCCAGGCCCTTACCTCTTGTTCACTTAGTTTAAGGTGGTCATGCCTGTTTTGCAAACCTCAGCGGGACCACTGAGCCTTGTTCCCAGTCTCAGCCAGGGTGAGTCTCTGTTCCTCCATTTCCCATCTGCAGCCGAGGGATATTACTCATGATCTTGTGTGTTTATGCACATGTCTATTTTCTCCATTAGGCTTGTGACTTCTTAGGGACAAGGCGATGTAACTTACTCATCTTTCGATTTCCAGCACCTTGCGTAATGCCTATGCTTAATAAGGGCTCAAAATTCAAAATAGACCTGAATGAATAATTTCCTATCATGAGAACCTCAAAACTGTAAGAAAATGCCCCCAAATGACTTCCGGCCTAGAGGTTGCTATGTGAAGTCATCTTATTGTTAGAATTTGATCCATCTCTGCATCTTTAGAAGCTGAGATAGGTCCTGGTATAGAGTAAATGTATGAATGGCTTTGTAAGGGAGGCCAGGGGCACAAATGAGAGGATCATTGCTGCTTCTGAGAAGCTGTCCATGGGAGAGACGATAGATGTTTGGAAGAGGAAGCCCGGCGCCCCTTGCAGAAACCCCCAGGCAGGCAGGCTTTATGGCAGCTGATGGAAGAAAGGTGCCCCCGCTTGAGGTCAAGGAGAGTGATGTCCTGCATTTATAACCCCTCATTTGACCCTCAGGGGTGCATAATTTTGGCAGAAGCATTTCTTGGTTTTAAAAGATACTTCCCCCCTTTATGACCTGTGTAATTGCTGTTGGAATGCTTTGCCCAGTAGTGTCTTAATTAGGTCAGATTTTATACCAAGGGCTTTGACTTAATCCTCCTGCATCTGCAATTCTAAGGTCCCCTACTCTTGGCATTGCCAGGAAACATTCAAATTTTCTAGACATGGGACACGCTGACCCAGAGCCGGTTTTTTTTTTTTTTTTTTAAAAGATTTTATTTATTTATTTGACAGAGAGAGACAGCGAGAGCAGGAACACAAGCAGGGGGAGTGGGAGAGGGAGAAGCAGGCCTCCCACTGAGCAGGGAGCCCGATGCGGGGCTCGATCCTAGGACCCTGGGATCATGACCTGAGCCGAAGGCAGCCACTTAACAACTGAGTCACCCAGGTGCCCCCAGAGGCTGTTTTTGCACTCTTCCAGGGGGTGGGGGTGCAGACAGGGTCCAGGAGAGCTAGGTGAAAGGAGATGTATGTGCCAAGAGACTCATCTAAATTCTTCTAAAAAGAAAAATCCCATTTCTAAGTTACCCTGCTCCAAGCACTGCTTGGATATTGCTTGGATAATTGTAGGATTCAAGGCTCTTCGGGTTCAGTTAAATTATATACTTTTGCACTCCTTGCATTTAAAAAAAGCCACCTTTTTATTATCTGCCTTTTATCAAGCAGAACGTGCCCCTAGAGTTACATGATTCCTCTCCCCACCCTGCCACCCAGTAATAAGAAGTAAGCCATTTGCCAAGAAAACAAACACAATATAAAAATTACACGAATACATAATCCCCAACCCAGAAGGAAAGAGCAGTTGCCAGTTGGCAGTTTAATATTTATCCAGAAGAGAAGTTCCCCCAACCAGCTGTAATTCCTCTGTGTGATGGGGGAGGCTGAAGGGAGGGCAGTGAAGACAATCACCTGCCCAGGGCTGGTCTAAATAGGGACACGGTGGAAATCAATTCAGCGAGCTCGGTGTTGCTGTCCCCTGTTCCGGGTGCAGTCAGGAGGCACCTGAGGAGGCCATCAATCTGTCTTGTGAAAGGGGAGACGTGGGGGGAGAAAGGAGGTAATTGGAATTGAGCTTCACTTGGGACTCTTCCTCCAGCGGGAAGTGTGGCCATCCCCAAGGTAAGGTGAATTGGGGCTTGTGCCCCGGCCTTGGGGAGCAGTGTGGTGAGGAATGAAAATCTGTTCTGGCTATAACATTTCAGAGAAACCTCTTTGCTAACTCCCGGTCCGATCCTGGGTTGGGATCATGTTTTACTCCTCCCGCCTGAGAAATGCACTTCCCGTGGCCTCAGTTGACTCGGGGCTCGGCTCGCGCTGATTTATATATAACTTGCATCTAATTCCTTAATCAAATGCTCTCTGAGTGAATAGAAATTGCGTTATTAGAAATTGTGCAATGCGTGGAAGCTAGTCAATCTTCCGTTTTATTGATAAATTGGAATTTTCAAACAACCGTGCCAGTCGATACGACAGCTCTTTCTAAGAAAGAGGCCGTTAACAGAGCCATGTAAATCAGAAGTGTCCCGAAACTGTGGTTGGGGAGACATGATATGGCAAAATGTCTACCAATAAAGTGGAGTATTATAGCAAATTACCCGGTTTGTACATGCAGGCAAAGCTTCGTTTCTCATGCCATGCTTGAGAGCCAATTAAGCTTGCAAATGTGATGGGAGCCACTATTTCTGCCTCTGTGCAGCTGTTTATCAGCAGCTTTTTAACACATTTTCACATATTAATGAGGTGGCATAGCAGTTCCAGAATTAGAACAGTGGGATGTATCTTTGTCTGCCTTATCTGAAGATATGCCTGCTGTCAGCGTCGTTACCAGGGTGTGCACAATGGAAATGGAATTTTGGTGGGTGCTGCACATGCACACAGCCCCTCCTTCCCCCCACCCAAGCCCCCCAGCTCTGACTCTGCTTGGAGAGACGCTGGCGCTGCAATCTGCCGTGTGCTGCATTGTCGCCCTTGCTCCGTGATGGATGGATCAGTAGGGCTCGAAGATTCTTCTTTGCTTCCCCGTTTCCTAAAACAGACCCCGGCATTCAGGAGGTGCTCCATAAATGAATGAATGAGTGGCTCGGTAGATGGGTGAAAGTGTTTGTTCTTCCCCAGCTGTAGTTCAAGAAAGAAAAGAAAAGGAAAAAAAGTGTCCCCTCAGTGACCACCCTCTGCAGGCACAGTCTACCTGTCACTGTGGCTTTAAGAAGCAACATAGGTAGGGCGCCTGGGTGGCTCAGTCAGTTAAGTGGTTGTCTTGGGCTCAGGTCGTGATCCCAGGGTCCTGGGATCGAGTCCCACACTGGGCTCCATGCTCCGCGCGCGGGGAGCCTGCTTCTCCCTCTCCCTCTGCCTGCCTACTTGTGATCCTCTCTCTCTCTGTCAACTAAATAAATAAAATCTTTAAAAAAAAAAAAAAAAAGCAACAACATAGGTAGATGGCCAGGCTTTCCCAATGGCGAAGTGGCGAATGAGGTCTCTAAGAGCTGTCAGAGACATAAGGAATTCCCAGACACGGTCTGCAGCTGTGGCCAGAACATCGCAAAGTTCTCGCCAGCCTTCAGTGAAAAGAGAAGAACAAGCACAATGGAGTGCATTTTCATAGAGCTACATGAATTTTCTGTTAGGTTTCTGAGATTAGGTCCTTCTACATTATTTGACATTGAAATGCCACTTCTTTTATAAAATTATGGTAATAGACGATAGCATTTAAAAAAAAATGCCTTTACTTGCCCAAACAAAAAGTTTCGGAGTTCTTCACTTTTTTTTTTTTTTTTTTTTTTTGGTTGGCGGGGAGGGGAGGTTTAGTTGTTCTGTGAAATCCCAAAGTCTGGAACCATTGGTTTAACTCATCTCTGTCGCTTTGAAAAAAAAATCACTGAAATCACCTAGCAGCCTTAAGTGAGACATTGGACTACTTAACATATTGGTTCATTTCAGCAAATGATAAGACAAGTCAAGTACTAGAGTACCTCTCTGTCTTGTCTCTTTGCAGCAGGGATCCAGGCTGGGTCACATGAATCTTGTAGTAATGCCATCACTGAGCGATAGGAGATTTCTTAAATACAGGTCAGTTGCTAGAACAGGAGCAAAGAGGCCGGTCTGCTAATGTCTAATGCATTCTGTTCTGCTGCAGATGGAGCTACATTTGTCTTTCGGTGGGCCATGTATATGCCCCCACTGTGCAAATGCAGAGCGCCTCTCAGAGCTATGCATGCGGATTTGGCTTGGTGTGAACTGTGAGAAAAGAAAGCTCTGCATAGACACACCTTCACTATCAACGTCTCCTTTCTCCAAACTCGCCTAGCTCTTACCATCTACGCCGCACAGCCTAGCCCTGGGTTTTTATACTGTCGTCTGTTCTGTGGTTTTTATTCTTATCTCTCCTAAAGAAGAGGAACCACACAACTTGAGTCCTGTTCTTAATTGAGAAACTCCTTTTTTCCCCCTTTTTTGAAAACACAATCTTTTCTGGAGGCTGTTGGCAGCTCGTGGTTCTCCACGTGACGGAGAGATGTGAGTTTCTGTTGACCTGGTTTCCAGCCCTGGCTCTGTGACTGACGGATGACACTGGACGAGTGAGGGCTGAATCTCACAGACCCCAGATCCCTGTCGCTAAGAGGGAATGACAGGACTGACCTGCCTCACTGAGAGATGTGTCCTATGCATTAACTGCCTAATGATGCTAATGCTCTTCGAGAATATAAATGTGAAACATTATCATTATGGTTAATGCTAGTCTTCAGTTTTTACATTTTTTTTTTCCTCAAAGGGGAGAGGCAGAAAGATTATTTAAAGAAATAGTGAATAAAAGGCTACAGTTTGTGCTTAATTCATGACTGACTTTGATCAGAGCCACATAAGCAGTAGGACTGTGGTCTTGCAGTCCTGAAGGTAATTATTTCTACTTCGGGGCATGAAGTCTTCTCTTTCTCCTCCTCCCATCAGGGAAAAAAGAAAGAGCGAAAAAGCTAGGAAAGCTAATGCTCTTAAAAAATAAGACGATTTCTCTATGTCAGGTCTGGAAATTGTATTTGCTAAAGCCCCTGCTACAAAAGGGGTCCAGCTGAGTCGATGGGGACTGGGGCAGAGCTGGCCTCCGCCTCCACCATCTTGCCACGGAAGGAGCCAGAAGGTAGAAGAGGCTACAGTGATTTTATTTTTTTAAAGCCCCTTTAGTTTCTTAGCATTTTAAGAGTAAAAGGAGATCCAGTAATCCCTGTCCAGTGTCCTCTCTACTTGTGACTGACATTCCTGGTTCTCCGGGTGTATGAGTTTCCTCTTGTTGTTATAAGAAATGACCACAAACTTGGTGGCTCAAACCAGCAACAAATTGATTTACAGTTCTGGAGACCAGAAGCCTGATAAGTCTTAGGGGGCTAAAATCAAGGTGTTAGCAGGGCTGGTTCCTTCTGGAGGCTCTATGGAGACTCTGTTCCTTACCTCCTCCAGTTTCTGGGGGCTGCCTGCATTCCTTGGCTTGTGGCCACAGCACTCCAGCCTCTGCTTCCATTATTATGTGGCCTTCCCATTTTCTCTGGCGGGTCTCTCTCTCTCTCTCTCTCTCTCTCTCTGTCCCCTCCTTGTAAGGAGTCTTTGATTACACTGGGCTCACCTGGATAATTTTGAATAATCTCCCATCTCAAGATCCGGGCCAAGAAAGTGGCAAGTGTAAGGGTCCTGAGGTAGAGCGTGTTCGGTGTGTAACAGTCAAGAAGCCAGCATGCTGGGGTGAAGCAAGGGGAGAGGGCAGGAGGAGAAGAGCTCAGAGAAGAGGGCAAGGGCAGGTCATGTAGGATGTCTTTGACCTCTACTCCAAATGAGAGGGAAACTCCTGATGGGTTTTGAGCAGAGGAGTGACTGACATGATCTGACCTACATTTTCCAAGGATCACTCTGCTTGCTGGGTGGAGACTAGATTCCGGGTGGGTGACAGGATGCTCTTGCCACAACCCTGGTAAGGAATCATGGAGGTAGGACAAAGGTGGTCACTGTGGAGATGGTGGTGGGAAGTGGTAGAATTCTGGATGTATTTTCAGGGTTGAGGTATTAGAATTTGCTGAGAGGTTGGCTATGGGGTGTGAGAGAAACAAAGGAGTAAAACCTAGGTTTTGGTGTCTAGCAGCAGGAAGGTGGGCAAGACCACAGGAAGAGCAGGTGTGGGGAAAAGATCGGGAGTTTGGTTTGGACATATTAGGCCTGAGATGTGTATGGGAATTACAAGTGGGGATGTGCCAAGTCCATGTAGCTGCATTTGCTAGTCCCAAGTTCAGGAGAGAAGTAGGTGAAAGTCTTCAGAGAATACTCAACCTAGAATGTCTGCTTATTTGTCAAAGGACACAGACCATGTCCTTTAATATGACATTTAAGATTTTCTATGACCTGGTTTCAGCTTCATCTCTCATTGAGCTTCTCCTACAACCAATGTTTCAATCACTGATATTCTCCAAACCCTATGCCTTTCATGTTTCATTGTCTCCACTCATGTTGTTCCCTTGACCTGGAATGTGCTTCCCTCCTTTGCCTACAAAATCCTGTTAATGCTGACTGCTTCTTCTGATTGCTCTAGTTGAAAGCCATCATGCCCTCCTCTGTGTTCTCGGGTAGACCGCGTGTCCTCTGCCTACTTACACCTGACTACTTGCATTTAAGTCTATATTCCCTCTAAATTTTATGTTCCTTGATGGTAGAGAAGGACCATGGTTCATTGATCCTTATATCACTAAGGTGTTTCCAAGATGGAGGTAGACATGGCAGGTTTCAAAATTCTGAAAACCAGAATTCTCAATTAGTCTCTCTTCACCACTATTGGTTTTGAGGCAGATCCACATGGAGGACATGGCCAGGAAGTAGCACACTATTGATAACCACTGGTGTCAGTCAAAACCCCCATGAGGAACTCATGGCCTGGGTGAGCTGGCTTCACCATATATGAGTCACAGAGTCTGCCTCCTGAAGAGCTCAAAGGCTGGACTAAAAACTAGCTTCCTAGGTTCCTTTCTCTGAGGCCCGCCTCCAAGTCTTGACAACTCTCTGTGAAGGTAGAGGGCTAGGACAACTGAATCTAACAGAGAGAAGGTCTAAGGAAATATGGCCTAGAGCAGAGCTGGCCTAAGTCATGCCCCTGAAAGACTTGGGAGAGGGGAGTTGGTAGGAAGCTGGAGGCTTAACTCCTCACACTTAACCAGATATGAGGACACAATCTGGAAATAAAGTCAGGGACTAAATAAGGAGGAGAGAAAGCAGGTCAGGCAGGGATGCAAGAGCATCTAACTTCTTGTTCATTGCACAGGATATCCCACTCTGCATTATGATACAGCAGTGTCCGAAGCCATGTCCCACATCTGGGGACCGAGCTGCAGTGGGGAGAGCACTGAGTCCCACCACCAGGCGGAGCCTGTCTTGCATCTAACCCTGATTTCCTCCGGGCAGGTGCCGAATAAGGTTTCATTGGCTCTGCTGAATTGAATAAAGCCTCAGGAACACACACATGTTCCCAATGGAAAGACAGAGCGGTTACTCTGTGTCAATAACAGCAAGTGAGAGAAAAATCTAAGAGGCTTTCCCTGTGATCCTAATATAAGATACAGTATAATGGAGCAGGTAGGAATGAAGGCTCTGGAACTCTGTGATCTTGGGTAAGTTAAACCTTCTGGGGCCTCAGTTTCCTCATCCATAAATGGGAGCAATAATATTTCTCACATCATAGAATTTTTTGCATTAAATGAGCTAATACTTCAAAATACTTAAAACAGTGCTGGGCACAGAGGTGATGTTGGATACATTCTAGCTATTTAATGAAAGTGAGTTAGTTATAGAATGGCAGAGAGTAGCTATGTCAGGGGACATCTCTAGGTCTTTGTTCGAAGAAGGTTTGAAATTTCCAAGGAAGAAAGACGTAGACTTTATCACATTGTTAGTGTCTTTTACCTATTTCTCACTGCCACGTGGCCCATTTCTTGGCAGCATGAATGACCCTTCTCATCCAGAGGGACCATCTGATTGGAGCTGGTTATGTTATTTGGGCAGCTGATTTTTGGCATGATCCCAAGTGAGATGTTTGAGCTGGCTCTTTCCTCAGGCTCCAAAGTCACCTGGCTGACGTGAACGCTGATGGTCCTGGGATGCTCAGCTGGCATCTCCGGCTGGGGTTGCACCGAGCAGGTGGTCTAGGACCAAGGGTGCAGCTTTGGGAGCAGTGGCTGTTGGCAGGTTAGAAAGGCCTGGGAACGTTCCCGTCAGCTTGCATGTGTCGCCTCTCCAGATGGGTCAAAGGGCTTGACTAGGAATCTTTGAGGCAGTATTTTCTTCCCTGCTTTTCTGGCTTCCGTTGTTCAGGATTTCATTTTTGTCGGGGTGGTTGGAGGGTGTTTTGCCCTGCAGCCCTCTGCTCTTCCTCCACCCTCTTAACACTTGTCTGACCAGTTAGAACTCTGACCTGGGAGCCCTACGTGCCTTTCTGATGGTGTCCTTTGAATTCTTTTCTTTGCCTTTTTAAACCACACCCCCTCCATGCTTATTTCTGAGAAGATCATTCATTGTACGAGGCAGCTGGAAGGGGCAGAGGGACTCTTAGGTAAATAAAGATTTTTTTTGATACCTGATTAATTCAACCTCCCCTCTCCCCATATTCTAGTGTCAGTAACTCCCACCACTTTCTGATTTCCAAGAGGAGATTTACTTTTGGACTCAGAAAACAAAAACAAAATCAATGCTTAAAGCCTTCTCCGTTTTTGAACCCAATTTAGGTGGGTCAGTTATAATCTTTTATTTCCATGATAGGTTTTCCATAAGAACATTCATTCAACAAATATTGACTGTGTGTTGGGGAGACACAATACGTGCTGAAGTGGGAGATCAGAGTGAAGAAAACGCCGGGGAATAGCGCCCTAGGACCTCAGGATTTGTGCTCAGTTTGTAATAAAGGAACATCTTTGCTTTCTCCAGGGGTGGAAAGAATTCTGATGTCATTTATGTGTGAAGACTCATTTGTCCTTCCTAGTGTGCTCATTCAGAGCAGGTACCCAGATTTAAACCCTTCCCGGGGCATCGTGGCTCATGGCCCATGAGCCCTTTGGGGTGGACTCTGTGGCTGCCTACGGGGTCCTCTGCTTTCTTCTCAGACAAGCAGTGCAGTATGAAGCAGATCGAGACTCCACTCCTCCTCCTCATCCTGCTGTGTGCCTTTGGGTGAGTTACTTAGCTTTTGTGAACCCCAGTTTCCTCGTTTGCAAAGCAGAGATCGTAGCACCTTCCTCGTGATCTAAAAATCAAAATGAGACATCTGTATCCTACATGGGACATAGAAAATGAGCAGTTAATGTAAATTCTCTCTGTTCTCAAGATTTTCCTTCTTTCTTCTCTCTCTCTCTCTCTTTTTTTTTTCTTTTCTTTTCTCTTTTAGTCGGGGTGAATGTCAATTAGTTTTTCTAGGTTCCAGGCACATCTAAGATTAATATCAGCCAGAACTTGAACCTGGTAGCCAAATTGTAAGCTCCTTATGCTGACATGTGGACCACACACAGGAAGGGACTTTTCTCAGTGCTAGGTGATGCAAATTGCCATCTGATCTGAAGCCAGAGTTGCTTTCCTTTGTTTAATAATTTATATCTTCTCTGAGAACACTGAGCTAAAGTTTAAGATTACAGAAGGGGATGATTTCTCTAAATGCCAACAAAGCTAAACTGCAGTAAAATCACCCAAACCCCACTCTGTGGGCTGCCACTCACTCACCGCCCGAAACGCCAGGTAGCATTTGAGGGAGTGCACACGCGAGGCAGTAAGAGAGTTGAGCTCCTGAGATGTTCGGTCTCGGTCAAGGCTCACTCCGTGGGAGTCATGGGCTCCTGCTGGCGCAGAAGCCTGGCGCGGCTCATGGAATGAGCACACGACAGCCCCGTGCCCCATGACCTGTTCCTTCCTGCACTGTCGTTTCCATTTATTCTTGTATCTGGCATTTACTGAGTACTTACTACACGGCAAGCCCTCTGCTGGGCATCCTCATGAGGCTGGAGATGGGTACTCTCGAGCTGCTCACAGTCAGGGTGCAGAACCTCTACACGAATGGCCAATGACCCCTTCCTTCCCCCTCTCCATCCATGCTCCCAAGTAGCAACAGAACAACCCCTCTTCCAGTGTTTTCCCTCCTTTGTGGCATTTTGGAAGAGTGGGAGTTGAGGAAGGTGAGGGAATCCGACCGGAAGAACACGAATAAGCGTTGAAAGCCATTGCCATGTGTCAGGTAGAGTACTAGGCACTATCTCCATATATATTTCAGAGTGTCCCTTCCTCATTGGATTGAGAAACCCAGTTTCACTCCACAAACATGCATTAGTTAATAAAGGATTGTGCTTTGACCTTTGTGGGAAACTTGGTACCATAAACTAACCTTGACCACTCAGGGGCTTGACTTCTTCATTTTAGTAGGACTGACACCTGTCCCTGGGGCATCACCAGTTCGAGCACAGTGAAAATGAGTTCATCTTTGT
Organism: Mirounga angustirostris; assembly: GCF_029215605.1. Taxonomy (NCBI): domain Eukaryota; kingdom Metazoa; phylum Chordata; class Mammalia; order Carnivora; family Phocidae; genus Mirounga; species Mirounga angustirostris. The sequence goes on from NW_026991714.1 coordinate 49,034,272, forward strand.
GCTTTCGGTTCCCTGTCTCTGGAAGGCTGTTCTCCAACATCCTCATGGCTGGCATCCTTCCTTCCTGGGCTGACTGCAAGGATCCCCACCTCTCAGGCAGGAGTACCCCTGCTCCCTGACATTCTTGCCATTCAGTTTTTCTCCACAGCACAGATCCGCCTCTAAGATGACATATTTTACCTATTTATTTTGTGTGTTCATTTGTCTTCCCCATAAAAGGCAAGCTTCACGCGGCCTGGGAGTCTTGTGATGTCTGCCCCCTGCGGTATTCCCAGGCTCTAGAACAGGCACCTGGCCCAGAGCACGTGATCAATAATTATGTATCAAATGAATTAACCTTGGTGCTATTAGGAAGCAATGACTGTGCTGCCGGAGGGTGGAGGGAGGTCTTTCCTACCCGCAGGATTAGGGAACGGACCATTCATTCACTGATGCATTCATTCCCCAGGTATTTATTGTCCCAAGCACGGTGCTGGGCTTTGGGGCAGTAGGTACAATGAGAGGCGGTTTCGGCTTCCAGAGAATTCAGTCTACTGAGGGCCAAGGACACAGAAATGATGTGAATGGTAATGATGATGGTAGCTCACACTGAAGGGAGCGTGCTGTGCACGTTCGTGTTTGCAGTATTAACTCTTCGAACTCTTTAACACAACGAGGGATTGCCCTTTGGCTCCTTTTGCAGATGAGGAAACAGAGGCACGGAGGGGCCACGTGCCTAATTGTAGTACAGCGTGGGGAGTGTTCTGAGGCGTGAGTGGGGCGTGTGCACACAGCTCACGTTTTAGGGGGGTATGCCCGGCGTGCGACACCTGCATGTCCTCCTCGCTCTGCTGCCTGGCCCCACTGACCGGCTCTTTTGGTTGTTGCCCACCTCGACCCTCCCGCACTCCCATTCCTGCTGCCGTGCACCTGGTCTCCCCTGAGCTCAGCAACTGCTCTCATTCTGACCCTCGTGACTCCTGGCCGTTTGGACGCTGAGTCTGAGGCCCCTCCAGTGCTCTGAAGCAGGCACGATGGCTCGGCCCAGATCTTCCAGTTTGCCACACTGTTCTCTCAAAAGCTGTGACCTTAGACACCCCGTATCGAGTCCTGGTATCCTCTGTGAGAGGGGAGAGACTGGGAACAGCCCCACATTCCACGACTGCTTGCTTTGCAGGGGCCCGTGAAGGTCTGCATTCACTGCAAGGGTCTGTTGGGAGTTTCCCAAATGAGAAAGTTTAACACCTTAACCTCCTCACCTTGTCCGCTTTTCCCTCACTCCCTTCTGCGTCTTGGGCAACCACCCTTTGTGCTTCAGAACTCTGGGAGGTCACTTGTCTTCCTCACCTAATGATGTGTTACAGAAAACAAGCTTCCATTACTTGCAAAAGTGTGATGGGAACATGAATATTAATAACTCCCATGGGTTTCCTGCAAACATCCATCACCATGGCTTAGAAGGCTTGTTCTGACTTGCCTGGCATGGGGGTAACTGCTCAGCAGAACAATGATAAAGCATTCATGAACCCAGCTTAGGCGGAGCTCTTTCTGGGACTTTGAACTCCAGTGCTTCTGTGGGACTGAGGGGCAGAATGTGCTCTCCTCCACCTGGGTTCCTGCATGAAGATGTTTGACTTCTGTCAGGGACAGGATCCTGCAGATATGTCAGGACCCGGTGGAGCGGGAGCAGGGGGTTTTTCTTTATCAAAAAGAAAGTTCTCCTTGTTGACAGCATCTTGGTGAGCAGGTGCATTTGATTTTAGCCAGGTCAGGTTGGAGTGATGCTAAAATCCGGAGCTGGAGAGATGGTCCAGCACAGATTCGTAGAACTGCAGAGCTCAGAGACCATCATTTTGGGTAAACTGAGGCCCTACAAGCAAGAAGAAAATCAGAAGCAGGGCCAGGAATAGAGAATCTGGAGGTGACCATTTCCCTTGGAGAATCCTAGGACAAGAGACATCAGGACAGTTGTCACCCTTGTCATTTATCCAGGGTTTCCATTGAAATCTTTACATGTCTTCTCAGTGAAAGTTGCTGCACACCTCATTCTCTTGTAAATATCCAAATACATGGCATTTTCTGCACCCTGGCTCTCCGGATCCTTCCTGAGGATCTCCTAGGGTTGACCTGGGCTGTGACAGAGCTCATAGGATTCCTGTCTCAGGCAGGCTTGTTCTAGTAAAAAGTGGTCTCAGGATCTGAAGGGAATTCCTGACAGGATTGTAGAATGGCTACAGTACTAAGAGGTTGGGGTCCCTGGGTTGAGAAACATGACGGCTCCGTTTCTTGAGTTCTGTTGCCCCGGGAACCTTATGTGATCTATGGGGATTGAGCTCCTGGTTTGATGGCTGTTCGAGAACACTACAGCCTGGGTCCCCTAGCTGAAAGCCACTGATAGAATGTATTTGAATGTGTATTGTGTGTGCCTTTTTAAAAAAATTTAAGACTTAAAAATCATATCTCTAGCTCACAAAAATGAAATAAAAAAATCTTTTGGATTTTTCTCGAGAAAATGATCTTCTTAGGTAATTTCAATGTGATCAAGGCAGCATCTGTTTTGCTGAACTTTAGGTCACTCATCAAATCTATGGTATTAATGAAAATGCTCACTTTCCTGGGCAGAAGCATGCAAAATCTTTCCGCTGTACATTTAACAGTGTTGGGGAGATATGCCATTTCTTCTAGCTGTCAGATTCTCTTGTAGCTGGAATTCCAACATCTTGCATAGGATGCAACCATACAGATGAAAGTCATCGAAACGGTCATGACTTTCTCCCTAAAAGACTTCAGTGCAGGAGGCCGTTCCCCCGGCAGAGTTCTGACCTAGGTTGCTTTGGGTCATGGCCATTTCTGCCTACCCAAGTTTACTTGGGACGCAGCTTGGTATCATCGTGGAAGGAGTGAAAGAGTCAGAACCAAAGATCTATAATGAGAATCCTGGCCCTGAAATCTGCTGGCTGTGTGATTCTCTTTTCTGAGCTTCAGTTTTCCTGTCTGTAAAATGAAAATGTAGTAACAACAGCTCTTTGCACCTTATAGAATTGTCCTGACGATAATAGGAAACGTTTGCATTGCTAAAGGGTTGTTGTTTTGTTGGATATTGTGTAGAAATAGAGTTAGGTGAAAATTTTCTCAGGATATCCAAGAACATTCTTTGAACCACCCATAAAATAGTTACAGGTATATGCAATTAAAGCTGATTGTATGGGAAGAGCACTTTTCCCATCAAAAGGGGGAAAAAATTGCCACAGTGATTATAGCAGATAACGTTGGCTCTGTTCTCTCATCACTCCTTTCTCCTTTGTGAAAGAACCCTGATTTTGTTTGCACATACCTCCTCCTTCATCATAACCACATGTTTCTAGGGACGTGGGTTTTAAGAAGTAACTCTTGCTTGGTCTCAGCCAGTGGTTCCTAAACTTTAATGTGTACCAGAATCTCCGGGAGGGCCTGTTAAAATACCAATTGTTGGGCTCTGCTCCCAGAGTTTCTGCTTTCGTAGGTCTGGATGGGGTCAGAGAATTTGCATCCCGTGATGCTGATACTGCTGGTCTGAAGACCACGCTCTGAGCACTACTGCCTAAGCCACTCATGGTGGTCCCATTCTCCTTGCCAGGCACTGGTCAGGTAAAGATGCCTGACACGGTGCTAACCAATGGGATGTGAATAGTCTGCTGGGGGCTTATGGGAGAGGTGTCCCCACTCTTCCAATGTAACCCAGGGAAGAGATGGCTTCCTTTTTACCTCTGGACCTTGTCTCCGGGTGGAGCACCTGGGACTACTGCAGAGATTTGGGACTATGAAGGAAGCAACCCTAAGGACAAAGGGGGCATCCTGAGAATGACTAAAAAAGAAAGATTAAGAGCATCTGCGTCCTTAATAATGTCATTGGGTTGTCAAAATCACTGGAGCTGTACATCTCTTATTTGTTGAGACACTTTGAGTTGGCGTTCTCTGTTACTTTCAGTCAAAAGGATCTTAATGGATGAAGTGATGATGTTACAGTTACTTTCCCCTCATGGGGACATTGGGGTAGGTTATGTGACAGGAGTGCTGAACCTTATTTGAGGTGATGGGAGAGGCCTGGCGCTAGTGATTGTAGTCACCAGAAGCCATGTACCTATGTCAAGGTCTAATGGGAGGAGAGTCAGGAAGGGAATGATTTTAGGGAGGGGTGGAGGCCGTGGGAGCGAAGGGCTCACAAGCTGGGAGATGCGACCATACTGGAATAGGTTGGGGGCACAGAGTGGGTGGAGGGTGCCTTAAGAACAGCAAACTCTTGAGGACTTTGTGGTCTGGGCAGACCATGATGGGTGGGAAGGGGAGCCCAGGGTTGGAAAGGACAGCTAAAGAAAGGCAGGCTAGGTGGGTCAGAACTGGAAAACAGAAAAGAAAAACATGGAGAGGGGACTTCAAAGATTATGTACTGAATGAGATTTTTATGTCCCCAAATGATACATTCTTTTCTGCTGTTTTGACACTGGTAACATTTTTGTCCATTAAAAGACAGCGTGGGGTCCTGGAGTGGCCTTTATCCAGTGGTATATATATGCCATCCGAGGCAGCCAGTGACTTCACAATAATTACTAAGAATTCTCCTTTCCTCAAACTCTAGCACTTGTTGTAAATGTGTGTGTTCTGGTGTGTTCCATCACCAGAAGCCTTGATCTGGACCCTTTTGGTATTTGTCCCATTTCCTTCCTCTTACTCTTTTACCAACCCTGCCTGGAAGCATTACCCACCGTAGGTCTGCCTTGCCTCTCTGCCCACTGCCAGGCCCCGGGGGTCCTCGTTCTCAGCATTAATGATGAAGCAATGAAAATACGAGAGCCTTGTTCTCAAGATGCTCAGGCCAGGGTAGCACTGTCCAATCGAAATACAATACAAGCCACAAATGTAATTCTAGAATTCCTAGTAATGATATTAAAAAAAGTAAAATGGTAAAGAGATATTCATTTTAATTATTTTATTTATCCCAGTAGTTCTCAGCCAGGGAAGATTATTTTTTCCCCAGGGGGCATTTACGAATATCTAGTAATGTCACTTGACAATGTCATTAGGCAATTTTTGGTTGTCACACCTGTGAGGGTGCTGATGGCCTCTAGCAGGTAGAAGCCCAGGTTGCTGCTAAGCCTCCTATGGGGCACAGGTCAGCCCCCCACAGCAAAGAATGATGTGGCCCCAAATGTCAATAGTACCGAGGTTGAGAAACCCTTACTTAACCCAATATATCCAAAATGTTTCATTTTGATATGTCATCAAATCTAAAAAAAATCATGAATCTGATATTTTGCATATTTTAAGGTTCTAAGTTCTAAAATCTTGTGTGCATTTTATGCTTACAACACATCTCCATTCAGGGCGATCATGTTTCTTTTTTCTTTTCTTTCTTTCTTTTTTTTTTTTTTAAGATTTTATTTATTTATTTGAGTGAGAGAGAGCACAAGCAGGGGGAGTGGGAGAGGGAGAAGCAGGCTTCCCGTGGAGCAGGGAGCCCGACGCGGGGCTCCATCCCAGGACCCTGGGATCATGACCTGAGCCAAAGGCAGACGCTTAATTGACTGAGCCACCCAGGCGCCCTGGGCTGTCATGTTTCAGCTGTTGAGCTGCCACACGTACCTAGCAGCCATAGCCCAGGTGTAGGGAGTGTCTAGTAAAATCAAGACGGCTCTCCATGACTCCGGTTTTGTGGGCACAGCAAGTTTGGTGAGACGCAACGTCCTCTGGGTGAGATGCAGGGTCCTACCACCGGTGGCAGATTCACATGATGAGGAATTGGGATAAAAGGATTGCACAGGGTCTCCTGGGTTATTAAACTAGGTAGGCCTGCAGGTGTGTCTCTGGCAACATCTATGCAGCTCCTTGTGTTACTTCCCTGCAAAATGCCATCACGACGCTGTAGTTTCCTGCTCTCTGGAGGCAAAGGTCAGCCTACCCCCTTGGGAGATTAGTGAGCGAGAGTTTGCTTCGATGCAGCTTTTAGGATTTAGGTATTGACCACTAAGGCTTTCATGTAGTTAAAACAAACAACCAAGCAACACCCTTTGCCTCCTCTGGAGTACTCTATAATTTCATCCATTTGAACGATGAGAAATAAAGGTTTTCAGGTTAAAGAGAAGGTGATTGTATAGTAATCAGAGCTTTAGAACAATCTCAGCCGAACTTGGTGCCCCCTGCTGCATGGTGTGATCCCCAGTTGGAAGGCTTCACAGCATCTCATTAGTCTGGAGGAGCGGCACAGATAATTCTGTATTGAGTGAGGAATTAAATGTGACATGGAAGCAGGCGAATGGTTTAGCGGCACACCCAGGGGTCCCTCGGAGGGGGCCTTTCCTGTCTCTGCCCATGAGGGAAGGCATGGAGAAGCTTTGCAGAGCCCTTTAGCAGGGAACTGTGGTGCCAAGACCCAGCAAGATGTTCCGTGTGATCCCCGGGCCAGGGCAGCGAGCCAGTCGGTGTGGGGACAGGGCCTCAGGGAAGGACCCTTGGGGAAGCCAGGCCCCGTCTACGAGGCAACAGGGCCACCTCTGTGGTGCTGCTGATCCTTCCTGGGCTACGGGGAACCTGTCCTCAGCGTTTCCTCAATCGGACAGGAGACTTCTGTGTTTACCTTAAATGAGAGTGCAGAATGCCACCAATTGTTCCAGAACCCTCTGAAACCTGAGCACATCTGACAAGCCAGGCTTTGTCTCAAATGAAGGAAGACAAAAAGAGCATTTTCTCATTTTTATAGTATTGATAGGACACCTATTTTCCTAGAATGGTAGGCTTTCTACCTACCAGCAGTTACCAACTTGTTAGGCTTTTCCCACACACCTAAAAATCTACCCTATTTTTCCAAGTCTGTCAGGGAAGGAGTTTATAAAAATCTTTTTGGGAACAAATTCAATTTCTCATTAACTCTCAATGAAGATACATCGAGCACAGACTTTGTGCGGGGAATTAGGAGCCAAGAGATTAAAGGAAAGGGAAGACACAGCTTCTACTTTTAAGGAGCTCATGGGAGAGACATAAAAAAATGGGTGACGAGTGCCAAAAGAATGGCACAGCCATTAAGACCTGTAGGGCTTGAGAAAAGGAAGTTGATTTGGGCCTGCTGTGGGGAGGGACTTCCTGTGGCAGACGAACTTCGAGTTGGTCTTCTAGGGTTGGGCAGAGGGCTCTCCCTACCTCTGTCCCCCACTTTTAAGTCGAGTTTCTATAATGTTTCGGCAGCAAAGCCAGACACCACAGCTATGCTGTAGATCAGGCTCTGTCCCAGACTCAGGAACTCACAACAGACTGACGCAAATTCCCAGAAACTTGATCTTCAATAGAGATGGGACTCAGCCTTACCTGCTCACTCGTTCAGATATTTGCTGAGCACCTGTCCTGTGCCTGGTCCTGTGCTTGATGCAAAGGATACGGTGGGAAACAGGACAGACACCAGCCCTGCTTTATAAAGCTCATGGTCTAGGGGGGCGGGAGATAAATAATTACAAGTGTGCTAAGAGTTATGAAAAGGGCTGGCAACAGGTCCTATGGGTTGTACAGAGCAAGCTCTTCAACCTGGTCTGGGAGGAAAGGCTTCCTGTGGGAAGTCCTGTGTAAGCTGGCAGATGAAGGTGGAGAGGAGAACAATGTGGGAAGAATGTGCCGCTCAGAGGGAGGAGACTACACAGAAGACCAACTTTTGAAAAACCGAGAAGTTGTCCAGGATGGCTGCAGCAGGGATGGGATGAAGCCCAAGAGTTTGGAATTGCCCTTTTTGGGCTGGCAAGGGACCATGTGTTCCCTTGGCACAAGGTCAAAACAAATCAGAGCTAAAATAAGCATCCTGTCTTGTGTCTCAGCACTAGGTGTCGGAGAGGAGGCTCCTTCCTTGCACAGCTGGAGGGCCAGTGAAGACCATGTGGGTCTCATCTAGGAGGGTCCCTTCCCTGGTCCCTGCACCTGTTGCCTCCCCTCCTTCCCCATCAGCCTCTTAGCACTGGACTCATGGATGCCCTCCACCTACAAGCTCCACTCCACTGGTCCCTGGATTAATTTTGACCATGAAGGACGTGCTAGGAGACAGATTTTCTCGAGTGCCTGGTATGCAGGGCACTGATCAAGTCTGTGTCTCTGCTGTGCCTGGAGCAGTGCCTGGCATTCAATTCTTTCTTGCGGTAGGCTGAGCCCTGAGTAGCCAAGGAGGCTCCAGGTGGCAGTCTTTTGAAATGCCACTGAGTTCGTTCATAAGTGGGCTTTTGCCTCAGTTTCCCTGCTTAATATTCCAGTTACTTGCCAAGGTTGGAGATTCGCCCAGAAACTCGAGTCTCCAAGGTTTACTGAGTACCTGCTGAGTGCAGAGACAGTCAGGATGTCGAGGATGGCGTACAGAATAAAAACACATACCAGACGACCTGGCCTGTGACCACATACACCGAGCATTTGTAATAATTTAATGTGCTGGATTATCATTAGTGTTTTGAAAATGTGAAAATCATCTTTTTCATTACTTCAAAGGACAAAGTGGTTCTTAAGATAAATATGACTTTTAAGTAATTTCACCCTTTTTTTAAAAAAAAATCTGGTGGGTGTAGGTGCCAACAATTGCTTCTTTTGTCTTCCAGTTGACGGCAGTTCCAACGTTCATTATATTTTTGTTTGTGGAATCCACATGAGGTGGAAAGTGGCACTAGTCAGGAGATGGAATAGAATCTAGCCTTCTGGATGGGACACTCAAAGCTTTCAACCTCCTTCCACAGATCCTCTCCATGTTCTCCACCCTCCAGCCTTCTTCACGATTTTGCTCAAACCGCCCCCTTTGCCTGGAATGCCCTACACTTTACCTTCTCTTCCATGAAGCACTCTTCTCTCCCATTTCCGTTTGCTTTCCCTCTTTTCTTTTTTCTCTAACTTCTTCTTCTACCCCTGGTTTCCATATTCTTTCTCATCTTTCACCGGTCCTCTGCGTAGATGCCTGTCCTCATAAATCAGCTATGTACAGTTAACACTGATTTTTGTGGGCTAGCCTAGAAAGCTGACAAAATATCTTCCTGAATGTACAGTTCAAACTGTTGATTTTTAAATTTAGAGAGTACGGAAGGTTGAAAAACACAAGGGTCTCCACTGACCATGGAGGAGTGGTCAAGAGCACGCACTTCAAACTTCAGCTTTGTGATGTTGGGCAAGATACTTAGCCTCTCTGAGCCTTCGTAGTCTCAGCTATGGATGGAAAGGGTCAACCTCAGGTTGTGGGCTCACTGTGAGTATCTCATGAATATTACATGGCAAATGTTTAGCATAGTTTCTCACAAGTAATAAGCACTCAATACTTGGGAACTATTGTTATAATAACCATGGTAACCATTTCAAACTCTTATTTATAATGTTACTTCTATTAAAAATGCTTTGCAGATTCCAACCAACAATCTTGTGAATTAAAATTTGGATCCATTCTGAGATCAAGCTGTGGACTGTCCCTTCCCCCAGAATGGAGAAGGGACTCGCCTTCCATCACAGAAGCATCCGTGGTGTCGGCAGGAAGAGGAACAGACATACTTGACTTTCTTGTCTGTGCCTGACAATTGTGTCAGGCAGCTGAACAGTCATTTTGGTGTGAAACCAGCAGAAGGTGAGTACGGAGGGTTCAGTCACTTGATTCAGTAGCAGGTGCTGTTTATAGCACTCAAGTTCTTTCCAGGAACCTTCGTGACATGGGCCATGTGCTAGGAAGACTGCAGGCGTGCCCTGTTTTCTCACAATGGGATGCACCAATGGCAGACACAGCCTTTGGTTTAGACAGCATGATGGAACCATGGGCTTCTCCTCATCCCACCCAACCTTCTGCCCTGGGCCACTAAGGCTGGATAACTGGCTCGCATCCAGTTGGGAAGAGTTACCATGACCACTAATTGGGAGTTAGGGACAGCGACAGCATTCCAGTTTATAAACTAGTGAATAAATAACCGTTTATCAGCCCATCACTTAGAGGACATGACATGGAAGATGTTCCAAGACTTCCAAAGGCAGAGAAACCATATATCATAAAGGAGCATAAAAGTTACGTGTGAATAGGCTGTAAAACTGAACAACTGTATACCTCAGTGAAGGTTTTATTTACATGCCCTCCAGCAGATACTTAGCTGTACATCGTATGAGTCTGCGGATCACGGCTTCAAGCAGAGCCTGATTAAGTGGAGCTGCGTCGGGTAGATGCCAATTGCAGTCTGATTTTATGGGCCCAGAGAAGACCTCTTTGGCTCCCTCCAAAGCTCATTTTGCCTGCGTGATGCTTAAAATTTCTCGAAACTAAAGCTTTATTTCTATGATTACAGAAAATTCAATTTGACAAATTCAACACTGAAATCAATACGAAACACACAAATAGCTACATTCTTTACTGAGTGCTTCCATATGTGGACTCTTCCTACTCCTCAAATGCTCCAGTAAGTCAGATCATTGCCCCCAGTTATGAGGAGGAACCTGTGACTTGGAGAAGTGACTTGTCTGAGGGCACATGAAGGTCACGGCAAAACTGCCTCATTTGTGATCTTTCCACCAGAGCAGGCTCCTGCATTAAAGTTCACGATTTAAATGCGTACCAGCCTGAGACCCAGTTTTGAAAGGTGGAGATATGAATGGGAGAGTTGGTTCAGCAGTCTTCCGGGGCCCTGCTCAGCTGGGGCAGGTCCCGAGATCCCCTCCTCCTCTGCAGTGCTCCCTGTCCATTCCTGGGCTGACCCTACCCAAGGCACCCACAGACCGTGAGTGTGCACGCACTTCGTCTGTGCTTGCTGTGTTCATCTCACCCCATGTTCGCATTCCTTGCTGGGACCAGAGTCCTGTTCTGACCCCCGGTCTCTGTGGCTGAAGTCCTGGACACCTGCCTCTTCCCTGCCAGTTCTCTCCCCTAGGAAGGAAGCTCTGTTCCTTCTGTTCCCACTCTCAGCTGGGCTTTTATTCTTCTGGACAAGTCTGTCAGAAGTGAATGCTGATTGGATGCTTATTCCTTCTGACTCCTGCTATTGTGGGGAACTGCCAGTTCCTTCATTCACTGAACTCATTTTTATTGAGCACCTGCTACATACAAGACACAATCCAGAGATGATTTCCCTTGGCTCTCTAGGTAACCCTAATGAAACAGGAGTTTGCCACCTGCCTTTGTGCTACTGCTGACTAGCTCACCAGATGCCCTAAGGCTGGGCCAGGGATCCCTACATCTCACACTCACTGTCAGTCATGGGACCTGACACCTTGGTGGGGACACTGAGAGGGCTGGAGGTCAGGATGGGTGATGGCTGGGAAATGGGTTCTAAGAAACCTTTAAGACAATATGGGGATTTCATTTTTTTCTTTCCTTTTTCTTCTTCTTTTTTGCATTAGTTTCAGAGGTAGAACTTAGTGATTTATCAGTTGCATGTAACTTAATATTGCCAAGGCCTGGATGCCCGCAGCTCCAGGTGACTCAGTGAGCAAGTGACCCTGCTGAGTGACAGTCACTGAGCCAAAGAGAAAATGGGATAATTTATAGAAAAGGGTAATAAGGAATGACCTTCAACCCCACTGTTTAATCATATTACTTCACAAGCTGCAACCCTTTAACTTCACAGATTCCAGTCGTAGGACTTGAATGAATCTTATCTGAATTTCTGCTTTTTTTTTATTTCCCCGCTAGCTTCATTTCCCAAATCAGCTTTTCTGAATGACGACTCAATCAATTCAATAACACACAATTTTACACAGTAGGAGCCCAGCCCCATATCCCCCCTCATACTTGTAATTGTCAGCTGCTTTCCCGAACAGCCTGTGGGTGTTTCAAAGCCAAGTTATTTTCATCTCCTGACTCCCGAGGTAGAGTGACACTGTGGGATGGACATGATTCTGACTCAAGGCTGAAGATTCCCTCCTCTCCCCCTCTTTGTTCATGGGCATCTCTCGCTCATGCTGCCAGCACACGTTCAACTTCCCGTCAGTCCAGTTGTGTTAAGGAATCAACGGCTTGGTCAGCAGCTTCATTTTAGAAGCTTTCTGAGAGGGTGGGGGTTTGTACTTTGCTTCCCATGCTTTTGGAATGCTGCCCAAGCAAATGAAGGTAAAATTAACATGTAGACCTTGGCTTTTTTTTTCCAGGGCTGGGTAACGTGATGGACAGGATTGTATTATGAGAGGAATTAAGGAGGAGATGGGCTGCATACATTGGTTGATCCACAGAGTCTGTGGGTAATGAACTGGGAAAAAAACCTGCTGATTGAAAATTTGAATCATTAAAAGCTTTGAAATCAACAGCTTCTTTTAGAATTTCAATCTTCCGTGATTTGCTTAGAGTCGTGCTGCAGTGGTCTGAGCCCCGGGCCGGATGGTCAATCAAAATGATCAGGGTTTGCTCACGGCCTCCGTTGTTTCAGAAATTACATTAAACACTTAAAAATGCTGCAGTAACTCTTCTAGGGCACCAGAGTGGCCATCACTCTATAGCACTCCCCGGACTTACATTGATTTAAAATTTGCATTTCTCATTATTTGCAAATGACCCTCCAGGTTCAAAATATATTATAATTTGTATTTTTGTTGAAGCATGAATTAGAATTGCACTTGCTGGCCAGGATGCTGGAGAATGAGTCTAACACCCTGCCCCCAGCTGCTCAAAGAAACCATGTTTTTCACTCATTGTATATGCATGTTATGGGGGAACTTATGTGATCGAGTGGAACTTTGTGACTTGGGGAGATTTATAAAGGTCTTGGAAAGAATTACTCTTGAGTGTCATGCTATGCTGTGGGGTATATCTTATTGTAATGAAACCAAGTCATGCAATGACCTTCTTATCTGGATCCCAAGTTGATTCATATAAACATATTTCTTTGGTTTAATTTACCATGTTTCTGGTTCCCTTGATATATTATTGGTCACTTGGATTTCTCCTTCTAGGATTTGTCTGGTCATATCCTCGTCCATTTTACTACCGGGTTTCTTGTCTCTTTCATTAATTTCTTAGAGTTCTATGTCTATTTAGACATTAATTTCTATGAGTTTTAGTTGGTACGAGTTTATTCTGATATCTTTTGTTGAGATTATTTTGTAAATGGCAAACGTTTCATTTTAGAATAATTTTAGATTTACAAAAACGTGTAAAGATAATATAGAGACTTCCCATGTTCCTTTTACTGAGCTCCCTCTAATGTTAACCATCTTATATAACTTGGCACATTTGTCAAAACCAGGAATTAATGTTTGGTATAATACAATTAACAAAACCACAGATTTATTCAGATTTCCGTTTCTTTTTTTTTTCCCCCCATTGATGTCCTTTTACTGCCCCAGGATCCAATCCAGGATATCACATTGCATTCAATTGCCTTATCTCTTTAGTCTCCTTTGATCTATGACAATTTCTCAGTCTTTCCTTGTTTTTCATGATCTTCATAGTGTTGAAGCATTTTGTAGAATCTCTCCAATTTGAGTTTGAATGCTGTTTTCTTTATGATTAGACGGGGCTTATGCATTTCTTGGAAGAACACTGAAAAGTAAAATGTGCTTATCATATATCAAGGGGTTTATGATATCAATATGACTTATCACTGGTAAATGTTAACCTTGACCACTTGGGGGATGTCTGCTAGTTTTCTCCATTGTAAAATTAAGCTTTTTTTCCTTTCCATATGCTATTCTTGGAAGTGAGTCATGAGGTTCAGCTCACACTGAAGGGGAGGGGAATTAAGCTTCACCTTCTAGACCTTTGAGTATCTACATATATTATTAGGAATTCTATAAGGAAGAAGGGATTCTTAATTTTATTTTTTTATTTTTATTTTTTAAAAAGATTTTATTTATTTATTTGACAGAGAGAAAGTGAGAGAGCACAAGTAGGCAGAGCAGCAGGCAGAGGGAGGGGAGAAGCAGACTCCCCGCTGAGCAGGAAGCCCAACATGGGGCTTGATCCCAGGGCCCCAGGATCATGACATGAGTTGAAGGCAGATGCTTAACAAACTGAGCCACCCAGGCGCTCCGGGATTCTTAATTTTAATGTAATCAAAATTGCCAATTTTTTTTTTACCATATGGCTTGTGTTTTTGAGGTCTTGTCTTTAGAGATACAAAAAATTGAGGATCTTGAGATGAAATTTAAGGGGATTACCTAGATGGGTCCTAAGTCCAATGACAAGTATCCTTACAAGAGACAGAAGAGGGAAAGATGGAGACATACAGAAAAGAAGGCCACGTGAATACAGAGGCAGAGAGGGAGTGATAGCCCCAGCCGAGGAAAGCCGAAGAATGCTGGAAGAGGCCAGGAATGGCTTCTCCCCTTGAGCTTCCAGAGCGAATGTGGCTCTGCCAACACCTTGATTTTGGACCTCTCGTCTCCAAAACTGAGAGAATAGATTTCTGTTGCTTTAAGCCAGTTTGTGGTAATTTATTAACAGCAGTCCTGGGAAACTAGATACAGATATTGATGGATTTTGCCCCTTGTTTTTCAAAATTGTCTTTAATATTCATGGACTTTTGTTCTTTCATACTCATTTGAGCATCAGTTTGATGAGATGTTTAAGAAAGCCTATTGCAATTTTGTCTGTAATTCCATTAAATTTATGAATTAATTTGGGGGGAGAATTTATACCTTCACAGTATTAAATAATCTCATCCATGAGCATTGGGTTTTTCTCCACTAATCAGAACTTATATGATTTAATGGGTTTTAAAAACTCCTCTATAAAATTTTTAACATTTCTCTATAAAATTCATGTGTGTTGCTTTTGAAAACATTTAGTTTTGCTTTTTTTTTTTTTTTTTTAAGATTTTATTTCTTTATTTGGCAGAGACACAGCGAGAGAGGGAACACAAGCAGGGGGAGTGGGAGAGGGAGAAGCAGGCTTCCTGCTGAGCAGAAAGCCGGATGTGGGGCTCGATCCCAGGACTCTGGGATCATGACCTGAGCCGAAGACAGACGCTTAACAACTCAGCCACCCAGGTGCCCTACAGTTTTGCTTTTTTCCCTTACAATCTTCATGCCTCATTTCATTGGCCAAGACACTGAGAACGCTGTAGAGCCCCTGTAGCAATAGTGAGCACCTTGGTTTTATTCTGGTATTAAAAGGAATGCATTTAAAATGCATTGATTATGGGGGCGCCTGGGTGGCTCAGTCGTTAAGCTTTCTGCCTTCAGCTCAGGTCATGATCCCAGGGTCCTGGGATCGAGCCCCACATCGGGCTCCCTGCTCTGCAGGAAGCCTGCTTCTCCCTCTCCCACTCCCCCTGCTTGTGTTCCCTCTCTCGCTGTGTCTCTCTCTGTTAAATAAATAAAATCTTTAAAATGCATTGATTATGATATTGTAATACTGTTGTATGTGACAGATGGGAGCTACACTTGTGGTGAGCACAGCATAATGTATAGAGAAGATGAATCATCATGTTGTACATCTGAAACAAGGTAATATTTTGTGTCAACTATACTCAAAAGAATTAGAAAAAAAATGCATTGATTATGTGTGAGGTTTCCTCTGGGTTTTGGGGCAGATCTCCTTTCTCCTTTATCAACTTAAGGGATTTCCTTTTTATTCTTGATTCAAAGGGATGGGAAAATAGACCCTACATCTTGATAGGAGTAGCTATGTAGCAAAGTTACATTGCGAAGGTCAAGGACATAGTGACAAGTGGAAAATTGTGATCGTTTCTGCCCATTGTGACCATCTATCTACAACACCCCCACTGGGTAAGTTAGTAGCCGTACTTGGCACAGTAAATTTCTGGGTGGAAAAAAGGTGATGGGACTGGCAGTTGTGGCATCAGAGACTCCTTCATCATGAGAGAACTATCCAGAGCTTAGAGATGGTGTTGATGAAAGCTAACTAATCACAACAGGGACATCATAGGGCCAGAATACTGCAAAATATTTTGTGATGAATTTTTTTTTTTTCAAAGAGTAGATTCCCAGGAAGTAAAACCTTTTATGCTGTGGAATTGGCCAACAATTTGAGCACCAGTCTATCAGCAAATATTTAATAAGTCATTACTACAGGCAAGGCACTATTATAGTGTCTGGAGAAATACAAAGAAAAAGACAGTTTGCCCTCAAAACACTTTCCATCTGTTAGGAAGGACAACAGTCCCCCAAAGGGGCCAAGTAATACAAAGTGAAACGTAACAGACATCAAAAGAGAGGTCCATAGAGATGGCAATAAAACATTCAGCTTTTCAGAGAGATTAAAAAAAAAAAACCTTGAATATATCTTCAATATAATGAAAACCAGTGGAGAGGGCAATTCACTTTCATCACTAGGCCTTCAAAGTATTTAAATGCCAAAAGCAAGGGACATTTATATTTAAATTTTGTCACCAATGGCACCCTACTAAGTGAATGTCCTAGAGGTATGAGAAAATTATTGGGACTTTGAAAAGAGCTTCCCACAATTTGGTTCTTTGAATTAAATGTAAGAGACATGAACAGGTTTCCAAATCTTCTGGACTTGAGTCTCTCCACTGGCAAACCACGAATAACAAAACTAACTCAATGCATGTGTTGACATGAGAATTAGCTAATAGAAACCATTGCAAAGCACTGTGGAAATCTTAAGTGCTGTGCAACTAGGTCAATAATGGATGTTGGCTTTCCTCCAGTTGCTCCTGAATTGAGGGAGGAGTTCGATGACAGTTGAGTGACCATTTAACCTGCTAATCAGGCAACTGGCAGGATGCCTGGTGATAGACAGAAGGAGAAAATTTATGGAAGACAAAGATAGGGGCAGCAAAAAGAGATCAAATATCATGCCTCTCACCCAGGGCACTGCAGGCATTTTGGGCAGGATGAGTCTTTGCATGTGGCTTCTTAGTGTCTTGAGGATACTTGGCATCACTGACTTCTGTGGAAATAAACCCCAGTTTACCTACCTCACTCTCCGCCCCAACTTGTGAATATAGCAACTATCTCAATAAGAAATGCCAACTGACTTCCAAATCCTGTGCCTCTCCTCTGTTGAAAATCATTGAGACAAGAGAGTTAGAAACTCTCAGGAAAGAATATTGTCGGGGGTTTAGAGGGACCAGAGTTTAAAGATGCAATTAATGGGGAAAGTGAAAAGTCGAATTAGAATGACAACAATAATTCAGTATTTGAGTGGTTTTTGAGTCAATTCATTTTGCCCAGCTCTGCCAGACTGTTCTTCTTAAAAATTCGCTTGCATCTCATCATGGCTTTGCTCTAAAACCTTCAGTCACTCCCTATTGCTTACAAATACAGACCACATCCCTAAGCCTGACATTTGCCTTCCTTCTAAAACTCATTTCCAACCCCCCATCTTCCATTTTCTCATGTAGACTTTTCTGGTTCCAGTTAGTAGAACCTGACCAAAAAAAAAAAAAATGAATGATCCAGAATGACCAAGATGGGAAATCTTGAACTCATGTTGGACTATTTTATGATTGAAAATTTTATGAAGAGTTTCAAGTAGGGTCAGCCCCAAGGCGTAGTCCTTCATCGCTCTGGTTTTGGGACTTGTTAGCAGTAGTGCGGTCAAGTTGCAGCAGTTCACTTGCCCACTTTCTCCAGTGTTGTTCTGATCACATTCCCACCATTGGGACCACAGGCATTTATCCTGTACCAATATGACAGTCTTTGCTTCCAGATGGATCTTCCCCTTCCATCTGGTCTTCTTTTTAGAGGTTGTCATCTCCAGGGGACTGGACATCAGTAGTAGATGCTTCAATTGAATACAAGATCTATTGCTACCTGAAAAACTTGTCCATCTGAGGCTTCAGTATCTAGAAATAAGTATTTTCTTTGTTATCCATTTGGTATGATGAAACCTCTATTTAGCATTGTCTGAAATTTGAGAATATCTGTAATGTTGCACAGAAAAAGTATCATATAAATCTAAATACTCTTTTTTAAAGATTTTATTTTTAAGTAGTCTCTACACCCAATGTGGGGCATGAAATTACAACCCCGTGATCAAGAGTCGCATACTCCACTGACTGAGCCAGCCAGGCACCCTAATACTCTTAGGATTTCTAACTTACCAATCAAATCTTGACTTTTCATTCATGACAGAAATCTGGGACTCATTCATCGATGCCTCCTCTCCCTTCTCTTCCTAACGAGTCCCATATCCTGATGATCTCACCTCCTAAATAGTTCTGAAATGTCTTCACTCCTTTCAATCTTACCAATAGGTCTTAGTTCAGATTCTTACCAGCTCTCACTTGGGTTAACAAATAAACACCAAGTGTGTTGACTTTGGCTCTCACACCAACCCTGCAAGGCAATATTAGCCCTGTTTGCTGATAAGGAGGCAGTCTCAGGCAGGTTAAGTGATGCGCTCAACTAATGCCAAGCATTAGTAAGTGTCTGAACTGGGGTTTGAATACAGTTCTACTTAATTCCAAATCCTTTCTTTTTAACCCATACTCACTGCCTTTCCTGTATCATGCCTTCTCTTCTCTTTTCTTTTCTTTCCTTTTTTTTTTTTTTGGCTAGAACTTCCTTCTGAATCATTGAGGGAGAGCTGTGGTCTATTTAGTGGACGACACAGTGGGAACATTTTTCCAGGATCTGGGGGAGTATCAGAATAAGGAGCATCATGATATGCCACATACAAAAATAGGGTAGAATTCACTTTTAACTCCTAGATGTCTGTCTGCACTAAGAATCACCTCAAATACTGTCTTTTTAAAAAATTTTTATTTATTTGAGAGAGAGAGAGAATGAGTTGGGGAGAGGGAGAAGCAGACTTCCCACCAAGCAGGGAGCCCCATGTGGGACTCAATCCCAGGACCCTGGGAATTATGACCTGAGCTGAAGGCAGATGCTTAACCAACTGAGCCACCCAGGCGCCCCTCAAATACTGCTT
Source organism: Mirounga angustirostris (assembly GCF_029215605.1). Taxonomy (NCBI): domain Eukaryota; kingdom Metazoa; phylum Chordata; class Mammalia; order Carnivora; family Phocidae; genus Mirounga; species Mirounga angustirostris. The sequence continues at coordinate 49,053,056 of NW_026991714.1, forward strand.
TTTTTTCTTTCTCAGGTTTTCCACATGCTTGGGAAGTCAGTGTGTGAGCAAGAGCTGAGACTGCAGAGCCCAGAGCACTCCTATGTGGCTAGAAGGAGGATTCAGTGGATGCCCAGCTGGTGGGGGGCTGTGAGGCCCGATGGTGGAGATCCTGCCCGGCAGCTGGTATGGAGACGTCATCCTGAAAGCAAAGGGCACTCACACAGTATTGCTGAATTGGAGAGTGATGAAATCAATATGTGGATTTTGATGGATTTTATGTGGATTATTCCAGATTCAGGTACATGGTGGGTGGGGTCGGGAGAGACTAGGAGACGAGGAGGTCCTGCAGGAATGGAGACAATGGGATATTAGGTGGAAACTGGGTGATGGAGTGGGACAGATGGGAAAAGCATTAAGATGCCACAAAGAGGGAGTAACGGGACTTGCTTTGTTGTGGGGGGTGATGTGCCATGAGATGAGAAGAATAAAGCATCATGAGAGAACTGGGGAGATCAGAAATGGGAACTTATTTGGGGAGGAAAAGAGCTTAATTTAAAACAGCATTTTGGCTTAGGGGGGCATTTTGGGGGAGAGAGGTAATTTAAAAAGGATCCAGTTGGAAGTATTTTCATTACAGAGATCATCCCTTGTCTTTCAGAGACACCACCATTTGGAGAATGTGAATCTTTTACCCACCTATTCAGGACTCCCTAAGACAGAGATGAGCCTTCTGTTCCCAGTGATCACGGGGCCCCCAGATGAAGCCAGCCTCAGGATAATAAACCGGGTAATTATCTCCATCCTTCCTGTGACAATAATGGTGTTGAGGCAGGCAAAAATTCATCAGAGGCGGCTTTGCAAGTCCCCAGGGAGACTCAGGATAAAGGGGCTGATTGTCAGAATCCGCCTCTGCAGCATTACACCAGGGTGGCGTGATGACGGCCGAGGGCCACATGGTGCCCCCAGAGTAAAGCAGTGTGGAGATGAAAACGAGAAAGACACCTACATCCCAGCCCAGCACCCCACCAAGTCTGCGTGGATGGTCTGGATCTGTAATTAGAAACACGGTGCAATAAATATTGAAAGAAACTTCTGTAAACATTCTAGAGGACAATGAAATTAGAAATAATAAGCAGATGGGCTTTTATTCAAAGCATATCATGCCAGATGGACTCAGTACCTCTCTTCTTTCTTTTCTTTTCTTTTTTTTTTTTTGGATGAAAGTACAAAGTTGGTGGATGAAGGGAAAATGGCACGTTTGATGTCATATGTTTGAAGATTGTTAAAACATTTGAGTCTTCCAAGAAGTCTGATTTGCAGAATTGGCTCAGAATGCCTGGAATAGAAACACACACCTGATAAAAAAAAAGTTGGGTAAATGCTGCTAATTGGGCAATAGAAAGAGCTGGAACACTGGGCTGGCAGGACAGCCTCAGGAGGGGTCTTCCAAGCACCACACAGCTTTGGAGCCTGAAGGTACCTTCGAGATCATTGGTCCCAACCCTCTCATTTAAGCATAAGAAAACCCAGTGGAAAGGAGACAATGACTTTGCACCACCGGGACTAGAACAAGGGTTAGGTGGTGATTAGCTCTGCAGTGTGGGTGAGAGGTCTCCTCCCTACCTGGCATCTCTCTTATCTAGGGAAGGAGATAAGTCAAGTACAATTCTTTTTTTTTTAATTCAAATATAATTATATGAATATAATTATATATTTAATTCAAATAATTATAATACAGTGTTGTATTAGTTTCCAGTCAGGTACCATTCTGAAATAATTGGACCCTGGACAAATAAAGCTTGAGATGTAGGTGGTGTCCCCCAAAGAGGGTGGGGCATCAGACAAAGTGGAGATGGTGGTTGAGAAACCATCTGGAAGCTTCACTACAGACCATGTTCCCGAGCCCATGTGGTTTTCAAACCACCTGCAAAGGTAGTAACTCATCATTGCAGTGAAGCAAAAAGTGCCCATTTTGCAGGTGAGACAATGGCAGGACCGGAGGAGATTCAGTGATGTGCCTAACTAGGGTCGGACAGCAAGCATGCAGCACAGCTAGGACGAAAGCCGATGACCCCTGATTCTAGTCACACGGCTCTCACCCAAATTTGGTCTTCCGGAAATTCTGAAGGAGGCCCAGCCTGCCTTCCTGCCCTGGCTTCCTCCAGAAGGCTCCTCTCTTCTTCTGCTTTCCCAGCTCCTGTTGCTGCCCTGAGGAGTTCCCCCAATGCCCTGGAATTCCTAACTTCATAGTATTCTCCGGAACTTCTCCTATTCCCTCCCCGTGCCTCAGCAAATGTTTCGGTCTCCTTCCCCACTCCTGCCAAGCTCTGTGTTCAGCCCTAAAAGCATACAATTTGTATAAACTGAATTCCCACCATTGCATTTACAGATCATAGTCTCACCTTCAGGAAATCATTTTACCTTTGAGCCTGTTTCCTCAGTTAAAAAATGATACACCACAATGATGCCTAGCTTGTGACTCACGGCGCGTTGACTTACAGTGAGGACCGTGTGTGAACCCAGCCAGTCAATGCCATTGACGAGAAGACACTCAGTATGCGCTTAGTAGGAGGATTTTAAGTTGGGAACTTTCCTCAAGGCCGCTCTCAATAGCTCTTCCTTCCTTCCTTTCTTTTTCTTTTTCTTTTTTTTCCTTTTTTTTGACTCGAATAAGGTGGTAACTCCAAAAATCAGATTTCTCCCCTTCCCTAGTGTTTACTGTTTTTGTTTTTGCTGAATTTTTGTTTGATTGTGGTCGGTGGCCTCTGCTGAGGACCAGCCTGAGCTGTGAATGTAGGATATTCTCGGTTGTTTTCTGATCCCGTGCGCATGCAGCGACTTTCTGATTTTCCCCCATATACACAGTTGCTTTTGAATATCTTAGTCTTTGATGTCTGGCTCTAAAAATTGGAAAAAGAGAAAAATAAAAGGGGAGAGAGAAGTGTGCCAGCCCTTTAAACCCCCCGGAAGTCACTTCCGCTGGAGGGGAGAGGCTTGCAACAGTGGAGGGTGGTACAAAAACAATGGCCACCCACCATTTTGTCTGCACCTCTGAGATTAAAAGTAGCCTTCAGCGAGCAGAGCACGGATACGCAGCATCTGAAGGACAGGGTCATTGTTGCCCACCCTGGCTCCTGCAAGCTGTGTACAAGCTGTGCCAGGAACACTGCCCAGCCACCTGCCATGGGAATAGCTCTTCCTGTCTTTTTTTTTTTTTTTAAAGATTTTATTTATTTATTTATTTGAGAGAGAGAGAGAGAGCGCGCATGAGAGGGGGGAGGGTCAGAGGGAGAAGCAGACTCCCCGCCGAGCAGGGAGCCCATTGCGGGGGCTCAATCCTGGGACTCCAGGATCATGACCTGAGCCGAAGGTAGCCGCTCAACCAACTGAGCCACCCAGGCGCCCTAGCTCTTCCTTTCTTATGCAGAGGAATCTATTGCCCCTAACTCCTATCTGAACACCCCTACTCTACCCGTTAAACAGAGAACCTTCTGGCTATCAGGATCTAGTCTTCTGGGTGGTGGCAGGTTGAAGTGGGAAAGTGGGAGGTAGAATGTTAATAAATGATTTTGTTACTTTCACACATAAATTTCTCCCTGTCAGGGTACGGAGGAGTTTTTGCAACAGGAAGCTTTTTTTGTTTTGGGAAGAGGAGTCATGAAATGTGGGGGGGGGGGGGGCTGGAAATGGAAGCCTGTCTGCATTTCCCTCTATCGCTGAAAAATAGTTCCCTGGTCTTCACTAGTCCAGGTTTTCTGCTCTGGGTGACCCATGAGGCAACACTGTTAAATAAAACTCAAACGTATTATTTTTTTTTTTTTTGCATTAAGCCTCCATGCATCCTGATTAGGAAACACCCCATTTGCCATCTGCTAGGGACTGAATATTTGGTCCTCCCAATATTCATATGATGAAATCCTAACCCCCAAGTTGGTGTTAGGAAATGGGGTGTTTAGGAGGTGATTGGGTCGTGAGGGTAGAGCCCTCATCAATGGCATTAGTGCCCTTAAAAAAAGAGAGCCCAGAGAGATCCCTCATTCCTTCTACCACATGAGGACACAGAGGAAAATACGGCTGTCTATGAACCAGAAAGTGGGTCCTTGTTAGATACTCAATCTGTTAGTGCCTTGATCTTGGACTTCTCAGCCTCCAGAAGCATGAGAGAGGGAATGTCTTGTTTATAAGCCAGCCAGCCTATGGTATTTTCTTAGAGCACCCTGAGTGGACTAAGGTATCATCTGACATCGTATTATTCTTTCTTTTGCTTACCTTCCACAGAGGGGGCATGAAAGCTAAAGAAATTCCCTTTCCTTTCACCTGAAATAGGAGCCGTTGGAAAGAGCAGTGTCTGGGAATTACTAGACCTATATTTTCATCCCATTTGTGTCCCATGGGAGCCTCAGGCAAGTGTCTCAACCTCTCTACTGCAGCTGGTCCTGGGTCAGTAGAATTTAGTACACTATGACCTCCCCCAGGGTAGGAAATAACAGCTTGTTTATCTTTATAGTGCTTGACATAACAGGAACAAATTTAGTTAACATTTCGGGATCATACCTTTATGTGTTGCTGGAACACATCTTTATACACGCACATCCGTCACCAACAAATTTCACTGAATGGAGTGACCAATATAATCTTACATTATGTAACCTAATCATTATAAGAACTCTGCAATGAAAATACTATTATCATCACTATTTTGCAGGTTAGAAAACTGAAGCACCCTGAAGCTAATGTAACATTGTGTGTGTCAACACTACTTCAATAAAAACAAATCCCTGAGGCACTGAGATATTAAGCAAAGTCAGGATTTGAACTCAGGTCTAATTGCCTCTGTTCTTCTACTCTATATTCAGGATCTAAGTTCCTATTTAATAACAACACTTCACAATTGCAAAGGGTTTTTGACTTTTTAACGGTAACAGCCAAGAGGCTTCTTTGCTCAAAGATAGAGTAAGAAAGAGCCACAGATTCTTCTTTTTTTTTTTTTTAAGATTTATTTATTTTTTTCAGAGAGAGAGCGCTTGAGGGGAGGGAGGGGCAGAGAGAGAGAGAGAGAGGGAGAGAGAATCTCAAGCAGACTCCCCGCTGAGTGTGGAGCCCAATGAGGGGCTCCATCTCATGACCCTGAGACCATGACTTGAGCCGAAACCAAGAGTCAGACGCTTAACCAACTGAGCCACTCAAGCGCCCCTCACATTCTTTTTTTTTTTTTTATTAAATTTTTATTTTAATTCCAGTATAGTTAACACACAGTGTTAGTTTCAGGTGTACAATATAGTGATTCAACAATTTTATACATTACTCAGTGCTCATCACAAAAGTGCACTCCTTAATCCCCATCACCCATTTAACCCATCCACCCACCACCCTCCCCTTTGGTGAGCATCAGTTTGTTCTCTGGAGTTAAGAGTCTGTTTCTTGGTTTGCTTCTTTCTTATTTTTCCCCATGCTCGTTTGTTTTGTTTCTCAAATTCTACATATGAATGAAACTATATGGTATTTGTCTTTCTCTGACTGGCTTATTTCACTTAGCATTATACTCTCTAGCTCCATCCATGTTGTTGCAAATGGCAAGATTTCATTTTTTTTGATGGCTGAGTAGTATTCCACTGTGTGTCTGTGTGTGTGTGTGTATATATATATATACACCACATCTTCTTTATTCATTCATCTGTCGATGGACATCTGGGCTCTTTCCATAGTTTGGCTATTGTGGACATTGCTGCTATAAACATTGGGGTGCAGGTGGCACTTCAGATCACTACATCTGTATCTTTGGGGTAAATACCCAGTAGTGCAATTACTGAGTCATTGGGTAGCTCTATTTTCAACCTTTTGAGGAACCTCCATACTGTTTTCCAGAGTGGCTGCACCAGCTTGCATTCCCCACCAACAGCATAAGAGGGTTCCCCTTTCTCGGTATCCTCGCCAACATCTGTCATTTCCTGACTTGTTGATTTTAGCCATTCTGACAGGTGGGAGGTTCTATCTCATTTTAGTTTTGATTTGTATTTCCCTGATGATGAGTGATGATGAGCATTTTTTTCATGTGATTATTGGCCATTTGAATGTCTTCTTTGGAGAAATGTCTGTTCATGTCTTCTGCCCATTTCTTTTTTTTTTTTTTAAAGATTTTCTTTATTTATTTGAGACAGAGAGAATGAGAGAGAGAGAGCACACGAGAAGGGGGAGGGTCAGAGGGAGAAGCAGGCTCCCTGCCGAGCAGGGGGCCCGATGCGGGACTCGATCCCGGGACTCCAGGATCATGACCTGAGCCGAAAGCAGTTGCTTAACCAACTGAGCCACCCAGGCGCCCTGTCTTCTGCCCATTTCTTGACTGGATAATTTGTTCTTTGGGTGTTGAGTTTGATAAGTTCTTTAGAGATTTTGGATACTAGCCCTTTATCTGATATGTCATTTTCAAATATCTTCTCCCATTCTGTCGGCTGTCTTTTGGTTTTATCTACTGTTTCCTTTGCCGTGCAAAAGCTTTTTACCTTGATGAAGTCCAAATATTTCATTTTTGCCTTTGTTTCCCTTGCCTTTGGAGATGTGTCTAGCAAGAAGTTGCTGCGGCCGAGGTCACAGAGATTGCTATGTGTTCTTCTCTAGGATTTTGATGGATTCCTCTCTCACATTTAGGTCTTTCATCCATTTTGAATTTATTTTTGTGTATGGTGTAAAAGAGTGGTCCAGTTTCATTCTTCTGCATGTCATTGTCCAGTTTTCCCAACACCATTTGTTGAAGAGACTGTCTTTTTTCCACTGAATCTTCTTTCCTGCTTTGTCAAAGATTAGTTGGCCATAGAGTTAAGGGTCCATTTCTGGGTTCTCTATTCTGTTCCACTGATCTATGTATCTGTTTTTGTGCCAGTACCATACTGTCTTGATGATTATAGCTTTGTAATATAGCTTGAGGGCCTTTTTTCTTTTTTAACTCCACTTTGTCATCCTATGTCTTTTGATTGGAGCACTTAGTCCATTTACACTTAAAGTAATTTTTGATAGATATGCACTTATTGCCATTTTGTTACTTGTTTTGTGGTTATTTCTAGAGTTTTCCTCTGATCCTTTCTTCTCTTGCTCTCTTTCATGGTTTGCTGGTTTTCTTTAGTGATCTACTTGGATTCGCTTCTCCTTATCCTTTGCATATGTATTACTGGCTTTTCATTTATGGCTATCATTAGGTTTGTACATAACATCTTCTGCACATAGTAGTCTATATTAAGTTGATGGTCACTTAAGTTTGAACCCATTCTTTAAGGAGCCACAGATTCTTTTTTTAAAATTTTTTATTGTTATGTTAATCACCATACATTACATCATTAGTTTTAGATGTAGTGTTCCATGATTCATTGTTTGTGCATAACACCCAGTGCTCCATGCAGAACGTGCCCTCTTCAATACCCATCACCAAGCTAACCCATCCTCCCACCCCCCTCCCCTCTAGAACCCCCAGTTTGTTTTTCAGAGTCCATCGTCTCTCATGGTTCGTCTCCCCCTCCGATTTCCCCCCCTTCATTCTTCCCCTCTGCTATCTTTTTTTTTTCTTAACATATATTGCATTATTTGTTTCAGAGGTACAGATCTGAGATTCAACAGTCTTGCACAATTCACAGTGCTTACCAGAGCACACACTCTCCCCAGTGTCTATCACCCAGTCACCCCATCCCTCCCACCCCACCCCCCACTCCAGCAACCTCGGTTTGTTTCCTGAGATTAAGAATTCCTCATATCAGTGAGGTCATATGATACATGTCTTTCTCTGTTTGACTTATTTCGCTCAGCATAATACCCTCCAGTTCCATCCACATCATTGCAAATGGCAAGATCTCATTCCTTTTGATGGCTGAATAATATTCCGTTGTATATATATACCATATATTCTTTATCAATTCATCTGTCGATGGACATCTTGGCTCTTTCCATAGTTTGGCTATTGTGGATATTGCTGCTATAAACATTGGGGTGCACATACCCCTTCGGATCCCTACATTTGTATCTTTGGGGTAAATACCCAGTAGTGCAATTGCTGGACCATATGGTAGCTCTATTTTCAACCTTTTGAGGAACCTCCATACTGTTTTCCAGAGTGGTTCCACCAGCTTGCATTCCCACCAACAGTGTAGGAGGGTTCTCCTTTCTCCGTATTCCCACCAACATCTGTCATTTCCTGACTTGTTAATTTTAGCCATTCTGACTGGTGTGAGGTGGTATCTCATTGAAGTTTTGATTTGGATTTCCCTGATGCCGAACGATGTTGAGCACTTTTTCATGTGTCTGTTGGCCATTTGGATGTCTTCTTTGGAAAAATGTCTGTTCATGTCTTCTGCCCATTTCTTGACTGGATAATTTGTTCTTTGGGTGTTGAGTTTGATAAGTTCTTTAGAGATTTTGGATACTAGCCCTTTATCTGATATGTCATTTTCAAATATCTTCTCCCATTCTGTTGGTTGTCTTTTGGTTTTGTTGACTGTTTCCTTTGCTGTAAGGAGCCACAGATTCTTAAAAGGAAGCTCCAATGGATATTGATTGGCAAGGGGAAAAAATCTTGTCCTTGAGATGTTTATCTCTAGAACCATCCCTCCAGAACCCCTCTGTCCCCTAGTACTTGACCCCATTTACCTTGACTGGTGGGCTGTTTCAGGGTTTGCTCCCCTCCTGGGTTCAGATGCTCTCTTTCTCCCACTCAGCTAGAGACTTCTGTGAAGTCAGCACTGTTATTTAGCCCCTTAAATACATGTTGTATTGGCCCTGAGGATACCCTGTGAACAAGATATGCCTTTTCTGTTTCTTCTAGGAACTTACAATCTAGCGGGGGGCGGGGGGGAGGGGATGAAGAAGTAAGCAGTTTCTAGGAGGATATTCACCCTAGTGATTATAGGGTGCTAGGCATGCACATGGTGGTGTCATGGAACTCAACCTTGGGGAGCTGGGGAACTCAGGCTATAGGAAGTGGTATCTGTGCAGAGACCATAGGATGAGTAGGCTAGCGTGGGGTGGGGCAGAAGGAACCATCTAAACAAAGCCTTGGAGACCACAGAGAACATTTTAGATTTAGAGACTAGAGTTTTCTTTGATCCCGAGCTGCAATATTCCAGGAAAAAAATCCACCCGTCCTTCCACCACCATTCCTCAATTTCATTTAAGAAGGCCACTGTACTTATTCTCTGGCTCTAAGATCAGACGCTCCATCTCCTCCTCCGCCCCCAACCGGTAGTGTTTCCAGACCTATCAGGCACCAACTCCTAATGAGATGGGTTAGTCCTTTAGTAACTGACGGGCTCTATGGCACACCTGCTTCATACAGAATTTAGCCTCAGAACAGTAATACCACCTGTGGGAGCTGTCAGTGTATTTATCTGGCATATATTTTTACTCAGTGACAACTGAGTGCTCAGAAGTAGGCTATGATACTCAGCTTACATGTTTTTTTGTGTGTGTGTGTGTGTGTAGAAGACACATAAAGAACATCCCAGGTGGCTTTTGCTCAATTATCATGTTGCCTCTTAACCTTCACACGGCTAATAGTAAGCAAATCCTATATATATTTTTTCTCTCAAATCTTTCATTGCAATCCCCAACTGAAGTTTTTTTTTTTTTTGTACTACTTTGATAGGTTTGATTAATGTCTTTAGAAAAAAGAAAGATTAATTTTTCTCACCCCATAATTAGCATTACTGCAGCGGGAGACAGAAGCTGGAACCCATGAAAGCAAGCCTTGGACAAGGGCTTCAGCTGGTGTGTGACCCCCACGCACGTTAATTAGGGCAGCCTCACTTGCATTGAATCTTCAAGTCTGTCCTAGTCCTTTGCAGCTAAAGATAAAATTCGTTCTATTTTTCCCTATGCTAGGAGAGGTGTCTCTCCAAATGTCCTATTGTCCCCAAAGCAAAAAGATTCCTCACAGTGTGAAATATTGCACACACAACTTTTTCTGCTTTTCTTTTTCTCTTTTCTCCCTCCAGGTTTTGCAAAGTAACTCTGAAACCAACTTCTGCAGTGAAGTGAATCTGCCCAAGGGATATTTTTTACCTGAAGAAACACAAACTCCCCTAAGAACTGAAGAGCTTCTTTTTGCAGAGCTATCTTATTGTTATTTGGGACTGATGGACTGTCAGTCTTTTCTGCCAGAAATACAAATGCTAATCAGGCTATCAGCGTGATGGGACTGGGGACTCACACTTCCATGCTTGGCTTAGGCCCACGTGGACAACAGTTTTGCTGAATCTTGTTTTTGTAGGTCCTTCTGGAGATGCGGTCAGTTAGAAATTTTGGCAATCGAGAGAATGTTGCTTTAACTGAGCTCATTGTAGTACATTTTTCACCAAATTACATTAGCATATAAAACTTGGGTTATTGATTTCTTCTTTACTTGTGATTTCAGGGCAAAAGTCCAGTTTATAGAAGCAAAGATAACATCCACACACTTGAGTGGAGAGTCATTCCTTTCTTTTAAATGTGTTTTCTTTTTTTTTTTTTTTTAAGATTTTATTTATTTGAGAGAGAGAGAATGAGAGACAGAGAGCATGAGAGAAAGGAGGGTCAGAGGGAGAAGGAGACTCCTTGCTGAGCAGGGAGCCCAATGTGGGACTCGATCCCAGGACTCCAGGATCATGACCTGAGCCGAAGGCAGTCGCTTAACCAACTGAGCCACCCAGGTGCCCCGAGTCATTCCTTTCTTTATTTTCTTTACTTTAGAGACGGGTGACATGGTCCAGGAAAGTACCAAGTGTGACTTGGTACTCTGATTTTCTCCACCTAACACCTGCATCAGGCTGTACTCAAGTCTTCCACGGTACAGGCCTTCCAATTTGAATCCAAAACAGGGGGAGGAACAGGCATTTGCCAGGGCAACCGATACCCCGCCCTCTGTGAAGCACCTGATGACGTGTCAGGCAGTAGATGGCGCTGTACTTACAATCCCTCCCCTGGTAGGTAGTGTCCTCATTTTGCAGATGAGGAAGTTGAGGCTTGTTGAGGTTGAGGGGTTTGTTCCAGGTCACCTCAAAGCAAAAATGCAAGGTTGGTGGCTATTCACTTTGGAAAATGATCTAGCGGATCCTCCAAAGGTTAGACATAGAGTTACCAAATGACCCGGAAATTTGACTCCTAAGTATAGACCCAAGAGAAATGAAAACATACGTCCCTACAAACACCTGTACACCGATGTTCACAGCAGCATTATTCATCATAGCCAAAAAGTGGAAGCAACTCCAAAATCCATCAAGGAATGAAGGGATAAATAAGGTGGGGTCTACCCACGCAGTGGAGTATTATTCGCGGTGAAAAGAAACAAAGTACTGATCCATGCTAAGCCTGGGCGAACCTTGAAAACATCGTGCTAAGTAGAATAAGTCAGTCATAAAGGACCACATATTGCATGAGCACATTTACACGAAATGTGCAGATTATAGAGGAAATAGATTAATCATTGTTAGGGGATGGTGGGGGGAGTGTGGGAGAAACAGAGAGTGACTGCTAAGGGTTACAGAGCTTCATTTTGTGTGATGAAAAGTCCCCCAGAAGTGATTCTAAGTTTGGTTCTAAATTGGTTCTAAAAAAGAATTGGTTTTAAAGTTGATTGCCATGATGGTCGTACAATCCTGTGAATATACTAAAAACCAATGAATTGTATACTTTAAATGGGTGCGTGGTATGGTGTGTGAATTACATCTCAATAAAATTGTAAGAAAATTAGTGGCTACTGTACGCTGTTCTCATGGAGAGGCAATGCTGCTCAGATTGGGGAGTGACCCCAGATGCTCCTGACGATAGAAACCCACGTACCAAATAACAATAGCCGCATCCAGCTTTCAAGGACTTACTGAATGCCTGGCACTGTGCTAAGTACTTTATATGCATCATCTAATTTAATCATCACGTAACCCCATGAGCTCAGTGTTACTCTTACTCTCATTTTCTAGAAGAGGACACTGAGGCTTAGAGAAGCTTAGTAATTTTCTCAAGGTCATGTGTCTAGTAATTACTGCAGCTGCCTCCTACTGAATAAAAACCCTGGAAACAACTGGTTTGGTTGTTTGTTTTGTTTTGTTTTGTTTGTTTTTTGTCTAAGTCCCAGCATTGTATAGTAATGGCTAAGAGAGTTGGATCCAAAAGTAGATGGCTTGGACTTGAATCAGAATTCTGTCTCCTGGGTCCTGCATAAATGTGAGCAAGCTGTTTAAACTCTGTACTCCATGGAGAAAGTAGGAACCTCACAGAGTTGAAGATTAAGTAACACACGAGAAGGATGTGGGGCAGTGCCTGGCACATAGTGAGGGCGCAATACATGTGAGCAATTATTATTTTTTAAATTTTTTATTGTTTTTTTAAAAAAATTTTTATTGTTATGTTCATGTGAGCAATTATTATATGCATTCTCTTGTAGGGCTGGAGGGGTGGGAGTACAGCAAAAGAGAAGTCGCAGCTCGTGGTTCAGCCACAGTCCGGTGGGGAAGACAGATGTAGACCCAAATGGGAAACAATGGCGAAAGTGGGCAGGAGGCTGAGCCGCATCTCGGAGGCAGAGTGACTTGTGACTGATAAGGGCCCTTCAAGCCTGTGGTCCTGGATCTTTCGTCTTTCCGGCGCTGGTAGGAGCGTGTTTACAGCTGCAGGATTTTCCTTCCTTTCCCTCAGGTTTCACACATACACAAGAATTAGGAAATCTAGTTGGGAGTTTCATGATTGTGTTTTTCCTGACAGCTTGGTCCAATTTTAACACTTGAAAGGGCAGGGCCGAGAGAGAGTAGACACAGTCTTTTATTTGGGCTCCTTGAATATTTAAACATCGATTTGATCCTTAGGCTAATACAATAGAAACTTGATCAGGGGAAGAAGTTGGGAAAGGAGAGTGTGGGAGGTGTGCTCGTTCCTTCTGTGGGGGTTTCCTCATATTCTAATTACACGGAACCTCAGGAATATGTTGGAGATTAGCTCTTTATTGGTGAGCACGAGCTGTACGATCTGTAAGTGGATGTGTCTGTGTTGATGTGTCATGTATAGCAGTTGAGAGAGAGAAGGATTTCAGAACAGAAAACTAGGCTTCCGAATCCAAAGGGGCAGAAGGAGAGGATTAGCAAGTGGAGACACCGATGTACGCGCACTGGCCTTGGTTCCCAGCAGCGCATCTGTCTGGTGTGTGGCAGGCAGTCACCAAATATTTGCTCACTCTGAATAAATAGATGGTTTATATTCTCGTTCATATGTTGAGGATGACCTCTATGACTGGCCGATTCTGGATTTGTTTACTCTCTGAGAATTTATTCAGGAAAACAAGGGATAAGTGAGACCACCTTTGTCAGAAGTTCCCTTAGAGCGGTCACCTATCCTTGCGAAGAATGACCCAGAGGACTTGGTGGGGGGAGCATCTGGTAGCCCACCCTGGCTGTGGCTTAGAATCACTTGGAGAGCTTTTGAAAACACATGGTTGCCAGGCTCGACCTCACCCCAGACTGATCAAATCAAAATCTCTGGGCGCAGGGCCTGGGTGTTGACATTTTTCTTTTCAAGGACTCCCCAGGCGATTCTAATGGGATCCAGGGCTGCAAAGCGATGGACAAAGACGTCTGTAGATGGGAAGGTGGGTGGCATCTGCCAGAAGGCTTGGTTTGCAGTTGGCCAGAGGTAATAAACTGCAAGTGTCACCTGCATGAGGGTGGAAGTGTGTCGGCCACCACTTAGGCTTCCAGGATTATTTCCAAGAGACCTCTCTGAGCTTGGACTGAAGACAGCCCAGCACAGGGACAGGGAAGGCGCTGGAAGGATGGCTGCAGAGGAAGGAGGTAAGCTTTAGTAATTGGAACAGCCACTGAATTTTCAACTACTTCATTGCCATAATTTTGAGATTTCCTATAGCCTGAGGCTAAGTACCTGGTTGGGATGGGGGGGAGTGCGGGGGTGGGGGAGATGTAAGGAAGGGGAGGGGTGCTCAGGTATCCTGGAGCCCCACACCTGGTCTCGTTGAAGGCGCTGGGCTGGGTCAGCAGAAGGCTCCATTGTGTCTTGCAAAGGCTGCCAAAGTTCCCCTGAGATCTGGCTCCCCTCAGCAGCGGTACCGCACCCTGGGACTCTCACTGTCAAGCCCATTAAGATGATCAAAGAGTCACTGGAGAGTTGTGAGAGCCTCTGAAGAGTTTGTGGAGTGTGACTGTGACCATGGGAGCATATTTCATCTTGCTCTGAACCGAACTGCTGAGGGATGATTCACTTGTATTTTCAACAGGACGAAGGTAGCGGTCAGTCACACAGCTCTGAGCACTCTTCTGGTTAGCAAACAGCATCCTAGAAAAGCTACCTGAATTTCTACAGGCAACCTGTCTCCTTCAGGGTGTAAAGCCTCCCTCAATGTAGGATGTTTCAGGGTTCCTTACTGAGTTTGAGGAGACCAGGGAAGATGTAGGCCAGGGAAGGAAAATTTTCATTGTTCTCGAAGCAGGAAAATTAGATTATCAACATAAACCCTTCTCTAAAACGCATTTGAGCCAGCACTCTGTGCTTCCTACTGCCTGCCTCCTCCTCTGGAATCCTTCTGCAACCCTCCCCATCCCCACCCCATTCCCTCTCTCCCGCTCTCCTCCCGAGGACAATTCTATCTCAACCGTATGCACTTGATAGAATCTCGCACACAGGCGCATTTATTATTGATCGGCTTCTTTATCTTGGATAGTATGTCACAAGTAGTCAAGACTATAGCTCTTGAAGGTATTTTCACAGATTTAAGATGAAGAAACAGTATCCATATAGTTCCGGAGTCAAGGAGTCTGATAGCCAGCCAGTGCGAGAAAAAAAGAAAAAAAAAAAAAAAAAGAAAAAACGTGTAAGACTATTGGAGAGTGGAATTTTACTCACTGGAGCCAGCTTGGACTTTAGATATGAAACATTTGATTTATAGTTTCTATTTCACTCTGATAGAAAACCCTGCTTACCCTTATTGGAAGGTCGAATGTGTTAGGTTCTTTAGCTAAGGTAGCTGTTAAAATTTATTTCACATTCAAGGAAAGGGGCACTTGTTATTCACCATGTTCCCATTTTAATTATGATTTTCCTGGCATCATTTTTAACAAGAATAACCTAAGGCCTGCAAAGAGTGATTTCCCCTCATCAGTTCCTAAAGCCGCCCTCCCCCTCCAACGAGCCGCCGCTGTTCTATCGCCACAGACGAAATGAAATGGGGAATTGAGCAATTACCTGGTGAATCTGAACACTGTAGAGTCAGCAGTCAATTAGAATAGTTCAATTACAAAAATCTTTTTTTCTCCCTTCTTCTTTTGCTCTGTAGACTTATCACCTTAACTCCTGCTACTCCATCTGCCCTGCGTGGAGGCTCCTTCTCATCCTTCTGCCTCTGCTGACCCTGGAGCCCTCTCAACTGGACGGCCGCGGCTCCTCGGCCCACCTAGCCCCCCTCTCCACTCCTTTCCGGAAGAGGCCTCACGGTCGTACTCCCCCAGAGAGAGCGGGCTCAGAATTGAGCACCCCCTCGTGTCAGGCCGACCCCTGAACTGTCACCTCATTTCCCAGGTGGGAGCCCACATCCCCATTGGTTTCTCAGACTGGGGGCATGGGCTTCTTTGCACACCCCGTTGGCTCCTCGGACTCTTAACTCCTACAGGGATGCTGTTTATTCTTGCCAGCTTCCCTCACCAGGGCCTGGGGCTTCACCCTAGCCCATTGTGACGAGGGTATCTGCTCCCAGGCACAGACCTCACAGGCCTTTTCTGTGTGTCTCTGCCCCCTGCCAGTTTGGGGCTTCCAAGGATTTCTTCTTCATCACAATGTCAAGCACCTGTCTGCCTCTTTTTTTTTTTTTTTTAAAGATTTTATTTATTTATTTGACAGCGCAAGAGAGGGAACACAAGCAGGGGGAGTGGGAGAGGGAGAAGCAGGCTTCCCGTTGAGCAGGGAGACTGATGAGGGGCTCGATCCCAGGCCCCTGGGACCATAACCTGAGCTGAAGGCAGACGCTTAATGACTGAGCCACCCAGGCGCCCTCAGGGTTCCTTTTTCTTCACATCCTCACTAAGAAGAGTTAGCTCTCATCTTTTTTATTCTAGCCATTCTAACGGGTGTAAGGTGATATCACATTGTGGTTTTGATTTGCAGTTCCCTGATGATGAGTGATATTGAGCATCTTTTCATGTGTCTGTTGGCCATCTGGATGTCTTCTTTGTAAAAATGTCTATTTAAGTCCTCTGTCCATTTTTAAATCAGTTTGTTTGTTTTTTTGGTGTTGAGTTGCAAAAGGTCTTTGTATATTTTGGACACTAACCCCTTATCAGACATATCATTTGCAAATATCTTCTCCCATTCTGTAGTTTGCCTTTTCATTTTATTGATGGTTTCCTTTGCTGTGCAAAAGCTTTTCATTTTGGTGTAGTCCCGATAGTTTAATTTTGCTTTTGTTTCCCTTGCCTGAGGAGACATATCTAGAAAAATGTTTCCATGGCTGATGTTAAAGAAATTACTGCCTATGTTTTCTTCTACGGGTTGTATGGTTTCAGGTCTCATGTTTAGGCCCTTAATCCATTTGGAATTCATTTTTGTGTATGGTGTAAGAAAGTGGTCCAGTTTCACTCTTGTGCATGCAGCTGTCCAGTTTTCCCAGCATCATTTGTTGAAGAGACTGTCTTTTCCCCATTGTATGATGTTGCCTTCTTTGTCATAGATTAAAGTTGGCCATATAAGTGTGGGTTTATTTTTGGGCTCTCTATTCTGTTCCATTGGTCCATGTGTCTATTTTTGTGCCAGTAATGTACTATTTTAGATTACTACAGCTTTATAGTAGATCTACAAAAATCTAGGATGGTGATGCCTCCAGCTTTGCTCTTCTTTCTCAAAATTGCTGTGGCTATTAGGGGTCTTTTGTGTTTCCATACAAATTTTAGGATTATCTGTTCTAGTTCTTTGAAAAATGTTGTTGGTATTTTGATAGGGATTGCATTAACCCTGTAGGTTGCTTTGGGTATATGGGCATATTAACAATATTGGTTCTTCCCATCTGTGAGTGTGTAATATCTTTCCATTTGTTTGTGTCATCTTCAATTTCTTTCATCAGTGTTTTATAATTTTCAGAGTATAGGTCTTTCACCTCCTTGGTTAAGTTTATTCCTAGGTGACAATATATACTTCTTACCCTTAAGGAATCTGTATTTGTTTGCTAGGGCTTGCCTAACAAAGTACCATAACCTGGGTGAAATTTATAGCCTCACAGTTCTGGAGGCTAAAATTCTGAGATCAAGTAGATGGGGGGATTGATTCCTTCTGAGGGCTATAAGGAAGAATCTGTTCCAGGCTCCTTTCCTAGGCTTGTTGATGGCCATCTTCTTCCAGTGTCTTCATATTTTCTTCATATTGTCTTCCTTCTATGCACGTCTATGTCTGTGTCCAAATTTCCCCTTTTTGATAAGGACACCAGTCATATTGGATTAGCGACCCATTCTGCTACAGTATGACTTCATTTTAACTTATTACATCTACCATGACCCTGTTTCCAAATAAGGTCATATGCTGGGGTGCTGGGGGTTAGGACTTCAGCATCGTTTTTGGGGGACACAATTCAACCCATAAGAGTATGCCTCATTTTATGGGGATGATAACGATAGTGAGAGATGTTCATATATGTTCACTGTGTACCCAGTATGGGGAATCGTTCCCTTTTCTTCACTTTTCAGGCCGACACGCCCTCCAGACAGCTACCATTTATCAAGCAGTAACTATGTACCAGGAACTGTTTGTATTTCTTGAGCACTTTCTGTGTATTGAACACTATTTGGTGATTTACAAGCATTGACACCATCCTATGAAGACACTGAGGCCCAGCGGGGTCAATACATAGCCCAGCTTCACATGGTAAGGAAAGAGAAGCAGATCAGGTGTATTTTGTAGGAACTGAATTACTTAATCATTCTACCCCTACCTTCCTGCAACACCAGGCTCTCTATGGAGGATCTCTCCATTGTTTTCGACCCTGCCCCTCCCAGGGCACAGCTGGCAGAGATTACTACTATGTGCAGAAGCCCTATTGCCCCAGGCTCTAGTCCACATGGTGAGAGCCTTACAAATAAATCCTATTTATTGCCTTCACTGTATCTTTCAAATAGAATTCTTTTATTCACTTGCTGACTTGCTTATTGTCTGTCTTCCTGATAGAGTGTAAGCTCCATGAAGGCAGGGACCAGCATTGCTGGTGCCTAGCACCCTGCTTGGCCCATAGAGGCATTCCAGAAAGACCTTTGAGTAAATGGATTCTGTTATGGAAAAAGCATATTTCTTTGGAACCTTCTCAAAAACAGGATTATTTTAAAGCACGGAATGCAAAAGGACTCTAGGAACACATATATTAAATAATTGAGTAAAAATGAGACATTTGGGGCATCATTGCTTGTCCCTAGCACAGATGTGGAGGACACCGAAGACGTGGCTCTCTGCACTAAAGTCATATTACAGCATTATTGATAATTATCATCCCAACTGAAACAAAGAATGCTTATATAGCTCTAGCAATGTAGCTTTTAGGTTTCAGTTTCATGGAGAGTACTGACTTCTCACCCAGGGCCCCATCAACACCGTCTCTCCTAGCAGTGACCCACTCCCACCGCTTGTGAGAACAGGTCGCATATTCGAGGCAAACCTGACCGTCTGAGGTCACTATGTGGCCTGAGAACAGGCTGCATATTCGAGACAAACCTTACCTGTCAGAGTGTATGTGAATTACACCCTGCACCGCTGGGGTGGTGGAGCAGAGAGGGCGGGGCTGGCCATTGGAAGGCCTGGGTTCTCACCTGTGAGCGCCCACAGGCAGCTCGCAATTTATGTTCACATTGGGTGTCCTCGTTTGGAAAAAGGGGTAAATGATTGCTGCCCGGTCTGTCTCGCAGTCCATTGCAGGGTTCAATTAAGATAATGCACAGAGAAGTGCTTCTGACCCAGCATATATACATACAAAGAATAATTACCTGGGAGCCTCATGGCAGAGTGGAAAGAACAGGAGCATTGGGATCTGACAGACCTGGGCTCAGATCCTAATTCTACCACTTATTAACTGTGACTTGAGTTATTTAAACATCTCTGTGCTTCCCTTTTGTCATCTGTGAAATGGGGAGAGTAATATCAACTTTGCATGTTTATGAAGATTAAAGGGAATGATATTTGAGAAGCCCTACACACATCGTAGGTGCAGTAGTAATATTTTCTCATTTTATTTTGTCATTTAATCAGATGATGCCATTGTATCGGTTTTCTAGGCTGTCATAATGAATAACCACAAATTTTGTTACTTAATACATATTTATTATCTCTTAGATCTGTAAGTCAGGAGTCCAGTGGGCTCTGTTGGTTTCTCTGCCTGTCTTGCGAGACTGAATTCAAGATGTTGGCATGGTCTGAGGGATAATTTGCCTCTAGGCTCATTCATCGTGTTGGCAGAATTGAGTTCCATGGGGCTGTAGGACTGAGGTCCCATTTCCTTGCTGACTGGAAGCTGGGGAATTATTCTCAGCTGCTAGAGGCCCCCCACCTTGCTTGGCTTGTGGCCTCTTTCCTCCATTTTCAGAGCCAGCAACAGTTGGGGGAATCCTTCTCACAGTGCATTACTTTGATCTCCTTTTCTGCTTCCCTATTCCATTTTTAAGGGCCCATGTGATTTGATTATATTGGGCCCACCTGGATAATCTGGGTTAATCCACAGCCCTATCTTAAAAGTCCGTAACCTTAATTTCATCTGCAAAGCTCCTTTTGCATGTGACCATATTGTGCCAATGTAATACAGTCATGAGTTCCAGGGATAAAAACGTGGACATCTGGGGTGCCTGGGTGGCTCAGTCGTTAAGCATCTGCCTTCGGCTCAGGTCATGATCTCAGGGTCTTGGGATCGAGCCCCACATCAGGCTCCCTGCTCCACGGGAAGCCTGCTTCTCTCTCTCCCACTCCCCCTGCATGTGTTCCCTCTCTCGCTGTGTCTCTCTCTGTCAAATAAATAAAACGTGGACATCTTTGGGGGCATTATTCTTCCTACCACAACCAGATGTTGATGGCCTGTTTTTTATATATATTAATAATGTCTGCTCAATGAGATCTAATATTCAAAATACTGAACTCAATGCCTGGTGTAGAGTAAGCTCTTGATCAATATTAGCTTCTGTTTTTGCTTTTGGTAAGCTCATGGTAATAAGTCTCTTATTTTCTCTGCAGGTCTTGGCAAAGCCACCTGATTAAGGGAGACCTCCTTTATGATCCCTCTTTAGTTTTCTCCAGAAAGTCTGATCCCAGACCTTGTCCACCAGGCTGGGTTCAGCGCTAATCCTCTGTGTTCCCAAATCACAGCACGTACCTTGTTTAATCCTTCATGTCTCTTTCCTTGCAACTCTTCCACCAGACCCTGAGCTTTTTGAGGACAGAAACTAAACACATTTTTTCTGGTATCATTTAGTAGAGTGTCTGGTACCTTGTAGGTGCTTGATAAATGTTTATTAAATAAATGAATGATGAGAAAATCTATTATTAAAAATAATTGATCAAATGATTATTGGTTGGAATCCATCCCTAAACAACACAAATATTGAAACATTCACTTAAGAAGGGGACAGTGTATGCCTAGAGATGCTGTACTTTTTAGGGAGTTGTCTTTACATAGAGGTTTCTTGAAAAATAAATATAGGTTGTGCTTTTGAATTGTTTAGACCCAGATCTTGTGGAGAAAGTCTTTTCTAAAACTGCCACAGGGGCGCCTGGGTGGCTCAGTGGGTTAAGTGTCCGACTCTTGATTTCGGCTCAGGTCATGATCTCAGGGTCGTGGGATCCGGCCCCACATTGGGCTCTGCACTCAGTGTGGTGTCTGCTTGTCCCTCTCCCTCTGCTCCTCCCCCCACTCATGCTCTCTCTCTCAAATAAATAAATAAATAAATGAAATCTTTGAGAAAAGGAAAATTGCTGCAGACTCCTGGTAACTACTGTCCATGGAACTTACTGAATGATCTTGTCACTTTTTTTTCTCTGAATGCAGCAGAGAAGAACACAATGAGAGCATTGAAATGAAGCCACATCAGTTTGGCTTCCTTCTCATTGGCTGGCTCACTGGGTCTTAGTATATCTAACAGCAAAATTGAACCCTGGTGCCCTTTCTCTTGGAAGTTCACAAGTAGCTCTTCCTGTTGCTTCTTTGTTGTTGTTTTCCTTCACATGTCGAATGCTCATTCTCTCTCCCTTCTGTGAAATGTCCTAAAGATCCTGCATGGAGTGAGTGGTCAGTAATGATCAAATAAGAGCAATGTTCATAGGGTGGTATATTTACCATTGCTGCGTGTGTTTGTTTTCTGTATTTTAAAATGTTGTCTACTTTGGTTTGTCAACTTGCTCATGTTGACTCCAGATCAACCTGGGCCAGGATCCCTTCACAGCTGTTCTGAGCTTGGCTGGTCCTTTTGCAATAATTGCTCCCACTCAGGGACTTGGGTCTCTCGATATTTATTTTTAGGTTCAATAGAGTCTCCATTATTTTAAAGGAACAGTTTTATTATCTGAAACAAACAACCACAAATGAAAAATTGGAGCCAAATCACAGGTCTCAGGACCAAGATGAGGAATAAAGAAAAATTGTTTATAGCCATAAATGCTTTCTTTGCAGTTTTCCTTCTGTCTATCGGGCTGGGGCACATTTCCTACCATCACAGACCATCAGATTATGTCTAGATGTTATAAATGTGCTGCCCTCTATTGGAAGTCTGGGAATCCTAATTTCCTTTGGATTCAGGGCTCCCCTTTGGAGTCACAGTGCAGTTCTGAGGCTCACTTGGGCCATTGAACAGTTTTAGTGAAGCCCGTTCTAATGGCTACCTCTGATTGACCACCCTTGCACAATGACTTGCAATGCAGCAAATGTTTATTGAACACCCACTGTGAGCCAGACATCATGGGAGGTACCTGATAGACTCTCAGATGCCTAAAACATGCTTCCTGATTTCAAGAAGCTTATGACTGGCTAAAGGAGACAACCTTGTACACAAAGAAGTAGAATGGGAAGCTGACTCCATGAAGGTCTACAGCTCCAAGAAATTTTAAGCAGAGGCATGGCTGAAGAGTTAGGACTTAGTACTGGAACAATGGTTGTCTCAATGCCTGGCATACGGGAGCTGTTTCATATGTGTGGTATGTGTGATGTGGGGAAGGTGATATAATTAGAGCACATCGGAGGGGGGCAGCGTCAGGAAGGGCTGCACCTCGTTGGCATTTTCCTCTCCTACTTAGACTCTGAGCTTTACTGGAAACATGGTGTGTGACTTCAGCTCTGGCAAAGAGGGCGGTGGCTTGTTCATAACTTGTCTTGTGAAGTGCCCCATGAAAAAGAGATCTTTTAGAATAATAATTAGAATAGTTAGAAAAAAATCAATTAGAATAGTTAGAATAATTTGGGGAAATGCTGTTTACTCTTTTCTGTTCATTCATTTATTCATCCCTTCATTGAATAAATATATTTTATTTTTTTAAAGATTTTATTTATTTACTTGACAGAGAGAGAGACAGCAAGGGCAGGAACATAAGTAGGGGAGTGGGAGAGGGAGAAGCAGGCTTCCCGCTGAGCAGGGAGCCCGACCCAGGGCTTGATCCTAGGACCCTGGGATCATGACCTGAGCCGAAGGCAGACGCCTAACGACTGAGCCACCCAGGCGCCCCTGAATAAATATATTTTAAATATCTACTATGTGCCAGGCATTGTTGTAGGTACAGGAGACACAGCAGTGACTGGGAGAGATCAAAGTCCCTCTCCTCGTGGAGCTTACATTCTATCTAGTGTGACGGGCGATCAACGGAATAAGAACTTGAAGCATGTGGTATTTTAGAGAAAGGTATTAAATACTACAGAGAGAAAAAAATAAAGAGGGAAAGAATATTGGAAGTGTGGGGGAGGGGAGTGTTGGACTTTTGAAAGGGAGGTCAGGGACGTTCTCACCAGATGTTAGGTTTGAGGAGAGACACAGAAGAAAGGGAGTGAGTTGGGTGTGTCTCTGGCTAACAAGCAGTCAGACAAGAGGGAGCTGTGAGCATTCAGGGTTTACAGAGGAGCCCCGAGCCTAGTGTGGCCACAGTCCAGGGAGGGAGGGGAGAAGATGGGAGATGTGGGCAGAGAGGTCATGCAGGAGCAGTATTTAGGGCTTGGGATCATAGTCAGGGCTCTGGCTTCCATTCTGAGTAAAAGGAGAAGCCACTTCAGGGTTTTAAGGAAAGGGGTGTGGTGACCTGTTAAAGTCAACGAAGCACTCTACTCGGGGGGATTGGGTTGGGAATAGACGCCATCAGGAAAGAGCAGAAGCAGGGACACTGGTTAGGAGGCCCTTTCAAGAATCTAGGTGAAGGATGATGGTGGCCCGAACTGAGGTGGCAGAATGGGCTATGAGAAATGGTCGAATTCTGGATATAGTTTGGATGTTGAGCTGATGGGATTTGCTGATAAACAAAATATGGGGTGTGGGAGAAACAGAGGAATCAAGAATGGCATTACGCTTTTTGACCTGAGTAATTTAACAGAACGAAGTTGCTGTTGCGTGGGGAGGCAAGACTGAGGGAGGCGGTTGAAAGAACGTCAGGTTTCAGATGTCACTCAGATATCTCACGGGAGATTGGGAATTGGCAGTCTGGAGCTCAGAGCAGAGTGTGAGCCAGAGATACAAACTGAAGAGTTGTCAGCATATATGAGTAGTTAAGGCTAAGAGACTGGGTGAAGTCACCCAGGATATGAGTGTAGGCGAGGAAGAGAAGAGCGCCAGGGCTCAGCCTTGGGATGCATTGAGTCACATTTGAATTCTCAACTCTGACCATCCCTGAAGAAACGAAACAGGTTGAGCCTGTCTTTTCCCAATCTATCTGACCACGGAACCCACATTCCTCTACATAACTGTGGAAATGATATTCCATTGAACACATTTTGAAGAAAGCCACTGTAGGCTTGGGAGGTAGCCTAGGGCCATGAGGCGAAGAACTTTCCATGCTGTGCTGGGGAGTTTGGACTAGATCCTCCAGGTGGGGGGCGCACTGAGGGATTTTAAGAGAAGAACTGTCAAGATTACATATTTTGGTGGCAGTGCGGAGGGTGGCTGAGGGAGGGGAGTCTGAAGGAAGAAGACAAGCAAATAAGCAATTGAAATAGCCTGGGTAAAGGATGACAAAGCCCTTAATGTAGCAATTGTGAATGGAGAGAAAGAATCAGATAAAAGGATATTTAGGAAGTTTAGAATCTATAAGATTTGAAGACCAATTAGATATAGTGGGTGATGAAAAGATTCCAGATAACCCTAAGGGTTCTAGCTTGGATGGAATTTTCTATAATTACCTGAATCCCTCAGAGAGGTCTACCAATGCAAGCTACAGGCTAACATTACATATAATTAACTTTTATTTTTAACATGGTTCAAGTTATATTTTAACAAAACAATGTGAATTAATGTCCAAATGATGGTGCCTTCCATTTTTGTTATTCATAAAGTCATATTCGTCTTTTGTTAACACAAAAGCATTTTAAAAAGGTACTGAATAGAGTATGATAAACTGAATGTGCAGGGGATTATAATGGCATTTTCTTTAATATTGATAGTTGTATTTTGGAATTGGTGTGTTCTAATCTCTTATATTTGCAGAATACAGATTTAAAAAGAAAAGAGACTATTGACTAGAAAAATGTTCTCAGTGGTGGGGCGCCTGGGTGGCTCAGTTGGTTAAGCATCTGCCTTTGGTTTAGGTCGTAATCCCAGGGTCCTGGGATTGAGTACTGCTTCAGGCTCCCTGCTGGGCGGGGAGACTGCTTCTCCCTCTCCCTCTGCCCCTCCCCCTGCTTGTGTGCGTGCTCTCTCTCTCTCTCTCTGTCATAAATAAAAAATTGTTCTCAGTGGTTGGGTTAACAACCTTGTATATATACTTAGGCCCCATGCCCCAACACTGAAGAAAAAGTGAGAGACATTTCCAACATTGCTTATTTTGATTGTTCTGTGTTTAGAATGCTGATTGGGGAATGCTGACATTCCTCTGGCTACTCCGTGAGCCCTAGAAAGAAAGGATGTTTCTTTAGTGTAGCTCTGGTATGTTTACAGCTTTTTACCTTTTTAAATAGCCTCTTGCTTGCAATACTGACATCTCCCAAATGGCTTACATTCCATATCCTGCACTGAGAGGCAGAACCAAGTCGTTTAGGGTTTTATGAATGATGCATAACGTCACATCTCAATTGCTAATGAAGCAGAGAGGAAAGACTTCCGTTCTGACATCTAATTAATTCTTGAGAAAACAATGGACATTTTTGGGGTAGTAAATACTGGTTCTGTTCACAAATATTTCTGATTCTCTTCCCTCTAGGCTGATTGAACTTCCCCATCTGCATTTGAAAAGACTCATCATATGACTGATTTCAGCCAATGAAATGTAAGTGGTAGTGACATGCTTCACCTGTGGATGAACAAAAGAGCCAGTTCAGGATTTGTCACATTTCCTTTCCCTTGTCACGGTGACCATGATGCTCCAGATGATGGAGGCTCTATTCATTTTGTTCCTGAGTGACGCAATGTGAGGATGAGCCTTTAGTGGATTTGCAGCCTTTATTGTTTTAAGCAACTGTGGTTTGGGGTTTGTTTGTTATAAATCCCATCCTGACTCATGTGCTTTTAATTCTTTATTTACACGTTTTTAAAATGCTGCTCCTATTTTCTGATTATCATATGTTCATCATGAGGAATTTTGAAAATACAGGAAAGTATCAGAAATAAACATGCACTGAAATCACCTAGAAAGAAATAATTTCTGTTAATATTTTGATGTATTTTACTTCTCTCTTTCTCTTATACATATATATTAAATATTAAAAACTAAGATCACATTATATATACAATATTGCTTTTTAAATTTATATATATCAATAGTCTTTAAAATATATACATTTGCTGCACAATATTAGTGAAGGAATGTTGTAATCTATTTTTATATTTATATTATATATTTTCTACTTATATTATGTATTTAATAACAAAGTAATAGTTTATTTTTGTGCCTTTTTTTTTTTTTTAAAGGTTTTATTTATTTGACAGAGAGAAAGACAGCCAGAGAGGGAACACAAGCAGGGGGAGTGGTAGAGGGAGAAGCAGGCTTCCCACGGAGCAGGGAGCCTGATGCGGGGCTTGATCACAGGACCCTGGGATCATGATCTGAGCCGAAGGCAGACACTTAATGACTGAGCCACCCAGGCACCCCTGTGCCTTTTCTTGTTGTAAACAACATCCCAATGATATATTTGCTCAGATGGCTGTTTATGTCCTTAGGGTAGAACCTAAAAGGGGAATTACTGGCCAAGAAGTAGGACTATTTTTAAGACTTTGGCTACATAGTGCCAAACTGCCCAGGAGAAAGGTTGTACCAATCAGCTCCGTAGCAGCAAGAGACAGGCCCCCTCACCGTCCCTATTGACTGTTAGAATTCCTTTTAATCTCTGTTAATTTGATAGGTGAAAATGCTATCTTCTTGTTTTATATTTGCATTTCTTTGATTACAAGGGATGTCGAACATTTATTTCATATGTTTATGAGTCATTTGCATTTTTCCTCCTGGGAATTGTCTACACGGATTCTCAAGCCCCCCAAACACCAAACTGTTGAACAGAAAGCAACACAGGAAGCCAGCATCGCAACTCTGTTGCCACAGAGCCTCCGCTCGTGGCTTTGAAGTGTGAGCGTGGAACAGGCTTCTCTTATTCCCTCTCATCTTCCTTGTTTTTGATTATTTTCTCTCCAGTCATCTCCCTCCACAGCCTATGTGTCTCTCCAGCCTTGGCCACGCTCCAAGCATTTCATTGCACCAGGCGGCAGTCATGAATGAACCTGAGATTTTTGGAGAGAGAGAGAGAGGGACAGATGAGATCAAAGTTAGTTTTAAGGGGAACAGCATTACTGTGAAAAAACCCACGAAGTGCCTTCCTTATGAAAATCCCTCCCTACCACCTGATATGTCCCCATGACCATGACCAAAAGGCGGTGGGCACATCCTCTCTTCTATTGGGGTCAGGGATGAAGAGCCTGCTTCTCTCTGGCTTTAAGGCTGGAATCTACCATCCCTGGTGGTAAAGCTTAAGTTACTCTTCCCAGAAGCGTTCTTGTTTATTTCATAGACATTGCATTACCCCACCTTGTCTGTTTGGTGCTTTTAAGAAAGGAGAAGAAAGAATCTAAATCTCCCCAAAGTGAGTGTTAATTTTTAGCTAGTGTGAGATAAAAGACAGATTGAAATGGAGCCTGCAGGACCTGCCCTTCACCCTCCATCTTCTTCGGAGTTGGAAGCTCACATTGGTATGTCAGACAGCAACTGGCAAGCTCTTTTATCATCATTAATTGTCCACTGAGTTGTCACAAGGAGAGAGTAGAATTCAGGTTTAATTACATCTGTATCATCTCTGTTAAAGCTCGGGAGATTCTGCTGGTACAAAACAGGCGTGGGCCAGTGATGTGCCAAGGATACTCCATGAGGCAGAAGCCATGTGTATCCTTGAAGGGAAAAGGTGACTTAACTGAATTCCAAGGGGAGTAAGGCTTAGCAAGTCTGGGCAACACTCATGAGATACGGTGATGGGGATGAGGGGGAGGTAAGCTGCCAGTGGCAATGAGCAGGCTAAGGGTAGTTTGGTCTATTTGGGGCAGGTGTAGTGGGCTTCACAGGAAACAAGCAAAGATCCCTTCAAGGAAATTTGCTTGATTTTATGGACAGTAACCAACTGCCAGACAGGGAGCCAAGAAATACATTTGGTTTTAGATAAAGCAATAGCACTCCCCCTCCCATTTCCTTTATGAACGAATTCTCTGGATGGTCTCCGATTTAGTTCTGGAAATACCGGTGCAGAGTTAGGCTTCAGTGACAGGAGCTTTGGCTAAAATGGGAACTAAAGGGCAGCTTCATGGGAATGGTAAGGGGCAGGGGGCATGGGAGCTGAGTGTGTCAGTAGTTCGTTCTTCCACGAAATAAGGCAGGAAGTGCTGAGAGCCTACACCACACTTAGGACAATGTCCCTTCTGCCCAGTGTAGCCCACAGGGTCTCATTCTGATCTGTTCTCAAGCCCTGGGGACGCCCCTGTCTGCTTCTGTTCCTCTCCTTATTGACTGACATCTGAACTTTGTATCTCAGAACAAAGCTCTGACCCCTGCTCATTTCCCTCTGTCAGAGCATGGATCTTGTGCTTAAGAATGTTAGCCACTTGGTTTCATCTTAGCTCACTTCCTGAAAGAAAATCTGAGGCCATTTCATGAGCTCTCTCTTGTGGAATTAAGTTTTTTCAAAGGATTGTATAGATTGGCCATCTGGCCCTCTGCTTTTCAAAAGGATAATTTCAGTGCTACTCCCATATCTTAGGAAGAGCAATTTATTTTAGTCCTCAGGCCCTCTTTCAGCATTTAGAAAAAAAAAAAAAAAGTAGATCACTTAAATGCAACCTGAAAAATCTAAAAGTAATGATTGTATATGTGTGTGTCTCTGTGTACTGTACACAATAAAAGGGTTTTGCACACATTCTAAGTCTCTAGTTAAAGAAAAGTCTCCCTAATTTAAAGTTTGTGGTGTTTTATGTTAGGTTTCTCATTCAAACCACAAAACTAGTCTTTGCTCTGATTTTTATAGCCAGGAACAGAACTTACAGGGGTAAGTTTGGAAAAACAAGTAAATCAAATTCAGAACTCTCAGAATTTAAAATATGTTGACTAAGATACAAAAGAGGATTAACATTGAATACAAGAATATATATATATATGTCAAAGTTTACATGTGATTGCAAGTTGCTTGAAGCTAGAAGCTCTATATTTGTACTTCTATGCAATAACGCCAGGCACAGGGAGATGTTCGATAAATACGTACTGAATGTGTAGAGTAGTATGAATGTGTTCAACAGCCTTTGTGGTTACCAGATGCCCTGATGGGTTAATCATGTCAATTGAGGTGTGAGCAGAATAGATGCTGAGTGCCAAAACACGAGTTGTGGCTGAGCTCATCCTGGGTCATGGAACCCACCAGAGCTGCCCCTGAGTATGGAAGATAGAGGTATCTGCCCGGGCCCCAAGGCTGGGCCTTGGTGCTGCAGGAGCTGGTAGCTGGGTGTAACTCAGGTGGGTTTTCTACCAAGGTGAAGGATATATACATACATGTAACCAGGGAGGGAAGGCAGGTAGTCACTTGAGTTTGTCTCCTGCTGACTTTCTAAGTCCACTCTGTGGGACTAATTTTTCTTCTTTCACCCAGTTAAATACAGATGTGCCCTAGGACCCTTCTGTCCAAGCCAGAGTAACTCAGATGTTTCTCCCATCACTTCAAGGCACCAGCATCATCTCAGGATGGAAATCAGTATATCTGATCCCATATTATAGTTAAAACTCAAATTTTGGAGGTGCCTAGGTAGCTCAGTTGATTAAGCATCTGACTTTGGCTCAGGTCATGATCTCAGGGTCCTGGGATCCAGCCTCATGTCAGGCTTCCCGCTCAGCAGGGAGTCTGCTTGTCCTTTTCTCTCTCCCTCTGGCCATCCCCCAGCTCGTACTCTCTCTCTCAAATAAGTAAGTGAGCACTGGGTGTTATACGCAACTGATGAATCATTGAACACTACATCAGAAACTAATGATGTACTATATGCTGGCTAATTGAATGTAAAATAAAAAAATAAAACAAAAAATGAAAACAAAAAAACCCCCTCAGATTTTGTTTTAAAATAAAAAAAATTCTCCCTTTCTCTCACTTCAGGCTTATTCCAGGCAGGAGGCCATGGTCAGGAAAACGGTGTTCTCAGGCTCCTCTCTCCTCCCTGGCACTTTTTTTTTTTTTTTTTTAAGATTTTATTTATTTATTTGACAGAGAGAGAGAGACAGCAAGAGAGGGAACACAAGCAGAGAAGTGGGAGAGGGGGAAGCAGGCTTCCCGCTGAGCAGGGAGCCTGATGTGGGGCTTGATCCCAGGACTCTGGGATCATGACCTGAGCCGAAGGCAGACACTTAATGACTGAACCACCCAGGCGCCCCCTCCCTGGCACTTCTAATCCTTCTTCCACATTTGGCTAACTCTTGGGTTCTGACGAAGGAGATCATGCAGCCTGGTTTACTCAGGCTGGTCCCAGTTGCTTGTTGCCTGGGCCTAGTTA
Organism: Mirounga angustirostris; assembly: GCF_029215605.1. Taxonomy (NCBI): domain Eukaryota; kingdom Metazoa; phylum Chordata; class Mammalia; order Carnivora; family Phocidae; genus Mirounga; species Mirounga angustirostris. The sequence continues at coordinate 49,083,181 of NW_026991714.1, forward strand.
TTAATTGTTCCCCTTTGTGTTGTGGGTTTCCAGAGAATTAGAACCAATAGGATATGTATTTATGTATATATTTACATTATACACACACGTATATATTCCTCATCTCTTAATCTTGCGATCTTAACCCTTGATGTGAGTGAAGGGATTAAGTGTTGAATAGTTTTTGTTTCCCTCTTTTGAAATTCGATACCATAGCAAAATGATATCTCTGTTTCAAGACTTTAGCCTAAAGCTCCATTTTCACATTCTGTACAGACACGCACAAATGGACATACTGGTGTACATTTATCTATAAATATCATCAATGTGAGAACTCCCAGTAACAAACAAAAAGCGGGTAAGGGGATTGTGCCTCATACTGGCCTTCTTTGTTTTCTCTCTCATACTGTCCTGGATGTGAATTGTGATTTCATTTTACCAGCAGGCATGTGTGTGTGTGGAGGGGAAGGGTGGGCGGAGTCTGCGTCTCCAGAGGGTGGTTAGTCTGCGCACTCATATTCCTGTGAGTTCAACCCTGGGTCTCCTATCAGGCAGGCTGTCCGGGGGTTCTTTAAACTAAGCAGCAGGATGGATGCCACTGCTCATATCAGTCTTGGCTACAAAGGCACTGAAAACAAGGCCCGAGGCAATTAGGACATCAAAGAATCCCATTGCTCTTATAATACCTAAATATTAGATATTTAAAAGGTAAGCAGGCTTGAAATTTGTAATGGAGAGAAAATTTCCCTTTAAGTCATTAAGGAGTGTGTGTAGCCCCAAGCCTTTGAAAAATAGTTGGAAAAGTTTGAAGAATGCCTAACTCAAAAGAACCTCAGTTACATTCATAAATATGTAGAGCTCAGAGTAATAAAATAAGGGCCAATGAGGAGGTACATTTAGGAAGGTGACCAGATCATAATTAAAGTAACTGACTTCATAGCCAATTTGGAATTCTGTCTCCAGGAAAATGGTTACTATGTGATAGTCACAGACAACCCCGAGAAAATGAGCATCCAAAACTGCATCAAGGAAGAAAATAAGCTGAGGTGGTTAGGAGAGCAGATTCTTTTTTAAAAAGATTTAATTTATTATTAGAGAGAGAGAGAGAGAGTGAGAGATTTAATTTATTTATTTGAGAGAGAGAGAGAGCGTGAGAGAGCATGAGCGGGGGATGGGGGGACAGAGGGAGAGGGAGAAGCAGACTCTCCACTGAGCAGGGAGCCTGACATGGGGCTCGATCCCAGGACCCTGGGACCATGACCTGAGCCGAAGGCAGATGCTTAACGACTGAGCCACCCAGGCGTCCCCAGGAGAGCAGCTTCTATAGTGAGAGTGAACAGATCCTAATCTGCCTAAATGATTTATGATCTAGGTGGCCCTGGAAACAAGTAGAACTTTTCTCTGCCTTAATTTTCTCATCTGTAAATTGGAACCTATCTCATAGGGTGCTTGTGAGAATGCTGGCAGTGTCCTTGGTACACAGTAAATGCTCAGTAAATATTACTAAATCTGGTAATAATATTTTTTTCTCCTGGGGGCACCAAGAGTCTGACACAAAGGTGAGCATTTCAAATAAAGAGAAGCTGTAAGATAAAACCAGCTCATCCAAGCTAGTAACAGAGCCGTCCAGATTTTCTCTTGATTGGATTTGACTATATAATCACAAAAATAAATAACTCAGTTTTGGATATAAAAGAAGTACAAGTATGATAGAGAAAGTGTTTACTTCTACAAATAGAGGGAGAGCTGTTCAGTTTGCTTTTTTTTTAATGTTTAGTATAATAAATTCTTTTTTCTCCAGAAGAGAGAAAAAAAGTCCACAAAAGTTTTTTCATATTATGATTCTGTTGTTTTATGTCGGTCTATAGATATGCCCATTATAGACTCAATTCTTGAGTCATGTGAAGATGTGACCCATATTAGTTAGAACTCACCATGTGCTGTAGTCAACATCCTCCACCTCTCATTGGGGGTTATTTTTTTTTAAGGTTTTATTTATTTATTTGTCAGAGAGAGAGAGAACAATCACAAGCAGGGGGAGCTGCAGGCAGAGGGAGAGGGAGAAGCAGGCTCCCTGCTGAGCAAGGAGCCTGATGTGGGACTCGATCCCAGGGTCCTGGGATCATGACCTGAGCTGAAGGCAGACCCTTAACCAACTGAGCCACCCAGGCATCCCTCATTGGGGGTTATATTAGCAGAGGTTCCCTTCTCTCTTGTGCCAGAGCCTCCTGGAGATCAGGCACGTCTTCAGAGGGCTCTACTCCAGTGTTGATATGGGGACTTGGACACATTTTGTCCTATGGTTCCCATGTTTCCTAGGACTTTTTCAATGTTTTCCATTGGAGCTTCAGCTTTCCTCAGCTGATGAGCAAAGATATAGAATGAGGTTGATTGTGTGGGGTATTTTTTATCCAGCTTGGGAGTGGCAATCATCATTTATTTTCATACTCCTTTGGCCAGAACCTGGTCATATGGCCCCAACCTAACTGCAAGGGAAGCTAGGAAATGTAGGTTTTCTGTATTCCTATGATGGGAAAAAGGGACCGGCAAGCATTTAGTTAGCCTCTGATGCATGACTTTTGTTGATGTGAAATTAAAGAGATTTGTATTGGGTAAGGCTTTATAGGGTGGTTTGCCACAAGGGAAGTTCAGAGACCTTGGCCACTAGATCAAGGCAAGAGCCTTTTGTACTTCAAAATGTGAATATGCACATTAATATGTACAGCAGTGAGGACCTCTTTGAGTAGGATGGCCCCTGATCCACTGGGGTAGGTGGAACTCATTTTTGCTTCCTTAGGTCAAGATGCTGAAGAAGTGGCAGTAACCTCATGCTTGCTAGATATTCTCATAACATCAAGACCCCTCCAGAGGATATTGAAACGCTTTACATCTGGCTGATCTAATTCAACTTGATGTTAACTTGATATTGCCCATCTCTTCTCTAGAATTTTCCCTTAACATGCTTCAACTTTTACATCTGAGTCTGTCTGGATCATCAAAATGATTCTTGCCTTGCCCTCCTCACTCACTCATTCATCCATCAAACAGCTATTGAGTATCTACTATGAAAAGACAATAGAATAGTTTTTGGTTATATCTTCAGATAGTAATATGTCTTTACAAAGAGGTAGAAACTTTCAATTCATGAAATAATCTATTCAATAACAGTAATTTATAATTTAGCACAAGACAGTGTGCTAAAGGAATAATCATGCTATATGGCTGTTGGCTTCTCATTTGAATTATTAGTTCCACGAAAGTGTGGGCAAATATGGTAGAGTGTTGATTAACTTTCAGAGGAAGAACTCAAGACTGCCCTCACAGAGTTTTCAAATGCCATTTGGGCTATATGATGTATGGCTTGGTACTATTTTGGTCAAGGCTGGATTGTCTTGACCTTTAATATCTCTATTCATTTGTTTCTCTACCTCAGTCAATGAGAAGCAGGATCCAGATAATCACTATAGCTCTTTGAGTCCATCATTTGTTTTTTCTGCCATCTAGTGCTCCTTACTTCTTCCCTGGTGTGACTCCAAGAAAAAGGAAAAGCAATTTAATTTTAATGTTATCTGAAGTCAGACATAATTAGGAAGACAAATCTACTGGGAAAAAAATCTGCATTCCCAAGCCAAATACTGTGGTGTTGGCAGTCAGATCAAGCACCAACCAAATGCATTAACTGTGCTCTATGAGGCTTTCACTGAAGGTAATAGTTATGTTTCAAGAGGGCATGATGTGACCCGTGGTATTTCCAAATTCTCAAGAGTAACAAGCCATGAAAAAAATAGGATTTATTTGTGTGTATGAGTTCTAAAAATCATCCTTTGATTTTTCATGGTAGGAAGAGTATCAGACTGAAGCAATGTTATCAAAGGGCCATCTAGGATGTTGTTCAAAATACCAGTTTGTGAGTCCCACCCTACACCTTATCAAGTCCAGATATCTGAGGTAGAACCCAGTAAATCTAAATTTTTAACAAACTCCCCAGTTTGAGAGTTCATTAAAAGCTTGGCAACCATTAAACAAGGAGTCAAATCCCAGAACTGTCCTCATCTGTAGAAGGAGAATATTAACACTTATGCTCCTGTCCCACAGGGCTGTTGTACGGGTTAAAAGGAAATCAGGGACCTGAAGTCCTCTGCCAGATGAAAATTTCCCTGCAAATATAAGCCTGTGTTGTTACTGTCAGGGGCAGAAGCCGAGACAACCAACCATCTTTTGCTTTTCTATTTTATATTCCTGTCCCCTCAGGAGTTTAGGCACAGAGTATCAGAATGTGATGCATTTATTCAGGACCCCCTGCTTTAGTTGAGTTTATATCAACTGCAGCAGCTCCAAAGCGCATGTGGAGTTAACCTTAAGCAAAGTTCCACTGTGCACTTACAGATTTTAAAAGGGACAGGCACAATGTTCTGTTGATCAGGGACACAAACAAAGCTATTAACTGTAGGTCTAGGGAAAGGGAAAAAAATCACTTTTCATATTGTGCAACCAACCCTAAATCAGGTCAATCTCTCCTTCGTTGCTGGCTAATATCCAAGTCACAGTGAAAAGCTGATGTTTTTGTTTAGAATGGATTTTTGCAGTGTTTATAAACCAAGACTCCTTGAAATTTTCATTAAGAGGATCATACAGTTCACCTCTTGTCCTGCCCTTTCTCCTTTCTCCTGGAATAGTTGAGTGATTTTGAAAATTCTCACTAGTTTAATTGATTAGTAAGGAGAGTTACTTTTGAAAGTCACCTTCTGCAAAGCAGAACTGAGATTGACACACAGCAAGATTCTATGACCTTAGTGTATGCGTCATAGGGAATGATGAGAACATGACCTTCATTATAGCTTTGAGTATGTGAGGAAGGGAAGGGAACTATCATATATGAATTCTGTGCCAGCACTGGGCTAGGCATGTGAGTCCTGTTATGTCATTGAATCCTAATAATTTATGAACCTGTGACATAGGTATATTCATAAACAAGGAAATTAAGGCTCAAAGTCGTTAACTTGCAGTAGGTGGTAGAGCCAGGATTATTTCTGTGGGACAAACCACCTTAAAACTTGATGACTTACAGGGCGCCTGGGTGGCTCGGTTGGTTGAGCGACTGCCTTCGGCTCAGGTCATGATCCTGTAGTCCCGGGATCGAGTCCCACATCAGGCTCCCTGCTCGGCAGGAGGTCTGCTTCTCCCTCTGACCCTCCCCCCCCATGCTCTCTCTCTCTCTCAAATAAATAAATAAAATCTTTAAAAAAACAACCCCCCCCCCCCCAAAACTTGATGACTTACAAAGATAGTCATCTATTAATGCCCTCAAGTCTACAGCCAGTATTAATGGACAGGGCAGCTGGGCGGTCCTGCCGATCTGGGTCAGGTTCAGCTAATCTTGGTTGAGTTAGCTTCTGCATTTGCAGCCAGTTTGTCAGTTGGCTGGTGTGTGTGTGTGTGTGTGTGTGTGTGTGTGTGTGTCTGACTGGTTCAGGAGGACCTCATCGCGTGTCTGGCAGTTGGTTAACTGTTGGTTAGGGTATGGGAGTGTGGAAGACTATATTTTCGAAAGATGACCACCACAATATATCCTGTCTCATGCGTTCTTTTTACAATGGGAGATTGCTGTTTCCTCCTTCCCCTTGAATCTGGGAAGAACTTTGTGACTGCTTTGACCAATAGAATACGTCAGAAGGAATGCTGCGCTAATTTCCAGGTTTAGCCTTGAGAAACTGGTAGCTTCCATTTTCTTCCCGTCATGACTTTTCTCTTGGAACCCACCTCCAGTGCTATGAGGAAGTCCAGCAGCCACAAGGAGAGGCTACAGCTGGGTGTCCAGTCCCACGGTCCCAGCCGAGGTCCCAACTGACAGCCAGCATCAGCCAGAAGACACGTGAGTGACACTTCGATGACTCCAGGTCCCAAATGAGTCACCCCCAGCCTCTGAGCTGCCCTAGCTAATGCTGTGGGAAGCAGAGATGAACGGTCTCTGCCAGGACCTGCCCAAAGTGCTCATTTGTAAGGAAAATGGATGATAATTGTTGTTTTAAGGCACTGAGTTTGAGGTGGCTTGTTACGCAGCAGTAGATAACTGGAATGGAGTTATGGTGTCACTCAGCAGGCTCGACGGGGCTTGTTTGCAGGGTAGCTAAGCAGGGTTCCTGCGGAAGTGCAAAAGGTCTCTTGAGGTCTAGGCTCTCAACTAGCTTACTGTCACTTCCACTGCATTCTGTGGTGAAAGCACATGACAATGGCAGCCGAATATAAAGGAAGGGGAAATAGACTGTCTTTTGCTGGGAGGAGCTAAAGCCACATTGCGAAGTGCTTGGATAAAGGGAGAAATAACCCTTGTCACCATTTTGGGAATCTGCATTGTGCAACCTCCTAAAGCCTGTGGACAATTCAGGCCAGTAAGAGATTTTAAAAACCCAAAGAAATCTTAAGGATTGTGTTTCATATAACAATATATAGACAATAGGACCTGAGTTTTGGCAGTTTGGCCATATAGACTGTCACTTGCATGGAGAAAAAGTCAAGAAAATAGCTATCACAAAGCCCATCCGTATACTTTACTGAGAGTGGAGGAATGCTCTCTCTCTCCAAACCCCATTGAGGTAGTGAGGAATAAAGCTTGGAAGGAATGGGAACAATTTTATTCCTTTATGCTGCAGAATACGTAGGGCATGTGTCAAAACTTGATTTGCATTCATTCATTGATTTATTCGGGAAACATGCATTCAATGGGCCTGTCAAGCAGTTGAAGTAATGGTCTTAGGACTATTATCAAGGCCCTTGCTGGGTCTAAGATCATGAACAACCACTTCTGAAGATGGGTTATATTGGGGAGTATAGGAAGCCGGGTTCACTGGGGCAAACACCGTATTTGGGCCAGCTTTGGAGTAAGTTTCCTGACTTCTGGTAGAGCCCTGACTTGTGGAAAAGCTCCAGTCAGTCACCAACTTGCCGGGCTGGGGAATGCAAGGGGTGTCCTTTGGAATGGGGTATAGTCAGAACAAAGCTTCTTTTGATTTCTTCAGGCTAATCGAAACAGATCCACTTCAGTTTAATTGCTACCCAAATTAACAAACTGTTCTTTGGAGAAGTGTCTATTCATGTCTTCTGTCCATTTTTTAACTGGATTATTTGTTTTTTGGGTGTTGAGTTTGATAAGTTCTTTAAGATTTTGGATACTAACCCTTTATCTGATATGTCATTTGCAAATATCTTCTTCCATTCCATAGGCTGCCTTTTAGTTTTGCTGATTATTTCCTTCACTGTGCAGAAGCTTTTTATCTTGATGAGGTCCCAGTAGTTCATTTTTGCTTTTGTTTCTCTTTCCTCCAGAGATATGTCTAGTAAGAATTTGCTGCAGCCGAGGTCACAGAGGTTGCTGTCTGTTTTCTCCTCCAGTATTTTGATAGTTCCCTGTCTCACAGTTAGGTCTTTCATCAATTTTGAGTCTATTTTTGTGTATGGTGTAAGGAAATGGTCCAGTTTCATTCTTCTGCATGTGGCTGTCCAGTTTTCCCAGCATCATTTGTTGAAGAGACTGTCTTTTTTCCATTGGATATTCTTTCCTGCTTTGTTGCAGATTAGTTTGCCAAAGAGGACATTCAGATGGCAAACAGACACATGAAAAGATGCTCAACATCACTCATCATCAGGGAAATACAAATCAAAACTACAATGAGATACCACCTCACACCTGTCAGAATGGCTAAAATTAACCACTCAGGAAACAACAGATGTTGGTAAGGATGCAGAGAAAGGGGAAGTTTAAGAGAAACTGTTGGTGGAAATGCAAACTGGTGCAGCCACTCTGGGAAATAGTATGGAGGTTCCTCAAAAAGTTAAAAATAAAACTACCTTACAACCCAGCAATTGCACTCCTAGGTATTTATCCAAAGGATACAAAAATGCTGATTCAAAGGGGCACATGCACCCCAATGTTTATAGCAACACTATCAACAATAGTCAAATTATGGAAAGAGTCCAAATGTCCATCAACTGATGAATGGATGAAGAAGATGTGGTATATATATTCAATGGAATATCACTAGGCGATCAAAAGGAATGAAATCTTGCCATTTGCAATGGTGTGGAGGGAACTAGAGTGTATTATGCCAAGTGAAATGAGTCAGTCAGAGAAAGACAAATATATGATTCACTCATATGTGGAATTTAAGAAACAAAACACATGAACATATGGGAAGGGAAGGAAAAATAAAGTAAGATATAAACAGAGAGGGAGGCAAACCATAAGAGACTCTTAACTATAGAGAACAAACTGAGGGTTGCTGGAGGCAAGATGAGTCGGGGGATGGGCTAAGTGGTGATGGGCATTAAGGAGAGCACTTGTTGGGATGAGCACTGGGTATTATATGTAAGTGATGAATCACTAAATTCTATCCCAGAAACCAATACTACACTATTTGTCTGCTAACTTGAATTTAAATAAAAAAAAATCAACAAATAGTTTTTGAGCACCTCCCATGCTCCAGTCACTTTTTTGGGTGCTTAACACACAGAACTGAAATAAGATCTGGGCCCTGCTTCAGACGTGTTCATGGTCTTGAAATCACTTGGCAAACCAATTCTTACCATTCAGTGTTCTGAATACTTGATCATGTCAAAGAGGTTGTGAACAGGAAGCACTGGAGAGGGACACTGAATTTAGTCTGTGGGAATGGGAAGGTTTTCTGGAAGCCTCCAGGATGAGAAGGACTTATGGGAAGTGGGAAAAGGTGCCTATAGACAGGAGGAATAACATATGCAAAAACCCAGAAGCAAGAGGAAAAAGTCTAGATGTGTGTGAGAGAAAGTCAAGAAACAAACGCACAGAACAAGGCAGGAGCCTGAGGGAAAGGACAAGATCAGGTTTGGTTTTAGGAATCAGGAATATGGAGAATGGATTCAAGGAAGAGAGCTCGGAACTTTGAGAGGTAATTGGGGTGATTCAGGCCAGCAGAGAGTCCCAGACATAGTCGCGGGGCTGGCATTTTAAGGACATTTGCTGTCACTGGATTTGGATTAACTGGGTGGGGAGTCCAGGCTGATGCTCAGGTTTGGAACAATGGGTAGTTGGTGCAGCCATTGTCTGACGCGCAGAACAGAGGAGGACAGGCAGGCTAGGGTTGGGACAATGATGAGTTAGGCTTAGGACATGCCATGTTGGAGGACCCATGAGACATCTAGCCTGACCAAGTGGGCCCTGAAGACTTGAAGACTGTTTTCTGGGTTGTTCCAATTCCTATCTTCTCTCTCTCTCTTTCTTTGTCTGCTTTCATCCCTGCCTCCCCATACCCCACAAAATCCAAATCTCTGAACCAAAAGAGTGAAAAATGCATTTGAAACAGTTGCTATGTTCACACGGAGTGTTGTGCATGTCTCTCCTATCTCCTAGATGGCATTGTATCCTCCCTTGAGAGACCAGTCTGAGTACAGTGACTGCCTTACATATCCATAAATGACTGTACAACCTCCAAGCACACGTTAACACACATCCTGCAGATTAGAGGCATGGGTTGGTCCGTAAACCACTCTGTATCTGCCTCCAAACCTGAAAGCTATTACAGAGTTTTCCAGTTGCAGTGCAGGGATATTTCCTTCTATGGTTTTATGTATTTTATAATGTATAAATTACAAATCCAATGTGTATCTCACAACAGTCCTCTAATATCCGTGAGAAAGATATGAATTCCATTTTATTGATGAAGAAATTGAGGCTGAGAAAGCATGTGACTTAACCACTACGGTAGATCTGGAACATGCAGCCAGACCGGTTTCTCCAAGTCCAATGTTCCCTCTGTCCCAGCACCTTGTCCTTCTTTGGGCAAGAATAGCCCAGAAACGCTGTGCTCTACAGGGCCTGGAATCGGTCCTCTAAGTAAGCATGTTGTGATCTGACTTGGGTGATGTCAGCCTCTCCTACGGAAAGGAGCCTCCCCCATTGTATCTCCAGTTGTTCCCCTGGTCAGAGGCTATGCCCGGCTGTTGCATTTGTCTGTTGGGCCATTTACTGAGGTTGTATGGAGAGAATGGAATCACTACAATTCTTTTGGGAGCACTAATTAATATAATATAATATAATATGATGAAATATAATACATTACAATTATTATATAATAAATTATAATACATTAATTATATATACATAATTATGTATGTGTATGTATTTATATATATGTATATGATAACTTTCTGCTTTTATGCATAGGTGCTATTTTTCCTTGCCACGTATTTCTTTCCAGCTCAATAGCTAGGGAAACGCAAAGACCACCACTAAACTTCATGTCTGAAACTGACAAAGCAGATGTGCACCTTGGCAACCTTTCACTTACAGCCTAGGGTGATGGGGCAAGGGATCAGCAGGAGAAAGTTTGGGCTGAAAATATCTTACTTTTCTTGGTTACTTGTTTGATGAGCCTTGGTGTGCCATCTGCCTGGCAGATAGTAGGCACTCACAAAGAGTTTTCAGGAGAGGGTATATTATAAGAGGGTATGTTATAAACATTTGCTGGCAAACTCCATGTCGTTGGTGATATTATGGGAATGATATTACTCAGTAACCAGTCTCTTATGGCAGCAAGGCGGGGGGAGGCTAATGGAAATAGAATTATAAAGGACTTTAGGGATTGTAAGATAAAAGATGCTCAATGGGAAAAGATGTGTTTAAACATACATATTAGAAAAAATGGTTCCCGAGAGGCATTCTTTGAATAACAAATGGGCCATAGTAAAGTCGTTTGAAAAATACAACACCAAGTTCCAGCATGAACGAATGGGCATATTCTTATGAGAATGAATGCCATTCTTGTTATTCATTCTGGGGCAAGATCCTCTACTTCTTCTTCTTTTTTTAAAAAAAGATTTTATTTATTTATTTGAGAGAGAGAATGAGATAGAGAGAGAAAGCATGAGAGTGGGGAGGGTCAGAGGGAGAAGCAGACTCCCTGCTGAGCAGGGAGCCCGATGCGGGACTCAATCCCCGGACTCCAGGATCATGACCTGAGCCGAAGGCAGTTGCTTAACCAACTGAGCCACCCAGGTGCCCCGAGATCCTCTACTTCTTAAGAAATTGCCAAGTAATGGTGGTTTCCTGGGCTATATTTCCCTGCCCAGTGGCTCCCTGAGAGCCCTGGTGGTTGAGCATCACTTGGCTAGGAGTCAATGAACCAAATTCTCCCGTCTTCTTTAGGTCGCAGGCCTGTTTTATGATCTCATCCCAATTTCTCATTAGTTCACTCCTTCAAGCAGGAATGTCATTGGGATACCTGAGAACAGTTTGGAGAGGAGGGATATAAAGGGGAAGCATGGCAGCTTCAAAGCCAAGCAAGGACTGTCTGAGAAGAGCCCCAGGGATGGAAGAAGCACGAAGAGGCCAGCTGGGTCCCTGGTCACTTCTCCCTGAAGCCCTTTGGGTCTTCATGGACTGGGCAGTGGAGGAGACAGGCAACAGATGGGAGACAGCAAAAGACAGAAGAACCTGTGGTTTTTCATAGCCCATGGTCCATGCTCAGGAGCTCCTGCTCAAGTCTTTTGATATTCCAAACCATACCCTCTCTTTAGCTTGGTATGAATCAGTTGAGAAATCGTTCCTTTGTTGAGAGGCAGGGTGGCTTCGTGAGAAGAGCCCAAACTAGCATCTTTTTTTTTTTATTCTTATGTTAATCCCCATACATTACATCATGAGTTTTAGATGAAGTGTTCCATGATTCATTGTTTGTGCACAACACCCAGTGCTCCATGCAGAATGTGCCCTCCTCAATACCCACCACCAGGCTAACCCATCCTCCCACCCCCCTCCCCTCTAGAACCCTGTTTGTTTTTCAGAGTCCATCGTCTCTCATGGTTCGTCTACCCCTCCGATTTCCCCCGCTTCATTCTTCCCCTCCCGCTACCTTCTTCTTCTTCTTTTTTTTCTTAACATATATTGCATTATTTGTTTCAGAGGTACAGATCTGAGATTCAACAGTCTTGCACAATTCACAGCACTTACCAGAGCACATACCCTCCCCAGTGTCTATCACCCAGTCACCCCATCCCTCCCACCCCACCCCCCACTCCAACAACACTAGCATCTTAAGTCTCTAGGTTCAGCCCCCTTTGCTGACTGAGTGACACTGAACAAGTCAGTTTCACAGTCTCGAAGTAATTTCATATCTAAAATAAGGAATGAAATAATTATATATGGAGAATTCCTATCAATGTTCGGCTGCAATCAGAACTCAAAAACAGTGATCGTTCTATTTATTATTACTGTGGTGGTCAGTGGGGCTGGATGAAGGTGAGGTGAGGGAAAACCCCTTCCCTCCGTCCCCAGGCTCCAGAGCAGAACTTTGCTTTCTGACTTCCTCTGGGCTCTCCCCTTCCCCGTCCCAGTCCCTATCACAATCTCACTGCTGGGCTTCCCTTGACGGTTCCTTGAGGAACTGCTCATTCTTGTCCCCTTGACAAAGACGATCACTCAGCTCTGTGAATGCACCACAGCACGCCCTGCCAGCCTGCTCCAGACACTCCCAAATGTGGATGCTTTTTTTTTTTTTTTTAATTTTTTATTCTTATGTTAATCCCCATACATTACATCATTAGTTTTAGATGAAGTGTTCCATGAATCATTGTTTGTGCATAACACCCAGTGCTCCATGCAGAATGTGCCCTCCTCAATACCCACCACCAGGCTAACCCATCCTCCCACCCCCCTCCCCTCTAGAACCCTGTTTGTTTTTCAGAGTCCATCGTCTCTCATGGTTCGTCTCCCCCTCCGATTTCCCCTGCTTCATTCTTCCCCTCCCGCTACCTTCCTCTTCTTCTTTTTTTTTTTTCTCAACATATATTGCGTTATTTGTTTCAGAGGTACAGATCTGAGATTCAACAGTCTTGCACAATTCACAGCGCTTACCAGAGCACATACCCTTCCCAGTGTCTATCACCCAGTCACCCCATCCCTCCCACCCCACCCCCCACTCCAACAACCCTCAGTTTGATTCCTGCGATTAAGAATTCCTCATATCAGTGAGATCATATGATACATGTCTTTCTCTTTTTGACTTATTTCACTCAACATAATACCCTCCAGTTCCATCCAAATGTGGATGCTTTTGCTCATTCCCTCCCACTCCTTCCCAGGGCTCAGTGTGAAGCAATAGAGAGGGGGATGTTTGGTGCCCGGATAGAAGCCTTTTGGCCAGGCTACAGATGATTTTAATAATTATAATGATAAAAATGTCAAAATGGATACCAATTATAGAGTATCTGCTGTGTTTAGGTGCTTTTCCTTATCATGTCATTGAATTCTTATCCTAATCCTTTTGGACTCCAAGACCATGTTTGTTCCATTAAACTTTGACCAAACATGGGGGCCAGATTATCCTGCCTTCCTTATGGAATCATCCTTAAGAATGGATTCCCTCTTTAATACCCATCACCAGGCTAACCCATCCCCCCAGGTATTAAAGAGGGCACGTATTGAATAGAGCACTGGGTGTTATACGCAAACAATGAATCATGGAATACTACATCAAAAACTAATGATGTAATGTATGGTGACTAACATAACATAATAAAATAAAATTAAAAAAAAAAGAATGGATTCTCAAGTCCTGGAGTTTTAGATCATTTATTCATTTGGAATCAGCTAAGGAGACACAAGACAATTAAGTTTCATCACCTGCTGGTCACACCTGGTTTCCTTTCTACATCAATCAACACTTCCCAGCCCAGTCCCATGGGCACTATTTCTGGAGTCTAGTCTATCCCAGACCCCAGTAGACTCTCTGGTGTCAGCTTTCGGTACAGAGTTCCAGCCGCTCTGTGCAGCTGCAGGGCGACTTCCTGTGGGGTGCGTGTTATCCAGGTGGAGGGCTTTTCATGACAATGGGAACTCCAAGGAATGTGGGGGGATCCAGGGCTGCTCCAGGAATAGCATCTTTTCTAAGACAGAGTCTGTGTTCTGAGCAAATGCCATAGGCTGGCAAATGCCTAGCAGAGGACCCATGTCTCCACTGTTCCCCTCTTTGAAGAAGGTGTGGGGGGAGGAGATGGGGAGGGAGGGTTTGAATGTGGTGGTTACAGGACACTGGGGTTAGTCTCACAAAAGTATACTAGACCGTTCTTGTCACCGGTCTAGTCATCATAGTGTGATGCCACAGTCTCTCCACGGGCACACACACACACTTTCTCCTGGTTCAGCCATCCTCCAGAAACCAAATTGCCTGATCTCCCTTTAGGTGTACAAATGCTGCAGACCTCCTTTTCCAAATTTCTCCTAGTGCTTATTTCTGTCCTGGTCCTATGCTGTGCCTGACTCTTCTCCCCTTTGCTTTGAAGAGTGGGGACCCTGCTTTGAGGATAACAAATAGAAGTGTCAAACACATCAGCGCTGCCGCCTGCAAAGATAAATGGGGCGACACATGGAGCAACCTCTGTGGATCCCAGGGCCCCAGCAGAAGCTGACATTGTGACAGATGGGACAAGTGGCACTGACACAATCAGGTCATGTGAATGTCAAGGGGGTGAGGGTGGTGTCTGCTCCTCTGTTGGCTCCCCCTCCCTCTCTGCCACGTACATACTGTGTTGCTGGAGATCATAAAGAGATAGCAGGCAGGTCACTGCTCCTCCCCAGGCCTTATGAATCTTCCCTGTCAGTGGCACAGGGCAAGCAAGCAGGCTGTCTGCAGAGCCTCCTGCTATCTCAGCAGAGACAACTGAGTTACCTTGCAAAGAAAGTTGGTCCTAGGCAAAGATTGTCCTGAACATTGAACGTCATCTCTTTCCAGGCCTGCCCTGTTGATCACACTTTCTTGTCAGTCCTTCCATATACCCAGGAGGCTCACCTCATCTCTGGCTCTCACCCAGAAACCCCTCCCAGGTCTTGCCAATCAGCCCAGGCAATGGATCTTTCCATTCTTTCCTCTTAAATTCTAGGTGGTAATTGTTCACTTTCAATTTCCTTCTTCATTCTGCCTAAAGAAAAGCTTTCCTTTACTCATAGGTGCTATTCTGAGCTGAGATCTTCTCTGGGCCCCTGCTTTCACTATCCATTGCTGATGAGCCACGTGGGACCCAAACAGTCAGTTTAACTCATTAAACACAGTTGGGAGAAAAGATTGGGCACAACGTTAGGAGTCTGAATTTCATTCCATATTCAGCTGTGGGTTGGGGGACAGAATGCTACTTCACGTTCCATTCCGTCTCTCATTGCAGGATTCTCTGTGGAATTGGATACTGCCCCTAGAGATGAGGGAGGAAACAATCACACAGTTCTCTTGGATGCTTCGTAAAAATTGGGGATGGTGAGCAGTAGGGAAAGAAAGGACAGAGGGAAGGAGCCAGTGGAGGGTGCCTCTGAGCGGAATGAATGTGCTTGTGCCCGCTACTTAACTCTTTCAGCCCAGTTTCCCTGTCGTAAATAGGGATAACATTTAACACCTGGCCTAACAGGGGGATAATAATACTTCCCCGAGAGGCTGTTGAGAGGCTCATTTGAGAAGATGCATGTGAAGTGTTGGCACAGTACATCTCAATACCTGGTGGCTATTATCATGATTATGCCCCTACCTCCTGATTGGATTTAGTAGGCAAAGCTCTCAGATACTGGGAATGGAGAGCTGTATGGAAGGAGTGCCTGGTTTGTCCACCGAAATGATGCTGCAGAGGGATGCTCAACGTCTAGATGAGCAAGATCAATACCACTTTTGGAAAAGATTATATGCTATACTAGGCAGCAAATAGACCATTGAAACTGGATTTGAAAGCATTTATGGAGTCCATTAGAGACGATTAAACATACCAGCACAGAGAAAAATAAACAGTGGATATGCATGTGCTTGCACATAGGCAGCCTACTAGCACTCTTTCTCTTTCTGTCTCTCTTTTTCTCCCTTCCTGCCTCTCCATTTTCAGGCTTAGGTGAGTAGGACTGATCAAGTAACCTCTTCTAAGAAAAATACTCCATGATACTGTGGCTGCGCAGGTCCAGCTATTTAGTGTGTGAAATTTCAGGAGCTGAATAGGAAGCAATACCTCAATTTATGGTGGGCAGTGGATGAGTTCTCCCTGACTGATAGGCTGATGGCTTTTCCAGGAATAACTTAGACCTTTTGGTTAGCTTTTTAAAGTTACTGGCGAGCAATTTAGTGCACTAGAGCGGTAATTTCGTGTCCTCTGGTGGCTTGAAATAATTAGATTATTTTGTGGAATGAATAAATGAGAAGTTAACTCACTGGCATGGATCAGTGTGGTAGCATGATTTATTTCTTGCAAAGGTGAATGCTCTAGGGTCTTGACCCTACATATAATTGTTTTGACTTCTTCCCCTTTCTCATTTGTAATGTTTTGGGTCATTTTGTTGGGGAGGTTGCCCAGTGGAGTGGGAAAAGCATATGGACTTTGGGATCAGCCAAATCTTGATTCAGTTTTTACTGGGTGTGTGACCTTGAGCAAATCACTTAACATGCCAGACCCCACTTCCTAATCAGTGGTAATAATACTTACCTTATATGAGAGGTGCATGAATTAAGTCTGTTACTAAAAGTGCCTAACGCAGCTCCTAGCCCACATTAGAAACCCAAACAAAGATTAGATTCCTTTTAGTCTCCCTCCCCACCATGTTATTTTAAAATGATTAATGTTATACCAAGCATAAACATCCAGCACATTATTAATTATGGCTTTATTCATTTGTTAGGTTAGAATAAAACTCTGCCTTGATAAAGTGCTTTAATGAAAATGTTTACTGAGTCTGTGTTTTTGGGTGAAATGAAAGGTGCTTGACCCAATCCAAGGCAAAACCTCTATCTTCAAACTAACCAAAGATTACCTTAATATAGAGACTTTGAACAGAATCTTGTTTAGGGAATTGGTTTGTATTGCCTTCTGTTTCGGCATTATATTCGATGGACATTGTACAGCCCTTTGATAAAGTACAGAAATGAAAAAATCAGTAATCAAACTGCATTTGGAGGTTGTAGGGCCATTAGTATTTAGGTGAGTTGGTGACAGAAGCAGACTTTGCTTTTCACAAGTTTGCTGGGATGTGATACTACAACAGGTCCAAATTAATTCAGCAGAGTGGGATGGGGATATGTGTTCTCAGTTCCTGCTAGAACATTACAGCGTTGGAATTCTTGTTACAATTTATTCCAAGCCTCAAATCTGTGTATCACTTATCTGCTGAATTGAACAAATTGAAAGTGATCACATTTAGGAACTATTGGTAGGAGGTTGGTGCTTCCACTGCTTTAATAACATCTTGAGAGCTAACGGGGTTCACTGATGTTCCTCAAATCTATCCTACCTCCCTCTGCACAAATGAACTCAGTTGGAGGTCGAGTTTATTGATGTTTAAATGAGTATATTTGGCTCACTGTAGTGTCTATCTAAATGAACACTGCTTTGGTGCATTGAAACTTAATGATTTACTCTGCATCCAGGTGAGAGAGGGGGGATGTTGTGGCATTCAGGCAGGGATGAGGACATATGGAACACATGTCTTCCAACCAAGAATAGTTGCAAATTGAATTAATTTCTGAGATAGATCATAGAAGGTTATTTTGATATTGGGATAAGGGAACTTTAAGAATATCCTACTGAGGCTGGAAAAGTAAAGTAATAGCTGGGTGGGGGCAGGAAATTAGGAGGAATGCCTAGGTGAGACTACTTAAATCTGTCAGCGTTTTCCTACAATTGCATGTTTCCCCTTAGGGGACAAAAGATGTAACCCATTTGCTGATTGAGCTTAGAATTTCTGAGGTAAAATCATGGAAACCAAAGTTCACTTCCCGTAAATACCAGTGATCAGTTATGGCAGAACTCCTTCCTTGGCTCCACATGCTCTCCAGCTACTGTCTCATTTCTCTGATATTCTTCTTATACAAATTTTTCAAAGGAGTTGTCTACACGCATTGTTACTATATCTGAACTTTCCAATCTCTCTTAAATCCACTCAAGTCAAATCTTTGATCCTACCAATTGGCTGAATTCAATTTTGTCAAGATTACTGGTGACCTCCAAGTTACCAAATCCAATGGTATCTCTTCATTTTCACCTTGTTTGAACCCTCAACATCTTGGGGCAATGTGGAGCATTTCCTCTCTCTTGAAACACTCTCCTTTCTTGGCTTCCTTGAAAATTCTTTCTTCCTCTTTTTTTTTTTTTTTTTAAAGATTTGACTTTTGTGGAGAGGAGCAAGATGGTAGAGGAGTAGGAGACCTGGATTTCGCCTGGTCCCAGGAATTCAGCTGGATAGGGATCAAACCATTCTGAACACCTACGAACTCAACAGGAGATTGAAGAAAAGAATAGCAACAAATCTCTAAACAGAAAAGCGACCACTTTCTGGAAGGTAGGACGTGCAGAGAAGTGAATCTGAGGCGATATTCGGGAGGATAGATGGCGGGGGAGGGGCCTCCATTGGCCGCTTCTGGCAAGTGATAGAGCCGTGCGCGGAGCACAAAATTGGAACTTTTAGAAGTCTGCTCCGCTGAGGGACATTGATCCAGTGGCTAAGCAGGGGGTGGAACCCTTGTGGGACAGTGTGGTCTCAGGACCCTCGGGGTCACAGAAAGACTGGGGGTGCCTGAGTGTGGCAGAGCTCCCAGGTATCAGAGTAGGGAAGCCGGCTGCAGAGACGGAGCCGAGGCGTGGGCTCTCGGCTCGGGGTTGCCATAAACCGTGATCCCCGGCACAGTCGGGCCACTGCTCCTCCAGCAGGGACCCAACAAGCGGCAGATCTGGGGAGACTCCCCTTCCTCCCCTGGGAGGGGCAGCGCGGGAGCGCACCACAGGGATCTGCTGGGTTTGGAGACTCCACAAGGGGTCGGGTGCCAGAGATAGAAACGGTTGGTCACAGGCCGGGTGAGCACGGAGTGCCGCCGGAGACCGGGGAGAGGGAGTGATTGACTACTTTTCTCTGGGGGCTCACTGAGAGCGGGACCCCGAGTTCTCGGCTTCTCCAGGGTGGAGATTGGGAGGCCACCATTTCACTCTCGTCCTCCAAAGCTGTATGGAAAGCTTGGAACAACAGCTCCTAAGAGCAAACCTGAGCAGATTACTTAGCCTGGATCGGGCAAGGGCGGGGCAATTCCGCCTCCAGCAAAGACATTTGGAAACCATGGCAACAGGCCCTTCCCCCAGAAGATCAGCAAGAACAGCCAGCCAAGACCAAGTTTACCGATCAATGAGAATGGCAGAACTCCAGCACTAGAGGAATATAGCACGTAGAATCCATGGCTTTTTACCATGATTCTTTAGCCTTTCAAAGTTAATTTTTTTTTAACTTTCTTTTTCTTTTTTTTTTTTTGAATTTTTTTTCCCTTTTTCAACCAACATCTTATCAATCCCTTTTTTAAAAAAATCTTTTTTATTTTTCATTTTTAGAGTCATATTCTATCCCTTCATAGTAGTTACCCTTATTTTTGGTATGTATATATAAGTTGTTCTCTCTTTAAAATTTTGGGATACAGTTTCTTCTAACAGACCAAAATATACCCTAAATCTCTAGTTTATGGCTTTGTTCTAGTTTCCTGCCTGATCACATTCTCTCCCCCTTTTTTTTTTAAATCCTCTTCTTTCTTTTTTCAACCAAATTCTTATCTTATCAATTCCTTTTATAAAATCTTTTATAATTTTCATCTTTACAGTCATATTCCACCCCTTCATCATATTAACCCTTTTTTTGTACATATATAAGTTTTTCTTTCTTTAAGATTTTGGGAAGCACTTTCTTCTAACAGACCAAAGTAGCCCAAAATCCAGTGTATGGCACTGATCTATGCACGAGCCTGATCATATTTGATCATATGCTGGTTTTTATTTTTTGTATGTTTGTTTTTATCTTTTTCTTTTCTTTTTCTTTTTTCTTTCTTTCCCTTTCTTTTCCCTCAGTTTCAGGTCTTTTCTGATTTGTTTAGTGTATATTTTCTGGGGATGTTTTACCCTGTTAGCGTTTTGTTATCTCATTAATCTAATCTCCTCTGGACAAAATGACAAGATGGAAAAAAATCACCTCAACAAAAAGAACAAGAGGCAGTACCGACTGCCAGGGACCTAATCAATATGGACATTAGTACGATGTCAGAACTAGAGTTCAGAATGATAATTTTAAAGATACTAGCTGTGCTTGAAAAAAGCATGGAAGTTATTAGAGAAACCCTTTCTGGAGAAATAAAAGAACTAAAATCTAACCAACTCGAAGTCAAAAAGGCTACTGATGAGGTGCAATAAAAAATGGAGGCTCTAACTGCTAGGATAAATGAGGCAGAAGAGAGAATTAGTGATACAGAAGACCAAATGATGGAAAATAAAGAAGCTGAGAAAAAAAGAGATAAACAACTACTGGATCACGAGGGCAGAATTTGAGAGATAAGCGATACCATAAGATGAAACAACATTAGAATAATTGGGATCCCAGAAGAAGAAGAAAGAGAGAGAGGGGCAGAAGGTATATTGGAGCAAATCATAGCAGAGAACTTCCCTAATTTGGGGAAGGAAACAGGCATCAAAATCCAGGAGGCACAGAGAACCCCTCTCAAAATCAATAAAAATAGGTCCACACCCCGACATCAATTGGAAAACTTACGAGTCTCATAGACAAAGAGAAAATCCTGAAAGCAGCTCAGGAGAAGAGATATGTAACCTACAAGAGTAGAAACATTAGATTGGCAACAGACCTATCCACAGAGACCTGGCAGGCCAGAAAGGACTGGCATGATATATTCACAGCACTAAACAGAAAAATATGCAGCCAAGAATACTCTATCCAGCTAGGCTGTCATTGAAAATAGAAGGAGAGATCAAAAGCTTCCAGGACAAACAAAAACTAAAGGAATTTGCAAACACGAAACCAGCCCTACAGGAAATATTGAAAGCAGTCCTCTGAGCAAAGAGAGAGCCTAAAAGCAACATAGACCAGAAAGGAACACAGATAATATACAGTAACAGTCACCTTACAGGCAATACAATGGCACTAAATTCCTATCTTTCAGTAATTACCCTGAATGTAAATGGGCTAAATGCCCCAATCAAAAGACACAGGCTATCAGATTGGATAAAAAAACAAGACCCATCGATATGCTGTCTGCAAGAGACTCATGTTAGACCCAAAGACACCCCCAGATTGAAAGTGAGGGGGTGGAAAACCATTTACCAGGTTAATGGACACCAAAAGAAAGCTGGGGTGGCAATCCTTATATCAGACAAATTAGATTTTAAACCAAAGACTGTAATAAGAGATGAGGAAGGACACTATATCCTACTTAAAGGGTCTATCCAACAAGAAGATCTAACAATTGTAAATATCTATGCCCCTAACATGGGAGCAGCCGATTATATAACCCAATTAATAACAAAAGCAAGGAAACACATCGACAACAATACAATAATAGTGAGGGACTTTAACACCCCCCTCACTGAAATGGATAGATCATCTAAGCAAAAGATCAACAAGGAAATAAAGACTTTATTTTATTTTATTTTATTTTTTTAAAGATTTTATTTCTTTATTTGACAGAGAGAGACACAGCGAGAGAGGGAACACAAGCAGGGGGAGTGGGAGAGGGAGAAGCAGGCTCCCCGCAGAGCAGGGAGCCCGATGCGGGACTCGATCCCAGGACCCTGGGATCATGACCTGAGCCAAAGGCAGTCGCCCAACCAACTGAGCCACCCAGGCGCCTGGAAATAAAGACTTTAAATGACACACTGGACCAAATGGACTTCACAGATATATTCGGAACATTCCATCCCAAAGCAATGGAATACACATTCTTCTCTAGTGCCCATGGAACATTCTCCAGAATTGATCACATCCTAGGTCACAAATCAGGTGCCAAAAGATTGGGATCATTCCCTGCATATTTTCAGACCACAGTACTTTGAAACTAGAACTCAATCACAAGAGGAAAGTCGGAAAGAACTCAAATACATGGAGGCTAAAGAGCATCCTACTAAAGAATGAATGGGTCAATCAGGAAATTTAAGAAGAATTAAAATTCATGGAAAACAATGAAAATGAAAACACAACCGTTCAAAATCTTTGGGATGCAGCAAAGGCGGTCGTAAGAGGAAAGTGTATAGCAATACAAGCTTTCTCAAGAAACAAGAAAGATCTCAAATACACAACCTAACCCTACACCTAAAGGAGCTGGAGAGAGAACAGCTAATAAAGCCTAAACCCAGCAGGAGAAGAGAAATAATAAAGATCAGAGCAGAAATCAATGAAATAGAAACCAAAAGAACAGTAGAACAGATCAACGAAACTAGGAGCTGGTTCTTTGAAAGAATTAATAAGATTGATAAACCCCTGGCCAGACTTATCAAAGAGAAAAGAGAAAGGACCCAAATAAATAAAATCATGAATGAAAGAGGAGAGATCACAACCAACACCAAAGAAATACAAACAATTATAAGAACATATTATGAGCAACTCTATGCCAGCAAATTAGAGAATCTGGAAGAAATGGATGCATTCCTAGAGATGTATCAACTACCAAAACTGAACCAGGAAGAAATAAAAAACCTGAACAGACCTATAACCACTAAGGAAATTGAAGCAGTCATCAAAAATCTCCCAACAAACAAAAGCCCAGGGCCAGATGGCTTCCCAGGGGAATTCCACCAAACATTTCAAGAAGAATTAATACCTATTCTTCTGAAACTGTTCCAAAAAAATAGAAATAGAAGGAAAACTTTCAAATTTGTTTTATGAGGCCACCATTACCTTGATCCCCAAACCCGACAAAGACCCCATCAAAAAGGAGAATTACAAACCAATATCCTTGATGAACATGGATGCAAAAATTCTCACCAAAATACTAGCCAATAGGATCCAACAGTACATTAAAAGGATTCTTCACCACGACCAAGTGGGATTTATCCCTGGGCTGCAAGGTTGGTTCAACATCCGCAAATCAATCAATGTGATACAATACATTAACAAAAGAAAGAACAAGAATCATATGATCCTCTCAATAGATGCAGAAAAAGCATTTGACAAAGTACAGCACCGTTTCTTTATCAAAACTCTTCAGAGTATAGGGATAGATTGTACATACCTCAATATCATAAAAGCCATCTATGAAAAACCCACAGCAAATACCATTCTCAATGGGGAAAAACTGAGGGCTTTCCCCCTATGCTCAGGGACACAGCAGGGATGTCCACTATCACCAATGCTGTTCAACATAGTATTAGAAGTCCTAGCCACAGCAGTCAGAAAAAAAAAAGAAATAATAGGCATCCAAAACGACAAAGAAGAAATCAAACTCTCACTTTTTGCAGTTGATTTGATACTTTATGTGGAAAACCCAAAAGACTCCACCCCAAAACTGCTAGAACTCATACAGGAATTCAGTCAAGTGGCAGGATATAAAATCAATGCACAGAAATCAGTGGCACTCCTATACACCAACAACAAGACAGAAGAAAGAGAAATTCAGGAGTCGATCCCATTTACAATTGCGCTCAAAACCATAAGATACCTAGGAATAAATCTAACCAAAGAGGCAAAGGATCTGTACTCAGAAGACTATAAAATACTCATGAAAGAAATTGAGGAAGACACAAGGAAATGGAAAAATGTTCCATGCTCATGGATTGGAAGAACAAATATTGTGAAGATGTCAATGCTACCTAGAGCAGTCTACACATTCAGTGCAATCCCCATCAAAATATCATCAACTTTTTTCAATGAAATGGAGCAAATAATCCTAAAATTTGTTTGGAACCAGAAAAGACCCCAAATAGCCAGAGGAATGTTGAAAAAGAAAAGCAAAGCTGGTGGCATCACAATTCCGGACTTCCAGCTCTATTACAAAGCTGTCATCATCAAGACAGTATGGTACTGGCACAAAAACAGACACATAGATCAATGGAACAGAATAGAGAGCCCAGAAATGGACCCTCAACTCTATGGTCAACTAATCTTCAACAAAGCAGGAAAGAATGTTCAATGGAAAAAAGACAGTCTCTTCAACAAATGGTGTTGGGAAAATTGGATAGCCACATGCAGAAGAATGAAACTGGACCATTTCCTTACACCACACACAAAAATAGACTCCAAATGGTTGAAAGACCTCAATGTGAGACAGGAGTCCATCAAAATCCTAAAGGAGAACACAGGCAGCAACCTCTTCGACCTCAGCCGCAGCAACTTCTTCCTAGAAACATCGCCAAAGGCCAGGGAAGCAAGGGCAAAAATGAACTATTGGGACTTCATCAAGATAAAAAGCTTTTGCACAGCAAAAGAAACAGTCCACAAAACCAAAAGACAACTGACAGAACGAGAGAAGATATTTGCAAATGACATATCAGATAAAGGGCTAGTATCCAAAATTTATAAAGGAACTTATCAAACTCAACACCCAAAGAACAAATGATCCAATAAAGCAATGGTCAGAAGACATGAACAGACATTTTTCCAAAGAAGACATCCAAATGGCCAACAGACACATGAAAAAGTGCTCAACATCGCTCGGCATCAGGGAAATCCAAATCCAAATCTCAATGAGATACCACCTCACACCAGTCAGAATGGCTAAAATTAACAAGTCAGGAAATGACAGATATTGGCGGGGATGCGGAGAAAGGGGAACCCTTCTACACTGTTGGTGGGAATGCAAGCTGGTGCAACCACTCTGGAAAACAGTATGGAGGTTCCTCAGAAAGTTGAAAATAGAGCTTCCATATGACCCAGCAATTGCACTACTGGGTATTTACCTCAAAGATACAAATGTAGGGATCCAAAGGGGTATGTGCACCCCGCCGTTTATAGCAGCAATGTTCACAATAGCCAAACTGTGGAAAGAGCCAAGATGTCCATTGGCAGATGAATGGATATAGAAGATGTGGTATATATACCAATGGAATATTATGCAGCCATTAAAAGGAATGAGATCTTGCCATTTGCAACAACATGGATGGAACTGGAGGGTATTATGCTGAGCAAAATAAGTCAATCAGAGAAAGACATGTATCATATGACCTCACTGATATGATGAATTCTTAATCTCAGGAAACAAACTGAGGGTTGCTGGAGTGGTGGGGGGTGGGAGGGATGGGGTGGCTGGGTGATAGACATTGGGGAGGGTATGTGGTATGGTGAGTGGTGTGAACTGTGTAAGACTGTTGAATCACAGATCTGTACCTCTGAAACAGATAATACATTGTATGTTAAAAAAAAGAAGAAGAAGAAGAAGATAGCAGGAAGGGAAGAATGAAGGGGGGGAAACCGGAGGGGGAGACGAACCATGAGAGACTATGGACTCTGAGAAACAAACTGAAGGTTCTAGAGGAGAGGGGTTGTGGGGATGGGTTAGCCTGGTGATAGGTATTAAAGAGGGCAGGTACTGCATGGAGCACTGGGTGTTTTACGTAAACAATGAATCATGGAACACTACATCAAAAACTAATGATGTAATGTATGGTGAATAACATAACATAATAATAGTAAAAAAAGATTTGATTTTTTTATTTGAGAGAGAGAGTGAGCAATAGAGACAGAGCACAAGCAGGGGGAGGGACAGAGGGAGAGGGAGAAAGCAGACTCCCCTGAGCATGGAGCCCAATGGGGCTCCATGCCAGGAAATGTGGAAAATCCACCCAGGTGCCCCTTTCTTCCTGACTCTTCTCTGACCTCATGACCATGACTTCCAGTCTTCTTGGCTGGCTCTTTCTCCTTCACCCAACCTCTAAATACTGAGATTCGTTGGAGTTTAGATTTGACTCTTCTCTTGTTCTCTCCCAAGTCTTGTCCTAGCTGATCTACTCAAGTCCCATGTATTTAAATATGTTTACACTGATGTCCACAATATTTATAACTTTTGTCTCACCTCTCCTCTGAGTTCTAGACTTATAAATCCAGTTGTCTACTTGGCATTGCTGCGTATAGACATTTCAAATTGAGTAAGACCAGAAGGGTACTCTTAGTGCCTGTTTACCAACTCTTCACATCATATGCATCAATAAATCCTGTCACTCCAAATTCTAGAATATACCTTGCAATGTCCATTGCCATTCCTAGTCTTGGCTTATATCATCATCTTCCACCTGGACTTGTACAGCCACTTCCTAATTGGCTTTTCTTCTTCCAGTTTTACTCTATATTACTGTCCGTTCTACACACAGCAGCAATTTTCCTACTCACAAACCTTCAAATTTTTACATTGCCTCTAGAATAAAACCTAAGTTCCTATAGTGTGTCCTGCCTTTGCTTGCTCTCTTACCTCTCCAATTTTTCTTGCCATATTTTCCTTTTTATTCACTTTATTCACTTTATTCTCCGTTCATGCTGGTCTTCTTTTAATCCCTCAAGCATATACTCCCTTACACATCAAGGATTTTGCACATGCTTTCACCTTTGCCAGGAATGGTAATTTACATCACTAACTTAATGGCATTTATTATGAGTGCAGCCAGTTCTAACTGCTTTCCATGGATTAACACATTAAGTTCTCCTATCACCCACACAAGATAGGAACTGTTAGTCTTTTATTTAAGAGATGAGAAAATTGACTCACATTTACTCATCTGAATGCTCTTTCCCCCTTTTCCTGTAATAATTTCCTCTCGGGTTTTTTTTTTTTTGATCTTAACTGAAATATCACTCTTCAAGGATGTTTTCCTTGATTCCCCTATCTAAAGTGCTAATTTCATTCTCAGTCCCTTGTTTTGACTTTTATAGCATCAATTATAACTTGCAATTTCTTTGTTCACTTGTGTTTTGTCTGCATGGGCTGGGATTATGTCTTTCTCACTCACTCCTATATCCGTATAACTCAGAACAGCACCTGACTCTTAAATCTTTGTTGAATGGATGAATAATGGAATGAATGACCACCTTTCATGGAACTTAGTCAATGATCTAGGGACAGGAAAGGGAAAGGGGTGAGAGGGTATGTTGTATGGAGACACTAAATGAATCATAGACATGGTACCCTGGTCCATATGACCTGCTCCATCTCATTCTATTCTTCCTGAAACAACAACAAAACAAAACAAGCCAACAAAAATGAGTGAGAAAGAGCTTAAAGGGAAGGCAGGTTACTCATATATATTTCTCTGATCATGGCATAAGCCCCGAAGTAACAAATACCCAGCAGGAACACACTCAGTGGGAGACATGGCATAGACACAAGTGTGGTGGCAGGAATCAAGGTTGAAGGGGTGACTGTCACAGCCTGTCTAGGGTAGAGGGTTTGAGTATGAGTGCAGTGAGAGATAATTTCAGGAAATTAGGTCATGGCTCTGAATGCTGGCCTTGGGAGTGTGGATGTGAGTCATTGAAGGTGAAAAGCTACCGGAAACCTTTGTACAAGTAGTTTTGGAATTACTGAGAATCATGAAACCCTCAATATATTACAGATATTAAATTTGTGGTCTAATGGCCTTGCTGTTATGGTCTCAGCTTGTACTGAGGGAAGTTATAAGAAATGTATTTTCTCCATGCCACTTACTGTTTGAGGCATGAGAACCTACAGTTTCAGTGCCAGTAAAGCTATGTTAAATAAAGTTAGCATATATTATCTTGTCGCTAATTGTGTTTCTGCTTTTGCTAGGGCTAAAAGGAAGCTGGACCTCAAATTTAAATGATTTAGATGATTGTGCAGGTCTTTTAATCTTGCATTTTTGTCTACTATCCCTCCATGACTTCATATTACTGTTAGATGTTGATTATTTCTTTATTTTAATGTCACTATTTTTGTTTTTATTATTATTATATATTTTTCATATTTTTATAATCTCCCACATATCCTTTTTGGTACAGAGGGTTGCTCTTCGATTATATATACACAAAAGGAAGGTTTCATAGGCTTAGACATGATTTTTGGGTGCATTATTCTTGTCTTCACTAGCGTAAAGGTGACATTTATTTATATGACATGGGACTGGTGTATGGGTAATTGATTGTACCTTTTCCTTTAAAACAACTTCCTTTATCCTTGTAAGTCATTTGGTCCTCAAGAGGATGAAACAGGATTAATGGAGGAGAAACACTGGTATAGCAATGACCCTGCCTTAAATTTCATGGGCCCTGGGTAAAGAGTATTAAATGTTCCTGGGGAGTTGCTGTCCAACCTTAAAAAAATAATTAAGTGGTCATGCGGGGAGGCCCCATTCCGCCTTGACTCTCTATGTCCTGAATGGACATATGTTCAGAGGTTTGACACACCCAGGTCCCTTAGCATTTTCCTTTCCTTTTTACCTTCCCAATTTTCCTCCTCCCCCCACCCCCATTTGAAGGGAAGATTAAGTTGTCTTCAGAATAGTGGTTCTCTGAGTGTGGTCTAGGGATCCTTAGGATGTCCTTGAAACCATTAGCGGGTCCCTGAGATCAAAACTATGTTCAAAACAATATTAAGACATTATTTACTATTTCTCCTTTCCATATTCTCACACTGTATCAGGGAGTTTTCCAAAGGCTACATGACATGTGATATCACAAAAGATTAAATATATAAACCAGACATGAGAACCTAGTGATTTTCTTTAAGCTGGGCATTAAAGATATTTGAAAAAATGTAAAACAATGCCATTCTTTTCACTGAAATGATTTTTATTTGAAAAATGTAATCTTTTTAAAAAGAAAAATGCTATATATGTAGTGGGTTTATTATAGCTATATTTAAATGAATAAATAAATACATATTTCTTATTTTTAATTTCAAATATGGTAAATATTGTTAGTGTAACAGTTACTATGGAAAATGAAAAAAACTGCATTAAAGAAAAGCATACTGGTAGAAAATTTCCTTTGTGAAAGGGAGGATGATCGAAGAATTAATGAGATAGAATACAAAAGTGGTATTGGTGAGGAAGTTAGAATGGTGAGGGGCTCACATTAGACCAGGGCTCTCGGAGGGCAGAAGCTGTGACCTGCCTGAGCCATCTTTCTCTTTCCCAGTGTACAGCATTATATCTAGCACATAGGGCAGCTCAATACAATTTGGATATTGAATGAACAGGTGAATGAATGGTAAAACACAATTCATCCTGGTGAATAGTGCAGTTGACATGGTATACCAGGTCTAATTAGGGCCACTCTTGCCATCAGCAATCAGGTGAGTGTTCATTCATTCATTCGGGTTTTAATTCATCCATTTATTCAACAGTTATTTATTGAGTATGTATTATGTGCCAGCTTCTATGTATAAGTCACATTACGTCTTCAATTTTCTCATCTCTAAAAAGGAAGCTCGAATAATCTGTGAAAACCCTTCTAGCAATGTCTTCCTCTGGATAATACCAGAAGTCTATCTTTGTCTCTCTTGGATAAGCTAACACAAGAAGGAAGATAACTTTCCTCAGGCAAAAAGCATTGTCTGCTTTAAGTGCTACTGTAGAAACGTAAGTGGCAGATGGTCTAGTGCCTTGGTGTTTTACAGATAGAAACAGGTTTGGAAATGAAAAAAATTTAAAGTAACGAAATCAGCTAGCTCAATCTTATTTGCTAGATTTATTCAGTATTTGACTTCAACTGAATAATTTCAATTTAGAGAATTTGGAAACCCTACTAGTGCCTCTCCTCTACCAGAAAGATGATCAAAGGTCTTTAGTGAGAAATCTGAGAGATTTTGAGCAGTGAATGCAAGCGAGAAAACTGTATCATACTCGAAATGGACGATGACTTTGGGAGAATGAATGCCCCTTTTTCATTTGTCCACAACTTCTGTTCTGGTTGGCAAAGTCTTAGACATTAAAGCTCCATTTGCCTGTTTCTTGGAGGCTTGTGCGAATAGGTTCCCAACTATATTAGTCAGTTTTCAGTAGATTATGTTGCAGTAACAAGCAACCCCCACATCTCAGTGCCTTACAATAGAAGTTTATTTGATCACGTTTCAGATCGTCTGTGGGTTGGAATGGCACTTCTCCTACAACAAATATATTCTTCCTTTAAGAATCTAGGTTGAAGAAACAGCCACCATCTGGGATAACTATTCTTACAGAAAATGAAAAAGAGATACGGCTGAGGCACACAATGGTTCTTTTTTTTTTTTTTTTTTAAAGATTATTTATTTATTTATCTGAGAGAGAGAATGGGAGACAGAGAGCATGAGAGGGGGAGGATCAGAGGGAGAAGAAGACTCCCTGCTGAGCAGAGAGTCCGATGTGGGACTCGATCCCGGGACTCCAGGATCATGACCTGAGCGGAAGGCAGTCGCTTAACCAACTGAGCCACCCAGGCGCCCCGTACACAATGGTTCTTATGAAGAAGGTGGCATATGTCACTTTGGTTCACATTCAGTTGGCTAAAGCAAGGCTCATGTAGCCTGTGGTCAATGAGGACAGGGAATATACTTTCACAGGACATTTCTGTAAATTGATATTGCTTGGCAATGGGAAGGGATAGCATTATTTCTCTTACAGAAAGGGGGAGGAAACAGTTGAGAACAATAATATAATCTAGCACACCATTTTTTTAAATCGAGGTAAAACTGACATGTAACATTTATTAGTTTCAGATATACAATATAATTATTCCATATTTGCACACATTGTGAAATGATCACCATAAAAAGTCTAGTTAACATTCATAACCTTGCATAATTACAAAACTTTTTTCTTGAGAACTTTTTAAGATCAACTCTCTTAGCCACTTTCAAATATGAAATACGGTGTTATTAACTTTAGTCACCATGCTGTACATTATATCCAAAGATTTATTTATATTCTAACTGGAAATTTGTATCTTTTGACCTCTTCCACCTATTTCTTCCATCTGCCCCCACCTCTGGTAAGCACCAATATGTTCTCTGTATCTATGAGCTTGGTTTTTTTGTTTGTTTGTGGTTTTTCTCTTTTTTAATTCCACATGTAAGTGAGGTCATATGGCATTTGTTTTTCTCTTGACTTATTTCACTTAGCTCACTGCTCGAGTTTCACCAATGTTGTTACAAATGGCAAGATCTCATTCTTTTTAATGGCTGTATAATATGCCATCTTCTTTATCCATTCATTCATTGATGGACACTTAGGTTGTTTCCATTTCCTATCTTGGCTATTGTAAATAATGCTGCAATGAACATGGGGGTGCATGTATCCTTTCAAATTAGTGTTTTTGTTTTCTTCGAAAAAATACACAGAAGCAGAATTACTGGATCATAGGGTAGTTCTATTTTTCATGTTTTGAGGAACCTCCATATTGTTTTCTGTAGTGGTTGTATCAATTTACATTCCTACCAACAGTGCACAAGGGTTCCCTTTTCTCCACATCCTCACCAAGTGCTGTTATTTCTTATCTTTTTAATAATAACCATTCTAACAAGTGAGAGGTGATATCTCATTATGGTTTTGATTTGCATTTTCCTGATGATGAGTGATGTTGAGCACCTTTTCATGTACCTGTTGGCCATCATGTACCTGTTGGCCATGTCTTCTTTGGAAAAATGTTTGTTCAGGTCTTCTGGCTGCTAACGACCAAAGCCGCTGTTTTTGGCCCTCAGTCTCCACCCCATCATCCCTACCCACACCCTAAACTCTAGCTTTGACACACTACACTCAGTTCCCTAATCAGCCATCCTGTTCTTCAGCTCCATGCCATGGCCCATGTGCCATCTCTGGAATGCTTTTCCTCACTCAGTCCACTTGGGTGCCTTTGCTTACCATGAAGATGCATTTCAAAAGGCAGTCATAGTCTGATATTGCTACTGACCCTTCAGGAGAATTAACTGTTCCCTCCACTGGCACCCCTGAATTGCATCACTTCCAACACTATATTGTACTCTTTTCTTTTCATGTTTGTCTTTTCTTCTAGGCCATTAGTTTTCTGAGGGCAAAAATTCTGTCTTAATTATCTCTCCATCTGGTCCATATTGCCTGGGCTGTAGTAGGTGCCCAACAAATGCTTTTTCAATCAATGAATGTGATAACTGGAGTAAAGAAATGATAAGCAGCAGAAAGGGCTTGAATAAAAGGTAAGTTATGATAAGCAAAAGCCACACTGAGATTTTAGGATTTGAGGCTTGGCGTGACAAAACAGAAAGTAGGTCTATACTCTGCACTGTGAGGGGGTCAACACAGCCTTGGGGAAAAGCAGCTTTAGTATATATGTTCTTAGGAAGATAAATTTATCCTGAAAAAAATATCGTGAGTTTAAAAGATCTACGGATTGGCTTTCCCTTGTTATAGTAAATAGGTCCTTTATAGATGTGCTCTTTAGTATCCTAAATCCTGAGATGTCACACCGCTCTGGGGGTAAGCCAGCCCCCTTAAGCTGAATAGGCGTGCAAAGGTAAGATTAAACTAGTAATTCTGTTTGTCTGCTGCACACACCATAGTTTAGCTAGAAAAATTGAATTCCTATTCAAGCCTCTCAGAGTGTTTAATAAATGCTTCAGGTGCATAGAACTATGTGAGAGGCAGGAAGGAGCAAAGCCATTCCTTGGGAACGACATATTTATTAACCTTGCTGAGGAATGCAAGGCCTGCACCTTGGAAATAGGTGAACCTGGCAAAGAAGGATGTAGAAGACGTTCCTGCAGCATGCTTGCTCTGTCTTCCATGCACAGAGTAGCTGGGAGGACGGTGCTTCTG
Organism: Mirounga angustirostris; assembly: GCF_029215605.1. Taxonomy (NCBI): domain Eukaryota; kingdom Metazoa; phylum Chordata; class Mammalia; order Carnivora; family Phocidae; genus Mirounga; species Mirounga angustirostris. The sequence continues at coordinate 49,115,662 of NW_026991714.1, forward strand.
TGTGAGCATCAGGAGCCCTGGGTTCAGATGCTAGCTCCATGGCTTTGAAACTTGTTACCTTGAACACATTACTTGTTACACTCTGCCTCCCAGTCTCTTCAGTAGTTGCCATGTTTGGAGAATCTTTTGTGTACGATGCACTGTTGTTTCTCTGCTTTAACCTTGTTATGTTTTTATTATTTTTTCTATAGTGGTAAAATACACATGACACGAAACTTGCCATTCTAACCATTTTTGAATGTACAAGTCAGTGGCATGAAGTACATTCACAATGTACTGCCTTCATCTGGCATCGACCCTATGAGGCCATGTGCTCATTCTCTTCCTTTCACAGATAAGGAAACTGGGGCTCTGAGAAGTTAAGATGATTATTAGAAGATTCCTAGTGCCCATCAGGTGCTAAATATGAGGCAGCTATAATTATCATACTCCTTTCAGGTCACTGCCCAGAAGATCCTCTTTAAAGCCTTGGAAAAGGAAAAGAGAGAATGGAAGTTCTAGATTCATTAATATTTCCTGAGGTAGGAGCCAATGAAGAGAGTGAAAATAGGCAGTACCCCATCAGCCTTGCCTTCCCTGCACCAGGCAAATGGGTGTCCAGACTCTAGCTTCAATGCTGATCTCCTAGGGCCAAGCCATTCCAACCACAGCCCCTGGAGGAAGGAAATGAGTTAAGCCTCTCTTCAGACATGTTTGTATTGATTCTGTCAGTTTCCTGCTGCTTGCTGACAGGAGATAGATGGCTCATAACACAGCTGGGCACAGCACATTACGTCCCTGGCTTAGGGCTCCTAAATCATTTCGAAATTTTAAATTCCCTAATCAATATTTTATGGCGAGCACAAGACAGTGATCAGGGCGTGTGCGCACACACTGGGACCAGTGGACATGAGTGGCTGGAGGGGTCAGCCCCATCTGGGGAGGACTGCAGGCTGTGTCCTCCTGAGGACAGTCATTTAGCCAAGCCCTCGCAAGTCATGGGATCCCAGTGGACTCCTTTAAGGGGGAAGAAACCCGAGGACTGAGAGATGACAAGGTTGGTCTTTGATCACCCAGCTAGTTCATGGCAAAACTGAGCCCTGAACGTGGGTTGTCTGACCTCTAGACCAAAGTTGTTTTTGTGAAACCATGCCTGGCACAGTGCCTGGCACATAGTAGATGCTCAACAAATATTCGTTCAGTGTTGATCACATGTTAACACTCACAAAATGCCTAAGTTTGGGCCAAATAAGTCTTTATGCTTATTAAGCACTCACTAAGTACCAGCCCCTGCTCTGAATTCTTCACTTGTAAAATGTCAGTCCCTGCTCACCCTCCCATGAAGTAGGGACTATCAGTATCTTTATTTTACATATGGCGAAACAGGCTCTGGGAGGTGGCTTGCCCAAGGTCATACAGCTGGCAAGTGAGAAGGAAGCTGCTTTGAAACCTAGGTGTTTGTGCTCGGACCCTGTGCCTTAACCACTGTGCTACATTACCCCTCGACCCCACCCCAAGAGACTGAGTTTTCTGTTCCCAGTTGTATTTGGACTCGTGTCCACAATGCACCTGTGTTTCATCACATGGAAAAGACAAGAAGAAAAAGGATATTGGTTCTGTAACTAGCTGGGAGATCAAAAAGCAAGCAATTGGCTGTCAGATCCAAGTTCTTGGATGTTAGTGGGTGAAGAAAGCTGCCAAAAGCAAAGGCCAGGCTCCAGGGTGTTCAGAGGAAGTAGCAGCTGGGTGGGAGGACACAGCCCTGGTTCCCTGAGGCTTGTATTGGAAACTAGGTGCTCAACAAAGGAATTTTTTATTTTTATTTTTTTATTATGTTATGTTAGTCACCATACAGTACATCATTATCAACAAAGGAATTTTGATGATGCTGGCAATCAGCAGGCCTGTTTAAGTGCTGCAGCAGAGAAGGAAGGAAAGAAGAAAAAGAAAGAAAGAAGGAAGAAGAAAGAAAGAAAGAAGAAAGAAAGAAAGGGAGGGAGGAAGGAAGGAAGAAAGGAAAGAAGAAAGAAAGGGAGGGAGAAAGGAATAAAGAAGAAAGAAAGGAAAAAAGAAAGAAGGAAGGAAGGAAGAAAGAAAGAAAGAAAGAAAGAAAGAAAGAAAGAAAGGAAGGAAAAAAGGAAGAGAGAAAGGAAGGAAGGAAAAAAGGAAGAAAGGAAGAAAGAAAGTAAGGAATCCCATATACTGGCTCATAAAGCCTTCCATACAGGATTGGGTCCCTCCCTGCCTTCTCTTGCTGTTTGCCCCCCCTGACTGCGTCCCAGGATTCCTGCATCAGGACCTGCTTTACCATCACTTGTGTTCTTGGCCTGATAGGCTCTTCCACATGATTTTCCTGCTTCTGGCTCCTTTTTGTGATTTAGATGTCAGCCTATAACATCACTTGTGCATAGAAGCTTTCCTTGCGCATCTTGTCTAAACTGAGAGCAGGGCCCTTCATCCTGAGTGTCTAGGACAGCGCCTGACACACAGGAGGTGATAAGCAAATACGGACTGAATGAAAGAAGGGATGCAGGCAGGTTTTGAAGAAGGCCCCTCAAGTGGCAGGCAGAGCACACCGCAACTCGAGCTGGGTAAGAAGAAAAAGTATAAAATAGCCCTGCCAGAGCCTCGCCACACTCACTGGCCTGTGAGTGACCCTCTCCTGGGTCAGGGATCTCACTCACCACCTCCTAGGGAAGTTCATGCCACATTTGGGTAGTTCTGACAGCTGCAAAGTTCTTCCTTATTTGGGCATGAAACCCGACCTTTTGTAGCTTCTACCCACTTATTGGTCTTGGTTCAAATCCTGGGGCTCCCTGGAAGCTATGCTCCATCAGCAGAAAGCTCCTGAGGCATAGGGAGCCCCATTGTGGTGGGCCAGCTGTGCAGGGCAGAGACCCCAGGGAATAGCTGTCGGGTCTGAGCCTCGGGGATCCTTTGATACACCGTGTAGCAGTTTTAGCTGTCAGAGTTAGCTTGCTTTTCCAAGGAAACATGCAGGGAATTCTCGGTCATTGTTCTTGCAATCCTCCCAGAGCAGTAGGAGGTTTTGCCAAGAGCAGGGAAGGAAAGCCAAGGACTTGGCTGTTTTCCCTTTAAAAAACCCTATTACAGATGTGGTGGTGAGAAAAGCATTCTTTTCCACTCTCACGTTGTTTGATGTGTTGCAAAGCCCTCTCAGGCATATGATGGGGTGCTCTCATCAATCTTATCACTGCCTCTGGAGAAGCAGGGATTTGCCTAAGACACTCTGCCAGCAAGAGTTCAATACCCCTGCTCCTCCCCAAATGCTTTACTCACACACTAAGGATACTACGGATGATTTCAGGCTTATCTGTGATTACAGAGTCATGCTTCTCAAACCTGAGTGCATAAAAGTCACCTGGAATGTTTGTTAAAACACAGGTTCCTAGAGATTCTGGTTCTATAGGTCTGGGGTGGAGCCCAGGTGTAACAAGCACCAGGTGATGCTGATGCTGGGGTGCACCTGCCAAACTGGCTGCAGCCAGCTTCACACCATTGCCTCTCTCTGAACTCCAGTAAGTAGCAGGTAAGTAAAAGGCATTCTGCATAATCAACACAAAAACCCCATGAGATAACTACGTTTATTTTTCCCATCATCTGGTAAGTGGCTGAGACTGAATGTTGCTGGATGTCAGAGCAATGGATTTAACCACAATGCCATGCTCTTTCCTGGAAGTGAGAAGTGTTTCTGGCTAACTGGGTTTCCTATCCTCACTGGAAGAAGGGCCCTGCTTCCCACTGGGCACTGAGATGAAAGCTGAGGTCCCTTGAATTTAGAAAAGAGATGAAACTTCCTTCTAGGCTTGTCCTGATATCTAGGCGCTCTCCATTCCACCCTAGTGCAGGCATCAGACCATACCCACAGGATCACTTTAAATTTCTGCTAAGCTCCAAATGCTATTATACGGGATGGAGCAACTTCAGGCAAGACTGCCAAGAAAGTTTGTTGTGGAAACCTCCATCCCTACGCACTGCTGCCTGTGCCCCTTATCTCCCCCTTCATCATCTCTTCCCCTCTCCATCCTCCCAACCCCCATGGGTTCCCCTTTGCGGGGTCCCCACTGTTGGCTCCTCCCTACCTTCCCAAGTAGACTTTTGGAGCTTTCCTGCTTTTTGATCTTTTCAACAGAATGACAATTATTAACTCTCAAATGAAAAGATTAGCAAGTTCATGAGCAGTTCCTTCCACAAGTCTTTGCATTTAAAAGAGGATTAAGGGAGAAAGCAATGATTAAACAATAGAATTCATTTCTAGATGCTGAATTTCTGCCATCAGGATAAGCAGGCAGGATGATTTGGGACAAGGGTCTTCCGCACTTTCCTCCTTCCCTTCATAGCACTGAGCATGACTTTGTCTTCTATTTGTGGGATTGCCTGTTTAACGACTGCGTCCCACTGAACTATGGGCTCCACAGGGGAATAGAGACTTCATCTGTTTTGCTCTTGCTGTTGCTCATAACTAAGACACATAGTGGGTTTGAAACTTAGTCACAACTCAGATGTGCAAAATGTAATGTTATTTTCTTACAGCTGTCACTAGCCATCATTTTTTGCTATTGTGAAAAGACTTATTCTTGACAATTAAAGGCAGCTTAGTCAAATTCTGGTGCGATTTGTAGTCTTTTTCCACTAATTACTCAGTTAAAACTCACTTATTTTAAATGTAAACTTTCTATCAGCACCCTTGTCCCTTAGCAAGTGTTCTCTCTTCTACCTGGGATAGCACCTGCCTGCAGGAAGGAGTTACGGAATCATGGCAACAAGAGGTGGGAAGGTTCCTGTCTGGTTTGTGTTTTTCCCTCTGGTCCTGGCTGGCCTTTGAGGAGGAGTAGTTGGTCCTACCAGGTTTGGGGGCATTACCCTCTGTTCTTACTGCTTTGGTTGCCTCCGTATCTGCAGCTGGTGTAATGTATGGTCTGTCCTTCTGGTTCAGAACAAGGGACCCTGACCAATGCCCAATCAACACGTGATAGGGGGACTTCCTTTTCACTCAGAATTCTGTAAGCAAGCACCTGGAGAGGTGCTCTGGAAGGGACAGGTGGAGTCCTCTCAGGACATTGACCTTACATAACTCTCTACTCTGTGTTTTTTTTCTCGAGCTTCTCCTCCTTTAGTGGAGGTAAATTTTTCCCACTTCATGTCTTCCATCCTCCCTAGTCTACAGAATTCAGAAAGACTCTTTGATCTTCTCAAGTACCTAGTTCTTGCACTGCAAAACGAGGGCTCTCAAGATGAATATCTTTTCTGTGAATTTAAAAAATTGAACTTGAATGTCAAAGCCTTCTTCTTGGAAAATTTAATTTCTTGCTCGCTCTTCTACTTCACCCCACCCCATGTCATGGATAACTCAGATGCTGAGGATGGAGGGCTGGTGGGCAATACAAGCTATAAAATTGTCAGAAATGAAAAATATGTAGAATAACATTACAAAAATATTGTTCTATTATTCTGCTTAACTGCAGGCAAAAGTATTTATGGACTAAACAATAATAGTGTGGATTCAGAGTAAATTCTGGTTTAAAATCAGGGCCATTTTGAGGTCCTTAGAGCCTCGGGATGTTGAATAAATGAGGATCGATTGGTACTCTAAGATACCACGTGCTAGGGAGAGTCCAGAGTAACACGGTGATGATTATGACAATAACATTTCATTTACAAGTGTTTTTTTTCTGCAGACTATTTTATAATTTATCCTTTATTTTATTAAGAAATACATTGTGTGAAGCATAGGGCTAGGACATGTTCCTATGCAAGGAGACAAAATTTATTAAGTTGCCAGCATTTATAAATTTCCCTCTTTATTTCTCGAGCCCATCAAAAATAATCTTGTTATCTAGCCCAATTTTATCCCCTTGTAGAAATGCGGAGTCTTAGGCACACTTCCAGATTTGGTGAATCCAAATCTGCATTTTAATGAGTGAGTTATACTCATCATTGAGTAGTTGAGAAGCTCTGCTGTAAATTACATTCATTTGTGCCTTACCTTCTGACCCTGTGTCAGGTGTCCACGTGGCCCCTGATTCTTTGCCTCCTATCCTGTCCTCTGCCCCTTCTCTCCTGGGAAGATGGGAGCTGGAGATCCTTTGGTTTATCTTGTGAAGACTTGCCCTGCTCTGTGCTGAGAAGACATTTGCATTTCAGGGTCTTGTTTAGCTTTGCGTTGCACTTCAGCACCGAACTTGAAGTTTCTCCAAGCAATGGTTTCTTGGGAGAATGTCGGCATGAAGGAATGAGGCAGCTTTCCCTTGGTGAATCCTGTCCCTGAAGATCTGGCTCTGGGCTTCGTATCTGTTGCTCCCCAACTGTGCTGATGAGATCACTGTGATCCTGTTATTCTCCTTGTTGAGCACAAACAGAGCTCATCCAAGTTTGAACCTCCCTCACCTGGCTCCCCAGGTGAGGGTGGAGGAGTCTGCCTCCTACCCCCCCCAGGGAGGTTAGCCCTCCCCTTGTATGGATGCTCCCTATAGTTTACCTACCAGAGAGAGAGGTACTCAGTAGCTGCTGGCTGTTGTGCTCAGTTGCTGATTGAAATGAAGCGTCATTATAACAGTTACTTTTTATTTAGCACCTTCTGTATGCCAGGCATAGATTTTATGATTTCCATTTTACAGCTGATGAAACTAATTCTTAGAAATATTAGGTGATGTGCTCAAGGCCATATGATTAGCAAGTGGCTGAGCTGGGATACAATTCGATTTTCATACTCTGAACTCTTAAATTCATACTTTTCCCACACCACTTTCTTTTAGACATGCTTCTCTTTAAGGGCTTACGGTTCCGAAGTTCTCTTAGCCAAAGGGACAGACTCTCACAATTTTAATCTTTGCAGGCCTCTAGTGGAGTGGCTCTTATATTTTAGTGGGTGGGCTTGTTAGAACACCGATTCAACAGTTACGGGTTGGGGCCAGAGCATCTGCATCCCTCACGAGTTCCCAGGTGATGCTGCTGCCGCTGTCACAGGCCACACTTTGAGAACCACTGTCTTGGTGGATTAGGGGAGCTGGGAAGTGTGGGAAGCAAGGCACCCATTTTCCCAGCCCCTCTGGTCAGGGGTGGCGGCAGGACAATGCTGCTCCAGCACCTCTGGCTTGCTGAGTGCTTCCTGAATATTGTTTCTCAGGAGAGCAGAAGGGTGGTTATTTGTGTGTGTTTCAATTTAGTGTGTCTTCGGCTGGCCCATTGCCCTAAACTCGTGAGGGTCACCTGCTAACAAGCTGAGGACTTTAAAAGCACACAATAACCCAAGTAAAGGCCTGGAAACTGAAAGCATGTTGATTTATGGGCATTTCCCAGGAACTAGTAATCCACTTCAGAGGGGGGGAAAAAAGCCCTGGCTCATTCTTCCAACTGGATGGTTTATCCAAAATTTATGAGATTTGTAGAAATGAGATTCACCATGTGCCTTTCCTTAGAGATATATTTTTTTAAAATGTGCATAGCCAAGGTTCCAAACAGGGTCAACTTCGAATTTTTATCATGGGACATCAAGCATGTTTGGGTGGACCACTAAGGGTCTATCTACATGGCAACCCAATAGGCGTTCAGTCAGAGAGAGTCATGATGTATGGAGCGTTGGCGCTAAGAACTGTGGGCTGTGGAGTTAGATAGGGCTGTTATGAATGCTGGCTCTGCCATTTAACAGCTGAGAGTCCATAGGCATATTACTTAACTTGTCTGGGCCTCATTGTCTCCAGAATCGAGGCTGATATAAAAAATATTTAGCCAACAGATATGGCATGGGCATCAGCTAGTCAGAATGGATGGAAGCCAAATCAGAAGCAATGCCTGCTGTAAACAAGCCAGAACCAGTGTGGACTGGCTTGCATTTTCAAATACGGTGTGGGTTCCATCTGTGGTTTATCTCTGTGCAGGGGAAATGGGTTTTCCTCAGTAAGGAGGAGGTCGGGGTGTGTGTGTGTGTGCGCGCACACACACGCTGTGCTTTCAGCAAACAGCAAGAAGCTTTCCTTTGGAAGCCACACATACTCTCTGTTGCAGGGTCAGGAGGGATAACTCCTTTGGAAGCCTTGGACTCTGGCCAGTTTGGCCCATCCCACTCCCTTTCCACAATCTGGTAGTCAGTGGATGTGAAATCAAGAATGAGAGAGGATCTCACTGGTTGGTTCATCTTACTCTGCTATCTTTGGGGAGAGGCAAGGCCAGAAGCTTTTGAATATATAGAATGTATTGGATTTATAGAAACGATTGCCTGAGATATTGAGAAGCACAAATGAGTGTATAAAAGCAGGACTCCTCCCCTAGACGCAGTGGAGGACCTGACCATCCTTTGTACTGTCACACAACCGTGGGCTGCCTTGGTTTCCCTTTTCTGGGAAACAGGACGATACTAGCACCTACTCCATTGGCTTGAATTGAGAAGGAAATGAGCTAATCGATGGGACACAGCCAACACACAGTAGGAACTTCATGAAAGAAAACTCTGTGTTAGACAGCTGATCTCTCAGGCCATGTACTTAATGTGACAGGAGCTCTTTGGGGCTTGGAAGGGGCTCAGTCTACTGCCAAGGGCCAGTGGAGGAGGGGGTTTTACCTGGGATGCTGTACGGACCTTGCTCATTGATACTTGAGCAGGTCCTTATGGGAGACTTGTACTAAGTTCTAAGTGAGATGAGCTATTTATTATTCTGGGAGAATAAGTCAAATGAGAGTACTGTTGCATTCTAACAAGCATGGCGGAGGAGGTCTTCCTATTTGAGGCCTCATGAGAGAGTTTCAAGGTTGGTGGTGCAGTAGTGTAACCTCCGTGCAAACGGCTTGGGCAGCTGCAGAGGCCACGGTGTGGCTGGCAACGGGCTGAGTGACTGGGTCAGTGTCCGTGAGGATGAGGGAGGGTAGCCATGGAGCAGTTCCATACCTCAGTGTCCTCCCCAAGCTCAGATGTGGCCTCTGTCAGCCCTTGCAGGGGCACCTGGCAGCCACATGGGAGCAAGGTGGGAGGAGGAGCCACTTCGCTCCAGCTCTAGGGACAACCAGTGATTCAGGCCACTGTAGCCCCTTGAGAACCTGCGGGGGATCAGGAGTCCAGCCACCGGGCAGGTGGAGATACATAGCCAGAACCTTCTATTGTCTGGACCACCATTGCCTGGGAAACAGCCACCAACTCCACCTGCATCCTTGGACATTTCACCCTCTGTTGCTCCCCTCAGTTATCTCAGACACTTATAGTCTTTACCTTACCCTGGGATTATTTTACAAGCTCGCCACTCTGTCCCCCATGAAGCTCTTTTGTCTCTTGAATCATGTGATTTGCTCCTTTGATCATCCTCTTGGAACACCCCTCCTTGGAAGTCTCCTTCCTTCACCTGCATCTTTACCTTTGGTGCCCCTTCTCATTCTCACTCTGGGCAACTCTAGACTCAAGAGTTCAATTGCCCGGTGCATGGATGAGCCCCTAAATCTCCATCTCCATCTCCAGCCAGACACTCTTTCTTCAGTATTTGGATACCCTCTGGATACTTCTCTTCAGTTCCTGCCTGGGTCATTGCACCAACCTCCTAACTTTGGTCTTGTCCAGGCTCACTATCTTCCAAACCCACACTCTTTCTGTTGCCCAAGTGGTTTGTTTTGCTTTTCCCCAAAGTAGCCATTAGATCATATTCCTGAGCAGCTTCAATGACTCACCAATACCAACAGGATAACTGCCTAGTATGGTGTCTTTTTTTCTTTTTTTAAGATTACTTATTTATTTGAGAGAGAGAGAGCACAAGCAGGAGGGACAGAGGGAGAGGAAGAGAGAATCTCAAGCAGACTCTGCCTGACACGGGGCTTTATCTCACAACCCTGAGATCATGACCTGAGCCTCAATCAAGAGTCGGACACTTAACTGACTGTGCCACCCAGGTGGTCCAGCCTAGTATGGTTTAAAAGCATCTTGCTACTTGGGGTCTGCTTCCTTCCCGGCCTCATTTCTTATTACACTCCCACCCCCTAACTCCTACTCTGGCCTAACTGAACTGGTTCCAAATATACTGCGTATTTCCACCTCCCCATGCCTTGAGACATGCTGTTATCTTTTCCCAGAATGTTCTTCCTCCCCTGTATGCTGGTGACTTCTTTGTCTTCCCGGCTTGGCTGTGGAAGCACCTCCTCTGTGAAGTGATACTGTGTACTCACGTAAGACCCCAGGCTCAGAAGTCTCCCACATTTGGTTTAATGCTCTGCTCTCACCATCTTAAAATTCCTAGTAATTTTTTTTTTTAAGATTTTATTTATTTAACAGAGAGAGACACAGCGAAAGAGAGAACACAAGCAGGGGGAGTGGGAGAGAGAGAAGCAGGCTTCCCGCTGAACAGGGAGCCCAATGCGGGGCTCGATCCCAGGACCCTGGGATCATGACCTGAGCCGAAGGCAGACGCTTAACGACTGAGCCACCCAGGCACCCCAGTAATTTTTTTTTTTAACACAAGGCCCTGCATTTTTATTTTGCACTGGAGCCCATAGATTATGTATCTGGTCTTGCTGACACCCCCACAGCCCCGTATACACAGCGCCTCATAAGGGTTGTAGTGCGGTGGTTATGAGATTGTAGTGCGGTGGTTATTATCTGTCTGCTTCATCCACTGGCCTGGGGACTCCGTGGGGGCGGGGACTGTGTCTTGTTCATCCCTCTTCCCCAGCCCGCAGGGCAACGGATGACATACAGTAGGGACTCAATAAATGCTTGCTGACAGCATTAATTCACACCTGTAGGTCCTTTTTCCCCTTAGTTTGTGAGGACAGCCTTTCCCTTTGAAAACCATTTGCCTTGTGAAATCAGAAACTGGGAGTTCCAGTTTCAATTTCACTTTTTTTTTTTTTACTTGGCCTTATGATCTAACGTAAGTCCGTTTGCTTCTTGGAGTCCCAGTTTCCTGATCTGTAGAGTGAAGGGCATGAATGAACAGCCCAGCAGCCCCGCGTTCCTGCCTGGGTCATTGCACCAACCTCCTAACATGGGTCTCGCTCCAGGCTCACTATCTTCCAACGCACACTCTTTCTGTTGCCCGAGTGGTTTGTTTTGTTTTCCCCCCAAATAGCCATTAGATCATATTCCTGCCCCAAATTCTGGGTCTCTCTCTCAGGATGCTTGAGGAGACTCATTCTTTGTCCTTGTTTTTCCTCACCTTCTCTCTCACTCCCCTTCTTTTGTTTTCCACCAAGAAAGGCAAGGCCAGACTCTTCACTCCGCAGAAGCAGTGTTTGTTGACATTTGGAAGAAAAAAAATGAAGAGAAAAGTCAAAGATCCTTCAAAATCGTGGCATTTGAATATTTAAAGACTATGAATGCCAGAAACATTGACAGGTCCTGTGTCAGGCTTCATTCTGATCCCTCAGCCGATTATTTAGTCTCTAAAAACAGAGACTTGCAGGGGCCTTGTGCAGAGCAAATGTGCGGTTCAGCCTTCCTGCCTGTCCGCTCCCTCCCCCGGCTCCCTGCCGCTCTGCTCTGTAGTTCTAGGACTGCTCCTCACCCAGCCTGTCCCTGGGGCTGGGGGAGGGGCATGGGATGCAAGGAGGACCAAGGAGGAGGCCCCGGTAGATGGGCTCTGAGACCCCCGCCCCTACCTCCACCGCCTTCACTGCTTTTCCGTATTGGGGTTCTGTGTAAGATTTCACTGGAGAAAAGGGGTTGTAGTACTAGAAAATGTATGAAAGCCTCTGTCTACTGACCCAGGGCCAGATCTCAGTGTGGGTGTCGGGCCCTAGCAGATACGGGTGACTTGTGGCACGATTCTTGTCAATAAAAAAAGAGTACAAATTACTAGCGCTTTCTGTTCTTACTCTCAGCCAAATTATTATGGAGGAGTAGGGTTCCTGGGCTGGCCTCCTCACCATTTTTTCCCTGGCCATGGGGCTGAATTTTGGCTGGGGATCAAATTTCTTGGCCAAAACTAGGACGGAGCTGTTGATAACATCGGCTCCAGCGTTAAATGGCCTTGGACCCCACTTCTTCACCTGAGGACTTGTGTGCTTGCTAGGAGGCCATGCAGAGCAGGACAGAGGGCAGGGGAGTTCTGCCAGTTCCAAACACTCCTCTCATCTTATCCCCAGATCCAATAATAATAATAATGATAATAATTTTTTTTTCTCAGAGAAACTCCCGGTCAGTCCAGCCATGGAAAACCATGGTGTCGAGCAGAGACAGTGTGGAAGTCCACAGTCTGACGGACCTGAGTTTGAGTCCCCGTTCTGTCCCTCAGCTAGCTCTTGAAGTAACTAAACGTGCCTGCTGCTATGTTATATCTGTGGGGAGTAAAAAGGAATTTGCATTCTGGTTGGGGAGAAAGAAATCTTGACTTTCTGGGTAGCAGGATAGTTGTCTTACTCTCTTCACCTCTACCCCCTAAACAAGCCAGAGGGAAACCCAGAAGTTGAGGAGGAGGGGCTAGGCACCGTGTTTTTCACCATGCAGGACGGTTGGGAGGGGACAAAGGCTTTTGGCAGAATAATCAGCTCAAAATTGCATTAACGGGATAAATGCATGTCTTTTTAGCCCCGGTGATGAGTTTTGGCAGGAAATGAATCCTTGCAGTTTGAGATGCATCTAGTATGTTTAGAGATTTGGGGAAAGAGCAAACTACAAACTTGAATGGTAAACCCTAAAGTCTTTCCTCCCATACATGGACCCAGAGCCCCAGAACACGTCCAGCAGCAGAAATTGGGGGCAGAGTAGGCCTATATTTGACTCCCCACAGACAGCAGAACCTGAATAATACAGGTCTTGGGGCTACGTGATACGTGGTTGGAAGGAGTGGGTTCTGGATGGGTGGGGGAGGGTAAGGAAGGGGAACTTCAGGAAGGGGTTAAATAAGATGGGGACTGAAGGAAAAGGAAGAAAAAGCAGTATAGGGACAGAGGGCTTGGTCCCACAGAAGACTTCTCTGGGCTCCAGGGAGTGTCCATGTGCAAACTGCAAGCATTATGGGAGTTCAACCTCAGAGAAGTGAGGGTTTCTTGAGGCACCAGGGATACCTCATGGAACAGGCAGGATTTGAGCTGAACCTGAAAGACCAGAAGATTCTGTAGACAGGTGGAAGGGATTGGTGAGGTCATTCCATGTGCAAGACTAATATGGCTTAGATGGCATGTTTTTAGTTCTAGCCTCTCCTGCATCCTCCTGTCTCCTATCCTCCTCCCCACTCTGACTGAGCCCGTACATTTCACTGGACCTGGCAGGGGCCAAGGCCCCTTCTCTTCACCAGCAAACCTACAGCATTTATGCAAGCCTGGGACTGTCTCTTTTTGGGGTTTGGAGGAAACACAAACAAGCCGTACCCTGCCTCGGAAGTCTAAAGAGAGGAAGGCATATTTCACATTTCCAATTATGACACAATCTGGTCGGTGTGGAAGAGGGAGCCTGTTGACTTTAACAGCCCAGCTGTTCTTGTCTTCCGGACAGCAGTCGAAGTATCTTCTGAGCAGAGGGGCGAACAGTCTGAAGTTCTAATGGGAGTCCTCCAGGATTGCCATAGAAGAGCTGTGTGCTATGGTAACCGTGGCCCTGGGGGCCTCTGTGTTCTGCCCTGCACAAAGCATTCCTAAATGTCAGTATTTGCCAAGAGGAATAAGTCCCATATTTCTTATGATTCTCTAGGAAATGTTATTTATTTGGGCTTCTCATTGCCTTACTTTCCTGGCCCCTTCTTCCTCTCCTGCCCTCCTTAGGAGGAGGTAGCTGGAAAAAACCCTAATTTCTTTCTGACCATTACAAGCTGTACCCTGTCTGTTTTCCCCAACTCTTGGGCCTTTCTCTTTCTTCCTCAGATCCCTGTGTGCAGCTTTTCTCTCCACCAAGAAGGGTCAAGCCCCTCTAACTGCCAGGGTTTTTCAAATGTGTTCTACTGAACCTTCTTTTGGCTCTTGGGTTTCTAACTTCTAATTACCTTGGAATGCCTCACCTTCTTCTATCCACCTCTTGAACCCTATTACTTGTTTCCCATCTTATAAAAGGGGCCATCCCACAAAATTAATTGCAAAGCAATGGAAAATGTAAATGTAGTAGAAAATATGATTAATTCCTCTTCTAAAACTGACATGCGGTTAAAAATGGTTTATTCGTTTGCAGCTCAATCCTTTGTCCCGCTAGCAGCTGAGCTGACCAAAGTCTCTCACCAGTGTTCACATTTGAGGTTTTACTGTAAAGCAGTAAGTGTGATTTTTTAAAATAGAAATATACCAGAATTTTGTGAAATGAAAACTAACCAAAGTTCTCAACTTATAAGTACTCTCTACACATGCCACTTGAGTGTTTAGAATTGATAATGCAGTTCTCCATCAAAGTTTCATCTGGTTCTGTTCATAAACCACAGAAATATGTCAGAAAGTTCAGTATTTCAGCGTCTAAGTTACATTTGCAAGATAGCTTCCTCCACGTGAAAGTGGCTTAAAAAGTCTTTGTCAGCTCATGTGTCTCGATTTTTAGCTTCAGAAAGTATCACCACAGTAACCATACCCTCAAGTCCAGGGTGCTGCTCTTATGTAAAAACACCGATTGAACTTCAGGATCAGTTTATACAGTAAACCCCCCTTAACTGCCGATTTGCTTTTCACGGTTTCAATTACCCTCGGTCAACAGCTGTCTGGAAGCAGAGGATCCTCCTCCTGACGAACCATCGGCAGGTCAGATCAGTAGTAGCCCAACTTTACATCACAATGACTGCGTCATTTACCACGACTGGCTTGCTTCATCTCATCACGTAGGCATTTTATCAGCTCACGTCATCATAAGAAGGGTGAGTATAGTGCAATAAGGTATTTTGAAAGAGAGAGAGAGAGAGCACATTCACATAACTTTTATTACACATATTGTAATTGTTGTATTTTATTATTAGTTACTGTTACTAATCTCTTACTGTGTGTGCCTCATTTATCAATCAAGCTTTACCATAGGTATGTATGTATGTGTAGGAAGAACATAGTAAACATAGGGTTCAGGACTCTCCATGGTTTCAAGCATCCACTGGGGGTTTGGAACGTATCCGCTGCAGATAAGGGGGGACTACTGTATGCCATACAAGAAAAGCACATTCATCTCTCCACTGTCATCCTCATACTGGTCCCCAAAGTTTTCTGCTTGCTTTACTCCAACGACTTTAGACCGTCTCCTGTCTGGAGATGAAATTTTGCTGTATCTGAAGGTGTGGACAGATAGCTGCAGACTCTGAATAGGATTCATAGAGAGGAGTTCCAAAATATTCTGAACAATTGTCTCACTGAAAAGAGAGACTTTGTGCGCAGGAGTCCACCTAGAAGGAGATGGTTATTAGGTAGGGGCCAGAGGAGCCATCTTCCCTGATGATATACACCTGTGTAGAGGGCTATCCTTTAGACTAGCACAGTTGGCCATTCTCCACTCGCTCCCCACCCATTCCCATTCCTTCCAGGAACAAAGGATAATTGCGTCTGACCTTGAGTTAGGGAGAAGGACTGGGCGTGGGTGGCTCCAGCCTCTTCTGGGCCCTACTTTCAGATCTGCCAGCGTGCAGATGTCTTGGTCTGGAGTAAGACACCCCCTGGGGAAGTCTATGTGGGTGGATCTGATTAACTTGGAAGTGAAGGATTAGTAAGCTCTCTTGGCCACTGATCTAAAACCTCACCGTCAATAATGTTGGTGATATTTTGAATTCTATCTGTATGACTCCTGTGTATCTCTCTCATTTGGTTTTAATCTCCAGATGATAAAGAAAGAGGTGTTATTTATTAGCCTTTTAAAACACCATCGACTATGTTCATTTGGATATATACATTTCTGTTGCCTGTATTACAAGACCAGCTTCCTTGTGTTACAGTCATGCCTGAAATGGTAAAAAGTAAGGAGCCACAGGAGAGAAAGTCTTCCTTGGCCCTATCCCTTTATTTTAAAAATTCCTCCAAAAATATGGCAAAAGAGAAAAATGCCCATTTCCTGCTTGTGGAAGGGGGTTGTGAACGGCTCTACTTGCCCCTTATAAAAGAGGATGATTTTCTCATGTTGGGTTCTTTTTAGAGTTGATGGAAACGCACGACTCTTGCTGTGATACTTACTTCCTCCTAGAACATAAGCTCCCACAGGGTAGGACTATGTTGTTTAATGTGATCACACCTTCTTTCACTGCTGGTTGTGTTGCTATCTCTCTTTGCCTCCTCACTGAGGCTCAAGTGTGCTTGTTGGAGAACCTTAAGTGGAGGTATTCTGGAGAAAGGCCAAAGGTTCATCACCCCTGAAGACCCGTGTTGCACCTAAACTCTAGGAAGACTCTCTTTTCTTCCTGGTTTCCTTGGGCCCTTCGAACCCCAAGAGTAGGGAGGACTTAGTTCACCTCTTCCCAGGGGCAAGGAGAACAGGACCCTTACCCAGGACAGCTGTAGACCTCCCCCTGCCTGTGTGTGTGTGTGTGTGTGTGTGTGTGTGTAGGGCAACTGTGCATATCAAGCTCTGCTAGGACCTGTAGGTTCTGAGCTGGGCACTCTGAAGCTGGGTTTCAGTAGAAGCCCCCAGTGGAGAAAGTTCCACCAGCTCCTCCCAAAGGGTCCCTGAAGGTTTCCCCCATATTCATCCTGGCTCCAATAGCTCCTTTTCTCAGGAAATAGAGGTAGTTGGAGATGGAAGTATGGGGGAAACATTGTGTGGTCAATCCACCATCTTTCCAAAATCCTCTTAATTCCAGCCTATTCCAACCAGGTATCAGGCCCTTCTCTGTCCCTAGGAAGCAAATACCATCAGTGGTTTATAGTAATCACCTTAGAATCCCCAGGCACTTGACAGTGTGTTTGGACCCAGTGGGGGAAAAAAAAATCAGGCCCTCTAGCAAGGGCTGATTTGATTGATGTGCAATATAATCTGACCCCTTCCTAACTTGGGTCTGGTAATTTGTCCAGGCTGTCCTCTTGCCTTGATGGTTTTGGGAATCTCTTCTTATCTAGTCCTATCTAATTTCCCTTTGGGCTTTCTCCACTCAGCTCTGCACTTCTGGTTTCCTTGCCTTTGGTCCCTCTGTCTCTGGACTTAGATTTGAAGCTCATTTTTCCCCTGGGTTTTGTTGTGTTTGCCCCACTAGATCTTGTCTCTGGTTGTAAGTGCCTTTTATAGAACCTAATTCCTGTCTTGGACCCTTGGCTGGGGACCTGGCTGGAGCCAGCTCTGCCCTCCCTGGGTGGTGGAAATCAGGCAGGTGCCTGATAGCGAATGCGACAGAACTGGGGGCTGACATGGGGGAGCTTTGCCTTGAATTATAAATAGTACCTTCTTACTGGTAGGTGTGTAATTGAGTGGCCACATTCTGTGACATTTTCAGAATGGGTTTGGAAATAATGGTTTTGGATACCCCAGGTTGTCTCCAGTATTTTTATAGCTTTTTTGACATTCTCAAAACAAAGTTGCTTTTGCTTTTATTTTGTTGAGAACTGAACAATAAGGTGTAAAGCTGGTGAGCAGGAAAATAAGTAGGATTATCAAACTAATCAGAGACAACTTCTATAAGATTCCTTTCTGTCCCACTGTCCTTGTGTCTATGGCATGTGAAAATTAGGCCAAAAGAGGCTTAAGTAGGGAAACAAGATTTTAATAGTAGAGAAGCCTTCCTTGCCTCTTGATGTTTTATTTTCTCTCTCCTCAAATACCAAAACCAGACCCATAAGTCTGGGTGTTTAGTTTTTGTTTCTAGGACACAGAAGGGAATCTAGAGTTTTCAGAGCTGTAAGAAAACTAGAAGTGATTTGATTCAAAACCCCCGTTCTGTACATGAAGTAACTAATAACCAAATTGGTGAGATGAGGCAGCCAAGGCTCCATAATCAGTTGATGGCAGGCATGGAGCTGGGTGCCAATCTCCGGACTTCCCAGCTAGTTCTCTGTCCTCTCGTGTCCCTTCATGACCAGAGGAGGGAAAGGAGGAGAAATGGGGTCTAAACGTCCCTGCTCCCAAGTGGACACCAAGGATGCTGAGTGGGAACTGAGAGGCGAATGTAGAGGTTTAGTTAAAGAATGGCATGGTGCTTTTAAATGTCAAGCTTAGGTCAGCTGGTTAAGAAAAATGCAGAATTCATATAGAAGTGTTCACTAGATTTCTCTAAATTTTGCAATATAAGGTGTGTAAGTCATGTGTTTAAAACAGTATCCAAAAACCTCACAGAAGCAGTTATGAAATATTTTGTTTTACTGGCAATGGGACAAAAAATAATTGGGCATTAAATCAAGGAAATGGGGAAAAGGGAGCTGCAAATCAAGGGAAATGGTGGAAAATTAGGTCTTAGTGGAGAGAAATGTGTACATATGAACTGCCTGATGTTTCGGGGAAAGAACTATGGAGCTGTAAATCTCCTCTTTAACCCTTTACACTCAAGGGCTGAGTTGTTCTTGCCTGACTGACAGTGTCTGGACAGCTAGCCACTGTCTGGGGGAGAGGGGGAGAATTGGCTTCTCCTTGTGCCACGTTGTCAGAACTGAGGTGTGATGATTTAGATGCAGCTCCTGTTTTAAACAGGAGTTGGAGATCCATGCTGTGATCATATTCCTTGGACTATCACAACATCTCCCTTTCTCTTGCCTTCCACTGGCTGAGGGTGGTTTCATTCTGAGGGCAGCCTAGACCCAGACCCAGGGAGGAGAGTGTGCGACGCCCTTTGCTGGAGGGCACTAGGGCCCTGCCGATGTGCCACCTGGCTTCATTAAATCCCGCTGGAAGTGTGCCTTATTATCTGTCTCCTATATACATAATTTCTATAAATTATAAATTAAAAAATAAATAATAAACACCTTTTTAATTGCATATCCTCTTTTTCTCTTGTCAATTAAAGTGAACTTGCAAAGCTGCTTAACACAAAAAAGCTACGCAGACATCAACTCTTGTTAGAAGCAGTACAAGCTGTTACACTGATTTTCCCATAGCTGCGAGGATTAATCACAGATCATCATCACAAAAAGATCACACCCATATAAATAATATAAAAATAGCAAAATACCCAAAGTGGAACTACTGAGAAAGAAGAAAATCACTTAAAAATGGATAGCTCTGAGTTACCACTTAGGGGCGAAGAAGAGGAAAAGGACAGGAATCAATGCTTGCTTTTGAAAAGAGCCCAGATCTTGTCCATTTGATTAGGGATTTTGGACCAGAAAAGTGGCTGAGTGACTGCCCCTGGGACGCAGACAGGCTTTTAATACCTTGTCCTTGATGATATTAATTTGTCAGAGAATAGACTTTAACACCTGTTGCCTATATGAAATAGGTTGTGAAACTTCATAGAGATAGGGAATGTGCACAGCTGGGAGAAATGATTCAAAGCTTCAACAGAGTTCAGGTTAGACATGAGGGAGAACTTTTTTAGAGAAGGCCAAATGGTGACTTGACGACAGAGGAAAGAATGAGTTTCTTTGCCCAGAGATCTTTAAAATGAGTCAGTTCTCTCAAATGACTTAGGCTGGGTCTGGGTGGTGGGACGGACAAGATGGCACCTGGGACTCCCCCTCAGCCCGGGTTCTGTTATGTTTGGGGAGGTCACTGAAAGGATGTGACCTCTGGTTGACCCATGAGATGGACCCCAACACTCAGAGAGGCTCCTCACCCCAACCCGTGTCCTTGGAATACAGGTTCCATTTGCCTTTGTGGCTCTCAGAGGCGGCCCCAAGGACAGACCCTTGATATGGCAATGTGGTGTTGAGACCATCGGGATGGTATACATGGCTGAACCCAGTGAAAGCCTCTAAAAAAGCCCTTTTAAGATGCTCAGACAGTTGTGGGGATCTACTCATCTTGCGGCCATCCAAGGCAAGCCTCATTTGTAAGTTCTCTTGGCTTATTACACCTGCCACCTGCCCATTTGTATGGCTGCCCTTTTCTTCCATCTCTCCCTGCCCTCTAAGTACAGGGGCTGGTTTCAGATTACACCTGCCTGGGATGCTCCCTAGTTTCCAAACTAACACTCGTATCTTTCCAGGGCATGTGGCAACACTTAAACCAAGACCATATACAAGGTCATTAAAGAAATAGCTGTGACATACTGTCCGTGACTGGTATTCTGTGGCTCGTAGAAACCCACATGGCTGTCTGGGATGTGACAGTCCCAGTGGAAGGACAGTCAGCGTGATTACCTGCAGGAAGGGAGAAGAGGTAGGGGCAGGACAGAGCCCTGCTTCTTGCTCACAGTAGGGCTTCAACACATGGGACCAGGATGGGCAATCGCCCGTGCCGGGAAGCAGCCGAAGGCCTGACAGGTTGAGGCCATATCCCGGCCTGCAGAAATTCCCATGAAATGCCAGAGAAGGGCTTCATCTTTTGCCTGAGACCCCTTCTTGCTATAGTTGCCCACCAGCCTTGGCAGGAAGCACATTATATACTCTACTTCAGGGGTATCTGGCTTGGTCAGATGGAGACTCTTAATCTGCGCTGAATACAATATTATCCTTTTCATTCCTTTTTGAGTGGGACACATGATGAACACATGAGGCACAGGGTAGGCAAGGAAAGGTATTCATCTTTCCACCTTGACTTCAGGGTTTCACAAAGTGATGGGGGGTTGAAGTCATTTTTGAAGCAAGAAAGGCACTTGCTCTGGGAAGAGGGTCTAGGAGCAAAGGAGCACTATAAGTGGGGAATGAAGATATTGACAGAATTATGCCATCTCTGAACCAGGCACTTGGTGACAGGACGGGCAGGCTAAAACTCATGGGTGCTGGTTTGAACATTGTTCCACTGGTGTTTGAGGCTATCACGCGTGCCTTCCCTCTGTGGAGCAAAATGAGATGAAGCTCATGTGATATCTCAGCAGGTAAGATACACTGAGGTCTGAAATGCTGTCCTTCAGATTGTTGGCAAGAACTCTGCTTCTATTCAGACTGAACTGGCTCAGCTTTTGAGTTGAAAAGGCCAGTGAAGTAGCATTTTTCATGAACACTTGCAAGTTAAATTTTAAAAGGAGAAGCTTTGCCCCTGCATCTTGTTTCCTGACGCCTGTACGGCTGGTCTTACAGCATCTGGATAGAGAGCTTTACCTGCAGTCTGTGCTGGGATTCCCTTATGCGCTGATGGGCTGAGCGCCAGGTCATCTCCCGGAGACCCCTGTGATCACTGGTGCTCCCAAAAGCTGAGATTGGGGATGTCTTCTCAAGGTGTTCTGCATGTTGCTTTTAACCTTCGTGTAGTTCTTTCCTTCCTCCTTCTAATTTCCTGGTTTGCTTTGCTTTGGAATCATGTGGTTGTCAGTCCCGAAGATGGCAAGACAAGGCATCTGCGGGCTAATGAACAGCTGCGGGAAGATAATTAATGCTCTCCCACCTTCCTTGCAGCCTTTACCACCTCACCACGACACAGCCTGCAACATCTGTGCTTCCCAGCAGCTGAGCTGTAAAACACCCTTCCCTGCTCCTCACAAAACAACTGTCAGATGGGCCGGCACCCACGTTAAGGGCAAAACTTACAAAATGCTACAAAAGATGAGCTGTGTTACTCCCAAGTCACAGATACTGAGTCTTTCTGTGAGAAGACTGTAGAGAACTTGGTTTGGGATGTACCTGGTTCTGGTGTGGTGTGGATGGGGAGGTAAGTGGGAGGGTGGGGACAAGAGGGGTGGTGGGGGAACTGCTTCCAGTCTCTTCTTTCAGGGAAGGTTGCTGAACCTGCAGACTTTTGAGCCAGTCCAGAACTGCTTTGACAATCACCAGAGGAGAGGGTGGGGTCATCTCAGACTTCTTAGGGTCTCATTCAGGGGCAATATTCAAAAGAATGAACGGAATAGCACAGAGACCATTCAGAGCAGACATTGGTGGTGAGCACTTGGCCACTGTGGTATGTACTAGCTGCATTAACAGCTTTGGTTTCATATTCCATGATCCTGCTTCAGCTCCAAATGTAATAACATTTACTGAGTACCTTCTTTATGCCAGAAATGGTTTCAGGTGCTTTTGATAATATTTCTCATGAAAGGTACGACTGAAATTGCTTTAACAATAATGTTAATTTTGTTTCCTGGTTTGCATGTGCAAAGACTTTAGCCCCTCCTACATTTGCAGGATCGCAGCCTCTTTAAAGTCTTGCCCAACACCATCCTCCATCTGGGTATTTCTGGACATTTGCAGGGGGCATTTGCATTTGTCTCATCATTGATCATGAAAGGCCTTTCATATTCTCCTGGTTCAGGCTCCTGATGGTATCTTTAACCCAAAAGACACTGCGAGACGGGTACCCTATGGCTGGTACCCTCCATGGGAAATTGCTTTCCTGACTGGGCTCCTGTCTTCTGATACTTTTACCTGCAAACTCTCCTGACATTACTAAGCTAATAAAGTACATCAGGGTTGCACTTTGGTTGCATTTTGTCCTCTGTGCCCTAGTGTGGCACTCACGTGCCTGAAGTATTACAAGTATTCCTATGAAAACAGTGCCTTCACTTCTCCTTGTGGGCCCAGCGTGTATTAAGCAAAGCCCAACTAGAAATATTACCCATAGGATCTTATTTCCTTACGTCCCTTATCTCTCCACAGCTGGAGCCCCAACTCTCTCTCCTTGTAAGCCACTTTCTCCCTATGCAAGCAAGTATCTGACATGAGAGCTATGAGTATCTCTGGTCCCACGCAGGCCACAATCACCTAGCATCAAGTAATTCAACTAATGTCAAGTCTCAAATTGCCTTGCCCAGAGCATATTTACTGGTGGTGTGCAGGAAATGATGTGGCATTATGCAAATGTGGTCCAAATCAGTTTGAATCAGAGCAGGGAAAGACTTTCTCTACCGAACAGACTTTAAAACCACCCTTTGCCTAGAGTAATATGGCGCCTTCCCAGAGAATCTACTAGTTAGAGGGACCATGGAAATGGAGCTTAGGATGGGATTTGGTAGTGTAGGCTTATAGAGGCACAGCCAGCATTTTGCAGGGAAGAGAAGAGCAGCACCTTTCTAGAAATTAACTGAAGTCAGTTCTTAAAAGTTTATTCACTGGGCAAGTGCCTAAGACAAGACTCAAACAACATTCCAACCTTTAGGCAGAACCATGTGGGGCCTGCAGAAGAGAGCCCAAGCAGGCCCAGGAGAGTCTCTGCTTTACTGCTCATCACTATTTTTCAGAGAGGAGGCACAGGAGAGGAATATCGGAAATCACTGCCTCTCTCTATAAATTCTCAGTAAGTCCTTTTGTAAAAAAAATCTTTAAGAAATTTCCATGTTAGAAAAACTCTCTAAGTATTGTTAAAATACAGATATCTGGCCAGAGAGGATACTATGTGACTAATAGAGGCTTCCGGTGCCTAGACTTTGCAAAACCATTCTCTATTAAAGAAGTTTAATTCTTTCTTTCTTTTTTTTTTTTTTGAAGATTTTATTTATTTATTTGACAGAGAGAGACACAGTGAGAGAGGGAACACAAGCAGGGGAAGTGGGAGAGGGAGAAGCAGGCTTCCTGCGGAGCAGGGGCTCGATCCCAGGACCCTGGGACCATGACCTGAGCTGAAGGCAGATGCTCGACGACTGAGCCACCCAGGTGCCCCTCTTTCTTTTTTTTTTTTTTTTAAAGATATATTTATTTATTTGAGGGGGGGGCAGAGGGGGAGGGAGAGAATCTCTAGCAGACTTTGTGCTGAGCGCAGAGCTTGAAAGAAATTTAATTCTTTCTGGATGTCCTGAAGGGAAACAGATTTTGCTACCCTAAGATATACTTCTCTGGCATATTGATTATTATAAGCTGGTTATTTTTTTTTTTTAAGATTTTATTTATTTGCAAGAGAGAGAATGAGAGACAGAGAGCATGAGAGGGAGGAGGGTCAGAGGGAGAAGCAGACTCCCCGCCGAGCAGGGAGCCTGATGTGGGACTCGATCCCGGGACTCCAGGATCATGACCTGAGCCGAAGGCAGTCGCTTAACCAACTGAGCCACCCAGGCGCCCTAAGCTGGTTATTTTTAAGAGACAGCAGACACAGGTGAAACTGTGAAACTGGGTAGCAGTTAGCCTTTTGTAAGAGATAGTTACATTTATAAAGGAAATCTCCCCTTCTAAGGGTGTCTCCATCTCTGTGCCAGGAAGAGGGGGCTGACTCAATCTCCAGAAACACTTATCAGAGGAGCAGGCAACAATTTAAATCTGTACAACAACTATGCCCTTGTTTACCATGCTCTTCCTGCTCGCTTCCCACAACTGACTCCACATCCCCAACATCTTTCTCTTTAGCTGATGGTGGTATTTAAGGGGATGGTTTCAACCATTTTGGGGGTTATTTTTTCTGGGTTTCTCCCATGTATATAGGAGGTATATGTGTTATTAAACTTTTGTTTTTCTCCTGTTAATCTGGCTTGTGTTGATTTAATTATTAGACCAGCCAAAGAACCTAGAAGGGTATAGAGATTTTTCTCCCCAACAGTACCAAGTAATATTACTCTTCATTATCTTCATTATTTAACTTTGTTCCTTCTTTTCTTGATCTATGGATTCCATTCAATTTGAGTCTGGCAAATGAGTTCTTCATGATAATTTGCCCAAGGGAAAATGGGATGAAAGGCAAGCCCTGGCCCTCAAGTTGCTCATAGTTTAGTGGGGGAAATGGACAAGTAAACAGCATAGGGTATGATAGCTGTTATACAGAAATGCACTAGATGCAGTAACAACATATAGAAGAGATACCAGAACCTGATTTGACAGGGGAGGGTGGAGGGTAAGATTAAGGAAGACTTCAGAATGGAGGTGACTCTGGAGGTGAGCTCAATGAGTATTAATTAGATGAAAAGAATTCTCAGAGTGAAATGAACGACATATACAAAAGAATGAAGCCTTGGAGAGCATGGTGTGTCTAAAGAATTGTCATGAATTCAGGGAAATCGGAGGGAAAGACGAACCATGAGAGACTATGGACTCTGAGAAACAAACTGAGGGTTCTAGAGGGGAGGGGGGGATGGGTTAGCCTGGTGTTGGGTATTAAGGAGGGCATGTACTGCATGGAGCACTGGGGGTTATAGGCAAACAATGAATCATGGAACACTACATCAAAAACTAATGATGTATTGTATGGTGATTAACATAAAATAACAAAATAAAATTAAATTAAAAAAAAGAATTGTCATGAATTCAATACAGTTTGAAATTTTTTAAAAAAGATTTTATTTATTTATTTGACAGAATGAGAGAGCACAAGCAAGGGGAGCAGTAGATGCAGAGGGAGAAGCAGACTCCCTGCTGAACAGGGAGCCTGATGCGGGACTCAATCCCAGGAATCTGGGATCATGACCTGAGCTGAAGGCAGATACTTAACCAACTGAGCCATCCAGGTGCCCCAGTTTGAAATTTTGATGTGAGTGTATCAGGGCTGAGTTCTGAGAGTTGGAGAGAAGCCTGATCATAGAGAGCCTTATAGGTGAAGGATTTCATGTTAAGGAGACCATGGTTTGTCCAGAAAACAACAGGATATCACTGACTGATTTTAAGCATAGGTTGACATGGTTAGAGATGCTTTTTAGAATGCTCACTGCTCATATAGGCTCCAAGTTTAATACTGCATCGTTCAGTATTAGAGCTCAGACAGGAGTCTATTGGAGACTCCAATGAGTATTTACATTTCCTGGTTTCTGCATGGTTTTTCAAAGCACATGGAAGCGTAACATTGTCCCATTTGTTGGAGCCATGAGTGGGCTGCCATGAATCCTACAGGATTGGCATCTGAGAGACCTTGGTTGACCATTTTCAGTTTAAATGTTTAGGTCAGCTCCAGCATGGAGAGCTTTGGATGTGCCCATTTTTGACAAAGTGAGTAATTGAAGAATAATGTCAAAGGGCCTCCACTCTTTGTCCTTAGAGAGCTATCTTGGTCTTGGCAGAGGACAATATGTTGACATGGACTGAAATTATCACTCTGAATGAAAAAATTAGGGGGCTGCTAGTTGGCTTAAAGCAGCTCCGCTGGCTGGTCGAATAATACAATTCTCAGCCTTATGGATTTCTGGAGTTTTTATTATCCAGCACACCATTATTTGGACAGAAATACTTTTTTTCACACTATTCTGAAAATGTGATGTATTCCTTCAGTTGCTCTACCTGCCTGGAAGATGTATTTCTAAAGTCAGGCAGGAAGAAAAGTGGATGCCTGCTATTCACAATGCAATTACCATGACAAGTATTTCTAATTGCCACTTCCCTTCCTCCAAGCCCTCCTTTTCTTCAGACATTGAGGATTGCTGGTAATCTTGGGTTATTATCACACTGAGCCGCTAACCTGAGTCTTGACACTCCTCCTGGAGACCCGTGTCAGAAATAATTACAGCTGAAGAGAGGTGATTCTTCGTTATTAGCAGTTGCTGGTGTTGGTGTGTAACACTGATTAGTGATTTGAAACAATGCATTCTTTGGGCTCCAACACACATTGTGTTTCTTCTCTGCCTTGGAGGACAGCACACATTGTTCTTCATGCCCTAGCCTCCTTTTGCCTGCTGTGTCTGTGTGTTTTGAGAAGGTTACTTTCATGCTCTAGTGATTTATTTACTTCTAATGTTATTTTCTCCTCTTTCTTGTTTTTCAAACAATTTGTTGGTGAAGTAGAGAGAATTCACCTCTTGGGACTGGACGCTGTGTGTGATTGTGAGAGTTCTCCGAGAGCTGAGAGAGGGCCATTTAGCACCCAGTAACCCAGGTCTGCAGCAACAGAAGTAAGAGAGGACAGGGAGAGATGGGGCTGATTGGAACAGGAAGGAGGGAAAGTCAGGGGTTGCTGCTTGCACAGATAGCTGCTTCCAGGAAGCCCACCTCTTTTCTTTGAGACAGCCTCTTACTCCGCTTATTCGCTATGGAGACTGTGATTGCCATGGGGAGTGGAGGTGTGAGGGGACAAGTTTATAACCATAGCCCTGGGAGGGGTTTGCTCAGCTGTTGTTCTGTCTGTTCTGAAGGTGAGTGAAGGCACATACAGATCATCATTAAATGTCACCGCTGTTCTGAAGAGGGGGTCTTGGCATACCATTGTATAAAGTCAAAAGAACTTCAGGAAGGCAGTATGAACATAGGAAAATTCCTTATTGGAATTCTAATTCTTCCTTCCTTCTTGAATGAGCTGAGCAGGAAAATGTCATTAAATTAGATGCTTTCTTTCCTGGTCTGTTTCTTCTGCTTAAAATCCAACAAAAGCCAGGATCATAGTGCCCAAGTATATTTTAGGTGCTTTTGTGCTATAATGTGGTTGCCGTGTTTTATTGAGACTCTTCCATACTTTAGTCCTTGGCTAGACACAACTTCCTTGACTCTACCTCCTGACTCTTGGAAAAGGCAACTGCCCGAAAATTTCCCTAGTAATTGGATTTGTTATACAATGGGGTTGGACGGCCACTGGAAGTCCAGGGTCTCAGTGTGGCAGTCTTATGTGACATGTGGTTTGTTTGCATTTGCATTTTTTCATCCATTCAATAAACATAGATTAAAGTAGTGCATCATACTGGGTGATAGTCTAAGCATTATTGATATTTATTGATCATCTGTCATGTTTCAGGAGCTTGCACACACCTTATCAGAGTGACTGTGTTGCACTGAGGTTACTAATATGGACTTTGGAACTCAAACAGATCTGTTTGAAGTCCCAGTTCTACGAGTTGGTACATGTGTGATGTCAGACATGGACACTAACTTTTCCAAGCCTCAACACACTTATTTGTGAAATGGAGATCATATTAATTCCTATCTGGGGAGGTTGCTGATAGAAATAAATGACTTAACACATATTAAGTGCTTATATTACCTGGCACATCATAAATTTATGTTGTCTGCTCTCATTTAATTTTCACAAGATCCTGAAGAGTAGGTATGATTATACTGCGATTCTACAAAGAGAACCCAATATTACAGAGTTGCGAGAATTTATGTCCTAGATTTTAGAACATTAAGTCACTGTTTTATACTGGAAACAGCTGAGGACAAGAGAAACGATGAACTGGGACTCCCAGGCCAAGTCCCCTTTGTTCCTCGATGTTTCCCCTCACTTGCATTGCGATCTCCATGGCCATCTCTAAGGAAACTCTTTGAACTGTCTGCAAATGTCTGTAACTACTAATGTTAGCATCAGCCCACCCTTATTTGAAGGTTGACTGTACAGTTTATGTTTTCCAGGCCATTTTCATCTCTTCTCTTGGTGTTCTTTGGGCCTTTCCATCCTCATTAACAACTCTACCAGAAAGGAAATGTAAAGGAAATAAAACTTAAACTATTCAGTTTTGCTCCTTATTAACAGCTCTTTTTAAAAGATTTGGTAGGTGGGGAGGCTAACTTTTAGCTATAGTGGGGGTTTTTGATTATAGCCATGGATTTAAATTAGCTGGGTTACCTTTCTTGCGGTTACCATGGATAAATGAGAGTCGATTGTCTGAGCCCCACTGGGCCTGTGGCCACAGAGAGACCCCCTGTCAGCCTAGCCAGCAGCTCTGGGCCTTCTGGCTTGTTGCTGTCCCTGCTTTTCCCCCTTTACAGACCCTCCACTAGGGGCTCCTCATTCCACATTAGAGACCGAGGAACCTCTCTAAGGTCACTGTGCCCTTGGCCATGTTAGTTAGGACCACCACATCACACTTGTGTAAGGAGACCTGGATTTGTGCAAGGTGGTGGCCCTGGGCTGACCTGAATCAGAAAAACACAAAGCTAGAAATCAGAACATGTCGGAAATTTCCTTTCATTCTGGTTATATTTTAAAACCTAGCTCCCTCTCTAGCTACACTGCATTCTCCTTGGAGAGTGCAAGCTTTCCTTTGCCAGAAGGTCCTTGGAGGTTTCCCTGCTGCTTGTTATCTGGACCTCATTCGGCTATGGCCTGGGAGGGTAGCCTGGCAGCCACGCTTCTGTTAACCCTGCCAAGCAGACCGCCTTCTGTTGGTTTTTGATCTTGGGAGTGTCAGGAGAATACAGTCCCCAAACAATTGTGCTCTTTTGGTCTACTCCACTTCTTAATTCCTATGCCCAGTTTATCATAGACCTTTGACACCTCCTCTTACCTTTTATCTCCTAAAGGCTGTTTCTGTGACCTGATTTCCAGAAGCCACGTATGGGCCGAATTTTAATGGTGGATGTGATGTTGAACAGCTACTTGGGAACTGGGGATGGCACTTTACTGAATGGCCTCAGTTTCCCTATCTGCAGAAGCATGGGGCTGTTCTAAAAGACATTTGGTCCTTTTGGCACTAACTTTCTATGATTCTATAAATGCTGGTTTTAGGAAGTTCCACTTCAGATTCGTGGAACCAAAAAGCAATATATAGGCAGGAAATCAGGCAACTGGTATGTAGGCTAATATTTTCATTAATCATATGATTTCAAATTCTATATCTCTCTTTTTTTTCTCATAGAATCTTCTGTTAAAAGTCTTAGCAGTATTTTAAGAAGAAATGGGATACCATCGGTGGAAAGTCTTTGAGGGTTTTATGAAATAATAAGAAAGTTATTATAAATCTAAGCTAAATTATAAGTATTTAAAGATTTCTCTGATGTAACAAAAGAGTAATTTAGTTGTTTTTAGAGTCTCCAGGAAATGCTTCCCCCAGAATTTGGGGATACTTTTTTTTCATCCTGTATACTTAGAGTTATAAATAATTGTTTTTGTAGTTAAAAGTTTTTATAAGATGTTTGAAAATTTTTGGTAAAATTAAAATGATTTCTTTTTCATAAGTAAGGAGATCAAATGCAGGGAAAGTGATGTCTTAGAGGAGAAAATACACCAGGCCAGAGTCAGAGGTCCTGGGTTCACATCCCAGCTCTGTCATAATTAGACTCTAAGCCCCTTGAGGGCAGGGCTCTGTTTCCCTAGCTCCCAGAAGAGAACCTGGACTGAATCCCTGCTGCCTGCGGTGCTCATCAATATAACAAATATCTAATAATAAATAAAAGAAAGTATAATAAATAAAATAATAAAAATAAATAACTGGGTGATCTTGGGCACCTTGTTTAACTTCCCTGTGTCTTATTTCATTAACCCAGAATACTCAGGGCTGGGCTGTGGGTGAGACGCAAGACAAAAAGTGTCCCTGCTCTTCAGGAGTGGGTGGTGTAAGAAGAGATGACATCCCCCTCTTCACTGACCTCAGGCTGTCTGGAGAAGTAAATGGAATGGGACCATTGTTACTGTTCGCCATTCATAGGGATGTGGAGAAGCTCCAGGCATGCCTGTGCCTGGCACTTGCAGGTTTCTGAGAAAATCCTCCATGGAGTGGGAGCACTTCCAGGGACTTCCTGTTTTCATCCCTGTTTATTTCTACATCACCACCAGGTAAAATTCATCCTGCTGAAAAGGCCTGAGCCTTCATTTCTTTGGAGATCCTCCGCCAACAACTACTTATGACCAGGGTCCAAGACACCCGTAGGTACAGCAGTCCAGCTTATCTGCAGTTTCTCTTCTGTGGTTTCAGTTACCTGCCTTCAACTGAGGTCTGGAAGCAGATGATCCTCCCTCGCTGAATCGTCAGGTCAATAGCAGCCTACCTGTGTCATAAGGCCTGCGTTGTTCACGTCACTTCATCTCATCCTGTAGGCGTTTTATCATCTCACATCATCACTAGAAGAAGGGTAAGTACAGTACAGAGATTTTGAGAGAGAGAGAGAGAGACCACATTCATATAACTTTTATTACAGTATGTTGCTCTAATTGTTCTTTTTTAGTGTTAGTTATTGTTAATCTCTTACCTGCCTAATTTATAAATTAAAATTTATTATAGGTATGTATATATAAGGAAACAGAGTATTTATAGGGTTTAATACCATCTGTGTTTCTAGCATCCACTGGGGGTCTTGGAATGTGTCTGCCATGGATAAGGAGGGCTACCGTATGCAGAATATTTAAGAAGCTTCTGTGAACACAGTTGGCCTTAGTGGGGTACATAGCCCGGAATTTTCTGATTCACATGCCCATGTTCCCCCCAACCCTCCCTTCCCCTTCAAAGAAACTTGAGTTCTTTTATTTTATTCTGTCCCTGGCTCCCACTGGGATTTGGATCTGAATAACATGTTTAATAATTTCAGAAAGAAAGAATTTGGGATCAGGGAGAAGAGAGAAGCAAGTTGGTCATCAGAACTGGAGTTTTGGGGGTTGAGCCTTGGGGAAAAAAAAAACGGTGCTGTGTTTTGGGAGGAAGGAAGCGGGCGAAGGATGAAGGGAGGGAGCGGGGACTAGGAGGGAGGGCTGTGGCTGTGGATGAGGGCTGGGAGCCTCAGGGGCTCAGAGCCTCCTGGGCCTGGCTGCTCCAGCATGGAGTTCCCTGGAGGGAGGCCTGAAGCCAGTACCCTATGAGTTGGGGAAGGGGGTTGAAGATGCCCTGGTGAACAGTGAGATCCTTCAGGGGGATGAGGGAGGATCCTATATGCTATAAATGGAACGCACAACTTTTCCTTTCAGGAGCATTTAAGTTACTCTGTGTCTCTAAGAACCATAAATGTACTGGAAAAAGGAGTTAACAAACAGGTCCCTCACTTCAGTTCTGGGAGACAGCCATGCTATATAAGCTTAACAAATATATTTTAAACTCTCCTGGGTTTCTGATTACAAAAGTCATGCTTGTTCATTGTAGAAAATACAAAAAAAGCATCTAGAAGAAAATAAAAATCACCTAGAACTCCCCTTCTGAGAGATGACCACTGTTAACATTCCGGCATGGAGCTTTGCAGTCCACACACATGCTTCCAACAAACAGGATTATATTATTATAATATTAATATTATATTACCTATGCCATTTTGTAACTTGCTTTTTTACTTAACAATAAATTCTGAACATTTTTTTAAAAAGATTTTATTTATTTATTTGAGAGAGAGAATGAGAGAGAGAGAGCACATGAGAGGGGGGAGGGTCAGAGGGAGAAGCAGACCCCCTGCTGAGCAAGGAGCCCGATATGGGACTCGATCCGGGGACCCCAGGATCATGACCTGAGCCGAAGGCAGTCGCTTAACCAACTGAGCCACCCAGGCGCCCAAATTCTGAACATTTTTATATGTCTTTCAATATTTGCCTTCAACATAACTTTTAATGTATACCCTGCACTCTTAGCTGGTTCTTCATGGCTGTCGATGCCACTGAGAAGCTTGGGGGCAGGTAGGGGTTCACCAGCTTTGCTCTTCTCTGTATGGAAGCTACCTCCCTCTGCTTTGTCCCACCTCAGGGCTTGATGAGCCCTATGTCCTTGTCAAGGCAAAAGCTTCTACCCTTGCTCTTGATCGCCTTCCCTTCAAGGTACTTGCTTGGCCTTGTCTCTACCGCGTAGTTTTTCCTGTCCGTGCGCATAACCCTTAGTTCAGGCCCCTTGATTCCTCCCACTTAGTAGTAGATTGTCATAAGAGAATTCTTACTTATCTTCCCCCCTCTGGTGTCTTTCCTCCAACCTGTTTTATATATTATTGGCCTATTAATCATATCAAGTAACAGCCGTGATCTCTCACTCCTCTGCTCAAAAGCATTTAGTGTCTCCCCACTGCCTACCATGTCAAGCCCAGACACCCTAGGCTGGCAGGCAGGACCTCTCAGGTATGCCCTCATTTCTCATATGAGAGAGGAAACTTTAACCCTTCTCTTTCTGTCTTCTCACCAAATCCAATTAGTCACAGTATCTCAGTATCTCCTGTTGATTTATCCTGCTCTTACGCCACTGATTGGCTCTCTTTCTGCCCACTTTCTTTGCTCCTGCTTTAGCTCACACCCTCCTGATTATTGAATTATGACAAAAGACTTGTCCCTGTTTTTTCTGCTCCTAGTCCCTCCCCCTCTACATTGCTCTTCATACTACACACAGAAGGCTTTTCTAAAGTGAAATACAACCATTGTACACTCCTTTAAAATGTTTAATGGCTTCCCATAGTATCTGGAAAAAGTCCTAATTTCTTATAATAACCTAAAAGCTCTTCCCATGTCCCTTTATCACCTCTTGGATATTGGGCTTAAGTCACACTAAGTGCCTCCAGTCCCTCTGTATCCCAGAGGTGCCCTCCAGTCTCGTACATGCTGCCCCACCCCTCTTTTGTCTTCCCTGTACCCCCTCTCTCAGACTCTGTCCCTGCCCCTGGGTTAATGGCCATCTTAAGTACTACACAGCAGTGGAAGTATAGAATAAAGGCATCACTCACATCCTCAGCTCCAATCATATTGCCCCTTTATCCTAGCTCCAATCATATTGCCCCTTTACTTGTCTGTGGAGTAAGGAAACTTATGATTCTTGAGGGCATAGATGGTGTTTTATTTGTCTTAGTATTTTCCCAACACCCAGTACAGGGGATACAGCATGTTTATTCAGTCATTTTTGGTGATTGAATGAATGGATAAGCATCCTGATATTCTGCAGTAATGTATCAAACAGTCAGACACTGAGAGAACGGGACGGCGGGCACTTACGGTCCCTCATTGGTGATACAGCCAAAAGGACAGTTGTATCTAACAGGCAACTCCCATGATTGCCCTAAGTATATACTCTCTTTCTGGGCTTTTTAAGTTTCAGGTTTCTTTAGGTGCTTGGATATGCATGGTGGCTGGGGCACAGTGCTGTCAGCTGTCATCCCAGAGGGGAGATCCTATGCCTGGGAGCTTGAATGGAGTCATCACTAGCCCAGGGCCATTTTGATCTTTGTCCGTGATTTGATAGTTTTGTTCCTGGGACATGATGAGCCTAGAGTCCTCCTACTCTGCCGCCATCCTCCCTCCAAAATTCACCCATGATATGATAGTGATGATGACGGTGATGATGGAAAACACACACACATAAGTGTGTATCAAGTCTAGGCTGAGGATGTGAGTGATGCCTTTATTCTATACTGGTCGCAAGGCACTTCCCTTATCAGTAACAAGCTTGACATGTCTCCGGTCCAAATCACTAAACGTGATCACAGTTGCTTTCTAAGAGTCCCCATGCTTCCATTCTTGGCTCATGCCACGAACATTCAGATCAGGTTGCTCTTCATTTTAAGACCCTCTAGCAGCTTCCAGCTGCATTTGGATCTGAGCTCTCTGTAATTACCTATAAGTTCTTGCCATGATCTGGATCCTGCCCTCCATTCTGGACATATCCCACTTCCCTTTCTTCCTTAATCACCCCATTCCTGCCATGCCAGCCTTCTTTCAGCCTCTTCCTTTAGTTTCTGATCTCTTTCCCACTTGAGTATCTCCTCTCTGCCATTCCCTCTGCCTAGAATTCTCTCTCTGCTTTTTGCACAGCTGGTTTCTTCTCTCACTTCATGTCTCAGCATGGGATACCCTGATCAAACTAACTAGTGCGCCCTCCCCTGTGCTCTATCACTGTATGCTTTGCATTTTCTTCATAGTGTTTCTTACCAGCTGCAATTATGAATTTGCCTTTTGGTTCATTGCTATTCTTCAAATCTAAGGTCTGGCACTTACTGGCTGAATGACCTTGGGCAAATTATATAACCAACTTTCACCCACATAACCTCATCTGAAAATGGAGATAGTTTTCTTGAGAGCTATTACTCGATGCCAGGTACTGTGCAAATGATTTAACATGGATTGATTTAGGCCTCCCAACAGAGGGGCACAGAAAGACTACCCAAATTGCCCAAGGACACACAGCTTGTTAATGGTGTAGACAAAATTTGAACCCATTCAGTTTGGCTTCCAAGCCCATGCCCTTTACTGCTTTGCCAGGGTAAGTGCAAATGTTCATTGAATACATAAATGAGGAGCTTCCTCATCAGCTTTCCTGATTTTTCTTTGAAAGTGTTCTGCATGATAGCAGAAGTGCTTGTCAGCTTTTCAGATCCATCTAGAATGCTTAGATGCACCCCCCCTTGTCCCACTTACCCTACTTGGCAGGAAATGTGGCTTCTTCGGCCCCCTGAAGGATGGAAACCAAGCTCCAGCCCCCGGGATGGCCCTGATGAGGTGGAGGCAGGGACCTCCTGCCTTTGTGCAGCCGCAGTTTCAGACAAATACGCTGTGTGTGCTTCTGGCAGCGTCTGCTGCCTACAAACATCCAGCTGTGCAGAATTCACTCTGGGTGGATTCTTCTTCTCTTTTCCTTGACAAAAGGCAAGAACTATGTGGGGAGGAAAACCTTTACTCTGAAAAGAATTGCGAAGTGCAGGGCCGGCCTTACTGTTCCACGGAGCAATTCAGAGGCCTCAGGAGCCTGGCAGCTGGGGCAGGGGACTTGTCTCAAGAGAACCCAGGATCTGAAGCCACTGGTCCTGCCACCAGCCCCTGACCTGGGGAATGAGAGGTGCTGCAGAGAGACAGGCTTTGCCTTCCGGTTGCCGATGACAGATGTCATCACACACAGGTCCACATTTTTCATTTCCAGTACCTGCTTCTCCTTTTTTTTTTTTTTTTTTTTAATGAACAGAGTATATTGAGGGCCTAACAGGGATTCCTTTGAGCATCCCTCCCAGTTGATGAACCCCACCTTTGGGGCTTTGCCTGCAAGTACTGCCCTCCTCCTCTAGCCTTCATTCTACTAGCTGTATTACTGTGAACCAGGCTTGCAGCAAGGATCCCCTGAGTGAAAGTGTCACCCTCAATGGCTCTCAGATGACCCTGAGCCAGTCTCTCCTGCAGGGAAAGGGCATTGCAAAGAGAGGAGGTGGTGGGAAATAAGGCATAAGATCAGGAAATCGTGTATGTGATTAGGAAATAGTGAGCTTGTGCACTTGACAGAAGATAGGATACTAGGGAGGGAATGTCTGGGTTTTTCTCCATGCCCCTGATGTCTATCTATTCTTTGCTTTTCTCTTCCCTGCTCTGTGCCCCAGGAAGCTGACATCTGTGGTTCCATCACAGGGACTCCCTGGCCCTGCAGTCTCCTGTTGGAATTGAACAATAGGAGGCACAGCAAGCCGTCAGAGGATGGGGGAAGCAGAGGTGGGGATATTTATTCCCTTCCTTCTTGCCTTCCCCTCCCCCTACCTCCAAGCTGCCGAGGTTCCTGCAGAGCTACAATCCACCGTCTTCTCTTCTTCCTTCACCTGTGACTCTCCCAGGGATTGGGGAACACTGTTCTTAGCCTTCGCTCCTTCAGACCTAGCCGCAGTGTGGCCTCCCATCAGGTGCTGGTTCCTGTGGGGTTCACCTTCCCTTGCTGGGTCCTTAAACCCTGCTCACAGCCCTACAGACACTCCCCTGAGTGGATTCTCTGGAGTTGAACCCTGTAGTGTGTGTGCCATCGGTTTCCCTGACCGATAGAGAGAGTAGTGGGAGACTAGGTCCGAAAGATTGGATTTAGCTAGATTTTGGAGAACATCGAGGGCTGTGCTCAAGATTTTAGGTACATATTTTTTAATCGGGAAACCTGGAAATCATTCAGTGTTTCTGAACACAAGAGGACTCGAGCAGAGGTAGGTGGCAGCAGTCAGAATGAAGAGCCGGGGCTGCTCTGATGATGCTCTGATGATGGTGTGAGGTAGAGAATGGGCAGAAGTGGGTGGCCGACCTGATATGTGGATGTGGAGAAGGAGCCTTTGAGGCTGGGTCCATGTCCCCAGGACCAGGCTGACTGAGGGCATGGTGGTGCCACAAGCCGTCCTAGGGGAGGGAGGGGAGTGGCCGTTACCTTCGGTTTGAGATAAGTTGAAAATGCCTCCAACCTTCCTCTAAAAATTGTGGTCACGGTTATCCCCCATTGGAGGGGCTGTGGGGACATGAAGTGTTTCATCAGTCACCCCCAGGCCTGTTGTAGTGCAGACAATACCACACAGAGATGCTGCCCTGGGGTGGTAGGGGACAATACAGTGGTCACCCAGTATAGTTTGGGTACTTTAGGGGGTTAACGCACA
Source organism: Mirounga angustirostris (assembly GCF_029215605.1). NCBI lineage: Eukaryota > Metazoa > Chordata > Mammalia > Carnivora > Phocidae > Mirounga > Mirounga angustirostris. The sequence continues at coordinate 49,152,343 of NW_026991714.1, forward strand.
GTGCCCACCTGGGGGTAGCTGGACCGCAAGGAGATCTCAGATCATTTTTTGTAGTCATGGTTTTTATTTAGCAAGGAGTTGGGGGAGCAAAACACATCAAACAAGGACACTGTGAAGGAATGAAGGCTACTTAGAGAAGGGAAGGCTGAGGGGAAAAGGAGGTTCATTCCATGCGGCAGTAGAGGGCAGCTCCGTGAGCCATGAGTGGAGGCAGCAGGGAGTAGGCTTCAACTTATAATCCAGCCAGCTGGCTAGCGCTTGATTATTCAGTCTGCCTGGTGGTGGGATGAGCTTCTTACCGACTGATGAGTGCCTGGTCCTGAATGGGATTAAGTTGAGGCTAAATGCTTGCTGGTCACCGACTGCAAAAAGACTTCCTGGGTTGTGCTGTGAACTGGCTGAAGAAAGTCACATCATATTCTATTTCCTTCAGTTCCAGCCCAATGATTCTGTGATTTTCCTGTTACTTCAACACAGGTGCAGAGGTGGGTTGATGGCCACAAGGCTAAAGCCAGCAGCTGTCCAGGTTCTTGGCCTTTCATTACAGGTATGTTCTAGAGGGAATTGATAGCACAAAGAACAAACGAAACGCTTTGTGGGTCAGAAGTTGAATAATCTTATTTGTTTCTATTCCTCTGCTATGGTCATCTTTGTCTCCTTTAAATAATACTCCATTTCCTGTCAGTTGAGATTAACAGCATGAGTTGGATTGGTCAACCATGTGCAGAATATGTAGAAGAACAAATGTGCTTTGATTCCCTAGTGGTTCTACCAGCTGGGGAGTTTCAAAGATTTCTTTTTAAATCTCAATTGAAGATGGGATAAAGGACATGTGCTGTGATGAAAGCATGTCTGGAACATAGAAAGGTGGCAAATGAGGAATTTCTTGCTAAATGGGGGCAGAGAAGAATCTCTCTCTTTGGGGTGAAAGGTATTAAAAAGATACATGCTTATCTAGAACCACGGTATCTTTTTTTTTTTTTAAGATTTTATTGATTTATTTGACAGAGAGAGACACAGTGAGAGAGGGAACAGAAGCAGGGGGAGTGGGAGAGGGAGAAGCAGGCTTCCCATGGAGCAGGGAGCCCGATGCGGGGCCCAATCCCAGGACCCTGGGATCATGACCTGAGCCAAAGGCAGACGCTTAACGACTGAGCCACCCAGGCGCCCCTAGAACCACGGTATCTTGAAGGAATTCGGAGATTTTTCTACTTCGGTCTTCCATTTGATAAATCATACATAATATTTATAAGCTGACTTTAAGTTTATAGACTCTTTTATGTGCATTATCTCATTTTATTTTGTGAGGCAGATGTGGTAATACTTTTCCCATTTACCAGATGAGCAAACTGAGACTCAGAGATGCCATGTTTCCTGTCCGAAGTCATACAGATCATGAGGGGATGAGCTGGACTTTGAACTTTAATCTTAGAGTCTAACTATCATGTCATAATGAGAGATTAGATTGTAAACCAACACGTCTTGTGTATTTATCTTATGCCAGACACTGGGCTAAGCACTTTACATGGGTTATAACAATTCCCATTTTCCAGATACGGAAGCTGAGAGTGCTCCCTCTAGCTTCTGGATCTACCGAAGCATAGACTACAATTGACTCTCAAGGTTGTTACAGGCTTACCTTATCTTTGACACTAGGATGAAAAAAAAATGTCTGTCGCATTCAGCTAGGCGAGGATGTGCATGTCTATGCGAGCACAGGGTATGTGGGTGCCAAGAGCCCTCCCAGAGCTCCACACTGTATCCCTAACTGCCTACTGGCCTTGTCCACTTGGTTATACTCCAGGAAGCTGAAATGCTCTATCTCTTAAACTAAACTCCCTATCTCCTCCCCAGCACTGTCCCTCCTTTTGCATTCTCTATCTTGGCCCAACACCATGACTCAGGCTCAACACATACAGGGGGTGTTGGTATTGAAGACTTCTAGATTTGACTTCACCAAGACTGCTCATGGCCATTCCAGCCTTTCCATTCCCACTACTGTGCCTTAGGTTGGACCCTCATTACCTGGCTTTGGCAGTACCTGTCTAATGGAGCCTTTCCACTCTTCTTCCATTCCTACAGATTATCTCAAGTTATATTTCCCAGAAACATTGGTTTTATCTAATTATTCTCTTTCTATAAAATCTTCATTCTCTTCCTGTTATAGTCATTCATTCCTCCGGTGCTAATTGAGCAACTGCTAAGTGCCAAGCATTTTTCTAGGTGCTGGGCATCCCAGAGTGAACATAGCAGTTACAGAGCTACTTAAAAAGTGCACACTCTTCAGCCAAACATTCAATGTCATCTACAATTTGGCTTAACTCATTTTTCTGGCTTTTATGGTCTCTCTGCACATCTGTAGGTAAGATCACATTCCTTGTTGTCCAGTCACACTGGGCACTCCTTTCTTCATGCCTAGTTGGATGGTTACCTTCACCCAGAGCTCTGCTCATCTGTCCAGATTTCCTGTGACCCAGCTCACCCACGTCTCTTTCCTGAATTCCTTGCAGATCTAGCCAGAATTAATCTCAGTGATACTGTTAGCACAGTGTTTCCATATGTTCTGGTTATTATCACCGCCTGCATGATTTCTACATGTGTCTGACTCCTCCCTTACACTGAGGTCTTTGAGGAGGGGAAGGTCTTTCCTGTGTTTGTATTCTCAGCCCTTTGTTCAGTCCCTGGCACACAGTAGGCGCCTAATAAATATTAACCACTTTGAAATATTATAGTTCTTGATAGAACTCTCCCCCGCCCCCCATCATCTACCTCCCCCTTCTCAAAGATCCTTGACAGGCTGAGTTACACAAATAAATACATCTTGCACACTATTGTACAAGTTCTGGAAGGCACTTTTAGCCTCTAGGTGGCAGTGTTACTGTGCTCAAAGGGAGGGAGTTGCTCGGCAGACCCGGAAACCGTATCAACCCCTTGGGGTACCTGTCTTCCTGTCTCCTCTTCCTCTCTCTGTCTTTCCATCCTCCCTTTGGCCTTCCCTTCCTCCTTTCTTCTCCCCCCGCCCCCTCCCACCTCCTCCCACCTCTGTTTCTTTTCATCTATTAAATCTCTTCACGGATTTTTTTTAAAACACCGGAGCATAATTGTAAGCACTGAGGAAAACCTACAAGGCTGCCTGGAGACCCCTGCCTTTTCCCTCACACCCTTCATGTAGAATTGTAAATTTTAATATTTCTAATAGATCCAATTTAAATTTTGGAGGTGTGAGAGATTATGATCTTCAGAGAAGGGGAGATAGGAAGCAGTTGTTTTTAGAAGCAGCCTAGTAAATAATTCAAAATGGCCTCACATCACGTCTGGCTATCTACCTCCACTCCTGGACGCATCCTGGGCGTCTGAGCTGAGCCGAGCACTTGGCTTCGCCGGGCAGGTCTGCAAACTGACTTGTCAACCAGGTTTAGGGAGGGCACGAGAGGTTGTATCATCAGGCCATGTTTCCATTCAACTCACGAGGAGGAGGGTGGCTGAGTTTGCTGGGAGGTCAACTTCACTGAGGGTGGCGGGGCCCAGCAGGGTGGACGTGGCCAACTCCAACAAAGGCAGGGGAATGCAGTTGGGTTTTGCTCTCTGGTAACAAATCTAAATCTCTACCTGCCTATTTTTCCAGAATGCTCACTGCTCTAACAATTCAGCATTTTAAAGGAAGATGGTGGAGGAGGGAATTGGTAATTTAAGCATGAAAAATGTCATTTTGCCTCAGAGCAAACTGCCTGTCTCCTTTTCTGTGGTTTGGATTTAGGCATATCTGGAAGCTCATTTGCCCAATACTAATAGGAAGGCTCACTGTGCTCATTTGTTATGAGATGTAATGGGACTTCCTTTCATTATGGGAATAGCAGCCACCCAGCACCACTAGTTTCTATTTTTCTGTCACCAAGAGAAACTCTCTCTTGCTCTCTCTCTTTCTCTCTCTCTCTCTCTCACACACATACCCCAAAGAACTCCTGGATTTCTACTCACACATTTCTCTTTGAGACAATTAAAATGCATTCATCTTCCTCCAGATCCCATACTTGTATTCTTTCCCTGCCTTGGGTTCAAGGTCATTTGGTTTGGAAGAGAGGTCCTTTCACTTGCATGTGGTTAATTAATCAGACCCGTTCCTCCTGCCAAATTTCTCAATATCTTTGCTTCCTAAAAAGGAGCTGTTTTCCTCTCCTTTCTCCTTTAAGTAGCATGTGTTTATGATCCTCACTTTTGGGGGTCATACATTTATCCTTCAGTTCTTGAATTCACTGTTGTTATTTATAATTTTTTCTTTTTCTTTTTTTTTTTTTTGAGATTTTATTTATTTATTTGTCAGAGAGAGAGGGAGAGAGAGAGCACAAGCAGGTGGAACAGCAGGGCAGAGGCAGAGGGAGAAGCAGGCTCCCTACTAAGCAAGAAGCCCGATGTGGGACTCGATCCCAGGACCCTGGGATCATGACCTGAGCTGAAGGCAGATGCTTAACCAACTGAGCCACCCAGGCAGGCATCCCCATTTTTTCTTTTTTAATTTAGACACAACTCTAAGAGGGTTAGAGCTTTACTTGACTTTTTTGTCTCCTTATATAAGTATGTTCCTTTGGAGAAATCTTTTTCTTTTTTCCTATATTGCCCCACATTCTTTCATCAGTGCCATCAATCTCTGCCACCTCTGGGTGTTTTGAGGCCCATGTGTGAGGTACCATGTTCTCCAGAAACTGGCAAGGGCCTTGAAGCTCTCACTGTTGGACTCCCGGCAGACTCTGCCAGTTGTCTGTTGGAGAGTAAACATCTCTCCTCTCTATGCTTTAAATATGGGGGAGAATGAATAGAAGCATCTGTCAGATGGATCTGGAATATGGTCAAAGTTTTTATAGTTCCCCAAAGCTCCTTGAACCAAATATTATCTTTCTTTTCTTTTTCTTGCCTTCTCCGATGGTTTCTCAATGAGGCTCAAACTGCCTTATGCCTGGGCCATGGCTGGCACCCCCTGTGACTCGTTGCTGAGGTTCTCTTGCTGTCGTAGGGATCCTTGCAATTGGACTGGTGCTCCAGAGCCTTGAAAAACATAAGGGAACTCCCCACCTGCTTCTGTGAGGTATGCACAGCTTGCCTGCTGTGCCTCTCTGATAAAGGCTTTTCTAACAATTTTTTAAAAATTGGCTATGATGGGGGTGCCTGGGTGGCTTAGTCAGTTAAGTGTCTGCCTTCGGCTCAGGTCATAATCCCAGGGTCCTGGGATTGAGTCCTGCATCAGGCTCCCTGCTCAGCAGGGAATCCGCTTCTCCTTCTACCTCTCCCCCCTGCTTGTGACCTCTCACTCTCTCTCTCTAAAATAAAAAAAAATTGGCTATCATAGAAAATGAGGCTGTTCAGGAGAAGTGATGGCCCAAAAGGTCCCCAACATGTGGCTGAGCAAGAGGAATCAGACTGGCTCAGTAGTTGAGAGTATGGGTTTCCAAGTTGGTCTGTGTGGCATTAGGAAAGTTACTTAGCCTCTCTATGTCTTTTATGTAAAATAGGGATAGTCATTGCACCTCAAAAAGTTATTCTGAGTATCACATGAGATAACTCAAAGTTCTTAACCCTGTGCCTGAACCACGCCAAGTGCTCAGTGAATGTCATCTGTAATCTACAATTAAAATGATGAATTGTAAGGCTGGAAGGTACCTTAGTGATCTTCTACCCACTCCTTCCTCTTAAAGCTGAGCACGAGGCACTCAGGAGCGGTCCACAGTCACTCAGCCAGTGGATGAGAGCAGCTTCTGTTAGAAGGCAGGTCTCCCGACTCCTCGCCCAGCATGCTTTCTCCCTCAGTTGCAGATCCTAGACCTCCCATCCTGTTCTGATGATGGTAGCGGGTGGTGACATACTAGTTATGATTACATAGTCATTCACTCAGTAAGTATGTATTGAGCGATGCAGTGACAAGAACACACAGATCCTATACGGAGCAATCCTGCTGTGTTTTGGGGGAAATAAAATATGCATCAGTAACTAAAATTCAGAGCACTATAAGTACTCATTAAATAAGGATTTAAAAAAGTGCCCAGGAGGGCAGAGAAAAGAGGCCCCACAAAGCTGAACGGTAAGGTAACAGTGAAGATGTATTGGGCTCCTGTTACGTGCTAGGTGCAAGGGGGCATACACAATGTAAGAGCAGGAACGGTCTCTTATGTACCTTTGCATACCCAGCACCTGGCATAGTGCAAGCATGTGGTAGGTGGGCAACAGATATTTATAGGGGGAATGAGTGACCCGGGGTTCTAGCTTCTATCATTAGTCTAGAGGTCGTCATGAGGACTAGCTGGCAACACCACTCTCTCTGCTTCTCCTTCCTCTGCTGCTTGTTGCTTTCTTGTTCTCTGCCTGGGGGTGCCTACAGCAGGACAGCGGCCCTCAGAAGTTAGCCCTGCGGTGGGCACCATAATTGCTCTGCCTTAGGGAGGACTCTGCTCCTAAGTATCTGACTTCTCCCCAGGGGCCATTCCCTCCTTTCCACCAAAGCCCTTGTGTCCTGCACCCCACGCCCACAGCTCTCAGCACTCTGCTAATCTGATCAATGATTCCATTTTGTCATGTTATTGCCCAGCTTGGATGCTCTGTTAAGAAGCAAGCTGAGAGGTATGATCTGATTTCTAGTGGGTTCTGCTACTTTGGCTGGAGGATTGAGAGGAACTGTGTGGGTAGATATCTTTCTCAAATAACCTTCCCCAGAAATCTGTGTTGGCTGTCTTTGTGGAACAAATGGGTGTCGTCAGTGTTATTGATCTGACCTTTTCCCTCTCCTGGTGGGCAGTGTCTAGACCCTCACTGCTCTGTTCTTTTGGGTGCAGTGAGACAATTTAGAGCCATTTCTAGAAAACCCACTCTTCCCTTTGGCATTTTGGAGAAAGAAAAACATTTTTTTTAATTGAAGTATAATCAACATACCAAATTACATTAGTTTCATGTGTACAACATGGAAAAAGATTTTTTGACATGAACACAAAATAACGGTGTTGCAATGCCCCAGACACAGCCCTGGTTGTGTGGTACACTGGAGTCCATGGAAAATAATTTGGTGGAATAATGTGGGCTTTTATTTCTAATGGAGGTTCCTTGTCTGCTGGGAATCCAACTAACTGGTTGGGCTTTTCAGTGATTTGTGGGTGGTATAGGAAGGGGAACATTCTGATTTTTCTTTCATTCTGCAATGAGAGAGGAACGCAGGCTCAGAGAATTTTCTTTCCACTCTAATACTTAGGTTACTGCTGTCAGGGGCACTGTGTGTTCCTCACGTGGGAGGTTTGGGGAAGCAGAAAGGGCTCAGAAGTGTCGGGCTTGGGTAGCATAATCAATTTTAAAAAGAATAACTTTTACATTGTTTTGGATTTTTATTATGAAATTATACATGTTTATTAGAGGAAAAAAACACTCAGCATTCAGGTTAAAAAAATCAAGAAAGAATTATTAAAACACTGCAGCAAGGCTAACAGCTTACAGATGTTTAGCTTTCTAGACTTAGCATGGCCACCTTCCAGGGTCAGAGGAGAGAAGTGGCATAACTCCTTCTCCACAATCGATGAAAAATAACCAGGGCTGGGGTGCCTGGCTGGCTCAGTGAAAAGAGCATGCAACTCTTGATCTCAGGGTTGTGAGTTCGAGCCCCACGTTGGATGTAGAGATATCCTTAAAAATAAAATCTTAAAAAAAAAAAAAAATAACCAGGGCTGCTTTATGTGAACTGAAGTTAATAATGAAAATATCTTGTATTTGTATACCTTATTATATTTATAAAACATTTAAGTATATCATCTTATTTAATCTTTAATGACCTTCTAATTTAGGTTGTGAATACTCATTTGTAATAAAACAAAATCTAAAACTGAGATTCAGAAAGGTATAGTGACTTCCTCCAATTAAATAACAAGTAAGTGGCAGAGCTGGGACTTGAACTGAGGTCTTTTGATTTCTGAACGAAAGTGTAATTTACTAAGTTCCAGCCACCTTATCATTTTATGGGAGCCCTGTGTATCAATCAGTGATTGATCAGTTGCAATAATGCTGTGTAATAAACCACCTCAAAATTCAGTGGCTCAAAACAAGTATTCATGCTATCACTTATCGGTCCAGGATTGACTGAAGTTAGCTAATCTAGCCAGGCCTCACCTGGCTGGCCCTGCTTCAGGTTTCAGGTCGGCTGGATCTGGCTTAAGCCTATGTCTTGGGTTTACATCTGTTTCATGTGTATTTATTCTGAAGACCGGATAGAAGAGGATGCTCTTCTCATGACAGATCACTGGAATACAAGATCTATGATGAACCATATAAGCACATAGGGAAAGTCCCTATTCTCCCACACCTGGTCATGTTCCATTGGCTGGAGGAAGTCACATGGCCACAGCCATGCAATGAGGAAGGATATACTACCCAATGGGAGGGGAAGGGGAGTGAATAATAATATAAGCCATCACAATCTGGTTTTTTTATTCATTGTTTTGTGTGTGCAAAATATATTTACTCACATCTCAATACCCTTAAATGTCATCCAGTCAATATCAGGCTTGATGTCTAAGATCTTGAAATTATACCAAATCCTGATATGGCTTCTACTGACTGACTTCTATTTACAACATAAAGAGACAAATTATTTGCTTTCCAACCACCCGATATACAATATTGACATGGACAGAATAACTGAAATAAATATTCCTAACTGCAAAAGGGAAGAGGGGCTCCTGGGTGGCTCAGTCAGTTAAGCATCTAACTCTTGGTTTTGGCTCAGATCATGATCCAAAACTGGGTGTGGGATCCAGTCCTGCATTGGGCTCCCCATTGAGGGTGGAGTCTGCTTGGGATTCTCTCCTTCACCCTCTTCCCCTGCCCCTGCTCTCTCTCTCTAATAAAATGAATAAATAAAATCTAAAAAAAAAAAAGGAAGAATGGTAGTAGATTGCAGTCACTGACCCCAGCCATTCTGAAATCCTGCTGTGTATAGTATAACCAGATTTCCTTATTGTGTAGGTATAGAGTCTTCTTTCACTAGGCCAGGCAACTGATCAGGGCCAGATAGTAAATATTTTAGGCTTTGCAGACCATGTTATCTGTTGTAACATCTCAATTCTGTGTTATGGACAAAAGCATCAGTAGACAATATATAAATGTACAGGTGGGGTTGTGTTCCAATAAAACTTTATTTAAACTGGGTGACATAGGGTTTAGTCTGTGGGCCATGCTTCACTGACCCTTGGATTAGGCTCTAGTTCTTCTCCCTGGGTGTGGCTCACTGGTCCATTGTTCTTCATGTCTTTGTCTCCAATGTTTTCTAACACCATGCATGGACACTTCTGAAGAGAACTTTAAAGAATAAGCCTTTCTTTCTGGATCAGCAACGTTTTCAGCCTACTTTCTGCTTATAGAAATCTGGGAGCCAGAGATCTTTTTACATCTGAGACAGTTATAGTCTCAGGTTGATGGCATTTTACCAATACAGGTATCTCAAAAATTTTGTGAGTTTCCTACATTTGATTTTAGTCAACTCCATGTTTGTTACATCTATGATTCATTTTGAGACAAATCTCTCTCTTAAGACTTAATTTCGGCTACCTTGGGTTTATTAGGCCTCTGTGGGATCGTGTCTTTTATATTTCTGGGAGCACTTTGTCCAGGTGAAAAGTACTGATAGGCACCACTTCAGTCCTTTCAAAAGAAGTTGTAACAAAGCATGTGACAATCACATTCGTGATTTAGTCTTTGTCCTGAGGCTGATAAGATGGTAAGATAAAGATAGTTTGACTTTTCAAACCTGCAAGTCCTAGAATTTCTGGGCTTTCTACATTTTCTCTCAGTATTGCTTGAATACTGGTCAGTTTCCTTTACAAACTCAACTTTGTCTTGCAATCCCTTATCCAGCTGGTAACAATCAAGTTGCACTATCAACATTCTGCCTTGACACTTTCTTGTCCAGTACTTCAGGTTCATTAGGCAGATTTCTGTCCTCCATGTTATCACAGATGAGTTTGGCCAAGTGCTTCATCACTAAGTAACATGGATGGCATGTTTCCAGCTTTCTATAACACTTTCCTCATCATCTGCTGCCTAATCACCAAACCACAGTCTCATATTTTAGGTTCTCATTATGACAGTACTCTGCTTCTGATACCAGTTTCTCTGTTGGCCAGCTATTCCCCAGAACTCATGCCTTACAATCATAAGCACTTAATCTCACCTTTGCAGGTCTGCTGTTGGATTGTCATTCAGCCTATCTAGGCTGAGTTCAGCAAGGGGACTTGTTTTAGGTTGCTTGTGATTGGGTTTGGCTCCAGGCTGTTCTGGGCTCAGATCTTTTCCATAGGAGTTTGCTTTCAATTCAGGATTACACTGGGCATAAGCTCCTTTTACAACATATCAGTGGAGCACTCTTAAGTTCAACCATACAACACATTTAAAGCTTGTGCTCGCATCATATCTACTAACTTTCCAGTGGACAGAGCAAATTATGTGCCAAGCCTAACATCAGTGGAGCAGGGAAGTATACTCTGTCCTCAATGGGAAGGGGAAGGAAGTGAGTTTTTTTGCTGAATAATAATCAAATGATCATATTAGGATTCCCTTTCAAGATGCTGATGTCAAAAAGACAAGGAAAAGACATTAATCCAATTCCTTACTCAAGGCATCTGGTTTTTCAGTTTACTCCTCATCACAACTTTGCGACCAAGTTCTAGCCAATGAGAGGCAAGTGATGTGTGCCACTTCAGGACTGTATCCTTAAAATAAATGGGCATGCTCTCCCACTGCTCCTTCCACCTGCTGCTGGCTGGAACATGACAGGGGAAGTCAAGGAGCCACTTGGATCCCCCAAATGGAAGCCACGTGTTGGTGATGGTAGGCTGCCTTCCTAGTCCTGGATTGTTATGTGGGAGAGAAACTTTGATCTTCTTTAAATCATGTTTTTTTCTATCTTTGTTACAGCAGCTTAGAAGTTACATAATACTTCTTCTAGATTGTTACACAATAGGGGAAAAACTATCACGTTTAAAACCACCGCCTTTGGGGTGCCTTTGTTAAAGGAACTTTGTTCCTTCACAGAGATTATACTGCTACTATGGATGGTTATTGAAGGGATTAAGTGAGATAGTATAAAAAAAAGAAGGAACCTAGGAGACTTTCTGAATAAATGGCACTTGTAATAATAATAATAACGTACTATATTAGTAACATGATTGGTATAAAACAAACATATAATATAATGTATAACAATCCATTAATTCAATTAATATGATATAATATGATAATAATTATTATAATTACTACTGATCAAGTACTGGCCATATTTAGTGCAGATTAGCCAGCTCTATTGAACTGTCAGTCTTAGTCCCCGGGGAGCTCCTCTTTCTTCTGCCTCCACCCCCCACAGTGTAGTGTTAGTAGTCGCTCTGTCATCTCCTTCAGTTGTGGCCCACTCAGATTTCAACTAGTATGTTCATAGTCCTGAGAAGAGTGAAGAGTTAGAGATATTTGAGTGGAAGATCTCAGGCCTTGAGTGAGATGTATTGAGTGTGGTTGGGGTATTTAATTGGTTTCCAAATAAAGGAGAAGTGTTGATGTGTTCTGTCCTGTTGGCACCACATTTTGTGGACTTTTAAAATATAGCTCAATCCCTGCCAGACCCCTCTCAAATGCAAGTAGGTGGTTCAAGGAAAATTCATCACCATTTCTGGAAAAACGGCCTTACATTTCATAGCCTATGGACAGAAGATCAATAATGTTCTCTGTGCAGAGGAAGAATAGTATATTTTCATTATATATTCAGGGTTTATAGGGAGATGTCATGAGACTGGCAAAAAGAGTGGCCCTTAGTGTCTCAAAGAAGAACCGTTCTTCATTCCTGCAGTGAGCACTTACTGAGCATTCTCATGAGTCAGGTGCTTCCCTGGGGATACAGAAATGAACAGGACGTGTTCTCTACCTACAAAGAGCTCACTATTGAGCAGTTACAAGAAGGCAGTATATGTAATGCTTAAGAGAATGGACTATGGAGTCAGTCTAATTGGCTTCGAACCCTGGCTTTGATGCTTAGTGGCCTTATGAAGTTGGGCAATTTATTTCACAGATTTGTGCCTCTGTTGCTTCTTCTGTCATATGGAGATAATAAGGGTTAATGTACTTCATTATTAAATAAGTTCACATAGCTAAAGCACTTAGAACACTGCCTGGCATATAGTAAGTACCTTTTATGTGTTGGCCACTATTATCCACTGGACTGTAGGCTCTGTGAGGTCAGAGTATCTTGTCTGCTTTGCCCACTGCTGTGTCTTTGGGAGCTAGACCTAGGACTTGGAACCAGGAAGCATTCAATAAATATTTGACTGAACTTGTGAATATTCAATAAATATTTGTTGGACGAATAGATGATTGGCATAAGCTTTTTGTTCCTTGCAGACCCTCTGCCCTCCAAAGAAAGGGTAATATTTACTGAGCACTTACTATCCTCCAGACTCAATTGATCATTCAGTCCTCCACAAACTTTATGAGTTTGCTAACGTTGTCACATTTTATAGATGGGGAAACTGAGGCTCAGAGGAATAAAGTAACTGGCGGGAAATCACACAGATGCTAATTGACGGAGTCAGTGTGTTTTTTCAGGTGCTTGTGCCCTTCGGCTACTGCCCTGTCCCTACCCCCTGGTGTCCCTGTAGATGGCCAAGCTGATGGTTCCATCATCACGCTCACATGCACCAACTGTGTTTCCTTGCACAGGGGCCATCTACGGCATGAAAGGGAGCTGGGCATTATGGCGAAGAAAGCACACAGAGACCTGCATTTGGCATCTTGGCTGCTGTATAGTCTTCACGTGGCTTACCAGCTCAGAACCAGAGAACAAGCTTTGGCTCTTGAGTGCTGGATGGCTCATTGACTAGGGTGCTCTTGTCTTCCTTCATGTTCAGGAAACGGAAGATGCAGTTGAACTTTGAGCTAATGGGTTTGTTCCATTCATTATTTACCCAGGACAGCATTTGATCATGGAAGCTCCCGAGTGTTTGACAAAGAAGAAGGCATCTCATTAGTGCCTGGGAGGTTATGAGGTAGGCAGATGGTTACTCTTTTCTTCTTTTCTTGGACAGAAGCACAAATGTCTCAGAGAATGTGTCAGAAGTGTAAATTCTGGGGGCTCAGCAAGCCAGTGGGATAATCCCTTTTCCTGTTTCCTTTCTTACTCTTTGTTAATTGTAAAATAAAACCCTTTCTCCCCTTCTGCTGTTATGCAGGCACTGTCAAGTTGGTATTTATACGAAGTACAGTCCTAAAAGGACAAGAGTTCCTAGATGTACTTTGATATACATTCTTGACTTAGCAGCTGCCCTCGGCCCTATGTGTGTTGGCAGAGTGGATGGGATGCGATGGTGTCTAAAGGTGACCTGGCACCTTTAATCCTTGGCCAGTGGACCTGGCCAGTGATGTATACATAATAAGATGACATATAGTGTCAGAAAATTCTACTTAATTAAATCTAGGCCTTCCATCTCCAGGAACCAATGGCTGAAAGAACCATGACCTGATTAGTTAATAATATCCCTCCTGTTGAATGGGAAATAAGAATAATCACAATATTAGTAACCACTATGGTAATAAGAGATAATATTTACTGAACGCTTCTGTATACCTGCATAGAGCTAAGTGCTTTGCATGCATTATCTAATTTAGTCATCAAAACAATCTTATGAGGTTTTCATGTAACAAAAATTAAACACCTGCTATATGCTCTTTAGTATTTTAGGCATTTGGGATAGATCAGTGAACAAAACAGCAGGAGAGAATAAGCAATAGACATAGCAAATGAGTTATATGGTTTGTTAGAAGGTGGTAAGTGCTATGCAAAAAAAAAAAAAAAAAAAAAGTAGAGCAGAGAAAGTGGTATTGGCATTAGCAGAGGGACAGTTTTCAATTTTAAATAGAATGGTCGTGTTGGATCAAAGACTTGACAGAAGTGAAAGAGTGAGCAGTACAGAGAGCTGGAGGGGAGAGCACCACTATCAAAGGCCAGAGATGAGAGCCTACTGGGTGCTTTCAAGGAATGAGGGTGGGTGAGTGGGTGGAGGGCAGAGCACTAGGAAGTGAGTTGGGGAGGGGAGTAGGAGCTGGATTGGGAGAGGTGATGGAGGGCACAGATAGGGTGGGAATGCAATGAGGAGCCATTGGATGCTGTGAGCAAAAGAATGCTATGAGCTGACTTACTCTGGCTGCTGGGGTGGATTATTAGTTTATCATTCCTGTTTTATAGCTGAGGAAACTGGGAGGTAGATGGGCTTGGTAACCGGTCCAGGGTGACAGAGCTTGTAAGTGGAAGGAAGAACAGGACAGACTCCCAGGTCTGCCTGACTTCAAATCCCATGGCTTTAATGACTAGACTATCTTATCTGCATAATACGATTAAAACCACCCTTTCTTGCAAACAGGTAATTTTCTCTTAATCCTCATGTCTTCTCTCTGCTATACCTTCTCCCTCCTCTCCTTGCCCAGCCATGCTGGGCTACGGTAATTTTTGGCTCAATCTTGTAAAAGACTTTAATCTCTTGCTATTAATGTATCCCCTCACCCGTTTTTTTTTTAATTAAAAAAATTTTTTTATTACTGCCGTTGGCATACAACATTATATTAGTTTCAGGTGTATGGCATAGTGATTTGACAATTCTATACATTACTCAGTTGTCACCATGGTGAGTGTAGTTACCATTACCTGGTTTCTTGATTCGCCGATTCATCTGATACTAAGAATTCCATGAGATTCCATTACTTTCTTTTGTTACCTCACTAAGGGAGCAGTGAGCGTGTGCCCACTTTGGGACTAGAAGAATTATTCCAGGCATTGGACACTCTTAACGTCCTCTTCAGTGGCCCGGGGAGTTGATGGTAGAGGTATCATAACCACTCAGTGGGAAATTGGGGCTCTATTTCATTCCTTTTCCCGGAACTAGCACTTCTGTCTCAGTAGGGGCCCCTTTAATGAATCAATTAAGGAGGGTGTTATTATTGGAAGCCATTTTCAGCCCAATTAAGACCTTGCGACATGTCAGTAGGGATAATAAAAGTGAGTTAAGTCTCAATTTTTCTTTATTAGGGTGTTTATTAGAAGATTGAAATGTTCATTAGGTGGAGTGAAGTGATACAGTCATCTTTCGCTCATCAGAACCACAATGGGGCCTGTGTTGTACTCAGGTTAGTGTGGCAGCCTCCTTTTGACACAGAGTTGAGTTCTAACTCTGCTTCTGCTGCAGGTAAAAATAAATATGGGAGCTTCACACTCAGTGTAGAGAATTTCTTTTGCTTCATGTGATCATGGAAAAGCTGACTATGTCTGTATGCTTAGGAGTAAGAGAGTGGGTCAATATTTGGAATATCGATGAGCCAAACATGAGGTTTGGGAGGGTGGAAGCTCATGCCAGCCCCTGAGATTAGCTCAAAGACTAAAATCACAGATTTTGTAAACTTTATAATTTTTGGCTCTAAAATTTTTCAATTATAGAGAAAAATATAAGGAGTAAATTGTTAACACTCATGTATCCTCCCAGGCTTATTAAATTTTAACATTTCTCCTATACTTGCTTCCATTTTTTGCTTAACATTATGGATATAGTTGAAGCCTCTTATGTAATCCTCCCTATCCCCACTACCTGCCCTCACCTCATTCCCAAGAATTAACTACTCTCCCGAATCTGGTACTTATGCTGCCCTTTTTATACCATCATTCTACAGACGGTAAGTGTGCATTTATAACAGTACAAAGTATTGCTTGCTCTCAAGCTTTGTATAAATTTTAGCGTATAGTGTAGATACGTCTGCAGCTTCCTTTATTCATGAAATATTTTGTTTTTGATTGTTGGCAAAATCAGGTTTAGTTTATTTTCTTTTGGTATGCATATTTACCTCAATTAATATATCCATTCTCCTGTTGATGAACTTTCCAGATATTTCCAGTTTTTCCTGATTACAAATAATACTGCAGTAAACTTCCCTATGTATGTTTTGTTGTGTACACTTGCAAGAATTTCTCTAGGCTAGGGTTTCTCAAACTTAAAAAAAAGGAAGAGATGCATTTTATGTTGCAAGGTAGTAAC
Organism: Mirounga angustirostris; assembly: GCF_029215605.1. Taxonomy (NCBI): domain Eukaryota; kingdom Metazoa; phylum Chordata; class Mammalia; order Carnivora; family Phocidae; genus Mirounga; species Mirounga angustirostris. The sequence goes on from NW_026991714.1 coordinate 49,168,422, forward strand.
ACGCACATTCGCATAATCATGTACACACACACCACAGTAAGTTTTATGAAAACAATACATTCTTCTATCCATGAAGCATTGTGATATATACACTGATATTTATCCTGTTGTCATAGCCTATCCTTTCTTTATTTATTCTGTTTCCTATTCTGTGTGTGTGTGTGTGAGTCCGTGTGTGTGTGCGCGTGCGTGCACACGTGTATGTGTGTCTTACAAAATGGATTCCATGACCGAGGAATGGGTCACAGAATGCAGTTTGAAAAACACTGTTCTGTGATATGTTACCAAGAAGTAAGAATTTTGGTCATCTTGAACTTAACCTAGATATTGATAACTTGTTCTCCTAAGTGATGTACTCTTTATTTTAAATTTTCTGGGTGTTTTGCTTTAGGTGTGTCTGTTTTAAGCAATAATAGTTGTATTTAAAATAAATTCCAACATGCTATTCTTTGATGTTTTGTTGAAAATTTAATCTGTATACACACACAGTGGTATTTTTGGACTTATTTTAATATTTTTATTTTGTGTTTTTATCATCTTTCCCCCTTCTTTTATTTTTTTCCCTTCTTGTCTTCTGTGGATTGATCAGTTTTCTATATTTCCACCATCAACCTCTTACATTTCTTCCGTTGGCTTAGAAGATAAAGACTGTGGTACTGCTCTTTTCTTGGTAGCTTCCCCTACCCTTTAAAAAATACACACTTGACTGAAGTCGTACAACTCTTAAACCCCCATCTCATTATTGTTGTCTAAAGTGTGGCTTTACCTGTTTTTTTTTTTTGAGGACATTAGGAGAAGGAAGGGAAAAATGACGGGGGGGAAATCGGAGGGGGAGATGAACCATGAGAGACTATGGACTCTGAGAAACAAACTGAGGGTTTTAGAGAGGAGGGGCTGGGGGGATGGGTTAGCCTGGTGATGAGTATTAAGGAGGGCACGTACTGCATGGAGCACTGGGTGTTATACGCAAATAATGAATCATGGAACACTACATCAAAAACTAATGATGTAATGTATGGTGACTAACATAACATAATAAAATTAAATTAAATTAAAAAATAAAACAAAAATGTTACCAATGTTTAGGGCCAATAGTTAATTAAATTTATTGACTTAAATTATTTTCTGTTCTCATTTTTAATTTCCTGTGTTGCCATGGTTCTTTTCTGTACTCATTTCTCTTTTTGTTGAAGTACATCCTTTTGTGCATCTTTTAGTAAGGAGATATAGATGATATTTTTTTGCCATTTTGTGACTAAAACTTGCCTTTGTTTTGTTCCCACTCTTGAACAGTATTTTAACTGGGTCTGTAATTCTAGGCTGACATTTTTTCCTCAGCTTTTCAAAGACATAACCCCATTGTCATCTATCCTCTTTGTTGCTTGGGAGAAGTCTTCTGTCATTCCAAATGTCATTCCTTTGTAGGCAATCTGGCTTTTCTTCTGGTAGCTTTTTTTTAAAGATTTTATTTACTTATTTGACAGAGAGAGACATAGTGAGAGCAGAAACACAAGCAGGGGGAATAGGAGAGGGAGAAGCAGGCTTCCCGCGGAGCAGGGAGCCCAATGTGGGACTCGATCCCAGGACCCTGGGATCATGACCAGAGCCGAAGGCAGAGGCTTAACGACTGAGCCACCGAGGCGCCCTCTTCTGGTAGCTTTGAAGTATTTTTCTCTTTTCTCCCTGATGTTCTACAGGCTTACTAGTGTCAGATATGGATTTATCTTTTTTTTTCTTGCTTAGCAGTCAGAGGGCAGTCTTGACTTGGTGACTCTTGCATTACTCATTTTGGAAAATTCTTAGTTCTTATCTGTTCTGGAACAGCATTAGAAATCTCTCATTCCAGGAGTGCCTGGGTGGCTCAGTCAGTTAAGCATCTGACTCTTGATTTTCCTCAGGTCATGATCTCAGGGTAATGAGATCCAGCCCCTCATTGGGCTCTGTGCTCAGTGGGGAGTCTGCTTGAGATTCTCTGTCCCTGCCCCCATTCATGTGCTCTCTCTCTCTCTAAAATAAATAAATAAACCTGTTTCTTTAAAAAGAAAGAAATCTCTCATTCCACTCTCTACATTTATTAGCTGCTTTTTAATTTAGTTTTTGTTGCCAAAATAAGTCTAGTTAAAATCTGTCAACACACATATTTACAAATTCTTTTTTCTTGTGATGAGAAGTTTTACACTCTTAGAAACTTTCAAATACATAATTCAGTATTATTAGCTATAGTCACAATGGTATACATTACATCTCCAGGACTTATTTTATAACTGGAAGTTTATACCTTTTGAACCCCTCATCCATCTCTCCCTCCCCTCCCCCCACTGCCTCTGGCAACCACCAGTCTGTTCTATGAATTCTTCTTCTTTTTTTAAGTTTCCACATGTAAGTAAGATCATACAGTATTTGTCATCCATGTTGTCATAAACAACAGGATGTCTTTCTTTTTTATGGCTGAATAATATTTCATTTTATGTATATACCACATTTCTTTATCCATTTACCTGTTGATGGACACTTAGATTGTTTCCATATTTTGGCTATTGTAAATAATGTAATGAACATGGGGGTGCATATATTTTCAAATTAGTGTTTTCATTTTCTTCAGATAAATACCCAGAAGTGGAATTGTTTCCCACAGTGGCTGCACCAATTTACATTCCAACCAACAGTGCACAAGAGTTTCTTTTTCTCCGTATCTTCACCAAAAATTACTATTTCTTGTCTTTTTGATAGTAGCCATTCTAATGGTGATATCTCCTTGTGGTTTTGATTTGCATATCCCCAATGATGAGTGATGTTGAACATCTTCTTACATGTTGGCCAATACATAGGTGTTCTTTGGAAATATGTCTCTTCAGATCCTCTGTCTTTTTTTAAAAATCAGATTGCTTATTTGCTATTGAGTTGTATGAGTTCTTTATATAATTTGAATGTTAGCCCCTCATCAGATATATGATTTGCAAATATTTTCTCCCACTCATAGGTTGATTTTTCATTTTGTTGAAAATTTCTTTTGCTGTGTAGAAACTTTTTAATTTGATGTAATCCCGCTTGCTTATTTTTGTTTTTGTAGCCTTTGCTTTTGGTGTCAAATTCAGAAATCATTATTTTCAAGACTGATGTCAAGGAGCTTACTGCTTATATTTTCTTGTAGGAATTTTATGGTTTCAGGTCTTATGGTCATGTCTTTAGTCCATTTTGAGTTATTTTTTGTGTATGATGTAATACAGTGGTCCAGTTTCACTCTTCTGCATTTCTGTCTAGTTTTCCCAACACCATTTATTGAAGGCACTGTCCTTTTCCTATTGTATATTCTCATTTCCTTTGTCATAAATTAATTGACCATATACTCATGGGTTTATTTCTGGGCTCCTTATTCTGTTTCATTAATCTTTGTGTTTGTTTTTATGCCAATATCATATTGTTTTTTTTATTATGCTTTGTAATATAATTTGAAAGCAGGGAACATGATGTCTCTAGCTTTGTTCTTCTTTCTCAAGATTACTTTGGCTTTTTGGAGTCTTTTGTGGTTCCCTATTAACTTTAGGATTCAAATTATTGCTTAAAATTTTAATATCATGCTCATTCCATTTGTGAAATTCTGGTGTGGGCTTTATGCTTTTTCTGAATGATCTGACCTGAGAGCTTCACGGTTCTCTTGACTCATCTAGGTTGGTTTAGTTATGTGAACTCTGTAGTTTGACATGAATCTGAATCTCTCAAGTAACCATTCAATGGCTGTGAGATCTTGGGTAAGTTACATGAATTCTATGCCTTAGTTTTCTCATGTGTAAAATGGAGATACTAATTGAACTGGTCACAAGAGTTTATTGTATGCATTAAATGAGATGCCTTTGAAATGCTTAGTTTAGTTTCTTGACATGGTAAGCACTCACTAAAATAAATGATGGCTAAAAAATAAAATAAAATAAATAAATTATGGCTATAAGTTCCATTTCCATTTACAGATGACCCTGAACATAGCTGGATGGGAAGATTGCTGGAGAACTGTTATGAATACAAGATGGGGACAAGCAGGGGGGCAATTGTAAGGAAATTAACAGAGTGAGGAAAGTTTAGGGAAAAGACCAGAAAGTAACAAAGGGATGCCCTCTGATGCATTTGTCTCCTTAATTTTACTAATTCCCCTAACATGAGCAGCTTTTTCATATTCCAAATGTAGCAGTTAATAGGAAAAAAAAGACATTCTAGTTCTATTGGACCAAAACCTGGAGCTTAAATCTAAAAGCAGCCAGGGGACAGCAGAAAGAGTACCGTTCTTGGTACAGGAAGATCTGGGTTTGAACTTGGCTCTACTTCTTTGGATCAGTCATGTTTCATGCTACTTCCTGAAACTTCAGTTTCCTTCTCTGTAAAATGTAAATGGTAGTCCTGCTTCTTAGGGCCCTACCGAGGATGAAATGAGATCATGTGTGGGTAAATGCAGGATACCTAACAAGTACTCAGTGATTTTTTAAAAAGAAAGTCAAAGAGATTTGATGACTTATGCCCCAAGCACTGCCTCCCTGGATCTCAACTTCAACTTGTATTTGTGTAGCTCCACCAGCAGACTGTCTCCTCTCCACTTTTCCAAGATTTCTGCAGGCAGGAAGCAATGTAGGGATGTTGTAAGTTGATAAAGAAGTACTGTGGAAAATGTGGAGCCCCGTTTCATATCTGTATGGTGCATACTGCTCTGCGGAAAAATGGTGCCGCATCGAGTTTTGTGTGTTCAGAGATGGGAGTGGTCCATGGACATCCTGAAGACTTGGAATCAGAGTGCTAGGGGTTGAAGCATGTGGCGTACTCTATTTTCTCTCTCTCTTAGTTTTTTCTCCCCCAATGTCAAACTCTACTTGGAGGCTTCTCATACTGTTCCTTACCCGATTCTTTTCCCTCCTTTTCTATACTCCCTTCTACCTTAGCCTTCCTCCAGTTTTCTCTTTCAAGTCTCCTATTTAATTTCCTTTGCATTGAAGAGTACACACAGGGTTGGGGAGAAAGGATAGACCGCTATCAACACCCAGGAAAGGGACTCTTTCATGGTCTTTGAACAGGGAGAGGGCCAAGTTCTTATTCAAATGTTTTTTCCCCTTCCACTTTATTCCTGATTCAAGTGTGTTCTCACTGTAGTATACCTGTCTGGTGTTATTTCCAAAGGGAGTTCTATGATCCTAATTCAATCCTAACCGTAGCCCTAAACTTTTTCTCAGAATCTTCAACACAAGTTTTCTTTAACTGTAAACAGGACATGTTACATACACCATTAAGAGGGATACTAGGGAGGAGGCATTAACAGTTCAAAGTTTGGACACCATTTTGAAAGAGGATGGTTGAAGGACACTACTGTAGAAACTAAGGCATTCCCATCAATTAATGCAAGAGAGAAATTGTCAAAATAAGTGGTTCCCCAAATTAGCTCTGTATCAGAATATTCTGGGGAACCCGTTTTAGCTTCAGATTCCTGATCCCTACTTCAGATTTACTGAATCAGAATTTCTGTGGATGGGGCCTGGTATCTGGATTCAAATGGGGCATTGAGCAGGGCACAGGTGATTCTGAGGCAGCCCTGTAGTTGAGAAATACAGGGCTAAGTGATCCTAACATCTGTCAAAGTGTTATACTGCATTGGGAGTCTCACGGAGTCTTTTTAAAAAATTATTATTTAAATTCAATTAGCCATCATATAGTACATCACTAGTCTCAGATGTAGTGTTCCACAATTTATCAGTTGCATATAACACCCAGTGCTCATCACATCACGTGCCCTCCTTAATGCCCATCACAGAGTCTCATTTTAAAAATATTTTTGCCCTCTTTCATTTTGGTCAAAGGAGGGGTGAGTTGGTTCATGTAATATCCTGACAGTTCTCTGAAAGACAAAGATCTTAATTCCCTAATTCACTAAAAACCATCCCTAAAACTAATAAAAAAAAATCCCAATCCATCCAAAGCTAGGCAAATCATGAGTAGAACTGGACTCTCACTCCATCAGAGGAGGGGAAAAACCCATTGTTTGATTAGGGTAGGAGAATGGATGATAAATTTATTTCATACACTACAGCAATTATCCTCAACCTGGCTGAATATTAGAAACATTCTGCAGAGCAATTAAGTCAGAATCACTGGAGGTGGGGCCTAGTGTTGGTATTTTTTTAAAGAGCACCCCCAGGTGATTCTAATATGTAACTGGGCGGAGAACCACTGCATTAGAGAAAGAGACGCGCTCTCAGCGGAAAGGATAGAAAGGCAGGTTGTTAGAGCAACACAAGTGAATCTCCCTGGCTAAGAATAGCAGCTTCTTTCTCATTTAAACAATCAAGGTGGGTGAGCTTATTCTCTGGAAACTCTGAGAGGACTAGGCAGGGACTGAGAGGCAGAAGAAATGAAACAGACATGATTTGCACTTTAATTTGGAAGAAAGCTAGAAATGCTGGATGAGCTCTTTCTAGTGCCCTAAAATGTGTCCCTGTCCTTATTCACACCCAACATCCCCCCAAATTACTAAGCTAATGACTCTGAAGTTTAATCCTAACCTCCAATAACCCAAAATACGACAATATTTATAATAATTACACTGTGAAGCTCTTTTGAGCTAACCTATGAAGCAGGCCGATTGCAGGGAATCTTACTGTTACATTCTTCTTTTTTTTTTTAATGCCTGAAAAAAGCTTGATTGTTTCCATTTGGCCCACCGCTCCGGAGAGGGTGCAGGGTGGTCAGACAGCTGCCCAGTGCGGGCAGGAGAGGCTCCGGCAGAAGCCCTGGCTGGGGCTGGGGCTGGGGGTGGGGGTGGGCAGCGGGACCCCTCAGAGGCTGCTGGGCTCCGGGGCCCCTAGCCAGTGCTCGAGGGTGGGCCTCTGGAGGGGACCTCGCCGGCGCAGGCTGCAGAGGTGAGTCAGGCGCTGGGCGTCTTCCTGATGGGTGTCACCTGCTCGTGCCGGACGTGGCCGTCGGAAGTCAGCGGCACCGGGCCCGCAGGTCCAGAGGGTCTGGTTCGGTTCGGCCCCGGGGCTGCGGCGGCTCCGGGGCTGCGGGGTGTGACCCACGCCCTGGGGAGCCGCCTCGCCGCCGCCTCGCGGAAGCCCCGAGAGAGGTGGGTGCGAGGCCCGCAGGCGGCGGAGCCCTTCGGGTGCAGCCCGGAGCTAGTGGTCCGAGGTGACGAGGAGGAAGCTCAAGATGCTCCGCTGGCTGCTCGCGGGGGCAGAGGATCGCAGAGAAGATGGTTCTGGGGGCTGCGCCTGCAGAAGAGGTTAGAGGCTGGGGGGAGGCGGGAAGAAGGGGCGTCCCTGGGTCAGTGCCGTCCAAACTCTGGGGAAGCCCCGGACAGGTCCAGGGGACCAGCGGCTGCTGCCTTATCCTTAATTTTTAGGAAAAAAATAAGGTAAGCAAAGTATGGAAGGAAGGGATAAGAACAAGTTTGGGGTCTGTTGAAATAAATTTCTGTTACAAGATGGAGCCGCTCCTGCCCAGGGAGCCACCTCAGCAAATGGGAATTTCATAACTTTCTTGTCCCTATAAATGCTCTGCTTGACCAGAAACTCTACCTAGCAGTCAATCCCCAAATGCCAAGTCAACTCTGGGGCTTCTCACCCCAAACAAGGTTGACTGGGTTGCCCCAGCCAATCGGATATATGTGTGTGTGTGTGTGTGTGTGTGTGTGTGTATAATTCTATTTGTCTCTTCCTTCTTTTTTATTTTTTATCCTATAAAAGTTTCTTTTCTTCCCTCCCCCAATTTTGTAGTTCTCCTAAAGGAGACTGTTCACTTCAGCAAGTGTTAACGTTTGTTTGTATCACCTAAATTGTTTACTCCTTTTTTAACAGTTTTTGTCCATGAGGAATGGGATCTGAAGCTGGCTATGAATGGCCTCCGGGACAAGACACACAGACGAGGCGCCCCCTGAACCCTTTGAGTTCACTGTTCTCTCCTTGTACCAAGGCAGGGCTGTGGGTAAGTGACTTTTGGATTTGAGCTCGCTCCCTTACAAGATGAGAACTTTTAAGACCTAATCTCTTAGCAACTTTCAAGTGAGCATTTCAGCATTATTAATTATAGTTGTTGTGCTGTGCATTACACCCCTATGACTTATTTATTTTTACTGGAAATTTGTACCTTTTGACCCACTTCACCCATTTCTCCCACCCCACCCCCAACCCTTTGGCAACCACCAATCTGTTCTCTGTATCTTTGAGCTTGTTTTTTTGTTTTGTTTGTTTTAACATTCCATATATAAGTGAGATCATATATTTGTCTTTCTCTGTATGACTTCACTTAGCATAGTGCCCTCGAGGTCCATACATGTTGTTGTAAATGGCAAGATTTCATTCTTTTTTATGGCTGAATTCCATTGTGTATATATGCCACATTTTCTTTATCTGTTCATCTGTGATGGACACTTAGGTTGTTTCCACATTTTGGCTATTGTAAATAATGCTGCAGTGAACATGGGGGTGCATATATCTTTTTGAATTTGTGTTTTTTTCTTTAGATAAATGCCCAGAAGCAGAATTACTGGATCGTATAGTAGTTTTATTTTTAGTTCTTTAAGGAACCTCCATACTGTTTCCCAGTAGTGGCTGGATCAATTTACATTCCAACCAACAGTGCACAAGCATTCACTTTTCTTCACATCTTCACCAAAAATGATTATTTCTTGTCTCTTTGATAACAGCCATTCTAATGGATGTGAAGTAATGTCTCGTTGTGGTTTTGATTTGCATTTCCCTGATGATGAGTGATGTTGAGCATCTTCTCATGTACCTGTTGGCCAATACGTATGTCTTCTTTGTAAAAATGTCTCTTCGGATCCTCTGGCCCCTTTTCTAGTCAGACTGTTATTTGCTACTGAGTTGTATGAGTTCTTTATATAATTTTGATATTAGCCCCTCATCAAATATATGATTTGCAAATATTTTCTCTCATTTGGTAGGCTGCCTTTTCGTTTTGAGTTGATTTTTGTGGGTGGTGTAAGACAGCAGTCCAGTTACATCATTTGGCAGGTGACTGAGTTCTCTGACTCTGCTTCGGAAGCAATTCTCCATCGATCCCAGCTCCACTCACCCATTTTAGCTGCTAATCCTATTTTTCATGGGGAAGCAGAATGGAATGCCTACCATCCTTTCTTGGCCGAGCGCGCGCCCCGGCTTCCAGGATGGCATAGCCCTCAATGAGAGTAGCAGCACCAGGGGATTGCTTGTTGGGAGGTGCTAACGGGCACTACTGTCCATTAGCTCCATTTACGCTGTAGCAAAGGACCACGGTTTGCTTCTACTGGAGGGCATCTGTGGAGCAAGTCAGGGCCCAGGCCCTCCCTCTGTGCCTCTACCATGTAGACCTCCTGGAGCTTCTTCCTACCTCTGGCACCCCCATCATCTCTCCCGAACTCTGTTGTATGAAATCTGCAGCACACAGTTTTGTCCTTGTTAAATGCTGCCGGCTGTCATATTGTGTCCTCTCCCTGCAATAGCTGCACGCGGGGGGCAGCGAACTTGCCCCCTCCGCTTTGTATCTGACCAAAAGCCCAGGGTGACAGGTGCACCGGGCATGCTTGCTGGTGCAGTGGACTTCCCACCATTGTCCTGCCTTCTTCATTTCCCCCTTCCACCTCTGGCTCCTGGCCAACAGCAGCAGCCTGCTGATAAAATGCTCACTTTGGGGAGAAGGGATTTGACCTGAGGGGCATAAAGCCCTAGCTGAGGGGAAAACTTGACCAAGAGAATGTTAATGACCAGCTGAGTCACCATCACAACATTGCATTGTGACTGCATTGAGGCTCCCGTTGGGGGACCTGCAGAAATCGCTTTCTTTTTGAAGGCACTGTGGGGAAGGGAGACTGAGCGGAGGTACCCTGGATTTTGGGGCAGGCTGGTCTTTAAAGACCATGAAAGGCCAATGAGAAATGCATAGGAGCACCGAAGGCTGAAACCCAAGCATCCCCTCCAAACTGGAGTTCCCTGAGTGTGTCTCGGAGAAAGGCTGCGCTAGCAGGTTTGGAGAGGAAGCAAAGATGCTAATGAAGCGTGAACTGGCTGCTTTCAGCAGAGCCTTCTGGGCACCACGCCACCATCTCGCTTTCTTTCCTACCCATTTATTTATTTATATTCTTAATTAATGGAAATTTCAACTCCCATTAGATCAGGAGAAGTCAGTAATAAACAGCCACAGCTTTAAGCAGACAGAGCTACTGGGGAAGGGCAGAGGCTTCTCTTTCTGCTCCTGGACTCCAGTCACGTGGCTGGCCTGAGCTCAGGAGAGAAAAATCCGTATGCTGGTTCTGTGTAGGAGAGCCAGGAGCCTGTGTTGATGGGCCGCTGACCTCCATGGTTATCTATGAGTTTCTTTTTCTTTAAGCATCATTGAGACTTTCCCTCTAAATTCCTCTGTTGGAATCAGACAGCCCAGGTTTGAGTCCTGCCTGGCTGTGCAACCTTCAGCAAGTTAATTAACCATTCTGTGTCTCAGCCTTTTCTGTTAAAGAAGGTAATAGTACTTATTTCATAGGGCAGTTGTGGGTCTTAAATGAGGTAATGTGGGTAAGCACTTGACACAGTGCCTCATCCGTAGTGAATGCTCACTGGATGTTACCTATTCTCGTCATCATCCAGAACCCAGACGTGCACGTATGAACATTGTTCCTCTTTCATGTGCCTCAAGCAGCCCAGCAGAAGCTCCTTCCAGGAGCAGGGCTCGTGAGCACCCTCTTTCAGGAACGTCCCGCTTCTCCCTGCTCTGGGTTCTGGCACCTGATTTGGGAATAACATTGTGAGTCAGGTTGAGCTGGGGTTTTTGAATCCAAAGCCCTGAACCTCAGAACTATTGGTGTCATTTATGAAGCCTGAAAACCTCTGCTTGGGTATAATCTAGGGCTCAGATGTTAATGTGGGGCTTAGGCATAGCCCAAAAGCCCTTGATGCGCTGAGACATGGTGGAGTGATGATACCTGGAAGAAACAATCGGTATCCCATAGTGAGAGGAAAGCTCCCAGCCCAGCTTTAAAGGTAGGCTGCAGGGGGCTCCCAGATAGCAGGCTGAGCCTGCCGAGGCAGGGCCACAATCTATGTCACCCTTCTTGGTTTGGCTCCTGGCTCCACAGCTTTCTGTCTTACCTAGGACAAAGCTTGTAACCTTTCTAAGCCTCAGTGTCCTGACATGAAAAATGAACATGAGAATAGCCATGTTCTCCTCATAGTTGTGGGTAGGATGACGTGAGATACCATATGAAGTGATTTATAGAATGCCTGGCAAGTTCTCAGAAACTGGTAGCTGTTATGATTAGATCTGTTTTATTCATCTCTGTTTTCAATGCCTATGACGGTGTCTGCTTATAGTGAGTGCTCAAGAAATATTTGTTAAGTAGTCAAACAGAGAATGGCATACTTGGGACAACCCACTAAACTTCTTGGGCTTGGTAGCCCTAATGGGGGGGAGTGGTGCTGCTAGATGGCCTTGGATGCCACATCCAGACCCAAATATAGGGAATCTGTGCCCAGTGCACAGTCACCTTCTGGGCCTGGGATCCCTGGGCCTGAGAGTACTATGCTATTTTGCTTCAAGGAACAAACTTCTCTCTTTCTTGGGAAGATGTCATTATGTATTGACAAATAACAAAGTAGCAAAGGTCCCCGGTACCGCTGGAGAGAGAAATTTAAACTTCCGAGTTTGACTCTTAAATTACTGGCACCCTTTTGGGTAAAAAGGATCTACTAGTTTTCTTGAATATGCTATTGGATTTCATTTTTAAAGGGAAAGAGTAAGTCAAAAGGTGAGCGAGACATTAGTCGGCATTAAGAAAGAACCGGACCACAATTGGGGAAGAATTGTTATTCCATCCGGTAAATTTGCACTCTCTCTTTACCTTGACTACCAGCTTCACTTTGCAGCTCACCTCATCTAGGATAGGACACAACAGAAATAGAAAAGGTCCCCAGAAGGGCAGAACAGATGGATATGGGGGACAGGGCGACTTCCACACCAAGAAAGATGACACATTTCGTTCTGAAAGGAGCGGAGGAAAGGGGTGAGCCCTTTCTGAGGTGGCGAGTGTAATGAATGGGAGTAGCAAGCCAGTTGCAGGCTCCTTCTTGCCCTTTCCCCTAATAGGAGAAAGAGGCCGCACTTGACAGAATTAAAAGGGAGCAAAGTTAGAACTGATGAAAGGAAGTGCTCTCCACTCAATGTGTAATTAACCTGCGAAGGAACCCAACCTGCTCACTCTTAACTGAGGCAAGCCGTGAGCTGGGCTTTCAGATGGCTGGAAGAATAACAGCCGTTTTGGCAGGTACACTGGGTAAGCCTGCAATGCCTGAGGTAATTCATCCTCTGCAGTAAGACATGACATGACGGCCAGGTTGAGAAGAGGCACGTCCCCTAGGATGCAAAAAAGTGGAGGTGAGATTGGGCCTGTAGACAGAGAGGACGTTAGCACGGAGGAGGCCATGCTAATCCCGGAAAGCTAGGAGGCTTGGCTGAGGTCACACAGCCACTTCGAGGTGGAGCCCAGAGCCCCAGCTTCCTGGTCCCGGGCCAGCGCCCTCTCCTGCAAGGTGTGTGGCCGCCATTCTGGAGGGGCTCAGAGGGTCGCTGCCCTGACTCTTGTTTCTGCCTTGCTTTGTACTCCTGTCTGTGCTCGCTGCATGATTAGTGGGCAGTGACCCCTTCCTGAAGGGTATGGTCAGAATCTGGGCCTGGGAAATCAGGACAGTTGACGTGGGGAGCTGTTCCATGTGTGTTTGCTCTGGGCAGGAATTCTGACCCACTTCATGTCCATGAGATCCTGAGTGTCTGGGAAAAAGCAAGCAAGACAATAGTACAGAACAGAGTAAAAGAAAGCCTGTTTTTTTTTTTTTTTTTTTTTGGAGGATGTCAGTATTACCAGTTCAGGTGTATGGCCATGGGCGACTCGCTTCATGTCCCCAAATCTCAGTCTCGTTATCTTACTACTGCCTTCTTCATACACATGTGGGGCTTCACTGAGAAGCATGCGGCGTGCAGTGGTGCACTAACCATTCAAAAACTGGCAGGTGGAATTATTATTAGAACTGGAATTAGCACGAGCTGACACATTAAGAGAAAACCTTGCTTTAGTCTTTTAGACTTATTATCTCTCTATCCTTTAACCTCTCATTCACTCACCAACTACTTTTTGGGCACCTAGGATGCACCGTGTTAGATGCTAGCTCTCCAGGTGTGAATGAAGCATAGTGCCCATCCTCTTGTGCAGAGGGGACACTCATGCCCCAAAGAAGAGAAAAACACACCAAAAACTGCAGTGCAATAGACACCTGCTGCATTGGAGGTGGAGATTTATAAAGCATCATAGGAGCTTTTGCCCATTAGATAAATATTTATTAAGCACTAACTATGTGCTAAGCACTGTGATAGGCATTCATCAAGTTATTTACTTGTCAAGTAAATCCTACCCTCAGGAAAAATGATGTCTTAGAAAGGCATTCTGTTACTTATTGGGAGTTTCAGAAAACATTCTAAGAATCTGAGCCTATGCTGACAGTGGAATCAAACATAGCTCCAAGTGAGCATTAATTATTACCAGAGGATATTCTGAATCACTCAAAAGTGGTTCCCGATAGTTTTTGTTGTCTTGGTGAGAGACGCTGGTAGGAAGTCCCAGAAAAGGATCAAAAGGGACCCTGTAGGATAGCCAGGGCTCTTCCGAGGATTTTGTAGGCCCTGGGCCCTCTTACCCATGAAGCCTCAGCCCAGATCCTCTTAAACATCCCAGGTATGTGATAGGATCTGAAATGCTTCCAAAGACCCCAGTAAATTTATCTTTCTTTTTTGCTATTAAATTTAAAATTATTTTCTAATTATGGTTTTAAAATTATTTACGATGGGTGATTTTTAGAAATTACGTCCACATTCAAGAGTTCTCATGGGATGAGAAATCTTAAATGATTTTCTAATGACTTTTCTGATGAATACTAAATTGAACAGTTAATGGAGTTGACATAGTATTACATCTTGTAGACATTCAGTTAAACACTTAATTTCAGTTTTACATTTTCTTTTTGTATTTGGAGCTGCCCCCCCCCCCTTTTTTTTTTAGGTCTAAGATATTTGTAAGGTGAGTTGGGAAGCGTTCAGGCTGGAGGTCCCTTGAGGCAGCAGCGGACATCTTCCTCTGGCCAGCTCTTAGCTCCCGCCCCTTGTCTCAAGCTTGGGGACCCCTGGACACTATGAGTGAGCCACACCACGGCAGATTTAGGTCCTGTGCCTGGGGGGTGACCTGTGTGGCAGTTGTTGGTGAGGACTTTTCCCAGCTCTCAAACGAAGCTCATCCTCTCTTTTCTTGGCCTGTCTTCCTCCCTATTTGTCTTTCCCCTGTTCTGCTTCTTTTCATCCCTTCTCTTTTACCTTCTCTCCTGCCTGTGGTTTTCTCTATCACTGGAGTAGCCGTTGGCTTCCCTAGACCTGCCCCACTTTGCTGGTGCCGCTGAAATCATTTCTGGTCCCAGAGAGAGCATCGTGGAAGGAGGGATGGCCCCAGACCCAGCACTGGCAGGATTTAAGACAATTATGGAGACATTTTGCTTAAAACTGGACAAAGTGTTTACCACGTATTTCTGTACAAAACCAATGTCCTAACGTCTTTTCAAAGTAGCTAGTGTAAAATGAGCGGCTGAACTTTTGTCCTTGGTAAAGTTTTACTGAGCAGAGAGACTGCTGTAATTTTCTTGTTAGACTATATTTTGAGCATCCTTTGCTCCTCCACGGTTGCCTCTGTGCAGAATGCCCTTCCCCTATCTGTCTCGTGACTGCTTTCCTCACATCTCAGCTGCAGGTCACCTCCCAGTGAGCCCATTCTTCACCTCCCTGGGATGACCTAGTGCTCTTTCTTTGGAGTTCCCATTGCCCGTAACGGTGTTCGCACATCCATTAAGGCAGTGCCCATCTTCTGTCATAATGGTTTGCTTTATTGGCACATCTGACTCCCACTGTAAGCTCTGTGGTCAAAGGCCCTGCCTGCCTCCATCTCTGCACTTTCAGCTCTGAGCACAGCAATTGACCTATAGTGGATCTAGAGGAATGAGGTAACTGGTTAGAATCCATGGACCCTTCTTTTTGCACTGATTTTGAGTCCTTTTCCACTTTGTCTAGCCAGACCAGAGCGTGCTCGCTCTGTCTCCAGGAAGAAGTCATGATGAACATCTGTTCACCTTCAGTGTCCCTTACTCCAAATGTCCCCAGTTATGAATCATCAGCTCCAGGATCTACCACCACCATAGATATTTTTAAAGCTGGGATAAAGAAGCATGGGTGCAAATAGGAATAAATACCTCTGGCCATAAAAATAAAATAAATCAATATCACTTCTCTGTGGTCAGAGATGCTTAATAGGCAAAAGATTGCTGCCAGATTGTAAAAAATGTGTTTAGCAGGCGCGGAGGGCAAATTTAAGCTGTAGGAATGAATAGCCCACTGCTTTTCTCATCTTAGAATGAAACAACTTTTTCTTTGGCATTAGATGACGAATATAAGTCTGCACCCATGGACTTGATTCTGAAAGTACTGGTCTTGCTTCTGGGACCTAGGCAGTGTGAGCTGTTCAGGGTCACCAGCCACTTTCATCTGGGGTTGGAGATGTCTTTCAGTTTCTTCCATTGGCCTGGGAAGCCCCAGAAGTCCATTACCAACCTCTTCAAATGCATCTTTTCATGCACCATCATCTGATTAGAATAGGATAAAATGCCTGCTGACACCCCTGTCTACCTTCCCAATCTTCCTTTCAAACTCCTTTTCAGGCATTTCCCCTGTAGGACCTCTGCTTAGGTCTCACGAAGCCACTTGGATCTTCTCTGGATGTGCCCTGTGTTCTTGCCCACCTACTTCATGGTATATCTCTCTGTCAGCCTGGAATGTCCTTTTGCCCCACCTTGTACATGGGACTTGCTCTTCAAAGCTCAACCCAAAGGTCACTTTAATATATCTCAGTGCTCTTCTGACCAGGAACCCTCACCTTCCTGGAGGAACTGATTTCTCCTTAATCTTTGATCCTACATGACCTTATGTGTCCCTTAATTATGGCTCTTACCACATTCTGTCATAATTTATTTCTACAATGATTATAATAATTATTCCATCAGCAAATCTTGTCAGCACTACCTTCAAAATATATCCCAAGTTCGATTACTTCCCACCACATCCACTTCTGCCACTCCAGTGCAGACCAATGTCATTTCTCATCATTATTACTGAGCTCTGTTTGACCTGTTCTCCTTGCCTCCATGTCTGCTTTACTACAGTGTATCTTCCATGTGGAAGCTAGACATGAAAGACTAATTAAATCGTGTAACTCTTTGCTCACAACCATCCGTGCTTCCCGTGTATATTAGGATTCTCCAGAGAAACAACCAATAGGATGTGTCTGTGTATAGAAGGAGATTCTCACATGATTATAGAGGCTGGCAAGTCCAGAATCTGCAGTGTGGACCAGTGGGCTGGCGACCAAAGAGAGTTGATGGTGCAGTTCCAGGCTGAAGGCCTGTAGCCCAGAGACCCAGGAGAGAGAATAGAAGTCTGAAGGCAGGCTGCTGGAGAAGTCCCTCTTGCTTGTGGATGCTGGTCTTTTTGTTCTATTCAGGCTTTCAACTGATTGGATGAGACCCACCCACAGTATGGAGGGCAGTCTGCTTACTCAGCATTCACTAATTTAGATGTTAATTTCATCCAAAAACACCCTCCAACTTGACACATAAAATTAACCACCAGGCCATGTCAGTTGGTTCTCATCATGTTTCCACTTGGCTCTCTATGACTGAACAGCCTCTATCTCTCTTCTTCTCTGTCCCTGCGTTCCAACTGTTCTGGCCTCCTTGATGTTCTTTAAACATGGGTGGTGCATTCCTGCACCTCAGCCCGTCTCTCTGCTCTCAGAGAGTGCTAAGAGGAACACTCTCCTCTCAGATATTAGCATGTCTGTCTTTTTCTCCTCCCAGATGTCCGTATTCAAATGACACCTCCTCAGGGAGGCCTTCCCTGCTCTATTTCTTCTCCCACATTATTAATCCCCCTGGCTCTTGTCATCCTCTGGTTTATTATTCTGTTTTATATTTCTTCATGGTTCTCACCTGACATTGTATTGTGCATTTATTCATTTTCTGTCTCTTCATCTAGAGTGTAAACTTCATGGGCGCAAGGGACTTCATCTGTTTTGGTCACTTTTGTATCCTCAGTGCCTAAACCAGTGCCTGGCACGTTAGAGGCAACCAACAAACATTTGTTGAATAAATGGATGTGTTGAAAATATATTAATAGCTAACATATATTAAATGCTTATTATCTCCTTTTATATTTGTTAAAACCTATGGGGTAGACTCTGATCTTTTTCTAGATGGAAGGATCCATGAAGCCTGTGTTTTGTTGGCCTTGCTCAGTTCTGTTTCCCAACAGCTAGAACAAATAATATGTACTCAAAAATGATTTGCTAAATGAATGCATGAACAAGGCAACATTTTATAGAGTAGGAGATTGAAGCATAGCGAGGTGACATAACTTGTCTAAGCCACTCAGTAAATAAGTAGAAGAGCCAGGATTTCAATCTGGATGATCTAACCCCACAGCACAACCTTTAATGATGCCTGTTTCCTGACTCAGCTTTGATCTCTTTGCGGATGGTGGCTCCACTTGTCCATCTTTATTCCCCCAGTTTGTGGCATGATGCTGACGCTAAATACATGTTTGTGAATAGAATGCATTCTAGTTCCCTCATCTTCCAAGCTCTACTGTGACTGAGGTACACCCTGAGGGCTCAGAGGGCAGAACTCCTAGTGGGTGACATTGCACTCACCCTCTCATGCAGGCATTGGGATGAAGAACTCAGACTTCGCTGTGGAACAGACTGAGGTCCTTCTACTGGTGTGATGTTGGACCTCAATTTTTCTGACTGCACAATGGGGATTATAGTAAATGTCTACTTCCAATAATTATTTTTAAATTGAACCAAAATAATATATGTAGATCATTTAGCTCTGAGCCTCGCACACTAATTGCTCAACAAATATTGGCTGTTGTTACTTGCTGACCTTCCTTCCTCTGAACTGCAGCACGTCTTGTTATTTGCACCTAGTTTATCACTCCTCAGATACCACAGTACATCACTGGCCCCATGACAGGCCTCTGGGACATGGAGATGGGTAGAGACCATGCCTTACACTTTCGTAGTCTTGAATAGAGTGATAGTGGTGCTTTGTGTCTTATGGTTGTTCAGTACTTAAATGAATTTATTCCTGCAGCTCCCACAAGGGAGCTCTGTGTCACCACATCTTCCATGATGTTTCCATGAAAGTCTGAGGCAAGATTCAGCTGACAGACTTGGCAGTTTTTGTCTACACCAATATTCTAGGGAATCTTGGGTTGGGCAACAGTAGTGTAAGTGGCCTGAAAACAGAGTAAAAAATGTATCCCTCAGCACATTCCTTCAGGCTCTTGTCAGGCATTTCTTTTTACCCATGAGAAGAATCATAGTAATGCAAATGTCAAACAGAAATACTGAAAAATTCTGCTTTGGCCTCTATTCCCAAACACTTGAAGTGTAAAGTCAGAGCACCTGAAATTCCAAAAGAATCTAGACCATATTCACAAGAGTGGTATGGATAAGGGAATAGGGAGTAATGGAGGAGAAATATTCCATAAGATGGTCAGGGAAGGAGTCATTTGAGTAGAGATGTGAATGACATGAGAAACCAAGTTATGCAAATCTAGTGGGAGGAGGAGCAGCCAGGCAGAAGGAACAGCATATACAAAGAACCTGAGGTATCAAATGTTAAGTATGTTTGAAGAACAGCAAAGAGGCCCGGGTGATAGGAGCCTAGTGAGCAAAGGGAAGTGGTTGGAGATTAGGAAGCTAAGAAATTAGGGGGCTAGATCATCTAGAGCTTCACAGGCTATGACAGGATGTTTGGATTATGGGCAGTCATTGGGGAGTTCCAAGCAGAGGAAAGACATAATATAATTTATATCATTTACTTTTCTTAAAGATGATTTACTTTTCTTAAAGCTGCTTTGTGGCTTGCAGGGAGGCTCGAGTGAAAGTAGGCAGAGCAGGAAGCTATGACATAGTCTGGGTAAGAGAATATGGTGGTTTGGTAGAGGAGGCAGTGATGAGAACTGGCTTATTTTGAAGTATATTTTGAAGGTAGATCCCATAGGATTTTTGGGTGGATTTGAAGTGTTTGATGTGGTGTACAGGAAGAAAAGAGGAGAGCCTTTTCTCCCCTCCCCTAGAGCAACTGATTGAATGATTTGATTCAATGAAATGGAAAGAAGACAGGAAGGAAAAAACTTTGAGGAGACAACTGGTGGAAATCCATCAATTTTGGATATGTTAAATTTAGATATCCCAAGGAGGTATTGAATAGGAAGTTGGATAAAGAAGCCTGAGGGTTGCAGGGGAGGGCAGAGCTAATG
This sequence comes from Mirounga angustirostris, assembly GCF_029215605.1. Taxonomy (NCBI): domain Eukaryota; kingdom Metazoa; phylum Chordata; class Mammalia; order Carnivora; family Phocidae; genus Mirounga; species Mirounga angustirostris. The sequence continues at coordinate 49,187,844 of NW_026991714.1, forward strand.
ATCTGTATTTTGGAATCATTATCCAAAAAATGGGATTTAAAGCCATAGAAGTGGATGAGATTAGAGAGTGAAAAGAAAGAAAGGAGGAATGATAAAGCCTCAGTCCTGTGGCACCTCAGCATTTAGAGGTTGGAAAGAGGAGGAGCCAGTGAAGGAGACTGAGAATCTGTAGTGATGTTGGAAGAAAACAGGAATGTGGTGTCAAGTTAAAAGTCAAGTTCTGTTAGAGGTCCATTTTAAAGAAGGAGTGATCTCTGCATCAAATGTCTCTAGGAGGTCAGGTAAGGAGAGCAATGAGAATTGACTATTGGGGTCAATACAAGAACCATACAAGACTGCTCACAGAAGCACTGTTTATTTCTAGCAAAATATTGGAAGCATTCCCAAATGTCATCAATAGGAGAATGACTAAACACGCTGTGCTATGTTTGCACAGTGGAATTTTATTCTGCTGAAAAATGAATGAGCTAGAGTCATGTGGATGAATCCCACAAACACGGTAGTGAGGAAAAAAGTTGAGGAATATGAGCAGTTGAATACCACTTACGAAGTTTAGAGTATGCAGAACAAACATTGCTTAGAGGAGCCTACATAGTCAAAGTAAAAAGAAATACATGGAAATAAAACATAGGAAATTTAGGATACTAGTTATTTTACGAGTGGGAGAAGAGAAAGTGATTCAGGAAGGTATGCACAGGAGACATTCAGCAATATTGGTAATACTTTGCTTTTTAAGCTGGGTGGTAGGTACACAGATAATCACTGAATTATTTATATTTTTTGCATAGTGTAAATATTGCCTAAGAAATTCTAAATGAAAAGAAAAACAATAATTTAACCACTGAATTTGTCAATATGGAAGTCATTTGTGACTAGGACAAAAGAATTTTCAGTGAAGCATTTATTGGGCAAGCCGATTGAAGTGGGTTTGAGAGCGAAAGGGAAGGGGAAAGTGAAAATAATAAAGAGATGACTCTGGAGTTTTGCTTACAAAGGGGGCAGAGAAATGGAGTGGTCGCTGGAGGGGGTATCAGATAAAGGAGGGTTTGATTGACAGAGTGACTCCAGATGTAAAGTTTGCTAAGGCCAAGCAAAGTAGGAAATTAAAATATAGTTTGTGCTTAATTATCTATCCTTAGCAGATAATCCAAAGTCCCTGGTTTCCCTTTGGTGTTTTGGCATTTGACTATTGGTGTTCATTACCATCTTCACCAGAGGAGAAAGAACTCAAATCAGTCCCTTTGGATACTGGTGGAAATAATTTAGTAAAAGTCTCAGTTGGGGAGGAGTAGGAAACAACTCATTTAAATGAGGTTTGGGATTAGTTGTGGATTAATACAGCTAGAGCATTGAATAAAAACATCACACAGCATATGCAAATTAGTTCAGGTGTTTTAGAGTGTATGGTCTCTGGAATTAGGAAGGTTGTTCAAAATGGTATGCAAAGCCCACTTAAAACCATAACTTACAAAAAAAATTTCATGATGAGGGTGGGTTTGGGGAGGCTTTTAATATAATTGTTACTCTGCATGTAAGATCTGTTGCCATTAAGGAACAGGCATAGTGTTGTGATGGTGGTTATTGTTTTTCTAGTAGCTGGTGAGGATTTATAAAGATCCTTTCACCTTTCTCTTGAGGCTCATTTAGATCAAGGATACCTACTAGCAAGATAGTGATTCTAATAACAAAATATAAAGTATACTGAATATAATTTACAGAGAATCTGTTGTGGGCCAGGAACTGTTGGAGGCATTATGGATGATTTCATCAAACTCTTGACAGCCTTCATGGAGTAGGTTTTATCTCCATCTGACGGATGAGGAAACTGAAGGAGAACAGAGTTCCATAGGCAGTGAGTTCTAGGACTGGGATCAGAACCCTGAATGTCTAATTCCAAAGCCTGGGTCCTCTCCATTGTTCTCTGTAGCCTCGATTAGGCCCTGGACACGGTCCGTTTAACCCCCTCTACGGGGCTGCTGTTGCTGACTAAGAGGCCAGTCTTCTTGCTTCCCAGTGTTTTGTGTTGCTACTGACCATGAGACAATATGGGTAGGAGTGACTGCTGTAGGAAATAGAGCAGTACATCAGTTGGCTGTTTTGAAGGTCTACAGTGAATTGGGAATAAAACCATGACCGCACATTTTGAGGTCTTTTACTTTGTAGAACATCCTGTGTTTCTAAAACATCCACAGTGACTGTCGTTCTATATTATTTAAATGAGCAAGTGCCCTAGTTTTAGGAGGAAGAGATTTGTTTTTTTTCATCAAATTTATTGCACATCTGTTTAAAGAATGTGGCAACAGTATGCATAAATCTCCAATCAAAATATTACAAAACAAGCCAATTTTATCATATTAAAAATGTATGGCCAGACACAGTGTGCTGAAAATTCAAAATTACCACGTGGTGCCTTTTCTGCTCTGCTTATATTGGGCTGTTTATCCCAAATTAAATCTTGGGCAAAAATATACCAGACAAAAAGGAGTTAAACTTGGCCCTGAACAATTATACTGATGTTATAAAAGTATGTCTGTATAATATGCCAACATTGCAAATATATTTTTTATAGCAATAGAATTTTTGTAATATCTTAAAGAGATTTTGAAACATTCAAATTATATATGCCATTACATATAATGATGTTTTATGGATATTGGATAATATTATAATATAGATGAATTTTAAAACTCCTTTACTAGAAAATCTTCAAATGTTTTCTAAGTAACGAGAAATCTCCCTTTGGGGGCACCTGGGTGGCTCAGTTGGTTAAGCGACTGCCTTCAGCTCAGGTCATGATCCCAGGGTCCTGGGATCGAGTCCCGCATCGGGCTCCCTGCTCTGCAGGAAGCCTGCTTCTCCCTCTGCCCCTCACCCTGCTTGTGTTCCCTCTCTCACTGTCTCTCTCTGTCAATTAAATAAATGAATAAAATCTTTAAAAAAAAAAAAAGAAATCTCCCTTTGGAGGATTTCTAGTACTAATTGGTATTTTGTATCTTTTGGGTAAGATTAGCAAGTCAGTGAAGATCCAGCTGGACTTTATATAAGCAGGCTAAAACCTTCAGGTTTCAAGATAGGGATATCATCATTTTTTTTATTAGGTTTTAAATTTTAATTCCAGTCTAGTTAACATACAGTATTATATTAGATGTGCAGTAGGGATATCATCTTTACCTTCTCTCATGGAATAGCACCACGACTGTGGCTATCACATACGTATCTAGACTTATGATGGTCTTCTAGTCACAACTACACTATTAGTCATCTTCTGTACATTTCATTCTCAAAGTGGCTTTATGAGATGATCCTTATTAGCCCATTTTATAGATGGAGAAACTGAGGTGTGGAAAGTTAATTAATTTGCTCTAGGCTAGACACCAAGATCTCTGCCTTTTAGAAGCTTACATGTCTGTAACATTTGATGATTTACAGCTTTATTTCAGTTGTATCATCTTGGATGGGTCTCACAATAGCTCTGCTCTAGGTGGGGCAGCTGAGGCATGCCCCTCAGAAAAGCCAAGTGGCTCTCTTGAGGTCACCAGTGGTGAAGTCTGGCCTTTGGATTACTGACTAGTTTTCTGCCAAACCTCACAGAAAACTTCACCGTAAAAGAAAGCCCTTTATTGGGGTTTCTTTTTACGGTGAAAGCCATCTTGATCAGCTCCAGGGGAGATATGGTGACAGAGATGGGGAGTGGAAGTGGGAGTTGGGAAAGGCTCAGAGAAAAACACTCTGCAGATTTTCTCCACCAGCCAGTCTCCATGGCCTTATGGCTGAGTCCTATGAAGAGAGATTGCAAGCAGAAAGTGAAATGTGGATTTCACGCAAACCCTTTGTGAAATGTTGGGAATACCCAAAAGCTCTCTTTTAGGATTACAAATTTGGATCATGGTTCCCTGGGGTATGTTGGGAGGGGGGAAGCTGAGGAAGCAGCTCAGAGTGGTACAGGCAGAGGGAGTCTTGGGGTGGGATCACACAGGAGAAATGGCTCTATCCTTGGGGGAAGTGTCAGCATGTGGTGCACGTGGCCAACACTGTGGCCAGGACTGGGGCAGGACTGGGGCTGGACCAGGCACTGGCTGCACCATGTGGTGTCGTGGTATCCCTGGGTTCTTCCAGGGAAAGCCGGGAAGACTCTGGGGATGCATGGCACTGAGCTGGCTGTACAACAGTAATTCAGGACACACACACACACCCACCCACCCATGCACACACCCACCCATGCACACACCCCTGCCTTTGGAGGAAGAGAAAAGTATGGTGTGTTTGAGACATGGGTGGGAGGTGAGATCAGGGTGATTAGAGGATACTAAAAATGGACAGGAGCAGAGGAGGAGAAGACCAGAGAGGTGTGGGGTGGGTTGGGGGAGGTTCTGGAATATGAGTCTCAGATGGGTAAAGTTACTTTGCTAGGCAATGGGTGTCACTTGACAATTTGTGAGCAGAGTAGTAATCAAAGCTCAGCCTTAGGCAAATGATTTAGGAAATGAGGTACTAGATGTTTTAGGGTGGGAAGAATATTAGAATAGGAAGATACTGGTTAGGAGTCTTTTGATAATACAGGGATACCCCATTTAGCACAGGGCATGGGTTTCTGAAAATGGGAGTGCTAACTGAATTGATTCTACAAAGACTCAATATAGCGTGTCAGCCAAAGAGTGATTCAAGTAATGGATTATGGAGTATAAGATGCATGGGGAGTGGGGAGGAGTTGAGAGATTAGCAAGGTCTGTGAATTGGAAGCCCCAGTGAACTGGTATAATGGGAGTCCCTACCTGGGGAATTGGATGGATGGCATGCTGTATGATTATAGGGTATACTCTTTGGAAATAAAAGAGTTTCTGGTGGAGATAAGAAACTAGATAGAGAAGTTCTTGGAAGGTTAGAAAGTCAAAGAACTACTCAGGAGTCAGGGTGTTTGGGGCTGGTCAAGATGGCGGCAGACTTGGGGGAGGTCCTGCAGATTTCAGTGAATGAAGCACAGTGTCCATGAGGGCAGTGGATGACCAAGCTGAGGACTGCTCAGCTGCCACAGGGAAGGGAGCTGGGCTGGATTATGTAAGAGGGTGGAATGATGGTGGTTTGGGACTTGCTGGTTACTGGGTTTTGGACCTGGCTGCCAGTCTTGAATGGCATGGGGTGTTGGATAAACAGGAAGCCTCCACTTGAGATGGCTTCAGGGGAAGTAGGGTTCTCAGGGGACAAGCATGTCAAGATAATGGAGTAAATGGACATTTGGTGAAGTTGAAGGTGCAAGGGAATTTAAGGAGTGGAACTTCCAGAGACATAGGGCAAGGATTTAGGAGAAATGGGAGTGCCACAAGTTGGATCAGGGGAGAAGAAACACCCAGTTGCCTGGAAATAAGAGAAGAGGATGAACCATCATAAGGGCCTCAACTGAGGAAGGTAGAGTCATATGGCTGCATGTTTGCCAAGGCAAGAGGTCCTGACAGTCTGCTGGGGGTGAGATGCTGCTCGGCCCCCAGGACTCATCTGTGGCCTGAAAGGGAGGCCCGGTCTCTGGGCGGCAACAGGGTGGACAGGCATTCAACAGGTTGGCATGCTCTGGGTGCAGAGACCAAGCTGGGTGGGCGACATGCTGTAAGCATTTGAGGCAGGATACCAGGCCCCGAGATGTTGGGCTTGGCTCTGACAGGGTGATTTTGCATCAATCAATCAATCAATCAATCCATGTCACATCCATGCACAGAACCTCTCCCTTCTAATAAACAAACAAACAAACAAACAATCAATCCGTGTCACATCCATGCACAGAACCTCTCCCTTCTAATAAACAAACAAACAAACAATCAATCCGTGTCACATCCATGCACAGAACCTCTCCCTTCTTCCTGAAGTGAAAGTACTATACCATAGTTTACAAGCCCCCCCCAAACATCTGGCTCCCGCCTCCCTCTTGACACTTCTGTCTTGCCTCTTCCTTCACAAGGTGTGTTTCAAACATCCTCAGATGCTTATAATTTCCTGAACATTTTCTGCAGCTTCTGATGGGAATTCTTTCCTTCCTACACCCCTTCCTGTCTCCTCTGCATGCTTACAGCCCTGCAGCCTCTACTTAGAAGATTTCTGCTCAGGAATCTCCTCTGCTAGGAGACTTCTCCTGACCACCTGATGTTGGAGGAGATACCTCGTCTCTCCTAGATCCTCTGCTATTATCAGTGCCCTCTTCTTACCTTGGTCACATAACGTGGTCGATCTCCTTTTTATAGAAAGCCTCAACCGACAGCTCTTGACTCTGAGAAACTTTTGAGCAAGGCTCATATCTTATTCACCATCACATCTTTCATGATACCTGGCACATAGAAGGGTCTCAGTACATTCTCAGAGAATGACTGAGATAGCAGGAGCTGAATTAGGTTAGCCCTGGGAGGAGTCAAACGAAGGCATGGATTCGAGGCATCTTGATAGAGAATTGACAAGAATTAGCAAAATGTTTAGTGTGTGTATGTGTGCGCGTGTGCACGCGCACGTGTGTGTGCACACTTATGAGTTTAGTGGAGGAGAAAAGAAGGTTCAAGGCCTGGGTCATGGGTAAGACTGCCGTACCATTGGCAGAAACAAGGAACACGGTGGAGACACAAGGTTGGGAACAAAACTGATGAGTTCAGGATTGAGGCTCAGGTAGGGCACACAGATGTCGAAGAGTAGTGGGGGGTGAAGGGTGATACATGCAAAGTAATGAAAATCAGGGTAGAGGAGAGACAAAAGGAGGTGGCTAATAGTGTTGTGACAGGGGAGCAGTCACTGGGTTTTCACTCTTTTCTACAGGCATTTAGTAGAACAGAATACTTGTTATCCCTCTTAATACATGAATGCCACAGATGACATAGGCTTTTTTTTTTTTTTTTAGCATAAAGCATAATAATCTCTGTTACCGCCTCTCGACCTCCCAACAATTTTATGGGGGTAGATATTAGCCCCGTTTTGCAGTTGAAAATGAGACACAGGGTGATTACAGTCTTGGTAGGGGCAGAATAGACAGCAGAGTGGTTCTCCCAATTTCTAGCTGTTGCTCACTCCTCCAGACCACCCTCCGTCCCCTCAGAGGGTAGGAGACCTGCCCTGCCCTCCCCGCAACCCCTGTCATGGAGAGAACCACTCTGGCAGTCTGCCACTCCGGTGGCATTTAGCCATTTGTAACCTCGAGGCCAACAGCTTCACAATTTCATCCTTGAGTTCCATCAGACCCTTGGATGGGTGCCATCTACTCCCCATAATTTATTTGTTTCTAATTTGTCAGTTGGGTCTAAAGTATCTAGTACTTTACCACCACATTTTCTTTTTCCCTAATCTCTAGGTTCTGAGAGACAATTTGTGGCTAAGACTTTCTTTAGCATATTTTTCAGTAAGCTACTTTATAAGTATAGTCGGGGTTTATGTAGGACCAAGGCTGAATTTATATTGGCTCAAAACTCAGAATATTTTATCTGATGCAGTTTATATCCAGATAGGAAGTGGGGAGAAATATTCCTCTTCTGTCAAAGGTTGTGGTTGAGGATTGTGTAGAAATAGCAGTGGTCTCTTACTCATGTGTGATGTTTACCCCCTTTACTCATCAGCTCTATTATCCCCATCCTTCTCCTGAAACTATTATGAAAATCTACAAATGATCTCTTGAATATCAAACCTAAATGGCTGGGCTGGTATCTCTTTTGTTGGAGTTGTCTGTGACATTTGACACTTTTTTTTTTTTTTTAGGCCCAAATCCTAGGATTCATCCTTGATTCTTCTTTCCCTCTTATTTCCATTATGTTGATGATCACCTCGTTTTTTGTTTGTTTGTTTGTTTGTTTGTTTGGCTTGTTAATATGGTGAGTTGCATCGGTTGATTTTTGAATGTTAAATCAACATTGCATTCCAGGAAAAAATTTGATCTGGTCATAATGTATTATCCTTTCTATATATTGTTGATTTGTTAAAATTTTGTTTAGAAATATAGCAGCTATGTTCATGGGGATTTGGTCTGTTTTCTAGTGATGCTTTGTTTGGGGTATCAGGATAACATTGGCCTCATAGCCTGAATCGAGAAGTATTTCCTCCTCTGCAATTTTTTGGAGAAAATTTGTTTTAGAATTGATGTTATTTCTTTCTTCGGTGGTTTTTTAGAATGTACCAGTGGAGTTATCTGAGCCTGGAATTTTCTTTGTGGGTAGGTTTTCAAGTACACATTCAGTTTCTTTAAAAAAATAGGTCTATTCACTGTTGAATCACAGATCTGTACCTCTGAAACAAATAATACATTATATGTTAAAAAAAAAAAAAAAGAAGATAGCAGGAGGGGAAGAATGAAGGGGGGGAAATCGGAGGGGAAGATGAACCATGAGAGACGATGGACTCTGAAAAACAAACTGAGGGTTCTAGAGGGGAGGGGGTGGGAGGATGGGTTAGCCTGGTGATGGGTATTAAAGAGGGCACATTCTGCATGGAGTGCTGGGTGTTATACGCAAATAATGAATCATGGAACACTACATCAAAAACTAATGATGTAATGTATGGTGATTAACATAACATAATAAAAAAATAGGTCTATTCAGGCTACATATTTATTTATTGCCTTATCATTTTTTATTCTATTGAATTATATTCTACATATTTACACTTGAGTGAGATTCATAGTTTGTGTCTTGCAAGATATTTGTCCATTTTATCTAACTAGTTGAATTTATAGGCATTATACAGATATTGATAATATTATTATCCTTTTGTTATCTGTATAATCTATAATGATGTCACCTCTCATACCCAATATAGCAGTTAGTGTTTTCTTTCTCTTTTTTTTCCTGATCAGTGTTACGAGAGCTTTATCAATGTTACTGATTTTTTTTTTCAAAGAACCAGCTTTTGGTTTCATTGCTTTTTTTCTATTGTTTTCCTATTTCCTATTTCATTGATTCCTGTTTTGATTTTTATTATTTACTTTCTTCTTACTTTGGGCTTAATTTGCTCTTTGCTTTCTAGTTTATTAAATTCAAAGGTGAGGTCATTGATTTATGACTTTTCTCCTTTTCTAATATAGGTGTTTGTTTAGTGCTATAAATATCCTCTTAAGTGCTATATTAGCAGCATCCCACAAATTCTGGTATGTTGTGTTTTCATTTTCATTCTGTTCAAAATTCTTTCTAATTTCCCTTTTAATTTCTTATTTGACCCATGGGTTGTTTAGACCTGTGTTATTTAGTATCCAAATGTTTGGGGTGTATTTTCCATATATCTTTCTGTTATTGATTTGTAATTTAATTCCATTGTGGTCATGGAACATACTTTGTATGATTTGAATCCCTTTAAATTTATTGAGACTTATATTATGGTCCCAAATGCTTTTTTAAAATCAGAGGAATTAAACTTTGGGGGTCACATTTGTATGGTCAGCCAGCAATGCCCTTGTTAGCAATTTACTGCTTTTCGGTGGGCAACATCCAAATGGGCTACTTCTCATAAAACTCCCTTTGCTTCCTTGCTTCATCTCCCCAGTCCTTTATATCCCTCAACCTAGGACTCTTCTAGAGTAAGCATGAACTTCGCTTGCCTTATTTGATAGAGTGGGAGGGAGAAGTGTGGAGTTAGGCTGCATAAAGTCAGAAGAGAGGGAGACAGGGCAAATAAAGAAGAAACCCAAGGAGGGCTGAGCTGTGGCTATAAAGAGACATTTTATTCTTTGGTTCATAAACTGACTCTGAAGGCAATTTCAAAAATGTTTTGAGCAATGGCAACATTACTGGATGAAGAATTGTAGCCTTAGAGATTACTTTGAATGACAGTACCTTTTTGGATGTATGAGTTCTTGAGTGCTTTAGAAAAAATTAATCATTATTTTTAGCTAAATATGTAATTATTTTAGTGAACATTCCAAACTCATTGCTGTACGAGCATGAAGCAGTTTTCCTTTCTCTGATCACTGCTTTTGACCATATTGTCCAACTTTCCTCTCTCAGAATGATATAGATGTTTTCCTGTAGCTTTTTGGCCATTTTCAGTTACTAAGGTCCAGTAAAGTCTTATTTAATTTGCAAGTCCCATTTCTTGGACTGACCATTTCCTGGAGGGATCTACCATGAGGAAGAGGCAGGGTCCTTTACAGCATTCCTTTTATCATCTAGCGTATCGGAAAGAGGACCAAGATCAACAGACAGACACACGTCTCCTTTTCAACTATTGCTTACCATCCTGCTCAGCCAAGTGAAGTTATTTTGGTGACAATGGCAGAGAGAGCCCCAAAGGATCAATTACAGAACTGGGCGAGCCTGCATACAGGGGAGGGCTGATATCACGTGGCCCAGGTGAACATTTGCCTATGCAACGGACTTGATCTGCACTTAGGTAGAGTTAGCCCAGGTAACTTGGAAGGTCTTTTCTTTCGTCCCACAGGAACCTCTCGCATCCTTGGCATCACCATGGAGGGTTAGTCAACTGAACTTCTACTCCTCTCTCTGCCTTGCTGTCTCCCTCTCATTCATTTTTCACTTGGTCAAATAGGCATCAAATCTATTACATAAGCAGATAATTTAACAGAGGAAAAGAGGCCATTCTCCCTTTTTTGCTAGTATCCTCAGTCTCTAAAAATACTTCTCTTTGAGCCCCCACTTCTGGCTTGGAGGATGATAGGAACATAAGATGGAAGTGAGGAGAAAATAGTGTACTCCTTCCTTTAATGTAGTCAGGGTGTGCTACATTCTGATGGTAACAAACTCCCCTAAGCCTTGGGAGCTAAAGACAACACAGAAAAAAATCTTGTTTGAGTTACTTGTCCATTGCTAGTTGGTAGGGATGTTTATTATTGCTGAATAGAAGCTACTACCCTCTGAATGGTGCTGGCCGCTGTGTCAGAGGGGGGGAAAACAAGCTCTGGGAGGCCCCACACTGGCCATTTTCCACTCTGACCTAGAAGTGACATATAATCTACAACTAGTCCCATGGTCCTATCTTGACCAAAGGGTCAGGGCCTGCAACTGTGCTGTATGCCCCAAAGGGAGAAGAATCAGAAATGCTCTGCTGAGAGCACAAGTAACCACCATGTTAGTCTCCATGCCATGCTTCCCAGTGGTTCTCTCTGCTCCCACACTTCCCCGCATGGTCGTCTGCTTTCATAGACGGTTGGGACGTGGGGGTGGCATATAGGTGGTTGAGGCAAATGGTTAAGGAAGGCAAAATCTTATTCTACATATTGTTACACAGACATTCATGCAACACATTCATATGCATATGAGTGACTACTGTTCTCACAAGGCAACGTTCAAGACTAATTACAGGGATGGAAAAACTTGGGTTTGTGGATTCATTATCTAACTCAACACTGGGCATATTTGAATGAAGTTTCCATTATACATTATAGGTATTCCATGATCTATTATAGGTGTTTGAAAAAAGTTTTGTGGAAAACCATGTGGCCGAGGCTATAGGGATGAAGTAGAGAAGATTCGGTTTATACATTTTAAGACCCAGGTATGTTTCACGTAGAATAAGGGTCAGTGTGAATCCAGTGGCTGAGGTGAGGCTATAAAATTTGATGACATAGCAGTTTAAGAATCCTGAAATCTTTTTTACTTTTAAAATACCTGACTGGTAAATAATATGATTGCAACATCTATCCTTGTGACGGGGGTTTCTATTGAGAAAAGTGGATAAAAACAAAAGTTAGTAAGCAGCTGGTGAAAAATCCTGAAACCTTTTAAAATTCCGTGTCCTAAACAAGGGTGCTATGCACCTTCTAATTTGTTGTAGTTAAAATAAAACCATCATTCCATTTTCCCTGCCAGATATCTCCTCATACTTTGGATGTTTTTGTTCCAGGACATTCTGCCCTCAGAAAGATGGACCCCCTCCACACCACTGCAGCCCACACTCGTTCCTCCCCTCTTTGAACCATTGTACTTGGGGTCATTGCCACACAGCTGTTCCCTCTATGAGCCTCAGTGGCTGAGCTCGGTGGTGATTTGAAGGCAGGGGACCACACTGCGTTTGAAACACTACAGTGCAAGGATCCATGGATATCAGAACAAGTGAAGGACAAAAGAGGATCTGTTGGGAGAGTTTGGGGGCTAAGAGGATTGCCAAACAGACCTATGGTCTACTCACCAAAGCAGATTTTAGTTACAAGACAGACATTTCAGTAACATTTTAGTTTTTGGTGGGAGTGGGAGAGTGATATGTTGATTTTGGCATCTGGGCCTTAGACACATGGATTTACAGGCTGCGGAAGTCGGCTCAGGGAAGATAGGTGTGGGGGAGGAGGAACAGAACAAACCTTAATCTCTTACAATTCCTATATTACAGTGTTTCAGCAAATATTTTGCAAAGGGATTTTCTGGATAAACTTCAAACTGTAAGAGGTTTACTTGGTGGCTCAAAGAGCTGTGCAAATGATTTTATTTTATTTTTTTAAGGAAATGAACATTGTTTCAGCTGACATTTAAACCTCTATTCTCTTTTACTAGCCTGTCACATTGCTTCATATGTTTTGGTCAGACATGCTTCCCAGAAGAAGAAAATGGTATTTATAGGACTGTAGGACTATAATATGGAATCCTGGTATCTGTCATTTTCTGCTTATGTAAGAATTCTAATAATAGGACCCTGACCAGCTTCTGCCTCTTTTTCCAGATTTGGTAGCTCCCATGGAAGTAGCAATTTAAAAAACTAGTAGAGTTTCAGTAAGAATAACTCTACCTAGAGATAATTTCAACTCTATCTTCTCTTCTTGCCTGGAGTCTGAGACACTAAACCCATGGGTTGTTTGAGACGGTTTTTGTTCTTTATTCTATTCTCTTGCTCACTAAAGTACACTGGAATTTTTCAGGCCACATAACAAGATTTTTGGGTCTGTAAACAAAGTCTTCATAACAAAGAGTCCTTTAATGCAGCAAACTATAGCCCATGAGCCAAATCCTGCCCACCACCTGTTTTGGTAAATAAAGTTTTATTGGAACACAGCCATGCTTGTTCTTGTGCATACTCTCTGTGGCTGCTTTCTTTTTTTAAATTTTTAAAAAATTTTTTTCTTTTTTTTTTTTATCTGTGGCTGCTTTCTTGTTACAATGGCAGAGTTGAGTACATATGTGTTCTTATAAAACATTTATTTTTGTTTTGTATGCATGTAGTTTTAGTTTTTGAAAGAAGTATATGTCTTACCTTATGTATCTCATCATATTTCTGACTTTTCCACTAAGAAGTATGCTTAGTATGTATATAAATATCTGTTGCATATAATACTGCGTGATGCTCCATAGTGCGCATCTCCACATTTGATGTACTCTCCCAGTGATGGATGACCAAGTTCAGGCCGTTGTACGAGGTTGTCATCTGTATCATTCCAGGAGTTGACATTTGCACAGACTACAAATAACCCTTATGGCAAATATCTTGAACACATCCCCTTTTGGACTTACATGAAAATTTCTTTTAACTATATAATCTAGGAGGAGATGTCTTAGGTCATAAGGTATGTACATTTAGTTTGTGTGGATAGTGCAAGACTGTTTCCCCTGAAAATGCCAATTCCAATATACCTGCATTCCCTGCCTCAGTGCTGGGCATTATCCAGTTTTCTAATTTTTGCTGTTCTAATTGCTATAGAGTGAAATCTCAATGTTGTTTTAATTTGCATTTTTCTGACTACTGATGAATTTGAGCATCTCTTGATATGCTTCTCAGGTTTTGTATTTCCTCTTTATGAATTGTGTGTTTATATTAGTTGCCCATTTTTCTTTTTTTTTAAATTTTTTATTGTTATGTTAATTCCCATACATTACATCATTAGTTTTAGATGTAGTGTTCCATGATTGATTGTTTGTGCGTAACACCCAGTGCTCCATGCAGAACGTGCCCTCTTTAATACCCATCACCAGGCTAACCCACCCTCCCACCCCCCTTCCCTCTAGAACCCTCAGTTTGTTTTTCAGAGTCCATCGTCTCTCACGGTTTGTTTACCCCTCCGATTTCCCCCCCTTCATTCTTCCGCTCCTGCTATCTTCTTCTTTTTTTTTTTTTCCTTAACATATATTGCATTGTTTCAGAGGTACAGATCTGAGATTCAACAGTCTTGCACAATTCACACCGCTTACCAGAGCACATGCCCTCCCCAGTGTCTTATCACCCAGTCACCCCATCCCTCCCACCCCACCCCCCACTCCAGCAACCCTCAGTTTGTTTCCTGAGATTAAGAATTCCTCATATCAGTGAGGTCATATGATACATGTCTTTCTCTGATTGACTTATTTCGCTCAGCATAATACCCTCCAGTTCCATCCATGTCGCTGCAAATGGCAAGATCTCATTCCTTTTGATGGCTGCATAATATTCCATTGTATATATATACCACACCTTCTTTATCCATTCATCTGTTGATGGACATCTTGGCTCTTTCCACAGTTTGGCTATTGTGGACATTGCTGCTATAAACATTGGGGTGCACGTACACTTTCGGATCCCTACATTTGTATATTTGGGGTAAATACCCAGTAGTGCAATTGCTGGATCATATGGTAGCTCTATTTTCAACTTTTTGAGGAACCTCCATACTGTCTTCCAGAGTGGCTGCACCAGCTTGCATTCCCACCAACAGTGTAGGAGGGTTCCCCTTTCTCCGCATCCCCGCTAACATCTGTCATTTCCTGACTTGTTAATTTTAGCCATTCTGACTGGTGTGAGGTGGTATCTCATTGAGGTTTTGATTTGGATTTCCCTGATGCCGAGTGATATTGAGCACTTTTTCATGTGTCTGTTGGCCATTTGGATGTCTTCTTTGGAAAAATGTCTGTTCATGTCTTCTGACCATTTCTTGATTGGATTCTTTGTTCTTTGGGTGTTGAGTTTGATGAGTTCTTTATAGATTTTGGATACTAGTCCTTTATCTGATATGTCATTTGCAAGTATCTTCTCCCATTCTGTCATTTGTCTTTTGGTTTTGTGGACTGTTTCCTTTGCTTTGCAAAAGCTTTTTATCTTGATGAAGTCCCAATAGTTCATTTTTGCCCTTGCTTCCCTTGCCTTTGGCGATGTTTCTAGGAAGAAGTTGCTTTGGCTGAGGTCGAAGAGGTTGCTGCCTGTGTTCTCCTTTAGGATTTTGATGGACTCCTGTCTCACATTGAGGTCTTTCAACCATTTGGAGTCTATTTTTGTGTGTGGTGTAAGGAAATGGTCCAGTTTCATTCTTCTGCATGTGGCTATCCAATTTTCCCAACACCATTTGTTGAAGAGACTGTCTTTGTTCCATTGGACATTCTTTCCTGCTTTGTCAAAGATGAGTTGACCATAGAGTTGAGGGTCCATTTCTGGGCTCTCTATTCTGTTCCATTGATCTATGTGTCTGTTTTTGTGCCAGTACCATACTGTCTTGATGATGACAGCTTTGTAATAGAGCTGGAAGTCCGGAATTGTGATGCCGCCAGCTTTGCTTTTCTTTTTCAACATTCCTCTGGTTCTTCGGGGTCTTTTCTGGTTCCATACAAATTTTAGGATTATTTGTTCCATTTCTTTGAAAAAAGTGGATGGTATTTTGATAGGGATTGCACTGAATATGTAGGCTGCTCTAGGTAGCATTGACATCTTCACAATATTTGTTCTTCCAATCCATGAGCATGGAATGTTTTTCCATTTCTTTGTGTCTTCCTCAATTTCTTTCATGAGTATGTTATAGTTTTCTGAGTACAGATCCTTTGCCTCTTTGGTTAGATTTATTCCTAGGTATCTTATGGTTTTGGGCGCAATTGTAAATGGGCTTGACTCCTTAATTTCTCTTTCTTCTGTCTTGTTGTTGGTGTATAGGAATGCCACTGAGTTCTGTGCATTGATTTCATATCCTGCCACTTGACTGAATTCCTATATGAGTTCTAGCAGTTTTGGGGTGGAGTCTTTTGGGTTTTCCACATAAAGTATCATATCATCTGCAAAGAGTGAGAGTTTGACTTCTTCTTTGCCGATTTGGATGCCTTTTATTTCTTTTTGTTGTCTGATTGCTGTGGCTAGGACTTCTAATACTATGTTGAATAGCAGTGGTGATAGTGGACATCCCTGCCGCGTTCCTGACCTTAGGGGGAAAGCTCTCGGTTTTTCCCCATTGAGAATGATATTCGCTGTAGGTTTTTCATAGATGGCTTTTATGATATTGAGGTGTGTACCCTCTATGCCTATACTCTGAAGAGTTTTGATCAAGAAAGGATGCTGTACTTTGTCAAATGCTTTTTCTGCATCTATTGAGAAGATCATATGATTCTTGTTCTTTCTTTTGTTAATGTATTGTCTCTAGAAGTTTTTTATTTATTTTTTTATTTTTTTAAAGATTTTATTTATTTGACAGAGAGAGATACACAGCGAGAGAGAGAACACAAGCAGGGGGAATGGGAGGGGGAGAAGCAGGCTTCCCGCAGACCAGGGAGCCCGATGCGGGGCTCAATCCCAGGACTCTGGGATCATGACCTGAGCCGAAGGCAGACGCTTAACAACTGAGCCATCCAGGCGCCACCTCTAGAAGTTTTTTTTTTTTTTTAAAGATTTTATTTATTTATTTGACAGAGAAAGACACAGCGAGAGAGGGAACACAAACGGGAAGTGGGAGAGGGAGAAGCAGACCCCCTGCCGAGCAGGGAGCCCGATGCGGGACTTGATCCAGGGACTCCAGGATCATGACCTGAGCCGAAGGCAGTTGCTTAACCAACTGAGCCACCCAGGCGCCGTAGAAGTTTTTAAAATATATTTCCCACAATATGATTTTTAATATGCTCCATCTTCTCTCTAGCTTCTTGGGCATATGAAATGTCTTTGTCTAATAATTTTGTCATCTGTGCCATTTCTGGGTTGGTAGTGATTGATTTTTCTCCTGATTATAGATCATATATTTTCTTGCTTCTTTTCATGCCTGGTAATTTTTTACTGGATGCCAGACATTGTGAATTTTATCTTGTTGGTGCTGGATATTTTTGTACTTCTATTAATAATCTTGAGTTTTGTTCTGCTTCACCATTAATTTACTTGGAAGCAGTTTGATCCTTTTTTGGCCATTCTTTTAAACTTTGCTAGGCAGGATCATAGCAGTGCTTTGTCTAGGACTAATTTCAAATCCACTGCTGGAGCAGGACCCTTCTGATTATTCTACCCAATGTCTCATGAATTATATTTTCCACTTTGGTGGGAACAGACTATATTCCCAGTCTTGTTTGAGTTTTGAGACTGTCCTTTCCAATCCTCTCAAGTTATTCCATCCCCAGCTTTGGGGAGTTTCCTTATAAGCACATGCTGATCAGTACCCAGCTGCAGACTCAAGGGAGACTGTTTATGCAGCTCTCTCCTGCAAGCATCTGCCCTGCAAAGTCCAGCCACATTGGCCTCCCCAGACTATCAACTCTATCTGCTCAAACCAAGGAGACCCCCAGGGTTTTTCTGCACTTCCCCTCCTATGCCATGGCCTGGAAATTTTCTCTTGGTAACACTGGGATAATCAGAGGACTCACATCATTTGTTTTCTCTCTCTCAGGGATTACTATATCCCTTTTCTTTGATGCCTAACATCTTACAAGCCATTGTTTTGCGCTATTTGTCCAGGTGTTTAGCTGTTTCATGCGAGCAGGCAAATCTAGCCTCTGTTACTCCACCTTGGCCAGAAGCAGAAGTGATCCACCTGAACTGGAACTGCTACAGAACTCTCATTTGGATGACCATCCCCCTAAGTATTTCATGACTAATGCCACAGACTGCCCATCTGTCTTCCAGTACTACAGCTTCAAGTCATTCTCAACAACGTTTCTTAGCTCTGCACCTAAATATATATTTACTGCTTCACTAATTTTTCTTCAATAAACAGTTTCATGAAAATACCATGAATGCTACTGCTTTTCTTTCTACGTTGGTTTCCACTATTTGTAAATCACATTATTACAGAAGTCCTAGTAGAGGCAAGCTCATCGATGCTGGCCTAGTTTAAGAACCAGAGACAAAGATTCAAACATTTTGGTGGCCACATTCTAAGTCCATTTTACATGTTTCATATGTACAAATTTGGTGATGACTTCCAAAGATAGGGGAAGGTTTCCTCCTGGGGAAAAAAACTGTCTCTGTGCATAAAAAAGAACCCCCCCTTTCCAATTATTCACTGTTTCCAAAGTATAAACTGGCCCTGATTTCCCAACAATGCCACAACTGGATTGTAATGATTTGTGCAAAATCAGTTCTTCTTTAACTCCCTTCTATTCATTATATATTCTCTTATTCCATCTAATAGTTAATGGATGAATTTAATACATACACATACACACACCCCTATCTAGTGCTCTGTTCATGCCAATATAGACTATTTCTCAACCCATTTTTTCATGTACAATAATAAAAAAAAAAAAAAACTAATGTTACAAAATAAATAAATGATACCAGAACTGAGGTCCTGGGAGAACCCATTCAATTGAAAGCCTGTTAATAGACAGTAAAGTGCCCTGTGCCCTAGGGAAGAAAGGTGCTATAAAAACCTATAATATTGTTGCCACAGTTAGACTAGCTCTATAGTACACAAAAGAGCCAGAGACATTTCCTTTAATCTAGTTCCTGTGATTTCACCATGTCACCTTGATTTTACATCAGGTAACAGAATAAAAAGTTTTCTGTTCCAACTTCTGTCTTCCCAGTGGGCCTATGCTCCATGCTTATATGTACTGTTTTCTGTTCTCCTGGCAGCAGGGCAGCATTCAAACATTATGGATGAGATTGGCAGCCTATCAGGAGCCTGAGGGTGCAGGCTCATCATCCAGGAACAGAGGGAACCAAGCTGCAGGCTTGTTCTGAGGCTCAGCACATGCTCCCTGTGTGTGGCCAGGGCAATTAGGATCAATCAGACCCTTTCTTAGCTCAGTTGCTTACAGTCACAGAAGGGTCACTGGTCCACTGAAGGCCCATTTCTCCCAGACCCTCCTTCACAGGCCTACCAGACGAGCAAACAAGGAATTGTTGGACCATGCATTTTCTCAAAAGCCATTTTCTGCCTGCAAGGTTAGACCTCACAAACTAACACAGCCAGTCATATGAAACAGGCCCCCACACAATGTTTTCAGGGGTGAGTGACCAATGTAGTCTCCTTCCTAACCCTGGAAAGGGGCACAGGGTGTTGGAGAAATGCCAATGATCTTCTCGAATGAAACAAACTTATTTGGTTCTTCTTCACTAACAAATTTCCTCCACTCAAAAAAACATGACTTATAGTTGAGTAACTCTTGATATATGCTTATTTAACAAATATGTATCAGGCCCCTGTTCTGCAGCAGACACAGTGCTAGGAGGTGGACGTGTGGAAATGAGCAAGGCAGTCATGGCCCCAGCCATCACAGGGCTCACTGTTTGTTGAAGAGATCAGACAAGACAAAAGCACTTGCAACAATGACAAGAGAAGCCCCGGATATAAACACATAAGAGAGGCACTGTATGCAGGCCCCTAAACCTTAGGGAAAACATCCCTGTGGAAGTTATGACTAAGTTGAAATCTGCCAGATGAGGCTAACACAGGCTAAAAGAAGTGGAGGGGGAGAGAGAGAAGAGTGTTCCAGGCTGAGGAACCATCATGAAATAAGGAAGATCTTTGTGAGAGGTTTCTCAAGACTGGAGTCCAGTGTGGGCTTCGAGTGGGGGGCAGGTTATAATGAGGGGGAGGCATGGGGTGGCAGCAGGGGCCCAATCCAAGGCTTTGGGACTTTAACACGCAAGGTGTTTGAATTTTAACCTGGTGGCAGCAGGGTACCACTGAAAGGTTTTAAGCAAGTTCCATCCAACAGTATGAGAGTCACACTGTAGAAAGACCACCCAGGTTGGGAGAGTGTGGGGCACAGGCAATAAGGTGGAGGTGAAGAAAGTAATAGGAAACTATTGTCACCTAAACAAGGAATGACCCTGATCTGAATCAAGTTAGTAGCAGTGGCGTTTCAGAAAAGTAGATACATTCAGAAATCCATATGAGGTAGACTCAACAAAAGTACACAAGGGAGAGGTGGGAGCCAAGTAAGATGCTTCTATAAAGGGGATGGTGGTACCATCTGATGAGAGGAAACATAAGAGGAGACAGAGGTCCATAGTGCACACTAAGTTTTTCTTTCATCAATTTGGTTCAGGTGCCTGTAGGAAGTGAGGGAGGTGGAGAGGTCAGATGGTCCCTGACACCCCTGTACCCATCCTCACTTGGAAGATGAGGGTGACTGGCAGGATACTGAAAAGCAGAGAGGCTGAGGCATGACATGAGAAGAAGATATTCCTCAAGGACTCACAGGAAGTTCATGGTTGGGTCCCCAAGTTTTGGTCCAAAGCTCCCACCTCCTGACTTGGTATCCTTATCAAAGGGAATTTCTGATTTTACATTAAATGCCAGGTAGTAGTCTGGAGTAGATCCAGAGGCCCCAGAGCTAGAGACATATTTTAAATAAGTCAAAATAGATGAATAAATCAGAGGCTACTGAAGCCAGCTTGTTACCTTCAGGCTTGATATGTGCCAACAACTGCCTTGCTTAGGACAATGGGGACAGCTGAAGGCTGAGCCCACATGCCCTGAAGGCTGTACTCAGCCCACCTGCCCCTTCCCTCTGCCTCTTGCTCCTCCTGCTGAGGACACAGAGGATCCTGGTTCTGTTATCAGTGCCCTCATCCTCAGATGCAACTCTTCTCTTCAGACCCTTCTCCTGTTTCTCCTGCCACCTGTATGCCACACATATTAGAAGAGATCCACTTTCTCGACAACCCAAAATTGTGCCGTGCCTCCTTCAAGCCCCCGGTCCTGGCCTCAGGCTGCAAACAGATCCCTAGGCCACCATGGCCACCCTCTGTCCTCTAAACCTGCAAATGAATAACTGGGCTATGATTTTGCTGGGGAACTCTCATTGCACACAGGCACATTAGACTGCAGAGTCGATGCTCTTTCCCATTGAGCTGGAAATGTAAATAGAGAAAAACGACTGTGCCATGAAATGCTCCACAGGGCTCCTAAGGACCTAATTATGAATGGACATTAAATATTTAATCTCATCTTTAACCCTCGAGCCTGAGGTCCAGAGTGGGCTTGACTTACTCCACCAGCCAAACTCCACAGGATTTTCCCACATCAGTTTCTCTCCCATGGATAGTTTAGCCTCACCATCAAAATGTACCCTCTTTTCTCTCCACTTATGAAAACAAATTTGCTCCTACCCCTACCTCCTTGCAGTTCCTCCTTCTTCCCAATGAATCTTTCTCAGCCTAAAAATCAGTGGTTTTATATTAGCCCCATTTTTATTTAATGGCAACAATGATGATGACAACCGCTGGCATCTACTGAATGCCTACTATGGAGCAGGCCCTGGGGGGTGCTTTAGAAACTTTACATATGTTCTTTCATGTAATCTGCAGAAAACCCTATGAGGCAAGTTTTTTGGGGTTTTTTTGGTTTTTTTTTATTGTATTATGTTAATCACCATACATTACATCATTAGTTTTTGATGTAGTGTTCCATGATTCATTGTTTGCGTATAACACCCAGTGCTCCATTCAGTACGTGCCCTCCTTAATACCCATCACCAGGCTAACCCATCCCCCCACCGCCCTCCCCTCTAGAACCCTCACTTTGTTTCTCAGAGTCCATAGTCTCTCATGGTTCGTCTCCTCCTCCGATTCCCCCCCTTCATTTTTCCCTTCCTACTTTTTTTTTTTTAACATATAATGTATTATTTGTTTCGGAGGTACAGATCTGTGATTCATCAGTCTTACACAATTCACAGCGCTCACCATAGCACATACCCTCCCCAATGTCTATCACCCAGCCACCCCATCTCTCCCACCCCCCACCACTCCAGCAACCCTCAGTTTGTTTCCTGAGATTAAGAATTGCTTATATCAGTGAGATCATATGATACATGTCTTTCTCTGATTGACTTATTTTATTCCTATTTCATAGATAGAAAACTGCAGCTCAGCCAGAATAACTGGCCCAAGTTATATCGTGTATAATTGGTAAAGCTGGGATTCAAACCCAGGTCTGACTTCACAGTTCATGCTCATCTACCATATGATAAAAATAGTAATACTAAAAACTCACTCTAGGGCGCCTGGGTGGCTCAGTTGGTTAAGTGACTGCCTTCGGCTCAGGTCATGATCCTGGAGTCCCTGGATCGAGTCCCACATCGGGCTCCCTGCTCGGCAGGGAGTCTGCTTCTCCCTCTGACCCTCCCCCCTCTCATGTGCTCTCTCTCATTCTCTCTCTCACAAATAAATAAATAAAATCTTTAAAAAAAAATAAAATAAAAACTCACTCTAGAACTCAACGAATCCTAATACCCCTTTTAAGCATCAATAATCCTGGCTTAACTTCGGTTCTCCCCAAGATCCTATAAGGAGATGTGCACTGCAAGGCAAACGAGGCCATTTCCAAAGTACAGAGAAGAGGAGGAAAGTATGTCTAGTACCTTGTAGGTGCCAAAGGCCCTGAAGCATTTTCTATCCCAGTGAATCTTTACAACCACATGGATAGGTATCATTACGTAAGTTTTTCCAGTGAGGAATCTTAGATAACTTGTACCTATCGTCATAAACCAGTTGAATTGTGGCACAGAGTTGATCTGCATCACTCTCACTGCCAAGCCCAAGAGTGTTCTAATCCCAACTATTACCACACACAAAAAGCAGAGACACTTCCCTCTTCATTGATTTTTATAGGATGCTGGATGTGACAGTCAGCAATGCCTTCTGTCCTTCTGAGGTGGTGCAACCGAAACCTTGATTTCTGACTTTGTCCTTCATTTGAGGCACATGTTTCACAAGAGCCTGCAGGGATGTCTGTCCAAAAGTAAAGGTAAATCTCAGCCTGTCACTTCCAATGTGGCCCAGTAAACACCATATTCCTGTGATATTAAACTTCCCACAGATAACAATAAACTCTGGAAAAAATCCAGAAAGGAAATAAGAAAATAACCTGAAGAGTGAAAAACCAAAGCAGGCAGATTCTGGAGGGGTGTCAAAAGGAAATTTGCATGGAATGAGTTACCCATTCTTATAAATTTAAGAAAGAGATAGAATTTTATAGGGTTGTTTAAGCTAAAGTAGTCAAAACAGAAAACCATAATCTTTTTGGCCTGAAGAACCAGAAGACAGAGTTTGGTATATTTACAGTCACTGGAAAGAGAGAATCACAGAAACAAAAGAGTTATATAGATGGTCCCCCAGATTCTGTGCATAAACTCTACCCTGCCCAAACCTCTGGCTCACCCTTCACAGTACCAGATGGACTCAAAAGCAGTTCAGCTAAGGATAAAAGAACTACATTTGGCTATTGGCCAACATACAGGATGTGCAGTTTAAATCCAACCAAAGTAATTGTCTGGGAAACCAAAATGTCAATAGTCTTCAAAGATATATAACTGAATCTGGAGTGTCCACAATAAAACCAACAGTACTGAGGGTAAAGTAGAAAATATTTGACATTTTAAATAGGTCAGAAAGGGAAAGATAAATACTATATGGTTTCAATTATATATTGAATCTAAAAAACAAAACAAAACAAAAACCAGAAACAGACCCATAAATACAGGGAACAAACTGATGACTGTCAGAGGTGAAGGGGTGGGGAATGGACAAAATGGGTGAAGGGGAGTGGGAGATACAGGCTTCCAGTTATGGAAGGAGTAAGTCACAGGAATAAAAGGCACCGTATAAGAAATAAAGTCCATGATACTGTAATGATACTGTCCTGATGTAACAGGACAGATAGTAGCTATACTTGTGATGAGCATAGTATAACATATAAAGTTATTGAATAACTATGTGCACACCTAAAACTAATGTTAACATTGTGTGTCAACTATATTTCAATAAAAGAAAAATATCTGAAATTCTAAGAACTATGAAAATTCAAAGGACCAAGAAAAAAAGTTATCAACAGAGATTAAAAACAAGTCGACCCAGAAATTGGAATTATCAGGGAAGGATTTTAAAGCAGCTATTATAACTCTGCTCAACAGTATGAAGTAAAATATGCTCACAATGAACAAAAGATATGAAATCTCAGCAGATGAACTATATTTTTAAACTGGAAGTTCTGAAACTGAAAAATAGATTCTACAATTTAAAATTCATGGGATGTGCCTAACAGCAGAATGAGATGACAGAAGAAAGAGTCAGGGAACCTGAAGATAGATCAACACAAATTATCCAATCTGAAGAGTAGGTGGAAAAAATTATTTTAAAATGGACAGAACCTTAATGTTGGGGTACAGTATTAAAACATATAATATATGCATAATTGGAGGGCCAGAATAGGAGGGACAATGGAGCAGAAAAAACATCCGAAGAAATAATGACCAAAATTTTTCCAAATTTGATGATAAACAGATTCAAGAATCTCAGGGATGTAAGTAAGATAACTGTAAGAAAACTATGCCTAGGCATATCATAATCAAATTGCAAAAAAGAAAGAGAAAATCTTGCAAGCAGACAGAGGAAAACAATACATAACATACAGAAGAATAAAATATAACAATTACCATAGCCTTCTTGTCAGAAGCCTTGCAAGCCAAAAGATAACAGAACAATGTCTTTAAAGTGCTGTAAGAAAAACTGTTAACCCATAATTCTCTATGCAGCGAAACAACCCTTCAAGAATGAGGCAAAATTAAGGTATTTTCAGGTATTCTAAAAATAAGAATTCATCACCAGCAAAATTGCAATATATTAAATGCTAAAGGAAGCTCTTAGGGATAAAAGAAAGTGATACCAGGTTGAAACTCATATCCTTAGGAAGGAATGAAGAATATTGGGAATAACAAATATATGAGCAAATACGAAATGCTATTTTTTCTTTTTGTTCTATAAAATACATACGACTACAGAAAATTATAATATATAGGGTTATATAATTATAACATATAGTCTTATAGGGTTTATGTAGATTTAATACATATTCCAAGTATAGCATAGATGCCTGATTGGGGTTGAGGCAGGTAAATGAACCTAAATAGTTGCAAATTTTCTATACGTTATATGAATTGGTACAATATTAACTCTTAGCTGATTGTGAAAAGTTGAGAATTTATATTGTAGTCCCTAAAACAACCAGTAAAAAATGCAAAAAAGTAATTTAATAGAGAAATTAATGTGGTATTCTAAAAATTATTTGATCCAAAAGAAAGCAGGAAAGGAGAAAAAGAGAAACAAAACCAAAGTATACAAAGAGAAAACAAATAGAAGGCAAGCCAAAATCTAAACATATCAATAATTACATTAAATGTCAATGGACTAAACACTCCAATATAAGTCAGAGATTGTTAAAAAAAAAAAAAAAAAAAAAAGACCCAACCATATGCTTCCTATAGAAGATTCCACTTTAAACAGAAACAGATAGGGAAACCCCTCTTACACTATTGGTGGAAATGCAAACGTGCAGCCACTCTGGAAAACAGTATGGAGGTTCCTTGAAAAGTTAAAAATAGTACCCTATGACCCAGCAATTGCACTACAAGGCATTTACCCAAAGGATACAAAAATACAGATTCAAAGGGGCACATGCACCTCAATGTTTACAGCAGCATTATCAACAATAGCTAAATTATGAAAAGAGTCCAAAAGTCCACTGACTCCTGAATGGATAAAGAAAAGGTAATATGTGTGTGTGAAGAATGAAATCTTGAAAAAAGAATGAAATCTTACTATTTGCAACAATGTGGATGGAGCTACTGAATTATGCTAAATGAAATACATCAGTCAGAGAAAGACAAATACCATATGATTTCACTCATGTGTGGAATTTAAAAAACAAAACACATGAACATGGGGGGAAGAGAGAGAGGAAAATCATAAAATAGACTCTAAACTGTAGAGAACAAACTGAGGGTTGCTGGAAGGGAGGTGGGTAGGGGGATGGGCTAAACGGGTGATAGGTATTAAGGAGAGCACTGGTTGTGATGGGCACTGGGTACTCTATGTACACTATATATTAACTAACTAGAATTTAAATAAAAACTTGAAACAAAAGAAAGGAAGGAAGGAAAAGAAAAGAAAGAAAAGAAAGGGAAAGGAAGGGAAGGGAGGAAGGAAGCAAGGAAGGAAGGAAAAGAAATAGGTTGAAAGAAAATGTGTAATATGTAATATATGTAAAATGTATATACTAGGCAAATAGCAAAATAGGAAGACTAGAGCAGCTATTTTAATATCAGATAAAACACACTTCAAGATAAAAAGTAACATTAAAGATAAAGGACATTGCAATGTGATAAATGGCTTGGGCGCCTGGGTGGCTCAGTAGTTAAGCGTCTGCTTTCGGCTCAGGTCATGATCCCAGGGTCCTGGGATCGAGTCCCACATCGGGCTCCTTGCTCGGCAGGAAGCCCGCTTCTCCCTCTCCCACTCCCCCTGCTTGTGTTCCTGCTCTCGCTCTCTCTGTCAAATAAATAAATAAAATCTTTTAAAAAAATGTGATAAATGGCTCAATTGATCAAGAGGACGTACTAATCATCAATGTGGCATGTACCTACATACAGCAGAGCTACAAAACACATAAACCAAAAATTTACAGAATTAAAAGAGAAACAGACAGTTCTACAACATACTAGGATATTTTAACACCCATCTCTCAACAACTGATAGAACTCTTTAGACAACAACAAAAAATCAGTAGAGACATAAGTGATCTAAATCATACTTTTCAAACACCTTGACCTACAACCAAAGAATACATATTCTTTTCAAGTGCACATGGTATGTTCATCAAAACAGGCCATATGCTGGGTCATAAAAGAAGTTTCAATAAATTATAAACCACTGAAAATATAATAGCCCTCTGTGGAACCTAAAATTTAAACTCCTTAAGATCAGAGACATTTTTTGTTCTCTGCTATATCTCTGGATCAGGCAGGGTTCTCTAGAGAAACAGATTATTAGGAAATAAATACCTATATATTATCTATTACATATCTCTTGTATAAAATATATATTTTATGTTTTACTTTTAATTGTGTATGTATGCATGTGTGCATATATATACATACATATGTATATATGTATTAACATATAGATTTAAGGAATTAGATTATGCAATTTGAGGGCTGATAAGTCCAAAATCTGTAGGGCAGGCCGAACAGGCTGGAAACTTGAGCAGGAGTTTGCTTCAGTCTTGAAGCAGATTTCTTCTTCCCCAGAAAACCTGTCTTTACTATCAAAGCCTTCAACTGATTAGATACAGCTCATCCACGTTATCAAGGGCAATCTCCTTAAACTGATTGTAGATGTTAATCACATCTACAAAATACCTTTGAGGAACACCTAGGTATGTGTTTCATTAAATAATTGGGTACCACGGTCTATCTAGGTTGACACATAAAGTTAACCATCACAATCGCTAAAGCCAAGAACAAACTGATGCTTAAAGGTTAACAATAATCATTTGTTGAATGGACACTGAATATATAATTATGGGATCATGGGGCCAAAATCTGAAGGTAGAACATAACCTTAGAGACTAGGCCAGGATGTTGAAGCTTCAGAGATTCCCCATGCTTCATCTTCCAGAGCATCGATGTCAAGGGCTGTGGTGGAGTCCAGGAAATGGTTTTTTACAAGCATACCAGGGCCTCCACATGGGGATGTGCAAATTATTCAATGTACTACTCAATCCCATTGCCCCACTAGCATCCACATGTGATCCTGATGCAAATAATCCACAGACCACAATCTGAAAACTCTGAAGTTACTGACTCATCAAATATAATACTCTCTGTGGCATTCCAGACAGTAGCCCTCTAGCACTTTGAAGGAGTGTGTGCTCACTACCTACTCAGTCTATTTCATCTTTAGTCAGCTGAATGTTTAAAAGTCCTTCATTATATTGGGTCTAAACAGGACTTTCTGAAATTTCTGATCATTGATACCAGTTCTCCTATGTGCAACTCAGTATTTCAGGGTCTATGGCTGTTCTACAAAAAATTGATAGGGCAGCTTAGCTTCATACAGTTGTTTAGAAGACTTGGTCCCAGGGCATCTGGGTGGCACAGTCAGTTACGCATCTGACTCTTGGTTTCTGCTCAGGTCGTGATCTCAGGGTCCTGGGATCGAGCCCTGTGTTGGGCTCTGTGCTGGGCGTGGAGTCTGCTTGAGATTCTCTCTCTCTCCCTCTGCCCCTTCCCCTACTTATGCACATGTTCTCTAAAATAAATAAATAAAATCTTAAAAAAAAAAAGAGAGAGAGACTTGGTCCCCATGATGGCTTCTGCTGACCTGTGAAGGGACCTAATGTAAGCCAGATATATCGGCAAGTGTACTAACATGTGGGATTGTCTGGGAAGAGCCCACAAGGGCACTGACTAGTTAGGAGAACACCAGGAATACTTTACAGGGCCATGGTGGTACAGTGAGCCATGGACACCTACTTCAAGAAGGTAGGTTGCGATGGTAAATACCTGGTTCTGCTTATTAGAGGATGGACGACCAGACCTAACAAAAATGCTAAATTATAAATCTGGAGTAAGGAACTAGAATAAAACTGCTTAAGATGACTGGAAACAGCAAAAGAAATTTGGATGTAGACAATGCTGGGGCTTTTCTACCTTAGCTGACACAAGTTGGTATACTCTCTAAGCCATTCATTTGCTGATTCACTAAATACTGAGTACATGCTTATTGTAAAACACGTACGAGGAATGGGTGGTAGTTTAACATGGTCTCTCCCCTGGTGGGATTCAAATCTGGTGGGGGTGACACAGTAAACAAGCCAAAATGTAAGTATGTTAAATAATGAGCACCTTATGAAAAAACAGGGTATCTTTGTAGAGGGAATAACAAGGCAGACCAGGTGTTCGGGGAAAGCTAGAGCATGAGATCTGAGGGCGAACAGAAGTTTACTGAGTGCTCTAGGCACAGGCAGAGGGAAAGGCACATGCAAAACAGAGGCAACAAAGAACTTGGCACAGACAGGACTCTGAAAGCCAGTGTAGTGGGAGCACGGGTGAAGGGATGCTGTGGTTCAAGATGAGGCTGCGGAGGTAGACGCGACGGCTGTCACGGTTAAATATTGGAAAGGAAGCCATTGAAGGATAAAAAGCAGAAAGCTGAATAATTCACGTTGGAAGGAATTACTCTGGTTATAGTGGGAGAACAGAATGGAAGGAGACAAGACTGAAGGAGGTTATTTAATAAGTACTGCCTAAGTGAGAAATATTGGTGGTAAGAACTAGGGTATCTGGGGGAAGAATCTGAGAAAGGCAGATGCACTCAAAATACACTCATGAGTTAGAACAGAGTGTATTCCGTGAGAGGAGAGACCATGTCTGTTTTGCATAGCAGCGTAACTTCCCTTAGCATGGTGTCCAGTATGGAAATATGAGTAGAGTCAATTCTCATTATTCACAGATTCCATATTTGTGAATTTGCCTACTTGCTAAACTTTACCCCCAAATCAGTATTCGTGGCCCTTTTGCCATCATTCACAGATACGAACCCGTGCAGACAGGAGAGAACTTTGAGTTGCCTGATACGCGTGTTCCCAGCTGAGGTCCAAGAAGGCAACACTTGTTTCTTGGTTCAGTGCTCATGCCTCATGAACAGGTGTCCTTCTCACTGATACTTAGTGCCACTTTCTTTGCCTTTTTGTGCTTTCTGCTGGTGCTTCTACTGTTTCAAAGGATGCCTATGTGTATTGTCCAAGTGTTTTCTAGTGTTCCTATGTGCCAAGTGGCTGTGATGGGCCTTGCAGAGAAAATATCTGTTAGATAAACTTTGTTCAGAAATGAGTCATAATGCTGCTGACTCTGAGTTCAATGTTAATGAATCAATAATATAGATTAAAGAAGGTGTCTTCTAACAGAAACACACATAAAACGTATTAAGCACTTGACAAAGATGTGGTGACCAGAGCCTCACAAGAACCTAACCCCATGTTTTCCGGCTAGTGTTCCCTAAATCTGCATTCTCACGACTTTATAGCACATAACTACCTCAAATACCGAGAACCAACTACAGATGCTAACTGAACAAATGAAGGCAAGAAATGTGACAGCACTTAGTCATGAAATGAGGCTGCAGGCTTGAACAACTGCGTTGACGTGGGTGTCACTCATGGAAATAGGATATTCTGGGAAAGGAACAGGTGAGGGGAGGGGAATGAACAATTCCATTTTGACATGTGTCTTTTGAGACACCTTGGATGTGATGACATCCAAGTAGAGACGTCAAGTAGCCAGGTGGATATAGGAGTCTGAACCTCAGGGATTTCTGGATGGGAGACGTAAGTGTACATGTCATCAGCATGCAGATGGCACGGAGAGCTACAGGGATAGAGGAGATCGTGTAGGAAGTAAGTGTAGGCACACCAGGGGGCCCAGGGCTAAGCTCTAGAGCACAGCCCCACTCAGAGAGGCCAGACTGAAGCGGGTAGCCAGCAGGGAAAAGGATAATCAGGAAATGTGTGGAGTCGTGGAAGCCAGGAGGGGGCTGTGTTCAGAAGAAACGTGGCCAGCCCTGGCAGTGATGGCCAGGGAACCATGAACACGAATGTGAGAGCTGCCCTTGGACAGTGCAGGGACTATGTCAGGGGAGCTTGAGCCACCTGCCGGGCAAAGGAGCAGACTGAAGAATGACCAAAAGAGGAGAGAAAAGAAATACAATTCAACAACTTTTAGAAGTTGGGCTCTGTAGGGAAGCAGAGAATTGAGGCATTGGCTGATGCGAAATGGGGTCAAGACAGGATTTTATTTTGATTGGATTTTAACTTGGAAAATACTACAACATGTGTGTGAACAGGTAGGAATGATGCAATAAGAAAGGGGATAATTGGTGATGCAAAAGAGAAGAGAAAACCGAAGACCCTGCAGAGGTAAGAAATAATGGGATCCAGGGCACATTTGAAGGAGCTAGACTTTGTCAAGGGGAGTGATTACCACTCTTGTTCTGTGTGTGTGGGGTGTGTGTGGGGGTGTGTGTGCGTGGGTGTGTGTGTGCACGCGCGCACGTGTGCCCTCACCCATATACCTCTGCAATTGATATCCAAGGTCAGTGTAAAACTCTCCGTGAATTCCTATTATCTTACTGATTTTCACCAAAGTTCCAACAGGTACAGTGCCTCCAGTCTCCCTAGGTTTGCATCTTTCTTTTTTCCCCATGTTTCAACCTTCAGACCTTTGCACTTGATTTTCTATGAAGTTACCCTTCTGGGGTTCTTCTAAGTCTCTGACTCTTAGTTCTTTCTAGAGACTTATCATCTGTTCCCTTCTCCCGGCTTCTAAAAATTTGAGTCAGAGGCAGTGCCTCTGGTAGAAAAAAGACATGACTCAAATCCATTTTTGGCATTAGGTGGTTGTATTGGGGGCATACCTGGGGACATGGATTTTTCTTAATCTTTATATTGTTTCAAAGAAAGCCCTAAATCAGCAGAGGTTGCCATGAAGAAAAATACCAATTCAAATCAACCCAGGTCCCCACCTGGCTCAATCCCTGACCCAGCGAACAGCTGCCTGTTACCCCTTGGAAGGTCATGGTTGAGCTTCCTCTTTGGGAGAAACCACCATATGCTGTGATTTTAGCCACCCTCTCCAACGTAAGTCATGGAAATAAGATGGGGGTGCAATGATTTTAAGTCCCTGGCAACTTCTTTGGCACGCTCTGAAAAATGATGTTCTAGAAGAGGCCTAGTTGATGTAAAGGTGAATAATAAATAATGAGCTTCAAAGCAAGGAAGAAATGACACCGCAGTGACTGGAAAGGGGCCACTGCAGCCTCGAATGCACCCTGCTCATGTGTTTACATAGGTGGTAGGGAGGGATGTCTCCCTGCAGTAGATGTTGTAAGGAGACCAACAGTACCCAAGCCACACCAAGAGAAGAAACAGCCTGATTCAAGTGAGAGCAGCAGAGGAAAGCTCTGGAGTAAGAAATGGAGAGTGAGCTGGGGGTGCTCAGGAGGCCCCCCGGCTTGCTGCAGTGTGAGCCTAGAATTGGGCCAGGTGAAGCAGCAGCGGAAGGAAAGGATGAGGCAGGCAGAGAAGCTGCAGACAGACTGTGTAAACCTCACAGATCACAAGAGGATGTTTAGGGCTTTCTTTGAAACAATATAAAGGAAGTACAGAGGCAGACTAAGAAGTGATTGATAACAATTAAAGATTAGAGCCAATCTTATTCCACTCGATATCCTTTTATTAACCAGGAGTACAGAGTTAGGTTGCTACAGATCAATTTACACTGTATTCTATTTTAATAAAGGGGGATCTGATTTTTTTTTTAAAGCAGATGTGATTTGATTATGTGCTAATCTCTGCCCAATTAATAGTGTTACTCGGACTGTCTCCAAAGTGCATCAAAACAAACTAGTTAAAAAGGAAGGATTAAGTAAAATCCATTTTTGGCATTAGGTGGTTGTATTGGGGGCATACCTGGGGACACCTGATTTCACAACCTCCTCCTGACATTCAAACCACCTTGTGTGCATAGGCATAGGCCCAAGACAATGACAGCCAGATTTTCAAATCTAGTTTCTCATAGACCCTTCAGCCCCCTCAGAGACAGGAGAGGATTTGGTGGTGAGGTTTGTCTAATTAATGGCAAAATGTGGGAGTAAAAAACCCACACCACAACCCAAATACTTCATCACCCTTTCAAGCAACTTTTTTGAACACAGAGTTTTGTAACATGCAGCTGCACAAGACAGAGGTGAGGGCAACACAACACTCACACAACCACATATGCATGCACCACACATGCCCACACACACAGCCCACAGTGCTCAGGGCACACCGATGCTACTGCTGGATTTGGTGAAGAAGAGAACCAATCTAACCTTAGGAGATGAAAAGTTTAAAATAAACGTCTTGATACAACTGCTACCTGAAATCACCTGCTCCAAAGCACTATCATCACCGTAACTATTACTGTTAATATTAATAACAAAAAACTAGTATTTGCATAACACTTTACATAAATTATTGGGCTTTGAAGATATTTTGCTAACATTTTCAACAAATAGTCAAGTTAGAGTGAACAAAAAGAAAGAAACCTTTGTATCAGGGGCTCCCAGGCTTTCTATCACCAAAGATTCCCTTTTTCTTCTCCCTACAGGTTTCTTTTTTTTAATTATTTTTTTTATTCTTATGTTAATCCCCATACATTACATCATTAGTTTTAGATGTAGTGTTCCATGATTCATTGTTTGTGCACAACACCCAGTGCTCCATGCAGAATGTGCCCTCCTCAATACCCACCACCAGGCTAACCCATCCTCCCACCCCCCTCCCCTCTAGAACCCTGTTTGTTTTCCAGAGTCCATCGTCTCTCATGGTTCGTCTACCCCTCCGATTTCCCCCGCTTCATTCTTCCCCTCCCGCTACCTTCTTCTTCTTCTTTTTTTTTTCTTAACATATATTGCATTATTTGTTTCTGAGGTACAGATCTGAGATTCAACAGTCTTGCACAATTCACAGCGCTTACCAGACAAGGTTTCTTATTTTTAATATGTTTTTGTCTGACAATCTTTACTAAAGAACATTCTATCTCCTTATCTTTATTCATCAAAGAACAATCAGTGCGCAATAATCCACATTACCTCACAGAGCTAATATAATTCCACGAACTTGGTGTTTGAGTTACCTCCTGATGCCTTATTATCAGTAGATCAATTCTAGTTTGGCTTTTTGATATACTGAAGATAACTTTAAGGTCATCACCCTCTTAACGGACTTCTAAGGATCCTCCGGCTCTGTGCAGGGAAGCAGTGACTGAGATCTCAGATGATTACTTCCTACTTCTTTCTTTAAATATGTGCAGATAGAGGAAGGGTTTAAAAATTTTTAAAGAAAACTCAGAAATCTCTGATAACAGATACCACAAAGATGTGGGCACGCGCACGCATACACACACACACACACACACACACACACGAAGGCAGGCAGGCAAAAAACTAACCACTGCCAATACCAGTCTCACCAAAACCACATTCTGGCCTGGCGGAGCTGTTACTAGCACTCTCCACCAGTGTGGAGCTCTGAGGTCAATCCACCTGACCTCCTTTCCTGGCTGTCACTTCTTAAGTAAATGCATGGGAAAGTTTCTCAACTTCTCCAGCCCTCAGCTTCCTCATCTGGAACATGGGTTCATAATGGGCCCACTTGTTAAGGCTCAATGGGACCTCTGTGAATAATTACACAAGAAACGCTTAACATGGCGTCTGACACGTGGCAAGGAGGTGATACATCTTAGCTATTATTATCATCCTAAGTACATACTTCCAGGACCAGTGGCTGGTTCCCAAGCTATTTCAGGGCCATGAAAAGAAAAATCTGGTCATTCATGAAATCCATTTCTGTTGAACCTCTTGTTCCCAACATTGTTAGAATAACTGGGCATCTCTGCTTTGGTTAAATCTGAATCAGCAGGCATAGAAGTTAGGGATGAAAACTGTGAAGGCAGAATTGCCTCTTTTCAAAGAATTTCTCTAGCTCCTACCAGTTAGGAAGAGCTGGATATAACCTGGAGCATATCTCTAAGAGGGAGAGAAAGTTGAGTATATACCTGGAGTATATCCCCAAGCCTCATGTTTCCCTATCCATAAAAGAGATCATAACTATCTCCTCAGGCACTGGAGATTTAAGGAGATGGCATATCCCCTCCCCCTCAAAAAAAAAATAGCTATCATGATTACTATACATTAATACATGAAAGTATATTTGCTGAATCTAGTCTCTGGTGCAAAATAGAAGACTTCTGAAATCCAAATACATCCTCATTTACTAAGGCAAAGCACTTAGATAAACCGATAATTAGCCTTGGAAATGGAAGGCTAAAAAGAAATATCACTAGTAAGTTTGCTCATTTTTCTTTTCCCCTCGCACACATTAACTGTGGCTTGATCTTGAACTATGTCAATATACATCAGCTAGTTCAACAGTTTTAAGTGATCTACTTATTTTGCTGGTGCCTTGAGTTAAAGGACTGATTAGTAGTCAATTAATAGCTGGCCAGTTTAATCAAAAGCATCGAACTGCAGTAGTTTTTCCCTAATGGTGCAGTTGTATCAGAGGTCCTGCTGGAGACCTGTGGAGAGGAGAAATTGTTCACAAAGATGCCCCATCCATCCCCTTGCTTCTAAGATGGCTCAGATGACCCCCATGTCCAGCTCCACCCCAGATCCCCTTCCTCAGCTGACTTATCTATCCAAATCAAATTTGACAGGGAGAGCCCTTCCCTTTCTTCTCCGACTCTGAACTGAAGCCTTCATAGACCTTCTCCGTGGTTCTATGGGGAAAACCAAACCCTACCTAAATAATAAAAAGTGGAAAAGTTTCCCCAGGCAGACTGTCTCTTCCGTACCTTGATTAGCCGAGCAAAATGTAGACATAAAAAGCAATTGCTTTTTTTCCCCAGATGCTAAAAATGTCAGCCTTGATTTACCCCGATACTCTGACTGACTCACGGCAGACATAAATCCTTCACGCCCAACGCAATCATTTGTTGACCTGCTCAGCGGTGGAGAGAGGGAGGGCTTTGCATTTATCTTCCTGATACCAGCACCTCAATCCCAGTAACTTTTCCTTCATCTACTCCTGTGAGAAGCAAAGCCTGGAGGAGTCAAGGCAGAAAGGCCCATGTTTACTATATTTTTTTTCTGAAACCTCATGCAACAAGGGTATTTTTTTTTTATTTATTAAGAAGGGAAGAAGAAAATTAAAATAATATTTTTACAGATTTCCTCTCACCTGACCCACAACCTCACCTCATCACTGCTTCATCCTTGATTAGGAAAATGCAAGAATACCTCCCCCTTGGAAAGGAGCTGTCTTTCTGCTACAGGAAAAACCTGATGTCTTTCTGCTGGATACTGTCCCAGGTCGGCACAGGTGACATTCCAGGGACTTACAGGAGAGCTGTGAAAATTGCCATTGTTTATAGTTTGCCCAAACACAGCCGGGTGGCCTGTCAGTGTGAAAGCATAGCCTCCATAAACTTAGCATGTGAAACACAATCCACTATGCAAATTGGCACTGACTGGTTAATAGGGTCTGACCCCTCACTAAGAGAGGCTCTGGACCAGTCATTTCTTTCTTCATAATTAGGACCCCAAATCCTTAAGATGGTCCCATACATGTCTCATCTCTTCCTCCACAGGGACCTTGCTGCATTTTGAAATGCTTTGGGCTCTCCTGAAACAAGGAAAGAGGTAGATTGAGGGCACAGTTCTCTCTGCTCTTCATGGCCATGAGCCAGAATAATGATGCCCAATGTTCCCATGAGAAGGGTCTCTTGCCTTCCAAATTCACAAAGTGTATCACCTCTGAGAGCCACTTGTCTCCTATGTAGGAGGGTGACATTCTCTCTCTAGCCGCTCACCCACTCCCCTCCCCAAGGCCATGATGGCCAAGAGGCCCTTCCCAGTACTCCCATTTCTCCTTTTACTCCTGTCCTTTGTCAGTGAGGTTTTCTTTGTCCTCTTCCCTTTGAGTTTCTAGCCAGGAAGTTTCTTAATGGCAGAGACTAGATCCCTGTGCCTGGTGTATAGTAGGTGCCTGATAATAAATTAATGAAATGAGATTGTCTTCTCATAGCCCCTGTCTTCCAACCCTTGGCCAAACAACCCTCTCATAAAAAAGACCCTCCTAAATCTTTCCAGAGCCAAAAGCTGGAGGATTCTCTTCCTACCCACATACTCCTGCAAATCCTGATTTGTCTCCCTTTGTCTCCTTCTGTCCCAGCCTACAGAGGTCATTGGGAACTTAATTCCAGGGCCACTGGATGGGGTAGGGGTGGGCAAAGGCACATCTCTCCCATATGTCCATGACCTCCTCAGCAGGCCACCTCCTCTGGCCTGCCCCAGCCCCTGCCTGTCTCTACCTGCCGACAACTTACTTCAGGAGGGCCACACCCATGTACAGCCTCTTGGTTCTCTGGAGTGTGGGGTGCCCTCAGACGAGAGGGCAAGGCACTCTGAGTGCCACATACAAGACTGACTGCCTCCATGCCTACAGTCAAGAGGGCCTCCAACCTGGCCTTCCAGGGAAGGCAGGGTATTTAGAAAATTGTACGTCTTCGCAGCAACCAGAATAAGGATGACGAAGTATTCAAGCAGCACCCTCGGCATTTTTATGAATTTTTTGTCACCGGACCAGAATCACACTAGAAACAAGTTTTTCCTGACATTGTGAAAGGTGAAGTTGAAGGTCAGCAACTTTTATCATCCCTCTCTGGTTGAGGTTGGTTTTACTAACCCTTTACTCTCACCCCACAACTTTCTCCCAGTTCCAGCTGGTCCACCAAAGGAGCAAAGTTACCAGAGCCTCTTTCACTCATGCCCTGCATGGACCATGAAGACCCAAGCCCCATGTAGGGATGAAAGGGACCCTGCAGCAGCTACTTAGGCTCTAACTCAAAGTATATTGTCATTGAAGCTCCATTCTGTAAATCCAAGAGGAAAGGGGAAAAAATTAACACCAGCGCTTAAGATGTTATGGAAACTGTGTGACATGCTCTACTAGCCAGCCCCTGGCCTTGGAATCCATACATTATTTAATGGGAAGGAAGACATATTCTAAATGAGCCAGAACAATTGCTTAAAGGGGGAGAGGGTGGAAAGGGAAGGATTGTGTATTTTTTTTTTAATTTCTCAGACCATGCCCATTAGTTTTGTTTCTTATTTAGGATACAGCATTAATCATGCTAATATTTTACAGCCAGGCTTCACTCTTTAGTCATTACTTTAATCAAACCCATCAGCGAACGAAGGAACATGTTACCAGGTGGGAATAACTGCTACCGCTCGCTGTTAATTACTTTGCATTTCACAGCAATCAGCAACAGGGGCTGAAATCATAATAAATTCATGACTTATGGGCCCATAAAATCATTACTGTAGGAAAATATGTTTTATCGGGGATTCGATGGGCCGCTGCTCAGAGAGATTTCTTGAAGGAAATGAGACCCATGAAATTAAACTGATCCTTGCAGTCAGCAGAAATGCAAATGCACAAAGAGAGCAAAATTTTACTGTGGGAGAAAAAGGGTGGCGGGAGGCGGGACTGGGAGCAGGTTGAGCGGAGAGGGGCGTGGCTACGAACAGGGCGGGGC
Source organism: Mirounga angustirostris (assembly GCF_029215605.1). Classification (NCBI taxonomy): domain Eukaryota; kingdom Metazoa; phylum Chordata; class Mammalia; order Carnivora; family Phocidae; genus Mirounga; species Mirounga angustirostris. Next base: position 49,225,871 of record NW_026991714.1, read on the forward strand.
CAAAAGGTGCTGCGTGTCCGGGGATGGGCCGCTAAGAGGCTCCCAAGCAGGGGAAAGCAATTAGAGTGGAGCAGGAAAGCAACTCAGTGACTGTGGGCTGATCCAGAGGCGTGAGAGAGCAGCCCTTTTACTATGCCATTGGGTCTACCCTGTCCCATCCTTCTTTATTTCAGCCAACTTTTCCCCATTGGTTGGGGCACTGAGACAGGTGGTCGCAGAGGCCAGGAGGGCGGTAGTGATAAAGGCAAAAGGACAAGTCAAGAAATCATCCCTGAGAGAGTTAGAGACGGGAGGGAAACCCGCTCCTGAGTCCTCCCCCCTCCTCAGGCAACTCAGGGAGGTTGTTTGATGGATAAGATCACTCTTTAACTGAGGCAACCCTGCCCTTGGCAGCTAACTCCCTCTGCTACCCCATAGGGCTCCAGCCTAGCCTGTGGTCCTCCTGCTCTTGAAGGCCATCTCTGGCCCATAGGAAATGCTCTCCAAGGAAGATAATTAAACCCACGGTGTTTGTTTTGTTTGGGGGTTTCTCTATCTTCAAGTTTCTTCCAAGATGCATTCATGCCGTTTGTTTGAAAGTAACTGTTTCCCTTTTCCTTCACTTCTTCCAATTATGCTAGACAAGCACAGACCCTTATTTAGTGTTATTTAAGCATGAAATTATAACAGATCCTTTTAAATGCTAAGGCACTAAAAATAAGTCCTTTTATCAAAGCACACCAGGTCCAGATCTAGTAGCTCATTAATTTCTGTAACTCAGACAAGATGAAATTCAAACAAAACCCAAAAGCTTCCAATGGAAGGTTTATTCATTCTTCCTGGAATGATCACCACCCTTGTTCATCACTATCATCATAAATCACATTTCTAAAGGGCAAGGGAGGGGCTGTCCTCTCAACCAGAGTAAATAGCACAGCTAAGAGGGATCAATGTCACCAAAAATAAGGAACCACACATGAGTTTGAATCCCACCCCTATCACTTACTAGTTGTGGGGTCTTAGAGAATTTATTTAACTTCCTAGACCTCAATTTTTGATTCTGTAAAATAGGGGAAATTGTACCTACCTTTAAGTAAAAAGTTACTTGGAAAATGAAATGAGCTTACTGTGTACATGTAGCAAAAAATAAAACATTAGGCAGGTCTTCTGACAAAGTTGATCCACTTCTTAGAAACTCTCCACTCCCCCAGCCCAAGGTCAGTCAAGGTAAAACTGCCAGCTCCCTGAAGGAAGTCAGGATGCTAAGGAGCTGGCTGGGACAAGTTGGCCCACAGGAACCCTGCACAGCAGCAGCCTGTTACATGGAATGATGAATGAATGGTGTGGGACATTTGGCCACATTCCCACCCATCACTGTGACTTTCAGGAATATGTACTGCACTCTTTGGTTCTCGGGAGATTCTGCATCTCATGAGAGAGATTTGCTTCAGGTGCGAGAGTCAGGGACAGAAGGCATCAGCCTACCTGGAACAGATGGGAATGCCCTGACAAGCTGGGCATGGGCTCTGGGCGATGTTGTCCACTTTTCCCCATTATAATCTCCTCCTCGTTCATTTACCTTTTCGAGCCATTGGTAATAAAGAGAAAGAAGGAGGACTCTTGCTTTCCTTTGTCCCGGCATCCTCTCCCCACAAACCCAAGGCATGGCCGCAGCATGCCCCAACCCTACCCCCTCCGGCCTCAGAGGCAGTGTTGGCAGTAAAGTTCAGCAAGGGATCCCCTTCTCCCTAAGCTATTAACTGCCTTCACTGCCAGTAAGAGCAAAGCTGGACCTGCCTCCCTGCCTAGTTCCTTCCCCTGGCCCCCAGCCCAGTCCACCACCTCGCACTAGGGAAAGAAAAAGAGATGAGGAACTATGGACAAGATTAATTATTTTTAAATAAGAAAACCAAGAAATGCAATAACCCACCAGCATTTCATCTCTCAGATCAGATTTTCAATATGATTTTGAATCACAAGTGAAATGAGTTTGATGGATGCTGACCTTTCAGCCACCTGTGAGTCCTTGATAAGTTGTCTAAGTGAGCTCCTGAGGGAGGATTCAGAAGCGTACAGGGTTTCCCCCCTAAGTTTTCTGAAGCAATGCTGGAGCAGCTGTGGTGCCATGGAAAAAGAACAGTACCACCGTCAGCACAGACAGGTTCAAGTCCTCCCTCTGTCACATACTAGTTACCTGACTGCATGAGTTACTTAACCACTCTGATCCTTTGTTTCTCCATCTGAATTACTGGGATTATGCATCTACCTTTCAGGACTGTTATAAAGAAGTAAAGGATTAATGCTTCTGAAACATCTATAACAGGGTAAATAGTCACAATTGCTCATAGTTATTTCTTAATTAAAACCTATTACTAAATTAGCATCTTGTTACTGAAAAGGCTCCAAGGAGCTATTATAATGAGTAAGAGTGAGGATTCTAACCTGTGTTAGAAACCTCAAAACAGTTTGTGCTATAAAATGCAATATGTGGTACCAGAATGCCTGTATCAGTTAGGATCCTTTGGCTATAAGCAGAAGAAACTTACTCTAGACATCTCCCATAGAAGGTGTATTTATCAAAATAGATAACATATAGCTCAGTAACTTAACTTTAAATCTCAACTATCATTAGATGCCATTATGAGAGATTCTATAAGAGATTTTACCTAACCACTGTTGAGTGGGCAGAGGAAGACCCAAGAACCAAGAGAAAGAGGAATTAAAGCTCCATGTCTCTCTGTGTATTCCATGTCTTCACATTTATGCTTTAAATATGTCAAGTCATCTGGACTACTACAAAAAGTTCCCATCATATTCAAATAACAGCACAGAGGTACTGTTCTTCAGATGCCATGCACACATGCCACTTTCTATCTTCCAGGTACTATAACACGTAGGAGATCAATAAATACCCTGATACTGATTATTTTAACAGAAAAAAACTTTCAGTTATAGACATTAGATTGGGGACAATAGTAGAGAAACCTCTTCTTTGAAAGAGGAAAGGAAAAGAAAGTTATCAGATACCAAATCTGTGCTAGGTATTTTCACATATTATCACAATTGATCCTAACAACAACCTAGGAGGTAGGGAGGTTAAGATACTGAAGGATGTAAGAGCATGCCAATGTATTTGTGTTACTAGTGGGGGTAGAGAGAGAGAAGAAAGAGAAAGAGCGGAAGGGAGAAGAAAGGCTTTAAAAATCAATAGGGATAAATAAATAGAAATTTGGGTCTTAAGAGCAACCATCACAAAATCAAAATTAGAAGTATATCAATAAATCCAATGAAAAGCAGGGAGTAAAATAAATAAAAGGACAGTAAGTAGAAAAAATTAATAAGATGATAGAATTAAATTCTAACATAATAGTAATTAGAATAAATACAAATTAACTCATTAATTGAAATATAGAACCTGTCTGATTTTTTTAATCCAAAAATACATTGGCTACAAGATACAGACTTTAAAATACACAGATATATTAGAAATAAAAGGATAGAAAAGATGTATTAGTAAAATATGGAACCAAAAGAAAGCTTAGTAGTGATCATATTATCTGGACAAGATGGAATTTAAAGCTAAATAATTTTGAAAGGAAAAAAGAACATCACTAGTTCATAAAAGGGGGAAGGAAATAAAAAAGGTATAGCCAACATAAACATGTATGCATTGAATACAGCTTCAAGTATATAAAGGAACAGTCATGTAAACTACAGGAAGAAAGAAATTAATCAACAACTGTAATTGTGGTAGATATATTAGAAGCCAATATACCGAACAAAGGAAACAGCACAGATATAAAAAACCTAAATGACATAATCAGTAAATGCTAGCAAGCATATAAAGAATATATATGGAAATTCTGCCCCAGTAAATAGAAATACAGTTCTTATCACACCACAGTTACAAACATAGACCACATATAGATCATTAAAGCAATCTCAATAAATTACTAAAGAGCAACATCAAACAGACTATGTTCTTCAACAATAATGAAATAGAAATTGAAATTACCTACAAAGGTATAATTTAGGTAACACTTGGAAATGAAATCACATTTTATTAAACATTTCTTAGGTTAAACAGAAAAAGATAAGGAAATTAAGAAATATTCAAGACTGCATGATAATTAAAACACCACCTGTCAAAATCTGTGGGATATGAGTAAGTCCGTGCTTAGAGAAAAGTTTATAGTTGTAAATAAACTATCAGGAAACAAGAAAAGTTAGAAATAAATTAGCTAAGCATGCAACTAAATAAGTTGGAGAAAGAGCCTTAGAGCAAACCCAAAATAAAAAGAAAATAGGAACAGCAAGGGCAAAAATCAATGATATGGAGAACACACACAACAACAAAAGAGTAACAAATTTAAAAGATGTTTTGTTTGTTTCCTAATAAAAATAAAATACAAAGATCTCTGGCAAGACTGGTCAAAAAAGTAGAAAAAAAAAGTTGCATGCCTTCCCCATGAAAAAGGATGAAAAGGAAGGAATTAAGAAAAATAGCTGTAAAAAAAAAAGAAAAGAAAAAAGAAAAATAGAGGTAAAGTCAATATATATGACAAAATAAATTTTTAAATGCCAAAATCTATAACAATAAGACTTTGGTAGCTTAAAGAGACCAACAAGTATTTAAAAGAGCTAGAGAGGGAGTAGGAGACCTGGATTTCGTCTGGTCTCAGGAATTCAGCTGGATAGGGATCAAACCATTAAGAACACCTACAAACTCAACAGGAGATCAAAGAAAAGAAGAGCAACAAATCTCTAAACAGAAAAGCGACCACTTTCTGGAAGGTAGGACGTGCGGAGAAGTGAATCCGAGGCGATATTCGGGAGGATAGACGGTGGGGGAGGGGCCTCCGTCGGCCGCTTCTGGCAAGTGATAGAGCCGCGGAGCACAAAATCGGAACTTTTAGAAGTCTGCTTCACTGAGGGAGGTCGCTCCGGTGGCTAAACAGGGGGTAGAACCCTCTGGGACAGTGTGGTCTCAGGACCCTCGGGGTAACAGAAAGACCGGGGGTGCCTGAGTGTAGCAGAGCTCCCAGGTATCGGAGCGGGGAAGCTGGCTGCAGAGACGGAGCTGAGGAGTGGGCTCTCGGCTCAGGGTTGCCATAAACCATGATCTGCAGCACAGTCGGGCCACTGCTCCTCCAGCAGGGACCCAACAAGCGGCAGATCTGGGGAGACTCCCCTTCCTCCCCTGGGGAGGAGCTGCGTGGGAGTGCACTGCAGGGATCTGCTGGGTTTGGAGACTCCACACCAAGTCGGGTGCCAGAGATAGAAACGCGTGGTCACAGGCCGGGTGAGCATGGAGTGCGGCCGGAGACCAGGGACGGGAGTGACTGAATGCTTTTCTGGGAGGGCTCACTGAGGAACAGGGCCACGAGTTCTCGGCTCCTCCGGGTCGGAGATTGGGAGGCCGCCATTTTCACTCTTGGCCTCCAAAGCTGTACGGAAAGCTTGCAGGGAACAAAAGCTCCCAAGAGCAAACCCAAGCAGATTACTTAGCACAGACCCAGCAAGGGTGAGCAATTCCGCCTCAGGCAAAGACATTTGGGAACCATGGCAACAGACCCCTCCCCCAGAAGATCAGTGAGAACAGCCAGCCAAGACCAAGTTTACCCATCAATGAGAACAGCAGAACTCCAGCGCTAGGGGAATAATGCACATAGAATCCATGGCTTTTTTACCATGATTCTTTAGTCTTTCAAAGTTAATATTTTTTTAACTGTCTTTTTTTTTTTTAATTTTTCTTTTTCCTTTTTTCAACCAACATCTTATCAATCCCTTTTTTAAAAAACATTTTTATTTTTCATTTTTAGAGTCCTATTCTATCCCTTCATAGAAGTTACCCGTATTTTTGGCATATATATATAAGTTGTTCTCTCGTTAAAGTTTTGAGATAGTTTCTTCTAACAGATCAAAATATACCCTAAATCTCTAGTGTATAGTTTTTTTCTACTCTCCTGCCTGATCACATTTTCTCCTTTTTTTTTTTTTTAAATCTTCTTTTTTTCCAAACAACTTCTAATCAATTCCTTTTATAAAATTTTTTAATTTTCATCTTTACAGTCATATTCCATACCTTCATCATATCAACCCTTATTTTTGTACATATATAAATTTTTCTTTCTTTAAAATTTTGGGAGGCACTTTCTTCTAACACACAAAATACACCCAAAATCTAGTGTGTGGCACTGATCTATGTATCAGCCGGATCATATTTGATCATATTCTGTTTTTTTTGTTTTGTTCTGTTTTTGTTTGTTTTTATCTTTATCTTTTTCTTTTTCTTTCTTTTTCTTTTTTCTCTCTTTCCCTTTCTTTTCCCCTGATTCAGGTCTTTTCTGGTTTGTTTAGAGTATATTTTCTGGGGACGTGGTTACCCTGTTAGCATTTTGTTCTCTCATTAATCTATTCTCCTCTAGGCAAAATGACAAGACAGAAAAAATCACCTCAACAAAAAGAACAAGAGGTAGTACCAACTGCCAGGGACCTACTCAATACGAACATTAGTACAATGTCGGATCTAGAGTTCAGATTCATCACTTTAAAGATACTAGCTGGGCTTGAAAAAAGCATGGAAATTATTAGAGAAACCCTTTCTGGAGAAACAAAAGAACTAAAATCTAACCAAGTCGAAATCAAAAAGGCTATTAATGAGGTGCAATCAAAAATGGGGGCACTAACTCCTAGGATAAATGAGGCAGAAGAGTGAATCAGTGATATAGAAGACCAAATGATGGAAAATAAAGAAGCTGAGAAAAAGAGAATAAACAACTACTGGATCACGAGGCCAGAATTCGAGAGATAAGTGATACCATAAGACGAAACAACATTAGAATAATTGGGATCCCAGAAGAAGAAGAAAGAGAGAGAGGGGCAGAAGGTATATTGGAGCAAATTATAGCAGAGAACTTCCCTAATTTGGGGAAGGAAACAGGCATCAAAATCCAGGAAGCACAGAGAACCCCTCTCAAAATCAATAAAAATAGGTCAACACCCCGACATCTAATAGTAAAACTTACAAGTCTCAGAGACAAAGAGAAAATCCTGAAAGCAGCTCGGGAGAAGAGATATGTAACCTACAATGGTAGAAACATTAGACTGGTAACAGACCTATCCACAGAGACCTGGCAGGCCAGAAAGGACTGGCAGGATATACTGAGAGCACTAAATGAGAAAAATATGCAGCCAAGAATACTCTATCCAGCTAGGCTGTCATTGAAAATAGAAGGAGAGATCAAAAGCTTCCAGGACAAACAAAAACTAAAGGAATTTGCAAACACGAAACCAGCCCTACAAGAAATATTGAAAGGGGTCCTCTAAGCAAAGAGAGAGCCTAAAAGCAACATAGATCAGAAAGGAACACAGACAATATACGGTAACAGTCACCTTACAGGCAATACAATGGCACTAAATTCCTATCTTTCAATAGTTACCCTGAATGTAAATGGGCTAAATGCCCCAATCAAAAGACACAGGCTATCAGATTGGATAAAAAAACAAGACCCATGAATATGCTGTCTGCAAGAGACTCATTTTAGATGCAAAGAGACCCCCACATTGAAAGTGAGGGGGTGGAAAACGATTTACCATGCTAATGGACACCAAAAGAAAGCTGGGATGGCAATCCTTATATCAGACAAATTAGACTTTAAACCAAAGACTGTAAAAGAGATGAGGAAGGACACTAAATCCTACTTAAAGGGTCTATCCAACAAGAAGATCTAAAAATTGTAAATATCTATGCCCCTAACATGGGAGCAGCCAATTATATAAGGCAATTAATAACAAAAGCAAAGAAACACATCGACAACAATACAATAATAGTGGGGGACTTTAACACCCCCCTCACTGAAATGGACAGATCATCTAAGAAAAAGATCAACAAGGAAATAAAGACTTTAAATGACACACTGGACCAAATGGACTTCACAGACATATTCAGAACATTCCATCCCAAAGCAACAGAATACATATTCTTCTCTAGTGCCCATGGAACATTCTCCAGAATCGATCACATTCTAGGTCACAAATCAGGTCTCAATTGGTACCAAAAGACTGGGATCATTCCCTGCCTATTTTCAGACCACAATGCTTTGAAACTAGAACTCAATCACAAGAGGAAAGTCCGAAAGAACTCAAAT